>NC_058522.1:256295083-266295083 GCF_904849725.1 Hordeum vulgare subsp. vulgare | reverse complement strand
CACCACCAACCTCCGGAGCGCCATCACGCTGTCGGAGAACTCATCTACCTCTCTGTCTCTCTTGCTGGATCAAGAAGGCCGAGATCATCGTCGAGCTGTACGTGTGCTGAACGCGGAGGTGCCGTCCGTTCGACACTAGATCGTGGCACTGATCGCGGGACGGTTCGCGGGGCGGATCGAGGGACGTGAGGACGTTCCACTACATCAACCGCGTTCACTAACGCTTCTGCGGTGCGATCTACAAGGGTACATAGATCGAATATCCCCTCTCGTAGATGGACATCACCATGATAGGTTTTCGTGCGCGTAGGAAATTTTTTGTTTCCCTTGCGACGTTCCCCAACAGTAGGGCCCGCCCCCTGGCTTGTGGCCACCTGGTGGGTTCACTGATGTATTTCTTTCATCCAATATTTTTTATATATTCCAGAATAATTCTCCGTAAGTTTTCAAGACTATTGGAGTTATGCAGAATAGGTCTCTCAGATTTTCTCCTTTTCCGGTCCAGAATTCCAGTTGTTGGCATTCTCCCTCTTCATGTAAACCTTGTAAAATAAGAGAGAAAAGTCGTAAGTATTGTGCCATAATGTGTATTAACCGCCCATAATGCAATGACTATCGATATAAAAGCATGATGCAAAATGGACATATCAACTCCCCCAAGCTTAGACCTCGCTTGTCCTCAAGCGAAAGCCAAAATCGATAAATATGCCCACATGTTTAGAGATAGAGGTGTCAATAAAATAAAATACGGACATGAAGGCATCATGGTTATCTTTAGAAGAGCAACACATATTGACATATAATTCTTATGCTAGAGTAACAATTCATTCACAAGGTAAAATATGAATCAAGAACTCTAGTGAGAACTAACAAACTATGATCTGTGTTAGTGAAGCAGTTCCAATTTATCATAACCTAGGAAAGAGTCAATATAAGAGCTGGTAAAGCAAATCCACATACTCAATCATCTTATAGTCTTTAATAATTGCTAACACTCACGCGGGACCTATGAAGTCAAAGCTTCAATCCGACATAGAGAAACATAGGGGATTATAGTTTTTCCTCCCAAATATTTACCTCAAGGGTAATTTCAACAATAATAACTCATGATCACCCACATCCGTGTGGATATATGTGTCTAGATCATTCCCCAACACATGATGCTTGCCAAAATATAAAGGCAAAATAAAGGAAATGGTGAAGATCACCATGACTCTTGCATAAAGGTAAGAACTAGAGATTAAAGGTAATAGGTAGGCCCGTCATAGAGGGAAGCACAGGTTGTCATGCGCTTTTATAGTTGGATGCGCAATCCCTTAATGCAAAAGAATGTCACTTCATATTGCCTCTTGTGATAAAGAACTTTATTATGCAGTTTGTCGCTTTTATTTCTTCCATATCACAAGTTCATATAAAGTTTATTTTCCTCACACTAATAGATCACACATATTTAGAGAGCAATTTTTAATGCTTGCACCGATGACAACTTACTTGAAGGATCTTACTCAACCAAAAGGTAGGTATTGTGAACTCTCAAGGAAAAATTGGGTTAAAGGTGTTTGGACGCACGAGTAGTATCTCTACTTGGTGCGGAAGTTTTTGGCTAATATGGGGTGGAAGCAAGCGACACATGTTGAAGGATATATAACCATATAACTACTATTCGGAAATAAGCAAACATAACTCATTATGTTGTCTTCCTTGTCCAATATCAACTTCTTAACATATAATATTTTAATGAGTGCTCATAATCATAAAAGATTTCCAAGATAATACATTTATATGTGAACCTCTCTTTCTTTATTACTTCCTTTTAATTGCAGCAATGACCAATAGCTTTGTTTGTCAACTCACAACAAATTTCAATCAACATACTTTTTATATGTGAAGTCATCACTCCCCATAAGATCATTATGTATACTCTTTGCTTTTATTCTATACTTCTTTCTATTTCTTTTTCTCGAGATCATAGCAAGCAACCAAATCCCTCAACTCAAAACTACTCTTTATTAAATAACTCTCGGACTTGCTTACATAGGGGGAATATAAAGCGAAACTCAAAACTACATCACACTAAATATTTATTCTACTAGATCAAGATATAACCAAAAGGATCGAACAAACAAAAATGAAGAAAGTAAAAGGTGTGATGGTGAGACGACACCGGGGCACCTCCCCCAATCTTGGCACAAGCCAAGGGGAGTGCCCATACCCATGTGTTTAGTTGTCTTTCTTCGGAGGTGGTTATGTTGGAGTTGTTGGTGAGGTTGGAGGCTTCTCCTCCGTCTTCCAAGGCATGGGCTCACCATCTTTAAAAGATGAACGAGTCTCCGGGATCCTCAAATCTGCAGCCAAACTCATTCTCTTAAATTTGTATTCATACTCACGGTTTTGGTTTTGCACATCATAGATCTGGGCTTGGAGATGCTCAATTTTCTCGTAAAGCTTGAAGACGTGCTCCCTGATGTTCTTGGCGTCTAGCTTGTGCTTATGGGTAAACTCCGCGATCATCATGTGATTGGCATTGAGTCCTCGTTCCACCATCCCTTGGCACTTGAAGACATGTTGCTCCATTGCTTCGAGCCTTGTCTCCACTCTTTCGGTCCTCTTTGGCCCCTCAACATCACGGATTTGCAGCACCCCGTCATGCATTTCAATGGTCTGAGGGTGTTGTAGCACCTCCACGAGGTAGGGGATGATGAACTTCTCGAAGAACTTGTCCTTCGAAGCACTTGAAGATGTCATGTTGATCTAAATCTGCTGCAGAAATAGCTCAAAACGAAAACAAAAGATATTGTCGTGATACGAAGGCCAAAACCTTCGGGAGATTATATAATGAATTTTTACCGACCCGACGGAGTATACCACAAGAAAATGGAGTCCAAAGGGTACACGAGGTGGCCACAAGCCTGCAGGGCGCGCTCAGGGGGCTAGGGCGCGCCCCTGTGGCTTGTCGCCTCCTCGTGCACTTTTCGGGCTGCTTTGAATTTTCTTAATTTTTTAAATATTCTGATACTGATAAAAAATTCCATTGGAAAAGTTTTGGAGTCGGTTTGCTTACCGTAACACATACCTATTACTTTTCGGAGTGTGGAACGTTCTTATAGGCCTCCCTAATGTACTCTTCCGGAGTTATGGTATTGAAAATATTGGTTTCAACATTTATGGGAGTACCTAACATATAATGTTTGATTCTTTGCCCATTTACCACCTTCAGATTTGTGCCTCCGGCGTTGTTGATCTTGATGGCAGTGAAACGATATACTTCCTCGATAATGTAAGGCCCTTCCCATTTAGAGAGAAGTTTTCCTGCAAAAAATCTTAAACGAGAGTTGTATAGCATGACATGATCGCCTACATTGAATTCACACTTTTGTATCCTTCTATCATGCCATCTCTTAACCTTTGCTTTAAACAACTTAGCATTCTCATAGGCTTGGGTTCTCCATTCATCGAGTGAGCTAATGTCAAATAACCTTTTCTCACCAGTAAGTTTGAAATCAAAGTTAAGCTCTTTAATTGCCCAATAAGCTTTATGTTCTAGCTCTATAGGTAGGTGACATGCTTTACCATAAACCATTTTATACGGAGACATGCCCATAGGGTTTTGGTAAGCGGTTCTATAAGCCCATAATGCATTGTCAAGTTTCTTAGACCAATTCTTTCTAGATCTGTTAATGGTCTTTTGCAAGATCAATTTAATTTCTCTATTGCTCAATTCTACTTGACCACTAGACTGAGCATGATAAGGAGATGCAATTCTATGATTAACATCATATGTAGCAAGCAATTTATGGAAAGCACCATGAATAAAGTGTGAACCACCATCAGTCATTAAATATATAGGGACTCCAAATATAGGGAAAATAACATCTTTCAGAATTTTAATAGAAGTGTTATGATCAGCACTACTAGTTGGAATAGCCTCTACCCACTTAGTAACATAATCAACAGGAACTAGAATATGAGTATACCCATTGGACTTTGGAAAAGGTCCCATATAATCAAAACCCCAAACATCAAATGGTTCAATAACAAGAGAGTAATTCATAGGCATTTCCTGATGTCTACTAATATTACCAATTCTTTGGCATTCATCACAAGACAAGACAAACTTACGAGCATCCTTGAAGAGAGTAGGCCAATAAAAACGAGATTGTAATACCTTGTGTGCAGTTCTATCTCTAGCGTGGTGTCCTCTCTATGGCCCGGAGTGACACTTTTGTAGGATCTGTCCCTGTTCATGCTCAGGTACACAACGTCTAATAATACCATCTACTCCTTCTTTATAAAGGTGTGGATCGTCCCAAAAGTAATGTCTTAAATCATAGAAGAACTTTTTCTTTTGTTGGTATGTGAAACTAGGTGGTATAAATTTAGCAACAATGTAGTTAGCATAATCAGCATACCAAGGAGCACTACACGAAGCATTTATGACAGCTAATTGTTCATCAGGAAAGCTATCATCAATAGGTAGTGGGTCATCAAGAACATTCTCTAGTCTAGACAAGTTATCTGCTACGGGTTATCATCACCCTTTTTATCAATAATATGCAGATCAAATTCTTGTAGCACAAGAACCCATCTAATAAGTCTAGTTTTAGCATTTTCTTTTCCATAAGGTATTTAATAGCAGCGTGATCAGAGTGAGCAGATAATTTTTAATCAACAATATAAGGTCCAAACTTATCACAAGCAAACACAACTGCTAAAAATTCCTTCTCGGTGGTAGCTTGGTTTTTTATGCACTATCTAGAGTTTTGCTAGCGTATTGGATGACATTTAATTTCTTATCAACTCTTTGCCCTAGCACATAACCAACAACATAATCACTCGCATCACACATAATTTCAAAGGGTAGGTTCCAATCAGGTGGTTGAACAACAGGTGCAGTGATCAAGGATCTCTTAAGAATTTCAAATGCTTCCACACAATCATCATAAAAACGAATGGAACATCCTTTTGCAAAATATTAGTGAGAGGCTTAGAAATCTTAGAGAAATCTTTAATAAACCTCCTATAGAAACTAGCATGACGAAGGAAACTTCTTATACCTTTGATATCTATTGGACACGGCATTTTTTCAATAGCATCAACTTTAGCTTTATCAACTTTAATACCTCTTTAGGAGATTTTGTGTCCCAAGACAATGCCTTCATTAACCATAAAGTGACACTTCTACCAATTCAAGACAAGATTAGTTTCTTCACATCTCTGCAAAACTCGATCAAGGTTGCTCAAGAAATCATCAAAAGAAGTTTCGTAAACAGAAAAATCATCCATGAAAACCTCAACAACCTTTTCACAAAAGTTAGAGAATATAGCCATCATACATCTTTGAAAGGTAGGAGGTGCATTTCATAAACCAAAAGACATATGTCTATAATAAAAGGTACCGAAAGGGCAAGTAAAAGTGGCCTTCTCTTGATCCTCTTTTGACACACGTATTTGAGAGAAACTAGAATAACCGTCTAGAAAGCAAAAATTGTATGTTTGGATAGCCTTTCTAGCATTTGATCAATAAAAGATTGCGGGTAATGATCTTTCCTAGTAGCTTTATTTGATTTCCTAAAATCAATTACCATTCTATATACTATAACAATTCTTTGTGGGATCAATTCATTTTTATCATTAGGAACAATGGTAATACCTCCCTTTTTAGGGACACAATGAACGGGACTAACCCATCTACTATGAGCAATAGGATAAATTATACCTGCCTCGAGAAGCTTTAGTATTTCATTTCTTACCACTTCCTTCATTTTAGGATTTAATCATCGTTGGTGATCAACAGCTGGCTTAGCATCAGGCTCCATATTGATTTTGTGATGACATAGAGTGGGAATAATGCCCTTAAGATCATCAAGAGTATATCCAATAGCGGCACGGTGCTTCCTCAATGTTTTCAATAACCTCTTTTCTTCATGCTCTGAAAGGTTAGCACTAATAATAACAGGATATATCTCCTTTTCATCAAGATAAGCATACTTCAGAGTATCACGCAATAGTTTAAGCTCAAACACGGGATCACCCTTGGGTGGAGGAGGATCCCCAAGTATTTCAACAGGAAGGTTGTGTTTCAAAATAGCTTGTTGATCAAAGAAAATCTTATCTATTTCATTCCTTTCATTCATATGCATATCATTTTCATGCTCTAGCAAATATTGTTCTAAGGGATCGGTAGGAGGCATAGCGATAGAAGCGAGACCAATAATTTCATCTTTACTAGGAAATCCTTCATCATGGGGTTGTCCGAAATTTAGAGAAATTGAAGTCATGAGACACATCCCAAAAACTTACAGTAACTGTTTCTTTCTCACAATCAATCTTAGCATAAAAAGTATTCAAGAAGGGTCTACCGAATATAATGGGACAAAAATCATCTTGTGGGGAACCAAGAATAAGAAAATCAGTAGGATACTTTATTTTCCCACACAAGACTTCAACATCTCTAACAATCCCAATTGGTGCAATAGTATCTCTATTAGCAAGCTTGATGGTAACATCAATTTCTTCTAATTAAGCCGGTGCAACATCATTTATAATTTCTTGGTATATGGTAAAGGGAATTGCACTCACACTAGAACCCACATCACATAAGCCATGATAACAATGATCTCCTATTTTAACAGAAACAACATGCATGCCAACAATAGGTCTATGTTTACCTTTAGTATCAGGTCTAGCAATTCTAGCAGCTTCATCACATAAATGAATAACATGCCCGTCAATATTATCAACCAAGAGATCTTTAACCATGGCAATAATAGGTTCAACTTTAATTTGTTCAGGAGGCATAGGTGTTCTATCACAACTCTTAGGAACCATAGTTGAAGCCTTAGCATGTTCCTTTATTCTAACAGGAAGGGGTGGTTTCTCAATAGAAGTAGTAGGAATAACAGGATTAGTATAATAAATAATAGTTTCTTCTTCAACTTTAAAAGGTTCAACTACTTTAACTTCAATGGGAGCATGATATTTAAACCACTTCTCCTTGGGGATATCCACATGTCCAGAAAAAGATTCACGGAAAGAAGCTACTATCTCAGAGTCAAGTCCATATTTAGTGCTAAAATCACGAAAAGCATCGGTGTCTATAAAGGATTTAACACAATCAAACTTAAGGCTTATACCTGACTCATTACCTTCATCGAGTTCCCAATCTTTATAGTTGCATTTAATTCTTTCTAATAAGTCCCATTTGAATTCAATATCTTTCTTCATAAAGGAACCAACACAGGAAGTATCGAGCATGGATTGATCATTACGAGAGAGTCGGGCATAAAAATTCTGAATAATAATTTCTCTCGGGAGCTCATGATTGGGGCATGAATATAACATTGACGTAAGCCACCCCCAAGCTTGAGCCATTCTTTCTCCTTCACGAGGCCAAAATTATAAATATAATTCCGATCATGATGAACCAGATGCATAGGATAAAACTTCTAATGAAATTCCAATTTCAATCAATTGTAGTTCCATGATCCAATATCATCACATAGCCTATACCATGTCAATGCCTACTCATTCAATGATAAAGGAAAGACCTTCTTCCTGACATCATCCTCGGGCAGACCTACAAGCTTAAATAATCCACAAACTTCATCCACATAGATTAGATGCAAATCATGATGTAGTGTTCCATCTCCTACATAAGGATTAGCTAGCAGTTTTTCTATCATACCAGAAGGAATTTCATAATAAATATTTTCAGTAGGTGCAGTAGGTTGAGGATCATCTCTTTGTGCTTCCGGTCGGGATGAAGATACCCCAAACAAGCCCCTCAAAGGATTATTTTCCATAGTGACAAGTGATAGTAAATTTCAGCACAGTATATAAATTTTTCCTTACCAGGTTCCACTCACCAAAGGTGCTTCACTCCCCGGAAACGGTGCCAGAAAATAGTCTTGATGACTCACATGTGTATGCGATCTATCATAGTTCTTTCAATAAGTAAGAGTGTCAAACCCAACGAGGATCAGAAGGAAATGACAAGTAGTTTTCAGTAAGGTATTCTTTGCAAGCACTAGAATTATCGGCAATAAATAGTTTTGTGATAAGGTAATTCGTAATGGGTAGCAAGTAACAAATGTAACAAAGGTGCAGCATGGTGTCCCAATACTTTTTGCATCAAAGGACAAGCCTAGACAAACTCTTATATAAAGCAAAGCGCTCCAGAGGACACATGGGAATTTCTGTCAAGCTAGTTATCATCATGCTCATATGATTCGCGTTCGTTACTTTGATAATTTGATATGTGGGTGGACCGGTGCTTGGGTTCTGCTCTTACTTTGAAAAACCTCCCACTTATGATTAACCTCTCTCGCAATCATCTGCAACTACAAAAGAAGAATTGAGATAAATCTAACCATAGCATGAAACATATGGATCCAAATCAGCCCCTTACGGAGCAACGCATAAACTATGGTTTAAGCTTCTGTCACTCTAGCAACCCATCATCTACTTATTACTTCCAAATGCCTTCCCCTAGACCCAAATAATGGTTAAGTGTCATGTAGTCGACGTTCACATAACACCACTAGGGAAGACACAACATATATCTCATCAAAATATCGAACGAATATCAAATTCACATGATTACTTATAACAAGACTTATCCCATGTCCTCAGGAACAAATGTAATTACTCACAAAGCATATTGAAGTTCCATATGATCATTAAGGATCTGAACATATGATCTTCCACCAAGTAAACCAACTAGCATCAACTACAAGGAGTAATCAACACTACTAGCAACCCACGGGTACCAATCTGAGGTTTTGAGACAAAGATTGGATACAAGAGATGAACTAGGGTTTGGAGAGGAGATGGTGTAGATGAAGATGTTGATGGAGATTGACCCCCTCTCGATGAGAGTATCATTGGTGATGATGATGGCTTCGATTTCCCCCTCTGAGAGGGAAGTTTCCCTAGCAGGACAGCTCCGTCGGTGCCCTAGATTGGTTCTGCCCAAGTTCCGCCTCGAGACGGCGGCGCTTCATCCCAAAAGTTCTGATATGATTTTTTTTTTCAGGTCAAAACCCTCCATATAGCAGAAGATGGGCACCAAAGGCCTGTCAGGGGGTCCACAAGCCTGCAGGGCGCGCCCAAGGGGTAAGGCACGCCCCTTGGCTTGTGGCCACCTGGTGGGTCCCCTGATGTATTTCTTTCGCCCAATATTTTTTTATATATTCCAAAATAATTCTCCATAAGTTTTCAGTACTTTTGGAGTTGTGCAAAATAGGTCTCTCATATTTGCTCCTTTTTTGGTCCAGAATTCCAGCTGCCGGCATTCTCCCTATTCATGTAAACCTTGTAAAATAAGAGAGAAAAGACATAAATATTGTACCATAATGTGTATTAACAACCCATAATGCAATAAGTATTGATATAAAAGCATGATGCAAAATGGACGTATCACACCCATACATGATAGTCCTATTATCTTTTTGAATTCTCCGAACTACACCATATCAAAGAAGTTTTCACTTATTAAGGATTATATTGATGGGTTGAGTTTCACCATTACACGTGATGATTTTGATGAATATAATATGCATGTACTTGTTGCTCCTACTTGTAGTTATTGTGAGAGAGGAACCAAATCTTCACCTCGCTATGGTTCCAATACGATAAAATTGCAAAAAACTACTTATGCTATGTATTGGCCTTTACTTTGTGAATGAATTGTTATTTTATGAAACACCAATGAATAGGAATAGAATTAGACTTTGTTGTCACATAATATATATCGCTTTGTGCTCACTACTTAATTACAAATTATTTTTAATTAAATTTGGTTTTTATATACCTTGGGATCCGGGTGGATCAATTACTTGAGCAGTATATGCCTAGCTTAATGGCTTTAAAGAAAGCGCTGCAAGGGAGAAACCCGGAAGTTATAGAGAGTTGTTTTATTCTGTTGTGTGCTTTTAAAACAATTTTAAAAAGTGGGGAACCTAAAAAAATTCAAAACGGAAAGTGAAAGTGAGAAGGACGAGCATCGTTGAAGTGAAGGCTAGCCTTGAACTTTGTTCGTGCCCATGGAAACTTTGTGAATCTTGATTACAAAAACTTTTCAACAAAAATAACTATCCCTTGTACAAATCCATTGTATATAAAGATAATGTACCAAGATTTACCTTTAGGATGTTTAAATTGCTTGTTTGATATGTGTTTTGCAAAAACAGAAAGTTTGGTTGTAGATTTGATTTTTCCTATTTTACTCGAATGTAAAAAAATTGAAATTTTTACATGGTATTGTTATGAATATTTTTTACCATGTCCTAATTTTTCAGAATTTTGTGAGTTAGAGAAGTATACGTTTCATCCACATCTCACAGATTGTTGTTATAGTTGCTTTGTCTCCTTATGTTTGAGTTCTTGTTGAGCTCCATTGACTCGGGAGCCATAGAATTGTGATAGCATACAATAGGTAATGTTGGATTATAATTATACAATACTTTTATGGCAGGACATGATGAGATTTGATGTTATATGTACTAACCTTTCTAATAAAAAAAATTGTCACGTTTTGTGTGGATGAAGTGTTCGAAGATCGAGGAGGTATCGATATGAGAAGAATAGGGAGAGACAAGAGTTATAGCTTGGGGATGCCCAAGTCATACCAAGTAAATATTCAAGGGGACTCAAGGCATCCCATCTTTCTTCTTTAACAATTATATCTATGTCTTTATTTTTGTTTTGTTCACATGACATGCGTAAATTCTTGGAGCATTGTGTGTCTTTTATTTTTCTTTATCAATGAACCATGCTGGTATGGGCAAGTCCATGATTGATTTATAGAATGCTCTTTGCACTTCACTTATATCTTTTGAGTATGGCTTTAAAGAATGCTTCATGTGCTTCTCTTGTATCATTCAAAGTTGGATGCCTCTTTTTCTACATATAGAAAACCGTTATTTGTAGAATGCTCTGTTGCTTCACTTATATTTATTAGAGCATGGTATTTTGTATAAAGAAATTAAACTCTCATGCTTCACTTATACCTATTTGGAGTGTTAACATGAATTGGTCACTCAAATGGTTAGTCATAAAATCCTAGTTATTAGATCACTGAATATGATACGTTTGATTCCTTGCAATAGTTTTGCGATATTAAGATAGTAATATGTGGGAGCACGAGTGAATGATTGTGGATTAGTAGGAATATCGGTTTTAAGGTTTGTGATTCCGAAAGATTGCACGTATAGTCTCTAGTTATGCGATGAAGTTGGAGCATAATTTATCCTTGATTGAAATCCTTGGTGTTGTTATAATCGGAGGCGCATGATGGTTAACTCCTACCAACCTCCTCCCTATGGGCATGAGAGTAGTACTTTGCTTTGAGAGATCTAATAGGATTCACAATAAGTATGTGAGTTCTCTATGACTCATGTGAATCCATGGAAATATGCACTATCACCTTTCCATAATCGCTAGCCTCTTCCATAGCGTGCATTTCCCATTCTAGCATTCGTTGGTGCATTGATATGTCCTTCTTCCATCATGTTTTTTACTGTAATTTGTAGCGTTTTTATGCGTTTTTCCACGTGGTGGAGCAATTCTAATGCCTTTGCTCTAATAATATGCAAGGTTTACATCAAGTGGGAGAATACCGACACATGGAATTCTGGACGTGAAAAAATTACGTCAAAGATACCTATTCCACACATATACAATAGGGCTGAAAATTCATGGAGATTTATTTTTAAAAAATAAAAAATATTGTAACGAAGAAATCCCGGAGGGGTGCCACGAGGCGGCCACTAGACACCAGGGCATGCAAGGCATCCCAAGCGCGACCCGATGTCTAGTGGGCCACCTGGCCCACCTCTGACGCCCGTCTTCTAGTATATATTCTCATTTGACCTAAAACATAAAGAGATGACTTATGGGACAAAGAACCGCTATCTCGAGGCGGAACCTGGGCGGGATCACTTTTGCCCTCCAGCGGAGCGATTCCACCGGAGGAACTTCCCTCCCACAGGGGGAAATCGAGGCCATCGTCATCACCAACAACCCTCTAATCTTGGGGAGGCAATCTACATCAACATATTGACCAGCACCATCTCCTATCAAAACCCTAGTTCATCTCTTGTGCTCAATCTTGTACCGAAACCTCGGATTGGTACCTCGGGTGTGTCTAGTAGTGTTAATTACTCTTGTAGTTGATGGTTTATGGTTTATTTGGTGGAAGATCATACGTTTCGATCCATTATGCTATTCAATACCTCTCTGATCATGAACATGTTTATCACTTGTGAGTAGTTACTTTTCTTCTTGATGCCACGAGAGATCATGTTTCAAGTAGTCATGTGAAGTTGATATTCGTTCGATATTTTGATGATATGCATGTTTTGATTCCCTTAGTGGTGTTATGTGAACGTCGACTACATAACACTTCAACATATTTTGGGCCTAAGGGAATGCATTGTGGAGTAGTAATTAGAGGGTGGGTTGCGAGAGTGACAGAAACTTAAACCCCAGTCTATGCACTACTTTGTAAGGGGCTGATTTGGATCCCTATGTTTAATGCTATGGTTAGAATTTATCCTTAATACTTTTGGTGTAGTTGCGGATGCTTGCGGGAGGGTTAATCATAAGCGGGAAGTTTGTTCAAGTAAGAACAACACCCAAGCACCGGTCCAGTCACATATCAATTATAAAAATACCGAACGCGAATTAACCCAACATGACGAGAGTGACTAGATGAAATTCCCATGTGACCTCAAGAACGTTTCCCTATTATAAGAAATTATTTTGGCATGTCCTTTGCCACAAAAGGATTGGTTTATCTCACTGTAATTATTGTTACTATTGCTACTTGTATTTTGTTACAATTATCTTGCTATCAAACAACTTGTTACCACTATTTTAGTGCTTGCAGAAATTACCTTGCTGAAAACCGCTTGTCATTTCCTTCCGCTCCTAGTTGGGTTTGACACTGTCACTTATCGAAAGGACTACTATTGACCCCCTATACTTGTGGGTCATCAAGACTCTTTTATGGCGCTATTTCCAGATAGTGAAGCGCCTTTGGTAGGCAGAACTTGGTAAGGGAAAGTTTATGTTACATGCTGAAACTTGTTGTTACTTGTCACTATGTAAAGTACTCCTTTGAGTGGCTTGTTCAGTGTATCTTCACCTCGACCGGAAACACCAAGAGTTGTCCCTCAACCTGCTGCACCTATTAAAAATGTTTATTGTGAAATTCATTTGGGTGTGATAGAGAAACGGCTAGTTAATCCTTATGCAGGAGGTGGAACAAAACATCCCGATATGCACCTAATCTATGTGGATGAAGTTTGTGGATTATTCAAGCTTGCAGGTTTATCCGGAGATGAAGTCAAGAAGAAGGTTTTCCCTTTGTCCTTGGGGGTAAAGTCATTGACATGGTATAGGCTATGTGATGATATGGGATCTTGGAACTAGAATCGATTGCAATAGGAGTTTCACCAAAAAAATTATCGTATGCATCTTGTTCATCATGATCGGAACTTTATCTATAATTTTTGGCCTCGTGAAGGAGAAAGTATCGCTCTAGCTTGGGGGAGGCTGAAGTCAATGTTATATTCACGCCCCAATCATGAGCTCTCGAGAGAAATTATTGTTTATATTTTTTATGCTCGGCTTTCTCGTAATGATCAAACCATGCTCGATACTTCTTGCTCTAGTTATTTTATGAAGAAGACTATAGAATTCAAGTGGGATATTTTGGAAATAATTGAACGCAACTCTGAAGATTGGGAGCTTGACGAAGGTAAAGAGTCAGGTATAAAACCTAAGTTTTATTGTGTTAAATCTTTTATGAATATCGATGCTTTCAATGATTTTAGCACTAAGTATGGACTTGCCTCTCAAATAGTAGCCTCATTTTGTGAAACATTTGTTGCTCATGTTGATCTCCCTAGAGAGAAGTGGTTTAAATATCATCCACTTATTAAATAAAAAATTGAAGAACCAATCAAAGTTGAAGCTGAAACTATTATTTACAATGTTGACCTAGTTGTGCCTACTGCTTACATTGAGAAACCACCTTTCCATGTTAGGATAAAGAAACATGCTAAAGCTTCAACTGTGGTTAATAAAAGTTATGTTATAACAACCAAATCCTTTGATAAAATCAAGGTAGAACCTAGTACTGCTATGGTTCGAGATCTCTTGGTAGACAATATTGATGGGCATGCTATTTACTTCTGTAATGAAGCTGCTAGATTTGCCAAACCTAATACTAAAGACAAGAATAGACATGTTGTTGGCATGCTTGTCGTTTGAGTAAAAATAGGAGATCATTGCTATGATGGTTTATGTGATATGGATGCCAGTGTTAGTTCTATCCCTTTCACCCTATATCAAGAAATTATGCATGAGATAGCACCTGCTAAGATAGAAGACATAGATGTTACTATTAAACTTGCTAATAGAGACACCATCACACCAATTGCGATTGATAGAGATGTTGAGGTCTTATGTGGAAAAGTAAAATACCCTACTGATTTTCTAGTACTTGGGTCACCACAAGATAATTTTTGTCCCATTTTATTTGGTAGACCCTTCTTGAACACTGTCAATGCTCAAATAGATTGCAAAAAGGAAACTGTTAGTGTTAATTTTAGTGGTACATATATTAAGTTTCATTTCTCCAAGTTTAGTAAACAACCCCATGATAAAGAATTTTCTAGTAAAGATGAAGTATTTGGTCTTGCTTCTATTTCCATTCCTCCTACGGATCCATTAGAACAATATTTGATAGACCATGAAAATGATATGCATATGCATAAAACAAATGAAATAGGTAATATGGACTCTGAGCAAAAAACCTATCCTTAAACACAACTTGCGTGTTGAAACTCTAGGAGGTCCTCCTCCACCCAAGGGTGATCCTCTGTTTGAATTAAAGCAATTACCTAACACCTTGAAATATTCTTATCTTGATGAAAATAAGATATATCATGTTATTACCAGTGCTAACCTTAGAGAGCATGAAGAAGAAAGATTACTAAAAACTTTATGGAAGCACCGAGCTGCTATTGGGTATACTCTTGATGATCTCAAGGGAATTAGTCCCACACTCTCTCAGCACAAGATTAATATGGAACCAGGTGCTAAACCCGTTATTGATCACCAAGGAAGATTTAATCCCAAAATGAAAGAAGTGGTGAGAAATGAAATATTAAAGCTTCTGGAAGCAGGTATAATTTATCCCATAGATGATAGTAGATGGGTAAGTCCCGTTAATTGCGTCCCTAAGAAAGGAGGTATTACTGTTGTTCCTCATGATTAAAATGAATTAATTCCACAAATAATTGTGACTGGCTATAGAATGGTAATTGATTTTAGAAAAGTAAACAAAACTACTAGAAAAGATCACTACCCTTTACCATTCATAGACCAAATGCTAGAAATATTATTGAAACACACACATTTTTACTTTCTAGATGGTTATTCTGGTTTCTCTCAAATACCTGTGTCACAACTTGATCAAGATAAAACCACCTTTACTTGTCCTTTTGGAACCTATGCTTATAGACATATGCCTTTTGGATTATAAAATGCACATGCAACCTTTCAAAGATGTATGACTCCTATATTCTCTGATTTTTGTGAAAAGATTGTTGAAGTCCTGATGGGTGATTTTTTCTTTTACGGAACTTCTTTTGATGATTGCTTAAGCAACCTTGATAGAGTTTTGGTAAATGAAGTTATTTTATTGGGTTATAAATGTTCTCAATGGGGTATTGAAGTGGATAAGGCTAAAGTTGATGTAATTGAGAAGATGTCGTGCCCCAAAGATATTAAAGGTATCCATAGTTTCCTTGGTCATGTTGGTTTCTATAGCAGGTTTATTAAAGACTTCTCTACAATTTCTAGGCCTCTTAGTAATTTATTACAAAAGGATGTTCCTTTCTTTTTTGAAAATGATTGTGTACAAGCCTTTGAAACACTTAAGAAAGCCTTAACTTTTGCACCTATTGGTCAACCACCTGATTGGAACTTGCCTTTTGAAATTATGTGTGATGCCAGTGATTATGATGTTGGTGTTGTTCTAGGATAAACAATTGATAAGAAATTAAATGTCATTCATTATGCAAGTAAAACTCTAGATAGTGCTCACAGAAATTATGCTACCACTGAAAAAGAATTCTTAGCAGTTGTATTTGCTTGTGATAAATTCATATCTTCCATTGTTGATTCTAAGGTAATTGTTCACACAGATCATGCTGCTATTAAATATCTTATGGAAAAGAAAGATGCTAAGCCTAAACTTATTAGGTGGGTTCTATTGCCACAATAATTTGATTTACATGTCATTGATAGGAAAGGAGCTGAGAACCCCGTAGCTCATAACTTGTCTAGCTTAGAAAATGTTCTTGATGACCCACTTCCTATTGATGATAGCTTTCCTAATGAACAACTAGTTGTGGTAAATGTTTCTCATAATACACCATGGTTTGTTGATTATGCTAATTACATTGTTGCTAAATACACCCCACCTAGTTTCACCTATCAACAAAAGAAAAAATTCATCTTTGATTTAAGACATTACTTTTGGGATAACCCACGTCTTTATAAAGAGGGAGTAGTGGTACTATTAGACGTTGTATACCTGAGCATGAATATGAACAGATCCTTCGGAAGTGTCACAAAGAGGCTTAAGGAGGACACCATGCGGGAGATAGAACTACACACAAGGTATTACAGTCTGGATTTTATTGGCCTACTCTTTTCAAAGATACTCGTAAGTTTGTCCTCTCTTGTGATGAATGTCAAAGAATTGGTAATATTATTAGACATCAAGAAATGCCTATAAATTATTCACTTGTTATTAAACCATTTGATGTTTGGGGATTGGATTATATGGGACCTTTTCCTTCCTCCAATGGGTATACACATATTTGGTTATTGTTGATTATGTCACTAAATGGGTAGAAGCTATTCCAACCAATAGTGTTGATCATAACACCTCTATTAAGATGCTTAAGGAATTTATTCTCCCACATTTTGGATTCCCTAGATATTTATTGACTCATGGTGGCTAACATTTTATTCATGGTGATTTTTTGTAAGCTTCTTGCTAGATATGATGTTAACCATAGAACTGCATCTCCCTCTCATCATTAGTCTAGTGTTCAAGTAGAATTGAACAATAGAGAAATAAAAATAATATTGCAAAAGACTGACAATAGGTCCGAAAGAATTGGTCTAAGAAGTTATATGATGCATTGTGGTCCTATAGAACAACTTATAAAAATCCAATGGGTATGTCTCCTTATAAAATGGTTTGTGGGAAAGCATGTCATTTACCTCTTGAGTTAGAACATAAAGCTTACTCGATCACTAAAGAACTCAACTATGATTTCAAACTTGCTAGTGAAAATATGTTATTTGATATTACCTCATTGGATGAATGGAGAACCCAGGCTTATGAAAATGCCAAACTACTCAAAGAAAAAGTTAAAAGATGGCATGACAAAAGAATCCAAAAGCGAGAATTCAAAGTTGGTGAATACGTTCTATTGTACAATTCTTGTCTTAGATTCTTTGCAGGAAAACTTCTATCCAAATGGGAAGGACCATACATCATTGAAGAAGTTTATCGGTCTGGAGCTATTAAGATCAATAATCTCGAAGGCACTAACCTGAAGGTGGTCAATGGACAAAAGATAAAGCACTATATTTCAAGTACACCAATTAATGTTGAAACAAATATTATCGAAACCATGACACCGGAGGAGCACATTAGGGAGACCTTCCAGAACACTCCAATACCCTTAAAAGATAGAGGTATGTGATACGGTAAGTAAACGGGCTCAGAAAAATCCACAAAAATATTTTTTGCAGTTTTGGAATTTTAGAGAATTTAGGAAACTATGAAATACATGGGAAGGCAACCTAGGTGTCCACTAGACACCTGGGCACGCTAGGCCCCCTGGCACGGCCTGATGTCTAGTGGGCCCCTCGGGTACCTTCCTTGCTCCGTTTTCTTGTGGAACAGGTATTCTCTTGTATAAAAAAATTCTATATAGATCTCCTGATGATTTTACCCAGTACCACAGAGAAATCATGTGTTCTTGTTTCGAGCTGTTTTTCCTAAAAGATCTAGATTACCATGGCCTCATCAAGCTCCTCCAAGGAAAAGTTATTAGAGAAGGTCATCAACCCCTACTTTTCGGAGGTGATGAAGCACCCTCAAACCATCGAGATGCATGATGGTGTGCTTCACATCCTGGATGTTCAATGGGCCGAAGAAGATGGGAACCATGGAAGCTAGGCTCGAGGAAGTGGAGCAGGAGTTCTTCAGGTGCCAAGGCATGGTGGAGCATGGACTCAGTGCCAACCACACCATGATCACTGAATTCATTCGTGATCTAAAGGTGGATGGCATGCCCTTGGAGGATATCGTCTTCACCCTCAACGATCAAATCAATTTTCTACAAGGCCAAGGCTTTGATCTTCAAAACCAAAAATTTTAGTATGAAGAAAGGTTTAAAGGTATGAATTTACCTTTGAGTTGTAGGACTCTATAGACTCGTGTCTCTTCTTATAATGGTGAGCCACTACCATGGAAGACGGAGGACAAGATGCTACCTCATCCTCTACACCACCACCTCCATATTCACCACCAAAGAAGGAGACTTGAGTACACGGGTATGGGCACTCCCCTTGGCTTGTGTCAAGCTTGGGGGAGTCACCCCGGTGTCGTATCACCACCACTCTTCTTTTTATTTATCCATCCTAGTTTGATCTTTAGCTATACTGAAATCTAGTCAAATAAAAGTTTAGTTCAATCCTTTTCTTTTGAATGCTAGTTTCGTCATCTGTCTATATATCTATGTAATCGAGTGAGAGTTATATAATAAAGTTTAGTTTGAGTTTTGCTTCTTTACTTTCTTGTTGCAATCCAAATAAAACAAAATAATAAAAAATATCATATGCCAATCTTATAGTAAGTAGTGACATCACATAAGGAAAAGTATAAGTGGTAAAATTTGTTGAAGATTGACAAACATAGCATTGGTCGGTGATGCAACACTTGAAAGAATTAATAAGGTAAGAGAAGATTTACATGAAAATACACTATACTTAACGTATTTTATGATTGTGAGCCCCCATTAATTTTAATATGCCAAAACTATTGACATTGGACAAGGAAGACAACGTAATGATTTATGTTGTTGGGGAACGTAGTAATAATTCAAAAAAATCCTACGTGTCACCAAGATCAATCTAGGAGATGCTGGCAATGCGAGAGAGGGAGTGCATCTTCATACCGTTGAAGATCGCTAAGCGAAAGTGTTACAAAGAACGCGGTTGATGGGGTCGTACTCGCGGCGATTCAAATCATGGAAGATCCATCCAAGCACCGAACGAACGGTGCCTCCGCGTTCAACACACATGCAGCCTGGGGACTTCTCCTCCATCTTGATCCAGCAAGGGGGGGATAGGTTGAGGGAGAGCTCTGGTAGCACGACGGCGTGGTGGCGGTTGAGCTTGTGCTTCTTCGGCAGAGCTTCGCCAAGCACTACGGAGGAGGAGGAGTAGGGGTAGGGCTGTGCCAGGGGGAGAGGGTTCAGGTGTGCCGCAGCCCTCTCACCCCTCCTTTATTTATAGGGGGAGGAGAGAGGGGGCCGTCCATACCTAGATGCCCTAGGAGGGGGGCGGCGGCCAAGGGGGCAGGCTTGCCTCCCAAGTTGGTGGGAGGACCCCCCCCCCCCCGCCCATGCCCTAGGGTTCCCAGCCCTAGGCACCTTGGGCCCTTGGGAGGTGCGTACCAGCCCACCAGGGAGCTGGTTCCCACCCACCTTCAGCCCATGTGGCCCCTCCCGGTGGACCCCCGGAACCCTTTCGGTGTCTCCCGGTACAATACCGATAAACCCTGAAACCTTTCCGATGACCGAAACTGGACTTCCCATATATAAATATTCACCATCGGACTATTCTGGAACTCCTCGTGATGTCCGGCATCTCATTTGGGACTCCGAACAACTTTTGGTAACCACATACAATTCCCATTATAACTCTAGCGTCATCGAACCTTAAGTGTGTAGACCCTACGGGTTCGGGAACCATGCACACATGACCGAGACACCTCTCCGACCAATAACCAATAGCGGGATCTGGATACCAATATTGGCTCCCACATTTTCCACAATGATCTCATAGGATGAACCACTATGTCGGGGATTCGATTAATCTCGTCTACAATTCCCTTTGTCCATCGATATGTTACTTCCCCGAGATTCGACCTCGATATCCCTATACCTTGTTAAATCTCGTTACCGGCAAGTCTCTTTACTCGTTTCGTAACACAAGATCCCGTGAATAACTCCTTATTCACATTGAGCTCATTATAATGATGTATTACCGAGTGGGCCCAGAGATACCTCTCCCTCACACGGAGTGACAAATCCTAGTATCGATTCGTAGCAACCCAACGGAAACTTTCGGAGATACGTGTAGTGCACCTTTATAGTCACCTAGTTACGTTGTGGCGTTTGATACACCCAAAGCATTCCTACGGTATCCGGGAGTTGCACAATCTCATGGTCTAAGGAAATGATACTTGACATTAGAAAAGCTCTAGCAGACGAACTACACGATCTTGTGCTATGCTTAGGATTGGGTCTTGTCCATCACATCATTCTCCTAATGATGTGATCCCGTTATCAACGACATCCAATGTCCATGGTCGGGAAACCATGACCATCTATTGATCAACGAGCTAGTCAACTAGAGGCTCACTAGGGACATGGTGTGGTCTATGTATTCACACATGTATTACGGTTTCCGGTTAATACAATTATAGCCCGAACAATATACAATTATCATGAACAAGGAAATATAATAATAACCATTTGATTATTGCCTCTAGGGCATATTTCCAACAGTCTCCCACTTGCACTAAAGTCAATAATCTAGTTACATTGTGATGAATCGAACACCCATAGAGTTCTGGTGATGATCATGTTTCGCTCGTGCAAAAGGTTTAGTCAACGGATCTGTGACATTCAGATCTGTATGTACTTTACAAATATCTATATCTCCATCCTGAATGTAACCATGAATGGAGTTGAAGCGGCGCTTGATGTGCTTGGTATTCTTGGGGAACCTGGGCTCCTTTGCAATGGCAATAGCTCCAATGTTGTCACACAAGAGAGTCATTAGGCCCGATGCATTGGGAATAACTCCTAGTTTGGTGATGAACTCCTTCATCTAGACTCCTTCATGTGTTGCTTCTGAAGCAGCTATGTACTCCGCTTCACATGTAGATGCCGCCACGAGGCTTTGCTTGCAACTGCACCAGCTAACTGCCCCACCATGCAAAATATACACGTATCCGGTTTGTGACTTGGAGTCATCCGGATCTGTGTCGAAGCTATCATCGACGTAACCCTTTACGGCGAGCTCTTCGGCACCTCCATAAACAAGAAACATATCTTTAGTCCTTTTCAAGTACTTAAGGATATTCTTGACCGCTGTCCGGTGATCCATTCCGGGATCACTTTGGTACCTCCCTACCAAACTTATGGCAAGGTTCACATTAGGTTTGGTACACAGCATGGCATATATAATAGAGCCTATGGCTGAAGCATAGGGGACGACACTCATCTTTGCTCTAACTTCTGTTGTGGTCGGGCATTGAGTTGTGCTCAATCTCACACCTTGCAATACAGGCAAGAACCCCTTCTTGGACTTATCCATATTGCACTTCTTCCATATCTTGTCAAGGTATGTGCTTTGTGAAAGACCAATGAGGCGTCTCGATCTATCTCTGTAGATCTTGATGCCTAATATGTAAGCAGCTTCTCCAAGGTCCTTCATTGAAAAACACTTACTCTATTAGGCCTTTATGCTTTTCAAAAGTTCTATATCATTTCCCATCAACAATATGTCATCCACATATAAAATGTGAAATGCTATAGAGCTCCCACTGACTTTCTTATAAATACAGGCTTCTCCATAAGTCTGTACAAACCCAAATGCTTTGATCACCTCATCAAAACGAATGCTCCAACTCCGAGATGCTTGCACCAGCCGATAGATGGAGCGTTGGAGCTTGCATACCTTGTCAGCATTTTTAGGATCGACAAAACCTTCCGGCTATATCATATACAATTCTTCCTTAAGAAAGTTGTTAGGGAATTCCATTTTGACGTCCATTTGCTAGATCTCATAATCATAAAATGCGTCAACTGCTAACATGATTCGGACGTACTTCATCATTTCTACGGGTGAGAAAGTCTCATCGTAGTCAACTCCTTGAACTTGTCGATAACCCTTAGCGACAAGCCGAGCCTTATAGACGGTCACATTACCATCCGCGTTAGTCTTCTTCTTAAAGATCCATTTATTTTCTATGGCTTGCCGATCATCGGGCAAGTCCACCAAAGTCCATACTTTGTTCTCATACATGGATCATAACTCGGATTTCATGGCTTCAAGACATTTGTTGGAATCTAGGCCCGCCATCGCTTCTTCATAGTTCGAAGGTTCACCGTTGTCTAACAACATGATTTCCAGGATAGGGTTGTCGTACCACTCTCGTGCGGAACGTGTCTCCGTGGACCTATGAAGTTCAGTAGTAACTTGATCCAAAGTTTCATGATCATCATCATTAACTTCCTTTCTAGTCGGTGCACGCACCACAAAAACATTTTCCTACACTGCGCTACTCTCTGGTTTAAAAGGGGGTACAATTACCTCATCAAGTTCTACTTTCCTCCCACTCACTTCTTTCGAGAGAAACTCTATCTCTCGAAAGGATCCATTCTTGGCAACAAAGATCTTGCCTTCGGATCTGAGATAGAAGGTATACCCAATAGTTTCCTTAGGGTATCCTATGAAGACGCACTTTTCCGACTTGGGTTTGAGCTTTTCAGGTTGAAGTTTCTTTACATAAGCATCACATCCCCAAACTTTCAGAAACGACAGCTTAAGTTTCTTCCCAAACCATAATTCATACGGTGTCGTCTCAACGGATTTAGACGGTGCCCTATTTAAAGTGAATGCGACAGTCTCCAATGTATATCCTCAAAATGATAGCGGTAAATCAGTAAGAGACATCATAGATCGCACCATATCCAATAGAGTGCGATAACAACGTTCAGACACACCGTTACGCTGAGGTGTGCCAGACGGCATGAGTTGTGAAACAATTCCACATTTCCTTAAGTGCATGCCAAACTCGTGACTCAAATATTCTCCTCCATGATCAGATCATAAGAACTTTATTTTCTTGTCACATTGATTCTTTACCTCACTGTGAAATTCTTTGAACCTTTCAAAGGTCTCAGACTTGTGTTTTATTAAGTAGACATACCCATATCTGCTTAAGTCATCAGTGAGGGTGGGAACATAACGATAGCCACCGCGAGCCTCAATGCTCACTAGACCGCATACATCAGTATGTATTATTTCCAACAAGTTGGTTCCTCGCTCCATTGTTCCGGAGAACGAAGTCTTAGTCATCTTGCCCATGAGGCATGGTTCACATGTGTCAAATGATTCATAATCAAGAGACTCCAAAAGTCCATGTGCATGGAGTTTCTTCATGTGTTTGATACCGATATGACCAAGGCGGCAGTACCAGAAGTATGTGGGACTATCATTATCAACCTTACATCGTTTGGTACTCACACTATGAATATGTGTAACATCACGTTCGAGATACAATAAGAATAAACCATTGACCAGCGGAGCATGACCATAGAACATATCTCTCATATAAATAGAACAACCATTATTCTCGGATTTAAATGAGTAGCCATCTCGCATCAAACGAGATCCAGATACAATGTTCATGCTCGAAGCTGGTACTAAATAACAATTATTGAGGTTTAAAACTAATCCCGAAGGTAGATGTAGAGGTAGCGTGCCGACGGCGATCACATCGACCTTGGAACCATTCCCGACGAGCATCGTCACCTCTTCCTTCACGAGTCACCGCTTATTCCGCAGCTCCTGTTTTGAGTTACAAATGTGAGAAATTGCACCGGTATCAAATACCCAGGAGCTACTACGAGCGTTGGTAAGGTACACATCAATAACATGTATATCATATATACCTTTGACATTACCGGCCATCTTATCCGCTAAGTACTTGGGGCAGTTCCTCTTCAAGTGACTGGTTCCCTTATAATAATAGCACTGAGTCACACGCTTGGGTCCATTCTTGGGCTTCTTCCCGGCAACTGATTTACCGGGCACGACAACTACTTTGACATACTTATTGAAGTTCTTCTTACCCTTGCCTTCTTGAAACTGGTGGTCTTATGCACCATCAACACTTAATGTTCGTTTTTGATTTCCACCTTCGCTGATTTCAGCATCGAATATAACTCAGGAATGGACTTCTCCATCCCTTGCATATTGTAGTTCATCACAAAGCTCTTGTAGCTACGTGGAAGAAACTGGAGTATTCTGTCAATAACCGAGTCATCAAGAAAATTAACTCCCGGCTAAGACAAGCGGTTGTGCAACCCAGATATTTTGAGTATATGCTCACTGACAGAACCATTTTCCTCCATTTTACAACTGAAGAACTTGTCAGAGACTTCATATCTCTCGACCCTGGCATGAGCTTGGAAAACCATCCTCGGCTCTTGGAACATCTCATATGTTCCATGTTGCTCAAAACACTTTTGGAGCCCCGGTTCTAAGCTGTAAAGCATTCCGCACTGAACCAGGGAGTAATGATCCCTACGCGACTTCCATGCGTTCATAACGTCTTGAGTTGCTGGGAATTCAGGTGCGTCACCTAGCGGTGCATCAATGACATATATTTTCTTGGAAGTTATGAGGATGAGCCTCAAGTTACAGACTCAGTCCGTATAGTTGCTTCCATCTCTTGGAAATATGCCCTAGAGGCAATAATAAATTGGTTATTATTATATTTCCTTGTTCATGATGATCATTTATTATACATGCTAGAATTGTATTCAATGGAAACTCAGATACATGTGTGGATACATAGACAACACATTGTCCCTAGTAAGCCTCTAGTTGACTAGCTCGTTCGTCAAAGATGGTCAAGGTTTCCTGGGCATAGACAAGTGTTTTCACTTGATAACGGGATCACATCATTAGGAGAATGATGTGATGGATAAGACCCAAACTATAAATGTAGCATATGATCGTGTCAGTTTATTGCTACTGTTTTCTGCATGTCAATGTATCTGTTCCTATGGCCATGAGATCATGCAACTCCCAGACACCAGACGAATACCTTGTGTGTATCAAACGTCACAACGTTATTGGGTGACTATAAAGGTGCTCTACAGGTATCTCCCAAAGTGTCTATTGGGTTGGCATGGATCAAGACTGGGATTTGTCTCTCCGTGTGACGGAGAGGTATCTCGGGGCCCACTCGGTAATACAACATCACAACAAGCCTTGCAAGCAATGTGACTAAGGAATTAGTCATGGGATCTTGTATTATGGAATGAGTAAAGAGACTTGTCGGTAACGATATTTAACTAGGTATGGAGATATCGACGATCGAATCTCGGGCAAGTAACATACCGAAGGACAAAGGGAACAACATACAGAATTAACTGAATCCTTGACATAGAGGTTCAACCGATAGAGATCTTCGTAGAATATGTAGGAGACAATATGGACATCTAGGTCCCACTATTGGTTCTTGACCGAATAGTGTCTCACGTCATGTCTGCATAGTTCTCAAACCCGCAGGGTCTGCACACTTAAGGTTCGGTGACATTTCGGTATAGTTGAGTTATAGGTGTTGGTGACTGAAGATTGTTCAAAGTCCTGGATGAGATCCTGGACGTCATGAGGAGCTCCGGAATGGTCTGCAAGTAAGGAAGTCATGTTTTGGTCACCGGAAAAGATTTGGGTACTTCGGTAGTGTATGGGGAGTGTCGGGAGGGTACCGGGGACCATCGGGAGGGATATCACGCCTCGAGGGGCCTCATGGTCTATGGGAGGATACAAACCAGCCCCTAGTAGGCTGGCCTAAGCCCCACTAAGGCCCATGAGGTTTGAGAGGGAAAAAACCCAAAGGTGGAAGAGGAGGAAAGGGTTTCCAAGTGGAGAGGAGGAATCCTACTCCTAGTAGGATTGGAGTAGGACTCCTCCACCTCCAATTTCGGCCAAACCATGAGGGTTTGACGCTGCCTCCTCCCTCCCTCCCTCCTATATATACTAGATTTTTTTAGAGGTGAGGGCTAACCCTAATTGCCACGTGCTTCCTCTACTTCTCTCTAGATCGGTTTCTCCTCTAGTCTAATTTGGCGGTGCTTAGGCGAAGCCCTTCTGGATTAGTTCACCACCACCACCACGTCGCCATGCTGGTGAACTCATCTACCTCTCCGCCACTCTTGTTGGATCAAGAAGGCGGGGATCGTCATCGACCTGTTCTTGTGCTGAACGCGGAGTTGTCGTCCGTTCGGCACTAGATCGGGATGGATCAGGATGAGATCACGGGACGGGCTACGATTTAGATCGCGATGCTGTTCCACTACGTCAACCGCGTTTTATACGCTTTCGCTTAGCGATCTATAAGGGTATGTAGATTCACTCTCCACCCTCGTAGATAATCATCACCATGGATAGGTATTGCATGTGCGCAGGAATTTTTTTGTTTCCCATGCTACGTTCCCCATAGCGGCATCATGAGCTAGGTTCATGCGTAGATGATATCTCGAGTAGAATAGAAAAGATTTTGTGGGCGTTTATGTTCAATTTTCTTCCCTCCTTAGTCTTTTCTTGATTCAGCGGTATTGTTTGATTGAAGTGGCCCGGACCAACTTTACTCGTACGCTTACGAGAGGCCAGTTTCATCGACTGACATGCAACTTGTTGCATAAAGATGACTCGCGGGTGTCTGTTTCTTCAACTTTAGTTGAATCGGATTTGACCGAGGCGGTCCTTGGAGAAGGTTCAATAGAAATTTGCATATCATCGTTGTGTCTTTGCTTAAGTAAGATGTGATCATACTAGATACCATAGTAGCCACGTAAAACATGCAACAACAAATTAGAGAACGTCTAACTTGTTTTTGCAGGGGTATGCTTGTGATATGGCCACTGACATGATATGATATATTGGATGTATGAGATGATCATGTTGTAATAGTTAAATATTGACTTGCACGTCGATGCTACGGCAACCGGAAGGAGCCATAGGGTTGTATTTAAATTTATTTTGCGCTTGGAGATTCTCTTGCTATATCGCTAGGCAGTAGCTTTAGTTGTAACATCATAGATAGCGCGACAACCTTGATGGCAGCACGATGATGGAGATCATGGTGCAGCACCGGTGACGATGGAGATCATGACTTTGCTCTGGTGATGGAGATCAAGAAGCACAAGTTCATGGCCATATCATGTCACTTATGATCTGCATGTGATGTTAATCCTTTTATGCACCTTATTTTGCTTAGGACGACGGTAGCATTATAAGGTGATCCCTCACTATAATTTCAAGATAAAATTGTATTCTCCCCGACTATGCACCGTTGTGACAGTTCGTCATTTTGAGACACCACGTGATGATCGGGTGTGATAGACTCAACGTTCATAGACAACGGGTGCAAAACAGTTGCACATGCGGAACACTCGGGTTAAACTTGACGAGCCTAGGATGTACATACATGGCCTCAGAACACAAGAGACCGAAAGGTCGAGCATGAATCATATAGGTGATATGATCAACATGGAGATGTTCACCACTGAAACTATACTCAGCTCACGTGATGATCGGACTTTTGTTAGTGAATTTGGATCATGTGACACTTGAATGACTAGAGGGATGTCAATTTGAGTGGGAGTTTATTAGTAATATGATTAGCTAAACTTCATTATCATGAACATAGTCAAAAGGTCTTTGCAAATTATGTTGTAGCTTGTGCTATAGCTCTATTGTCTTTAATATGTTCCTATAGAAAATTTAGTTGAAAGATGATAGTAGCATTTATGCGGAATAGGTACGTAAACTGAGGATTGTCCTCCTTGCCGCAAAGAAGGCTTATGTCCTTAATGCACCGCTCGGTGTGCTAAACCCCGAGCGTCGTGTGTAGATGTTGTGAATATCTGACATACACGTTTTTGATGACTACATGATAGTTCAGTGCATAATGCTTAAACGGCTTAGAATTGAGGCGCTGAAGACGTTTCGAACGTCGCGGAACATACGAGATGTTCCAAGGGATGAAATTGGGATTTCAGGCTCGTGCCCTTGTTGAGAGGTATGAGAGCTCCGACAAGATTCTTTGTCTACAAAGTAAGGGAGAAAATCTCAATCGTTGAGCATGTGCTCAGATTGCCTAAGTGCTACAATCGCTTGAATCGAGTGGGAGTTAATCTTCAAGATGAAATAGTGATGGTTCTACAAAGTGACTGCCACCAAGCTACTAGAGCTTCATGATGAACTATAACATATCAGGGATAGATATGATGATCCTTGAGCTGTTCGTGATGTTTGACACCGCGAAAGTAAAAATCAAAAGGAAGCATCAATTGTTGATGCTTAGTAAAACCACTAGTTTCAAGAAGGGCAAGGGCCAGAAGGGATACTTCATGAAATGGAAAACCAGTTGCTGCTCTAGTGAAGAGACCCAAGGTTGAACCCAAACCCGAGACTAAGTGCTTCTGTAATGAGGGGAACAGTCACTGAAGAGGAACGACCCTAGATACTTGGTAGATGAGAAGGTTGGCAAAGTCTACAAAAGTATATTGGATATACATGATATTGATGTGTACTTTACTAGTACTCCTAGTAGAACCAAGGTATTAGATACTAGTTCGGTTGCTAAGTGTTAGTAACTCGAAATGAATGCTACGGAATAAACGGAGACTAGCTAAAGGCGAGGTGAGGATATGTGTTGGAAGTGTTTCCAAGGTTGATGTGATCAAACATCGCACGCTCCCTCTACCATAGAGATTAGTGTTAAACCTAAATAATTGTTATTTGGTGTTTGCGTTGAGCATAGACATGATTAGATTGTGTTTATCGCAATATGGCTATTCATTTAAAGAGAATAATGGTTACTCTGTTTAATTGAATAATACCTTCAACGGTCTTGCACCTAAAATGAATGGTTTATTGAATCTCAATCGTAGTGATACACATGTTCGTAATATTGATGCCAAAAGATATGAAGTAGTAATGATAGTACCACTTACTTGTGGCACTTCCACTTGAGTCATATTGATATAAAACACATGAAGAATCTCCATGCTGGTGGATCTTTGGACTCACTCGTTTTTCAAAAGTTTGAGACATCCGAACCATGTCTATTTGTATAAACGCATGAAGAAACACCTTGCAGATGGTTCATTTGGACTCACTTGGTTTTGAATCACTTGAGACATGCCAATCATACCACATGGGCAAGATGACTGAAGGCCTCATTTTCAAGTGAGATGGAACAAGAAAGTAACTTATTGGAAGTAATACATTATGATGTATGCAGTCCAATGAGTGCCGAGGCACGCAGTGGATCTCGTTATGTTCATACTTCACAAATGATTTCAGTAGATACTGGTATATTTCCTTGATGAAACACAAGTCTGAATTATTGAAAGGTTCAAGTAATTTCAGAGTGAAGTTGAGAATCGTCATGACAAGACGATGAAATGTCTACGATATGATCGTAGAGATGAATATCTGAGTTGCGAGTTTGGTACACATTTAAGACAATGTGAAAATTGTTTCACAACTCATGCCACGTGGAACACCATAGTGTGATGGTGTGTCCGAACTTCGTAGCCGCACCCTATTGGATATGGTGCATACTATGATGTCTCTTATCAAATTACCACTATAGTTTTTGGGTTGGGCATTAGAGACAACCGCATTCACCTTAAATAGGGCACCACGTAATTTCGTTGAGATCACACCGTATGAACTATGGTTTGGAGAAACCTAAGCTGTCATTTCTTAAAAGTTTGGGTTTGCGACACTTGTGTGAAAAAGTTTCAGCGTGATGAGATCGAACCCAAAGCGGATACATGCATCTTCATAGCAAACCCAAAACAGTTGGGGATATCTCCTATCTCAGATCCAGAAGCAAAGTGGTTGTTTCTAGAAACGGGTCATGTCTCGAGGAAAAGTTTCTCTCGAAAGAATTGAGTGGGAGGATGGTGGAAACTTGATGAGGTTATTGAACCTTCACTTCGACCAGTGTGTAGCAGGGCGCACGAAGTTGTTCCTGTGGCGCTTGCACCAATTGAAGTAGAAGATCATGATAGTGATCGTGAAGCTTCAGATCAAGTTGCTACAAACCTCGTAGGTCGACAAGGTCACGTACTGCTCTAAAGTGGTACGGTAACCCTGTCTTGGAGGTCATGTTGTTGGATAACAACAAACCTACGAGCGATGGAGAAGTGATACGTCCTAAACGTATCTATAATTTCTGCTTGTTCCATGATCTTTTGGGTGACACTGTTATATGTTTTGCTACACTTTTATATCATTTGACACATATTGGACTAACCTACTAACTCAGTGCACCCAGTGTCAGTTTCTTTCTCCTGATGTCTATTTTACAAGGGCTTTTACCCAATTTCCTGAAGCCCAAAAATTCCAGGAAAAATAAAAAAATAAGCGTAACGGAAGCTTCGAATCACTAAAGATGGGCCGGAGGGGGCCAGGGGCCACCCAGGCGACCTGCTGGCGCGGCCTACCCCCTGGTCGCGCCAGGAGGCCGCCTGGCTACGCCCCACCTCCTATGGTGCCCTCCTTTGGCCTATATTTAGTCCTCCGAGAGGAAACCCTTCCACTGCTGCTAGAATCACGAATTTCTCCATCGTTCAGTCGTTGCAGCGCTTCCAAGATCGGGAGCGTCAGGAGACCTCTTCCCGGCACCCTGCTGGAGGGAGGATTGACCTCCGGGAGCTTCTCCACCGCCATGGACACTTCCCGGACGTGTTGTGGGTAGTCCTCCTTGAACCATGGGTCCATGACCAGTAGCTATGTAATGTCTTCTCTCCAATCTTGTGCTTCAATGGTTAGTCCTTGTGAGCTGCCCTACATGAACAAGGCACTATGTAATTATCTTGCTATTACTATGCTCGGTTTGTTGGGATCCGATGGATTATGAGATTATGTTCAGATTCTTATGAGTTATATATTTTATTATCCTTTTATATTATGTTCCTTAGTGATTCATGCATGTTCTCCATTGCTATTTATTGCTTTGGCCGAGTAGTAGATTGCAACGCCAAGAGGGAGCGTTATGCATGATTGTGGGTTCATGCCCCTCAATGTCTAGCTTGAGTGACAGAAACATGAGACTAGGGAATGTGCTTTTGCCACCAGGGAGAAAACAACGATGCTTGTGACCACGATTCCAAGGATTATTTACCTTACGCATAGTTCGTTAATGCAGTTGTCCGTTGCTTTGAGTTTACACTTTGGGTGGGCCTCGCAACTTAATACCAACGAGATGTTCTGGATAGATATCTCAAGGTGAGCTGTCCTACATCATCTCGTCATCAAGAAGAAATGGTGGGCCCAGATTCCGACAAATGGCTGGAGGCCATGAAATCCAAGAGAGGATCCATGTATGAAAGCAAAGTGTAGACTTTGGAAGAACTACTTGATGGTCGTAAGGTTGTTGGGTACAGATGGATATTTGAGAGGAAGACGGACGATGATGGTAAGTGTCACCATTAAGAAAGCTCGACTTGTCGCAAAGGTATTTTCGACAAGTTCAAGGAGTTGACTATGATGAGACTTTGTCACTCGTAGCGATGCTAAAAGTCTGCTGGAATTATGTTAGCAGTTGCTGCATTTTTCAATTATGAAATCTTGCACATGGATGTCAAAACATTGTTTCCTCGACGGTTTCCTTGAGGAAAGGTTGTATGTGATACAACCAGAAGGTTTTGTCGATCCTAAGGATGCTAACTAGTATGCATACTCCAACAATCCTTCTAAGGACTGGAGTAAGCATCTCAGAGTTGGAATATGATGCGCTTTGATGAGGTGATCAAAGCTTTTGGGTTTATACAAAGTTTATGAGAAACTAGTATTTCCAAGTAAGTGAGTGGGAACACTATAGAATTTCGGATGAGTATATGTGGTTGACATATTGTTGATCCGAAATAATGTAGAATTTCTAGAAAGCATAAAGGGTTGTTTGAAATGAGTTTTTTCAAAGGAAAACCTTGATTGAGCTACTTGAATATTGAGCATCAAGATCTATGGAGATAGATCAAAACGCTTAATAGAACTTTCAACCAAATGCATGCCTTGAAAAGTTTTTGAAGGAGTTCAAAATAGATCGGCAAAGAAGAAGTTCTTGGCTGTGTTGTAAGGTGTGAATTTGAGTAATGCTCAAAGATCGACCACGGCAGAAGAAAGAGAAAGGATGAAGGTCGTCCCCTATGCATTAGCCATAGGCTCTATAGTATGTTATGTTGTGTACCGCACCTGATGCGTGCCTTGCCATGAATTTGTCAAGGGGTACAGAAGTGATCCAGGATTGGATTACTGGACAGCGGTCAAAATTTATCCTTAGTAACTAGTGGATTAAGGAATTTTTTTCTCGATTATGGAGGTGATAATAGAGTTCCTCGTAAAGGGATACGTTGATGCAAGCTTTGACACTAATTCGGATAACTTTGAGTAGTAAACCGGATTCATATAGTGGAGCAGTCGGTTGGAATTGTTCCAAATGAGGCATGGTAGAGGCATCTATAGGATGACATAGAGATTTGTAAAGCACACACAGACCTGAAAGGTTCAGACATGTTTCCTAAAACCTCTCTCACAAGCAAGACATGATCGAACCCCAAAACAGTATGGGTGTTAGATTCATTACAATCACATAGTGATGTGAACTAGATTATTGACTCTAGTGCAAGTGGGATACTGTTGGAAATATGCCCTAGAGGCAATAATAAATTAGTTATTATTATTTTCCTTGTTCATGATAATCGTTTATTATCCATGCGAGAATTGTATTGATTAGAAACTCAAATACATGTGTGGATACATAGACAACACACTGTCCCTAGAGAGCCTCTAGTTGACTAGCTCGTTGGTCAAAGGTGCTCAAGGTTTCCTGGCCATAGACAAGTGTTGTCACTTGATAACATGATCAAATCATTAGGAGAATGATGTGATGGATAAGACCCAAACTATAAACATAGCATATGATCGTGTCAGTTTATTGCTACTGTTTTCTTCATGTCAATGTATATGTTCTATGACCATGAGATCATGCAACTCCCGGACATCAGAGGAATACCTTGTGTGTATAAAGCGTCGCAACATTATTGAGTGACTATAAAGGTGCCCTACAGGTATCTCCCAAGGTGTTTGTTGGGTTGGCATGGATCAAGACTGAGATTTGTCACTCCATGTGACGGAGAGGTATCTCGGGGCCCATTCGGTAATAAACCATCACAAGAAGCCTTGCAAGCAATGTTACTAAGGAGTTAGTCACGGGATCTTGTATTACAGAACGATTAAAGAGACTTGTCGGTAAGGATATTTAACTAGGTATGGAGATACCGACGATCGAATCTCGGACAAGTAACATACCGAAGGACAAAGGGAACAACATACGGGATTAACTGAATCCTTCACATAGAGGTTCAATTGATAGAGATCTTCGTAGAATATGTAGGAGCCAGTATGGACATCAAGGATCCGCTATTGGTTATTGACCGAAGGGTGTCTCAGTTCATGTCTGCATAGTTCTCGAACCCGCAGGGTCTGCACACTTAAGGTTCGGTGACATTTTGGTATAGTTGAGTTATAGGCGTTGGTGACCGATGGTCGTTCGGAGTCTCAGATGAGATCCTGGACATCTCGAGGAACTCTGGAATGGTTCAGAGGTAAAGATTGATATATAGGAAGTCCCGTTTTGGTCACCGAAAAAGTTTTGGGTACTTCGTTAGTGTACCGGGAGTGTCGGGAGGGTACCGGGGACCATCGGGAGGGATGTCACGCCCTGAGGGGCCTCATGGTCTATGGGAGGAGACAAACCAGCCCCTAGTGGTATTTCCTAATCCCCAGCTAAGGCCCATCAGGTTTGAGAAGGAAAAAACCCAAAGGTGGAAGAGGAGGAAAGGGTTTCCAAGTGGAGAGGAGGAATCCTACTCCTAGTAGGATTGGAGTAGGACTCATCCACCTCCAATTTCGGCCAAACCATGTGGGTTTGAGGCTGCCTCCTCCCCTCCCTCCCTCCTATATATACTAGAGGTATTGAGGGTTTCTTAGACACAGAAAAACAGCCATGTGCTCCCTCTACTTCTCTCTAGATCTGTTTCTCCTCTAGTCTAGTTCGGCGGTGCTTAGGCGAAGCCCTGTTGGATTAGTTCACCACCACCACCACCACGCCGCCGTGCTAGAGAACTCATCTACCTCTCCGCCCTCTTGGTGGATTAAGAAGGCGGGGGTCGTCATCGAGTTGTACGTGCGCTGAACGCGGAGGTGTCGTCTGTTCGGCACTATATCGGGATGGATCGCTATGGGATTGCGGGACAGAACATGATGAGATCACGGGACAGGCTGCGATTTGAATCGTGAAGATGTTCCACTACATCAACCATGTTATATGCGCTTCCACTTAGCGATCTACAAGGGTATGTAGATTCACTCTCCCCTCTCGTAGATGATCATCACCATGGATAGGTATTGCGTTCGCGTAGAAATTTTTTTGTTTCCCATGCGACGTTCCCCAACAGTGGCATCAAGAGGTAGGTTCATGTGTAGATGATATCTCGAGTGGAACACAAAAGAGTTTGTGGGCGTTGATGTTCGATTTGCTGCCCTCCTTAGTCTTTTCTCGATTCAGCGGTATTGTTGGATTGAAGCGGCCCGGACCAACCTTACTCGTACGCTTATGAGACACCGATTTCATCGACAAACATGCCACTTGTTGCATAAAGATGACTGGCGGGTGTTTGTTTCTTCAACTTTAGTTGAATCAGATTTGACTGAGGCAGTCCTCGGAGAAGGTTAAATAGCAATTTGCATATCACCGTTGTGGCTTTGCGTAAGTAAGACGCGATCATACTAGATACCCATAGCAGCCATGTAAAACATGCAACAACAAATTAGAGGACGTCTAACTTGTTTTTGCACGGTATGCATGTGATGTGATACGGACAAAGACATGATTTGATATATTGGATGTATGAGATGATCATGTTGTAATAGTTAAATATTGACTTGCATGTCGATGCTACGGCAATCGGCAGGAGCCATAGGGTTGTCTTTAAACTAACGTTTGTGCTTGCAGATGTGTTTACTATATTGCTAGGGAGTAGTTTTAGTAGTAATAGCGTAGATAGCACGACAACCTCAATGGAGGCACAATGATGGAGATCATGGTGTGGCACCGGTGACGCTGAAGATCGTGCCGGTGCTTTGGTGATGGAGATCAAGAAGCACAAGATCATGGCCATATCATGTCACTTATGAATTGCATGTGATGTTAATCCTTTTATGCACCTTATTTTGCTTAGAACGATGGTAGCATTATAAGGTGATCCCTCACTAAAATTTCAAGATAAAATTGTGTTCTCCCTGACTGTGCACCGTTGCGACAGATCGTCATTTCGATACACCGCGTGATGATCGGGTGTGATAGACTCAACATTCACATACAACGGGTGCAAAACAGTTGCACGCGCGGAACACTCGGGTTAAACTTGACGAGCCTAGCATGTACAGACATGGCCTCAGAACACAAGAGACCGAAAGGTCGAGCATGAATCATATACTTGATATGATCAACATGAAGATGTTCACCACTGAAACTATACTCAACTCACGTGATGATCGGACTTGAGTTAGTGGATTTGGATCATGCGCCACTCGAATGACTAGAGGGATGTCTATTTGAGTGGGAGTTATTAGTAATATGATTAGCTAAACTCAATTACCATGAACATAGTCAAAAGGTCTTTGCAAATTATGTTGTAGCTTGCGCTATAGCTCTACTGTTTTTGATATGTTCCTAGAGAAAATTTAGTAGAAACATGATAGTAGCAGTTATGCGGACTGGGTCCATAAACTAAGGATTGTCCTCATTATTGCGTAGAAGGCTTATGTCCTTAATGCACCGCTCGGTGTGCTGAACCTCGAGCGTCGTTTGTGGATGTTGCGAACATGTGACATACACGTTTTTGATGACTACGTGATAGTTCAGTGTGTAATACTTAACGACTTAGAATTGAGGCGCGAAAGACGTTTTGAATGTCACGGAACATATGAGATGTTCCAAGAGATGAAATTGGGATTTCATGCTCGTGCCCTTGTTGATAGGTATGAGACCTCCGACAAGATTCTTTGTCTACAAATTAAGGGAGACAAGCTCAATCATTGAGCATGTGCTCAAATTGTCTGAGTGCTACAATCGCTTGAATCGAGTGGGAGTTAATCTTCCAGATGAGATAGTGATGGTTCTCCAAAGTCACTGCCACCAAGCTACTAGAGCTTCGTGATGAACTATAACATATCAAGGATATATTTGATGATCCTTGGTCTATTTGCAATGTTTGACACCGCGAAAGTAGAAATCAAGAAGGAGCATCAATTGTTGATGGTTAGTAAAACTACTAGTTTCAAGAGAGGCAAGGGCAAGAAGGGATACTTCATGAAACGGTAAACCAGTTGCTGATCTAGTGAAGAAACCCAAGGTTGAACCTAAACCTGAGACTAAGTGCTTCTGTGATGAGGGGAACAGTCAATGAAGAGGAACTACCCTAGATACTTGGTAGATGAGAAGGCTGGCAAAGTCAACAGAAGTATATTGGATATACATGATATTAATGTGTACTTTACTAGTACTCCTAGTTGCACGAGGGTATTAGATATTGTTCAGTTGCTAAGTGTTAGTAACTCGAAATAAAAGCTACGGAATAAACAGAGACTAGCTAAAGGCGAGGTGAGGATATGTGTTGGAAGTGTTTCCAAGGTTGATGTGATCAAACATCGCACGCTCCCTCTACATCGGGATTAGTGTTAAACCGAAATAATTGTTATTTGGTGTTTGCGTTGAGCATGAACATGATTAGATCGTGTTTATTGCAATACTATTATTCATTTGAAGATAATAATGGTTATTCTATTTGCTTGAATAAATACCTTGAATAGTTTATTGAATCTCGATCGTAGTGATACACATGTTCATAATATTGATGCCAAAAGATACAAAGTAGTAATGATAGTACCACTTACTTGTGGCGCTGCCGCTTGAGTTATATTGGTATAAAATGCATGAAGGAGCCCCATACTGATGGATCTTTGTACTCACTCATTTTTGAAACATTTGAAACATGCAAACCATGCCTATTGGTATAAACGCATGAACAAACTCCATGCAGATGGATCATTTGGACTCACTTGATTTTGAACCACTTGAGGCATGCATATCATATCACATGGGCAAGATGACTGAAGGCCTCATTTTTCCAGTGAGATGGAACAAGGAATTAACTTGTTGGAAGTAATACACTTTGATGTGTGCAGTCCAATGAGTGTTGAGGCACACAGTGGATATCGTTATGTTCTTACTTCACTGACGATTTGAGAAGATACACGAGTATTTTCTTGATGAATCACAAGTCTGAAATATTGAAAAGTTCAAGCTATTTCAGAGTGAAGATCGTCGTGACAAGAGGATAAAATGTCTATGATGTGATAATAGAGATGAATATCTGAGTTGCGAGTTTGGTACACAGTTAAGACAATGTGGAAATTGTTTCACAACTAATGCCACGTGGAACAGCATGGTGGGATGGTGTGTCCGAACATCATAGTCGTGCATACTATAATGTCTCTTATCGAATTATCACTATTTGGGTTAGGCATTAGAGACAACCACATTCACTTTAAGTAGGGCACCGCGTAATTCCGTTGAGATGACACCGTATGAACTATGGTTTGGAGAAACCTAAGCTGTCGTTTCTTAAAAGTTTGGGGCTACGACGCTTATGTGAAAAAGTTTTAGTCTCATAAGATCGAACCCAAAGCGGATAAATGCATCTTCATAGGATACCCAAAACAGTTGGGTACATCTCCTATCTCGGGTCCGGAAGCAAAGTGTTTGTTTCTATAAACGGGTCCTTTCTCGAGGAAAAGTTTCTCTCGAAGGAATTGAGTCGGAGGATGGTGGAAACTTGATGAGGTTATTGAACCGTCACTTCACCCAGTGTGCAGCAGGGCGGAGGAAGTCGTTCCTGTGGCGTCTTGATACGTCCCAAACGTATCTATAATTTCTGTTTGTTCCATGATCTTTTGGGTGACATTGTTATATGTTTTGCTACACTTTTATATCATTTTACACATATTTGGACTAACCTACTAACTGAGTGCACCTAGTGCGAGTTTATGCCTTTACCCAATTTTTTCAAGCCCGGAAAAATCCAGGAAAAATATATAAAAAATCAGCGAAATAGAAGCTTCCGGATCACCGAAGATGGGCCAGAGGGGAGCCAGGGGCTGCCCAGGCCACCTGCTGGCATGGCCAGGCCCTAAGCCGCGCCATGAGGCCGCGTGGGTGGGCCCCACCTCCTCTGGTGCCCTCATTTGGCCTATATTTAGAGTCCCGAGAGGAAATCCTTACACAACTTCTAGAATCGCGAATTTCTCCATCGTTCCGCCGCCGGAACGCTTCCGAGATCAGGAGCGTCAGGAGACCTCTTCCCGGCACCCTGTCGGAGGGAGGATTGACCTCCGGGAGCTTCTCCACCGCCATGGACGCTTCCCGGACATGTCGTGAGTAGTCCTCCTTGGACCATGAGTCCATGACCAGTAGCTATGTGATGTCTTCTCTCCAATCTTGTGCTTTAATGGTTAGTCCTTGTGAGCTGTCCTACATGATCAAGGCATCTATGTAATTCTCTTGCTATTTCTATGCTCGGTTTGTTGGGATCCGATGGTTTATGATATTATGTTCAGATTGTTATGAGTTATATATTTGATTATCCTTTTATATTATGTTCCTTAGTGATTCATGCATGTTCACCGTTGCTATTTATTGCTTTGGCCGACTAGTAGATTGTAACTCCAAGAGGGAGCGTTATGCATGATTGTGGGTTCATGCCCCTCGATGTCTAGCTTGAGTGGCAGAAACATGGGACTAGGGGATGTGTTGTTGCCACCGGGCAGAAAACAACGGTGCTTGTGACCATGGTTGCAAGGATTTTTTACCTTACGAATAGTCTGTTAATGCAGTTGTCCGTTGCTTTGAGTTTACACTTTGGGTGGAGCTTGCAACTTAATACCGGCGAGATGTTCTGGATAGATATCTCAAGGTGGATGTAACAGCCCAAGTGCGTTTCCCTTCCCTTCTTATAATCCTTCCATATGTGACATCTATGTTGAGGCAATGTTATGGAGTTGAGGTTGTGACTTTATCATTTCATGTGCATCTCATGAATCATGCATATCCTGCTTTGTTCCTTTTGCTTAGTCTTTGATATTGGGTGTTGTGCCACCCTGATATATGTGATGCATGTGTCTTGTGAGTGTTCTTGTGGAGTGTGGTGTGGGTGCAACAAGAGCCCTTCACAAAACTTGGTTGCACCATTGTCCAAAAAACCTCTACTCTCTTTCAAATAGCTTAGGACACGTTTGAAGTTGCTGTTTGGGCCTATAAAAATGTTCATGTGATTTAAAACCCTTTTCAAAGATTTGTGGGTGGCAACAATCATTTATTGGAAGCTATTTTCATTTTGTTTTAATTCAAAAACAGGAGCAGATTGTTTAAAACATTTTATTTTTCTTTTACCTAAAATGTTCCACCTATTTTATAAATAGGGGGCTCATTTTATATTTTCCAAACGTATTTTTTACCTTGTCAAAACTCCTTTGTTTTCCCTAGATTTATTTCTTTTCAAAACTGGTTCTGTTTTTGAAAGGTAGGCTATGTTTTTTAGAGGGAGTGAGAGAGTAGTCGTGCTCTGAGGCCCATCTCCTTCCTTCTGTGACGCTAGGCCCGTTCTCCTCTCCTTCTTCCTGACGCCGTCCCCCTCCTCCCTGCTTTCCGTCAGTGACAGCGAGGGAGATGTGAGAGAAAGAGACGCGTGGCCGTGGCACGGACGCCAACGCCGTCAAGCCATCGCCTATTTAGACCCCCCCCGGTGCGGCCTAGGGTTCCGTGCCCTTCCTCCTCGCGCTGCCACCTCCTTCTCCCTCCTTCTTTCCCCCTCGTTTCAGAGAGTAGAATTCAGAGGAGCTTCAGGTTCAGACAGAGCAGTCCGTCGACGCCATTGTTCCCCCTCGTCGCCGGCAGCTCCTCCGGGGCACAGGGAGGATGCTGGATCCTCCCATGTTCCATTTTCGCCGCTAGGAGGGAAGCTCCCCCTCCCTGGCGTCGCCTCCGCCGTCATCCTAGCCGGAGCAGAGCGGCATAACGTTGCAGGCAGCCTCGCCTCTTCTTCCTTCTTCTCCGCGCCCGACCTCGTCTCTGAATTCCCCTCGGTCAGCAACTCCTTCTCCTCCGCTTTTTCCCTGCCTCTGCAGCCCCGCTCGGTAGTGTAGCATAGCCGGCGTAGTGATGTTCTCGAGCAGTCGCATCAGTGCAGCGTTCTGTTGGAGCGGCAGTAGGTAGCAGGTGCAGCCCCGTCGCACCGCCTCCATGGCCCGCCTCTTGATGCGTTTCCCTCGGGAATGGAACCCCCAAGGGCTCCGCATCACCCGCCGGTGCTCCTCCCCGTCGGTGGTAGCCTGTAGCTTCGCCGCCGTCCTCTCCTGCTTCGGTCCGGGAGCACAGAGCAGCGCGAGCGGCCTGGTCAAAAGAGCAAGAACCCCCTAAGCGTGACGCTGTGTCCGTGGCGATCTGGGTTCGATCCCTGCAGCCCCCGTCTTTTTCCTTTGTTTTCCTTCGTCTGGTGGATTAGTTGCAGTTTTACCTTACATAGATAGGTGCTTCTCCTTGATCAGTTGCAGTTAGCCCAGTGGTAGCGCAGTGCGCATGTGTGTGTGAGGTTGTGGGTTCGAAACCCACCTCTCCGTATTTTTCTTTTTCAGTGAAATGTAGTGGTGTGCTTGTAGTAGTGTATCTCTAGTGCTTGTAGTAGTGTGTGTATAGAGGTGTGGTAATGTGTGTGTATGTGGTTGTGGGTTCGAAACCCACCTCTCCCTATTTTTCTTTTTCGGTGAAATGTAGTGGTGTGCTTGTAGTAGTGTATCTCTAGTGCTTGTAGTAGTGTGTGTATAGATATTTTTCTTTTTCAGTGAAATGTAGTGGTGTGCTTGTAGTAGTGTATCTCTAGTGCTTGTAGTAGTGTGTGTATAGAGGTGTGGTAATGTGTGTGTATGTGGTTGTGGGTTCGAAACCCACCTCTCCCTATTTTTCTTTTTCGGTGAAATGTAGTGGTGTGCTTGTAGTAGTGTATCTCTAGTGCTTGTAGTAGTGTGTGTATAGATGTGTGGTAATGTCTGTGTATGTGATAGTGGGTCCTCGTCCCACATGTCACTCAGAGAGGGGCCACTTCCAGGTGGCCCCCCCTCATTATTTTCCCCTGTTGTGATTATTTTTGTTGTTTGTGGATTTCTTTGTGCTAAAAATGACATATTTCCATTTCTGGAAAATGTCCAGATTTGGACTTGCCAATTTGAGCACTCTCATGTTCTTGAATTAATGTTGTAGTTTGATTCTATGTCGGGTTCTTTTCCTGTTTGTGATGTTTTTCTACATGCAAAGGTGGCAGTATGATATATGGATTTAGGGTAGATAGACCCACTGAATCCAATGGTGTTGTTAGTTTCTGATTTTGGGCATCTCTGTTAAAAATCCCCTTGTGGTGAGGTGGCAATAGATTTATGGATGTAGAGTTATTTTATGTGCTTGTTTGGAGCAGTGCATGCATGCCTCATTTTGTTTGTTGCATCATTTGTTGCTGGTGTTTATTAGTTGTTGTTTTCTTTTGGGTAGTTACCGGGGCCGGAAACGAGTATGAGGAGTCCGGTGAGTTCATGCAAGAAGAACAAGAGCAGTTCCAGTCTGAAGAAATCACAGGCAAGATGATCATGACCTTGACACCATTTCTAGCTTTGTTATGCTTAGTGTTACGTTTTCGTCGTTACATCTCCGCTGCCTACCACATGATATATAGACCATCAAACATTGCCATGAAACCTCAAACACCTCCCCTCCTAGTAAATATTGTTTGGCTAAGTAGGCTCGCTCAACCACTAATTGTTGGCGTTGCTAGTTGCAGGTGCAGTTGGCCCATGTGATAACATGGGCAATTTGATATCATTATATTAACTGCTATTTAATTAATGCACCTATATACTTGGTAAATAACGGAAGGCCTAGCCTTTTGCCGGGTGATTTGTTCCGTTGTTGCCGCCTTAGTTTCGGCTACCGGTGTTTTATTCCAAACTGAGCGCTCCTAACACGTTCGGTGTTGTTATGGGGACCCCCTTGATAATTCGTTTTAGATTAAAGCTTTTCCAGCCAGATCCAACTTTGGTGTTAACTTGCTAACAACTTAATACAAGGCACAGGGAATAGCTACCCCGAGGAATTAGTCAACAATCCGGGCTAGTGCTCCTCATGAGTGTTGGTCCAAACCGGGCAATGTCCGGCGCCCCCTCGTCACCCAGGGTTTAGCCAACCTGACGTCCTGCCCACCCGTCGTATATTGAGAACGAGATACGCGGCTCCTATCGGATTCATCGACACGACGGGCAGCCTTGCTGGATTAGTTTTACCTTTTACGAGATATCTTGCGCATTGGGATTCTAGTGAGACTTTGAGTCTTCTCAGAGTTGAGGTTTTCCTCCAAGGAATACGACGAGATCACGAGTTTCGTGGTAGAGGATTACTATGCGGCCTGTGGTAATTTGTGATGGACTAGTTGGAGCACCCCTTCAGGGTTTAATCTTTCGGAAAGCCGTGCCCGCGGTTATGTGGCAAACATGGATATTTTGTTAACATTCGGTTCTAGACAACTTAAAGTAATTCTAATAAAACTTGCCAACTGAGTACGTAACCGTGATTGTCTCCTTCAGAGCTCCTTCTCTGATCAAGAACATGGTGGGGTTATGAATGATGTAAGTAGGTGCTCAGGATCACTTAGTGATCAATCTAGTTTTTGATCGCCTTGCATAGGCCACCATATGTTAACCCCGTTCATTGCAAGATAGCCACCATATAAGCTTAGGTTGGCGCAAACTCATACACTTAACCTTCCTCACCCATTTAACTCAGTTAGATTCGATACCAAGGTCATAAGATTGTTGAGTCCTCGTGGCTCACGGTTTACTACAACCACCCACAGGTACAGGTACCCCTCATGCAGGAGTTCCCGCTGACAGCCAGCTGAAGTGGGAGTTCGATGAGGACAGCGGCAAGTTGTATGTGACTTATCCCGAGGACTAGAGGTCGTGGTCGTGATCGTGGGGTCAGCATGCGGGATATCATAGCTTTTGCTGTTTATCTTGTCCATAGCCGGACCATTCCATGTTCGGAATAATGTATGACTGTATGGCTATGTACTTTATGAGCTGGCAAGTGTATGCCCTACTTGTCACTCTTTCAGTTATTGTATTGTTATGATTATCTCGCTTGCGAAACGCGTAGATGCACCTCTTTCCCTATTGAGGCCTCGCCCCCAAATAAGGAAAGGGCCGCATTGATACGTCTCCATCGTATATACTTTTCCAAACTCTTGTGCCCTTGTTTTGGACTCTAACTTGCATGATTTGAATGGAACTAACCCGGACTGATGTTGTTTTCAGCAGAATTGCCATGGTGTTGTTTTTGTGCAGAAATGAATATTCTCGGAACGTCCTGAAAATTTACGGAGAATATTTCTGGAAAATATGAAAAATACCTGTGCAAAGATCCACCAGAGGGGGTGAGCCAGTGGGCCACAAGCCCTGTGGCCGCGGCGTCAGGGCTTGTGGCGCCCATGTGGCTCTGCCGCCCCCAAACTCAGCTATATTTATTCCCTTTCGTCCCGAAAAAAATCAAGAAAGAAGATTTCATAGTGTTTGCGATACGGAGGCGCCGCCACATCCTGTTCTTCATCAGGAGGGCAGATCTGGAGTCTGTTTTGAGCTCCGGATCAAGGAGATCGTCGCCATCGTCATCATCAACCATCTTCCCTCTCCAATTCTATGAAGCTCTTCATCGTTCGTGAGTAATCTATTTGTAGGCTCGCTGGGCGGTGATGAGTAGGATGAGATCTATCATGTAATCGAGTTAGTTTTGACGGGGATTGATCCCTAGTATCCACTATGTTCTGAGATTGATGTTGCTACTACTTTGCCATGCTTAATGCTTGTCACTAGGGCCCGAGTGCCATGATTTCAGATCTGAAATTATTATGTTGTCACCAATATATGTGTGTTTTAGATCCGATCTTGCAAGTTGTAGTTACCTACTATGTGTTATGATCCGGCAACCCTAGAGTGACAATAACCGGAACCACTCCTGGTGATGACCATAGTTTGAGGAGTTCATGTGTTCACCAAGTGCTAATGTGTTGGTCCGGTTCTTTATTAAATGGAGAACCTTAATATCCCGTAGTATCCATTTGGACCCTACTGCTACGGGAGGGATGGACAATAGATGTCATTCGAGTTCTTTTCCCTAAGCACGTATGACGACACACGGAATGCATGCCTACATCACATCGACGAACGGGAGCTAGCCACATATCTCTCCGTGTTATAACTGTTGCATGATGAATGTCATCCAACGAATCACCGATCCATTGCCTACGAGTTTGTCCCACTGCTGCTACTGTTACTTGCTTTGCTCTACTGCTGTTACTACTGTTGCTGCTACTGTTACTTGCTTTGTCCTGCTGCTGCTGCCACTACTATTGCTACTGCTGTTACTTGCTACTGCTCCTACTTGCTACTGCTGCTACTTGCTACTGTTGTCACTACTGTTGTTCCTTGCCATTGCCGTTACTCGTTACTCTGCTGCTACCTGCTACAATACTTTTTCTGGCACCGTTGCCGGGAAAGAATATTTCCCATCCACGGGCAACTTACTAGCGCCATTGATACAACCGTTAGGAATAGTCTGCCTTGTGAACAGATCGTTTCTGGCACCGTTGCTATCATACTACTTTGCTACTAATACCTTGCTTGCAGACACTAATCTTTCAGGTGTGGTTGAATCTGACACATTCAGCTGCTAATACTTGAGAATATTCTTTCGCTTCCCGTCATGCGAACCAACAAATTTGGGTTGAACACTCTACCCTCGAAAACTGCCGCGATCCCACACGCTGGTGGGCCATTGCAAGACAATTGCTAATTGTTGAGCAACTCGAAGCAACTCTTTTCTGGCGCCGTTGCCGCGGAGGCATCAAGTCAGAAATAGTTGCACGTCAACAACATTTTTCTGGCGCCGTTGTCGGGGAAGGATAACTATATTCTCTGAGTCACTTGGGATTTATATCTGCTGATCACTATGAAGAATCTGAAAGATCCAAAAGCCAAAGTCTTGCCCTCAACTACGAGGGGAGGTAAGGAATTGTCATCTAGCTCTGCACTTGATTCACCTTCAGTTCTGAGTAAGTTTGCGACACCAGCTCCTGCTAGAAATCTTGATATGTCGCCTATGCTTGATGATGCTTATGATGCTACTATGCCTGATACTGCTAGAGATGCTATGCCTGATACTGCTAGAGATGCTATGCCTGATACTGCTTGAGATGTTATGCTTGATACTGCTTTGCCTGATGATGCTAGAGATGCTATTTTGCCTGATGATGCAATGCTTGATACTGCTAGAGATACTACTTTGCCTGATATGCCACAAGGGTATTCCTCGATGCTCATATTGCTAGAGTTACTGCCAATGCTCGTGATGCTTTTGAAACTGCCGATACTATTGAGATAGAACCTGCTTTTGCTCCTCCTAGATCTTGCTCTCCTAGATATGAATTGCCTGATATACCTGAGGGTTATGTTATGGAGGGAGAGATAGTTGAGGATTTTCTTGCGTGTAAGGATGCCTATGACGCTGAGAAATTACTTCTCAAGTGGAAGGAAAAATCTCTGAAAGCTAGGATGAAATACGACCCGAAATTTGCCACTTCACCTATCTTTATCACCGATGAGGATTATGAATTCTATGTCGACCCTGAGATAATCTCTCTAGTCGAATCTGATCCTTTCCACGGTTATGAGTCTGAGACGGTCGTAGCCCATCTTACCAAACTACACGATATAGCCACCCTTTTCACTAGTGAGGAGAAGATCCGCTACTACTATGTCCTTAAGCTATTTCCTTTCTCTCTAAAGGACGACGCTAAAGCCTGGTTCACTTCTCTTGCTCCTGGATGTGTGAGTAGTCCCCAGGATATGGTCTATTACTTCTGTGAGAAATATTTCCCTGCCCATAAGAAGCAAGCTACCTTGCAGGAAATATACAACTTTTCTCAACTCAAAGAAGAGAGTCTCCCGCAAGCTTGGGGGAGGCTCATCCAGCTACAGAATGCTTTGCCTGATCACTCTCTTAAGAAGAACGAGATACTTGATATCTTCTATAACGGACTTACCGATGCATCTAGAGACCACCTAGATAGTTGTGCCGGTTGTGTTTTTAGGGAACGAACTATAGAACAAGCTGAGATTCTACTGAATAACATCTTGATCAACGATAATGCTTGGACTATTCCCGAACCACCTCTTAAGCCAACTCCAAAGAAAAAAGGTATTCTATTCCTTAGTCCCGAAGATATGCAAGAAGCCAAGAAATCTATGCAAGAGAAGGGCATTAGATCTGAAGATGTCAAAAATCCACCACCTATCGAAGAGATCCATGGTCTCGATAACCCGATACACGTAGTAGAAGTAAATTCTCTGCGTAGATTCAATGAGAGTGATATTCCTTTTGATAAACCTACTAGCCTATGCTTTGATGAATTTGACAACCTTTTAGCCAAACAACAGAGTTTCAATGAACATTTTAGCACACAATTGGAACAAAGTACTCGTATGCATAGTCTTTTAAGTGCTTGTGTAGACAGAAATATCAATGATCTGAAGCTTCTGAGTAAGCATGCCTCTATGATTACTACTCAGGTAGAACAAGTACTTAAAGCCCAGAATGACTTGCTCAATGAATTAAATGACAACTCTGTCAGAGTCATTACTAGAGGAGGCAAAATGACTCAGGAACCTTTGTATCCTGAAGGCCATCCTAAGAGAATTGATCAAGATACTCAAGGAATTAATGCTCATACACCTAGTCATCCTAAGAATAAGAAGAAGGATGATAGAAACCTACATGTCAGTTCACAAATACTGTCACACCTGAAGAACCAAATGATATTTCTGCGTCTCATGCAGAAACACAATCTGGTGATGAACATGAACCTGGTGACAATATGGACAGCGATGTTCATAATGATGCTCAACCTAGCAATTATAAGGATGTGGAGATTGAACCTATGGTTAATCCTGATAACCCACAACCTAAGAGATACGATAAGAATGACTTCACTGCTAGGAAGCATGGTAAAGAAAGGGAGCCATGGGTTCAGAGACCTATGTCGTTTCCTCCTAAGCCATCCAAGAAAAAGGATGATGAGGATTTTGAGCGCTTTATTGAAATGATAAGACCCGTCTTTCTGCAGATGCGGTTAATTGATATGCTCAAAATGTCTTTGTATGCCAAGTACATGAAAGATATCGTGACTAATAAACGAAAGATACCAGATCTTGAGATCTCCACCATGCTCGCCAATTACACTTTCAAAGGTGGAACCCCTAAGAAACTAGGTGATCCCGGAGTGCCCACTATACCTTGCTCCATTAAAGGAAACTACGTAAGAAATGACTTATGTGACCTTGGAGCCGGTGTTAGTGTTATGCCTCTCTCTCTTTATCGTAGACTTGAACTGGATAAGTTGACACCCATTGAAATTTCTCTGCAAATGGCCGACAAATCAACTGCTTTCCCTGTCGGCATTTGCGAGGATGTGCCTGTTGTGGTTGCTAACACCACTATCTTAACAGACTTTGTTATCTTGGATATTCCCGAGGACGATGCCATGGCTGTCATCCTCAGAAGACCCTTTTTAAACACTGCAGGGGCTGTTATAGATTGCAACAAAGGCAATGTCACTTTCCATGTCAACGGTAATGAGCATACAATGCACTTTCCGAAGAAACAATATCAAGTACATTGCATCAATGCTATCGAAAAAACTTCATCGATTCTTATTGGGAGCTTTGGATGTCCTATTCCTCGTGCTAAGATGAAGTATGATTTGCTTGTTGGGGAGATTCATATCCCCATTGAGGTGACTTAGTGGCTATTCGACAATTCTATGTTTCCTTTTCCATTCGAAAAAGTTTTGTCATGACGATTTGATCAACCCCATTGACGGATTTCTTTCGATGACCATGAAATGGATGAATTAAGGAGTCACATACCTCTGTTTTAAGATTTCACTTCTGTTGCTTAGAAGGAAAATGATAGATTTAGTTTAGTTTTCCCTGTTTCCTGTTTTAGCGTCCAAGAGAAAAGTACCCCGAAAATAAAAGTTCTCTGATGGTCTTGAAAATCAAATATGATTTTTTTCTGGATTTTTTGAAAAATACTAGGACTGAGAGCTGGCCTGGGGGCCACACCAGTGGGCCACAAGCCCTCACGCCGCAGGCTCCCCCCTGGCTGCGGCCACCAAGCTTGTGGGGCCCACAGGGACCCCCTTCACTCATTCCAGCTCCCATCCTCTTCTTCTACCTCCAGAAAAAATTGTTTCGCAGCTCAAACCCGTGTTCTTGCTCATTTGGCTGTGAATTTCGATCTCCTCGCTCAAAGCACCATTCTTTGAACCGTTTTGGGGAAATTACTCCTTGGTAAGTGACTCCTCCATTGGTCCAATTAGTTTTTACTCTAGTGCTTTATCCTTCGCGTATTCTTGCTAACTTGGTGACCCTGTTCTTGAGCTTGAAATGTTGATTTTAGTTGGTCCCAAGTATTTTTAGCGTGTGATACGGTCTCTAGGCACTAGTAGGAGTAGTTGCTATGAGTTGGGTTAATCTTTATTCACTTTTCTTTCGAAGTCTCTAAAAATTTCAGAATTTTTCAGAGCTAGAAAAAGGAAAAGATGAGGAGGTTCTTGAGAGGCTCTTCAAGCCGTAACCCCAAGGAGGATGAGAAGAACCACCCCAAGTACGTGGTTCCTCGAGTCACGGAAGTTCGAGCGTGCGAGTGGCCAAGTGATGAATTTTTGCACGCCGCCGGGCTTTATGAAGACTTTTATTACTTGGTGGAGAACGCAGGTCTTACCGCGTTCGTTGAAGATAAGTGCCCACAATACCTCCTCCTCACCAATATTTTCGTTCAAAGCTTCAACTTTTATCCGAGGAAGAATCCTCCTATGGTTGAGTTCATGTTATACGCTATCCCCCAGTGCATGACACTACAGGATTTTTGCAATGTGTGCAAATTACCTTATGTTGGGGATATTCATGATCCTCGTCCACGAGACTTGGAGGATTTCATAGGTACTATTGTTGTTGGAGAGGAGAGAGGAGTGTCTCGCGCTAGAATTGCTAGCATACATTTTCCTGTGCCTCGGTACTTCTCAATATTTGTGGGAAAATGTTTGATTGGTCGTGGGGAGGCTGGATCACTTAGCTCTTCAGACCTTGCGGTTTTGCGCGAAGGCCTTTATAGCAACAAGACTTATAGCCTAGGTGCTATAGTAGCTCGGCGGTTGAACACAAATCGTTCCAAAGGTGTCATCTATGGAGGTATCTATGCTACCCGTCTTGCCAGACACTTTGAGATACCTATTAGACTTCGCGAGGAAGAAGAAATGCTTCTTCCTGAGAAATATCTGGATTATGACAGCATGGTTCGCCATGATTTCCTGGATAGAGATGCTAGTAGACGGATGATTTATAACCTGGTATTTAGTCCGGGTACTCAAGAGGCTATTACTTTGCCTGCTCCTTCTTTGTTCGATCTTCATGCAGGCAGGTACACTATTATGCCCTCGGACATCTACGCATATTGGGGCTTGGCCCAACCACAGGTGCCCGTGCCCGAGCCGCCAGTCGAGTACCAGACGCCAGTTTATCAGTGGGAGCCGGAGGATCTCACACAGCAGTGGCATCCATAGTTTGCTCCCGAGTATCCCGGAGCTGGTTATTTCCCTCCTTGGGAGTAGACCAAGCTCGGCCAAAAGCCTAAGCTTGGGGGAGTACGTGTTTGCACCAACTTTACATTCATGCTTATGCTTTCACTTTGTTAGTCGATGTTTACACTTTGCCACTGTATTATCCATGCTAGTTTATTTTTGTTTTCTTGTTTTCTTGTTTTGTGTCCTTTTGAGAAAACCCAAAAAGATTTTCCTTTCTTCTGCTTGTTGGGAGCTTTCCCGTGTAAATAGTTTCTTTTTCTTTGGGTCAAGGTAGAAGATATTGGTTACAATGTTTAGTGGCTCTTGCATGCATACCTATTTAGCTTTCAAAGAGCCATATTACTTTGTCTTCTCCTTTGTGTTTGCCTGTAGATTCCATCTTTAGTCCAATGCACGAGCACTCTTATTATTGTTCACATCGTTCGACCGTGCAAGTGAAAGGCAATAATGATGATATATGATGAAGTGACTGAGACTCGAAAAGCTGGTATGAAGTCTATCTATTTTGTTTTTGTAAATATGACTAGCTTGTCGTCCCAGATTCAGCTTTGTTGAGATAGAACCATGTTTGCAATGACAACTTAGAGATCATAGTTTTTGATGCCATGCTTAATTAGCTAGGAGCTTATAATGGTTTGTCTTGAATGCCAACATAGATTTTGAGATGACTATGATGTAGTATGATAGGATGGTATTCTCCTTTGAATGATTCAAGTGGCTTGACTTGGCGCATGTTCATGCATGTAGTTGAAACAAAATCAACATAGCATCTATGATGTTCATGTTCATGGTGATTTATATCCTACTCATGCTTGCACTCAATGTTAGTCAAACTCATTGCATCTTGATGATTGTTGTCGCTCTCTAGTTGGTCGCTTCCCAGTCTTTTGCTAGCCTTCACTTGTACTAAGCGGAATACTGCTTGTGCATCCACTTCCATAATCCCAAGATTTTTTCCATGACAGTCCACCATACCTACCTATTTGCGGTATCTACCTGCCGTTCCAAGTAAATTTGCATGTGCCATTCTCTAAACATTCAAGAAATAATCTGTTTTGCATGCCCGAACCGCTCATGTGGGGCCAAGGGGCTATTGGTATCTTCCATGTTAGGCGTGTTATCCTCGACATGTGTTTATTCACTGTCATTCACGAGAAAGGGGCCGGTAATTGGAATGCCCAGTTCCACGCTTAAATCGAAAACATAACTGTAAAACAAGACTCCCCCGGATTGATGTTGGTATGGACGGTACCCGAGGATTCGGCTAGCCGTGGAGTGTGATTGATTGGTGGTGGGGGAGTCAAAACTTTACTTTTCTGTTTGGCAACCGGCTATAGCATAAATAGCATGGAAGATATTGGGAACTCTTGGTCATTGCGTTGACAATGAAAGCATGCCACCCAAAATTATTATCTCTGTTTTCAAAGCTTGAGCTCTGGCACCTCTGCAAATCAATGCTTCCCTCTACGAAGGGCCTGTCTATTTATTTTCCTGTTGAGTCATCCTCCTCTTATAAAAGCACCAACTAGAGAGCACCTCTGTCATTTTTATGCTTTGCTTTTGATTGATATTGAGTATGACTATGACTAGATCTTCGTTGCTATGAATTACAATGTTTAGTCAGCCCTTGATCTTTGAAAGTGCTCTGCATTTATGTTTTGCGGTCTCAGAAAGAGCTAGCGAGATACCACCTATTCATATTGCTTCATGCTTGTTTTGATTGAATTGTTGGTATCTGAAACTCATTATTATTTGCTCGCTAGCTGATTATGCCATTGATATTAGTTTATCGTGAGACCTTTGTGTCACTTGCTTATGTGGTTAACTTGTGATCTTGCTGAAATTCTGATTATGAGTTAGACATAGTTGCAACAACAAGATCAAACAAATTTTGTCAAAGTTTTTCTTTCTCTTTCAGTTTGTCAACTGAGTTGCTTGAGGACAAGCAAGGTTTTAAGCTTGGCGGAGTTGATACGTTTCCATCGTATCTACTTTTCCAAACTATTTTGCCCTTGTTTTGGACTCTAACTTGCATGATTTGGATGGAACTAACCCGGACTGACGCTGTTTTCAGCAGAATTGCCATGCTATTGTTTTTGTGCAGAAATGAAAGTTCTCGGAACGTCCTGAAAATTTACGGAGAATAATTCTGGAAAATATGAAAAATACCTCTGCAAAGATCCACCGGAGGAGGTGAGCTAGTGGGCCACAGGCCATGTGGCCGCGGCCACCCCCCTAGGTCGCGGCGTCAGTGCTTGTGGGGCCCACGTGGCTCTGTCGCCCCCAAACTCAGCTCTATTTATTCCCTTTAGTCCCGAAAAAAATCAAGATAGAATATTTCATCGCGTTTGCGATATGGAGGCGCCGCCACATCCTGTTCTTCATCTGGAGGGCAGATCTGGAGTCCGTTTTGGGCTCCGGATCAAGGAGATCGTCGCCATCGTCATCATCAACCTTCTTCCCTCTCCAATTCTATGAAGCTCTTCATCGTTCGTGAGTAATCTATTCGTAGGCTCGCTGGGCGGTGATGAGTAGGATGAGATCTATCATGTAATCGAGTTAGTTTTGACGGGGATTGATCCCTAGTATCCACTATGTTCTGAGATTGATGTTGCTACTACTTTGCCATGCTTAATGCTTGTCACTAGGGCCCGAGTGCCATGATTTCAGATCTGAAATTATTATGTTGTCACCAATATATGTGTGTTTTAGATCTGATCTTGCAAGTTGTAGTTACCTACTATGTGTTATGATCCGGCAACTCCGGAGTGACAATAACCGGAACCACTCCCGGTGATGACCATAGTTTGAGGAGTTCATGTGTTCACCAAGTGCTAATGCGTTGGTCCGGTTCTTTATTAAAAGAAGAACCTTAATATCCCGTAGTATCCATTTGGACCTCGCTGCCACGGGAGGGATGGACAATAGATGTCATGCAAGTTCTTTTCCCTAAGCACGTATGACGACACACGGAATGCATGCCTACATCACATCGACGAACGGGAGCTAGCCACATATCTCTCTGTGTTATAACTGTTGCATGATGAATGTCATCCAACGAATCACCGATCCATTGCCTACGAGTTTGTCCCACTGCTGCTACTGTTACTTGCTTTGCTCTGCTGTTGTTACTACTGTTGCTGCCATTGTTACTTGCTGCTACTGTTACTTGCTTTGTCCTGCTGCTACTGCTGCTACTTGCTACTGCTGTCACTACTGTTGTTCCTTGCCACTGTTGTTACTCGTTACTCTGCTTCTACCTGCTATAATACTTTTTCTAGCACCGTTGCCGGGAAAGAATATTTCCCGTCCACGGGCAACTTACTAGCGCCATTGATACAACCGTTAGGAATAGTCTGCCTTGTCAACAGATCGTTTCTGGCACCGTTGCTATCATACTACTTTGCTAGTGATACCTTGCTTGCAGACACCAATCTTTCAGGTGTGGTTGAATCTGACACATTCAGCTGCTAATACTTGAGAATATTCTTTCGCTTCCCGTCGTGCGAACCAACAAATTTGGGTTGAATACTCTACCCTCGAAAACTGTCGCGATCCCACACGCTGGTGGGCCATTGCAAGACAATTGCTAATTGTTGAGCTACTCGAAGCAACTCTTTTCTGGCGCCGTTGCCGGGGAGGCATCAAGTCAGGAATAGTTGCACGTCAACACGCATCTTAGTCGTTACAAGTTGGTAATCAGAGCCTTACGACCATAGGAGCCTTTCTGTGATCGAACTTGGTCGAGTCGAGTCTAGCAAACTATTTTGAGTCTTAGTTAAATCGGAGAGTAGGTTTCTTTTTTCTCCTCTTCTATGCTCTCGTGAGGTTCACAACTTTCAAGTGAGCTCAGGCAAGGCTCCATTCGAGATTCTATATGGCAGGAAGTGTCGTACTCCGCTCAATTAGTCAGAGACTGGTGAGCGTCAGATTCTTGGGAATGACATGATTGCTGAAGCGGAAGAAATGTGTCGTGCCATTTGGGATAATCTCAAAGCAACGCAGTCCCTTCAGAAGAGCTACTATGATAGCAAACATCATGACATGACTTTTCAGCTCGATGATTTCGTGTATCTCTAAGTGTCTCCCATGAAGGGCACTCAGCGCTTCAGCATCAAAGGGAAGCTTGCTCCTTGTTTTGTTGGTCCTTTAAGAATTGTTGGCAAGAGAGGCGATTTTGCATATCATTTAGAGCTTCCGTCCAACTTCTCAAATGTGCGTGACGTGTTTCATTTCTCTCAGCTCCGGAGATGCTTCAAGACTCCCGAGCGCATAGTTCATATCCAGGATATCGACCTCCAGCCCGACCTATCCTACCATGAGCATCCAGTTGCAGTTCTTGAAGTGATTGAGCGCAAGACCCGCAATAAGTCAGTCAAGTTCCTCAAAGTGCAATGGTCACATCTCTTAGACAAAGAAGCCACTTGCGAGCGCGAGGACCACCTCCGTTCCGAATTTCCAGAGTTCTTCCAGTCCTAGATCTCGGGTTGAGATCCTCTTGTAGTGTGGGAGAGTTGTAACAGCCCAAGTGCTTTTTCCTTCCCTTCTTGTAATCCTTCCATATGTTACATCTATGTTGAGACAATGTTATGGAGTTGAGGTTGTGGCTTTATCATTTCATGTGCATCTCATGCATCATACATATCCTGCTTTGTTCCTTTTGCTTAGTCTTTGATATTGGGTGTTGTGCCACCCTCGTATATGTGATGCATGCATCTTGTGAGTGTTCTTGTGGAGTGTGGTGTGGGTGCAACAAGAGCCCTTCAAAAACCTTAGTTGCACCATGTCCAAAAAACCTCTACTCTCTTTTAAATAGCTTAGGACAGGTTTGAAGTTGCTGTTTGGGCCTATTAAAAATGTTCAAGTGATTTAAAAACCTTTTCAAAGATTTGTGGGTGGAAACAATCATTTGTTGGAAACTATTTTCATTTTGTTTTAATTCAAAAACAAGAGCATATTGTTTAAAACATTTTATTTTTCTTTTACCTAAAATGTTCCACCTATTTTATAAATAGGGGGCTCATTTTATATTTTCCAAAAGTATTTTTTACCTTGTCAAAACTCCTTTGTTTTCCCTAGATTTAGTTCTTTTCAAAACTGGTTTTGTTTTTAAAATGTAGGCAATGTTTTTTTAGAGGGAGTGAGAGAGCAGTTGGACTCTCAAGCCCAACTCCTTCCTTCTTTGGCGCTAGGCCCATTCTCCTCTCCTTCTTCCTTACGCCGTCCCCCTCCTCCCTGCTTTCCGTCAATGACAGCGAGGGAGATATGAGAGAGAGACATGCGTGGCAGTAGCATGGATGCCAACGCCATCAAGCAATCGCCTATTTAGACCCCCTTACGGCCTAGGGTTCCGTGCCCTTCCTCCTTGTGCCACCACCTCCTTCTCCGTCCTTCTTTCCCCCTCTTCAGGTAAGTTTCATAGAGTAGAATTCAGAGGAGCTTCAGGTTCAGAGAGAGGAGGTCGTTATCGCCGCCGTTCCCCCTCATTGCCGGTAGCTCCTCCGGGAGATCAAGAGCGCAGGGAGGATGCTGGATCTTCCCCCGTTCCATTTTACCGCTAAGAGGGCAACTCCCCCTCCCTAGCATCACCTCTGCCGTCGTCCTCGCCGGAGCGGAGCGGCAGAACGTCGCGGGCAGCCTCGCCTCTTCTTCCTTCTTCTCCACACCCGACCTCGTCTCCGAATTCCCCTCGGTGAGCAACTCCTTCTCCTCTGCTTTTCCCCTGCCTCTGAAGCCTCGCTCGGTAGTGTAGCATAGCTGACGTAGTGCAGGTCTCGAGCAGTCATAGCAGTGAAGTGTTCTATTGGAGCGGTAGCAGGTAGCAGGTGCAGCCCCGTCGCGCCGCCTCCATGGCCCTCCTCTCGATGCGTTTCCCTCGGGAATGGAACCCCCAAGGGCTCCGCATCACCCATCGGTGCTCCTCCCCGTCGGTGGTAGCATGTAGCTTTGCCGCTGTCCTCTCCTTCTTCGGTCCCGGAGCAGAGAGCAGCGCGAGGGGCCTGCTCAAAAGAGCAAGAACCCCCTCTCTGTCAGTCTCGTGATCGTAGCATAGTGGTCTAAGCCTCACGTTGTGTCTGTGGCGTCCTGGGTTCGATCCTTGCACACACACCCTCTTTTTCCTCTGTTTTCCTTCGTCTGCTAGATTAGTTGCAGTGTTACCTCACTACAAGAAATATGTCAACTAACGACCTTTTGTCAGTGATGCTGGAAGGAATGGTCATAAATCTATGACCATTTGATATCATTTGGTCGTAAGCTGTCTGGAGGGGTCCTAGCCCCAAAAACCAACGACCATTTCCATCAGAAAGGTCATCACTTGCTTACTGGAAAAGGTCATAAAACGGGCAACACCTGGTACTCCCTTATTTCTAGGTGATAATGACCAATATGAATGGTCGTTACTAAATAGTTTGAATGCTCTAGGCTGGTTACGCAGCCACCTCAGCAGCCTCGCTTACTTGTCACTGAGGTAGGACCCATTTGACAGGCAGGTGAGGGGTCGGCGACCGAGCAGGGACATGCACGAGCCTCGCTTAATTCCCGAAAAAACATGCGCGAGCGGGGACTCGAACCCACGACCGAGCGCTTATAAGTTTATAAGTGTTTGCTACCGCTATGATAGAGAGGGACTGTTGCTCGGGTATCGGTATTTGGGGGTATATTATATTAAATCACGGGTCTCTCGTATCATTGACAAGTGGGACCGACGGGGACAGCCAACACTTGGCCAATTTCCGACAGGGGCCAACACTTAGCCAATATCCGACGAGCAAATCTAGATCTCGGGGGCGACGGCGACCGACGGGGACGGGGCGGCGGCGATCGACAAGGATGGGGGCGGCGGCAGCCGACGGGGATGGGGCGGCGACCGACAGGGGCGGTGACCAGCGGTGGTGGTGCTGACGCCACGACCACCTCACCCATCGGCAGTGGTGGTGGTGCCGAGGCCACGGCCACCTCATCCACGACGACCTCGCCCGACCAGTGGAGGTAGCGGTGGTGGTGCTGCTCGCCTTATCCACCTCGCCCACTGGTAGTGGTGGTGGTGCCGCTCGCCTCGGACAGCGACCTCGCCCACACATGGGGGACTCGCCACCGCCGAGCATGAGGGACTCACCGCCGAGCATGGGGGACTCGCTGCTGCCGCCGGACAGAAGCTGGATTAGAAAAGGAGTTAGAAGGTTTTCGAAAGAACATATGAAAGGAGTTGATGAATTCATGCAATTTGTTCACGCAAATTTTTCCAAGGATGTTGTCATTGTTTGCCCATGCTGTAATTGCCTCAACCGTTCGAGAAAAGCTCAAGGAGTAGTGGAAGATCATCTTCTTCTTAATGGGATGGCGAGCACATATGATAGATGGATATATCATGGAGAACCTTTAGCCGGACAACCTCAACATATTGAAGCTGATACACAAGCCCCTCATATGATGGGTGGTGGTGATGCTGGCATTAATTTTATGGAAAATATTTTGCGAGAGAATGCTGGTTTGGATGAAGAGGATGGGCATGAAGATGATAGGATTCCTGACCTATTGAAGGATCTATACGATGTTGAAGATCATGCTGATGGGCAGAAGTCGATGTTTGTTGAGGTGTTGGAGGAGGCTAAGCGCGCAACTCATGAAGGGGGTAAATTTTCAAGATTTACCTTCACCGTGAAGTTACTCCACATCAAGTCTTTCTACCGGATTAGCAATGCTGCATTCAACACAATACTCCACCTTTTGACCTTGCAATTCCCTTATAGTTGTGTTCCCAGGTCTTATGATGAAGCATCAAGCATAATCCGTAGGCTGGGGCTTGGTTATGTTTCAATACATGTGTGCCCAAATAAATGTGTATTGTTTCGGAAGGATTTTGCGAAGCATGACAACTGTCCAAAATGCAATGCCTCAAGGTGGAAAGATGCTGATGGGAAGAAGTCGATACCAGAGAAGGCACTGAGGCACTTCCCGTTGATACCAAGGCTGCAGCGGATGTTTATCTCGAAGAAATCATCGTTGGAGGTACAATGGCACAAGCTTCAGCGGCAACCTATGGACAATGAGCTGAGCCATCCAGCGGACGGAGAGGCATGGAAAGAATTTGATAGTGAACATGGAGATTTTTCTGCAGATCCAAGGAATATAAAACTTGGCATTTCCACACATGGCTTTAATCCGTTTGGGAACATGAACACGTCTTATAGCATGTGGCCCGTTTTTGTGGTGCCGTACAACCTGCCACCATGGGCATGCATGGATCAGTCCAATTTCATGATGTCACTGCTTATCCCGGGTCCAGAGTCTCCAGGAAAGGATTTTGATGTCTTTATGGAGCCCCTCGTAGAAGAACTGCTCCAGCTCTAGACTAGTGTACGTACATACGATGCCTCTAATCTGGAAGAAAACTTCAATCTACGTGCTGCAGTCATATGGTCCATCCATGATTTCCCGGCACTGCACACTCTGTCTGGGAGGATCACAGCGGCTTATCAGGCATGTGTCCATTGTGACAAAGACCCTTGCTCAAAGAGAATAAGGAGCAAGATCTTCTATATTGGGCACCGCCGCTTTATTCCCCGAAACCATCGTTGGAGAAGAAGCAAAGATTTTAATGGTGAGAATGAAACCCGTGACAAGCTAGCTAAATTCACTAAGGAAGAGCTGGAGCAGCAACTTGAAAAGGTGAAGGATGTGAGACCAGGAAAGCTTGCAAAGAAAAGAAAGCGCACAGAAGGTCAATGTTGGGACCGGAGGTCTTGTTTGTGGGACCTACCATACTGGGCTGGTCTGAAATTAAGGCATAATCTCGATGTAATGCACATTGATAAAAACATATGTGAGAATCTGCTAGGGACGTTTCTGAACATTGAAGTGAAGACAAAGGACACGGTTAGTTCTAGGCTTGATTTGGAGGACAAGGGCATAAGAGAAGATTTGCATCTACAACATGATGAAGCTAAAGATACATTTGAAATGCCACGAGCATGGTATATAATGAGTAAAGAACAAAAGCTAGCATTCTGTGAATTCATAAGAGCGGTGAGATTTCCAGATGGTTATGCTTCTAACCTAGCAAAGTGTGTTACTTCTGATGGATTCAAGCTTTCAGTACTGAAAACCCATGATTGTCACATCCTCCTCCAAAGGATTTTACCGGCTGGCCTCCGTGGAATCATGGACAATGATATATATGAAGCGGTTACTGAGCTGGGAAATTTCTTTAGAGAACTGTGCTGCAAAACACTCAAGTTAACTGTTCTGGAAAGACTTGAAAAAGAAATCCCAAATATTCTTTGCAAGCTTGAGAAGATTTTCCCTCCAGCTTTCTTCACCGTGATGGTCCATTTGGCGGTGCACTTACCAAAAGAGGCAATGCTTAGAGGCCGTGTGCAATACGGTTGGATGTACCCAATCGAAAGAAGGCTGCTTACTTGTAAGCGTTATGTGCGAAACACGGCAAGACCTGAAGGTTCGATTGCTGAAGCATATGTCGTTGACGAGTGCTTGACTTTTTTGCTCTAGATACTTTGGCGATGTGGAAACAAGATGGAACCGGCCGGGCAGAAATAGAGAGCGATCTGATTCGCATAGTGGTGATGTCTCGGTTTTCAACCATGGTGTGAACTTTCTTGGAGCCTCGCGATACTTGGAGGCTGGTGATGAGTATGACAAGATGGTTTGGTATGTGCTCAGCAATTGCGTCGAGGTTTTTTTGTGAAGTACCTACCATATATTTGTTTCAAAATTCATTTTTCATTTTTCATTTTTCAAGTGCCTGAAATGAGTTTTTTTCAAGTGCCCGAAATGAGTTTGGGGGCTGGTTTCCTTGTATGAAAAATTCATTTTTCATTTTTTAAATGCCCGAAATGAGTTTTTTTGTGAAGGACCTACCATATATTTGTTCCAAAATTGGTCCAAATCATTTTTCTAACATACTAGTCCATATTTAATGTACAATTGACAAAATGGTTGGGTGTCAAAAGCTTTTATCCATCTCTCGTGAAAAAGACAAATCTATGTCGAATCAGCTCGAAGCGGGTCAAATTTGAACTGCGGTTGCCTTATAGTTTTCTCTTTATTTTTTCCGAAAATCATTTCTAGGTACACAAGTATCTATTTAATCATAGAAACACCAAAAGGTTTCCAAGATTCAACCACTAGGTAGGAACGGTCATGCCCGTCGTTTCGACCGCATCTTGAAACGGGTATAAAAAATTCAAAAAAAATCAAAAAAATGGGAAACCTTTGCATTATGTCATCATATGTGATAAAGTTACCATGTAAAATAATAAACTTGTAATACGACAATTATTTTTAAAAAGTGTTCACACAAATGAGCTATCATGTGTGAAGATTCATGGCTTTCAAGCCACATGATCAATCTCATGGCCATATTCATGGCATACTTTGTTGAAATGGTCTCATATTTTGCATAATGGTGCAAGTTGGAATGACAAACAATGTTGATTAAGGAAGTTTTCATCTTCCTTGTATGAAAAATTCATTTTTCAAGTGCCCGAAATGAGTTTTTTTGTGAAGGACCTACCATATATTTGTTTCAAAATTGGTCCAAATCATTTTTCTAACATACTAGGCCATATTTAATGTAGAATTGACAAAATGGTTGGGTTTCAAAAGCTTTTATCCATCTCTCATGAAAAAGACAAATCTATGTCGAATCAGCTGGAAGCGGGTCAAATTTGAACTGCGGCTGCCATATAGTTTGCTCTTTATTTTTTCCAAAAATCATTTCTAGGTACACAAGTATCTATTTAATCATAGAAACACCAAAAGGTTTCCAAGATTCAACCACTAGGTAGGAACGGTCATGCCCGCCGTTTCGACCGCATTTTGAAACGGCCATGAAAAATTCAAAAAAATCAAAAAAATGGCAAACCTTCGTGTCGCATCATCACATGTGACCTGACAACTAGAAAATATATATAAATTTGAGTACCAATGTCTTCTTGAACTACTCGATATGATTTTAACCATTATTTCTACAATGTTATAAAAAAGAAAAAGAAAAAGTTTGCCACCAAACCCCAAAAAACTAGTGAAAATTTTCCCTCCCACCCCACCAAAATTTCCCTCCACTCCCTCTCCCACACCACGCGGGACCCACCACTCCCTCTCCCACTCCCCTCTCCATTCCACTCCCCACTACCCACGCGGGATTCATTCCACTCCCCACTCTGCCGCCCCTCCCAAGTTCCGCGCCTCCCCGCCGCCCCTCCCAAGCTCCGTGCCGCCCCTCTCCCCTCTCCCTGACGATGACTACATCGACGACGTCGACGGCTACATCTACATCGACGACATCGACGGCTACATCTACATCGACGATGACGGCTACATCTACATCGACGTCGACGGCTACGACTACATCGACGACGACAGTACCTCTCCCCTCGACCCATCTCCCGTTGATAGATCCCCTCATGTGTTCTTCTAGTACATCTTCTAGGGTTTGATAGATCCCCCTCATGTGTTCTTCTAGGGTTCATGGGGCTGGATCAATGGGGATGGTTCGGTACATTCATGGGGTTAGGGTTAGGGTTCATGGGGGTAAATATGTCCGCTGACGTGGTTCACAGGGTTAGGGTTCATGTTGCTTGACTACTATGGCTTGCTTGCTTGCTAGCATACATGGTTAATTAGAGTTTCCATCAGCAATACTTGCTTGTATTAGTAGCACTTGGAGAAGAAGGTACTAGGGTTGGTATCAACAGTACTTGCTTGCTTGCTCCTCTTCAATTTTCTTCCTTGCTTGCTTGTTTCTATCAGTAGCACTATGCTTGTTTCTATCAGTAGCACTTATTTCGCTTGCTTGCTTGTATTAGTAGCACTTATGTACTTTGCTTGCTTGCTTGCTTGTATTAGTAGCACTTATGCACCTTGCTTGCTTGCTTGCACACTGCTTGCTTCTTTATTCACCAAATGTTGGGCAACCAGTTGCTATGAATGCATATGTTTGCCTCCATTAGGGATATGATTGAGTAATTACTTTGCTTATAGATGATTGCAGGTACATGGATAAAATTGCAAGTTAAAACATAAAAGTAATTGTTGTAAATAGTTAATGCATTGCTTCACATATATAGTTTTCTTCAACTATCAGTTTAGTACATTACTACCTCCTGTTTCACATGTTTTAATACTGATGCATTGCTACACTTGTATGTGCATGCTGGTCCAAGTGCTTCAATTTAGTTGCTTGCTTCAACTATCAGTTTAGTACTTTATCCCTGTTGTATCTGATTGTTGTTTATTCTATTTTGCAAGCACCACCTCAAGATCATCCATGTCAAGGATGACAAGGTCAAACCCGAGGCCAACCAGTGGTATGCAAGTTGCTCCTTGTGGTTATAATGTCAGATTTATAAAATGTGTCTTAATATGCTAAGTGAAATGTAATATGCTAAGTAAAATATCTTGGAGGCTGGTGATGTAAAATACTATCAGATTTTATTATGCAAATGTATTGTTGTAATTTGAATTAGCTGTCTTAGCTCTCCCTGTGTGTTGTTACTCTTCCTTAGCTGAATAAGTAGGATTAAATGATAATAAAATATCATAAGATATGTTTGGCTGACTGTCCATGCATTCCATCAATTAACCTAATAATTATGTTTCCTTTGCCTTGCAAAGATGAGCCTCCTCTCACCGAGTACGAGAAGGTTAGGGCTAGAAATATGATGAGGAACAATCGAATATTCCAGTCCCTTGGCATTGATGCAATAGCGTCAATGATTAGGAAAACAAATGATGTACAACAAGGTACAGCTAATGGGGTTCAAGAAGGTAGTGGAGTTATCAGTGATGACCCAGAGTACAATCCTAAGGAGGATGAAGTTGTAGTGCACAAGACTGTTAAGGTGTAAACTCTGTCTTGCTTGGAGGGTTCAAGTTCTTGTATGCTCTGTGTTTCCTTGTGCTCACATATTTATCTTGTGATCTAATTGTTTTCTGTGCTATTTATATAAGGCACTGAAGGAATCTAGAACGAAGAGGCCTCGTGTTAAGAAGACAGCCAACAAGAATAGGAAGAGCTCAGAAGCATCTGCTGCAATGCCTCCAGGAAGGGTGATGGCCCCACCTCCAGGACAAACAAAGAGGATCCTGGAACCTGATGAACCTGATAGAGTCACAAGGTAGAAAGCAACTATGGCAGCTGTGACGGACCATCAGGAAAGTCCGCTGGGCATGGACTTTAAGAGTTCGGTGGAAATGCCTGATGAGTTTTTGCCGATGGACAAAGGAACCACTCTCTGCATGGATGAAAGTGGCACTGTCTGCGTACGCCTCAGGCGTGGTGCACCTTCTATTGACAGGAATGATGTCGTCAGTGAAGAAGAACAGCAGCTTGTGCTCCAACCAGGCAAGTTCACCTTCTCTTTTACTAGTGCATTTTGCAAATGGAAGTGATCATGTATGCTTACCTGTTTAGCAGAACCATTCCTGCATTTGTCGATTTCTCTTCTAATTTACGAGTTCAATTTCATTTTTAGATGCAATGACTAGCAAGCATAGACTTAGAAAGGGCAAAGGGCTAGAGAGAATCACCAAGTCGCTTGGCACAAAGGTGCCTATCCAAATTGCCCAAGGGATGAAGCGTCCAGAGAAGCCTCTACACGCAGCAAAGTTTGCTTCTGAGTGTGGACTCATTGCAAGAAGCCATCTGTCGGTTCTTCCTCACTTCAAGGAATACAAAAATAATGCTACTCTAGTGGAGGACTACGTTGGGAAAGTTGTTGTAAGCTACTTGTTTTATAGTTAATGTGCTACTCTATTTTCTGTTATGTAGTTAATGATCACTAATGTTGTTCCTTCCTTGTTTGCTGTCTTGGTAGGCAAATTTTGAGATAAACACAGACTCACAGACCATCAAGTACGCGTGCAAAGATGTTCTGCAGAAAAGTTCAAAGAATCGCTGCCATAATATCAAGAAGAAGTATTTTGATACCGTAGCAGCTAACAAAGTGAGCACCAAGTCTCCGGTGCCAGATCTGACGGACGGTGAATGGCAAGCTCTGGTGCATATGTGGTCTACCCCAAGACACAAGGTATGTATATGCTCTGTTTGCTGATTTATGTTCTGCACGTCAGGATGGGAATGGGCCATGGTCCCCTTCTTCCTCTTCCATGTTTCTGATGAGAGTAGGAACAATAGAGAGCATCAACTTTCAAAATCAACACCATATGTAATACACTGACTCTTATATAGTACTAGTTGTTCATGTACTTGTGCTAGTGCAGGATAACTGAAATATTTCCAAATCAAATATGCTCAGACTCGTATTGTCCTACTATACTACTGCCTATTCCACTTTCTTTCAACTTGGCAAATAACATTATGCGTTTTTGTAGGAAACCTGTGTGTCGAACAAGATTAATCGAGAAAAGGTCGTGTACCAACAAAGAACTGGTTCCACGCACTACACCGCACACATTTTTGCCACTGTGAGTACCTTTTTCTAAAGACCTTACCGTTTGATCCTCGTTAAATATCATTTCTTATTCTTGCTAAATAACATTTCAATTTTTGTTGAAAAACATTTCAGAAAGAAGAGCGTAAGGGTGAGGAGCTGTCTGCGATTGACTTGTTCAAGGCCACCCACAACAACAAGAAGCACGGGTTTTCGGAGCCAGTCAAGATTGCTATAGTAAGTCACTCCATGCTTTTGTCCAGCTAGTTCAAACTTTTGTCTATAGACCTCAGTCCTGTTTGATTCACAGCCAGCAAGAACACACACTATGTTCCATGATTTGATGTTGTTTTCTAGAGCCTAAGATAGGTTTGGTATCTCAACAAAGATATCGGAATTTGCTGTACAGTTCTCAACAAAGATATCAAAATTTGTTGTAGCTATTTGTTGCATTTTTATGATATGATGAAAATTGATGTGAAGGTTAGTTCTCAACAAAGAAGCCATATTATATAGAACCACCATATTGTTCCGATTGCATGTCTCTAGATCACATAAGTGTGTACGCTTGCTGTAGCCAGATTCAAATAATGCTTTAAGTTTAGTAGTTATCATCTACTTCTGTTTGAGTTTGAGTAAAATATCTACATATAGATTTTGTGTGCTGGTTTGATTACTTCAAATAATCCATTTCTTGGTCTGGTTTGGTGGCATTCTTGTTTGGTTTCTCTTGCAGAATGTGAAATAGATCTGCCACTAATGTCTATCATTTTCCTCCATATGCTAGCTTGAGATGGAAAAAATAAAGGACGCGCCGGTACCAGAAGGTGAAGAACCAAAGTCTAATGCTGAGATTGTTGAAGAAGTGCTCAAGACCGAAGTCAACCAAAGCACATTCCTTAGGAATGTTGGGCTCAAGTCATCTAGTAAGAACTCTGGCAAAGGAACTGTTGTTGTGGTTGCTCATGCTCGTGATCTTCAGCAGAAGCTGGAGAGGTCGGAGCTTCAAGCTGAAGTGATGCAAGAAGAAATGGCAGCAATCAAGCTAAAGGTGGAAGAAAAGCTGCACGCGACAAGGAACTTGAGCTGCTGCGCAAGAAGTCTCAGGAACAGGAAGAGAAGTTAGCCCACTTGATGGCTCTCTTCGGCGCTAAAGCATTGTAGAAGTTGAACCTGTCGTAGAACCTGTCCTAGAAACAATGAAGTGGGCTAACTTCTCAAGAACCTGATGAAGTTAGCCCACTTGATTGGTCATTCTGGTGATGAAACAATGTCTTGCTCTATTTTGTGAAGCTGTGCACCTGTGAAGTTGTCAATTATTTAAGTTTTGTTGGGACCATTTTGTTTGGGCACTAAAGTTAGTTTGGACAGCAAAAAGGTCGAGGCCCAAACAAGAAATAGACTAAGAAGGCTTGAGCCTAAAAAAAGAGTAGGCCAAGGCCCAAATTAGAATTTTTCTAAAAAGGCTTGGGCCTAAAAAAGAGTAGGCCAAGGCCCAAACAAGAACTTGACTAAAAAGAGTAGGCCAAGGCCAAAAAGAAAAGTGGACTAATAAAAAACCTGCTCAGTAAAAGATTATATCCCAGAAAATAAAAGGCCAAATTATTGGGCCCGACCCATGTAGACGACCGGAATGGACCGGGCTGAATCTTATTTACGACCTTTTCATTTGGTCATAGTTCTGCCACGTCAGGCTGCCACGGTGGATCTAACGTGGTGCGGGCAGATTGATAGTGACCAAATCATTTGGTCGTTAAACCTACGACCTTCTGTTTGGTCATAAAATCCTATGACCAATCGAGAAAAAAGGTCGTTATAGTTCATTAAAGACCCTTAGCTTTAGACCTTCTGTTTTTGGTCATAAAAAGGTCACAAATGGAAATCAATGACCATTCAGTGACCAATATTGAAGGTCGTTAGTTGACATATTTCTTGTAGTGCCTTACCTAGATAGTTGCCTCTGTTTGATTAGCTGCGGGGAGTTAGCCCAGTGATAGCGCAGTGCACATGTGAGTGTGAGGTGGTGGGTTCGAAACCCACCTCTCCTTATTTTCCTTTTTTAGTGAAATGCAGTGGCGTGCTTGTAGCAGTGTGTCTCTAGTGCTTGTAGCAGTCTCGTAGTGTGTGTGTGTATGTGACAGTGGGTCCTGGTCCCACATGTCACTCAAAGAGGGGCCACTTCCAGGTGGGACCCCCTCATTATTATCCCCTGTTATAATTATTTTTGTTGTTTGTGGATTTCTCTATGCTAAAAATGGCATATTTCCATTTCTGGGAAATGTCCAGATTTGGACTTGCCAATTTGGGCAGTCTCAAGAACAGTTCCTACTCTTGAATTAATGTTGTAGTTTGATTCTATGTCAGATTCTTTTCCTGTTTGTGATGTTTTTCTACATGCAAAGGTGGCAGTATGATATATGGATTTGGGGTAGAAAGACCAAGTGAATCCAATGGCGTTGTTAGTTTCTAATTTTGGGCATCTCTGTTTAAAAATCCCCTTGTGGTGAGGTGGCAATAGATTTATCGATGTAGAGCTATTTTATGTGCTTGTTTGGAGCAGTGCATGCATGCCTCATTTTGTCTATTGCATCATTTGCTGCTGGTGTTTATTAGTTGTTGTTTTATTTTGGGTAGTTACCGGGGCCGAAAACGAGTATGAGGAGTCCGATGAGTTCGTGCAGGAAGAACAAGAGCAGTTCCGGTCTGAAGAAATCAAAGGCAAGATGATCATGACCTTGACACCATTTCTAGTTTTGTTATGCTTAGTGTTACGTTTCCGTCATTACATCTCCGCTGCCTACAACATGATATATAGGCAATCAAACATCGCCATGAAACCTCAAACACCTCCCCTACTAACAAATATTATTTGGCTAAGTAGGCTCGCTCAACAACTAATTGTTAGCATTGCTAGTTACAGGTGCAGTTGGCCTATGTGATAACATGGGCAATTTGATATCATTATATTAACTGCTATTTAATTAATGCACCTATATACTTGGTAAATAACAGAAGGCCTAGCCTTTTGCCGGGTGATTTGTTCCGTTGTTGCCGCCTTAGTTTCGGCTACCGGTGTTTTATTCCAAACTGAGCGCTCCTAACACGTTCGGGGTTGTTATGGGGACCCCCTTGAAAATTCGTTTTAGATTAAAGCTTTTCCAGCCAGGCCCAACTTTCGTGTTAACTTGCTAACAACTTAATAAAAGGCATAGGGAATAGCTACCCCGGGTAATTAATGAACAACCCGGGCCAGTGCTCCTGATGAGTGTTGGTCCAAACCGGGCGATGTCCGGCGCCCCCTCGTCACCCAGGGTTTAGCCAACCCGACGTCCTCCCATCCGTCGTGTCCTGAGAACGAGATACGCGGCTCCTATCGGGTTCGTCGACACGACGGGCGGCCTTGCTGGATTATTTTTACCTTTTACGAGATATCTTGCGCACTGGGATTCCGGTGAGACTTTGAGTCTTCTCAGAGTTGAGGTTTTCCTCCAAGGAATCCGATGAGATCACGAGTTTCGTGGTAGAGGATTACTATGCGGCCTGTGGTAATTTGTGATGGACTAGTTGGAGCACCCCTGCAGGGTTTAATCTTTCAGAAAGTCGTGCCTGCCGTTATGTGGCAAACATGGATATTTTGTGAACATCCGGTTCTAGACAACTTAAAGTAATTCTAATAAAACTTGCCAACTGAGTACATAACTCTGACTGTCTCCTTCAGAGCTCCTTCATCGTAAGTAGGTGTTGAGGATCACTTAGTGATCAATCTAGTTTTCGACCGCCTTGCGTAGGCCACCATATGTTAACCTCGTTCATCATAAGATAGCAACCATATAAGCTTAGGTTGCTGCAAACTCATACACTTAACCTTCCTCACCCATTTAACTCAGTTAGATTCGATACCAAGGTCACAAGATTGTTGAGTCCTCATGGCTCACGGTTTACTACAAACACTCACAGGTACAGGTACCCCTGATGCAGGAGTTCCCGATGACAGCCAGCTGAAGTGGGAGTTCGATGAGGACAGCGGAGGCTTTATGTGACTTATCCTCAGGACTAGAGGACGTGGTCGTGATCGTGGGGCCAGCATGTGGGATATCATAGCTTTTGTTGTTTATCTTGTCCGTAGCCAAACCGTTCCATATTCTGAATAATGTATGACGGTATGGCTATGTACTCTATTAGATGGCAAGTGTATGCCATACTTGTCACTCTTTTAGTTATTGTATTGTTATGATTATCTCGCTTGTGAAACACGTAGATGCGCCTCTTTCCCTATTGAGGCCTCGCCCCCAAATAAGGAAAGGGTCGCATCTTATTCGTTACAGTGGATGATTAGTAAGTAGATGTTGATGAATAAACGGTATACTTCTCTTGGCGTACTGCCCATTACTATTGAACCTCTAACTATCAAGTAGCATAATTGGCATTGTGGTGCGTTCATAATTCTGTCAATTTCCCAACTGTGATTTGTTTACCCAAGCATGGTTGTTTATCGTCTTTTGGGAGAGACAAATCACTAGTGAACATCATGTGACTCTGGTCCATATCACCATCATTGTTTACACCTCCATTATTTACCGCTTTCATTTACTTTTCTGTTGCAATCACTATTACCCTTCCCGCTTGTGTTTTGATCCTTTACAAACTACAAGGCCGGAGAAATTGACAACCTCTCTGTACTCATTGGGAGCAAAATTATTTGTTGTGTGTGCAGGTCCACGTCTTATGCTAGCGCCAGGGTGGAAGACACCTACTTGTTGTTCCTAGGAGTCCTCCTGGTTCGATAAACCTTACAGTTCCCTTGTGAGGGAAAACTTGTTGCTGACTACATCTCAACCATCCGCTTGGGGTAACCAACGAGTTGTGAGGAATATATACATCATCTCGTCATCAAGCAAAGTTTTCTGGCACCGTTGTCGGGGACTCCAGTCTTCAAGATAGGGGAGTTGCATGCTATCCTTTAGTTTTTGTTTTCAGTCTTGTTAGTTTGCTCTCTAGTTTTTGCTTTAGAGTCTTATACCAAAAACCACAAAAAAATTAGTTGCTTTGTTCTTGCTTGTTGCCGCTGCTATGGGTTCCACTGAGAACACCATGTTGGGTGACTCCACTAGTCACAACAACAATGATTATACCTTCTCTTCTGTTGCTCCTGTTACCACTAAGGGTCTTTTACAAGTAAACCATGTGACTATACTAGTCACTATGGAGAATTATACCCTTGGCATGGTTGCGTCAGGAAGCCACAAGATCTTTGGTTTTAAGTTGCTCCTAAACATCCCCAAACTTGGAAAGACATCCAAACTCTTATAATAGAGAGCAAATTAAACATAGAGGATGACACTACAATTTAATTAATAGCAATAATATTGATTTTTACAATTGTAGTCTCTCTGAAGTTATCACCTTTTTGCAAAGAATGGCTAAAGACCCCCACACTAGTACACTCAATATTGCCTTCACCGAGCATATTACCAATGCTCTTATCAAACCTAGGGAGGAGAAGCTCAAGCTAGAGACTTCTATTCCTAGAAAACTAGAAGATGGTTGGGATCCTATGGTCAAAATTAAATTGAATAATATATATTGCTTTGCATTGTGTGATGTTGGAGCTAGTGCTTCCGTTATGCCCAAAAGAATGTATGATATGCTTGATTGGAAACCTTATGATCCATGTTCTTTTGGTGTTCGTCTTGTTGATTCTTCCATAAAGAAACCTTTAGGGAGAATTGATGATGTGGTTATTATTGTCAATGATAATTATGTGCCCATGGATTTTCTTATTATGGACATTGAATGTGATCCTTCATGTCCAATTATTTTGGGACGTCCTTTTCTCCGCACCGTTGGTGCTATCATTGACATGAAAGAGGGAATTATTAAATTACAATTTCCTCTTAAAAAGGGAATGGAACACTTCCATAGAAAGAAGATTAAGTTACCTTACGAATCCGTTACTCTGGCAAGTTATTCTTTTGGAGTTGATAACACTTGATCTTCTTGCATTATGCCTAGCTCAAAGGCATAAAAGAAAGTGCTTGTTGGGAGGCAACCAATTTGTTTTTACTTTCTGTTTTAGTGGTATTTATGCTTGTTACTACTTTAGCAACATCATTGTATCTTTATTTTTAAGCTTTGTGCCAAGTTATAGCCTCTGATTGCAAGAAAATTCAAAAGTTGTGACATGCTGTCTAGAAACACATTCTGTCTGCTTGACGGAACAAATCGCCGAACTTCACAAGATCATCTTTTTTATCAGAATTTTTTTGACAGTATGATCTAAATAATTTTCTTTCTGGCATCTTTTGTGATTTTTTTTATTTGAGTTGCACAAGTGCCCCGAATAAATTATTTACTACTTGTTGTTCTGTTTTTCACATATTCTGCCATGTTTTGTGTTTCCATTGTTTTGTGAATCCTAAGCTTGCTTTTTATTTGCAAAAACCTTTTGGCAATCATGAGAAGCGGTACCTTTTCATGAAAAATCTTTATTTCCAGAAGGTAATAAATTATTTTATTAAGGGTACTAACCACTCTAATCAGCTTATGATGAGTTTCGTATGAAGGCAGTTTTCAAGTATGTGATGGGAGATGATGAAAGAAGATACAGGAGTGTCAAGCGCTCAAGCTTGGGGATGCCCCCATGCACCCCAAGAAATATTCAAGGATACTCAACCGTCTAAGCTTGGGGATGCCCCCGTGCATCCCCTTCTCTATCAACAATCATTAGTTCGTCCATCTCCATGCTATATTTTTATCACTTCATATGTTATGTGCTATGCTTGGAACGTCCCGCTATTTGCTTTAGTTTGTTTTAGTTTTGCTTGTTGTTCATAACAATTCGGAACCTAGCCTACCTTGTTTGGGAGAGAGTAACGCTCCATTCCACACTAGAACACAACATAATATTTCATGCTTATTTTTTGTGTGTGTTCTTCATCTTCCATGGCTACTGTCGTGCTTAGCTCTTAGTTTTCATGCTTATCTTTTTAAGAGCTTTTGTTTAGGTTGATTTTGGAACTCTCTTGAGTTATCATGCTTATCTTGTTTAGAGAGTTGGCTCGTTGCACTGAGTTGTGTGTCTTGCATGAGTAGGTAATTGAGGTTGCTATTTAAGTATAGTAGTAACCTGCAATAGTTTTGAGGTATTGATTTGAGTAATGTTTGGACTATTGGTGACAAGAGCTTGATCCTATTAGTGATAGGTGTCGTATTTCAGGAAATTCGTGTGTTTTTCAAAATGTAAAAATTAGTTGAGAACTCTAGCTACTAATTGATTGATAACCTGTGGAGGGGTTGGAATATATAGAGTACTCTCACGTTACCATGAGTCGAGGATGCGCAAGGATAACCAGACCCCCAAACACTCCTCCTCGGGGTACTTGTCTCTTTGTGAATTTCCTAACTAGATAGAGAGTTACCGATAAAAAGTGTATGAGTTCTTCAGACTAATGTGAGTATTCGATTGTTGGCACTTCCGTCATCCATATTTTGCTAGCCTCTTCGGTACCGTGCATTGCCCTTTCTCACATTGAGAGTTGGTGCAAACTCCATCGGTGCATCCAAACCCATGACATGATACGCTATGTCATACATAAGCCCCATTATATCTTTCCTCAAAACAGCCACCATACCTACCTATTAAGGCATTTCCATCGACTTTCCGAGATACATTGCCATGCAACATCCACCATCTCATGACAAGGTCTTCATGTCATACATGCTTTTACTTGATCATAGAGCCGCATAATAGTCAGGCCTTACCACAATTATTGTTACATGACGCGCTAGTATCATTGCATATCCTGCTGCACTGGCAGAGGCATACATTTGCATACATCATGATAGTTTTCACTTGTCTTTATGTTGAGAACTTCTTACAAAGTGTGATGATCTTCTTTTTATTCATGTAAAACATAGAGTGTTTCCCTTAAGTGAGGAAAAGATCCCAAAGAGGGTAAACAAAAGATCCCAAAGAGGACAAATGGGAGATAAAAATAGAGAGCCAAAGAGGCCACAAAAAATGAGAAATATAAAAGAAAAAAATAGAGAAGGGGGCAACACTACTATTCTTTTTGAAGATCCACACTCGTACTCCATTGCTATATTGGTACTGCATAGAGATTATCATTCATGCATAACTATGTGGGGACCCTTAAACTATAGAACTTGGTTTGCATATTTCAATGATGACCCTCCTCAAATGAGCTCTAGGTCTTCATGAGAAAACAAGTTGGATGCACCACTGCTACGGCAACAAAAGACCTTCCTCGGCAACGGCGTCACAGGTCCTTCTGCTGCTGGCTACGCCTACAGGGATTTCCTTGGCAAATATGCAAAGGATTCCCCCGCGGCCTTGGAGCCTTGCATTGGTATTCCCTTGAAGAGGAAAGGGTGATGCAGAACAGAAGCAGTAAGTATTTCCCTCAGTTTGAGAACCAAGGTATCGATCTAGTAGGAGGATCACGTCAAGTCACAAGTACATGCACAAACACAAACAGCTTGCACCCGACGCTATGAAGGGGTTGTCAATCCCTTATAGATTGTTTGCAAAGTGAGAACTGAAAGTAAAAAGTAAACAAAGCAAAGTAAAAGTAAAAGTGGAGACGATAGTTGTGAATAGACCCGGGGGCCGTAGTGTTCACTAGTGGCTTCTCTCATGAAAGCAAGTAGACAGAGGGTGAACGAATTACTGTCGAGCAATTGATAGAACCGCGCAAAGTCGTGACATTATCTATGGCAATGATCATCATATAGGCATCACGTCCGAAACAAGTAGACCGATACTTTCTGCATCTACTACTATTACTCCACACGTTGACCGCTATCCAGCATGCATCTAGTGTATTGAGTTCATAAGAACAGAGTAACGCCTTAAGCAAGATGACATGATGTAGATGGACAATCTCAAATCTATGATGAAAGCCCATCTTGTTACCCTTGATGGCAACAACACGATCCGTGCCTTGCTGCCCCTTCTGTTACTGGGAAAGGTCACCGCACGGTATGAACACAAAACCAAACACTTCTCCCATTGCAAGAATCATAGATCTAGTTGGCCAAACAAAACCCAAGACTCGGAGAGACTTACAAGGATATCAAATCATGCAAATAAGAAATCAGCAAAGACTCAAATATAATTCATAGATAATCTGATCACAAATCCACAATTCATCGGTTCTTGACAAACACACCGCCAAAGAGGATTACATCGGATAGATCTCCATGAAGATCATGGAGAACTTTGTATTGAAGATCCAAGAGAGAGAACAAGCCATCTAGCTACTAACTATGGACCCGTAAGTCTGAAGTGGACTATTCACGAGTCATTGGAGAGGCGATGATGTTCATGTAGAAGCCCTCCAACTCCAAAGTCCCCTCCGGCAGGGCACCGGAAGGGTCTCCAGATGAGATCTCACGGAAATGGAAGCTTGCGGCGGCGGAAAAGTGTTTTCGTGGATGCCCTGATTTTTTTTGGGATTTTAGGGAATATATAGGCCAAAGAGCTAGGGCAGGGGAGCGCTAGGGAGGCCACAAGCCTGGTCGCCGCGGGCCCCCCTCTGGCCGCGGCGTCAAGGCTTGTGGGCTCCCTATGGGCCTCCTGCATTGGCCCTCAAGTCCCCCGATCTTCTTCTGTTCTGGAAAAATTCATTTCGGGGATTTTATTCCGTTTGGACTCCGTTCCAAAATCAGATCTGAAAAGAGTCAAAAACACACAAAAAAACAGGAACTGGCACTTGGCACTGAATTAATAAGTTAGTCCCAAAAAAGATATAAAAGGTATATAAAACATCCAAAGTTGATAAGATAACAGCATGAAACCATAAAAAAATATATATACGTTTGAGACGTATCAAGCATCCGCAAGCTTAACTCCTACTCGTCCTCGAGTAGGGAAGTGATAAAGAATGATTTTTTGATGCTTTCATGCTACCTAGCATAGATGTCCTTTGTAACTCCCCTTATGTGACGTGAATGTTCAGATCCATTAGATTCAAAACAATAGTTTGCTATTGACGTGGAGACAATAATACTTCAAGCAAACTAGCAAGGTAATCATGAAATTTCAAAATAACAAGGCCAAAAGAAAGTTATCCCTACAAAATCATATAGTCTGGCTATGCTCTATCATCCTTGCACAACGAATTTAAATCATGCACAACCTCGGTATTGGCCAAGTAATTGTTTTCACACCTTTACTTTCTCAAATTTTTTCAACTCTCACGCAATACATGAGTGTGAGCCATGGTTTTAGCACTATAAGTGGAATGGAGTGTGGTGGAGGTTGCCAGGCAAACAAGGAGAAGATGGTCACATTGACTAGGCATATCAACGAGCTATGGAGATGCTCATCAATAGATATCAACGTGAATGAGTAGGGATTGCCATACAAATGATGCACTAAAGCTAAGAGTATGTCAAAGCTCTTAAAGAAAACTAGTGGGTGTGCATCCAACTTGCTTGCTCACGAAGACCTAAGACAATTTTGAGGAAGCTTGTCACTGGAATATACAAGCCAAGTTATATAATGAAAATTTCCCACTAGCTATATGGTGGTGACAAAACGAGAGACTCTCAATCATGAAGATCATGGTGCTTAATATGAAGCACAAGTGTGGAAAGATAGTAGCATTGTCCCTTCTCTCTTTTTCTCTCATTTTTTTGGTGGGCTCTTTGGCCTCTTTTTATTATTATTTTATTATTATTTTGGTGGGCATCTTTGGCCTCTTTTTGTAAATGGGCTTCGCTGGCCTCTTTTATTTCCTTACATGGGAAAATGCTCCATCAATGATGATCATCACACTTACAACTCAAAACTTAGAGCAATGATGACTCTATATGGAATACCTTCGGTAGTGTACCGTGACAATGATCTAGCATGGCATAGACATCAATGGAAACATCATGCTAGCTATCTTATGATCATGCAATGGCAATGTAGAAGTGGTGGCACATGTCATGGTGGTAGTTGTAAGGCAATATATCTCGGAATGGCTTTGAAAAAGCCATAGTAGGTAGGTATGGTGGCTGTTTTGAGGGAGGCTAATGGTGGGTTTTGTGCACCGGCGAAAGTTGCACGACACTAAAGAAGACAGTGATGGTGGAAGGTGAAAGTGCATCTAAACCATGGACTCAACATTAGTCATGAAGAACTCATATACTTGTTGCAAAAGTTTTAGTAGTAATCGAAACAAAGCATTCAACGCATACTCCTAGGGGAAGGGTTGGTAGGTATAAACCATCACGCGATCCCGACCGCCACACAAAGGATGACAATCAATAAACTAATCATGCTCAGACTTCATCACATAGCGGTTCACCATACGTGCATGCTACGGGAATCACTAACTTCAACACAAGTATTTCTAGATCCACAACACCTTACTAGTGTAACTTCAATATTACCACAACCACAACTCAAAACTAATTGAGATGAATCAAACTTCTCTAACTATTCAATGCACATGAAGGTGGAAGTTTTCATATCCCTTTGGAAAAATACCCCTTTTGAGACTACTTTCATAGCATAGATCAACTACCAAGCCACGCACCGCTGTGCTCTCAAAGATATAAGTGAAACACATAGAGCAAAATCAACTAGCTGAAAAGATATAAGTGAAACACATGTGAGCTGAATTGTCTAACCAAAGGATATAAGTGAAGCTCGACAAAATCACGGTGAGTGCATGTCTCTCTCTCTCTAGGTGCGCAGCAAGGAAGATTGTGACACAACAAAAATAAAAGACTCCTACGATACAAGACGCTCCAAGCAAAACACATAACTTGTGGTGAATAAAAATATAGCCCCAAGTAACGTTACCGATGGATTGAAGACGAAAGAGGGGATGCCTTTCCGGGGCATCCCCAAGCTTAGCTTTTACGACATCCTTGAATCAACTTGGGGTGCCTTGGGCATCCCCAAGCTTGAGCTCTTGCCACTCTTTATCTCTTTGTCCATAAGAACTTCACCCAAAACTTGAAAACCTCACAACACGAAACTTAAACAGAAACTCGTGATATCATTAGTATAAGAAAGCAAACCACCACTTCCTTAGGTACTATAGCAAACTTAAATTCTACTTATGTTGATGTTGGGTTACTGTATTTTCAATCTTCCATGGCTAATACCCCCCGATACTATCCATAGTTTCATCAAAATAAGCAACCAACTCAACAAAAACAGAATCTGTTAACAGCAGACCAGTCTGTAGCAATCTGTATACTTCGTATGCTTCTGGTACTTCAAAAATTCTGAAACATTACGACAGTCTGAAGAATTTGTGTAGCAATCAGTAGCAAAAAGAATCAACTCAAAAGATCTTACAGAAAAAACGAAAATTCTTCTCGTGAGCAGAAAGTTTCTGTCTTTTCCAGCATGACCAAACGATCATCCCCAAGACTAATCATAACGGTTTCACTTGGCACAAACGCAAAAGAAACACAAAAAACACAATCATAACAGAATTATGGAAGTTTGGAAAACACAAAACAGAAAGAAAAAGGATAGATTCGTTGGGTTGCCTCCCAACAAGCGCTATTGTTTAACGGCCTTAGCTAGGCATAAAGTGATGGAATCACGTATAGTCATCTTTGGTGCTCAAACCATAAGTGGCCCTCATCATAGATTCATAAGTCAATCTTATTTTCTTTCTAGGAAAATGCTCCATGCCCTTCTTTAGAGGAAATTGAAATCTAATATTCCCTTCCTTCATATCGATGATAGCACCAATAGTCCTTAGGAAAGGTCTACCAAGAATAATGGGACATGAAGGATTGCAATCTATGTCAAGTACAATGAAATCCACGGGTACATAGTTCTTATTTGCAACAATAAGAACATCATCGATCCTTCCCATGGGTTTCTTGACAGTAGAATCCGCAAGATGCAAATTAAGAGAACACTCTTCAATCTCATGAAAACCAAGAATATCACATAAAGACTTTGGAATCGCGGAAACACTAGCACCCAAATCACGCAAAGCATTGCATTCATAGTTTTTGATTTTGATTTTGATAGTAGGTTCCCACTCATCATGAAGTTTTCTAGGTATAGAGACTTCTAATTCAAGTTTCTCTTCAAGAAATTTCATCATAGCATCTACGATATGAGCGGTAAAGGCTTTGCTTTGGCTATAAGCATGTGGAGAGTTTGCAATGGATTGCATCAAGGAAATGCATTCAAACAAGGAGCAACTATCATAATTGAATTCCTTGAAATCCAAAGTGGGAGTTTCATTACTACCCAATATTTTGATTTCTTCTACTCCGCTCTCCACACCTTTATCATCGAGATAGGTGGACTCCGAATCATTGGGGCGTCTTTCAACCAAAGTGGATTCATATCCAGCCCCTTCATCAATAGGTTTGACACGCGAAAACAAAGATTCAAGAGGAGTCACACCAAGCACTTTAAGATCTTCGTGATTTGCATCACTAGAACGCACCCTTTTAAACCATTCATGCTTAGCGCGAATTTGGGCGGTTCTTTCTTTTCTCTCATTCATGGAGACACGCATAGCTTTTAAAGTTTCATCCAAGTTAACCTTGGGAGGAGCACATCTAACTTTCAAAGCATCAATATCACAATACACCCTATCAACGCTCTTAGCCAAATCGTCTATTTTGAGTAGTTTTTCCTCTATGGACGCATTGAAAATCTTTTGAGAGTTGATGAACTCTTTGATATTACACTCTAAATCAGAGGGTAATTTGTTGTGATTTACATAAGTGTTGTTGTAGGAATTGCCATAATTGTTAGAGGAGTTACTAGGAAAAGGCCTAGGAACATAGTTTCCTCTAAAAGCATTGTTGTTTACAAAATTGTTCCTACCAACAAAATTAATGTCCAAACTAGCGTTGCTACTCTCAATCAAGGAAGATAGTGGCATGTCATTAGGATCTAAAGGAGCATTTCTACTAGCAACCAAATTCATCAACTCGTCCATCTTAGCACTAAGCGAGTTAATTTCTTCTATAGCGTGTACCTTTTTGCTAGCAGGTGACCTTTCAGTGTGCCATTGAGAGTAGTTGGTCATGATATTGTCTAGGAGTTTTGTAGCTTCTCCTAACGTGATTTCCATGAACGTTCCACCTGAGGCGGAGTCCAAGATATTGTGAGAAGCAAAATTCAAACCAGCATAAAAGATTTGTATAGTCATCCACAAACTCAAGCCATGAGCGGGACAATTTCGAATCATTAACTTCATCCTCTCCCAAGATTGTGCAACGTGTTCATGATCAAGTTGCTTGAAATTCATGATATCGTTACGGAGAGAGATAATCTTAGCCGGCAGAAAATACTTGGATATGTAAGCATCTTTGCACTTATTCCAAGAATCGATACTATTTTTAGGCAAAGAAGAAAACCAATTTTTTGCACGATCTGGCAAAGAGAATGGAAAAAGCTTCAGTTTAACAACATCATTATCCACATCTTTCTTATTTTGCATATCGCAAAGTTCAATGAAAGTATTGAGATGGGATGCGACATCTTCACTAGGAAGGCCAGAGAATTGCTCTTTCATAACAAGATTCAGCAAGGCAGCGTTGATTTCGTATGATTCCGCACTAGTGGCGGGAGCAATCAGAGTCCTAATAAAATCATTATTATTAGTATTCGAGAAGTCGCAAAGTTTGGTGTTTTCAGCCATGATGACTTCGACAAACAAACAAGAACACAAGCAAGCAAGAAAAATGGCAAAGGAAAACGGCAAAAGGCAAATGAAAACGGCAAATGTGAAGTGGGGGAGAGGAAAACGAGAGGCAATTGGCAAAAAAAGGTAAATGCAAGAGATGAGTTTGAGACACTTACTTGGATAGATCTTGACTTGATATCTCCTCCCCGGCAACGGCGCTAGAAATCCTTCTGCTACGGCAACAAAAGACCTTCCCCGGCAACGACTTCACAGGTCCTTCTGCTGTTGGCTAAGCCTACAGGGATTTCCTTGGCAAATATGCAAAGGATTCCCCCGCGGCCTTGGAGCCTTGCGTTAGTGTTCCCTTGAAGAGGAAAGGGTGATGCAGCACAGAAGCAGTAAGTATTTCCCTCAGTTTGAGAACCAAGGTATCGATCCAATAGGAGGATCGCGTCAAGTCACAAGTACCTGCACAAACACAAAGAGCTTGCACCCAACGCTATGAAGGGGTTGTCAATCCCTTATAGATTGTTTGCAAAGTGAGAACTGAAAGCAAAAAGTAAACAAAGCAAAGTAAAAGTAAAAGTGGGGACGATAGTTGTGAATAGACCCGGGGGCCGTAGTGTTCACTAGTGGCTTCTCTCATGAAAGCAAGTAGACGGAGGGTGAACGAATTACTGTCGAGCAATTGATAGAACCGCGCAAAGTCATGACGTTATCTATGGCAATGATCATCATATAGGCATCACTTCCAAAACAAGTAGACCGATACTTTCTGCATCTACTACTATTACTCCACACGTCGACCGCTATCCAACATGTATCTAGTGTATTGAGTTCATAAGAACAGAGTAACGCCTTAAGCAAGATGAGATGATGTAGATGGACAATCTCAAATCTATGATGAAAGCCCATCTTGTTACCCTTGATGGCAACAACATGATGCGTGCCTTGCTTCCCCTTCTGTCACTGGGAAAGGTCACCGCACGGTATGAACCCAAAACCAAGCACTTCTCGCATTGCAAGAATCATAGATCTAGTTGGCCAAACAAAACCCAAGACTAAGAGAGACTTACAAGGATATCAAATCATGCAAATAAGAAATCAACAAAGACTCAAATATAATTCATAGATAATCTAATCACAAATCCACAATTCATTGGATCTCTACAAACACACCGCCAAAGAGGATTACATCGGATAGATCTCCATGAAGATCATGGAGAACTTTGTATTGAAGATCCAAGAGAGAGAACAAGCCATCTAGCTACTAACTATGGACCCGTACGTCTGAAGTGGACTATTCACGAGTCATTGGAGAGGCGATGATGTTGATGTAGAAGCCCTCCAACTCCAAAGTCCCCTCCGGCAGGGCACCGGGAAGGGTCTCAAGATGAGATCTCGCGGAAACGGAAGCTTGCAGCGGCGAAAAAGTGTTTTCGTGGATGCCCTGATTTTTTTGGGATTTTAGGAAATATATAGGCAAAAGAGCTAGAGCAGGGGAGCACTAGGGAGGCGACAAGCCTGGTCGCCGCGGGCCCCCCTGGCCGTGGCGTCAGGGCTTGTGGGCTCCCTATGGGCCTCCTGCCTTGGCCCTCAAGTCCCCTGATCTTCTTCTGTTCTGGAAAAATTCATTTCGGGGATTCTATTCTGTTTGGACTCAGTTCCAAAATCAGATCTGAAAAGAGTCAAAAACACAGAAAAAACAGGAACTGGCACTTGGCACTGAATTAAGAAGTTAGTCCCAAAAAAGATATAAAAGGTATATAAAACATCCAAAGTTGACAAGAAAACAACATGAAACCATCAAAAATTATAGATACGTTTGAGACGTATCAACCCCCACTAGTTCCATAGGAGAGCTTACCTTAGCTCATATGTGCATCCGTAGCATGGCAATCCCTACTCCTCACATCATATCTATCATTTGGCTTTCTCTCGCCTATGGTTGTCCTCATTGATGTGAGCATTTCACACCTTTTTGTCTTCCTTCCCCATCATTATTCTATTTGCCATCCTAAGTGCCAACATATCTTGCTTACGCTCATCCATTGCCTGAGTGCTCAAAGTCGAAAGGGAGAGGATCATTTTGACTTGTGCCTGACTAGTGATCCAGGGATGAGTCAAAATAAGATTCCGAAGGAGACTAAGTGTGAAGTTTAGTAGATTGAGTTTTGAATTAAGAAAATATTTTATGATCTCAACCCATCTCCCACTTCTTGCACATAAACACAATTTGGAGACATTCGAGACACTGACAACGAGAGCTCTTGCACCTTTATGTTCTTACTTTGCTAAACTCGATACTAGATATGAACTCTTGCTTGTTGTTGTCTTAACTTGAATTACATATCTCACTTGATTTACTTTGAAGTTCTAATATGTGTGTTAGCATGTCACCACAGAAATTATTGTGTTATCATTTATCTACTCGAGGAAGAGCAGAAATTAAGCTTGGGGATGTTGATACGTCCCAAACGTATCTATAATTTTTGGTTGTTCCATGATCTTTTGGGTGACATTGTTATATGTTTTGCTATACTTTTATATCATTTTACACATATTTGGACTAACCTACTAACTCAGTGCACCCATTGCGAGTTTCTGTCTGCTGATGTCTATTTTGCAGGGTCTTTTACCCAATTTTCCAAAGCCCGAAAAATTCCAGGAAACATATATAAAAAATTAGCAAAACAGAAGCTTCCGGATCACCGAAGATGGCCCAGAGGGGAGCCACGAGCTGCCCAGGCAATCTGCTCGCGCGGCCACGCCCTAGGTCGCGCCACGAGGCCTCCTGGGTGGGCCCCACCTCCTCCGGTGCCCTCCTTTGGCCTATATTTAGAGTCCCGAGAGGAAACCCTTACACAACTTCCAGAATCGCGAATTTCTCCATCGTTCCGCCGCCGCAGGGCTTCCAAGATCGGGAGCATCACGAGACCTCTTCCCAACACCTCGTCGGAGGGAGGATTGACCTCCGGGAGCTTCTCCACCACCATGGACGCTTCCCGGACCTGCCGTGAGTAGTCCTCTGATACGTCTCCAACGTATCTATAATTTTTTATGGTTTCATGCTATTATCTTGTCAAACTTTGGATGTTTTGCATGCCTTTTATATATTTTTTGGGACTAACTTATTAACTCAGTGCCAAGTGCCAGTTCCTGTTTTTCCATGTTTTGACCCCTTTCAGAGGAGGATTTTGAACGGAGTCCAAACGGAATGCAACTGCCAAAAAGATTTTTTCCGGAACAGAAAAAGATCGGGAAGCCGGAGAATCGGGACAGGGGCCACCAGGGACCCCACAAGCCCTCATGGCGCGGCCTGGGGGCCCGCGCCCCCTGGCTTGTGGGCTCCCTGAACCTCCTTTGCCCTAGGTTTTGCGCCTATATATTCCCTAAAATCCCATAAAAATCAGGAGATCATCGAAAGTACTTTTCCTCCGCCGCAAGCTTCTGTCTCCGCAAGATCCCATCTGGGGCACGTTCTGTTGCCCTGTCGGAGAGGGATTCAGATATGGAGGGCTTCTTCATCAACACCATGACCTCTCCGATGATGCGTGAGTAGTTCACCATAGACCTACGGGTCCATAGCTAGTAAGTAGATGGCTTCTTCTCTCTCTTGGATCTTCAATACAAAGTTCTCTATGATCTTCATGGAGATCTATCCAATGTAATCTTATTTTGCGGTGTGTTTGTCGAGATCTGATGAATTGTGGATTTATGATCAGATTATCTATGAATCTTATTTGAGTTTCTTCAGATCTCTCTTATGCATGATTTCATATCCTTGTAATTCTCTTCGAGTTGTGGGTTTTGTTTGGCCAACTAGATCTATGATTCTTGCAATGGGAGAAGTGCTTGGTTTTGGGTTCATACCGTGCGGTGACCTCACCCAGTGATAGAAGGGGTAGCGAGGCACGCATCGTGTTGTCGCCATCAAGGGTAAAAAGATGGGGTTTTCATCATTGGTTTGAGTTTATCCCTCTACATCATGTCATCTTGCTTAAGGTGTTACTCTGTTCGTCATGAACTCAATACACTATATGCATGTTGGATAGCGGTCGATGTGTGGAGTAATAGTAGTAGATGGAGAAAGTATCGGTCTACTTGTCTAGGACGTGATTCCTATATGTATGATAATTGCCTTAGATATCGTCATGACTTTGCGCGGTTCTATCAATTGCTCGACAGTAATTTGTTCACCCACCGTGATATTTGCTATTTTGAGAGAAGCCTCTAGTGAACACTATGGCCCCCGGGTCTACTCCACACCATATTTTCAGCCTTACACTTTTTCTTCGTTGCACTTTCCGCCTTCATATCTCACTTTGCAATCAATCTTGAAGGGATTGACAACCCCTTTATAGCGCTGGGTGCAAGCTCTTTTGTGTTTGCGCAGGTACTCTGGACTTAACGATATTCTCCTACTGGATTGATACCTTGGTTCTCAAACTGAGGGAAATACTTACTGCTCCTGTGCTGCATCACCCTTTCCTCTTCAAGGGAAAAACTGACGCAAGCAAGAGGAGTAGCAAGAAGAATTCCTGGCGTCGCCGGGGAAGGACTTTTGTTGCCATAGCAGAAGAATTTCTGGCGCCGTTGTCGGGGAGGATCAAGTCAAGAACTCATCCAAGTAAGTGTCGCAGACTCATCTCTTGCATTTACTTTGTTTGCAAGTTGCCTCTCATTTTCCTCTCCCCCACTTCACAATTTGCCTTTTTGTTTGCCTTTTCCATTTGCCTTTTCCTTCGCCCTTTTTCTCGCTTGCTCTTTGTTCGCTTGTGTGCTATGTGCCTTCAATATGCTTGCATCTTCGCTTGCTGAAAATCTAGTGATATCGATCCTCATCCACTTGTTAATCTCTTTAAGAGATCCAATTATGTTGATCCAATTGCTAGTGAGTTGAGTGCACTTGACTTTCTCTATGGAGTTTTGCTTGAGATGCGTGAATCTGAAAATCGTGATGAAGAAATTTATGAAGTGATTCACGAGGGCTCCTTGAATGAAAAGCATGATTGCAATGGTTTCACTATAAATTCTATTAGTGACAATCATGCTAAAAATATGCAAAACCCTAAGCTTGGGGATGCTAGTTTTGCTATGTCCACTACTTGTTGCAATGATCATAATTGGGGTAATGATTTTCTTATGATCTTGAAAAATTGTTTAAGCCTCATGATGAGTGTGCTATTTGCAACAATATTGAAAGTGGGATTGGAGAAGTCATGACTTTATTTGATGATAATCCCACTATTTTTGAAGAGCATCAACTTTGCATGCATGTGGATCATGAAAAGAATATCCCATGTGATAGTTACATTGTTGAATTTTATTATGATCCCACATGTAATTGCTATGAGAGAGGAAAATATTGTGGTAGAAACTTTCATGTTACCAAATTACCTCTCGTTATGTGGAGATTGCTATTGTCTCTTTCTTCTTCCTTGCATATGGCAACTATTGGTTGTCTTGACAATCTGTTTGCCTATAAAATGCATATGCATAGGAAGTATGTTAGACTTAGATGTGATTTTCACATGCTTTATGATGCTCTCTTTGTGCTTCAATTCTTGTCTTATGTGTGAGCATCATTGAAATCGTTAAGCCTAGCTAAGGGCGTTAAATAATAGCGCTTGTTGGGAGGCAACCCAATGAATTTATCTTTGCTTTTTGCTTTCTGTTTTGTTGTGTCCACGCCATCATAATTTTGTTATGATTGTGTTTTTGTGTTTCTTTTTGTGTTTGAGCCAAGCAAAACCTTTATGACTAGCCTTGGTAATGGTTGTTTGATCCTGTTGGAAAAAGATAGAAACTTTTCGCTCACGAGATGATTTTTCATTTTTATTCATAAAGAGCTTTTGGGTTGATTCTTTTTGCTGCTGGTTGATATGCCTTTTCCCAGGCAGTCGTAATGTTTCATAATTTTTGAGGTACAATAAGTATACGAAGTATATAGATTGCTACAGACTGGTCTGTTTTTGACAGATTCTGTTTTTGTTGAGTTGGTTGCTTGTTTTGATGAAAATATGGTTAGTATCGGGAGGTACTAGCCATGGAAAAGTGAGAATACAGTAGCCCAACACCAATATAGATAGAATTCAAGTTTGCTATAGTACCAAAAGAGGTGATAGTTTGTTTTCTTGTGCTAATGATATCACGAGTTTCTGTTTAAGTTTTGTGTTGTGAAGTTTTCAAGTTTTGGGTGATGTTCTCATGGACAAAGAGATAAGGAGTGGAAAGAGCTCAAGCTTGGGGATGCCCAAGGCATCCCAAGCCAAATTCAAGGACACCAAAAATCCTAAGCTTGGGGATGCCCCGGGAAGGCATCCCCTCTTTCGTCTCCAATCCATCAGTAATATTACTTGGAGTTATATTTTTATTCACCACTTGATATGTTTTTTGCTTGGAGCGTCTTGTATCGTAGGAGTCTTTTCTTTTTGTTGTGTCACAATCATCCTTGCTGCACACCTTTTTGAGAGAGAGAGACATGCACTCATCGTAATTTTGCTAGAATGCTCATAGTGCTTCACTTATATCTTTTGAGCTAGATAATTTTGCTCTATGTGCTTCACTTATATCTTTTAGAGCACGGCGGTGCGTGACTTGGTAGTTGGCTTATGCTATGAAAGTAGTCCCAAAGGTGATAGGTACCCAAAAAGGATACAAAAACCTCCATCTTCATGTGCATTGAGTAGAAAGAGAAGTCTTGATTTCTCTCAATTAGTTTTGAGACGTGGATTTGGTAATATTAAGAGATATGTTAGTAGGGTGTTGTGAGTCTAGAAATACTTGTGTTGAAGTTAGTGATTCCCGTAGCATGCACGTATGGTGAACCGCTATGTTAGGAAGTCGGAGCATAATTGATCTATTGATTGTCATCCTTTGTGTTGAGGTCGGGATCACGCGATGCTTAACACCTACTAAACCTTTCCCTAGGAGTATGCGTTTAGCACTTTGTTTCGATTACTAATAAAAACTTTCGCAACAAGTATGTGAGTTTTTCATGACTAATGTAAGTCCATGGTATAGATTCACTTTCACCTTCCACCTTTGCTAGCCTCTCTAGTGCCGCACAACTTTCGCCGGTGCACAAACCCACCATATGCCTTCCTCAAAACAACCACCATACCTACCTACTATGGCATTTTCATAGTCATTCTGAGATATGTTGCCATGCAACTCGCACCATTCCGTCTCATGACTTGTGTCGTCACTCTCATATTGTCATTGCGTGATCGTAAGATAGCTAGCAAGATGTTCCAACATCATACGCCGAGCTAGATTGTTGCACATCCCGGTACACCACCGGAGGCATTTCCTATAGAGTCATCATCGTTCTAAGCTTTGAGCTATGAGTAAACAAAAGTGTGATGACCATTATTAGAGCATTGTCCCATGTGAGGAAAATAATAATAAAAAATAATAGGCCAAAGATCCCAAAAATAAAAAGAAAAGAGAAAAGAGAAAAAAGAGAGGCCCAAGAGCCCAAAAAAAAAGAGAGAGAAAAAGAGAGAAGGGACAATGCTACTATCTTTTTCCACACTTGTGCTTCATAATAGCACCATGTTCTTCATGATTGAGAGCTTCTTGCTTTGTCATCACCATATGCTAGTGGGAATCTTCATTATATAACTTGGATTGTATATTCCAATGATGGGCTTCCTCAAAATTTCCCTAGGTCTTCGTGAGCAAGCAAGTTGGATGCACACCCACAAGTTCTCCTTTTGAGCTTTCACATACTTATAGCTCTAGTGCATCCCTTGTATGGCAATCCCTACTCATTCACATTGATATCTATTAATGTGCATCTCCATAGCCCTTTGATACGCCGAGTCAATGTGACCATCTCCTCCTTTTTGTCTCACAACCACCACCACACTCTATTCCACCTATAGTGCTATATCCATGGCTCACGCTCATGTATTGCGTGATAGTTATAAAAAGTTTGAGAAAGTAAGAGTGCGAAAACAATTACTTGGCCAATACCGGGGTTGTGCATGATTTACATTAGTTGTGTGAGGATGATGGAGCATAGCCAGACTATATGATTTTGTAGGGATAACTTTCTTTGGCCTTGTTATTTTGAAAGTTCATGATTACCTTGCTAGTTTGCTTGAAGTATTATTGTTTTCATGTCAATAGAAAACTATTGTTTTGAATCTTACGGATCTGAACATTCATGTCACGTGAAAGAAGTTGCAAAGGACAACTCTGCTAGGTAGCATTCCACATCAAAAATTAAGTCTTTATCACTTCCCTACTCGAGGACGAGCAGGAGTTAAGCTTGGGGATGCTTGATACGTCTCCAACGTATCTATAATTTTTGATGGTTTCATGCTATTATCTTGTCAAACTCGTATGTTTTGCATGCCTTTTATATATTTTTTGGGACTAACTTATTAACTCAGTGCCAAGTGTTAGTTCCTGTTTTTTCCATGTTTTTGACCCCTTTCAAAGGAGGATTTTGAACGGAGTCCAAACGGAATGAAACTGCCAAAAAGATTTTTTCCAGAACAGAAAAAGATCGGGAAGCCGGAGAATCAGGGCAGGGGGCCACCAGGGACCCCACAAACCCTCATGGCGCGGCCTGGGGGGCCCGCGCCCCCCTGGCTTGTGGGCTCCTTGAACCTCCTTTGCCCTAGGTTTTGCGCCTATATATTCCCTAAAATCCCATAAAAAATCAGGAGATCATCGAAAGTACTTTTCCGCCGCCGCAAGCTTCTGTCTCCCCAAGATCCCATCTCGGACACGTTCTGGTGCCCTGCCGGAGGGGGATTCGGATACGGAGGGCTTCTTCATCAACACCATGACCTCTCCGATGATGCGTGAGTAGTTCACCAGAGACCTACAGTCCATAGCTAGTAACTAGATGGCTTCTTCTCTCTCTTGGATCTTCCATACAAAGTTCTCCATGATCTTCATGGATATCTATCCGATGTAATCTTCTTTTGCGGTGTGTTTGTCGAGATCCGATGAATTGTGGATTTATGATTAGATTATCTATGAATCTTATTTGAGTTTCTTCAGATCTCTCTTATGCATGATTTCATATCCTTGTAATTCTCTTCGAGTTGTGGGTTTTGTTTGGCCAACTAGATCTATGATTCTTGCAATGGGAGAAGTGCTTGGTTTTGGGTTCATACCATGCGGTGACCTCACCCAGTGACAGAAGGGGTAGCGAGGCACGCATCGTGTTGTTTCCATCAAGGGTAAAAAGATGGGGTTTTCATCATTGGTTTGAGTTTATCCCTCTACATCATGTCATCTTGCTTAAGGTGTTACTCTATTCATCATGAACTCAATACACTAGATGCATGCTGGATAGCGGTCGATGTGTGGAGTAATAATAGTAGATGCAGAAAGTATCGGTCTACTTGTCACGGATGTGATGCCTATATGTATGATCATTGCCTTAGATATCGTCATGACTTTGCGCGGTTCTGTCAATTGCTCGACTGTAATTTGTTCACCCACCGTGATATTTGCTATTTTGAGAGAAGCCTCTAGTGAACACTATGGCCCCGGGGTCTACTCCACACCATATTTTCAGCCTTACACTTTTTCTTCGTTGCACTTTCCGCCTTCAGATCTCACTTTGCAATCAATCTTGAATGGATTGACAACCCCTTTATAGCGTTGGGTGCAAGCTCTTTTGTGTTTGCACAGTTACTCTGGACTTGACGAGATTCTCCTACTGGATTGATACCTTGGTTCTCAAACTGAGGGAAATACTTACTGCTCCTGTGCTGCATCACCCTTTCCTCTTCAAGGGAAAAACCGACGCAAGCAAGAGAAGTTGCAAGAAGAATTCCTCGCGTTGCCGGGGAAGGACTTTTGTTGCCGTAGCATCCTCCTTGGACCATGAATCCATGACCAGTAGCTATGTGATGTCTTCTCTCCAATCTTGTGCTTCAATGGTTAGTCCTTGTGAGCTGCCCTACATGATCAATGCATCTATGTAATTCTCTTGCTATTGCTATGCTTGGTTTGTTGGGATCCGATGGATTATGAGATTATTTTCAGATTGTTATGAGTTATATATTTGATTATCCTTTTATATTATGTTCCTTAGTGATTCATGCATGTTCTCCGTTGCTATTTATTGCTTTGGCCGAGTAGTAGATAGTAACTCCAAGAGGGAGCATTATGCATGATTGTGGGTTCATGCCCCTCGATGTCTAGCTTGAGTGACAGAAACATGAGACTAGGGGATGTGTTGTTCCCACGAGGAAGAAAACAACGGTGCTTATGACCACGGTTGCAAGGATTTTTTACCTTACGCATAGTTCGTTAATGCAGTTGTCCATTGCTTTGAGTTTACACCTTGGGTGGGGCTCGCAACTTAATACCGGCGAGCTGTTCTGGATAGATATCTCAAGGTGGATGATTAGTAAGTAGATGTTGATGAATAAACGATCTACTTGTCTTGGCGTACTGCCCATTACTATTGAACCTCTAACTATCAAGTAGCATAATTAGCATTGCGATGCGTTCATAATTTTGTGAGTTGCCCAACTATGATTTGTTTACCCAAGCATAGGTGTTTATCGTCTTTTGGGAGAGAGACATCACTAGTGAACATCATGTGACTCCGGCCCATATCACCATCATTGTTTACACCTCCATTATTTACCGCTTTCATTTACTTTTCTCTTGCAATCACTATTACCCTTCCCGCTTGTGTTTTGATCCGTTGCAAACTACAAGGCCGGAGAGATTGACAACCTCTCTGTACTCGTTGGGAGCAAAGTTATTTGTTGTGTGTGCAGGTCCACGTCTTCTGCTAGTGCCAGGGTGGAAGACACCTACTTGTTAATCCTAGGAGTCCTCCTGGTTTGATAAACCTTACAGTTCCCGTGTGAGGGAAAACTTGCTGCTGACTACATATCAACCTTCCACTTGGGGTAACCAACGAGGTGCGAGAAGTATATTCATCATCTCGTCATCACACCTACACCAATTGAAGTGGAAGCTAATGATAGTGATCATGAAACTTCGGATCAAGTTGCTACAAACCTTGTAGGTCGACAAGGTCACGTACTGCTAGAGAGTGGTGCGGTAACCCTGTCTTGGAAGTCATGTTGTTGGACAACAATGAACCTACGAGCTATGGATAAGCGATGGTGGGCCCGGATTCCGGCAAATGGCTGGAGGCCATGAATTCCGAGAGAGGATCCATGTATGAAAACAAAGTGTAGACTTTGGAGGAACTACTTGATGGTCATAAGACTATTAAGTACAGACGGATCTTTAAAAGGAAGACAGACGATGATGGTGAAAAGTCACCATTAAGAAAAGCTTGACTTGTTGCAAAGATGTTTCCGACAAGTTCAAAGAGTTGACTATGATGATACTTTCTCACTCGTAGTGATGCTAAAAGTCTGTTGGAATTATGTTAGCAGTTGCTGCATTATTTACAAAATATTGCACATAGGATGTCAAAACATTGTTTCATCGATGGTTTCCTTGAGGAAAGGTTGTATGAAGTTTTAGTCGATCCTAAGGATGTTAACAAGTATGCAAGCTCCAGCGATCCTTCTATGGACTGGTGCAAGCATCTCGGGGTTGGAATATATGCTTTGATGAGATGATCAAAGCTTTTGGGTTTATACAAGATTTATGAGAAACTTGTATTTCCAAAGAAGTGAGTGGGAGCACTATAGAATTTTTGATAAGTATATGTGGTTGACATATTGTTGATCGGAAGTAATGTAGAATTTCTGGAAAGCATAAAGGGTTGTTTGAAAGGAGTTTTTCAAAGGAAAACCTGGATAGAGCTACTTGAACATTGAGCATCAAGATCTATAGAGATAGATCAAAACGCTAAATAGAAAATTCAATTAAATGCTTGCCTTGACAAATTTTTGAAGGAGTTCAAAATAGATCACCAAAGAAGGACTTCTTGGCTGTGTTGTAAGGTGTGAATTTGAGTAAGACTCAAAGCCCGACCACGACAGAAGAAAGAGAAAGAACGAAGGTCGTCCCCTATGCCTTAGCCGTAGGCTCTAAAGAATGTCATGTTGTGTACCGCAACTGATGTGTGCCTTGCCATGAGTGCGTCAAGGGGTACAAAGAGTGATCCAGGATTGAATCACTGAACATCGGTCAAAGTTACCCTTAGTAACTAGTGGACTAAGGAATTTTTCTTGATTATGGAGGTGATTAAAGAGTTCTTCGTAAAGGCTTACGTCAATGCAAGCTTTGACACTAATCCAAATAACTCTGAGTAGTAAACCAGATTCGTATAGTGGAGCAGTCATTTGGAATAGTTCCAAATGACGCGTAGTAGCAGCATCTATAGGATGACATAGAGATTTGTAAAGCACACACGGATCTGAAAGGTTCAGATCCGTTGACTAAAAACCTCTCTCACAAGCAAGACATGATCGAACCCCAGAATTGTATGGGTGTTAGATTCATTACAATCACACAAATGTTGTGAACTAGATTATTGACTCTAGTGAAGTGGGAGACTGTTGGAAATATGCCCTAGAGGCAATAATAAATTGGGTATTATTATATTTCCTTGTTCATGATGATCGTTTATTATCCATGCTAGAATTGTATTGATTGGAAACTCAAATACATGTGTGGATACATAGACAACACACTATATATCCCTAGTGAGCCTCTAGTTGACTAGCTCGTTGATCAAAGATGGTCAAGGTTTCCTGGCCATAGGCAAGTGTTGTCACTTGATAACGGGATCACATCATTAGGAGAATGATGTGATGTACAAGACCCAAACTATAAACGTAGCATATGATCGTGTCAGTTTATTGCTACCGTTTTTCTACATGTCAATGTATCTGTTCCTATGACCATGAGATCATGCAACTCCCGGACACAGGAGGAATGCCTTGTGTGTATCAAACATTGCAATGTTACTGGGTGACTATAAATGTGCTCTACAGGTATCTCCAAAGGCGTCTGTTGGATTGGCATGGATCAAGACTGGGATTTGTCATTCCGTGTGACGGAGAGGTATCTCGGGGCCCACTCGGTAATACAACATCACAATAAGCCTCACACGCAATGTGACTAAGGAGTTAGCCACGAGATTTTGTATTATGGAACGAGTAAAGAGACTTGCCGATAACGAGATTGAACTAGGTATAAAGATACCGACGATCGAATCTCGGGCAAGTAACATACCGAAGGACAAAGGGAACAACATACGGGATTAACTGAATCCTTGACATAGAGGCTCAAACGATAAAGATCTTTGTAGAATATGTAGGAGCCAATATGGGCATCCAGGTCCCGCTATTGGTTATTGACCGTAGAGGTGTCTCGGTCATGCATGCATAGTTCTCGAACCAACACGGTATGCACACTTAAAGTTCGGTGACGTTTCAGTATAGTTGAGTTATAGGTGTTGGTAACCAAAAGTTTTCGGAGTTCCAGATGAGATGTCGGACATCACGAGGAGCTCCGGAATGGTCCGAAGGTAAAGTTTGATATATATGAAGTCCTGTTTTGGTCGCCGGAAAAGTTTTGGGCTCATCGGTAGTGTACCGGAAGTGCCGGGAGGGTACGGGGCACCATCAGGAGGGGTGTCACGCCTTGAGGGGCCTTATGGGCTGTGGGAGGATACAAACCAGCCCCTAGTGGGCTGACATAATCTCCCACTAAGGCCCATGAGGTTTGAGAGGCAAAAAACCCGAAGGTGGAAAAGGTGGAAAGGAGGAATCCTACTCCTAGTAGGATTGGAGTAGGACTCCTCCAACTCAAATTTCGGCCAAACCTTGAGGGTTTGAGGCTGCCTCCTCCCCTCCCTCCCTCCTATATATACTAGAGGTATTGAGGGTTTTTTAGACACAGAAAAACAGCCACGTGCTCCCTCTACTTCCCTCTAGATTTGTTTCCCCTCTAGTCTAGTTCGGCGGTGCTTAGGCGAAGACCTACTGGATTAGTTCACCACCACCACCACCACGCCGCCGTGCTGGAGAACTCATCTACCTCTCCGCCCCTCTTGCTGGATCAAGAAGGTAGGGGCCGTCATCGAGCTGTACGTGTGCTGAACGCGGAGGTGTCGTCCGTTCGGCACTAGACCGGGATGGATCGTGATGGGATCGCGGGACGGATAGTGATGAGATCGCGCGACAGGCTGCGATTTGAATCGCAAACATGTTCCACTACATCAACCGTGTTATATACGCTTCCGCTTAGCGATCTACAAGGGTATGTAGATTCACTATCCCCTCTCGTAGATGATCATCACCATTGATAGGTACTGCGTGTGCGTAGGAATTTTTTTGTTTCCCATGCGACGTTCCCCAACAAGAGAGAGATCCAATCTCGGAAGGGATATTTTCTCCGGGAGCCATGGCGGCCATGGACCAGAGGGGAAACTCTCCCCCCATCTAGGGGGAGACCAAGGAAGAATAAGAAGAATAAGGAGGGGGGCTCTCTCCCCCTCTCTCCCGGTGGCGCCGAAACGCCGTTGGGGCAAATATCATGACGACGATCTACACCAACAACTTCATCTCGTCACCGCCAACTCTCCCCCCCCTCTATGCAACGGTGTAAAACCTCTTTTCCCACTGTAATATCTACTTAAACATGATGCTTAATGCTATATATTATTATCCAATGGTGTGTGGCTATCCTATGATGTTTGAGTAGATTTGTTTTGTCCTATGGGTTGATTGGTGATCGTGATTGGTTTGAGTTGTATGTTTTACTTTGATGTTGTCCTATGGTGCCCTCCGTGTCCCGCGAGATTGTGGGATCCCCATTATAGGGTTTGTAATATGTTCATGATTCTATTATAGTGGGCGACTAGAGTGACAGAAGCTTACACCCAAGTAAGGGGGTTGTTTACATATGGGAGTAAAGAGGACTTTTTCCTTAATGCTATGGTTGATTTTTACCTTAATGATCTTTAGTAGTTGCGGACGCTTGCTAGAGTTCCAATCATAAGTGCATATGATCCAAGTACAGAAAGTGTGTTAGCTCATGCATCTCCCTCATATAACACTACAATAATGATTACCGGTCTAGTTATCGATTGCCTAGGGACAAATCTTTCTATTGTGTTACAAATAGATTTCTACTAAACAACTAGCTTTTATTATCTTGCAAAGTATTCATAGTTTTATTCTCGCAAAGTACTTCTAGTTTTATTCACCCAAAATAGTTTCATACTTGTTCTAGGTAAAGTAAGCGTTAGCGTGCATAGAGTTTTATCGGTGGTCGATAGAACTTGAGAGAATATTAGTTCTACCTTTAGCTCCTCGTTGGGTTCGACACTCTTACTTATCGAAAAAAGCTACAAACAATCCCCTACACTTGTGGGTTATCGCACTCCAATGGAGTTCGGCGTGCATCATATGGACACCCACATGAGGAATACGGACCTCACGGTGGTGTATACCAACGAACCGATCGTGGTGGAGGACTCCATCAACGCTATGATGCAGTTGCTTGCGGCGGATGGCAAGTACAAGGTGGTCGACTTTGAACTCGCGTACACCAGCGATCGTGTCGGTCATGATCAAAAGGTTGTCATCGCCTAGTTGTGCATGCACACGTCCTCCTCTACCACTACTGCCTGGCCACAATGCCATGCCAATGTTTCACCAGGGTTGTTAAGGGCCTCGACTATAGGTTCGCTACGATGGACATCACCAACGATCCAAAGGTGCTCAAGACTTCGGGTTGGCCTGCCAGAAGCTTGTCGATATCCATGACAACTATAAGGTCCGCGACAGCAAGAAGGACAAGGACTCCCATGTTGTCCTCTTTGTGTCCATCATCGACCCCTACTACAGATACATGAAGGTTGAGTGCGACAAGAACAAGCCTGCCTAGCACAAGGCCTGGGTGAAGAGACTGGATGAAAATCACCTCCACACCGCGGCCAAGGAAGTGTACACATGCTAGGAGATGTTTAGACGGACCATTGACACGAGGAAGTTCCTCCCACCAGAAGACAATGAGGGATCGAGCCACAAGCAGAGTGGTGGCGGCAAACATCACAAGAAGTAGATGATTTGATGACTGTTTCTCGTATTTTATTATGGATGTAATAGTTTATTGAGGTGTGCACCAATGTTATGTGCATAGTCACTTATGTATTTGGATACTTTAATTAGGTTATGCAATTTATTTTGTTATGTGTGTAATTGTTTATTGAGGTGTGCCAATGTTATGTGTGTAGTCTCTTATGTATTTGTATGTTTAATTTGGTTATGCAATCATGTTCTTCTCTACATAGAGCATTGATGTTTGTGCAGATTGAGAAAATTACATCGCATACGGATTAAATTATCGAAAACGTTGGTGATGATTTCATCAATCTCTAACAGTTCTTTACCAGGAACCATTTTCCCACAAACACACAGAGCCTATTAGAACAAATCAGCAACAGTCTTCAATACAATTGCACACGATTTTGATTACTCACCTATTTGTTGTATATCGCACACATCTTGTTATGCCCGATCGTTTATGTTCTGGTGTATCATCGCACAAAAAATTTCATAGTGAACTGTGTGTTCTCTATCGCATACATCTGGATCTCTATAGTTGCTCGTGTTATTTTAGCTAATCGCAAACAGTTCATATGGAACAACTGTATGGCACTTATCACACACGTAAGTCTTTTCTGAATCGTATTTGATGGATTCGACATCGAACACAGTTCTCGTTATCGGTGATAGAGCTAGAGTCATGCTATCTGCGATTCATGCATCGCACACAGTTTGGTCGAAGGGTGTGTGATTGATGTGTCGTCTTAGGATTTTCCTACAGTAGTGCTAGTCCCCCCTCAAAGTCAGAGTTGCATTTTCTGGTTGTTTGCGGTTGAGTTCTGACGTAGATCTTCAGGTTGTGGGTTGAGTCAACGATCACATACGACAAAGTCGGAGTCGCTTGCACAATGTTTAGGAATGGGATGACGCCTTCTAGGGAAGGAACGATGACATTGACTTATATGTGCTGTCTCAGCGAGGCACTTTGTGAAGTGGTGTGCGTGGGGTAACTTGTGTGTGTGTCACCCAACAGTTGTGATGATTTTTGTCCCATTTTCCATAATTAACACGACAATTTGGTTTTTACTCGGTTTCCGCTAATTAACCGAGCAACTCTTTTCTTCTTAATGAAGGCAGGATTCTTGCAATTCCGAAAAAATGCACAATGTGTTTGGTTGCTTGCAACATCCTCAATAGGGTCGTGAGATGCAATTTTGGTTTGCTGTTTTCCTACCCCGCATTCAACTAGCCGCTCCACCTGCCCTGATTATTTAAACCATCTAGACATGTCTCAAAACCCTACCTCTTTGAGCCCTTCTCTTACCGTTCGAGCTACCATCCAACCACCCCTTCACATCATCGTTCGTCGTCCACCTTGTGATGGCCCGGTCCTTTGCTATGTGGTACAGGAGGCTCACGTCGGTGCGATGTGCCCAAATCACAGCAAAGGTCCGCGACACGGAGGCTCGATACTAGGTCGACCTCCAAGCTCTCTGGAGCGATCGGAGGGGAGATGGAGGAGGGTGTGGAGGAGGGCGACCCCTTGGCCATGGAAGTGATGCAGAAGAACGATAAGGAGGTGCATACCCCAATGGAGGAGGTGCGGTGTCCGTGTTCAGACCGTCGCGTGCAAAGCAGCACTACAACCTTCAGCTCCTGGTGGAGGACCAACTTGCTAAGGACGAGCTGGAGCTGGAGCGCATGTTCGAAGCTACCGACGGGATCAAGATTGTGGCGGACCCAACGACCGTCAACATCAACTAGGCCGTGTTCACCTCCGTGCTCATGCCCACATCATCCGACACAAGCGTTGGCAGCTCCACATCAACGAGAGAGACACAACTGGCTCTTTAAGGGACAGGAGGCCGAGGACGACGACACGCGAGAGGAGCCAATGATGATGCCAAAGAGGCATCCGTCGCCACCTCCGCCTCGTTCTGCTATCAATGTCGATGATGTCGTGCCATCCTGTGCGGGCGTGTTTACCTCACCTCTGACGGGAAGTAGTAGATTTCTAGTTTCCTAAAAAAATTCCCTGATTATTTTGCTATATAAAAATTAACGTGAAAATGAATGAAAAAATGGTGTATGTTTACTTGGTGACTACAATTAAATGATCTTTGCCCGTCATGCTGTCCACGAACATGTCCGGATATGTCCTTAGTTGGTGTCCATTACCATATGCCTTTTTGTTCTCTCACTGATAAAATATATAATGTGCCAGTTTATTTAAAAATGACCCCACAACCCCTCAAAAGCATACACGACCATATAATTGCACTCAATGCCCACCTTTTGAATGCCCCATATTGACATATTTGTAATTCCTCACAAATCGTGAGGGCATAACCGTCTCTGTCATAGCAGTAAGATAGAGTTTTAGGGTACAAAAGTGATGTTGTTTTTGGTACATGACAGGTCATTCGTGGTAATATAAGATATCCGGTTTGTCTTCTTTCATATGATTCTGACGAGTAGTTATGTTATGTGAAGCTTTTCAATTTAAAAGGAATGTTACATGGTACAATCTGACGAAAGCTTCCCAAACTGATTAGTTATTTTTTGGTAGAAAGAGAAGAAGATATACAATTATTTCTACCATTTTTAATCTAAAGGATAGGCTAATTAATCATACATTTCTTGAAGCTTGTGGCACAGGATGGCGCTTGTAGTTTTATATGAACTGTCAAGTTGTCTGAGGTAGTACGTACCCTTAACTACTATGTTCCCAGATAGATCGAACCCACTTTTGGGTAATCTTGTTGACTATTATAGGTCAGTTGGCACAGTTTTTCAACTTAGTACTATACTTCCTTCGTTATGGTTTAGAAGACGTGTTTAAATTTTTTCTGAAACATAGATGGTTATTGTTTAATCGTGAAATGGACTAAAATAACATTTATCCTATGCATTCATATAAAATGTAGTACAACGGAGTACTAATTAACTGTTAAAAGTAAATACAATACGTCTAAACCTTATTTATTATAAAAATGCACGTAAATTTAATCGTATCTTCTAAACTATGACTGAGGAAGTATCATGTTTTCGTGTTGGGCTTGTACACATTAACTTGATGGTCTGTGAGTATCGGATGGTTAGTTACCTTACAGTGAAACCAGCCCATCAATGTATGGTGACTTCCGTAATTTTAAAAGTGTTATGTTAGCTCAATATTTTAGGTGTGCTCATGCAAATGATGTGTGTGTGCGTATTGTTAGTAGGAGTGGGTACATTTACGTGTATGTGAGCATATGATTGTAAGGTGTACAAACAATTACTTCACAATTCTTATGAGTTGTTTTTTTAGCTGAGGCTGTAGAACAATTGTTCTATGATAATTTCATTAATAAATAATATTTACAAGCATAAAAAAAGTAATCTAGCTCCTATTCTAGAAAACAAGGACATAATTAAATTATAGGTTTTGCTCGATCTAGAGATTGCATCTTGTGTTTTGCTTTTGCTTAGCCCTGAATTGTGCTGCCCAAAGATCTTCTTTCACGTAGTATTTTCAAGTATCTGATGTAGTCTTAACCAGCACACCGTTGCATGGTGTCCGTCGTCTCCGCATCCATAGGATGTAGTCTTAATCGGATGGACGAGAGCAACTCTTTCGTCTGTACGTTTTAGCAACTGGTACTTGTTTCCGGAAGTGGCTTTGCAACTAGCTTACCGACACTGGCTCCACACGTATATGTCCACGTTCACTACTAGCGCTCGGCCCCATGTTGTTGTTTGCAACAACAACTTTAAAACATGTTTCTGCAACTTGCAGAACAGAGGCAGCGGCGGCTGCACAAATAGCATGATGTGGTCGAAGATGTTGTTTCAATTTTTTTTCAACAAGGTTGTTGTTGTATAAAATTAGACGCGGCGGCGAAAAATATTGCTACAATTTATGCAACAAAAATCTTGTTATAGAAAATTAAGAAAAAGGTTTTGCAACATGAAACATGTTGCAGAAAATTAAAAACGATAATGTTTTGAGTATGAACATATGATTATAGTTAGAATTAACAGTTAGCACAGGATCAATGGCGAATCTAGCGGGGGGAAGGGGGGCTTCAACAAGCTCGAGTCCCCCCTCCAAAATCGAAAAAGAAAAAATGCTAGTATTTGTACAATTTTTTTTTTGAACTAAATAATTAACAATATTTGACCTTTTAACTTTGACCCCCTTTCATTTCTTCCGACATTCACCACCGCACGGGTGATATGTTGGAGACGAGCACTATTTAACCTAGGTCAAATCTTTTATTCTTAAATAGCTAGTATCCACTAGCTATTTTTTCTAGACATTTAACTATGCCTCAAGAGAAAGTAATGCATGCAAGTCATAAATTACATTATTTTTTACATTACTTTATGCATGCAAGCACCACATCACTAATTCATTCATGTTATTGGGAAGTTATTTCTTGCATTAGATCTTTTATTAAAAATATATGTGTTCGTCGTCGTTTCCACCATTCCTATGTAGCTCACATTTTTATTAAAATGATGTTTTTTTCTTTTTGTACCCTTTATATTTTTTATTTTTAAGCTTAGATTTGCCTTTCATTAATTATAGATATTCTTTAATTACTTTTATGTGTTTTTTTAGCAAGATTTTCGCAGCAATGCGCTCGGGCATACTCTAGTTACTATAGTAGTGGAAAAAAAAAGAAGAGGGGACGAGGGTAATTAGCCCGTGGAATGCCCATCCTGCCTCTCGTGGAGGGAATGATGCCTGCCTCGGGAGCCGCGAGGGCCAAAGGAAAAGGAGGGGCAAGCAAAGAAAGCGACAAAGAAAAAGCCAGAACGAAATTTTACTCTCACACTCACACAGCACAAGCCAAAGCCAAGCACACCCCAAAGAGGCGAGTCCAAGGCTCGCAGACCAGACTAGACCAGAGTGAGAACCAAAGACGCCAAAGCGAAAGCGGAGAAGGAAGAAAGAGAGAGATTGACGAGGACGCGCAGCAAAATCCAATACCACATTGCTCGCTCGCTCGCTCGCCCGCCGCCGTGCGGCTCCGACGCTCCCCCGGGGACTCCGCGCCATTCACCTGCCTGGGAATCTCATCTCTCTGCTGCTGCGCCGTGGTCCCGAGGTCGCCACTGACGCTGGGACCAGCGCCCGTGGGTGTCGGCGAGCCCCACTGATGTCCGCTTGCCTTCGCGCGCCGGCGGCCGACGGAGTAAGTATTGGCGCTCCGCTTGCGGCGGAGAGGAGGGACGGCGTGGTCCGCGCGAGTCAGGCCGGGCGCGCCGGCTCTCGCTGCGCCTAGGGAGGCAGCAGCGTCCTTGTTTGTCTTTTCGTCGCCCTCTCCCCCCGTCGGAGAAGCTAGGGTTTGCTCGTTAGGGTTCCGTTGGGCTGCGGGGATGGCGGTGGGGGAGGCGCTGCGGCGGCTCTGCGAGGAGGTCGGGTGGTCTTACGCCGTCTTCTGGAAGGCCATCGGCGCTGCTGACCCCGTGTAAGCCTTCCATCCTTCTCTTCAACTTTTTTTTTTTGGTCTCACAATCTTCTCCTCCCGCTCGATCTTGCGGAAAATGTTAAACGAACTTCTAGTTTTTCTCCCCCACAGACTTCAGTGTCTTTTGTTTATTTTTCTGGGTTCATAGTCTTCTTGAACATTCCATTTCAGCTAGATTTGCCTCGTACGACTGAAGCGTGCGCGAGGAAAGATTCGTAGATGGGTATATTCCTCAGCAATTACTAATAAGGGGCTCCTTTTCGTTGTGGGAAAGATAGTGCTGGAAAAAGAACGCCCGTACGCTCGGGACGTGTGGGCGTTCACTCATGCTTGCAAACTTAGTAATGCCTTTACAACAAGGAACATGAACCAAAAAGCTACTGCCTTGTCTGTGTAAGTTCGTATTAGCTCCCGAGGCTTAAAAGAGCGTGGATGTGCGAGATGTTGCAATTCCGTGCAAGCTTTTTTTTTTCTGGGGAGAGAGAAATGGGGACACGGTGTGGGGGTCATGGAGGAATACTAGATGCAATGTGAATTAAACTTCTTGATGCGCTGAGAATTTGGGTTTTGTTTGATGATTTGCGCGCATTGTTTTCCCTTGGTCATGTGCAGGCATCTAGTGTGGGAGGATGGCTTCTGTGGCCACGCATCTTGTCCAACTGGATCCGAGGCTTCTGAGGTTGGCTGTGAATCAGGTGGCACCGTGTGCACCCTAGTTAGGAAGGTTATGACATCGCAGGTTCATGTTGTTGGAGAAGGGTAAGGAAGAACCAGGAACATAATCTGTTTGTTACTAGCTAGTACAACGTTCTTGGTTGATTTCTTTTATTGATGGATAGATGCTACAATTTCTGTTTTTTCAGTACCATCGGTCGTGCCGCTTTTACTGGGAGTCATCAGTGGATTATCCATGATACTGCCGATGATCACAGGCTCAGATCCGAGGTATAAATTCTTCTTCATTCTCGTGGTGAACTGATATAAATATGACTGCCACACCTAACATTAGTCATGCCGCAAAACCTTAGGCATGTGTTTGGTTTATTGCCACACTTTTCTAACTACATGGTCCTGATGTCATAGACTCATTTATTTGCCAAATCTTGCCACACCTGTGGTGGCCATTTTATTCACCACACTTTTTGTGGCAGCCACGGTTTGGGTAAGGTTAGTTGTGGCCAACTTGGTCGTGAACCAAACATGCCCGTAACCCTAATTCAGTTGTGTCTGGTTCATTTTTGCCGCCGTGTCACTAATAGCATGCTGTGCAGCAATTTATGTCATCGCAACAATCCTTGTGGGGCTATTTTGTCCTCACACATTTGTTCCTTCTGTGTTGAATTTTTTTGCTTGTAGTGAGTTTGATGTATTGTTCTACCAAATAAGTGGTCACTGGATAAGCTAGTTGCAAAAGCACACAAATGGTATTTGAACTAGTGGAAATCATGTAGAGGTTCTCATTAACAACTTAACATGATTTGCCACATAGGCTTGAGCTAACCATGATCTTTTTCCATGATGATTTCTAATTTTCTTTTAATAACAATGCAACTTGATTTTACCAATTGCTCTGGTTGTTTTTGTTATTTCCAATTGTTATGTGTCCTTTCATAACGGAACAATAAGCTGTTGTCTTCTGGTGGTGATAGGTTGCTGCTGAGATGAATTATCAGTTCAGAGCTGGCATTCAGGTTAGTAGAATTTTGCCCTTGCATGGTAGATTATGTACTGACTTTTTAATTTCTGATCTCTTAATAAGTTATACTTGTTCCGCAGACTATTGCAATAATTCCTGTATTACCGCGTGGTGTACTACAGCTAGGCTCTACTAGTGTGGTAAGATGCCCTGCTTTTGACAATGGATAACAGTGATAGTTTATTCTTGAAGTTTATACATATCCCACTCAACATGTCTTGAAGTTCATTCTTGTTTTTAAGTATGGCCCATGAGGTACAACAGTGATAGTAATTTGTGAATATTACATAGTTGACTGGTCAAATATTCTGTCCTTCGGATCCTTATATAAACTATATTTGTGATGAGGTTCTAGGAAGACCAAAGCTTCTTGTGGTTGGAGCGGTGAACTGAAAATAAAATTTGATACTCCCTTTGATCCATGATAATTGTCGCTGATTTAGTACAACTTTGTACTAAATCAGTGACAATTAATATGGATTGGAGGGAGTATATAATTGTCTCGGTTATATATTTAGCGTTTTGAGAACTGCATCGAGAGGAGTTGCCCTGGCATTGTACTATTAGCACTAGGACTTAGCTCTTGTCTTTGTGGTTCTAGAGCTCATAAAATGCTTATTTTATGACAGGTTATGGAAAATACAACTTATGTGCTTCAGTATAAGAAGCTGTGTTCTCTGTTAAACAATCGATCAAGTATGGTTGCATCTACTTCAGCTAAAAATGATTCTAGCCAGAAGGTCCAGTCACACTCTTCACATGGTCTTCTGAGTGTCTACCCTATAGATGGTTGCTCAAAAGCCTTCAGTGGTTCTCCAGCTACTTATGAACAGTGCTATGTTCCTGATGCGACAGGAGTGTCAAGTAGTGCATCAGCAAACATAGGAAGGAAAGCTTCCTTGCTTAAGGTGGCACAGAGAAATGGTGAATCTGTCAGAGATCACAGTTTATATGCTCCTGACATGAGGTTCAGACGACAAACTCCTTACTGTGACATGAGAGTTGAAAGCACCACACAAAGCACTGTGGTTAGCTCAGATTTTATCTCTTCTACCTCAAAATCAGCAGAAAAGCATCCATTGTTGATGAATGATGGACAATTGGGAATGGGAAACATGGAAGAGGCGTCTGATACCAGAAATCTCTTGCTAAAATCTCTTGCATTCCGAAACCTGCCTCCATCGCATGGAGGGGGTGAGGTGTTAGATTTTCTAAACAGTCGTGGAAACTTTGATTTTCTTCCTGAAGGTAATAGCATAGTCAAGTCTAACTTGTATGACTGCTCAGCAAGTCAACTGTTAGACCAAAGATGTAACTCTACTTCTGGGATGATAGGGCACAAACCGGCTATTTCATATAAAGCCCCCCAATCTGCTCAATTCATTATGAAAATGGGGAGTCCCAAAAGAGGCTCATGTCATGCTGTTGCAGCTCCATCCTCTGGCTCTGAAGTTCAAACTTCTAGTGAATTTAAAACAAACTTCTCTCAACATAATCAAGTGCATATTTCGGATCGTGTTTACCAAAACAGAAAGGCTAAAGAAGTAAATGACTCCAGTTTTGCTGCAAGAATACATGGTTTGAAGAATATGGATCGGCAGAAGCTCCCAGACATTTCAAGTGAGCGATCTTCCTCACTTCTTGTGGATCCAACTCCAGGAAATGATTTGTTTGATATATTTGGTGCTGAATTTCCTCATCTGTGCCACAATGTGGATGGCGATTCGACCTGGCACACTGCAAAACCGGCTAGCTCAGGAAAAGATGCTCTTGAATCCTCAGTTTATCTTGATACCTCTCCAGTATTTGGTGCACTGGACGATGAGTTCCCTTTTTCTGGAATCTTCTCACTAACTGATAGTGACCAATTGTTGGACGCAGTTATCTCCAGTGTCAATCCTGGTGGCAAGCAGATCTCTGGTGACAGTGCCTCTTGCAGGACTTCATTAACAAACATGCCTAGCAGCTCTTATTGTGGCTCAAAAGTGATGAAGCAACACGAATCATCTGTTGCTCCTCCTTTGCTAGTCAAGGATGAGTTGGCTGTATCAAATTTTGTTAAACAACCAAGTTTCCTAGAGAAGACTGAGGATGGTTGTCTTTCCCAAAACAATGGAATGCACAAATCTCAGTTACGCCTTTGGATCGAGAGTGGACATAACATGAAATGTGAAAGCGTGTCAGCCTCAAACAGCAAAGGTCATGATACAGCAAACAAGGCAAATCGAAAGAGATCTCGACCAGGAGAGAGTTCTAAGCCCCGGCCAAAAGACCGTCAGCTTATTCAGGATCGTATAAAGGAGCTCCGGGAACTTGTACCTAATGGTGCAAAGGTACCCTCTAGTTTGACTTCTGCATTTTATGGTCCTTTGGTGATTATTTCTTTGTTTAGATGTCACTTCACTTTAAAATGCTCATGGACTTGTAGCATAATAACTGCTATTCTCATGTCATTTGTTGTCAACAGTGTAGCATTGATGCTTTACTGGAAAAGACCATCAAGCACATGGTTTTCTTGCAGAGTGTGACAAAGCATGCTGACAATCTCAAAGATTCTAATGAATCTAAGGTATACACTGGTATTTCGCGTCTGAGCCCAGGCTCATCTGCACCTGATGAATAGTAAATTCCAAAAAATAGTAATAAGTTCAAAACAGTATGAAATTATTAGCATCAAAGATGCTCCAACACGCTAGCTGCGTGCAAATTTTTGGGGCGAAATGACATTCGATGAGCTCTACACAAAAAAGCCTGGCTCGGAACGGTGTTCTTTTTCATAGTTTCTCTGAGACCAGTTTTTTTGTTTTGCCGAGAGCTCCTCATCGTTTCACCATGGTTTTTTTGCACACACCTAGCGCATTGGAGCATCTTCAACGCCGATTTTTATGCTATTTTATTTGAATTTACTGTCCACATCCCAATGCAGATGCACCTGGCACCGGATCGTGGCACTCCAGTTTCAGTTATTTTTAGCTGCAGTTTATTCGATGAGAAAATAGTTGCAAACCTTGTATAATCTTTTCCTGTGCTATTTGATAAACTGCAAACAGATACTTAGCAGTGAGAATGGTCCTCTTTGGAAAGACTACTTTGAGGGTGGTGCAACTTGGGCCTTCAACGTCGGCAGTCAATCTATGACATGCCCAATCATAGTTGAGGATCTCGACCGGCCTCGTCAGATGCTTGTGGAGGTAAATGGTTCTGCTATTGTTTGTTCTCTGTATCCTGCTAATCTCAGTTGACATATTGTTATATACATACTTCCCATTTGTTGACATCAGTATGTCTGCAGATGATTTGTGATGACAGAGGTATCTTCCTGGAAATAGCCGACTTTATCAAAGGACTTGGACTAACCATCTTGAGGGGTGTGATGGAAGCACGCAAAAATAAAATCTGGGCACGATTCACTGTTGAGGTAAGTAGTTCAATGTATTAAGATCCCTTGGTTGGGTCAGATTGCATGCATCATGTACTTGTACAGATTATCCTTGGATTCTACGATCTACAACATTGTCTTCCTATGAATTTAATTGTCTGTTGCTTCCTTCCGTGCCTGCTTTTGACAGGTGCTCCTTATTTGGTTCTGTTTGTGCAGGCCAACAGGGACGTGACTAGAATGGAGATTTTCCTCTCGCTCGTGCGCTTGTTGGAACCCAATTGTGATGGCAGTGGATCAGGAGAGAATCAAGAAAATGTAAAAATGCCTCTTGGGATTGCGCAACATCAGATTATCCCAGCGACAGGCCACCTTAGATGAGTGATCGAGAATGGGCACCATCAAAAGCATCTTTCAAGAGCTAAGAGCAGGAGTTCAGCTCCCTTCTGCAATGACTAGCGTTGTCAGCTCACGACTAGCTGGTTTCTTGTGACGTACCACGGATCTTTCTCACAACCGGGCGTGCAGAAATCCTAACAGTAGAACCATGAAGACATCGGCAGTTGGTTTAACAAATGGTCACTAGGACGTGTTTGAATTGTAAAATATTCGTTCCTGTTTCGATACCGATGTTTCTTCTATTAGCGAGTTTTTTTCTGTTGATCTACTGGATGACAATTCTAGGTTGATCTGTCTAGAATGAGTTATACTCCTGGCAAATCACGAGGCTTTGTTTTCAAATGTATCATGCTTTTTTCTGGACTTGGAACACTTTTTATTCTGCATCTCCTAAGAGCATCTACAATTGAACTGGACAAACCCTGCCCCTTAATCTTTGAGCGTGTGTGTGGATTGTGCAGGCTGGTCCCTCGTTTGTTCCCCCGGACAACCACATCCCTCGTATACTGTGTGGATTGTGCAGGCTGGTCCCTCGTTTGTTCCCCCGGACAACCACATCCCTCGTATACATCCTCATATTCATGCAAAGCACTGAACGTCCATCATGTAGCACCAATTGGTCGTCAATTTGACAAAGCAAAATAAATCACAATTCAACACATGTCAAAATAAAATTCAACAATTAATAGATAGACGATGCAAGGATGAATCATTCGCCTCTTGCTTTGCACGTGTTCATCTCTTTCATGTAGCCACTTCTTTCTTACCTCATCCAATTCATGTAGCCACTTCCTTCTTACCTCATCCAAGAGGAGTATTAAGGGGAGGAGACATGCCGATGGGGTGGAATGACACAACGGTGGTGCTCATTCCAAAAGTGGGCACACGTGAGAGTCTGAAGGATCTCCGACCAATAAGCCTATGCAACGTGGTATACAAGATAGTTTCTAAGGTGCTGGCCAATAGACTAAAGGTGATCCTACCTGATATTATCTCCCCGAACCAAAGTGCGTTCGTCCCTAGAAGAATGATTTTTGGCAACATCCTCTTGGCATACGAGCTAACTCATTTTTTGCAGACAAAAAGGAAAGGAAATGCCAGCTTTGCAACACTCAAACTCGACATGAGCAAGGCATATGATCGAGTTGAATGGAGTTTCTTCAGAGACATGATGATAAAAATGGGTTTCAACTCTTCCTGGGTCAAACTCATTACCACAGTGCGTTTTCAAATAAAGGTAAATAATGATACGACGAATGTAATCATTCGAGGGAGAGGTCTTCGACAAGGAGACCCCCTATCCCTATACTTGTTCCTTATTTGTGCTGAAGGCCTCTCATCAATGGTGCAAAAAGCGGAGGAACATGGCAAAATAATAGGCATCAGAGTATGTAAAAGGGCTCCAAGCATAATTCATCTCCTCTTTGCGGATGATTCTTTACTCCTTTTCAAAGCTGAAAACAGAACTGCAGTGGAGATAGGTCATATCCTGGAGTCATATGCTGCTTGCTCAGGTCAAATAGTCAATAAGGAGGAATCGGCCATAATGTTTAGCAAGAATGCTCAGGTGGAGCAAAAGAAAATGATCATGACAACATTACACATTACAAGGGAGGCAAGAACAGAGAAGTATTTAGGGCTGCCAGTTTCCATAGGCAGATCGAAGCAAAAAGTATTTACCTACCTCAAAGACAAAATTTGGAGGAAAATCCAGGGATGGAAAGAAAATATGCTCTCAACAGGGGGAAAGGAGATTTTAATAAAGGTCGTAGCCCAATCAGTCTCGGTATTTGCAATGGCATGTTTTGATCTCACCAAGACATTATGTGACCAGATTAGTGGGATGATATGTAGGTACTGGTGGAGTAATATGGATAAGGAAAACAAAATTCATTGGGTTAGTTGGGAGCGGATGATGTTGCCAAAAAAATAAGGAGGGCTAGGTTTCAGAGACCTCCATGTATTTAATAGGGCCATATTGGCAAAGCAAGATTGGAGGTTAGCAAATGCACCCAACTCCCTTTGTGCGAGAGTTCTATCTGCTAAATATTACCCATCTGGTCAGATTATTCTAGCAATGCCAAATGACGACATGTCTTATTCATGGAGAAGCATCCTCAAAGGGGTCAAACTACTAAGAGAAGGAGTAATCTGGAGAATAGGCAATGGTGAGAATGTGAACATATGGAAAGATCCTTGGATTCCACGAGGTCAAAGTAGAAAACCAACTACTCCTCAAAGAAGGAATACCATCCTTTGGAAAGTCTCACACCTTATTAACCCAGTAGAAGGAGATTGGGATGAGGATCTGGTAAAACAAACCTTCAATGGAAAAGATGCAGAACAAATATTGCAAATACCAATTAGTGAAGGCAACGAGGACCGGCTTGCGTGTCACTTTGATAAGAGGGCTTTATTTTCTATGAAATCCGCATATCGAGTGGCAGTTGAATCAGACTCAAGGAGGGCCCTTTGAAAGCACATATGCTCCCTAGGTGATTTTGATAATTCATGACAACATACATTGTCTCTTGGACTAACACTTTTACCTAGATATTTCAGGATTATTCCATGGAGAGCTATGGCTTAAGATTTATGTGGAGATACCCCTGGATGCAAGAAAGAAATAATATTGGCTCAAGCTTCAAGCTAGAAGACTCTTCATTTTATATTTGTGAGAAATCACTTTTGAGTCCATAGGAAAGCCAATACTATTAAAATGGGGTGAGGTAGTAAAATGAACTGATTGCTCAAATGCTCAAAGTTAGCCACCAAAACACTCAATCATTTTTCCCACATATCCACTCTGTCAAGTTCCACATTGACAAATTCGGTGTCACCAACATTGCCACTTCGGATCCATCGAGTTTGAACCTCAGACAGAACCCTAGCCATTCCCACCAAATAGGTGCAACCGAAACTACATCGGTGCTACCGAGTTTAGTGTGACCAACATTCCGTTGCCAAGATACACAAAATCGAAATTTCCGAGTTTGAGTATCGGTGCCACCAAGTTTGTCCATCTGACGTTAGTCACCTTTTCGGTGCCACCGAGTTCTATATATCGGTCTCACCGAGATCCAAAAGTTCACACCTTTGTGCTAATCGGTACCACCGAGTTTTCAACTTCGGTGTCACCGAGTTTGCTCTTTTGTGTGTAACGGTTGGATATTGGTTGCTGCCTATATATACCCCTTCACCCACCTCTCATTCGTGGGAGAAGCACTCAGAACACACACTTCATTTCCATATCCATTTTCTAAGAGATAACCACCTACTCATGTGTTGAGACCAAGATATTCCAATCTAATCATTTGAAACTTGATCTCTAGCCTCCCCAAAGTGCTTTCCACCAAATGAACCTCTCCTACCCATGCATATTCTGTGAGAGAGTGATTTGTGTTTAGGAGACTATCTTTAGAAGCACAAGAGCAAGGAGTTCATTGATCTACCCCATCTATTACCTTTTGGAGGGTGGTGCCTCCTAGATTGGTTAGGTGTCGCTTGGGAGCCTCCTACTTCGTGTTGTGGAGTTGAATCAAGATGTTTGTAAGGGCAAGGAGACCGCCTACTTCGTGAGGATCTACCGTGAGTAAGGCTAGTCCTCCGTGGATGGAAGCCATGGTGGGATAGAAAGTCCGCTTTTTTGTGGACCCTTCGTGGGTGGAGCCCTCCGTGGACTCTTGCGTCCGTTACCCTCCGTGGGTTGAAGTCTCCACTGACATGGACGTACGATAGCGCCACCTATCGTAACCATGGCAAAAATCACCGTGTGAACCTCATGCGTTTGATCTCCCTACCTTACTCCTCTACTTTACACTTGCATGTTTTACTTTCCCCTGCTATACTCTTAGAACTGCATGTGTAGGGTAACCTAGACTTGTTAAAACTTCTAGATTTCTGCCCTCCTAGAAATTAGGTTAGGCTAGAATTTTTATCTTGACAAGTAGTCTATTCACCCCTCTCTAGACACATATTCTATCGATCCCTCACCCTTCATGGTGGGGCTTCTGCATCTGGCACAAAAACTGAATATATACCCTTCGAGTGGGAGAAAGTGTGGAGGCTTCCTCTACTAGCTAAAATCCTGCACTTCTTATGGAGAATGGCGAGGAACAGTCTTCCAGTGAGACAAAAACTAATTCGGCGAGGAGTTAAAGTTGATCCACGGTGCCCGATATGTTTACGTACTCATGAGGATGGTGGGCACATTTTTTTCAAATGTAAATCAGTAAAGCACATCTGGAGAGCGGCTCAGATGGAAGACATACGACAAAATCTTAGTGACTGTTGTAGTCTGAAAGATGTGCTTATTCAAATATATAAGCTTGATCGACAAAAGGGTGCACGAGTAAGCATTCTCATGTGGATTTGGTGGCATGAAAGAAACAAAGCTAATAAAGGGGAGGCAATAAGAAGCATGAATGAAATCATAGAATCTCTGGAAATTCACGAAAGAGAATACAGTGAGCTATATAAGAGGAAATGCACTAAAACAACAATGCCCAAGGATAGTTGCTGGAAACCTCTGGAGGAAAACTGTCTGAAGATCAATATAGATGCAACTTTCACAAAGGAGACATGGACGGGAGGATGGGGTTTCATCATCAGAAACTCTAAAGGAGGAGTAGAAACAGCAGGAGCAGGGAGACTCTGCAGACTATATGAGGAAATTAAAGTAGAAACAATAGCCTCGTTGCATGATGTTGAGAGAGCAAGCGAGCTGGGATGCGGGAATGTTATTTTTGAAACAGATGCACTGGTGCTGGAACAAGCTGTCACTAGCGATGACTATGACAATTCAGTCTATGTGGCCTGTTCTGTGAAGCAAAATGTAAATTGGTGTATTATTTTCAGTCTGTTTCCATCATGTGGTTGCCCAGGTCATGTAATGTAGATGCTCATAAATTAGCGTCATTTGGCACGAGTTTGGTTGAACAAGAAGTCTGTATGTGGCTGTCAGATGTACCAAACTTTGTAGCTGATGCGTCTGCCAGCGATTTAGCTGGACCGAATGTGTAATGGAATAAAGCTTTTCCATTTCAAAAATAAAAATAAAAAATCCAAGAGGCTAGCATACCACAATATGATTCTCGAATCCTACATGTCATTTGCATGCTTCAACCTCTCCTGTAGTATGACCCTCAAATCCTCCGTGTCCTTTACAAGCTTCATCCTCTCTCTATAGAGCTCACTTGTTTGTATTATCTTCTCCTTTTCTTGTCATTGTCATCCAATGCAATAGATTGCTGCGAGCTTGAGCCATCATTTGACTTTAACTTGTTGGTGGGATTTTTGAGCTCATCAAGGGCGAGTTGTCACTTCAATTTCCCATTCAATTTCAACCAACAATGGGACAAAGTGAATGGCTTGCCCTCGGTTTGATTGTACAAAGTGGTTGCAACCCCAACTAGTGAACAAGAATAACTCAAGAGAATGCAACAAACAGAGCTACCAATACAAATGATGATAATGCGAAGCAAGTCAAACTTACATAGCTATTGGCTCTAATGTCACTTTGGTTCAGGCCAACCACTTGTGAACAAAAACATATAGGATGACATAATTAGATGGTGACTGAACGGAGAGCAAAGGTGGAGGAGGGCGGCGACTTGGATGCGGGAAAGTGAGGACGGATGCGGGAGTAGGGAGATTGATTCGGTGGACTTGGTCAATTTGGAGAAGATTTGAAGTAGGTTCAACCTGTTGGATCCAATGTGGCGGACATCCTCACATAAGGGTTGTGTTTGAGGGTGTCGGACATCCTCAAACATTTGGGATGGCTTTGGAGGTGGGGGGTCCGGTTGGGTGGCGGTCTCGTGACCGAGCGGTGATTGGGTTGTCCCCCGAGCGTTTGGGAAGGATTTGAGGGGTTCGGTTGTAGATGCTCTAAGGGCCTCTTAGATTCACATGTTTTTTTCCTAAAATAAAGTCAAATGATTTGTCTCATCATTCATTAAGAAGAAGATAATAGCCTAGTTAATTGATGAAAAGCCACCGCAGCTCGCTAACAAGGCGTACTCAATATACAACACACAGTACCGCGACGAATATTGTTAAACTACGACAATCTATAGGATCAGCAGAGGCCCCTTTGCGGCTCGACCATGGGGATCCATGTGTACAAGGAGTAGAATCAACAATTTCACGAGGGTGAGGTGTAATATCCTATGCCCTGCTTTAGGTGGATCGATTATGTGTGCTCAAGTACCAGGACCGCAGCTTGCCGCCAAGGTTGCACGCGAAGTGCAGATATAATGTGCACATGAGCAGGGTTTCGACCCTTGTAAAGGTAGCCCTGGACCTCCTTTTATAGACCAAAGGGTTACCATAATGGTAAAACAGTCATTACAATAGGTAAATAGTGGCTACAATACCAAATACCCAACTCTGACAGGTTAGGACAAATGCATTAAATGCATCGTAAGGTTTCAAGCTGGGGACGTTTATCGGAAAGTGGCGTCTTTCCTTGTGTGCCGTCCGCCCACCTAGCTTCTATTCTAATGCGAGGCCAGTGGGACGAGTGGCAATAAAGCCGCTTCTTGCTACTTGTAAACTAAGTTGGGATTTTCCCCAAAGAGGAGGGGAGATGCAACACAATAGAGACAAGTATTTCCCTTAGTGAGAACCAAGGTTATCGAACCAATAACCAATAGAAGGACGACACAAATGCCCGTCTTTAGCGTCTTCACACAAAAGAGCACACACTTGCACCCAACGCTCGCAAGAGGGTTGTCAATCCCCTTGAACTCATTACTTGCAAGCGATAAGTAGTGATAGATAGATAATATAAATGCAAAATAAAATAAAGGTAACTAAATAACAACACTATTTTTGGTGTTTGAAATATATTTGTGATGACCCGGGGCCATAGTTTTTGCTAAAGGCTTCTCTCTCGTAAAAAGCATAAGATGGGTAAACAAATTATTGTGGGGCAAGTGATAGAAAGGTGCATAGTTATGCAATATTTATTCATGGCAATGATCACATATATAGGCATCACACCTGTAAAAAATTAGACCGGCTCCTGCCTGCATCTACTACTATTACTCCACTCATCAACCGCTATCCAACATGCATCTAGAGTATTAAGTAAAGCAGAGTAACACTTTAAGCAAGATGATATGATGTAGAAAAAGTATACATAACTAATATGAATAAACCCCATCATTTTATCCTTAATGGCAACAATATAAATTAAATTTCATGTCGCCTTTTGTAGGATCGAAAGCATGTCTAGAGGGGGGGGGGGAGTGATTAGACTACTTGACAAGATATTTTTTTGCCTCTTCCCAATTTTACTTGAGAGGCAGCTACGACAGTAATAACAATTCAAGTATACCCTACACATGCAGTTCTAATAGTATAGTGGCGGAAAGTAAAACATGTAAGTGTAAATTAGAGGAGTAAGGTAGGGAGATCAAATGCATGAGGTTGACACGACGACTTTTGGCATGGTTCCGATAGGTGGTGCTATCATACGTCCATGTTAGTGGAGACTTCAACCCACGGAGGGTAATGACCGCAGGAGTCCACGGAGGGCTCCACCCACGGAGGGTTCACAAAGAAGCATCCTTGTCTATCCCACCACGGCTTCTGTCCACGGAGGACTAGCCTTACTCACGGTAGATCTTCACGAAGTAGGCAATCTCCTTGCCCTTACAAACATCTTAGTTCAACTCCGCAACACGAAGTAGGAGGCTCCCAAGCGACACCTAACCAATCTAAGAGGCACCACCCTCCAAAAGGTAATAGATGGGGTAGATCAATGTACTCCTTACTCTTGTGCTTCTAAAGATAGTCTCCTTAACACAAATCCCTCTATCACAAAATATGCATGGGTAGGAGAGGTTGATTTGGTGGAATGAAGTTTGGGGAGGCTAGAGATCAAGATTCAAATGATTGTATTGGAATATCTTGGTCTCAACACATGAGTAGGTGGTCTCTCTGCGAAAATGGATCTCGAAATGAAGTGCGTGTTCTGAGTGCTTCTCCCACGAATTAGAGGTGAGTGAAGGGTTATATATAGGCAACATCCAAAATCCAACCATTACACACAAAGGAGCAAACTTGGTGGCACCGAAGTGGACAACTCGGTGGTACCGATTGGCACTAAAGTGGTGAACTTTTGAATCTCGGTGAGACCGATATATAGAACTCGGTGGCACCGAAAAGGTGACTAACGGTGAGATGGCCAAACTCGGTGGCACCGATACTCAAACTCAAAAATTCTGATTTTGTGTATCTTGGCAACAGAATGTTGGTCACACTGAACTCGGTAGCACCAATGCAATTTTGGTTGCACCGATTTGGTGGGAATGGCTAGGGTTTTGTCTGAGGTTCAAAATTGGTGGGTCCGATGTGGCAATGCTGGTGACACCGAATTTGTGAATGTGGAACTTGATAGAGTGGATATGTGGGAAAAATGACTGAGTGTATTGGTGGCTAACTTTGAGCATTTGAGTAATTAGTTCATTTTACTACCTCACCCCCTTTTAATAGTATTTTCTTTCCTATGGACTCAAAAGTGATTTCTCACAAATATAAAATGAAGAGTCTTCTAGCTTGAAGCTTGAGCCAATATTATTCCTTTCTTGCATCTAGGGGCATCTCCACATAAACCTTAAGCCATAGCATCTTTTGAACTTTTCTGAAATATACTTGGAAAACACATTAGTCCAATGATGCATATGTTGTGATCAATTATCAAAACCACCCTAGGGAGCAATTGTGCTTTCAATCTCCCCTTTTTGGTAATTGATGACAACATATATATCAAAGCTTCGACAAAATATATTAGCAATGATTACCATCGACGCTTTGAGAAGTATGTGAAAAGCAAGAGCTCCCCCTAAATTTGTGTATTATTTAAATTTGCATTTGAATGCAGATGTATAATATATTAGGATCATGGATTACTCTTCCATGTCACATACATCTTGGTGGTGCTAAACAGAATAGCAATGCACATGACACCAAGAAGATAAGTGAATGATCATCGCATGGATAGCTAAAAGATAATATCGTAGCATCACACAGGATAAAGCGTATGATCACACACAGATAGGATAAAGTCATCCAACAAACAAAGTTTTTACATGAAGTCTATGATCTATACATTTCTCCCCCTTTGACAACAAGTTACCAAAAAAGTTCAAAAGTATAGAACTACTCGTCTCTCTGGGCAGCTGATGATGGAGTCGATAGAACAACGTCTACAAAGGCTTCTGCTGAAGTCCTTGGATCTAGAGGAGTTGATACAGAAGGAGCTTGAGCTGGATCTAGTGATGAAGGTGCTGAAGCTTGTGCTGAAGATGTCTGTCTTGTCTCCGGAGCAGGAACAACAACTGACCGAGGCTGGGTGCTGGACCTTGTGGTAGTGGGAGGAGGAGAATCATCCTCGTCATCATCATCTTCATCTTCATCCTTTGAGCGTGGAATCTCCACAAAGTCAACTTCATGTTGAAGCTGTCTAACAATGGTGGTCAACTCAGTTACCTTCATATCCATGTTGTGGAATTTAGTCTCCACAACTCTCTCAAGGCTCTTTGGATTTTGCATAATCTCCTGAATGTTCTTCTCCATGCCTTGGATAGTGCTCACTATAAATGCCATTTGCTCAGCTTGAGTTCTGAGCTGTGGAACTGGAGGTGGCCTGTTTCTAGCAGCTTCAGCCTCTGCTGCCTTTGCTGCCATTCTTGCTGTAGCTGAGTTGGGATCATTTTTATCCATCACAACCTCATTATCTTCAAATTCAGTCTGAAGAGGTAGATGGGGACGATCAAGTAGATATGGATGCTTTCCTAGCTTGGCATTGATGAGCATATGAATGTATGGTGCATATCCACATGATCTCTTCTGATCCGCAACAGTTCTCTGGATAGTCTCAACTATCAAGTCCATCACTCAAAATTTGGTATGAGTATCAAGTAGGTGTAGCAGGTTGATTGAATATCCTCTAATCATCTTCTCATCTCCCGACTTAGGCATGAGAGTGTATCGTAATATAGTATTTGTCCTCTGAATACGAGCTTGCAGAAAATACACCGAACCAAACTTGTGACTGGCCAAATATTGATGTGGAACGGTCTTGTACATATTGGCCATGGAGTTGTGATTCTGCTTGGCATCTGCATACACATCTACATATGCTTCTTCCTGCTTGGGTGCACCAATGATAGCAACCCATTCAACAATTATAGCGTCGTACCTGTGTCCATCGGTCATCCAGACTAAAGAGTCATCATAGAAATGAACTGTTGCATAGAATTGCATGATCATCTCGTCATTCCATGGGGTGATCTCCTTCCCAACAAAATCTTCTATGTCAACTAGCCTGAAGTTCTCTTGAACATGTGGAAAGAAATTCTCATTCTCCTTGATGTATTTCCAGTCGACATAACTCATATCACTGACAACAGGACTCTTGACATACAAGACAGTCTCATAAAAATCTTGTTGTTCCTTGGTGTGAAACCTTGGATCAACAACAGATCTTCTTCTGACAGCATATGGATCAGTAGCTCTCCACTTTCTTAATCCGGCATCCTTCCTCTTCTTCATATCTCCTGCTACACGATGAATATCATTGTGGAGTGGAAGGTATGGTCTGACCTTCATGAGAACTAGAACATTCTCATCTTCTCCCTCTTCTGCAGCATGGGCACTTGATGCAGGGCCTTTGCTCTTAGCACCTGCAGGTATATCTTTGATGGTCTTCCTGGAAGCTATAACCTTCTTTGCTTTAGCAGCAGGCTTTGGAGCAGACTTTATGGCGTCAGCCATGAACTTCTTCTTCTTGGGAGGAACTGGGATCTTGTCAGGAGCTTCTTCCTTAGTAGTGAAAGGACGTGGATGTCCCCTAGAGTGGGGGGGGGGGGGTGAATAGGCGCTTTCAATGTCACAGCCCTAGAATAATTTGTTGCAATCATTTGCATCATCACCTTGCATCATGTTAATTTCTTTTAATTTGAAATGGGGATAATCAAACCCTAGCACCAAATAAAATTCAAATAGGTTCAACAAAGATTATTTTTAATGAACCCAAAATGGTTTTCAAAATGTTCATATTTTCTGATAAATGTTGTCAACAACATTTCAGTGATGACTTTCATTTTTAAAAGATTTTTGACATTTTAATTAATCTTCAAAAGTCACAAAGTTGGATAAAGCAATTAGCTATAAATGTTTTAGATATTTCAAAAATGCTAAAATTTTCTGTGGAGTTTGGAAATATTGCAAATATACCCCATATTTATTTCTAGGGTTTTACAAATTGGTTTGTTATTTTATTAAATTCAAACACAAATGTCAGAATTAGAAAACAGAAAAGAATAAAAAGAAAAAAAAGTAGAAAACCCTTACCTGTCGCCAGGCTCCAGCCCAACCCACCACCCAGGCTCCTATCGTCTTCCTCCTCTTGCCAATAGGCATAGGAAGAAGATGGGCACGACGGCAGCACCGCGCCAGCTCCACCCTGCCTGCCTGCCTCCCGAGGCCACCGCGACAACGGGGATGAGACCCCCAGAGTCTCCCTTATCCTCCCCTCGTCTCCATTTGCCCCTCTGCTCTCCTCCTCGATTCTACTCGCCATGGCCGAGCTCTGCTCGAGCTGCCGCTCGTCATTGCCGCAGCCTTCGGCCTCTCCTCGCCTCTCCGAGAAGCCCAGAAGGACAGTCGCATCGCCCTGCTCCTCATCGCCACCGCAATCGAGCCAGAAGCCCCTGAAGCGTCGTCGCCATCGTCGCCTTCAACCTCTAGTCGCTGGAGCTCGTCGTCGTGATTCGCCGGTGAGAATACCTCCCCGAGCCTGCCGTTGCTGCAAATGGAACCGCCGTGAGCTCGCCATCATTTCCCCTCTCTTCCCACGCTCTCCCGTGCCCCGTAGCCCTGTTCCCCGCCACGGCCGAATCCCACAGCTGCCATAGCTCGTCGCCGGCGCCTCCTATGGCCACCCCAGCTCCCCTGCTTACCCCAAAAAGAACGGCCGCTTCGCCAGCTTCGCGTAGCCGCAAACCGCGCTTGAAACCATGCCATGTAGCGCTGCTTAGGCCATCTCCGGCGAGCCCTCCGCCGCGGCTAAGGTCGCCGCCGGCCAGCCCCCGGCGAACGCCGACGTGGCAACGCCGTTAGCGCCTAACCACCCCCACCAGAGCCACTGACAGCGGGCCCCAGGACTGGTCAAATCCCTTGTTAAGGCTAGTCAGCGCGGGATTAACCCGTGGGTCACTGAACAGTGGGACCCACTCGTCAGTTTTACTGGCCCCGCCGGTTTGACCAGATGACATCAGCTTGAGGCCATAATTGCTATTTTAGGTTAGAAAATAGTTCCAGATTACTAGTAAAACTTCAAAAATTCATAGAAAATAAAATATAAGTCCAATGAAAATAGTGTATATATGAAAAATGATTAGAAAAATTCAAGGAATCTGATTTTGGCATTTTAATGCATGTTTGAGAAAGTTAACATCACCAAGTAGGCAAAATGATGATTAGGGTAAATTTAATAAATAGTTTGGAATTGGAATTTGGTATATATTTGAATTCCACTTCAATTAATAAGACCAAACATTGAGCTAGGAAACTGAGTACCTCAATATGCCATCTTCATGCATGAAAAAACAAGTTATGCGTGAGCATGAGGTCGAATCAATTAAAAGGGTATTTGAATAATACCTTGTTTGGAATGATATTTGAATTTTGATTCAAACCAGCTTCAACTTAAGAAATGGTAGCTACATTAGCCCCGCCACTTCTCATTTTCATGTCATGATCATGCATCATAGTGTTGCATTTCCGTGAAGTAAATGTTGTTCTTTTTTGTTTGCCGGTGTTCTTCCCCCTCGGTAGACGATGGTTCTGACAATGTGATTGTTGACATTGATGAAGACTCATTGCTATCTTCAGAACTGTCAGGCAATCAACCCCCCCTTGAGCATTCTGATACAATCCTACTCTCTCGCCTCTACTCCCTTTTATTGCACTAGGACAATCACGATTCAACTGTTACATATTCCGGTAGTTGAACCCATTCCTCTGCATGACCTGTTTTTGCCACAGTAAATAGTTGAAACCACTTAGCTTGAGTAGCAACTACTTCAGCCTTGATGTGCCTACTCATCCATGCTTGCTTACTGTGCCTGCTATGCTTAGAGTCGTGTCGGGTCTGATCCATCTGGACGATGAATCGGAATGGTTGTGTTCATGTCCTACGGTGTGATAGTAAAGTGTGTGAACATGTTTTGGTAAAGGTAGCGATGAGAGGCCATGTAGGAGTACATGGTGGGTTGTCTCATTGGGACCGTCCTTAAGAACTGAGTTCTGTGTATGTTATCCAAGACAAGAACTACCACACATTGGGATCCTTAATTGACTCTCTCGGCTTATTAATCACCTAGATCCCTGTCCAGGAGTTGCAACTAGTTTCTAGTGTTTGTAGGAAAAGTGTTGGCAGCCGTGTCTAGCTCTGCTCGATGGGGTAGGCTTCACCGTGGTAGATACACAGTGGCCCAGTGTACCAAGCGTAGTACCATCCGTCGAGGTGGGCTTGGGAACCCTATACATATCGTTTGGGGCCGTAGAGGAAACCTTGGCCGAACTTCCTTGCGGGTTCAGTCTCAAATAGGCGATAAACTTGGACTAGGGTCTTGTGTGGTTAACGGTCGTGGCTGACATCCACGCCAGTGCTTCCGCTTGAAGGTTGCCGAGATGCATGACGTGCATATGGTGCTAAGTGGTGAGAGCATGTGTGAAGAAGTATAGCCCTGCAGGGTGAATTAATCTGTTCGAATAGCCGCGTCCTCGGATATGGAGTACTTGGAAACGTTAAGTGGTACATAGACAACTTAAATGGATACTCTAAAACATGCAAGATACGTGTGAGTTCTATGGATGGCTTTCTCGTAGGGAGACAAGAGTGGATTCATAGTGGTGTATTGAATTGGTGAATATGTGGACTCGTGTGCGCTATCCCACCTCAAAGAAAGAACTTGTAGTCGTAGTACATGTTAGCCAAGAGTCAAAGCTGGCTTGCTGCAATCAAACCCCACAATCCCTTCATTGATACTGATGCATATGTAGATAGTTCTGATGCAAGTCTTGCTGAGTAGATTTGTACTCACGGTTGCTTTATTTATGTTTTTGCAGAGAAGTCCTTAGTCTCATTAAAGGTTCCTACGCGATGTGTTCAATGTTGGCCGGAATAGCTTGGGGATCCCAGACAGAGGTCTGGCTCCTTTGGTAGGGTCGTGGTAGCTTTTCAGGCTCCTTCAGCCATTTTTAGTAGATGTATGTACCCAGACATGTTTTGCTTCCGCTTGATGTTTGTATGACTTGAGTGTCGGGTCATGAGACCCCTGTTTGTAATATCATACTATGTTGATTCTTATGAGTCTTTAATAAAAGCTTGAGTAATAGAGTTATGTTGTGATGCCATGTTGTATCTACACATATCGTGCATATTGTGTGTATGTTATGAAATGCATTATATGTGTGGGATTTGACACCTAGTTGTGTGCCTTTAGTAGTACTCTTTACGGGGAAATGCCTCTTTGTGCTTCCACCGAGCTTTGGTAGCTTGCTACTGCTCCGGACACATTGATTGACCGGCATGTATTCTTCTTTGCTGCTGTGTCTATCCCTTTGGGGAAATGTCACGCGGTGTAATGGAGTCCTTGTAGCTTGCTACGACTCGTCTACACACGTTGATGACCGACACCTGCTTTGTTGGGTTATGTATGCCTGTCCCTGTACAGATGTACCACTTGGGTTTATAACTAATCATGTCGACCCGGGTTCTTTGTCGTTTGAATGCTAGCGACACATTCATATACGTGAGCCAAAAGACGCAAACGGTCCCGGCCAAGGTAAGGTGGCAGCCGTGGAGAGTACCATGCGTGAGGCCGCAAAGTGATGTGATGTGTTACAAGCTGGGTTTCTATGATTTAGGATCGGGGTCCCGACAGCTTTGGTATCGAAGCTTGACTGTCTGTAGGATAACCAAGCCAAACTGGTCGATGTTTTGTGTGGCAACTCTTTAGTTATATAAGGGAATTGTTTGTGAAAGGGAACGTAAGGCTGTTTTTACTCCTTTCCTTGTGTCATTCTTATTCTGAGTCACCCTCATCTTTATTCTACGGGGTTCAAGAATTAGGCTTTCTCATCTATTCATTAGGATGATGAGTTACTATGCTGGAGACTTATAGAAAAGTTGTTGTCATCCTGGATCAGTGTCTCCATAAGAATTCAATTGTTATGTTGTCAGTTTTATTGGAGGTTGCCTCATATTTCATGCCCGTGCAACCATTATGCTGTCCGAGTTTTTCAAAGTTTCTAAATAATCTCATGCAATCGCAAATTCCTTCCTCCTTTTTCCGATGTCTTTTTGGCCATACAAAGCACACTAATTATTGTGTTGAGGTACTTTATTACCTCGACATATTGTTGAAGTATTAGGAAAACATGTTACCTCGAAATCTACGCAATAGTCTAGATGTGTTCTGTGTTTCTAGTGTGATTATTCTGGCCATCATTTTCGAAAACATCCCGTGATGTTATTTAGTTAGTAGGTATTCTATTTCTGGGTTCTTGAATCCAAGGATCATTCTGCTCGCTTCTGTTGATAGTGTTGCTAGTTCCTTTAGAATGATTAGTAACCTTCTTCTAGTCCTCGAGGTGCGTGGTATATCGTTCTTCCAACACCATGGACCATCTCTGGCAGAAGTTCTTCGTGAACTAAAGATCATAACAAGAGTGCTCGTGATGAGTTCTCTACTCCATATTGTTATTCTGCCAACTCCGCCCTTCTGCATGGGTTATTTGGAAGAATTATGTTGAACTCGTTCGACATGATAATCTATGCATCCACAACTCAGGAAGTCATGTGCTCTTGAGTTGGCCCTATCTAGTTGTATTCTGACCTTCATCCATGAGAGAATAGTCAAGAGTATTTGTGCATTCGTGTCATCGATGCCTATTATTCCCGTGGTCTGTCAAGTTGTTCTATTTCAGAATGACTGGGAGAAGCAAACTCCAGTACCTCATCCATTTCTTGGATTGGGTCAAAGTAGTTGTATTCTGCAGATCAAAATGCCAATCCAACTTTTTTCTATTCTATCTTGGAGTATTACCTCCTTTTTGTCAAGAATGTCGTGAGAATTGCACCATCTCTTACAAACTCTTGATGTAGTAATACTTCTCGACATCATTATTCATCCCTCAGTTTCCGTTTTGGTTGTAACCAGAATATCGACAAGTGAACCATGATGTGTGAAATCAATACTCCCAGCAATGTTATCGCTTGGTAGCTAATGGACAACAATTTCACTCTTATGGTGATGGTGATTGAATCGTCATCCTAAGATTGACCGTGCTACCTAGTCCATATTTCTTGGTGCACTTTTCGATCAATGGGTTAGGATTGTGTCAATCCTTCGCTCTTTGATCATATCATCTTGCCCTGAAAAGCGAGATTATTCCTGAGCTTATTAACATATCAGTGGTTTGTGATTTTCCAAAATATCTTCTCGAAAGTATTACCAGGTTGTTTCCTGACTGTTATGATAGAGCTCGTGATCAAGTTGGTTTCCTTATAAGCCACCATTATCCAAAAATCCGTGTTGGATACCCCCGAGCTACTTGGTTAAGCTAAACAACAACTTGGAGAGTTGGAAGATAAAAGCTTTGCCTAACTTAGTTCATTTCAAAGGGATATCTTTGTGGCGTGTGTGTGAGTCTTGAAGAAAGATGATATGGCCATCGGCTGATTCGTGTGATCAATTGTTGCATATATTATCTTGTCCAAATTTGATTCGAGTATGGGCTATTGTCAAATCAAACTCAGAACGAAAGATTTTCGTAACGGTGTCTTACTCATGTATTTCCTTGAGCATACGCCATTATATTCTTTGATCTTACCAATGCTATTATCTTGCTCACATAGTTGTGGAAATCCATTTATAAGGGTATCTCGATGAATTGTTGTTGAGCCCATCGACAACATTTTCATTTTTCCATGATTTATGTTGGACATTAAGCTAGTGCTGGAAACTTTGTAGACATTGTCTTCGTGTCTCGAGCACGAGGTATATGTTAGGTGTAAGAAGTGACTTTCTCTAATTCATGTGCATTTGATGCAAGTTGCCGCTGTGAATTCGAGAAAAGTTAATTTGTTTTCTTCGGAATCATCCCAAGTCAGTCATGCACGTGCAAAGTATTCTATGGTTTGATAGACTGATCATCTTCATTCCATATGTATTCCTAGCACACCAAGCCACTGATTGAATTGTATAAGGAAAAGAGATTCCTTCATAAGAGCTAATCCGGACTGATGTAAGGACTTGACATCCACAATGATGGTTCCCACCCAGAACTCGGTAGTGTTTTGTTGTAAGATTTATATGTGTTCACATTTGTCTTGGACACTGTGTTCACGTGGGTCTTGCAATCCAGCTCATGTTTTGGAGTTGTCTTTCGTAGTTCATCTCCTGAGAATCTCGCAACGTTATCTCGTCGATTTGTGTTGCAAACTTTCTTTTCACACATGCTGAGTCTGAAACATCATGTGACCAACCATACCTGAATCTCAGGCAAATATAATGGTTGGAACTTTTCCCAAGAATTATAATATTGGTCCCTCTGTAACCCGGTAGAGTGATGTAGTGGCTCACACACCTAGCCGGAAGACTTAATAGTATAATATCTTGCAACACAAATATAATGGTTGCAACCTTAGACATCTCCCCCTGAGGTCTTGGTATGACTTATTTTGGAAGCTGTTTCTCATGGACCCTTTGAGCCCCGAAGTCCGAGCTATATTTGATGTGCTAAATATCAAGCATGACCTATAATTGTGTTGTGCTAACATTAGAAGCGGAGTGCTAAATGTCTCTCGGTCGATTAACCAGATTTCGTTCCTCGGCATCGCTAAGGTGAAATCTGAGCAAGTGTTGTCTTCCTTTGCATCCGCATCCTCCATCACTATTCATCATGGTAGTATGTTGTGTCACCAGGATCCTTGGCACGGATGTTGGTAAACCTTGATGAAGATGGAAATGCTCAAGTTCTTGAGAGCACGCTCAAACACTAGGTTATATCCTCGGTATCAATTGGAATGTGCCTTCCGTTTGCCGAGCTGCTCTATAACTCTAGTCTCTTCCAAACTGAGTATGCCATTGTTCCGAACTCTTTCAAACGATCATTTGTTAATTGCCTTACCCTGGTATGAAGAGTTCCAATGATCTTTGTATCAAAAGTAATTATTTTTGCCACTTAAGGGAATAATTCTACGAGTCACCTTCCTAGGGTGCCCCGTTATGGTATGAAGGGCAACTTAACTCCTCGCTACTTTGAAACCTTGTCACCATCTCTTTTAAGTGTGGAATTGTTTCCTACTAGTTGAACCTTCGTCATATGCCTCATTTCCTCATCCATGTTATGTGTTTTGTGTCTTAGCTCAAGGGACGTTCCCACGTCTCCTTCTATGAGTTGTTCATGAGTTGCACGATCTTCGAGGAGATGGAATCTTGTAGAGTCTTTCTGTTCTTTTGTCGCCGTGTTAGATGAAGACCTCGAAGACAAAGATGTCGAGACCAGCATGATGCAATGAATCAATATATCCGAGAAGGGCAATTGGATCATGAAGATTGAGATAGCTAGTGTCCCCTAATTACTCCTACCCTACGCTTGAATCTCGGGACGAGATTCTTGTTTAGTGGGGTGAGTTGTCACAACCCTAGAATAATTTGTTGCAATCATTTGCATCATCACCTTGCATCATGTTAATTTCTTTTAATTTGAAATGGGGATAATCAAACCCTAGCACCAAATAAAATTCAAATAGGTTCAACAAAGATTATTTTCAATAAACCCAAAATGGTTTTCAAAATGTTCATATTTTCTGAAAAATGTTGGCAACAAAATTTCAGTGATGACTTTCATTTTTAAAAGGTTTTTGACATTTTAATTAATCTTCAAAAGTCACAAAGTTGGATAAAGCAATTAGCTATAAATGTTTTAGGTATTTCAAAAATGCTGAAATTTTCTGTGGAGATTGGAAATATTCCAAATATACCCCATATTTATTTCTAGGGTTTTACAAATTGGTTTGTTATTTTATTAATTTCAAACACAAATGTCACAATTAGAAAACAGAAAAGAATAAAAAAGAGAAGAAAACCCTTACCTGTCGCCAGGCTCCAGCCTAGCCCACCACCCAGGCTCCTGTGGTCTTCCTCCTCTTGCCAATAGGCAGAGGAGAAGATGGGTATGGCGGCAACACAACGCCAGCTCCACCCTGCTTGCCTGCCTCCCCAGGCCACCGCGACAACTGAAAGTGCGTTATATCGACTAGAGGGGGGGGGGGTGAATAGGAGATTTTTAGAATTTCATCACTCAGGAAATTCCTTTTGAGGAAATTCCTCACTAATGACTAACATACAGCGGAAACAGCAAAGGATCAAGAGTGCAAAGTTTCACTACAACAGTTTTTTACGATGAAGAATATGAAAACAATTTGCACAGTAAGCAGGCACGCAGAAAACAGATGAGGATTAACTTGTGTGAAGAATTTGGGGTTGAGGAATTTCAGAGAAAGTCTTCAGCAAATTCTTCAAACAGTGACAGTGAAAATCATCAACACATAATCTGAGGAATATAAAGAGTTGAGGAATTAGAACCTGTTTCACAACGAAGACACTAGTTGATGACCGAGTTCCAACTGCTGTGATAGTTGTACATCTGGTTTAGAGCGGCTTGGTATTGAAACCAAAAGACACACAGTCCCGGGACACACAGTCCCTACCGTATTCTCCTTGGGATAAGAACACACAGTCCTCGCAAAACACTCATGGTAAGTCTTCAGGGCAGACTTCCAAACCCTCACAAACTTGGTCACCCGGCGATCCACAATTGACTGCTGGATTGCTCTAGACCATGACGCCTAACCGTCTGGAGGATGCACAGTCCTCAAAGGTAAAAGGCTTCAGTCCCACACAGGAACAACTTCTTGAGTGATGCTCAATCACTTGGTTTTAGGTTTGTGGTTTGGTCTTTGGGGTATTTTCTCACTGATGAATTACTCTCGAAGACTGTGAGGAATTTGGGTTGCTCTTATGACAAGTGTCACTTTCTAACGGAGCAGCCAACCAGCTAATGGTTGTGGGGGGCGGCTATTTATAGCCTGGGAGCATCCCGACATGATTTGACATTAAAGCCCTTAAATAATATGACCGTTGGTGTGGATAAGACCAATGATGTGGCGTGGCTATCGAAGCGGCCGGGACCCTCAACTGTGAGAATCCTCATGTCACTCATATTCCTCACTTGAGGCTTTTGGTAGGATTAGGCTTGGGTTGAGCATCATGAGGAAATTCATTCCAATGTGTTACCTCAACCCCCTTTAACAATACGGTGTTCCTATTACTCAAATGTGAAGAAAACAAAACAGAAAGAGCAAATCTTCATGCTTCAAAGTCTTCATAATGATTTTCTCCAGGACACACCGAATTCCTCAATTTCAATATCTTCATGTGGAATATCAATTTCATCGCAAATTCTCCGCGATTCAAATCTTCAGCTTAAGACCAATTTCTTTAACCGAAGATATACATTTTTAGGGGTCGATATTCATTGAATATTTCAAACTCCTCAGCGATTTATAGATCCTGTGTACACTGAAGAACACATTAGATACTTAACCTATAAGTCTTCAAACCACCAAAATCACTAAGGGGCACTAGATGCACTTACAATCTCCCCCTTTTTGGTGGTTGATGACAATTAGGTTAAGTCTTCAACACGGATAAAAATGTGAAGAGTAAATACTCATTTGAGGAATTTGAAATCAAGATTCAGAGAGACCCCCCTGAAGATGTGCATATCTTGAGGATTTTGCTTTTCACAGCAAATGCACATTGATGATTTATATCATGGAGATCTCCCCTTGAGTCTTGTAAATCATGCATACATATGACATATAGTATTAAGAAATTGAGGATGCATGATGGTAAATGGTATCTGACGAATTCCAGCATGCGTGCATTAAAATTTTGAGGAATAAGCATGCGAAGAAAAACGTTCAAAAGTGTCAGAGTACCATCGAGCTTAAGTTACAACTCATTACATAAAACACTTCAGAAGAGCCAAGAGTTTGTAACTTAAATATAGTTTATAAGCCCCAAAATATCCCGCGTGAAGACTAACTCTCAAGTTTCTCCCCCTTTGTCATCAAGTGACAAAAGGAACAAACTGAGGACTAACGCCCGTGAAGACTTTCACTCCTTGGCAGTTGATGAAGACGCATGAGGATTCTTGGGAGCAGTCTTCTTCCTTGGACCGGTGGCAGTGTCTTGTTGTTCTTCATCATATTTAGCAGTGCGGAATGAAGAAAAAGAACTGTCCTCAAGGTCTGGAACTGGAATTGGCCTGAATTTCTTCTTGGGTGGCCATGACCAGTTAAAGTCTCGCACAAACTCCAATTCTTCAAGTTCTGCCAGAGTCTTCAGATGAGCAAGTGTGGCCCAGGTGCGATCAAAAACCTCATGAAGATAATGATGGTTAAGCTTCACAACATTCTGCGTTTCATTGAGGGTTTTCACAATGGCACCGAACTGGCGTTTGACCCACTTGTGATTCCGATCCACCTTCTGGTGAAGACTGAGAAGAAGCTCTCTGGTATTCAGCACACGAGGAGCAACAGGACTTGGAGGATGAGTCTTAGTGTCATCCCATGAAGAATAGGCTTCGGGCTCTTTGAACTGGCCATCAAGGGGCCTACGGCCTTCATCAATGACAGACTTTTCTTTTCCTTCAACAGGCTCGAAAGTCTTCTTGTTGATCCTGATAGGAGGCATATAACCAACATGGTTGTTGAAATCAGCGTGATAGTTGATGCCTGACCTTGTTCTGGTGAATCTCATGATCCATGGAGCATATATCTTGTGGTCAAAAGGACATATTGCATTGTCGGCCAAAGTCCTCAAGAAGAAATCATGGATGTTGATAGGAATACCATGGATGATGTTGAAGAGGATATTCTTCATGATGCCTACGACATCTTATTCATCATCATGGCCCTTGATCGGCGCAAGAACGCTGCAGAGGATTCAGTAAACTGTCCTTGGTTCATATTTGAGCTCATGGATGAGGAAGGTTGTTCTTGGTGGTTGCCCCTTAGCCAAAGGCTTCATGAGGACTTCCATCATCTTGTTAGGCAGCTCACGCTCATCATAAAGCTTCATGGCCTGCTCTGAGGGAATTGACATTGGTAGTTCCCGCAGTAGCTCAATAGCAGGAGCCTTGTAGTGTGTTGTTTGCGTCATCCAGTCAAACACCCATGTGTTGATGTCTGTGGGATCTCCTGATATGTGAAGAGTTGCATAAAATTGAAGAATGAGCTCATTGTTCCAACCACAGATATCTGAGCACATTGGGAGGAGTCCAGCTTCATGAAGGACGTTGAGGACTGGAGCAAGGCATGGTATTTCTTCAAGCTCAACATGAGGAATATGCCTGTGCTGGAAAATCTTGTTTCTTCCACACAACACAGAGGCATAGTAATTGAGCTGTGTCCTCATCCAAAACTTCAGATGCCTGATGCGAGGCTTGTCATAGGGATTTTCTCCGATGAAGAACATGCGTTCTTCAAAGAAGGACCCCTTTTGAAACTTTTGGTCGCTTGGAGAACGGCTGACGCTGCATGGGCTGAAGGTTTTCCTGTTGGACCCGAGGGGAGACAACTATTGCAGACTCTGGGTTGAGGACGACGAAGGCATTGTTTGGGTCTGGTGCATTTTCCTCAGCATGGTCCTCAGGGTGAGGAATTTCATCAGCTTGAGCAGGCTGAGGAACATGCTCTGGTTGCGCTTCAGGCTGAGGAATGGGGTCTGGTTGAGCTTCAGGCTGAGGAATGGGGTCTGGTTGAGCTTCAGGCTGAGGAATGTCGTCAACTGGAGCATCCTGCTGAGGGTTTTGCTCTGGAGGAGGAATAGGTTCATCCTGAGCCTCAACTTGAAGATATTGCTCATGAGGAGGAGGAGTTGGGTCAGCGTGATCCTCAGGTTGAGGATTTTGCTCAGGACTATGACTTTCATGAGCTTGAGGATTTTCACTTTGTTCTTCCTCAGCTTGCTTGGTGACGGAGCCAGATTCATCAGCGGTTGCAGCTGATCCTTGTGCAGTTTCTTCATGAGGAATGGAAGGCTGAGGACTGTCGTCAATGCGAATTTCCTCTGTGTTCCTCAGTTTCGGCATTCTTCATTTCCTCATCTGCCCCTTGCTCCTGGTCTTCGCTTGCAAAGGGAATCATCTCATAAGATGGAGCGCTGTTAAGAGGCACAGGATCCAGAGGAGCATTTTCTTCAAGTGCTTTGAGACGCTTGGCCTCAGTGTGTTCTTCTGCTGATGAAGCTTTTCTCTTCGTGGCTTCCTTTTTAGCAGCCCTTGTCTTTTTCACGTCTGATGCAGACGGAGTCATTTTCTTCAGCTTTGAAGCTTTTGGTGAAGGTGTTTTCTCAGCAGAGATATTTTCATCAGCTGACTTTGAGGAACCAGCTGGAGCAGAGTCATCAGCTGTCTTTGAAGCAGCAGCTGGAGCAGAGTCATCAGCTGGCTTTGAAGCAGCAGCTGGAGCTGGGTCAGTCTCACCAGCTGTAGCAGATTCATTAGCTGGATTTTCCGTGGTGATTTCCTCAATTGCCGGTTCATCCACACGACTTCCTTGAGGGATTTCCTCAGCATGAGCAGTTTCATCAGCTGATTCTTCAATCACAGGCTGAGGAGTTGGTACTGGAGGGGCAACTTTCTTGTTGTAGTTGTTAACAGCGTCAGTAGCAAGTTTGATGAAACTGCTTTTGAGACTTTGTCGGTCAGAAAGCTTGGAGTACTTATCTGTCAAAGTCTTCAACTCTGCCTGTGTTGACACAAGGTCATCAGGCGTTAGGTTGAGGAGATTCCGCCTAAGGAATTTCTCCTTCTTGAGCTTAGCAACCTTGGCCTGTTTGGCTTGCTGCTCCTTCCACTTGGCCTCGTTGATGAATGTGGCCACCATGTGGCTGATGCATGGGGGAAGTTTCAAATCATCAAGTGGAGTGTTGGGGTCCTCATACCAGATATTGATGTAGTCGAGGAGGACTTTTGGGTCCATGGCCAGAGGAATGGAGCCGCCAGAAGCTGGAGCTACCCTCTCTTGCTTGTTTCTGATCATTGCTTGCAGAGTGTCATCATCAAATTCATCACTACCTTCTGATGCAGAAGGGACCATGATGATTTTGCTTGGGCTGGGTCTTGTTCCTCTCCCAGCAGTCACCTTAGTCTTTAGAGGAGTCGGTGAAGACTTTGTCTCTGAGCTTGTTGCAGATGGGAGTGAGGAGCTGGAGGTAGCGGGCAGTGGCTTCACTACCGGCTTTTGTTCAGGTTTTGAAGTCTGTGGTGGTGCTGAGGATTTTGGTGCTGAGGGTTTTGGTGCTGATGCTGGAGCTGCTTTCTCTTGAGGCTTTGAAGCCTTTGGTTTTGGTGGCACAGACTTTTGTTGAGGAATTGCCGTACCAGAAGTCTCAGCAGCAGAGGAAGTATCGACAGTTGAAGCAGCAGCAGATGATTCGTTGAACGTCCTCACAACAGCCTCTGCCTGCGTCTTGAGCTTTGACAAGTGTTTTGCCTTTTCATCAGGATAGTCATCAATTGTTTTGAGGCTTGAGGGATCTGCTGCTTGATAATCCTCAAGTGGAAACCGTTTGCCACGAGGATTCAGAGCAAATTTCTTCGCATATTTGGGAGTGACGAATCTGTACTCCTTCCACTCCTTAGCCCATCGGCGTTCTATCTTCTGAAGCCGAATCTTTCTCTTGGGCATAGTTTCATTTTCATCAGGAGTGCAGTAATCCAGGTATATATCCTCAGGGATATCTGCGGCAGTATTCTGCTCCAGTTTCTTGCCTCCCTTTTGCTTCCTGCATCCTCCATTTTCTTCAGCTGAGGATTTTGCTGATGAGATTGAACTCTTGAGGATTCTGATGAGACTTGAAGATTTTCTTCAAGAAACGCTGCAAATGAGTTAATTTGATGAGAACCGAGAGATTCATCAGCTGACATGTGTGTACCTGTGAAGAGAGTATAGTTGCGAGGAATTTGGAGAGGTCGTATGCGTTCTCAGATTTGAAGAAAATGAAAAATTTTGATAGTTGAGGAATTTGACCAGTGGTTGAGGAATTTGCCTAAGCATACTGTTCTTGGGTTCCAGAGTTGTACAGATCCAAAAATTCGCACAACTGAGGAATCTCGTGAAAATCTTAGATGCTTAGTGAAGTTCATCAATAATTTGGTGATAGGCAGTGTTTGAGGAAAAGTAACAGATGAATTCTTGAGGAAAAACATATTTCACATCTCAGATGTAAAATAGTAGATCAAACTTGCTGTAAAAATAGGGTTTTTATTTACCCTAGATGGCGCGCACGAAGAACAGAGAAGAGTAGCAGTGGAAGCTCTTTCGGTGCGTGTCCAATGCGCCCTAACTCGGCAGCAGAGGACGACTACGATGGCGGCGGACGATGATGGTCCGACTCCGGCATGGTTTCGGCGACGGAAAAGTCGAGGCAGTGAAACTCTTCTTCGCCGGCGTCGAGACTTCCAGCGGTGGCGCTAGGGTTTGGAGCTTTGCTGTAGCAGGAGGGCGATGGAGCGAAGAAGATTTTACCGAGGGAGATGGGGGCATATTTATAGCCAGGCGGTAACTGTTGGCGCGAGGAAATCGGACCAAATAGCCCGTGTCTCTACGTCTCCGCAGGACACGTGTAGCTCACGAAAGAAGCGGCGGAGACCGTGGAGACCGTGGTTATCCGAACGAGGAAAGTGGGGTTCAGTTACTGTGCATTAAAAACATTTTTGAAGATTTGAGGATTTTGTTACAAAATCATTAGCTGACAAGGACGTAGTGAGGATTTTGAACAAAGTTTCAAGTAGAATGCATATGAAGAATTGAATAGACTGGGTGAGAGTAGCGTAGAGGGAAAGTAGGGTCCGATCACATTCACTTAGATAAAATATCAGATTGAAGAAATAGCTATAAGTGAATGCTGTTGAGGACTTGAAATCACAGTCTATCTAGGTAAACAAAAATCATCAAGTGTTTTTGAAGAAAATCAGATTTTGAAGAAATGAAACTTTGAAGAAATTCAACTTGAGGAATTTCACGTTGGGCAGTGGCGTGACCCACCATATAAGAATGTTGACTACAGACGCCGCGTACAATTGTCGTAGGGCCCTGAGAATCAATTTCTTCGTTGATTTCTTCACACTAAGAATGATATTCTCCATTGGTTGAAGAAAATCGATTCGTCGTGTGTTGCACATCTAAGTCATCAATTTTGCATAAGTGTTAGGATGTGTGCATGCTTTTACAACATATTTGAAGATTCTAAGATATTTAGCTCACACCGCAACTTGCAAAACCTTTTCTCATCCAAGGGCTTAGTGAAGATATCTGCGAGTTGATCATCAGTCTTCACATGGTCGATGAGGATATTGCCCTTGAGGACATGGTCCCGAAGAAAATGATGACGAATTTGGATGTGCTTGGTCTTCGAGTGCTGTACTGGGTTGTGTGCAATCTTTATTGCACTCTCATTGTTGCAGTAGAGAGGCACATTCTTCATGTTGATGTCGTAGTCCTTGAGGGTTTGCTTCATCCATAGCAATTGAGCACTGCGCAAACCAGCGACAATGTACTCAGCTTTGGCAGTGGAGAGTGATACGCAGTTCTGCTTCTTTGAGGATTAGCAGACTAGTGATCTTCCGAGGAAATGGCATGTGCCATTGACTTGTGATCCACACGGTCACCAGCATAGTCAGAATCAAAATACGCTACCAGATGAAGATTTGAGCCCTTGGGGTACCATAATCCTAGTGTTGGTGTGTGAGCTAAGTATTGAAGAATATGCTTCACAGCCTTATGGTGTGATTCCTTCGGTTTTTCTTGAAAACGTGCTCACATGCAAACACTAAGCATTATATCTGGCCTAGATGCACATAAATACAATAAAGAGCCAATCATAGAGCGATATACCTGCTGATCGAATTCTTTACCATTTTCATCAGTGCAGAGGTGGCCGTTGGTAGGCATTGGTGTCTTGGCACCCTTGCATTCATGCATGTCGAATTTCCTCAGAACATCCTTGAGGTATTTCTCATGTGATATGAAGATTCCATTGCGTTGTTGACGAATTTGAAGACCTAGGAAGAATTTCAGCTCCCCCATCATAGATATCTGATATTCTTCACTCATCATGTAAGCAAATTCATCACTGTATCGTTTGTCAGTACAGCCAAATATAATATCATCAACATATATCTGGCACACGAATAGCTCATTATCATAGGATTTAGTGAAAAGAGTTGGATCGAGTGAACCAGGTTTGAAGCCTTTCTTCATGAAAAATTCCTTCAGTGTATCATACCATGCCCGAGGGGCTTGCTTGAGACCATAGAGAGCCTTTTTGAGTCTGAAGACTTTATCTGGATTCTTTGGATCCTCAAAACCTGGGGGCTGAGCAACATATACTTCTTCCTCAAGCTTACCATTGAGGAATGCACTTTTCACATCCATTTGATATAAGATGATGTGATGATGATTAGCATAAGCAAGTAGAATTCGAATAGCCTCAAGTCTAGCAACATGTGCAAAATTTTCATCGAAATCTATTCCTTCAACCTGGGTGTAGCCTTGGTCTACGAGTCATGCCTTATTCCTCACCACTTGACCATCCTCATCTTGCTTGTTTCGGAAAATCCACTTGGTTCCGATGATATTGTGCTTGCAAGGATCTGGTCGTTTGACGAGCTCCCATACGTCATTCAGCTTGAATTGAAGAAGTTCGTCTTGCATAGCTTGGATCCACTCCGGTTCCAAGAAAGCCTCAGCAACTTTTGAAGGTTCCGTGATAGATACAAAGGAGAAATGTCCACAAAAGTTAACTAAGTGTGAAGCTTTTGAGCGAGTGAGAGGACCTGGCGCGTTAATGTCATTGAGGATTTTGTCAAGTTCCACTTCATTTGCAATCCTCGGATGAGCTGGTTGAGGATTTCGTCTGGGCTGAGGAATTGGTTCTGGAGCAATTTCCTCAGGAGCACCTTCTTGATTTTCATAAGTGATGGGGATGATTTATTCATCAATTTCCTCAGTGGGAACAATGTCTTCAGTAGGTTTGAGCTTTATTGCTTCCTCAGGAGATAGCTTATCTGGATCAGAAGGCAATTGCTCTCTTTGCGAGCCATTAGTTTCATCGAACCGCACATCTACAGTCTCAACAACTTTGTTGTGATAGTTGTTGAAGACTCTGTAGGTGTGCGAGTCCTTTCCATAACCGAGCATAAAACCCTCATGTGCCTTAGGTGCAAACTTTGAGCTATGGTGAGGATCTCTAATCCAACATTTTGCACCGAAGACTTTGAAATAACTTACATTGGGTTTCTTGTCAGTGAGGAGTTCATATGAGGTTTTCTTGAGGAATTTGTGAAGATATACCCTGTTGATGATATGGCATGCGCTGTTGATTGCTTCAGGCCAAAATCGACGAGGAGTCTGATATTCTTCAAGCATGGTTCTTGCCATTTCTACCAGAGTCCTGTTCTTCCTTTCAACGACACCATTCTGTTGAGGAGTACAAGGAGCAGATAATTCGTGAGTAATACCAAGTTCATAAAGATAATTATCAAGACCAGTGTTTTTGAACTCTGTTCCATTATCACTCCTGATATGTTTGATCTTGATGCCAAAGTTCGTCGAGGCCCTTGAAAAAAATCGTTTGAAGATTCCGTGCACTTCAGTTTTATATAAGATGATATGCACCCATGTATATCTGGAATAATCATCAACTATGACGAAGCCATATAAAGATGCTGCATTTGTTAGTGTTGCATAATGAGTAGGTCCAAATAGATCCATGTGAAGTAGTTCAAATGGACGAGTAGTGGTCATGATAGTCTTCGAGGAATGCTTGGATTTGGTCATTTTCCTAGATTCACATGCACCGCAGAGATGATCCTTGAGGAATTTGACTGATTCGATGCCGATGATATGCTTCTTCTTCGCGAGCGTGTGCAAATTCCTCATGCCTGCATGACCGAGTATTTGATGCCACAGCCACCCTTCTGAGGCTTTTGCTAGTAAGCAAGTGGCTGGTTGAGGACCTTTAGAGAAATCGACAATGTACAAATCCCCTCTTCTAACACCTTCGAAGACTTTGGATCTGTCAGATTCCATGATGACAACACATCTATATCTACCAAAGATAACAATCATATCAAGATCACAAAGCATCAAGACTGACATGAGGTTAAATCCAAGGGATTCAACAAGCATCACTTTGTCCATGTGCCTATCCTTGGAAATAACCACTCTGCCAAGTCCCAATACCTTGCTTTTACCTTTGTCAGCATATGTGATTTGCTTCAGAGGTGATGGAGTTAGTGGCATATTCATGAACAAAATTTTATTACCAGTCATGTGATGTGTGCAACCACTATCAAGAACCCACTCAGTACTCTTGGGTTTGTCATCCTGCAGATGAATTAGTACAACTGACCATCTCATATGCTTCAGACTTGAAGAATATGATATCAATTTCATCAGATAGGAATTTCATCATAACAGGATTAAAAGGACGTGTGAAATATTTCTATTTCATCAATATTAGCTTGCGTCCTATCAAGCATTTTCCTCACGTCTCCAACAAATTCTTCAGATGATGATTTTCATCTAGAGACCTGACCTGCAGAAGTGATTAGTTAAATTTCTTCACCACCCACATCTGAAGGGGTGGTGGAGCATTCATCATCCTGCGAGCACCATATGAGAAAGGGGGCATTGAAGCTAATGCACTTCTCTTAGCAGTAGGGGGGGTTAAAGTACTCATACGAATATGCAGAGAACTGGTTTGAGGATTTATGAACATAATGATTTGAAGAATAACACTCATATTCATATTCCTTGTAGTTTCCCTGCATGTTAGAAGTATTAGCACGTGTACGAGCATAGTTTTGACCAGTTGAGGATTTTGATCCTCTTGAAGACTTTGGTCCTACTGAGGAATTTGATCTGGGGTTCAGATTCTTCATCGATGGTGTCATGAGGACATTCACCTGAAGATTTTCAAGACAACTTTTGGTAACCCAGATTTTCCTCAGGGGAGGGCCATTCCTGCAGTTAGTTCCAACATATCTAGCAAATACTTCACCAGCTTGATTTTTGAAAAGTTTATAGTTGGAGTCAAATGACTCATCTGAGGAATAGGATAATTCACAAGAAAAGCCACTTAGATTGGATGGATCAAAAGGAGGCCCAGTAGCAGCAACCCATGAGGTTTTGGGATACTGCTCAGGTTTCCAATAAGATCCATCAGCATTCAATTTCCTCTCAAAGGCAATTCCTTCTTTCCTGGGGTTCCTGTTCAACATCTGCTTTTTGAGCACATCACAAAGGGTTTGATGTCCTTTGAGACTTTTGTATATGCCTGTCACATACAATTCCTTCAGCCCTGCATTTTCATCAGTGACATTTGTGTTTTCCTCAAGTGAGGAATTTGACACTACAGGAGCAGTTGAAGAATTTGTAGCAATTGAAGCATTTGATGATTCTGGTGAAGAATTAGCAGTTTCATGTTCAATGCATTTAAGACACGAAGGAATGAATTCAGCTTGAGCATCGCTGATCTGTTGAGCTAGTAATGAATCATTTTCCATACGAAGATCATCATGAGAAATCCTCAACTTTTCTAGATCAAGCTTCCTTTGAAGAAATTCATAGGAAAGTTTCTCATGATCAGCAAGGAGTGTATCATGACGATCTTGAAGATTATCAAATCTAGACTGAAGACTTTTCACATCTTCAGTGAGGATTTGGGTAAGATTCATTTCATCATTCAACAGATCATCGCTTCTATCTAGCAGTTTCTGAAGCTTTTCTAGGACAGTTTGTTGTTTAGTGGCAATGATCGCAAGTTTACTGTAACTGGGTTTTTTATAGTCATCAGGTTCACAGTCACTTGAATCAGAGGAGGAAGCATCATTCGGTACCTTTGAACCCTTTGCCATGAAGCAATAGGTTGGAGCGAAGTCATCAGTGTGGATGGTGTTATCATTTTCTTCAAGGTTGAAGATTGACTTGCTGACGAAAGTGGTTGCAAGTGCAAGACTAGCCTGTCCGGATTCTGAGTCTTCATCAGAACCCTCCTCTTCATCACATTCCTCTGATTCTGCCTCGGAATCCATTTCCTTGCCAATAAGTGCCCGAGCCTTTCTGAAACTAGTCTTCTTGTGCGATGAGGACTTTGAAGATTTCTTCTTCTTCTTCGAGTCATCAGAACTGTCATCCTTGTATTTCTTTCTTTTTGATTCCTTTCCCCAACGGGGACAATCAGCAATGTAGTGACCTGATTTCTTGCATTTGTGGCAGGTTCTTTTCTTGTAGTCCTCAGATGAAGATTCTGATTTCCTCATATCTCTTCTTGAATATTTACCGAACTGGCCATGTCGTGTAAACCTCTGGAATTTCCACACGAGCATTGCAAGGTCCTGTCCAAATTCTTCAGGATCACCAATGCTATCATCCGAGTCTTCTTCTTCAGATGAGGAAATTGCTCTAGCCTTCAGTGCACGTGGTCTAGAATAGCTTGGTCCATATAGATCTCTCTTTTCTTCTTGCTGGAATTCATGAGTATTGGGTCTTTCGAGTATATCAGCTGGATCAAGCATCTTGTTGTCTGGTCTTTCTTGAATCATCAGAACCAAAGTATCAAATGAAGAATCCAAAGATCTTAGCAGTTTCTTCACTACTTCGTGATTAGTAATGTATCGAGCTCCCAGTGCTTGCAGTTCATTTGATATGTCAGTGAGGTGATCAAAGGTATCTTGGCAGCTTTCATTGTCAACCCTCTTGAAGCGATTGAAGAGATTGCGAAGAAAATCAACATGAGAATCACACTGGGTCGATACTCTTTCATTAACTTTGGACAGTCTTTGCCAGATAAGTTTCACTGAGCCCAAAGCACTTACTCTGCCAAACTGGCCTTTGCTCAGATGGCCACACATGATATTCTTCGCATGAGAATCAAGTTGCTTGAATTTCTTCACATCAGCAGGAGAGATACTAGCAGAGATGATGGGGACGCCATGTTCCACAATATACCAGAGATCATTGTCAATAGCTTGTAGATGCATCTGCATCTTGGTCTTCCAGAAGGGAAAGTTCTTTCCTTGGAAAGTAGGACATGCTGCAGTAACCTTAATCATGCCTGCAGTCGACATAACTAAAACTCCAGGTGGTTTAACCAAAATCACACAGAATAAGGGAGTACCTTGCTCTGATACCAATTGAAAGTGCGTTATATCGACTAGAGGGGGGGGGGTGAATAGGAGATTTTTAGAATTTTATCACCGAGGAAACTCCTTTTGAGGAAATTCCTCACTGATGACTAACTTACAGCGGAAACAACAAAGGATCAAGAGTGCAAAGTTTCACTACAACAGTTTTTCAGGATGAAGAATATGAAAACAGTTTGCACAGTAAGCAGGCACGCAGAAAACAGATGAGAATTAACTTGTGTGAAGAATTTGGGGTTGAGGAATTTCAGAGAAAGTCTTCAGCAAATTCTTCAAACAGTGACAGTGAAAATCATCAACACGTAATGTGAGGAATATAAAGAGTTGAGGAATTAGAACCCGTTTCACAGCAAAGACAGTAGTTGATGACCCAGTTCCAACTGTCGTGACAGTTGTACATCTGGTTTGGAGCGGCTTGGTATTGAAACCAAAAGACACACAGTCCCGGGACACACAGTCCCTACCGTATTCTCCTTGGGCTAAGAACACACAGTCCTCGCCCAACACTCGTGGTAAGTCTTCAGGGCAGACTTCCGAACCCTCACAAACTTGGTCACCCGATGATCCACAATTGACTGCTGGATTGCTCTAGACCATGACGCCTAACCGTCTGGAGGATGCACAGTGCTCAAAGGTAAAAGGCTTCAGTCCCACACAGGAACAACTTCTTCAGTGATGCTCAATCACTTGGTTTTAGGTTTGTGGTTTGGTGTTTGGGGTATTTCCTCACTGATGAATTACTCTCGAAGACTCTGAGGAATTTGGGTTGCTCTTATGACAAGTGTCAGTTTCTAACGGAGCAACCAACCAGCTAATGGTTGTGGGGGGCGGCTATTTATAGCCTGGGAGCATCCCGACATGATTTTACATTAATGCCCTTAAATAATATGACCGTTGGTGTGGATAAGACCAATGATGTGGCGTGGCTATCGAAGCGGTCGGGACCCTCAATTGTGAGAGTCCTCATGTCACTCATATTCCTCACTTGTGGCTTTTGGTAGGATTAGGCTTGGGTTGAGCATCATGAGGAAATTCATTCCAATGTGTTACCTCGACCCCCTTTAACAGTACGGTGTTCCTATTACTCAAGTGTGAAGAAAACAAAACAGAAAGAGTAAATCTTCATGCTTCAAAGTCTTCAGAATGATTTTCTTCAGGACACACCGAATTCCTCAATTTAAATATCTTCACGAGGAATATCAATTTCATCGCAAATTCTTCGCGATTCAAATCTTCAGCTTCAGACCAATTTCTACAACCGAAGATATACATTTTTAGGGGTCGATTTTCATCGAATATTTCAAACTCCTCAGCGACTTATAGATCCTATGTACACTCAAGAACACATTAGATACTTAACCTATAATTCTTCAAACCACCAAAATCACTAAGGGGCACTAGATGCACTTACAACAACGGGGATGAGACCCCCAGAGTCTCCCTTATCCTCCCCTCCTCTCCATTTGCCCCCTTTGCTCTCCTCCTCGCTTCTCCTCGGCATGGCTGAGCTCTGCTCGAGCTGCCGCTCATCGTTGCCGCAGCATCCGGCCTCTCCTCACCTCTCCGAGAAGCCCAGAAGGACAGCCACGACGCCCTGCTCCTCATCATCACCGCAATCGAGACGGAAGCCCCTGAAGCGTCGTCACCATCGTCGTCTTAAACCTCCAGTCGCCGGAGCTCGTCGTCGTGATTCGCCGGCGAGAAGACCTCCCCGATGGGGTAGGCTTAACTGCGGTAGATACACAGTGGCCCGGTGTACCAAGCGTAGTACCATCCGTCGAGGTGGGCTTGGGAACCCTGTACACATCGTTTGAGGCTGTAGAGGAAAAATCGGCCAGACTTCCTTGCGGGTTCAGTCTCAAATAGGTGATAAACCTGGACTAGGGTCTTGTGTGGTTAACGGTCGTGGCCGACATCCACGCTAGTGCTTCCGCTTGAAGGTTGCCAAGATGCATGACGTGCATATGGTGCTAAGTGGTGAGAGCATGTGTGAAGAGGTATACCCCTACAGGGTGAATTAATCTGTTCGAATAGCCGCGTCCTTGGATATAGACTACTTGGAAACATTACATGGTACATCGACAATTTAAATGGATACTCTAAAACATGGAAGATAAGTAGAGTGCTATGGATGGCTTTATCGTAGGGAGACGAGAGTGGATTCATAGTGGTGTATTGAATTGGTGAATATGTGGACTCGTGTTTGCTATCCCACCTCAAAGAAAGAACTTGTAGTCATAGTACAGGTTAGCCAAGAGTCAAAGCCGGCTTGCTGCAATCAAACCCCACAATCCCTTCATTGATACCGATGCATATGTAGATAGTTCTGATGTAAGTCTTGCCAAGTACCTTTGTACTCACGGTTGCTTTTTTTCCAGAGAAGTCCTTAGTCTCATTAAAGGTTCCTACGCGATGTGTTCGATGTTGACCGGAATAGCTTGGGGATCCCAGACAGAGGTATGGTTCCTTTGGTAGGGTCGTGGTAGCTTTTCAGGCTCCTCCAACCATTTTTATTAGATGCCTGTACCCAGACATGTTTTGCTTCCGCTTGATGTTTGTATGACTTGAATGTCGGGTCATGAGACCCCTGTTTCTAATATCATACTATGTTGATTCTTATGAGTCTTTAATAAAAGCTTGAGTCATAGAGTTATGTTGTGATGCCATGTTGTATTTACACATATCGTGCATATTGTGTGTATGTTATGAAATGCATTATATGTGTGGGATTCGACACCTAGTTGTGTGCCTTTAGTAGTACTCTTTATGGGGAAATGCCTCTTTGTGCTTCCTTTGAGATTTGGTAGCTTGCTACTGCTCCGGACACATTGATTGACCGACATGTATCCTTCTTTCCTGCTGTGTCTGTCCCTTCGGGGAAATGTCACGCGGTGTAATGGAGTCCTTGTAGCTTGCCACGACTCGTCTACACACGTTGATGACAGAGACCTGCTTTGCGGGGTTATGTATGCCTGTCCCTGTACAGATGTACCACTTGGGTTTATAACTAGTCATGTCGGCCCGGGTTCTTTGTCGTTTGAATGCTAGCGACAAATTCATATACGTGAGCCAAAAGACGCAAACGGTCCCGGCCAAGGTAAGGTGGCAGCCGTGGAGTTTACCGGGCGTGAGGCCGCAAAGTGATGTGATGTGTTACAGGCTGGGTTCTTATGATTTAGGATCGGGGTCCCGACATTAAAATAATTACGGTTTAGGCTTGAACAAATGCGGAATAAAACTAACGGTTAATTTATCAAGCACAAAACCTAAAACAACTAGGCTCACCTATGTGCACCAAACACTTATGTTAAGCAAGATTAACCAACTAAGTGATAGCAAGATATATGACAAGAAACAATATGGCTATCACAGAGTAAAGTGCATATATAAAGGGTTCGGGTAAGAGATAACCGAGTCACTTGGTGAAAGTGCAGTCATGCCCTTAATCGTGTTTTGGTGTTGCTGACAACACACATATAGATAACTAATTGCTAATCCCCTTTAAGATGTTGTTAATGATCATGTGTTGATAAGGACAAGCTAATGTGCTAACAAGGACAAGATCAAGATAAGCATTCCTGAGCACTACATGCTTGATTCTTGTGGCTGTTCACATGGTGGACAAATGAAGATGAATACATAAGCTAGGCTTTCCACATTGTGTATGGGAGAGCTACTTGAAGACTTCATCATGTCTTGCTTTCAACTTGAGCCAAGAAGGAACAACAACATCAAGCTCAAGTGAAAGGGCTAACTCAAAGGTATCAGTTCCTTTGACGTTAGTGGTGCGGAGTGATGATCAGCGAATAAAAGTATACACTCAAGTATGGATCATCAGTACCCTTTTATGATTCTTGAGTCTTTAGGGATCCCGCACTATTAAGAGGGGATCACAGGTTTTGCGATGAACTTGCTCAAACTACATCTCTAGTTTTCTGCTTATACCACATGTCCACTGCTCTGCTTTTATCTAAAAATAGAACCAATGCCTCGGACATCCGGCTTCCTCCGGACGTCCGAGGGCCGGACGCCCGACCACTTCATAAATCCAGAACCTTATACCAGAGAAATCCAGAGTCAAATAACTCGGACTTCCGGATCCCTCCGAACGTCCGAGGGCCGGACGCCCGACCACTTCGGAAAACCGAAACCTTGCACCAGAGGAATCCAGAGACATTTAACTCGGACTTCCGGCCTCCCCCTGTCGTTCGGGGGCCGGACGTCCGACCACTTTTGGAATCCGGTGCCCTAGAACAGAACTGAACTCTCGTACATCCAACGTTCTCTTCGGTCGTTCGGTCCCTGTTCATCTAAACAGTGATTCCTGATATCTATTCAGTGGTTCCTGATATATATACATCCCTCGGACGACCGAACCCTGTCGGACGTCCGACCCCTTGTGGGCGTCCGGACATCCGAGAACTGCCGGACGTCCGACCACTGTCAGACTTAAGTGACCCCAACGGTTACTTTCCCCTCTCCACTATAAATACCCCTCTCCCACTTCGTGAGAGGGCACCCAACACAACCATATCCTCATAAGAACACATTTCTACCTCACACAAATTTGCTCACACCAAATCTTAGATCCCAAGAGCAGTTGTGAGCCCCTTTGAGAGTTGTTCCAATCAAACGATAGATCGTCTCCCTCTCCTCCTCTCAACCCAAGCTATTTGAGATTTGAGCAAGTTTTCAGCATTCCCCGTGATCTTGTTACTCTTGGAGGTTGGAGACTCCTAGGCGGTAGGAGTTCTTCGGAGAGGAATCAATCCGTGTGATTACCCCCAGAAAAGTTTGTGAGGGTTTGGAAGCCACCTCAAAGGCTTACCACTAGTGGCTGAGAAACGCCTTCGTGGTGTTATCTCAAAGGGAGAATAAGGTGAGCCTTCGTGGCGTTGGTGTGCCTTCCTGGTAACATCCACCTCTCTAACAGTGACTAGCTTCCCTCCAAGGAAGTGAACATCAGGATACATCTTTGTCTCAAGTGACCTTGGTTATCCCTAACCCTAACTCCTTACTTGTGGTTTACTTGTGTTACTTGAGCATACATACATTGCATATTGTTTGTGCTCATTATATTGTGTTGGCTATTTCTTTGTACAAGATTAATCGTTCAAGCATACCCTCTATATCCACACATTCACACTTGCAGCTTTTGATATATCGTGTGCTATAGTGTGATCTAGTATCTTGTGTCGTTCACCTACTTGTCGTGTGATATAGCTCAAGTAAGTTTGTGTAACTTACTTGTGCTTGTTAGTAACCATGTTGTGTCCATCTTGGCAGATCGTGTTGTTGGTACACGTTGCGGTGCCTATTGCATTTAGGATTTGTGCTTGAAAAGTATCCTCTTAGTTTATTTCCGCATTAGGTTTAAGCCAAATCCGAAGAAGTTTTTAAATAGCCTATTCACCCCCCTCTAGGCGTCATCGTGGTCCTTTCAATTGGTATCAGAGCAAGGTCTCTGTTTAATTAGGTTTCACGACCTAGAGAGTATCGATGTCGACTATTGGATTAGTGCACAATGACACCTTTGACTTTGATGGCACAAATTATACCCTATGGAGAATTCGTATGCTCCATCACTTTCGGGCCATGGGCCCAAATACTTTACGAATTGTTCTTGTAGGGATTGCCGACAAAAAGGATGATGCATCTTCATCTACTAATGAAATGTATCTTGATTGTGAGGCTTTTCTTGCCATTCATCGAACCATAAGTCCTGAGGTGTTTAAGTCTATCTCGACTTGCAAGTCAGCTCATGAAGTTTGGACTAAACTTGAAGATTTATATGGTGGGTCCAATCTTGATGAAGACGATATTATGATGAAGGAGTTGGTGCATGAGCTCTTCACTCTTTTCGGTCATAAAGAGTCCACCACTACTTCCATATCCGATTGCTTGCACACCTCAGCATCTTCAATCTCACAAGGTAATGACATGGTGAGTGAAGAAATATATGTTGATGAAAATGTCATAGCCTCTATGGACACGAGCATATCTAGCACCACACATAGTGTAAATTATTGTGCTGATAGGTCATGTATTTCACCTAAAGATCCCTCGACAAATGTTTGTGGTGATATGCCTGCTTTCCCGTGTCCTCTTGATCAAAATATCTTGTTTCTCCCTAGTTGCTCTATGACTAATCATTTAGGGGAAATTAAGAAATATGAAGTACTTTTGACTAATGAAGAATCTGATTCACCAAAAGAATCATCATCAACTCCTCCAGTTCACATGTGCCTCATGGCAAGAGGTAATAATGAGGTATCATCTTCCCCGTGCAATAACGATGATATTTGCGACAAGGATGATGATGATGACTTGACTAAAAATATCTATGTGATCAGTAAAATTCTTCATAAAGCTAAAAATAAAGCTCTTCAAAGATTCCAAGATGTTCTTGCTTACTTTGAAAATTGTAATGATTCACTTAATCATGAACAAGCTAAAAGTGAAAAACTTGAACATGAACTTGAGAAGAGTCATCAAGCATGTAGAGACTTAAGATCTTCAAAAGAAGAGATTAAAGTTGCTCATGATAAACTTAAAAAGTATTTTGAGGTCCTTCTCCTTGAATGCAATAGTGTCAAGGGAGAGCTCATCAAAACCTCTAAGATCTATGAGGAGCTTCAATCTACTCATGAGAAGTCTCTAATTGCTACTTACTCCTCTCATATTGTTGATGATACTTATACATCTAACTCTACCTCATTTGAAGTATCAACATTGAAGGAGAATGTTGAGCTACGTGCTCAACTTGATTTACTAACTAGCAATTATGGGAAGTTGGAAGAAAACCATGTAATGCTCACAAGCTCTCATGCCGATCTTCTAACATCCCATAATGTGCAAAAGTTAGCTCATGAGGCTATCACCACCAAGGTAACATCAAGTGAGCCTCATGTGGACAATGGCACTACTTCTAGTCAAAGTACTATATTTCCATGTGCTAGTCCTCGTAATTCGTCTACTCATAATGTTGCTACCTCGTGTGATGAATTACTTTCCCTGCCTTGTTGCTCTAACATTGAAGCTTACACTTCCTCTAGTACTTGCACTGATACTAACCGTGCAGAGGAAATCGAAGAGCTCAAGGCCCAAGTCACTTCTTTGAAGAAAGACTTGGAACAGTGTCATGAAGGGATGTCCACACCCAACAACATCCTGTGTAAGCAAACATCTCCGAATGACAAAAATGATGTTGGAGTAAACTCAAACAAGAACAAGAGTGGCCTAGAACAAGTCAAGAATTCGGCCAAAATCATTTGCTTCAAGTGCAAAGTTAAAGGGCACCATGTTAGATCTTGCCCTCTGAAGACGAAGTCTCGAAGTCACAAGCAACAAGGGAAGCAACCACAAACTTAATCACACACTCAGCTACGAGTTGAAGGAAGGCCTCTTACCAATAATACCCAAGCCAACACTCCCCGAGGTGAGAAATCAACTGGGAAGAAAGCAAAGGGTAGATGTTGCTACTTATGTCGTGAGAAGGGTCACGTCTCTTCGTCTTGCACGAGAGGTAACTTATCCAACCCAATCACTATTGATGATAGCTATTCCCTTGGGAAGGATAAGGTTGGCAATGTGTTTTCCAAGTTTGTTGGTACTCAAAATGGTGTCAAGAAAAGAACCATTTGGGTTGCCAAGCCTATTGTGACTAACCTCTCAGGACCCAACGTAGTTGGGGACCAACAAGCTCAAACTTGATCAATAGGTGACTTTGGAGGACATTGGAGACTTGGATACACAATGCAAATTTGAGGACTCTTCATCATTTGTATTATCTCAAGCCAAGTCATTTGGATTATCGAGCCCATATCCCATATCCAATGTGCCTCTTTGCGGTAACTTGTACTTAAATTGTTTACATTGAAAGTTGCCTGCCCCACTCCTTCTCATGTCTAGGTTTGGTACCTAGCATCTACTTTGACATGTTGCGCCTACTAGTATTATTGTTATGTGTTATCTATCATGTGTAGGTCGTTATGTATGTCATATAGTTGTGTGTAGTCCTGATCATTACTTGCATCCTAGTTGCACCGTCGTGTGGGTCTTTTGAGACGTTAATAGCTCATCACATTAAGGGGGAGTGTTCTGATCTACACACATCACTAACCCAAAATGTGTATATATGTATTGGACTCCATCTAGTATTCACGGTGCAAGATTACCCAATCAATTCGTTTGATGTCAAAGCCATCCGAAGTTCAAATTGGCATCCACTTATCAGCTTATTTGGATGATTGATTGCCTTGTATGATAAATACATGGATTATCACATTAGGGGAGTGTGATATGCTTTGTGCACGTCACATCACCTGGTAAGATAAACATCTGATGTATGCCACTCAGAATCTACCACATAGGGTTATTCTATAACTGTGTGGCGTGTCATGCTCCACATGTCTTAATTCGCATAATAACCCTGTTGGTGTCTAAATCCCTTAGATGTGCGGGAGTATGACGTCCTACTACACCAATACTCATGGCTTAGCCGCTAGATCGTACCTAAAGGAAGGGCATATTTGATGCATGCTTTTCGAACTATTTCTCTACACTATGATCTAACTAATTGGGATGCTAACGTATGACATCTAAACACTATGCTTATGGTTGAACTCCCATATCACACTTGTGTGAGTATAAAACGACCTTTGTGCTCGTTTGGCATCTACCACCACTGATAATTCTAAATACCATTGTGTTCTCTCACACATGGTATCTCTGGCTTGGTAGTGTTTTTTATGGTCATTCTATTTCGGCTTTGTCTTCATTTGACCTACATAACTTGCCAAGAAATTCATGTGTCTCCCGGTAATCTCCCATGCATGTCTTTGAGCTCGTACTATTTACTTCATAATGTTGTGGGAGTTATAATCATATTACCTACACTTATACATCTACTGGGGTGAGACATGCATGTAAGGTTGTGCAAAATGCATACCTTACATGGTTCGATGCTTTGACCGCTTCATGTGTTGAACTTGGGGTGCCATCATATGTTGATTTGTCACCCTGATCCATTTTGGACGACATGAATGTTCTGTAATTGACAATTATGTGTTCATTTGTCCAAATTGTATATCCTTGGATTTTGATAGGCTTGTGTAGGCATATCTACTATGTGTAGATGCACATGCCGTGTCTATCGTATCTTTGATCCAATATATGTATATGGTAAATCAGACGTATCCATTAAAAGGTTAAGGTGTGCTTGAAAGTAAAACTTATATCTATATGCACATAATTGAGTGATCTTACCCTATATATATTGTAGTTGGACTAACTACTTCAGACCCAATAATTTTGGATTGTGCTTAAATGGTGGTTTAGGTACTTTGGAGAAGCATTGCTATCTTGACTTATTCTCAGAAGAAGATGGTGCTAGTCACGAAGAAATTAGAATTAAGACAGGACTCGGCTACTTCTACGCCATACCAATGCTTTTCCAGTAACAAGTATTTACTTCATGCATGTATAACATTAGAGTCAACCCTGTGTAGGTTGCATCATTGCATGAACATAATATTTTTTCCACTTTGTAATTTCCTACTTGTCCTTGTCAATCACACTGATGAAATGCTTAGTGTTGGTGTTCTCTTAGCACTTCATGGTCATATGAATGAGAAAAATTTGTGCCATGGCCCTTGTGTCATGTGCCTTGCTCTCATAATAGGATAACTTGTGCATGATTCTATGCACTCATGCGTTTGACCGTATTTTGGACCCACACTTATCATAGTAATCGAATTAGAAGATTTACATCATACCATGTCCAAAATATGTTAGTTGAGAGGCCCTTGGTTGCTACACATGCGAGAATACTCCTTATCGCCTCACATCATGAGCAAGACAGAAAATGCTTAAGTATCCATGTCTCGAGGTAGCACTCGAACTTGTTGGTTAAACCCACCACACACTCCATTGCTCGAGCGTTGGGAAGGTATAGTCACTATATAAAATTCTGTTGGATGTTACCTCCGCTCTATTCACTTGAACCATCTCACCATCATGATTCAGCCCTGACTGCCTACTTCTCTCTTGGTCGTCCGACGAGTCTCGGACGTCCGACGGCTAAACACACTCCGGACGTCCGGCACATGTCGGTCGTCCGACGGCTGATGCTCTTCGGACGTCCGACGCCCGTCGGACGTCCGACACATTGGGAGCCTCTATAAATAGAGGGGCGCGGGATGGGCCTTACCCTAGCCCCCACGCGCCCCCTTTCTCACAGCCGCCTCCCCAGCCGCCGCCAGCTGCCTGAGGAGCTCGACCTCGCCAGCACCGGGGCCCTGCCCCGCGATCTGGCTATTCTCCTCCATGGGATCCTTCTTCCATTCCTTCCCTCTTTCGATCTGCAGGTATCCTCTCGGTCTCTCTCGTGATTGGTTCCCCTTTCTCACTATTTCATGTGTTTTCTCATGTGTTTTGACCATGACCGTTCCCCATTGGGTTTCCAATCATGTAGGCCTTTTTCCATCATGCCCAAGATTAAGCACACTGCCCGGAAGAACTCTGCTGGCTCATCCGCTCGTGCCCCTCCTAGCACGGGGTCGGATGACTCTGATGTACCATGCCGTCCCTTCAAACGGCTCGCCCGACGTCCTCCTCCACATCCCCACTCCTCGTCTGATGGCTCTGACTTCGAGGATGAGCTTGCAGCTGAGGAACGTGCTGAATACGTCGCCGTTCGGAAGACTATGCCGAAGCCGGGGACTCGCAGGCCTTCATATATGCCACCGCCTTCTCCTGAACAGCCCGAAGGTGATGCTCGTCGCATCTCCCTTGAACCTCCTCCTGCTTTAGGTCGTCAAGTCAAGGACTTCACCAAGGTTCCTAAGTCTTCCTACTTTACATTCCGCCGCGATGTTAACCAATTTTCTGTTGAACGTGACTCTATGGACTCAGGTTTCCACACACACGTCCAAACATACATCTTTTCTACTGTTATCGTTCCTAAGGGTCTCTCAGTACATCATTATATTGATCTTGAGCATATTCGCACTCACCCGGCGAAATACCCGGGTGCCATTGAGCTTATTGAGTCATCGGGGCTCGCTGCCCCCTTTGCTTTTCGGTGCGATTTTAACAGTGCCGCTATTCATCAATTTTATGACACGTGTTTCTTTGTCTCAAACAACACTGTTAGCTGGATGACTTCTGATGTTGAGTTCACAGCCTCTTATGCTGATTTTGTTGCCGCACTCGGTTTCCCCGACTCCGGCACCAAAATCCATAAGAATGATCCTAACCATGCACATAAGCCCGTTGAGGCGTGTGGCCTTCTCCTCAAACCACTTCGTGAACTTGATGCAGACGAACGGATGAAGGATCTTAACCAAGTATCCATCTGGCGCTCTCCCTTCTTTATCATTTTTCAGTGTCTTATTCGCACCGTCTATCCTAAGATGGGTGATAGGGGAACCTACAGCGGCTACTGTATTGATATCATGTCACATTTACACGAGTCCCCCAAGCGCAAGATTAATGTGCCTCACTTTCTCTGGCATGAGATTCGGCTCGCTAGTCTTCAATACAAGCGAGCCTTCCCTCATGCCCCCTTCATCCAGGCTTTTATTCACCATGTTGCTGAATTCACTGTTGCTCCCACTCACACGCATCGCAAGTGGGCCATTCCCAATCACATGGCGGATGACTATGCTCCTAAGAAAACCTCATCCACCTCCACTCGCCGCACTGCTGCCCGGTCAGCAACCCCTTCATCCAGCTCACCTCCTCTCGGTCGCTTTGCCAAATTCATTGGCAAGGCACATTCTGCCATGATGAAGGCTTTCTCTTTCCAGTGCAGTCAAACTCATGATGTGGTTTCTTGCCTCATCTCCTCCAAGAATGCCCTCAAGGCTCGTCTGAGAGACTCGGGCGCTCTTGATGTGAGTGACGATGAGGATCTTCCTGCTGCTCCTCCTTCTGACTTTGGCTTCCCATCTGGTCCTGAGTGGGCTGATTTTCTTGACGAGGCTGGTGGCAGTGGCCTGCGTGATGATGATGATGTTGATGAGGGTGATATTTGAGTATGTGGTAGCATTGCCGGGTCCCTTCCTTTTTGGTCCTTGATGCCAAAGGGGGAGGACATTATCTTATCTTAGTTTTGATTTTAGTTTCTCTCATAATGTATGGTATGATGTATTATGTCGAACTTAATGATGTGTCATCATGTAACGATACTTATGGATGATGTGCTATGCCATCACTTATGGATGATGTATTGTTAAACTATCATGTGGTGATGAGATATCATGATATTATCGTTGTGTCATATGATGATGAGTTTTATGCTATCCTATTGATTCATATGATATGCTTTGATTCATATGATATGCTATGAATTATTGATTCATATGATATTCTATGTATTGTTGAACTATTATGGTGTAATGTTATATCATGCTATTATCTTCAAAGCACCATTAAGGGGGAGCTCCCGCACTTACCTATTTTACTATGCATATAATCAAGGGGAGCTTCATAAGCATAGTAACAAATCTCTCCTAAGCCACACATGTTTATTACTATTTTTGAGAGCTATATGTATGTTGTCATCAACTACCAAAAAGGGGGAGATTGAAAGTGCAGTCATGCCCTTAATCGTGTTTTGGTGTTGCTGACAACACACATATAGATAACTAATCGCTAATCCCCTTTAATCTGTTGTTAATGATCATGTGTTGATAAGGACAAGCTCATGTGCTAACAAGGACAAGATCAAGATAAGTATTCCTGAGCACTACATGCTTGATTCTTGTGGATATTCACATGGTGGACAAATGAAGATGAATACATAATCTAGGCTTTCCACATTGTGTATGAGAGAGCTACTTGAAGACTTCATCATGTCTTGCTTTCAACTTGAGCCAAGAAGGAACAACAACATCAAGCTCAAGTGAAAGGGCTAACTCAAAGGTATCAGTTCCTTCGACGTTAGTGGTGTGGAGTGATGATCGGTGAATAAAAGTATACATTCAAGTATGGATCATCAGTACCCTTTTATGATTCTTGAGTATTTAGGGATCCCGCACTATTAAGAGGGGATCACAGGTTTTGCGATGAACTTGCTCAAACTACATCTCTACTTTTCTGCTCATACCACATCTCCACTGCTCTCCTTTTATCTGAAAACAGAACCAATGCCTCGGACATCCAGCTTCCTCCGGACGTCCGAGGGCCGGACGCCCGACCACTTCGGAAATCCGGAACCTTATACCAGAGAAATCCAGATTCAAATAACTCAGACTTCCAGCTCCCTCCGGACGTCCGAGGGCCGGACGCCCGACCACTTCCGAAAATCGGAACCTTGCACCAGAGAAATCCAGAGTCATTTAACTCGGACTTCCGGCCTCCCCCTGTCGTCCGAGGGCCGGACGTCCGACCACTTTCGGAATCCGGTGCCCTAGAACAGAACTGAACTCTCGGACATCCGACCTTCTCTTCGGTCGTCCGATCCCTGTTCGTCTAAACAGTGATTCCTGATATCTATTCAGTGGTTCCTGATATATATACATCCCTCGAACGACCGACCCTTGTCGGACGTCCGATCCCTTGTGGGCGTCCGAACATCCGAGAACTGCCGGACGTCCGACCACTGTCAGACTTAAGTGACCCAACGGTCACTTTCCCCTCTCCACTATATATACCCCTCTCCCACTTCGCGAGAGGGCGCCCAACACAGCCATATCCTCATAAGAACACATTTCTACCTCACACACATTTGCTCACACCAAATCTTAGATCCCAAGAGCATTTGTGAGCCCCTTTGAGAGTTGTTCCAATCAAAAGATAGATCGTCTCCCTCTCCTCCTCTCAACCCAAGCTATTTGAGATTTGAGCAAGTTTTGAGCATTCCCCGTGATCTTGTTACTCTTGGAGGTTGGAGACTCCTAGGCGGTAGGAGTTCTTCGGAGAGGAATCAATCCGTGTGATTACCCCCGGAAAAGTTTGTGAGGGTTTGGAAGCCACCTCAAAGGCTTACCACTAGTGGTTGAGAAACGCCTTCGTGGTGTTATCTCAAAGGGAGAATAGGGTGAGCCTTCGTGGTAACATCCACCTCTCTAACGGTGACTAGCTTCCCTCCAAGGAAGTGAACATCGGGATACATCTTTGTCTCAAGTGACCTTGGTTATCCCTAACCCTAACTCCTTACTTGTGGTTTACTTGTGTTACTTGAGCATACATACATTGCATATTGTTTGTGCTCATCATATTGTGTTGGCTATTTCTTTGTACAAAATTAATCGTTCAAGCATACCCTCTATATCCACACGTGCACACTTGCAGCTTTTGATATATCATGTGCTATAGTGTGATCTAGTATCTTGTGTCGTTCACCTACTTGTCGTGTGATATAGCTCAAGTAAGTTTGTGTAACTTACTTGTGCTTGTTAGTAACCGTGTTGTGTCCATCTTGGTAGATCTTGTTGTTGGTACACGTTGCGGTGCCTATTGCATTTAGGATTTTTGCTTGAAAAGTATCCTCTTAGTTTATTTCCGCATTAGGTTTAAGCCAAATCCGAAGAAGTTTTTAAATAGCCTATTCACCCCCCCTCTAGGCGTGATTGTGGTCCTTTCACTTGGAGACGATGATGTATCCCGAAGTTCACACCCTTGCGGATGCTAATCTTCGTTGGAGCGGTGTGGAGGCAAAATGCTCCCCAAGATGGCACTAAGGCCACCGTAATCTCCTCACGCCCTCGCACAATGCAAAATGTCATGATTCCACTAAGGTAGACCCGTACAGATAAGGTTGGGGCAATCTCCACAACTTAATTGGAGGCTCCCAACAACACCACGCAGCTTCACCACAATGGCATATGGCTTCGAGGTGACCACAAATGCTCGGGGCAATCTCCACAACTTAATTGGAGACCCCGACACTTGCCCGGAGCTTTACACCATAATGATTGAGCTCCGAGGCACCACCAAGCTTCTAGCGGTACCAAGTACCCAAGGCTAATAAGCTTCTCAAACTTCACTTCCACGTATCACCGTGGATAACTCAAACCTATGCACCAAATGCAATGGCAAGAACACACGAAGTGGAGAAGTCCCTCACACTCAAAGCCCCCCACAACAATAAAAGCTATGGAGAAATATGAGAGGACGAACAAGGAGCTCACAAAGAACTCCAAGATCAAGATCCAAGGGGTTCCCCTCACATAGAGGAGAAAGTGATTGTTGGATATGTGGATCTAGATCTCCTCTCTCTTTTCCCTCAAGAACTAGCAATAATCATTGGAGGGATTGAGAGTTAGCAAGCTCGAAGAAGGTCAACAATGGGGGAAGAACATGAGGTGAAACGATAAGGTTCAATGGGGAAGAAGACCCCCTTTTATAGGTGGGGAAAAACCAACCATTATGCTTCCCAGCCCGCACAGAGCGGTACTACCGCTCGGTAGGTTCACCAGCCATGCTGAGGCAAAAAGGATGCACAAATAAAGTCCGACGAAGTGGTACTACCGCTCAGTAGGTTCACCAGGCATGCCGAGGCAAAAAGGATGCGCAAATAAAGTCTGATGGAGCGGTACTACAGCTCGTGGGAGCGGTACTACCGCTCGGCACAAGCAGTACTATTGCTTGCCACATAATTTGCCTTAACTTTCGCATACCGACTCCGAATTCAACGAAACCAAGTTTGTTGGAAGGATAACAACATGGGCTAACACAATGTTGATAGAAATTTCAATAAGAAGCAAGTGAGAAAAGGCCCATAATAAAATGGTGAGAACCCTTCCTCGAATAAGACCGGTAAAAACTCCCAACATCGAAAACATCATAGAAGATGCGTATGGACTCCGTTTTCGATGAACTCGAGGTTGTCATGAAGATGACCATAAGCTCTAAAACTCACAGAGAGGAACACCAAACAAGAACCAAGACGTATGATGCAAGGATGCAAATGGTTTGAGCTCTCAATGAACGATACCATCAAACTACTCACTTGAGAGTCCCCTTGACAGTACGACAATCTATCCTAAAACAGAAAACCTATCAAGGGCAAACCTATACCTTGCACCTCGTCCTCTTGAGCTAGATGACGATGATCTTCGCTTCTCAAGATGGACCACCTTTCTTGATTGCGTTGGCTTGATGAAGACTAGTTGATTGCTCCCCCATACACACTATGGGTGAGCCGCTCTTCAGCATATCTTCACAAGTCCTTTGCCACCACAATGGACGGCAAGCTTCAAGCATGATATCTTCGTAATGATCCACTTGAACTTGCACACCGCAATCTTGATGACGATCACCACTTGACGTCATCCTCCATGGGTTGTATGAGATCTTTCTCTTGACGCAAGCCCATGGAAACACACCTAACCCCACATAGAACTCTCAGGAAGACCATGGGTTAGTACACAAACACATAATGGACAATGCTTACCATACCATGGGGTCACTTGATCCCTCTCGGTACATCTTGTACGCTTTTGTGTTGATCATCTTGATTTACTCTTTGTCTGACGATCTTGATCAACCTTGTGTCTCTATGAACATTCTTTGGATAATACCTTGAATACCACCTTGGTCATCATATAAACTCCTTGAACCCAAGAGATGGACTTCGAGAAGTGCCTATGGACAAATCCTATAAATATAACTTAAGGCAACCGTTAGTCCATAGGAATTGTCATCGATTACCAAAACCACATATGTAGAGATATGCTCTAACAATCTCCCCCATTTTGGTAATTGATGACAACCACTTCAAGAGAGTTTATATAAGAAAATAAGCATAACCAAGCACGCACATACAAAGCAATAATGCATGCGTGCAAGATGTAAATGCTTACTCAATAAAAGCAAAATCCCCTAAACATGTCCGAAGTAAACTCTCTAAACTTCTCCCCCATTGGCATCGATTGCCAAAATGGACGAAAAGTTTAGAAAGCCAATATAGTAGGTGGTCCTCCAAAAGGTGTGTACTTCTCATCAAATGAGTGCAAAGAAATACACAAATACAATGATAAGTAGTTGGAGGAAAACGAACTATATTGAGGACCCAAAGATTGGAAAAAGAAGGATCATATGGCACAAAGACATACAAAATAGAAGCAAGCAATCAAAAGATACCATATGGAACAAACAATCACATGGTCCTTCGAACCACATGAATAAAATATATTATGATAAAGGTAAAGGAGTGTTTTATCAAAACTAGAGAAGCTCCCCATGATTTCTGCACTAATAAGAGATTTTTGTATTTGATACAAGTGCACAAAATAGGATCGTTGCTCCCCCAAAATTAATAAAAACACACAACGAGTGCAAGAAGATAGATGAGACAATAATCATTTCACTTGCACAAAACAAATGGTTGAGCAACATGTAAAAGAGGCAACTTAAGATAGGCTCAACCAAAATAATGTGTGTGAGTCATGGCAAAGCACTTGAGAAGACTAAGATAAGGATGAGCATTACTCATCAACATAGTCTTGATGAAATGATAAACAAAGTGCAAGACATATCCTTCCCACACACACACTACTAGAAAATGGGTTCACAAGCTTACTAAAAAAATTGAGAACCAACGCTTGTGACAGCCCATGGTGAAGATAGGAAATAATAACCTTGTCAAGAGGAGGGATACCAATCGAAATGGAAAAATCCTCATCAAGACAAGCACGAGGAAAAATATTCTTCACCACCAAAGAGTGCATCAAGATGCAAGAATATAAGATACGCACTCAAGAAAAATCCTTTCACGAAGCCACCAAAAACTGAAAAAGGAAATGCAACGATGGACATGAAAGAAAAGAGGATATCAATTAGAGATGTAACTTCTCTCATGTGTAAAAGATTCTAGGTAGAAGACAATCGTGATGATATATATCCACAAAGAAGGATGTACACACGAAATGGTTATTAGAAGGAACAAACAAGATATCCAAAAGAAGTCATAAATATATCAATAAGGTCTTTGCTTGGAAGCATAGCACATGGCCTAATATTTTCTTATTATACAATATGAAGTTCCAACATACGAATATCAAAGACATCCCAACTAGCAATAAGACATCATCGTTTGGATGCTTTGAGAAAGGAAACAAGTACCACAAGAACGAATCAAGAGATTCATGCCAAGATGCAACTTGGAGAGAGAGACAAAACCACGAGAGGAGGGTATAACCCCTCGCGGTCCCGATGGCGCGGTAGTACCGCCTCGCCAGCGGTTGTAAAATTTTACTCCTGCTTGCTGGGCGGTAGTACTGTTCGTCCAGCGGCAGCAGAAAAATATTGTCATGCTGGATGCGGTAGTACCGTGTCGGTGCCGCTACTGCATGATTGCAGCAGTAACACATCTCTAGCGGTAGTACCGTGGCTACCCACGGTAGTACCACTCAGCCAAGAGAAGATATGTTCGGGCCTTGCAAGGAATGTATGCATGAAGTAGATACTTGTTACCCAGACATCATTGGATTGATGTAGTATATGGTTGTTCATTGATCATCCTAACTTGGCTCCATTAAGCACACGGTGTCAACACCTTCCTTGTAGGTGAGCCGAGCATCCAATGCATCTCCAATTTTTCCTAGAACAACAAACAAACAAAATGGTGCCCAAACTCATTGGGACCAAAGAGTTAGAAAACCAATAATACATAGGACAAAGTCCACATAAATATGTGCATATAGATATGAAATTGAATTTCATGCACACTTTAGCCAATTTATGACAAGGTGGAGTTTCCCCTATATATCGGGTCAAGGAAATAAAGCATGCAAAAGAAGCTATATATAGTAAATATGCATGCTCAAGGCTTTCAAGAATCAACTCAACACAAAGTTGATAAGTCACCAAAAGACAAGGTATCAAGTGATAATAAGATCCCAAACAAAAAAATATCACTTGAAGGATATCAATTAAAAGATACCTCAAGGAATGAGATATCCATTGACACATGCCAAATAACAGGAAACAAGATACCAATTGAAGGAAAACAAACACGAGGTATCTAGTTTCCAAAAGAGATCTAGGTTCCAAACAAACCAAACCCTCAACAAATTTGCATGATCGCACAAAGCATCATAAATATCAAGATTTGCCTCCCATCAACACACTTGATGGGGATCAAAAGATTTTATGATGGACGAATAAAGAGAGTGTTCTAAAGAAAATAGGATAGGTCCCCCAAGGGATGTGCATTATATAGAATTTGCATTTAAATACAAAATGCACAAGATGGGATCATCACTTTCTCTATATCTATAAAAATACTAGACATGTTAAAATAGATCCACAAGAGGCAAGGAAGACAAACGAAACACAAAATCCAATGTAAAAACGATTAGCAATTTCTACCACATGATGGGAATACGAATTGTCAAGGACAAGAAGTATTTTGGAAATAATACTCATTGGTAGATCACCAATATATCCAACATCATCTTTTACCCCTAAAATGCAAGCAAATGACACTTGTAGAGATAACATGCCACCTAGGAACAAGATAACTTACAATATGAACACTAAGTGACAATGCCTCAAATGTACACATTTTTTAGGCTTGTAGTATGCACATAGAATATTACTCACCCATAATGTGATAACCCAAAAATATTAACAAGTGGCAAATTAAAACCAACAAGAGATAATTAATGGACCATATAGAATTTGAATTTCTCATGAGTAAGACTTACCACATAGAAACTAGATAATCTTGAAATATCATTACTAAGTGGTATTCCCCATGTATACACATTTATAGGATTGTGAGGTGTGCAAAGCACATCACTCCCACACAATGGGATAATCCATTAGTCTCTCACAAGAGCCAACAAAGATATAAACAATATGCAAAAATGCTCAATACAAGACTCACATGTACATGATGTGCAAACCATCATACACATACTCGATTACTCAAGATAAGAAAGTTGTAAGCACATCATATACAAACACATGCAAGGTACAAAACCACAACATGCAAAGGGGAAAGTAACTAACAATGTAAACAGTTTAAGTACAAGTTACCGTAAGGAGGCACATTGGATATAAGATAGAAACTTGATAATCCAAATGACTTGGCTTGAGATAATATGAATGATGAAGTCCCCTTAATTCTTCATTATGTATCCAAGTCTCCAATGTCCTCCATAATTACCTATTGATCAAGTTTGAGCTTGTTGGTCCCCAACCACGTTGGGTCCTAAGAGGTTAGTCATAATAGGCTTGGCAACCCAAATTGTACTTTTCTTGACACCACTTTGAGTACCAACAAACTTGGCAAACACATTGCCAACCTTATCCTTCCCAAGAGAATAGATATCATGAATAATGATTGGGCTGGATAAATTACCTCTCGTGCAAGAAGAAGCGAAGTGACCCTTCTCACGACATAAGTAGCAACATCTACCCTTTAATTTCTTCCCTATTGATTTCTCAACACGAGGAGTGTTGGCTTGGGTCTTCTTGGGAAGAGGCCTTTCTTCAACTTGTAGTTGAGTATGTGATTGAATTTGTGGCCGCTTCCCTTGTTGCTTGTGACTTTGGGGCTTCTTCTTTAGTGGGCAAGATCTAACATGGTGCCCTTCAATTTTGCACTTGAAGCAAATATTGTTGACTCTTGACTTGTTCTTGGCCCTTCTTCTTGAAGTTATTGGACTTCTTCTTCTTGTTGGAGTTGAATCCAAGTCCATCTTTGTCATTCGGGGATTTTTGCCCACACAAGACATTGTTGAGTGTGAACATCCCTTCATGACTCTTTTCCAAGTCTTTCTTCAAAGAAGTGACTTGGGCCTTGAGCTCTTCGATTTACTCTACATGGTTAGTATCAACACAAGTACTAGAGGAAGTATAAGCATCATTGTTAGAGCAACAAGGCAAGGAAAGTAATTCATCACAAGTGGTAGCTGTAACGCCGACAATGCGATCCTATCCTCAATTTGGCACGAGGGCCTCGTCAGGGATAGAAGCGCATCTCGTCATTTCGCAAGAATGGATATCGTTACAAGTACATGTACTGAAAAGATGAGATATAAAGAATTGGCTTGCACTCGCCACAAGCTACATCAGAGTCACATCAGTATAATACATAAGCATCATGAAGAAGAGAAGGGTCCGAATACGGACGGAAACAAACGAGAAAAGAGAACGACGTCCATCCTTGCTATCCCAGGCTGTCGGCCTGGAATCCATCCTAGATTGATTAAGAAGAAGAAGAAGAAGCAACTCCAAATGAACAATCAACGCGCTCGCGTCAAGTAACCTTTACCTGTACCTGCAACTGGTGTTGCAGTAATCTGTGAGTCACAGGGGACTCAACAATCTCATTTCCAAAGGTATCAAGACTAGCAAAGCTTAATGGGTGAGGTATGGTTAAGTGGTGAGGCTGCAACAAGCGACTAAGCATTATATGAGGTGGCTAACTTACGAGTACAAGAATTAAGAGGGGGTGATCTACGCATAGCGGACATGAACTGTTAATGATCAAATGAATGATCCCGAACACCTACCTACGTCAGACATAACCCCACCGTGTCCTCGATCGGAGAAGGAACTCACGAAAGAGACAGTCACGGTGACACACTCAGTTGGCAAGTTTTAATTAAGTTAACTTCAAGTTATCTACAACCAGTGTTAAACAAAGTTTCCACGTTGCCACATAACCGTGGGCACGGCTTTCGGAAAAGATTTAACCCTGCAGGGGTGCTCCAACTAGTCCATCACACATTACCACAAGCCGCATAGAAATCCTCGATCATGAAGCTCGCGATCTCGTCAGACTCCTTAGTGGAAAACATCAACTCTAAGATTACCCAAAGCATCACCGGAATCCCGATGCACAAGATATTTCGTCAAAGGTAAAACTAATCCAGCAAGGCCGCCCGACGTGTCGACGAGCCCGATAGGAGCCGCGTATCTCGTTCTTAGGACACGACCTGATGGGAAACCCTACGGGTGCCAAACCTCGAGTTGCCCCGTGGTGACCCTGCAGTCTGCCCTTTTTGGACCAACACTCATGAGGAGCACTGGCCCGGGGTTGATTAATTACTCCGTGGGTGCCGGCGGGTCCCTATGCATTATTTAGTTATTAGGAAAATGTAAAACCAAAGTTGGGCCTTGCCAGACCAGTCTTAATCTAAAACGAATTATCAAGGGGGTCCCCATAACAACCCCGATCGTGTTAGGAGCGCTCAATTATGGAACATAACACCGGTAGCCGAAACTAAGGGGGCAAAGGTGGAACAAAACACCAGGCTAGAAAGGCCGAGCGTTCCACCTTTTACCAAGTATATAGGTCCATTAGATTAAATAGCATTAAATATGGTGATATAACAAGGAACCCATGTTGTCACATGGAAGCAACTTCACCTGCAACTATCAACGCTAACACAAGGTTAAGCAAGCGGTAATATAGCCAATCAGTGGTTTGCTAGGTTGTGAACAGGTTGAAGGGTTCATGGCAATGTTAAGAGGCTGATATTTAACAGGTGGTAGGCAACGAGACATAGCGACAGAAACGATAATACTAGCATGGCAATCATAGTAATGGTATCTGGCAAAATGGTCATCTTGCCTGAGATCCCGCTTGGAAGAAGAATGACTCCATGAAGCAGACGAACTGATGTAGTCGAACGGGTCCTCACTTTTCGACACGCTTGCGGAACTCTAACGAGACGAAGGAAACCGGAAACAAGAATCAACACATGATATTCACCATGACATATGCACGAAAAGATGCAATCCACATATGATGCATGATCAGCCGAATATATGCAAGACATGGCATGTCAATTCACAACAACCAAACACTACACATTAAGTGAAGTTCAATATGCAACGAGTTGCATATTGACGAAACTCCACACACGAATTATTTAGTTCTATCCTGATTAGGTACACGACAATATTAAATGTGGTTAAACATGGCAGGAGGTGAAGCGTAATTATTCTACCTATCTAGGCATTTGAAATGAGGTCGGAAATGACATATAGCATCTCCGGGATGACCTCATACGTTAATTTGTAATTCTATCCAGATATGAACTAACACTTTTAAATCGTTGTTAAACAGAAAAATAAATAGGTTCACGTAATTCTACGCGTCGTTACAAGCAATTTACACATAGAGAACATCTCCAACGGAGCTACGGTTCAAAAGATACGAGCATCGCAAGATATGATGACATGAATGCAAAATGTGTGCAACGACAGTCACAAGCATTCCAAAACATACAACCAGCAAGATAATATGAAACTACACGAGATTCTAAGCAAGTTTCATATAAGACACGATCAAAACGGAGCAACGGTTCAACAACTACGGGCTAAACAAGAAATCGCTACAATCTGCCAAAATCAGCCACATAGCATTTTCTACGCCCCACAACTACGAGCTTCACAAATCCAAAATTCTCAACCAAGGCATGAGACGATAGAGGGCAAGATGCACTACAACAAACAACTAATAACACCTAGCATGGAAGCATGGATCACTAGCAAAAGAAGACACAAAATGGCTTCTCACACACAATTTCAGACTGAGAAAAACACAGTTTATGACAGTGCAGTTTTCGATCTTAAGGCATATTGACAGCAGCCAAACCACAAGCTACAAGACTCTGAATGTCATGAAAATTGTTAGCATGCTATAGAATCCTAAAGTCTACAACTAACTCCATTGCACCAACCTCAAAAGAGCTAGAGAACACCAGATAAACTCATGCAAAGACAACAACAAATTATAACAGATTTCAGACTTAAAAATATTTTAGCATCTCCAAATCAGCACTATTTCCTAGAAAGTAGAGAACAAGCAAACCACACCTAAACATGGATTTCTATTGCAACCAAAATTATCAGAGGCTAGACTAAACATCCAAGAGCAACTCTCTAGTTGACAACTCCTTCATATCATGCACGGTTTAAATCCCACAAAATAAATAAAAGGGCAACATGGCAAAATATCACGTGCACTAACTTGATCAAAAGCTAAAACTAAATGCACAATTAAATTCTATGGATTTTTCTACCCCGAAAACATATATAACATGTGGGGTTGCAACACAAAAATATCGCCACACGTATATGCGAGATTATGTCCTAAACGCGGAATAATAAACTAGTAACAGAATCCTACGTGCAAAAATACAACCAACTACTCTAAAATACATGGAAAAGGGTCCCTAAAAACGTGAGCATTTTACATACGGGATTTGAGCAATCCGGACACGCACGAAAAATAGATACGAGACAACTCCCTATTGGGACAGCATGCAAAACTAGGCATACAACACGTCAAACTATTTCAAACATGCATGCAAGTTGCAAATTCGTAATCTACGCGAAATTCTACACGAGATTCATATACAATACGTTCCGATCCTACATACGGATTAAAAGATACGGCGTTTAATATTTAGCTAAAACCGGAAATTAATTAAATCACTTGGAAAATACTAAATCTAAATGGGCCGAATCTGCACGCGCAATTTAGTAAATAGCGCCCAAGGCGCGGGATAGGGATGCGAGGGTGGCTCACCTTGGGCCTAGCTCGGTCGGCCTGGAGGGAGGAGGCGACCTGGGCCTTCAGGCGCTGAGAGAGGCCTAGCTGGGCCGAGGCACCTGGAGAGGGAGGCGAGGCCGACCTGGGCGGCGCGCTGGGCCTGGCCCACGCGGCTGCTGCTGGCGCTGTCGCACGACCTGACCCTCCCAATCCAGATTAGGATCGAGGGGGGAAGCACGTGGCGGCTCACTCTGGGCCGGCGGCCAGAGGGGCACCACCGTGGGCTGGCGACGGGCGATGACGGCAGGCGGCCGGGAGGCCGAGGGGCGACGAGATCCGGCGTGCACTTTGGAGCTTGGTCGGCGGTGCGGCACGAGGGGCTCGAGGCTGGCGGCGGGCACTAGTGCCGACGGGAGGACGGCTGACCGGAAGCTTGGGCACGGGCGATCCGGCGACGCGGGCTCGACCGGGGAAGGCGGCGGCGCGCTGCAAGGGGCAGCTCGGCACGGAGGAGGCCGACGGCGCTGCCATGGGGGCTCGGGAGGAGCTGCGGTGACCCGTGGGAGGAGCTGCTGCTGCAGGGAGCTCGGGCCCAGATGGGCTCGGGCGGGCCCAACTCGGGCTCCACGGGCCGATGGCTGGAGGAGGGAGAAGGCAGGCTGTGGGGGGTGGCGGCAAGGGTTAGGTGGGCACGGATTTCGAGGGAGAGAGAGAGTGGCTCCCTATTTATAGACGTAGGGGTTAGATTTATCCGAATCCGGCCCTGTTTTCGCCCACGCGATCGGAATCGAACGAACTCGAACGCGGGGTCGGCTAAGTGATCGTGTAGAGTAGGCTAGCCGGGGAAGAGAGGGAAACGGTGTGGCCCGGCAACATGATTTTAAAACACCGATAAAACGTCTGACGTTAGACCGAATACAGTGCCGCTACGGTCACCGTTCGGGTACCAGACGGACTCCGATTGTGACGAAATTTGACAGGTGGCCTAGCTACAACTAATTAAGACCACACGCGAAGTTTCAACTCAATCAGAGAATATTTTACACACACTTTTAAAAACAGGTTTTGACAATGCCGGGGGAGCGTGCGTGTGTGGTCGGGCTCAGAACGGTCAACGACAAGAACCGACAACTAACAACGGATGCAAGTTTGAAAACTGGCGGCAACGGGATGCCGAGGCAATGCGGATGATGCGCATGATGCGATGATGATGCGACAAATAAAATAAGTCACACGATGAAAATGGAATAGAAGGGAAATCTTCTGGAACGTTGGTCTCGGATTGTCACAGTAGCAACATTATGAGTAGAAGAATTACGAGGACTAGCACATGGCAATATAGCATTTTGACTAGAAGTAGTGCCATTGTCTACATGAGGCTCACTTGATGTTACCTTAGTAGTAATAGCCTCATGAGCTAATTTTAGCACATTATGTGATGCTAGAAGATCATCATGATAGCTTGTGAGCATTACATGACTTTCTTCCAATTTCCCATAATTGCTAGATAGCAACTCAAGTTGAGCCCTTAGCTCAACATTCTCCTTTAAAATGGATGCTTCACAAGAAGTAGAGTTAGTAGCACAAGCATCATTATTAACAATAAGAGGAGAAGGCAACTTGGCAAGCTGTTTAGCATATGAAGCTTCAAGTTGAGCATGAGACTCAGTGAGTTGGATGAGCGAACTCTTAATAGCCCTTGAGCCATTTTCGAGGTGCTCATAGTCCTCACGGAGTTTAGCATGTGCAACTTCAATCTTATCATTTTTAGTTCTAAAATAATTAGCCACCTTGAGAGCTCTATCATGAGATTCCTTTAATCTAGATAATTCGAGAGCAAAGGTCTCCTCAAGAGATTCCTTGGTGGTTTGTTCATTTTCAATAGCCTGAGATAGCTTTGCGATCTCATTAGCGTAATCACGCTCATGACCATCCATTCTCTCAATGGTGGACTCATGCAAATCAATATGAGCTTACAACTCAATATATTTCTTGCCCTCAGTGGCAATAGACATGATTTCCATGAAGTTGGAACAAGCAAGTTTATTCTTATGAAGAGATTTAAAAATCATTTCACCCTTAATTTTTAAAGATGCAATATCATCACTCTCTTCATATTTATCCTCATCCTCATTATCATCAACATCATCATCATGAGATTTATTGGGATTCAAAGTAGGAGATACCTTTGAAGCCTTAGCCATAAGGCGAAAGTGAGAAACAATAGATGATGATGTGGGATCCCTTGAAGCATCTTTTAAGGCCACATCTTGTTCTATGGAGTGATGGATTTCCTCTAAATTGTTAGCACAACAACTCAAGGAAATAGATACATTTTTATCATGGCAACAAGATATAGAAAGCATATCATCATGAGATTTAGTCAAGCAGTTTTTACATGATATGCACGGACTATCAACACAAGCATGTAAACCATTTAGAGTTCTCAAAGTGTTAACGCCCAAAGATGAAGCATTGCAATAATATATATAGTGATGAATGATCATCAACAATAAGACCACTATCATCATTGTAATGATCTCCACTACTCACCATATCATTACCTTGTGGCAATCCAAATGTAGGTGAAGTACATGAAGTTGAGAAGACCACACAACTGCAGGTGGATGCAGAACAATCATTCCCACGAATCTTGGATGCACCATATTTATCTTGAAGCTTTGTCCACAACTCAAGAGCATCCCGGCATTGCATGAGTTGAAATATAACTACATTGCTCAAAGCATCAAAAAGCACATTAGAAGCTTGAGCATCGAGATAAGGGTTTTTCTCATCCTCTAAAGATATATTTTGAGAATCCTTTGGAGGAGAAAAACCCATATCTACAATCCGCTCTAAATTTGGGTCCAAGACCCGAAAGTGATTAAGCATGCGAATTAACCAAACATCAAAATTTGTGCCATCGAAACTAAGAGAATGAGTGAATCCTAAACCCCTAGTCGACATCCTTACTCTCTAGGTGGTTAAACCTAATAAAGAAAGACCTAGCTCCGATACCAATTGAAAGGACGTGGATGTTGCCTAGAGGGGGGGGGGGTGAATATGTGCTTTAAAATAATTACGATTTAGGCTTGAACAAATGCGGAATAAAACTAACGGTTAATTTATCAAGCACAAAACCTAAAACAACTAGGGTCACCTATGTGCACCAACAACTTATGTTAAACAAGATTAAAAAACTAAGTGACAGCAAGATATATGACAAGAAACAATATGGCTATCACAGAGTAAAGTGCATATATAAAGGGTTCTGGTAAGAGATAACCGAGGCACTTGGAGACGACGATGTATCCTGAAGTTCACACCCTTGCGGATGCTAATCTCCGTTGGAGCGGTGTGGAGGCACAATGCTCCCCAAGATGGCACTAAGGCCACCGTAATCTCCTCACGCCCTCGCACAATGCAAGATGTCGTGATTCCACTAAGGGACCCTTGAGGGCGGTCACCGAACCCGTACAAATAATGTTGGGGAAATCTCCACAACTTAATTGGAGGCTCCCAACAACACCACAAAGCTTCACCACAATGGCATATGGCTTCAAGGTCACCACAAATGCTCGGGGCAATCTCCACAACTTAATTGGAGACCCCGACGCTTGCCCGGAGCTTTACACCATAATGATTGAGCTCCGAGGCACCACCAACCTTCTAGGGGTACCAAGTACCCAAGGGTCATAAGCTTCTCAAACTTCACTTACACGTATCACCATGGAGAACTCAAACCTATGCACCAAATGCAATGGCAAGAACACACGAAGTGGAAAAGTCCCTCACACTCAAATCCCCCCACAACAACAAAAGCTATGGAGAAATATGATAGGAAGAACAAGGAGCTCACAAAGAACTCCATGATATGGATCCAAGGGGTTCCCCTCACATAGAGGAGAAAGTGATTGGTGGAGATGTGGATCTAGATCTCCTATCTGTTTTCCCTCAAGAACTAGCAAGAATCATTGGAGGGATTGAGAGTTAGCTAGCTCGAAGAAGGTCAACAATGGGGGAAGAACACGAGCTGAAGAGATAAGGTTCAATGGGTAAGAAGACCCACTTTTATAGGTGGGGAAAAAACCAACCGTTATGCTTCATAGTCCGCACAGAGCGGTACTACCGCTCATGGGAGCAGTACTACCGCTCGGTAGGTTCCCCAGCCATGCTGAGGCAAAAAGGATGCGCAAATAAAGTACGACGGAGCGGTACTACCGCTCGTGCGAGCGGTACTATCGCCTGGTAGGTTCACCAGCCATGCCGACGCAAAAAGGATGCGCAAATAAAGTCTTATGGAGCGGTACTACCGCTCGTGGGAGCAGTAGTACCTCTCGGCACAAGCGGTACTATTGCTTGCCACAGAAACTTCCTTAACTTTTACATACGGACTCTGAATTCAACGAAACCAAGTTTGTTGGAAAGATAATGACATGGGGTAACACAATCCTGATAGAAATATCAATAATAAGCAAGTGAGAAAAGGCCCATAAGAAAATGGTGAGAACCCTTCCTCGAATAAAACCGGTAAAAACTCCCAACATCGAAAACATCATAGAAGATGAATATGGACTCCGTTTTTGATGAACTCGAGCTTGTAATGAGGATGACCATAAGCTCTAAAACTCAAAAAGAGAAAAACCAAACAAGAACTAAGAAGTATGATGCAAGGATGCAAATGGTTTGAGCTCTCAATGAACGATACCATCAAGCTACTCACTTGAGAGCCCCCTTGTCAGTACGACAATCTATCCTAAAACAGAAAACCTGTCAAGGGCATATCTATACCTTGCCCCTCGTCCTCTTGAGCTAGATGACGATGATCTTGGCTTCCTCAAGATGGACCACATTTCTTGATTGCGTTGGCTTGATGAAGACTAGTTGATTGCTCCCCCATACACACTATGGGTGAGCCGCTCTTCAGCATATCTTCACAAGTCCATTGCCACCACAATGGACGGCAAGCTTCAAGCATGATATCTTCGTGATGATCCACTTGAACTTGCACACCGCAATCTTGATGACGATCACCACTTGACGTCATCCTCCATGGGTTGTATGAGATCTTTCTCTTGACGCAAGCCCATGGAAACATACCTAACCCCACATAGAACTCTCACGAAGACCATGTGTTAGAACACAAACACGTAATGGACAATGCTTACCATACCATGGGATCACTTGATCCCTCTCGGTACATATTGTACGCTTTTGTATTGATCATCTTGATTTACTCTTTGTCTGACGATCTTGATCAACCTTGTGTCTCTATGAACTTTCTTTGGATAATACCTTGAATACCACCTTGTTCATCATATAAACTCCTTGAACCCAACAGATGGACTTCAAGAAGTGCCTATGGACAAATCCTATAAATATAACTTAAGGCAACTGTTAGTCCATAGGAATTGTCATCAATTACTAAAACCACATATGGAGAGATATGCTCTAACAAGCAGCTTCCGGGTCTTCATTCAATGAAGTCCTTCTGCCAACAAGATGAGTAGTTCTCTTCCTCGGCCTCTTCACACCGACTTTCTTTGCAGGTGCATCCTTGGCAGTTCCTTTGCCCTTCGTGGCATAATCAGGTGCTCTGAGATCAGCATCACTGGCATATATCTTCCTAAACACTTTCCTTGGAGGAGCCTTAGGAGGGGATGAAGTTTCTTCTGGCAAAAAGTCTGAGTCTTCCTCATCAGAAACTAGCTTCCTCCTTTGCGTGGTGGCTGCCTTGGGCAAGCCATGGGAACTGGGAGAACTTGGGTCTGAAGTAGTCTTCTCTGGACTAGTGCCTGAGTCCATCTGAACACTCTGCTTTGAGAAATCATTCCGATTGTCATCTGATCCTGACATACTGACATACACGATCAGCAGCAAACAGCAGAACCTCTGAAGTGGATATAGGAAAGACAGAATGGATGAGCATCACAAAATTCAGATATTTTTTTTGAAAATTTGAAGTCTGAAACTTAGTGTATGATCTTCTGCGGGATGTAAATCGGTGGCACCGAGTTGGCATTTTTGGAGTCACCCAGAAAACAGACTCGCATAGTAGAAACTTGGCAGTCATTTTTGGTGGTACCGAAAATAGCTGCTCGGTCTCACCAAGTTGCTTCTGAGAACCCTAAAACATGAATCGATGGAACTGATTTTACAAGCTCGGTCTCACCGAGTTGCATTCTGTGGCAGATTAGATCCAAAATTTCCTACTTTTCTTAATCTACTGATTTTATCTGGTGGACAGGAGGTTTGCACAAAGTGGAAAGAAGAATTAAAAGATCCAATGCGTGAGAAACACACAGGGAACACAAAGGGGATCGAACCGTACCCTAGCTTGGTGGCGGTTCGGTTACGACAACGACGAAGGAGCATATTTCGTTGACGAGGCGAGTCCCAGCGGCGGCGGCGCTTCGGGAGTCAAGGTGATGACCTGGGGTGTCGGGGGGGGGCAGCGAGAGTATGACAAAGAAACCATTTTGACAAAGTGAAATCAAAAGGTCCAGTCCGCCAATATATATACCCGTGTGCTATTGGTGTCACCGAGATTGCAAAATCGGTGTCACCGAGTTCCTCAACCGTCAGTAGACATGGAAACTCGGTGTAACCGAGTTGGCGGTTCCGGTGGTACCGAGATGAGAAAACCTGATCAACTTTGGAAAATCGGCGGCTCCGAGTTTGTGGAGTTGGTCACACTGAGTTTTTCAAAGAGGTTTTGTAAGGCAGCCTTTGACGATACTGAACTATGAGTGAACCTTCACACAGAGGGATCGACAAGTGCTTGTTCAATTTTTGTGATGAAGCATGAATATAACTTGAGATGAAATAGCATAGATAGCTAGAGAAGGGTCCTAGGCATTCTTGTCCATCCAATTGGCAAAAGATAAAACAAAATCCATATAACAACAATTGGATGTCCTCGAATGATTAAATTCATGCAGACGAACATCCTCACACAATAAGAATGATGATACAAACATGGTGAACATGCACAAACATCCTAGCAGCTATCAAGCACTTGGGCGATGACAAGGTCATCTATATATGAGTATATTTACATCGGAGCCAAGAAAGAATACTTGATCATAGCTCATACTCATTGTTAAGCACGAGTGGGGTTACCACTTTTACATAAGCATTAATGTGTTCATATCCTTAGGAGATGCTTATACTTAAGCATTAGAGTAAAGCTCCCCCTTGATATGATATCCCCACAAAGATGGATCAACTAACCTTGGGTTTTGTCATAGAAGACTTCAAGTAGGTGAAGTAGTCGTGGATGCTCAATGTTGATGACGATCGTCTTGAGTTGGGAGAAATTCTTGTTGATTTCATAATATTCTCACCTACATGGTTAGTCCCAAAAAAAAAAGAACATATGCAAGAATATCTATGGACATGGAGTGAAGCACACATGGGATAATGTCCAAAGATGCATTGATTACCTTGTTCCTTGCTTACCATTGAAGGAATGTGTGACTCCTTCAACTAATGCATATGGTTGAGGTTGATTGCATATAGTTCTTGCCAAAATGAATAAGAGTGGATTTCATTGGCAGAGTCACCCCTCAAGAACTTCTAGTTTTCCTCTTAGGATCCACATCATATTGGTGGGAATCCTTGGAGTTGTTGTAGCACTTGTTGAGGTCAGCTAGTAGTATCCTTGGGAACCCACTTGACCTTGTCTCGGGGTTCTTCTTCAAATAGGTCAATGTCATCTTGAAGCTTTCCCTTGCCTTTTTGGTCTTGTGGTGGAAGATCATCTTGTGAGCTTGTTCCTTCGGAAGGAGTGGACTTCTCCTCTTGGGGAACAAACTTGGGAGTGGGATATGGACCTTCTTCCCAAACATCTGCGTTCACGTTGAAATAGCCAACACCTTGTTTCTTCCGATGTCCTCCTTGCTTGCGCACAATTTCCTCGAATTCTTACTTCCGACAAGACTCTTGAAGACACCTCTCTCTATAATCCCTTTCAGTAAATCATTTTCTTGCTCAAGTGTAACTTGGCTAAGAGAATCGTTAGTGGAATCAATAGAGTTCTAGCAACAACAATATTGTATTTAGCTTTAGCATTATTGTTACTAGATGAAGAAACATTCTTGCCTTTGTTACTAGTGTTCTTAGGCTTAACTTGTGGAACAAAATTAGACAAGAGTAATCGTTTGGCTAGATAAGAAGAACTCTTCTTTCGAAGGTCATCATTGATTGCTTTTAAGAACTCATGCTCTTGATTCAAGTTGAGCTTCTCAAAGCGTGGACTCCCATGGGTTCTTGCAAGCTCTCTATGATCTTCTAGAGTAGTCTCATGAGCTAACTTAAGAGTTTTTGATTCTTGAGTTAGTCGCTCAGTTTCTTTCTTATCGTCATCATTCGATTTCTCTTGACTAGCATGATAATTAGCAAGTTCATTTTCATTGCAATCACTAGTTTTATCTAGAAGCAAGTCATCTTATCCTAACAAGTAATCCTCATCACTATTGAAATCAAGATACTCGGGGTGTGATACCTTGGGACCTTTAGCCATGAAGCAGTTTCCGACTCCCTCATTTGGTGAATTAAATAAGTCGTAGGAGTTGGAGGAAACAAGTGCAATGCGGGCAACACCTTCATCTGGACTATAGTCGGAGTGGGAGTGATAGCTTCTCTCTGAGTAGTGATCCAATTCGGAGCCAAAAATCCATTCATCAACATGAGCTTGACGTCTTCTTCTTGAACTGCTCTTGGTGTATTTGTCCTTCTTCTCCAATATCTTGCCTCTCCGTGAGTGTATTCGTTCATAGTGATCTTCTCTACTCCTTCTCTCTCTCTGAGGTGACTCATCTCTTGAGATTCATCTTCAAGGTGACTCTTCTCTTGTTTTGTAGGGAGCCGAGCACTCATTGTAGTGTCCGGATTTCCCACAATTGTAGCAGTTTCGGTCACGACTGGACGAACGCTTCTCATCATGTCTTGAACTTGAGTTTCTATCTTTGCCTCTACTCTTGTAGAACTTGTTGAATTTTCTGACCATGAGGCTTATCTCTTCATTAGTGACAAGATTGTCTTTTGAAGTAGCGGGAGCATTGCATGAAGCTTTATAAGCACCGCTTGAATTGTTGTGCAACTCATCTCTGTCTTTGAGTGACATGTCATGAGCAACAATCCTACCAATGACTTTAGTTGGCTTGAGATCTTTGTAATTTCGCATCATTTGGATCAATGTGCACACTGTGTGTACTTGCCATCAAGAGCTCTAAGTATGTTCTTGATGATGAATTTGTGTGTCATCTCCTCGCTTCCTAAGCCGACAATCTCATTGGTGATGAGAGCCAGCCTAGAGTACATTTCAGCGACTCCTTCACCATCCTTCATCTTGAACTTGTCAAGTTGACTTTGAAGCACATCCAACTTAGATTCTATGATAAAATCAGTACCTTCGTGCATATCAACCAAAGTATCCCAAATCTCTTTTGCATTCTCAAGACGACTGATTTTGTTGAATTCTTCGGGGCAAAGGCAGTTGAAGATGATATCGCAGGCTTGAGCATGAAGTTGCAACATCTTCAGTTCCTCAGCTGTTGCATCACGGTCTGGTTCATGCCCTTCTCCAAAGAAGTTACCTTGCACACCAACACGAATAACAGCCCAAACATGAGGATTAAAGCCAATAACGTGCATCTTCATTTTATGCTTCCAACTAGCAAAATTAGTGCCATCAAAGTAAGGACCTCTACAATGATAATTTCCCTGACTAGATGCCATACCCTCCTAGGTTGCTAAACCAATGAAATGGAGACCAAAGCTCTGATACCACTTGTAGGATCAAAAGTATGTCTAGAGCGGGGGGGGGGGTGATTAGACTATTTGATAATATTTTTTTTGGCTTTTCCCAATATTACTTGAGAGGCAACTACGACAGTTATAACAAGTCAAGTACTCCCTGCACATGCAGTTCTAATAGTATAGCAGCGAAAAGTAAAACATGCAAGTGTAAAGTAGAGGAGTAAGGTAGGGAGATCAAACGCATGAGGTTGACACGGCGATTTTTGGCATGGTTCTGATAGGTGGCGCTATCGTACGTCCATCTTAGTGGAGACTTCAACCCATGGAGGGTAACGACTGCGAGAGTCCACAGAGGGATGCACCCACGGAGGGTCCAGAAAGAAGCGGCCTTCTCTATCCCACCACAGCTTCCGTCCACGGAGGACTAGCCTTACTCACGGTAGATCTTCACGAAGTAGGAGATCTCCTTGCCCTTACAAACATCTTGGTTCAACTGCTCCCACCACAGCTTTCGTCCACACAGGACTAGCCTTACTCACGGTAGATCTTCATGAAGTAGGAGATCTCCTTGCCCTTACAAACATCTTGGTTCAACTGCACAATACGAAGTAGGAGGTTCCCAAGCGATACCTAGCCAATCCAGGAGGCACCACCCTCCAAAAGGTAATAGATGGGGGTATATCAATGAACTCCTTGCTCTTGTGCTTCTAAAGATAGTCTCCTCAATACAAATCTCTCTCTCACAGAATATGCATGGGTAGGAGAGGTTGATTTGGTGGAAAGCAGTTTGGGGAGGCTAGAGATCAAGATTCAAATGATTGGCTTAGAATATCTTGGTTTCAACACATGAGTAAGTGGTTCTCACTTAGAAAATGGATCTGGAAATGAAGTGTGTGTCCGGAGTGCTTCTCCCATGAATGAGAGGTGGGTGAATGGGTATATATAGGGAGCAGCCAAAATCCAACCATTACACACAAAAGAGCAAACTCGGTGACACCGAAGTGGACAACTCGGTGGTACCGATTAGCACTAAAGTGCTGAACTTTTGAATATTGTTGAGACCGATATATAGAACTCGGTGGCACCGAAAAGGTGACTAACGGTCAGATGGCCAAACTCGGTGACACCGATACTCAAACTCGGAAATTCCGATTTTGTGTATCTTGGCAACAGAATGTTGGTCACACTGAACTCGGTAGCACCGATGTAGTTTTTGTTGCACCGATTTGGTGGGAATGGCTAGGGTTCTGTCTTAGGTTCAAACTCGGTGGTTCCAATGTGGCAATGTTGGTGACACAGAATTTGTGAATGTGGAACTTGATAGAGTGGATATGTGGGAAAAATGACTGAGTGTATTGGTGGCTAACTTTGAGCATTTGAGTAATCAGTTCATTTTACTACCTCACCCCCCTTTAATAGTATTGGCTTTCCTATGGACTCAAAAGTGATTTCTCACGAATATAAAATGAAGAGTCTTCTAGCTTGAATCTTGAGCCAATATTATTCCTTTCTTGCATCCAGGCGCATCTCCACATAAACCTTAAGACATAACATCTTTTAAACTTTTCTAAAATATACTTGGAAAAGACATTAGTACAATGATGCATATGTTGTGATCAATTATCAAAACCACCCTAGGGAGCAACTGTGCTTTCACCTTATGTCAATGGGATTGAGCATCGCAAGATTGAAGCGATTACAACGTACCACTCCCCCTGAAGATAAATATATCTAGTTGGGAAAACCAAACCAATAGATCAGAGAGAAATACAAAGCTATCATAATCATGCGTATAAGAATTCAGAGATGGCTCAAATACTTTTCATGAATAATCTGAACATAAATCCACAATTCATCGGTTCCAACAAACACACCACAAAGAGTGATTACATAAGATAGATCACCGTGGGAATCGTGATGATCTTGGCAATGAAGAACATAGAGAGAGATAGCCATCTAGGTACTAACTACGGACTCATAGGTCTATGGTAAACCACTCAGACATCACCATGAGAGGAGCAAGGTTGATGTAGAGGCCCTCCATAATTGACCCCCTCTCCGACAGAGCACCAGAACAGGGCTCCACATAGGATCACGTTGAAAGAGAGACTTGCGGCGGCAAAAGAAGTATTTTGGGTGTCTCTCTGATATTTTCCCCATGAAATAGGATTTATAGAGGCGGAGTTAGGTGAGGAGGAGCTGGGAGGTAGCCCCAATCCAACATTGCGCGACCCCCTAGGCGCGCCCTGTTGGCTTGGAAACACTCCGTGTGTTCTCCGGCCTTCCCCCAAAGCTTCCAGGTTTTAGTTTTGTCCAGAAAAAACCACGAAAAAGTTTAGTTGCATTTGGACTTTATTTGGTACTGTTCCCCTAAAAAGCAAAAAACTTACAGAAAACAACAACTGGCACTGGGCACTGTGTTAATAGGATAGTATTAAAAAATGATGTAAAATATCATACAATTGCATATAAAACATCCAAGATTGATAATATAATAGCATAGAACAATCAAAATTATAGATACGTTGGAGACGTATCACCATCCCCAAGCTTAATTCGTTCTCGTCTTCGACTAGGTAAATGATAAAGATATTTTTTTGATGTGGCATGCTACCTAACATGTAATATTATTCAGTTATGATCATTGAGAAACAATGAATCAATAAACATCAACATAGTAATATCATAAACATAAGTAACATAATAATCAACTTTCAAAATACATGATCCCTAAAGAATGTTTACTCCCCCTTCATTTTATCATACTAGCGTGGTATGACCCCGTCTTCACGAGATAAATACAAATGTCAAGCACGAGTGTGTTAAGACAGGCAATTGGACCGTATTTCTTAAAGCTTAAGAATTTTATACCTCACTCAAACGTGAGCATGAATCACAGAGATAACATATAAGAGAAATACAATATGGTGGTAGGTATCAAAGGAGTAAAAGTGGAGAAGAAAGTATCGCATCAACTAGGTGGATCAACAGGCTATGGAGATGCCCATCAATCAATATCAATGCGAGGAGTAGGGATTTCCATGCAACATATGAACTAGAGCTATAGGTGTATGGAAGTTCAACAGAAACTAAGTGGGTGTGCATCCAACTTGCTTTCTCATGAAGACCTCTAGAATTTGAGGAAGCCCGTCATCGGAATATGCAAGCCAAGTTCTACAATGAAAACCTCCCACTAGAATACGAAAATGACAAAACATGAGACTCTTTGTATGAAAAACATGGTGCTTTCTCCAAGCACAAGTGTGGAAAAAGAGGTAGTAGCACTGTCCCTTCTCCCTTTTCTCTCATTTTCTTCTTCTTCTCCTTTTTCTCTTTTCTATTTTTATTTATCTTTCTTCTTTCCTTTTCCTTTCTTTTTATTATTAGTTTATTTTTCGTATGGAGTCTCATCCCTACTTGTGGGGGAATCAGTGTCTCCATCATCCTTTCCTTAGTGAGACAATGCTCTAATAATGATAAACATCACACTTCTATCTACTTAGAAATCGATGCGAAAACTATTAAACAAGATGACTCTATAAGAATGCCTCTGGCATTGTACTAGGATGTGCAATGATCTAGCTTAACATGTAAACAATGATGAACGATGTCTTTTCCAAAATACTATGTCTGTTACATGATCATGCAAAGCAATTTGATGATGAACACACAAGTCATGAGACGTAACGGTCGAAGTTTCATGGACATATATCTCGGAATTGATTTGAAAATGCCATGATAGGTAGGTATGGTGGCTGTTTTGAGGAAGATATAAGGTGGATTATGTGCAACATAGCGTATCATGTCTTGGGTTTGGATGCACCGGTGGAATTTGCACTGATGCTCAAGGTGAGACTGGGAAATGCACGGTACACAAGAGGATAGTGAAAGCGCAACTTCTCCCTAGGTGGTTTTGGTAATTAATAACATTGTATATTTCATTGGACTAATGATTCTACCAAGTATATTTCAGGAATCAATGAATGGATTGGAAAAGTATTGTTAGGAGATCCCCTAGATGCAAGGAACATCTATTGGCAACAAGCTTCAAGACTCTACATTTTTCTTTTATGTGAGAAATCACAATCGAGTCCATAGGAAAGCCAATACTATTAAAACGGGATGAGGTATCTACGATGATTTAGTTGCTCAAGTGCTTAGAGTTATCCACCAAAAACACTCATGAAATTCTCCCACAAATATTCTGTCCAAAGACTAACACTCAAATTCGGTGCCACCAACATTCCAAAATCGGCCCTACCGAGTTTTACCCCAAACATAATCCACAGCCAACCCAACCATCTCGGTGCCACCAAGTTTTATTTTGGTGCAACCGAAAAACAGTGACCAACTCCCTAGTTGCCATTTGTTGAAAATCAGAATTTTTGATTTTTGCAAATTGGTGCCACCAAGTTTGGACTTTGGATAACTGCCTAGGTCATCCAAATCGGATTCACTAAGATTTATATATCGGTCTCACCAAAACGCTGAAAGTTGCCACATTTTCACTAGTTTTTTGCTTTGGTTTCACCGACTTGGCAAATAATGTTTTAACAGTTGTATTTTTTGAGGTGCCTATTTTTATCCCTCCATCTGCCTCTTATTCATAGAGGAAGCACTCAGAACAAACCAACAGTTGCCCCATCTATTTTCTGAGAGAGAACCACCTACTCATGTGTTGAGATCAAGATATTCCACTCCAACCATATGGATCCTGATTTCTAGCCTCCCCAAGTTGCTTTCCACCCAATCAATCTCTTATACCCAAGCCAAATATGTGAGAGAGTGACTGAGTGTTGAGGAGACTATCTTTGTAGCACAAGAGTAAGGAATTCATCATACTTACCACATCTATTCCCTTTTGGAGAGCGGTGTCTCCTAGATTGCTTAGGTGTCGGTTGGGAGCCTCTGACTTCATGTGGAGTTGAACTAAGAAGTTTGTAAGGGCAAGGAGATCGCCTACTTCATGAAGATCTACCTTGAGTGAGGCTAGTCCTTCATGGATGTAAGCCATGGCAGAATAGACAAGGTTACTTCTTCGTGAACCCCTTGTGGGCGGAGCCCCCCGTGGACTTGCACAACCGTTACCCTCTATGGGTTGAAGTCTTTACTTTCCAGCTCTATACTCTTAGACTTGCATGTGTAGGCTGTGCTTGACTTGGTATAATTGCTAAAACTTGCCAACTATTAAAATTGGGAAAAGGCTAAGTTTTTTTGGTCGAGTAGTCTACCCCTCTAGACATACTTCAGATCCTACAAGTGGTATGAGAACATTGGTCTCCATTGCATTGGTTGCACAACCTAGGAGACTATGACATCTAGTGAGGGAAATAATCATCGTAGAGGTCCATATTTTGATGGTAGAAACTTTGCTAGTTGGAAGCATAAAATGAAAATGCATATTCTTGGTCGTAACCCTGCCATTTGGGCTGTTGTTCATGTTGGATTGCAATGTGAATTCTTTGGTGATGGAAATGAACCAAATTGTGAAGCGACTGTGGAAGAATTGAAGATTCTGCAATACAACGCTCAAGCATGCGACATTCTGTTCAACTACCTATGCCCGGAAGAGTTCAATAACATTACCCGTCTTGAGAATGCAAAGGAAATTTGGGATACTTTGGTTGATATGCATGAAGGTACCGAATTAGTTAGGGAATCTAAGTTGGATGTGCTACAAAGTCAACTTGACAAGTTCAAGATCAAGGATGGTGAAGGAGTCACTGAAATGTACTTTAGGCTTGCTCTCATCACAAATGAGATCGCCGACTTAGGAAGTAAAGAGATTACCGACAAATTCATCATAAAGAAGATTCTTAGAGCCTTGGATGGAACATACGACAACGTGCGCACATTGATCAAAATGATGCCAAAGTACATAGATCTCAAGCCTACATAAGTTATTGGAAGGATTGTTGCTCATGAATTGTCACTCAAAGACAAAGAAGAGATCCACAACAATTCAAGAAGTGCATACAAAGCTTAAAGTGACACTCCCTCTACCTCAAGTGACAACCTTTTTACCAATGAAGAGATAAGTCTCATGGTAAGAAATTCAACAAATTCTACAAGAGTAGAGGTAAAGAGAGAAGCTCCAAGTCAAGATATGAAGATAAGAATTGATCTAGTCATGACCGAAATTGTTACAATTGTGGATGGCCGAGACACTACTCCAATGGGTGCACAACCCCATAAAAGAAGAGAAGAGTCACCTAGAAGAAGAAGCTCAAGAGATGAGTTACCTCAAAGAGAGAGAAGGAGTAGAGAAGATCGTTATGAACAAAGATCCTCATGGAGAAGCAAGGACTCAGAGAAGAAGGACAAGTACACCAAGAGCCACTCAAGAAGAAGACATCAAGCTCATGTTGGTTAATGGGTATCCGGCTCCGAATCTGACAACCAATCCGAGAGAAGCTACCACTTCAACTCCGACCATAGTCAAGATGAAGGTGTTGCCACATCAGCACTTGTTTCCTCCAACTACTATGTCATATTTGATTCACCAAATGAAGGATTTGGAATTTTCTTAATGGCTAAAGGCCCCAAGGTATCACACCCCAAATACTTTGACTTTAATAGTGATGAGGATGACTTACTAGGATATGATGACTTGCTCTTTGATATAACTAGTGATATCATTGAAAATGAACTTGATAATAATCATGCTAGTCAAGATAAGTTGTGTGATGATGATAAGAAGGAGATTGAGCATCTAACTAAAGAGCTTAACACTCCTAAGTTAGGCCATGACTCTACTCCATAAGATCATAAAGAGCTTCCAAGAACTCATGAGAAGTTACGCTTCTGGAAGCTAAATTTAGAGCAAGAACATGAGTTTCTTAAAGCTATCAATAATGATCTTTGAAAGAATAGTTCTTCTTATCTAGACCAACGATTACTCTTGTCTTCTTTTGTTACACAAGTTAAATCTAAGAAAACTAGTAAAAAAGGCAAGAAAGGTTCCTCATATAGTAGCAACAACGCAAATGCTAAATCAAGTGATGTTGCTCCTAGCAGTTCTATTTATTCCACTAATGATTCTCTTAGACAATTTACACTTGAGAAAGAAAAATATTGAAAGGAATTATAGAAAAGGTGTCTACAAGAGTCTTGCCTAAATTAAGCAATTCGAGGAGATTGTAGGCAAGAAAGTATGGCATCGGAAGAACCAAGACATTAGTCTTTTCAATGGCTATGGAGTTGAATGGGAAGAAGATCAATACCCCAAGACGAAGTTTATTCCCCAAAAAGAGAAGTATGATCCAACCCTCTCCAAAGGAACAAATACTCAAGATGACCTTCCACCACAAGACCACAAGCTCAAGGGCAAGGACAAGCTTGAATAAGACATTGACTAATTTTAAGAAGAATTCCAAGCCATGGCCACGTGTGTTCCCTAAGCCACCACTAGATCTACTTCATCAAGTGCTAACTCAACTCCAAGGATCCCCATCAAGTTGATGTGGGTTCCCAAGAAGAAGAACTAGAGAAGTACTTCAGGGGTGACTCGGCCAACAAAATTCACTCACATTCATATTTGGAAAGAACTATTTGCAATTAACTTCAACCTTATGCAATAGTTCAAGGAGTCACACATTCCCTCATAGGTAAGCAAGGGACAAGGTAACTAATGCATCAATGGACATCATCTTACATGTTGTTCACTCCATGTCCACATATATCCTTGTATTTGTTCCTTGTGTGTGACTAACCCATGTAGCTGAGAAGAGTACAAAACAACAAGGATAGCTCCCAACTCAAGATGAACTTCATCAACTATGAGCATCCACTACTAGAATAACTACATGAAGTCTTCAGCGACAAACCCAGGGTTTGTTTATCCCTCTTAGGGGGGATGTCACATCAAGGGGTACCTTTACTCTAGGACTTGATGTAACACCCCAAAAATCGGGTTATCGATTTTTGTGCTGTTATTCCTTCCTAGATTTTCTCTCCCGGATTTTTCCTGTGGAATTTGGCAAATGACCAGGTGAACCAAGTTTATTGTCAACATCTCAGTGCTTTTTTCCATGCCCCCGTGCCACCTTGCCCTTGCTGAGTAAACCCCGAACCCCTTTTGAAACCCTAGCTCCGAAGTATTGGAACTAGGAATCCTGCCTTTGTGTTTACAAAGGAGCTAGCATTTCCCTTGCTCTGTTGATCCTCCAAATATTCCGAGAAATCATTCATTCTCCATGAACCCCAGATATGCAAAAATATTGCCAAGCCATATGCAATATTTCCCCTTTGGAATTATTTCATGTTTCTGCCTGTCTGAGGAATTAAATCCAAGAAAATATCTATCCATCTCCACGGCTCATGAAAACTTGTAGAGATATTCTTTTTGATCCTATTGAGCTCCCATAAAATATTGGCCATCATAGAATAAAGGAAAATTGCATTTTCCTATTTTATGCCAATATAGCATTTTGGGTACTTTCCAAAGGAACTACCATTTTGGTAGATAGGAAAAATACCAAATAATTTGTGGAGTTTCTCATAGCCATGTGTTCATCATTTCCACTCAAATACCTGTTGGGGAACATCGCATGGGAAACAAAATTTTCCTAGGCGCATGAAGACCTATCATGGTGATGTCCATCTACGAGAGGGGATTTCCGATCTACGTACCCTTGTAGATCGCACAACAGAAGCGTTAAGAAACGCGGTTGATGTAGTGGAACATCCTCACATCCCTCGATCCGCCCTGCGAACCGTCCCACGAACCGTCCCGCGATCCGTCCCACGATCCGCTCCGATCTAGTGCCGAACGGACGGCACCTCCGCGTTCAGCACACGTACAGCTCGACGATGATCTCGGCCTTCTTGATCCAGCAAGAAAGACGGAGAGGTAGATGAGTTCTCCGGCAGCGTGACGGCGCTCCGGAGGTTGGTGGTGATCTAATTTCAGCAGGGCTCCGCCCGAGCTCCGCAGAAACGCGATCTAGAGGAAAAACCGTGGAGTTATGTGGTCGGGCTGCCTTGAAAAGTTGTCTCAAATCAGCCCTAATTGCTCCATATATATAGGAGGAGGGGAGGGGAGGCTTCCCTTGAGGCTCAAGGAGCCCCAAGGGCTGCGCCACCAAGGGAGGAGGAGTCCTCCTCCAATCCTAGTCCAACTAGGATTGGAAGGTGGAGTCCTTCTCTCTTTTCCCACCTTTCCTTTTTTTTCCTTTCTCTTCTTTTGGTTTTTCTTTCTCTTGCGCAAGACAGCCTTGGGCTGACCCCACCTACTTGGTGCGCCACCCCCAAGGTCCTTGGGCCCTCCCAGGTGGGTGGTCCCTCCTCCCGGTAAAGATCCGGAACCCATTCGCCATTCCCGGTACATTACCGGTAATGCCCGAAAACCTTCCGGTAACCAAATGAAGTCATCCTATATATCAATCTTCGTTTCCAGACCATTCCGGATAATCTCGTGACATCCGTGATCTCATCCGGGACTCCGAACAACATTCAGTAACCAACCATATAACTCAAATACGCATAAAACAACGTCGAACCTTAAGTGTGCAGACCCTGCGGGTTCGAGAACTATGTAGACATGACCCGAGTGACTCCTCGGTCAATATCCAATAGCGGGACCGGGATGCCCATATTGGATCCTACTTTTTCTACGAAGATCTTATCGTTTGAACCTCAGTGCCAAGGATTCATAAAATCCCGTATGTCATTCCCTTTGTCCTTCGGTATGTTACTTGCCCGAGATTCGATCGTCAGTATCCGCATACTTATTTCAATCTCGTTTACCGGCAAGTCTCTTTACTCGTTCCGTAATACAAGATCCCGCAACTTACACTAAGTCACATTGCTTTCAAGGCTTGTGTGTGATGTTGTATTACCGAGTGGGCCCCGAGATACCTCTCCGTCACACGGAGTGACAAATCCCAGTATTGATCCATACTAACTCGACGAACACCTTCGGAGATACCTGTAGAGCATCTTTATAGTCACCCAGTTACGTTGCGACATTTGATACACATAAAGCATTCCTCCGGTGTTAGTGAGTTATATGATCTCATGGTCATAGGAACAAATACTTGACACGCAGAAAACAGTAGAGCTATGGCGCAAGCTACATCGTAATTCGCAAAGACCATTAAACTATGTTCATGACAATTAGTTCAATTAATCATATTACATAAGAACTCCCACTCAAAAAGTACATCTCTCTAGTCATTTGAGTGGTACATGATCCAAATCCACTATCTCAAGTCCGATCATCACGTGAGTCGAGAATAGTTTCAGTGGTAAGCATCTCTATGCTAATCATATCAACTATACGATTCATGCTCGACCTTTTGGTCTCATGTGTTCCGAGGCCATGTCTGCACATGCTAGGCTCGTCAAGCTTAACCCGAGTGTTCCGCGTGTGCAAACTGTTTTGCACCCGTTGTGTGTGAACGTTGAGTCTATCACACCCGATCATCACGTGGTGTCTCGAAACGAAGAACTATCGCAACGGTGCACAGTCGGGGAGAACACAATTTCGTCTTGAAATTTTAGTGAGAGATCACCTCATAATGCTACCGTCGTTCTAAGCAAGATAAGCTGCATAAAGGATTAACATCACATGCAATTCATAAGTGACATGATATGGCCATCATCACGTGCTTCTTGATCTCCATCACCAAAGCACCAGCACAATCTTCTTGTCACCGGCGTCACACCATGATCTCCATCATCATGATCTCCATCAACGTGTCGCCATCGGGGTTGTCGTGTTACTCATGCTATTACTACTAAAGCTACGTCCTAGCAATATAGTAAACACATCTGCAAGCACAAACGTTAGTTTAAGGACAAACCTATGGCTCCTGCCGGTTGCCGTACCATCGACGTGCAAGTCGATATTAACTATTACAACATGATCATCTCATACATCCAATATATCACTTCACATCGTTGCCCATATCACATCACAAGCATACCCTGCAAAAACAAGTTAGACGTCCTCTAATTGTTGTTGCATGTTTTACGTGGTGACCGTGGGTATCTAGTAGGATCGCATCTTACTTACGCAAACACCACAACGGAGATATATGAATTGCTATTTAACCTCATCCAAGAACCTCTTCGATCAAATCCGATTCAACTGAAGTTGGAGAAACCGACACTCGCCGGTCATCTTGGAGCAACGGAGTTACTCGTAGCGGTGAAACCAGTCTCTCGTAAGCGTACGAGTAATGTCGGTCCGAGCCGCTTCGATCCAACAATACCTCGGAATCAAGAAAAGACTAAGGAGGGCAGCAAAACACACATCACCGCCCACAAAAACTTTTTGTGTTCTACTCGAGATTACATTTACGCATGAACCTAGCCCATGATGCCACTATTGGGGAACGTCGCATGGGAAACAAAAATTGTCCTACGCGCACGAAGACCTATCATGGTTGTCCATCTACGAGAGGGGATTTCCGATCTACGTACTCTTATAGATCGCACAACAGAAGCGTTAAGAAAACCGGTTGATGTAGTGGAACGTCCTTACGCCCCTCGATCCGCTCCGCGAACCGTCCCACGAACCGTCCCGCGATCCGTCCCACGATCCGCTCCGATCTAGTGCCGAACGGACGGCACCTCCGCGTTCAACACACTTATAGCTCGACGATGATCTCGGCCTTCTTGATCCAGCAAGAGAGACGGGGAGGTAGATGAGTTCTCCGGCAGCGTGACGGCGCTCCGGAGGTTGGTGGTGATCTAATCTCAGCAGGGCTCCGCCCGAGCTCCGCAGAAACGCGATCTAGAGGAAAAACCAAGGAGTTATGTGGTCGGGCTGCCTTGAAAAGTTGTCTCAAATCAGCCCTAATTGCTCCATATATATAGGAGGAGGGGAGGGGAGGCTTGCCTTGAGGCTCAAGGAGCCCCAAGGGCTGCGCCACCAAGGGAGGAGGAGTCCTCCTCCAATCCTAGTCCAACTAGGATTGGAGGGTGGAGTCCTTCTCTCTTTTCCAACTTTCCTTTTTTTTTCCTTTCTCTTCTTTTGGTTTTTCTTTCTCTTGCGCAAGATAGCCTTGGGCTGACCCCACCTACTTGGTGCGCCACCCCCAAGGTCCTTGGGCCCTCCCGGGTGGGTGGTCTCCCCTCCCGGTAAAGATCCGGAACCCATTCGTCATTCCCGGTACATTACCGGTAATGCCCGAAAACCTTCCAGTAACCAAATGAAGTCATCCTATATATCAATATTCGTTTCCGGACCATTCCGGAAACCCTCGTGACGTCCGTGACCTCATTCGGGACTCCGAACAACATTCGGTAACCAACCATATAACTCAAATACGCATAAAGCAACGTCGATCCTTAAGTGTGCAGACCCTGCGGGTTCGAGAACTATGTAGACATGACCCGAGTGACTCCTCGGTCAATATCCAATAGCGGGACCTGGATGCCCATATTGGATCCTACATATTCTACGAAGATCTTATCGTTTGAACCTCAGTGCCAAGGATTCATATAATCCCGTATGTCATTCCCTTTGTCCTTCGGTATGTTACTTGCCCGAGATTCGATCGTCAGTATCCGCATACTTATTTCAATCTCGTTTACCGACAAGTCTCTTTACTCGTTCCGTAATACAAGATCCCGCAACTTACACTAAGTCACATTGCTTGCAAGGCTTGTGTGTGATGTTGTATTACCGAGTGGGCCCCGAGATACCTCTCCGTCACACGGAGTGACAAATCCCAGTATTGATCCATACTAACTCAACGAACACCTTCGGAGATACCTGTAGAGCATCTTTATAGTCACCCAGTTACGTTGCGACGTTTGATACACATAAAGCATTCCTCCGGTGTCAGTGAGTTATATGATCTCATGGTCATAGGAACAAATACTTGACACGCAGAAAACAGTAGCAACAAAATGACATGATCAACATGCTACGTCTATTAGTTTGGGTCTAGTCCATCACATGATTCTCCTAATGATGTGATCCCGTTATCAAGTGACAACACTTGCCTATGGTCAGGAAACCTTGACCATCTTTGATCAACGAGCTAGTCAACTAGAGGCTTACTAGGGACAGTGTTTTGTCTATGTATCCGCACATGCACTATGTTTCCAATCAATACAATTATAGCATGGATAATAAACGATTATCATGAACTAAGAAATATAATAATAACTAATTTATTATTGCCTCTAGGGCATATTTCCAATAGTATCACACTTGCACTAGAGTCAATAATCTAGTTCACATCACCATGTGATTTCAACGAATCCAATACCCATATAGTTCTGGGATCTGATCACGTCTTGCTCATGAGAGAGGTTTTAGTCAACGGTTCTGGAACTTTCAGATCCGTGCATTCTTTACAAATCTTTATGTCATCTTATAGATGCTGCTACTACGTGCTATTCGGAAATGCTCCAAATATCTACTCTACTATACGAATCTGTTTCACTACTCATAGTTATTCAGATTAGTGTCAAAGCTTACATCGACGCAACCCTTTACGACGAACTCTTTAACCACCTCCATAATCGAGAAAAATTCCTTAGTCTATTTAGTTACTAAGGATAACTTTGACCGCTGATCAGTGATTCAATCCTGGATCACTCTGTGTACCTCTTAACAGACTTGCTGCAAGGCACACATCAGGTGCGAAACTCAGCATGGCATACTTTATATTCTACTGCCAAGGCATAGAAGACGACCTTCGTCTATTCTCTTTATTCTGCCGGGGTCGAGTTTGGAGTCTTTACTCAAATTCACACCTCACAACGCAACCAAGAACTTCTTCTTTGCTGATCTATTTTGAACTCCTTCAAAAACTTGTCAAGGTATGCATCTTGTTGAAACTTCTATTAAGCGCTTTCGATCTATCTCCATAGATCTTTGATGCTCAACGCTCAAGTAGCGCAATCCAGGTACTCCTTTGCAAACTCCTTTCAAACAACCTTGTATGCTTTACAGAAATTCTACATTACTTCTGATCCACAATATGTCAACCACATATACTTATCAGAAATTCTATAGTGCTCCCACTCACTTCTTTGGAAATACAAGTTTCTCATAAACCTTGTACAAACCCAAAAATCTATTATCATCTCATCAAAGTGTATATTCCAACTCCGAGATGCTTGCACCAGTCCATTGAAGGATCGCTGGAGCTTGCATACTTGCTAGTATCTTTAGGATCGACAAAACCTCCTGGTTGTATCACATACAATGTTTGCTCAAGGAAACCATCGAGGAAACAATGTTTTGACATCCTATGTGCAATATTTCATAAATAATGCAGCAACTACTAACATAATTTTAACAAACTTTCAGCATCACTACGAGTGAGAAAGTCTCATCATAGTCAACTGTTTGATCTTGTCGGAAACATCTTTGTGACAAGTCGAGCTTTTCTTAATAGTGACTTGTCACCATCATCGTCTGTCTTCCCTTTAAAGATCCATCTTTACTCAATAGTCCTATGACCATCAAGTAGTTCTTCCAAAGTCTACACTTTGTTTTCATGCATGAATCCTCTCTCGGATTTCATGGATTCCAGCCATTTGTCGGAATCCGGGCCCACCATTGCTTTCTCCATAACTCGTAGGTTCACTGTTGCTCAACAATATGACCTCCAAGACAGGGTTACCGTACCACTCTGCAGTAGTACGCGACCTTGTCAACCTATGAGGCTTGTAGTAACTTGATCCGATGCTCGATGATCACCATCATCAGCTTTCACTTCAATTGGTGTAGGAGCCACAGGAACAACTTCTTGCGCCCTGCTACACACTGGTTGAAGTGATGGTTCAATAACCTCATCAAGTTCTACCACCCTCCCACTCAATTCTTTCGAGAGAAACCTTTCCTCGAGAAAGGATCCGTTTCTAGAAACAAACACTTTGCTTTCGGATCTGAGATAGGAGATGTACCCAACTGTTTTGGATATCCTATGAAGATGCATTTATCCGCTTTGGGTTCGAGCTTATCAGACTGAAACTTTTTCACATAAGTGTCGAAGCCCCAAACTTTCAAGAAACGACAGTTTAGATTTCTCTAAACCTCAGTCTATACTGTGTCATCTCAACGAAAATACGCGGTGCCCTATTTAAAGTGAATGCGGTTGTCTCTAATGCATAACCCATAAACGATAGTGGTAATTCGATAAGAGACATCATAGCATGCACCATACCAAATAGTGCGTGGCTATGATGTTCAGACACATCATCACACTATGATGTTCCAGGTGGCATGAACTGCAAAACAATTTCCACATTGTCTTAATTGCGTACCAAAACTCGTAACTCAGATATTCATTTCTATGATCATATCGTAGATAGTTTATCCTCTTGTTACGACGAACTTCACTCCGAAACAGAATTGAACTTTTCAATATTTCAGACTTGTGATTCATTAAGTAAATACTCTTGTATCCACTCAAATCGTCATTGAAGTAAGAACATAATGATATCCACTGCGTGCCTCAGCACCCATTGGACTACATACATCAAAATGTATCACTTCCAACAAGTTACTATCTTGTTTCATCTCAATGAAAACAAGGCCTTGCTCATGTGGTATGATCTGCATCTCACTAGTGATTCAAAATCAAGCGAGTATAAAGATCCATCAGCATGGAGCCTCTTCATGCAATTTATACCAACATGACTCAAGCGGCAGTGCCACGAGTAAGTGGTACTATCATCATTACCTCGTATCTTTTGGCACCAATATCTTGAACATGTGTGACACTATGATCGAGATTCAATAAACCATTGAAGGTGTTTATTCAAGAAAATAGAGTAACCATTATTCTCTTTAAATGAATAATCGTATTGCAATAAATACGATCCAATCATGTTCATGTTTAACGCAAGCACCAAATAACAATTATTTGGGTTTAACACCAATCCCGATGGTAGAGGGAGCGTGCGACGTTTTGATCATATCAACCTTGGAAACACTTCCAACACGTATCGTCACCTTGCCTTTAGCTAGTCTCTGTTTATGCCGTAGCTATCATTTCGTGTTACTAATCACTTAGCAACCGAACCGGTATCCAATGCCCTCGTGCTACTAGGAGTACTAGTAAAGTACACATCAACATCATGTATATCAAATATACTTCTTTCGACTTTTGCCAGCCTTCTTATCTACCAAGTATCTAGAGTTGCTCCGCCTCAGTGACTGTTCCCCTCATTACAGAAGCACTTAGTCTCGGGTTTGGGTTTAATCTTGGGTCTCTTCATTAGTGCAACAACTGTTTTGCCGTTTCACGAAGTATCCCTTCTAGCCCTTGCCTTTCTTGAAACTTAGTGGTTTTACTAACCATCAACTATTGATGCTCCTTCTTGATTTCTACTTTCACAGTGTCAAACATCGCGAATCGCTCAAGGATCATTGTATCTATCCTTGATATGTTATAGTTCATCACGAAGCTCTCACAGCTTGGTGGCAGTGACTTTGGAGAACCATCACTATCTCATCTGGAAGATTAACTCCCACTTGATTCAAGCGATTGTCGTAATCAGACAATCTGAGCACACACTCAATGATTGAGCTTTTCTCCTTTACTTTGTGGACAAAGAATCTTGTTGGAGGTCTCGTACCTCTTAACAAGGGCACAAGGATGAAATCACAATTTCATCTCTTTAGAACATCTCTTATGTTCCGTGACGTTTCAAAACGTCTTCGGCGCCTTGCTTCTAAGCCATTAAGTATTTTGTACTAAACTATCGTGTAGTCATCAGAAACGTGTATGTTGGATGTTCACAACATCTACAGACGACGCTCGAGGTGCAGCACACCGAGTGGTGCATTAAGGACATAAGACTTCTGCGCAGCAACGAGGACAATCCTCGGTTTCACAGACTCAGTCTGCAAAGTTTGCTACTATCAACTTTCAACTAAATTTTCTCTAGGAACATATAAAAAACAGTAGAGCTATAGCGCAAGCTACATCGTAATTCGCAAAGACCATTAAACTATGTTCATGACAATTAGTTCAATTAATCATATTACATAAGAACTCCCACTCAAAAAGTACATCTCTCTAGTCATTTGAGTGGTACATGATCCAAATCCACTATCTCAAGTCCGATCATCACGTGAGTCGAGAATAGTTTCAGTGGTAAGCATCTCTATGCTAATCATATCAACTATACGATTCATGCTCGACCTTTCGGTCTCATGTGTTCCGAGGCCATGTCTGCACATGCTAGGCTCGTCAAGCTTAACCCGAGTGTTCCGCGTGTGCAACTGTTTTGCACCCGTTGTATGTGAACGTTGAGTCTATCACACCCGATCATCACGTGGTGTCTCGAAACGAAGAACTGTCGCAACGGTGCACAGTCGGGGAGAACACAATTTCGTCTTGAAATTTTAGTGAGAGATCACCTCATAATGCTACCGTCGTTCTAAGCAAGATAAGGTGCATAAAGGATTAACATCACATGCAATTCATAAGTGACATGATATGGCCATCATCACGTGCTTCTTGATCTCCATCACCAAAGCACCGGCACAATCTTCTTGTCACCAGCGTCACACCATGATCTCCATCATCATGATCTCCATCAACGTGTCGCCATCGGGGTTGTCGTGCTACTCATGCTATTACTACTAAAGCTACGTCCTAGCAATATAGTAAACGCATCTACAAGCACAAACGTTAGTTTAAAGACAACCCTATGGCTCCTGCCGGTTGCCGTACCATCGACGTGCAAGTCGATATTAACTATTACAACATGATCATCTCATACATCCAATATATCACATCACATCGTTGGCCATATCACATCACAAGCATACCCTGCAAAAACAAGTTAGACGTCCTCTAATTGTTGTTGCATGTTTTACGTGGTGACCGTGGGTATCTAGTAGGATCGCATCTTACTTACGCAAACACCACAACGGAGATATATGAATTGCTATTTAACCTCATCCAAGGACCTCTTCGATCAAATCCGATTCAACTGAAGTTGGAGAAACCGACACTCGCCGGTCATCTTGGAGCAACGGAGTTACTCGTAGCGGTGAAACCAGTCTCTCGTAAGCGTACGAGTAATGTCGGTCCGAGCCGCTTCGATCCAACAATACCGCGGAATCAAGAAAAGACTAAGGAGGGCAACAAAACACACATCACCGCCCACAAAACTTTTTGTGTTCTACTCGAGATTACATCTACGCATGAACCTAGCCCATGATGCCACTGTTGGGGAACGTCGCATGGGAAACAAAAATTGTCCTACGCGCACGAAGACCTATCATGGTTGTCCATCTACGAGAGGGGATTTCCGATCTACGTACCCTTGTAGATCGCACAACAGAAGCGTTAAGAAAACCGGTTGATGTAGTGGAACGTCCTCACGCCCCTCGATCCGCTCCGCGAACCGCCCACGAACCGTCCCGCGATCCGTCCCACGATCCGCTCCGATCTAGTGCCGAACGGACGGCACCTCCGCGTTCAGCACACTTACAGCTCGACGATGATCTCGGCCTTCTTGATCCAGCAAGAGAGACGGAGAGGTAGATGAGTTCTCCGGCAGCGTGACGGCGCTCCGGAGGTTGGTGGTGATCTAATCTCAGCAGGGCTCCACCCGAGCACCGCAGAAACGCGATCTAGAGGAAAAACCAAGGAGTTATGTGGTCAGGCTGCCTTGAAAAGTTGTCTCAAATCAGCCCTAATTGCTCCATATATATAGGAGGAGGGGACGGGAGGCTTGCCTTGAGGCTCAAGGATCCCCAAGGGCTGCGCCACCAAGGGAGGAGGAATCCTCCTCCAATCCTAGTCCAACTAGGATTGGAGGGTGGAGTCCTTCTCTCTTTTCCCACCTTTCCTTTTTTTTCCTTTCTCTTCTTTTGGTTTTTCTTTCTCTTGCGCAAGATAGCCTTGGGCTGACCCCACCTACTTGGTGCGCCACCCCCAAGGTCCTTGGGCCCTCCCGGGTGGGTGGTCCCCCCTCCCGGTAAAGATCCGGAACCCATTCGTCATTCCCGGTACATTACCGGTAATGCCCGAAAACCTTCCGGTAACCAAATGAAGTCATCCTATATATCAATATTCGTTTCCGGACCATTCCGGAAACCCTCGTGACGTCCGTGACCTCATCCGGGACACCGAACAACATTCGGTAACCAACCATATAACTCAAATACGCATAAAGCAACGTCGAACCTTAAGTGTGCAGACCCTGCGGGTTCGAGAACTATGTAGACATGACCCGAGTGACTCCTCGGTCAATATCCAATAGCGAGACCTGGATGCCCATATTGGATCCTACATATTCTACGAAGATCTTATCATTTGAACCTCAGTGCCAAGGATTCATATAATCCCGTATGTCATTCCCTTTGTCCTTCGGTATGTTACTTGCCCGAGATTCGATCGTCAGTATCCGCATACTTATTTCAATCTCGTTTACCGACAAGTCTCTTTACTCGTTCCGTAATACAAGATCCCGCAACTTACACTAAGTCACATTGCTTGCAAGGCTTGTGTGTGATGTTGTATTACCGAGTGGGCCCCGAGATACCTCTCCGTCACACGGAGTGACAAATCCCAGTATTGATCCATACTAACTCAACGAACACCTTCGGAGATACCTGTAGAGCATCTTTATAGTCACCCAGTTACGTTGCGACGTTTGATACACACAAAGCATTCCTCCGGTGTCAGTGAGTTATATGATCTCACTTGACACGCGGAAAACAGTAGCATCAAAATGACACGATCAACATGCTACGTCTATTAGTTTGTGTCTAGTCCATCACATGATTCTCCTAATGATGTGATCCCGTTATCAAGTGACAACACTTGCCTATGGTCAGGAAACCTTGACCATCTTTGATCAACGAGCTAGTCAACTAGAGGCTTACTAGGGACAGTGTTTTGTCTATGTATCCACACATGCACTGTGTTTCCAATCAATACAATTATAGCATGGATAATAAACGATTATCATGAACTAAGAAATATAATAATAACTAATTTATTATTGCCTCTAGGGCATATTTCCAACAATACCAAGTTCCCCAATTCAAAAAGTGAGCAGAATATCCCTTTGCAAATTCCGTCCAGATCTTCTGTTTGCAAAGGAAGTGCTTGATTCCATGTTACCCTTGAGTTGAAATTTTGCAGAGTGGTTCATCATGTTGAATCATCTTTGTCCACCAAAATGTAGCCCAGTGCATCACTCCATTCTTCCCCAGTAAATTATTTAAGATCCTGTCCACATTGGAGCAGTGTGAAGGAAGTACCATTTATATTTACGCAAATGGTATGAAACTTTGCCAATGCCTTAATATGCCTAAATCATGAGCCTCCTCCAAATTTCAGCCATTTTCAGTTAGCCATTGACCCCAGCATCATATTCTTCATTTCTGGTCAGTATGCCAAGTTACAAAGGAAGTACCCCTTAGACTTATTGGATGGTGCTGAATTTTGGACAGAATAGTGACCTTAGTGAGTGGTCAACCTCAACCAAATAGCATGGCAAGAGGTGCACTGTGGTGGTCACACCATAGTACAAACACCTTGCTGTTGGAACCTATTTGACTCTGGTGTGGTCACATCACTTCTCCACAGTGCCATCCTAATGCATAGGTCAACACACAACAGTGTGTAGATAAGCCTAGACATGGTTTGACAGCTTGAAAGACATGGGAAGGCCATGGCCACGTGGTGACCATGTCCAGAGCGTGCCAAAGCTAAGCTCTGTGCATTGAGGTCGACGGGAGCTTCGCTCCAGCTGGTTCTAAGCTGTCCAGGGGTGTCGTAGAGCTTCCCCCGACACGTGTGAACACTCTAGAACCCTCTCCCCCTCGTCCCCTTTCTCCTGGAGGTGTCTGCCATTGGGATCTCGCCACGGATGCTCGGAGCTTCTTCCGGCATCGCGAGAACTCCATCCTTTGGCTACAAATGGCGTTCCCGAGCCCCTCCTGTGGAGCAGCAAAGCCCCTCGCCCCTCCTGTGGAGCAGCAAAGCCCCTCGCCCCTCCCCAAGCCCTCGCGCCCTCCCTAGGCCCCCGGGCCACCCCTTCCCTCCTCTGCTCGCCGCGGCGCTACCGCCACCGCCGGGCCTCACTCCGGCTGTCCCCGGTGACCAGGCCGCCTCCCTTGGGTGCTGTGTGGCATGGGACGCCTGCCCGAGCCACCGGCTGCACCTCCCGTGCAGGGGAGGAGCAGCAGCAACGACGACCGGCGCCCTCCTCAGCCCTAGACGAAGGAAGTAGAAGGAGTCGGGCAGGATAGAGGGAAGGAGAAGATAGAAAGAGATAGGGGCGGGCCCCGCCCGTCAGTGAGAGAGGGAGGGACTGGATAAGGTGGCCCAGCATGTAAGAGAGAGAAAGTCAACCCCGCCTCCTGGGCCCGCGCTTTTAAGTGGAGGCATAACGGCAAGATGCGCTTTCGGTTTACCGAAAGCGTATTCTCCGAAATACGCTTTCTACTTTAAAACTCCCGCTAGCTGAACTACCTAAGTTGTGGACGTTCGCTGGTTTAGACAGAAATGAACAGGTTTTTATTTGTTTTTCTGCCTAAACAACGAACGGCCATAACTTTGCGCTCGTAGCTTCGATTGAGGTAAAACTAGCGCTCACGTCTTCGTCTCGTCGAGCCGGTCTCGGTTATATTATTTTCATGATATGTTTGCATAGTAGAAATGACCGTTTTGCCCTTGCCCTCCGATCGAGCCCTTCGAAAGAGAACCCTCTCCGATAAATTTTCCCGGTGTCGTAATGTGCTTCTTCGCGGCGTACGTCGACCCCTAGGCAAGCCAACCTCTTATCATGAGATCCGGATACGCGCGATAGCTCTGCTTGCACCCTGTGTGTTTATCCATAACACCATTACTCTGTGTTTGCATGCACGATCGACACTGCCTCATGCTCTGAGATGCTTTCCAGCCGTCTTGAGTCCGGGTTGAGTTATTCCGGTGATGTCCCAGACATGTGTGTAACAACCATTCTGGTGGCTACCGATTTATTTGATGATTTCATGCGAGGGTTCCGAGGACCTCAGTTATAGCTCAAACGTGTGAAGTAATAATTTGCTATTCACATCTTGTGGTGTTAATAGTTCATGATATAGAAATAGTGTGTAGTGTTCTTATCATTGCTATTGCATTCATCGCTCTTATCATGATGAGTTATTAAGTACCCAAGCTTGATAAACATATTGATAAATTAAACTTAGTGTGTTGATATTGAGTCACCTGTCCGGGATTTATCATACAACAACCTCTTGCCGATATGGGACGGCCATGACTTGAGTTGATTGCATGATCTCTTACTGGTACCTCCAAAGAGGGAGGGTTATGCACGCGCGCTACCCTGATCAGGTAGGCGGTGATAATCCCGTGAGCCTAGTTAAGTTGTTTGGGTACCCGTCCCTAGGTGGGGCAATTTAGTTTGGACACGATGGTGGAAGGTGTCATGAGGACACAGGGCCACCCAAGGCAAGACTCCGGAGGAGAGTGGTTGTCGGTGGTATGTTGAGAGAGTCACGGGTCAGGAAAGTTTCGTTGGAGCAATGCTGGTCCACCCAAATGGGATCACGAGGTTAGTGCTCTAGAGTGTGGGTAAAGCGTGCAACCTCTGCAGAGTGTGAAATCTATTCAAATAGCCGAGTCCACGGTAATGGACAGCCCGATCAGACCTCAGTAGATGGTCAACCGTATCAGTGTTAGTAATGATGGTAGAACTCATCTTGTGTGGACATCATATGATGACGGGAATACGATATGCTAGCCAAGAGAAGGCTATATGATGAATGGTCTAGTGACCATGTGATGGGATTTGGATCCGTTCGGATTATGTTGTGAGAATGTCGAGGGTTGTGGGACAACCCAGAAGAGAGTAAGTTGATATTTGGTAACCATAAGTTGTTCAAGCACTTGTCGTGATTGTTGCCATGCTAGTTAGGTAGATTACATGTTTAGTACATGACATGCTATATTTCACTCGTATTTATCCTGTTAATTTCATGACATGCTTATAATAGCTATTATGCTTGCTTTGTTATCCGCTGTTTGGATGCTATGTATTTGGTTGTCTTGCGAGTACATTCAAAGTACTCACCTGGCCTTGCACGTGGCCAGTTGCAGGAGAAGACTTGTCGTGCTAGATCGTAACCCAGCCAGTCCTGCGAGTTACGGAGCCCAGCCAGGGACGTTGTTGCCGCTATATCAAGATCTCGGCTGACACTTAGTTAGTCTTGGAGTTGTGTAATATTGTTGTGAGCAACAGTATTGTAACATTCCATTATATTAATAAAAAAAATCTTTTCCTGGAATTTCTGTATCATGTTCTTGACGTGCGTTAGGTCTTATTCTGGGGACGGACGTGTGGCGGCCCTCTTTCGGGTGCCACAAGACTTGGTATCAGAGCTAGGCTGGCTATAGGTTACCCTAGCACCAGACCACCTTAGAATCGACCAGCAGTGAGCCCGATAGATTTGACCCGTCTCTGTGATCCGACATGGCCACTATTGACCAATAGATGGCGCAGTCGGAATGGACGTGCCCCTACCCAGTTGTCGGCTGTGCCAGCGTATCTTCTACCCGACATGAGAAGGATCTACGCCATCTTGGTGTGTTCCAGCCCGACTGCCTATTTAAACCCTTCCCACTTGGGATCCGTAGCTCTCCCCACCCAGTAAGCCAAGAGCCTTGCAAGAGAACCCAGGCTAGTAACCCCCCCCCCAAACCAGCAGTCATGGCCAGTTCCTCCAAGACCCCCACTTTCCACAGCCGAACCCTAGCCAAAGGTTATGCTGGCTTCCCGCCCATCCTTTCTAGTATGCTCTCCCAAGCCTTTGGCCTTAGTAAGCCCCCAGTGTATTTGGTGTTCCAGTCGGAACCCGTGCCCCATCTTTGCCGGTTCTATGCAAAGGTGCATATCAACCCAGGGCTAGCGGCGGATGGGAAACCCACGAATATTCGTGGCCATCCCATGCCCACTCTTGAGTTGGCCGTCCAGATAGCCACTGCGGAAGCCATCACCCGTCTTTGACTTCAGTTTCCGCAAGTGGCGGAGATGCAAGAGCTTCGCTATTGTCCCCCTGCATCGGACACAAGCTACAATTCCTCCGGCACAGTCAAAAATGCAGACCCAGCAATAGCCTGGCTAATCCAGTTTGCTGCTGCCCAGGGATTATTGCTCTTCGGCATTCTCAAAGAGCTCAAGGCCATGGACCATGACACCGCACTGGTTGTTACGAAAGCATACCGTGCTTCCCGTCAGGTTGCACCCCAGTCAACCCAATCCCTGATGCCAAGCTTAGTGCCACCTTCGCAGCTGGTACTGCCCTCGCAGCCCGTGGAGCCATATCAGCCCGCAGACATCCACCGTAACTCCATTCTGGGAGCGATCAGGCGACTTCGTCGTCAGGATGTGTTTCGTCAAGCCCCCTTTGCAGCTCCAGCAGTTGAGTCCCAACCCATAGAAGTGCCCGAAGACCAAGACAAGAGTTGGCCCAGCCTCCATCTTCCAGGAGAGCCCTGGCAGTAGTAAGTCCATTTGTGGCCTCGGTAGTGAACGAAGCCAGGAGATGCCGCGCGTAGGTGTGCTACAAATAATGTTTCTTCGCCCGCACCTAGGATTAGGACGCTGTTGTTTGGAGTGCGTTGTTGGTAGCCGCCCAGTAGGGCAGTGTGTTGTTGTACTGCTTGCATTGCTTGTACCTGTGTGCTGTTGTAATGATATGTATGCCTGTTTGCTCTGTGTGCTTGGAATCATTTGTCACCCTGTTAAGCAGAAATGTTTAACAAAGCTGATAGTGGTTTCTTAACAAGATCATAGTCAGTAGAACATTTACACCTAATAAACTTGGACTCGCCCAGAGTCCCTAATAAAATGCGAGTTGGTGCAGGTGTATATGCCAGGATTACATACACCCACTAACATTAAAACACCTTATTTTGATCTGCTTGATATGATTCTTTCCCCTTGCCTGCATTTTTCCCCGTGAGTATCCTGCATCTGCTTGCATGTTAGTTTCAATAGATATTCTATCTGCGCATTGTGCTAGCAGTATTTTCATAATGGTTGCAATCTCGGAGAGATTCTAAGAGATTTTATTGCAGCATAGACTGTTACAACCTTTCGAGACCAAGAGCTAGACCGTAGTTCTACCACTAGTGACCACTAGTTGTGGATGATGTTCAGCCAGGAGCAACCAGTAGCGTGGTCTCCACACTGATAGAGCTCCGCTGCTGCACCCGCTCCCCAGACCCAGCAGCGCCTGTGTCATCATCTCATGCGATGTTGACAAGCCGCCCTTGCCGCCCCATCAACGCTTATTTCGCCTGCCTGAGACGGCATAGTTGACCCTCATCTATCTCTTTAGACGCGGCATCGTGACGACTATCGAGGATCATCGCGCACAGTAGCACCGAGCCGCCGACCAACACCACCAATAGACCAGCCATGAGGATTGTGAGCAGCTCCGACCCCATGCCCGCCATTAGTGCCTTGCCTCGTGCTCCTCCAACTAGTAAGAGAAGGGAAGAGGAGGAAGGAGTGAGCCGGATGCGAGGTAGAAGAGAAAGGAACTGATGTCGCTTTTATATCCCCCGTCCGGCATACGTGAGCGAGGTCCAGGAGGCCGTGCGCTGCTCGATCGCCGACATCCAAGAGGGAATCCGAGAGCAGGGACGACTGGCGTTGGCCCGCGATGGGAGTGCTCTCTGTGTTGGCCTCATGCATGCCACGCACTACCGTCATAGGGTGCTTTATGCCCTAGGAGCTAGGCGTGCGTAGTGCCTAGCCGCACTCCCAGCGGCGCAGGAGCGAGAGAGAGTGAGAGCCGTTGGCTGGAGAAAGAAGAAGAAGAAGGCTGCTCGTGGGCCCTAGTCCCACTTGCTAGCGAGAGGAGGCCACTGTTCATCGTGGTGCCCCAAGCATTTTTGGGAAAAGAAAGTTTTGCTTTTCCTTAAAATGATAGGGCTACCTCGTGACCCCCGCGTGTAGAATAGACCCCGCGATAGTTGTGTATCGCTCTGGGTGCGCCAATTTTGGTACTCTTAACTCGGTTGTTTTCGACCATAGGGTTAAGACCAAGCCTAGAAGTTTATCTAGGAGGCGTAGTAGCAATAGTTGTTGTGCTAAGCTAACCCTAGGAATCTCGAGGACGAGATTCTTCTAAGGGGGGAAGGTTTGTAACACCCCAAAAATCAGGTTATTGATTTTTGTGCTGTTATTCCTTCCTAGTTTTTCTCCCCCAGATTTTTCCTCCAGAATTTGGCAAATGACCAGGTGAACCCAGTTTATTATCAACCTCTCAGTGCTTTTTCCATGCCCCTGTGCCACCTTGCCCTTGCTAAGTAAACCCCGAACCCCTTTTGAAACCCTAGCTCCGAAGTATTGGAACTGGGAATCCTGCCTTTGTGTTTACAAAGGATCTAGCATTTCCCTTGCTCTGTTGATCCTCCAAATATTCCCAGAGATCATTCATTCTCCATGAACCCCAAATATGCAAAAATATTGCCAAGCCATATGCAATATTTCCCCTTTGGAATTAATTCATGTTTCTGCCTATCTGAGGAATTAAATCCAAGAAAATATCTATCCATCTCCAATGCTTATGAAAACTTGTAGATATATTCTTTGTGATCCTATTGAGCTCCCATAAAATATTGGCCATCATAGAATAAAGGAAAATTGCATTTTCCTATTTTATGCCAATATAGCATTTTGGGTACTTTCCAAAGGAACTACCATTTTGGTAGATAGGAAAAGTCCCAAATAATTTGTGGAGCTTCTCATATCCATATGTTCATCATTTCCACTAAAATATCAAGTTCCCCAATTCAAAAATTGAGAACAATATCCCTTTGTAAATTCTGTCGAGATCTTCTATTTGCAAAGGAAGTGCTTGATTCCTTATTCCCCTTGAGTTGAAATTTTGCAGAGTGGTTCATCATGTTAAATCCTCTTCGTCCACCAAAATTTAGCCCAGTTCATCACTCCATTCTTCCCCAGCAATTTTTTTAAGATTTTGTCCACATTGGAGCAGTGTGAAGGAAGTACCATTTATATTTATGCAAATGGTATGAAACTTTGTAAATGTCTTCATATTCCTAAATTATGTGTCTCCTCCAAATTTAAGCCATTTCCATTTAGCCATTTGACTCCAGCATCATCTTCTTCATTTCTGGTCAGTATGCGAAGTTACAAAGGAAGTACCCCTTAGACTTATTGGATGGTGCTGAATTTTGGCCAGGATAGTGACCTTAGTAAGTGGTCAACCTCAGCCAAATAGCATGCCAAGAGGTGCACTGTGGTGGTCACACCACAACACAAACACCTTGCTGTTGGAACCTATTTGACTTTGGTGTGGTCACATCACTGCTCCACAGTGCCATCCTGATGCATAGGTCAACTCAGAGCAGTGTGTAGATAAGCCTAGACATGGTTTGACAGCTTGAGAGACATGGCAAGGCTATGGCCACGTGGTGACCATGTGCAGAGCATGCCAAAGCTAAGCTCTGTGCATTGAGGTCGACGGGAGCTTCGCTCCAGCTCGTTCTAAGCTGTCCAGGGGTGTCGTAGAGCTTCCCCCGACACAAGTGAACACTCTAGAACCCTCTCCCCCTCGTCCCCTTGCTCCTGGAGGTGTCTGCCATTGGGATCTCACCATGGAAGCTCGGAGCTTCTTCCGGCGTCGCGAGAACTCCATCCCTTGGCTATAAATGGCGTTCCCGAGCCCCTCCTGTGGAGCAGAAAAGCCCCTCGCCCCTCCCCAAGCCCTCGCACCCTCCCTAGGCCCCCGGGGCGCCCCTTCCCTCCTCTTCTCGCCGCGGTGCTACCGCCACCGCCGCGCCTCACTGTGGCTGTCCCCGATGACCAGGCCGCCTCCCTTGGGCGCAGTGTGGCATGGGACGCCTACCCCAACCGCCAGCTGCACCTCCCGCGCAGGGGAGCATCAGCAGCAACGACGGCCGGCGCCATCTTGAGCCCTAGACGAAGGAAGAAGGAGTCGGGCATGAGAGAGGGAACGAGAAGAGAGAGAGAGAGAGAGAGAGGGGAGGGCCCCTCCCGCCAGTGAGAGAGGGAGGGAGTGGATAAGGTGGCCCCGCCTGTAAGAGAGAGAAAGTCAACCCCCCTCCCGGGCCCGCGCGTTTAAGTGGAGGCATAACCGGCAAGATGCTCTTTCGGTTTACCGAAAGCGTATTCTCTGAAATACGCTTTCTACTTTAAAACTCTGGCAGCCGAACTGCCTAAGTTGTGGACGTTCGCTCATTCAGACGAAAATGAACATGTTTTTATTTGTTTTTCTGCCTAAACAATGAACGACCATAATTTTGCGCCCGTAGCTCTGATTGAGGTAAAACCAGCACTCGCGTCTTCGTCTCGTCGAGACCGTCTCGATTATATTATTTTCATGATATGTTCGCATAGTAGAAATGACCATTTTGGCCTTGCCCTTCGATCGAGCCCTTCGAAAGAGAACCCTCTCCGATAAATTTTCCCGGTGTCGTAATGTGCTTCTTCGCGACGTATTCGTCGACCCCCAGGCAAGCCAACCTCCTATCATGAGCTCCGGATATGCGCGATAGCTCTGCTTGCACCCTTTGTGTTTATCCGTAACACCGTTACTCTGTGTTTGCATGTACGATAGTCAGAAGTAGTATATTCTTTGGCAGTACTTTTCATATAATATATGGCCTCACACATTGCTCTGTAATGTTCTTGCAAAATTAATTTGTGATGTTCGTGACTGAGTAATGTGATGTGTGAGATGCCGACGAACCCTTGCTCGCATTTTCTTCGACAATGGCACCATGCCTGAGTCTGAGCTGTTTTCGACCGTCCGGGGTGGATGCCAACTTGATATTTCTCTTGTGAGCAGATAGCTCATGTTTTGAGCTGCTCTTCGGCCGTCACGAGAAACTGTTGAATTTCTTTCCGTGACAGCGACCCTATGCTCTGAGCTGTCATTCAGCCGTCTTAGGGAACTGTCACATTCTTCTTATCGACACCGCCTCATGCTCTGAGCTGCTTTCCAGCCGTCTTGAGTCGGGGTTGAGTTATTCCGGTGATGTCCCAGACATGTGTGTAACAAGCATTCTGGTGGCTACCGATTTATTTGACGATTTCATGCGAGGGTTCCGAGGATCTCAGTTATAGATAAAACCTGTGAAGTAATAATTTGCTATTCACATGCTGTGGTATTAATGGTTCATGATATAGAAATAGTCTTTTGTGTTCTTATCATTGCTATTGCATTCATCAGTATTATCATAATGAGTTATTAAGTAGCCAAGCTTGATAAATTAAACATAGTGTGTTGATCTCGAGTCACCTGTCCGTGCTTTATCGTACAACCACCTCTTGCCTATATGGGACGGCTGTGACTTGAGCTGATTGCATGATCTCTCACCGGTACCTCCAAAGAGGGAGGGTTATGCACGCGTGCTACCATGATCAGGTAGGCGGTGATAATCCTGTGAGCCCAGTTAAGTTGTTTGGGTACCCGTCCCTAGGTGGGACAGTTCAGTTTTTCCATGAGGGTGGCAGGTGTCATGAGGACACAGGGCCACCCATGGCAAGACTCCGAAGGAGAGTGGTTGCCGGTGGTACGTTGAGAGAGTCATGGGTCAAGAAAGTTTCGTTGGAGCAATGCTGGTCCACCCGAATGGGATCATGAGGTCAGTGCTCCGGAGTGTGGGTAAAGCGTGCAACCTATGCAGAGTGTCAAATCTATTCGAATAGCCGAGTCCACGGTAATGGACAACCCGATCAGATCTCAGTAGATGGTCAACCGTATTAGTGTTAGTAATGATGGTAGAACTCATCTTGTGTGGACATCATAAGATGACGGGAATACAATATGCTAGCCAAGAGAAGGCTATATGATGGATGGTCCGGTGACCATGTGATGGGATTTGGATTCGTACAGATTATGTTGTGAGAATGTCGAGGGTTCTGGGACAACCCAAAAGAGAGTAAGTTGATATTCGTTAACCGTAAGCTATTCAAGCACTCGTCGTGATCGTTGCCATGCTAGTTAGGTAGATTACATGTTTAGTACATGACATGCTATATTTCACTCGTATGTACCCTGTTAGTTTCATGCCATGCTTAGAATAGCTATTATGCTTGCTTTATTATCCGCTGTTTGGATGCTATGTATTTGCTTGTCTTGCGAGTACATTCAAAGTACTCACCTGGCCTTGCACGTGGCAAGTTGCAGGAGAAGACTCGTCGTGCTAGATCATAACCCAGCCAGTCCTACGAGTTATGGAGCCCAGCCAGGGACGTTGTTGCCGCTATATCAAGACCTCGGCTGCCATTTAGTTAGTCTTGGAGTTGTGTAATATTGTTGTGAGCAACAGTATTGTAATACTCCATTATATTAATAAAGCCATCTTTGCGTGGAATTTCTGCATCATGTTCTTGACGTGCGTCCGGTCTTATCCTGGGGACGAACATGTGTGAGCCCTCTTTCGGGGTGCCACACTTGAGCCAAAGCATCTCGCAAGGTGTGAAATCATTAAAAGCTTTATGCAAAAGTGGAAACCTCACTTGTGCTTAAACGATGAGTATGACCTATGATCAAGTATTCTTACTTGGCTCCTAAGTCAATATACTCACACATAGATGACTTCGTCATCGTCGAAGTGCTTGGTAGATACTAGAGTGGTTGTTGCATGTTTGCCATGTTTTATTTGACATCTTATTGTGCCAGCTTGTTCTTATGCATATTTCTACTCATTCAAAGACATCCAATTGTTGTTATTTATCTTTCATTCTCTTTGGTCAATTGGATATATGAGAATGCCTAAGTACCCCCTCTACCTATCTATGTTTTCTCGTATCAAATTCTATTCATGCTTCATCACAAAATTTGAGCAAGCATTTTTCTGACCCTATTTGTGAGGAGCACTCAGAGTTTTGTCTCGACAAGGGCTGACTTCCAAAACCTCCCATGTGCCACTTGGTGTAACCAACTATCAAAACTCGGTTTCACCAAAGCACTAGGGTTGATCTAGGTTTTCAATCTTGGTGCCACCGATCTTAAAATCTCAGCGTCATCGAGTTGCTCTGCCCTTAGGTAGTTAAGCATATCGGCGGAATCAATTTTTTTGGTTCGGTGTCCCCGACAATCAATCTTGAGGATATCTCTTATCGTTAACCTCGCGGGCAGCTCTGGATTACAGATTAATCCAAAATGAGTCAATTAATCGATTTTATTGGTCGACTACTAATCATCCGTTTTTTGCAAATCCCACGTTCCCAATACTAAGATATGCTATACTCAAAACCAAAAAAATATTGGGCAGAACTATTACCTAATTTCTAGCCTTTTAATCCTTGTATAATGGCAAACAAAATAGGACAATAGTACATATTTCATAAAAAGGTCCGCAAAACACAAACGAACATAGTTTTTGTAGATAGTGCCATGAATAGGTCTGATTTATCGATAGATTCCCAATAAATCGCTTGTTAGAGAGATAAACCGACCCAAACGATAAACCATAAAGATAAGACATAGTCTTATCGGTCACCGCCCGAGTAGCGATATATCAGATGATAAATCGTTGAATGAGATGATTTTTGAATGGTGCAGGAAGCAGGAGGGTATATATATCCCGCAGAACTGGACTTTAAAATTAAATCTTCAAACATCGTCTTCGCACCCCACTGCTGCCACCGCTCATGTCTACGGATGTTCTACTTGCCTCCCGTGCACCCTCGCTGCGGGATTCCATCGCCGTCAATGGGAATCTTCCCTTCCGTTACCGCCATAGCGAAATCTTCACCGGGTTAGGGTAAGATTTCGATCCCTTATGCACTCCAAACTCCGATTCTTCCCCATTAGGACGAGTTCCACGTCTTTCCACCGTTTGCAATGCATCTATACACGAGAAAATTCTGTTAGATTAGGCAAATGAAAGATTTTAGGTTTAGGTTTCCGTCATATGCGTCTCAAATCCATCTAGTGGAAATGAATGGGTGTCATTGATTCGGTTTTTAGGGTTCTGATAACATTCTCAGTGATACCGAGTCACTATTTTTGGTGAAACCGAAAACGTGACCAACTCTGTGTGAAGTATAATGTTTGTATGCTCCAGAAACTGAAACTCGATGGAACTGAAACCCATACAACAGAAGTGTGAAACTAAGATCTTAAGTTCATTTTTTTTGCAAAATAGCTGTGTTTTGTGATGCTCATCTAGTCCACTCTTCTATATCTATTCACAGGGACATATTGTCAGTGCAACATGTCTAGTTTTGAGGATAGTGAGATCAACTTCAGAGCACATAGTTTTGATCTTGAGCCAGACACTAGCCCTGATGCTAGTTCTTCAGATCCTGGCACCCCCAGCTCACAGGATTTTCCTAACGCAGCTACTCGGGCCAGGAGGAAGCTGAACTCAGATGAGGAGGATGCAAACTTCAATCCCGAGGAGAATACCTCCAAAAGGAATATTGTAAGAAAGGAGTATGACATCACAGATGCAATGAGAGCTCATGAGTGTGCCATAGGAGGAGCAAAAACTCTAGAGGCTCCTAGTTCCTCCAAGAAGACAAAATCTTTGGATAAGAAGTCGCGGAAGAAAAGCGAGAGAACAATATTTTTGAAAGCGGTTGTGCACCCTTCTACTGCAGAGTACCCCGATGATGATGATGAATAAGAAGAGAAGGTTCCTACTGCTAACCCACCTCCTTTCAAGCAGAGAAAGCTAATGAAGGATGCCATGCCAAGCAAGCCAACTTCAAAGGCTAAACCATCTGTTCCCAAAGCCAAGCCTAAAGCACCTAAGCTAGTAGCCTCCAAGCCAAAGAGGACTACCAGAGACATTCCAGTAGCTGAAAAGAACAAGGGTGTTTCTTCAAGGGATGCTGCTGAAGAAGAAGAAATTGCAGTTTTGAGGAAGCTGAGAGCTCACCCGTCAGAACACAATGATGATCATCCAATTGCAGAGGATATGAAGAAGATGAAGGATCAAGGGCTCAGAAAATGGATAATCCCTGATCCTATGCTATCAGGAGAAGGACAACTGTTGACCACACTAAGGATCAACAAGATTTATATGAGACTGTCTTGTTAGACAAGAGTCTAGTTGTTAGTGACATGAGATATGTCAATTGGAAGTTCATAAAGGAGAATGAAGACTACTTCCGGCATGTACAAGAGAACTTCATGGCCATTGACATTGAGAACCTTATTGGCACATAGATGACAACTTGGAATGACGAGATGATCATGCAATCCTATTCAACAACTCATTTCTATCCAAACGGGAAGATAACTTGGACGACTGAAGGCATGAGGTAAAAATCTTCTGTTGATGAGTGGGCCACCATCCTAGGATCCCCAAAGGTGCAGGATGGAGATTTTTATGTGTAGGATGAGGCAAGATGAGCCACAATTCCATGGTCAATATGTATGATCGAATTCCCAAGGAATATCTCAAGTCACACAAGTTAGGCTCTATCTAGTTCTTGCAAGCAGGACTACCCGCCACCAACACCATTATGAGGTACACCTTCATGCCTAAATCAGGTGATGACAAGATGATCAGGGGGTATTCCATCAATATGTTGCATCATGTAGACACTCACACCAGGATAAAGGTTATGGATTTGATTGTAGAGACAATCAAGAGGACTACTGCTGACCAGAAAAGGTCATGTGGATATGCTCCATACGTTTACATGTGGATCAAATCCAAAGTTAGAAAGAGCATGTATCTAATTAATCATTAAAACTTATCACTTCTCCCAGTTTTCGAGGATAATGTCGTGGTGACGGACCCAAGTCATCAAACTTCAGCTACAACACGGGCTGAGGCTGAGGCCAAGGCAGAGGAAACAAGAGCCACTAGTGCTCCAGTGCTCGAGATGAAGAGTGGTCAAATGGCATATCTCATCATCACCATCCAAGGGATGGATAAGAACATCAGTGACATTCTGTTGAATAAGAAGAGCCTAAGGAGAATAGTGGAGACAAAGTTTCATGACCTGGACGTCAAGGTGACTGAGCTGACCACCACGGTCAACTAGTTGAAGTAGGAGGTAGATGCAGTGCATACACCGAGCTCTAGTTATGATGATGACAATCGTCCTCTCCATACTCACACTCAGTTTAGGACACATGCCAGATCTTCTACCGTGCGAGTTACATAGACAAGACTGTAACTCCCAAGATGCAGTCCTATCCTTACTTTGGCGCGAGGGCCTCGACATGGATAGAAACGCATCTCGTCGTTTTGCAAGAATGGATATCGTTACAAGTACATGTACTGAAAAGACGAGTATAAGGAGTTGGCTTACACTCACCACAAGCTACATCAATATCACATCAATACAACAATATCCAGTCATCATGAAGAAGAGCATGGTCCGACTATGGACGAAAACAAACGATAAAAGAACGACGTCCATCCTTGCTATCCCAGGCTGCCGCCCTGGACCCATCCTAGAATGATGATGAAGAAGAAGAAGAAACTCCAAATAGCACAATCAGCGCGCTCACGTCAAAGTAACTCTTTACCTGTACCTACAACTGGTGTTGTAGTATTTTGTGAGCCACAGGGACTCGGCAATCTCGTTTCCAAAGGTATCAAGACTAGCAAAGTTTACTAGGAGAGGTATGGTTAAGTAGTGAGGCTGCAACAACCGACTAAGCATTTGTTTAGTGGCTAACTTACGACTACAAGAATGGAAGAGGGGGATGACCTACGCATAATAGGATGTGATCTACTGATGATCAAATGAATGATGTTGAACATCTAATAACGTCAGACATAACCCCACCGTGTCCTCGATCATAGAAGGAGCTCACGAAAGAGATAGTCACGGTTACACACTCAGTTGGCATATTTTAATTAAGCTTACTTCAAGTTATCTAGAACTGGATGTTAAACAAAGTTTCCACGTTGCCACATAATCGTGGGCACGACTTTCCAACTAGTCCATCACAAACTACCACACGCTGCGATGAAATGACCTAGACCAGGGATAACCCGTGATCTCCTCGGGTTCCTATTGGAAAATTTCAAACATGAGATAGCCCAAACTATCCTCGGAATCCCTAGCACAAGACGCCCGAGAAAGGTAAAACAAGTCCAGCAAGGTAGCCCGGCGTGTCGACGATCCCGATAGGAGCCACGTATCTCGTTCTGAGGACACGCTGGATGAGCACTACGTACGGTGGCCGAATAGACATCCCCCGAGTTGCCCCGGGTGGCCCCGCAAGTGGCTCTGTTTAGGACAAACACCAACAGCACTGCCCCCTGTATTATGTTGAATTACTCCGTGGGTTCATGACGCCCGACGTTTTCAGTATTAATAGAATTTTTATGTTGGGAAAATATAGTACCAATGTTGGGCCTTGCCAGACGAGTTTTATTCCAAAACGAGAATCTAGGGGGTCCCCATCACAACCCCAAGCATGTTAGGAGCGCTCAATTATGGAACATAACACCGGTAGCCGAAACTAAGGCAACAAAGGTGGAACAAAACACCATGCTAGAAGGCCAAGCCTTCCACCTTTTACCAAGTATATAGGTGCATTAAATTAATTAGCAATAATATGTGGATAAAACAAGGAACCCATGTTTGCACATGGAAGCAACTGCACCTGCAACTAGCAGCGCTATCCAATGGTTAAGCAAGCGGTAACAAAGCCAATGAGTGGTTTGCTAGGTTGTAGAAAGGTTGAAGGTTTTCATGGAAATGTTGAGAGGCTGACATTTAATAGGTGGTAGGCAGCGAGACATAACGAAATAAACAAGACAACTAGCATGGCATTGATAGTAATGGTATCTAGGGAAATGATCATCTTGCCTGTGATCCTGCTTGGAAGAAGAACGACTCCGTGAAGCAGGCGAACTGACGTAGTCGAATGGATCCTCACATTCCGACACGCTTGCGGAACTCTATCGAGATGAAGCAAACCGGAAACAAGAATCGACACACAGTAACAACATAGCATATGCACGTCATGATGCACAACACATATGATGCATGCTCGGCTAAATCATGCAAGGCGTGGCATGGCAATTCACAATAACCAAACACTACACATTAAGTGAGGCTCAATATGCAACGAGTTGCATATTGATGAACCACCACATTTGAATTACTTAGTTCACTCCCGTTTAGGTACACGTCAATATTAAATGTTTTTTAAACATGGCAAGGGGCGAGGCACTAATAATCTATCTATCCAGGCATTTTAAATGAGGCCGGAAACGACATATAGCATCTCCTAACTCACCCCACACATTAACTTTGTAATCTACCTTTCCACGCATTTTAAATGAGGCCGGATTCGACATATAACATCTCCGAATTGACCCCACACTTTAAGTTTATAATCTGTCCTAACCACATTTTATGTTTGTTAAATGGCAAAACAAAGTGGTTCACGTGATTCTAATCATCGTTCTAGTGCATTTACATATATGTCTCATCTTCGACGGAGCTACGATTAATTAACTACGGACTAAACCATTTTGATCACGTCGACATGCAAACCAATTCAAACAGCATGGTAAACCGCTTTAGATGTGCATGAGAGTTGGACAATATTAATCTACGTGAAATTCTACATGTTTTACATATATAATTTGTCGCAATCCGATGCACGGTTTAAAAACTATGGGAATTTGAAAATATGCATGTTTTCTAAAATTAAATAAAATCGCAAGTTAAAACAAAACAACTACGGGCTGGATTCCATTGTTGGGCCTAACACATAGGAGTGCGGCATAGCTAAAACGTGCCTCGGCACAATATAGCAGAGGCGAGGGCCTGACCTGCGTGGCCACTTGGGAAGGCGGGGCGCTGGGCCTGGCAACAGCTCGGCCCACCTGGCGCGACCGCTGCTAGGCCGTGGGGAGGCGAGGTAGCCCACGAAGCTCGAGGCGAGGCCACACGCTCGCGGTCAACGGATGCGGGGGGGTTTGTGTCCCTGCTCGCCTCGAGCTGGAGGTAACCGACGGCGGTGGCTGGGACGAGGCAAAGCGGGACAAGGGAGGAGGTGGTCGGGGATGGCCCCCCGGACCGGATCTGGCCGGATCCGGCCGGCTCGGGTGTCGGCGACGGACGATAGCGCGGATCGGGGGCCGGCGAGCTCGAGGTCCGGCCATGGCGGGGCTGAGAACTTGCGAGGTAGAGAGAGAGCATCGAGAGAGGGAGGGAGAAGAAGGAGATGAGGAGGAGAGGGAGAGGAGGCAGTCTGGCGAGCTTGTCCGACGACCAGCAGGGGCGGCGCGGCCGTCCGGCGATGGGGCTGGGGGCGCATGCGGGTGAAGGAGTGTGGCAGGGGCTCGGGCGGAAGCACGATTGGCTAGCTCGGGCTCGGAACGGGCTCAGGCGGGCCTCGCAGCTGGGAGGAGAGAGGAGGTGGGAGAGACCTGCAGTTAGGGTTAGGGTTAGCACATATTTCGAGGAGTGCCTGGTTTAACTGTCTATTTATAGGCATGGGGCTAGGGTTTGCATATTTTGTTCGAATTCGGACCGCAGGATCGCGATCGGACGGCTCCGACGATGGTTAGGGGCTAGGTTTGGGCTTAGTGGGATGTGTAGAGGGGTTGTGGGCTAAGATGAGAGGGAGGTTTGCGACCCGACACAATATTTTAAACACTGAAAAACGTACAACGATAAACCGATGACGTGCCGCTAGAGTCGACCGTTCGGGTATCAAACGAACTCAAATTGCGATGAAATTTGGCAGGCGGCCTACCTACACTAAAACCAGACCGCCCGCCAAGTTTCATCTCAATCCGAGAACATTTTATGCAGACCTTTAAAAACAATATGTTATCGATGTCGCACGCGCGTGGATGTGTGGTTGGACTCGAAATGGTGAACGACGAAAATGAAGAGAACCAACAACTAATAACGGATGCAAGTTTTGAAAACTCGCAGTAACGAAGTGCTGATGCAATGCGGATGATGTGCATGATGCGGTGATGAATGCGCCAAACAATCTAGTCACAAGGCGGCAACAAAATAAAAGGGGAATCTTATAGAGCGTCGGTCTGAGGCTGTTTCAGAGACCATCTTCATCAGCACCTTCAGCAGCTCCATCGGCCCCTCTAGTGCCTACTCCACCACCTCAGTGGACATTAGCCGAAGCATTCACAGATGCTGTTCTTTCGACCCCTTCCACGGCCATAGAAGGATACCATGCCTAGAGCGACGCTTAGTTCTATACCTTCGAACCTTTTGGTAACTTCTTGCCAAAGGGGGAGAAGTGTATAGATCATAGAGCTTCGATAGAGAGTTTTGCCAAAGGACATTTTGGTTGATCTCTTCATTTCAAAAACATTTGTTACTTTTTCTTGTCTTAAACTTCGTGGTGTTTTATCATACACTTTTGTGATTGTTGGTACTATATCAGTGTGATGTTTATATGATGATCACTAACTCATGTTTTGTGTGATGTGCATCGTAATCCATTTATATCATTTATGTGCACCACCAAGATGTATGTGACATGGAAGCGTACCCCATGATCCTAATCGATTGTGCATTTGCATTCAAACACAAATTTAAAATAATGCACAAATTTAGGGGGAGTTCTTGGTTATCTCATACTTCTCAAAGCAACGATGTTATTCATTTTTTTATCCCTATAAAAGCTTTGATCTCTATGTCGTCATCAATAACCAAAGGGGGAGACCGAAATCACAACTTCTCCCTAGGTAGTTTTGGTAGTTAATAACAACATATACTTCACTGGAATAATGATTCTACCAAGTATATTTCAGGAAAAGTTCAATGAATGGATTGGAAAAGGACTGTGAGGAGACCCCCTAGATGCAAGGGACATCTATTGGCAACAAGCTTCAAGAATCTACATTTTGCTTTTATGTGAGAAATTACAATTGAGTCCATAGTAAAGCCAATACTATTAGAAGGGGATTATGTAACTATGATGATCTGGTTTCTCACGTGCTTAGAGTTACCCACTCAAAACCCTCATGAAGTTCTCCTACAAATATTCTATCCAAATACAAACACTCAAATTCGGTGCCACAAACATTCCAAAATCGGCCCTACCGAGTTTTACCCAAGATAGAATCCAGAGCCATCCCAACCATCTCGGTGCCACCAAATTTGATTCCGGTGCAACCGAAAAATGGTGACCAACTCCCTAGTTGCCATTGGCTGAAAATCAGGATTTCCAATTTTTGCAAATTGGTGCCACCGAGTTTGGATAACTGCCTAGGTTAGCCAAATCAGACTCGTCGAGATTTATATATATCGGTTTCACCGAAACGCCAAAAGTTGCCACATTTTTCACTAGTCGGTGCAACCGAGTTTTTTTCTTTGATTTCAGCAAGTTAGGTAATAATGTTGTAACAGTTGAATTTTTGGAGATGCCTATATATACCCCTACACCTGCCTCTCACTCATAGAGGAAGCACTCAGAACAAACCAACACTTGCCCCATCTATTTTCTGAGAGAGAACCACCTACTCATGTGTTGAGATCAAGATATTCCACTCCAACCATATGGATATTGATTTCTAGCCTCCCCAAGATGCTTTCAACCCAATCAATCTCTTCTACCCAAGCCAAATCTGTGAGAGAGTGATTGAGTCTTGAGGAGACTATCTTTGAAGCACAAGAGCAAGGAGTTCATCATACTTACCACATATATTACCTTTTGTATAGTGGTGCCTCCTAGATTGGTTAGGTGTTATTGGGGAGCCTCCGACTTCATGTGGAGTTGAACCAAGAAGTTTCTAAGAGCAAGTGGATCACCTACTTCATGAAGATGTACCCCGAGTGAGGCTAGTCCTTCGTGTACGTAAGCCATGGTGGAATAAACAAGGTTCCTTTTTCATGGACCCCTTGTGGGTGGATCCTTTCGTGGACTCGCATAGCCGTTACGCTCCGTGGGTTAAAGTCTCCATCACCATGGACGTACGATAGCACCACCTATTGGAACCACACCAAAAATCTCCATGTAAACTTTACGTTTGATCTTCCTATTCCTACCCTCTACTTACATTTGCATGTATTTACTTTCCGCTGCTATACTCTTAGAATTGCATGTGTAGGGTGTGCTTGACTTGATATAATTGCTAAAACTTGCCAACTATTAAAATTGGGAAAAGGCTAAGTTTTTATTTGGTCAAGTAGTTTAATCACCCCCCTCTAGACATAATTTGGATCCTACACCTAGAAAATATGAAAAGGTGAGAGTGAGTACATCCATGGATTCATATTAGTCACAAAGAACTCATATACTTATTGCAAAACTTCATTAGATCACTCGAATCAAAATACTACTCACATGCACCTAGGGAGGAGGTTGCTAGGAGTTAACCATCCAGCACCCCCGACCTAAACATCACTAGGATTTCAACGAGGAATAAGAATGCTAACACATCATCACCATGCCATAACCAATAGTTAGATGAACAAAAAGTTAACACCCTTTAGTTTTTGATATTTTTACTAATCAACAATCATTTACTCACACCCTTTCATATTACCACATCAATATCATTAACCCACAATTTATCTTTTTTGTGATACATGAAAGTTTTTATTATATCAACCTTGAATACCTATCCTTTTCACAATAGTCTTATAAACCATGAAAATTACCACTGCCCCTATTAGAATCTCAATAAAATATAAGTGAAGAACAAGAGTGCAATTATTTCTATAAATCTACACACCACCGTGCTCAAAAATATATAAGTGAAGCACTAGAGCAACTGCTTAGCTCAAAATATATAAGTGAAGCATATAGAGTATTCTAAAAAATCATGGTGAACATGTGTCTCTCTCAAGTAGCTGTGTCCATAAAAGCAATAATTATGGAAAACTGAAACAAAAGCTAACTATAATACATGAAGCTCCAAGAGAAACACATATCACGTGATGAACAAAATTGTAGCTCCAAGTGACATACCGATGGAATGGAGACGAATGAGAGGGTGCCCCGGAAGGCATCCCCAAGATTAGATGCTCGAGTCTTCCTAGTATATTACCTTGGGGTGCCTTGGGAATCCCTAAGCTTAGGGTCTTGATACTCCTTATTCCTTCATCCATTGTGATCACACCAAATACATAAAAACTTCAACACACAAAACTCAACAGAAACCTCATGAGAACCATTAGTAGAATAGGCAAATCATAAACTTTAGGTACTTCTATAAACTGATTCATATTTAATTACTGCATAAGGCACTGTATTTTAACTTCTCCATGGATTATATCCCCCGATACAGTCCATAGTGTCATCAAAACAAGCAAACTATGCAAGCAGAAACAAAATATGTCTAAACTACAACAGTTTGTAGTGATCAACACTTAAACCATACTTCTCTAACTCCAAAAGTTCTAAAAAATTAGTACAACATGGAGAATTTGTATACCAACACCGTGTAAAAAGTTCAAATAAAAAGACGTTTTAGTGAAGTCACAAAAATTCCTCACTAACATAAATGTTTCTGTTTTTGCACCATAACAATTCTAATTAACATCCAAATCGTCCTAAAGGCTTTACTTGGTACAAACACTAATTTAAAAATTAAAACACAATCATCACAGTAGAAATAATCATGCCAACTCATACAAATTTAAAGTATTGGGTTGTCTCCCAACAATCTCTTTCTTTGTAGACATTAAGATAGGCTTGGGATAATGATGAAGCTCACATAATAGACAAGAATTGAAGCACAAAGAGAGCATCATGAAGCATGTGAAAAACACATCTAAGTATAACATAATTCCTATGCATAGGCACTTTATAGGTAAACAAATCATCAAGACAAGCGATGTCTAGCATATGCAAATAGGAGGAGTGATGCATTAATAATTTCAACACAAAGATAGGTAATTGAGTAACATGCAAATTCCTATAACCATATTTGCCTCTCTCATAATATTTACATGTAGGACCTCATAATAAAACTCAACATTACGACTATCACATGAAACGTTCTCTTTATGATCTATAAGCATACAAGTCTTATAATCTTCCAAGGTAGTGGGGTTAATATCAACTAAAGTCACGACCTCTCCAAACCCACTTTTATCGATAATTTCATATGATTGATCATTCTCCAAAGTAGTGGGATCCTTATTACCCAAATTTGATGCTCTTTCAAACCCACTTATATTAGTATTTCAAATATACAAATCAAAAATAGATTCATCATGAAGCTTAGAATTATCAAGATCACAAGAAACATCATGATTATCACCCCAATCATGATCATTGACACAATTGACATTCATAGAATTTATACTAACAACATTGCAACATGATTTTAATTCAAGGAACTATCACCAATCACTTTATAAATTTCATTTAATACTTCATCCCAATTTTTAGATTCATGATTTTCAAGCAGGACCTCATAAAGATTATCTAGTGCACTCAACTCACTAGCAATTGGTTCAACATAATCGGGTGTTTTGAAAAGATTAGCAAGTGGATGAGGATCCATCTATATTAAAATTTGTGTATGTTTTTGTGTGAGAAAGCTCAAGATAGAATTGCTAGGAAATTAGAGAGTAGAACAAGTGAATGATAATTTGTGTGTAGGTACGTGGTAAGAATTTGGTGATACTCCTCGGCAACGACGCCAGGAAATCTTCCTCCTGCCTGTAAACTACGTTGAGATTTTCCCCAAAGAGGAGGGGAGATGCAACACAATGTAGATAAGTATTTCCCTCAGTGAGAACCAAGGTTATAGAACCAATAGGAGGACTACCCAAAGACCCATCTTCAACTCCTACACACAAAATAGGAAATACTTGTACCCAACGCGGGCAAGAGGGTTGTGAATCCCCTTGAACTCGTTACTTGCAAGTGATAAGTAGTGATTGATATATAATATAAATGCAAAAATAAAATAAAGGTAAATAAATGGCAGAAATATTTTTGGTGTTTCAAATATATTTGTGAAGACCTAGGGGCCATAGTTTTCTCTAGAGGCTTCTCTCTCATAGAAAGCATACAGTGGGTAAACAAATTTATTCATGGCACTGATCACTACATATAGGCATCACGTCCGTAAGCAAGTAGACCAATCCCTGCCTTCATCTACTACTACTACTCGACTCATCGACCGCTATCTAGCATGCATCTAGAGTATTACGTAAAACAGAGTAGCACTTTAGGCAAGATGCCAAGATGTAGACAAACTATAGTAAACTAATATGAATAAAACCCATCATTTTATCCTTAATGGCAGCAATACAAATACGTATCATGTCCCCTTCTCTAACTAGGATTGAGCACCACTAGATTGAACCCATTATAATGAACAATTCCCGTTGAAGATAAATTAATCTAGTTGGCCAAACCAAACCGATATATTGGATAGAAATACAAATCTATCAGAATCATGCATATAATAATTCATAGATGACTCATATACTTTTCATGAATAATATGAACATAAACCCACAATTCATAGGATCCCAACAAATACACCGTAAAGAGTGATTACATAAGATAGATCACCGCGTGAATCGTGATGATCTTGGCAATGAAGAACATAGAGAGAGAGAGAGAGCCGTCTAGGTATTAACTGCAGATATGCAGGTTTGTGGTAAAGTACTCACACATCACCATGGGAGAAATAAGGTTGATGTATAGGCCCTACATGGTTGATCCCCCCTCCGGGAGGGCACCGGAACAGGGCTCCATATGAGATCACTGTGGAGCAGAGACTTGCAGCGGTGGAAAAAGTATTTTGTGTGGCTCTATGATGTTTTCCCACGAAATAACACTTATTGAGGTGGAGTTAGCTCAAGAGGAGCCGGGAGGTGGCCTCATACTTATGATCTACGTTGGTTTTCCCCCAAAGAGGAGGGGATGATGCAATACAATATAGATAAGTATTCCCTCAATGAGAACCAAGATTATCGAACCAATAGTAGAACCACAAAATTTCCCGTCTTCAGCGCCTTCACACAAAAGATAACAACCTTACACCCAACGCGGGCAATAGGGTTGTCAATCTACTTGAACTCGTTACTAGCAAGCGATAAGTAGTGATAGATATATAGTTGAAATATATTAAATTTGAAAATGAAATACAAATAATAAAAGGAAAAAAGGTATCTAATATTTTTGTAAATATATTTGTGAATAGAACTAGGTGCCATAGTTTTCGCTAGAGGCTTCTCTCTCATTGAAAGCAGACGTTGTGTAAACAAATTACTGTTGGGCAATTGATAGAAAAGCGCATAGTTATGCAATATTTATTCATGGAAATTATCATTACATATAGGAATCATGTCCGTAAGCAAGTGGACCGACTCCTGTATGCATCGACTACTATTACTCCACCCATCGACCACTATCAAGCATGATATGGAGTATTAAGTGAAATCATGCTATGAAGATCATGACAACAAAGAACATACAGGGAGAGATCACCGCGAGAATCATGGTGAACTACTTAGACATCACCATGGGAGCAACTAGGATGATGTAGAGGCCCTCCTGACCGATCCGCCCTCTAGCAGGGCACCCAAACATGGATCATGGGAACGAAGAATATACAGAGAGATATCACTGCAAGAATTGTGGTGAACTACTTAGACATCACCATGGGAGAAACAAGGATGATGTAGAGGCCGTCCATGATTGATCCGCCCTCCGGTAGGGCACCCAAACAGGAATCCATATGGTTACACGGCGGAATAGATACTTGCGATGTCAGAAAAAGTGCTTCGGGTTCCTCCTTAGGGATTGTGGGATTAATAAGAATTTATAGGACACAGAGGAGGGCCAAAGGCCAAGGAAGGTAGCCCCAAGCCATCAGGGTGCAGCCACCCCCTTGGACGCGCCCTGTTGGCTTGGAGACACCCCGTGGGGCCTCCGGTCTCCTTCCGAAGCTTCGAGGTCCTTATTTTGTACAAAAAATTTGTCAAAATAATTCAGGGTGTTTGGACTTCATTTGGTATAGTATTCTTGAAAATCCAAAAACATGCTGAAAACAACGACTGGAACTTGACACCGAGTTAATAGATTAGTGCTCAAAATAATATAAATCAATAATTAAATGCCTTAAAACCATCCTAGAATGATAATATAATAGCATGGAATAATAAACAATTATAGATACGTTGGAGAAGTATCAACATCCCTGATAAAATCTGAATTTTTTATGTGACATGCTACCCAACATGTAGTATCTTGCAGGTATGATCACTGAGAAATGATGAATTAACAAACATCAACATCGTAATATCCATACATATAAGTAACATAATCACCAATTTTCAAAATATACGATCCTAAGAATTTTTACTCCCCATTCATTTTGTCATATTAGCATGGCATGGCTCCGTCTTCACCACATAAATACAAATGTCAAGGACCATGGTGTTAAGACATGCAATTGAATCATACTTCTTAACATGCTTCAACTTTTTATTCTTCACTCAATACATGAGCGTGAACCATGGATATAACATATAGGTGGAATAGAATATAGTGGTAGGTTTCAAAGGGGTAAAACTGGAGAAGGAAGTCTCGCATCAACTAGGCGGATCAACGGGCCATGGAGATGCCCATTAATTGATATCAATGCGAGGAGTAGGGATTGCCATGCAACCGATGCACTAGATCTATAAGTGTATGAAAGCTCAACTGAAGCTAAGTGGGTGTGCATCCAACTTGCTTGCTCATGAACACCTCTAGCATTTGAGGAAGCCCGTCATCAGAATATACAAGCGAAGTTCTATAATGAAAAACTCCCACTAGCATATGGAAGTGAAGAAACATGAGACTCTCTGTATGAAAAACATGGTGCTACTTTGAAGCACAAGTGTTGAAAAAGAGGTAGTAGCACTGTCCCTTCTCTCTTTTCTCTCATTTTGTTTTTTGTTTTCTCCTTTTTTTTATTTTTTTTTCTTTTTTTTTTCATGCAAAGTCTCATCCCAATTGTGGGGGAATCATTGTCTCCATCATCCTTTCCTCACTGAGAAAGTGCCCTAATAATGAAAAGCATCACACTTCTGTTTACTTACAACTCGATATGAAAAACTACTAAACAATATGACTCTATATGAATGTATCTGGCAGTGTACCATGATGTGCAATGATCTAGCAGAATATGTTAAAAATGATGGACGGTGGCTTTGCCACAAAAAATATGTGAGCTACATGATCATGCAAAACAATATGACAATGAGTGTACTAGTCATATGATGTAATGGGAGAAGTTGCATGGCAATCTATATCAGAATGTCAATGGAAATGCCATGATAGGTAGGTATGGTGGCTGTTTTAAGGAAGATATAAGGTGGCTTATGTGCAATAGAGCTTATAATGTCGCGGGGTTTGGATGCACCGGCGAAGTTTGCACCAGTCCCTGAGGTGAGAATGGGCAATGCACGATACCAAAGAGGCTAGAAAATATGTGGTGGTGAGAGTGCGTACATCCATGGATACACATTAGTCATAAAGAACTTACGTACTTATTGCAAGGTTGTATTATCTCTCTCGAAGCAAAGTAGTATTCGCATCCCCTAGGGTGGAGGTTGGTAGGAGTTAACCATCGCGGACGCCTCACCTAAACAACACTAGGATTTCAATGAGGAATAAGAGTGATCACACATCATAACCTTGCCATAAACAATATTTACATGAATAGAAAATTAACACCCTTTAACTATCAATATTTTTTACTAACCAACAACCATGCACTCACGCTCTTTCATATTACCACATCAATATCAATAACACACAATTTCTCTTTCATGTGCTACATGAAGGTTTTGACTATGCACTCCGTGAATACCTATTATTTTTGTACTAGTCTTATAATCCTTGCAAATTACCGTCACTATTTATTATCTCTCAAACAAATTTAAGTGAAGAACAAGAGTGCAATTACTTCTATAAAATATGTATGCCACCATGCTCTAAAAGATATAAGTGAAGCACTAGATCAAGTGCTTAACTCAAGAGATATAAGTGAAACACATAGAGTATTCTAATAAATCATGGTGAACATGTGTCTCTCTCAAGTGGGTGAATTGCTGTGTAAAACTAAAACAAAATAAAACTATAATACATGACGGTTGATAACCTAGAATTATAGGGGATCATTTGTAGCCCTTCTCGATAAATAAGAGTGTCGAACCCAACGAGGAGCTAAAGGTAGAAAAAATATTCCCTCAAGTTATATCGACGTCCGATACACCTGTACGCACACTTAATGTTTGATTTACATACAAGAAAAAAACTAGAAGTACTTTGCGAGAATAAAACTAGAAATAAATAGTAAGAAAAAAAATATCGTAGTGTAGTAGCAAGCTTTTTGTAACACAAGAGAAGGATTTGTCCCTAGGAAATTGACTACGTTACTAGAAGGATAACAAGTTTTTATGTGGGAGAGGCCACTCCTAGAATGTCATCCCTTACTTGGAATAATATGCACTTATGATTGGAACTATTAGCAAGCATCCGCAACTACTAACGTTCATTGAGGCAAAACCCAACCATATCATTAATATATATATTGGTTCCGCTTCAATAGTCTGTGCATCAATTTGTATGCAAGGAAGAAGTATTCTGTCACTCTTGCCCTCCAATGCATAGTCCTTCAACATAGAACTAACCCTATGGTGTGATACACACACACACGCTCATACGATGGCACCAAAGGAAAGCAACATATCTACAAGCAAATTAAACCAGTCATAGAAATTTCACCAATTAGCCCATAGGACAAAACGGATCTACTCAAACATCATATGATAGCAACATATCATTGGGAAATAGTATGTAGTGTTGAGAACCATGTTTAAGTAGAGAGTTACAATGGGAAAAGAGGTTCTACACCGCTGCATAGAGGGGGAGAGAGTTGGTGTTGACGACGATAAGATTGTTGATGTCGATCGCCATCATGATCCTTGCCCCGGCGGCACTCCGATGCCACTGGGAGAGAGGGGGAGAGACCCCCTCCTTTTTTCCTTGGCCTCCCCCTAGATGGGAGGAGAATTCCCCCTCTGTTCCATGGACTCCATGGCGGTCGAGTGGCGGGCCACCCCTCCGATATAGGATCCCTCCCTATGTTATCTTCTGTTTCGCTTTCCTGGTTTCCAGCCCTTCACCTTTTCTTACATTCCCGGAGATCCGTAACTCCAGTTGGGATGAAATTTTTACATGATTTTTTCCATAAATAATATTTCTTGCACTAGAATAAGAGCCCCAACCGACTTATGGTGTGGCCATCAACCACCACAGCACGCAAGGGGGTATGAGTCGCGCCCTCGTATCTAGTGGAGGCAGCTGGCCTCTGTTGACGTTGATTCCAACTCCAAAAAATCACATATAATTCATAATAATTCTTCGTAAATTTTTATCGCATTTCGACTTTGTTTGATATGGATATTTTGTGAAACAAGAAAAATGCAACAAACATGAGCGAGCACTGGGCACTGGATCAATATGTTAGTCCAATATATCATATAAAATGTTGCCAAAAATATGTGAAAGTTGTATAATATTGGCATGGAACAATAAAAAATTATAGATACGACGGAGATGTACGAGCATCCCCAAGCTTAATTCCTTCTCGTCCTGGAGTGGGTAAATGATAAAAAAGATATTTTTTGATGTGGAATGCTACCTAACATAGTCTTGAAAAAATGTCTAATCATCGCATGAATATTAAGATACAAGTGATTCAAAGCAACAGTCTATCATTTGACAAAATGACATCCATACTTAGGTTTACTAGCAAACAATCATGTCCTTTCAAAATAACAATGCTTGAAGAATGTTATCCCTACAAAATCATATAGCCTGTCATGCTTGGTCTTCCTAGCATAAGGTATAAATCATGAGCACCCCGGTGTCAAATCAAGCAATTGGATCGTACTTTTTAACGCGCTTCAGCTTTTTATTACTCACTCAATACATGAGCGTGAACCATGGATATATCATAAAGGTGGAATAGAATATGGTGGTAGGTTGCAAAGGGGTAAAAGTGAAGAAGACAGTCTGGCATCAACTTGGCATTTCAACGGGCTATGGAGATGTCCATCAATAGATATTCATGCGAGGAGTTGGGATTGCCATGCAACGGATGCACTAAGTTCTACAAGTGTATGAAATCTCAATATAAAAACTAAGTGGGTGTGCATCAAACTTTATGATGAAAAATTCCCACTAGTATATGAAAGTGACAACATAGGAGACTGTGCATATGAGAAACATTGTGAGACTTTGAAGCACAAGTGTGGAATTAGCATGCCCTTCTCTCTTTTTTTCTTTTCTTTTTTCTTTCTTTCTTGTTTTTTCTTTCTCTTTTTTTGTTTAGAGTCTCATCCCATCTTGTGGGGTAATCATAGTCTCCATCATCCTTTCCTCACTCGGACAATGCTCTAATAGTGAACAATGATGATCATCACACTTCTATTTACTTACAACTCGATACCTAGAACGAAGTATGACTCTATATGAATGCCTCTGACAGTGTACGAGGATGTGCAATGATCTAGCGTAGCACGGACATAAAAAAGAACACGCCATGTAAATATCATGCTAGCTATCTTATGATCATGCAAATCAATATGATAATGAATGCTCAAGTCATAAAAATGGAAGTGGTGGAAGATGCATGGCAATATATCTCGGAATGGCTATGGAAATGCCATAACAGGTAGGCATGGTGGCTGTTTTGAGAAAGATATAATAAGGCTGATGTGTGATAGAGCATATCATATCACGAGGTTTGGGTGTACCTACGAAGTTTGCACCAACTCTCAAAGTGAGAAAGGGCAATGCACGGTACCGTAGACGCTAGCAAACTGCGGAAAGGTAAGAGTGCGTATAATCCATGGACCACATTAGTCATAAATAACTCACATACTTATTGAAAGATTTTAGTTGTTCTATCAAAGCAAAGCACTAACCCCATGCCCCGAGGGATAAGGTTCGGAGGAGTTAACCATCACGCGACTCCTATTATAGCAACACAAAGGATTTAAATAAAGGATAAATTTTGCTCCAACTTCATCGCATAACCACATACTATAAGTGCATGCTTCGGGAATTAAAAACGTTAACATCAATATTCTTACTAATCCACAATCATCAACTAGTTCACCCACATATTACTATCTTAATGTCGCAAAACTATTGCAGGGAATCAAACATATCATACCCAGTTATCTACAAGTTTTATGTAGGTTTTATGACTAAACATGTCAATGACCAATTCCTTTTGACTCTCCAAATAGGTATAAGTGAAGCATGAGAGTTTAATTATTTCTACAAAAGACCATGCTATAATAAATATAAGTGAAGCAAATGAGCATTCTTCAAATAACGGTTTTCTATATGTAGAGAAACACGCAATCCAAACTTCAAATGATATAAGTGAAGCACATGAAGCATTCTATAAAGCCATAGTTAAAAGATATAAGTGAAGTGCAATGAGCATTATATAAATGAACCATGGACTATATCATACCATCATGGTGCATAAAATTAAAGTGAAAACTAAACACAAAATACACTCCAAGATTTACGCATATCACGTGAACGAAACGAAGACGAAAACATACATATACTTGTTGAAGAAAGATGGGATGCCTTAAGGGCAACCCCAAGATTAGATGCTTGAGGGTCCTAGGATATTTACTTGGTGTGCCTTGGGTTCCCAAGCTTTAACTCTTTCCTCTCCTCCTTCTCCTCACATCGAGACCTCCTCGATCTTCGAACACTTCATCCACACAAAACTTAACAAACAACGCATGAGATCCGTTAGTATAATAATACAAATTGATACCTTGAGTACTGTTGCAAACCCATTTATATTTTGTTTTTCATTAAATCTACTGTAATATAACTTCTCCATGGCTTATACCACTGATACAATCGATAGTTTCATCAAAATGAGCACAACAATGCATCAAAAAGAGAATGTGTCGAAAACAAGATAGTTGGTCGTATTCTGAACATTGACCATTCTTATGTAACATTATAAATTTTAAAAAATTATGAATAAATAAAAAATTTCATGGAATTACTGTGTGAAAATTTCATAAACTTTTGATGTTCCAGTAAAAAATGTAAATTCACGCACTATAGCCAAAGTTTTTGTTTTTGCACCGCACATACCAACAAGCAATCTAATCATCCTAAAGGAAAATCTGGGCACATTATTTTTTATAATAAAATGGATTTGCACAAGGAGATGCTTATTTGTGTTGGAAGTTTTCTATAATCGAGATTCACAAAGTTTCCATGGGCATGAACAAAGTTCAAGGACGTACCCCACTTCAACGATATTCATTTTTCTCACTTTGACTTTCCTTTTCGAAAAATTTTAGGTTCCCCTATATATTTTTTGATTTTAAACTTTATAAAAGCACACAAGAGAAATAAATGACTCTTTAAAACTTCTGGGTCGTCTCCCTAGCAGTGCTTTCTTTAAAGCCATTAAGCTAGGCATAAAGTTCTCAAGTAATGGATCCACCCGGATCCCAAGGTATATGAAAGCCAATTTTAATTAACAATGATTTGTAATTTAGTAGTGAGCACAAAGCAACATTTATCATGCAATTACGAAGTCTAAATCTCTTCCTATGGATCGACATGTCATAAAAGAAAAATTATGCACATCAAGTAAAGGCCAATAGATAGCATAAGAGGTTTCTTGCCATTTTATCGTGTTGGAAACATAAAGAGGTGGATATGTAGTTCCTATCTCATAATAATTGCAAGTAGGAGCAGGAAGCACATGCATATTATATCCATAAAAATCATCATGTATAATGGTAAAATTCAACCCATCAATATAATCCATAATAAGAGCAAACTTCTTTGAAATATTATAGTTGGGAGAATTCAAAAAGATAATAGGACTATCATGTGTGGGTGCAATAGCAAAAACTTCATTCTTAACATAAGGAACTATAGCAAGTTCATGTTCACAAGCATAATTCATATTGGCATCTTGAACACAATCATAGCAAGCATCAATTTCATAAAGAAGGGATATTTCAAAAGAATCAACGGGATCATAACATTCATCCTTCGGTAAGCACGAAGGGAAATTAAACAATGTGTGAGTTGAAAAGTCACTCTCATTAGAAGGTGGGCACGGGTAGCTAATCCGCTCTTCCTCCTTTTGTTCTTAACTTTCCTCATCATCTTTTCATCCAATGAGCTCACAGTTTCATCAATTTCTTCTTCCATAGACTCCTGCAAAAATATTAGTCTCTTCTTGGATAGCACATGAGTCCTCAATATATAGTCTAACATAAACATTAGAAGCATAGTTTTCATAGCAATATTTAAGTATGGCAAAAATTTTAGATTTGTAAAGTGTAGCATTATACTTTTCGATCAAAGAAGAAATTTCATAAGCACCCTTAAAAACAACAAATTCATCATTTTTTCCAACATCATAATAACTATAAACACCTTTAAAATAAAAAGATAAGATTCCATTATCACTAAACTCACATTGGTAGGGAAGGTGTTTTTAGGGTATTCAGAACAACAAGTAAAATCATATATTTCATATAAATTTCAAGCATAGCAATGCAAAGTATTAATATGGTGCCATAAAAGTTTCCCTTTTTGAGATAAGCGGTGTCCCACATAATAAGCATGGTCACCTAATGATTTTCCCTCAACAAGACTAGTTGGGGTTTCAACACGAGCATCTAGGGATCGAGGATGATCCAAGTAAAAAGCTTCAACAGTATGATAGATTTTGGGTGGTTCTTCAACCATTGGTTTGGTAGGTACAACTATTTTTTTTGGTATTTTGCGTTTCATACCCATAACCAAAGATAGAAAACAAGAACAAAAAAATTACTTAGTGATAAAGCAAACAAGCACACATGAAAATATTAACCCCATGCTATTGCTCCCCGGCAACAGTGCGAGAAAAATGTCTTGATAACCCACAATTATATGGGATCATTTGTATCCATTTTCGATAAATAAGAGTGTCAAATCCAACGTGGATCTAAAGGTAGAACAAATATCCCTTCAAGTTCTATCGACCACCGATACAACTCTACACACACTTAGCATTTGCTTTACGTAAAACAAGAATAAAACTAGAAGTATTTTGCGAGAATAAAACTACAAATAAATTGCAAGAAAATAAATATAGTAGTGTAGTAGCATGCTTTTTGTAACACAAGAGAAGGATTTGTCCCTAGGCAATTGACTATGTTACTAGAATGATAGCAAGTTTTTATGTGGGAGAGGCCACTCCTAGCATGTCATCCCTTACTTGGAATTATGTGCACTTATGATTGGAACCATTAGCAAGATTCCACAACTACTAACATTCATTGAGGCAAAACCCAACCATATCATTAAGATATATATTGGCTCCCCTTCAATCCCATATGCATCAATTTCTTTGTTAGGAAGAAGTATTCTGTCACTCTTGCCCTCCAATGCATAGTCCTATCAACATACAAGTAACCCAATGGTGTGATCCACACGCGCCATCATATGATGGGCACCAAAGGACATGAACATATCCACAAGCAAATTAAATCAATCATAGCAATTTCACCAATTAGCCCATAGGACAAACTGGATGTACTCAAACATCATAGGATATCCACATATCATTGGGAAATAGTATGTAGTGTTGAGCATCATGTTTAAGTAGAGAGATACAGTAGGAAAATAGGTATCACACCACTGCATAGAGAGGGAGAGAGTTTGTATTGACGGCGACAAGATTGTTGATGTAGATCGCCGTCACGCTCCTTGCCCCGGCGGCACTCCGGTGCCGCCGGGAGAGGGGGGAGAGAGCACCCCTCCTTCTTCTTACTTGGCCTCCCACCTAGATGGGAGGAAAGTTCCCCCTCTAGTCCATGGCCTCCATGGCAGTGGAGGGGTGGGAGCCCCTTCGAGATTGGATCTCTCCATCCATTATATTTTGTTTCGCGTTCCTAGTTTCTGGCTCTTCATCGTTTCTTAAATTCTCGGAGATCCGTAACTCCGATCGGGCTGAATTTTTTTACACAATTTGTTTTCGTAAATTATCTTTCTTGCGCCTGAAGGAGAGCCCCAATCGACTTACAGTGTGGCCACCAACCACTACCATGATCCAAGGGGTATGGGTCGCGTCCTGGTTTCTAGTGGAGACCGTGGACCTCCGTTGACGTTGATTCACATATATTCCAAAATAATTCTCTATAATTTTTTTATCGCATTTGGACTTTGTTTGATATGGATATTCTATGAAACAAAAAACATGCAACAAACAGGTACTCACACTTGGCATTGGATCAATATGTTAGTCCAATAAATCATATAAAATGTTGCCAAAAATATGTGAAAGTTGTATAATATTGGCATGGAACAATCAAAAATTATAGACACGACGGAGACGTATAAACGCTCCAACAAAAATCATATCGTGTGATGTATGAAAATATAGGTCCAAGTGACGTACCGATGGATTGAGACGAAAGAGGGAATGCCTTCCGGGACATCTCCATGCTTTGACGCTTGAGTCTTACGATAATATGACTTGGTGTACCTTGGGCATCCCAAAGCTTAGGCTCTTTTCCACTCCTTATTCCTTCATCCATCTTGACAGCACCCAAAACTTGAAAACTTCAACACACAAAACTCAATAGAAAACTTATGAGATCCGTTAGTATGATAGGCTGAACCATAAATATTAGGTACTGTTATAAATTGATTCATATTTTATTATTGCATAAGGTAATGTATTATAACTTCTCCATGACTTATACTGCCCAATATAATCCATAGCATCATCAAAACAAGAAAACTATGCAAGCAAAAAAGAGATTCTGTCTAAAGCACAACAGTCTGTAGTGATCAACAAAGACACCCTACTTATATAACTCCAAAAATTTGGAAAATTTTGGACAACCTGAGGAATTTTGTGAGTGTACTAAAATATGGGGGATTTAGTACACACACTTGTACACAGGCAGCCGTGGCCCCGGCCTGGCAAGACCACGCCGATCTGCACCAGATTTCATACACCAATGAGCGAAGATCAGAAACAAGGCCCTGACAAGCCACCTTGCCGAGAGGAGGAAAGGCACACAACAACCGTGCCCGGCAAGCCTCCTATAGATCTTTGCCACTCCACCTCATCGGGTTGATTGTAAACATCAACGAGGTGTCAAGCAGGCAGTGAGTTTTGTGGGCTTGGTTAGAGGCATGCAGTTGCTTTAACGACACCCGTCCAATGGCGTGTCAAGCAAATAGAAGGTAGCTAGGCGAATGAAATAGAAGGAGAGACTCCTTGCCGGGAGCATCGCCAGCGCGCAACCTCACAACGCAATTAATGAGTATGTCTTTGTCCGTCAGAGTTAGGTATTTCCCACTGTTGCTTCTATCTGTAGCTTTGGCAGTTAGTTGGTGGACTGTTATCGCACAAAAAGACCAATTTAGCCATCGTGGTATCCCCTTAAATTATAAAAGGAGGACTATGGCTACCTTTAGAAATTTTGAAACCCCGTTCATTCCATGCGCATAGCTTCTGCCCTCGAGCATCAATGCCGAGCGAGCATGTTTGTATTGTGATCATCCACATAATCCATCAAAACACAGGACGTAGGGTTTTACACTCCGAGCGGTCCGAACATGTCTAAACCACCCATGTGCACTGTTGTCGGTGATGCTCTTTGTGCATCTGTAATTCCTGCATAAATGTAGCAAAGGCACGTCGCTGGTCCCATATATTGTCAGTCAAGCACCCCGATATCTTTGGCTCGCCAGGTAGGGGGATTTGGTTTGCGGATCCTCTCCAACATAGCGTATTCCATCAGCCATCTTCATCAAGATCCTATGGCGCTGAAGAAGGCCAGGGGAGCATTAGAAGATGTTTCCTCTTCGTCCAGGCTGCCCATGCAGGCAGCTACGGGCGTCGGAGGCGGAGACGGGCATCACACTCTTCACGTTGAAGAGCGAAACCACAACACTACGTAGACCTTTGTGAACCGTGACCCTATTCCTGCCGTGATGGCGTCCCAAAACGTACCGGCGAGGTTCGGGGGCGGCACCGCGGTGATGATGGATCATGTGGCTAACGCCACGACGAACGCTGCGGCGCGTATTGTAGCGCCTCCACCGTGCACTTTGCAAGACCACCGCAATCAACGCCTCGGGCGAGACGACCCCGACCGGCGTGCGGACAAACCCCCTACACACCAACCTTAAGGTACGCAGGGCCAGCATCATCAACAACCTCATGGTGAAAATGGGCAGCAGGCTACAACACGCATTGCCAGGAATCAGAGAACCATCTATGCCTCACATCACTCCATGCCCAAAACCAAGGGGAAGACCTCACATAGGCCCAAGTGCTGCTCAACTTCCCGCCCATGCCAGAAAACATTCAAGAGTGAAGTAGGACCATCGAGAGTCTGCTCAGCTTCGCAAATCGCTACCGGCCAGACGTGGTGGAAACCTCGCACACTCGGCAGGCTGCCCCGACGAGGCATGCCATCGGTCACAACACCGATGGAGCGCCTACAGTGCAGTCACCCCCACGACATCAATCATCCCGCGTGACCGACTGTAGGACGAGTTGTCCGACAACTCGACGAACCCGTGACTGAAGAAGGATCAACGTTTGATCTTGAAGGACATGCACAAGGAGGACGGGTGTACCACTATCGAAAGGTGACTTGAGACACGTCACCATTCGAACGGTCGTGCAGATCCAATCGTCGACAAGCTAGCGCCGGGAGAGCCCGACAACCTACCTTACGAGGTTGGTTGTCCGACGTTCACCCGCGAGTGGCAAGTCCACTGGCCTTCTAGCAGAGCCTTCAAGCCAGAGATGATGGACAAATACGACAAAAAGATCAGCCCGTCAGAGTTCCTAGGCATCTACACCGTAGCGGTGCATGCTGCCAGGGGATGCGATGAGAACGTGCTCGCCAACTACTTTCTGTTGGTGCTCAAGCCTAATGTACAGAGATGGTTGATGAACTTGTAGGAAGGATCTATTTCCTCCTAGGTGGATCTATGCAACCAGTTTGTTGGTACCTGCCACGGTGGCCACAAACTCCTGGGACAGCCTAGTAATTTGCATGTGATTCCCTAGACAGACGGCGAGACCCTCCGCAAGTACATTCAAGATTCAGTTGTGTACACTACAACATTCTGGACATCCATCCTGCTGCGGTGATTGCTGCATTACACACGAACATACGCAGTCACCGGATGCACGAGGAGATGTGTCGGGGGGATAACCCCGGGTAGCCCTCATCTCCCTTCATGCCCATTTTCGAAAACATCGAGGCCGGCTCGGCCCCTCAAGCACTGGCTCCAAGTGGCCGGCTCCGTCCGACTCATAACTGGACCATCGTCCCTCCGCCTCCGGGCAACCCGCTAGCCGCTAGCCCCTCCTGCTAGTCATCGACCCATACGACAAGACTCGTCCCCTCCGATGGGACGCGATGCAAGACCACCCAATCGATGGCACCATACACACATGGCTATAGTGGAACCGGTCATAACGCCGACCTTTGCCGACTACGATTGGGCAATGCGGCGTGGGTCTACTCGGTGCCCATCATTGTCTACAGCCTGCCACCCCTCACACGTGGTGGCAGGGGAGTCAGCTATACCGCCAACCATAGGCAGAAGCGCCTTATGCTTCACGGGGAGCCACTTCGATGGGACCCCGAACCCGGCGGACCCCTCCAGCGACAAGACCGCACCAAAGGTGGGACCCTCCAGCCGGCCCGAGAGGCCGCCAGCTCGGCCCCACGTGCACCATCCATGTATATTGTAATCTCGGGAGGCTGACCTATAAAGGCCCCGTCCCTGCCCATGCAACAGGGTCGGCCGATCATCAGCTGACACACACACACACCCACCCAATCGCGTAGAGAGGCTAGGTGAGCAAGCTGCTCCTTCTTCTTCCTCTAGCCAAAATCTCAAGGAGCACTATTGTCGCCCTCATCTACCTCATAACAACTCCGGCAGGACTATGGGTGTTACCTCTCACGGAGGGCCCCGAACCTGGGTACATCGCGTACCACCATCGCTTATTCCCAATACCGTTCCCGGAGTCCGTCGACGCACATTGGCCCCAACCACTCCAGATAAGCCACCCCATGGCATCTGTTGTGACAAAACAATGATAGTTGGCACCCACCTTGGGGTTGTGCGCGACGTCGGCCGGAGACACACTCCGGCCACGACCCCTCGTGACTCCATACGAGCGCATCGCACCTGGGCTACTCTGCACCCCCGCGGCATGTGCTCCCGCGGATGCCGACGCGTCGCATGGCATCAGCCGTCTACCGAGCAGGCGACACTGTCGCTCCGATGTATGTAGTGCCGAGGGATGGCAAGCCCATTGATGTTGGCAACCTCTGCGAACTCTTCGGCAAGCTATGCATCAGCGACCCACCCACCTTCGATGTGTACCATAACGAGGTACTTCCGTCTCGAGCTTGCTGCCATCAGCCGACGGCGTGTCCCCCAGCGACATCAGCGATCTTTGCAACAACTTCGCGGAGCTGCGCATCAGCCCCGCTCCCGACTCCGACGTGGTGCTCAACATCTCTGACCCATTGTCTGCCTTCGACATCAACGCTTCGGGCGATGCTGAACGTCTTCACCTCTGTGTTGAGGTGATGGTCGTCGGCTCCTCCTCCAGCTCGGGGCGTACCATTACCCGTGTGCCAGCCCGCCGACCCCCTGTGCGCCACCTTGGAGGGATTGCGAACCCCATCGCACTATTGAAGATATGCGCTAGAGGCAATAATAAATTAGTTATTTATTATGTTTCTTTGTTCATGATAATCGTTTATTATCCATGCTATACTTGTATTGATTGGAAACTCAAATACATGTCGGGTATATGGACAACACACTGTCCCTAGTGAGACTTCAAGGACTAGCTCGCTGATCAAAGATGGTCAAGGTTTCCTAACCATAGACATGAGTTGTCTTTTGATAATGAGATCACATCATTAGGAGAATGTTGTGATGGACAAGACCCAAACTATAAACATAGCATATGATCATGTCAGTTTACTGCTACTATTTTCTGCATGTCAAAGTATCTGTTCCTATGACCATGAGATCATGCAACTCCCGGACACCGGAGGAATTCTTTGAGTCTATCAAACATCACAACGTATCTGGCTGACTATAAATGTGCTCTATAGGTTTTTCGAGGTTGTCTATTTGGTTGGCATGGGTTGAGACTGGGATTTGTCACTCCGTATGACGGAGAGGTATCTCTCGGGCCCACTCGGTAATACAACATCACAATGATCTTGCAAGCAATGTGACTAAGGAGTTAGTCATGAGATTTTGTATTATAGAACGAGTAAAGAGACTTGTCGGTAACGATATTGAACTAGGTATGGAGATACTGACGATCGAATATGGGGCAGGTAACATACGGAAGGACAAAGCGAACAACATACGGGATTGATTGAATCCTTGACATCGTGGTTCGTCCGATAAAGATCTTCATAGAATATGTAGGAACCAATATGGCCATCCAGATCCCACTATTGGTTATTGATCGTAGAGGTGTCTTGGTCATGACTACATAGTTCTCGAACCCGCAGGGTTTGCACACTTAAGGTTCGACGACGTTTCGACATAGTTGAGTTATGTATGTTGGTGAACGAATGTTGTTTCGAGTCCCGGATGAGATACCGGACGTTATGAGGAGCTCCGGAATAGTCTGGAGGTAAAGATTGATATATGGGAAGTTCCATGTTGGTCACTGGAAAATATTCGGGCGTCACGAGTAGCGTACCGGTGGTGCCAGAAGGGTTCCGGAGGTCCACCGGAAGGGGCCACCAGCCCCGGAGGGGCCACACGGGCTGTGCGGGATGTGCACCAGCCCCTAGTGGGCTGGGCACACCTCCCCACTTGAGGCCCATGTGGCTGGGCTGGTGGGTGGACAACCCTAAAAGGGGGGGCCACCCTAACTTTGGGGCCAAGCCACCATTAGGGCAGCCGCCCCTCCCTCCTTTGGCCGCCGCCCCTAGGGTGGAAACCCTAGGGTGCAGCCCCTCTCCCCTCCCCATGTATATTTCGATGCTCAAAAATTGTTGCAACCACCCAATGCCACGGCGCATCCGTGTCTCTCCCAAAGATCTGTTTTCTCCACTAAGATCAGTTTCGGTTTTGCTTGGCGAAGTCCTGCCGGAACAACTCCACCAACACTACCGCCATGCTGTCCTGTTCACGGAGAACTCATCTACTTATTCACCCTCTCTCTTGATGGTTCAAGGAGGTGGAGATCGTCATCGAGCTGTACGTGTGCTGAATGCGGAGGTGCCGCCAGTTCGACACTAGATCGGGATGGATCACGATGGGATCGCGGGACGGATCACAATGAGATCGCTGGATAGATCGTGATAGGATCATGAAGACATACGACTACATCAACCGTGTTATATATGCTTCCGCTTAGCAATCTACAAGGGTATGTAGATGCACTCCCCATTCTCGTAGATGTTGATCTCCATAGATTGATCTTGGTGAGCATAGGAAATTTTTTGTTTCCCATGCGACGTTCCCCAACAATGGTATCACAGCTAGGTCTATGCGTAGATGGCATCTCGAGTAGAATACAAAGGAGTTTGTGGGCGTTGATATTCAGATTTCTTCCCTCCTTTGTATTTTCTTGATTCCGCGGTATTGTCGGATGAAGCGGCCCAGACCAACTTTACTCGTCCACATGCGAGAGACCGGTTCCATCGACTGACATGAAACTTGTTGCATAACGATGGCTGGCGGGTGTCTATCTCTCCTACTCTAGTTGAATCGTATTCGACAAAAGGCGGTCCTTGTAGAAGGTTAAATAGCAACTTGCATATCACTGTTGTGGTTTTTGCGTAGGTAGGAAGTGTTCTTACTAGATACCCATAGCAGCGGAAAATTTGCGACAACAAATTAGAGGACGTCTAACTTGTTTTTGCAAGGTATGCATGTGATGTGATATGGCCAATGACATAATGTCATATATTTGATATATGAGATGATCAGGTTGTAATAGTTAATATCGACTGGCATGTCGATGCTACGACAACTGGCAGGAGCCATAGGGTTATCTTTAATTATTGTATGACCTGCGTGTCAATTATTAAGCGCTATGTAATGCTTTATTTTATCGCTAAACGGTAGCAATAGTAGTAGAAGCATGGTTCACGACAACTTTGATGACAACAAAATGATGGAGATCATGGTGTAGTGCCGGTGACGATGGAGATCATGCCAATGCCTTGACGATGGAGATCAAAAGGCACAAGTTCATGGCCATATCATGTCACTTATGATTTGCATGTGATATTAATCCTTTTTATGCATGACAGTAGCATTATAAGGTGATCCCTCACTAAAATTTCAAGATAAAATTGTGTTCTCCCTGAGTGTGCACCATTGCTACAGTTCATCATTTTGAGACACCACGTGATGATCGGGTGTGATAGACTCAAACATTGACATACAACGGGTGCGAGACAGTTTTGCACACGCGGAACACTCGTGTTAAACTTGACGAGCCTAGCATGTACAAACATGGCCTCGGAACACAGGAGACCGAAAGGTAGAACATGAGTCATATAGTTGATATGATCAACATGGAGATGTTCACCATTGAAGCCACCTCATGTCACGTGATGATCGGGCACGAGTTGGTGGATTTGGATCATGTACCATTCGAATGACCAGAGGGATATCAATTTGAGTGGGAGTTCTTAAGTAATATGATTAATTGAAATCATTATCATGAACAAAGTCAAAATGTATTTGCAAATAGTGTTGTAGATGATTAGCTTGCACTGTAGCTCCCCTGTATTTTGATATGTTCCTAGAGAAAACTAAGTTGAAAGATGATAGTAGCAATTATGCGGACTGGGTCCGTACACTGAGGATTGTCCTCGTTGATGCATAGAAGGCTTATGTCCTTAATGCACCGCTCTGTGAGGTACCCCACGCATCGTATGTAGATGTTGCGAACATCTGACATACACGTTTTGATGACTACTTGATAGTTCAGTGCATGATGCTTTACGACTTTGAATTAAGGCGCTCAAGACGTTTTGAACGTCGCGGAACATATGAGATGTTCCAAGAGTTGAAATTGGAATTTAAGGCCCGTGCCCATGTTGAGAGGTATGAGACATCCGGCAAGATTCTTTGCCCATAAAGTAAAGGAGAAGATCTCAATCATTGAGGATGTGCTCAGATTGTCTGGGTGCTACAATTACTTGAATTGAGTGGGAGTTGATCTTTTAGATAATATAGTGATTCACATAGTTCTCCAAAGTCACTGTCACCAAGCTACTAAGCTTCGCGATGAACTATAGCGTACCAGGGATGGATAAGATGATCCCTGAGCTATCCGCGATGTTTGACACCGCAAAGGTAGATATCAAGAAGGAGCATCAAGTATTGATGGTTAGTAAAACCACTGGTTTCAAGAAGGGCAAGGGAAAGAAGGGAAACATCGAGAATGACAAGATAGTTTTCACTCCAAAAATAAATGCAAGGTTGAAACCAAACCCAAGATTATGTGCTTCTATGATGAAGGGAATGATCACTAAGGCGGAACTGCCCTAGACGCATGGTAGATAAGAAGGATGGAAACGACAACAGAAGTATATTAGATATACATGTTATTGATGTGTACTTTACTAGTACTCCTAGTAGCACCTGGGTATTATATGCCGGTTCGGTTGCTAAATGTTAGTAACTCGATAGAAAAGCTACAAAATAGACGGAGACTAGCTAAAGGCGAGGTGACAATGTGTGTTGGAAGTGTTTCCAAGGTTGATGTGATTACCATCACACGCTCCCTCTACCTTCGGGATTAGTGTTAAACCAAAATGTTGTTTGGTGTTCACATTGACAATGAACATGATTGGATCGTGTTTATTGCAATACAATTATTCATTTAAGGAGAATAATGGTTACGCTGTTTACGTGAATAAAACATTCAATGGTCATGCACCTAAGATGAATGGTTTATTGAATCTCGATCGTAGTAATACACATGTTCATAGTATTGATGCCAAAAGATACAAAGTAGTAATGATAGTACCACTTACTTGTGGCACTGCTGCTTAAGTCTTATTGGTGTAAAACGCATGAAGAAGCTCCATGCTGATGGGTCATTGAACTCACTCGTTTTTGAATCGTTTGAGACATGCGAACCATGCCTATTGGTGTAAACGCATAAAGAAACTCCATGCAGATGGATCTTTTGGACTCACTTGATTTTGAGTCACTTGAGACATGCAAATGATACCACATAGGCAAGATGACAAAAGGCCTCATTTTCGAGTGAGATGTAACGAGCAAGTGACTTATTGGAAAAGTTATATTTTGATGTATGCAGTCCAATGAGTGCTTAGGCATGCAGTGGATATCGTTATGTTCTTACTTCACTGATGAATTGAGTAGATACTCATGTATTTACTTGATGAATCACGAGTCTGAAGTGTTGAAAAGTTCAAGAAATTTCAGAGTGAAGATGAAAATCGTCACGACAAGAGGATGATATGTCTACGATGTGATCGTAGAGATGAATATTTGAGTTGCGAGTTTGGTAGACAATGTGGAAATTGTTTCACAACTCATGCCGCCTAGAACACCATAGTGTGATGGTGTGTCCGAACGTCGTAGTCGTGCCATATAAGATTTGGTGCATGCTATGATGTCTCTTATAGAATTACCACTATCGTTTTCGGGTTATGCATTAGAGACAACCACATTCACTTTATATAGGACACCATTTAATTCTGTTGAGATGACACCGTATGAACTACATTTTAGAGAAACATAAGCTATCGTCTCTTAAAGTTTGGGGCTGCGATGTTTATTGTCGGGACCCCGATCCTAACCCATAGGAATCCAGCCTATAACGCATCGCATCCCTTTGCGGTCTCACGCACGGTTAACCCCACGGCTGCCACCTTACCTTAGCCGGGATCGTTTGCGCCTTTTGACTCATGTATGCAATTGTTTCGCTAGCATTCCAATGCCAAAGAATCCGGGTCGACATAACTAGTCATAAACTCAATTGGCTCTACTGTACAGAGACATGCATACATACCCCAACAAAGCATGTGTCGGTCCTTAGCGAATGTAGACGAGTCGTAGAAAGCTACAAGGACTCCATTACATCGCGTGACATTTCCCCGTAGGGACAAACACATCAACTAAGAAGGATACATGCCTGTAAACCAATGTATCCGGAGCAGTAGCGAACTACCAAGGCTCGGTGGAAGCACAAAGGGGCATTTCTCTATATAGAGAGCTACTAAGGGCATACGACTAGGTGTCGAATCCCATACATATCACAGTTCATCACACGTACACATGACATGCTCGATATTCATAGATACAACAATAGCATCACAACATAACCATACAACATCACAACATTTATTTAGAAGACTTGGAAGAGTCTTGCGTAATAAGTTCATACAGGTAGGGGTCACATGACCCGAGACTCAAGTCATACAAGAAAAGTCATACAAACCAAGCGAAAGCATTAAAGCTGTCTGAGTACAGACAGTTGAAAGGAAAAGCCATAAAGCCTGACTATCTACAGATCCCTTCCGAAAGGGGCCAGGTCGTAGCTGGGACACCAGCTACTCGTCATTATCGAGGTCTAGGTAGAACCCACCTGTTGGCTCGTGCGTATCTTCTGCAACATTTATTAAACAAACATGAGTACAAAGGTACTCATCAAGACTTTAGAAGAGATCTATCCACTCATGCACATGTATCAATAAAGGGGGTTGTGGGGTTTCATGCAGCAAGCCAGCTTTGACTCTTGGCTAGACTATACTACAATTTTAAATAGTTTTAAACAACGTTGATAGGTCGTACACGAGTCCACTACCACCACAACAATACACTATCGTGGATACCTTTCCGTCTCCCTACGGAAATGCCATACATGATACTCACACTTATCTTGATACTTTTATGAGTATCCATTAAAATTATCTATGAACAACATATGTTTCCAAGTAGTCCATATCCGCGGACGCGGCTATTAGAATAGGTCATAACCCTGCAGGGGTGTACTTCTTCACACACGCTTTCACCACTTATCGCCATGTGCACGTCATGCACCTCAGCAACCTTCAAGCGCAAGCCCAGCGAGGGACTCGGCCACGACCGTTAACCATGCTAATACCTAGTCCAGGTTTATCGCCTATTTGAGAGTGAACCCGCACGGAAGTCCGGCCGAAGTTTCCGCTACGGCCCCAAACGATGTGCGCAGGGTTCCCAAGCCCACCATCCGGGTGCCACTTGGTACACCGTGCCACTGCCTACCACATCAGAGCCCACCTCTAAGGTCAGCACCAAGCACGGCCTCCAGCATGACTATAAACACCAGAAACTACTTGCAACTCCTGGACCAAGTACTAGGCGATTAATAAGCCAAGAGGGTCAATTAAGTATCCCAACGTGTGGTAGTATCTAGTCTTGGATTACATACACGGAGCTCAGTTCCTAAGGACGTTTCCAATGAAAGAACACGCCATGTACTCCTACATAGCCTTTCATCGACACCTTTACCAAATCAGGTTCCGCACTTATTCTTTGTCACTAGAACACTTTCATCCATTCCTGTTCATCACCAGATTAAACAGACCTGACAAACTCTAGGCATAGCAAGCATAGCAGGATAAGACACATCATGGCTCAAGCAACTACGAGGTATGCTAGGTTGCAAGGTTTGGCAATTTACTATGACAATGACAGGTCATGCAAAGGAATAGGTTCATCTACCGAAGTAAAGCCTTTGAAATATTTTGTCCTAATGCAATAAGTGAGAGCACGAGCAGGAACATGGGATTATATTAGGATGATCAAAAGGGTGCTTGCCTTGTTGCTCAGTGGAAGGATTAAATCCGTCAGTCGGATATTCGGACGTATCCGGAGGGGTAGAGCCTACCGAAATAATAGCGACAATCAAAATCAATCAAATGAAACAATATGATGCATGATCATGGCATGAAATGAAATGTAGAATGGTTAATGTGACTAACAGAACCTTAGTATGAAATTGATTTGAATTCAAAATTCAAATATTATTTGAAATAAGATATTTATCAAATTCATTTAATTGATTCGACCTGATGCTGTTTCATAACTTTGTTTCTCATGCATGAAAGTAGCACCATTGTGTTCATTGCATTTTTCTGATCATTTTACATATATTATTTGTCAAATTTGGAGTTATATTTAATTTTCTATGAATTTCCAAAGTTTCAATATTTTATGGAATTAATTAAATCACAGAAATAGATTTATTGCACCAGGCTGACGTCACTGGGTCAACAGGGGCTGGCCAGGTCTAACCTGACCAGTGGGGCCCACTCGTCAGTGGCTCAGGGGCTAATCCCGCGCTGACCAGAGGCTAAATGTGGTTTGACCCACCCTCGGGCCCACTTTCAGTTGCTCTAGGGGGTGGTTAAAGCACTAATGAGCTGTCCACGTCGGCCTCCACCGGAACTTTGCCGGTAGCGACCAAACCTGCAGCGGATCCTCGCCGGAGTTGCTCTAAAACTTGCTACGGGGCTCGGATTTGAGTGTCGAGAGCACTGGGATGAAGCCGAGGCTCGGCCTCATCTAACACGGGTAGCGATATGAGCTAGGGGTGGCGGGAGAGCACCGACGATGAGCTATGGCGGCGGCCAGAGATTGGGTTCGACGACCACGGGGCTAGAGTGCACGAGAGAGAGAGGAAAATGGGGGGAAACACTTCGGAGCTCATGGTGATGACGATGAGAGGCTCAGGCTGCTCAGGGAGGTGCTGAATCCGGTGAATCGACGACGACTTGCCGGCGGCTGAAGGTGGAAGACGACGGCGTTGAGGGTGATGCAGGGCTCCGGGGCTCGTTTCCTTTGGCATAGACGACGATTTCGACGAGGCGGAGATGATGGCGTGCTCGGGGAGGCTTGCTATGGCCGGAGACGACGGCGAGCTCGAGCTCGAGATCGGCTCTATTGGCGGCTGAGAGAAGGAGGGGCAGGAGAACGAATGGGGAGAGAGAGAGGGTTGGAATGGGCTCAGGAGGGTTATCTCCTTGCGGCCAGCGCGACAGGGCGGCCAGGCAGGCACCCAGGTACGTGGCCTCGTCGGAGGAAGAGGCAGCCACCTCCTGCTGCCGACTGGCGAGGAGGAAGACGAAACAGAGATGGTGGGCTGGGCCAAGGTGAGCGACATGTAAGGTTTTCCATTTTTTTATTTCTGTTTTCTGTTAAACCTTTCTGGCATTTGTTTGTTTTATTTTTGGCTCCAAACTATTTCTATAAATAGTGGAAATAATTTTGGGGTGTCACTTGGAATATTTGCAAGTCAATAAAAATAGTTCAACATTTTATAATAACCAGAGATATTTAAAACCCCTTATTTGGATATTATCAGTGGCTTTTGTGAGATAAATAAAATGCCAAAAGTATTTTTAAAAATAAATCCTCCCGTGAAATATTGTTTCCAATATTTATCAAAAAGGGTGGCCTTTTATGAAGGCCATTTTGGGTTCATTGAATTATCACAAGATTTGAATTGAGTTGAATATAGAAGTGCTAGGGTTTTTCTTTGATTCCTATTTTCACTTTTTAATGCAAGAATAAAACATGAGCACAATCTTTCTAAACAACAAAAGGAATTCTAGGGTTGTGACAACTCACCCCACTCAAAAGAATCTCATCCCAAGATTTGGAAGTCGTCGGGAAGAGCGCGGGATACTCAAGTCGGAGACGGTCCTCTCTTTCCCATGTTGCTTCTTTTTCAGAATGATTTGACCATTGAACTTTAAGAAACTTGAGGTTTCGATGTCGAGTGGTACACTCAGCTTGATCAAGAATACAAACAGGGTATTATCGGTATGAAAGGTTATCCTGGAGATCAAGCATTTCGTGGTCCACTTCATGGATAGGATTCGAGAAGCAACACCTGAGTTGCGAGACGTGAAAAACATCATGAACCTTGGAAAGATGCGGAGAAATTTCCAATTGGTAGTCAGCTTCTCCTCGTTTGGAAAGAATGCGAAAAGGACCAATGTAACGAGGAGCCAATTGGCCTTTGATACCGAAGCGATGGGTACCCTTCAAAGGTGCAACCCGAAGGTAAGCCTTCTCGTCAACTTCAAAGGTCACAACCTTATGATGACGATCATATAGGCTGTTTTTACGAGATTGAGCTGTTTTCAACTTTTCACGAATAATGCGAACTTGCTCTTCTGCTTCCTGGATCATATCCGTACCAAAGAGTTGCATCTCTCCAGTTTCTAACCAATTAAGAGGTGTTCGACATCTTCGTCCATAGAGAACTTCAAAAGGGGCTCTGCCCAAGCTTGATTGGTAACTATTGTTATAAGGAAATTTGGCCAATGGAAGACACTTCTCCCAATTCATACCAAACGATATAACACAAGATCTAAGCATATCATCTAGTATTTGATTTATTCTTTCTACCTGACCACTTGATTGAGGATGGAAAGCAGTGCTAAAAGGTAGGTGAGTCCCCAAGGCATTCTGAAAGCTTTCCCAGAAACGGGAAGTAAAAATACTTCCACGGTCTGAGTTAATCTCCGACGGAACACCATGAACAGACACTATTCGAGAGATATATAACTCTGCTAGCTCGCTAGCTGTTATACTCTCACGAACTGGAAGAAAGTGAGCTTCCTTGGAAAGACGGTCAATGACCACAAAGATAGCATTATTCCCTTTCTTGGTCCTGGTAAATCCAGTGATGAAATCCATACTAACTTTATCCCCTTTCCATTCAGGAATAACTAAAGGTTGAAGGGTGCCAGCATGCCTTTGATGTTCTGCTTTAACTCGACGACAAACATCGCAGTTAGCAATGAACTGAGCAATCTCTCTCTTCATCCTAGTCCACCAGAACCTCTGGCGTAGGTCCTGATACATCTTAGTACTACCAGGATGAATCGTGGGAGGAGAATCATGAGCCTCCTTAAGGATCAACTATCGCAGACGTTTGCTCTTAGGAACCACTAAACTGTTCTGGAAGAGCACAGCACCTTGCTCATTAACAAAGAAATCCTTAGCGTTTCTGCTAGCAATAGTCTCCTTGTTCCGGATATACCCTTATCATATCTCTGCACAGCTATGATTTGATCCCCAATAGTAGGTTACACCACCAGGGTAGAAAGGAATCCTTGAGGAACAATGCGGAGGTTTAACTTCGGAAATTCCTCATAGAGACGTGGTTGACCTAGTTGTTACATCAGATTGTTACAATAAGACTTACAACTTAGTGCATCAGCCATGACATTGGCCTCCCCCGGGGTGTAAGTTATCCCTAAGTCATAATCTATGAACAACTCGACCCACCGTCTTTGCCTGAGATTCAAATCCGGCTGGGTGAAGATATATTTCAGACTTTGGTGATTAGTGAATATTTCACAATGATTACCAAGAAGGTAATGTCGCCAGGTTTTTAGTGCGTGGACTACAGCTGCAAGCTCAAGATCATGTGTGGGATAATTATCCTCATGTGGAAGCAACTGTCGAGATGCGTATGCAATCACATGACGATCCTGCATGAGAATGCAACCTAATCCTTGTCGCGAGGCGTCGCAATAGATAACAAAGTCCTTAGAAAAATCTGGTGGTAGCAACACAAGTGCGGAAGTCAGGCGTCTTTTGAGTTCCTGAAAACTATGCTCACACTGTGGTATCCACTCAAACTTTGTATCTTTCTTGAGGAGTTCAGTTAGTGGCTTTGCAACCATGGAGAAGTTCTCGACAAAGCAGCGACAATAGCTCGCTAGACCAAGAAAACTCCTAACTTGCTTAACCGATTCAGGTTGAGTCCAATGAAGGACGACTTGAAATCTCTTGGAATTGACATCAATACCCTTACCAGAGATTACGTGGCCTAGATAGGTGACTTATGGTAACCAAAATTCACATTTTGAAAACTTGGCATAAAGGCGATGCTCTCGAAGTTTCATCAATACCAGCCTTAAATGCTCGGCATGTTCTTGTTTGTTCTTCGAGTAGATGAGAATATCATCGAGGTATACCATGAAGAATTCATCCAAATACTCCATGAAGATTGAATACATCAAGCGAGAGAAGGTGGCTGGGGCATTGGTTAAACCGAAGGACATGACGGTGTACTCGTATTGGCTATAACGAGTGACAAAGGCCATTTTTGGAATGTCCCCGTTCTTGATCTTGATTTGATGGTATCACAACCTCAGATCAATTTTGGAGAAGACTGAGGATCCAACGAGCTGATCGTACAAATTGTTGATCCTGGGGAGCGGATACTTGTTCTTAATGGTGACCAGATTAACTGGTCAATAATCTACAACCATCCGATCCGTCCCATCCTTCTTCTCGACGAAGAGGATGGGACAAGCCCAAGGATAAGAGCTAGGTCGAATGAAACCTTTACTCAAGGCCTCATCTAAATGCTTCTTAAGTTCGGCTAGCTCTAAGGGTGCCATCTTATAGGGTCTTCTGGCTATTGGGACAGTTCCCGGAATAAGATCTATCACCAACTCTACATAACTGTCAGGTGGAATTCCTGCAGTTCTTCTAGAAAAACATCCGGAAAGTCACGGACTACCGGAATGTCTTCAAGTTCTGGAAGAGGACTAGCATTGAGGGAATAGAGTTGGCATTTGGCAACTCGAGTTGAGACATTAACTATCTCACCCGAGGGACGGGTAAGCTAAGCATTCCTAGAATGGGTGTCAATCTTGGCGTAATGAGCTGACATCCAGTCCATACCCAAGATGATATTTGTATATGAGGATTTAAGGGCTATCAAAGATGCTAGAAAAACTAGGCTGTCTACTAGAATTTCATTGTCATAACTTATCCTAGAAGTCCGCCATTTACTACTAGGAGTTTGGACTACTAATGGGATTGGCATATCACAAAAGGACATGTTATGCAACTGCGCATAACTTTCAGAAATGAAGGAATGAGATGACCCAGTATCAAAAAGAACAGACGCTCGGTGATGTTTGACAAGGAGCGTACCAAAATGACGTCGGGATCCTCTGCACCTTCTTGTGCTGAAACATAATTCACGTGGCCACGCGTAGGGGTTGGTTTAACATAATATTCTTTGCCCGACTTTCCTTGCCCAACAGACTTCCCAGGTTGCTTGTCAGCTATATTCTGGGGACATTCACGCAAATAGTATCCTGGTTCTCCACACTTGTAACAGATCACTTGATTGGCACGTGGTGTAGCGTTCGAAGCTGGACCACCATAGGTCTTGGCTGGGGGTTGGTCTGGTTTGCCTGAGGTGCCACATAGGATGGTCTCGGGGTATATCTTGGTGGCAGAGAACTATTCGGGACCCACACATGGTGCTTTGGAAACGCTAAACCGAATGAGGAACCAGAATCGTGAGAGTGCTTCTTCGTGGCTTCATTGTCGGTATGACCAGTCTCGGCACTGATCGCCTTGTTGACAAGAGCTTGGAAACTTGTACCTTCATGAAGGCACAGACACAACGAAGTTCGGGGCTCAGTCCCTTGCGGAATCTTGCTTGCTTCTTGGCGTCAGTTGACAGCTCTTCACTTGCGTAGCGAGCGAGATTACCGAACTCGCGGCTATAAGCATCCACAGTCAACTATCCCTAGGTGAAGGCACATAATTCCTCTCTCTTACGGTCCGTCAAACCCTCTGTAATGTGATGCAGGCAGAAAGCTGCGCTGAAATCAGCCCAAGTGGCTGCTGGTCCAGCATGGCACATAATTTCAAAATTCTCCCAGCATAGATTGGCGGGGCGTTCCAGAAAGTACGCAGCGAAGGTCACCTTGTTAGCCTCAGAAACGTTGGCAGAGTGTATCTTGTGCGATATGCTGCACAACCAGTCATCAGCGTCAAGAGGATAGATAGAGTGATGGAACTTCAGGGGATTTAGCTTCACAAAGTCATTGAGGGACACTGCGTCATTTCGTGGCTGACGAGCCGTATTTTTCTCAATACGTTCTAGCATACGGTTGGTATCTCTCTTGTTTCATTCCGCCTCCAACATAACCTCCGCCGGAGAAGGCGGGTGAGGCAAGTCGTCTTGTGCTGCCTGACTACCTTCTCCCTGCTCATGGGTAGGGGCACGGTTGTGCGTGGTAAACACCATCCTGGCAAACAAACTCAGAACTTAGACTAGATCAACATCAATACGAACTATGGATTAAGAATGCACTGAACAACATGGAATGCGGAATGAACATCCGAACAACATGGTAATAAGCAAACTGCTATATATACACCATGGTTCATACGCACCATAACATAGTTCAGTACAACCTCGAACTGAAGAGCAAACTACTGAAAAGATGATACTACTCATCAGAGGATTTCGAAGTTTCCTATAAATTATTTATCTATGCCTCCGGAACTCATCTCACAACATAGTCATATTCCACAAGACACAGAGGACCGTGGGAATATAACTACAACAATACTACCATTCCACTCACGGGCTTAGGCATCCGCATAAAACATCTCATACAGATTGCCTCCATGACCTCGGAGCTGAACCTCCGGGTCAGGAAACACTCTAGCCTGAGACCCCTAGGAACCGTAAGGACACGTGTGTGGCCTTGGTCCCCGAACTGGTGGCAATAGAGGTCCCTAAAGAGGGGTGACACCTCCGATAGCAGGCCAGTCAACTTAAGTTGGAAGATGAGTCCTAACTGGGTTCAACATCTCCATATCTCCATAGCCTGTCTGAACTACATGTGTAGTTGTGTCAAAGCTGTCCACAAACGGGCACGAGTAGCATAAAGCTCCACACGAATGGCACGAGCATCTCGGTCTCAATTCTCTAACATCTGAGTGGTAATCTGCAGCAGTGGATCCTCCAAAGAAGAATCAAAGTAGACCCCACTGAGATATCCTTCTTCTCCTGGCTGAGAAGCGGGAACATCACAGAACTCCGAATTCTGCAGCAGTGCATGTTTGGCTGTCATGATGGTCAACATTGAATAGGGGGCATCTTGTACCACCATGTCAACGGTAACCCCCAATCCATAAGACCAATGTATTGTCTCCTCGGCTCCAGGGTAATATGGGAATACACTAACAATGCACAGGTACTGACTCTGGTTGAAATCCCGGTACTGCTCCTCCACTTTATACTCTGGGTACTAGCGGTAACCGACTACTAACATCATCCTGACCAGCATGGCCGTGTTACCCGGTACATCAATCCACCTAGTCAGATGGACCACCTAACGAAAAGGACGGGCATACATCTGAAATAGAGAGTAATGCAAAGGCACTAGAGCTCTGGAAATGAAATTGGGCAGCATAACGGTTGTAAATAATCAAAAACAATTTTGAGACAACCCACAAAAGATAGGATAGCATAACCACTCAACTATCAAGTTCAAATTCCATGGTCATCAAATACTTATTTTCTTTTCCTTGGAACAAAAGAAAACTCGGATTAACTCTCAAACCGTTTTTCCTACAATCTACCGATTTGTAACACGCGATCCTGAGAGATAGATAAGAAACGTTGTTCTTAATCCCCGTAGAAAAGATGAGGATCACCATAACAGAGTGACTTGAGAAGAGAAGCAAGAGTCTTACGTTCCCTTCCACAAACAATTCCCTTACATATAACTAAAGCATTCCTAGACTCGACTTCGACCAGTTTGGCTTGGTAATCCTACAGTCAGTCAGGCTCTGATACCAACGCTGTCGGGACCCCGATCCTAAGCCATAGGGATCCATCCTGTAACACATCGCATCCCTTTGCGGTCTCACGCACGGTTAACCCCACGGCTGCCACCTTACCTTAGCCGGGACCGTTTGCGCCTTTTGAGTCACGTATGCAATTGTGTCGCTAGCATTCCAATGTCAAAAAACCTGGGTCGACATAACTAGTCATAAACTCAAGTGGATCAACTGTACAGAGACATGCATACATAACCCAGCAAAGAAGGTGTCGGTCATCAACGAGTGTAGACGAGTCGTAGCAAGCTACAGGGACTTCATTACACCGCGTGACATTTCCCCGTAGGGACACACATAACACCTAAGAAGGATACATGTCGGTCAACCAATGTGTCGGGAGCAGTAGAGAACTACCAAGGATCGGTGGAAGCACAAAGGGGCATTTCTCTGTATAGAGAGCTACTATGGGCATACGACTAGGTGTCGAATCCCATACATATCACAGTACATCACACGTATGCATGACATACTCGATATGCATAGATACAACAATATCATCACAACATAACCATACAACATCACAACATTTATTTAGAAGATTGGAAAGAGTCTTGCATAATAAGTTCATACAGGTAGGGGTCACATGACCCGAGACTCAAGTCATACAAGCAAAGTCATACAAACCAAGCGAAAGCATTAAAGCTTTCTGAGTACAGACAATTGAAAGGAAAAGGCATAAAGCCTGACTATCTACAGATCCCTTCTGAAAGGGGCCAGGTCGTAGCTGGGACACCAGCTACTCGTCATCATCGAGGTCTAGGTAGAACCCACCTGTTGGCTCGTGGGTATCTTCTGCCACATTTATTAAACAAACATGAGTACAAAGGTACTCAACAAGACTTTAGAAGAGATCTATATACTCATGCACATGTATCAATAAAGGGGGTTGTGGGGTTTCATGCAGCAAGCCAACTTTGACTCTTGGCTAGACTATACTACAATTTTAAATAGTTTTAAACAACTTTGATAGGTCGTACACGAGTCCACTACCACAAAAATAATACACTATCATGGATTCCTTTCCGTTTCCCTGTGGAAATGCCATACATCATACTCACACTTATCTTGATACTTTTATGAGTAGCCAGTAAAGTTATCTATGAACAACATATGTTTCCAAGTAGTCCATATCCACGGGCGCGGCTATTCCAATAGATCATAACCCTGCAGGGGTGTACTTCTTCACACACGCTTTCACCACTTATCGCCATGTGCATGTCATGCACCTCCGCAACCTTTAAGTGGAATCCCTGCGAGGGAGTCAGCCACGACCGTTAACCATGCTAATACCTAGTCCAGGTTTATCACCTATTTGAGAGTGAACCCGCATGGAAGTCCGGCCAAAGTTTCTGCTACGGCCCCAAACGATGTGCGCAGGGTTCCCAAGCCGACCATCCAGGTGCCACTTGGTACACCGTGCCACTGCCTACCGCGTCATAGCCCACCTCTAAGTTCAGCACCATGCACGGCCTCCAGCATGACTATAAACACCATAAACTACTTGCAACTCCTGGACCGAGTACTAGGCGATTAATAAACCGAGAGGGTCAATTAAGTATCCCAACATGTGATAGTATCTAGTCTTGGATTACATACACGGAACTCAGTTCCTAAGGATAGCTCCAATGAAACAACCCGCCATGTACTCCTACATAGCGTTTCATCGGTACCTTTACCAAATCAGGTTCCACACTTATTCTTTGTCACTAGAACACTCTCATCCATTCCTGTTCATCACCAGATGAAACAGACCTGACACAGCTCTAGGCATAGCAAGCATAGCAGGATAAGACACATCATGGCTCAAGCAACTACCAGGTACGCTAGGTTGCATGGTTTGACTATTTTCTGTGACAATGACAGGTCATGCAAAGGAATAGGTTCAGCTACCGAAGTACATCATTTGAAATATTTTGTCCTAATGCAATAAGTGAGAGCAGGAGCAGGAACATGGGATTATATCGGGATGATCAAAAGGGTGCTTTCCTTGTTGCCCAGCGGAAGGATTGAACCCGTCAGTCGGATATTCGGACGTATCCACAGGGACAGAGCCTACCGAAATAATAGCACCAATCAAAATTAATCAAATGCAACAATATGATGCATGATCATGGCATGAAATGAAATGTAGCATGGTTTAAGATGACTAACAGAACCTTAGTATGAATCTGATTTGAATTTAAAATTCAAATATTATTTGAAATAAGATATTTATCAAATTCATTTAATTGATTTGACCTGATGCTGTTTCATAACTTTTTTTGTCATGCATGAAAGTAGCACCATTGTGTTCATTGAATTTTTCTGATCATTTTACATATATTATTTGTCAAATTCCGAGTTATATTTAATTTTCTATGAATTTCCAAAGTTTCAGCATTTTATGACACTAATTAAATCTTGGAAATAGATTTATTGCGCCAGGCTAACGTCACTGGGTTAACAGGGGCTGGCTAGGTCAAACCTGACCAGTGGGGCCCACTGGTCACTGGCTCAGGGGCTAATCCCGCGTTGACCAGAGGCGAAGTGGGGTTTGACCCACCCTGGGGCCCACTGTCAGTGTCTCTAGGAGGTGGTTAAAGCTCTAATGAGCTGTCCACGTCGGCCCCCACCGGAGCTTCGCCGGCGGTGACCAAACCCACAGCGGCCGCTCGCCGGAGTTGCTCTAAAACATTCTATGGGGCTCGGATTTGAGTGTCGAGAGCACTGGGATGAAGCCCAGGCTCGGCCTCATCTAACAGGGGTAGTGAGAGGAACAAGGGGTGGCCGGAGAGCACCGGCCACGAGCCATGGCGGCGGCCGGAGATCGGGTTCGACGACCACATGGATAGAGTGCAAGAGAGAGAGGGCAAAATGGGGGAAACACTCTGGAGCTCACGGTGATGACGATGAGAGGCTCAGGCTGCTCGGGGAGGTGCTGAATCCGGTGAATCGACGATGACTTGCCGACGGCCAAAGGTGGAAGACGACATCGTTGAGGGTGATGCAGGGCTCAGGGGCTCGTTTCCTTTGGCATAGACGACGAGTTCGACGAGGCTGAGACGATGGCGTGCTCGTGGAGGGTTGTTGTGTCCGGAGACGACGGAGAGCTCGAGCTCGAGCTCGGCTCTAATGGCGGCCGAGAGAAGGGGTAGCAGGAGAGATAATGGGGAGAGGGAGAGGGTTGGAACGGGCTGAGGAGGGTTATCTCCAAGCGGCCAGAGCGACAGGGCGGCCAGGTAGGCACCCAGGTGCGTGGCCTCGCCGGAGGAAGCGGCGACAACCTCCTGCTGCCGACTTGCGAGGAGGAAGACGACACAGAGATGGTGGGCTGGGCCAAGGTGAGCAACATGTAAGGTTTTTCCATTTTTTTATTTCTGTTTTCTGTTAAACCTTTCTGGCATTTGTTTGTTTTATTTTTGGCTCCAAACTATTTCTATAAATAGTGAAAATAATTTTGGGGTGTTACGTGGAATATTTGCAAGTCAATAAAAATAGTTCAACATTTTGTAATAACAAGAGATACTTAAAACCCCTTATTTGGATATTATCAGTGGCTTTTGTGAGATAAATAAAATTCCAAAAGTATTTTTAAAAAGGAATCCACCCCTGAAATATTGTTTCCAATATTTTGGGTTCATTGAATTATCACAAGATTTGAATAGAATTGAATATAGAAGTGTCAGGGTTTTTCTTTGATTCCTATTTTCACTTTTTAATGCAAGAATAAAACATGAGCACAATCTTGCTAAACAACAAAAGGAATTCTAGGTTTGTGACACTTATATTAAAAGGCTTCAGCTTGATAAGCTCGAACCCAAAGCAGATAATTGTATCTTCATACAATACCCAAATGAATCATTTGGGTATACCTCCTATCTCAGATCCGAAAGAAAAGTGTTTCTTGATGAAAATGGGTACTTTCTCGAGCGAGAGTTTCTCTCGAAAGAATTGAGTGGGAGGATTGTGGAACTTGATGAGGTTTTTTAACCCTCACTTCAACTAGAGATTAGAAGGGCGCATGAAATTGTTCCTATGGCGCCTATACCAGTTGAAGTGGAAGCTCATGATGGTGATCATGAAGCTTCAAATCATGTTACTACCAAACCTCGTAGGTCGACAAGGACACGTGCTACTCGAGAGTGGTACGGTAATCCCGTCTTGGAGGTCATGTTGCTGGACAACAATGAACCTATGAGCAATGGAGAAGCGATGGTGGGCCCGGATTCCGACAAATGGCTGGAGGCCATGAAATATGAGATAGGATCCATGTATGAAAACAAAGTGTGGACTTTGGAAAACTACTTGATGGTCGTAAGTCTATTAAGTGCAGATGTATCTTCAAAAGGAAGACAAACAATGATGGTAAATGTCACCATTTAGAAAGGTCGACTCGTCGCAAATAGGTTTCCGACAAGTTCAAGGAGTTGACTATGATGATACTTTCTCACTCGTAGCGATGCTAAAGTCTGTTGGAATTATGTTAGGAGTTGCTTAATTTTTTGATTATGGAATGTTGAAGATGGATGTCAAAACATTTTTTCCTCGTTAGTTTCCTTGAGGAAAGGTTGCTTATGATACAACTAGAAGGTTTCGTCATTCCTAAGGATGCTAAAAGTATGCAAGCTCCAGCGATCCTTCCATGGACTGGAGCAAGCATCTTGGAGTTGGAATGTACACTTTTATGTGATGATCAAAGCTTTTGGGTTTATATAAAGTTTGTGAGAAACTTGTATTTCCAAGAAAGTGAGTGGGAGCACTATAGAATTTCTGATAAGTATATGTAGTTGACATATTGTTGATCGGAAATGATGTAGATTTGTGTAAATCGTATAGGGTTGTTTGAAATGAGTTTTTCAAAGGAAAACCTGGATTAAGCTACTTGATCACTAAGAATCAAGATCTATAGAGATAGATCAAGGAGCTTGATAAAACTTTCAATAAATACATACCTTGACAAGATTTTGAAGGAGTTCAAAATGGATCAGTCAAAGAAGGAGTTCTTGCCTGAATTGGAATGTGTGAATTTGAGTAAGACTCAAAAATCGGCCAACGGCAAAAGAAAGAGAAAGGACGAAGGTCGTCCCCTATGCCATCAGCCGTAGGCTCTATAGTATGCCATGCTGTGTGCCGCACCTGATGTGTGCCTTGCCATGAGTCAGTCAAGGGGTACAACAGTGATCCAGGAATGGATCACTGGACAACTATCAAAATTATCCTTAGTAACTTGAGGACTATGGAAATGTTTCTCGATTATGGAGGTGATAAAATAGTTCGACATAAAGGGCTACGTTGATGCAAGCTTTGATACCATTCTGGATGACTCTGAGTAGCAGACTAAATTCGTATAATGGAGAAGGCCTTTGGAATAATTCCAAATATAGCGTAGTAGCAGCATCTATAGTATGACATAGAGATTTGAAAAGCACACACGGATATGAAAGGTTTAGACCCGTTGACTAAAAACATCTCTCACAAGCAAACCACAGAAATCATTGGGTGTGAATCACATAGTGATGTAAACTAGATTATTGACTCGAGTGCATGTGGGAGTCTGTTGGAAATATGCCCTAGAGGCAATAATAAATTAGTTATTATTATATTTCCTTGTTACCGAAAATTGTTTATTATCCATGCTATAATTGTATTGGTTGAAACTCAAATACATGTGTGGGTATATAGACAACATACTGTCCCTAGTGAGCCTCTAAGGACTAGCCCGTTGATCAAAGATGGTCAAGATTTCTTGACCACAGACATGAGTTGTCTTTTGATAACGGGACCACATCATTAGGAGAATGATGTAATGGACAAGACTTAAACTATAAACATAGCATATGATCGTGTCAGTTTACTCCTAGTGTTTTCTGCATGTCAAAGTATCTGTTCCAATGACCATGAGATCATGCAACTCCCGTACACAGGAGGAATGCTTTATGTGTATCAAACATCACAATGTGACTGGGTGACTATAAAGGTGCACTACATGTATCTCTGAGGGTGTCTGTTGGGTTGGCATGGATCGAGACTGGGATTTGTCACTCCTTATGATGGACATGTATCTCTAGGGCCCACTCAATAATACAACATCACAATGAGCTTGCAATAAATGTGACTAAGGAGTTAGTCATGAGATCTTGTATTACGGAACGAGTAAAGAGACTTGCGAGTAACGAGATTGAACTAGGTATGGAGATACCGACGATCGAATCTCGGGCAAGTAACATACCGAAGGACAAAGGGAATATCATACGAGATTGATTGAATCCTTGACATCGTTGTTCGACCAATAAAGATATTCTTAGAATATGCAGGAACCAATTTGGGTATCCAGGCTACGCTATTGGTTGCTTACCATAGAGGTGTCTCGGTCATGTCTACATAGTTCCCGAACCCGCAGGATCTGCACACTTTAGGTTCGGTGATGTTTCGGTATAGTTGAGTTATGTATGTTGGTCACCGAAGGTTGTTCGGAGTCCCAGATGAGATCTTGGACATTACGCGGAGCTCCGGAATGGTCCGTAGGTAAAGATAGATATATGGGAAGTTCCGTGTTGGTCATCGGAAAATGTTCAGGCGTCACCTGTAGCGTACCGGGGGTGCCGGAAGGGTTCCAGAGGTCCATCGGAAGGGGCCACCGGCCGCGGAGGGGCCACACGGGCTATGAGGGATGCACATCATCCCCTGATGTGCTGGGCACACCTCCTCACGTGAGGCCCATGCGACTGGGCTGGTGGGAGGCCAACCTTAAAAGGGGGCGCCACCCTAACCTGGGGGCCAAGCCACCCCTAGATAGCCGCCTCTCCCTCCTTTGGCCACCGCCCCCAAGGCCCTAGGGCGCAACCCCTCCCCCCTTCCCCCTATATATATATATGGGAGAAAGGGCTACAGCCACCCAATGCCACGGCCCAGCCCTGTCTCTTCCATAGACCAGTTTTCTCCACTAAGATCGGTTCCGGTTTTGCTTGGCGAAGTCCTGCCGGAACAGCTCCACCAACACCACCGCCATGTCGTCGTGCTGACGGAGAACTCATCTACTTCTCCACCCTCTCTCTTGCTGGATCAAGGATGTGGAGATCATCATCGAGTTGTACGTGTGTTGAATGCGTAGGTGCCGTTCGTTCGGCACTAGATCGGGACGGATTGCGATGGGATTGCAGGACGGATCGCAATGACATCGCGGGACGGACTGTGATTGGATCGCGAAGATGTACGACTACATCAACCGTGTTATATATGCTTCCACTTAGCGATCTACAAGGGTATGTATATGCACCCCCCTTCTTGTAGATGTTGATCTCCATAGATTGATCTTGATGAGCGTAGGAAATTTTTTGTTTCCCATGCGACGTTCCCGAACACGTACCATCTGCCAACTCGGCCGCTGCCATGGCTGAGCTCGAAGCGGCTGTTTGCGGAGGCTACCACCCACGCCACCATGCAGAGCCAGATGGAGTCCGCACAGCACGAGTACAATACCGTCTACAGCCTCACCCCGGCTGGCACTAAGCCCAACAGGCATGGTGAGGTGTGTCAGCGCGGCCTCGCTGTTGCCGACATTTTCAGTGGGAACTTCCCCACCTAGGACACTCTCGCGACCAACCTAAAGGCCACCGGCGACGCCATGACCGACCTGTCAACCTTGGAGGGCGAGGAGCACACGCTGCAGGAGCTGCACGCCCGCGAGCTCATCCACACCGACAACGACCTGCAAGCCCAGTTCAAGCCGGTGGAGGCCAGCTCCGTGTCTCCCCATGTTCTCGGTAACGGCGGCGCGCAGGCAACACAACATGCATGCTCCCCCCATGCCTCTAACCTCCGCACCAGCCGGGACCGAGATGAGTGTCCCCTACGCCTCAATGATCAACCGGCAACCAACAGCATGCGAAACAACCGACAAGAAATTGGTCAGCTCCGGACAGATGAGCGCGCCCCCATGTTATGACAGGGCCGCCACAGCCGGCTCGACGGTGCGACCTGACCTTGTTGTTGGGGAACGTTGCATGGGAAACAAATTTTTTCCTTTTCTCACCAATATCAATCTAGGATATTACATCTAAGAGAGGAGAAATTATATATACATACCCTTGGAGATCACTAAGCGGAAGCATTCAAGAACACGGTTGATGTAGTGAACGTCTTTTTGATCTGATCATGATCCGTCCCATGAACACCCGATTGAGCGCCAAATGGACGACACCTCCGCATTCAACACACGTGTAGCTTGATGACGTCTCCGCCTCCTCGATCCAGCAAGCGAGGGCGGAGTGGTAGACGAGTTCCTCGGCAGCGTGATTGCGTAACAGTGGTGGTGGAGTAGTTGTCCCCGTAGGGCTTGACCAAGCACTATTGGAATATCTAGAACAGGAGACGATCCAGAGGAAGAGGGAGAGGATGCACTATGGCATTGGGTGCTGCATCCCTTCCTCTCCTCCAATATATATAGGAGGAGGGGTGGAGGCCGGCAGCCCCTAGGGCTTGGGGCGGCGGCCAAGGTGGCTTACCACCCAAGGAAGGGTGGCGGCACCCTTGCGCCTCCCCTCCTTCTTGCCTTCCTCTGCATGGGCCTTGGTGGGAGGGGCGACCAACACACTAGGGGCTGGTGTGCCTGCTCTCACAGCCCATGGGGTCCTCCGGGGAAGGTGGATCCCCCCGGTGGACCCCGATAACACTTCTCGCACTTGTGTCACAATACCAGTATATCCCAAAACTTTTCTGGACCTCGAATACAAACTTCCTATATATCAATCTTTACCTCCGGACCATCCCAGAGCTCCTCGTGATGTCCAGGATCTCATTTGGGACTCCGAACAACCTTCAGTCACCAAAACCTATAACTCAACTATACCGAAACGTCACCGAACCATAAGTGTGCAGACCCTGCGGGTTCGAGAACTATGTAAACATGACCTGAGACATTCTCCCACCAATAACCAATAGAGGGACCTGGATGCCCATATTGTCTCCTACATATTCTATCTCAAGAATTCAGTTAATCCTGTATGATGTTCCCTTTGTCCTTCGGTATGTTACTTGCCCGAGATTCGATCGTCGGTATCTCCATACCTAGTTCAATCTCGTTACCAACAAGTCTGTTTACTCGTTCTGTAATAGAAGATCCCGTAACTAACTCCTTAGTCATATTGCTTGCACGGCTTGTTGTGATGTTGTATTACCGAGTGGGCCCCGAGATACCTCTCCATCACATGGAGTGACAAATCACAGTCTTGATTCACGCCAACACAACAGACACCTTCGGAGATACGTGTAGAGCACCTTTATAGTCACCCATTTACGTTGCGAAGTTTGATACACACAAGGTATTCCTCCGGTGTCCGGGAGTTGTATGATCTCATGTTCATAGGAACAGATACATTGACATGCAGGAAAACAGTAGCAATAAACTGACACGATCATATGCTACATTCATAGTTTGGGTCTTGTCCATCACGTCATTCTCCTAATGTTGTGATCCTGTTATCAAGTGACAACACTTGTTTATGGCCAGGAAACCTTGACCATCTTTGATCAACGAGCTAGTCAACTAGAGGCTCACTAGGGACAATGTGTTGTCTATGTATCCACACATGTATTTGAGTTTCCAATCAATATAATTCTAGCATGGATAATAAAAGATTATAATGAACAAGGAAATATAATAATAACTAATTTATTATTGCCTCTAGGTAATATTTCCAACATTCTCCCACTTGCACTAGAGTCAATAATCTCATTCACATTAATATGTGATTGTAATGAATCTAACCCCCATACTGTTGTGGGGTTTGATCAGGTCTTTCTTAGGAGAGAGGTTTTTAGTCAACAGGTGTGAACCTTTCAGATCCGTGTGTGCTTTACAAATCTCTATTTCAACCCATAGATGCTGCTACCACGCGCTATTTGGAACTATTCCAAATGACTGCTCTACTATACGAATCCGGTTTAGTACTCAGAGTTATCCGAATTAGTGTCAAAGCTTGTATCAACGTAACCCTTTACGATGAACTCTTTAATCACCTCCATAATCGAGAGAAACTTCTTAGTCCACTAGTTAGTAAGGGTAACTTTTGACTATTGTCCAGTAATCAATTCGTGGATCACTTTTGTACCCCTTGACATATTCATGGCAAGGCACACATGAGGTGCGGTACACAACATAGCACACTATAGAGCCTATGGCTAAGGCATGGGGGACGACCTTCGTCCTTTTTATTTCTTGTCACGTGGTCGGTTATGAGTCTTACCCAATATTCACACCTAACATCACAACCAAGAACTCCTTCTTTGCTGATCTATTTTGAACTCCTTCAAAAACTTGTCAAGGCATGCATTTCATTGAAAGTTTTATCAAGAGTCTTGACCTATCTCCATAGATCTTGATGCCCAATGTTCAACTAGCTTAATCGAGGTTTTCCTTTGAAAAACACTTTTCAAACAACCCTATATGTTTTCCAGAAATTCTACATCATTTTTGATTACTAATATGTCAACTACATATACTCATCAGAAATTCTATAGTGCTCCCACTCACTTTCTTGGAAATACAAGTTTCTCATAAACTTTTTATAAAACCAAAAACTTTGATCATCTCATCAAAGTGTATATTCCAACTCTGAGATGCTTGCTCCAGTCCATAGAAGGATCGCTGGATCTTGCATACTTGTTAGCATCCTTAGGATTGACACAACCTTCTGGTTGTATCACAGAAAACCTTTCCTCAAGGAAACCGTCTAGGAAACAATGTTTTGACCTCCTATCTGCAAGATTTCATAAATAATGCAGCAACTGCTAACATAATTCCAACAGACTTTTAGCATCGCTATGAGTGAGAAAGTCTCATCATAGTAAACTCTTTGAACTTGTCGGAAACATCTTCGTGACAAGTCGAGCTTTCTTAATGGTGACTTTTCACCATCATCGTCTCTCTTCCTTTTAAAGATTCATCCGTACCCAACAGCCTTACGTCCATGAAATAGTTCTTCCAAAGTCTACACTTTGTTTTCATACATGGATCCTCTCTAAGATTTCATGGCCTCCAACCACTTGTCGGAATCCGGGCCTACCATCGCTTCTCCATAGTTCGTAGGTAAATAGTTGTCCAACAACATGACCTCCAAGACAGGGTTACCGTACTGCTCTCGAGCAGTACGTGACCTTGTCGACCTACTAGGTTTGTAATAATTTGATCAGAAGCTTCATGTTCACTATCATCAGCTTCCAGTTCAATTGGTGTAGGCACCATAGGAACAACTTCCCGCGCCCTGCTACACACTGGTTGAAGCGACAGTTCAATAACCTCATCAAGTTTCCATCATCCTCCCACTCAATTCTTTCGAGAGAAACTTTTTCTCGAGATAGGATCCGTTTCTAGAAACAAACTTCTTGCTTCCGGATCTGAGATAGGAGGTATACCCAACTGTGTTGGGTATTCTATGAAGATGCATTTATCCGCTTCGGGTTTGAGCTTATCAGACTGAAACATTTTCACATAAGCGTCGTAGCCCCAAAATTTTAAGAAACGACATCTTAGGTTTCTCCAAGCCATAGTTCACATGGTGTCATCTCAACAGAATTACGTGGTGCCTTAATTTAAGTGAATGCGGTTGTCTCTAATGCCTAACCCAAAAACGATAGTGGTAATTTGATAAGAGACATCATAGTATGCACCATATCCAATAGATCGCGGCTACAACATTCGGACACACCATCACACTATGTGTTCCAGGTAGCATTAGTTGTGAACCATTTTCCACATTCTCTTAATTGTGTACCAAAATCGCAACATAGATATTCATCTCTACGATCGTATCATAGACATTTTATCCTCTTGTCACGACAATCTTCAACTTCAATCTAAAATTACTTGAACCTTTCAATAATTCAGACGTTTGTTTCATCAAGCATAATATACTAGTATCTACTCAAATCATCTATGAAGTAAGAACATAACGATATCCACTGTGTGCCTCAGCACTCAATGGACTGCATACATAAAAAGTTACTTTCTTGTTCCATCTCACTAGAAACGAGGCATTCAGTCATCTTGCCCATGATTTGCTTGTCTCAAGTGATTCAAAATCAAGTGAGTCCAAACGATCCATTTGCATGGAGTTTCTTCATGCGTTTACACCAATAGGCATGGTTCGCATGTCTCAAATGATTCAAAAACGAGGGAGTACAAAGATCCATCAGTATGGAGCTTCTTCATGCGTTTTACACCAATATGACTCAAGTAGCGGTGCCACAAGTAAGTGTACTATCATTACTACTTTGTATCTTTTGGCATCAATATCATGAACATGTGTATCACTACGATCGAGATTCAATAAACCATTGAAGGTATTTATTCAAGCAAATTTAATAACCATTATTCTTTTTAAATTAATAATAGTATTGCAATAAACACGATCTAATCATGTTCATGCTCAACGCAAACACCAAATAACATTTATTTAGGTTCAACACTAATCCCGATGGTAGAGGGAGCGTATGATGTTTTGATCACATCAACCTTGAAATTTCTTCCAAGACACATCATCACCTCACCCTTGCTAGTATTCGTTTATTCCGTAGCTTTTATTTCAAGTTACTATGAGTTAGCAACCGGTACCTAATACCCTCGTGCTACTAGGAGTACTAGTAAAGTACACATCAATATCATGTATATCCAATATACTTTTGTCAACTTTGCCAGCCTTCTCATCTACGAAGTATCTAGGGTAGCCCCGCTTCAATGACTGTTCCCCTCATTACAGAAGCACTTAGTCGCAGGTTTGCATTCAACCTTGGGTTTCTTCACTAGAGCAGCAATTGGTTTGTCGTTTCATGAAGTATCCCTTCTTGCCCTTGCCTTCTTGAAATTAGTGGTCTCACTAACCATCAACAATTGATGTCCTACTTGATTTCTACTTTCACGGTGTCAAACATCGCATATAGCTCAAGGATCATCATATCTATCCCTGATATGTTATAGGTCATCACAAAGCTCTGTAGCTTGGTGGTAGTGACTTTGGAGAACTATGTCAATCACTATCTTATCTGGAAGATCAACTCCCACTCGATTCAAGAGATTGTAGTACTCAGACAATCTGAGCACATGCTCAACGATTGAGCTTTTCTCCCCTACTTTGCAACCCAAGTAACTTGTTGGAGGTCTCATACCTCTTGACGTGGGCACGAGCCTGAAATCCCAATTTCAGCTCTTGGAACATCTAATATGTTCTTTGACGTTCAAAACGTCTTCGGCGCCTCAATTCTAAGCCGTTAAGCATTACACACTGAACTATTACGTAGTCATAAAAAACGTGTATGTCACATGTTCGCAACATCCACACACGACGCTTGGGGTTTAGGTCACTGAGCGGTGCATTAAGGACATAAACCTTCTATGCAGCAATGAGGACAATCCTCAGTTTACGGACCTAGTCCGCATAATTGCTACTATCATCTTTCAACTAAGTTTTATCTAGGAACATATCAAAAATAGTAGAGCTACAACGCAAGCTATAACATAATTTGCAAAGACATTTTGACTATGTTCATGATAATTGAGTTTAGCTAATCATATTACTAATAAATTCCCACTCAAATTGACATCCTCTAGTCATTCGAGTGTCGCATGATCCAAATTCACTAACTCAAGTCAGATCATCACGTGAGTTGAGTATAGTTTCAATCGTGAACATCTCCATGTTGATCATATCAACTATATGATTCATGTTCGACCTTTCGGTATCTTGTGTTTTGAGGCCATGTCTGTACATGCTAGGCTCGTCAAGTTTAACCTGAGTGTTCCGCGTGTGCAACTGTTTTGCACCCGTTGTATCTGAACATTGAGTCTATCACACACGATCATCACGTGGTGTCTCAAAACAATGAACTGTTGCAGTGGTGCACAGTCGGGGAGAACACAATTTGATCTTGAAATTTTCGCGAGGGATCACCTTATAATGCTAACGTCCTCCTAAGCAAAATAAGGTGCATAAAAGGATTAACATCACATGCAAATCTGAAGTGACATGATATGGCCATGAACTTGTGCTTCTTGATCTCCATCACCAAAGCACCGACTTGATCTCCATCATCACCGGCGCCACACCATGATCTCCATCATTGTGCTGCCATCGAGGTTGTCGTGCTAACTATGTTGTTACTACTAAAGCTACTACTAGCGATAAAGCAAAGATTCACCAAACACAAAATAATTAAGACAACCCTATGGCTCGTGCCGGTTGCCGTAGTATCAACGAGCAAGTCGATATTTAACTATTACAACATTATCATCTCATACCCTGCAAAAACAAGTTAGACGTCCTCTAATTTGTTGTTGCAAGTTTTACATGGCTTCTATGGGTATCTAGTATGATTGCATCTTACTTACGCAAAACCACAACGGTGATATGCAAGTTGCTATTTAATCTTCTCCAGGGACCGCCTCGGTCAAATCCGATTCAACTAAAGTTGAAGAAACAGACACCCTCAAATCATCTTTATGCAACAAGTTGCATGTTAGTCAACGAAACCGGTCTCTCGTAAGCGTACGAGTAATGTTAGTCCGGGCCGCTTCAATCCAACAATACCGCTGAATTAAGAAAAGACTAAGGAGGCCAGCAAATTGACATCAACGCCAACAAACTCTTTTGTGTTCTACTCAACATATCATCTATGCATAAACCTTGCTTATGATGCCACTGTTGGGGAATGTTGCATGGTAAACAAAAAATTTCATACACACACACAATACCTACCCATGGTGATGATCATCTACGAGAGGGGAGATTGAACTACATACCCTTGTAGATCGCTAAGTTGAAGCATATATAATGTGGTTGATGTAGTGGAACATATTCGCGATCCAAATTGCAGCCCATCCCGCGATCTCATCACGATCTGTCCCGCGATCTCATCACGATCTGTCCCGCGATCCCATCACGATCCATCCTGATCTTGTTCCGAACGGACGTCATCTCCGTGTTTAGCACACGTACATCTCGATGACGATCACTGCCTTCTTGATCTAGCAAGAGTGGGAAAGAGGTATATGAGTTCTCTAGCATGGCGGCGTGGTGGTGGTGGTGGTGAACTAATCCAGCAGGGCTTCACCTAAGCAGCGCCGAATTAGACTAGAGGAGAAACTACGATCTAGAGGAAGAGGGAGCACGTGGCTGATTTCTGGTTTTGAAAAACCCTCAATACCTCTAGTATATATAGGAGGAGGGAGGGAGGAGGTTTCACCCTAGGGCTGTCCCTTTCCCTTAGCCGCAAGGAAGAGAGGAGGATTCCTCCTCCAATCCTAGTAGGATTAGGACTCCTTCCACGTGGAAACTCTTTTCACCTTTTGGCCTTTTTGCCTTAACCCTCCACTCCAGCCGCATGGGCCCTTAGGGGAGGCTTCGGCCAGCTCACCAGGGGCTGGTATGCCTCCTCTTACAGCCCATCAAGCCCTTGGGTCGTCACATCCCTCCCGGTGGTCCCCTAGTACCCTCCCGGCACTCTTGGTACACTACTGATGTGCCCGAAACGTTTTTGGTGACCAAAATAGGACTTCCTATATATCAATCTTTGCCTCCGGACCATTCTGGAGCTCCTCGTCATGTCCAGGATCTCATCCGGGACTCCGAACAACCTTCGGTCTCCAAAACCTACAACTCAACTATACCGAAACGTCATTGAACCTTAAGTGTGCAAACCCTGCGGGTTTGAGAACTTTGTAGACATGACCTGAGACATTCTCCGGCCAATAACCAATAGCAGGACCTGGATGCCCATATTGGCTCCTACATATTCTATGCAGATCTTTACCGGTTGAAACTCTATGTCAAGAATTCAGTTAATCTTGTATGTTGTTCCCTTTGTCCTTGCCCGAGATTCGATCGTCGGTATCTCCATACCTAGTTCAATCTCGTTACCAGCAAGTATCTTTAGTCGTTACATAATAGAAGATCTCGTAACTAAATCCTTAGTCACATTGCTTGCAAGGCTTGTTGTGATGTTGTATTATCGAGTGGGCCCCAAGATACCTCTCCGTCACACGGAGTGACAAATCCAAGTCTTGATTCACGCCAACCCAACAGACACCTTCAGAGATACATGTAGAGCACCTTTATAGTCACCCAGTTATGTTGCAACGTTTGATACACACAAGGTATTCCTCCGGTGTCCGGGAGTTGTATGATCTCATGGTCATAGGAACAAATACATTGACATGCAGAAAAACAGTAGCAATCAACTGAGACGATCATATGCTACGTTCATAGTTTGTGTCTTTTCCATCACATCATTCTCCTAATGATGTGATCCCGTTATCAAGTGACAACACTTGTCTATGGCAAGGAAACCTTGACCATCTTTGATCAACGAGCTAGTAACCTAGAGGCTCACTAGGGACAATGTGTTGTCTATGTATCCACACATGTATTTCAGTTTCCAATAAATACAATTCTAGCATGGATAATAAACGATTATCATGAACAAGGAAATATAATAATAACTAATTTATTATTGCCTCTAGGGCATATTTACAATAGAAGGATGGCACAGACCGACTCGGTATCAGTTACCTCCCATTGAATTAGAAACAATCAGAAACAAGTATCCACTTCCCAAAATCAATGAATTGTTCGAGAAATTGAAAGGGGCCAAGATTTTTTCTAAGCTTGATCTCCGTATGGGCTATCATCAGATCCACATTCACGAAGAAGATATTCCAAAGACTGCTTTCAGGACAAGCTTTGGCTCTTATGAGTACACAATGATGTCTTTTGGTCTCTCCAATGCTCCTCCGACCTTCTCTCGGATGATGAATTATATCTTCTCGCCCTTCAAAAATGAATTTGTCTTGGTGTATCTTGATGACATTCTGGTCTTTTCTAAAACCGAGGAAGAGCATGAAGAACATCTCCGGCTTGTGCTTGATAAGCTAAGAGAGCATAAGTTCTATGCTAAGTTTTCCAAATGTGAATTCTGGTTGAAGGAAGTTGTGTACCTTGGGCACATCATCTCTATCGAGGGCATCATAGTTGATCCTACAAAGGTGCAGGCCATTGTTGAGCGGGAATCTCCTCAGAATGTGAAGCAGCTTCGAAGCTTTCTCGGGCTTGCAAGCTATTGCAGAAGGTTTGTTGAGAACTTCTCCAAGATTGTGAAGCCTTTGTCCAACCTTCTTCAGAAAGTGTGAAGTTTGTCTAGTCTCCAGAGTGTCAATTGGCCCTCGATACACTCAAAAGAGAAGAAAGTGGTAGCCTATACCTCAAGGCAGTTGAAGCCAAGTGAGAAGAATTACCCCACTCATGATCTTGAGTTGGCGGAAGTGGTCCATGCTTTGATTACTTGGAGACACCTCTTGTTGGGAAGACATGTTGAAGTTTACAGACATCATAAGAGTCCCAAATACATATTTAGCCAACCTAGTCTCAATCTTCGGCAAACTCGTTGGGTGGAAAAGATCTAAGATTATAATCCAAGCATTGACTTTACTCCAGGCAAAGCAAATGTCACTGCAGATGCTTTGAACAGAAAGGCTTACTGCAACAGTCTCATCCTGAAGCCTCTCCAGCGTGATCTTTGTGAATCTTTCAGGAAGCTCAACCTTCAGATAGTACCTCAGGGATTTCTTGCTAATCTCCAGATTTCTCCTACCTTGGAAGACCAAGTCCGCCAAGCTCAACTTCTTGATGCGATGGTGAAGAAAGTGAAGATTGGCTTGGCAAAGAGCATTCCGAAATATAAGTGCTTACGTGTTCATGACAGATATACCGTGTTTTTCGAGGACCGCCTTGTCGTTTCGAAAGGAGAGATCAAGAAAGTTGGATGAAGCCCATAATTCCCTCCTCTCGATACATCGAGGTAGCTCCAAAATGTATCAAGATGTGAACCATACCTTCTGGTGGAATCACATGAAATGAGAAATTGCTCAGCCCGTGAACGAGTGTGATGTGTGTCGCATAGTGAAGGCGGAGCATCAACGTCCAGTAGGCCTCCTTCATCCCTTGCCTATACCCGAGTGGAAATTCAATCATGTGGAGATGGATTTTTTCACTGGCTTTCCGAAGTCCAAGAGAGGCAACGATGCCAAAGTTGATCATTTCCTCCGAGTCAAAGAATCTCTCTTGGCAGCTCAACTTGCAGAGTTGTATACGTCAAGGATAGTCTCTTTGCATGGTGTTCCTATGCTCATTTCTTCAGATCGTGGAAGCATCTTTACTTCCAAGTTCTGGGATTCCTTTCAGACTGCGATGGGTACTAAGATCCATTTTAGTACAACCTTCCATCCTGAGACAAGTGGTCAAGTTGAGAGAGTCAATCAGATCCTTAAAGATATGCTCAGAGCTTGTGTGATTTCCTTTGGCATGAAGTGGTAAGATTGCCTACTGTTTGCCAAGTTCCCATACAACAACAACTTTCAAGCAAGCTCACGCGATGCTCCATTCGAGATTCTATATGGCAGGAAGTGTCGTACCCTGAACATTTGGTCTCAGACTAGTGAGCGTCAGATTCTTGGGAATGACATGATCGCCGAAGCAGAAGATATGTGCCGTGTCATTCTGGATAATCTCAAAGTAGCTCATTCCCGTCAGAAGAGCTACTACGTTAGCAAGAATCGTGACATGACTTTTCAGCTCGATGATTTTGTGTATCTCAAAGTGTCTCCCATGAAGGGCACTCAGTGCTTCGACATCAAAGGAAAGCTTGCTCCTCGCTTTGTTACTCCTTTGAAAGTTGTTGGAAAGACAGGTGATCTTGCATATCAGTTAGAGCTTCCATCCAACTTCTCCAATGTGCATGATGTGTTTCACGTCTCTCACCTCCGGAGCTTCTTCAAGACTCCCGAGTGCACAATTGATCTCCAGGATATCGATCTCCAGCCCGACCTATCCTACCATGAGCACCCTATAGAAATTATTGAAGATATTGAGCACAAGACCCGCAATAAGTCAATCAAGTTCCTCAAAGAGCAATGGTCACATCATTCGGACAAAGAAGCCACTTGGGAGCGCAAGGACCAGGCCCGTTCCGAATTCCCAGAGTTCTTCCACTCTTAGATCTCCGGTCGAGATCCTCTTGTAGTGTGGAAGAGTTGCGACACCCCAATGTAGTTCCTTCCCCTCTTGTAAATCTCCCCTCGTATGGGAGCCTTGCTATGTTAATGATGAGTGGTTGAGCCCAATCGTGTCATCATTTTATGTTGCATCTGGCATCATGCATATCATCACTTCTTTGCCTTGTCTTTTGTTGTTTGTGTTACACCTTGGTATGGAGTGAGTGCATGTGTGGATGTGACTTAGTGTTTGAATGTGGTTGGGTGCAACAAGTTTCACCTCAAAACACCATGTTGAACCATGATTTCAAAAACTCCCTCCTTTCCAATTATATTGAGGCATATTTCTATGTTCCCGTTTTTGCCCCAATAAAATGTTCCTCCTCTTTTAAAAATCTTATTAATTGTGGGGTGCAACACACTTTTGTTTGAATTTAGTTTTGCTTTTGGTTTTATTTAAAAACAAACCCAATTTTAAATAAAATGAATTATTTTTGTTCCTCTAAAATGTTCCACTTATTTTTATAAATAGTGGCAACATTTTAGAAGACCAAAGATATTTTGTTTTTGTTAAACTCTTTTTATTTTAGCGTGAGGCATTATTCTATTTTCTGCTTTAATTTTTATCGCAAAGGGGTTTTCAACTAGAGAGAGAGAGAGAGCGGCCCAAGTGCGTAGCTTTCGGCCCCGGCCTGCTTGGCGACGCTTTCTTCCTCCTCACTATCGTCATCCCTGTACAACCAGTACTCCACCACCAGATTGACCTCCTCCTTCATCAAACGGCCCTGGCTCGTAGTCCGAGAGTTATAAGTGACCCCATCGCCTCCCCTAACCCTAAGTGCTTGTCTCTCCCCTCCTAGCACAGTCGGGGCGAGTCCCAGAGCCACCGCCGCCATGATCATTGCCCCCCTTCTTCCCTAGCTGGACCCGGAGGATGCGGACGCCAGGGGTGACCCATTTTCGCAAAGAAAAGACGCCAAGGTCGACCCAGTGGTTGCTAGTCTGTGGTAGAACCAGGAGGTGGTGGATTTGACCCCCACCAGACCCCCTTTTTAATTCCTGTTATTAGTGTGTCTAGGTGCCACTTACAGTGGGCCACAACTCCCACCTGTCATGCACTAGGGCCCCTGGTGCTTATGACCAGTGGGGCCCCATGTCAGAATATGTTTTGTGGTTAATTTTATTTGTAGTGTGTTAAATCCATTTTTAGAATAATTTCAAAAGAGGGATATGCAAAATCTGGCATATGCAAAATCTACCTCTCATTTTGACAAATAGTGGTTTATGATTCTGAGTTGATTTCCTTTTGAGTTTGTGGTGTTTTTATGCATGCAAGTATAGCAGTATGATATATGGATTTGGGGTAGAAAACCCCAAGGAATTCAATGATGACACTGGATTTCAGTTTTGAGTAGTTCTGCAAAAGTGCCATTTTGTGATGAGGTGGCACTTTGTCATTTGAGTAGGATTGTTCTATGCATATTTTGAAGTTTGTGCATACATGCATCATATTGATTGTTGCATTATCACTTGCTGGATTGTTTCTTTTGGGTAGCTATGGGGTCTGGCAATGAGCTTGAGGAGTCCGGTGAGTTCATGTAGGAAGATCAGGAACAATTTCACTATGAAGATTTCACATGCAAGATGATCATGACCTTGACACCGTTTCTAGCTTTGTTTTGCATAGATATTCATTTCCATCGTTATTTCTCCGCTGCCTACCACACGATATATAGGCCGTCAAACATTGTCATGAAACCTCAAACACCTCCCCTCCTAGCAAATATTGTTTGGCTAAGTAGGCGCGCTTGGACAAGCGGGAGAAGGAGGTCGCCTCGAGGGAGGCCCTCCTCAATGCCATGGGGAAGCCATCACCGCGGCTGAGAGGAAGAAGGATGCGAAGTTGGTCGTCTTCCCTGATGTTGAGCTCAGGCTTCGCGCGGCGCTCCGCTCCCTCTGCCGGGACGGGTTCGACGAGCCTCTAGTCAACCTAGAGAGCGGCTTCGCCGCGCTCGCGGCGGAGCTCGCCGTGGCGTTGAAGAACGCCGTAGTCCAGGTGGACAAGATCTTGGACATAGAGTGCTGCGACTTCTTCTTTGAGGTCGCGACACGCATCTTCAGTCACCTCCATCTTCGTGAGACCGGGATTCGACTTCGGCTCTGTGATCCTCCCGATCCCTACTGAGGCCCGCCACAGCGCCGCGGAGGCGGTGAAGGGCCCCGTAGAGGCGTTAATGAAGAGGTTCGCCCGCGTTGCAGTTCCTTCATCTTTGGATGCCGCTGAAGCCGATGACGGGGAAAATGATGCTTCTGACAACGACGAGGAGCCCCCTGAAGATGGGGCGACCGGCGGCGGCTCCTCCTCCTTACTTCTCCCCTTGTTTTTCCTGCAATACATATCTTGCCTCGTGGAGGCATTAAACTTATTTGCGTTTTCAAGGACTTACTAAGGCTTGTAATAACCGGCTGAATGCTTGAATGTTTTCTTCGCCTCATTCCTTTCATGTTTGATGTGATACTCTGCGTCTCCAGGGCGCGCACCGTGCGTACCTTCGCCACGGTTGGACCTACCGGAATTCCAGGATGGCCCAAAAGGGAAGGGGCTACGAGTGCAGTTAGGCCCCTCACTCGCGATGCTGAGGGTTCCCCCTTGACGCCCGAGCTTCCCTCATGAGGGGAACGCAATGAGGATTTTGAAACTTCAGAACACTTTCATCACTCTGCGTCGGCAGGGACCGCCCAGCGCGTACCTCCCGCGATTGAACCGACCGGAAACCAAGGACGGCCCAAAGGCGGAAGGGGCTACGAGCGCAGTTTGGCCCCTGAGTCGCGATGCTCAGGAGTCCCCCTTGACATGCGAGCGACTCCAATGTCCCTCCTAATAAGTTGAAAATTTGAGACTCCCAAACTCCTTCGGCACTCTGCATCGGCAGGGCCCGCCCCGCGCATACCTTCGCAGCGATTGGACCGACTGGAACCAAGGATGGACCTAAAGGGGAAGGGGCTACGGGCGCAGTTCAGGCTCCTCAGTCACGATGCTCAGGAGTCCCCCTTGACGTACGAGTGACTCCAACGTTCTCCCTAAGAGATCTGAAGTGGCTTGTCGAGCGCACTAGGCTCTGCGTCGGTAAGGCCCGCCCCGCGCGCATCTCCCCTTGATTGAACCGACCGGAAACCAAGGACGACCCAAATGGGGAAGGAGCTACGGGCCCAGTTAGGCCCCTGAGTCACGATGCTTAGGGCCCCCCTTGACGTACGAGCGGCTCCATACCTCCAGTTGCCCGTCCCACGCACTGGGCGTGGGTGTAGTCATAGGTGGGCTGTGTTGATTTCTTTGCCAGCTACGGGCATAGCCATTGGCGGGCTGTGTTAGAGCCAGCTGCGGCATAGTCGTTGGCAGACTGTGTTGATTCCAGCTGCGGGCATAGTCATTGGCGGACTGTGTTGGTGCCTGTTGTGGGAATATTTATTGGCGAACAGTGTTGATTGCTCTCGTCTTGTCCCCAACATGGAGTGTAGGGCTTCCACTAGGCGTGGGATGGACCCCTCCGCGTCCTCGGGGGGCCCTGGGCGTATACAGCCTCGACTCGTTATTACGTGAGAGTGTCACGGTGGGGGTGTATCTCGGAGGTCGCGAGGACACTTTGGCCTCGCGAGGGTCCCTACCCCCGAGGCATTAGGAGCCTAATTCTGAAAGTCATTGGTGGACTGCGTTGATTACCTCCGTCTTCACCCCAACACAGAGCGTAGGGCTTCCACTAGCCGTGGGATGGACCCCCTCCGCGTCCTCGGGGGGGGGGGGGGGCTGGGCGTCTAGAGCTTCGGCTCATTATTATGTGAGAGTGTCACGATGGGGGTGTATATGGGAGGTTCCGAGGACGCTTTGGCCTCGCGAGTGTCCCTACCCCCGAGACATTGGTGCACTGAGTTGATTTCATTTGGGCCATTAGCAAACCCGACCGACTTCTTCTTCTTTGGGAGTGAGGCAGGGTATCTGTTGCCTCAAGAGGCCTGCAAGGATAAGCTTCGGCCGGAGCCCCCGAGCGGGGGGCCGACCGCCCAAAAATACAGGCAAGGTAGAACGTTAGGGTTCGAAATGGGTGAGATAGAAACAACTGAAGGATGCGTAAATGGAAGTAGCGTTTAGGGAGTGCGCTGAGCTCCTGGAGGCCGCATGGCCCTGGGGGCACCCTCGGACAGTGTGAGTGATGTTTAATACACAACCTTCTCCTTGTAGACGTTGTTGGACCTCCAAGTGTAGAGGTTTGTAGGACAGTAGCAATTTTCCCTCAAGTGAGTGACCTAAGGTTTATCAATCCGCATGAGGCGTAGGATGAAGATGGTCTCTCTCATGCAACCCTGCAACCAAATAACAAAGAGTCTCTTGTGTCTCCAACACACCCAATACAATGGTAAGTTGTATAGGTGCACTAGTTCGGAGAAGAGATGGTGATACAAGTGCAATATGGATAGTAGATATAGGTTTCTGTAATCTGAAAATACAAAAACAGCAAGGTAACTAATAATAAAAGTGAGCACGAACGGTATTGCAATGCGTGCAAACAAGGCCTATGGTTCATACTTTCACTTGTGAAGTTCTCTCAACAATGATAACATAATTGGATCATATAACTAGCCCTAAACATGCAACAAAGAGTCACTCCAAAGTCACTAATAGCGGAGAAAAAACGAAGAGATTATTGTCGGGTATGAAACCACCACAAAGTTATTCTTTCTGGTCGATCTATTCAAGAGTCTGTAGTAAAATAACACGAAGCTATTCTTTCCGTTCAATCTATCCTAGAGTTCGTACTAGAATAACACCTTGAGACACACATCAACCAAGACCCTATTTTCACCTAGATACTCCATTGTCACCTCAAGTATCCGTGGGCATGATTATACGATATGCATCACACAATCTCAGAATCATCTATTCAACCAACACATAGAACTTCAAAGAGTGCCCGAAAGTTTCTACCGGAGAGTCAAAACGTGTGCCAACCCATATGCATAGGTTCCCGATGTCACGAAACCCGCAAGTTGATCACCAAAACATACATCAAGTACTCACATGAATATCCCATTGTCACCACAGATAGATACGTGCAAGACATACATCAAGTTTTCTTAAAGACTGAATCCGATAAGATAACTTCAAAGGGGAAACTCAATTCATTACAAGAAGGGAGAGGGAGAAGAACATCATAAGATCCAACTATAGTGGCAAAGCCCGTGGTACATCGTAATCAAGACATCTCAAGAACACGAGAGAGAGAGATCAAACACATAGCTACTGGTACATACCCTCAGCCCCGAGGGAGAACTACTCCCTCCTCATCATGGAGATCGCCGGGATGATGAAGATGGCCACCGGAGATGGATTCCCCCTCCGGTAGGGCACCATAACGGTCCCCAAATGGGATCTTACGGAGACAGAAGCTTGCGGCGACGGAAAAGTATTTTCGTGGCTCTCTTCTTTGGTTTCGGGATTTTAGAGAATTTATAGGCGAAAGAGGTAGGGCAAAGGAGGCACGTGGGGCCCACAAAACCTGCCAGGCGCGCCCCCCAGGCCACGGCTTGGGGGCTTGTAACCTCCCCCGAGGTCTCCTGCCTTGGTTCTCAAGTCCCCTGCGTATCTTCTGTTATGGAAAAAATCATCCCACAGGTTTTATTCCGTTTGGACTCTGTTTAATATCCTTCTCTCAAAATGGTCAAAAACACGGAAAAAACAGAAAATGGCACTTGGCACTAAGTTAATAGGTTAGTCCCAAAAAAGATATAAAATAGCATGTACATGCATATAAAACATCCAAAGTTGACATGATAATAGCATAGAACTATCAAAAATTATAGATACGTTGGAGACGTATGAGTGAGCCGAAAAGTTACTTGGCAACAGCCAACAAAAGTCACCTGGCCGCCATGCTGCTGAAGTGCCAAAGGCGCCGTCGTTGCCCGATCCCCTGCTTCCACGGTCGCGAACCTCAGGGGTCTGTCGTCTCCTGAGGCTCGGGGCCTTCACTCGGCCCGAGCATATCTTCCTCTTCCTCGCCGTGCCCTAGCAGGCCATGCATGAGCATGGCCTGTTGGAGCCGCTGATAGGTGGGGGCCGCGTTCCCCAGCTCGAAGGGCATGAGGGCGCCGGTGCCCGGGTACACTCATCGATGGTCAGTTAGCATGGGCCAGAAGGGGCCTTGAGCCACTGCTCTGTCGATTGCGAGCGCGTTGATGCAAATGCGGGGCCGGTCGACCGTGCCGACGACGACGACTGCGATTGGTGGTGCAGGGTAGTCCCCGCCTCGCACGGCCTGGGCCTCTCAAAGTTCTCGATTGCTCTGATGACACACTCACGAGAGCTGGGCGGACGCGCGGCGGAGCTCGCCCTCGGGTTGTGCTCGAGCGCCACCCTCGCCTCACTTGTCAGGCCTGGGACGTCCCCGGTGGGAGCCCGAGGCCCTGACCCAAGGGGGGCACCGAGCACGCCTTCCTATGCGATGGGAGGCATCGCCCCGTACCCTAGCACGAAGCTCAAAGCCCCAAGGCGCTCCATGGGGAGGAGTTCCTTCTTATTCTTGCGTGGGTCCTCGCGAGGCGGCACATCTTCTTCGTCGTCCGAGCGCTCCACCGCCACTACACGGCAAGCGCCCTTTAGTGTACAGACGACATCCTTCTCGTCGTAGGCGATGGTGATGACGCCGCCGCTCCCTAGCATCTTGAGGATGTTGTAGCCATGGTGGGTCAGTACCATGAACTTGGCGAGAGCCGGGTACCCAAGGATCGCGTTGTACGGTAGGTGGTTGTGCGCAACGTCGAAGACGATGAGCTCAGTGTGGTAGTTCTTGTGCTTGTTGAAGGTGACTGGCAGATGCACCTGCCCGATGGGCTTGGTGGACCCCTCTGTGACTCCTGAGAAGGGCTTCGTCGGCATGAGCTGTACGTACGGCAGCTGGAGTTTCTCGAAGGTCTCGACCGAGATGTGGCAACCCGATTCAATGAATCAGATTACCAGTGTTTCCAATCCAGAGATCATGTCTTCTGGAAACACTCAACAACTTGGCACAGAACTGAACTGACTTTATTGATAGCATAATGTTACAAGAGCATATCTTATAATGACAGCGAGGCCAAAGGCACCCTTGGTGCAGCACAATATCTACATTATTTATGAGACATAGCGGGGCCTCGAAACTACTAAGTACTTCTACGGCGTAGCGGAACATAGCGGCAACTCCATACACAGGGACACTGTTGTGGACACTTCCTAGTACGCATCATCAGGACCTCCGTCCTCGGCTTCTCCTGCATCTGGCATGATACGCCAGGTGAGTACTTGGAATGTACTCGCAAGCTCATAATAACCAAGCAATGCACCAAAGAATAGCATGGCAACAAATTAAGAATAATACCACTTGGCTTTATAACATCCACTTACTCATGTCCGGGGTTGTCTCACAACCACCGGAATGCTTATCAAGCATCTCCTCTCAACTGGAGAGTTCTTCCATCATTACTAACATCCACGTGGGTGACCATCTACTGAGGTCTGGTCGGGCTGTCCATTACCGTGGACACGGCTATTCAAATAGTTTTGACACTCTGTAGAGGTTGCACACTTTACCCACACTCTGGAGCACTGACCTCGTGATCCCATTCGGGTGGACCATCATTGCTCCAACGAGACTTGCCTAACCTGTGACTCTCTCATCATATCCCCGGCAACCACTCCCTTCCGGAGTCCTGCCCTGGGTGGACCAGTGTCCTCATGACACTTGCCACCGTCGTGGCCAAACAAAACTGTCCCAAATAGGGACAGGCCCAACTCAACTTAACTGGGCTCACACGGTTATCACCGCCCACCGGGCCAAGGTGGCAGGCGTGCATAACCCTCCCTCTTTGGGGCATATCAGTGAGAGATCACGCGGACAACCCAAGTCACGACCTTCCCATACCGGCAAGGGGTGGTTGTACGATTATGCCCGGTTAGATGACTCATGATCATGCACCATATCATAGTAACCATAGTGATTCATAGTCATAAGCATATATCTCTATATGATGATATATTAAATGATTATTTCTTAGCAAGTTAAGCAAATATAATGCATGAATATGTGAGCTATGCTATGCAAAACTACATCACATGGATATGATGGCTTGACTTGATCAGTGGGGTTGTTCAAAAACACCTGGTCTTCAAAGTTTCCCTCTGAAAATGTGTTTGAAATAGAAAAAGAAAAGGAAAAGCATTAAATACCTTTTTATTAACTAGAAATTCTATGAGTGTGGGAAAAATATCAAAATTTACCAGATTGTAAAGAATTTCAATACCAACCCAATGCAAAAAGAATAAAGTGATTTGAACTTGTAAATAAAAAGATTTAAATGGTCAAAGTTTGTGTTTAAATCTGAAATAAATAAAAGAAATAGAAATCCTGCGGGGGCACGTCGAAGGTGTAAAGTGGAGGGGCGCCTCCACTTAACGCTTCGGCCGCATGCCGTAGACCCTCGCAGGTGGGGCTTGCCCCTTTTAAACAAAGAGGGAGGAGGGGGAACAGAGGAGGGTGGCTCACCGGCGATAGAGACGTTGGCGAGGCTGGGAGATGACGGGAATGGATCGGGCGCTCGACGGCGGTCCTCCCTGTACCCGTAGCTCCTTCGGAGGTGGACGGACGATGTCACCCCTCTTTCTCCGGCGGGTGGAGGCTACGGTGGTCGTCGATGGCGATGGTTCCGGCAGGGATGCCACTCACGATGGCTCGAGGAGCACCAGAGGGACCCAAGGAACACACTGGTGGCCTTGGATTCGACTAGGGACGGGCGGAGGAGGCTGGCGACAGAGGGGATTTGGCGACGGAGCTTGTCGCCAGAGCTGAGGGAGACGAGCTCCCGGCTCTTGCTAGGGGTCTCTAGTGCTAATCCAGAGGTGATGGAGAGGGGTGAGAGCTAGGAGGGGTTCGGGCAGCGCCTTATATAGGCCAGCGACGAGCACTGCCGAGCTCTCCCGAAGCGGCGAGGCTCGGTCTTGCCACTGGAGCAAGGATGGCGAGCTGGTTGTCGCGGCACGGTGGTGAGGTGATGGAAGAGGTTAGGGGAGCGACGAGACGGGTCTGGAGCCATTAATGGCGTGTGGATGACCACAGTGGCCGAAGCCCACTGTGTTGCCCGTGGCGGAGCTTGGCCAGGAGCAACGACGGCCTTCTCCGACAAACCAGAGTGTTCGGGAGGTGCCACGCGGCTACCAGGGATCTCATCGGCCCTTAGGACAAGGGGGGCATCGATTGACGGCTCGGGGCGGCTCAGCTGTCACTGGAGTTGCGCAGAGCGTGCTCTGTGGCATGCCAGCACCGTGATCACCATGGTTGTGGCCACCCTGATGCCACGCAAGCCCTGAAACCTTGTCTATAGTGTCGACCAGCCTTCCATGAGTCACCATCCACTTCTAGCGTGAGCATACAAGCTCTGCTGCGACTAGGAACATCAACAACAGGTTCTGCCAGCAGACTTTGGGAGGTTCTAGAGCTCAACAGGGTTGGGATAAGAGCAAGATAGGATGTCTAGTAGAATCATCATAGAAAAGACTCTAAACTGGCAAAATTTGGCAAGGTTTGAAGATCAAATGAATATAATTCCTATGTAAACCACCTTTGTGGTCCAGAACACAAATGAGATCCTAGCACTCAATTGCAAGCTTTGCTACCAGTGTCATTTGGTGGGTAAGTGTCATTTGGTAGTGCACACATGCCCAAGAATTTGTAGCTCCGTTGTGCACTCCTAGCTGGCACTTCCTTCACAAAGGTCCTGTTTTAGCAGAAACTTAGCACAGTGTTTTTTTTCTCAAAATTTGTATTGGACCATGGGATGTTCTTACATATTGGAACCATATATGATCCCTAGTAACTACAAGAATTTATTTGGATTTTTTCAAAACAGGAATCATAGGGTTTCTTCACAAAGGGGTAATTTTGGTCAGATAATAAATAATTATTCTGGCCATAATTCTCCATTGGACAAAGAAATATTTTTGAATATTTTGAAATCATATGGCATTGAGAAGATGTTACAAAAGTTTTGGGTCTTAAAGCTCATCTGTCACATCCCTCAATCCCTAATAGAATATAGCAAGTTTGTGCTCATGTCTTCTTCTTTGCATCCAAGTAAATGAAATGAAATCAAAAGCAAAGAAAAGAAAACAAAAGCAAACCCTAGCAACTATATATTCAAAACCAATTTAAATTTGGTGGCAAATTAAAGTTTCCAAAATGGCTATTAGAGAAGTTCATCATTTCTGATAAATGTTGAAAACAAAATATCAGGGGTGAAATATATTTTCAAAATGCTTTTGGCATTTTATTTTAAATTTTAAAAGCTACTAAAATCAACTATATAATTGATTCCAAATAATCCAAAGTTTTCAAAAATGCTGAAACTTTTGTTTATGCTTGGAAATATTCCAAATAACATTTCAGTATGTTTCAAACTATTCTAGGAATAGTTTGGAGCCAAAAATAAAGTAAAACAAAGTCAGAAAGGATTTAACAAAAACTGGAAAAGAAAGAAAATAGCAAATACCTATCTAACTCTTACCTGGCCCAGGCCGAGCTCGCCATGTCGTCATCCTCGTGCCAGCGAGCAACAGGAGGTGGCCGCGGCTCCCTCCGGCGCGGCCACACACCTGCGTGCCTGCCTGGCCGCCGCTTCGCGCTGGCAAGGAGGGGATAAGCCTCCCGCAGCTGTCCCCGAGCTCCTCCTCGCCTCATTCCTCCCCCAGCTCTCTCCTTTGTCGGCCGCCATTAGAGCCCGAGCCGAGCTCGAGCTCGCCGTCGCTCCAGCCCTCTCCCTCCCACCCGAGCTGCGCAATAGCATCGACTTGGTCTCCTGAAGCTCTCCAGCCAGCTGCTCGATGCCGAGTACCCCTGAGACGCCGTGACACCGTCGTCTTCAACCTTTGGCCGTCGGCAAGCCACCGTCGATTCGCCGGATCCAGTGCCTCCCCGAGTAGCCGGAGCATTCCCTCGTCAACGCAGTGAGCTCCGGAGTGTTTCCCCCCATCTTCCCCTCTCTTTCCCGAGCTCTAGGCCTAGTTTCACTGGAGCCCAACGAGGACCGCCGCTGTAGCTCGTCGCCGATGACCCTACGTTGACCGGTTGGTCCATCCGAGGCCTGCAACAGCTCCAGCTCACCGCGTAGGTGCTCTAGGAGCCCAGCCCCGTGCGTTTTGCCCCCGTTTTTGATGACCTCGACGATGGTCGAGCTTCGGCCGCCGCCAAGCTCGTCGCCAGCCCCTGAGGTTTGTTCCATCGTGCGCGCCATCGAGTGGTCGTTCTTCCTGTGCTCTCTACCGCTCGAATGGTCATCGGAGACACGTTTCCGAAGCACTCCGCCATCTCTTGTGCTGCTGGAGGCTCACCACCGGAGAGATCGACCTCGTCGCCGGTGGGTTCAACCCCCCTAAGCCTATGACAGGTGGGGCCAGCCCAGACTAATTAGGTTTAGGTAAGTTAAAAATAGAAGTTCTATTAAAACCTAAACAGCCACTGACATGTGGGTCCAGCCGTGTTAAATAGCTAATTAAGTTTAAACCTAATTTAAAACTGGCCAGAGTCACTGACCAGTGGGTCCCATTGGTAAGGTTAGACTTTCAACGGCCAGCTGACCTGCCGATGTCATGCTGATGCAATAAATCTAATTCTAGTTTTAATATAATGCCAGAATATTTGCAAACCTTTGGAAATTCATAGAAAATTGAATATAACTCAAAATCAGACAAATAAAATATGCAAATTGATCAGAAAAATTCAATGAACACAATGGTGCTACTTTCATGCATGAAAAACAAAGTTATGAAACAACATCACGTCAAATCAATTAAATGCTTAAGGTAAATATGCTATTTCAAACCAGATGCAAACTAAGGTTTCACCAACCATTTTGAAACACAACACCCTTCATTTCAGGTCATGTTCATGCATCATGATTGTTGCATATGATTGTTAATATTTGTATGTTGTTATTTGGTAGGCCCCGCCCCTCCGGATAGGACTGATTATCCGACCGACGGATGTCACCCCTCTGCTGAGCAACAAGGCAAGCAAAAATTTTGATCATCCCGATAAATCCCATGTTCTCGCTCCTGCACTTATTTATTACATTAGGTCAAAATGCTTCAAATACTTTTACCACATTGGTTGAACCCATTCCTTTGCATGACCTATCTTTGTCACAGTAATTAGCTAAACTTTGCAACCTAGCATACGTGGTAGATGCTTGAGCCATGATGTGTCTTGTCCTGCTATGCATGCTATGCTTAGAGTTGTGTCTGGTCTATCATCTGGGTGATGAACAGGACCGTGAGAATGTATTCAGTTAATAAGGTTGTGTGTTGAACCTGATTTGGTAAAGGTACAGGTGAAAGGCCGTGTAGGAGTACATGGCGGGTTGTTTCATTAGAACCGTCCTTAGGAACTGAGTTCCATGTATGTAATCCAAGACAAGATACTACCACATGTTGGGCCATGAAATATGACCCCGCTCGACTTATTAATCGCCTAGTACTCGGTCCAGGAGTTGCAAGTAGTTTCTAGTGTTTATAGTCATGCTGGAGGCGGTGCATAGTGTTGACCTTAGAGGTGGGCTATGATGCGGTAGGCAGTGGCACGATGTACCAAGTGGCACCCGGATGGTGGGCTTGGGAACCCTGCGCACATCGTTCGGGGCTGTGGAGGAAACCTCGACCGGACTTCCATGCGGGTTACCCTCTGCTAGGCGATAAACCTGGACTAGGTGTTAGCGTGGTTAACGGTCGTCGCCGACTCCCTCGCTGGGCTTTCGCTTGAAGGTTGCCGAGGTGCATGACGTGCACATAGCGATAAGTGGCGAGAGCGTGTGTGAAGAAGTACACCCCTGCAGGGTTATGATCTATTCGAATAGCCGCGTCCGCGGATATGGACTACTTGGAAACATATGTTGTTCATAGACAACTATAATGGTACTCATAAAAATGTCAAGATAAGTGTGAGTGTCGTGGATAGCATTTCCGTAGGAAGAGGGAATGATTCCATGATGGTGTATTGTTGTGGAAATAGTGGACTCGTGTGCGAGAAAACATAGTTGTCAAAACTATTTAAAAATGTAGTTGGTCTAGCCAAGAGTCAAAGCTGGCTTTCTGCATGAAACCCCACAACTCCTTGTTGATACATTGCATGAATAGATAGATTATTCTAAAGTCTTGCTGAGTACTTTTATACTCACGTTTGCTTAATAAATTGTTGCAGAGGTTGTTAATGACCCTAATGATGGTTTCTATCTAGACGTTGACGATGACGAGTAGCTGGTGTCCCAGCTATGATCTGGCCCTAGGTTGGGTCTATAGATAGTCAGGCCATGTGCCTTTTACCTTTCCATCTGTCTGTACTCAGACAGTTTTAATCTTCTGCTGGCTTTTATTTGAATGACTTGTGAAGATGGGTCATGAGACCCCCTGTCTGTGTAATATTATGTGTGAGGCTCTTCCGAGCCTTCTAAATAAAGTTTGTATGTTTATGGTTATGTTGTGATGCCATCGATGTATCTATGCATATCGGGTACACCATGCGTACGTGTGTTGTACTTGATATGTATGGGGTTCGAACACCTAGTTGTATGCCTTAGTAGCAATCCTTACGGGGAAATGCCCCTTTGTGTTTCCACCGAGCCATGGTAGTTCGCTAACGCTCCAGACACATTGGTTGACCGACATGTGTTCTTCTTAGCTGCTGTGTCTGTCCCTTTGGGGAAATATCATGCAGTTTAATTGAGTCCTTGTAGCTTGGTACGACTCGTCTACACTCACTGATGATCGACACCTACTTTTCTGGGTCATGTATGCTTGTCCCTGTATGGAACTGCCACTTGAGTTTATGACTAGACATGTCGACCCGGTTCTTTGACATCGGAATGCTAGCGACACAATTGCATACGCGAGTCAAAAGGCGCAAACGATCCCGGCTAAGGTAAAGCTGCAGCCGTGGGGATAACCGTGCGTGAGACCGCAAAGGGATGTGATGTGTTACAGGCTGGATTTATATGGCTTAGGATCGGTGTCCCGACAGCGTTGGTATCAGAGCCTGACTGACTGTAGGATTACCAAGCCAAACTGGTCGAAGTTGATTCTAGAATTGCTTTAGTTATATATAAGGGAATTGTTTGTGGAAGGGAACATAAGATTCTTGCTTCTCTTCTTAGGTCATTCTATTCTGGTCATCCTCATCTTTTCTGCGGGGAATTAAGAACTAGGTTACTTATCTTTCTCTCAGGTTCGTGTATTCTGATCGATAGAATAACGAGTCGAGAGTTACTTCGGGTATCTTTTATTCCAACGGAAAGAAAGTAAGCTTTGATGACCATAGAATTGAACTTGATAGTTGAGTGGTTATGCTATCCTATCTTTGTGGGTTGTCTCAAAATTGTTTTTGAGCATTTACAGCCATTATGCTGCCCAATTTTGTCTCCAGAGCTCTAATGCCTTTGCATTGCTCTCTATTTTCAGATGCCTGGCCGTCCTTCTCGTTAGGTTGTCCGTCTGACTAGGTGCATTGATGTGTCGGGTCACATGGCTATGCTAGTAAGGGTGATGTCAGTAGCCGGTTACCGCTGGTACCTAGAGTATACATTGGAGGAGCAGTACCAGGATTTTAATCAGAGTAAGTATCTATGCACAGTTAGGGTATTGCCAGATTACCCTGGAGCTGAGGAGTCGATCCATTGGTCTTATGGATTGGGGGTTACTGTTGACATGGGAGTACATGATGCTGCCTATTCAATGTTGACCATCATGAGAGCTAGACATGCCCTGCTGCAGAACTCAAAATTCTGCTATGTTCCCGCCTCTCAGCCAAGAGAAGAAGGATACCTCAGTGGGGTCAAGTTTGATTGCTCTATGGAGGATCCGCTGCTGCAGTCCACCGCTGAGATGTAAGAAAATAGAGACACGGATGCTCGTGCCCTTCGTATGGAGCTTTATGCTACCCGTGCCCGTCTGTGGACGGCTTTGACACAGCTGGCACATGTAGTGCAGACATGGTATGGAGATATGGAGATGCTGAACCATGTTAGGACCCATCTTCCAGCTCATGTTGACTGGCCTACTATAGGAAGAGTAACCCCTCTTCGGGGACCTCTACTACCACCGGTCAGGGGACCAAGGCCACATCCGTGTCCTTACGGTTCCCAGGGATCTCAGGCTCGAGTATTTCATGATCCGTAGGTTGAGCTCCCAGGCCATGGAGGCAACCTTTATGAGATGTTTTATGCCGATCTCTGTACCCGTGAGGGGAAGAGTAGTATGGTAGTAGTTTTACTTCCACAGTCCTGTGTGTCTTGTGGAGTATGCTTATGTCGTGAGATGAATTCCGGAGGCGTAGATAAATATTGTATAGGAAGCTTGGAAAGCCTATGATGAGTAGTATCAGCTTTTCAGTGGTTTGCTCTTTTGGGTTGAGGTTGTACTGAACTATGTAATGGTGTCTATGAACCATGGTGTATATATAGAAGTTGCTTGTTACCATGTTGTTCGGATGTTCATTTCCGCATTCCATGTGTCCAGTGCATTCTTAATCCATAGCTAGTATTGATGTTAATTTTAGTCTAAGCCGTGAGTTTATTTGCCAGGATGGTGTTCACCAGGCTGAACCGTGCCCCTACCCATGAGCAGGGAGAAGGTAGTCAAGCGTCATAGGAGGAATTGCCTCACCCGCCTTCTCTGGCGGAAGTTATGCTTGAGGCGGAAAGAAACAAAAGAGAGACCAATCGTTTGCTAGAACCGTATTGAGAAAAATACGGCTCATTAGCCGAGGAATGATGCAGTGTCCCTTAATGACTTCATGAAGGTGAATCCTCTGAAGTTCCATCACTCCGTCGATCCCCTCGACGCTGATGACTGGTTGTGCAGTATATCACGCAAGATTCGCTCTGCAAATGTTTATGAGGCCGACAAGGTGACCTTTTCAGCGTACTTTCTGGAAGGACCCGCCAATCTGTAGTGGGAGAACTTTGAAGCTATGCGTCCTGCCGGACCAGCAGCCACATGGGCAGACTTTAGTGCAGCCTTCCGTCTGCACCATATTGCAGAGGGTCTGATGGACCGTAAGAGAGAGGAATTTTGTGCCTTCACCCAGGGAAAATTGACCGTGGATGCTTATAGCCGCGAGTTCGGTAACCTCGCTCGCTATGCAACTGAAGAAGTGTTAATTGATGCCAAGAAGCAAGCAAGATTCCGCAAGGGTCTGAGCCCTGAACTTTGTCGTGACCTGCTTCTCCATGAATGTACAAGTTTTCAAGCTCTTGTCAACAAGGCGATCAGTGCCGAGACTGGTCATACCGACTATGAAGCCACGAAGAAGCACTCCCATTCCCGAAACGCAGGCTGTGGGTTCCAAATAGCTCTCTTCCGCCAAGATATACCCCAAGGCCATCCTATGTGGCGCCTCAGGCGAATCAGACCAACCCTCCAGCAAAGACCTACGGTGGTCCAGCTAGTAATGTTGCACCACGTGCCAATCAGGTGATTTGTTACAAGTGCGGAGAACCAGGGCACTATTCATGATAGTGCCCCCAGAATATAGGTGCCAAGGAACCTGGAAAGTCCGTTGGGCAAGGCAAGTCGGGCAAAGCTTACTATGTGTAGCCAACTCCTGCTGATTGGCGGGGTGCACATCATGGGCAGTTTGCCGGCCATGAACGAACACCTGAGCTGGTCACTTGGGTCGAAGGTGATGGTGGTTTGGGACCAGTTCAGGGGGCGCATTGCTTCAGGCTTCGGGAGGGCGACATTCACCTCCCGTGCAAACTGCTTGAAGCTGCGGTTGGAGGCTAGGGTCTGGGCGCCGCCCAGGATGGAGGCCACCCCCTGACCTCCTAGAAGTCCCCGACCCCATCATCCTGCCTGTGTTCGTCTCTCCTTCTAGGTGGCGGAGGCAGCGGGGGCAACCCAGCCTCACGAGGTTGGCAGCGTCGTTGCCCCTCCTGAGGGTTGTCGCGCCAGTGGTCGTTCCGAGTGTGGTCGCGCCAAGGGTCCTCCTGAGGCTAGCCGCGCCAACGGTCTTCCTGAGGCTATTTCCGCCACCCTAACGCGGCTCCCCGGGCATCCCAGCAGCCTCCACTGCGGCCACCGCCGCGCGCGGGGCCTCTTTCAACCTGTCCAGGGCGCCTGCTGAAGTGCTCGGACCAGGCGGAGCTCTTAGAACTCGGAGGTATCATGGCCGCTGGATACATGGAAGATGCACGTTGGCCCCCTCCTGACGAACGCTTTCCCCCTCGGCCGTACTTCGCCTCAGGCTCCACTACGAGCACCGCAGGGGCCTTGCGCTTCGCCTCCTTGGCCTTGGCCTTCTTCTCTTCTGGTTCCGCCGCCTGAGGCCCGAGGAGTGACACGCGCCCTCCTTCAGCCCTGGCGTACTTGTTCGCCAGGTTGAACATCTCTAGTGTCGTGCTCATTTCATCACTCATGGCGAGCTCCTCCTTCATCTCGAGGTCGGTAACTCCATCGGAGAAGGCCGAGAAGACAACCTCACCCGACGCCTTGGGGATCTTGAGGCGCATGACCGTGAAGCGTTGTTTGAACTTGTGCACGTTCTCCCCCTCATGCTGCTTGATGCGCTGCAGGTCGTTCAGGGTGGGGCGTGGTCGTGAGTGCCCTGGAAGTTGGCGACGAAGCACTCGCGTAGGCTATCCCAAGAGGTGACAAACGCCTTTGGGAGGTTGAGGATCTAAGAGAGCGCGCCGCCCTTGAGAGCCATGGGGAACCAGCACACCATGACCTTGTCGCCTCCTCCTGCCGCCCTGATGCTCAGCGTGTAGAGTTGCAGGAACTCTGTTGGGCCCGTTGTGCCGTCGTAGCACGGGGGCTGGTCGGGCTTAAACTTTCACATCCATGCTATTGGGTATAGCTCAGGGGCGATGGCGAGGCATCCCACTGGTCCGACGGGTGTAGCACGTGCGGGGGCGACCTGGTCCTTTTGCTCCAAAGGGTCTGCTTCGGGCGGGGCGCGCTCGTGGTCCGGGACTTGCAGTGCCAGGAGCGATCCTGCATCGGCGCATGGTCGAGTGACCACCTGACAGCTCGCTTCGTTTCCTCGCCTCGCCCTGGGCTCGCAAGGTCGGTCGCGGGTACGCGCTTCCTGCCTGGGCTCGGGACGCACGTCACGCCACGGTGGTTGTGGTGGTGGCGCATCTTGCTCCTCATCGTTTGCTTGGGACGGTTGGGGTCGAAGTGAACAGGAGAGCGCTGAAGAATCCCCGGCGGCAGCGACGAGCTCCTTGATGTGCTGGAGCCAGTCGTTGTGGCGGTCACGGGCGGGCCGGTAGTGGAGCAGCTCAGTGGCCATGGCAAGCGCGCGTCGGCCGTGTGGCATCTCCTGCCGGGCAAGCGAGGCCGACCTGGAAGCCCAGTCGAGCAACGGAGTGGTCGAGCGACGAATTGGCGGTGCGGCCGTCGGGGTGCTCGGTAGCAGGCTGGGAGGAACCCTGCTGTTCTTGAGCGTTGGGGCTTGTGGCGGCGTTCAGCACAGGCGATGGTGACCGACGCACGCCGGCGGGGGCTGCGGGCGCCGTTTGAGCGACGCGGGTGGTGCGGCGTTCGGCGCGAGCCCGGCGAGCGTCAGCCATCGGAGCAGCGAAGCTTGGTGATGGTAGAACTTGGAGGAAACCTTGACACGCCCCCTACGTGGCGCGCCAAATGTCGGATTTCGGGCTCCGCAAAACCCTAAAGATTCAAACTCAAGGGCGTGTACGAAGATCTCTCGTGGTCTCGCCTCACCTAGCTTGCTACTCGTCGAAGATGGCAAAGAACTCACTCGATGGTGAGGAAGACACTGAAAACGGCAGTTTACCCAGGTTCGGGCCGCTAGGAAGCGTAATACCCTACTCTTTCTTTGGTGGATTGCCTCTCTTGGAGGTGGGTGGATGAACTAGTACAGTGCTCAAGAGCCTCCGGAGGCTGGATGGCTTTGTGTTGTGCTAGTGGGTGAATGGATGAATTGGGGGGGGGGGGTTCTTCTACGAAGCAACCTATCCTCTATATATAGTGGCGGCCCTGGTCCTCTTCACTTATCGTTTCGGCGGGAGGGGATCCCACAATGGCCAATTTTGAAGGGGAACAGGGGAACATGCTCCCCTGCCCAAAGGTGGTCTTCGCCTGCAAAGTCGCTGCCCGCACTGCAGGGACGGGCCCAGGGATGACGTCTGCCCTGCTGGCAAGCGGCGACGGCCTTGTTGCACCAGAAAGGAAACCTTTGGAAGATGCCTTGGGAACCCCGGTACGTCCTTGCCCCCTTTGCACTAAAGAGGAAACCGCACCGCCCCGCTGTCTGCTGCTCGCCTATCCTTCCTCTGTGTCATCCTTGACTCCTGAGGCCTCGCCTCCCCTCGGAATATCAGCCGCTCTGGAGGAGTCCCGAGAAGGCCCCTCTACGGGTCTTGATGTTGTTCCTCCTCGCGAAGCATGGCCCCTCGCGAGTGCCTTGTCTTGGATGGTGCCGCGCTCGGTTGTGTTCACGTCATGAAGTCGGCTAGCCCTGGGCTACAGGCAGGCAGGTCTGGGTACCCCCATTCCCAGAACGTCGACAATGACTCTTTCCCCTTTTGAGGCCTCGCCCCAAAATAAGGAAAGTGTCGCATCTTAGTCGTTACACCTTTGCCCCCGTTGCCTTTCTTGAATCAATTCACATTTTACTTGCTTATACTGCCTTCAATGGTTTTACTTTACACCAAATGGATGTTAAGAGTGATTTTCTCAACGGTCCTCTACAAGAGGAAGTATATGTTGCACAACCACTTCGTTTCATTGACCCTGATCACAAAGACTATGTGTACAAACTGCATAAGGCCCTATATGGCCTCAAACAAGACCGTGATCATCTTAAGAAGTTTCTACTTGATGATGGTTTTGTGAGAGGGGTGATTGACACTACTCTCTTCACTAAGAGCGAAAATTTTGATTTCATCTTGTGTCAAATTTATATAGATGATACCATTTTTGGTTCCCCTAACATCCATTTATGAAAGAAGGTTGCGGAATACATGACAAAGAACTTTGTGATGTCACTTAATACGGATTTGAAGTTCTTTCTTGGTTTTCAAATCCAACAATGTCAAGAAGGAATTTTCATGTCTCAAACAAAGTATCTAAAAGATATTCTTGGAAAGTTCGGCATGAAAAATGTCAGTCCATGTAAGGTACCCATGCCAACCACAACTGCTCTTAACAAAGACACAAAGGGTATTCCATTTGACCCATCTATTTACCGCTCTATGGTTGGTTCATTGCTTTATCTTTGTGCATCTAAACCAGACATCACGTTTAGTGTAGGCATTTGTGCAATATTTCAAGCTTCCCCTAAGGAAAGCCATTATAAGGCAGTTAAGCATCAGATACCTTGTTCACACCCCAAGGTTGGGTCTATGGTACCCCAAGAATGCCAAGTTTGATCTCATTGGGTACACAGATGCAGATTGGGCCGGAGACAAGGTGGGAAGAAAGTCCACCTCTGGGGCATGTCAATTTATTGGACGCTCCTTGGTAAGTTGGTCCTCGAAAAAGAAAAATAGTGTCTCCCTATCTACCACTGAAGCCGAATATATTGCAACCGCAAGCTGTGCGACACAATTGCTATGGGGAGGCAAACTTTGAAGGACTATGGTATAACCTACACACATGTGACTCTTATATGCGACAACGAAAGTGCCATGAAGATTGCTGAAAATCCTAGTGATCACTCTCGCACCAAGCACATTGACATTCAGTATCACTTATTAAGAGACCATGTTGGTACGAATATGCAGCTCGTTGGCATTTTCACCAAACCACTGGATGAACATAGATTATGTCAACTTAGGTGTGAACTTGGTGTCTTGGAGCTTTAGAACATCATGTGAAAATTGCAGACATGCATTCATTTACTTATCTCACATCTAGATGTAGGCATTTATCTTGGGGGAGACACTAAATTCATGAGTTTTCATATCTCCTTGTCTTATGCCATGCTCGCTTAAACATGGTTGCCATGCCACATAATTTGAGTATCTCTGTCGTCACACGTAAAGTCATTATTGCTTGGTATGGTCGTATTCGTTGTGTCTATATATCAAGTTTCATTATCACATTGTTGGAAAATTTGTTTCTCCGAAACAGCCTTCAGATTATCCTCTTGCTTGTCCGGCCTCCCCGGTCGACCGACAGTCCTCGGACGTTCGACTACCCCGGTCGTCCATCTGCCCCGGTAGTCCGACCCTCTTCGCCTCCTATATAAAACTGGGGGCTCGTAGGGCTGGAGATAACCTAACTCCCCGCGCCGCCCCGCATCCACTCCTTTCCCCTTGCGTTGTTGGGCCATCTCCGGGCAGCCGCCAGCTGAACTCCGGCTGCTCCACCGGCCATCTCCCTCTGAATCTCCGTCTTAAGGTAGTCTCTCTTTCCCCCTTATTCTTGCACCGATTTTCACTCTAAGAATCTATGCAAATTTGTGGGATCTGAGAGAAACTTCTCTCATAGGTGCTCATCGTGTTTGTCGGCGCTAGTCCATGTTGAGGATTAAGCACACTGGGGACAAGACCCTAGCGTGTTCGTCTGCCCGTGGCTCTCGTGGTGATGCGTGTGAGGACTCCCAAGAGCGGGCTTGTCCTCGGAAGCGCCTTGCGAAGCGTCCCATTCGGGAGGTTGTTTCTTCTTCGGAGGACCCTTATTATGAAGAGGACATGGAGTATGAAGAACGGGCCGAATATGCCGGTGTTCGCGTCAATGCCGCAAATCCTCGCACTTGGAGGCCCTCGTACATACCTCCGGCTCTTCCGGATCAGCCTCAAGGTGATTCTCGTCGCATCTCTCTTGAACCCCCTCCCTCTCTCGGTCGCGAAATAAAGGATTTCACCCTAGTTTCCAAACTAGCCTATCTTAAGTTTCACCACGACATTGACCAGTTCACTGTTGAGCATGACTCTATGGACTCTTGTTTATATACAAATGTTTAGGGTGACATTTTCTGCACTGTCATTGTCCCCAAATGTATGTCGGTTCATCACTACATTGATTTAGAGCATATTCACGCTCACCCGACAAAATATGCTGGTGCTATTGCGCTAATTGAATCCTCTGGTCTTGCCGCCCCATTTGCTTTTAAACATGATTTCAATCATGCTGCTATCCATTAGTTCTATGCCACTTGTTTCTTTGGTCCTAACAAAACTATCAGTTGGATGACGTCTGACACTGAGCTCTCCGCTACATATTCTCAGTTTGTCAATGCTCTTGGTTTTCGTGACTCCGATTTCAAAATTCGCAAGGATGATCCACATCATGCACCCAAAGCTATTGACTCTTGTAGGTATCTTCAAAAATACCTTGATGAACTTGATGACGATGAAAAAAGCAAGGATCTAAATCAAGTCTCTATTTGGAGGTCTCCCTTCTTTATCATTTTTCTAGTTTGTCATTCACACCATCTATCCGAAAATGGGTGACAAAGGGACCTGCATCGGTTACTATATTGATCTCATGTATTGTCTTAAGTCACACCCAAAAGGGAAAATCAATATTCCTCACTTCCTATGGCATGAGATTCGTCTCGACAGTTTCAGTACGAGCAAACTTTTCCTCATGCTCCCTTTATTCAGGCTCTCACCAAGCATGTGGCTCCCTTCCCCCTTCCTCGCACTCATGTGCATTGGCAGTGGGTCATTCCAACTCATATGGGGGATGATTGGGCTCCCAAGAAAGCCTCCTATGTTCCAATCGGACGGGCTGCTACCGGGTCTCCCTCGGCTCCATCTATCTCAGCCCACTTCGGTCGCATTGGTCACTTTTCAGGGAAATCCCACTCTGCCATGATGAAGGCTCTCTCTTTTCAGTGCTATCAAAACCATGATGTGCTCTCTCACATGATATCTTCCAAGAATGACTTGAAGGCTCGTGTGAGAGACTCAGGTGCAACTTATGTGAGTGAGGATGAGCGTCCCGTTGAGGCTCCTACTTCTGACTTTGGCTTCCCATCTGGCCCTGAATGGGCTGACTTCCTTGATGAGGCTAGAGGCAGTGGGATCGATGGTGTTGATAATGAAACTGATGATGATCTCTGATTGCACGTGTCCTACACTTTACTCTTCCTTTTTTGGTACTTGATGCCAAAGGGGGAGAAGATTATCATAGTATTTTCTTATTTGCTTAGTATGGCACTATGTAATGATATTTATGAATGTTGAACTATTATGGATGTAGAACTACTATGTAATGGTTAACGTTGAACCATTATTGTCTTTGTGTTGTTATGATTATTGAGCTACCATGATCTATTCTCCTATGACATGTCTCATGGCACTCTCTATCAAGTAATGGGGAGATCATGTCCACAGTGAGCTCTCTATGCATACAATAAGGGGGAGCTCTGTAACAAATCCCTACTAAGCATCGTAAGTACAATTCATTTATTTTGAGTGCTATATGTATGTTGTCATCAACTATCAAAAAGGGGGAGACTGAAAGTACAATCATGCCTTTAATTATATTTTGATGTTGTTGACAACATACACATAGGGAACTAATCACCTCTGTCAAGTGCGTTTCAGGTTTAGTTCTCATGAGATTATCGGTGTGGATCTTAACTGACATATTCATAATGTCAAGTATGGAGAAACAAGACAAAATAGTTGTATATCTTTTGGTTTACTCTTCAGTATAGGGATCCCACACTATTAAGAGGGGATCATTGGTTCTCGCGATAGACTTGCTCAAAAATGCAACAAAAGACCATGGTTGAATTCCTATCTCGAACTTGGTGTTGTGTCGTGTGTTGGCTCAGACGATTGACGTCTCCGGACGTCCGACACTTCACATCTCTCGACTGTCCGACGCCTTCGGAGGTCAGGAGCTACCTCACCCACACCAAATCGTCTGATTTCTTGTTGTTCCAATCGACCGACCTTCGCACGTCCATGTGTGGCCGGAAATACAATGACGTCCCAACCGAACCTAATGGATCAGACGTCCGGCCCTTCCAGACAACCATGCGTCAGACGGCCAACAATCTTCGCGTGTCCGAACCTTGTGCTGATCTCCCTTCCAACTACACTGGGTTGATGTCCTCAGTGACCGGTCATTTGACCCCTATCATACGTCCGACCCTTCCTTTGTGTCCATACGATTTGAATCTGTCTGACGTCCAGCAAGTGCGCAACATAAGTGGCGTGCAACGGTCATCTTACACCACTACAATATATACCCCCTTCCCTACTCGAGTGGGGGCTATCGAGCACAGCACAAAAGATTCCAAGAACACTTCTCTCCCACTCACTTCACTCCTCACCAAATCCTAGATCCCAAGAGTGTTTGTGAGGATTCTTGGGTGTTGTTACAATCAAAAGATAGATTGTTCCTCCCTTCTCATCTCAACCAAAGTAATTCGTGATTTGAGTAAGTCTTGAGCGGTTCCCTTGATCTTGTTACTCTTGGAGGTTGGAGGCTACTAGGGGGTAGGAGTTCTTCGGAGAGGAATCAAACCTTTGTAATTTCCCTCGAAATGTTTGTGAGGGTTTGGAGGCCACCTAAAGGCCTACCACTAGTGGTGGAGAAACGCCTTCGTGGTGTTGTATCAAGGAGAGAATAGGGTGAGCGTTCATGGCATTGGTGTGCCTTCATGGTAACATCGACTTCTCTAAACGGCGACGTAGCTTCACTCCAAGGAAGTGAACATCGGGATACATCCTCATCTCTCGAAGTTGTGGTTATTCCTAACCCTAGATTCTTACATGTGGTTACTTGTCTCCTTACCTGCATAACTGTTTTTGTATTAGGATTGTTTATCTAGTTAGGTGCTTAGCGTGTGTATCTTACTTGCCACCTTAAATCCATTGCAATTGTTAGGTTAAAGTTCATATTTCGCATTATTGCCTAAAATTGCTAAGTAACAAATAAAATTTGTAATTGTACCTATTCACCCCCCTCTAGGTCATCTCGATCCTTTTCACCGTTCATCATCACCAGGGCGCAGCACAACAATGCGTACTACCTCATAGACGCCCAGAAGCCGCATAATCGCAAGAGAGATGCCTCCGACGAGGAAATGGAGCGCCCATGGAATACGGCGCTCCTCTGCCCATTTTATAGCTGAACAAACATGTTTATGTACTTCCCCCATTTTTCGGGATTTATGAATGCAACAGGCACCCCGGGCCAGACTCGGGGGCTGCCTTTTTGTTGTCTCTCTCGAGCGCATTTCTGTCTTCTTTTTCTGGCCCTCGGGTCCGGCTCCCCAGACCCGGGGGCTAGCTGGTGGGTCTGAGATAAGCCCTCCTAAAAGGGGCCAAATAGTGTGCAAAACACCGAAAGCCACTCTTCGCTCCAGCTATAGACCGGCTCCCGGCTGTCCAGCTGGCAAGAGGCGGAGGTCGAAAGCGCTCACACACAAAAATCACCTAAGGGAGGACGGCGGGCTCAGGCTCTCTCGGTCCTCTCCAGCCGGCCTCTGTCGTGCTCGTCCTAGCTCAAGTCCCCCGATCCCAAGTACTGCACCGCTTTCCTCGAAGGCTTAGGGCCTATACCAGTCATAGACCAGCTCGTGGTTGTCCGGCTGGCAGGACCAAAGCCGGAAAGGAAGGGCACAGGAAAAAAGATAAGGGGAGAAAAGCAAGAGGTGAGTCAGCACACAAAGGTTGTTCAAGCGAAGTGCATACATATATTACAATAAATCAATAGGCCCACTACCAACTAAAAATCAGGAAAAAGATGGCTCTAGCTGGTGGAGGCACCGTCTCCTCTGACCGTAGCACTGTCGACCGCCTCCTCAGCATCGGCATACACGCTGGCACTGGAGCTGGTCTCCTCACCGCCCGTCTCGTCGGTGCTGTCCTCCTGGTCGTCTAGTGCCAACACATAGTCGTGTTCTAGGAGCAACACGGTGTCCGTGGCTCGCTCCGGGACATACACGTCCCACTCGGCGTACGACGCGAGGTCACTCTCCCGGGCCCTTCGGGGCTCGGCGGTCACTGCCAGCTCCGAATCCATGACCTCCGGGCGGGCAGCTAGCAACCCCAGGTCCAGGTTTGGATGCCAAGGCATGACAAAGCTGAGCGCTATCTCCGCTACAGCACGCGCAACCAAAGCCCTCAAAGCATTCACGCGCGCCGGTCTGGCCTCCACCCACCTGGCCAGCCGGCTCATGGTCTCTGGTCGCCAGAGGGTTTGGACCAGGCATAGGTCGGCTTTCTGGAGCCGGTGCATGACGGTCACCACCTGGTTCAGAAGGGGTCGGGTGCCGATCCCAACCTCCTCCATGGTCCGGCTCGCGAGCGACCCGATATGGACCCCCTCGGCACGCTGCTCCTCCCGATGGGCTTCCGTGGTCGTGTGCGCCAACTCTTGGGTCTAGGGGAAGACCCCTGGAGGATGAAGAAAGAAGGAAGGAAGAGCAGGCAACCAAAGCTCGCTAAAACCAAGGAAAACGCAAACAAGAAAGAAGAACTCACGGGCGAGGAGGCGGTCGAGCTCGTGGGCCTCTTGCAACATGCCCTGCTCCTTCATGGACTAGCCAGACGCTCGCTTCTCATATCCCTCCCTCACCACATGCGCCTCCTTGAGGGTACTTTGCAACACTGCCTCCTTGTTCGCCCGCAAGTGGTGGTGGGCTCGGTCGAGGTGATTGTAACGACTAAGATGTGGTCCTTTCCGATTTAGGGAACGAGGCCCCAAAATGGAAAGAAGCGCATCTAAGCGTTTCGCAAGCACGGTAACATAGCACATACATAATAATTGTCGGGACCCCGATCCTAAGCCATAGGAATCCAGCTTGTAACACATCGCATCTCTTTGTGGTCTCACGCACGGTTAACTCCACGGCTGCAGCCTTACCTTAGCCGGGACCGTTTGCGTCTTTTGACTCACGTATGCGATCGTGTCGCTAGCATTCCAATGTCAAAGAACCCGGATCGACATGTCTAGTCATAAACCAAAGTGGCAGTTCCGCACAAGGACAGACATACATGACCCAACAAAGCAGGTGTCGGTCATCAACGAACGTAGACGAGTCGTGGCAAGCTACAAGGACTCCATTACGTCGCGTGACATTTCCCCAAAGGGGACAGACACAGCAGCTAAGAAGGACACATGCCGGTCAACCAATGCGTCCGGAGCAGTAGCGAACTACCAAGGCTCGTTGGATCACAAAGGGGCATTTCCTTGTAAGGAGTGCTACTAAAGTTCACGACTAGGTATTCGAACCCCATACATATCAAGTACGACACACGTACGCATGGCATACCGATATGTATAGATACATCGATGGCATCACAACATAACCATAAGCATACAAGCTTTATTTAAGAGGCTCGGAAGAGCCACATACATATTATTACACATTAAGGGTCTCACGACCCATAATAGCAGTCATACAATACAAGCCAGCGGAAGAATTATAAGCTGTCTGGGTACAGACAGAGCAGCTAGGAGGCACATGGCCTGACTATACTACAGAGTCGACGTAGGGCCAGATCGTAGCTGGGATACCAGCTACTCGTCGTCGTCGATGTCTACGAAGAACCCTCCATTAGGGTCATTAGCAACCTCTGCAACATGATTAAGCAAACATGAGTACGAAGGTACTCAGCAAGACTTTAGGATGGCTAACTACTCATGCAAGGTATCAAGAAGGTATTGTGGGGTTTCATGCGGGAAGCCAGCATTTGACTCGTGGCTAGACAACTTGCTTTTTGAAATTAGTTTTGACAACTTGATTTCTCGCACACGAGTCCACTAACACCAAAACAATACACTATCGTGGAATCATTCCGTCTCCATACGGAAATGCCGTCCACGACACTCACGCTTATCTTGACAATTTTATGAGTAGCCATTGAAATTATCTATGAACAACATATGTCTCCAAGTAGTCCATATCCGCGGATGCGGCTATTCGAATAGATCATAACCCTGCAGGGGTGTACTTCGTCACACACGCTCCCGCCACTTATCGCCATGTGCACGTCATGCACCTCGGCAACCTTCAAGCGGAAGCCCAGCGAGGGAGTCGGCCACGACCGTTAACCACGCTAGTACCTAGTCCAGGTTTATCGCCTATCTGAGAGTAACCCGTACGGAAGTCCGGCCGAGGTTTCCGCCACGGCCTCAAACGATGTGCACAGGGTTCCCAAGCCCACCATCCGGGTGCCACTTGGTACACCGTTCCACTGCCTACCGCATCACGGTCCACCTCTCAGGTCAGCACCATGCACGGCCTCCAACATTACTATAAACACCAGAAACTACTTGCAACTCCTGGACCGAGTATTACGCAATTAATAGGCCGAGCGGGGTCATATTTCAGGGCCCAGCATGTGGTAGTATCTAGTCTTGGATTACATACACGGAACTCAGGTCCTAAGGACGGTTCCAATGAAACAACCCGCCATGTACTCCTACACAGCCTTTCACCGGTACCTTTACCAAATCAAGTTCAACACACGACCTTTGCTCACCGAACACATTCCACATTTCTGTTCATCTCCCAGATGACAGACCATACACAACTCTAAGCATAGCATTTATAGCAGGATAAGGCACATCATAGCTCAAGCAACTACCAGGTATGCTAGGTTGCAAGGTTCGGCTATTTACTGTGACAAGGTTAAGTCATGCAAAGGAAGTGGGTCCAACTATCGTGGCAAAAGCAGTTGAAGCATTTGATCCTAATGCATTAAATAGGTGCAGGAGCAAGAACATAGGTATTATCAGGATGATCAAAAGGGGTGCTTGCCTTGTTGCTCAGAGGAGGAACGATATCCGTCGGACGGATATTCGATGGAATCCGGGGGTGCGGAGCCTACCGAAATGAACAGCAACATTCAATAACAAACATATGCAATCAAAATGATGCATGAGCATGGCATGAGAATGCAAAGTGATAAGTTATTATAATCAAGATGTTTTGGGTTTAGAGTTGATTTGAATCACATTCGAATAGCAATTCAAACGGGTATTCCCGGATACCGGTTTAATTGATTCGACCTGATGCTCAGATCAACCTAATGTTAACATGCATGAAATGTCATGTTATGGTACTGATTTACATCTAGGGCAGTGTGTGATCATTGCATTTATAATGAAATTTGGATATTTTTGCAAATTCCATTTATAAAGTGATTAAAAGAATTGAATTATTCCTTATTTCACAATTTAGGGTTCTGTAACTTTTTCAAACATAGCTGAAAATAGCATAATCAGAATCTTTGAATTTTTCTGATACTTTTTCATATATAAATTATTTTCATTGGAGTTACAGATTAATTTCTATGATTTTTGCAATTTTTAGCAATTTCCTGAATTATTTTTATACTGGAAATTCCATTTATTGCATCAGGCTGACGTCAGCAGGTCAGCCGACCTGTGCAGGTCAAACCTGACAGGGGGGCCCCACTGGTCAGCCTCTCTGGGCTAATCCCGCGCTGACCAGCCCCTAATTGGGGTTTGACCAGGCGTGGGGCCCTCTGGCAGCGACTCAGGGGAGGGCGATTAGGCCCTAATGGCCGGCCACGTCGACGGCCACCGGAGGGTGGTCGCCGGCGACCAAACCCGCGGCGGAGGGCTCGCCGGAGGCGACCTAGACGGCGCTGCACAGCACCAAATCGAACGCGGATGGCAGCTACAGCTAGCTCGCGAAGCGGCCGATCTGGCAGGACCAACTAGGGAGGCTAGGGTCGCCGGAAGAGGCGTCGGCGACGAGCCGGAGCGGCGTTCGAAGCTCGGGTGTCGTCGGGGGGCTTGAAACAGAGGGTTCCACGCTTAGATCTTAGCTGCTACGGCATCTACGCGTCGTCCTGGAGCTCCTGGTGCTCACGGGAGGACGAGCTGGACATCGGAGGGCTACCGGCGACGAGCGGCACCGGCGGTGCTTGTCGGGCTCCGGTGGAACTAGGGCTAGAGGAGGGGATCGACGGGGAAAGCTTAGGGAAAACCACCGGATGCTCACAGGGAGTGCAGAGAAGAGCTCAGACGGCTCGGGGAAGGCCTGGGGGCGACGAATCGACGGGAGATGTCCGGCGGCCGGAGGAAGAAGACGACGGCGTTGCGGGCGTTGCAGGGCTCGAGGGGACTTCGGCTTCTACAGAGACGACCAGGGCGACGAGGCGGAGCTAATGGCGTTCTCGCGGAGGTGATCCTATGGCCAGGGGCACAGCCAGCTCGAGCTCGAGCTCGGCTCTAATGGCGGCAGCAGGGAGGGGGAGGAGATCCGGGCGGAGAGGAAGAACCGAGGCGGGGAATGGATAGGGAAGGCTCTGGGGAGCTTATCCCCGCCGTCGCCAGTGCGAACCGGCGGCCAGGCAGGCATGCAGATGCGTGGCCGCGCCGGAGGAGGCGGCGGCCACCTCCTGCTGCCTACTGGCGCGGGGAAGGGGACGAGCGGCGAGATGGGCTGGGCCTGGCGTGGGCGTCAGGTAAGATTTTCTCTATTTTCTCCTTTTCTGTTTTTCTGTTTTGCTATTTGTTGCTTTGCTATTTATTTCAGCTCCAAAACAAAAAGTAAAAACTAATTTTGACCTCCTGAAATATTTGTTATAATATCCCCACTCATTTCCAAGACTTTCAACATTTTTGGAAAATTATAGCTTCTGTTTTCAAATTTTTAAATTTGAAACCAGTGGCTTTTGCATTTATTTAAAATGCTTAAAGTGTCAAGAAAATAGTTTCCTCCAATGCTCATTTGCTTTCATGATTTATCAGAAAGTTTGAACATTTCTTGAGGCCATTTTGGGTTCATTGATTTTGAACTAGTTGAATTTTCCTTTAATTGAAATGGTGGCTAGGGTTTAGAGTTTTTCCTTTGCCACTTTGTTGTTTTTGTTGGAACTTCTTGGATGCAAATGCAAAGAAGACATGAGCACAATGCTATCTAGCTTAAGGTTTAGGGATGTGACAATAATAGAATGACAATTAGTGATTCAAATGTCATCTCATAAACAATATCAGAGTTTACATCACGCTTTTATTCAAACAAGGTAGTTCCGCTACGGACTACATAACATGAGAAAATGCTATGCTACCCTGCATGCTCGCCCACGATCACGACCACGCCTCAATCTTCTGGATAGTTCCCGTACATGCGGTCGTTCTCCTCATCGTACTACCACACCAGCTGCTGCCGTCGGGATCACCTGTGGCGGGCGTACCTGTACCTGTTGGTGTGTTGAAGTAATTTGTGAGCCACGGGGAATCAGCAATCTATGACCTCGGTGCCAGAACTAGTCAAGTTATTAGGTAAGGAAGGTTCAGTGTTTAGGTTGCAGCATCCTAAGCATGTATGGTGGCTAACATACATAGAACAAGTTATTGATGTGGTCTAATCCAGCGCACGTAGACTAGCTGATCAATAAGTGATCCTGAACACCTACTTACGTCAATCATAACCCCACCATGTTCCCGATCGAAGACAGGGCTTCGAAGGGGACAGTCACGGTTACGCACGCAGTTGGCAATTTTATTAGATTAAGTTCAAGTTATCTATAACCGGATGTTAACAAATATTCCAAGTTGCCACATAATCGCGGGCACGGCTTTCCGAAAGATTAAACCCTGCAGGGGTTCGCCAACTAGTCCATCACAAACAGTCACGGGCCGCAAAGTAATCCTCTATCACGAATCTCGTGATCTCGTCGGATTCCTCAGAGGAAAACCTCAACTCTCGGGAGAATGTAAGCTTCACCGGGATTCCTATACGCAAGATATATCGCTAAGGTAAGACAAGACTAGTAGGACCGCCCGTCGTGTCGACGAACCCGATAAGAGCCGCGTATCTCAGGCTCAAGACACGACGGATGAGCTAGACGTCGGGATGGCTAAACCTCTGGGTGACCAGAGGGGCCCCGGACATCGCTCAGGTGGGACCAACACTCATGAGGAGCACTGGCCCGGGTTGTTGATTAATTCCTTGGGGTAGCTATTCCCTATGAGCTAGACGTCGGGATGGCTAAACCAATGTTGGGTCCTGCCGGACAAGTCTTAACACCACACGATTTATCAAGGGGGTCCCCATAACAACCCCGAACATGTTAGGAGCGATCAGTTATGGAATCAAACCCCGGTAGCCGGAAACTATGGCGGCAATAATGGAACAAAACTCCCGGCAAAAGGCTAGGCCTTCTGTTATTTACCAAGTATATAGGTGCATTAATTAATATCAGATTAACATAATGATATCAAACTCATGTTATCACATGAGACAATTGCACCTGCAACTAGCAACGCTAATATTAGAAGCTGAGCAAAGCCTACTTAGCCATTCAATATTTGCTTGGAGGGGAAAGTGTTTGGGTTTCATGGCAATATCAGGAGGCAATTATTTCAGTGTTAGGTAGCAAGCATATGACGAAGGAAACGTGAATCTAGCATAACAAGTCTAGAGATGGAATCAAGGTCATATCATCTTGCATGTGATGTCCTCAGCTTGGAACTGCTCTTGTTCGTCCTGCACATACTCTCCCGGATCCACGTATTCGTTCTCCGATCCCAGTGCTACCCAACATAAAAATAGAATCCACTAAACAACAGCACAACAAGATGCAACAAGCACATGATGCATGAGATGAAAATGAACATGCATCTCTATTCTAGTCACTAGCACATGCACGAGAAGAAAATACAAACTTCTGGACAGAACTGCACCCTAAGCTATCTTGACATGCATGAGGATGGCATGAACAGATGCGTCACGCGAAAATGATGCAAAAACATATAAAGAACGTTACGGATGGAGCTACGGATCAACCGGAAACAACGAAACAAGAAACGGAGTCCTACGGATCAAATCCAACAAACACACTCCAATGGCATACTTCTGGTATTCCCAGGTTGCCAAATCACAAAACAAACAAGTACGGATGGGGTGGTGCAAGGAATATCACCACACCATCAACTATGCACTCACAAGCATCAAAACATCAAAACTATACGATGTGCCATAAACAGCATCATAACAGTTTGAGGGCTACATGCAAAGCACCTACAACCACCCAAATATGCCAAATAGGATATGTGGAAGCAGATATTCAAAAGCTCTACAAGCATGAGCAAAAAGATAATACGAAGGAGTTTCACATAGAAAGTTCTACATCTGCTAACTTGGCCAAAAATATCACATTTCAGGGACTTGGTGAAAATTCCAGATTCTCACTAGCTGTTTATGCTCTGAAGCATTTTGGTAGCACCCAAAACAATATCTACAGGAATCCAAATGGAATGAAAATTGACAGAGAGCTATACAAACACAAAATCTACCACTTTCCAGTTGATAGCCAGGGCTGATTCCCAACACATGGACTTCTACAAGCACAACAACAGGAGAAGAAAATATAAGTAGATTCTCAGACTTAGTGAAAATCACAGATTTTCACTAAACTGGAATTTTCAGCCACATGCCTACTTTGACTAAGCACCACTTGCACATATGAATTCCTAAGTATGAAACAAAACCAACATGTTATAGAGGGGGTCACCCTCTAATGCCACAACAAGGAGTCAACCTCTTGGGCTCATCACATCACATGGAACCAAGCTCCAAACATTTAACAAAACAGAAATATGACATTCCCAGAAATTGTTCCAAAGGCAAAACTGATTCCACGAATGGATTCCTGGGATGATTCTACCCCAAAAACATATATAATACATAGGCACTTGCATAGAACAAAAGAACACAAAGCTAAGAAGAAACTATACATGGAATCACGTGAGGTGAATACTGCATCATCACATGTGCTTCCACTAGCTCACCACTTATACATGCTCTTGCACATGTCCACAACACCAATGGTGCACATGAGGGGTAGACCTCATGCTCATGTGCCATAGCACACCACCACACACCATACATCAAGCACACAAATAATAATCCCTACACATGCTAGTTAGAACACACAAACTACTTACACTCACATGCACACCTACATACTCCTTGGGTGCTTGCACCACACAAGAACACATGCATAGGAGGTGCACCACATAAAGTCATATGCATAAGCACAACAAGGATCACAAAGTATGTGGGGGGGGGGAACCCACACACACACACACAGCCACAACTCTTGCACACATTAGTGCTGAAACTCATCATATCACATAGAGGTAACACACCGAATCACCATGGTGACATGCAACTACACATACAACCTAGTGCATACACACACATACTAACACACACACATCTTAGAATAGCTCACAACTCATATATGCACTCAAAGCCTACACCACACAAACTACCATGGCAGCAAATATACTAGAGACAACATGCTCCTTGTGAGGATAAATAAAATACCCCACAAGGTGTAGAGCTTACCTCAGCAACACATATAACAAGCAAAAGGAAAACAGCGAGGAAAAGCAACAGAAAATAAAAGGAATGGGGTGGGATTCGATCCCTAGACCCCCTGGTCACAAAGACAAAGACAAACCACTCTGCTACTGCACATATGCTCGACAGAGTAGGGAAGACAAGAAGGGTAAGGTTGCCCCTGCTGCTACTGATGCTACTGTGCGAAACAATTCACAAAAAAGGGGGTTGGCGCCGCGGGCTGTCGATCCCACGACCGCCTGATCAACAGATCATACTACAAACCACTACCCTGTGATACAAGACTCGACACAACAGAGGGGGTTTTCTACTAGGTAACACAACGAGTCCGCCCTGCTATGCCTACACACAGAGACGACGAGGGCAGCAACACCATCGGAGCATGCCTACTAGCTCTACTGCTGCTCTACGTGGATCACCTACACCATCAACTCTAGCTGCGTGGGAAGCAGTACCCCTGATCCACGACGAGCAGAGCACACACGCAAGGAACAACACATGCAACTACCAAGTACTGTTGTTCTCCTCCCGAACAGAGGCACGGCAACGTTCAGCTAGGCAGGATCTAACGAAGGGGAAGGGAGGAAGAGAGGAGCCTCAGTGAGGGGAAGAAGAAGAGGGCGATCCGATCAGAGGGAGTCACCTCTGGACGACGTCCCGATGAAGACTAAAGAAGACCTGTTGCAGAACAGAAGCAGGGACGAGGCCGCCGGGAACACGCCGGAGACGTGGTCCTGCCCATCGTTGTGGTCGCGCCCCGACCTCAACGACAGCGGGAATGGAACGTGGGGGCCTTCCCAGAGCTCCCTGACATGGTGGCTGGCACCGGAGGAGAGGGAGGCATGAATGATGACGGCGACGCCTACTGCTCTCTCTCTGCTACCCTAATCTACATAACCTACCTAGGGGAGGAAGAAGGAGATGTAGGGAGGTGGCGGCGCTAGGAGGGGGAAACACGGAACCCTAGGCCAAGGGGCACGCACACCGAGGATAAATAGGGCCTCGACGTCCGTGAGCCTCAGGACGTCACTCGCTCTCTCGCTGAAGACTCTGACGGAAAGCATGCACGGGACGACGCTGTAAGGAGAAGAAGAAGGAGCGCGCGCCTGGGCTCTTGCTGGGAAACACAGAGGGAGATGGGACTCGGGAGGGGAAGTGGCCCAACGCTGGCGACAGGTAAGAGAAAAGAAACCCACTGGGGTTTCTTATTTAACACCAACACAGACAAAAAAATACACAGGCTAATCTGATAATGCTAAAAATAAAGCAAAAATACCCCTGGTCATAAGGAATTATGACCTATTTGAATAATATAGAAAAGGGGTTTTTGGAGCAAACAAATATTTACAAAACAGTATTAAGTTGATCTATTTTGTGAATATTTGCACCACCAAGACATAGTTTCAAATAGGGATGAAAATGGAGTGGAAACTTTCCGCTTTTCCGGAGGAAAAATGAAAACGAAGAGGAAATATGAAAGCGGAAATGGAAATTTGCAAAACGAAAATGAAAATGGAATTTTTAATGCGAAAACGGAAACAAAAACAAAAGAGTGTTTTCCGGTGAAACATATCTGGAAATGGAACTTTCCGTTTCCTGGAATATGGAATTTTCCATTTTTGCTATAGGCCTACGGCTCCTTTGTAGCTCAACCACCAAATAACACACAATGACATAATGATCATAATGAATCATTTGAGGCCTAACTTATACTATCATATATGTACTCAGCTAGACCCTATACACAATTGTCATGTATTAATACAATATTAGGATATGTTGCTAACGTAATCAAATTATTTTATAGACATGTTATCAATTCATTAATTTTTGTTGTTGTCTGTATTACTCTATGATTCAAGGGGTTTTAAAGTTCCGGTCAATGCCCACTTCTATTTCTGTATCCGTTTTGTATTCGCTCCGTGTCTGTTTCCGGTAGTATCTGTTTCCGTATTCATTTCCGGGGTTTCTGTATTCGTTTTCACTTATGCAAAACAATATGAAAACAAATGTGATAGCACTCAGTTCCGTCCGTTTCCGCTTCGTTTTCATCCCTAGTTTAAAATCACTAAAACCCTACTACCACATCCACCACAAAACATGCTAAAACATGGGCATTTTTGAAATAGGGATGGAGCAATTGAATTTTGGGTTTGAGATAAATGAGAGGAAGAAGGTTTTGAATCCTATAAGCAACCAACATAGTGCTCTCTACTTACAAACAACACTACTCCACATTATCTCCCGTAGCAACACCTATCAACACACATCACCACATCACATACCACTACTACACATGGATTCACAAAGGCACAAACACAAAGACAGGGAAAGAAATAGATGCATGCATGAAAAAGGAAGCATGAAAAGGTGACACATGAAATAACACATGCATTGAGCTGTCATATCAATGACAAGATGGACCCACATACAGAAGGTTCCAATTAAGGAAAGTTACACTCTTGGGGCATTACAGTGATCCAGCTCCGCCTGGTGGGCTATCTCGAGCGCTCGCCTCTCCTCCAGCCAGTGCATCGCCTCCTCGCGCAGCCAGCCGCACTCCGCCGACACATAGTCGCGCGGCTGTCCGGCTCTCGCTAGCAGGAGTTGAAGGTTCTTCGCCTCAAGGGGTCAGCCTTCACAAGGCCACATTCACAATCCGTTTACCAAAATAAAAAGCAAGCACAAGTGGACATTTACCATGAGCCCGCTGCAAGTTCGCCTCTGCGACGGCTAGCAGGCCCTCGGCCTCCTGATTCAAGGCCAGAAGCCTATTATAGGCGATCACTCGACGGTCGTGAAGACCATGCAGACGACAATGTAATGACCAACTCAGCTTAAAGAATCAACCTGATTGCCTCGCAGCCGGCCCAAGGCACGGGGGCTACTCCCAGTGGGTGTGCTAGCACACCCCCACTTGAAAGCAATGAAGAATCACAAAGAGCAAAAATAAAAAACCAAGTCTCAGTACTTACCACCATGGACTGCTCCAGGCGAGTCAGCCAACCCAACGCCCTCTACACATCCAGATTCGCCTCCGCGAGGCATTCAGCCAACTCGAACTGGACCGCACGCACCATTGCCGCTAGCATGCTGGGGGCACTCCCATTAGTGGCACCTTTCGTCACCTCCCATGACTTCTCTGGCTGGGCCCAGGAGCCTGTTCCAGCTTTGCTTTAAGCGATCGCCCCGGCACCACCACAAGGGGCCTGGTGCTAGACGACACCACGCTGCTCGACGCTCCCGCGCTGGGTCCCGAGGGCACCAGCATGGAGCCAGCCGGAGGAACAAACGGCGACTCGAGCACTGTGATGTCTGGGGCGCTGCCGCCGCCTCTAACTCCGCCCCTCTCGGCCTTGTCTTCACCCCGCCCTACGTTGGGGGTCCTCCGTGCGGTCGCCCTCAGGCCCCATGGTGGCCACCATGTTTGGCACGTCCTCGAAACGGACATGCCTCTCTATCCCGCACAGGCGTCAGCCTTAGCTCGCCCTCCCCACATGACGACGATAGGGCTCGGGAAATCCCCCATGGCGCCCAGTCGTATTCTCCTTCGGCACGGTCTGCCATGGCCCCGGACCTCCTCGCCGAGTTCTCCCACCGGTGGCGCTGTTCCATTGACCACACCAGCTTGGCAGTTGATGACCCACAAGTATAGGTGGTCAATCATAGTCCTTTTGATAAGGAAGAGTGTTGAACCCAACGAGGAGCGGAAGGAAATGACAAGCTGTTTTCACCAAGGTAATTTCTGCAAGCACTGAAATAGTGGTAACAAGTTTATTGCTAGAAGATAATTGTAACAAATGACAAGTAGCAATAGTAACAATAGGTCCAGCAAGGTAGCACAATCCTTATGTGGAAAGGATAGACCAGAACAATTTCTTACAATAGGCAAATCATTCTTGAGGGCACACATGGATTTCATCTAGTAACTTTCATCATGTTGGGTTAATTCATGTTCGGTATTTTGATAATTTCATATGTGGGCGGACCGGTGCTTGGGTGATGTTCTTACTTGAACAAACCTCCTACTTATGAATAAGCCTTCCGCAAGCATGCACAACTACGAGAAAAGTATGAAGAATAAATTCTAACCATAGCATTAAACATAGGGATCCAAATCAGCCCCTTATGAAGTAGTGCATAGACTGGGTTTAAGTTTCTATCACTCTCGCAACCCACCCTATAATTACTACTACACAATAAATTCCCTTAGGCCCAAAATATGGTGAAGTGTTATGTAGTTGATGTTACTATCTTTTTCCACACTTGTGCTTCAAAGTAGCACCATGTTCTTCATAGAGAGTCTCCTATTTTGTCACTTTCATATAACTAGTGGAATTACATCTTTGCACAACCACTTAGTTTCCTTTTTGAGCTTCCATACACTTATAGCTCTAGTGCATTTGTTGCATGGCAATCTCTACTCACTCACATTGATATCTATTAATGGGCATCTCCATAGCCTGTTGATATGCCTAGTTGATGTGAGACTATCTTCTCCTTTTTTTGCAACCTCCACCACACTCTATTCCACCTATAGTGCTATAGCCATGGATCATGATCATGTATTGCGTGAGAGTTGAAAAGGTTTGAGAACATAAAAAGTGTGAAACAATTGCTTGATTTTCATCGGGGTTGTGCATGATTTAGATACTTTGTGTGGTGAAGATGGAGCATAGCCATACCATATGATTTTGTTGGGATAACTTTCTAAGACCATGTTATTTCCAAAGGAAGCAATTGCCTTATTAGTATGCTTGAAGTAATATTTTTTTTTGTCAATATTAGACTTTTGATTTCAATCTTATGGATCTGAATATTCATGCCACAATAGAGAATATTACATGGATAAATATGTTAGGTAGCATTCCACATTAAAAATTCTGTTTTTATCATTTACCTACTCGAGGACTAGTAGGAATTAAGCTTGGGGATGCTTGATACGTCTCTAATGTACCTATAATTTTTGATTGTTACATGCTATTATATTATCTGTTTCGGATGTTTTATATGCATTAATATGTTGTTTTATATTATTTTTGGGAGTAACCTATTAATCAAGATCCTAGTGCCAGTTTTTGTTTTTTCCATGTTTTTGAGTATTGCACATAAGGAATATTAAACGGGGTCCAAACGGAATAAAATCTCCGAAATGATTTTTCTTGGACCAGAAGAAACCCAAAAGACTTGAATTAGGGGGCATGGCACCTTCCCGGAGGCCACAAGCCTGCAGGGCGTGCCCTAGGGGGTGGGTCGCGCCCCGTGGCTTGTGGGACCCGTGCAGGTCTCCTAACACTATTATTCGGTCTATAAATTCCCAAATATTCCCCCATCAATAAAAAGAGCCACGAAAATACTTTTCTTTGCCTCCAAGAGACTCTGTTCACGTGAGAACCAATCTGGGAGCCTTTTTCGATAATCTGCCGAAGGGGGAATTGATCACGAAGGGCATCTACATCAACTCCAATGCCCCTCCGATGATGCGTGAGTAGTTCACCATAGACCTACAGGTCCATAGCTAGTAGCTAGATGGTTTCTTCTCTCTCTTTGATCATCAATACCATTTTCTTCATGATCTTCATGGAGATCTATCCGATGTAGTACTCTTTTGTGGTATGTTTGTCGAGATCTGATGAATTGTGAGTTTATGTTCAGATTATCTATAAATATTATTTGAGTCTCTTCCGAATTCTTATATGCATGATTTCCTATCTTAGCAAGTCTCTTCGAGTTATTGGTTTGGTTTGGCCAACTAGATTGGTAATTCTTGCAATGGGAGAAGTGCTTAGTTTTGGGTTCAACCTTGTGGTGTCCTCACCCAGTGACAAGGGGTAGCGAGGCACGTATTGTATTGTTGCCATCGAGGATAAGAAGATGCGATTTTCAACATATTTCTTGAGTTTATCCCTGGACATCATGTCATCTTACTTAATGCGTTCTCTGTCCTTCATGAACTTAATACTCTAGATGCAGGCTGGAGTCTGTCGATGTGTGGAGTAATATTAGTAGATGCAGAATCGTTTTGGTCTACTTGACATGGACGTGATACCTATATGCCTAATAATTGCTTTGGATATCTTCATAATATTCGCTTTTCTATCAATTGCTCGACAGTAATTTGCTCACCCACCGTACTATTTTCCTTTATGAGAAAAGCCTTTAGTGAAACCTATGGCCCCCAGGTCTATTTTCTATATTAAACTTTCAGTTCTATAAACCAAAAATACCAAAAATATCTTGCTGCAATTTATTTACTTTTGTTTCCGCAATCTTTTATATCTATCTCTATCAGATCTCATCCTTGCAAATAACTTTGAAGGGATTGACAACCCCATTTTAGCGTTGGGTGCAAGTGTTCGATTGTTTGTGTAGGTACTACGATTGGGGCCTTGCTTGTTCCTCCTACTGGATTGATACCTTGGTTATTAACAAACCGAGGGAAATACTTATCTACTTTGCTGCATCACCCTTTCCACTTCAAGGGAAAACCAATGCAAGCTCAAGAAGTAGCAGTGATGATGATGGCCTCGATTTCCCCCTCCATGAGGGAAGTTCCTCCGACGGAATCGCTCTGTCGGAGGGAAAAAGTGCTCCTGCCCAGGTTCTGCTCAAGGCGGCGGTGCTTCATCCCGAAAGTTCTCTCCTTAATTTTTTTAGGTCCAAAGAGAATATATACCGGAAGATGGGCGCAAGAGGTGGGCGAGGTGGCCCACTGGACATCAGACCGCGCGTGGGGTCGCTGGCATCCCCTGGTGTCTAGTGGCCGCCTCATGGCCGCCCTCCGACACTTCTTCATTCCAGTATTTTTTATTTTTTATAAAATAAATCTCCATAAGTTTTCAGCCCAATTCTAGATGTGCAGAATAGGTATCTCTAACATAGCTTTTTCAGGTCCAAAATTCCATCTGCCGGTATTCTTCCACTTGATGTAAACCTTGCGTACTATGAGAGAAAAGGCATTAGAACTACTCCACCAAGTGGAAAAATGCATAAAACAATATAAATAACAGTAAAAAAACATGATGCAAAATTGACGTATCAGAGGTCTCCTACTCCCGCGATGTGATGCGTTCCCGCTCCGCCGCGGCCCTCGCGCCTCCCCCTCGTGCATCGCTTGTACCACCAACAAGTCCCCCCACATTGGCCAACGCCCCTAGAGTGCGTGGGGTCGTGCATGATGGAAGAGGCATGAACAATCAAAGAAAAAGAAGAACAAAATCCAGAAGATCAACAAGAGATGGCCTACCCGGCGGTCGTAGGGATCACACGTCGTGGCGCTGACCCTGAGGGGATGACAACCACTTTCTTCCTGCCTCCTCCGTGGCTGCCGTATGGCTGTGCCTCAGTCGCTCGCTTGGCTGTCGGCCTAGGAGCGGCTGGCAGCTTCCCTTGCGCACGCTCGGCCACCACCGATCCCTCAGGCGCCGGCTCAGGTCCCGTCTGCTAGGTCCGTCACCTCGTCTCGGGGGCGTCCTCTTCCATGGCCTCCACGCCCACTGCTTTGTGGACTTCTTCAACATCAGAGGCGTCATCGTCCGTCCAATTCCGCAAGCAACAAGGAGAGCGGAGCTCATTTCCTGGCTCGGGGTCGCCGGCTCTCGATCCTCCACCGGGGGCCTCCTCGCCCTTCGACTCCATGCCCACCGGCTCCTCGTCCATCGGCACGTCACTCGCCGGCTCATCGTCCAGCAGCTCATCGCACGCCGGCTCCACATCGTCATGGTACTCCGGCTCCTCGTTGTTTGAGTCCTCCATGTTGGCCACCGGATGGCCGTAGTTCTACAACCACACAAACAATTGCGGCACGTCCCGGTCACGGGTCATTCGGAGCCGGTTGTAGGAAAATCAAGAATAAAATAAGATGGTGCCTTGCGTACCTCGGGTGGTGGATGCATCCGATCGTAAGGGGCCTTGCCCCAATTTCACCACACATCCTCTATCCGGGCGGTGGAGATCAGGTTCCCCTGCCACGCGATGGCGACCTGGTTCAACTCCTTTGTGGAGATCCGACACGGGTCATGCCTGCTGCACATCAAGTAGATGCGATGCGGGCGGCGCTGCAGCGGTAGGACCCGACATGCTATCATGGCGGTGATGAGGTCGAAGGCCTTGAGGCCCTCCATGCCGGTTAGCACTCGAAGCCGGTCGATGGCCTGGTTCACCACCTCAACAACCTGTTGTAGATTCTCCCCAGTCAACCGCATAGTCGGTGACCGGTTGAGGAAGGGGGCAGATTGATGAATCCAGTGTCGGGTACATGTTCTTCACGTAGAAGAACGAGCCCTCCGAGTTCTTCACCGACTCCTGGAGCGGTAGCTTAGGGAAGCCGCCTCCGAGCCGGTTGTAGACGAGGTCTGCCCTACATGCGATCATCTCATTCGTCCCCCCTCTCTTTGTCCTCCACCGTCTGCTTCTTTAGATAGAAGAGGCGGCACTAGAGGTCGAGTCGTGGCTCGATCCCAAGATACCCCTCTCACAACGCGACGAAGGTGGAGAGTTACAAGATGGAGTTGGCTCCCAGGTGGTGGGGCTGCAGCCCGAACCTGGCGAGGAACCGTCCGAAGAATGTTCTCATCAATAGCTCGAATACGTGTACGAAGTTCTCATAGAAAACCACAACTTCACCATCCTGGGGCACTGGGATGCTCTCAGACCCGGGCAGTCGCGCCACCACATGCCCTGCGGCGGCAAGTGACGGTGGAGGCGGAGGTACTCAAGGTGGTCCTCGCTGATGTCTTTGACATCCCATGCCCCGTGCTGCACCTCGGTTGGCTCGGGGGGGGGGGGGCTCAGGCATGGTGGCGGCATGGATAGCATGGAAGAAGTTCCGTAGTAGGGGTGCCAACGTCGCCGGTGGCGGGCGGTGCTCACAAGGTGCGGGCAGCATCTCCTTGCCTTCTCTCTCCCTTTCTCTCTCTTGGGGCAGGGGGTAGCAAGGATGGAATGCCTGCTCCATCCCCCTCCCCTCCATTTAGACCCCCGTGGCGTGAGTTGGGGAGTTGATCGGTTGTGCATGATCTCCTCACCCCCAATTTATGCGTACGCATTAATGCGTCCGGGGAAGCCAACCGGTGGCCTCCTCGGTTGCAGATGATCCCTCGTGCAGGCCGAGGCCATGGAAGGGCGGGTCTCAGCTCTAGGGCCCATCACGTCACCCTCGTGGTTCTGCTGGTCTGGGCCTGCGTCACCGAACGTGTGGCAGCCCTACTTCCCAGCACCGAGGCGCCACAGCGTTCCATTCGACGTCGACTGTCCCGCTCCCCGGGCCTGGCACACGGTGGACGGACCTAGCTAATGAGCTCCACACACAAGGACTCTGGGGGATAAGGCGACGAGACCCGTTGGTGTGGGCCGGCGGGATCCTCTATCTTCGGGGACTACTCTCGGGGGGATAACTCCGGGGTAGCGTCATCTCCCTTCATGCCCATTTTGAAAAACATCGGGGCTGGTCGGGTCCTTAAGGGCCGGCTCTAGGTGGCCAGCTCCGTACGACTTGCGACTAGACCATTGTCCCTCCAGCTCTGGGAAATCCACCACCCGGCGGGCCCCCTCCTGCCAGTTATCGACCCATACGACAAGACTCGTCCCCTCTGACGGGACGTGATGCAAGAATAGCCACTTGATGGCATCATACGCATATGGCTTCAGTGGAGCCAGCCGTACCGCCGACCTGTGCCGACTTCGATTGTGCAAGACGGCCTTGGTCTACTCGAGGCTCATCATTGCCTAGTCCCTGTCATCCCTCACACGTGGCGGTAGGGGAGTCGACCGTACTGCCACCCACATGTAGGAGTGACAGAAGCTTCACGGGGCGCCACTTCGATGGGACCCCACATCCGGCGGGCCCCTCCACCGACAAGACTGCACCATAGCTGGGACACTCCATCATGCCCGAGAGGCCGGTAGCCGGGCCCACCCATACCATCCATGAATATTGTAAGCGAGGGAGGCTGGCCTATAAATCCACCCGGACCTCCCCATGCAACGGGGTCGGCCAATCATCAGCTCACACATGCACACACACCCACTCACGTAGAGAGGTAAGAAGAGGAAGCTAGTCCTTCTTCCTCCTGTAGACAATAGCTCAAGGAGAACCATTGTAGCCCCCATCTGCCTCATAACAACTTCGGCACGACTAGGGGTGTTAGCTCTCATGGAGGGCCCCGAACCTGGGTACGTCGTGTATCTCCACCGCGTGTTCCCAATCCTGTTCCCAGAGTTCATGGACGCACATTGGCCCCAACCACTCGAGATAAGGCACCCCATGTCATCTATTTTGACAAAACAATGACAAGATGAGTACCAACAAGATACGAGACATCGCCGAGCTCTCCGCTCTGGACGACAAGTGTGCGCGTGCTAAAGAAGGAAGAAGACTTCCAGGGGAGGACGCAGGTGGGAAAGTCAACTCAAATGATAGTAACAACGCATCAGCCTCCAAGGGAAAGGGTCGGAAGAGAAAAAAGAAGTGCAGGGGCAAGGAAATTATGGTTGTCGAAGGCGCGAACAAATCCACTGCCGGCAAGAAGGCAAAGTCCAGGGAGCGCAGCAAGGATGTTGCTGCCTACTCCGGAGACCACGAAGCCATAGTAGGGGAGAAAACCAGAAGGCCATACTACAAGATTCACCTCACCAAGGGTCATGGTATTACTGAGTGCCGTCAAGTGGACCGGATCGCTGAGAATTAGAAGCAAGAATATGAGAGGCGCGATAAGGACAAGGGCCAGAATGGTACTGATGGATCCGGCAAGAAGAATCATGGCAACCACCACAGCAAGGCAAAGTAGCAGAAAGAGAAACCTGCTCGAGGCCGAGACAAGAAATTCGAAAACCAAGAAGCTCATGATAATGAGGATGAAGGCTGATTTGAAGAGGAAGAATTCTAGAAGGTTGTGGATGCTATGCGCATCGATGGAGGTACATATTGACCTCTTCCCGCAGAGAGCTGAAATAGTGGGCTCGTGAGGTAAATGCGGCAGAACCAGCAGCAGAGGCAAGGAAACCCCTCAAATGGTCCAACACTCCCATCAGCTTTGCGCCGAGGATCACCCCGACCGCACTACTTCCATCTGGTGTGTGCCATTGTTGGTCATGCCAACAATCCACAAACTCAAGGTGACAAATATGTTGGTCGACAGTGGGGCTGGTTTGAACTTGATCTCACCCGATGTGATCAAGCGACTGCAGATTCCTGACACGGATCTCAAGACAACAAGGTCCCTCTAAGGGGGTCAATCCAGGGAAACTACATCCCAAGGGGAAGATAACTCTGCCGGTAACATTTGGCAACGAACACAACTTCAGGACGGAAAAGGTCACCTTCGATGTTGCCAAGATGTCCTTGCCATACAACAGGATCTTGCACCGACCGACACTGACAAAGTTCATGGCGGCGTCCCACCATGCCTACAACATGATCAAGATGCCAGGGTCAATGAGCATCATCACCATCCACACTCACAACAAGGACGCAATCCTCTATGTCGACAAACTGTACCAGACAGCAGTAACAACCTCTGCTGACAAACCACTCACTTATGCAAGCAAAACTCCTAGGGGAAAGGCAAAGAGCAAGAAACATGGCAAGGACTCTAACAAGGACTCTGGGAAGCGTGCTCAAGGTGTTGCATGCCCGTGGAGGAATCACTAGAGACTTCCGCCGCCAAGAGCAAGAAGAATAAGGTGACCGTCCCGAGAGGAAGCAAGTGGAAAAACGGGAAGGCACCAAGGGCGATACTTTCACGATAAGTGCCACCCTCGACATCAAATAGGAAAGCACACTCATCTCCTTCCTGCGGGCGAATGTGGATGTGTGCCTGGTAACAATCCGACATCTTCGGTGTTTCGAGGGAGGTCATCGAGCACCACCTTCCGTCCCCACACGCACCCCATCAAGAATAAGGTCCAAAAGAAAGCACTGGAGCGGCAAGAGTTCATTACCGAGGAAATCAAGAAGCTGGAAGCGGCATGCCTGGTCAGAGGCGTCCTCCATCCAACATGGTTGGTGAACATTGTGGTAGTGCGTAAGGCGAATGGGAGGTGGAGACTTTGCATCGACTTCACTGATGTCAACAAAGATTGCCCAAAGGACCCCTTCCCGTTGCCATACATTGACTAGATAGAGGACGCGACGGTCGGCTGTGACCGTTTGTCCTTCCTTGACGCCTACTCCGGTTATCACCAGATTTTCATGGCCAAGGAAGATAAAGAGAAGATAACATTCACCACTCCTTGTGGTACATACTGCTTCAAGCGCATACCATTTGGACTGAAGAGTGCAAGATCAACCTTCGTGACGGCCGTCTAGATCGGTGTTGGTCCACATTTGCACAGGAATGTAGAGGCCTACATGGACGATATTGTGGCCAAGACCTAGGACGAAGCCATACTGGTTCAAGACCTTGAAGAAACCTTCGCTAATCTGCCCAAGATCAACTTGAAACTTAACCTTGAGAAGTGTGTGTTTGGAGTGCCATTTGGCAAGCTCCTTCGTTTCTTTGTGTCCTAGCGCGAGATATAAGCAAACCCCACCAAGATCGAAGCAATTGAGTAGGTTGAAGGCCCAAAGCGCATTAAGGACATCTGCCGACTCGCGGGTTGCACCGCCGCCCTCAGCAGGTTCATATCCAAGTCTGCAAAACACACCGTGCCATTTTTCAAGATCTTGAAAAAGGCAGGTCCTATGAAATGGACTCCTCAGGCAAAGGCTGCATTGCAAGACTTGAAGAAGTACATGTCGTCTCTGCCAACCCTAGTAGGCCCCGAACCCGAGGAACTGTGGCTGCTATATCTGGCGGCAACAAACAAAGTGGTTAGTGATGCACTAGTGGCAGAGAGGGAAGCTGAGAAAGACAAGGCAATGGCCCCTGAGTTGGTGAATGGCATGGCAGGGCCACCCTCCTTAAACCAAGCAGTCGAAGGCAAAGATGTTGTGCAGGAGGCAGGACGACAAATTATGCAAAAGAAGAAGATGGTGCAGCGATCGGTGTACTTTGTCATCTCTCTCGTGTAGGGGGCTAGATTAAGGTACTCCAGGATACAAAAACTACTCTTCGTCCTCCTCATGGCCTCCCGCTACAACACTACTTCCAAGCACACCACATCACCGTCATCACCCGCTGCCCACTACAGCACATCCTCAGAAACCCGGAGGCAACACACATGATTGTCAAGTGGTCCCTCAAGCTAGCAAGTTTTGATCTGAGTTTGGAGAGTACAACAACCATCTAGAGCAGAGCCCTGGTAGTATTCATTGCTGCATGGATGCCAAATCTAGATGCCGAAATCGCGGAGATGACTCTTCATGGCAAGGAGGAGCTTCAAGAGGGGGTCATGTACTTTGATGGGGCTCTCTCGTTGCAATGCGCCGGTGCCGGTGTGCTGCTTGTCGCACCCACCGAAGAGCACCTGAAGTACGTGATCGAAATGCACTTTTAGAGGGAGACTTTGACGAACAATACAACAATGTATGAAGGTTTTCTTGCCAACCTAAGCTAGCGGCCGACCTTGGTATCAAGAGAATGATAGTCCGAGGGGATTCTCGGCTGATTGTGCATTAAGTGAACAAACATTATCAGAGCCCTCTGATGGAAGCGTACGTCGATAAAGTGAGGAAGTTGGAGGGATATTTTGATGGTCTAGAAATGGAGCACATCCCCCGTGTAGAGAATGACATTGCTGACTGATATGCTCATTTACATCATGAATTACTATTGATATTTGTGGTGATCTTGTCCATTATCCATTATTATCACACAATTCTTATGCTTTTTCACTATGAATATGCAAGGTACATCACTGAGAAGGAAATACTTGGAAACTGGAATTCTGGACCGAGAAACCGAGAAAAAGGCAGAAAATCAACTTGCTCCAAAATGACCTGAAACTTTATTGAGAATTTTTATGGAATATATGAGAATTTCCGGGCCAAAAATATACCGGAGAGGGGCCACTAGCTGGGCACATGCCACCAAGGCGCGCCCCCTGGTCGCGTAGTGATGGCCTGTGGGGACCCAGCTGACCCTCTAACGACCATCTTCTCCTATATTGTGTGTTTTACCTTATAAAAAAATCATAGGTTATATTTTGGGATGAAGCACCGGCGTCTCGATGCAGAAACTTGGGCAGATGCACCAGTAGAGAATTTTTGTCGGGGGAATTCCCCTCCAGGAGGGGGAGATCGAAGATATTATGTTCACATGCTTAATTATTATTATTACACCTCTGATCTTGAACATGTTGAAGATGTGTGAGTAGTAGTTATTGTTCCTGAGGACATTGGAGATGTCTTGTTATAAGTAATCATGTAAAGTTGGTATTTGTTCAATATTTTGATGATATGGATGTTGTTACTTCTCTTAGTGGTGTCATGGGAACGTCGATTACATGACACTTCAACATTTTATGGGCATAAGGTAAGTCATTGTGGAGTAACAAATAGATGATGGGTTGCGAGAATGATAGAAGCTTAAATCGTATTTTATGTGTTGCTTCATAAGGGGCTGATTTGGATCCACATGTTCCATGCTATGGTTAGATTATTCTTAATTCTTCTTTCATAGTTGCGGATGCTTGCGATAGGGGGTAACCATAAGTAGGTTGTTAGTTAAAGTAAGAAAACACCTTAGCACCGGTCCACCCACATATCAAATCATCAAATCATCAAAGTAGCAAACGCGAATCAACTTAATATGATGAATAAGACTAGAAAGAAATTCCCATGTGTCCTCACGAGCGTTTGCTTTATATAAGAGAACTTTCAGGCCTGAACTTTGCTATAAAAAGGATTGGGCTACCTTGCTATACCTTTGCAACTATATCTATTGGTCACTTGTTACAAATTATCTTGCTACAAAACTATATATCACTGTTAATTACACCACTTGCAGAGAACACCTAGCGAAAAACTACTTATCATTTTCTTCTGCTCCTCGTTGGGTTTGATACTCTAACATATTGAAAGGACTACAATTCATCCCCTATACTTGTGGGTCATCAGTGACGACCTGTCAAAACAAGCAGCTCAGAAGTCACGAGTGGAACTAGGTACTTTTGTAATCTGACTTGCTCAGCCACCCGTCGTGATATCAGATTGGCGAGCCAAGAAAAGGAAAGTCAACTCCGACGACTGTTTCTCGATAGAGCCACTCGTGGCCGCCAAGAAGGTTGCCGGGGGCGACAGAACACCTGGCAATGGGAATCTGACTCTGGTGGGCCCAACTGCCCTTGCCGTATAAGACTGTGCTCCCATGGTAGACGAAACATCTTTAGTCCTTGTTGTCGAGCCCGTGGCTCCGGCATGGGCGCAACAAATTGTCCAATTCCTCCAAACGAGATACCTCCCTGAAGATCAAGAACATGATGAAAAAGTAGCGAGTGGTCAATTATGTACCAGTTCATGGACAATGTTCTGTACAGAAGAAGACCAAACGGGCTGAAATTGAGGTGCATCTGCGGGGAGGAAGGACATCAACTCTTGGTAGAGATACATGGAGGGATATGTCGCTCCCACATTAGGTCAGAGGCCCTTGTCGGAAGGCCTTCTGGCAAGGTTTCTATTGGTCGACTGCCCTCCAGGATGCCTTGGCGGTGGTGACAACATGTGAAGCATTCCAATACCAAGCCAAGCAAACACATCAGCCTGCACAAGTCCTTCAAACCATACCGCTCTCTTGGTTGTTCTTAGTCTGGGGGCTCGAAATAGTTGGTCCCTTCCCCATGCTACCGAGGGATTCGAGTTCTTGTTTGTCACAATCGACAAGTTCATGAAGTGGACTAAGGTGGAACCAGTGAGAAAGGTAACAACACTAGGAGCAGTCAAGTTTCTCACAGGAATAGTCTGCCGTTTTGGCATACCCAACAGAGTCATCACCGACAACATCACACAATTCACCAACGACATCTTCATTCAATATTAATGAGACATCAACGCCAAGATCTGTTTTGCATCGGTTTCTCACCCAAGGAGAAACGACGAAGCAGAGAGGGAAAATGCTAAAGTGTTGCGAGGCCTCAAGACGACGACTTTCGACAAGCTGCGCAAGCATGGAAGGCACTGGGTTGACAAGCTCCTGATGGTTATTTGGTCAATCAGAATGACACTAAGTCGAGCTACCGGTGAGATACCCTTTTCCCTCGTCTACTAGGAAGAAGCTATACTCCCCACATAACTCACACACGGGTCACCTCGAGTGCAGGCTTTGACTAGGACCAGCAAGAGCAGCTACAGCAATACGATGCCACACTCCTCGAGGAAGATCGTCTTTATGCCGCACTACATGCTACTAGATACCAGCACACCTACGCTTCTATCATAGCCGCAAAGTGCACGCTAGGAGCATTCAGGAAGGCGACCTTGTTCCTGGATGGATTTAGTCCCCGAAGGGATCCAACAAGTTGATTCTAAAGTGGGAAGGACCTTACAGGGTGGGACGACTCACTAGGCCTGGCGCCGTCCACCTAGAAACCGAAGATGGCACTCGAGTGCTAAACTCGTGGAATATCGAGCATCTTCGCTAGTTCTACCTGTGAGGCACGGTTATTGGTCTTTTTGGCAACCACTTTTGTAGAAGTCTCACGTCAAAGGATGTAATCCTTTGTGCATATCTAGGTGATGACCCTGTGCATAGTAAATAAAGCTAAGTATTCCCCAACTTTTTGTCAAACTACATATTTATGTTATGTATTTTTTCATGAACTATTGTGCTCGCTCATTGCCTATCCAAGGTGTATACGGGACCGGCAAGGTTCCTTGCCTCCTCTATTATCTTCTTTCCTTTTCTCAAAAGTTAGAGAAGCCCCCCCTCCCCCGTGTACAAGCCTATCAGGGGAGGATGACAGCAAGGGCAAGTACAGACGCGACAACAACCACCCCACGACAAGGAAACAATGAAAGAAAAAGGTAAGTTAAAAATTTCTCTCAAAATTTTCCGGCAACCCGGTTGGCACTCTTGTAAAAATACCTGCACACCGAGGTCCTTCATCGGAATTGTTGCACACTTAAGTGTTCTGAGCCTGCTCAACACGCAAGGCAGCCGTGGCAAGGGCGAGAAAGGGGTCTTGCTGGCGACAGCATCACTTCTGGGATACTAAGGACTTGATCCCGCCCATGGTGAATACACGCCCTGGCAAGCGACGCATGGTACCCCTGTCAGAATTGTTGCACGCTTTGATGTTTAGGCCAAACATATCAAGCAGTCGCGACGAGGATGGCGGGATGATCCTATCAGCGATGCGCAGGCAAGCATTCCCAAAAAGCGTAAGAAATGAATACGCGTGAGTGAGGGTTTGCGATAGGAAAAGAGAGAGAAACAAAAGGAGCAAGTTCTCTTCGAAACACGATGAGAATTCATAATACCTAAGAGGGTGAATGCCCAATGTTTTCTTTGCATATTTTCTTCACAGGGTTACGTTGGGCGCATTCTAAATGCAAAAGAACATCTACCACACAATGCGGTGATTGATCGGGAAATGAAATCCCACGAATGGAGCTTTGTTCCCGTATCAATCGCCCCATCTCCGAGATTCTGGATTTGTCACCAAGCGGGCCTAGTAGGAGTCCTCCTTCTTAATGCCGAAGATGCTGGCATCATCATCAATGTCATTGAAGGAGTCGTAGTCGCTGCCGCTTGATCTCTTTGCACAACACTTCAGGCAAACACTGGACACCCGAAGAACTTCACAGTGAGGGTGGCGACGCTGTCAAACTTGCATTGGAGGATGTGCCCGGGGCCGAGGTCCCGGGAGTGGACGAACGACTTCCACCCCCTCGTTAGGAACATGTTTCTCCCAGGGGTAAGGGCAACGGCCACCCAGACTAGCCTGTTACAACAGCCATCCGCTCGAAGCCAGAGTCCACGGGGATAAATGTTTTCCATGGCCCGTACGAAATGGTACGGGAGACGCAACCACCTTCGGTGCCGATGAGGGAGTGCCACGACGAAATCGTGTGCCTCTTCCCTTGCATGAATCCATGCGTCAGGTTTCAGGAGAGGTGCCCCGCTTTGCCCACTGCAATTTGTGAGACCTGCCTTTCCTCAACCCTTGGATGCCATTCTACCATGGGAACTGGAAAAACCCCCGCCGTTGTCACCACGATTCACATTGGGCTCGAGGGTGCGCCCCTGGTTGAGGCGCGGGAACAGCGAGCCTGACCGCAACCCCTCGTCATCCCAATGACGACGCGGTGTAGAAGATGACGAGGAGAAGAAGAGGATGCTGATTAGTACGTTGGCAAAGGGGAGACGCGAATGGGAAACACCACCTCCATCAACCTCTCCTTGTTTATGGGGAAAGGGAGTAGAAAGAGCTAGTTCTTCATAACCCAAGACGAATGCATACTGGCACACACTCAACACCAGTGCCCGTCCTCCTCAGACAATACAACACTGTCGGCATACTCGGAATGGGGGTACCCAGACCTGCCTACCTACGGCCCAGGGCTGGCCCACTTAATCAACACAAGATCGACTGGAACGGCACCATCCGGGACAAGGACCTCGTGAGGGGCGAAGCCTCACGAGGAGGAGCAGCATCAAGACCCGCAGGGGGCCTTCCCAGGACCCCTCCGGAGCGGCGGATATTTCGAGGCAAGGCCGGGCCTCAGGAGTCAAGGGTGACGCGAGGGAAGGACATTCGAGCAGTAGATGGCAGGACGGGACAATTTCCCCTTTAGTGCAAAGGAGCTGGGAGCATCCCAGGGCTCCAAAGGCATCTTCCAAAGGTTTCCCTTCCGGTGCAACAACACCACGACCACCCACCGACAGGACGGGCGTCATCACTGCGCCCACCCCTGCAGCTCTGGCAGCTACTTTGTAGGCGAAGACCACTTTTCACATGGGAGGCATATTCCCTTGTCCCCCATCAAAATGGCCGTTGTGGGATCCCTTCCCGCGAATGATGAGGGAAGAGGACCCGGGGCCTCCACTATAAATAGAGAGAGTAGGATACTTGAGAAGGGCACAGACAGACGGGGGGAGAGTTCATTCCGACCCAAGGGCAACACACCAAGACACTTGGCCTTCGGAGGCTCAAGAACATTGTATTAGTTCATCCACCAACCTCCACGAGAGGCAATCCACTAAAAGCAGGTGTAGGGTTTTACTCCTCGCAGCAGCTCGAACCTGGGTAAACTGTTGTGTTCTATGTTACCCTCGCCATCGAGTGAGGTCTTCGTCGTTTCCATCGAGTAGCAGGCTAGGTGAGGCTAAGCTGGGAGAGATCGCCGTACACGCCCCTACGTTCGAATCCTTAGGGTTTTGCGGAGCCTGAAATCTGACTCGCGCCTAGTGGAAGACCTATGCACCGCGCTGGGTATAGATGGAGGAAATCAACACAGTCCACCAATGACTCCCGAAGCTCAGGCCCCAATGCCTCGGGGGTAGGGACACTCGTGAGGCCAAAGCATCCTCACGACCTCCCATATACACCCCCACTGTGACACTCTCACGTAATAACAAGCCGAGGCTATATACGCCCAGGGCCCGCCGAGGATGCGGATGGGTCCATCCCATGCCTAGTGGCAGCCCTACGCTCTGCACTGGGAGAAGATGAAGGCAATCAGCATGGTCCGCCAATGACCATGCTCGCAGCTCGCAAGGAAACCCATATAGCCCACCAATGACTATGCCAGCCTTAATGCCAGACGCTTGCTTGCTTGCTTTTTCTTACTACGATGAGAAATTCTCACCCGTAGCGATGCTTAAGTCCGTTCAAATCATGTTACCAATAACTGCATTTTTCGATTACGAAATCTCGCAGATGGATATCAAAACGGCGTTCCTTAACGGGTTTCTTAAGGAAGAGTTGTATATGATGCAACCGAAAGGTTTTGTCGATCCACAGAATGCTGACAAAGTATGCAAGCTCTAGCAATCCATTTCTGGACTGGTGGAGGCATCTCGGAGTTGGAATCGGCGCTTTGATGATGTGATCAAGGCGTTCGGGTTATACAAGTTTTTGGAGAAGCTTGTATTTACAAGAAAGCGAGTGGGAGCTCTATAGCATTTCTAATATTATATGTGGATGACATATTGCTGATTGGAAAGAATGTAGAGTTTTTGGAAAGCGTAAAGGATTACTTGAATAAAAGTTTTTCAATGAAGGACCTGGGAGAAGCTGCTTACATATTGGGCATAAAGATTTATAGAGATAGGTCAAGGCACGTGATAGGACTTTCACAAAGCATATACCTTGACAAAGTTTTGAAGAAGTTCTAAATTGAACAATCCAAGAAGGGGTTCTTGCCTGTGTTACAAGGTATAAAGTTGAGTAAGGCTCAACGCCCAGTAACTGCGGAAGATAGAGAAAAGATGAGTGTCGTCCCCTATGCTTCAGCCAAAGGGTCTATCATGTATACAATGCTGTGCGCAAGACCGGATGTCAGCCTTGCAATAAGTATGGCAGGCAGGTTTCAAAATAATCCAGGAGTGGAGCACTGGGCAGCGGTCAAGAATATTCTGAAGTACCTAAAAAGGACTAAGGAAATGTTTCTCGTTTATGGAGGTGACGAAGAGGTCGACGTAAAGAGTTACGTGGATGCAAGCTTCGACACTGATTCGGATGACTCTAAGTCACAAACCGGATATGTATTTATTCTTAACGAGGGTGCGGTAAGCTGGTGCAGTTTCAAGCAAAGCGTCATAGGTGATTCTACATGCAAAGCAGAGTACATAGATGCCTCAGAGGCGGCTAAGGAGGGTGTCTGGATGAAGCAGTTCATGTCAGATCTTGCAATAGTGCCAAGTGCAATGGACCCAATCAATTAGTTTTGTGACAACACTGGTGCCATTGCTCTAGCCAAGGAACCAAGCTTTCACAAGAGGACCAGACACATAAAGCGACGCTTCAATGCCATCCATGATTAGATCAAAGAGGAGGACATAAATATTGCATAGTGCACACAGATCTGAATGTTGTAGATACGCTGACTAAGCCTCTTCCATGAGCAAAGCATGATCAACACCAGAACTGTATGGGTGTTAGATTCATTAGATTGTAAATCACATAGAGATGTGAAGCTAGATTATTGACTCTAGTGCAAATGGGAGACTGTTGGAAATATGCCCTAGAGGCAATAATAAATAGTTATTATTATATTTCCTGTTTCAAGATAATTGTTTATTATCCATGCTATAATTGTATTGAATGGAAACATAAATGCATGTGTGGATATATATAGACAAAACAATGCCCCTAGTGAGCCTCTAGTTGACTAGCTCGTTGATCAAAGATGGCTAAGGTTTCCTAGCCATAGACAAGTGTTGTCACTTGATGATGGGATCACATCATTAGGAGAATGATGTGATGGACAAGAACCAAACTATAAATGTAGCATATGATCGTGTTATTTTGTTGCTATTGTGTTCTGCATGTCAAGTATACATTCCTATGACCATGAGATCATGTAAATCACTGACACCGGAGGAATGCCTTGTGTGTATCAAACGTTGCAACGTTACTGGGTGACTATAAAGGTGCTCTACAGGTATCTCCGAAGGTGTCCGTTGAGTTAATATTTATCAAGACTTGGATTTGTCACTCCGTGTGACGGAGAGGTATCTCGGGGCCCACTCGGTAATACAACATCACAAACAAGCCTTGCAAGCAATGTGATTAAAGAGTTAACCATGGGATCTTGTATTACGGAACGAGTAAAGAGACTTGCCGGAACGAGATTGAAATAGGTATGTGGATATCGACGGTCGAATCTCGGGAAAGTAACATACCGAAGGACAAAGGGAATGATATAGGGGAATGTGTGAATCCTTGACATAAATGTTCAACCGATAAGATCTTTGTAGGATCCAATATGGATGTCCATGTCCCGCTATTGGATATTAACCGAAGAGTGTCTCGGTCATGTCTACATAATTCTCGTACTCGCAGGGTCTGCACACTTACGGTTTGCTAACGCTTCAGTATAGTTGAGTTATAGGTGTTGGTTACCGAAGGTTGTTTGGACTCCCAGATGAGATCCTGGACATCACGGGGAGCTCCGGAATGGTCCGGAGGTAAAGATTGATATATAGGAAGTCCTGTTTTGGTCACCGGAAAAGTTTCGGGCTGATTGGTAGTGTACCGGGAGTGCCGGGAGGGTGTTCGGGGGCCACCATGAGGGGTGTGTGTCGGATTTCGGGCTCCGCAAAACCCTAAAGATTTGAACTCACGGGCGTGTACGGAGATCTCTCATGGGCTCGCCTCTCCTAGCTTGCTACTTGTCGGAAATGGCAAAGAACTCACTCGATGGTGAGGAAGACACAAAACACGGCAGTTTACCGAGGTTCGGGCCGCTCGGAAGCGTAATACCCTACTCTTGCTTTGGTAGATTGCCTCTCATGGAGGTTGGTGGCTGAACTAGTACAGTTTTCGAGGGCGTTCAGAGGCTTGTTCGACCTTTTGTGATTCCGGTGGGCGAATGAATGTATCGGATCCCCCTCTACGAAGTAACCTATCCTTTATATATAGTTGTGGCCCCGATCCTCTTCCCTTATCATTTCGGCGGGAAGGGATCCCACAATGGCCAATTTCAAAAGGGAACAGGGGAACATGTTCCCCTGCCCAAAGGTGGTCTTTGCCCGCAAAGTGGCTGCCAGCGCTGCAGGGAGGGGTCCAAGGGTGACCTCTGTCCTGCTGGCGGGCGTCGATGGCGTTGTTGCACCATAAGGGAAACCTTTAGAAGATGCCTTGGGAACCCCGGTACGTCCTTGCCCCCTTTGCACTAAAGAGGAAGCTGCTCTGCCCTGTTGTGTGTTGTTCGCCTATCCTTCCTACACGTCATCCTTGACTCCTGAGGCTAGGCCTTTCTTCGGAATATCCGCCACTCCGGAGGGGTCCTGACGAGCCCCCCCCCCCCTGCGGGTCTTGATGTTGTTCCTCCTCGCGAGGGCCTTTCCTTGAGTGGTATCACGCCCAATCATGCCTCCTTGATGAAGTGTGTCAGTCCTGTGCCACACGCAGGAAGGTCTGGGTACCCTCATTCCTAGAACGCCGACAGTAGCCCTCGGGCCCACGACATGTTCGGGTTGGCTTCTGGGAGAAGCCTTGAGGTCAGCCTGAAGCTCCGCGGACAGTTAATGGCTATGGGCCAGGTCTGGCGCATGTCACGCTGCTGATGTCAGGTTCCACTTGCCTTTGTCTCCGCTTGAGTTATCAGGAGTCTGACTTGTTGCGTTGGTCATTATCGCCTTCCCTTCTCCCACACTCACTGTTCCTCCTCGGTCTCCAACTCCAACCGGAGTCTCCCAGATCCAGCGCCACGCCGCTCCCTTGCCAGTTCAGTGATGGCGACCACCGACAAGCAGAGGCCAGAGGCGCAAGCTCCTGCCCCGGCTCCTCCGCTCTTGGAGTGCGCCCTTTCCAAGGACGCGGATGTCATCCCCTTGCTTCCATGGACTGCGGCCGAGTCCAATGATCACGGGCAGACCCTGATCTAGCCTGACGCCATAGAGAAGCGGCCCGCGTCGAAGGTGGTATACCCCTTCTTCCTCCATAGCTTCTTCCCCGGGCTGGTGTCGCCTTTCTCCTTATTCTTCACCGCCATCTTGAATCACTACGTGATCCAGGCCCTCCATCTCCAACCTAACTCCATCTTGCTTCTGTCCGTCTTCCCTTTCTACAGCGAGGCCTTCATAGGCGTGCGGCCTTCAGTAGCCATCTTCCAACATTTCTTCAGCCTGCGCCTGCACGACGGCGCCCATTTGTCGGCATGTGTCTCCTTTGTATCAGACCACAACGGCAATTTGCTCCTGAAGGCTGGGAAGAAGGTGGAGAACTTCAGGCATTGTTGGGTTCTCATGAGCCTTAAGGATGGCAACCCTCGACTAGAGGAGCCGAAGGGGCTGCCGGAGAAGAATTCTGCATGGAGCTCGGCGAAGTTCTCCGACCCTTGGGCCGTGCCCATCCTGGAGCGCTTCTCCCGCGACATCAGCACCAGGAGGCTGTCCGGTGGGATGATAGTGAAGGAATTCTTGGCGCAGCGCCTCGCGCCCCTTCAGGCCCATTTCAGGCCCCTGTGGGACTACTAGGCTCGTGATGACGAGCTCAGGCTCCGGTCCCAGGACCTTCCCACTGAGGAGCTGAATATGGTTGTGGCGATCTTGCTTGGCGGTGACCCTGGTGTACTGCCCGAGGCTCTGGGTCCGCTGTACCACCTCGACGATCGGATCACCGCGCTGCCTGTCTTCGATGAGTGGGGGCTTTTCCCGGCCGAGGGCTCTGGTCTGGTGGAGGTATCATTGGATGACACCTCCGTCGGGGAAGCCTCGGAGAAGACCGTCGAAGACTGCCCCGCGAACACGCCTCCCCCGTTGTAGGTCATCCTTCTACGCGAGCTTGAACATGATGATGCCACCAGCAAGGTCTCCGTGGTGATCTTCTTGTGCCCGACCAGCACCTCCAGGGGACCCTCGTCGGCCCCGCACGCCACGCGGTCCGCGTGTGTGCTCGCCCCCCAGAAGTGCGAGGATGGGTCATCCTTGGCGCATCCTGCCTCCGCCCGTGGAAAGCCGTAGGCGCCGGGATCGCCCCTCTCCATGGGGGGCCCCGTCACTCCTGCCGTTGTGGGGGCGGAGAAGAAGAAGAGATGGATCGACCTCGAAGAGTAAGTTACTTGTCTTGGCACGCCTTGCGCGTCCGTTGTTCGTGCTTGGCTGACTCCCTATTTTGCCTGATGTTCAGGGGCGTCATCTCGCCGGGGTCGAAGAGGAAGAAGACGGGCGTCAAGCCGAAGGCGACTCCTGATGCACCGCCGGCCCTCTCCAATGTGTCGCCGCAAGCCGATGGAGAGAGGGAGGCTCGCGCGGCAACCTCTCGGGCCTTGATCGTCCCCCCCCCCCCGAGACCCCGAAGTGTCCTGAGGCGGTCGTGGCCATGCCTTTGACCGAGGGGCAGGCTCTTGACGGACCTCAGCCCGCTGATGTGCCAACGCCCGCAACCTCCGGGAAAACATTAGAGCCCCTTGCCACTCGCGATGATGCCTCCGTGAAGACACTACCCGGGACAACTCTAGAGCCTCCTCAGGAGGAGACCCAGAGCACTTCCGTATTCACCCAGGGTGTCCTGAACGAGGCCTTCCGTGCTCTGGGCAAGGTTGCGGTCGTCATGGCAAACGGTGAGAAGGAGGCCAAGGCCACTCGCGCCGTGTGCGAGGAGGCGATGGAAGGATCCGCTGCAGCCGCCAAACACTGCGAAGAGGCAGAGTCTGCCTAAAGGCCCTCCAAGAAGAACAAGCCAAGCTAGCCGAGCAGCGTCGCCTACGGGAGGAAGAACCCACGGCCCTCGAGGCCATGCTCGCTGCCCGGGAAGAATAGCTGTCCCAGGAGGAAAATCGCTTGGGCGCGAAGCATGCACTCTTGGACGAGCATGAGAAGGAGGTCGCCTTGAGCAAGACCCTTCTCGATGCCAAGGGGGAAGCCCTCTCCATGGCTGATAGGAAGAAGGCCGTGGAGCTCGTCGTCTTCCCTGATGTTGAGCTGAGGCTTCGCACGGCTCTCCGCACCCTCTGCCAGTACGGGTTCGACGAGCCTCTGGCCATCCCAGAGAGCGGCTTCGCCGCAATCGTGACGGAGCTTGCCATGGCATTGGAGTACGGCGTCGTCCATGTGGACAAGATCTTGGACAGCGAGTGCCGCGACCTCTTCTTTGAGACCGCGATGCGCGTCTTGAGCCAGCTCCATCTTCGCGAGCCTAGATTTGACTTCGGCTTTGTGATCCTGTCGATCCACACCGAGGCCTGGCACAGCGCTGCGGTGGCGGTGAAGGGCCCAGTGGAGGCGTTGGTGAAGAAGTTCTCCCGCATCGCAGCTCCTTCATCTCCGGATGCTAATGAAGCCGACGACGGGGAAGGTGACGCTTCTGACGCCGACGACAAGCCCCCTGAAGATGGAGCGACCGGCCGTGGCGTCTCCTCCTGAGTTCTCCTCCCTATTTTTCCCCTGCAATGCACATCGTGCCTCGTGGAGGCATCAAACTTATCTTCCTTTTCAAGGATTTATTAAGGCTTGTAATAACCGGCTGACTGCTTGAATGGTTTCTTCGCCTCGTTTCTTTCATGTTTGCTATGATACTATGCGTCGGTAGGGCCCGCCCCGCGCTTACCTCCGTCACTAGTGAACCGACCGAAAAACAGGACGACCCAAAGGGTGAAGGGGCTACGAACACAGTTAGGCCCCTGAGTTGCGATGCTCAGGGGTCCCCCTTGACGTGCGAGCAACCCTCATGAGGGGAACACGGCGAGGATTTTGAAACTTCAGAAGACTTTCAGCACTCTGCGTCGGCAGGGCCTGCCTCGCGCGTACCTGTGACGCTATTGGACTGACCAGAAACAAGGATGACCCAAAGGGGGAAGGGGCTATGAGGACATTTAGGCCCCTGAGTCGTGATGCTCAGGGGTCCCCCTTGACATGCGAGTGACTCTGATGTCCCTCCTAAGAATCTGACAATTTGAGAGCCCCTTTAGCGCTCAGCGTCGGCAGGGCCCGCTCCGCACATACTTCCGCCGTGATTGGACTCATCAGAAACCAGGACGACCCAATGGGGGAAGGGGCTAAAAGCACAGTTAAGGCTCCTGAGTCACGATGCTCAGGAGTCCCCCTTGACGTACGAGTATCTCCAGCGTTCTCCTTGAGAGATTTTAATTGGTTTGTTGTGCATAATAGGCTCTGTGTCGGCAGGGCCCGCCCCACGCGTATCTCCAGTGCCGTTGAACCATCTGGAAACCAGGATGGCCCAAGAGGGATGGGGCTACGGGCGCAGTTAGGCCCCTGAGTCGCGATGATCACAGGTCCCCCTTGACATACGAGCCGCTCCGTACCTCCAGTTGTGTGTCCCCCGCACTGGGCGTGGGCGTAGTCGCAGGTGGACTAGGTTGATTTCCTGGCCAGCTGTGGGCTGAGTCATTGGTGGACTGTGTTGATTTCCTTGCCAGCTGCGGGCATAGTCATTGGCGTACTGAGTTGATTGCCTTCGTCTTTTCCCCAGCACGGAGCATAGGGCTTCAACTAGGCGTGGGATGGGCCCTCGGTGTATACATCCTGGGCTCATTATTACATGAGAGTGTCACGGTGGGGGTGTATCTGGGAGGTCGCGAGGACGCTTTGGCCTCACGAGTGTTCCTACCCCCGAGTCATTGGTGGACTGATTCCTTTGAGTCTTCTCTCCAACGCGGAGCATAGGTCTGCCACTAGGCGTGGGATGGACCCCTCCACATCCTTGGGGGGCCCTGGGCGTATACAACCTCGACTCGTTATTACATGAGAGAGTCACGGTGGGGGTGTATACGGGAGGTCATGAGGACGCTTTGGCCTCGCGAGTGTCCCTACCCCAAGTCATTGGTGGACTCATTCCTTTTGGATCATTGGTAAACCCTGCTGGCTTCTTCTTCTTCGGGAGTGAGACAGGGTGTCTGCTGCCTCAAGAGGCCTGCAAGAATGTGCTTTGACCGGAGCCCCCAAGTGGGGGGGGACCGCCCAAAGACGCAAGCAAGGTAGAATGTTAGGGTCTGAAGTGGGTGCCACCAAAAACAACTGAAGGATGCTTAAATGAAAGTGGCGGCTCAGGAATGTCCTGAACTCCTGGAGGCCACGCGGCCCTGTGGGCACCCTCAGACGGAGTAAGCCAAAAACTTACCTGGCAGCAGCTGAGGTCACGTGGCGGCAATGTCGCTGAGGGGTCGAGGGTGCCGTCGTTTCCTGATCGCCTGCTTCCACGGTCGCGACCCTCACGGTTCCGTCGTCTTCCAAGGCTCGGGACCTTCACTCAGCCCAAACTTCTCCTCCGCTTCCTCACCACGCCCCAGCAAGCAAGGCATGAGCATGGACCGTTGGAGTCGCTGGTAGGTTTCAGCCGCGTTCCTCAGCCCGAAAGTCGTGAGGGTGCTAGCGCTTGGGAACATCCACCGATGGTCAGTTAGCGCGGGCCAAAAGGGGCCTTGAGCCGCGGCTCTTTCGATCGCGAGCATGTTGATGCTGATGCGGGGCCGATCGACCATGCCGACGACAGCGACTACAATTGGTGATGGAGGGCAGTCCCCGCCTCACACGGCCTGGGCCTCTCGAAGCTCTTGCATTTCTCTCATGACGGACTCACGGGAACTAGGCAGGCGCACACCGGAGCTAGCCCTCGGGTTGTACTCGAGCGCCACCCTTGCCTCACTGGTCAGTCCCGGGACCTCCCCGGTGGGAGCCCCCAACCCTGACCCAAGGGGGGAGCCGAGCGCGCCTTCCTATGTGATGGGAGGCATGACCCCGTCCCCGGGAACGGAGCCCGAAGCCCCAGGGTGCTCCGTGGGGAGGAGCGACTTCTTCTTCTTGCTTGAGTCCTCATGAGGTGGCTCATCTTCTTCGTCGTTCGAGTGTTCTGTCGCCGCCGCGCGGTGGGTGTGTTCGCTTGTACATACGGAATCCTTTTCGTCGCACGCGATAGTGATGACGCCGCTGCTCCCTAGCATCTTGAGGATGTTGTAACCATGGTGGGTCACTGCCACGAACTTGGCGAGACACGGGTACCCAAGGATCGCGTTGTACGGCAGGTGGATGTGCATGATGTCGAAGACGATGATCTCAGTGTGGTAGTTCTTGCGCTCGCCGAAGGTGACCGGCAGATGCACCTACCCGATGGCACGATGGACCCCTCTGTAACTCCTGAGAAGTGCTTGGTGGGCATGAGCTGTTCGTACGGCAGCTGGAGTTTCGAGAAGGTCTCGATCGAGAGGACGTTGAGCCCCGCTCCACTATCGATAAGGGTCTTGGTGACGAGGATGTTGCTGATGGTCGGGGTGCACATCATGGGGAGTTTTTCGGCCAAGAACGATCACCTGAGCTGATCACTTGGGTCAAAGGTGATGGTGGTTCGGGACCAGTTGAAGGGGCACGTTGCTTCGGGCTTCGGGAGAGCGGCGTTCACCTCCCGAGCGAACTGCTTGAATGAGCGGTCGGAGGCCGGGGTCTGGGCGCCGCCCAGGATGGAGGCCACCACCCTGATCTCCTAGAAGCCCCCAGCCCCATCATCCTGCCATCTTCATCCCTCCTTCTGGGTGGAGGAGGCAGCAGAGGCAGCCCAGCCTCACGATGTCGAGCCTCACGAGGCTAACCGCGTCGTTGCCCCTCCTGAGGGTCGTCACGTCAGCGGTCGTCCCGAGCCTGGTCGCGCCAACGGTCCTCCTGAGGGTGGCCGTGCCAACAGTCTTCATGAGGCTATTCGCGCCACCCCTGACGTGGCTCCCAGTCGTCCCAGAGGCCTGCACTGCGACCACCGAACGCGCGCGGGGCCTGTGTCTCCCCGTCTAGGGCACCTGCTGAAGTGCTCGACATGGACCAGTCGAAGCTCTTGGCACTCGGAGGTATGTTGGAAGGTGGTGCCATGGAATACACAAGTTGCCCTCCCTCCAGACGGACGCTCTCCCCCTCGGCCATACTTTGTCGCAGGCTTGGCTGCAAGCACCGCAAGAGCCTTCCTCTTCGCCTCCCAGGCCTTGGTCTTCTTCTCGTCTGGTTGCCATCGCCTGAGGCCCAAGGAGTGACAGACGGCCTTCTTCAGCCCTAGCGCACTTGTTTGCTAGGTTGAACATCTCCAGTGCAGTCCTCCTTCATCTTGAGGTCGGTGACTCCGTCGGAGAAGGCCGAGATGACAGCCTCATGTGATGCCTTGGGGATCTTGAGGCGCATACTATGAAGCACTCTATGAACTTTTGCAGGGTCTCCCCCTCCTGCAACTTGATGCGCCGCAGGTCGTTCATGGTGGGAGCGCGGTCGCGGGTGCCCTGGAAGTTGGCGACAAAGCGTTCACGCAGTCCATCCCAGGAGCTGATTGACACCTTTGGGAGATTGAGGAGCCAAGAGAGCGAGCCGCCCTTGAGCACCATTGGAACCAGCACGCCACGACCTTGTCGCCTCCTCCTGCCGCCCTGATGCTCAGCATGTACAGTAGCAGAAACTCGGACGGGCCCGGGGTGCCGTCGGAGTGCGGGCGTAGGTCAGGCTTGAACTTGCAGGGCCACACAGTTGGGTAGAGCTCAGGGGCGATGGCGAGGCACCCCACTGACCCGACGGTTGTAGCGCGCACGGGGGCGACCTGGACCTGTTGCTCCAATGGGTCTGCTTCGAGTGGAGCGCTTGCGGCCCGGTACCTACAGCGCCGGGAGCGCGTGTGCGTCGACACGTGGTCGAGGAACCACCTGACAACTTGCTTCGTCTCCTGGCCCCGCCCTGAGCCCGCAAGGTCGGTCGCAGGGACGTGCTTCCCACCTGGGCTCGGGACGCGCGTCACGCCGGGAGGTGGGGGTGGCGCGTCTTGCTCCTCGTCGTTCGCCAGGAATGGTTGGGGCCGAAACGAGCAGGAGAGCGCTGTCGAATCACCGGCAGCGGCGACGAGCTCCTTGTTGTGCTGGAGCCAATCGTTGTGGCGGTCAGGGGCGGGCCGGTAGCGGAGAAATTCGGTGGCCATGGAAAGCGCACGCCGGTCGTGTGGTATCTCTGGCTGGGCGCGCGAGGCCGACCCGGAAGCCCGGACGAGCGATGGAGTGGAGGTGCGGCCTTCGGGGTGCTTGGTGGCTGGCTGGGATGAACCTTGATGTTCTTGAGCGTCGGGGCCCGTGGCAGCGTTCACCATGGGCGTCAGTGATCGGCACACGCCGGCTGGGACTGCGGGCGTCGTCTAAGCAACGCAAGTGGCGCGGTGCTTGGTGCAAGCCCGAGGAGCGCGAGCCGTCGGAGTGGCGAAGCTTAGTGAAGGCGGAGCTTGGAGGAAGCCTTGAGACGCCCCCTACTTGGCACGCCAAATGTCGAATTTCGGGCTCCGCAAAACCCTAAAGATTCGAACTCAGGGGCGTGTACAAAGATCTCTCGTGGGCTCGCCTCACCTAGCTGGCTACTCGTCGGAGATGGAAAAGAACTCACTCGATGGTCAGGAAGACACAGAACACGACAGTTTACCCAGGTTCGGGCTGCTGGGAAGCGTAATACCCTACTCCTGCTTTGGTGGATTGCCTCTCGTGGAGGTTGGTGGATGAACTAGTACAGTGTTCGAGGGCCTCCGGAGGCTGGTTCGGGCTTGTGTGATTCCGGTGGGTGAATGAATGAATCAGATCCCCCTCTGTGAAGTAACCTATCCTCTATATATAGTGGTGGCCCCGGTCCTCTTCCCTTATCATTTTGGTGAGAAGGGATCCCACAATGGCCAATTTTGAAAGGGAACAGTGGAACATGCTCCCGTGCCCAAACGTGGTCTTCGCCTACAAAGTGGCTGCCAGCGCTGCAGGCACGGGTCCAGGGGTGACGTTTGTCCTGCTGGCGGGCGGTGATGACTTTGTTGCACCAGAAGGGAAACCTTTGGAAGATGCCTTGGGAACCCCGGTATGTCCTTGCCCACTTTGCACTAAAGAGGAAACCGCTCCGCTCTGCTGTCTGCTGCTCGCCTGTCCTTCCTACACGCCATCCTTGACTCTTGAGGCTGGGCCTTGCCTCGGAATAGTCGCCGCTCCAAAGGGGTCCTGACGAGCCCCCCCCCCCCCCCCCCGCGGGTCTTGATGTTGTTCCTCCTTGCAAGGCTTAGCCCCTCGCGAGGGCCTTGACTCGAGTGGTATCACGCCCCATCGTGCGTGCTTGATGAAGTGGGCCAGCCCAGGGCCACAGACAGGCAGGTCTGGGTACCCTCATTCCCAGAATACCGATAGTGTGATGACCCAAAAGCCTTGTGGGCTGTGAGAAGAGGTGGACCAGCCCCTGGTAGTCTGGCCAAAGCCTCTCTCAAAGGCCTATGCAGCTGGGAGAAGAGATAAAAGGTAAAAGGCTTTTAAAAGGAAGGGAAGGAGGAGTCCTCCCAAAGTAGTCCGCCTTCCCACATGGGAAGGTGGAATCTTCCTTGGTTCGGCCGACTCCTTCTCCATGGAGTAGGGGACAAGGCTGCCTCCTCTCCTCTTCTCCTATATATACTAGAGGTTTTTGAGGGTTTTGGACACAACAATAAGCCACATGATGCCATCTCTATAGATTTGTTTCTCCTCTAGTCTAGTTTCAGCGGTGCATAGGAGAAGTCGTGCTGGACTAGCTCCACCACCATCGCCGTCACGCCGTCGTTCTGCCAGAGAACTCATCTACCTCTCCGCCCCCTCTTTCTGGACCAAGCAGGAGGAGATCATCGTCGAGATGTACGTGTGTTGAACACGGAGGTGTCGTCCGTTGGCGCTAGATCGGGACGGGTCGTAGGACGGCTGCGATTTGGATCATGAAGACATTCGACTACATCAACCGCGTTTCTTAATGCTTCCCGCTTAGCGATCTACAAGGGTATGTGGATCCGATCTCCCCTCTCATAGATGATCATCACCATGATAGGTCTTTCGTGTGCGTAGGAATTTTTTTGTTTCACATGCAACGTTCCCCAACATGAAGCTCATTCCGGAATTGAGGGGTGGTCCAGGTGGGAGCAATATGGACCACATAAGGATTCTGAAAACGAACCTCCTCCCAATCAGCTTGCTTCCAGGAGTGCACTGGCTTGGAGGGTATTTTCTTGGCAGCCAAGGACTTTGCATGATAAGTGGGATTGATAGGGATCACAACTTCCTCTGGCTTAGGGTCATCAATAAACCCACACCTGCGAGCACATTTCTTGGACTTCTTCTGAGGAGCAGAACAAGAGCCACAACCAGCTGCACACACACACAAGAGAATCACACAAAAGAAACCCACAAAAGATGAGAGGATTGTACACAAAGGATGAATAAATCAGGTATTCAAAGGAGAACTAAGAATATGGGGCGTAGGAATCTGGCAGGCGGTTGAACCGGTCACCCGAGCGGTTGTACTGCAGGTGCAAGCGGTTGTACCGCTACTTTGGGGGAGGACAGTGTATCCGGATCTGAGACCTACACAATCGATTCTAGTTGCTACTCAACACATCTAATATGAAGCACATATAGGACCTCCTCCTATCAATAGTTTTGACCAAAAACACGGGATCCTAGTAATGCCCTACAAAAAGAGGATTCAAAGGAGAGAATCCAAGAACAGGAGGAGATGAGAGCACTACCAGTATCCATGGGAGGAGGTCAGGGGAGGAAGGGCCTCCATGGAGCAAATCCGAAGGGAGGCAGCAGATCTGGGGCGTCGGCGGCACTCCGGCGTGGTGCTGACGGCGGCTAGTAACTAGGGCGCCGAGGGGGAGTAGGGCACGAAGGGGGAAACTGAGTACCCCTTCGGCTTGGCCATCCCTTTAGGCGCTGGTTGCCCCAACCGATTGTACCGCTCCTAAGAGCGGTTGTACCTGCCTGGAACAGACTTGGAATTAGCGGTTGAACCACATAATCAGACCGATTGTTCTGCTGGAGCGAGACAACAGATTCTTAGCGGTTGTACCGCCTTAACCACCGGTTGTGCCACCCAGCCCCAATCACCACCATGAAGATTTCAATGCATACAATTTTAGGGGTTTCAAGGTGAGGAGAGCTTGGGATGGAGATACGACACAGGAGTATGGTGGGATAATCTCCAAGGTGAACGAGAAGAAATGCAAAAATACCAACCGTGAAGCATACCCACACCTAAGACTCAAGTAAACTAGAAGCGCAAATAAGGTCCAAAAAGATGCAACTTTAAGAAACACCAAAGGCAAATATCTTACTAGGAGGGGGCGGTGGCTGAGACCACCTATGTTTGAGTCACCTCGTGTGGCACCGTGAAGATTTTAACCTTGGGGTGATGACCAAAACTCGTCTTTGAGACACAAATACCATCAAAAATGGCGAATGTGAAATATTTGATTATTTTATGCATAATAGGAGGAGGGATAGTTCATTGAGAGAAAGACACTACCCCTAAATTCATGCCTACATCTAAACAGAATAGAATGATGAGAGTGGTGGGATGTGCCTAATTTCAGTGCACATTGCTCAAATCGAAGATATTTAGCTCATGCCTTAACTTGAGAAATCTTCCTTTATTTCAAGGCTCCGTGAATATATCTGCAAGTTGATCATTAGTGTTCAGATAAATGAGATCAGTTTCCCCACGTTTTATATGCTCCCGGATGAAATGGTGGCGAATACTGATATGCTTCATCTTGCAATGCTGAACAGGGTTGTTGGAGATTGAGATAGCACTAATATTATCACAATAAAGAGGCAATTTGTCACAAGTGACACCGTAATCCTTTAATGTTTGCCTCATCTAGAGCAACTGAGCACATCATCTCACAACAGCTACATGTTCGTCCTCGGTGGACGAGAGAGAAACACAATTTTGTTTTTTTAAGACCAACTTACAAGAGAACGACCAACAAATTGGGAACCTCTGGATGTTGACTTAATATCCACATGGTCTCCCGCCCAATCGAAGTCCGAATAACCTATGAGATCAAATGAAGCACCAATGTGATACCATAAACCAAAGTTTGGGGTATGAGCCAAATATCGAAAGATTCACTTGAATGCCACATAGTGGCTTTCCTTAGGTGCAGATTGAAATCGTGCACAAATTCCCACACTCAACGTAATATCCGGTCTAGATGCACAAAGGTAAAGTAGTGAACCGATCATAGAGCGATATACCTTTTGATCCATGGTTTTACCATTGGGATCAATATCAAGATCGCACCTGAGAGTGTTGTCCTTGGCCGGTTTTAGATCATCCATCTTGAACCTTTTGAGCATGTCTTGATATTTTCTTGATTGATAAAGGTTCCTTGACTTTGTTGCTTGACTTCGAATCCAAGGAAAAACTTCAACTCTCCCATAATAGACATCTCAAACTCTTTAGTCATTAGTGTAGCAAATTCTTCATTAAAAGATTTGTTAGGAGAACCAAAGATAATATCATCAACATATAGTTGGCATATGAACAAGCTCCACTTGACCTTCTTAGTAAAAAGTGTGTGGTCAATTTTCCCAACTTCAAATCCATGGTCATGTAACATCTCGGTAAGGTGCTCATACCACACACGTGGGGCTTGTTTAAGGCCATAGAGTGCCTTATCAAGTACATACACATGATTAGGGAACTTGGGATCCTCGAAACCCGGGGGTTGTTTGCATAAATGAACTCCTTAAGGGGACCATTAAGAAATTCACTCTTCACATCCATTTGGTATAATTTGAGGTTATGATGAGAAGCAAATGCAGGCAACATGCGAATAGATTCTAGGCGAGCAACAGGGGCAAAGGTTTCACTGTAGTCGATGCCCTCGACTTGGGATTAGCCTTGTGCTACCAATATTGCCTTGTTCCGAGTGACGACACTGTTCGCATCTTGATTGTTCCTAAATATCCACTTTGTCCCATTGACATTGTGGTTCTCCTTTGGTCTTGGCACCAGTTGGCACACTATGTTGCGCTCGAAGTGTTTGAGTTCTTCATGCATGGCTTCAACCCAATCCATGTTTTCGAGAGCCTCTTATACCTTTAGTGGTTCAATGCAAGAAACAAACGCATGATGGGAACTAAAGTTTGATAATTGACGACGTGCGGTTACCCCTCTCTATAAGTTGTTGTAGACATTCTCCAGCACATTAGAATTAGTTTTGAACATTTTGGGAGTCTTGGCAACACGTCTTTCTTGAATCTCCTCAGGAGTAAGCTGAGGAGCCTGTTTGAGACTTTTACCATCTTTTTGAATTTGCTCTTGATCTTGAACTTGGTCTTGATCTTGAGCATCCTCAGAGGGATGTGCTTGATCAAGGACATCACTTGGTGCAGGACCATCCTAAGGATTATCTTCTCCTTGATCGGGATCGTGGGGATGAGGGTCTTCAGAGTGTTCTTCGAAAGCATGTGGGTCTTGCGTCAGTTATGGTTCCACATGAGTTGAACATTGTCCTTCTCCTTCAGCCACAAGGGGTTCCTCAATGGGAAAGAAGTGTCCCACGCCCATTCTTCTTATGGCTTGGGGAGGAATTTCAACACCTAAATAACAAAGACCACTTTGTTCCAGTTGGGAGACATTATTCTTATCAAACTCCATGTTACACATATCCTTAATGAGTCGTGAGGACTTGCTGAGGACACGATAATCGCGAGAGTTTGTAGCATAACCAAGAAGATGCCCTCTTGTGCTCTAGCTTCAAATTTAGACAATAAAGCACCTTTCTTAAGAATGGAACACTTACAACCAAACACCTGGAAGTTCTTGAGGTTGGGCTTGTTGGAGGTAAGAATTTCACATGGAGTCTTCTTCAAGCCTTTGCGAAGGTAGAGCCGATTGGATGCATGACATGTGGTGTTGATTGTTGGAAAAATGCCCGAGAGGCAGTAATAAATTGGTTATTATTATATTTCCTTGTTCATGATAATTGTTTATTATCCATGCTACAATTTTATTGATTGGAAACTCAAATACATGTGTGGATACATAGACAACACACTGACCCTAGTGAGCCTCTATTTGACTAGCTCGTTGATCAAAGATGGTCAAGGTTTCCTGGCCATAGGCAAGTGTTGTCACTTGATAACGGGATCACATCATTAGGAGAATGCTGTGATGGACAAGACCCAAACTATAAACATAGCATATGATCGTGTCAGTTTATTGCTACTGTTTTCTGCATGTCAATGTATCACTTCCTATGAGCGTGAGATCATGCAACTCCCGGACACCGGAGGAATACCTTGTGGGTTATCAAACGTCGCAACATAATTGGGTGACTATAAAGGTGCTCTACAGGTATCTCCAAAGGTGTCTGTTGGGTTAGCGTGGATCAAGATTGGGATTTGTCACTCCGTGTGACGGAGAGGTGTCTCGGGGCCCACTCGGTAATACAACATCACAATAAGCCTTGCAAGCAATGTGACTATGGAGTTAGTCATGGGATCTTGTATTACGGAACGAGTAAATAGACTTGCCGGTAACGAGATTGAACTAGGTATAGAGATATCGACGATCGAATCTCGGGCAAGTAACATACCGAAGGATGAAGGGAACAATATACGGGATTAACTGAATTCTTGACGTAGAGGTTCAACCGATAGAGATCTTCGTAGAATATGTGGGAGCCAATATGGACATCCAGGGTCTCAGGTCGCTACCGGAAAGTCTCAGGTCATGTCTCAGGTCATGTCTGCATATTGATCGAAGAGTGTCTCAGGTCATGTCTGCATAGTTCTCGAACCCGTCGGGTCTGCACACTTAAGGTTCGGTGACGTTTTGGTATAGTTGAGTTATAGGTGTTGGTGACCGAAGGTTGTTCAGAGTCCCGGATGAGATCTTGGACGTCACGAGGAGCTCCGGAATAGTACGGAGGTAAATATTGATATATAGGAAGTCATGTTTTGGGCAGCTGAAAAGTTTCGGGCTCATCGGTAGTGTACCGGGAGTACCGGGAGGGGTGCCGGGGACCATCGGGAGGGGTGTCACGCCCCAAGGGGCCTCATGGGCTGTGAGAAGATATAAACCAGCCCCTAGTGGGCTGTAATAAGTTCCCACTAATGCCCATAAGGTTTGAGAAGGAAAAACACTAGGTGGAAAGAGTTTCCAAGTGGGAAGGAGGAATCCTACTCCAAATAGGATTGGAGTAGGACTCCTCCTTTCTCCCTTGCCCATGAGAGAAAAAAAGGATGCCCTAGGGCGCAGCCCTATCCCTCCTCTCCTCCTATATATACTAAGGGTTTTGAGGGTTTTTGAGACAACAGAAAACAACCACCTGTTGCCCTCTCTCTCTAGATCTGTTTCTCCTCTAGTTTCAGTGGTGCTTAGGCGAAGCCCTGCTGGAATAGAACCACCACCACCACCACCACCACGCCGTCGTGCTGGAGAACACATCTACATCCCCGACTCTCTTGCTGGATCTAGAAGGCGGAGATCGTCATCGAGCTGTACGTGTGCGGAACGCGGTGGTGCCGTCCGTTCGACACTTGATCGGGATGGATCGTGAGACGATTCGTGGGATGGATCGAGGGATGGTTCTGGGACTAATCGTGAAGACGTACCACTACATCAACTGCGGTTATTAACGCTTCCGCTTAGTGATCTACAAGGGTATGTGGATCCGATCTCCCTCTCGTAGATGATCATCACCATGATAGGTCTTCGTGTGCGTAGGAATTTTTTTGTTTCCCATGCAACGTTACCCATCAGTGGCATCATGGGGTAGGTTCATGCGTAGATGATATCTCGAGTAGAACACAAAAGAGTTTGTGGGCGTTGATGTTCAATTTTCTGCCCTCCTTAGTCTTTTCTTGATTCGACGGTATTGCTGGATTGAAGCGGCCCGGACCAACTTTACTCGTACACTTACGAGAGACCGGTTTCATCGACTAACATGCAACTTGTTCCATAAAGATGACTGGCGGGTGCCTGTTTCTTCAACTTTAGTTGAATCGGATTTGACCGAGGTGGTCCTTGGAGAAGGTTACATAGCAATTTGCATATCACCGTTGTGGCATTGCGTAAGTAAGATGCGATCATACTAGATACCCATAGCAGCCACGTAAAACATGCAACAACAAATTAGAGGGCGTCTAACTAGTTTTTGCAGGGTATGCATGTGATGTGATATGGCCAAAGGCATGATGTGATATATTGGATGTATGAGATGATCATGTTGTAATAGTTAAATATCGACTTGCATGTCGATGCTACGGCAACCGGCAGGAGCCACAGGGTTGTCTTTAAACTAAGGTTTGTGCTTGCAGATGCGTTTATTATATTGCTAGGTAGTAGCTTTAGTAGTAATAGCATAGATAGCACGACAACCTCAATGGCGGCACAATGATGGAGATCATGGTGTGGCGCCGGTGACGATGAAGATCATGCCGGTGCTTTGGTGATGGAGATCAAGAAGCACAAGATCATGGCCATATCATGTCACTTATGATTTTCATGTGATGTTAATCCTTTTTAGCACCCTATTTTTCTTAGAACGACGGTAGCATTATAAGGTGATCCCTCACTAAAATTTCAAGAAAAAAATGTGTTCTCCCCGACTGTGTACTGTTGCGAAAGTTCGTCGTTTCAAGACACCACATGATGATCGGGTGTGATAGACTCAACATTCACATACAATGGGTGCAAAACAGTTGCACACGCGGAACAATTGGGTTAAACTTGACAAGCCTATCATGTACAGACATGGCCTCGGAACACAAGAGACTGAAAGGTCGAGCATGAATCATATAGTTGATATGATCAACATGGAGATGTTCACCACTGAAACTATACTCAACTCACATGATGATCGAACTTGAGTTAGTGGACTTGGATCATGCACCACTCGAACGACTAGAGGGATGTCTATTTGAGTGGGGAGTTATTAGTAATATGATTAGCTAAACTCAATTATCATGAACATAGTAAAAAGGTCTTTGAAAATAATGTTGTAGCTTGTGATGTAGCTCTACTAATTTTTATATGTTCCTTGAAAAAATTTAGTTGAAAGATGATAGTAGCAATTATGCGGACTCGGTCCGTAAACTGAGGATTGTCCTCATTGCTGCGAAGAAGGCTTATGTCCTTAAATGCACCACTCGGTGTGCTGAACCTCAGGCGTCGTGTGTGGATGTTGCGAACATCTGACATACATGTTTCTGATAACTACATGATAGTTCGGTGCGTAATGATTAACGGCTTAGAATTGAGGTGCCAAAGATGTTTTGAACGTCACGGAACATATGAGATGTTCCAAGAGATGAAATTGGGATTTCATGCTCGTGCCCTTGTTGAGAGGTATGAGACCCTCGACAAGATTCTTTGTCTACAAAGTAAGGGAGAAAAGCTCAATCGTTGAGCATGTGCTCAGATTGTGTGAGTGCTACAATCGCTTGAATCGAGTGGGAGTTAATCTTCCAGATGAGATAGTGATGGTTCTTCAAAGTCACTTCCACCAAGCTACTAGAGCATCGTGATGAAATATAACATATCAAGGATAGATATGATGATGCTTAAGCTATTCACAATGTTTCACAATGCGGAAGTAGAAATCAAGTAGGAGCATCAATTGTTGATGGTTTGTAAAACCACTAGTTTCAAGAAGGGCAAGGGAAAGAAGGGATACTTCATGAAACGGCAAACCAGTTGCTGCTCTAGTGAAGAAGCCCAAGGTTGAACCCAAACCCGAGACTAAGTGCTTCCGTTATGAGGGGAACACTCACTGAGGCGTAACTACCCTAGATACTTGGTAGATGAGAAGGCTGGCAAAGTCGACAAACGTATATTGGATATACCTGATATTGATGTGTACCTTACTAGTACTCCTAGTAGCACCAGGGTATTAGATACCAGTTCAGTTGCTAAGTCTTAGGAACTCGAAATTATATCTACGGATTAAAAGGATACTAGCAAGGGTAAAGTGACGATGTGTGTTGGAAGTAATTCTAAGGTTGATGTGATCAAACATCGCATGCTCCCTCTACCATCGGGTTTGGTGTTAAACCTAAATAATTGTTATTTAGTGTTTTCTTGAGCATGAACATGATTGGTCGTGTTTATTGCAATACGATTATTCATTTAAAGAGAATAATGATTATTCTATTTGCTTGAATAAATACCTTCAATGGTTTAGTGAATCTCGATCGTAGTGCTACACATGTCCATAATATTGATGCCAAAAGATACAAAGTAGTAATGATAGTACCACTTACTTGTGGCACTGCCGCTTGAGTCATGTTGGTATAAAATGCATGAAGAAGCTCCATGCTGATGGATCTTTGTACTCACTCATTTTTGAAACGTTTGAGACATGCAAACCATACCAATTGGTATAAACGCATGAAGAAACTCCATGCAGATGGATCGTTTGGACTCATTTGATTTTGAATCACTTGAGACATGCAAATCATTCCACATGGGCAAGATGACTGAATGCCTCGTTTTCTAGTGAGATGGAACAAGAAAGTAACTTGTTGGAAGTAATACATTTTTATGTGTGCAGTCCAATGAGTGCTGAGGCACGCTGTGGATATCGTTATGTTCTTACTTCATTGACGATTTGAGTAGATACAGGAGTATTTACTTGATGAATCACAATTCTGAAATATTGAAAAGTTCAAAGCCATTCCAGAGTGAAGTTGAAGATCGTCGTGAGAAGAGGATAAAATGTCTACGATATGATCATAGAGATGAATATCTGAGTTGCGAGTTTGGTACACAATTAAGACAATGTGAAAATTGTTTCACATCTCATCCCGCCTGGAACACCATAATGTGATGGTGTGTCCGCACACCATAGCCGCGCCCTATTTGATATGGTGCATACTATGATGTCTCTTATCGAATTACCACTATCGTTTATGGGTTAGGCATTAGAGACAACCGCATTCACTTTAAATAGGGCACCACGTAATTCCGTTGAGATGACACCATGTGAACTATGGTTTGGAGAAACCTATGCTGTCGTTTCTTAAAAGTTTGGGGCTGCGATGCTTATGTGGAAAAGTTTCAGCATGATAAGCTCGAACCCAAAGCGGATAAATGCATCTTCATAGGACACCCAAAACATTTGGGTATACCTCCTATCTCAGATCCTGAAGCAAAGTGTTTGTTTCTGGAAATGGGACCTTTCTCGAGGAAAAGTTTCTCTCGAAAGAATTGAGTGGGAGGGTGGTGGAACTTTATGAGGTTACTGAACTGTCACTTCAACCAATGTGTAGCAGGGCGTGGGAAGTTGTTCCTGTGGCGCCTATGCCAATTGAAGTGGAAACTGATGATAGTGATCATTAAGCTTCGGATCAAGTTACTACAAACCTCGTAGGTCGACAAGGTCGCGTACTGCTACAGAGTGGTATGGTAACCGTGTATTGGAGGTCACGTTGTTGAACAACCTACAAGTCATGGAGAAGCGATGGTGGGCCCGGATTCTGGAAAATGCCTGGAGGCCATGAAATCTGAGAGAGGAAACGTGTATAAAACAAAGTGTAGACTTTGGAAGAACTACTTGATGGTCGTAAGACTATTAAGTACATATGGATCTTTAAAAGGAAGACAGACGATGATGGTGAAAAGCCACAATTAAGAAAAGCTCGACTTGTCGCAAAAATGTTTCCGACAAGTTCAAAGAGTTGACTATGATGACACTTTGTCACTCGTAGTGATACTAAAAGTCTGTTGTAATTATGTTAGCAGTTGCTGCATTATTTATGAAATATTGCACATAGGATGTCAAAACATTTTTTCCTCGGTGGTTTCCTTGAGTAAAGGTTGTATGTGATACAACCAGAAGGTTTTGTCGATCCTAAGTGAAAGTGCGTTATATCGACTAGAGGGGGGTGAATAGGAGATTTTTAGAATTTCATCACTGAGGAAATTCCTTTTGAGGAAATTTCTCACTAATGACTAACTTGCAGCGGAAACAACAAAGGATCAGAAGTGCAAAGTATGCCTGCAACAGTTTTCTAGGTGAAGAATATGAAAAGCAGTTTGCACAGTATGCAGGCATAGAGAAAACAGGTGAGGATTAACTCGCGTGAAGAATTTGGAGTTGAGGAATTTCAGAGAAAGTCTTTGGCAAATTCTTCAAACAGTGACAATGAAAATATTCAACATACAATATGATGAATTGAAAGAGTTGAAGAAATATAACCCATTTCACAGTGAAGACAGTGGTTGATGACCCAGTTCCAACTGCTGTGACAGTTGTACATCTCGTTTGGAGCGGCTTGGTATTGAAACCAAAAGACACACAATCCCGGGACACACAGTCCCTACCGTATTCTCCTTGAGCTAAGAACACACAGTCCTCGCCCAACACTCGTGGTAAGTCTTCAGGGAAGACTTCCAAACCCTCACAAACTTGGTCACCTGGTGATCCACAGTTGACTGTTGGATTGCTCTAGACCATGATGCCTAACTGTCTGGAGGATGCACAGTCCTCAAAGGTAAAAGGCTTCAGTCCCGCACATGAACAACTTCTTCAGTGATGCTCAATCACTTGGTTTTCGGTTTGTGGTTTTGTGTTTGGGGTTTTTCCTCAGTGATGAAATACTCTCGAAGACTCTGAGGAATTTGGGTTGCTCTTATGACAAGTGTCAGTTTCTAACGGAGCAGCCAACCAGCTAATGGTTATGGGGGGGTTATTTATAGCCTGGGAGCATCTCGACATGATTTTACATTAATGCCCTTAAATAATATGACCGTTGGTGTGGATAAGATCAGTGATGTGGCGCGACTTGCGGTAATGGTTGGGACCCTCAACTGTGAGAGTCCTCATGTCTCTCATATTCTTCACTTGAGGCTTTTGGTAGGATTAGGCTTGGGTTGAGCATCATGAGGAAATTCATTCTGAAGTGTTACCTCGACCCCCTTTAACAGTATGGTGTTCCTATTACTCAAGTGTGAAGAAAATAAAACAGAAGGAATAAATCTTCATGCTTCAAAGTCTTCAGATTGATTTTCTTCAAGACACACCGAATTCCTCATTTTCAATATCTTCATGAGGAATATTAATTTCATCGCAATTTCTTCGTGATTCAATTCTTCAGGTTCAGACCAATTTCTTCAGCCGAAGATATACATTTTTAGAGGTAGATATTCATCGAATATTTCAAACTCCTCAGCGACTTATAAATCATGTGTACACTCATGAACACATTAGATACTTAACCTAGAAGTCTTCAAACCACCAAAATCACTAAGGGGCACTAGGTGCACTTACAATCTCCCCCTTTTTGGTGGTTGATGACAATTAGGTTAAGTCTTCAACAGTGATAAAAATATGAAGTGTAAATACTCATTTGAGGAATTTGAAATCAAGATACAAAGAGACTCCCCCTGAAGATGTGCATATCTTGAGGATTTTGCTTTTCATAGCAAATGCACATTGATGATTATATCTTGATTCCTTTTTCACTCAGAAATTCATTTAGGGTGTAATTCTTGAACTCGGTGCCATGGTCACCTCTAATCATCAATATCTTTGTAGTATGTTGGCGTTGACCTTCATTAGGAAAGTCTCACTCTTTCTCTTGAAAAACTATACCGAGGTATATCTTGAGTAATCATCCACTATGACCAAGCAATACTTTCTCCCCCAAGACTATCATAGGTTGGAGGACCAAATAGATCCATGTGGAGGAGCTCCAAGGTCCTTTTTGAGTAGATGATAGTAGTTGGGCGGTGAGCTATCTCATGAATCTTTCCTTCAATACATGCACTACAAGCACGATCTCCGGCAGAAGTCACATTTTTAGTCCAAGAAGGTGATCCCCTTTGAGGAGACTTTGCAATGATCTCATATTGACATGGGCTAGCCGGCGATGCCAAAGCCATCTTACATCAACTTTAGCCCTTAGGCAAGTCGCGATCTTAGTGGGTCGCTCCGAAAAATTAACCACATAGAGACCGTTCTCGACATGCCGACCAAAGGCTACTTTAAGAGTCTTGCTGCACATAATGGCCATAGAGTCAATGTCAAAGAACGTACTAGAGCCCAGAAGTGCAAGTTTATGGACGGAAACTAAATTTTATGCGAGGATCTCAACAAGCATAACCTTTTCCATGGTAAGTTCTGGAGAAATTATGACCTTGACGAGACCCAATACCTTTGAAATCGCATCATCACCAAAGGAGACTTGGGTGGCAATGGATGGGTCGTGATAAAGGTCCACCACCAAGTCCTTGCTTTTGGTCAAATGATTTGTCGCTCCACTATCAAGCAACCAGGACACCCCACCAGAAGCAAACTCCTGTATAAGATCAATGCTTGGATTTAGGTACCCATTCTTTAATGGGTCCTCTCAGGTTAGTAACAAGGGTCTTAGGAACCCAAATAGACCATTCAATGTACTCACCGTAAGAACCAACAAGCTTAGCAAAAACATTCCCATCACTGGCACGACACAAAACATAAGAGGGGTTAAAGTCATCGGCTGTGTTGGGCAGAGGGGTTTTGCCCTTCATGGTATTAGCACCCTTAGTTTGGTCTTTTTTCTTCTAATGAGTACCCTCCCCAGATTTAACGAAGGTTTCCGTAAGCTGGGGAGGTTTCTTAGTCTTCTTCTTCTTGTTCTTCTTGTACTTGGGTGCAAACCAAACTCCTTCCTTTGCAACCACTTCCTTTTGACTTCTCAAAAGGTCATTAAGATTATTTTCACCTTCAATGCATGTCACAAGGCCTTTCTCAAGCTTCTCTTTTAATTTGGTGTTCTCCTCCACAAGATGTGAATTCTCACAATAGGGGTTAGTAGCATGGACAATATCAATTAAAACAAATCGAGAGCACGTGGCTATTTCCTTAGTGAATTTTACTTGGAATTGAGCATGAGGCTCTTTTAAAGAGACATGAGCACTCCTCAAGGCCTCGTGAGCCTTGTCAAGTGTTGCAAGCTCTTCCTTGAGTCTAACACGGTCAAGACCAAGTGCACCCTTTTCGTATTGAAGCACACGTGTAAGAACAAGAGCATGATCAAGACCTTTCTTTAATTTAGCAAGGTCATCATTATGTGACTCCTCAAGAGTCAAACGAAGTCTTTGCTCTTCTTCAAGAGCAATAGAAAGATCCGCAGTCTCATCGGCATAGTCACGACTATGACCTTTTAATGTAGAGATAGTTTCTTCATGATATTCAATGAGGTCATTACCCTCTCAAAGTTGTTCCAAGAGAGCAACAAAATTCTTCTTGGATTTACCCTTGAGTTTTCTCATGAATTTCAAAGGAGTTTTCCTCGTTCTCTAGCACTTCCTTTTCATCGCCACTAACAGAGGTAGTGGAAAGGGTAGCATTGAGATTGGAAGTTTTAATGTTGGATGTTACCTTGTTGGATGCCTTGTCCATAAGGCACTTGGGAATGCGGTTTTTGTTGGGGGCGTTGAAGAGCGACCGCTTGCTTGGCGAAGAGGATGCAATGGCTACGGTGGCCACCCCCGTCACTTCACCACTTGCATCATCATGCTCATCCTCTTTGGAAAGGTACCCTTCTTGAGCCATCAACACCTTTTGAGGCTTGTTCTTGAAGAAGTTGTTCTTGTTTGGGAAGGTCTTGGCTTTCTCTTTTCGAATAAGTTTGCCACCATTGTCTTCCCTCTTCTCATAAGGACAGCCAGCCACAAAGTGACTCACATTGCCAAAGTTGTAGCAAGTCTTCACACGTTGCTTGACTTTGGGCCCATTTGAGTTATTCTTGGAGAAATTTGGCTTTGAATTTCTCTTATTGCCCAAAAACTGTCTTGATGCAAGAGCCATATGCTCGTGATAAGCATACTTGATGTCTTCGGGGCACAATTCCTCTTCTTCTTCCTCATCTTCCTCAAATTCAGCCTTGGACTTCAAGGCAAGGTTGGGAGAGTCTTTTCTTGACCATTGAACATGAGCAAGAGCATTGTCAGCGGTCTTGTTCCATATGTTCATAGCAATAAACACATCCAACACATCGCTTGATGACAAGGAGTGAAAGCCTGGCCTTTGACAGATGAAGGAGGATATAGATTTGTTGAAGGGCATAATAGACTTGAGAAACTTACGCTTGATCTAATTGTCATCCACATCCTTGCTTCCATGATCTTGGAGAGCGACATCAAGAGTCGTCACACTTAGGTATAGCTCACGAGGATCTTCATCCTCAATCATAACAAATTCATCGGCTTCATCAAGTATCACTTCATTGTTTGACTGTTGGATACTAGAACTTCCCTTGTAAATGGAAATGATGTGCTCCCAACAATCTTTGGCACAAGTGAAGGGACGCAAATGTGCATGGTCTTCAATGGGAATAGCTGCTTGAAGGATGAACATGGCTGAATGATTGAGTTGCTTGTCAACCTCTTCTCTTGGAGTGAGGTTTCTTGGATCATGAGGATAGTAGCCTTGCTCAATGATTCTCCAAAGTTGTGTTGAGCTGTGATTCAAATGATCCTTTATACGAAAATCCCCGTTAGAAAAATCGTTCTTAACAAGCTTTGCTGGAGGACCTAGACTAATAATATGTGGTGGGTGTACCGGTCCTACATAGACCATGGGAGGAGGAACGGAGACAAAAACATTTGCCCCACTTGTTCCTTGAGGTGATTTATTTTTTTACTACTAGCATTTTCCCTTTCGAAATTGGCCCCCATATCCGAAGTTGTGGGATTAGCTACCAACAATGGGTTGGTAAGCGGTTTATAAATATCAAGGAAATCCTTAAGCATGTTCTTGACTTCGATAGCCACTAAGGATTTAAATGTGGACATGACCTCATTTAATTCCCGTCAGGCGACCGAGTTCGCAGCAGCTGACTCGGGCACCTCCTCAACCCGGTCCTCATCGTCAGTCATACTCTTTGGGTGGTTAAACCTTTAATAAAGAGAAGAGGCTCTGATACTAATTGAAAGGATCGATATGGTTGACTAGAGGGGGGTGAATAGGCAACTAACAAATTTTATACTTTTCTTTAAACAAATTAGGTTTAGCAACAAATAGGTTGTCTAGATATGCAACTAGGTGAGTAACCTATATGATGCTAACAACAACAATAATAAGCAAGAAGTAAATACAAGTAAAATTAATAAATAACCACAAGTGTAACCGATGAAGACGAGGATGTGTTTATGAAGTTCCTTCCCTTTGAGGGGAAGTACGTCTCCGTTGGAGCGGTTTGGAGGCACAATGCTCCCCAAGATGCCACTAAGTCCACCGTATTCTCCTCACTCCCTCACACAATACGAAGTGTCGTAATTTCACTAATTGGTGCCCTTGAAGGTGGCAACCGGACCTTTACAAACAAGGTTGGGGCTCTCTCCAGAACTCAATTGGAGGGCTCCCAACGAAAACCACGAAGTTTCACCACAATGGAATGTGGCTCTGAGGTGACCTGTTTCATCTAGGGTTCTCAAACACCCAAGAGTAACAAAATCCACACAAGAACTTTGGGGGAATCATATTCCGTTGGTGTAAGTGTAGATGTAGATCTCCTCCTTCAATTCCTTGCAAGACAACAAGTTTGGGTGGCTAGGGAGAGAAATCGGGCAAGAAAGCATGGAGTGCATGAATGGTGAAGAGAGAGAGAGAGAGGTAAGAGATAAGAGGGAGGAGGAAGAACCCCCCCTATATAGGCCCCCACTTTCTGACTGTTACACCCGTTTTTACACGGCAACGGTACATCCAGTTGCCAGGGCGGTACAACCGGGTTGCCAATTTTAGTGGTGCAACCGCCCAGCCACCACCCAACAACCGGTCCAAAACAGAGAGTTGGCCAATGGTTCCACCTGCCACGGCTGCTGGGTGTGGCTAAGACCCACACGGTACAACCGCTATGAACATCGGTAGTACCGCCTATACTAATATAGTGATTCAACTGGGCCACCACCGCCCAACCACCGCAGCTAAATAAAATTGTTCCTGGTTGTGGACCGGTGCTGGGCTGGTTCAACCACTGAGGGGTTGAGTGGTACAATTACCCTAGCCAGGGGTACAACTGATCAGTCGGAAAGAAGGGGCCTCTCTCTCAATGCGGCGACTGAACGTGATGGGTGTAAAAGAGTGTGAGAAGAATTGATTCGCCCATAGACTTCCAATGTGGATTCCCTCTTAATAGTACGAGATCCATACGACCAAAGAGAATAGACGCGTAGGATACCTAACCGTCTTGTGCTTTACAAATGATACTTGCACACTTGGCACCCGGTTAGATAACATAGTGAGTTGTCATCATCACCAGAACACTTAATGGAGGAGAATGCCCTTACACATGGGCTTGGAATACTGGGGCTTCACCGTCAACAACGAGGAGGCCACGAGTGTCAGGTTAATTCATTTCTTCTAGAACATTTTCATCATGCTAGAGGCCTACCACCAGGAGCGAGGAGCCAAGTTTGCCAGCTTGTCTCGCCAACTCTGCCATGATGTCGTCTCCAAAGTCCTTGTCAAAATCATGTTCAATAATCGATACATCAATCTCTCCAAGGCCTTGAGTTTCCAAATGGTGCCGACACCAAGGCTACTAAAGAGCTTGTCACCCCAAGGTTGGCGACATCATGAGGACGGAAGGTCGGCCAAGAATTAGGCTCTTCACGCCACTTCTTATCACAAGTGTAGCGCATGTAAAAGATAATTAATATTTAAGTTAGAACTGCGCCTAGACTTTTGATGTAATATAACTTATCGTTTTGGATGAATGTAGGCTATCTACCTTGTGTTATTCTGCCTTTGTATGTTTTTACTCCCTACGCTTGCCGGAAGCTTGCACGTGTGTGCACATTTGACGTGAGCGCTTGTGGAACGTATCCTTAGCAGCCTACTGGAAGTGTCGCTGCTGAGAAGGTTACGCTTGGTGGTCTCAATGCAGCTACTTAAGTTGTCAAGAGGACTCAAAACAAAGTAAGAGCGCAATGGATCCTTACAAGGTTCCTTCGCGTGTAGTTTTTTCATACAAAGATTGCGGTTGTACTACGAAGAATAGCGATTACAACAAAGAATTTGGTTGAATTTTTTTCAACCTGGCTTTTCTTTGATGTACTTCTTGTCGTAAGATGATAACTTGAATGTCACTTGGGTGTCGTAAGTGACAACTCAAATGTCACTTTGGTGTCCATACGGTCACTCCCCTCGGGAAACTTGCACGCGTGGAACTCTTCAGCATCTTTGAGAAAAATAAAGAAGAGAAAAGAGGAAGTTGGAAACCTTGACAGTTTATTTAAGAATCTCACGCAAGGTTTAACGTAACACAACATCACATGCAACGCATAAAGAAATATGTACTTTGACAAAGAGTTGTGAAAAACTTGTCTTTATTTTATTATGCACAGGGTCTAGGACTGGCTTTGTACAAAGGATTACATGCCTTTCCGGCAGACTTGTACAAAAGGGGTTGACGGGAGGCCCAGGAACTATGCCTTACGTGTGGAACTTGCGTAGATGCTCGATGTTCCACGAGTTTAGCACGAGATGGCCTGACACGTCTCCAACGTATCGATAATTTTGATTGGTTTCATGCTATTATATTATCAATCTTGGATACTTTATATGCAATAATATGATACCTTATATCATTTTGAGGAACTAACCTATTAACCCAGTGCCAAGTGTCAGTTCCTTTTTTTTGCGTGTTTTTGACTTTTGAAAAAATCAATACCAAACAGAGTCCAAAAAGAATGAAATTTTGTTGTTGTTTTTATCTGGAAGATTTTGGATCCACGAAGCTTCTTGAAGAGGCAAAATACCACAGAAGGTGGCGACAAGACTACAGGGTGCGCTGAATAGGCTTGTGGGTCCCTCATAGGCCTCCTTGACTTAATTCCACTCCTATACATTCTGAATTATTCCAAAAACATCAGAGATCCACAAGAAACACTTTTTCCGTGGCTGCAAGTTTGTGTTAGGTCGTGATCCCATCTGGAGACCTTTTCTGGTGCCCTACCAGAGGCAGAATCGAGCACAAAGACCACGTACATCAACCTTGCCGCCTCCATGATGATGTGTGAGTAGTCCACCATAAACCTACAGGTCCATAGCTAGTACCTAGATGGCTTCTTCTCTCTATGATCTTCAATACAATGTTTGCTACAATTCTCGCGGTGATATGTTTGATGTAATCCTATTCAATGGTGTGTTTGTTGTGATCCGGTGAATTGTGGGTTTATGATCATATTATGCATGGAAAGTAACTGAGTCTCCTCTGGATTCTATTATGCAGGGTTATTATAGATTCATATTTCTCTTTGATCTATCTGTTTGGTTAAGCCAACTAGATTAATTTATCTTCAGTGTGAGTGGTGTGTTGTAGTGCTTTCAATATTGCGGTGCTCTATATCCCACGGGTAGAAGGGGACACGACACATTTTTTTTATTGTTTCTACTCAGCATAAAACGAAGGGGTGTGAACATATTGCTTGTCTTACTTTGTCTATCTTGATAACCCACAATTGTAGGGGATAGTAACAGTCTTCGCGGGTAGTATTACACCCTAATTTTTTGATTCGACACAAGGGGATCCAAACAATATTTATTGGTCTTAGCAGTTGAGTTATCAATTCAGCCATACCTGGGATATCTCTCTTTAGAAAAAGTTTTAGTAGCACAACAAGAATAGTTGTAGTAACGGTAATAGTAACAACATCAATTTTGTAGTGATTGTAACAACAATAGAAGCAATAGTAACTTGGCAAGATTCATTATATGAAAAGCGTAGGGTTTGGATTAGTGATGGATAAGCATGTTTATTGGATGACATTCATGATGTGACAGTCACATACTAGAGCGGTACAAAACTAGCTCCAATTCATCAATGTAATGTAGGGATGTACTCCGTATATAGTCATACATGCTTATAATAAGAACTTGCATGACATCTTTTGTCATACGCTCCCGTGACAACAGGGTACATAAGGAAACTAAGGGATATTAATGCTTCATTTTAATAGAGAACTGAAGCAATGCATTAACACATAGTGAATACATGAACTCCTCAAACTACGGTAATCACTTGAAAGAATCCCAATTATTGTCACCTTGGGGTATATGGATCATGACACATAATAGGTGCATACAACTTAAAATATAGGATAGAAAACACTCTCATATTGATGGAAACATAAAAGGTTTAGATCTAAAATCATGGCACTCAGACCCTAGTGACAAGCATTAAGCATACCAAAGTCACATCAACATCAATCTTAGAACATCGTGGATACTAGGGATCAAACCCTATCAAAATAACCCAATTATATGACAAATCTCATCCAATCCCAACACCGTCCAACAAGCCTACAAAGGAATTACTCACTCCCGATGGTGAGCATCATGATGGTGTTGGTGGAGAAGGGTTGGTGATGACGACAACGATGAATCCCCCACTCCGAAGCACCAAACGGACTCAAGATCTGCCACTCCGAGGAAGAATAGGAGGTGGTGGCGGCTCCATATTATAAAGCAAGATGAAAAATTCTCTCTGATTTTTCTCTCCAGAAATAGGAATCCATTGTACTGAAATTAGGGTCTACGGAGCCACGAGGTGGCCCCATGCCAACAAGGGGCGTTCGTGGGGGGGGGTGGTCAGGACTTGTTGGCTTGGCACCAACACGTGGCCCTCCTCCGTTGGGTGTTCGCTCAATTTTTTTATGTATTCCAAAAAAATTCTCCAACAAGTTTCGACCAATTCCGAGAACTCTTATTTCTACACAAAAGACAACACCACGGTTGTTCTACTAAAAAGAACGTCGGTCCGGATTAGTTTCATTCAAATCATGCAAATTAGAGTACAAAACAAGAGCAGAAGTGTTTGTAAAAGTAGATGCGTTGGAGACATATCAATTCCCCCAAGCTTAACTCTTTGCTTTTCCTCAAGCAGTTCGGTTGACAATCTAAAAGTGATAAAGGAAACTTTTACAAACTCTTTTGTTCTTGTTGTTGTATATATACTTAGCTAGTGTTCACGGTTTCCTCATAGATCATAAATAACCATATCAAAGATAACCTTTAAACGTTATATTCACTCATGGCCATAACATGAACAACTAGGAAGCAATAAGAAAATATCTCATATGCCAACAATTTGTCAAAGAAATCAAGATATAATATGATGATATGGTATCTTGCTATCCCTTTCTGAGACCACAAAACATAAATACAAAGAACCTGTGAGGTTCAAGAAGCGACTAAACATTGTAATTCATAGTAGAATAGATCCAGTCATGCTCACATCCAATATTAGCTAGACTAGATGCATAACAATGACATTAGTGCTCTCAGGTCTGGTGCTTTGGTGAGAAGATGATGTCTCAAATAGAAGAAAATAACATGAAAGTAAATAACATAAAAGTAAATAGAGAGTCCCTTCACAAAGGGAAGCATTGATTTGCACAGGTGCCAGAGCTGATGGTTTAAAACTGAAATGAAATTGTAATTTTGGGTGGTGTGCTTTTCCTCTCAGCGTCACAACGGAGATTTTGATATCTTCCATGCTAAACACATTATTGGCAGTTACCAAGCGGAAATATAAAGTGTAATCCCATCCACCATACATACACAAGCCATGGCTCACCAAATCCTCGGGTGCCCTCCGATATGTCAAATGTCTCAAGAGTTTTGTTTAATTTATTTTTTATTATGCAGGACTGAGCACCCTTTTTACCAGCCTCTCTCGTGCAATGACAAGTGAATAAATGCCCATCTTGAGAATAACCCGCTTAGCATGGAAGGTACTAACCGCTCGTCGCTCCATGAGCGGTACAAGCACACAAAACAGATGTTATTTGAATGTTTAGAGGTGTCACGTGCAAATTTACTTGGAATGAGAGGGTAATATTGTATATAGGTAGGTATGGTGGACTCATTTGGTACAACTTGGGTTTAGGAGTTTGGTCGTACAAGCAATATTTCCACTTAGGACAGGTGAAGGCTAGCAATAGATTGTGAAGCGACCAGCTAGAGGGTGAAAACAATCATAATCATGCATTGAGAATAATTAACATTAAACACTAGCATGAGTAGCATATGAACACTCTCAATTTAAATAGCATGAAGGATGCATTGGGTTTGAAGCAACTACATATTTGCACATGGGCCAAGTCAAGCCACCCAAATTACTAAGAGGAGGATACCAAACTAACATACTACATCACAATCATTTTAATGAATGTTGACACATAAGATAAATCATTATCCACTCCTAGATATTTAAGCATGGCATGAGGAAGTCATCATAAACATGTTACTCATAATATGATAAATCAGAATTGAATGAGCTAAACATATTTACAAAAAACAAAAAATAGGAAGAGTTCATAACAGCTTCCTTTACCACGATCACTTCATCAAATATCATCATTATTGCATTGCACTTGCATGACCGAATGATGTGAAACTACTAATAGTGCAAGTGTGCCATCGACTAAGCTGGAATATGTGAAACCGTTTATACAAAGGAGAAGACAAGGTAATATTGGTTGTTTGTTAGATCAACAATAATGCATATGAGAGCCACTTAACATTTTCATCATGTGCTTCTCCTTTCATTTTCTCAACAAAAGGAAAAGAACTTCAGAGAAAAGGCCCTGAAATATTTTTGGAGCTTTTGTTTTTTCCCAAAGAAAGAACATAAACAAGAAGGAGAAAAACTATTTACATAGGAAATATGCCAACAAGAAAGAGAAATATTTTTTGTTTTCTTTTAGTACCACAGGCTAATTAAACAAGAAAGAAAAACCTAAAAGAAGCGTGAGATATTTTTGGATTTTCAAAGTTTTTCAAGCACATAAGAAGAAGGTGAAGCTAAAACTAACATGGATACGCAATGAAAGAGGATGAACACCGACAATTGAAATAAAATGTGTGAACATTAATGCAATGTTGGTGATAAATACGTAACCATCCAAGCTTAGGCTTTGTCCTAGCTTGGCAATCACCATCCATAGCAACCATCGGGTCGAGGAGGGAAGTAGTTGGGCTGAGGCACTCGATAGTCACAAGCCTGGGTCGTGGCCTCCGCCTCAGCCAATTTTTCCCATAAGCGATTATATCTAATGGCATGACCGCATGCCCATTCTTGGCATGATAATCAAACAATGAAGGTGCAGCTAACATGATAACATCGCGAGTCTTCTTACTATAAACCACGTTGTAGCGAACGTGGCATAGAGGCTCAAGTTATCAATAAAGTGGTGTTCTATCATAGACTGATGATCTAGATAAACCTTAGGTAGAAAGTAATAAGTAGGGCCTATATTGATATTAAAGTGTCTTGCTAAGCGAGTGGCATAAATACCACCATGGACCTTTCCCCTGATCCGGTTAGCATGCAAGCGGCATGCAACAGTAGCTCCTAAGTTGTATGTGTTGTCATTAAATAATGCACGCCACCTCCACCTTTATCCATAGAAATCAAACATTTTCCTATAAATAATGCAAAGTAGTGCACAGGTGTAAACTGCAAACTAGTGGATGTGGCGTTTGACACTCCCCTAATTCTCCCATAGTTAAAGTAAGGAGGAATTCCTTGAAGTACTTTATCTTAGGCTCAGTTAATCCCTTGTTAGAGGGAATCAAGCATATTTGGCAGAACTGGGTAAATGTTATTTCATAATGTTTAACATATAAATCAAAATGTACCATGGTAATAGCAAGCCTATGCAAGAAATATAAATTTTGCACAAAAGAATTTGTAAGGAGATAGTATCGATCACACATATCCGCGTGGAATTTGGTCATCCTGGCATTTGCAATGAATTTCATGAACTCGTGATAGAAAACTGTTTTGCTCAGGAAGGCATTATGTGGCCATTTGCATGGTCAAACCTGTGTGACATGAAAGAGGTTGATATCCTAGTCTTGTGCACTTCCAACGGTTCCCTTGGAACTCTCTCTCTCTCTCTCTCTTGAAGAATCTCTCCTAAAGATGTTCATTTTCCCGAGGACAAATTTCTGAAATTTTAGGACCACAAAATGATGTCAGCAAAACTTTGTCAGGTTGATAGCAACTACTCATATAGATGCCTAAAGAGCACATCAAGCACTCAAACTACTTGGAACTCAAAGAATTCAACATGCAAGATCATTTTCAGTAGCACCAAGAGCAGCTAAGTATGAAAATATAATCCACCAAAGCAAAAACTAATTGGAGCAATGAGAGGGTCATATACCAAGGAGCAGTCCCCTCAAAAATCTTTCAGAAATGGAGTTCCGAGCAAAGAGATCGAAAATGTTAGGTTTGTGAGCAAGAACATGAGGGATAGAGCAACGAAGATTTTTTTTTCTAGAGGTAGGAGAAGGACTGGGCTGAAGAGATAAGTCAGGGGTCCCTGTACCCCTTCCCAAGCCATCAAGGCGCGCCCTTGGGGGTGTCCGCACCTGAAAGGACCACGATGACGCCTAGAGGGGGGGGGGTGAATAGGCTATTTAAAAACTTCTTCGGATTTTGCTTAAACCTAATGCGGAAATAAACTAAGAGGATACTTTTCAAGCACAAATCCTAAATGCAAAAGACATCGCAACATGCACCAACAACACGATCTACCAAGATGGACACAACACTGTTACTAACAAGCACAAGTAAGTTACACAAACTTACTTGAGATATATCACACGACAAGTAGGTGAACGACACAAGATACTAGATCACACTATAGCACACGATATATCAAAAGCTGCAAGTGTGAACGTGTGGATATAGAGGGTATGCTTGAACGATTAATCTTGTACAAAGAAATAGCCAACACAATATAATGAGCACAAACAATATGCAATGTATGTATGCTCAAGTAACACAAGTAAACCACAAGTAAGGAGTTAGGGTTAAGGATAACCAAGGTCACTGAGACAAAGATGTATCCCGATGTTCACTTCCTTGGAGGGAAGCTAGTCACCGTTAGAGAGGTGGATGTTACCACGAAGGCACACCAACGCCACGAAGGCTCACCCTATTCTCCCTTTGAGATAACACCACGAAGGCGTTTCTCAACCCCTAGTGGTAAGCATTTGAGGTGGCTTCCAAACCCTCACAAACTTTTCCGGGGGTAATCACACGGATTGATTCCTCTCCGAAGAACTCCTACCGCCTAGGAGTCTCCAACCTCCAAGAGTAACAAGATCACGGGGAATGCTCAAAACTTGCTCAAATCCCAAATAGCTTGGCTTGAGAGGAGGACAGGGAGACGATCTATCTTTTGATTGGAACAACTCTCAAAGGGGCTCACAAATGCTCTTGGGATCCAAGATTTGGTGTGAGCAAATGTGTGTGAGGTAGAAATGTGTTCTTATGAAGATATGGCTGTGTTGGGCCCCCTCTCACGAAGTGGGAGGGGGCTATTTATAGTGGAGAGGGGAAAGTGACCGTTGGGGTCACTTAAATCTGACAGTGGTCGGACGCCCGACAGTTCTCGGATGTCCGGACGCCAACAAGGGGTCGGACGTCCGACAGGGGTCGATCGTCCGAGGGATGTATATATATCAGCAACCACTGTATAGATATCAGGAATCACTGTATAGACGAACAGGGACCGGACGACCGAAGAGAAGGTCAGATGTCCGAGAGTTTAGCTCTGTTCAAGGGCACCGGACTTCCGAAAGTGGTCGGACGTCCGGCCCTCGGACGACAGCGGGAGGCCGGAAGTCCGAGTTATTTGTCTCTGAATTTCTCTAGTGCAAGGTTCCGGTTTTCCGAAGTGGTCGGGTATCCGGCCCTCGGACGTCCGGAGGGAGCCGGATGTCCGAGACTTTGGCTCTGGTATAAGGTTCCGGATTTCCGAAGTGGTCGGGCGTCCGGCCCTCGGACGTCCGGAGGGAGGCGGATGTCCAAGACTTTGGCTCTGGTATAAGGTTCCGGATTTCCGAAGTGGTCGGGCGTCCGGCCCTCAGACGTCCAGAGGAAGCCGGATGTCCGAGGCATTGGTTCTGTTTTTGAGATCAAAGCAGAGCAGTGGAGATGTGGTATGGGCAGAAAAGCAGAGATGTAGTTTGAGAAAATTTATCGCAATACCCAGTGATCCCCTCTTAATAGTGTGGATCCCTAAAGACTCAAGAATCATAAAAAGAAGGGGTACCGATGATCTATACTTGCATGTATAGTTTTATTCGCTGCTCATCACTCCGCACCACTAACGTCAAAGGAACTGATACCTTTGAGTTAGCCTTTCACTTGAGCTTGGTGTTGTTGTTCCTTCTTGACTCAAGTTGAAAGCAAGACATGATGAAGTCTTCAAGAAACTCTCCCATACACAATGTGGAAAGCCTAGCTTGTATATTCATCTTCATCTGTCCACCATGTGAGCATCCACAAGATTCAAGCATGTAGTACTCAGGAATGCTTATCTTGATCTTGTCCTTGTTAGCACATGAGTTTCAATGATATATTCGTGCTGATCCACTTAAACTTGCACACCACAATCTTGATGACGATCACCACTTGACGTCATCCTTCATGGGTTGTATGAGATCTTCCTTTTGACGCAAGCCCATGGAAGCACACCTAACCCCCACATAGAACTCTCACAAAGACCATGGGTTAGTACACAAACACGTAATGGACAATGCTTACCATACCATGGGATCACTTGATCCCTCTCGCTACATCTTATACGCTTTGTGTGTTGATCATCTTGATTTACTCTTTGTCTGAGATATTGATCAACCTTGTGTCTCTATGACCATTCTTTGGATAATACCTTGAATACCATCTTGGACATCATATAAACTCCTTGAACCCAACAGATGGACTTCAAGAAGTGCCTATGGACAAATCCTATAAATATAACTTAAGGCAACCATTAGTCCATAGGAATTGTCATCAATTACCAAAACCACATATGGAGATATATGCTCTAACAGCGCCCTAGTCATCAAAACGTGTATGTCAGATGTTCGCAACATCTATACACGACGCTTGGGGTAGTTCACTGAGCGGTGCATTAAGGACATAAGCCTTCTGCACAACAATGAGGATAATCCTGAGTTTACGGACCCAATCCGCATAAGTGCTACTATCATCTTTCAACTTAGTTTTCTCTAGGACCAAAAACCGGGGAGCTACAACGCAAGCTAATCATCTACAACATAATTTGCAAATACATTTTGACTATGTTCATGATAATGAAATCAATTAATCATATTACTTAAGAACTCCCACTCAAATTCATATCCCTCTAGTCATTCTGGTGGTATATGATCCAAATCCACCAACTCAAGTCCGATCATCACGTGAGTTGAGTTAGCTCCAATGGTTAACATCTCTATATTGATCATATCTACTATATGACTCATGTTCGACCTTTGGTCTCTTGTGTTCCGAGGCCATGTTTGTACATGCTAGGCTCATCAAGTTTAACCCGAGTGTTCCACGTGTGCAATTGTCTTGCACGCATTGTATGTGAACGTAGAGTCTATCACACCCGATCATCACGTGGTGTCTCGAAACGAGAAACTTTCACAACGGTGCACAGTCGGGGAGAACACAATTTTATCTTGAAATCATAGTGTGGGATCACCTTATAATGCTACTGTCGTCCTAAGCAAAATAAGGTGCATAAAAGTAGTGGCGAAGCCATAAAATTTGGCCAATGGGTTCTCTCATTAGCTCATTGTCAGGATTTGGTATGAAACAATATGTAAAGTCTAACTTTGAACTATATTAGGAAAGAGTATTTTCGACAAAATCTTACAACAAGAGTACAACACTCAAAGGCAGTGCAACGAACAGAATATGATGTTGATCATCATATATATTGATTAAATTTAAAGCTAACGAGTGCAAGACATACCAATTGGATAAAAGGATTAACATCACATGCAAATCAAAAGTGACATGATATGGCCATGAACTTGTGCTTTTCATCTCCATCTTCAAAGCACCGGCATGATCTCCATCATCACCGGTGCCACACCATGATCTCCATCATTGTGCTGCCATCGAGGTTGTTGTTCTAACTATGCTATCGCTACTAAAGCTACTTAACTAGCAATAAATCAAAGCATCACCAAGCGCAAAATAATTAAAGACAACCCTATGAGTCTTTCCGGTTGCCGTAGCATCGACATGCAAGTCGACATTTAACTATTACAATATGATCATCTCATACATCAAATATATCATATCATGTCTTTGGCCATATCATATCACAACATACCCTACAAAAACAAGTTAGACATCCTCTAATTTTTTGTTGCATGTTTTACGTGGAAGCTATGGGTATCTAGCATGATCACATCTTACTTATGCCAAACCACATCAGTGATATACAAGTTGCTATTTAACCTTCTCCAAGGACCGCCTATGTCAAATCCAATTCGACTAAAGTAGGAGAAACACACACCCGCCAGCCATCTTTATGCAACAATTTGCATGTCAGTCGATGGACCGGTCTCTCCTAAGCGTATGAGTAAGGTTGGTCTGGGCCGCTTCATCCAACAATACAACCGAATCAACAAAATACTAAGGAGGGCAACAATATGAATATCAATGCCCACAAAATCCTTTGTGTTCTACTCGAGATGTCATCTACACATAGACCTAGCTCTGATACCACTGTTGGGGAACGTTGCATGGGAAACAATAAAATTTGCTATGCACACACAAGTTCTATCCATGGTGGTGACCATCTACGAGAGGAGAGATTGTATCTACATACCCTTGTAGATCGCTAAGCGGAAGCGTATATAACGCGTTTGATGTAGTCCAACATCTTTGCTATCGAAATTGCAGTTCATCTCGGGATCTCATCTTCATACGTCCCGTGATCCGATCACGTTCCATTCCGACCTAGTTCCGAACGGACGGCACCTCCACGTTCAACACCCGTACAACTCGATGACGATCTCCACCTCCTTGATCCAGCAAGCAAGGGTGGACAGGTAGATGAGTTCTCTGTCAGCACGACTGTGTGGCGGGGATGGTGGTGGAGCTGATCCGCCAGGCTTCATCGTGTACTACTGAACCGATCTAGAGGTGAAACGAACTAGAGGAGGGAGAGAAAGTTGCGCCATGACTTCATTGGGGCGGCTGCGCGCCATAACCTTTCAGGGTCGTGCGTCGCTCTCCTCTCCACTATATATAGGAGGGAGGGGAAGGGGTGGCGCCATGACCTAATTGGGGCTGGGCCGTGTGGCATGACCAAATTGGGGTCGGGCCGCGCGCCATGACCAAATTGGGGTCGGCGGTGCTAGGAGGAGTCCTTCTCCTATTCGGACTCCTCTCCACCTCCTCATTTTGGGCACAAAGAACCATAGGGGATGGCCTTCCATCCCACCAAGAGCTGGTGCACCACCTCTTAGGCCTATGTGCCCCCGCGGGTGGGTGGCCCATCCCGATGAACCACAGGAACCCATTCGTCACTCCCCATACTTTACCGATAGTGCCCGAAACCTTTCCGGAACCCGAGTACCTCTTTCCTCTATATAAATCTTCGTCTTTGGACCATTCTAGAACTCCTATGATCGTCCGAGATCTCATCCGGAACTCCTAACAACCTTCGGTCACCAACATTCATAAATCAACTATACAGAAACAACACCGAACCTTAAGTGTGCAAACCCTGCGGGTTCGAGAACTATGTAGACATGGCCTGAGCCACTCTTCGGTCAAAAAAAATAGAGGGACCTAGGTGCCCATATTGGATCCTACATATTCTACGAAGATCTTTATCGGTTGAACTTCTATGTCAAGGATCCAGTTAATCTCGTATGATGTTCCCTTTGTCCATCGGTATGTTACTTGCCCGAGATTAGATCATCGGTATCTCCATACCTAGTTAAATTTCGTTACCGGCAAGTCTCTTTACTCATTCCGTAATACAAGATCGTGTGACCAACTCTTTAGACACAATTCTTGCAAGATCATTGTGATGTTGTATTATCGAGTCTGCCCTAGACATACCTCTTCGTCGTACGGAGTGACAAATCCCACTCTTGATTCACGCCAACCCAACAGACACCTTCGGACATACCTGTAGAGCACCTTTATAGTCACCAAGTTATGTTGTGATGTTTGATACACACAAGGCATTCCGCCAGTGCGTGGGAGTTGCATGATCTCATGGTCATAGAAACAAATACTTGACATGCAGAAAACAGTAGCAATAAACTGACACGATCACATGCTACATTCATAGTTTGGGTCTTGTCCATCACATCATTCTCCTAATGATGTGACCCCGTTATCAAATTACAACTCATGTCTATGGTCAGGAAACTTTCACCATCTTTGATCAACGAGCTAATCCTTAGAGGATCACTAGGGACGGTGTGTTGTCTATATACCCACACATGTATTTGAGTTTTCAATTAATACAATTATAGCATGGATAATAAACAATTATCATGAACAAACAAATATAATCATAACAAATTTATTATTGCCTCTAGGGCATTTTTCCAACACCGGGCCCCGCCCTTGAGGCTTACTAGGGAACGAACGTTATGAGCCCCCTCTGCCCCTCTTCTTGTTTGATCTGTGACCTTTGCAGCTTGCTGATGTGAATCCCACTTCCCCCGTGCAGTTTCTGACCGAAAACGGCCCCAACAACCTCACCCAAAGCTGACTCCGCCGCATTTGCTCGCCACCTGTGACTCGAGCCTCGTCGATGTTCCTTTCGACCTCGACCTGAACAACGATTCCACTTTGGTTCCATCCCCGCCATCGTCAAGGTTTTTCATGCCTCCTCTCACTGACGGTGAGCATGGCCGCCTCCATGTCTCGAGGTTGAAGATGACACGTGGGGGTCACCTGCCATCCTCACCTCTCTCTCCCTCCCCTCTCTGTCGCAGTTAGTCGGGCCCCGTTTTTCAGATTTAAACCCAGGCAGGTTCATGTGCTGGCTCGCCTGGGCCGGCTTAGCCGGCCGGTCTGGCTCGGATGGTTATTTAGGCCGAGGGGCAACAGTTCCATTTTTCCTTTTTAACATTCTAGCATTTTCCAAAATTCCTCCAAGCTAAAATATAAGTCCAAATTTAATAATTCCCCTTCATAAAATGTTTTAATAATCTAAACTATTTATTGGTGCCACTTGTGCAATTTTTGAAGAAAGTTTTATACACTATTTTTATTTGAAACCTTATTTTAAACATTTTAACTCTCGCTAAAAGTACTTATCACCAGTTTTTGTATTTCAAAACGAGAGGCTGTAATTTTTAGAACAATAATAATCACCCTAGTATTTTACAAAATTGAGTTGACATTTTTCTGAGTGTTGTATTTTTCCTATTTTTTATGCGGTCTTATTTTTGGCCATTATTATTGCGATGATAGATTGTGTTGTTGATGCAGGAGCTGGACCAGAAGATTTTGAAGACTTTGAAGATCTTGTTGAGCCAGCCAAGCAGCCCTTTGACCATGTCTAAGAAGCTATTTTATGCATGGCATATATCACTTCATTCCGTTGCACCGAATCATGATGAATCGGTGACCCCCGTGGTGGGTTACCTTTGTTACTTTCCTCGTTGATACTTGAATAATGCATGGCGCTTCCTTCCTATGAGGTTGTGCGGGTGGGAAGTAGTTAGGATGCTTAGAAGTTGCTACGTGAGTGGGATAGGAAGATGCATGGTGTCCAAAAGGAAATGATTTCAAAGATTATTTAGAAAAGCCCATCGCGCCATGGGGGCTTGTGGGCACCCTGCTGGCCCACTTGCCCCCCTCTTTTGCTATATGAAGGGTTTCGTCCAGGAAAAAATCGGGGAGGAGCTTTTTCGTGGTTTCGCCGCCACCACGAGGCGGAACTTGAGCAGAACCAATCTAGAGCTCCGGCACGACGATCCTGCCGGGGAAACTTCCCTCCCGGAGGGGAAAATCGTCGCCATCGTCATCACCAACACTGCTCTCATCGGAGGGGACTCATCAGCATCAACATCTTCATCAGCACCATCTCATCTCCAAACCCTAGTTCATCACTTGTAACCAATCTCCATCTCGCGACTCCGATTGGTACTTGTAAGGTTGCTAGTAGTGTTGATTACTCTTTGTAGTTGATGCTAGTTGGATTACTTGGTGGAAGAGTTTATGTTCAAATCCTTGATGCTACTCATTACCTCTCTAGTCATGAATATGATTATGCTTTGTGAGTAGTTACTTTTGTTCCTGAGGACATAGGATAAGTCATGCTAATAGTAGTCATGTGAATTTGGTATTCGTTCGGTAATTTGATATGTTGTATGTTGTTTTCCTCCAGTGGTGTTATGTGAATATCGACTACATAACACTTCACCATTAGTTGGGCCTAGAGGAAGGCATTGGGAAGTAGTAAGTAGATGATGGGTTGCTAGAGTGACAGAAGCTTAAACCCTAGTTTATGCGTTACTTCGTAAGGGGCTGATTTGGATCCACTAGTTTAATGCTATGGTTAGACTTTGTCTTAATTCTTCTTTCGTAGTTGCGGATGCTTGCGAGAGGGGTTAATCATAAGTGGGATGCTTGTCCAAGTAAGGGCAGTACCCAAGCGCTGGTCCACCCACATATCAAACTATCAAAGTAACGAACACGAATCATATGAACATGATAAAACTAGCATGACCGAAATTCCCGTGTGTCCTCGGGAGCGTTTTTCCTCCTATAAGACTTTGTCCAGGCTTGTCCCTTGCTACAGAAGGGATTGGGCCAGTTTTTTGCACCTTTGCTACTTTTGTTACTTGTTGCTTGCTACGAATCATCTCACCACACAATCACTTGTTACCGACAATTTCAGTGCCTACAAAGTTTACCTTGCTAAAAACCACTTGTCAGATCCTTCTGCTCCTTGTTGGGTTCGACACTCTTACTTATCGAAAGGACTACGATTGATCCCCGATACTTGTGGGTCATCAAGACTCTTTTCTAGCGCCGTTGCCAGGGAGTGAAGCGCCTTTGGTAAGTGGAACTTGGTAAGGAAACATTCATATAGTGTGCTGAAATTTATTTTCACTTGTCACTATGGATACTAATCCTTTGAAGGGCTTGTTCGGGGTATCTTCACGTCGAACGGAAGCACAAAGAGTTGCTTCTCAACCTGCTGCACCCGCTGAAAATATTTTCTTTGAATTTCCTTTGGGTATGCTTGAGAAACTGCTGGCTAATCCTTTTACAGGAGATGGAACATCACATCCAGACTTGCATCTTATCTATGTAGATGAAGTTTGTGGTTTATTTAAGCTTGCAGGTGTGCCTGAGGATGAGGTCAAGAAGAAGGTCTTTCCTTTATCTTTGAAGGATAAGGCGTTGACATGGTATAGGCTATGTGATGATACTAGATCATGGGACTACAATCGGTTGAAAATGGAATTTCATCAAAAGTTTTATCCTATGCATTTAGTACATCGTGATCGGAATTATATTTATAATTTTTGGCCTCGTGACAGAGAAAGCATCGCTCAAGCTTGGGGGAGGCTTAAATCAATGCTATATGCATGCCCCAATCATGAGCTCTCGAGAGAAATTATCATTCAGTACTTCTATGCTCGGCTTTCTCATGATGATCGCACCATGCTTGACACTTCTTGTACCGGTTGTTTTATGAAGAGACATATTGACTTCAAATGGAATTTATTGGAGAGAATTAAACGCAACTCTGAAGATTGGGAGCTTGAAGAAGGTAAGGAGTCAGGTATGAATTTCACGTTTGATTGTGTTAAATCCTTTGTTGAAACAAATACTTTTTGTGACTTTAGCGGTAAGTATGGACTTGACTCCGGGATAGTAGCTTCATTGTGTGAATCCTTTGCTGCTCATATTTATCTCCCCAAAGAGAAGTGGTTCAAATATCATCCTCCTTTAGAAGTCAATGTAGTTAAACCCATTCCAGTTGAAGAGAAAGTCATTGCCTATAATGATTCTGTTGTTCCCAGTGCTTACATTGAGAAACCACCTTTCCCTGTTAGGATAAAGGATCATTCTAAAGCTTCAATTGTGATACGTAGAGGCTATATTTGAACACCTACACCCCCTGAGCAAATTAGAGTTGAACCTAGCATTCCTATTATCAAAGATCTTATGTATGAAGAAGTTGAGGGATAATATTCACTTCTGTGAAGATGCTGCTAGAATTGTTAAACCTCACGCTAGAGACAAACATAGGCATGTTGTTGGCATGCCTGTGGTTTCTATTAAGATAGGAGATCATTGTTATCATGGTTTATGTGACGTGGGTGCTAGTGTTAGTGCAATGCCTCACTCCTTATACGATTAAATCAAAGACGAGATTGCACCTGTTGAGATAGAACCTATAGATGTCACTATTCAGCTTGCCAATAGAGATACTATCTACCCTGTGGGAATTGTTAGCGATGTTGAACTCTTGTGTGGTAAAACGAAGTATCCGGTTGATTTCCTCATTCTTGCTACCGCACAAGATAGCTTCTGTCCCATCATATTTGGTAGACCTTTTCTCAATACCGTCAATGCTCATATTGATTGTGAGAAGCAAACTTTCACTGTTTGCTTTGAAGGTGTGTCACATGAGTTAAATTTCTCTAAGTTTGGTAGACAACCTCATGAAAAAGAGCTGCCTAGTAGGGATGAAACTATTGCCTTAGCTTCTATTGCCGTGCCTCCTACTGATCCATTAGAGCAATACTTGCTTGAGCATGAAAATGATATGCATATGGATGAAAGGGATGAGATAGATAGAGTTTTCTTAGAACAATGTCCTATTCTTAAGAATAATCTGCCTGTTGAACTGCTTGGGGATCCACCCCCACCAATGGGTGATCCTGTGTTCGAGCTTAAACAGTTGCCTGATACTCTTAAGTATGCCTATCTTGATGAAAAGGAGATATATCCTGTCATTATTAGTGCTAGCCTCTCAGAGCATGAAGAAAAGAAGTTACTAAAAACTCTGATGAAGCACTGTGCTGCTATAGGATATACTCTTGATAATCTTATGGGCATTAGTCCTACTCTATGCCAACACAACATCAAAACTGATCCTGATTTCAAACCAGTTGTTGATCATCAAAGGAGATTGAATCCTAAGATGAAAGAAGTAGTAAGAAAAGAAATACTAAAGCTCCTGGAAGCCGACATTATCTATCATGTTGCTCATAGCGATTGAGTGAGTCCGGTGCACTACGTCCCTAAGAAGGGAGGAATTACCGTTGTCCCTAATGATAAGGATGAGTTTATCCCACAGAGGATTATTACTGGCTATAGGATGGTGATCGATTTTAGAAAATTGAATAAAGCCACTAGGAAAGATCATTATCCTTTGCCTTTTATGGACCAAATGCTAGAGAGGCTGTCCAAACACACACACTTCTGCTTTCGAGACGGTTATTCTGGTTTCTCCCAAATACCAATTGCACAATCTGATCAGGAGAAAACCACTTTCACCTGCCCTTTCGGTACCTTTCCTTATAGATGTATGCCTTTTGGCTCATGTAATGCACCTGCCACCTTTCAAAGATGTATGATGGCTATATTCTCTGACTTTTGTGAAAAGATTGTCGAGGTTTTCATCGATGACTTCTCTGTTTACGGGTCTTCCTTTGATGATTGTCTTAGCAACCTTGATCGAGTCTTACAGAGATGTAAAGACACCAATCTTGTCTTGAATTGGGAGAAGTGCTACTTTATGGTCAATGAAGGCATCGTCTTAGGACATAAAATTTCCGAAAGAGGTACTGAAGTCGATAAGGCTAAGGTTGATGCAATCGAGAAAATGCCATACCCCATAGATATCAAAGGTATAAGAAGTTTCCTTGGTCATGTTGGTTTCTATAGAAGGTTCATTAAAGACTTCTCTAAGATTTCTAGGCCTCTTTCCAATATCTTGCAAAAGGATATTCCTTTTGTTTTTGACGATGATGGTGAGGAAGCCTTCAAAATACTTAAGAGGGCTTTGATAACTGCACCTATTGTTCAACCACCTGATTGGAACTTGCCTTTTGAAATCATGTGTGATGCTAGTGATTATGCTGTTGGTGTTGTTCTAGGGCAAAGAGTTGATAAGAAGTTGAATGTCATTCACTATGCTAGTAAAACTCTAGACAGTGCCGAGAGAAACTATGGTACTATGGAGATGGAATTTTTAGCACTCGTGTTTGCACGTGAAAAGTTTAGGTCTTACATAGCTGATTCCAAAGTCACTATTCACACTGATCATGCTGCTATTAAGTACCTCATGGAGAAGAAAGACGCTAAACCTAGACTTATCAGATGGGTTCTCTTGCTACAAGAATTTGATTTGCACGTTGTCGACAGGAAGGGTGTTCATAACCCAGTAGCAGATAACTTGTCTAGGTTGGAGAACGTTTTTGATGACCCACAACCTATTGATGATAGCTTTCCGGTGAGCAATTGAATGTCATCAATGCTTCATGTAGTGCACCTTGGTATGCTGATTATGCAAACTATATCGTTGCCAAATATATACCACCTAGTTTCACATACCAGCAAAAGAAGAAATTCTTCTTTGACTTGAGACACTACTTTTGGGATGATCCTCACCTTTATAAGGAAGGAGTAGATTGTGTTATTAGACGTTGTGTACCTGAACATGAATAGGGATAGATCCTACAGAAGTGTCACTCCGAGGCCTACGAAGGCCACCATGCGGGAGATAGACCTACACATAAGGTATTGCAATTAGGTTTCTATTGGCCCACTCTCTTCAAGGATGCCCGTAAGTTTGTCTTGTCTTGTGACGAATGTCAAAGAATAGGTAATATTAGCAAACGTCAGGAAATGCCTATGAACTATTCACTTTTCATTGAACCATTTGATGTCTGGGGCTTTGATTATATTGGACCTTTTCCAAAATCCAACGGGTATACTCATATCCTAGTTGATGTTGATTACGTCACTAAGTGGGTAGAAGCTATCCCCACTAGTAGTGCTGATCACAACACCTCTATCAAGATGCTGAAAGAAGTTATCTTCCCTAGAATTGGTGTCCCTAGATATTTAATAACCGACGGCGGTTCACATTTCATTCATGGTGCTTTCCGTAAAACGCTTGCTAAGTACGATGTCAACCATAGAATTGCGTCTCCCTATCACCCTCAGTCCTGTGGTCAAGTAGAGCTAAGCAATAGAGAGATTAAACTAATTATGCAAAAGACTGTCAACAGGTCTAGAAAGAATTGGTCTAAGAAGCTCGATGATGCACTATGGGCTTATAGAACTGCCTATAAGAATCCCATGGGCATGTCTCCGTACAAAATGGTGTACAGTAAAGTATGTCATTTACCTCTTGAGCTAGAGCATAAAGCTTATTGGGCAATAAAAGAGCTCAACTTTGATTTCAAACTTGCTGGTGAGAAGAGGTTATTTGATATTAGCTCGCTTGACGAGTGGAGAACTCAGGCATATGAGAATGCCAAGTTGTTCAAAGAAAAGGTTAAGAGGTGGCATGATAAAAGGATACAAAAGCATGAGTTCAATGTAGGTGATTATGTCTTGCTATATAATTCTCTTTTAAGAGATTTTGCAGGCAAGCTTCTCTCTAAATGGGAAGGTCCCTATATTGTTGAGGAAGTATATCGTTCCGGTGCTATCAAGATCAACAACACGGAAGGTAATTGTCCGAGAGTTGTAAATGGGCAGAGAATCAAGCATTATATCTCAGGTACTCCCATAAATGTTGAAAGCAATATCATCAATACCATAACTCCGGAAGAATACCTAAGGGATATTTATCAGCCTGTTTCAGACTCCGAAAACGAAGAGGTATGTGTTTCGGTAAGTAAACAGACTCCAAAACTTTTCTAGTAGGAATTTTTCTTCGTTTTGGAATATTTTGAAAAAATACAAAAATTAGAAGTAGTCCGGAAAGTGCGCGAGGAGGCGACAAGCCTGCACGACGCGGGCCCACCCCCTGGCCACACCGTGAGGGCTTGTGGCCACCTCGTGCGCCTCTCGTACTCCGTTTTCGTGCAGGGTACTCCTTCATGTCTGGAGAAAATCATTATATATACTCCCATTTGGTCTGACCCTGCATCACGCAGATTTCCTCTGTTTTTCGTTTCAAGCCTGTTTCTGTTGCAGATCTAGATCGCTATGACTTCCCCAAAAGCTCCGAAGGACAAAATCTTCAAGAAGGTCATCAATCCCTACCTCACGGGAGTGCTGCAACACCCTCAATCTATCGAGATGCATGAGGGGATGTTGCACATCCGTGATGTTGATGGGCCAAAGAAGACAGGAAGCGTGGAGACAAGGCTCGAAGCAATGGAGCAACAAGTCTTCAAGTGCCAAGGGATGGTGGAGCATGGACTCAACGCCAACCACATGATGATCACGGAGTTCACCAAAAAGCACAGGATTGATGCCAATGACATTGGGAAGCATCTCTCCAGGCTCTATGACACGATTGATCAACTCCAAGGCCAGATATATGACATGCAGAACCAAAACTGTGAGTATGAGTATAGATTTAAATCAAATCGGTTGGCTGCAGATTTGAGGATTCCAGAGACTCGTTCATCTTTCCATGATGGAGCACCTATGCCTTGGAAGACGGAGGATCAAACTCATGTTGCAACAACTCCACCATCACCACCAAAGGAAGACAACTAAACATGGGTATGGGCAATCCCCTTGGCTTGTGCCAAGCTTGGGGGAGTTGCCCCCGTATGGTATCACCATCACTTATTTTGCCTTTACCTTTGTTTTAGTTTTCCTTTTCAGTTTTCTCTTTCTCTAGTAGATTAAAAGTCTTAGTGTTTTAGTCTTGAGTTTTGCTTTGTGTCACCCCCGATGTATTCGAGCTCGTGAGCCATATAATAAAGAGTGTCTTGGTTGAAGGGCTTTGCCTCTTGCCATGATCAAAAGAGTGAGAATAGAACAAAAGTATGAAAGATCGTGTAATGATCTTATGGGAAGTGATGGCTTCACATATAAAAAGAATGAGGATTGAAACTTGTTGAGGGTAGGCAAACGTAGACCTTGGTCATTGTTCCAATTAATAGGAAGTGATAAAGAAGGAGAGGTTCACATATAAATATATCATCTCTGACACCATGTATGATTGTGAACACTCACTAAACTATTACATGCCTAGAAGTAGATGTTGGACAAGGAAGACAACATAATGAATTGTGTTTGCTTTGCTATGAACAATGTTATATGATTAGAGATCCCTTAGCATGTGACGATTGCTTCCACCTCACATTAGCCAAAACTCCCGCACCAAGTAGAGATACTACTTGCTCATCCATAAACCATCAACCAAGTTTTGCCATGTGAGTCCACCATACCTACCTATGGATTGAATAAGATCCCTCAAGTAAGTTGTCATCGGTGCAAGCAATAAAAATTGCTCTCTAATATGTATGATCTATTAGTGTGTGGAAAATAAGCTTTATACAAACCTGTGATGAGGAAGACATAAAAGCGACAGACTGCATAATAAAGTTCTTTATCATAGGAGGCAATATAAAGTGACGTTCCTCCGCACTAAGAGGACATGCATAAAAACCTCAAAAGCGCATGACAACCTCTGCTTCCCTCTGCGAAGGGCCTATCTTGTACCTTTACTTTTTGCCCTTGGAAGAGTCATGTTGATCTTCACCAATTCCTTATTTTGCCTTTGTCTTGGCTACCGTCACATGCTTGGGAAAGATCTATATTCATATGTCAACTTGGAAGTAAGTATTCATGAATTATTATTGTTGACATTACCCTTGAGGTAAGCAGTTGGGAGGCAAAACTGTAAGCCCCTATCTTTCTCTGTGTCCAGCTGAAACTTTGATCTCATGAGTACCACGTGAGTTGTAGCAATTGTAGAGAACGAAAGAATGATTGAGTATGTGGATTTGCTTTACAAGCTCTTATTTGACTCTTTATGATGTTGTGATAAATTGCAATTGCTTCAATGACTAAAGTCTATCGGTTGTTACTTCTCGGTAAGGTTCTTGATCCATGCTTTACTTTGTGAAGGAATTATCACTTTAGCATGAGAGATTATATCTTGGTATTGTTGTTCTGATCTTGATCATGATGCATGCATGTTCGTATCTTGTTTTGTCGACACCTCTCTCCCTAAACATGTGGACATATTTATTGAGCTAGGCTTTCGCTTGAGGACAAGCGAGGTCTAAGCTTGCGGGAGTTGATACGTCCATTTTGCATCATGTTTTCATGTTGATATTTATCGCTTCTTGGGGTGTTATTTCACTTCATGGTACTATTCTTATGCCTTTTCTCTCTTATTTTGCAAGGTTTACATGAAGAGGGAGAATGCCGGCAACTTGAATTCTGGCCTGAAAGTGGAGCAAAGTTAGGATACCTATTCTGCGCAACTCCAAACCCCGTAAAAATCAACGAGGATTTTTTCCCAATTTATCAAAAATATTGCGCCGAAGAAGTGCCAGAGGGGGGCGTGCAGGTGGCCACAAGCCTGCACGGCGCGGCCACCCCCCCCCCCCCAGGCCGCGCCATGGGAGCTTGTGGGCACCCTGCTGGCCCACTTGCCCCCCTCTATTACTATATGAAGGGTTTCGTCCAGGAAAAATCAGGGAGGAGCTTTTTCGTGGTTTCGTCGCCGCCACGAGGCGAAACTTGAGCAGAACCAATCTAGAACTCCGGCAGGATGATCCTACCGGGGAAACTTCCCTCCCGGAGGGGGAAATCGTCGCCATCGTCATCACCAACACTCCTCTCATCGGAGGGGACTCGTCAGCATCAACATCTTCATCAACACCATCTCATCTCCAAACCCTAGTTCATCACTTGTAACCAATCTCCATTTCGTGACTCCGGTTGGTAATTGTAAGGTTGCTAATAGTGTTGATTACTCTTTGTAGTTGATGCTACTTGGATTACTTGGTGGAAGAGTTTATGTTCAGATCCTTGATGCTACTCATTACCTCTTTGATCATGAATATGATTATGCTTTGTGAGTAGTTACTTTTGTTCCTGAGGACATGGGATAAGTCATGCTAATAGTAGTCATGTGAATTTGGTATTCGTTCGGTAATTTGATATGTTGTACGTTGTTCTTCCACTAGTGGTGTTATGTGAACGTCGACTACATAACACTTCACCATTATTTGGGCCTAGAGCAAGGCATTGGGAAGTAGTAAGTAGATGATGGATTGCTAGAGTGACAGAAGCTTAAACCCTAGTTTATGTGTTACTTCGTAAGGGGCTGATTTGGATCTACTAGTTTAATGCTATGGTTAGACTTTGTCTTAATTCTTCTTTCATAGTTGTGGATGCTTGCGAGAGGGGTTAATCATGAGTGGGATGCTTGTCCAAGTAAGGGCAGTACCCAAGCGTCGGTCCACCCACATATCAAACTATCAAAGTAACAAACGTGAATCATATGAACATGATGAAACTAGCATTGCAGAAATTCCCGTGTGTCCTCGGGAGCGTTTTTCCTCCTATAAGACTTTGTCCAGGCTTGTCCCTTGCTACAAAAGGGATTGGGCCACTTTGCTGCACCGTTGCTACTTTTGTTACTTGTTGCTTGCTACGAATCATCTCACCACACAATCACTTGTTACCGACAATTTCAGTGCCTACAGATTTTACCTTGCTGAAAACCACTTATCAGATCCTTCTGCTCCTCGTTGGGTTCGACACTCTTACTTATCAAAAGGACTACGATTGATCCCCTATACTTGTGGGTCATCATGCTACCACGATACCCCTTTATGGGATGGGGCCTTATTGACTACCTTGGTCGATCCTTGCACACACCCCGCATTACTAGTGATGAGAGGGCCAGAGTTACCCTCTCGATACAGGGTCATGCCAGGTAGGGCGACCATGGGCTGTTTTTATAGACACAGGGCACACCATTGTGTCGCCACAGGGATGGTACGTTCTTGAGCGAGGCTCGTATGATGTACACCATGAGGACGTGGGCCAACGAGTGGAATCTTATTTTAGTGTCGCCAGGGGAAAGGCATTATTCGGTTGCTTACCTCGGGTATGTAATATATCGCGAATCATGGATGACACAGAAGTTCCTCGAGTCTTGCGGGTACAGCACGCAACCTCTGTAGAGTGTAAAACTATTCGAATAGTCGTGTCCACGGTCAAGTATGGTTGGGTGGTGCTGCTTAAACTATGTCTAGTTGTTTTCAGAAACTTGTTGTGTGTGTGTGTGTGAAAGATGATACTTAAGCTAAGCCACATGACTTGTCATGTTGAATGAACATGAGATGTTCAACCCCTACTTATGATGATATATGTAACTTGTTCGTATGGATATCAACAACCTGTTGATGTATGCTTTGCAAGTTGATTTGAACATGACATTGCACTCAAAATTAGGTTTTCGCAACTTACCTACATAGTGTTATATCATGCATTGTTATTCCCTTATTACAAACATGGGTTGCTCGAGAGTACACTCAAAGTATTCATTGGATTGCCACTGGTTATTTATTTGGCCACACATGGAAGAGCATGAATATAGAGAAGGGTTCGTTGGTGAACAACATGCGAACTAGGATGCTTCCCAGTCAGAATGCTTGTAGGGCTAAGACAGATGGTATGGATTCACGATTTCGTTCAATATTTCCGCTGCTAACCGTTGTCGGGCCCCTAGCACCGGGGGTACCCAGGTCCGTTGGCCTGCGTCCCCATGCGTAATGCGCTACACAGGCCTGGTTCGGCCCGTCGGCAAGACTAGCATGGAAGACCCTCGCGAAGTCCCAAGCCTCGCGAGGCAAATGCATGAGGATCGTCCCCAAGGACCACAAGAGGTTGCTCACTGCAAGGATGCATCCTGAGGACACCCCTGAGGCTCTCGCGGGGTGAGCTAGTCAACGGCGACTAGACAGGGTCTCATGACCCCACACTCCCACGTGGGTGATGTAGGCTGCACACCGGTGCAGGAGAGGTGCGAGCACGCACGGATAGGGAGGCTTTCCACTTTCGTGCTAAGGAAATGAGCCAGCTCGCGGGCTCCAAAAGCAACCCCCAAAGGCTTCCCATTTGGTGCAAGAGGACCAAGGCTGGGGGCTCGGCGGGACGGAGGTCACCCTGATACGTCTCCGTCGTATCTACTTTTCTGAACTCTTTTGCCCTTGTTTTGGACTCTAATTTGCATGATTTGAATGGAACTAACCCGAACTAACGTTGTTTTCAGCAGAATTGCCATGGTGTTGTTTTTGTGCAGAAATAAAAGTTCTCAAAATGACCGCAAAATTTACGAAGATTTTTTCTGGAATTAATGAAAAATACCTGCGCAAAGATCCACCAGAGGAGGTGAGACAGTGAGCCACAAGCCCCTGGGCCGCGGAAACCCCCTTGGCCGCGCCATGAGGGCTTGTGGGGCCCACGTGGCTCCACCGCCTCCCAACTCAGCTCTATATATTCCGTTTCGCCCGGAAAAAATCAGAGAGAAGGATTCATCGCGTTTTACGATACAGAGGCGCCGCCACCTCCTGTTCTTCATCTGGAGGGCAGATCTGGAGTCCATTCTAGGCTTTGGAGAGGGGAAATCGTCGCCATCGTCATCATCAACCTTCCTTCATCGACAATTCCATGATGCTCTTCACCGTTCGTGAGTAATCTCATCATAGGCTTGCTGGATGGTGATGAGTTGGACTCATCTATCATGTAATCGAGTTAGTTTTGAAGGGGATTGATCCCTAGTATCCACTATGTTCTGAGATTGATGTTGCTACTACTTTGCCATCCTTAATGCTTGTCACTAGGGCTCGAGTGCCATGATTTCAGATCTGAACCTATTATGTTGTCGCCAATATATGTGTGTTTTAGATCCTATCTTGCAAGTTGTAGTCACCTACTATGTGTTATGACCCAGCAACCCCAGAGTGACAATAGCCGGAACCACTCCCGGAGATGACCATAGTATGAGGAGTTCATGTATTCACCAAGTGTTAATGCATTGTTCCGGTTCATTATTAAAAGGAGAACCTTAATATCACGTAGTTTCCATTAGGACCCCGTCGCCACGAGAGGGATGGACAATAGATGTCATGTGATAACCCACAAGTGTAGGGGATCAATTGTAGCCTTCTCGATAATTAAGAGTGTCGAACCCAACGAGGAGCTAAAGGTAGGACAAATATTCCCTCAAGTTCTATTGACCACCGATACAACTCTGTGCACACTTTATGTTCGCTTTACCTAGAACAAGTTTGAAACTAGAAGTACTTTGTAGGAGTGATAGGATAGGCTTGCAAGAAAGTAAAGAACACATAAATAAAACTAGGGGCTGGTTAGATAAAGAAACAACTATGAGTGTCTAACGAGTGTGGGAAAGTGGTGGTAGGACTTGCGGAATTGTCCCTAAGCAATTGACTACATTACTAGATCGATAGCAAGTATCATGTGGGAGAGGCCTCTGCTAGCATGTCATCCCTTACTTGAAATTCTATGCACTTATGATTGAACTATTAGCAAGCGTCCGCAACTACTAACGTTCATTAAGGTAAAACCCAACCATAGCAATAAGATATATTGGTCCCCCTTCAATCCCATATGCATCAATTTCTATGCTAGGTTTGAAGCTTCTGTCACTCTAGCCTGCCAATACATAGTCCTATCAACATACAGCTAACCCTATGGTGTGATCCACGCGCGCGATCATATGATGGGCACCAAAGGACAACAACATAACCACAAGCAAATTGAACCAATCATAGCAATTCATCAATCACCGATAGGACAACGATAATCTACTCAAACATCATAGGATAGCAACACATCATTGAATAATAATATGTAGCATAAAGCACCATGTTCAAGTAGAGGGTACAGGGGGTTGCGGGAGAGTGAACCGCTGAATATAGATGGGGGAAGATGATGGTGATGTTGGTGAAGATGACGGAGGTGTTGGTGTAGATCGCCGTCACACGATGATGTCCCGGGCGGCGTTCCGGCGCCGCCGGGAGAGAGGGGGAGAGATCCCCCCTCCTTCTTCTTCTTCCTTGACCTCCTCCCTACATGAGAGAAGGGTTTCCCCTCTGGTCCATGGTCTCCATGGCGGTGGAGGGGCGAGAGCCCCTCCGAGATTGGATCTCTCTCTCTCTGTGTCCTTCTGTTTCTGCGCTCCCAGATTCTGCGTTTCACCGTTTCTTAAATTCCCGGAGATCCGTAACTCCGATTGGGTTGAAATTTTTCTTCCGGATATTATATTTCTTGCGGTGAAAAAAGGGCTCCAACCGCCTTAAGGAGTTGCCACAAGCCTGCCTGCCGCGTCCCACCCCCTGCCGCGGCTACAGGGCTTGTGGGCACTCCGTGCATCGCCTCGTGTTGATTCTTCTTCCTAAGAATCATAAATATTCCAAAAAAAATCCAAGTAAGTTTTTATTACGTTTGGACTTCGTTTGATATGGATATTCTGCGAAACAAAAAACATGCAACAAACAGGAACTGGCACTCGGCACTGGATCAATACGTTAGTCCCAAAAATAGTATAAAAAGTTGCCAAAAGTATATGAAAGTTGTAGAATATTGGCATGAAACAATCAAAAATTATAGATACAACGGAGACGTATCAGCATCCCCAAGCTTAATTCATGCTCGTCCTCGAGTAGGTAAATGATAAAAAAGATAAATTTTGATGTGGAATGCTACCTAGCATAATCTTGATCATATGATCTAGTCATGGCATGAATACTAAAACATGAGTGATTCGAAGCAATAGTCTATCATTTGACATAAAGACAATAATATTTCAAGCATACTAACAAAGCAATCATGTCTTCTCAAAATATCATGACCAAGGAAAGTTATCCCTACAAAATCATATAGTCTGACTATGCTCCATCTTCCCCACACAACGTATTTAAATCATGCACAACCCCGGTTTTAGCCAAGCAATTGTTTCATACTTTAGTGTTCTCAAACCTTTTCAACTTTCACGCAATACATGAGCGTGAGCCATGGACATAGCACTATAGGTGGAATAGAATATGGTGGTCATGGAGAAGACAAAAAAGGAGGAGATAGTCTCACATCAACTAGGCGTATCAACGGGCTATGGAGATGCCCAACAATATATATCAATGTGAATGAGTAGGGATTACCACGCAACGGATGCACTAGAGCTTATAAGTGTATGAAAGCTCACAAAAGAAACTAGTGGGTGTGCACCCAACTTGCTTGCTCACGAAGACCTAGGGCAATTTTGAGGAAGCCCATCATTGGAATATACAAGCCAAGTTATATAATGAAAATTTCCCACTATTATATGGAAGTGACAACATAGGAGACTCTCTGTCTTGAAGATCATAGTGCTATTTGAAGCACAAGTGTGGAAAGAGGATAGTAGCAATTGTCCCTTCTCTCTTTTCTCTCATTTTTTTTGTGGGCTCTTTGGCCTCTTTATATATATATATATATATATATATATATATATTATTTTGGTGGGCATCTTTGGCCTCTTTTTTGTAAATGGGCTTCGTTGGCCTCTTTTATTTCCTCACATGGGACAATGATCTATTAATAATGATCATCACACTTACAACTCAATACTTAGAGCAATGATGACTCTATATGAAATGCCTTCGGTAGTGTACCGTGACAATGATCTAGCATAGCAATGACATCAAAAAAACGGACAAGCCATGGAAACATCATGCTAGCTATCTTACGATCATGCAATGGCAATATGAAAGTGGTGGCACATGTCATGGGACGGAACGGTGGTAGTTGCATGGCAATATATCTCGGAATGGCTATGAAAATGCCATAATAGGTAGGTATGGTTGCTGTTTTGAGGGAGGCTATATGGTGGGTGTAATGCAGCGGCGAAAGTTGTGCGGTACTAGAGAGGCTAGCAGTGGTGGAAGGATGAGAGTGCGTATAATCCATGGACTCAACATTACTCATAAAGAACTCACATACTTATTGCAAAGGTCTATTAGTCATCGAAACAAGGTACTACACGCATGCTCCTAGGGGAAAGGTTGGTAGGAGTTAACCATCGCGCGATCCCGACCTCCACACAAAGGATGACAATCAATAAATAAATCATGCTCCGACTTCATCACATAACGGTTCACCATACGTGCATGCTATGGGAATCACAAACCTTAACACAAGTATTTCTAAAAATACACAATTACTCACTAGCATGACTCTAATATGTCATGTCGCAAAACTGTTGCAAGGAATCAAACATATCATATTCAGTGATCTACAAGTTTTATGTAGCATTTTATGACTAACCATGTGATTGACCAACTCCTGTTAACTCTCTAAATAGGTATAAGTGAAGCATGAGAGTTTAATTCTTTCTCCAAAATATATGCCCCGCTCTAACAAATACAAGTGAAGCAAAAGAGCATTCTACAAATTGCGGTTTTCTATGTGTAGGGAAACAGGCAATCCAAACTTCAAAAGATATAAGTGAAGCACAAGAAGCATTCTATAAAGCCAACCAAGGACTATCTCATACCAGCATGGTGCATAAAAGAAAAAGGAAAAAATAAAGACGAAAGACGCTCCAAGCATTTGCACATATCATGTGATGAATTAAAATATAGTTCTGAGTAAAATTACCGATAGATTGTAGACGAAAGAGGGGATGCCTTCCGGGGCATCCCCAAGCTTAGACGCTTGAGTATTCCTTGAATATTACCTTGGGGTGACTCGGGCATCCCCAAGCTTAGGCTCTTGCCTCTCCTTATTCCTTCATCCATCGTGCTCTCGCCCAAAACTTGAAAACTTTAATGACACAAAACTCAACAAAACTTCGTGAGATCCGTTAGTATAATAAAATAAATAACCACTTCAAGTACTGTTGTGAACTCATTCTAAATTCATATTAGCATTATATCTACTGTAATCCAACTTCACCATGGTTCATACCCCCCGATACTACCCATAGATTCATCAAAATAAGAGAACAATGCATAGAAAACAGAATCTGTCAAAAACAGAACAGTCTGTAGCAATCTGTATATTACGTATACCTCTGATATCTAAAAAATTGTGAACAATTACGAACGTCTGGGAAATTTTCATATCAATCATAAGAAAAAAGAATCAACTCAAAATCTCTTCCAGAATAAAAATGAAAATTAATTTCGTGAGCAGAAAGTTTCTGTCTTTTCTCAGCGTGATCAAACAACTATCACCCAAACTAATCGTAAAGGCTTTACTTGGAACATTATTTTTTAGAATCACAAAGGAATTGTACAAGGGGATAATTATTTTTGTGAGAAACTTCCATTAAAAATTCTACATTGTTTCTATGAGCATGAACACAAGTGTTCAAGGTCGACCCTCACTTCCGTAATGCATCACCTTTCAATCGCTTCTCTTTTTGAAAAAGTTTTAAGTTCCCCTCTATATTTGTTTTGTTTTTAAACTAATTAAAAGCACTCAACAGAAATAAATGACTCTCTAAAACTTTCGGGTTGTCTCCCAGGCAGCGCTTTCTTTAAAGCCATTAAGCTAGGCATAAAGTGCTCAAGTTATGGATCCACCCGGATCCCAAGGTATATCAAAGCCAATTTTAATTAGCAATGATTTGAAATTTAGTAGTGAGCACAAGGTAAAATATATCATGCAATTACGAAGTATAACTCTCTTCCTATGCATTGTCATGTCATAAAAGAACAATTCATGCACACCAAGTAAAGGCCAATACATAGCATAAGCAGTTTCTTGCAATTTTATCGTATTGGGAACATAGAGAGGTGGAGATGTAGTTCCTCTCTCATAATAATTGCAAGTAGGAGCAGCAAGCACATGCATATTATATTCATCAAAATCATCATGTTTAACATAAGTAACTATAGCTAGCTCATCTTCATTAGAATCATTCATAATGGCATCATGGCCACAAGCATAGCAAGCATCAACTTCATCAAAAAGGGATATTTCAAACGAATCCAAGGGATCATAGCATTCATCCTTTGGTAAAAACGAAGGGAAATTAAATACTGTATGAGTACAAGAGTTACTCTCATTAGAAGGTGGACACGGGTAGCTAGTCCACTCTTCCTCCTTTTGTTCTTCGCTCTCCTCTTCATCTTTTTCATCTAATGAGCTCACAATTTCAGCATTTTCTTCTTCCATAGTTTCCTGCAAAATAATAGTCTCTTCTTGGGCAGCATAGGATTTCTCCTTAAATCGTTCAAATATGGGCATTATATTCATAATTAGTATAACAATAACGAAGCATAGCCAAATTTTTAGATCGGTAAGGAGCATCATCATTATCATCACACCTTTTAAACAGAGCGTCAATTTCATAAGCACCCATAAAAGCAACAAACTCTTCTATTTGATCCACATCATAGTAATCACATATACCATTAGCATAAGAAGCCAAGGTTCTATGATCATTAAATTCACAAGAAAAGGGAAGGTGTGGAGCCTTCATCCTAGAGCAACAAGTAACACCATATCTCTTGCATAGTTCCCAAGCATACCATTTCAACAAATGGATTTGATCCCATAAAAGTTTCCCTTTTTGAGTCAAGAGATAATCCCTAAAGTATTCACGTTGAACCAACGTGTATCCCATTATACAATTGAATGGGGCTTTCTCAAGATTATTAAAGAAGTGCATAATATTTTCCACATAAGAGCCTCGAGGGTTTTAGGAGGTTCCCCATCTCCATGAGTAGCAAGTACACCTAATTTTTTTGGTATTTCGTGTTCCATATCCATAACTAAAGATAGAGAAAACCTTAGAACATCAAATAAATCTATTTAGTGATAAAGCAAACAAGCACACACGAGGATATTCACCCCACGCTATTGCTCCCCGGCAACGGCGCCAGAAAAAGGTCTTGATAACCCACAAGTATAGGGGATCAATTGTAGTCTTTCTCGATAAGTAAGAGTGTCGAACCCAACGAGGAGCTAAAGGTAGGACAAATATTCCCTCAAGTTCTATCGACCACCGATACAACTCTACGCACACTTTACGTTCGCTTTACCTAGAACAATTATGAAACTAGAAGTACTTTGTAGGAGTGATAGGATAGGCTTGCAAGAAAGTAAAGAACACGTAAATAAAACTAGGGGCTGGTTAGATAAAGAAACAACTATGAGTGTCTAACGAGTGTGGAAAAGTGGTGGTAGGAGTTGCGGAATTGTCCCTAAGAAATTGACTACGTTACTAGATCGATAGCAAGTATCACGTGGGAGAGGCCTCTGCTAGCATGTCATCCCTTACTTGGAATTCTATGCACTTATGATTGAACTATTAGCAAGCGTCCGCAACTACTAATGTTCATTAAGGTAAAACCCAACAATAGCAATAAGATATATTGGTCCCCCTTCAATCCCATATGCATCAATTTCTATGCTAGGTTTGAAGCTTCTGTCACTCTAGCCTGCCAATACATAGTCCTATCAACATACAACTAACCCTATGGTGTGATCCACGCGCGCGACCATATGATGGGCACCAAAGGACAAAAACATAACAACAAGCAAATTAAACAAATCATAGAAATTCATCAATCACCGATAGGACAACGATAATCTACTCAAACATCATAGGATAGCAACACATCATTGGATAATAATATGTAGCATAAAGCACCATGTTCAAGTAGAGGGTACAACGGGTTGTGGGAGAGTGAACCGCTGAATATAGATGGGGGAAGATGATGGTGATGTTGGTGAAGATGACGAAGGTGTTGGTGTAGATCGCCGTCACACGATGATGTCCCAGGCGGCGTTCCGGCGCCGCCAGGAGAGAGGGGGAGAGAACCCCCTCATTCTTCTTCTTCTTCCTTGACCTCCTCCCTAGATGAGAGAAGGGTTTCCCCTCTGGTCCATGGTCTCCATGGCGGCGGAGGGGCGAGAGCCCCTCCGAGATTGGATCTCTCTCTCTGTGTCCTTCTGTTTCTGCGCTCCCAGATTCTGCGTTTCACCATTTCTTAAATTCCCGGAGATCCGTAACTCCGATTGGGCTGAAAGATTAACACGATTTTCTTCCGGATATTATCTTTCTTGCGGCGAAAGAAGGACTCCAACCACCTTAAGGAGTGTCCACAAGCCTGCCTTCCGCGGGCCCACCCCATGGTCGCGGCGACTGGGCTTGTGGGCACTCCGTGCATCGCCTCGCGTTGATTCTTCTTCCCAAAAATCATAAATATTCCAAAAAAATCCCCGTAAGTTTTTATTATGTTTGGACTTCGTTTGGTATGGATATTCTGCGAAACAAGAAACATGCAACAAACAGGAACTGGCACTGGGCACTGGATGAATATGTTAGTCCCAAAAATAGTATAAAAAGTTGCCAAAAGTATAAAAAGTTGTAGAATATTGGCATGAAACAATCAAAAATTATAGATACGACGGAGACGTATCATCATGCAAGTTCTTTTCCCTAAGCACGTATGACTACATACGGAATACATGCCTACATTAGATTGACGAACGGGAGCTAGTTACATATCTCTCCGTGTTATAGCAGTTACATGATGAATCACATCCGGCATACTCATCCATCACCGATCCACTGCCTTCGAGTCTTTTACTACTATCCTTGCTACGTTAATTTGTTGCTACAGCTGTCACTACTGCTGTTACTTGCTGCTGATGTCACTACTGCAGTTCCTTGCCACTGGTGTCACTACTGTTGTTACTTGCTACTTTGTTGTTACTTGCTGCCACACTTTTCTGGAGCCGTAGCCGGGGAAGCATTATTCTCAAGAATAGTTCCCCGTCCACGTGCTATTTACTGGCGCCATTGATACAACAAGTTCGGCATAATCTGCCGTCAACAGATCCTTTTCTGACACCGTTGCTGTCATACCACTTTGCTACTGATACTTTGCTTGCAGACACTAATCTTTCAAGTGTGGTTGAAATTGACAAACTCAGCTACTAATACTTGAGAATATTCTTTCACTTCCCCTTGTTTCGAATCAATAAATTTGGGTTGAATACTCTACCCTCGAAAACTGTTGCAATTCCCTACACTTGTGGGTTATCAAGACCTTTTTCTGGCGCCGTTGCCGGGGAGCATAGCTATACTCTCTGAGTCAATTGGGATTTTCGTCTGCTGGTCACTATGAGGAATCTGAAAGATCCAAGAACTGAAATCTTGCCTTCCACTACGAGCACAGGTAAGGAAATGCCATCTAGCTCTGCACTTGATTCACCTTCGGTTATGAGTAAGTTTGCGACATCGCCTCCTGCTAGAAATCTTGATATGTCGCCTATGCTTGATGATGCTACTTCTACTGCCTATGATGCTTATGATGATGCTATGCTTGATACTATGCCTGATGATGCTATGCTTGATACTACGCCTCATGATGCTATGCCTTATACTGCTTTGCCACTAGGTGCATTCCTTGATGCACAAATTGCTAGAATTGCTGCTAGACGTGATGATACTTCTGAAACTGCTGATACTATTGAAGTAGAACCTGCTACTATGCCTGAATTGCCTATTATGCCTGAGTGCTATGTTATGGATTGAGAGATAGCTGAGGACTTTCTTACGTGTAAGAATAGCTATGATGTTGAGAAACTACTGCGCAAGTGGAAAGAAAAATCTCTGAACGCTAGGATGAAATACGACCCGAAGTTTGCCACTTCGCCTATCTTTGTGACCGATAAGGATTATGAATTCTCTTTCGACACTGAGTTAATCACTCTCGTCGAATCTGATCCTTTTCACGGTTATGAGTCTAAAACGGTTGTAGCCCATCTTACCAAACTGCACGATATAGCCACCCTATTCACTAGTGAGGAAAAGATTCGCCACAACAATATCCTTAAGCTGTTTCCTTTCTCGCTAAAGGATGATGCTAAGACCTGGTTCACTTCTATTGCTCCTGGTTGTGTGCCTAGCCCCCAGGATATGGTCTACTACTTCTCTGAAAAATATTTCACTGCCCATAAGAAGCAAGCTGCCTTGCAGGAAATATACAACTTTGCTCAAGCTGAGGAAGAGAGTCTCCCACAAGCTTTGGGGAGGCTCATCCAGCTACCGAATGCTTTGCCTGCTCACCCTCTTGAGAAGAATGAAATACTTGATATCTTCTAGAATGGATTTATCGATGCTTCCAAAGACCACCTAGATAGTTGTGTCGGTTGTGTTTTTAGGGAACGAACCGTAGAACAAGCTGAGATTCTACTGAATAACATCTTGTGCAATGAGAATGCTTGGACTATTCCCGAACCACCTCCTAAGCCAACTCCGAAGAAAAGAGGTATTATATTCCTCAGTCCTAAAGATATGCAAGAAGCTAAGAAATCTATGCGAGAGAAAGGCATTAAATGTGAAGATGTCAAAAATCTACCACCTATCGAAGAGATCCGTGGTCTCGATAACCCGATACAGGTAGTAGAAGTAAATTCTCTGTGTAGGTTCGATGAGAGTGATATTCCTTTTGATAAACCTGCTAGCTTATGCCTGGATGAATTTGATAACTTTGTTGCCAAACAACAGAGTTTCAATGATTATGTTAGCAGACAATTGGAACAAAATGCTCGTATGCTTAGTCATTTAAGTACTTGTGTGGACAGAAATGTCAATGATCTTAAGCTCCTGAGTAAACATGCCTCTATGGTTACTACTCAGGTAGAACAAGTATTTAAACTTAGAATGACTTGCTCAACGAGTTGAATGAAAATTCCGTCAGAGTCGTTACTAGAGGCGGTAGAATGACCCAGGAACCTTTGTATCCTAAGGGTCATCCGAAGAGAATTGAACAAGATTCTCAAGGAGTTAGCACTGATGCACCTAGTCATCCTAGAAAGAAGAAGAAAGATGATAGGAACCTGCACGCTAGCAACCCTGTTACTGCTACACCTGAGAGTCCAAACGATGTCTCTGTCTCTGATGCTGAAACACAATCTGGTGATGAATATGAGCCTAGTGATAATATCAATAGTGATGTTCATGATGATGCTCAACCTAGCAATGATAAGGATGTGGAGATTGAACCTGTTGATCTTTATAACCCACAACCTAAGAATAAGAGATACGATAAGAATGACTTTGCTGCTAGGAAGCATGGTAAAGAAAGGGAACCATGGGTTCAGAAACCCATGCCCTTTCCTCCCAAACCATCCAATAAAAAGGGTGATGAGGATTTTGAGCGATTTGTTGAAATGATCAGACCTGTCTATCTGCAAATGCGTTTGACAGATATGCTCAAAATGTCTCCGTATGCTAAGTACATGAAAGATATTGTGACTAATAAGAGGAGGATACCTGAGGTTGAGATTTCCACCATGCTTGCTAATTATACCTTCAAGGGTGGAACTCCTAAGAAACTAGGTGATCCCGGTGTGCCCACTATACCTTGCTCCATTAAAGGTAACTACTTTAGAACTGCTTTATGCGACCTTGGAGCCGGTGTTAGTGTTATGCCTCTCTCTCTTTATCGTAGACTTGAAATGGATAAGTTGACACCCACTAAAATCTCTCTGCAAATGGCCAACAAATCAACTGCTTTCCCTATCGGCATTTGCGAGGATGTGCCTGTTGTGGTTGCCAATGTCACTATCTTAACAGACTTTGTTATCTTGCATATTCCTGAGGACGATGCCATGGCGGTCATCCTCGGAAGACCATTTTAAACACTGCAGGGGTTATTATAGATTACAACAAAGGCAATGTCACTTTCCATGTCAACGGTAATGAGCATACAGTGCACTTTCCGAAGAAACAATATCGAGTACATTGCATCAATGCTATCAAAAAAACTTCATCGATTCTTATTGGGAGCTTTGAATGCCCTATTCCTCGTGTCAAGATGAAGTATGATTTGCTTGTTGGGGAGATACACATCCCCATTGAGGTGACCTAGTGACTATTCGAAAATTCTCCATTCTCTTTTGCGATTCGAAAAGGTTTGTCAAGGAAACTTGATCAACCTCAGTGACGGATTTTCTTTCGATGACCATGAGATGGATGAATCGAGGAGTCACGAACGTATGTTACAAGCTTTCACCTTCGGTTGCTTAGAAGAAAAATGATAGATTTAGTTACTTTTCCCTGTTTTCTGTTTTAGCGTCCAGTAGAAAATTACCCCAAAAATAAAAGTTCTTCGAACGTCCTGAAAATCAAGTACGATTTTTTCTGGAATTTTTGAAAAATTCTAAGACAAAGAGTTTGTTTGGGGTTGTACCAGTGGGCCACAAGCCCTGATGGCGCGGACACCCCCCTGGCCGCGCCACCCAGGCTTGTGGGGCCCACGTGCACCCCCTCCACTCATTCTTGCTCTCATCTGGTTCTCCTACCTCCAGAAAAAAATCGTTTCGCAGCTCAAACCCGTGTTCTTGCTCCTCTTGCTCGGATTTTCGACCTCTTTGCTCAAATCACCGTTCTCCGAACTGTTTTGGGGAAATTACTCCTTGGTAATTGACTCCTCCATTGATCCAATTAGTTTTTGCTCTAGTGCCTTATACTCCGCGTATTTTTGCTGCCTTGGTGACCATGTTCTTGAGCTTTGCATGCTGATTTTAGCTGGTCCCAAGTAGTTTTGATGCGTAATATGGCCTCTAGGCACTTGTGGGAGTAGTTTCTACAAGTTTTCTTGAGCCTTGTTCACTTTTCCTTTGGGTCACTGAAAATTTCAGAAAAGGAAGATGTTCAGGAGATACTATCATGGTGGTTCCTCAAGCAAGAGAGGTCCCCATCTTGCGATTCGGGAGCCTGATCCTTACCAACCAAGGGACGCACACGCACAACCATGTGAATGGCCTTCTAATGAATTTATGATTGAGGCAGGTTTCAAAGATGAGTTTGATGCACTTGTTCACAACGTTGGACTCAAAGAATTCATCTCCGATAAATGTGAACAGTATGTTGCTCTCACTGCCTCTTTTGTTCGTAGATTCAAATTTTCAGCTGGCCGTGAGACATCGGTACTGTTTGATCTCTATGATAAATCGTATACCATGGATCTAGAGGATTTCAATAGAATTTGCAAAATACCTATTTGGGGTAGCCTCAGTGATCCTCCTAAATCTTCGGTTAGAGATTTTTGCTCTGGTATTACTGTTGGAGAAACTAGAGACATTACGCAAGCTACCATGGGTAGTACTCATTTTCCTGCCTTGCATTACTTTGCCCTCTTCATAGGCAGATGCATTAATGGCAAGATTGAGCATTGTCACATCTGCGCACCCGACCTTAGTATCCTTAAGAGCGCAGTGACGGGTGACAAAAGCTTCAACATGGGAGCTATAATAACAAGGAGGCTGAATAAGAATGCTAATGAAGGGGATTTCTTATGTGGGATCTATGCCACTCGCATAGCAAATTTTCTTGGAGTACCCATCCGTGAAGGAGATCCCCCGCTCCATACAGCTTTCCTTGACCGCGTCGCTTTGACACGCTACCAGTTCCTTGAGAGGTATGATGGATCCCTCCTATACCATTTGATATTTAACCGGCAGCGTGTTTTCCATATTACCCTTCCTGGTCCTGCCTTCTTTGACTTTCAGGTAAAATGGAGATATTACATAATCAGAGGAGAGGCAGAGGAGTATGAGAGGGAGGCAAAGGCTGCTCGTCTCCGTGAGGCAGCTATTCAGGCAGTGGCTGCAACGCTCCCGTATAACCCCCATTATGATTTTCGGTTTCGCTAGGACCATCCTTGGGAGTATACCAACTTAGGCCAAAAGCCTAAGCTTGGGGTAGTACGTTTTCTCACCGACTTTACATTCTTGCTTATGCTTTCACTTTGTTAGGCGGTGTTCACACTTTGCCACTATATCATCCATGCTAGTTTATTTTCTTTTTCTAGTTTTATTTTCGTGTGTCTGTCTAGTTTGGGAAAACCCAAAAATATTATCTTTTTCTTCTTTTGCTTGTTGGGAGCATTTTGGTATAAATAGTTTTCTTTTTCTTTGGGTCAAGGTAGCAGATATTGGTTACAATGTTTAGCGGCTCTCGCATGCATACCTGTTTAGCTTTCAAAGAGCCATATTACTTTGTCTTCTCCTTTGTGTTTGCCTGCAAATTCCAGCTTTAGTCCAATGCACGAGCACGCTTATTATTGTTCACATCGTTCGGTCGTGCAAGTGAAAGGCAATAATGACGATATATGATGAAGTGACTGAGCCTGGAAAAGCTGGTATGAACTCAATCTATTTGTTTTTGTAAATATGACTAGTTCATCGTGTCAGATTCAGCTTTGTTGTGAGGGAAACATGTTTGCAATGGCAACTTAGAGATCATAGTTTCTTATGACATGCTTACTTAGCTAGTAGCTTATAATGGTTTGTCTTGGATGCCCACATGAATGTTGAGATGATTATGATGTAGTATGATAGGATGGTATCCTCCTTTGAATGTTTCAAGTGGCTTGACTTGGCGTATGTTCATGCATGTAGTTGAAACAAAATCAACATAGCCTCTATGATGTCCATGTTCATGGTGATTTATGTCCTTCTCATGCTTGCACTCAATGTTAGTTAATCTCAATGCATTTTGATGACTCTTGTCGCTCTCTAGTTGGTCGCTTCCCAGTCTTGTGCTGGCCTTCACTTGTACTAAGCCAAAGTTGTTCCATATGAGTCCACCATACCTACCTATGTGCAGTATCTACCTGCCGTTCCAAGTAAATTTGCATGTGCCACTCTCTAAACCTTCAAGAAATAATCTGTTTTGCATGCCCGAACCGCTCATGTGGTGAGAGGGGGCTATTGGTATCTTCCATGCTAGGCATGTTATCCTCGATATGTGTTTATTCACTATCATTCACGAGAAAGGGGCCGCTAATTGGAATTCCCAGTTCCATGCTCAAATCGAAAAGATAATTGCAAACAAAACTCCCCCAGGATTGATGTTGGTATGGACGGTACCCGAGCATTCGGCTAGCCGTGAAGTGTGATTGATTGGTGGTGGGGGAGTCAAAATTGTACTTTTCTGTTTGGGAACCACCTATAGCATGTGTAGCGTGGAAGATGTTGAGAACTCTTGGTCATTGCGTTGACAATGAAAGCATGCCACCCAAAATTATTATCTCTGTTTTAAAAGCTTGAGCTCTGGCACCTCTGCAAATCAATGCTTCCCTCTACAAAGGGCCTGTCTATTTATGTTCCTGTTGAGTCATCCTCCTCTTACAAAAGCACCAATTAGAGAGCACCTCTATCGTTTTTATGCTTTGCTTTTAACTGTGTTGAGTATGATTGTGACTAGATCTTCATTGCCTTGAATTACAATGTTTAGTCAGCCCTTGGTCTTTGAAGGTGCTCTGTATTTATGTTTTGCGGTCTCAGAAAGAGCTAGCGAGATACCATCTATTCGTACTTCTTCATGTTGTTTTGATTGAAGTGTTGACATTTGAGGCTTATTATTATTTGCTCGCTAGCTGATTATGCTATTGATATGAGTTTACCGTGAGATCTACATGTCATTTGTTTATGTGGTTTACTTGTGAGCTTGCTGAAATTCTGGTTATGAGTTAGACATAGTGGAAACAACAAGATCAAATAGAGTTCGTCAAAGTTTTTCTTTTGTCTCTTTTATATTGTCAACTGAATTGCTTGAGGACAAGCAAGGCTTTAAGCTTGGGGGAGTTGATACGTCTCCGTCGTATCTACTATTCCGAATTCTTTTGCCCTTGCTTTGGACTCTAATTTGCATGATTTGAATGGAACTAACCCGGACTAACGTTGTTTTCAGCAGAATTGCCATGGTGTTGTTTTTGTGCAGAAATAAAAGTTCTTGGAATGACCTAAAAATTTACGGAGAATTTTTCTAGAATTAATGAAAAATACCTGCGCAAAGATCCACCGGAGTAGGTGAGCCAATGGGCCACAAGCCCTGGGCCGCGGCCACCCCCCTGGCCGCTCCATGAGGGCTTGTGGGGCCCACGTTGCTCCACCGCCTCCAAAATCAGCTCTATATATTCCGTTTCGCCCGGAAAAAATCAGAGAGAAGGATTCATCGCGTTTTACGATACGGAGGCACCGCCACATCCTGTTCTTCATCTGGAGGGCAGATCTGGAGTCCGTTCTGGGCTCCGGAGAGGGGAAATCGTCGCCATCGTCATCATCAACCTTCCTCCATCGACAATTCCATGATGCTCTTCACCATTCGTGAGTAATCTCATCGTAGGCTTGCTGGACGGTGATGAGTTGGATGAGATCTATCATGTAATCGAGTTAGTTTTGATGGGGATTGATCCCTAGTATCCACTATGTTCTCAGATTGATGTTGCTACTACTTTGCCATGCTTAATGCTTGTCACTAGGGCCCGAGTGCCATGATTTCAGATCTGAACCTATTATGTTGTCGCCAATATATGTGTGTTTTAGATCCTATCTTGCAAGTTGTAGTCACCTACTATGTGTTATGACCCGGCAACCCCGTTGTGACAATAGCCGGAACCACTCCCGGAGATGACCATAGTATGAGGAGTTCATGTATTCACCAAGTGTTAATGTGTTGGTCCGGTTCTTTATTAAAAGGTGAACCTTAATATCCCATAGTTTCCATTAGGACCGCGCTGCCACGGGAGGGACGGACAATAGATGTCATGCAAGTTCTTTTCCCTAAGCACGTATGACTACATACGGAATACATGCCTACATTAGATTAACAGACGGAGCTAGTTACATATCTCTCCGTGTTATAGTTGTTACATGATGAATCACATCCGGCATAGTCATCCATCACCGATCCACTGCCTACGAGTCTTTTACTACTGGTCCTTGCTATGTTACTTTGCTGCTACTGCTGTCACTACTGCTATTACTTGCTGCTGCTGTCACTATTGGTGTTCCTTGCCGCTGCTGTCACTACTGCTGTTACCTTCTACTTTGTTGTTACTTGCTGCAACACTTTTTTGGAGCCGTAGCCAGGGAAGCATTATTCTCAAGAATAGTTCCCCGTCCACGTGCTATTTACTGGCGCCATTGATAAAACAAGTTAGGAATAGTCTGCCTTCAACAGATCCTTTTCTGAAAGCGTTGGTATCATACCACTTTGCTACTGATACTTTGCTTGCAGACACTAATCTTTCAGGTGTGGTTGAAATTGACAAACTCAGCTGCTAATACTTGAGAATATTCTTTCGCTTCCCCTTGTGTTGAATCAATAAATTTGGGTTGAATACTCTACCCTCGAAAACTGTTGCGATCCCCTACACTTGTGGGTTATCACACCCCAAGCCCACCGATGCGTCACGGCGAAGAACTTTGGAAGGCGAAGACCACTTTTGTTAGGGTGGACTGCAGTCCTGTCCCCTTTCAAAATGGCCTTTGTGGCAACCCTTCCTGCCGAGTGTTTTGGGGGGAAGAGTACCAAGGCTAGTATAAAAGAGAGGTCGGGCCTCCGTAGAAAGGATCCATGGTCTTCACTAGGGAACGAACCTGCCTTTGTACTCGTCTTCCACCTCAAGCAATCCAGACAAGGAGGAGTAGGGTTTTACACCGCAAGGTGGCTTGAACATGGGTAAACCACTCGTGTGTTCTTGTTCGTCTTTCTTAGCTCAAGCTATTGTAGATTTGAAGTGAAGTTGAGAGGTAGAACAAGGTAGGAGAGCAAGCGCACCCTAGAGTTCAAACTTTTCTAGCTCTACGGAGCCCCGGTTCCGACATTTGGCACGCGAGGTAGGGGTTCGCAACCGTCATCCGACTCCAGTTTCGTCTCTAGATTCATCGACCCCATGGCCGACGCTAGACGCGTGCACCCCGAACGTTCGATGTCGAATGACCGCCACCGACCCACCAGCATCGCAGCCTTCATCGTCGTTACCCGTGCCGCCCGCGGTATCTACCTCAGCTTGTGTCCATGTGGGAGACCTGAACGCGTAGGACGCGTTGCTCATGGTAAGCAAACTACTCCACCACCACCCGACGGTGTGAGGCTACGACGCCTGGGCGGACCACATCGCTGAGCTCATCACCGTCTCCAGGAAGGCCCTGGCCCCTTATGTCCCGCTTCGGGACCGAGCGCCAGAAGTGGGGGGCTCGGCCAGCGACCATCTCCACCGCCGCGCAACTACTCGCTCGGTCCACAGTCCAAAGCGCCCAAGAAGGGTCTGCCTCGCGTCGTGCTCCTGCTCCTCTTGGTACCGATGACCTATTTTGGGTCACTGCCGGTCCCTTGCGGCGGCGTGCCTGAAAGAGTCGGCAGGATGTTCTCCGCTCACCACAATGCACGCACTCACAACACGGATGACCGCAGTGGGCGCACCATCTAGCACCGGAACCGCATCGCCCGTGTTGCCGGGTGTGAAGCTGACCGAGACAGTGGCGGAGGGGACGACCCTGGGGACCACACTCACCAGGGCCGGCACGACCAACCCCGTGGCAAGAGCGGAAGCAGTCTGCCTCAAGAAGATGCTCGACATGGGTGGCCTCACAGCAAGCACCCGTAGGATGGTGCCGCCCTGCCACCACAACCAAGACCCCTCGGGGGGAAGGGTGTTGCAGCAGATGCTGGTATCACAGGCCTCGCACCCCAAGCCAGCGCCTGCCCCCTCCAGCGTACGAGGCCATGCCGAGCACCCTCGTTAGGATGGGCTTGGGGGTCCCACCTGGAGCCACCTAGCTTGGTCGGTGTGACGAGGGGGCGCCCGGGGACCCCGTGGAGGAGTGCCCTCACATGTGCCCCCACGAGCCACGAGTGTGGCGCCGAGTGCCAAGGGCATATGAGTTTGATGCAAGGGAGATTAGTAAGCTGCAAGAGGTGTGGCCACACGCCTCGTGAAGTGTCGGAACCCCGCGGGCCCTTGAAGCCTCACGAGACATTCGCCCCCCACCAGAAGGGTAGACCCGCACGGTAGGTGAAGTCAAGTGGCCTGACGCCCCTGCGGCAGCCTGGCCGTCATCTCTGGTGTCTCGCCACTGCCAGGGGCTGACGCACCCTCGCAACTGCCGTGTGATGGTTCCAAGGTGGGGGTTAGATATGGCGTCCGTGTGAGGACTTGTCCTCGCAGTGCCGAGAAATCTAAGTGATCGAGCTCTCGCTCACGGGCTGGCCACCCATGCTAGTCATCTTGCTAAGGTCCTTAGTGTCATGCCCTCAAGGAGACCCGTCATGGGCAGATGGAGGGAATGCGGCTGGGCTCACGCTGCCATGGGGCAGGTGCCTTGTTGTGTCCCGTAATGACTAGCCTAACAACACGCTCTTGTGGCCAGGCGAGGCGCGATGGGGCTCATGTTTGGGCCACAGGAGCGTTGCGCCGACATGCGCACTCCCATGCCGAAACGCACGGAAGCACCTGAAGACCGGGTTAGGCACTCCTGAGACTTGGGCCTGGGGTGTCCGCCCAATCATTCTCAATCGTTACACTCTCAATAAGAATGAGTGGGGTGTATACGCCCGGAGCCTCCTGAGTGGAAGCCCATGACGAGCCGCGTGGTGGCCTCGGTGGAGGGCTCCCACCGACGCCCAAGTTGAAGTCCCTGTGCTCCGTGCGGGCGGAATGACTTTTGAACCGCGACTATGCCCACGCCTTAGTGGAAGCCCCTTGAAACGTGCCTGGGGATCGATCGAAGAAGACGTCCCACGGGTCGCAACTAACACAGGATGACCCGTGCTAGACATGGTAGTCGCGCTTCTTTTAGGGTGACCCATCCTGGATACGACAACCGCATTTCTTGCTAGGTTGACCCGTGCTGGATATGGCAACCGATTTTCTTCCTTTCGTTCTTTGACTTGTGAACAAGCTCACGAACTAACCCATGCTAAACACATCAGCTGCACCTCCCATTTTTGGGCTTGTAAACAAGTTCGCGTCGAGTTTCAATGAAGGTCTTGGTCTTGTGGTTTTCGCAGAGTTTCATTTGTTTTCTTTATTCTTACCATCCCACGCTGGGTGGAAGCCCCATGCATCGCGCTGGGAAGAAGAAAACAAAGAATGCACTGGGGGTTGTGCCACCTTAGGGTGTAAGGCGCTCAGTACGGCAGCCGAAGGTCCCCCCCACGGCACGCGCCCGCTAGCTTTACCTTGGGCCTCACGCCCGTGGGGGCTCGGTACTGTGCCTCCGCCCAGGTTTGTCCCTGCTTTTGGCTGGGTTTGCCCGAGCGGTGCTGGAAACCTAGAGAATTGGGTTCTCGCTCGCGAACACAGCCATGCGCACGTCACCTCATCGAGGCCCCTAGGGCCTATACTTCTCGCGTAATTCCCAAATACAAGCGGGAAAGCGTGTACCATTTGGGACAAGGTGTTTTCTCTGGGGGGCTTCCCTCAAGGGGCCTCACGAGGCGGGCCCCACAAGCAACAACCCCTCACATGATCTGAATGCGATCCCCTAAGCGTCGCGGCTCAGGAGCTCTTGTACACAAAGCTCGGGGGCTGGGCCTTCGATACACGAAGCGTTAGGATGACCTTGGAGAGGGTTCAAGCTCAACAAAGAATACTTGGGAGAAGTTTATTTTTGATCCAAAATAGCGTTTGATTTGAAGCATGAAGGACATAACCCCTTTCTACATGCCCCACGGGGCTAGCATGTTGCATTACACGAAAGGGAAGACGACACAAGAGAAGGAAGATCGGGCTCTCGAAGCACCATCGCTAGGGGCCTCAACGCTGGCATCGCACGGGCTTAGTCAGAGCCCTTCTCCTTGACCCGGACACCTGGGGAGCCATCGGAGTGGATGTCATCCCCGCTTCCCCCGGAGGAAGAGCTGCACTGCCATCGGTGTTGGAAGGGCTCTTGCTGCCTCTACGGTGACCTTCCATGCAATAGTCGAGGCGACCGCCCATGCACCCAAAGCATTCAAGAAGAGCGTGGCGGCCCGGTCGAACTTGAAATGGAGGACGCGCCCTTCCTCCAAGCCTTGGGCGAGGGCGCACGACTTCCAAGCACACCTCAAGAACATGAAGCCGAGGGAGTTGAACTCCGCCGCCACCCAAGAAGGCATATTACAGCAGTCGTGTGGCTGCACCCACAAGCCTAGGGGCGCGTGCTCCTCCATCTCCTCTACATAAGAGTCTGGGAGCCAGAGCCAGGTGCGAGACCTGCCTTCCATCATTATGATTAACTCGTGGGCCATGACGGCAGAGTGACTATGCGACCTAGGAGGCCGGGTGTTTATGCCATGCCGTCGGCCCCTTCCGCGACCGCCTCGTCCAGCGTGCCCTTGTTCGCGAATGGTCGGGTGCCTCAAGCGCGACAGCAGGCACACAGGGGTGGCCTCTTCCCCCGCCGGTCGTGATGCGGCCGCTACCCAATTTACTGCTTTCTCCTCTCGACGACGGGGGATCTCTTCACCAGTGCCATCACTGCGGCGACGACAAGCAAAAAACAAAGAGCAAGGATGAGAAAGTTGGGGTAGGAGACCCTTCCCCTTGCCTTTATATGAGCCTCCAAGTTGGTGTTGAGTCCATGCCTCCTTGCCCGCATTAAGCGGGAGGAAGGTTAATGGGGGCAATGAAGGCCCAACACCACGCAGGATTTATGTTGGCACCGAATGGTTGCCGAGGGATCACGGGGAAGTGGGAGCGCCCCGTGCCACGTCGCGCTCAACTCTCACAAAAGGAGGGCCCGCACCGTCCAATTCCCCTCGCCAGATGAAGCGTGCCCATCGCACGTTCGTTGGCTGCTCGACTGGGCCTGCGAGCTTGGGGAAGCCCAGAAGCGTTTGCTTGCGACCTTGTGACGCGAGCCACGACTTGGGATCGGCCCTTCTCCAAGCTGCACGGACAAGGCTCTCGTTAGGTCGCCTTCCTCGAGAGGATCACACAAGCAACCGTCGTGAGGGGCTTCGAGGCACCCCCGTGGGGCCGCGTCGAGAAGCTGCCCCCGAGGACTTCATTGGGTAGGATGGTCGATGGAACACGAAGTGGCGGCCTAGCTAGGTAAGGGCGAGTACTAAGAAGCGCACGGGGGTTGTCGCCCCGAGGCCCCCGTCACGCATTAGAGACGAGGGCCTTGGGATCCACGTGCTATAGGACCCCATCAGCTAGAGCACAGGAAACACATGAAGGGCAACCAAAGTTGTCAGAATCACGATTCTGAATCGGATCGGAGCTCCTTTGCTAGGATCGTGAATCGTAGAATCATAACTATCAGGATCGTAGAAAGTTAGATTCTATGAGAAAAATCGTAGAATCGTAGGGCCTAGTTTGGATCGTAAGATCGTAAGATTCTAAGACTTGAGTCACGATTATGACAACTTTGAGGGCAACGGACGACCTCACGAAAGAAACAAAGGCACCCCAAGCATAACATACAACTACTACTTAAGGGGAAATGTATTATATAATGTATGACGCCCTTCCAGGGCCAAGTGATTCTTGATTCAACAGGAAAGGGGTAGAAAAGCCAAAGCGGAGGAAGCATTGTCCTTCACGTGGCCCCGAGAGGCCCTGACGCCGAGGCTGCCGCTCTCCTAGGAGGGCGCCACCCAAACAAACCGCCCGACCAGGGACTCCACATGCTCGCGCACCTTGTCCCTGAGGGAGCTCCAGAGCTCCGCGGGTACTGGCTCCATCACGTGGGAGAGGTCGAACGTAGGGTCATGGCACCGTAGGTTGCAGAAGACGCGCGTCAGCATGCTATCCAGGAGGTCGCATGTGCTGGACTCGATGTCTACGTCCACATTGGAGATGCCTAATTCCAGCGCCTCCATCACCTTGAGTAAGAACTTGAGGTAGCCCCTATCGCCATGAGCATGCGGCAGCGTGAGGGCGTCCTCGATGAAGTGGCAGAGTGTGCTACTCGCGCGATGGGCCAGCTCCATGAATTACTTGGCACGATGCGCCTCCATCACCCGCGCATGCGCCGCGTCATCCCTGGCCGCCTCCACAGGAATGCCGGCTTCGCTAACTTGATCCTGAAGGGACACCAGCTTCTGCTTAACGCCCTCTTCACCCATGAGGGTGTCCTGGAGAGCAGCTTGGACATCCTGCAATTGGGCCTTGACAGCACCCACTTCCTCGTGGAGCTTGTCGCACCTGAGCTGGAAGCGATTTTCTTGCCAAGCGAGCTCGTCGTGATACTCCTCAAGGGTGGCCGCCCACTCTGGGGCCACCCTCCTGTCCACACCATCAAGGGCATCTTCATTCACCACCGAGAGGGTGGCTTCGTATGCGAGAACACGCCCTGACACGGCCTCGAGGCGCTCGCGCTCCGCCTCCTGATTGTAGCCAATCCGGGCGGCCTCCTGCTCGCCGACAGCCACATCTGCCTCCCGCTCGATGATGCCCGCCTCCCTAAGGGCCAGGTCTGCCTCGCGCCCAGCACTCCGAGAGGTGGATGTGGTGGATTGGGACATGCGCCCCAAGGACTTGACTATGCCTCGAAGGGGTCGCATGTCCTCCAGGCCTCGTCAAGCCAAACGCAGAGGCGGAGGCCTCACAAGGAGGTGGCTCGTGAGAGGACGCCCCCGGCGGGCCATCTCGGCTCCACTTGGGTGTTGGCACCCTCGAAAGGTCGGTGATCAGATTCTTCATGCCAAACGAGGTACACAAGGAAAGGCAATGGCGAGGGTGCACTTTGAGGGATCAATAGAAGAGGTGTCTAGACGGGGGGAGGGGGTGAATAGACTACTTGCATTAATTAAAATCCTAGCATTTTCCCAATTTAATGGTTGACAGATTTTAGCGATTCTAACAAGTCTAGTGCACCGTACACATGCTAGTCAAGAAATATGGCAGCGGAAAAGTAAAGACTTTGCACATGTTGTAAGGAGTAGAGTTTAGGAAGATCAAATGCGAAGAAATTGACACGGCAATTTTTGGCATGGTTCCGATCGTTCGCGCTATCGTACATCTATGTTAGTGGAGACTTCAACCCACAGAGGGTAACGACTGCTAGAGTCCATGGAGGGCTCTACCCACAAGGGTCCATGAAGAAGCGTCCTTGTCTATTCCACCACGGCTTCCGTCCACACAGGACAAGCCTTACTCATGGTAGATCTCACGAAGTAGGCGATCTCCTTGCCCTTACAAACATCTTGGTTCAACTCCACAACACGAAGTAGGAGGCTCCCAAGCAGGGACCACCCTACAAAAGGTAATAGATGTGGTAGAACAATGAACTCCTTGCTCTTGTGCTACTAAAATAGTAACCTTGACACTCAATCACTCTCTCACACAATAGGCATGGGTAGGAGAGATTGATTTGGTGGAAGCAACTTGGGGAGGCTAGAGATCAAGTTTCAAATGGATGGATTAGAATATCTTGATCTCAACACATGAGTAGGTGGCTCTCTCTCAGAAAAATGGTTCTGGCAATGAAGTGTGTATTCTGAGTCCTTGCTATATGAATGAGAGGTAGGTGAAGGGGTATATATATGTAGTACCCAAAATCCAACCGTTACACCTAAAGTGACCAACATTGTGACACCGAAGTTATAAACTCCATGGTACCGACTTGCACAAAAGGCATCAAATTTTGAATCTCGGTGAGACCGATCTACACAACTCGGTGGAACTGGTAAGGTGGCCAACGGTAAGATGGCCCAACTCAGTGACATCGAGACCAAAACTCGGAAATTCCAATTTTGTGTACTGAGGCAACGGGAAGTTGGTCACCTGAACTCAGTAGCACCGATGCATAATTGGTTGTACCGAAATGGTAGGTTTGGCTAGGGTTCTTTCTGGGTTGAAAAACGGAAGGGCCGAATCTGAAAACTTGGTGACACCAATTTTGGATATGTGGCTCTGGACAGAAGTGCTATGTGGGAAAATGACTGAGTAATTTTGATGGCTATCTCTAAGCACTTGAGAAACCAGTTCATTTTAATACAGCACCCCCTTTTAATAGAAATCTCAAAAGTGATTTCTCGCAAATATAAAATGAAGAGACTTCTTGCTTGAAGCCTGAGCTAATCTTATTCCTTTCTTGCACCAAGGGGCTTCTCCACATAAACCTTTAGCCAAAGCTCTCTAAGGACTAAACCTCAAATATACTAGGTAAAAGTGTTAGTCCAAGAGACAATGTATGTTGTCATGAATTATCAAAACCACCAAGGGAGCATATTGTGCTTTCAAACTTACTCGTCACTCACAGCCCAACATCGTCGCGTTGGGGTCGGTCGCGTCTCTGATGGCCCCGTGCACACCTCGGCACTTGAGGCATTCCTCCTGGCCGCCATGGGAAGAGGAAAAGGAGGAAGAACATGACTTCTGCACATGAATGGAAGAACAACACGGAAGGAAGGCAGAAGGGACAAGCAGTGTGGTGGCAGCTCTGCCCCACGGTTGTGGCAGTTTTATAAGTGAGATTGCAGTCCCCGAGGTGTCATGGGAATTAGAGGCCACATGCGCTCCATCGTGTGCCACACGCCATGCCTGGCCCATGGAAGGTTATGGCTCGTGTCACCTCGTTCCTTCAACAGGCCGCTCAATGTGTCTTGCTGGACCAGGAGAAATTCTACATGAGAAGGAAGGCACAAGTGGGTAGCGTTGGTCAAGAAAGGCCAATGATGGCTGACGCTGCACGCATGCTTTATGTCAACTCATTCGGTGCGGTTTGCAAAGCGTTGCGAGAAGGATAAGAGCCCCACGGCGTGTTGGGTGCCACGCGTTGATCCTCGCCCGTAGGCGGTTGAAGCCCGCGTCATTTCACCCCCCCCATCAGGCGGAGTCGTGAACAACGTGGGCCGAGTGGATACTATCGGGCCCCTCAGAACGGGGTACCCAGGCCCGTCTACCTACGGCTCCAGGCGCAACGCGCTACACATGCCTGGTTTGGACCGTCGGCAAGTCGAGCACAGAAGACCCGCGCAAGGGACCCCGCCTCGCAAGGCAAACACCAGAGGATCATCGCCAAGGACCACGAGAGGTCCCCTGCTGCAAGGACGCGTCCTGAGCCCACCCCTGAGGCTCTCGTGGGGCCGGCTCGCCAAGGGAGACGAGGCGGGGTCTCATGACCTTGTGCCCCATGTGGGTGATGTAAGATGCATAGGCGGTGCACGTGCGGTGCCAAAGGGCACAGACATGGAGGCTTTCCACTTTCGTGCGAAGGAAGTGGGGCCAGCTGGCGTGCTCCCAAAGCAACCCCAAAGGATTCCCATTTGGTGCAAGAGTACCAAGGGTCGGGCTTGGCAGGATGAAGGTCACCCCCGAGCCCACCCATGCGTCATGGCAAAAAACTATGGCAGGCAAACACCACTTTTGTCAGGGTGGACTGTATTCGTGTCCCCTTTCGAAATGGCCATTGTGGAAACCCTTCCTGCCGAGTTTTTCGGGGGGAAGATGCCCAAGGCTAGTATAAGAGAGAGGCCCGGCCTCTGCAGCAAGGATATATGGTCTCCACTAGGTCAAGAAGACACCTTTGTACTCATCTTCCACCTCAAGCAATCTAGACAAGCAAGAGTAGGGTTTTACACCGCAAGGTGTCCTTAACATGGGTAACGCTCGTGTCTTCTTGTTCGTCTTCCTTAGCTCGAGACATTGGAGAGTCATAGTGAAGTTGAGAGGTAGAACAGGGTAGGAGAGCGAGCGCACCCTAGAGTTCAAACTTTTCTAGGTCTGCAGAGCCTCAATTCCAACAACTATGTTTCGTGTGTTGGCCTTCGAGGCCCTATCTATGTAAGACTCCACCTTAATGACCTTTATTTGTACCAGACAGTATGCATGATGTAAGACTCTTGTTATTAAGCTTTTGTATGTTTAGTGAGCATTGATCTCTGGGATCACTATATATGTGCATTGGGTGATCATAACTTATGAGTCGAGGTCCCCACAGAGCTGGTATCAGAGCCATCCTGACTGTAGGAAGCCTTAGTTAGCATGGACGTTAGTTAGGAAAAAATCCCTTCAAATACTAAAACTGGTACCTATACTTAGGAGATTCTGCACTTCTTAGCTCTTCTACTCTATTTTCTAAACTTTACTGATACCCTCCCCTTAAACCTTTGTAGATGGCCATCGTACCCAATGACCTTCTAGCATTCGGCTTTCCCGTACTCCTTGAGGATAGCCTGGACAAGTGCCAGTTTCACCGACTACCTGTTTTCCACTACCACAATCACTAGGTGGATGCCACAACAAAGGTGTACCACATTGACGTTGCCGTGAAGGAAAATGACTCCCCGACAAGCTCGTTCCTTGAAGGACCACAGATGGGGACAGTAGTGTTGGCAGTCGCAACGACCGCATGGAAGGTACTCATCCACCTTCGAGACCTCATCTCGGAGATGGCTGACGATCCGACTAATCGCAACCTCTTTCGGGAAGGATGATATTGGCGAGAGTTGGACATTGGTCCCATCCAAGGAGGATGGAACACCATTCGGGTACCAAACCTTCTCCAGCCTCTCTGCCGATATGCTCGCTCACAACCGCATTAAGGAGTTCGTGAAGCTCTGCCAGGAACTTCACCACACCCATGATCTACTTCGATAAGCCAAAACAAAGCCAGATAGGATCAAGAAGGATGGAGCTCCCACGGGACGACCAGCTATCGCTTCAAGAGGACGATAACCCCCAGCTAGAGATGCACCGACACATCGTCGTCACATGAATAAGCAGTACAATGCGCTCTTCGCAAACCCACCGATGAAGCATCGTTGGGATGGACCTGCTCGTCCTATGACCCCCTCGACCGAAGACGACGCCCGTACGGATGATGATTAGGAAGAATACCCAGAGGAGCGTGAGTACGAGACCGAGCAGTCCACCACTTGAGTCCGAGAACCCCTGGGACAGGATAAGTCATGTAAACCTATGCGAATTCTAGTGCGTGTAATGGTTCATATGAAACCATGTGTGCTTGTTGTTGTTTTGTTGTTTGTGTTTTGATGCAAGTCGCGATTTGGCCTTAGGCAACATGTAAGCGACTACATCGCCTATATTATCTTAATGTTATATGTTTGGTCTTTCAACCCTTTATTTATCACACTTTCACTATACCACCCCCCTTAGGCGCGTTTTCCCCTAGTTGCTTTTCCCTCATGCCTATTCTAGATGTTTGACTTGGCTGCTCCAAATAGGATGGTGACTGCAACCCACACCAGCACTTCCATCAACCCTAGCACTGACAACTCTAGCCAGCACCCGGGGCTAGTGGGTCTGCTCAAGCTGGAGATCACCAGGAGCAGCCACATGCCAACATTCCCCCGCCACCACCTCCACCGAAGAACATTACCATAGCTCAGTTTATCGTGGTTCTTCAGGAGGAACGACAAGCCACCTTTGCTGCTATGCAACATATGGCTCAAGTCCTTGTGAACAACCAACAACAATGAAGGAACGGCGATGGCCTCTCCACTCTGTTGAATTTCATGAGGAATTTGCCGCCAACCTTCACCGAGATTGTTGATCCTTTCGATACCAATGACTGGATCCACACCATCGAAGACCTCCTTGCATTGGTCAACTGCAATGAGGATCGTGAGAAGGTTCTCTATGCCTCTCACTACCTCAGAGGTACTGTCATAGCTTGGTGGCATGGATTCAAGGTCATGCAAGGCGACCGCGTGATCACCTCAGCTAATTTCAAGAAAGGATTCTTCATGGCCCACATTCCTTTGGGAATCATGGCTATCACGAAGCAGGTATTTCGAGCGCTGAAGGAAGGAAGTCGCTCTATCAAGGAGTATATGCACAAGTTCATCCTCCTGCCGAGGTATGCACCTCAAGATGTCAACATTGAGGTAGCCAAGATAGAACTCTTCAAGGAAGGACTCGACTAGGCCCTGCAATATTAACTTGTTGTCTGTGACTGCCGAACCTTCTCCGACCTAGTGAACAAGGCCCTCATGCTCAAAGACAAGCGTCATGCCACTGAAGACACTCGCAAGCACAAGATGATCAAAAAGGGTAGCTCTAGCAACCAGAAGCCTCGCCCCTCCAGCCAGCTCTAGCAAGGGCAACCAATCAGTCTCAGCAAGCGAGGACTCTTGCACCTCATCCGAGCTACCAGCCTCAGTTGTATGCCAACCCTAGGCTAGCATAAAACAACCCCAATAGCAACACTAGAGGCAACGACCTCAACCCGACCAAGTCACCTATTTTGGATGTGGTCAGTCTAGGCACTTCTCGAGGCAGTGCCCCAAGAAGGAGCTAGAAGTACGATGCCCCAATGCGCCAAATTAAGGTCAAGGCCCTGGAGCGTCACCAAGGAACTCAGCACCCCACAACCAGCCCAACAATGGCAAGCGTTGTGTGAATCACGTCACCTCTAAGGAAGCCTAGGAAGACTCGGATGTCCTATTGGGTACGCTCCTTGTCAACTCAACCAAATCATCAGTTTTGTTTGATTGTGATGCTTTGCATTCGTTTGTTACCTAAAAGTCTGCACTACAGAGTGATATGATTCCTACACCCCTAGGTAGTCATATGGTGGCACAAACCCCGCATTCAGTTATGAGAACCAAGATAGGATGTAAAGGAGTTGGGATTAACATCAATGGGGTAGACTTCCTAGCACATCTTATCATCCTGAAGTCACAAAGATTGGATGTGATCCTTGGCATGAATTGGTTGACAAAGCAGGAGGGTTGCTAGACTGTGCCAAACACATTGTTACTATGACCAATAGCCAAGGAGTTGAAGTGAATTATGTCCCCCTACCTTACCTCCGCTCAAGTCCCTTAGGTTAATTGTGTGCCGAGAATTGAGTTGGACCAAGTCCCAGTGGTATGTGAATACTCGCATGTCTTTCCTAATGAGCTACCCAGAATGCCTCCTAATCGTGACATTGAGTTCATTATTGAGCTAATGCCCATTGTAGGACCATGTATAAGAAGCCCTATATAATGGGATCTGAAGAGTTGGTTGAACTGAAGAAGCAACTAGCTAACCAACTCAGAAAAGGATTTCTTTGCCCTAGTGACTCTCCGTGGGGATCACCTGTTCTATTTGTGTCAAAGAGGGACGGAACTAACCGACTCTGTGTCGATTACCGTTCTCTTTATGAGGTCAAAACAAAGAACAATTACCCACTCCCCAAGATTGAAGACGTCTTCGATCAACTGAATGGTGCCAAGGTGTTTTCCAAGATTCACCTCAGGTTTGGGTACTACCAGTTGAAGATTAGACCCCAAGACATCCCAAAGACGACATTTGTGACCCGATATGACATGTTTGAGTACATGGTCATGTCGTTTGGGTTAACCAATGCCCCATTCTACTTCATGTACCTCATGGACAATGTCTTCATGGATTATTTGGAGAAGTTTGTCGTTGTCTTCGTCGACGACATATTTGTCTTCTTTAAGTCTGAAGAAGAGCATGAACAACACTTGAGGATGGTCCTAGAAAAGCTTCGAGAGGACCAACTTATGCCAAGTTCAGCAAGATTGAATTCTGGCTACACGAGGCTAGGTTTTTGGGTCATGTGTTGACGGTAAAAGGATTTTGAGTGGATCGTGCCAAGATTGAAGCCGTGACTGAATGGCAATATCCAAGAAACGTGAACAATGTAAGACGATTCCTCAGACACACGGGATATTACCGCAAGTTCGTTGAAGGATTCTCAAGCATTTCCCAACCTATGACTCAGCTCTTGAAGAAGGACAAGAAGTTCGAATGGACGCCAAAGTGTAAAGAAAGCTTCCACAAGCTCAAGAAAAGATTAAAAACAGCCCCAGTTTTGGCCACCCCCGATATTCACAAGGAGTTTGTGATATATTGTGATGCACCGAGAACCGGGCTTGGTGGTGTTCGCACGCAAGAAGGCAGAGTTGTAGAGTACATATCCACACAGGTACGTCCTCACGAAGAGAACTATGCCACTCATGATCTCGAGTTGGCAGCTGTGGTCCACGCATTAAAGACATGGCGACATTACCTTCTGGGAAAGCGATGTGAGATATTGATACGTCTATTTTGCATCATGTTTTTTACTATTATTTATAGTGTTTTTATGCATTATACCACTTTATGGAGTAATTCAAATGCATTTTATCTCATAATATGCAACGTTTACACAAAGAGGGAGAATTCGAGCAGATGGAATTTTGGACCTGAAAAAGCTACTCAGAGATACCTATTATGCACATCTACAAATGGGTTGAAACTTTACGAGGAATTTTATGGAATAAATAAGAAATATTGGAGAAAGTAAGTACCAGAGGGGGACTACTAGGTGGCCACTAGGCACAATGCGCGCGAGCCCCCCTTGCGCGGCCTGATGGGTAGTGGATCACCCATCCCACTTCCGGCGACCATCTTCTGGTATATATTCTATTTTGACCTGGAAAAAATCAAGAGAGGACATTCGGGACAAAGTGTCGCCATCTTGAGGCGAAACCTAGGTAGGAGCACTTTTGCCCTCCGGTAGACCGATTCCGCCGAAGGAACTTCCCTCCCGGAGTGGGAAATCGAGGCCATCGTAATCACCAATAACCCTATCTTCTAGGGTAGGCCAATCTTCATCAACATCTTCAACATCACCATCTCCTCTCAAAACCCTAGTTCATCTCTTGTGCTCAATCTTGAATTGGAACCTCTGATTGGTACCAGGGGGTGACTAATAGTGTTGATTACATCTTGTAGTTGATGCTTTATGGTTTATTTGGTGGAAGATCAGATGTTCAGATCCAATATGCTATTTAATACCTCCCTGGTCATGAGCATGCTTATCACTTGTGAGTAGTTACTTTTGTTCTTGAGGCCATGAGAGAAGTCATGTCGCAAGTAGTCATGTGAAGTTGATATTCATTCGATATTTTGATGATATGAATGTTGTGATTCCCTTAGTGGTGTTATGTGAACGCCGACTACATAACACTTCACCATCTTTGGTCCTAAGGGAATGCATTGTGGAGTAGTTATTGGATGATGGATTGTGAGAGTGACAGAAACCTAATCCTAGTTTATGCACTATTTTGTAAGGGGCTGATTTGGATCCCTATGTTTAATGCTATGGTTAGAATTTTTTCTTAATACTTTTCTCATAGTTGCGGATGCTTGCAGGAGGGTTAATCATAATTTGGAGGCTTGTTCATGTAAAAAACAACACCCAGGCACCGGTCCAGCCACATATCAAATTATCAAAGTACCGAACACAAATTAACCCAACATGACGAAAGTGACTAGATGAAATTCCCGTGTGCCCTCAAGAACGCTTTCCCTATTGTAAGAGACTGTTCCGGCCTGTCCTTTGTCACAAAAGGATTGGGCTAACTTGCTGCACTTATTGTTACTATTGGTACTCGTTACTTGTTATAATTATCTTACTATCAAATACCTTGTTACCGTTGTTTTAGTGCTTGCAGAAATTACCTTGTTGAAAACCGCTTGTCATTTCCTTCTGCTCGTCGTTGGGTTTGACACTCTTACTTATCGAAAGGACTAGATTGATCTCCTATACCTGTGGGTCATCAAGACTCTTTTCTGGCGCTGTTGCCATGGAGTGAAGCGCTTTGGTAAGCGGACTTTTGTAAGGGAAAATTTATATTACGTGCTGAAATTTAGTGTCATTTGTCACTATGGAAAGTAATCATTTGAGGGGTTTGTTCAAGGTATCTTCACCTCGACCGAAAACACCGAGACTTGTCCCTCAACCTAATGAACCTACTTAATTTTTTATTATGAAATTCCTTTGGGTATGATAGAGAAACTGCTAGCTAATCCTTGTGGAGGAGATGGAACACCCGATATGCACCTAATCTATGTGGATGAAGTTTGTGCATTATTTCAGCTCATAGGTTTATCCGGAGATGAAGTCAAGAAGAAGGTTTTTCTTTTATCTTTGGGGGGAGCATTTACATGGTATAGGATATGTGATAATATAGGATCTAGGAACTGGAATTGATTGCAATTGGAGTTTCACCAAAAAAATTCTCCTCTGCATCTTGTTCATCGTGATCGGAATTTTATCTATAATTTTTGTCCTCGTGAAGGATAAAGTATTGCTCTAGCTTGGTGGAGGCTGAAGTCAATGTTATATTCATGCCCCAATCATGAGCTCCCGGGGTAAATTATTATTCAGAATTTTTATGCTAGGCTTTCTCGTAATGATCAAACCATGCTCGTCACTTCTTATTCTAGTTCTTTTATGAAGAAGACTATTGAATTCAAGTGGGATCTTTTGAAAGAATTAAACGCAACTCTGAAGATTGGGAACTCGGGAAGGTAAAGAGTCAGGTATAAAACTTAAGTTTGATTGTGTTAAGTCTTTTATGAATACCGATGCTTTCAATGATTTTAGCACTGAATATTAACTTGACTCTGAGATAGTAGCCTCATTTTGTGAAACCTTTGCAACTCATGTGGATCTCCCTAAAGGGAAATGGTTTAAATAGCATCCGCCTATTAAAGAAAAAGTTGAAGAACTCATGTGGTTTAAGTATCACCTCACGTATCCTTGTTGTGCCTACTTCTTATATTGAGAAACCACATTTCCCTATTAGGATAAGGGAACATGCTAAAGCTTCAACCATGGTTAACAAAAGTTATGGTAGAACAACCAAACCCTTTGAGCAAATCAAGGTATAACCTAGTATTGCTATGGTTAAAGATATCTTTATCGATAATATTGATGGGCATGTTATTTATTTCTATGACGAAGATGCTAGAATTGCCAAACCAGATACTAAAGATAAAAATAGACCCATCCTTCGCATGCATGTCGTCTCAGTCAAAATAGGAGATCATTGTAATCATGGTTTATGTGATATGGGTGCTAGTGTTAGTGCTATTCCTTGTACCCGATATCAAGAAATTATGCATGATATAGCACCCGCTGAAATAGAAGAAATAGAAGGTACTATTAAACTTGCTCATAGAGACACCATCACACAACTTGGGATTGTTAGAGATGTTGAACTCTTGTGTGTAAAAGTAAAATGCCCTACTGATTTTGTAGTACTTGGCCCACCACAAGATTATTTTTGTCCTATAATATTTGGTAGACCCTTCTTGAACACTGTCAATGCTTAAATAGATTGCAAAAAGGAAACTAGCAGTGTTCATTTTCGTGGTATGTCTCATGAGTTTCATTTCTCCAAGTTCAGTAAGCAACCCCATGATAAAGAATTGCCTAGTAAAGATGAAGTAATACATCTTGCTTCCATTTCCATTCCTCCTACTGATCCATTAGAACAATATTTGCTAGACCATGAAAATGATATGCATATGAGTGAAAGAAATGAACTAGATAAAATGTTCTTTGAGAAAAAGCCTATCCTTAAACACAACTTGCATGTTGAAACTCTAGGAGGTCCTCCTCCACCCAAGGGTGATCCTGTGTTTGAATTGAAGCAATTACCTAACACTTTGGAATATGCCTATCTTGATGAAACAAAATATATGTTGTTATTATCAGTGCTAACCTTATAGAGCATGAAGAAGAAAGATTGCTAAAAACTAAGGAAGCACCGAGCTGCTATTGGGTATACTCTTGATGATCTTAAGGGCATTAGTACCACTCTATGTTAGCACAAGATTAATATTGAACGAGATGCTAAACCCGTTCTTGATCACCAACAAAGACTGGATTCCAAAATGAAAGAATTGGTAAGAAATGAAATATTGAAGCTTCTGGAAGCAGGTATAATTTATCACATAGCTGATAGCATATGGGTAAGTCTTGTTCACTGTGTTCCAAATAAAGGAGGCATTATTGTTGTTCCTAATGATTAAAATGAACTCGTTACACAAAGCATCGTGACTGTCTATAGAATGGTAATTGATTTAATACAATTAAACAAAGCTAGTAGCAAAGATCATTAGTCTTTACCTTTTATAGACCAAATGCTAGAAATATTATCGAAGCACACTCATTTTTGCTTTCTAGATGGTTATTCTGGTTTTTCTCAAATACCTGTTTCACAACCTGATCAAGAGAATACCACCTTTACTTGTCCTTTTGGAACCTATGATTATAGACGTATGCCTTTCGCATTATGCAATGCACCTGCTACCTTTCAAAGATGTATGACTGCTATATTCTGTGATTTTTGTGAAAAGATTATTGAGGTTTTCATGGATGATTTTTCCATTTATGGAACTTATTTTGATAATTTCTTAAGCAACCATGATCAAGTTTTGTAGAGATGTGAGCAAACTAACCTTGTCTTTAATTGGGAGAAGTTCCACTTTATGGTAAATGAAGGTATTGTCTTGGGTCATAAAATTTATGAATGAGGTATTGAGGTGGATAAGGTAAAGTTGATGCAAATGAGAAGATGCCATGTTCTAAAGATATTAATGGTATCTGTAGTTTCCTTGGTCATTTTGGTTACTATAGGAAGTTTATTAAAGGGTTCTCTAAAATTTCTAGGCCTCTTACTAATTTATTACAAAAGGATGGTCCATTCGTTTTTATGATGATTGTGTAGAACCCTTTGTAACACTTAAGAAAGCCTTAACTTCTGCACCTATTGCTCAACCACCTTATTGGAACTTGCATTTTGAAATTTTGTGTGATGCTAGTGATTATGTTGTTGGTGTTCTTCTAGGACAAAGAGTTGATAAGAAATTGAATGTTCTTAGTTATGCTAGTAAAACTCTAGACTATGCCCAGGGAAATTATGCTACCACTAAAAAAGAATTCTTAGCAGTTGTATTTTCTTGTGATAACTTCAGATCTTACATTGTTGATTCTAAAGTAACTGTTCACACTGATCATGCTGCTATTAAATATCTTATGGAAAAGAAAGATGCTAAACCTAGACTGATTAGGTGGGTTCTTTCCCAACAAGAACTTGATTTGCGTATCATTGATAGGAAAGGAGCTAAGAACACCGTAGCTAATAACTTGTCTAGGTTAGAAAATGTTCTTGATGACCCACTACATATTGACGATACCTTCGTTGATGAACAAATAGATGTGGTCAATGTTTCTCATAACACATCACGGTTGGATGATTATGCTAATTACATTGTTGATAAATACATACCACCTAGTTTCACCTATTAGCAAAGAAAAATAAATCTTCTTTGATTTAAGACATTACTCTCGGGCCCCTCGGACCGGGGGTACCCAGGCTCGTCGTCGTGTGGCCCCAAGAGGTGCGTGCCTCGGCCAGCCTGGTCCTACCCAACGGCAAGGCCGGCGAGGAGGACCCCCCACGAGGGCCCTCTCCTTGCAAGGTGAGCATTTCAAGATCATCACCAAGGGCCTCGACATGGCGTCCATTATGAGGGCGCGTCCCGAGGATATCCCTGAGACTCGCGGGGTGGGTCCGTCAAGGGCAACCTTGTAGGGTCCTGTGACCTTGTACCTTCACGTGGATGATGCAGACTATGCACGTGGCACACGAGCGGTGCCTGCATGCACGGACAGGGAGGATTTCCTCTTCCGTGCTAAGGGATCCGGGCCAGCTAGTGTGCCCCCGAAGCAACCCAAAGGTTTTTTGATCAGTGCAAGGCGACTATGGGTGGGGGTCGGAAAGATGGAGGTCACCCCCAAGCCCACTCGTGTGTCACGAACATAGGATTTCACAGGCGAAGACCACCTTTGCTAGGGCAGACTCCAGTCATGTTCCTTTTCAAAACGGCCGTTGTGGCAACCCTCTCACCAACGTTTTCGAGGGAGGAGGACCAAGGCCAGTATAAAAGAGACGCCCGACCTTCTTGGTAGGGGATCGAATCCCAACCATCTTGGGTAGGCAAGAACCCACCATTGTACTCGTCTTCCACCTCAAGAAATCCCAAAACAAGCAGGAGTAGGGTTTTACACCACAAGGTGGCATGAACCTGGGTAAATGTTGTGTGTTCTAGTTTTCTTCCTTTATGCTCATGCCGCCGGAGAGTCTCCCTCAAGTTGTGAGGTAGAACATGGTTGAAGAGTGAGCGCACCCCAAAGTTCGAACCTTTTCTGGGGTCTGCAGAGCCCCGATTCCAACATTTGGCGTGCCAAGTTTGGGTGCACATCCGCTCTTCACCTCCAATTTCACTCGGGCTTCACCGACCCCATGGCCGACGCTCACCACACACGCCCCGGGTGCTGGGCGCCCGACGGCCGTTACTGGACTGCCAGCATCATAGCCACCACAATCTTCTCCCCCGTCGCGCTTGGGCTACATGGCTTCCTATGGCCACCGGCGCAGCTAGGCAGCTACCATGATGGATCCCTAACGGCGTCTGCTCCTGTCTACTACACAACTTTATTATTGTAGACTCGTGTTGGGCCTCCGAACGCAGAGTTCTGTAGGACAGTAGCAATTTTCCCTCAAGTGGATGACCTAAGGTTTATCAATCTGTGGGAGGTGTTGGATGAAGATGATCTCTCTCAAGCAACACTGCAATCAAATACAAGAAATCTCTTGTGTCCCCAACACACCAATACAATGGTAAATTGTATAGGTGCACTAGTTCGGCGAAGAGATGGTGATAGAAGTGCAATATGGATAGTAGATATAGATTTTTGTAATCTGAAAATATAAAAACAGCAAGGTAACAAGTGGCAAACAACGAGCAAAACATTGTATTAATGCTTGGAAATAAGGCCTAGGGTACATACTTTCACTAGTGCAATCTCTCAACAATGGTAACATAGTTAGATCCCTTAACGTGTAACAAAGAATCACTCCAAAGTTCCTATCTAGTGGAGAACAATAAGATGAAATTGTGTAGGCAGTAGAACCACCTCAAAGTTATTCTTTCCAATCAATCTATTCAAGAGTTTGTACTAAGATAACATCAAGCTAACATTTCCGTTCAATCTATTCCAGAGTTGATATGAAGATAAAGTCAAGCTATCCTTTCCGTTCGATCTATCTGAGAGTTCGTACTAGAATAACACCAATGATAAATATAAATCGACCCTAATTTCACCTAGATACTCCAATGTCACCTCAAGTATCCATGGGTAAATTATGCGACATGCATCAAACAATTTCGGAGCTATCATATTCAATCCAACACGAAGAACGTGCAAGGAGCACCCCAAGATTTCTATCGTAGAACATGGTATGAGAACGAGCAATCAACCCCTATGCATAGATCCCCAAGGTCACCGGAACCCGCAAGTTGATGTCTCAACATATATCAAGTGTTGCCATACCAATATGCTCAACCCAGCATGACAAGATCTTAAAGGAAAAGGCTCAATTCAGCACAACTAGATGGTAATGGATATACATCATATGATCCAACTATATTAACAAAGCCCGTGTTCTTGAGATCGTGCCATCTCAAGAACACGAGAGAGAGAGAGAGAGAGAGAGAGAGAGATTTAACACATAGCTACTTCTATATACCCTCAGCCTAGAGGGTGAACTACTCCCTCCTCGTCATGGCCTCCGTCCGATGATGAAGATGGCCACCGATGATGGTTTTCCCTCTCCAGCAGGATACTGGAATCGCTCTAGATTGGTTTTTCGGTTATATAGAGAGTTGCAGCAGCGGAGCGGAGGTTATCTCTTTACTTATGGAGTTTCTGGGATTTATAGGATTTTTCAGTGTTGGAATCACGCGCAACGGAGCCATGTGGGCCCCACAAGCCATCAGGGCGCGACCAAGGCCCAGTCCGCACCCTGTTGGCGTGTGCCTCCATGGGAGCCCTCCTCTGGTGGTTCTTTGCTCCAAAGTTGTTCATATGTTCCAGAAAAATCATAAAAAAGTTCCGGGTAATTCCGAGAACTTCCATTTTCTTCACACAAAAACAACACCACGGTAATTCTACTAAAAACGGCGTCAGTCCGGGTTAGTTCTAAATAAATTAAATAAAGTGCATCAATACCATGTAAAGTTATCATAAACATAGGCAAATATGTCATGAATACTTCATAAATTATTGATACATTGGAGATGTATCAGCATCCCCAAGCTTAATTCGTACTTGTCCTCAAGTAGGTAAATGATAAAAGAAATAACTTATGAAGTGTCAATGCTAGCATAATGTATAATATTGATCAAAGGATAATTTCATCCATTTTTCTAGCATCATAACCAGCAACTATTTCTCATAAAGCTTCTCAAGATAGAGTAGCAAGTTATTCACATGTTAAAGTATAGACCATAAACTTTTCTGAAAAATAGCAAACTATGTTTTCAGTCATTAAACAATTACAATTCATCTTATTTTCAGGAAGGGTCTATGTAAGAGCTTTGGTTCAAATTCCACATACTGAACTATAATTTAGTCTTCCATGATTGCTGACACTCAAAGTATATCATTAGAACAAACAGTTTTGGTCAAATACAAGGAATGTAGGGCTTAAAGTTTCGCCTCCCAACTTATTTATCTCGGGGATAATGTCAACAAATAATGAATCATGATCACCTATATTCAATTGGATATATGTGTTTGATCTTTCCCCACCACATGATGCTTGCCAACTAAGGAATTAATACATTGGAATAAGAAGTTGACTCGATATAAAAAGTAAAAGATAGGCCCTTCACAGAGGGAAGCATAGGTTGTCATGCGCTTTTTATTTTTGGATATGCAATATGTTAATGAAAATGAATGTCACTTAATATTTCCCCTTGTCATGGCAACCTTTATTATGCAGTTCGTCGCTTTTATTTCTTCACCATCTCAAGTTCGTACAAAGCTTATTTTCCCTTCCAATAAAAATCCTACATATTTAGGAGCAATTTTCATTGCTTTTTGCACCGATGACAAGTTACTTGAAGGGTCTTACTCAATCCATAGGTAGATATGATGGAATCTCATGGCAAGAAAACTAGGTTCAAGGATTTGGATGCACAAGTAGTATCTCTACTTATTACAAAGTTTTGGCTAGCAAAAGGTTCTAAACAAGCACCACGTGTTAGAGGATCCATGACAATATAACTTCTATGTGAATATAAACAAACATAACCATTAAGTTTCTTCCTTGTCCAGTGTAAACTACTTGGTCAAGTTTGAAAATAGTTAGTGGGGCTCAAAATCATAGAAGATGTCTAAGATAGTATATATATATGTGAAACCTCTCTTCCTTCAATGTTCTTTCATGAATCGTTTAAATAACGAATGTTATGTTTGCTAACGTCCAATAAATTTTACCTCTTATACTCCTAGTATGTGAAGTCACTACTCCCCATTGGATGAGCATATGAAGCATATATATAATTTCACATTTATGATATTAAATTCATTGAACGTTTTACTCTTAGGATGTAAGTGAAGCACAAGAGTAAACATCAGACTACTCTCAAAAGATATAAGTGAAGATCAATGAGTAGTCAAACAATTAAGTAGCTATATGAGGACTCTTTCTCAGTAAAGAATTTTAGATCTTGATATTTTATTCAAACAACAAACAAAACAAAAATAGCACTCGAAAAATAGCATGTATCATTTGAACGAATAAAAATTTAGGTTCAACATAGGCTAACCGATAGTTGATGAAGAGGGGTGGGATGTGTAGCATCAGCAAGCTTAGATGCTTGAGACTTCTTGTAATATTGTCTTGGGGTTCCTTGGGCTTCACCAAGCTTGAGATTTTGTATCTCGTTCAATCCACTCATGTCCCGGTTTCACCTATGTCTCAAAAACTTTATCCACACAAAACTTGAAAAGAACTCGTGAGATAGGTTAGTACACATAAGAATACATCAACACTTCATGTACTGACAAGACAAGTTGCATAATAATTTTCAAACATTATATACTGTATACTATCATTTCCACAATTTATATATACCAACATAAGTCATCAAAACTATAGAAGAAGTAGATAACAAAACTATGATAGCAATCTGTCTAAACAGTACAGTCTGTAGAAATTTATTAAAACAGTGTACTTCTGTATATCCAAAAATTATGAAAATTTAGGAAATGATAAAGAATTTGTATGAACCTTCTGTGTAAATTTTTTAGATACTTTCCACATTCTAGTAAAATTACATAATTCAAATAATACACAAAGAGTTTTTATTTTTATTCAGCACAAATCACACATGCAATTCAAGCATTCTAAAGGCAATTCTTGGAACTTTTATTGAAAAGAAGGATTATAAATAACAGCAATAAAATGCTAACAAATCAAAATTATGCTCCAAGAAAAACTAATATTATGTGACGAATAAAAGTAAAGCTCCAAGTAAGATATACCGATAGTATCGAAGACGAAAGAGGGGATGCTTTCCGGGGCATCCCTAAGCTTAGATGCTTGGGTCTTCATTGAATATTACCTTGGGGGTGCCTTTGGCATCCCCAAGCTTAGGGACTTTCCACTCCTCATTCTTCTCATATCGGTATCTCACCCAAAATTTGAAAACTTCAATCACACAAAACTTAACGGAAATTCATGAGATGGGTTAGTATAATAAAGATAGATCATCCACTTAGGTACTGTCAAGACAAGATTCAAAATTGTTACCACATGATAACTACTGTATTCTATAATTACCATAGTTTATATCACTCAATATAAGCTATAGAAACACTAAAACAAGCAAACTATGTGTGCAAAATAGAATCTGTCAAAAACCGAACTGTCTGTGAAGATCTGACTGAACACCATACTTACCTGACTCTAGAAATTCTGAATAATTAGTAAGATGCATAGAATTTGCATATACAAACTGTGTAAATATTCAGAATTTTTTGACTTTCCAGTAAAATCACATAATTCATATACTAGAGGCAAAAGTTTTTGTTTTTGCACAGATTCAAGCTAACAAGTTTCCACACTATCACAAAGGCTTTACTTGACACTTTATTGAAATAAAATACACAAAAATGATTAATAAAGTAGATTAATCATGTGAACACACAAGAACAAAATGTAAAGTGTTGGTTTGTCTCCTAACAAGCGCTTTTCTTTAAAGCCTTTTTAGCTAGGCATGATGATTGCAATGATGCTCACATAAAAATATTGAATTGGAACACAATGGGAGAATCATGAAGCATATGACAAGAACATTTAAGTCTAAACCTCGTCCTATTCATAGGTATTTTGTGATCAAACAGTTTTTGGGAACAAGAATCAACTAGCATAGGAAGCCAAAACAAGCATATCTTCAAGATTTTCAACACATAGAGAGGAAACTTGATATTATTGAAATTCCTATAAGGATATGTTCCTCCCTCATCATAATAATTTTCGGTAGCATCATGAAGGAATTGAACAATATAACTATGAAATAAAGCATTGATACGTCTCCAACGTATCTATAATTTTTGATGGTTTCATGATATTATCTTGACAAACTTTGGATGTTTTGCGTGCCTTTTATTTATTTTCTGGGACTAACTTATTAATTCAGTGCCAAGTGCCAGTTCCTGTTTTTTTCCATGTTTTTGACCCCATTCAGAGGAGATTTTGAAACAGAGTCCAAACGGAAGAAAAATCCCCGAAAAGATTTTTTCTGGAAGGGAAGAAGATCGGGGGACTTGGGAGCCAAGCCAGAAGAGCCCTAGGGGCCCCACAAGCCCCCACCCCGCGGCCAGGGGGGCTGTGCCATGCAGGCTTGTGGGCCCCTGGAGGTCCCCTGACCTAGATCTTGCGCCTATATATTCCCAAATATTCCCAATAAATCTGGGGAGCATCGTAATCACTTTTCCGCTGCCGCAAGTTTCTGTCGCCGCAGGGAGCTCGGGGGCGAGGCTGCCCGGCTGGGGCTCGGGAGCCAGACCGGGGCGGCGGCGGCTCGGATGGGCTCGGGCGGGCCGCACGTGGGCTCGCTGGCCCGGCGGCTGGAGGGAGGAGAGAGGCTGACTAGGGTTTCGGGGGTTGGTACTGATTTCGAGGAGGAGAGAGAGGGGGTTGTCTAAAAATAATAGGAGGGGATATATATAGACAAATGGGGGGCTAGGCTACCCGGAATCGCATTCCGGATCCAAATTCGGACGCTTCCGAACGTGGGAATGGGTACGCGGCCTTGTAGAGGGGTTTACCGGAGACGAGAGGGAGAACGGGCGGCGCGGCAACGAATTTTAAAACACCGACAAACGTCCGATGAATAACCGAAGACGGTGCCGCTACGGTCGACCGTTCAGGTACCAGACAGACTCCGATCGCGACGAAATTCGATAGGCGGCCTAGCTATAACTAATCACGACCGCATGCCAAGTTTCACCTCGATCAGAGAAAGTTTTAAACGCACTTTTAAAACAGGGTTTCGATGATGCCGCGGGCGCGTGCGTGAGCGGTCGGGCTCGGAACGGACAACGACGAGAACCGGCAACTAACGACGGATGCTAGTTTTGAAAAATGGCGGCAACGGGATGCCGATGCAATGCTGATGATGCGCATGATGCGATGATGATGCGACAAAATAAACAGACACACGACGAAAACGGAAAGGAAAGGGAATCTTCTGGAACGTCGGCATCGGGCTGTCACAGAAAAGACATGCATTAAATGCACCTGACAATGGTAGATGGATAAGCACCGCGCTAGGTTGACTGTAACTCCTCGTGTACCTACCACCGAGCACTATAGGCATTCACTTTGCCTATAAAAGGAGTCCCTTAGCTCATTACGAAGGGGTTGGACATCAACCCATAAGACGGTCATGAACGGTCACTGTAACAACGACAACAAAACGCTTAATACAACCAGACAAGTAGGATGCAGGATTTTACGCGTAAGCGGCACAAACCTAGGTAAAAAGGCTTGTCGGGTGCTGATTGTTAGCTCTACTCTTCACGTCACCTCTCCCTGCCCTACGATGACAAGGGTTTCACGTTGATTCCCATAAGTGTCGACCTCGCATCGCCGACCTCTTTGGCGTGCCAGGTAGGGGGTGTGGAGTTTTGCGCAAATCTGAGCAAACTAAACACCAGATTCCTGGAAGTTCGAGCGCTACGCCGCAGTTCCCCTGGAAATGGGGTACCGTGGCAGACGCTATGTTCTGCTATTGCTTCCCAAGGCCTGCGCGAGCGCGAGGCAGGGAGGCGGAGGCTCCAAAGACGGCGCCGTCAGGACGATGCGCCGCTCAGGGCCAACGCGCAGCTATCAAGTGCATACCTGGGAGCTTCACAAAGGCCTCGGAGCATACTCCGACGGACGCACATCTGCAGAGTGATGCATAGTCGATGACGAAGCGCCAAATGGTCCCGAAGCCCTGGCTCGTACTCCAGCGTAAGTGTTGTGCCCCTGAGAGCGTCGTACCGTCGCCCAAGATGCGCTCGGGGGCTCCGCAAGCACAACCTAGCAAGAGAAAAGTAAAGGGGTTACGCCCTGGCCAACTAGTTTTCCAAACGACGGTCGCAGACTGTCGGCAAGAAGTCTTTACTATAGAAAAAGCTACTGGGAGCGGTAATTTCCTGCTTGTCGGGGACCCCGACGCCCCAGCAAAACATTCAAGCGCCACGCAACCACGACGCAAGAAGATAAGTTTCAAGTTTAAGATTCAGATCTGAAGTAGATAGATTCTCTGTTTTCCCTTTAAAAGTTTCCAATCTTTGCGTGTGGAGTCTGCGCATACTGGGACCTTTCCAAATATCAATGCACCTTGTCTTTGTTTCGAACTCGTTCAAACGGCCTGAACGGCCACAGAGGGCCTTCAAACTATTTCAAACATGATCAACAGAGCTAGCGGCTACGTAGCACCTGATTTCATCTCAATCTACGCTTGCCGATTTCTATGGTTGCACTGAACACGACAAGGAGCCTTGCCGGTAGTTGTCGGTAAGCTCCCAGAAAATGCAAAGACAAATCATACAAAGAATGGAATCGGAGAAAGGGAAAACAATATTTTCATTCATTTGTTTGGGATACTCTCAAACATATTACATGGATGATATGATCTACTCTAACCTAGAACTTTTGTCTTTGGTGAGGAACTATGCTCACCGAAGTGAAGTTCAAGAAGACAAAAAGGCGGAGCCCGCGGCACGGCCAAGGCTGGCTCCCCAGGACCAGCACTGTGCCAACGAGAACGGGATCGGCCGCGCCAAGTGCCCCCTGGCCCCCTCTGGCCGAATACCAGACGGCAGGGTACAGGAAGGGGCGAAGGATCCGGAGTCCGCGAGCGCGCCTCCTCCTGGAGACGGGGAGCCAACACCCGCTCCGGTGAGGTAGCCCAAGCAGAGGGCATGGAGAAGTCAGAGCTTGCGGAGGTGCCTCCTCCTCAAACACGAGATACCGAAGCCAGCTCCGGCAAGATGCCCTAGTCGGGAGGGGGCAAGGCGTCAGCTAGCCACGGCGGTGCGGTCTACGCCTAGTTGCAGATCGGGGAGTCGACCTCCAACTTGACACCCCGAGGCCCTAACCCAACACGGACCACACCACCACCACTGTCCTCCTCGTTGCTATCACTCAAGGTAGGACAGCCGGCGCCACTCAAGCCGTCTTCGCAGCAGCCAAGACGCACACATGGGCGCCCATAAAACTTGACGGACAACATGTCCGCCTCCGCTAGCTTGGAGCGGAGGACATGCTAGTCCTCGAGGAGATGGGCACGGGGGAAAGCCTTCCACCCTCGCCCCAGCAGCATGGAGGACCGCTAGAGGAGCAAGACTCGGGGAAGGCGGAGGCGCTGGAGTAGCGCTCCGCCTCCCCCGACCTCGACCTCCACGACGATGACGACCCCTCGCCCTTCCTCCGCCACGGGCGCTCGGGCCGTATTCTGCCGCAGCGCCCCTAGAAGTTGTGGCATGATCCGAATGGGATCCTCTCATCGCCCTAGCGGCCGATGGTGGCCAACCCCGTCCCCTAACCATGGTTAGGGCCGAGCGCCACCTGCAGACAGAAGAAGACTCTGAAGACCAAGGTTGAGAAGTTGGTGGATTCAGAAGGAGTTGGGTGAGAAAACCCCTCGCAAACCCTCCCAATTTATAGGATGGGGCGCGGGGGCTAGCCTCCCTTTCTCCAGAAGCCACCACCCCTCTCTCCCAATCGGTCGCGCTCACGAGCGAATAGGGAACTGCCCTGCTGCACCAATGCATGCACGGGAGGGCCCAACCACTACTGCGCCTTTTAAAGCCAATACTGCCACATGTCCACCCATAATTGTGCATGCCACGCGCGTGGCAGAGGCGTTTCAACAGGTGTTAAAGCTGCTCCGTGCACGACCCCCCACTTCGCGCATCCAATGCGTGACGTGGGGAAAAGCAACTGCCAGCGGATCCAGCCACGAAGGCCCGTGCACCTCTTTGGGCCTGGCCCAACAATGCTTTGCATGTGTGTGTGGCCCAGGCACGGGGGCTCCTGTCGATGCACTAAAGTCTGGGGTCCCCAGTGCCCCAGACTTGTGCACGGGCGCAAAGAGCCCCTACCGGCAGGGCACGGCAGGACCGAGTCAAGATGCAACCCCCTAGATTATCAAGGCCTCGGCAAGCGTGCCTTGTCGGGAAGATGACCAAGGCCGCGCCCATTTGGTGGGCGCGATGAACTCACCAAGTACAAGACCCCGGCAAGCTCCCTTGCCACGATGATGAATGAATCCCCCGGCAAGCTCCCTTGCCGAGACGAAGACTCAAGGCCCCGGAAAGCTCCTTGCCGGGATAACGGGTCTGGCCACTGGTGGGCAACCGCCCTGGCCACAGTGCCACCGCCCCCCAAGTGCTAGCGCATTCCGCATGCGCCAACGCAGCATCCAGGTGTCGAAACACCTGGATACGTGTCTTCACGAGCTCATCACTGACAAAGACAAGACGTGCATTAAATGCACCTGACAGCGGTAGATGGATAAGCATCGCCCTATGTTCATTGTAACTCCTCGTGAACCTACCACCGAGCAATGTACGCGACCCCTTTGCCTATAAAAGGAGGCCCTTAGCTCATTTCGAAGGGGTTAGACTTTTTGGACATCGACCCATAAGACGGTCATCAACGGTCACTGTAACAATCAAAAACAAAACGCTTAATACAACCAGACAAGCAGGACGTAGGGTTTTACGCGTAAGTTTCCGAGACCTGGGTAAAAAGGCTTGCCGGGTGCTGACAGTTAGCTCTGCTCTTCACGTCACCTCTCCCCTCCCTACGATCACGAGGATATCACGTTGATTTCATAGGTGTCGACCTCGCATCCCCGACACTCGCCTAACTCGCTACTCGACGGAAATGATGAAGGACTCACTCGATGGCGAGGGGAACACAGAACACATCAGTTTACCCAGGTTCGGGTCGCTGCGAAGCAGAAAACACTACTCATGCTTTTGGTGGATTTCCTCTCACGGAGGTGGTGGATGAGTTAGTACAGTATTCTTGGGCCTCCGGAGGCTGAGCGACTAAGTGTGTTGTTCTACCATCTGAATGAACTCTCCCTCTGAAGTACCCTACCTTCTCTATTTATAGCGGTGGCCCGGGTCCTCTTCCCGCATAGCTTCGGCGGGAAGGGATCCCACGGTGGCCAATTTTGAAGGGGGACACGGGAACATGTTCCCCTACCCAAAGGTGGTCTTCGCCTGCAAAGTACGTGTCCGCGCCGCAGAGACGGGCCCGTGGGTGACGTTTTCCCTACAGGTGGGGGGCTAGGGATTTGTTGCACCAGAAGGGAAACCGTTGGGAGATGCCTTTGGAATGCTTGTACGCTCCCGCCTCCTTTGCACCGAAGGGGGAACTGTCCCGCCCTGCCATCTGCTGCTCGCCTGTCCTTTTCTAGTGTCACCCTTGACTCCTGAGGCTCGGCCTTGCCTCGAGATATCCGCCGCTCTGGACGGGTACTGAGGAGCCCCCCTGCGGGTCTTGATGCTCCTCCTCCTTGTGAGGCTTGCTCCCCCCCCCACGAGGGCCTGGTTCAGGGTGGTGCTGCTCCTTGTTGAACTTGCGGTGATGAAGTGGGCCAGCCCTGGGCGGCAGGAAGCAGGTCTAGGTACCCCAATTCCCAGAATAACGACAGTAGCACCCGGGCCCAAGGCGTGCTTGGGTTGGCTTATCGGCGAAGCCTTGGAGGCGGCCCGAAACATCACGTGCCCCATTCGCCTGCGTGTCGGGCCTTTAAAACGGAGAGTCGATTCCATTTGCACTTTATCTCCTGATTTAAATTTATCGCCCGTCTCTGTCCCTATCCATCCACTGCTGGTTCTTCCTAGTGTTCCACATGCGCCGCGTCGGCTTTGCCTTTTCTCTCCGTCATGCCTCGGAAAGGAGGAGTTGGCGGGGACTCATGGGGCTCACTTGTCCCGGCGACGCCCCAGCCCGCGCTGGAGCGGTCGGCGGTGGTAAACCTTGAGGGGTTGGAGAAGGTTCGGCTTGTAGTTGCCGCCAACTCCAATGAGTGGGGGCCACCCTGATTCGGCTGGGCTCATGGCCTCGGGGTGAGAAGGTGTCTACCGCAGTTCCTCTCCATTTCCACGTCCACCTTTCGAGTGCGCTGCTGCCATTCACGGGCTTCCTCGGCGCGGTGCTTTCGCACTACCAGATCCACGCGCTCCATCTGGACCCCTGCTCTTTGATCCTCCTCTGTGCCTTCGCGTTCTTGTGCGAGGCCTTTGTCGGCGTCACTCCTACCGTGGCATTGCTCCTCCACTTATTCTCTCTTGAGTTGGCCTCCGGGATGCCGTGCTCTGGGTATGCGTCCTTGAAAATTGATGACGCATTACCCCTCGGGATCCCAGGCGTCTTGCTCCTCCCCGAGGTGGAAGGGTTTCGACGGCAGTGGGTGTTGGTTGAAGTTGTCGGGGAAGGAGCTCTGTTCCAACCTCCTCTGTCCCCGGCGACCCCGAAACTGAGGTGGGAGCGCGAAGAGATCAGCGACCCCCGGCTCGCGCCGGTCTTCACCCGCCTGGGACAACTAAGGCGCGCGAGGGGTGTCGATGGCGATGGTGGTGCGTGAATTCATTTGTCGACGGATTTCTCCCCTTCAACGCCACTCCCGCCCCATGTGGGATTATGTAGGGCCCAGTGACTCGATGAGGACTCAAGTCGCCTCCTTTTCCCCTGATGTCATGCATGAGCTGCTTCATCGGTTGACCGGCGGCAATCCTGACGAGCTTCCCCCGACGGTCGGCCGTTGTACCGCCTCAAGGCCATGAAGGATCTCATCGTGGAGATGCCGCACTTCGACGAATGGGGGCTCGTCCCTGCGGGGAAGGAACATTCTCAGGGGGGCGTACCTTTTGGGGTTCGGCCCCGCGAGGACCCTGATCGCGGTGTTGCCTCCGGGATCATGGTGGGCGACGCACCGGCGCCTGCCCCCCCTCCAGCTCAGGCTCCATGCAGGGCCGGGGATGGTGATTAAGATTGTTCCACAAAGGAAAGCGCCGCCCCTGCTACCGAGCCTCGCTCGAGGGCTGTCGGGCCCCTCTGTAGGGGCGCCCCCGCCAGCTGGAAGAGGAAGTCATCCGAGGGCGGCCAATCCCCGCAGGAAGCGTGGGGCTCTCACGAGGAAGAAGTGGATTGCCATTGACTAGTAAGCACCCGCCTCCCTTTTTGTCCTCATTTATGCGCCCATCTTCTAAGCCTCCATTCTTCAGGTCTCCATTCGACGGCCAGGGGGCGGATTTGCGTTGCCCGTTCCGGAGGCCGCTGGGAGTCCCACGGCTTCTTCCCTTGCACTCCGCATAGCATGGTCCTCGGAGCTTCCTGCGCGTGAACCCGTGATGACGAGATGATCTATATACTTGTGGCACCTCGTTGGTTACCCCAAGTGGAAGGTTGAGATGTAGTCAGCAGCAAGTTTTCCCTCACATGGGAACTGTAAGGTTTATCAAACGAGGAGGACTCCTAGGATCAATAAGTAGGTGTCTTCCACCCGGGCTCTAGCAGAAGACGTGGACCTGCACACACAACAAATAACTTTGCTCCCAACGAGTACAGAGAGGTTGTCAATCTCTCCGGCCTTGTATTTTGCAAACGATCAAATCTCAAGCGGGAAGGGTAATAGTGATTACAACGGAAAACTAAATGAAAGCGGTAAATGATGGAGGTGTAAACAATGATGGTGATATGGACCGGAGTCACATGATGTTCACTAGTGATGTCTCTCTCCCAAAATACGATAAACAACTATGCTTGGGTAAAAAAATCACAGTTGGGCAATTGACAGAATTATGAACGCACCGCAATGCTAATTATGATACTTGATAGTTAGAGATTCAATAGTAATGGGAAGTACGCCAAGACAAGTAGACCGTTTATTCATCAGCATCTACTTACTAATCATCCACCTTGAGATATCTATCCAGAACATCTCTCTGGTATTAAGTTGCGAGCCCCACCCAAAGTGTAAACTCAATGCAACGGACAACTGCATTAACAAACTATGCGTAAGGTAAACAATCCTTGCAACCATGGTCACAAGCACCGTTGTTTTCTCCCTGGTGGCAACAACACATCCCCTAGTCTCATGTTTCTTTCACTCAAGCCAGACATCGAGGGTCATGAACCCATAATCATGCATAACGCTCCCTCTTAGAGCTTCAATCTACTACTCGGCCAAAGCAATAAATAGCAACGGAGAACATGCATGAATCACTAAGGAACATAATATAAAAGGATAATCAAATATATAACTCAGAACAATCTGAACATAATCTCATAATCCATCGGATCCCAACAAACCGAGCATAGCAATAGCAAGAGAATTACATCGATGCCTTGATCATGTAGAGCAGCTCATAAGGACTAACCATTGAAGCACAAGATCGGAGAGAAGACATCACATATCTACTGGTCATGGACTCATGGTACAAGGAGGACTACTCACGACACGTCCGGGAAGCGTCCATGGCGGTGGAGAAGCTCCCGGAGGTCAATCCTCCCTCCGAGAGGGTGCCGGGAAGAGGTCTCCTGACGCTCCCGATCTCGGAAGCGCTGCGTCGGCTGGACGATGGAGAAATTCGCGATTCTGGAAGTTGTGGAAGCGTTTCTCTCAGGATTCTAAATATAGGCCAAAGGAGGGCACCGGAGGAGGTGGGGCCCACCCAGCCGGCCTCCTGGAGCGGCCTATCTTCTGCGCCAGCAAGTCGGCTGGGCAGACCCTGGCTCCCCTCTGGCCCATCTTCGGTGATTCGGAAGCTTCTGTTTCGCTGATTTTATCTATATTTTTCCTGGAATTTTTCGGGCTTCGAAAAATAGGGTAAAAGCCCCTGCAAAATAGACATCAGTAGACAGAAACTAGCACTTGGTGCACTGAGTTAGTAGGTTAGTCCAAATATGTGTAGAATGATATAAAAGTGTAGCAAAACATATAACAATGTCACCTAAAAGATCATGGGAAAAGCAGAAATTATAGATACGTTTTGGACGTATCAACATCCCCAAGCTTAATTTCTGCTCGCCCTCGAGTAGATAAATGATAACACTATAATTTCTGTGGTGACATGCTAACATACATATATATAAGAACTTCAAAGTAAAGCAAGTGAGATAGGCAATTCAAGTCAAGACAGTAACAAGCAAGAGTTTATATCTAGTATTGAGTTTAGCAAAGTAAGAACATAAAGGTGCAAGCGAGATGGGTTGAGTTCATAAAATATTTTTTTAATTGAGAACTCAATCTACTAAACTTCACACTTAGTCTTGTTCGGAATCTTATTCTGACTCATCCCCAGACCACTCGTCATGCACAAGTCAAAATGATCCTCTCCCTTTCGACTTTGAGAACTCATGCAATGAATGAGCATAAGCAATATATGTTGGCACTTAGAATGGAAAACAGAATAATGATGGGGAAGGAAGACAAAAAGGTGTGAAAGGCTCACATCAATGAGGACAACCATAGGCGAGAGAAAGCCAAATGATAGATATGATGTGAGTAGTAGGGATTTCCATGTAACGGATGCACATATGAGCTAAGGTAAGCTCTCAAATGGAACTAGTGGAGCTGCATCCAACTTGTTTTCTCATGAAGACCTAGATCTCATTTGAGGAGGCTCATCATTGGAATATGCAAACTAAGTTCTATAGTGTAAGGGTCCCCACATGGTTATGCATGAATGATAATCTCTATGTAGTACCAATATAGCAATGGAGTATGAGTGTGGATCTTCAAAAAGAATAGTAGTGTTGCCCCCTTCTCTCTTTTTATTTATTTTATTTCTTTTCTTTTTCTCTTTTTATTTATTTTTTGTGGCCTCTTTGGCTCTTTCTTTTTATCTCTCATTTGTCCTCTTTGGGATCTTTTGTTTGTCCTCTTTGGGATATTTTCCTCACTTAAGGGCAAAACTCTATGTTTTACATCAATGAAAAGAAGATCATCACACTTTATAAGAAGTACTCAACATAAAGATAAGTGAAAACTATTATGATGTATGCAAATGTATGCCTCTGCGAGTGTAGCAGGATATGCAATGATACTAGCGCGTCATGTAGCAATAATTGGGGTAAGGCCCAACTATTATGCGGCTCTACGATCACGCAAAAGCATGTATGACATGAAGATCAAGTCATGAGATGGTGGATGTTGCATGGCAATGTATCTCGGAAAGGCTATGGAAATGCCTTAATAGGTAGGTATGGTGGCTGTTTTGAGGGAAGATATAATGAGGCTTATGTATGACAGAGCGTATCATGTCATGGATTTGGATGCACCGGCGGAGTTTGCACCAACTCTCAATGTGAGAAAGGGAAATTCATGTTGGGGAACGTCGCATGGGAAACAAAAATTTTCCTACGCGCACGAAGACCTATCATGGTGATGTCCATCTACGAGAGGGGATTTCCGATCTACGTACCCTTGTAGATTGCACAGCAGAAGCGCTAAGAAACGCGGTTGATGTAGTGGAACGTCCTCACGTCCCTCGATCCGCCCCGCGAACCGTCCCACGAAGCGTCCCGCGATGCGTCCCACTATCTAGTGCCGAATGGACGGCACCTCCGCGTTCAGCACACGTACAGCTCGACGATGATCTCGGACTTCTTGATCCAGCAAGACAGACGGAGAGGTAGATGAGTTCTCCGGCAGCGTGACGGCGCTCCGGAGGTTGGTGGTGATCTAATCTCAGCAGGGCTCCGCCCGAGCTCCGCAAAAACGCGATCTAGAGGTAAAACCGTGGAGGTATGTGGTCGGGCTGCCGTGGCAAAAGTCGTCTCAAATCAGCCCTAATAGCTCCATATATATAGGAGGAGGGGAGGGGAGGCTTGCCTTGAGGCTCAAGGAGCCCCAAGGGCTGCGCCACCAAGGGAGGAGGAGTCCTCCTCTAATCCTAGTCCAACTGGGATTAGAAGGTGGAGTCCTTCTCTTCTTTCCCACCTGCCTTTTTTCTCTTTGATTTTCTATCTATGGCGCATAGGGCCTTCTTGGGCTGTCCCACCAGCCCACCAAGGGCTGGTGCGCCCCCCCCCCCAAGGCCTATGGGCTTCCCCGGGGTGGGTTGCCCCCCCCCCCCGGTGAACACCCGGAACCCATTCGTCATTCCTGGTACATTCCCGGTAACTCTGAAAACCTTCCGGTAATCAAATGAGGTCATCCTATATATCAATCTTCATTTCCGGACCATTCCGGCAACCCTCGAGACGTCCGTGATCTCATCTGGGACTCCGAACAACATTCGGTAACCAACCATATAACTCAAATACGCATAAAACAACGTCGAACCTTAAGTGTGCAGACCCTGCGGGTTCGACAACTATGTAGACATGACCCGAGTGACTCCTCGGTCAATATCCAATAGCGGGACCTGGATGCCCATATTGGATCCCACATATTCTACGAAGATCTTATCGTTTGAACCTCAGTGCCAGGGATTCATATAATCCCGTATGTCATTCCCTTTGTCCTTCGGTATGTTACTTGCCCGAGATTCGATCGTCAGTATCCGCATACCTATTTCAATCTCGTTTACCCGCAAGTCTCTTCACTCATTCCGTAATACAAGATCCCGCAACTTACACTAAGTTACATTGCTTGCAAGGCTTGTGTGTGATGTTGTATTACCGAGTGGGCCCCAAGATACCTCTCCGTCATACGGAGTGACAAATCCCAGTCTCGATCCATACTAACTCAACGAACACCTTCGGAGATACCTGTAGAGCATCTTTATAGTCACCCAGTTACGTTGCGACGTTTGATACACACAAAGCATTCCTCCGGTGTCAGTGAGTTATATGATCTCATGGTCATAGGAACAAATACTTGACACGCAGAAAACAGTAGCAACAAAATGACACGATCTACATGCTACGTCTATTAGTTTGGGCCTAGTCCATCACATGATTCTCCTAATGACGTGATCCAGTTATCAAGCAACAACACCTTGTACATAGTCAGAAGACCCTGACTATCTTTGATCAACTAGCTAGCCAACTAGAGGCTTGCTAGGGACAGTGTTTTGTCTATGTATCCACACATGTATATAAGTGTTCATTCAATACAATTATAGCATGGATAATAAACGATTATCTTGATACAGGAATTATAATAATAACTATATTTATTATTGCCTCTAGGGCATAATTCCAACAGTCTCCCACTTGCACTAGAGTCAATAATCTAGCCCTCACATCACCATGCGAATTACATTGTAATAAATCTAACACCCATACAGTTCTGGTGTTGATCATGCTTTTCCCGTGGAAGAGGTTTAGTCAGCGGGTCTGCTACATTCAGATCCGTGTGCACTTTGCATATATTTACGTCCTCCCCTTCGACGTAGTCGCGGATGATGTTGAAGCGTCGTTTGATGTGTCTGGTCTTCTTATGAAACCGTGGTTCCTTTGCTAAGGCAATGGCACCCGTGTTGTCACATAACAAGGTTATTGGATTCAGCGCGCTTGGCACCACTCCAAGATCCTTCATGAACTGCTTCATCCAGACACCCTCCTTTGCCGCCTCCGAGGCAGCCATGTACTCCGCTTCACATGTAGAATCAGCTACGACGCTTTGCTTGGAACTGCACCAGCTTACCGCACCCCCATTAAGAATAAATACGTATCCGGTCTGCGACTTAGAGTCGTCCGGATCTGTGTCAAAGCTTGCATCGACGTAACCCTTTACGGCGAGCTCTTCGTCACCTCCATACACGAGAAACATCTCCTTAGTCCTTTTCAGGTACTTCAGGATATTCTTGACCGTCGTCCAGTGATCCACTCCTGGATTACTCTGGAACCTGCCTGCCATACTTATGGCCAGGCTAACGTCCGGTCTAGTGCACTGCATTGCATACATGATAGATCCTATGGCTGAAGCATAGGGGACGGTGCTCATATGCTCTCTATCTTTATCAGTTGCTGGGCACTGAGTCTTACTCAATCTCATACCTTGTAAAACTAGCAAGAACCCTTTCTTGGACTGTTCCATTTTGAACCTCTTCAAAACTTTATCAAGGTATGTGCTTTGTGAAAGTCCTATCACGCGTTTCGATCTATCCCTGTAGATCTTAATGCCTAGATTGTAAGCATCTTCTCCTAGGTCCTTCATAAAGAAACTTTTATTCAAGTAATCCTTTATGCTCTCTAAAAACTCTACGTTGTTTCCAATCAGTAATATGGCATCCACATATAATATTAGAAACGCCACACAGCTCCCACTCACTTTCTTGTAAATACAAGATTATCCAACCACTTGTATAAACCCAAATGCTTTGATCACCTCATCAAAGCGTTTATTCCAACTCCGAGATGCTTGCACCAGTCCATAAATGGATCGCTAGAGCTTGCATACCTTGTTAGCATTTTTAGGATCGACAAAACCTTCGGGTTGCATCATATACAACTCTTCCTTAAGGAAACCGTTAAGGAACGCCGTTTTGACATCCATCTGCCAGATTTCATAATCGAAAAATGCAGCTATTGCTAACATGATTCTGATGGACTTAAGCATCGCTACGGGTGAGAATGTCTCATCGCTGTCAACTCCTTGAACTTGTGAAAAACCCTTTGCCACAAGTCGAGCTTTATAAACGGTCACATTGCCGTCAGCGTTCGTCTTCTTCTTAAAGATCCATTTGTTCTGAATAGCCTTGCGGCCCTCAGGTAGTACTTCCAAAGTCCACACCTTGTTTTCATAAATGGATCCTATCTCGGACTTCATGGCCTCCAGCCATTTGTCGGAATCTGGGCCCACCATTGCTTCTTTAGAATTTGTAGGTTCATTGTTGTCTAACAACATGATTGACAAAACGGGATTACCGTACCACTCTGGAGCAGCACGTGGTCTCGTCGACCTGCGCGGTTCGATAGGAACTTGAACCGGAGTTTCATGATCATCATCATTAACTTCCTCCTCAACCGGCGTCGCAACGACAGGGGTTTCCCCTTGCCCTGCACCACCATCCAGAGGGATGAGAGGTTCGACAACCTCATCAAGTTCTATCTTCCTCCCACTCAATTCTCTCGAGAGAAACTCCTTCTCGAGAAAATCTCCGTTTTTAGCAACAAACACTTTGCCCTCGGATTTGAGATAGAAGGTGTACCGAACTGTCTCTTTTGGGTAACCTATGGAGATGCACTTTTTCGCTTTGGGTTCCAGCTTTTCAGGCTGAAGTTTTTTGACATAAGCATCACATCCCCAAACTTTAAGAAACGACAACTTTGGCCTTTTGCCATACCACAGTTCGTATGGTGTCGTCTCAATGGATTTTGATGGTGCCCTATTTAAAGTGAATGCAGCTGTGTCTAATGCATAACCCCAAAACGATAACTGCAAAACGGTAAGAGACATCATAGATCGCACCATCTCTAATAAAGTATGATTACGACGTTCGGACACACCATTACGCTGTGGTGTTCCAGGCGGTGTCAACTGTGAAACAATTCCACATTGTCTTAAGTGAGCACCAAACTCGAAACTCAGATATTCACCCCCACGATCAGACCGTAGGAACTTGATCTTCTTGTTACGATGATTTTCAACTTCACTCTGAAATTGCTTGAACTTTTCAAATGTTTCAGACTTGTGCTTCATTAAGTAGACATAACCATATCACTCAAATCGTCAGTGAAGGTGAGAAAATAACGATATCCGCCGCGTGCCTCCACGCTCATCAGACCGCACACATCGGTATGTATGATTTCCAACAAGTCACTGGCACGCTCCATTGTTCCGGAGAACGGAGTTTTAGTCATCTTGCCCATGAGGCATGGTTCGCACGTGTCAAGTGAATCAAAGTCAAGTGACTCCAAAAGTCCATCGGTATGGAGTTTCTTCATGCGCTTTACACCAATATGACCTAAGCGGCAGTGCCACAAAAACATGGCGCTATCATTGTTAACTCTATCTCTTTTGATCTCAATGTTATGTATATGTGTATTATCACTATCAAGATTCAATATGAACAATCCTCTCACATTGGGTGCATGACCATAAAAGATGTTACTCATAGAAATAGAACAACCATTATTCTCTGACTTAAAAGAGTAACCGTCTCGCAATAAACAAGATCTAGATATAATGTTCATGCTCAACGCAGGCACTAAATAACAATTATTCAAGTTCATAACTAATCCTGATGGTAACTGAAGTGAAACTGTGCCGACGGCGATTGCATCAACCTTGGAACCATTTCCTACGCGCATCGTCACTTCATCTTTCGCGAGCCTTCGCCTATTCCGTAGTTCCTTTTTCGAGTTGCAAATATGAGCAACAGAACCGGTATCGAACACCCAGGCACTACTACGAGAGCCGGTTAAGTACACATCAATAACATGCATATCAAATATACCTGATTTTTCTTTGGCCGCCTTTTTATCAGCCAGATACTTGGGGCAGTTGCGCTTCCAGTGAACCATACCCTTGCAATAGTAGAACTTTGTTTCAGGCTTAGGTCCAGCTTTGGGTTTCTTCGTCGGATTGGCAACAGGCTTGCCGCTCTTCTTTGAATTACCCTTCTTCCCTTTGCCATTTCGCTTGAAACTAGTGGTCTTATTCACCATCAACACTTGATGCTCTTTACGGAGTTCAGACTCTGTGACTTTCAGCATCGCAAACAACTCGCCGGGTGAGTTGTTCATCCCTTGCATGTTGTTGTTCAACACAAAGCCCTTATAGCTTGGCGGCAATGATTGAAGAATTCTATCAGTGAAAGCCTCTTGCGGGAGTTCAATCCCCAGCTCAGCTAGACGGTTTGAGTACCCAGACATTTTGAGCACATGTTCACTGACAGACGAATTCTCCTCCATCTTGCAAGATAAACTTTAACTCCTGGAACATCTCATATGCTCCATGACACTCAAATCGACGTTGAAGTCCCGGCTCTAAGCCATACAAGACTGCACATTGAACTACTGAGTAGTCCTCCTTACGTGTTAACCAAGCGTTATTAACATCTTGGTCAGTCGTAGCGGGTGGTTCATCTCCTAGCGCAGCATTAAGGAGATAATCCTTCTTCCCAGCTTGTAGGATCAACTTAAGATTACGAGCCCAGTCTACAAAGTTGCTTCCATCATCTTTCAACTTAGCTTTCTCTAGGAACATATTAAAATTCAGGGTGACTGTCGCGTGAGCCATGATCTACAACACAAATATATTCAAAGTGGACTAAGACTATGTTCAAGATAATTAGAGTTTAACTTAATCAAATTATTTGCTAAACTCCCACTCAAAAATACATCTCTCTAGTCATTTGAGTGGTTCATGACCCACTTACACTAGCTCAAGTCCGATCATCACGTGAGTTGAGTATAGTTTCAGTGGTAAGCATCCCTATGCTAATCATATCAACTATATGATTCATGATCGACCTTTCGGTCTCATGTGTTCTGAGGCCATGTCTGCACATGTTAGGCTCGTCAAGCTTAATCCGAGTGTTCCGCATGTGCAACTGTTTTGCACCTGTTGTATGTGAACGTTGAGTCTATCACACCCGATCATCACGTGGTGTCTCGAAACGACGAACTATAGCAACGGTGCACAGTCGGGGAGAACACAATTTCGTCTTGAAATTTTAGTGAGAGATCACCTCATAATGCTACCGTCGTTCTAAGCAAAATAAGGTGCATAAAGGATTAACATCACATGCAATTCATAAGTGACATGATATGGCCATCATCATGTTCTCCTTGATCTCCATCACCAAAGAACCGGCACGATCTTCTTGTCACCCGCGCCACACCATGATCTCCATCAACGTGTCGCCATCGGGGTTGTCGTGCTACTCATGCTATTACTACTAAAGCTACTTCCTAGCAAATTAGTAAACGCATCTGCAAGCACAAACGTTAGTTTAAAGACAACCCTATGGCTCCTGCCGGTTGCCGTACCATCGACGTGCAAGCCGATATTATCTATTACAACATGATCATCTCATACATCCAGTATATTACATCACATCGTTGGCCATATCACATCATAAGCATACCCTGCAAAAACAAGTTAGACGTCCTCTAATTTGTTGTTGCATGTTTTACGTGGTGACCATGGGTATCTAGTAGGATCGCATCTTACTTACGCAAACACCACAACGGAGATATATGAATTGCTATTTAACCTTATCCAAGGACCTCCTCGGTCAAATCCGATTCAACTAAAGTTGGAGAAACCGACACTCGCCGTCATCTTTGAGCAACGGAGTTACTCATAGCGATGAAACCAGTCTCTCGTAAGCGTACGAGTAATGTCGGTCCGAGCCGCTTCAATCCAACAATACCGCGGGATCAAGAATAGACTAAGGAGGGCAGAAAAACACACATCACCTCCCACAAAAACTTTTGTGTTCTACTCGAGAAGACATCTACGCATGAACCTAGCTCATGATGCCACTGTTGGGGAACGTCGGATGCGAAACAAAAAATTTCCTACGCGCACGAAGCCCTATCATGGTGATGTCCATCTACGAGAGGGGATTTCCGATCAATGTACCCTTGTAGATCGCACAACAGAAGCGTTAAGAAATGCGGTTGATGTAGTGGAAAGTCCTCACGTCCCTCGATCCGCCCCACGAACCGTCCCACGAACCGTCCCGCGATCCGTCCCACGATCTAGTGCCGAACGGACGGCACCTCCACGTTCAGCACACGTACAGCTCGACGATGATCTCGGCTTCTTGATCCAGCAAGAGAGACGGAGAGGTAGATGAGTTCTCCGGCAGCGTGACGGCGCTCCGGAGGTTGGTGGTGATCTAATCTCAGCAGGGCTCCGCCCGAGCTCCGCAAAAACGCGATCTAGAGGTAAAACCGTGGAGGTATGTGGTCGGGCTGCCGTGGCAAAAGTCGTCTCAAATCAGCCCTAATAGCTCCATATATATAGGAGGAGGGGAGGGGAGGCTTGCCTTGAGGCTCAAGGAGCCCCAAGGGCTGTGCCACCAAGGGAGGAGGAGTCCTCCTCCAATCCTAGTCCAACTAGGATTCGAAGGTGGAGTCCTTCTCTTCTTTCCCATCTCCCTTTTTTTCTCTTTGATTTTCTATCTATGGCGCATAGGGCCTTCTTGGGTTGTCCCACCAGCCCACCAAGGGCTGGTGCGCCACCCCAAAGGCCTATGGGCTTCCCCGGGGTGGGCTACCCCCCCCCCCCCCGGTGAACACCCGGAACCCATTCGTCATTCCCGGTACATTCCCGGTAACTCCAAAAATCTTCCGGTAATCAAATGAGGTCATCCTATATATCAATCTTCGTTTCCGGACCATTCCAGAAACCCTCGTGACGTCCGTGATCTCATCCGGGACTCCGAACAACATTTGCTAACCAACCATATAACTCCAATACGCATAAAACAACGTCGAACCTTAAGTGTGCAGACCCTGCGGGTTCGAGAACTATGTAGACATGACCCGAGTGACTCCTCGGTCAATATCCAATAGTGGGACCTGGATGCCCATATTGGATCCCACATATTCTACGAAGATCTTATCGTTTGAACCTCAGTGCCAGGGATTCATATAATCCTGTATGTCATTCCCTTTGTCCTTCGGTATGTTACTTGCCCGAGATTCGATCGTCAGTATCCGCATACCTATTTCAATCTCGTTTACCGGCAAGTCTCTTTACTTGTTCCCTAATACAAGATCCTGCAACTTACACTAAGTTACATTGCTTGCAAGGCTTCTGTGTGATGTTGTATTACCGAGTGGGCCCCAAGATACCTCTCCGTCATACGGAGTGACAAATCCCAGTCTCGATCCATACTAACTCAACGAACACCTTCGGAGATACCTGTAGAGCATCTTTATAGTCACCCAGTTACGTTGTGATGTTTGATACGCACAAAGCATTCCTCCGGTGTCAGTGAGTTATATGATCTCATGGTCATAGGAACAAATACTTGACACGCAGAAAACAGTAGCAACAAATTGACACGATCTACATGCTACGTCAATTAGTTTGGGTCTAGTCCATCACGTGATTCTCCTAACGACGTGATCCAGTTATCAAGCAACAACACCTTGTACATAGTCAGAAGACCCTGACTATCTTTGATCAACTAGCTAGCCAACTAGAGGCTTGCTAGGGACAGTGTTTTGTCTATGTATCCACACATGTATATAAGCCTTCATTCAATACAATTATAGCATGGATAATAAACGATTATCTTGATACAGGAATTATAATAATAACTATATTTATTATTGCCTCTAGGGCATAATTCCAACAATTCATGGTACCAAAAAGGCTAGCAAAATATGGATGGTGGAAGTGCCAACAATCGAATGTTCACATTAGTCCGAAGAACTCATACACTTATTATCGGTAACTATCTATCTAGTTAGGAAATTCACAAAGAGACGAGTACCCCGAGGAGGAGTGTTTGGGGGTTTGGTTATCCTTGTGCATCCTCGACTCATGGTAACGTGAGGGTACGCTATATATTCCAACCCCTCTAGAGGTTAGCGATGAATTTAGTAGCTAGAGTTCTCAACTAATTTGTAGTATTTGAAAAATGCAAGGATTTCCCAAAATACAACACCTATCACTAATAGGCTCAAGCTCTGGGCACCAATAGTCCAAACATTACTCGGATCCATACCTCAAAACTATTATAAGTTACTACTATACTTAAATAGCAATCTTAATTACCTACTCATGCAAGACACACAACTCAGTGCAACAAGGCAACTCTCTAAACAAGATAAGCATGATAACTCAAGAGAATTCCAAAAGCAACCTAAATAAAAGCTCTTAAAAATATAAGCATGAAAACTAAGAGCTAGGCATGACAGTAGCTATGTAAAGATAAACAACAAACAAAAAGATAAGCATGAAAACCTATGTTGTGTTCTAGAGTGGAATGGGGCGTGTTTATCTCCCAAACAAGGTAGGCTAGGTTCCAACTTTTTATGGACAACAAGAAAAACTAAAACAAACTAAAAAGTAAAGAGTGGGACGCTCCGAGCATAGCACATGAAATATGAAGTGCTAAAAATATAGCATGGAGATGGACGAACTGATGATTGTTCATAGAGAATGGGATGCACGGGGGCATCCCCAAGCTTAGACGCTTGAGTCTCCTTGAATATTTCTTGGGGTGCATGGGGGCATCCCCAAGCTTGAGCGCTTGACACTCCTGTATCTTCTTTCATCATCTCCCTTCGCATACTTGAAAACTCCCTTCACACGAAACTCATCATAAGCTGATTAGGGGTGGTTAGCACCCCTAATAAAATAATTCATTACCTGCTGGACATAAAGATTTTCATGAATATATATTTTTTCTCATGATTGCGAAAAAAAATTTGCAAATAAAAAGTAAGCTTAGGATTTGCAAAACGATGAAAACGCAAAACAGGGCAGAATCTGTTAAAACGGAACAACAGGTAGTAAATAATTTATTCGGGGTACTTCTGCAACCCAAATAAAAAATCTCAGAATATATGCCAGAAGGGAAATTACATAGAGCATGCTATCAAAAACATTCAAATCAAAAATATGATCTGGTGATTTTTGGCGATTTTTTTCGTCAAGAAGACATAATCTGTTTTTGGAGAGCATGTCACAACTTTTGAACTTTCTTGCAATCGGAGGCTAAAACTTGGCACAAAGCTTGAAAATAAAGATACAATGATGTTGATATAGTAGTAACAAGCATCATGACCACTAAAAACTGAAAGTAAAAACTCAAAGTAAAGATAACAAGGGTTGTCTCCCTAGAGCTCTTTCTTTATAGGCATAAAGATATGCTTAAGATTTTAATGATGCTCTCGTAGGAATAAGAGTTGTAGAACAAAAGAGAGCATCAAAAAAGCAAATACCAAACACATTTAAGTATAACATGCTTCCTATGCATAGGAATATTGCAATATAATAATTCATTGGAGCACATAGCAATAAGCATAGGAACGCAAAACAAGTGCATCTTCAAAACCTTCAACATAAAGAGAGGGAACTTGGTATTATTGAAATATCTATAAGCATATGTTCCCTTCTCATAATAATTTTCAGTGGGATCATGAATAAACTCAACAATATAAGTATCACATAAAGCATTGTTACCATGATCCACATGGACTTCATGAAGAGGATAAAACTTGGAGTAAAAGAGAGACTGAATCCCTTCCCAATCCCGTAGGTGAGAATCATCTAGTAGCATATACCATTCCAATGATTTTGCTTTCAATGACAAGGCAAATAATTTCTTTATGACTCCATCTCTTCTCAAACCTGAAATCTTAAACAACTCACAAAGTTCTGTAAGTTTCAACAAATGAATACTAGGATTCACTGTTCCATCTCCTGCATAACAATCATTCTCAATTATTTCAATTATCTCAAGTGGTATTTTGAATGGGATACATTCAGTAGGTGGAGGAGACTTCTCTACCACTAGTGTGGTAAATCGGCCTTCTCCAAGCAGCAAACTAAGAGTGTAGTTTTCCATAAGCCTAACTAGATCGTGGCAAACTAACAAGACTAAAAGCAAACGTAAAAGATAGTGTGCAATTCCCCTATCTTGAAGACAGGAGTCCCCGACAACGGCGCTAGAAAACTTTTCTTGATGACAAGATGATGTATATACTTCTCACACCTCATTGGTTACCCCAAGTGGAAGGTTGAGATGTAGTTAGCAGCAAGTTTTCCCTCACACGGGAACTGTAAGGTTTATAGAACGAGGAGGACTCCTAGGATCAACAAGTAGGTGTATTCCACCCTCGCCCTAGGAGAAGGCGTGGACCTGTACACACAACAAATAACTTATCTCCCAACGAGAATAGAGAGGTTGTCAATATCTCCGGCCTTGTAGTTTGCAAAGGATCAAAACACAAGCGGGAAGGGTAATAGTGATTGCAACGGAAAAGTAAATGAAAGCGGTAAATGATGGAGGTGTAAACAATGATGGTGATATGCACCGGAGTCACATGATGTTCACTAGTGATGTTTCTCTCCCAAAAGACGATAAACAACTATGCTTGGGTAAACAAATCACAGTTGGGCAATTGACAGAATTATGAACACACCGCAATGCTAATTATGCTATTGATAGTTAGAGGTTCAATAGTAATGGGCAGTACGCCAAGACAAGTAGACCGTTTATTCATTAGCATCTACTTACTAATCCTCCACCATGAGATATCTATCTAGAACATCTCTCCGGTATTAAGTTGCGAGCCCCACGGAAAGTGTAAACTCAAAGTAACAGACAACAGCATTATCGAACTATGCGTAAGGTAAACAATCCTTGCAATCGTGGTCACAAGCACCGTTGTTTTCTCCGTGGTGGCAACATCACATCCCCTAGTCTCATGTTTCTGTCACTCAAGCTAGACATCGAGGGGCATGAACCCACAATCATGCATAACGCTCCCTCTTGGAGTTACAATCTACTACTCGGCCAAAGCACTAAATAGCAACGGAGAACATGGATGAATCACTAAGGAACATAATATAAAAGGATAATCAAATATATAACTCATAACAATCTGAACATAATCTCATAATCCATCGGATCCCAACAAACCGAGCATGGTAATAGCAAGAGAATTACATAGATGCCTTGATCATGTAGGGCAGCTTACAAGGACTAACCATTGAAGCACAAGATTGGAGAGAAGACATCACGTAGCTACTGGTCATGGACTCATGGTCCAAGGAGGACTACACACAGCATATCCGAGAAGCGTCCATGGCGGTGGAGAAGCTCCTGGACGTCAATCCTCCCTCCGGCAGGGTGCCGGGAACAGGTCTCCTGACGCTCCCGATCTCGGAAGCGCTGGGGTAGCGGAACGATGGAGAAATTCGCGATTCTGGAAGTTCTGGAAGGGTTTACTATCGGGATCTAAATATAGGCCAAAGGAGGGCACCGGAGGAGGTGGGGCCCACCCAGGCGGCCTCCTGGCGCGGCCTAGGGCCTGGTCGCGCCAGCAGGTCGCCTGGGCAGCCCCTGGCTCCCCTCTGGCCCATCTTTGGTCATGTGGAAGCTTTTGTTTCGCTGATTTTTTATATATTTTTCCTGGAATTTTTCGGGCTTCAAAAAATTGGGTAAAAGCCCCTGCAAAATAGACATCATCAGACAAAAACTGGCACTGGGTGCACTGAGTTAGTAGGTTAGTCTAAATATGTGTAATATGATATAAAAGTGTCACAAAACATATAACAATGTCACCCAAAAGATCATGGAACAAGCAAAAATTATAGATACGTTTGAGACGTAATAACCCCCTACGGTCTTCTTCGCTGGAGCCCTTCGGATGTTCGAGGGGGTACCTTTCCTCTTACCCATGGCACCTCCCATGGCCATGCTGCACCTTACACGTGGGCCCCTCCAGCACGGTGATGAGGGGCCTCATGGGACGCTTGACGTCAATGAAACAGGCCCAGGGAGCCCCCAGGCCCCGTGCGTGATTCTTCTGCTCGTCGTTCGAGAAGTGAGGACCCACGCGTGCCTTTGGAGCCTATCGCGGATTCGCCTGCTGCACCCTGGGGCTTGCTCCGCAACGCTGCAAACGCGCTTCAATGTTTGGTGGCGGGGCTTGCCAGTCATGAAGCCCGCCGGGAAGGTGAACGACAGTACCTTGCGTCGGGGTGGCGCCAGCTTGAAGTCGCCGTGAACCTCGGCCGTCTACAGCAAGAGCGCGCACGTGTAGAGGCAGAGGCATCCCTTGTCGTGGCGGTAGAAGCCCGCGAGCGGGCCCTTGCTGAGGCTCTCGAGGCTGATTGTCGACGCAGTGCCTCCGAGGACCGCCACAAGGAGCTATGCGCCCTCATAGCCTGCCTCGAAGCACGAGCTCCACTGATGGTTCCCCAGGGGGGCCTGATATGTGTCCAACGTATCTATAATTTTTGATGGTTTCATGCTATTATCTTGTCAAACTTTGGATGTTTTGCATGCCTTTTATATATTTTTTTGGGAGTAACTTATTAACTCAGTGCCAAGTGCCAGTTAATGTTTTTGCCATGTTTTTGACCCCTTTCAGAGGAGGATTTTGAACGGAGTCCAAACGGAATGAAACTGCCAAAAAGATTTTTTTTCCGGAACGAAAAAAGATCTGGAAGCCGGAGAATCATGGCAGGGGGCCACCAGGGACCCCACAAGCCCTCATGGCACGGCCAGGGGGGCCCGCTCCCCCTGGCTTGTGGGCTCCCTGAGGCTCCTTTGCCCTAGGTTTTGCGCCTATATATTCCCTAAAATTCCATAAAAAATCAGGAGATCATCGAAAGTACTTTTCGGCCGCCACAAGCTTCTGTCTCCGCAAGATCCCATCTGGGCACGTTCTGGTGCCGTGCCGGAGGGGGGATTCGGATACGGAGGGCTTCTTCATCAACACCATGACCTCTCCGATGATGCGTGAGTATTTCACCATAGACCTACGGGTCCATAGCTAGTAACTAGATGGCTTCTTCTCTCTCTTGGATCTTCAATATGAAGTTTCCATGATCTTCATGGAGATCTATCCGATGTAATCTTCTTTTACGGTGTGTTTGCCGAGATCCAATGAATTGTGGATTTATGATCAGATTATCTATGAATCATATTTGAGTTTCTTCTGATCTCTCTTATGCATGATTTCATATCCTTGTAATTCTCTTCGAGTTGTGGGTTTTGTTTGGCCAACTAGATCTATGATTCTTGCAATGGGAGAAGTGCTTGGTTTTGGGTTCATACCGTGCGGTGACCTCACCCAATGACAGAAGGGATAGCAAGGCACGCATCATGTTGTTGCCATCAAGGGTAAAAAGATGGGGTTTTCGTCATTGGTTTGAGATTATCCCTCTACATCATGTCATCTTGCTTAAGGTGTTACTCTGTTCGTCATGAACTCAATACACTAGATGCATACTGGATAGCGGTCGATGTGTGGAGTAATAGTAGTAGATGCAGAAAGTATCGGTCTACGTGCCTCGGACGTGATGCCTATATGTATGATCATTGCCTTAGATATCGTCATGACTTTGCGCGCTTCTATCAATTGCTCGACAGTAATTTTTCACCCACCGTGATATTTGATATTTTGAGAGAAGCCTCTAGTGAACACTATGGCCCCCGGGTCTTCTCCACACCATATTTTCAGCCTTACTCTTTTTATTCATTGCACTTTCCGCCTTCAGATCTCACTTTGCAATCAATCTTGAACGGATTGACAACCCCTTTAAACTGTTGGGTGCAAGCTCTTTTGTGTTTGCGCAGGTACTCTGGACTTGACGAGATTCTCCTACTGGATTGATACCTTGGTTCTGAAACTGAGGGAAATACTTACTGCTCCTGTGCTGCATCACCCTTTCCTCTTCAAAAAAAACAACGCAAGCTCAAGAGACGATAGAAGGATTTCTGGCACCATTGCCGGGAAAGGACTTTTGTTGCCGTAGCAGAAGAATTTCTGGCGCTGTTGCCAGGGAGGATCAAGTCAAGAACTCATGCAAGTAGGTGTCGCAAACTCATCCCTTGCATTTACTTTGTTTGGCAATTGCCTCTCGTTTTCCTCTCCCCCACTTCATAGTTTGCCTTTTTCCTTTTTCGTTTGCCTTTTTTGTTCGCCTTTTCGTTTGCCCTTTTATCTCGCTTGCTTTCTGTTCGTCTGTGTGGGATAGTCTACCTGTCCTCATGGCTAGATCCACCACTTCGAACGATACTCCTGAGAGCGAAGTTCTCAATTTCAAACAAATTGAGAAAGAAAACTTGAAGGACACTTGGTATAGGATTTGCAATGCTCAGAGTAGATCTACTCATAAGCAATCTACTACCGTCCTGCTTCGTAGTTTTTATGTGGGTGTTTCTCCTTGGAATAGGTATATTCTTGACACCATCGTAGGTGGAAATTTCTTGGGTAGCCATACCATTGATTCTTACGGAGCTGTAATAAATTTGGTAGGCTCACCCCCACTCATGGTTAATGGAACTACCTTAACTCTGGAACATGTGATGCGTAGGTTGGATGTCATTGAAAATAAAGTTGCTACGATCGAACTCATTGAGAATTTGGATAAAAAGATCCACAATCAAATCACTCAGTACGGATCCAAGGTGGGAATGGTTTTGAAAAATTTAAAGGAGAAGGAACCCACAGTTAACGAAAGCTAGGTGATGATTCCGCTAGGATTGGCAAACTAGAGGACGTTATAACCAACTTGGGTTCAGGCTTTTGCCGTTGTGCAGAATACTCCAAATTTTGCCCACAATAAGGTCACCAAGTCTATTTTTGTTCCCAAAAATAGTGGTGAATCATCTAGCAATAAATATGAAAACCTTAAGATGATAAGTGATCACGCCAGTTATGGTTTGAGCACCAAAAACGACGATACGTGATTCTATCGCTTTTATGCCTAGCTAAGGGCGTTAAACAATAGCGCTTGTTGGGAGGCAACCCAATGAATTTATCTTTTTATTTCTTTTTTTTGCGTCCACACCATCATAATTCTGTTGTGATTGTGTTTTTTGTGTTTCTTTTTGTGTTTGAGCCAAGCAAAACCTTTATGACTAGTCTTGGTAATGGTTGTTTGATCCTGCTGGAAAAGACAGAAATTTTTCGCTCATGAGATGATTTTTCATTTTTATTCAGAAAGATCTTTTGAGTTGATTCATTTTTCTGCTGGTTTATATGCCTATTTCCAAGGCTGTCCTAATTTTGCAGAATTTGTGAGATGCCAGAAGTATATGAAGTATACAGATTGCTACAGACTGGTCTGTTTTTGACAGATTTTGTTTTTGGTGAGTTGGTTGCTTCTTTTGATGAAACTATGGTTAGTATCGGGAGGTACTAGCCATGGAAAAGTGAGAATATAGTAGTCCAACACCAATATAGATAGAATTCAAGTTTTCTACAGTACCAAAAGAGGTGGTAGTTTGTTTTCTTGTGCTAATGTTATCACGAGTTTCTGTTTAAGTTTTGTGTTGTGAAGTTTTCAAGTTTTGGGTGATGTTCTCATGGACAAAGAGATAAGGAGTGGAAACATCACAAGCTTGGGGATGCCCAAGGCATCCCAAGCAAAATTCAAGGACACCAAAAAGCCTAAGCTTGGGGATGCCCCGGGAAGGCATCCCCTCTTTCGTCTCCAATCCATCGGTAATATTACTTGGAGCTATATTTTTATTCACCACATGATATGTGTTTTTCTTGGAGCCTCTTGTATCATAGGAGTCTTTTCTTTTTGTTGTGTCACAATCATCCTTGCTGCACACCTTTTTCAGAGAAAGAGACATGCACTTATCGTGATTTTGCTAGAATCCTCATAGTGCTTCACTTATATCTTTTGAGCTAGATACTTTTGCTCTATGTGCTTCACTTATATCTTTTAGAGCACGGCGGTGCGTGACTTGGTAGTTGGCTTATGCTATGAAAGTAGTCCCAAAGGTGATAGGTACCCAAAGAGGATATAAAAACCTCCATCTTCATGTGCATTGAGTAGAAAGAGAAGTTTTGATTCCTCTCAATTAGTTTTGAGACGTGGATTTGGTAATATTAAGGGCTATGTTAGTAGGGTGTTGTGAATCTAGAAATACTAGTGTTGAAGTTAGTGATTCCCGTAGCATGCACGTATGGTGAACCTCTATGTTAGGAAGTCGGAGCATAATTGATCTAATGATTGTCATCCTTTGTGTTGAGGTCGGGATCGCACGATGGTTAACACCTACCAACCCTTCCCCTAGGAGTATGCGTTTAGCATTTTGTTTTGATTACTAATAAAAACTTCCACAACAAGTATGTGAGTTCTTCATGACTAATGTGAGTCCATGGGATAGATGCACTTTCACCGTTCACCATTGCTAGCCTCTCTAGTGCCGTGCAATTGTTGCCGGTGCACAAACCCACCATATGCCTTCCTCAAACCAGCCACCATATCTACCTACTATAGCATTTTCATAGCCATTCCGAGATATATTGCCATGCAACTCCCACCGTTCCGTCTCATAACTTGTGTCGTCACTCTCATATTGCCATTGCATGATCGTAAGATAGCTAGCGAGATGTTTTCAACGTCATACGCCATGCTAGATCGTTGCACATCCGGGTACACTGCCGGAGGCATTTCCTATAGAGTCATCATCATTTTGAGCTTTGAGCTGTGAGTAAATAAAAGTGTGATGATCATCATTATTAGAGCATTGTCCCATGTGAGGCAATAAAAAAAAGAGGCCAAAGAGCCCAAACAAAAAAAGGGGAGAAAAAAAAGAGGCCTAAGAGCCCAAATAAAAAAAGAAAAATAGAGAAGGGACAATGCTACTATCTTCTTCCACACTTGTACTTCATAATAGCACCATGTTCTTCATGATTGAGAGCTTCTTGCTTTGTCACTACCATATGCTAGTGGGAATCTTCATTATATAACTTGGCTTGTATATTCCAATGATGGGCTTCCTCAAAATTGTCCTAGGTCTTCGTGAGCAAGCAAGTTGGATGCACACCCACTAGTTCTCCTTTTGAGCTTTCACATACTTATAGCTCTAGTGCATCCCTTGTATGGCAATCCCTACTCATTCACATTGATATCTATTAATGGGCATCTCCATAGCCCTTTGATACGCCGAGTCAATTTGACCATCTCCTCCTTTTTGTCTCACAACCACCACCACACTCTATTGCACCTATAGTGCTATACCCATGGCTCACGCTCATGTATTGTGTGGTAGTTATAAAAAGTTTGAGAAAGTAAGAGTGCGAAAAAAATTACTTGGCCAATACCGGGGTTGTGCATGATTTACATTAGTTGTGTGAGGATGATGGAGCATAGCCAGACTATATGATTTTGTAGGGAGAACATTCCTTGGCCTTGTTATTTTGAAAGTTCTTGATTACCTTGCTAGTTTGCTTGAAGTATTATTGTTTTCATGTCAATAGCAAACTATTGTTTCGAATCTTACGGATCTAAACATTCATGTCACGTGAAAGAAGTTGCAAAGGACAACTATGCTAGGTAGCATTCCTCATCAAAAAATCATTCTTTATCACTTCCCTACTCGAGGACGAGCAGGAGTTAAGCTTGGGGATGCTTGATACGTCTCCAACGTAACTATAATTTTTTATGGTTTCATGCTATTATCTTGTCAAACTTTGGATGTTTTGCATGCCTTTTATATATTTTTTTGGGACTAACTTATTAACTCAGTGCCAAGTGCCAGTTCCTGTTTTTTCCATGTTTTTGACCCCTTTCAGAGGAGGATTTTGAACGGAGTCCAAACGGAATGAAACTGCCAAAAAGATTTTTTTTCCGGAACATAAAAAGGTCGAGAAGCCGGAGAATCAGGGCAGGGGGCCACCAGGGAGCCCACAAGCCCTCATGGCGCGGCCAGGGGGGCCGCGCCCCCCTGGCTTGTGGGCTCCCTGAGGCTCCTTTGCCCTAGGTTTTGCGCCTATATATTCCCTAAAATTCCATAAAAAATTAGGAGATCATTGAAAGTACTTTTCCGTGTTTATGGGAATATATAGGCGAAAGACCTAGGGAAAAGAGCGTCCAGGGGGCCCACAAGCCTGGATGGCGCGGCCTCCCCCTGGCCGCGGGGTGGGGGTTTGTGGAGCCTCAGATTTGTATACAATCGCCTATATACAGATTTGTGTTTTTACCGATTGTGTGTGCCGTAATTACACGTAGGGCATAATTTCACCCTAATTTAGTTGTTTCTATTTAAAATTGTACCGAGTTTGGATTTGAAAGTAGGCTATAGATTATTCATATCCATCAGGTTTAAACAACCCATGCATTATTCGATTCATAGGTACATATATTCAAGAATTACATAAGCACCAAATAAAGTATGATGACCATAGTTGTATACTTGTACTATTGAAGATGGTAAAGAAAGGGGTGAACGTCATTCTGGTTGTTGAACAAGGTGAAGCGGAATACCCAAATTATGCTCTCCTCCATGGAGAAGGCACGAACGACTCTAGTCCAACCCCTTGTGTTGGCCGACCAACCATCCTTCACTCTCTTCATGAACTCATCTAGATAGTCATCGTGTTCTGGTAGAAATACTTTAACCTTTGCATGCCCACCAATCATGTACTTTGAGAGGTAATCTTGAGTAAACTGCTTTGGGCCCCACTGCAAAGGAAAAAAGATCCACACATTATCATCTAACACAACTCATTATGGGCAGTAAAAACAAGGTTGCAGAGTTCTTACTTACCATCATGCACTTCACCGATGTCTTGGATAAAGTGTAAATAAATAGTTTAATTGTTATCTTTTTACCCATTTACTAACAGTCTTTATCAGCTTCCTCACTTGATGTTAGTTCATCAATATCTCATTGCCCCATACGCACAAAGGGTAGAAGCACGGATCTGTACCAATGACATATGTACCTAAAAGCACCAAGTTAATATTAGAAGCTAAAGAGAAATAGCACAATGATGTAGTACAACACTCCCTCCGTCCCATTATATAATATCTTATAACATCCAATATACTCACATATTGGATGAATTAACATCTTATATTATGGGCCGGAGGGAGTTTATTGCATTTTTATAAATTATCGGAGGATTAACTTTAGTTAACTCCTGTTGTGTTGTTGTTGTTGTTGCTGCTCATCTACATATATCTAGAGATCATCAGAACACTAAGGTAACACTATTCCTTGTAGCTATGTAGCCGAGGATTGCATATTTAGACATTCAGTATAGTCCATGTTGCTATGTAGCCTCAGATATATTAGATATGGCCCCAGTTAACCTACCAATAAATGGGTTACAAATATATTCAGTTAGAAATCCGATTCACCGGTTAATCCCTTATCAGCCCCCGGCCTATATGGTACTAGCTACCTATATCCTAAACAATGAGTATATATAAGCCATGGGATGAAACTAACCTCAATGGAAAACGGCAGTCGTTCCCAAAATTGTACTGTGTAAGTACATCAAGAGGCATGTTAAGCACAATAGGTTAAACATCAACCAAATATATGCATGGTAGACAAAATAATATCCAAATGGTAGCTTCAGTGTGCAGGTTTAAGCATGCTATTTAATCAAAACAAGAAGTGGAAATGTGTGTTTACTACCACAGGTCTAACATTTAACAACAAGCAAATGTAGTCATTCAAAGTGGTATTGTGCTGGTCTAAGTACACGGGTTATTCTTAAATAAAAATGGATAGGTGTGTTAACTAAAACATGCTTAAAATCAACAAAATGTAGTCATTCATAGTGGTATTGTTGAAACTGGTATTGATGGAATTGAATTGCATAGTTCATACTTGCACATATAGAGCATCACATTGTGAGTAACTAAAATAAACAAGGCATACTGCGAACAACCAAATATAGGAATTAAAATTGGCAATATTCTCACTATAGTACAAAAGGGACTCAAATAACACATCAAGGGTTCCACCTGTGAAGAGGCATGACAAAACAAATCATGGATTTCCTCACTTGTCACAGATGGGTTCATTCCCGTGGGAAGATAACCCACCCTGGGTGCACTCCATGTTGTCGAAGATAGGCTCCTTCCCCTTGGAAGAGCATGGCTGTAGGGTGCCCTCCCTGATGTCACAGGTGGGCTCTTTCCCCTTGGAAGAGCCAGAGAGGGTGCCATCCTCGTGGTCGCCGTCGATGAGGTCTGACTTGGCAGTTGTGTATCCCTATCTAGCATCGTAGAACGTGTCCTTCAGAAATGAGAAAAGGGGCTCGATGGTGATGTAGGATGCCAAATTCTAGATAGCGAGCCTGAGGAGACGATCGGCGTGGCCATGCATGAGATCGACGGCGGTTGAACCCGAGGGGTTGGGGGTGGGCCACATAACCTGTGACATAGCCCGCGTCAGGCCGTTAATGTCTATGACCTCGATGTCGTAGACGGTGTCCTCGACATACCAACTTAGTCTAGCCTGTTGATTGAGAGCCTGCAGCCAATAATGGTCGTCAGCTTCCTTGGCGGCCACCTTGGAGACATCGAGCGAAGAGGTTGCGATACACCTATTTTGGGCCAGTCGCTCCTCAAGCTCCACGGGAAGCATAGTCGGGATTAGGCTGCAACGTTTTGGAGTGGGGTATGGGGATGGGCATGGAGTTCTATGGGAAAGGGGGCGTTTGGCAGGCGTCATCTAAAAAACTAAGGGAGGCTAGGGTATGGTGATGAGTGGGTAAGCTGCAGTCGCAAATCGGCAGATGTTGACAATGGAGGCGGCAGCGGCGGCAGCAAAGTTGCTAGGGTTTCGAGCGAGGGAGGGGTTGTGGTGGGTGGGTGTGGGTTTACGAGTTTTTGGGAGGGTGTGGAGGGGGGTTGTGGTGTTTGAGGAAACGATGCGACTACTGAAATTTTTACTACGCGGGAGTAAAATGTCAGGGCTATTGAAAACATGGATGATGCATCGCACATGGTCCCGGAAAACAGTCGTGTGTTATCAAACAAAAAAAGGGATGCGGGCAGGAGTGGGAACAAACATCACACGTGGTCAAAACATAATAATTATGTGTTATAAAAAAAATACCCAGCAAGCAGGTAGATATTTTTGAGATTGCCAAGGAAGCCTCGTGGACCAAAATGTACTGTGCTGATGTGAGTGACAGGGGCACGGGCTTGGCACATGGGTAGTGTGAGTGAACCGTGTCTGTTGTGTCATCCGACTTGTCTAATGTTTATAAATTTGGCGAAAATAATGCGGGAAAGGATCAAAACACAAACAAAATTGCATGTGGACCAAAAATATGTATGAAAAGGGTGGTTTGATGTTCAAGTACCAAATGCACAACTTTGATGTGGCATGTGTCTCACAAAGGCATGGTATTGATTGTCCCCGCCCCCTCTTGTCGGCACGAGGTGAATCCTAGCTATCAACGCATGCCCAAATATCTAGGTCTAACATATCACCCTACGGGAACACTAAACCTATGGGAGTCCACCATGGTCAAAACCTACCCCTTTCGCTTCCACTGAAAGGTGAACCATGTGCGGGCCCACAATTGTGTGCTTCGAGCATGAGATGGGGTGATCACATGTATGAAAAGGGTGGTTTGATGTTCAAATACAAAATGCACAATTTCGAGATGTGGCACGTGTCTCACAAAGCGCACGGTATTGCTTGCCCCCTCTTATTGGCAGGAGGTGAATCCTTGCTATGAATGCATGCCCCAAATAGCTAGGTCTAACATATATATCACCCTACCATAACACTAAACCTATGGGAGTCCATCATGCTCACAAAACCACCCCCCTGCCGCTTCAAGTGAAAGGTGGACCATGTGTGGCCCCACAAATGTGTGCTTTCTGCTGGCATGAGATGGGGCGAGACCACATACGAACCACCTCTATGTAGCCCAAATATATGTATGAAAATGGTGGTCTGATATTTAAATACCTAATTCAAAACTTTGATGTGACACATCTGCCTTCCAAATTAACTAGACATACTGACCCAACAAAGGTTCACCTAGAGAAGTGCAAATTAAGTAGCCCCCACCTCAAACACACACACACACTTTGAGTCAGCGGGAGAGGGCATCTCACCAAGATATATTCTAAAATGGACCAAGATCAAAGAATCCACCTCGGTCATCGTACAACCTCTCTCTATTGTTGCTGGGTAAAGTGATGAACATTCACGCGACCCCACAGATGGGCTAGCTCACCAATAAACATGCAAGTAGTGCTCAAAGACAACCACTAGTACATGCATGTGTCCCAAACATATGTATGGATTGTTGGTGTTTGAATATACCCAAATGCACAACTTTGATGTGGCATCATGCTTTTCAACCAGAAGCCACACGGAGCGAGGGTTAGACAATACCAACCACAACAATGTATATGTACACTTCCAGCCAGCGATGGAGATTCATGCATGCGAATGTATGTATGTGCTCAAACTTAGGTCTAGAATCTCATCATGATAATACGATAACACGAACCAAAGAATAAGAATATCCACCAGGGTAACCGATCTCATTGTCGGTCAAAAAGTGATCATGGATGTCCACACGGGCCCATGAGTATATAGGCTTGCCGCCGATAACCATGTGAGGGAGAGTGTCGTTCGAAGACAACCATTGCGTGCACGTGTCCCAAACATATATATGTGTGTGCATGTTTGAATACCATGCACACCATTGATGTGGAACATGTGCGTCCAAAACCTCACAGTCCCCACACAAAGAGAGATCATTTCATGATGTGTCGTGGTCCTGCCCCCCCCCCCAGCCCCGCTGGCCACTTCGACCCGGTGGGAGGGATTCATCCGTACATATGCATGTGCTCAACCTATATCATGTTAACGCAGAGCATGACCTATATTAATACAAACCATAAAATAATCCCCTCCTAAGTCAAATTAATTAACCTCTCTCGCTGTTGATCAAATTAAGTAGTGATTGACCAAGCAGGACCACAGATGGAAATCATCAATATCGCTGATAACCGCGTGAGTGGTGCGAGATGACAACTGTCATAGCTTTGCATGTGGGCCAAACATATATATGTATGGATGTGTATGTGTGGTTTGTGATGTTTGAATACCCAAAATGCACAACTTTGATGTAGCACATGCCTCGAAAATCGTAGTCCCGACACAGAGCGAGGTTCATGAAGTGTAGTATATGGCCACCCGGTTACTTTGACTTTACCCCAAAACCATGTTGAAGTCAGGTCGTCCCCGAGGGGTACCCACGATAAATGAGAATTCAAGTTTATAGTGCTATTACCCATGAATAATGTGGACTCGGGTTAACCTAGAGGGTACCCGCAAGATAATTACATGGCACAGCTGGGCATTCTTAGCAATTGTCGTAAATCCACGAGATGGGGTGACGGGACCACAGATCGTGGATCATTGATCGTCTCCGCATGCTCCCAAGACACTAACGGTTTGGATATGCGATTCGAGTAGGCTTGTGGCCTTTTTGCACTCACCACCACACGGGAATAAGTATGGGCACTCTGCGTCATACATTTATTTCGAAAGCTCTAGAAATGCCACAGTTGAGCGGCACGCACTCGGTGGTCCGCGTATGCACCCCCCTTTCTACAAAGAGGTAGCTAGGACCAATCCCGGTCATCCTCGCAATGTGCAGGATTACAAAGGATGATTGGCCCATGACCCCTTCTCATTTCAGATGTAGGTCGGCGTGCTGGCCTCTCTATTGAGCCTAGGTAGGACTACAATGTCTCGATTAGCCAAGGTCCGGCATGACCAAGAAAGTGTGTCAGGTCGGAGTTAATTGGCGTGTTGGGTAAGGTAGTGAACCCCTACAGGGAAGTATTTCTATTCAAATAGCCATGTCTGTGGTAAAAGACGCTCGGAGAGTATCTTGATGTACTACAACTAGAACTGGATACTTGTGACACTAAACTAAAATGATAGCTTCGGGATCCTTTCTCGTAAGGAGTCGAGGAAGGATCTCCGGGATTGCTACTACATACTTATTACATATGTTACTCTTGTAATGCTGCAGGACATTGTAAGATGCTAGTATTTGATAGGTTGGGTTTTTCCTTCTACTCTGGCATTTCTGCAGAATTGTTCTGTCACACCCTGTTTTCACTACCACTTTTTCTGTAATTCAAAAATCTGACTTTATTAAAACTTTTTCAAAACTAATGTCACGAGTGCCATGATTGTCATTGTATGCTTGTATGCTTGATCATGTGATATCACAAACCACATTTCTCATGACCTAATTATTTTCAAAACCCTTCTCTTATTTCTAGTTAAAGTAAAACCCTACTTTGGGTTGCACTACAAGTCCTTGATGGAAAGGAGTGTTCTTACCCAAAGTTGGTGATCTGGTTCTAGCACCATTTTAGAGCAGCAAAACCATATAATAATTATTTTAGGAATTATTCTAATTTAATTGCATGTCCATTTCTGAGGCCAGAAATGGTTTTTCTATATGAAAAATACTTTTTTTCCTTAGAAAAGTCTGAGAAAATTTGGAGATGATCAAAAGGACATATATTTTCCATACATAAAATTTTCAACCCCTATTTATATTATTATTATTGAGTAAAACCCTGAACACCCCTTCTGTCTGTTTTGACCTTTTGAAATATTTCCAAAGAAAATATTCTCAATAAATTCCTACAAAATTCCAGTGGTATCCCTAAGCAATATTTGGTGCCCATATAAAATTTCACCTGGTCTAAGGTGATTAAGGACACCAAATAATTGCAAAACCCCTTCTGTCCAGAATGAAGTTAGAGCAACTCTGCATAGAAAAGTTTGTCCAATGGAGTTGAAACTTTGCACGAGTGCCTAATACCTCAAATGAAGGCTCCATGCCAAAATGGGATTTGTGGGACTTGATTTGCCCACACTCTCTTTGGAAGGAACAGATTTGGTCATTTGGTGATGTTTTCAAGTTTGCAAAGCTAAACTTGTCCAATGGAGCTCAAACTTGGTGAAACCCCTTGGTTTAGCACCAAACCCAATCGTGTTAAGTTGCAGAGCCACTGGTGGGGTGCAACCACCCCAAACCACTGTCGAGCACCTTCTCAAAGATGGATAAAACCCCTCCTAGCCTTAGCTAAACCCCAACCCTTTCTCCCAAACTCTCAGATTATGTGGCTAGCATCAACGACAAGCCCCAGTCAACTGGCCCATCTCTGGTTCAAAGTAGAAACGCCAAAAACCCCAATCTAAGGTTCAGCTCAAGGCTGACATCACCTGTTTTCCTTGTCCCCCTTGACCAGCCGAAGCTCCCACGGGTATCCAACGACTAGGCATCTCTTAGCTAGTTCCCAGGACACACTAGACACGTCCAGAGCACCCCAGGGCATGCCAGCATGTCGTTCCATGCCAAAGCTGCGCTCTGGGCGTGCTACACGGAGCCACCGAGCTGGTGGCGGCGATCTTGGCTAGTTCCAGCCTCCCCCGATGTGTCTAACCTCTCCCCCGTCAACCCCTCTGCATCAGGCGACCATCACGGCCCCTTCTCTCCCACTCTAAGAGCTGGTGCGACGTGTGCCCGCGCGCACCAGAACCGGCTAGAAATGCGTGGCCACGGTAGCTCGCCTCTTCTCTCTCCCTCTCGCATTGAGTTCTGGAGGTCTAAAACCACGTCCTGAGACCGTGGTTTTGACCCCATCTTCTCTCTGCACCCTCATGAACGCCGCGGTGAATCACCGCCGCTCCCGAGTCGGCTCACCGTCGCGGGCCTATAAATAGCCCCTCCCCTCATTCCAACACCCCTCATTCTTCTTCGCATCAACCTCAATCACCTCCCTAGCCACCCAGTAAGCTAGCAGAGCCCCGGTGCTCGAAATCGACCGAGGCCCGTCCGCCTCGGAGCTCCGGCCGATCTCCGGCTACACGTCAGCTCTCGCGTTCCTGTGCCCACCAAACCACTCCCTATGACCTCAGGAAGCTTTCCCCTCTCTTCCCCGAGCAAATCCGTGCCCCTAGCTACCACCTCCACCTTCGCCCGAAACCCCTCCGCTGCGGCTACCTCGTCGCCGGTGAACCTGAGCCCCTCCGACGTTGTCTCGACCACCATCGGGTAGGCGACAATGAGTCGGACCCATTCCCGTCGTCGTTAGGGCCCGAGGACGTTGGTAGCCACGCCGGCGTGCTCCTCCTCCTCTTTGGCCAGAGGAAGGACATGACCCCAACAGGTGTGCCCCATCTGTCGGAGGCCCATCTCTCTCTCCCTCGTTGCCACAACCACTGGCCGTAGGGGCCCGCGCAACAGGTGCAAACCTGACGGCCCGCGCGCCTGGGCAGGCTGGTTGGCTGGCCAGTGGGCTGGCCCAGTCCCAGGCCAAGCCAGGGCAGGGTCTGTAGCCTGTTTCTTTTTGATTTAAAACCTGAGATTAAATGATTTTTATAAAAAGATTTAACCAGTGTAAAAATATAATTTTCCCACTGTTATTCTGCTAAAAATGTGTAGTATTTAATAGAACCATTGTTTGCATTTTTGCAGCAACTGTTTTGTTTTACAATAATAAAAAAGATTAAATTGGAATAGTTTTGCTTCTGTTAAGTTGATTTTAAAAATATTCCTTCACTAAAAAAAGAAGCACATATTTTTAAAATAACAACCTGGATTTATCAGAAATAACCAACATTTTAAAAATGACTTTGTGATCTGTTTTGGAGTGAGCTACTTATTATTTTTATCTTTATACAACGATAGAAAACCCGTGTGATGAAGGAGTCGGAGCGGAAGACCTCGAAGACCCCGGATGCCTAGCTGACCAAGGCAAGCAGCCTTTTGACCATGTCTGAGCATATGTTATGATGCATGCTAGTGTAGCAACTATTTCCGTTGCATATGATCATAAGTACCGGTAAATCATTGAAGTGATGTTACCGATGGCTCCTCTGGAGCACATGCATTGAGCTTGATCCTACCACCTATGAGGGTCATGCTAATATCATGTTGACAAGTAAAGTTAGAATAGTATTAGCATGAGCATGATGATGACATAAATAAAAGGTTTATGAAACCCTGTCGGGTGCCACTAATGCCCAAGGGTGATGATGAGTTAGGTGGCCACTTTCGGAGAAGTGGTGCACCGGGTATTTCGAGTGAGTATGGTTCCGGAAATGGGATTAGATTTATGATGTGTCGATCGTCCCAACCTTACATGTACGACCACGTTACCCCATTATGGGACGGGGTTGTGTTGATTACTCTGGTCGGTGCTAGCAAAGAGCCACATTACTAGTGGCGGGAGTGATGTGTGGTCACTCTCGTGATGGGGTCATGCCAGGTAGGGCGACTATGTCGTTTTTACGTGTTCTAGGCCCACCGCTAATACCCGCATGGTTGATACTGTCCAAAGTCGGTGCTCATAAGACGTACAACATGTGGGTTGGGTACCAATCCAGTGGATCTCTTTGTCTAGTATCGTCAGGAGAAAGGCATTGATCAAGTACTTACCTCGGGTATGTTATATACCGCGAGTCATGGATGACACGGAAGTTTCCCGGATCTTGTGCGTCTAGCGTACTACCTCTGCAGAGTGTAAAACTATTCGAATAGTCGTGTCCACGGTCAAGGACAGTTGGGTGGTGCTGCTTAAACTACGTCCAGTCATTTTCGCATAAACCAAGTGTGCGTCAGTATGGAGTTAATATGAAAGAGTTGATATGACCAAGTTTGGTGGCTTAGCATATATGGTGAACCCGGAGTGTTCAGCCCTCAACAGATATATTGGTATGTGTAACCTGTTCTTCAAATCAACATTTGACTTATGTTGCGTACCATGAACCATGTTTATTACAACCAAGTTATTGTCCACCAAAGATGCATATTATTGTTATCCGTCACTTGCATTGCTCATATCATGGGCTGTTTGCGAGTACATTCAAAATTACTCATTGGCTTGCCACTGGTTATATTATTGACCAGACATGGAAGGACCGGAGTTTGGAGAAGAATATGTCTTCGGAGACGCCTCTGCGAACTAGGACGCTTCCTAGTCAGAATGCCTGTTGGTGTAGGCTGATGGCATGGGCACCCACTTAGCCCTAAGATTTTCGCTACTAGTTGTATCAGTGTGATTTGGCCTTATAGGCCCTACCTTATGAACTTGATCGTTCGGTCACGTGATGTAATAATTCGGTATTTGGATGTAAGACTCTTAATATTCAGTATATGTGTGTTCGGTGAGCATTGATCTCTGGGATCACTGAGCACCTTCATCCAGCGATCCCGACTCGTAAGTTGGGGTCCCCACAGAGCTGGTATCAGAGCCATCCTGACTACAGGAAGCCTTAGGTAGCCTGGACGATAGCCAAGATGATTAGTGCACTTAGACCTTAACCTGAGATTCAGCACCCACTAAAAACTTTCTAACCCTCTCCCCTACATCTTATATATGGCCTCCATACCTGAGATGCTTCTGGAGACGGGGTTTCCCCTACTTTTTGGAGATAGAGAAGTGCCAAGTACGTCGCATGCCCATCTTCCTCTCTCACGAGCACTGGGTCAACGCCGACACCAAGGAATATCACGTGGATGTGATAGTGAAAACTAATGACTCTCCGATTAGTTGGTTCTTCCAAGGACCACAAATGGAGGATCTAATGCTGGCAGTGGAGACGGCAGCACGAGAGGCGCTCGTGCGTCTCCGTGACATCCTTCCCAAGATGGCTAACGAGCCAGCTACTCGTCACCTACATTTTATTAAGGATGGGATAGATGGGAGTTGGACACTCAACCCATCTTCAGAGGACGGGACGCCACTAAGAATCAGACCTACTTCAGCCTCTCCTCCGACACTTTGACGCACCTTTTGCTCAAGGATTCAACAAAGATTCGCCAAGAGCTGCATCAAGTCAAGGACCTACTTCACCTGGAGAAGATGAAGACCCGTAAGGTCAATAAGGAAGGAGCAACAGGAGGGCGATCAACCATTGCCTTCTGAGGAGGAGTAGCACCGCTTCAGGCCACTCCTATACAGAGTCGCCGCCTGACCGCGGAAGAGTACATTCAGATCCTCACTGCCTCGGCAACTAAGAGACGCCGAGATGGACTACTTCCTTCTCCTACTCCCCTGGAGGAGGGAAGCACAGATGAAGATGAAGACGAAGACCCTGCAGAACCCACCTATGAGACCGATCAGTCCGCCGCTTAGGATTACGACGTAGGCAATTAGGAGTTTCCCCCAAGCATAGGGAATTATGTATCGGTTCATGCGAACCATGAGTGTTGTGTAAGCATGTTTGATGCAATACGCATTTCTGCCTTAGGCAGCTTGTAAGCGACTACATCACTTGTTTTAATCTAATGCATTAGCTTTTCCAAAAATCTTTGGCTTAAAAATCTCACACTAGCACAGCACTAGACCCCCCTTTTTCTAGAGTATCATCCCTTATGATTCCGTCCAGTTCGGCATATTGACTTGTCTACTGATACTTCTCCAACATATCTATAATTTTTGATGGTTTCATGCTATTATCTTGTCAAACTTTGGATGTTTTGTATGCCTTTTTTATCTTTTTCGGAACTAACTTATTAACTCAGTGCCAAGTGCCAGTTCCTGTTTTTCCGTGTTTTTGACCCTTTTCAGAGGAGGATTTTGAACGGAGATGAAACGCAATTAAACTTCCAAAAAGATTTTTTCCAAAACAGAAGACGATCGGGAGACTTGAGAACAAAGGCAGAGGGTCACCAGGGACCCCACAAGCCCTCATGGCGCGACCAGGGGGCCCCGCGCCTCCCAGGCTTGTGGGCTCCCTGAGCATCCTCTGTCCTAGGTCTTTCGCCTATATATTCCCTAAAATCCCAGAAAAAATCAAGAGATCATTGAAAGTACTTTTCCGCAGCCGCAAGCTTCTGTCTCCGAAAGATCCCATCTGGGGCACGTTCTGGTGCCCTGCCTGAGGGGGGATTCAGATACGGAGGGCTTCTTCATCAACACCATGACCTCTCCGATGATGCATGAGTAGTTCACCATAGACCTACGGGTCCATAGCTAGTAGCTAGATGGCTTGTTCTCTCTCTTGGATCTTCAATACAAAGTTCTCCATGATCTTCATGGAGATCTATCCGATGTAATCTTCTTTTGTGGTGTGTTTGTCGAGATCCGATGAATTGTGGATTTATGATTAGATTATCTATGAATCTTATTTGAGTTTCTTCTGATCTCTTATATGCATGATTTCATATCCTAGTAATTCTCTTCAAGTTGTGGGTTTTGTTTGGCCAACTTGATCTATGATTCTTGGAATGGGAGAAGTGCTTGGTTTTGGGTTCATACCATGCGGTGACCTCACCGAGTTACAGAAGGGGTAGCGAGGCACGCATCGTGTTGTTGCCATCAAGGGTAAAAAGATGGGGTTTTCATCATTGGTTTGAGTTTATCCCTCTACATCATGTCATCTTGCTTAAGGCGTTACTCTGTTCGTCATGAACTCAATACACTAGATGCATGCTGTATAGTGGTCGATGTGTGGAGTAATAGTAGTAGATGCAGAAAGTATCGGTCTAGTTGTCTCGGACGTGATGCCTATATGCATGATCATTGCCTTAGATATCGTCATGACTTTGCGCGGTTCTATCAATTGCTCGACAGTAAGTTGTTCACCCACCGTAATATTTGCTATTTTGAGACAAGCCTCTAGTGAACACTATGGCCCCCGGGTCTACTTCACACCATATTTTCAGCTTTACTCTTTTACTTCATTGCACTTTCCGCCTTGAGATCTCACTTTGCAATCAATCTTGAAGGGATTGACAACCCCTTTGCGTTGGGTGCACGCTCTTTTGTGTTTGTGCAGGTACTCTGGACTTGATCAGATTCTCCTACTGGATTGATACCTTGGTCCTCAAACTGAGGGAAATACTTACTGCTCATGTGCTGCATCACCCTTTCCTCTTCAAGGGAAAAACCAACGCAAGCCGAGTCTCCGTCAACGTGCCAATCTCTGGCGCTGTTGTCTGTTGTCGTAGCACAAGAATTTCTGGTGCTGTTGCCGGGGAGGATCAAGTCAAGAACTCATCCAAGTAAGTGTCGCAAACTCATCTCTTGCATTTACTTTTTTTGCCTCTTGTTTTCCTTTCCCCCACTTCTGAAAAAACAAAATTTTACAAAAATATTTCCCTTTTTCCTTTCCCTTTTTTGTTCGCCCTTTTCTCTCGCTTGCTCTTTGTTTGCTTGTGTGCTTGCTTGCTTGCTGAAGTCACCATGACTGAAAACAGCAAACTTTGTGACTTCTCGAATACTAATAATAATGATTTTATTAGTACTCCGATTGCTCCCGCCACTAGTGCGGAATCATACGAAATCAATGCTGCTTTGCTGATTCTTGTTATGGAAGAGCAATTCTCCGGCCTTCCTAGTGAAGATGCCCCATCCCATCTTAATACCTTCATTGAGCTTTGTGATATGCAAAAGAAGAAAGATGTGATTAATGATGTGATTAAATTGAAGCTTTTTCCTTTCTAGTTGCGAGATCGAGAAAAAACTTGGTTTTCGTCTTTGTCTAAAAATAGTATTGATTCTTGGAACAAGTGCAAAGATGCTTACATATCCAAGTATTTTCCATCGGCTAAGATTATCTCTCTCCGTAATGATATCATGAATTTTAAGCAACATGATCATGAAAATGTTGCACAATCTTGGGAGAGAATGAAATTGATGATTAGAAATTTCCCCGCTCATGGCTTGAGTCTCTGGATGATTATACAAATCTTTTACGCTGGCTTGAACTTCACTTCTAGAAATATCTTGGACTCCGCCTCAGGTGGAGCGTTCATGGAAATCACGTTAGGAGAAGCCACAAAACTCCTAGACAATATCATGAAGAACTACTCTCAGTGGTACACTAAAAGGTCACCTACTAGTAAGAAGGTACATGCTATAGAAGAAATTAACTCATTGAGTGCTAAGATGGACGAGTTAATGAATTTGGTTGCTAGTAGAAGTGCTCCTTTAGATCCTAATGATATGCCCTTGTCTTCCTTCATTGAGAGTAGCAACGCTAGCTTGGACGTTAATTTTGTTGGTAGGAATAATTTTGGCAACAACAATGCTTTTAGAGGAAACTATGTTCCTAGGCCTTTTCCTAGTAACCCCTCTAATAATTTTGGCAACTCCTACAACAATACTCGTGGAAATTACAATACATTACCCTCTGATCTAGAGAGTAATACAAAGAGTTTATTAGCTCACAAAAGATTTTCAATGCGTCCATAGAGAAAAAACTACTCAAAATTGACGATTTGGCTAGGAGCGTTGATAGAATGTCTAGTGATATTGATGCTTTGAAAGTTAGATGTGCTCCTCCCAAGATCAATATGGATGAAACTTTGAAAGCTATGCGTGTTTCCATTAGTGAGAGCAAAGAAAGAACCGCCCAAATTCGTGTTAGACATGAATGGCTTAAAAAGGCATGTTCTCGTGATAAGAATCACAAAGATCTTAAAGTGCTTGGTGTGACTCCCATTGAATATTTGTTTTCTTGTGTCAAACCTAATGATGATGGGGCTGGATATGAATCCACTTTGGTTGAAAAACGCCTCAATGATTCATAGTCCATCTATCTTGATGCTAAAAGCATTGAAACTGGAGTAGAAGATATTAAAACCTTAAGTAATAATGAAATTACTACTTTGGATTTTAAGGAATTAAATTATGGTAGTTTCTCCTAGATTGAATGCATTTCCTTGATGCAATCCATGCTAAACTCTCCACACGCTTATTGCCAAAACAAGGCCTTTACCGATCATATCGTCGAAGCTATGATAAAATTTCTTGAAGAGAAACTTGATCTGGAAGTCTCTATCCCTAGAAAGCTTCATGATGAGTGGGAACCCACTATCAAAATCAAAATAAAAAACTATGAATGCAATGCCTTGTGTGATTTGGGTGCTAGTGTTTCCGTGATTCCAAAGTCTTTACGTGATGTTCTGGGTTTTAATGAGATTGAGGAGTGTTCTCTTAATTTGCATCTTGCGGATTCTACTGTCAAGAAACCCATGGGAAGGATAAATGATGTTCTTATTATTGCAAATAGGAACTATGTACCCGTGGATTTCATTGTGTTTGACATTGATTGCAATCCTACATGCCCTATCATTCTTGGTAGACCTTTCCGAAGGACTATCGGTGCTATCATCGATATGAAGGAAGGGAATATTAGATTTCAATTTGCTTTAAAGAAGGGCATGGAGCACTTTCCTAGAAAGAAAATAAGATTGCCTTATGAATCCATGATGAGGGCTACTTATGGTTTGAACACCAAAGACGACGATACGTGATTCTACCCCTTTATGCCTAGCTAAGGGCATTAAACAATAGCGCTTGTTGGGAGGCAACCCAATGAATTTATCTTTTTTCTTTCTATTTTTTTGCGTCCAAACCATCATAATTCTGTTATGATTGTGTCTTTTGTGTTTCTTTTTGTGTCTGAGCCAAGCAAAACCTTTATGACTAGTCTTGGTGATGGTTGTTTGATCCTGCTGGAAAAAGACAGAAACTTTTCGCTCACGAGATTACTTTTGTCACACCCTGTTTTTGCTATCACTTGTCTTTATTGTAAAATTCTGAGCTTGTTAAAACTTTTTCCAAACTAATGATGTGAGTGCCATGATTGACAATGTATGCTTGTATGCTTGATCATGTGTGGTTTTAAAACCCTAAATTCCTTGGTATTTTACTTATTTCAAAAACCACTACTTATTGCTTACCTAAGTAATACCACCTTGGGTTGCACTACATGCCCTTGGTAGCAAGCACTGCTTCTCCCATATTTGGTAATCTGATTTTTACCTATCTTTATATTTCAAAACCACAAAAATAATTATTTTTTTGATTATTTTCTTAATTAAATAACCTGTCCATTTCTAAGGTTAGAATTGGTATTCCAACATGGGAAAATACTTTTCTGCCTTGGAAAAATCTGATTAAATTTAGAGATGATTAGAAGGACATATATTTTCCATACATAGGATTTTAAACCCCATTTTGTATTATATTTATTTATTAAAACTATAAAAGCTATTTCTGTCTGTTTTGGCATTTTGAAATATTTCCAAAGGAAATATTCTCAATAAATTCCTAGAAAATTCCAGTGATATCCGTAAGCCTTGTTTGGTGTCCACATAAAGTTCCACCTTGATCAAAGGTGGATAAGGATCCCAAATAACCCAAAAACCCTGTCTGTCCAGAATCAAGTTAATGCAACTCTACATAGCAAAGTTTGTCCAATGAGGCTAAAACTTTGCAGGAGTGCCTAATACCTCAAATGAGGGTTCTACACCAAAAATGGGATTTGTGGGACTTAGTTTGACCACACTCCCTTTGGAAGGAACATATCTGGTCATATTGGAGTGATTTCAAGTTTACAAAGCTAAACGTGTCCTTTGGAGCTCAAATTTGGTAGAACTCCATGGTTTATCACCAAAACCAAACCTGTTAAGTCTCAGCACCAGTGGTGGGGTGCAACCCCGTGTGCCCACTTTCGAACACCTTCTGACAGATAGGAAAAAGGCACCTTAGCCACAGCTAAACCAAACTCCTTTGCTTCAAACTCTTAGGTTAAGTAGCCAGCACCTGTATCTAACCCCAGTCAACTGGCCCTTCACTGGTTCAAAGTGGAAAGGCCAAAAACACCAACTTAGACCTCAGTTCATGATTGACAACACCAGTATTTCTTGCCTCCTTTGACCAGCCGAAGCTCCCACTAAAACCAAACGGCTAGCCACAACCCCAGCAAGTGCCAGGACATGCTAGACACGTCCAAAGTGCCTCAGAGCGCACCAGCAAGCCGTGGCATGCCAAAACTGCGCTCTGGGCACGCTACAGGGAGTCACCGAGGTGGGGGCGACGCCCTGGGCCAGTTCCAGCCTCCCCCGAGATGTCCAACCTCTTCTCTGACAGCCCCTTTGCGTCGGGCAAGCCTCAGGGCCTCTCCTCTCTCGCGCTAGAGCTTGCACGATGCGTGCCCGCGCGCTCCAGAATCAGCCAAGCTTGCGCGGCCATGAATGCTCGCCTTCTCTCTCCCTCTCTCTACTGCAGACGGTTCGGGCGGTTCAATACCACGTCCTGAGACCATGGTTTCAACCTCGACCTCTTTGTGCACCCCCATGCGCGCCACGGTGAGTCACCGTCGCTCCAGAATCTTCTCACCATCGCGGGCCTATAAATAGCCCTCCCCTCGCTCCAACACCCCTCAGATAGCTTCGCCACCTCCACTAGCACCTCCCTAGCCACCCCAGCAAAGCAGCAGAGCCCCGGTGCTCGAGATCAACCGAGGCCCCTTCGCCTCGGAGCTCTGGTCGATCTCCGGCTACAAGACGGCTCCTGCGCCCCTCGACCCATCAAACTGACCCCCTTTATCCCAGGAAGCTTTCCCCCAACTCGCCTGAGCTTTTCCGTGTCTCTAGCCACCCCCTCGACCACTTCCCGAAACTCCTCCACCACGGCCTCCTTGTCGCCGGCGAACCCCTGCCTCCCCGTCGTTGTTTCAACCATCGGCACGTAGGCGACGGTCAGGCAGACCCATTCCCGTGTTCATTGGAGCTTGAGCGCGTCGGCAACCTCGTCGGCATCCTCCTCTTCCTCTCTGGCTGGAGGTAGGAGACGACCCTGACAGGTGTGCCCCACCCGTCGGTGCCCCAGCCTCCACCCAAGCGCTAGCCTAGGCCACTGACCGCAGGGCCCCGCACGTCAGGTTCAAACCTTACGGCGCGTGCGCCTGGGCAGGCCGTCGGCTGGCCATGGGCGAGCCCAGCTCTGGGCCGAGCCAGGCCAGGAGCTCGTATGTTTTCTTTTTATTTTTCAAACCTGGATTTCTAAGATTTTTATAAAAACATTTAACCAGTGTAAAAATATAATTCTTCCACTATTATTTTTCTAAAAATGTGTAGTATTTAATGATATGCTTAGATGAATTTTTCCAGCAACTATTCTATTTTATAATATTAAAAAGGGCTAAAATGGAATAGTTTTGCTTCTGCTTGGTTGTTTTGAAAAATATTTCTTCAAGGAAAACTAAGACAAATATTTTTTAAATGATATCTTAGATTTATCAGTAATAGGGAACATTTTTAAAATGACTTTGTGGACTATTTCTGTGTAAGCTATTTCTTTTTGTTGTTTTATCGACGATAGAAAATCCGTGTGACGAGGGAATCGGAGCGGAAGACCTCGAAGACCCCGGATACTTAGCTGACCAAGGCAAGCATCCCTTTGACCATGCCTGAGCATATGTTACTTTGCATAGCAAGTATTCCGTTGCATATGATCATAAGTGTCGGTAATCATTTGATATGGTTTTACCGAAGGCTCCCCCAGAGCACATGCATTGAGCTTGACTCTACCCCTTAGGGTCATGATAATACCATGTTGATAAGTAAAGATAGAATTAGTATTATACATGTGCATGACATTGTCATAAAGCAAGAGTTTATGAAAACCCCGTCGGGTGCCACTAATGCCCGAGGGTGATGATGAGTAGGTGGTCACTTTTGGTGAAGTGATGCACCCGGTATTTGTGTGAGTAAGGTTTTGGAAATGGAATTAGATTTATAATGTGTCGACCGTCCCAACCTTACCAGTACGACCATGTTACCCCTTATGGGACGGGGCTATGTTAATTACTCTGGTCGATGCTAGCAAAGAGCCACATTACTAGTGGCGGGAGTGATTTGTGGTCACTCTCGTGATGGGGTCGTGCCGGGTAGGACGACTATGCCATTTTTATGAGTTCCAGTCACACCGTTGGTCCCCGCATGGTTGGTACTGTCCGGAGTTGGTGCTCGTAAGACGTATAACATGTGGGCTGGGTACCAATCGAGTGGACCTCTTTGTCTAGTATCGTCAGGGGAAAGGCATTGATCGGGTACTTACCTCGGGTATGTGATATACCGCGAGTCGTGGATGACACGGAAGTTTCCCGGATCTCGTGGGTCCAGCGTACTACCTCTGCACAGTGTAAACTATTTGAATAGCCATGTCCACAGTCAAGGACAGTTGGGTAATCCTGATTAAACTACGTCCTGATATTTCCGCATAAACCAAGTGTGTGAGTGTGTGTGTGTGGTGATAAGAAAAGTGCTGCTATGATAGCAATGATATGACCAAGTTTGGTGACTTGGCATATAGGGTGAACCCGGATGGTTCAGCCCTCAATAGATATATGGATATCTGTAACCCGTTATTCAACTTGATGCATATTCATGATCATTCCACCCAGATGAGTTACACTAAAGATGCATGATATTGTTATCCTTCACTTTCATTGTTCATATCATGGGCTGTTTGCGAGTACATTCAAAGTACTCATTGGCTTGCCACTGGTTATGTTATTGAACATACATGGAAGGACCGGAGTTTGGAGATGAGTATGTCTTTTGCGACACCCATGCGAATTAGGACGCTTCCGAGTCAGAATGCCTGTCGGTGTAGGCTTGATGGCATGGGCACCCTCTTAGCCCTATGATTTCCACCATTAGTGTATTCGTGTGATTTGGCCTTAGGCCCTATCTTGTGAACTTGACCTTTCGGTCACGTGTTGTAATAATCGGTACTTGGATGTAAGACTCTTTATTCAGTATCTGTGTTCGGTGAGCATTGATCTTTGGGATCACTGAGCACGGTGATTCTCAACTAGTAAGTCGGGGTCCCCACAATTTTTCATTTTTATTCAGAAAGAGCTTTTGAGTTGATTCATTTTCCTGCTGGTTTATATGCCTTTTGCCGAGATAGTCATAATGTTTCAGAATTTTTGAGGTACTAGAAGTATACGAAGTATACAGATTGCTACAGACTGGTCTGTTTTTGACAGATTCTGTTTTTGTTGAGTTGGTTGCTTGTTTTGATGAAACTATGGATAGTATAGGGGGGTACTAGCCATGGAAAAGTGAGAATACAGTAATCTAACACCAATATAAATAGAAATCAAGATTGCTACATTACCTAAAGAGGTGGTAGTTTGTTGTCTTGTGCTAATGATATCACGAGTTTCTGTTTAAGTTTTGTGTTGTGAAGTTTTCAAGTTTTGGGTGATGCTCTCATGGACAAAGGGATAATGAGTGGAAAGAGCTCAAGCTTGGGGATGCCCAAGGCATCCCAAGCCAAATTCAAGGACACCAAAAAGCCTAAGCTTGGGGATGCCCCGGGAAGGCATCCCCTCTTTCGTCTTCAATCCATCGGTAACATTACTTGGAGCTATATTTTTATTCACCACATGATATGTGTTTTGCTTGGAGCGTCTTGTATCGTAGGAGTCTTTTATTTTTGTTGTGTCACAATCATCCTTGTTGCACACCTTTTGAGAGAGACATCCACTCATTGTGATTTTGCTAGAATGCTCATCGTGCTTCACTTATATATTTTGAGCTAGATAATTTTGCTCTATGTGCTTCACTTAGATCTTTTCGAGCACGGCGGTGCGTGACTTGGTAGTTGGTTTGTGCTACGAAAGTAGTCCCAAAGGTGATAGGTACCCAAAGAGGATACAAAAACCTCCATCTTCATGTGCATTGAGTAGAAAGAGAAGTCTGATTCCTCTCAATTAGTTTCGAGGCGTGGATTTGGTAATATTAAGAGTTATGTTAGTAGGGTGTTGTGAATCTAGAAATACTTGTGTTGAGGTTAGTGATTCCGGTAACATGCACGTATGGTGAACCGCTATGTTAGGAAGTCGGAGCATAATTGATCTACTGATTGTCATCCTTTGTGTTGCGGTCGGGATCGCGCGATGGTTAACACCTACCAACCCTTCCCCTAGGAGTATGCATTTAGCACTTTGTTTCGATTACTAATAAAAACTTTCGCAACAAGTATGTGAGTTCTTCATGACTACAGTGAGTCCATGGTATAGATGCACTTTCACCTTCCACCATTGCTAGCCTCTCTAGTACCGCGCAATTTTCGCCGGTGCACAAACCCACCATATGCCTTCCTTAAAACATCCACCGTACCTACCTACTATGGCATTTTCATAGCCATTCCGAGATATATTGCCATGCAACTCACACCATTCCGTCTCATGACTTGTGCCGTCACTCTCATATTTCCATTGCATGACCGTAAGATAGCTAGCGAGATGTTTGAACGTCATATGCCAAGCTAGATCGGTGCACATCCCGGTACACTGCCGGAGGCATTTCCTATAGAGTCATCATCGTTCTGAGCTTTGAGCTGTGAGTAAATAAAAGTGTAATGATCATCATTATTAGAGCATTGTCCCATGTGAGGAAATAAAAAAAAGAGGCCAAGGAGCCCAAATAAAAAAAGAGAAGAGAAAAAAGAGGCCAAAGAGCCCAAATAAAAAAAAGGGACAATGCTACTATCTTTTTCCACACTTGTGCTTCATAATAGCACCATGTTCTTCATGATTGAGAGCCTCTCGTTTCCTCACTACTATATTCTAGTGGGAATATTTAATATATAACTTGGCTTGTATATTCCAATGATGGGCTTCCTCAAATTGCCCTAGGTCTTCGTGAGCAAGCAAGTTGGATGGACACCCACGAGTTCTCCTTTTGAGCTTTCACATACTTATAGCTCTAGTGCATCCTTTGTATGGCAATCCCTACTCATTCACATTGATATCTATTAATGGGCATCTCCATAGCCCTTTGATACGCCGAGTCAATGTGACCATCTCCTCCTTTTTTTGTCTCACAACCACCACCACACTCTATTCCACCTATAGTGCTATATCCATGGCTCACGCTCATGTATTGCGTGATAATTATAAAAAGTTTGAGAAAGTAAGAGTGCCAAAACAATTACTTGGCCAATACCGGGGTTGTGCATGATTTAAATTAGTTGTGTGAGGATGATGGAGCATAGCCCGACTATATGATTTTGTAGGGATAACTTTCTTTGGCCTTGTTATTTCGAAAGTTCATGATTACCTTGCTAGTTTGCTTGAAGTATTATTGTTTTCATGTCAATAGAAAACTATTGTTTTGAATCTTATGGATCTGAACATTCATGTCACGTGAAAGAAGTTACAAAGGAAAACTATGCTAGGTAGCATTCCACATCAAAAATTCAGTCTTTATCACTTCCCTACTCGAGGACGAGCAGGAGTTAAGCTTGGGGATGCTTGATACGTCTCCAACGTATCTATATTTTTTGATGGTTTCATGCTATTATCTTGTCAAACTTTGCATGTTTTGTATGCCTTTTTTATCATTTTTGCGACTAACTTATTAACTCAGTGCCAAGTGCCAGTTCCTGTTTTTTCCGTGTTTTTGACCCTTTTCACAGGAGGATTTTGAACGGAGTCCAAACGGAATAAAACTTCCAAAAATATTTTTTCCGAAACAGAAGACAATCAGGAGAATTGAGAACCAAGGCAGAGGGTCACCAGGCACCCCACAAGCCCTCATGGCACGGCCAGGGGGCCTGTGCCTCCCAGGCTTGTGGGCTCCCACGGCCTCCTCTGCCCTAGGTCTTTCACCTATATATTCCCTAAAATCCTAGAAAAAATCAAGAGATCATCGAAAGTACTTTTCCGCCGCCGCAAGCTTCTGTCTCCGCAAGATCCCATCTGGGGCACGTTCTGGTGCCCTGCTGGAGGGGGCATTCGGATACGGAGGGCTTCTTCATCAACCCCATGACCTCTCCGATGATGCGTGAGTAGTTCACCATAGACCTACGGGTCCATAGCTAGTAGCTAGATGGTTTCTTCTCTCTCTTGGATCTTCAATACAAAGTTCTCCATGATCTTCATGGAGATCTATCCGATGTAATCTTCTTTTGCGGTGTGTTTGTCGAGATCCGATGAATTGTGGATTTATCATCAGATTATCTATGAATCTTATTTGAGTTTCTTCTAATCTCTTATATGCATGATTTCATATCCTTGTAATTCTCTTCGAGTTGTGGGTTTTGTTTGGCCAACTTGATCTATGATTCTTGCAATGGGAGAAGTGCTTGCTTTTGGGTTCATACCATGCGGTGACCTCACCTAGTGACAGAAGCAGTAGCGAGGCACGCATCGTGTTGTTGCCATCAAGGGTAAAAAGATGGGGTTTTCATCATTGGTTTAAGTTTATCCCTCTACATCATGTAATCTTGCTTAAGGCGTTACTCTGTTCGTCATGAACTCAATACACTAGATGCATGCTCGATAGCGGCCGATGTGTGGAGTAATAGTAGTAGATGCAGAAAGTACCGGTCTACTTGTCTTGGACGTGATGCATATATGCATGATCATTGCCTTAGATATCGTCATGACTTTGCGCGGTTCTATCAATTCCTCGACAGTAATTTGTTCACCCACCGTAATATTTGCTATTTTGAGAGAAGCCTATAGTGAACACTATGGCCCCCGGGTCTACTTCACACCATATTTTCAGCCTTTCTCTTTTACTTCGTTGCACTTTCCGCCTTCAGATCTCACTTTGCAATCAATCTTGAAGGGATTGACAACCCCTTTATAGCGTTGGGTGCAAGCTCTTTTCTGTTTGTGCAGGTACTCTAGACTTGTCGAGATTCTCCTACTGGATTGATACCTTGGTTCTTAGACTGAGGGAAATACTTACTGCTCCTGTGCTGCATCACCCTTTCCTCTTCAAGGGAAAATCCAACGCAAGCCCGGTCTCCGTCAAGGTGCCAATCTTCTGGCGCTGTTGTCTGTTGCCGTAGCATCTACTCCCCTGACATGATGGTGATTGCAACTCGCACCGGCACCTTCGCCAACCCTGGCTCTGCCTCTTCAGGTCAGCAGCAGGGACCTGGAGGGGACGCTCAAGCTGGAGATCACCACGAGCAGCAGCAAGACGATGTTCCACCGCCACTGCCTCCTCCTGAAAGCTTGACTATGGCTAAGTTCCCTCAAGTTCTCCGCGAGGAACGTCAAGCCAATAATGCCGCTATTCAGCAGCTGGCTCAAGTCTTGGTGAACAACCTGCCGCAGAACGGGAATGGCAATGGTCGCTCTACTCTGTGTGAGTTCATGCGGACTACGCCACCCATATTCACGAAGAAGACTGAACCATTGGATGCCGATGACTGGATCCGTACTATCGAAGACCTCCTCGCGCTGGTCAAATGCAGTGATGATCGTGAGAAAGTCCTCTATGCTTCTCACTGTCTCGGAGGCACGGCGAGATCTTGGTGGGATGGATTCCCGATCATGCGAGCCGGGCAAGTCATCACTTGGGCTATCTTCAAAGAGGGATTCCGCGCTGCTCACATTCCTCCCGGAATGATGACCATTAAGAAGCATGAATTCCGATCTTTAAGGAAAGGTAGTCTATCCGTCAAGGAGTATTTGCATAAGTTCAACCTCCTATCAAGGTATGCACGAGAGGATGCCAACGCTGAGGCCGCTAAAGTGGAACGCTTTATGGAAGGATTGCAGCAGTCACTCCAGTATCAACTGGTTGTTTGTGAATGTTGGACCTTCAGTGATCTGGTTAATAATGCTCTTATGTTGGAGGACAAGCGTCGTGCAATGGACGACACCCGCAAGCGCAAGCTGATGGGTAGTGGAGGACCTAGTAATCTGAAGCCACGCCCATGGTAGTCAGCTCCAGCAAGACCTAGTTATCAACAGCAGCAGTACAAGTCTTGAACATTTCGCCAGAAATACTAGCCTCAGCAGCAAGTCAACACCAAGCCAACATTCAACCCACCGAACAACAGTGGAGTCAAGACCAACCTTCGAGCACAAGTTACTTGTTTTGGAAGTGGACAGACTCGACACTATTCCAGGCAGTGTCTCCTACTACAACAAAAGACCTTCCAACGGCGCCAGAAATAGGAGTGTTGCTTGATACTCCTCAGCAACGGCACCAGGAATCCTTCTGCTACGGCTACGCCTTAAGGGACTTCCTAGGCAAATATGCATAGGATTTCCCCCGTGGCCTTTGAGCCTTGCGTTGGTGTTCCCTCGAAGCAGAAAGGGTGATGTAGCACAACGGTGGTAAGTATTTCCCTCAGTTTGAGAACCAAGTTATCGATCCAGTGAAGGAGTATCACAAGAGCCTACACAAACACAAAAAAGCTTGCTCCCAACGTTATGAAGGGGTTGTCAATCCCTTATAGATTGTTTGCCAAGTGAGAACTGAAAGCAGCAATGTAACAAAGCAAAGTAAAAGCAAAAGTGGAAACGATAAATGTGAATAGACTCGAGGGCCGTAGTGTTTACTAGTGGCTTCTCTCATGAAAGCAAGTAGACGGTGGGTAAACAAATTACTATCGAGCAATTGATAGAACCATGCAAAGTCGTGACGATATCTATGGCAATGATTATATCTATAGGCATCACGTCCAAAACAAGTACACCAATACTTTCTGCATCTACGACTATTACTCCACACGTCGACCGCTATCCAGCATGCATCTAGTGTATTAAGTCCAAAAGAACAGAGTAACGACTTAAGCAAGATGACATGATGTAGATGGACAATCTCATATCTACGACAGATCCCACCTTGTTACTCTTGATGGCAACTACACAATGTGTGCCTTGATGCCCCTACTGTCACTGGGAAAGGTCACCGCACGGTAAGAACCCAAAACCAAGCACTTCTCCCATTGCAAGAATCATAGATCTAGTTGGCCAAACAAAACCCAAGACTCGGAGAGACTTACAAGGATATCAAATCATGCATATAAGAAATCAGCAAAGACTTAAATATATATCATAGATAATCTGATCACAAATCCACAATTCATCGGATCTCGACAAACACACCGCCAAAGAAGATTACATCGGATACATCTGCATGAAGATCATGGAGAACTTTGTATTGAAGATACAAGAGAGAGAAGAAGCCATCTAGCTACTAACTACGGACCCGTAGGTCTGAAGTGAACTACTCACGAGTCTTTGGAGGGGAGATGATGATGATGAAGAAGCCCTCCAACTCCAAAGTCCCCTCCGGCAGGGCACCGGGAAGGGTCTCCAGATTAGATATCGCAGAAACGGAAGCTTGCGGCGGCAGAAAAGTATTTTCGTGGCTCCCTTTATTTTTTTCTGATTTTTAGGGAATATATAGGCGCAAGATCTAGGTCAGGGGGGTGCCAGGGAGGCCACAAGCCTGCCCACCGCCGCCCCCCCTAGTGGCGGAGTGGGAGCTTGTGGGCTCCCTACAACCCTCCTGGCTTGGCCCACAGGGCCCCTGATCTTCATTCGTTCGGGAAAAAATCATTTCGGGGATTTTATTCCGTTTGGACTCCGTTCCAAAATCAGATCTGAAAAGAGCCAAAAACACAGAAAAACAAGAACTGGCACTTGGCACTGAATTAATAAGTTAGTCCCAAAAAAGATATAAAAGGTACAGAAAACATCCAAACATGACAAGATAACAGCGTGAAACCATCAAAAACTATAGATACGTTTGAGACGTATCAGTGTCCCAACAAGAAGCCCGACGCACTGTGCCCCAATGCGCCAAACCAAGGCCAAGGAGCACCAGACAGGAACCAAGCTCCCCGCAACCGGCAGTATCACAGCAGGGGGCGGATCAATCACATCTCTGCAGAAGAGGCACGGGAAGACCCTGACTGCATTCTGGGTACGTTCCTCGTCAACTCCACCCAGCAACAATATTGTTTAATTGTGGTGCTTCGCATTCTTTTGTTACACAAAAATCTGCGGAAAAAAGTGGTTTGAAGCCTACTCCTCTTAACGGGCAAATGGCAATACAAACCCCGGGAGTAGTGTTAAGGACCAACCTAGGGTGTAGGAAAGTCGGGATTGTTATCAATGGGATAAGCTTCTCAGCAGATCTCATCGTCATTAAGTCGCAAGGCCTAGAAGTAATTCTCAGCATGCATTGGTTGGCCAAACACCAGAGCATCTTGGACTGTGCCAATAGGGTTATTACCATGACAAGCAACCAAGGGGTCAAGGTCAAGTATGTCTTTGAGCCAATAACCACTCGTATACCGCAGGTTAACAACCTATCAGGAGAAGAGTTGGATCAAATGCCAATAGTCTGTGAGTATCCGGACGTCTTTCCTGATGAGATACCAGGGATGCCTCCCGATCGTGACATCGATTTCATCATTGAGCTCATGCCTGGATCAAGGCCTATCTATAAGAAGCCTTAAAGGATGGGATCCGAAGAGCTGGCGGAGCTGAAGAAGCAGCTGGATGAGCAACCTTGGAAAGGGTTCATTCGTCCGAGTGCATCACCTTGGTGATCACCTGTTCTATTCGTGTCTAAGAAGGATGGAACTACCAGCCTCTGCGTCGATTACCGTTCTCTCAATGAAGTCACGATCAAGAACAAGTACCCACTGCCCAAGATTGAAGACTTGTTTGACGAGTTAAATGGAGCTAAGGTATTCTCCAAGATTGATCTCCGATCTGGATATTACCAACTGAAGATATGACCTGAAGACATACCCAAGACTGCATTCGTGACCCGGTACGGTCTATACGAGTGCACTGTCATGTCTTTCGGGTTAACTAATGCCCCAGCTTACTTCATGTACCTCATGAACAAGGTCTTCATGGAATACCTAGATAAGTTTGTCGTCGTACTTATTGATGACATATTAATCTTCTCCAAGTCCGAAGAAGAGCATGAGAAACATTTGAGGTTAGTGTTGGAGAAGCTTTGAGAGCATCAACTTTATGCCAAATTCAGCAAATTCCAATTCTGGCTGAACGAAGTTGGATGCTTGGGTCATACCATGACAGCAAGTGGATTGGCAGTCGATCCATCCAAGATTACTATGGTAACCAACTCGGAGTCGCCAATCGATGTGAAGGAAGTGAGGAGCTTCCTCGGGCTCGTGGGGTACTACCGCAAGTTCGTAGAAGGATTCTCCCGCATCGCTCCACCCATGACTCGGCTCTTGAAGAAAGGCAAGAAGTTCGAATGGACGTCGGAGTGTGAATCAAGCTTCCAGGGGTTGAAGAAGAGATTGACTACCGCCCCGGTATTGGCTACTCCAGATATCAGCAAGGAGTTTGTGATATATTGTGATGCCTCCAGAACCAGGCTCGGGGGGTTCTAATGCAAGACGGCAGGGTTGTGGCGTATCTGTCATGGCAACTTCATCCGCATGAGGAGAATTATGCCACCCATCATCTCGAATTGGCAGCCATAGTGCATGCTCTAAAGACATGGCGACATTACCTTCTGGGGAAGCGATGTGAAATGTACACCGACCACAAAAGTCTGAAGTATATCTTCACTCAAAGGGAATTGAATATGAGGCAATGAAGATGGTCGGAATTAATCAAAGACTACGATCTCATCATTCAATACCACCCAGGTAAGGCCAATGTAGTGGCTGATGCTTTCAGCGGGAAGGCCAACACCTTGAATATTATGTTCAAGGAAAGGCTACCCGCCTTATATGAAGAAATGGAGAACTTTGGGTTGGAGCTAGTTGAACCAGGGTTCTTGGCTGACCTCGAAGTCAAACCAATGTTGGTTGATGATATCAAGGAAGCCCACAAAGGCGCCTGAATTCTCAATGGATGAGCAAGGAGTAGTGTGGTTTGGGTTTATGGGTACCCAACAAGGCAGAACTCAAGGATTTGATCATGTAGGAAGCACATGATACACCCTACTCTATTCACCCCGGTTGTACCAAGATGTATCAAGATCTCCGAGAAAAATTCTGGTGACATAGCATGAAGAGGGAAATAACGTCTTATGTTGCCAAGTGCGACGTGTGCCAGCGAGTCAAGGCTGAGCATCACCGACCTGCTGGACTGCTACAACCTCTTCAAGTGCCAGAATGGAAGTGGGACAAGGTCGGCATGGACTTCATCACTGGATTGCCCAGGTCAAGCTAGGGGCATAACTCCATATGGGTCATTGTCGACCATCTGACCAAGGTGGCCCATTTCATTCCAGTCAACACCACTTATGATGGAAGCCAATTGGCTAGTCTATACATCCATCGTATAGTGAGTCTCCACGGAGTTCCAAAGGAGATTGTATCTGGCCGAGGCACGCAGTTCACCTCAAGATTCTGGAAAAAAGTTCCAAGAAGCCCTCGGAACCAAACTCTCTTTCAGCACCGCTTTCCACCCGCAAACGGGTGGACAGATGGAGAGAGTAAATCAGATACTCGAAGATATGCTCCGTGCTTGTGTCTTGGCGCATGGTGCCAAATGGGAAGACTCTCTGCCATTCACTGAGTTCTCATACAACAACAACTACCAGTCCAGTCTCCAGATGGCCCCATTTGAAGCGTTGTACGGACGAAAGTGTCGCACCCCGCTCAACTGGTCCAAAACCCGTGAAGGGTTGATTTTCGGGCCGGAAGTTCTGCAAGAAGCAGAAGATAAGGTGCAGCTTGTTCGAGAAAACCTAAAGGCAGCCAAGTCACGAGAGAAGAGCTATGCGGATTCTCACCGTAGAGATGTGGAGTCCATTCCCGGAGACCAAGTGTACCACCGCGTCGCACATCTCAAGGGAACCAAGCGTTTCTACATCAAGGGGAAACTTGCTACAAGGTTCATTGGACCTTTTATGATCAGAGCAAGGCGTGGAGAAGTTGCTTACCAGTTGGAGCTACCTCGGAACTTCCGGGTGTGCACAACGTCTTCCATGTGTCACAACTTCGGAAGTGCCTTCAAGCGCCAAACCATCCTGATCTTTACAAGGACATTGACCATCAGGCCATCAACCTTCAGCGAGATCTCACTTACCGCGAGAAGCCGATCTGCATCCTGGATGAAGCAGAGCGTTGCACCAGAAGCCGCACCATCAAGTATTTCAAGGTTTAGTGGAGTAACCACACCGAAGCAAAAGCAACATGGGAGCATGAAGACTATCTCCGATCTGAGTTTCCGTACCTGTTTAGCACCTAGCTTAGGAATCTCGGGGACGAGATTCTTGAAAGGGGGATAGGTCTGTCACACCCTGGTTTCACTACAACTTTTTCTGTAATTCAAAAAACTGAGTTTCATAAAACTTTTTCAAAACTAATGTTGTGAGTGCCATGATTGTCATTGTATGCTTGTATGCTTGATCATGTGATATCACAAACCACATTTCTCATGACTTAATTATTTTCAAAACCCTTTTTCTTATTTCTGGTTAAAGTAAAACCCTACTTTGGGTTGCACTACAAGTCCTTGATGGCAAGGAGTGCTCTTACCCAAAGTTGGTGATCTGGTTCTAGCACCATTTTAGAGCACCAAAACCATATAATAATTATTTTAGGAATTATTTTTCTAATTTAATTGCATGTCCATTTCTGAGGCCAGAAATGGTATTCCTATATGGAAAAATACTTTTCTTCCTTAGCAAATTCTAAGAAAATTTGGAGATGATCAGAAGGACATATATTTTCCATACATAAGATTTTCAACCCCTATTTATATTATTATTATTTGAGTAAAACCCTGAAAACCCCTTCTGTCTGTTTTGACCTTTTGAAATATTTCCAAAGGAAATATTCTCAATAAATTCCTAGAAAATTCTAGTGGTATCCCTAAGCCATATTTGGTGCCCATATAAAATTTCACCTTGATCCAAGGTGATTAAGGACACCAAATAATTGAAAAACCCCTTCTGTCCAGAATGAAGTTAGAGCAACTCTACATAGCAAAGTTTGTCCAATGGAGTTGAAACTTTGCAGGAGTGCCTAATACGTCAAGTGAGGGCTCCATGCAAAAAATGGGATTTGTGGGACTTGATTTGCCCACACTCTCTTTGGAAGGAACAGATCTGGTCATTTGGTGATGTTTTCAAGTTTGCAAAGCTAAACTTGTCCAATGGAGCTCAAACTTGGTGAAACCCCTTGTTTTAGCACCAAACCCAATCATGTTAAGTTGCAGAGCCAGTGGTGGGGTGCAACCACCCCAAACCACTGTCGAGCACCTTCTGACAGATGGATAAAACCCCTCGTAACCTTAGCTAAACACCAACCCTTTCTCCCAAACTCTCCGATTAGGTGGCTAGCATCAATGCCAAGCCCCAGTCAACTGGCCCCTCTCTGGTTCAAAGTAGAAATGCCAAAAAACCCAATCTAAGCTTCAGCTCAAGGCTCGCAACACCTATTTTCCTTGTCCCCCTTGACGAGCCGAAGCTCCCACGGGTCTCCAATGGCTAGGCATCTCTCAGCCAATGCCCAGGACATGCTAGACACGTCCAAGGCACCCCAGGGCGCACCAGCATGCCGTGGCATGCCAAAGCTGCGCTCTGGGCGTGCTACAGGGAGCCACAGAGGTGGGGGCGGTGCTCTCGGTCAGTTCCAGCCTCCCTCGATGTGTCTATCCTCTCCCCCGGCAACCCTGTGCATCAGGCGACCATCAGGGGCCCTTGTCTCCCACGCTAAGAGCTGGTGCGATGCGTGCCCGCGCGCACCAGAATCGGCCAGAGATGTGTGGCCATGGTAGCTCGCCTCTTCTCTCTCCCTCTCTCTCGCATTGAGTTCTGGAGGTCCAAAACCACGTCCTCAGACCGTGGTTTCGACCCCAGCTTCTCTCTGCACCCCCATGAACACCACGGTGAATCACTGGCGCTCCCAAGTCATCTCACCATCACGGGCCTATAAATAGCCCGTCCCCTCGATCAAGCACCCCTCATTCCTCTTCGCAGCAACCTCAATCACCTTCCTAGCCACCCGAGTGAGCCAGCAGAACCTTGGTGCTCGAGATCGACCGAGGCCCCTCCACCTTGGAGCTCCGGTCGATCTCCGGCTACACGTCGGCTCCCGCGTTCCTTTGCGCACCAGACCACTCCCCATGACCTCAGGAAGATTTCCCCTCTCTTCCCCGAGCAAATCCATGCCCCTAGCTGCCACCTCCACCTTCGCCCGAAACCCCTCCGCCGCAGCTACCTCGTCGCCGGTGAACCTGAGCCCCTACAATGTTGTCTCGACCACCTTCAGGTAGGCGACGACGAGCCGGACCCATTCCCGTCATTGATAGGGCCCGAGGACGTCGGTAGCCATGCCGGCGTGCTCCTCCTCCTCTCTGGCCAGAGGTAGGAGACGACCCCGATAGGTGTGCCCCATCTGTCGGTGGCCCATATCTCTCTCCCTCGCTGCCGCAGCCAGTGACCGCAAGGGCCCGTGCATCAGGTTCAAACCTGACGGCGCGCGTGCCTGGGCAGGCTGGTTGGCTGGCCATTGGGCCGGCCCAGTCCCAGGCCAAGCCAGGCCAGGGTCTGTTGCCTTTTTCTTTTTGATTTAAGACCTGAGTTTAAATGATTTTTATAAAAAGATTTAACCACTGTGAAAATATAATTTTTCCACTGTTATTCTTCTAAAATTGTGTAGTATTTAACAGAACCATTGTTTGAATTTTTGCAGCAACTGTTTTGTTTTACAATAATAAAAAGGACTAAATTGGAATAGTTTTCCTTCTGTTAAGTTAATTTTAAAAATATTCCTTCACTAAAACAAAAGAAAATATTTTTTAAATAACAACCTGGATTTATTAGAAATAACCAACATTTTTAAAATGACTTTGTGATATGTTTTGGAGCGAGCTACTTATTATTTTTATCTTTATACGATGATAGAAAACCCGTGTGACGAAGGAGTCGGAGCGGAAGACCTCGAAGACCCCAGATACCTAGCTGACCAAGGCAAGCAGCCCTTTGACCATGTCTGAGCATATATTATGATGCATGCTAGTGTAGGAACTATTTCCGTTGCATATGATCATAAATACCGGTAAATCATTGAAGTGATGTTACCTATGGCTCCTCCGGAGCACATGCATTGTGCTTGATCCTACCACCTATGAGGGTCATGCTAATATCATGTTGACAAGTAAACTTAGAATAGTATTAGCATGAGCATGATCATGACATAAATGAAAGGTTTATGAAAACCCCGTCGGCTGCCACTAATGCTCGAGGGTGTTAATGAGTTAGATGGCCACTGATACGTCTCCATCGTATGTACTTTTCCAAACTATTTTGCCCTTGTTTTGGACTCTAATTTGCATGATTTGAATGGAACTAACCCGGACTAACGCTATTTTCAGCACAATTGCCATGGTTTTGTTTTTTCTCAGAAATAGAAGTTCTCGGAATGACCTGGAAATTTATGAGGATTTTTTGTGGAATATATAAAAAATACTCGCGCAAGAATCAACCGGAGGCGTGGAGCGAGGAGCCCACAAGCCCAGGAGGTGCGGGCCCCCCTGGCCGCGCCTAGAAGGCTTGTGGGGCCCTCGGGGCTCCGCCGCCTCCAATTCCAGCTCTATTTAGTCCCTTTCATTCGGAAAAATCAAGGAGGAGAGTTCATCGCGTTTTATGATACGGAGGCACCGCCACCACCTGTTCTTCCTCTGGAGCGCAGAACTGGAGTCCGTTCTGGGCTCCGGAGAGGGGAGATCGTCGCCATGGTCATCACCAACCACCCTTCATCGCCAATTCCATGATGCTCTTCACTGTTCGTGAGTAATCTCATCGTAGGCTTGCTGGACAGTGATGGGTTGGATGAGATCTATCATGTAATCGAGTTAGTTTTGATGGGGATAGATCCCTATTATCCACTATGTTCTGAGATTGATGTTGCTGCTACTTTGCCATGCTTAATGCTTGTCACTAGGGCCCTAGTGCCATGATTTCAGATCTGAACCTATTATGTTCTCGTTATATATGTGTGTTCTTGATCCTATCTTGCAAGTTGTAGTCACCTACTATGTGTTATGACCCGGCAACCCCGGAGTGACAATAGCCGGAACCACTCCCGGAGATGACCGTAGTATGAGGAGTTCATGTATTCACTAAGTGCTAATGCTTTGTTCTGGTTCTCTATTAAAAGGAGAACCTTAATATCCCGTAGTTTCCATTAGGACCCCACTGGCACGGGAGGGATGGACAATAGATGTAATGCAAGTTCTTTTCCCTAAGCACGTGTCACTATATACGGAATACATGCCTACATTACATTGAAAAACTGGCGCTAGTTACATATCTCCCCATGTTATAATTGTTGCATGATGAATGTCATCCGGCATAATTATCCATCACCGATCCAATGCCTACGAGTCTTTTCCTGTTGTCACTGCTACTACTGTTACTGCTACTGCTGTCACTGCTGCTATTGTTACCGCTACTGCTGTCACTGCTGCTACTGTTACCGTTTCTATTGTTGCTATCACACTACTTTGCGACTTATACTTTGCTGCAGATACTAAGTCTTTCAGGTGTGGTTGAATTGACAACTCAACTGCTAATACTCGAGAATATTCTTTGGCTTCCCCTTGTGTCGAATCAACAAATTTGGGTTGAATACTCTACCCACGAAAACTCTTGCGATCCCCTATACTTGTGGGTTATTAGCCACTTTAGGAGAAGTGGTGCACCGGGTATTTTGAGTGAGTATGGTTTTGGAAATGGGATTAGATTTATGATATGTCGACCGTCCCAACCTTACATGTACGACCACTTTACCCGTTTATGGGACAGGGTTTGTGTTGATTCCTCTCAACGGTGCTAGCAAAGAGCCACATTACTAGTGACGGGAGTGATGTGTGGTCACTCTCGTGATGGGGTCATGCCAGGTAGGGCGACTATGCCGTTTTTACGTGTTCCGGGCACACCATTGGTCCACGCATGGTTGATACTATCCAGAGTCGGTGCTCGTTAGACGTACAACATGTGGGCTGGGTACCAATCGAGTGGACCGCTTTGTCTAGTTTCGTCAGGGGAAATGCATTGATCGGGTACTTACCTTGGGTATGTTATATACCGCGAGTCGTGGATGACACGAAAGTTTCCCGGATCTCGTGGGTCCAGCATACTACCTCTGCAGAGTGTAAAACTATTCGAATACCCGTGTCCACGGTCAAGGAGAGTTGGGTGGTGCTGCTTAAACTTCGTCCAGTCGTTTCCGCATAAACCAAGTGTGTGTGAGTATGGAGTTAATATGAAAGAGTTGATATGACCAAGTATGGTGACTTGGCATATAGGGTGAACCCGGAGTGTTCAGCCCTCGACAGATATATTGGTATCTGTAACCTGTTCTTCAAATCAACATTTAGCTTATCTTGCGTACCATGAACCATGTTTATTACAACCAAGTTGTTGTCCACCAAAGATGCATATTATTGTTATCCTTCACTTGCATTGTTCATATCATGGGCTGTTTGCAAGTACATTCAAAAGAACTCATTGGCTTGCCACTGGTTATATTATTGACCAGACATGGAAGGACCGGAGTTTGGAGAAGAGTACGTCTTTGGAGACACCCCTGCGAACTAGGGCGCTTCCCAGTCAGAATTCCTGTTGATGTAGGTTGATGGCATGGGCACCCACTTAGCCCTAAGATTTCCGCAACTAGTTGTATCTGTGTGATTTGGCCTTATAGGCCCTACCTTGTGAACTTGACCATTCAGTCAAGTGATGTAATAATTCGGTATTTGGATGTAAGACTTTTAATATTCAGTATATGTGTGTTCAGTGAGCATTGATCTCTGGGATCACTGAACACGTTCATCCGACGATCTGGACTCGTAAGTCGGGGTCCCCACATGTTCACAAATACAACCCCTCCCCCTTCATACTAATGCATATATAGCATAGATCTCATGTAAGTCTTGCGAGTAGTTTGGGTGCGTACTCACAGATTCTTTGCAGCCCTTTTCCCCTTGATACGATTGCTGCGATCACATGACGGGGCCTAGGAGCTAGTTTACACCGCCGACGACTACTACTACCCCGACGGAGCCTATTTGAGGATTGGCCTAAGATATTTTGTACCGCATCACATATGATTCATGATCATGAACTGTTTGTGGTAGACTTGATTTCCAATTTATTTTTAAAACAAAAAATGAGGTTACTTCGGCAAATGACGGTGTTTCGATTGCAATAGGATTTGTCTACAATGAACACAGACCAATAGCAGCACCATGCTAAAATATGGAATTATTCTGGGTTCGTTTGGCATTTTCATACATTGATTGAGTGTTCTAGACATTAAATGTGTATAATTCAAATTTGAACTACCATACCAAGGTCTGGTGCATCAAAATGGGTTGAAAAATTATATAAGTGTCCATGGCTTCATATTTAGGTCACACGCAAGAAATGGGAATGAAAACTTTGTTTTAAAATTACCGTAAATCCAAAACGTGACAAAAAATTTGAAAACTTGGCATGTTGTCATGACATGGCACATATGTGCCATGGTAAAAAATTGTCCAATTTGGGACAAGTTTAGGCACAAGTCCCTTACAAACCGGAGCTTCTCACAAGAAGTTTTGTGGTTCTGATAGGGAACACATCATCTTACGTGGGCGAAACAATGAGCTCATCTTCTCGCCTTGAACTGTTTTAGAGGCAGCATAGACCGATAGGATCTTGCTAAAATATGGAATTATTGAGGGTTGTTTTTGCAATTTTTAGACACTAGTTGAGTTTTCAAGGCATTTAATGTGCATAATTCAGATTTCAACTATAATCACAAGGTGCGGTGCATAAAAATGGGTTGAAAAAACATATAAGTGTACATGGTTGCATCTTTAGGTCCCATGCAAGATATGGGAATGAATCTCAAACATCTCCGGGTCTTGGCTCGGCCACACAAACATTGAGAAACTCGGGTTTTAAATCATGGAAATTAAAAACTCGTTAGAAAATTCATAAAACTTGCCATGGCATCATGACATGGCACATATGTGCGGTGGTAAAAAAATTACCAATTTGGGACAAGTATTGGCACAAGCCCCTTACAGACCGGTGTAGGACACAAAGTATGTCTATGGGGGGCTGATTAGACTACCTGGCCAAATAAAAACCTAACCTTTTCCCAATTTTAAAAGTTAGCAAGTTTTAGCAATTATACCAAGTCAATCACACCATACACATGCAAGTATAAGAGTATATCAGCGAAAAGTAAAGACATGCACATATAAGTAGAGGGTAGGGATAGGAAGATCAAACGCAAAGTTGACACAAAGATTTTTGCATGGTTCCGATATGTGGTGCTATCGTACGTCCATGATGATGGAGACTTGTACCCATAAAGGGTAACGTGTGCGCGAGTCCACACAGGGCTCCACCCACAAGGGGTCCATGAAGAAGTAGCCTTGTCTATACCATCATGGCTTACATCCATGAATGACTAGTCTCACTCGGGGTAGATCTTCACAAAGTAGGTGATTTCCTTGCCCTTAAAAACTTCTAGGTACAACTCCACATGAAGTCGGAGGCTCCCAAGTGACACATAACCAATCTAGGTGACACCACTCTCCAAAAGCTAATAGATGTGGTATGGATGATGAACGCCTTGCTCTTGTGCTTCAAAAGATAGTCTCCTCAACACTCAATCACTCTCTCACAGATGTGGCTTGGTATAAGAGATTGATTGGGTGGAAAGCAACTTGGGGAAGCTATAAATAAATATTCATATGTTTGGAGTGGAAGATCTTGATGTCAACACATGAGTAGGTAGTTCTCTCTCAAAAAATAGATGGGGCGAGTGTTGGCTTGTTTTGAGTGCTCTCCCTCCGAATGAGAGGGGTTGATTGGTGTATATAGGCATCTCCAAAATTTCAATCGTTACAGCATTATTGCCCAACTCGGTGGAACCTAAGTAAATACTTGGTTACACCGACTAGTGCAAATTGTGGCAACTCTCGGCGTTTCATTGAGACCGATATATAAAACTCGGTGAGTCTGATTTTGGCTATCCTAGGCAGGTACACCGACTCGAAGATTCCGACTTTTAGCAAATGGATACCAGGGAGTTTGTCACTAGATCTCAGTTGCGCAGAAATAGGACTTTGTGTCATCGAGAGGTTAGGGTTTGGCTCTAGATTCTATACAAGGAAAAAATCGGTATGGATGATTTGGAATATTTGGTGTCACCGAATTTGAGTGTTAGGGTTTTGACAGAATATTTTCTGGGACAATTCATGAGGGTTTTTCGTGGGTAATCTCTAAGCAGTTGAGCAACCAGATGATCATAGATACCTTATCCCCTTTTAATTGTACCAGATTTCCTATGGGCTCAATTGTGATTTACCACAAAATGCAAAATGTAGAGTCTTCAAGCTTGTTGCTAATTGATGTTCGAAGCATCTAGGGGATCTCCACACAATCCTTTGCCAATCCATTCATTGAACTTTTCCTGAAATATAATTGGTAGAATCATTAGTCCAATTAACTATATGTTGTTATTAATTACCAAAACCACCTAGGGAGAAGTTGTTCTTTCAATCTCCCCCTCTTTGGTAATTGACGAAAACATATAGATCAAAGCTATGACATAGAATATAATCTATGTATATCATCGACACTTTGAAAGGTATGTGATAAGCAAGATCTCCCCCTAAATTTGTGCATTATTTTGAATTTGCATTTGAATGCAAATGCATAGTCGATTAGGATCATGGGTCACTCTCACATACATCTTGGTGGTGCACATAAATAATACGAATGGATTATAATGCACATAACATCAAACATGAGTGAACGATCATCATATGAATATCACAAGGATAGGAAATAATAACATTAATCACAAACCGTATGATCAAACACCATGAAGTTTAAGACAAACAAAAGTAGGACAAATGTTTTAAAATCAAGAACAGCAACTAAAATGCAACACACTCACTCTCTCTCTCTCTATCTATCTATCTATCTATCTATCTATCTATCTCGAATCCCTATGATCTATAGAACTTCTCCCCCTTTGGCAACAAGTCAACAAAAAGCTCAAAGTTATAGAGCTACATGTCACAATTGGCATGGTCTCCTCCATGGGGCGATGAGGTAACTCTAATAGTCGTTGACGGAGTCGATAAGAGAGTGTCCCCGAATGCTTCAGCAGAATTCCTCTGGGTTGGTGGAGTTGACACTGGAGTTGCTGATGGAGGCATGGTAGAAGTAGCAGCTGGTGCAGACGGTGAGGGTTTCACATCGTGAGCGAGCACAACAGCATACCGGGCTTGAGTCCTAAACTGATTTTGGATTGGCAGTGTGGGGTTCTCATCCTCATCATGTTAACTCGACAATGGAACGACATGTACCTCTTGCTTCATCTAATTCACCCAGGTGGTCAGCTCAGTCACCTTGACCTCAAAGTCATGAAATTTTGTCTCCACTATCTTGTCTAGGATCTTCTGGTTCTTCAGCACCTCGGAGATTCTCTTCTCCATTCCTGGAATGGTTCTAACAAGGTATGCCATGTGTTCACCTTCTATCTTCAACATAGGAGCATTAGTGGTCGTAGCTGCCTTTGCCTAGGCTTCAGCTTCTATATCATCATGTGTAGTCAATGAAGTGGGTTAAGAAGGATCCATTACCACAACATTATCCTAAAAATCTGGCTGGAGGGACAGATGTGGTTGATCAAGTAGATATTGTCTCTTTCCAATCTTGGAGTTGATAAGCATCTGGAAATAGGGAGCGTATCCACAAGATCTCTTGTGATCAGAATTTGTTCTTTTGATGGTCTCAACTATCAAATCCATCACTCGAATCCTGGTATGGCTACACACGTGATGCAGCATGTTGATGGAATAGCATCAAACCATCTTGTGATCTCCATATTTGGGCATCGGGGTGTGCCTCAATATAATGTTGGAGGTAGGAAGACCAGCTCGCAAAAAAGTAGACATATACAAGCTTGTCGGTCTTCATATAATCCTTGGGGATTGGTGTGTACATTTTTTCCATAGAGTTGTTGTTCATCTTTGATTCAGAGTACACATCCAAATCACCTTCGTGCACCTTTGGAGCTCCTAAGATGGTAGCCCACTCATCAACCGTTGACTGGTATATAGTACCTTCAGTCGTCCGCATTCTCTTTCCATCAGGATAAAAATGAGCAGTGGAATAGAATTGCATGATCATCTCATCATTCCACGCAATCATCTCTCTACCAACAAACTCTTCAATGTCAATCATCTTGAAGTTATCTTGCACATGGGGGAAGTAGTCTTCATTTGACTTGATGAACTTCCGATTAACGTATCTCATGTCACTATCTGTTAGGCTTTTTTCAAGCAAAACAGTCTCATAGAAGTCCTACTACTCCTTGGAGTGAAATATAGCATCAACAGATGTCCTTCTCCTTACTGCATATGGATAATTGGCTATCCATCTCCTGATACCTTAATCCTTCATTTCCTTCATATTCTCTGCCATCGGATGTTCATCATTATGATCTGGCACGTGAGGTCTGAGTTTCCTGAAAACATCAATCTCCTCATCTTCCTCTGTAGCATCTCTAGAGATAGAACTCTTGTTCTTTTCTCCAACAGGGATGTCTGTCGTGGTCCTATTTGGCTTGGAGGCAGCTCGCTTGGTCTTGGGAACTAATGGATTTTCCTTTGAAGCAAGCCTGCTAGGCATAGCATCCTTCCTTAGCGTCCTTTGCTCCGAAAGTGGAGAGTTAGCAGCTCGGACTTCTCTTCCTCTTCTTCCTCATCATGAGGATATTCTAGACTGGAAGGATGCACAACATTTTTGACAATCTCTTGTTCTTTGCCTTTTCTTCCCTGAGTTCTTAGCCAATGCCTTGATTTGCTTGGAGGTGTTAGGGGCTTCAAGAGATTTCATTCCTCCTTTTGCAGCTGACTCGGGTGCCTTCTTGTATTTAATGCTTGCATACTCCTTTTTGACAAGTTTTCTCTTTGACATGGTCTCCTCAGGTATGAAGTCAGCATCCTCTTCATTTGAGTTCCTTGGCCTCTTAGCTCTAGTGGCTGCCTTGGGCAAGTCGTGGGAGCTAGGAGTCCCTGGGTCTAACTGGCTTGCCTCTGGACTAATGTCTGCATCAAGATCCATGCTCAGCTCTTTGAAATTGTTCTGGCTATCATCTGAACTGGAGATGGTTGAGCACTTACCCTGTGAATAGATGTAGAGGAGTGGAAGATATAAGCATCACAAAATACAGACGTTTTGGCAAATTTAAACTCAAAATTTTAGTTCTAGGTTCTCACTGTAAGTAACTTCGGTTCTATCGAGTTTCAAATTCGGAGCTTCAGAAGCAACAAACATCCTTAACAGAGATTTAGTGACTCAAATCGGTTTCACCAAAGAGAGACTCGGTATCGCCGAAGTGGTACTCAGAAAACCTAATTATCCATATCGGTGACACCGATAGGAACTTCTAGATTTCACGAAGAGGCAGTTTGTGTTGTGGGTGACCCACATCGGTGTGGCTGAAACATTTAGACCCAGTGACTCCGAATTTGCTTATCGAAAAACCTAATCTAAAAAATTTGTTCTATTTATTCTATGGAGTTTTATCAACGAGGGATGCATTGCAAACTATGGTAAGAAAAAAATAGCCTAATGCGCATGAATCAGACATTGGAGCGCAGGAGTGGTTGGAGATTTACCCTAACTTGGCAAAATATCCTCCACAGCAGCAATGGCGGGGATGATTCCATTGACGGTGATGGATTCCTATGGCAATGGTGCACGCGAAGCAATGGCAAAGTTCTGAAGACAGGGACGGAGGCAGCTGTGAGGTGCGGATGACCGAAGGTTGATGAAGCTTTCAAGTTCGAGGGCCGCACATATATATACCCATCTTCTATCGGCGACACCGATTAGTCGAAGTCGGTTCCACCGAGATGCTTTACTGCTTGTTGGTAGGGCAACTTAGTAATACCAAGATTTTTTAATCGGTGGTACCGAGGTTCCAAAACCAGATCAACCCTAGTGCTTCTATGGAATCAATATGTAAGAGTTGGTCACACCAAGAAACATTTGGGAGGTTTTGGAAGTCAGCCCGAGTCAAAATGGTAACTCCGAGTGCTCCTCACCAAGAGAGTCCAAAAAGTACTTGCTCAAATTTTGTGATGAAGCATGAATATAATTTGAGACCAGAAAGCATAGATAGCTAGAAGGGTTACCTAGGCATTCTTTTACATCCAATTGGCCAGAGAAGAATAAAAGCCAAAGAACAACAACTAGATGTCCTCAAATGGAGAAAGGTATGCATACCAACATGCTCACACAATAAGATGTCAAGTAGAATATGTCAAACATTCACAACCACTCTAGTGTCTACCAAGCACTTTGTTGATGACGGAGTCATCTATATATGAGTATATTGAATCAAGGAACCAAGCAAGAATGCTTGATCACCAGTCATACTCATCGTTTAAGCACAAGTGTGGTTATGAATTTTGCATAAAGCTTCTAATGTATTCACACCTTGTGAGATGCTTTGGCTCAAGTCTTAGAGTAAATCTCCCCCTTGATGTGACATCCCCCTTAAGAGGTACAAACTAACCTTGGGTTTTGTCGTTGAAGACTTCATGTAGGTGAGGTAGTGCATAGTGAATGCTCATAGTTGATGAAGATCATCTTGAGTTGGGAGCAATCCTTGTTGTTTTTCTACCCTTATCCCTTGCTTACCATCAAGGAAATTTGTGACTCCTTGAACAATTGCATTGGCTTGGAGTTGATTGCAAGTAGCTCTTGCCAAAAATGAGTGTGAGTGAATTTTGTTGGCGGAGTCACCCCTTAAGAACTTCTCTAGTTCTTATACATGGGGACCCACATCAACTTGATGGGGATCCTTGCAGTTAAAGTAGCACTTGATGAAGTAGAGCTAGGTGGTGGCCATGTGAAACACTTGACCATGCCTTGGGATTCTTCTTCAAATGAGTCAATCTCCTCGTGAAGCTTGTCCTTGCCCTTGAGCTTGTGGTCTTGTGATGGAATATCATCCTGAGCATTTGTTCCCTTAGAGAGAGTAGGATCATACTTCTCTTTTTGGGGAACAAGCTTCGTCTTGGGGTATTTATATTCTTCCCATTTAACTCCATTGGCACTAAACTTTCTTTCAAAACAAATACCATGGTTCTTCCGGTACCATCCTTGCTTGCGTATAGTCTCCTCAAATTTCTTACTTCCGACAACACTCTTGTAGACACATTTCTCTATAATTCCTTTCAATAAATTGATTTGTTACTCAAGTGTAACTTGGATAAGAGAATCATTAGTGGAATCAATATAACTACTAGAAGCAATAGCATTGGACTTAGCATTTTTATTGTTGCTACTAGATGAAGAACCTTTCTTGCCTTTGTTACTAGTTTGCCTATAGTTAAATTGTGGAACAAATGTACATAAGAGTAATCATTTGGCTAGATAATAAGAACTCTTATTTCAAACATTATCATTGATAGCATTAAGAAACTCATGCTCTTTCTCTAAATTTAGCTTCTCGAAGTGTAGCATATCATGAGTTCTTGGAAGCTCTCTATGATCTTCTTGAGTAGATTCTAGAGGTAACTTAAGAGTGTTTAGTTCTTTTGTTAGGCACTCTATGTCCTTATTGTCATCATCACATGACTTATCTTGACTAGCATGCTTATTATCAAGTTCATTTTGACTAACATCACTAGTTTTTTCAAAGAGCAAGTCATCATCTCCTAGTAAGTCATCCTCATCACTATTAAAGTCAAAGTATTTACATGTGATACCTTGGGGCCTTTAGCCATGAAGCAACTTCCAATTCCTTCATTTGGTGAGTCAAACAAATCATAGGAGTTGGAGGAAACAAGTGCTAGTACGGCAACACCTTCATCTTGACTATAGTCGGAGTTAGAGTGGTAGCTTCTCTCACATTGGTTGTCGGATTCGGAGCCGTATACCCATTCACCAACATGAGATTGATGTCTTATTCTTGTGTGGATCTTGGTGTACTTGTACTTCTTCTCCGGGTCCTTGATTCTCCAGGAGGGTCTTCTTTCATAGCAATATTCTCTACTGATTCTCTCCCTTCAAGGTAACTCATCTCTTGAACTTATTTTTCTAGGTGACTCTTCTCTTCTCTTGGAGGGGGTCGAGCACTCTTCTCTTCTCCTAAGATGGTAGCCCACTCTTTGATAGTGGATTGGTAACTGGTGCCTTCTATCATCCATACAATTCTACCATCAGAATGGAAGTGAGCTATGGATTAGAATTGCATGATCATCTCGTCATTCCAAGTTATCATCTTTCTGCCAACAAAATCTTCAAGGTCTATGGCCCTGAAATTTTCTTGCACATGAGGGAAGTAGTCTTCAAATTGCTTGATGTAGTCCCAATCTACATACCTCATGTCACTGATAGATGGACTCTTGTCCAATAGAAAAGACTCATAAAAACCTTATTGCACCTTTGTATGGAAGCGAGCATCAATGACAGTCCTACTCCTGGTAGCATATGGATCAGCTGCTCTCCACTTCCTGAGCCCTTGATCCTTGATACGTCCCAAACGTATCTATAATTGCTGCTTGTTCCATGATCTTTTGGGTGACATTGTTATATATTTTGCTACACTTTTATATCATTTTACACATATTTGGACTAACCTACTAACTCAGTGCACCTAGTGCCAGTTTCTGTGTGCTGATGTCAATTTTGCACGGGCTTTTACCCAATTTTCCAAAGCCCGAAAAAATCCAGAAAAAATATATAAAAAATCAACGAAACAGAAGCTTCTGGATCACCGAAGGAGAGCCACAGGGGGGCAGGGGCTCCCAGGCAGCCTGCTCGCGCGGCCTAGGGGGCCCTAGGCCTTGCCAGGAGGTCGCCTGGGTGGGTCCCACCTCCTTCGGTGCCCTCCTTTGGCCTATATTTGGATTCCCAAGAGGAAACCCTCGCAGACTTTCTGGAATCGCGAATTTCTCCATCGTTCCGCCGCCGGAGCGCTTCCGAGATTGGGAGCGTGAGGAGACCTCTTCCCGGCACCCTGTCGGAGGGAGAATTAACCTCCGGGAGCTTCTCCACCGCCATGTACGCTTCCCGGATGTGTCATGAGTACTTCCCCTTGGACCATGAGTCCATGACCAGTAGCTATGTGATGTCTTCTCTACAATCTTGTGCTTCAATGGTTAGTCCTTGTGAGCTGCCCTACATGATCAAGGCATCTATGTAATTCTCTTGCTATTGCTATGCTCGTTTGTTGGGATCCGATGGATTATGAGATTATGTTCAGATTGTTATGAGTTATATATTTGATTATCCTTTTATATTATGTTCCTTAGTGATTCATGCATGTTCTCCCTTGCTTTTTATTGCTTTGGCAAAGTAGTAGATCGTAACTCCAAGAGGGAGCGTTATGCATGATTGTGGGTTCGATCTCCTCGATGTCTAGCTTGAGTCACAGAAACATGAGACTAGGCGATGTGCTTGTTGCCACCAGGGAGAAAACAACGGTGCTTGCGACCACGGTTGCAAGGATTGTTTACCTTACGCATAGTCTGTTAATGCAGTTGTTCGTTGCTTTGAGTTTACACTTTGGGTGGGGCTCGCAACTTAATATCGGAGAGATGTTCTGGATAGATATCTCAAGGTGGATGATTAGTAAGTAGATGGTGATGAATAAATGGTCTACTTGTCTTGGCATACTGCCGTTACTATTGAACCTCTAACTATCAAGGAGCATAATTAGCATTGCGGTGCGATCATAATTCTGTCAATTGCCCAACTGTAATTTGTTTACCCTAGCATAGTTGTTTACCGTCTTTTGGGAGAGAGACATCACTAGTGAACGTCATGTTACTCTGGTCCATATCACCATCATCTCTTACACCTCCATCATTTACCGCTTTATTTAATTTTCCGTTGCAATCACTATTACCTTCCCGCTTGTGTTTTAATCCTTTGCAAACTACTAGGCCGGAGAGATTGACAACCTCTTTGTACTTGTTGGGAGCAAAGTTATTTGTTTTGTGTCCAGTTCCACGTCTTCTGCTAGCGCCAGGATGGAAGACACCTACTTGTTGAGCCTAGGAGTCCTCCTGGTTCGATAAACCTTACAGTCTCCATGTAAGGGAAATTTGATGCTGACTACATCTCCACCTTCCACTTGGGGTATCCAACGAGGGGCGAGAAGTATATACATCAACTCGTCATCAAGCGAATTTCTAGCGCCATTGCCGGGGACTCCAGTCTTCAAGATAGGGGAGTTGCACACTATCTTTTACCTTTGCTTTTTAGTCTTGTTAGTTTTCTTTTTATATTTTGCTTTAGAGTCTTATACAAAAAACCACAAAAAAAATAGTTGCTTTGTTCTTGTTTGTTGTTGTTGCTATGGGTTCCACTGAGAACACTAAGTTGTGTGACTTCACTAGTTAGGCTTATGGAAAAATGCAATCTTAGTTCGCTGCTTCACCACACCCGTGGTGGCGAAGTCTCCTCCACCTACTGAATGTATTCCATTCAAAATACCACTTGGGATAATTGAAATAATTAGGAATGATTGTTATGCAGGAGATGGAATAGTCAATCCTAGTATTCATTTGTTGAAACTTACAGAACTTTGTGAGTTGTTTAAGATTTCAGGTTTGACAAAAGGTGGAGTCATGAGGAAACTATTTTCCTTGTCACTAGAAGCAAAAGCATTGGAATGGTATAGGCTACTAGATGATTCTCACCTACGGTATTGGGAAGAGATTCAGTCTCTCTTTTACTCCAAGTTTTATCCTCTTCATGAAGTCCATGTGGATCATGGTAGCAATGCTTTATGTGATACTTATATTGTTGAATTTATTGATGATCCAACTGAAAATTATTATGAGAAGGGAACATATTCTTATAGATATTTCAATAATATCAAGTTCCCTCTCCTTATGTTGAAGGTTTTGAAGCTGCACTTGTTTTGCCTTCCTATGCTTATTGCTTTGTGCTTCAACGAATTATTCTATTGCAATATTCCTATGCATAGGAAGCATGTTAGACTTAAATGTGTTTGGTATTTGCTTCTTTATGCTTTATTTTGTTCTACAACTCTTATTCCTACGAGAGCATCATTAAAATCTTAAGCCTATCTTTATGGCTATAAAGAAAGGGCTCTAGGGAGACAACCCTTGTTATCTTTACTTTTAGTTTCTACTTACAGTTTTAGTAGTCTTCATGTTTGTTACTACTATAGCAACATTATTGTGTCTTTATTTTCAAGCTTTGTGCCAAGTTATAGCCTTCGATTGCAAGAAAGTTCAAAAACTGTGACATGCTGTCCAGAAACACATTAGGTCTGCGTGACGGAAAAATTCGCCAAAAATCACCAGATCATATTTTTGATCTGAATTGCTTTGAAAGCATGCTCTATATAATTTCCTTTCTAGCATGTTTCCATTGTTTTGCAAATCCTAAGCATACTTTTTATTTGCAAAAACCTTTTCGCAATCATGAGAAGCAGTAGCTTTTCATAAAAATCTTTATTTCCAGTAGGTAATGAATTATTTTATTAATGGTACTAACCACTCTAATCAGCTTATGATGAGTTTCGTATGAAGGGAGTTTTCAAGTATGCGATGGGAGAGATGATGAAAGAAGATAAAAGAGTGTCAAGCGCTCAATCTTGGGGATGCCCCCATGCATCCCAAGAAGTATTCAGAGGAGACTCAAGCGTCTTAGCTTGGGGATGCCCCTGTGCGTCCCCTTCTCTATCAACAATCATCAGGTCGCCCATCTCCATGCTATGTTTTTATCACTTCATATGATATGTGCTATGCTTGGACCGTCCCGCTCTTTACTTTTTAGTTTCTTTTAGTTTTGCTTCCTGTTCATAACAAGTCAGAACCTAGCCTACCTTGTTTGGGAGAGACACACGCTCCATTCCACTCTAGAACACAACATAGGTTTTCATGCTTATTCTTTTAGTGTGTTCTTCATCTTTTCGTAGCTACTATCATGCTTAGCTCTTAGTTTTCATGCTTATCTTTTTAATAGCTATTATTTAAGTTGCTTATGGAACTCTCTTTAGTTATCATGCTTATCCTGTTTAAAGAGTTGGCTCGTTGCACTGAGTTGTGTGTCTTGCATGAGTAGGTAACTGAGGTTGCTATTTAAGTATAGTAGTAACTTGCAATAGTTTTTTGGTATTGATTTGAGTAATGTTTGGACTATTGGTGCCAAGAGCTTGAGCCTATTAGTGATAGGTGTCGTATTTTGCGAGATCCGTGTGTTTTCAAAAACTAAAAATTAGTTGAGAACTCTAGCTACTAAATTGATCGCTAACCTCTGGAGGGGTTGGAATATATAGGGTACCCTCACGTTACCATGAGTTGAGGATGCGCAAGGATAACCAAACCCCCAAACGCTCCTCCTCGGGGTACTTGTCTCTTTGTGAATTTCCTAACTAGATAGAGAGTTACCGATAATAAGTGTATGAGTTCTTTGGACTAATGTGAGTATTCGATTGTTGGCACTTCCACCATCCATATTTTGCTAGCCTCTTCGGTACCATGCATTTCCCTTTCTCACATTGTGAGTTGGTGCAAACTCCGCTGGTGCATCCAAACCCATGACATGATATGCTCTGTCATACATAAGCCTCATTATATCTTTCCTCAAAACAGCCACCATAACTACCTACTAAGGCATTTCCATAGCCTTTCCGAGATACATTGCCATGCAACATCCACCTTCTCATGACTTGATCTTCATGTCATACATGCTTTTGCTTGATCATAGAGCCGCATGCTAGTTGGGCCTTGCCCTTATTACTGATACATGACGCACTAGTGTCATTGCATATCCTGCTACACTGGCAGAGGCATACATTTGCATACATCATGATAGTTTTCACTTATCTTTATGTTGAGTACTTCTTATAAAGTGTGATCATCTTTCTTTCTATTCATGTAAAACATAGAGTGTGGCCCTTAAGAGAGGAAAAGATCCCAAAGAGGACAAAGAAAATAACCCAAAGAGGACAAATGAGAGATAAAAAGAAAGAGCCAAAGAGGCCACAAAAAATAAAAATAAAAAAGAATAAAAAAAGAAAAAAAGAGAGAAGGGGGCAACACTACTATTCTTTTTGAAAGATCCACACTCGTACTCCATTACTATATTGGTACTACATAGAGATTATTATTCATGCATAACTATGTGGGGATCCTTACACTATAGAACTTGGTTTGTATATTCCAATGATGAGCCTCCTCAAATGAGCTCTAGGTCTTCATGACCAAACAATTTGGATGCACTCCCACTAGTTCTATTGGAGAGCTTACCTTAGCTCATATCTGCATCTGTTACATGGCAATCCCTACTCGTCACATCATATCTATCATTTGGCTTTCTCTCGCCTATGGTTGTCCTCATTGATGTGAGCCTTTCACACCTTTTTTTTCTTCCTTCCCCATCATTATTCTATTTGCCAACATATGTGCCAACATATCTTGCTTACGCTCATCCATTGCATGAGTGCTCGAAGTCGAAAGGGAGAGGATCATTTTGACTTGTGCCTGACTAGTGGTCTGGGGATGAGTCAAGATAAGATTCCGAAGGAGATTAAGTCTGAGATTTAGTAGATTGAGTTCTCAATTAAAAAAATATTGTATGATCTCGACCCATCTCCAACTTCTTGCATGCAAACACCATTTGGAGACATTCGAGTCACGACAGCGAGAGCTCTTGCACCTTTATGTTCTTAATTCTCTAAATTCAATAATAGATATAGACTCTTGCTTGTTATTGTCTTGATTGAATTGCATATCTCACTTGCTTAACTTTGAAGTTCTTATATGTGTGTTATCATGTCACCACAGAAATTATTGTGTTATCATTTATCTACTCGAGGACGAGCAGAAATTAATCTTGGGGATGTTGATACGTCCCAAACATATCTATAATTTCTGCTTGTTCCATGATCTTTTGGGTGACATTGTTATATGTTTTGCTACACTTCTATATCATTTTACACATATTTGGACTAACCTACTAACTCAGTGCACCCAGCGCCAATTTCTGTCTGCTGATGTCAATTTTATTGCTTTGGCCAAGTAGTAGATTGTAACTCCAAGAGGGAGCGTTATGCATGATTGTAACTCCAGAAGAGGGCTAGGGGCCTCCCAGGTGGCCTGCTGGCGCGGCCAGGCCCTAGGCTGCGCCAGGAGGTCGCCTGGGTGGGTACCACCTCCTCCAATGCCCTCCTTTAGCCTATATTTAGAGTCTCGAGAGGAAACCCTCGCTAACTTTCTGCAATCGCGAATTTCTCCATCGTTCCGCCGCCGCAGCGCTTCCGAGATCGGGAGCGTCATGAGACCTCTTCCCGGCACCCTACCGGAGGGAGGATTGACCTCCGGGATCTTCTCCACCACCATGGACGCTTCCCGGATGTGCCGTGAGTAGTTCCTCTTGGACCATGAGTCCATGACCAGTATCTATGTGATGTCTTCTCTCCAATCTTGTGCTTCAATGGTTAGTCCTTGTGAGCTGCCTTACATGATCAAGGCATCTATGTAATTCTCTTGCTATTGCTATTCCCGATTTGTTGGGATCCTATGGATTATGAGATTATGTTCAGATTGTTATGAGCTATATATTTGATTATATTTTTATATTATGTTCCTTAGTGATTCATGCATGTTATCCGTTGATTTTTATTGCTTTGGCCAAGTAGTAGATTGTAACTCCAAGAGGGAGCGTTATGCATGATTGTGGGTTTGGGCCCCTTGATGTCTAGCTTGAGTGACAGAAACATGATACTAGGGTGTGTGCTTGTTTCCACCAGGGAGAAAACAATGGTGTTTGTGACCATGGTTGCAAGGATTGTTTACCTTACGCGTAGTTCATTAATGCAGTTGTCTGTTGCTTTGAGTTTACACTTTGGGTGGGGCTCGCAACATAATACCGGAGAGATGTTCTGGATAGATATCTCAAGGTGGATGATTAGTAAGTAGATGCTGATGAATAAAGGTTTACTTGTCTTGGCGTAGTGCCCATTACTATTGAACCTCTAACTATCAAGGAGCATAATTAGCATTGTGGTGCGATCATAATTCTGTCTATTGCCCAACTCTGATTAGTTTACCCTTGCATAGTTGTTTATCGTCTTTTGGGAGATAGATATCACTAGTGAACGTCATGTGACTCTGGTCCATATCACCATCATCGTTTACACCTCCATCATTTACCGCTTTATTTACTTTCCGTTGCAATAACTATTACCTTGCAACTTGTTTTTTGATCCTTTGCAAACTACAAGGCCAGAGAGATTGACAACCTCTCTGTACTCGTTGGGAGCAAAGTTATTTTGTTATGTGTGCAGGTCCACGTCTTCTGCTAGCGCCAGGGTGGAAGACATCTACTTGTTGAGCCTAGGAGTCCTCCTGGTTCGATAAACCTTACAATATTCGTGTAAGGGAAATTTGCTGATGACTACATCTCCAGCTTCCACTTGGGGTATCCAACAAGGGGCGACAAGTATATACATCAACTCGTCATCAATTCTTCCTTTCCTTCATGTTCTGTGTAATGGGGTTTTCATCATTTTGTATAGGCAACTGAGGTCTTAGCTTCCTTAAAACAGCAAGTTCCTCTTCCTCTGCAGCAACATCCCTTGATGAAAAACCCTTGTTCCTCTCAGCTGCGGGTATGTCTCTTATAGTCCTCTTAGGCTTAGAGGCTACAGGATTCTTAGCCTTGTGAGAAAATGGCTTGGCCTTGGTTGCAGGCTTGCTGGGCATAGCATCTCCCATCAATTTCTTCTTCTTGGGAGGAGCTGGGTTAGCTAGTTCTTCTTACTCTTCTTCCTCGTCATTAGCTGGATCTTCATACACAGAGGTTAGCCTTCCAACAATATGAACAATTCTCGTCGTGGCCCTCTTCTTGGCTGGCTTGTAGGTGGTCGCGGGTACTAGAGTTTTAACTCCCCCTTTTGCAGATTCAGGGGCTCTAGCTGTATATGGGATGGCATACTCTTTTCTCAAAACCTTCCTTTTGGAAGTTGCATCATCAACGACGAAGTCTTCATCATCTTCATCTAAATTGTGCTTCTTCCTTGCCGTGGTGGATGCCTTGGGAAAGCCATGAGAACTGGTGGTGTCTGGGTCTGAGAAACTCCTCTCAGGACTAGTGCCTAAATCAACTTCCACACTCTTCTCTTTGTATGCATTCTGGCTGTCCTCAAAGCCTGACATACTGACAAGTTGACCGTGTGAATAGGTATAGAGGAGTAGGAAAAGATGAGCATCACAAAACACAGATATTTGCAAAATTGTGAACTCAAAATCTTGGTCTTTAGTTTCTACTAAGTGGGTTTCGGTTCCACCGAGTTGAAATTTTCAGAGTCTCCGAGAATGACTATCTCTTAAACAGAGACTTGGCCACTATTTTTGGTTTCACCGAAAAGAGAATCCCGGTATCACGGAGACAGTTCTTAGAAACCCTAGACTATGAATCGGTGACACCTATGTGTACCAACTCGGTGACTCCAAGACACATGGAGCAGAGACCTAAACCTAAAAAATTGTGTTCAACTAATCTAATGGAATTTATGGATAGATGTATTGGCAAATGTGGCAAGATGATGAACTAGTCCAATTACATAAGGTTTAGACTTTGGGAGCGCAAGAGGGGTCGAAACCATACATTGACTTGATGTTAGTTCCGCTACGGCGATGATGGCGGTGAGATTACGGTCGATGGCGAAAGACTCCTGCGTCGAAGGCAAATGGGATATGAAGGGGGACATCCAGAGACTCGAGAGCAGCAGCAGAGGGGTGTGGGAGGCTGAAGAGTTGAAGTAATTTTCAATCTTGGGTCCGCGGTATTATATACCCTCCAGCTGTTGGTGACACCGATTCTACGATTTTGTTGCCATCGAGTTTCTTAACTGTAAGGCATAGGGGAACTCGGTGAGTCTGAGATTTAAAAATTGGTGATACCGAGGTTCAAAAACCAGATCAACCCTAGTGCTTCCATGGGACCGAGTTTGTCGAGTTGGTCGCACTGAGTGACATATAGGAGATTTGTAAGTTACCTCTCTTTGAGACGGAACTATGAGTGCTCCTCGCACAGAGGGTCTGAAAAGTGCTTGCTCAAATTTTGTGATGAAGCATGAATAGAATTTTGAGGCGGGAAAGCATAGATAGCTAGAGAGGGGTACTCAAAAATTCTTGTATACCCAATTGGCCAAAAAATTGAAACGCCAAATAACAACAATTGGATATCCTCGAATGAGCAAAAGTATGCATACAAACATGCTCACACAATAAGATGTCAACTGAAACATGGCAAACATGCACAACCACTCTGGTATCTACCATGAACTTTGGCAATGACGAAGTCATCTATATATGAGTATATTGACTTAGGATCCAAGCAAGAATACTTGATCATAGATCATACTCATTGTTTAAGCACAAGTGGGGTTGCCACTTTTACATAAAGATTTCAGTATGTTCACACCTTTAAGAGATGCTTTGACTCAAGTCTTATAGTAAACTTCATCCTTGATGTGAAATCCCCCCTAAGAGGTACAAACTAACCTTGGGTTTTGTCATAGAAGACTTCATGTAGGTGTAGTAGTGGTGGATGATCATTGTTGATGAAGATCATCTTGAGTTCGGAGCAATCTTTGTTGTTTCATACTATTCTCACCTACCTGGGTTAGTCCAGCACAAGAGACAAATACAAGGATATCTATAGACATGGAGTGAAGTACTTATGAGATGATGTCCATTGATACATTAATTACCTTGTTCGTTGCTTACCTTTGAGGGAATATGTGACTCCTTGAACTAATGCATAGGGATGGAGTTGATTGATAATAGTTCTTGCCAAAATGAATAAGAGTGAATTTTTTTGGTGGAGTCACCCCTCAAGAACTTCTCTAGTTCTTCTTCTTAGGGACCCACATCAACTTGATGGGGATCCTTGGGGTTGAGGAAGCTCTTGATGAAGTAGAGCTAGTGGTGGCCTTGGGAATCCACTTGACAATAGCTTGGGATTCTACTTCAAATGAATGAAACTCCTCTTGAAGCTTGACATTGCCCTTGAGCTTCTGGTCTTGTGTTGCAGGGTCATCTTGAGCATTTGTTCCCTTAGGGAGAGTAGGATCATACTTCTCCTTTGGAGGAACAAACTTCGAATTGGGGTATTGACCGTCTTCCCATTCAACTCCATTGCCACTGAAGTAGCTAGTGCCTTGTTTCTTCCGATGTCCTCCTTGCTTGCGAACAACCTCCTATAATTGCTTACTTCTGGCAAGACTCGTGAAGACACCTCTCTCTATAATTCCTTTCACTAAATCGTTTTCTTGCTCAACTGTTAATTGGCTAAGAAAATCATTAGTGGAACCAATAGAGCTACTACCAACAACATCTATGATTTAGCATTTTTGTTGTTGTTACTGGATGAATAAACTTGCTTGCCTTTGTTACTAGATTGATTAGATTTAAACTGTGGAACAGAAGTAGACATGACTAATAATTTGGCTAGATAAGAAGAACTATTCTTTCGAAGATCATCATTAATCACTTTAAAGAACTCATGCTCTTGCTCTAAATTTAGCTTCTTGAAGCGTAGATTCTCATGAGTTCTTGCAAGCCCTTTATCATATTATAGAGTAGATTCATGGACTCCTTCACCATCCTTCATCTTGAACTTGTCAAGTTGACTTTGTAGCACATCCAACTTAGATTCTCTGACGGATTCGGTACCGTCGTGCATATCAACCAAAGTATCCCAAATTTCCTTAGCATTCTGAAGAGAACTAATCTTGTGTAACTCTTTGAGGCATAGGCAGTTGAATAGAATATTGCATGCTTGAGCGTTGTATTGCAACATCTTCAATTATTTCCCGCACCCTTCATCATCCGGTTACCTTCCATCACCAAATAATTCACCTTGCAAACAAACACAAACAAGAGCCCAAACGGCGGGGCTATGACCAAGAATATGCATTTTCATTTTATGCTTCCAACTAGCAAAGTATGTACCATCAAAGTATGGACATCTATGGTGGTAATTTCCCTCACTAGACATCATACTCTCCTAGGTTGTGAAATAAATGCAATGGAGACCAAAGCTCTGATACCACTTGTAAGATCGGAAGTATGTCTAGAGGGGGTGATTCGACAAATTGACTAAATAAAAAATTAGCCTTTTCCCAATTTTAATTGTGGGAAAGTTTTAGCAACCATAACAAGTCGAGCACACCCTACACATGCAAGTCTAAGATTATATCAGTGGAAAGTAAAGACATGCACATGTAAAAAGAGGGTAGAGAAAGGAAGATCAAACAGAAAGATTCACACAGAGATTTTTGGCGTGGTTTTGATAGGTGCTGCTATTGTACGTCCACGCTGACGGAAACTTCAACCCACGGAGTGTAATGGCCGCACGAGTCCACGGAGGGCTCAACCCATGAAGGGTCCTTGGAGAAGCAACCTTGTCGATTCCATCATGGCTTACTTCCACGAAGGACTAGCCTCACTCAGGGTAGATCTTCATGAAGTAGGCGATCTCCTTGCCCTTACAAACTTATTGGTTCAACTACACAACACAAAGTAGGAGGCTCCCAAGCGACACCTAACCAATCTAGGATACACCACTCTCCAAAAGGTAATAGATCTGGTAGTATAATGAACTCTTTGCTCTTGTGCTTCAAGAGATTGTCTCCTCAACACTTAATCACTCTCTCACAGATTTGTCCTGGGTAGAAAATATTGATTGGGTGGAAAGCAACTTGGGGAGGCTAGAAATCAAGATTCATGTGGTAGGAATGGCATATCTTGATCTCAACACATGATTAGGTGGCTCTCTCTCAGAAAAATGGATGGGGCAAGTGTCTGTATGTTCTGAGTGCTTTCCATGTGAATGAGAGGAGGTGGAGAGGTATATATTGGCATCTCCAAAAATGCAACCAGTACAACATTATTTCCCAACTTTGTGAAACTGAAGTAAAACTCGGTTGTAACAACTAGTGCTAAATGTGGCAACTTTTGGCGTTTCCGTGAAACCGATATATGAACCTCGATGGGTCTGATTTTGGCTGGCCTAGGTAGTTACCAGACTCGGTAGCACCGATTCCTAAAAATCGAAGATTCCGACTATTAGAAACATGTAGACAGAGAGTTGGTCACTAATTCTTGGTCATACCGAAACAAGACTTGGTGGTACCGAGACACTAGGGTTTGGCATAGGATGTGTCTGAGGAAAAACTCGGTAGGGCCGGATGGAAATTGTTGGTGGTACAGAATTTTGGATATTTAGGATTTTGGTGAGAATATTTGCGGGAGAATTTCACGAGTACTTTTGGTGGCTAATATCTAAGCACTTGAGCAACCAGATCATCATAGTCACCTCATCCCCTTTTAATAGTATTGGCTTTCCTATGGACTCAATTGTGATTATTCACAAAAATAAAATGTATACTCTTCAAGCTTGTTGCCAATAGATGTTCCTTGCATCTAGGGGTTCTCGCGACAATACTTAGCCAATGCATCGTTGAACTTTTCCTGAAATATACTAGATAGAATCGTTAGTCCAATGATATATATGTTGTTATTAATTATCAAAAACACCTTAAGGATAAGTTGTGCTTTTAGTTTCCTATAGGTTTGATAAAATTTGGTTGATAACTGAGGGAACTAATTGTTGCTTCTTTACTACATTATTCTTCCTCTTCGGGGGAATCCCAACGCATATCAAAAGTAGAACAAGAGTTTCGCGTCATTGTCGGGGAAGCCAACCAACAAACGGAAGGTACGTACCTTCACACACTATTCTACTTTTTACTTGCTTTTCTTTTTAGTTATATAAATATCAAAAATATCAAAAATATTTTGTGTTGCTATGTTGCTTGGATTACCATTATGTCTATTAAAGAGAATGATAAGTTTGATCTTCCCGCCACTTGTGCGGAGGACTCCAATCACGAAGTGGTATTGCTAAATCTTAGGAGGGAGAAAAGGCCTAACAACGTCTTTGATGAAATTAATGATGATGACATTAATAATAAAATACTTGAAAATCTTACTAGTAATGACCACAACGTAAGGAAGAAACCACTATCATGCATAGAAAGAGATTACAAATAGGTAGTGGTGGTATAATCGGTAAAAGTGTTATTCAAGAGTTCTTTACTTGTGCGGGTGCATTACCAATGATAGGAGGATCTATTCCTTGTATAACAACTACTTTTGCGGATGCCATACCATTACTTATAGTAGAACTTGAAAGTCAATTTGTGCATTTGCATCCTTCCATACAATGAGTGTTCTTAGAATTTTCAAACATTCGTGATCCTTTAGTTAAATGGTTGGCCACAATATTTAAATACATGAATTTGCCACATAATGCAAGAAGCTAAAGAGATATTCGCCTATTATAGGATAAATAGAGAATATCCACCTATATAATAAATTCTTTATGATCAAGATGATCTACAAAAAATAAAATCTGGGGACTGTTATAATGAGAACCTTAGAAAAAAGGTTCCCCCATCTATCTTGTTTGAGAAACTTACAGAACACAATGACGGACTCTCAATATGGAACATTGGAAATGATCCCGTGCTCAAGAAAATATTATTGGAATAGATTTAAATGAACCTATACAATGAAGAAACATACCAAGGGGGAACTTCCTCCTCCTAAAGTTGATCTCATGAATCTCGATCCTATTAAATTTAGCCCTTTCAATTAGTTTCCCTTACCTACTAGAAAACTTGCTGAAAAAGAGGGGAATATGAGATAAACATGGACGATCTCCCGTATGGCAACCATGATAAAATGTGCATCTCCCTTAGGGCATTAAACAATAGCGCTTCTCGGGAGCATCCCAATATTTTGCCTTTATTTTCATTTTTATTTTTATTCAATCAACATGGCTATTACTTCTGTAGTACTTATGTTTATATATTTTGTTTAGAGTTTTGTGCCAAGTAAACCCTTTGCGATGATTTGGATGATAGTTGAATTGATATGGTGCAGAAACATATACTTTTACGCCCAGTATTTGAATTTAAATTTTTTTTTATGGGAATGCAATAAATTTCTGAAATTTTTACAAAATATTGACATATAAACTTCCCATGTTTACTAATTTTTCAGAATTTTGGAGTTACAGAAGTATGGTTTTAGTACAGATTATTATGAATTGTTCTATTTTAGACAGTTCCTGATTTTTACTACACAGTGTGCTTGCTTTAATGATTCTATGGACCATATCACGTGATATAAGTCATGGAGAAGTTAGGATACAATAGGTATTATTTAAGAACAATTATGAACCTATTTATAATAGTACTTAAGGTATTTGATATATTCATTATACTAATGGATCATACAAGGTTTCTGTTGAGTTATGTGTGCTAAAAAATTTCAAGTTTTGGGTGAGATCACGATGGATAAATGAACAAGGAGCGGCGAGGACCTAAGCTTGGGGATTTCCATGGAACTCCAAGGTAGTATTCGAGGAAGACCTAAGCGTCTAAGCTTGGGAATGTCCCGGTAGGCATCCTCTCTTTCGTCTGCCATCCATCGATAATTTTACTTGGAGCTATATTTTTATTCAGCACATGATATGTATTTTTCTTCGAGCGTCGTTTATTATTTTTTTGCTTGTTTTCCTTTTAGTTTGTCTCAATCATTTGTTTGCTGCACACAGCTATTATGAGAGACACACATTCATTGAAATTTATTAGAATGCCCATTATGCTTCACTTATGCCTTTTGAGTTAAGGCAATTACGCTCATGTGCTTTTTCACTTGAATCTTTAGAGCACAACAGAAATTATATTTTAAAGAAATCATATGCACTCTCATACTTCACTTATATCCTTTTGAGAGTCTAAATAGTAAGTGGTAATTCACATAAGTTATGTGTTTAGTCAAATAATGATAGGTATACAAGGAGGATATAACAAAAGCTTTCATGTAGATCACTAAATGCAAAATGTATGATCAACGGTACTGAGGTTATAATATGGAGGCTTACTAGTTGGCGAAAGTTGATTAGTAAGAATAATGATATTAAAGTTTGTTATCCACAATTTATTAATGTTGGTCGTGGCATAACTAGGAAGTTGGAGTGTTGAGTATCCTTGATTGAAAGCCTTGTTGTTGTCTGGCCGGGGGCGCGCGGTGGTTAACTCCTCTCAACCTCCTACCTAGGAGCATGCCATAATTACCTTGCTTCAAGAAAACTAATTGAGGACGTGAATCTGAGCTCCTTGTGACTAATGTGAGTTTGTGGACCCTAAGCACTCCTACATTTTCCATATCTTGCTAGCCTCTTCAGTACCGTGCATTGCCCATTCTCACCTCGAGATTTTTTCACATACTACGCCGATGCATCCAAATCCCGTAATATGATACGATCTATCACACATAAGACTCATTATATCTTCCTCAAAATAGCAACCATACAGACCTGTCATAGCATTTCCATAGCCATTCCGAGATATATTGCCATGCAACTTCCACTGTTACTGTTCTTATGATTTGAGCATCCACAATTATTTTGCTTTGCATGATCATATAGCTGACATGATATTTGTGGAAAATCCATCGTTCATCATTGTCTACGTGTTATGCTAGCATCATTGCACATTCTGGTACACCGTCAGAGGCATTCATATGTAGTCATATAGTTCTTTTTTTACTTTTATCAAGTTGTAAGTAAATAGAAGTGTGATGATCGCCATTGTAATTATTATAGTGTTGTCCCTACCCATGAGGATAAAAAAAAAGAGGGAATTACGTGCTCACAAAAAAGAGGCCAAAAAGAGCAAACAGAACAAAAAAACTGAGAGAAAAAGAGATAGGGTGCAACATTACTATCTTTTTCCACATTTTATTGTTTAAATAGGGAGTCCTCATGTTTTTTTAATTTCATATACTAGTGGGACTCGATATAGAACTTGTCTTGCATATTTGATTGACAGGCTTCCTCAAATGCCCGCATTCTTCATGAGCAAGAAAGTTAGATGCACGTCCACTTAGTTTTAGTAGAGAGATTTCATACACTTATAGCTCTAATCCATCAAAAAGTTGCATAGTCATCCCTAGTCCCTGCACCGATATCGACTAATTGGTATGAGACTTTCTCACACTTTTGTCTTCCCTTGTCAATCCCTACCACCATTCTATTTCGTCCAAAGTGCTGAAAATGCATGGCTCATGCTTAGGTATTGAGTAAATTTGAAAAATATGACACATGTTAAAAGGTACAATTCAAGTGCTTGGTTAGGCACCACAGTGATCATGATTTATGCTTTTCCTTAGGAAGATGGAGTTATGTCATTACTTACATTATGTTTAGGGGATAATGTTCTTTATTCTTGTTATTTTCAAAGGCAATGAATATTTGCTGGTATTCATCTATATTATCATATGTTTATCAACATTTATACCTAAAATATTACATGATAGACGTGTTGGGTAGCATCCAACATCAAAATTCTATTTTCATTATTCACCTACTCAAGGACGAGTGGGAATTATGCTTGGGGACGATGATACATCTCCAACATATCAATAAATTTTAATTGTTTCATGCTACTATTTTATTGATCTTTTATGCTTTATATATCATTTTATATCATTTTTTGAACTAAACTAATAACCCAATGCCCAGTGCCACTTGTTATTTTTTGTTTATTTTTGGATTTTCACAAAATCCATACCAAACAGTGTCCAAACGCGACAAAACTTTTTGACGATTTGTTCTCGGCCCAAACAAGACATGGAAGCTTTCGATGGAGTTTAGATGTTGCACGAGGCAGTGACAAGGGCAAGGGCGTGCCGTGGGGGGTAGGGCACGCCCCCACCCTTGTGACCTCCTCGTGCGTCCTTTCCGTTACCTCTTTGTCCTATAAATTCATTAATACCCCCACAAATCCTAAGGAAGTATACAAAAAAATCTATTGCCACAAGTCTCTATTCCATTGCGAACCCATTCGAAGGCCTTTTCGGTACTCTGTTGGACGAGAAATCCATCACAGAGGCCATGTTCATCAACCTGGTTGCCTCTCCAATGATGTGTGAGTAGTTCCACCAGGACCTACGGATCCATAGCTTGTAGCTAGATCTCTCTCTCTCTCTCGATCTCGATCTCAATCCCGATCTTCATTACAATGATCTATTTAGAGATCTATTTGATGTAAGCTTTGCGGTGTATTTGTTGGGATCCGATAAATTATGAGTTTATGTTCAGATTTTTCATTGGAAGTATTTGATCCAATCTGAGATTTATTATGTGATTTGATATAGCTATGTATGGTTTCTGATCTATGGGCTTGTTTTGGCCAAGTAGATGAGTGGATCTTCATAGGGAGTGGTGCACATTAGTAGGTTCAATCTTGCGGTGTACTCACTCTGTGACGGGAGGAGTAGTGATGCGTGTATTTGTATAGTTGATACTAAGGATAAAATTATGGGGTCTGAACATATTATTTGATCTTACTTTGTCTACAATTTGTCGCTTAAAGCATTGCTCTGTTTGTTATGAACTTAATAACATAGATGTATATTGGATGACGGTAAATTGGTTGAGTAATAGTAGCAGATGCAGGTGGGAGTTGGTCTACTTGCCACAGACGTAATGCCTATATATTGTTCATGACATGGATAATGACATAATTATTTGTGCTTCTATCAACTGCCCGACAGTAATTTGTGCACCCATCGCTATCCTGCTCATGAGAGAGATGCCACTAGTGAATTGCTATAGCCCCCGAGTCCATCTTCATATTATATATTTAGAAAATACATAAAAATACTAGCTGCATATTATTTAATTTGTATTTATAATTATCTATCCTACACTACTAGATTTGATCCTTCAATTAACGAGTAGAAGGGGCTTGACAACTCTCTTGCCCGCGTTTGGTGCAAGTATTTGCTCTTGTGCGCACATGTCATGTTGATAATTTGTTTGCGTGGTTTCCTATTGGTTTGATAAACCTTGATTCTTAAGTGAGTCAAATACTTGTTGATACTTTACTACATCACCCTTCCTTTTCAGGGAAAATGCCAACGCATATCAAAAGTAGCAGTAAAAAATTCTCTAAATAGTGCATGTTAAATGCAATTCTCTAGATCATGTTGTATGGGACCTTAAATTGGACAACACATATTTTCCTCACAATAGAATAACTAATTTCTAGATAACCATAAGACTATAAACATGAATGATGACTTATATAATAGGCACAAAGGAATCTTACCATTCACTTACATCTCCGACGCCTAGGGGGGACTACTCATACGTCATAGAAGAATAACCAATCATCTTACAGAATAATCCAAGGAAAACCATATCAATAATACCATGAAGATTCACAATAGGATGAATGATTAAAACAAGTCACAATATCTAGATGAGTGTGAATATATTTATACACCCTGATCTTACAACTTGGAACTCCTCTTACAATGGTGATGATGCAATTAAATGAACTGGATACGGGAAAACAAGATGGAAAAGGTCTCTGGTGGTTCTTCTTCTCCGGATATTTTCTTCCTTTGTCTAGACAAAGTTGTGACATCTAGGTATCTATGATGCATGATGCCTCTTTACCAAGTTTGTTCCTGTAGAATATGCAAGGCCTTTTTCACCTGGTACGAGTGCATGCGCTCATACCAGTGGTCATCTTGTGTTGTGTTGGCAAGGTGAAATTTCTTCCAACATGAAAGTTGCTTCAAATGGCTTGATTTGTGTAATCATGATTGGTTTCCGTCCATAAGTAAATTTTCCTTCCAAAAAATGAAAAAAAGAGTTTTCTTGTCTCTCAAAGGATTCTTGTTAGAAATATTGAAAACACGATCAAACCAATCAAAATTCTTCAGGAAAAGTAATAAATTCTTGAGTCATCAACTCCACCAAGCTTAAGTTTCGCTCGTCCTCGGGTAACTAAGAAACCAAAAGAATGGAAGGAAGATTGACAAATGAGTGAGAAAAGTTTACCGGCTCGTGAAGAAATATATTTCCATTCTCACAAATCATGCAATCTTAATTAAGAGAATACTTGCATTTCAATTTTGTAATTAAGCTCGCTACCTAGCCAGGTCTAGTTTCATATCAAAAGTGGCAATTCTCAGGTTAAATATTTCATACTTAACTAGGTGTTGAGAAAATGAAAAGTGTGTTCTCTCAATAGAATGGATTTTCTTTTAGGCTCATTTCCCCTTTTCTCTCAAATGTAACAAAGAGATCAAGCATTTCTCCATTCAAACAAGCAAAATGTTCTATGTATATCAGAGCCAAATTCTCCACTAGGTGTTAAATCAAGTACTAATATTGCAACATCGTCCCACCATGGTCACGGACATGACTGAATCCCTCGAGGTTCATAACGCACACAATATTTTCATTGCACCGACTTGTGTTTAATGTCATGTAAATGAAATGCAACTAGGGTTGGGACCTTTGATTATGATTAAAGCAAAGTAGTTGCAGCCCAATGCACACACTAAATATCCTACTTCCAGTATTATTAATGGTCTATGCATATAGATTTGAAGTCACTGCATGAGTACCCAAGAACACATCCATGTGCAACTTTAGAAGCATACTCCTAGGATCCCAACTAATGACATGTATAATCAAAACAACTAATAGCACACAGAAACATTTAATTTGTATGATTACCCACATAGTAACCATTCAGGGGTATTCCATATCCTATATACCTAGGGGTATGTTGGAGTTGAAGGACGATTTTAGGGGATAATCTTTATAAGTGAGTCCCTCAAGAGCTATCTCTAAATTCATCCTTACCCACCACCCAAAAATAATCTTGCATGTGAGACACACTCTCTTAGAACATTGTGCCCCCGTGTTTTGTTTTGGTAATGATAACAATCCCTATGGACTAATGGTGGTCTTGATTTATATTTGAAGGACTTGTCCATAGGCATTTATTGAAGTACATTTGTTGGTTTCAGGGAGTTTATGAGATGACCAAACTGGTATTCAAGGATTTATCCAAAGATTGGCCACGTAAGAGTTGAGATTATTGCAAGCATGCCTTGAAGAAGAAGATTGTGGGAACATTCATGGTTACTTTCAAGACATCATATTTATAAAGAGAGAAGATAAGATACAAGGTTGATCAAGACTAAGGCAAAGAGTGATTCATGTTGATCAACACACAAAGCATAGAAGATGTATCAAGTGGGATCAAGTGATCTCATGGTATGGTAAGTATTGTCCATAACGCTTTGTATACTAACCCATGATCTTTGTGAGTGTTCCTTGTGGTGTTACGTATATTTACATGGGAATGCATCAAAATGAAGATCCCATACAACCCATGGAGGATGACATCAAGTGGTGATCGTCGTCAAGGTTGCGATGTGCAAGTTCAAGTGAAGCATCACGAAGAGATCACATGCTTGAAGCTTGCGTCCATTATAGTGATAATGAACATGTGAAGATGTTACAAAGATAGGCTCACCCATAGTTGAGTATGGGGAGCAACCTACTAATCTTAATTGAGTCGGTGCAATCATGAAAGGTGGTCCTTCTTGAGGAGGACAAGATCGTCATCATCTAGCTCAACTGGACTATGCGCAAGGAAAAGGTTTTCCCTTTCTAGGTTTAATATTTGACCAGTCTAATGGTGTTAGTTGGGAGACCGGGTTATAGGATCTATTGTCGTACTACCAAGGGGGCCTCTCGAGTTAATAGCTTGATCTATCATTCGTTTAGAGCTCAAACCATTGCATTCTTGGCATCATCCTCTTTATTTGTTCTTGTTTGGATTTTCTCTATGTTGGTCATAGATCTTATGTTCATCTTCATGACAAGCATAAGTTCATCGAAAATGGAGTTCATATGCATCTTGTATGATGTTTTTGGTGCGGGAGTTTTTGTCGATTCTTCATTCATAGAGGTTCCAGATCTCTATCATTGGGATTTTCCTATTGCCTCTTCTTAATTGGATAGATCTTGTTGTCCTCTTTCCAACAAGCTTGAGTTTGCTCAATTCGAAACTCGTATGTGGAAGTTATGGCACTTCAGGTTTTATTGTATCCATCTGTTTTGCTTAGCCTTCTTTGTAGCACTCCCACGGTAGTATCGTTTATAAGCAGTACTTCCACTGTCCAGTACCACCGCCACTACCGCTGCTTCTAGGGATTGTACTTTTCATGTAGGGTTGCGTGGCAATTTAATGGTAGTGCGAGCCATGCTATAATATTATCATTCTAAGATACTTTTTGGGTGTTTATATACCAATTAATATTATTTTTGAGCACTATCCTATTAACCCAGTGCCCACTTCTTGTTGTTATTTTCTGCATGTTTTTAGCTTTTCAGGTTTACGGTACCAAATGAAGTCCAATTGCCCTAAAAGTTCTTTATGATTTTTTCTGGACCAAAAGAAGACCACGAAGCTTCAGAAGGAGACCGGAGTCCACACAAGGGAGCCAACACACAACTGGGATGAAAGCACAATTGCTCCCTAAGGTGGTTTTGGTAATTAATCATAACATATGCATCATTGGACTAATGAGTTTATTCAAGTATATTTCAGAAAATTTCAAAGATGCTTTGCCAATAGGATTGTGAGGATATGCCAATTGATGCAAGGAAGGAATGTGATTGGCTCAAGCTTCAAGCAAGAAGACTCTTCATTTTATACTTTGTGAGAAATCACTTTGAGTCCATAGGAAAGCCAATACTAATAAAAGGGGGTGGGGTATTATGATGAATTGATTGCTCAAGTGCTTAGAGGAAGCCACCAAAAATACTCATCCATTCTCCTACAAACATTATCTCTGTACAAACCCAAACCAGCAAAATTGGTGCCACCAACAATTTCCGTTCAGCCCTACCGATTTTACATTTTACAGATCCTATGCCAAACCCTACCATCTCGTACCACTAACATTACTATCGGTGCCACCAAGATTCACTGGCCAACTTTATGTTGAGAAAATTTCAAGAATCACATTTTCCAATTTTTAAATCGGTCTCACCGAGATTTGGAAACTGGTCTAGGTCATCGTATCGGTTCCACCGAGATTCCTATATCGGTCTCACCGAGAATTCAAAAATTCCCACATTTAGTGCAACTCGGCACCACCGAGATTTAGTTTGGTGTCACCGAGTTGGGAAATCATGTTGTAACGATGGATTTTGGGGGATGCCTATGTATATACCCCTCCACCTACCTCTCATTCATAGAGGAAGCACTTAGAACACACTTACACTTATGAGCTCCATTTTTCTAAGAGAGAGAGCCACCTACTCATTTGTTGAGATCAAGAGATTCCGTTCCAACAATTTGAACCTTGATTTGTAGCCTCCCCAAGTTGCTTTCCACAAGATCAATCTCTCCTACCCTTGCCAAATCTAAGAGAGACTGATTGAGTGTTGATGAGACTATCTTTAGAAGCACAAGAGCGAGGAGCTCATCGTTCTACCGCATTTATTACATTTTCGAGGGTGGTGCCTTCTAGATTGGTTAGGTGTCGCTTGGGAGCCTCCTACTTCGTGTTGTGGAGTTGAGCCAAGATGTTTGTAAGGGAAAGGAGATAGACTACTTCGTGAAGATCTACCATGAGTGAGGCTAGTCCTGTGTGGAAAGAAGCCGTGGTGGAATAGACAAGGCTGCTTCTTTGTGGACCCCTTGTGGGTGGATCCCTCCATGGACTCTGGTAGCCGTTACCCTCCATGGGTTCAAGTCTCCACTAACATGGACGTACGATAGCGCCACCTATCGGAACCATGCCATGATTTTATGTTATCATTCTTGGATGTCTTATAATCATTTTATAGAAATTTATTTCATTTTTTGGGACTAACTATTGACATAGTTCCTGGTGCTAGCTGTTGTTTTGTTCCTTCGTAGAAAATCCATATCAAATGAGGTCCAATTGCCATGAAACTTTACGAAGATTTTTTTGGGCCAGAAGGAAACTTGGGGCCAAGAATGAGCAGTTGTCAAGGCCCAGGGGGTGATGCGAGTTGATGGATATACTTCTCGCCCCTCGTTGGTTACCCCAAGTGGAAGGTGGAGATGTAGTCAGCAGCAGATTTCCCTTACACGGGGACTATAAGGTTTATCGAACCAGGAGGGCTACGAGGATCAACAAGTAGGTGTCCGCTGCTCTGGCGCTAGCAGAAGACGTGGACATGCACGTACAACAAATAACTTTGCTCCCAACGAGTTCAGAGAGGTTGTCAATCTCTCCGGCCTTGTAGTTTGGAGAGGTGCAAGAGCTCTTGCTGTCTGTGACTCGAATGTCTCCAAATGGTGTTTGCGTGCAAGAAGTGTGAGATGGGTTTAGAGCATAAAAAAATAATATATTTTAATTGAGAACTCAATCTACTAAAACTTCACACTTGGTCTCCTTCGGAATCTTATTTTGACTCGTCCCCAGACCACTAGTCAGGCTCAAGTAAAAATGATTCACTCCCTTTCGACTTTGAGCAGACATGCTATGGATGAGCGCAAGCAAGATATGTTGGCACTTAGGATGCCAAAGAGAATAATGATGGGTAAGGAAGACAAAAAAGGTGTGAAAGGTTCACATCAATGAGGACAACCATAGGCGAGAGAAAGCCAAATGATAGATATGATGTGAGGAGTAGGGATTGCCATGCAACGGATGCACACATGAGCTAAGGTAAGCTCTCTAATGGAACTAGTGGGGGTGCATCCAACTTGCTTGCTCATGAAGACCTAGAGCTCATTTGAGGAGGCTCATCATTGGAATATACAAGCCAAGTTCTATAGTGTAAGGGTCCCCACATAGTTATGCATGAACGATAATCTCTATGGAGTACAAATATAACAATGGAGTACGACTATGGATCTTTCAAAAGGAATAGTAGTGTTGCCCCCTTCTCACTTTTTATTTCTTTTTTTCTTTTTCTTTCTTTTATTTTTATTTTTTTGGCATCTTTGTCTCTTTCTATTTATCTCTCATTTGTCCTCTTTGGGATCTTTTCATGTGTTCTCTTTTGGGATCTTTCAATTTGTCCTCTTTGGGATCTTTTCCTCACATAAGGGCAACACTCTATATTTTACTAGAAAAAAAAGAAGATATTCACACTTTATAAGAAGTACTCAACATAAAGATAAATGAAAACTATCATGATGTATGCAAATGTATGCCTCTACGAGTGTAGCAGGATGTGCAATGAAACTAGTGCGTCGTGTAGCTATAATAAGGGCAAGGCCCAACTAGCATGCGGCTCCTCGATCAAGCAAAAGCATGTATGGCATGAAGATCAAGTCATGATATGGTGGATGTTGCATGGCAATGTATCTCGAAAAGGCTATGGAAATGCCTTAATAGGTAGGTATGGTGGCTGTTTTGAGGAAAAATATAATGAGGCTTATGATGACAGAGCATATCATGCCAAGGGTTTGGATGCACCGGCGAAGTTTGCACCAACTCTCAAGATGAGAAAGGGCAATGCACGGTACCGAAGAGGCTAGCAAAATATGGATGGTGGAAGTGCCAACAATCGAATGCTCGCATTAGTCCGAAGAACTCATGCACTTATTATCGGTAACTCTCTATCTAGTTAGGAGATTCACAGAGATACAAGTACCCCAAAGAGGAGTGTTTGGGGGTTTTGTTATCCTTGCGCATCCTTGACCCATGATAACATGAGGGTACTCTATATATTCCAACCCCTCCATAGGTTAGCGATCCATCTAGTATCTAGAGTTCTCAACTATTTTTTTAGCTTCTGAAAATACACACAGATTTACCAAAATACGACACCTATCACTAATAGACTCAAGCTCTTGACACCAATATTCCAAACATTACTCAAATCAATACCTCAAAACTATTACAAGTTACTACTATACTTAAATACAACCTCAATTACCTACGCATGCAAGACACACAACTCAGTGCAACATGCCAACTCTATAAACAAGATAAGCAAGATAAATCAAGAGAGTTCCAAAAGAAACCTAAATAAAAGATCTTAAAAAGATAAAGCATGAAAACTAAGAGCTAAGCATGACAGCAGCTATGAAAAGATAAACAACACACAAAAAGATAAGCATGAAAACCTATGTTGTGTTCTAGAGTGGAGTGAAGCGTGTTTGTCTTGCAAACAAAGAAGGCTATGTTCCAATTGGTTATGAACAGCAAGAAAAACTAAAACAAAATAAGAAGTAAAGAGCGGGATGCTCCAAGCATAACACATAACATATGAAGTGATAAAATATTGCATGGAGAAGGACGAACTGATGATTGTTGATGGAGAAGGGGATGCACGGGGGCATCCCCAAGCTTAGACGCTTGAGTCTCCTTGAATATTTCTTGGGGATGCATGGGGGCATCCCCAAGACTGAGCGCTTGACACTCCTAGATCTTCTTTCATCATCTTCCATCGCATACCTGAAAACTCCCTTCATACGAAACTCATCATAAGCTGATTAGAATGGTTAGTGCCCATAATAAAATAATTTATTCTCTACTGGAAATAAAGATTTTCATGAAGAGATATTGTTTCTCAAGATTTCCAAAAAGTTTTGGCAAAGAAAAAGCAAGCTTAAGATTTGCAAAAAAAATGAAAACGCAAAACAGGGCAGAATTTGGGAAAAACAGAACAGCGGGTAGTAAATAATTTTTTCGGGGCACTTGTGCAACTCAAATAAAAAAACTCAGAACACACACCAGAAATAAAATTATATAGATCATGCTGTAAAAAAACATTCAGATCAAAAATATGATCTGGTGATTTTTGGCAAATTCTTCCATCAAGCAAACAGAATCTGTTTCCCGATAGCATGTCACAACTTTTGAACTTTCTTGCAGTCGGAGGCTAAAACTTGGCACAAAGTTTCAAAATAAAGATACATTGATGTGCTACAGTAGTAACAAGCATCAAGACCACTAAAACGGAAAGTAAAAAAACAAATTTGGTTGCCTCCCAACAAGCGCTTTCCTTTTTTCCTTTGAGCTAGGGAGGATGCAGAAAGATCAAGTATTATCAACTCCAAATAAATAACTTGCCCGAGTAACGGACTCATAAGGTAACTTAATCTTCTTTCAAGGAAAGTGTTCCATTCCCTTTTTAATGGTAAATTGTAATCAAATGGTCCCTTCGTTCATGTCAATGATATCGCCAACAGTGCGGAGAAAAGGACGTCCCAAAATAATTGGACATGAGGGATCACACTCAATGTACATAATAAGAAAATCAACGGGAACATAATTATCATTGACAACAATAAGAACATCATCAATTCTCCCTAAAGGTTTCTTTATGGAAGAATCAACAAGACGAACACCAAAAGAACATTGATAAAAACGTCTCAAATCAAGCATATCATACATTCTTTTCGGCATAACAGAGGCACTGGCTCCAACATCACATAAAGCAAAGCAAGAGAAATTATTCAATTTAATATTGACCATAGGATCCCAACCATCTTCTAGTTTTCTAGGAATAGTAGTCTCTAGCTTGAGCTTCTCCTACCTAGCATTGATAAGAGCATTGGTAATATGCTCGGTGAGGGCAATATTGAGTGTACTAGTGTGGGGGTCTTTAGCCATTCTTCGCAAAAAAGTGATAATTTCGGAAAGACTACAATTATCAAAATCAAGATTACTACTATTAATTAAAGTGGTGAGGATGTCATCTAGGCTCATTCTTTTGGTAGTCTCTAAGTTCAAAGGACCTTCTTGTCCTAAAGTTGAGGCATTAGCATCACCATTAATAGGTCCATTGGGACTAGGGATGTGATGGGTGCTAATAGTTTTGAGATCCTCAACAACTTGTATAGTAGCAAGGGTAGTGTGTGTAGGAAGGCTCTTAATCCTCTCGTCCTCTTCTTTTTCTCTAGCCCATCTATCCTTAAGTTTGGCTAGCATTCTAATGTTCTCATTAATTTGGAGTTGGATAGCATTCATGGATCTGGTTTTCCTTTCCTCAAGGGGGGAAGTTCTAATTTTAAGCATCTCTACATCATGAGCTATGTTGTCTACCTTCAAAGAGAGACTATCTGATTTTTCTAATTTCTCTTCTACACTCTTTTTGAAGGCTTTTTGAGAAGTGATAAAGTCCTTAAGCATGTTCTCTAATTCAGAAGTGGAGTTTTTGGTGCTATGATAAGTGTTGTTGTTCCCATAGTTGTTGGATGGGAACAGTCTAGGATTGCTACCAAAATTACTCCTATAGGCATTATTATTAAAGTTGTTCCTAGAGATAAAATTAACATCAACTTGCTCTCTTTCTTGAGAAACCAAAGAATTTAAAGGAACATCATGAGGATCAATAGGAGCTTGCCTAGTAAGTAAAGACATGATCATGTCAACTTTATCATTAAGGGAGGAGATCTCCTCAACAGAGTTTACCTTCCTACCTGTTAGAGCTCTCTCCGTGTGCCATTGAGAATAATTTGTCGTCATCTCGTCCTATAGCTTTGTGGCAGCACCAAGTGTAGTTGACATAAAGGTCTCTCCCACAGCCGAGTCCAACAGATTCCGCGAGGTAAAGTTCAATCCTGCATAGAAATTTTGGATAACCATCCAAGTAGTCAAACCATGTGTAGGGAAATTCTTAACAAGCGATTTCATACATTCCCAAGCTTAGGCAATGTGTTCATTATCCAGTTGCCTAAAATTCATAATGTTACTTCTTAACTGGATAATCTTAGCACGTGGGTAATACTTCCCAATAAAAGCATATTTGCACTTATCCCAAGAATCTGTGCTATTCCTTGGCAAAGATTGAAGCCACACTTTAGCTCCTCCTCTCAAGGAGAAAGCAAAAAGGCTCAAGTTTAACAATATAACCATCTTCTTCTTTGTACTTTTGCATATCAAAAAGCTCAATAAAATTATTCAAGTGCAAAGCAGCAGCATCTCCAGCACCGGAGAATTGATCTTTCATAACATGGTTCACTAAAGCAGGTTTAATCTCATAGGAGGTCGCCCAGTGGCGGGAGCAGCAATAGGAGTGCAGATAAAGTCATTGTTTTTGTGACTTGTGAAGTCACTCAACTTGGCGTTCTCAGTGGAACCCATAGCAGCAACAACAAGCAAGAACAAAGCAACTAAATTTTTCTGTGGTTTTTGGTATAAGACTCTAAAGCAAAAACAAGAAAGCAAACTAACAAGACTAAAAAGCAAAGGTAAAAGATAGTGTGCAACTCCCCTATCTTGAAGATTAGAGTCCCCGTCAACGGCGCCAGAAATCTGCTTGATGACGAGTTGATGGATATACTTCTCGCCCCTCGTTCGTTACCCCAAGTGGAAGGTGGATATGTAGTCAGCAGCAGATTTCCCTTACACGAGGACTGTAAGGTTTATCGAACCAAGAGGACTCCGAGAATCAAAAAGTAGGTGTCTACTGCTCTGGCGCTAGTAGAAGACGTGGACCTGCACACACAACAAATAACTTTGCTCCCAATGAGTTCAGAGAGGTTGTCAATCTCTCCGGCCTTGTAGTTTGCAAAGGATCAAAACACAAACGGGAATAATGATAGTGATTGCAACGGAAAAGTAAATAAAAACAGTAAATGGTGGAGGTGTAAACAATGGTGGTAATATGGACCGGAGTCCCATGATGTTCACTAGTGATGTCTCTCTCCCAAAAGACGATAAAAAACTATGCTGGGTAAACAAATTACCGTTGGGAAATTGACAGAATTATAAACGCATCGCAATGCTAATCATGCTACTAGAAAGTTAGAGGCTCAAAAGTAATGGAAAGTACGCCAAGACAAGTAGACCGCTTATCCATCAGCATCTACTCTCTAATCATCCATCTTGAGATATCTATCCGTAACATCTTGCTGGTATTAAGTTGCGAGCCCCACCCAAAGTGTAAAATCAAAGCAACGGACAACTGCATTAACAAACTTTGTGTAAGGTAAACAATCCTTGCAACTGTAGTCACCAGCATAGTTGTTTTCTCCCTGGTGGCAATAGCACATCCCCTAGCCTGACGTTTCTGTCACTCAAGCTAGACATCAGGGGGCATGAACCCACAATCATGCATAACGCTCCGTCTTGGAGTTACAATCTACTACGCGGCCAAAGCAATAAAGTGCAACGGAGGACATGCATGAATTACTCAAGAACATAATATAAAAGTAGAACCAAATATATAATGCATCACAATCTGAACATAATCTCATAATCCTTCGGATCCCATAAAACGGAGCATAGCAACAGCAGGTAAATTACATATATGCCTTGATCATGTAGGGCAGCTTACAAGGGCTAAGGATTGAAGCACAATATTGGAGAGAAGACATCACATAGCTACTGTTCATGGACTCATGGTCCAAGTAGGACTACTCACGACACGTCCGGGAAGCATCCATGGTGGTGGAGAAGCTCCGGGAGGTCAATCCTCCCTCCGGAAGGGTGCCGGGAAGAGGTCTTGTGGCGCTCCCGATATCGGAAGCGCTGTGATGGCGGAACGGTGGAGAAATTTGCGATTCTGGATCTTATTTCTGGGTTTCTCGTCCAAGGGGTAAATATAGGCCAAAGGAGGGCGCCAGGGGGTGGACCAGCCGCCCAGGCGACCTGGTGGCGCGGCAAGGAGGGGCGAGCGCCAGGTGGTCGCCTGGGTGAGGCATGGCTCCCCTCTGGCCCATCTTTGGTGCTCGTGAAGTTTCCGTCACGCTGATTTTTATATATTTTTCTCGGGATTTTTCGGGCTCTATAATTGGGGTAAAAGTCCCTATGAAAAAGACATCAGCACAGAGAAACTGGCAATGGGTCCACTGAGTTAGTAGGTTAGTCCAAATATGTGTAAAAAAGGTATAAAAGTGTAGCAAAACATATAATAGTGTCACCCAAAAGAGCATGGAACAAATAGAAATCATAGATACGTTTAGGACGTATCACGGGGCCACTAGACACCACGGCGCGCTAGAGGCCCGTGGCACGACCTGGTGTCTAGTGGGGCCCTTTGGAAGCTTCTCCATCGTCTTTGAGCTCTATAAATACCCCAATATTCACCAAACCCTAGAGGAGTCGACGAAAAATTATTTCAGCCGCCACAAGTTCTAGAGCAACGAAATTCAATCTAGAGCTCATTCCGGAGAGAAACGCGGTCACGGAGGGGTTCGCCATCCTCATTAGTGCTCCTTCGATGATGTGTGAGTAGTTCATATCAGACGTACGGGTCTGTAGGCAGTAGCTAGATGGCTTTCTCTCACATTTTGTTTCTCAATACAATGGTCTCTTGGAGATCCATATGATGTAACTCTTTATTTTGCAGTGTGTTTATTGGGATCCGATGAATTGTGATTTTATAATAAGATCTATGAAAACATATTCATGCTTTATTATTATAGCCTCATATTTCTTCTTAGATATTTGGTTTTTGTCTAGCCAACTTGATCTTTTATGTTGCAATGGGAAGAGGTGCTTTGTGATGGGTTTGATCTTGCGGTGCTCAATCTCAGTGACAGAAAGAGACATGACATGCATGTATCATTGCTATCAATAATAAAATGATGGGATCTATTCCTACATGAATAGATCTTGTCTACATCATGTCATTATTCTTAAGGCATTACTCCGTTTCTCCATGAACTCAATACACTAGATGCATGTTGCATAGCGGTCGATGTGTGGAGTAATAGAAGTAGATGCAGGCAGAAGTTGGTCTACTTATCTTGGACGTGATGCCTATATACATGATCATTGTCTTGAATATCGTAATAATTATTTGCTTCTCTATCAATTGCCCAACAGTAGTTTGTCAACCACCGCTTGCTATTTTCTTGAGAGAAGCCACTAGTGAAACCTACGGGCCCCGAGTCTACTACACATCATCTATTTGCAATCTCTACATTTCTATTTGCGTTTCTACTTTATTTGCTCTTTTGTTTTCAGATCTATATTATCAAAAAACCAAAAAATACCTTGTTGTGTTCTATTCGTTATCACTCTTATTTGCATCTATCAATCTATCCTTACTTTACCCATGACGGATTGACAACCTCTCTATGCGTTGGGTTGCGATGATTTGCTATTTGTGTGCAGGTGTTGCTTACATAGTCATATCGATCTTCCTACTAGATTGATACCTTGGTTTCTTAACATAGGTAAATACTTGTCGTCACACTGCTACAACACCCTTTAAGCTTGGAGGGAGAACCAACACACCTGCAAGGAGTGAGTGGTCGCGCCCTGATGTGTGGTGGGTCCCCAGGCACCTCCTGATGTCCCTCTTTGCTCTATAAATCATCAATTATTCCAAAAATCATAGAGAGCCACCCAAAACACTTATTCGCCACTACAAGTCTATGTTCCACCGTATACCCTTCTAGAACCCTTTTACGGTGACTGTTAGAGGGGAAATCGATCATGGAGGACCTCTACATCAACCTTGTTGCTCCCATGGTGATGTGTGAGTAGTTTACGATAGACCTACGAGTCCATAGTTAGTACCTAGATGGCTATATGTCTCTCTCTTGATCTTCAATACAATGGTCATCGCATCTTCGCTTTGATCTATTTGATGTAATCCTTTTGTGCGGTGCGTTTGTTGGGATTCAATGAATTGTGGGTTTATGTTTAGATTATTCATGAAAAAGATTTGAGTCTTCTCTAAATTCAAGTTATGATTCTTATTTGCAGTATTATGGTAGCTTCGTAAATCTCTCCAATCTGTTGAAATAGTTTGGCCAACTAGATTGATATTTCTTCACTAAGAGGGGTGTGTTGTTGTGGGTTGAATCTAACGGGTTTCTATATCTAGTGATAGAAGGGGACAAGATACGTCTTTGTATTCTTACCACTAAGTATAAAATGATGGGGTTAATTCATATTGATTGAATTCTCTTTGTGTACATCATGCCATTGTTCTCCAAGCATTACTCTGTTTTACTTAATACCCTAGATGCTTGTTGGATAGCGATTGATGGGTGGAGTAATGGTAGTAGGTGCAGGCAGGAGTCGGCCTATTTTTGTATGGACATGATGCCTATATACATATGATCATTCAGGTGAATATCACATAACTATGCGCTTTTCTATCAATTGCTCAACAGTAGTTTGTTTACCCACCGTGTGCTTACTACATGAGAGATGCCATTAGGGAAAACTACGGCCCCGTGGTCTATTCAATTATAAGTTTACAAATGCTACAATTACCTCACTCTCTTTATTTATTTTTGCAATTATGAAATTTCACCAACACACTTTACTTGCTGCAAATAATGAGTCCAAGGGGATTGACAACCCTCTTGCCTACGTTGGGTGCAAGTGTTTGCTTCTTTGTCTGTAGTCGCTGAAGACGGGGGCTCATTGTTACTCCTATTGGTTCGATAAACCTTGGTTCTCTACTGAGGGAATTACTTACCTACATTGTGTTGCATCACCCGTGCCTCTTCACTGAAAACTGAAAGTGTGTTATATCAACTAGAGGGGGTGAGTAGGAGATTTTTACAAATTCGTCACTGAGTAATTACTCGTTGAGGAAATTACTAAACGGCGAAACACAAGCAGCAGAATAAGTACTCAAGTGCATGCAAAACATAGCAATAGCATATTCATCGTGATGAACTGAAACATACACAGAGCTTAGATAGCATGTAACTAGAATAATTAGGTGAAGAACAAGGTGACTGAAGAATTTGAGATGAGGAAATTGAGAAAGTATTTCGCGAGAGTCTTCAAATAGTAATTATCAATTTGATCGACAAGTACTTGAGTAAATAGATGAGTTGAGGAAATAGAACCAGGAGCTCAGTGAAGACAATGGTTTGATGACCCAGTTCCAACTGCTATGACGGTCGTACGTCTCGTTTGGAGGGGCTTGGTATTTAAACCAAAGGACACACGGTCCTAGGACACATAGTCCTTACCATATTCTCCTTAATCTAAGGTCACACAAACACTTATGGTAAGTCTTCAGGGCAGACTTCCAAACGCTCACAAACTCGATCACCCGGCAATCCACAATTTACTACTCGATGCTCTAGACCATTGACGCCTAGCTGTGTCGAAGATACATAGTCTTCAAACGTAACAAGCGTCGGTTCCACATAGGAACAATCTCTTCAGCGATGCTCAATCACTTTGCGTTTTTGTTTTGGTATGGGTATTTGGGGTTTTCCTCACAGATGATTTTCTCTCAAACTCCTAAGAGGATTGGATGCTCTCAAATGACAAGTATAAAGTTCTCTCTCGGAGGAGCCAACCAGCTAGTCGTTGTAGGGGCATCTATTTATAGCCTAGGAGTAATTCCGACATGATATGACATAAATGCCCCCTAATGATATGACTGTTATGTGGATAAGGTTTTAGGACAGCTGGCGGAAGGCACAACAATGAACGAAATTTTCGAACTATGAAAATCCCGAGATCTATCATGTTCCTCACTTATAGGCAATTTGCACTGGCGAAATCCTAACTCCTTAGTGAGAACATTTTTCTGAGAGATGAGCAGAGCTTTTTCTGTGTTACTGAAGAAATTGTCTGAACTGCAAGAGATTTCCAAAGGCTTCACTCGAAGGATTGGTTACTTGTAGGCTTTGGGATGTACATCACTTGGAATTTTTTTATTAGTATTACCTCGCCCCCTTTGACATTACGGTGTTCCTATGACTCAAAAGAAAGTAAATGAAACTATGAAAACATAAGTCTTTACGCTTCAAAGTCCTCGCATCAATATCGTCAAGGACACACCAATTTTCTAACTTCCAAAATCTTCGCGAAAGTATCAAAGTCTTCATTTGACGACATTCATTTTTGGGGGATGAATTTCTTCGATTATCTCAAACTCCACTTATAGAGTTTGTGTACACTCACAAATATATTAGTCCCTTAACCTATAAGTCTTCAGTACACCAAAATCACTAAGGGGCACTAGATGCACTTACAATCTCCCCCTTTTTGGTGATTGATGACAAATAGGTTAAGTTTTTAAAAGGGATCAATATATGAAGTGTAAGTACGGAGTTTGAGGAATTTGATTGCAAGATATAAAGTCCCCCTGAAGATGTGCTTATTTGAGGAATTTTCTTTGGATTGCAAATGCACACTGTAGGTTTATACCATGGAGATCTCCCCCTATATCTTGTAATCCATACATGCATTTAACATATATCATGAGGGAAAGTGGTGTCTAATGAAATTCATGCTGCATGCATTAATCAACATGAGAAATAAGCGTGGCGAGGAAAAGCGGTTCAAAAGTGTTAGACCACCACCGGACTTAAGTTTACAACTCATACAACCAAACACTTCAGAAGAATGAGAGTTGCAACTTAACAAAAACATAACCCATATAGGTAGACCACTTGAATACTAACTCAAATTTCTCCACCTTTGTCATCAAGTGACAAAATGGGACGAAGTTGAGGACTAACACCCCTGAATAATTTCACCTTGTTGGTGGTGGAGGAGCGCCAGCATTGTCGGGGTCGTTTGTCGATGAAGGGCTAGGAGCAATGTCGTCAAGATCCTCAGCTTCATCCATCGAGCGGGATCAAGAAAATAAACTGGTCACCGGCAGAAGAACTTGAACTTTCTTGAATTTCTTCTTGGGTGGAAATATCAATCAAAGTCGTGCTGAAATTCCATATCTTTAAGTTCTTCACGAGTCTTGAGATGAGACAGAATGGCCCATGTGCGATCGAAGATTTCATGCAGATAATAGTGATCCTTCCTCACACACTTATGTGTGACACTCAAGTCATGAAGACTTGCACCAAACTGTCATTTCACCCACTTGTGACTGCGGTCGACCTTTTCATGAAGACTTAGAAGAAGCTCTCGATCGGTCATGTTTCTCAAGGAACTTGAGCTGAGGATTTTGCCGTAGAATCTTGCGATGTCATGTCATCATTGGTGGAATATGATGCAGCTTGATGAAATTGTCCGTCAAGGGGGCAAGATCCTTCATCAATGACAGTTTTGCCCTTACCTTCTATTGAGGCGAAGGTTTTCTTTATGACTTCGAGCGGGGGCAGGAAACTGAATGATTTTGAAAATCTGCTTTAGAAGGGATTGAGGATCTAGCCCTGATGAGTTTCATCATTCACAGAGCATATGTATTTAGTTCAAACGATGACAGAGCAATGTTGGACAAAGTCCTCATGAAGAAATCGTGAAGGTTGATGGGAATCCCATGAATGATGTTGAACAGGAAATTCTTCATGATTCCCACCACATCTTCTTCTTCGGAATTATGACCATTGGTTCTAGGAGGTTTGCCTGGTGCCAAAGGCTTCATCAGCACCTGCATCAGATGATTTGGTGGTTCAAATTCATCATAGATGCATCTTGCTCCTTGTGAGGGAATACCAACTGGGACCGCATGAAGCAATTCCATTGCAGGAGTAGTGTAATGTGTGTCTTTGGTCATCGAGTCGCGTACCCATGTGTTGATATCATGTGCTTCACCACAGATATGCAAGGTTGCATAGAATTGAAGAACCAATTCTTCATTCCAGTCACAGAATTCCATACAAAATGGCAAGAAGCCAGCATCATGAAGAACATTTTGTACTGGAATGAAGCAAGGAATGAACTCCATATCTGCATGAGGAATTTGACGGTGCTGCAAGAGTTTGTTCTTTTCAAAGAGCACATCACTGTAAAACTTGATTTGAGTGGAAGTCCAGAACCTCTTGAGCCTTATTGTCAAAGTGTCATAGGGATTTGCACCTGCGAACAAGTGATGTTCATCATAAAAATTCTCCTTGAGGAATTTGGGCCGCTTTGTACCTTTTTATGGTTGAAGTGGCTTGGGTTGAAGATTTGGCTTGTATCTCCGAATAAGTCCTCTTGGCATATTTTCTGTTTGAGGAACTTGAGCCACAAAAACCGCCTACTGTGGATTTTGAACAAGGGGCACATCATCAGTAGCCTCAGTGGTTATGATGTCAACTTCGGGTTCCTGAGGTTGAGGAATTTGATGTGTAGTTTCTTCACCCACTGGTTCTTCAGTATGAGGAATGTGTGGAGCAGATTCATCAGTTGTATTCTCACTCAAAGTGGGCCGAGGAATAGGTGCAGCAATATCTCCAGTCTAGTTTTATGTTGGTTTAGCAGTTTGGTCAACAAATTCTTCACCTGATGCAGCTGGTATTTCTTACGGAATTGATTGCATCGGAGTAGGACGTTCATCAGACCATATATGAATTTCTTTAGTGGCAGCATGGGACTGAGGAATTTGATGAAGTGTAGTGGCCAATGGCGAATTTGGGTGAGCAGTTTCCTAATATTCTTCACTGATCACCTGGGTGATGCAGCCAATGTCCATGCCTTCTTTAATTTCTTGAACACCCACCTCTTTAGTAGATAACTGAGGTGGGGTGATGCTGCTTGAGGGGTTGAGGTGTTCTGATTCACTTCAATTTCTTCATCGACCGACTCTATGGAAGCAGCGGATCGATTTTCTTCAGCCAGTTCAGGAATGACATATTCCTCACCAAACGGTACCCTTTCGTAAGAAGGTACTGTAGTGATGGGAGTCGCATCAATTGGTTCACTTGAGAAACCTGGCAAAGTCCTCAAGAATTTGACTTTAGAGGATTATGTGCTTTTTGATGCTTTCCACTTCCTAGCGGCTTCCTTTTCAGCAGCTTTAGTCTTCTTCACTTCTAATGCAGAAGGAAGTGTCATCTTCTTCACCCTTGAAGATTTTGTCGTTAGAGCCGAGGGTGAAATTTATGCAGATTCTTCAGGCACAACTGATGCAGTCGTCTTGACAAGAGCATTCTCCTCAAGCGCGGTAATTTCTTCAGCTGGCCTAGCAGGTGCTTCACGAGCAACAGTGGAGGTTGTCGTGACCGTTTCTTCAGGCGCTGTCATTTGTTCAGCAGCCATGACAACTTCTTCAGCAGCTTGAATTTATTCACGAGGCTGCGCAATTTCTTCAAGCTGAGCGGAGGAGCTATCCTGAGCAATTTGTGGTTGCGATGGAAGTGCAACCCTTGTGTTGTGTTCTATGATGGTCTTGGTTGCAAGGTTGACGAACCTGACCCTGGCACCTTTCCAGTCTGCATGGTAATGATTATATTCATCACTGAGGTTTTTAATCTCAGTATGCGCAGTGATGAGTTGTTCAGGAGACAAGCAAAGAAGGTTATTCTTCACAAATCGTTCCTCTTGAGTGTGCTCCTCTCTGGCCCTCTTGGCCTTTTCAAATTTCCATTTTTCTTTGGCAATAAATGTTGTCATCACATGGCTTGGCCCAGGTGGAAGTTGCAAATCATCAGTTGGAATTTGAGGATTTTGATACCAGACATCAATGAATTCTAGCACAACCCTGGAGTCCAGCATCAAAGGAATGTTCGTGCCTTTGGCCTGAGCAACACTTTCTTGTTTGCTTGTGATGATTTCTGCAAGTTCATCATCATTAGCTTCATCATCCTCAGAATTTGAGGGAACACTGAAGACCATCTTCTGAGGACTTGGTCTTTTGACTCGTCAAACAGTCATGTTTTTCTTCATGGTTGCACTTGAAGAGGTGAGTGAGAGTCAAAGGTAGAAGTTCCTGAGAGAATTGTGAATCCCAGATTTCATTGACCTGTTACAAGGTGTACTAGTGTTGAGGACTTTGTGGTTGTTGCTCAGGAAGTTGGAGCCACAGTTGCAGGTGGTTGAGGAATTTGCTGTGAGGATTTTGAACTTGAATATTTTGTCTTCACAGCAAATTTCTTCACCACACCTTCCTTTGGAACTGTTGTAGCGGCAGATGCTTTAGCAGCAGAGGAGGCAGCAATAGCTGCAGCAGTCTCAAGGTTGAAGTTTCTCACTGTGTGTGCAACAATGTTCTTCAGCTATATGTACTCCCTAAACATTTTGTGCTCATATATATATATATATATATATATATATATATATATATATATATATATATATATATATATATATATATATATATATATATATATATATATATATATAGGGAGTATATATATATTTGTACGTAAAAAGAAGCATACTCAAAATACGATACATACTACCAAAAAAGTAATATATATACTCCCTAAACATTCTTATATACTAGATACTACGTATACATACTCTCTGATTTAATAGATACTACATACAACATACAAAACTTAAATGGTAGAACTACCGTCGGGTGTGGTAGGAAACACACACACACACACACATATATATACATGTGTGTGTGTGTGTCGTCAATGAAGAACACATGTTGAAAAAGTTTGAAGAATTTGAACATATTGAGGAATTTGCAAACTTGAAGGATTTAAAAAAATTGAATAAATTACAAAAGTCCCAATTTTGAAGAATTTCAACTTTGGTTGGTGGTGTGACCCACCGTATAAGAATGATGATTTCAGACACCGCGTACAATTGTCGTAGGGTTCTGAGAATCAAATTCTTCATTAATATCTTCACACTCAGAGTGTTAGTCTTCATTTGTTGAAGAAAAACATTACTCTGTGTGTTGCACAACTAAGACATCAATTTTGCATAATTTTTAGGATGTGTGTCATTTCACAGAACGTTCAAAGATTCTAAGATATTTAGCTCACATCGCAACTTGCAAAATCTCTTTTAATCCAAGGTCTTAGTGAAGATATCAGCCAGTTATTCTTCAATGTTCACGTGGTCGATGAAGATGTCTCCCTTGTGTACATTATCACGAAGAAAATGATGACAGATCTCGATGTGCTTGGTTTTTTGTGTCGAATTGTGTTGTTGGCAATCTTGATTGCACACTCATTGTCATAGTAGATCCGCAACAAGTACATCTTTGTCCCCGGACAGATCTTCACGTTCAGAAGCATCGTTCTGCATGTCGATTCGGCCGGCCAACTTGGTCAGGTCAAAAGCTTCACCCTCGGTCAAGAAGTAAGGTTTGATAGCCTAGAGTTCACCACCGACCTCATGGGAGATCTTGTGTTAACAAGCCCCGATGCTTTGACTTCGGAAGCCGTGGATCCCACTACTAGGATGACTTTGACCATTGGTTCAGCCTTAGAGCCCGACGTGATTGATACGCCCACATTTGGCTCAGTTGAACACAGCCCGGGAGCATCGTTGAATGACCTCGGGGGATCAGTGCTGCGGGCTAACCCCGAGCACTCAAACGGTATGGACTCCATCGAGACCCTGTTACTACATGAGTTACTTGAACGGATCCAATCTATGTCCACGATAGGCGACCAATCTCCAATTTACTATCGAGTCGGGCTTAGACCCGATGATAGGGAAATTCACGTCCAACCCATCACGCATTTGGTCACCACCGTCGAGTGCCCGGCTAAGGGCTCCCCACATCAACTACCAGAACTAAGGATGGTCTACACGTCGGTCACCGATCATCCGGACTCCTCCGATAATCCGAAATCCGAATCTCGTCCCGAGAAAAACTCGAGGCCAGTGGCCGACCCGGCATGCGACCCAGAATCAGTGCATCACGGTCTCGTCGTAACCACGTACCCCGAGCCTACCGCGCTAAACCCCACGACAGCGCAGGACGCATTCGCCGAGGTCTCAGACTCACACAGCATGGGGACACAAAATTTCATCCCACCCACAACCCAACTCGAGCATCCCTCGGGAAAAGTGGAAGAGTTTGGTTTACTCGACCCATATAAGGTTATCCAACAGCCAGGAGAATCAATACACTACTTCTGGGCCAGATTCCTCCTCCACAAAGATAGGGAATAGGGCCACGGTGAGCAGGAGATGATGATCGCCTTCCGGCATAATTGCCGTGATAAGGGCATGCTCAACACCCTCGCTCGTCCCCGAATTCAAACCTTCACCGAGCTGTCAAACCTTGTGCTCAAATATTGCACCATGGAAAGCACTTGGCAATTACAGCAAATGTGCATGGAGCCTAGAAATAACAAGCAAACCAGAGGAACCTCGAGAAGGCGCACACCATCATTCACGGGACCGATTACCTCTGGGCCCGCAAAGAAAAGGAACAAACACGGATGAGAGCCAGATTGGTCCTCGATGCTCTACTGGACAAACCATGTCCCATACACTCGTCCCCGCCTAACAAAAGCTCCACACAGAGCCTTCCAGTATGTTGGGTCATTAGGCAGGTTGCCAAAAGTGGAGAAGGCATCCTCAAGGCCCCACTTATGGAGGAACGGTCAAGAACGCCGCCCAATAGCAACGCAGAGATCCTAACAATCGACGAAATGTTTTCCTCGAAAAATTAAAGGAAGAGAGATCTTTGAGATCTCCATCAAATCCACCATGTAATGGCGGCAAACCCATGGTCGCACACTCCAATTACTTTCGACAAGGACGACCAGTCGATCACCAGCATAGGCCGAGCACCTGCCGCCCTAGTCTTAAACCCCATAGTCGATGGCTTCAGACTAAATAAGGTGTTAATGGACGGGACAGCGGTCTAAACCTCATTTACGAGGACACACTGGAAAAAATGCAGTTTGATAGGTATCGAATCGAACAAAGTAATACCATCTTCCAAGGTATCGTCCCCGAGAAAGAAGCAGGCTACACCGGACGTGTAACACTCGACGTGGTATTCGGCATGCCCGAGAACTACCGATCCGAAAGAACCTTTTTTTATATCGTACCCTTCCATAGTGGATACCATGCCCTATTAGGACGCTAAGCCTTCACAAGATTCTAGGCCATACCATATTATGGATACATGAAACTCAAAATGTCGAGGTCAAACGGTGTGATCACAGTCATAAGTGACCCCAACACAGCCCTCCCAGCTGAAAACAAAATGGCATCCCTAGCCCTTTAGGTACTAGCGGAAACCCTTGTTGCAGAAGAACTCACTACACTCTGTTCCATAGTGGACAAGGACGATGTGATCCTCGATAAGCGGCCCAAGTCCACGTCCTTCAAACATGTGGACGAGATCATCAAATTTTAGTTGCACCCAATGGACCCCAACAGAACCTCGTCCATTGGAGCCCAGCTAGACCCCACAATCGACGAAGCATTGCGCACCTTTTTGCATGAAAATTGGGACATATTCGCCTCGCACCCCTCAAACATGCTAGGAATCCCTCGGGGGATGGCGGAACACAGCCTGACTATAGTAGCACGCTTTAAGCCTGTCAAACAGGCCTTGCACTGATTTTATGAACCAAAGCATCAAGATATGGGTGAAGAACTTGCCAAACTACTAGAAGCCCGGTTCATCAGAGAAATTAAACATCCCGACTAGCTGGCAAACCTGGTCATGGTACCAAACAAGGACAAATTTTGGCAGCTATGCGTCAATTTCAAAGACCTCAATAAGGCCTGCCCTAAGGATCCTTTTCCCTTACCCCAAATAGACCACTCGACACAAATGCCGGACATGACCATCTGTGTTTCTTGGATGCTTACTCCGGATACCATCAGATTAAAATGAAGGAATCCAATGAGTCTGCAACCGCCTTTATAACCCCCTATGAGCCATTGTGCTTTAACACAATGCCTTCCGGGTTAAAGAACGCAAGCACCACTTACCAGTGCATGATCCAGACATGCTTGGAGAAACAAATCAGCAAAATAGTAGAGGCATACGTGGATGATGTGGTCGTCAAGACCAAGCACGTCGGCCAGCTGGTAGATGGCCTCAGGCATACCTTTGCCATCCTACGAGAATGGGACATACGGCTCAACCCGGACAAGTGTGTCTTTGAAGTCCCAGCCCACAAACTTCTCGGATTCATTGTGTCGCAGAGAGGAATAGAGGCCAATCAGGCCAAGATCCGAGCCTTGTCACGACTCGCGGTCCCTAAAAAGTTGAAGCATGTCAAAAAATTGACAGTCTGCATGGCAGCCTTGAGCCGATTTATCTCTCACCTCGGTGAGAAAGCTCTCCCACTTTACAGGTTGCTTAAGAAGACCGATTACTTTGAGTGGACCAATGAGGCGGTGATGGCTCTAGAAGAAACCAGAAGGTTGCTCGCCAGCAACCCCATTCTAGCAGCACCCTCTGCGGGGGAACTGATGTTGCTATACATCTCGGCCACCAATAAAGTGGTCAGCGCAGTCCTTGTCGTAGAACGAGAGCTCGAGGGTCACCATTTAGGAATACAAAGGACGGATACTATGTATCCGAGGTGCTTACCCCATGCAAAACAAGATACCAACACTATTAGAATATTGCCTACACGGTGTTTATGGCATCACGTAAGCTCAGACACTATTTCCAAGAATGTGCAGTCAAAGTAACATCCGAGGTATCCCTGAACCACATCATTAACAACAAGGACGCCACTGACAGAATAGCTAAATGGGCCATCGAGCTCCTGCCATTTGAGAACACTTATAAGCCACGATGATCCATCAAATCTCAAGTGTTGGCCGACTTCGTCGCCGAATGTACAGAGGCAGAGCTCCCCATTGAGTATAGCACTTACGCACATTGGACCATGTACTACGATGGGTCCAAAACTCCCGCTGGACTAGGGGATGGGGTGAACCTCACATCCCCTACCGGGGATAATGTCTGACACGTACTACAGATCATGTACGCCGATTCGAATAACACGACAAAATACGAGGCACTAATACACGGTGCTTGGATGGCAACTTGAATGGGATACAATGACTCGAGGTATGGAGGGATTACAACCTCGCCATCTCACAAATCAATGGTGAATTTGATGCAAAAATACAAAAATGGTGGCATACAGAAATATCGTCCTCAAGATATCAGCACGATTCGAGGGATTATAATTCCATCATGTCCCGAGAGACAACAACCAAGCCGCGGACATCCCCGCCCGCTTAGGCGCAAAGCGTGACCCCATCCCCGATAACAAATTCCTAGAGAGGCTTTTCAAGCCATCTGTGGTATGGAAAGACGAGGTTAGTTAGCAAGACGAGGTTAGTAGCACAGGAGTTGATGGTGTAGAACAGGTTGTACCCCCCATAGCCGAGCCAAATGATCAAATCGTCAGCGGATCTACAATTGAAGAAACACCTTCAGCTCACGAGGTCATGGCAGTGATCGCGCCATAGACCGAGCCCTTCCTTGCTTACCTTCTACGCAAAGAGCTCCCTGACGACCAGACCGAGGCGAGGCATATCATCCGCCGATCAAAGGCCGACAAGGTCCATGAGGGTGAGCTATATAATAAAAAGCACCACAAGATTCCTCCAGTGGTGCATCTCCGAGGAAGAAGGGGGGCAACTTTTGGCCAAAGTACACGCGGGTATGGGCGGCCACCATGCAGCGGCACGGGCCCTGGTCAGCAAGGCTATCCGAGCTAGTTTCTTCTGGCCCATAACCCAAGCAGAGGCCCACACACTCGTTCAACACTGTGTGGGTGTCAAGTTTTTGAAAATCAAAGACACATGCCCCCAATAGCTCTTCGGACAATTCTTATCACCTTGCCCTTTGCGGTTTGGGGGCTAGACATCGTCGGACCACTTAAAGGGGGGACCAAGAAAAAGAAATAACTCCTGGTTATGGTTGACAAGTTCACCAAATGGATTGAAGCAAAGCCTGTAAGCTCTGCCAAAGCCGGGCCGGTCATCGACTTCATATCCAGCGTCGTACGTTGTTATGGTGTCCTGCACAACATAATAATGGATAAAAAATTCCGCCCAGGAGGTAAAAGATTGGTGCGCAAACTAGGGCATCAAGCTCGACAATGCCTCGGTATATCACACCCCGACCAATGTACTAGTCAAACGAGCCAATGGGCTCATTATGAGTGGTATCTAACCTTGGCTAGTCTGATCTCTTAAAGAATTTGACTGTCACTGGGTGGAGGAGCTCGACTCCGTACTATGGGGCATGCGTACCACCCCGAATCGTTCAATGGGGTACACACCATTTTTCATGGTTTATGGGGCCGAAGCGGTCCTCCCTTGCGATATCATCCACGATGTGCCTCGGGTGCGCATGTACGATGAAAGAGAGGTCGAGTTAGATCGGCAAGACGAGTTAGATGCATTGGAAGGCAAGCATGATACAACTCGGGCCCGGTCTACTTTTTATCAATAGCACGCTCAGTGCTATCACAGCAGAGAAGTTCGGGCAAAGGCATATAAAATGGGCAAACTCATTCTACGCTTCCGAGAGAAGCATAAGCATAAACTTAACCCCAAACGGTAAGGCCCTTCCATAATTGATGAAGTCTTAACAGTAGGAGCTTATCGCCTATGCAACCCCAAGGACAACCGCATCGAGCCAAACCCATGGAACACAGCTCGCCTTCGGTGTTTCTACGGCTAAACCGATGTCGTTACCTTCTTTATTCCCTTGCATTTTTTCTTTTTTCAAGCTTTCCTTGTTTACTTTTGTAGGACTACTTAGATTTTCTCGGGATATGTTTGGATCAACCAAACTGCTTCAATAATTTATCGGAACATATTCATGCTTAATAGAATGTCCAAATCCGATAGCACCTATGGGCTTCTATAGGGAAGCCGTTCAATGTATTTGTTTCCCCTACATCTTTATGTACTATATGCCTCAACTGAACATTGATTTATGCCACTATATGCATGAATTGGACATTACATTCTTGTAATGCTGGGTTGCCTTGCTCCTATGCTTACCCCCTACGTTCCCGAATGTTCGGCTAGGTGGTAAAGGGAGCACCTCTGCGATTGTTACGACCGGTTCACCCGGATACGGACCTCAGACAGGTGAAGCCAAAAGCTAGTGTACCTTAAGAGACAACTTGGTCGGGTGCGAGTGAGGTTCATATAATTGGCAATCTTCACCACAAAAGGGGATCATTCATCCCGAAATAGTAGCTATCCACACTGCAAGGATACATAGCTATAACATCTATGTTTTACGTAGTAGCCCGAAGAAAGGAACCCATCGAGGACCTATTTTCTTTGGAAGATGTTTCTTACATCATGTCATAATATAACATAATCCCCCCGTACACTCTTTGTCTGTTCGCACCTCATGGTCGGATTGCCTCGTTCTCGAAAATTAGCCCCTCTTACCACAGGATACACAGTACGGAACACTTCCGAGTTATTAATAGGGAAGGTAGAAGTTGATGGCCGGTTAAAGACAGAGTTTTCAAGTACGAAAGGAAGTGTCTTGATACACAAATACAAAATTACATATAATCACGCGTTAGGCGATTGGTCGAGATGATCTATTATGACATCTAAGGTGCAGTCTTGTGAAAGACGGACGACGGCATCACTTGGTCATAAACCAGGTGAAGAGGAATCTCTTTACCATCCGTCCCAAACCGGACCATGTGCTCTAGATTAAGTTGGGTAAAACGGGTCTTCACCATTACCCACGCCTCCCGATCTCCTTCTCGGTAGGCCGAAGTCTTCCATAGCTCGAAGTGATTCCGGGATACTTTGAACCGCTCGGCAAGCTCAACCATTCCTTGCGGAGGATTTTCATTTGGCCATAATGCTTTGATCATGCTCCTCATAACCTTTCGAGCTCGCTCATGCACAATGGATAACTCCTTCAACAGTCCCTCCCCCCAAAAGAGTTAACTTCTTCCTCAGGACGTCCAGTCAAGAGACCTGATCAAAGGGAATTGCATGTTTTTACGATCAACGCAATAAAAAGTGATTTATCACATTCGAGGTTGGGATTTTGCTTATAGAATATGCCGCCCTTTAATTTCTGATTCTCTTCATGGTATTGCACCAATTGAGCTTTCAAATTCTCAATTTCTTTGGCTTGTCGTTTATTCTCCTCCTTGAGTTGGTTATTTTCCTCACGACATCGCTTTAATACGCGATGACCAGCTTTAAGCTGGGATTCGACATACCTCTGAGAATTTGGGGATGCATCTAAATCTTTTTGCAATTGGCCTATAGATTCGCCTGCTATGAAAATTTCCTTTTTTATAAAGGAAATACCATTAAAATTCAACGCATTTCAAATAATTCTACTCACTATGTGTTTCTCCCGTGAATTTCTTCACCTCCTCGAGTTCATCCTTACTGGCTTGCAATTCAGACTCGCTTAACTCAAAATCCTTGGCCAGTTTTTTGGTCTCCTGCTTTAGAGCCTACATGGTGGCAAATTATTATCTTGACCCTTAACTCGGTTGTCCCAGCCAAATTAAGGCTCGGGGCTACTGGGTTCGAACTTATGTTCAGTTATCAAAAACCGATCACCATGGCTGCTTCCTCGAGTCCGGCTCAGGCAGCCCCAAGGCATGCATCTTCTGAGCTAAGAGCGTTAAATTCTTGTTCAGAAAAAATTAGGGTGACGCAATGAATATTTTCTCCACCGATGATTCATTGAGCTTTCAAATTCGGAATTAGTTGCCGAAAACTCCTCTGGGTCATCAGGGAGTGGGTCCGTATTTGGGACCCTTGCGTTAGCCGAAGACCTTTGGTTTTGATGACTGCCTGACACTTCGGCAGTGTCTTCGGACGAAGAAGGTTGCACACGTCTCCTTATTATTTCAGCTAAGGGTCATGAACATTTAAGGCAATCATTACCGTAAAGGAAAGCGATTGATATGTATACTACTTGGTCGAAGGGACATCTGACATATTTTCCGCCATTTGCCCCTTGTCCGGGAATCGTGTTCTTGTTCGGTGCAGCCCCAGTCGGTCTAGTTCGGAATAGAGTTTGACGCATTTACCGACGACCCTTGGGCTTGGAGACAGGAACATTTGGGACGATGGGAGGCATGGCCCCTCTTCGAGTGTTGCTTTTCCTTTTGTTCGCTGCACAAGATGGGAGAGACCCAGGGTTGTTAGCCTGAAGGGCCACCTTGAGTTCGTCGACGCTTTCTTGATAAAACACTCCATCCTCAAAGCCGATTGAAATCTTCGGATCCTCATGGAATCTGGGGTCATTGTCACGGGAGTAATTCTCGGGCTCAGGGGCGGGACAGTTGACCGTCTCAATCCATCGCCTCCAAGTCTGCTAAGGAGGACAAGGGGTTATGGATCAGTAAAATCAAGCATAAGCATCCGAGCTATGAGAACATGACCACACTTACCCATTCGATGGGATTATGCGCCGAGAAGTCGTCCCTGATGGTGAGGCGGGCAAAATCTTCTTTTTCCCCCTTGAAGAGGTCGGCCAGAATAACTGCTAAGGCTTCTTGATTGTCGAGTCTGTGTCGTCTAGAACGGGTAGTGTCGCTTGTCCCATTGTAGCGCCACAAGGGGTGCGTGTGCCGTTGAAGTGGCTGGACCCACCGGGTAATTACCACAGCCATCACCACAATTATGGTCAGCCCGCTGTGAGCAAGTAACCTCACCTTAGCGGCTAGACGTTTTATTTCGGAGCTCTCTTCGTGGGAGGAACTCACCGCCCGCCAACTGAACTGCTTCTTTAAGGGGACCTCACAATATTCGGGAAGACCCCTCTGAATTGGGTCGAATAAGGGAATGTCCTCAATATAAAACCATTCTGAAGACAACTTGTTGGTTTCCTTCTTTGGCATCATGACCGGGTATCCGGTACCGGCTATACGCCACACTTCAGTTCCACCCACTTCCCAAATTGACATTCCCCTAGTTCAGGGAACGAGGCAGAAGTCTTTTCTCCATAAGTCGAATTGAGCCAGGGTGAGGTTTTGAAGCTGTAGCCCGTAGAATTCTAGTAAGCCCTCGGGAAGAGGTGGACCGGAAAACCCAGACCTCACAGCAGGAAAGAGACAAAGCACATCCTTTCACCCTTTTGAGGGGTAGGGAAATTTTGTGCGAAGGCATCGCCATTTGCGGAGGTCAACCCAGCGCGAGTGGGTGCGAGATCCGACATGGGAAGATACACTTGTACTTCGAGTTTGCACAACTGGAGTAAGTAAACAGAGCAGCTTGCCCAGTCTCTTGGAGGGGGCCGAAGTGTCGCGGGGAGGAACCCGCCATGGCTCTAGGCGTTGAAGCTTTAGGGTTTCTTGGTGGTGCTTGGAAGGTGATTGTCACCCAGGACAAATTTTGATCTGCTTAGAAAGAGTGTTTTCTCCCTTGGTTATGAGAAGCGGTTCCGCGAGGGAATGTCAGATGCTCGTCTTTATTAATGCACATAGGAATCGAGTGCTGCTATCGATCTTTGAGCAGAAAGGTTAAGGGTCGTGGGCCCCATGACACTTCGATAATTGAGAATTGGTCGATGGCTAAATCGTCATCCTATGAATCAGAAGGGATAGAGGAACTCGCCTCGCAAGCCAAACACTTTGGGTGTGAGGACCTACCGAAGATAATATACATCATGTTGGAGGCCAGTTTAGGGGCTACTGAGGGAGTCCTGGACTAAGGGGTCCTGGGACGGTCGACCCTTTTCTTATTGGTCGACCTAATGGGTCGTGTTGTTGAAGACCGGACTGCGTGACGATCTCGTGTTCAGGAAGGAAAGCTCCAAAGACTATCGTGTCATCCAAGTTAAGTAGGCTAGGTTGGCGCATGTGTCCCCAGCTAGAGGTCGGTTGTATGTAACCCTAGGAACCCCTGGTGTATATATAAACCATAGGGTTTCATCCGTATAAGCAGGTTGACTCATCTAGGGTTTTAGCTCATACCATCTCGAGGAAAATCAACTCTGTAATCCTCATACACATCAAGCAGAATGTAGGGTTTTACCTCCTCAAGAGGGCTAGAACCTGGGTAAACATTGTCTCCTTCGTCCCATGTAACCCATCGATCCAAGGTCCACAGCTCGGGACGACCTACCCGAGATCTGCCCGTTTTGACACCGACACCGGGTTTGAAGCCTTTCTTCATGAGCCATTCCTACAATGTATCATACCACGCTCGAGGGTCCTACTTGAGGCAATAGAGAGCCTTGTTGAGTCTGAAGACTTTGTCAGGATGCTTTGGATCTTCAAAACCTAGGGGTTGAGCAACATATACTTCTTCCTCAAGCTTACCATTGAGGTATGCACTTTTCAAATAGATTTGACATAAAGTGGTATTGTGATGGTTAGCATAAGCAAGCATTATACGAATAGCTTCAAGTCTAGCAAGAGGTGCAAATGTTTCATCAAAATCAATTTCCTCAACCTGTCTATAGCCCTGAGCTACAAGACGAGCCTTATTCCTCACTACCTGACCATTTTCGTCTTTCTTGTTGCGGTAGATCCACTTGGTACCAATGATATTGTGCTTGCGAGGATCAGGTCGCTTGACAAGTTCCCACACATTGTTGAGCTTGAATTTATGTAACTCCTCTTGCATTGCTTGAATCCACTCATGCCCCATGAAGGCATCATCAACCTTTGAGGGTTCTGTGATAGACACAAAATAAAAGTGCCCACAAAATTTAGATAAATGTGAAGCTTTTGAGCGCGTGAGGGGACTTGGTGCATTGATATCATCGAGGATTTTGTCAATCTGCACTTAATTTGCCACTCTAGGATGAGCAGGTTGAGTATTTTCGTCAGCAGCAATTTCCTTAGGTGCACCAGTATGGATTTCTTCATTGTTCATGACGACTTCCGTAACAGGCGGAGGTTCTTCAGTGGGTATGATATCTTCAGTAGCCTTCAACCTAATGGATTCCTCAGGAGGCATTTCATCTAGCACAGGAGGTAGGTGCTCTCTTTATGAGTCCTTAGTTTCATCGAACTGCACATCTACAGTTTCAACAGCCTTATTGTGGTAGTTGCTGAAGACTCTCTAGGTGTGCTAGTCCTTTCTGTAACCAAGAATAAAACCCTCATGTGCTTTCGGTGCAAATGTATAACTGTGGTCAGGATCTCTAATCTAGCATCTTGCAGCGAAGACTTTGAGATAACTTACATTGGGTTTCTTGTTAGTGAGGAGTTCATATGAAGTCTTCTTGAGGAATTTGTGAAGATATACCCTACTGATAATGTGGTTGGCAGTATTGATTGCCTCAATCCAGAACCGATGAGGTTTCTAATATTCCTCAAGCATAGTGCAAGCCATCTCAACAACAGTCATATTCTTGCGCTCCACGACGTCATTCTGGTGAGGAGTATATGGGGAAGATAGTTCGTGAGTAATACCAAGTTCATCACGATAATCATCAGGACCGGTGTTTTTAACTCAGTCCCATTATCACTCCTAGTGAGCTTTATCTTGACACCAAAATTCATCGATGCCCTTGAGGAAAATCATCAACAATAGTTTGAAGACTTCCTGCACTTCACTTTTGTAATAGATATTGTGCAGCCAAGTGTAAGGTGAATAATCATCAACAATGAAAAAGACATGTAGATATGCGACATTATTTAGTGTGGCATAATGAGTAGGGCCAAAGATGTCCATGTGAAGTAATTCAAAGGGACGAGTGATAGTCATGGTTGTCTTCGAGGGATGCTTGGATCAGGTCATCTTTCCAGACTTACAAGCCCACACAAATGATCCTTGTGGAATTTGATACCCTCGATGCCAATGACATGCTTATTCTTCACGAGAGTGTGCAGGTTCCTCATGCTAGCATGACCTAGTCGTCGATGCCATAGCCAGCCCTCTAAGGCTCTTGCAAGTAGAAGCGTGGCCGGCTGTGGACCTGTAGAGAAATCAACTATATATAGATCTCCTCTCCTAAAGCCTTCGAAGACTTTGGATTTGTCAGATTCCATGACGACAATGCATCGATATTTGCCAAAGATGACAATCATATCAAGACAACAAAGCATTGAGACTGATATGAGGTTCAACCCAAGGTATTCAACAATCATGACTTTGTCCATGTGTCGGCCCTTAGAGATTGTAACCTTACCTAGACCGAATACCTTGATTTTTCCTTTGTCTGTGTATGTGATATGCTTTAGGTGTGATGGAGTTAATGGAATGTCCATCAACATATTCTTGTCACGAGTCATGTGATTAGTACATCCACTGTCAAGAACCCACTCAGTGGCTTTAGAGGTATCATCCTGGAGATGAATTAGTACAGCTTACCATCTCATATGCTTCAGAGTAAACAATATGATATAAAGTTCGTCAGACTTGAATTTCATCAAATAGTGTATAGTTAAGATAATATGAGGACATGTGAAATGATTATCATTTCATCATGATTAGCTTGCGGCCTATCGAGCATTTCCTCAGGTTTCCAGCAAATTCATCAGACGTTAAGCTCGTTTGGAGACCTGACCTGCATATATGGTTAGTTCATTTTCTTCACCATCCACATCTGAAGGAGTGGTAAAGAGTTCATCATTCTGCAGAAACCATGTGAAAATTTAGGCATTCAAGCTAATGCACTTCGTTTCACAGCAGGGGGTTAGTGTACTTGAATGCATATGCAGAGAAATTCTTCGAGGATTTATGAACATAATGATTTGAAGAATAATGCACATATTTATGACCCCTAGAGTTTCCTTGCATAACAGAAGCATTAGCATGAGTATGAGTAGAATTTTGACGATTTGAGGAATTTGATCCTCGTGAAGATTTTGGTCCACTTGAGGAATTTGATCTCGGGTTCCTGTTCTTCATAGGCGGTGTCATGAGGATATTCACCTGAAGATTTCCCAAGAAGCTTTTGGGAACCCAGATCTTCCTCATGGGTGGTCCATTCCTGTAGTTAGTTCCAATGTATCTAGCAAATACTTCAACATTCTGATTTTTCAACAGTTTATAGTTGGAGTCACGTGACTCATCAAAGGAATATGAAGATTTGCATGTTGTAACATCCCAAAATTATAAATTTTGGAATGTTAATATAATTATTAGATTTGCTTGTTTGTTGGTTGCCGGAGTGATTGAAACTTGAGTGAAATTTGAAACTTTTCGAAACTTTTGAATGAGAGGGAATAAAATGAATTTCCCCTTCTCCGGTGAATTCAAATTCAAGCTTTTAAAAGCCAAGAGATAAGATGACATGACTTCTTCAATTATAAATAATTTGAACGGAGATATTTGCATTGAATTCTTTTGCTTTTCCATTTTTCCTCGCGCGAGAAATGTCCGGAGAAAACTCTCTTGCACGCAAGAGAGAGAGCGGAGGAAAATGACCCTCCAAAGTGCGGGCAAATTTCTGAGATATTTGAGCCAGGAAACCCAAGGTTTATTTGCAAAAATATTTGCAAAGAGAAATAAAGCAATTTAGTGAATTTCTGGAAAAAAACATTTTTTTTTAGTTTTTATTTTTGCTTTAAAAAAATGTTATTCGGGTAGAGATTTTTTTCTGAATTTATTGGTATATAATACCCTATATAAAAATTTTGATTTACTTTCTTTTTTTCTGTTTTTACTTTTTGTCTCGGAAAAACTTAGAAATAGGAAAGGATTTTGTTTTTTTTAAAGCCGCCGTCGGGCGCACTGTTAGCCTGGGCTGAAATCTCCTTTCCCAGGGATCGAATCCCCTTGTTATAGGCCAACCGACCCAACCGCCCCGCCCCCCACCCACTGACCTGCGGGCCACCAGCCCGAGCCTTCTTCCCCGTCGGTCACCACCTCCCTCTCCTTCCTATTCTACTGCCCGAACCGAGCTGCACCGGGAACCAGGGATTTCCCCTGCAGATTCTCTCCCTCTCCCTTCCTTAGCTCGCCCTCCCCCTGGCCTATATATAGAGCCCACCCGAGCCGCCCCCGTTCCCACCCTCGCCGCCACCCCGCCCCGTCCCCTCGCCGCCCGAGCCACCTCGCCGGTGCAGCAAAGCTGCTGCCACCTTCGGCTGCGCCTCCCAGGAGCGCCACCCGAGCCGCCCCGCGCCACCCGAGCCTCCACCGCTGCCGCCTCACCCCGTTTCCCCGACCACCCGAAGCCCCACCGCCACCGCAGCGCCGCCCCGTCGCCCCGCCGGAGCCCGAGCTGCACCACATCTACCCCCACTGGAGCAGCGCCCCGACACTCCACCGACGCCCCGGAGCCCTTCCTCGGAGGAGGACCAACCCCGTCGCCGCCGCCCCGTCCCCTCCACGCCCCCGGAGCCCCCCCACCCCTCCCCCTCGCCGGCGACGCCCCAGCCGGAGCTACTGCCCCAGTCACGGTAGCTTCCTCTCCCACCTCTCTGTTTTTCTTTTTTTGTTAGTAACCATTGGATCTAAAAGGTATGGCATAGATTAGATTCTTAGGTAACCCTTCGGTTTAGTTTAGAAAACCAATGGTTTTTAGTTCACTTATTCTTTTAACCGGCAAGATTTGCTTAGCACCGGCCGTTTTCTCCTAGCCATGCAACAAACAGCACCCGCAGCCAATAGTAACAGGCCACGTGTATCCTCTGCTAGTTTACTAGTTAGCTGCAGTTTTTCTGCCTTTTTGCAACAACAGAAAGTTTATGTTTTTTTTGGCCACAACGTTTTATCCCGAAGTCCAATAACATTGATTCTTTTTCCAGTAGCTCACAAATTTCCTGTAGTTTTTAAAAACATATAATTTGTCTATGTTTGAAATTTTCAAATATAAGTTAGAGCAGATTTAGTTTAAACCTTGTTTTGCCTATTACAGGAGTTTGAAAAATGATTTTCAGTTGATTCTTTTTGCTACTGATCACTAGTGATCTTATTTATCAGTGGTAAAAATTGCAGATTTGTTTGAGTATCTTAGCTCACTTTGTTTTGTGAAACAATTTCTGTTTCACCTCTTTTAGGATTTCGGCAAATTCCTTTTCTATCTTTGTTTTAAAATATTTTCTTTATTATTTAAGAAACATTATGTTTTGTTTCTGTTAGATAAACAGTAGTTTTGCAACAAGCTTTTATTTTATTTTATTTATTTTCATGAAATCAATTCTAGTTCCTTAGTAACTTGCAATTGTTTTCACCGTTGTTTGAAATCCCGTTTGGGAATACTTTCAAAAAGTTTTGTGAAAAATACTTTGTTTTATCTTAGTTAAACTTATATCTTAGTTCCTTGTTATTATTTTCTGTTAGACAAAAACTATTTAGTGTTTGACGTAGTAGAAGACTCTCTAGTCTTATTTGAAGTTTCTTTCGGAAATCTTGTTCGCTCTCTCTCTCTTTTGTTTTGATCGCTAGAATGATTTCTAGTATGAGTGCTTGTGTGAATGATATGTTTGCTATATAGATTTCATCGGAGAGTGACGAGTAGTCTATCAAGTTATTTTCTCGAGAAATTCTTCTTCATCAACATCACAGGCAAGTCACTTTGATCATACTATCACCTACGTTTTATGCATTGTAGTTCTACCATCCTATGCCCAATTGCATGCTGCTTAGGTACTTGGAAATTTTAGTATAGATTGTAGTATCATGTGGTAGGCACCCAACAACCCCGTTACTTGGCCCCGGGACGACAAATTTCATATTGCTATGCTTGAGTAGACGGGTTATCGGTTGAGTGTATACCACGAGTGATGCGAGGTTGGTATAATATTCAAGACCGGACTAAGACAAGATCTTCAAGACCTCGGACGCAATGCAACACTGGGTGAAGGACGGTTGATCGGCTCCCTGGAAAACCCAGTGGATGCCCGGGATGCTGGAGAGGCCATGACATCCTGCGGAAAGCTTCACCCAGGCTCAAAGAGACGGATGGATATTTTCAAGACACAAGGCTTACCTGCACAGCCACAAGTCATTATAGGCTCTGGCTTGGTCGGACAACGCGGCGACTCTGGACAGGCGGTGCTAGCAGATGTAGAAGAACGGTAGGATTGGATGGGCACCGACAGGGATTCAGAGGGACCCGTTGAAAGACCATGTTTTGATCATCCGGTCTTCAAACACCCTGAAGTGCGAGGACATACTCGGAGGCGATCAAATCTTGTGGGGAACGTGTGCAAAACTCTGCAGAGTACTCAAACCTAATCGATTAGCCGTGTCCACGGTCATGGACAACTTGAGCCAAAGGAACTGAAGTTATCTAGATTTCTCAACACCATTAAATATATTTGATGAGGGTAATTATTGACAACTCGGGTACGAGAATTGGTTGGCGGAACCATCTCGTTAACAACCAACAATGTAGTAACATTTTGCTTTTAGCCCTCTCTTGATGTAGGAGAAAACTTGCTTTTTGCTAAAAACTTATAGCCCCACCTGCCAAATGTGCATGTAGAGATAGATGATATTTTACCCCTCTCATTTGTGACTTGCCGGCATATTCAATATGCTGACCTACACGGCTGCAACGTCTTATGTTGCAGATATCTTTCTTCGACGAGTAAGAGTACGATTCAGGGTTACGGTCTACACTCAACTTGCCGTTGGTGTTTATTGGGACTCCACTCCCTTGACCGCTTCCGCTGAGATAATTAAGGTATATATCAGTTTTTACGCTATTTTACATGTGATTGCACTTTGATATATACATTGATGTACTGTGTGTGCCAGCATACTGATCCAGGGATGGCACAGAAACACAGAGGCTTGACTCGTCTTGAGTCGGGTCGCTACACGTGTAAAGCCAGATAATGTAGATGGATCTACAGAAGGTCCTTTTGCAGCAACCCATGAGGTCTTGGGATACTGCTCAGGTTTACAGTATGATCCATCAGCATTCAACTTTCTCTCAAATGCAATACCCTCTTTCCTAGGGTTTCTATTTAGAATCTGCTTTTTGAGCACATCGTAAAGGGTTCGATGCCCTTTGAGACTTTTGTATATGCATGTCACATACAATTCTTTCAACCATGCATTTTCATCACTGATATTTGTGGGTTCCTCAAGTGAGGAATTTGTGACCACGCATATAGTTGAACAATTTGTAGCAATAGAAGCATTTTAACTTTCAGGTGAAGAATTAGCAGATTCACGATTGATGCATTTCAAACATAGTGGAATGAATTCTTCCTGAGCGGAACTGATCTGTTGACCAAGCAAAGAATCATTTTCCCTTTGAAGATCATCACGATACATTCTTAGTTTCTCAAGATCCTGCTTTCTTTGAAGAAATTCATAAGAAAGTTTCTCATGATCAGATAAGAGTGTTTCATGACGACTTTGAAGGCTTGCAAACTTAGATTGAAGACGTTGAAAGTCTTCAGTCAGAGTTTGTGTCCGATCCATTTCCTCATTCAACAGGTCATCCCTATTGTCTAGCAGTTTCTGAAGCTTTTCAATAGCATATTGTTGCTTAGTGGCAATATTACCAAGTTTGTAATAGATGGGTTTCTGATAGTCATTAGGTTCATCACTTAAATCACACGAGGAAGCATGGTTGAGTACCTTGGCACCTTTTTCCATGAAGCAATAGGTTTGAGCAGAGTCGTCATCACAATCATCAGTGTTGTTGATGAGATCATTTTCTTCAAGATTGAAGATGGACTTGCTCACAAATGTGGTGGCAAGAGCTAGGCTTGCCACACCAGACTCTGGCTGCTCCTCAGATCCTTCATGTTCTTCACACTCTTCTGATTCTTACTTGGAGTCCATTTCCTTTCCAATAAGAGACCAACCTTTCTATAAATGCTCTTCTTGCGGAATGATGATTTTAAAGATGAGGACTTTGAAGATTTCTTCTTTTTCTTTGAGTCATCAGAACTGTCGTATTTGTACTTCTTCTTGTTTGATTTTTTACCCAACAAGGACAATCAGTAATGTAGTGGCCTAATTTCTTGCATTTGTGACAAGTTATTTTCTTGTAGTCCTCTGATGAAGATTCTGATTTTTTCATACCACTTCTTGAAGATTTTCCAAACTGACCACATCTAGAGAACTTCTGGAATTTCCTCACTAGCATTGCAAGTTTCTGGCCAAGTACTTCAGGGTCACCAAGACAGCAATCAAATTCTTCTTCTTTAGATGAGGAAACTGCCTTTGCCTTCAGCGCATGAGATCTTCCATAGCTTGGCCCATAGAGATCTCTTTTCTTAGATTGTTGGAATCCATGAGTATTGAGTCTCTCAAGAATGTCAATAGGATCTAGTGACTTGTAGTGTCCATACTATTGAATCATCAAAGCAAATGTATCGAATGAGGAAACAAGAGATCTCGGAAATTTCTTCCCCACCTCATGCTCGATGATGTCAGCGGCAATAAGATCCTGGAGCTCATTGGAGATATCAGTGAGGCGATCGAAAGTTTGCTGAAATTTTCGTTGTCAAGTCTTTTGAAGCAATTGAAGAGATTGCAAAGAACATCAACCCGAGAGTCACGTTGAGTTGAGATTCCTCCGTTGACCTTGGAGAGCCTGTCCCACATGAGCTTTGCAAATCCCAAAGCACTTACTCTATCGTACTCACCTTTGCTCAGATGGCCAAACATGATATTCTTCGCTTGAAAGTCAAGTTGCTTGGATCTCTTCACATTAGCAGCATTGATAGTTGGGGTGAAAAAGGGAACACCATTTTCCACAAGATACCAGACATCACTGTCAATTGCTTCAAGATGCATGCACATCTTGTTATTCCAACAGGGGTAGTCTGTCCCTTCAAAGGTAGGATAACCCGCAGATAACTTGAACATACATGTAGGCTACATAACTAAAACCCAAGGTGGTAACCAAAATCACACATAACATGGGAGTACCTTGCTCTGATACCAATTGAAAGTGCGTTATATGGATGTCAGGACCCCGATCCTAAGTCATAAGAACCCAACATGTAACACATCACATCACTTTGCAGCATCACGCACGGTAAACTCCACGGCTGCCACCTTACCTTGGTCGGGACCGTTTACGTCTTTTGGCTCACATATATGAATGTGTCGCTAGCATTCAAACGACAAAGAATCCGGGTCGACATGACTAGTTATAAACCCAAGTGGTACAGGGACACGCATACATAACCCAGCAAAGCAGGTGTCGGTCAATAGCGTGTGTAGACGAGTCGTAGCAAGCTACAAGGACTCCATTACACCGCGTGATATTTCCCCGAAGGGCAGACACAGGAACAAACAAGGATACATGTCGGTCAATCAATGTGTACGGAGCAGTAGCAAGCTACCAGGGCTCGGTGGAAGCACAAAGAGGCATTTCCTCGTAAAGAGTACTACTAAAGGCACACAACTAGGTGTCGAATCCCACACATACCAATGCATTTCAAATATACACACAATATGCATGATATGTGTAGATACAACATGGCATCACAACATAACTCTATGACTCAAGCATTTATTAAAAAATTATAAGAGTCAACATAGTATGATATTACAAACAGGGGTTACATGACCCAACACTCAAGTCATACAAGCATCAAGCGGAAGAAAAACATGTCTGGGTATAGACATGTACTAAAATGGCTGGAGGAGCCTGAAAAGCTACAATAACCCTACCAAAGGAACCAGACCTCTATCTGGGAATCCCAAGCTATTCCGGTCAACGTCGATCACATCGTGTAGACCCAATAGCGAGACTAATGTTTCCTCTGCAAAAACATAAATAAGCAAACGTGAGTACAAATGTACTCAGCAAGACTTACGTGAGAACTATCTACATATGCATCAGTATCAATGAAGGGATTGTGGGGTTTGACTGCAACAAGCCAGCTTTGACTCTTGGCTAACCTATACTACGTCTACAAATACTTTCTTTGAGGTTGGATAGCGCACACGAGTCCACATATTCACCAATTCAATACGCCACTATGGATCCACTCTCGTCTCCCTACGAGAAGGACATCCATAGCACTCACACTTATCTTGAATATTTTATAGTATCCATTCAAGTTGTTTATGACCATATAAGTTTTCAAGTAGTCCATATCCGCGGACGTGGATATTCGAATATATTAGATTACCCTGCAGGGGTGTACTTCTTCACACACGCTCCCACCACTTATCACCATATGCACGTCATGCATCTCGGCAACCTTCAAGCGGAAGAACTGGCGTCGGTGTCGGCCACGACCTAACTAACCACACAAGACTCTAGTCCAGGTTTATCGCCTATTTGAGACAGAACCCGCAAGGAAGTCCGGGTGAAGTATCCTCTACGGTCCCAAACAATGTGTACAGGGTTCCCAAGCCCACCTCGACGGATGGTACTACGCTTGGTACACCGGGCCACGATGCCTAGTCTATCCCAAGCCCACCTATACGAGGTGCCACTCGATAGACTACTAGCATGTCCTAAAAACACCAGAAACTAGTTGCAACTCTTGGACAGAGCTCTAGGTGATTAATAAGTCGACAGAGTCAATTAAGGATCCCAATGTGCGGTAGTAGCTAGTCTTGAATAACATGCACGAGACTCGGTTCTTAAGGACGGTCCCAATGAGACAACCCGCCATGTACTCCGACACAACCTCTCATCGGTACCTTTACCAAATCAGGTTCACACCTTTACTCTCACACTGTGGGGCATGAACACAGCTATTCTGATTCATCATCTAGATGGATCAGACCCGACGCAACACTAAGCATAGCAGGCACAGTTAGAAAGCATGGATGAGTAGCACATCAAGGCTCAAGCAGTTTCTACTTATGCTAAGTGGTTTCAACTATTTACTATGGCAAAATCAGGTCATGCAGAGGAATGGGTTCAACTATCGAGAATAAATAACAGTTGAATCGTTGCTGTCCTAATGCAATAAAAGAGACCAGGAGCGAGAGAGTAGGATTTTATTGGAATGTTCAAGGGGGGTTTGCTTGCCTGACAGTTCTGAAGATAGCAATGAGTCTTCATTAATGTCAACGATCACGTCGTTGGAACCATTGTCTACTGAGAGGGAACAAAACCGACAAAACAAGAAAGGAGCACATTCAATGCAATGCAACAAACATGATGTATGATATGTCATGTTAAAGCATTGAATTGACCTAGTGGAAAGGATAGTCACATTAAGTGAAGTGGAATTCAATAATAAATCAAATACCAACTCCAACACTATTTATCAAATTGTCCTAACCATCATTTTCCCTACTTGGTGATGTTAACTTGTTCAAACATGCATGAACATACCATAAACAGATTCATTGCATTATTTTGATCATTTTTCATATATTATTTATTTAATTTGGAGTTATATTTTATTTTTTATGATTTTTAGAAGTTTGGGATATTTTATGGAATTATTTTTATATCATAAAATCATTTATTGCGTCATGGTGATGTCATCAAGTTAAACGTGCGTGGGCCACGTCAAACTGACCAGTGGGGGCCACTGGTCAGTGACCCACTGGCTAATCCCATGCTGACCCGCCCCTAATGGGGTTTGACCCACCCCCAGGGCCCACTTTCATCGACTAATGGGGTGGGGATTTGGTCCTAATGACGTCCACGTCGACCCACACCGGAGGGTGGTCACCGGCGACCATAGCCACGGAGGAGGGCTCATCGAAGATGGCTTAGATGGCGCTACAAAGCACGGTTTCGAGAGCGGTTTGCGGCTATGCGAAGCTAGCGAAGTGGCCGATATAGCAGAGGCAACGGGAGGAGCTAGGGTAGCTGGAGAAGGCATCGATGACAAGGCGCGCGGCGGCCGGAGTTCGGGTTCTTCGGAACCGGCGCTAGAGGGGACGAACGACCGCGGCGAGAGGGGGATGGAAACTACAACTCACAGCGGATCCAGGGGCGCAGACGGTGGGCTCAGCGACGTGTTGTGGCCGACGAATCGACGAGAGAGGACTGGCGGACGGAGGTGAGGAAGACGGTGGCGATGGCGGCGCTCCGAGGCCTTCGAGATCGATTCCGGTGGTGAGGAGGAGTAGGGCGACGGGGCGGTTCCATTGGCCACAAAAGAGAGGCGAGGGGTGGCTGGAGGCTACGTGGACGACGGTGGCCTGCTCGAGCAGAGCTCGGCCAAGGAGAGGGGAAGGCGATGCAGAGCGCGGGAAGAAGAGAGAGGGGTCCACAGGGTGCGTGGCGTTGTCTAAGAGCTCCAGGGCTAGCCACACAAGCATGGAGGAGCTGGCCTCGTCGGCTGTGGCATGCTGGACAGCGAGCTGCTTCTCCTTCTGGCATAAGGTAGAAGAAGCTCTCGCTGATGGGCTCCGCCTTAGGTGAGAGCGAGGTAAGTTTCCTCCTCTGTTTTTATTTTTTTGTTATTTCTTGTTTTATAATTTATGTGATATATTTTGAATTTATTTTTACAATCAAATCATTTTTATAGCTTCTGAAAATTATTATGTGGCTTGATGATATATATTCATAGCCACTCACCAATTTTCAGAATTATTGGAATTATAATTCTCTTGTAGCAAAATTATATCCAACTCAAATAACTATTAATTTAATTCAAAGTCCGAAATAAATGCTTTTGTGATTCCAAAAATATTCATTTGAATTTTACCTCATGTCAATATTTTATCGGAATACCATGGACATTTTCTTGGACTTCTTTGAAGCAATTTTTATCTTGGTCATTTGACAAAATTCTTTGTGAGGCTTGATCATACCTCAATTCAAATTCATTTGAATTTAAAAATGCATGCATGAGTATGCAATGGCAAGCAATGCTAAACTAGGGTTGTGACAATGGACTAGAGGGGGTGAGTAGGATATTTTTACAAATTCGTCATTGAGGAATTACTCGTTGAGTAAATTACTTAGCAACGATACACAAGAGCGAAATAAGTACTCAAGTGCATGCAGAACATAGCAACAGCATATTCATAAATATGAACTGAAACATACACATAGATCAGATAGCGTGTAACTAGGATAAGCAGGTGAAGAACAAGGTGGTTGAAGATTTTGAGATGAGGAAATTAAGAAAGTCTTCAATGAGAGTCTACAAGTAGTAATGATCAATTTCATCGACAAGTACTTGAGGAATAGATGAGTTGAGGAAATAGAACCAGGATCTCGATGAAGACAATGGTTTGATGACCAAGTTCCAACTGTTGTGACAGTTGTACGTCTAGTTTGGAGCAGCTTCGTATTTAAACCAAAGGACACACAGTCCTAGGACACATAGTCCTTACCGTATTCTCCTTGAGCAAAGGTCGCACAAACTTCGCCCAACACTCGTGGTAACTCTTCACGGGAGACTTCCAAACCCTCACAAACTCGGTCACCCGGCAATCCATAATTTACTCCTGGATGCTCTAGACCATTGATGCCTAACCATCTGAAAGATATAGTCTTCAAAGGTAACAAGCGTAGGTTCCACACAAGAACAATCTCTTTAGTGATGCTCAATCCCTTTGGGTTTTGGTTTTGGTTTGGGTGTTTGGGTTTTTCCTCACAGATGATTTTCTCTCAAAGTCCTCAAAGGATGGTATGCTCTCATATAACAAGTGTCAAGTCCTCTCTCACAGAAGCCAACCAGCTACTTGTTATAGGGTCGGCTATTTATACCATGGGAGCAGTCCCAACATGATACGGTATAAATGCACCCTAATGATATGGCCATTATGTGGATAAGGTTTTAGGACAGCTGGCGCAAGGCACAACAATGGTCGGAATTTTTGAACTATGAAAATCCTCAGATATATCATGTTCCTCACTTATAGGCAATTCGCACTAGCGAAATCCTAAGTCCTCGGTCAAAACAATTTCCTCAAAGACCAGAAGAGCTTTGTCTCCGTTACTGAATAAAATGTCTGAACTGCAAGAGATTTCCAAAGGCTTCACTTGAAGGATTCATTATGTGTGGCTTTGAGATGAGCATCACTTAGAAATTTTTCCTTAGCATTACCTCAACGCCCTTTAACAGTATGGTGTTCCTATGACTCAATTCCTATGACTCAACAGAAAGAAAATGAGACTATGGAAGCAGAAGTCTTCACACTTCAAAGTCCTCGTATCAATATCTTCAAGGATACACCAATTTCCTTACTTTCAAAATCTTCAATAAAGTATTAAAGTCTTTAGTTGGAGACATTCATTTTTAGGGGTCGACTTTCTTCGATTATCTCAAACTCCTCGGCGACTTATAGAGCTTGTGTACACTCACAAACATATTAGTCCCTTAACCTATAAGTCTTAAATACATCAAAATCACTAAGGGGCACTAGATACACTTACAAAAACAAAAACGCAGATCACAAGCATCATGAAGGATTTCTGGAGCCGCTAATGGGGAGTATCACCAACCTACTATTAAGTAACTACTTACAAATTATCATTCACTTGTTCCACTCTCTACTTGCCTAGCATGCTATCTTTATCATTGTCACACAAAAACAAAAAGTAAAAAAAATTAAGATAAATTTATCCTCATCCACTTGCGAATCTTTTCAGAAGACCCGATTATGTTGAACCAATTGCTAGTGAGTTTAGTGCACTAGATGATCTTTATAAGGTCTTGCTTGAAAATTGTGAATATGAAAATTGTGATGAAGTGTTAAAAGAAATTTTAAAAGTGATTCAGGATAATTCCTTCAATGAAAAGCATGATTGCAAGCAAGGTTCTCAGAATCATGATTTTGGATCGGATCGGAGCTCTGATGGCAGGATCGCAAATCATAGAATCTTCACTATCAGGATTGTAAAAGCTTAAATTCTCTGAACCAAAATCATAATATCAGAGGAGTTTTTTCGGGTCATAAAGTCCTAGAATCGTAAAACAGAATCATGATTCTAACAACCTTGATTTCAAGGTTGTTAGTATAAATTCTATGGCTATCAATTGTGCTAATGATCATAATTGGTGTGATAATCATGATGTTTATTTTGATATCGATAATTCTAAGCTTCATGATAAATATATTAAGTATTCTAATATTTGCAATACTACTAAGAGTGGGTTTGGAAGAGCGTCAACTTTAGGTAATAATGATCCCATTATTTTGGAGAATGATATATCCTATGAATTTTTTGATAAAAGTGGGTTTGGAGAGGTCATGACTTATGTTGGTGTTAATCCCACTATCTTGGAATAATATAAAATGTGTATGCATGTGGATCATAAATAGAATGTTTATATGATAGTTATATAGTTGAGCGTGATTATGATCCTACATGCAATTATTATGAGAGAGGAAAGTATGGTTACAGGAATCTGCATGTTACTAAATTACCTCTCTTTGTGTTGAAATTGCCAATGCTTCGTTCTTCCTACTTGTATATGATAGACACTTATTATCTTCATAAATTGTTTGCTTATACAATTCCTATGCATAGGAAGTATGTTAGACTTAAATGAGCTTATCACATGTTTTACGACGCTCTCTTTGTGCTTCAATTCTTGTCTTTTATGTAAGCATCATTATTATCCCAAGCCTATCTTCATGGCTATAAAGAAAGAGATTGTTCAGAGACAACCCAATGCTTTATGTTTGTGTGTGATAACATGGTTTTCGCCTCTGTAACTATTATTATTTTATGTTTAAATTAGTGTGTGTTCCAAGTAAATCCTTTAGGATGATTTGAATGATAGTGGAATAGATGCGGTGCAAAAACAGAAACTTTAGCATTGAGTGCATAATTTCTCTTATTTTACTGGAACGTCTTTTTTATCTATATTTTTTCACAATATTTTTATATAAATTCTGCAGGTATTCCTAAGTTTTAAGAAATTTTGAAGTCACATAAGTATGGTACTTAACTATATCATTACACAGTGTTCTGTTTTAGACAGATTATGTTTTTTGCTTGCCATAGTTTGCTTGTTTTGGTGATGTCATGGATTGTATCGGGGGGTATAATTCATGGAGAAATTAGAATACACTACCTTATGCAATAATAAAATATTAATCAATTTATAGCAGTATCTAAAGTATTTGATATGTTTATTATACTAACGGATCTAACGATGTTTCTTTTGAGTTTTTTGTACTGAAGTTTTCAAGTTTTAGGTGTTATCACGATGGATGAAGGAATAAAGACAGGCAAGTGCCTAAGCTTGGGGATGCCCAAGGCACACCAAGGTAATATTCTAGGAAGACTCAAGCATCTAAGCTTGGGAATGCCCAAGAAGGCATCCCCTCTTTCGTCTCAATCCATCGGTATGTCACTTGGAGCTATATTTTTATTCATCACATGATATGAGTTTTGCTTGGAGTGTCATTTGCTTTAGTTTGTTTTTGTTTTAGTTTTCCACAACCATTGTTATCTGAATACACCGACTTGAGAGAGACACAAGATCACCATGATTTATTAGAATACTTTATGCGCTTCACTTATATCTTTTGAGCTTAGTAGTTGCTCTAGTGCTTCGCTTATATATTGTAGAGCACAGTGGCGTATAGATTTTAAAGAAACAATTTCACTCTAGTTCTTCACTTATATTTGTTTGAGAGTTAATAAACAGCGACGCTAATTTGCATGGGTTATAAGACTAGTCCAAAAATAATAGGTATTCAATGAGTGCATAATCCAAACCACACGTAGCACATAAAAGAGAAATCATGGTTAATGATATTAATGTGGTAATGTGAAAAAACATATGTGCATGATCATTGGTTAATATAGAAGTATCATGAATTAAAGGTTGTTAACTTTCAGTTCATCCAAATATTTTTATGGCATGGTGATGACATGAGACCATACTTATTCCTCGTTGAAATCCTAGTGTTGTTTAAGTCGAGGGCGCGTGATAGTTAACTTCTACCAACCTCCTCCCTTGAGGTGTGCGAGTAGTGCTTTGCTTCGAGAGAGCTAATAAAATCTTGCAATAAGTATGTGAGATCTCTTTGACTAATGTGAATCCATAGATACACGCACTCTCACCTCCACATATTTGCTAGCCTCTTTGGTACCGTGCATTGCACATTCTCACCTCGAGGATTGGTGCAGCCTTCGCCGGTGCATCCAAAACCCATGACATGATACACTCTGTTGTTGTCGGAATTGGGGCTCCGAGGACCTAAAGAGGTTCGAACTCTGGGGTGTGCTGGTTCCCCCGCCCTGCTCTACCTCGTAACCTCACGACGACACTCCGGCGTGCTTGAACTAAGGAAGAAGAACATTGGACATGGAAGTTTACCCAGGTTCATGCCACCTTGTGATATAAAACCCTACTCCAGCTTGTCTGGATTGCTTGAGGGTGAGAGAGAGTACAAAGGTGGGTTCTGGCTAGCTCCGGGTCAATCCCCTTCTACGACGGTAGCCTGCCCTATATTATACTAGCCCCTGTCCTCTTCCTGTGAAAACACAAGGCGGGAAGGGTTGCCACAACGGCAAGATTGAAGGGGGCAGGATTGTGGCTTATCCTAACAAAAGTAGTATTCGCGTGCAAAAGCCTCTTGTTGTGATGCGCTCGTGGGCTCGGGGATGACCTCCGCCCTGGAGAGCCCCGAGCCTTGGTATTCTTGCACCAAGTGGGAAACCTTTGGAGATTGCTTTGGGGATTGGCGAGCTGGCCCTGCTCCCTTAGCACAAAAGAGGAAATCCTCCTCATTTGAGCCTGCTGGCATGGCTCCTGGAGCTTCTCGGCATGGCGTTCTACCTGAGGAAAGGGTGATGCAGAGAAGTAGATAAGTATTTCCCTTGGTTTGTTGAGAACCAAGGTATCAATCCAGTAGGAGGAACAAGCAAGGCCCCAATAGTAGTACCTACACAAACAATCGAACACTTGCACCCAACGCTATAAAGGGGTTGTCAATCCCTTCAGAGTTATTTGCAAGGATGAGATATGATAGAGGTAGATATAAAAGATTGCGGAAACAAAAGTAAACAATTGCAGCAAAGTATTTTTGGTATTTTTGGTTTATAGATCTGAAAATATAATATGGAAAATAGACCGACGGGCCATAGATTTCACTAGAGGCTTCTCTCATAAAGGAAAACAATACGATGGGTGAACAAATTACTGTCGAGCAATTGATAGAAAAGAAAATAATTATGAAGATATCCAAGGCAATGATTATGCATATAGGCATCACGTCCGTGTCAAGTAGACCAAAACGATTCTGCATCTACTACTATTACTCCACACATCGACCGACTACTGTCTGCATCTAGAGTATTAAGTTCATGAAGAACGGGGTAATGCATTAAGTAAGATGACATGATGCAGAGGGATAAACTCAAGCAATATGATGAAAACCCCATCTTTTTATCCTCTATGGCAACAATACAATACATGCCTCGCTACCCCTACTATGTCACTGGGTGAGGACAGTGCAAGATTGAACCCAAAACTAAGCACTTCTCCCATTGCAAGAATTACCAATCTAGTTGGCCAAACCAAACCAGTAATTCGAAGAGACTTGCAAAGATATGAAATCATGCATATAATAATTCACAAGAGACTCAAATAATATTCATGGATAATCTGAACATAAACTCACAATTCATAGGATCTCGACAAACACACCGCAAAAGAATATTACATTGGATAGATCTCCATGAAGATCATGAAGAACATGGTATTGAAGATCAAAGAGAGAGAAGAAGACATCTAGCTACAAACTATGGACCCGTAGGTTTGTGGTGAAGTATTCATGCATCATCGGAGGGGCAATGGAGTTGATGTAGATGCCCTCCGTGATCAATTCCCTCTTCGACAGATTAGCGAAAAAGGCTCCCAGATTGGATCTCATGGGAACGGAGGCTCCCAGCGGCGTAAAAGTATTTCGTGGCTCCCTTTGGCGATACAGGAATATTTGGGAATTTATAGGCCAAAGAATAGGGTTAGGAGACCTGTAGGGGATCCACCAGCCAGGGGGCGCGGCCAACCCCCTAGGGCGCACCCTGCAGGCTTGTGGCCTCCCGACAAATGTCGTGCCCCTAAGTCTGCTGCGTTTCTTCTGGTCCAAGAAAAATCATTCCGGAGATTTTATTCCGTTTGGACTCCGTTTAATATTCCTTATTTGTAATACACTAAAACATGGAAAAATAGAAACCGGCACTAGGCTCTAGATTAATAGGTTAGTCCCAAAAATAATATAAAACAACATATAAAACATCCAAAGCAGATAATATAATAGCATGGAACAATCAAAAATTATAGATACGTTGGAGACGTATCAAGCATCCCCAATCTTAATTCCTGCTCGTCCTCGAGTAGGTAAATGATAAAACAGAATTTTTTATATGGAATGCTACCTAACATATTTATCCATGTAATATTCTCTAATGTGGCATGAATATTCAGATCCATAAGATTCAAAACAAAAGTCTAATACTGACATAGAAACAATAATACTTCAAGCATACTAATAAGGTAATTGCTTCCTTTCGAAATAGCATGGTCTTAGAAAGTTATCCCTACAAAATCATATGGTCTGGCTATGATCCATCTTCACCACACAAAGTATCTAAGTCATGCACAACCCCGATGGAAATCAAGCAATTGTTTCACACTTTTTATGTTCTCAAAAATTTGCAACTCTCACGCAATACATGAGCGTGAGCCATGGATATAACACTATAGGTGGAATAGAGTGTGGTGGAGGTTGCAAAAAAAGGAGAAGATAGTCTCACATCAACTAGGCATATCAATGGGCTATGGAGATGCCCATCAATAGATATCAATGTGAGTGAGTAGGGATTTCCATGCAACAAATGCACTAGAGTTGTAAGTGTATGAAAGCTCAAAAAGAAAACGAAGTGGTTGTGCATAAGATGTAATTCCACTAGTTATATGAAAGTGACAAAATAGGAGACTCTCTATGAAGAACATGGTGCTACTTTGAAGCACAAGTGTGGAAAAAAATAGTAGCATTGTCCCTTCTTTTTTTTCTCATTCGTTTTTCTTTTTTTCTCTTTTTCGGTGGGCTTCTTTGTTCTCTTTTATTTTATTTTATAGGCTTTGTTGGCCTCTTTTATTATTTTTTCGTAAAGTCCTGAGACTCATCCCAACTTGTGAGGGAATCATAGCTTCCATCATCCTTTTCTCACACGGGACAATGCTCTAATAATGCAAATCATCACACTTTTATTTACTTACAACTCAAAAGATTACAACTCGATATCTAGAACAAAGTATGACTCTATAAGCAATATGGAAGTGATGGTGCGTGTCATAAAAAAATGAGACGGTGGTGTTGTATGGCAATATATCTCGGAATGGCTATGAAAATGCCATAATAGGTAGGTATGGTGGTTTTTTTGAGGAAAATATATGGTGGATGTTTTGAGGAAGGTGGGTTTAATGTACCAACGAGAGTTGCGCGGTACTAGAGAGGCTAGCAAAGGTGGATGGGTGAGAGTGTGTATAATCCATGAACTCAACATTAGTCATAAATAACTCATATACTTATTGCAAAACCCTATTAGTTATCGAAGCAAAGTATTAGACGCATGCTCTTAGGAGAAGGGTTAGTAGGAGTTAACCATCGTGCGATCCCGACCTCCACCCAAAGGTTGACAATCATTAAACAAATCATGCTCCGACTTCATCACATAACGGTTCACCATACGTGCATGCTACGGGAATCACAAGCTTTAACACAAGTATTCCTTCCAATTCACAATTACTTACTAGCATGACTCTCATATTACCATCTTCATATCTCAAAACTATATGCAATGAATCAAACTTCTCATCATATTCAATGCACTTAATATGAAAGTTTTTATTATATCCCTCTTGGATGCCCATTATATTAGGACTAAATTCATAACCTAAGCCAATTACCATGTTGTTTAAAGAACTCTCAAAATAATATAAGTGATGTACGAGGGTTTAATAATTTCTATAAAACACAACACCGTCGTGCTCTAAAAGATATAAGTGAAGCACTAGAGCAACATTGCCTAGCTCAAAAGATATAAGTGAAGCACAAAGAGTATTCTAATAAATTCACGATTCAGTGTGTCTCTATCAAAAGATATGTGTAGAAAGGATGGTTGTAGGAAACTAAAATGTAAAGACTCTTATCATACAAGACGCTCCAAGCAAAACACATATCATGTGGTGAATAAAAATATAGCCTCAAGTAATTTTACCGATGGATTGAAGACGAAAGAGGGGATGCCTTCTGGGGCATCCCCAAGCTTAGGCTCTTTGGTATCCTTGAATACGGCTTGGGGTGCCTTGGGCATCCCCAAGCTTTGGCTCTTGTCACTCCTTTTTCCATAGTCCATCAAATCTTTACCCAAAACTTGAAAACTTCACAACACAAAACTCAACAGAAAACTCATGAGATCCGTTAGTATAAGAAATATAAATCACCACTTTAGGTATTGTTGTGAACTCATTATTTATTTAAATTGATGTAATATTTACTGTATTCCAACTTCTCCGTGGATTCATCAAAATAAGAAAACAACACAAAGAAAACAGAATCTGTCAAAAATAGAACAGTATGTAGAAATCTGTTTACTTAGAATACTTATATAAGTCCAAAAACTCTGAAAACCTAGGAAAATATGGTAAATTTGTAAATAAATCTTGTGTAAAAATGCAGATTAAAATCAGGCTCCAGTGAATTTACAAAATTCCTGGACTGAGAGCACAAGTTTCTGTTTTTCAGCAAAATCAACTTGCAAACACCGTAGACCATCCCAAAGGTCTTACTTGGCTCAAACACTAATTAAAAGAAGAAAACACAATTATTACAGAGGAGTGTGTTAAGCACACAAAAACAGAAGCAAAAACAAAAGCATTAAATAAAATTGGGTTGCCTCCCAACAAGCGCTATTGTTTAACGCCCGTAGCTAGGCATGGTGATTTCAATGATGCTCGCATAAAAAGTAGTAATTGAGATATGCAAAAGAGCATCTTGAATAGCATGAAAAACACATTTAAGTCTAACCCACTTCCTATGGATAGGGATTTTGTGAGCAAACAATTTATGGGAACAAGAATCAACTAGCATAGGAAGGCAAAAGAAGCATAACTTCAAAAATTTAAACACATAGAGAGGAAACTTGATATTATTGCAATACCTACAAGCATATGTTCATCCCTCATAATGAATTTCAGTAGAATCATGAAGGAATTCAACAATATAACTATCATATAAAATTTTCTCTTCATGGTCCACATGCATGCAAAGTTGACACTCTTCCAAAAGAGTGGGATTATCATTAACTAAAGTCATGACCTCTCCAAACCCACTTCTATCAAAAAAATATAAGATTGAGCACTCTCCAAAATAGTGGGATCAATAATGCCTAAAGTTGACACTCTTCCAAACCCACTTTCAATATCATAATCATCAAGAGTATTAAATAAATTATCAAGATCATAAGAAGTATTATCACCCCCAATCATGATCGTTGCAATAAGTAGTGGTCATGGCAAACTCATCAAATATAGCATCCCCAAGCTTGTGGGTTTGCATATCATTAGCACAATTGATATTAATAGAATTTATAGTAACGTCATTGCAATCATGCTTTTCAATCAAGGAGCTATCATGAATCACTTTATAAATTTCTACTTTCAACACTTCATCAAAAATTTCAGATTCATGATTTTCAAACAAAATTGCCCACACACGTACGCCGCCACACCCGGGGAACCTCCCAGGGGGCGTGGGCGCCCTCCACCAGTGACCCATTCTAGCTCAGGAAGTCGTGGAAAAATCACAGCCCGCGGACGCGAACGCAAGGGGCGAGGCGGCCATGGGTGGGGTAGGAGGAATGACACAGCTACTCGGCCACCCCGGCCATGGAGACACCCCACCGATGCGGCCCGCGAGTTTATAGTGGGGATGGACAGCCAGCCCCACACCTGTCTCCGGCTCCTAGACTCCTTCGCAGAGGAGATGGCGGAGCGCACACCCCCTGGCCTATGGCTACAGCCGCACGACTGCTGCAATGGATCTTCCTGGGTGGCGAAATAGTTCACTCCCTTTGGCTCATGTTCTTGAAGCGGGGGTGGAAGTCGTTCGCTCTCACTCGCGGATTGAATGAGTGGAATGTCCTCCACTTCAGGTTCGACGAGACCACCATCTTTTCATGACGATCTTAGGGGAAGATGACGACCGCCTGGGCTGCTGCATGAAGAGCAACAACAATGGTGGCAGCAGCTCCTCCGGTGATGATGGTAGGAGCAGCACTTCCTCCGAGAGAAGCTTGAGTGACGACTCCTCGATCATCCACGTCAAGAAGGAAGACTCTCACTAGGCGCAGGCAGTGCCAGAGTCATAGTCCTCGAGGCGGTGCTATCCGGGCCCGGTCCTTCCTCTTTTGCTTTTTGCTTTTTTCTTTCTGCAATGAACCATGTTGGCCCCGTGGGGGCATGTAAGAAGAATTAGGGCCCTTGCACCTTAGGTTTAATTTTGTCGAAAATGAGTTTTTTCTTAGGGCTTCTCGCTAGGCTTGTCCCCTTCTCTGTGGTCGCCTTAATGCTTTGTGTCGCTAGGACCCAGCCCCCGAGAAGGACTTAGTCGTCGATGTATGTGAGGTCCCAATGCCTAGGACAAGACCAGGAGGTGAGGGGCCCGAAGTCCGGTAAGATCCCGTGAGGTGTCATGCTCAGTAGGCCCCCCTTGATGCACAAGCAGCTCACGCAAGAGAAGATGCTTCCGCCTAGAGCGAGGTTGCGGGAATAAGGAACACTACCAAAGATCACCGAGTCGTGTGGGGCACTTAACTTAACTTTCCAGAGTGTGTCACAACGTGGTCGCGGCCTATGAGAGGTTCACATGGCATGAGGGCGCATCTTCCCAAAGTTCACTTCCTTATCCCATCTTCTATCCAGGTACATATCAATGTAAGCCCCGCGAGGCGTGCGTGAAAAATTGCTGCCCTTTGCAACCAATGCCTTTGCAATTCAAACCATGCGCCCACTTCTGAGGTCCCCTCACAGGGTTCTCCCCTTTTCCCTTGCTTTCTTAGGTGCTCTGCATCATCGGGACCTAGCCCTCGAGCGAGCCTCAGCTGTCGCTGGTATGTCACGTCATGGTGCTTGGACAAGGCCAGGAGGTGAGGGGATCCGGGGGCTAGTTAAGGCTCCTGAGGCGCGATGCTCAGGAGTCTCCCCTTGACGCGCAAGCGGCTCACGTGAGGGAAAATGTTGGCAACAACGAGGCTGCCCCGGGGGGTTCTCATACTTAGTCATTTGCAAGGCCAATAATTTGTCGCTTTCCAGGCATGCCTTGTGAGATCTCTCGAGTGATTCGTCCCGAGGAAAAATCATGCGCACAAAAGCTTCATTTCGAAGGATTGAAAGCTTGCACTTGGTTCTCATGTGAGGAGAAAAGACACCAAGGTCCTTGGTGGGATGACGTGCACGGGAACAGGCCCGTGAGCCATAGCCCAGTCCCTTGGGTTTTCAACACTGTTGCGACTAACCCGAGCACACACACCATGTCCAGCCCCCGCTCGCATGAGGCTCAAGGGGAAGCCGGCGAGCGCGTGCCGCGGAAGAAAGCCAGCAGCTGCCGTGTCAAGAAGGCCTCACCCTGAGGTTGGTGCGGCCCGTGGGGCGGTATCAGTTGACTATCCACAAGCATGGAGCATGGGGCTTCCGCTTGGGCGTGGGCATGGTCATGGTTTGATCGTTCTGCCGCGTGAGGCATGGAACTTCCACTTGGGCATGGGCATGATCATAGTTCGAATGTTCTACGAGCGCTGAGCATGGGGCTTCCACTCGGGCGTGGGCATGGTCATAGTTCGATCGTTCCGCCAGCGCTGAGCATGGGGCTTCCATTGGGGCATGCACGATAGCTCTATTCCAGAGTCTCTGGGGCGTGTACAGCCCCATTTCGTTCGTATGTGTGGCAAGCAGGGCAAAACTGGTGCAGGTGTCGGATGCTCCAGGCACGGGGCTCAGGAGCTCCTTCCTCGGTCCTCGGGCGGTTTGTGCCTAGTTCTTGACGCAATTGTGTGCTCATGTAACCTTTGACATGGGGGTGACACGCGTCGGGTGACCATCCAGAGGCCATTGCACGAAGAGGTTGGACATCGTGGACCCAAATGAGGTGACATGTGCGGGTGTGGACCACCAAACAGAGCTTGTTTACTCAGGTTTAGCAACGCTGCATGGACGGACCCGAGCATAGACGTCGTGTTGAGTTCCTCCATGGAATGATCAAGGGAAAAGTCATCGGACGCATGGAGCCCGAGGTGGCGAAACACCAAACTAGCAATCATACAAATTGGGTCACACCCTTACTTACTTACTCGCGACGATTCCATGAGAGGGCAAGACACCAAGGACCTCTGTGAGATGACGTGCACGGGAGCAAGCCCGCGAGACAGAGCTTGATTGCTTGGATTTATCAATGGTGTAGGGGCCGACCCGAGCACAAACGCCGTGTCCAGCCCCTAGTCATGGGATGACCGAGGGAAGAGTTGCGAGGGCTCAACGATTTCAGATGGTGACGAGGGACCATACACAAGGTTTAGGCAAATGTCATAAACTCTATAAAAGATAACCATATTTTCTACATGACCAAAAAGTGAGGATGTTACAGGGACAGACCCTTGCCAACTTGAGGATGATGTAGCCCGAAGGGTTCCCTCAATTTGAACAAACCGAAAAGTCACCTAGCAATCATGTTGTTGCGGAAGCGTCAGGCTGCTTGGCGAAGCGTGTCATGGAGGTTCACCTCTCACGGACCGGTTGGCCCCTGAGGTCTTGAGGGCTTGCGAGGGCCCGACATCTTGCGAGTCGCCATCACGAGTTGTGACAACCTTTGTAAGGTGGCGTTGGTGTTCTCCATGGCAAAGGGCATGAAGACATAGTTGGTGGCGACACCCCTGCTCAGGCCAACGTGATGGCCAAAAGAGTTCGTCAAAGCCGGCCCTGTTGAGGCTCACAGTGTCGACGCACACGTGCACCTTGTTGTTCTCCCCAGGGCAGCAGTCGAGTTGATGGGATGTCTCGAACGATGCTCGCCATGCATGGCATGAGCCTCTCACAGCTTGTCAATCTCTTGGGTGATGAACTCTTGTGCCCCTGGCAACTGGCACCGTATTCCTTTCTTGCGGGAGAACGCGTCAAAGCATGCCTCCAAGTGGTTCTCGAGCACCTCCCTCATCACACTAGTCAGGTCACACACTTTCCAGGTGGAAGCCCTCAAGCCTGTCGCGAGGTAGGCGCCTGGTGCGCCTTCCTATGCTGGGGGGAGACAGGAGCCGAGAGCGAGCACAAGGCTCGTGATGCTGGAGTCAGGCGCTGCATTCTTCGCCTCAACGGGGCCTTGGACGGGGAATGACAGCTTCTTCCTTGGGGACGCGGCCTCGCGGAGCCCGGTGCCTCCCTCATCATCTGAATGCTCGGCCATGGTGATGGAACATACCGCATCCTTTTCCTGGCAGGAAATGGTGATGATGCCGCTGTAGCTAGGCATCTTGAGGATGTTGTAGCCATCGTGGGTCGCCGCGATGAATTTGGCAAGCACCAGGTATCCCAGGATTTCATTGTATGGGAGGCTGATGTGTGGCACATCAAAGTCGATGAGCTCGGTGTGGTAGTTGTCGCGCGTGCCGAAGGTGACAGGGAGGTGGACTTGCCCTAGGGGAATGGTGCAGCCATCGGTCACCCCATAAAATGGCCTGGTAGGCAGCAGTTGGTCGTAGGGAACCTTGATTGTCTCAAACATCCCAACAGAGAGCACATTGAGGCTGGCGCCTCCTTCGATGAGGGTCTTGGTGACTCAGACGCTGCTGATGGCGGGAGTGCACAACATGGGAAGCGCGCTCGCGATAGCCGTGGATTTGAGCCCCTCCTTGGAGTCGAAGGAGATGGCGTACTATGACCATTTGAGGGGTCGGGCGGCCTCTGTCCTTGGGAGGGCGGCGCTCACCTCATGAGAGAACTGCTAGAATAGTCGGTTCGATGCGGGGGCATGGGCTCCGCCGAGGATACATGCTATCGCGCGAGGCTCCTCATAGCCCCCAGCCTCCTCGCCATGTTGGTTGTTGTTGTTCCTCCTGGGCGGCGGTGGCAAGGGCGGAAGGGCAGCACTATCTTGAGGGTGCACCTCGCGAGGTTGTTCTCTGTAGGCGCCCTCACGAGGCTGATCACGCCAGCCGTCCTCGCATGGTTGCTCGCGCCAACCCTGGCAGGGGTTTCCATTGTGGTTGTCCCACATACCGTCGCCACAGCCACCGCCATGGCCGACTCTACGGCCATTGTAGTCTGGACGCCTGCCCACACGCTCGTCGCTGAGGGACTTGAGCTCTTGGCGGTCTTCGGTGTTGTGGTTGTGCACGTTGTGGCAGACATAGAGCGGATGACGGTCCTTCTCGGGCACATCATGGTCACGGCCGCGCTTCTGCTCAAGCTCCTCCGCAAGAACAGCACGGCCCTTGTGCTTGACCTCCTTGCCCTTTGCCTTACTATTGTCGGGCGTGGCGTCCGGGTCGTTGTGGATGAACATGTGACCCTCTTCGGCCTTGGCGCACTTGTCAATGATGTTGAACCGCTCCGGAGCCGAGCTCGGGCCGTTATTGATGGCGAGCTTATCACACATCCGGACGTCCTTGGTGCTGTTGGGGAATGCCATGATGATGGATTCATCTGAGTCACACGGGATCTTGTTGCACACTTGGCTGAAGCGCTGGATGTACTTGCATAGGGTCTCTTGATACGTCCAAAACGTACCTATAATTTTTTATAGTTTCATGCTACTTTTATGCTTTTGGTAATTGTTTTTGTATTAAGTTTATGATTTATTTGGACTAACCTACTAATATTTGCAAAACTTCACAATTTTCTTGTTTTACACTTTGATGTGTAGGAATTATCAAAAATAGAAGAGGAAACCTTGTTGGAGTGGGACACTGACTTTCCTGAAATGTGTCCCCCCTACAGATTTTAGCGATCATCAGTTTCCGCCTCGAAGATGACGTCAAATGGAAATATAATACATGTGAAAGTTGTCGTGGATTTTATTATGATAATTCTTGACATACAATTCGGCCCATTTGGAGTTCGGACGCTCCACGAAAGCCCGTTTTACTGGAGGAAAAATATCTGATTACAGGATTACGAGAATCGGTAACGTGATTGAGTCCAACTCTTATCATATTAGATGGATTCGGCCAAGCCACGACTTGGGGACCTCATTAGGGCTGAGAGGGGTTCCTAGGAAGGTTTTAGAGGTGCCCAAGAGCCCTCGGATCAAAGGGGCATCCATCGGAGGGCCAAGGATGATTGTCTCGACTCATATAAGGAGAGGAAAAACCTGATTTCTCGAGAGCCACCAAGAGCTACGAGATTTTCTCTTCCATCGCAGCCGCCTTGGGGTGGAAAACCACCTCCGTACCAGTACCATCTACAAGGAAGAAGGGGGGCCAAGGGCCGTGGCCGCTGTCGGCCGTCGTCTCCTCTCCGGGTTGCACCTCTCCATCAACCTCTTGCTCACCATGGCCATGTGTGAGTAGTCTCCCTCGGGGCTGAGGTCTTCTGCGTGTAGCTATGTGGTCATCTCTCTCTCCCATGATGTGATCTTGATTGTGATCATAGGCTATGTTAATCTAGGGTGATCCCATGATGTTTCCCCTTCTTCTATGTATTAGATTGGTGTACTTACTTGATCTTATCTAGTATAATCCCCGAAACCATGGAGATAGCGGTCTATTGGACATGCATTGTAAGAATATTTTCATGAGTTATTTCCTCTTTTGTGAATTGATTGAAGATTGAGAGTCTCTTGGTGATTATCTTTGACTATCCTTGAGATATGTTGTGGTGATTGTGGTACTCTCTTTGGATGGCCATAGTGACATTGGGAAATCCATAGATGAGAACTACGAACTCTGAGGTCTGCATTGGGAAATCCATAGATGGTCCTCTCTTGATCACAAAGGAATGACCTCCAAGTACATCTCCATTGCATGTTTTAGTGGAAATATCATGTGATTAGACTATGTTAATGTTGTTGGGAGTTGCCACTAGTGAAAGTATGAAGCCTAGGCCTTGTTTTCCACCATTGAACACCGTTTACTTTTAGTTTTGTTTCACGTTTGCTTGCTGTCATTTTTATTTCAGATTTACAATACCTTGTTTTACCATCCATATCACTTGCCTTTTAACATCTCTTCGCCGAACTAGTGCACCTATACAACTGACAATTGTATTAGGTGTGTTGGGGACACAAGAGACTTCTTGTATCTTAATTGCAGGGTTGCTTGAGAGAAACCATCTTCAATCTCTAGTTCCCTGAGTTCGATAAACCTTAGGTCATCCACTAGAGGGAAATTGTTGTTGTCCTACAAACCTCTGCGCTTGGAGGCCCAACATTGTCTACAAGAATAGAAGCGTGCGTAGACATCAAGCTATTTCTGGCGCCGTTGCCGGGGAGGTGAGTGCTTGAAGGTATATCTTTAGATCTTGCAATTAAATCTTTTCGTTTCTTGTTTTTATTTTCACTAGTTAGGCTTAATGGAAAACAACAAAAACATGAGAGAGCTTTATAAACTTTACCTCGAACTAGGACATGAAGTGTTTGATGAGAAAATTAAAAAACCTATGGAACTTCATTATTTTGCATAAAAATTATGATGGTGTCAATGTTATTAGTATGCTTCCTTTGAATATCAATATTTATAACGACATGGAAAGCTCTAAGCTTGGGGATGACGGGTTTGATGAACATGATATTTTTAGTCCCCCAACTTTTGAGGAGAAAAATTGGTTTGATGATACTATGCTTCCTATATATGATGATGATGAATGTGAGCTTGTTAGTCCTCCTACTATAGAGGATAAAAAATTTATTATGATTTTGATATGCCTCCTAGAAATGATGATTACCATGATGATAATGATTGATTTACTCTCACTATTCCTAATAAGAAAGATTTTGCTTATAAGAAGAGTAATGGTACTTTTATGCTTTTGGATCATGGAAGTAATGCCTTATGTGATCATTATATTGTTGAGTTTATTCATGATCCCAGTGAAAATTATTATGAGAAGGGAACATATGCTTATAGATATTCCAATAATATCAAGTTCCCTCTCTTTATGTTGAAGGTTTTGAAGCTGCACTTATTTTTCCTTCCTACGCTTATTGCTTTGTGCTTCAATGAATTATTCTATTGCAACATTCATATGCATAGCAAGCATGTTAGACTTAAATGTGTTAGGTATTTGCTTCTTGATGCTCTCTTTTGTTCTACAACTCTTATTCCTATGAGAGCATCATTAAAATCTTAAGCCCATCTTTATGGATGTAAAGAAAGAGCTCTAGGGAGACAACCCTTGTTATCCTTACTTTGAGTTTTTACTTTCAGTTTTTAGTGGTCTTGATGTGTGTTACTACTGTAGAAACATCATTGTATCTTTATTTTTAAGCTTTGTGCCAAGTTTTAGCCTCCGATTGCAAGAAAGTTCAAAAGTTGTGACATGTTGTCCAGAAACAAATTATGTCTGCTTGACGGAACAATTCACCAAAAATCACCAGATAATCTTTTTCATCTGAATTGTTTTGACAATATGCCCTATAGAATTGGCTTTCTGGCTTCTGTTATGAGTTTTTTTATTTGAGTTGCAGAACTGCCCTTAAGAAATTATTTACTACCTGCTTGTTTGTTTTTCACACATTCTGCCACGTTTTGCGTTTTCATCGTTTTGCAAATCTTAAGCTTGATTTTTCTTTGCAAAAACTTTTTGGAAATTTTGAGAAACAGTAGCTCATCATGAAAATATTTATTTCCAGTGGAGAAAAAATATTTCATTATAGGTACTAACCACTCTATTCAGCTTTTGATGAGTTTCATATGAAGGGAGTTTTCAAGTATGCGATGGAAGATGATGAAAGAAGATCTAGGATTGTCAAGCGCTCAAGCTTGGTGACGCCCCCATGCACCCCCAAGAAATATTCAAGTAAACTCAAGCGTCTAAGCTTGGGGATGCCCCCGTGCATTCCCTTCTCCATCAACAATCATCAGTTCGTCCTTCTCCATACTATATTTTTATCACTTCATATGTTATGTGCTATGCTTGGAGCGTCCCGCTCTTTACTTTTTAGTTTGTTTTAGTTTTGCTTGTTGGTCATAAATAAGTTACATCCTATCATTCTTATTTGGGAGAGAGACATGCTCTGTTTTAATTGCTTAGAACATTCTGGTTTTCACTCTTATTGTTCTGTGAGTGTTCACTTTTTGCTAGTATTGCGTTTAGCTCTTGTTTTCCACTCATATTTTGTTTAGAGCTTGTTGGTTTGCTTCAGTTATATATGATTATCTCTCTGGTATTTAATTAATATTATCTGTGAGAGTTGTTTCAAGAAAGTTTATTGGTGTTGGAGAAGAGTAAAATATGTCATGCTTATAATGGTGCAATAGGAAGCTTGTTTAAACTGTGGCTTAGACTTTAACATGTCATGTTAGATATTATCTTAATTATATGCTTAGTAGTTATTGATGTATCATGACTTGTCTCAAATAAATGAGAGTGCTTAATGTACCATTGAAAGAATCATGTGTTGTTTGTATCATATCGAAGCATAATATTGTGGTATTCTCCTTACTGCTTCATTTGGATTGACTTGGCGCATGCTCACATCATGTTATGACTACAAACCAGTAACTTATAGCCTCTATGATCATTTAGTTTTTGACTTGTAATATTATTTATGCTTTTATTAATAATGTTTTGTCATTATGAATGATTATGGTCGTTATTGCTCTCTTAGTTGGTTGCTCCCACTCTCTTGCTAGCCTCCACCTGTATTGAGTATGAGCTCTACTCGTGCATCCAACTCCCAAAAAAACAAAGTTTGCCAAATGTGTCCACCATACTTATACGTCTCAAACGTATCTATAATTTTTGATGGTTTCGCGTTGTTATCTTGTCAACTTTGGATGTTTTGTTTACCTTTTATATCTTTTTTGGGACAAACTTATTAATCCAGTGCCAAGTGCCAGTTCCTGTTTTTTCTGTGTTTTTGACTCTTTTCAGATCTGATTTTAGAACGGAGTCCAAACGGAATAAAATCCCCGAAATATTTTTTTCCAGAAAGGAAGAAGATTGGGAGGCTTGAGGGCCAAGGCAGGGGGCCCACAAGGAGCCCACAAGCCCTGTTGCCGCGGCCAGGGGGCCGCAGCAACCAGGCTTGTGGCCTCCCTGGCGCTCCCCTGCCCTAGCTCTTTGGCCTATAAATTCCCTAAAATCCCAAAAATATCAAGGCATCCACGAAAACACTTTTCCGCCGCCGCAAGCTTCCGTTTCCAGGAGATCTCATCTGGAGACCCTTCCCAGTGCCCTACCGGAGGGGACTTTGGAGTTGGAGGGCTTCTACATCAACATCATCGCCTCTCCAATGACTCGTGAGTAGTCCACTTCAGACCTACGGGTCTGTAGTTAGTAGCTAGATGGCTTCTTCTCTCTCTTGGATCTTCAATACAAAGTTCTCCATGATCTTCACGGAGATCTATCCAATGTAATCCTCTTTGGCGGCGTGTTTGTCGAGATCCGATGAATTGTGGATTTGTGATCAGATTATCTATGATTTATATTTGAGTCTTTGCTGATTTCTTATATGCATGATTTGATATCCTTGTAAGTCTCTCCGAATCTTGGGTTTTGTTTGGCCAACTAGATCTATGATTTTTGCAATGGGACAAGTGCTTGGTTTTGGGTTCATACCGTGTGGTGACCTTTCCTAGTGACAGAAGGGGCAGCAAGGCACACATCATGTTGTTGCCATCAAGGGTCACAAGATGGGCTTTTATCGTAGATATGAGATTGTCCATCTACATCATGTCATCTTGCTTAAGGCGTTACTCTGTTCTTATGAACTTAATACACTAGATGCACGCTGGATAGAGGTCGACGTGTGGAGTAATAGTAGTAGATGCAGAAAGTATCGGTCTACTTGTTTTGGACATGATGCCTATAGATATAATTATTGCCATAGATGACGTCACGACTTTGCGCGGTTCTATCAATTGCTCGACAGTAATTCGTTCACCCACCGTCTACTTGCTTTCATGAGAGAAGGCACTAGTGAACACTACGGCCCCCGGGTCTATTCACAACTATCGTCTCCACTTTCGCTTTTACTTTGCTTTGTTTACTTTTGCTTTCAGCTCTCACTTTGCAAACAATCTATAAGGGATTGACAACCCCTTCATAGCGTTGGGTGCAAGCTCTTTGTGTTTGTGCAGGTACTTGTGACTTGAACGCTCCTCCTACTGGATTGATACCTTGGTTCTCAAAACTGAGGGAAATACTTACCGCCACTGTGCTACATCACCCTTTCCTCTTCAAGGGAACACCAACGCAAGGCTCCAAGGCCGCGGGGAAATCCTTTGCATATTTTCCAAGGAAGTCCCTATAGGCGTAGCCGTAGCAGCAGGATTCCTGGCGCCGTTGCCAGGGAAGGTTAGTTGTTGCAGTAGCAGAAGGATTTCTGGCGCCGTTGCCGGGGAGGAGAGATCAAGTCAAGATCTATCCAAGTAGGTGTCACAAACTCATCTCTTGCATTTACCTTTTTTCGCCAGTTGCCTCTCATTTACCTCTCCCCCACTTCACATTTGTCGTTTTCATTTGCCTTTCTCCTTTGTCGTTTCCTTTTGCCTTTTTGTCGTTTTCCTTTGCCGTTTTCTTTCGCCCTTTGCCGTCTTCCTTTGCCGGTTTTCTTACTTGCTTTCTGTTCGCTTGTGTGCCATGTACCTTCAATATGCTTGCATCTTTGCTTGCTGAAAATCTAGTGATATGGATCCTCATCCACTTGCTAATCTCTTTAAGAGATACAATTATGTTGATCCAATTGCTAGTGAGTTGAGTGCACTCGACTATCTTTATGGAGTTTTGCTTGAGATGCGTGAACCTAAAAGTTGTGAGGAAGAAATTTATGAAGTGATTCACGAGGGCTCCTTGGATGAAAAGCATGATTGCAATGGTTTCACTATAAATCCTATTAGTGAGAATCATGCTAAAAATATGCAAAACTCTAAGCTTGGGGATGCTAGTTTTGCTATGTGCCCTACTTGTTGCAATAATCATGATTGGGGCGATGATCTTTCTTATGATCTTGAAAATTTGTTCAAGCCTCATAATGATTATGATATTTGCAATAATATTAAAAGTGGGTTTGGAGAAGTCATGACTTTAGTTGATGATAATCCAGCTGTTTTTTAAGAGCGTCAACTTTACATGCATGTGGATCATGAAAAGAATATCCTATGTGATAGTTACATTGTTGAATTCGAATATGATCCCACATGTAATTGCTATGAGAGAGGAAAATATTTTGGTAGAAACATTCATGTTACCAAATTACCTCTCGTTATGTGGAGATTGCTATTGTCTCTTTCTTCTTCCTCGCATATGGCAACTATTGGTTGTCTTGACAATCTGTTTTCCTATAAAATGCCTATGCATAGGAAGTATGTTAGACTTAGATGTGGTTTTCACATGCTTTAGGATGCTCTCGTTGTGCTTCAATTCTTGTCTTTTGTGAGAGCATCATTGAATGCGTAGCTAAGGGCGTTAAACAATAGCCCTTGTTGGGAGGCAACCCAACGATTCTATCCTTTTTATTTCTGTTTTGTGTTTTCCACACTTTCATAATTCTGTTATGATTGTGTTTTTTGTGTTTCTTTTTGCGTTTGTGCCAAGTGAAACCGTTATGATTAGTCTTGGGGATGATTGTTTGGTCATGCTGGAAAAGACAGAAACTTTCTGCTCACGAAAAGAATTTTCATTTTTGTTCTGTTAGAGCTTTTGCGTTTATTCTTTTTGCTGCTGATTGCTACACACATTCTTCAGAGTGTCGTAATTTGTAAGAATTTTCGAAGTACAAGAAGTATATGAAGTATACAAATTGCTACAGACTGGTCTGCTGTTAACAGATTCTATTTTTGTTGAGTTGGTTGCTTATTTTGATGAAACTATGGATAGTATCGGGGGTACTAGCCATGTAAGATAGAAAATACAGTAACCCAACATCAACATAAGTAGAATTTAAGTTTTCTACAGTACATAAGGAAGTGGTGGTTTGCTTTCTTATACTAATGTTATCATGAGTTTCTGTTTAAGTTTCGTGTTGTGAAGTTTTCAAGTTTTGGGTGAAGTTCTTATGGACAAAAAGATAAAGAGTGGCAAGAGCTCAAGCTTGGGGATGCCCAAGGCACCCCAAGTTGATTCAAGGATGTCGTAAAATCCTAAGCTTGGGGATGCCCCGGGAAGGCATCCCCTCTTTCGTCTTCAATCCATCGGTAACGTTACTTGGGGCTATATTTTTATTAACCACATGTTATGTGTTTTGCTTGGAGCGTCTTGTATCGTAGGAGTCTTTTATTTTTGTTGTGTCACAATCATCATTGCTGCACACCTAGAGAGAGAGATACATGCACTCATCGTGATTTTGTCGAGCTTCACTTATATCCTTTGGTTAGACAATTCAGCTCACATGTGCTTCACTTATATCTTTTGAGCTAGTTGATTTTGCTCTATGTGCTTCACTTATATCTTTTAGAGCACAGCGGTGCATGGCTTGGTAGTTTATCTATGCTTTGATAGTAGTCTCAAAAGGGGTAGTTATCCAAAGGGATATGAAAACTTCCACCTTCATGTGCATTGAATAGTTAGAGAAGTTTGATTCATCTCAATTAGTTTTCAGTTGTGGTTGTGGTAATATTGAAGTTATATTAGTAAGGTGTTCTGGATCTAGAAATACTTGTGTTGAAGTTAGTGATTCCCGTAGCATGCACGTATGGTGAACCGCTATGTGGTGAAGTCTGAGCATGATTAGTCTATCGATTGTCATCCTTTGTGTGACGGTCGGGATCGCACGATGGTTTATACCTACCAACCCTTCCCCTAGGAGTATGCGTTGAATGCTTTGTTTTGATTACTACTAAAACTTTTGCAACAAGTATATGAGTTATTCATGACTAATGTTGAGTCCATGGTTTAGATGCACTTTCACCCTCCACCATCACTATCTTCTTTAGTGTCGTGCAACTTTCGCCGGTGCACAAAACCACCCATATAGCCTCCCTCAAAACAGCCACCATACCTACCTACTATGGCTTTTTCAAAGCTATTCCGAGATACATTGCCGTACGACTACCACCATGACATGTGCCACCACTTCTAAATTGCCATTGCATGATCATAAGATAGCTAGCATGATGTTTCCATTGATGTCTATGCCATGCTAGATCATTGTCACGGTACACTACCGAAGGCATTCCATATAGAGTCATCATTGCTCTAAGTTTTGAGTTGTAAGTGTGATGATCATCATTGAGGGAGCATTGTCCCATGTGAGGAAATAAAAGAGGCCAAAGATGCCCACAAAAATAAAAAAAATAAAAAAAGAGGCCAAAGATCCCACCAAAAAAATGAGAGAAAAAGAGAGAAGGGACAATGCTACCACCTTTCCACACTTGTGCATATTAAGCACCATGATCTTCATGATTCAGAGTCTCTCGTTTTGTCACCACCATATAGCTAGTGGGAAATTTTCATTATATAACTTGGCTTGTATATTCCAATGATAGGCTTCCTCAAAATTGCCTTAGGTCTTCGTGAGCAAGCAAGTTGGATGCACACCCACTAGTTTTCTTTAAGAGCTTTCACATACTCTTAGCTCTAGTGCATCAATTGTATGGCAATCCCTACTCATTCACGTTGATATATATTGATGAGCATCTCCATAGCTCATTGATATGCCTAGTCAATGTGACCATCTTCTCCTTGTTTGTCTTGCAACCTCGACCACACTCCACTCCACTTATAGTGCTGAATACATGGCTCACGCTCATGTATTGCGTGAGAGTTAAAAAAGTTTGAGAAAGTAAAGGCGTGAAAACAATTACTTGGCCAATACGGAGGTTGTGCATGATTTAAATTCGTTGTGCAAGGATGATAGGGCATAGCCACACTATATGATTTTGTAGGGATAACTTTCTTTTGGCCTAGTTATTTTGAAAGTTCATGATTACCTTGCTAGTTTGCTTGAAGTATTATTGTCTCCACATCAATAGCAAACTATTGTTTTATATCTAATGGATCTGAACATTCACGTCACATAAGAGGAGTTACAAAGGACATATATGCTAGGTAGCATGAAAGCATCAAAAATTCATTCTTTATCACTTCCCTACTCGAGAACGAGCAGGAGTTAAGCTTGGGGATGCTTGATACGTCTCAAACGTATCTATAATTTTTGATGGTTTCACGCTGTTATCTTGTCAATTTTGGATGTTTTGTTTACCTTTTATATCTTTTTTGGGACTAACTTATTAATCCAGTGCCAAGTGCCAGTTCCTGTTTTTTCTGTGATTTTTACTCTTTTCAGATCTGATTTTGGAACGGAGTCCAAACGCAATAAAATCCCCGAAATATTTTTTTCTAGAATGGAAGAAGATCGGGAAGCTTGAGGGCCAAGGCAGGGGGCCCACAGGGAGCCCACAAGCCCTGTTACCGCGCCCAGGGGGGCCCGCGGCAACCAGGCTTGTGGCCTCCCTGGCGCTCCCCTGCCCTAGCTCTTTGGCCTATAAATTCCCTAAAATCCCAGAAAAAATCAGGGCATTCACGAAAACACTTTTCCGCCGCCGCAAGCTTCCGTTTCCGCGAGATCTCATCTGGTGACCCTTCCCTGTGCCCTGCCGGAGGGGACTTTGGAGTTGGAGGGCATCTACATCAACATCATCGCCTCTCCAATGACTCGTGAGTAGTCCACTTCAGACCTACGGGTCCGTAGTTAGTAGCTAGATGGCTTCTTCTCTCTCTTGGATCTTCAATACAAAGTTCTCCATGATCTTCATGGAGATCTATCTGATGTAATCCTCTTTGGCGGTGTGTTTGTCGAGATCCGATGAATTGTGGATTTGTGATCAGATTATCTATGATTTATATTTGAGTCTTTGCAGATTTCTTATATGCATGATTTGATATCCCTGTAAGTCTCTCCGAGTCTTGGGTTTTGTTTGGCCAACTAGATCTATGATTCTTGCAATGGGAGAAGTGCTTGGTTTTTGGTTCATACAGTGTGGTGACCTTTCCCAGTGACAGAAGGGGCGGCAAGGCACGCATCGTGTTGTTGCCTTCAAGGGTAACAAGATGGGCTTTTATCGTAGATATGAGATTGTCCATCTACATCATGTCATCTTGCTTAAGGCGTTACTCTGTTCTTATGAACTTAATACACTAGATGCATGCTGGATAGCGGTCGATGTGTGGAGTAATAGTAGTAGATGCAGAAAGTATCGGTCTACTTGTTTTGGACATGATACCTATAGATATAATCATTGCCATAGACGATGTCACGACTTTGCGCGGTTCTATCAATTGCTCGACAGTAATTCGTTCACCCACTGTCTAGTTTCTTTCATGAGAGAAGCCACTAGTGAACACTACGGCCCCCGGGTCTATTCACAACTATCGTCTCCACTTTCGCTTTTACTTTGCTTTGTTTACTTTTTTCTTTCAGTTCTCACTTTGCAAACAATCTATAAGGGATTGACAACCCCTTCACAGCGTTGGGTGCAAGCTCTTTGTGTTTGTGCAGGTACTTGTGACTTGAACGCTCCTCCTACTGGATTGATACCTTGGTTCTCAAAACTGAGGGAAATACTTACCGCCGCTGTGCTACATCACCCTTTCCTCTTCAAGGGAACACCAACGCAAGGCTCTCCTTTGCATATTTGCCAAGGAAGTCCCTATAGGCGTAGCCGTAGCAGCAGGATTCCTGGCGCCGTTGCCAGGGAAGGTTTGTTGTCGCAGTAGCAGAAGGATTTCTGGCACCGTTGCCGGGGAGGAGAGATCAAGTCAAGATCTATACAAGTAGGTGTCACAAACTCATCTCTTGCATTTACCTTTTTCTGCCAGTTGCCTCTCATTTTCCTCTCCCCCACTTCACATTTGCCGTTTTCATTTGCCTTTCTCCTTTGCCGTTTCCTTTTGCCTTTTTGTCGTTTTCCTTTGCCGTTTTCTTTCGCCCTTTGCCGTTTTCCTTTGCCGGTTTTCTTGCTTGCTTTCTGTTCGCTTGTGTGCCATGTGTGTGACATCCTCGACTTTTGCAACAGTAATTATTGTAATTAAGCTACAGTATCAACCGCTAATGATGCCACGTCATCGAATTCCCATCTCAGACCCGTGTTGATTCGAGTCTGTCCGGATCCAAAATTTGAAAGCAAAAGAAAAAGTACTTTATAAGTTCATTACAAATATAAAAAGAATATGTATATGAAAGAGAGATTTAGAAGTATGTATAATAAATTGAAAAAGAAAGTATAATAAAAGAAATTATTTAAAAAGAAAAATCAGTTAGTGAAAAGAAATTAGAAAGAAAGAAATAATAAAAAAGGGAAAAGGCAAAATAAAACAAAATGAAACAAAAAGAAAAAAAAGAAAAAGCAACCCCCCCCCCGGCCCAGCTGGGCCACCCACAGGCCCAACCGGCCAAACCCTAGAGCCCCCTGGCGAGCAATCCCACCCCCCTCGCTACTCCCTCCCCTCCTGAGCGCCGCCACCCCCCCCCCCCCCCCCACTCGCCTCCCATGCCGCCGCCAGCCTCCCCCTCGTGGGGGGCCCCACCCCCACGACAGCGCCACCTCCCCCCCTCTCTCGGTCCTCTCCCCCCACCCCCACCGACACTCCCTGCCCACGAGAGAACCCCATCCCGTGACTCTCTCGCACGACGCCAGGCCCCTCCCCATCTCTCCCGTGACCCTCGCCCCCATCTCCCTCCCACGAGCCCTCTCCTCCCGTCGCCCCCCCCCCCCTCTCAGATCCACCTCGGCTCCCCTCCTGTCGCCCCCCTCCTCCACCTCGCCCCACCTCGGCCGGCGGCCTCTCCTCCTCCCGCCGGCAGCCCCCCCACGGCCTCATCCTCCCGGCCGGCGAGCCCCTGCTCCTCCAACCGCCGGCCACCACTCCCCCTCCTCCGGCGGCGGGCTCCCTCCCACGACCTCATCCCCCCGCCGGCCGAGGCCCCTGGTTCTCCCACCACGACACCACCCCCCCCCCCTGGAGACCGACCCCGGGAGCCCCGCCGGCCGAGCCCCTCCATGTCGGCGGCTCCATCTCCGGGGGCCCCTCCTCACCGGGGCCCCTCTCGGCGAACCTCCGGCCGGCTCCTCCTCGCTTGCACGCCCGTCTTCACCGGAACCGCGTCACCGTCGTCACCTTCACCTTCGTGCGAACTCCGGCTTCATCGGGCCGTCTCGTCACCGTCGGTGAGCCCCTCCTCGGGCTCCTCCCACCATGTCGTTCTCCTCGTCGCCCCAGTTCCGTTCCGGCAAACGAGGCCTCGATCCGTCGACGGTAGACGCCAGTAGGAAGGATTGAATATTTGGTTCCTCTAGGTTGAGTTGGAGCAGAGAGAGTTCTGTGTCTCTCTGTTAACAGAGAGGGAGATGAGAGTTTTGAGAGAAAATAAAAAAACAAATGATGTATTAGATGCGTATGTATGTATGTATGTATGAGATGTGATGTATGTATTTGCGTATATGGATATTTAGGGGAATACGGTATTTGCACGGTTAGGTATCTAATAAAAAAGATGAGTAAATGGCCTAGGGTCACTTACCGGTGGGGCCAATGCACCCGCTGTCTATGACAGGGAGGCCCCACGCGAGAGTTAATATAAATTATAAAAATAATGTTTTCATTAAATAAATAAATAAATAGATATAACAATTAATTAATGAGTTAATGAATTAGTTAAATAAGTATATAAGTTAATCTGTTAATTAGAATAATTAATTAACATAATTAGAGTATGCCACGTGGGTCCCTCATTAAATTAATCTGATAAATCAATAATTAATCTTAAATAAAACTTGTGCCTATGACGTTCGGGACCCACTGGTCAGTTGACCAGTCAAATGTTGATGTCAGCATGACATCGCGATGATGTCATAATGGGATTTTATTAAATCTTTTAAATCTGTTTTTAATTCCTAAATAATTAATAAAACTTTGAAAATTAATATAAAATAATCCGTAAGTCAGATGAAAATATTTTCAACATGAAAGTTGATCAGCAAAACGAGACGAACCCGGATACACGGTCCATTCGTCTGTCACGCGTCCCTGGCATAGCAAACATGGAACTTTTCCATCGTTTCCTGTATAACCGGTAGTAGCCCGAGACCCGGAAAATATCGTCAGATATTCTTCCGACCCGTCTATGACGGATGTTGCTGCGTTAGCTCATGTCTAGCCTGCATCTTTCCATGTCATGCTTTGTGTTGCATCGGTGCTATTATTTATTGTTTCTTCCCCCTCTTCTTACCGGTAGACCCCGAGACTGACGCTGCTGCCGGGTACATCTACGACCCTGTCGATCAGTCCTTTGCCGCAGAGCAGCAAGGCAAGCAAACTCCCCTTGATCATTCCTATATCGCCTATGTCTTTCTTCCTACTGCTTGCATTAGTATTTTTGCTACTGTTGTAGTTAGCTCCTATATCTGATGCATAGCCTATTTTTGATGATCTGCTACTTTCAGTCATGTACTTTAAATATGCTTAGTATAGGTGGAGCAGTCATCCCCTCTGACCCCGTAGATCAGTTGCCCCGCTTGTTGTCACATCTCGATCTCTGATCAACGAGCCAGACCCGACACAGCACGTTCACCCCCCCCCCTTCGTTGTACGACGCTACAGGGATACTGTCGGGTACCAAGGGTGACACCTTGCTAAGTACTCCTGATGATATCTCTGTAGTATAGCTAGTCGGTCGTGGTTATCGAGGGTGATTCCTCTTTCACCATTCCCGATGACGCCTCTGTCGTGCAACCCCGCGAGTGTGGGACCCCCGAGGGTGATTCCTCTAAGCCCACCTTGACAGGTACATCGTTCGGAATCCAACGAGGGTGATACCTCGGGTTCCCCCGATGTTACGACCACACAGTTACTCGATCATGTTACTGGGATCATTGGTGATTAGTTGTAAGACGGGTGGATTCCCGTGAGACTGTGTTGTTTGCCTAATTAAAATGCTAATGGATTTGGGTATTTGATCTGGGTTGGTCGGAGACCTTTTCGCACTAACCGGCTACGCGGGAAGAATTATGGGTACTCGGCGTCGCGGTATCAGCCGAAGCTTTTCATATGCCAGCAATGTAGCGGCGCGCGCCCGAGTGGTCCCGAGATGCATCGGGCTTGTGATTAAGGGATGCTAGGACTGACGTCGGCCGCCCACGCCACGTGCAGGAGCGTGAAGGGGAACTGGGCCCACGAACCCTTTGTGCTTAGGATTTAGACCGGCGGGCTGGCCTCTCTGATTAGTCTTAGGTGGGGCTGCGACGTGTCGATATTCCGAGGCCGGGCAGGACCCAGAAAAGTATGTCCGGCCAGAGTGTTATCGAGCGTGACGGGACATGTGGTGCACCCCTGCAGGGATGAAAATTAACTATTCGGATAGCCGTGTCCACGGTTACAGGACGACTTGGAGTTGTGCCCCGATCTTTTACAACTACAATTGTTACTTAACTGGAATTAGTTTGCCTCGGGATTGCTTCCTCGCAGGGAGTCGAGGGAGGATCTTTAGGCGTGACCTCACTTTAATATTGCTGCAACAATATGATTATTTTTGTGTTACCCCTGTTCTACTCTCGTCTATTGCTGCAAGACCCTGAAGATGCTAGTCTTCGATAGGACTAGGCCTTCTCTCTCTATTCTCGCATTGCTGCAGTCAGTCCACATATAACCCCCCCCCCTTCTTTGATACTGATGCATAATTAGAATAGTTCTGATGTAAGACTTGCGAGTACTTTGGATGAGTACTCACCGCTGCTTTGCTCCCCCCTTGTTCCCTTGATCCGTTTGCTGCGACCAGGTGATGGAGCCCAGGAGATGGAGGTCCCCGCGCCCGACGACTGCTACCCCGACGGTGCCTACTACTACGTGGAGGCCGCTGATGATTAGGAGTAGTTAGGAGGTTCCCACGCAGGAGGCCTCGCCTCGTTCGATCGTTGTATCTTTTGTGCTAGCCTTCTCTAAGGCACCCCATGTTTTATGTCTGTACTCAGATATTTGTTGCTTCCGCTGACTCGTGTGTTTATCGAGCTTTCGTATTCTAGCCCTCGAGGCCCCTGGCTTGTAATATGAAGCTGATGTTATTTTATTTGTGTCTAGAGTTGTGTTGTGATATCTTCCCGTGAGTCCTTGGGTTTGATCGTACGCATTTGCGTGTATGTTTAGCGTACGATTAAGCCGAGGGCGTCACAATGTGCCTTCAATATGCTTGCATCTTCGCTTGTTGAAAATCTAGTGATATGGATCCTCATCCACTTGCTAATCTCTTTAAGAGATCCAATTATGTTGATCCAATTGCTAGTGAGTTGAGTGCACTCGACTATCTTCATGGAGTTTTGCTTGAGATGCGTGAGTCTAAAAATTGTGAGGAAGAAATTTATGAAGTGATTCACGAGGGCTCCTTGGATGAAAAGCACGAGGTTTGCATGTCTAATATACGAACCCCTAATACGAGGAGGGACTCGCATGAGTGCGCCCAGATCGTAAAAGATAATAGCAACGAACAAAACTTCCTTCACGCTTTGTTCATGAGAAATCAGAATAGTGATAAACAAAGGAGACTAAGGGGATGTGATCGTCCCCACTTTGGGAGCCGTTCCTCAAAACTTGTCCAACATGAGAAGTATTGGGTTATCTGTTAGCATTCGTTGACGAATTATGCACCTCCCAAAAGCTTGTTTTACAATCTTATTGATTTCAAAAATCTCTAAAAGCTCTAGCACATGAGTAATCCCTGCTTCCCTCTACAAAGGGCCTTTCTTTTACTTTTATGTTGAGTCTTCATCTTCTAACTTTATGCACCAATTAAGAGAGCATAGTTGTCATTCTAAGTATAATGTGCATAGTCCCAAAATTTATTATTGATTAATTCACGGTTATGTTATTACTTGTTCTCAAATTATTTGTATCTAGTCACCACTTGAACTTCGAAGGTGTACTCGCATTTATGTTTTGCCCCACTCTTAAGGACAAGCGAAATACCACATTGCTATGTTTCTTTATGCTCGAAACAAACGTATAACTTTCAGGTGCATTATTATTGATGATCTTTTGTTTGTGTTACTTTTCAAGTTGCAACATGGTTGCTAAGTTTCATTGTTAGAATTATATCTATCATGCTTATGTTTAGAGTGCTATGATCTCAGCTTACAAATAATTTTACAAATATGATTATCAAGATTATGTTGGTAGCATGTCACCTCAAAAATTATTTTGTTTTTATCGTTTCACCTACTCGAGGACGAGTAGGAACTAAGCTTGGCGATGTTGATACGTCTAAAACGTATCTATAATTTTTAATGATTTCATGCTACTTTATGCTTTTGATAATTGTTTTTATATTAAGTTTATGATTTATTTGGACTAACCTACTAATATTTGCAAAATTTCACAATGTTCTTGTTTTACACTTTGATGTGTAGGAACTATCAAAAATAGAAGAGGAAACCTTGTTGGAGTGGGACTTTGACTATCCTGAAATCTGCCCCCCCCCCTACAGATTTTAGAGGTCATATGTTTCCGCCTCGAATATGATGTCAAATGGAAACATAATACATGTGAAAGTTGTGGGGAATTTTATGCTGATAATTCTAGACATATAATTCGGCCCATTTGGAGTTCGGACACTCCAGGAAATCCCGTTTTACTGGAGGACAAATATCTGATTATAGGATTACGGGAATCGGTGACGTGATTGAGTCCAACTCTTATCATATTAGATGGATTCGCCCAAGCCACGACTTGGGGACCTCATTAGGGATCAGAGGGGTTCCTAGGATGGTTCTAGAGGTGCCCAAGAGCCCTCGTATCAAAGGGGCATCCATCGGAAGGCCAAGGATGATTGTCCCGACTCATATAAGGAGAGGAAAACCTGATTTATGGAGAGACACCAAGAGCTACGAGATTTCCTCCTCCGAGGCAGCTGCCTTGGGGTGGAAAACCACCTCCATACCAGCACCATCTCCAAGGAACAAGGGGGGCCAAGGGCCGCCGCCCCCAAGGGCCGTGGCCGCCACCGTGGCCGTCGTCGGTCGCAGTCTCCTCTCCGGGTTGCACCTCTCCATCAACCTTTTGCTCACCATGGCCATGTGTGAGTAGTCTCCCTCGGGGCTAAGGTCTTGTACATGTAGCTATGTGGTCATATCTCTCTTCCATGATGTGATCTTGATTGTGATCATAGGCTATGCTAATCTAGGGTGATCCCATGATGTTTCCCCTTCTTCTATGTATTAGATTGATGTACTTACTTGATCTTATCTAGTATAATCCCCGATACCATGGTGATAGCGGTCTATTGGACATGGATTAGAAGAATATTTTCATGAGTGATTTCCTATTTTGTGAATTGATTGAAGATTGAGAGTATCTTGGTGCTTGTCTTTGACTATCCTTGAGATATGTTGTCGTGATTGTGGTACTCTCTTTGGAGGGCCGCGGTGACATTGGGAAATCCATAGATGAGAACTACGAACTCTGATGTGTGCTTTTGTAGCCCTACATAATTCTCGTCCTCTCTTGATCACAAAGGAATGACCTCCAAGTACGTCTCCATTGCTTGTTTTAGTGGAAATATCATGTGATTAGACTATGTTAATGTTGTTGGGAGTTGCCACTAGTGAAAGTATGAAGCCTAGGCCTTGTTTTCCACCATTGAACACCGTTTACTTTCAGTTTTGTTTCATGTTTTCTTGCTGCCATTTTTATTTCAGATTTACAATACCTTGTTTTACCATCCATATCGCTTGTCTTTTAACATCTCTTCGCCGAACTAGTGCACCTATACAATTTACCATTGTATTAGGTGTGTTGGGGACACAAGAGACTTCTTATATCTTAATTGCAGGGTTGCTTGAGAAAGACCATCTTCAACCTCTACTTCCCTGAGTTCGATAAACCTTAGATCATCCACTTGAGAGAAATTGCTGCTATCCTACAAACCTCTGCACTTGGAGGCCCAACATAGTCTACAAGAACAGAAGCGTGTGTAGACATCATCTCTCGAGGGCGTTGTTTCACGTGCCGCAGGTCGTTGACAGAAAGGGGGTGATCATGCGTGACCTTGAAGTTGGCGATAAACTGCTTGCAGAGCTCGCTCCACGATGAGATTGACTCCTGGATAGGTTCATGAGCCAGGAGCGTGCGCCATCTTCGAGGGCCATGGGGAACCAGTTCCCCATGACTTTGTCGTTGTCGCTCGTCGCCTCGATGCTTAGTGCATAGAGCTGGAGGAACTCTATGGGGTCGGGGATGCCATCGTACCGCGGGGGGCAGCTCAAGCTTGAACTTGAGGGGCCAAATGACCCGGCGTAGCTCGTGATTGAAGGCCCGGCAGCCCACGCTGCTCGAAGGGACACCACACGGAAGGACGGCCCGGTTCTAGCACCCATCCGCCACGACATCCTGGATGATCCGGTCTTGACGCTGACGTTGTTGCTTGAGTATCATGCACGCGTCGGGCGGCGCACGACAGATGACCTGGCAGCTGGCCTCGTCTTCGGCATGTGAAGTTGCCCTCCGAGGCTCGTTGCGAGGGCGCGCGTCCCACCGAGGCTCGACTAGGTCGTTGCGCAGGGTAGCTGGCGGAGGCGCGCCATGCGCCATGTCCCAAGAACGAGACCCTGGAGGGCGAAGCGAGCGAGAGGGTGCACGGGCTTCTCCGGTGGCGGTGACGAGCTCGATGATGTGGCCCAGCCATGCGTTGTAACCACCGTCTGTCGGGTGGTAGCGAAGCAGGTCATGCGCCATGAGCAGCGTGGCCTGCACGTTCACGTGCCCTAGGCGGGCGTGGGAGGAGGAAGCCATGGTGGTGCGGCCATCCTGCTGCACGGAAGGGTGCAAGGAGGAGTCCTGCTGCTCTCAGGCAACACGGTTGGTGGCGGTGGCAGTCGCAGCGCCAACGGAGTGGTGGCGATCATTGTGACCAGCAGGCGCTGTCTGGGCGACGCGGGCCGCCCGACGCTCAGCACGCACACAGCGAGCGTCAGCCATAGGGTTGGCAGAGCTAGAGCCGAAACAAAGCCAGTGAACAGTGGCACACCCTTACCTGGCGCACCAAATGTCATAATCGGGGCTCCGGGGGCCCAAAGAAGTTCGAACTCTGGGGTGCATTGTTCTCCCGCCCCGCTCTACCTCACAAACTCGCGGCGACACTCTAACATGCTCGAACTAAGGAAGAAGAACATTGGACATGACAGTTTACCCAGGTTCGGACCACCTTGCAGTGCAAAATCCTACTCTTTCTTGTATGGATTGCTTGAGGGTGAGCGAGAGTACAAATGTGGGTTTTGGCTAGCTGCGGGTAAATCCCCTTCTATGGAGGCAGCCTGCCCTATCTTATACTGGCCCCGGTTCTCTGACCCCGAAGACACAAGGCGGGAAGGCTTGTCACAACGATCAGTTTGAAGGGGGCAGGATTGCAGCTTATCTTCATAAAATTAGTCGTCGCGTGCAAAAGCCTCCTATCATGACGCGCTTGTGGGATCGGGGATGACCTCCGTCCTCGCGAGCCCCTAGCCTTGGTCTTCTTGCACCAAACGAAAAACCTTTGGAGATTGCTTTGGGAACTGGCGAGCTGGCCGTGCTCCCTTAACAAAAAATAGGAAAGCCTCCTCATTCGTGTCTGCTCGCATGGCTCCTGGTGTCGCTCGGCGCGACGTGCGACACCCACATGACGATGCAGGACCACGTGACCCCATCGGGCCACCCTTGATCAGTCCGCCCTGCGAGGGCCTCTGGGGTAGCCTCAGGATGCGACCTCGCGAGGGGGGCTTCGTGTGGCTCCTAATGCTGATTGCTCACATGCGCCTCATGAGGCGGGGGCCCTCGCGAGAGTCTTGCCCCGTGAAGTCCAATGGTGGACCGTGCTCCACACATGGCATGCATTGCGTCTTGGGCCACAGGTAGATGGGCCTGGGTACCCCCCAGTCCCATGGGCCCAACAGTTTCACATAAGCCTCGTTATATCTTCCGCAAAACAGCCACCATACCTAGCTATCATGGCATTTCCATAGCCATTCCGAGATATATTGCCATGCAACTTCCACCGTCACATTATATGACTTTTGCTTCCCTTGTCATATTGCGCTGCATGATTGTAAGATAGCTAGCATGATATTTCCATGGCTTGTCCGTTTTTTGCTATGCTTGATCATTGCACATCCTAGTACACTGCCACAGGCATTCATATAGATTCATACTACAATCTTCATGTGGAGTTGTAAGTAAATAAAAGTGTGATGATCATCATTATTAGGGCACTGCCTGAGTGAGGAAAGGATGATGGAGACAATGATTCCACACAAGTCGGGATGAGACTCCGAACGAAAATAAAAAAAAGGAGAAAAGGAAAAAAAGAAAAAAAAGAAAAACAAGAAATAAAGAAATAAATCAGAGAAAAGAGAGAAGGGACAATGCTACTACCTCTTTTTCCACACATGTGCCTCAAAGTGGCACCATGTTCTTTGTATAGAGAGTATCTAGTTTTTTCACTTCCGTATGCTAGTGGGAACTTTTCAATATAGAACTTGGCTTGTATATTTCGATGACGGGCTTCCTCAAATGCCTGAGGTCTTCATGAGCAAGCAAGTTGGATGCACACTCACTTAGCTTCAGTCGAGCTTTCATACACTTATAGCTCTAGTGCATCCGTTGCATGGCAGTCCATACTCCTCTCATTGATATCTATTGATGGGCATCTCCATACCCCATTGATACGCCTAGTAGATGCAAGACTTTCTTCTCCACTTTCACCACTTAGAAACCTACCACCATATTCTATTCCACCTTTATGTTATATCCATGGTCCACGCTCATATATTGAGTGAGTAATATAAAGCTAAAGCGCGTTAAAGAGTAGATCCAACTGCCTGACTTGACACCGTGGTGCTTAACATTTGTATTTATTTGGTGAAGATGGAGGCATGCTATACTTATATAATAAATGAATAGGGGGTGAACATTCTTCAAGGATCGTATATTTTCAAACTTGATGATTGTGTTGCTTATGTTTATGAATATTACTATGTTAATGCTTATTAATTCATCGGTTCTCAATGATCAAACCTGCAATAGATTACATGTTGGGTAGCATGTCACATCAAAAAATCTCTTTTTATCATTTACATACTCGAGGAACAGCGGGAATTAAGCTTGGGGATGATGATACTTTTTTATTACTCCATGCTATAATATTATCATTCTAGTATACTTTTTGGCTGTTTATATACAAATTAATATTATTTTTGAGCACTAACCTGTTAACCCACTGCCCAAAGCCAGTTGTTGTTTTCTGCGTGTTTTGGGCTTTTCAGGTTTATAGTACCAAACGAAGTCCAATTGCCCCGAAACTTTTTTATGATTTTTTCTAGACCAAAAGAAGACCCCGAAGCTTCAGAAGGAGACCAAAGGCCACGCGAGGGAGCCAGCACACAATAGGGTGCGACTAGGGGGATGGTCGTGCCTTGGTGTGTGGTGGGCCCCCCGGGCGCCTCCTCACATCCCTCTTTGTCCTATAAATCCTCAGTTATCACAAAAACCCTAGAGAGCCACCCAAAACACTTTTTCCGCCACTGCAAGTCTCTGTTCATTTGTGTGGCCATCTAGATCCCTTTTCCGATGCCCTATCGGAGGGGGGTCGATCACGGAGGACCTCTACATCAACCTTATTGCTCCCATGGTGATGTGTGAGTAGTTTACCACAGACCTATGGGTTCGTAGTTAGTACGTAAATGTCTCTCTCTCTCTCTGTGTGTCTCTATATATTGATCTTCAATACAATGATCATCACATCTTTGCTTTGATCTATCCGATGTAATCCTTTTGTGCGATGCATTTTTTGGGATCCGATGAATTGTGGGTTTATGTTCAGATTATTCATGATAAAGATTTGATCCTTCTATGAATTATAATTATGATTCTTATTTGCATGATTATGATAGCTTCATAAATCTCTCTGATCTATTGAAATGGTTTGGCCAACTAGATTGATATTTCTTTAGTGAGAGGAGTGTGTTGTACTCGGTTCAATCTGATGGGTTTCTATATCCCCGTGACAGAAGGGGACAAGATATGTCTTTGTATTGTTGCCACTAAGGATAAAACGATGGGCTTAATTCATATTTATTTAATTATTTTTGCCTACACCATGTCATTGTTCTCCAAGCATTACTCCATTTTACTTAATACTCTAGATGCATGCTGGATTGCGGTCGATGGGTGGAGTAATAATAATAGGTGCAGGCAGGAGTCGACATATTTGCTTACAGACGTGATGCCTATACACATATGATCATTGTCGTGAATATCACATAACAATGCGCTTTTGTATCAATTGCCCAACGATAATTCGTTTACCCACTGTATGCCTAATACATGAGAGATGCCACTAGGGAAAACTACGCCCCCCGGGTCTATGCACTTATAAGTTTACAAACGCAACAATTACCTCGCTGCCTTTATTTATTTTGCAATTATCAAGTTTTATATACACACTTTACTTGCTTGCAAATAACAAGTCCAAGGGGATTGACAAACCTCTTACCCGCGTTGGGTGCAAGTGTTTGCTTGTTTATGTGCAGTCGCTAAAGACAGGGGCTGGTTGTTACTCATATTGGTTCGATAAACCTTGGTTCTCTAATAAGGGAAATACTTACCTATATATTGTTGCATCACCTATTCCTCTTCAAAAAAAAACCAATACATATCACAAGCATCACACCTCTCTCTCCCTTGCTACCTTTCTCTGTGTCGCCGACAGGCTGACCCCACCACCTTCTTCCGTCCCACGCTGCATCGTGTCCAAGCCGTGCACGCACCTCTGTCGTCACCACTTCTACGATCTCTGGGATTCGATTCCTAGGTTTCCCTCTTGCACGTGAAGATGTCCCTATAAATATGCAACACCTCCATTTTCGATTCCCCCTACTCTCACCAACCAAACCCCCCTCGAGAGCACGCACGAGTGCTTCCAATCTCATTTGAACCGAAGCTTTGTGTCGTCGATTCCATTGCCAGTGAGCACTTTCGTTCCCCCTCCTATGTCTTCTCCATTACCTCGCCTATGCACGTCATTTGGACATGTTCTTATGCCCTACTGTCCTCCATAGCAGCATCATCATTGTCACCGAGCCCCACCGAAGCACGCACAATGCCAGAAGCCCTCCGAGCTTTCCCCGCTCGCTCCCATCGACCCTGACCTCCATCGTCACCACTACCGAGAGCCCCTCGCCGAACTACACACGTAGGACACTGATGTATACGCATGCTTCTATTCTTTTAGACTATGTTGGGCCTCCAAGCGCAGAGGTTTGTAGGACAGCAGCAATTTCCCTCAAGTGGATGACCTAAGGTTTATCGAACTCAGGGAAGTAGAGGTTGAAGATGGTCTCTCTCAAGCAACCCTGCAATTAAGAAACAAGAAGTCTCTTGTGTCCGCAACACACCTAATACAATGGTAAATTGTATAGGTGCACTAGTTCAGCGAAGAGATGGTAAAATATGGGTGATAGGTGTGGCAAAGCAAGGTAATATAAATCTGTAATAAAAATTACACCAAGGTAGCAAGTTACAAAAGTGAGCATAAACGATGTAACAATGGTGAGAAACAAGGCCTAGGCTTCATACTTTCACTAGTGGCAACTCCCAACAACTTTAACTAGTCTCTTTGTGATCAAGAGAGGACGGGAATTATGGAGGGCTACAAAAGCACACCTCAGAGTTCGTAGTTCTCATCTATGGATTTCTCAATGTCACCGCAGCCATCCAAAGAGAGTACCACAATCACCATAATGTATATCAAGGATAGTCAAAGACAAGCACCAAGAGACTCTCAATCTTCAATCAATTCACAAAAGAGGAAATCACTCATGAAAATATTCTTCTAATCTATGTCCAATAGACCGCTGTCACCATGGTCTCGGGGATTATACTAGATAAGATCAAGTGAGTACATCAATCCAATACATAGAAGAAGGGGAAACATCATGGGACCACCCTAGGTTAACATAGCCTATGATCACAGTCAAGATCACATCATGGGAGAGAGAATTAACCACATAGCTATTTTAGAAGACCTCAGCCCCGAGGGGGAACTACTCCCGCTTCATGGAGGGAGGAAGCAACGTCGATGGATATGAATCTGGGGGCACTTCCCCGTCCCGGCAGGGTGCCGGCACAGGAATTCTGGTCCCCCAAAACTTGTTGGCGATGGGCGCGGAGATCGGAATTGCTTCTGGAGAAAAGGGTTCCGGAATCAGGGTTTCCTCCACGGGGGTAAAAATAGGAGCCAAGGTAGGGCGCCAGAGGGGGTGGGGCCCACCCAGGCGGCCTCCCTGCGCGGCCAGGGGGCAGGCCGCGCCACCAGGGCGCATGGGGGCCTCGTGACCCCCCCTTTGGCCCTCCTTTGGCCGTCTGGAGTCTTCTAGAACGCTGATTTTTTATATTTTTTTGAGGAATTTTTTGGGCAGTGTAAATATGGGTATAAACCTACAATTCACACACATCAGCAGATAGAAATCGACACTGGGTGCACTGAGTTAGTAGGTTAGTCCAAATATGTTGAAAAGGGTATGAAAGTGTACAAAACACATAGCAATATCACCCAAAACTTGCATGGAGCAAGTAGAAATTATAGATACGTTTGGGACGTATCAGACACCATCGTTGTTGCCGACACCCACTGGAGCACTACCACCAGCCACGCCCGACCTCTCTGCCCCGAGCAATGACCACGCCACCTCTCTTGTAAGCCATCGCTGCCCTCGGTTGTCCAATTTATTTTGATGCTCTGGATTAGATCTATATGAAGGGGTAGGGTTTCTTAGTAGATTAGTATCATCCCGGTTAATCTCTAGTTTTATAAAAATAAATGCCAAGTTTTGTGTTAATTAGCCGTCGACGACCGGAATCCTTAATTACCGGTCATCCGCGTGGATTGAACGCTCGTAGCCACTCACATAGCGTCGCGTGTCCATGGATGACCCTTAGTCTTAGTTTTCTTTTTTCTGTTTTAATTTATTTTATAGATTTAGTTTTGATTTTAGATTTCTTACATATTTTAGAGTTCAACGTTTTTGATTGATTCTTTTTTGTAGTTGCAAAATTCTATGTAGTTTCTCTTTGTGCAGTTATTTTTCAAATTTGAATAGTTATGTTCAAATTTGCTCAAATCAAAAATTTGTGAATAACTTGAGTTTAAAAATAGATTATTTTTAATTGATTCTTTTTGCTTCTCGTCAGTAATTGTATTGTTTTGAAGTAGGAGTAACTAGGGTAATTGTGGAATATTTTAAATTAGGGTTTTAGTAGAAACAATAGTATTTTAACTTTGTTTTTGGTTTTGTATTATTCTTTTACTTTTAATTGATTTTTTATTATTTTCTTTTGTCACTTCTCACAAGTTTTTCTTTGTTTCTCGTAGTTAACACTAGACCTTTTTATTTGTAGTTAAAATAATTTTATTATTATGTTTCCTTTAGTTTTGTATGAAAGCCTTACATAGGTTATAAGTAGGGTTTTACAAAACTTTTTTATTTGTTTCTTTTTGCTAGTAAAAGTTTATGAAAAATACTTTCTGTTAAATTAGTTGTTTATATTTTTATTTCCTATTAATTTACTAGTTTAGTATTTTCTTTGTTGTAAAGTTTTAGTAGGTTCTATATAGTTTTTCCTATTAGTTTTGTTTTGAAGTTTTCGTTGGTTTGTATTGGGTTTTCTTATTGACTTCTTGAATTCATCTTATTTGTCGATTGTTATTTTGAATGCTAGAATGTTCGCATATATAAATGCTATGTATGTTTAATATAGATTTCATCGGAGTGACGAATAGTTCTACGGAGTCTTTTTCTAAGGGTGTTATAAATCTTAACCAACTTACCATGCAAGTTCACTTTGACCATTTTATTCATACCTATGTTTTTATTGCATTTAGTGTTACGTCCAACGAATTTCTCCAGTAGTGATATTGAATTCTTGTAGTTGAGTAGAATGCATGAGGTAGGAACCCATCGCCCTATTATCAATCCCCGGGGTGTTATTTAGTTTTAATGCTACACTATCGTAGACAGGGTTTGGTATGAGTGTTTGTGAGTGGTGCGAGAAGGAGGACTCTATGTCAAAGACGACTACTTCATGATGGCATCATCAAGGCATGCATCTTCAAGACCTAAAGATTTCAATACTCGAGACAAGATTTCAATACGTGGAGGATGGTTTGATGGGCACCCTCGAGTAACCAGTGGATGGCTGGGATGCATGGATAAGAGCCATGACATCTTGGAGAAATCTTCACCCAAACTCAAAGAGACGGAAGAATACTTCATGTCCGGAAACTTACTTGTGCAGCCACAAGTCATTATGGGCTCTGGCTTGGTTGACCTTAGTTGTGACTTTGGCTGGGACAGTGCTAGCAGATGTAGTTGATGGTAGGATTGGATGGGCACGGAACAATGATCATGGGAACTGTTTGAACGACTATGTTTCATTCATCCTGTTCTCAAACACCCGACAGTGCGAGGACTTACAAGGAAGGAATGACTTTTGTGGGTAAAGTGCACAACACTTTACAAAGTTAAAACCTAATCGATTAGATGTGTCCCCGGCTACAGAAAATTTGAGCCTCTCGACTTGTATCTATGTCTGAACTCTCAACATCGGATTGATAACTAATTGTGGGCAACTTATGATACTTGTGGGCTATGCCACATCGGTTGGTGGAACCATGCCATGGAAGAGAAATATGTAGCGAAGACTCCTGATATTCCATTGTTGTAGGAAAAAGAAAATAAAACCAACATTTATGCAAAAATTCAGACACAAAAGCACAAAGCCTTATTGCATGTAGAATAGTGTTTACCATCCACTTCTTTTGTGATATTGCCACTACATTCAATGTACTGACCTGGACGGTTGCAACATCTTATGTTGCACATATTTTATGATGAGTAAGAGCACACTATGGGGTTACGGTCTACACCCAACTTGTCGTTGGCGTTGATGGGACTTCACATCCTAAATGATTTGTTTCTGCTATGATATAAGGTATACTATGGATCTACTGTATTTATTTTACATGTGATGTTATGGTATTTCATTGAATTACTATGTGTGCCAACACACTGATCTAGGGATGGCACAAAAAACACAGAAGCACGGATCCATTTGGGTCAGGTCACTACAATGCATCTCCAACAATCTTTGGGTCCATTAACATATGAATTTGAGCCTCTATGACCTCCCAGAAATGCAATCGGTGTTTACAAGATTCATCAAACTCACAGGGATGGAAATTCAATAACACAGTGAACTGGTCAGCAAAGCAAGTATTCTTTTCTTCCTCGGTCACCCATTTAATGACCCAAGTGTTGCAATCCGCAAAATCTCGTGAGATATATAAGGTGACATAGAACTGAAGAATAACTTATCGGTTCTAGCCATGATTGAAGTGCGGGAATCCCTTTAGAAAGTCTCGCTTGATCTGTTAAAAGGTTTGGTGAAAGCACAATAAACTTTCAAGTTCAAAAAATTCAAGAATTTTGTGCTTGAAGATGTGATTATTGAAGTACAGAAGACGGGCATAATATAAAACATGTTCCTCAGTCTAGAACCATGGTGACAGAGATGTTCTCTCCCCTTCATATGGACTAGTTAAGAATAGGGAAAGCTTTGACTGGTGAACCTGCTCGTTGAAGGTTGGTCCATTCAGACCGGTTTCGATAGGAAACAAGGGAAGGTTTCCAAAGGATTCAACAGTGATTCTTATTCAACCAGGTGTTGAGTCTGAACATCATTTGCAGTAGGCACTTCTTCTTGAGTTGGCTTAAGTGGAGCATGTGACTTCCTTGATTTTCCTTTTATGGATGGCTTTTGAAGGACTTGAGGGGCCATCATTCTTGCTCGCTAGAACTCCTCAACACGCAAAGGCACAATGACCTCTTTCTCGGAACCATGAGTAACTGTGGATGGAGCAATATCTTGAGTCATCGGTCATCAAGTTTATTTTCTTCCTCTCTGACTAAGAAACAGTGGAACGAGGAGCGATATCAACATCCATCCAAGTAGGACCATCACACGATGTGACCAGGGTGTTTTCTCTCGAGAAGCATTTTGCCCCCCCCCCCCTCAATACGATCTTTCCCCTCCTTCCTTGGACCGGAGGGCTCAACTGAAAAATATTTCATAGGAGATGGAATTTCTTTCTCAACCTCAATATCTTCATTAGTTTCTTCAACTCGAGCTTGCTCCTTTGGTAATTCATTTCCATCAACAAATTTCTCTAAGAAGAGCTTTAGATTGCTGCTTGTGGGCTACTGGTTATGGAATGATGGCTTCATTGGCACAAACTTGATGCAAGGTTTCTTCCTCATGAGACGGAGAGGAAGGTACACTTTGCAAGGGAGCACTTGAGCTCAGAGGGACAACATCAACAACAATAGTTATGAGGTGGTGATGTTTGTTTTCTTTCGGCTTGGTAGCTCTTGCCCTAGCCTTCTCACATTTTTCTTCCTTAACTCTTCGTCGAGCAAGATTATCCTGACGCTCGATTTGATCATTTCATCTGTCACAAAGCTGAGAGAGATACATTTGGGAGTGCCACTCAACTTTGTTACTGTGAATCACACGCAAGGGTTTGTGACACTCGCAGTTTCTTTGTTCACGCATTTTGCTCATTTTAGTATTGGTCTCTTTCTTCATTCTCTCCAGCTCTTCCTTATCTTTCACTACTTTGTTGAGCTCCTTCGAGTTTTTCTTCAACTCAGCGAGATGTTTGGCTGCAAGTTCCACAACATCTTCACAAAGACCCCGACTACACAGGTCTACAAACTTGACATCATGGGCTGAAATTTCAATTATGTTGTTGAAGTATATGAAATCATAGTTCTTTGGTTCCTCTATGGTAGCAGGAACATTTGACTGGCCTTCTTGGCAGACGCAACATTTTCTTTGGCAACCTAAAGTTTTCTCTTCGCTTCAGCTTTGGTCAAACTCTTCGTGTTGGAAATATGCCCTAGAGGCAATACTAAAATAGTTATTATTATATATCATGTTTCAAGATAATCATTTATTATCCATGCTATAATTGTATTGAATGGAAACATAAATGCATGTGTGGATATATAGACAAAACAATGTCCCTAGTGAGCCTCTAGTTGACTAGCCTGTTGGTCAAGGATGGTTAAGGTTTCCTAGCCATAGACAAGTGTTGTCACTTGAGAAGGTTTTTGCACCTCAAGCCTTCGTGCAGCCCTCTCGCCCTCCACTACTTCGTGACACCTTGTAGCTAGATCGGTACGGCACGGCGAATCCCTACACAAGTAGCTTCACCATCATCACCGCCACGCCATCGTGCTACCGGAGAACTCACCTACCTCTTCGTCTCTCTTGCTAGATAAAGAAGGCGGAGATCATCATCGAGATGTACGTGTGCTGAACATAGAGGTGCCATCCATTCGGCGCTAGATTGGGACAGATCGTGAGACGATGGCGATTTGGATCGTGAAGACGTTCCACTACATCAACCGCATTTCTTAATGCTTCCCGCTTAGCGATATGCAAGGGTATGTGGATCCGATCTCCCTCTCGTAGATGATCATCACCATGATAGGTCTTCGTGTGAGTATGAATTTTTTTGTTTCCCATGCAATTTTCCCCAACAGTGGCATCATGAGCTAGTTTCATGCGTAGATGATATCTTGAATAGAACACAAAAGAGTTTGTGGGCGTTTATGTTCAATTTGATGCCCTCCTTAGTCTTTTCTTGATTCAACGGCATTGTTGGATTGAAGCGGTCGGACCAACTTTACTCGTACGCTTACGAGAGACCCGTTTCATAGACTGACATGCAACTTGTTGCATAAAGATGATTGGAGGGTGTCTGTTTCTTCAACTATAGTTGAATCGGATTTGACCGCGGCGGTCCTTGGAGAAGGTTAAATAGCAATTTTTGTTGGAATTATCCCCTAGAGGCAATAATAAATATAGTTATTATTATAATTCCTGTATCAAGGTAATCGTTTATTATCCATGCTATAATTGTATTGAATAAAGACTTATATACATGTGTGGATACATAGACAAAACACTGTCCCTAGCAAGCCTCTAGTTGGCTAGCCAGTTGGTCAAAGATAGTCAGGGTCTTCTGATTATGAACAAGGTGTTGTTGCTTGATAACTGGATCACGTCATTAGGAGAATCACGTGATGGACTAGACCCAAACTAATAGACGTAGCATATTGATCGTGTCATTTTGTTGCTACTGTTTTCTGCGTGTCAAGTATTTGTTCCTATGACCATGAGATCATATAACTCACTGACACCGGAGGAATGCTTTGTGTGTATCAAACGTCGCAACGTAACTGGGTGACCATAAAGATGCTCTACAGGTATCTCCAAAGGTGTTCGTTGAGTTAGTATGGATCGAGACTGGGATTTGTCACTCCGTGTGACGGAGAGGTATCTCGGGGCCCACTCGGTAATACAACATCACAGACAAGCCTTGCAAGCAATGTGACTTAGTGTAAGTTGCGGGATCTTGTATTACGGAACGAGTAAAGAGACTTGCCGGTAAACGAGATTGAAATAGGTATGCGGATACTGACGATCGAATCTCGGGCAAGTAACATACCAAAGGACAAAGGGAATGACATACGGGATTATATGAATCCTTGGCACTGAGGTTCAAACGATAAGATCTTCGTAGAATATGTGGGATCCAATATGGGCATCCAGGTCCCGCTATTGGATATTGACCGAGGAGTCACTTGGGTCATGTCTACATAGTTCTCGAACCCACAGGGTCTGCACACTTAAGGTTCGACGTTGTTTTATGCGTATTTGAGTTATATGGTTGGTTACCGAATGTTGTTCGGAGTCCCGGATGAGATCACGGATGGCACGAGGGTTTCCGGAATGGTCCGAAAACGAAGATTGATATATAGGATGACCTCATTTGATTACCGAAAGGTTTTCGGATTTACCGGGAATGTACCGGGAATGACGAATGGGTTCCGGGTGTTCATCGAGGGGGGCAACCCACCCCGGGGAAGCCCATAGGCCTTGGGGGTGGCGCACCAGCCCTTAGTGGGCTGGTGGGACAGCCCAAGAAGGCCCTATGCGCCATAGGAAGAAAATCAAAGAGAAAAGGAAAAAAAGAGGAGGTGGGAAAAAGGGGAAGGACTCCTCCTTCCAAACCTAGTTGGATTCGGTTTGGAAGGGGAGGACTCCCCCCCTTGGCTCGGCCGAACCCCTTGGGGGTCCTTGGACCCCAAGGCAAGGCTCCCCCTCTTCCCCCTATATATACGGAGGTTTTAGGGCTGATTTGAGACAACTTTGCCACGGCAGCCCGACCACATATCTCCACGGTTCTACCTCTAGATCACATTTCTGCGGAGCTCGGGCGGAGCCCTGATGAGATTAGATCACCACCAACCTCCGGAGCGCCGTCACGCTGCGGGAGAACTCATCTACCTCTCCGTCTCTCTTGCTGGACCAAGAAGGCCGAGATTATCGTCGAGTTATACGTGTGCTGAACGCGGAGGTGCCGTCCGTTCGGCACTAGATCGTGGGACTGATCGCGGGACGGTTCGCGGGGCGGATCGAGGGACGTGAGGACGTTCCACTACATCAACCGTGTTCACTAACGCTTCTGCTGTGCGATCTACAAGGGTACGTAGATCGAATATCCCCTCTCGTAGATGGACATCACCATGATAGGTCTTCGTGCGCGTAGGAAAAATTTTGTTTCCCATGCGACGTTCCCCAACAGTGGCATCATGAGCTAGGTTCATGCGTAGATGTCTTATCGAGTAGAACACAAAAGTTTTTGTGGGCGGTGATGTGCATTTTGCTGCCCTCCTTAGTCTTTTCTTGATTCCGCGGTATTGTTGGATTGAAGCGGCTTGGACCGACATTACTCGTACGCTTACGAGAGACTGGTTTCATCGCTACGAGTAACCCCGTTGCTCAAAGATGACTCGCAAGTGACAGTTTCTCCAATTTTAGTTGAATCGGATTTGACCGAGGAGGTCCTTGTATAAGGTTAAATAGCAATTCATATATCTCCGTTGTGGTGTTTGCGTAAGTAAGATGCGATCCTACTAGATACCCATGGTCACCACGTAAAACATGCAACAACAGAATTAGAGGACGTCTAACTTGTTTTTGCAGGGTATGCTTGTGATGTGATATGGCCAACGATGTGATGTGATATATTGGATGTATGAGATGATCATGTTGTAATAGATAATATCGACTTGCACGTCGATGGTACGGCAACCGGCCGGAGCCATAGGGTTGTCTTTAGACTAACGTTTGTGCTTGCAGATGCGTTTACTATTTTGCTAGGATGTAGCTTTAGTAGTAATAGCATGAGTAGCACGACAACCCCGATAGCGACACGTTGATGGAGATCATGGTGTGGCGCCGGTGACAAGAAGATCGTGTCGGTGCTTTGGTGATGGAGATCAAGGAGCACGTGATGATGGCCATATCATGTCACTTATGAATTGCATGTGATGTTAATCCTTTTATGCACCTTATTTTGCTTAGAACGACGGTAGCATTATAAGGTGATCTCTCACTAAAATTTCAAGACGAAATTGTGTTCTCCCCGACTATGCACCGTTGCTACAGTTCGTCGTTTCGAGACACCACGTGATGATCGGGTGTGATAGACTCAACGTTCACATACAACGGGTGCAAAACAGTTGCACACACGGAACACTCGGGTTAAGCTTGACGAGCCTAGCATGTGCAGACATGGCCTCGGAACACATGAGACCGAAAGGTCGATCATGAATCATATAGATGATATGATTAGCATAGGGAGGCTTACAACTGAAACTATACTCAACTCACGTGATGATCGGACTTGAGCTAGTGTAAGTGGATCATGAACCACTCAAATGACTAGAGAGATGTACTTTTTGAGTGGGAGTTTAGCGAGTAATTTGATTAAGTTAAACTCTAATTATCTTGAACATAGTCTAAGTCCACTTTGAATATATTTGTGTTGTAGATCATGGCTCACGCGATAGTCACCCTGAATTTTAATACGTTCCTAGAGAAAGCTAAGTTGAAAGATGATGGAAGCAACTTTGTAGACTGGGCTCGTAATCTTAAGCTAATCTTACAAGCTGGGAAGAAGGATTATGTCCTTAATGCTGCACTAGGAGATGAACCACCCGCTACGGCTAACCAGGATGTTAAGAACGCTTGGTTAACACGTAAGGAGGACTACTCAGTAGTTCAATGTGCAGTCTTGTATGGCTTAGAACCGGGACTTCAACGTCGCTTTGAGCGTCATGGAGCATTTCAGATGTTCCAGGAGTTGAAGTTCATCTTTCAGAAGAACGCCCGAATCGAGAGGTATGAGACCTCCGATAAATTCAATGCTTGCAAGATGGAGGAGAACTCGTCTGTCAGTGAACATGTGCTCAAAATGTCTGGGTACTCAAACCGTCTAGCTGAGCTGGGAATTGAACTCCCGCAAGAGGCTATCACTAACAGAATCCTTCAATCACTGCCGCCAAGCTATAAAGGCTTTGTGTTGAACTACAACATGCTAGGGATGAACAAGTCACCCGGTGAGTTGTTTGAAATGCTGAAAGTCGCAGAGTCTGAACTCCGTAAAGAGCATCAAGTGTTGATGGTGAATAAGACCACTAGTTTCAAGAGAAACGGCAAAGGAAAGAAGGGTAATTCAAAGAAGAGCGGCAAGCCTGTTGCCAATCCGACGAAGAAACCCAAAGTTGGACCTAAGCCTGAAACAGAGTGTTACTATTGCAAGGGTATGGGTCACTGGAAGCGCAACTTCCCCAAGTATCTGGCTGATAAGAAGGCGGCCAAAGAAAAATCAGGTATATTTGATATACATGTTATTGATGTGTACTTAACCGGCTCTTGTAGTAGTGCCTGGGTATTCGATACCGGTTCTGTTGCTCATATTTGCAACTCGAAACAGGAACTGCGGAATAGACGAAGGCTGGCGAAAGATGAAGTGACGATGCGCGTAGGAAATGGTTCCAAGGTTGATGCAATCGTCGTCGGCACAGTTTCACTTCAGTTACCATCAGGATTAGTTATGAACTTGAATCATTGTTATTTAGTGCCTGCGTTGAGCATGAACATTATATCTGGATCTTGTTTATTGCGAGACGGTTACTCTTTTAAGTCAGAGAATAATGGTTGTTCTATTTCTATGAGTAACATCTTTTATGGTCATGCACCCAATGTGAGAGGATTGTTCATATTGAATCTTGATAGTGATACACACATACATAACATTGAGACCAAAAGAGTTAGAGTTAACAATGATAGCGCCATATTTTTGTGGCACTGCCGCTTAGGTCATATTGGTGTAAAGCGCATGAAGAAACTCCATGCCGATGGACTTTTGGAGTCACTTGACTTTGATTCAATTGACACGTGCGAACCATGCCTCATGGGCAAGATGACTAAAACTCCGTTCTCCGGAACAATGGAGCGTGCAAGTGACTTGTTGGAAATCATACATACCAATGTGTGCGGTCCGATGAGCGTAGAGGCACGCGACGGATATCGTTATTTTCTCACCTTCACTGACGATTTGAGTAGATATGGTTATGTCTACTTAATGAAGCACAAGTCTGAAACATTTGAAAAGTTCAAGCAATTTCAGAGTGAAGTTGAAAATCATCGTAACAAGAAGATCAAGTTCCTACGGTCTGATCGTGGGGGTGAATATCTGAGTTTCGAGTTTGGTGCTCACTTAAGACAATGTGGAATTATTTCACAGTTGACACCGCCTGGAACACCACAGCGTAATGCTGTGTCCGAATGTCGTAATCGTACTTTATTAGGGATGGTGCGATCTATGATGTCTCTTACCGATTTGCCGTTATCGTTTTGGGGTTATGCATTAGACACAGCTGCATTCACTTTAAATAGGGCACCATCAAAATCCGTTGAGACGACACCATACGAACTGTGGTATGGCAAAAGGCCAAAGTTTTCGTTTCTTAAAGTTTGGGGATGTGATGCTTATGTCAAAAAGCTTCAGCCTGAAAAGCTGGAACCCAAAGCGGAAAAGTGCATCTTCATAGGTTACCCAAAAGAGACAGTTGGGTACACCTTCTATCTCAAATCCGAGGGCAAAGTTTTGTTGCTAAAAACGGAGATTTTCTCGAGAAGGAGTTTCTCTTGAGAGAATTGAGTGGGAGGAAGATAAAACTTGATGAGGTTGTCGAACCTCTCATCCCTCTAGATTGTGGCGCAGGGCAAGGGGAAACCTCTGTCATTGCGACGCCGGTTGAGGAGGAAGTTAATGATGATGATCATGAAACTCCGGTTCAAGTTCCTGTCGAACCACGCAGGTCGACGAGACCACGTGCTGCACCAGAGTGGTACGGTAATCCCGTCATGTCAATCATGTTGTTAGACAACAATGAACCTGCAAATTATGAAGAAGCAATGGTGGGCCCAGATTCCAACAAATGGCTAGAGGCCATGAAGTCCGAGATAGGATCCATGTATGAGAACAAAGTATGGACTTTGGAAGTACTACTTGAGGGCCGCAAGGCTATTCAGAACAAATGGATCTTTAAGAAGAAGACGGACGCTGACGGCAATGTGACCGTTTATAAAGCTCGACTTGTGGCAAAGGGTTTTTCACAAGTTCAAGGAGTTGACTACGATGAGACATTCTCACCCGTAGCGATGCTTAAGTCCGTCAGAACCATGTTAGCAATAGCTGCATTTTTCGATTATGAAATCTGGCAGATGGATGTCAAAACGGCGTTCCTTAACGGTTTCCTTAAGGAAGAGTTGTATATGATGCAACCCGAAGGTTTTGTCGATCCTAAGAATGCTAACAAGGTGTGCAAGCTCCAGTGATCCATTTATGGGCTGGTGCAAGCATCTCGGAGTTGGAACAAACGCTTTGATGAGGTGATCAAAGCATTTGGGTTTATACAAGTGGTTGGAGAATCTTGTATTTACAAGAAAGTGAGTGGGAGCTCTGTGGCGTTTCTAATATTATATGTGGATGACATATTGCTGATTGGAAACAACGTAGAGTTTTTGGAGAGCATAAAGGATTACTTGAATAAAAGTTTCTCTATGAAGGACCTAGGAGAAGCTGCTTACATTCTAGGCATTAAGATCTACAGGGATAGATCGAAACACCTGATAGGACTTTCACAAAGCACATACCTTGATAAAGTTTTGAAGAGGTTCAAAATGGAACAGTCCAAGAAAGGGTTCTTGCCAGTTTTACAAGGTACGAGATTGAGTAAGACTCAGTGCCCAGCAACTAATGAGGATAGAGAGCATATGAGCACCGTCCCCTATGCTTCAGCCATAGGTTCTATCATGTATGCAATGTTGTGCACTAGACCAGACGTTAGCTTGGCCATAAGTATGGCAGGAAGGTTCCAGAGTAATCCAGGAGTGGATCACTGGACGGCGGTCAAGAATATCCTGAAGTACCTGAAAAGGACTAAGGAGATGTTTCTCGTGTATGGAGGTGACGAAGAGCTCGACGTAAAGGGTTACATCGATGCAAGCTTTGACACAGATCCGGACGACTCTAAGTCGCAGACCGGATACGTATTTATTCTTAATGGGGGTGCGGTAAGCTGGTGCAGTTCCAAGCAAAGCGTCGTAGCAGATTCTACATGTGAAGCGGAGTACATGGCTGCCTCGGAGGCGGCTAAGGAGGGTGTCTGGATGAAGCAGTTCATGACGGATCTTGGAGTAGTGCCAAGCGCACTAAATCCAATAACCTTGTTCTGTGACAACACGGGTGCCATTGCCCTAGCAAAGGAACCACGGTTTCACAAGAAGTCCAGACACATCAAACGACGCTTCAACCTCATCCGCGACTACGTCGAAGGGGAGGACGTAAATATATGCAAAGTGCACACGGATCTGAATGTAGCACACCCGCTGACTAAACCTCTTCCACGGGCAAAGCATGATCAACACCAGAACTGTATGGGTGTTAGATTTATTACAATGTAATTCGCATGATGATGTGAGGGCTAGATTATTGACTCTAGTGCAAGTGGGAGACTGTTGGAATTATGCCCTAGAGGGAATAATAAATATAGTTATTATTATAATTCCTATATCAAAATAATCGTTTATTATCCATGCTATAATTGTATTGAATGAAGACTTATATACATGTGTGGATACATAGACAAAACACTGTCCCTAGCAAGCCTCTAGTTGGCTAGCCAGTTGATCAAAGATAGTCAGGGTCTTCTGATTATGAACAAGGTGTTGTTGCTTGATAACTGGATCACGTCATTAGGAGAATCATGTGATGGACTAGACCCAAACTAATAGACGTAGCATATTGATCGTGTCATTTTGTTGCTACTGTTTTCTGCATGTCAAGTATTTGTTCCTATGACCATGAGATCATATAACTCACTGACACCGGAGGAATGCTTTGTGTGTATCAAACGTCGCAACGTAATTGGTGACCATAAAGATGCTCTACAGGTATCTCCGAAGGTGTTCGTTGAGTTAGTATGGATCGAGACTGGGTTTTGTCACTCCGTGTGACGGAGAGGTATCTCGGGGCCCACTCGGTAATACAACATCACACACAAGCCTTGCAAGCAATGTGACTTAGTGTAAGTTGCGGGATCTTGTATTACGGAACGAGTAAAGAGACTTGTCGGTAAACAAGATTGAAATAGGTATGCAGATACTGACGATCGAATCTCGGGCAAGTAACATACCGAAGGACAAAGGGAATGACATACGGGATTATATGAATCCTTGGCACTGAGGTTCAAACGATAAGATCTCCGTAGAATATGTGGGATCCAATATGGGCATCCAGGTCCCGCTATTGGATATTGACCGAGGAGTCACTCGGGTCATGTCTACATAGTTCTCGAACCCGCAGGGTCTGCACACTTAAGGTTCGACGTTGTTTTATGCGTATTTGAGTTATATGGTTGGTTACCGAATGTTGTTCGGAGTCCCGGATGAGATCACGGATGGCACGAGGGTTTCCGGAATGGTCCGAAAACGAATATTGATATATAGGATGACCTCATTTGATTACCGGAAGGTTTTCGGAGTTACCGGGAATGTACCGGGAATGACGAATGGGTTCCGGGTGTTCATCGAGGGGGGCAACCCACCCCGGGGAAGCCCATAGGCCTTGGGGGTGGCGCACCAGCCCTTAGTGGGCTGGTGGGACATCCCAAGAAGGCCCTATGCACCATAGGAAGAAAATCAAAGAGAAAAGAAAAAAAAGAGGAGGTGGGAAAAAGGGGAAGGACTCCTCCTTCCAAACCTAGTTGGATTCGGTTTGGAAGGGGAGGACTCCCCCCCTTGGCTCGGCCGAACCCCTTGGGGGTCCTTGGACCCCAAGGCAAGGCTCCCCCTCTTCCCCCTATATATACGGAGGTTTTAGGGCTGATTTGGGACAACTTTGCCACGGCAGCCCGACCACATATCTCCACGGTTTTACCTCTAGATCGCGTTTCTGCGGAGCTCGGGCGGTGCCCTGCTGAGATTAGATCACCACCAACCTCTGGAGCGCCATCACGCTGTCGGAGAACTCATCTACCTCTCCGTCTCTCTTGCTGGTTCAAGAAGGCCGAGATCATCGTCGAGCTGTACGTGTGCTGAACGCGGAGGTGTCGTCCGTTCGGCACTAGATCGTGGGACTGATCGCGGGACGGTTCGCGGGGCGGATCGAGGGACGTGAGGACGTTCCACTACATCAACCGCGTTCACTAATGCTTCTGCTGTGCGATCTACAAGGGTACGTAGATCGAATATCCCCTCTCGTAGATGGACATCACCATGATAGGTCTTCGTGCGCGTAGGAAAATTTTTGTTTCCCATGCGACGTTCCCCAACAATTTTTATATCATTTTTGTGGCTTTGAGTGAGTAAGATGCGATCATACTAGATACCCATAGCAGCCATGTAAAACATGCAACAACAAATTAGAGGACGTCTAACTTGTTTTTGCACGGTATGCATGTGATGTGATATGGCCAAAGACATGATATGATATATTGGATGTATGAGATGATCATGTTGTAATAGTTAAATATCGACTTGCACGTCGATGCTACGGCAACCGGTAGGAGCCATAGGGTCGCCTTCAAATTTATTTTGCGCTTGCAGATGCTCTTGCTATATCTCTAGACAGTAGCTTTAGTAGTAACAGCATAGATAGTGCGACAACCTCAATGGCAGCACAATGATGGATATCATGATGATGGAGATCATGGTGTGGTGCCAGTGATGATGGAGATCATGTCGGTGCTTTGGTGATGGAGAGCAAGAAGCACAAGTTCATGGCCATATCATGTCACTTATGATTTGCATGTGATGTTAATCCTTTCATGCACCTTATTTTGCTTAGAACGATGGTAAAATTATAAGGTGATCCCTCACTAAAATTTTAAGATAAAGTTGTGTTCTCCCTGACTATGTGCCGTTACGACAGTTCATCATTTCGAGACACCACGTGATGACCGGGTGTGATAGACTCAACGTTCACATACAACGGGTGCAAAACAGTTGCACACGCGGAACACTCGGGTTAAACTTGACGAGCCTAGCATGTACACACATGGCCTCGGGACACAAGAGACTAAAAGGTCGAGCATGAATCATATAGTTGATATGATCAACATGGATATGTTCACCACTGAAACTATACTCAACTCACGTGATGATCGGACTTGAGTTAGTGAATTCTGATCATGTGACACTCGAATGACTAGAGGGATCTTTATTTGAGTGGGAGTTTATTAGTAATGTGATTAGCTAAACTCAATTATCTTGAACATAGTCTAAGTAATCTTCGCAAAAATGTATGTTGTAGATGAATGGCTTGCACAGTAGCAACCCTGAATTTTAATACGTTCCTAGAGAAAGCTAAGCTGAAAGATGATGGAAGCAACTTTGTTGACTGGGCTCGAAATCTGAGGCTTATCCTCCAAGCTGGCTGAAAGCAATATGTGATTGATGTTGTGCTAGTGATGCACCACAAGCTACGCAACCCAAGATGTTTTGAGCGCTTGGCAAGCGCGTAAGGATGACTACTCACTAGTTCAGTGTGCAGTTTTATATGGCTTAGAACCGGGACTTTAAATACGTTTTGAACGTCATGGAGCATATGAGATGTTCCAGGAGTTGAAGTTTATCTTTGAGAAGAATGCCCGGATCGAGACGTATGAGACCTCTGATAAGTTCTATGCTTGCAAAATGGAGGAGAATTCATCTCTCAGTGAACACGTGCTTAGAATGTATGGGTACTCTAACCGTCTAGCTGAGCTGGGGATTGAACTCCCGCAAGAAGCTATCACTGACAGAATTCTTCAGTCACTGTCACCTAGTTATAAGAGCTTCATGTTGAAGTATAACATGCAAGGGATGAATAAGTCACCCGATGAGTTATTTGCAATGCTGAAAGTCGTTGAGTTACGAATCCAGAAAGAACATCAAGTGTTGATGGCCAATAAGACCACTAGTTTCAAGAAAAGCAGCAAAGGCAAGAAGTGTAACTCCAAGAAGAGTGGTAAAGTTGTTGCCCCTCCGACGAAGAAACCCAAGGCTAGATCTAAGCCAGAAACTGAGTGCTATTATTGCCAGCGGACTGCTCACTAGAAGCGCAATTGCCCCAAGTATCTGCCCAATAAGAAGGCGGCCAACGCCAAACAAGGTATATTTGATATACATGTTATTGATGTGTACCTCACCAGCTCTCGTAGTAGTGCCTGGGTATTTGATACTGGTTCTGTTGCTCACATTTTCAACTCGAAACAGGAACTGTGGAATAAACGAAGGCTGGCGAAGGATGAAGTGACGATGCGCGTGGGTAATGGTTCCAAGGTTGATGTGATCGCCGTTGGCACGGTCTCACTTCATTTACCATCGAGATTAGTGATGAACTTAAATAATTGTTATTTAGTGCCTGCGTTGAGCATGAACATTATATCTGGATCTTGTTTATTGCGAGACGGTTACTCATTTAAGTCAGAGAATAATGGTTGTTCTATTTATATGAGTAATATCTTTTATGGTCATGCACCCAATGTGAGGGGTTTGTTCATTATGAATCTCAATTGTGATGACACTCATGTTCATAGCATTGAGACCAAAAGATGTAGAGTTAACAATGATAGCGCCACTTTCTTGTGGCGCTGTCGCTAAGGTCATATTGGTGTTAAGCGCATGAAGAAACTCCATGCTAATGGACTTCTGGAGTCACTTGATTTTGAATCACTTGACACATGTGAACCATGTCTCATGGGCAATATGACTAAAACTCCGTTCTGTGGAACAATGGAGCGTGCAAGTGACTTGTTGGAGATCATACATACTAATGTGTGCGGACGATGAGCATAGAGGCGCGCGATGGATATCGTTATTTTCTCACCTTCACTGACGATTTGATTAGGTATGTCTATATGTACTTGATGAAGCACAAGTCTGAAACGTTTGAAAAGTTCAAACAATTTCAGAGTGAAGTTGAAAATAATAATAGCAAGAAGATCAAATTCCTACGATCTGATCGAGGAGGTGAATATTTGAGTTACGAGTTTGGTGCTCACTTAAGACAATGTGGAATTGTTTCATAGTTGACAGCGCCTGGAACACCACAACGTAATGGTGTGTCCGAACATCGTAATCGTACTTTATTAGATATGGTGTGTTCTATGATGTCTCTTACCGTTTTGCCATTATCATTTTGGGGCTATGCATTGGAGACAGTTGCATTCACTGTAAATAGGGCACCATCAAAATCCTTTGAGACGGCGCCATACGAGTTGTGGTATGGCAAGAAGCCAAAGTTGTCATTTCTTAAAGTTTGGGATGTGATGCTTATGTCAAAAAGCTTCAGCCTGAAAAGTTGGAACCCAAAGCGGAAAAATGTGTCTTCATAGGTTACCCAAAAGAGACAGTTGGGTATACCTTCTATCTCAGATCCGAGGGCAAAGTGTTTGTCGCTAAGAACGGAGCTTTTCTTGAGAAAGAGTTTCTCTCGAAAGAATTGAGTGGGAGGAAGATAGAACTTGATGAGATTGCAGAACCTCTGCTTCAACAAGATGCTGGCACGGGGCAGAAAGAAATTTATGTCGAGGCAACACCAGTTGAAGAAGAAGCTAATGACGGTGATCATGAAGCTTCAGATCAAGTTAATGTCGGACCTCGCAGGTCGACAAGGGCACGTACTGCTCCTGAGTGGTATGGAAATCTTGTCTTATCAATCATGTTGTTGGACAACAATAAGCCTACGAATTATGGAGAAGTGATACGTCTCCAACGTATCTATAATTTTTCATTGTTCCATGCTATTATATTATCAACTTGGGATGTTTTAGATGCATTTATATGCTATTTTATATCATTTTTGGGACTAACTTATTAACTCAGTGCCCAGTGCCAGTTTCTGTTTTTCCCGTGTTTTTGACCTTTTCAAATAAGAATATTAAACGGAGTCCAAACAGAATAAAACCTTCGGGATGATTTTTTCCATAACAGAAGGGATCTAGAAGACTTGAGAACCAAGACAGAGGGCCACGGAGGAGGCCACGAGCCCCCTAGGCGCGCCCCAAGGGGGGCGCACCTAGTAGGCTCATGCCCCCCCCCCCCCCCGTGCCTCCTTTGCCCTACCTCTTTCGCCTATAAATTCCCTTCAATCCCCAAACCAATAGAGAGAGCCACAAAAATACTTTTCCGCCACCGCAAGCTTCTGTTTCCGCGAGATCCCATGTGGGGACCGTTCTCGTGCCCTGCCGGAGGGGGATTCGGACACGGAGGGCTTTTTCATCAACACCATTACCTCTCCGATGATGCGTACGTAGTTCACCACAGACCTTCTGGTCCATAGCTAGTAGCTAGATGGCTTCTTCTCTCTCTTGGATCTTCAATACAAAGTTCTCCATGATCTTCATGGAGATCTATCCGATGTAACTTTCTTTTGCGGTGTGTTTGTCGAGATCCGATGAATTGTGGATTTATGATCAGATTATCTATGAATATTATTTGAGTATCCTCTCATTTCTTATATGCATGATTTTGTATCCTTGTAATTCTCTTCGAGTTATGGGTTTTGTTTAGCCAACTTGATCAATAATTCTTGCAATTGGAGAAGTGCTTGGTTTTGGGTTCATATCGTGCGGTGTCCTCACCTAGTGACAGAAGGGGTAGCGAGGCACGCATCGTGTTGTTGCCATCAAGGGTAAAAAGATGGGGTTTATATCATATTGCATGAATTTATCCCTCTACATCATGTCATCTTGCTTAAGGCGTTACTCTGTTTGTTATGGACTTAATACACTAGATGCATGCTGGATAGCGGTCGATTTGTGGAGTAATAGTAATAGATGCAGAAAGTATCGGTCTACTTGTCTCGGACGTGATGCCTATATGTATGATCATTGCCTTAGATATCGTCATGACTTTGCGCGATTCTATCAATTGCTCGATAGTAATTCGTTCACCCACCGTAATACTTGCTATCATGAGAGAAGCCTCTAGTGAACACTATGGCCCCCGGGTCTATTTTACACATTATATATTCAGATCTACATACGAAAATACCAAAAATACCTTGCTGCACTTTTATTTATTTATTTATATTTACCTATTATCACTATCAGATCTCACCTTGCAAGCAATCGTAAAGGGATTGATAACCCCTTTATCGCGTTGGGTGCAAGTTTGTTTGTTTTTACGCAGGTGCCTTGGTTCCTCATCTTGATACTCCTACTGGATTGATACCTTGTTTCTCAAACTGAGGTAAATACTTATCTCTACTTTGCTGCATCACCCTTTCCTCTTCCAGGGAAAAACCAATGCAAGCTCAAGAAGTAGCAGGAAGAATTTATGGCGCCGTTGCTGGGGAGTATTCAAGTGAAGCATATCTACCAAGTACCTACCGCAAACTCATCTCTTGCACTTACATTATTTTCCATTTGCCTCTCATTTTCCTGTCCCCCACTTCTAAAACAAAATTTACAAGAATATTTGCCTTTTCATTCGCCCTTTCTTTTGCTTGCTTTCCGTTTGCTTGTGTGCTTGTCTGCTTGCTAAGTCACCATGTCTGAAAACACTAAATTGTGTGACTTCTCTAATACTAATAACAATGATTTTATTAGTACTCCAATTGCTCCCGCCACTAGTGCGGATTCATATGAAATTAAAGTTGCCTTGTTGAATCTTGTTATGAAAAAGCAATTTTTCGGCCTTCCTAGTGAAGATGCCGCATCCCATCTTAATAACTTTATTGAGTTATGTGATATGCAAAATAAGAAAGATGTGGATAATGATATGATTAAATTGAAGCTATTCTCGTTCTCATTACGAAATCGAGCAAAAACTTGGTTTTCATCTTTACCCAAAAATAGTATTGATTCATGGAACAAGTGTAAAGATGCCTTTATTTCCAAGTATTTTCCACCTACTAAGATTATCTCTCTCCGTAATGATATCATGAATTTTAAGCAACTAGATCATGAACATGTTGCACAATCTTGGGAGAGAATGAAATTGATGATTAGAAATTGTCCCGCTCATGGCCTAAGTCTTTGGATGATTATACAAATTTTCTATGTTGGTTTGAATTTTGCTTCTAGAAATATCTTGGATTCCGTCTCTCGTGGAACTTTTATTGAAATCACACTAGGAGAAGCTACAAAACTCCTAGATAATATCATGACAAATTATTCTCAATGGCACACTGAAAGGTCACCTACTAGTAAAAAAGTGCATGTTATAGAAGAAATTAACTCTTCGAGTGCTAAGATGGATGAGTTAATGAAGTTGTTTGCTAGTAAAAGTGCTCCTCTAGATACAAATGATATGCCTTTATCTTCCTTGATTGAGAATAGCAATGAAAATGTGGATGTTAATTTTGTTGGTAGGAATAATTTTGGTAACAACAATGCTTATAGAGGTAACTTTAATCCTATGCCTTTTCCTAGTAATCCCTCTAATAATTTTGGCAATTCCTACAACAATGCTCATGGAAATTATAATAAAATACCCTCTGATCTTGAGAGTAATATTAAAGAGTTTATTAATTCACAAAAGATTTTCAATGCTTCCATAGAAGAAAAACTGCTTAAAATTGATGACTTGGCTAGGACTGTTGATAGAATGTCTCTTGATATTGATGCTTTGAAATTGAGATGTGTTCCTCCCAAGATTAATATGGATGAAACTTTGAAAGCTATTCGTGTTTCCATGAATGAGAGTAAAGAAAGAACCGCCCAAATTCGTGCTATACATGAATGTCTTAAAAAGGTGTGTTCTCGTGATGAGAATCACGAAGATCTTAAAGTGCTTGGTGTGACTCCTATTTAATCCTTGTTTTCTAATGTCAATCTTAATGATGATGGGGCTGGATGTGAATCCACTTTGGTTGAGAAACGCCCCAATGATTCGGAGTCTATTTATCTTGATGCTAAAAATACTAAAAGTGGAGTAGAGGATATCAAAACTTTGAATAGTAATGAAATTACTACTTTGGATTTCAAGGAATTCAATTATTATGGTTGCTCTTTGATTGAATGTATTTCCTTGATGCAATCCATGCTAAACTCTCCACATGCTTATAGCCAAAATAAGGCTTTTACCAAACATATTGTTGATGCTATGATGAAATCTCTTGAAGAGAAACTTGAGTTGGAAATATCTATTCCTAGAAAACTTCATGATGAGTGGGAACCTACTATAAAAATTAAGATTAAAAATTATGAATGCCATGCTTTGTGTGATTTGGGTGCTAGTGTTTCCACAATTCCAAAATCTTTATGTGATGTTCTGGGTTTCAATGAGATTGATGAGTGTTCTCTTAATTTGCATCTTGCGGATTGTACTATTAAGAAACCTATGGGAAGGATCAATGATGTTCTTATTATTGCAAATAGGAACTATGTGCCCGTAGATTTCATTGTGCTTGATATTGATTGCAATCCGACATGTCCCATTATTCTTGGTAGACCTTTTCTTGGGACTATTGGTGATGTTATTGATATGAAGGAAGGGAATATTAAATTTCAGTTTCCATTAAAGAAGGGCATGGAACACTTTCCTAGAAAGAAAATAAAATTGCCTTATGAATCCATTATGAAATCTACTTATGGTTTGAGCACTAAAGATGACAACACTTGAATCTATTGCCTTACGCCTAGCTAAGGGCGTTAAACAATAGCGCTTGTTGGAAGGCAACCCAATGAATAAATTTATTTTTGCTTTTTTACTTTCTGTTTTGTTGAGTCCACACCGTCATGATTTTGTTATCATTGTGTTTTTATGTTTTAATTAGTGTTTGTGCCAAGTAGAACCTTTATGATTAGTTTTGGTGATAGTTGTTTAATCTTGCTGAAAAAAGACAGAAACTTTGTGCTCACGAAATTATTTTTAATTCCTACCCATAAAGATATTTTGAGTTGATTATTTTTTATGTTGATTTATATGCAACTTTCCCTAGTTGTCATATTTTTTCAGAATTTTTGGGATAGTAGAGGTATACGAAATATACAAATTGCTACAAATTGTTCTGTTTTTGACAGATTCTGTTTTTGTTGTGTTGATTGTTTATTTTGATGAAACTATGGTTAGTATCGGGGGGTACGAGCCATGGAGAAATGAGAATACAGTAATATAACATCAATCTAAATGGAAATTAAGTTCATTACAGTACCTAAAAACTTGGTGGTTTGTTTTCTTATGCTAATGATATCACGAGTTTCTGTTTAAAGTTTTGTGTTGTGAAGTTTTCAAGTTTTGGGTGATGTTCTTATGTAAAATGGAATAAAGAATGGAAAGAGCCTAAGCTTGGGTATTCCCAAGTCATCCCAAGCCAAATTCAAGGACACCAAAAAGGCTAAGCTTGGGGATGCCCCGGGAAGGCATCCCCTCTTTCGTCTTCAATCCATCGGTAACGTTACTTGGAGCTATATTTTTATTTACCACATGATATGTGTTTTTCTTGGAGCGTCGTGTATTATAGGAGTCTTTGATTTTTGTTTTATCACAATCATCCATGTTTCACACCTTTTGAGAGGGACATGCACTCATTGTGAATTTGTTAGAATACTCAATGAGCTTCACTTATATCTTTTGAGTTAGGCAATTTAGATCGCATGTGCTTCACTTATATCTTTTGAGCTAGATAATTTTGCTCCCATGAGCTTCACTTATATCTTTTGAGCTAGATAATTTTTCTCTAGTGCTTCACTTAAATTTTGTAGAGCACGGCGGTGTCATATTTTGTAGAAATAAAAACTCTCGATCTTCACTTATATCATTTTGAGAGCGCTCTCTCTAAGTAACTTGGTAATTGGTGTGTGTGATGAAATTAGTCCTAAATATGATAGGCATCCAAAGAGGATATAATAAAAACTTTCATATTCAAGTGCATTGATTAGTAAGAGAAGTTTGATTCCTCACAAATAGTTTTGAGATATAGATATGGTAATATTAGAGTTATGTTAGTAGGGTGTTGTGAATCTAGAAATACTTGTGTTCAGGTTAGTGATTCATGTAGCATGCACTATGGTGAACCGCTATGTTAGGAAGTCAGAGCATAATTGATTTATTGATTGTCATCCTTTGTGTGGCGGTCGGGATCGCGCGATGGTTAACTCCTACCAACCCTTCCCCTAGGATTAAGTGTTTAGCACTTTGTTTCGATTACTAATAAAACTTTCGCAGTAAGTATATGAGTTCTTCATGACTAATGTGAGTCCATGGTATAGATGCACTCTCACCCTTCCACCATTTCTAACCGCTCTAGTGCCGCGCAACTTTCGCTGGTGCACAAAACCACCATATACCTTCCTCAAAACAGCCACCATACCTACCTATTATGGCATTTTCATAGCCATTCCGAGATATATTGCCATGCAACTTCCACCGTTCCGTCTCATGACATGTGCCGTCATTTTCATATTGCCATTGCATGATCGTAAGATAGCTAGCGATATGTTTCAACGTCATATGCTAAGCTAGATCGTTGCACATCCCGGTACACTGTCGGAGGCATTTCATCTAGAGTCATTATTGTTCTAAGTATCCAGTTGTAAGTAAATAAAAGTGTGATGATCATCATTATTAGAGCATTGTCCCATGTGAGGAAATAATAAAAGAGGCCAGCGAAGCCCAAATGAAAAAAAGATGCCAAAGATGCCCACCAAAAAAATGAAATGAAAAAAAAAGAGGCCAAAGAACCAAAACAAAAAAATGAGAGAAAAAGAGAGAAGGGACAATGCCACTATCTTTTTCCACACTTGTGCTTCAAAATAGCACCATGTTCTTCATCATAGAGAGTCTCTTGTTTTGTCACTTTCATATACTAGTGGGAATTTTCATTATATAACTTGGCTTGTATATTCCAATGATGGTCTTACTCAAAATTGCCCTAGGTCTTCGTGAGCAAGCAAGTTGGGTGCACACCCACTAGTTTTTATTTTTGAGCTTTCATACACTTATAGCTCTAGTGCATCCGTTGCATCACAATTGTTAGAGCATATATCTCCATATGTGGTTTTGGTAATTGATGACAGTTCCTATGGACTAATGGTTGCCTTGAGTTATATTTATAGGATTTGTCCATAGGCACTTCTTGAAGTCCATCTGTTTGGTTCAAGGAGTTTATATGATGACCAAGATGGTATTCAAGGTATTATCCAAAGAATGGTCATAGATACACAAGGTTGATCAAGATCTCAGACAAAGAGTAAATCAAGATGATCAACACACAAAGCGTACAAGATGTACCGAGAGGGATCAAGTGATCCCATGGTATGGTAAGCATTGTCCATTACGTGTTTGTGTACTAACCCATGGTCTTTGTGAGAGTTCTATGTGGGGGTTAGGTGTGCTTCCATGGGCTTGTGTCAAAAGGAAGATCTCATGCAATCCATGAAGGATGACGTCAAGTGGTGATCGTCATCAAGATTGTGGTGTGCAAGTTCAAGTGGATCAGCACGAATATATCATGCTTGATGCTTGTCGTCCATTGTCGTCCATTCTTATGGGACTATTCTCACTTGCTTCTTATTGATATATCTATAAAGATTGTGTTAGACCATATTGTTAGCTTTCCAACTAACTTGGTTTCGTTGAATTCGGAGTCCGTATGCGAAAGTTACAGCAGTTTTAGTATCCAGCGGTAGTACCGCTCCTGGTGCCAGCGGTAGTACCGCCCCCGGAGAGGTAGTACCACCCCCGGAGCGGTAGTAATTTTTTACTACCGCTCCAGGAGCGGTAGTACCGCTCCGTCGGGCTGTTTTTTGCATACTTTTTGGCCTCAGCATGGTTGGTGAACCTACCGAGCGGTAGTACCGCTCCATGAGCGGTAGTACCGCTCTGTGCGGGCTGTGAGGCTTAACGGTTGGATTTTCCCCCAACTATAAAAGGGGGTCTTCTTCCCCATTGAACCTTATCTCTTTAGCTCGTGTTCTTCCCCCATTGTTGACCTTCTTCGAGCTTGCTAACTCTCAATCCCTCCAATGATTCTTGCTAGTTCTTGAGGGAAAAGAGAGAGAGATCTAGATCCACATTTCCACCAATCACTTTCTCCTCTAAGTGAGGGGAACCCCTTGGGTCTAGTTCTTGGAGTTCTTCGTGTTCTTTTTCGTTCTTCCTCTCATTTTCCTCCCTAGCATTAGTTGCTTTGGTGGGATTTGGGAGAGAAGGACTTGGGCACTCCATGTGCCCTTGCCATTGCATTAGTTGCATCGGTTTGAGTTCTCCACGGTGATACGTGGAAGTGAAGTTTGAGAAGCTTATTACCTTTGGTACTTAGTACCCTAGATATTGTTCTTCGTGGATGCTTTGGCGTCCTAGAAGCTTGGTGGTGTCTCGAAGCTCAATCATTGTGGTGTAAAGCTCCAGGCAAGCGTCGGGGTCTCCAATTAGGTTGTGGAGATTGCCCCGAGCAATTTGTACGGGTACCGCTGACCGCCCCCAAGGTTTGCCATTTGTACGGGTTCGATGACTGCCCTCAAGGGTCCCTTAGTGGAATCACGGCATCTTGCATTGTGCGAGGGCGTGAGGAGATTATGGTGGCCTTAGTGGAATCTTGGGGAGCATTGTGCTTCCACACCGCTCCAACGGAGATTATCATCCGCAAGGGTGTGAACTTCGGGATAAATCATCATCTCCGCGTGCCTCGGTTATCTCTTACCCGGAGCCTTTACTTATGCACTTTACTTTGTGATAGCCATATTGTTTATTGTCATATATCTTGTTATCACTTAGTTGTTTATCTTGCTTAGCATAAGTTGGTGTTGCACATAGGTGAGCCTAGTTGTTGTAGGTTTTGTGCTTGAAAAATTAAACGTTAGTTTTATTCGCATTTGTTCAAGCCTAAACCGTAATTATTTTAAAGCGCCTATTCACCCCCCCCCTCCCTCTAGGCAACATTCACATCCTTTCAATTGGTATCAAACCTAGGTCTCTCTTTATTAGGTTTAACCACCTAGAGAGTAAGGATGTCGACTAGGGGTTTAGGATTCACTGACACTCTCAGTTTCAATGGCACAAATTTTGATGTTTGGGTAATTCGCATGCTTAATCACTTTCGGGTCTTGGACCCAAATTTAGAGCGAATTGTAGATATGGGTATTTCTCCTCCAAAGGATTCTCAAAATATATCTTTAGAGGATGAGAAAAACTCTTATCTCAATGCTCAAGCTTCTAATGTGCTTTTTGATGCTTTGAGCAATGTAGTTATATTTCAACTCATGCCATTCCGGGATGCTCATGAGTTGTGGACAAAGCTTCAAGATAAATATGGTATGTCCAAGATTTGTGGGAATGATTGTTCTCCCTCCACCTCCGGTCGTGTGGTATTCTCAACTTCATCTACTTCACCTACATGTGGATTGCCACAAGGTAATGATATGGTGAGTAGTGGTGATCATTGCAACGATGATAGTGGGTTTATTGTTGATGATCCTTCATCACTATATTATTGCGATGCTTCATCTTTGGGCATTAACACTTCGAGCACTCTAAATGTTTTAAATGCTTGTGTTGATAGTCCTTGCATATCATGTAAAAACGGCTTGACTAAATCTCATGATGATATGCTTCCTATATCTTGTTGCCATGATAAAAATGTATATATTTCCTCGAGTTGTTGTGCTAACAATGTAGAGGAAATTCATCACTCCATGGAACAAGATGTGGCCTTGAATGATGCTTCAAGGGATCCTACATCATCATCTATTGTGACTCACTTTTGCCTTATGGCTAAGGCTTCAAAGGTATCTCCTACTTTGAATCCCAATATATCTCATGATGATGATGTTGATGATAATGGGGATGAGAATAATGATGAAGAGAGTGATAATATCGCATCCTTAAAAATTAAGGGTGAAATGATTTTAAAATATCTTTATAAGAATAAACTTGCTTGTTCCAACTTCTTGTAAATCATGTCTATTGCCACTAAGGGCAAGAAATACATTGAGGAGTTGGAAGCTCATCATGAGGAGCATGAGGCCACCATTGAGACAATGGAAGGTCATGAGCGTGAATACGCTAATGAGATCGCGGAGCTATCTCAAGCTCTTGAAAATGAACAAACCACCAAGGAATCTCTTTAGGAAACCTTTGCTATAGAATTATCTAGATTAAAGGAATCCCATGATAGAGCTCTCGAGGTGGCTAATGATTTTAGAACTAAAAACGATAAGCTTGAAGTTGCACATGCTAAACTCGTTGAGGACTATGAGCACCTCGAAAATGGCTCAAAGACTATTAAGAGTTCACCCATCAAACTCACCGAGTCTCATGCTCAACTTGAAGCTTCATATGCTAAAGAGCTTGCCAAGTTGCCTTCTCCTCTTATTGTTAATAATGATGCTTGTGCTACTAATTCTACTTCTTGTGAAGCATCCATTTTAAAGGAGAATGTTAATCTAAGGGCTCAACTCGAGTTGCTATCTAGAAATTATGGGAAAATGGAAGAAAGTCATGTAATGCTCACAAGCTCTCATGATGATCTTCTAGTATCCCATAATGTGTTAAAGTTAGCTCATGAGGCTATTACTACCAAGGTAACATCGAGTGAGCCTCATGTGGACATTAGCACTACTTCTAGTCAAAAAGCTATATTGCCATGTGCTAGTCCTCGTAATTCATCTACTCACAATGTTGCTACATCTTGTGATGAATTACTTTCCATGCCTTGTTGCTCTAACAATGAAGCTTATACTTCCTCTAGTACCTATGTTGATACTAACCATGTAGAGTAAATCAAAGAGCTCAAGGCCCAAGTCACTTCCTTGAAGAAAGACTTGGAAAAGAGTCATGAAGGAATGTCTACACTCAACAATGTCTTGTGTGGGCAAAAATCCCCAAATTACAAATATGGACTTGGATTCAACTCCAACAAGAAGAATAAGTCCAAAAGCTTCAAGAAGAAGGGCCAAGAACAAGTCAAGAATTCGACCAAGATTATTTGCTTCAAGTGCAAAATTGAAGGGCACCATGTTAGATCTTGCCCACTAAATAAGAAGCCCCAAAGTCACAAGCAACAAGGTAAGAGGCCACAAGTGCACTCACATACTCAACTACAAGTTGAAGAAAGGCCCCTTCACAAGAAGACCCAAGCTAACACTCCTCATGTTGAGAAATCAATAGGGAAGAAATTAAAGGGTAGATGTTGCTACTTATGTCGTGAGAAGGGTCACTTCGCTTCTTCTTGCACGAGAGGTAATTTATCCAACCCAATCATTATTGATGATATCTATTCACTTGGGAAGGATAAGGTTGGCAATGTGTTTGCCAAGTTTGTTGGTACTCAAAGTGGTGTCAAGAAAAGTACCAATTGGGTTGTCAAGCCTATTGTGACTAACCTCTTAGGACCCAACGTGGTTGGGGACCAACAAGCTCAAACTTGATCAATAGGTGTTTGTGGAGGACATTAGAGACTTGGATACATAATGAAGAATTAAGGGGTCTTCATCATTCATATTATCTCAAGCCAAGTCATTTGAATTATCGAGTTTCTATCTTATATCCAATGTGCCTCCTTACGGTAACTTGTACTTAAACTATTTACATTGTTAGTTGCTTGCCCCTTTGCATGTTGTGGTTTTTTACCTTGCATGCATTTGTATATGTTGTGCTTCCAACTTGCTTATCTTGAGTAATCGAGTATGTGTATGTTGGTTTGCATATCATGTACATGTGAGTCTTGTATTGAGCCTTTTTGCATCTTGTTTGTACCTTTGTTGGCTCTTGTGAGAGATAAATGGATTATCCCATTGTGGGGGAGTGATGTGCTTTGCACACCTCACAATCCTATAAATGTGTATACATGGGGAATACCACTTAGTATTGATATTTCAAGATTATCTAGTTTCTGTGTCGTATGTCTTACTCATGAGAAATTCAAATTCTATATGGTCCATTAATTATCTCTTGTTGGTTTTAATTTGCCACTTGTTAATATTGTTGGTTTATCACATTATGGGGGAGTAATATGCTATGTGCATATTACAAACCTAGAAAATGTGTACATTTGAGGTGTCGCCACTTAGTGTTGATATTGTAAATTATCTTGTTCCTAGGTGGCATGTTAGCTCTACAAGTGTCATTTGCTTGCGTTTTATGGGTAAAGATGATCTTGGATATATTTGCGATCTACCAATGAGTATCACTTCCAAAATACTTCTTGCCCTTGACAATTGGTATTCCCATCATGTGGTAGGAATTGCTAATCGTCTTTACATTGGACTTTGTGTTTCATTTGTCTTCCTTGCCTCTTGTGGATCTATTTTAACATGTCTAGTGTTTTTATAGATATAGAGAAAGTGATGATCCCATCTTGTGCATTTTGTATTTAAATGAAAATTCTATATAATGCACGTCCCTTGGGGGAGCTATCCTATTTTCTTTAGAACACTCTCTTTATTCATCCATCATAAAATCTTTTGATCCCCATCAAGTGTGTGTTGATGGGAGGCAAGTCTTGCTCTTTATGATGCTTTGTGCCATCATGAAAATTTGTCGAGGGTTTGGTTTGTTGGAACCTAGATCTCTTTTGGAAATTAGATACCTCGTGTTTGTTTTTCTTAAATTGGTATCTTGTTTCCTTTTATTTGGCATGTGTCAATGGATATCTCATTCCTTGAGGTATCTTTTAATTGATATCCTTCAAGTGATAGTTTTTTTTGTTTGGGATCTTATTATCACTTGATACCTTGTCTTTTCGTGACTTATCAACTTTGTGTTGAGTTGATTCTTGAGAGTCTTGAGCATGCATATCTACTACATACAACTTCTTTTGCTTGCTTGCTTTCTTTGACCCAATACATAGGGGAAACTCCACCTTGTCATAAATTGGCTAAAGTGTGCATGAAATTCAAATTCATATCTATATGCACATATGTATGTGGAGTTTTTCCTATGTATTGTTGGTTTTCTAACTCTTTGGTCCCAATGAGTTTGGGCACCATTTTGTTTGTTTTGTTGTTCCAGGAACAACTGGAAATGCATTGGATGCTCGACTCACCTATAAGGAAGGTGTTGAGACCATGTGATTATTGGAGCCAAGTTAGGATGATCAAAGAACAACTATCTACTACATCAATCCAATGTTGTCTCGGTAACAAGTATCCACTTCATGCATTCTTTTCTTGCAAAGGCCCCAACCTATCTTTTCTTTTCCAGGTTGCATCATGGCATGAATCTCTTGATTCATTCTTGTAGTACTTGTTTCCTTTCTCAAAGCATCCGAACGATGATGTCTTACTACTAGTTGGGATGTCTTTGATGTTCGTATGTTGGAAGTTCATATTGTACAATAAGAAAATATTAGGCCATGTGATATGCTTCCAAGCAAAAGATCTTATTGATATATTTATGACTTCCTTTTGGATATCTAGTTTATTCCTTCTTGTAACCATTTCGTGTGTACATCCTTCTTTGTGGATATATATCATCATGATTGTTTTCTACTTAGAATCTTTTACACATGAGAGAAGTTACATCTCTAATTGATATCCTCTTTTCTTTCACGCCCACCGTTGCATTTCCTTTTTCAGTTTTTGGTGGCTTCGTGAAAAGATTTGTCTTGAATGTGTATCTTATTTTCCTACATCTTGATGCACTCTTTGGCCGTGAAGATTATTTTTCCTCATGCTTGTCTTGATGAGGGTTTTGCCATTTCGATTGGTATCCCTCCTCTTGACAAGGTTCTTACTTCCTATCTTCACCATGGGTTGTCACAAGCGTTGGTTCTTATTTTGTTTATTAGTAAGCTTGTGAACCCATTTTCTAGTATGTGTGTGTGGGAATGATATGTCTTGCACTTTGTGTCTCATTTCATCAAGACTGTGTTGATGAGTAATGCTCATCCTTATCTTAGTCTTCTCAAGTGCTTTGCCACGACTCACACACATTACTTTGGTTGAGCCTATTCTTAAGTTGCTTCTTTTACATGTTGCTCAACCATTTGTTTTGTGCAATTGATATGCTTATTGTCTCATCTATCTTCTTGCACTCGTTGTGTGTTTTTATTAATTTTGGGGGAGCAACGATCCTATTTTGGGCACCTGTATCAAATACGAAAATCTCGTATTAGTGCACAAATATGGGGAGCTTCTCTAGTTTTGATAAAACACTCTATTGCCTTTATCATAATATCTTTTATTCATGTGGTTTGAAGGACCATATGATTGTTTGTTCCATCTTGTATCTTTTGATTGCTTGCCTCTATTTTTTGTATGTCTTCGTGGCATACGATCCTTTTATTTGCAATCTTTGGGTCCTCAATATAGTTTGTTTTCCTCCAACTACTTATCATTGTATTTGTGTATTTCTTTGCACTCATTTGCTGAGAAGTACACACTTTTTGGAGGACCACCTACTATATTGGCTTTCTAAAATTTTCGTCCATTTTGGCAATCGATGCCAATCGGGGAGAAGTTTAGAGAGTTTACTTTGGATATGTTTAGAGGGTTTTGCTTTTATTGCGTAAGCATTTACATCTTGCATGCATGCATTATTGCTTTGTATGTGTGCGCTTGGTTATGCTTATTTCCTTCTATAAACTCTCTTGAAGTGGTTGTCATCAATTACCAAAATGGGGGAGATTGTTAGAGCATATATCTCCATATGTGGTTTTGGTAATTGATGACAATTCCTATGGACTAATGGTTGCCTTGAGTTATATTTATAGGATTTGTCCATAGGCACTTCTTGAAGTCCATCTATTTGGTTCAAGGAGTTTATATGATGACCAAGATGGTATTCAAGGTATTATCCAAAGAATGGTCATAGAGACACAAGGTTGATCAAGATCTCAGACAAAGAGTAAATCAAGATGATCAACACACAAAGCGTACAAGATGTACCGAGAGGGATCAAGTGATCCCATGGTATGGTAAGCATTGTCCATTACGTGTTTGTGTACTAACCCATGGTCTTTGTGAGAGTTCTATGTGGGGGTTAGGTGTGCTTCCATGGGCTTGCGTCAAAAGGAAGATCTCATGCAATCCATGAAGGATGACGTCAAGTGGTGATCGTCATCAAGATTGTGGTGTGCAAGTTCAAGTGGATCAGCACGGATATATCATGCTTGATGCTTGTTGTCCATTGTGGTGGCAATGGACTTGTGAAGATATGTTGAAGAGCGGCTCGCCCATAGTGTGTATGGGAGCAATCAACTAGTCTTCATCAAGCCAACACAATCAAGAAAGGTGGTCCATCTTGAGGAAGCCAAGATCATCGTCATCTAGCTCAAGAGGACAAGTTGCAAGGTATAGGTTTGCCCTTGATAGGTTTTCTGTTTTAGGATAGATTGTCGTACTGTCAAGGGGGGCTCTCAAGTGAGTAGCTTGATCGTATCGTTCGTTGAGAGCTCAAACCATTTGCATCCTTGCATCATACTTATTGGTTCTTGTTTGGTGTTTATCTTTGTGAGTTTTAGATCTTATGTTCATCTTCATGACAAGCTTGAGTTCATCGAAAACGGAGTCCATATGCATCTTCTATGATGTTTTCGATGTTGGGAGTTTTTACCGGTCTTATTTCAAGAAGGGTTCTCACCATTTTCTTATGGGACTATTCTAACTTGCTTATTATTGATATTTATATCAAGATTGTGTTAGCCCATGTCGTTAGCTTTCTAACAAACTTGGTTTCGTTGAATTCGGAGTCCGTATGCGAAAGTTACAGCAGTTTCAGTATCCAGCGGTAGTACCGCTCCTCGTGCCAGCGGTAGTACCGCCCCCGGAGAGGTAGTACCGCCCCCGGAGCAGTAGTAATTTTTTACTACCGCTCCAGGAGCGGTAGTACCGCTCCGTCGGGCTGTTTTTTTGCATACTTTTTGGCCTCAGCATGGTTGGTGAACCTACCGAGCGGTAGTACCGCTCCATGAGCGGTAGTACCGCTCTATGCGGGCTGTGAGGCTTAACGGTTGGATTTTCCCCCAACTATAAAAGGGGGTTTTCTTCCCCCATTGAACCTTATCTCTTTAGCTCGTGTTCTTCCCCCATTGTTGACCTTCTTCGAGCATGCTAACTCTCAATCCCTCCAATGATTCTTGCTAGTTCTTGAGGGAAAAGAGAGAGAGATCTAGATCCACATTTCCACCAATCACTTTCTCCTTTAGGTGAGGGGAACCCCTTGGGTCTAGTTCTTGGAGTTCTTCGTGTTCTTTTTCGTTCTTCCTCTAATTTTCCTCCCTAGCATTAGTTGCTTTGGTGGGATTTGGGAGAGAAGGACTTGGGCACTCCATGTGCCCTTGCCATTGCATTAGTTGCATCAGTTTGAGTTCTCCACGGTGATACGTGGAAGTGAAGTTTGAGAAGCTTATTACCTTTGGTACTTAGTACCCTAGATATTGTTCTTCGTGGATGCTTTGGCGTCCTAGAAGCTTGGTGGTGTCTCGAAGCTCAATCATTGTGGTGTAAAGCTCCGGGCAAGCGTCGGGGTCTCCAATTAGGTTGTGGAGATTGCCCCGAGCAATTTGTACGGGTACCGCTGACCGCCCCCAAGGTTTGACATTTGTACGGGTTCGGTGACCGGCCTCAAGGGTCCCTTAGTGGAAACACGGCATCTTGCATTGTGCGAGGGTGTGAGGAGATTACGGTGGCCTTAGTGGCATCTTGGGGAGCATTGTGCCTCCACACCGCTCCAACGGAGATTAGCATTCGCAAGGGTGTGAACTTCGGGATACATCATCGTCTCTGCGTGCCTCGGTTATCTCTTACCCGAACCCTTTACTTATGCACTTTACTTTGTGATAGCCATATTGTTTATTGTCATATATCTTGTTATCACTTAGTTGTTTATCTTGCTTAGCATAAGTTGTTGCTGCACATAGGTGAGCCTAGTTGTTGTAGGTTTTGTGCTTGACAAATTAAACGTTAGTTTTATTCCGAATTTGTTCAAGCCTAAACCGTAATTATTTTAAAGCGCCTATTCACCCCCCCCCCCTCTAGGCAACATCCACGTCCTTTCAGCAATCCCTACTCATTCACATGATATCTATTGATGGGCATCTCCATAACCCATTGATACACCGAGTCGATGTGACCATCTCCTCCTTTTTGCCTTACAACCTCCACCACACTCTATTCCACCTATAGTGTTATATCCATGGCTCACGCTCATGTATTGCGTGAGAGTTGAAAAAGTTTGAGAAAGTAAGAGTGCGAAAACAATTACTTGCCCAATACCGGGGTTGTGCATGATTTAAATTCGTTGTGTGGGGATGATGGAGCATAGCCAGACTATATGATTTTGTAGGGATAACTTTCTTTGGCCTTGTTATTTCAAAAGTTCATGATTACTTTGCTAGTATGCTTGAGGTATTATAGTTTTCATGTCAATATTAAACTATTGTTTCGAAACTTATGGATCTGAACATTCATGCCACAATAAGGAGGTTACAAAGAACAAATATGTTAGGTTGCATTCCACATCAAAAATTCGGTCTTTATCACTTCCCTACTCGAGGACAAGCAGGAGTTAAGCTTGGGGATGCTTGATACATCTCCAACGTATCTATAATTTTTGATTGTTCCATGCTATTATATTATCAACTTGGGATGTTTTATATGCATTTATATGTTATTTTATATCATTTTTGGGACTAACTTATTAACTCAGTGCCCAGTGCCAGTTTCTGTTTTTTCCGTGTTTTTGACCTTTTTCGGATAAGAATATTAAACGGAGTCCAAACGGAATAAAACCTTCGGGATGATTTTTTCCATAACAGAAGGGATCCAGAAGACTTGAGAACCAAGGCAGAGGGCAACGGAGGAGGCCACGAGCCCCCGAGGCGCGCCCCAGGGGGGCGCGCCTAGCAGGCTCGTGGGCCCCCCGTGCCTCCTTTTCCCTACCTCTTTCGCCTATAAACTCCCTTAAATCCCCAAACCAAAAGAGAGAGCCATGAAAATACTTTCCCGCCGCCGCAAGCTTCTGTTTCCACGAGATCCCATCTAGGGACCGTTCTGGTGCCCTGTCGGAGGGGGATTCGGACACGGAGGGCTTCTTCATCACCATCATTGCCTCTCCGATGATGCGTGAGTAGTTCACCACAAACCTTCGGGTACATGGCTAGTAGCTAGATGGCTTCTTCTCTCTCTTGGATCTTCAATACAAAGTTCTGCATGATCTTCATGGAGATCTATCCGATGTAACTTTCTTCTGCGGTGTGTTTGTCGAGATCGATGAATTGTGGATTTATGATCAGATTATCTATGAATATTATTTGAGTCTCCTCTGATTTCTTATATGCATGATTTCGTATCCTTGTGATTCTCTTCGAGTTATGGGTTTCGTTTGGCCAACTTGATCTATAATTCTTGCAATGGAAGAAGTGTTTGGTTTTGGGTTCGTACCGTGCGGTGTCCTCACCTAGTGACAGAAGGGGTAGCTAGGCACGCATCGTGTTGTTGCCATCAAGGTTAAAAAGATGGGGTTTATATCATATTGCTTGAATTTATCCCTCTACATCATGTCATCTTGCTTAAGGCGTTACTCTGTTTGTTATGAACTTAATACACTAGATGCATGTTGGATAGCGGTCGATGTGTGGAGTAATAGTAGTAGATGCAGAAAGTATCGGTCTACTTGTCTCGGACGTGATGCCTATATGTATGATCATTGCCTTAGATATCTTCATGACTTTGCGCGATTCTATCAATTGCTCGATAGTAATTCGTTCACCCACCGTAATACTTGCTATCATGAGAGAAGCCTCCAATGAACAATATGGCCACCGGGTCTATTTTACACATTATATATTTAGATCTACATACAAAAATACCAAAAATACCTTGCTGCACTTTTATATATTTATTTATATTTACTTATTATCACTATCACATGTCACCTTGCAAGTAATCGTAAAGGGATTGACAACCCCATTATCGCGTTGGGTGCAAGTTTGTTTCTTTTTACGCAGGTGCCTTGGTGCCTCATCTTGATACTCCTACTGGATTGATACCTTGATTCTCAAACTGAGGGAAATACTTATCTCTACTTTTCTGCATCACCCTTTCCTCTTCAAGGGAAAAACCAACGCAAGCTCAAGAAGTAGCAAGAAGCAATGGCGGGCCCAGATTCCAACAGATGGTTAGAAGCCATGAAATTCGAGATATGATCTATGTATGAAAACAAAGTATGGACTTTGGAAGTATTACTTGAAGGTCGAAAGGCTATTAAGAAGAAATGGATCTTTAAGAAGAAGACGGCCACAGACGGTAATGTGACCGTTTACAAAGCTCGACTTGTGGCAAAGGGTTATTCACAAGTTCAAGGAGTTGACCACGATGAGACATTCTCACCCGTTGCGATGCTTATGTCCGTCTGAATCTTGTTAGCAATAGTTGCATTTTTTTTATTATGATATCTGGCATATGGATGTCAAAACAGCGTTCCTTAATGGGTTTATTAAGGAAGAGTTGTATATGATGCAACCCGAAGGTTTTGTCGATCCAGACAATGCTGACAAAGTATGCAAGCTCCAGCGATCCATTTATGGACTGGTGCAAGCATCTCGGAGTTGGAATCAACGCTTTGATGAGGTGATCAAGGCGTTTATGTTTATACAAGTTTTTGGAGAAGCTTGCATTTACAAGAAAGTGAGTGGGAGCTCTATAACATTTCTAATATTATATGTGGATGACATATTGCTGACTAGAAACAATGTAGAGTTTTTGGAAAGCGTAAAGGAATACTTGAATAAAAGTTTTTCAATGAAGGACCTAGGAGAAGCTGCTTACATATTGGGCATAAAGATCTATAGAGATAGGTCAAGGCGCCTAATAGCTCTTTCACAAAGCACATACCTTGATAAAGTTTTGAAGAAGTTCAAAATGGAGCAATCCAATAAGGGGTTCTTGCCTGTGTTACAAGGTATAAAGTTGAGTAAGACTCAATGTCCAGTAACTGCATAAGATAGAGAAAAGATGAGTGTCATCCCCTATGCTTCAGCCATAGGGTCTATCATGTAAGCAATGTTGTGCACAAGACCAGATGTCAGCCTGGCCATAAGTATGGTAGGCTGGTTTCAAAGTGATCCAGGAGTGGAACACTGGGCAGTGGTCAAGAATATTCTGAAGTACCTGAAAAGCACTAAGGAAATGTTTCTCGTTTATGGAGGTGACAAAGAGCTCGTCGTAAAGGGTTACGTCGATGCAAGCTTTGACACTGATCCGGATGACTCTAAGCCTCAAACCGGATACGTATTTATTATTAACGGGGGTGCGGTAAGGTGGTGCAATTCCAAGCAAAGCGTCGTAGCTGATTCTACAGGCGAAGCAAAGTACATAGTTGCCTCAAAGGCGGCTAAGGAGGGTGTCTGGATGAAGCAGTTCATGTCAGATCTTGGAGTAGTGCCAAGTGCACTAGACCCAATCAATTTGTTCTGTGACAACACTGGTGCCATTGCTCTAGCCAAGGAACCAAGATTTCACAAGAGGACCAGACACATAAAGCAACGCTTCAATGCCATCCGCGATTACATCAAGGAGGAGGACATAAATATTTGCAAAGTGCTTACGAATCTGAATGTTGCAGATCCGCTGACTAAACCTCTTCCACGAGCAAAGCATGATCAACACCAGAACCATATGGGTGTTAGATTCATTACATTGTAAATCACATAGAGATGTGAAGCTAGATTATTGACTCTAGTGCAAGTGGGAGACTATTGGAAATATGCCCTAGAGGCAATAATAAAATAGTTATTATTATATTTCATGTTTCAAGATAATCGTTTATTATCCATGCTATAATTGTATCGAATGGAAACATAAATGAATGTGTGGATATATAGACAAAACAATGTCCCTAGTAGCATGTTGGTCAAGGATGGTTAAGGTTTTCTAGCCATAGACAAGTATTGTCACTTGATGACAGGATCACATCATTAGGAGAATGATGTGATGGACAAGACCCAAACTATAAACGTAGCATATGATCGTGTCATTTTGTTGCTATTGTTTTCTGCATGTCAAGTATACATTCCTATGACCATGAGATCATGTAACTCACTGACACCGGAGAAATGCCTTGTGTGTATCAAACGTCGCAACGTTATTGGGTGACTATAAAGGTGCTCTACAGGCATCTCCGAAGGTGTCCGTTGAGTTAGCTTGGATCAAGACTGGAATTTGTCACTCCGTGTGATGGAGAGGTATCTCGGGGCCCACTCGGTAATACAACATCATGAACAAGCCCTGCAAGCAATGTGACTAAAGAGTTAGCCACGGGATCTTGTATTACGAAACGAGTAAATAGACTTGCCGGTAACGAGATTGAAATAGGTATGGTGATACCGACGATCGAATCTCGGGCAAGTAATATACCGAAGGACAAAGGGAATGATATACGGGATTGTGTGAATCCTTGACATAGAGGTCAACCAATAATATCTTCGTAGAATATGTAGGATCCAATATGGACGTCCAGGTCCCGCTATTGGATATTGACCGGAGAGTGTCTCGGTCAAGTCTACATAGTTCTCGAACCTGCAGGGTCTGCACACTTAAGGTTCAGTGACGTTTTCGGTATAGTTGAATTATTGATGTTGGTAAATGAATGTTGTTCAGAGTACTAGATGAGATCTCGGACGTCACGAGTGTCTCTGGAATGGTCCGAAAACGAAGATTTATATATATGATTGTTGCATTTGGCTTACGGAAAGATTTCGGGCATCACCGGTAAAGTACCGGGAGTGGCGAATGGGTTCCGGGGTTTTTTCCAGGAGGGGCCACCCACCCGGGAGAGGACCTAATAGTTCCATGGGTGGCGCACCAGCCCTTAGTGGGCTGGTGAGGCCGGTCCAATAAGCCTTTTTCGGCCAAGGCAAAAATAAAGAAGGAAAAGGAGAAAAAAAGAGAAGGAAGGAGGTGGACAAGTTGGGAAGGAGTCCTCCACCAAACCGAATTGGAGGAGGACTCCTCCCTCCTTGCCTCGGCCGAAGCCTCCTCCTTGGAGTAGGAGGCAAGCCACCCTCCCCTTGGTTCCTCCTATATATAGTGGATGTTTGAGAGGGTTTTTGCACCTCAAGCCTTTGTGCAGCCTTCTCTCCCTTCACTACTTCGTGGCACCTTGTAGCTAGATCGGTACGGCACGACGACGCCCTGCCGGAGTATCTTCACCAGCATCACTGCCACGCCGTCGTGCTACCAGAGAATTCATCTACCTCTTCGTCTCTCTTGCTGGATCAAGAAGGCGGAGATCGTCATTGAGTTGTACGTGTGCTGAACGCGGAGGTGTCGTCCGTTCGGCGCTAGATCGGGATGGATCGTGGGACGGCGGCGATTTGGATCGCGAAGACGTTCCACTACATCAACCGCGTTTCTTAATGCTTCCCGCTTAGCGATCTACAAGGGTATGTGGATCCTATCTCCCTCTCATAGATGATCATCACCATGATAGGTCTTCGTGTGTGCAGGATTTTTTTGTTTCCCATGCAATGTTCCCCAACACTTCGATAGAGCAGAACTAGAAGGTTTATTTGTGTATGGGTCGAGAGCATGTCTTGGAGATATGCGTGGAGATGTCAAAACCTTCACTTGATAAGGACTTTGAGCTGGCTTATCAAGAATCGCCAACTTATCATACTGTAATTTTTCATCACCAACGTCTTCTTTGTTGGATGAGTCATTGGAAGAATTAGATGATGCCTTCTTGGCTCTCTTGGTGGTAGATTTTCTTCGAGGTGTTGTTGTACTTGAAGGTTAAAACTTCTTTGATTGGCTTGCTTTGGAGGTAGAGGCCAACTCCTTCTTCTACACATCTTGCTTGGTGAGAGGACTGTTCTCAGCCTCAACGTGGCTCAAGTTAGCTTCTTTGGCTTCGCACTTTGCTACTTGTAAATTGTGTTGGGATTTTCCCCGAAGAGGAGGGCAGATGCAGCACATTAGAGATAAGTATCCCCCTCAGTGAGAACCAAGGTTATCGATTCACGCAAGTTACCGTCTTCAGCGCCTACACACAAAAGAGCACACACTTGCATCCAACGCGGGAGAGAGGGTTGGCAATCCCCTTGAACTTGTTACTTGCAAGCGATAAGTAGTGATAGATATATAAAATAAATACAAAATAAAATAACAATAAATAAAAGGCAGGAATATATTTTGTGCTTTAATAATATTTGCGAAGGCCTGGGGGCATAGTTTTCGCTAGAGGCTTCTTTCTCGAAGAAAGCATACGATGGGTAAACAAACTATTGTTGGGCAATTGATACAAAAGCGCATAGTTATGCAACATTTATTCACGACAATGATCATATATATAGGCATCACATTCATAAGCAAGTAGCGACTCTTGCCTGCATCTACTACTATTACTCCACCTATTGATCGCTATCCAGCATGGATCTAGAGTATTAAGTAAAACAGAGTAATGCTTGAAGCAAGATGACATGATGTAGACAAAGTAAACTCAACTAATATGAATAAACACCATATTTTTATCCTTAATGGCAGCAATACAAATACGTGTCATGCCCCTTCTGCCATTGGGATTGAGCACCGGAAGATTGAACCATTACAATGCACATCTAGTTGGCCAAACCAAACCGATAGATCAGAGACAAATACAAAGCTATCATAACCGTGCATATATATAACTAGCAAAGATTTAATATACTTACATGAATAATCTGAACATAAACCCACAATTCATCAGATCCCAACGAACACACCTCAAATATGGTTACATAAGATAGATCACCGCAGGAATCGCGGTGATCTTGGCATTGAAGAACATAGAGAAAGAGATAGCTATATAGGCACTAACTACGGACCCATAGGTTTGTGGTAAAATACTCGCACATCGCCATGGGAGCAGCAAGGTTGATGTAGTGGCCCTCTGTGATTGATCCCCCATTCGACAGGGCACCAGAACAGGGCTAGAGATGGGATCACGGTGGAACATAGACTTGCGGCGATGGAAAAAGTGTTTCGGGTGGCTCTCTAGTGTTTCCTAGCATGTTAGAATTTATAGGAGTGGAAATAGGTGAGGAGGCCGAGGGAGGTGGTCCCAAACCATGAGGGCATGACCACCCCCCTAGGTGTGTCTTGTTGGCTTAGGGCCACCCTGTGCGGCCTTCGGTATCCCTTTGAAGCTTCTAGATCTTATTGTTGTACAGAAAAAATCATCAAAAAGTTTTGTTGCATTTGGACTTCGTTTGGTACTGACTTCCTGAAAATCCAAAAACACGCAGAAAAGAACAACTGGCACTGCGCACTTGGTTAATAGGTTAGTTCCCAAAAATGATATAAAACATCAAATAAATGTATATAAAGTATCCAAGGTTGGTAATATAATAGTTAATAGTATGGAACAATAAAAAATTATAGATACATTGATGACGTATCATGCTTGGATTTAGCCTTTGCGCTTTTATCTCCTTCCTTCATGAAGTCAGCGATGGTTTTCAAGGAATCAAGGTGAGCATTTGCGGGCTTATAAGCGGTAGTACCCCGCTCACTACCGCTTCACTTCTGCTTATCCAGTTGCTTCTGATTTTGTCGCACTCTCAGCGGTAGTAGGGTGGCACTGGGTGCGTGATAGTACCGCTCTTGCACTACTCTCGCACTCCACTTGCGTGCCCTACCTCCATATGCCCATGAGGTGTAACCCTAGTGGTAGTATCGCTAGGGCGAGTGGTAGTACCGCTCCGGCGGCACTACCACCTCATGGATCCTCGACATTGCTCTACTCCGTGGGTACTACCGTTTGAGCGGTAGTATCATTCTCCGGAGCGGTAGTACCGCTTATGTGCGGGCTATGAGCATAACTTTTAGATTTGGGAGGGCCTATTTAAGGGGGTCTTCTTACCCAATGGTTCTTATATTTTGAGCTCGTGTTTGCCCCCCATTTTTGGCCTTCTTCAAGCTTGCTAAATCTCAATCCCTCCGATGATTCTTGCTAGTACTTGAGGGAAAAGAGAGAAGAGATCTAGATCCATATTTCCACCAATCACTTCCTCCTCTTTGTGAGGGGAACCCCTTGGATCTAGATCTTGGATTTCTTTGTGTTCTCTTCTTCGTTCTTCCTCTCATTTTTCCTCCATATCATTAGTTGTGGTGGTGGGATTTGGGAGAGAAGGACTTGGGCACTATGTGTGCCCTTCCCATTGCATTTGGTGCATAGATCTAAGTTTTCAAGGTGATACATGGAAGTGAAGTTTGAGAAGTTTATTACTCTTGGGTGTTTGTGCACCCTAGAGCTTGTGCCCCTTGGGTGCTTTGGAGCCCTAGACGGTTGGTGGTGCCTTAGAGCTCAATCATCATGGTGTAAAGCTCCGGACAAGCATCGGGGTCTCCAATTAGGTTGTGGAGATTGCCCCGAGCAATTTGTACGGGTTCGGTGACCCCCCCCCCCCCCCCGCCCCAATGATTGCCATTTGTACGGTTTTGATGACCGCCCTCAAGGGTCCCTTAGTGGAATCACGACATCTTGCACTATGTGAGGGCATATGAGATTAAGGTGACCCTGGTGGCTTTTTGGGGAGCATTGTGCCTCCACATCGCTCCAAACAGAGATTAGCATCCGCATGGGTGTGAACTTGGGGATACTTCATCATCTCCGCTTGCCTCGGTTATCTTTTACCCGGACCCTTCACTTATGCATTTTGCTTTGTGATAGCCATATTGTTTCAAGTTATATATCTTGCTATCGCTTAGTTGTTTACCTTCTCTACCGTAAGTTGTTGGTGCACATAGGTGAGCCTAGTTGTTTTACATTTTGTGCTTTATAAATTAAACGCTAGTTTTTTCTCCGTATTTGTTCAAGCTTAAAATGTAATTATTTTAAAACGTCTATTCACCCAGAGGCGACATCCACGTCCTTTCACACTCGACGTCCATGTTTGTCTTCTTCGATGGCGATGAGGAGCAAGAGAGGTGGAAGGAAGGGAGCAACGTTTGTGTGTTGAAAACCATTAGAATACATATGTTTGTTACAATGCACGAGCACTTAACTAGTCACTAAAAAGAGAGGCATTGAAGTGATCATTACCACATGTACCACTAATTTTCTTCTTCTTTTAAAAACAATGTACCAATGATTGATAATCCCGTTCAATGCATGGACTCATCTACACCTGATGAACAGTGAAATAAAAAACAAAAAAAACACTTAAAATCTGAAAAAAAAAATATGGTGTTAGATGCTCAAATGTGTGTTGTTTTATGCAAAATTTTGAAGTGTTTAGACATTAAAAAAGATCGTCACAAAAGGACAAACTTAAGTTTTAACAATGTTATTTTCAAAAGTTTCTCATACATCCAAAATTTATGTTTATATTTTTTTTGCCACGAGCTCCTCGAACACTCAAACTTCACCTAAATTTGCACGGGCATCACCCACATGAGCATATTGCACCACGCAAATTTCAGATAATCTGCTATTTCAAATGATTTAAATGAGGCTGGGTTATTATCACTTTTTTCTCTCTCGGAAAATGATATGAGCCTGGTTATTATCATTTTCTTTCTCTCTCGGAAAAGGGAGGAAAAGGATATGAGCCCGGTTATTATCATTTTCTTTCTCTCTCGGAAAAGGGAGGGAGCAGTAAGAAACGCGACTAGGCCGGAAGCGGAACAAAGCCCATAGGCCGAGCTGTCTCTTCCCCTCCATTCCTCGTCTTCTCCGCATCGACTCGAACGAAACCCTAGTCTCTCATCACTTCGATCCGTTCTTTGACATTCTTCGGCGCAGGACGCCATAAGAAATCTCTCTAGAGATCTTGCAGCTACCATGTATGTTTTTCCTTTCTTGCTCTCTTTTTCTCCAAAGATCTTTTTACCGTTCGTTCAGTCTATGAACTTTGATCGTTTCTTGATCTGGTGCATATGTTGGGCGCAGTGTTAGATCTTCTTTCTGTTTTTTTGGTTTTTTTCGCGGGGATTTAGATCTGCTTTCTAATACGTATTAGGTTGAAGTGTGGTAACGCAATTCGCGTAATTATACCTGATTTTTGCATCCGAAACGAATTTGTAATCTAGCGGGGCATAAGAAGCATGGCGAATCACTATATGTTGGAAGGCAAGAGAGCATGTTTATTATTTTTGGAACACAGCGCGACTTAATCCCACAATTTTTAGCCAGCCGAATTTTTTCCACCTTGAACAACATAGTGATGATCTCATCAGCCGATTGGAAATTTGATGAATGGGTGCGTTTATCTAGGCAATAACACAAATTAAATGTTTTTTCTGTGGTATTAGTTGTTTTCATTATACATGTCATTAGTTGGGATCCTAAGAGTATGCTTCTAAAGTTGCTCATGTATTTGTTCTTGGGTTATGATGCAATGGCTTCAAATCTATAGGTGAAATGAGGTTTACCCGAAGTGTGCATACACCATTAATCATGGTGGAAGTAGGATTTTTTGTTTGTTCATTGTGATGCAAATAATTTGTTTCAATCTGCAATCAATGGCCCCAGCACTGGTTGCATTTCATTGACATGTGACATTAAACCCAAGTTATTTGATGCAAATAATGTATGTGTTCTGAATCTTAAGGGAGTCGATCCTGTCTGTGGCCATGGTGGGACAATGTTGCAAATAATACTTGATTGAACTCCCAATATATGAATCTGGATGTGCTATACATAGAATGTTTTGCTCGTTTGAATGGAGAAACGTTTGATCTCTTTGTTATATTTGAGAGAGAAGGGGAAAACAATCTTGAGAACTTTTAAACAACTTGCTGCCTGCTTATCTTCAAATTTCAATAATCTCGCAATGATTGATCGTTACTGTTCTATCTGTGTCCAATGAGTAATTCGTTATTAAATAATTCTCTATACGAGAAAGATCATTGCTTCCGTTATTCTTGTAATGCTTGATAACAGCAAAGTTTACCTTCCAGCGTTTGAGTTTTGTAAACATGTTTTGTTTCATGGCAGGGCGGACAATGAACCTGTTGACCCAAAGAATTTCCTTGAGGAACGCTGCAAGCCGCAATGTGTAAAATCATTGTATGACTATGAGGTGAGTGACAGATTTCTCATAACCACAGGACAAACTATTACAGTGAATCAGGAAAATGAGTGGTAGCTAGTCATTTCTTGTAAATTGCTTGCTAAACAAGCTAGGACCTCAAGTCAGCTGACCTATTTAGGATGTTTACACCCAAACAAAATTCACTCACGGACTAACTTCTAGAAAGATGTTGCACTTGGCTATATTTTGTACAAATTGTTTTTGAATACATGGCCCTAATGGCCTGCAGGATGCAAAATTCTTTTAGATGAGTGCTTAGGATATAGCCACATCATCAAGCACCCAAGTAAGAGTGAATCACCTTGTTTAATGCAAGCACCTACAGTACTATGTAAGAGTGAATCAACTCATCTAATGCAAGCACCTAGATATTTGTACTATCATGTGACTGGATAAAGAAGGTTTTGTTTTGCTATAAACACTTCCATGGTGCACACTTGAAGTTTCACAGTTAGTCCTGTTCTACTAGAAACTGGCGAAGATTACTGTTACATTTTGTATCTTGTTGGATTTATTGGATAACTCAGCTTTGTGCCTAGCCCTGTACCATATGGCATGGATGAACAAACATCCTGCTGGAGTTGCATGATGCACCCTCTGTTCCTAATATAAGACGTTTTGCTAGTTCAATTTAAGCTGCCAAAACGTCTTATATTTAGAAACAGAGGTATTAACAGATATGGATCAGGTGGACTATTATTTATGCTCATCCTAGTCAGGTGGGATCAGGTCTCGACTCCTGAGGGAACACGTGATTTACTTGTCAAGCTTGCATTCTTGTGCAGAGATGTGTGAAGAGAGTCGAGAATGATGAAACTGGGCAGAAGCACTGCACCGGACAGTTCTTTGACTACTGGTCATGCGTTGACAAATGTGTAAGTACAACTTGTACATGTCGACTAGTTCAAACCATCGTTCATGGAGTGTCCTTATGGCGATTAATACTTTGAACATGGGCTTGCAGGTGGCACCGAAGCTCTTTGAGAAGCTCAAATGATGGACTGGAATGATGCTGGTTGGCCCGGACCCCAAATACAATAAATCAACCCACTGTCATCCTGAATTCTGGTTGTGCTGAACCTGTAACAAGGAGCTTTGTTCTATCTCCTATTTGTTGCTAAAACTTGTCAAAACAAGTAAACACAATTATTTTGGCAGATGGAACAACTACTTTTATTTTGCTTGTACTTGAATGGATGAAGGCATTTCTGCTTTACTTCAATCCATCTTTCATAATTTTTGCAGATTCAGTAACCTTGACACATTTGTGAAACCTTGAGATACGCTTTTACTTCAATCCATCTTTCATAATTTTTGCATCAAAACAAGTAAACACAATTATTTTGGCAGATGGAACAACTACTTTTATTTTGCTTGTACTTGAATGGATGAAGGCATTTCTGCTTTACTTCAATCCATATTTCATAATTTTTGCAGATTCAGTAACCTTGAGACACATTTGTGAAACCTTGAGATATGCTTTTTTGGTTAGATGATTGCCATGTTTTAAATCCTCTTTGGCGTACATCCCATGGAACTCAATAGCACTTTACATCTGAGAAGATGAACCATGATTTCCACATTTGGCTGTATTCACCAGAAAAGAACTGGCCAAAGCAGTATAATCTAGGGCACATGTTTACATACCAAAGCTATGACCAGTATACTGAACAGATAATTCGATTTTCTTTGTAGTAACAGTGAAACACAGCCTGAAAAAAAAACATTAGGCCCAAAGATGACTGTTCAAATTGTACATAACAAAAAGTAAACCAAAACCAAAAATGATATGCTACATTCCTCAACATCAGTGTTCCGGATCCTAGTAATTGGGCCAACGGGAGAACGAGAAAAATGTCAGGTATGTGCAGAGGGTCAGTCTGTCGAGGCCGAGATATCCTTCGGTTGTTCGCTCGATTCACCTGAAGTTCCCTGTAGAAGGAGAACACTCTACTGTTACGGTTCTTTACTTCCTGTTTTTATATCTGGTACGGGGTATCTTTCTCAAAATACAGGCAATAGTGATTCTGCACGTACCTGAACTCCTGCCAGAAGACCCTCTAGTTCAGTTAATATATCTGGGAAAGCAGGCCGATTCGATGGGATGGTCTCCCAACATCTCTGCAGCAGATCTAATAGCTTGGGATGTGTCTTTTCTGGCAGCACTGGGCGCAGCCCCTAGTATGACAGTCAAGTGTTCGGATACTGAGCACATTTCTCACAATGAGCATATTACGTACAAAATCTACAATATTACCTACCTGCCTCACACCTACAGCTGCTTGCAGAGGTGTCATGGTATCATATGGGATCTGGAAACAAATTGGAAAAGGAAAAATTAACAACTGCAATGATTAATTAACTATTTGTGTAGTAAGAACTCTAACCAGTCGTATAAATTGCATACCTTGGACGTGAGGAGTTCCCAAAGCACAATAGCGAAACTAAATACATCTGCTTTGTTATCATAGGGTTGATGATTTATAACCTACACATGCAATGCTGTGAGTGTGGAGGTAGCAATGTAAATATGATAGACCGTAGACAATTGAATTAATACTCAGATCATTGATACAATAAATTAATCCGAGTTAGTGACTTGAGAGGCATGACATGTTTGATATCAGCAGTCTATACTACCAATTCCAGACGGGACTTGAAAAAACGAAATCACAGGCCCATTTTGAACCTGGTTTATAACTTAGGTTGGTTTGAGTAGATCATCATACCTCAGGCGCCATCCATCTGTATGTTCCAGTTTCAGCCGTCATGATACCACCTTGATCCTGGAACCGAGCTACACCAAAATCTGCTACCTTAACAACCTAGAAAAGGACAGCACAAACAATCATCAGTTAGAATAGTCTTGGTATTATAAATACAACATGCAATGCATGACCCAAAGCTCTAACGACAGATAGGAGCACCTAGATAAACACAATGTGCACCAATAGCCTCCACATTCTCTGCTTATCTTTTTTGTGGTATTGTTTTCTCTCTATACTCATGATGAATTAAAAAGTTATATGCTACGTACATGATCTTTGTCCATTAGAAGGTTTGCTGTCTTTAAGTCTCTGTGGATAATACCCCTCTGATGCAAATAACACATCCCTCGACATACATCACATGCAAACTTCAGCAGAGTAGGGAGATCAACGACATTACGCTGCTTGTGCACATAATCATACAGACTTCCTCCAGACATGTATTCTGTATAGCATGAAAATAACTGTTGAGTAACAAACAGACCAGTTAAGCAAAGACAAAAAATACATCCTCCTCATCTAGCAAGCATAATTTCTTGAATCTGTAAGTTATATGTAGCCAACATTTTCAGATATAATTTTCTGTATAACAATCAATTCATAATAATGTTCATATCAGATCCAGAGGATGCTACCATAAAGCTCACCTGTAATTATGCAAAATTTTGGTGGTTTTGTGCATGCACCAATGAATCGCACAACATTTGTATGATGAACTTCCCTGAAAGGGTGAAGTAATTTAGGTTTTGGTACTTGCAAGGGACGACAACACAATTCATGTATGCTTAATTGAGAGTACTGATGTGCTCATTCCTACATATAACGAGATATATTGAGGATATCATATAAGCATGGCGATCTTACATATGCTCCTAAAATGTCAATACCTTAGAATATATACTTCTTGTGTAAACTCATTCCAAACATTATTATTCAAATGCTCGGCTTTTAGAACTTTAACAGCAACATCCTCGCCGAAGTAAGTCCCATGAAACCTTCACATAAGCACAAGAGATCTTAAGATGAAAGCAGTACTGAATACAGAGCCTCAGTAACTCGATAGAATGCAATTCACTCACAAGTCTCCACAAGAACCAGAAGCAATCATCTCTCCCATCTTCAGAAGCCGTTTGTCAATTTCCCATTCCCCACCTTTTACCTGGAATGGCAGTGTTCTTTCTGCAGCTGAGGAGTGAGATGAACCAGACCATGAACCCTGTCACGCAGAAGGAACCAGTTAAGTATATTGCTTCATGCATCAATAACTAGCAAAAACAAAATTAAAATCATCTGCCTGCAAACTTCCGTCTATTTTTGGATGATCGAAAATCTACCTCATTCCTTAAAACAGATGCTTCAAGCGCCTTATGTAAACCATCGGTGTCCTGATCATACCATAGCAAAGTCGGTATCATAGTAAAATAAAGATGTAATCCGCACATAAATAGAATCATAACACCTTAGCTAATTTATTGGAATATGCCCTGTAGTATTAATAGACATATATTATCTGGTCACTGCACCATGAGTGAGGGGGGATGCAACAGCATGGTATCATAGTAATGTTGTTTCCATCAGAATGCCAAGGCAGGCCTCAATAAAATTGTTATTGGAAATACAACTGGGCTGTGCTGCAGTTTGTGACTCGCAAAGCTGTATGTTTCATTCTGGTTGGTGCTTCAAAAAGAAGCTTACATAACTTCTGAGACTAGATTACATGTCGGTACAATTAACTCTTCAAAATAAAAGCTGTACGATATCAGTTTAAACTGTGCACTTGTATTTGCTATACCCTCGCTCAAGTCAAGACTGTACGTTTTTATATGTAGCAGCATTAACTTCATCTTAAGGTGGACTATAATCACATCCATTTGATTCTTGCAGCAATATCAAAATGTAGCGATCATCATTTATTTTGTAAAAAAAAAAGACCAGCAGAAACGCTCTAATAATCAGTTAAAAAACTTTGCATTCAACAAATGACATGATACGATGATAAGAACCTAAGATTACCTCAATGGGCCAACCATCAACAACAAAAACATCAAGAGAATAGCCATCTACGGTAGAGAAAACATGTGCTTCCCTGATGTTCAGTCCAATGTCTGATAGCAAGGCAGACAGCTGGCAGAACAGTTAGTTAGAATGGATACTGGGGTTAAAAGGATAAACCCTTCCCAAAGAAATTATTAGCATGTATAGTCAAATACATGGTTAAATGCAGAAATGTTGTCCTTCACTAAGATTCCTAGAGTACAAGTACAAATACTAATTAAGCAGGCATGTCAAATTAGACTTAAAAACAGCATGCATGAAAAAACTAGATACTTTGTACAGCATTGATGAAAAATACTGCAAGGCAGGAAAGTCTAAAGATGTATTATGACTTCAAGTTGAAAGGCATCAAAGATAGCTGACCTGACTAAGGAGCTTTGGCTTGTCAATTGTGGAGAAAACTATCTCATGAATGTGTGTGTAAGGTGTGTCCTGCCTGTGAAAGAGAGCCAAGAAAAGTATATTCGTAAAATTCTAGATATAAACAGAATTATTTGGAGAAAGGCGCACATTTGTGTACATGGGCATCTAGTAGTGTTTATGCAGGTGCAAATGCATGAGTTCAATTTTTCATTAACTTGCACTTACCTAAAGTAATGGTAGCACATCCAACCTGAGGGTAAATTCTGTACACAACTAACATTTTGTCTTATTTGCATCAAAGTACATCAATTTGAAAGAATTTAGAGAGGTTGGCCCCCCACTGGTTCCTGTTCTGACACCGCTATTGCTTGTCTACAGAAACGCTGAAGTATTTAGTCTGTGCGATTCAAGTGTACAACAGAAAGTGGGATAGCTATAGTGTGGATAACATTAGTACTCCTTTCGTCCTCCCTTTTTCCAAATACTTGGCACTTTTGAGTTCTGATTAACACAGACATATGTAGGCAAATATTTCCTTTGGTAGAATGTGATCAGATACCTTACACACAGCTGCACTATCTGAAGCGTGTAAAACAACCTGGTAAACTTGGAGGAAGGTGTATGTTAGTTTGAGGAAGTTCATCTCAGGACTGTATGGTGTAAAGGATTTAGAAGAAAATAAGATAAGAAGTGCCTAGTCAGAAACGGAGGAGATACATCAAGGGTTGCAAATCACAAGCCTTAGGATACAAACATATAAGGAAGGCTACAATTACGTGGTAGGAAGGCCATTATGCCAATGCTTGACCACATGAATTTAATGTCATACCAGAGTTTTTATTTTTATTTGTACTCCCTTTTTTGTAAAGAATGTATATTTATAAAGCTCCTTTTGCACGCAAAAGAAGTAAAATGATGTGTTTATTCGAACTAACAGATGCAAGAGTGCAATTTGAACCCTTTTACAGAAACCAGAGCAACATTTTATTATATAATGTGTTGTACGTTTCCCCATATTTTTCCTTCATGTCCAGCTAATTTTCTGGTTCTTGATGTATATAATTCTAACTCAACTGTAGGTTATTTCACCAATTGTCCATGAATGCAAAGCTATCCTAAGATCTACAAACAGTGTAAAGAAGAACCACATCTATAGTGAAGACGACAGAAGATATCTTTTTATTAGTTATGACTTGTGAAAAATGAGAAATAGCAATGAAACACATATTACATTCAGCTTGGGGCTCCTCAAAAACTAAAGCGTCAGATAACGGTGCATGAGTACCTTACAGAGAGATCATCACCATCATCAGCCCCTTCGTCAGATGCATCAGAGCCATATGCTGAATCCATGTCTTCAACCTTTAACCAAAGTTGAGAGTAAATTCCACAACTTCAATTTATATTGATGATACTAAAGGTAAACAATCAGTAATGGACAGGACAAACATGTATAAGAGAGAGAGAGAAATGGGTAGAAATATAGAAGCTAAGGAACCTTCTCTGTTGACAATCATTCCATCTAAATCATGAGATATCAAAATAATTATATGCACACTCAACTAAGGCACTGTATTAGCCAAACAAACGTGCTTCACATCAACAATATAGCATGTATCAAGCTTCACAAGTCACCTGTCCTATGACAATTTGCACCACAATAATTAACTATCATGTATTATGGTATGACAGCTTAAGTCGCTTATGTACCAATATTCATCTGATACAAAATTTCTACTATCAGGGGCAGGCGGAGACATAGGGCCAGTGATAATGGCATCACCATTTCATTCCAACTAAAATTAGCCAAACAATAACACCGAGGGAGTGTTTCTCCAGAAGAATCATATGTAACTACTAGCTAGAATCCAACAAGCATCCACTAGCCAATAAAGGAAGGTACAGTTGTCACGTAACACTAATTAGTTGCTTGTAGAAAATCCAACCAACATAAGAGCTTTACCCTCAAGAAACGGACGCGGAAAGCAGGGCGCCTCAGAGGATCCTTTGCTTCCGCCAAGACCTTCTGATGGACCAAGACATCTGCTGATTTGTCGACATTGATATCAAGTTGATAGCTACAGAATGACAAAAACAAAGATGAACCAATATTAGCCCTATGAGTGTACAAAAGACAAAGAAGAAATAATTAACTGGCCTAGGAATACTGAATCCTAAATAATGACCTCAACAGCTTCATTTCCTGATATGAGGTGGTGGTATAAAAAAGGGAACAACTCCCACAGAGAAGAGGATTTGCAAATGGTGAATACGAGAATAACACAAGAATTTAACCAACAATTCATCCATTCTATACGAACATAAAATACCACATAACCAGAAGCATAACAGACCAGCAGCCAAGTAAAGGGCAAGCGTCCAGAACAAGAACTCCTTTCTGGAAGATAAGGATCTGAATGCAGTAATATTCACTTGATTTACCTCGAAGCTTAGCTTAAGCCCAGAGGAGGCCAGTTCAAAATCGAGTGAGCATAGTAAGACTGCTGATTGTCCAACTCGACATTACTGTAGATAAAATGTAAACAGATCGATTCCCCGAGCAAAAAAATACTGAGTCGGTTCAATTCCGTAGACAAGTCCAACACCACAACACTCCCAGCGAATGAAACACAAGTGAACACTGGAAGCTCGAGTGTCACCGGGGCAGCAGTTTTTATATGCTAGCACGATACTAGCCATTAACCATCACGAGACCTAACAGAGAAGCCCAAAACCATCTGAACTGCGCTACCGAGTGACATTGGCAGAGCTAACCGATCACCTGAATGGAAGCCGCGCGAAATGGGCCTCGAGCTGGACGCGGAAGTCGGGGCCTGCCGCCTCCTCGTTGCCGTCGGCGACGAGCCGCTCGAACACCTGGGTGCAGATGTCGCGGGGGGCTCCCCCGCCTCCGCCGCTCCCGCCCGACACGGCAGGCGCGGGCGGCGCGCTACGCGGAGGAGAAGAGCTCTCCCCCACGCCCTCCTCCACGCCCCCACCCTCAGCTGCCACTGCCATCCCCCCGCAAACCCTCCGCCGCCGCCCGAGCGGGTCAACCGGCGCGCATCGTCCGTCCCCTCCAAGCTCCGGCGCTCATCTAGGGTTCCGTCCCGCTCAACCGACGGCGTGTTCTAGAAGGTTCGCGGGTTGGTGGGCACTACTGGGTAGTTGGAGCACTTAAGGGAGAAGGATAGGAGTGGGGGAGGGGGAGAAAGAAGAGGAAGACGATGATGGCTCGAGTGAGTAGGCGCGAGGTGTGGGGAAGTAAATTTGATGCCATACCAGGGTTGAAATGGTCTTTCCGTGGCGACGAAATGCCCCACCCTCCGTACGTCCGGCTTCACTCATGGGCTGTTTGGTTGTTTACATTATTTTTGGAATTTTGCATGTTTGTTTGTTTGTTTTATGGGCAACCCTACGCTTCCATCGACGGATTATTTTCAATGATCTGTCACCTTCACAGCCGTTTGATTTTGTGCATTTAGCCGATCTCATTCATCCGATCCGCACGCGGGGCTTTGGCCTAATTACTGAAACGATGCTCGAGTTTCTGAAACAATTGCTTTGTTGCAGTTTTTTTTTCTTTGCGCGCGCTTCGGCTGGGTATCCGGTAATTCCTGAAACAATTGCTTTGTTGCAGTTTTTTTCTCCGCGCGCGTTTCAGCTAGGCACCCGGTAATTCCTGAAACAATGCTTGAGTTTCTCAAACAATCGCTTTGTTGCAGTTTTTTTCTTCCCGCGCGCTGCGGCTGGGCATCCGGTAATATTACTGAAACAACGCTCGAGTTTCTGAAACAATCGCTTTGTTGCAGCTTTTTCTTTCCGCATGTTTTGGCGTTTTCTTCGTTTTTATGTTTTGCAACGTGTGTATTCTTGCGGACGAAAATTTTACAACACAGGTAAAGTTACAGGAAAGAAACACGCTCGTACAGAGGAGCCGGCGGATCGCTCGCGTGCGATCCGTCGGCTGAACGTAAACTTTTCCCTTGTTTTATTAGTTGGGCCTGTTTAAGAAAATGCTGACAAAAATTCAACATTTACTCGTGTTGATTGGCCGTATAGGGTTTGTTGTTTGGTTGACTGCATTTGTGATTTACAAATGAGCACATGTAACACATAACTTTTGACTGTGTGCAAGTAGTTGTCTTGTTCGTCCCTTTAAAATGTGGTGGCTTTACAACCAATTTGCAACACTTCACATCATACAAACACAAAACAACACATCACATAAGAACACCACATCACACAAAAACAATAGAACACATCAGATAAAAACTTACGGTGCATAATAGTAGTATACATAAGTTCAAACAGCACGACGTCTCATGCCCTTGTTGGACCTAGAGTGTTGATCCGTGAGCAAAATATACAAGTTTTGCAGCAAAATGGGAGACGATCAAACGAAGTTCAGACGATCTAGACAAACAAACTAAAGGGCATAGCAGATGTCGCTAATGCAACTATGCTTTGAGCACATGACCCTACAAGTGTTGGAGGTATTTGCATTGTAGATTGCACCTTTGTAAGGACCGGCAATATATCGACCAGAGGAGGGTGAATGGGAGATTCAAAAATTCTTGCGAAACTTTTATTAAATTCCATTCACAGCAACACAGATAAGTAGACAAATGGATCACTGAAGATAAACTGATACAACACAAGCGAAGGTTAACTTAGATGGGGTACTCAAAAAGATTTTCAAAGAACTGAGTGATAATTATTTTCATACAGTAGTTGATTGCATTTGCATAGATAATTGTGGCACAACGATACAACACATTACCTAACATGGTAAAATGATAAGGAAAGATGTGAAAAGCAGACGCAAGGCCGAAGAAAACATAAAACTCAACCGAATGACAAAGTAATCACTCGATGAAAATCATACGAGCATAGAGACATACATTCTTAAGTATTGCAAACACAAATATGCAATCATGGCAGGGAAGTAGAATTGAAAGAGATGAACGAAGAATATCTTGACACGATACACGGATCAAATGGTATAGCAAGATAATGACGTGAACATGATTAAGTTAATTGTCGCAAAACATAGGCATAAAATGAGTTGAGAAAACGGGGCAATGGTGCTCGATGGCGACATTTGATTTGATAGACCAGTTCACTCTTCTACAAAAGAGCCACACCTGGTTGGAGGGACTTGTGATTGAACACACGAGCAAACATCTCTCCGGCATGCTCTCCTTCAATTTGAAGCTGGTCAGACTCCGGTAAATTTCACTCATGGTAGATACTTGTCGGTGATCTCCAAACCTTCGAGAGACTTATCCGTGAACCACAATGACTCTTGGTTGTTGGAGACTTAGCAAGGACAATTACTCTTCCTCACTCAAGTCGACACCTATCCGTCTAGAGTGTGCAACTCTCAAGAGTAACAGGTACATGAACTCTAACTCAGATCTACTGTGATGCTCAACCACTATCTAAGTTTTGATTCTTGGTTTTATCTCGATGAATCTTAAAATGAAATCTCTCCGGAGGGGATGCTCAATCAATCTTATCAGAAATCTTAAGCACAACAGCCAACAAACAACGTTGGTGCGATGTGACTATTTTTAGCCGTAGCCTTTCCTTATGGGAAAAGACCAATTTGGACATGCCGAACAACCAATGGCCAAAAGACACATTTCCAACGGCCGGATTTTGAGCACAATGGTGAAATTAATGTGGTGCAAGAAATGCTAACTCCTCGATCAAAAAGGTATCTCCCGCACCACAAAAGAACATCGTCTCTAGCTGGCAAGTGAACTTTCGGAACACAAAGAGATTTTTCACAGTCTTTCATAGGATTCAGCTAAGCATCACAGCAGACCTAAGCTTCGAGAACATATACCCCTTTTAATAATATGGTGGTCCTATGACTCAAAATAAGAGAAGAAGAACAACCAAAAGAATGCGACATATTCAGTTTGCCTTTACTCCCCTCGACTCCGGTCACTTTTCTTCAGACGATCCGAATGAATATTGCTTCACGTGAGCAATGAATTTAAGGGGCTCAACTCCTTCGATACAACATTTTTGCTTACATGTATTATCAGAATGTAGTTCATCCTTCTCTACAACACATATAATCTTCGGTTAAATTTGAACTCCACATTTTAACACAGTATTCTCCTCGGGCTTGCCTGGACTATTTATCTCTGTGTGCACTATCAAACAAATCAGGCCATGCCTAAAAACAATCTCCAAAACACAATGGGGCAACTCAATGCATGAACAATTTGCCCCTTTTCAGATGATTGTTGACAAAACAGAGAACATCGAAAGATAGGTGAAGGGTAACCTAATGTAATGCAAACAATCCATGAGAGATAAGTCGAAGAAGAATTATGCTCCCCCTGAAATTATGCATCATATTGAAGATATTGATACTACAATATATGCATAGATAGTGTATGATAAAAACATATTAATTTTTATGCGACATGCTACCCAACATGTAATCTCTTTTAGGTATGATTTTGAGAAATGATGAACTAATTGATATCAACGTAATAATATCCATAAACATAAACAACATAATCATTCATCTTCAAAATATACAATCCTTAAAGAATGTTATTCCCTACTAATTTTATCATATAACCATGGCATGACTCCGGCCTCATCGCGTAAGTATAAGTCACGAGCACTGATGTCTACTACGCAACCTTCTTCTTGTAGACTCGTGTTGGGCCTCCAAGTGCAGAGTTTTGTAGGACAATAGCAAATTTCCCTCAAGTGGATGACCTAAGATTTATCAATTTGTGGGAGGTGCAGGATGAAGATGGTCTCTCTCAAACAACCCTGCAACTAAATAAAAAAGAGTCTCTTGTGTCCCCAACACAACCAATACAATGGTAAATTGTATAGGTGCACTAGTTCAGCGAAGAGATGGTGATACAAGTGCAATATGGATGGTAGATATAGGTTGTTGTAATCTGAAAATAAAAAAACAGCAAGGTAACTAATGATAAAAGTGGGCACAAACGATATCACAATGCTTAGAAACAAGGCTTAGGGTTCATACTTTCACTAGCGCAAGTTCTCTCAACAATACTAACATAGTTGAATCATATGTAAATACCTCTCGTGCGACAAAGAGTTCACTCCAAAGTCACAAATAGCGGAGAACTAACAAAGAAATTATTGTAGGGTACGAAACTACCTCAAAGTTATCTTTTTCAAATCAATCTTATGAGCTATCCCTATAAGTGTCACGAATAGCCCTAGAGTTTGTACTAAAATAACAACTTAAGACACACATCAACCAAAACCCTAATGTCACCTAGATACTCCAGTGTCACCACAAGTACCTGTGGGCTTGATTATACGATATGAATCACACAATTTCAGATTCATCATGTTCAATCCAACACAAAGAACTTGAAAGAGTGCCCCAAAGTTTCTACCAGAGAGTCAAGGCGAAAATGTGTGCCAACCCCTATGCATAGATTCCCAAGGTCACGGAACCCGCAAGTTGATCACCAAAACATACGTCAAGTTGATCAATACAACATCCCATTATCACCAGGGATATTGTCACGACCGGTTTCCAAATAAAAGATTTAATTGGAATTCAGCCATTTGTGTCCACACTGAAGAAAATATTTCCCACTGTCAGACTCAACTTGATGCAGAAAACCAGTAGTGCTCAATATATTACAAGTAGAGCGGGGGTCGCTCTACAAATGATTACAACCCATCCAAGTCTTAGGATAGATGGAAATGTTACAGTGGTCTTAGGGTGACTCTACTGCTCGCGAAAAATAAAGTGGGCACGTCACATGACAGTAATGTGACATGACGAGTACTACTACGTGTTAAGCCTCAGAGTGAAGCTCAACAATTTATTCAAGGTGGCGGAAGTGATGGAATAAAACAGCGACGAACTCCAGGATCGCAAGACTGACTCGGACTCCTCAAGACATCGGACTCGCTATCGAACTCCTCATCCATGAGGTCTCCTTCATCCATATCTGGCCACAACAACAAGCCAGTGAGTACTCCGAGAACTACTCGCAAACAATTTGCACAAATGATGAAATGCATGTAGTTGATTTTATTATGCATGGTTAGGATCAAGTTATATTCATATTATAAGTGCATAAAATAGATAAGTCAGAGGATAAATCAGGCGGTAGTCCTCCCGAGATATCCGCAACAGGAAATAAAATAAAAGGAAGCCACTATCGGGCGTCTGAGCGACACCGCACACAGGGCATAACATAAATGAAATAAATAATAAGCCTCGAACGGGCGTCTCTGCGACACCACTGTAAGGGCATGGATAAAATAAAACAACGTGCCGCAGTTGGGCGTCTCAGCGACACCACATAAAGGGCTTATAAGAATAATACAAAACAATGCCACAATCGGGCGTCTCAGCGACACCACATAAAGGGCTTATAAGAATAATAAAAACAATGCCACAGTCGGGCGTCTCAGCGACACCACATAAAGGGCTGATAAGAATAAAATATTGAATATCCCGGAGGTAGAACCGTCCCAAGGATATCCAGCAAGAGAATCATAATGGTTAGTCCAGAGTAATATTACACGATATGATAATGTCCCGCATCATCATATGGTTCACCATATCCAATATTATTAATAACACGTATACTCCGAAGGCCGACTCTAGGACCGACGCTTGACTTGTCAAACAACGTCCTTGACCAGGGACACGGCTACTCGAATAGTTTAGACTCTGCAGAGGGTGTACTCTTTACCCATGGCCCGCGGTTTTCAATAGTCACTACGACTAATTCCGCGTATGACATTTTAGAAGTGGACACTCAGAATCATCACACACCCACTTTACCTCCGCGAAGCCCGGATTCACCCGGACTACGCTGCCAAGGTAAAACCATAAGGCGGGGAGGCTCCGACCTCGACTAGCATGGGATCAACAATAATTATATCGTGTGCTAACGGGGAGTGCCTGTTGGAAATATTCCCTAGAGGAAATAATAAATTATTTATTATTATATTTCTTTGTTCGTGATAATCGTTTATTATCCATGCTATAATTGTATTGATTGGAAACTCAAATACATGTGTGGATACATAGACAAAACACTGTCTCTAGTAAGCCTCTAGTTGACTAGCTCGTTGATCAAAGATGGTCAAGGTTTCCTGACCATAGACAAGTGTTGTCACTTGATAATGGGATCACATCATTAGGAGAATCATGTGATGGAAAAGACCCCAATTATAAACGTAGCATGTGATCGTGTTATTTTGTTGCTATTGTTTTCTGCGTGTCAAGTATTCATTCCTATGGCCATGAGATCATGTAACGTACTGCCACCGGAGGAATACCTTGTGTGTATCAAACATCACAACATAACCGGGTGACTATAAAGGTGCTCTGCAGGTATCTCCGAAGGTATCCATTGAGTTAGCATGGATATAGACTGGGATTTGTCACTCCGTGTGACGGAGAGGTATCTCGGGGCCCACTCGGTAATTGAACATCACACACAAGCCTTGCAAGCAATGTGACTCAAGTGTGAGTCACGGGATCTTGTATTACGGAACGAGTAAAGAGACTTGCCGGTAACGAGATTGAAATAGGTATGCGGATACCAACGATCAAATCTCGGGCAAGTAACATACCGAAGGACAAAGGGAATGACATACGGGATTATATGAATCCTTGACACTGAGGTTCAATCGATGCGATCTTCGGAGAATATGTAGGATCCAATATGGGCATCCAGGTCCCGCTATTGGATATTGACCGAGGAGTGCCTCGGGGCATGTCTACATAGTTCTCGAACCCGCAGGGTCTGCACACTTAAGGTTCAATGATGTTTTAGTATAGTTGAGTTATATGTGTGGTTAACGAATGTTGTCCGGAGTCCCGGATGAGATCATGGACGTCACGAGGGTTTCCAGAATGGTCCGGAAATGAAGATTGATATATAGGATGGTTTCATTTGGTCACCGGAAAGTTTCGAGCAATTCCGGCAGTGTACCGCGAGTGACGAATGGGTTCCGGGAGTTCACCGGGAGGGGCCCACCCACCCGGGAGTGAGCCCAAGGCACTAGGGTGGCGCCACAAGTCCTTAGTGGGCTGGTGGAGTCAGCCCAAGGGGCCCATGGCGCCACAGAAAGAAATACCAAAAGAAAATAAAAGGAAAAAGGGAAAAAGGGAGGTGGGAAGGAAGAGGACTCCTCCTTCCCAAACCGAATTGGAGGAGGAGTCCTCCTCCTCCCCTTGGCCGGCGCACCTTGAGGGCTTGTCCCTCAAGTCTAGCCCTCCCCCTCCCTCCTATATATAGTGGTGTTTTAGGGCTGATTTGAGACAACTTTTACCACGTGCAACTCAACCCTAGACCACATAGTTCTACCTCTAGATCGGATTTCTGTGGAGCTCGGGCGGAGCCTTGCAGGAGTAGATCATAACCACCACCAGAGCGCCGTCACGGTGCCGGAGAAATCATCTACTTCTCCGTCTTGTTTGCTGGATCAAGAAGGCCAAGATCATCGTCAAGCTGTACGTGTGCTGAACGCGGAGGTGTCGTCCGTACGGCGCTAGATCGGAACGGATCGTGGGACGGATTGCGGGATGGTTCGTGGGACGGTTCGAGGGACGTGAAGACGTTCCACTACATCAACCACGTTTCTTAACGCTTCCTGCTGTGCGGTCTACAAGGGTACGTAGATCTAATCTCCACTCGTAGATGGACATCACCATGATAGGTCTTCGTGTGCGTAGGAAATTTTTTGTTTTCCATGAAACGTTCCCCAACAGTGGCATCATGAGCTAGGTTCTTGTGTAGATGTTATCTCGAGTAGAACACCAAAGGTTTTGTGGACGGTGATGTTCGATCTGCTTCCCTCCTTAGTCTTTTCTCGATTCGGCGGTATTGTTGGATTGAAGCGGCCCGAACCGACATAACTCGTACGCTTACGAGAGATTGGTTTCATCGATTGACATGCAACCTCGTTGCATAAAGATGACTGGCGGGTGTCGGTTTCTTCAACTTTAGTTGAATTGGTTTTGACCGATGCGGTCATTGGAGAGGTTAAATAGCAATTTGCACATCTCCGTTGTGGTTTTTGCGTAAGTAAGATGCAATCATACTAGATACCCATAGCAGCCACGTAAACACATGCAACAACAAATTAGAGGACGTCTAACTTGTTTTTGCAGGGTATGCTTGTGATATGATATGGCCAATGATGTGATGTGATATACTGGATGTATGAGATGATCATGTTGTAACAGTTAATATCAACTTGCACGTCGAAGCTACGACAACCGGCATGAGCCATAGGGTTGTCTTTAAACTGACGTTTGTGTTTGCAGATGCGTTTACTATATTGCTAGATCGTAGCTTTAGTAGTAATAGCATAGATAGCATGACAACCTCAATGGCGACACGTTGATGGAGATCATGGTGTGGCGCCGGTGACAAGAAGATCATGCCGGTGCTTGAGTGATGGAGATCAAGAAGCACAAGATGATGGCCATATCATGTCACTTATGAACTGCATGTGATGTTAATCCTTTTACGCACCTTATTTTGCTTAGAACAACGGTAGCATTATAAGGTGATCTCTCACTAAAAATTTCAAGACGAAATTGTGTTCTCCCCAACTGTGCACCGTTGCGACAATTCGTCGTTTCGAGACACCATGTGATGATCGGGTGTGATAGACTCAACGTTCACATACAACGGGTGCAAAACAGTTGAACACGCGGAACACTCGGGTTAAACTTGACGAGCCTAGCATGTGCAGACATGGCCTCGGAACACATGAGACCGAAAGGTCGAGCATGAATCATATAGTTGATATGATTAGCATAGAGATGCTTACCACTGAAACTATTCTCAGCTCACGTGATGATCGGACTTGAGTTAGTGAATTTGGATCATGTACCACTCAAATGACTAGAGAGATGTACTTTTTGAGTGGGAGTTATTAAGTAATATGATTAATTGAACTAATTATCATGAACATAGTCAAAAGGTCTTTGCGAATTATGATGTAGCTTGCGCTATAGCTCTACTGTTTTTATATGTTCCTAGAGAAAATTTAGTTGAAAGATGATAGTAGCAACTTTGCGGACTGAGTCCGTAAAACTGAGGATTGTCCTCATTGATGCGCAGAAGGCTTATGTCCTTAATGCACCACTCGGTGGGCTCACCTTGAGCGTCGTCTGTAGATGTTGCGAACATCTGACATACACGTTTCTGATGACTACGTGATAGTTCAGTGCATAATACTTACTGGCTTAGAAGCAAGGCGCCGAAGACGTTTTGAAACGTCACGAAACATGAGAGATGTTCTAAGATATGAAATTGAGATTTCATGCTCGTGCCCTTGTTGAGAGGTATGAGACCTTCAACAAGATTCTTTGTCTACAAAGTAAAGGAGAAAAACTCAATTGTTGAGCGTGTGCTCAGATTGTCTGAGTACAACAATCGCTTGAATCAAGTGGGAGATAATCTTTCAGATGAGACAGTGATGGTTCTCCAAAGTCACTGCCACTAAGCTGCTAGAGCTTCGTGATGAACTATAAACAGATCAAGGATAGATATGATGATCCTTGAGCGATTCGCAATGTTTGACACTGCGAAAGTAGAAATCAAGAAGGAGCATCAATTGTTGACGGTTAGTAAAACCACTAGTTTCAAGAAGGGCAAGGGCTAGAAGGGATACTTCATGAAACGGCAAACCAGTTGCTGCTCTAATGAAGAAACCCAAGATTGAACCCAAACGCGAGACTAAGTGCTTCTGATATGAGGGGAACAGTCACTGAGGCGGAGCTACCCTAGATACTTGGTAGATAAGAAGGCTGGCGAAGTCAACAGAAGTATATTTGATATACATGATATTGATGTGTACTTTACTAGTACTCCTAGTAGCACGAGGGTATTAGATACCGGTTCGATTGCTAAGTGATTAGTAACTCGAAATAAAAGCTACGGAATAAACGGGAGACTAGCTAAAGGCGAGGTGGAGATAAGTGTTGGAAATGTTTCCAAGGTTGATGTGATCAAACATTGCACGCTCCCTCTACCATCGGGATTGGTGTTAAACCTGAATAATTGTTATTTGGTGTTTGCGTTGGCATGAACATGATTACATCGTGTTTATTGCAATACGATTATTCATTTAAAGAGAATAATGGTTATTCTATTTGCTTGAATAATTACCTTCAATGGTTTATTGAATCTCAATCGTAGTGTTACACATGTTCATAATATTGGTGCCAAAAGATACAAAGTAATAATGATAGTACCACTTACTTGTGGCACTGCCGCTTGAGTCATGTTGGTGTAAAATGCATGAAGAAGCTCCATGCTGATGGATCTTTGTACTCACTCATTTTTGAAACGTTTGAGACATGCAAACCATACTTGTTGGTATAAACGCATGAAGAAACTCCATGCAGATGGATAGTTTGGACTCACTTGATTTTGAATCACTTGAGACATGCAAATCATACCACATGGAACAAGAAAGTAACTTGCTGGAAGTAACACATTTTTTATGTGTGCAGTCCAATGAGTGCTGAGGCACGCAGTGGATATCGTTATGTTCTTACTTCACTGATGATTTGAGTAGATACAAGAGTATTTACTTGATGAATCACAAGTCTGAAATATTGAAAAGTTCAAAGCTATTTTAGAGTGAAGATCGTCGTGACAAAAGGATAAATTGTCTATGATATGATCATAGAGATGAATATCTGAGTTGCGAGTTTTTGGTACACAATTGAGAAAATGTGGAAATTATTTCACAACTCATGCCACCTAAGAACACCATAGTGTGATGGTGTGTCCGAACGTCATAGCCGCGCCCTATTGGATATAGCGCATACTATGATGTCTCTTATCGAATTACCACTATCGTTTATGGGTTATGCATTAGAGACAACAACATTCACTTTAAATAGGGCACCGCGTATTTCCGTTGAGACGACACAATATGAACTATGGTTTGGAGAAACCTGAGCTGTCGTTTCTTGAAAGTTTGGGGCTTCGACGCTTATGTGAAAAAGTCTCAGTCTGATAAGCTCGAACCCAAAGCGTATAAATGCATCTTCATAGGATATCCAAAATAGTTGGGTACATCTTCTATCTCAGATCCGGAAGCAAAGTGTTTGTTTCTAGAAACGAGACCTTTCTCGCGTAAATTTCCAGCCCATTCCGAGAACTTCTATTATTGCACAAAAACAACACAACGGTAGTTGTGCTTAAAACAACGTCAGTCCGGATTTGTTCTAAAAAAATCATACCAAAATCATATAAAATTATTGTAAACTGTTGGGTATTGTAGCATAAATTCAAAATTTTCCTACGCCATATTTAGATCTTCCTATGGAGAGACCAACAACGAGAGAGGGGTGAGTGCATCTTCATACCTTTGAAGATCGCTAAGCGGAAGCGTTTCTAGAACGCGGTTGATGGAGTCGTACTCGCGGCGATTCAAATTGTGGTGTGATTCCGACCTAGTGCCGAACCACGGCACCTCCGCGTTCAACACACGTGCAACCCGGTGACGTCTCATGCACCTTGATCCAACAAGGAGGAGGGAGAGGTTGGGGAAGATCTCCGGCAGCATGACGACGTGGTGTCGATGGAGAGACGAGGTCTCCCGGCAGGCCTTCGCCAAGCACCGTGGGAGAGGAGGAAGAAGAAGAGCAGGGTTGCGCCGAGAGAGAGATGGAAAACCGTATCTCCAAAGGCCAAAACCCCCACTATATATAGGGGGAGGGGAGGGGTGGTGCCCCCTTTAGGGTTTCCCCTTTAGGGGGGCGGCAGCCCTAGATGGGAGAGGGGGGCGGCGGCCAGGGAGGAGAGCGGGTGGTGCACCCCTAGGTGGGCCTTAGGCCCACCAGCGCCTAGGGTTTCCCCTCACTCCCTCTGTGGTGCGCCTGGGCTGAGTGTGTGTGTGGGTGGGGGCGGGGGGGGGGGGGGGGGGGGTGGGCACCAGCCCACCTAGGGGCTGGTTCCCTATAGATTCCCAGATGTAAACCTTGCCATTTTTGGAACCTATTGCATGTGGGTCCAACTTGTGAGAGTGATGATGATATTTTTGGTGCCATGAGTTCTTGTGATGACCTTTGTATTTTTTTCCTTCCTTCCCATGCATGCATGCATAGCATACCATTGTTTGCCTTGTCATGTGTTGTGTGTTATGATCTTAGCATTTCTTGAGATGTGGTGAACTTGTGGTTAGCTACTTTGTGATGTTGTGTATGTGTTGGGGGTGATCTATGTTTTCATGTGAGGTTACCAGTTCTAGGTGAAGTGGGCTTGTCATATTTGCAAACCTCTCTCTCTCTCTTTTATATCTCAAGCCAATATCCACTTGTCCCAACCTTGATTCATAAATGCCCATGATTTGATATATTTTGTGGTGGATGTCAAGATGTGCTTTTGCTGTTTTGTAACTTAGTTTTAAGGGTGCAATTATTCACAAAACACACCCAACAAATGCTGTTTTGTAAATATTTATTTGCTCCAGACATTACTTTTCTATTATATTCAATTAGGTCATAATTCCTTATGACCAGGGGCATTTTTGTTTTGTTTTTAACCCCAACAGATTTGTCTGTGAATTACTTCCTTTTCCCTGGTTGTTTTAATTAGAAAAACCCCTCAGGTTTTTCTCCTCTCCTATCTGGCGCCAACTAGTGGGCCTCCTCCCACTAGCAGGCCCAGCACCCCTCTCTCGCGCATGGCTCTCGTGTAGACGGCGTGTTCGCCCCCCCTTCGTCCGTCAGTGCTCCCTCCAGCAGGATTCAAAGCAACGTCAACTTGACGGCGTCACGGACGTCGAGGAACGTTCCTCGCTCCTTCCCTCCATAAAGGCAACCCCCCTTGGCGTCCGTGCAGTAGGGTTTCCTCTCTCTTGCGCCGCCACCTCCTTTCCCCTCTCCACCTCGCTCTCTAAAGATCTGTGTCAGGTAAGGTAGAGCTCCTCCGCCATGGCAATGGATTGAGGTCCTCCTCGGCGCCGGGTACGAGCGTCTTCTCCCTCCCCGACGACTCGGAGAGCACGTGGGGTCATCCACGAACCCATCCCCGTGGCCAGATCGACGCGAGCTCCCCTGCTTCCCCTTCTCCACGACGGCGACGACCCTCCTCGACAAGCAGGCCAGAACGGCAACCACCTCTTCTTCCCCTGCTTCCTCTCCGTCGCGGCCGAGTTCTTATACCCTAGGGTCAGCAGATCCGACTCCTATCCCCTTCCCTGCAGTAGCTCGTCGTGTAGGAGCAGCAGATCGTCGACGTGCTGCGCCTCTGTCGCCGGCGCCGCCGTGCACCGTAGCTAGGCCACCGTAGTTGGGCTCGGGCGTAGTTAGCAAAGGGAATGAGTTCGTGTGTGTGCGGGCTCCCTCCCCTCCACGAGCCGTTGATCGATTTGGACTATGTCGCCGGCGAGAGTCTTCCCCTGTTCCGGTCTGCCGCCGGTAGCAGTTCAGCAGAGGGGACCTCCTTCAGTTGATTCGTTGCGCGTTTTAGTTCAGACTTCGTAGCGTAGCCCAGTGGTATGTGGTGTGTTGTGCCAGTGGTGAGGGCATGGGTTCGATCCCTCCCCTCGGCAACCCTTTTTCTTTCTCATGTATTTTCTTCGACACAGTAGCAGGCAGTTCTACCATACCTGGAGAGCACCCCCTCTGTGATTAGATCAGTGACCGTAGCAGAGTGGTGGCTGCTTGGTGTGTGCGTGTGCTCGAGCAGCAGGACTGGGGTTCGACCCCCAGTACCTCCCTTTATTTTTTTCCTGCCCTTGTACTCTGTTTCACTATTTTTAGCAGCCTTGTTCTTGGTAGTGAGGTAGCCATTTTTGTTGCATCTATGTTTGTGCTACCTCCCCTCATAACCTGCAAGTGTGTGTAATTGTTGGTGGCTTGTGAGTAAGTGGTGATGCTCTTGTGTGTGTGAATATGCACTTAGGAGAGTAGTGATGCAAGTGCTTATGGTCTTGTGCTTTTCACCTTAGTTGAGATTGGCATTTTATCTCCTTGCTTGTATTGTGTAGTAGTGGTAGGTGATGAGGTGTATGTTTGGGTGCTTGTGAGAGATGTGCATGTGTGTGTGTGTGTTGCACACACATGAGGTGTTGCTAGTGTAGGCATGCTTGTGTGTGTGATTGCCATATGCATGTGTTAGCATTATTTGTGTTGCTAGCATGTGTAGGTGGTGTGGGTTCTAACTAGATGATATGCATATGAGTTGATGATATGCATGTGGTGAAAACATCCCCACCTTGCAACACTTGTGCACCTTCACATGTCCATATGTGAGAGGGCATGGTGGTTTGTATGTTGGGAAGCTTAGTAGAAGGGGTTGTGAAGTTGATGTGCATGAAACAAACATGGGGTTCAAACCCCATGTCACTTTGTCATTGTGCACATGAGCTCAACCATGTGGTAGTTGATATAGAGGAACTACATGAAATGATGCACTATTCCCTAGTCATGATTTGGAGTAGTTTCCTCTTCCTTAATTTGTGGTCACTTGTTCCAAGTAAGTGCCCACATATTATACATGTTTTTGTGGTATAATTTCCCAAGGAATCCATTGGTGAAATCATTTTTGCCATTGGAGCATTTTTCTGGAAAATCATATTTGCATCTTCTTCTAAGTTTAGAGCTTGGTTCCATGCATGTTGATGTGCTCTTGTATTTGATTATTGGTTGTGGTAGTAGAGGGTGACCCCCTCTACCACATGTGGGTTTCAATTCATGATTTGGAATCCATGTGTGCAAGTGGTGCCCATCCAAAGTGGGCATGTGGCTGGAAATTCCAGCTTAGTGAAATCTGGAATTTCACTAAGTCTGGGAATCTGGAAACATTTTCTTCTCCTATAGATGAGGTTGTGCTGGTCATTGTGTTGTGATCTAGCCTTAGTGCAGTGCTAGGAATTTGGACCTGATATGTTTGTGAAGCTCCCTGTCAAATGTCATCTCATTTGGAGTTGTGTAGGTTATGTTTTGGTTGCTGTCAAAAAGCTTCAGAACAAAGACAGAAAGTCAGGTGCAGGAATTTTCACCAAGTCCCTGAGATCTGATGGTTTTGGGAAAGTTTGTGGCCTTGTATGTTCTTGTGTTTAATTCCTTTTGGTGTGATTCTTGCTGGTGCTTGTAGTGTTCGTGGTTGGCTACAGCCACATATATTATTTGTCATATTTGGAGGGCTGTAACTATGTTGCATGTAGCTCACAAAGAGCTAAGATGCAGATTATGGCAGATTGTGTAGTATAGTCATTTTGATGATTGTGGGTGATTAGTTGATGTTGTGGTGTTCTTCCTTGCTCCAATCCATTCATGTTGGGTTGTTATATGTCTTGGAAACCTGGGAATACCAGATTTGTGCCATTGGAGTGTGTGGTATTGTTTTTGACACGTAGGGCTTCATACCTTGTTTCGTTGATTCCCGTTGATCCGTAGCTCCGATTGTAATGTCCTTTATACGGTTTTGCATCATTTTCACGAGACGCATCTGATCATGTCATTCTCATGCATGAAAAAATAGCTTGCTATACAGTTCTGTCCAGAAACTTGTAGCAACTTCTTTTGCTTATGCTAGAGTCAGAAATAGTGCTGCATGCTCATCTTTCATCTCATGCCTCATGTGCTTGTTGCATCTTGAGGTGCTGTTGTTCATTGGATGTTATTCTTATGTTGGGTAGCACCGGTATCGGAGAACGAGTACGTGGATTCGGGAGAGTACGTGCATGACGAACAAGAACCATTCCACGCTGAGGATATCACACGCAAGATGATATGACCTTGATTCCATCTCTAGACTTGTTATGCTAGTTTGCGTTTCCATGTCATATTGCTCGCTGCCTACCACTGAATTATATTGCCTCCTGTTATGCCATGAACCCAAAACATTGATCCCTTCCTAGCAAAACTTGTATGGCTAAGTAGGCTTTGCTCAGCTACTAATGTTAGCGTTGCTAGATGCAGGTGCTTTGACTCATGTGATAACACGAGCTTGATATCATTATCTTAAATTTTGTTATTTAGTTAATGCACCTATATACTTGGTAAATTATGGAAGGCCTAGCCTTTTTCCGGGTGCTTTGTTCCGTTATTGCCGCCTTAGTTACCGGCTACCGGTGTTTGATTCCATAATGATCGCTCCTACCACGTTCAGGGTTGTTATCCGGACCCCCTCGATAAATCGCGTAGTGTTAAGGCTTGTCCGGCAGGACCCAACATTGGTGTTAATTTTCTAACCAGTTAATAATAATCAGCATAGGGAGTAGCTACCCCGAGGAATTTAATCAACAACCCGGGCGAGTGCTCCTCATGAGTGTTGGTCCAAATTGGGCAGACTATGGGGCCACCACAGGGCAACCTGAGGTTTGGTATACCTGTAGTGTGATTCATCCGGCATGTCCTGAGACTGAGATACGCGGCTGTTATCAGGGTCGTCGACACGTCGGGAGGTCCTGCTAGCCTTGCCTTACCTTAGCGGTATATCTTGCGTATAGGAATCCCAGTGAAGCTTTGGTTTCCCCAGAGTTGAGGTTTTCCTCTAAGGAATCCGATGAGACCACGAGATTCGTGATAGAGAATGACTTTGCGGCCTGTGTACGTTTGTGATGGACTAGTTGGAGGACCTCTGCAGGGTTTAATCTTTCAGAAAGCCGTGCCCGCGGTTATGTGGCAACTTGGGATATTTTGTTAACATCCGGTATTAGATAACTCAAACATAAGCTAATAAAATTGCCAACTGTGTGCGTAACCGTGACTGTCCCCTCGAAGATCTCTCTTCGATCGGGAACACGGTGGGGTTATGAATGCCCTAGGTAGGTTTTCAGGATCACTTAGTGATCAAGTAATCATGACCGCTAGTGTAGACCACCTTCATAACTGCTTTACGTAAGTTAGCCACCAAAGGAAGCTTAGGATGCTGCAGCCTTATACACTTCACCTTACCCTACCTATTAACATGACTAGTTCTGGCACCAAGGTCTTAGATTGCTGAGTCCCCGTGGCTCACGGATTCCTCCGAAACTCCCAACAGGTACAGGTACCCCAGAGACAGATGATCCCGACGGCACTCAACTGGCGTGGCAGTACGACGAGGAGATAGACCGCCTCTACGTGAACTATCCAGAGGATTGAGGCGTGGTCGTGATCGTGGGCCTGCAGGCAGGGTAGCATAGCATTTCTATGTTTTGTAGTCCGTAGCGGAACTACCTTGTTTGTATCTGTGATGTACTCTGAGATATTTATAGGAAGACAATTGAATCCCGGATTGTCTACCTTTATCATTATTGTGCTGTGTTACCCGTTTGCGAAACGCTTAGATGCGCTTCTTTCCTATTCGGGGCTTCGATCCCCAGATCGGAAAGGACCGCATCTTGGTCGTTACAAGTTGGTAATCAGAGCCTTACGACCATAGGAGCCTTTGTGTGATCGTACTTGGCCGAGTCGAGTCTAGAAAATGTTTTGAGTCTTAGTTACATCGGAGAGTAGGATTCTTTTTTCTCCTCTTCTATGCTCTCGTGAGGTTCCCGTCTTAGGAAATCTTTAAATCTACTCATTTTCTCGCTCAATTTTTTTTAGGATCACGCGGGTATTTGTGAAATCTATATGATTTCGATGTGACGGAATCCTGTCCTGGTGCGTCCTATCTGCTCTAAGTATCAGGGGAGTTGAGCTCCGGGGGATTCTTGCGCACATCGCCATCATTCAGATTTTTGAGTATCTAAGAACGGACGGTGTTCGTTATTGCTTCAATACTGGTAGTGGTGAGATAACCCCGATGTCCCCAGTACTAGTGTAGATTGTTCGGAGGTACTACCACACTTGGTATCGTTGTGATCACGAGGATCTGTTGTAGATGAAGTGTGACAGCCCGATGCTGGCGTTCCAGAAGATTCCCTCTCCTTCCATTCTCGTCGTGTGGTTAGTTTAATTTGTTGCATTATCATCGCATCATGCGCATCATCTGCATTGCATCGGCATCTCCGTGCCGCTAGTTTTCAAACTTGCATCCGTTGTTAGTTGCCGTTTCGCGTCGTTGTCCGTTCCGAGCCCGACCGCACACGCACGCGCCCGCGGCATCGTCGTAACCCTGTTTTAAAAGTGTGCGTAAAACTTTCTCTGATAGGTTTGAGATTTGACGTGCGGTCTTATTTTAATATAGCTAGGCCGCCTGTCGAATTTCGTCGCGATCGGAGTCCGTCTGGTACCCGAACGATCGACCGTAGCGGCACCGTATTCGGTCTACCGTCGGACGTCTGTCGATGTTTTTAAATGCGTTGCCGGGTCACCCGTTTTCCCTCTCATCTTCGCCTAGCCCCTCTGCATAGTGCGTCGACCCTACGCGCGGCCAGTCTGAAAACCTCCGGGAACCCGAACCCGGCGATCATGACCGTTGGATCCAGATCAACACCGTTTTACCGCAAGACATCTCCGGTTTGTCAAAATGGTCTCCCTAACCTAATTATCTCGACCATCCGATCTAAATCGGAGGGTCTAGATGAACCTGTCCCTAACCTATTTTGGACAAACCCTAACTTCTAGGAGGTTTGTCCCGTCCATCCCATCTCCCCGCCGCCACTTTTCTTCCTTCCTCGGATCTGCAGCCAGCCCCGCTCCCACCTTCTCCTGCGCAAACGCGCCCGTGTCATCACGAGCCATAGCAGCCGGGACCTGGGAGCCTCGCGCCCGTCGCCAGGAGCAGCCTCCTCTACCCGGTGGAGCCACAGCCGCCGGATGCCCCTTGCCTCGTATCGCTGGAGTGCCTCCTTCGCGCAAGCCACCGGGAGCCCCGCCGGCGAGCGCCGCCGATGGACCAGCAGCAGCCGCCGGCCGCGGGTCGCACCTCCTTCGTCCCCGTGCACCAACAGTCCAAGGCAGGACCTTTTGCATCTCGCTGGTGGGAACCCCTTCTTCCTTCCTCCTCCTCTCTCCCTCCCTCTGATTCTCACCCTTTCTCTCTATCCCTGTTCCGCGTGCAGGAGGCCAACCTTGGCTGCCCGTGGGGCTCGCCTGTCTAGGCCGCGACCCCGACCTGCTGCGCTGCCAAGGACCGGATCCACCGTTCTGTGCCATCCCAAAGTCCCATGCCCGCCATGGCTGCCTTTGGGACCGAGCAGAGATCCTCCTCCCCGCAGCAAATCGGAGTTCCCCACCTCTAGGAATGGGTCCCCTACCTCCAGATGTGGTGGAACCCCCTCTTCCCGGTCACGCCACCCGACGGCATTGCCTCCGCCTTCCAGTTCGTCACAGGTGAGGAACACAGCGCCATGGCGAAAGCCTTTTTATTTGGCTTAGATCTGTTCTGGAATATGCATAATATCTAGCTATACCGTTGTGTTGAGTCACAAATTGCCTGTTAGCTGAACTGGTAGCCGCTGCGTGCTCTAAACCGAGGGGATTGGGGTTCGAATCCTAGTCGCCCCACTTTTATTTTGCCATCTCTTTCTGTTTACATTTGTGTCAGTTAGCGGTAGCTTTTGTCCATGTGGTTTCATACCACTGCTTATCAAACTCGACTAGTAGACGAGTTCGCTAGCCCGGCTAGTTATCAAGCAGGAGGTCTCAAATTCGAGACGAAGGCTGCCTTATTATTATTATTAATATTATTTCTTGCCTTCTGTAGATTTTGGGCTTTTCCCAGCACATGCATATTTCAGAAAATTGCATTATTTTGAAAAGCTTTTATCTTTTAAACAGTGCATCGGATCGAAATAAATTATATATGTACAATGTGTAGAATTTCATGTATTTTAGCAAAATGCCACTTTCATGCATGCTAAAAGTAATTAGCCCTCTGTTTGCATCGTTTTGCATAGATGCCATGCTAAAACGATTTATGTAGTAATTATTTAACCGTAGCTTCGTTGGAGGTGAACCATATATGTAATTGGACCAGAACGACGAGTAGAATCACGTGAATCACTTTGTTTTGCCGTTTAACAAACCTAAAATGTGATTAGGACAAATCTGGACAGAATTAGAATTTAACATGTGAGGTCGTCTCGGAGGTGCTATATGTCATTTCCGACCTCATTTAAAATGTCTAGATAGGTAGTTTAATATCCGCTTCACCTCTCGCATGTTTAATAACATTTAATATTGCCGTGTACCTAATCGGGATGGAACTAAACAATTAAATGTGGAGTTTCGTCGATATGCAACCCGTTGCATATCGAGCTTCACTTAATGTGTAGTGTTTGATTGTTGTGATTGCCATGCCTTGCATTAGACCATTCATTCATCATATGTGTTATGCATCGTGTGGTGAATATCGTGTGTTGATTTGTGTTTCCGGTTTGCTTCGCCTCGATAGAGTTCCGCAAGCGTGTCGGAAGTGAGGATCCGATCAACCATGTCGGTTCGTCTGCTTCACGGAGTCATTCTTCTTCCAAGCGGGATCTCAGGCAAGATGACCATTTCCCCAGATATCATTACTATCATTGCCATGCTAGATTTATCGCTTCTACCGATTATGTCCCGTTGCCTACCACATGTTAAATACCAGCCTCTCAACAATGCCATGATCATCTTCAACCTGTTCGACCTAGCAAACCACTGATTGGCTATGTTACCGTTTGCTTAACCCTGTTGTTAGCGTTGCTAGTTGCAGGTGTAGTTGCTTCCATGTGATAACATGGGTTCCTTGTCATATCACCATATTTAATGCTATTTAATTTAATGCACCTATTTACTTGGTAAAAGGTGGAAGGCTCGGCCTTTCTAGCCTGGTGTTTTGTTCCACCTTTGCCCCCTTAGTTTCGGCTACCGGTGTTATGTTCCATAAACGAGCGCTCCTAACACGATCGGGGTTGTTATGGGGACCCCCTTGATAATTCGTTTTAGATTAAAGCTGGTCCGGCAAGGCCCAACATTGGTTCTACATTTGCCCAACATAATAACTTTGTTAATATTGAAATGCATAGGGCGTCATGAACCCGAGGAGTAATTTTACATAAACAGGGGGGGGCCAGTGCTGATGGTGTTGGTCCCAAATGGTCTGCCTGCGAGGCCACCACGGGGAAACTCGAGGTTTGGCACCCGTAGCTAGTTCCATCCGTTGTGTCCTGAGAACGAGATACGCGGCTCCTATCGGGATCGTCGACACGTCGGGCGGCCTTGCTGGATTAGTTTTACCTTTGACGAGATATCTTGTGCATCGGGATTCCGGTGATGCTTTGGGTAATCTCAGAGTTGAGGTTTTCCACTAGGGAATCCGACGAGATCGCGAGCTTCGTGATTGAGGATTTCTATGCGGCTTGTGGTAATTTGTGATGGAATAGTTGGAATACCCCTGCAGGGTTAAATCTTTCGGAAAGCCGTGCCCGCGGTTATGTGGCAACGTGGAAACTTTGTTTAACGCTGGTTCTAGATAACTTGAAGTTAACTTAACTAAAACTTGCCAACTGTGTGCGTAACCGTGACTGTCTCTTTCGTCAGTTCTTTCTCCGATCCAGAACACGGTGGGGTTATGTCTGCCGTAGGTAGGTGTTCAGGATCATTCATTTGATCATCAGTAGTTCACGTCCGTTATACGTAGATCTTCCCCCTCTCATTTCTTGTACTCGTAAGTTAGCCACCAAATATATGCTTAGCCGCTGCTGCAACCTCACCACTTAACCATACCTCACCCATCAAGCTTTGCTAGTCTTGATACCTTTGGAAATGAGATTGCTGAGTCCCCTGTGGCTCACAGATTACTACAACACCAGTTGCATGTACATGTAGAGGTTACTTGAGGCGAGCGCGTTGATTGTTCATTTGGAGTTGCTTCTTCTTCTTCTTCTTCTTCATCGATCTAGGATGGGTTCCAGGCCGGCAGCCTGGGATAGCAAGGATGGACGTCGTTCTTCTTTTGTCGTTTATTTTCGTCCGTACTCGGACCCTGCTCTTACTCTTGATGATTATGTAATGTACTGATGTGACTCTGATGTAGCTTGTGGCAAGTGTAAGCCAATTCCATATATCTCTTCTTTTCAATACATGTACTTGTAACGATATCCATTCTTGCGACACGACGAGATGCGCTTCTATCCCTGACGAGGCCCTCGTGCCAAATTGAGGATAGGGTCGCATCTTGGGCGTGACAAGTTGGTATCAGAGCCGTACCGACCTAGGAGCCCCCTTGATTGATCGAACTTGGCCGAGTCGAGTTTAGTGAAAAACTATTTCAGTCTAGTTATATATCGGAGAGTAGGATTCTTTTTCTCCTCTTTTATGCTCTTGTGAGGAATCTTGACGTAATATTTTAATTCTACTCCTCTTCTGACTCAAAAAAAATTTTAGGATCACGCGGATATTTTTGAGATCTATATGATGCCGACGTGACGGAGTTCTGTCTTGGTGCCTCCTGTCTGACTTGATTTTCTTCCGGGGAGTTAAGCTCCAGGGGATTCTTGAGCACATCGTTATCATTCAGATTTCTTAGTATCTCAAAATGAAGGATGTTCGTAATTGCTTCAATACTAGTAGTGGCGAGATAACCCCGATGTCCCCAGTACTGGTGCAGATTGTTTGGGAGTACTGCCATACTTTGTATCGTTGTGATCACGAGGGTCTGTTGTAGATGAAGGTCCGAGATTCTGGTCGTGTGTTGACGGATGTGATACAGGTGACGGGTTAGTATAGGAGTTGAGTGAATATTACTCCTTGTATCCGTGTACCAGATTGCATGACCAGATATTTCGGGAATTCATAGGTGGGAATTCAAGTAGTTGCTTATAGGACAATCTTCCTACAAATGCATGATGTCAGGTTGGGGTTCGACATCTAGTGGATTCGTTTGTTCACGGTCGACTTACAGCGGTACACGTTGTGTCTTAAAGAGTCCTTGTAGCTTGCTACGACTCGGGGACGCTTCGTATGTCGGGTGCACTACCTTGCACTTGATGGCTACGGTAAAATCGAGCCCGTGCGATCCTGTCCACGAAAATATCGGACGAAATCTCTCTCATGAGTTTGTTCTGGCTTGTTTCATAAGCCTCTCCCTTTGTTTTGTTGATTATGGTAATTCGTGTTGCTTCGATGTCAAGTGGTGATTTCAGATCTTTCCTAATCTGTGTTCTCATATTTTTATGTGAATGCAAATTCTTTGCTCAATCAGATCGTCTTATCAATTCTTTTCAACCAAAGTCATCGTATCAATTCTTTTTCAACCGGTGTGTTTTTCTCCAAGTGAACTCAATCCTATCCAATTTTGCAAGATCATTCTCTCATTTTATTCCGGAGTTCATCTCATCTAGCCCAAGTTGTCTTTGTTTTTCCCCCGCCCTACCGCCCTTTTTCTCAGTGATTCAATTTTCATCCAAGAATTTTCATTTCATTGTTGCTTCCGCTATCTTTTCTTCCGTGTCCTATCCGGTGAATTTAATTCAGTTGTCCGTGTTATCATATCCTTTTCATCCTTGTAATTCTTTCCTATGTTGGAAATTTTTATCAGTCTATCTTCTTGTTGTCGTTTCTCTCTATTCTATCCGGAGCGTTGAAGTTATCTCAGAATTTTTGTTCTCAATTCTTTTAATTATTTCGAGGTGCTAACCTCATCTAGTTTTCTTTGTACCGGTGCAATATCTCTCTTCTAAGCAATCCTTTCAACGGTGGTTTCTTCGAGTGGGCCCATAACCCACAGGTTTTCCTAGGATCTTTCGTGACTCTTTAATCTTTTCCGGGGATCTCTAAATCTTTTCAACTATAACGTAAGTATGAATTTCATCAGTCATATTCCTTCTTCTACATCAATTTGAATTAATTCTCATATTTGGCTAAACCTTTCATTCTTCATTATTCCGGAGTGTCTCAGTATTCTTGGTGATGTTCTTATCGTCATCCTCTCCATTGAAGATTTAAAGGAGTGTTTCTCTCAGTCTTGTTCCATTCTTGTGAAGACTGTCATCTCAGCTTCATGTATCCTCTCATTTGTTGTCAATCATGAGTATCCCTTTCTTGCTATTCGGTGCATTCTGAATTGTTTTCATTCTCGATCCTCCGAAGGCCATCATTTCAGAAGATTCTTCGTTCTCAGCTTTCAGCTTTCATCCTCAATTCTTCTCAATTGTTGTCTCTTCGTTCGTCTCGGTTATTTAGGCGCCTTTTTCAAGTTTTCTTTTAGGTGGCTCATGAGCTCTTCATTCTCATGTTTCTCCATTGATTCTTGGTTTTCCATTCAATTGGGAATTCTTACCGGTGCTTCCTGCAATTATGCTTCAAATGGTGCTTATCTCTCTGCCTCTTCAAGATCCTTTCAAGAATAAGTGCTACGCTAAATCCGTGACTTGTCATCAATTATACTTGATGAAGGATAAGCATAACATAATTCTTATTCTTGTTTCATCAAATGATTTCAATTCTTCTTCTGGAGTGCCTCATGATATCAATTCTTTTCTCAAGCGTTCTTATCTTTTGTTTTCCGGAGTTCCAAGTTTTCTCAAGAATCTCTTTGTGAGGCTTCATCTAAATCTTGGCAAGGTCATAATCTTATTCTTTTCTACCTTGATATCTTTGCATCATTCATTCGTATACGGAGGTCCTTCTTGGTGGTTCATCAAGGTTTCAATTCATTCTCAAGTGTTCTTCAAGATTCTTGTTGGAGAACCTCAAGTATCCTTTCTCTTGCATTTCTATGTGCAATTGTTCTTCCTTTATCCTTTGAGGTGGTATTATAGCATTCTTGTTAGTGTAGGAGCCTCGAAGAGTTTTCCTTTCAAGAATGAGATAATTAAATCCATCGATTCTTTGATCATGAGATATTTTCAACCCATGATTTCTTCATTGAGCTATCTTGGTTTGGATTTCACCTAAAGCTTTTCCTATGGATTGTTGCTATCATGGTGCTTGTCATTAATCCAAGTTCTCAACGTATCCTCTTGGTGTAAGAAGTTTTGATATCCTTGCTTTCTTCTATCCTTGGTTCTTGTAGTGGTTGGTTGTCACTTCATTAGTTTGAAAAGGTTTCCATAAGCCCACTACTTTCTTGTTCTTTTGTTGATTGTTTTTTTTCAACAACTCCGTTCAATTCTTCTTGCAAGGATGCTTGAAAAGTTCATTGGAGTTAGTAGTTGTCATTCTTTTCTTCATTCTCTTCTTCCATTTGAGCTAGTTCCTATTCTATTGTTCCGGAGGCATTGTGATGTTGCTCTTTTGGGTCAATCATGTTGTCCTATCAAGTTCATGGTGTTCCCTTGCTCTATTTAGTTGTTTGTTATGTATATTGTGTAATTCTCTCTTCATATCGAATTTTTTGTCCCATTTTCCTACCGAAGTGCTGCCGAAATTTTCCGTGAATTCTTGATTGTTTCTCATATCATTCCTCATCGCTTGGCAACCTTCAAGGATCGTTGGTTTCACTCGTTTGTCAAAGAAGCAATTAAGTTTTTACCTCGTGTTTTTTTTCTCATCCTCTCCCCCTTTCATTCTTGGATCTCGGGGGCGAGATCCTCTTGTAGTGTAGGAGAGTTGTGACAGCCCGATGCCGACGTTCCAAAAGATTCCCTCTCCTTCCATTCTCGTCGTGTGGTTAGTTTAATTTGTTGCATTATCATCACATCATGCGCATCATCTGCATTGCATCGGCATCTCCGTGCCGCTAGTTTTCAAACTTGCATCCGTTGTTAGTTGCCGGTTCGCGTCGTTGTCCGTTCCGAGCCCGACCGCACACGCACGCGCCCGCGGCATCGTCGTAACCCTGTTTTAAAAGTGTGCGTAAAACTTTCTCTGATCGGGTTGAGATTTGACGTGCGGTCTTATTTTAATATAGCTAGGCCTCCTGTCGAATTTCGTCGCGATCGGAGTCCGTCTGGTACCCGAACGGTCGACCGTAGCGGCACCGTATTCGGTCTACCGTCGGACGTCTGTCGATGTTTTGAAATGCGTTGCCGGGTCACCCGTTTTCCCTCTCATCTTCGCCTAGCCCCTTTGCATAGTGCGTCCACCCTACGCGCGGCCAGTCTGAAAACCTCCGGGAACCCGAACCCGGCGATCATGACCGTTGGATCCAGATCAACACCGTTTTACCGCAAGACATCTCCGGTTTGTCAAAACGGTCTCCCTAACCTAATTATCTCGACCATCCGATCTAAATCGGAGGGTCTAGATGAACCTGTCCCTAACCTATTTTGGACAAACCCTAACTTCTAGGAGGTTTGTCCCGTCCATCCCATCTCCCCGCCGCCACTTTTCTTCCTTCCTCGGATCTGCAGCCAGCCCCGCTCCCACCTTCTCCTGCGCAAACGCGCCCGTGTCATCACGAGCCATAGCAGCCGGGACCTGGGAGCCTCGCGCCCGTCGCCAGGAGCAGCCTCCTCTACCCGGTGGAGCCACAGCCGCTGGATGCCCCTTGCCTCGTATCGCTGGAGTGCCTCCTTCGCGCAAGCCACCGGGAGCCCCGCCGGCGAGCGCCGCCGATGGACCAGCAGCAGCCGCCGGCCGCGGGTCGCACCTCCTTCGTCCCCGTGCACCAACAGTCCAAGGCAGGACCTTCTGCATCTCGCTGGTGGGAACCCCTTCTTCCTTCCTCCTCCTCTCTCCCTCCCTCTGATTCTCACCCTTTCTCTCTATCCCTGTTCCGCGTGCAGGAGGCCAACCTTGGCTGCCCGTGGGGCTCGCCTGTCTAGGCCGTGACCCCGACCTGCTGCGCTGCCAAGGACCGGATCCACCGTTCTGTGCCATCTCAAAGTCCCATGCCCGCCATGGCTGCCTTTGGGACCGAGCAGAGATCCTCCTCCCCGCAGCAAATCGGAGTTCCCCACCTCTAGGAATGGGTCCCCTACCTCGAGATGTGGTGGAACCCCCTCTTCCCGGTTGCGCCACCCGACGGCATTGCCTCCGCCATCCAGTTCGTCACCGGTGAGGAGCACAGCGCCATGGCGAAAGCCTTTTTATTTGGCTTAGATCTGTTCTGGAATATGCATAATATCTAGCTATACCGTTGTGTTGAGTCACAAATTGCCTGTTAGCTGAACTGGTAGCCGCTGCGTGCTCTAAACCGAGGGATTGGGGTTCGAATCCTAGTCGCCCCACTTTTATTTTGCCATCTCTTTCTGTTTACATTTGTGTCAGTTAGCGGTAGCTTTTGTCCATGTGGTTTCATACCACTGCTTATCAAACTCGACTAGTAGACGAGTTCGCTAGCCCGGCTAGTTATCAAGCAGGAGGTCTCAAATTCGAGACGAAGGCTGCCTTATTATTATTATTAATATTATTTCTTGCCTTATGTAGATTTTGGGCTTTTCCCAGCACATGCATATTTCAGAAAATTGCATTATTTTGAAAAGCTTTTATCTTTTAAACAGTGCATCGGATCGAAATAAATTATATATGTACAATGTGTAGAATTTCATGTATTTTAGCAAAATGCCACTTTCATGCATGCTAAAAGTAATTAGCCCTCTGTTTGCATCGTTTTGCATAGATGCCATGCTAAAACGATTTATGTAGTAATTATTTAACCGTAGCTTCGTTGGAGGTGAACCATATATGTAATTGGACCAGAACGACGAGTAGAATCACGTGAATCACTTTGTTTTGCCGTTTAACAAACCTAAAATGTGATTAGGACAAATCTGGACAGAATTAGAATTTAACATGTGAGGTCGTCTCGGAGGTGCTATATGTCATTTCCGACCTCATTTAAAATGTCTAGATAGGTAGTTTAATATCCGCTTCACCTCTCGCATGTTTAATAACATTTAATATTGCCGTGTACCTAATCGGGATGGAACTAAACAATTAAATGTGGAGTTTCGTCGATATGCAACCCGTTGCATATCGAGCTTCACTTAATGTGTAGTGTTTGATTGTTGTGATTGCCATGCCTTGCATTAGACCATTCATTCATCATATGTGTTATGCATCGTGTGGTGAATATCGTGTGTTGATTTGTGTTTCCGGTTTGCTTCGCCTCGATAGAGTTCCGCAAGCGTGTCGGAAGTGAGGATCCGATCAACCATGTCGGTTCGTCTGCTTCACGGAGTCATTCTTCTTCCAAGCGGGATCTCAGGCAAGATGACCATTTCCCCAGATATCATTACTATCATTGCCATGCTAGATTTATCGCTTCTACCGATTATGTCCCGTTGCCTACCACATGTTAAATACCAGCCTCTCAACAATGCCATGATCATCTTCAACCTGTTCGACCTAGCAAACCACTGATTGGCTATGTTACCGTTTGCTTAACCCTGTTGTTAGCGTTGCTAGTTGCAGGTGTAGTTGCTTCCATGTGATAACATGGGTTCCTTGTCATATCACCATATCTAATGCTATTTCATTTAATGCACCTATATACTTGGTAAAAGGTGGAAGGCTCGGCCTTTCTAGCCTGGTGTTTTGTTCCACCTTTGCCCCCTTAGTTTCGGCTACCGGTGTTATGTTCCATAAACGAGCGCTCCTAACACGATCAGGGTTGTTATGGGGACCCCCTTGATAATTCGTTTTAGATTAAAGCTGGTCCGGCAAGGCCCAACATTGGTTCTACATTTGCCCAACATAATAACTTTGTTAATATTGAAATGCATAGGGCGTCATGAACCCGAGGAGTAATTTTACATAAACAGGGGGGGCCAGTGCTGATGGTGTTGGTCCCAAATGGTCTGCCTGCGAGGCCACCACGGGGAAACTCGAGGTTTGGCACCCGTAGCTAGTTCCATCCGTCGTGTCCTGAGAACGAGATACGCGGCTCCTATCGGGATCGTCGACACGTCGGGCGGCCTTGCTGGATTAGTTTTACCTTTGACGAGATATCTTGTGCATCGGGATTCCGGTGATGCTTTGGGTAATCTCAGAGTTGAGGTTTTCCACTAGGGAATCCGACGAGATCGCGAGCTTCGTGATTGAGGATGCGGCTTGTGGTAATTTGTGATGGACTAGTTGGAATACCCCTGCAGGGTTAAATCTTTCGGAAAGCCGTGCCCGCGGTTATGTGGCAACGTGGAAACTTTGTTTAACGCTGGTTCTAGATAACTTGAAGTTAACTTAACTAAAACTTGCCAACTGTGTGCGTAACCGTGACTGTCTCTTTCGTCAGTTCTTTCTCCGATCCAGAACACGGTGGGGTTATGTCTGCCGTAGGTAGGTGTTCAGGATCATTCATTTGATCATCAGTAGTTCACGTCCGTTATACGTAGATCTTCCCCCTCTTATTTCTTGTACTCGTAAGTTAGCCACCAAATATATGCTTAGCCGCTGCTGCAACCTCACCACTTAACCATACCTCACCCATCAAGCTTTGCTAGTCTTGATACCTTTGGAAATGAGATTGTTGAGTCCCCTGTGGCTCAGAGATTACTACAACACCAGTTGCAGGTACATGTAGAGGTTACTTGAGGCGAGCGCGTTGATTGTTCATTTGGAGTTGCTTCTTCTTCTTCTTCTTCTTCATCGATCTAGGATGGGTTCCAGGCCGGCAGCCTGGGATAGCAAGGATGGACGTCGTTCTTCTTTTGTCGTTTATTTTCGTCCGTAGTCGGACCCTGCTCTTACTCTTGATGATTATGTAATGTACTGATGTGACTCTGATGTAGCTTGTGGCGAGTGTAAGCCAATTCCATATATCTCTTCTTTTCAATACATGTACTTGTAACGATATCCATTCTTGCGACACGATGAGATGCGCTTCTATCCCTGACGAGGCCCTCGTGCCAAATTGAGGATAGGGTCGCATCTTGGGCGTGACATGAAGGTCCGAGATGCTGGTTGTGTGTTGAAGGATGTGATACAGGTGACGGGTTAGTTTAAGAGTTGTGTGAAATACTCCTTGTATCCGTGTACCAGATTGCATGACCAGTTATTTCGGGAATTCATAGGTGGGATATCTAGTAGTATCTTATAGGACTATCTTCCTACAGATGCTTGATTGAGGTTTGGGAAATCTCGGTCATATGTTTGTTCCGAGCAGTTCTAGCTCACACTTGTTTGAAGTGGTCCTTATCGGAATTTTGTCGTCCGTCAATTTGAGGATGCATTCTTGCTATGTTGTTAGTGTGCAATGCTAAATTCTGTTCAGATATTCTATCTTTTGATTCAGCAATATCTTCAATTATTCTATGGACTAATATGCTGTCCGTCTTCTGGATGGCTCCACCGACTCGTCAGACCCTAGGGAGTGAGGATATACCGCCTCCACCACCTCCTCCTCCTCCTCCACCGCCGCCTCCTCCTGCAGAGGCCTGGCAGGTGATGATGGCAGCTACTAATGCAAACACTCAGATGCTGTTACAGTTGATCCAGGAGAGAGCCAATCATCAGCAAGGCAATTTCCAGCAGGGTGGCAATCACTTCGCCAATCTAGTCAGTTCCTGTCAAACCAGCCTAAGACGTTCACTTCTTGCGACCAGCCATTTGATGCAGAAGATTGGATCCGGGATATGAACAAACAATTCGAGTGTACCAATGTGCGTCCGGAGGACTATGTCAAGTTTGCAACGTTTTAGTTGAAGGGACAGGCTTCTATATGGTGGCAGCAGCTCAAGGACTCCAGAGGCGACAGGGTGATGTCTTGGGACGAGTTTTGTCGTGACTTCAGGTCCCACTACATCCCTTCCAGTTTTGTGGAGGAGATGCGTGAGAAGTTCAGGCATTTGAAGCAGGGCAGCAATTTTGTGTACAAGTACAATGTCGAGTTCCACGAGCTGGCCCGTTACGCGCTGCAGGATGTCCCGGATCAGAAGAGCAAGATCTATCAGTTCAGGGGTGGCTTGAAGGAATACTTGCAGTTTGCTCTTGCATTGCACGATCCCGAGGAGTTTGACAAGTTATACAACCTATCTCTCAGAGCAGAGGCAGCCTTGCTCAGGGTGGAAAACTCCAAGAAGCGCTTCAGAGATTCCAGCTCTTCCTCGACTCAGGTGGTTCAGAAGCAATAGAGGTTTTGGGTTTCTCCTCCTCCTCCTCGGCACTCACAGCAGCTGAAGCACTCAGGTGGTCGTGGTTCTTCCCACCCACCCAACCCTGGCTTCCAGCAGAGATACCAGCATCAGAAGCAAGGGCCTCCTCAGACTCAGTTCCGGCAGCCAGCAGATGTCACTTGTCACAAATGTGGGCAGAAGGGTCACTATGCCATCAAATGTACTTCTCAGCTCCGTCTGCCGCCTCCTCCTCCAGGCAAACCTCCAAGCAACGCTCTTGTCAAATTCAACCCTAGATCAGCTCGAGTCAACATGGTGAACGCAGCTGAAGCAGACAACTCCTTGATGTGATCATGGGTAACCTCCCCGTCAATGATATTCCTGCTAAAGTGCTATTCGATTCTGGTGCATCACATTCTTTCTTGTCATATCCTTTTGCGACAAAGCATGATTTCCATCTTCAAGAGTTGGCTAGGTCTTTGGACATTGTTTCTCCGGGTATGCTTATGAGTTCTCGTTGGGTTGTTCCGGATGCTTCTGTCAAGATAGGCAGTTATTCTTTTCTGGCCTCTCCGTATGTCTTGGGCAATTCCGACATCGACTTGATTCTTGGTATGGACTGGTTGGCCATGAACAAGGCGCCAATTGATTGTGAAGCTAAAGAAGTGAAGCTTACCCACTCTTCGGAGGATGTGATTATATTCGCGGCGCGCGATGATACAATTCGTCTGTTCTCCTTGAATGAAAAGGGTGAGATCAATCCTATTGAGCAAGTCCCAGTAGTCCGCGAATACCATGATGTGTTTCCTGAAGAGCTGCCAGGCATGCCTCCGCACCGTGAAGTTGAGTTTGTCATTGAGCCTGAGCCAGGCACAGAGCCAGTGTGCAAACGGCCATACAAGCTGGGTCCAGAAGAATTGGAGGAACTCAAGAGGCAACTCGATGAGCAGGAGCGTTTGGGTTTGATCAGACCAAGCTCGTCTCCGTGGGGATGTGGTGTTCTATTTGTCAAGAAGAAGGATGTATCAGACCGGCTGTGTGTCGATTACCGTCCATTGAACAAGAAGACAATCAAGAACAAATATCCACTTCCGAACATAACTGAGTTGTTCGAACAGTTGAAAGGTGCTAAAGTATTCTCCAAGCTTGATCTCATAATGGGTTATCATCAAATTCGCATTCGCGAGGAAGACATTCCGAAGACGGCATTCAAGACTAGTTTTGGCTCGTATGAGTATACGGTCATGTCTTTTGGTCTGGCTAATGCTCCTCCGACATTTTGTCGATTGATGAACTATATTTTCTCCCCATACAAGAATGAATTTGTCTTGCTCTATCTCGACGACATTCTGGTCTTTTCTGAGACTGAGGAAGAACATGAGAAACATCTCAGGTTGGTGCTTGATAAACTGAGAGAGTACAAGCTGTATGCCAAGTTTTCCAAGTGGGAGTTCTGGCTGAAAGAAGTGGTTTATCTTGGGCATATTATCTTTGCCGAGGGCATTAAGGTTGATCCGTCCAAGGTTCAAGCCATTGTTGAATGGGAGCCTCCGCAGAATGTGAAGCAGCTTCGAAGCTTTCTCGGGCTTGCTGGATATTGCAGAAGGTTCGTTGAGAACTTGTCCAAGATCGCCAAGCCGCTCTCTAGTCTTCTTTAGAAGGGTGTTAAGTATGTTTGGTCTCCAGAGTGTCAACTGGCTTTCGATACACTCAGAGAGAAGCTTATCTCCACTTCGGTGTTGGCCCCTTCGGATGATTCCAAGCCGTACCAGGTCTTTTGCGATGCTTCTCTCCAGGGTCTCGGTGCAATCTTGATGCAAGATATGAAGGTGGTTGCTTATACGTCCAGGCAGTTGAAGCCTGCAGAGAAGAACTATCCCGTGCACGATCTCGAGCTAGCAGCTGTTGTACATGCCTTGATGACTTGGAGACATCTCTTGTTGGAACGTAAGGTTGAAGTTTTCACGGATCACAAGAGTCTCAAGTACATCTTCACTCAGCCTAACTCGAATCTTCGGCAAACACGTTGGGTGGAAATGGTCCAGGATTTTAATCCGAGTGTTGAGTACACGCCAGGCAAGGCAAATGTTGTGGCAGATGCATTGAGCAGGAAGGCATATTGCAACAGTCTGATTCTGCAACCTCTCCAGCCGGGTCTTTCTGAGTCCTTCATGAAGCTTAACCTTCAGCTAGTACCTCAGGGTTTTCTTGCGAACCTTCAGATCTCTCCTACCTTGGAAGATCAGGTCAGAGCAGCTCAGCTTCTTGACGCTATGGTGAAGAAGGTCAAGATTGGCGTGGGAAAGTGTCTCCCCAAGTATAAGTGCTGTACTGTTGATGCCAGGGACACGTTGTTTTTCGAGGATCGCCTTGTCGTTCGGAAAGGTGATCTCAGGAAGGTGATCATGGAAGAAGCTCATAACTCTCTGCTCTCTATTCATCCCGGAAGCTCCAAAATGTACCATGACTTGAAGCAGACATTTTGGTGGACTCGTATGAAACGTGAAATTGCTCAGTTCGTAAACGAGTGTGATGTATGTCAAAGGGTGAAAGCAGAACGTCAACGCCCAGCAGGCCTCTTGCAGCCTTTGCCGATTCCCGAGTGGAAGTTTGATCACATTGAGATGGATTTCGTCACCGGGTTTCCGAAGTCCAAGAAGGGCAATGCTGCCATCTTCGTCGTCATCGACAAGTTGAGTAAAGTGGTTCATTTCCTTCCAGTCAAGGAGTCCATTTCAGCAGCTCAGCTGGCAGAGTTGTACACCTCCAGGATTGTCTCTTTGCATGGCGTGCCTATGATGATCTCGTCAGATCGCGGAAGTATCTTCACTTCCAAGTTCTGGTACTCCTTCCAGTCTGCTATGGGCACGAAGATCCGCTTCAGCACAATGTTCCATCCTCAGACTAGTGGTCAAGTGGAGAGAGTGAATCAAGTTCTTGAGGATATGCTGAGAGCCTGTGTTATCTCTTTTGGCATGAAGTGGGAAGATTGTCTGCCTTTCGCGGAGTTCTCGTATAACAACAGTTATCAAGCTAGTTCTCGCAAGGCTCCGTTTGAAATTCTCTATGGCAGGAAGTGCCGTACTCCGCTCAACTGGTCTGAGACCGGCGAGCGTCAGATCCTTGGCAATGATATGATATAAGAAGGTGAGGAGATGTGTCGGATCATTTGCGACAACCTCAGAGCAGCTCAGTCCCGTCAGAAGAGCTATTACGATAGCAAGCACCGTGACATGTCTTATGAGCTTGATGACTTTGTCTAGCTCAAGGTGTCGCCTATGAAGGGTGTGCATCACTTTGGCATCAAAGGCAAGCTTGCGCCTCGTTTCGTTGGTCCGTTCAGAGTGGTTGGCAAGAGGGGCGACCTTGCGTACCAGCTCGAGCTTCCGTCAACCTTTGCAAATGTCCATGATGTGTTCCATGTTTCTCAACTTCGGAGGTGTTTCAAGACCCCCGAGCGCACTGTGCATCTTCAAGATATCGACCTTCAGCCTGACCTTTCTTATCGTGAGCATCCAGTTGTGGTTCTCGAGGCGACTGGGCGCAAGACCCGTAACAAGACTGTCATATTTCTCAAAGTGCAGTGGTCTCACCATTCCGATAAAGAGGCTATGTGGGAACGCGAGGATCACCTCCGTTCCAAATTTCCCGATTTCTTTCAGTCTTAGATCTCGAGGGCGAGATCTTCTTTGTAGTTTGGGAGAGTTTGTAGTGCCCCAGACGTAAACCTTGCCATTTTTGGAACCTATTGCATGTGGGTCCAACTTGTCAGAGTGATGCTGATATTTTTGGTGCCATGAGTTCTTGTGATGACCTTTGTATTTATTTATTTTTCCTTCCTTCCCATGCATGCATGCATAGCATACCATTGTTTGCCTTGTCATGTGTTGTGTGTTATGATCTTAGCATTTCTTGAGATGTGGTGAACTTGTGGTTAGATACTTTGTGATGTTGTGTATGTGTTGGGGGTGATCTATGTTTTCATGTGAGGTTACTAGTTCTAGGTGAAGTGGGCTTGTCATATTTGCAAACCTCTCTCTCTCTTTTATATCTTAAGCCAATATCCACTTGTCCCAACCTTGATTCATAAATGCCCATGATTTGGTATATTTTGTGGTGGATGTCAAGATGTGCTTTTGCTGTTTTGTAACTTAGTTTTAAGGGTGCAATTATTCACAAAACACACCCAACAAATGCTGTTTTGTAAATATTTATTTGCTCCAGACATTACTTTTCTATTATATTCAATTAGGTCATAATTCCTTATGACCAGGGGCATTTTTGTTTTGTTTTTAACCCCAACAGATTTGTCTGTGAATTACTTCCTTTTCCCTGGTTGTTTTAATTAGAAAAACCCCTCAGGTTTTTCTCCTCTCCTATCTGGCGCCAACTAGTGGGCCTCCTCCCACTAGCAGGCCCAGCACCCCTCTCTCGCGCATGGCTCTCCTGTAGACGGTGTGTTCGCCCCCCCTTCGTCCGTCAGTGCTCCCTCCAGCAGGATTCAGAGCAGCGTCAACTTGACGGCGTCACGGACGTCGAGGAACGTTCCTCGCTCCTTCCCTCCATAAAGGCGACCCCCCTTGGCGTCCGTGCAGTAGGGTTTCCTCTCTCTCGCGCCGCCACCTCCTTTCCCCTCTCCACCTCGCTCTCTGAAGATCTGCGTCAGGTAAGGTAGAGCTCCTCCGCCATGGCAGTGGATTGAGGTTCTCCTCGCCGCCGGGTACGAGCGTCTTCTCCCTCCCCGACGACTCGGCGAGCACGCAGGGTCATCCACGAACCCATCCCCGTGGCCAGATAGACGCGAGCTCCCCTGCTTCCCCTTCTCCACGACGGCGACGACCCTCCCCGACGAGCAGGCCAGAACGGCGACCACGTCTTCTTCCCCTGCTTCCTCTCCATCACTGCCCAGTTCTCCTACCCTAGGGTGAGCAGATCCGACTCCTATCCCCTTCCCTGAAGTAGCTCGTCGTGTAGGAGCAGCAGATCGTCGACGTGCTGCGCCTCGGTCGCCGGCGCCACCGTGCACCGTAGCTAGGCCACCGTAGTTGGGCTCGGGAGTAGTTAGCAAAGGGAATGAGTTCGTGTGTGTGCGGGATCCCTCCCCTCCACGAGCCGTTGCTCGATTTGGACTATGTCGCCGGCGAGAGTCTTCCGCTGTTCCGGTCTGCCGTCGGTAGCAGTTCAGCAGAGGGGACCTCCTTCAGTTGATTCGTTGCGCGTTTTAGTTCAGACTTCGTAGCGTAGCCCAGTGGTATGTGGTGTGGTGTGCCAGTGATGAGGGCGTGGGTTCGATCCCTCCCCTCGGCAACCCTTTTTCTTTCTCTTGTATTTTCTTCGACACAGTAGCAGGCAGTTCTACCATGCCTGGAGAGCACCCCCTTTCTGATCAGATCAGTGACCGTAGGAGAGTGGTGGCTGCTTTGTGTGTGCGTGTGCTCGAGCAGCAAGACTGGGGTTCGACCCCGAGTACCTCCCTTTATTTTTTTCCTGCCCTTGTACTCTGTTTCACTATTTTTAGTAGCCTTGTTCTTGGTAGTGAGGTAGCCATTTTTGTTGCATCTATCTTTGTGCTACCTCCCCTCATAACCTGCAAGTGTGTGTAATTGTTGGTGGCTTGCGAGTAAGTGGTGATGCTCTTGTGTGTGTGAATATGCACTTAGTAGAGTAGTGATGCTAGTGCTTATGGTCTTGTGCTTTTCACCTTAGTTGAGATTGGCATTTTATCTCATTTCTTGTATTGTGTAGTAGTGGTAGGTGATGAGGTGTATGTTTGGGTGCTTGTGAGAGATGTGCATGTGTGTGTGTTGCACACACATGAGGTGTTGCTAGTGTAGGCATGCTTGTGTGTGTGATTGCCATATGCATGTGTTAGCATTCTTTGTGTTGCTAGCATGTGTAGGTGGTGTGGGTTCTAACTAGATGATATGCATATGAGTTGATGATATGCATGTGGTGAAAACATCCCCACCTTGCAACACTTGTGCACCTTCACATGTCCATATGTGAGAGGGCATGGTGGTTTGTATGTTGGGAAGCTTAGTAGAAGGGGTTGTGAAGTTGATGTGCATGACACAAACATGGGGTTCAAACCCCCATGTCACTTTGTCATTGTGCACATGAGGTCAACCATGTGGTTGTTGATATAGAGGAACTACATGAAATGATGCACTATTCCCTAGTCATGATTTGGAGTAGTTTCCTCTTCCTTAATTTGTGGTCACTTGTTCCAAGTAAGTACCCACATATTATACATGTTTTTGTGGTAGAATTTCCCAAGGAATCCATTGGTGAAATCATTTTTTCCATTGGAGCATTTTTCTGGAAAATCATATTTGCATCTTCTTCTAAGTTTAGAGCTTGGTTCCATGCATGTTAATGTGCTCTTGTATTTTAATATTGGTTGTGGTAGTAGAGGGTGACCCCCTCTACCACATGTGGGTTTCAATTCATGATTTGGAATCCATGTGTGCAAGTGGTGCACATCCGAAGTGGGCATGTGGCTGGAAATTCCAGCTTAGTGAAAGCTGGAATTTCACTAAGTCTGGGAATCTGGAAACATTTTCTTCTCCTATAGATGAGGTTGTGCTGGTCATTGTGTTGTGATATATCCTTAGTTAAGTGCTAGGAATTTGGACCTGATATGTTTTTGAAGCTCCCTGTCAAATTTCATCTCATTTGGAGTCCTGTAGGTTATGTTTTGGTTGCTGTCAAAAAGCTTCAGAACAAAGACAGAAAGTCAGGTGCAGGAATTTTCACCAAGTCCCTGAGATCTGATGGTTTTGGGAAAGTTTGTGGCCTTGTATGTTCTTGTGTTTAATTCCTTTTGGTGTGATTCTTGCTGGTGCTTGTAGTGTTCTTGGTTGGCTACAGCCACATATATTATTTGTCATATTTGGAGGGCTGTAACTATGTTGCATGTAGCTCACAAAGAGCTAAGATGCAGATTATGGCAGATTGTGTAGCATAGTCATTTTGATGATTGTGGGTGATTAGTTGATGTTGTGGTGTTCTTCCTTGCTCCAATCCATTCATGTTGGGTTTTTATATGTCTTGGAAACCTGGGAATACCAGATTTGTGCCATTGGAGTGTGTGGTGTTGTTTTTGACACGTAGGGCTTTATACCTTGTTTCGTTGATTCCCGTTGATCCGTAGCTCCGATTGTAATGTCCTTTATATGGTTTTGCATCGTTTTCACGAGACGCATCTGATCATGTCATTCTCATGCATGAAAAAATAGCTTTCTGTACAGTTCTGTCCAGAAACTTGTAGCAACTTCTTTTGCTTATGCTAGAGTCAGAAATAGTGATGCATGCTCATCTTTCATCTCATGCATCATGTGCTTGTTGCATCTTGAGGTGCTGTTGTTCATTGGATGATATTCATATGTTGGGTAGCACCGAGATCAGAGAATGAGTACGTGGATTCGGGAGAGTACGTGTAGGACGAACAAGAACCATTCCAAGCTGAGGATATCACACGCAAGATGATATGACCTTGATTCCATCTCTAGACTTGTTATGCTAGTTTGAGTTTCCATGTCATATTTCTCTCTGCCTACCACTGAATTATATTGCCTCCTGTTATGCCATGAACCCAAAACACTGATCCCTTCCTAGCAAAACTTGTATGGCTAAGTAGGCTTTGCTCAGCTACTAATGTTACCGTTGCTAGATGCAGGTGCTTTGACTCATGTGATAAAATGAGCTTGATATCATTATCTTAAATTCCGTTATTTAATTAATGCAGCTATATACTTGGTAAATGACGGAAGGCCTAGCCTTTTGCCGGGTGCTTTGTTCCGTTATTGCCGACTTAGTTACCGGCTACCGGTGTTTGATTCCATAATGATCGCTCCTAACACGTTCGGGGTTGTTATGGGGACCCCCTCGATAAATCACGTAGTGCTAAGGCTTGTCCGGCAGGACCCAACATTGGTGTTAATTTGCTAATCACTTAATAATAATCTACATAGGGAGTAGCTACTCCGAGGAATTTAATCAACAACCCGGGCCAGTGCTCCTCATGAGTGTTGGTCCAAACTGGGCAGACTATGGGGCCACCACAGGGCAACCTGAGGTTTGGTATACCTGTAGTGTGACTCATCCGGCGTGTCCTGAGACTGAGATACGTGGCTCTTATCAGGGTCGTCGACATGTCGGGAGGTCCTGCTAGCTTTGCCTTACCTTAGCGGTATATCTTGCGTATAGGAATCCGAGTGAAGCTTTGGTTTCCCCCAGAGTTGAGGTTTTCCTCTAAGGAATCCGACGAGATCACGAGATCCGTGATAGAGGATGACTTTGCTTCCTGTGTACGTTTGTGATGGACTAGTTGGAGCACCCCTGCAGGGTTTAATCTTTCGGAAAGCCGTGCCCGCGGTTATGTGGCAACTTGGGATATTTTGTTAACATCCGGTATTAGATAACTCAAACATAAGCTAATAAAATTGCCAACTGTGTGCGTAACCGTGACTGTCCCCTCGAAGATCTCTCTTCGATCGGGAACACGATGGGGTTATGAATGCCATAGGTAGGTGTTCAGGATCACTTAGTGATCAAGTAATCACGACCGTTAGTGTAGACCACCTTCATAACCGCTTTACGTAAGTTAGCCACCAAAGCAAGCTTAGGATGCTGCAACCTTATACACTTCACCTTACCCTACCTATTAACATGACTAGTTCTGGCACCAAGGTCTTAGATTGCTGAGTCCCCGTGGCTCACGGATTCCTCCGAAACTCCCAACAGGTACAGGTACCCCAAAGACAGATGATCCCGACGGCACTCAGCTGTCGTGGCAGTACGATGAGGAGACAGACCGCCTGTACGTGAACTATCCAGAGGATTGAGGCATGGTCGTGATCATGGGCCTGCAGGCAGGGTAGCATAGCATTTCTATGTTTTGTAGTCCGTAGCGGAACTACCTTGTTTGTATCTGTGATGTACTCTGAGATATTTATAAGAAGACAATTGAATCCCGGATTGTCTACCTTTATTATTATTGTGCTGTGTTACCCGTTTGCGAAACGCTTAGATGCGCTTCTTTCCTATTCGAGGCTTTGATCCCTAGATCGGAATGGACCGCATCTTGGTCGTTACATTCCCTCCCACACTTGGCCCATGTAGCCTTCCGGGGCTTGTGGCCCCTCCCGGTGGGCCTTCGGAACCCTTCCGGTGGTCCCGACACTTCGCCGGTGGTGCCCGAAACATTTCCGGCGTCCAAACCCATCCATCCTGTATATCAATCTTTACCCCCGGACCATTCCAAAGCTCCTCGTGACGTCTGAGATCTCATCCGGGACTCCGAACATCCTTCAGTAACCTCATATAACAATTCCCTATAATCCTAGCATCATCGAACCTTAAGTGTGTAGACCCTACGGGTTCGGGAATCATGCAGACATGACCGAGACACTCTCCGACCAATAACCATCAGTGGGATCTGGATACCCATGGTGGCTCCCACATGTTCCATGATGATCTCATCGGATGAACCACGATGTCAAGGATTCAATCAATCCCGTATACAATTCCCTTTGTCTGTTGGTATAGAACTTGCCCGAGATTCGATTGTCGGTATACCTATACCTTGTTCAATATCGTTACGGTAAGTCTCTTTACTCGTTCCGTAGCACGTCATCCTGTGACTAACTCCTTAGTCACATTGAGCTCATGATGACGTTCTACCGAGTGGGCCCAGAGATACCTCTCCGTCACACGGAGTGACAAATCCCGATCTCGATTCGTACCAACCCAACATACACTTTTGGAGGTACCCGTAGTGCACCTTTATAGTCACCCAGTTATGTTGTGACGTTTGATACACCCAAAGCAATGCTACAGTATCCGGGAGTTGCACAATCTCACGGTCGAAGGAAAAGACACTTGACATTAGAAAAGCTTTAGCATACAAACAATACGATCTAGTGTATGCTTAGGATTGGGTCTTGTCCATCACATCATTCTCCCAATGATGTGATCCCGTTATCAATGACATCTAATGTCCATGATTAGGAAACCATGATCATCTATTGATTAAGGAGCTAGACAACTAGATGCTTGCTAGGGACACATTGTGATCTATTTATTCACACATGTATTACTGTTTCCTGTTAATACAATTATAGCATGAACAATAGATGATTATCATGAACAAGGAAATATGATAAAAACCATTTTATTATTGCCTCTAAGGCATATTTCCAACAGTCTCCCACTTGCACTAGAGTCAATAATCTAGTTACATTGTGATGTATTGAACACCCATAGCATTATGGTGTTGATCATGTTTTGCTCGAGGAAGAGGTTTAGTCAACGATGTGCAATATTCAGATCCGTGTGCACTTTACAAATATCTATTACTCCACTCTGGACATGGTCCTGGATGGAGTTGTAGCGGCGTTTGATGTGCTTGGTCTTCCAGTGAAACCTGGGCTCCTTGGCTATGGAAATGGCCCCAGTGTTATCAGAGAAGAGTGTCATCGGACCCGACACGCTTGGGACCACTCTAACGTCGGTGATGAGCTCCTTCATCCAAATCCCTTCATGAGATGCTTCTGAAGCAGCTATGTACCCCGCTTCACATGTAGATGCTACCACGACTTCTTGCTTGCTGCTGCACCAGCTCACTGCCCCGCCATTCAAAACATACACGTATCCGGCGTGCGACTTAGAGTCATCCGGATCTGTGTCGAAGCTAGCATCGACGTAACCCTTTACGACGAGCTCTTCGTCACCTCCATAAACGAGAAACATCTCCTTAGTCCTCTTCAGGGACTTAAGGATATTCTTGACCGCTGTCCAGTGTTCCACACCAGGATCACTTTGGTACCTCCCTACCAAGCTTACGACAAGGTTTATATCAGGTCTGGTACACGACATGGCATACATTAGAGAGCCTACGGCCGAAGCGTAGGGGACAATACTCATCTTCTCTCTATCTGCTGCCGTGGTCGGTGACTGAGTCTTACTCAATCTCATACCTTGCAAAACTGGCAAGAACCCCTTCTTTGAGTTTTCCATATTGAACTTCTTCAATATCTTGTCAAGGTATGTACTTTGCGAAAGACCTATGAGGCGTCTCGATCTATCTCTATAGATCTTGATGCCTAATATGTATGCAGCTTCTCCAAGGTCCTTCATAGAAAAACTCTTGTTCAAATAGGCCTTTATTCTCTCCAACAACTCTATGTTATTCCCCATCAATAATATGTCATCCACATATAGTATGAGGAAAGCAACAGAGCTCCCACTCACTTTCTTGTAATGACAGGCTTCTCCATAAACCTGTATGAACCCAAACATTTTAATCACCTCATTAAAGCGAATGTTCCAACTCCGAGATGCTTGCACCAACCCATAAATGGAGCGCTGGAGCTTGCACACCTTGTTAGTGCCCTTAGGGTCGACAAAACCTTCTGGTTGCATCATATACAACTCTTCCTTAAGATTCCCATTATGGAACGCTATTTTGACGTCCATTTGCCAAATTTCATAATCATGAAAAGCGGTAATTGCTAACATGATCCGGACTGACTTCTGCTTCGCTACGGGAGAGAAAGTCTCTTCGTAGTCAACTCCTTGAATTTGTTGAAAACCCTTTGCGGCAAGTCGAGCTTTATAAACGGTCACATTACCGTTTGCATCAGTCTTCTTCTTGAAGACCCATTTATTTTCTATGGCTTGCCGATCATCGACAATTCCACCAAAGTCCATACTTTGTTCTCATACATGGATCCTATCTCGGATTTCATAGCCTCAAGACATTTGTTGGAATCCGGGCCTGCCATTGCTTCTTCATAGTTTGAAGGTTCACCGTTGTCTAACAACATGATTTCCATCACAGGTTTGTCGTACCACTCTGGTGCGGAACGTACCCTTGTGGACCTTCATGGTTCAGTAGTAACTCGATCCGGAGCTTCATGATAATCATCATTAACTTCCTCTTCAGTTGGCGTAGGGGCCACAGGAACAATTTCCCGCGCTGCGCTACTTTCCGGTTCGAGAGGGGGTGTAATTACCTCATCAAGTTCTACTTTCCTCCCACTTACTTCTTTCGAGAGAAACTCTTTCTCTAGAAAGGATCCGTTCTTGGCAACAAAGGTTTTACCTTCGGATCTAAGATAGAAGGTATACCCAAAAGTTTCCTTAGGGTATCCTCTGAATACGCATTTCTCCGCTTTGGGTTCGAGCTTCTCTGGTTGAAGTTTCTTCACATAAGCATCGCAGCCCCAAACTTTAAGAAACGATAGCTTAGGTTTCTTGCCAAACCATAGTTCATACGGTGTCGTCTCAACGGATTTAGACGGTGCCCTATTTAAAGTGAATGCTGCAGTTTCTAATGCGTATCCCCAAAATGATAGCGGTAAGTCGGTAAGAGACATCATAGATCGTACCGTATCTAATAAAGTGCGATTACGACGTTCAGACACTTGGTTGCATTGCGGTGTGCGAGGCGGCGTCAGTTGTGAAACGATTCCACACTTCCTTAGGTGTGTGCCAAACTCGTGACTCAAATATTCTCCTCCACGATCATATCGTAGACACTTAATTTTTCTGTCACGTTAATTCTCAACCTAACTCTAAAATTCCTTGAACTTTTCAAACGTCTCAGATTTGTGCTTCATCAAGTAGATATACCCATACCTACTTAAATCATCGGTGAGAGTGAGAACATAACGGTAGCCACCGCGAGCTTCAATGTTCATTGGACCACACACATCAGTATGTATTATTTCCAATAAGTCGGTCGCTCTATCCATTATTCCTGAGAATGGAGTCTTAGTCATCTTGCCCACGAGCCACGGTTCGCATGTGTTAAATGATTCAAATTCAAGAGACTCTAATAGTCCATCAGTATGGAGCTTCTTCATGCGCTTAACACCGATATGACCGAGGCGGCAGTGCCACAAGTATGTGGGACTATCATTATCAACTTTACATCTTTTGGTACTCACAATATGAATATGGGTAACATCACGATCGAGATTCATCAAGAATAAACCATTCACCAGCGGAGCATGACCATAAAACATATCACTCATATAAATAGAACAACCATTATTTTCTGACTTAAATGAGTAGCCGTCTCACATTAAGCAAGACCCTGATACAATATTCATGCTCAAAGCTGGTACTAAATAACAATTATTAAGGTTTAAAACTAATCCCGACGGTATATGTAGAGGCAGCGTGCCGACGGCGATCACATCGACCTTGGAGCCATTCCCGACGCGCATTGTCACCTCATCCTTGGCCAGTCTCCGCTTGTTCCACAGTTCCTGCTTGGAGTTGCAAATGTGAGCAACAACACCGGTATCAAATACCCAGGAGCTACCACGAGCGCTGGTAAGGTACACATCAATAACATGTATATCATATATACCTTTAACGTTGCCGGCCTTCTTGTCCGCTAAGTACTTGGGGCAGTTCCGCTTCCAGTGACCTTTTCCCTTGCAATAGAAGCACTCAGTCTCAGGCTTGGGTCCATTCTTTTTCTTCTTCCCGGTATCTGGCTTACCGGGTGCTGCAACGGCTTTGCCGTCTTTCTTGAAGTTCTTCTTACCCTTGCCCTTCTTGAAACTGGTGGTCTTATTGACCATCAACACTTGATGCTCTTTCTTGATTTCTACTTCTGTAGACTTCAGCATCGAGTACAACTCGGGAATGGTCTTCTCGATCCCTTGCATGTTGTAGTTCAGCACAAAAACTTTGTAGCTTGGTGGGAGAGACTGGAGTATTCTGTCAATTACAACGTCATCTGGAAGTTCAACTCCAAGCGAAGTCACACGATCGTGTAACCCAGACATTCTGAGTATATGCTCACTAACAGAACTGTTCTCCTCCATCTTACAGCTAAAGAACTTGTCATAGACTTCATATCTCTCGACACGGGCATGGGCTTGAAAAACTAGTTTCAACTCCTGGAACATCTCATATGCTCCGTGTTGCTCAAAACGCCTTTGGAGCCCCGTTTCCAAACTGTATAACATGCCACACCTAACCAGAGAGTAGTCATCACTCCGCGTCTGCCAGATGTTCTGAATGTATTGGGCCACTGCAGGAGCAGGAGGGTCACCTAGCGGCGCATTAAGGACATAAGCCTTTTTAGTTGCTTCAAGGATGAGCTTCAAGTTGCGGACCGAGTCTGCATAGTTGCTACCATCATCTTTCATCTTGTTTTTCTCTAGGAATGTGTTGAAATTGAGGTTGACACATGCGTTGGCCATTGGATCTACAATATTTGTAAAGACAACTTTTAGACTAAGTTCATGACAATTAAGTTCATTTAATCAAATTAAGTATGAACTCCCACTTAAATCGACATCCCTCTAGTCATCTAAGTGATACATGATCCATGTTGACTAACGCGTGTCCGATCATCACGTGAGACGGACTAGTCGTCATGGTGAGCAACTTCATGCTGATCGTATTCAACCATACGACTCATGTTCGACCTTTCGGTCTCTTGTATTCGAAGTCATGTCTGTACATGCTAAGCTCGTCGAGTCAACCTAAGTGTTTCGCGTGTGTAAATCTGGCTTACACCCGTTGTATGCGAACGTTAGAATCTATCACACTCGATCATCATGTGGTGCTTCGAGACAACGATCCTTCGCAACGGTGCACACTTAGGGGAATACGTTCTCGAAATTTTTAAGAGGGATCATCTTATTAGGCTACCGTCGTTCTAAGCAATAAGATGAAAAACATGATAAATATCACATGCAATCAGATAGTGACATGATATGGCCATTATCATCTTTGCTCTTTCGATCTCCATCTTCGGGCATCGCATGATCATCATTGTCACCAGCGTGACACCATGATCTCCATCATCATGATCTTCATCATCGTATCTCCGTGAAGTCATCACGCCAACTACTACTAATACTACTACTACTATAGCTAACCGTTAGCAGTGAAGTAAAAGTAGTAAACACATGGGGTTGCATCTCATACAATAAATTAAGACAACTCCTATGGCTCCTGCCGGTTGTCATACTCATCGACATGCAATTCATGAATCCTATTACAATAACATGATCATCTCATACATCACACATGTAACATCACAACTTAGGCCATATCACATCACATGTCAAACCCTGCAAAAACAAGTTAGACGTCCTCTAATTGTTGTTGCAAGTTTTACGTGGCTGATTTGGGTTTCTAGCAAGAACGCCTTCTTACCTACGTGACAGCCACAACGATGATATGCCAAAGCTATTTACCCTTCGCAAGGACCATTTTCATTAAATCCAATCCGACTAGAGTGGGAGAGACAAACACCCGCTAGCCACCTTTATGCACGGTGTGCATCTGTGCCGGTGGAACCTGTCTCACGTAAGCGTACGTGTAAGGTCGGTCCGGGCCGCTTCATCCCACAATACCGTCGGAAAAGAATAAGACCAGTAGCGGCAAGCAATTGATAAATCAACGCCCACAACCTTTTGTGTTCTACTCGTGCATAGAATCTACGCATAGAAAACCTGGCTCTGATACCACTGTTGGGTATCGTAGCATAAATTCGAAGTTTTCATACGTCATATTCAGATCTTCCTATGGAGAGACCAGCAACGAGAGAGGGGTGATTGCATCTTCATACCTTTGAAGATCGCTAAGCCGAAGCGTTGTTAGAACGCGGTTGATGGAGTTGTACTCGCGGCGATTCAGATTGCGGTGTGATTCCGATCTAGTGCCAAACCACGACACCTCCGCGTTCAACACACGTGCAACCCGGTGACGTCTCCCGCACCTTGATCCAGCAAGGAGGAGGGAGGGGTTGGGGAAGATCTCCGATAGCACGACGGCGTGGTGTCGATGGAGAGATGAGGTCTCCCGGCAGGGCTTCGCCAAGCACCGTGGGAGAGGAGGAAGAAGAAGAGCAGGGCTGCGCCGAGAGAGAGATGGAAAACCGTATCTCCAAAGGCCAAAAACCCCACTATATATAGGGGGAGGGGAGGGGTGGCGCACCCTTTAGGGTTTCCCCCTTGAGGCGGGGCGGCAGCCCTAGATGGGAGAGGGGGGCGGCGGCCAGGGAGGAGAGGGGGTGGCACACCCCTAGGTGGGCCTTAGGCCCACCAGCGCCTAGGGTTTCCCCTCCCTCCCTCTCTAGTGCGCCTGAGCTGAGTGTGGGCTGGGGGGGGAGGGGGGGGGGGCACACAAGCCCACCTAGGGTCTGGTTCCTCCCGCACTTGGCCCATGTAGCCTTCCGGGGCTTGTGGCCCCTCCCGGTGGGCCTCCGGAACCCTTCCGGTGGTCCCAACACTTTGCCTGTGGTGCCCGAAACATTTCCGGCGTCCAAACCCATCCATCCTATATATCAATCTTTACCTCCGGACCATTCCGGAGCTCCTCGTGATGTCCGGGATCTCATCCGGGACTCCGAACATCCTTAGGTAACCTCATATAACAATGCCCTATAACCGTAGCGTCATCGAACCTTAAGTGTGTAGACCCTACGGGTTCGGGAATCATGCACACATGACCGAGACACTCTCCGGCCAATAACCATCAGCGGGATCTGGATACCCATGGTGGCTCCCACATGTTCCACGATGATCTCATCGAATGAACCACGATGTCAAGGATTCAATCAATCCTGTATACAATCCCCTTTGTCTGTCGGTATAGAACTTGCCCGAGATTCGATCGTCGGTATACCTATACGTTGTTCAATCTCGTTACCGGTAAGTCTCTTTACTCGTTCCGTAGCACGTCATCCAGTGACGAATTCCTTAGTCACATTGAGCTCATGATGATGTTATACCGAGTGCGCCCAGAGATTCCTCTCCGTCACACGGAGTGACAAATCCCGATCTCGATTCGTACCAACCCAATAGACACTTTCCGAGGTACCCGTAGTGCACCTTTATAGTCACCCAGTTACGTTGTGATGTTTCATCTCATAAAACTTCTCATGATCAAGTAACAATCTATTCACATGTTAAAGTATAAACCAAAAAGTTTCTTGAAAACTAACAAACCATAATCCTAGTCATCGAACAATTGTAATTCATCTTACTTTCAGGAAGGGTCTATGTAAGAGCTTTGATTTATCAAATTCCACATACTCAACTATCATATAGTCTTCTATGATTATTGACACTCAAAGCATATTTTAAGAACAAATAGCATCCATCGAACATAGAGAAAGATAGGGGCTTAATGTTTCGCCTCTCAACTTATTTATCATATAGATAATTGTCAACAATAATAATTCATGATCAAATATATTTGTGTGGATATATATGTCTAGATCATTCCCCAACACATGACGTTTGCCAAGAGAAAAAGGCAAAATATAGGAATTGGTGCATAAAGGTAAGTACTAGAAAGTAAAAGATATGCCCTTCGCAGAGGGAAGCATTGATTTGCAAAAGCGCCAGTGGTCGAGCTTTTAAAACAGAGGCGAATAATAATTTTGAGCGATATGCTTTCATTGTCAACATAACAACCGAGAGATCTCGGTATCTTCCATGCTAGATACATTATAGTCGGTTCCCAAACAGAATGGTAAAGTTTTTACTCCCCCTCCAGCAAGCAATCACACTCCATGGCAAGCCGAATCCACGGGTACCGACCATACAAACAACAATTTTGGGGGAGTTTTGTTTCATTATATTTTGATTAGATTTTTGAGCATGGAACTCGGCATCTCAAATACTAGCCACTTTCTTTGAATGATAGTGGATCAACAAATATCGTGAGAATAACCCACCTGGCATGGAATATAGTGATAGCCCCTAGTCACTATATTGAGCGATTCGGGCATATAAAACAGAATATTATTTGAAGGTTTATAGTTTGGCACATGCAAATTTACTTGGAACGACAGGTAAATACCGCATATAGGTAGGTATGGTGGACTCATATGGAAAAACTTTGGGTTTAAGGGTGTTTGGACGCACAAGTAGTATTTCTACTTGGTGCAGAAGTTTTGGCTAGTATGAGGTGGAAGCAAGCACCACATGTTGGAGGATCCATAACAATATAACTTCTATACAAATATAATCAAGCATAACTCATTATGTTGTCTTCCTTGTCCAACTTCAACTATTGTTCTCAAGTTTGAAAATAATTAAGGGGTATTCACAATCATAGAAGATTTCTAAGATAGTATATTTATATGTGAAATCTCTCTTCCTTCAATATTCTTTCATGAATTGTTCAAGTGACCAATGTGGTGTTTGCTAACTTTCAATAAAATTTACCACCTATACTTCTTATATGTGAAGTCATTACTCCCCATGGGATAAACATATAAAACATATATAATCTGACATTTATGATATTCAATTCATTCAACCATTTTACTCAATTCATTCAACCATTTACTCATAGGATACAAGTGAAGCACGAAACTAAATGACAAAACTACTCCAAAACATATAAGTGAAGATCAATGAGTAGTCAAACAATTAAGTAACTATGTGAGGACTTTCTCTCTCTCTCTCTTAATAAAGATTTTCAGATCTGACTCTTTTATTTAAACAACAAGAAAAAGAAAAATAGCACTCTAAGAATAGGACGCATCATGTGAACGAATAAAAATTTAGGCTCAACATAGGCTAACCGATAATTGTTGATGAAGAGAGGTGGGATGCGTAGCATCCCCGAGCTTAGATGCTTGAGACTGCTTGAAATATTTACTTGGGGTGCCTTGGGTATCCCCAAGTTGAGATTTTGTATCTCGTTCAATCCTCTCATATCGTGGTTTCACCGATTCTCAAAAACTTCATCCACACAAAACTCGAAAAGAACTCGTGAGATAAGTTAGTACACATAACAATAAATCAACACTTCAGGTACTGCCAAGACAAGTTGCACAATAATTTCAAATATAATCTACTGTTTACTATCATTTCCACAATTTATATCTACCAATAGAGGCTATGGAAACTATAGGATAAGTAGATAACAAAACTATGACAACAATCTGTCCAAACAAAATAGTCTGAAGAAATTTATTAAAACAGTGTACTTATGTAACTCAAAAAATTATGAAATATTAGTACAAGCTAAATAATTTGTATGAAAGTACTGTGTTAATTCCAGAAACTTTTCATGTTCCAGTAAAATATGAAAATTCAAACACTACAACACTAGTTTCTATTTTTACACATCACTAATCAAAGCATGCAATGCAAGCATCCTAAAGCAATTCTTAGAACTTTTTATTGAAAAAAAATATTATAAATAACACCTACCATAGAAAAACAAAATAAAATGATGCTCCAAGCAAAAATCATATTATGTGACGAATAAAAATATAGCTCCAAGTAAGATATACCAATAATGTTGAAGACAAAAGAGGCGATGCCCCCAAGCTTAGGCGCTTGAGTATTCCTTGGATATTACCTTGTGGGTGCTTGGGCATCCCCAAGCTTAGGTTCTTTTCACTCCTTATTCTCCTCATATCGGTGTCTCACCCAAAACTTGGAAACTTCAACCACACAAAACTTAACGGAACTTCATGAGAAGGGTTAGTATAATAAATAATGATCATTCACTTAGGTACTATCAAGACAAGTTTCATATTTGTTCCCACATGATACATACTGTATTCTACTATTCCCATAGTTTATATCAGTGAATATAAGCTATGGGAACACTAAATAAGTAAACTATGCATGCAAAACAGAATCTGTCAAAAACAGAACAGTCTGTGAAGATCTATAGTGTAACCATACTTCAGTGTCTCTAACAATTTGTAGCGACCCGACTCAAGACGAGTCAAGCCTCTGTGTTTCTGTGCCATCCCTGGATCAGTATGCTGGCACACACAGTACATCAATGTATATATCAAAGTGCAATCACATGTAAATAGCGTAAAACTGATATATACCTTAAATATCTCAGCGGAAGCAGTCAAGGGAGTGGAGTCCCAATAAACACCAACGGCTAGTTGAGTGTAGACCGTAACCCTGAATTGTACTCTTAGTCGTCGAAGAAAAATATCTACAACATAAGACGTTGCAGCCGTGTAGGTTAGCATATTGAATATGCCGGCAAGTCACATAAGAGAGGGGTGAAAAGTAATCATCTATACTATATGCATATATGGCAGGTGGGGCTATAAGTTTTAGCGTAAAGCAAATTTTTTCCTACATCAAGAGAGGCTAAAAGCAAAATATTACTACGAAGGTTGGTTGTTAACGAGATGGTTCCGCCAACCAGTTCTCGTACCCGAGTTGTCAATAATTACCCTCATCAAATATATTAAATGGTGTTGAGAAATCCAGATAACTTTAGTTCCTTTGGCTCAAGTTGTCCATGACCGTGGACACGGCTAATCGATTAGGTTTGAGTACTCTGTAGAGTTTTGCACACGTTCCCCACAAGATTTGATCGCTTCCGAGTATGTCCTCACACTTCAGGGTGTTTGAAGACCGGATGATCAAAACATGGTCTTTCAACGGGTCCCTCTGAATCCCTGTCGCGGTGCCCATCCATTCCTACCGTTCTTCTACATCTGCTAGCACCGCCTGTCCAGAGTCGCCGCGTTGTCCAACCAAGCCAGAGCCCATAATGATTTGTGGCTGTGCAGGTAAGCCTTGGGTCTTGAAAATATCCGTCCGTCTCTTTGAGCCTGGGTGAAGCTTTCCGCAGGATGTCATGGCCGTCCCCAGCATCCTGGGTCATCCACTGGGTTCTCCAGGGAGCCGATCAACTGTCCTTCACCCAGAGTTGCATTGCGTCCGAGGTCTTGAAAGTCTTGTCTTAACCGGTCTTGATTATTTAATCAACCTCGCATCACTCGTGTTTTGCACTCAACCGAATTCCCGCCTACTCAAGCATAGCAATATGAAATTTGTCGTCCCGGGGCCAAGTATCGGGGTTGTTGTGTGCCTACCACATGATACTACAATCTATACTAAAATTTCCAAGTACCTAAGCAGCATGCAATTTGGGCATAGGATGGTAGAACTACGATGCATAAAACATAGGTGATAGTATGATCAAAGTGACTTGCCTGGTGATGTTGACGAAGAAGAATTTTCGAAAAATAACTTGATAGACTACTCGTCACTCTCCGATGAAATCTATATAACAAACATATCATTCACATAAGCACTCATACTAGCAATCATTCTAGCAATCAAAACAAAAGAGAGAGCGAATAGGAATCCGAAAGAAACTTCAAATAAGACTAGGGAGTCTTCTACTACATCAAACACTAAATGGTTTTTGTCCAACAGAAAATAATAACAAGGAACTAAGATATAAATTTAACTAAGGTAAAATAGAGTATTTTTCACAAAACTTTTTTGAAAGTATTTCCAAACGGGATTTGAAACAATGGAGAACCAATTGCAAGTTATTAGAGAACTAGAATTGATTTCATGATAACATATAAGAATAAATAAAATAAAATTTTGTTGTTGTTGAAAAGTTACTGGTAAATATCAGAAAACAAAATATAGCTTGTCACAATTACAAAAAAAAACAAATTAAGAACAATTAATACAAAAGAAATAGCAAGAAAACAAAAAAGGCTAAAACAGGATCTGTTTTGCTTAAAACCCTAAGTAAAAATATAAAAAAAAATTGAAACTTAAACTGCTGAATGATATGATCAATACGAAGCAGCAGCAAAAAGAATCAAATTAAAAGCTATTTTTAAACTCCCGGAATAAGCAAAACAAGCTTTAATTCAAATCTGATCTAACTCAATTTTTATAAATCCAAACATAGACAAATTATATATCTACAGAAACTACATAAATTTTTTGATCCAACACAAAAAGAATCACCTAATTCAGAGTTATAGACTAATAGATATGAATTTTATAAGATTGCAATTTTCTGAAAAAACTGCAATACGGGATTTCGTGAATCTCACCGTGGCTGACAGAGAGGAAGAGCTCCGGCGAGGTGGCTGCTCCGGCGAGGTGGGGAGGTCGCCGGCGGGGTGGGGAATCGGCGGAGGAGGGGTGGGGCGCGCAGGGGTGTGGTGCAGCGAAGGTAGGGGCCATGGGGAGGTCGGCAGGGAGGTCCTGGACGACCGAGGCAGGGTTACTCCGGCGAGGTGGCCGGCGGCTAGAGTCGATGAGTGTGGCGTCTCTTTGGGAAAATGGAACAAGGACGCCGGGTGGGTTCTTATAGGGGGCTCGGGAGGAGCTGGGATGGAAGGGAGAGGGAGATCGGGAAGGGAGGATTTCCGTGTCCATGGCTAAGGAAGGTCCTGTGCACGTGAGGAAGGAGATAGAGGAAGAAGAAGATCCTGTTGGGTCAGTTTTTGGAAAGGTCTTAATGGGCCACCGTTTATTTCCATTTAAACACGATTTCTTTCCTTTTTCAAAACTAGGAAACTAAAACGATAAAAGGGAAATCAAATCAATTCGGAATATAGAGTTTCTATATACTAAAATTATCAGAAAAATAAAATTTAAATGATGGGCATTTTTCCACGGCCAAAATAAAAACTAAAAAAAATGTTTTTCCAAAAAAAATCCTAAAATCACTATTTCTTTTTGCAATTATTTTCTCAAATTAAATTTTGTTTCCTTGGCTCAAAATACTTCAACAAATGCCCCTGGCTCTGGAGGGTCATGTTCCTCCTCTCTTTTCTGTTTGACAGAATATTATTCCCCGGCATTTCTTGAGTGGAGGGAAAATAGAATTTGCAAATTAAAATCGAAGGAAATTCAAATGCCAGCTCCATTCAAATTCTTTAAAGTTGAAGAAGTCATGTCATCTTCTCTCATTGCTTTTAAAAGATTGAATTTGAATTCATCGGAGATGGGGAAAGTCATTTTATTCCCTCTCATTCAAAAGTTTTTGAAAAGTTTCAAATTTCACACAAGTTTCAATCACTCAAGCAAACAAACAAACAATCAATCTAATAATTATATTAACATTCCAAAATTTATAATTTTGGGATGTTACACAATTCTGAAAAATTAGAACTATCCAGGAAATTTGTATATAAATCATGTGTAAAAAATTCATATGAAAAGCGTGTTCGAGTGAATTTACAAAATTCCTGGACTGAGAGCAAATGTTTCTATTTTTGCACAGAATCAAGTCAACTATCATCCACACTATCCCAAAGGCTTTACTTGGCAATTTATTGAAATAAAAGGCATAAAACATGATTAGTACAGTATCTTAATCGTGTGGAAACCAAAAAACAGAAAGTAAAAGTGTTGGGTTGTCTCCCAACAAGCGATTTTCTTTAAAGCCTTTTAGCTAGGCATGATGATTTCAATGATGCTCACATAGGAATAATAATTATAACATGCAAAAGAGCATCATGAATCTCATGACAAGAACATTTAAATCTAACCCACTTCCTATGCATAGGGATTTTGTGAACAAACAATTTATGGGAGCAATAATCAACTACCATAGGAAGGCAAAACAAGCATAACTTCAAAACTTTGAACACATAGAGAGTAAACTTGATATTATTGCAATTCCTACAAGCATATGTTCCTCCCTCATAATAATTTTCAGTAGCGTCATGAAGGAATTCAACAATATAACTATTGCATACAACATTCTTTTCATGATCTACAAGCATAGAAAATTTATCACTCTCCACATAAGCAAACTTCTTCTCATTCATAATAGTGGGAGCAAACTCAACGAAATAACTATCATGAGGTCCTTGATTGACATAACCACTTTGAATATTAAAATCATCATAACAAGTTTCATGGTTACTATCACTCTTTATAGAATACATGTCATCATAATAATCCTCATACATAGGAGGCATGCTATCATCATAATAGTTTTGCTTATCAAAACTTGGGGGACTAAAAATATCATATTCATAAAGCATAGCATCCCCAAGCTTGTGGCTTTGCATATCATTAGCATCATGAATATTCAGAGAATTCATACTAACAATACTTCTCTCATGGTCATCACTCAAATATTTAGTGCCAAACATTTCAATAATTCATTCTTCTAACACTTGAGCACAAATTTCCTTTCCATCACTTTCACGAAAGACAATGAAAAGATGAAGCATATGAGGCAACCTCAATTCCATTTTTTTGTAGTTTCTTTTATAAAACCAAACTAGTGAAAAACAAGAAACTAAAAGATTTAATTGCAAGATCTAAAGATGTGGGGACCCCGACTTACTAGTCGAGAACCGCCGTGCTCAGTGATCCCAGAGATCAATGCTCACCGAACACAGATACTGAATAAAGAGTCTTACATCCAAGTACCGATTATTACAACATGTGACCTAAGGGTCAAGTTCACAAGACAGGGCCTAAGGCCAAATCACACGAGTACACTAATAGCGAAAAACAAAGGGGCTAAGCGGGTGCCCATGCCATCAAGCCTACACCGACAGGCATTCTGACTCGGAAGCGTCCTAGTTCGCAGGGGTGTCTCCGAAGACGTACTCATCTCCAAACTCCGGTCCTTCCATGTCTGGTCAATAACATAACCAGTGGCAAGCCAATGAGTACTTTGAATGTACTCGCAAAAAACCCATGACATAATCAACGAAAGTGAAGGATAACAATATCATGCATTTCTAGTGTAACTCATCTGGGTGGAATGATCATGAATTTGCATCAAGTTAAATAATTACTTTTGAAGAACAGGTTACAGATATCAATATATCTGCCGAGGGCTGAACCATCCGGGTTCACCCTATATGCCAAGTCACCAAACTTGGTCATATCATTGCTATCATAGCAACACTTTTCTTATCACCACACACACACACACACTCACACACACTTGGTTTATGCGGAAATATCAGGACGTAGTTTAAGCAGGATTACCCAACCGTCCTTGACCGTGGACACATCTATTCGAATAGTTTACACTCTGCAGAGGTAGTCGCTGGACCCACGAGATCCGGGAAACTTCCGTGTTATCCACGACTCGCGGTATATCACATACCCGAGGTAAGTACCCGATCAATGCCTTTCCCCTGACGATACTAGACAAAGAGGTCCACTCGATTGGTACCCAGCCCACATGTTGTACGTCTTACGAGCACCAACTCTGGACAGTACCAACCATGCGGGGACCAATGGTGTGACTGGAACTCATAAAAATGGCATAGTTGTCCTACCCGGCACGACCCCATCACGAGAGTGACCACACATCACTCCCGCCACTAGTAATATGGCTCTTTGCTAGCACCGACCAGAGTAATTAACATAGCCCCGTCCCATAAGGGGTAACGTGGTCGTACTGGTAAGGTTGGGACGGTCGACACATCATAAATCTAATCCCATTTCCGAAACCTTACTCACACAAATGCCAGGTGCATCACTTCACCGAAAGTGACCACCTAACTCATCATCACCCTCGGGCATTAGTGGCACACGATGGGGTTTTCATAAACTCTTGCTTTATGTCATCAACATGCTCATGATAATGCTACTTCTATCTTTACTTGTCAACATGATATTAGCATGACCCTCAAGGGGTAGGGTCAAGCTCAATGCATGTTCTCCGGGGGAGCCTTCGGTAAAATCATATCAAATGATTACCGACACTTATGATCATATGCAACGGGAATACTTGCTATATAACATGCAAAGTAACATATGCTCAGTCATGGTCAAAGGGCTACTTGCCTTGGTCACCTAAGTATCCGGGGTCTTCGAGGTCTTCCGCTCCGATTCCCTCGTCACACGGATTTTCTATCATCGATAAAACAATAAATAAGGAATAGCTCACACAGAAACAATCCACAAAGTCATTTTAAAAATGTTTCCTATTACTGATAAATCTAAGACATCATTTAAAAAATATTTGCCTTAGTTTTCCTTGAAGGAATATTTTTGAAAACAACCAAGCAGAAGCAAAACTATTCCATTTTAGCCCTTTTTATTATTATAAAATAGAATAGTTGCTGGAAGAATTCATCTAAGCACATCATTAAATCCTACACATTTTTAGAAAAATAACAGTGGAAGAATTATATTTTTACACTGGTTAAATGTTTTTATAAAAATCTTAGAAATCCAGGTTTTAAAATAAAAAGAAAAACAGGCCAGCTCCTGGCCTGGCTCGGCCCAGAGCTAGGCTGCCCCATGGCCAGTCGACGGCCAGCCCAGGCGCGCGCGCCGTCAGGTTTGAACCTGACGTGCGGGGCCTGCGGTCAGTGGCCGTGGCCAGCGCGGGGGAGGAGGCTGGGCCACCGACAAGTGGGGCACACCTGTCGGGGTCGTCTCCTACCTCCGGCCAGAGAGGAGGAGGAGGACGCCAACGAGGTTGCCGACGCGCTCATGCTCCAATGAACACAGGAATGGGTTTGCCTGACCGGCGCCTACTTGCTGGTGGTCGAAACAACAACGAGGAGGCAGGGGTTCGCCGACGACGAGGAGGCCGTGGCGGAGGAGTTTCGGGAAGTGGTCGAGGGGGTGGCTAGAGACACGAAAAAGCTCGGGCGAGTTGGGGGAAAGCTTCCTGGGATCAAGGGGGTCAGTTTGGTGGGTCGAGGGGCGCAGGAGTCGTCGTGTAGCTGGAGATCGACCGAAGCTCCAAGGCGAAGGGGCCTCGGTCGATCTCAAGCACCGGGGCTGTGCTGGTTTGCTGGGGTGGCTAGGGAGGTACTAGTGATCGTGGTGAAGCTATCTGAGGGGTGCTGGAGCGAGGGGGAGGGCTATTGATAGGCCCACGACGATGAGCAGATTCGGGAGCACCGATGACTCACCGTGGCGCGCATGAGGGCGCAGAGAGAGGTTGGGGTTGAAACCACGGTCTCAGGACATGGTATTGGACCACCCGAACCATCTGCTGTAGAGAGAGAGGGGAGAGTCGTGCATTCGTGGCCGCGCAACCTTGGCCGGTTCTGGAGCACACAGGCACGCATCACGCGAGCTCTAGCGCGAGAGAGGAGGAGCCCTGTGGCTTTCCCGCTGCAGAGGGGTTGTCGGGGAAGAGGTTGGACATCTCGGGGGAGGCTGGAACTGGCCGAGGGCGTCGCCCCAACCTCGGTGACTCCCTGTAGCGCACCCAGAGCGCAATTTTGGCATGCCACGGCATGCTGGTGTGTTCCGAGTCACTTTGGAGGTGTCTAGCATGTCCTGGCACTTGCTGGGGGTGTGGCTAGCCGTTTGGTTTTAGTGGGAGCTTCGACTGGTCAAAGGAGGCAAGAAATACTGGTGCTGCCAGTCATGAACTGAGGTCTAGATTGGGGTTTTTGGCCTTTCCACTTTGAACTAGTGAGGGTCCAGTTGACTGGGTTAGATACAGGTGCTGGCCACTTAATCTAAGAGTTTGAAGCAAAGGAGTTTGGTTTAGCTATGGCTAAGGTGGCTTTTTCCTATCTGTAAGAAGGTGTTCGACTGTGGTTTTAGGGGGTTTCCCCCCACCGCTGGTGTTGAGACTTAACAGGTTTGGTTTTGGTGGTAAACTATGGAGTTCCACCAAATTTGAGCTCCAGAGGACACGTTTAGCTTTGTAAACTTGAAAACACTCCATTATGACTAGATCTGTTCCTTCCAAAGGGAGTGTGGGCAAACTAAGTCCCACAAATCCCATTTTTGGTGTAGAACCCTCGTTTGAGGTATTAGGCACTCGTGTAAAGTTTTAGCCTCATTGGAAAAACTTTGCTATGTAGAGTTGCTCTAACTTGATTCTGGACAAAGATGGTTTTTGGGATATTTGGGGTCCTTATCCACCTTTGATCAAGGTGAAACTTTATGTGGACTCCAAACCAGGCTTAGGGATACCACTGGAATTTTCTAGGAATTTATTGAGAATATTTCCTTTGGAAATATCTCAAAATGCTAAAACAGACACAAATAGCTTTTATAGTTTTAATCAATAAATTTAATATAAAATGTGGTTTAAAATCCTATGTACGGAAAATATATGTCCTTCTGATCATCCCTAAATTTAATCAGATGTTTCCAAGGCAGAAAAGTATTTTCCCATGTTGGAATACCAATTGTGGCCTCGGAAATGGACAGGTTATTTAATTAGGAAAATAATCACAAAAATAATTATTTTTGTGGTTTTGAAATATAAAGATAGGCAAAAATCAGATTACCAAATATGAGTAGTAGCACTGCTTGCTATCAAGGACATGTAGTGCAACTCAAGGTGGTTTTACTTTGGTCATCAAAGGTTTTTGGAAATCAGTATAATACCAAAGGAATTTAGGGTTTTAAAACCTCACATGATCAAGCATACAAGCATACAATGTCAATCATGGCACTCACAACATTAGTTTTGAAAAAGTTTTAACAAGCTCAGAATTTTACAACACAGACAAGTGATAGCAAAAACAGGGTGTGACAAAAGATATACCTTCAAGCACTCACCTCCCCGGCAACGGCACGAGAAAAGAGCTTGATGTATACTACACAACATTCTTCTTGTAGAATCGTGTCCGGCCTCCAAGCGCAGAGTTTTGTAGGACAATGGAAAGTTTCCATCAAGTGTATGACCTAAGGTTTATCAATCCGTGGGAGGCGTAGGATGAAGATGGTCTCTCTCAAGCAACCCTGCAATCAAATAACAAAGAGTCTATTGTGTCCCCAACACACCAATACAATGGTAAATTGTATAGGTGCATTAATTCGACGAAGAGATGGTGATACAAGTGCAACATGGATGGTAGATATAGGTTTTTGTAATCTGAAAAATATAAAAAAGCAAGGGAACTAATGATAAAAGTGAGCACAAACGATATTGCAATGCTTAGAAACAAGGCCTAGGGTTCATACTTTCACTAGTGCAAGTTCTCTCAACAATACTAACATAGTTGAATCATATGTAAATACCTCTCGTGCGACAAAGAGTTCACTCCAAAGTCACAAAATAGCGGAGAACTAACAAAGAAATTATTACAGGGTACGAAACCACCTCAAAGTTATATTTTCCGAACAATCTTATGAGCTATCCTATAAGTGTCACGAACAACCCTACAATTCATACTAAAATAACACCTTAAGACACACATCAACCAAAATCCTAATGTCACCTAGATACTCCAATGTCACCACAAGTACCCATGGGCTTGATTATACAATATGCATCACACAATTTTAGATTCATCATGATTCATCATGTTCAATCCAACATGTAGAACTTCAAAGAGTGCCCCAAAGTTTCTACCGGAGAGTCAAGACAAAAACGTGTGCCAACCCCTATGCATAGATTCCCAAGGTCACGGAACCCGCAAGTTGATCACCAAAACATACATCAAGTGGATCACTAGAACATCCCATTGTCACCAGGGATATCCCATTGCAAGACATACATCAATTGTTCTCAAATCCTAAAAGACTCAATCCGATAAGAAAACTTCAAAAGGAAAACTCAATTCATCACAAGAACATAGAGAGGGGAAAACTCCATATGATTCATCTATATTAATGAAGCTCGCAATACATCAAGATCGTGCCATCTCAAGAACATGAGAGAGGGAGATCAAACACATAGCTACTCGTATATACCCTCAGCCCCGAGGGTGAACTACCCCCTCCTCATCATGGAGACCGTTGGGATGATGAATATGACCTCCGATGATGGTTTCCCCCTCCAATAGGGTGCCGGAACGGGTTCCCGATTAGTTTTTCATGGCTCTGGAGGCTTGCGGCAACGGAACTCCCGATCCAGGTTTCTTTCTGGGGTTTTTGGTATTTATAGGAATATTTGGCGTCGGTCTCACGTCAAGGGGACTCTCGAGGGACCGACAAGCCAGGGGGCGCGCCCTAGGGTGGTCGCGACCCCTAGGCTTGTGACTGCCTCGGGACTCCTCTCCAGTATATTTTTGCTCCACTATTTTTTATATTTTCCAAAAATATTCTCCTTAAATTTCCAGCCGATTCCGAGAACTTTTATTTCTGCACAAAAACAACACAACTGTAGTTGTGCTGGAAACAACACCAGTCCGGGTTAGTTCTAATAAAATCATACCAAAATCATATAAAATTATTGTAAACATGTCATGAATACTTCATAAATTTTAGATACTTTGGAGACGTATCAAGCACCTCGGTGTCAACTCAAGTAATTGGACCATACTTCTAACGTGCTTCGGCATTTTCAACCTCACTCAATACATGAGCGTGAACCATGGATATGGCATATGGGTGGAATAGAATATAGTGGTAGGGATCAAAAGGAGTCAAAGTGGAAATAAAGTCTCACATAACTAGGTGTACCAACAAGCTATGGAGATTCCCATCAATCGATATCGATGCGAGGAGTATGGACTGCCATGCAACAGATGCACTAGAGCTATAAGTGCATGGAAGCTCAATGAAAGCTAAGTGGGTGTGCATCAAACTTGCTTGCTCATGAAGACCTCAGGCATTTTTTTGACAAGCTATTGTAGGGAAACACCCCACAGCTTTTCTTTTATTCCATAAACAGAATATATGTACATGAGAGGGGGTTGGGATATACAAGTGAGGAGGAGGGGGGGTGAGAAGGGTACAAACCTCAAGGAGGTAAGAAAGATATCCACTTAAGTAGATCATCCCTAAAACTAGGCTTAATCCCGTGAGCTAAAAGGGATATATCATGAATGAAACCAGATTTCCATTTATTGAAGCGTGGTCTCTCATGATTGAAGATCCTGGCATTTCGAACTGTCCAAATATTCCAGCAGGCCGTAAACACAACTTTAGTGAAAAAAGGATGGTGAAACTCCCTTCTGGCTGCGACTCATGTGGTCCACATAGAATTACCCTGCCATGAGATCTGGAGATAAGTCCAAATCCTGCTGCTGAAGAGGCAGTTAAAGAAAAGGTGATCTCTGTCCTCTTTGATTCTAGCATGACAAATAATATAGAGATTTTACTCAGACACCTTCCAGTGCCTTCTTTCCAGCATGTCCTGTGTGTTTAGCCTGTCCATGATGAGCATCCAGGGAAACATCTTGATTTTCATTGTGCAACAACTTTTCCATATCCATCCAAGAAGTGGGTTGGGAATAATGGCAGGTGCACATGAACATAATATTTTTTGGCAGTATAAGATTTACCATCACTATTCCACACCCAGATATCTTTGCAGGTTGGATCATTATCAAGATTCTGAATTAAAGAGGTGACTGAATCCAACTCTTGATGGGCCCTGTCAGATAGAGGAAGGTGAAACATATTGATCAAAGTACCAGCTTGGTGAGCCTGGAACACTTCCTTAGCAGTGCAGAAGGTGTCAATGACAAAGGAGAACAATCTTTGGAACCGAATAGCTAGAGGCAGTGTAGAGTCTCCTACTGCCCAGGAGTCAGACCAAAAGAGAAAAGTGTCTCCCTTGTTGGGTTGTACATATGTGACAACCTTGTAGTTATCCAGTTTTTTGCAGATATCCTTCCGCCAAAAGGAGCCACAGAGGGTGGTACCCCGAGGAACTGTGGTATGATAATATGTGTTCCAGATTAAGTGCACCCAGCGTATATCAACCTTGTTCAAGAACTTGTCTGCATGTTTAAGCAACAGGGCTTCATTCTGGACAAACAGGTTCATAATGCACAAACCCCCCTTCATCTTTGGTCTGTATACTAAGTTCCAAGAAGCAAGGGAAGGGGCATGATCTTGTCCATTTTTCCTCCACAAACACTATCTGTGTATCCTTTCCAACTGTTTAAGAATCCCTGGTGGTATACCCAAACTGCAGAGGAAAAATATAGGAACAAAGGACAAGGCAGAATTTAGGTATTGCAATCTCCCTCCCTAAGCCAAGAAAGAGGAGCGAGCGGAAAGTCTCCTTTCCATATTGTCAACCAAGGGCATTAGATCAATAATTCTTGGTTTTGTTGTCCCAACAGGCAAACCAAGATAGGTGAAGGGTAAAGATCCGACCTTACGACCAATAGAGTCAGCTAGTGTTTGGAGCTGTCCCTGATCAATGTTAATGGGCAGCAAAGTAGACTTGTGATAGTTTAATTGAAGACCTGTGGATTGGGAAAAAAGCGAAAGCATCTTTTTGAACTCTAGTAGCTGAGACTCAACAGCAAGCAAAATGATGAGGGTGTCATCTGCATATTGAACAATTGGAAAATCTTTGTCATGGCAGGGTATGGGCAGCTGGATGAGGCCATCATGCAACAACTGATTGACCAATTTTTGGAGAAAATCAACAGCAATGGCAAAAAGTAGAGGGGACATGGGATCTCCCTGCCTAACCCCTTTTTTGCACATAATATTTTTACCAGGGACTCCATTTAGAAGGACAGAGGAGGAACCAGAACTGAGCAGCTGCTGTGTCCATAAAATCCACTTAGAATTGAAACCTTTGTACTTGAGGATCTGAAATATGAATTCATGTTCCACAGAGTCAAAAGCCTTTTCAAAATCAAGCTTGAGGATGACAATTGGTTGTTTGTATTGATGACATTGATGCAAATATTCCAGGATCCATCCAACACAATCTTGTATGGTTCTCGACTTGATGAAACCATACTGATGTTTATGGATACATTTCATGATATGCAACTGCAGCCTGTTGGCAATCATCTTGGAGAGGAATTTAAGACCCATCCTAGTCAGGGAGATAGGTCTGAAATCACCAACTTGTTCGGGGGATCTTTTTTTGCGTATCAAAGTGATGTAGGAGGAGTTCATATTTTCCAACTTGGCAATCCCTGCATGAAAGTCAACTGCAAGCTGATAGAAATCAGAACTAATGATATGCCATCATTTCTTGAAAAAAAGACCATTGAAACCATCTGGGCCAGGTGCCTTATCAATGGGCATTTCTTTGACAGTCCTATCCATTTCTTCATTGGTGAAAGGCACTGTCAAAACATCAAGCCCATCCACTCTTGGAATGAGGGATTGTAGATCAAATGCCAAGTTGATTCCTTGAGAAGAACCCATTTTGTTTTTGAAGGAAGACCAAAAACATCCAGCAATCTGCTCATGATCAGTGATAACAGAGCCGTCTTCCAACCTAAGAGATGATATGGAGTTTCTTCTGTATCTTTTAGTAGCCTTGGCATGAATTTTTGAGTATTTTCCTCTCCCACCTTGATGAACCTGATGGTAGCTCTCTTTTTCTAGTACAAGAATTGCAAATGCAGCAGATGATTTAGATGTAGTTTGACAATCAGCCTGAAATTAGCTTCAGGTCTAAAAAGTGGTCTGAGCTCCTCATAGTCATCCAGACATAGCACCACCTGATTGCACTTATTAATAAGTGTTTTAGTTTGGAAAGACCAGTCTGCCATCTCTTCAGGGCCTGCCTCAGGTGTTTAAACTTATCCATGATGATGGCAGAGATGTGACCTTTCCTGGAAGGGGTCTGCCAAGACTGTTGTAGACATTCTAGAAAACCATTCATCTCCACCCAATAATTCTCAAACCTGAAAAGGTTACATTTAGGGATGGAGATGTTGACAGTCACCACACATGGAACATGATCATATGCAGACTTTGCTAAAGGCAGGACTTGAGTCAGGGGATAGGATGATATCCAGTTAGCAGAAGTGAAGAACCAATCCAGTTGCTCCAGGAGGGGTGAGTCTTGCATGTTGGACCAAATGAAAGACCTACCTTTGAGGGGCAATTCCAGAAGACCCAGGTGGCCTATGATCTCATTAAAAATGAACATTTCATTCACATCAGCACCCGGGAGATTTCTATTGGAAGGGGATCGAATAAAATTGAAATCTCCAAGCAACATCCAATCATCATTCGCAGGAATATTAAGATTGTATAGCCAACTGACAAATTGGTCACGAGCTTCTCCCTGACAAGGGCCATATACATTTACCAGAGTCCAGGCCTCCAATGTGTGATTGGAGATGAATGACACAATTAAGCCAAAATTCTGCATTTCAACCAGAGTGCCAGTTAAAACTGAAGAGTTCCAAAGGGTGATCAATCCACGTGAGGTGCCACGCGAGGGGATGTAAGAAAATTGATCAAATATTTTGGGGCAAAACCTCCTAACAATCTGAAAGTCAATATGCTGCATTTTGGTTTCTTGAAGACAAACAACCATAGCCATGCTTTCATCAATTTTGTTTCTAACCGCTCTTTGTCGTGAATCGGAATTTAAACCACGCACATTCCAGCAAAGAACACGCCAGCTTCTCGTAGATTGACTATCCATAGCAAGTATGTAGAGAAATAAAAGCGGAGTTACATAATAACCCATGCATCCAAAGTTCTGACGGCCGGGAAAAACAGCAAGCGGTAGCAAAATAAACCGGACAACAATAAGAACATATATACATGAGACGTAGTTTAATCATCAGTAGGTGCAGGCTTGGGAAAATCAGGATCCTCCATAAGACGATCCTCTGGCAGCTTCTCCGGTGCAATACCAAGGCTTTGGCCTACCGCTTGAATAACACGCAGAGGAGTCGCAGGTGGGAGAGCCTCCTCCTGAGATGAAGACGGCGCTGCCTGAACCTCCGGGGTGTCGAGGGGTTTTGCTCTTGGCTTCCTCTTCTTGGGCACATGCAACGGAAGCTCCTGCAGCACCGGCTTGAAACCATCCCTCTTGATTGACCCCCTTGTACAGAGACGTACCGAGGAGTCCACAATGGGCGTGGCCTTCTTGTGTGGCCCCCGCTTCGGGGCAGCCGGAGTCTCAAAGGAGAACACTTCACCTGATGGAGCAGAGATGTTGTTAGATGATGTCGTTACCTCAGGAGCAGGAACAAGGTTGTTGTCATGGTAGATGATGCAAGGTTCAGTGCTCTCTTCATCAGAAGCCAATGACCAGGAGCGTTTGGGAAGCACAATTGGCATGGCCGCAGGCATGGCGAGGTGATGAGGAACATCGTTGGAGGTGAAAACCCCCATTAGCGCTTGAAAGGAGCGTGTCCAGGACACAACCGGTGGTAGTGGAGGTTCATAGACCACCCGAACTGCTCCGATCAACAGCTGATTAGATCGGAACAGGGGCTACTGGTATGGAACAATCACTAGAGGGTTGAAATCCTGAGCTTCCTCCTCCACAACATCCTCCTCTTCAGGTGCCAAGTCTTCGGCAGCCTCCTCCGCAGCAGCATTGCCCCCATTAGGAGCGGCAGGAGCGTCCACAACATCATCATCAGCCGCCTCCTCTCCTGCAACATCATCTTCTGCAGCGGCTTCAGCATCAGCCGGTTGAGGATCAACCACCACAATCTCCTGAACAGAGTCAGAAGAAGTTGGTTTATCAACAACCATAGACTCCTGGTCTTGATATGGAGCGACAGGTTCCTCCACAGGAGCTTCAGGGGGCCAACCCCAACCTCCATCATCATGTTGAGCCGCCGGCTCAGACATTGGGGGGTGGTGGTGGTGGTGGCACAACAGTATGGAGGAAGAGCGAATAACATGTTGGTCTGCTCCAACTGTCCTGTAAGCGGATGAGGATTTCCATCAAGGGGCATAGGATCCTCATCGTTCGACATTTGCTCAGCAAAACCTGCACCCAAGAGGTACAGAGGTGCTGACCAAGAAACCCTCGCCCCCAAGCAGCATATACCAAAAAAGTGACACTGCGGGGCACCAGCATATCATGTGGGAAAGATGCAAAGACGATGGAACGGACAAGATATGGATCATCACTGACCCAATGATGAAACTCCCCAAAAGTATTAACTGCAGCCCAGAGATCATTAGTATTGCGGTAATCCAAAGGAACGCCTAAAAACATTAGACAACCCTCACGAAAGCCAACAACCCCTCTAAATCCTACTCCCTCATTATGCCGCATGTATCTGACAAAAGTATCATCCCCCATAGCTCGGGGAACCATCCGAGCGGCAGGAAAGCTCACTCCAGCATCCCTAAGCTCAAATAAACCTACCCCCTCAATCCATGGTTGAGCAGAGCGGACATGGAAGCCGAGCTTGTGGATAAGATCAACAACCTCCTATCGTACCTGAGCGACTTGATCAGCAGGGGGGCAGGCATGACTTCGACGATGACGTACTGTTCATGTCTGCGGGCAATGGGGTTTGCCGGCATGATGAACGTCCGCGGGAGGCGGTCAGGGCCTCCGTCGATGATGTTGTGGCCTGGAGGCACAAACCGCTCAGGGTCGAGCTCAAAGTTGGCCATGTCAGGGAGAGTTGTAGGTGGAGGAGGCATCAATGGCGGTGGCTTTGATGGAGTCCTAGGAGGTGATGAGTGCGATAGGACAGGCATGAACTGTTCGGCAGGCGGTGCGGCTTCCCCAAGAACAACAGAGGTTCCCGAGAAATCGGCGACATGGGAGGTGGTGGGGCTCTTACGTTTCCAAGTAAGACAATTATCACGCATAAAGGAAGCACAGTTAGATTTGGAATCACCCACATAGCCGCAGGAGGAGCATATCGACGGCATGCAGTTGGGAGCTAGGTGCTCACGTTCAGAGCAGATCGTGCAGGAAAATATCTCCTGAACCATGCCGTTGATCAGTTCGTCAAACTGTTGGTGGGCTTCCTGCGAGGAAGGAATTTCTGGACCCATCAAAGGAGAGCTCACTGATGGCCCATTAGGTTTAGCAGAAACAGGCCCGGAGGTAAAATTATCCATCCCAAAGAAATCCAAAGATTTTGAAATCCCGCTTGAGGGTGAGGGGGTCACCCAATCAGCGCAATGGGAGGGAGGAATCCCATCAATCACGGGGATATTTGTTTCCTTGTCGTACAATCCGAGAGATGACGTCGGCTGACAAACTCTACCAAAAGTAATATGAGGTGTTGCCGTCATCCACCGGAATTCAACCGGCAGGGTTGCACTGATGATGACACGCTCATGCATTGGAACAGAATAACCAGCATTTTGCAAAGTCAACAGTTCATCGTGCATGACTGGACATCGATAACCCTTGCAAACCTCATACCGTTGGAGGGTTGCAAAAGAGAGCTTCTTATGTGTAGATGATCCAGATTTTAAACATGATTTTCCTGGCCTGGAATGCATTTCCATCAGACCTAGTGCAACTCGTCGCTTAGATGGGCTGACCAAAACCCATTCAGCATCACATTGTTTCTTCCATAGAGAAAATTCCCGGTTCCAATTCGGCCCACCATTACCCCATAAATGAAAGAAACATTTAAAACTGGAGCACTTGTAAGAACGTAAATCCAAGATATGAAAACCAACTTGTTTGCAAGAAACCAGGAAGGAGAAAACCGAGTCAGAGATCTTCGTCACCATAAGATCAATGGCGGCACCCCCAATGGCAGACTCCAACGCTGCAACTACTGAATCCTCAGTGAGGCGAAAGGTATGAAAACCAAAAGATACCACCATGATGAAAGGTCGACGATGATGCATCAGGTGTACAGAGAAGCCATAGGAGTACGTAACTTTTATCCAGAAAAGTTGCACCAGGGGAGAAATCCAGATCCAACGTGGTTCCACCCATGCAAGCCATAAAAAGCACGTACTTGATCGTGGCGGTTCATCGGAGATGATGCACCGAGCGATGGAGGAGCACGTCGGCTAGAAGTCTAGATCGCCATGGAGGAGCCCGTGCGGGAGGTGGGAGGTGGGAGTCGCCATCTGTCCCCTGATAGACCTCGGGCATTTGAGGAAGCCCGTCATCGAAATATACAAGCCAAGTTATATAATGAAAACTTCCCACTAGCATATGAAAATGGCAACTCATAAGACTCTCTATATGAAGAACATGGTGCTCCCTCTAAGCACGAGTATGGAAAAAGGTAGTAGCATTGCCCCTTCTCTCTTTTCTCTCAATTTTTTTGTTTTCTCTTTCTTCTTTCTTCTTTTTTTTTCATCCGGAGTCTCGTCCCAACTTGTGGGGGAATCATAGTCTCCATCATCGTTTCCTCACTGGGACAGTGCTCTAGTAATGATGATCATCACTCTTTTATTTACTTACAACTCAATATGAAAAACTATTATACAAGATGACTCTATGTGACTGCGTTTGGCAGTGTACCAGGATGTGCAATGATCTAGCATGATGAACGGTGGTTTTGCCACAAATACTATGTTAGATACATGATCATGCAAAGAAATATGATTATGAACACACAAGTCATGTAACGGAATGGTGGAAGTTGCATGGCAATATATCTCGGAATGGGTACGTAAGTGCCATGTTTGGTAGGTATGGTGGTTGTTTTGAGGAAGATATAAGGTGGCTTATGTGTGATAGAGTGTATCATATCACAGGGTTAGGATGCACCGGCGAAGGTTGCACCAATCCTTGAGGTTAGCAAATATGGAAAGTTGAGAGTGCACATATCCATGGATTCACATTAGTCATAAAGAACTCATATACTTATTGCAAAGCCTATTACCCTCTCGAAGCGAAGTACTATCGCATACCCCTTGGGAGAAGGTTGGTAGGATTTAACCATCTGATGACCCACAAGTATAGGGGATCAATCATAGTGCTTTCAATAAGTAAGAGTGTCGAACCCAACAAGGAGCAGAAGGAAATAATAAGCAGTTTTCAGCAAGGTATTCTCTGCAAGTGTTGTAGGTAATAGTGATTGATAGTTTTGTAGCAAGATAAATTGCAGCAAGTAACAAGTAACACTAGTAGAAAGTGTGCATCAAGGTGGACTAATCCTTTTTTAGCAAAAGACAAGACTGAAAGTTCTCTTATATAAAGTAAAGCGCTCTCGAGGACACATGGGAATTTCTATCTAGTCATGTTCATCATGTTTAGTTGATTTGCATTCGTTACTTTGATGATTGGATATGTGGGTGGACCGATGCTTAGGTGCTGTTCTTACTTAAACAAACAACCTACTTATTATTACCCCCTCTCACAACCATCCGCAACTACGAAAGAAAAATTAAAATAAATCTAACCATAGCATAAAACACGTGGATCCAAATCAGCCCCTTATGGAATAACACATAAACTAGGGTTTAAGCTTCTCTCACTCTAGCAACCCATCATCTACTTATTACTCCACACTGCCTTCCCTTATGTACAAATATGGTGAAGTGTCATGTAGTCTATGTTCACATGACACCTCTAAAGGAAGAAACAACATACACATCATCAAAATATCGAACGAATACCAACTTCACATGATTACTTATAACAAGACTTCTCCCATGTCCTCGAGAACATGCTTACTTTATACGGAAGGAGGTGCAGAACACCATTGATGTGGGAGGTGTTGGGGACCGTACACTTTTTGGCCCCGATCTTATCCGAGATTCTGAAGAGAAGGTCAAGCTGATTCATGACAGACTCAAGATAGCCCAGTCTAGATAGAAAAGTTATGTTGATAGTAAGCGCAAGGAAGTAACATACGAAGTGGGAGATCAAGCATATCTTCGTGTGTCTCGACTTCGAGGAATCAAGAGGTTTGGTGTCAAGGGAAAGTTAGCACCCCGATTCATAGGCCCCTACAGAATTCTTGGACGCAGAGGCGAAGTTGCATACAAGATGGAATTGTCGGAAGGATTGTTAGGAGTTCACGATGTCTTTCATGTTTCCCAACTGGAGAAATGCCATGACGATATGGTTGATATTCCTTTGAGAGACACGGTGTCCCTAGAGGCCATGCAACTTGACAATGAAGTGACGTATGAGGAGAAACTCGTCAGGATTCTCGAGACTGCCAATAGAGTTACCCACAGCAAGATTAACAAGTTTTGCAAGGTTCTGTGTAGTCACCACACTGAGGAAGATGTCACCTAGGAACAAGAACAAGATATTCATCGAGAGCACTCGAACATATTTTATAGCCAACCCGAATCTCGAGGGTGAGATTCATCTTATGGTGGGTAGGTTTGTAACATCCAAAATTTCATTTGCAATGGTTTAAAATAATAGCTAAGCATCTACGCATGTTGTTTGAAATTTGAAATGAAAATATAGTGTCATTTGACCTTCAATTTAAATTTCGATTTCATTTCAGTTTGGCAAGTGGATTGTATCCAATATTTCCTGACAGAATGCTTTGATCAAAAGTATGAGAGGAGGTAACATGTCACCCCAAAAATCAACAAAAATAATGCCAAAGTGTTTGAATGTCAAATTTGGGTTTCATTTGAATTATCCGAAAATATGATTTTTATAAATTTTTATTTTGCCTCTCGAAAATAGCCTATATTTTAGGAAATAAGTTCCTAGTCATTTAGATATAATATGTATATATTATATTTTTGTTTCCCTCTGTTTTCTTTTATTTATTTCTTTGTAAATTAAAATAAAGTGTGTTTATTAGGAAAAAATAGCATGCCGACCCAGCAGGGAATCTGGCTTGGATTCCCTCCCGATCCGAATCAGGTCCGGATCGGGCACTAGACCGAACCCTGCCTCTCTCTCTCTGCCCCTCGGTCCCACCGCCCTATCTCTGCGCGTTAGCCTGCCCACACCTGCGATCTTCTCCGATCTGGATCCCACCGTGTTTTGCTTGTGTTTGAGCAGCCCTTGCCACTCCTATAAAAGCCCCGGCCACCCGCGTTCAATCCACCCTAAATCCCTCATCCTCTCGCCCCAACACCATCGCAATCGCTCCCTCGAGAAGTTTCTAGCCGCCGCTCACCATCGCCCGTCTGACCACCCTCCGGTCACCCCATACCGCCATCACCACCACCACTCGCTCCGTCATCGACTGCTTCCTCATCTGGATGCCTTCACCATCACCGAGGACCACCGGAGGGCTCCCCTGCATCAAGACGCCACCTCTACCTCATCGTCGATCTCACCGGAGACCTCCCCTGTCAACTATAAGCGTCGACAAACTTCCCCATCGTGAGACCTTCAACGCACACGCCAGATTAGATCTCCAGTACCATCTCGGTTTAGGCCGATTTATTATCAGTGAGCCGCTAGTTCTTTAGTTCTTTTATTTTAGGCCGAACCGTTTTACTTTAAAGTTTGGCCGCCCACTAGTTTGCACCCATAGCGCACACCCCTAGTCTAGTAGCAGCATGCCACGTAACCCCGTAGTCATTCAATTTTTTTTGTTTTCTGTTTTTATAAATATTAGTTTCTATTTTAGTTCTACGATAACTTTTAGGTTATTTAGTGTTTTTAGTTGATTACTTTTGCATTAGATCACAATTTTTATCTAGTTTCTGTAGATCCAATTTTTATCAAAATTGTTTGAATAACTATTTTGTGAATATCTTTAGTTTAAAAATTATTTTTTGAGTGATTATTTTTGCTGATGTTTTGTATAAGATTGCTTTATGAGTAGGTTTAATTTGGATGTTTTTAGGATAAGTTAAATTTATGTTTTACTCAAAACAGTATTGTTTTAGTTCTTTTTAGGTTTAGCCTTATTTCCTTTAATTGTTTCAAGTTGTTATATTTTTGCCTTTGTTTACAAGTTCTAATTAGTTTCTACTAGTCAACAATAGGAATTTTATTTGCTGTTAAAATTATTTTTATTATTTCTTGTTTCTTTGTTTTGTAAGAAACCTTGTTTTCTTCATAAGTAAAGTTTTATAATAGCTTTTAGGGTGATTATTTTTGCATAGAAAACTTTATGTAAAAACCATTATTTTATTCTTGTAAAACTTTAGTTTTATTTCTGTTAAAATTTTATTACTTGCGGAAAACTATTTATAGTTTGTTGTTCGGATAGTGAAACTTTTCCATTGAGTTTTGTTGATTCTTTTATTTTTTGCCTTTATGTTTTCCTTGATTGTTTTATTATTAGTTTTACTTGATGTTATATATTTTTTGTGAATATGTTTGATTATTGTGTGAATAGTTTGTCTTGTTAGATCACCGAGAGTGCAAAGCTTGCTATTTAGAGTCACTTGAGTTTGAAGATCGTCAGCAAGGCAAGTCACTTTGATCATTGTTTTACCAATGTATTATTTTGCATTAGTTACCACTTTCAACCATGCATGCTAGTAGTTTAAAATTGACATATTGATCTTGCAAGTAGTATCGTGTGGTAGGAATAACACCACTCCCTTGACACCAATGCTCGGGATTGGGACAAAATTTTAGTTTCCATGCTCTAGTTGATGGAGTTGGTTGAGTGTAGTTTCATGAGAGTTATGAGAATTAAATTTTGATGAAGACCTCAAGATTTAAGACTTCAAGACTTCATGATGCAATGTACCTCTAGGTGGAAAGGTTGAGCGGTGCCCTGGAGGTCCCATTGGTTAACCTAGGTGTTGTTGGAGAAGTGCTAGTATTCATGTGGAAAGTTACATCCAGGCACGAAGAGACAGATGGATGCATCAAGACCGGAGGCTTACCTGCACATCCACAAGACATTGTGGGTTCTGGATTGGTTGGGCATTGTAGTGACTCTGGCCAGACGGTGCTACGAGATATAGAAGAACGATAGGACTCGATGGGCACCGACAGTGGCCCAGAGGAACTCTTTAAAAGACCATGTTTCGATCATCCGACTCTCAAACATCATGCAGTGCAAGGACTTCAACGGAGGCAATAGAATCTTGTGGGGAAAGTGTGCAAGACTCTACAGAGTACCAAATCTAATCGATTAGCCGTACCCCTGGTTACGCACAAGTCGAGCCTTTGGAACTGAAACTATCAGGAACTCTCGACACAATTAATATAAATGGATTAGGTCTATGAATAATTTTGGGTATGAGAATTGGTTGGCGGAACCATCTCATTATCAACCAACTTAGTAGTAACATTTTTATTTTGCCCCCTTGTTGTAGGAAAAATTAGCTTTTTGCTAAAACTTTATATTACGACCCCACCTTGCATATATGCATATAGTGTAGATGATGATCTTACAAGTTCTCTCTTGTGACTTGTCGGTATATTTAAAATGCTGACCTACACGGCTGCAATGTATCATGTTGCAGAGTATAATTCCGACCAAGAGTGAGGATACGTACTATGCTCAGTGATATGCCCTCGAAGTCAGATGGACTTGCTATCTTCTATGTCTTCCGCGATAGTTTATCTCATGAGTTGGCCTACAACCACTTTGTTGTAATAAAGAACTCCATATGATATTTTGATGTAATAAAGCAATTGTGATTGAAGTTTGATATATACATTGTTGTACTATGTGCGCCAACATGATCTTGGGATGGTACAGATACACAGAGACTTGATCGTTTTGGGTAGGGTCGCTGCAGATATGGTATGAGAGCACACGCTGACCATACGACGTAACCACTAGGATTAAAAAAGCCCATGGGAAGAAATCATCTTACTCTATGTTTTAATTCCTATTTTCCATTTGTTCATTTCTAACTCTTCTCCGAATTTCAATCTTTTAGATGGACACCTTCACCCCAGTCTTGATCACAGAGTTTTGCGAGCGTAACGAGATGATGCCCTTCGACAAGTGTATGGTGCAGATCGTCAAGGAGTTGAGGATTGCTCTCCCTACTATCACCGGGACACCTGTTATGGCTCTTCCGATAGACGCTCGTTACAAAATGGAGGTGCACACACCTGGAAGGACCTTCGGACATCACACGGAGCCCATCACTTTCAAGTTTGTTTCTCACAGTTGGATTCTCGGGCGGAACATTGCAGTTTGTCGTGCACTTGGATACATTAGGGACACGTACAGAGGTGACCCCATTAGATCAAATCTCACCATGATCTCCCATGGATCTACATAAGGAGTGATCGTACGCACCAGGACTGACGACTCCATCCTTTCTTTGGTCCAAGACTTGGAAGTTCACATCAGGAATATGGAGACCGAGCTTCGTAGAAGCACGAAGACGGTCATATAGTTGATGTTTCATGAACTAGACTTGGAGGTTGCAACACGTGAAGTCCACTACGAGCATGAAGATGAATTCAAGGACCTTCTGGAGAGGATCAAGAACTTGAAGACTTGTGTGGCAACTCTCGAGGAGAAACTTGACCAATGAGAAAACATTCACCCAGATGATGACAAGGGCCCCTTCCTAAGAAATAAGGATGACTACGAGGAGAGCACCACTGGAGGACGCACAACCAAGGAGTTTTGAGGAGGACCCTTTGTAATGCCCCAAGAGTGTAACTTGCCTTATTTGGAACCTTCTCTATGTGGGTCCATCTTGTCATTGATATGAGAGCTCAATGCATGTGTTATTTCATGTGTCACCTTGTTTTGTTCTTTTCCTTTGCATGCATGCATTCCATTCATCCATGCCTATTGTGTTGTTGCCTTGTGATCATATGTATGTGGTGAGATGTCATGTGATGATGTGATGATGATATGTGAATGTGGATTAGTGTTGTTTGAAAGTAGGAAGCTTTATGTTAGTTTGAAAAAGGATTCAAAACCTTCTTCCTCTCATCGTCTCAAGCCAATATTCACTTGCTCCTTCCCTGTTTCAAAATGCCCATGATTTAGTATGTTTTGTGGTGATGTGAAGACATGTATTTGCTGGTTTGAAACTTTGATTGAGAGGTGCAAAATATTCACAAAACAGTGGATTAAATACTGTTTTGTAAATATTTATAGACTCCAAAAATCCCTTTTACATTTTATTCAAATAGGTCGTAATTCCTTATGACCAGGAGTGTTTTTTTGCTTTATTTTTAGCATCTCAATTTAGCCTGTGCTTTTATTTCTTTGCTGGTGTTGGTTTCAAATAAAGAAACCCCAGTGGGTTCTTTTCCTCCTATCAGGCGCCAGCTGGGCCTCTCTTCTCCCTCCCGAGGCCCAGTACTCCCTCTCTGTCTCACCGCGGAAGCCCACCTAGCGCGTTCCTTCTTCCTTCTCCTGACGCCGTAGCCCTTGCGCTTGCTTTTCGTCAGAGCTGCAGAGAGAGACCGAGAGGGTTTGACAGCGTCGTCCCATCCGCGGCCCCCATATAGCCTTGGTGTCCGTACCCCCTTTGCCTAGGGTTCCGCACTTTCCCCTCCTTGCGCCGCCACTTCCTCCCTCCATCTCTATTCCTCCTCCAGGTAAGCTCTGTAGATCGATTAGCAGAGAGAGAGAAGTAGACGACGTCGTCCTCCATGCACCCTTCGCCTCCGGCGCCGGCCAACATGTCTGGGAGCTCGGGGAAGGCGCCCGCGCTACATTCCCGCCGTCGTTGAGGTTGGGGAGCGACCACATCGACGGGCAGGAGATCGTCTCCGGCGCGTTCCCGGCGGCCCCGTCCCTGCTTCGGTCCTGCAGCAGGCTTCTTCAGTCGTCTTCGTTCATCTCCAGGCGGCTCCTCCCTCCGATCGGTTCCCCTCTTCTTCTTCCCCTAGGTGAGCATAGATCCTTCCTCCCTTCTTCCTCGATAGATGCTGCATAGGAGATCGATGTGTGCCTCTGTCCCAACAGGAGTACGACAGTGCAAGTGCTTGCGTGTGTTGTGCGTGCGTAGGTGCTCAGGCTCGTCGTGGTTCAGGGCGAGGGAGTCCCACGCAGTGTAGTAGAAGTAGCCGTAGGCGATCCCCCTCTCTGGCGCAGCAGTAGAAGTAGCGGTAGAGGCCATGCTCTAGTGTACGTTGCGGCCGTCGTCTCTCTGTGCAGAGCAGAGCAGGGGATCTTGTTGTCTGTGTAGGTTATCTTGTTTATCCCCCCTGTACTGTCAAGAATCGAAGCGTAGCGTAGTAGTATGTGTCGTGTGTGTGTTGATATGAGGGTGTGGGTTCGAGTCCCAGTGGCAGCAGCCCTTTTATTTCTGGTTTTGGTCACAGTAGCGCATAGGATCAGCTTAACCTGCTAGACTTCCCTTATGTGTCAAGTGTCTGTTCCATAGCGCAGTGGTATGAGATGCATGTGGTGACCAGGGGGTTTAGGGTTCGATCCCTCCCCCATTCCTTTTATTTTTTCTATGCTATTTTCTTTTGCTAATTTCTTTTGTTGCTTGTAGTTGCTGTGGTGCTCTAGGTAGCCTTGTGTGGTATTTATTTTACCTCACCACCAGCTTGCAACACCTTGTTATGTTGCTAGATATGCATGAGTAGAGTATGTGTGGTGTATCAATATGTATGTTTTGCACTAGCCTAGTGATGCATAGGGTGAGTTAGTATGTGGGTGTGTATGCACTAGGATATATGTGAAATTGGATATCACCATGTACATGTGGGGTGCTACTTATGTGCATGTGAGTGATGATCTTGTGCACTAGTGTGTGCAAGAGTGTGTGTGAGTGTGTGTGGGTTTTCCCCCACATACCTTGTGTGTGTATATGAAGTTGATCATGTGATGTGGTGTGTGCATGTGTGTGTGTTTCACACACATGTCCAAGATATATTGGGCCTTGATAAGCTCATGTGCAAGTATATGTGTAGGTGTAGAGATGCTATGTGAGTGTAAGATAGTGTGTGTCTGAGGACTAGCATGTGTAGGTGTTATTATGCATGTGCTTGATGTATGTGTGTGTGGTGGTGTGCTAAGGCACATGAGCATGGAGTCTACCCCTCATGTGCACCATTGGGAATGTGAGAGTGTGCAAGTGCTTGTGTAGGTGGTGTTCTAGTGGAAGCACATGTGATGATGCACTATTCACCTCTATGTGATTCCATGCTCATTTTCTTCTTAGGTTTGTGTTCTTTTGTTCTATGCAAGTGCCTATGTATTATATATGTTTTTGGGGTAGAATCATCCCAGGAATCCAATGGTGGGTTCAGATTCCACTTTGGAACACTTTCTGGGAATGTCATATTTCTGTTTTGTTCAATGTTTAGAGCTTGGTTCCATGAGATGTGATGAGCCCAAGAGGTTGATTCCTTCTTGTGGCATTAGAGGGTGACCCCCTCTATAGCATGTTGATTTTGTTTCATGCTTAGTAGTTCATATGTGCAAGTTGTGCCTAGTCAAAGTAGGCATGTGGCTGAAATTCCAGTTTAGTGAAAATCTGTGATTTTCACCAAGTGTGAGAATCTGCTTATATTTTCTTCTCCTGTTGTTGTGCTTGTAGAAGTCCATGTGTTGGGAATCAGCCCTGGCTATCAACTTGAAAGTTGTAGCTTTTGTGTTTGTCTAGATCTCTGTCAACTTTCATTCCATTTGGATTCCTGTAGATATTGTTTTGGGTGCTGTCAAAATGCTTTAGAGCATAAACAACTAGTGAGAATCTGGAATTTTCACTAAGTCCCTAAAAACTGATATTTTTGGCCAAGTTAGCAGCTGTGTAACTTTCTGTCTGAAACTCCTTTGAATTAGCTTTTTGCTCATGCTTGTAGTACTTTTGGATAGCTTATGCCACATATCTTATTTGGCACATTTGGGTGGCTGTAGGTGCTTTGCATGTAGCTCTCAAACTGCTATGATGCTGTTTATGGCAGATTGTATAGTTTTGATGTTTTGATGCCTGTGAGTGCATAGATGATGGTGTGGTGATATTACTTGCACCACCCCCATCCATACTTGAGTGTTTTGTGATATGGCAACCTGGGAATACCAGAAGTATGCCATTGGAGTGTGTTGTGATGGATTTGATGCGTAGGACTCCATTTCTTGTTTCGTTGTTTCCGGTTGATCCGTAGCTCCATTCGTAACGTTCTTTATATGTTTTTGCATCGTTTTCGCGTGACGCTTCTGTTCATGTAATCCTCATGCATGTGAAGATAGCTTAAGTGCAGTTCTGTCCAGGAACTTGTATTTTCTTCTCATGCTTGTGCTAGTGACTAGAATAGAGATGCATGTTCATTTTCATCTCATGCATCATGTGCTTGTTGCATCTTGTTGTGCTGTTGTTCATTGGATGCTATTTTTATGTTGGGTAGCACCAGGATCGGAGAACAATTACGTGGATCCGGGAGAGTACATGCAGGACGAACAAGAGCAGTTTCAAGCTGAGGACATCACAGGCAACATGATATGACCTTGATTCCATCTCTAGACTTGTTATGCTAGATTCATGTTTCTTCGTCATATGCTCGCTGCCTACCATTGAAATAATTGCCTCCTGATATTGCCATGAAACCCAAACACTTACCCCTTCCTAGCAAATCTTGAATGGCTAAGTAGGCCTTGCTCAGCTTCTAATGTTAGCATTGCTAGTTGCAGGTGCAGTTGTCTCATGTGATAACATGAGTTGATATCATTATGTTAAATCTATTCTTTAATTAATGCACCTATATACTTGGTAAATAACGGAAGGCCTAGCCTTTTGCTGGGTGTTTTGTTCCGTTATTGCCGCCATAGTTTCCGGCTACCGGTGTTTGATTCCATAACTGATCGCTCCTAACACGTTCTCGGATGTTATGGGGACCCCCTTGACAAATCGCGTAGTGTTAAGACTTGTCTGGCAGGACCCAACATTGGTGTTAATTTGCTAATCACTTAATAATAATCTGCATAGGGAATAGCTACCCCGAGGAATTAATCAACAACCCGGGCTAGTGCTCCTCATGAGTGTTGGTTCAAACTAGAGCACCGTGTGGGGCCATCCCGGCGCAACTCGGGAGATTTCTCTCGCCACTGTACGCTTCGCTTATCCGGCGTGTCCTGAGACTGAGATACACGGCTCTTATCAGGGTCGTCGACATGTGGGGAGGTCCTGCTAGTCTTGTCTTACCTTAGCGATATATCTTGCGTATAGGAATCCTGGTGAAGCTTTGGTTCTCCCTAGAGTTGAGGTTTTCCTCTCAGGAATCCGACGAGATCACGAGATTCATGATAGAGGATTACTTTGCGGCCCGTGACCATTTGTGACGGACTAGTTGGAGCACCCCTGCAGGGTTAAATCTTTCGGAAAGTCGTGCCCGCGGTTATGTGGCAACTTGGAATATTTGTTAACATCCGGTTATAGATAACTTGAACCTAATCTAATAAAATTGCCAACTATGTGCGTAACCGTGACTGTCCCCTTCGAAGACCTCTCTTCGATCAGGAACATGGTGGGGTTATGATTGACGTAAGTAGGTGTTCAGGATCACTTCTTGATCAGCTAGCCATCGATCGCTAGTATAGACCACCTTGAATACATGTTCTACGTAAGTTAGCCACCAAAAATGCTTAGGATGCTGCAGCCTAAACACTAAACCTTCCTTACCTATTAACTTGACTAGTTCTGGCACCGAGGTCATAGATTGCTGAGTCCCTGTGGCTCACAGATTACTTCACACCCCAACAGGTACAGGTGCGCCCGACACAGGTGATCCCGACGGCACACAACTAGCATGGCAGTACGATGAGGAGACCGACCGCTTGTATGTGAACTATCCAGAAGACTGAGGCATGGTCGTGATCGTGGGCAAGCAGGCAGGGTAGCATAGCCATTTCTCATGTTATGTAGTCCGTAGCGGAACTACCTTGTCTGAAATAATGCACGATGTAAACTCTGATATTATGTATGAGATGGCAGTTTAATCCCTAATTGTCATTCTATTATTATGTATGTGCCATGTTACCGTGCTTGCGAAACGCTTAGATGCGCTTCTTTCCAATTCGGGGCCTCGTTCCCTAAATCGGAAAGGACCGCATCTTAGTCGTTACACCTTTAGGCATGACCACCATGTTATCTTTACTTTCTCGTTGATCGATTAGGCTAATGTTTCATTTTGTCGTAAGACTTGTACTTGAGTTTGAACCATGTTTGAGTTGAAATAAATGAATGAATCTTTGGTGTGTTAATGATTGTTGGATGCATATGGGTAGTGTTATTTTCTCTTTAGATCCTTGTTCTATTCTAATTCTCATCACTCCAAAACATGAGATGCCTCCGAGTCGTGACCCCAGAACCAACTTCTCATCGGAGCTCAAGCAACTAATCCTGCAGCAAAATACACTGATGCAATTGCTGATCCAGAACCAGGCCAACAACAATAATAACCCTCCACCCGAGGCCGACAATCTCACCCATTTCTTGAGGTTGAATCCACCCACCTTTTCTAGTAGCACTGGGCCCATTGTGGCAGATGATTGGCTCCGCAAGATGGAAGGAGAGATGATTACCACTGTTGCACTGAAGTAGAGAAGGTGCATTTTGCTGCACACCAACTGGAGGGACCAACAACTTCATGGTGGGATAACTACACCACTACATATCCCATTAATGGTGTGACTTGGGATCAGTTCAAGCAGGCTTTCCGCACTACCCGTGTCTCAGTTGGAGCCATGAGCTTGAACGAGCGTGAGTTTCGCAACTTATGCTAGGGCAACCATTCGGTGTCTCAGTACGCAGATGAATTCAGTATGTTGGCCAGATATGCTCCCGGGGATGTGGCCGATGATGCAACCAAGCAGGAGAAGTTCACGGAGGGACTCAACGATGAACTGAGCATTTAGTTAATAGTGGCTACCTTCAACAAATAGAGAACCGTAAGCGGAAGTATGGACAAGGAAAGTACAACTCTGGAGCTTAGCAGAAGCCCCGTTAGCCCCCTTACCCAGGGAACACCGGACCAGGATTCAATAAATTTGGAGGACACACTCACCATAACAATGGAGTACATTTCCATTGAGTTATAACCATGGAGGAAATGGGAACAATCGTTACAACAATAACAATAACTTCAAGAATGGTAATGGAAGCAATGGCAGTCACACCTTCCTGCTTCGACTCACAAAGATCTCAGTCATATCACCTGTTTCAAGTGCGAGAAGATGGGACATTATGCCATCGATTGTCCCGAGGCCAAGCAGGGAAATGGAAACAACAACGACAACTCAGCAACAAAGAAGCCCAACCCTTTTCCCCGCGCTGAGGTGAACCACATTGGTGTGGAGGAGATTTATGATCAACACGAGACTGTGGTTGGCAAGTTTTTGTTAAATTCACGTCCAATACCGGTACATTTTGATATTGGTGCAACACATTCATTCATATCAAGGGTAGTTGTGAAAAATTATGGGTTGCCCACTAGAATCCTTGGTAGACCCCTTCACGCCAGTTCCCCAGGAGCCGAGATGACGACTGGGATAGGATGTCGCGCGATGAACCTCAACTTTGGAAACCATGAACTCCCCATCGACTTCATCATATTAGAGTCATAGGGATTGGATATAATACTAGACATGGATTGGTTGATCAAGTATGAAGGAAACATCGAATTGTTCCCGTAAGTCGATTTTACGCACCACCCCGGAGCAGAATAGGTTTAAGTACGCATCCAGGCACACACCAAAGAGTACTGACATAAGTGCCGGTTGTACAAGACTCCTTCGATGTATTTCCGAAGGAATTGCCAGGCATGCCACCGGATAGAGAAATTGAGTTCTTGATTGAGTTATTACCAGGGACAACCCCAATATCCAAGAGACTCTATCGGATGCCCGCTAATGATCTGGAGGAGATCAAGAGGCAGATCAAGGAGTTATTGGACAAATGATATATTCGTCCAAGTTCGTCACCTTGGGGAGTCCCAATTATCTTGGTAGAGAAGAATAATAAAACCTTGAGGATGATAGTTGATTACCATGCACTGAACGAGGAGACTATCAAGAACAAGTACCCTCTACTAATGATAAACAATTTGTTTGATCAACTAGTTGGAGCTAGAGTATTCTCTAAGATCGATCTTCGATCAGGTATCATCAGTTGAAAGTTCGTGAACAAGATGTACCCAAAATAGCTTTCACTACAAGGTATGGTCTATATGAGTATACAATCATGTCATTTGGTTTGACTAATGATCCTGCATATTTTATGAGCATGATGAACAAGGTATTTATGAAATATCTGGATAAGTTTGTTGTGGTTTTCATCGTTGATATATTGATATTCTCCAAGAGCGAGGAAGAACACAAGGAACACTTGTGTTTAGTTCTGGAGAAGCTCCGAGAACATCAGTTGTATGCCAAGTTCAGCAAATGTGATTTTTTGTTGAAGGAAGTCGGATTTCTCTGACACATTATTTTTGGAGAAGGAATAGCACTGGATCCTTCCAAGGTTGCAGCAATCACAGAATGGAAGGCACCCACCTTAGTTAAGGAGATCCATAGTTTTCTCGGACTTGCAGGATATTAACAGAGGTTTATCGAGAACTTCTCGAAGATTGCCAAGCCCATGACAAAGTTGTTGAAGAAAGAAACCAAGTACAATCGGACTAAGGAATGTGAAGCCAATTTTGAGGAGTTAAAGAAACGTTTGGTTACAGCCCCAATGTTGATTTTGCCGAACATTCGGAAGGACTTTCACGTATATTGTGACGCTTCACATCAAGGACTTGGAGGAGTGCTTGTGCAAGAGGTAAAAGTTGTAGCCTATGCATCCACACAACTACAAACCTCATGAGTTGAACTATGCCACACATGATTTGGAGTTAGCAGCTATAGTGCACGCACTCAAGACGTGGAGACATTTCCTCATCAGGAATAGTCGTGATATTTACAGGGATCATAAGAGTCTGAAGTATATCTACACACAGATGAAATTGAACCTGAGACAGAGGAGATGGCTATAGTTGATCAAGGATTATGACATGAGATTGCATTATCACCCAAGAAATGCAAATGTTGTAGTAGATGCTTTCAGCCATAAGAGCTATGTTAACACCCTTATAACTTGAGGATTACCCCAGGAGTTAGCTCATGTTCTCACAGAGCTTAGATTGGAGATAGTCCCAAGAGGATATGTTGCCACACTAGTGTCGATCTATGGGATCAATGAGGCCCCTTGTGGTTCACGCGGGGTCACACATGCACGAAGAGCATCATCAAACACGTACATGCTCGGAGGTTTTTAGACAGGTTCAGAAAGTGTAATACCCTACGTCTTGTGTTCTGGGATTATGTGTGTGGAAGCCCAAGTTACAAGGTGCGCGACAACCTGAAAAGGATGCACGAGGAGTACAGCTACGCATGCAAACAAATGAAGTGTTAACCTTTCTAAAGGTAGCCATGGACCTCCTTTTATAGTGCAAGGGGTTACCATAGTGGCTAAAATGATCTTTTCTAAGGTTGAACATTGGGTTCTATAGCTACCAAAACGACTGACATGAGCTACAATTGTAAATACCTAACCCCGACGGATTATGACATGCGCATTAAATGATCCATGAGGTGTCATGCTGGCGACGTCTTCCAGCAAGGATCACCTCTCCTTCTGTGTCGTTCGCCCAGCTACCTTTTATTCTTTCGCCACAACATAGGACATGTGTCATTAAAGCTACTACATGTCGGTGACTGTTGCCAGAGGCCTCTGACAAGGCTCACTTAACAGCCTGCACCCTCGACACCTAGCTGATGTTGACAATCAGCCGAATGAGGTGGAGCGGCGGAGGTGTGGAGAAGTCCTGTTGGGCGTGCGGGCTGTCGGGTCTTCTCCCCCCGGCATGACGGCTTGTCGGGGGCTTGGTCTTATTGCTTGTGGTTGAGTTGTCTTCCGATAGAGTGCTGCCGGGAAAGGAGGCTGATGTCATGTGTGCACAAGTCAGGGTACTACGGGGCCCATTCTTTAGTACACTGATAGTAGCCCCTGGGCCTGGGCCATACAAAAGTATGTGACGCTTGTTGGGTTAGGCCCAAAAGCAGTGCACAGATACATGGCCGGTTTTTGTTGTGGTCATGATGATGATCTTTCACTGTTTTCCCATGACGCATGTTGAATGCAGGTCATGGGAGTTGTGGAGCGAAACAGCGTCTGCATGGAGCGTATGGGAAGCATGGACATGTCGAACGAGGAGACGCGGCCTCTGCGCATTCCACCCTTGTAAAAAATAAAGGGCAAGAATCTGCACAAACACTGCTCATCCTGGTTCAACTTCTTTTGCCCGCCCTCTCATCCATTACTATTTCCTTTACGCGCATGTCGCATGCGGAGCGTGGTATTGGGGAGCTAGGCGGTTGCTGTGGTGGTGCGCAGTTACTCCTCACAGTAGTGAAGAGCCAACCCCCACCTTCTCCCTATAAAAGGGAGCTCGTGGGGAGCATTGCTCATTCACCTAGCCTCCTGCTAGACTTCCAGCAACCACCACCCTTCTCCTTTGTTCTCTTCTTTTCCTCCGAGAGCCACTGTCTCAATGGCGAGGGGTAGAGGTCGTGGTCGAGCCCGAGTACTAGTGGCCGGTTCGAGGACCCCCTCCCACATGCACATTGTGGTCATAGCAGTAGGGTCCAACACCGGCTCCCGTGGTAGGAGCGCAGCTCTGGACTGCGGAGGATGAGGTTCTCCGCGTCGAGGTAGTCACGGTGGCATTTCTCTCCCACCGATTCAGGGGAAGCCCCTCCATGGGTTGCGGCGCACGAGTTTGTGGTTTCGCTACGCCGTCGCCACCCCGAGCTGGTTGTGAGTTCCCGACCCTTTCACGAGGGACATGGAAGGCAGTAAGCATGCGAGTTTGTGGTTCCAGGTAGATGGTTTCTGCAATAGACCCACCTGGGTGGCGGTCGACCTCTCCCCTCGAAGCACCATGTTCCTGATGCGGAAATGGAAGACATTCGCCCGCTCCCGCAGTCTGGGTCCGGAGCATCTTCTCCACTTTAGGTTCGACGGAGACGCCATGCTCTCCATGAAGTTCTTCGGGAGCTCCGGCAGCCGACTGGAGTGTTGTGTTGAAAGCTCGAGCGACAGCGATCTTGACACCTCCAGCGAGAGCGACGATGGCGACAGCTCCACCAACGCCATGCTCGAGGGCGACGACTCCGAATAGGCGTGATGGCACCATGGTGGGATTCTGAAGATGGTTCCGCACACTAGCATGGCTGGTCCGAACTTGGCGCTCGATCCGCGAGGCCTCATTTTTGTATCAATCGCCGCATCATAGTGACAGATTTCCTTTTGTATTTAAAATGCACCTTATGTAATTCTACAAAGAAATGCAAAAAAATTGTAGGGTACTGTCCGCCAAGCTTTTAAGCGTTATTATCTTTGTCGAGTGGCCATTCTTCCTTATGAATTCACACTTGTATGTTTCCATCCCTACGCTTATTGGAAGTGCTTGCCGACACAAGTATTCTTGTCGCGGACGCTTTAGGGATGGGTCCTTAGCAGTTTGTCGATGGCATGGTTACCGACCGGACCACCTTGTGAAAGCACAATTGCTCCCTAAGGTGGTTTTGGTAATTAATCACGACATATGCATAATTGGATTGATGAGTTTATTCAAGTATATTTCAGAAAAGTTCAAAGATTCTTTAGCTATAGGATTGTGAGCAGATGCACCTTGATGCAAGGAAGGAATAGGATTGGCTGAAGTTTCAAGCAAGTAGACCCTACATTTTACTTTGTGAGAAATCACTTTGAGTCCATAGGAAAGCCGATACTATTAAAAGGGGATGAGGTGTTATGATGAATTGGTTGCTCAAGTGCTTAGAGATAGCCACCAAAAATACTGAGCCATTCTGCCACAAAATATCTTTGTACAAACCCAAACGAGCAAAATCGGTGCCACCAACAATTTCCATTCGGCCCTACCGATTTTACACTTGACAGAACCTATGCCAAACCCTACCATCTCGGTACCACCAACAATCCTATCGGTGCCACCGAGATTGTGTGACCAACTTTCTGTTGAGAAGGTTTCACAAATCAGAATTTTTGAGTTTGAAATCGGTCTCACCGAGATTTGGAAACCAGTCTAGGTCGTTGTATCGGTACCACCGAGATTCCTGTATCGGTCTCACCGAGAATTCAAAAGTTGCCACACTTAGTGCAACTCGGTACCACCGAGATTCATTTTGGTGTGACCGAGTTGGGCAATAATGTTGTAACGGTTGGATTTTGGGAGGTGCCTATATATACCCCTCCACCTACCTCTCATTTGTAGAGGAAGCAGTCACAACCCACACACACTTGCGAGATCCATTTTTGGGAGAGAAAGAGCCACCTACTCATGTGTTGAGATCAAGAGATTCCACTCCAACCATTTGAACCTTGATTTCTAGCCTCCCCATGTTTCTTTCCACAAGATCTATCTCTCCTGCCCCTGCCAAATCTGAGATAGAGTGATTGAATGTTGAGGAGACTATCTTATGAAGCACAAGAGCTAGGAGTTCATCGTTCTACCACATCTATTACATTTTGGAGCGTGGTGCCTCCTAAATTGGTTAGGTATCTCTTGGGAACTTCCTACTTCATGTTGTGGAGTTGAACCAAGATGTTTGTACGGACAAGGAGATCGCCTACTTCGTGAAGATCTACTGTGAGTGAGGCTATTCCTGTGTGGGCGGAAGCCGTGGTGGAATAGACAAGCCCCTTCTTTGTGGACCCCTTGTGGGTGGAGCCCTCCGTGAACTCTCGCATGCATTACCCTCTGCGGGATGAAGTCTCCACTAACATGGACGCACGATAGCGCCACCTATCGGAACCATGCAAAAAAATCGCCGTGTCAACCTTTGTGTTTGATCTCCCTTTCTTACCCTCTAGTTTACACTTGCATATTTTACTTTTTGTTGTTATACTCTTATATGTGCATGTGTAGGGTGTACTTGACTAGTCATAATTGCTAAAAATGTCCCACACTTAAAATTGGGAGAAGACTAAGTTTTTATCTTGTCAAGTAGTCTAATTACCCCCTCTAGACATACTTTCGATCCTATAAGTGGTATCAGAGCTTTGGTATCCATTGCATTGGTTTCACAACCTAGGAGAGTATGGCGTCTATTGAGGGAAATTATCACCATAGAGGTCCATATTTCGATGGCACTAATTTCGCTAGTTCAAGGCATAAGATGAAAATGCATATTCTTGCTCATAGTCCTGCCGTTTGGGCTGTTGTTTGTGTTGGTGTGCAAGGTGATTTCTTCGGAGAAGGAAAAGAACCAGATCGTGATGCGACGGCAGTAGAATTGAAGATGCTGCAATTCAATGCTCAAGACTGTGATATCCCGTTCATCTGCTTGTGTCCCTAAGAATTCAACAAAATCATTCGCCTTGAGAATGCAAAGGAAATCTGGGATAATTTGGTTGATATGCACGAAGGAACTGATTTTGCTAAGGAATCTAAGTTGGATGTGCTTCAAAGTTAGCTTGAAAAGTTCAAGATGAAGGATGGCGAAGGATTTGATGAGATGTACTCTAGGCTAGCTCCCATCACAAATGAGATTGCCGGCTTAGTAAGCAAACAGATGACCGACAACTTCATCATCAAGAAGATACTTAGAGCCTTGGATGGAAGATACGACAGCGTGTGCACATTAATCCTAATGATGCCAAACTACAAGGATCTCAAGCCAACAGAAGTCATTGGAAGGATTGTTCCTCATGAAATGTCTCTCAAAGACAAAGATGAGTTGCACAACAAGTCAAGTAGTGCTTATAGAGCTTCAATCGATGCTCCCGCTACTTCAAGTGACAACCTTATTACCAATGAAGAGATCAGCCCCATGGTCGGAAAAATCAACAAGTTCTACAAGAGTAGAGGCAAAGATAGAAGCTCTAGCTCAATATATGATGAGAAGCATTTGTCTAGTCATGACCGAAACTGCTATAACTGTGGAAAGCCTGAACACTTTTCTAATGAGTGATCGGCTCCCCACAAACGAAGAGAAGAGTCGCCTAGAAGAAGAAGCTCAAGAGATGAGTCACCTCACAGAGAGAGAAGGATTATAGAAGATCATTATGAACAAAGACACTCCCGGAGAGGCAAAGAATCGGAGAAGAAGGACAAGTGCACCAAGAGCAGTTCAATAAGAAGACATCGAGCTCACGTTGGTGAATGGGTTTCTGGCTCCGAGTCTGACAACCAATCCGAGAGAAGCTATCACTCCAACTCCGACTATACTCAAGATGAAGGTGTTGTCGGCATTGCACTTGTTTCCTCCAAGTCCTACAACTTATTTGATTCACCAAATGAAGGAATTGGAAACCGCTTCAGGGCAAGGTCCCCAAGGTATCGCATCCCGAGTACTTTGACTTTGCTAGTGATGAGGATGACTTGTTAGGAGATGATGACTAAGACCAGTGATAACATTGAAAATGAACTTGAAAATATTCATGCTACTCAAGAGGAATCAAGTGATGATGATAAGAAAGAGATTGAATGACTAACTAAATAATTAAACACTCTTAAGTGAGCTCATGAAACTACTCTAGAAGATCATAGAGAGATTGCAAAAATTAGTGAGAAGCTAAATTTAGAGCAAGAGCATGTGTTTCTAAAAGCAATCAATGATGATCTTCGAAAGAAGAGTACTTCTTATCTAGCCAAAGGATTACTCTTGTCTACTTTTGTTCCACAAGTTAAACCTAAGAACACTATTAACAAAGGCAAGAAAGTTTCTTCATCTAGTAACAACAATGCTAAAGCTAGATCAAATAATGTTGTTGCCAGTGACTCTCTTGATTACACTAATGATTCTCTTATCCAAGTTACACTTGAGCAAGAAAATGATTTATTGAAAGGGATTACAGAGTGAGGTGTCTTCAAGAGTCTTGCCGGAAGTAAGCAATTCGAAGAAATTGTGCGCAAGCAAGGAGGACATCGGAAGAAGGTCTATATCCCATTCCCAAGTTTGTTCCTCAAGAGGAGAAGTATGATCCTACTCCTCCCAAGGGAACAAGCTCTCAAGATGGCCTTCTACCACAAGACCACAAAGGCAAGGGAAAGCTTCAAAAGGAGAATGACTCACTTGAGGAGGAACCCCATGCCAAGGCCGAGTGGGTTCCCAAGGACACTTCTAGTACTACCTCATCTAGTGCTACCACAACTCCAAGGATCCCCATCAAAGTTATGTGGGTCCTGAAGAGGAAGAACCAGAAAGTTCTTGAGGGGTGACTCCGCCAGTGAAATTCACTCTTATTCATTTTGGCAAGAACTATATGCAATCAACTCCAACCATATGCATTAGTACAAGGAGTCACACAATACCTCAAAGGTGAGCAAGGGACAACATAATTAATGCATCTTTGGACATGACCTCCCATGTATTTGACTCCATGTCCATAGATATCCTTGCATTTGTTCCTTTTGCTTTATGACCAACCCATGTAGGTGAGAATAGTATGAAACAACAACGATTGCTCCCAACTCAAGATGATCTTCATCAACAATGAGCATCCACCACTACTTCACCTACTTGAAGTCTTCTACGACAAAAACCAAGGTTAGTTTATCCCTCTTAGGAGGGATGTCACATCTAGGGGGAGCTTTACTCTAAGACTTGAGTAGAAGCGTCTCCTAAATGATGTGAACAAATTAATGCATTATGTAAAAGTGGTAACCCCACTTGTGCTTAATCGATGAGTATGACCTATGATCAAGTATTCTTACTTGGCTCCTAAGTCAATATACTCATATATAGATGACTTCATCATCGCCAAAGTGCTTGATAGATGCTAGAATGGTTGTGCATGTTCACCATGTTTTATTTGAAATCTTATTGTGTGAGCATGTTGGTATGCATGTTTTGCTCATTCGAGGATATCCAATTGTTGTTATTTTGCTTTCTATTTCTTTTGTCTAATTGGACATACAAGAATGCCTAAGTACCTTCCTCTAGCTATCTATGTTTTCTCGTCTCAAATTTGACACATCACAAAATTTGAGCAAGCACTTTAGGCACACTCTGTGTGAGGAGCACTCAGAGATCCGTCTCTACAAGGGCTGAATTCCAAAACCTCGCAAAGTGCATCTCGGTGTGACCAACCTCAAAATCTCGATCCCATCGAAGCCTAGGATTGATCAGTTTTATCATCTCGGTGTAACCGATTTTGGCTTTTCGGCCTCACCGAGTTTCTTTGTCAGCTGATAGTTGTGGAACTCGGTGGCACCATAAATCTCAACTCGGTGTCACCGACAGTGAAGGGATATATATATCAACGGATCCGATGGTTGGAAATTTCTTCAAACGTCGACATGTCGTACCCCTTTGCTGCTGTGCCCTAGTCCCCGGACATCCACTCTTTTTCTCCCATGTGCCTTCGCGAGGAGTCCTCGCCCCTGACGGGATCTTCACCGCCGTCACCGCCGTAGCGGATCCACGCCGACTTAGGGTATGTATTTGAATTCCCTTTGCGCTCCAATCCGATTCTTACGCAAAGGTTATGCCATTATCTGTCCATAATTGTTACAAGTTCAATCCAACAGAAAAAAAATCCTTAGATTAGTGAGCAAAGAAGAATTTAGGTTTAACAGTCTGCGAGATTGTATCTCGGTGTCACCGAGTTGCAAAAGTCAGTTGTACCGATTTTGGTTTTAGGGTTACTGAGAATGTTCTCTGTGGAACGGAGTTCTCCGTTTCGGGTGCCAAGTTTTTGTTAAAGAGAACATGTGGCTCCAAAATTTCTGACTCGGTGGATCTGAAATCCAATTTTGTTAAAAGTTGAAAGTAAGTTTTTCAGAGTTCAAATTGACAAAACTTCTGCAATTTTGTGATGCTTATCTTTTCAAGCTCTTCTATATCTTTTCACAGGGTCTGCTTGTCTGCCAGTCTGCCAGTCTGCTTGTCTGCTTGATCTTGCAAGATGTCAGGTTCCGATGATAGTGAGAACAACTTCAGTAAATTATTGTGCTGATAGGTCATGCATTTCACCTAAAGATCCCTCGAAAAATGTCTGTGGTGATATGCCTGCTTCCTCGTGTCCTCTTGATCAAAATATCTTGTTTCTCCCTAGTTGCTCTATGACTAATCATTTAGGGGAAATCAAGAAATTTGAAGTACCTTTGACTAATGAAGAATCTGATTCACCAAAAGAATCATCATCAACTCCTCCAGTTCACATGTGCCTCATGGCAAGAGGTAATAATGAGGTATCATCTTCCCTGTGCAATAACGATGATATTTGCGATGAGGATGATGATGATGACTTGACTGAAAATATCTATGTGATCAGTAAAATTCTTCATAAAGCTAAAAATAATGCTCTTCAAAGGTTTCAAGATGTTCTTGCTTACTTTGAAAATTGTAATGATTCACTTAATCTTGAACAAGCTAAAAGTGAACAACTTGAACATGAACTTGAGAAGAGTCATCAAGCATGTAGAGACTTAAGATCTTCAAAAGGAGAGATTGAAGTTACTCAATATAAACTTAAAAGGGATTTTGAGGTCCTTCTCCTTGAATGCAAGAATGTCAAGGGAGAGCTCGTCAAAACCTCTAAGATCTATGAGGAGCTTCAATCTACTCATGAGAAGTCTCTAGTCGCTACTTACTCCTCTCATATTGTTGATGATACTTGTACATCTAACCCTATCTCTTTTGAAGTATCAACATTGAAGGAGAATGTTGAGCTACGTGCTCAACTTAATTTACTAACTAGCAATTATGGGAAGTTGGAAGAAAACCATGTAATGCTCACAAGCTCTCATGCCGATCTTCTAACATCCCATAATGTGCAAAAGTTAGCTCATGAGGCTATCATCACCAAGGTAACATCAAGTGAGCCTCATGTGGACAATGGCACTACTTCTAGTCAAAGTACTATATTTCCATGTGCTAGTCCTCGTAATTCGCCTACTCATAATGTTGCTACCTCGTGTGATGAATTACTTTCCTTGCCTTGTTTCTCTAACATTGAAGCTTACACTTCCTCTAGTACTTGCATTGATACTAACCGTGCAAAGGAAATCGAAGAGCTCAAGGCCCAAGTAACTTCTTTGAAGAAGGACTTGGAACAGTGTCATGAAGGGATGTCCACACTCAACAACGTCCTGTGTGAGCAAACATCTCCGGATGACAAAAATGATGTTGGAGTAAACTCAAACAAGAACAAGAGGGGCCTAGAACAAGTCAAGAATTCGGCCAAAGTCATTTGCTTCAAGTGCAAAGTTAAAGGGCACCATGTTAGATCTTGCCCTCTGAAGACGAAGTCTCAAAGTCACAAGCAACAAGGGAAGCGGCCACAAACTCAATCACATATTCAACTACAAGTTGAAGGAATGCCTCTTCCCAATAAGACCCAAGCCAACACTCCCCAAGGTGAGAAATCAACTGGGAAGAAAACAAAGGGTGGATGTTGCTACTTATGTCGTGAGAAGGGTCACGTCGCTTCGTCTTGCACGAGAGGTAACTTATCCAACCCAATCACTATTGATGATACCTATTCCCTTGGGAAGGATAAGGTTGGCAATGTGTTTGCCAAGTTTGTTGGTACTCAAAATGGTGTCAAGAAAATAACCATTTGGGTTGCCAAGCCTATTGTGATTAACCTCTAGGACCCAACGTAGTTGGGGACCAACAAGCTCAAACTTGATCAATAGGTGACTATGGAGGACATTAGAGACTTGGATACATAATGAAGAATTAAGGGGTCTTCATCATTCATATTATCTCAAGCCAAGTCATTTGGATTATTGAGTTTCTATCTTATATCCAATGTGCCTCCTTATGGTAACTTATACTTAAATTTTTACATTGTTAGGTGCTTGTCCCTTTGCATGTTGTGGTTTTGTACCTTGCATGCGTTTGTATATGTTGTGCTTCCAACTTGCTTATCTTGAGTAATCAAGTATTTGTATGTTGGTTTGCATATCATGTACACATGAGTCTTGTATTGAGCCTTTTTGCATCTTGTTTGTATTTTTGTTGGCTCTTGTGACAGATTAATGGATTATCCCATTGTGGGGGAGTGATGTGCTTTGCACACCTCACAATCCTATAAATGTGTATACATGGGGAATACCACTTAGCTTTGATATTTCAAGATTATCTAGTTTCTATGTGGTATGTCTTACTCATGAGAAATTCAAATTCTATATGGTCCATTAAGTATCTCTTGTTGGTTTTAATTTGCCACTTGTTAATATTGATGGTTTATCACATTATGGGGGAGTAATATGCTATGTGCATATTACAAACCTAGAAAATGTGTACATTTGAGGTGTTGCCACTTAGTGTTGATATTGTAAATTATCTTGTTCCTAGGTGGCATGTTAGCTCTACAAGTGTCATTTGCTTGCTTTTATGGTTAAAAATGATCTTGGATATATTTGCGATCTACCAATGAGTATCACTTCCAAAATACTTCTTGTCCTTGACAATTGGTATTCCCATCATGTGATTGGAATTGCTAATCGTCTTTACATTGGATTTTGTGTTTTGTTTGTCTTCCTTGCCTCTTATGGATCTATTTTAACATGTCTAGTGTTTTTATAGATATGGAGAAAGTGATGATCCCATCGTGTGCATTTTGTATTTAAATGCAAATTCTATATAATGCACGTCCCTTGGGGGAGCTATCCTATTTTCTTTAGAACACCCTATTTATTCACCCATCATAAAATCTTTTGATCCCCATCAAGTGTGTGTTGATGGGAGGCAAGTCTTGCTCTTTATGATGCTTTGTGCCATCATGAAAAATTTTCGAGGGCTTGGTTTGTTGGAACCTAGCTCTCTTTTGGAAACTAGATACCTCGTGTTTGTTTTCCTTCAATTGGTTTCTTGTTACCTTCTATTTGGCATGTGTCAATGGATATCTCATTCCTTGAGGTATCTTTTAATTGATATCCTTCAAGTGATAGTTCTTTTGTTTTAGGATCTTATTATCACTTGATACCTTGTCTTTTGGTGACTTATCAACTTTGTGTTGAGTTGATTCTTGAGAGTCTTCAGCATGCGTATCTAGCTACTATATACAACTTCTTTTGCTTGCTTTCCTTCTTTGACCCAATATATAGGGGAAACTCCACCTTGTCATAAATTGGCTAAAGTGTGCATGAAATTTTGTTTGTTTTGTTGTTCCAGGAACAACTGGAGATGCATTGGATGCTCGGCTCACCTATAAGGAAGATGTTGAGACCATGTGATTATTGGAGCCAAGTTAGGATGATCAAAGAACAACTATCTACTACATCAATCCAATGTTGTCTCGGTAACAAGTATCCACTTCATGCATTCTTTTCTTGCAAAGGACCCAACCTGTCTTTTCTTTTCAGGTTGCATCATGGCATGAATCTCTTGATTCGTTCTTGTAGTACTTGTTTGCTTTCTCAAAGCATCCGAACGATGATGTCTTACTACTAGTTGGGATGTCTTTGATGTTCGTATGTTGGAAGTTCATATTATACAATAAGAAAATATTAGGCCATGTGCTATGCTTCCAAGCAAAAGATCTCATTGATATATTTATGACTTCCTTTTGGATATCTAGTTTGTTCCTTCTTGTAACCATTTTGTGTGTATATCCTTCTTTGTGGATAAATATCATCATGATTGTCTTGTACTTAGAATCTTTTACACATGAGAGAAGTTACATCCCTAATTGATATCCTCTTTTCTTTCACGTCCATCGTTACATTTCCTTTTTCCAGTTTTTGGTGGCTTCGTGAAAGGATTTGTTTTGAGTGGGTATCTTATTTTCCTACATCTTCATGCACTCTTTGGCCGTGAAGATTATTTTTCCTCATGCTTGTCTTGATGAGGGTTTTTGCCATTTTCAATTAGTATCCCTCCTCTTGACAAGGTTCTTACTTCCTATCTTCACAATGGGTTGTCACAAGCATTGGTTCTTATTTTGTTTATTAGTAAGCTTGTGAACCCATTTTCTAGTATGTGTGTGTGGGAATGATATGTCTTGCACTTTGCATCTCATTTCATCAAGACTATGTTGATGAGTAATGCTCATCCTTATCTTAGTCTTCTCAAGTGCTTTGCCATGACCCATACACATTAGTTTGTTTGAGCCTATTCTTAAGTTGCTTCTATTACATGTTTCTCAAACATTTGTTTTGTGCAATTGATATGATTATTGTCTCATCTATCCTCTTGCACTCGTTGTGTGTTTTATAAATTCTGGGGGAGCAACGATCCTATTTTGTGCACCTGTGTCAAATACAAAAATCTCATATTAGTGCACAAATCATGGGGAGCTTCTCTAGTTTTTGATAAAGCACTATGTTGCCTTTATCATAATATCTTTTATTCATGTCTTTCGAAGGACCATATGATTGTTTGTTCCATTTGGAATCTTTTGATTGCTTGCCTCTATCTTTGTATGTATTTGTGGCATACGATCCTTTTATTTGCAATCTTTGGGTCCGCAATATAGTTTGTTTTCCTCCAACTACTTATCATTGTATTTGTGTATTTTTCTGCACTCATTTGCTGAGAAGTACACACTTTTTGGAGGACCACCTACTATTTTGGCTTTCTGAACTTTTCGTCCATTTTGGCAATCGATGCCAATGGGGGAGAAGTTTAGAGAGTTTACTTTGGATATGTTTAGCGGGTTTTGCTTTCATTACGTAAGCATTTACATCTTGCACACATGCATTATTACCTTGTATGTGTGCGCTTGGTTATGCTTGCTTTCATTGCGTAAGCATTTACATCTTGCACACATGCATTATTACCTTGTATGTGTACGCTTGGTTATGCTTATTTCCTTATATAAACTCTCTTGAAGTGGTTGTCTTCAATTACCAAAATGGGGGAGATTGTTAGAGCATATATCTCCATATGTGGTTTTGGTAATTGATGACAATTCCTATGGACTAATTGTTATTCAAGTTATATTTATAGGATTTGTCCATAGGCACTTCTTGAAGTCCATCTGTTGGGTTCAAGGAGTTCATATGATGACCAAGATGTTATTCAAGGTATTATCCAAAGAATGGTCATAGAAACACTAGGTTGATCAAGATCTCAGACAAAGAGTAAATCAAGATGATCAACACAAAAAGCGTATAAGATGTACCGAGAGGGATCAAGTGATCCCATGGTATGGTAAGCATTGTCCATTACGTGTTTGTGTACTAACCCATGGTCTTTGTGAGACTCCTATGTGGGGGTTAGGTGTGCTTCCATTGGGCCTGCGTCAAAAGGAAGATCTCATACAACCCATGAAGGATGACGTCAAGTGGTGATCGTTATCAAGATTGTGGTGTGCAAGTTCAAGTGGATCAGCACGAATATATCATTGAAACTATTGTCAATGATCATGTCTTGATAAGGACAACCTCATGTGCTAACAAGGACAAGATCAAGATAAGCATTCCTGAGCACTACATGCTTGATTCTTGTGGATGTTCACATGGTGGACAAATGAAGATGAATACATAGGCTAGGCTTTCCGCATTGTGTATGGGAGAGCTACTTGAAGACTTCATCATGTCTTGCTTTCAACTTGAGCCAAGAAGGAACAACAACATCAAGCTCAAGTGAAAGGGCTAACTCAAAGGTATCAGTTCCTTTGACGTTAGTGGTGCGGAGTGATGATCAGCGAATAGAAGTATACACTCAAGTATGGATCATCAGTACTCTTTTATGATTCTTGAGTCCTTAGGGATCCCGCACTATTAAGAGGGGATCACAGGTTTTGCGATGAACTTTCTCAAACTACATCTTCACTTTCTTCTCAGACCACATCTCCACTGCTTTGCTGTTATCTGAAAACAGAACCAGTGCCTCGGACATCCGGCTTCCTCCGGACATCCGAGGGCCGAACGACCGACTGCTTCGGAAATCCGGAATCCTTTACCAGAGAAATCAGAGCCATATAACTCGGACTTCCAGCTCCCTCCGGACGTCCGAGGCCCGGATATCTGACCAGCTTCGGAATTCCGGAACTATGCACCAGAGAAACTTGAGCCATGTATCTCGGACTTCCGGATCTCTCCGGACGTCTTACAGCCGGTCAAGGGTCGGACGACCGACCAGCTTCGGAAATCCGGTGCCCTGCACCAGAAGAACATGAGCTCTATAACTTGGATTTCCGGCTCCCTCCGGACGTCCGAGAGCAGGACGTCCGACCCCCGTCGGAAATCCAGAACCTACCACGAGTAGAAGTTGAGTTGTATAACTCGGATTTCCGGTCCTCTCCAGACGTCCGGTCGCTGTTTAATTCAAAATAGTTTCAGTCGTATCTACAGGCCTCGGACGTCCGACCCCTCGCGGTCGCCCGGACTTCCGGCAACTGTCGGACGTCCGGACCCTGTGTGACTTAAAGTACCTCATAAATACCCCCCTCCCACTTTGTGAGAGGGTTGCCCAACACAGCCTTATCCTCATAAGAACACATTTCCACCTCACACACATTTTCTCACTCCAAATCTTAGATCCCAAGAGCATTTGTGAGCCCCTTTGAGAGTTGTTCCAATCAAAAGATAGATCGTCTCCCTCTCCTTCTCTCAACCCAAGCTATTTGTGATTTGAGCAAGTTTTGAGCATTCCCCGTGATCTTGTTACTCTTGGAGGTTGGAGACTCCTAGGCGGTAGGAGTTCTTCGGAGAGGAATCAATCCGTGTGATTTCCCCCGGAAAAGTTTGTGAGGGTTTGGAAGCCACCTCAAAGGCTTACCACTAGTGGTTGAGAAACGCCTTCGTGGTGTTATCTCAAAGGGAGAATAGGGTGAGCCTTCGTGGCGTTGGTGTGCCTTCGTGGTAACATCCACCTCTCTAACGGTGACTAGCTTCCCTCCAAGGAAGTGAACATCAGGATACATCTTCGTCTCACTGACCTTGGTTATCCTTAACCCTAACTCCTTAGTTGTGGTTTACTTGTGTTATTTGAGCATACATACATTGCATATTGGTTGTGCTCATTATATTGTGTTGGGTATTTCTTGTACAAGATTAATCATTCAATTATGCCCTCTATATCCACACGTTCATACTTGCAGCCCTTGATATATCGTGTTGATATAGTGTGATCTAGTATCTTGTGTTGTTCACCTACTTGTCGTGTGATATAGCTCAAGTAAGTTTATGTAACTTACTTGTGCTTGCTAGTAACTGTATTGTGTCCATCTTGGTAGATCGTGTTGTTGATACACGTTGCAGTGCCTAGTGCATTTAGGATTTGTGCTTGACAAGTACCCTCTTAGTTTATTTTCGCATTAGGTTGAAGCCAAATCCGAAGAAGTTTTTAAATGGCCTATTCACCCCCCCCTCTAGGCGTCATCGAGGTCTTTTCATGTTGTCTAAGAGCTTTGTCGCTTCCCCTAACATGATTTCCATGAACATTCCACCTGAGGCGGAGTCCAAGATATTTCTAGAAGCCAAATTCAAGCTAGCGTAAAAGATTTGAATAATCATGCAAAGACTCAATCCATGAGCGGGACAATTTCTAATCATTAATTTCATTCTCTCCCAGGCTTGTGCAACAAGTTTATGATCAAGTTGCTTGAAATTCATGATATCATTACGGAGAGAGATGATCTTAGCCGGCGGAAAATACTTGGATATATAAGCATCTTTGCACTTATTCCAAGAATCGATACTATTTTTGGGCAAAGAAGAAAACCAAGTTTTTGCGCGATCTCGCAACGAGAAAGGAAAAAGCTTCAATTTAATCACATCATTATCCACATCTTTTTTCTTTTGCATATCGCAAAGCTCAATGAAGGTATTGAGATGGGATGCGGCTTCTTCACTAGGAAGGCCAGATAATTGCTCTTTCATAACAAGATTCAACAAAGCGGCATTGATTTCGTATGACTCCGCACTAGTGGCGGGAGCAATCGGAGTACTAATGAAATCATTATTATTAGTATTCGAGAAGTCACAAAGTTTGGTGTTTTCATTCATGGTGACTTCAGCAAGCAAGCAAGCACACAAGAAAACAAAGAGCACGCGAGAAAAAGGACGAACGAAAAGGCGAACGAAAAAGGCAAATTGGTGAAATGGGGGAGAGGAAAACGAGAGGCAACTGGCAAACAAAGTAAATGCAAGAGATGAGTTTGCGACACCTACTTGGATGAGTTCTTGACTTGATCTTCCTCCCCGGCAATGGCGCCAGAAATTCTTCTGCTATCCCACAGACAACAGCGCCAGAAATTGACACGTTGATAGAGGCTGGGCTTGCGTTGTTTTTTCCCTTGAAGAGGAAAGGGTGATGCAGCACAGGAGCAATAAGTATTTCCCTCAGTTTGAGAACCAAGGTATCGATCCAGAAGGAGGGTCTCGTAAAGTCCAGAGTACCTGCGCAAACACAAACAAGCTTGCACCCAACGCTTCAAAGGGGTTGTCAATCCCTTCAAGATTGTTTGCAAAGTGAGATCTGAAGGCGGAAAGTGCAATGAAGTAAAAAGTGTAAGGCTGAAAATATGGTGCGGAGTAGACCCTCAGGGCCATAGTGTTCACTAGAGGCTTCTCTCAAAATAGCAAGTATTACGGTGGGTGAACAAATTACTGTCGAGCAATTGATAGAACCACACAAAGTCATGACGATATCTAAGGCAATGATCATACATATAGGCATCACGTCCGAGACAAGTAGACCGATACTTTCTGCATCTACTACTATTACTCCACACATCGACCGCTATCCAGCATGCATCTAGTGTATTGAGTTCATGACGAACAGAGTAACGCTTTAAGCAAGATGACATGATGTAGAGGGATAATCTCAAACCAATGATGAAAACCCCATATTTTTACCCTTGATGGCAACAACACGATGCGTGCCTCGCTACCCCTTCTGACACTAGGTGAGGTCACCGCACGGTATGAACCCAAAACCAAGCACTTCTCCCATTGCAAGAATCATAGATCTAGTTGGCCAGACAAAACCCACAACTCGAAGAGAATTACAAGGATATGAAATCATGCATAAGAGAGATCAGAAGAAACTCAAATAAGTTTCATAGATAATCTGATCAAAAATCCACAATTCATCGAATCTCGACAAACACACCGCAAAAGAAGATTACATAGGATAGATCTCCATGAAGATCATGGAGAAATTTGTATTGAAGATCCAAGAGAGAGAAGAAGCCATCTAGTTACTAACTATGGACCCGTAGGTCTATGGTGAACTACTCACGCATCATCGGAGAGGTCATGGTGTTGATGAAGAAGCCCTCCGTATCCGAATCCCCCATCCGGCAGGGCACCAGGACATGCCCAGATGGGATCTTGTGGAGACAGAAGCTTGCGACGGCGGAAAAGTACTTTCGATGATCTCCTCATTTTTTGGAATTTATGGGAATATATAGGCGAAAGACCTAGGGCAAAGGGCTTCCAGGGGGCCCACAATCCTGGATGGCACGACCTCCCCGTGGGCGTGGGGTGGAGTCTTGTGGGTCCCCTGAGGCTCCCCTGCCTTGGCTCCCAAGATTCCCAATCTTCTTCTGTTCCCGAAAAAATCTTTTCGGGGATTTTCTTCCGTTTGGACTCCGTTTCAAAATCGCCTGTGAAAGGGGTCAAAAACATGGAAAAAACAGGAACTGGCACTTGGCACTGAGTTAATAAGTTAGTCCCAAAAAATATATAAAAGGCATACAAAACATCCAAAGTTTGACAAGATAATAGCATGAAACCATCAAAAATTATAGATACGTTGGAGACGTATCACTTAACAACTTAGAATTGAGACGCCGAAGATGTTTTGAACGTCACGGAACATATGAGATGTTCCAAGAGATGAAATTGGGATTTCATGCTCATGTCCTTGTTGGGAGGTATGAGACCTCCGACAAGATTCTTTGTCTACAAAGTAAGGTAGAAAAGCTCAATCTTAAGCATGTGCTCAGATTGTTTGAGTGCTACAATCGCTTGAATCGAGTAGGAGTTGATCTTCCAGATGAGATAGTGATGGTTCTCCAATGTCACTGCCACCCAGCTATTAAAGCTTCATTATGAACTATAACATATCAATGATAGCTATGATGATCCTTGAGCTATTCGCGATGTTTGACACCACGAAAGTAGAAATCAAGTAGGAGCATCAATTGCTGATGGTTAGTAAGACCACTAGTTTCAAGAAGGGGAAGGGCAAGAAGGGATACTTTAAGAAACGACAAACCAGTTGCTGCTCTAGTGAAGAAACCCAAGGTTAAACCCAAACCCGAGACTAAGTGCTTTTGTAATGAGGGGAACAGTCACTAAAGAGGAACTACCCTAGATACTTGGTAGATGAGAAGGCTAGCAAAGTCGACAAAAGTATATCGGATATACATGATATTGATGTGTACTTTACTAGTACTCCTAGTAGCACGAGGGTATTAGATACCAGTTCGGTTGCTAAGTGTTAGTAACTTGAAATAAAAGTTATGGAATAAACGGAGACTAGCTAAAGGCGAGATGACGATATGTGTTGGAAGTGTTTCCAAGGTTGATGTGATCAAATATCGCACGCTCCCTCTACCATCGGGATTAGTGTTAAACCTAAATAATTGTTATTTGGTGTTTGCGTTGAGCATGAACATGATTAGTTCGTGTTTATTGCAATACGATTATTCATTTAAATGGAATAATGGTTATTCTATTTTCTTGAATAAATACCTTCAATGGTTTATTGAATCTCGATTGTAGTGATACACATGTTCATAATATTGTTGCCAAAAGATACAAAGTAGTAATGATAATACCACTTACTTGTGGCACTGCCGCTTGAGTCATGTTGGTGTAAGACGCATGAAGAAGCTCCATGTTGATGGATCTTTGGACTCACTCATTTTTTAATCGTTTGAGACGTGCGAACCATGCCTATTGGTGTAAACGCATGAAGAAACTCCATGCAGATGGATCGTTTGGACTCACTTGATTTTGAAACACTTGAGACATGCAAATCATGCCACATGGGCAAGATGACTGAAGGCCTCGTTTTTCCAGTGAGATGGAACAAGAAAGTTACTTATTGGAAGTAATACATTGTGATTTATGCAGTCCAATGAGTGCTGAGGCACGCAGTGGATATCGTTATGTTCTTAGTTCATAGATGATTTGAGTAGATACTAGTGTGTTTACTTGATGAAACACAAGTCCGAATTATTGAAAGGTTCAAGTAATTTCAGAGTGAAGTTGTAGATCATCGTGACAAGAGGATGAAATGTCTATGATATTATCGTAGAGATGAATATCTGAGTTGCGATTTTGGTACACATTTAAGACAATGTGGAAATTGTTTCACAACTCATGCCACTTGGAACACCATAGTGTGATGGTGTGTCCAAACATCATAGGCGCGCCATATTGGATATGGTGCATACTATGATGTCTCTTATAAAATTACCACTATCATTTTTGGGTTAGGCATTAGAGACAACCGCATTCACTTTAAATAGGGCACCACGTAATTCCGTTGAGATGACACCGTATGAACTATGGTTTGGAGAAACCTAAGATGTCATTTCTTAAAAGTTTGGGGCTACGACGCTTATGTGAAAAAGTTTCAGCCTGATAAGTTCAGACCCAATGTAGATAAATGCACCTTCATAGGATACCGAAAACAGTTGGGAATACCTCCTATATCAGGTCCAAAAGCAAAGTGTTTGTTTCCAGAAATGGGTCCTTTCTTGAGAAAAAAGTTTCTCTTGAAAGAATTGAGTGGGAGGATGGTGGAAACTTGATGAGGTTATTGAACCGCCACTTCAACCAGAATGTAGCAGGGCGTAGGAAGTTATTCCTGTGGCGCCTATACCAATTGAAGTGGAAGCTAATGATAGTGATCATGAAGCTTCAAATCAAGTACTAGAAACCTCGTAGGTCGACAAGGTCACGTACTATTCGAGAGTGGTACAGTAACCCTGTCTTGAAGGTCACGTTGTTGGACAACAATGAACCTACGAGCTATGGAGAAGCGATGGTGGGACTGGATTCCGATGAATGGCTGGACGCCATGAAATCCGAGGTAGGATCCATGTATGAAAACAAAGTGTAGACTTTGGAAGAACCACTTGATGGTCGTCTGTTAGGTAGAGATGGATCTTTAAGACGAAGATGGACGCAGACGGTAACGTGACCGTTCATAAAGCTCGACTTGTGGCAAAGGGTTTTTCACAAGTTCAAGGAGTTGACTAAGACGACACTTTCTTACTCGTAGCGATGCTAAAAGTCTGTTGGAATTATGTTAGCAGTTGCTACATTATTTGTGAAATCTTGTAGATAGGATGTCAAAACATTGTTTCCTCGACGGTTTCCTTGAGGAAAGGTTGTATGTGATACAACCAGAATGTTTTGTCGATCCTAAGGATGCTAACAAGTGTGCAAACTCCAGCGATCCTTCTATGGACTGGAGCAAGCATCTCGTAGTTGGAATATACGCTTTGATGAGATGATCAAAGTTTTTGGTTTTATACAAAGTTTATGTGAAACTTGTATTTCCAAGGAAGTGGGTGGGAGCACTATAGAATTTCTCATAAGTATATGTGGTTGACATATTGTTGATCGGAAATATTGTAGAGTTTCTGGAAAGTGTAAAGGGTTGTTTGAAAGGAGTTTTTCAAAGGAAAACATGGATTGAGCTACTTGAATATTGAGCATCAAGATCTATAGAGATAAATTAAAACGCTTAATAAAACTTTCAATGAAATGCATGCCTTGAGAAGGTTTTGAAGGAGTTCAAAATAGATCGGCAAAGAAGGAGTTCTTGGTTGTGTTGTAAGGTGTGAATTTGAGTAGGACTCAAAAGCTCGACCACGACAGAAGAAAGAGAAAGGACGAAGGTTGTCCCCTATACTTTAGCCATAGGCTCTAAAGTATGCTATGTTGTGTACCGCGCCTGATGTGTGCCTTGCCATGAATCTGTCAAGGGGTACATAAGTGATCCAGGAATGGATTACTGGACAACGGCCAAAAGTTATCCTTAGTAACTAGTGGACTAAGGAATTTTTCTCGATTATGGAGGTGATAAAAGAGTTCGCCGTAAAGGGTTATGTCTATGCAAGCTTTGACACTAATCCGGATGAATCTGAGTAGTAAACCGGATTCGTATAGTGGAGCAGTCATTTGGAATAGTTCCAAATGGCGCGTGCTAGCAGCATCTATAGGATAACATAGAGATTTGTAAAGCACACACGAATCTGAAAGGTTCAGACCCGTAGACTAAAAACCTCCCTCACGAGCAAGACATGATCAAACCACAAAACTGTATGGGTGTTAGATTCATTACAATCATATAGTGATGTGAACTAGAATATTGACTCTAGTGCAAGTGGGAGATTGTTGGAAATATGCCCTAGAGGCAATAATAAATTGGTTATTATTATATTTCCTTGTTCATGATAACCGTTTATTATCCATGCTAGAATTGTATTGATTAGAAACTCAAATACATGTGTGGATACATAGACAACACACTGTCCCTAGTAAGCCTCTAGTTGACTAGTCGTTGATGAAAGATGGTCAAGGTTTCCTCGCCATAGACAAGTGTTGTCACTTGATAACGGGATCACGTCATTAGGAGAATAATGTGGTGGACAAGACCCAAACTATAAACGTAGCATATGATCACATCATTTTGTTGCTATTGTTTTTTGCATGTCAAGTATACATTCCTATGACCATGAGATCATGTAACTCACTGACACCGGAGGAATGACTTGTGTGTATCAAACATCACAATGTTACTGGGTGACTATAAAGGTACTCTACACGCATCTCCGAAGGTGTTCCTTTAGTTAGCATGGATCAAGACTGGGATTTGTCACTCCGTGTGATAGAGAGGTATCTCAGGTCCCACTCGATAATACAACATCACAAACAAGCCTTGCAAGCAATATGACTAAAGAGTTAGTCACGGGATCTTATATTACGGAACGAGTAAAGAGACTTCCCGGTAACGAGGTTGAAATAGGTATGGATATACCAATGATCGAATCTCGGGCAAGTAACATACCAAAGGGCAAAGGGAATGGTATACGAGATTGTGTGAATCCTTGATATAGAGGTTCAACCGATAAGATCTTCGTAGAATATGTAGGATACAATATGGACATCCAGGTCCCGCTATTGGATATTGACCGGAGAGTGTCTCGGTCATGTCTAGATAGTTCTCGAACCCGCAGGGTTTGCACACTTAAGGTTCAGTGACGTTTTGGGTATAGTTGAATTATTGATGTTGGTAAATGAATGTTGTTCGGAGTATTGGATGAGATCCAGGATGTCACGGGGAGTTCCGGAATGGTCTGGAAATGAAGATTGATATACAGATAGTTGGAATTTGGATTCCATAAAAGTTTGGGGCATTACCGGCAGTGTGTCGGGAGTGACGAATGGGTTCCGAGGGTCCACCTAGTGGGCCCACCACTCCCTGAGAGGGCCACATGGACTTTGGGGTGGCTCAATAGCCCTTTGTGGGCTGGACAATCAACCAAATAAGGCCCATGAGGAAAAAGGTGGAAAATCCAAAAGCGGTGGACAAGTGGGAGAGGAGTCCTCCACCAAGTGGAATTGAAGGAGGACTCTTCCCTCCTTGCTTCGGCCGAGCCAAGGGAGGCTTCCTTTGGTGGGAAAGCCTCCTCCCTCCTTCCTCCTATATATAATAGAGTTTTCGAGGGTTTTTGCACAGAATTTTCAGCCACGTGCTACACTCTCCTCTAGATCGTAGTTCTTCCTCTAGATCAGTTTTCAGCAGCGCTTAGGCGAAGCCCTGCTGGAATTGATCCACCACCATCGCCGGCACGCCGTCACGCTGCTAGAGAATTCATCTACTTCCCCGTCTGTCTTTCTGGATCAAGAAGTCGGAGATCGTCATCGAGCTGTACGCGTGCTGAACGCGGAGGTGTCGTCCGTTCGGCACTAGGTCGGGATGGATGGTGATGGGATCGCGAGACGGATCGTGATGAGATCGCGGGACGGGCTACGATTTGGATCGCGAAGATATTCCACTACATCAACCGCATTATATACGCTTCCGCTTAGCGATCTACAAGGGTATGTAGATTCACTCTCCCCTCTCATAGATGATCAACACCATGGATAGATATTGCGTGTGCGTAGGAATTTTTTTGTTTCCCATGCGACGTTCCCCAGCATGATGCTTATGTCAAAAAGCTTCAGCCTGAAAGTTGTAACCCAAAGCAAAAAAGTTCGTCTTCATAGGATACCCAAAACAGACAGTTGGGTACACCTTTTATCTCAGATCCGAGGGCAAAGTGTTTGTCGCTAAGAACGGAGCTTTTCTTGAGAAAGAGTTTCTCTCGAAAGAATTGAGTGGGAGGAAGATAGAACTTGATGAGGTTGTAGAACCTTTGCTTCAACCAGATGGTGGCGCAGGACAAAAAGAAGTTTCTATCGAAGCGACACCAGTTGAAGAGGAAACTAATAATGATGATCATAAAACTTCAGATCAAGTTTCTATTGGACCTCGTAGGTCGACAAGGGCACATATTGCTCCTGAGTGGTACAGGAATCTTGTCTTATCAATCATGTTGTTAGACAACAATGAACCTACGAGCTATGGAGAAGCAATGGTGGGCCTGGATTCCAACAAATGGTTAGAGGCCATGAAATCTAAGATAAGATCTATGTACGATTTTTTTATAGACTTTGGAAGTATTACCTGAAGACCGAAAGGCCATTCAGAACAAATGGATCTTTAAGAAGAAGACGGACGCGAACGGTAATGTGACCGTCTATAAAGCTCGACTTGTGGCAAAGGGTTTATCAAAAGTTCAAGGAGTTGGCTACGATGAGACTTTCTCACCCGTAGCGATGCTTAAGTACTTCAGAATAATGTTAGCAATAGCTGCATTTTTCGATTATGAAATTTGGCAGATGGATGTCAAAACAGCGGTCCTTAACAGGTTTCTTAAGGAAGAGTTGTATATGATGGAACCGGAAGGTTTTCTCGGTCCAGAGAATGCTGACAACTTATGCAAACTCCAGTGATCCATTTATGGACTGGTGCAAGCATCTCAGAGTTGGAATCAGCGCTTTGATGAGGTGATCAAGGTGTTTGGGTTTATACAAGTTTTTAGAGAAACTTGTATTTACAAGAAAGTGAGTGGTAGCTCTATAGCATTTCTAATATTATATGTGGATGACATATTGTTGATTGGAAACAATATATAACTTTTGGGGAGCGTAAAGGATTACTTGATTAAAACTTATTGAATGAAGGACCTGGGAGAAGCTGCTTACATATTAGGCATTAAGATCTATAGAGATAGATCAAGGCGCCTGATAGGACTTTCACAAAGCACATACCTTGATAAGATTTCGAGGAAGTTCAAAATGGAACAATCCAAGAAAGGGTTCTTTCGTGTGTTACAAGGTATAAAGTTGAGTAAGAGTCATTGCCCAGTGACTGCAAGAGATAGAGAAAAGATGTGTGTCGTCCCCTATGCTTTAGCCATAGAGTCTACCATGTATGCAATGTTGTGCACAAGACCTGATGTCAGCCTTCCATAAGTATGGCTCGAAGGTTTCAAAGTAACCCAGGAATGGAGCACTGGACAATGGTCAAGGATATGCTGAAGTACCTGAAAAGGACTAAGGAAATGTTTCTCGTTTATGGAGGTGACGAAGAGCTCATCGTAAAGGGTTACGTGAATGCAAGCTTCACACTGATCCAGATGATTCTAAGTCACAATCCGGATAAATAATTATTCTTAATGGGGTGCGGTAAGATGGTGCAGTTCCAAGCACAACATCGTAGCTGACTCTACATGCGAAGCGGGGTACATAGCTGCCTCGGAGGCGGCTAAAGAGGGTGTGTGGATGAAGAAGTTCATGTCAGATCTTGGAGTTGTGCCAAGTGCACTGGATCCAATAAATCTGTTCCGTGACAACACTAGTGCCATTGCTCTAGCCAAAGAACCAAGGTTTCACAAGAGGACCAGACACATAAAGCGATGCTTCAATGCCATCCGCGATTACATCAAGGAGGAGCACATAAATATTTGCAAAGTGCACACGGATCTGAATGTTGCAGACTCGCTGACTAAGTCTTTTCCATGAGCAAAACTTGATCAATACCAGAACTATATGGGTGTTAGATTCGTTACATTGTAAATCACATAGTGATGTGAAGCTAGATTACTGACTTAGTGTAAGTGACAGACTGTTGGAAATATGCCCTAGAGTCAATAATAAAATAGTTATTATTATATTACTTGTTTCAAGATAATCGTTTGTTATCCATGCTAGAATGGTATTGAATGGAAACACAAATACATGTGTGCATACATAGACAAAACACTGTCCCTAGTAAGCCTCTAGTTAACTAGCTCGTTGATCAAAGATGGTTCAAGTTTCCTAGCCATAGACAAGTGTTGTCACTTGATAATGGGATCACATCATAAGGAGAATGATGTGATGGACAAGACCCAAACTATGAACGTAGCATGTGATCGTGTTATTTTATTGCTGATGTTTTCTGCATATCAAGTATACATTCCTATGACCATGAGATCATGTAACTCACTGACATCGGAAGAATACCTTGTGTGTATCAAAGGTCACAAATGTAACTGGGTGACAATAAAGGTGCTCTACACGTATCTCCGAAGGTGTCCGTTGAGTTAGCAAGGATCAAGACTGGGATTTGTCACTCCGTATGACGGAGAGGTATCTCGGGGCCCACTTGGTAATACAACATAAAAACAAGCCTTGCAAGTGATGACAAGATGATGTATATACTTCTCGCACCTCGTTAGTTACCCCAAGTTGAAGGTTGAGATGTAGTCAACAACAAGTTTTCCCTCACATGAAGAGTGTAAGGTTTATCGAACCAGGAAGACTCCTAGGATCAACAAGTAGGTGCCTCCCACCCTGGCGCTAGCAGAAGACGTGGACCTACACACACAAATAACTTTGCTCCCAACGAGTACAGAGAAGTTGTCAATCTATCCGGCCTTTTAGTTTGCAAAGGATCAAAACACAAGCGGGAAAAGTGATAGTGATTGCAACGGAAAAGTAAATGAAAGAAGTAAATGATGGAGGTGTAAGCAATGATGGTGATATGGACCGGAGTAACATGATGTTCACTAGTGATGTTTCTCTCCCAAAAGACGATAAACAACTATGCTTGGGTAAACAAATTACAATTGGGCAATTGACAGAATTATGAACGCACCGCAATGCTAATTATGCTACTTCATAGTTAGAGGTTCAATAGTAATGGGCAATACACCAAGACAAGTAGACCGTTTATTCATCAGCATCTACTTACTAATCATCCACCTTGAGATATCTATCCAGAACATCTCGCCGGTATTAAGTTGCGAGCCCCACCCAAAGTGTAAACTCAAATCAACGGACAACTGCATTAACGAACTATGCGTAAGGTACACAATCCTTGCAACCGTGGTCACAAGCACCGTTGTTTTCTCACTGGTGGCAACAACACATCCCTAGTCTCATGTTTCTGTCACTCAAGCTAGACATCGAGGGGCATGAACCCACAATCATGCATAGCGCTCCCTCTTCGAGTTACAATCTACTACTCGGCCAAAGAAATAAATAGCAATGGAGGACATGAATAAATCACTAAGGAAAATAATATAAAAGGATAGTCAAATATATAACTCATAACAATCTGAACATAATCTCAGAATCCATCGGATCCCAATGAATCGAGCATAGAAATAGCAAGAGAATTACATAGATGCCTTGATCATGTAGGGCAGCTCACAAGGACTAACCATTGAAGCACAAGATTTGAGAGAAGGCATCACATAGCTACTGGTCATGGACTCATGTTCCAAGAAGGACTACTCACGACACATCTGGGAAGCGTCCATGGCGGTGGAGAAGCTCCCAAAGGTCAATCCTCCCTTCGGCAGGGTGCCGGGAAGAGGTCTCCTGACGCTCCTGATCTCGGAAGCGTTGCGGCGGCGGACCGATGGAGAAATTCGCGATTCTCGATCCTCTGGAAGGGTTTTCTTTTGGAGGAGTAAATATAGGCGAAAGGAGGGCAACGGAGGAGGTGGGACCCACCCAGGCGGCCTCTTGGCGCAACCTAGGGGTGGGCCGCGCCCACAGGTCTCCTGGGCGGCCCCTAGCCCCTCTCTGGCCCATCTTAGTTGATCTGGAAGCTTCTGTTACGCTGATTTTTATATATTTTTCTCGGGATTTTTCGGGCTTCGGAAAATTGGGTGAAAGCCCCTGCAAAATAGACATCAGAAGACAGAAACTGGCACTGGGTGCACTGAGTTAGTAGATTAGTCCAAATATGTGGAAAATGATATAGAAGTGTAGTAAAACATATAACAATGTCACCAAAAGATGATGGAACAAGCAGAAATTATACATAAGTTTTGGACATGCTAACACACATATAAGAACTTCAAAGTAAAGCAAGTAGATAAATTTCCGTTACTCTGATTTTTGCTCGTCCTCGAGTAGATAAATGATAACACAATAATTTCTGTGGTGACATGCTAACACACATATAAGAACTTCAAAGTAAAGCAAGTAAGATATGCAATTCAAGTCAAGATAATAACAAGCAAGAGTCTATATCTAGTATTGAAATTAGCAAAGTAAGAACATAAAGGTGCAAGAGCTCTCGATGTCCGTGACTCGAATGTCTCCAAATGGTCTTTGTGTGCAAGAAGTGGGAGATGGGTTGAGATCATAAAATATTTGTTTATTTGAGAACTCAATCTACTAAACTTCACACTTGGTCTCCTTCGGAATCTTATTTTGACTCATCCCCAGACCACTAGTCAGGCTCAAGTAAAGATGATCCACTCCCTTTCGACTTTGAGCACTCATGCAATGGATGAGCGTAAGCAAGATATGTTGGCACTTAGGGTGGCAAATAGAATAATGATGGGGAGGGAAGACAAAAAGGTGTGAAAGGCTCTCATCAATGAGGACAACCATAGGCGAGATAAAGCCAAATGATAGATATGCTGTGAGGAGTAGGGATTGCCATGTAACGGATGCACATATGAGCTAAGGTAAGCTCTCCACTGGAACTAGTGGGGGTGCATCCAACTTGTTTGCTCATAAAGACCTAGAGCTCATTTGAGGAGGCTCATCATTGGAATATGCAAACCAAGTTCTATAGTGTAAGGGTTCCCACATAGTTATGCATGAATGATAATCTCTATGTAGTACAAATATAGCAATGGAGTACGAGTGTGGATCTTTCAAAAGGAATAGTAGTGTTGCCCCCTACCTCTTAGTCTCTCTTGCTGGATCAAGAAGGCGGAGATCGTCATTGAGCTGCACGTGTGCTGAACACGGAGGTGTCGTCCTTTCCGTGCTAGATCGGGACGGAGTTCATGGGACGGCTTGTGATTTGGATCGTGAATACGTTCGACTACATCAACCAGATTTCTTAATGCTTCCCGCTTAGCGATCTACAAGAGTATGTGGATCCGATCTCCCCTCTCCTAGATCATCATCACCATGGATAGGTCTTGCGTGTGCGTAGGAATTTTTTTGTTTCCCCGCAACGTGCCCCAACAGGCCCACTTTCCAGCGACCCAACACGACCCTCTTCTTCCTCCCCTTCGAGCTCCTCTTCATTGACCTCGACGTCCGCACTCCTCTAGGGTTATTTAAGGCCTCGACGTCCGCACTCCTTTAGGGTTCCTCCAAGCCACCGCCACCTCCTCTCTCTTCCCCCCCTCGTGTGTTTTCGGCGAAGCACGGTAGATTGCCATGGCCGACGGTTGATCTTCGTCTCCGTCGGTCTAGGGAGCATCTCCGTCGACACCGTCGGTGCCAGGAACTGCGTCGTTGTCGAGCGGTTCCATTCCCGTGGGGTGGAGACTTCGGGCCCCTCTCCAACACGTCGTCCCCGTCATCCCCTTCTTCTTCAACTTCGATAGGGACTAGCAGTATCTGCAGCAGACCGTCGTCCCCATTGCCGTCGTCTGATCCACGACGAGCGTACCCTGTGTAAGCAGCCGCGTCGCAGTCCCCTCTATCTCTCCTCCTGCATAGTCATCATCACCGTGCGTAGTCGCCGTCGCATGTCGTTGCCGCCGTCTGATTCTGTAGCACCAGTAGCAGCAGCGTGTAGTAGTAGCGCCAACAGCAGCTGCGGCACCGCTTCATAGTAGCAGCAGCAACATCACCGCTGCAGTAGCAGTGCAGTACCCGCGCATTGGGGCGCATCGCCTCACCGTGGCTCGTCATCACCGACGAGCGTTTGTGTCGCAGAGTGACAAAGAGGGTTTTGCTATCTTAGCTAGGATGCATCCCCCGTGTCATTCAATAATCGATCCACAACACGGTGGCAACCGAGCCGCGCACCACCGCAGCGACGCGGGTTCGAACCCCCCGCAGGCATATAAACCTCCCTTTTTGGGTTCTTTTCCTTCTCTTGCGCCAGGGGGTAGAGAGAGTGCATCTCTGTTTACTCCCTAGTACTAGAAGACGCTGCAACATAGCCTAGTGGTTGGCGCCTATGTTTGTAGCCGAGAGGGAGTGGGTTCGTATTCCCTCAAGCCCCTTTTTATTTCCTATGCATTGTGTTGCATAGTCACTGACACTGGGCCACAAGGCCCACCTGTCATGCTCTTAGGGGCCTCTGGTGTCCATGACCAGTGGGCCCCTGATATTGTTTTGTTTGTGATAATTATTTTGGTGTGTATGGATTTCCATTTTAGGAAATGTCCAGACTTGGGCATGGCCATATTTGGGGCAGTAGCCAAATAGGGGCTGATGTGACTTATAAGTTGAATTGGATTGTATGTGGTTTTTTGTTTCAGTTTTGTGGCAGTTTTGTTCATAGGTATATAGGTGTGTGATATATGCTTTTGGGGTAGAAAACCCCAAGGAATCAAATGGTGGCATTTGATTTCACTTTTGAGCAAGTTTGCAAAAGTTCCATTTTTGTGATGAGGTGGCATTTTGTCATTTTTGTAGTATTTATTCTGTGCATGCTTTGGAGTTTGTGTCAACATGAAAGTGCTAGCATTTTGTGGGTACTAGGTCGTGGTAATTTTGGTTTCCAGGATAATCTTGTAGATGAGTGGATACTTTGCTGTTAAGTAGCTATGAATTTGTTACAGTTTCACATGCTAGAATTTTACGAAGTGTTGGAGCTGTTAATTTTCTTCCCCTCTTGTGTTGATGGTTCCCATGGTTATGTTGCTCCTTAGCGTTTGCACCTATGGCATGAATTGTAGTGATTGAACTCCTCTACAACTTGGTGCCACAAGTTTTTCAATAGGACCTTGCATCATAGTTTTATTCACTATCAAAGTAGCTATGTTGTTGGAAATTGTATCTAGTCAAAATCTGTGATTTGGACCAAGTCTGAGATTCTGTGATTATTTTCTTGCCCTGTTACTTTGTTGCTAGTAAGTTTTTATGGGGATTTAGCACAAGCTATGAACTGGTGATTTGTAGCATTTGGGATCCTTTATCACCATGTTAAATTTCATGCCATGAGGTTGTATGTATGACACCATTTTTTGCTCTCAGAATGCTTCAAGTTATAAACTGCCAGTGAAAATCTGTGATTTTCACCAAGTCCCAAAGTGTTATGATTTTTGCCATGTTTAGAGCTTAGTAGACACTGATTCTTGCACCTAGTGCATTAGATATTGGTTGGGTGATGTAGTACTATTCATGCCTTGTTTGAAATAGTTGGATGGCTGTAGCTACTATTGTTCTTGTGAGCAAAGTGGTAAGATGCTGTTAGTGGGCAGATTGTGTGCTATTTTGTTTTGGCATTTGTGTGAGTTGTGCTTGATGTAATTGCATGATATTTAGCTATATTCCACCTGGAATTTTGTGATTAGTCCAGTGTAAACCCTAGAATGCCAAGTGGATACCCATAGCATGTGGTTTATTGCGGTTTTTGTGTGCGTAGGCTTCCGTATCTTGTTTTGTAGTTTCCGAGAGTTTCGTAACTTGGTTCGCGACGTTCTTTATATGCTTTTACACCATTTTCTCGTGATGCATCCATTACTGACAGGATAATGCATGTCTAAATAACTTACCTTGAGGTTCTGTCCAGAATATTAATAACTCGAGTAATGCATGAAAGATGACTAGTATAGCAATGCCATGCTTCCTTTCAAGCCACACATGCATCATATTTCTTGTAGATTTGTAACTTGCTGGTGTTTATTGGTTGCTTATTTCCTTTGGGTAGCAACGGGTGCTGAGAATGAGGGCGAGGATTCCGTTGAGTATGTTCACGAAGATCAAGAGCAGTTCCAGTTTGAAGATCTCACACGCAAGATGATCGTGACCTTGACACTATTTCTAGCTTTGTTATGCCTAGTTGAATCATTTCCATCGTTACTTATCGCTGCCTACTACCTGATAAATAAGCCTCCAAACATTGCCATGAAACCTCTAACCCTTCACCTCCTAGCAAATATTGATTGGCTAAGTTAGTGCTTTCTCAACCATCTTATAGCATTGCTACTTGCAGGTGCAAGCTGGTCCATGTGTTAACATGGGAAATTTGATTATCATCTTATTTTAATGTTATTTAATTAATGCACCTATATACTTGGTAAAAGGCGGAAGGCCTGGCCTTTTTCTAGGTGATTTGTTCCGCTTTTCCCGCCTTAGTTTCGGCTACCGGTGTTTTATTCCATAACTGAGCGCTCCTAACACGTTTGGGGTTGTTATGGGGATCCCCTTGGTAAGTCGTTTAGTGTTAAGGCTTGTCTGGCAAGACCCAACTTTGGTGTTACATTTGCTAATAACTTAATAATAAAAGTATAGGGAATAGCTACATTGAGGAAACTTAATCAACAACCCAGGCCAGTGCTCCTCCTGAGTGTTGGTCCAAACTAGAGCCACTTAAGGGGCCACCCGGGGCAACTCGGGGGATTTCTATCCGGCCACTATACGTAGTGCTCATCAGTCGTGTCCTGAAAACGAGATACACGGCTCTTATCGGGTTCGTCGACACATCGGGTGGTCTTGCTGGACTTGTCTTACCTTAACGATATATCTTGTGCATTGGTATTCCTGTGAGACTTTGGGTTATCTCAGAGTTGAGGTTTTCCACTAAGCATTCCGACGAGATCGCGAGTTTCGTGATCGAGGATTTGTATGTGGCCTGTGGTAATTTGTGATGGATTAGTTGGAGAACCCCTGCAGGGTTAAATCTTTCGGAATACCGTGCCCGTGGTTATGTGGCAAACATGGAAACTTTCTTAACATCCGGTTCTAGAAAACTTGAAGTAACTTAATTAAAACCCGGCAATTCTGTGCGTAACTGTGATTGTTTCCTCCAGAGTTCCTTCTGTGATCGAGAACACGGTGGGGTTATGACTGACGTAAGTAGGTGTTTCAGGATCACTTAGTGATTACTCTTAGTCCTGAAAGTCATGCGTAGACCACTCATATTACTTCTTGTTCTTGTAAGTTAGCCACCATAAATGCTTAGCACTGCTGCAAACTCAAACACATACCCCATCCTTACCCAACAACCTAGTTAGATTCGATAACATGGTCATGAGATTGATGAGTCCTTGTGGCTCACAGATTACTACAACCACCCACAGGTACAGGTGCCGCAGATGCAGATGCTTTCGAGGATACCCAGCTGAAGTGGGAGTTTGACGAGGACAGTGGTTGTATGTACGTGACATACCCCGACGACTAGAGGTCCTTGGTCGTGATCGTGGGCCTAGCAAGGCGGGAACATTGCTTTTGTCATTTATCTTGCCTTCATTGGGACCCTGCCTTCTGAATGATTTGAATAAATGTTGTGTGGATCTTGTAACTTAATTTTTGGCGAGTGTAAGCCAAATCTTATTACTCATCCCTCTTGTATGTATTGCAACGTTTACCGTTCTTGTGAAACGCTTAGATGTTCCCCCTTTTGAGGCCTCGTCCCCAAATAAGGAAAGAGCCGCATATTGGATGTTACAAGTTGGTAGTCAGAGCCTTACGACCATAGGAGCCTTTGGTTGATCGTAGTTGGCTGATGTCGTGGGAACGAGCCTGACAGTAGAGGTGAGGGGTACGAAAGGAGAGGGTAGAGTCCTAGCTACGGCAAGCTTGTACACACGATGTACGAGTTCAGGTCCCTCTCGTGGAGGTAATATCCCTATGTCTCAGTGCTCGGGAGCTCTTGTAGTGTAGAGCGTGTGTTACAGGGGGTGCGAACCCTTGTGCCGGAGGGGAGGTGTGGCTTATATAGAGTGTTCTACCCCTCATCAAGGCCCAGGCAACCAAGAGTTCGAGTAATGAAGACAAAGGTGTGCGTTACTGATAACGCATGTAATAAATGTTACTTATGATGACCAGCCAATTGACTGCCCTTTGGCCTCCTTGGAGTGACTTCTGAACTTCTGCGGTCGACTGGCTTCATATCCTTTCAAACGGAAGTCTTCTGTCGAGTGTATAAAACAAATCTCCAAGTGGATGTTCTACCGAGTGAATCATGGCGAGTCACTCGGGAACTTCCTTGGAATCTTTCAGTCCTTAACGCTGTGCCCTTGGGTAGGACATGTAGGTCAGGCCTATGAACCTACCATAGGTACATATCCCCATCATTATCTCCCAAATGGATCGGGGTTCTAGTGGAAAAGGGTCGATGCATATTCTGTCGAACATGCCAAACTCCAAACGCATATCAAGGCTTGGCAGAAACGGGTGTCGATTGAAATATTTTCCACTCGCCCCGATCGATTCTGTCTTAAAATACTTCTGAGTGGATTTGAAAGTGAAAACTGGTCCGAGTGATCAATAGGATCTTTTGATGTGACGGATCGCTTCGTCAGACCTGGATTTCACGGGATTAGAAAATTTGGTAAGCGCGCGCTAAATGGTGATGACGCAACAACCGGGTTAAATGAGATCCACACTCCTCGATTATCATGCCGCCCTTATCGCCCCTATCATGCTTCCTCTGATATACATAGATATATATAGAGATTTGCGGGCCCATAGGTCAGTGACTCACTCGGGCGGCTATAAAATGAACCAACGCTAGGGTTCGAATAGTGCCCCTTCTCAATCTCCCTTTTTTCTCCATCTCCTGTGCCTCTCGAGCTCCGCTTAGATCTGTCTTTGCCACCACCGTCGAGATGACAAAATCGAAGACGAGCAAACTTGAGCGGGCCAAGAAGGGAGTCAGTGCCAAGAAGCCGTCGGGCGCTCAAGCTGCGATGCCACCGGGCTGGATCCAGGGGGATTTTCTCCCGTCATGTGTCAAGGAGATTGATGTCTTCAACTTCGTCCATGACGGATTGATAGTCACCGATTCCTAGAGGTTACCTGTGGGGGAAGTCGAGCCAGAGCGGCGCAAAGGCGAGAGAGTCCTCCTCACTACCCATGTAGAGCGAGTTTTTTCTTTGCCTCTCCACCCATTCATCCGCGGGTTCTTGAACTTTTTTAGCGCTCAACTCCATCACCTTCCTCCGAATGCTATCGCACACCATGCTATGTTCATCATGTTGTGCGAGTGTTTCTTGGGTTGTCCTCCTCATTGGGGACTATTCAAGCATATCTTCACTGTTAGTTCCCATCGGTTAAGAAAGCCAAACCCAAGGATAGTAGAACCAACGTCATCCAACTGTGTGGGGGTTTGGGGATCCAGAAAAGGAGTAAGAGTGCGTATCCGCAAATGACTCTACCTGAATCTGTCTGAGGCTGGCATCAACCTTGTTCTATTGCAAAGATATCGCAGCCCCAAACAATTTGACTGGTCTTCCCCCGTTCACTTTGGAGCGACGTGTTGCTCCCAGAACACTGATTATGTTAGAAGAGGACAAGGTCCAAGTAGAAATTCTGGTGAATGCGTTAGTAGATTTGATCCGTGGTGGGGTGACTGGAATGGACCTGCTTGAGACATTTCTCAGTCGGTGCATCCAACCTCTCCAAGCAATAGACCACACCATGTGGCATTATTCAGGCCCTGAGGATTCCACTCGGTCGCACCTAGAGGAGGTTTTTGAAGAAACCGTGGCTCAGTGGCTCAGAGACATAACTGGAGCCCGCGACAATCCATTAGGAGCCAAGCGTGTCTTGCCTTTTTCTGTTGAGAACAAGCCATGGAAGATGGTGAGTTATTTCCTTACCGATTGCTTTCATATCTTTGTGGAGTGATTGAATCTTCAGCCGACTGACTTTGCTATTTTTACATCTTGCAGGAGTGGACAAACATGCATTCACCCGTGCCGAACGGGGAGCAACTTGACGCCAGTGGGGAAAGCGAAGATGGCAGCGCCGAAAGTGACTATGCTGAGGACAACGAGGGGAGCAAAGACGACTCGGAGGAGAGTGAGGAAGAGATCCAGTCTCCTCCGCGCACTGAGTCTCGATCCAAGCATCTCCATGATCTGGTGGCTACCCCAAGCAAGACCTTGGTGTCAAGCACTAGGAATGTGAAGCGTGAGTGAGCTGCCACAACTGAGTCGGCAGAGAAGGCTTCCAAACATCCCAAACCTGACGCTCCCAAGCCTCGGAAGGCTCTGCCTCGAATGAGGATTGTTGTGCCAGTCACTTCTGCGTGAGTGTTTACCTCTTTCTTTCTTTTGTTGTTGTGAAATTTGATGCCGTTGATGTGCGAGTGGAATTTTCTTGCCAGAGCTGCTACCTCGGTGACGTCGCCTCCTGGAGATGAAGATCCGATGGACTTGGATGCTGCAGACGTGGTCACCTTCCAACGAGGTATAATAAATCTTCATTCTGTTCTGCTTTCTGGATAAAATTGGTCGGTTGGACCGACTCATGTTACTGACTGACAGCTACCGACGTCATCTATCTGGAAGATGATGAAGAACCACGCCGGTCGACTACTGGATTGTCTCTAGAACTTGGAGATCCGTATCGAGTGAACACCCAGACCGAGATCCCCCCGTCGAGTGCCCCTCCAGCGACTTCGACTGTTGTGACTCCTGTGTCAATAGAACAACCTCCAGCAACTCTTGCGACTTCAGTTGTTGTGCCGACTCCTCCAATGTCCATGTTCACTCTCCAACATGTTCCAGAAGACCAAACTGGAGCAGAGAAGGAGGCCATGATCCAGGAAGAGCAGATGATGATGTGAACCAATGAGGCGTATGAAGCCAGCAGGTTGGCGTACGACGACATCTCAACACTTAATGCTAATGTCCGAGTAAGTGGGATTGTAAGTTCATTTCCGATTGCATTTTTCCATCTTGACTTTACACCCACTAGGTGTTTTCTTTCAGTGTATACATGCATGTTTTTGATCCAGTGGGGGCACGCTGAGTGCACCCACTGGGTGTAGTCCCCGAGGCCACTTTCGAATGATCAAGACATCGGCAGGGGTCTTTGATTGGTTTTCGATAATCGTTAACACTCGATAGGGAAGAAGTCAGGTGGGGCACTCTGAGTGAACCCACTGGGTGTAGTACTCGAGATTGATGTGGAGTGCTTGCATTGGCGTGGGTCTGATTGAAACTGTTTCAGATATTTGTGTTGTCTCTTTTTTTGACTAGGACACGACGGACCCGGTCGAGTGGTGTTGTATCCAGTGGGGGCACGCTAAGTGCACCCACTGGGTGTAGTCCCCAGGACTATTGTCGATCGCGTATGATGGGTAGTAGTCTCAAGAACTTGGACTCGGGGTCCTTTTTTGTATTTGAGAATTTTCATCACTTGACCTGTCAAGTTAATGGATAGGTCGAACCAGCAAGATTTATCCTAAGGGTTTCATGGACATAATTTCGATCAACCATGATATGGCATTTTGAAGGGTGTGAGGTGGGGCGGCGGGCAGCTATCTAGTCGACTGAACTGTTATTCTTCACCCGGGAGTGGCGAAATGCTAGTGTCGACTGAAATACTTGTTTGATGGTTTCACAAATCTTGTGAGCTTAGAACCAAGTACATAAACTTGGAAAAGGAGAAGAACCAATTCCAGCTGAACTTGGAGGTGACCATGAACGATCTGAATCACCTGAAGCAGGCTCTTGAAGGCAAGGACAAAGCACTCGCTGAAGCTAAGGAGAAAATTGAGGCCGCGGAAAGGAAACTCACAGCAGTTAGTAAATTGGAGGAGGAGAATACCAAGCTAAAGCAAGAACGGCCCGACTGGAGCAAGATGATGGAACAGATGACCAAAAGAATTAACGGCTTGGAGAACTACTTGGGCAACTTCGCAAAGAAGATGTTCGGCATGCTCATAGGTAACTTCCTTCCATCGAGTGGATTTCCACCAATTTCGCTGAATGAAAATGTGACCCCCTCTTAGTTTTCCCTTTGTTCAGACTTCCGCGAGGACTTCGACAAGGAGACTGAAGAGCTCAAGCCGAATCTGGACTATGTCAAGTCACCCGTTGGAGATGTGGTGTCCATGAATATGTTCCGCGTCGATTCTCACCACAGGAAAGTTCAAGAATACATTGCCCGACTGAGATCCTCCCTGGAGAGAATTGACAAGGAGTTGTGGCCAGAAGACACTCTCCAAACCGATCTTAAATCAATGATGAGCCGCCTTAACTAGATCCCGGATCGAGTGCAGGTTTGGAAGAAATCTGCTGCGCGTTGTGGAGCCGATGTGGCTCTTTCACTCGTTCGGGTCCATGTTAAGGAGGCTAAAGAAGAAAAGTTGAAGGCGCTCCAGGTGGCCAACACGAAGAAGCTTTAGTTTGAGAACTTCATGGAGACCTTCATCGACGCGGCTACCTGTATTGCTGATGGGATCAATTTGTACACCTTCGTCGAGCCTGCGAGTCCTGGCGCGCCTTAAAAACTTTGGTTATGATTAAATTTTTCTTGCCTTGGTATGCCGAGAGATGGTGTAACCGATTAAAATTTTGTTCTGGCCTTAAGTCCGAGTACTTCCGTTCGTGAAGAAAGCTTTAATCCGAGCTGGAGATCTTAAGTTTTTATCTGCATTTGGCTTTGCAATCTTTGCTTGATTGAATTTATTTGGTTTTCGAATAAACCTGACGTTCATTGCTCGAGGGAACTTCACTTAGGCAAATACTGGTTCCCGGCTAAGTCTCCGAGTGAAAGGATTGCCCTGCTGGTGGACTTTTCGAGTCACTTGATTTTGAATCAGTTGACACATGTGAACCATGCCTCATGGGCAAGATGACTAAGACTTGTTCTTCGGAACAATGGAGCATGCAAGTGACTTGTTGGAGATCATACATATTGATGTGTGCGGACCAATGAGCATAGAGGTGTGCGGTGGTTATCGTTATTTTCTCACCTTCAGAGATGATTTGAGTACATATGGTTAAATTTACTTGATGAAACACAAGTCTGAAACGTTCGAAAAGTTCAAGCAATTTCAGAGTGAAGTTGAAAATCATCGTAAAAAGAAGAGCAAATCCCTACGATCTGATCGAGGAGGAGAATATCTGAGTTGTCAGTTTGGCACTCACTTAAGACAATGTGGAATTGTTTCACAGTTGACACCGCGTGGAACACCACAGCGTAATGGTGTGTCGAACGTTGTAATCGCACTTTATTAGATATGGTGTATTCTATGATGTCTCTTACCGGTTTGCGTTATCGCAATGGGGTTATGCATTAGAGACAACTGCATTCACTTTAAATAGGGAACCATCAAAATCCGTTGAGACGACGCCATATGAACTGTGGTTTGGCAAGAAGCCAAAGTTGTCGTTTCTTAAAGTTTGGGGATGTGATGCTTATGTCAAAAAGCTTCAGCCTCAAAAGCTGGAACCCAAAGCGGAAAAGTTCATCTTCATAGGATACCCAAAAGAGACAGTTGGGTACACCTTCTATCTCAGATCCGAAGGCAAAGTGTTTGTCGCTAAAAATGAAGCTTTTCTTGAGAAAGAGTTTCTCTCGAAAGAATTGAGTGGGAGGAAGATAAAACTTGATGAGGTTATAGAACCTTTACTTCAACCAAAGAGTAGCGCAACACCGAAAGATGTTTCTGTGTAGCCTACAATAGTTGAAGAGGAAGCTAATGATGATGATCATGAAACTTCAGATCAATTTGCTATCGAACCTCGTAGGTCGATAAGGGCACGTACTGCTCCTGGGTGGTACGACAACCCTGTCTTATAAATCATGTTGTTAGACAACGGTGAACCTACAAGCTATGGAGAAGCAATGGTGGGCCCGAATTCCAACAAATTGTTAGAGGCCATGAAATCCGAGATAGGATCCATGTATGAAAAGAAAGTATGGACTTTGGAAGTATTACATGAAGGACGAAAGGCTACTTAGAATAAATGGATCTTTAAGAAGAAGACGGATGCAGACGGTAATGTCACCGTCTATAAAGTTTGACTTGTGGCAAAGGGTTTTTCACAAGCTCAAGGAGTTGACTACGATGATACTTTCTCACCCGTAGCGATGCTTAAGTCCGTCAGAATCATGTTAGCAATAGCTGCATTTTTCTATTATGAAATTTGGCAGATGGATGTCAAAATAGCGTTCCTTAACGGTTTCCTTATGGAAGAGTTGTATATGATGCAACCGGAAGGTGTTGTCGATCGAGAGAATGCTAACAAAGTATGCTAACTCCAGCGATCCATTTATGGACTCGTGCAAGCATCTCGGAGTTGGAATCAACGCTTTGATGAGATGATCAAGGAGTTTGGGTTTATACAAATTATGGAGAAGCTTGTATCTACAAGAAAGTGAGTAAGAGCTCTATAGCGTTTCTAATATTATATGTGGATGACATATTGCTGATTGGAAATGAAATAGACCTTTTGGGAAGTGTAAACGATTATTTGAATAAACGTTTTTCAATGAAGGATCTAGGAGAAGTTGCTTACATATTAGGCATCAAGATCTATAGAGATAGATCAAGACGCTTGATAGGACTTTCACAGAGCACATACCATGATAACGTTTTGAAGAAGTTCAAAATGGAACAATCCAAGAAAGGGTTCTTGCGTGTGTTACAAGGTATAAAGTTGAGCTAGATTTAATGCCGAGTGACTGCAGAAGATAGAGAAAAGATGAGTGCCGTCCCCTATGCTTCAGCCATAGGATCTATCATATATGCAATGATGTGCACAAGACGTGATGTCAGCCTTGCCATAAGTATTACGGGAAGGTTTCAAAGTAATTCAGGAATGGAGCACTGGACAGCGGTCAAGAATATTCTGAAGTACCTAAAAAGGACTAAGGAAAAGTTTCTCATTTATGGACGTGACAAAGAGCTCGTCGTAAAGGGTTACGTCGATGCAAGATTTGACACTGATCCGGATGACTCTAAGTCACAAACCGGATACATATTTATTCTCAATGGGGGTGCGGTAAGCTGGTGCAGTTCCAAGCAAAGTGTGGTAGCTGATTCTACATGCGAAGCGGAGTATATAGTTGCCTCGGAGGCAACTAAAGAAGGTGTCTGGATGAAGCAGTTCATGACAGATCTTGGAGTTGTGCCAAGTGCACTAGATCCAATGACTCTCTTGTGTAAGAACACTGGTGCCATTGCTCTAGCCAAGAAACCTAGGTTTCACAAGAGGACCACACACATAAAGCAACGTTTCAATTCCATCCGCGGTTACATCAAAGAGGAGGACATAAATATTTGCAAAGTGCACATGGATCTGAATGTTGCAGACCCGTTGACTAAGCCTCTTCCACGAGCAAAACATGATCAACACCAGAACTGTATGTGTCTTAGATTCGTTACAATGTAAATCACATAGTGATGCGAGCTAGATTATTGACTCTAGTTCAAGTGGGAGACTGTTGGAAATATGCCCTAGAGGCAGTAATAAAATAGTTATTATTATATTTATTTGTTCAAGATAATTGTTTATTGTCGATGCTTGAATTGTATTGAATGGAAACTCAGATAGATGTGTGGATACATAGACAACACACTGCCCCTAGTAAGCCTCTAGTTGACTAGCTCATTGATCAAAGATGGTTAAGGTTTCCTAGCCATAGACAAGTGTTGTCACTTTATAATGGGATCACATCATTAGGTGAACGATGTGATGGACAAGACCCAAACTATGAACATAGTATGTGATCGTGTCGTTTTATTGCTACTGTTTTTCTGCATGTCAAGTATATGTTCCTGTGACCATGAGATCATGTAACTCACTCACACCGGAGGACTACCTTGTGTGTATCAAACGTCGCAACGTAACTGGGTGACTATAAAGGTGCTCTATAGGTATCTCCAAAGGTGTCTGTTGAGTTAGCATCGATCAAGACTGGGATTTGTCACTCCATATGACGGAGAGGTATCTCGGGGCCCATTTGGTAATACAACATCACAACAAGCCTTGCAAGCAATGTGACTAAAGAGTTAGCCACGGGATTTTGTATTACGGAACGAGTAAGGAGACTTGCCGGTAACGAGATTCAAATAGGTATAGAGATACCGACGATCGAATCTCGGGTAAGTAACATACCGAAGGACAAAGGGAATGTTATACCGGATTAACTGAATCCTTGACATAGAGGTTCAACCGATTAAGATCTTCATAGAATATGTAGGATACAATATGGACATCCAGGTCCCGCTATTGATTATTGACTAGAGGGTGTCTCGGTCATGTCTACATAGTTCTCGAACCCACAGGGTCCGCACACTTAAGGTTCGGTGATGTTTTGGTATAGTTGAATTATGTATGTTGGTAACCAAATGTTGTTTAGAGTCCCAAATGAGATCCCGGATGTCAAGAGGAGTTCCGGAATGGTGCGGAGACAAATATTGATATATAGGAAGGGTGCATTTGGCTTCCGGAAGGATTTTGGGCATTACCGGTAAAGTATCGGGAGTGGCGAATGGGTTTCGGAGTTCCACCGGGAGGGGCCACCCTACTAGAGAGGGACCAGATAGGCCCAAGGGTGGCGCACCATCTCCAGGTGGGTTGGGCGTCCAGCCCAAGTGGGCCTTTTGGGCTGAAGGGTCAAAAGAGAGAGAGGTGGGCAAACCTACAAGGAGGAGGACTCCTCCTCCACCAAACCTAATTGGAGGAGGACTCCTCCCTCCTCCTTGGTGCGCCGGCCATACCCTAGGGGTTTTCCCTAGGGCGCCACCCCTCCCTCCCTCCTATATATAGTTGAGGGTAGAGAGGCTAGCCGTACCTCAAGCCATGCCACAGCCACTCTCCCTCCACTACTTCGTGACACCCCGTAGGTTATTCCGGTAGTGCACGACAAAGCCCTGGCGGAGTAGCTCCACCATCATCACCGTCCCACCATTGTGATGCTGGAGAATTCAGCTAGCTCTTCGTCTCTCTTGCTGGATCAAGAAGGCGGAGATCGTCATCAAGCTGCACATGTGTTGAACGCAGAGGTGATGTCTGTTCGGCACTAGATCATGATTGGATCGCGGGACGGGATGCGATTTGGATCGCGAAGACATTCGACTACATCAACCGTGTTTCTTAACGCTTCCCGCTTAGCGATCTACAAGGGTATGTCGATCCGATCTCTCCTCTCCTACATGGTTATCACCATGGATAGATTTTATGTGTGCTTAGTATTTTTTTTATTTCCCGTGCAACATTACCGAACAAATAAATGACTATCATGAACAATGAAATATAATAATAACCATTTTATTATTGCCTCTAGGGCATATTTCCAACAGTACCATCTTCCACCTCAAGCAATCCCAACACAAGCAGAAGTAGGGTTTTACACCACGAGGTGTCCCAAACCTTGGTAACTGTTGTGTGTTTTCAGTTCGTCTCCCTAGCTCGTGCGACCGTAGAACTACCGTGAAGCCGTGAGATAGAACAGTGTAGGAGAGCGAGCGCACCCCAGTGTTTGAACCTTTCCTTGGGTCTGCAGAGCCCCGACTCCGACATTTGGTGCGCCAGGTAGGGATGTGCATCCGCTCTCCCGCTCCAGATTCACTCCAGCTTCACCGATCCCATGGCTGACAGCCGCTACCGGCCCACCAGCATTGCGGCCACCACCATATTCGTCACCGTCGTGCGTGGGCAGAAGGGCTTGCTGTGGCCCTGGTGCATCAAGGAGGTCGCCCCGCTGCATCCCATGCAGCCTCGTCCCCGGCCTGCGTCCATGTAGGGGACCTGAATGTGCAGGACGCGCTGCTCATGGCGAGCGAACTACTTCACCACCGCCTGACGGTGGGAGGGTACGACGTGTGGGTGGACCATGTCACTGAACTCCTCGTCGTTGCTACAAGGGCACTGGCGCCCTAAGCTCCGGTTCGACCCCTGCCACGGGAGGGGGCTCGACCAGCAAGCCGCCCCCGAGTGGCGGCTCGATCGACCTTCGGCTTGTGGGACCCGAGCAAGCCCCACCTCACGCTGTGCTCCTGCTCCTTAGGGTCCCGATGACCGGCCCCGGACCTCAGCCGGCACCCAGCGGCAACGCGCCTCTCAAGGCCGACGACAAGTTCTAGGCCCTCCACAACATGCACACTTGCAACACGGAGGATCGCGAGGCGATCAAGATCCTCAACAACAAGCGCCCACCTCGGCGCCGAGACCATGTCATTCACACCGACCGCAGAGGAGATGTCGGCGGCCACGCCCACCGGCCCCGCGGCGACGGTGGAAGCGGTCATCCCTGAGATGATGCACGGCGCGGATCCCCCCGTGGTGGCCGCCACCCAGAGGGCACCATCATGCCATCACACCCACTATCCCCAAGCGAAGGGGTGTCGCTTTGAGGGCTGGCGTCGAGGCCTACGTGCCGCAAAGCATAACCTCCTTCCCCCCGGCATGAGGGGTACACCGGGCATAATAGTTGAGCTGAGCTCGGGGGCTCTAGCCTGGGGCCGCTGGGCACGACCAGAGCAATGGGAAGACGCCTGGGTGCACCTCGACGCGTGTCCCTACGAGCCAAAGGGGTGGCGTCTAGCACCAAGATCATGGGAGTTAGCCATTCGAAAGCTCAACGGGCTGCAAGGGATGCGAGGTACGCGCGCCTCACGAGGTGTGAGGATCCTTTGGACTCGAGAAGCCTCAGGAGCCGGCAACCTCAGGACCCAGCCGTGGCTCGCCGGCGGGGTGGTTCCCCGCGGAACGTGACACGAGGAGGATGGACGCGCCCGTAATGATCGGGCCGTCGAGTGGTTTTTTGGGTCCGACCGGGTTAAAACAGTCCCTGGTATTTTGTACTGCCCCGAATGTATGTTCCCTGAATATGTAATGAACTTGATTGGATTTCACTTGGAATGGTGTTGTTTGCCTTAAGCACTAGGCTTTAGTGCCGAGTTGTTGCCTTCCACTCGGACCCTTCAGGACATATGGACCATGATGGCCCTCGCGCAAGAATTAAGGGAGCGACGAGCCAGCATACGTGCTTCCTCGCCAAGCGACGGGAAGCGCCGGAGAAGAATCCCCTAGGGAAGGTCCCCAAGGGGCGTGATATGTCCCAAACGTATCTATAATTACTGCTTGTTCCATGATATTTTGGTGACATTGTTATATGTTTTGCTACACTTTTATATCATTTTACACATATTTGGACTAACCTACTAACTCAGTGCACCCAATGCCAGTTTCTGTGTACTGAAGTCTATTTTGTAGGGGATTTTAACGAATTTTCCGAAGCCCGAAAAATCCTAGGAAAAATATATAAAAAATCACCGAGACGGAAGCTTCCAGATCACCGAAGATGGGCCACAGGGGGGCCAGGGGCCGTCCAGGCGACCTGCTGGGGAGGCCTACCCCCTGGTCGCGCCAGGAGGTCGCTTGGGTGGGCCCCACCTCTTCCGGTGCCCTCCTTTGTCCTATATTTAGTCCTCCGAGAGGAAACCCTTCCACAACTTCCAGAATCGCGAATTTCTTCATCGTTCCAGCACCGCAACGCTTCCGAGATCAGGAGCTTCAGGAGACCTCTTTCCGGCACCCTACCGGAGGGAGGATTGACCTCCGGGAGCTTCTCCGTCGCCATGGATGCTTTCCGGACGTGTCGTGAGTAGTCCTCTTTGGACCATGAGTCCATGACCAGTAGCTATGTGATGTCTTCTCTCCAATCTTGTGCTTCAATGGTTAGTCCTTGTGAGCTTCCCTACATGATCAAGGCATCTATGTAATTCTCTTGCTATTGCTATGCTCGGTTTGTTGGGATCCGACGGATTATGAGATTATGTTCAGATTTTTATGAGTTATATATTTGATCATCCTTTTATATTATGTTCCTTAGTGATTCATGCATGTTCTCCATTGCTATTTACTGCGTTGGCCGAGTAGTAGATTGTAACTCCAAGAGGGAGTGTTATGCATGATTGTGGGTTCATGCACCTCGTTGTCTAGCTTGAGTGACAAAAACATGAGACTAGGGGATGTGCTGTTGCAACCAGGGAGAAAACAGCGGTGCTTGTGACCACGGTTGCAAGGATTGTTTACCTTACGCATAGTTCATTAATGCAGTTGTCCGTTGCTTTGAGTTTACACTTTGGGTGGGGCTCGCAACTTAATACTGGCAAGATGTTCTGGATAGATATCTCAAGGTGGATGATTAGTAAGTAGATGTGGATGAATAAATGGTCTACTTGTATTGGTGTACTGCCCATTACTATTGAATCTCTAACTATCAGGTAGCATAATTAGCATTGCGGTGCGTTCATAATTCTGTCAATTGCCCAAATGTGATTTGTTTACCCAAGAATAGTATTTTATCATCTTTTGGGAGAGAGACATCACTAGTGAACATCATGTGACTCCGGTCCATATCATCATCATTGTTTACACCTCCACCATTTACCGTTTTCATTTACATTGCCGTTCCAATCACTATTACTTTCCCGCTTGTGTTTTGATCCTTTGCAAACTACAAGGCCGGAGAGATTGACAACCTCTCTGTACTCGTTGGGAGCAAAGTTATTTGTTGTGTCTGCAGGTACACGTCTTCTGCTAGCACCAGGGTGGAAGACACGTACTTGTTGATTCTAGGAGTCCTCCTGGTTCGAAAAACCTTACAGTCTTTGTGTGAGGGAAAACTTGTTGTTGACTACATCTCAACCTTCCACTTGGGGTAACCAACAAGGAGTGAGAATTATATACATCATTTCGTCATCAAGGAAAGTTTTCTGGTGCCGTTGCCGAGGACTCCAGTCTTCAAGATAGGGGAGTTGCACGTTATCTTTTACCTTTGCTTTTTAGTCTTGTTAGTTTGCTTTTTAGTTTTTGCTTTAGAGTCTTATACCAAAAACCACAAAAAAAATTAGTTGCTTTGTTCTTGCTTGTTGCTACTGCTATGGGTTCCACTGAGAACACCAAGTTGTGTGACTTCACTACTCACAACAACAATGACTTTATCTACACTCCTATTGCTGCTCCCGCCACTGGAGCCACGTCCTATGAGATTAAACCTGCTTTACTAAACCTTGTTATGAAAGATCAATTCTCCGGTGCTGGAGATGATGCTGCTTTGCACTTGAACAATTTTGTTGAGCTCTGTGATATGCAAAAATATTGTCACATCCCTAACCCTTAAGCAAGTTAGTCTTGTGCTCATGTCTTCTTTGCATTTGCATCTAAGATTTTCCAACAAGAACAAAGAAAGAGGTGAGGGAAAAACTCAAACCATAGCCACTTCTTTAAACAAAGGAAATCTCAAACTAGTTAAAATCAATGAACCCAAAATGGCCTCAAGAAAAGTTCAAACTTTCTGATAAATCATGAAAGTAAATGAGCATTGGAGAAAACTATTTTCTTGACACTTTAAGTATTTTAAATAAATGCAAAAAGCTGGTTTCAAGTTTTAAATTTGAAATCAGAAACTTTAAATTTTCAAAATTGTTGAAAACTTTGGAAATGGTTGGGAATATTATAACAAATATTCAGGTGTGTTTAAAATAGTTTTACAACCCATTTTTGAGCTGAAATAAATAGCAAAACATTAGTTAGCAAAACAGAACAAAACAGAAAAGAAATAAGAGGAAGAAAAACCTTACCTGTTGCCCGAGGAGGCCCAGCCCACCAGGGGCACGGCTGTCTTCTTCCTCCTGCCAGGAGGAGAAGCAGCTGCGTGCCGACGCGCAGGCGAGCGTGGCCACGTCCCGTGGCCACCTCCTGCTTGCCCGAGCCACGCAGACGGCGGGGATAAGCATCCCCGAGGCCTCCTCTATCCATTCCCAGCGTCAGCTCTTTCCCTCCTCCCGGATCTCTCCTTCCCCTTCTGCCGCCATTGGAGCCGAGCAAAGCTCGAGCTGCCCGTGCCCCTAGCCATAGGATCCTCTTGCTGAGCACGCCGTTAGCTCCGCCTCATCGGTCTGGTCCTCCCTGCAGAAGCCAAAGCCACCCCGAGCCCTGCAACGCCCACGGCACCGTCGTCTTCAACCTCCGGCCGCCGGACCTCTTCCGTCGATTCGCTCCCTCCGGCGCACCCCCGAGCCCTACAACAACACCATCGGAACCGTCGTGAGCTCATCATCATTTCCCCTCTCACCCCACGCTCTTTCGTGCACCGTAGCCCCGTTCCCCACCAAGGCCGAGAGCTCCTCGCCGCCGGTCATGTCGTCGCCGTCGCTGTGGTGTCTGTTCCACGCGCTCGAGCTAGGGATCGAGCTCCTGGAGCCTCCAGGAGTGTGATGAGCCCATCAGCTGTCCTCCCCGTGCCCTAGAGCCATCAACCGCGGGAGGACGAGCTTCGGCCGCCGCTTCGGCTCGTCGTCGGCGCCTCTCCCGGCGACCCTAGCCTCCCCTGATGCCCCCGCTAGATGCGGCGTTGCACCAGCTACCCGTAGCTCCTTTCTGCGCCCAAAACCGACGGCCGATGCGCTGTCTAGCTCTCTCCAGCGAGCCCTCCGCCGCGCCCGTGGTCGCCGCCAGCCATACTCCGGTGGGGGCCGACGTGGCCAAGTTAACCCAGCAACTTAGGGCTTAAACACTCGCTGACAGTGGGCCCAAGGCCAAGTCAACGTAGTTAAGGGACTGGTCAGCGCGGGATTAATCCCAGAGAGGCTGACCAGTGGGTCCCCCCTGTCAGGTTTGACTTGAACAGGTCGGCTGACCTGCTGACGTCAGGCTGATGCAATAAAGAGAATTTCCAGTATAGAAATAATTCCAGAAAATTGCTAAAACTTGTAAAAATCATAGAAATTAATCTGTAACTCCAATGAAAATAATTTAGATATGAAAAAGCATCAGAAAAATTCAAGGATTCTGAATATGCTATTTTCAACCATGTTTGAAAAAGTTACAGAACCCTAACATGTAGAATAAGGAATAATTCAATTCTTATAATTACTTTTAAATGGAATTTGGAAAATATTCAAATTTCATTATGAATGCCATGATCACACACTGTCCGAATTACAAATCAGTACCTTAACATGACATCTCATGCATGCTAACATCAAGTTGATCTGAGCATCAGGTCGAATCAATTAAACCGGTATCCGAGACTACCTCGTTTGAATTGATATTCGAATGTGATTCAAATCAACTCTAAACCTAATACATGTTGATTATAATAACTTATCACCTTGCATTCTCATGCCATGCTCATGCATCATTTTGATTGCATATGATTGTTATTGAATGTTGCCATTCATTTCGGTAGGCTCCGCACCCCCGGATTCCACCGAATATCCGTCTGACGGATATCGTCCCTCCTCTGAGCAACAAGGCAAGCAACCCTTTTGATCATCCCGATAATTCCCATGTTCTTGCTCCTGCACTTATTTATTGCATTAGGATCAAATGCTACAACTGCTTTTGCCACGTTAGTTGAACCCACTTCCTTTGCATGACCTAACCTTGTCACAGTAAATAGCCGAACCTTGCAACCTAGCATACCTGGTAGTTGCCTGAGCTATGATGTGCCTTATCCTGCTATGCATGCTATGCTTAGAGTTGTGTATGGTCTGTCATCTGGGAGATGAACAGAATTGTGAGAATGTGTTCGGTAAGTAAAGGTTGTGTGTTGAACCTGATTGGTAAAGGTACCGGTGAAAGGCCGTGTAGGAGTACATGGCGGGTTGTTTCATTGGAACCGTCCTTAGGAACTGAGTTCCGTGTATGTAATCCAAGACTAGATACTACCACATGATGGGCCCTGAAATATGACCCCGCTCGGCCTATTAATCGCGTAGTACTCGGTCCAGGAGTTGCAAGTAGTTTCTGGTGTTCATAGTAATGCTGGAGGTCGTGCATGGTGCTGACCTGAGAGGTGGGCCGTGATGCGGTAGGCAGTGGCACGGTGTACCAAGTGGCACCCGGATGGTGGGCTTGGGAACCCTGCGCACATCGTTTGAGGCCGTGGCGGAAACCTCGGCCGGACTTCCGTACGGGTTACTCTCAGATAGGCGATAAACCTGGACTAGGTACTAGCGCGGTTAACGGTCGTGGCCGACTCCCTCGCTGGGCTTCCGCTTGAAGGTTGCCGAGGTGCATGACGTGCACATGGCGATAAGTGGCGAGAGCGTGTGTGACGAAGTACACCTCTGCGGGGTTATGATCTATTCAAATAGCCGCGTCCGCGGATATGGACTACTTGGAGACATATGTTGTTCATAGATAACTTAAATGGCTACTCATAAAATTGCCAAGATAACGTGAGTGTCGTGGACGGCATTTCCGTATGGAGACAGAATGATTCCACGATAGTGTATTGTTGTGGTGTTAGTGGACTCGTGTGAGAGAAATCAAGTTGTCAAAATTATTTAAAAATGCAAGTTGTCTAGCCACGAGTCAGATGCTGGCTTTTCGCATGAAACCCCACAATACCTTTTTGATACCTTGCATGAGTAGTTAGTTATCCTAAAGTCTTGTTGAGTACCTTCGTACTCATGTTTGCTTAATAAATGTTGCAGAGGTTGCTAATGACCCTAATGGAGGGTTCTTCGTAGACATCGACGACGACGAGTAGCTGGTGTCCCAGCTACGATCTGGCCCTACGTTGGATCTGTAGTATAGTCAGGCCATGTGCCTCCTAGTTGCCCTGTCTGTACTCAGACAGTTTAAACTCTTCCGCTGGCTTGTAACTGAATGACTGCTATTATGGGTCGTGAGACCCTTAATGCGTAATATTATATGTGTGGCTCTTCCGAGCCTCTTGAATAAAGCTTGTATGTTTATTGTTATGTTGTGATGCCATCGATGTATCTATACATATCGGTATGCCATGCGTACGTGTGTCGTACTTGATATGTATGGGGTTCGATTACCTAGTCGTGAACTTTAGTAGCAGTCCTTACAAGGAAATGCCTCTTTGTGATCCAACGAGCCTTAGTAGTTCGCTACTGCTCCGGGCACATTGGTTGACCGGCATGTGTCCTTCTTAGCTGTTGTGTTTGTCCCCTTCGGGGAAATGTCACGCGATGTAATGGAGTCCTTGTAGCTTGCTACGACTCGTCTACATTCGCTGATGACCGACACCTGCTTTGTTGGGTCATGTATGCCTGTCCTTGTGTGGTACTGCCACTTCGTTTTATGACTAGACATGTCGATCCGGGTTCTTTGACATTGGAATGCTAGCGACACTATTGCATACGTGAGTCAAAAGACGCAAACGGTCCCGGCTAAGGTAAGGCTGCAGCCGTGGAGTTAACCGTGCGTGAGACCGCAAAGGGATGCGATGTGTTACAGGCTGGATTCCTATGGCTTAGGATCGGGGTCCCGACAAATATAAAGAAATAGATGGTGATATTGTTAAACTTAAGCTTTTTTCCTTTCTCTTTGAGAGGAGGAGCCAAAGTGTGGCTTCAATCTTTGCCTAGGAATAGCATAGATTCTTGGGATAAGTGCAAAGATGCTTTTATTGGGAAGTATTACCCGCCTGCTAAGATTATCCAGTTGAGGAGTAACATTATGAATTTTAGACAATTGTATAATGAACATGTTGCTTAAGGTTGGGAACGTATGAAATCTCTTATATAGAATTGCCCTACACATGGTTTGACTGCTTGGATGGTTATCCAAACTTTCTATGCAGGATTGAACTTTACCTCGCGGAATCTGTTAGACTCGTCCGCGGGAGGAACCTTTATGTCAACTAGACTTGGTGCTGCCACAAAGCTATTGGATGAGATGATGACAAACAATTCTCAATGGCACACCGAGAGAGCTCCAACGGGTAGGAAGGTAAGCACTGTTGAGGATATCTCCTCCCTTAATGATAAGATTGACATGATCATCACTCTACTTACTAATCAAGCTCCTATTGATCCTCATGATGTTCTTTTAAATTCATTGGTTGATTAAGAAAGAGAGCAAGTTGATGATAATTTTATCTCTAGGAACAAATTTAATAACAATGCTTATAGGAGTAATTTTGGTAGCAATCCTAGACCGTTCCCATCCAACAACTATGGGAACAACAACAATTATCCTAGCGCCAAAAACTCCACTTCTGAATTAGAGAGCTTTCTTAAAGATTTTATCACTTCTCAAAAAGCCTTCAACAAGAGTGTAGAAGAGAAACTAGAAAAATTAGATAGTCTCTCTTTGAAGGTGGGAAACATAGCTCATGATGTGGAACACCACACCCATGAATGCTATCCAAGTCCAAATTAATGAGAACATAAGAATGCTATCCAAACTTAAAGATAGATGGCCTAGAGAAAAAGAAAAGGAAGAGAGAATTAAGAGCCTTCCTACATATACTACCATCGCTACTATAAAAACTGTTGAGGACCTCAAAACTTTTAGCACCCATCACACTCCTAGTCCCAATGGACCTATTAATGGTGATGCTAATACGTCAACTATAGGACAAGAAAGTCCTTTGAATTTAGAGACTACCAAAAGAATGAGCTTAGATGACATTACTACCACTTTAATTAATGGTAGTAACCTTGATTTTGACAATTGTAGTCTTTCGAAAGTTATCACCTTTTTACAAAGAATGGCTAAAGATCCCCACACTAGTACACTCAATATTGCCTTCACCGAGCATATTACCAATGCTCTTATCAAAGCTAGGAAGGAGAAGCTCAAGCTAGAGACTTCTATTCCTAGAAATCTAGAAGATGGTTGGGATCCTATGGTCAGAATAAAATTGAATAATATCTCTTTCTTTGCATTGTGTGATGTTGGAGCTAGTGCCTCCGTTATGCCCAAAAGAATGTATGATATGCTTGATTGCAAACCTTATGATCCATGTTCTTTTGGTGTTCGTCTTGTTGATTCTTCCATAAAGAAACCTTTTGGGAGAATTGATGATGTGCTTATTATTGTCAATGATAATTATGTGCCCATTGGTTTTCTTATTATGGACATTGAATGTGATCCTTCATGTCCAATTATTTTGGGACGTCCTTTTCTCCGCACCGTTGGTGCTATCATTGACATGAAAGAGGGAATTATTAAATTACAATCTCCTCTTAAAAAGGGAATGGAACACTTCCCTAGAAAGAATATTAAGTTACCTTATGAGTCCGTTACTCGGGCAAGTTATTCTTTTGGAGTTGATAATACTTGATCTTCTTGCATTATGCCTAGCTCAAAGGCATAAAAGAAAGTGCTTGTTGGGAGGAAACCCAATTTGTTTTTACTTTCTGTTTTAGCGGTCTTGATGCTTGTTACTACTGTAGCAACATCATTGTATCTTTATTTTTAAGCTTTGTGCCAAGTTATAGCCTCCGATTGCAAGGAAGTTCAAAAATTGTTACATAATGTCCAGAAACAGATTCTATCCGCTTGACGAAAATTTCGCCAAAAATCACAAGATCATATTTTTGATCTGGTGTTTTTACAGCATGCTCTATATAATTTCCTTTCTGGCATCTGTTCTGAGTGTTTTGATTTGAGTTGCAGAAGTACCCCGAATAAATTATTTACTACCCGTTGTTCTGTTTTTCACAGATTCTGCCATGTTTTGCGTTTTCATTGTTTTGCAAATCCAAGCTTACTTTTTATTTGCAAAAAACTTTTGGCAATCATGAGAAGCAGTAGCTTTTCGTGAAAATCTTTATTTCTAGCAGGTAATGAATTATTTTATTAAGGGTACTAACCACTCTAATCAGCTTATGATGAGTTTCGTATGAAGGGAGTTTTCAAATATGCGATAGGAGATGATGAAAGAAGATACAGGAGTGTCAAGCGCTCAAGCTTGGGGATGCCCCATGCACTCCCAAGAAATATTAAAGGAGACTCAAGTGTCTAAGCTTGGGGATGCCCCCGTGCATCCCCTTCTCTATCAACAATCATCAAATCGTCCATCTCCATGCTATATTTTTATCACTTCATATGTTATGTGCTATGCTTGGAGAGTCCCGCTCTTTACTTTTTAGTTTGTTTTAGCTTTGCTTGCTATTCATTACAAGTCAGAACCTAGCCTACCTTGTTTGGGAGAGAGACAAGCTCCATTCAACTCTAGAACACAACATAGGTTTTCATGCTTATCTTTTATGTGTGTTCTCTATCTTTTCATAGCTACTTTCATGATTAACTCTTAGTTTTTATGAGTATCTTTCAATGAGCTTTTATTTAGGTTTCTTTTGGAACTCTCTTGAGTCATCATGCTTATCTTGTTTAAAGAGTTGGCTCGTTGCACTGAGTTGTCTATCTTGCATGAGTAGGTAATTAAGATTGCTATTTAAGTATAGTAGTAACTTGCAATAGTTTTGAGGTATTGATTTGAGTAATGTTTGGACTATTGGTGCCAAGAGCTTGAGCCTATTAGTGATAGGTGTCGTATTTTGGGAAATCCGTGTGTTTTTTGAAAACTAAATTGATCACTAACCTCTGGAGGGGTTGGAATATATAGAGTACCCTCACGTTACCATTAGTCGAGGATGCGCAAGGATAACCAAACCCCCAAACACTCCTCCTCGGGGTACTTGTCTCTTTGTGAATTTCCTAACTAGAAAGAGAGTTACCGATAATAAGTGGATGAGTTCTTCGAACTAATGTGAGTATTCGATTGTTGGCACTTCCACCATCCATATTTTTCTAGCCTCTTCGGTACCGTGCATTGCCCTTTCTCACATTGAGAGTTGGTGCAAACTTTACCGGTGCATCCAAACCCATGACATGATACGCTCTGTCATACATAAGCCTCATTATATCTTTCCTCAAAACAGCAACCATACCTACCTATTAAGGCATTTCCATAGCCTTTCCGAGATACATTGCCATGCAACATCCACCATCTCATGACTTGATCTTCATGTCATACATGCTTTTGCTTGATCATAGAGCCGCATGATAGTTGGGCCTTGCCTAAATTATTGGTACATGACGCGCTAGTATCATTGCATATCCCGCTACACTGGCAGAGGCATACATTTTCATACATCATGATAGTTTTCACTTGTCTTTATGTTGAGTACTTCCTATAAAGTGTGATGATATTCTTTTTATTCATGTAAAACATAGAGTGTAGCCCTTAAGTGAGGAAAAGATCCCAAAGAGGACAAACAAAATATCCCAAAGAGGACAATTGAGAGATAAAAATAAAGAGCCAAAGAGGCCACAAATTTTTTTTAAAAGAGAGAAGGGTGCAACACTACTATTCCTTATGAAAGATCCACACTCGTACTCCATTGCTATATTGGTACTACATAGAGATTATCACTCATGCATAACTATGTGGGGACCCTTACACTATAGAACTTGGTTTGCATATTTCAATGATGAGCCTCCTCAAATGAGCTCTAGGACTTCATGAGCAAACAAGTTGGATCCACCCCCGCTAGTTCCATTGCAGAGCTTACCTTAGCTCATATGTGCATCCGTTACATGGCAATCCCTACTCCTTACATCATATCTATCATTTGGCTTTCTCCCGCCTATGGTTGTCCTCATTGATGTGAGACTTTCACACCTTTTTATCTTCCTTCCCCATCATTATTCTATTTTCCATCCTAAGTGCAAACATATCTTTCTTACGCTCATCCATTGCATGACTGCTCAAAGTCGAAAGGGAGAGGATCATTTGGACTTGTGCCTGACTAGTGGTCCGGGGATGAGTCAAAATAAGATTCCGACCAAGTGTGACATTTTAGTAGGTTGAGTTCTCAATTAAAAAAATATTTTATGATCTCAACCCATCCCCACTTCTTGCACGCAAACACCATTTGGAGACATTCGAGTCACGAACAGTGAGGGCTCTTGCACCTTTAGGTTCTTACTTTGCTAAATTCAATACTAGATTTAAACTCTTGCTTGTTATTGTCTTGTCTTGAATTGCATATCTCACTTGATCTACTTTGAAGTTCTTATATGTGTGTTAGCATGTCACCACAGAAATTATTGTGTTATCATTTATCTATTTGAGGACGAGCAGAAATAAAGCTTGGGGATGTTGATACGTCCCAAGCGTATCTATAATTTCTGCTTGTTCCATGATCTTTTGGGTGACATTGTTATATGTTTTGCTACACTTTTATATCATTTTACACATATTTGGACTAACCTACTAACTCAGTGCACCGAATGCCAGTTTTGGTTTGCTGATGTCTATTTTGCAGGGGCTTTTACCCAATTTTCCGAAGCTCGAAAAATTCCAAGAAAATATATAAAAAATCAGCGAGACGTAAGCTTCCAGATCACCGAAGATGGGCCAGAGGGGGGCCATGGGCCGTCCAGGCGACCTGCTGGCGCGGCCTATCCCCTAGCAGCGCCAGGAGGCCGCCTGGGTGGGCCCCACCTCTTCCGGTGCCCTCCTTTGGCCTATATTTAGTCCCCCGAGAGGAAACCCTTCCACAACTTCCAGAATCGCGAATTTCTCCATCGTTCCACCGCCGCAGCGCTTCCGAGATCGGGAGCGTCAGGAGACCTCTTCCCGACACCTTGCCGGAGGGAGGATTGACCTCCGGGTGCTTCTCCACCGTCATGGAAACTTTCCGGACGTGCCGTGAGTAGTCATCCTTGGACCATGAGTCCATGAACAGTAGCTATGTGATGTCTTCTCTCCAATCTTGTGCTTCAATGGTTAGTCTTTGTGAGCTGCCCTACATGATCAAGGCATCTATGTACTTCTCTTGCTATTGCTATGCTCGGTTTGTTGGGATCCGATGGATTATGAGATTATGATTAGATGGTTATGAGTTATATATTTGATTATCCTTTTATATTATGTTCCTTAGTGATTCATGCATGTTCTCCGTTGCCATTTATTGCTTTGGTCGAGTAGTAGATTGTAACTCCAAGAGGGAGCATTATGCATGATTGTGGGTTCATGCCCCTCGATGTCTAGCTTGAGTGATAGAAACATGAGACTAAGGGATGTGATGTTGCCACCAGGGAGAAAACAAAGGTGCTTGTGACCACGGTTGCAAGGATTGTTTACCTTACGCATAGTTCGTTAATGCAGTTGTCTGTTGCTTTGAGTTTACACTTTGGGTGGGGCTCGCAACTTAATACCGGCGAGATGTTCTGGATAGATATCTCAAGGTGGATAATTAGTAAGTAGATGTTGATGAATAAACGGTCTACTTGTCTTGGCGTACTGCCCATTACTATTGAATCTCTAACTATCAAGTAGCATAATTAGCGTTGCGGTGCGTTCCTAATTCTGTCAATTGCCCAACTGTGATTTGTTTACCCAAACATAGTTGTTTATCGTCTTTTGAGGGAGAGACATCACTAGTGAACATCATGTGACTCCAGTCCATACCATCATCATTGTTTACACCTCCACCATTTACCGTTTTCATTTAATTTTCCGTCGCAATCACTATTACTTTCCCGCTTGTGTTTTGATCCTTTGCAAACTACAAGGCCGGAGAGATTGACAACTTCTCTGTACTCGTTGGGAGCAAAGTTATTTGTTGTGTGTGCAGGTCCACGTCTTCTGCCAGGGTGGAAGACACCTACTTGTTGATCCTAGGAGTCCTCCTGGTTCGATAAACCTTTACAGTCTCTGTGTGAGGGAAAACTTGTTGCTGACTACATCTTAACCTTCCACTTGGGCTAACCAACAAGGAGCGAGAAGTATATACATCATCTCGTCATCAGGGCGCCCATGTCTCTAGGTTGGACGTCGTGTGCTTGGAGACGTATGGTGGGGCCTATAAAAATCGCCCATAGCCCTAGGCTAGACGCCAAGCACTTGGGGAGTGACGGTGGGGGCCACCAAAAGACCTTGACACTCTCACATAATAACGAGAAGCGAGAGAGGCCCGAAAGCTTAAGCTTCAGCGCGTGAAGATGTTCCGGGGTCCAGAGCAGCGAGCGCGTCGGGCTTTGGGTCTCATTTATAGGGGAGGCGTCCCGACCCCCTCACGCCCGATGAAGCCGGTTACCTTGATCTTTACCAAGGTCGGGGAACGGCTTGAGGCGGGCGCTCAGGAAGTGGAGACCTTGATCGTAGAAGGAGGTCACGACCTTCTGTCCCACGCTCGTGTGACGATCCTCGCGTGAGAATCAAGGGAGCGACGAGCCAACATATGCGCTTCCTCACCGAGCGGCGGGAAGCGCTCGAGAAGAATCCCCTAGGGAAGGACCCCCCGGGGGCGCCCATGTCTCCAGGCTGGACACCGAGCGCTTGGAGACGGAGGGTGGGGGGCCATTAGAATCGTCCATAGCCCTAGGCCTAGGGAGTGAGGGTGCCTCCTCAGAAGATCATGACCCTCTCACATAATAACGAGGGGGTTGTAAATGCCCGGGGGTCTCTCTTGTGTAACCCACGACGAGCCGCATCGTGGCGGAGGTAGGGGCCCCCTCCCACGTCTTCGTGGAAGTCCTCATGCTTTGCGCTAGGGAAGAAGACTGTGACCCCACGACGAGCCGCGTCCTGGCGGCGGTAGGGGCCCCCTCCCACATCTTAGTGGAAGTCCTCATGCTCCGTGATAAGGATGAAGACGAAGGAAACACCCTCGGGTCCGCATTTATTTTTAGGTTTGATCGTGCTAGACACAGATGCCACCTTTATTCGTCCTTGCCTTTGGCTTGCGAGCGAGCTCGTCGGGCTAGCGTGGACTGAGCGCGGTGGTCACGCCCGTTCTTTCTGGTCTCACGAGCGAATTAGCTTTGTGCTTTCCCGATGAAGGTCTCGGTTGTTCTGGTTTTTCTGAAGCTCTTTTGGATTTTGTACTCTCGCCACACACATATGCAAGTGGGGATGCCCAAATGCAGTCGAGCATGCACGCGCCATCAAGGCTTGGTGATTTTCTCTCCACGGGACTTCACATGCGGAGCCTCGCGAGGTAGGCCACACGAGCTGCCCCATAGGCGCGAGTCCCCGAGAGTAATGCTTCGGACACCCGTGCTCCCGTGCTCGGGGGCTGGGACCTGGCGCCACATCACCTCAAAGCGATCAAGAGAGGAGACGACGCCAGGGAAGGGGGAACCGGGTTCCTGAAGCGCCCCTGCCCGGCGACCCTAGAGGGGACCTCATGAGGGTGCCACCCTCATGAGGCTCACGCGGGCAACCGCGACCGAGGGGATGCAAAGCTGGGTGGCGCTTGGGGGCTGCATGTCCATGCTCTGGGCGCACACCAGGAGTGAAGATATGGGAGGCGAGTGCAATGGGCTCTCGTCGGCCGAGACGCAGACAACACGCGGAAAGGAAAACATTGCAAAAGGAACAAAGACAAAGACACTAGAAGAATGGCAGGCTTCCATTAAATGGAACAAAAGTAAATTAAAAAATGTCTAATGCCCTCACGAGGCCAAGGGTTCTCTGGTGCAACAGGGAGGCGCCGCGTGGGCGAACTGCCCTCCTCGGGAGGCACCGCATGGGCGAACTGCCCGACCAAGGACTCCATGTGCCCCTGCACCTCGGTCCTGAGAGGGCCCCGCAGCTCTGTGGGCATTGGCTCCATTGCATGGGAGAGGTCAAACACAGAGTTGTGGCAGCGCAGGTTGGAGAAGACGAGCGTGAGCGCGTTGCTCAAGAGGTCGCGCGCACCAGACTCAACATCCTCCTCCACCTTGTAAGCGCATGACTCCAGCGCCTCCACCACCGTAAATAGAAAGTCAGGGTGGCCCCTGTTGCCATAGGCCTGGGGCAGCACGGGGCATCCATGATGAGGCGGTGAAGGGCGGCACCTGTGCACAGGGCCAGCTCCCGGGACCGCTGAGCCCCACGCTCCTCCATGCGGCGCACGTGCGCCGTGCATGCGTCGTTTCGTCTTCGGCTACCTGAACATTGTTGGCGGCTTCGCCAAACTGGGCCAGGGGTGGACTTCAGATCCCCCTTGGCCTCCCCCTCGCTCCAGGAGGTGGCCTCGAGGGCGACTTGGGTCCCTCGCAAGTGGGCCCTGAACGTGTTTGCCTCCTTTCAGAGCGCATCGTACTTCAGCTGGAGGAAGGCCTCCCGCCTGGCGAGCTCATCGTGGTACTCCTACAGGGAAGCTACCCGCTCACGAGCCACCCTCGCGTTTGCGTCAGCTAAGAACGCCTCGTGCGCCACCTCAAGGGTGGCTTCGCTGGCAAGGACACGGCTCTCCAACGCCTCGAGGCTCATGCTCCGCCTCCTTGTTACAGGTGATCTTGTTAGGAGGCTTGACATAATAGGTGGTAGGCAGCAAGACATAGATATAGAAATGAGACAACTAGTATAAAAATGATAGTAGTGGTGTCCAGGGAAATGACCATCTTGCGTGAGATCCCGCTTGGAAGAAGAACGAATCTGCAACTCCGAAGCAGTTTCGGAACTCTATCGAGAAGAAAGAATTCGAAAACAAACAATCAACACACGATAAACAACACAACATATTCTTGGAATGATGCCCCCAAACAAATATGATGCATGTCCCGATTGAGTATGCGGGGCATGACAATTACAACAATCAAATACTACACATTAAGTGAAGCTCAATATGCAACGAGTTTCATATTGAACAAACTCCATGTTTGAATTACTTAGTTCACTCCTTTTTAGGTACACAACAGTATCAAATGTTGTTAAACATGGAAAGAGGTCGATCATAAATAAACTAACTGTTTAGGCTTTTTAAATGAGGTCGGAAATGACTTGTAGTATTTCCGAAGCGACCCCATATGTTAATTTCGAAATTGGTCAAGATCTAAACTAAAAATATTTTATAATTATTAAACATTAAAATAAAGTAGACCATGTTATTCTACACACCATTCTAGCCAATTTACATATATAGATCATCTAAAATGGAGTTATGGTCTAAAACATATGATCGACACAAGATAATATGCCATGAATGCAAAATGTATGCAAATGACATCCACGAGCATTCCAACCATGGATGCAGAAAGATATTATGAAACTACATGAGATTTTAAGGAAGTTTCATATATGGCATGTACAAATCGGACCAAGGGTTTAACAAATACAACCAATACAAGAAATAGACATAATCTACCCAAAAACATGAACACGACATTTTATACACACCAAAACAACAAGTTGTAGGAATCTAAAATGCTCAATCAAGAGATGAGGCAATAGTGTACAAGATTCACAACAACCTTCTTCATAGAAGCATGGATCACTAGGAAACGAGCTCACAAAATGTCTAGTTGAACACAATTTCAGACTTAGTGAAATATCAGTTTTAGCAATGCATTTTTATCATGAAGGCATATTGACAGCAAGAAAAACATATGCAATTAGGCATGTCCTACTACAATTTACTCCTTTCCGCAAAATCAAAAGAGGCGTGGTTTGCTTAATTCGAGCTTCACAAAATGGAACTTCACAAAAACAGATTGCAGATTTTAACATGACAGCACCTTGGGAGAACCAAATGAGCATGTTAATGATAATCTACATGGCAACCATATGCATTGAATCAAAGTAGACATATCCTACAACAATTCTCATGAAGGAATCATATGCAAAAGACCTACAAACTAGATGCAATCACCCACGCAAAATCGAACAAAATAATAGTTTAGACATATTCACGAAACACTTGCAACAGAGATATGAGCATGTAGATGCAATCTATTATGCATGCCAATGCCACAATCATGTACAACACATCAAGCACAACATTTTTAATATAAAGTTTATTTAAATCGCAGCAACGGTTATTTAGTTATGAAATAAATCATTTTAATATGGCATTTACGCAGAACTAAGCAAACAGAAAGTTTGAATATTTTACACATGCATGAAAGTTGGCTATTATGAATCTACACAAAATTCTAAACACTTTTAATCTTAAGTTTGTTTAATTCTGAAGCACGGATTAAATCACACGAAATCCAAAAAGACATCACAACAAAATATCATGCACACAAACTTGCTCAAATTACAAACTAATTGCACGGTAAAATTAATTGGATTTTTATACGCCAAAATCATATATAACATGTGGGTATTTACTATGGGGAAATTACATAACAATTATGCATCTTATGGCATTTATGCAAATTTCATGCAAACAACATTTTAAATATTTTTAACATGGATGAAAGTTGGAAATTATTAATCTACATAAAATACTACACATTTTAAATATTTAAAACATTTTAATCCGGTCCACGGTTATTTATTTATGAGCAATTTGAAATTATGACACTTTTCTGAAATTATGAAATACAATGGAAATGTTGAAATTCCCAGAGGTAGAAAAAAAACTATAACTACACCAGAGCTGCAATTGAGCCAATAGTGCATACGTGGGCGCAAGATAGCAAAATGGCGTTCGGGCGTGAGATAGCATGGCGGTGCTCACCATAAGGCCTTGAGCTTGTTACGGCTGGGCTTGGCACTGGGCCGAGTGCTGCTGAGCCGAAGACAGAGCGGGCCGGTGGATCGAGCAGAGCTGGGCTGCGAGGAGGCACGTGGCCCATGTGGGGCGAGGCTCGACCTGGTTGGGGAGCGGCCGAGGCGAGCGGCTAGGGCAACGATGCTCCTCAAGACGGGAGACATGGCGTGGCGACGGCTAGCTTGGGGCGCTAGGGCGCTGGCGGGTGACGAGGCGGCCGAGGACGAGGGGGCGGTGGCCGATGGGACGGATGATGATAGACCCGACCATGGGGCATCGGATCCCGCTTCGGGGGAAGGTCCGGCGGGGGTGTCGATCTCCAGCGGCGGCTGCTCGAGCATAGGTATGGCGAGGTAGCGACGCATTCTGATGATGTCGGGGCTCCGTTGGCCGAGGGCGGACTCTGGCGAGGTCGACGGTGCGCTAGCCGTCACGGCTTGGTGGCGAGGAGGCGAGTGGATCGGGCAGCGCTCGGGCTCTTGCGGGAGGCCGCAGGGAGGAGCGGTTCGGGCGGCGGAGGCGCGGGAGGGCCAGGGCGAGCTGCAGGCAAACTTGGCAGGTGGCAGCAATGGAGAGGTGGCTAGTCGGCGCGGGGTTCGAGGTGGAACTAGGGTTTACCCGGTTTGCACTGTTTGGGAGTCTATTTATAGCAAATGGGCCTACAAATGAGGATTTTAGTCTGTTTTCGGGCCGTAGGATAGCGATCTAATGGCTCCGGACGGATAGGGCTTACGCTAGGTGGGCTAGTGCTTGTGTAGAGGGGGGTGGGTTGAGGTGAGAGGGGGGTTTGGCAGCCCGTGACAAGTTTTTAAATATCAAAAACCTTCGATGTTTTAACCGGCTATAGTGCCTCTATACATTTAACGGTTCAGGTATTAAACAGATTCCGATTGCGATGAAATTTAGCAAACGTCCTACCTACACTAAAACAAGACAACACACGAACTTTCAACCCATTCCGAGAAATTTTTATACACACTTTTAAAAACCATATTTTAACAATGTCACGGGCGCGCGCGTGTGTGGTTAGTCCCGAAACGACCAACGACAAAATGGACAGAACCAGCAACTAACAACAGATGCAAATTTCAAAAAAATTGATGGCAACGGACTGTTGGTGCTATGTAGATGATGCAAATGATGCAAATGATGTGATGATGAATGCGACAACAAGATGAATCAGACGACCACACCGGAATAAAATGGGAATCTTCCAGAGCGTCGGTTCCGGGCTGTTGCAACTCTCCTCCACTAACAAGAGATGTGGACCCGAGATCTAAGAATGAAAACGGGAAGAGGAGGTGGAAAGGAAGAGGTAAAACTTAGTTGCTTCTTGACAAACCAATGAAACCGATGAATCTTGAAGGTCGCCAGAGATGAAGAATGGCATGACGAACAAGCAAGAATTCAAAACAAATTTGGGAAACACCTCGATAGAAGAGAGAGGCAAAACTTGATAAGATGAAAACAACTTGAAAAGAAGACACCACACTCCTATTAAATGGATAAGCAAGGAAAGAACATGTTGTTAACAAAATGAGATGATGAATCAAAGAGAGAAACATCACAAGCCTCCGGGACAAAGAATAGAAACTTGGTCATTTGATGGAGAATAAAATGACAACTTCTACCACAATTGAATTTGATAAGAAACCTTACAAGAAGAATTGAACGGAGTTGTTGGAAAATCAACAATGAAAGAAAAGGCTTGTTGTGGGTTTATGGAAAACATCTAAAATTATGAGTGACAACCGTCCCCTAACGGAAACAAAGATTGCTTAGGTGCAACAAGAGAGGCAAAACTTCTTTCACCAAGAAGATATATTGAGAACTTGGGTCAACGATAATCACCATAATAGCAACAATCCTTAGAAAAATCTTTAGGTGAAATCTAAACCAAGATAGGTTCAATGAATAAATCATGAGTTAAAAATATCTCATGATCAAAGAAATTTGTGGGTTTAAATAACTCATTCTTGAAACAAATTTTCTTCAAGACTCCTTGTAAATCAAGAATGCTATAACACCACCTCAAAGGATACAGGCGGAATGATTGCACTTTGAAATGCAAGATAAAGAATACTTGAGATTCTCCAACAGGAACCATGAAGAACCCATTGAGAATGAACTAACTCCTTGAAGAACCACCCTGATGAACCTACATATACAAAAGAATGTTGAAAGGAAATGAATGTTGAAAAAAATAAGATTATGTCCTTGCAAGATTTACATGGAACTTTTTGAAGAAATACTTGAGCAGACTTGGAACTCCGCAAAAGAAAAGATGAACAACTTGAAATCAAGAATTTGATATTATGTACAACTCCGAAAGAAGGATTGAAAACACCAACTGAATAAAGAATAAGAATTTCGTTATGCTTATCCTTCATCAAGTTAAATTGATGACAAGAAATGGATTTGGCATACTACTTATTCTTCTTGAAAAGATTGAAGAGAGATATTGCACACTGAACAAGTCTTGAACACATCACTGGTAAGAATTCACAAACCACTTGGGACACCAAAAATGAATGGAGATACATGAGAACGAAGAGACCACAGTCCACCTAATAAAAAATTCAATAAAGCACCGAAATAATTGAGATACGAATGAAGAGACAACAATTTAGAAGAATTTTAGAATGAAAGCTGAAAGCTAAGAACGAAGAAATCTTCTGAAATGATGGCCTTCGGAGGATCAAGAAATAAACACAACACTGAAATTATCCAGATAGATATGGAAGAGTTTTCTCATGATCGAAAACAATTTAAGAGGATCATAACAGGCTGAGATGATGAATCTTTATAAGAATAGACAAAGATTCAAGAGGAACTCTTCTTCGGTCTTCAACGCTGAGAATGATGACGAGAAACAACACCATGAATTGCCGACACACTCGAGAACAATGAATAAGGAAAGGTTAAGCCAACGATGAAAATTAATTTGAAAACAATCTTGAATGAGGGATATGACTGATGGAATTCACTCTTACGCTATATTAGAAAAGAACTTGAGATCTCCGGAAAAGATTAGAAGAGACAGTAAGGTCCTCGAAAAACATGTGGATTATGGGCCCACTAAAAGAAAACACCATTGAAAATATTGCTTAGATAGAGAGATTGCATCGGCACAAATTAAGAACTTGATGAGGTGAGAACCTTGAAATAATTTAAAAGGATTTGAATCAAAACACGAAATCTCTAAGATATGTTCAGCACCCCTGATAGAATAGAGAGATGAATAAACAAGAGAGGCTTGGAAGATAATTTCCAACGTGGGAAAGAAATGAATGACTAAAAAGGATATTATGGACACCGAAAGCTTGAATTGAATCCATCGGAGAAAAAATGAGAATGAAGAATGATGAACTTAGCACTCAACATCTTCACAATGCATCACGGGAAACAAAATGAAAGAAAATATAGTTGAAGCAATAATGAAAAGAAATGCACTAGGATGATAATTAATCATGGAAGAAAAGGGTGGGAGGGTGGGGAAACAAAGACAACTTGGATGGATGAAAAGAACTCTGAAAAGAAATATGTGGAACGATCTTGAAAATATTGCACAGGGTTGAATTAACTTGAAGAGAAGCACACCTGATGAAAAAGAATTGACATGACAATTTGATTGAGAAAATTGATTAGCACCGCCGTAGAAATATGGAAACACCACTTAAAAAAGATATGAAATCACCACTTGACATCGAAGCAACTCAAATTACCATACACCAACAAAATAAAGGATGAGGCTTACGAAAGAAGCCAGAAACAAATTCATGACAGAAATTTTGTTCCATATTTTCGTGGTAAGGATCACACGGGTCGATCATATATTGGATTGTCATATTGAAATGACACTCGAATATTCTCCCTGGGCGTAGCGAACTACAAGGCTTGACGAAGCATATCGGACAACACATATCAAGACTGTCCTCTATAAGAAAGACCGTGAACAAATAAACCACTAGATGTCGAACCCCAACCACACATCATGCATTTGTTGGAAGATAATCCAAGGTAACTACTTGAATTCCCACTTGAGAATTTCTAAAATATTTCTTGGTTATGCTATCAGGTTGCGGATCTGGGAACCTACTCAATGTAATCAGCTACATGACCTTTCCCACAACTATCAACACATATCCGAGAAGTTCCACAAACTCATCTACCTTAGGGTTTCGAAAAACAACGATACCAGACCTGGTACATCATCGGAGCTATCTCCACTAGCACTGGGGAAAAGTCAGGACACTATTTGCCCCCAAGCAAAGTATTGAAGAATTTCGATGTCCGTGTCCTCAGATACTGTGACATCCTCGACTTTTGCAACAGTAATTATTGTAATTAAGCTACAGTGATCAACCGCTAATGATGCCACGTCATCGAATTCTCATCTCAGACCCGCGTTGATTCGAGTCTGTCCGGATCCAAAATTTAAAAGCAAAAGAAAAAGTACTTTATAAGTTCATTACAAATATTAAAAGAATATGTATATGAAAGAGAGATTTAGAAGTATGTATAATAAATTGAAAAAGAAAGTATTTAAAAAGAAAAATCAGTTAGTGAAAAGAAATTAGAAAGAAAGAAATAATAAAAAAGGGAAAAGGCAAAATAAAACAAAATGAAACAAAAAGAAAAAAAGAAAAAGCAACCCCCCCCGGCCCAGCTGGGCCACCCACAGGCCCAACCGGCCAAACCCTAGCCCCCTGGCGAGGGAGCCGCCACCTCTCCCTCCCCCCTCGCTACTCCCTCCCCCCCTGGGCGCCGCCAGCACCCCCCCCCCCACTCCCACCAACCAGGCCCCACCCCCACGACAGCGTCTCCCGTAACTCCCTCTCTCTCTCTCGTGATTCTCTCCCTCCCCCACGACCCTGCTCTCTCTCCCAGCGCCCCCTCGGCAGAGCCCGTCGCCCCTCCCCTCGGATCCCCACGCCACCATCCCTCCTGCCTCCTCCCTGGCCGGCGGCCTCTCCTCCTCCCGCCGGCAGCCCCCCTCGGCCTCCCTCCACCGACCCCTGCCTCCCTGTCCGGCGAGCCCCCTCCCTGGCCGGCGCGCCACCTCCTCCCGCCGGCGAGCCCCTCGGCCTCCTCCTTCCCGCGGCGAGCCCCGGCCCCCCTCGGTCCTTCCTCCCGCGGCGAGCCCCGGCCCCCGTCGGCCTTCTCCCGCTCGGTCCGGGAGGGACCGGGCAGGGAGACGTCATCACCTCGCCGGATCCGGCCGGCTCCCCCTCGCCGGCACGTCACTACCATCATCACCGTCCCCTTCACCACCGGAACCACGCCGTCTCCTTCGCCCCTTCCCGGAACTCCGTCTTCACCGGCCGTCTCGTCACCGTCGGTGAGCCCCTCCTCGGGCTCCTCCCACCATGTCGATCTCCTCACCGCCCCGGTTCCGTTCCGGCAAACGGGGCCTCGATCCGTTGACGGTAGACTCCGGTAGGAAGGTTTGAATATTTGGTTCCTCTAGGTTGAGTTGGAGCAGAGAGAGTTCTCTGTCTCTCTGTTAGCAAAGAGGGAGATGAGTGTTGAGAGAGAAAAGAAATAAAAACAAATGATGTATTAGATGCGTATGTATGTATGTATGTATGTATGACATGTGATGTATGTATTTGCGTATATGGATATTTAGAGGAATACGGTATTTGCACGGTTAGGTATCTAATAATAAAAAGATGAGTAAATGGCCTAGGGTCACTTACCGGTGGGGCCAATGCACCCGCTGTCTATGACACGGAGGCCCCACGCGATAGTTAATATAAAAAATAAAAATAATGTTTTTATTAAATAAATAAATAAATAGATATATTAGTTAAATTAATTAATTAGAATAATTAGAGTATGACACGCGGGTCCCCCACTAAATTAATCTGATTAATTAATATTTAATCTTAAATAAAACTTGTGCCTATGACGTTCGGGACCCGCTGGTCAGTTGACGAGTCAAATGTTGATGTCAGCCTGACATCGCGATGATATCATAATAGGATTTTATTAAATCTTTTAAATCTGTTTTTAATTCCTAAATAATTAATAAAACTTTGAAAATTAATATAAAATAATCCGTAAGTCAGATCAAAATAATTTCAACATGAAAGTTGATCAGCAAAACGAGACGAACCCGGATACACGGCCCGTTCGTCTGTCACGCGTCCCTAGCATAGCAAACTTGGAACGTTTCCATCGTTTCGAGTATAACCGGTAGTAGCCCGAGACCCGGGAAAATATCGTCAGATATTCTTCCGACCCGTCTATGACGGATGTTGCTGCGTTAGTTCATGTCTAGCCTGCATCTTGCCATGTCATGCTTTGTGTTGCATCGGTGCTATTATTTATTGTTTCTTCCCCCTCTTCTTACCGGTAGACCCCGAGACTGACGCTGCTGCCGGGTACATCTACGACCCTGCCGATCAGTCCTTTGACGCAGAGCAGCAAGGCAAGCAAACTCCCCTTGATCATTCCTATATCGCCTATGTCTTTCTTCCTACTGCTTGCATTAGTATTTTGCTACTGTTGTAGTTAGCTCCTATATCTGATGCATAGCCTATTCTTGATAAACTGCTACTTTCAGTCCTGTACTTTAAATATGCTTAGTATAGGTGGAGCAGTCATCCCCTCAGACCCCGTAGTCCAGTTGCCCCGCTTGGTTTCAATTCTCGATCTTTGATCGACGAGCCAGACCCAACACAACACATTCACCCCCCCTTCGTTGTACGAGCTACATAGATACTATCGGGTACCGAGGGTGACACCTCGCTAAGTACTCCTGATGATATATCTGTAGTATAGCTAGTCGGTCGTGGTTATCGAGGGTGATTCCTCTTTCACCATTCCCGATGACGCCCCTGTCGTGCAACCCCGCGAGTGTGGGACCCCCGAGGGTGATTCCTCTAAGCCCACCTTGACGGGTACATCGTTCGGAATCCAACGAGGGTGGTACCTCGGATTCCCCCGATGTTACAACCACACAGTTACTCGACCATGTTACTGGGATCATTGGTGATTAGTTGTAAGACGGGTGGATTCCCGTGAGACTGTGTTGATGGCCTAATTAAAATGTTAATGGATTTGGGTATTTTATCTGGGTTGGTCGGAGACCTTTTCGCACTAACCGGCTACGCGGGAAGAATTATGGGTACTCGGCGTCGCGGTATCAGCCGAAGCTTTTCAGATGCCAGCAATGTAGCGGCGCGCGCCCGAGTGGTCCCGAGATGCATCGCGCTTGTGATTAAGGGATGCTAGGACTGACGTCGGCCGCCCACGCCACGTGCAGGAGCGTGAAGGGGAACTGGGCCCACGAACCCTTTGTGCTTAGGATTTAGACCGGCGGGCTGGCCTCTCTGATTAGTCTTAGGTGGGGCTGCGACGTGTCGATATTCCGAGGCCGGGCAGGACCCAGAAAAGTATGTCCGGCCAGAGTGTTATCGAGCGTGACGGGACATGTGGTGCACCCCTGCAGGGATGAAAATTAACTATTCGGATAGCCGTGTCCACAGTTAGAGGACGACTTGGAGTTGTGCCCCGATCTTTTACAACTACAATTGTTACTTAACTAGAATTAGTTTGCCTCGGCATTGCTTCCTCGTAGGGAGTCGAGGGAGGATCCTTAGGCGTGACCTCACTTTAATATTGCTGCAACAATATGACTATTTATGTTTTACCCCTGTTCTACTCTCGTCTATTGCTGCAAGACCCTGAAGATGCTAGTCTTCGATAGGACTAGGCCTTCTCTCTCTATTCTCGCATTGCTGCAGTCAGTCCACATATACATCCCCCTTCTTTGATACTGATGCATATTTAGAATAGTTCTGATGTAAGACTTGCGAGTACTTTGGATGAGTACTCACCGCTGCTTTGCTCCCCCCTTGTTCCCTTGATCCGTTTGCTGCGACCAGATGATGGAGCCCAGGAGATGGAGGTCCCCGCCGCCGACGACTGCTACCCCGACGGTGCCTACTACTACGTGGAGGCCGCTGATGATCAGGAGTAGTTAGGAGGTTCCCAGGCAGGAGGCCTCGCCTCGTTCGATCGTTGTATCTTTTGTGCTAGCCTTCTCTAAGGCACCCCATGTTTTATGTCTGTACTCAGATATTGTTGCTTCCGCTGACTCGTGTGTTTATCTAGCTTTCGTATTCTAGCCCTCGAGGCCCCTGGCTTGTAATATGAAGCTGATGTTATTTTTATTTGTGTCTAGAGTTGTGTTGTGATATCTCCCCGTGAGTCCTTGGGTTTGATCGTACGCATTTGAGTGTATGATTAGCGTACGATTAAGCCGAGGGCGTCACAGATACTAAGGAAACTGAATGATAACAATGTGTCGAAAACCCTTTGGAGCTCTACTCCTAGATGACAGGAGGCACCAAGTAAGAATTTTGTCACATCGCCATCATATAGATTCCAAAATACCAACGTGATCCTAAAAAATTTCTTAGCGAAAATAGGTGCAGAATTAAAATTCCTAGGACAAAATTCCTCACTAGAGCATAGAAGAGGAGTAAAACAACCCTACCCTCCGATATATAACTAGACTCAAAGTAGTTTTTCACTAGACTCGACTCGGCCAAGTTCAATCAATTAAGGGGGTCCTAGGTCGGTACTACTCTAATACCAACATGTAACGTCCAAGATGCGATCCTATCCTTATTTTGGCTCGAGGGCCTCAACTGGGATAGAAGCGCATCTCGCTGTTTCGCAAGAATGGATATCGTTACAAGTACATGTACAGAAGAGAGTATATGGAATTGGCTTACACTCGCCACAAGCTACAACATGAACATTTCAACACAACAATACATTCAATCATCATGTACAAGAGCATGGTCCCACTATGGATGGGATCAAACAATAAAAATAAATGATGTCCATCCTTGATATCCTGGGCTGCCGGCCTAGAACCCATCTTAGATCAATGAGGAAGAAGAATAAGAAACTCCAAATAGAACAATCATCGTGCTCACGTCAAACTATCACTTTACCTATACCTACAACTGTTGTTGTAATTATCTGTGAGCCACAGTGACTCATCAATCTCATTTCCAAAGGTATCAAGACTAGCAAAGCTTAATGAGTGAGGTATGGTTAAGTGGTGAGGCTGTAGGAAGCACTAAGCCTTTATTTGAGTGCCTAACTTACGAGTACAAGAATAAAAGGGTGGTGATCTACACATAAACAGACGTGGACTAATAATGATCAAGAATTGATCGTGAACACCTACTTACGCGTCAGACATAGCCCCATCGTATCCTCTCTCGGATAGATAGCTCATGAGAAGGGACAGTCACGGTTACGCACGTACTTGGCATTTTTAATTAGGTTTACTTCAAGTATATTATTACCGGGTATTAAACAAAGTTTGCACGTAGCCACATAACTACGAGCATGGCTCTTCGAAAGATTTAACCCTGCAGGGGTGCTCCAACTAGTCCATCACAAACTACCACAAGCTGCGTGGAATAACATCAATCACGGAAGAACCGTAATCTCCTTAGAAATTTCGATGGAAAAACTCAACCTCAAGATTGCCCAAAGTATTCTCGTAATCCCGCACACAATATGTTCGAGAAGTGTAAAACAAATCCAGCAAGACCACCCGGCAGGCCAGATCCCAATAGGAGCCGCGTGTATCTCTTTCTCAGGGCACTACCAGATGGGCAAGACATCGGGTTGGTTAAAACCCCAGGTGACCAGGGGGCGCTGGACATCGTCCGGTTTGGACCAACACTCATGAGGAGCACTGGCCCGGGGCATTGATTAATTATCTACGGGGTGATCATGCCTATGCCAATTTCAGTTGTTATTAAGCAAATAGTACCAATGTTGGGCTTTGCCAGAAGAGTTCTATTACAAAACGAAAATCAAGGCGGTCCCCATAACAACCCCGAACATGTTTGGAGTGCTCAATATTGTACATAACACCGGTACACAAGTAACTAGGGCCACAAAGGTGGAACAAAATACCGAGCAAGAAGGCCAAGTCTTCTACCTTTTACCAAGTGTATAGGTGCATTAAATTAAATAGAAATAATATTGTGATATATCAAGGAATCCATGTTGTCACATGGAAGCAACTACACCTGCAAGTAGCAATGCTATAAGAAGAGTTGAGCAAGCAGTAACATAGCCAAACAAAGGTTTGCTCGGAGTGGAGGGGCTAGAGGCTTTTCATGCTAATGTTGGGAGGCTTGACATAACAGGTGGTAGGCAGCGACACATAGAGATAGAAATCATACAACTAGCATAGCAATGGTAGTAGTGGTTGTTAGAGCATATATCTCCATATGTGGTTTTGGTAATTGTTGACAATTCCTATGGACTAATGGTTGCCTTAAGTTACATTTATAGGATTTGTCCATAGGCACTTCTTGAAGTCCATCTGTTGGGTTCAAGGAGTTTATATGATGACCAAGATGGTATTCAAGGTATTATCCAAAGAATGGTCATAGAGACACATGGTTGATCAAGATCTCAGACAAAGAGTAAATCAAGATGATCAACACACAAAGCGTACAAGATGTACCGAGAGGGATCAAGTGATCCCATGGTATGAGTTCTATGTGGGGGTTAGGTGTGTTTCCATGGGCTTGCGTCAAAGGGAAGATCTCATACAACCCATGAAGTATGACGTCAAGTTGTGATTGTCATCAAGATTGCGATGTGCAAGTTCAAGTGGATCAGCACGAAGATATCATGCTTGAAGCTTGCTGTCCATTGTGGTGGCAATGGACTTGTGAATATATGCTGAAGAGTGGCTCACCCATAGTGAGTATGGGGGAGCAATCAACTAGTCTTCATCAAGCCAACGCAATCAAGAAAGGTGGTCCATCTTGAGGAAGCCAAGATCATCATCATCTAGCTCAAGAGGACGAGGTGCAAGGTATAGGTTTGCCCTTGATAGGTTTTCTGTTTAGGATAGATTGTTGTACTATCAAGGGGGGCTCTCAAGTGAGTAGCTTGATCGTATCTTTCGTTGAGAGCTCAAACCATTTGCATCCTTGCATCATACTTCTTGGTTCTTGTTTGGTGTTTCTCTTTGTGAGTTTTAGAGCTTATGGTCATCTTCGTGACAAGCTCGAGTTCATCGAAAACGGAGTCCATATGCATCTACTATGATGTTTTCGATGTTGGAGTTTTTGCCGGTTCTTCAGTCATAGAGGACTCACATCTCTATATCATTGGCATTTTCATATCTGCATGGTCGCTGTTTGGATAGCTCTTGTCGTCCTGAATCCAACAAGCTTGGGTTTGCTCGATTCGGAGCTCGTATGCGAAAGTTATGGCTGTTTCAGTGGCGAGCGGTAGTACCGCTGGACCTAGCGGTAGTACCGCTGGCCCTAGCGGTAGTACCGCTAGAGCTGGCGGTAGTAGCGCTGTCCCAGCGGTAGTACCCCCCCTGGCCAGCGGTAGTACCGCTCCAAGTTTTTAGTACCGTCATCTTTGTGGTTGTACTGCGTCGGACCTTTTTGCGAAGACTTTCTTGGCGGTGGTAGTGCCTTTGCACTACTAGGGCCCCAGCGGTGGTACCGCTGGGACGAGCGGTAGTACCGCTGGAGTGCCAGCGGTTGTACCGCTGCAGCCAGCAGTAGTACCGCTAGCTGGCGGTAGTACCGCCCCTGGTCAGCGGTAGTACCGCTGGGCTCGGGCTGTAAGTGGGGGTAACGGTCTGATTCCTTCCCCCACTATATAAAGGGGGTCTTCTTCCCCCTTGGCCTTATCTATCTGTTGAGCTCTTGTTCTACCTCCATTGTTGACATTCTTAGAGCTTGCTAACTCTCAATCCCTCCAATGATTCTTGCTTGTTCTTGAGGGAAAAGAGAGAGGAGATCTAGATCCACATATCCACCAATCACTTTCTCCTCTATGTGAGGGGAACCCCTTGGATCTTGATCTTGGAGTTCTTTGTGAGCTCCTTGTTCTTCCTCTCATATTTCTCCATAGCTTTCGTTGTTGTGGAGGGATTTCAGTGTGAGGGACTTGACCACTTCGTGTGTTCTTGCCATTGCATTGGTTGCATCGGTTTGAGTTCTCCACGGTGATACGTGGAAGTGAAGGTTGAGAAGCTTATCACCTTTGGTATTGTTCTTCGTGGATGCTTTGGCATCCTAGAAGCTTGGTGGTGTCTCACAGCTCAATCATTGTGGTGTGAAGCTCCGGGCAAGCGTCGGGGCCTCCAATTAGGTTGTGGAGATAGCCCCGAGCAATTTGTCCGGGTACCGGTAACCGCCACCAAGGGTTGCCACGCGTACGGGTTCGGTGACCGCCCCCAAGGTTTGCCATTTGTACGGGTTCGGTGACCGCCCTCAAGGGTCCCTTAGTGGAATCACGGCATCTTGCATTGTGCGAGGGCGTGAGGAGATTACGGTGGCCTTAGTGGCATCTTGGGGAGCATTGTGCCTCCACACCGCTCTAACGGACATTAGCATCCGCAAGGCTGTGAACTTCGGGATACATCATCGTCTCCCCGTGCCTCGGTTATCTCTTACCCGAACCCTTTACTTATGCACTTTACTTTGTGATAGACATATTTTTTATTGTAATATATCTTGCTATCACCTAGTTGTTTATCTTGCTTAGCATAACTTGTTGGTGCACATAGGTGAGCCTAGTTGTTTGTAGGTTTTGTGCTTGACATATTAAACGTTAGTTTTATTCCGCATTTGTTCAAGCCTAAACCTTAATTATTTTAAAGCGCCTATACACCCCCCCCCTCTAGGCGACATCCACGTCCTTTCAATTGGTATCTAAGGAAATTATCATCTTGCCTAAGATCCCGCTTGTAAGAAGAACGAATACGTGACGAAGACGAACCAACATAGTCGAACGAATCCTCACACTCCAAAGATGTTTCGGAACTCCATCCAGAAGAAATAATCCAAAAACAAACAATCAACACATGATAAACACCACAACATATTCATGGCGTGATGCCCAAGAAAATATGATGCATGTCCGGATTAAGTATGCGGGGCATGATAATCACAACAATCAAATAGTACACATTAAGTGAAGCTCAATATGTAACGAGTTGCATATTGATGAGACTCCATGCTTGAATTAATTAGTTCACTCCTATTTAGGTACATGACAGTATCAAATTTTGTTAAACATAGCAAGAGGTGGATCATAACTAAACTAACTATTTAGGCATTTTAATTGACGTTAGAAATGTCTTATAGTATTTCCGAAGCGACACATATGTTAATTTTGAAATTGGTCCAGATCTGAACTAAACATATTTTATAATTATTAAACAGCAAAATAAAGTGGGCCATATGATTCTACACGCCATTCTAGCTGATTTACATAGATATGCAAATGATATGATCAACATAAGATCATCTAAAACGGAGTTACGGTCTAAAAGATATGATCAACATAAGATAATATGCCATCAATGCAAAATATATGCAAATGACATCCACAAACATTCCAAACCATGGATGGAGTAAGATTTTATGAAACTACATGAAATTCTAAGCAAGTTTCATATATGGCATGTTCTAATCTGAGCAACGGTTCAACAAATAGAACCAATACAAGAAATAGACATAATCTGCCCAAAAATAGCAACATGGCATTTTATACACACCAAAAGAACAACCTACATGAATCTAAAATGCTCAAACAAGACACAAGGCAGTAGTGGACAAGATGCACAACAACCATCTCCTAATGACAAATTGAATAGAAGTATGGATCACTAGGAAACGTGCTCCCGAAATGGCTAGTTGTCGGGACCCCGATCCTAAGCCATAGGAATCCAGCTTGTAACACATCACATCTCTTTGCGGTCTCACACACCGTTATCCCCACGGCTGTAGCCTTACCTTAGCCGGGACCGTTTGCGCCTTTTGACTCGCGTATGCAATTGTGTCGCTAGCAATCCAATGACAAAGAACCCGGATCGACATGTCTAGTCATAAACCAAAGCGGCAGTTCCGCACAGGGCAGGCATACATGACCCAGCAAAGCAGGTCAACCAATGTAGACGAGTCGTAGACGAGTCGTAGCAAGCTACAGGGACTCCATTACATCGCGTAACATTTCCCCAAAGGGGACAGACACAACAGCTAAGAAGGACACATGCCGGTCAACCAATGTGTCCGGAGCATTAGCGAACTACCATGGCTCGTTGGATCACAAAGGGGCATTTCCTTGTAAGGAATGCTACTAAAGCCTACGGCTAGGTAATGGAACCCCATACATATCAAGTACAACACACGTACGCATGGCATACCGATATGTATAGATACATCGATGGCATCACAACATAACCATAACATACAACTTTATTTAGAAGGCTCGGAAGAGCCACACACATAATATTACAAGGTAGGGGTCTCACGACCCATCATCACAAATCATAGACACAGTTCTTACAAACCAGCGGAAGAGTAAAGCTGTCTGAGTACAAACAGATGGAAAGATAAAGGCACATGGCCTGACTATTTACAGACCCATCCTAGGGCCAGATCGTAGCTGGGATACCAGCTACTCGTCGTCGTTGATGTCTAGGTAGAACCCTCCATTAGGGTCATTAACAACCTCTGCAACAATTTATTAAGCAAACGTGAGTACAAAAGTACTCAGCAAGTCTTTAGGATAAGCTAGCTACTCATGCAATATATCAAAAAGGAGTTGTGGGGTTTCATGCGGAAAGCCAGCATTTGACTCGTGGCTAGACAACTTGCATTTTAAAGTAGTTTTGACAACTTTGATTTCTCGCACACGAGTCCACTAACACCAAAACAATACTCCATCGTGGAATCATTCCGTCTCCATACAGAAATGCCGTCCACGACACTCACGCTTATCTTGACAATCTTATGAGTACTCATTAAAGTTATCTATGAACAACATATGTCTCCAAGTAGTCCATATCCGCGGACACGACTATTCGAATAGATCATAACCCTGCAGGGGTGTACTTCTTCACACACGCTCTCGCCACTTATCGCCATGTGCACGTCATGCACCTCGGCAACCTTCAAGCGGAAGCCCAACGAGGGAGTCGGTCACGACCGTTAACCACGCTAATACTTAGTCCAGGTCTATCGCCTATCTGAGGGTAACCCGTACGGAAGTCCTGCCGAGGTTTCCGCCACGGCCCCAAACGATGTGCGCAGGGTTCCCAAACCCACCATCCGGGTGCCACTTGGTACACCGTGCCACTGCCTACCGCATCACAGCCCACCTCTCAGGTCAGCGCTATGCACGACCTCCAGTATGACTATAAACACCAGAAACTACTTGCAACTCCTGGACCGAGTACTAAGCGGTTAATAAGTCGAGCGGGGTCATATTTCAGGGCCCAGCATGTGATAGTATCTCGTCTTGGATTACATACACGGAACTCAGTTCCTAAGGACGGTTCCAATGAAACAACCCGACATGTACTCCTACATAGCCTTTCACCGGTACCTTTACCAAATCAGGTTTAACACACAACCTTTACTTACTGAACGCATTCTCACAATTTTGTTCATCACCCAGATGACAGACCACACAACTCTAAGCATAGCATGCATAGCAGGATAAGGCACATCATGGCTCAAGCATCTACCAGGTATGCAAGGTTGCAAGGTTCAGCTATTTACTGTGACAAAGACAGGTCATGCAAAGGAAGTGGGTTCAACTAACGTGGCAAAAGCATTTGAAGCGTTTGATCCTAATGCAATAAGTAAGTGCAGCAGCGAGAACATAGTATTTATTAGGATGATCAAAATGGTTGCTTGCCCTGTTGCTTAGCAGAGGGACAATATCTGTCAGTCGGATATTCGGTGGAATCCAGAGGAGCGGAGCCTACTGATAGAAATGACATCAATCAATATCAATCATATGCAACAAGATGATGCATCAGCATGGCATGAAGATGAAAGGTGGTAGGCTAATGTAGCTACCGTTTATTAAGTTGAAGTTGATTTGAATCAAGATTCAAATATCACTTCAAACCAGGTATTTTCGAATACCCTTTTAATTGATTCGACCTGATGCTCAGGTCATCTTGTTTTAACATGCATGGGAATGATATGTTGAGTTGCTCGTTGTGATTGAGCATTGTTTGGTCATGGCATTTGAAGTGGAATTCAAATGAATTTCAAATTCCAACTCCAAAGCATTTATCAAATTTAACCTATTCACCATTTTGCATGTTTGGTGAAGTTAACATTTTCAAACATGTTTGAAAATGAGATATTCAGATTCCTTGGATTTTTCTGATCATTTTTCATATATTATTTGTCCAAATTGGAGTTATATTAAAACTTTTATGAATTTCCAAAGTTTTGAACTTATTCTGGAATTATTTTTAAACAGAAAAAAATTTATTGCATCGGCATGACATGAGCAGGTCCAACTGGCCGTTGAAAGTCAAACCTGACCAGTGGGACCCACTAGTCAGTGACTCAGGCCAGTTTTTAGTTTAAATTTAAGTTGATTAGTTAATTAGCAGGGTAGGACCCACCTGTCAATGGATGCTTTTGTTAATTTAATTAAGTTAATTTTATTTTTATTATTACTAATTAACCAGAGGCTGGCCCCACCTGTCATAGACTCAGGGGGGTCAGATCCACCAGCGGCGAGGTCGTTCTCGCCAGCGGTGAGCCTCCGGCAACCTCCAGGACGGCGGAGAGGCTCGAAAACGCGGCACAGGCGGCCAAACTCTGTGCGGAGTGCACCATAAGAACGACACATCTCCTGCAGGTCCATTTTTGCATTTAGCCGAGGACGAACTGGCCGGAGAGGGCACCGGCGACGAGCTTGGCGGCGGCCGAAGCTCGGGCATCGCTGGGCTCATGGAAACAGAGGGAGTTACGCACGGGACTGAGCTCCTACAGTACCTACTGGACGCCCTGAAGCCACTGGTGGCCTCAGATGGACGAGCCGTTCACCGGAGGGCTACCGGCGACGAGCTCCCGTGGCGGATCTCGTCGGGCTCCGGTGAAAACAGGGCTAGAGGAAGAGATCGAAGGGGGAAACTTGGGGAAATCTTGCCAGGCTCACGGGGAGTGCAGTGGTAGCGCTAGCTTGCTCAGGGACGACCTGTAGAGAGAGAACGCTGGCGGCGAGCTTGGTGACCCGAGGAAGAAGACGACTGCGTCTCATCGATTCACTGCATCCTGGCGTCAGGCTCGTAGCTTGGGAGCTTCAGGGAGCTGCGACGGATCTGTTGCACGGCTTAGAAGGAGGAGAGGTGGGCTAGAACGACGGCGAGCTCGAGCTCAGGCTCAGCTCTAATGGCGGCAGAGACGGATGTGGCAAAGGGGGCGAATGAGGAGAGGGGCGAGCATGGAGAGGCTGTGGGGAGGTTATCCCCTCGCATGCCAGCGCGAAGCGGCGGCCAGGAATGCGCACAGGTGCGTGGCCGCGCTCGAGTACGCGGCGGCCACCTCCTGCTACCCACTGGCGAGGAGAAAGACGACATAGAGAGAGCTGGGCTGGGCCAGGTGAGCGACAGGTAAACTTTTCCCATTTTTTTTCTATTCTGTTTTCTGTTTTGAAGCTGAATTGTTCTGTTATTTATTTTGGCTCCAAACTTAGTTCAAAAATTATTTTGAACACACTGAAATATTAGTTGGAATATTTCCAACCATTAGTGAAGTTTTCAACATTTTTGAAAACTTGAAAGTTTTTGAATTCAAATTTAAACTTGAATTCAGTGGCTTTTTGAATTTAAATAAAATGCCAAATGTGTTTTGAAAAGAGTTTTCTTCCCTGATAATTTGTTTTCAAGAATTATCAGAAAATTTGAACTTTTCTTGAGGCCATTTTGGGTTCATTGATTTTAACATGTTTTGAATTTCCTTGAATTTTGAGAAGTGGCTAGGGTTTTTGGGGTTTTGTTTCACCACTTGCTTTGAATTTGTTTCAAGTTCTTGAATGCAATGAATTTAAACATGAGCACAATGCTAAAACCTAGTTAGGGATCTAGGGATGTGACACTAGTTGAACACAGTTTCGAACTTAGTGAAATATCAATTTTAGCAGTGAACTTTTTATCATGAAGGAATATTGGCAGCAAAAAAACATATGCTACAAGTCATATAATGGCTTAAAAATTTACGAATGGTACTTGGCCTGATGCACTTCATTTCATTCCACACTAGCAAGGTCTAAATATGCACACATTCATAGCTAGCATCAACACAACACGCCATTCTGAAATAATTAGATTCTTATACTTAGAAATATAGATTCTTATACTTCGAAATATTTGACCCTACCAAATGGCAACATCATCTTAGCATGTTCACATGATGAAAACTATAGTTATACATGATATACACGACATGGGAAACCTACTAACAACAATTAGGCATGTCCTACTACAATTCACTGCATTCCGCACAATCAAAAGAGGCATGGTTTGCTTAATTCGAGCTTCACAACATGGAACTTTACGAAAACAGATTGCAGATTTTAACATGACAACAACTTGGGAGCAAGAAACGAGTATGTTAATGATAATCTACATGGCAACCACAAGCATGGCATCAAAGTAGATATATCCTAGAGCAATTATCGCGAAGGAACCATATGAAAAAGACCTATGAACTAGATGCAATCACCCACGCAAAATCAAACAAAATAACACTTGCAATAGAGATATGAGCATGTAGATGCAACCTATTATGCATGCAAATGCCACAACCATGTAGAGCACATCAAGCACAACATTTTTATATAAAGCTTATTTAAATCGGAGCTACAGTTATTTAGTTATGAAATAAATCATTTAACATGGAATTTGTGCAAAACTAAGCAAACAACAAGTTTAAATATTATATACATGCTTGAAAGTTGGATATTGTGAATCTACACAAAATTCTATAAAATTCAATATTAAGTCTGTTTAATGCGGAAGCATGGATTAAATCACACGAAATACAAAAGGGCATCATATAAAAATAGCATGCACACAAACTTGCTCAAATTACAAAACCAATTGCATAGTTAAATTCATTGGATTTTTTACCCCAAAATCATATATAACATGTGGGTATTTATTATGGGAAAAATGATTGAAGTTTTCAAGTTTTAGGTATTATCCCCATGGACAAAGGAATCAGGAGCAGCAAAAGCCTAAGCTTGGGGATTCCCAAGGCACCCCAAGGTAATATTCTAGGAAGACTCAAGCATCTAAGATTGGGGATATCCCGAAAGGCATCCCCTCCTTCGTCTCAATCCATCGCTATGTGACTTGGAGCTACATTTTTATTCATCGGATGATATGAGTTTTGCTTTGAGAGTTGTTTGATTTTGTTTACTTTTACTTTCAGTTTGTCACAATCATCGTGTGCTGGACACACCTATTTGAGAGAGATACACCATCATCATAAATCCTTAGAATACTCTTTGTGCTTCATTTATATCTTTTGAGCTTAGCAGTTGTTGTAGTACTTCACTTATATCTTTTTCAACACGATGATGTGTAGATTTTATAGGAATATTATGCTCTTGTTCTTCACTTATATTTGTTTGAGAGTTAAATAAAAAGTTACAGTAATTTTCATGGGTCATCAGACTAGACCAAAAATAATAGGTGTTCAATGAGTGATAATTAAAACCATCATGCAACACATATAGAGAAATTATGGGTTAATGATATTGATGTGGTGATATGAAAAAGGTGTGAGTGTATCATTACTTATTTAGATAGATGTCAATATTAAGAGATGTTAAATTCTTGTTCATCCAAAAATTAAAAGGGCATGGTGATGCTGTGTGAGCATTTCTATTCCTCGTTGAAATCCTAGCGTTGTTTCGAATCAGAGTCACGCGATACTTAATTCCTCCCAACCCTCTCCCTCAGGGCATGCGAGTAGTACTTTGATTTGTGATAATACTAATAAAACTTCGGAATAAGTATATGAGTTCTTCATGACTAATGTGATACCATGGACATACGAAATCTCACCTCCTCATATTTGCTAGCCTCTTCCATACCGTGCATTGCCCATTCTCACCTCGAGGATCAGTGCAACTTTCGCCGGTGCATCCAAACCACTGACATGACATGCTCTATTGCACATAAGCCTCATTATATCTTCCTCAAAACAGCCACCATACCAACCTATCATAGCATTTCCATAGCCATTCCGAGATATATTGCCACGCAAATTCCATCGTCACTTCACATGACAATTTCGTTCATCATCATATTGCTTTGCATGATCATATAGATCTGGCATAGTATTTGTGGCAAAGCCACCGTTCAACATATTTTTTATACATGTCATGCTAGATCTTTGCACATCATGGTACACCATGAGTGGCATTCATACATAGTCATATCATCCTATCAGTCTTCATATTGAGTTGTAAGCAAATAAAAGTGGATGATCATCATTATTAGAGCATTGTCCAAGCGAGGAAATAAAAATGGAGGAGGCCAAATAATCCCACCGTAATAAAAGAATGAAAGAGACAAAAAAAGGGACTTTGCTACTATCCTTTACCACACTTGTGCCTCGAAGTGGCACCTTGTTCTTTATATAGAGAGTCTCATGTTATAACATTCATATGCTAGTGGGAATCACTCTATCATAAACTTGGCTTGTATATTGCGACGATGGGCTTCCTCAAATGCCCGAGGTTTTCATGAGCAAGCAAGTTGGATGCACACCCAACTTAGCTTTAGTTAAGCTTTCATACACTTACAGCTCTAGTGCATCATTTGCATGGCAATCCCTACTCCTTACATTGATATCTATCAACGAGCATCTCCATCGCTCGTTGGTACGTATATTTGATGTGAGACTATCTTCTCCACCTTTTACCCCTTTGATACCTACCGCCATATTCTATTCCACCTATATGCTATGTCCAATGTTTCATGCTCATGTATTTCGTGAAGAATAAAAAGTGGACGCACATTGAAAAATTATGATCCAATTGCCTGACTTGGACACCGTGGAGCTTGACATTTGTATTAATGTGGTGAAGTTGGAGCCATGCCTTGCTCATGTAATAAGATGAATGGGGGTAAAACAATCTTTGAGGATCGTATACTTTGAAAGATTAATGATTTTGTTACTTATACTTACAAGTATTGTTATGTTAATGTTTGTTAATTCATCATTTCTCAATGAGCATAGATGCATAAGGTTACATAACAGGTAGCATGTCACATCAAAAGTTCTGTTTTTATCATTTACCTACTCGAGGACGAGCAGGAATTAAGCTTGAGGATGCTTGATACGTCTCCAACGTGTCTATATTTTTTTATTGTTCCATGCTCATATATTATCATTCTAGGATACTTTTTGTGTATTTATTTACCGTTTTATATTATGTTTGAGCACTAGCTATTGAACCAGTGCCCAGTGTGAGTTGTTGTTTTCTGCATGTTTTTGACTTTTTAGGTTTTCAATACCAAACAAGTCCAATTGACGTGAAAATTTTTGGAGATTTTTCTGGACCAAAAGAAGACCAATGAGCATCGGAAGAAGGTTGGAGGCCACCCGAGGGCCCCACAGGCCAACACGGCGCGGCCTGGGGGGTGCACCCTGATGGCTTGTGGGCCTATCGAGGCTCTCCCGACTCTGTTCTATGGCTTATACATTCTCATATATCGTAAAAATCCTAAAGGCAATCCCGGAATACTTTTTACGCCATCTCAAGTCTGTGTTGTGATAGTAAGCCATCTGGAGCCCCGTTCCGGCACCCTGCCGGAGGGGGGATCGATCACGTAGGGCTTCTTCATCAACCTTGCTTCCCTCATGATGATGTGTGAGTAGTTCACCACAAACCTATGTGTCCATAGCTAGTACCTAGATGGAAATCCCTCTCTCTTGCTTGATCTTCAAAACGAATGATCATCGCATCTTCGCTTTGATCCATATGATGTAATCCTTTTGTGCGGTGCGTTTATTGGGATTCGATGAATTGTGTGTTTATTTTCAGATTATTCATGATAAATAGTTGATTCTTCTCTGAATACTAATATGATTCTTATGTGCATGATTATGATAGCTTTGTAATTCTCTCCAATCTATTGAAATAGTTTGGCCCACTAGATTGATATTTTATTGGTGAGAGAGGTGCATTGTAGTAGGTTCAACCTAGCTAATTTTTATATCGCAATGATAGAAGGGGACAAGATGTGTCTTTGTGTTGCTTCTACTAAGGAAAATACGATGGGGTTTCTTCATACTACTTGATATTACTTTGTCTAAATCATGTAGTCATTATCCATGCATTACTCTGTTTTATTTAATACTCTAGATGCATGCTCGATAGCGGTCGATGAGTGGAGTAATAGTAATAGGTGTAGGTAGGATTTGGTCAATTTTTTATGGACGTGATGCCTATATACACATGATCATTGTCGTGAATATCACATAAATATCTCCTTTTCTATCAATTGCCCAACGGTAATTTGTTTACCCGCCGTATCATGTTTTCTTGAGAGATGGCATTAGGGAAAACTATGGTCCCCGGGTCTATTCACCATATATTTACAAAACATTCAATACCTTGCTGCCATTTACTTGTTTTCATTTTATCTTGCAATTTACAATCATCTACAATTATCTACACACCTCACATGCTTGCAAATAAAGAGACCAAGGGGATTGACAACCCTCTTGCCCGTGTTGGGTGCAAGTTGTTTGTTCTTTTGCGTATAGTCGGTGAAGACGGTTGTTGTTGATATTCCTATTGGTTCGATAAACCTTGGTTTCATAACTTAGGGAAATACTTACCCCCATTATTCTGTAATAACTCGTTCCACTTCATGGAAAACCCAACACAGATCACAAGTATCAGGCTTCTACCTTCCAGAGGGCAACACAACGCCAAAGCCTCAAGACCAAGCCCCTGGCAAGTCTCCTTGTCGGGGAAGAAAGACGGCCAGCCATCACTCCCGACAAGACTCCTCCACCCATCCGCCACTCCACCTCATCACGATGATTGTCAACATTGGCAAGGTGTCAAGCGGGCAGACAATTAGGTGAGCCTTGTGAGAGGCCTCTCACAAGGTCAGGGACTTGGAGCAACTTTAATGACACATGTCCCACAACGTGGCAAGAGAATAATAGGTATATGAGCGAACAACACAGAAGGAGAGGCAATCCTTGCCAGTAAACGTCGCAAGTGTGAAACCTCATGGTGCATTTAATGCGCCTATCCTAATCCGTCACGGTTAGGTATTTACAATTGTCGCTCCTGTTAGTAGTTTTGGCAGCTATAGAACCCACTGTTCAACCCATGTAAAATACCATTTTAGCCAGTGTGGTAACCCCTTTCCCTATCAAAGGTGGTCCATGGCTACCTTTAGAGAGGTCGACACTTTGTTCATTTGCATGTGTAGCGGCACTCCTCGTGCATCCTTGTTGGGTTGTCATGTTCCTGTACGTGGACACATATAATCCACAAACACAGGTACGTAGGGTTTTACCCGAACTTCTTAAAAGTCCTGAGCGCATATGTGATTGATGATTATATTTATGCATGTGTGACCCCGCCTAAACTACAAGGGATGTCACTGGTCCCATAGATCGTTGTTCCCCTGACACCCCGACTATAGGCTCGCAATGGTGGACACCACCAATGAGCTAAAGGTGCTCATGACTTTGGGCTGGTCCTACCAGAAGCTTGTCAACATCCAAGATCGATAGAGGGTCTAGGGCAGCGAGAACAAGATGCAGAAGGACTCCCTGGTTGATGTCGCCGCGGTAATCATCGACCCCTACTACAAAGACATCAAGGTTGAGTGCGACAAGGACAAGTTTGCCTAGCAGAAAGCCTGGGTGAACGAACTGGATGAAAAAAACATCAAGTACGTGACCAAGGATGCGTACACAAGCTATGAGATGTACATAAGGATTGTTGACATCAGGAAGTGCCTCCTTCCTGCGGACGGCGAGGGATAGCCACATGCAGAGTAGTTACGGAAACCACCGTTGGAAGAACAATATGATTTGGTGATCGCCTACTTCTTGTAAATTTGTTTTTAAGGAATGTACATGTGTTGTGTAGTCACTTGTGTAATTGGATGTTCAAGTTGCTTACGCAAGAATATTGGTGTTCTATGGACAGAGCATATAAATATTGTGCAAAGCGAGCAAATCACATCTCATACAATTGTTTAGCAGCAACTGTCTGCGCACAATACACACACCTTGTCAGGATGAACCATTTGGGTTATTATTGGTATTCCCACACAATACTAATAAATGAACTATTTGCTCGGTATGAAACACACCTTCTTATGCTAACTCGTTTGCGTTCTACTATATCAATGCAAACGGATTATCCGAGTGAATTGTATGTCGTACTTCGCACACACATGTATTTTGTTAACCGTTTGTGTTATCTCTGTTTAACGCAAACAATTCCTAACAACCAACTTTATGCCACGCATCTCACATGCATGTCTTTTGTGAATCGTATTTGATGGATCTACCATCACAAACAGTTCGTGTAATTGGTGATGGAGCTTCAACTATACAGTTTGCGGTCAATGGATCACACAGTTTTGTTGAAGGGTCTGTGATTGGTGTGTCGTCTTTGGACCATCCTGCAGTAATGATTGTCTTGAGTCTTACGAACATATTGGATAACATTCAACTTTTTGTCTACTATTTGCCCTAGAATAACACCAACATCATAATCACTAGCACCACACATAATTTCAAAAGGTAAGGTCCAATCAGGTGGTTGAACAATGGGTGCACTAATTAAGGCTTTCTTAAGTATTTCAAAGGCTTCTACGCAATCATCATAAAAATGAATGGGGCTTTTTTTAATAATACTAGTTAGTAGACTTGAAATATTGTAGAAGTCCTAAATAAAGCGTCTATAGAAACCAGCATGGCCAAGGAAACTTCTTATACCCTTCACATCTCTAGGATATTGCATTTTCTCAATTGCATCCATTTTAGCTTTGTCCACCTCAATACCTCGTTTGGAGATTTTATGCCTTGGTACTATGCCTTCATTCACCATAAAGAGGCACTTCTCCCAATTCAATACAAGATTAGTTTCTTCACATCTCAAGAATACTCGATCAAGGTTGCTCAAGCATTCATCAAAAGAAGTCCCATAAACGGAAAAATAGTCCATGAACACCTCAACAATCTTATCACAAAAATCAAAGAATATAGCAGTGATACATCTTAGAAAGGTAGCAGGTGCATTACATAAACGGAAAGGCATACATCTATAAGCATAAGTTCCAAACACACAAGTAAAGGTAGTTTTCTATTGATCTTATTTTGACACACGTATCTGAGAGAAACCAGAATATCCACCAAGAAAGCAAAAGTGTGTATGGTTAGATAGTATTTCTAACATTTGATAAATAAAAGGAAAGGGGTAATGATCTTTTCTAGTAGCTTTGTTTAATTTTCTAAAATCAATTACCATCCTATAGCCAGTTACAAATCATTGTGGGATAAGTTCATTTTTGTCATTAGGAAAAAGGGTTATACCTCCTTTCTTAGGAACACAATGGACATGACTTACCCATCTACTATCAGAAATAGGATAAATTATACCTACCTTAGAAGCTTTAATATTTCTGTTATTACCACTTCTTTCATTTTCGGATTCAAGCGGCGTTGATGATTAACAACAGGTTTAGCATCTGGTTCCATATTAATCCTGTGATGACATAGAGTGGGACTAATGCCCTCAAGATCATCAAGAGTATATCCAATAGCAGCTCGATGCTTCCTCGGAGTTATAATGTCACAGCTCTAGTTTCACTTTGCCTGTTAATGCATTCATGCATGCATTTTTATTTTCAATGAAAAGGAAATGAGGAGTGATCAAGCTTCATCATTAAAAATTTTGTCAAACAAGCAACATAAAAATTGCTTCAAATTGATCCAAGAAAATGTCCGTGATTTTCTAAAAAAATATTGGACTGAGATAAAATGTCTACCAATATTTTTGGATCAGAGAAACATTTTATATTGGGCATTTGAATTAATTCAAACCCTATTTGCATTGGATATATATTTTCTATATATAAAATATATGCCCAATAACTATGAGGATTACTATGTGGCATTGGATATTTCCATTTAGTCCACATATATATTTTCAGCAGTTAATAAAATGATTTTCTATTTTTGTAAACCAATACAAATGCCATAAAAATAGAAAAGAATAAAATAAAAAGAGAGATCAGAGACTTACCTCGGCCTCCCTAGAGCAGAAGCCAGCCCAGCCCAAAGGGGCAGGCTCGTCTTCTACCTCTGCAAGTAGGCAGAGGCGAAGCCGAGCACAGCCAGTGCCGCGCCAGCTCTTGCTTCGCCGTGGAGTCCTCCCCCGCGTCCTCATCTCCCTGCCAGGAGAGTCGTGTGAGCCTCCTCGTGATGTTCCTTCCCCTGGTGCTCTCTCTCTTCCCCTCTACTATCTTTTCTCCCCGGGACCCGAAGCCACTGTCGTCGTTGCTCGCGACCACCGGCCACCCCCTCGCCTCTACGATCGGCCCAAGAGCTCTGTCGCATCGAGATACCCGTCCACGCCAGAGGAATCATGCCCGGAGACCACACACCGTCATATTTGTCATCGTCTCCACCTCCGGCCGCCGAAGGTCGCCGACCTCGATTTGCTATCATCCCCGCTTCCCCGAGCTGGTCGTCGACTCCATCCGCTTCGTGAGACCGTGGACGTTTCCCCCGCTCCCCTTCTCTTCTCGTGCCCTGTAGCTCCCGCACCGCCTGCGGACGAACTCCGGCCGCCACGTTTGTCGTCAACATCGACGTTCTGGACCACCCCCGGCCGTTATGTGACCACTGTTGGATGCGGTCGAGCACCAGCTTCCCAATGGCACCAACCGCGCCCCAAATGGATGGCCGTAGTGATTTTCCGACGAGCTCCATTGTGTGTGGTGTCGCCGGCGTTGAGCCGCTGGTGGCTTTGACTCTTTTGACCAGGGGTTTGTCTCCCTCAGTCACAAACACATGGGGCCGACCCTGGTTAATTAAGAAGTTAGATGTTAGTTTTATAACTAGATTAACTAACCTAATGACCCACTGACTAGTGGGCCCATAGTCTATTAAATATTAGTTAGTTTTAGTCTTGTTTGTTATCCTAAGCCACTGACGTGTGGACCCCACACGTCAGGTTTGACCTTGACCTAGCGTGTTGACCTGCTGAGGTCACCCTGACATCATGGTGACACAATAATGGCTTTCTAGAATTAAAATAAATCAGGAAATGATTTATCAATTTTAGAAAATACTTAAGACTTCTAAAAATCATAGAAAATAAACTATAACTCCAATGAAAATAATTTACATATGAAAACTTATGACAAAAATGCAAGGAATCTGTTTATGGCAAATTCATGCATGTTAGAACAACTTATGTCCTCTATTTTGGACAAATCATATATATGCCATTTAAATAATCACATATGAAGTTTAATTGAACCTTGGTTCGTATCAACTTCATTTAATGTTTTTGCTAGATGCATTAGCTCAATCAACAACATATTGCCATGTCATGATCATGCATCATAGTGTTACATTCGTGTGAAGGAAATATTGTTCTTTTGTGTTCGCCGGTGTTGTTTCCCCCTCAGTAGATGACGGTTCCGATGTTGTGACCGCTGGCATTAATGAAGAGAAGTACTATCTTCTAAAGTGTGAGGCAAGCAACCCCCCCTTGAGCATATTGATATAAACCCACTTTCTTGCTCACGTTGTCTTTTACTGCATTAGGACAACAACGATTCAATTGCTACATGTTTTGGTAGTTCAACCCATTCCTCTGCATGACATGTTTTTTCCACAGTAAATAGTTGAAACCACTTAGTATGAGAAGCAACTGCTTGAGCCTTGCTGTGCTTACTCATCCATGCTTGACTACTATGCCTGCTATGCTTAGATTCGTGTCGGGTCTGATCCATCTCGGCGATGAATCTGGATGGTTGTGTTCATGTCCTACCGTGTGAGAGTAAAGTCTATGAACATGATTTGGTAAAGGTAGCGATGAGAGGCCATGTAGGAGTACATGTCGGGTTGTCTCATTGGGACCATGCTTAAGAACTCAGTTTCTTGTATGTTATCCAGGACAAGATACTACCATGCATTGGGCCCTGAAATATGACCCCTCTCGGCTTATTAATCGCCTAGATCTCTGTCTAGGAGTTGCAACTAGTTTCTGGTGTTTGTAGGAAAAATGTTGGCGGTCGTGTTTAGCTCTGCCCGACAAGGTAGGCTTCAGTGCGGTAGATACATAGTGGCACGGTGTACCAACTAGCACCCGGACGGTGGGCTTGTCGAACCCTACGCACATCGTTTGAGGCCGTTGAGGAAACTTCGATCGGACTTCCTTGCCGATTCAGCCTCAAATAGGCGATAAAGCTGGACTAGGGTCTTGTGTGGTTAACGGTCATGGCAGACACCCACGCCAGTGCTTCCGCTTGAAGGTTACCGAGATGCATGACGTGCATATGGTGATAAGTGGTGAGAGCATGTGTGAATAAGTATACCCCCATCAGGGTGAATTAATCTGTTCGAATAGCTGCATCCTCGGATATGGACTACTTGGAAACATTATGTGGTACATAGACAACTTGGAATGGATACCCTAAAATACGCAAGATAAGTGTGAGTGCTACGGATGGCTTTTTGGTAGGGAGACGAGAGTGGATCCATAGTGGTGTATTGATTGGTGAATATGTGGAAGTACTTGTAGTCGTAGTACATGTTGGCCAAGAGTCAAAGCTAGCTTGCTGCAATTAAACTCCACAACCCCCTTTGTTGACAATGATGCATATGTAGATTGTTCTGATGTAAGTCTTGCTGAGTACCTTTGTACTCACGGTTGCTTAATTATGTTTTTGCAGAGGAGACCTTAGTCTCATTAAAGGTTTCTACGCAATGAGTTTGACGTTGACCGGAATAGCTTGGGAATCCCAGACAGAGGTCTGGCTCCTATGGTAAGGTCGTTGTAGCTTTTTAGGCTCTTCCAGCTAATTTTTAGTAGATGTATGTACCCAGACATGTTATGCTTCCGCTTGATGCTTGCATTTCTTGAGTGTTGGGTCATGTGACCCCTTTTTGTAATATCATACTATATTGACTCTTATGAGTCTTTAATAAATGTTTGAGTTGTAGAGGTATGTTGTGATGCCATGTTGTATCTACACATATCGTGCATATTGTGTGTATGTTTGGAATGCATTGGTATGTGTGGAATTCGACACCTAGTTGTGTGCCTTTCGTACTACTCTTTATGGGGAAATGCCTCTTTGTGCTTCCACTGAGCCTTGGGAACTTGCTACTGCTCCGGACACATTGATTGACCGGCATGTATCCTTCTTTGTTGTTGTATCTGTCCCCTCGGGGAAATGCCACGCAGTGTAATGGAGTTCTTGTAGCTTGTTACAAATCGTCTACACACGTTGTTGACTGACACTTGCTTTGCTGGGTTATGTATGCATGGACTTGTACGGATGTGCCACTTGGGTTTATAACTAGTCATGTTGACCCGGGTTGTTTGTCGTTTGAATGGTGGCGACATATACACATACATGATCCAAAAGACGCAAATGCTCCCGGCCCAGGTAAGGTGGCAGTCGTGAGGTTAACCGTGCGTGCGGCCTCAAAGTGATGTGATGTGTTACAGGTTGGGTTCTTATGACTTAGGATCGGGGCCCTGGCATCCATAATATCAGAGCTTGACTACCTGTAGGACTACAAAGCCAAACTGGTTGATGTTGAGTCTAACAACTCTTTAGTTATATAAGGGAATTACTTCTGGAAGGGAACGTAAGGCTCTTTTACTCCTTTCCTTGTGTCATTCTTATTCTGGGTCACCCTCTTCTTTATTCTACGGGGTTTAAGAATTAGGCTTTCTCATCTATCTATCAGGATGATGAGTTACTATGCTGGAGATTTATAGGAAAGTTGTGGTATTCCGGGATCGATGTCTCCATACGAATTCATTGTTATGTTGTCAGTTTTCATGCAGGTTCCTCATATTTCATGCCCATACAACCATTATGTTGTCCGAGTTATCCAAGGGTTATAAAATCTGATGCAATTGCAAATTCCTTCCTCCTATTACCGATGTCTTTTTGGCCAGACAAAGCACACCAATTTTTGTGTTGAGGTACTTTATTACCTTGACGTATTGTTGAAGTATTAGGAAACCATATTAACTCGGAAAGCCACCCAATAGTCTAGTTGTGTGTTGTGTTTCCAATGTGATAATTCCGGCCCTCGTTATCGAAAACATCCCGTGATGTTATGTAGTCAGTAGGTATTCTATTTCTGGGTTTTTGAATCCAGGATTCATTATCCTCACTCCCATTGATAGTGTTGCTCGTATCTTTCGGATGTTCGGTAACTTTGCTCTAGCCTTGAAGGTCCATGGTATATCATTCTTCCAATACCATAAACTAACATGGCAGAAGTTCTTCGTGAACCAAATGATCATAATAAGAGTGCTTCTGATGAGTTCTCTATTTCATATTGTGATTCTGCCAATCCAACCTTTCTGCATGGGTTATCCAAAAGAATTATGTTGAACTTGTTTGACGTATACAACCTATGCATCTACAACTCAGGAAAAATGAGGTGCTCTTGAGTTGTCCCATTTCAATTGTATTCTGACCTTCATCTATCAGTGGGTTGTCAAGCGTAGTTGTGCATTCATGTTCATCAATGCCTATTATTCTTGTGGTCTGTCAAGCCATTATATTTCAGAATGACTGGGAGAAGCAAACTCCAGTACCTCATCCATTTCTTGGATCGGGTCGAAGCAGTTCTATTCCGCATATCAAAATACCAATCCAGCTTTTGTTCTGTTCTAACTTGGAGTATTACCCTCTTATGTCAAGAATGTTATGATAATTGCAACATCTCTTATGAACTCTTGATATAGTGATACTTCTCGCCATCATTATTCATTTCTCGTTCTCCATGTTGGGTGTAACCGGAATATCAATAAGTGAATTGTGACGTGTGAAATCAATACTTCTAGCAATCCTATTGATTCGAAGTTAATGGAAAATAATTTCATTCTTAGCATGTTGATTATTGAATCACCACTCGAAATTTGTTCGTGCCACCTATTCCATCTTTCCTAGTGAACTTTTCGATCAATGAGTTAGAATTGTGTCAATCTCTCGCTCTATTAATCATATCATCTTGCCTTGAAAAGTGAGATTGTTCTTGAGCTTAATAACATATCGATGGTTCGTGATTTTCCGAATATCTTCTCGGAAGTATTACCGGGTTGATCCCTGACCATTACGTTGAGCTCGTGATCAAGTTGGTTTTCCTATAAACTACCGTTTCTCCAAGAATCCATGTTGGATACCCCTGAAACTAGTTGATTAAGCTAAGCAACAACTTGGAGAGTTGGAAGATAAAAGATTTGCTTGACTTAGTTCATCCCAAAGGGATATCTTTTGTGCTGTGTAAGTCTTGAAGAAAGAGGATATTTTCATTGGTTGATCGTTGTGATCAATTGTTGCACCTACCGTCTTGTCTAATTTTTTATTTGAGTGTGGGCTATCGTCAAATCAAAACCAAAACCAAGGATCTTCTTTGTCTTACTCATGGTTGTTTTCCTCGGGCATATGATGTCAGCTGTGCTATCTTAATTTTAATAGTAGTTCCCATCCATCAGGCAATTTTCCAAGTATTGAAACTTTTAGTTCAAATTTCTCTTCATGGGCTTTTACCATCACTTCTACGATATGTTGAGTAAAAGCCTTATTTTGTTCATAGGCATTGGGAGAGCTAATTCTAGACCGCAACAAGGAAATACATTCAACTAAAGAACAACTTTCATAATTAATGTCCTTTTAATCCAAAATAGTGAGTAAATCACTGGCTAAAGTTTTGACCTCTCCAAACCCATTTTTTCATTTTTATCATTAAAAGCATCACCCTCCGAACAAAAGGGACACCTTCTAGCTAAAGTTGACTCATATCGAGTCGTTGTATCATCAATTTTTAGATTAGTAAAAGAATCAATAGGATAAACACCAATCATTTTAGCATCTTCATCGTCACTATGGTAAAAAACGAGGTGGAAGAATTTTTCTAGGAATGCTCTCTTAGCTCTCTATCTAGCGGTCATCTCCTTACTTTCATTAATAGATATTTGAATAGATTTTATTGCCTCATTAATATCATGTTTAGGAGGAAATACTTTACTTTTAAGAGCATCAACATCAAGAGGAATCGTGTCCATGTTTCTAGCAATATCGTCAACTTTATGTAGTCTTTCTTCTATCATAGTATTGAAAAATATCTTCAGAACTAATAAATTGTTTAACAGTGTTCTTAATATCATATGGTATCCTATTATAATTATTAGAAGAATTTCCATAGGAATTACCATATGCATTGGAGGAATTACTAGGATACGGTCTAGCATTAAAATTCCCTCTATAAGCATTGTTACTGAAATTATTTCGAGAGAAAAAATTCACATCAATATCATCATTATTTTTCTCAATCAAAGTAGATGTGGCTCATAACCCACAAGTGTAGGGCATCGTTTGTAGCCTTTTTTGATAAGTAAGAATGTCAAACCCAACGAAGAGCTAAAGGTATAATTAATATTCTCTCAAGTTCTATCGACCACCGATACAACTCTATGCACGCTGACACTTACTTTACCTAGAACAAGTATGAAATTATTTTGTGGGAGGGAAATGATACGTCTCCAACGTATCTATAATTGTTTTATGGTTTCATGCTATTATCTTGTCAAACTTTTGATGTTTTCTATGCCTTTTATATATTTCTTGGGACTAACTTATTAACTCAGTGCCAAGTGCCAGTTCCTATTTTTTCCATGTTTTTGACCCATTTCAGAGGAGGATTTTGAACGAAGTCCAAACGGAATGAAACTGCCAAAAAGATTTTTTCCGGAACAGAAAAAGATCGGAGAGCCGGAGAATCGGGGCAGGGGGCCACCAGGGACCCCACAAGCCCTCATGGCGCGGCGAGGGCGGCCTGCGGCCCCCTGGCTTGTGGGCTCAATGAGGCCCCTTTGCCCTAGGTTTTGCGCCTATATATCCCCAAAAATTCCACAAAAAATCAAGAGATCATCGAAAGTACTTTTCCGCCGCCGCAACCTTCTGTCTCCGCAAGATCCCATCTAGGGCACGTTCTCGTGCCCAGCCGGAGGGGGATTCCGATAAGGTAGGCTTCTTCATCAACACCATGACCTCTCCGATGATGCGTGAGTAGTTCACCATAGACCTACGGGTCCATAGCTAGTAACTAGATGGCTTCTTCTATTTCTTGGATCTTCAATACAAAGTTCTCCATGATCTTCATGGAGATCTATCCGATGTAATCTTCTTTTGCGGTGTGTTTGTCGAGATCCGATGAATTGTGGATTTATGATCAGATTATCTATGAATCTTATTTGAGTTTCTTCTAATCTCTCTTATGCATGATTTCATATCCTTGTAATTCTCTTCGAGTTGTGGTTTTGTTTGGCCAACTAGATCTATGATTCTTGCAATGGGAGAAGTGCTTGGTTTTGGGTTCATACCGTGCGGTGACCTCACCTAGTGACAGAAGGGGTAGCGAGGCACGCATCGTGTTGTTGCCATCAAGGGTAAAAAGATGGGATTTTCATCATCGGTTTGAGATTATCCCTCTATATCATGTCATCTTGCTTAAGGCGTTACTCTGTTCGTCATGAACTCAATACACTAAATGCATGCTGGATAGCGGTCGATGTGTGGAGTAATAGTAGTAGATGCAGAAAGTATCGGTCTACTTGTCTCGGACGTGATGCCTATATGTATGATCATTGCCTTAGATATCGTCATGACTTTGCGCGGTTCTATCAATTGCTCGAAAGTAATTTGTTCACCCACCATGATATTTGCTATTTTGAGAGAAGCCTCTAGTGAACACTATGGCCCCTGGGTCTACTCCATAGCTTATTTTCAGCCTTACACTTTTTACTTCGTTGCACTTTCCGCCTTTAGATCTCACTTTGCAAACAATCTTGAAGGGATTGACAACCCCTTTGAAGCGTTGGGTGCAAGCTCGTTTGTGTTTGCGCAGGTACTCTAGACTTGACGAGACCCTCCTACTGGATCGATACATTGGTTCTCAAACTGAGGGAAATACTTACTGCTCCTTTGCTGCATCACCCTTTCCTCTTCAAGGGAAAAACCAATGCTAGCAAGTCTCCGTCAACGTGTCAATTTCTGGCGCTGTTGTTTGAGAAGTAGCAAGAAGAATTTCTGGCGCCGTTGCCGGGAAGGACTTTTGTTGCCGTAGCAGAAGAATTTCTGACGCTATTGCCGGGGAGGAAGATCAAGTCAAGAACTCATCCAAGTAGGTGTCGCAAACTCATCTCTTGCATTTACTTTGTTTGCCAGTTGCCTCTCGTTTTCCTCTCCCCCACTTCACCAATTTGCCTTTTTCATTTTCCTTTTTCGTTCACCCATTTACTCGCTTTCTCTTTGTTCGCTTGTGTGCTTGCTTGCGTGCTTGCCGAAGTCACCATGAATGAAAATACCAAACTCTCTGACTTCTCGAATACTAATAATAATGATTTTATTAGTACTCCGATTGCTCCCACCACTAGTGCGGAGTCATACGAAATCAATGCCGCTTTGCTGAATCTTGTTATGAAAGAGCAATTCTCCGGCCTTCCTAGTGAAGATGTCGCATCCCATCTCAATACCTTCATTGAGCTTTGCGATATGCAAAATAAGAAATATGTGGATAATGACGTGATTAAATTGAAGCTTTTTCCTTTCTCGTTGCGAGATCGCGCAAAAACTTGGTTTTCTTCTTTGCCCAAAAATAGTATCGATTCTTGGGATAAGTGAAAAGATGCTTATATATCCAAGTATTTTCCGCCGGCTAAGATCATCTCTCTCTGTAATGATATCATGAATTTCAAGCAACTTGATCATGAACATGTTGCACAATCTTGGGAGAGAATGAAATTAATTATTAGAAATTGTCCCGCTCATGGCTTGAGTCTTTGGATGATTATTCAAATCTTCTACGCTGGCTTGAATTTCGCTTCTAGAAATATCTTGGACTCCACCTCAGGTGGAACCTTCATGCAAATCACGTTAGGGGAAGCCACAAAGCTCCTAGACAACATCATGACGAACTACTCTTAGTGGCACACTGAAAGGTCACCTACTAGTAAGAAGGTACACGTTATAGAAGAAATTAACTTGTTGAGTGCTAAGATGGATGGGTTAATGAATTTGGTTGCTAGTAGAAGTGCTCCTTTAGATCCTATTTATATGCCCTTGTCTTGTTTGATTGAGAGTAGCAACGCTAGCTTGGACGTTAATTTTGTTGGTAGGAATAACTTTGGCAACAACAATGCTTTTAGAGGAACTATGTTCCTAGGCCTTTTCCTAGTAACTCCTCTAATAATTTTGGCAACTCCTACAACAATACTCATGGAAATTACAATAGATTACCCTTTGATCTAGAGAGTAATATCAAAGAGTTCATCAACTCTCAAAATATTTTCAATGCGTCCATAGAGGAAAATCTACTCAAAATTGACGATTTGGCTAAGAGCATTTATAGAATGTCTAGTGATGTTGATGTTTTGAAAGTTAGATGTGCTCCTCCCAAGATCAACATGGATGAAACTTTGAAAGCTATGCGGGTTTCCATGATTGAGAGCCAAGAAAGAACCGCCCAAATTCGTGCTAGACATGAATGGCTTAAAAAGGCGTGTTCTCGTGATAAGAATCACAAAGATCTTAAAGTGCTTGGTGTGACTCCCATTGAATCTTTGTTTTCTTGTGTCAAACCTAATGATTATGGGGCTGGATATGAATCCACTTTGGTTGAAAAGTGCCCCAATGACTCGGAGTCCATCTATCTTGATGCTAAAAGCATTGAAAGTGGAGTAGAAGATATTAAAACTTTGAGTAGTAATGAAATTACTACTATGGATTTCAAGGAATTCAATTATGATAGTTTCTCCTTGATTGAATGCATTTCCTTGATGCAATCCATGCTAAACTCTCCACATGCTTATAGCCAAAACAAGGCCTTTACCGATCATATAGTCAAAGCTATGATAAAATATCTTGAAAAGAAACTTGAATTGGAAGTCTCTATCCCTAGAAAGCTTCATGATAAGTGGGAACCTACTATCAAAATCAAAAACAAAAACTATGAATGCAATGCTTTGTGTGATTTGGGTGTTAATGTTTCTGCGATTCCAAAGTCTTTATGTGACGTTCTGGATTTTAATGAGATTGAAGAGTGTTCTCTTAATTTGCATCTTGCTGATTCTACTGTCAAGAAACCCATGGGAAGGATCAATGATGTTCTTATTATTGCAAATAGGAACTATGTACCCGTGGATTTCATTGTGCTTGATATTTATTGCAATCCTACATGCCCTATTATTCTTGGTAGACCTTTCCTAAGGACTATCGGTGCTATCATCGATATGAAGGAAGGGAATATTAGATTTCAATTTCCTTTAAGGAAGGGCATGGAACACTTTCCTAGAAAGAAAATAAGATTGCCTTATGAATCCATGATGATGGCCACTTATGGTTTGTGCACCAAAGACGACGATACGTGATTCTATCGCTTTTATGCCTAGCTAAGGGCGTGAAACAATAGCGCTTGTTGGGAGGCAACCCAATGAATTTATCTTTTTCTTTCTGTTCTGTTGCGTCCACACCATCATAATTCCATTGTGATTGTGTTTTTGTGTTTCTTTTTGTGATTGAGCCAAGCAAAACCTTTATGACTAGTCTTGGTAATGGTTGTTTGATCCTGCTGGAAAAAGACAGAAACTTTTCGCTCACGAGATGATTTTTCATTTTTATTCATAAAGATATTTTGAGTTTATTCTTTTTTCTGCTGGTTGATATGCCTTTTTCCCACGCATTCATAAATGTTCAGATTTTTTAAGGTACCATAAGTATACGAAGCATACAGATTCCTACAGACTGGTCTGTTTTTGTTGAGTTGGCTGCTTGTTTTGATGAAACTATGGTTAGTATCGGGGGTACTAGCCATGGAAAAGTGAGAATACAGTAGCCCAACACCAATATAGATAGAATTCAAGTTTTCTACAGTATCTAAAGAAGTGGTAGTTTGTTTTCTTGTGCTAATGTTATCATGAGTTTCTGTTTAAGTTTTGTGTTGTGAAGTTTTCAAGTAATGGGTGATGTTCTCATGGACAAAGAGATAAGGAGTGGAAAGAGCTCAAGCTTGGGGATGCCCAAGGTATCCCAATCCAAATTCAAGGACACCAAAAAGCCTAAGCTTGGGGCTGCCCCGGGAAGGCATCCCCTCTTTCGTCTTCAATCCATCGGTAACATTACTTGGAGCTATATTTTTATTCACCACATGATATGTGTTTTGCTTGGAGCGTCTTCTATCTTAGGAGTCTTTTCTTTTTGTTGTGTCACAATCATCCTTGCTGCATACCTTTTTGAGAGATAGAGATACATGCACTCATAGTGATTTTGCTAGAATGCTCATAGTACTTCACTTATATCTTTTGAGCTAGATACTTTTGCTCTATGTGCTTCACTTATATCTTTTAGAGCACGGCGGTGCGTGACTTGGTATTTGGCTTATGCTATGAAAGTAGTCCCAAAGGTGATAGGTACCCAAAGAGGATGCAAAAACCTCCATCTTCATGTGCATTGAGTAGAAAGAGAAGTCTTGATTCCTCTCAATTAGTTTCGAGACGTGGATTTGGTAATATTAAGAGCTATGTTAGTAGGGTGTTGTGAATCTAGAAATACTTGTGTTGAAGTTAGTCATTCCCGTAACATGCACGTATGGTGAACCGCTATGTTAGGAAGTCGGAGCATAATTGATCTATTGATTGTCATCCTTTGTGTTGAGGTCGGGATCGTGCGATGGTTAACACCTACCAACCCTTCCCCTAGGAGTATGCGTTTAGCACTTTTTTTCGATTACTAATAAAAACTTTAGCAACAAGTATGTGAGTTCTTCATGACTAATGTGAGTCCATGGTATAGATGCACTTTCACCTTCCACCCTTGCTAGCCTCTCTAGTGCCGCGCAATTCTCGCCGGTACACAAACCCACCATATGCCTTCCTCAAAACAGCCACCATACCTACCCACTATGGCATTTTCATAGACATTCCGAGATATATTGCCATGCAACTCCTACCGTTCCGTCTCATGACTTGTGTTGTCACTCTCATATTGCCATTGCATGATTGTAAGATAGCTAGTGAGATGTTCCAACGTCATACGCCATGCTAGATCGTTGCACATCCCGGTACACTGCCGGAGGCATTTCCTATAGAGTCATCACCATTTTGAGCTTTGAGCTGTGAGTAAATAAAAGTGTGATGATCATCATTATTAGAGCATTGTCCCATGTGAGGAAATAAAAAAAACAGGCCAAATAGCCCAAGAAAAGAGAAAAAAAGAGAGGCCCAAGAGCCCAAATAAAAAAGGAGAGAAAAAGAGAGAAGGAACAATGCTACTATCTTTTTCCACACTTGTGCTTCATAATAGCACCATGTTCTTCATGATTGAGAGCTTCTTGCTTTGTCACTACCATATGCTAGTGGGAATCTTCATTATATAACTTGGCTTGTATATTACAATGATGGGCTTCCTCAAAATTGCCCTAGGTCTTCGTGAGCAAGAAAGTTGGATGCACACCCACTAGTTCTTCTTTTGAGCTTTCACATACTTATAGCTCTAGTGCATCTCTTGTATGGCAATCCCTACTCATTCACATTGATATCTATTAATGGGCATCTCCATAGCCCTTTGATACGTCGAGTCAATGTGACCATCTCCTCCTTTTTGTCTCACAACCACCACCACACTCTATTCCACTTATAGTGCTATATCCATGGCTCACGCTCATGTATTGCGTGATAGTTATAAAAACTTTGAGAAAGTAAGAGTGCGAAAACAATTACTTGGCCAATACCAGGGTTGTGCATGATTTACATTAGTTGTGTGAGGATGATGGAGCATAGCCAGACTATATGATTTTGTAGGGATAACTTTCCTTGGCCTTGTTATTTTGAAAGTTCATGATTACCTTGCTAGTTTGCTTGAAGTATTATTGTTTTCATGTCAATAGCAAACTATTGTTTCGAATCTTATGGATCTGAACAGTCATGTCATGTGAAAGAAGTTGCAAAGGACAACTATGCTAGGTAGCATTCCACATCAAAAATTCATTCTTTATCACTTCCCTACTTGAGGACGAGCAGGAGTTAAGCTTGGGGATGCTTGATACGTCTCCAACGTATCCATAATTTTTGATGGTTTCATGCTATTATCTTGTCAAACTTTGGATGTTTTGTATGCCTTTTATATATTTTTTGGGACAAACTTATTAACTCAGTGCCAAGTGCCACTTCCTGTTATTTCCATGTTTTTGACCCCTTTCAGAGGAGGATTTTGAACGAAGTCCAAACGGAATGAAACTGCCAAAAAGATTTTTTCCGGAACAGAAAAAGATCGGAGAGCCGGAGAATCAGGGAGGGGGCACCAGGAACCCCACAAGCCCTCATAGCGCGGACAGGGGGGCCCGCGGCCCCCTGGCTTGTGGGCTCCCTAAGGCCCCTTTGCCCTAGGTTTTGCGCCTATATATCCCCAAAAATTACACAAAAAATCAGGAGATCATCGAAAGTATTTTTCCGCCGCCGCAAGCTTCTATCTCCGCAAGATCCCATCTGGGGCACGTTGTGGTGCCCTGCCAGAGGGGGGATTCGGATACGGAGGGCTTCTTCATCAACACCATGACCTCTCCGATGATGCGTGAGTAGTTCACCATAGACCTACGGGTCCGTAGCTAGTAACTAGATGGCTTCTTCTCTCTCTTGGATCTTCAATACAAAGTTCTCCATGATCTTCATGGACATCTATCCGATGTAATCTTCTTTCGCGGTGTGTTTGTCGAGATCCGATTAATTGTGGATTTATGATCAGATTATCTATGAATCTTATTTGAGTTTCTTCTCATCTCTCTTATGCATGATTTCATATCCTTGTAATTCTCTTCGAGTTGTGGGTTTTGTTTGGACAACTAGATCTATGAATCTTGCAATGGGAGAAGTGCTTGGTTTTGGGTTCATACCGTGCGGTGACCTCACCCAGTGACAGAAGGGGTAGCGAGGCACACATCATGTTGTTGCCATCAAGGGTAAAAAGACGAGGTTTTCATCATTGGTTTGAGATTATCCCTCTACATCATGTCATCTTGCTTAAGGCGTACTCTGTTCATCATGAACTCAATACACTAGATGCATGCTGGATAGCGGTTGATGTGTGGAGTAATAGTAGTAGATGCAGAAAGTATCAGTCTACTTGTCTCGGACGTGATGCCTATATGTATGATCATTGCCTTAGATATCTTCATGACTTTGCCCGGTTCTATCAATTGCTCGACAGTAATTTGTTCACCCACCATGATATTTGCTATTTTGAGAGAAGCCTCTAGTGAACACTATGGATCCCGGGTCTACTCCAAACCATATTTTCAGCCTTACACTTTTTACTTCGTTGCACTTTCCGCCTTCAGATCTCACTTTGCAAACAATCTTGAAGGGATTGACAACCCCTTTGAAGCGTTGGGTGCAAGCTCGTTTGTGTTTGCGCAGGTACTCTGGACTTGACGAGACCCTCCTACTGGATCGATACCTTGGTTCTCAAACTGAGGGAAATACTTACTGCTTCTTTGTTGCATCACCCTTTCCTCTTCAAGGGAAAAACCAACACAAGCAAGTCTCCGTCAACGTGTCAATTTCTGGCATTCTTGTTTGAGAAGTAGCAAGAAGAATTTCTGGCGCCGTTGCCGGGAAGGACTTTTGTTGCCATAGCAGGAAACTAGAAGTACTTAGTAGGTGTAATATATAGGTTTGCAAGGTAATAAAGAAAAAAATACATAAATGTTAGGTGTTGTTTAGATAAAGATTTATAAGTAAATTGTTTAGTAGAAAGCTTTTTTTGTAATGAAAGAGAAAGATTGTCCATAGGCAATTGAATATAGCATGATAGATACTTATCATATGCAATTAGGGAGAGGCATATGCTAACACACTTTCCATACTTGGATAATACCTACTTTTGATTGACCTCTACCAAGCATTTGTAACTACTAGAAATCTTTAAGGTAAACCCAACCATAGCATTAAACAACAAGTCCTCTTTACTCCCATACGCACACAACTCCCTTCCTCAGGTGTAAGCTTTTGTCACTCTAGCCACCCACTATAAGCGAATCATGAACATATTGCAAACCCTCCAGCGTGATTCCTTCATGTGTGCGCCTCACGGAAGGCACCTTAGGACGGCACCATATCAACACACAACTCATATCAATAACATCATATTACAATTAACACGTAGGACAAAAAAATCTACTCAAACATCATAGGATAGCCGCACATAATTGGATAATAATATATAACATTAAACACCATGTTTAAGTAGAGATTACAGTGGGGAGAAGAGGTTTTACACCGCTACAACGAGGGGGGAGTTGGTGGTGACGGCAAGGAGGTCTAGCACCACCGGGAGAGAGGGGGAGAGAGCCCCCTCCTTCTTATTCTTCCTTGGCCTCCTTCCTAGGTGGGAGGAGGTTTCCCCATCGGTCCATGGCTGCCATGGCTTCTGGAGGGCAGCATCCCCTCCGAGATTGGATCTCTCTATGTTTCTCTTCTGTTTTTGCTTTTGTTTTCTGGCCCTTCACCGTTTCTTAAATATCCAAAGATTTGTGAGTCCGATCAGGCTGAGATTTTGAGGGTATTTTTATCGCAAAAATATCTTTCTTGCAGCGGAAGAGGAGCCTCAACTGACTTAAGGGTTGGCCACAAGCCATCAAGGCGCCCCCAGGCCGCGCCCTATTGGCTTGTGGGTCCCTTGGGCATCGTCTTGCATTGATTCCGACTCTAAAAATTCACATATATTCCAAAACAAATCTCCCTAAATTTTTATCGCGTTTGGGCTTCGTTTGATATGGAGTTTCTGTGAAACAAAAAACACACAAAAACAAGAACTGACACTCGGCACTAGATAAGTAAGTTAGTCCCAAAAAATAATACAAATATTGCCAAAAGTATAAGAAAGTTGTAGAATATGGGCATGAATCAATCAAAAATTGTAGATATGACGGAGATGTATCGGCATCCCAAAGCTTAATTCCTACTCGTCCTCGAGTAGGTAAACGATAAAAATATAATTTTTGATGTGAAATGCTACCTAACATAATCTTGAACAAATTTCTAATCATGGAATGAATATTAAGATACAAGTGATTCAAAGCGATAGTATATCAGTTCACAAAAAGGCATCCATACTCAGGTTTACTAGCAAACAATTATTTATTTCCAAAATAACAATGCTTAAGAACATTATCCCTACAAAATCATATAGCCTATCATGCTTGGACTTCCTAGCATAAAGTATAAATCATGAGCACCCCCGTGTCAAACTAAGCAATTGGATCGTACTTTTTAACGTGTTTCAGCTTTTTATTACTCACGCAATACATGAGCATGAAGCATGGATATAGCATAAAGGTGGAATAGAATAGGTTGGTAGGTTTAAAAGGGGTAACAGTGGAGATGAAAGTCTCGCATCAACTCGGTGTATCCATGGGCTATGGAGATTCCCATCAATATATATCAATGCGAGGAGTAGGGATTGCGAGGCACCGGATGCACTAGAGCTATAAGTGTATGAAAGCTCGACTGAAGCTAAGTGGTTGTGCATCCAACTTGCTTGCTCATGAATACCTCGGGCATTTGAGGACGCCCGTCATAGATATATACAAGCCAAGTTCTATAATTAAAAATTGCCACTAGCATATGGAAGTGAGGAAACCAGAGACTCTCTATATGAAGAACATGGTGCCACTTCGAGGCACAAGTGTGGCAAAGGATAGTACCAGAGTTCCTTCTCTCCTTTTATCTCACTTATTTATTTATTTTTTATTTTTTTTATGGTGGGCTCTTCTTTTTTTAGCCTCCCCTTTTTTATGGTGGGCTCATTTGGCCTCCCCCATTTTTCATTTTTCATCCGGAGTTTCATCCCGACTTATAGGGGAATCATAGTCTCCATTATCCTTTCCGCAGTGGGACAATACTCTAATAATGATGATCATCACACTTTTATTTACTTACAACTCGGTATTAAAAAATAATAGGATGATATGACTCTATATGAATGCCTCCAGCAGTGTACCAGGATGTGCAATGATCTAGCATAGAAGAAGATATCAAAAAACTCTCAAGCCATGTAAATATGATGCTAGATATCTTACGATTATGAAAATAAATATGACAATCGAAGTGCAAGTCATATGAAGTGACGGTGGAAGTTGCATGGCAATAAATCTCGGAATGGCTACGAAAATGCCATGATAGGTAGGTATGGTGGATTTTTTGAGGAATATATAATGAGGCTTATGTGCAATAGAGCATATCATGTCACAGGGTTTGTATGCATCGACAAAAGTTGCACCGATCCTCGAAGTGAGAATGGGCAATGCACGACACTAAAGAGGCTAGAAAATATGCGGAGGTGAGAGTGCGTATATTCATGGATTCACATTAGTCATCAAAAACTCACATACTTATTGCATGGTTTTATTAGCTCTCTCAAAGTAAAGTATTACATGCATGCCCCTAGGGAGGAGGTTGGTAGGATTTAACCACCGCGCACTCCCGATTATAACAGCACAAAGGATTTCAATCAACGATAAATTATGCTCCAACTTCATCGCATTACTAGAGACTATATGTGCATGCTTCGGGAATCACAAACCTTAACATCAATATTCTTACTAATTCACAATCGTCCACTAGTGCACCCACATATTAATATCTTAATGTCGCAAAACTATTGCACGGAATCAAACATATCATATTTAGTGATCTACAAGTTTTATGTAGGATTTTATGACTAACCATGTAAATGACCAATTACGTTGACTCTATGAATAGGTATAAGTGAAGCATGAGAGTTTAATTCTTTATAAAAAAGACCATGCTCTAATACATATAAGTGAAGCAAAAGAGCATTCTACAAATAACAGTTTTCTATATGTAGAGAAAGAGGCATCCAACTTCAAATGATATAAGTGAAGTACATGAAGCATTCTATAAAGCCATACTCAAAAGATATAAGTAAAGTACAAAGAGCATTCTATAAATCAACCATGGAATTTTCCATACCATCATGGTACATAGCTAAAAGTAAAATAAAAGGAACACAATGCTCCAAGAATTTACGTCTATCATGTGAACAAAACAAAAACCAATACATCCCAATAAATGTTGAAGAAGAAAGATGGGATGCCTTCCGGGGCGTCCCCAAGATTAGACGCTTGATTCTCCTTGGATACTTGCTTGGGTACCTTGGGAATCCCCAAGCTTGAACTCTTGTCTCTCCTTATTCTTCACATATCGATACCTCCTCGATCTTCGAACACTTCGTCCACACAAAACTTAACAGAACATTCATTAGAGAGGTTAGTTCATATAACATCAAATGTCATCATGTCCTGCCATAACATTATTGTATAATTATAATCCAGAATTATCTATTGTATGCTATCACAATTATATGGCTCCCAAGTTAATGGGGCTCAACAAGAATTCAAACATAAGCACACAAAGCAACTATAATAGTAATCTATGAAAAACAGGACAGTTTGGAAAGATGCAGACGAATACTTCTGTAACTTAGAAAATTCATAAAAATTAGGACATGGTAAATAATTTATATAATAGTACTCTGTAAAATTTCAAAAAAATTGACGTCCCAATAAAATATGAACATCAAACACTACACCCAAAGTTTCTGTTTTTGCACATCACATATCAAATAAGCAATTTAAAGACCCTAAAGGTAAATCTTGGCATATTATTTTTATAATGCATTGGATTTATATAAGGGGATAATTATTTTTGTTGAAAATTTTCTGTAATCAAGATTCACAAAGTTTCCATGGGTATGAACAAAGTTCAAGGCGAGCCCCCACTTCAACGGTGCTCGTCCCTCTCGCTTTCACTTTTATTTTTGAAAAAAAAATTAGTTACCCACTTTATTTTTGTTTTTAATTATTTTAAAAGCACACAACAGAAATAAATGACTCACAAAAACTTCCGAGTTGTCTACCTAGTAGCGCTTTCTTTAAAGCCATTAAGCCAGGCATATAGTGCTCAAGACATTGATCCACCAGGATCCCAAGGTATATCAAAGTCAATTTTAATTGGCAATGATTTTAAATTTAGTAGAGAGCACAAAGTGATATATATCATGTAACAACGAAGTCTAACTCTCTTCCTATGCATTGGCATGTCATAAAAGAACAATTCATTCACACAAAGTAAAGGCCAATACATAACATGAGTAGTTTCTAGCAATTTTATTGTATTGAAAACATACAGAGATGAAGATTTGGTTCCTCTCTCATACTAATTGCAAGTAGGAGCAGCAAGCCCATGCATATTATATTCGTCAAAATTATCGTGTGTGATATTAAGACACAACACATCAACATAGTCCATAATAAGTTTAAACTTCTCCAATATGGTGTAGTTGGTAGAATTCAAAACGATAATAGGACTATCATGTGTGGGTGCAATAGCAACAATTTCATGCTTAACATACGGAACTATAGCAAGTTCATATGCATAAGCATAATTCATATTGGCATCATTGCCACAAGCATAGAAAGCAATAAGTTCATCAAAAAGGGTTATTTCAAAGGAACCCAAGGGATCATAGCAATCGTCGTAGCATTCATCCTTCGGTATGTGCAAAGGGAAATTAAACAATATATGAGTTGAAGAGTTACTCTCATTAGAAGGTGGGCACAGGTAGCTAATCCGCTCTTCCTCCTTTTGTTCTCCGCTCTCCTCCTTATCTTTTCCATCTAATGAGCTCACGGTTTCAGCAATTTCTTCTTCCATAGGTTCCTGCATAATATTAATCTCCTCCAAGGCAGCAACCATCCTTTCAATAAATTCATTAATATCAACATTGTAATCATAGTATTCATAGGAATGTTTAAGTACGACAAATTTTTCATATTTGTAAATAATAGCGTCATACTTTTCAATCAAAGAAGCAATTTCATAAGCACCCTTAAAAGCAACAAATTCTTCTATTTGTTCCACATCATAGTAATCATATATACCATAAGCATAAGAGGCCAAGGTTTCATTATCATTAAATTCATATTAAAAGGGAAGGTGTGACGTCTCCATCTTAGAGCACAAGTATAATCACATATCAAGCATAAATTCCAAGTATACCAACGCAAAATTTTAGTTTGATCCCATAAGTGTTTCCCATAAATGCCAAGTCTCTGGTGTTTCTGTGCCATCCCAAGATCATGCTGGTACACACATAGTAGATCAATGTATATATCAAGAGTTAAATCACATGGCTTTATTAATTGGATCTCATATCGAGTACTTTATTACAATAAAGATTACAATAAAGTGGCCGAAGGCCATCTCATGAGGTAAAACTAAATTAAAACTAGCGGAAGCTTCAAAGGTAATTGAGTCCATCTGACTCCAGGGCATATCACCGAGCATAGATCGTGTCTTCATTCCTGGTCGGAAAAGTACTCTGCAACATGACACGTTGCAGCCGTGTAGGTCAGCATGTTGAATATGCCGGCAAGTCACAAAAGTGAGAGGTGAAAAAGTATCATCTATGCTATATGCATATATGGCAGGTGGGGTTGTAAGTTTTTAGCGGAAAGCAAATTTTTCCTACAACAAGAGAGGGCCTAAAAGCAAAATTTACTATATTGTTGGTTGTTAATGAGATGGTTCCACCAACCATATCTCATACCCAAGTTATCAATAATACCCACATCATTATTATTATTGGTGTTGAGAATTCCAGATAGTTTCAGTTCCTTTGGCTTAAGTTCTCCATGACCGTGGACACGGATAATCAATTAGGTTTGTGTACTCTACAGAGTTTTGCACACGTTCCCCACAAGATTTGATCGCCTCCATTGGAATCCTCGCACTTCAGGGTGTTTGGGAACCGGATTATCAAAATATGGTCTTCCAAAGGGTTCCTCTGAGCCATTGTCGGTGCCCATCCAATCCTACCATTCTTCTACATCTCGTAGCACCACTCGTCTAGAGTCACCACGATGTCCAACCAAGCCAGAGCCCATAATGACTTGTGGTTGTGTAGGTAAGCCTCGGGTCCTAAAGTATCCATCCTTCTCTTCATGCCTGGGTGAAGCTTTCCGCAAGATTTCATGGCACTTCCCCATGCATCCCAGGTCATCCACTGGTTACTCCACGGTACCCATCTAAACCATCCTTCACCCAAAGGTGTACTACATCACGAGGTCTTGAAAAGTCTTGAAATCTCCCGGCCTTGATTATTAAGTTCTCACAACACTCGTCATAAACACTCAACCAAAACCCCATCTACTAAAAGCATAGCAGAATAAAATTAACGTCCCGGGCCAAGTAACAAGGGTGATGGGTGCCTACCACATGATACTACATCAAGAACCAAATTTACAAGTACCTACTTTGCATGCAATGGGTGGAGAAGGTTGAACTAAATGCATATACACCATAGGTAAAAACATAATCAAGGTGACTTGCCTTGTTGACGAGTTTCGAACTCGAGTGCCTCTAGATAACAAGCTTCGCACTCCGGATGATCTAATGAAACAATATTTCACACAATAAGCATCACAACAGTAAGTAAATAAAATAAAACAACAATCAATACTAGCTATATCACAAGAGAACAAAAAAATAGCCTAAAGGAACTAAAACATATTATGTTTTGTTGAAAAAATAAATTAAAAATATTCTACAAATCACCAAACTTAACAAGCTGATAAAACTAATTAATAGGAATTAGTAGCAAAAAGAATCACTCAAAAATATGTTTTTAAACTCAAGTTATTCAAGATCTAGTGATTTGAGTAAATTCAAAAGAATTCAATTTTAAAAAGTTCAAATTTGAAAAAAAAAGTTGCAATGAGAAACTACATAATTTTTATGAGCTACTGCAAAAAGAATCACTCAAACATACTTAAAAACATATAAGTTATAGAGATTCTAAGATTAGGTTCCAATCTGTTTTCAGAAACAAAACAGAGAAAAAAACTGGGCTACGTGGCAGATTCCTATTGGCTAGAAGTGTTCGCTGAGGGTGCTTAACTAGCGGATGGCCGTAACCTAAAGAAAACTCTTTGGCTAAAATCTAACTAACAGAAAAACCGACTATTTTTTTTAAGAACCCGAAGAGGTATTCCTATTCTAATCTAGTCGATCGATAGTAGATCTAACGGCTAAAAAAAGGGTGCTCACCGTGGTGGCTGGAAGGATTCTGGCGAGTTCGCCGGCGGCCAAAACGTGCAGGTGGTCGGGGAGGTGCTCCGGTGGTCTGCTGCGGCGGTGGAGAAGTCCAGTCGACGGAGCGATCCTTCGGCGTGGATCTACAGCGTCGGCGGAACTCGAGGACGACTGTGTGGAGCGGCACGAGCTCGAAGAGCTCCGGTTGGAGGCGGAGCTCCGGCGAGGTGGCGGTGCGGCGTTCTGGCGAGGAGATCTCGAGGGTTTGGGGCGGAACAGAATGCGGGGGAGCTGGGGTATTTATAGGCAGCCTCGGGGTGCTCGGAGGGAAGGGGATCAACGAGATCTGGTCAGATCCGAGGCGATGGCCGGCGAAGGAAAGCGGAGGGGATGAAGGAAGGTGACGACCGAGAGGAGAGGCGGTCGATCGGGTGGGACCGGGGCGTCAGCGCGAGAAGGGCGATGCGGGGTGGAGCGGTCAGCCGATCCGAAACGATTCAGATTTGTTAGAATATGAATGGGTCGATACTATTCCTTCTGGGTCTCGGATTCGTTTGCTTTTAAGCGATTTTTTCCTTTGTTTAAAAACAGGAAAGAAAGGGAAGATTTGAGGGATCAAAACAATTCCAAAAATGGGCATATTATATACCAAAATTATTAGCAGAAAATATAGAATTTGTTTAACATTTTTCCATGGACAAAATAATAACTTCTAAAAATATATTTTTCAGAAATTTCGCAAATGGAAAAATTCCTATTTGAAAAATATTTTTCAAATAAAACCCTCGTACAAATGGGACAAATAGGTTCACAGAAATACCACTGACTTGGAGGGTCATGTTCCTCCTCTCAAATTTGAAAATATTTCAGAGGTTTCACTAAAACTTGAAATCAAAGCAAATCAAAAATTGAAAAGGGATTTTCAAAATGAAACAAAAAGCTTGATCATTCATGTCACTCACAAAGTAAATACAACAATATGTAGGGATGCACAACTAATTTTATAACATGCCAAAATGGAACTTTTGGGATGTTACAATCATATCACAATTAACTCGTAGGAAAAGCAAATCTACTCACACATCATAGGATAGGCACACATCATCGTATAATTGTATATAGGATTGAGAAGCATGTTTAAGTAGAGATTACAACGGGGAGAATAGGTTTTAAACAGCTGCAAAGAGGGCGAGAGAGTTGGTGGTGACGACGGTGAAGTTGTTGGTGTAGATCGTCGTCATGATGGTTTCCCCGGCTCCGGCGCCACCGGGAGAGAGGGGTGAGATTACCCTCATTATGTTTCTTCCTTGGACACCACCATAGGTGGGAGGAGGGTTTCCCCTCTGGTCCATGGTCGCCATGGCTCCCGGAGGGCAGCCGCCCCTCCGAGATTTGATATCTCTCGATTTCTCTTCTCTTTTCTGGCCCTTCACCGTTTCTTGAATATCTAGAGATCCGTAACTCCGATTGGGCTGTAATTTTGTGGGCATTTTTATCATGAAAATATATTTCTTGCGACAAAAGGAGAGCCTCAACCGACTTAAGGGTTGACCACAAGCCATCGTGGAGCCCCCGAGGTCGCGCTGTGTTGGCTTGTGGGGCCCTCAGGCATCATCTTGCGTTGATTCCGACTCCCAAAATTCACATATATTCCAAAATAAATCTCTATCATTTTTTATCGTGTTTGGACTTCATTTGGTATGGAATTTATTCAAAACAAAAACCACACAAAAAAATAAGAACTCGCACTGGGCACTAGATAAGTAAGTTAGTCCCAAAATTATAATATAAATGTTGCCAAAACTATATGAAAGTTGTAGAATATTGGCATGAACCCGTCAAAAATTATAGATACGACGGAGACGTACCAATGGCACATCATTGGGGATCAACATAAGCATGTTTATTAGCAACCATATTCATAAGAGTGTCCATCTTATCACTCAATGTGGCTATTTCTTCGACAAATTTTACCTTGTTACGAGTTGGAGCTCACTCAGTGTGCCATTGAGAATAATTTTTCATGATATTATCCAGAACTTTTGAAGCTTCCCCCAATGTAACTTCCATGAATGTACCACATGCAACAGAATCTAGAAGATTTCAAGACAAAAACTTTAGTCCTGCATAGAAATTTTCTATTATCATCCATACACTAAAGCCTTGAGTTGGACAATTTCTAATCATCAATTTAATTATATATAATGCTTATGCAACATGTTCTTGCTCATGTTTTTTAAAATACATAATTTGATTATGAAGAGAAATAATCTTAGTAGGAAGAATATACATGGCAATAAAAGCATACTTATCCCTTGTTCCAATACTATTACGAGGTAAGGATGCAAACCAAGTTTTAGCATTAACTCTTAGTGAGAAAGGAAATAGTTTCAACTTAACCATATCATAATCCATATCCTTTTTGTTTTGTATATCACAAAGTTCAACAAAGGTATTACGATGTGAAGGAGGATCCTTGTTAGGACTTCCAACAAATTGTTCTTTCATATCGAAGATTTAGTGATGCAAAATTAATATCATAAAACTCTGCACTAGTGGCGTGTGGTATAGGAATTACTAATAAAATCACTATTGTTAGTATTTGAGAAATCACACAATTTGGTATTTTCTAATAAAATCATTATTATTAGTATTTGACATAGTTACGAAGCAAGCATCCTAACAAGCGAAGCAAGTAAACTAGCAAGTAAAGTAAGCAAACAAGTAGACTAGCAAAGATAAATGTTTTTATGTTTTTGACATTTTAAAGCAAGCAAATATAAAGTAAAATAAAAATTGGAATAAGTGAATGATAATTTTTGTGAAGGAACCTGATAAGAATTTGATGGTACTCCCCGGCAACGGCGCCAGAAATTCTTCCTGCTACTTACAAACTGCATTGGAATTTCCCCCCAAAGAGGAGAAGAAATGCAACACACTAGATATAGGTATTTCCCTTAGTGAGAACCAATGTTGTCTAAGCAATATGAGTATTAAGCAAACTCTCGTTGTCAGCACCTGCACACATAGAACCAAACACTTGCACCCTACGCGGACAAGAGGGTCGTCAAGCCCCTTAAACTCGCTACTTAATGATAGATAATAATATAAATATAAGTAAAAGATAATAAATGGAAGAAATATTTTTGTAGTTTTTGTAATATAATTTTAGTACACCTGAGGGCCACAGTTTTTGCTAGAAGCTTCTCTCTTGAGGATAGTATACGGTGGGTAGACAAATTATTGTTGGGCAATTGATAGAATAGCGTGTAGTTATGACATCTTATTCAATGCAATGATCATGTATATAAGCATCACATCAATAAGTAAGTAGACCAACTCCTTCCTGCATCTACTACTATTGCTCCACTAATCAACCACTATCCAGCATGCATCTAGAGTATTAAGTATGAAATAGAGTAATGCTTGGGGCAAGATGACATGATGTAGACAAAGTAAACTCAAAAAATGTGAACTAAACCCATAATTTTATCCTTCATGGTAGAAATACAAATATGTGTCATGTCCCTTTCTATCACTGTGATTGAGCACCGCAAGGTTGAACCCATCACAACGTACCACTCACACTGAAGATAAATCAATTTAGTTGGCCAAACCAAACCAATAGATCACAGAGAAATATGAAGCTATAATAATCATGCATAAAAGAATTCAGATAATACTTTAATATTCATGAATAATCTGATCATAAACCCACAATCCATTGAATCACAACAAACACACCGCAAATAAGACTAAATCGAATAGATCACCGCAGGAATCACGGTAAAGTTTGTATTGAAGATCGTGAAGATAGAAGAAGCTATCTAGGTAGTAGTTGTGGACCTATAGATCTATGGCGGACTACTCACACATCATCATGGAGGCAGCAAGGTTGATGTAGATGGCCTCCATGATCGATTCTTCCTCCGGCAGGGCACCGAAAAAGGTCTCGAGGTAGCCTCCCCTCACAACAAAAACTGGCGATGGAGGAAAAAGTGTTTCAACTGGATCTATGATATTTTTCAGATATTTTAGAATTTGTAGGGGTAGAATTAGGTCAGATGGAGCTACGTGGGGCCCACAAGGCAACAGGGTGCGCCTAACCCCCTCGGTGCGCCCTGTTGCCTTATCGTCTCCTCATGCAGCTTATGTCCTCCTTCTCAAGCTTGCAGGTCTTCTTTTGTCCAGAAAAAAATTGTCAAAAAGGTTCATAGCATTTGGACTCCATTTGGTATTAGTTTCATGAAAAGCTAAAAACACATAGAAAAGAACAACTAGCACTTGGCACTGGGTTAATAGGTTAGTTCCCAAAAATGATATAAAACAACATATAAATGCATATAAAGCATCCAATATTGATAGTATAATAGCATGAAACAATGAAAAATTATAGATACGTTGAAGACATGTCAGGTATCCAAAGCAATGTTTGTTTACAAGTATTAGTGAAGTGTTTACTATGCACTAGACTGATAGGATGGGATCCACAAGAACATTATCATGTGATGATGGTGCATATAAAAACAACCTCCAGAGAAAGGAAACATCCAAAGGATGCTAATAAGACTTACAAACCTATGATTTTAGGGCTAATGCCACTCTTATAGCTAGGTTCTTCTTTTGTAAGTCAGAAAAGTATTAGAAATAAAACTGTTAGAAGTATACAGGCAAAAAGAAATAAGACTCGGAAGTCCATCTCTGGTATGAATGTCACAGAAGTTATAGATGTATAAAAGGTTAGTCAAAAAGATAACTATTGGGTATTATGATTAATTTTTTATTCACTTATTCTTGGGTATTATGACTAAACGTTAATCACATGGACACTCGATCGGTTGCATTCTGTTGCAACTCAATGCAAGAACTACTACAGCCAAAGAGACTAGCCAGTAATGAGGTTTCGGATACATGATGGGAATATGGCAAAGGTTATTTTACTTTCCATCGGCATATTACCCCTACATTTATTTTCATAATTCACTTTAGAGTTTCATACGCTCTAGCCCATTTCAAAAAAAATTGCGAGAAGTTTGCTCATAAGAGAACAATTGTTGTTCGATGTTATGAACAACATAAGGGCCATGGTATGAATCGGATGTATGTTATCAATGTTGATGATAATATAATACATCCATAACGATAATGCTAAATGTCCCAAGACTAAAAGAATACTACATATGTGTGGCACCGCATTTTGGTCACATTGGAGAAACCCACACGAAAGAATTCGGTATTGATGGATTTTTAAGTCATTTGATTATAAATCACCTCACACTTGCAAATTTCATCCATGAGTAACTAAAATATCATTCACACGCCATAAGAATGAGCAACGAACTTACTGGTAATCATATATTTTCATAATTTGATGTGTGCACTCCAAAGTGTTGTTGCTAACAGTGATTTTATCAATCTCCGGTAAAGACTCAAGTAGATATGTAAATATTTGCTTAATGAGACATAACTATGGATCTTTTGTAATAGTTCAAAAGGTTTTCAGAATGAAGTTGAAATTATTGTAACAAGAATATTATGTTTTTACAATTATATTGCCTAAAGGAATATCTGAGTTACAAGTTTAGTTAATGTATGATGAGTTGTGTAAAAAGGTTTCATAACTTACACCTCCCAAAACACCACTGTGAGTGCAATGTCTGAGAAGATGTAGTCAAACCATGTATGACATGGTAAGATAAGAAATGACATAAATCAATTGGACATTATCCCTTTTAAAGTAATGCTTTAGAGGCCGCGGTTTTTACTTTACAAAGAGTGCCATCTGATTTTTTGGAATCACGCCCTGGTATGGTATGCCTAACTGTCGGTGTACTAGAGAATGGGTCCCTTAGTACCCTGACTTGTGCATAGACGGCAAACACCTCCTCATCCGGCAACACCATCGGATGGGAAGCTCAAACCACAAACTACAAGACAAGGACCCCAGCAAGCCACCTTGTTGGGAGAAAGAAGACCCACAGCCATCATGCCTCGTAAGACTCTTCCATATCGCCGCCGCTCCACCTCATCAAGGTGATTATTACATCAGTGAGGTGTCGAGCGGGCAGGCAGTTAGGTGAGTCTGGTCAGAGGCCTCTGGCAATAGTCATGGACATGCAGCAACTTTAATGACACCCGTCCCGTGGCATGTCAAGTAAATAAAAGGTAGTTGGGCGAACGGCACAGAAGGAGGGACGATCCTTGCCGAGATACACCGCAAGTGTGACACCTCACGGTGCATTTAATGCTCCTGCCCTAATCCGTTAGGGTTAGGTATTCATAGTTGTAGCTCCTGTCAGCAGTTTTGGCAGCTATAGAAGCCACTATTCCCTATCCTAAAAAGACCATTTCAGCCACTGTGGTAACCCCTTGCACTAAAAAAGGAGGGCCATGGCTACCTTTAGAAAGGTCGACACTTTGTCCATTTGCATGCGTAGATGCACTCCTCGTGCTTCCTTGCGGGGCTGTTGCGCACCTGTAACCTGGACTTCCACCCATATAATCCACAAACACAGGAAGCGGGGTATTACGCTCTCGAGCGGCCCGAATGTGTCTAAAAGCCTACATGAGCATGTGATTGTTGCTGCTCTTTGTGCAAGCGCGCCCCCATCCTGAACCACAAGGGGCCTCGCTAGTCTCGTCATTCTCCCGACAACTTTGGTACGCCAAGTAGGGGGCACCCGCCTGCGTGAATCTTCATCGATTCCTGGACTTCTTCGTCAACGCCATGGCTCCCAAGAAAGCCAAGGGTGCGTCTTTGGCCACTCCATATTAGTCCAAGCCGCCATCGCGGGCGTCTATAGGCGACGTTGGCAGGGGCGACCATCGCATTTGTCGCGCTGGTGAGTGCAGCCACTACACCATGCGCAGTTCCTTAAGCCGCGACCCGGATCCAGTTGTGATGGCGGCTCCAAGAGCGCCTGACATGGCCGAGAATGATGTCGAGACTGCAATAGCTACATCAGCGGTGACGGTGAAGGGACATCCTCGGTGTCCTTCGCTAGATAACCATGACCAGCGCTTGTGGGTCGATGACGACCCCGGGCGACACACAGGCAAGACTCCTGCTTGCCAATCCCAAGGCTCGCAGGGCCAAGCTAGTCGTCAACCTTTGGAGGTGGGCGCACAGCACACGACGGGACGGGAGAGCGTTCATCCCGGCACTATCGGGAGTAGAAGCACCACCCATGCCTCATGCCTTGCCATGCCTAAGAGTGCGGAGGAAGCCCTCACGCGGGCCTAGTTGCTACTTAACTTCCCGCTTTTGCTGGAGAATATAGAAGACTGGAGGGCGACCATACAGAGCATGCTGAGTTTCGCAAATCGTGACAAGCCGGAGATGGCGGGGCCCTCGCAAGCACTCCATGTGGCTCCAACAAGGCCCGCTGCCAGGCACGACGCTGGCGGGGCATTTGATACATCTCCAACATATCTATATTTTTTGATTGAAAATGATTTATTGAAAGGAAATATAGAAAAAGATTTCTACAAGAGTCTTGCCAGAAGTAAGAAATTCTAGGAGATTGTATGCAAGCAAGGATGGCACCGAAAGAACCAAGGCATTGGCTATTTAATGCCAATGGAGTTGAATGGGAATAAGGTCAATACCCCAAGATGTAGTTTGTTCCCCAAAAGGAGAAGTATGATCCTACTGTCCCCGGGGGGAACAAATGCTCAAGAAGATCTTCCACCACAAGCTCAAGGGAAAGGACAAGCTTCAAGAAGATATTAACTCATTTGAAGAAGAATCCCAAGCCATGGTCAAGTGGGTTCCCAAGGCCACCAAGAGCTCTACTTCATCAAGTGCTAACTCAACTCCAAGCATCTCCATCAAGTTGAAGTGGGTCCCCAAGAAGAAGAACTAGATAAGTTCTTGAGGGGTGACTACGCCAACAAAATTCACTCAAAATCATCATTGGAAGAACTAGTTGCAATAAACTCCAACCTTATGCAATAGTTCCAGGAGTCACACATTCCCTCATTGGTAAGCAAGGAACGTGGTAAATTAATGCATTAATGGACATCATCTTATATGTTCTTCACTCCATATCCATAGACATGCATGTATTTGTTCCTTGTATGGGACTAAACCATGTAGGTGAGAAGAGTACAAACAAAAAGGATAGCTCCCAACTCAAGATGATCGTCATCAACTATGAGCATCCACTACTACAACACCTACATGAAGTATTTAACGACAAACCCAAGGTTAGTTTATCCCTCTTAGGGTGGGTGTCACACCAAGGGGGGCTTTACTCTAAGACTTGAGTAAAAGCATCTCGCAAGGTGTAAACACATTAGAAGCTTTATGTAAAAATATGCATGCCGACTTAGCAAAAATTTTAGCGAGTTAGGGTAAGATTTTGATCCCTTGGGTGCTCTATCTTTTGACTCTTGCGCATTAGGATGAGTCCCACCTCTTGCGAGTGATTGCAATGCATCTATCCATGAGAAAATTCCATAAGATTAGGCAAACGAAATATTTTAGCTTTAGGTTTCCACCATACGCGTCTCGGAGTCACTGAGTGGAAACAGATCGGTATCACCGATTCAGGTTTTAGGGTTCTCAAAACACTCTCGGTGATTCTGAATCACCTTTTTTGGTGAAACCGGAATCGTGTCCAAGTTTTTGTTAAGGATAATGTTTGTCTTGGATGCTCCGAAAATTGAAACTCGATGGAACCGAAACTCTTACACCACAAATCTGAAACTAAGATTTTAATCTCATTATTTTGCAAAAATAGTTATGTTTTGTGATGCTCATCTATTCCACTCCTCTATATCCAATCACAAGGATAGTTTGACAGTGTAGCATGTTTGGTTCAGAGGATAGTGAGAACAACTTTAGAGAGCATAGCTTTGATCTTGATCCAGGCACTAGCCCTGATGCTAGCTCTTCAGATCCTAGCACCCCCAGATTACATGATTTGCCTAAGGTAGCCACTAGGGCCAGGAGGAAGCTAAACTCAGATGAGGAGGATGCAGACTTCATTCCTGAGGAGAATACCTCCAAAATAAATAATGTAAGAAAGGATTATGTCAGCACAGATGCAATGAGAGCTCCTGAGTCTGCCCAGGGAGGAGCAAAATCTCTAAAGGCTCCTGCTTCCTCCAAGCAGACTAATTTTTTGGCTAAGAAGTCTCGAAAGAAAAGGCAAAGAACGAGATTTGTTAAAGTTGTTGTGCACCCCTCCACTCGAGAGTATCCTGATGAGGAGCAGGAAGAGAAATAGGAGGAACCATCTGCTAACCCACATCCTTCCAAGCAAAGGAAGGTCGTGGCTGATGCTATGCCTAGCAAGCATGCTACAAAGGCTACACCCTCAGCTCCTAAGGGTAAGCCAACAGCTCCCTAGGTCAAGAATCCAACTGCCACAAAGCCCAAGAGGACCACAAGAGATGTTCCTAGAGCTGAAAAGAACAAGGGTCTTGCCACAAGGGATGCTGCTGAATAAGAAGAAGAAATTACAATTTTGAGGAAGTTGAGACCTCACGTGCAAGAATACAATGATGATCATCCATTTGGAGAGGATATGAAGAAGAGGAAGTACCAAGGGCTCAGAAAGTGGAGAGCTTCTGATCCCTATGCTACCAGGAGAAGGACATGTGTTGATGCTTGCTTCCACACTAAGGAGAAACAAGATTACTATGAGACTCTCTTGTTAGACCAGAGTCTAGCTGTTAGTGACATGGGATATGTTGATTGGAAGTTCATCAAGGAGAATGGATACTACTTCGTGCATGTACAAGAGAACTTCAAGGCCATTGACATTGAGAACCTTGCTGCCAGAGAGTTGATAGCTTGGAATGATGAGATGATCATGCAATTATATTCCACGAGTCATTTATATCCAAATGGGAAGATAACTTGGATGACTAAAGGCACCAGGTGCCAATCTTCTGTTGATGAGTGGGCCACCATCGTAGGAGGTCAAAGGTGCAGGATGGAGATCTTGATGTGTATGCTCAGGCTAAGATGAACCACAATTCCATGGCCAATATGTATAATCCAATTCCCAAGGAATATCTGAAGTACCACAAGTTAGGCTTTGTCTGCTTCTTGCAAGCAAGACTACCCACCACCAACACCATTATGAGGTACACCTTGATGCCTAAATAAGGTGATCACAAGATGATAAGGGGGTATTCCATCAATATATTGCATCATGTAGACACCCACACTAGGATAAGAGTGATGGATCTGATTGTAGAGACAATCAAGAGGATTGTTGTTGACTAGTGAAGGTCATGTGGATATGCTCCATACATTCAGATTCTAATAAACTCCAAAGTTGGAAAGATCGTCTATCTACTTGATCGTCAACACTTGTCACTTCAGCCAAAGGTTGAGGTTAAAGTTGTGGTGATGGACCCTTCACATCCCACTTCATCTACAGCACATGTCAAGTTTGAGGCTGAGGCACGGATAGAGGCAGCTAGAGCCACTAGTGCTCCAGTGCTCAAGACGAAGAGTGACCAAATGGAATATCTCATCAGCACCATCCAAGGGATGGAGAAGAACATCAATAACATTCTGTTGAACTAGAAGCGCCTTCAGAGGATAGTGGAGACAAAATTTCATGACCTCGACGTCAAGGTGACCGAGTTGACCACCACGGTCAACTAGTTGAAGCAGGAAGTAGATGCAGTGCCTGGACCCGTCTCTAGTGATGATGATGATGATGATGGCAATCCTCCTCCCTAGACTCACACTCAGTTCGGGACACAAGCTAGATCTTCTATCATGCCAGTTACAGAGACGAGACCATCCTCATCGACACCTGCATCAATTCCATCAGCTCCATCATCACCTTTGATGCTTATGATCTACGTTTGGTTTTTCATGCAGAGGAACGGGTGATGCAACACAATATAGGCAACTATTTCCATCAGTAGAGAACCAAAGTTTATAAACCCAATAGGAGTAACAACCAACCCCCATCTTCAGCAACTGCACAAAAAATAAACAAACACTTGCACCCAACGTGGGCAAGAGGATTGTGTCGGGACCCCGATCCTAAGCCATAGGAATCCAGCCTATAACACATTGCATCCCTTTGCGATCTCACGCACGGTTATCCCCACGACTGCCACCTTACCTTAGCCGGGACCGTTTGCACCTTTTGACTCACGTATGCATTAGTGTCGCTAGCATTCCAATGTCAAAGAACCCGGGTCGACATATCTAGTCATAAACTCAAGTGGATCGACTGTACAGAGACAGACATACATAACCCAGCAAAGCAGGTGTCGGTCAACAACGAGTGTAGACGAGTCGTAGAAAGCTACAAGGACTCCATTACACTGCATGACATTTCCCCGAAGGGACAGACACAGCGGCTAATAAAGATACATGTCGGTCAACAAATGTGTCCAGAGCAGTAGCGAACTACCAAGGCTCGGTGGAATCACAAAGGGGCATTTCTCTGTATAGGGAGCTACTAAGGCATACGTCTAGGTGTCGAAGCCCATACATAGCACAGTGCATCACACGTACGCATGACATACTAGATATGCATAGATACAACAATGGCATCACAACATAACCATACAACATCATGACATTTATTTAGAAGACTCGGAAGAGTCTTGCATAATATGTTCATACAAGCAGGGGTCACACGACCCGACACTCAAAGTCATACAAACAAGTCATACAAACCAACGGAAGCATAAAGTTGTCAGAGTACAGATAGATGAAAGGATAAGGCATAAAGCCTGACTATCTGCAGATCCCTTCTGAAAGGGGCCAGGTCGTAGCTGGGACACCAGCTACTCGTCATCATTGATGTCTAGAACGAACCCACCTGTTGGCTCGTGGGTATCCTCTGCAACAATTATAAGCAAACATGAGTACAAAAGTACTCAGCAAGACTTTAGAACAGATCTATCTACTCATGCTCAGGTATCAATAAAGGGGGTTGTGGTGTTTCATGCAGTAACCAGCTTTGACTCTTGGCTAGACAAAACTACATTTTTGAATAGTTTTGACAACTTTGTTTTCTCACACACGAGTCCACTAACTCCACAATAATACACCATCATGGAATCATTCCCTTCTTCCTACGGAGATGCCATCCATGACACTCGCACTTATCTTGATACTTTTATGAGTAGCCATTAAAGTTATCTATGAACAACATATGTCTCCAAGTAGTCCAAATCCGCGGACGCGGCTATTCGAATAGATCATAACCCTGCAGGGGTGTACTTCACAGATGCTCTCGCCACTTACCGCCATGTGCACGTCATGCACCTCGGCAACCTTCAAGCGGAAGCCCAGTGAGGGAGTCGGCCACGACCGTTAACCACTCTAATACCTAGTCCAGGTTTATCGCCTATTTGAAGGTAACCCGCACGGAAGTCCGGCCGAGGTTTCCGCCACGGCCCCAAACGATGTGCGCAGGGTTCCCAAGCCCACCATCCGGGTGCCACTTGGTACACCGTGCCAGTGCCTACCGCATCATTGCCCACCTCTAAGGTCAGCACTATGCACGGCCTCCGGCATGGCTATAAACACCAGAAACTACTTGCAACTCCTGGACCGAGTACTAGGCAAATAATAAGTCGAGAGGGTCAATTAAGTATCCCAACGTGTGGTAGTATATAGTCTCGGATTACATACACGGAACTCAGTTCCTAAGGACGGTTCCAATGAAACAACCCGCCATGTACTCCTACATAGCCTTTCACCGGTACCTTTACCAAATCAGGTTCAACACACAACCTTTATTAACAGAACACATTCTCACGATCCTGTTCATCACCCAAATGACAGACCAAACACAACTCTAAGCATAGCATGCATAGCAGGATAAGACACATCATGGCTCATGCATCTACCAGGTATGCTAGGTTGCAAGGTTTAGCTAATTACTATGACAAAGACAGGTCATGCAAAGGAATGGGTTCAACTAACGTGGTAAAAGAATTTGAAGCATTTTGACCTAACGCAATAAATAAGAGCGGGAGGAGAACATGGGATTTATCGGGATGATCAAAATTGTTGCTTGCCTTGTTGCTCAGCAAAGAGGTGATATCTGTCAGTCGGATATTCAGTCATATCCAGACGGGCGAGGCCTACCGGAATAACAACATACAATTAGTCGCAATCATACGCAACAATCGTGATGCATGAACATGGCACGAAATGAAGGGTGATATGATTCAATGTGGTTGGTGAAACCTTAGTTTGCTTCTGGTTTGAAATCCAAATTCAAATATCATTTGAAATGGCATATTTATCTTAATCATTTAATTGATTTGACATGATGCTGTTTCATAACTTTGTTTTTCATGCATGAAAGTAGCACCATTGTGTTCATTGAATTTTTCTTATCAATTTGCATATATTATTTGTCTGATTTGGAGTTATAATCAAATTTCTATGAATTTCCAAAGTTTTGCAATTATTGCATCAGCATGACATGAGCAGGTCAGTTGGCCGTTTGAAAGTCAAACCTGACCAGTGGGACCCACTGGTCAGTGACTCTGGCCAGAAACTAATTAAGTTTTAAACTAAATTAGGTATTTAATAGATCTGGACCCACATGTGAGTGACTGATTAACTTTAATATAATTTTTATTTTTATTTTTACTAATCTCAATTAGTAAGGGAGCTGGCCCCACATGTCATTGACTCTGGGGAGCTCAAATCCACCGGCGGTGAGGTGGAACTCGCCGGCGATGAGCTCCGGCGACCACACAGGTGGGGAGCTTCGGGTTTCTGTTTCCGGCGACCAAACGCACGGCGGAGGGCACCAGAAGAACGAGTGGACGACTGCGGATCCATTTTTCTGCAAAGCAGGGGCTGAAGTGGCCGGAGATGACGTCGGCGACAAGCTCGGCGGCTGCCGGAGCTCGGGCTATGTCGAGGTCGCCGAAACAAAGGGCAAATCGCGCGGGGTTGGGCTCCTAGAGAATCTACGTGACGAGCTGGAACTGTTGTAGGCCTCGGGTGGACCAACCGGTCACCGTAGGGTTACCGGCGATGAGGTCCCGCGGCGGATCTCGTTGGGCTCCGGTGGAATCGGGCGCTAGAGAAAGGAATCGAGGGGGAAAACGTGGGGGAAATCTTACTGGGCTCACTGGGATTGCAGAGGTGTCGAAAGTCGGCTCGGATATGGCTTGAGGAGGGAGAAGGATGGCTGTGAACGTCAGCAATCCGAGGAGGAAGATGACGGCGTCACGGTGTTTAAGGGGTTCTCGGCATCGAGCAGCTAGCTGGAGAGCTTCACGAGACCATGGCGATGCTTTTGTGCAGCTCAGGTGAGAGAGAGAGAGGCTAGAGCGACGGCGAGCTCGAGCTCGGCTCGGGCTCTAATGGCGACCGAGAGTGGAGAGAGCAGGGGGAGAATGAGGCGAGGAGGAGCTCGGGGATAGCTGCGGGATGCTTATCTCCTCCTTGCGAGCGCAAAGCGGCGGCCAAGCAGGCACGCAGGTGCGTGGCCGCGCCAGAGGGAGCGGCGGCCACCTCCTGCTGCCGACTGGCAGGAGGTAGACGACAGGCAGGAGCTGGGTTGGGCCAGGGTGAGCGACACGTAAGCTTTCTCTTTTCTTTTCCATTTCTGTTTTCTGTTAAAACAATTCTGACTTTGTTTCATCTTATTTTTGGCTCCAAACTATTCCTAGAATAGTTTGAAAAATGCTGGGGTGGTATTTGGAATATTTCCAAACACATAAAAAGTTTTCAACGTTTTTGGGAACTTTGGATTATTTGAAATCAATTATATAGTTGATTTCAGTAACTTTTAAATTTAAAATAAAATGCCAAAAGCATTTTGAAAATATATTTCACCCCTGATATTTTGTTTTCAACATTTATCAGAAATGATGAACTTTTCTAATGGCCATCTTGGGTTCATTGATTTGTCACCAAATTTGGAATTGTTTTGAATTAGAGTTGCTAGGGTTTGCTTCTGTTTTCTTTTCTTTGCCCTTGATTTCATTTCATTTTCTTGGATGCAATGAAAAAAAACAGGAGCACAATCTTGCTAAACTCTATTAGGGATTCAGGGATGTGACAGATTGTCGATCCACGTGTATTATTATTTGCAAGCAAGTAGTGTGGTTGAAAGTTGCAAAATGAAAAGTAAATAACAAGTAATTAAAGGCAGCAAGAAAACTTTAGCGTTTGTAAACATATAAGTGAATAAAACCGAGGGCCATAGCATTCCCTAGTGGTACCTCTCATTGAAAGCAAGCATACGTTGGGTAGACAAATTACTGTTGGGAAATTTAAAGAAAAACGTAAAGTTATGCAATATTCATGACAACGATCATGTGTATATAGGAATCACATCCATAAGCAAAAAGGCCAACTCCTGCCTGCACCTATTACTATTACTCCACCCATCAACCGCTATCCAGCATGCATCTAGAGTATTCAGTAAAACGGAGTAATGCTTGAAGGACGATGACATGATCTAAACAAACATAACTCAATTAATATGAATTAACCCCATCGTTTTATCCTTAGTGGCAACAATATAAAGACGTATCTTGTCCCCTGCTATGTCACTGGGATATAGAAATCTGTCACATCAAACCCACTACAACGCAGCTCTCTCACTGAAGAAAGATCAATCTACTTGGCCAAAGCAAATTAATAGATCGGAGAAATTTATAAAGTTATGATGATCATGCACATAAGAATCATATTTAAAATTCAGAGAAGACTCAAATATTTATCATGAATAATATAAACGTAAACCCACAATTCATCGGATCCCAACAAACGCACCGCACAAAAGAGTTACATCGGATTGATCAAAGAGGAGATGTGATGGCCATTGTATTGAAGATCAACAGAGAGAGAGGGAGAGATAGTCATCTACGTACTAACTAAGGACCCATAGGCCTGCGGTGAACTACTCACACATCACCATGGGAGTAGTGAGGTTGATGTAGAGGTCATCCATGATCTATTCCTCCTCCGGCGGGGCACTGTAAAAGGGCTCCAGATGGCCTCACGGTGGAACAGAGACGTGTGGTGGCGGAAAAGGTGTTTCGAGGTGCTCCCTAGGGTTTCTAGGATTAACATGAATTTATAGGATGAAGAGGTATGCAGGATGCATCCGAGTGGAGCATGAGGTAACAGGGCGCAACCATCCCCCTGAGCACGATATGATGTGTGGTGTTCCTCTCGTGAGGCTTCATGCCTCCTCCCGAAGCTTCCACGCCTTCTTTTGATCCAGAAAAAATAACCAAAAAGTTTCATGGCAATTGGACTTTGTTTGATATTATAAACCCGAAAAGCAAAAAACATGCAAAAAACAATAACTGGCTTTGGGCAATGGGTCAATGATTGGTGCTCAATAATAATATAAATTGATGTATACATACTAAAAAAGTATCCTACAATGGTAATATAATAGCATGGAACAATCAAAAATTATAGATACTTTGGAGACGTATAAGCATCCCCAAGCTTAATTCATGCCCGTCCTCAAGTAGGTAAACAATAATAACATAATTTTTTTATGTGACATACTACCCAACATGTAATCTATTGCAGGTTCCATCATTGTGAAATGATGAACTAACCAACATCAACATAGCAATGCTTATAAACACAAGCAACATAGTCGTCAAGTTTGAAAGCATACGATCTTTAAAGAATGTTCACCCCCTATTCATTTTACCATATAAATACAACATGGCTCCATCCTCATCACATAAATACAAATTTTGTCGATGTTTTCTCACAACAGATTCCATGGGGTTGCCAATCGAACGTGGTTGGGACCGAAAGGACGTCGTCGACCTCCAAAAATGGGATTGGAGGAGCGGTGCGAGACACGCGAAGTACCCAGGTTCGGGGCCCTCCTTGGGAGGTAACACCCCTAGTCCTCCTTCAGTTGGTTGATGATCCGGCTGGGGATACCATATGCTCCTTGAGTTGTATGATGGAGGAAGAAGAAGGAGCTGAGAGCTCTCTTTTCCCCTCCTCCGTGTGAGTGTGTGATCGGACGACCCCTTGCATGGGACAGTGCCACGGGGTTTTATATGCCAACCCCCTAGCTTAGAATAGTAATAGAAGGTACCGCGGGGAGCCGACTCGCAACCTCTAGAGCCGACCAAGGGGCCCACTAGCTAGAGAAGTCTTGTCGCAAATGAGGGTCCGCCGACTACTGGGTCCTGTCCTGAGCTGGGGGCCGTCGAACGGGCACCACCATTGGTGTGTGCTTGTTATGTGGTGGCGTGCGCCGCGTTACGCGCATTGTCTTGTGTAGCTGGCTTCGGTCACCATACGACCGGCTGCACTGTTGCCACGCTGGAGCAGGTAATGGAGTGGACGGGGGCGTGCTCGTCATTGTGACGTCTCGGCTGGTCACAGTCGGCGACGGTCAGTGGTACGACCACTCCACTCCAGTCTCGCGCGGTCCGGTTGGCGGTACCTGAAACGATGTAGTCATAACTTTGGTGATTATGCCCCTCACGCGGTTTGTCAGGGCGATGTGACTGGGGATGACCCGCCCGCTAGCGGGGAGCAGTCAGTCGAAGGGGGGAGTGGCACCGCCCGAGACGGCTCGACCGTGCAGTCGGCCATGCACAGGCGGGCCCCGTGGGGAACCGGATGTCCTATGTGTATTTTCAAAGGGGGCTGGAGGGGTCCTTGATTTTGGCCTACCCCAGGGTTATCCCCCCGTCAGTAGTCCCCGAAGCAGGGGAGGCCCACCGGCTTAGAACGGCGGACCTCGCCGGCTTGGATTTCGTCTTTTGTGCGTCGCGGGGCTGCGGCTGTATCGCCTCCTCGCCGGAACCAACTCGGGTCATACTCAGCAGTTGCGCGAGCCGCCTCGGGCTCTCCAGCATGCACGGGGTTGCTACCTGTGGGTTGCTAGTAGTGTTGATTACTCCTTGTAGTTGATGCTAGTTGGTTTATTTGGTCATCAAGACTCTTTTCTCGCGTCGTTGCCGAGGAGTGAAGCGTCTTTGGTAAGTGGAACTTGGTAAGGAAAAAATTATATATTGTGCTAAAATTTACTATCACTTGTCACTATGGAAAATAATCCTTTGAGGAGCTTGTTCAGGGTATCTTCACCCCGACTGGAAGCACAAATATATGTTCCTCAGCTTGCTGCACCTACTGAAAATATTTATTATGAAATTCCTTCGGGTATGATAGAAAATTTGCTAGCTAATCCTTATGCAGGAGAAGGAGCACTACATCCTAATTTGCACCTAATCTATGTGGATGAAGTTTCTGGATTATTTAAGCTTGCAGGTCTGCCCGAGGGTGATGTCAAGAAGAAGGCCTTCCCTATATCTTTGAAGGAAAAGGCGTTGACATGGTATAGGCTATGTGATGATATTGGATCATGGACTACAACCGATTGGAATTGGAAATTCATCAGAACTTTTATCCTATGCAACTGGTTATCGTGATTGGAATTATATATATATGGTTTGGTCTCGTGAAGGAGAAAGAATCGCTCAAGCTTGGGGGAGGCTTAAGTCAATGTTATATTCATGCCCCAATCATGAGCTTCCGAGAGAAATTATTATTCAGAATTTTTATGCTTGGCTCTCTCGTAATGATCAATACATGTTGTAACACCCTGTTTTTGACTCTCCTGACTGATTTTACTTTTCTCAAAAATTAGGAATAATTAAAAAATTTCTGAATGCTTGTGATGCTTGAAGTGACTATTGTTTGCATGCTTGCTTGTATGCTTGTGTTTGACTCTCAATAATTCCTGATACTCTCCAGACTCACCTCCTTAGCCCAAAACTCCTCCTTAATGATCATGACATGTGTTTAGGACGAGAAACCATTTTTCCCAAATATTATTTTCACCAAAAAGCATTTCTCTGAATTAAGCTTTCAAAACCCCTGAGATGGGATTTGTACTACAAGTCCTCAAATTAGGGAATTTCTTTTGCACCAATTATTCTATTTAAAACCCATTATCAAAATGGCTTCCCAAAACGACAATATTATTATTTTAAAAGTTATTTGACTATTTTATTTAAACGCCTTCCTATGAGGCCAGAAATGGTCTCTTATGAAGGAAAGTTATTTTTATTGCTTTCAAAATATTTGAGAAAAATTAGGGAAACTCAGTAGACATATATATTTCATATATATGAGTTTCAACACATGGTCATGTTCAAAATATTAGGCAAACCCCTTCAAAATCCTTCCTGTCTATTTCAAGCTTTCGGAATATTTCTATAAGAAATATTCTCCATAAATTCCAGTAAAATTCTAGCATGTCACATATGATATATGTGACGATCTTGCCAAGTCTCATCTTAATCCAAGTTGATTTGACTCTCCTAATTATTCTAAAACCCTATCTGTCTAGATCCAAATTTGAGCAACTCTACATTGTCAAGTGTCTCCAATAATGCTCAAATGTGGTGGACATGTTCTGATACTCCAATAATGCATCCACACCAAGTGGTGCATCAAGGAGAATAGAAGCACTTGTCCCAAGCCCCTCAAAACCCTCTCTGTTGATTTCTGACTTTGGGAAACTTTACATTATAAAGTTTCTCCAAATGACCCCAAACTTTTTGGGCATGCTTTAATGCTCAAATAATGCCCCCACACCAAATATTTGATTTGTGGGAATTTATTTGAATATTTTGTAAGCAAAAGTCCATTTTTGCCCATTTCATGGGTTTTCCAAGTCTACATTGGAAACCTTCTCCACAAAGTCCCAAATTTGGTGTCCAAGCTTAGTTTCATCTATTATTTGATCCTGATAAGTTTCATATCAATTGAATTCCATCTGGTTGCCCTAACACTCATCAAACACCTTGTGTGCTCTCACCTAAGTGGCTACTTTGGCCCCTTCCACTTTTACCCTAGATCTAAAAAATTTACCACAGCTCTATGTAGTTACATTTTACCTCCAGTAACATTGTCATGACCTCTGGTCAATTATTTTAGAGAGACTCCATGTAACTACTTATCATTTTTACCCCTCGTGTTCCACTTCTGCTTAAGCCAAAGCCCCCACTTCTTTCTAGAGAGCCCTTAGCATCCCAAGGCATCATTTCAAACCAAGAGATGGCATGCTCATGTAGGAAAAATAAGCAGCACATCTACAAGTTGATTTCTGGCTGAAATGTAGCTTTGTACAGCAAGTACTAGCTACCCTCCTCCTCTTGAGCTAAAACTTTGAAGTATTGTAGTCCTTCCCTACCAAACACTGCTAGACATAGTTTCATTCCCAGAATCATCCACTAAGCACCATCATTTCGAGCCTTAAGTTTGTTGTTATAAACTTAAGGGCAGTCAAACCCCAGTCTAAACTGATCCACTTGGGTCCAAACTCCACCAGTGCTTCGTGGCACGCATGCCTTGCATGCTTGACACCTTGTCCTGAGCAAGGGGTGGCCCAGGACACCAAGTGGGGTGGTGACCACCACCCTAGCGTGCAAGAACGATGCTCTGCACCTTGTCTTCATCTTCTAGGCCGTATCCGGCTGTCCTAGCTCATCTCAGTGCGCCATGGGGTCTCCATTGAAAAGACCAAGCCATCCCCGATGCCCAAAAAAGGACAAGTATCCCCTAGCACGCGTGCTCTCGCCGTGCATCGATGCTCCGAGAGCTCCCGAGCTTTCCTCCTCTGCGCCCCCTCCATTTAGGGCCTCCCTCGATCCCCTGTTGCCTCCCACCTACTCCCCCTTCTTCCACAACTCCCCAGGACCAACCCAAGGCTGCTCCGAAGCTCTGTCCCTCTTCCCATGGATGAAGATCGCCAGCGGCGTCCGTCCCAAATTCGGACAGGGCCGAGTCACCCCTCGCCCCTAGCCTCTCCTGGCAGCACTCCTGGTCGGCGCGAGCCCGCTCCCCTCACCCTGGTCCTTCTCATGGTGCCGAGGGATCGAGGCCAGAGCAGGCTACGGCCACCTCCGCGGCCCGAGGAGCTGGCGCTGCGCTGGCATTCTCTGGCCAGTAGGGGCCACCCAGCACGGCGCAGCTCGCGTCCCCGATGACCTCCGGCGACCGGACCGCGAGCAATGGTGGGCCGGCAGCATGGGCCACCAGCGACGGGTGCTCCTCCTCTGTTTCCTGCTCCGGCAGGAGGAAGCTGAAGGACCCGACAGGCGGGGCCCCAATGTCAGCCTCCCAACCGGCCGGGACCCCAAGTCCTCTGAAGGCGCCCCCACACTTTTGCGCCACTCCAAGCCGGAAGCGCCTTCCCGCTGGTGCACTTTCGGCGTGGCCTACGCTGGCGCCAGCAAGCGACTGGGCCGGCCCGTGACCTGTCTAGCGCGTAGAGTGCAATATAACCCCCCTCGTAGCCCTTCTTTGCTTTATTCCTTTTTTGAAACTTCAAAACTCTATAGCAAATTCATATGATCTCCAAATTTAATGATTCAAAATCCTGCAGGTTCCTAAAATCAAGGACTATCCAAAGATGTGATTTGCCCATTTTTCCAAAGAACTTTTCTATCATGTTATTATTCAAATACAGATTTGAATACTACTAGCCTCACCTTTCAAAATTCCTATAGCCTTCAAATCAACTCCAAATTGAGTGATTCCAATTTCCGGAGACTTGTTTATCATACCCTATTTTTAGAGCCTTAGCCAACATTTTTATATGGCCTATTTCTGTTGCAATAAATTAATAGCCCTCTTTTTCTATTTGTCCAATATTAGAAAATCCCTAGAATATTCAGCTCAACTCCAAATCCAGTGAAACAATTTTCTAAATGTTTCTACAATTCTTCTCTGTTAAATGAGTGCCTCCACTCATTTTTATCATAGTATTATCTGTAGGCTTCTATAAGGATCACTTATTCTTCCTTTCATCCATTCAAAATTCCCAGATGATCCAAAACTCCTATGGCAAGCTTCAGGTATTTTTCTTATGACCAGAGAGGTCCAAGAAAAATATAACTCCTATTTATGTAGCACTTTTGTTTCTGCTTGCTGTGTGGCTTACTGTGTTATTTCTAACGATAGTGGACGGAGTAGACGGAGTACTCGGAGTTGGACCGAAAGACCTCGAAGACCCCGAGGACTTATGTGAGCAAAGGCAAGCAGCCCTTTGACCATGTCTGAGCAATGCATGCTAGTAGAACAAATATTTCCGTTGTATGAGATCATAAGTATTTGGTAAATCATCGATATGATGTTACCGATGGATCCTTCGGAGCACTTGCATTTTGAGCATGATCCTACCAACTATGAGGATCACGCTGATATCATGTTGACAAGTAGAGCTAACCATAGTAGAAGCATGAGCACGATGATGGTAAAATCAAAGGCTTATGAAAACCCCGTCGGGTGCCACTAATGCCTGAGGGTGATGATGAGTTAGGTGGCCACTTTTGGAGCAGTGGTGCACCGGGTGTATTTTGGTGTGAGTGGTTTCGGAAATGGGATTAGATTTATGATGTGTCGATCATCCCAACCTTACATGTGCAACCACGTTACCCCTTTATGGGACAAGGCTTTGTTTATTACTCTGGTCGGTGCTAGCAAAGAGCCACATTACTAGTGGCGGGAGTGACGTGTGGTCACTCTCGTGACGGGGTCGTGCCAGGTAGGACGATTATGTTGTTTTTACGTGTTGCTAGCACGTTGTTGGTCCCCGCATGGATGATACTGTCCAGAGTCGGTGCTTGTAAGACATACATCATGTGGTCTAGGTACCAATCGAGTGGACCTCTTTGTCTAGTATCGTAAGGGGAAAGGCATTGATCGGGTAATTACCTTGGGTATGTTATATACCGCGAGTGGTTGATGACACGGAAGTTTCCCGGATCTCGTGGGTACAGCGTACAACCTCTGCGGAGTGTAAAACTATTCGAATAGCCGTGTCCACGGTCAAGGACAGTTGGGTGGTGCTGCTTAAACTACGTCCAGTCGTTTCCGCATAAACCAAGTGTGTGTGTGTGTGTGTGTGTTCAAGGAGTTATGTGAAAGATTTCATATGACCAAGTTTGGTGACTTAGCATATCGGGTGAACCCGAAGTGTTCAGCCCCCAGCAGATATATTGATATATGTAACCTATTCTTCTAAATACCATCTAGCTTATGATGCACATCCATCTATGATCATGTTTATTACAGTTAAGTTGCTATCCACCAATACTGCATATTACTTGTTCCCATACCAATTGCATTATCCATATCATGGGCTGTTTGCGAGTACATTCAAAGTACTCATTGACTTGCCACTGGTTATTTCATTGACCAAGTATGAGAGAACAGGATATGATTAAGAGTAACTTGATGACGTTCCTGCGAGCTAGGACGCTTCCCAGACAGAATGCCTGTAGGTTAAGGATGATGGCATGGGTTCACGCTTTCGACTAATATTTCCGCTATTGGTCCAGTCTGGAGTGTTGGCCCTCAAGGCCCTATATATGTAAGACTTGACCACAAGGGTCGTTTATTGTATCAAACGGTATGTATGGATGTAAGACTCTTGTTATTCAGTTTATGTGTGTTCGGTGAGCATTGATCTCTAGGATCACTGAGCACGTTCATTCGGCGATCTCGACCCGTAAGTCGGGGTCACCAGAGAGCTGGTATCAGAGCCATCCTGACTGTAGGAAGCCCTTAGTTAGCATGGACGTTAGTTAGGACAAACTTCTTTTCAGACCTTTCAAAAGTACTTGCAAAACATGTATTTTCTCACCTCTCCTGAATTTTCAAAGGAAGCAAGGTTTTTTCCTTAGCACTCCCACTCTTATTTTCTTGACACTCCTCGGCTGCTTCTTCAAAACCTACAAATGGTCGCTATCACCCTTGTGCCCTCTGACCAATGGATTACTTAAAATCCTCGTGGGCAACTTGGAAGGAAGCAACATTTCCGAACAATCACCCACGTGCATGGAAGACAAGGAAGGCAACGCTACGACCAGACGACACCAACAGAAGTACCTCCATGAGGAACGAGGGCATCGAGGCGCAGAAGATGCCAACACCCTCGACACTGTTCCGGAGTCATGCCACCTTCACCTACGATGATCAGGACATAATGTGTGCAAAACCATGATTTGCATCGCTAATAGAGCGACCTGTCAATATCAAGGTTGTGTCGACCACCACCGGTGGATGAGAACCTCGCCATATGGTCCGCCTCACCTTAGTGAGCAGGAAAACGGTTCTCTTCATCCCCCGCTCTAGGTGTCGATATTGTGATCAACGTGACTGACGGGTCGGAACTCTATCATGCCTTGCTAACGTCGTTGCATCAAGGCTGTTCACTTGAACTCTCGAAGCCTCAGAAGACAAGAAGACAATGACAAGATTATGAGAACAACAGAAGATCATGTCAACGACAGCCATGAGGAACCACCTTCATCAGCAACTCTCCAAAGAGGAAGTCATCATGAATTCTTTCAACTTAACCCGAGTCGCTTCGGCGAGCAACAACAAGAGATGTGGCAACACCATGAGGTGGTCCAGAAGACTTAGAGGACTCCTCTCTGGAGCACGAAGCAAGTACGACTATCGAGTCCGAGAACCCCTAGAGTAGGATGAGTCGTAAATCCCTTATGCGAAGTCGAGTCCGTGAAATGGTTCGGATGGAACCATGTTGTGTGTTGCTTGTTTTTGTTGTTCGTGCTTTGATATAAGTCGCACTTTTTCTCTAGGCAACAAGAATGCGGTTATATCACCTGCCTCATCTTGATGTTTGAGTTGACTTCTCCAACACTTGTTTGATTGCACTTGCACTATAGCACCCCTTAGGCACTCTCCTCTGTGTTGCTACTCTCTCTCTCACCCCTCTCGACAACTAAAGACCAGCAAGACAAGATGCACCAGGGATCCACTTCGACGGACAACTCACGCTGAAGACACTAACTATACCATGCTCAACCACACACAACCGTAGAGGTCATGCTTTCCTCGAGATTGGAAACCCTCCCTAACCTAGCCTAACCTCCACAAGCCTTTCCGGCTCAAATTTCTGGTCACGTGTCCGATACACGGATTTGCGAGAACACCCGTCGAGCCCCGATAAACCCATGTTTAGCTTCGGGTTCCTTATGGAACAAGTGATCACGGTGAACGAGTATCCTTCATTCTTAAGCTAGCACCATAACCCCGATGCCATAAGAAGGACCGTTCTCGGATATAAGAGTATTAGACTAAGGTTGTTGTGATGATGATAGTTGTCTTGAGGATATAGCTAGACTACCTTGGTGGATCGTAAGACCCTGATAAAGGTAGGTGAACTTGGTGGAAGAAGTTGATATAGTATCATAACCTACATGTTCTTGGAGTAAGTTTGGATTTAGTAGGATGATTATGATCACGAGCAATAATTCCTCGTGGTATAATTGAATTTATCGATTGGTTGGCATGGATTGATGATTTTACCATAATGACTTGAAGTATCGAGTGATAGTTCTTATTGGACTTGAGTTTTGGATTTAAATAGGTAATATCTATAGAATACCAATGATAACAAACAACACATGGTTCGGAGCAAATCAGATTTAGTCCAACGATATTGATCGTGATACCATGATTCTCGGTGGTTAACGAGTAGTAGTAATTGGGGTTGTAGAAATGACTTACGAATCTGGATAAGCATGGCCTTGGAGATTAGTCGGCCATGATATTGTAAGTTGGTGGATATACTATGACATAATCCTTGCAGTAGTATGTGACTTATGAGGACTCTAAGTGATCCTGTAGAACCCCATCAATATCGGATTTGTAGGAGTGATGGGTCCAGTGGTGATCGACCGGACTGATGGACCACTTGATCGGATTCGTAGGAAGGAAACAAGGTATTGGATTGGTATACTACGTGTTTCCTTAATACAGAAATGCAGTACCCTGTCAATTGGATGATCTGGCGGGACATTTGGATTTAAGGTGTCTTAAATTCAAGCTTAGGAGCTTGTATGCCTCCCCGAGGTTCTTGCATAGAAGTGCATGTGCATCGTAGCTACACCATACTTGTAGTGTTTGGGTTTAGTTCTTCCCTCAACCCTCGTGTTGACTAGCATGAGTGGTGTGGAGTTTACCCATGTGAGATGGTATCTTTGATGAGACAGGGTGATGTCGTCCTGAGTTAGAGGTCGGACTATTGACATCTAAGGAATGTGCTTAGAGATAAGATGATAACTGTTCACTCACATCCTAAGTTCCTTGAGACCCCAAAGCTTCACCAAGCCATAAGGTGGTCGTATTACGACCATAACAAACAACTCTAAGTCGTTGGAATATGTCTAGTACTCCGCCCGACCACCACCCATCATGCCTATGACGAACATGGGCATGAAGGACTAAGTCATGTTGGACCACAAACCTCTGGGCTCGTGACCACCCATAGCAAGTCCCCGCTCTCCTCACGTGTCTCATAAGCACTATGCTTATGAGATGCTTGGGAAAATATGTTGTTATCCTCATGGATGACATACTTATTCACCCAATAAGAGGATGAACACCTTAGTCATGTATATGCGAGCCCCAAGGACGCTGATCGCCATGCCCCTCGAGAGTAAGGTGTTATCTCGAGAAGGTGGGCTTCTCGAAGCGACCACAAGATAGCGGGAGTCTATCCTACCCAATACAAGATAAAGAACCGCCATGGTTGGGAAACCATGACAATGAATAAAAAGTGGAAGAAGTCAACCACCGACCCTGCGCCGATTACATCAACAATGCCAAGAAGCCTCGATGATTCAAGTCAATGAAGCCCTTCGACAGCGAGAGAAATCAAAGAGCCTCTTCTTGGTCCAAATCAAGGGCGAGAGTGCTGATTGGATCATGGTGAAAACCTGCAAAAGGTGATTCATCCGCTTGCCGAGCCGCAGACCTTGGGAGTGGATGGCTGGTCTATACTCTTGGGTAGCCAGCTCATCCAGAACCCCTCGCAAACTCTCCAAGATGGTAGGACATGTTCCGAACTCTGAGTCTCCGAGCTTAGACTCATGGGTTATACCCAACCCAGACCCTTTCATGAGAAGCCTTCGAAGGCCCACTGCAACACCCTCGAGGATGAAGACTGATACGTCTCCAACGGATCTATAATTTTTGATGGTTCCATGTTATTATCTTGTCAACTTTGGATGTTTTATATGCATGAATATGCTATTTTATATATTTTTTGGGACTAACCTATTAACTCAGTGCCAAGTGCCACTTTCTGTTTTTCCGTGTTTTTGGCCCATTTTCAGACGGAGTCCAAATGGAATGAAACTTTACGATGATTTTTTTTGGACCAAAAGAGACCCCTGAAGCTTTGGGAGAAGGCCACATGGGCCACGAGGGAGTCACAAGCCCTCACGTCGCCACCACCCCCCCCCCCCCCCCGGTGGTGGCGCGCAGGCTTGTGACCTCCTCGTCGGCCCAACTGACGCAATTCCACTGCCATAAATTCCTATAAATTCAGAAACCCCCAAAAAGAAACATAGATTGGGAGTTCCGCCGCCGCAAGCCTCTGTAGCCACCAAAAACCAATCTGGAGCCCGTTCCGGCACCTTGCCGGAGGGGGAATCCATCTCCGGTGGCCATCTTCATCATCCCGGCGATCTCCATAATGAGGAGGGAGTAGTTCTCCCTCGGGGCTGAGGGTATGTACCAGTAGCTATGTGTTTGATCTCTCTCTCTCGTGTTCTTGAGATGTCTTGATCTCGATGTACCATGGGCTTTGCTACTATAGTTGGATCTTATGATGTTCTTCCCCCTCTCCCTCTTGTAATGAATTGAATTTCCCCTTTGGAGTTATCTTATCGTATTGAGTCTTTGAGAAGACTTGATGTATGTCTTGCACGTGTTTATCTGATGTGATCAACTTGCGGGTTTGTGACAATTGGGAACCAATGCATATGGGTTGGCACACATTGGATTCATGTGAGTACTTGATGTTTGTTTTGGTGATCAACTTGCGGGTTCGTGACATTGGGAACCTATGCACAGGGGTTGGCACACGTTTTGACTCTCTGGTAGAAACTTTGGGGCACTCTTTGAAGTTCTATGTGTTGGTTGAATAGATGATTCTGAGATTGTGTGATGCATATCGTATAATCATACCCACGGATACTTGAGGTGAAAATGGAGTATCTAGGTGACATTAGGGTCTTGGTTGATATGTATCTTAAGGTGTTATTCTAGTACGAACTCTATGATAGATCGATCAGAAAGAATAACTTTGTGGTGGTTTCGTACCCGACAATAATCTCTTCGTTTGTTCCCCGCTATTAGTGAATTTGGAGTGACTCTTTGTTGCATGTTGAGGGCTAGTTATATGATCCAATTATGTTATCATTGTTGAGAGAACTTCACTAGTGAAAGTATGAACCCTAGGCCTTGTTTCCACGCATTGCAATACCGTTCGTGCTCACTTATACCATTTGTTACCTTGTTGTTTTTGTAATTTCAGATTACAAAAACATATATCTACCATCCATATTGCACTTGTTTCACCATCTCTTCGCCGAACTAGTGCACCTATACAACTTACCATTGTATTAGGTGTGTTGGGGACACAAGAGACTCTTTGTTATTTGGTTGCAGGGTTGCTTGAGAGAGACCATCTTCATCCTATGCCTCCTGCGGATTGATAAACCATAGGTCACCCACTTGAGGGAAAATTGCTACTGTCCTACAACCCTCTGCACTTGGAGGCCCAACAACGTCTACAAGGAGAAGGTTGCGTAGTAGACATCAAGCTCTTTTCTGGCGCCGTTGCCGGGGAGGCTAGGTAAGCGGCACTAACATCCCGTCAACGAAGCTCTTTTATGGTACCGTTGCCGGGAAGGTTAGCACTTGAAGGTATATCTTTAGATCTTGCAATCCAATCTTTTTGTTTCTCGTTCTTTCGCTAGAAAACTACAAAAAAATGGAATTGAGGATGCCTCATATGCTCCATCTTTTCAATGTCTTTTGTGAGCATGATGGGAAGGAAAATTGTGCTCAAGTGCTGAAAGAAGAATTACATAGAATGCTTGGCATAGAATATGTGAATGATGAGCATGATTGCAATGTTGTTAGCATGAATTCTATGAATACCCATGATGCTAATGATATGCAAAGCCACAAGCTTGGGGATGCTATATTTGATGAAGATTATCTTTTTAGTTCTTCCACTTTGAATGATCAAAATTATTTTGATGAAAGCATGCCCCCTATCTATGATGATTATTGTGAGGATACTTATGCTTTGAAGAAGAGGGATGGTAAAGCTTGTCGTGCTTTCGAAAACCCCTTTGCTAAACCTTGCTTTTTAATTATGGACACAATTTGTAGTGCTCAAGTCTTTTACGATACTCCCACTATTATTCTTGAGAATAGATTTCCTTATGTGGAGAGTAGTAAAATTTCTATGCTTGTAGATCATGAAAAGAATGCTTTAGGTGCTGGTTATATTGTTGAATTCATTCATGATGCTACTAAAAATTACTATGAGAGAGGATCATATGCTTCTACTTATTGCAATAGTATCAAGCTTCCTCTCCATATGTTGAAAATTTTGAAGCTATGCTTGTTTTGCCTTCCTATGCTAGTTGATTCTTGCTCCAATAAATTGTTTGATCACAAAATACCTATGCATAGGAAGTGGGTTAGACTTAAATGTGCTAGCCATTTGCTCCATGATGCTCCCGTTGTGTTTCAATCCTTACCTTTTATGTGAGCATCATTGAAATCAATGCCTAGCTAAGGGCGTTAAACAATAGCGCTTGTTGGGAGGCAACCCAACGAATCTATCCTTTTTCTTTCTGTTTTGTGTTTCCCACACTTTCATAATTCTGTTATGATTGTGTTTTTTGTATTTCTTTTTGCGTTTGTGCCAAGCAAAACCGTTATGATTAGTCTTGGGGATGATCGTTTGGTCATGCTGGAAAAGACAGAAACTTTCTGCTCACTAAAAGAATTTTCGGTTTTTTTCTGTAAGAGATTTTGAGTTGATTCTTTTTGCTTCTGATTTCTACGCAAATTCTTCAGAATTTCGTAATTTTTCAGAATTTTTGAAGTACCAGAGGTATACGAAATATACAGATTGCTACAGACTGGTCTGCTGTTAACAGATTCTGTTTTTGTTGTGTTGGTTGCTTATTTTGATGAAACTATGGATAGTATCGGAGGGTATTAGCCATGGAAGATTGAAAATACAGTAACCCAACATCAGCATAAGTAGAATTTAAGTTTGTTACAGTACCTAAGGAAGTGGTGGTTTGCTTTCTCATACTAATGTTATCACAAGTTTCTGTTTAAGTTTCGTGTTGTGAAGTTTTCAAGTTTTGGATGAAGTTCTTATGGACAAAGAGATAAAGAGTGGCAAGAGCTCAAGATTGGGGATGCCCAATGCACCCCAAGAGATTCAAGGATGTCATAAAATCCTAAGCTTGGGGATTCCCCGGGAAGGCATCCCCTCTTTCGTCTTCAATCCATTGGTAACGTTACTTGGGGCTATATTTTTATTCACCACATGTTATGTGTTTTTGCTTGGAGCGTCTTGTATCGTAGGAGTATTTTACTTTTGTTGTGTCACAATCATCCTTGCTGCACCCCTATAGAGAGAGACATGCACTCACCATGATTTTGTCGAGCTTAACTTATATCCTTTGGTAGACAATTCAGCTCACATGTGCTTCACTTATATCTTTTGAGCTAGATACTTTTTCTCTATGTGCTTCACTTTTATATTTTAGAGCACGGCGATGCGTGGCTTGGTAGTTGATCCATGCTTTGAAAGTAGTCTAAAAAGGGGTAGTTATCCAAAGGGATACAAAAACTTCCACCTTCATGTGCATTGAATAGTTAGAGAAGTTTGATTCCTCTCAATTAGTTTTGAGATATGGTTGTGGTAATATTGAAGTTATGCTAGTAAGGTGTTGTGGATCTAAAAATACTTGTGTTGAAGTTAGTGATTCCCGTAGCATGCACGTATGGTGAACCTCTATGTGATGAAGTCTGAGCATGATTAGTCTTTTGATTGTCATCCTTTGCGTGGCGGTCGGGATCGCGCGATGGTTTATACCTACCAACCCTTCCCCTAGGAGTGTGTGTTGAATGCTTCGTTTCGATTACTAATAAAACTTTTGCAACAAGTATATGAGTTCTTCATGACTAATGTTGAGTCCATGGTTTAGATGCACTTTCACCTTCCACCATCACTATCTTCTTAGTGCTGTGCAACTTCCGCCGGTGCACAAAACCCACCATTAGCCTCCCTCAAAAAAGCCACCATACCTACCTACTATGGCTTTTTCAAAGTCATTCCGAGATATATTGCCATGCAACTACCACCATGACATGTGCCACCACGTCTACATTGCCATTGCATGATCGTAAGATAGCTAGCATGATGTTTCCATTAATGTCTATGTCATGCTAGATCACGGTACACTACAGAAGGCATTCCATATAGAGTCATAGTTGCTCTAAGTTTTGAGTTGAAAGTGTGATGATCATCATTAATGGAGCATTGTCCCATGTGAGGGAATAAAAGAGGCCAAAGATGCCCACCAAAATAAATTAAAAAAAAGAGGCCAAAGAGCCCACCAAAAGAATAAAAATAAATGAGAGCAAAAGAGAGAAGGGACAATGCTACCACTTTTCCACACTTGTGCATATTAAGCACCATGATCTTCATGACCGAGAGTCTCTCGTTTTTTCACCACCATATATCTAGTGGGAAATTTTAATTATATAACTTGGCTTGTATATTCCAATGATAGGCTTCCTCAAAATTGCCTTAGGTCTTCGTGAGCAAGCAAGTTGGATGCACACCCACTAGTTTTCCTTAAGAGCTTTAACATACTCGTAGCTCTAGTGCATCATTTGTATGGCAATCCCTACTCATTCACATTGATATCTATTCATGAGCATCTCCACAGCTCATTGATATGCCTAGTTAATGTGACTATCTTCTCCTTTTTTGTCTTGCAACCTCCACCACATTCCACACCATCTATAGTGCTATAACCATGGCTCACGCTCATGTATTGCGTGAGAGTTGAAAAGGTTTGAGAAAGTAAAGGTGTGAAACAATTACTTGGCCAATACCGGGGTTGTGCATGATTTAAATTCGTTGTGCAATGACGATAGAGCATAGCCAGACTATATGCTTTTGTAGGGATAACTTTCTTTTGAATGTTCATGATTACCTTGCTAGTTTGCTTGAATTATTATTGTTTCCACATCAATAGCAAACTATTGTTTTGAATCTAACGGATCTGAACATTCATGTCATGTGAGAGAAGTTACAAAGGACAACTATGCTAGGTAGCATGCAACATCAAAAATTCATTCTTTATCACTTCCCTACTCGAGGACGAGCACGACTTAAGCTTGGGGATGTTTGATACGTCTCCAACGTATCTATAATTTTTGATGGTTCCATGCTATTATCTTGTCAACTTTGGATGTTTTATATGCATGAATATGCTATTTTATATCTTTTTTGGGACTAACCTATTAACTCAGTGCCAAGTGCTAGTTTCTGTTTTTTCCGTGTTTTTGGCCCATTTTCAGACAGAGTCCAAATGGAATGAAACTTTACGATGATTTTTTTGGACCAAAAGAGACCCCCCAAGCTTTGGGAGAAGGCCAGATGGGCCACGAGGGAGTCACAAGCCCTCACACCGCCGCCCCCCCCCCCCCGGTGGTGGCGCACAGGCTTGTGACCTCCTCGTAGGCCCAACTTATGCAATTCCACCACCATAAATTCCTAGCCTCTGCACTTGGAGACCCAACAACGTCTACAAGGAGAAGGTTGCGTAGTAGACATCAAAGACCACCTGCGACCATAGCTTGCCTGCCTTAAGGGAGTCAAGGACTTCCCCGTCAGTAGGGAGCTATGTGGAGACTTTGACAGTATGTTCTAACACGAGACATCTAGATGTCGCTAACCGGCTTGAGCATCCCCAGGACCAGAACCCAGACACATTATCTTGCCACGTATTCCTATCTTGGAATGCACTTGCAAGCCATAACCTTGCACAAACTTAGTACACCAAGCCCTTGACCTTTAGTCAAGCATAACTTATTGCTAGAACCCCGCTCACGGTCAAACAAGCATGAGCGGAGCATTCAAAGCTATATCATCAAGCACCTCAAGACCCACAACAACAACAACATGGGAACATGAAGACTACCTCCGACTCAAAATTTTGTATCTCTCCAACCCCTAGCCTAGAAATCTCGGTGACGAGATTTTCTTAAGGGGGTAAGGTCTGTAACACCCTGTTTTTAACTCTCCTGACTGATTTGACTTTTCTCAAAAATTAGGACCAATTAAAAATTTTGTGAATGCTTGTGATGCTTGAAGTGACTATTGTTTGCTTGCTTGCTTGTATGCTTATGTTTGATTCTCGACAATTCATGTTACTCTCCACACTCACCTCCTTAGCCCAAAACTCATGCCTAATGATCAGGCCATGTGTTTAGGACCAGAAACTATTTTTACCAAATATTATTTTCAACAAAAAGCATTTCTCTGAATTAAGCTTTCAAAACCCCTCAGATGGGATTTGTAATACAAGTCCTCAAATTAGGGAATTTATTTTGCACAAACTATTTTATTTAAAACCCATTATCAGAATGGCTTCCCAAAACCACAATATTATTATTTTAAAAGTTGTTTTACTATTTTATTTAAATGCCTTCATGTGAGGCCAAAAATGGTCTCTTATGAAGGAAAGTTATTTTTATTGCTTTCAAAATATTTGAGAAAAATTAGGGAAACTTAGTGGACATATATATTTCATATATATTAGTTTCAACACATGGTCATGTTCAAAATATTGGGCAAACCCTTCAAAACCCTTCCTGCCTATTTCAATCCTTTCGAAAATTTCTATAAGAAATATTCTCCATAAATTCCACTAAAATTCTAGGATGTCACATATGATATATGTGATGATCTTGCCAAGTCTCATCTCAATCCAAGTTGATTTGACTCTCCTAATTATTCTAAAACCCTATCTATCCATATCCAAATTTGAGCAACGTTACATTGTCAAGTGTCTCCAATAATGCTCAAATTTGGTGGACATGTTCTCATACTCCAATGATGCATCCACACCAAGTGGTGCATCAAGGAGAATAGAAGAACTTGTACCAAGCCCATCAAAACCCTCTGTGTTGATTTCTGACTTTGGGAAACTTTACATTATAAAGTTGCTCCAAATGACCCCAAACTTGTTGGGCATGCTTTAATGCTCAAATAATGCCCCCGCACCAAATATTGGATTTGTGGGAATTGATTTGAATAGTTTGAGCAGAAGGCCATTTCTGCCGATTTCATGGGTTTTCCAAGTCTACATTGGAAACTTTCTCCACCAAATCCCAAATTTGGTGTCCAAGCTTAGTTTCATCTATTATTTGATCATGTTAAATTTCATATCGATTGAATTCCATGTGGTTCCTCTGACACTCATCAAACACCTTGTGTGCACTCACCTAAGTGGCTACTTTGGCCCCTTCCACTTTTACCTTTGATCTCAAATTTCTACCACAGCTCTGTATAGTTACATTTTACCACGAGTAACATTGTCATGACCTCTGGTCAATTATTGGAGAGGGACTCCATGTAACGACTTCTCATTTTTACCCTTGGATCACCCTTTTTACCCCTCTTGTCCCACTTCTGCTTAAGCCAAAGCCCCCACTTCTTTCCACAGAGCCCCTAGCATCCCAAAGCATCATTTCAAACCAAGAGATGGCATGCTCATGTAGGAAAAATGAGCAGCACATCTACAAGTTGATTTCTGGCTAAAATGTAGCTTTGTACAACAAGTACTAGCTACCCTCATTCCCAGCTCGTCTTAGTGCGCCACGGGGTCTCCCTTGACCAGTCCAAGCCATCCCCGACGCCGAAAAGCGGCCAAGTATCCCCTCGCACGCGATCTCTCGCCGTGCACCGATGCTCCGAGAGCTCCCGAGCTTCCCTCCTGTGCACCCCCTCCATTTAGGGCCTCCCTTGATCCCCTGTTGCCTCCCACCTACTCCCCCTTCTTCCACAACACCCCAAGACCAACCCAACGTTGTTGTGAAGCTTTGTCCCTCCTCCCATTGCCGAAGCTCGCCGGCGGCTTCCATCCCGAATTCGGACAGGGCCGAGTCTCCTCTCGCCACTAGCCTCTCCTGGGGGCACTCCTGGCCGGTGTGAGCCCTCTCCCCTCACCCTGGTCCTTCTCATGGCACCGAGGGCTCGAGGCCAGAGCAGGCTAGGGCCACCTCCGCGGCCCCAGGAGCCAACGTTGTGCTCGCCTTCTCTGACCAGTAGGGGCCACCCAGCAGGGCGCAGCTCGCGTCCCCGATGCCCTCCGGCGGCCGGTCTGCGAGGAATGGTGGGCTAGCAGCGTGGGCCACCGGCGACGGGTGCTCCTGCTCTGTTTCCTACTCTAGTGGGAGGAAGATGAAGGACCCGACAGGTGGGGCCCCAATGTTAGCCTCCCAACCGGCCAACCCCCAAGTCCTATGAAGGCGCCCCCAGAGTTTTGCGACACTCCAAGCCGGAAACGCCTTCCCGCTGGTGCGCTTTCAGCATGGCCTCCGCTGGAGCCAGCAAGCGACTGGGTCGGCCCGCAGCCTGTCTAGCATGCAGAGCGCAATATAACCCCGTGGTAGCCCTTCTTTGCTTTATTTATTTTCTTTGAAACTTCAAAAATCTATAGCAAATTCATATGAACCCCAAATTTAATGATTCAAAATCCTACACGTTCCTAAAATCAAGGACTATCCAAAGATTTGCTTTGCACATTTTTCAAAACAACTTTTCTGTAATGTTATTATTCAAATACAAATTGAATACTCCTAGCCTCACCTTTCAAAATTCGTATAGCCTTCAAATCAACTCCAAACGGGGTGATTCCAATTTCCAGGGACTTATTATATCATATCCTATTTTTAGAGACTTAGCCAACATTTTTATATGGCATATTTCTGTTGCAATAAATAAATAGCCCTCTTTTTCTATTTATCCAATATTAGAAAATCCCTAGAATATTCACCTCAACTCCAAATCTAGTGAAACAACTTTCTAAATGTTTCTAAAACTGTTCTCTATTAAATGAGTACCTCCACTCATTTTTATCATAATATTTTATGTAGGCTTCTATAAGGATCACCTATTCTTCCTTTCATCCATTCAAAATTTCCTGATGATCCAAACCTCCTATGGCAAGCTTCGGGTATTTTTATTATGACCAGAGAGGTCCAAGAAACATATAACTCCTATTTATGTAGCACTTTTGTTTTTGCTTGTTGTGTGGCTTACTGTGTTGTTTTCGACGATAGTAGACGGAGTACTCGGAGTTGGACCGGAAGACCTCGAAGACCCTGAAGACTTATGTGAGAAAAGGCAAGCAGCCCTTTGACCATGTACGAGCAAATACTATATTGCATGCTAGTAGAACAAATATTTCTGATGCATGAGATCATAAGTATTCGGTAAATCATCGATATGATGTTACCGATAGTTCCTCCGAAGCACTTGCATTTTGAGAATGATCCTACCACCTATGAGGATCACGCTGATATCATGTTGACAAGTAGAGCTAAGCATAGTAGAAGCATTAGCATGATGATGGTAAAATCAAAGGCTTATGAAAACCCCGTCGGGTGCCACTAATGCCCAAGGATGATGATGACCTAGGTGGCCACTTTTGGAGCAGTGGTGCACTGGGAGTATTTTGGCGTGAGTGGTTTCGGAAATGGGATTAGATTTATGATGTGTCGACCGTCCCAACCTTACATGTGCGACCACGTTACCCCTTTATGGCACGGGGCTTTGTTGATTACTCTGGTCGGTGCTAGCAAAGAGCCACATTACTAGTGGCGGGAGTGATGGGTGGTCACTCTCGTGACGGGGTCGTGACAGGTAGGACGACTATGTCGTTTTTACGTGTTTCGGGCACGCCGTTGGTCCCCGCATGGATGATATTGTCTAGAGTCGGTGCTCGTAAGACGTACATCATGTGGGTTGGGTCCCAATCGAGTGGACCTCTTTGTCTAGTATCGTCAGGGGAAAGGCATTGATCGGGTACTTACCTCGGGTATGTTATATACCACGAGTCGTGGATGACACAGAAGTTTCCCGGATCTCGTGGGTACAATGTACAAACTGTGCAGAGTGTAAAACTATTCGAATAGCCGTGTCCATGGCCAAGGACATTTGGGTGGTGCTGCATAAACTACGTCCAATCGTTTCCGCATAAACCAAGTGTGTGGGGGGGGGGGGTGCGCGCGTGCGTGTGTGTGTGTGTGCGCGCGTGTGTGTGTGTGTTCAACGAGTTATGTGAAAGAGTTGATATGACCAAGTTTGGTGACTTGGCATATCGGGTGAACCCGAAGTGTTCAGCCCCCAACAGATATGTTGATATATGTAACATGTTCTTCTAAATACCATCCAGCTTATAATGCACATCCATCTATGATCGTGTTTATTACAGTTAAGCTGCTATCCACCAATATTGTATATTACTTGTTCCCATACCAATTGCATTATCCATATCATGGGCTGTTTGTGAGTACATTCAAAGTACTCATTGGCTTGCCACTGGTTATTTCATTGACCAGGTATGAGAGAACAGGATATGATGAAGAGTAACTTGGTGACATTCCTACGAGCTAGGATGCTTCCCAGTCAGAATGCATGTAGGTTAAGGTTGATGGCATGGGTTCACGCTTTCGACCAATATTTCCGCTATTGGTCCAGTCTGGAGTGTTGGCCCTCAAGGCCCAATATATGTAAGACTTGACCGCAAGGGTCATTTATTGTATCAAACGGTATGTATGGATGTAAGACTCTTGTTATTCAGTTTCTGTGTGTTCGGTGAGCATTGATCTCTGGGATCACTGAGCACTTTCATTCGGCGATCTCGACCCATAAGTCGGGGTCCCCACACATGCTCGTCACTTCTTGTGTTGGTTCCTTTATGAAGAAAGATATTGAATTCAAATGGACTTATTTGAAAGAATTAAACACAACTCTGAAGATTGGGAACTCAACAAAGGTAATGAGTCAGGTATAAGCCTTAAGTTTGATTGTGTTAAATCCTTTATAGACACCCATGCTTTTCGTGATTTTAGCACTAAATATGGACTTGACTCTGAGGTAGTAGCTTCATTTTGTGAATATTTTGCTACTCGTGTTGATCTCCCCAAGGAGAAGTGGTTAAAATATCATCCTCCCATTGAAGTTAAAGTGGTAGAACCTATTAAAGTTGAAGAACAAACTACTATTTATAATGATGATCATGTTATTCCTACTGCTTATATTGAGAAACCACCCTTTCCTATTAGGATAAAGGAACATGCTAAAGCTTCAACTATGGTTCGTAAGAGTTATGCTAGAACACCTACACCTCCTGAACAAATTAAAGTTGAACCTAATATTGTTATGGTTAAAGATCTCTTGGTTGATAATATTGATGGGCATGTCATTCACTTCTGTGATGAAGCCGCTAGAATTGCTACACCTGATACTAAGGGTAAAACATAGACCTATTGTGGGTGTGCCTATTGTTTCTGTTAAGATAGGAGATCATTATTATCATGGCTTATGTGATGTGGGTGCTAGTGTGAGTGCAATTTCCTGTAACGTATAGCAAGAAATTATGAATGATATTGCACCAGCCGAATTAGAGGAAATTGATGTCACCATCAAGCTTCCTAATAGAGATACTATTTAACCAATTGGGATTGTTAGAGATGTTGAAGTATTGTGTGGGAAAATAAAGTATCCTACTGATTTTATTGTTCTTGGTTCCCCATAAGATGATTTTTGTCCCATTATATTTGGTAGACCCTTCTTGAATATTGTTAATGCTAACATTGATTGTGAAAAAGAAATGGTTACTGTAAGTTTTGGGGATGCATCTCATGAGTTCAATTTCTCTAAATTTCGTAGACAACCCCATGACAAAGAATTGCCTAGTAAAGATGAAATTATTGGTCTCGCTTCTATTGTTGTGCCTCCTACCGATCCCTTAGAACAATATTTGCTAGACCATGAAAATGATATGTATATGAATGAAAGGAATGAAATAGATAAGATTTTCTTTGGTCAGCAACCTATTCTGAAACACAGCCTGCCTGTTGAGATACTCGTGGATCCTCCTCCACCTAAGGGTGATCCCGTGTTTGAGCTTAAACAATTACATGATACTCTGAAGTATGCTTATCTTGATGATAAAGAGATATATCCTATTATTATTAGGGATTTTTATTCCCATGCCCTTAGTTCCTTAGTCGTACTCAGTTTTCCCCATTTCCTTAGTTTTTGCTCATTTTTCCCCATGCGATGAAATTCTGCTTTCACATTTTCCTCACTTTTTCCCCTGAAAAATGGTTCAAAACTTACCCAAAATGAGCGTGCGGGGAAAACTGGGTACGACTAAGGAACCAGGGGCATGGGAATAAAAATCCCATTATTAGTGCTAAAATTCCAAAGCATGAAGAAAATAGATTATTGAAAACTCTGAGGAAGCACCGTGTTGCTATTGGATATACTCTTGATGATCTTAAGGGCATTAGTCCCACTCTATGTCAGCACAAAATCAATATGGAGCCTGATGCTAAACCAGTTGTTGATCACCAATAACGATTAAATCCTAAAATGAAGGAAGTGGTAAGAAATGAAATACTAAAGCTTGTGGAGGCACGCATAATTTATCCTATTGCTCATAGTAGATGGGTTAGTCCCGTTCATTGTGTCCCTAAAAAGGGAGGTATTACCGTTGTTCCTAATGACAAAGATGAATTAATCCCACAAAGAATTGTTACAGGATATAGAATGGTAATTGATTTCAGGAAATTAAATAAGGCTACTAGGAAAGATCATTATCCACTACCTTTTATAGATTAAATGCTAGAAATACTATCCAAACATACACATTTTTGCTTTCTAGATGGTTACTCTGGCTTCTCTCAAATACCTGTATCATAAGAGGATCAAGAGAAGACCACTTTTACTTGCCCTTTCGATACCTTTGCTTATAACGTATGCCTTTTGGTTTATGCAATGCACCTGCTACCTTTCAAAGATGTATGATGGCTATATTCTATGACTTTTGTGAAAAGATTGTTGAGGTTTTCATGGATGATTTTCCCGTTTGCGGAACTTCTTTTGATGATTGCTTGAGGAACCTTGATCGAGTTTTGCAGAGATGTGAAGAAACTAATCTTGCCTTGAATTGGGAGAAGTGCCACTTTATGGTTAATGAAGCCATCGTATTAGGACACAAAATCTCCGAAAGAGGTATGAAAGTTGACAAAGCTAAAGTTGATGCTATTGAAAAAATGTCTTGTCCAACAGATATCAAAGGTATAATAAGTTTCCTTGGTCATGCTGGTTTCTATAAGAGATTTATTAAAGACTTCTCTAAAATTTCTAAGCCTCTCACTAATATTTTGCAAAAGGGTATTCCATTCGTTTTTAATGATGATTGTGTAGAAGCATTTGAAATTCTTAAAAAAGCCTTGATCACTACACCTCTTGTTCAACCACCTGATTGGAACCTACCCTTTGAAATTATGTGTGATGCTAGTGATTATGTTGTTGGTGTTGTTCTAGGACAAAGAGTCGATAAGAAATTAAATGTCATCCATTACACTAGTAAAACTCTAGACAGTGCTCAAAGAAACTACGCTACCACTGAAAAGGAATTTTTAGCAGTTGTGTTTGCTTGCGATAAGTTTTGACCTTATATTGTTGATTCCAAAGTAACTGTTCACACTGATCACGCTGCTATTAGGTACCTTATGGAAAAAGAAAGATGCTAAGCCTAGACTTATTAGATGGGTCCTTCTGCTACAAGAATTTGATTTGCATATTATTGATAGAAAGGGCGTTGATAACCCCGTAGTAGATAACTTGTCTAGACTAGAAAATGTTCTTGATGACCCATTACCTATTGATGATACCTTCCCTAACAAACAATTAGTTGTCATAAATGCTTCACGCAATGCTCCCTGGTCATGAATGGGGACAGATCCTATACAAGTGTCACTCCGAGGTCTACGGAGGACACCACGCGGGAGATAGAACTGCACACAAGGTATTACAATGTGGTTTTTATTGTCCTACTCTTTTCAAGGACGCACGTAAGTTTGTCTTGTCTTGTGACTAATGTCAAAGAATTGGTAATATTAGTAGACGTCAGGAAATGCCTATGAATTACTCTCTTGTTATAGAACCATTTGATGTTTGGGGTTTTGATTATATGGGACCTTTTCCAAAATCCAACGGGTATACTCATATTCTAGTTGTTGTTGATTATGTTAGTGAGTGGGTAGAAGCTATTCCAACTAGTAGCGTTGATCATAACACTTCTATTAAAATGTTGAAAGAAGTTATTTTCCCTAGATTTGGAGTCCCTAGATATTTAATGACTCAGGGTGGTTCACACTTTATTCATGGTGCTTTTCGTAAATTGCTTGCTAGGTATGATGTTAATCATAAAATTGCATCTCCTTATCATCCTCAGTCTAGTGGGCAAGTAGAATTGAGCAATAGAGAAATGAAATTGATCTTGCAAAAGACCGTTAATAGATCTACAAAGAATTGGTCTAAGAAACTTGACGATGCATTATGGGCTTATAGAACCGCTTACAAAAACCCTACGGGTATGTCTCCTTATAAAAAGGTTTATGGTAAACCATGTCACTTACCTCTAGATCTAGAACATAAAGTATTATGCAATTAAAGAGCTTAACTATGATTTCAAACTTGTCGGTGAGAAGACGTTATTTGGCATTAGCTCACTTGATGAATGGAGAACCCAGACCTATGAGAATGCCAAGTTGTTTAAATAAAAAGTTAAGAGATGGCATGATAGAAGGATACAAAATCGTGAATTCAATGTAGGTGACCATGTCCTGCTATACAACTCTCGTTTAAGATTTTTTGCAGGAAAACTTCTCTCTAAATGGGAAGGGCCTTGCATTATCGAGGAAGTGTATCGTTCCGGTGCCATCAAGATCAACAACGCCGAAGTCACGAATCTGAAGGTGGTAAATGGGCAAAGAATCAAACATTATATCTCAGGTACTCCCATAAATGTGGAAACTAATATTATCAATACAATAACTCTGCAAGAGTACATTAGGGGAGACCTATCAGAACTTCTCGGACTCCGAATAAGAATATGTATGTGCTACGGTAAGCAAACCAACTCCAAAACGTTTTGAATGGCAATTTTTACCAGTTTTGGAATATTTAAAAAATTAGGAAAATTTAAAGCAGTCTGAAGCGTGCACGAGGAGGCGACAAGCCAGGAGGGCGCGGCTTAACCCCCCCCCCCCCTGGTCGCGCCCTGCAGACTTGTGGACACCCCGTGCACCCTACGGACTCCATTTTCTTGTGGAATACTCCTTCGGGACGGCAAAAATTCATTATATAATCTCCCGAAGGTTTTGACCTCCGTATCTCGACAACATCTCCTGTTTTTGTTTCGAGCTGTTTCTGTAACAGATTTAGATCAACATGGAGTCTTCAAGTTCTCAGAAGGACAAGTTCTTTGAGAGGGTCAGCAAACCCTATCTTTCGGAGGTGCTGCAACACCCTCAAACCGTTGAAATGCATGAGGGGGTGCTGCACATCCGCGATGTTAAGGGGCCAAAGAATACCTGAAGCGTGGAGACAAGGCTCGAAGCAATGGAGCAACAGGTCTTCAAATGCCAAGGGATTGTGGAATGAGGACTTAATGCCAATCACCTGATGATCACGGAGTTCACCCATAAGCACAAGCTAGACACCAAGGACCTCTGGGATCACATCTTCAAGATTTACGAGAAAATTGAGCACCTCCAAGCCCAGATCTATGACCTGCAAAACCAAAACTGTGAGTATGAATACAGATTTAAGAAAATGAGTTTGGATGCAGGCTTGAGGATCTCGGCGACTAGTTCATCTTTTCACGATGGTGCACCCATGCCTTGGAAGATGGAGGACAAACCTTCAATCTCACCAACATCTCTAACATCACCACCTCTGAAGGAAGACAACTGAACACATGGGTATGGGCACTCCCCTTGTCTTGTCCCAAGCTTGGGGGAGGTGCCCCAGTATCGTATCACCATCACACATTTTTACTTTTCTTCGTTCGATCCTTTTAGTTATATCTTGATCTAATAGAATAAAGTTTTAGTGTGATCTAGTTTTTAGTTTTTCTTTTTGTTCCCCCTATGTAAGAAAGTACGTGAGTTATATAATAAAGAGTAGTTTTGAATTGAGGGCTTTGCTTGCTTGCCATGATCTAAAGAAAAAGAAATAGAAATAAGTATAGAATAAAAGCAAAAGAGCATACATAATGATCTTATGGGAGTGATGACTTCATATATAAAAAGTATGTTGATTGAAATTTGTTGTGAGTTGACAAACAAAGCTATTGGTCATTGTTGCAATTAAAAGGAAGTAATAAAGAAAGAGAGGTTGACATATAAACATATTATCTTAGACATCTTTTATGATTGTGAGCACTCATTAAAATATTATATGCTAAAAGGTTGACGTTGGACAAGGAAGACAACATAATGAGTTATGTTTGCTTATTTCCGAATAGAAGTTATATGGTCGTAGATCCTTCAACCTGTGTTGCTTGCTTCCACCTCCTATTAGCCAAAAGAAACTCCTGCACCAAGTAGAGGTACTACTTGTGCATCCAAAAATCTTTAACCTAGATTTGCCTTGAGAGTCCACCATACCTACATATGGATTGAGTAAGATCCTTCAAATAAGTTGTCATCGGTGCAAGCTGAAAAGACCTCGATGACGCCTAGAGGGGGGTGAATAGGCTATTTAAAGACTTCTTCATATTTGGCTTGAACCTAATGCGGAAATAAACTAAGAGGGTACTTGTCAAGCACAAATCCTAAATGCACTAGGCACTGCAACGTGTATCAACAACACGAACTACCAAGATGGACACAACACAGTTACTAACAAGCACAAGTAAGTTACACAAACTTACTTGAGCTATATCACACGACAAGTAGGTGAACAACACAAGATACTAGATCACACTATATCAACACGATATATCAAGGGCTGCAAGTATGAACGTGTGGATATAGAGGGTATGCTTGAATGATTAATCTTGTAAAAGAAATAGCCAACACAATATAATGAGCACAACCAATATGCAATGTATGTATGCTCAAATAACACAAGTAAACCACAAGTAAGGAGTTAGGGTTAAGGATAACCAAGGTCACTCAGACGAAGATGTATCCCGATGTTCACTTCCTTGGAGGGAAGCTAGTCACCGTTAGAGAGATGGATGTTACCACGAAGGCACACCAACGCCACGAAGGCTCGCCCTATTCTCCCTTTGAGATAACACCACGAAGGCGTTTCTCGACCACTAGTGGTAAGCCTTTGAGGTGGCTTCCAAACCCTCACAAACTTTTCCGGGGGAAATCACACAGATTGATTCCTCTCCGAAGAACTCCTACCGCCTAGGAGTCTCCAACCTCCAAGAGTAACAAGATCACAGGGAATGCTCAAAACTTGCTCAAATCACAAATAGCTTGGGTTGAGAGAAGGAGAGGGAGAAGATCTATCTTTTGATTGGAACAACTCTCAAAGGGGCTCACAAATGCTCTTGGGTTCTAAGATTTGGAGTGAGCAAATGTGTGTGAGGTGGAAATGTGTTCTTATGAGGATAAGGCTGTGTTAGGCAACCCTCTCACAAAGTGGGAGGGGGGTATTTATAGAGTGGAGAGAAAAAGGGCCGTTGGGGACACTTTAAGTCACACAGGGTCCGGACGTCCGACAGTTGTCAGAAGTCCGGTCGACCACGAGGAGTCGGACGTCCGATAGGGGTCGGTCGTCCGGGGCCTGTAGATACGACTGAAACTATTTTGAATTAAACAGCGACCGGACGTCCGACAGGGGTCGGTCGTCCGAGGCCTGTAGGTGTGCCTGGACATATTTGAATTCATCAGTATACGGACGTCCGGAGTGGCCCGGAAGTCCGTGTTATACAGCACAAGTTCTACTGGTGGTGGCTTCCGGATTTCCGATGGGTGTCGGACATCCGGTGGTCGGGCATCCAGAGGAAGCCGGATTTCCGAGATATAGTGCACACATTCTACTGGTGTTGACCTCCGGATTTCCGGAGCTTGGCCGGACGTCTGGCCCTCGGGCGTCCGGAGGAAGTCGGATTACCGAGATATAGAACTCAACTTCTACTGGTGCAGGCTTCCGGATTTCCGGGACTTGGCCGGACATCCGGGCCTCGGACGTCCGGAGGGAGCCGGAAGTCCGAGTTAAATGGCTCTGATTTCTCTGGTATAGGATTCCGGATTTCCGAGGTAGTCGGTCGTCCGGCCCTCGGACGTCCGGAGGAAGCCGAATGTCCGAGGCACTGGTTCTGTTTACAGATAACAGCAAAGCAGTGGAGATGTGGTCTGAGCAGAAAGTGATGATGTAGTTTGAGCAAGTTCATCGCAAAACCTGTGATCCCCTCTTAATAGTGTGGGATCCCTAAGGACTCAAGAATCATAAAAGAGTACTGATGATCCATACTTGAGTGTATACTTTTATTCGCTGATCATTACTCCGCACCACTAACGTCAAGGGAACTAGTACCTTTGAGTTAGCCCTTTCACCTGAGCTTGATGTTGTTGTTCCTTCTTGGCTCAAGTTGAAAGCAAGACATGATGAATTCTTCAAGTAGCTTTCCCATACACAATGCGGAAAGCCTAGCTTATGTATTCATCTTCATTTGTCCACCATGTGAACATCCACAAGAATCAAGCATGAAGTTCTCAAGAATGCTTATCTTGATCTTGTCCTATCCACCATGTGAACATCCACAAGAATCAAGCATGTAGTGCTCAGGAATGCTTATCTTGATCTTGTCCTTGTTAGCACATGAGGTTGTCCTTGTCAGCACATGATCATTGACAATAGTTTCATTGATATATTCGTGCTGATCCACTTGAACTTGCACACCACAATCTTGATGACGATCACCACTTGACGTCATCCTTCATGGGTTGTATGAGATCTTCCTTTTGAAGCAAGCCCAATGGAAACACACCTAACCCCCACATAGGAGTCTCACAAAGACCATGGGTTAGTACACAAACATGTAATGGACAATGCTTACCATACCATGGGATCACTTATCCCTCTCGGTACATCTTGTACGCTTTGTGTGTTGATCATCTTGATTTACTCTTTGTCTGAGATCTTGATCAACCTAGTGTTTCTATGACCATTCTTTGGATAATACCGTGAATAACATCTTGGTCATCATATAAACTCCTTGAACCCAACAGATGGACTTCAAGAAGTGTCTATGGACAAGTCCTATAAATATAACTTAAAACAACCATTAGTCCATAGGAGTTGTCATCAATTACCAAAACCACATATGGAGATATATGCTCTAACACAAGCAACCAAAATTGCTCTTTAAATATGTGTGGTTTATTAGTGTGAGGAAAATAAACTTTATACGAACTTGTGATATAGAAGAAATAAAAGTGACGGACTGCATAATAAAGTTCTTTATCACAAGGGGCAATATAAAGTGACATTCTTTTGCATTAAGAGATTGTGCATCCAACTATAAAAGTGCATGGCAACCTCGGATTCCCTCTGCGAAGGGCCTATCTGTTACTCTTACTTTCTAGTATCATTCCCATCCAACTATGTAAGAGTCGTGGTGATCATCACCATTTCCTTTATTTCTCCTTTACCTTTTGGCAAGCGTCATGTATTGGGGAATGATCTACACAAATATATCCACTCGGATGTGGGTGATCATGAGTTATTATTGTTGACATTACCCTTGAGGTAAATAGTTGGGAGGTAAAACTATAAGCCCCTATCTTTCTCTGTGTCCGATTGAAGCTTTGACCTCATAGGTACTGCGTGAGTGTTAGCAATTATGAAAGACTATAAGATGATTGAGTATGTGGATTTATATTGATTCTTTCCTACGTTGTGATAAAGTGGAATTGCCTCAATGGCTGAAATCATAGTTTGTTCGTTCTCAATAGAGTTCTTGATGCATATTTTGCCTTGTGAATGAATTGTTACTCTAGTATAAGATATTCTATGTCAATATGTGTTGTTGTTCTAAAGATAATCATGATGCATGCATGTCCGTATTTTATTTTATCGACACCTCTATCTCTAAATATGTCGGCATATTTATCGATCTCGGCTTTCGCTTGAGGACAAGCGAGGTCTAAGCTTGGGGGAGTTGATACGTCCATTTTGCATCATGATTTTATATCAATATTTATTGCATTATGGGCTGTTATTACACATTATGGTACAATACTTATGCTTGTTCTCTCTTATTTTACAAGATTTACATGAAGAGGGAGAATGCCGGCAGCTCGAATTATGGACTGGAAAAGGAGCAAATCTGAGAGACCTATTCTACACAGCTCCAAAAGTCCTGAAAAGTTACGGAGAATTGTTTTGGAATGTATAAATAATAATGGGAGAAAGAAGTCCCAGAGGGAACCCACGAGGAAGCCACAAGCCACGGGGTGCGGCCTACCCCCTAGCCATGCCCTACAGGCTTGTGGGCCCCCTGGCAGGCCTCCGGTGCCCATCTTCTGCTATATGAAGGGTTTTGACATGGAAAAAATCATATCAGAGCTTTCGAGACGTGTCGCCGCCGTCTCGAGGCGGAACTTCGACACAACCAATCTAGAGCTTCGGCGGAGCTATTCCGTCGCGGAAACTTCCCTCTCGGAGGGGGAAAATCGAAGCCATTGTCATCACCAACAATCCTCTCATCGAGAGGGTGTTAATCTCCATCAACATATTCATCAGCACCATCTTGTCTCCAAATCCTATTTCATCTCTTGTATCCGATCTTTGTCTCAAAACCTCAGATTGGTACGTGTGGGTTGCTAGTAGTGTTGATTACTCCTTGTAATTGATGCTAGTTGGTTTATTTGGTGGAAGATTGTATGTTCAGTTCCTTAATGATTATTAATACTCCACTAATTATGAACATGAATATGCTTTCTGATTAGTTATGTTTGTTCCTGAGGACATGGGATAAGTCTTATTATAAGTAATCATGTGAATTTGGTATTCGTTTGATATTTTGATAAGTTATATGTTGTCTCTCCTCTAGTGGTGTCATGTGAACGTCGACTACATGACACTTCACCATTATTTGGGCCTAGAGGAAGGCATTGGGAAGTAATAAGTAGATGGTGGGTTGCTAGAGTGATAGAAGCTTAAACCCTAGTTTATGCATTGCTTCGTAAGGGGCTGATTTGGATCCATATGTTTAATGTTATGGTTATATTTATCTTAATTCCTATTTCATAGTGGTGTATGCTTGCGAGAGAGGTTAATCATAAGTGGGAGGTTTGTCCAAGTAAGGGCAACACCCAAGCACTGGTCCACCCACATATCAAATTATCAAACTAACAAACGTGAATCATATGAACATGATGAAAACGAGCTTGACATAAATTTCCATGTGTCCTCGGGAGCGCTTTTCTTTATATAAGAGTTTGTCCAGGCGTGTCCTTTGCTACAAAAAGGATTGGGCCACCTTGCTGCACCTTTGTTACAATTGTTACTTGTTACTACCTTTGTTACAATTGTTACTTGTTACTACCTTTGTTACAAATTACCTTATCACAAAACTGTCTGCTACCGATAATTTCAGTGCTTGCAAAGAATACCTTACTGAAAATCGCTTGTCATTTCCTTCTGCGCCTCGTTGGGTTCGACACTCTTACTTATCGAAAGGACTATGATAGATCCCCTATACTTGTGGGTCATCAATGATCATATATATGAAATTGTGTCCATTCTTGATTATTATAGCCTCGTATTTCTTCTCCGATATTTGGAATTTGCGTGGCCAACTTGATCTTTTTATCTTGCAACGGGAAGAGGTGGTTTGCGATGGGTTCGATCTTGCGGTGCCCAATCTTAGTGATAGAAAGAGACATGACACGCATGTATCATTGATATTAAGGATAAAACGATGGGGTATATTCCTACATGAATAGATCGTGTCTACATCATGTCATCGTTCTTAAAGCATTACTTTGTTTATCCATGAACTTAATGTACTAGATGCATGTTGGATAGCGGTCGATGTGTGGAGTAATAGAAGTAGATGAAGAACAAAGTCGGTCTACTTATCATGGATGTGATTCCTATATACATGATCATTGTCTTGGATATTGTTATAATTATTCGCTCTTCTATCAATTGCCCAACAGTAATTTGTCTATGCACCATTTTATATTTTCTCAAGAGAAGCCACTAGTGAAACCTACGGCCCCCGGGTCTATTTACATCATCTATTTGCAATCTCTATTTTGCTAGTCGCGTTTCCATTTTATTTGCTCTTTTATTTTATGATCTACATTATCCAAAAACCCAAAAATACCTTGTATTTTATTTGCCATCACTCTATTTGCACCTATCAATCTATCCTTTACTTTACCCATGAGGGATTGACAACCCCTACACGCAGTGGGTTGCGAGGATTTGTTATTTGTGTGCATGTAACACTTACATAGTCTTGTGGATCTTCCTGCTGGATTGATCCCTTGGTTTCATAACTGAGGGAAATACTTGTCATCATTGTGCTACACCACCCTTTAAGCTTTGAGGGAAACCAACGCAAATAAGCGGGGAGTCAATCATCACACTTTTATTTACTTACAACTCAACATGAAGACGGATATGATATTACTACATATGAATGCCTTTGGCAGTATACCAGCATGTGCAGTGGATGCTAAAGTTTCTCTTTTTGCACCGTTAATCATGCAAGTCATCTGAAAGGCTTTACTTGGCACAAACACTAATTTAAACACAAAAACATAATTATTACAAAGGAAACAATCATGTCATGACACACAAATAGAAAGTAAAGAGCGAAAATTAAGATAACTATTAGATTGCCTCCCAACTAGCACTATTGTTTTACGCCCCTAACTAGGCATAATGCAAATGATTCAGGTGTTGTCATCCTTGACATCAAGCTCCTCAATAACACAACCATGAATAATGGGAACAATAGGAGGCTTGAGAATAAGACCCTTTCTCAAGTTTATAAAGTTGGTATGCACACTAATCATTTTGAGATTCTCGTTTCTTTTGGTAGGAGGGGTACTAATGCTTTTAGGAACATAGATGAACTTGGGACTTTTATTTCGAGAGGTACTAGCATTAGTTTTTGAGGGAGTGAAAGCGGAACCTACTTTATCAATGACTTCCTCTATTTTATCAATCCTATTCATGCTTTGTTCTACCCTCTCATCCATAATTGTGTCCTTCTCCTTTAATATTCTCATAGTCATTCCTACTCGTGACCCATATTGAGTGATATGATTGTGAAGCTTTTTATCTAACTCCTCAGTTTGTTCATTAGTAGTAATTTTCTTTTCAATAGCATCAAGCCTTTGCACAACATGTTCCATGGTCAAAATAGTTTCATTAATGGTAATAGGTCGTGACCCAACTAAATTTTCCACAACCTTAAAAGCATCCAACGTGTGGCTCGTTAAGAAATTACCGTCGGTAATCATGTCAAGTGCAAATCTATACCAAGTGGTAATACAAACGTAGAAATTACGTAGCAAGATGTTGGGGGATTGCTTATGAATTGATTTATTTTGAGCATTTCAAATCCTATCCCATGCATATTTTAAACTTTCTCCTTCCAAATTGAGAACCTCATTATCAGGAGTAAAGGGAACAAAAGAAGAACTAGCCATGACGACAAACAAAGAAGTAATCTAGCAACAAGGAAATGTAAATATTTTTGGATTTTAGATTTTTATGGAGAAAGAAAAATATAATAGAAAATAAAAAGAAGAACAAGTGAATGATACTTTGTGTTAATTGGCTTGATAGTAGGTTGATGATACTCCCCCGCAACGTCGCGAGAAATCCTTCTTGGTGCTTGTGACCTACGTTGGATTTTCTGTGAAGAGGAACGGGTGATGCAGCACAAGATAGGTAACCCTTAGTAGAGAACCGTGGTTTATCGAACCAATAGGAGTAATAACTAAACCCCATCTTCAGCAACTGCACACAAAAGAAACAGACACTTACACCCAATGTGGGCAAGAGGGTTGTCAATCCCCTTGTCTCGTTATTTGCCAGCAAGTAGTGAAGTTGAAAGTTTCAAAGTGAAAAGTAAATAACAAGTAACTAAAGGCAGCGAAGAAATTGTAGCATTTGTAAATTATGAAGTGAACAGACCCAGGGGCCATAGCATTCCCTAGTGGCATCTCTCATGAAAGCAAGCATATGATGGGTAGATAAATTACTGTTGAGAAATTGGTAGAAAAGTGAACAGTTCTTTGATATTCACGACAATGATCGTATGTATATAGGCATCACGTCCATAAGCAAATAGGCTCCTGCCTGCACCTATTACTATTACTCCACCCATCGACCGCTATCCAGCATGCATCTAGAGTATTAAGTAAAACAGAGTAACGCTTAGAGAATGATGACATGATGTAGACAAAGAGAACTCAATTAATATGTATTAACCCATCGTTTTATCCTTAGTGGCAAAAGTACAGAGATGTATCTTGTTCCCTACTATCTCACTTAGACATAGAAATCCGTCAGATTGAACCCACTACAACGCACCTCTCTCGCTTAATAAAGATCAATCTACTTGGCCAACGCAAATCAATGGATCAGAGAGATTTACGATGCTATGATGATCATGCACATAAGAATCATATTTAGAATTCAGAAAAGAAACAAATTTTTATCATGAATAATCTGAACATAAACCCACAATTCATCGGATCCCAACAAACGCACCGCACAAAAGAGTTACATTGGATAGATCAAAGCGAAGATGCGATGGTCATTGTATTGAAGATCAAGAGAGAGAGAGATCCATCTAGGTACTAACTACGGACCCGTAGGTCTGTGGTGAACTACTACGCGTCACCATGGGAGCAGCGAGGTTTATGTAGAGGTCCTCCACGATCGATTCCCCCTCTGGTAGTGCACCGGAAAAGGGCTCCAGATGGCCTCACGGCGGAACAGAGACTTGCGGTGGTGGAAAAAGTTCTTCGGGGTGCTCCCTAGGATTTTTGGGATTAACGTGAATTTATAGGATGAAGTGGTATGCCGGGAGGCATACGAGGGGAGCATGAGGCAACAGGGCGTAGGCACCCCCCCCTCGGTGCGCCCAGTTGTGTGGTGCTCCTCTCATGAGGCTTGAGGCCTCCTCACGAAGCTTCCAGGTCTTCTTTTGCTCCCGAAAAAATCACCAAAAATTTTCATGGCAATTGGACTCTTTTTGGTACTATAAACCTGAAAAGCAAAAAACACGCACAAAACTACAACTGGCACTCGGAACGGGGTCAAATGGTTAGTGCTAAAAAATAATATAAATAGGTGTATAAATACCCAAAAAGTATCATAAAATGGTAATATAATAGCATGGAACAATCAAAAATTATAGATACATTGGAGACGTATCAACCTCCAGTGTCTACACCACCACCTGAGAGGACATCAGCTAAAGCATTCGTGGATGATGTTCTTTCGACTCCTCCCATGGCCACCGTAGGAGACCATGCCCAGAGCGACGCTTAGTTCCATACCTTCGAGCTTTTAGGTAGCTTGTTGCCAAAGGGTGAGAATTGTATAGATCATAGGGCTTCGAGAGAGGGAGTTGCATTTTGGTTGCTCCCTTTGTTTTAAAAACATTTGGTTTATCTTTTGCTTGTCTTAAACTTCGTGGTGTTTGTTCATACACTTTGTAATTGTCGATACTATATCCTTGTGATGTTTATATGATGATCATTCACTCATGTTTGGTGTTATGTGCATTGAAATCCATTCATATCATTTATGCACACTACCGGATGTATGTGACATGGAAGATTACACCATGATCATGATCGATTGTGGATTTCATTCAAACACAAATTTAAAATACTGCAATGGTTGGTTTAAAGCTTCTAAAGTCGGCCTTAACAAGATGTATACACTGGAGTAGGTTTTAAGCTAGAAAATGTAAGATCGAACATTTGCACTAAGACCACTCCATATCACATAGAAAATAAGTACTTCTCTTTCATATTCATGTGAATACAAAATCATGAATATGAATGGTTGATCCTTGTAAAAAATGAATCTGAATGATTGACGGGAGAAAAAGGAAAACAATTCATAGATGGGCTCCAGATGGCCCAACGCAGTCTTGAGCATTGGGTGGCATTTGGGGTATTTCAGTTTGGTATAGCATATTGGGTGGATCATACCTCAAGAGCATCCACAATTGGACCCCTCAAATCCCCCATATACGTCTGACCGGGCGGCTCGATCAGTAACACGACCCCCTCAAACCGGTCTTGTATGTCTCGGACGTCTAACACCCCTCGAACCTAGCCCATATTTGGGAGGATTTTGGGGGACACGGAGCGCCCACCATGTCAGATCCGACAGACCGAACCCACACCAAATCCCTTCAAACTGACCTAATACACCTAAATTGGTTACCCTCCTACCGCGTCAGTCCTCTAGTTCCCGTGTATGAGTCATCACCGTCTTCCACCCTTAGTGTGCGCTTATGAGCCGTCATAGATGTCGTCTTTGAGTACCCCGTATCCCTCCTCCTAGACGACGACACAGATGATGCCTCAGTTTCGTCCTCGAGGGTCTCGTCCATGAGCTGTGGCGAAGGATGCTGCAAACAAGGAGGTGATCAACGTTGACATGGATGTGTATGCTCCGTTCATGACCGAGTCCGCGTCTACCGTGTTGCTGAGAAGGAAGGTGCCATCCTGCCCGGTCACGACCAACTCCTTTTTACGAGACGATTGGCTAGGGATTCTGCATGGATGGACGCAATAGGAGGCGTCAGAGATGGTGTATGACTCGTTGTAACTCCAACGAGCGTGGACAGCTCTAAGAACCGTCGGCTTTGGGTTTGCCCATGTCTTGTTCGATGAAATGGCGAACCAAGACACGGTATAATTTTTGCCCCTCTTTGTATTGATTTGTTTGTTTTTCCGTATGCCATCGAATCAAGGGTTAATTATCCTTTTGCCCTCGGTGGTGTCCATTTGCTCAGTTTTTCCCTCTGTTGCGAATCGTGCTCAGTTTTGCCCCTAGTATGTGCGCAACTACTATGACGAGGTCAAACGGCAATTTTGAGTCCATTCCGTCCGACGGCGTTAGTGGTAGTAGGTCCGGATCTTACACGTGGGACCGCATGGACGTGGGTCCTGAGCTGACATGTGGGACCGTGCAACAACGTCCCCAAATCAAAGCCAGTGTCGGGCCACTCGACGCCACTTTGTCCCTTCGCCGTCCGGCCGTCATGTGTCGCCGCCGCCACCTGCACCGCCACCAGACTATGTGTGATGATTTTTTTTTATGAATTTGTTTTGCTTATTTGAATTCTGATCAAATCTAACTTTGACCAACATTTAAAGAAGTCTAAAACATCAAAATGAAAACTAACCTTGGATCCTTCTTATCACTCCAAAATGAAGTTGTGGTGAGGTTTTTGAAAATTTCATGTTCCAAACCCCAAACCACTTCTCTTCACTTCATACGTCAATTTTTTTCATTTGAATGTATGTAGTACTTGTTTATCAACTTAAATTGCTAGTATATGATATAAGAAGACTATGTGTGATGGTTTTTCATTTTTCTGTTTTTTTTTTTGAATTTTTATACCCATTTGAATTATGGTCAAACCTAATGTGCTAAAAAAGAGCTCCAAAGGTAGGGTAAACGGCCACGTTTCTAAGCAATGTTTTTTCGACCTTGTCTAAATCAGCCAAATAACTTTCCTACACATATATTCTATATACACAAACTATGTGTGCTAGTTTTTCCTTTTTTTGAATTTGTTTTGCTCATTTGAATTCTTGTCAAACCTAACTTTGACCAAGATTTAAACAAGTCTAAAACATCAAAATGAAAAGCTAAGCCTGGATCCTTCTTAGTCACTCCAAAATGAAGTTGTGGTGAGGTATTTGAGGTGTTTGAAATTTTCATGAAAAATGTGCTAAAAAAGAGCTCCAAAGGTAGGGTAAACGACCTCATTTCTAAGCAAGGTTTTTTTTGACCTTGTCTAAATCAGCCAAATAACTTTCCTACACATATATCCTACATATACACACTATGTGCGTTGGTTTTTCCTTTTTTTGATTTTTTTAATTTGTTTTGCTCATTTGAATTCTGATCAAACTTAACTTTGACCAAGATTCAAATAAGTCTACAACATCAAAATAAAAAACTAAGCCTGGATCCTGCTTAGTCATTGCAAAATCGTTAGTATATGACATAAGAAGACTATGTGCGCTAGTTTTTCATTTTTCTGATTTTTTTTTTGAATTTTTTATGCCCATTTGAATTCTGGTTAAACCTAACTTTGATCAACATTTAAACAAGTTTAAAACATGAAAATGAAAAACCAACCCTCGATCCTTCTTAGTCACTCCAAAATGAAGCTGTGGTGAGGTTTTTGATTTTTCATGTTCATTTCCCCAAAACACTTCTCTTCACTTCATACAAGAGAGTTTGAGATATTTGAGATATCATATAAGACAGTTTAATGTATGTTGACCTTGTTTATCAACTAAAGTCGTTAGTACATTATATAAGAAGACTATGTGGGCAGGATTTTCATTTTTCTTATTATTTTTTTTGAATTTTTTATGCCCATTTGAACTTTGGTCAAACCTAACTTTGACCAACATTTAAACAAGTTTAAAAGATGAAAATGAAAAACTAACCCTGGATCCTTCTTAGTCACTCCAAAATGAAGCTATGGTGAGATTTTTGAATTTTTCATGTTCATTTCCCCCAAAACACTTCTCTTCACTTCATATAAGAGAGTTTGAGATACTTGAGATATCACATAAGACACATGGACTTGTCGTTTTAATGTAAGTGGACCTTGTTTATCAACTTAAATCGTTAGTATATGACATATGAAGACTATGTGCGCTGGTTTTTCTTTTTTGATTTATTTTCTAAAAAAAATATGCCTATTTGAATTCTGGTCAAACCTAACTTTGACCAACATTTAAACAAGTTTAAAACATGAAAATGAAAACTAACCCTGGATCCTTCTTAGTCACTCCAAAATGAAGTTGTGGTGAGGTTTTTGAATTTTTCATGTTCATTTCCCCAAAACACTTCTCTTCACTTCATACAAGAGAGTTTGAGATACTTGAGATATCACATAAGACACATGGACTTGTCGTTTTAATGTATACAGACCTTAATTTATCAACTTAAATCGTTATATGACATAAGAAGACTATGTACGCAGGTTTTTCATTTTTCTAAAAAAAAATTAACTTTTTATGTCCATTTGAATTCTGGTCAAACCTAACTTTGACCAACATTTAAACAAGTTTAAAACATGAAAATGAAAAACTAACTCTGGATCCTTCTTAGTCACTCCAAAATGAAGGTGTGGTGACGTTTTTGAATTTTTCATGTTCATTTCCCCAAAAACACTTCTCTTCATTTCATACAAGAGAGTTTGAGATATCACATAAGACACCTAGACTTGTCATTTAAATGTATGTAGACCTTGTTTATCAACTTAAACTGTTAGTATATGACATAAGAAGACTATGTGCGCTGGTTTTTCATTTTTCTGTTTTTTTTTTGAATTTTTTATGCCCATTTGAATTATGATCAAACCTAACTTTGACTGCTCCAAACCCCTCCCAAACATTGCTAACCCTAGCGCTGAACAAGGACCGTCCATCTAACCCTAGCGTCGAACAAAGACCGTCGATCTGCAGGGAGGAGGGCGATCCGCGAGATACAATCTGATTGGTTGTGCGATTTCCAGGCATGCATGCGGGGGAGGCGGACGTGGGCATGCATGCGGGGGAGGCGTACGTGGGCATGCATGCGGGGGAGGCAGACGTGGGCATGCATGCGGGTGAGGCAGACGTGGGCATGCACGGGAGGGGTTTCTTCCTCCGTCGCCTTCTTCCTCGACTACCGCGCCCGCTGACCAGCCGACCGCCTCGCCCGCCGCGGGCTGGCACCGTCACCTTCATCCTCAACTACCGCGCCCGCTGACCAGCCAGCCTCCTCGTGTGCCGCGCACTCGCACCGCCGCGTGTAGTAATGTCGCGGTTCGGCTGCCTCGGCTGCCGCGTGCATCAATATCGCGGTTCGACCGACCCCGACGCCTCGCCTGTCTTGCGCATTAACGGCGCGGTTCGGCCGCCCGCCACCTCGCCTGCCCCCGCGGGCTATAAAAGCAGATGTCGGCCCCGTCCCGGCCAGCACCATCCCCTCCTCCTCTCTCTCTCCCTTCTCGCCACGATCATCTCTGCCGTGGCCGGCATGTCAAGCGAGTCCGACAGCGACGGTGTGGCACTGGGCGGCGTCTGGCCATCCAGCCTGACCGTCGCCGAGACCGAAGATCTGGCCTGGTTCGGGTTGCCCGTGCCGCTGTCGGCAAAGCTGTCGCGGCCGTGGCGAATCTCCGCCGACGGCCACCCAACCCTCGGTCCACCGACGTCGAGGGAGGAACTCTGGAGGCACCCCGACGGTCGGTATGACGGGAGAGGTCGCCGCCGCTTCTGGACAAGTAAGAACTTCGACGATGTCGTTGGGGCGTTTTGGCGCGTCGCCCGTGGTCTCCCTGCCGGAGACATCCCGTGGGAGGCCGGCCCTTCCCGTCGCCGCGCGCCCGCCACCCCCGGCCCTTCACGTCGTTGCGCAACCGCGTCCATCGCCCTCGGCCCTTCCCGTCGCCGCGCATCCGCACCCGCCACCGCCACCCCTCCTGCCTTGTCGGAGGTCCCGCTCCCGTCAGAGCAGGCGGCACTGCACCAAGACGGCGGCCCCGACGACACACCTGGGCTGCTGGCGGCGCTGGCGCAGTCGGTAGAGGAGGCCAAAGATAAACCGCCAAGTGATGGAAAACAAATGAAAGAAGGGCAGGGCGGCGCGAGACGTCGCGGCGAACAAAATACCCTTCACATAGACGAGCATTTTCTCCATCAAGGAGGAGAAGAAGAGAAATAGAAGCTCTTCTTGGATACAGAGAAAGATAGGATGGATCGGGAGAGAATGAATAATAATTTGCAGCTTTAGAAGGAGAGGGTCGACTTGGAGAAGCATGAGGTGTATGTCAAATGGGGAGCTGGAGAAGGCAAAGACTTTTGGATCAATTGAGTTTGAAAAAGAGAGGTTGCAGCTAGCTCAGGACACGAATGATTCAAGGATCATCTTGGCCGGGAGCTAAGTGACTTTTTGGCATTTATTGAATTGTGCTTTACTTCGCTTTGTTGCATTGCTGAATTGACAATGAATTTGTGCTATATGATGTACCTGCATTGATTTGAGGGTTTCAATATTGCCCAGTCCGGCTGAGATGCAACACAAATGCCCTATGCAGGCAAATGCTAAACAATGCAAATGTGTAAAGTTTTTTTTACCTGAAGAATATCAAAGGCATCACCAAAGTCGTCATGTACACCCTCCGTCCCATAATATAATAATGTTTTTGACACTGTCAAAAACACACTTATATTATGAAACAGAGGAAGTATGTATTAAGAAAGGTTTCCAACTATGCAGCCACCAAAACTGACAATGGCAAGGGGGTAATGAGTAATGCCACAAGAACAACCAAATGAATGAACGAAACAGTAAAACTATAAAAATATGGATATAACTAGTGCTTTTCAGTTGCTACTCGCACAGGCAACTGGGTATCTGAAGAGCGTTTATACATAAGGAACAATTAATTCTAGTTTATACTCAGGTATATACAAAAGAAGAACCCTCACACGAGGAGATTGATGGGAATTCACATTTTGAAGAAGTGAAAAAATTACAAGAATTGTTCCAAGCACAAGGATATCACCAAAAAGGAATAAACAAATAAAAATACACAAGGTCCACCTACGACATGGTCTGCCGTGGCCTCTCACAAGCTTCAGTGGTAACCTAGAAACTGGATTCTCAAGCATCCTCGACCTGAGAGTTGAAGACAAAGCTTGGAAATGTTGTGGTAATATCCCTGTTGATCAAGTATTTTATAATTAGAACAAAAAATCCATAGTTATTAATCAAGCCGTGAAGAAGGGAGTCAAACTGTTGTTACTGCTGTGCAAAATAAAGGGACCTGTTTTCTGATCTGTGTTTAATCTCAAACCACATCAGCATTTTCGACCTAGTTTCGAGTTACAACCATGTACTCCCTCCGTTCCTAAATATAAGACCTTTTAAAGATTTCACTATAAACTATGTACGGATGTACCTAGACAAATTTTAGAGTGTAGATTCACTCATTTTGCTCCGTATGTTGTCTTATAGTGAAATCTCTAAAAGGTCTTATATTGTGAAATGGAGGGAGTATACTATTCACATGCAGCGCCCCTCGGCTAATCGAGTAAGTTGAATTATAGTACTCCAAAGTTAAATGGGCTATGTTCTGTGAGATCAGAAAATGCAGAGCAAATTGATCCTTAAGAATTTTGCATGTTGAGCTTCACACATATCCCACGGAGCCAAAGTAGATACTGATCAGTAAAACAACTTGACTCAAGTTGCTGGGGGTTGGGGGGGGGAGGGGGGGGGGCAAACAGGGGAGCCATACAGACCTTAGATATGGGAGTGTCATATTCTTCAACAAAGATGGATGCCTCAAGACAAGATTGCGCCATTCCTCCTTGTCGATTTTGCCATCATGCTTTGTATCTGCTTCCTCAAATGTCTAGCGATGAAGAAAAATAATTTTGTCCCCTTAAGCAAAAGAATAAATTCTACAGATATACATCATAACAAAAGTATACTCTAAGTATACCTTGTCGATAATACCCTCTATAACCTCATCAGATAGGTTCATTCCTGATTCAGCAAGTGTGGCAACCACCATTTGCTTCACCTGACAATTAAGAAAGCACACAATGACTTCTTCTCGAGGTAATTTCTCCGCTGAACTTGATGTTATATAGACATGATTTCTCCAAGCACAAAACGAAGGAGTAACATTAAGATGGAAGGACTGAAGGGCATCGGTTTTTATGTATGAGTGCTTCGCATGGTTCTTGATTTAGTTACTGTTGACGTGCATAGCTCTCCCACCACACTTAATTTTTCACTGGCAGTAAAATAAATTCCTTGAACAGGAACACGACTGGCATGATAAACAAATGGACTACTGACTCATACCAAAATACAATAGAACACAAAAAGAGTTCACAATAGGCAAAATGAAGGTAGTACCTCTTGTTTTTCAATGAAACCTTGTTGTTTGAGATCATACAGTTTGAAAGCAACTGCAAGTAGTTCATATATGGCATAGGATTAGAAGAACGAATGATTTAGTATGACACAGCATAAATTCTGACCGATGTGAATGCTATGTATACAAGAAATCGATAAGATATTGAGACAAAAGGGCATTAATGCGCTTGCATGCAAGAAACCAAAGAAGAAAACTGAACACAACACGGCCTAAGTAATAACAGATGAGTGTGTATAAACTGCCTAAGACTGGGATCCATATATGTATCCTAAACACCACCCACCCTCGGTCCCTCACTTCCAGGGTGGTCTCCACATACAACTAAATTAAACAAAATAGCGTCTAGCTGCAAGCTGCAACCACCAGGATTCCAATGATAGTTCGTCTAAATTGCAGGGTTGGGGATATCAATGATAACAATTTGTGTGAATCTGCCGATGAAGTCAACAGACAACTAACTTCCCATATTCATTTGCTAAGCAGCACTAATTGAAGATCCATGTCTTGAACAATTGTCGCATCAAAGAGGAAAAAACTAAACTTAATCCTCGCTCAACCATGTCGTAAACAAATGAAAAAAATAAAGCATGATGGCTTACAATCAATTTTGTCATCAACTGGTGCATTAGGATGGAATACAGAAAGAGCTCGCACAAATTCTTCAAATTCGAGAATCCCATTGTGCTTCGTGTCGAACAAATCAAACACCTAAATAGATTGAAGTACAGCATCAATAAGTATTGACATCAGATCATCAAAAATAATTGTGTTATATATCCATGTTCACAAAGTAATGATTTGTAACAGTAGCAGGAAGTAATAACTTGACATCATTTCCAACAGATGAGGCCACGTGGGACCCTACACCCTACTATCTCGTGCTAGTGATAATTTAAGTCCTTGCAAATTTGCCTACTTCATATATATAACCATGTTTTACAGTGAAATATACCTAGATTTTGATTTAGTGCCTACCTTTGCAGATTTTGGTTCTCATTATAATATTGATATAGGAATAATAGCATAAGATGTAATGAATATTCATTATTTAGATACACAATTGTACTTATCTACTGTTTATTGTTTTATGTAAGGTTTTTCCTATTTTGTTGTACCATCATTATAAATTAGAGCTCAGTTAGCAATAGTTTTAGGCTGTCATACAGCCTAAAGCTACTCAAAAGTCAGTCAGTGCCTGATGAAGTGCCGAAATGCTGCGTCAGCAACTGGAGACATGTGGGAGTGTAAGCCCAAATACATCACACATGTGACTTGGCAGATGATCAGAACTTAAAATCTCAATCTTAGTGTTTTAGATAACTCCACAGAAAACTGCCTCACTGCCAATATTCATACTGCATTCAAGATGCTTCCGCGCCATATATAAGTACGAAAAGCTACATGAAAGGTGAACCAAATAACCAATAACGCAAAAGAACAAATAAAACAAGTACCAACTAAAGACAAAAACAAAACAACATGGACTTTTTGTGACAACATAGCTCCATTAAACAGAAGCCACATAGACATACCCGGTCAGCAAACATGCTATCTTTCCTGTTAGTCTTAAACAGCGCCAGTTGGAATTCTTCCTACATATACAACAAGCAAGGCCTTGAAATGAGATTGAACGCTATGGGAGTATTGTCAACCACCACACTACACACCCAACGAAACCGGCAGAACTTACTAACCTTATTAATCACACCATCATCAACCACGGCACTACTAATCTTCTTGAACAATTCATATAATGCCTCAATCTCATTTACGCTAACTGCACAACAAGGAATATATAAATAGAGATACAAGATACTGGCTGATCCGGTAAATGGAGGTAAGAAACTAGAGGCAAAGAAACATACAAACTGTTTCCCTTGCCAGACGCTCAGGATCCTCAAGGCCCTTGGGCCGATTTGGTATGTCAAGATCGCAGCACTTGAGTAGGAGACCAGCGAGCCGTCGCAACCCTTCCGGGAAATCCACCATTTCACACTCCGCCAGAAAACAGCTCAACACAGGTCACACACACCTGCGACAATTAACAAGGAGATGCAGATCAATCATGCATGATTGCCAACCAAAATCCCAACACGCGTGTATTCCAAACACGAAATCAACCAGATATAGAAATCCCATGGATTCCGCGCGCATTCCTCCTCAATCATGCTCTCCTCCGACACGCTTACCCCTCACCACAGATCGGGATCTGCGCGCTGCGACGCAACGAGAAGCACGGCGACGGCCGAGGACACCGAGATTGATGAATTGAGCGGGATACTAAACTGAAGCTTATGCTCTGTTTGGATGTCTATACTGGAGGCCTCTGTATTGAATTGGTTTTGATTCCAATTCAGTCAGGAAACTATAATGGACAGGAATACGAGTTCGGTCGTTTGAACCTTACTGAGGTTTCAATATGGAATCATGTTTGAATGCCAAAGTATGAAATTGCATAGCAATATTAGTATATCCATCAAAACAAAATTTGTAAAATGTGTGACTGCAATTGGATGATTATATAGCATAAAATATGATCAAATATTCTAAAAATCCACAACGGCATCATATAATATTGACACGACAACAACAACAAAAATCACTTGCACCAAAAAATTAGAACACATAGTTTAAATAGGTGTTCCAAATTCTCAACAATAACAAGACATAGTTCCAAATTTAACACAATAGTTCAGATAAGTTCAAGTTCAACATGGCATAGTTCCAAATGTAGCAAAACAAAATATTACATATAGGTTCAAGTTCAACCAGCCAGACAGGAAAACATTATTTGCATAAATTCAAGGCAAACTTCCCCAAAAAATTAGGGTTAGCAAACTTTCCAAAATAATTACAAGGACTCTTACAAAGCTAAGAAATTGCTTGCTGGGAAGAGAAAGGGGGGCAGGGAATGAGACTTGAGTACATGAACAAGAAAGAGGAGTATAGGCAGGGGAAGAAAAAGGAGCGACTGGATCTGGTGGCTATGGAGCAGGGGAGATGGGGACCTCGCAGGCAGGGGAGGAGGGGCATGGGAGCACGGGAGGGAAGCCGGAGCAAAAAAGGGACGCCGGAGCACGGGAAGAGGAGCAGGAGCGGCGGTGGACGGCTCGGGCAAGGCCATGGCGACCACGGGCAGAGGAGAAGGACCAGCGGGAAGGAGGAGGGGGGCGGCTAGGGGAGCTACCACAGAGGGAGGAGGAGGAGGAGGACCGGCGGGGCGGACGGTTATGCCGGAGTACGGAGGAGGACGGCCGGCGAGGGGACTTACCACGGCGCCGAAATCGGAGGGGTATGGCTCCGTATCGTGGCTTCGTGGGAGGGCACTTTCCATGCGAAAGATCCAGCGGGTGTATCGGTTCTATTTCAGTCCGTTTACATTTACATCCCAAATACTATAAATTTTACTATATTTTTGAAATACCAAATCCAAAACACAGCCTCAATACAGTAGACATCCAAATACAGAATCCAAACGCAGTGTTATTTTTTAACACGGTACATAGTCAAACGTTTATATACACGCGCATACACTTATACGTATGAACGTACATATGCATACTCTATTATTATGAGCACCTTCAAAAGACTGAACCGACATATCATCTAGAAATTTATGAAGTCAACATAGATAACCCGTCATCGACGGAACATATCCCACTGAATGTGCATCACTGGAAATTCTAAAATAAATCTAGGAATAAATGCAAGCACGAGGACTTGCCCCTTCGTGGACTCGGGATACCACATTCCCTTTATAACCATCCAACCACAGATTGATTCATAATCCAAACGCAGTGTTAGAGATGAGTTAGCGTGTCACCTCACTGAACCATCCCTCTTGCAAAGTGTGGGTATGGAAGCGACGGTGAGACAAACGAGGCGGTGCTAGGAGAGGTGAGTTAGGGTGTTTTGAACCTTGGAAGGATGTCGTCGGGATCTGATATGTCCCTTGCTCGTATATTTCGTTGAGGATATGATGTTATCATGGACATGGATTTTATTGATGGGGCGGGTCCTTGGAGATGTGTACTATGTGGTAACCAATAATGTAGATAGTGGGACTCCTTTTGATCTATTGTTTGCTTTTCTCGTACTATAATGATGTCCATTTTTTTAAAATTCTTTTTTAGCATATATATATACAAGGTAATGTGAAGCACCTTATGAACATCAGCATGTTAAGAGCACCTCTATTAGGAGACACGTGCAACATCTATTTCAAACATATAAATGTGAATCTTCTATCTTACGCATGTCTTTTTATCCCCTTCGAGGGTGGTATCTACTTGACCCTTCTCTTGTGTGCATGTACGGCTTTGAGCCGAGCTTCGGGGATGAAGATGAGGAGGCAAGCGTGGAACCGACGACGAAAGAAGTGGAGAAATCAGCTCTTGCGCCATCCTGCACCATCCGCGTTCCATCCCATTGGAAATATGCCCTGCAGGCAATAATAAATTGGTTATTATTATATTTCTTTGTTCATGATAATCGTTTATTATCCATGCTAGAATTGTATTTATTCGAAACTCAAATACATATGTGGATACATAGACAAAACACTGTCCCTAGTGAGTCTCTAGTGGACTAGCTCGTTGATCAAAGATGGTCAAGGTTTTTGGCCATAGACAAGTGTTGTCACTTGATAACGGGATCACATCATTAGGAGAATGATGTGATGGACAAAACTCAAACTATGAACGTAGCATATGATCGTGTCAGTTTATTGCTACTGTTTTCTCTGCATGTCAATGTATCTGTTCCTATGACCATGAGATCATGCAACTCCCGGACATCGGAGGAATACCTTGTGTGTATCAGACGTCACAACGTAACCGGGTGACTATAAAGGTGCTCTACAGGTATCTCCAAAGGTGTCTATTGACTTGGTGTGAATCAAGACTGGGATTTGTCACTCCGTGTGACGGAGAGGTATCTCAGGGCCCACTCGATAATACAACATCATAACAAGACTTGCAGGCAATGTGGCTAAGGAGTTGGTTACGGGATCTTGTATTACGGAACGAGTAAAGAGACTTGCCGGTAACGAGATTGAACTAGGTACAGATATACTTACGATCGAATCTCGGGCAAGTAACATACCGAAGGACAAAGGGAACAGCATACGGGATTAACTGAATCCTTGACATAGAGGTTCAACCGATAAAGATCTTCATAGAATATGTAGGAGACAATATGGGCATCCTCGTCACGCTATTAGTTATTGACCGAAGATTGTCTCAGGTCATGTATGCATAGTTCTCGAACCCGCAGGGTCTGTACACTTAAGGTTCGGTGACATTTCGGTAATATTGAGTTATGTATGTTGGTGTATGTTGGTGACAAAAAGTTGTTCGGAGACCTGTATGAGATCGCAAACGTCACGAGGAGCTCCTGAATGGTCCGAAGGTAAAGATTGATATATAAAAAAGTTGCATTTGGCTTCCGGAAAGATTTCGGGCATTACCGGTAAAGTACCGGGAGTGACCACCCACCCGGGAGAGGACCTAGTAGGCCTAAAGCTGGCGCACCATCCCCTAGTGGGCTGGTGCCGCCAGCCCACTAAGGCCTATTTCGTCCAAGAGAAAAAAGAAAGGGGAAAAGGGAAGGAGGAGACCAACTAGGAAGGGAGTCCTCCACCAAACCGAATTGGAGGAGGACTCTCCTCCCTAGTTTCAGCCGAACCTCTCCTCTTGGAGGAGGAGGCAAGGCAGCCCTCCCTCCTATTCCTCCTATATATAGCGGAGGTTTTGAGGGCAAACTACACCAAAAAAGCCACGTGATGGCCTCTCCTCCACAAATCGTCTCCTTCGTCTAGATTAGTTCGGTAGAGCTTGGCAAAGCCCTGCATGATTAGTTCACCACCACCACCACCACGCCACCGTGATGAAGAACTCATCTACCTCTCCGTCCTTCTTGCTGGATCAAGAACGCGGAGATCGTCTTTGAGTTGTACGTGTGCTGTTCGCGGAGGTGACGTCCGTTCGGCATTGGATCGGGATGGATCATGATGGGATCGCGGGACAGATCGTGATGAGATCGCGGGACAGGCTGCGATTTGGATCGCGAAGATGTTCCACTACATCAAATGCATTATATACACTTTCTCTTAGCGATCTACAAGGGTATGTACATGCACTCTCCCCTCTCGTAGATGGTCATCACCATGGATAGATCTTATGTGCGCGTAGGAAAATTTTGTTTCCCATGCGACGTTCCCCAACAGTGGTATCAGATCTAGGTCTATGCGTAGATGACATCTCGAGTAGAACACAAAGGAGTTTGTGGGCATTGATATTCACATTGCTGCCCTCCTTAGTCTTTTCTTGATTCAGCGGTATTGTTGGAGGAAGCGGCCCGGACCAACATTACTCGTACGCTTACGAGAGACCGGTTTCATCGACTAACATGCAACTTGTTGCATAAAGATGACTGGCGGGTGTTTGTTTCTCCAACTTTAGTCGAATCAATTTGACCGAGGCGATCCTTGGAGAAGGTATATCACCATTGTGGTTTTGCGTAAGTAAGATGCGATCGTACTAGATACCCATAGCATCCACGTAAAACTTGCAACAACAAATTAGAGGACGTCTAACTTGTTTTTGCAGGGTATGCATGTGATGTGATATGGCCAAAGGCATGATATGATATATTTCACGTATGAGATGATAATGTTGTAATAGTTAAATATTGACTTGCACGTCGATGATACAGCAACCCGCAAGAGCCATAGGGTTGTCTTTAATTATTTTTGCGCCCGGTGATGCTTTACTCTATCGCTAGTTCAGTAGCTTTAGTAGTAATAGCATAGGTGGCGCGGAAACCTCGATGGCAGCACAATGATGGAGATAATGGTGTGGCACCGGTGACGATGGAGATCATGTCGGTGCTTTGGTGATGGAGATCAAGAAGCACAAGTTCATGGACATATCATGTCACTTATGATTTGCATTTGATGTTAATCCTGTATGCACTTTATTTTGCTTAGGACGACGGTAGCATTATCAGGTGATCCCTCACTAAAATTTCAAGATAAAATCGTGTGCTCCCCGAGAGCGCACCGTTGCGACAGTTCGTCGTTTCGAGACACCACGTGATGTTCGTGTGATAGACTTTATGTTCACATACAACGGGTGCAAAGCAATTGCACACGTGGAACACTCGGGTTAAACTTGACGAGCCTAGCATGTACAGACATGGCCTCAGAACACAAGAGACCAAAAGGTCGAACATGAGTCGTATAGTGGATATGATCGACATAGTGATGTTCATCATTGAAGCCAACTTAACTCACGTGATGATCCGACTTGAGTTGGTGAATTTGGATCATGTACCACTCGAATAACCAGAGGGTTGTCAATTTGAGTGGGAGTTCTTAAGTAATATGATTAATTGAACTCATTATCATGAACATAGTCAAAATGTCTTTGCAAATTATGTTGTAGCTTGCAATGTAGCTCTACTGTTCTTTGATATGTTCCTAGAGAAAACTTAGTTGAAAGATGATAGTAGCAATTATGCGGACTCGGTCCGTAAGCGGAGGATTGTCCTCATTGTCGCATAGAAGGCTTATGTCCTTAATGCACGGCTAGGTGTGCTAAATCCCGAGCGTCATTTTTAGATGTTGCGAACATCTGACATACACGTTTTTTATGACTACATGATACTTCAGTGTGTAATGCTTAAACGGCTTAGAATTGAGGCGTCGAAGATGTTACAAATGTCACGGGACATATGAGATGTTCCAAGAGATGAAATTGGGATTTCAGGCTTGTGCCCGTGTTGAGAGGTATAAGACCTCCGACAAGATTCTTTGTTTACAAAGTAAGGGAGAAAAGCTCAATCATTGAGCATGTGCTCAGATTGTCTGGGTACTACAATTGCTTGAATAAAATGGGAGTTGATCTTTTAAATAAGATAGTGATTGACATAGTTCTCCAAAGTCACTGCCACCAAGATACTAAATCTTCGTGATGAACTATAACATATCAGGGATATAGATGATGATCCTTGAGCTATTCGCGATGTTTGACACCACGAAGGTTGAAAAGGATCGAGATGGACCTAGAGGGGGGTGAATAGGTACAGTTCCAAATTTTAATAATTACTTAGCAATTTTAGGCAAAAGTGCGGAATATGAGTGTAGGCCTAATAATTGCTACGACAAGGAGTAAGCTATTTAGAGTGAAGTAAGGCAAGCGGTAAACAATAATCAAATACAAGTACGTAATAAGGATTAACACAAGTAGAGAGTTAGGGTTAGGAATAACCGAAACTCCAAGAGAGACAAGGATGTATCCCGATGTTCACTTCCTTCGAGGGAAGCTACGTCACCGTTAGAGGGGCGGATGTTACCACGAAGGCTCACCCTATTATCCCTTTGAGATAACTCCACGAAGGCGTTTCTCAACCACTAGTGGTAAGCCTTGAGGTGGATTCCAAACCTTCACAAACTTTCCGGCGGAAATCACAATGGTTTGATTCCTCTCCGAAGACTCCTACCGCCTAGGAGTCTCCAACCTCCAAGAGTAACAGGATCACGGGGATTGCTCAAAACTTGTTCAAATCACAAATCACTTTGGTGGGAAGGAGGAGAGGGAGACGAACTATCTTTTGATTGGAACAACACTCAAAGGGACTCACAAATGCTCTTGGGATCTAAGATTTGGTGTAGACAAGAGTGAGTGAGAAGAAAGGTGTTCTTGGATGTGTTCTAGCTGTGTTGGACACCCTCTCACGAAGTTGGAGGGGGATATATATAGTGGGGAGTGTAAAACAGCCGTTGGGGACACTTTAAGTCACACAGGGCTCGGACGTCCGGCAGTTTACGGAAGTCCGGGCGTCCGCAAGGGGTCGGACGTCCGACAGGGGTCGGTCGTCCGAGAGCTGTAGATATGTCTGGAAACACAGTGGGTTGAACAGGGACCGGACGTCCGGAGAAGGCCGGAAATCCGAGTTATTCGACTCAACTACTTCTGGTACAAGGTTCCGGATTTCCGAAGGTGTCGGACGTCCGGCCCTCGGACGTCCGGAGGGAGCCGGAAATCCGAGTTATAGAGCTCATGTTCTACTGGTGCAGGGCTCCGAATTTTCGAAGAGGTCGGACGTCCGGCCCTCGGACGTCCGGAGGGAGCCGAAAATCCGAGTTATAGGGCTCAAGTTCTTGTGGTGCAGGGCTCCGGTTTTTCGAAGCCTGTCGGTCGTCTGACCCTTGACCAGCCCTCGGATGTCCGGAGGGAGCCGGAAGTCCGAGACATTAGACCTGTTTTGAGATAGGAGCAGAGTAGAAAATATGTGGTATTGAGCAGAATAGTGAAGATGTGGTATGAGAAAGTTCATCGCAAAACCTGTGATCCCCTCTTAATAGTGCGGGATCCCTATACTCAAGAATAGTAAACTCAAAAGGATAGTCCACATCATCTTTTCTCCATCCCGAGCTTTCTTGACATATAAATCCCGATCTTCTCAGACCACCTTTGGCACATAATTCTCAATCTATTAAAGTACTTGCCATCCTGAGATACACTCAACAAATAGGATTAGTTTCCTATGTATGTGTTGTCATTAACACCAAAAGTCGATTAGGGGCATAGCATGCACTTTCAATCTCCCCCTTTTTGGTAGTTGATGACAACATATACATAGGTCTCAAAAATATTTAACATACATTATAGCCTTGGAGAGATTTAGTACGGAGCTCCCCCTTAGTATGTGCATGATAAAATATCGGAGCTCCCTTTTAATGTGTGTATCGAACATATAATGGATCATCATGTAAAGATAATAGATCATCATAGAAAGACAATAGATCATCATAGAAGTAGTGGAGCAAAAACATAATAGGATATGATGATATCATAGCAATCCATAGCAATCACAACATTCATAAGTAGCCATACATGAGTTTATCCATTACATTACTCAACCATGCAAATTTAGACTAAATCTCCAAAGACTAAAAACTACGATACATTACTCCCCCTTTGGCACCAAGTACCAAAAAGGGAGGCACCAACAGCATCAACCAAGCTCAGAGCTCATCAGCATCATCATCATCATCATCCTCATCGTCAGGCAAGCCACTGCCACCAGCCTCGTCAAGGAAATCAGCCCACTCAGGACCAGATGGGAAGCCAAAGTCAGAAGGAGGAGCAGCAGGAAGGGCCTCATCATCACTCACATCAAGAGCGCCCGAGTCTCTCACGCGAGCCTTGAGGGCATTCTTGGAGGAGACTAGGCGAGAAACCACATCATGGGTTTGACCACACTGGAAAGAGACGGCCTTCATCATAGCAGAATGTGCCTTGCCAATGAATTTGGCAAAGCGACCGAGAGGAGCGGAGCTAGATGAGGGGGTTGCTGACCGAGCAGCAGTGCGGCGAGTGGATGTGGTGGATGGGGTTTTCTTGGGAGCATAGTTATCCTCCATGTGAGAGGGAATGACCCACATGCGATGTGTGTGAGTGACAGCAACAGAGAAATCAGCAACATGATTAATTAGAGCCTGGATGAAGGGGGCATGAGGAAAAGCTCACTTGTATTGAAAACTAGCAAGCCGAATCTCATGCCAAAGAAAGTGAGGCACATTAATTTTGCTTTTGGGGGTGCTCGTACAGGTGAGACATGATGTCGATGCAGTAGCCACTGCAAGAGCCCTTATCACCCATCTTGGGATAGATGGTACGAATAAGACACTGAAAGATGATAAAGTAAGGTGAACGCCAGATGGATACCTGGTTAAGATCCTTCATGCGTTCATCCGCATCAAGCTCATGGAGTGGTTTGAGGAGATACCCACACGCCTCAATGGACTTAGGTGCATGGTTAGGATCATTCCTATGTATTTTGAAGCCGGAGTTGGGGAAACCAAGTGCGGCAACAAACGTATCATAAGAAGTTGTGAAGCGAACGTCAGAGGTGATCCAGCTAACAGTGTGGTTTGGAGCAAAGAAGCATGTGGCATAGAACTGGTGAATGGCAGCAGCGTTAAAATTGCGATGGAAAGCAAACGGGGCGGCAAGCCCCGATGCCTCAATAAGCTCAATGGCACCCGGGTATTTCACCGGGTGCATGCGAATATGCTCAAGATCTATGAAGTGATGAACAGAGAGACCCTTAGGAACTATGACTGTAGAAAAAATGTCCGCCTGGACGTGTGTGCGGAAACGTGAGTCCGTAGACTCACGTACGACAGAGAATTGATCAATGTCGTGGTGGAAAGTGAGGTATGAAGACTTGGCAAGTGTGTTGAAGTTTGTGACTTCACGACCTAAGGTAGCAGGGGGTTCATGTGAGATGCGACGAGCTTCACCTGCGGGCTGAGCAGGAGGAGGTGGTGGCATATAGGACGCCCTGCGAGTCCCGGGCTTTGGCATGGACCTCCGATCGGTGGGCTGGTCAGCAAGGTCCTCGGCGGCAAGCTCATCCTCGAAGTCAGAGCCATCACCATCAGACGACGAGGGGAGCTATGGAGACGGAGGACGCCGGATAGTCCGTTTGAAGGGACGACGTTGCCCTTCCGAGTCCGACCCCGTGCCAGTAGAGGCACGAGCGGATGAGCCAGCAACGTCCTTCCGGGTGGCGTGCTTAACCTTGGGCATGGTGCACAACAACCTACACGGATGGAAACCCCAAATGAGGAACGAACATGGTCAAACCATATGAACGTACACGTGGACTTGGGAGAGAGGGGAACCAAAAGCGAGGGGAACGGAGGAGATACCTGTAGACGGATCCCGCGGAGGAAGAAGAGGAAGAAGAGAAGGATCCGCGGAGGAGATCAGGCAGATCTCAGGAGTGGCGGCACGGGCGAGCGCTCCTGGAGCTGGCGGCGGCGGCTGCAGGGGAAAAAAGGGGGCGCGTGAGGGCTAGGGTAAAGCCCAGCCCCGCGCCCAGCTATTTATAGGCCCCGATGCGTCGGACGTCCGACAGGCGTCGGACGTTCGGAGAGAATTTTGCCGTCGGACGACCGAAACTGGTCGGACGTCCGGAATGAGGTAAGCCGCCGGAAGTCCGAGACACGTCGGACGGCCGAGAGAGAGGAGGAGGCAGAGGCTGATTCTGGAATTTTTGATGATGAGATGATGATTTTTCATGGTTTCTCACAAAGAGCACGAACATAGTTGCCTACAAGCATTACATATACTACTTGTGGACAGAAGTGGATTTATGCATACTTTGTAAGCTCAAAACACAAAATTATGACCCACTCCCCCTAAATGCATGCCCACATCAAGACAGAAACATAATGTGAGTGTGTGTATGTGTGCAAGGTTTCAAGTTATGTTATCAAGCTCCAAGATACCAAGTTCACGCCTAAGTTGACAGAACCTAGCTACGCTGAGTGGCTTGGTGAAAATGTCGGCGAGCTGCATGTCGGTACCCACATGGGTAATATCAATGTCACCCTTTTGCACATGGTCTCTCAAGAAATGATACCTAATATCAATATTTTTTGTGCGAGGGTGATCAATGGGGTTCTCGGAGATCTTTATGGCACTTTCATTATCACAGAGAAGAGGAACGTGTCGATACGTGATACCATAATCCTTTAGGGTTTGCCTCATCCATAGCAGTTGGGTTGCACAGCTTGCGGCTGCAATATATTCGGCCTCGGCGTGGAGAGAGAAACACAATTCTGCTTTTTCGAGGACCAACTTACCAAGGAGCGTCCAAGAAACTGACATGCACCGGAAGTGGATTTCCGTCCCACTTTGTCACCGGCCCAATCCGCATCGGAGTACCCAATAAGATCGAACTTTGCATCCTTAGGGTACCATAAGCCTAACTTTGGGGTGTGAACAAGGTATCTAAGAATATGCTTAACCGCCGTATGATGGCTTTCCCTAGGGGAAGCTTGAAATCTAGCACATATGCCTACACTTAACATGATGTCCGGTCTAGATGCGCAAAGATAAAGTAGCGAACCAATCATGGAGCGGTAAGTAGATGGGTCAAAAGGAATACCGTTGGTGTCTTCATTTAGAACTACATCTGTGGCCATGGGTGTCTTCATTGGTTTAGCATTTGTCATATCAAATTTTTCAAGAATGTCCTTGAGGTACTTAGTTTGAGATAAGAAAATCCCTTCTTGAAATTGTTGTATTTGAAACCCAAGAAAGAACTTCAAGTCCGTGTTGAGTGACATCTCAAAGGTTTTGGTCATGGAGGCTCCAAATTTCTTGCACAAATGGATGTTAGGATAACCAAAAATGATGCCATCTACATAGATTTGGCATAAGATCAAGTCACCATTTTCCCTCTTAGTAAAAAGAGTGGGATCGATCACCCCCACCACAAAGCCATCATCAAGTAGGAACTTCTTAAGATGATCGTACCAAGCACGGGGTGCTTGTTTGAGGCCATACAAAGCCTTGTTAAGTTTGTATACATGGTCTTTGTGGTGAGGGTCAACAAAACCAGGTGGTTGTGATACATATACCTCTTCTTGTAGAGGACCGTTAAGAAAAAGCACTTTTCACATCCATTTGATGCAAAGTAAAACCATTGAAAGCAGCATAGGCCAATAAAATGCGAATGGATTCAAGACGAGCAACAGGGGCGAAAGTTTCACCAAAGTCAAAACCTTCAACTTGGGAGTACCCCTGTGCTACTAACCTTGCCTTGTTGCGTAGGACAGTCCCATTCTCATCTTCCTTGTTCTTGAAAATCCATTTAGTTCCAATGACATTATGTTCCTCGGTTGGTCGTTCTACCAATGACCATACTTCGTTACGTGTAAAACTGTTTAACTCCTCTTGCATAGCAAGGAGCCAGTCATTGTCACACAATGCATCCTGAACCCTGTGTGGCACGATACTAGAGACAAACGAAAAGTGAGCACAAAAGTTTGTTAATTGTTTACGAGTCACTCTACCTTCCGACACGCCGGTGAGGATTTGATCAATATCAACACGACCGGCCACACGTGGCATGATGGAGGTCAGGGTTTCACGAGGTTCGACTTCGTTTCCATCATCAACATCCTCAACATATGGATCATTTATGTGCGAAGGAAGATATTCCTCTTCGCGTTGCACCTGTTAAGGTTCATCATCAAACATACCCATACTTTGGTCTAGCTCTTGAAGATCAACTTGTTCTCGAGTGTGATCAGAGTGAGAGACATGTTCTCCCACTTGATCCTCAACAACTGGCATGATATGTGTGCTAGTATCTTGTGGAGGTACGGGCAATGAGCTGTCTTGAGGATGAGAAATACTCTCATCATCTTCATCATCATCATGGGGTCTTTGTTCCATGGGAAGAAGTGCACCTACACCCATGTTTAAGATATCTTGTGAGGAGTCTTCTTCACCTTCATCATTTAGATCAACTTGCTCCCCATGGGAGCGGTTAAATTCATCAAACGTCACATCACAGGTTTCTATAACACATCCAGTGGATTTGTTGTAGACTCTGTAGGCGTGAGAGTTTGATCCATAGCCAACAAAAATCCCTTCAGTTGTTTTGGACTGAAATTTTCCTAACCATTCCTGTTTGTTGAGGATGAAACACTTGCATCCAAACACACGAAAGTACTTAACATTGGGCTTGTTCCCAGTTAGGAGCTCATATCGAGTCTTCTCCAATATTGATCGAAGGAATAGCCGGTTTGATGCATGACATGCTGTGTTGACGGCCTCAGCCCAAAAACTATGTGGTGACTTGTATTCGTCTAACATGGACCTTGCCATTTCCACAAGTGTCCGGTTCTTCCTCTCTGCCACACCATTTTGCTGAGGGGTGTAAGGTGCGGAGTACTGATGTTCGATTCCCTCATCACTAAGAAATTCTTCTAGGGTGTAGTTCTTGAACTCAGAGCCATTATCACTTCTTATTGCCTTGATGTCCTTGTCAAACTTCCACTGGGCTTGTTTGGCAAAATCAGTGAAGGTGATCTTCGTCTCGTCCTTGGACTTGAGAAAGAACACCCATGTATATCTTGACTAATCATCAACAATGACCAGGCCATACTTTTTCCCTCCAAGACTTGCCCATGAAGGAGGCCCAAACAGATCCACATGAAGGAGCTCTAACGGCCTCGAAGTGGATACAATGTTCTTGGGTGGATGTTTTGATTGATGTTGTTTCCCAGCTATGCATGCACTGCACACACGATCTTTCTTAAAAGACACATTTGTTAGTCCAAGGATGTGATTGCCGTTTAAGAGATTTTGAAGATTTCTCATGCCGACATGGGCGAGCCGGCGATGCCACAACCATCCCATGTCGGCCTTGGCCATTAGACAAGTTGTATGGAAGGTGCTCTCTTTCGAGAAATCAACCGTGTAAAGGTTGCCATCCAACTCTCCAACAAAGGCCACTTAGAGAGTGTCTCTCTTAAAGACTTTCACATCCGTTAGTCCGAATAATGTGTCATAACCAACGGAAGCCAATTGGCGAACTGAAAGTAAATGATATTGAAGAGATTGGACAAGCATGACATTTGCAATAGACATGTCATTAGTGATTGCCACCTTGCCCAACCCAATTACCTGCCCTTTCGACCCTCCACCAAATACAATGCTCATGTATGGTCGAATGGCTTGCATGAAGTCATAGAGCAAGTTACTATCTCCGGTCATATGATTGGTGCATCCATTGTCAATCACCCATTTGGCTCCTCCGGAGAAAACAACCTGTAACGAATTAAGACTTGGTTTGAGGTACCCATTTCGTCATGGGGCCTTTCACATTAGTTACAAGAGTCTTAGGGACTCAAATAGCATAAAATCGGAATGCATTACGGGGACCAAGAATTTAGCATAAACCTCTCCTTCCTTTGATTTGCGTAGTACATAGGATGGAGGCATGAATTTAGTTGTCTTGTTGTGAGTAGGCGAACCCCTAGTGGCCGACCCACTCACAACCTTACCTTTCTCCTTGTGTCCCTCTCGTACAAATATTTCTTTAAGCGGAGTGCTACACTTGAGAGGAGATGCACTTTTATTGGTGGTGCTTGGGTTGAACCCAAGCCCTTCCTTGGCAAGGCCTCCATTGTGTCGACTTAAGATCTCATTGAGAGTCTTTTGTCCTTGTGCACATGTCATGAGACCTCTGTCTAGCTGTGCCTTTAGCGAACAATTTTCCTCAAGGATAGATGTCAGTTCACTACTAGAGTTAGTAGTGCAGGTATCAACATTAATAATAGGTAAGGAGTAAGCCTTAGCTAAAGTGTCAAGATAAGTAACCTTGAGTGCCTCAAAGCTCTTTGTAAGAACAGTGAGTTTCTCTTCCTTGTCTTTGAGAGACAAGGATAGACGCTCACAGTCCTTAGAAAGGGAAGCATGAGAGTTCACTAGTCGGTTTTTATCATTTAGTAACTCTTTGCACACAGATTCAGCCTTTTTCAAGGAGGCAAGATCATTAGCATGTTTATCAAGGTTTTCACCTACTTTTGAGCATAATGCATCATTTTGTGCTTCCTCATACAGGACTTTCTGCTCAAGGATTTCATTTCTTTCCTTCTCCTCAGTGACGAGGGTTTCGAGTTCCTTGATGGTATTGGTGTGCTTACTCACCATTTCCATAAGTATGCAAAACATAGTGAGCTTCTTTCCTTTAAGAGAGCACATAAATTTGTTTATTTTAGCAAACATGGGATGATCTAAGTCATTATCCTCATAGTGATCTTCCGCATCAAGATACTCATCAGATGGGGTAGAAGCTAGACTGAAAGAGTTTAACCGTGGAGTTACCTTAACCTTATCATGGGAGCTTTGGTCTTCCTCATCTCCCATGGCAGTCTTTGCCATCAAACACTTGTGACCGTTGCCCTTGTAGTCTTTCATATAGTTGTAGCGAACAACATCACCACTTTTGTTGACTAGCCTCAAGGTGTTTTGTGTATCCTGAGCTACTCCGGTAACCCCACCAACGTCTTCTGGATCTGATTCTTCTTGTGCAACCATTGCTCTTCCATCTGTCCTCTTGAGCTTGGAGTTCATAGGGTTTGGCAACTTCTTCTTTACAAAGGTCTTTGGAAACCTTGGTTTGTCTTCTCTCTTCTCATAAGGGCAGTCATTGGAGAAGTGGTTGGTTTCCTCACAGTTGTAGCATTTCCTTACCTTCTTCTTTGGGAATCTTCCCTTGAATTTTCCTGCACTGAACTTCTTTACAAAGAGAGCAATGTCCTCGTAAGATGGGCTTTCATCAGAGTCAACATCATCACCATCTTCGCAGTCATCATCACCCTCTTCTTCTTCACTTTCTTCTTCGTCACATTCATGCTTGGCTTTCAAAGCAAGATTGATCTTTGATGTTGAAGTGCCATGCATGGCAAGGTGCTTTGTTGCATTTGCCTTTGACTCTTCAAATAATTGGAAAGTGGATATGATGTCATCTGGAGTCATTTCTTTGAAACCATGGTGCTGCCTCATGTCCCATACCATTTGATGGTGATATGGAGCAAGAGCATGAAGTAACTTGTCCACGAGAAATCTCTTGGTCAGATTGAAGCCATCTTGCGTCTTGTCTGACTCAATGTCTGCGGCAAGAGTCATGAGCCGTTCTAGCAGTTGCTTGGGGGATTCACCCTTTTCCATACAGAAAATCTGTAATTGCCCCTTGGTAATTTCATATTGAGCAAGCCGAAGAGTGGAGGTACCGGTCTTGGTCCTTATAATGCTATCCCACAGTTCCTTGGCACTTGTGATGTGAATGTAAGGTCTCCGTTGCTTGTCATTCATTCCTTTTCTTATGCACATGATCGCAGTGTCATTGAGATGCTTGTCATAAGTTTCTCTGGGAGTGAGGCACCTTGGATCTATAGGATTGTACCCATGCTCGAGGATGTCCAACATCTCATCATTGACATACCTAAGATGATCCTGCATACCAACTCTCCACAAAGCAAAATCGGAATTGTCATCAAGCAAGGGAGGTTTTCCTCCAGGATTGTACTTAGGTTTCTCAATTTGAGATCTAGCATAAAGCCATGGGACACTGGTTTGGTTCCTTTCCGGAGGTTGTTGGCCAAATGAAGAACCGTGCACATGTGGCCCTGAGGCCCTCGGGGACGTGGATGTCCCCGTGGTTAATGATGCCAGTCTTATTTGGACCAAGGCCTCAAGAGAAGCATCATGCTCCTCTTTTTGCTTGGCAAGGGCCCGTTCCAGGTCCTCAGAGGTGAAAGACTTGGCTTCCGTGGAAGTCTCGTCCCTCTCCACTGGAGCTACCGTAGCTGGAATCCCATCCATCTCGCTCTAGGGCGGTTAAGCCACAAGAATAGAGCACGAGGCTCTCATACCAATTGAAAGGGATCGAGATGGACCTAGAGGGGGGGGGGGGTGAATAGGTACAGTTCCAAATTTTAATAATTACTTAGCAATTTTAGGCAAAAGTGCGGAATATGAGTGTAGGCCTAATAATTGCTACGACAAGGAGTAAGCTATTTAGAGTGAAGTAAGGCAAGCGGTAAACAATAATCAAATACAAGTACGTAATAAGGATTAACACAAGTAGAGAGTTAGGGTTAGGAATAGCCGAAACTCCAAGAGAGACAAGGATGTATCCCGATGTTCACTTCCTTGGAGGGAAGCTACGTCACCGTTAGAGGGCGGATGTTACCACGAAGGCACACCAATGCCACGAAGGCTCACCCTATTCTCCCTTTGAGATAACTCCACGAAAGTGTTTCTCAACCATTAGTGGTAAGCCTTGAGGTGGCTTCCAAACCTTCACAAACTTTTCGGGGGAAATCACAATGGTTTGATTCCTCTCCGAAGACTCCTACCGCCTAGGAGTCTCCAACCTCCAAGAGTAACAAGATCACAGGGATTGCTCAAAACTTGCTCAAATCACAAATCACTTTGGTGGGAAGGAGGAGAGGGAGACGATCTATCTTTTGACTGGAACAACACTCAAAGGGACTCACAAATGCTCTTGGGATCTAAGATTTGGTGTAGACAAGAGTGAGTGAGAAGAAAGGTGTTCTTGGATGTGTTCTAGCTGTGTTGGACACCCTCTCACGAAGTGGGAGGGGGTATATATAGTGGGGAGTGTAAAACAGCCGTTGGGGACACTTTAAGTCACAGAGGGCTCGGACGTCCGGCAGTTTAAGGAAGTCCGAGCGTCCGCAAGGGGTCGGACATCCGACAGGGGTCGGTCGTCCGAGAGCTGTAGATATGTCTGGAAACACAGTGGGTTGAACAGGGACCGGACGTCCGGAGAAGGCCGGAAACCCGAGTTATTCGACTCAACTACTTCTGGTACAAGGTTCCAGATTTCCGAAGGTGTCGGACGTCCGGAGGGAGCCGGAAATCCGAGTTATAGAGCTCACGTTCTACTGGTGCAGGGCTCCGGATTTCCGAAGAGGTCGGACGTTCGGCCCTCGGACGTCCGGAGGGAGCCAGAAATCCGAGTTATAGGGCTCAAGTTCTTCTGGTGCAGGGCTCCGGATTTCCGAAGCCTGTCGGTCGTTCGACCCTTGACCAGCCCTCAGACGTCCGGAGGGAGCCGGAAGTCCGAGACATTAGACCTGTTTTGAGATAGGAGCAGAGTAGAAAATATGTGGTATTGAGCAGAATAGTGAAGATGTGGTATGAGCAAGTTCATCGCAAAACCCGTGATCCCTTCTTAATAGTGCGGGGTCCCTATACTCAAGAATAGTAAACTCAAAAGTGTAGTCTACATCATCTTTTCTCCATCCCGAGCCTTCTTGACATATAAATCCCGATCTTCTCAGACCACCTTTGGCACATAATTCTCAATCTACTAAAGTACTTGCCATCTTGAGATACTCAACAAATAGGATTAGTTTCCTATGTATGTGTTGTCATTAACACCAAAAGTCGATTAGGGGCATAGCATGCACTTTCAAAGGTAGAAATCAACTAGGAGCATCAAGTGTTGATGGTTAGTAAAACCACTAGTTTTGAGAAGGGCAAGGGTTAAAAGGGATACTTCATGAAATGGCAAACTAGTTGCCACTCTAGTAAAGAAACCCAAGGTTGAACCCAAACCGGAGACTAAGTGCTTCTATTATGAGGGGAATGGTCAGTGAAGCGGAACTACCCTAGTTACTTGGTAGATGAGAAGGCTAGCAAAGTCGACAAAAGTATATTGGATATACATGATATTGATGTGTACTTTACTAGTACTCCTAGTAGCACCGGGGTATTAGATACCAGTTCGGCTGCTAAGTGTTAGTAACTCGAAATGAAAGCTACGGAATAAACGGAAACTAGCTAAAGGCGAGGTGACGATGTGTGTTGGAAGTGTTTCCAAGGTTGATGTGATCACCATCGCATGCTCCCTCTACTTTCGAGATTAGTGTTGAAGCTAAATGTTGTTTGGTGTTTGCGTTGAGCATGAACATAATTGGATTGTGGTTATTGAAATACGGTTATTCATTTAAAGAGAATAATGGTTATTCTATTTAGTTGAATAATACCTTCAATGGTCATGCACCTAATATGAATGGTTTATTGAATCTCGACCGTAGCGATACACATGTTCATAATATTGATGCCAAAAGATACAAAGTAGTAATGATAGTACTACTTACTTGTGGCACTGCCGCTTGAGTCATATTGGTGTAAAATACATGAAGAAGCTCCATGGATCTTTGGACTCACTCATTTTTGAATCGTTTGAGACATGCGAACCATGCCACACGGGCAAGATGACTGAAGGCCTCATTTTTTCAGTAAGATGGAAACAAGCAAGCGACTTGTTGGAAATAATACATTTTGATGTATGTAGTCCAATGAGTGATGAGGCACGCAGTCGATATCATTATGTTCTTACTTCACTGATGATTTGAGTAGATATAGGTGTATTTGCTTGATGAATCACAAGTCTGAAATATTGAAAAAGGTTCAAGCAATTTCATAGTGAAGTTGAAGATCGTTGTGACAAGAGGATAATATGTCTACGATGTGATCATAGAGGTAAATATATATCTGAGTTGCGAGTTTGGTATACATTTAAGACAATGTGAAAATTGTTTCACAACTCATGCCACCTGGAACACCATAGTGTGATGGTGTGTCCGAACGTCGTAGCCGCACCCTATTGGATATGGTGCATATTATGATGTCTCTTATGGAATTACCACTATCGTTTTTGGGTTAGGCATTAGAGACAACCACACTCACTTTAAATAGGGCACCACGTAATTCCGTTGAGATGACACCGTATGAACTATGGTTTGGAGAAACCTAAGCTGTCGTTTCTTAAAAGTTTGGGGCTGTGACGCTTATGTGAAAAAGTTTCAGCCTGATAGGATCGAACCCAAAGCAGATAAATGCATCTTCATAGGACACCCAAAACAATTGGGTATACCTCCTATCTTAGATCCGGAAGCGAAATGTTTGTTTCTAAAAACGGGTCATTTCTCGAGAAAAGTTTCTCTCGAAAGAATTGAGTGGGAGGATGGTGGAAACTTGATGAGGTTATTGAACCATCACTTCAACCAATGAGTAGCAGGGCGCAAAAAGATGTTCCTATGGCGCCTACACTACTTGAAGTGGAAAGCTGATGATGGTGATCATGAAGCTTCGGATCAAATTACTACCAAACCTCGTAGGTCGATAAGGAAACGCACTGCTCTAGAGTGGTATGGTAATCCTGTCTTGGAGGTCATGTTGCTGGACAACAATGAACCTACGAGCTATGGAGAAGCGATGGTGGGCCCAGATTTCGGCAAATGCCTGGAGGCCGTGAAATCCGAGAGAGGATGCATGTATGAAAACAAAGTTTGGACTTTGGAAGAACTACTTGTTGGTCATAAGACTATTAAGTACAGATGGAACTTTAAAAGGAAGATAGACCATGATGGTGAAAGTCACCATTTAGAAAGCTTGATTTGTTGCAAAGAAGTTTTCGACAAGTTCAAGGAGTTTACTACGATGAGACTTTCTCACTCGTACCGATGCTAAAAGTCTGTTGGAATTATGTTAGTAGTTGCTGCATTTTTCAATTATGAAATCTTGCAGATGGATGTCAAAACATTGCTTCCTCGACGGTTTCCTTGAGGAAAGGTTGTATGTGATACAACAAGAGGGTTTTATCGATCCTAAGGATGCTAACAAGTATGCAAGCTCCAGAAATCCTTCTATGAACTGGAGCAAGCATCTCGGAGTTGGAATATACCCTTTGATAAGATGATCAAAAAATTTGGGTGTATACATAGTTTACGAGAAACTTGTATTTCCAAGGAAGTGAGTGGGAGCACCATAGGATTTCTAATGAGTATATGTGGTTGACATATTGTTGATCGGAAATGATGTAGAATTTCTGGAAAGCATATAGGGTTGTTTGAAAAGTGTTTTTCAAAGGAAAACTTGGATTGACCTACTTGAACATTGAGCATCAAGATCTATAGAGATAGATCAAAACGCTTAATAGAACTTTGAAATGAATAGATACTGTGACAAGTTTTTGAAGGAGTTCAAAATAGATTGGACAAAGAAGGAGTTCTTAGATGTGTTGTAAGGTGTGAAATTTGAGTAAGACTCAAAGCCCGACCACGGTAGAAGAAAGAGAAAGGACAAAGGTCATCCCCTGTGCATTGGCCATAGGTTTATAGTATGCTATGCTGTGTACCGCACACGATGTGTGCCTTGCCATGACTCTGTCAAGGGGTACAAAAGTGATCCAGGAATGGATTACTGGACAACGGTCAAAAGTTACCCTTAGTAACTAGTGGACTAAGGAATATTTCTTGATTATGAGGTGATAAAAGAGTTCGTCGTAAAGGGTTACGTCAATGCAAGCTTTGGCACTAACCCGGATAACTCCAAGTAGTAAATCGGATTCGTATAGTGGAGCAATTGTGTGGAATTGTTCCAAGTGAAGTGTGGTAGAAGTATCTATAGTATGACACAGAGATTTGTAAAGTACACACGACTCTGAATGTTTAAGTCCCGTTGAGTAAAAACCTCTCTCACAAGCAAGACATGATCAAACCCCTGAACTGTATGGGTGTTAGATTCATTACAATCACATAGTGATGTGAACTAGATTATTCACTCTAGTGCAAGTGGGAGACTATTGGAAATATGCCCTAGAGGCAATAATAAATTGGTTATTATTATATTTCCTTGTTCATGATAATCGTTTATTATCCATTCTAGAATTGTATTGATCAGAAACTCAGATACATGTGTGGATACATAGACAACACACTGTCCCTAGTGAGCCTCTAGTTGACTAACTCGTTGATCAAAGATGGTCAAGGTTTCCTGGACATAGACAAGTGTTGTCACTTGATAACGGGATCACATAATTAGGAGAATGATGTGATGGACAAGACCCAAAGTATGAACGCAACATATGATCGTATCAGTTTATTGCTATTGTTTTCTGCATGTCAATGTATCTGTTCCTATGAACATGAGATGATGCAACTATCAGACACTGGAGGAAAACCTTGTGTGTATCAAACGTCACGACGCAACTCAGTGATTATAAAGGTGCTCTACAGGTATCTCCAAAGGTGTCTGTTGGGTTAGTGTGAATCAAGACTGGGATTTTTCACTCCGTGTGACGGAGAGGTATCTCAGGGCCCACTCGATAATACAACATCATAACAAGCCTTGCAAGCAATGTGACTAAGGATTTAGTTACATGATCTTGTATTACGGAACGAGTTAAGAGACGTGCCGGTAACGAGATTGAACTAGGTATAGAGATACCAACGATCGAATCTTGGGCAAGTAACATACCGAAGGACAAAGGGAACAACATACGGGATTAACTGACTCCTTGACATAGAGGTTCAACCGATAAAGATCTTCGTAGAATATGTATGAGACAATATGGGCATCTAGGTCACACTATTGGTTATTGACCGAAGATTGTCTTAGGTCTTGTCTGCATAGTTCTCGAACCCGCAGGGTCTGCACACTTAAGGTTCGGTGACGTTTTGGTATTATTGAGTTATGTATGTTGGTGACTGAAAGTTTCTCGGAGTCCCATATGATATCCTGGACGTCACGAGGAGCTACGGAATGGTCCGGAGGTAAAGATTGATATATAGGAAAGTTGCATTTGGCTTCCAAAAAGATTTCGGGCATTACCGGTAAAGTACCGGGAGTGATGATAGGGTTCCGGGGTTTTACCAGGAGGGGCCACCCACCCGGGACAGGACCTAGTAGGCCTAAAGGTGGTGCACCAGCCCCTAGTGGGCTGGTGCGTCCAACCCAATAAGGCCTATTTCGGGCAAGAGCAAAAAGAAAGGGAAAAAGGGAAGGAGGAGACCAAGTAGGAAGGGAGTCCTCCACCAAACCGAATTGGAGGAGGACTCTCCTCCCTAGTTTCGGCCGAACCTCTCCTCTTTGAGGAGGAGGCAAGGCAGCCCTCCCTCATATTCCTCCTATATACAGTGGAGATTTGAAGGGCAAACTACACCAAAAAAGCCAAGCGTGCCCTCTCCTCCACAGATCGTCTCCTTCGTCTAGATTAGTTCGGTAGAGCTTTGCGAAGCCCTGCTGGATTAGTTCACCACCACCACCACTACGCCGTCGTGCTGGAGAACTCATCTACCTCTCTACCCTTCTTGATGGATCAAGAAGGCGGAGATGCTCATCGAGCTGTACGTGTGTTGAACGCGGAGCTGTCGTCCGTTCGACACTAGATCGGGATGGATCGTGACGGGATCGCGAGATGGGCTATGATTTGGATCGCGGAGATGTTCCACTACATCAACCGCATTATATACACTTCCTCTTAGCGATCTACAAGCATATGTAGATGCACTCTCCCCTCTCGTAGATGGTCATCACCATGGATAGATCTTATGTGTGCGTAGGAAATTTTTTGTTTCCCATGCAACGTTCCCCAACACCCAGAACATCTAGCGTATGGTCGAACCACCCGACTTCCAACACGGACTTCCAAAAGACAACATAGAATTTTGCCTAGAGCCGGACCATCTAGGCTACAACTTGAATCATGTGACTGATGTCTCGACCATCCAACATACTACGTGGATCATCTAGATTGTCCGTGTGCAGAGTTGGCCAAGTGGACATGTATATTTTACCTTTTCACTGATCACTTATCCCTTAGTGCCTTGGGCTATATATATGTTTCCTCCACCTCATTTGTAGAGTAAGCTAAGAATAGAGGAAAAGAGAGAGCTTAGCTCATCTACCCCTGGCGGGATTATCCATGAGTGAATTCAATACCTCTTAGGAGAAGAACCATTTATGGTTATGAAGACCTCTTCGGAGAAGGATTCCCCACGTGAATCATCAAGCTCCATCTTTAGAGATTTGGATGAACTTGCTCTCATGAACTACCCTTGTATCTTTATTTCCTTTATTGTTTTTTGATCTTGATGCACCTCATGTATTGTTTGTGATTTTAAGAGTACTTGGTGTGGATCTTGTTCAATAGAGTGTTTTCCCCTTTGATTTCTCTATTTTTTCCTCATGTTCTTTGTGTTCCTCCTGAAATTCACCTCAAATTCGTGAATATCGGGACACTTTGACTAGTGCCCTACATCATATTTGGCATCATGAGAAAAGTTGCCATGAATTGGAACCCCTACCCCCTTTAGCGACCCGTCCCAAAAGGATCAGAGTCTTTGTGCATATCGTGCTACCCCCTAGATCGAGTTGCTAGCACTCACAGTATTCGATGAAATATAACAGAATTCAGTCACACACTTTATGACATTTAGGTCATTGAAAGAGTATTTACTACAATAATATGGTTGAAGGCCATCTAATAAAATAACAACACGAGCATCGAAGGTAAATTATCCCATCAACTCCACTGGCAAATAACCGAGTCCACAACAACGACCTATATCACACCTTAATCCTCGTGACAAAACTCTGCAATATGAGACATTGCACTCGTGTAGGTGAGCACTGATACGTCCATTTTGCATTATGCTTTCATGTTGATATTTATTGCTTTTTGGGCTGTTATATTACTTGTGGTACCATATTTATGCCTTTTCTCTCTTATTTTCCAAGGTTTATTTGAAGAGGGAGAATTCAGGCAGCTGGAATTCTGGACTGGAAAAGGAGCAAATCCTAGTCCACTATTCTACACATCTCCAAATGCCCTGAAAATTTACGTGGATTTTTTCTAGATTATATGAAAAATACTGGGCGAAAGAACTACTGGAGGGGGGCCACCAGGGCCCCACAAGCTTGCCCACCGCCACCCCCCCCTGGTGGCGCAGGGCAGGCATGTGGGCTGCCTGAAGGCCCACTAGCCCCCCTCTTTTGCTATATGAAGCATCCTGACCTGGAAAAAATCATATGGGAGCTTTTCGTGGTTTCACCACCGCCATGAGGCGGAACTTGAGCAGATCCAATCTAGAGCTCCGGCAGGACGATCCTGCCAGGGAAATTTCCCTCCTGGAGGGGGAAATCGTTGCCATCGTCATCACCAACACTCCTCTCGTCGGAGGGGAGGCATCTTCATCAACATCTTCATCAGCACCATCTCCTCTCCAATCCCTAGTTCATCTCTTGTAACCAATCTTCGTCTCGCAACTCCGATTGGTACTTGTAAGGTTGCTAGTAGTGTTGATTACTCTTTGTTGTTGATGCTAGTTGGATTGTTAGGTGGAAGAGTTTATGTTCAGATCCTTGATGCTATTCATTACACCTCTGGTCATGATTATGATTATGTCTTGTGAGTAGTCACTTTTGTTCCCGAGGACATGGGATAAGTCATGTTAATAATAGTCATGCGAATTTGATATTCGTTCGGTATTTTGATACGATGTATGTTGTCTTTTCCTCTAGTGGTGTTATGTGAATGTCGACTACATAACACTTCACCATATTTGGGCCTAGAGGACGGCATTGGGAAGTAGTAAGTAGATGATGGGTTGCTGGAGTGACAAAATCTTAAACCCCAGTCTATGCGTTGCTTCGTGAGGGGCTGATTTGGATCCACTAGTTTAATGCTATGGTTAGACTTTGTCTTAATTCTTCTTTTGTAGTTGCGGATGCTTGCGAGAGAGGTTAATCATAAGTGGGATGCTTGTCCAAGTAAGGGCAGTACCCAAGCGCCGGTCCACCCACATATCAAACTATCAATGTAACGAACGCGAATCATATGAACATGATGAAACTAGCATGACAGAAATTCCCGTGTGTCCCCGGGAGCGTTTTTCCTCCTTTAAGACTTTGTTCAGGCTTGTCCCTTGCTGCAAAAGGGATTGGGCCACTTGCTGTACTGTTGCTACTACTTGTTACTTGTTACTTTTTGCTCGCTACGTTTCACCTCGCTACACAATCACTTGTTACCGCTACTTTCAATGCTTGCAGTTATTACCTTGCTGAAATCCGTTTATCAGAGCCTTCTGCTCCTCGTTGGGTTCGACACTCTTACTTATCGAAAGGACTACGATTGATCCCCTATACTTGTGGGTCATCAAGACTCTTTTCTGGCGCCGTTGCCAGGGAGTGAAGCGCCTTTGGTAAGTGGAAATTGGTAAGGAAACATTTTTATACGGTGCTGAAATTTATTGTCACTTGTCACTATGGAAACTCTTCCTTTGAGTAGTTTGTTCGGGGTATCTTTACCACGAATGGAAGCACGAGGAGTTGCTCCTCAACCTGAGGTACCTACTGAAAATATGTTTTATGAAATTCCTTTTTGTATGCTTGAGAAACTGCTGGCTAATCCTTTTACAGGAGATGGATCTTCACATCCAGACTTTCATCTAATCTATGTAGATGAAGTTTGTGGTTTATTTAAGCTTGCAGGTTTGCCTGAGGATGAGGTAAAGAAGAAAGTCTTTCCTTTATCTTTGAAGGATAAGGCGTTGACATGGTATAGGCTATGTGATGATGCTGGATCATGGGGCTACAATCGGTTGAAATTGGAATTTCATCAAAAGTTCTATCCTATGCATTTAGTACATCGTGATCGGAACTTTATTTATAACTTTTGGCCTCGTGACAGGGAAAGCATAGCTCAAGCTTGGGGGAGGCTTAAATCAATGCTATATTCATGTCCCAATCATGAGCTCTCGAGAGAAATCATCACTCAAAACTTTTATGCTCGGCTTTCTCATGAAGATCGTACCATGCTTGACACTTCTTGTGCCGACTCTTTTATGAAGAAGGATATTGATCACAAGTGGAATTTATTGGAGAGAATCAAATGCAACTGTGAAGATTGGGAGCTGGAGGAAGGTAAGGAGTCAGGTATGAATTTCCAGTTTGATTGCGTTAAATCTTTTGTTGAGACAAACACTTTTAGAGATTTTAGCGCTAAGTATGGACTTGACTCTGAGATGGTAGCTTCTCTATGTAAATCTTTTGCTGCTCATGTTGATCTTCCCAAAGAGAAGTGGTTTAAATATCATCCTCCTGTAGAAAGCAACATAGGCAAAACCAATCTAGTTGAGGAGAAAATCATAGCTTTTAGTGATCCTGTTGTTCCTTGTGCTTACACTGAGAAACCACCATACCCTGCTAGAATGAAGGATTATTCTAAAGCTCCAACTGTGATACGTAGGGGTTACATTAGACCATTTGCACCCCTGAGGAGATTAGAGTTGAACCTAGTGTTGCTATTATCAGAGATCTCTTAGCCGAAGACATAGATGGGCATGTTATCAAATTCTGTGAGGACTCCGCTAGAATTGCTAAACCTCACGCGAAAGACAAGCACGGACCTGTAGTTGGCCTGCCCGTTGTTTCTGTTAAGATAGGAGATCACTGCTACCATGGTTTATGTGATATGGGAGCTAGTGTTAGTGCAATACCCCGTTCTCTCTATGATGAAATCAAAGATGAGATTGCACCTGCTGAGATAGAACCCATTGATGTCACTATCACGCTAGCTAATAGAGACACTATCTGCCCTTTGGGAATTGTGAGAGACGTAGAAGTCCTGTGTCTTAAGACGAATTATCCTACTGATTTCCTCGTCCTTGGTACTGCACAAGATAGCTTTTGTCCCATCATATTTGGTAGACCCTTTCTCAACACTGTCAATGCTCACATTGATTGCATTAAGCAGACTGTCACAGTAAGTTTCGAGGGTGTGTCTCATGAATTTAACTTCTCCAAGTTTGGAAGACAACCCCATGAAAGAGAGTCGTCTGGTAGGGATGAAATCATTGCTCTTGCCTCTATTGCCGTACCTCCTACGGATCCTTTAGAGCAATATATGCTTGAGCATGAAAATGATATGCATATGGAGGAGAGAGATGCGATAGATAGAATTGTCTTAGAACAACATCCTATTTTCAAGAATAATCTGCCTCTTGAACTGCTTGGGGATCCTCCCCCACCAAAGGGTGATCCTGTGTTCGAGCTTAAACAGTTGCCTGATACTCTCAAGTATGCCTATCTTGATGAGAAGGAGATATATCCTGTCATTATTAGTGCTCTCCTCTCAAAGCGTGAAGAGAAGAAGTTACTAAAAACTTTGAGGAAGCACCGCGCTGCGATTGGATATACTCTTGATGATCTTAAGGGTATTAGTCCTACTCTATGTCAGCACAAGATTAAAACCGATCCTGACTTTAAACCAGTTGCTGATCATCAAAGGAGATTAAATCCTAAGATGAAAGAGGTCGTTAGAAAAGAAATATTAAAGCTTCTGGAAGCAGGAATCATTTATCCTGTTGCTCATAGTGATTGGGTAAGTCTAGTACATTGCGTACCCAAGAAGGGAGGTATCACCGTCGTTCCTAATGAGAAGGATGAACTAATCCCACAAAGGATTATTACCGGCTATAGAATGGTGATAGACTTCCGGAAACTGAACAAGGCAACCAGGAAAGATCATTATCCTTTGCCGTTCATCGACCAAATGCTAGAAAGGCTACCAAAGCACACACACTTCTGCTTTCTAGACGGTTATTCAGGTTTCTCGCAAATACCCGTTGCACAATCTGATCAAGAGAAAACCACTTTCACCTGCCCTTTCGGTACCTTTGCCTATAGACGTATGCCTTTTGGCTTATGTAATGCACCTACCACCTTCCAAAGATGTATGATGGCTATATTCTCTGACTTTTGTGAAAAGATTGTCGAGGTTTTCATGGATGACTTCTCCGTTTACGGGTCTTCCTTTGATGATTGCCTCAGCAACCTTGATCGAGTCTTACAGAGATGCGAAGAAACCAACCTCGTCTTGAATTGGGAGAAGTGCCACTTTATGGTAATGAAGGTATCGTCTTGGGACACAAAATCTCTGAAAGAGGCATTGAAGTTGATAAGGCTAAGGTTGATGCAATTGAGAAAATGCCTTGCCCCACAGATATCAGAAGTATACGGAGTTTCTTAGGTCATGGTGGTTTCTATAGAAGGTTCATTAAAGACTTCTCTAAGATTTCTAGGCCTCTTACCAACCTCTTGCAGAAGGATGTTCCTTTTGTTTTTGATGAGGATTGTAAGGAAGCCTTTGAAATACTTAAGAAGGCTTTGATAACCGCACCTATTGTTCAACCACCTGTCTGGAACTTCCCCTTTGAAATCATGTGTGACGCTAGTAATTATGTTGTTGGTGCTGTTCTAGGACAAAGAGTTGACAAGGAGTTGAATGTCATTCACTACGCTAGTAAAACTCTAGACAGTGCCCAAAGAAACTATGCCACTACGGAGAAGGAATTTTTAGCAGTAGTGTTTGCATGCGAAAAGTTCAGATCTTACATAGTTGACTCCAAAGTCACTATTCACTCTGATCATGCTCCTATTAAGTACCTCATGCAGAACAAGGACGCTAAGCCTAGGCTGATCAGATGGGTTCTCTTGCTACAGGAATTTGATTTGCACGTCATTGACCGAAAGGATGCTGATAACCCTGTAGCAGATAACTTGTCTAGGCTAGAGAATGTTCTTGATGACCCACTACCAACTGATGACAGCTTTCCTGATGAGCAATTAAATGTCATCGCACTTCACTTAGTGCATCGTGGTATGCCGATTATGCAAACTATATCGTAGCCAAATACATACCACCCAGTTTCACCTATCAACAAAAGAGGAAATTCTTCGTTGATTTGAGACACTACTTCTGGGATGATCCTCACCTTTATAAGGAAGGAGTAGATGGTGTTATTAGACGTTGTGTGCCTAAACATGAATAGGGACAGATCCTGCAGAAGTGTCATTCCGAAGCCTACGGAGGACACCATGCTGGAGATATAACTGCCCATAAGGTATTGCAATCAGGTTTCTATTGGCCCACTCTCTTCAAGGATGCCCGTAAGTTCGTCTTGTCTTGTGACGAATGCCAAAGGATAGGGAACATCAGTAAGCGTCAAGAGATGCCTATGAACTATTCACTTGTCATTGAACCATTTGATGTCCGGGGCTTTGATTATATGGGACCCTTCCCGAGTTCCAATGGGTACACTCACATCTTAGTTGTTGTGGATTGCGTTACTAAGTGGGTGGAAGTTATCCCCACTAAAAATGCTGATCACCACACCTCTATTAAGATGCTTAAAGAAGTTATATTCCCAAGATTTGGAGTCCCTAGATACTTTATGACTGATGGCGGTTCACACTTCATTCATGGTGTTTTCCGCAAGATGCTAGCTAAGTATGATGTCAACCATAGAGTTGCATCTCCTTATCATCCTCAGTCTAGTGGTCAAGTGGAGTTGAGTAATAGGGAGATCAAGTTGATCCTACAAAAGACCGTCAATAGATCTCGAAAGAACTGGTTTAGCAAACTTGACGATGCACTATGGGCTTATAGGACTGCTTATAAGAATCCCATGGGCATGTCACCGTATAAAATGGTTTACGGTAAGGCCTGTCATTTACCTCTTGAGCTGGAACACAAAGCTTATTGGGCAATCAAAGAGCTCAACTTTGATTTCAAACTTGCCGGTGAGAAGCGGTTGTTTGATATTAGCTCGTTGGATGAATGGAGAGCCCAGGCATACGAGAATGCGAGGTTGTTCAAGGAAAAGGTTAAGAGATGGCACGGCAAACGAATACAGAAACGAGAGTTCAATGTACGTGATTATGTCTTGCTATATAATTCTCGTTTGAGATTCTTTGCAGGCAAGCTTCTCTCTAAATGGGAAGGTCCCTATGTTGTCGAGGAAGTATATCGTTCCGGTGCCATCAAAATCAATAACACGGAAGGAAATTTTCCTAGAGTGGTAAATGGGCAAAGAATCAAGCATTACATCTCTGGTACTCCCATAAATGTTGAGACCAATATCATCAATGTCATAACTCCAGAGGAGTACATAAGGGATGTCTATCAGCCTGTTTCAGACCTTGAAAACGAAGATGTATCTGTTTCGGCAAGAAATTGGACTCCGATACTTTTCCAATAGGAAATTTCCTCAGTTTTGGAATTTTTGGAAAATTAGAAAAATAAAAAGCAGTCCGGAGAGCAAACGAGGCAGCCACAAGGGCCCACACCGCCACCACCCCCTAGTGGCGGTGGGCAAGCTTGTGGGCACCTCGTGTGCCTCTCGGACTCCGTTTTCTTGCGGAGGACTCCTACTGGCCCAGAAAAAATCAATATATAGTCGCCCAATGGTTTTGATCTCCGTATCGCGTAGTTTTCCTCTGTTTTCGTTTTGAGCTTGTTGTCTGCCGCAGATTTAGAGCAAAGATGTCTCAGGAATCTATTGGGGAGAATGATCTTCATCAAGTTCATGAGGAAGTAGATGCTGATTTGAAAAGAGTAGAAGTTACGGAAGCCAGGGACCAAGCTAAGGAGAAAACCCAAGCTAGGGTGGAAGTTCAACCTATGTTCAACATTGGAGACGTTGAAGGAGTAGACTTTCTCCAACCCTTCCTCCACATGTTGTCTCCATCCTTGATTGAAGTCTTGAGGTTTTGCAAAACAACTCATGCTCGCAATATTTCTCTTTCTCGTGAAGTTGTTTTGCTGGAAAACCATGTCACAGATCTCAAAGGTATAAATCAAAGGTTGATAGCTCTCTTGGAATCAAAGGCGACAACAACACCACCATCACCGCCAAAGGAAGACAACTAAGCATTGGTATGGGCAATCCCCTTGGCTTCTGCCAAGCTTGGGGGAGTTGCCCTGGTATCGTATCACCTTTATATCTTTTGCTTTTACCTTTGTTTTAGTTCTTTCCTTTTCAGTTTTTATTTCTTCTTTTAAAGGAATAAGTCTTTAGTTTTTTAGTTTGAGTCTTTTGCTTTTGTCTCTCCCCCGTTGTATTCGAGCTTACGAGCTATATAATAAAGAGTGTTTTAGTCAAGGGCTTTGCTTTGTGCCATGATCAAAAGTATGAAAAGAACGATGACATGAAAGATCATGAGACGATCTTATGGAAAGTGATAACTTCACTTATGACACGTATGATGATCAAAACTTGTTGAGAATGAATCAACACAGACCTCAGTCATTGTTGCAATTAATAAGAAGTAATAAGGAAAGAGAGGTTCACATATAAATATATCATCTTAGACACTTTCTACAATTGTGAGCACTCACCAAACTATTACATGCCTAGGAGTAGATGTTGGACAAGGAAGACAACATAATGAATTGTGTTTGCTTGGTTCCAAACAATGTTATAAGATTAGAGATCCCTTAGCATGTGACGATTGCTTCCGCCTCATATTAGCCAAAACTCCCGCACCAAGTAGAGATACTACTTGTGCATCCATAAACCTCCAACCCAGTTTTGCCATGAGAGTCCACCATACCTACCTATGGATTGAATAAGATCCTTCAAGTAAGTTGTCATCGATGCAAGCAATAAAAATTGCTCTCTAATATGTATGATCTATTAGTGTGTGGAAAATAAGCTTTGTACGAACCTGTGATGAGGAAGACATAAAAGCGACAGACTTCATAGTAAAGTTCTTTATCACAGGAGGCAATATAAAGTGACGTTCCTCCGCACTAAGAGGACACGCATTCAAACCTCAAAAGCGCATGACAACCTCTGCTTCCCTCTGCGAAGGGCCTATCTTGTACCTTTACTTTTTACCCTTGAAAGAGTCATGGTGATCATCACCAATTCCCTTTTTGCCTTTGTCTTGGCTACCGTCACATGCTTTGGAAAGATCTATATTCATATATCAACTTGGAGTTGAGTACTCATGCTTTATTATTGTTGACTTTACCCTTGAGGTAAACCGTTGGGAGGCAAAACTATAAGCCCCTATCTTCCTTTGTGTCCAGCTGAAAATTTGGCACCATGAGTACCACGTGAGTTGTAACAATTGTGGAAAACGAAAGAGATGATTGAGTATCTGGGTTTGCCTTACAAGCTCTTACTTGACTCTTTCTGATGTTGCGATAAATTGCAATTGCTTCAATGACTATGGACTATTGTTGGCTACTTCTCGGTAAGGTTTTTGCTTCATCCTTTGCTTTGTGAAGGAATTGTTACTTTCCCATAAGAATCTTTATGATATATTGTTGTTCTATGTGTGATCATGATGCCCTCATGTCCGTATTATCTTTTATCGACACCTTCGTCCCCAAACACGTGGACATGTTTAGGGAACTTGGTTTTCGCTTGAGGACAAGCGAGGTCTAAGCTTGGGGGAGTTGATACGTCCATTTTGCATCATGCTTTCATGTTGATATTTATTGCTTCTTGGGCTGTTATATTACTTGTGGTACCATATTTATGCCTTTTATCTCTTATTTTGCAAGGTTTATTTGAAGAGGGAGAATTCAGGCAGCTGGAATTCTGGACTGGAAAAGGAGCAAATCCTAGTCCACTATTCTGCACATCTCCAAATGCTGTGAAAATTTACGTGGATTTTTTCTGGATTATATTAAAAATACTGGGCGAAAGAACTACGGGAGGGGGACACCAGGGCCCCACAAGCTTGCCCACCGCCACCACCCCCTGGTGGCGCAGGGCAGGCTTGTGGGCTGCCTGAAGGCCCACTAGCCCCCTCTTTTGCTATATGAAGCGTCCTGACCTGGAAAAAAAAAATCATACGTGAGCTTTTTCGTGGTTTCGCCGCCGCCACGAGGCGGAACTTGAGCAGATCCAATCTAGAGCTCCGGCAGGACGATCCTGCCGGGGAAATTTCCCTCCCGGAGGGGGAAATCGTCGCCATCGTCATCACCAACGCTCCTCTCGTTGGAGGGGAGGCATCTTCATAAACATCTTCATCAGCACCATCTCCTCTCCAATCCCTAGTTCATCTCTTGTAACCAATCTTCGTCTCGCAACTCCGATTGGTACTTGTAAGGTGCTAGTAGTGTTGATTACTCTTTGTAGTTGATGCTAGTTGGATTATTTGGTGGAAGAGTTTATGTTCAGATCCTTGATGCTATTCATTACACCTCTGGTCATGATTATGATTATGTCTTGTGAGTAGTTACTTTTTTTCCTGAGGATATGGGATAAGTCATGTTAATAATAGTCATGTGAATTTGATATTCGTTCGGTATTTTGATATGCTGTATGTTGTCTTTTCCTCTAGTGGTGTTATGTGAACGTCGACTACATAACACTTCACCATATTTGGGCCTATAGGAAGGCATTGGGAAGTAGTAAGTAGATGATGGGTTGCTGGAGTGACAGAAGCTTAAACCCCATTCTATGCGTTGCTTCGTGAGGGGCTGATTTGGATCCACTAGTTTAATGCTATGGTTAGACTTTGTCTTAATTCTTCTTTTGTAGTTGCGGATGCTTGCGAGAGAGGTTAATCATAAGTGGGATGCTTGTCCAAGTAAGGGCAGTACCCAAGCGCCGGTCCACCCACATATCAAACTATCAAAGTAACAAACGTGAATCATATGAACATGATGAAACTAACATGACAGAAATTCCCGTGTGTCCTCGGGAGTGTTTTTCCTCCTTTAAGACTTTGTTCAGGCTTATCCCTTGCTGCAAAAGGGATTGGGCCACTTGCTGTACCGTTGCTACTACTTGTTACTTGTTACTTTTTGCTCGCTACGTTTCACCTCGCTACACAATCACTTGTTACCGCTACTTTGAGTGCTTGCAGTTATTACCTTGCTGAAATCCGTTTATCAGAGCCTTCTGCTCCTCGTTGGGTTCGACACTCTTACTTATCGAAAGGACTATCATTGATCCCCTATACTTGTGGGTCATCAAGCACATGGAATATGTCGGCAATGTGACCACACAACAACAATAATAATTCTATCTCTATATGCAATTTTGTCTTGGTGGTGGCTCTAAGTTTAATTTCTGTTTAAATCTATTTTTTCTTATATCAAATTAATTAAATTATTACTACAAAGTTATATCATTATTGAGATGGTCCCTCTAACTCAAATCCATTCCCAAGATTATTATAATCCCACTTCATTAATTATGATGTTGATGAGGTCACACAATAAATCACTTATAGAGGCTGAAGTTGTCCATAACCGGGGACACAACTAATCAATTGGTTTTACACTCTGCAAAGGTTTGCACACTTTTCCCCACAACACTCGACCATCTCCTTGGTTAGAAGATCGAGACATGGTCTTTCAGAGAGTTTCCCTTTGAAAGCACAATTGCTCCCTAAGCTGGTTTTGGTAATTAATCACAACATATACATCATTGGACTAATGAATTTATCCAAGTACATTTCAGAAAAGTTTAAAGATGGTTTGGCTATAGGATTGTGTGGAGATGCCCCTTTGATGAAGGAAGGAATAGGATTGGCTAAAGCTTCAAGCCAGAAGACTCTTCATTTTACACTTTGTGAGAAATCACATTTGAGTCCATAGGGAAGCCAATACTATTAAAAGGGGATGAGGTATTATGATGAATTGGTTGCTCAAGTGCTTAGAAATAGCCACCAAAAATACTCAACCACTCTTCTGCTGGGGAACATAGTAATTTAAAAAAAATCCTACGCTTCACAAGGATCTATCTATGGAGAAACCAACAATGAGCAAAGGGGTAGAGCATATTCATACCTTTGAAGATCGCTAAGCGGAAGCGTTGCTAGAATGCGGTTGATGGAGTCGTAGTCGCAGCGATTCATATCGCGGTGGATTCCGATCTATGCGCCAAACAACAGCGCCTCCGCGTTCAGCACATGTGCAGCCCGGTGACGTCTCCAATGCCTTGATCCAACAAGGAGGGGGGAGAGGTTGAGGGAGAGCTCCGGCAGCACGACGGTGTGGTGACGGTGGAGCTACGTGGCACTCCGACAGGGTTTCGCCAAGCACTATGGAGGACGAGGAGGAGGAGTAGGAGGAGGAGGAGCCGGGAGAGAGAGATAAAAGTTGTCTCAAATCAGCCCCCAAACCCTCACTATATATAGGAGGAGAGAGAGGAGGGTGCCCACCCTTAGGGTTTCCCACCCTAAGGGTGCGGTAGCCCTAGATGGCCCTTGGGGCGGCGGCCAAGGTGGAGGCGCCCTAGGGTGGGCCTTGAGGCCCAAGGTGGCGTCCCCACGCCTAGGGTTTTGCCTCCTCCACCCCTTGATGCGCCTTGGTCTGATTGTGGAGGCACACCAACCAACTTAGGGACCGGTTTCCACCCACTTTTGGCCCATGTAGCAGCTTGGGGCTGGCGGCCCTTCCCGGTGGACCCCCGGAACCCTTCCGGTGGTTCCGATACATTACCGGTGATGCCCGAAACACTTCCGGTGATCAAATCCTCACTTCCTATATATGAATCTTTACCTCCGGACCATTCAGAAAGTCCTCGTGACGTCTAGGATCTCATACGAGACTCCGAACAACCTTCGGTAACCACGTACACTATTCTCATATAACCCTAGCGTCATCGAACCTTAAGTGTGTAGACCCTACGGGTTCAGGAAGCATGCAGACATGACCGAGAGACCTCTCCGGTTAATAACCAACAGTGGGGTCTGGATATCCATGTTGGTTCCCGCATGTTCCATGATGATATCATCGGATGAACCATGATGTCGGGGATTCGATGAATCCCTTATGTAATTCCCTTTGTCTACCGATCCGATACTTTCCCGAGATTCGATCGCCGGTATCCTGATACGTCTCCAACGCATCTATAATTTTTGATGGTTCCATGCTATTATCTTGTCAACTTTGGATGTTTTGTATGCATGAATATGCTATTTTATATATTTTTGGGGACTAACCTATTAACTCAGTGCCAAGTGTCAGTTCCTGTTTTTTCCATGTTTTTGACCTTTTTCAGAGGAGAATATTGAATGGAGTCCAAACGGAATAAAACCTGTGGAATGATTTTTTCCATAACAGAAGACACGCAGGAGACTTGAGAACCAAGGCAGGGGACCTCGGAGGAGCTCACAAGCCACCCAGGCCCGGCCTACGGGGGGTGGGGGGGGGGGCTAGCAGGCTTGTGGCCCCCCTCTGGCTCCCTTGCCCTAGTTCTTCCGCCTATAAATTCCCTAAAAAAAATCTGAAACCACAGAACAGAGCCACGAAAATACTTTTCCGCCGCCGCAAGCTTCTGTCTCCACAAGATCCCATATGGGGCACGTTCTGGTGCCCTACCGGAGGGGGGATTCGGACACGAAGGGCTTCTCCATCAACACCATTGCCTCTCCGATGATGCGTGAGTAGTTCACCATAGACCTTCGGTTCCATAGCTAGTAGCTAGATGGCTTCTTCTCTCTCTTGTATCTTCAATACAAAGTTATCCATGATCTTCATGGAGATCTATCCGATGTAATCCTCTTTTGCGGTGTGTTTGTCGAGATTCGATGAATTGTGAATTTATGATCAGATTATCTATGAATCTTATTTGAGTTTCTTCTGATCTCTTATATGCATGATTTCATATCCTTGTAATTCACTTCGAGTTGTGGGTTTCGTTTGGCCAACTTGATCTATAATTCTTGTAATGGGAGAAGTGCTTGGTTTTGGGTTCATACCGTGCGGTGACCTCACCCAGTGACAGAAGGGGTAGCGGGGCATGTATCGTGTTGTTGCCATCAAGGGTAAAAAGATGGGGTTTATATCTATTGCATGAATTTATCCCTCTACATCATGTCATCTTGCTTAAGGCGTTACTCCGTTTGTCATGAACTTAATACACTAGATGCATGCTGGATAGCGGTCGATGTGTGGAGTAATAGTAGTAGATGTAGAAAGTATCGGTCTACTTGTCTCGGACGTGATGCCTATATGTATGATCATTGCCTTAGATATCGTCATGACTTTGCGCGGTTCTATCAGTTGCTCGACAGTAATCCGTTCACACATCATAATATTTGCTATCTCGAGAGAAGCCTCTAGTGAACACTATGCCCCCCCGGGTCTACTTCACATCATATTTTCAGCCTTACACTTTTACTTTGTTGCACTTTCCACCTTCAGATCTCACCTTGCAATCAATCGTGAAGGGATTGACAACCCCTTTGTAGCGTTGGGTGCAAGTTTACTATTTTTGCGCATGTACTTTGGAGACTTGCCTTGATACTCCTACTGGATTGATACCTTGGTTCTCAAACTGAGGGAAATACTTACTGCTGTTGTGCTACATTACCCTTTCCTCTTCAAGGGAAAAACCAACGCAAGCTCAAGAGGTAGCAAGAAGAATTTCTGGCGCCGTTGCCGGGGAGTATCAAATCAAGAATAGTCTTCCTCCAACGTGTCAATTTCTGGCACCGGGGACTGTTCTAAGTGAAGCTTATCCAAGTAACCGTCGCAAACTCATGTCTTGCATTTACCTTTTTTTCCTCTCGTTTTCCTCTCCCCCAATTCTGAAAAACAAAAATTACAAAAATATTTTCCTTTTTCGTTCGCCCTTTTCTTTCGCTTGCTTTCTGTTCGCTTGTGTGCTTGTCTGCTTGCTGAAGTCACCATGAATGAAAACACCAAACTTTGTGACTTCTCGAATACTAATAATAATGATTTTATTAGTACTCCGATTGCTCCTGCCACTAGTGCGGAATCATATGCAATCAATGTTGCTTTGCTGAATCTTGTTATGAAAGAGCAACTTTCCGGCCTTCCTATTGAAGATGCCGCATCCCATCTTAATACCTTCATTGAGTTATGCGATATGCAAAAGAAGAACGATGTGGATAATGATGTGATTAAATTGAAGCTATTTCCATTCTCATTGCGAGATCGAGCAAAAACTTGGTTTTCATCTTTGCCCAAAAATAGTATTGATTCTTGGAACAAGTGCAAAGATGCTTATATATCCAAGTATTTTCCATCGGCTAAGATTACATCTCTCCGTAATTATATCATGAATTTTAAGCAACTAGATCATGAACATGTTGCACAATCTTGGGAGAGAATGAAATTGATGATTAGAAATTGTCCCGCTCATGGCTTGAGTCTGTGGATGATTATACAAATTTTCTATGTTGGTTTGAATTTTGCTTCTAGAAATATCTTGGATTCCGTGTCCGGTGGAACTTTCATGGAAATCACACTAGGAGAAGCCACAAAATTCCTAGACAATATCATGACAAACTATTCCCAGTGGCACACTGAAAGGTCACCTACTAGTAAAAAAGTGCATGCTATAGAAGAAATTAACTCTTTGAGTGCTAAGATGGATGAGTTAATGAATTTTTTTGCTAGTAAAGGTGCTCCTTTAGATCCAAATGATATGCCCTTGTCTTCCTTGATTGAGAGTAGCAATGAGAGCTTGGATGTTAATTTTGTTGGTAGGAATAATTTTGGCCACAACAATGCTTTTAGAGGTAACTATATTCCTAGGCCTGCTCCTAGTAATCCCTCTAATAACTTTGGCAATTCCTAAAACAATGCTCATGGAAATTACAACAAATTACCCTCTGATCTAGAGAGTAATATTAAAGAGTTTATCAACTCGCAAAAGATTTTCAATGCGTCCATAGAAGAAAAACTACTCAAAATTGATGACTTGGCTAGGACCGTTGATAGAATGTCTCTTGATATTGATGCTTTGAAAGTGAGATGTGATCCTCCCAAGATCAATATGGATGAAACTTTGAAAGCTATGCGTGTTTCCATGAATGAGAGTAAAGAAAGAACCGCCCAAATTCGTGCTAGAAATGAATGGCTTAAAAAGGGCGTGTTCTCGTGATGATAATCACGAAGATATCAGAGTGCTTGGTGTGATTCCTATTGAATCCTTGTTTTCTAATGTCAAACATAATTATGATGGGGCTGGATATGAATCCACTTTGGTTGAGAAACGCCCCAATGATTCGGTGTCTATCTATCTTGATGCTAAAAGCATTGAAAGTGGAGTAGAGGATATCAAAATTTTGAGTAGTAATGAAACTACTACTTTGGATTTAAAGAAATTCAATTATGATAGTTCCTCTTTGATTGAATGTATTTCCTTGATGCAATCCATGCTAAACTCTCCACACGCTTATAGCCAAAACAAGGCCTTTACCGATCATATCGTCGATGCTATGATGAAATCTCTTGAAGAGAAACTTGAGTTGGAAGTTTCTATTCCTAGAAAGCTTCATGATGAGTGGGAACCTACTATCAAAATCAAAATAAAAAACTATGAATGCAATGCTTTGTGTGATTTGGGTGCTAGTGTTTCCGCTATTCCAAAGTCTTTATGTGATGTTCTAGGCTTCAATGAGATTGATGAGTGCTCTCTTAATTTGCATCTTGCGGATTCTACTGTTAAGAAACCTATGGGAAGGATCAATGATGTTCTTATTATTGCAAATAGGAACTATGTACCAGTAGATTTCATTGTGCTTGATATTGATTGCAATCCGACATGTCCTGTCATTCTTGGTAGACCTTTCCTAAAGACTATCGGTGTTGTCATCGATATGAAGGAAGGGAACATTAGATTTCAATTTCCATTAAAGAAGGGCATGGAACATTTTCCTAGAAATAAAATAAGATTGCCTTATGAATCCATGATGAGGGCTACTTATGGTTTGAGCACCAAAGATGACGATACGTGATTCTATCGTCTTATGCCTAGCTAAGGGCGTTAAACAATAGCGCTTGTTGGGAGGCAACCCAATGAGTTTATCTTTGCTTTTTTGCTTTCTGTTTTGTTGCATCCACACCATCATAATTCTGTTATGATTGTGTTTTTTGTGTTTCTTTTTGTGTTTGTGCCAAGCAAAACCTTTATGAGTAGTTTTGGTGATGGTTGTTTGATCTTGTTGAAAAACACAGAAACTTTTTGCTCACGAAATTATTTTCCATTTTTATCCAGAAAGAGTTTTTGAGTTGATTCTTTCTGCTGCTGGTTGATATGCCAATTGCCCAAATGGTCGTAAGTTTTCATAATTTTTGAGATACCAGAAGTATACGAAGTATACAGATTGCTACAGACTGGTCTGTTTTTGACACATTCTGTTTTTGTTGTGTTGATTGCTTATTTTGATGAAACTATGGATAGTATTGGGGGGGGGGGTACTAGCCATGGAAAAGTGAGAATACGGTAATCTAAAACCAATACATATAGAAATCAAGTTTGCTACAGTACCTAAAGAGTTGGTAGTTTGTTTTCTCATGCTAATGATATCACGAGTTTCTGTTTAAGTTTTGTATTGTGAAGTTTTCAAGTTTTGGGTGATGTTCTCATGGAAAATGGGATAAAGAGTGGAAAGATCTCAAGCTTGGGGATGCCCAAGGCATCCCAAACCAAATTCAAGGACACCAAAAAGCCTAAGCTTAGGGATGCCCCGGGAAGGCATCCCCTCTTTCGTCTTCAATCCATCGGTAATGTTACTTGGAGCTATATTTTTATTCACCACATGATATGTGTTTTGCTTGGAGCGTCGTGTATTATAGGAGTCTTTTTTTTGTGTGTGTCACAATCATCCTTGCTGCACACCTTTTTGAGAGAGACATGCACTCATCGTGATTTTGCTAGAATACTCTTTGAGCTTCGCTTATATCTTTTGAGTTAGGCAATTTAGCTCGCATGTGCTTCACTTATATCTTTTGAGCTAGATAACTTTGCTCTAGTGATTCACTTAGATCTTTTTAGAGCACGGTGGTGTCATATTTTGGAGAAATAAGAAATCTCAATCTTCACTTATATCTTTTTGAGAGTGCTCTCTTTGTGTAGCTTGGTAATTGGCTTGTGCTGTGAAAGTAGTCCTAAAGATGATAGGCATCCAAAGAGGATATAATAAAAACTTCCATATTCATGTGCATTGATTAGTGAAGAGAAGTTTGATTCATCTCAATTAGTTTTGAGACATGGATATGGTAATATTAAAGTTATGTTAGTAGGGTGTTGTGAATCTAGAAATACTTGTATTGAAGTCAGTGATTCCCATAGCATGCACGTATGGTGAACCGCTATGTTAGGAAGTCGGAGCATAATTGATTTATTTATTGTCATCCTTTGTGTTGCGGTCGGGATCGCGCGATGGTTAACACCTACGAACCCTTCCCCTAGGAGTATGCGTTTAGCACTTTGCTCCGATTACTAATAAAAAACTTTCGCAATAAGTATATGAGTTCTACATGACTAATGGGAGTCCATGGTATAAATGCACTTTCACCTTCCACCATTGCTAGCCTCTCTAGTGCCGTGCAATTTTCGCCGGTACACAAACCCACCATGTACCTTCCTCAAAACAGCCACCATACCTACCTATTATGGCATTTTCATAGCCATTCCGAGATATATTGCCATGCAACTCCCACCGTTCCATCTCATGACATGTGCCATCACTTTCATATTGCCATTGCATGATCGTAAGATAGCTAGCGAGATGTTTCAATGTCATACGCTAAGCTAGATCGTTGCACATCCCGGTACACTGCCGGAGGCATTTCCTATAGAGTCATCATTGTTCTAAGTATTGATTTGTGAGTAAATAAAAGTGTGATGATCATCATTATTAGAGCATTATCCCATGTGAGGAAATAAAAAAAAGGCCAAATATGCCCACAAAAAAATGAGAAAAAAAGAAGAGGCCAAAGAGTCCAAAAAAATGAGATAAAAAGAGAGAAGGGACAATGCTACTATCTTTTTCCACACTTGTGCTTCGAAATAGCACCATGTTCTTCATGATAGAGAGTCTCTTGGTTTGACACTTCCATATACTAGTGGGAATTTTTGTTATATAACTTGGATTGTATATTCCAATGATGGGCTTCCTCAAAATTGCCCTAGGTCTTCGTGAGCAAGCAAGTTGGATGCACACCCACTAGTTCTTCTTTTGAGCTTTCACATACTTATAGCTCTCGTGCATCCGTTGCATGGTAATCCCTACTCATTCACATTGATATCTATTGATGGGCTTCTCCATAGCCCTTTGATACGCCAAGTCGATGTGACCATCTCCTCCTTTGTGCCTCACAACCTCCACCACACTCTATTCCACCTATAGTGCTATATCCATGGCTCACGCTCATGTATTGCGTGAGAGTTGAAAAAGTTTGAGAAAGTAAGAGTGTGAAAACAATTACTTGGCCAATACCGGGGTTGTGCATGATTTAAATTCGTTGTGTGGGGATGATGGAGCATAGCGAGACTATATGATTTTGTAGGGATAACTTTCTTTGGCCTTGTTATTTCGAAAGTTCATGATTACCTTGCTAGTTTGTTTGAAGTATTATTGTTTTCATGTCAATACCAAAGTATTGTTTTGAATCTCACGGATCTGAACATTCATGCCACAAGAAAGAAGTTACAAAGGACAAATAAGTTAGGTAGCATTCCACATCAAAAATTCAGTCTTTATCACTTCCCTACTCGAGGACGAGCAGGAGTTAAGCTTGGGGATGCTTGATACGTTTCCAACGTATCTATAATTTTTGATGGTTCCATGCTATTATCTTGGTTGTTCGTGTTGGTGTGCAAAGTGATTTCTTCGGAGAAGGGAGAGAACCGGATCGTGATGCCACAGCCAAAGAATTGAAGATGCTGCAATTTAATGCTCAACCCTATGGCATCCTGTTCAACTACTTGTTGAAAGGATCAATATGGTTGACTGGAGGGGGGTGAATAGGCGACTAACAAATTTGAAACTTTTCTTTAAACAAAATAGGTTTAGCGACAAATACTTGTGTAGATATGCAACTAATTAAGCAACTTATATGATGCTAACGACAACAATAATAAGAAAGAAGCAAATACAAGTGAAGGTAAGAAATAACCACAAGTGGAACCGATGAAGACGAGGATGTGTTTCTGAAGTTCCTTCCCTTTGAGGGGAAGTGTGTCTCCATTGGAGCGGTGTGGAGGCACAATGCTCCCCAAGATGCCACTAAGGCCATCGTATTCTCCTCAACCCCTCACATGATGCGAGTTGTCGTGATTCCACTAAGTGGTGCCCTTAAAGGTGGAGACCGAACCTTTACAAACAAGGTTGGGGAAATGTCCATGACTTAATTGGAGGATCCCAACCAGACCACGAAGCTTCACCACAATAGAATATGGCTTCAAGGTGACCTCAACCGTCTAGGGTGCTAAAACACCCAAGAGTAACAAGATTCGCGAGGGATTAGCGGGGGGAATCAAGTTTCTCTTGGTGGGACTGTAGATCAAGGCCCTCTCGACCGAACCCTTGAATATAAATAAGTTATGTTGGCTAGGGAGGGATGTCGTCTAAAATGGAGCTTGGAGCAAAAATGGAGCTTTGGGGGCAAAAGGTAGGGTTCTGAGGGAAGAAGAACCCCTTTATATAGCGAGGGAAGGAATCTACCCGTTACCCACCCCCTCTGCACAAGCCAGAGCGGTACTACCGCTCCTAGGAGCGGTATGTGGCAGCCCCAATGCTTTTCCTTCCTCCTTTGTAACTCCTTTCCATGTTTGGAAACCTTGTGATGCAATGTGAATGGATGAGAGACTTGGTGATGTTGTCATTTCATGTGCATCATGCATCATGCATGTCATATTCCTTTTGCTTCTTATTTGATCCTGTGTTGTGGTGCCAACTTGATGGTGTGTAGGTTTGCATATGTGATTGGGTGATCTTGTGAAGTGTGGTGTGGGTACAACAAGATCCTTCAAAAACCCTACTTGCACCATCGACCAAAAACCCTTTCTTTTCAAATACCTTAGGGCAGATTTGAAGTTTTTTTGGCCTACTAAAAATGTTCAAGTTATTTACAACCCCTTTCAAAGATTTGTGGGTGGCAACACACACTTATAGGAATTTATTTTTCCTTTTGTTTTATTTTAAAATAGAGCCACATTCAAATAAAACATGTTATTTTTCTTCACTCTAAAATGTCCCATCTATTTTTATAAATAGGAGGTTCATTTTATTTTTCCAAAAGTATCTTTAATTTGACAAAAACCCTTTTTGTTTCCTCCCTGGTTTTAATTCCAAAGTTGTTGCGGGTTTTAAATTAGTTAGCTGCCAGTGTTTTAATTCCTTGAGAGAGAGAGAGAGGCCCATGGCCCAGCTTGCCCCTTCACCAGCCCATCCCACGTTCCTTCTTCCTCCTGCAATCATTACTTATGTACGCCCCCCTCCTCCACCACTGATGCTCTCCAACCCTCATCAGATGGCCAGGAGCATGTGGATGGGGTTATTTAGGAGCCTGCCATAGCCTAGGGTTGCATGCTCTCCCTCCTCGCCGCTGCCATCTCCTCTTCCCCTCCTTCTTCTCCGTCTGCTAGGTAGATTCAGAGAGGTAAGGTTACGTAGTTCATTAAGTTCAGAGAAGAAAACAGGGGAGCATTGTCGCCGTCCCTGCCGTCTCCCTCATTGCCGACAGCTTCCCTGTGGCATCCAAGATGGGGAAGAGGATGCTGAAGCCTCCCTTGTTCCATTCCCGCCACTAGGGTGGCCGAAGGGCCACCACAACGACGATCCCGTCCTCGTCTCCGACGAGTACCCCAATTCGTAGCCCTGCAGCAGCCCGAGCCCGATCTGCCTCCTCTGCGCCCGTACTCCTCTTCTCCGCGCTTTGGGTGAGCAAGCCCCGACCTCCTCCTCCGCCTTCCCCTTCCTCTCTAGTCGCTCGCGCGTGTAGGGTCGCCGGTGTTGTTCTGTCCCTTGGTGCAGGAGCAACTTCGGACGCTGCATGCAGGGAGCGAGTAGCAGTAGCAACAGGTGGTGCAGCTTAGTGCGTGGCTCGGCTCGAGCGAGTAGTAGCGCAGTAGTTTCGGCGCGCAGTTGTAGCAGCAGTGCGACATCCGTGATAACCCACAAGTATAGGGGATCGGAACCGTTTTTGAGGGTAGAGTATTCAACCCAAATTTGTTGATTTGACACAAGGGGAAGCAAAATAATATTCTCGAGTATTAGCAGTTGAGTTGTCAATTCAACCACACCTGAAAGACTTAGTATCTGTAGCAAAGTTTCAGTAGCAAAGTAGTGTGATAGCAATGGTAGCAACAGTAACAGTAACATCAGTGACAGTAGTAGCGGGAAAGTAACGTAGCAAGGATCAGTAGGAAAAGACTCGTAGGCATTGGATCGGTGATGGATAATTATGTCGGATGACATTCATCATGTATCAGTTATAACATGGGGAGATATGTAACCTGCTCCAGTTCGTCAATGTAATGTAGGCATGCATTCCGTATATAGTCATACGTGCTTATGGAAAAGAACTTGAATGACATCTATTGTCCATCCCTCCCGTGGCAGCGGGGTCCTAATGGAAACTAAGGGATAATAAGGTCTCCTTTTAATAGAGAACCGGAACAAAGCATTAGCACAAAGTGAATACATGAACTCCTCATACTATGGTCATCTCCGGGAGTGGTACCGGCTATTGTCACTCTGGGGTTGCCGAGTCATAACACATAGTAGGTGACTACAACTTGCAAGATAGGATCAAGAACACACATATATTGATGAAAACATAATAGGTTCATATCTGAAATCATGGCACTCGGGCCCTAGTGACAAGCATTAAGCATAGCAAAGTAGTAGCAACATCAATCTCAGAACATAGTGGATACTAGGGATCAATCCCCATCAAAACTAACTCGATTACATGATAGATCTCATCCAACCCATCACCGTCCAGCAAGCCTACGATGAGATTACTCACGAACGATGAAGAGCATCATGGAATTGGCGATGAAAGATGGTTGGTGATGACGAAGGTGTCGATTCCCCCTCTCCGGAACCCAGAACAGACTCCAGACCTACCCTCAGAGGAAGAACAGGTGGTGGCGGTGGCTCCGTATCATAAAGCGCAATGAACTCTTCTCTCTGATTTTTTTCTGGGTGAGAGAGAATATATAGAGCTGGAATTGGAGGCGGCGGAGCCACGAGGGGCTCACAAGCCTGCCAGGCACGGCCAGGGGGGCGGGCGCCTCCTAGGCTTGTGGGCTCCTGGCTCCACGTCTCCAGGTGATTCTCGCGCTAATATTTTTTATATATTCCACAAAAAATCCTCGTAAATTTCCAGGTCATTCTGAGAACTTTTATTTCTGCGCAAAAACAACACCATGGAAATTCTGCTGAAAACACCATCAGTCCGGGTTAGTTCCATTCAAATCATTCAAATTAGAGTCCAAAACAAGGGCAAAAGAGTTTGGAAAAGTAGATACGATGGAGACGTATCAAGCTGCGACGCAGCGCGCGTAGTAGCAGGAGGCGGCCGCCGGTCGCGCCGCGTGCAGAGGCAGCACAGTTCGGGGGCCTCGACCCTCTAGCCCTAGTAGTAGCCACGGGAATGGAACCTCGAGGGTTCCTGCCGCCATGGCCTCGACCCTCTAGTCCTCACCGCCGTTGTCGCCTCCTCGCTTGCCAGCGTCGACTCCTCCTCCTCTACATTCGGGTCTGGAGGTAGAAGAAGGCGTGTAGTTAGCTTAGGTGCAGTCGAACCCCCTTCTGGTTCAGTCTTCCACCCGTAGCCTAGTGGTAGAGGTAGCGCGTTTCAACAGGGGGGGGTCTTGGGTTCGAACCCCATGGCCCTTTTTAATTTCGGTGCTGTAGTGGTGTTGTGTGCTTTGTAGTGTGTGTTGGTGTTGTGTGTGTGTGGGTGACAGTGGGCCACACGGGCCCACGTGTCATTTGGTGAGGGGCCCTGGCCACTGCCAGGTGGGTCCCCTCCTTATTTTACTATTCCCTGTTTTATTTTTATTGCTTGTATTTATTTTTTGTGATAATTTAGGAATATTCCATTTCTGCAATATGTCCATATTTGGACTTGCCAAATTGGGCAGGCTCAAGAATAACCATGTACTTAATATAGCCATAGTTTGATTCTATGTCATTTTCCTTTTGTTGTTTGTGGAGTTTTCCTGAATGAAAACGTGGCAGTATAATATATGAAACTGGGGTTAGAAAATCCCAAGGAATCCTATGGTGGTACTGGTATATGATTTTGAGCATTTGTGTAGAAAGTCCCCTTGTGGTGAGGTGGCAATAGTTTTATCTGTGTAGGGTGGTTCTTGTGCATGGTTAGAGGTAGTGCATGCATGCATCATTATGTCTGTGGCATCATCTTCTTGCTGTTATTTATTTCCTGCTTCTTTCTTTTTGTGTAGCTACTGGGACCGGTAATGAGTTCTAAGAGTCCAGTGAGTTTGTGCAGGAAGATCAAGATCAGTTCCACTCTGAAGAAATCACATGCAAGATGATCGTGACCTTGACACCGTTTCTAGCTTTGTTTTGCTTAGTGCTACGTTTCTTTCGTTACATCTCCGCCGCCTACCACATGATATATAGGCCATCAAACATTGCTATGAAACCTCAAACAACCCCTCCTAGCAATATTGTATGGCTAAGTTAGGCTTGCTCAAACACTAATTGTTAGCGTTGCTAGTTGCAGGTGCCAGCTGGTCCATGTGATAACATGGGAAATTTGATATCATCATATTTATCTGCTATTTAATTAATTCACCTATATACTTGGTAAATAACAGAAGGCCTAGCCTTTTGTCGGGTGATTTGTTCCGTTGTTGTCGCCTTAGTTCCGGCTACCGGTGTTTTATTCCATAACTGAGCGCTCCTAACACGTTCGGGGTTGTTATGGGGACCCCCTTGATAACTCATTTTAGATTAAAGCTTTTCCAACCACGCGCAACTTTGGTGTTAAATTTTCTAATAACTTAATAAAATTCATAGGGAATAGCTAACCCGAGGAATTAATCAACAACTTGGGCCAATGCTCCTCATGAGTGTTGGTCCAAACCAGGCAATGTCCGGCGCCCCCTGGTCACCTAGGATTTAGCCAACCTGACGTCCTGCCCATCCGTTGTGTCCTGAGAACTAGATACGCGGCTCCTATCGGGTTCGTCGACACGTCAGGCGACCTTGCTAGATTAGTTTTACCTTTTACGATATATCTTGCGCATTGGGATTCGAGTGACACTTTGGGTCTTCTCAGAGTTGAGGTTTACCACTAAGAAATCCGACGAGATCACGAGTTTCGTGGTAGAGGATTACTATGCTGCCTGTGGTAATTTGTGATGAACTAGTTGGAGCACCCGTGCAGGGTTTAATTTTTTGGAAAGCCGTTCCCGTGGTTATGCGGCAAATATGTGCGTAACCGTGACATCCGGTTCTAGACAACTTAAAGTAATTCAAATAAAACTTGCCAACTGTGTGCGTAACCGTGACTGTTTCCTTCAGAGCTCCTTCTCTGATCGAGAACACAGTGGGGTTATGAATGACATAAGTAGGTGTTTAGGATCACTTAGTGATCAATCTAGTCTCCGACCGCCTTGCGCAGACCACCATATTTAATTGTTGTTCATCGTAAGATAGCCACCATACATGCTTAGGATGTTGCAAACTCAAACACTTAACCTACCTTGCCTATGTAACTTAGTTAGACTTGATACCAAGGTCATGAGATTGCTGGGTCCTCGTGGCTCACAGTTTACTACAAACACCCACAGGTACATGTACCCCTGGTGCAGATGTTCCCAAGGACAGCCAACTGAGGTGGGAGTTCAACGAAGACAGTGGTCGGCTGTATGTGACGTATCCCGAGGACTAGAGGCGCATGGTCGTGATCGTGGGACTAGCAAGATGGGATAGCATGATTTTGCCATTTATCTTGTCCATAATCGGACCCTGTCTTATATATGAATAATGAATGCTTGTGTGGATTGTAATTTAGCATGTGGCGAGTGTAAGCCGAATCTTATACTCATCTCTATATTTATGTAATGGCATTGTTATCCTACTTGCGACACGCTAAGATGCAACCCTTTCCCCTTTTGAGGCCTCGACCCCAAATAAGGAAAGTGCCGCATCATGGTCGTTACAAGTTGGTAATCAGAGCCTTTCGGCCATATGAGCCTTTGGTTGATCGAACTTGGCCGAGTAAAGTCTAGCAAAAACTGTTTTGAGTCTTAGTTATATCAGAGAGTAGGTTTCTTTTTATCCATTTCTATGTTGTGGTGAGGTTCACCACTTAGGAAATTTTAATTCTACTCCTCTTCTGGCTCAAATTCTTTTTTAAGGTCACGCGAATATTTTGGAATCTATATGATACCGATATGACGGAGTTCTATCTTGGTGCCTCCTGCTGTGTTGATTTTATTCCGGGGAGTTGAGCTCCAGGGAATTCTTGAGCACATCATTATCATTTAGATTTTTAGTATCTTAGGATGAAGGATGTTCGAAATTGCTTCAATACTAGTAGTGGCGAGATAACCCCAACTTCCCCAGTACTGGTGCAGAGAGTTCGGGAGTACTGCCATACTTTGTATCATTGTGATTATGAGGGTCTGAGATAGATGAAGTTCCGAGATTCTGGTTATGTGTTGACGGATTTGATACACTGGACGGGTTAGTATAGGAGTTGAGTGATACATTACTCCTTGTATCCGTGCACCAGATTGCATGACCAGAAATTTCTTGAGTTCTTAGGTGGGATTCAGGTAGTTACTTATAGGACAATCTTCCAACAGATTCATGATGTGAGGTTGGGATTCAACATTCACTGGATTCGTTTATCCACTGTCATCTTACAACGGTTCTCGCTATGTCTTAAAGAGTACCTGTAGCTTGCTACGTCTCGGGGATGCTTTGTATGTCGTGTGCACTGCCTTGTATATGATGGCTACTGAAGGATCGAGCCCGTGCAATCATATCCATGAAGATATCAGATGGAATCTCTGTCGTACATTTTTTTCGAGCAATCCTAGCTCATACTTGGTTTACGAGTGCCTTTGAATCAGTTGTTGTCGATAGTTACTTTGAGGAAGCATTCTTACTAATTATTGTTTGAGTCCAATTGCTAAGTATTCTTGTTCAGATACTTCTGTTCGTTGATTCAGCTTAATCTTGGAACTTATTCTCTGGTCTAACGTTGTTGTCCGTCTCCAGGATGGCTCCACCAACTCGCCAGAATCTGGGCCGTGAGAGTGTTGATCCGCCACCACCCCCTCCTCGGCCACCTCCTCCGCCACTGCCTCCTCCTCCAGAGGCATGGAAAGCGGTCATGGCTACAACCAATGCACTTCTAGCAAATCCAGCGCACTTGGAAGATTTTCACACTTTCGTCAACATGATGACACTTGGTGGAGAGTTCCTCTTCGGTTCCCTCAGCTTCATCGTCGACAATTCCGCGTGGCTACAAGATGCGCCACTAGACACCAACGCCCTCCCCACGCGAGGTGCATCGCATTTCAGCGCAGTAGCGCACGGTGTCCTGATCCGATAACCATCAGTGTCGTATCATTCGGCATCGCCATGACTCGCTGCCTGTGACATCCCCGGATTAAGCTACAGTAATCACACGCTAATGGTGCCATGGCATCAAGATTAACTAAGCCAAATCGCCACTTGATAAAAACCAAAACTAAATTCAAATTTAAAGTAAAGTCAAATAAATTATTTCTTCAAACTATAAAATAAAAATCATAAATGGGTTACGAATATTACCCTGGTATTTATAAAATTATAACTAACATTTTATAAAGTATTTTGGTGTCTCTAAAACATTTATAACACATGACAAAACAATTAAATAATTACCTTTTGAATTATAAAAATTCCTAACAGTTTCGTTTGCCCCCAAATATTTTTATGGAATTGTCTATTATTGCTTTTGTAATAATGGGCAAGTTCCCCAATTTTTTTTTCATATAACGAAGAAGATTTAATATTACAAAACATAAATGAGTAATTAAAACAAAGTAGAAAAATACAAAGGGGGCACTATGCCCTTAAGCCCAATGCTACAGTACGACCCAACTCACTCACCAGGCCTTCTTCAACCTGTGTGTATAGAGGATAATCCAGAGCCATGGCGTGGCAACTGCGGGCACCGTCGACGCCGCGAATGGACTCGTGTCGAGCATCCGGCGAGTTCCCCAGGTGGGTAAGGTCGACCTCGACGCTCGTAGAAGAACCCTAGCGCCACACTTCCCCTCTTCCCCTCTGATTGTTCGTGCTCGAGACGCAGTCGTCGCCCCCTTCGTCGATCCCGCAGCCACCGCGCACCTCGTCGCCTGAGAAGACGTCCAGGAGAATCGCCATGGTCCCCTTCGTCCATTCTGAGCACTGAATCGATCGGGGTGCCGTCGAGCTTCGGGATCGAGCCGTCTTCCCCACCATGTACGCTGCCCCTCGTCGTCGCGTTCGTCGCGTCCGGCCACCCCGCACCCCCTAACCTCGTCCACGAGCTCTAGGGTGAGCTTCTCCTCCGATTCTCCCCTTTTACCCCTTCGATTTGTATGTCGTAGGCCGCCATCACCGTCGTTCCCGAGCTCCCGCGTATGCGTACACGCATGCCTGCACCTGTTCAGCCCCTGGATTTGCCCGTTACCTCTAGGACCATTGCCGCTCGCTCTCGTGCCGCTACTGTTGCTGGCTGTCGCTACCGGGCTGGCTGATGCTTCGCTGCTTGCTACGACTGCTCATGCCGCCGCCGCTAGCTGCTGCCATTTTCTGCTTGCTACTATCTACTGCTGCTGCCGCATGTTGCTGCTGCTTGCGGCTGGTGTGCATGCGTGTATGTGTTGTGTGAGTGGGTTTGCGTGTGTGTGCACGGCTAGCTGTGCACCGGCCAGCCGTGAGCTGATTAGTTTAGGTTAGATTAGGTGCTAATTCGGAGGGAGTCAAAGTCCTCGTGCTATATGCATATAGCTCCTTTCTTTCTCTGCTGCTTTGATGTAAATATTTTCTAGTTAATTTCGGTCAAGAGATGGTACCAGTCTGTCTGTATATATCTTTTGCGGCAGTCCCTCACCTAGCTTCAGAAGTTCAGAACCATTTCACCATTGCTTCCAAATTGAGAGGGAGTGGCGGAAGATATTCGCCTACCAGCTTTCGCTCCCTAGTCTAGGTTAGATTAGACCCCTTTAGTTAGTAGTTTAATTATTTATTTTAGTTAGTCTTGGCCTAATGACATGTAGCTCCCCAATTAAATAAGTTAGATTTATTTATTTTTTTAGGTATAATATATGACATGTGGATCATCACCTCTCTATTTGACCAATCAAACTGACTTGATGAACCCAAATTAAATTAAAACCAGAAATTTTAGAATATTCTTAAAACTTTGAAAATTAATATAAAATAATCCGTAACTCGGATGATAATATTTTATACATAAAAGTTGTTCAAAAAAATCCCACGAATCCGAATACGCAGTCCGTTCGTCTGTCGCATGCTCCTATCATAACGAACATGGAACATTTTCATCGTTTCTAGTCTGACCGGTAGTAGCCCGAGATCCGGAAAATATCGTCAGATATTCTTCCGACCCGTCTATGACGGATGTTGCTGCGTTAGCTCATGTCTAGCCTGCATCTTGCCATGTCATGCTTTGTGTTGCACCGTTGCTATTATTTATTGTTTCTTCCCCCTCTTCTTACCGGTAGACCCCGAGACTGACGCTGCTGCCGGGTACATCTACGACCCCGCTTGTTTTCAAATCTCGATTTCTGATCGACGAGCCAGACCCGACACAGTACATGCACCCCCTTCGTTGTACGACGCTACAGAGATACTATCGGGTACCGAGGGCGACACCTCGCTATGTACTCTTGATGATATCTCTATAGTATAGCTAGTCGGTCGTGGTTATCGAGGGTGATTCCTCTTTCACCATTCCCGATGACGCCTCTGTCGTGCAACCCCTCAAGTGTGGGACCCCCAGGGTGATTCCTCTAAGCCCACCTGGACGGGTACATCGTTCGGAAACCAACGAGGGTGATACCTCGGATTCCCCCCGATGTTACAACCACACAGTTACTCGACCATGTTACTGGGATCATTGGTGATTAGTTGTAAGGGTGGATTTCCGTGAGACTGTGTTGATGGCCTAATTAAAATGTTAATGGATTTGGGTATTTGATCTGGGTTGGTCGGAGACCTTTTCGCACTAACCGGCTACGCGGGAAGAATTATGGGTACTCGGCGTCGCGGTATCAGCCGAAGCTTTTCAGATGTCAGCAAATGTAGCGGCGCGCGCTCGAGTGGTCCCAAGATGCATCGCTCTTGTGATTAAGGGATGCTAGGACTGACGTCGGCCGCCCACGCCACGTGCTGGAGCGCGAAGGGGAACTGGGCCCACGAACCCTTTGTGCTTAGGAGTTAGACCGGCGGGCTGGCCTCTTTGATTTGTCTTAGGTGGGGCTGCGACGTGTCGATATTCCGAGGCCGGGCAGGACCAAGAAAAGTATGTCCGGCCAGAGTGTTATCGAGCGTGACGGGACATGTGGTGCACCCATGCACGGATGAAAATTAACTTTTCGGATAGCCGTGTCCACGGTTACAGGACGACTTGGAGTTGTGCCCCGATCTTATACAACTACAATTGTTACTTAACTGGATCATTAGTTGCCTCAGGATTGCTTCTTCGTAGGGGGTCGAGGGAGGATCTCTAGGCGTGACCTCACTTTAATATTGCTGCAACAATATGACTATTATTGTTTTACCCCTGTTGTACTCTCATCTTTTGCTGCAAGACCCTAAAGATGCTAGTCTTCGTTAGGACTAGGCCTTCTCTCTATTCTTGCTGCAGTCAGTCCACATATAAAACCCCTTCTTTGATACTGGTGCATATTTAGCATAGTTCTGATGTAAGTCTTGCGAGTACTTTCGATGAGTACTCACCGCTGCTTTGCTCTCCCCTTTGTCCCCTTGATCTGTTGCTGCGACCAGATGATGGAGCCCAGGAGTGGAGTTTCCTGCCGACGCCTGCCGCCCCGATGGTGTCATTTTTGTGGAGGCCGCTGAAGCCCAGGAGTAGTTAGGAGGTTCCCAGGCAGGAGGCCTCGCCTCGTTCGATTGTTGTATCTTTTGTGCTAGCCTTCTCTAAGGCACCCCATGTTTTATGTGTGTACTCAGATATTGTTGCTTCCGCTGATTCGTGTGTTTATCGAGCTTCCGTATTCTAGCCCTCGAGGCCCCTGGCTTGTAATATGAAGCTGATGTTATTTTATTTGTGTCTAGAGTTGTGTTGTGATATCTTCCTGTGAGTCCTTGGGTTCGATCGTACGCATTTGCGTGTATGATTAGCGTACGATTAAACCGAGGGTGTCACACTGCCGTACGCTGCAAGCCCTGTGGGTGCTCGCGGATGCAGCGATGGATCAAGCACGCTATGGCCAACCAGGCCATCTCTAGACAGGTGGCCATGCTCAACTCCGATGAGCCCACCGTCAGCCTCTTCCCTTCATCGAGCGAGGGGTCATTCGGCGACTCCGGCTGCGACAGCAGCAGGGGTGCCACCGAAATCCTAATGGCCGACACCAGCAGGGGAGGAAACCCCGATCACGCTGCGGAGAACTCTCACGAGCGTGGTGGCAGGGAGCATCTCCATGGCGACGGCAACCACCACATTCTGTAGTCGCTCATTGAGCAGCAGCGTGAAGAACTACGACGGAGGAGAGACCAAGTCCTTCGCATCCCCATCACTGGGAACACCCAGAGGAGATCACACTGGAGTACGTGCGACTGGCTAACCTGGCCGAGCGCGAGCGCCTCAAGCGGCTCTAGCATTCACTCGACGCTCGGGCTGCGAGAGACCAGCCGAGTTTGAGTCACAACCGCAAGTAGTTGTTTCCGAACGACCGCCCGCATCACATAGAGGTGATGCGGACTCCTTTGCTGAACCTGGCTGCGGCCAACCGGATCGCTGGTTCCGTTAAGCCGATGATAGTGCGACCGGGGAAGGCATTCGGCAGATCCAAGATCTGCTGAAGACAACCTTACAATTTTTTTTTGCACTGCTAAAGTCGTGGCACCATGTTCACACCAAGTTCGTCCAGGCGGACACCGTGCAGTCGGCTCATAGCCCGCACGTGCACACCCGACGCCAAAGGTCTCCTCCTCTTCCGAGAGGCCCACAGGGAGACTGGAGGCAAGGTCATCTCCTCAGGGGAGTGGCTCACTCGACCGCCGTCCTCATGATCGTAGGCCAAGCCCCAATCAGCGTCGGGGTGACGAGGGCGGCGACTACCGCCCCCCGAGTTTAACGCTCGGTCCATCATCACGCAGTAGGTGATCGATTGATCGCGATCAGGCTGGGGAGTGTCTGGCCTTGAGTGCTTCGGCCGACACATCCGAGAGGCCAAAGTACCCTCCAACTACTAGTTGGCCACGGGGATCGGCAAATTCAATGGCGAGTCGAAGTCAGAGACTTGGCTGGAAGCCTATCGAGTTGCCGTCCTGATCGGCGACAGCGACGACTACGTCACGATGAAGCACCTTCCCCTCATGTTGGAGGGTCCACGAGGGCGTGGCTCAACCAGCTGCCCCCAGCAACATCCACAATTGGGGCGATCTTGTTTGGGTGTTCGTCAAGACATTCGATGGCACGTACAAGCGCCCCGGCGGACTGAGAGAGCTGCAACACTGCGCCAGAAGACCAATGAGACTCTCCACGAGTACATTCAGCGGTGGACCACTCTCCACAACACCGTTGAGAATGTCATCAAGCACTAGGCCGTGTGCGCTTTCAAAGCAGGCACTTGGTATCGAGAGCTCATCCTCAAGTTCGGCCGATTGGGAGACCTATCTCTTGGTAGGGCCATGGAGATCGATAATCGGTACTTGAATGGTGAGGAAGAAGACCACCTCCGCAGTGGCAAGGGCCGAGCCAGCGAAGCCCCTCAGTCGGGCAACGCTGGAAAGAAGCAAAAGCAAAAAGGCGATCCATCGGGTAAAGTCAAAGTAGCTGCTGTCCAAGAAGCAAAAGCGAAAAGAAGCAAAACCAAGAAGAAGAAGGACTGGACTGGCAAGAAGAAAGCCGAGTCAAAGAGCAATCTGCTAGACCAGCCATGTCCGATCCATTCTCGCAAAGACGAGGAGGGGGCAACTATCCCCATCAAGCACACGGCTTGCGAATGCCGACTGCCCCGGATGGAGATCGGCGGAGGGACCTCCGGATACAAGGATGATGAGGACGACCCCGCGGATGCCTCTTGGTATCCTAACATTCACGTGACCCTCATGATCTTCGTTGACGTGGAGAGCAAGAGCCAATTGAAAGTTATCAATCGAGAGGTGAACATGGCAGCTCCGGCTGTCACAAAGTACCTCGACTAGGAAAAACGCGTGTCACCTTCGACCAGTCAGACCACCCAGCCAGCATAGCCACCCTCAGGAGTCAGGCGCTGGTGGTCGACCCTGCAGTCAACGGGTTCCGACTACGGAAAGTCCTCATGGATGGAGGCAGCAGCCTCAACATCATGTACGTGGACTCTCTCAAGGCCATGGACATCCTGTTGTCCCAGCTGAGCAAGAGCAACATGCAGTTCCACGAGGTCATCCCCGGGAAGAAAGCCGAGTCACTCGGTCAGATCACTTTGAGCATTGTATTCGGCAACGAGAAAAAAATGCGTTGGCTGCTCCAAGCAGCCAGGAGCCCTTGCTCTTGTACATCACTGCCACTAGCCAAGTGGTTAGCACCATACTCACCGTGGAGCGGGAAGAATCGGTCAAAGCTTACAAGGTACAAAGACCATACTACTACATTTCTGAAGTGTTGACCGCTTCAAAACAAAGGTATCCACACTATCAGAAGCTGGTCTATGGGATCAACCTGACTGTGAAGAAGGTGGTCCACCATTTCCAAGACCACTCGGTCACTGTCATCAGTGACGCTCCCTTAGCGGAAATTCTGCACAATTGGGACGCGACTGGCCGAGTGGCCAAATGGGCGATTGAGCTCCTACCAGTGGAGATCAAGTTCGAAGCCAAGAAAGCGATCAAGTCTTGGTCCCTCGCGGATTTCCTTACTGAGTGGGTAGAGCAAGAGCAGGCTGCTACAGTCTTCCCCGAGCATTGGACTATGTTCTTCGATGGATCCAAGATGCTCCATGGCTCAGGGTCTGGGCTGGTTCTCGTTTCCCCCTGGGAAGACCGTTTGAGCTACGTGCTCCAAATCAACTTTGATTCGTCCAACAACGAGGCTGAGTAGGGGCTTCGCATGGCCATCTCACTCGGTATCCGTCAATTGATGGTTTATGCCGACTCGGATCTCGTAGTCAACCAAGTCAGGAACGAATGGGACATTCGAAGCCCAAGGATGACAGCCTACTGCAGCACAGTGAGGAAGCTGGAGAAGAACTTTGAAGGATTGGAACTAGACCATGTGCCCCGAGCCAAGAACCAAGCAGCTAACGACTTGGCAAAGATCGGATCCACTCAGAGGATTGTTCCAAAGGGCGTGTTCCTCAAGCACGAACGCGCCCCCTCGGTCAAGAAGGATCCTTTCACCGAGGATCCCCCAAAAGGAATCTGTTCATCTGATCCGACTGAGATTGATGTCCCAGCCATGGTCGACCTCATCCACGAGATGCTGGTCATCACTCCCGAATGGACACAACCTAATTTAGCTTACCTGCTCCGACAAGAGCTTCCTGATGACGAGGAGGAAGCCCGCCAGATCGTCCGGCGGTCTAAAGCTTTCGAAGTACTTGGAGACAAACTGTACAAGAAGAGCGTCACAGGAGCCAGCGAGAAGTGCATATCTTCGGAGGAAGGGCTTCAAATCCTGCATGAAAACCACTCGAGAACTTGCGTACACCATGTGTCCTCTCGGACCTTGGTGGCAAAGGCCTTCAGAGTAGGTTTTTATTGGCCCCGCGCCAAACAGGTGGCAAAGGACATGGTGGACCTGTGTGTCGGATGCCACTTCTAGAAGAACCAGTCGCATAAGCCTGCATCCGCGCTAAAGACGATCTCGTGCACTTGGCCATCCGCCGTATGGGGCCTTGACATGGTCGGCCCTCTACGCACCAGATCGAGTGGATTCACCCACTTGCTAGTTGCGGTGGATAAGTTCACGAAGTGGGTCGAAGCCAAACCCATCAAAAGCTTGGACTCGGCGACTACCGTCAGCTTCATTCGGCAGATCATCTTCAGATTCGGAGTTCCCCACGACATCATCACCGACAACGGGTCCAACTTCGACTCGGATGAGTTGCACGAGTTTTGCTACTCCCAGGGCACTCGGGTTAATTATGCCGCTATGGCACACTCGTAGTCGAATGGACAAACAGAACGGGCGAATGGCATGATACTCCAAGGCCTGAAGCCCCAGTTGATTAGAGATCTCAAATACGCCGCTGGCGCTTGGGTAAAGGAGTTACCGTCCGTCTTGTGGGTGTATGCGAACGACTCCAAATTGTTCAACCGGGCGAACTCCCTTCTTCTTGGTGTACGGCTCAGAAGCCGTCCTGTCGAGTGAACTGCGTCAAAATTCCCCCTGAGTGGAGCAGTACAATGAAACCGAAGCTGAAGCAGCGCGCCAATACAACCTTGATCTTTTGAAGGAAGAGAGGGAACTAGCGCTTATTAGATCCATGGCGTACCATCAAGACCTTCGACGCTACCATGACAGACAAGTCAGGGGCCCATCATTTCAACATGGGGATCTGGTCCTCCGGCATGACCAACAAAAACCCCACAAGGTGGTGGCTCCGTGGCAAGGGCCATACGCCATCTCCAAAGTTCTGCACATTGGGGCTTACCGACTGTACAATATCAACAACGACATAGAGGAACACAGAGCTTGGAACGCAGACCTGCTCCGCAAGTCCTATAGATAGAGCTTTCATCATTCCTGTAATGAATCCGAATGAATAGAAGAATAAAGTGCTTAATTTTTCAACTATCTTTGAACACTTCACTCAAGTGAAACACACCCCCAGTGGGTGTAAAATCCTTAACAGCGAACCCGTTTTCACTTAAGGTAAAACCTACCTCGAGTGCGTACGACCTCCTCACTCGGGGGCTTAGCCGCGGACTAGTTTTTGCCTAAGTTAAAATTGTTCTGAATGAGGACACGATCGTCATTTGGATGCCATGATGGATAGGACTATCAACAAGTCCGAAAGGACTATCATCTCCGTAGCGAATCGGTTTGCCTAAGGTAAACCCTTCCCCGAGTGATCGTGGAAACATCCGCACTCGGGGACTTAGCTATGAACCAGCTTTCGCCTAAGTTAAAGTGGTTCCGAATGTTGGCAAGACCTTCATTCGGGCGCGTTTTGCCTAAGGTAGACCCTTCCTCGAGTGATCGTGGGGACCTCCACACTCGGGGTCTTAGCTGCGAACTAGCTTTCACCTAAGTTAGAGTGGTCTCAAATGGAAGGAAGATTTTCATTTGGATGCCAAGTTGAACAGGACAATCTTTCCTTAATAACTTAAACCCTGCCCTCAGTAGGGACAACGTCCATGCTTGGGGGCTTAGCCGCGGACCAGCTTTTGCCTAAGTCAAAACATTTCCGAATGAGATCACAATCGTCATTCGGATACCTTGATGGACAAGACCATCAACGACTCCGCAAGGACTATCATTTCTTGGTAGCGGACCCATTTCGCCTAAGGTAGACCCTTTCTCGAGTGATTGTGGGGACCTCCACACTCGGGGCTTAGCTGCGAACCAGCTTTTGCCTAAGTTAGAGTGGTCCCGAATGGAAGCAAGACTTTCATTCGGACGCCAAGATGAAGAGGACAACCATTCCTTAATAACTTAAATCCTGCACTAATTAGGGACAACGTCAATGCTTGGGGGCTTAGCCGCGGACCAGCTTTAGTCTAAGACAAAACGTTTCCGAATGAGATCACAATCGTCACTCGGATACCTTGATGGACAGGACCATCAACGAGTCCGCGAGGACTATCATCTCGGTAGTGAACATGTTTTGTCGAAGGTGGACCCTGTCGGCATTTTGGGAATGGGGGTACCCAGACCTGCCTGCCTGTGGCCCAGGGCGGGCCCACCTCACCGGAACTAACCAACGGGCCCGGTGCCATTCAAGGTAAGGCCATCGTGAGGGGTCAAGCCTCATGAGGAGGAGGAGCATCAAGACCCGTAGGGGGCCTCCTCAGGACCCATCCGGAGCGGCGGATATTCTGAGTCAAGGTCGGGCCTCAGGAGTCAATGGTGACGCTAGGAAAGGACAGGCGAGCAGCAAATGGTAGGACGGGGCAGTTTCCCCTTTGGTGCAAAGGAGGCAGGAGCGTACACGGGTTCCAAATGCATCTTCCAAAGGTTTCCCTTCTGGTCCAACGAAGCTGCCGCCGCCCTCTAGTAGGGCAAACCTCATCCTCGGGCCCGTCTCTGCAGCGTAGACAGTTACTTTGCACGCGAAGACCACCTTTGGGCAGGGGAGCATGTTCCCATGTTCCCCTTAAAAATTGGCCATTGTGGGATCCCTTCCCGCCGAAGCTATAAGGGAAGAGGACCGAGGCCTTCGCTATAAATAGAGAGGGTAGGATACTTGAGAGGGAGAGTTCATTCGCACGGTAGAACAATACATCTAGACACTTGGCCTTCGGAGGCTCGAGAGCACTGTACTAGTTCACCCACCACCTCCGCGAGAGGCAATCCACCAAAAGCAGGAGTAGGGTTTTACGCTTCACAGCGGCTCGAACCTGGGTAAACTGTTGTGTCCTGTGCTACCCTCTCCATCGATTGAGTCCTTCATCGTTTTCATCGAGTAGTGGGCTATGCTAGGCTGAGCAGGGAGAGACCTTCGTACACGCCCCAGTGTTTGAATCCTTAGGGTTTTGCAGAGCCTGAAATCCGACATTTGGTGCGCCAGGTAGGGGGCGTGTCGAGGTTTCCTTCAAAGCTCCATCTTCACCAAGCTCCACGGTTCCAATGGCTGACGCTCACCGGGTTTGCACAAAGTGCCGTGCCACCCGGATCGCCCAGACCACACCCGTCGGTGCCGCCGGCGCGCGCCGGTCGCTCTCACCCATGGTGAATGCTGCCACCGGCCCCGAAGTTCAAGAGCAACAAGGCTCCTCCCAGCCGGTGACCGAGCCGGTCGATGGCAGCACCACCACTCTGTAGCTCGCCAGGCCTTTGGGGTCGGCATGGCGTGCCGAGCCAGAGATGCCCCACGGCCGGCGCGCGCTTGCCATGGCCACCGAGCTGCTCCGTTATCTGCCTGCTCCTGACCGCCACGACGACTGGCTCTAGCGCATCGAGGAGCTCATCACCGCCGCCGGTGACTCAGCGGCGCTCTCCCGCTCGCTCCGACCCCAGCCGTCCCTGTCGAACAACGAGGAACAAGGCGCGCTGCCCCCACCCCCGCAGTGTGTCGTGGACCCTGAGCCCAGGCAGGAAGCGCGACCCCGCGTCCGGCCTCGTGAACCCATGGCGGGACCTGGACATGAAGCAAGCTGCCAGATGATTCCCCGGCCCCGCGCCAATGTATGCGCGCCTCCGACACTGCAAATCCCGCGTCGTGAGCACGACCCGCTCGAAGCAGACCCCGTGGATCAACAAGACCCGATGGCCCCGCGCGTACCGTACCTGTTGGACCTGTGGGGTGCCTCGCTATCGCCCCCCGAGCTCTACCCCGCTACGTGGCCCTGCAATTTCAAGCCCGACCTGCCCCCGAGTTACGATGGCACCCAAGACCCGGTTGAGTTCTTGCAACTCTACACGCTAAGCATCAGGGCGGCGGGAGGAGGCAACAAAATCATGGCATGCTGGTTCCCAATGGCGCTCAAGGGCGGCGCACTCTCTTGGCTCCTCAACCTCCCGAAGGCATCCATCACCTCCTGGGACGGCCTGCGCAAGCGCTTATTGGCCAACTTCTAGGGCACCCGTGACCGCACCCCCACCGTGAACGACCTCGACGCATCAAGCAGCAGGAGGGAGAGACCCTACACAAGTTCATACATCGCTTCACGGTTATGCGCCTCACAATCCCTAAGGCGTCAGACGAAGCCGTCATCTCGGATTTCTCCGACGGAGTCACCGACCTCAAGATGAAGGAAGAGCTCGCCATTAACGATGAAATGAGAACCGCACTGGGATGTTCAACTTGGCAAGCAAATGCGCCAAAGCTGAAGAAGGACGCATGTCGCTCCTCAGGCCCCAGGAGGAGGACCCAAAAGAGAAGAAAGCCAAAGCCAAGGAGGTGAAGCGCAAGGCCCCGGTGGTGCTCGCCGCTGAGCCCGAGGCGAAGCATGTCTGAGGGGGAGAGCTCCCATCCGGAGGGGGGCCGACGTGCATCTTCCATGGCACCAACGGCCATGATACCTCCGAGTGTCAAGAACTCCATTTGGTCCAGGCCGAGCACTTGAACAGGCGCCCGAACAGTTCGACAGAAGCCTCGCGCATGGAGGAGGCCGCAATGGGGGCTGCTGGGATGACCGAGAACTGCGTCAGGGGTGGCGTGAACAGCCTCAGGAGGACCGCTGGCGTGGCCATCCTCAGGAGGACCGCTGGCGCGATAACCCTCAGGAGGGGCAACGACGCGGTCAGCCTCGTGAGGTTTGCCCTCGGGAGGCCGGGCTGCCCCCGTTGCCTTTGCCACCCAGGAGGAGGGATGAAGATAGGAAGGACGACGAGGCTGGGGGGTTCCAGGAGGCCAGGGCGGTGGCCTCCATCCTGGGCGACGCCCAGACTCCAGCCTCCAACCGCGCCTTCAAGCAGTTTGCCCGGGAGGTGAATGCCGCTCTCCCAAGGCCAGAAGCGATGCGTCCCCTCAACTGGTCTCAGACCACCATCGCCTTCGACCCAAGCGACCAGCTCATGTGCTCGTTCATGGCCGGCAAGCTCCCAATGATGTGCACCTCGATCATCAGCACCGTCCACCTGCAACTCCGCCCACACCCAGTACATGGGGTAAACAGCTGAATGTACGGAGCCGCTTGCACGTCAAGGGGGACCCCTGAGCATCGCGACTTAGGGGCCTAACTATGCCCGTCGCGCCTTCCCCCTTTGGGCCGTCCTCGGTTGGTTCAATCACGGGAAGGTACACGCGGGGCGGGCCCTGCCGACACAGAGCCCAGTGCGCTTGACAAATCACTTCGGGTCCCTTAGGAAGAACACTGGAGTCACTCGTACATCAAGGGGGACTCCTGAGCATCGCGACTTAGGAGCCTGGACTGCGTCCATAGCCCCTTCCCCTTTTGAGCCGCCCTTTCCGGTCAGTTCAACCACGGGGAGGTTCGCGCGGGGCGGGCCGTGCCGATGCAGAGTGCTGAAGGAGTTCGAGAGTCTCAAATGACTGGCTTGTTAGGAGGAACATTGGAGTCACTCATACGTTAAGGGGGACCCCTGAGCATCGTGACTCAGGGGCCTAACTACTCTCGTAGCCCCTTCCCCCTTTGGGCCGTCCTTGGTTTCCGGTTGGTCCAATCGCGGGGAGGTACGCGCGGGGCGGGCCCCGCCGACGCGGAGTGCCGAAGATGTCCCAAGTTTCGAAATCTTCGCCGTGTTCTCCTCATGAGGGCAACTCGCGCGTCAAGGGGGCTCCTGAGTATCGCGGGAAGGTACGCGCAGGGCGGGCCCTACCGACGTAGAGTAACACAACAAACATGACAGGAACAGGGCGAGGAAAACATTCAAGCATTTAGTTATTACAAACCATGACCAAGTTCATAAAAACCTAAATAAGTTTAACGCCGCCGTGAGGCACGATGTGCATTGCAGGAGAATAACATGGACAAGAAATTAGGAGGAGCCACCGCCAGTCGCCCCCTTCGTAGGGGGCTGGTCGTCCATGTTAGAGGCATTGTCTTCCCCATCATCGGCTTAAGCGGCGCCTGGAGATGAAGGGGTTGCGACGCGGGCGAACCTCTTCACCAACGCCTCCATAGGACCCTTCACCGCCTTCGCGGTGCGGTTGCGGGCCTCGGCTACCGGCACGATCACGGAGCTTAGATTGAATCCGGGGTCATGAAGATTAAGATGGCTGAAGACGTGAGTCGCAACCGTGAAGAAGAGGTTGCGGCACCCACTGTTGAAGATCTTGTCCATCTGCACGATGGCGCTCTCTAGCGCCGCGACGAGCCCTTTCGTGAGCGCGACAAAGCGGTCCTCCGGGGTGGTCAGAGGCTCGTCGAACTCGTCCCGGCAGAGGGAGCAGAGCGCTGTGCGAAGCCTAAGCTCAACGTCAGGAAAGCAGGCTAGCTCCACGGCTCTCCTCTCCTTGGCCGCGACGAGAGCTTTGTCCTGGGCGTCATGGAGGCCCTTCCTCGAGGCAGCCTCCTTCTCATGCTCTTCCAAGTGTGCCTGCTTCGCGCTCAGGCCATTCGTCTCCTGGGATAACTCTCCCTTCCGGGCAACAAGCTTGGCCTCGCGGGACTTAAGCTCTTCCCCCTGCAGACAACGTTGCTCGGCCAGCTCGGCTTGTTCTCCTTGGAGGACGTTCAGGCGGGCTTCCACCTCTTCACGGTGCTCGATAGCTGCCTTGGCTTCCTTCAGCGCATTCCCCCACGCGACACGTGCAGCCTCGGCCTCCCTCTCGACCTTCCTCATCTCGACTGCGACATCACCCAGGGCGGTGAAAGCCGCATCCAAGATACCTTGGGTGAGCACCGAGGTCTTCTGGACCTCCTCCTTAGAGTCTCTAGTGCAGGCGCGGGTGCTGCTGCCGGAGGGGCAGCGCCACGAAGAACAAGGGCCCCCGAAAACTGCTCAACAATTGTGGGCATCAACACCCCAGGAGCCTGAGAACCCTTGCGGGCGTGGCCGCCGGGCAGCGGCATCCCCATGGTCGCTTCAGGATGCTTCGGGGGCTCGGGGGGCTCGACGACCAAGGCCAGGGAGACTACCCCATGAGCCTCCTCCTGCCCACCTGCAGACGGCGACGCGCCGACGAGAGCAGGCGGGGCATCGGGAGTTGCCTTCGGCTTGATGACCATATTCTTCCTCTTCGCCCCCGGCGAGACGACATCCCTAGATGTCAAGTAAAAAGGAGCAAATCAGCCAAGCATGGACAATAGACACACAAGGCGTGCCCAAGCAGGAAACTTACTCTTCGACATCGCGCCATCTCTTCCTCCTCTTCGCCACGGCGACAGCAGAAGCAACAGGCCCCCCCATGGAGGGAGGCAAGCTCGGTGCCTTGGATCTCCCGCCGGTAAAGGCGGGGTGCGCCGGGGACGACTCAGCCCCGGGCTTCCGGGACGCAAGAACGCATGCAGATCGTGTGGCGCACGGGGTCGACACGGGCCCCCTGGAGGCCCTGGCCAGGCGCGAGGGGGTCCCGACGGAGGTATCACCAGTGGCGTCATTATCCTCGAGCTCGCGCAGAAGGACGGATTGCGACGGGAGAGGCAGGCTCACCACACGGTCGTCGACGGTCTTCTCCGAATCCCCTTCACCGAAGGTGTCGCCGGATGACACCTCCACTGGACCGGAGCCCTCAGCCGGGAGGAGGCCCTGCTCGTTGAAGACGGGCATTGCATCGACCAGGTCGGCCCGGTCGTCACGACGGTATAATGAACCCAGGGCCTCGGGAAGGTCGCCAGGGTCGCCGCCGAGCAAAATCGCCACAACCCTGCTCAGGTCCTCTATACGGAGGTCCCAGGACCGAAGCCGGAGCTCGTCGTCGCTTGCCCCGTACTCCCACAGGGGCCTGGAGTGTGACCGAAGAGGTGCCAAACATTGCGCCAGGAACTCCTTCACAATCATTCCCCCGGTCAGCCTCTTGGCGCTGATGTCGTGGGAAAAGCGCTCCAGCATGAGCACAACCCGAGGGTCGGAGAGCTTCGCCGAGCTCCACGCGGAGGTCTTCTCCGGCAACTCCTTTGGCACTTCCAACCGAGGGTTGGTATCCTTGAGGCACATAAGGACCCAGCGGTTCCTGAAGTTCTCCACCTTCTTCCCGGCCTTCAAGAGCACGTTGCCGTTCTGGGCCTCCACGAAGGAAACGCATGCCGACAAATGAGCGCCGTCGTGCAGGCGCAAGCTGAAGAAGTGGCGGAGGAGGGCAACCGAAGGCTGCACACCAATGGAAGCCTCGTAGTAGAAAGCAAAGACAGACGAAAGCAAGATGGAGTTGGGATGGAGATGAAGGGCTTGGATCCCATAGTGGTCCAAGACAGCTGTGAACAACCGGGAGAAAGGCGGCACCAGCCCAGCGTAAATACTGTGAAGGAAGAAGAGGTATACTGCCTCGGGCGCGGGCCGCTCCTCCACAGTGCTAGGCGAGATCAGGGTTCACCCGTGCTCGCTGGACTTGGCCTCAGTCCATGGAAGCACGGAGACGAGACCCGCTTCCTTGGAGAGGGCGCAGTCCCGGAACGGAGAAGCCGGGGCCGGACCATGCCCCTTTGGCTTTTGCTTGCCGGCGGGTGCCATTGCTAAACTGGCAAGGAACTATCCGGCGTTGGATCTGGGAGGCGCCGGTTGGAGTCGGAGACTGAAGAAGAAGGGCAAGTATGGAAGAAGGAAAGCAATAAGGCACCAAAGCTACAAGAAGGGCACCTAATAAGGGGGGGCAGAGATAGAGGACAAGGAGGACCCGACACCAGCCGCGTGACGCGCACCGGCCTGGCCCACATGCATTTGGAGGCCCACGACGCCTCATGCTGCCCCCCGAGGCTCGGCTCCAAAGTTAACCCGAGCACTCCGCGGGACCAGGGGCTACTGTCAGCGTTCTCGGAATGGGGGTACCCAGACCTGCCTGCCTGTGGCCTAGTGCGGGCCCACCTGACCGAAACAAACCAACGGGCCCGACACCGTTCAAGGTAACGCCCTTGTGAGGGGCCAAGCCTCACGAGGAGGAGCAGCGTCAAGACCCGCAGGGGCCTCCTCAGGACCCCTCCGGAGCGGCGGATATTCCAAGGCAAGGCCGGGCCTCAGGAGTGAATGGTGATGCCAGGAAAGGACAAGCGAGCAGCAGACGGCAGGACGGGGCAGTTTCCCCTTTGGTGCAAAGGAGGTGGGAGCGTATAGGGGTTCCAAAGGCATCTTCCAAAGGTTTCCCTTGTGGTGCAACGACGCCGCCGCCGCTCACTAGTAGGGAAAACGTCATCCTCGGGCCCGTCTCTACAGCGCGGACAGTTACTTTGCAGGTGAAGACCACCTTTGGGTAGGGGAGCATGTTCCCGTGTTCCCCTTGAAAATTGGCCGCTATGGGATCCCTTCCCGTCGAAGCTATAAGGGAAGAGGACCGGGGCCTCCGCTATAAATAGAGAGGGTAGGATACTTGAGAGGGAGAGTTCATTCGCATGGTAGAACAATACATCTAGCCACTTGTCCTCCGGAGGCTCGAGAGCATTGTACTATTTCATCGACCACCTCCGTGAGAGGCAATCCGCCAAAAGCACGAATAGGGTTTTACGCTTCACAGCGGCCCAAACCTGGGTAAACTGTTGTGTCCTGTGCTACCCTCGCCATCGATTGAGTCCTTCGTCATTTCCATCGAGTAGTGGGCTAGGCGAGGCTGAGCAGGGAGAGACCTTCGTACAGGCCCCAGTGTTCGAATCCATAGGGTTTTGCAGAGCTCGAAATCCGACAGACCCTTCCCCGAGTGATCGTGGAAATCTCCACACTTGGGAGCTTAGTTGCGTACCAGTTTTCGCTTAAGTCAAAGGGGTTCCAAGTGAAGGCAAGACCTTCATTCAAGCGGCAAGATGAGCAAAACATATACTTCTTGGTAGCGAACCCGTTTCTCCTAAGCTAGAGCCTTCCTCGAATGATCATGGAAACTTTCACACTCGGGGGTTAGCTGCGAACCAATTTTTGCCTAAGTTAAAGCAGTCTCGAATGAAAGCAAGACTTTCATTCGGACGCCAACATGAACATGATACGTCTCAAACGTATCTATAATTTTTGATGGTTTCACACTCTCATCTTGTCTTCTTTGGTTGTTTTATGTACCTTTTATATCTTTTTTGGGACTAACTTATTAATTCAGTGCCAAGTGTTAGTTCCTGTTTTTTCCGTGTTTTTGACTCTTTTCAGATCTGATTTTGGAATGGAGTCCAAACGGAAGAAAAACCCCGAAATGATTTTTTCCCGAACGGAAGAAGATCAGGGGGCCTTTGGGCCAAGCCTGGTGGGCTCCAGGGAGCCCACAAGCCCCCACTCCGCCACCAGGGGGAGGCGGCGGTGGGTAGGCTTGTGGCCTCCCTAGCCGCCCCCTGACCTAGGTCTTTGGCCTATAAATTCCCAAATATTCCGCAAAAAATCAGGGGAGCCTCGAAAATACTTTTCCGCCGCCGCAAGCTTCCGTTTTCGCGAGATCTCATCTGGAGACCCTTCCCGGCGCCCTACCGGAGGGGACTTTGGAGTTGGAGGGCTTCTTCATCATCATCATCGCCCCTCCAATGACTCGTGAGTAGTTCACTTCAGACCTACGGGTCCGTAGTTAGTAGCTAGATGGCTTCTTCTCTCTCTTGGATCTTCAATACAAAGTTCTCCATGATCTTCATGGAGATCTATCCGATGTAATCTTCTTTGGCGGTGTGTTTGTCAAGATCCGATGAATTGTGGATTTGTGATCAGATTATCTATGATATATATTTGAGTCTTTGCTGATTTCTTATATGCATGATTTGATATCCTTGTAAGTCTTTCTGAGTCTTGGGTTTTGTTTGGCCAACTAGATCTATGATTCTTGCAATGGGAGAAGTGCTTGGTTTTGGGTTCTGCCATGTGGTGACCTTTCCTAGTGATAGTAGGGGCAGGAAGGCACACATCAAGTAGTTGCCATCAAGGGTAAAAATATGGGGGTTTTATCATTGTTTGATATTATCCCTCTACATCATGTCATCTTGCTTAAGGCGTTACTCTGTTCTTATGGACTTAATACACTAGATGCATGCTGGATAGCGGTCGACGTGTGGAGTAATAGTAGTAGATGCAGACAGTATCGGTCTACTTGTTTTGGACGTGATGCCTATAGAAATAATCATTGCATAGATATCGTCACGACTTTGCGCGGTTCTATCAATTGCTCGACAGTAATTTTTTCACCCACCGTCTACTTGCTTTCATGAGAGAAGCCACTAGTAAACACTACGGCCCCCGGGTCTATTCACATCCATCGTTTACATCTCTGCTTTTACTTTGCTTCGTTACTTTGTTGCTTTCGGTTCTCACTTGGCAAACAATCTATAGGGGCTTGACAACCCCTTCATAACATTGGGAGCAAGTTTTTGTGTTTGTGCAGGATCTTGAGATACTCCTCCACTGGATTGATACCTTGGTTCTCAAACTGAGGGAAATACTTACCACCGCTACGCTACATCACCCTTTCCGCTTCGAGGGAACACCAATGCAAGGCTCCAAGGCCACGGGGGAAATCCTTTGCATATTTGCCTAGGAAGTCCCTTAAGGCGTAGCCGCAGCAGAAAGATCAAGCCAAGTATTCTCCCGTCGACGTGCCTATTTCTGGCACCGTTGGAAGCTCTTTTGTTGCAGTAGCAGAAGTATTTCTGGCGCCATTGCCGGGGATACACAGCAGACATCAGAAGTATTTCTGGCGCCGTTGCCGGGGAGGAGAAATCAAGATCTATCCAAGTAGGTCTCACAAACTCTTCTCTTGCATTTACTTTTGTTGCTAGTTGCCTCTCGTTTTCCTCTCCTCCACTTCACATTTGCCGCTTTCATTTGCCTTTTTCGTTCGCCCTTTTCTCTCGCTTGCTTTCTGTTTGCTTGTGTGCCATGTGCCTTCAATATGCTTGCATCTTCACTTGCTGAAAATCTAGTGATATGGATCCTCATCCACTAGCTAATCTCTTTAAGAGACCCACTTATGTGGAACGAATTACTAGTAAGTTGAGTGCAATTGACTATCTTTATGGAGTTTTGATTGAGTTGCGTGGATCTGAAAATCATGATGAAGAAATTTATGAAATGATTCACGAGGGCTCCTTGGATGAAAAGCATGATTGCAATGGTTTCACTACAAATTCTATTAGTGACAATCATGCTAAAAATATGCAAAACCCTAAGCTTGGGGATGCTAGTTTTGCTATGACCACTACTTATTGCAATAATCATGATTGGGGTGATGATCTTTCTTATGATCTTGAAAATTTGTTTAAGCCTCATGATGAATATGATGTTTGCAATAAGATTGAAAGTGGGTTCGGAGAAGTCATGACTTTAGTTGATGATAGTCCCACTATTTTTGAAGAGCGTCAACTTTGCATGCATGTGGATCATGAAAAGAATATCCTATGTGATAGTTACATTGTTGAATTCGAATATGATCCCACATGTAATTATTTTGAGACAGGAAAATATTGTGGTAGAAACTTTCATGTTACCAAATTACCTCTCGTTATGTGGAGATTGCTATTGTCTCTTTCTTCTTCCTTGCATATGGCAACTATTGGTTGTTTTGCCAATTTGTTTTCCTATAAAATGCCTATGCATAGGAATTATGTTAGACTTATATGTGTTTTTCACATGCTTTATGATGCTCTCGTTGTGCTTCAATTCTTGTCTTTGGTGTGAGCATCATTGATTTATCAATGCCTAGCTAAGGGCGTTAAACAAAAGCGCTTGTTGGGAGGCAACCCAATGAATCTATCCTTTTTATTTATGTTTTGTGTTTTTCGCACTTTCATAATTCTGTTATGATTGTGTTTTTTGTGTTTCTTTTTGCGTTTGTGCCAAGAAAAACCGTTATGATTAGTCTTGGGGATGATCGTTTGGTCATGCTGGAAAAGACAGAAACTTTCTGCTCACGAAAATAATTTTCATTTTTTATGTAAGAGATTTTGAGTTGATTCTTTTTTCTTCTGATTTCTACGCAAATTCTTTAGACCGTCATAATTTTTTAGAATTTTTGAAGTACCAGAGGTATACTAAATATACAGATTGCTACAGACTGGTCTGCTGTTAACAGATTCTGTTTTTGTTGTGTTGGTTGCTTATTTTGATGAAACTATGGATAGTATCGGGGGGTATTAGCCATGGAAGATTGAAAGTACAGTAACCCAACATCAGCACAAGTAGAATTTAAGTTTGATACAGTACGTAAGGAAGTGGTGGTTTGCTTTCTTGTACTAATGTTATCACGAGTTTCGTTTTAAGTTTCGTGTTGTGAAGTTTTCAAGTTTTGGGTGATGTTCTTATGGACAAAGAGATAAAGAGTGGCAACAGATCAAGCTTGGGGATGCCCAAGGCACCCCAAGATATTCAAGGATGCCGTAAAAGCCTAAGCTTGGGGATGCCCCACGAAGGCATCCCCTCTCTCGTCTTCAATCCGTCGGTAACGTTACTTGGGGCTATATTTTTATTCACCACATGTTATGTGTTTTTGCTTGGAGCGTCTTGTATCATAGGAGTCTTTTATTTTTTGTTGTGTCACAATCATCCTTGCTGCACACCTAGAGAGAGTGACATGCACACACCGTGATTTTGTCAAGCTTCACTTATATCTTCTGGTAGACAATTCGGCTCACATGTGCTTCACTTATATCTTTTGAGCTAGATACTTTTGCTCTATGTGCTTCACTTATATCTTTTAGAGCACAGCGGTGCGTGGCTTGGTAGTTGATCTATTCTTTGAAAGTAGTCTCAAAAGGGGTAGTTATCCATAGGGATACGAAAACTTCCACCTTCATGTGCATTGAATAGTTAGAGAAGTTTGATTCATCTCAATTAGTTTTGAGTTGTGGTTATGGTAATATTAAAGTCATGCTAGTAAGGTGCTGTGGATCTAGAAATACTTGTGTTGAAGTTAGTAATTCCCGTAGAATGCACGTATGGTGAACCGCTATGTGATGAAATCTGAGCATGATTAGTATATTGATTGTCATCCTTTGCGTGGTGGTCGGGATCGCGCGATGGTTTATACCTACCAACCCTTCCCCTAGGAGTATGCATTGAATGCTTTGGTTCGATTACTAATAAAACTTTTGCAACAAGTATATGAGTTCTTCATGACTAATGTTGAGTCCATGGTTTAGATGCACTTTCACCTTCCACCATCACTATCTTCTTAGTGTCGTGCAACTTTCGCCGGTGCACAAAACCCACCATTAGCCTCCCTCAAAACAGCCACCATACCTACCTACTATGGCTTTTTCAAAGTTATTCCGAGATATATTGCCATGCAACTACCACCATGACATGTGCCACCATTTATACATTGCCACTACATGATCGTAAGATAGCTAGCATGATGTTTCCATTGATGTCTATGCCATGCTAGATCATTGCCACGGTACACTACCGAAGGCATTCCATATAGAGTGATCGTTACTCTAAGTTTTGAGTTGAAAGTGTGATGATCATCATTAATTGAGCATTGTCCCATGTGAGGAAATAAAAGAGGCCAAATAAGCCCACCAAAAAAAGAGAGGCCAAAGAGCCCACCAAAATAAAAAAATAAGAGAAAAAGAGAGAAGGGACAATGCTACCACTTTTTCCACACTTGTGCATATTAAGCACCATGATATTCATGATTGAGAGTCTCTCGTTTTGTCACCACCATATAGTTAGTGGGAAATTTTCATTATATAACTTGGCTTGTATATTCCTATGATAGGCTTCCTCAATGTTGCCTTAGGTCTTCGTGAGCAAGCAAGTTGGATGCACACCCACTAGTTTTCTTTAAGAGCTTTCGCATACTCGTAGCTCTAGTGCATCATTTGTATGGAAATCCCGACTCATTCACATTAATATCTATTGATGAGCATCTCCACAGCTCATTGATATGCCTAGTTAATGTGACTATCTTCTCCTTTTTTGTCTTGCAACCTCCACTACATTGCACACCATTTATAGTGCTATAACCATGGCTCACGCTCATGTATTGCGTGAGAGTTGAAAAGGTTTGAGAAAGTAAAGGTGTGAAACAATTACTTGGCCAATACCGGGGTTGTGCATGATTTAAATTCATTGTGCAATGATGATAGAGCATAGCCAGACTATATGCTTTTTTAGGTATAACTTTCTTTTGGCCTTGTTATTTTGAAAGTTCATGATTACCTTGCTAGTTTGCTTGTATTATTATTGTTTCCACGTCAATAGAAAACTATTGTTTTGAATCTATTGGATCTGAACATTCACGTCACATAAGAGGAATTACAAAGGACACCTATGCTAGGTAGCATGAAAGCATCAAAAGTTCATTCTTATCACTTCCCTACTCGAGGACGAGCAGGAGTTAAGCTTGGGGATGCTTGATACGTCTCAAACGTATCTATAATTTTTGATGGTTTCACGCTGTTATCTTGTCTTCTTTGGTTGTTTTATGTACCTTTTATATCTTTTTTGGGACTAACTTATTAATTCAGTGCCAAGTGCCAATTCCTGTTTTTTCCGTGTTTTTGACTCTTTTCAGATCTGATTTTGGAACGGAGTCCAAACAGAAGAAAAACCCTGAAATGATTTTTTCCCGAATGGAAGAAGATCACGGGGGCCTTTGGGCCAAGCCAGGTGGGCTTGAGGGAGCCCACAAGCCCCCACTCCGCCACTAAGGGGGAGGTGGCGGTGGGCAGGCTTGTGGCCTCCCTGGCCGCCCCCTGACCTAGATCTTTGGCCTATAAATTCCCAAATACTTTTCCGCCGCCGCAAGCTTCCGTTTCCGCGAGATCTCATCTGGAGACCCTTCCCGGTGCCCTACCGGAGGGGACTTTGGAGTTGGAGGGCTTCTTCATCATCATCATCGCCCCTCCAATGACTCGTGAGTAGTTCACTTCAGACCTACGGGTCCGTAGTTAGTAGCTAGATGGCTTCTTCTCTCTCTTGGATCTTCAATACAAAGTTCTCCATGATCTTCATGGAGATCTATCCGATGTAATCTTCATTGGCGGTGTGTTTGTCGAGATCCGATGAATTGTGGATTTGTTGATTTCTTATATGCATGATTTAGGATATATATATATTTGAGTCTTTGCTGATTTCTTATATGCATGATTTGATATCCTTGTAAGTCTCTCCGAGTCTTGGGTTTTGTTTGGCCAACTAGATCTATGATTCTTGCAATGGGAGAAATGCTTGGTTTTGGGTTCTGCCATGTGGTGACCTTTCCCAGTGATAGTAGGGGCAGCAAGGCACACATCAAGTAGTTGCCATCAAGGGTAAAAAGATGGGGTTTTTATCATTGGTTTGAGATTATCCCTCTACATCATGTCATCTTGCTTAAGGCGTTACTTTGTTCTTATGGACTTAATACACTAGATGCATGCTGGATAGCGGTCGACGTGTGGAGTAATAGTAGTAGATGCAGACAGTATCGGTCTACTTGTTTTGGACGTGATGCCTATAGAAATAATCATTGCATAGATTTCGTCATGACTTTGCGCGGTTCTATCAATTGCTCGACAGTAATTTGTTCACCCACCGTCTACTTGCTTTCATGAGAGAAGCCACTAGTAAACACTACGGCCCCCGGGTCTATTCACATCCCTCGTTTACATCTCTGCTTTTACTTTGCTTATTACTTTGTTGCTTTCAGTTCTCACTTGGCAAACAATCTATAAGGGATTGACAACCCGTTCATAGCGTTGGGAGCAAGTTTTTGTGTTTGTGCAGGATCTTGAGATACTCCTCCACTGGATTGATACCTTGGTTCTCAAACTGAGGGAAATACTTACCATCGCTACGGTACATCACCCTTTCCGCTTCGAGGGAACACCAACGCAAGGCTCCAAGGCCACGGGGGAAATCCTTTGCATACTTGCCTAGGAAGTCCCTTAAGGCGTAGCCGCAGCAGAAAGATCAAGCCAAGTATTCTCCCGTCGACGTGCCTATTTCTGGCGCCGTTGGAAGGTCTTTTGTTGCAGTAGCAGAACACGACAATCATCCTAAACTGCAATTCAATTTTTGCATAGGGAGACTCGGTCCCGAGTGAGGATGATAACCCACAAGTATAGGGGATCAATTGTAGCCTTTCTCGATAAGTAAGAGTGTCGAACCCAACGAGGAGCTTAAGGTAGGACAAATATTCCCTCAAGTTCTATCGACCACCGATACAACTCTATGCATACTTTACGTTCGCTTTACCTAGAACTAGTATGAAACTAGAAGTACTTTGTAGGAGTGATAGGATAGGTTTGCAAGAAAAGAAAGAACACGTACATAAAAACTAGGGGCTGGTTAGATAAAGAAACAATTACATTAGTCTAACGAGTGTGGAAAAGTGGTGGTAGGAGTTGCGGAATTGTCCCTAAGCAATTGACTATGTTACTAAACCGATAGCAAATTTTATGTGGGAGAGGCCACTGCTAGCATGTCATCCCTTACTTGGAATTCTATGCACTTATGATTGGAACTATTAGCAAGCATCCACAACTACTAACGTTCATTACGGTAAAACCCAACCATAGAAATAAGATATATTGGTCCCCCTTCAGTCCCATATGCATCAATTTCTATGCTAGGCTGAAGCTTGTGTCACCCTTGCCCTCCAATACATAGTCCTATCAACATAAAACTAACCCTATGGTGTGATCCACGCGCGCACTCATATGATGGGCACCAAAGGACATCAACATAACCACAAGCAAATTAAACCAATCATAGCAATTCATGAATCACCGATAGGACAATGAAAATCTACTCAGACATCATAGGATGGCAACACATCATTGGATAATAATATGATGCATAAAGCACCATGTTCAAGTAGAGGGTGCAGCGGGTTGCGGGAGAGTGGACCGCTAAATATAGATGGGGGAATGTGATGGAGGTGTTGGTGAAGATGACAGAGGTGTTGGTGTAGATCGCCGTCACACGATGATGTCCCGGGCGGCGTTCCGGCACCGCCGGGAGAGAGGGGGAGAGAGCCCCCCTGCTTCTTCTTCTTCCTTGACCTCCTCCCTAGATGGGAGAAGGGTTTCCCCTCTGGTCCATGGTCTCCATGGCGGCGGAGGGGCGAGAGCCCCTCCGAGATTGGATCTTTCTCTCTCCGTGTCCTTCTATTTCTGCGCTCCGAGATTTTGGCTTTCACCGTTTCTTAAATTCCCAGAGATCCGTAACTCCGATTGGGCTGAAATTTAACACGATTTTCTTCCGGATATTATATTTCTTGTGGCGAAAGAAGGGCCCCAACCGCCTTTGGGATTTGTCACAAGCCTGCCAGGCGTGAGCCCACCCCCAGGCCACGGCTAGGGGGCTTGTGTCCCCCTCGGGCATCGTTTCACGTTGATTCTTCGTCCCAAAAATCATAAATATTCCAAAAAAAATCCCCGTAGTTTTTTTTATTGCGTTCGGACTTCGTTTTGTATGGATAATCTGCGAAACAATAAACATGCAACAAACAGGAACTGGCACTCGGCACTGGATCAATATGTTAGTCCCAAAAATAGTATAAAAAGTTGCCAAAAGTATATGAAAGTTGTAGAATATTGGCATGAAACAATCAAAAATTATAGATACGATGGAGACGTATCAGCCTCCCCAAGCTTAATTCCTCCTCGTCCTCGAGTAGGTAAATGATAAAAAAGATAATTTTTGATGTGGTATGCTACCTAGCATAATCTTGATCATATAATCTAATCATGACATGAATACTAAAACACGAGTTATTCCAAGCAATAGTCTATCATTTGACATAAAGACAATAATATTTCAAGCATACTAACAAAGCAATCATGTATTCTCAAAATATCATGGCCAAAGAAAGTTATCCCTACAAAATCATATAGTCTGGCTATGCTCCATCTTCCCCGCACAATGTATTTAAATCATGCACAACCCCGGTTTTAGCCAAGCAATTGTTTCATACTTTAGTGTTGTCAAACTTTTTCAACTTTCACGCAATACATGAGCGTGAGCCATGGACATAACACTATAGGTGGAATAGAATATGGTGGTTGTGTAGAAGACAAAAAAGAGGAGATAGTCTCACATCAACTAGGCATATCAACGGGCTATGGAGATGCCCATCAATAGATATCAATGTGAGTGAGTAGGGATTGCCATGCAAGAGATGCACAAGAGCTATAAGTTTATGAAAGCTCAAAAAGAAACTAAGTGGGTGTGTATCCAACTCGCTTGCTCACGAAGACCTAGGGCAATTGAGGATGCCCATCATTGGAATATACAAGCCAAGTTCTATAATGAAAATTTCCCACTAGTATATGAAAGTGAAAACATAGGAGACTCTCTATCATGAAGATCATGGTGCTACTTTGAAGCACAAGTGTGGTAAAGGATAGTAGCATTGTCCCTTCTCTCTTTTCTCTCATTTTTTTGGTGGGCTTCTTTGGCCTCTTTTTTTTATTTGGACTTCATTGGCCTCTTTTATTACTTCCTCACATGGGACAATGCTTTAATAATGATGATCATCACACTTTTATTTACTTACAACTTGATTCTTAGAACAAAATATGACTCTATATGAATGCCTCCGGAGGTGTACTTGGATGTGCAACGATCTAGTGTAGCAATGACATCAAAAAACGGAAAAGCCATGAAAACATCATGCTAGCTATCTTACGATCATGGAAAGCAATATGACAATGATGGTGCGTGTCATAATAAACGGAACGATGGAAGTTGCATGGCAATATATCTCGGAATTGCTATGAAAATGCCATAATAGGTAGGTATGGTGGCTGTTTTGAGGAAGGGTATATGGTGGGTGTAATGCACCGGCGAAAGTTGCGCGGTACTAGAGAGGCTAGCAATGGTGGAAGGGTGAGAGAGCGTATAATCCATGGACTCAACATTAGTCATAAAGAACTCACATACTTATTGGAAAAGTCTATTAGTCATCGAAACAAGGTACTACACGCATGCTCCTAGGGGAAGGGTTGGTAGGAGTTAACCATCGCGTGATCCCGACTTCCACACAAAGGATGACAATCAATAAATAAATCATGCTCCGACTTCGTCACATAACGGTTCACCATACGTGCATGCTACGGGAATCACAAACCTTAACACAAGTATTTCTACGAATACACAATTACTCGCTAGCATAACTCTAATATCACATCTTCATGTCGCAAAACTATTGCAAGCAATCAAACATATCTTATTCAGTGATCTACAAGTTTTATGTAGGATTTTATGACTAACCATGTGAATGGCCAACTCCTGTTAACTCTGTAAATAGGTATAAGTGAAGCATGAGAGTTTAATTCTTTCTACAAAAGATATGACCCACTCTAACAAATACAAGTGAAGCAAAAGAGCATTCTACCAATGGCGGTTTTCTATGTGTAGGGGAACATGCAATCCAAACTTCAAATGATATAAGTGAAGCACATGAAGCATTCTATAAAGCCATACTCAAAAGATATAAGTGAAGTGCAAAGAGCATTCTATAAATCAACCAAGGACTATCTCATACCAGCATGGTGCATAAAATAAAAAGGAAAAACAAACAGAAAATACGCTCCAAACATTTGCACATATCATGTGACGAATAAAATATAGCTCCGAGTAAAATTACCGATAGATTGTAGACGAAAGAGGGGATGCCTTCCGGGGCATCCCCAAGCTTAGACGCTTGAGTCATCCTTGAATATTACCTTGGGGTGCCTCAGACATCCCCAAGCTTAGGATCTTGCCTCTCCTGATTCCTTCATCCATCGTGGTCTCACCCAAAACTTGAAAACTCCAATCACACAAAACTCAACAAAACCTTCGTGAGACCCGTTAGTATAATAAAAATCACCACTTTAAGTACTATTGTAACTCATTCCTAATTCATATTAGCATTATATCTACTGTAATCCAACTTCACCATGGTTCATACCCCCCCGATACTACCCATAGATTCATCAAAATAAGAGAACAGTGCATAGAAAAAAGAATCTGTCAGAAACAGAACAGTCTGTAGTAACCGGAACTTATACCATACTTCTGATACTCCAAAAATTCTGAAAAATAATGAAAAATAGGGAAATTTGCATATCCATCAGCAGCAAAAAGAATCAACTCAAAATCTCTTTCTGGATAGGAACTAAAAATAATTTCGTGAGCACAAAGTTTCTGTCTTTTTCAGCATGATCAAACAACTATCACCCAAACTAATCATAAAGGCTTTACTTGGCACATTATTTTTATAATACAATGGAATTGTACAAGGGGATAATTATTTTTGAGAGAAACTTCCATGAAAAATTCTACATTTTTTCCATGAGCATGAACAAAAGTGTTCAAGGTCGACCCTCACTTCCGCAATGCATCACCTTTCAATCGCTTGTCTTTTTGAAAAAGTTTTAAGTTCCGCTCTATTTTTTTGTTCTTAAACTAAATAAAAGCACTCAACAGAAATAAATGACTCTCTAAAACTTCCGGGTTGTCTCCCAGGCAGCGCTTTCTTTAAAGCCATTATGCTAGGCATAAAGTGCTCAAGTAATGGATCCACCCGGATCCCAAGGTATATCAAAGCCAATTTTAATTAACAATGATTTGTAATTTAGTAGTGAGCACAAGGTGACATATATCATGCAATGACGAAGTCTAACTCTCTTCCTATGCATTGGCATGTCATAAAAGAACAATTCATGCACATCCAGTAAAGGGCAATACATAGCATAAGCAGTTTCTTGCAATTTTATCGTATTGGAAACATAGAGAGGTGGAGATGTAGTTCCTCTCTCATAATAATTGCAAGTAGGAGCAGCAAGCACATGCATATTATATTCATCAAAATCATCATGTGTAATAGTAGAAGGCACCCCATCTATGTAATCCCTAATAAGAGCAAACTTCTCCGATATAGTGAAGTTGGGAGAGTTCAAAAAGATAAAAAGGACTATCATAAGTAGGTGCTATAGCAACAATTTCATGTTTAACATAAGGAACTATAGCAAGTTAATCTTCATAAGCATCATTCATATTGGCATCATGGCCACAAGCATAGCAAGCATCAAGTTCATCAAAAAGGGATATTTCAAACGAATTCAAGGGATCATAGCAATCAACATAGCATTCATCCTTCAGTAAGAAAGAAGGGAAATTAAACAATGTATGAGTTGAAGAGTTACTCTCATTAGAAGGTGGGCACGTGTAGCTAGTCCGCTCTTCCTCCTTTTGTTCTTCGCTCTCCTCGTCATCTTTTTCATCTAATAAGCTCACAGTTTTAGCATTTTCTTCTTCCATAGTTTCCTGCAAAATATTAGTCTCTTCTTGGGCAGCGAAGAATTTCTCCATAAATCGATAAATATATGCATTATATTCATAATTAGTGTAACAATAACGAAGCATAACCAAATTTTCAGATCGGTAAGCAACATCATCATTATCATCACACCCTTTAAACAGAGCTTCAATTTCGTAAGCACCCATAATAGCAACAAACTCTTCTATTTGTTCCACATCATAGTAATCATATATACCATTAGCATAAGAAGCCAAGGTTTCATTAGCATTAAATTTACAAGAAAAGGGAAGGTGTTTAGCCTTCATCCTAGAAAAACAAGTAATATCATATCTCGAGCATAGCTCCCAAGCATACCATTTCAACATATGAATTTGATCCCATAGTAGTTTCCCTTTTTGAGTCAAGCGATAATCCCTAAAGTATTCACGTTGATCCAACGTGTATCCCATTATATAATTTCATGGGGTTTTCTCAGGATTATTAAAGAAGTGCATAATATTTTCCACATAACGAGCATCGAGGGTTTTAGGAGGTTCCCCATCTCCATGAGTAGCAAGTACACCTATTTTTTTGGTATTTCGTGTTCCATATCCATAACTAAAGATAGAGAACAACTTAGAACAACAAATAAATCTACTTAGTGATAAAGCAAACAAGCACACACGAGAATATTCACCCCACGCTATTGCTCCCCAGCAACGGCACCAGAAAAAGGTCTTCATAAGCCACAAGTATAGGGGATCAATTGTCGCCTTTCTCGATAAGTAAGAGTGTCGAACCCAACGAGGAGCTAAAGGTAGGACAAATATTCCCTCAAGTTCTATCGACCACCGATACAACTCTACGCATACTTTACGTTCGCTTTACCTAGAACAAGTATGAAACTAGAAGTACTTTGTAGGAGTGATAGGATAGGTTTGCAAGAAAAGAAAGAACATGTAAATTAAAACTAGGGGCTGGTTAGATAAAGAAACAATTACGTTAGTCTAACGAGTGTGGAAAAGTGGTGGTAGGAGTTGCAGAATTGTCCCTAAGCATTTGACTACGTTACTAGACTAGTAGCAAGTTTTATGTGAGAGAGGCCACTGCTAGCATGTCATCCCTTACTTGGAATTCTATGCACTTATGATTGGAATTATTAGCAAGCATCCGCAACTACTAACGTTCATTACGGTAAAACCCAACCATAGAAATAAGATATATTGGTCCCCCTTCAGTCCCATATGCATCAATTTCTATGCTAGGCTGAAGCTTGTGTCACCCTTGCCCTCCAATACATAGTCCCATGAACATACAACTAACCCTATGGTGTGGTCCACGCGCGCGTTCATATGATGGGCACCAAAGGACATCAACATAACCACATGCAAATTAAACCAATCATAGCAATTCATCAATCACCGATAGGACAATGAAAATCTACTCAGACATCATAGGATGGCAACACATCATTGGATAATAATATGAAGCATAAAGCACCATGTTCAAGTAGAGGGTACAGCGGGTTGCGGGAGATTGGACTGCTGAATATAGATGGGGGAATGTGATGGAGGTGTTGGTGAAGATGACGGAGGTGTTGGTGTAGATCGCCGTCACACGATGATGTCCCGGGCGGCGTTCCGGCGCCGCCGGGAGAGAGGGGGAGAGAGCCCCCCTTCTTCTTCTTCTTCCTTGACCTCCTCCCTAGATGGGAGATGGGTTTACCCTATGGTCCATGGTCTCCATGGAGGCGGAGGGGAGAGAGCCCCTCCGAGATTGGATCTCTCTCTCTGTGTCCTTCTGTTTCTGCGCTCTCAGATTCTGGCTTTCACCGTTTCTTAAATTCCCGGAGATCCGTAAATCTGATTTGGTTGAAATTTTAACACGATTTTCTTCCGGATATTATATTTATTGCGGTGGAAGAAGGGCCCCAATCGCCTTAGGGATTGGTCACAAGCCTGCCAGGAGCGAACCCACCCCCAGGCCACGGCTAGGGGCTTGTGACCCCCTCGGGCATCGTTTCGCGTTGATTCCTCGTCCCAAAAATCATAAATATTCCTAAAAAATCCTCGTAGGTTTTTTATTGCGTTTGGACTTCGTTTGGTATGGATAATCTGTGAAACAAAAAACATGCAAGAAACATGAACTCGCACTGGGCACTGGATCAATATGTTAGTCCCAAAAATAGTATAAAAAGTTGCCAAAAGTATATGAAAGTTGTAGAATATTGGCATGAAACTATCAAAATTATAGATACGACGGAGACGTATTAGAGGACAACCTCCACACTCGGGGGCTTAGCCACGAACTAGGTTTTGCCTAAGTCAAAATAAATCTCGATTGAGGATAACTTCCACACTCGGGGACTCAGATGGAAGTAAACTTTCAACCGAGTATAAAACCAGCTCAAACAAAGACGTCCAAGAAGATAAGATCTAAAAGCAACTGCAGATAAACAAGATTGAGTTCAGCTAATGGTACACAAAAGAGAGGGCTCAGGACCCACTCGAAGTGTGAGATTACATCCATCCACTCGGCATACCGAGGCAAATTGAAGTTGAAGTGTTTTTCCCTCCGAGCTTCACTCGGAGGCCGAAGACTCCACTGCTTTGACAAAGGTGTCAATGTCAATCCCCTATGCAATCCTTGTGGCCACCTCCATGAAAATACCCATGAAGTCTTTGAATTTATACTCTTGCGGTTGACGACCCGAAGGTTCTTCAATCTCTCTTCATCCACACCCTTTCAATGGATGCGGACAAGCAAGAGGACAATGTCGGCTCCGACCCTTGCTGTTGACTTCTTCGAGGACTTAAGTTCGCTGGGGATGGCCTTCACTCGGTTCACAATGGCTTGCGCGTCCTTCACGAGTGTATCTTCCTGCACCTCCTCCTGGTCCATCTCTCCAATGGCCGCCTGGAGCAGCTTGAAGCAAGCCACTACATAATCAACACGGTCCTCTAGCCGAAGGAGAGACAAGGCAGCGCTGTCTTTCAGAAGACCCATCTTGGGATCAAGCTCCTTCTCTGTTCGCGTTGTCTCCTCTTCAACGTCAACATCAAAGGCTACACTCGACAAAAATGGGGAATGAGACACGTCAGTCGGAAATCTCAAAATGATCACAGAAAGTATTCAGACATTCAACATACCTTCGAGCTTTTTACAAAGCTCTACGCTGAAGTCCTCAACGAACTTCTCCAGCTCAGCCTTCTGTGCAGCGGCCTTCTCAAGGTTGGCCTCCCACTCGGTGTAGTGTTTCTTTAGCTCAGCAAGCTCCATCGTGGTTTTCTCCGCACTGGCATTAAAAATCCGATTCTCCTGCTCCAGATCCCCAACCGATTTGAGTTTGGCCTGAGCCGCCAGGGTTTTTTGCTTGACCTCCTTCCAAGGAGATGCAAGTTCATCATCCCTCTTCTCGAGGGCTTCCTTCATGGTCACTAAAGAAATGAAATTCTTTAGCCTTTTGGAAAGGCGATCTGGTAGGACACCTTCAGTCGGATAAGGAGAGACAATGTAATGGAGTATCAGCCGGATAATAAAGACATACCTTCAGCCGCCTTCTTCTCCAACTCCAGCCGTGCGCTGTTTGCCTTCTCTGTGTCAAGGCTCAGTCCAAGTTCCTGCAACTCCTTTTCCATGGCCTCATCATGACCAACAGGCCCGCAAACAGTCTGCAATCAACAAATACAAGAAAGGCATACAGTTATGTCACAACTCTAAGACTACCACCGACTTACTGAGTCAACGGTTGCCTCGAGGACTACACCCAGTGGATGCACTCAGCGTGCCCTGATAACCCACAAGTATAGGGGATCAATTGTAGCCTTTCTCGATAAGTAAGAGTGTCGAACCCAACGAGGAGCTAAAGGCAGGACAAATATTCCCTCAAGTTCCATCGACCACCGATACAACTCTACACACACTTTATGTTCGCTTTACCTAGAACAAGTATGAAACTAGAAGTACTTTGTAGGAGTGATAGGATAGGCTTGCAAGAAGGTAAAGAACACGTAAATAAAACTAGGGGCTGGTTAGATAAAGAAACAACTACGAGTGTCTAACGAGTGTGGAAAAGTGGTGGTAGGAGTTGCGGAATTGTCCCTAAGCAATTGACTACGTTACTAGATCGATAGAAAGTATCATGTGGGAGAGGCCTCTACTAGCATGCCATCCCTTACTTGGAATTCTATGCACTTATGATTGGAACTATTAGCAAGCGTCCGCAACTACTAACATTCATTAAGGTAAAACCCAACCATAGCAATAAGATATATTGGTCCCCCTTCAATGCCATATGCATCAATTTCTATGCTAGGTTTGAAGCTTCTGTCACTCTAGCCTGCCAATACATAGTCCTATCAACATAAAAATAACCCTATGGTGTGATCCACGTGCGTGATCATATGATGGGCACCAAAGGACAGCAACATAACCATAAACAAATTAAACCAATCATAGCAATTCATCAATCACTGATAGGACAACGATAATCTACTCAGACATCATAGGATCGCAACACAGCATTGGATAATAATATGTAGCATAAAACACCATGTTCAAGTAGAGGGTACAACGGGTTGCGGGAGAGTGAACCGTAGAATATAGATGGGGGAAGATGATGGAGATGTTGGTGAAGATGACGGAGGTGTTGCTGTAGATCGCCGTCACACGATGATGTCCCGGGCGGCGTTTCGGCCCCGCCGGGAGAGAGGGGGAGAGAGCCCCCTCCTTCTTCTTATTACTTGACCTCTTCCCTAGATGGGAGAAGGGTTTCCCCTCTGGTCCATGGTCTCCATGGCGGCGGAGGGGCGAGAGCCCCTCCGAGATTGGATCTCTCTCTGTGTGTCCTTCTGTTTCTGCGCTCCTAGATTTTGGCTTTCACCGTTTCTGAAATTCCCGGAGATTCGTAACTCCGATTGGGCTGAAATTTTTAAACGACTTTCTTCCGGATATTATATTTCTTACGGCAAAAGAAGGGCTCCAACCTCCTTAAGTAGTGGCCACAAGCCTGCCTGCCGCGGGCCCACCCCTGGCCGCGGCGACATGGCTTGTGGGCACTCCGTGCAGCGCCTCGCGTTGATTATGCTTCCCAATAATCATAAATATTCCACAAAAAATCCTCGTAAGTTTTTATTACGTTTGGACTTTGGTTGGTATGGATATTCTGCGAAACAAAAAACATGCAACAAACAGGAACTGGCACTGGGCACCGGATCAATATGTTAGTCCCAAAAATAGTATAAAAAGTTGCCAAAAGTATATGAAAGTTGTAGAATATTACCAGGAAACAATCAAAAATTATAGATACGACGGAGACGTATCAGCATCCCCAAGCTTAATTCCTGCTCGTCCTCGAGTAGGTAAATGATAAAAAATATAATTTTTGATGTGGAATGCAACCTAACATAATCTTGATCATATAATCTAATCATGGCATGAATACTAAAACACGAGTGATTCGAAGCAATAATCTATCATTTGACATAACGACAATAATATTTCAAGCATACTAACAAAGCAATCATGTCTTCTCAAAATATCATGGCCAAAGAAAGTTATCCCTACAAAATCATATAGTCTGGCTATGCTCCATCTTCCCCACACAACGTATTTAAATCATGCACAACCCTAGTTTTAGCCAAGCAATTGTTTCATACTTTAGTGTTCTCAAACTTTTTCAACTTTCGCGCAATACATGAGCGTGAGCCATGGACATAGCACTATAGGTGGAATAGAATATGGTGGTTGTGGAGAAGACAAAAAGGAGGAGATAGTCTCACATCAACTAGGCATATCAACGGGCTATGGAGATGCCCATCAATAGATATCAATGTGAGTGAGTAGGGATTGCCATGCAATAGATGCACAAGAGCTATAAGTGTATGAAAGCTCAAAAATAAACTAAGTGGGTGTGCATCCAACTTGTTTGCTCACGAAGACCTAGGGCACTTTTGAGGAAGCCCATCATTGGAATATACAAGCCAAGTTATATAATGAAAATTTCCCACTAGTATATGGAAGTGACAACATAGGAGACTCTCTGTCATGAAGATCATAGTGCTATTTGAAGCACAAGTGTGGAAAGAGGATAGTAGCAATTGTCCCTTCTCTCTTTGCTCTCATTTTTTTGTGGGCTCTTTGGCCTCTTTTTTGTGTGGGCTCTTTGGCCTCTTTTTTATAAATGGGCTTCGCTGCCTCTTTTATTTCCTCACATGGGACAATGCTCTATTAATGATTATCATCACACTTACAACTCAATACTTAGAGCAATGATGACTCTATATGAAATGCCTTCGGTAGTGTACCGCGACAATGATCTAGCATAGTGATGACATCAAAAAATGGACAAGCCATGGAAACATCCTGCTAGCTATCTTACGATCATGCAATGGCAATATGGAAGTGGTGGCACATCTCATGAGACGGAACGGTGGTAGTTGCATGACAATATATCTCGGAATGGCTATGAAAATGCCATAATAGGTAGGTATGGTGGCTGTTTTGAGGAAGGGTATATGGTGGGGGTAATGCACCGGCGAAAGTTGCACGGGACTAGAGAGGCTAGCAATGGTGGAAGGGTGAGAGTGCGTATAATCCATGGACTCAACATTAGTCATAAAGAACTCACATACTTATTGCAAAAGTCTATTAGTCATCGAAATAAGGTACTACACCCATGCTCCTAGGGGAAAGGTTGGTAGGAGTTAACCATCGCGCGATCCCGACCTCCACACAAAGGATGACAATAAATAAATAAATGATGCTCCGACTTCATCACATAACGGTTCACCATACGTGCATGCTACGGGAATCACAAACCTTAACACAAGTATTTCTACGAATACACAATCACTCACTAGCATGACTCTAATACCACATATTCATGTCGCAAAACTATTGCAAGGAATCAAACATATCATATCCAGTGATCTACAAGTTTTATGTAGGATTTTATGACTAACCATGTGAATGACCAACTCCTGTTAACTCTCTAAATAGGTATAAGTGAAGCATGAGAGTTTAATTCTTTCTACAAAAGATATGCCCCGCTCTAACAAATATAAGTGAAGCAAAAGAGCATTCTACAAATGGCGGTTTTCTATGTGTAGGAAAACAGGCAATCCAAACTTCAAATGATATAAGTGAAGCACATGAAGCATTCTATAAAGCCAACCAAGGACTATCTCATACCAGCATGGTGCATAAAATAAAAAGGAAAAATAAACACAAAAGACGCTCCAAGCATTTGCACATATCATGTGACGAATTAAAATATAGCTCTGAGTAAAATTACCGATTGATTGTAGACGAAAGAGGGGATGCCTTCCGGGGCATCCCCAAGCTTAGATGCTTGAGTCTTCCTTGAATATTACCTTGGGGTGCCTCGGGCATCCCCAAGCTTAGGCTCTTGCCTCTCCTTATTCCTTCATCCATCGTGCTCTCACCCAAAACTTGAAAACTTCAATCACACAAAACTCAACAAAACTTCGTGAGATCCGTTAGTATAACAAAATAAATCACCACTTCAAGTACTGTTGTGAACTCATTCTAAATTCATATTAGCATTATATCTACTGTAATCCAACTTCACCATGGTTCATACCCACTGGTACTACCCATAGATTCATCAAAATAAGAGAACAATGCATAGAAAACAGAATCTGTCAAAACAGAACAGTCTGTAGCAATCTGTATATTCCGTATACTTCTGATATCTAAAAAAATATAAACAATTATGAACGTCTGGAAAATTTGCATATCAATCAGCATAGAAAATAATCAACTCAAAATCTCTTCCAGAATAAAAACGAAAATTAATTTCGTGAGCAGAAAGTTTCTGTCTTTTCTCAGCGTGATCAAACAACTATCACCCAAACTAATCGTAAAGGCTTTGCTTGGCATTTTAAAATACAAAGGAATTGTACAAGGGGATAATTATTTTTGTGAGAAACTTCCATGAAAAAATCTACATTGTTTCCATGAGCATGAACACAAGTGTTCTAGGTCGACCCTCACTTCCACAATGCATCACCTTTCAATCACTTCTCTTTTTGAAAAAGTTTTAAGTTCCCCTCTATATTTTTTTTATGTTTTTAAACTAAATAAAAGCACTCAATAGAAATAAATGACTCTCTAAAACTTCTGGGTTGTCTCCCACGCAACACTTTCTTTAAAGCCATTAAGCTAGGCATAAAGTGCTCAAGTAATGGATCCACCCGGATCCCAAGGTATATCAAAGCGAATTTTAATTAGCAATGATTTGAAATTTAGTAGTGAGCACAAGGTAACATATATCAAGCAATGACAAAGTCTAACTCTCTTCCTATGCATTGGCATGTCATAAAAGAACAATTCATGCACACCAAGTAAAGGCCAATACATAACATAAGCAGTTTCTTGCAATTTTATCGTATTGGAAACATAGAGAGGTGGAGATGTAGTTCCTCTCTCATAATAATTGCAAGTAGGAGCAGCAAGCACATGCATATTATATTCATAAAAATCATCATGTGTAACATAAGGAACTATAGCTAGTTCATCTTCATAAGCATCATTCATATTGGCATCATGGCCACAAGCATAGCAAGCATCAAGTTCATCAAAAAGGGTTATTTCAAACGAATCCAAGGGATCATAGCATTCATCCTTCGGTAAGAACGAAGGGAAATTAAATAATGTATGAGTAGAAGAGTTACTCTCATTAGAAGGTGGACACGCGTAGCTAGTCCGCTCTTCCTCCTTTTGTTCTTCGCTCTCCTCTTCATCTTTTTCATCTAATGAGCTCACAATTTCAGCATTTTCTTCTTCCATAGTTTCCTGCAAAATAATAGTCTCTTCTTGGGAAGCATACGATTTCTCCTTAAATCGTTCAATATGGGCATTATATTCATAATTAGTATAACAATAACGAAGCATAGCCAAATTTTCAGATCGGTAAGGAGAATCATCATTATCATCACACCTTTTAAACAGAGCCTCAATTTCATAAGCACCCATAAAAGCAACACACTCTTCTATTTGATCCACATCATAGTAATCATATATACCATTAGCATAAGAAGCCAAGGTTCTGTGATCATTAAACTCACAAGAAAAGGGAAGGTGTGGAGCCTTCATCCTAGAGCAACAAGTAACACCATATCTCTTGCATAGTTCCCAAGCATACCATTTCAACATATGGATTTGATCCCATAAAAGTTCCCTTTTTGAGTCAAACGATAATCCCTAAAGTATTCAGTTGATCCAACATGTATCCCATTATATAAATTGAATGGGGCTTTCTCAGGATTATTAAAGAAGTGCATAATATTTTCCACATAACGAGCCTCGAGGGTTTTAGGAGGTTCCCCATCTCCATGAGTAGCAAGTACACCTAATTTTTTTGGTATTTCGGGTTCCATATCTATAACTAAAGATAGAGAACAACTTAGAACAGCAAATAAATCTACTTAGTGATAAAGCAAACAAGCATACACGAGAATATTCACCCCACGCTATTGCTGCCCGGCAACGGCGCCAGAAAAAGGTCTTGATAACCCACAAGTATAAGGGATCAATTGTAGCCTTTCTCGATAAGTAAGAGTGTCGAACCCAACGAGGAGCTAAAGGCAGGACAAATATTCCCTCAAGTTCTATCGACCACTGATACAACTCTACACACACTTTACGTTCGCTTTACCTAGAACAAGTATGAAACTAGAAGTACTTTGTAGGAGTGATAGGATAGGCTTGCAAGAAAGTAAAGAACATGTAAATAAAACTAGGGGCTGGTTAGATAAAGAAACAACTACGAGTGTCTAACGAGTGTGGAAAAGTGGTGGTAGGAGTTGCAGAACTGTCCCTAAGCAATTGACTACGTTACTAGATCGATAGCAAGTATCATGTGGGAGAGGCCTCTGCTAGCATGTCATCCCTTACTTGGAATTCTATGCACTTATGATTGGAACTATTAGCAAACATCCGCAACTACTAATGTTCATTAAGGTAAAACCCAACCATAGGAATAAGATATATTGGTCCCCCTTCAATCCATATGCATCAATTTCTATGCTAGGTTTGAAGCTTCTGTCACTCTAGCCTGCCAATACATAGTCCTATCAACATACAACTAACCCTATGGTGTGATCCACGCGCGTGATCATATGATGGGTACCAAAGGACAACAATATAACCACAAGCAAATTAAACCAATCATAGCAGTTCATCAATCACCGATAGGCCAATGATAATCTACTGAGACATCATAGGATAGCAACACATCATTGGATAATAATATGTAGCATAAAGCACCATGTTCAAGTAGAGGGTACAACAGGTTGCGGGAGAGTGAAGCGCTGAATATATATGGGGGAATATGATGGAGATGTTGGTGAAGATGACGGAGGTGTTGGTGTAGATCGCCGTCACACGATGATGTCCCGGGCGGCGTTTCGGCGCCGCCGGGAGAGAGGGGGAGAGAGCCCCCTCCTTCTTATTATTCTTCCTGGACCTCCTCCCTAGATGGGAGAAGGGTTTCCCCTCTGGTCCATGGTCTCCATGGCGGCGGAGGGGCGAGACCCCCTCCGAGATTCGATCACTCTCTCTGTGTCCTTCTGTTTATGCGCTCCCAGATTCTGCGTTTCACCGTTTCTTAAATTCCTGGAGATCCGTAAATCTGATTTGGTTGAAATTTTAACACGGTTTTCTTCCGGATATTATCTTTCTTGCGGCGAAAGAAGGGATCCAACCGCCTTAAGGAGTGGCCAGAAGCCTGCCTGCCGCGGGCCCACCCCCTGGCCACTGCGACATGGCTTGTGGGCACTCCGTGCATCGCCTCGTGTTGATTCTTCTTCCCAAAAATCATAAATATTCCAAAACAAATCCCCGTAAGTTTTATTACGTTTGGACTTTGTTTGGTATGGATATTCTGCGAAACAAAAAACATGCAACAAACAGGAACTGGCACTGGGCACTAGATCAATATCTTAGTCCAAAAAATAGTATAAAAAGTTGCCAAAAGTATAGGAAAGTTGTAGAATATTGACATGAAACAATCAAAAATTATAGATACAACGGAGACATATCACGCCCCCATCGGACTGAGAAAGGACAAGGGATCCACTCCCGACTGACAGTTGTCTGTCGAAACAAATTAACCGAGGCTACTGCTGATTGCTCCAATCGACAGTAGCCTCGGGGACTACACCCAGTGGGTGCGCTCAGCGCGCCCTCACTGGAAAGATAGAAGAAGGGCAAAGGCTCCGTACCCTCCTGGATACTGTCGGGCATTCGAAAGAAAAATAGACTACCGCCGAGTGACATAGTCGGCGGTAGGCTTGGGGACTACACCCAGTGGGTGCGCTCAGCGCGCTCCCACCATCACCCAGCGAGTGTGCCCCTAGGCATGCCCACTCGAGAATCATACTAAGAACCAAATTTAAAAAGTACATGCGTTAAGAACTTACCCGAATGTTCTTCGCCACAGCTTCACTCGCGTCATATGCCTCCTTCAGTCGCCCAGTCATCACTTCCAGCTGAGCCAAGGCCTCCTTGTGTGCCTCCTCTGGACCCTCCAGGTTAGGATGGAGCTAGAAGAGGCTGCGGTCCTTGTGGTCAGACGACGAGGTGGTCAGCGGATAGTGTCCGAGTGACGCCCCGGCCGAAGCAACCTCTTGCACCATATGAGCCTTGCCTTTGATGCTCGCTCGGCTGGTAGTCGGAGCCTACCTCAACACTTCTCCAGCTGTAGAACGCACATCAACGTCAAGTTCGATAACATCCCATGGCCGTGCACATACCCACAAGATGGTCCAAAGATCACCCGAATATCTCAAGCCTGAATTTCTAATGGATTGCCACAAAAACTCAAGGATTACGTTTCAACGAAGCAGCGTCAACGTCAGCTCTACCCTTGTCAGTAGTCTTGGGATCCAGGGAAGCAGTCGAAGTGTCAAGCATGTAGCAGAAATAACAAAACCCAATCATCACTCAAAAGACATGGTTCAAATCAAGACAATTCAGTTGGCAAACATACTTACACCGAAGCCATACGCACGTCGACCTTGAGGCGTGGAACGACAGCCTTACGAGACTTGGTGCTTGAGATCTTGGGTTGCTTGGCGGCCTGCTCTGGCACGGCCTTAGTCTTGCCCCGACCCCGTTTGGAGGCATTGGTTGGCATGGCTGAGGCACTCGGCTTTGCTGCCGACAAAGTCTTTGGAGCGCCTGTACGGACCCCAGGGTCCTGGCACGCCTTGGATCGGGTCTCGACCTCTTTCTTGACCTGGAATTTGTCACACGGAAAGGGTTCCGCCTCATCCCAGCACTCCTCCTTGCTCTCTTCAGTATCCGCATCGTGATCAGTGTCATCCTGAGTATCCTCCGAGCCCTCTGGGAGCTCGGTGTCTTGGTTCTCCGTGTCGCTCTCCACGTCATTCAGCGAGCGACTAACCGCAGGTATGGTGCTAACCAGCCCTATGAAAGCCTGTCGAATGAAAGAAGCAAAGCCATAAGTAGAAGTTAAAACAACAAAGAAGTTCACTTGATGTGGGTCTTCAGTGACTCACCTCACTCGGCTTGTTATCCATCGCGAAGGGTTGCACCTGTGTGGAGCCTCTGGGGTTGTCCCTCATTTGAGTAATGTTGTCCCTCATTTGAGTAATGGCCCTGATCTTATTCTCCACCGCCTCTTCATCGATATCGTCAGGATGCACTTGGGTGTGATCAACCGGCCCCTCATACTGCCACATCGGGTGAGCTCTTGCTTGAAGGGGCTGAATTCTACGCTAGAAGAAAACCTCCAAGAGGTCCATCCCATTCACCCCCTTCCGGATCAGAGACACCACTGCTACAATCAAGTTCTCCGCATCGGTCTTCTCCCCAGTGGACAAGGTCGAAGTAGGAGCCAAGTGAACCCTATCAACCGTGAAGGGAGGAAGGCCCGACTGACCTTCGCCAATTGAAACATCTCGACAGTAAAACCAAGAGTCTTGCGAGTTCTTCACCGAGTCCGAGAAGCTCATCTGAGGGAAGCTAGTTTTGCCCCCTAAACTGGATGCCTAAACCGTCGCAAACCTAAACTACATTGGTCTTCCCCCCCGAGAAAGCAAGAAATGCTTGGAAGAAAGTGTGCGGAGGCACAGAGAAACCTTACTCGATGTGGGTGACCAAGAGCACCCGCTCATCATTCTGTGGTGCCGGCTCGATCTCGCCGACCTCAGACAGTCGCCAGCTCCCTATTGGAAATATGCCCTAGAGACAATAATAAATTGGTTATTATTATATTTCCTTGTTCATGATAATCGTTTATTATCCATCCTAGAATTGTACTGATTGGAAAATCAAATACATGTGTGGATACATAGACAACACACTATCCCTAGTGAGCCTCTAGTTGACTAGCTCGTTGATCAAAGATGGTTAAGGTTTCCTGGCCATAGGCAAGTGTTTTCACTTCATAACGGGATCACATCATTAGGAGAATGATGTGATGGACAAGACCCAAACTGTAAACGTAGCATATGATCGTGTCAGTTTATTGCTACTGTTTTCTGCATGTCAATGTATCTGTTCCTATGACCATGAGATCATGCAAATCCCGGACACTGGAGGAATACCTTGTGTGTATCAAACGTCGCAACATTACTCGGTGACTATAAAGGTGCTCTACAGGTATCTCCAAAGGTGTCTCTTGGGTTGGCATGGATCAAGACTGGGATTTGTCACTCCGTGTGACGGAGAGGTATCTCAGGGCCCACTCGGTAATACAACATCACAACAAGCCTTGCAAGCAATGTGACTAAGGAGTTAGTTACGAGATCTTGTATTACGGAACGAGTAAACAGACTTGCCGGTAACGAGATTGAACAAGGTATGGAGATACCGACGATCGTTTCTCGGGAAAGTAACATACCGAAGGACAAAGGGAACAACATACGGGATTAACTGAATCCTTGACAAAGAGGTTCAACCGATAGAGATCTCCGTATAATATGTAGGAGCCAATATGGACATCCAGGTCCCGCTGTTGGTTATTGACCGGAGAATGTCTCAGGTCATGTCTGCATAGTTCTCGAACCCGCAGGGTCTGCACACTTAAGGTTCGGTGACGTTTCGGTATAGTTGAGTTATAGGTGTTGGTAACCGAAAGTTGTTCGGAGTCCCAGATGAGATCCCGAACATCACTAGGAGCTCAAGAATGGCCCGGAGGTAAAGATTGATATATAGGAAGTCCTGTTTTGGTCACTGGAAAAGTTTTGGGCTCATCGGTAGTGTACCAGGAGTGCTGGGAGGGTACTGGGGACCATCGGGAGGGGTGTCACGCCCGGAGGGGCCTTATGGGCTGTGGGAGGATACAAACTATCCCCTAGTGGGCTGACATAAGCTCCCACTAAGGCCCATGAGCTTTGAGAGGGAAAGAAACCCAAAGGTGGAAAAGGTGGAAAGGGTTTCCAAGTGGAGAGGAGGATTCCTACTCCTAGTAGGATTGGAGTAGGACTCCTCCACCTCCAATTTCGGCCAAACCTTGAGGATTTGAGGCTGCCTCCTCCCCTCCCTCCCTCCTATATATAGTACAGGTATTGAGGGTTTTTGAGACACACAATTTCAGCTACGTGCTACCCTCTCCTCTAGTTTGTAGTTCTTCCTCTAGATCGGATTTCTGCGGTGCTTAGGCGAAGCCCTGCAGGAATAGATCACCAACATCACCAACGCAGCCGTCACGTTGCCGGAGAACTCCTCTGCTTCCCCGTCTCTCTTTCTAGATCGAGAAGGTGGGGTTCGTCATCGAGCTGTACGTGTGCTGAACGCGGAGGTGCCGTCCGTTCGACACTAGATCGGGATGGATCATGATGGGATCGCGGGACGGGTTGCGATTTGAATCTCGAAGATGTTCCACTACATCAACCGCGTTATATACGCTTCCGATTAGCAATATACAAGGGTATGTAGATTCACTCTCCCCTCTCGTAGATGATCATCACCATGGATAGGTATTGCGTGTGCGTAGGAATTTTTTTTGTTTCCCATGCTACGTTCCCCAACAGTGGCATCATGAGCTAGGTTCATGCGTAGATGATATCTCGAGTAGAACACAAAAGAGTTTGTGGGCGTTGATGTTCAATTTGCTGCCCTCCTTAGTATTTTCTTGATTCAGCGACATTGTTGGATTGAAGCGGCCCGGACCAACTTTACTCGTACGCTTACGGGAGACCGGTTTCATCGACTAACATGCAACTTGTTGCATAAAGATGACCGGTGGGTGTCTGTTTATTCAACTTTAGTTGAATCGGATTTGACCAAGGCGGTCCTTGGAGAAGGTTAAATAGCAATTTGCATATCACCATTGTGGCTTTGCGTAAGTAAGATGCGATCATACTAAATACCCATAGCAGCCACGTAAAACACGCAACAACAAATTAGAGGGCATCTAACTTGTTTTTGCGGGGTATGCATGTGATGTGATATGGCCAAAGACATGGTATGATATATTGGATGTATGAGATGATCATGTTGTAATAGTTAAATATCGACTTGCACGTCGATGCTACGACAACCGGCAGGAGCCATAGGATTGTCTTTAAACTAACTTTTGTGCTTGCAAATGCGTTTACTATATTGCTAGGTAGTAGCTTTAGTAGTAATAGCATAGATAGCATGACAACCTCGATGGCGGCACAATGGTTGAGATCATGGTGTGGCGCCGGTGATGATGAAGATCATGTCGTGCTTTGGTGATCGAGATCAAGAAGCACAAGATCATGGCCATATCATGTCACTTATGATTTGCATGTGATGTTAATCCTTTTATGCACCTTATTTTGCTTAGAACGACTGTAGCTTTATAAGGTGATCCCTCACTAAAATTTCAAGATAAAATTGTGTTCTCCCCGACTATGCACCGTTGCGACAGTTCGTCGTTTCGAGACACCATGTGATGATCGGGTGTGATAGACTCAACGTTCACATACAACAGGTGCAAAACTGTTGCACACGTGGAACACTAGGGTTAAACTTGACGAGCCTAGCATGTACATACATGGCCTCGAAACACAAGAGACCGAAAGGTCGAGCATGAATCATATAGTTGGTATGATCAACATGGAGATGTTCACCACTGAAACTATACTCAACTCACTTGATGATCGGACTTGAGTTAGTGGATTTGGATCATGCGCCACTCGAATGACTAGAGGGATGTCTATTTTGAGTGGGAGTTATTAGTAATATGATTAGCTAAACTCAATTATCATGAATATAGTCAAAAGGTCTTTGCAAATTATGTTGTAGCTTGCGTTGTAGCTCTAATGTTTTTGATATGTTCCTAGAGAAAATTTAGTTGAAAGATGATATTAGCAATTATACGGACTGTGTCCGTAAACTGAGGATTGTCCTCATTGCTGCGCAGAAGGCTTATGTCCTTAATGCACCGCTCTATGTGCTGAATCTCGATCGTCGTTTGTGGATGTTGCGAACATCTGACATACACGTTTTTTGATGACTACATGATAGTTCAGTACGTAATGCTTAAACGGCTTAGAATTGAGGCACCAAAGATGTTTTGAACATCACGGAACATGCGAGATGTTCCAAGAGATGAAATTGGGATTTCATGCTCGTGCCCTTGTTGAGAGGTATGAGACCTCTGACAAGATTCTTTGTCTACAAAGTAAGGGACAAAAGCTCAATCGTTGAGCATGTGCTCAGATTGTATGAGTGCTACAATCGCTTGAATCGAGTGGGAGTTATTCTTCCAGATGAGATAGTGATGGTTCTCCGAAGTCACTTCCACCAAGCTACTAGAGTTTCATGATGAACTATAACATATCAAGGATAGATATGATGATCCTTAAGCTATTCATGATGTTTGACATCGCGAAAGTAGAAATCAAATAGGAGCATCAATTGTTGATGGTTAGTAAAACCACTAGTTTCAAGAAGGGCAAGGGCAAGAAGGGATACTTCAAGAAATGAAAAACTAGTTGCTGCTCTAGTGAAGAAACCCAAGGTTGAACCCAAACCCGAGACTAAGTGCTTCTGTTATGAGGGAAACGGTCACTGAGGCAGAACTACCCTAGATACTTGGTAGATGAGAAGACTGGCAAAGTCGACAAAAGTATATTGGATATACCTGATATTGATGTGTACCTTACTAGTACTCCTAGTAGCACCAGGGTATTAGATACCGGTTCAATTGCGAAGTGTTAGTAACTCGAAATTATAGCTACAGATTAAGTGGATACTAGCAAGGGTGAGGTGACGATGTGTGTTGGAAGTAATTCTAAGGTTTATGTGATCAAACATCGCAAGCTCCCTCTACCATCGTGATTAGTGTTAAACCTAAATAATTGTTATTTGGTGTTTGCGTTGAGCATGAACATGATTAGATCGTGTTTATTGCAATACTATTATTCATTTAAATAGAATAATGGTTATTCTATTTGCTTGAATGAATACCTTCAATAGTTCATTCAATCTCGATCGTTGTGCTACACATGTTCGTAATATTGATGCCAAAAGATACAAAGTAGTAATGGTAGTACCACTTACTTGTGGCACTGCCGCTTAAGTCATGTTGGTATAAAATGCATGAAGAAGCTCCATGCTGATGGATCTTTGTACTGACTCATTTTTGAAACGTTTGAGACATGCAAACCATACCTATTGGTATAAACGCATGAAGAAACTCCATGCAGATGGATCATTTGGACTCACTTGATTTTGAATCACTTGAGACATGCAAATCATACCACGTGGGCAAGATGAGTGAATGCCTCGTTTTTGAGTGAGATGGAACTAGAAAGTAACTTATTGGAAGTAATACATTTGGGTGTATGCAGTCCAATGAGTGCTGAGGCACGCAATGGATATTGTTATGTTCTTACTTCACAAATGATATGAGTAGATACTAGTGTATTTGCTTGATGAAACACACATCTGAATTATTAAAAGGTTCTAGTAGTTTCAGAGTGAAGTTGAAGATCGTCGTGACAAGAGGGTAACATGTCTACGATATGATCATAGAGATGAATATCTGTGTTGCGAGTTTGGTACACAATTAAGACCAATGTGAAAATTGTTTCACATGTCATGCCACCTAGAACACCATAGTGTGATGGTGTGTCCGAACGTCATAGCCGCGCCCTATTTGATATGGTGCATACTATGATGTCTCTTATCGAATTACCACTATCGTTTATGGGTTATGCATTAGAGACAACCGCATTCACTTTAAATAGGGCACCGCGTATTTCTGTTGAGATGACACCGTATGAACTATGGTTTGGAGAAACCTAAGCTGTCGTTTGTTAAAAGTTTGGGGCTGTGATCCTTATGTGGAAAAGTTTCAGCATGATAAGCTCGAACCCGAAGCGGATAAATGCATCTTCATAGGACACCCAAAACAGTTGGGTATACATCTTATCTTAGATCCGTAAGCAAAGTATTTGTTTTTAGAAACGGGTCCTTTCTCGAGGAAAAGTTTCTCTCCAAAGAATTGAGTGGGAGGATGGTGGAACTTGATGAGGTTACTGAACCATCACTTCAACGAGTGTGTAGCAGGGCATGGGAAGTTGTTCCTGTGGCGCCTACGCCAATTGAAGTGGAAACTGATGATAGTGATTGTTAAGCTTGGGATCAAGTTACTACAAAACTTGTAGGTCGATAAGGTCGCGTACTGCTACAGAGTGGTACGGTAACCCTGTCTTGGAGGTCATGTTGTTGAACAACAATGAACCTACGAGCTATTGAGAAGCGATGGTGGGACCGGATTCCGGCAAATGGCTGGAGGCCATGAAATCCGAGAGAGGATCCATGTATGAAAACAAAGTGTAGACTTTGGAAGAAGTACTTGATGGTTGTAAGACTCTGAAGTACACATGGATCTTTAAAATTAAGACATGTGATGATGGTGAAAAGTCACCATTAAGAAAGCTCGACTTGTCGCAAAGATGTTTCCGACGAGTTCAAAGAGTTGACTATGATGAGACTTTCTCACTCGTAGCGATGCTAAAAGTCTATTTGAATTATGTTAGCAGTTGTTGCATTATTTATGAAATATTGCACATAGGATGTCAAAACATTTTTTCCTCGACAGTTTCCTTGAGGAAAGGTTGTATGTGATACAACCAGAAGGTTTTGTCGATCCTAAGGATGCTAACAAGTATGCAAGCTCCACGATCCTTCTATGGACTGGTGCAAGCATCTCGGAGCTGGAATATATGCTTTGATGAGATTATCAAAGCTTTTGGGTTTATACAAGGTTTATGAGAAACTTGTATTTCCAAAGAAGTGAGTGGGAGCACTATAGAATTTCTGATAAGTATATGTGGTTGACATATTGTTGATCACAAGTAATGTAGAATTTCTAGGAAGCATAAAGGGTTGTTTGAAAGGAGTTTTTCAAGGGAAAACCTGGATAGAGCTACTTGAACATTGAGCATCAAGATCTATAGAGATAGATTAAAATGCTTAATAGAACTTTCAATGAAATGCATGCCTTGACAAGTTTTTGAAGGAGTTCAAAATAGATCAGCAAAGAAGGAGTTCTTGACTGAGTTGTAAGGTGTGAATTTGAGTAATTCTCAAAGACCGAGCATGGCAGAAGAAAGAGAAAGGACGAAGGTCGTCCCCTATGCCTTAGCCGTAGGCTCTATACCATGCTATGTTGTGTACCGCATCTGATGTGTGCCTTGCCATGAATTTGTCAAGGGGTACAGAAGTGATCCAGGAACGGATTACTGGACAACGGTCAAAAGTTATCCTTAGTAACCAGTAGACTAAGGAATTTTTCTCGATTATGGAGGTGATTAAAGAGTTCGTCGAAAAGGGTTACGTCGATACAAGATTTGACACTAATCTGAATAACTCTGAGTAGTAAACTGGATTCGTATAGTGGAGCAGTCATTTGTAATAGTTCCAAATGGCGCATAGTAGCAGCATCTATAGGATGACATAGAGATTTGTAAAGCACACACGGATCTGAAAGGTTCAGATCCGTTGACTAAAAACCTCTCTCACAAGCAAGACATGATCGAACCCCGGAATTGTATGGGTGTTAGATTCATTACAATCACACAGTGATGTGAACTAGATTAATGACTCTATTGCAAGTGGGAGACTATTGGAAATATGCCCTAGAGGCAATAATAAATTGGTTATTATTATATTTCCTTGTTCATGATAATTTTTTATTATCCATGCTAGAATTGTATTGATTGGAAACTCAAATACATGTGTGGATACATAGAGAACACACTGTACCTAGTGATCCTCTAGTTGACTAGCTCGTTGATCAAAGATGGTCAAGGTTTCCTGGGCATAGGCAAGTGTTATCACTTGATAACAGGATCACATCATTAGGAGAATGATGTGATGGACAAGACCCAAACTATAAATGTAGCAAATGACCGTGTTAGTTTATTGCAACTATTTTTCTGCATGTCAATGTATCTGTTCCTATGACCATGAGATCATGAACCTCCTGGACACCGGAGGAATACCTTGTGTGTATCAAACGTCGCAACGTTACTGGGTGACTATAAAGGTGCTCTACAGGTATCTCCAAAGGTGTCTGTTGGGTTGGCATGGGTCAAGACTGGGATTTGTCACTCTGTGTGATGGAGAGGTATCTCGGGGCCCACTCGATAATACATCATCACAACAAGCCTTGCAAGCAATGTTATTAAGGAGTTAGTTATGGGATCTTCTATTACGGAACGAGTAAAGAGACTTGCCGGTAATGATATTGAACTAGGTATGGAGATACCGACGATCGAATCTCGGGCAAGTAATATACCGAAAGACAAAGGGAACAACATACTGGATTAACTTAATTCTTGACATAGAGGTTCAACCGATAGAGATATTCATAGAATATGTAGGAGCCATTATGGACATCCAGGTCCCACAATTGGTTATTGACCGAGAGAATGTCTCAGGTCATGTCTGCATAGTTCTCGAACCCGCAGGGTCTGCACATTTATGGTTCGATGACATTTCAGTATAGTTGAGTTATAGGTGTTGGTAACCGAAAGTTGTCCGGAGTCCTGAATGAGATCCCGGACATCCCGAAGAGCTCCGGAATGGTTCGGAGGTAAAGATTGATATATAGGAAGTCCTGTTTGGGTCACCAGAAAGTTTTGGGTTCATCGGTAGTGTACATGGAGTGCCGGGAGGGTACCGGGGACCATCGGGAGGGGTGTCACGCCCCGAGGGGCCTTATGGGCTGTGGGAGGATACAAACCATCCCCTAGTGGGCTGTCATAAGCTCCCACCAAGGCCCATGAGGTTTGAGAAGGAAAGAAACCAAAAGGTGGAAAACGTGGAAAGGGTTTCCAAGTGGAGAGGAGGAATCCTACTCCTAGTAGGATCGGAGTAGGACTCCTACACCTCCAATTTCGGCCAAACCTTGAGGGTTTGAGGCTACCTCCTCCCCTCCTCCGTCCTATATATAATAGAGGTATTGAGGGTTTTTGAGACACACAATTTCAGCCACGTGCTACCCTCTCCTCTAGTTTGTAGTTCTTCCTCTAGATCGGATTTCTGTGGTGCTTAGGCGAAGCCCTGCAGTAATAGATCACCGCCATCACCGGTGCGCCATCACGCTCCCAGAGAACTCATCTACTTCCCCGTCTCTCTTGCTAGATCGAGAAGGCGGGGGTCGTCATCGAGCTGAACACGGAGGTGCCGTCCGTTCGGCACTAGATTGAGATGGGATCGCGGGACGGATCGTGATAAGATCGCGGGACCGGCTGCGATTTGAATCACGAAGAGGTTCCACTACATCAACCGCGTTATATATGCGTCTGCTTAGCGATCTTCAAGGGTATGTAGATTCACTCTCCCCTCTCGTAGATGATCATCACCATGGATAGGTATTGCGTGTGCGTAGGATTTTTTTGTTTCCCATGCTACGTTCCCCAACACTCCCGTGGGCTATCAAGCCCCACCCTCCAACTCCTGCAACCGTGCTTTCGTGACACGGGACGGCATGCAGTCGCCCTAGATCCACCCCCTCGGAAGCACTCCCGTGCTCTAGGAGGATCCAAGCGATCCCCTCTTGGCTCGCTCGGCCTTCGACGTCGCCCCCTTCGCCATGGTCAGCGGCGGAGTAGTGGAAGCTAGAGATCGACGAAGACAACCGGTGATTCCGTTCTTGGGTGGCAAGAGGCAGGAGCGGGGACGGGAAGAATCTAGTCTCAGGACGCGGTTCCTTCCCTCTTTCCCCCCGTTTCGGGCCTTAAATACCCAACGATAGGAATTCCTATCGAGCACATCGCCAATACAAGGGGAATCTACGGTATCCCGGGGATCACTCGCAATGTAGCACGACGACGATGTTTTAGGCACGGAAATCGGGGTGCGGCTCCACTACTTCCACTACGCGTGCCTCCGCCGAAACTGCCGCCCGCGCGTCCCCCCTTGATTCAAAAAATCATTAAAAATCCGCCCACCTCATAACCCGAATGGATCCTGTATCCACGTTGTGTGACAAGGTGAGTCGAATGATCTTTTCGCCCGTCCCCGCGCGGGACCCCGATCACTCGGGAAATCAATGAGGACGACCCGATCGTCCAACCCTCAACAGAGACAGGGGTCCATCCCCACTCGCCGCTTGAGCTTGCGGAGTACCGAACTCTCGCATGCACAATTCACAAAACCTATCATCCCGAAATATAGTCCTTCACCACTAATCACACCCGTATCCGTATGGCAGGACAGACGGAATTCATCACTCTTGAATCCGTGGAGGTTTGCCGAAAGTCCGAATGACTCAGCTCCGCGCTGCGGCTCAAGAATTTCTAAGACTCCGAAGACATGGAAGGAAGTCATTCACTCGGTCTACAAAAGCTCAACCGATTCAGGGGCTATTGATGGGGTTGTACCTTAGGGGTAGGCCTACGGGACTTCTTCCTTAGGCCCACCTAGGACCCCTTACGAACATCAGTGTCCTACAAGTTACTGTTGAAGCCTCGACCTCACTCGGTTCGATGACCATCACTCGGCCTACTCAGAGTCACCTGAACTACCTTGCGTTAGTGTGACGCACCTCGTCACTCGGCCCACAACATGGTGAAGGAACCGAAGAGGCAGCAATGACTAAGGACTTAATCCACCACATGAAGTGCAGTGAAGACCCACGTTACCAGTAACGCCAGGGGTTAAGGCTGCCGTTTCTTGTAACTTCCCTCTTTATTGTCATTTATTACCTTGTAATGGACCTCGGTCGGTCATGGCAGACACTATATAAGCCACTCCCGGGCACCAGCTCAAGGGTTCAACACTTGTAATCTTTTACACCCCCATAAGAAAACACCAGCCTCAGGGCTCGAGACGTATTGCTATTACCACTTCCGAGTGGGGCCTAAACTCGTAAATCCTAGTGCATCCACTGTGCCTAGCTAGACCTCGCCCCTTAGTTCTTACCCCTGGTACTATTGTCAGGATCATTCGCACGACACTACCATCGGCCCGGGCGATACTACCAGTGATAAGAGGTAATACCTCTCCCTACCGCTTGGAAATATTAGGGCACTGTTTTTTCAGGGACGAGAGCTTCCTCAAAGCGGAAAAGAGGGTGGGAGGAGAGTGTACGTGATGATTCCTCCCACACTTTTCCAAAGCAGATCCCCTCTTAATAGTACGACTTTTCCTACGACTCAAGTCCCCCGACAACGAAGCGTAAGAGAGAAAACCATCTTCATATCAAAACACCGAGGGGTAAGAATCGTCTTTGTGCAAACCGAGGAAGTACGTGAAAAGCTTATTGCACACGATTAGACCGCAAATGTATTGTCATAAATCACCAAAACTACTGGGGTAGAAATATGCCCTTACAATCTCCCCCTTTTTGGTGGATTGATGACAATTGTGGATTTGCATAGAGGATAAAAATGAGATAGAATGCAACCCCATAATCTACAAAATATAGACAGGCTCCCCCTAAGTGTGTGCACTATTTAATTATGCTTTTGGAATGCAAAGTGCACACACTAGGATCAACACTCACCCTATATTTTATAGACCAACACTACTTGCACAAATGTAACAACTAAGAGTGATATAACTGCAAGAAGTGAAGTGAGCATGATTATTAGGGCCCAATATAAGCATCTCAAGAAATTAAAGACATATGATAAAACTACGGTAGCATATGTCTTACACCATATGACATAGTCTCACAGGAGTCTCACACACTTTAAAACGCAAAGCAACATAAGTTCCACACCACACAATGTAGTCTTTTATGCAAAGCAAATGATAAAAGAGATCATGAGTGAAAAGATAAGCCATGAAAGAACACTCATGACTCGCAAATACAAACACTCTCCCCCTTTGGCAGCAAGATGCCAAAAAGGGCACAAAAAATAGCAAGGAACCAGGAGGTGAGGTAGTGCTCACACATAAATATTCACCAGACTTAGGGATGTGTTGAACGGTGCCAGGAGGAGCACGAGAGCCAGGCAACTCAGCATAGGAATCCCATGGGTAGTGGTGAGCAATCCAAGTGTCCTCATTAGTGAGCCTGTCCTAAGAACCGCTCTCAATCGTTAATCCAATGTGCCTTCCAAGAGCCTTGTGACGACTGATAGCCGCCTTTCCAGCCGCGTGAGCCTGGTACTGACCCTTGGGCTGCATACAAAAGATCTTCTTCATCTTCTCCTTTAGATTCTTAGCCCAAGAAGGTTCTCCAATGGGGGGCTTAGCAGGAGAAGCAATGTCTTCGTCAGCCACAAAATCCTCATCAGCCTCTTCATCAGCAAAACCCTGATCCATGTCTTCACGCACATCTTGTTTAGGGGAAGTGTGAGAAGTCCACTTGTCCTTCTGCCTAAGCTGCACAAACTTGTGGGATACCAGGTCCCCAGCTCCAAACAACTCAACATGAAAGGTTTCTTCCCAACTCTTCTCAACCAGAAGCATGAGAAAGGGGCCATACATTGGGCACTTACGCTCACACACCACGGAACAGAGCTCACACCACATAACATGAGAAATATCGAGAGGCTTCACCTGAACCTTGAATTTATGAAACTCGGAGAATAGAAGCATGCCTACCAGGTAGGAGTGGACCTGATCCAGATTGCCAACATGAGGGAACAAGGTGTGGCAAAAGATGTAGTGCATGCTATCTAAGAATGGTTCCAGCACCCATGTGGACTTGCGTGTAGTAGAGGAGATCTTATCAGTGTTGTACTTGTACAGGGCTTGCTTGTGAGTAGCAACACACTCATGGTGTGGACGGTAACCCAGAGGGGTCTCGAGACCCTTATCCTCAATGTTAACAAGATGCATAAAGGACTTCCAGGGAGCAGAAAGCAACCTGCCATTGGACATCCATGTAAGAATCTTGGCCTCATCAGTTCCCAGGTGAACTGTGGCAAAGAACACTGCAATAAGCTCAGCATCAAAGTCTTTGTTGAACTGCATAAGGTCAAGAATGCCCAGCTTGTCATAGAGGGAGAGAGCAGTCCCGAAATACCTTTCATTGCGCTGCAAATATTCAATATCAATAGACTTGACATGAGGAACATACATGTTCTCCCTTGGCTTCAAAATGTCATTGTAGATGGATAGTTGTTTCCGGTTCCAGAAGGGAGGGTTGCACACTGAAGGCTCCTGAGGTTCCACATAGGGATCGATCTTGCGAGACAATCAAAATTCCTTAGCCTTCAGAGAAGCCATGGATTGGGACTTCAAGGGCCTGACATCAGGGCGCTTCCCCTTGGATTTGGATGCAGACCGACTGGCCTCCTCGGTAGGAACATCCTCCTGTGGTTGGCTTGAGCCATCAGCCTCAAATGAACGGTGCATCTTCATGCTGCCATGGTTGGGATTCGTCCTACGCTCCTGAGGAGCCGAGATGCCACCTCCGATATCCATGGCAAGAGGAGGGGGTGGCGAACAATTCCATCGGTTGAAATCATGAACGGGTGGCCGAAAATGGAGATCGGGGGCGGCCACCGGAGCCTTGGGTCGCCTCAAGAGAGACACCCACGAGGAGGAGTGGGGATGAATGGGTATGGGGAGAGAAAGCTACCCCTACCGGGTCCCATAACCCCCCATGGAGGAGTCTAAGCGGTAGTACCGCTCCCGGGTGGTAGTACCGCCCATCAGTAGTACTGCTGTGACGGGCGATACTACCTCTTATCATCGGTAGTACTACCGAGGCAGTGGTAGTACCACTCGAGATGATCCAAAACTGCTAAAAATAATAAAAATTCGAACCACCACGATGTAAAAGATATAAAGACATGTCATGGGGATGAGTTCACTCCAAATTGTAAAAAAAAGTAGAGAGAGGATAACTTGGAGTGATACAAACAAAAGTGGGATGTTCCCATGAGACAAGAGCCATAAGGAGAGGGCGGTGGCCGAAGTCACCTATGTTTGAGTTAGTAGGTATGGCATCGCGAAGATTTTAACCTTGGGCCGAAGACCATAACTCGTCGTTGAAGCACAAGTGTCATCGATGATGACTAATGTGAATGACCAAGTCGTTTTATGGACGAGAGAGAAATGCAATTTTGTTTCTTGGAAGACCAACTTACCAGAGAGCAACCAACTAATTGTTAACCTCCGGAAGTTGACTTCCTCTCCACATGGTCTCTTGTGCAATCCGAATCCGAATATCCAATGAGATCAAATGAAGCACCTTTGGGATACCATAAGCCAAAGTTTGGGGAATGAGCCAAATATCAAACAATTCGCTTGATCACACAGAATGGCTTTCCTTAGGTGCGGATTGAAATCATGCGCAAATCCCACACTCAACATAATATCCGGTATAGATGAAAAAAGGTAAAGCAGGAAGCCGATCATAGAGCGATATACCTTTTGATCCACATCTTTACCATTGGGATCAAGGTTAAGATGGCAGTTGAGAGGCATGGGAGTGTTGGCCTTGGATGTTTGAGATCATCCATCTTGAACCTTTTGATCATGTCTTGAGTATATTTTTCTTGATTTATGAAGGTTCCTTTACTTCATTGCTTGACTTTGAATCCAAGGAAAAATTTCAACTCTCCCATCATAGACATCTTAAACTCTCTAGTCATGAGTGCGACAAATTCTTCATTAAAAGCTTTGTTAGGGGAACCAAAGATAATATCATCAACATACAGTTGGCATATGAACAAACTCCCCTTGAACTTCTTAGTAAAAAGAGTGGGGTCAATTTTCCCAACTTCAAATCCACGGTCATGTAACATCTCGGTAAGGTGCTCATACCATGCACGTGGGGCTTGTTTAAGGCCATAGAGTGCCTTATCGAGAACATAAACATGATTAGGACCCCGGGGGTAGCTTGACATACACCAACTCCTTAAAAGGACCATTAAGAAATGCACTCTTCACAGCCATTTGGTATAATTTGAAGTTATGATGAGAAGCAAACGCAAGCAACATCCAAATAGATTCAAGGCGAGCAACATGAGTAAAGCTTTCACCATAGTAGATGCCCTCGACTTCGGAGCAGCCTTGTACTACCAATCTTGCCTTGTTGTGAGTGACGACATCGTTCACATCTTGCTTGTTCTTAAAGATCCACTTTGTCCCAATGACATTATGGTTCGCCTTTGTTCTTGGCACCAATCACCACACTTTGTTGCGCTCGAAATTGTTGAGTTCTTCATGCATGGCTTCAACCCAATCCATTTCTTCGAGAGGCTCTTGTACCTTTAGGGGTTCAATTGAAGAAACAAATGCATGATGGGAACTAAAGTTCATTAATTGACGATGAGTGGTTAACCCTCTCTATAAGCCTCCGTAGACATTCTCTAGTATATGAGAATTCTTTATCAGCTTTCCGGCATTCTTGGCCGCACGTCTTTCTTGAATCTCCTCAGGGGTAAGATGAGGAGCATGTTATGTCTTTTACCGCCTTTGTAAGTTTGCCCTTGATCTTGAGCTTGAGCTTGATTTTGTGCTTGCTCTTGATCTTGAACTTGGTCTTGATCTTGAGCTTGCTCTTGATCTTGAGCATCCTCATAGGGGTGAGCTTGATCAAGAACATCACTAGGTGCAGGATCATCCTGAGGTTGATCTTCTCCTTGATCAAGATCACAGGGTCGAGGGCCTTCAACTTGTTCTTCGGAAGCGTGTGGGTCTTGCGTCGGTGATGGTTCCACATGAGTGGAACATTTTCTTTCTCCTTCACCCACAAGGGGTTCCTCAACGGGCTGGAAGTGTCCCACACCCATTCTTCTTATGGCTTGGGGAGGAATTTCATCACCTACATCACAAAGACCACTTTGCTCCACTTGGGAGCCATTATTCTCATCAAAATCCATGTTAAACGTCTCCTTAATGAGTCTTGGGGACTTGTTGAGGACACGGTAAGCGCGAGAGTTTGTAGCATAACCAACAAACATGCCCTCTTGAGCTCTAGGTTCAAATTTAGACAATCGAGCACCTTTCTTAAGAATGAAACACTTACAACCAAACACCAGAAGTACTTGAGGTTGGGCTTGTTGCCGGTAAGAATTTCATATGGAGTCTTGTTCAACCCTTTGCAAAGGTAGAGCCGATTGGATGCATGACATGCGATGTTGATGGCTTCGACCAAAAAGTTATAGGGAGATTTAAACTCCATCATCATGGTTCTTGCCGCGTCCATCAACGTCTGGTTCTTCCTTTCTGCCACACCATTTTGTTGAGGAGTGTAAGGTGCAGAGTATTGATGCTTGATTCCTTCATCACTCAGAAATTCATTTAAGGTGTAATTCTTGAACTCGATGCCATTGTCACTCTAATCATCAATACCTTTGAATTATGTTGACGTTGAGCTTCATTAGCAAAGTCAATGACAGTTTGTTGAGTCTCACCTTTTCTCTTGAGAAAGTATACCCAAGTATATCTTGAGTAATCATCCACAATCACAAAGCAATACTTTCTCCTCCAAGACTATCATAGGATGGAGGACCAAAGAGATCCATGTGGAGGAGCTCCAAGGTCCTTTTCGAGTAGATGGTAGTCGTGGGGCGGTGAGCTGTCCCATGAATCTTTCCTTCTATACATGCACTGCAAGCACGATCTCTGGCGAAACTCACATTTGTTAGTCCAAGAACGTGATCCCCTTTGAGGAGACTTTGCAAAGATCTCATATTGACATGGGCTAGCCGGCGATGCCAAAGCCATCCCACATCAACTTTAGCCATTAGGCAAATCGCGGTCTTAGTGGGTCGCTCCAAAAAGTTAACCACATAGAGACCGTTCTCGACATGCCCAACAGAGGCAACTTTAAGAGTCTTGCTCCACAAAAGGGCCATAGATTCAATACCAAATAAGGTACTAAAGCCCATAAGTGCAAGTTGATGAACATAAAGTAAATTGTACGTGAGGGTCTCAACAAGCATAACCTATTCGATGGTAAGTTCTGGAGAAATTACCACATTTCCAAGACCCAATACCTTTGAAATCACATCGTCACCAAAGGAGACTTGGGTGGCAATGGATAGGTCGGGATGAATGTCCACCACCAAGTACTTGCTTCCGGTCATATGATTTGTTGCTCCGCTATCAAGCAACCATGACACCCCATCGAAAGCAAACTCCTGCATAAGATCAGTGCTTGGATTTAGGTACCCATTCTTTAATGGGTCCTTTCAGGTTAGTAACAAGAGTCTTAGGAACCCAAACAGTCCATTCAATGTACTCATTAGGAGAACCAACAAGTTTAGCAAATATATTCCCATCATTGGCATGACATAAAACAAAAGAGGGGTTAAAGTCATGTCTATGTTGGGAAGTTTTTTTTGGCCTTCTTGGCATTGCCACCCTTAGCTTGGTCCTTTTTATTCTCATGAGTACCTCCCCAGTTTTGACAAAGGTTTCCATAAGCTGGGGAGGTTTCTTGGTATTTCTCTTCTTATTCTTCTTGGACTTGGGTGCAAACCCAACTCCTTCCTTTGCAACCACTTCCTTTTGATTGCTCAAAAGGTCAATAAGATTCTTCCCACCTTGGATGCATGTCACAAGGCCTTTATCAAGCTACTCTCTTAATTTGGTGTTCTCCTCCACAAGATGTGCATGCTCACAACAGGGGTTAGTAGCATGGACATTATCAATTAAAACAAATGGAGAGCAAGTGGCTATTTCCTTAGTGAGTTTTACTTGGAGTTGAGCATGAGACTCTTTTAAAGAGACATGAGCACTCTTCAAGGCCTTGTTAGCCTTGTATAGTGTTGCAAGCTCTTCCTTGACTCTAACATGGTTAAGCCCAAGTGCAACCTTTTCGGATTGAAGCACACGAGTAAGAACAAGAGCATGATCAAGGTCTTTCCTTAATTTAGCAAGGTCATCATTGTGTGACTCCTCAAGAGTCAAACAAAGTCCTTGCTCTTCTTCAAGAGAAATAGAAAGATTCACAATCTCATCAGCATAGTCACGACTATGTCCTTGTAATGTAGAGATAGTTTCTTCATGAGATTCAACGAGGTCATTAGCCTCTCGAAGTTGTTCCAAGAGAGAAACAAAATGCTTCTTGGATTTACCCTTGAGTTTTCTCATGAATTTATCAAAGGAGTTTTCCTCCTCCTCTAGCTCTTCCTTTTAATCACCACTAACAGAGGTAGTGGAAATGGTAGCATTGAGGTTGGACGTTTTAATGTTGGATGTTACCTTGTTGGATGCCTTGTCCATAAGGAACTTGGCAATGTGGTTCTCGTTGGGGGCATTGAATAGGGACACCTTGCTTGGAGAAGAGGATGCAATGGCCATGATGGCCATCCCCATCACTTCACCACTTGCATCATCATCCTCATCCTCGTCGAAGAGGTACTCGTCTTGAGCCACCAACACCTTTTGGGGCTTGTTCTTGAAGAAGTTGTTCTTGTTGGGGAAGGGCTTGGCTTTGTCTTTTCGAATGCGTTTGCCACCATTGTCTTCGCTCTTCTCATAAGGACAATCAGCCACAAAGTGACTCACATTGCCACAATTGTAGCAAGTCGTCACACGTTGCTTGCCTTTAGGCCCATTTGAGTTGATCTTGGATAAATTTTGCTTTGAGTTTCTCTTGTTGCCCCAAAATTGTCTTGAGGCAAGAGCCATATGCTCGTGATAAGCACACTTGGTGTCTTGAGGGCACAATTCCTCTTCTTCTTCTTCTTCACCTTCCTCCAATTCAGCCTTGGCCTTCAAGGCAAGGTTGGGATAGTCTTTTCTTGACCGTTGAACACGAGCAAGAGCATTGTTAGCGGTCTTTTTCAATATGTTCATGGCAATGAACTCATGCAACACCTCGCTTGAAGACAAGGAGTGAAAGTATGGCCTCTGACAGATGACATAGGACATGGATTTTTTGACGACCATAATAGCCTTGAGAAACTTACGCTTGATCCAATTGTCATCCACATCCTTGCTTCCATAATCTTGAAGAGCGATATCAAGAGTCATCACCCATCTGTATAGCTCACGAGGATCTTCATCCTCAATCATAACAAATCCATCGGCCTCATCAAGTATCACTTCATAGTTTGACCGTTGAATACTAGCACTTCCCTTGTACATGGAAATGATGTGTTCCCAATAGTCTTTGGCATGAGTGAAGGGAAACAAGCGAGCAATATCTTCAATGTGAACAACCGCTTGAAGGATGAACAGGGCTGAATGGTTAAGCTGATTGTCAACCTCTTCTCTTGGAGTGAGGTTTCTAGGATCATGGGGGTACTAGCCTCCATAGTTGTGTTGATCTGTGATTCAAATGAGCCTTTATATGAAAATTCCAGTTAGCAAAATCATTCTTAACAAGCTTTGGTGGAGGATCGAGATTAATACTATGCGATGGGTGGACGAGTCCTCCATAGACCATGGGAGGAGGAACCGAGGCAAAGGTATTTGCCCCACTCGTTCCTTGAGGCAATTTATTTTTCTCACTACTAGCATTTTCCTTTTCGGAATTGGCCACTATATCCGAAGTTGAGGGATTAGCCAAAAACAACGGGTTGGTAGACAATTTGGAAATATCAAGGAAATATTTAAGCATGTTTTTGACTTCGACAACCACTCAAGATTTAAATGTGGATATGACCTCATTTAACTCCTCTTGTGTGATCGAGTTCACAGCAGCTCCCTCGGGCACCTCCTCAACCCGCTCCTCGTCGCCAACCATACTCTTTGGGCGATGAAACCCTTAATAAAGATACGAGGCTCTGATACCAATTGAAAGGATCGATATGGTAGAATAGAGGGGGGGGGGGGTAAATAGGCAACTAAAAAATTTTAAACTTTTCTTTAAACAAAATAGGTTTAACAACAAATAGGTTGTCTAGATATGCAACCAAGTGAGAAACCTATATGATGCTAACAACATCAGTAATAAGCTAGAAGAAAATACAAGTAATGGTAAGAAATAACCACAAGTGGAACCGATGAAGACGAGGATGTGTTTCCGAAGTTCCTTCCCTTTGAGGGTAAGTACGTCTTCGTTGGAGCAGTGTGGAGGCACAATGCTCCCCAAGATGCCACTAAGGCCACCGTATTATCCTCACACCCTCACACAATGCAAGGTGCCGTGATTCCACTAAGTGGTGCCCTTGAAGGCGGCGACCGAACCTTTACAAACAAGGTTGGGGCAATCTCCACAACTTAATTGGAGACTCCCAACAAGACCATGAAGCTTCACCACAATGGAATATGGCTTTGAGGTGACCTCAACCATCTAGGGTGCTCAAACACCCAAGAGTAAAGAGATCCATGAGGTATTAGTGGGGGGAATCAAATTTCTCTTGGTGGAAGTGTAGATCAAGGCCCTCTTGACCAAACCACGTGTCATGGTTTTATCACGGCAGATGTCCTCATGAGAGGACTTAGTGATGAGGCCATCGCAACTCTGTGGCGACTCAAAGGGGTTAATCAGGAACAGGAAGCGAGTTTACCCACGTTCGGCCCCTCCGAAGGAGGTAAACGCCTATGTCCTGCTTTGCGTTTACTGATGATGAAATCGATTACAAGGGTGCAGATTCACGTGACCTAACTCTCGATTGATTGTTACTTGAATCTATTGGCCCTAGAGACTCGCCTTTATATATAGGTCGAGACCCTAGGTTTGCAAGAATCTGGGTCACGTTATGATTTGTGACCCGGTATGTCTCTAACTCACCTTGCCTTTCAAGCAAAACCTATATCCTGCCTATCTTCTACTTCATGGGCCTTGACCCACCATCTTCATAGAGAGAGCCGCCAGATGACTTGTTGGAACAGGCCGCCTTGCACCTTTGGTCTTGTTCGTCTAAGCACATCTTGAGTACAATCTTAAGCCGCCATAATCATAACCCGACCCCATAGGGCGGGTCATACGAGGGGGTAATATCCCCAACATTAGGCCCCAGATTGACTTGAAATTCATGTCAATATTGTTCACTTTAATCTTGGTGGCATGTCTACAATTTATGCCTTGTCTCCCGAGGTAGGAATGCCGGTTTTAAAACCTTCATGAGCTATTGTCATGCTCACCGGTGATGTCACCCGCCCCAGGATTCTAGGGACTTGATGATGTCGTTGTAACGGCTCTTTGCTCTTATTCGTTTATCCCGAAAATCAAGGCGCCACTGGCTTTGAAAACTACCGCACCTCCTTGATTCCCGCGCCTGCCATTTGTACTTCGGCTCCTGGCCCTTAAATACCCACGAGGGTACCTTTCATTTTCACCTTTCTCCCCCACTTCTTGTTCTTGCTCCAGCTTCGGATTTTCACCGTGCTACTGCCGTCGCAGTCCCCTTGTCGACCGATCTGATCTAGGATCACCACACCGCACGGCTTCATCTCCGCCCTGTGTATCTTCTCCGCCATCATCACATCGTCAGGTAAGTTCTCTTCTGCCCATTAGATCTATCTATGAGCCATCACCATTAGTGGAGTTCGTTGGAGTTCATCTTCTTCTCATCCCCACTGCCGTCCTGCTTAATTCTCGACTGAACTCTTTCACCAGTAGATTGCGATAGATGTAGTGAGTCGGTTTCATGCATAATATCCTCTAGATCCCTTGTGAGATTTGTAAGTAAAACCGTCGCTGCTTCCATACCTTGCTGTCTTCTAGGGTTACTGAATTTTTCCCTTTCTGAATCATTTGTAGATCCATATTTTTAGGCAGTTAGGTAGAAACATGTTTGTCCCATACTTAGTAGAAAATCTGAAAAATTATCCATGTGTAAGCCGCCTTTACTTTATGCCGGCCTCTTGGATAGGATTGTAACCCGCCCACTTTTATAGGCCACCTATCCTTTAAATGGCAACTTACATTAAGGCGGTTTGAACTTTGTAGATTGGTCTGTCACTCTAAATTAGAATTGCCCAAAATAGTTTCTTCTTGAATCCCTTGTTCATCACATAACCTATTTATCATTTGAATAACCCTCCAAATACACCTCTGCAACACCTTTCCTCCTGACCCACCACCATGTCAAAGCCTGCTTCATGCAACTGCCAACCTTCCAAAATTTCTGACGCCCCACTTCAGCAGTATGTGACTTTAGGGGCTTTGTCACCAAAAGAAAAGATTGGTTGGTGAGCCGCCTTTGGGGAGGAACATACACAACCAGGCGAAGGAGAAGTAGTAGTGTTCATAGATCACCTTGAGCGAGGCTTTACACCCCCCAGATCAAAATTATTTCGAGATGCTCTATACTTCTACAACCTCCACCGTCAAGATCTGGGCCCTAACACTATCAACAACTTATGTTAATTCGAAGTCCTCTGTGAGGTGTACTTGGGAATAGAGCCCACAATTATTTTGTTCAGGGAATTATTTTACCTCAACCACCAAATAGAGTTTGCTGATGGGCCTAGTTTGGAGCTTGGCGGAGTGACAATTCAGAGGCGAAGACATCGTGGTTTTCTCGCTGCCGCCTTGCCGAGTCACCCGAAAGGTTGGGGAAAGACTTGGTTTTACTGTAAGAACACTTCACCTACTGATGAGAACCCCCTGTCGGGTTTTAGAGTGGAACACCTTCCAATGTATTTCGTACTCCCCAACTCACTAACTTCAAAAGAACGTGCCACCACCGCCCCCATATTTCCCAAACTTAGAGCCCTAAAAGCCAATGGTTTAACCAGGATTGATCTGACCCGGTGTTGGGTAGATTGGGGATCATGCCCGTGAGTCGTCGTGGCGCATTGATGTGTGAATATGATGGCGACTTGAACAATACGCAACGCTTCAACAACATCATGCTTGATTTGGATGAAGTCAACAAAATTGTAAAGAAGCTATCGAGTGAACCCAAAGAAATCAGCAATAAAATTGGACTGAAACCGTTCTATACTCTGAACCCGGCTCCTGAGGTAGATAACTTTTAACATCTTTCTACTTTGCTCATGCATTCCTGTAGTGCTTTAAAACTCATCTTTCTTTGTCAATGTTGTTGCAGAATAAATTGTCCTTCTGGAAACGGAGGCCACAAAAGGTGATTGCCAAGAAAACCAAAGCCGCCATGAAATAGAAGAAGAACAAGGCGGTCGTTGAAGAGTCATCAGCCATGGGAGAGTCACAAACCATTGATGACCAGTCTGAGGTAAACCTTTATCTTCACTTTGTTTCTAACTTATACTTACTAATCACTTCTTTAGTCTCAGGATGATGATGCTGCTAGCCAGGACGAAGATCCTAAGGTAATTTCAATCTCCTCCGATTCAGATCTCTCCTTTCCAAGGCCACTAAGGCGGGTTGTTAGGAAAATTCCTTTGTCTCACCCGAAAGCTTATTTTGTCTCTTGCTTTCCTTTTGAAGAAGACTTTATTTACCCCAAGGCGCCACACCAGAAGCTCTATAGGTGAACTTGCAGCGGGTTTACCTGAGAAACCCTCCACTTGTAAACGATGAACAAAGGTACATCATAACCCATTCCTTTCTTTTAAGATAATCTTATTCAACAGCCCCTTGAATCTTTTGTCTGAATTTACCAGGAGTCGCCACCTTCATTGGACGGCTCAACTGTGTAAAAACTGCCACCTCTTGTGTGCCTTCTAGGGTAACTTTGCTTTTTGCGTCTAATACTTCACTTAGCACCCTTAATCCATTGTATATGTATTAACTTCTACTCTTCAGGGCCAAGGCTAAAGGTAAGAATAGGAAAACTGGTGTATCAGCACATAATTCTGAAGCACCTGAACTGGAAGAATTAAAATTTTCTATTCCTGAGACTCATGTTGAGCCGGTTGACACACGTGTTGATCTTCCTGAAACTCATCAAGGCGCCGTTGGTGATCTTGCTCATGTTCATGCTGATCCGGCGGGTGCTGATGACACAACCATGGTGACAAGTCCGAACGCCAACCATGACCCGCCCAGTCCTCTAAAAACAACCAACGATGCTACATCTGACGAGGAAAGGGTTGTTATTACTGGGATAGGTTACACAAAAACAGTCTTCACTGTGTTGGCTGAGCATACTGCGAAAGGTCTAGCACCTGACTTAGAGAAAGGGAAAGCTAAGCTCGAGCTTCCCAATATTGAAAAACTAAGCTTTGAAGAATTGCATTCTGGATATCTAACCCGCCTCACCACCAGCCGAGATATGGAGGCCATCCTAGTTGGTATGATGAAGAAAAGATACGAGGTATGCTGAACTCAATCATGTACTCCATATATCCTTACGTAGCCCCCAAGGACCGGGTCATATCCTTGAAGATGAGTCGGGTCTTGATGAATTTGTAAAAAAGCAACCTGTAGCCCCCAAGGACCGAGTCATCTTTTTGAAGATGAGTTTGGTCCTGATGAATTTGTGAAGAAGCAACGTGTAGCCCCCAAGGGCCGAGTCATCTTCTTGAAGATGAGTCAGGTCTTGATGAATTTGTGAAGAAGCAACCTGTAGATCCCAAGGGCTGAGTCATCTTCTTGAAGGAGGGCTTGCCGGGGGCCTTGAACACTTTCCCGGTAAGGAGGGCTTGCCGGGGGCCTTGAACACTTTCCCGGTAAGGAGGGCTTGCCCGGGGCCTCGCCAGTCTGCGCGAGCCTTCCCAGCAAGGGAAACTTGCTGGGGTCTTGCTATTCTTTGGGTAGTCTACCCGGCGAAGCGGGCTTGCCGGGGCCTTGGGAATCTTCCCAACAAGGAGGGCCTACCGGAGCCTTGCGTCCAGAGCCCTTCTACTCCACGCCCCTTGCAGTGAGGGAAGGGCGTGGCCTCGGTGGGTCTTGGACTGCCTTTCTGCTGCTCTTCCCGGTACACTGCCTCAGGGGCGTCGCCGATGCCCGTGCACAAGTCTGGGGACAAGGGACCGCAGTATCTAGTGCACGGACAGGAGCCCCCGGGCCTGGGCCACGCACGCGCGTGGGGCGTTGCTGGGTCAGGCCCAAAGTAGTGCATGGGCTTCCTCAGCAGGGGACTCTGTAGCTTTGGAGCCGTTGCAAGCGGCCCTTCCCCACGTCGTGCATCAAACGCGCGAGGTGGAGAAGTGCGCGCACAATAGTTTACCCACCTCCCGACACGTTACTGTCACACGTGAAGCATGTGCAGTAAAGGTCAGGCAAGTGGCGTTCGTGGCCATAATGGCCGCAGTCGTGGCAGGGCCCGCCCCAGCATGCATTGGTGCAGCAGGGCGGTTCCCTGTTCGCCCGTGATCATGGGTGAATGGGCGAGAGGGGCGGCGGTTTCTGGAGTGAGGGGAGCTAGCTGCCCCGCCCCTCGTCCTATAAATTAGGGAGTTTGTGAGGGGGGTTTTGCTCATCCATTAGCTCCTGGAACATCCACCACCCCTAGCTTGCATGTGTAGAATCTTTTCTAGCTCTAGGTGGCACTCGCCCCTAACCATGGCTAGGGGACGAGGGAGGCCACCATCGGCCGCCAGGGAGGCAAGGGGATCCCACTCGGATCATGCCACAGCTTCACGGGGTGCAGCTGCGAAGGACGGCACGAGCGTCCGTGGTGGCGGAGGGGCGTGGAGCCACGGTCGCCGCAGAGGCCATGGCTGGGGGAGGCGGAGTGCTACTCCAGCACTTCCATCTTCTCCCATGCTTGGTGGGCACTCGGATGGGACGACGCTGGATTTTGTCGTGGAGCTGCACGACGTCCCGCGGGGCCATTTGCATCTCCCTGGCCCTTTTGCTAGGGCGATGGAGGCTGCCAATCCCCCTGTCTTGTGGTTGCGGGCATACGGTTGCTCCCACGGCGTTATGCAAGTGCACGTGGAGTACCCAAAGCGCCGCTCCATGTTGCTCGGGCGGGGCTGGAAAGCATTCGCCCGCGCCCACAGCCTCGAGGATGGGCATATCCTCCGCTCCAAGCTAGTGGAGGATAATATTCTACCCGTAAAGTTTTACGGGCGCTCAGGTGTGCGTCTCGGCTGCTGCGAAGAGAGCTCGAGCGGCATTGAATATCCCTCCTCGAGCGATAGTGACGAGGAGGACAGCGACGGCAGTGGCGCTCTTGGCAGGTCAGGATCCCACGGGGTGAGGTTGGAGTACGACTCCCCAAGCTCTGAGTGACTGCCGGCCGTGCCACCGAGGCCCGCTCATGCCTCTCCCCTGTCCGACGGGGTTATCTTGCCGGAGCTGGCGTCGATGCCTCGTATTCGAGGAGGAGGCACCTCCGCAAGCTCTAACTTCTCTAGCACCCCTGCTTGGGCCACCTCATCGGAGCGGGTGCTGGCTCCCCAGCCCTGGGAGGAGGCGCACTCACGGGCACTGGATCCTTTGCCCCTTCCTGTGCCCTACCCTCTGGTATCAAGCCAGAAAGGGCCGAGCGGTGCTTGCCGGGGCTGGTCCCGTTCTCGTCGGCATAGTGTTGGTCCCGGGGGAGCCATCCCTAACCGTGCCGTGAGCTCCGCCTTTTTGTCTTCTTGAACTTCTGACCAGGGAGCATGACCCTCGCCAAAAGACAGTGTATTAGGTTAGAGTAGCAAAAATCATTCATGTAATATGTCTGAGTTTGTTTCAAAAGAATGAATGAGATGGTGTTTCCCTTGCGTCTGATCCTTCTCCTTGAATGATACGCCTTTTGCATTTTTCGGAAGCTTGCGAGCACGACTGGTCCTGCCGCTAGTGCTTTGAGGAACAGATCCTTAGCAGTTCGCTTGAGGGGTCATTACCGGCAAGGCTCCTTGCCGCACTCAGTGCAACCATTAGACCGTCGAGCACGGCTCGAGGCAAAATAAGGTGCTATGTAGCCACTTAGAATGTTGAAATGTTCGAAACAGTGAGAAGGCACTCTGTGGCCGTTCAGGTCGTTGAACTAATTCGAAATAGAACTAAGGCGCACTGATCCTGACATGGTTCCATCTACACGCAAGTTTCTCAAACAAGGTTTGGGATCTTCCAGAAAGGGAGCAATCTATCTAGTGTGAAATCTCATCTGAAATATTTATCACTTATCTGTCATGCCGCGACACTTCTCCTTGCGGAGCTTGGGTCCTTTGCCGAGAACTATCGTATAGAAGGGGGGTTGCCGGAGCATAACTCCTTTTCCTATTTTGCCAGGCCATGCTGATGGAGCCCCCGAGCGCACCATTGGCGAAGATGTGATGCTTTTGGGGGGAAGCGTTCGGTCGGAGTGCGTGCCTCGGTTCCGGGGCCCGTATGCGCATTCTCGACGACTATGCAGCACTCTGTGGAGGTGTGTCGGCCGGAGTATACGCCGGAGGCGTCGCCGGAGCCCCCATGCACACCCTCGACAACGACGCACTGTCCCTGAGCGGTGCGTAAGGCTGATGCCTTCGAGCTCGAGGTCCACGTCCCCCCTAGCCTACGTTCGTGCAGCAGGGCGCTCGCGCAGGCTTTAGGACGCCGTGGCGAAGTAGAGCGACCATCGTTGCGCCATGCTTCGAGGGACCACAGTGGTGCACTCAATCTCCCAAGATTTGAGACGAAACTTGCTTGAATCGTGAAGAAGCTCTCAGCCGTCGCTCCCCCTACCTGGCACGCCAAAGATGTCGGGGAAAACCAACACCTATGGTAAATTCGAGGAGTCCCTTGATCGTTTGGCGGGGAGAGAGAGGTATGGCGTTGAGAGCGGAACTAGCGATCAACACCGGCAAGGTCCTTTTTACCCAGGTTCGGGCCGCTTGGCGCGTAAAACCCTACTCCTGCTTAGTTTGTATTGTGTGCTTACTTTAGGGTGGTTTTTCTACAATAACTTAGTAGGTGATTAGGGAGTCGCTGATCCCCAAAAATTCCAACCCCTAAGAATGAGCTTTGGGCCTCCTTTTATATTCAAAGGGGTCACCAATAGTGTGCTCACGAGATGTACAGTGAACAATGTTCATCGCTCTACTTCACCAACAGTAAATGCCTTGTCTGACCCTGACCTACCGCAAGATGGTTGCGACACGTACCCAGGTGAATCAACACCTGGGCCTTGTGCTAGCACACGAGGGATGTACTGGAGCGGTCATATTGTGGTAGAAACTGGTGGGAACATCTGGCGAGCGAACAAGGGCTTGCTGGCCTGGAGTCTCCATCGGGTGACTTGGTCACCTACCCGATAAGGAGAGTTTGCCGGGGGCCTTGAACATTTTCCCGGAAAGAAGGGCTTGCGGGGGGCCTCACCAGTTTGTGCGAGCCTTCCTGACAATGGAAACTTGTCGGGGTCTTGCTATTCTTCGGGTAGTCTTCCCGGCGAAGCAGGCTTGCCGAGGCCTTGGGAATCTTCCGAGCAAGGAGGGCTTGCCGGGGCCTTGCGTATGGAGTCCTTGTAGTCCACGCCCCTCGTAGTGAGGGAAGGGCGTGGCTTCGATGGGTCTTGGACTGCCTTTCTGCCGCTCTTCCCGGTACACTACCGTCAGGTGCGTCGCCGATGCCTGTGCACAAGTCTGGGGCACAAGGGACCCCAGTCTCTAGTGCACCGACAACTCTTATTTGTGCAATTTTGACCTGTAGCCCCCAAGGGGCGAGTCATATTTTTTGAAGATGAGTCGAGTCTTCATGTAGTATATATGGTTTGAAAAAGTGATATGCGTTAGCCCCCAAGTGTCAAGTATATTGCTTGCAATCTGCTTGAGATTTGATAACAATTGTTGGCAGCCTTAAAACATCCTTGGCGACTCAGAGCTTGTATAGGAAACTTTGAACCAGGCCGATGCAGATTTAAGGGAGATGAAGAAAAGTTTGGCACAACAACAAGACGCCAGAGCTCAATCTAAGGAGAAAATTTGAATTTCCTTAGAAGAAATTGATAAGATCAAAACTGAGTTCACAACATATAAGGAAGCTGCCAAAATTGAAAAAACCGCCTTGGTTAAACATGTAGAAGACACCAAGGGTCAATTGAAGCTGGTTACTGAAGAGTGAACTGGCTTCAAACGTCATATTTCTTGGATGATCACAACTGTTTTTGGTAAGCCTTTGTTTGCAAGACTCACATTCTTAACCTTTGTAGGATACATGACCCGCCAGGCGACTCATATTCTTGATTTATGTGCAGGCCCTCGATCTGCCAACCTTCAAGACAACTGTGTACTGAAGCTAAAAGCTTTGTATACTTTAACAGAGCAACTTTATGCTGGTGGTTTGTTCAACATAAAGGCTGTGATGGGAGAAAAAGAACCGGTGAAGTTCATCCACGATATGCTGAGGTGCCTCTCGACCATGCCTAAGCAAATTTAAGAGTTGAAGAAATCAACTGCTCGTAAAGGTGTGATCACCGCTCTGAGCCGGGCTCTGGCTTATGCACAAGAATTTAACCCGGAGGAGATAGCTGGCGGGTTTCCTGAATATAAAGATGATGGATCATAGTTCACCAAGGAAGATGTGGGGACCCCGACTTACGAGTCGAGCTCGCGGAATGAACGTGCTCAGTGATCCCAGAGATCAATGCTCACCGAACACACAGATACTGAATATTAAGAGTCTTACATCCATACATACCATTTGATACAATAAATGACCATTGCGGTCAAGTGTTACATATATAGGGCCTTGAGGGCCAACACACCAAACTTCACCAATAGCATAAATATTGGTCGAAAGCGTGAACCCATGCCATCAGCCTTAACCTACATGCATTCTGACTAGGAAGTGTCCTAGCTCACAGGAACGTCACCAAGGTGCTCTTCACCATGTCCTGATCTCTCATGCCTGGTCAATAAAATAACAAGTGGAAAGACAATGAGTACTTTGAATGTACTCGCAAACAACCCATGATGTGGATAATGCAGTTGGTCTGGTAATAAGTGATATGCAGCATTTTTGGAGGCAAGCTTTGAAGGTAAATAAACATGATCATAGACGGGTATGGATATGCATAATAAGCTAGATGGTAGTCAGAAGAACATGTTACATATATCAACATATCTGCTGAGGGATGAACACTTCGGGTTCACCCGATATGCCAAGTATCCAAACTTGGTCATATCAACTCTTTCGTATAAATCCTTGAACACACACACACACACGCACACACACACACACAAACACACACTTGGTTTATGCAGAAACAACTGGACGTAGTTTAAGCACCACCACCAAACTGTCCTTGACCGTGGACACGGCTATTCAAATAGTTTTACACTTTGTAGAGGTTGTATGCTGTACCCACGAGATCCGAGAAACTTCCCTCTCATCCACGACTCGCGGTATATAACATGCCCAAGGTAAGTACCCGATCAATTCCTTTCCCCTGACGATACTAGACAAAGAGTTCCACTCGATTGGTACCCAGCTCACATGATGTGCATCTTACGAGCACCAACTCTGGACAGTATCATCCATGCAGGGACCAACGGTGTGCCCGGAACACGTAAAAACAGCATAGTCGACCTACGTGGTATGACCCCGTCATGAGAGTGACCACATATCACTCCCACCACTAGTAATGTGGCCTCTTTGCTAGCACCGACCAAAGTAGTCAACAAAGCCCCGTCCCATAAAGGGGTAACATGGTCGCACATGTAAGGTTGGGACGGTCGACACATCATAAATCTAATCGCATTTATGAAACCACTCACACCAAAATATACCCGGTGCACCACTTCTTCACAAGTGGCCACCTAACTCATCATCACCCTTGGGCATTAGTGGCTCCCGACGGGGTTTTCATAAACCTTTGATATTTACCATCATCATGATCATGCTTTTACTATGCTTAGCTCTACTTGTCAACATGATATTAGCGTGACCCTCATAGGTGGTAGGATCATGATCAAAATGCAAGTGCTCCGGAGGAGCCATCGGAAACATCATATCGATGGTTTATCGAATATTCATGATCATATGCAATGGGAATATCTACTCTACTAGCATGCAATATTATATACGCTCAAACATGGTCAAAGGGTTGCTTGCCTTTGCTCACATAAGTCCTCGGGGCCTTTCAGGTCTTCCGGTCCAACTCCGAGTGCTCCGCCTACTCAATCAACTATCGTCAGAAAAAAACAGAGTAAGCCACATAGTAAGCAGAAACAAAAGTGCTAAATAAATGGAAGTTTTATTTTTCTTGGACCTCTTTGGTCATAAGAAAAATACCTGAAGCTTGCTATAGGAGATTTGGATCATCAGGGAATTTTGAATGGATAAAAGGAGGAATAGGTGATCTTAAAAGAAGTCTACAAAAAATATTATGATAAAAATGAGTGGAGGCACTCATTTAATAGAGCCTGAATTTAGGAATATTTAGGAAGTTTTTCCATTGGATTTGGAGTTGATATGAATATACTAGGGATTTTCTAACATTGGATAAATAGGAAAAGGAAGCTATTTATTTATTGCAACGGAAATATGCCAGATAAAAATGTTGACCAGGGCTTCAAAAATAGGATATGATATTAGAAGTCTCTCGAATTTGGAATCACTCTATTTGGAGTTGATTTGAATACCATAGGAATTTACAAAGTGGGGTTTAAAATATTCAAAATGGCATTTGAATATTAATCCCACAGAAAGCCTTCTGGAAAAATATGTAATGCACATATATGGATAGGGCTTGATTTTAAGGACGTGCAGAAATTTGAATCATCATTTTTGGAGCTAGCATGAATTAAATATGGATTTATGAAGTTTTGACAAAAGGAAAAATGAACAAAAGGGCTCAACCCCAGGGGGCTATCCTGCGCCCATGGCGCGAGAGAGGGAGGTGGGCCGACCCAGCAGCTCTCAGGCGCTAGCAGAGGGCCACGCCGAAGGAGTATTCGCCCTGGGTGTGCGTTCACTGCAGGGAGGCGGAGTCCCACGCGACGCCTCCACTTATGGGGCTGGGCCCAGCCGTCGTGCCACTGACTGGTGGGCCCTAGCAGTCCGGAGCTTTTTCCTCCTCTGGCTCGACCCGAGAGGGAGCAGTAAGGCAGGGTTGGTCGAAGGAGGAGCTGCCCAGGCGGCTCTAGCCACCCCCCGGCGGTGCACCGGCCACCAGCGCGCTCGGGGCAACAAGCTGCGTCGGCCTGGGGCCCCATTCCCGCAGGGGAACCACAAGGGCGAGCGGGGTCTTGACCGCAGCTCGGCCAGCTTCGGCTGATGAGGAGGAGGGTGCGCCGACCACCTGAGAGGAAGGAGGGAGAGTGGGGAGGAGCTGCGGTGGTCTGGGGGTGCTCCTCGAGGCTCTAGAGAGAGAGAGGGAGGCTGGGAGCCCGGTCTTGAGCATGGCCGAAGCAGCCATGGCGGCCATGGAAGAAGAGGAGAGGCTCAGGGCAGCCTCGAGATGGTTGTGGAGGTTTGGGAGGTGCACGGGGGAAGGAGAGAGCTATCCACATTGAGAGACGGCTCAGGGAAGAGGATGAAATGGAGGGGGCAGCCGAAGGAAGCTCGGGAGCTCTCGGTGCTCTCAGGGCACGGGGAAGACACGCGTCCGTAGGGAAACTTGGCTGCTTCTAGGCGTCGGGAAGGACTTGGACCAGTCAAATGGAATCCCTCGGTGCTGTGAGACACGTTGCAACAGCCGGAAATGAGCTACAACAAGAGGATAAGGGGTAGAGCACCGTTATTGCATGCTGCCAGCATGGTCACCATGGCCACTCGTGTCTACACGGCAGTCATGACCAGTCAAACATGTCCAACATGTAGGACACACATGCAGTAAGGAGACTCTGGAGTTTGGTTGAATTTGGGGCTGGTTAGGTGGGGTTTTGATTGAGGTTAAATTTGCAAAAACAAACTTAGAGCTAAGGAAAGTGGGTCTCAAATGGGGAGTCTTGAGGAAAATAATTGGCTGGCAGTGTTAGCTATGCAAGGACTACAACACTGCCAAGTATGAGCTCAAGCAAAGAAGGGTAGCTAGTACTTGCTGTACAAAGCTACATTTCAACAAGAGATCAACTTGTCGATGTGCTGCTCCTTTTACCCACGTGAGCATGCTATATATTGGTTTGAAATGATGCCTTGGGATGCTAGGGACCCTCTGGAAAGAGGTAGGGGATTAACTTAAGCAGAGGTGGGGCAAGAGGGGTAAAAATGGTGATCCAAGGGTAAAAATGAGAAGTAGTTACATGGAGCCTCTCTCAAATAATTGACCAGAGGTCATTGCAATGCTATTGGAGGTAAAATGTAACTAGGGGAGGTTGTGGTAGAAATTTAAGCTCAAGGGTAAATGTAGAAGGGGCCAAAGTAGCCACTTTGGTGAGTGCACACAAGGTGTTTGATGAGTGTCAGAGCTACCATATGGACTTCAATTGCTATGAAACTTAACATGATCAAGCAATAGATGAAAATAAGCTTGGACACCAAATTTGAGATTTGGTGGAGAAGGTTCCCAATGTAGACTTGGAAAATCCATAAAATGGGTAGAAATGGCCTTCTTCTTACAAATATATTCAAATCAATTCCCACAAACCAATATTTGGCGTGGGGGAATTATTTTAGCATTAAAGCATGCCCAAAAAATTTGGGGTCCATTGGAGAAACTTTATAGTGTAAAGTTTCCCAAAGTCAGAAATCAACAAAGAGGGTTTTGAGGGGCTTGGGACAAGTTCTTCTATTCTCCTAGATGCACCACTTGGTGTGGATGCATTATTGGAGTATTAGAACATGTCTACCAAATTTGAGCACAATTGGAGAAACTTCACAATGTAGAGTTGCTCAAATTTGGATCTGGACAGATAGGGTTTTGGAAAAATTAGGGGAATCAAATCAACTTGGATTGAGATGAAACTTGGCGACACATATATCATATGTGACATTCTAGAATTTTACACGAATTTATTGAGATTATTTCTTATAGAAATATTCCAAAAGCTTGAAATTGTCAGGAAGGGTTTTGAAGGGGTTTGCCCAATATTTTGAACATGACCATGTGTTAAAACTCATATATATGGAATATATATGTCCACTGAGTTTCCCTAAATTTTCTTAAATATTTTGAAAGCAATAAAATAACTTTCCGTCATAAGAGACCATTTGTGGACTCACAGGAAGGCATTTAAATAAAATAGTAAAATAAACTTTAAAATAATAATATTGTTGTTTTGGGAAGTATTTTTGATAATGGATTTTAAATAAAATATTGGGTGCAAAATAACTTCCCTAATTTGAGGACTTGCAGTACAAATCCCAACTCGGGGGTTTTTGAGAGCTTAAATCAAGGAAATGCTTTTTGGTGAAAATAATAATTGGTAAAAATAGTTTCTGGTCCTAAACACGTGGCATGATCATTAGGCAAGGGTTTGGGTCAAGGAGCTGAGTTTGGAGAATAGCAGGAGCTTGGATTCAAACACAAGCAATAGACAAGCAAGCAACATCACATCAAGCATCACAATCATTCACAATTTTTTAATTAGTATAAATCTTTGAGAAAGGTCAAATCAGTCACGAGAGTTAAAAACAGGGTGTTACACAAGACTACGCCCGTTGCATAAGGACGGCTCGTCTACCGGCTAGTCAACTTGTTGAAGGTGCTGATCTGATGAAATATCAGGCGACTTATGATGAGAACAACAAACGTGTGCCTCCACCCACTTCTGAACCAGTGGATCTAACTCCTTAGTGTCGTAAGCATCTTTTTGCCCCTGATGTTGACCCGTCGTCCATATTGAATGAAGAAGCTGAATTCCATGCTTTAATCCATTGCAACTGGTATGTGGGCGACCTCCAGATCCAGGATCCAGAAGGATCGGCGCACGATAACCCGAAGGCCTCTTGAACAAGAAAACTGCCCAAGTTTGACCCGGAAGATTCTAACCCAGATAAACTGTCAACCAGGTTAATATATCGATTATTGGAAGACTTTGGCTCCATGTAGCCATGTAATACCTTTAGATGTAAAGACTGTTATTTTGCGTCATGCCTTCGTGCATGCTGAATCTTTTTTGCATCACCTTATTATAAGCCGCCTTTCTGAAACTTTTCATCTTGCAACTTATTTTCCTTTCGTAAGGCAATGGCCTCATAGCCCAAATACTCCGCATGAGCCGGTATAGAATATTGAATCCTTTCGTGAAAAGGTAATACCATAGTATGGCACCAAGTTATTTTTCAATAAGCCGGCTCAGTGAGACACAACATGGAGATGAGCTTGCAAGGTTCTAGTCGTACCCTAAGATAGGTTTTTGCAATAACCTTTATAATTTAGACTTGCACATCAGGCTCAAGTTAGGCTTCAGTGAAGCGGGTTCTATGAACCCATGGTTTGTCTATTTTCCATATGCCGGATCTCACACGACACCTCAATGTTTTAACCTTGGTAAGTTCAGGGTCCATGATGGATTGACTCGCCAAGAGTACACGGGGCCAATAAGGGGAGTCGCTCAAACATATAGTCTAGTATAACCATTGTAATGCGGTAATTTTTCGCAGACCAAGAGGGTGAGAAAGCTAAACTCGATGAGTTGGAAGCCCCCAAGTGACCTATGATCAGGAAAAGGCCAAGCATAAGATTGCAGAAGACAATGCTATTACTGCTAAACAATCTGGAGACTACTAGCCCCTAGATAAGCCGGCTTGATACTCCTGACCACAATTAGCACCTATGTTTGAACCATGCATCGTTGCAACTGGTCCTCTTTGGCTTATCAGCATCCATGTTTGAACGATCGTAGTGTGGTGGCTCATCCTCTTTGATACTAATAGCGTCCATGTTTGAATGACCTCCTCCTAGCGGTTCATCCTCTTGGGCGGCTTAGGAAAATACAATAAAGGCTCATGCTTATCATATAGGCTGAAACGGCAGAGACCCCGAATTTCGTGGGTGCCGGCTTTATTATATTACATAAAAGGGTACACAAAATTGAACTATGTACATAAATAAGGAGCCAATGGCTCTAAGTATAATAAAGCCGAAGGTGAGCAATGTTGCATGGCCGGGTGGTCTCCTCCTCCGATGTTGGCTTATCTGGACGAAGGTCTACCATATAGTATGAGCCATTATGAAGACTTTTGCTGACGACGAACAGACCTTCCCATGGTGGTGACACCTTGTGGATGCCTATATGATCCTGAATCAATCGAAGTCCTAAGTCGCCCTCGTGAAAGACCCGACTCTTAACCCTACGGATGTGATAGCAACAAAGGTCTTGCTGATATATCGCTGATCATGCTGCTGCGAAATCACGCTCTTCCTCTAAGGCGTCCAAGGAATCCTGACGTACCGGGGAGAATCATGCCGTATATCACTTGTTAAAACTGCCTCAGCTCCGTAAACGAGGAAAAAGGGCGTGTAAGCAGTGGATCTGTTTGGTGTCATCCTGATGCTCCAAAGCACTGTGGGGAGCTCCTCAACCCAGCAACCCGGAGTATGCTGTAAGGGAACCATGAGTCGGGGCTTGATCCCACGCAAAATCTCCCAATTAGCTCGCTCGGCTTGTCCATTGGACCGTGGATGCGCTACTGCGGACACATCAAGCCGGATATGCTCCTGCTGGCAAAACTGCTTCATGGCGCCTTGTGATAAATTGGTGCCATTATCAGTGATAATACTGTGAGGATAGCCAAATCAAAAAATCAGCTTCTTTAGAAACTTGACTGATGTCTCTGCTTCACAATTGCTGATAGGCTCCGCCTCAACCCACTTGGTAAACTTGTGAACCGCCACCAGCAGATGAGTCTTTTTGTCGGAAGACATCTTGAACGGGCCGAGCATATAGATCCCCCACACCGCAAAAGGCCACATGATTGGTATCATGCACAATTCCTGAGCCGACACATGAGCCTGACAGCCAAAATTCTGACACCCATCACACTTGCACACTATGTCCTCTGCGTCTGCATGAGCCGTCAACCAATAAAAACCATGTCGTCAGGCTTAGGAGACCAAAGATCATGAGCCGGCATGGTGGCCACATCCGCCAGCCTGAATCTTGTTAAGGATCTCTTGACCTTCCTCAGGGGAAACACAACGTTGAAAAACACCGCTAACACTCCTCTTATGCAACTCGCCCTCATGAAAAACCATGGATTTGCATCGTCGTATTATCTAGCGAGCAACAAGTTCTTCAGCCCGAAGCTCCCCTCAAGTGAGATAAGCAAAATGTGGCACCGTCCAATCACGGGTCGTTCGGAGAACTGCCATCAAAGTTCTGGGTCAAGATTGCTATATCTTCCTGATACGTCTCCAACGTATCTACTTTTCCAAACTCTTTTGCCCTTGTTTTGGACTCTAATTTGCATGATTTGAATCGAACTAACCCGGACTGAGCTATTTTCAGCATAATTGCCTTGGTGTTATTTTTGTGCAGAAATAAAAGTTCTCGGATTGACCTGAAAAATTTATGGAGAATATTTTTGCAATTAATAAAAATATTGGTGAAAGAATCAACTGCAGAGGGGCCACCACCTGGCCACAAGCCAAGGCTCGCCCCTGCCTTGTGGGTTCCCTATGGCTCCGTCGACCTCGTTTCCAATTCAATATATTCCTATTCGGGGTGAAACAATAAAGCAAGAAAGTTCATCGCGTTTTATGATACAGAGCCGCTGCCACCTCCTGTTCTTCCTCGGGAGGGTAGATCTAGAGTCTGATTTGGGCTCCAGAGAGGGGAAATTGACGTTGTCATCATCACCAACCTTCATTCATCACCAATTTCATGATGATCTCCACCGTTCGTGAGTAATTCCATCAGAGCCTTGCTGGATGGTGATGGGTTGGATGAGATATACCATGTAATCGAGTTAGTTTTGTTAGGGTTTGATCCCTAATATCCACTATATTCTGAGATTGGTGTTGCTATGACTTTGCTATGCATAATGCTTGTCACTAGGGCCCGAGTGCCATGATTTCATATTTATACCTATTATCTTTTCATGAATATATATGTTTTCTTGATCCAATCTTGCAATTTGTAGACACCTATTAAGAGTTATGATCTGCATCCCCAGGGTGACAATAACTGGGATTCTGGTGATTACCTTAGTTTAAGGAGTTCATGTATTCACTAAGTGCTAATGCTTTGGTTCCGTTCTCTATTAAAAGGAGGCCTTAATATTCCTTAGTTTCCATTAGTACCCCGCTGCAATGGGAGGGTAGGACAAAAGATGTCATGCAAGTTCTTTTCCATAAGCACGTATGACTATATATGCCTACATCACATTGATGAATTGGAGCTAGTTGTGTATCACCCTATGTTATAACTATTGCATGATGAATGCCATCCGACGTAATTATCCATCACTCATACATTGCCTATGAGCTTTCCACATATTGGTATTTGATAAGTTACTTTTCCGTTGGTACTGTTACAATCACTACAAAATTGGCACTGTCACATTTGCCACCGTTACCGTTACTTCCATACTAGTTTGCTACTAAATACTTTCTACACATATTAAGTATTTCAGGTGTGGTTGAATTGAAAACCCAGCTTCTAATACTCGAGAATATTCTTTGGCTCCCCTTGTGTCAAATCAATAAATTTGGGTTGAATACTCTACCCTCGAAAACTGTTGCGATCCTCTATATTTGTGGGTTATCAAGTCCTTTTTTCTGGCGCCGTTGCTGGGGTGCATAGCTCTATTCTCTGAGTCACTTGGAATTTATATCTGTTGATCACTATGAAGAATCTGAAAGACGCTTAAACCAAGATCTACCCCTCAACTACGAGGATAGGTAAGGAACTGCCATCTAGCTCTGCACTTGATTCACCTTCTGTTATGAGTACATTTGCGACACCACCACCTGCTACTGTATCTTATATGTCGCAAGTAATTGCTGATGCTACTTTTGCTATGCATGATGCTTATGATGATACTTTGCTTGATACTGCTATGCCACTTGGTGAATTTCTCGACGAACAAATTGCTAGAGTGAATGCTGAAACTGATGATATTTCTGAATCTGATGAAATTATAGAAACTGAACACTATGAGACACCTGCTAGACCTAGCTCTCCTAGATATGAGACACCTGCTAGACCACCTCCAAAACTAACTCCGAAGAAAAGAGATATTCTATTCCTCAGTCCTGAAGATATGCACGAGGAAAAGAAATCTATGAAAGAAAACGTATTAAAGCTGAAGATGTTAAGAATCTACCACCTATTGAAGAAATACATGGTCTTGATAACCCGACACAGGTAGTATAGGTAAATTCTCTCCATAGATTTGATGAAGGTGATATTCCTTATAATAATCCTGCTAGCCAATGCTTGGGTGAATTTGATAACTTCATTGTTAAGCAAGAAAATTTCAATGCTTATGTTAGTAGACAATTGAAACATAATTCTTACATGCTTGATCGCTTGGGTGATTATATGAGTATAACTGTTAATGATCTTAGTCTCATTAGAAACATGCTTCCATGGTAACTACTCAAGTAGATCAAGTACTTAAGGCACAAAATGATTTGCTCAATGAGATGACTAGTAAGAACAATGATCATTCTGTTAGAGTTGTGACAAGAGGTGGTAGAATGACTCAGGAACCTTTGTATCCTAAGGGCCATCCTAAGAGAATTGAGCAAGATTCCCAGAGAGTTAATATTGATGCACCTGGTCATTCTAATAGAAGGAAAAAAGAATGATGATAGTACTTTGGATGCTGCTAGTGAACCTGTTATATATTCACATGAAACCCAAATTATATCTCTATTTCTGATGCTGAGACACAATCTGGTAGTGAACATGAACCTAGTGATAATATTAATGATGATATTCATGTCGATGCTCAACCTAGTAATGATAATGATGTGGAGATTGAACCTGCTGTTGATCTTGATAACCCACAACTTAGGAATAAACGATATGATAAAAGAGACTCTGTTGCTAGGAAGCATGGTAGAGAAAGAGAACCATGGGTTCAAAAACCCATGCCCTTTCCACCTAAACCATCCAAGAAGAAGGATGATGAGGATTTTGAGTGCTTTGTTGAAATGCTGAGACCTGTCTTTTTACGTATGCGCTTGAGTGATATTCTGAAAATGTCTCCTTATGCTAAGTATTTGAAAGATATTGTTAAAAATAAAATAATGATATCGGAAGCTGAGATTTACACCATGCTTGCTAATTATAATTTTAAGGGTGGAATACTAAAGAAACTAGGAGATCCCGGAGTACCTACTATACCATGCTCTATTAAATGGAATTATGTTAAAACTGCTTTATGTGACCTCGGAGCCGGTGTCAGTGTTATTCCTTTCTCTTTATATCGTACACTTGATTTGAATAAGTTGACATTTCTGCAGCTGTTAAATCAACTGCTTTACCCATCAATATTTGTGAGGATGTGCCTGTTGTGGTTGCAAACGTTACTATCCTAATGGACTTTGTTATTCTTGATATTCCCGAGGACGACAATATGCGATCATCCTTGGTAGACCCTTTCTGAATATTGCAGGGGCTGTTATTGACTGCAACAAAGGCAATGTCACTTTTCATGTTAATGGTAATGAGCATACGGTACACTTTCCGAAGAAACAACCTCAAGTTCATAGTATCAACTGCATTGAAAAAATTTCAATGATTATTATTGGAGACATTGAATTCCCTCTCCCTACTGTCAAAAAGAAATATGATATACTTATTGATGGGGACATGCATATCCCCATTGAGCTAAGTATTATTCGAAAATTCTTTGGTTCCATGTCATTCGAAAAAAAGTTTGTCAATAAGACTTGATCAACCTTATTGATGGATTCCTTTTGACGGGCATGAGATGGATGAATTTAGAAAGCACAACCTTCTGTACCCAACTTTTATTTTCTATTCTTTAGTTTCAATTTAGTAAAAATGCTATTATTTCTCTATTTTTGATTTTATCCGTGCAATAGAAAAATGACCTGAAAATAAAAGTTTTCAGAATGCCCTGAAAATTTAGTATGTTTTTCTCGAATATTTAAGAATTTTTGGCACTGAGAACACATCAGGGGGCTGCACCAGTGGGCCGCAAGCCTGGAGGACGCACCCCCTGGCTTATGGGTCCCACGTGGGGCCCCTTCACTTATTCCAGCACCCATCCACTTATTCTTCCTCCAGAAAAAATCCCACCATTTCTCAAACCCGTGTTCTAGCTCATCTTGCTGCCATTTTTGATCTCCTTGCTCAAAGCTCCATTTGCAAAACTGTTTTAGGGGATTGTTCATCGGGAAAGAGAAAAATGTTAAGGAGAATATACCAAGGTGGTTCCTCGAGCAAGAATACCCCGGGACTCGCGATACGCGAGCCCGACTTTGAAACACCGAGGGAAGCTCAAGTGCGTCCTTGTGCTTGGCCGTCGGATCCATTCATGGTCCATGTCGGATACAAGGAAGAATTTTACGCGTACATACGAAATGCTAGCCTTGAAGATTTTGTTTCAGACCAATGCAAGCAATATTATCAACTCACTGATTCCTTCGTGCGAAGGTTTGAATTTTCATCCAGGCGTAATACGCATTCCGTTCTATTTAATCTTTATGATGAATCTTATACTATGGACCTAGAGGATTTTAACCATTCATGCAAAATTCCATAATGGGGCAGCCATAGTGATCCTCGCAAAACCGAATAAAATGATTTTCTTGCTAGCATCACTATTGGAGAAACTAGAAACATTACACACGCTACCTTGGGGGGCATTGACTTTCCTGCCATACATTATTTTGCTGTCTTCATAGGTAGATGCATTAACGGTAAAAATGACCATAGCCACCTTTTCGTACTTGATCTTAATATTCTTAAGAGTGAGGTCATGGGTGATAGACGATATAACTTGGGAGCTATTATTGCTAGGAGGCTACATAAAAATGCTAAGGCTGGAGATTTCTTTGATTGAATTTATGCCACCTGCTTAGCTAATTATCTTGGGGTACCTATAAAGGGGAATGATACTGAGTTACCACCTGCTTTTTTTATTATGAGGCTATGATGTGCTATCAGTTTCTTGAGAGAAACGAACAACCTCTCATGTACCGACTAATTTTTGACAAACAACATGCTGTCCATATTACCTTTCCTGTTCCTGCCTTCTTTAGCTTTCAGGAAAAATGGGCGATACTTTATTATAACCAAAGAGGAGGCAAACGAGTACGAGAGAGAGGCGGAAGCCACTTGCCTCTGCGTTGAAGCCGTTCAGGCGGTAGCCACCGCATCCCAGTACAACCCCAACTATGGCTTTGGATATTATCAGGGCCAGCCATGGCCCTAGACCAACTTCGGCCAAAGGCCTAAGCTTGGGGGAGTACGTATTTCTCACGTACATTACATTCATGTTCACACACTCATTCCAGTTGTCGATGTTCATACTTTTTCTTTGTACCATCCATGGTAGTTTATTTCTTATTTCTGCTTTCTTCTTGTGTGTTTAACCTTGAGAAAATCTAAAAAAAATTGTTCTAGCTTTACCTTCTAGTTTGTTTAGTTGTACTGTTAAAAGAAAACCCAAAAAGATTTCTCGTTCTTCTTTTGCTTGTTGGGACCTTTCCCGTGTAAATAGTTTTTCTTTCTTCTTTGGGTCGTAAGGAGAAGACCACGATGACATGCTGAGTGGCTCTCATATGCATTATCGTTTATATATCAGAGAGCCCATATTACCTTGTGTTCTCCTTTGAGTTATTGCTTGCAGATTCCAGCTTAGTCCAATGCACCCGCACTCTTAGGATTATTCACACCGTTCGATCGTGCAAGTGAAAGGCAATAATGACGATATATGATGAAGTGACTGAGATGGAGAAAAGCCTCTATGAACTTGACCTATTTTGTTTTTGTAAATATGATTAGCCCATTGTTGTGGATTCAGCTCATTGTGGATTGAACATGTTTGCAATCACAATTAGAGACTACAGTTACTCATGCCATGCTTAATTACCTAGGAGTGAATAATGGTTTTTCTTGATTGCCAACATGCATATTAAAATGGTTGTGATGTAGTATGATAGAATGGTATCCTCCTCCGAATGATTCGAGTGGCTTGACTTGGCACATGTTCATGCATGTAGTTGAAACAAAACCAGCATAGCCTCCACAATGTTTATGTTCATGGTGATTTATATCCTACTCATGCTTGCATTCAATGTTGGTTAATCTCAAAGCATGTTTATGACTGTTGTCACTCTCTAGTTGGCCGCTTCCCAATCTCTTGCTAGCCTCCACTTGTACTAAGCGGGAATACTACTTGTGCATCCATTTCCATAAACCCAAAGTTGTGCCATATGAGTCCACCATACCTATGTATATGCGGTATTTACCTGTCGTCCCAAGTAAATTTGCATGTGCCATACTCTAAACCTTCAAATACATATTCTGTTTTGTATGCTCGAATCGCTCATGTAGTGACTAGGGGCGGTTAGCATCTTCCATGCTAGCTGGGTTATTCTCACGATATGTGTTGATTCACTACCATTCACAAGAAAGTGGATAGTATTCGGGATGCCCAGTTCCATGCTCAAAAATCAAATCAAAGTATAATGAAACAAAACTCCCCCCAGGATTGTTGTTTATATCGATGATACCTATGGATTCGGTCCGCCGTGGAGTGTGATCGATTGGTGGAGGGGGAGTAAAAACTTTACCATTGTGTTTGGGAACCGCCTATAATGATCTAGCATGGAAGATATCGAGATTTCTTAGTTGTTATGTTGACAATGAAAGCATACCGCCCAAAATTATGATTCAACCCTGTTTTAAAAGCTCGAGCTCTGGCACCTTTGTATATCAATGCTTCCCTCTACGAAGGACCTATCTATTTTACTTTACTGATGAGTCATCCTCTTCTTATAAAAAGGCTCTAGTTAGAGAGCACCTCGTCATTTGTATGCTTTGTTATTAATTGATATTGAGTATGAGTATGACTGGATCTCTTTTACCATGAATTACAATGTCTAGTCAGTCCTTGTTCTTCATAGGTATTCTGCATTTATGTTCTGCGGTCTCAGAAAGGGCTAGCGAGATACCAGTATATCATATTGTATTATGGTTGTTTTGATAAAATTGCTGTCATCGGAGACTTATTATTATTGCTCGCTAGTTGATTATGCCATTGATATAAGTAAATATGAGACCTAAATGTTATTGTGAATGTGGTTAGTCTATAATCTTTGCAGAAAATCTGAACATCACTTAGACATATTTACAACAACAAGATCAAACGGAGTTTGTAAAAGTTTATCTTTATCACTTTCAGTTTACCAACTGAATTGCTTGAGGACAAGCAAATGTTTAAGCTTGGGGGAGTTGATACGTCTCCAACGTATCTACATTTCCAAACTCTTTTGCCCTTGTTTTGGACTCTAATTTGCATGATTTGAATGGAACTGACCCGAACTGACGTTGTTTTTAGTAGAATTGCCTTGGTGTTATTTTATGGAAAAATAAAAGTTCTCGAATTGACCTGAAACTTTACGAATAATATTTTTGGAATTAATAAAAATATTGGCGAAAGAATAAACCAGAGAGGGGCCACCACCTGGCCACAAGCCAGGGGGCGCCCCCTAGGGTGCGCCCACGTGTCTTGTGGGGCCCATGTGGCTCCTCCGACCTTGTTTCCACTTCAATATATTCCTATTCGGGGAGAAAAAATAAAGCAAGAGAGTTCATCGCGTTTTATGATATGGATCCGTCGCCACCTCCTGTTCTTCCGAGGGAGGGCGGATTTGGAGTTTGATTTGGGCTCCGGAGAGGGGAAATCGACGTCGTCGTCATCACCAACCATCCTTCATCACCAATTTCATGATGCTCTCCGCCGTTCATGAGTAATTCAATCATAGGCTTACTGGACGGTGATGGGTTGGATGAGATTTACCATGTAATCGAGTTAGTTTTCTTAGGGTTTGATCCCTAGTATCCACTATGTTCTGTGATTGATGTTGCTATGACTTTGCTATGCTTAATGCTTGTTAGTAGGGCCCGAGTGACATGATTTCAGATCTGAACATATTATGTTTTCAGGAATATATATGTGTTCTTGATCCTATCTTGCAAGTTGTAGACACCTATTACGAGTTATGATCCGCATCCCCCAGGGTGACAATAACTGGGACTCTTTCCGGGGATTACCGTAGTTTGAGGAGTTCATGTATTCACTAAGTGCAGATGCTTTGGTCCGGTTATCTATTAACAAGAGGCCTTAATATACCTTAGTTTCCATTAGGACCCCGCTGCCACGGGAGGGTAGGACAAAGATGGCATGCAAGTTCTTTTCCATAAGCACGTCTGACTATATATATGGAATACATGCCTGTTAGGGAACGTAGTAGCAATTCAAAAAAATCCTACGTCACACAAAGATCTATCTAGGAGATGCTAGCAATGAGCAAGGGGTAGAGCATCTTCGTACCTTTGAAGATTGCTAAGCGAAAGCATTACTATGAATGCGGTTGCTGGATTCGTACTCGTAGCGATTCAGATCGCGGAAGATTCCGATCTAAGCACCGAACAACGTCGCCTCCACATTGAACACAAGTGCAGCCCGGTGACGTCTCCTTCACCTTGATCCAGCATGGAGAGAGGATAAGTTGAGGGAGAGCTCCAGTAGCACGACGACGCGGTGACGGTGGAGCTCCATGGTACTCGGGCAGGGCTTCGCCAAGCGCTACGGTGGAGGAGGAGGAAGAAGAGCAGGGCTGCGCCAAGGGAGGAAGAAATTAGTGTGTGTTGCAGCCCTCAACCCTTGGGTATTTATAGGAGGAAGAGGAGGAGGAGGGTCGGCCATCACGTGAGACGGACTAGTCATCAATGGTAAGCATCTCCATGTTGATCCTATCATCCATACGACTCAAAATCGACCTTTCGGTATCCCGTATTCCGAGGCCATGTGTGTACATGCTAGGCTCATCGAGTCAACCTAAGTGTTTTGCGTTTGTAAATATGGCTTACACCCGTTGTATTCGAATGTACAAATCTATCACACCCGATCATCACGTGGTGCTTCGAAACAACGATCCTTCGCGCACACTTAGGGGGAACATTTTCTTGAAATTTTAGTGAGGGATCATCTTATTTACTACCGTTGTTCTAAGAAAATAAGATATAGAAACACGATAAACATCACATGCAAATCATATAGTGACATGATATGGCCAATATCATCTTGCTCCTTTGATCTCCATCTTCGGGGCACGACATGATCATCATTGTCACCAGCATGACACCATGATATCCATCATAATGATCTCCATCATTGTTTCTTCGTGAAGTCGTCTCGCCAAGTATTACTTCTACTATTATGGCTAACGGTTAGCAATAAATTAAAGCAATCACATGGCGTTGCATCTCATACAATAAATTAAGACAACACCTATGGCTCCTGCAGGTTGGCATACTCATCGACATGCAAGTCGTGAATCCTATTACAAGAACATGATCAATCTCATACATCACATATATATCATCACATCCTTTTGGCCATATCACATCACATAGCATACCCCGCAAAAACAAGTTAGACGACCTCTAATTGTAGTTGCAAGTTTTACGTGGCTGATTTGGGTATCTAGCAAGAACGCTTCTTACCTACGTGACAGCCACAAGGTTGATATGCCAATGCTATTTACCCTTCATAAGGACCCTTTTCATCGAATCCAATTCGACTAAAGTGGGAGAGACAGACACCCGGTAGCCACCTTATGCAACAAGTGCATGTCACGCAGTGGTACGAGTCTCACGTAAGGTAAAGTCGGCCCGGGCTGCTTCATCCCACAATACCGCCAAAAAAGTTTGGACTAGTAACGATAAGCAATTGACAAAATCATCGCCCACAACTTTTGTGTTCTACTCATGCATAGAATCTACGCATAGAACCTGTCTCTGATACCACTATTGGGGAACGTAGTAGCAATTTAAAAAAATTCCTACGTCACACCAAGATCTATCTAGGAGATGCTAGCAATGATAAAGGGGTAGAGCATCTTCGTACCTTTGAAGATCGCTAAGCGGAAGCATGACTATGAACGCAGTTGATGGAGTCGTACTCGTAGCGATTTAGATCGTAGAAGATTCCGATCTAAGCACCGAACAAAGGCGCCTACGCGTTCAACACATGTGCAGCCCGGTGACGTCTCCTTCACCTTGATCCAACAAGGAGAGAAGAGAAGTTGAGGGAGAGCTCCGGCAGCACGACGGTGTGGTGACGGTGTGGTGGCAGTTTTCCGGCAGGGCTTCGCCAAGCACCGCGGAGGAGGACAAGAGGGAGAGGTAGGGCTGCGCCTTGGGGAGTTGTAAAGGTGTGTGCAGCCCTCCCAAGACCCTCTCTATATATAAGAGGAGGAGGAGGAGGGCCGGCCACCCTAGGGTTTCCCCTAGGTGGTGCGGTGGCCAAGAGGAGGAGGGGAGACGCCCTAGGGGGTGGCTTGCCACCCAAAGCAGCCACCACGCCGTAGGGTTTGCCTGCCCTATGCTCATTGGGCCTTGGTGGGTGGCGTAGCAGCCCACCTAGGGGCTAGTTCCCATCCACTTTTGGCCCACGTGGCCTCTCGGAGCTAGTGGCCCCTCCCGGTAGACCTCCGGAACCCTTCCGGTGGTCCCGGTACAATACCGACGATCCCGAAACATTTCCGGCGACCAAATATCCACTTCCTATATATGAATCTTTACGTCCGGACCATTCCGGAGCTCCTTGTGATGTCTGGGATCTCATATTGGATTGTGAACAACCTTCGGTAACCACATACTATTCCCATTACAACTCTAGCGTCATCGAACCTTAAGTGTGTAGACCCTACGAGTTCAGGAACCATGCAGACATGACAGAGACACCTCTCTGGTCAATAACCAACAGCGGGATCTGGCTAACCATGTTGGCTCCCACATGTTCCACAATAATCTCATCAGAAGAACCACATTGTCGGGGATTCAATCAATCCCGTATGCAATTCCCTTTGTCTACCGGTATGACACTTGCCCTAGATTCGATCATTGGTATCCCTATACCTTGTTCAATCTCGTTACCCACAAGTCTCTTTACTCCTTCTGTAACACATCATCCCGTGGCTAACTCCTTAGTCACATTGAGGTCATTATGATGATGCATTACTGAGTGGGCCCAAAGATACCTCTCCATCACACGGAGAGACAAATCCGAGTCTCGATTCGTACCAACCCAACATACACTTTCGTAGAAACCTGTATTGCACCTTTATAATCACCCAATTATGTTGTGATGTTCGATACACCCAAAGAACTCCTACGGTATTCGGGAGTTGCACAATCTCATGGTCTAAGGAAATGATACTTGGCATTAGAAAAGCTTTAGCAGATGAACAATATGATCTAGTGCTATGCTTAGGATTGGGTCTTGTCCGTCACACTATTCTGCTAAGGATATTATCCCGTTATCAATGACATCCAATGTCCATGATCAGGAAACCATGATCATCTACTTATCAACGAGCTAGCCAACTAGAGGATCACTAGGGACATGTTGTGGTCTATGTATTCACACATCTATTACGGTTTCTGGTTAATACAATTATAGCATGAATAATAGACAATTATCATGAACTAGGAAATATAATAATAACCACTTTATTATTGCCTCTAGGGCATATTTCCAACAATACCTACATCACATTGATGAATTGGAGCTAGTTCTGTATCACCCTATGTTATAACTATTGCATGATGAATGCCATCCAACATAATTATCCATCATTGATCCATTGCCTACGAGCTTTCCACATATTGATCTTTGCTAAGTTACTTTTCCATTGCTACTGTTACAATCACTACAAAACTGCCACTGTCACGTTTGCCACCGTTACCATTACTTCCATACTACTTTGCTACTAAATACTTTGCTGCAGATATTAAGTATTTCAGGTGTGGTTGAATTGAAAACTCAGCTGCTAATACTCGAGAATATTCTTTGGCTCCCCTTGTGTCGAATCAACAAATTTGGGTTGAATACTCTACCCTAAAAAACTGTTGCAATCCCCTATACTTGTGGGTTATCAAGACTTCCTCAGTTGGTAACTTGACCGAGAAGTTGTGAAGGACACCAGGAAAACATTAGGCTGAACCGGCTTGCGTTGAGATCCAAGTCATGACAATGCATCATCCGCCTCATTGTGTCGTCGATCAATGTCATCAACCTGATAGCCATGAAAATGACCCGCCACATTAGATTATGCCCGTCTGTAAGACGGCATCAAGGGGTCTTTTGAGTCCCAGGTTCCATACACCTATTGAGCCATCAAGTCTGAGTCGCCCAAGCACTGGACCCGGCTAAGGTTCATCTCCTTATCTATCCTAAGCCCATGTAAGAGAGCCTCATACTCAGCCACATTGTTGGTACAAGGGAACATAAGCCGTAGAACATAACAAAACTTGTCACCCTTTGGAGAAGATAACACTACTCCAGCCCCCGAGCCTTCCAATTGCGTGAAGCCATCAAAATATATAGTCCAATACATGTTGTCTGGCCTATCTTCCGGGAGCTGAAGCTTAGTCCAATCATTGATGAAATCCACTAGCGCTTGGGACTTGATGGATGTATGAGGCACGTACTTCACATGATGGGGCCAAAGTTCGATTGCCCACTTAACAATACGAACTGTGGCCTCTCTGTTCTGTATGATGTCCCAAATCTGAGCTGAACTGACCACAGTGATTGGATGCTCCTGGAAATAGTGCTTCAGTTTCCGGCTTGCCATAAAAATTCTAAAGCCCGTGTTTTGCCAACGTGGGTACCGCTGCTTGGACAAGGTTGGCACTTCACTAACAAAATATATTGGCCACTGATCGGATATTCCTTACCCTCTTCCTTGCGCTCAACGACAAAGCCAAACTTACCGCCTTAGAATTTGCAGCTAAAACGGGCGGCTCAACCAATTGTTTAATGAGATCTTCGAAAGCTTCATTGTCCGCCTCTGTCCAGACGAAATCATCCATCTTCTTGAGAAGTTGATAAATATGAATCGCCTTCTCACCAGGGCGGCTTATGAACCGGATCAGCGCCGCGATACGACCCGCCATGCGTTGGACGTGATTGATATTAGCCGGTTTACCAAGTGAAACGATTGCATTGATCTTATCAGGGTTAGCCTCGATGCCCCGCTCAAACACCAAAAAACCTAGTAGCTTTCTTGCAGGAACACCAAAAGCACACTTGGCCGGGTTAAGATTCATCTGGTACACTCGAAAATCATCAAACAACTCCTTAAGGGCCCCCAAGAGCGTCTACTTCTTCTGAGATTTCACCATGATATTGTTGGAAATATGCCCTAGAGGCAATAATAAAGTGGTTATTATTATATGTCCTTGTTCATGATAGTTGTCTATTGTTCATGCTATAATTGTATTAACCGGAAACCAAAATACATGTGTGAATACATAGACCATAACATGTCCCTAGTGAGCCTCTAGTTGGCTAGCTCATTGATCAATAGATGGCCATGGTTTTCTGATCATGGACATTGGATGACATTGATAACGGGATCACATCATTAGGAGAATGATGTGATGGACAAGACCCAATCCTAAGCATAGCACAAAATCGTGTAGTTCGTGTGCTAGAGCTATTATAATGTGAAGTATCATTTCCTTAGACCATGAGATTATGCAACTCCCAGATACCGTAGGAGTGCTTTGGGTGTATCAAACGTCACAACATAACTGGGTGATTATAATGGTGCACTACAGGTATCTCTGAAAGTGTCTGTTGGGTTGTATGAATCGAGACTAGGATTTGTCGCTCCGTGTGACGGAGAGGTATCTCTGGGCCCACTCGGCAATGCATCATCATAATGAGCTCAATGTGACTAAGGAGTTAGCCACGAGATGATGTGTTATGGAACGTGTAAAGAGGCTTGTCGGTGACGAGATTGAACAAGGTATAGGGATACCGACGATTGAATCTCGGGCAAGTGTCATACTGGTAGACAAAAGGGAATTGCATACGAGATTGAGTGAATCCTCGACATCGTGGTTCATCCAAGGAGATCATCGTGGAGCATGTGGGAGCGAACATGGGTATCCAGATCCCACTGTTGGTTATTGGACGGAGAGATGTCTCGGTCATGTCTGCGTGGTTCCCGAGCCCGTAGGGTCTATAAACTTAAGGTTCAATGACCCTTGAGTTGTAATGGGAATAGTATGTGGTTACTGAAGATTGTTCGGAGTCACGGATGAGATCCCAACGTCATGAGGATCTCCGGAATGGTCCAGAGGTAAGGATTTATATATAGGAAGTCGAGTTTCGGTCACCGGAAAGGTTCGTCGGTATATACGTATTGTACGAGGACCACCGAAAGGGTATAGGAGGCCCACCAGCCCTGGAGGGCCACAAGGGCCGAAATAAGGTCGGAGCCAGCCACCTAGGTGGGCTCGCTCGGCCGACCAAGGCCCATGGGTGCCTAGGGCTAGGAACCCTAGGGTGATGGTGGCCCACCTCCCAACTTGGGAGGCAAGGCACCTCCACCCTAGCCGCGGCGCCCTCCTTGGCCGCCGCACCCACCCAATATTGGTCTAAGGTGGCCGGCCCTCCTCCTCCTCTTCCTCTTATAAATACCCAAGGGTTGAGGGCTGCAACACACACCAATTTCTTCCTCCCTTGGCGCGGCCCTGCTCTTCCTCCTCCTCCTCCTCCTCCTTAGAGCTTGGCGAAGCCCTGTCGGAGTACCACATAGCTCCACCGTCACCATGCCGGTGTGCTGCCAGAGCTCTCCCTCAATCTCCTCTCTCCTTACTAGATCAAGGTGAAGGAGACATCACCGGGCTGAACGTGTGTTGAACACGGAGGCGCCGTTGTTCGGTGCTTAGATCGGGATCTTCCGTGATCTGAATCGCTACGAGTATGACTCCAGGAACCGCGTTCATAGTAACGCTTTCGCTTAGTGATCTTCAAAGGTATGAAGATGCTATACTTCCCACACGTTGCTAGTATCTCCTAGATGGATCTTGGTGTGACGTAGGAAAATTTCGAATTACTACTACGATCCCCAACTGTGGCTTCCGAGCTAGGTCTATGCGTAGATTCTATGCACGAGTAGAACACAAAAGTTGTGGGCGATGATTTTGTTAATTGCTTGCCGTTACTAGTCCAATCATTTTTGGCGGTATTGTGGGATGAAGCGGCCCGGACCGACTTTACACGTATGCTTACGCGAGACTGGTTCCACCTCCTGACATGCACTTGCTGCATAAGGTGGCTAGCGGGTGTCTGTCTCTCCCACTTTAGTCTAATTGGATTCGATGAAAAGGGTCCTTATGAACGGTAAATAGCATTGACATATCAACGTTGAGGCTGTCACGTAGGTAAGAAGCGCTCTTGCTAGAAACCCAAATCAGCCACGTAAAACTTGCAACAACAATTAGAGGTCGTCTAACTTGTTTTTGTGGGGTATGCTATGTGATGTGATATGGCCAAAAGGATGTGATGATATATATGTGATGTATGAGATTGATCATGTTCTTGTAATAGGATTCACGACTTGCATGTCGATGAGTATGCCAACTGACAGGAGCCATAGGAGTTGTCGTAATTTATTGTATGAGATGCAACGCCATGTGATTACTTTTCTTTATTTCTAACCGTTAGCCATAATAGTAGAAGTAATACTTGGCGAGAAGACTTCACGAAGAAACAATGATGGAGATCATGATGATGGAGATCATGGTGTCATGCCGGTGACAATGATGATCATGTCGTGCCCCAAAGATGGAGATCAAAGGAGCAAGATGATATTGGCCATATCATGTCACTATATGATTTGCGTGTGATGTTTATCATGTTTCTATATCTTATGTTCTTAGAACAACCGTAGTAAATAAGATGACCCCTCACTAAAATTTCAAGAAAATGTTCCACCTAAGTGCATCGTTGCGAAGCACCACGTGATGATCGGGTGTGATAGATTCTAACGCTCGCATACAAAGGGTGTAAGCCATATTTACACACGCAAAACACTTAGGTTGACTTGACGAGCCTAGCATGTACAGACATGGCCTCGGAACATGAGAGACCGAAAGGTCGAACATGAGTCGTTTGGTTGATACAATCAATATGGAGATGTTCACCATTGATGACTAGTCCGTCTCACGTGATGATAGGACACGACCTAGTCGATGTGGATCATGTATCACTTGATCGACTAGAGGGATGTCTATCTAAGTAGGAGTTCATTATATAATTTGATTAGAGGAACTTAATTATCATGAACTTTGTCTAAAAATGTCTTTACAAATATCATAGATCCAATGGCCAATGCTCATGTCAACCTCAATTTCAACGCGTTCCTAGAGAAAACCAAGCTGAAAGACGATGGTAGCAACTATGCGGGCTGGGCTCGTAATTTAAAGCTCATCCTCATGGATTACAATAAGTCATATGTCCTTGATGCACCGGTAGGTGACCCTCCCGTTCCCGCGGTAGCCCAGGACGTTCTGAACGCCTGGCAGTCATGAAGTGATGACTACTCTCTGGTTCAGTGCGACATGCTTTACAGTTTAGAATTGGGCCTCCAAAACCGTTTTGAGCACCATGGAGCATATGAGATGTTCGAGGAGCTGAAATAGGTTTTGCAAGCTCACGCCCAGGTCGAGAGATATGAAGTCTCCGACAAGTTCTTCAACTGTAAGATGGAGGAAACTAGTTCTGTCAGTGAGCACATATTCAGCATGTATGGGTTGCACAACCATGTGTCTCAGCTGGAAGTTAATCTTTCGGATGACGAGGTTATTGACAGAATCCTCTAGTCGCTTGCACCTAGCTACAAGAGCTTCGTGATGAATTATAACATGCAAGGGATGGAAAAGACCTTTCCCGAGTTATATTCAATGTTGAGATCGGCGGAGGTGGAAATCAAGAAGGAACATCAAGTAATGTTGGTGAATAAGACCACCCGTTTCAAGAAAGGCAAGGGTAAAAAGAGCTTACAGAAGGACGAAAAAGCAGTTGCCGCGCCCAGTAAACCAGCTGCTGGGAAGAAGAAGCCAAAGAATGGACCCAAGCCTGAGACTGAGTGCTATTAATGCAAGGGAAACGGTCACTGGAAGCGGAACTGCCCAAGTACTTAGCGGATTAGAAGGCCGGCAACATCAAAGGTATATATGATATACATGTTATTGATGTGTACCTTACCAGCGCTCGTAGTAGCTCCTGAGTATTTGATACCGGCGTAGCTGCTCACATTTGTAACTCAAAACAGGAGTTGCGGAATAAGCGTAGGCTGGCAAAGGACGAGGTGACGATGCGCGTCAGGAATGGTTCCAAGGTCGATGTGATCGCCGTCGGCACGCTACCTGTACATCTACCTTCGGGATTAGTTTTAAATCTTAATAATTGTTATTTACTACCATCTTTGAGCATGAACATTGTATGGGGATCTCGCTTGATGCGAGATGGATACTCATTTAAATCTGAGAATAATGGTTGTTCTATTTATATGAGAGATATGTTTTATGGTCATGCCCCGCTGGTCAATGGTTTATTCTTAACGAATCTCGAACGTGATGATACACATATTCATAGTGTGAGTACCAAAAGATGTAAGGTTTATAATGATAGTCCCACATACTTGTGGCACTACCGCCTTGGTCATATCAGTGTCAAGTGCATGAAGAAAATCCATACAGATGGACTTTTGGAGTCTCTTGATTTTAAATCATTTTGACACATGCGAACTGTGCCTCATGGGCAAGATGACCAAGACTCCATTCTCCAGAACAATGGAGCAAGAAACCAACTTGTTGGAAATAATACGTACTGATGTATGCGGTCCAATGAGAGTGAGGTAGAGAATCAACGTGACAAGAAAATAAAGTTCCTACGATCTTATCGTGGAGGAGAATATTTGAGTCACGAGTTTGGCACGCACTTAAGAAAATGTGGAATTGTTTCACAACTCATGCCGCCTGGCACACCTCAGCATAATGGTGTGTCCGAACGTCATAATCGCACTCTATTGGATATGGTGCGATCTATGATGTCTGTTACTGATTTACCGCTATCATTTTGCGGATATGCATTGGAAACTGCACCGTTCACTTTAAATAGGGCACCGTCTAAATACGTTGAGACGACACCATATGAATTATGGTTTGGAAAGAAACCTAAGCTATCATTTCTGAAAGTTTGGGGCTACGATGCTTATGTGAAGAAACTTCAACCTGAGAAGCTCAAACCCAAAGCGGAAAAATGCGTCTTCATAGGATACCCTAAGGAAACTATTGGGTATACCTTCTATATTAGATCCGAAGGCAAAATATTTGTTTCCAAGAACGGATCCTTTTTGGAGAAAAAGTTTCTCTCGAAAGAAGTAAGTGGGAGGAAATTAGAACTTGATGAGGTAATTGTACCTCCTCTCGAACCGGAGAGTAGCGCAACACACGAAAATGTTTCTGTGGTGCGTGCACCGACTAGAGTGGAAGTTAATGATGATGATCATGAATCTTCGGATGAAGTTGCTACTGAACCTCGAAGGTCCACAAGGACACGTTCTGCATCCGAGTCGTACGACAACCCTATCATGGAAATCATGTTGTTGGACAACAATGAACCTTCAAACTATGAAGAAGCGATGGCGGGCCCGGATTCCAACAAATGGCTTGAAGCCATGAAATCCGAGATGGGATCCATGTATGATAACAAAGTATGGACTTTGGTGGACTTGCCCGATGATCGGCGAGCCATAGAAAATAAATGGATCCTTAAGAAGAAGACTGATGCGGATGGTAATGTGACCATCTATAAGGCCCGACTTGTCACAAAGGGTTATCGACAAGTTCAAGGAATTGACTATGATGAGACTTTCTCACCCGTAGCGATGCTGAAGTCGGTCCGAATCATGTTAGCAATTTCCGTATTTTATGATTATGAGATCTAGAAAATGGACGTCAAAACGACATTCCTTAACAGCTTTTGTAAGGAACAATTGTATATGATATAGCCGAAAGGTTTTGTCGATCCTAAAAATACTCATGAGGTATGCAAGCTCATGTGCTCCATCTATGGGCTGGTGCAAGCATCTTGGAGTTGGGACATTCGCTTTCATGAGGTGATCAAAGCATTTGGGTTTGTACAGACGTATGGATAAGCCTGTATTTACAAGAAAGTGAGTGGGAGTTATGATGTAGCATTTCTCATATTATATGTGGATGACATATTGTTGATGGGAAATGATATAGAACTTTTTGAAATCATAAAGGCCTATTTGAATAAGTGGTTTTCAATGAAGGACCTTGGAGAAGCTCCTTACATATTAGACATCAAGATCTATAGGGATAGACCGAGACGCCTCATTGGTCTTTCACAAAGCACATACCTTGACAAGATATTGAAGAAGTTCAATATGGGTAAGGCCAAGAAGTGGTTCTTGCCTGTATTACAAGGTATGAGGTTGAGCACAACTCAACGCCCGACCACGGCAGAAGATAGAGAAAAGATGAGTACCATCCTTTATTCTTCAGCCATAGGCTCTGTTATGTATGCCATGTTGTGTACCAGACCTGATGTGAACCTTGCCATAAGTTTGGTAGGGAGGTACCAAAGTGATCTAGGAGTGGTCCATTGACAGTGGTCAAGAATATCCTTAAGTACCAGAAAAGGACTAAAGATATGTTTCTCATTTATGGAGGTGCCAAAGAGCTCCTCGTAAAGGCTTACGTTGATGCTAGCTTTGCCACAGATCCGGATGACTCCAAGTCACAAACCGGATACGTGTATATTTTGAAAGGTGGGGCAGTCAGCTGGTGCAATTGCAAGCAAACATCATGGTGGCATCTACAAGTGAAGTGGAGTACATAGCTGCTTCGGAAGCAGCACATGAAGGAGTCTGGATGGAGGAGTTCATCACCGACCTAGGAGTGATTCCGAGTGCGTCGGGTCCAATGACTCTCTTCTGTGACAACACTGGAGCTATTGCCATTGCCAAGGAGCCCATGTTTCACAAGAAGACCAAGCACATCAAGCGCCGCTTCAACTCCAAAAGTGGATACATCCAGGATGGAGATATAGATATTTTTAAATTACATACGGATCTGAATTTCGCAGATCCGTTGACTAAACCTCTTCCACGAGCGAAACATGATCAACACCAGAACTCTATGGGTTTTTGATTCATCACAATGTAACTAGATTATTGACTCTAGTGCAAGTGGGAGACTGTTGGAAATATGTCCTAGAGGCAATAATAAAATGGTTATTATTATATTTCCTTTTTCATGACAATTTTCTATTGTTCATGCTATAATTGTATTAACCGCAAACCGTAATACATGTGTGAATACATAGACCACAACATGTACCTAGTGAGCCTCTAGTTGGCTAGCTCGTTGATCAATATATAGTCAAGGTTTCCTGATCATGGACATTGGATGTCATTGATAACGGGATCACATCATTAGGAGAAAGATGGGATGGACAAGACCCAATCCTAAGCATAACACAAGATCATGTAGTTTGTCTGCTAGAGCTTTTATGATATCAAGTATCATTTCCTTAGACCATGAGATTGTGCAACTCCCGGATATCATAGGAGTGCTTTCGGTATATCAAATGTCACAACGTAACTGGGTGACTATAAATGTGCACTACATGTATCTCCGAAAGTGTGTGTTGGGTTGTACGAATCGAGACTTGGATTTGTCGCTCCGTGTGACGGAGAGGTATCTCTGGGCCAACTCAGTAACACATCATCATAATGAGATCAATGTGACTAAGGAGTTATCCACGAGATGATGTGTTATGGAACGAGTAAAGAGACTTGCCGGTAACGAGATTGAACAAGGTATAGGGATACTGACGATCGTATCTCGGGAAAGTGTCATACCGGTAGACAAAGGGAATTCATATGGGATTGAGTGAATACTCGACATCCTGGTTCATCTGATGAGATTATCGTGGAACATGTGGGAGCGAACATGGGTATCCAGATCCCACTGTTGGTTATTGCCGGAGAGATGTCTCGGTCATGTCTGTGTGGTTCCTGAACCCGTAGGGTCTACACACTTAAGGTTCGATGATGGTAGAGTTGTAATGGGAATAGTATGTGGTTATTGAAGGTTGTTCATAGTCCCGGATGAGATCCTGGATGTCATGAGGAATTCCGGAATGGTCCGAAGGTAAAGATTTATATATAGGAAGTTGAGTTTATGTCATTGGAAAGGTTCCAGGGTATATCGGTATTGTACCGGGACCACCGAAAGGGTATCCGAGGCCCACCGGGAAGGGCCACCAGCCCCGGAGGGCCACAAGCGACGAAATAAGGTGGGAGAGAGCCTCCTAGGTGGGCTGGCTCGATCGGCGAAGGCCCATGGGAGCCTAGGGCTGGGAACCCTAGGGTGATGGTTGCCCACCTCCCAACTTGGGAGGCAAGGCACCTCCACCCTGGCCGCCGCCCCCTCCTTGGCCGCCGCACCCACCCTAGATTGGTCTAGGGTGGCCGGCCCTCCTCCTCCTATTCCTCCTATAAATACCCAAGGGTTGAGGGTTGTAACACACACCAATATCTTCCTCCCTTGGCGCAGCCGTGCTCTTCCTCCTCCTCCTCCTCCGTAACGATTGGCGAAGCCCTGCCGGAGTACCACGCAGCTCCACCGTCACCACGTCGTCATGCTGCCTGAGCTCTCCCTCAACTTCTCCTCTCTCCTTGCTGGATCAAGGTGAAGGAGACGTCCCCGGGCTGCACGTGTGTTGAACGCGGAGGCACCGTTGTTCGGCGCTTAGATCGGAATCATCTGTGATCTAAATCGCTATGAGTACAACTCCACCAACCACGTTCATGGTTACACTTCCGCTTAGCGATCTTCAAAGGCATGAAGATGCTCTACTTCCCACTCGTTGCTAGTATCTCCTAGATGGATCTTGGTGTGACGTAGGAAAATTTTAAATTACTACTATGACCCCCAACAGATATCATCAACATAGGCATGAACATTGCACCCAATCTATCTGTGCAAACAGTTCTGGATGCATCATTGATAAGTTGCCCCCACGCTCTTAAGCCCAAAGGGCATAGATACTTAGAAGAAAACGCCAAAAGGGGTTACGAAAAGACGTCTTCTCCTGATCCTCCTTAGCCATCTTGATCTGGTGGTTACTTGAGTACACATCCAGAAAACATAAGCGCTCACAACCCACCGTAGAGTCAATGATTTGATCCATACGGGGGAGAGAAAAAGGATCCTTTGCAGAAGCTTTATTGAGATTGGTGTAATCGATACACATGCGAAAGGTGTCATTCTTTTTCAGAAGTAAGACCAGGTTAGCCAACCATTCCAGATGGAAAACTTCATGATAAACTAGGCAGCAAGGAGACATGCGACTTCTTCCCCAATAGCCTTGCGTCTCTCCTCGTTAAAACGACGAAGGTACTGCCGAACTGGTTTCATCTTTGGATCCACATTAAGGTGGTGCTCCACGAATTCTCTCCGTACTCCAAGCATGTCAAAAGGCTTCCATGCGAAGATGTCCCGATTCTTATGGATGAATTCGATGAGCGTGCTTTCCTATTTGGGATCCAAGCCGGTCCCAATTGTGAATTGCTTAGAAGAGTCGCCCGGGGTGATGTCGACTTGCTTGGTATCATCCGTCGGCTGGAATTTGAGGGACGACTCATCATCAATAGTAGGTTTCTTGAGAGGAATCTTGTCGGTCGGGTCAACATTGGCCCTGTCAAATTTCAACTCTTCTGCCGCGCATGTCGACTTAGCATATGTAGCGTCTCCTTTCTCGCACTCTTGAGATATCTTTCGATGCCCGTCGACCGTGATGGTACCCTTGAGACCCGGAATTTTGAACTTGAGATATACATAGCTAGGTCGGGCCATAAAACGGGTGTAAGCTGGCCGTCCAAATAGAGCATGTCAGGGATTCTTAATTTTGACCACCTCAAACATCAGAGCCTCACTCCGATAGTTGGACTCGTCACGGAAAGAAACATTTAACTTGATTCTCCCAACTGGATTTGCTCACTTGCCAGGGACTATGCCATGAAAAAACATCGTCGAAGGCATCAAGTCATCCTTAGAAAAATTCATTCGCCGGAAGGTGTCATAGTATAGGATATTAATGCTGATCCCGCCATCCATGAGAACCTTCGAAAGGGTGTACCCCCAACCTGAGGTGCCACCACCAGCACCAAGTCGCCGGGGTTATCAATCCGAGGCGGGTGATTGTCCCTACTCCACGAGATGGGCTGGTCTGACCAATTGAGATATCTGGGAACTGGCGGCTCTTCCATATTGACCGCCCTCTGCTTGACGTTCTTATCCTCCTGCTGGTGTTGGTAGTGAAGACGTGGTACTGACCACTACTCAATTGCTTAGGGTTGGTCTGGAAACCGCCTTGGTTATTATGGTGCTGATTATTTTGGACAGAGTGATGTCCATTGCCGCTGCTCGAGCCGTCCTGCCAATGAGAGCCAGATCCTGGGAACCCGCCAGATGAGCCCCGATTTGACCCGCCAGAACCAAACTAACCTGGGTGTCCTCGGCCGTTACCCCCTTGGTGATCCCTAGAAGCATGTAGATGAAACTCTTGCATCACATAACAATTTTCCCAAGAACAAGTAGACGGGGAATCTGGGGTGCTATTCTTAGGGCAAGGTCCCTTGAGCACCTCCTCGCAGTTATGTAGTTTCTATCCACGAAAGCCTCGAACCGAACCAGTATTCCAGTGCTGATTTCTGAACCCCGTATTGGTGTTAGCAACAAAATCTCACGCACCGTCTTGCTGCCTTCTCTTTCCTTGACTTCCCAGGTTACCATTGCGCCGAGGGGTTTCAGAATGGCCCTTGGTACCATCTCCCTTCTTACTCTCACTAGGTCTGTCCTCGTCCGAGCCGGCATCCTTTGTGCCATCCGACTCAGCATATTTGGTGAGGGTGTCCATGAACTCTGTCACACCCTGTTTTCACTTCACTTTTGTTGTAGTCCAAAAATCTAAGTTTTTTAGAACTTTTCAAAAACCAATATTATGAGTGCCATGGTTGTCATTATATGCTTGTATGCTTGATTGTGTGATATCAAAAACCATATTTTCCCACCTAAATATTCACAAAATCCTTTTTTCTTATTTTTCACCATTTCAAAACCCTACTTTGGGTTGCACTACAAGCCCTTGGCAGCAAGGGAGTGCTTTCACCCAAAGATGGTGATCTAGTTTTAAAACTATTTTAGCTCACCAAAACCTTAAAATAATTGTTTTATAAATTATTTTCCTATTTTATTTGCATGTCCATTTTTGAGGCCAGAAATGATATTCCTATATGGAAAAATACTTTTCTGCCTTAGAAAAATATGAGAAAATTTGGAGATACTCACAGGACATATATTTCCCATACATAAGATTTTCAACCCCTATTTATATTCAAAATATTTGAGTAAATCCTTGAAGACCTATTATGTCTGGTTTGATCTTTTGGAATATTTCCAATAAAATCCCATAAAATTCGATAAACCTTCCCAAGCTATATTTAGTGGCCACACCAAGTTTCATCTCATTCCAAGTTGGTTTGGTTTACTAAATAATTCCAAAACCCTTTTTGTCGAGAAGCAAGTTGAAACATCTCTACATTGCAAAGTTTATCCAAATGGGTTGAAACTTTGCAAGAATGTTCAACACCCCAAATGAGGAGTCTCTCCCAAAAATGGGATGTGTAGGAGGTAATCTACCCACACTCCCTTTGGAAGGGACAGAACTGCCATTTGGGGGGTGATTTCTAGTTTGCATTGCCAAACTCATCCAAGGAGGCTAAAATTTGGTGGTGTGTCTTATTTTTGCACCCAAGCTAATCCTGTTAACTCTCACCACCAGTGGTGAGGTATTGCTACTCCAAACAAGTGTCGAACACCTACTGCCATAATAGCAAAACAGCTCCTACCCCACTCCACACTTAAGCTCTTCCCTCCAAACCTTTTGACCAAGTAGCCAACACCACTCCCCAAGTGCAGGAGAGTGGACCCTCTTTGAATCCAAGCAAAAGGCCCCAAAATCCCCATTATAACTTCTGGTCTAGCTCTGGCATCTCTTCTTTCCTCTTCTCCCATGGGCAATAGAGAGCCCCTCGGCTCCCAAACGGCTAGGCATCTCCAAGCCAAGCCCCAGGACATCCCATACAAGGCCAAAGCACCCCAGAGCGCGCCAGCATGTCATGGCATGCAAAAACTTTGCTCTGGGCATGCTGCTGGGCACACCCGAATCTAAGGTGGCCAGCCCGGTTGGTTCAAGCCTCCCCATGTAGCCATTTTTAGTCCCCGATCACCTCTCTGCATTAGGGCAGCTCCAGGGCCCCTCCTCCCTCGCTCTGTTGACCGGAGCGATGCGTGCCCACGCGCGCCAGATCCACCAGAAGACCGTGGCCACACGTGCACGCTCCTCCTCGCTCTCTCTCCTCCTCAGTGGGCCACGCAGGCCCTAAACCACCTCCGCACACCATGGTTTCGACCCCTAAGGCTCACTGCTCCTCCTGCGAGATACGGTGAAACCACCGGCTCGGTACACCGTCGGGAGCCTATAAATAGGGCCTCCCCCTCGCTCCAGCACCTCCATCCTAGCTCTCCAGAGCCTGAATTCCACCCCTAGCCTCTCCATTTGAGCATAACGAGCTCATGTGCTCGAGATCGACCGAGGCCCCGCCGCTTCGGAGCTCTGTCGATCTCAGGCTACAGGCCAGCTCCGGTGCTCCTTTCACCTCCTACGGGTTCCTAGCAACCTCAGGGAGATTCCCCATCACCTCCCCGAGCTTATCCATGCCCGTAGCACCAAGTTCATTGACCTCCCGAAACTGCTCCGCTGTAGCCACCTCGTCGCCGGTGAAGCAGCATCTCCCCGTTGATCTCTCGACCACCAGCAGGTAGGCGACGGTAGGCTGGTTCCATTTCTGTCCTTGGTTGGGCTCAAGGCCGTCGGTAGCATTGCCGGCAAGCCTCGCCTCCTCTCTGTCCCGAGGTGGAAGATGACCCTGATACGTCTCGAACGTATCTATAATTTTTGATGGTTCCATGCTATTATCTTGTCAACTTTGGATGTTCTGTATGCATGAATATGCTATTTTATATCTTTTTTGGGACTAACCTATTAACTCAGTCCCAAGTGCTAGTTCCTGTTTTTTTCGTGCTTTTGACCTTTTTCAGAGGAGAATATCAAATGGAGTCCAAACGGAATAAAACCTCCGAAAAGTTTTTTTTTTTGGAACAGAAGACACGCGGGTGACTTGAGAACCAAGGCAGGGGACCTCGGAGGAGGTCACAAGTCACCCAGGCCTGGCCTAGCAGGCTTGTGGCCCCCCTGTGGCTCTTTTGCCCTAGTTCTTCCGCCTATAAATCCCCGAAAAATCTGAAACCACGGAAAGGAGCCACGAAAATACTTTTCCGCCGCGGCAAGCTTCTGTCTCTGCAAGATCCCATCTGGGGCACATTCTGGTGCCCTGCCAGAGGGGGATTCGGACACGAAGGGCTTCTTCATCAACACCATTTCCTCTCCGATGATGCGTGAGTAGTTCACCATAGACCTTCGGGTCCATAGCTAGTAGCCAGATGGCTTCTTCTCTCTCTTGGATCTTCAATACAAAGTTCTCCATGATCTTCATGGAGATCTATCTGATGTAATCCTCTTTGGTGGTGTGTTTGTCGAGATCCCATGAATTGTGTATTTATGATCAGATTATCTATGAATCTTATTTGAGTTTCTTCTGATCTCTTATATGCATGATTCCATATCCTTGTAATTCTCTTCGAGTTGTGGGTTTCGTTTGGACAACTTGATCTATAATTCTTGCAATGGGAGAAGTGCTTGGTTTTGGGTTCATACCATGCGGTGACCTCACCCAGTGACAGAAGGGGTAGCGAGGCACGTATCGTGTCGTTGCCATAAAGGGTAAAAAGATGGGGTTTATATCTATTGCATGAATTTATCCCTCTACATCATGTGATCTTGCTTAAGGCGTTACTCCGTTTCGCATGAACTTAATACACTAGATGCTTGCTGGATAGCGGTCGATGTGTGGAGTAATAGTAGTAGATGAAGAAAGTATTAGTCTACTTGTCTCAGACGTGATGCCTATATGTATGATCATGGCCTTAGATATCGTCATGACTTTGCGCGGTTCTATCAATTGCTCGACAGTAATTCGTTCACCCACCATAATATTTGCTATCATGAGAGAAGCCTCTAGTGAACACTACGGCCTCCGGGTCTACTTCACATTATATTTTCAGCCTTACACTTTTACGTTGTTGCACTTTCCGCCTTCAAATCTCACCTTGCAGTTAACCGTGAAGGGATTGACAACCCGTTTGTAGCGTTGGGTGCAAGTTTGCTATTTTTGCGTAGGTACTTAGGAGACTTGCCTTGATACTCCTACTGGATTATACCTTGGTTCTCAAACTGAGGGAAATACTTACTGCAACTGTGCTGCATCACCCTTTCCACTTCAAGGGAAAAACCAACGCAAGCTCAAGAGGTAGGGAGAAGAATTTCTGGCGCCGTTGCCGGGGAGTATCAAGTCAAGAATAGTCTTCCTCCAATGTGTCAATTTCTGGCACCGGGGACTGTTCTGAGTGAAGCCTATCCAAGTAACTGTCACAAACTCATCTCTTGCATTTACTTTTTTTGCCTCTCGTTTTCCTCTCCCCACTTCTGAAAACAAATTACAAAAAGATTTGCCTTTTTGGTTTGCCCTTTTCTTTCGCTTGCTTTTTGTTCGCTTGTCTGCTTGTCTGCTTGCTGAAGTCACCATGACTAAAAACACCAAACTTTGTGACTTCTCGAATACTGAAAATAATGATTTTATTAGTACTCCGATTGCTCCCACCACTAGTGTAGAATCATATGAAATCAATGCTGATTTGCTGAATCTTGTTATGAAAGAGCAATTTTCCGGCCTTCCTAGTGAAGATGTCGCATCCCATCTTAATACCTTCATTGAGTTATGCGATATGCAAAAGAAGAAAGATGTGGATAATGATGTGATTAAACTGAAGCTATTTCCGTTCTCATTGCGAGATCGAGCAAAAACTTGGTTTTCATCTTTGCCCAAAAATAGTATTGATTCTTGGAACAAGTGCAAAGATGCTTATATATCCAAGTATTTTCCACCGGCTAAGATTATCTCTCTCCGTAATGATATCATGAATTTAAGCAACTAGATCATGAACATGTTGCACAATCTTGGGAGAGAATGAAATTGATGATTAGAAATTGTCCCGCTCATGGCTTGAGTCTTTGGATGATTATACAAATCTTGTATGTTGGTTTGAATTTTGCTTCTAGAAATATCCTTGATTCCGCCTCCGGTGGAACTTTCATGGAAATCACACTAGGAGAAGCCACAAAACTCCTAGTCAATATCATGACAAACTATTCCCAGTCGCACACTAAAAGGCCACCTACTAGTAAAAAAGTGCATGCTATAGAAGAAATTAACTCTTTGAGTGCTAAGATGGATGAGTTGATGAAATTGTTTGCTAGTAAAGGTGCTCCTTTAGATCCAAATGACATGCCTTTGTCTTCCTTGATTGAGAGTGGCAATGAGAGCTTGGACGTTAATTTTGTTGGTAGGAATAATTTTGGCCACAACAATGCTTTTAGAGGAAACTATATTCCTAGGCCTTTTCCTAGTAATCCCTCTAATTACTTTGGCAATTCCTACAACAATGCCCATGGAAATTACAACAAATTACCCTCTCATTTAGATAGTAATATTAAAGAGTTTATCAACTCGCAAAAGATTTTCAATGCGTCCATAGAAGAAAAACTACTCAAAATTGATGACCTGGCTAGGACCGTTGATAGAATGTCTCTTGATATTGATGCTTTGAAATTGAGATGTGCTCCTCCCAAGATCAATACGGATGAAACTTTGAAAGCTATGAGTGTTTCCATGAGTGGGAGTAAAGAAAGAACCGCCCAAATTCGTGCTAGACATGGATGGCTTAAAAAGGCGTGTTCTCGTGATGAGAATCACAAAGATCTTAAAGTGCTTGGTGTGACTCCCATGGAATCCTTGTTTTCTAATGTCAAACCTAATGATGATGGGGCTGGATATGAATCCACTTTGGTTGAGAAACGCCCCAATGATTCGGAGTCTATCTATCTTGATGCTAAAAGCATTGAAAGTGGAGTAGAGGATATCAAAACTTTGAGTAGTAATGAAACTACTACTTTGGATTTCAAGGAATTCAATTATGATAGTTGCTCTTTGATTGAATGTATTTCCTTGATGCAATCCATGCTAAACTCTCCACACGCTTATAGCCAAAACAAGGCCTTTACAAATCATATCGTCGATGCTATGATGAAATCCCTTGAAGAGAAACTTGAGTTGGAAGTTTCTATTCCTAGGAAGCGCCATGATGAGTGGGAACCTACTATCAAAATCAAAATCAAAATCTATGAATGCAATGCTTTGTGTGATTTGGGTGCTAGTGTTTCCGCTATTCCAACGTCTTTATGTGATGTTCTAGGCTTCAATGAGACTGATGAGTGCTCTCTTAATTTGCATCTTGCGGATTCTACTGTTAAGAAACCCATGGGAAGGATCAATGATGTTCTTATTATCGCAAATAGGAACTATGTACCCGTGGATTTCAGTGTGCTTGATATTGATTGCAATCCGACATGTCCTATCATTCTTGGTAGACCTTTCCTAAGGACTATTGGTGATGTCATCGATATGAAGGAAGGGAATATTACATTTCAATTTCCATTAAAGAAGGGCATGTAACATTTTCCTAGAAAGAATATAAGATTGCCTTATGAATCCATGATGAGGGCTAGTTATGGTTTGAGCACCAAAGACGACGATATGTGATTCTATCGCCTTATGCCTAGCTAAGGGCGTTAAATAATAGCGCTTGTTGGGAGGCAACCCAATGAATTTATCTTTGCTTTTTGCTTTCTGATTTTTTGCGTACACACCATCATAATTCTGTTATGATTGTGTTTTTGTGTTTGAGCCAAGTAAAACCTTTATGACTAGTTTTGGTGATGGTTGTTTGATCTTGCTGAAAAAGACAGAAACTTTTCGCTCACAAAATTATTTTTCATTTTTATCCAGAAAGAGCCTCTGAGTTGATTCTTTTTGCTGCTGGTTGATATGCCAATTAAACAAATTGTCGTAATTTTTAAGAATTTTTGAGATACCAGAAGTATACAGATTGCTACAGACTGGTCTGTTTTTGACAGATTCTGTTTTTGTTGTGTTGATTGGTTATTTTGATGAAACTATGGATAGTATCGGGGGGGGGGGGGTACTAGTCATGGAAAAGTGAGAATACAGTAATCTAACACTAATATAAATAGAAATCAAGTTTGCTACAGTACCTAAAGAGGTGGTAGTTTGTTTTCTTGTCCTAATGATATCACGAGTTTCTGTTTAAGTTTTGTGTTGTGAAGTTTACAAGTTTTGGATGCTGTTCTCATGGACAATGGGATAAAGAGTGGAAAAAGCTCAAGCTTGGGGATGCCCAAGGCATCCCAAGCCAAATTCAAGGACACCAAAAAGCCTAAGCTTGGGGATGCCCCGGGAAGGCATCAAATTAATAGTTCAAGTTGCTGAGTTGAGAAAGAGATGGTTGAATCAAAAGAATATCCCCTCTTTCGTCTTCAATCCATGGGTAACGTTACTTGGAGCTATATTATTATTCACCACATGATATGTGTTTTGCTTGGAGCGTCGTGTATTATAGGAGTCTTTTATTTTTGTTGTGTCACAATCATCCTTGCTGCACACCTTTCGAGAGAGACATGCACTCGTCGTGAATTTGCTAGAATACGCATTGAGCTTCGCTTATATCTTTTGAGTTAGGCAATTTAGCTCACATGTGCTTCACTTATATCTTATTGAGCTAGATAACTTTGCTCTAGTGCTTCATTTAGATCTTTTTAGAGCACGACGATGTCATATTTTGGAGAAATAAGAACTCTCGATCTTCACTTATATCTTTTTGAGAGTGCTCTTTTTGAGTAGCTTGGTAATTGGCATGTGCTATGAAAGTAGTCCTAAAGATGATAGGCATCTAAAGAGGATATAATCAAAACTTCCATATTCATGTGCATTTATTAGTAAAGAGAAGTTTGATTCCTCTCAATTAGTTTTGAGACCTGGATTTGGTAATATTAGAGTCATGTTAGTAGGGTGTTGTGAATCTAGAAATACTTGTGTTGAAGTTAGTGATTCTCGTAACATGCACGTATGGTGAACCGCTATGTTAGGAAGTCGGAGCATAATTGATTTATTGATTGTCATCCTTTGTGTTGCGGGTGGGATCACATGATGGTTAACACCTACCAACCCATCCCCTAGGAGTATGCGTTTGGCACTTTGTTTCGATTACTAATAAAAACTTTCGCAATAAGTATATGAGTTCTACATGACTAATGTGAGTCCATGGTATAGATGCGCTTTCACCTTCCACCATTGCTAGCCTCTCTAGTGTCGTGCAACTTTTTCCGGTGCACAAACCCACCATATACCTTCCTCAAAACAGCCACCATACCTACCTATTATGGCATTTTCATAGCCATTCTGAGATATATTACCATGCAACTCCCACCGTTCCGTCTCATGACATGTGCCGTCACTTTCATATTGCCATTGCATGTTCGTAAGATAGCTAGCGAGATGTTTTAACGTCATATGCTAAGCTAGATCGTTGCACATCCCGGAACACTATCGGAGGCATTTCCTATAGAGTCATCATTGTTCTAAGTATTGAGATGTGAGTAAATAAAAGTGTGATGATCATCATTATTAGAGCATTGTTCCATGTGAGGAAATAAAAAAAGAGGCCAAAGTTGCCCACAAAAAATATATGGAAAGAGGCCAAAGTGCCCAAACAAAAAAAATGAAAAAATGAGAGAAAAAGAGAGAAGGGACAATGCTACTATCTTTTTCCACACTTGTGCTTCGAAATAGCACCATGTTCTTCATGATAGAGAGTCTCTTGGTTTGACACTTCCATATACTAGTGGGAATCTTCATTATATAACTTGGCTTGTATATTCCAATGATGGGCTTCCTCAAAATTGCCCTAGGTCTTCATGAGCAAGCAAGTTGGATGCACACCCACTAGTTCTTCTTTTGAGCTTTCACATACTTATAGCTCTCGTGCATCCATTGCATGGTAATCCCTACTCATTCACATTGATATCTATTGATGGGCATCCCCATAGCCCTTTGATACGCCAAGTCGATGTGACCATCTCCTCCTTTTTGCCTCACAACCTCCACCACACTCTATTCCGCCTATAGTGCTATATCCATGGCTCACGCTCATGTATTGCGTGAGAGTTGAAAAAGTTTGAGAAAGTAAGAGTGTGAAAACAATTACTTGGCCAATACCGGGGTTGGGCATGATTTAAATTCGTTGTGTAGGGATGATGGAGCATAGCCAGAGTATATGATTTTGTAGGGATAACTTCCTTGGCCTTGTTATTTCGAAAGTTCATGATTACCTTTCTAGTTTGCTTGAAGTATTATTGTTTTCATGTCAATAGCAAGCTATTGTTTTGAATCTCACGGATCTGAACATTCATGCCATAAGAAATAAGTTACAAAGGACAAATAAGTTAGGTAGCATTCCACATAAAAAATGCAGTCTTTATCACTTCCCTACTCGAGGACGAGTAGGAGTTAAGCTTGGGGATGCTTGATACGTCTCCAACGTATCTATAATTTTTGATGGTTCCATGCTATTATCTTGTCAACTTTGGATGTTTTGTATGCATGAATATGCTATTATATATATTTTTTGGCACTAACCTATTAACTCAATGCCAAGTGCCAGTACCTGTTTTTTTCGTGTTTTTGACCTTTTTCAGAGGAGAATATCAAACGGAGTCCAAACGGAATAAAACCTCCGAAAATATTTTTTCTGGAACAGAAGACACGCGGGAGACTTGAGAACCAAGGCAGGGGACCTCGAAGGAGGTCACAAGCCTCCGAGGCCCGGCCTAGGGGGCGGGCCTAGCAGGCTTGTGGGCCCCCTGTGGCTCCCCTGCCCTAGTTCTTCCGCCTTTAAATCCCCGAAAAATCAGAAACCACGGAAAGGAGCCACGAAAATACATTTCCGCCGCCGCAAGCTTCTGTCTCCACAAGATCCCATCTAGGACATGTTTTGGTGCCCTGCCGGAGGGGGATTCAGACATGGAGGGCTTCTTCATCAACACCATTGCCTCTCCGATGATGCGTGAGTAGTTCACCATAGACCTTCGGGTCCATAGCTAGTAGCTAGATGGCTTCTTCTCTCTCTTGGATCTTCAATACAAAGTTCTCCATGATCTTCATGGAGTTCTATCCGATGTTATCCTCTTTTGCGGTGTGTTTGTCGAGATCCGATGAATTGTGGATTTATGATCAGATTATCTATCAATCTTATATGAGTTTCTTCTAATCTCTTATATCCATGATTTCATATCCTTGTAATTCTCTTTGAGTTGTGGGTTTCGTTTGGCCAACTTGATCTATAATTCTTTGCAATGGGAGAAGTGCTTGATTTTGGGTTCACACCGTGCGGTGACCTCACCTAGTGACAGAAGGGGTAGCAAGGCACGTATCGTGTTGTTGCCATCAAGGGTAAAAAGATGGGGTTTATATCTATTGCATGAATTTATCCCTCTACATCATGTCATCTTGCTTAAGGCGTTACTCCGTTTATCATGAACTTAATACACTAGATGCATGCTGGATAGCGGTCGATGTGTGGAGTAATAGTAGTAGATGCAGAAAGTATCGGTCTACTTGTCTCGGACGTGATGCCTATATGTATGATCATTGCCTTAGATATCATCATGACTTTGCGCGGTTCTATCAATTGCTCGACAGTAATTCGTTCACCCACCGTAATATTTGCTATCATGAGAGAAGCCTCTAGTGAACACTATGGCCCCCGGGTCTGCTTCACATTATATTTTCAGCCTTACACTTTTACGTTGTTGCACTTTCCGCCTTCAGATCTCACCTTGAGTTAACCATGAAGGGATTGACAACCCCTTTGTAGCGTTGGGTGCAAGTTTGCTGTTTTTGCGCAGGTAGTTAGGAGACTTGCCTTGATACTCCTACTTGATTGATACCTTGGTTCTCAAACTGAGGGAAATACTTACTGCTAGTGTGTTGCATCACCCTTTCCTCTTCAAGGGGAAAACCAACGCAAGCTCAAGAGGTAGTAGACCCGACAGGTGGGGCTCACCTATCGGTGGCTCCTGTCCCCCCCTCTCTCTCCTCTCTGCCGCTGACCGCAGGGGCCCGCGTGGCAAGTTTGAACCTGGCCGCACGCGCGCATGGCCTGGCTGGCTGGCTGGCTAGCTAGCTGGGCCGGCCCAAGCCTCGGGCCAAGCCAGGCCTGAGCCTAGTCTCTTTTCTTTTTCTATTAAATATGGTTTTGAAATATTTTTATAAAAATAATTATTCAATATATTTTTATTATTCTTCCACCACAATTCTTTTAAAATGAGTAGTATTTAACATAGCCTTTTGAACAATTTTTGAGACAACCTTTCTGTTTTCTAATAATTAAAAGGCTATTTTGGAATAGTTTTGCTTCTATTAAATTGATTTTAAAAATAACCCTTTCACTAAAACCATACACAAAGTTTTTTTAAAATAACAATATGAATTTATCAGAATTAAACAACATTTTCAAAGTGACTTTGTGATCTGTTTTTGAGTGACCTACTTATTGCTTTTTTATTTAATACGACGATAGAAACCACGTTTGACGAAGGAGTTGGACTTGAAGACCCCAAAGACCCTGGATACTTAGCTGATCAAGGCAAGCAGCCGTTTGACCATGTTTGAGCATATGTTATATTGCATGCTAGTAAAGCAAATATTTTCGTTGCATATGATCATAAGTATCGGTAAATCATTGAAGTGATACTACCGATGGCTCCTCCGGAGCACATGCATTTTGAGCATGATCCTACCACCTATGAGGGTCACGCTAATATCATGTTGACAAGTAGAGCTAAGCATAGTAGAAGTATGAGCATGATGATGGTATAAATCAAAGGTTTATGAAAACCCCGTCTGGTGCCACTAATGCCCGAGAGTGATGATGAGATAGGTGGCCACTTTTGGAGAAGTGGAGCACCGGGGGTATTTTGGTGTGAGTGGTTTTGGAAATGGGAATAGATTTATGATGTGTTGACCGTCCCAACCTTACATGTGCGACCACGTTACCCCTTTATGGGACGGGACTTTGTTGATTACTTTGGTCGGTGCTAGCAAAGAGCCACATTACTAGTGGCGGGAGTGATGTGTGGTCACTCTCGTGACGAGATTGTGCCAGATAGGGTGACTATGCTGTTTTTACGTGTTTCGGGCATGCTGTTGGTCCCCGCATGGATGACACTCTCCAGAGTCGGTGCTCGTAATACTTACATCATGTGGGCTGGGTACCAATCGAGTGGTTCTCTTTGTCTAGTATCGTCAGGGTAAAGGCATCTATCGGGTACTTACCTCGGGTATGTTATATACCAGGAGTCGTGGATGACATGGAAGTTTCCCGGATCTCATGGGTACAACTTACAACATCTACACAGTGTAAAACTATTCGAATAGCCGTGTCCACACTCAAGGACAGTTGGGTAATCCTACTTAAACTACGTCCAGTCGTTTCCGCATAAACCAAGTGTGTGTGTGTTTAATGGTGTTATCTGAGAAAGAGATTGATATGACAAAGTTTGGTGACTTGGCATATCGGGTGAACCTGGAGTGTTCAACCCTTGATAGATATATTGATATTTGTAACCTGTTCTTCTAAATACCATCTAGCTTATGTTGCACATCCATGAGCATGATTATTTATAGTTAAGCTGCTATCCACCAATACTGCATGTAACTTGTTATTCCAACCATTGCATTGTTCATATCATGGGCTGTTTGCGAGTACATTCAAAGTACTCATTGGCTTGCCACTGGTTATATTATTGACCAGACATGGAAGGACCGGAGTTTGGAGAAGAGTACGCCACCGTAGACGGACGTGCGAACTAGGATGCTTCCCAGTCAGAATGCCTGTTGGTGTAGGCTGATGGCATGGGCATCCGCTTAGCCCTTAGAATTCCTCTACTAGTTGTATCAGTGTGATTTGGCCTTATAGGCCCTACCTTCTGAACTTGACCTTATTGGTCATGTGTTGTAATATTTTAGTACTTGGATGTAAGACTCTTATTATTCAGCATCTGTGTGTTCGGTGAGCATTGATCTTTGGGATTGATGACGAGTTGATGGATATACTTCTCACCCCTCGTTGGTTACCCCAAGTGGAAGGTGGAGATGTAGTAAGCATCAGATTTCCCTTACACGGAGACTGTAAGGTTTATCGAACCAAGAGGACTCCTAGGCTCAAAAAGTAGATGTCTTCCACCCTGGCGCTAGCAGAAGACGCAGACCTGCACACACAACAAATAACTTTGCTCCCAACGAGTACATAGAGGTTGTCAATCTCTCCGGCCTTGTAGTTTGCAAAGCATCAAAACACAAGCGGGAAAGTAATAGTGATTGGAACGGAAAAGTAAATGAAAGCAGTAAATGATGGAGGTGTAAACAATGATGGTGATATGGATCGAAGTCACATGATGTTCACTAGTGATGTCTCTCTCCCAAAAGACGATAAACAACTATGCTTGGGTAAACAAATCACAGTTGGGCAATTGACAGAATTATGATCGCACCGCAATGCTAATTATGCTCCTTGATAGTTAGAGGTTCAATAGTAATGGGCAGTACGCCAAAAATAAGTAGACCGTTTATTCATCAGCATCTACTTACTAATCATCCAGCTTGAGATATCTATCCAGAACATCTCTTCGGTATTAAGTTGCGAACCCCACCAAAATGTAAAATCAAAGCAACGGACAACTGCATTAACGAACTATGCGTAAGGTAACAATCCTTGCAACCGTGGTCACAAGCAGCGCTGTTTTTTCCCTGGTGGCAACAAGCACAACCCCTAGTCTCATGTTTGTGTCACTCAAGCTAGACATCGAGGGGCATGAACCCGCAATCATGCATAAGACTCCCTCTTGGAGTTACAATCTACCACTTGGCCAAAGCAATAAATAGCAACAGAGAACATGCATGAATCACTAAGGAACATAATATAAAAGGATAATCAAATATATAACTCATAACAATCTGAACATAATCTCATAATTCATCGGATCCCAACAAACCGAGCATAGCAATAGCAAGAGAATTACATAGATGCCTTGGTCATGTAGGGAAGCTCACAAGGACTAACCACTAAAGCACAAGATTGGAGAGAAGACATCAGATAGCTAATGGTCATGGACTCATGTTCCAAGGAGGACTACTCACGACACATCCAGAAAGCGTCCATGGTGGTGAAGAAGGTCCCGGAGGTCAATCCTCCCTCCGGCAGGGTGCCGGGAAGAGGTCTCCTGACGCTCTCGATCTCGGAAGCGCTGCGGCGACGGAACGATGGAGAAATTCGCGATTCTAGAAAGTCCGTGAGGGTTTCCTCTCGGGACTCTAAATATAGGACAAAGGAGGGCACCGGAGGAGGTGGGACCCACCCAAGAGACCTCCTGGCGCGGCCTAGGGCTTGGCCGCGCCAGCAGGCCGCCTGGGCGGCCCCTGGCCCCCCTCTGACCCATCTTCGGTGATGTGGAAGCTTCTGTTTCGCTGACATTTTATATATTTTGTCTGGAATTTCTCGGGCTTCGAAAAATTGGGTAAAAGACCATGCAAAATAGGCATCAGTAGATAGAAACTGGCACTCAAAATGATATAAAAGTGTAGCAAAACATATAACAATGTCACCCAAAAGATCATGGAACAAGCATAAACTATAGATACGTTTGGGACGTATCAGGGATCACTGAGCACGTTCATTCGGCGATCTCGACTCGTAAGTCGGGGTCCCCGCAAAGCTGGTATCACAGCCATCGTGACTATAGGAAGCCTTAGGTAGCATGGATGATAGCCGAGACGACTAGTGCACTTATCCCTTACACTTGAGATTTTCTACACCCACCAAAAAAATTCTAACGCTCTCCTACAACCTTGTAGATGACCGCCGTACCTGAGATACTTCTGGAGACGGGCTTTCCCCTACTTTTGGGAGATAGCCTTGAGAAGTGTCAAGTACTATGCACACCCATCTTCCTCTACCACGAGCACTGGGTCAACACCGACTCCAAGGAATATCATGTGGACGTGATAGTGAAGGCTTACGACTCCCTGCTGCGGCAACAAAAGTCCTTCCCTGGCACGTAGGAATTCTTTTTGTTACTTCACCGGTTTGTGTCGGTATTTCCCTTGAAGAGGAAAGGGTGATGCAGCATAGGAGCAGTAAGTATTTCCCTCAGTTTGAGAACCAAGGTATCGAACCAAAAGGAGGGCCTCGTCAAGTCCAAAGTACCTGCGCAAACACAAACAAGCTTGCACCCAACGCTTCAAAGGGGTTGTCAATCCCTTCAAGATTGTTTGCAAAGTGAGATCTGAAGGCGGAAAGTGCAACAAAGTGAAAAGTGTAAGGCTGAAAATATGGTGTGGAGTAGACCCTGGGGGCCATAGTGTTCACTAGAGGCTTCTCTAAAAATAGCAAATATCACGGTGGGTGAACAAATTACTGTCGAGCAACTGATAGAATCGTGCAAAGTCATGACGATATCTACGGCAATGATCTAGCATATAGAAATCACGTTCGAGACAAGTAGACCGATACTTTCTGCATCTACTACTATTACTCCACACATCGACCGCTATCCAGCATGCATCTAGTGTATTGAGTTCATGACGAACAAAGTAACGCTTTAAGCAAGATGACATGATGTAGAGGGATAATCTCAAACCAATGATAAAACCCCCATCTTTTTACCCTTGATGGCAAAAACACGATACGTGCCTCGCTACCCCTTCTGTCACTGGGTGAGGTCACCGCACGGTATGAACCCAAAACTGTTGGGGATATTGCCTGCTGTTGTGACCCGCCAAATATGGGCTGGGTTACTGTTAAGGCGATTCATCCTTTAAGGCTAGTTGGGCCTCAGCCCGGGCGGGTCGAAGTTGCAGGATGGTTATGATTTGTGGAAGGACTCTGGGTTTGGCAAGGCGGCGACTTAGAGACCGCGGTGGTCACGATTTGTAAAAAGGAAGGGACTCTTGTAAACCCTAAGGCTTCGACCTATATATAAAGGCGAGTCTGGAGGGGGAGATGTAGGTTAGAAATCATCGAGAGCTAGGTTTAGGCGAGTTACGCCTTCCTTGTAATCGAAACCACATCAATACACACAAAGCAGGACGTAGGCTGTTACCTCTTCTCGAGGGGCCGAACCTGGGTAAATCGCCGTGTCTCTCCCGCTTAACCCCTTTGAGTCGCCACCAAGGTGCGATGGCTCCAGTACTAAGTCCTTTCACGAGGACATCTGCCGTGACAAAACCACGACAGTTGGCGCCCACCGTGGGGCCTGCGCACGGTGGAGTTGAGTTCTCAAAGGGAGCCCTACCAGGGTCTGGGAGCTATGCGGCGGCGCTCATGACTTGGAGCCGACGCGGCATAGCCTACATCGACAACCGGCGATGGGGACCTGAAGCAAATTCCCTCGAATCAGGCTACAGGGTCCCCTTCGGCAAGATCAACGTCTTCATTGGCATGATCGGGTCATCCGTTCCTGAGCCAGACATCTCCTCCGACATCATCGAGCCGGCCAGGTACGTTCATCCTGTCATAACCCGGAATCTGACCCGCCCGGTCTTTGTGGGTTTCACACAGGGGTCGGAGGAGCCAGAGCGCGCGGCGGCTCAGGAGGTTACCCCCATCAACTCTGACGACGAGTCATCCATGGGCGATTCCGATTCCATCCAGTCCCTCCACGGAGACGGTCTCGGGGGCTTGTCATTGGCCATGGACCCGGGAATCCTCGATCGAACCCGCCGCCAGATCGCCATCTACATGGCTGGGGCGACTCAACCCGCACAGAACCCCGCCGGAGGCGATACAACCGGCGGAACGTCCAGAAGTGCGTCAGCAGTCCTGGTGGATTTAGCGGCGGAAATCACAAGACTAATGTCAACCCCCCTCATGCCAGAGAACCAAGAAGGGATAAATGCGGAGTTAGCAAAACTGAGGGAGGCGGTGGCAAAGGCCCATCAGGATGCTGAGACAGAATCCGCCAGGATGGAAACTCGACAGGCCCAGATTACCGCCGAAAGGATGCGGTTGAACACCGACAATTGGCGGCTTGAAAGACAGCAGCGCGCATCCGACGCCGTCCATCAGCGGAGGCACCAGGGACGCCTGCCCCATGACCTCAATCCGACTCGCCTGTTCGACACACCCCAAACACTCGCGATGGGAGCCGCTCCAGCGGGAGGGATGGGCCGCCCTCCTAACCCGCCGATTCAGCCAACTGAGGGTCAAATTCCTCGTTTCCGTACCCCCCGAGGCCACTTCTCTAACCCGGTGGATAACGTGCTTGCCGCAACTCGCCATCTGGAGTCCCTCCCGATCCATGACAACACCCCAGCTGAGATCGAAGCAAGGAACGCCATCGAGATGTTGAAAACGGCGGTGGTCCAAAACGCGCAGTTCTCACACAGCCCCGAGCGATTGCACTCCACCCCCAGGCGAGCTATACCAGGGGTTGGCCGGAGGATCAGCCAGCCGTGAACAGTGCCCCGCGACACCTCCCGCAGGACAACCCGCCCGAGCGGGACCCGCCGGGCAGAGGTCCCCCCAACACTCAAGAGGCTCAGACTCCTCCCGCGGGGACCGGAGGGCGAGTTGGGGTGCCCTGCTTGTCCCTGGCCCTTCGAAACGAAAGAATGCCCAAGGATTTCAAAGGACCAAGAAAGGTGCCTAATTACACACCAGATCTCGAACCAACATCTTGGATCGAGGGCTATGAGATCGCCATGGACATGCTCGACGTAAACGAGGCGGTTTGCGCCAGATATTTCACCATGATGCTCGAAGGATCGGCACGCACTTGGTTGAAAAACTTACCCCCCAATTCTATCCAGTCCTGGGCCGAGTTAAAGGAGCGTTTCATCAAAAACTTCCGGGGAACCTGTAAACGACCAATGACAATCGTCGACTTGCAACACTGCGTACAACGCCCGGATGAGTCGGCGCATCATTGGTCGCGGCGAGTCACGGAAATTATCCATTCATCGGATGGCATCACGGCAGCGCAAGCTGTGCTTATCCTCGAGCACAACTGCCACTACGAACCGCTGGTCCAGAAGCTGGGGCGACTCAAACGGAAAGTTCAGGATATGGGCGAGCTGATGGATACCCTCACTAGGTACGCCGAAGCCGATGATACCAAGGATCCCGGCGAGGATGGTAAGGGTAACTCGCCTAAGAAGGGCGATTCAACGAATAAGCATACCCGCCTCCAAGGCCGCAACCGTCATAACCAGGGGACCAACGGCAAGCGTAGGCCGCATGAGGAGCCCTCGGATTTGGTTGCCAACACCAACGCCAATGACGGCAAAAAGAAGAATCGAGGCTTCAGTGGGAAAAGACCGCGTAACTACGAAGAGCTGCTCAAAGGCCCTTGCCCGCACCACGCCACGGCCGACGGCCCAGCGGGCCACTCCTGGGAGAACTGCTTCGTGATGCGGGAATTTCGGGCCAAGGCAATCAAAAAGAGCCAGAGCGAAGACCCGAACCGTCTCCAAGACCAACTCGCCGCGCCCAACCAAAGGCACAACCCTTTCGGCGGTTTCCCGAACAAGAGGCTCAGGGGGGGCCGCAGCCAGGCGGCGGCCAGTACCCGGTGCATCACCACCGGCGGTACAACCCGCCGGGAGTCTTCCAGCAACCGCCCCCACAGGGGGCTCCGCAGGATCAGGATGACCATGGGGGCTTCCGCAACAATCCTAAACAGCTAAGTAATGGGCAATATCATGTTTTCACCACTAATGCTTGCAGACGTGATAAAAAGGTAAATCACCGGGCGTACAGCGTAATTGAGCCGGCAGTTCCCAGATATCTCCACTGGTCCGAATAGACCATAACGTGGAGCAGAGAGGATCACCCGCCGAGAATAGATAACCCGGGCGACCTGGCCTTGGTCGTAGCTCCCCAAGTGGCGGGTTACACTCTATCAAAAGTATTAATGGATGGCGGCAGCAGCATTAATATCCTATACTTCGACACCTTTCGGAGGATGAATCTATTAGAGAAAGACTTGATGCCTTCAACCACGGTCTTCCACGGCATCGTCCCGGGCAAATCCGCTTATCCGATTGGCCGGGTCAGGCTCTCAGTAGCGTTTGGAACTGCACAGAACTACAGGTCGGAGTCTCTGGTCTTCGAGGTGGTCAAATTAAAAAGCCCGTACCATGCGCTGTTCGGGTGACCGGCTTACGCTCGCTTCATGGCCCGCCCGTGCTACGTCTACCTCAAGCTCAAAATGCCTGGTCCTAAAGGGCCCATCACAGTCGACGGAGATAGAAGAATTGCAAGGGAGTGTGAGGAAGGAGACGCGGCCTACGCGGAAGTCGCCTGCGCGGCGGAAGAGCTCAAAAACCACCGGGCCAATGTTGACCCGGCAGACATGTCACCACTCAAGAAACCGACTACAGATTCCGAGTCGCCCCTCAAGTTTAAACCGACGGATGACACGAAGACAGTCGACTTCGTCCCTGGCGATTCATCCAAGCAGTTTACCATTGGAACGGGTCTGGACCCCAAATAGGAAAGCGCGCTCATCGAATTCATCCGTGAGAATCGGGACATCTTCGCATGGAAACCCTCTGACATGCCGCGTGTACCGAGAGAATTCGCTGAGCACCATCTTAATATTGACCCAAAATGCAAACCTGTCCAACAATACCTCCGCAGGTTTAACGAGGAACGACGGAAGGCGATTGGAGAGGAAGTCGCCCGTCTTTTAGCCGCCGGGTTCATTGTGGAAGTCTTTCACCCCAAATGGCTAGCTAACCCGGTGTTAGTACTCAAGAAGAATGGCACGTTTCGTATGTGTATTGACTATACGGACCTCAACAGAGCTTGCCCCAAGGATCCTTTCGCTCTTCGCCGCATCGACCAAATCATTGACTCGGTGGCGGGATGCGAACGATTGTGTTTTTTGGACGCTTATTCAGGTTATCATCAGATCAAAATGGCTGTGGAAGATGAAGAGAAGACTGCCTTCATAACCCCCTTCGGGGCCTTTTGCTATGTGTCCATGCCGTTCGGGCTCAAGAGTGCCGGAGCGACTTACCAACGCTGCATCCAGAATTGTCTTCATAGCCAAATTGGTCGCAACGTCCATGCTTATGTTGACGACATTGTGATAAAGACCCGCCGGGAGGAGACACTTCTGGAAGACCTTAAGGAAACCTTTGATAATTTACGGGTATATCAGATGAAGCTAAATCCTACCAAGTGCGTTTTCGGCGTTCTTGCGGGAAAACTACTGGGTTTCTTGGTGTCGGAGCGCGGCATCGAGGCCAATCCGGACAAAATTGAAGCGGTTACTTCCCTCGGCAAGCCGACGAATGTTAACCAGGTTCAACGATTGGCGGGTCGTATTGCAGCTCTCAGTCGTTTTGTGAGCCGCCTCGGAGAAAAGGTGATTCCTCTTTATCAATTGTTGAGAAAGTCCGACCGATTCGTGTGGACAGAGGAGGCCGACGAGGCATTTCAGGCCTTGAAACATCAATTGGTTAACCCGCCGGTCCTGGCGGCCCCGACTAAAAAGGAGCCTATGCTCCTGTATATCGCCGCGAATTCTAAAGCGGTCAGCATGGCTGTGGTCGTCGAAAGAAAGGAGGAAGGAAAGGAATACCCGGTACAGCGCCCGGTGTACTTTATCAGTGAGGTGTTAACTCTTTCCAAACAGCGATACCCACATTGGCAGAAACTGGTCTATGGGGTGTTCATGGCGAGTCGAAAGCTTAAACATTATTTCCAAGAACACCCGATCACCGTGGTCAGTTCCGCGCCCCTCGGCGACGTCATCCAAAACCGCGAGGCAACAGGGCGAATCGCCAAATGGGCAATAGAACTTGGGTCACATCACATACAGTATACCCCCCGCACGGCCATCAAGTCCCAGGTACTAGTTGATTTCGTCAATGACTGGACGGAGCTTCAGGCTCCGGAAGATCGGCCTGACCTTACCTATTTGACTATTTATTTTGATGGATCCAGGTAGTTGGAGGGCTCGGGGGCGGGTGTGGTGTTGATATCCCCTCAAGGAGATAAGTTCTGCTACGTCCTCCGGCTCATGTTCCCTTGTACAAATAATGCAGCAGAGTATGAAGCTCTACTTCACGGTTTGCGACTAGCAAAGGAGATGAACCTAACCCGAGTCAGATGTTTTGGGGACTCAGATTTGGTGGCGCAACAGGTTTCGGGCACCTGGGACTCTCGAGATCCTATGATGGCGGCTTACAGGCGAGCCGTATCTGACGTGGCGGGCTATTTTCATGGATACCAGGTTGATCATGTTGATTGGCGACTCAACGAAGCAGCTGATGCCCTCTCGCGACTTGGCTCACAGAGAAAACCGGTCCCCCCTAATGTCTTCTTGGATGTCCTGCATAAACCATCCGTAACTGTACCCACGGAGGAGGAATTGGCGATACCAGATCCCGAGTCTTAGCTTGTGGCGGCTCTCCATATCGCTCCGGATTGGGCTCTTCCTTATCTAGCTTATCTTGCTCGTGGCGAGTTACCCACCGACGAAGTTTTGGCTCACCAGATTGTTCGGCATAGCAAGTCCATGGTCATCATTAATGGCGAGCTATATAAACGAAGTGCTTCAGGGGTCTTTCAGCGGTGCGTTTCCTCCAAACAAGGATGCACAATCCTTAATGACATCCATTCTGGAGACTGCGGACATCACGCCGGGTCACGTTCTTTGGTGTCAAAAGCCTTTCGACACGGCTTCTTCTGGTTGACAGCTCACGCAGATGCAGAAGATATAGTACGGCGGTGTGAGGGGTGCCAACGGTAGGGGAGACATGCCCATGTGCCGGCTCAAGAATTGAGGATGATCCCCATTACTTGGCCTTTCTCGGTCTGGGGGCTGGACATGGTCGGTCCCTTTAAGATGTCCCCCAAAAAGAAAACCCACTTATTGGTGGCGGTTGATAAATTCACTAAATGGATTGAGGCGGAGCCTGTTGGGACTTGCGATGCAGAGACTGCGGTAAAATTTCTGAAGAAGCTGATTTTCCGTTTTGGATATCCGCACAGTATCATCACGGACAATGGTACTAACTTGTCCCAAGGAGCGATGCTGGATTTCTGTCGCCGTGAACATATCCGGCTTGATATCTCTGCAGTTGCTCACCCGCAGTCAAACGGACAGGCCGAGTGGGCGAATCAGGAAGTTTTACGGGGGATCAAACCTCGGCTCATAATTCCCCTGGAAAGAACTCCAGGATGTTGGGTGGAGGAGTTACCTTCGGTATTATGGAGCATCCGGACCACCCCGAATCGGTCCACGGGGTTCACCCCTTTCTTCTTGGTCTATGGTGCAGAGGCCGTCCTCCCTACTGACATAAGGCATGATTCTCTTAGAGTCTCCGCATATGTGGAGCAAGACAACGAGCTGGCGCGTCAGGACTCTTTGGATGCCTTGGAAGAGGCACGTGACTTAGCAGCGGCTCGATCGGCGATCTATCAGCAAGATCTGCGGCGTTATCATAGTCGCCGGGTGAAGAGTCAGACCTTCCAGGAAGGCGATTTGGTGCTCCGACTGATACAAGATCGGGCAGGCATGCACAAGCTTTCGCCCCCTTGGGAGGGACCTTTCGTTGTCAGCAAGAACCTCCGCAATGGTTCTTATTACTTGATGGATCTTCGGCCTGATCGACCGACTACGGGGGCTGAGTCAACTCGCCCTTGGAATATTGCCCATTTGCGGCCTTATTACACTTGAGTTCTTAAAACTCCATGCTTTGTAAGTTTTTCAGTTTTCATTATGGAACAATATAATGTTTCCCTGACTCGGGGGCTTCTTCTTTAAGAAAAAGAGAGAGCAATTTTGTGACATCCTGTCGCGACCGTATGAGCCGACGAAACCTGCATTAAGGGTGGGTGCACGAGGTTTGTGACTCGCCTCCCCCTGTCGCGACCGTATGAGCCGACGAAGCCTGCATTAAGGGTGGGTGCACGAGCTTTCTGACTCGCCTCCCCCTGTCGCGACCGTATGAGCCGACGAAACCTGCATTAAGGGTGGGTGCATGAGTTTTCTGACTCGCCTCCCCCTGTCGCGACCGTATGAGCCGACGAAACCTGCATTAAGGATGGGTGCACGAGCTGTCTGACTCGCCTCCCCCTGTCGCGACCGTATGAGCCGACGAAACCTGCATTAAGGGTGGGTGCATGAGTTTTCTGACTCGCCTCCCCCTGTCGCGACCGTATGAGCCGACGAAACCTGCATTAAGGGTGGGTGCACGAGCTTTCTGACTCGCCTCCCCCTGTCGCGACCATATGAGCCGACGAAACCTGCATTAAGGGTGGGTGCACGAGCTTTCTGACTCGCCTCCCCCTGTCGCGACCGTATGAGCCGACGAAGCCTGCATTAAGGGTGGGTGCACGAGCTTTCTGACTCGCCTCCCCCTGTCGCGACCGTATGAGCCGACGAAACCTGCATTAAGGGTGGGTGCACGAGCTTTCTGACTCGCCTCCCCCTGTCGCGACCGTATGAGCCGACGAAACCTGCATTAAGGGTGGGTGCACGAGCTTTCTGACTCGCCTCCCCCTGTCGCGACCGTATGAGCCGACAAAACCTGCATGAAGGGTGGGTGCATGAGTTTTCTGACTCGCCTCCCCCTGTCGCGACCGTATGAGCCGACGAAACCTGCATTAAGGGTGGGTGCATGAGTTTCCTGACTCGCCCCCTCCTGTCGCGACCATATGAGCCGACAAAATTACTCGTGTTATGATTTGACCTTGGAAATTTTATTTTCACAGATAATGTGCTCAAGGTTTTCATCCTTGGCGGATTGAGCATGTCAGGCAATTCTAATAAGGATTAACAAAATATTTTAAACCGCCTCAAAGGCGGTATAAGGGTTTCTTGGAGAAGATGTCATCAAAAGATAGTACTGACTATTACATGGCTCTTGGGCCAAATTCAAGGAAAATCTATCCCGCTAAGTCCTGACGTGAGCTCTGACCAGCTTCGATTTGTAAATCGCCCAAGACCCAATTGCATCTGGACAAAGAGGCGAAATCGTCTTCATCGGTCAAGATTGATGCCAGGTCTGTCTCCCAATCAAAGGGATTCTTGGGTCGCCGAGGGATAAGGTTGGTTACCACGAAGGTTGGCGGGTTGATTTTCTTATTCTTGTCATCGTAAGCCGCCTAATATTTTGTCAAGTCAAGGCTGGCGGCAAGTTGAGTCGCGGCCAGTCGAGAATCTTTGACAACCTTCTGGTAGTCTTCTTCCACGAACTCCGAGCCGTCATCTTTAAGCTGAGGGAAGCCGGCAGCTACTTCTTCCAAATTAATTTCTGGAGCATACGCCAGGCAGCGACTCAGAGCCGTCAAGACACCCTTCCGGGCGGCTGATCGGGTTAACTCACCAATCTGGGGAGGCAGTGTGGATAGATATCCAAGCACCTTCTTGATGGAAGTTATGGGCTCCTTTGCACCGATCACAGCTTTGACGGTCAGCACACTGCCTGTGTACAGTTGTTCCGTCAGTGTATAGATCGCCTTCAGCATCAACACGCTGTCGTCTTGCAGATTGGCGACTCTCGAGCCTGTGATTAAATAACCGGTAAGTTAAACATTAAGGAATTTTCCCAAGGAAGAGGATAAGATTGGAGAGTTAGGTAAAGCTTACCAAAGATGGCTTGTGTCATGTTGGAAATATGGCGCTTTAAGCCGGATAGCTCCTGCTGCACCGTTGCCAGCTTTGCTTCTGCTTTTTCGGCTCTTGTCAAAACCGCGCTGTGGTCGGCCTGAGTTCTTTCTAACTCGGCTTTGAGATTTTCCAGTTCAACCAGAGCCAACTTATATTTTTCTTCCGACTGAGTTCGGGCATCTTGTTGGTCAGCCAAGTTTTTCCTTAAGTCTCCCAGGGCCAGTTCGGTCTGGGCAAGGCTTTCCTGTTCAAAATTTAGAACAAAGACAAGTCTCAGAATTATTGCAAGGCAATACCCCTGACACTTGGGGGCTAATGTATAATTTCTCAAGGGAAATTATACAGAAATCAAGACCCGACTCATCATTTTACTGATGACCCGGCCCTTGGGGGTTACTGGTCGCAACGCTTTTTAAAAGACCCGGCTCATCATTTTACTGATGACCCGGCCCTTGGGGGTTACTGGGAATAATACAGAGTATAAAGTTTACCTCATGCTTGTTATTTAACTTCTTTAGCAGATTCTTTTCCATCTCATAACTCGCTTCCAGGCGACTTGCGAAGCCAGAACAGAGCTCTTTAAACTCCAGACCTGCATAGTCAGAAAGTTTCGCCTTGGAAGGCCCAGACTCGGGTATTGATGGAGAAGGGGATGTTATATGTTTGGAGAGGATTGTCTCTGCCGGCTTGGAGAAACCAACACCAGTGATGACCACAACATCTGGGTCATCAGCTGTCGCCATTACGACCGGTGATCTAGGGACATCCGTTGATCCTTTGGGCGACTCAGGAGGGTTTGCTTGAATTGACGGCTCGTTTTGACTCGGCGCTTCTTGAGTCGGAGTAGCTTTCCTTGGAGGTTCAGAAGTGGCGTCTGGGATTGATCCACTGGTCTTCCTCTTTTTGGCTTGCGCCCTAATGAAAGAGATAGGCGTGTCAAAAAATTAAAAAGAGTATTATTCTCAAGGGTCAGGACAAGGAACTTACCCCGGGACTCGGATCATTGGTGGAAGGGTCGACATCACTGAGTCGCCAGAAGTGGGGGGAGACTCCTGCAGAATTTGTACATCGATAATACTGGCGGGTTATGACTGTGATCCAAAGCATTACGAACGATGGTTGTTCAAATAAGAAAAGGAGGTACCTCGCTTGGTTTTCTTTTGTTCCTTGTTGGCAAGCCAGGTGTCAGGTCGCCAGAATGACTTCGCGTTTTCCGTTTCGATGCGTGCTGCGTTTTCTTCAGTAAGAAATTTGGGTCCAAATGGGCATTTGGATGTGAGAGAGGTACTTTCCCACATATTCGCCGGGCCGGCTTAGGTGGAGAAGGAGATGAATCGGAGGAGACGGAAATTACCTCGACAGAGTCTTCCTGGCTCTCGTTATCTTCATTCTATTATAAGAGGAGCGAGAGATAAATAAAAGTTAAAAGGTGATAAGTGGCGAGTGAAAATGAGGACGGATTGGTACCTCTGAGAGTGCGTCGCCAGCTTGAGATTCGTCGACTTCAGATGGCTCGGCCGCAGCCGATTTGCCTTTGCCTTTGTTTTTCTTGGAAGGCGGCTTAGCACTCTTCATGGCTTGTTTCTTAGGTCTCCTAGACCAGAACTTGTCGCCTTTCTGGAAAAGGATATGGCATGAAGTCATGATGACAGTAAAACAGATGAAATAAAAGTTGAGGGCGAGTTAGCTTTGGTTACCTTGGGTGCCGGGTTAATCTTGCAGAAGGGCTTAAGGCCGATTTGGCCGCATTTCGCTGTAGGTTCGCCGGTCAGCTTCCTGATGATGGTGACGATGTATTTTTCCGTTAATGCTGTGTGGAAGTAGCATTGGGGATGATCCAGAGTACCGTCAAACTCGCACATCAGGCCGCCTCGGCGGCTCAGAGGAAGAATCCGCCATTCGACCCAGCAGCGAATCAAGTCAACCCCGGTGAGACCATTGTTCGTCAAGGATCTCAGTTCGGACAGAATTGGGACGAATTCCGACTCTTCCTCCTCGGTGAGCTTGTCGGGGAGCTTGAAATTGACTAGAAGGCGGCTTGGCCTGTAACCCTGAAGTTTGTCTTCGCCGGCAGGGGATGTTTCCTTGCAGTAGAACCAAGATTCACCCCAGCCTTTGGGATGGCTAGGCATAGTGAGTGCAGGGAACGGACTGTCCCTGCGACGCTGGACGTTGACCCCGCCGAGTTCCAAACTGGGGCCATTGTGGATTTCCGTCTGGCGATTCAAGTGGAAAAAGTACCAAAACAGAGGGACGGAAGGCTCGATCCGCAAATAAGCTTCGCAAAGGACTTCGAATTTACTTAGGTTGCTTATGGAATTGGCTCCCAAATCCTGGAGTCGGACGTTCATAAAATTCAGGGCGTCTCTAAGGAATTTAGATCCGGGCGGTTTAAAACCCCGTTCTTAGTGTTCCACAAAAACTACTATCTCCCCTTCCTTGGGGTTGGGTAGGTCTTCTCCTAACCCGGTGCGCCATCCAATGACGTCTTGAGGATCCAAGCAGCCCGCTTTCACGTAATTCGCCAAAACAGCATCGTCAACTTTGGTGGGTAGCCAATCACTCTTGAAAACGGCACCCATGCTACAAATAGGCAAGAAAATGGTATTACATGTCTCGAACATTTACTGTGTGAGTCGGGACTAGCTTCTGCTTAACCCGCCGGATCGGGAGGCCGGGTGGGGCTGATGTGGCGACCTATCGGAGCAGGGCTATTCTCAGAAGCGACGCTACTGTGGGTGGTAAAGTTTATTCTTTCCGAAACGCTAAGGGAAGGACGAGGTTTCCAAACAGCTTTTTGCAAACAGTGAAAGAGGAATGGATCTATTCAACAGATATAAAAGCTTACGGACATGGCTAAAACATGAACGATGTGTGGTCAGGATGGTGCCTCATGTTTAAAAAGACTAGTCTATTTAGAAATTTCGCAAGGGCACAGATGGATAGCATTGTTCGAAGCACTGGGTGCCCTAATGGCGCTCGGGCTAAATCAGTTCGACAGCTAAGATGGTGACGAGCATAGAGCTTCGGAACTATGGCAATGGCGGCAGCAAGAACAAAAAATAAATCTACCCTTAAGAAGGGGAAATAGTGGCCTAACCTGAAGATCTTGGTCGAAGAGGATCGGCGATGATGGAGGTTGTTGGAGAATGAGCGGAGCCTGGCGACGGCGACGACGTGCGGGCGGCGCTGGAGCTCCTCGAAACGGCGCCGGAGCTCTTTGAACGGCAGCGGTTTGTGGGCGGCGCCGGGGCTCCTCAAACGGCGACGGCTTGCGGGCAGCACCGGAGTTCTTCGGACGAGGGTGGAGTTCGCGGCCGGCGGCGAAGCCTTCGGGATGCGGAGCGTTTTCTTCTCGCTGAGATGATGGTGGAGGGATTGATGGGACTGGTAGGTGGCCGGTGTCAGCCCTGTCCCTTCCGCCTATTTATCAGGACGGGCGCGGGGATCGAGGCGCTATGAGCGGGAACCGTTGAGGAAGGAAAGATTCGCCATGATGGTGCCCGAAAATTTCGGGATAATGACGCACCAAGAGATCCGTTGAGATTGTGTTGGAGTTCCCGAAAATCGAGGGCTAAGGAAAGTACTGATGGGAAATGCGTTGGCGGCTGAGAGACTTTTTCCGGTACCAGTTGGCGAGTTAAGATTTCTGGTGCAAGGAGGAACACAGAGGAGTGAATCGCCTTCGACTAAAATGGAGGCATTGACATGAAGATTCAAGTCAATTTGGGGCCTAATGTTGGGGATATTGCCTGCTGTTGTGACCCGCCAAATATTGGCCGGGTTACTGTTAAGGTGATTCATCCTTTAAGGCTAGTCGGGCCTCAGCCCGGGCGGGTCGAAGTTGCAGGATGGTTATGATTTATGGAAGGACTCTGGGTTTGGCAAGGCGGCGACTTAGAGACCGCGGTGGTCACGATTTGTAAAAAGGAAGGGACTCTTGTAAACCCTAAGGCTTCGACCTATATATAAAGGTGAGTCTGGAGGGGGAGAGGTAGGTTAGAAATCATCGAGAGCTAGGTTTAGGCGAGTTACGCCTTCCTTGTAATCGAATCCACATCAATACACACAAAGTAGGACGTAGGCTGTTACCTCTTCTCGAGGGGCCGAACCTGGGTAAATCGCCGTGTCTCTCCCGCTTAACCCCTTTGAGTCGCCACCAAGGTGCGATGGCTCCAGTACTAAGTCCTTTCACGAGGACATCTGCCGTGACAAAACCACGACAAAAACCAAGCACTTCTCCCATTGCAAGAATCATAGATCTAGTTTCCCAAACAAAACCCACAACTCAAAGATAATTACAAGGATATGAAATCATGCATAAGAGAGATCGGAAGAAACTCAAATAAGATTCATAGATAATCTGATCATAAATCCACAATTCATCGGATCTCGACAAACACACCACAAAAGAAGATTACATCGGATAGATCTCCATGAATATCATGGAGAACTTTGTATTGAAGATCCAAGAGAGATAAGAAGCCATCTAGTTACTAGCTATGGACCCGTAGGTCTATGGTGAACTACTCACGCATCATCGGAGAGGTCATGGTGCTGATGGAGAAGCCTTCCGTGTCCGAGTCCCCTCTCCGGCAGGGCACCAGGACGTGCCCCAGATGGGATCTTGCGGAGACAGAAGTTTGCGGCGGCGGAAAAGTGATTATGATGCTCCCCTGATTTTTTGGGAATATTTGGGAATTTATAGGCGCAAGATCTAGGTCAGGGGACCTCCAGGGGCCCCACAAGCCTGCATGGCGCCGCCCCCTGGCCACGGGGTGGGGGCTTGTGGGGCTCTTCTGGCTTGGCCCCCAAGGTCTCCGATCTTCTTCCGTTCCAGAAAAATCTTTTCGGGGACTTTCTTCCATTTGGACAGCGTTTCAAAATCTCCTCTGAAAGGGGTCAAAAACATGGAAAATTAGGAACTGGCACTTAGCACTGAGTTAATAAGTTAGTCCCAGAAAATAAATAAAAGGCATGCAAAACATCCCAAGTTTGACAAGATAATAGCATGAAACCATCAAAAATTATAGATACGTTGGAGACGTATCAAGCATCCCCAAGCTTAACTCCTGCTCGTCCTCGAGTAGGGAAGTGATAAAGAACGAATTTTTGATGTGGAATTCTACCTAGCATAGTTGTCCTTTGCAACTTCTTTCACGTGGCATGAATATTTAGATCCGTACGATTCGAAACAATAGTTTGCTATTGACATGAAAATACTAATACTTCAAGCAAACTAGCAAAGTAATCATGAACTTTCAAAATAACAAGGCCAAAGAAAGTTATCCCTACAAAATCATATAGTCTGGCTATGCTCCATCATCCTCACACAACTAATGTAAATCATGCACAACCCCGGAATTGGCCAAGTAATTGTTTTCGCACTCTTACTTTCTCAAACTTTTCATAACTATCACGCAATACATGAGCGCGAGCCATGGATATAGCACTATAGGTGGAATAGATTGTGGTGGTGGTTGTGAGACAAAAAGGAGGAGATGGTCACATTGACTCGGCGTATCAATAGGCTATGGAGATGCCCATCAATAGATATCAACGTGAATGAGTAGGGTTGCCATACAAGAGATGCACTAGAGCTATAAGTATGTGAAAGCTGAAGGGAAAACTAGTGGGTGTGCATCCAACTTGCTTGCTCACGAAGACCTAGGGCAATTTTGAGGAAGCCCATCATTGGAATATACAAGCCAAGTTATAAAACGAAGATTCCCACTAGCATATGGTAGTGACAAAGCAAGAAGCTCTCAATCATGAAGAACATGGTGCTATTATGAAGCACAAGTGTGGAAAAAGATAGTAGCATTGTCACTTCTCTCTTTTTCTCTCATTTCCCTTTTTTTATTTGGGCTCTTAGGCCTCTCTTTTTTCTTTTCTCTTTTTTTTTGTTTTTGGGTGCTTTGGCCTCTTTTTTCCCCTCACATGGGACAATACTCTAATAATGATGATCATCACACTTTTAGTTACTCAAAGCTCAAAATTCACAATGATGATGACTCCACAGGAAATGCCTCCGGCAGTGTACCGGGATGTGCAACGATCTAGTATGATCACGCAATGGCAATATGAATGTGACGACACAAGTCATTAGACCGAACGGTGGTAGCTGCATGGCAATATATCTCGGAATGGCTATGAAAATGCCATAGTAGGTAGGTATCGTGTCTGTTTTGAGGAAGGAATTTGGTGGGTTTATGCACCAGCGAGAATTGCGCGGTGCTAGAGAGGCTAGCAATGGTGGAAGGTGAAAGTGCATCTATACCATGGACTCAACATTAGTCATAAAGAACTCACATACTTATTGCAAAAGTTTTTATTAGTAATCGAAACAAAGTGCTAAACGCATACTCCGCGGGGAAGGGTTGGTAGGTGTAAACCATCACGCGATCCCGACCTCAACACAAAGGATGACAATCAATAGATCAATTATGCTCCGACTTCCTAACATAGAGGTTCACCATACGTGCATGCTACGGGAATCACTAACTTCAGCACAAGTATTTCTAGATTCACAACACCCTACTAACATAATTCTCAACATTACCGAATCCGTCTCTCAAAACTAATTGAGAGGAATCGAAACTTCTCTTTCCACTCAATGCACATGAAGATGGAGGTTTTTGCATCCCCTTTGGGTACCTAGCACATGGGATTTCTTTCATAGCATAAGCGAAATACCAAATCACGCACCATCGTTCTCTAAAGATATAAGTGAAGCACAAGAGCAAAAGTATCTAGCTCAAAAGATATAAGTGAAGCACAAGAGCAAAAGTATCTAGCTCAAAAGATATAAGTGAAGCACAATGAGCATTCTAGCAAAATCACGATGAGTGCATGTCTCTCTCTCTCAAAAAGGTGTGCAACAAGGATGATTGTGACACAACAAAAATAAAAGACTCCTATGATACAAGACGCTCCAAGCAAAACACATATCATGTGGTGAATAAAAATGTAGCTCCAAGTAATGTTACCGATGGATTGAAGACGAAAGAGGGGATGCCTTCCCGGGGCATCCCCAAGCTTAGGCTTTTTGGTGTCCTTGAATTTGGCTTGGGTGGCCTTGGGCATCACCAAGCTTGAGCTCTTTCCACTCCTTATCTCGTTGTCCATGAGAACGTCACCGAAAACTTGAAAACTTCACAACACAAAACTAAAACAGAAACTTGTGATAACATTAGTACAAGAAAACAAACTACCACTTCTTTTGGTACCGTAGAAAACTTGGATTCCATCCATATTGATGATGGGCTACTGTATTCTCACTTTTCCATGGCTAGTACCCCCCGATACTAACCATAGTTTCATCAAAACAAGCAACCAACTCAACAAAAACAGAATCTGTCAAAAACAGACGAGTCTGTAAGAATCTGTATACTTCGTATACTTCTGTTACCTCAACAAATCTGAAAAATTACGACGGTCTGGGGAAAAAGCATATCAATTAGCAGAAAAAATAATCAACTCAAAAGATCTTTCTGAATAAAAATTAAAAATCATCTCGTGAGTGAAAATTTTCTGTCTTTTTCCAGCAAGATCAAACAACCATTACCAAGACTAATCATAAAGGCTTTGCTTGGCTCAAACACAAAAAGAAACACAAAAACACAATCACAACAGAATTATGAAAGTGTGGACGCAACAAAACAGAAATAAAAAATATAAATTCATTGGGTTGCCTCCCAACAAGCGCTATTGTTTAACGCCCTTAGCTAGGCGTAGTAGCGATAGAATCACGTATCGTCGTCTTTGGTGCTCAAACCATAAGTAGCCCTCATTATGGATTCATAAGGCAATCTTATTTTCTTTCTAGGAAAGTCTTCCATGCCCTTCCTTAAAGGAAATTGAAATATAATATTCCCTTCCTTCATATCGATGATAGCACCGATAGTCCTGAGGAAAGGTCTACCAAGAATAATAGGGCATGTAGGATTGCAATCAATGTCAAGCACAATGAAATCCACTGGTACATAGTCCTATTTGCAATAATAAGAACATCATGGATCCTTCCCATGGGTTTCTTGATAGTAGAATCAGCAAGATGCAAATTAAGAGAACACTCTTCAATCTCATTAAAACCCAGAATATCACATAAAGACTTTGGAATCGCAAAAACACTAGCACCCAAATCACACAAAGCATTGCACTCATAGTTTTTGATTTTGATTTTGATGGTAGGTTCCCACTCATCATGAAGCTTTCTAGGGATAGAGACTTCCAATTCAAGTTTCTCTTCAAGAGCTTTTATCATAGCTTCGACGATATGATCAGTAAAGGCTTTGTTTTGGCTATAAGCGTGCGGAGAGTTTAACATGGATTGCATCAAAGAAATGCATTCAATCAAGGAGCAACTATCATAATTGAATTCCTTGAAATCCACAGTAGTAATTTCATTAGTACTCAAAGTTTTAACGTCTTCTACTGCACTTTTAACGCTTTTAGCATCAAGATAGATGGAATCCGAATCATTGGGGCACTTTTCACCCAAAGTGGATTCATATCCAGCCCCATAATTATTAGGTTTGACACAAGAAAACAAAGATTCAATGGGAGTCACACCCAACACTTTAAGATCTTCATGATTCTCATCACGAGAACACGCCTGTTTAAGCCATTCATGTCTAGCACGAATTTGGGCGGTTCTTTCTTGGCTCTCAATCATGGAAACACGCATAGCTTTCAAAGTTTCATCCATGTTGATTTTGGGAGGAGCACATATAACTTTCAAAGCATCAAAAAATCACAAGAAATCCTATCAACGCTCTTAGCCAAATCGTCAATTTTGAGTAGTTTTTCCTCTATGGACGCATTGAAAATCTGTTGAGAGTTGATGAACTCTTTGATATTAATCTCTAGATCAGAGGGTAATCTATTGTAATTCCCATGGGTATTGTTGTAGGAGTTGCCAAAGTTACTAGAGGAGTTACTAGGAAAAGGCCTAGGAACATAGTTTCCCCTAAAAGCGTTGTTGTTGCCAAAATTATTCCTACCAACAAAATTTACGTCCAAGCTAGCGTTGCTACTCTCAATCAAAGAAGACAAAGGCAAATCATTAGGATCCAAAGGAGCACTTATAAAAGCAACCAAATTCATTAACTCATCCATCTTAGTACTCAACGAGTTAATTTCTTCTATAGCATGTACCTTCTTACTAGTAGGTGACCTTTCAGTGTGCCACTGAGAGTAGTTCGTCATGATGTTGTCTAAGAGCTTTGTGGCTTCCCCTAACGTGATTTCCATGAATGTTCCACCTGAGGTGGAGTCCAAGATATTTCTAGAAGCGAAATTCAAGCCAGCGTAAAAGATTTGAAAAATCATCCAAAGGATCAAGCCATGAGCGGGACAATTTCTAATCATTAATTTCATTCTCTCCCAAGCTTGTGCAACAAGCTCATGATCAAGTTGCTTGAAATTCATGACATCATTACGGAGAGAGATGATCTTAGCCGGCGGAAAATACTTGGATATATAAGCATCTTTGCACTTATCCCAAGAATCGATAATATTTTTGGGCAAAGAAGAAAACCAAGTTTTTGCGCGATCTCGCAACGAGAAAGGAAAAAAGCTTCAATTTAATCACTTCATTATCCACATCTTTTTTATTTTGCATATCGCAAAGCTCAATGAAGGTATTGAGATGGGATGCGGCATCTTCACTAGGAAGGCCAGAGAATTGCTCTTTCATAACAAGATTCAGCAAAGCGATATTGATTTCGTATGACTCCGCACTAGTGGCGGGAGTAATCGGAGTACTAATAAAATCATTATTATTAGTATTCGAGAAGTCACAAAGCTTGGTGCTTTCGTTCATGGTGACTTTAGCAAGCAAGCAAGCACACAATAAAACAAAGAGCACGCGAGAAAAAGGGCGAACGAAAAGGCGAACGAAAAAGGCAAATTTGTGAAGTGGGGGAGAGGAAAACGAGAGGCAACTCGCAAACAAAGTAAATGCAAGATATGAGTTTGCGACACTTACTTGGATGAGTTCTTGACTTGATTTTCCTCCCCGGCAACGGCACCAGAAATTCTTCTGCTGCGGCACCAAAAGTCCTTCCCTGGCGCGTAGGAATTCTTCTTGTTACTTCTCTGGTTTGCGTCGATTTTTCCCTTGAAGAGGAAAGGGTGGTGCAGCATAGGAGCAGTAAGTATTTCCCTCTGTTTGAGAACCAAGGTCCCGAACCAAAAGGAGGGCCTCGTCAAGTCCAAAGTACCTGCGCAAACACAAACAAGCTTGCACCCAACGCTTCAAAGGGGTTGTCAATCCCTTCAAGATTGTTTGCAAAGTGAGATCTGAAGGCGGAAAGTGCAACAAAGTGAAAAGTGTAAGGCTGAAAATATGGTGTGGAGTAGACCCTGGGGGCCATAGTGTGCACTAGAGGCTTCTCTCAAAATAGCAAATATCACGGTGGGTGAAAAAATTACAGTCGAGCAATTGATAGAACCGCGCAAAGTCATGACAATATCTAAGGCAATGATCTAGCATATAGGCATCACGTCCGAGACAAGTAGACCGATACTTTCTGCATCTACTACTATTACTCCAAACATCGACCGCTATCCAGTATGCATCTAGTGTATTGAGTTCATGACGAACAGAGTAACGCTTTAAGCAAGATGACATGATGTAGAGGGATAATCTCAAACCAATGATGAAAACCCCATCTTTTTACCATTGACGGCAACAACACGATACGTGCCTCGCTACCCCTTCTGTCACTGGGTGAGGTCACCACACGGTATGAACCCAAAACCAAGCACTTCTCCCATTGCAAGAATCATAGATCTAGTTGGCCAAACAAAACCAACAAATCAAAGAGAATTACAAGGATATGAAATCATGCATAAGAGACATCAGAAGAAACTCAAATAAGATTCACAGATAATCTGATCATAAATCCACAATTCAACGAATCTCGACAAACACACCGCAAAATAAGATTACATCGGATAGATCTCCATGAAGATCATGGAGAACTTTGTATTGAAGATCCAAGAGAGAGAAGAAGCCATCTAGTTACTAGCTATGGATCCATAGGTCTATGGTGAACTACTCACGCATCATCGGAGAGGACATGGTGTTGATGGAGAAGCCTTCCGTGTCCAAATCCCCTCTTCGGCAGGGCACCAGGACGTGCCCCAGATGGGATCTTGCGGAGACAGAATCTTGCGGCGGCGGAAAAGTGATTACGATGCTCCCCTGATTTGTTTGGGAATATTTGGGAATTTATAGGCACAAGATCTAGGTCAGGGGACCTCCAGGGGGCCCACAAGCCTACACGGCGCGGCCCCCCTGGCCGCGGGGTGGGGGCCTGTGGGGTCCCTGGGGCTCTTCTGGCTTGGCCCCCAAGCTCTCTCATCTTCTTCCGTTCCAGAAAAAATCTTTTCGGGGATTTTCTTCCGTTTGGACTCCGTTTCAAAATCTCCTCTGAAAGGGGTCAAAAAAATGGAAAAAACAGGAACTGGCACTTGGCACTGAGTTAATAAGTTAGTCCTAGAAAATAAATAAAGGCATGCAAAACATCCCAAGTTTGACAAGATAATAGCATGAAACCATCAAAAATTACAGATACGGTTGAGACGTATCACTCCCCAAGTAGTTGGTTCTTTGAAGGACCACAGATGGAGAATCTGATGTTGGCAGGGGAGACATCTACACGAGAGGCGCTGGTGCGTCTCCGCGACATCCTTCCCGAGATGGCTAACGAGCCAGCTACTCGTCACCTGCCTTTTATCAAGGACGATATTGACGGGAGTTGGATACTCAACCCATCTTCCGAGGATGGGATGCCACTAAGGTTTCAGACCTACTTCAGCCTCTCCGCCGACACATTGACTCACCTTTTGATCAACGAATCAATGACGCTTCGCCAAGAGCTACACCAAGTCAAGGACGTACTTCGCGTGGAGAATATGAAGACCCGCAAGGTCAAGAAGGAAGAAGCACCCGGAGGTCAGTTAGCCATTGCCTTTCAAGGAGAAATACCACCGCTCCAGGCCACTCCTATTTAGAGTCGCCGTCTGACCGAGGAAGAGTACACTGAGCTCCTCACCGCTTCACCAACTAAGAGAAGACGTGATGGACCACTTCTGTATCCTACACCTCTGAAGAAGGAAGATACCGATGAGGATGAAGATGAAGACCCTGTAGAACCTGCCTACGAAACCGAGCAGTCCGCCGCTTAGAAGCACGACTTAGGCAATTAGGAGTCTTCCCCAAGGGTAGTGAGTCCATGTATCGGTTCATGTGAACCATGAGTGTTGTGTGAACATGTATGATGCAAGCCGCATTTGTGCCTTAGGTAGCTTGTAAGCGACTACATCACTTTTTTAAATTTAATGCATTAGCTTTCCCAAAAAACCTTTGTTTAAAAATCTCACACTAGCACGGCACCAAACCCCCTTATTAGAGCCTAATCCCTTATGATTCCCGGCCAATTCGGCATGTTGACCTGTCTACTCCCCTCACAGGATGGTGATTTCAACTCGCAGCAACACCTTCGCAATCCCGGCTCTGCCTCCTATTGCGAGCAGCAGGGAACCGGTGGGAACGCTCAAGCTGGAGATCACCACAAGCAGCAGCAAGGCGATATTCCTCTGCCGCTGCCTCCTCCGGAGAGCCTGACTGTGGCTCGGTTCCTCCAAGCTCTCTGAGAGGAACGTCAACCCAATAATGTCGCCATCCAACAGCTCGCTCAAGTCCTGGTGAACAATCCGCCGCCAAACGGGAATGGCAACGGTCGCTCTACTTTATCTAAGTTCATGCATACTACGTCTCCTATATTCACGGGAAGACTGAACCATTGGATGCCGATGACTGGATCCGCACTATCGAAGACCTCCTCGCACTGGTCAAGTGCACGGATGTTCGCGAGAAAGTCCTTTATGCTTCTCACTGTCTCAGAGGCACGACCAGAGCTTGGTGGGACGGGTTCCAGATCATGCGAGAAGGGCAAGCTATCACTTGGACATTGTTCAAGGAAGGATTCTGCGCAGCTCACATTCCTCCCGGAATGATGACCATTAAGAAGCGGGAATTCCGAGCTTTAAGGCAAGGCAGTGGAAGTGTCAAGGAGTACCTACGGAAGTTTAACCTCCTTTCGAGATATGCACCAGAGGACGTCAACACGGAGGCCGCAAAAGTGGAACGCTTTATGGAAGGACTGCTGCAAAAACTCCAGTATCAACTGGTTGTTTGTGAATGTTGGACCTTCTGCGATCTGGTTAACAAGGTCCTCATGTTGGAAGATAAGCGTCATGAATGGAAGACACCCGTAAGTGCAAGCTGATGGGTAGTGGAGGACCCAGTAACCCGAAACCACGCCCATGGTAGTGAGCACCAGCAAGACGTAGTTATCAACAACAACAGTACAAGGCACCGACATTGCGCCATAACTACCAGCCTCAGCAGCAAGTCAACACCAAGCCAACATTCAACCCACCGAACAACAGTGGAGTCAAGACTAACATCCCGGGACAGGTTACGAGTTTGGGAGGTGCACAAGCTAGGCACTATTCAGTACCCCAACAAGAAGCTTGACGCACCGCACCCAATGCGCCAAATCAAGGACAAGGTCAAGGAGCACCAGGAAGGAAACAAGGTCTCCGCAATCAGTAGTACCACAACATGGGGCGTATTAATCACATCTCCACAGAAGAAGCACAGGAAGACCCGGACTGCATTCTGGGTACGTACCTCGTCAACTCCACCCCAGCAACAATATTGTTTGATTGTGGTGCTTCGCATTCTTTTGTTACTCGGAAGTTTGCGGGAAAATGTGGTTTGAAGCCTACCCTAATTAACGGGCAAATGGCACTACATACCCCGGGAGCAGTGCTAAGGACCAACCTAGGATGTTGTCACACCCTGTTTTCACTACCACTTTTTCTGTAATTCAAAAATTTGAGTTTATTAAAACTTTTTCAAAACTAATGTTGTGAGTGCCATGATTGTCATTGTATGCTTGTATGTTTGATCATGTGATATCACAAACCACATTTCTCAGGACTTAATTATATTCAAAACCCTTTTTATTATTTCTGGTTAAAGTAAAACCCTGCTTTGGGAATGCACTACAAGTCCTTGATGGAAAGAAGTGTTCTTACCCAAAGTTGGTGATTTGGTTCTAGCACCATTTTAGTGCACCAAAACCAAAAAATAATTATTTTATGATTTGTTTTCTTAATTTATTTGCATGTCCATTTCTGAGGCCAGAAATGGTATTCCTATATGGAAAAATACTTTTGTGCCTTGGAAAAATCAGACAAAATTTGGAGATGATCACAAAGACATATATTTTCCATACATAAGATTTTCAACCCCTATTTATATTATTATTATTTGAGTAAAACCGTGAAAACCCTTTCTGTCTGTTTTGACCTTTTGAAATATTTCCAAAGGAAATATTCTCAATGAATTCCTAGAAAATTCCAGTGGTATCCCTAAGCCATATTTGGTGCCCATATAAAATTTCACCTTGATCCAAGGTGATTAAGGACACCAAATAGTTGTAAAACCCCTTTTGTCCAGATTAAAGTTAGAGAAACTCTACATAGCAAAGTTTGTCCAATGGAGTTGAAACTTTGCAGGAGTGCCTAATACCTCAAATGAAGGCTCCTTGCCAAAAATGGGATTTGTGGGACTTAATTTGCCCACACTCTCTTTGGAAGGAACAGATCTGGTCATTTGGTCAAGTTTTCAAGTTTACAAAGCTGAACTTGTCCAATGGAGCTCAAACTTGGTGAAGCCCCTTGTTTAGCACCAAACCCAAACTTGTTAAGTTGTAGAGCCAGTGGTGGGGTGCAACCACCCCAAACCATTGTTGAGCACCTTCTGACAGATGGGTAAAACCCCTCCTAACCTTAGCTAAACCCGAACCCTTTCTCCCAAACTCTCAGATTAGGTGGACAACATCAATGCCAAGCCCCAGTCAACTGGCCCCTCTCTGGTTCAAAGTAGAAATGCCAAAAACGTTAATCTAAGCTTCAGCTCAAGCTGACAGCACCTGTTTTCCTTGCCCCCCTTGACCAACCAAAGCTCCCATGGGACTCCAACGGCTAGGCATCTCTCAGCCAGTGCCCATGACACGCTAGACACGTCCAAGGCACCCCAGAGCGCACCAGCATGCCGTGGCATGCCAAAGTTGCGCTCTGGGCATGCTACAGAGAACCACCAAGGTGGGGGTAACGCTTTCGGCCACTTCCAGCCTCCCTCGAAGTGTCTAACCTCTTACCCGACAGCCCCTCTACATCCGACGACCATCAGGTCCCCTCCTCTCCCGCGCTAAGAGCTGGTGCGACGCGTGCCCGCGCGCACCAGAACCGGCCAGAGAGGCGCGGCCACGGGTGCTCGTCTCTCCTCTCTCTCCCTTCCTCGCAGTGAGTCCTGGCAGTCCAAAACCACGCCCTAAGACCGCGGTTTCGACCCCAGCTCCTCTCTGCACCCCCATGTGTGCCACAATGAATCACTGGCGCTCCCGAGTCGGCTCACTGTCGCGGGCCTATTTATAGCCCCCCCCCCCCCGCTCCAGCACCCCTCAGTCCTCATCGCAGCATCCTCAATCACCTCCCTAGCCACCCGAGTAAGCCAGCAGAGCCCCGGTGCTCGAGATCGATCGAGGCCCCTCCACCTCGGAGCTCCGGTCGATCTACAACTACACGTCGGCTCATGCGTTCCTCTGCCCACCAAACCACTCCACGTGTCCTTAGGAAGCTTTTCCCCCTCTTTCCCGAGCATATCTGTGCCCCTAGCTACCACCTCCACCTTCTCCTGAAACCCCTGCGCCGCGGGAACCTCATCACCGATGAACCTGAGCCCCTCCGACGTTGTCTCGATCACCATCAGGTAGGCGACGACGAGCCAGACCCATTCCCGTCGTCATTAGGGCCCGAGGACGTCGGTAGCCACGCCGGCGTGCTCCTCCTCCTCTCTGGCCAAAGGTAGGAGACGGCCCCGATAGGTGTGCCCCACCTGTCGGTGGCCATCTCTCTCTCCCTCACTGCCCGCAGCCAATGATTGCAGAAATGACCAATATTTTAAATATGACTTTGTGATCTATTGTTGAATTTTTGCAGCAACTATTCTATTTTGTAATAATAAAAAGGATTAAATTGGAATAGTTTTGCTTCTATTAAGTTGATTTTAAAAATATTCCTTCACTAAAAACGGAAGAAAATATTTTTAAAATAACAACCTGGATTTATCAGAAATAACCAACATTTTTAAAATGACTTTTTGATCTGTTTTGGAGTGAGGTACTTATTAATTTTATCTTTATACGACGATAGAAAACCCGTGTGACGAAGGAGTCGGAGCGGAAGACCTCGAAGACCCCGGATACCTAGCTGACCCAGGCAAACAACCCTTTGACCATGTTTGAGCATATGTTATGATGCATGCTAGTGTAGCAAATATTTCTGTTGCATATGATCATAAGTAGTGGTAAATCATTGAAGTGATGTTACCGATGGCTCCTCCGGAGCATATGCATTGAGCTTGATTCTACCACCTATGAGGGTCATGCTAATATCATGTTGACAAGTAAAGCTAGAATAATAGTAGGATAAACATGAAGATGGTATAAATCAAAGGTTTACGAAAACCCCGTCGGGTGCCACTAATGCCCGAGGGTGATGATGAGTTAGGTGGCCACTTTCGGAGAAGTGGTGCACCGGGTATTTTGAGTGAGTATGGTTTTGGAAATGGGATTAGATTTATGATGTGTCGACCGTCCCAACCTTACATGTACGACCACGTTACCCCTTTATGGGACGGGGCTATGTTGATTACACTGGTCGGTGCTAGCAAAGAGTCACATTACTAGTGGCGGGAGTGATATGTGGTCACTCTCGTGATGGGGTCGTGCCAGGTAGGGCGACTATGCCGTTTTTACGTGTTCCAGGCACACCGTTGGTCCTCGCATGGTTGATACTGTCCAGAGTCGGTGCTCGTAAGACGTACAACATGTGGGTCGGGTACCAATCGAGTGGACCTCTTTGTCTAGTATCGTCAGGGGAAATGCATTGATCGGGTACTTATATCGGGTATGTTATATACCGTGAGTCGTGGATGACACGAAAGTTTCCCGGATCTCGTGGGTCCAACGTACTACCTCTACAGAGTGTAAAACTATTCGAATAGCCGGGTCCATGGTCAAGGACAGTTGGGTGGTGCTGCTTAAACTACGTCCAGTTTTTTCCGCATAAACCAAGTGTGTGTGAATATGGATTTAATATGAAAGAGTTGATATGACGAAGTTTGGTGACTTGGCATATAGGGTGAACCAGGAATGTTCAGCCCTCGACAGATTTACTGATATGTGTAACATGTTCTTCAAATCAACATTTAATTTATGTTGCATACCTATGATCATGTTTATTTACAACCAAGATGTTATCCACCAAAGATGCATATTATTGTTATACTTCACTTGCATTGTTCATATCATGAGTTATTTGCGAGTACATTCAAAAGTACTCATTGGCTTGCCACTGGTTATATTATTGACCAGACATGGAAGGATCGAAGTTTGGAGATGAGTACGTCTTCGGAGACACCCCTGCAAACTAGGACGCTTCCCAGTCAGAATGCCTGTTGGGGTAGGCTGATGACATGGGAACCCGCTTAGCCCTAAGATTTCCACTACTAGTTGTATGTGTGTGATTTGGACTTATAGGCCCTACCTTGTGAACTTGACCATTCGGTCACGTGATGTAATAATTCGGTATTTGGATGTAAGACTCTTAATATTCAGTATCCGTGTGTTCGGTGAGCATTGATCTCTGGGCTCACTGAGCACGTTCATTCGGCGATCTCGACTCATAAGTCGGGGTCCCCACAGAGATGGTATCACAGCCATCATGACTATAGGAAGTCTTAGGTAGCATGGAACGATAGCCGAGACGATTAGTGCACCTAGACATTACCTTGAGATTTGTGCACCCACAAAAAACTTTCTAACCCTCTCTCCCTACATCTTGTAGATGGCCGCCGTACCTGAGATAGCCTCGAGTTGTGCTAAGTACGACGCACACCCATCTTCCTCTACCACGAGCACTGGGTCAATGCCGACACCAAGGAATATCACGTGGATGTGATAGTGAAGGCTAATGACTCCCCGACTAGTTGGTTCTTTGAAGGACCACAAATGGAGGATCTGATGTTGGTAGTGGAGACAGCCGCACGAGAGGCGCTCATGTGTCTCCGCGATATCCTTCCCGAGATAGCTAACGATCCAGCTACTCGTCACCTACCTTTTATTAAGGATGGGATAGCCGGGAGTTGGACACTCAACACATCTTCAGAGGATGGGACGCCACTAAGGTTTCAGACCTACTTCAGCCTCTCCTCCGACACTTTGAGGGACCATTTGATCAAGGAGTCAACAAAGGTTCGCCAAGAACTGCACCAAGTCAAGGATCTGCCCCGCATTGAGAATATGAAGACACGCAAGGTGAAGAAGGAAGGAGCACCCGAAGGATGATCAGGCGTTGCTTTCCGAGGAGGAGTACCACCACTACACGCCACTCCTATTCAGAGTCGCTGCCTGATCGCGGAAGAGTACACTGAACTCTTCGCTGCCTCGCCAACCACGAGACGCCGAGATGGACCGCTTCCTTCTCCCACTCCCGTGAAGGAGGAAAGTACTGATGAAGACAAAGAAGAAGACCCTGCAGAATCCACCTACGAAACCGAGCAGTCAGCCGCGTAGGGTTACGACTTAGGCAGTTAGGAGATTTCCCATGCGTAGTACGTTTATGTATCGGTTCATGCGAACCATGATGTTGTGAGCATGATGGATGCAAGTCGCAATCTGCCTTAGGCAGCTTGTAAGCGACTACATTGCTTGATTTAATCTAATGCATTAGTCTTTTCCAAAAATCTTTGGGTTAAAAATATCACACTAGCACAACACCAGACCCCCCTTTTACTAGAACATCATCCCTTATGATTCTGGCTAGTTCGGCAAATTGACTTGTCTACTCCCCTGACAGGATGGTGATTGCAACTCGCACCAGCACCATCGACAACCCCGGCTCTGCCTCTTCAGGTCAGCAGCAGGGAACCAGAGGGGACGCTCAAGCTGGAGATCACCACTAGCAGCAGCAAGACGATGTTCCACCGCTGCCGCCTCCTCCTGAAAGCTTGAATATGGCTCAGTTCCTTCAAGCTCTCAGTGAGGAACATCAAGCCAATAATGCCGCTATTCAGCAGCTCGCTCAAGTCTTGGTGAACAACCCGCCGCATAACGGGAATGGCAATGGTCGCTCTACTCTCTCTGAGTTCATGCGAACTACGCCATCCATATTCACGGACACGACTGAACCATTGGATGCCGATGACTGGATCCATACTATCGAAGACCTCCTCACGCTGGTCAAATGCACTGATGATCGTGAGAAAGTTCTATATGCATCTCACTGTCTCGTAGGCATGGCCAGAGGTTGGTGGGATGGATTTCAGATCATGCGAGCAGGACAAGTCATCATTTGGGCAATGTTCAAGGAAGGATTCCGCGCTGCTCACATTCCTCTCGGAATGATGACCATTAAGAAGCGTGAATTACGAGCCTTAAGGCTAGGCAGTGGATCCGTCAAGGAGTATTTGCAGAAGTTCAACCTCGTGTCAAGATATGCACCAGAGGATGTCAACACTGAGTCCGCTAAAGTGGAACGCTTTATGGAAGGACTACAACAGTCACTCTAGTATCAACTGGTTGTTTGTGAATGCCTGACCTTCAGCGATCTGGTTAATAAGGCCCTTATGTTGGAGGATAAGCGTCGTGCAATGGACGACACCCGTAAGCGCAAGCTGATGGGTAGTGGAGGACCTAGTAATCCGAAGCCACGCCCATGGTAGTCAGCTCCAACAAGACCCAGTTATCAACAGCAGCAATACAAGTCTCCAACATTTTGCCAGAACTACCAGCCTCAGCAGGAAGTGAACACCAAGCCAGCATTTAAACCATCTAACAACAATAGAGTCAAGAACTACCTACCAGCACAAGTTACTTGTTTTGCATGTGGACATACATGGCACTATTCCAGGCAGTATCGCAATAACAAGCCCGACGCACCGCGCCCCAATGCGACAAACCAAGGACAAGGAGCAACAGGTAGGAACCAAGCTCCCCGCAACCAACAATATCACAGCACGGGGCGGATCAATCATATCTCTGCAGAAGAGGCACACGAAGACCTGGACTGCATTCTGGGTACGTTCCTCGTCAACTCCACCCCAGCACCAATATTGTTTAATTGTGGTGCTTCGCATTCTTTTTTCAAACAAATATTTGCAAAAAATGCAGTTTAAAGCGTACTCCGCTTAACGGGCAAATGGAAATACAAACCCTGGGAGCAGTATTAAGGCCCAACCTAGGGTGTAGGGAAGTCGGGATTGTTATCAATAGGATAAGCTTCTCAGCAAATCTCATTGTCATTAAGTCGAAAGGCCTAGAAGTAATTATCAGCATGGATTGGTTGGCCAAACACGAGAGCATCTTGGACTGTGCCAACAGGGCTATTACCATGACAAGTGACCAAGGGGTCAAAGTCAAGTATGTCTCTGAGCCAGTAACCACTCGTGTACCGCAGGTTAACAGCCTGTCAGGAGAAGAGCTGGACTGAGTGCCGATAGTCTATGAGTACCCGGATGTCTTTCCTGATGAGCTACCAGGGATGCCACCCGAACGAGACATTGAGTTCATCATTGAGCTCATGCCCGGGTCAAGGCCTATCTATAAGAAGCCTTACAGGATGGGATCCGAAGAGCTAGCGGAGCTGAAGAAGCAGTTGGATGAGCAACTCAGGAAAGGGTTCATTCGTCAGAGTGCGTCACCTTGGGGATCACCTGTTCTGTTCGTGTCTAAGAAGGATGAAACTATCAGACTCTGTGTCGGTTACCGTTCTCTTAATGAAGTCATGATCCAGAACAAGTATCCACTCCCCAAGATTGAAGACTTGTTTGACCAGTTAAATGGAGCTAAGGTATTCTCCAAGATCGATCTCCGATCTGGATATTACCAATTGAAGATCTGACTTGAAGACATACCCTAGACTGCGTTCGTGACCCGGTAGGTCTATACGAGTGCACTGTCATGTCTGTCGGGTTGACTAATGCCCCACCTTACTTCATGTACCTCATGAACAAGGTCTTCATGGAATACCTGGATAAGTTTGTTGTCGTTTTCATCGATGACATATTAATCTTCTCCAAGTCCGAAGAAGAGCATGAGAAACACTTGAAGTTAGTGTTGGAAAAGCTTCGAGAGCACCAACTTTATGCCAAATTCAGCAAATGCCAATTCTGGCTGCACGAAGTTGGATTCTTGGGTCATACCATGATGACAAACGGATTTGCGGTCGATCGTTCCAAGACTACTACGATGACCAATTGAGGTCATACCATTCGTAGAAGGATTCTCCCACATCGCTCGACCCATGACTCAGCTTTTGAAGAAAGGCAAAAGTTCGAATGGACGCCGAAGTGTGAAGCAAGCTTCCAGGAATTTAAGAAGAGATTGAGTACCGCCCCGGTATTGGCTACTCCAGATATCAGCAAGGAGTTCGTGATATATTGTGATGCCTACAGAATCGGGCCCGGTGGAGTCCTAATGCAAGACGGCAGAGTTGTGGCATATTTGTCACGGCAACTGCGCCCGCATGAGGAGAACTACGCTACCCATTATTTCGAGTTGGCAACAGTAGTGCATGCCCTGAAGACATGACGACATTACCTTCTGGGGAAGCGATGTGAAATATACAGTGACCACAAAAGTCTGATGTATATATTTACTCAAAGGGAGTTGAATATGAGGCAGCGAAGATGGTTGGAGTTAATCAAAGACTATGACCTCAGCATTCAGTATCACCCCGGTAAGGCCAATGTGGTGGCCGATGCCTTAAGACGAAAGGCCAGCACCTTGAATGTTATACTCAAGGAAAGGCTACCTGCCTTGTACGAAGAAATGGAAAGCTTCAGGTTGGAGCTAGTAGAACCAGGATTCCTAGCTAACCTCGAAGTCAAACCAACGCTCGCAGACGACATCAAGGAAGCCCAGAAGGGGCACAAGAGCATCGAAGGCATCAAGAAGAAGATCCAGGAGGGCAAGGCCCCAAAATTCTTGGTGGATGAGCAAGGAGTAGTGTTGTTTGGGAAACGTTTATGCATACCCAACAAGGCAGAACTCAAGGACTTGATGTTGCAGGAAGCTCATGACACACCCTACTCTATTCACCCCGGTGGCACCAAGATGTATCAAGATCTCCGAGAAATATTCTGGTGGCACGACATGAAGAGGGAAATAGCGTCTTACATCGCCAAGTGAAACGGGAGCCAAAGGGTTAAGGCTGAACACCAAGGACCTGCTGGACTGCTACAACCTGTGCAGGTGCCCGAATGGAAGTGGGACCGAGTCGGCATGGACTTCTTCACCGGCTTACCCAGGTCCAGCAGAGGCCATGACTCTATATGGGTCATCGTCGACCATCTAACCAAGGTGTCTCACTTCATTCTAATCAGTACCACCTGTGGGGGCGACAAGCTAGCTAGCCTCTACATTGCGCGAATTGTAAGCCTTCATTGAGTCCCCAAGGAGATCATATCTGACCGAGGCACGCAGTTCACCTCAAGATTCTGGAAGAAGTTCCAAGAAGCTCTCGGAACCAAGCTCTCTTTCAGCACCGCCTTCCACCCGCAGGAGGGCGGACATAAGGCGAGAGTAAACCAGATATTCGAAGATATGCTTCGTGCTTCTGTCTTGGCACATGGTACTAAATGGGAAGATTGTCTACCGTTCGCTGAGTTCTCATACAACAACAGCTACCACTCTAGTCTCCAGATGGCCCCATTTGAAGTGTTGTACGGACGAAAGTGCCGCACCCCACTCAACTGGTCCGAAACCGACGAAGGGTTGATTTTCGGCCGAAAGTTCTACAAGAGGCAGAAGATAAGGTGCAACTAGTCCGAGAAAACTTGAAGGCATCCAAGTCGCGACAAAAGAGCTATGCAGATTCTCACCGCAGAGAATTAGAGTTCAACCTCAAAGACCAGGTGTACCTCCACGTCACACCTCTCAAGGGAACCAATCGTTTCCACGTCAAGGGGAAACTTGCTCCAAGGTTCATCAGACCTTTTAAGATCACGACAAGGTGTGGAGAAGTTGCTTACCAGTTGGAGCTACCTCTGGAACTTTTGGGTGTGCAAAACGTCTTCCACGTGTCACAACTCTAGAAATGTCTGCAAGCACCGAACCGTCCAGATCTTTATAAGGACGTTAACCATCAGGCCATCAACCTCCAGCCAGATCTCACTTATCGTGAGAGGCCGATCCGCATTTTGGATGAAGCAGAGCGCTGCACCAGAAGGCGCACCATCAAGTATTTCAAGGTTCACTGGAGCAACCACACCGAAGCAGAAGCAACATGGGAACGTGAAGACTATTTCCGATCCGAATTTCGGTACCTTTTTAGCACCTAGCTTAGGAATCTCGGGGACGAGATTCTTGTAAGGGGGATAGGTCTGTCACACCCTGTTTTCACTTCACTTTTTGTGTAGTTCAAAAATCTGAGTTTATTAAAACTTTTCAAAAAACCTATGTTGTGAGTGCCATGGTTGTCATTGTATGCTTGATTGTGTGATATCAAAAACCATATTTTTCCCACCTAAATATTCTCAAAATCCTTTTTCTTATTTCTGACCATTTCAAAACCCTTCTTTGGGTTGCACTGCAAGTCCTTGGCAACAAGGGATTGCTTTCACCCAAAGATGGTGATCTGGTTATAAAACTATTTAGCTCACCAAAACCTTAAAATAATTATTTTATAAATTCTTTTCCTATTTTATTTGCATGCCATTTTTGAGGCCATAAATGATATTCCTATATGGAAAAATATTTTTCTACCTTAGAAAAATCTGAGAAAATTTGGAGATACTCACAGGACATATATTTTCCATACATAAGATTTTCAACCCCTACTTACATTCAAAATATTTCAGTAAATCCTTGAAAACCTATTCTATCTATTTTTATCTTTTGGAATATTTCCAAAGGAAATATTTCCAATAAAATCCCATAAAATTCCATCAACCTTCCCAAGCTATATTTAGTGGCCACACCAAGTTTCACCTCATTCCAAGGTGGGTTGGTTCACTAAATAATTCCAAAACCCTTTTTGTCCAGAACCAAGTTGAAACATCTCTACATTGCAAAGTTTATCCAAATGGGTTGAAACTTTGCATGAATGTTCAACACCCCAAATGAGGAGTCTCTGCCAAAAATGGGATTTGTAGGAGGTAATATACCCACATTCCCTTTGGAAGGAACAGAACTGCCATTTGGAGGGTGATTTCAAGTTTGCATTGCCAAACTCATCCAATGAGGTTCAAATTTGGTGGAGTATCTTAATTTTGCACCCAAGATAATCATGTTAACTCTCACCACTAGTGGTGAGGTGTTGCTACTCCAAAAAACTGTCGAAAACCTATTGCCATAATACCAAAACAGCTCCTACCCCACTCCACACTTAAGCTCTTCCCTCCAAACCTTTTGACCAAGTAGCCAGCACCACTCCCCAATTCCATGAGAGTGGACCCTCTTTGAATCCAAGCAGAAGGCCCCAAAATCCCCATTCTAACTTCTAGTCTAGCTCTGGCATCTCTTCTTTCCTCTTCTCCTATGGGCAACAGCGAGCCCCTCGGCTCCCAAACAGCTAGGCATCTCCAAGCCAAGCCCCACGAGAGCCCAGACAAGGCGAAAGTGCCCCAGAGCGCGCCAGCATGCCGTGGCATGCCAAAACTGCGCTCTGCACACGCTGTTGGACACACCCGAAGCTAAGGTGGCCAGCCCGGTCGGTTCAAGCCACCCTCTGTTGCCATTTCGAGTCCCCGACCACCTCTCTGCATCGCGGCAGCTCGAGGGCCCCTCCTCCCTCGCTTTGTTGACCGGAGCGACACATGCCCACGCGCGCCAGATCCACCAGAAGACCGTGGCCACGCATGCACGCTCCTCCTCGCTCTCTCTCCTTCTCAGTGGGTCACGTAGGCCGTAAACCACGTCCGCACACTGTGGTTTCGACCCCGAAGACTCACTGTTCCTCCTGTGAGCTACGGTGAAACCACCGGCGCCACCGGCTCGGTACACCGTCGGGAGCTTATAAATAGGGCCTACCCCTCGCTCCAGCACCTCCATACTGTTGGAAATATGCCCTAGAGGCAATGATAAATAGTTATTATTATATTTCATGTTTAAAGATGATCATTTATTATCCATGCTATAATTGTATTGAATGAAAACATAGATACATGTGTGGATACATAGACACAACAATGTCCCTAGCAAGCCTCTAGTTGGCTAGCCAGTTGATAAAGGATAGTCAAGGTTTTCTGGCTATGTGCAAAGTGTTGTTGCTTGATAACTAGATACATCATTAGGAGAATCATGTGATGGACTAGACCCAAACTATGAACATAGCATATTGATCGTGTCGTTTTATTGCTGTAGTTTTCTGCGTGTCAAGTATTTGTTCCTCTGACGATGAGATCATATAAACTCACTGGCACCGGAGGAATGACTTATGTGTATCAAACATCACAACGTAACTGGGTGACTATAAAGGTGCTCTACGGGTATCTCCGAAGGTGTCCGTTGAGTTAGTATGGATCAAGACTGGGATTTGTCACTCCGTGTGACGGAGAGGTATCTCGGGGCCCACTCGGTAATACAACATCACACACAAGCCTTTCAAGCAATGTGACTAAGTGTAAGTCACGGGATCTTGTATTACGGAACGAGTAAAGAGACTTGCTGATAACGAGATTGAAATAGGTATGTGGATACCGACGATAGAATCTCGGGCAAGTAACATACCGAAGGACAAAGGGAATGACATACGGGACTATATGAATCCTTGACACTGAGGTTCAACCGATAAGGTCTTCGGAGAATATGTAGGATCCAATATGGGCAGCCAGGTCCCGCTATTGGATATTGACCGAGGAGTACCTCAGGGCATGTCTACATAGTTCTCGAACCCGCAGGGTCTGCACACTTAAGGTTCGGCGATGTTTTAGTATAGGTGAGTTATATGCGTGGTTACCGAATGTTGTTCGGAGTCCCGGATGAGATCACGGATGTCACGAGGGTTTCCAGAATGGTCCGGAGACGAAGAATGGTATATAGGATGACTTCATTTGGTTACCAGAAAGTTTTCGGGCATTATCGGGAATGTACCGGGAGTGACGAATGGGTTCCGGAAGTTTATCGGGAGGGGGCAACCCTCCCGGGGGAAGCCCAAAGGACTTATGGGTGGCGCACCAGCCCTTAGTGTGCTGGTGGGACAGCCCAATAAGGCCTATGCGCAATGTAAAGAAAACCAAAGAAAAAAAGGTGGGAAGGAAGAGAAGGACTCCACTTTCCAATCCTATTTTGAGTAGGATTGGAGTAGGAGTCCTACTCCTCCTCTTGGGCGGCGCACCTTGGGGGCTTGTCCCTCAAGGAAAGTCCCTCCCCCTCCCTCCTATATATACTCGTGATTTAGGGCTGACTTTAGACAACTTCGCCACGTGCAACTCAGATCTAGACACCATAGTTTTACCTCTAGATCGTATTTCTCCGGAGCTCGCGCGGAGCCCTGCAGGAGTAGATCCTTCACTACCACCGGAGCGCCATCACGCTGCTGGAGAACTCATCTACTTCTCCATCTTGCTTGCTGGATCAAGAAGGTCGAGATCATTGTCGAGCTGTACGTGTGCTGAACGCGGAGGTGTCGTCCGTTCGGCACTAGATCGGAGCGGATCGTGGGACGGGTCGCGGGACGGTTCGTGGGATGGTTCGCGGGGCGGATCGAGGGACGTGAGGACGTTCCACTACATCAACCATGTTTCTTAACGCTTCCTATTGTGCGATCTACAAGGGTACGTAGATCCGAAACTTCTCTCGTAGATGGACATCACCATGGTAGGTCTTCGTGCGCGTAGGAAATTTTTTGTTTCCCATGCGACGTTCCCCAACAATGGCATCATGAGCTAGGTTCATGTGTAGATGTAATCTCGAGTAGAAAACAAAGATTTTTGTGGATGGTGATGTTCGATTTGCTGCCCTCCTTAGTCTTTTCTTGATTCGGCGGTATTGTTGGATTGAAGCGGACCGGACCGAAATTATTCGTACGCTTACGAAGGACTGGTTTCATCGCTTGACATGCAACCTCGTTGCATAAAGATGACTGGCGGGTGTCGGTTTCTTCAACTTTAGTTGAATTGGTTTTGACCGAGGTGGTCCTTGGAGAGGTTAAATAGCAATTTGCACATCTCCGTTGTGGTCTTTGCGTAAGTAAGATGCAATCTACTAGATACCCATAGCAGCCACGTAAAACATGCAACAACAATTAGAGGACGTCTAACTTGTTTTTGCAGGGTATGCTTGTGATATGATATGGCTAATGACATGATGTGATATATTGGATGTATGAGATGATCATGTTGTAATAGTTAATATCGACTTGCACGTCGATGGTACGGCAACCGGCAGGAGCCATAGGGTTGTCTTTAAACTAACGTTTGTGTTTGCAGATGTGTTTACTATATTGCTAGGACGTAGCTTTAGTAATAATAGCATAAGTAGCACGACAACCCCGATGGCGACACGTTGATGGAGATCATGGTGTGGCGCCGGTGAAAAGAAGATCGTGTCGGTGCTTTGGTGATGGAGATCAAGAAGCACATGATGATGGCCATATCATGTCACTTATGAATTGCATGTGATGTTAATACTTTTATGCACCTTATTTTGCTTAGAACGACGGTAGCATTATGAGGTGATCTCTCACTAAAATTTCAAGACGAAATTGTGTTCTCCCCGACTGTGCACCCTTGCTACAGTTCGTCGTTTCGAGACACCACGTGATGATCGGGTGTGATAGACTCAACGTTCACATACAACGGGTGCAAAACAGTTGCACACGCGGAACACTCGGGTTAAGCTTGACGAGCCTAGAATGTGCAGACATGGCCTCGTAACACATGAGACCGAAAGGTCGAGTATGAATCGTATAGTTGATATGATTAGCATAGAGATGCTTACCACTGAAACTATCCTCAACTCACGTGATGATCGGACTTGAGCTAGTGAAATTGGATCATGTACCACTCAAATGACTAGAAAGATGTACTTTTTGCGTGGGAGTTTAGCAAGTAATTTGAGTAGTTAAACTCTAATTATCTTGAACATAGTCTAACTCCACTTTGAAAATATTTGTGTTGTAGATCAATGGCTCACGCGAAAGTCACCCTGAATTTTAATACGTTCCTAGAGAAAGCTAAGTTGAAAGATGGTGGAAGCAACTTTGTAGACTAGGCTCGTAATCTTAAGTTGCTCCTCCAAGCCGGGAAGAAGGATTATGTCCTTAATGCTGCGCTAGGAGATGAACCACCCGCCGCGGTTGACCAAGATGCTAAGAACGCTTCGTTAGCACGCAAGGAGGACTACTCAGTAGTTCAATGTGCAGTCTTGTATGGCTTAGAGCTGGGACTTCAATGTCGCTTTGAGCGTCATGGAGCATATGAGATGTTCCAGGAGTTGAAGTTTATCTTTCAGAAGAACGCCCGGATCGAGAGGTATGAGACCTCCAATAAATTATATGCTTGCAAGATGGAGGAGAATTCGCGTGTCAGTGAACATGTGCTCAAAATGTCTGGGTAATCAAACCGTCTAGGTGAGTTGGGGATTTAACTCCCGCAAGAGGCTATCAAAAACATAATTCTTTAATCACTGCCACCAAGCTATAAGAGCTTTGTGTTGAATTATAACATGCAAGGGATGAACAAGTCACCCGGCGAGTTATTCACGATGCTGAAAGTCGCAGAGTCAGAACCCCGTAAAGAGCATCAAGTGTTGATGGTGAATAAAACCACTAGTTTCAAGAGAAACAGCAAAGGAAAGAAGGGTAATTTGAAGAAGAGCGGCAAGCCTGTTGCCAATCCGACGAAGAAACCTAAAGCTGGACCTAACCCTGAAACGGAGTGCTATTATTGCAAGGGTATGGGTCACTGGAAGCGCAACTGCCCCAAGTATCTGGATGATAACAAGGCGGCCAAGGAAAAATCAGGTATATTTGATATACATGTTATTGGTGTGTACTTAACCAGCTCTCGTAGTAGTGTCTGGGTATTCGATACCGGTTCTGTTGCTCATATTTGCAACTCGAAACAGGAATTGTGGAATAAGCGAAGGCTGGCGAAGGATGAAGTGACGATGCGCGCGGGAAATGGTTCCAAGGTTGATGCAATCATCGTCGGCACAGTTTCACTCCAGTTACCATCAGGATTAGTTATGAACTTAAATAAATGTTATTTAGTGCCTGCGTTAAGCATGAACATTATATCTGGATCTTGTTTATTGCGAGACGGTTACTAGTTTAAGTCGGAGAATAATGGTTGTTCTATTTCTATGAGTAATATCTTTTATGGTCATGCACCTAATGTGAGAGGATTGTTCATATTTAATCTTGATAGTGATAATACACATATACATAACGCTGAGACCAAAAGAGTTAGAGTTAACAATGATAGCGCCATGTTTTTATGGCACTGTCGCTTAGGTCATATTGGTGTAAAGCGCATGAAGCAACTCCATACCAATGGACTTTTGGAGTCACTTGACTTTGATTCACTTGACACGTGCGAACCATGCCTCATGGGCAAGATGACTAAGACTCCGTTCTTCGGAACGATGAAGCGTGCAAGTGACATGGTGGAAATCATACATACCGATGTATGTGGTCTGATGAGTGTGGAGGCACGTGGCGGATATCGTTATTTTCTCACCTTCACTGACGACTTGAGTAGATATGGTTATGTCTACTTGATGAAGCACAAGTCTGAGACGTTTGAAAAGTTCAAGCAATTTCAGAGTGAAGTTGAGAATCATCGTAACAACAAGATCAAGTTCCTACGGTCTGATCGTGGGGGTGAATATCTGAGTTTAGAGTTTGGTGCTCACTTAAGACAATGTGCAATTGTTTCAAAGTTGACACCGCCTGGAACACCACAGCGTAATGGTGTGTCCGAACATTGTAATCGTACTCTATTAGAGATGGTGCGATCTATGATGTCTCTTACCGATTTGCCGTTATCATTTTGGGGTTATGCATTAGAGACAGCTGCATTCACTTTAAATAGGGCACCATCAAAATCCGTTGAGACGACACCATATGAACTGTGGTATGGCAAAAGATCAAAGTTGTCGTTTCTTAAAGTTTGGGGATGTGATGCTTATGTCAAAAAGCTTCAACTTGAAAAGCTAGAACCCAAAGCGGAAAAGTGTGTCTTCATAGGTTACCCAAAAGAGACAGTTGGGTATACTTTCTATCTCAAATCTGAGGGCAAAGTGTTTGTTGCTAAAAACGGAGCTTTTCTTGAGAAAGAGTTTCTCTCGAAATAATTGAGTGGGAGGAAGATAGAGCTTGATGAGGTTGTCGAACCTCTAGTTCCTCTTGATGGTGGCGCAGGGCAAGGGGAAACCCTTGTAGCTGTCGCGCCAGTTGAGGAACAAGTTGATGATGATGATGGATGATCCACAAGTATAGGGGGATCAATCGTAGTCCTTTCGATAAGTAAGAGTGTTGAACCCAACGTGGAGCAGAAGGCTCTGATAAACGGTTTTCAGCAAGGTAATAAATGCAAGCACTGAAAGTAGCGGTAACAAGTGATGGCGTAGTGAGGTAAAACGTAGCAAGTGAAAAGTAAAAAGTAGTAGCAACGGTGCAGCAAAGTGGCCCAATCCCTTTTGTAGCAAGGGACAAGCCTGAACAAAGTCTTATAGGAGGAAAAACGCTCCCGAGGACACACGGCAATTTATGTCATGCTAGTTTAATCATGTTCATATGATTCGTGTTCGTTACTTTGATAGTTTGATATGTGGGTGGACCGGCGCTTGGGTACTGCCCTTACTTGGACAAGCATCCCACTTATTATTAACCCCTCTCGCAAGCATCCGCAGCTACGAAAGAATAATTAAGACAACATCTAACCGTAGCATTAAACTAGTGGATCCAAATCAGCCCCTTACGAAGCAACGCATAGATTGGGGTTTAAGCTTCTGTCACTCTAGCAACCCATCATCTACTTACTACTCCCCAATGCCTTCCTCTAGGCCCAAAGATGGTGAAGTGTTATGTAGTCGACGTTCACATAACACCACTAGAGGAATAGACAACATACATCATATCAAAATACTGAACGAATACCAAATTCACATGACTATTATCAGCATGACTTATCCCATGTCCTCAGGAACAAAAGTAACTACTCACAAAGCATAATAATAATCATGATCAGAGGTGTAATGAATAGCATCAAGGATCTGAACATAAACTCTTCCACCAAGTAATCCAACTAGCATCAACTACAAAGAGTAATCAACACTACTAGCAACCTTACAAGTACCAATCGGAGTCGCGAGACGGAGATTGGTTAGAAGAGATGAACTAGGGTTTGGAGAGGAGATGGTACTGATGAAGATGTTGATGGAGATGACTCCCCTCCAATGAGAGGAGTGTTGGTGATGACGATGGCGACGATTTCCCCCTCCGGGAAGGAAGTTTCCCCGGCAGGATCGTCCTGCCGGATTTCTAGATTGGTTCTACTCAAGTTCCACCTCGTGGCGGCGGAGAATCCACGAAAAAGCTCCACCCTAATTTTTTCCTGGACGAAACCCTTCATATAGCAAAAGAGGGGGGCAGTGGGCCACCAGGGTGCCCACAAGCCCTATAGCCGCCACCAGGGGGGCGGCGGCTACCAGGCTTGTGGGCCCCTGGTAGCGCCCCTCTGGCACTTCTTTGGCCCAGTATTTTTTTATATATTCCCAAAAAATTCCATGTTGATTTTCAGGGCATTTGGAGTTGCGCAGAATAGAGGACTCAGACTTGCTCCTTTTCCAGTCCAGAATTCCAGCTGCCGGTATTCTCCCTCTTCAAATAAACCTTGCAAAATAAGAGAGAAAAGGCATAAGTATGGTACCACAAGTAATATAACACACCATAAAGCGATAAATATCAACATGAAAGCATGATGCAAAATGGACGTATCAACTCCCCCAAGCTTAGACCTCGCTTGTCCTCAAGCGAAAACCAAGATCCATAAGCATGTCCACATGTTTAGGGATGAAGGTGTCAATAAAACATAATACGGACATGAGGGCATCATGATCACACATAGAACAACAATACATCATAAAGATTCTTATGTGAAAGTAAGAATTCCTTCACAAAGCAAAGTATGAAACAAAAACCTTACCGAGAAGTAGCCAACAACAGTCCATACTCATTGAAGCAGTTGCAATTTATCATTACATCAGAAAGAGTCAAATAAGAGATTGTAAAGCAAACCCACATACTCAATCATCTCTTTTGTTTTCCACAATTGTTACAACTCACGTGGTACTCATGGTATCAAAGTTTCAGCTGGACACAGAGAAAGATAGGGGATTCTACTTTTGCCTCCCAACCATTTACCTTAAGGGTAAAGTCAACAATAATAAAGCATAAGTACTCACCTCCAAGTTGATATATGAATATAGATCTTTCCTTAGCTTGTGACGGTAGCCAAGACAAAGGAAAAATAAGGAATTGGTGAAGATCACCATGACTCTTTCAAGGGCAAAAAGTAAAGGTACAAGATAGGCCCTTCGCAGAGGGAAGCAGAGGTTGTCATGCGCTTTTGAGGTTTGGATGCGTGTCCTCTTAGTGCGGAGGAACGTCACTTTATATTGCCTCCTGTGATAAAAAAACTTTATTATGCAGTCTATCGCTTTTATGTCTTCCTCATCACAGGTTCGTACAAAGCTTATTTTCCACACACTAATAGATCATACATATTAGAGAGCAATTTTTATTGCCTGCACCGATGACAACTTACTTGAGGGATCTTATTCAATCCATAGGTAGGTATGGTGGACACTCATGGCAAAACTGGGTTGAAGGTTTATGGATGCACAAGTAGTATCTCTACTTGGTGCAAGAGTTTTGGCTAATATGAGGTGGAAGCAATCGTCACATGCTAAGGGATCTCTAGGCATATAACATTGTTTGGAACCAAGCAAACACAATTCATTACGTTGTCTTCCTTGTCCAACAACTACTTCTAAGCACGTAATAGTTTGGTGACTGCTCATAATTGTAAAAAGTGTCTAAGATGATATATTTATATGTGAACCTCTCCTTCCTTATTACTTCTTATTAAATGCAACAATGACTCGGGTCTATGTTGGTCTATTCTCAACAGGTTTCAATCATCATACTTGTTATATGTGAAGCGATCACTTTCCATAAGATCATCTCATGCTCTTTCATACTATCGTTCTTTTAAAACTTTTGATCACGGCTCAAAACAAAGCCCTTGACTAAGATACTCTTTATTATATAGCTCACAAGCTCGAATACATCGGGGGAGACACAAAGCAAGAGACTCAAACTGAACACTAAAGACTTATTCCACTAAGAGAAGAAATAAAAACTGAAAACGAAAGAACTAAAACAAAGGTAAAAGCAAAAGATATAAAGGTGATACGATACCAGGGCAACTCCCCCAAGCTTGGAAAAATCCAAGGGGATTGCCCATACCAATGCTTCGTTGTCTTCCTTCGGTGGTGATGGTCGTGGACTTGTTTCCTTTGATTCCATGAGAGCCATGAATCTTTGATTTATACCTTTGAGATCTGCGACATGGTTTTCCAGCAAAACAACTTCACGAAAAAGGGAAATATTGCAAGCACGAGTTGTTTCGCAAAACCTCAATAGTTCAATCAAGGATGGAGACAACATGTGGAGGAAGGGTTGGAGAAAATCTACTCCTTCAACGTCTTCAATGTTGAACATAGGTTGAATTACCTCCCTAGCTTGGGTTTTCTCCTTAGCTTTGTCCCTGGCTTCCGTGACTTCTACTCTTTTCAGATCAGCATATACTTCATCATGAACTTGAGGGAGATTATTCTCCCCAACAGATTCCTGAGACATCTTTGCTCTAAATCTGCGGCAGAAAACAGGCTCGAAACGAAAACAGAGGAAAACTGCACGATACGAAGATCAAAACCCTCGGGCATATATATAATGATTTTTTTCTGGACCAGAAGGAGTGCTCCGCAAGAAAACGGAGTCAGGGAGGCACACGAGGTGCCCACAAACCTTGTAGCCGCCGCCAGGGGGTAGGTGGCGGCTACCAAGCTTGTGGCCGCCTCGTGCGCTCTCTGGACTACTTTTTATTTTTCTAATTTTCCAAAATTTCCAAAACGGAGAAAATTTCCTATTGGAAAAGTTTCGGAGTCCAATTACTTACCGAAACACATACCTCTTCGATTTCAGGGTCTGAAACAGGCTGATAAACATCCCTTATGTACTCCTCTAGAGTTATGATATTGATGATATACGTCTCAACATTTATGGGAGTACCAGAGATATAATGCTTCATTCTTTGCCCATTTACCACTCTAGGAAAATTACCTTCTGGGTTATTGATTTTGATGGCACCGGAATGATATACTTCCTCGACAACGTAAGGACCTTCCCATTTAGAGAGAAGCTTGCCTGCGAAGAATCTTAAGCGAGAATTGTATAGCAGGACATAATCTCCTACATTGAACTCTCGTTTTTGTATTATTTTATCGTGCCATCTCTTAACCTTTTTCTTGAACAACTTGGCATTATCATATGCCTGGGCCCTCCATTCATCTAATGAGCTGATATCAAACAACCGCTTCTCACCGGCAAGTTTGAAATCGAAATTGAGCTCTTTGATTGCCCAATAAGCCTTGTGTTCTAGCTCAAGAGGTAAATGACAGGCCTTACCGTAAACCATTTTATACGGTGACATGCCCATGGGATTCTTATAAGCAGTCCTATAATCCCATAGTGCATCGTCAAGTTTACTAGACCAATTCTTTTGAGATCTATTGACAGTCTTTTGTAAGATCAATTTGATCTCCCTATTACTCAACTCCACTTGACCACTAGACCAAGGATGATAAGGAGATGCAACTCTATGGTTGACATCATACTTAGCAAGCATCTTGCGGAAAACACCGTGAATGAAGTGTGAACCGCCATCAGTCATCAGATATCTAGGGACTCCAGATCTTGGGAAAACGACTTCTTTAAGCATCTTAATAGAGGTGCGGTGATCAGCATTTCTAGTGGGGATAGCTTCTACCCACTTAGTAACATAATCAACAGCGACTATGATGTGAGTGTACCCATTGGAACTCGGGAAGGGTCCCATATAATCAAAGCCCCAAACATCAAATGGTTCAATGACAAGTGAATAGTTCATAGGCATTTCCTCACGTTTACTGATGTTCCCTATTCTTTGGCATTCGTCACAAGACAAGACAAACTTACGGGCATCCTTGAAGAGAGTGGGCCAATAGAAACCTTATTGCAATACCTTATGAGCAGTTCTATCTCCAGCATGGTGTCCTCCATAGGCTTCGGAATAACACTTCTGAAGGATATGTCCCTGTTCATGTTCAGGCACACAACGTCTAATAACACCATATACACCTTCCTTATAAAGGTGAGGATCATCCCAAAAGTAGTGGCTCAAATCAAAGAAGAATTTCTTCTTTTGCTGGTAGGTGAAACTGTGTGGTATGTATTTGGCTACGATATAGTTTGTGTAATCAGCATACCACGGTGCACTATGTGAAGTGCGGATGACGTTTAATTACTCATCAGGAAAGCTGTCATCAATAGGTCGTGGGTCATCAAGGACATTCTCTAACCTTGACAAGTTATCTTCTACAGGGTTATCAGCACCCTTTCGGTCAACAACGTGCAAATCAAATTCATGTAGCAGGAGAACCCATCTGATTAGCCTAGGCTTAGCGTCCTTCTTCTCCATAAGGTACTTAATAGCAGCATGATCAGAGTGAATAGTGACTTTGGAATCAACTATATAAGATCTGAACTTTTGACATGCAAACACGACTGCTGAAAACTCCTTCTCCGTAGTGGCATAGTTTCTTTGGGCCCTGTCTAGAGTTTTACTAGCGTAGTGAATAACATTCAACTTCTTGTCAACTCTTTGTCCTAAAACAGCACCGACAGCATAATCACTAGCATCGCACATGATTTCAAAGGGCAAGTTCCAATCAGGTGGTTGAACAATAGGTGCGGTTATCAAGGCCTTCTTAAGTATTTCGAAAGCTTCCTCATAATCCTCATCAAAAACAAAAGGAACATCCTTCTGCAAGAGGTTGGTAAGAGGCCTAGAAATCTTAGAGAAGTCTTTAATGAACCTTCTATAGAAACCAGCGTGACCTAGGAAACTTCGTATACCTCTGATATCTGTGGGGCAAGGCATTTTCTGAATTGCATCAACCTTGGCCTTATCAACTTCAATGCCTTTCTCACAGATTTTGTGTCCTAAGACGATGCCTTCATTAACCATGAAGTGGCACTTCTCCCAGTTCAAGACGAGGTTGGTATCTTTGCATCTGTGTAAGACTCGATCAAGGTTGCTGATGCAATCATCAAAGGAAGAACCGTAAACGGAGAAATCATCCATAAAAACCTCAACAATCTTTTCACAAAAGTCAGAGAATATAGCCACCATACATCTTTGAAAGGTGGCAGGTGCATTGCATAAGCCAAAAGGCATACGTCTATAAGCAAAGGTACCGAAGGGGCAGGTGAAAGTGGTTTTCTCCTGATCAGATTGTGCAACAGGTATTTGCGAGAAACCTGAATAACCGTCTAGAAAGAAGAAGTGTATGTGTTTAGATAGCCTTTCTAGCATTTGGTCGATAAACGGCAAAGGATAATGGTCTTTCCTGGTTGCCTTGTTCAGTTTCCGGAAGTCTATCACCATCCTATAGACATTAATAATCCTCTGTGGGATTAGTTCATTCTTATCATTAGGAACGACGGTGATACCTACCTTCTTAGGTACGCAATGTACTGGACTTACCCAATCACTATGAGGAACAGGATAAATGATTCCTGCTTCGAGAAGCTTTAATATTTCTTTCCTCACGACCTCTTTCATCTTAGGATTTAATCTCCTTTGATGATCAGCAACTGGTTTCAAATCAGGGTTAGTTTTAATCTTGTGCTGACATAGAGTGGGACTAATACCCTTAAGATCATCAAGAGTGTATCCAATAGCCTCACGGTGCTTCCTCAAAGTTTTTAATAACTTCTTCTCTTCGTGATTAGAGAGGTGAGCACTAATAATAACAGGATATATCTCCTTCTCATCAAGGTAGGCATACTTAAGAGTATCTGGTGACTGTTTTAGCTCGAACACAGGATCACCCTTTGGTGGGGGAGGATCCCCAAGCAGTTCAACAGGCAGATTATTCTTGAGAATAGGATATTGTTCTAAAACAATTTTATCTATCTCATCTCTTTCATCCATATGCATATCATTTTCATGCTCAAGCGGATATTGCTCTAAAGGATCCGTAGAAGGTACGCAATAGAGGCAAGAGCAATGATTTCATCCCTACCAGACGACTCTTTTTCATGGGGTTGTCTTCCAAACTTGGAGAAGTTAAATTCATGAGACACACCCTCAAAACTAACAGTGACGGTCTGTTTAATGCAATCAATATGAGCATTGACAGTGTTGAGAAAGGGTCTACCAAATTTGATGGGACAAAAGCTATCTTGTGCAGTAGCAAGGACGAGGAAATCAGTAGGACACTTCGTCTTACCACACAGGACTTCTACGTCTCTCACAATTCCTAGAGGGCAGATAGTGTCTCTATTAGCTAGCGTAAAAGTGACATCAATGGGTTCTAACTCAGCAGGTGCAATATCATCTTTGATTTCATCATATAGGGATCGGGGTATTGCACTAACACTAGCACCCATATCACATAAACCATGATAACAGTGGTCTCCTATCTTGACAGAAACAACGGGCAGGCCAACTACACGTCCGTATTTGTCTTTCGCGTGAGGTTTAGCAATTCTAGCGGAGTCCTCACGGAATTTGATAACATGCCCGTCTATGTCTTCGGCTAAGAGATCTTTGATAATAGGAACACTAGGTTCAACTCTAATTTCCTGAGGGGGTGCAAGTGGTATAATGTAACCCCTACGTATCACAGTTGGAGCTTTAGAATGATCTTTTTTCCTAGCAGGGTAAGGTGGTTTCTCAGTGTAGGCACAAGGAACAATAGGATCACTAAAGGCAATGACTTTCTCTTCAACTAGATTGGATTTAACTATCTTGAATTCTACAGGACGATGGCACTTAAACCACTTCTCTTTGGGAAGATCAACATGAGCAGCAAAGGATTCACATAGAGAAGCTACTATCTCAGAGTCAAGTCCATACTTAGCGCTAAAATCTCTAGAAGTGTTTGTTTCAACAAAAGATTTAACGCAATCAAACTGGAAATTCATACCTGACTCCTTACCTTCTTCAAGCTCCCAATCTTCAGAGTTACGTTTGATTCTTTCCAATAAATTCCACTTGTGGTCAATATCCTTCTTCATAAAAGAACCGGTACAAGAAGTGTCAAGCATGGTACGATCTTCATGAGAAAGCCGAGCATAAAAGTTTTGAGTGATAATTTCTCTCAAGAGCTCATGATTGGGGCATGAATATAGCATTGATTTAAGTCTCCCCCAAGCTTGAGCTATGCTTTCCCTGTCACGAGGCCAAAAGTTATAAATATAATTCTGATCACGATGTACTAAATGCATAGGATAAAACTTTTGATGAAATTCCAATTTCAATCGATTGTAGTCCCATGATCCAGTATCATCACATAGCCTATACCATGTCAACGCCTTATCCTTCAAAGATAAAGGAAATACTTTCTTCTTTACCTCATCCTCGGGAAAACCTGCAAGCTGAAATAAACCACAAACTTCATCTACATAGATTAGATGCAAGTCTGGATGTGATGATCCATCTCCTGTAAAAGGATTAGCCAGTAGTTTCTCAAGCATACCCGAAGGAATTTCATAAAAGATATTTTCAGTATGTACCTCAGGTTGAGGAGAAACTCCTCGCACTTCCGTTCGTGGTGAAGATACCCCGAACAAACTCCTCAAAGGAACAGTTTCCATAGTGACAAGTGACAATAAATTTCAGCACAGTATATAAATGTTTCCTTACCAAATTCCACTTACCAAAGGCACTTTACTCCCCGGCAACGGCGCCAGAAAAGAGTTTTGATGACCCACAAGTATAGGGGATCAATCGTAGTCATTTCGATAAGTAATAGTGTCGAACCCAACGAGGAGCGGAAGGCTCTAATAAACGGTTTTCAGCAAGGTAATAACTGCAAGCACTGAAAGTAGCGGTAACAAGTGATGATGTAGCGAGGTGAAACGTAGCAAGTGAAAAGTAACAAGTAACAAGTAGTAGCAATGGTGCAGCAAGTGGCCCAATCCCTTTTGTAGCAAGGGACAAGCCTGAACAAAGTCTTATAGGAGGAAAAACGCTCCCGAGGACACACGGGAATTTCTGTCATGCTAGTTTCATCATGTTCATGTGATTCGCGTTCGTTACCTTGATAGTTTGATATGTGGGTGGACCGGCGCTTGGGTACTGCCCTTACTTGGACAAGCATCCCACTTATGATTAACCCCTCTCGCAAGCATCCGCAACTACGAAAGAAGAATTAAGACAACGTCTAACCATAGCATTAAACTATTGGATCCAAATCAGCCCCTTACGAAGCAACGCATAGACTGGGGTTTAAGCTTCTGTCACTCTAGCAACCCATCATCTACTTACTACTCCCCAATGCCTTCCTCTAGGCCCAAAGATAGTGAAGTGTTATGCAGTCAACGTTCACATAATACCAGTAGAGGAAAAGACAACATACATCATAACAAAATACCGAACGAATACCAAATTCACATGACTATTATCACCATGACTTATCCCATGTCCTCAGGAACAAAAGTAACTACTCACAAAGCATAATAATAATCATGATCCGAGGTGTAATGAATAGCATCAAGGATCTGAACATAAACTCTTCCACCAAGTAATCCAACTAGCATCAACTACAAAGAGTAATCAACACTACTAGCAAACTTACAAGTACCAATCGGAGTCGCTAGACGGAGATTGGTTACAAGAGATGAACTAGGGTTTGGAGAGGAGATGGTGCTGATGAAGATGTTGATGGAGATGACTCCCCTCTAACGAGAGGAGTGTTGGTGATGACGATGGCGATAATTTCCCCCTCCGGGAGGGAAGTTTCCCCGGCAGGATCGTCCTGCCGGAGCTCTAGATTGGTTCTGCTCAAGTTCCGCCTCGTGGCGGCGTAGAATCCACGAAAAAGCTCCACCCTAATTTTTTCCTGGACAAAACCCTTCATATAGCAAAATAGGGGGGGGCAGTGGGCCGCCAAGGTGCCCACAAGCCCTGTAGCCGCCACCACGGGGCGGCGGCTACCAGGCTTATGGGCCCCTGGTAGCGCCCCTCTGGCACTTTTTTCGCCCAGTATTTTTTTATATATTCCCAAAAAATTACATGTTGATTTTCAGGGCATTTGGAGTTGCGCAGAATGGAGGACTCAAACTAGCTCCTTTTCTAGTCCAGAATTCCAGCTGCCGGTATTCTCCCTCTTCAAATAAACCTTGCAAAATAAGAGAGAAAAGGCATAAGTATGGTACCACAAAGTAATATAACAGTCCATAAAGCGATAAATATCAACATGAAAGCATGATGCAAAATGGACGTATCAATGATCATGAAACTTCGGATCAAGTTACTGTCGGACCTCACATGTCGACAAGATCACGTATTGCTCCTGAGTGGTACGGTAATCCTGTCTTAACGATTATGTTGTTGGACAACAATGAACCTGCGAATTATGAAGAAAAAATGGTGGGCCCGGATTCCAACAAATGGCTGGAGGCCATGAAGTCCGAGATAGGGTCCATGTACGAGCACAAAGTATGGAATTTAGAAGTACTACCTTAAGGCCACAAGGCTATTCAGAACAAATGGATCTATAAGAAGAAGACAGACGCAGATGGTAATGTGACCGTTTATAAAGCTCGACTTGTGGCAAAGGTTTTTCACAAGTTCAAGGAATTGACTATGATTAGACTTTCTCACCGGTAGCGATGCTTAAGTCTGTCCAAATCATGTTAGCAATAGATGCCTTTTACGATTATGAAATCTCGCTGATGGATGTCAAAACGGCATTCCTTAACGGTTTTCTTAAGGAAGAGTTGTATATAATGCAACCCGAAGGTTTTGTCGATCCAAAGAATGCTAACAAAGTATGCAAGCTCCAGCGATCCATTTATGGACTGGTGCAAGCATCTCAGAGTTGGAGTAAGCGCTTTGATCAGGTGATCAAAGCATTTGAGTTTATACGAGTGGTTGGTGAATCTTGTATTTACAAGAAAGTGAGTGGGAGCTCTGTGGCATTTCTAATATTATATGTGGACGACATATTGCTGATTGGAAACAACGTGGAGCTTTTGGAGAGCATAAAAGGTTACTTGAATAAAAGTTTCTCTATGAAGGACCTAGGAGAAGATGCTTACATTCTAGGCATTAAGATCTATAGGGATAGATCAAAACGCCTGATAGGACTTTCACAAAGCACATACCTTGATAAAGTTTTGAAGAAGTTCAAAATGGATCAGTCCAAGAAAGGGTTCTTGCCAGTATTACAAGGTATAAAATTGAGTAGGACTCAGTGCCCAGCAACTATGGAAGATAGAGAACAAATGAGTTCCGTCCCCTACGCTTTAGCCGTAGGTTCTATCATGTATGCAATGTTGTGCGCTAGACCAGACGTCAGCTTGGCCATAAGTATGGCAGACAGGTTTCACAGTAATCCAGGAGTCGATCACTGGACGGCGGTCAAGAATATTCTGAAGTACCTGAAAAGGACTAAGGAAATGTTTCTCGTGTATGGAGGTGACAAAGAGCTCGCCGTAAAAGGTTACGTCGATGCAAGTTTTGACACTGATCCAGATGACTCTAAGTCACAAACCGGATACGTATTTATTCTTAATGGGGGTGCGGTAAGCTGGTGCAGTTCCAAGCAGAGCGTCGTATCAGATTCTACATGTGAAGCGGAGTACATGGCTGCCTAGGAGGCCGCAAAGGAGGGTGTATCGATGAAGCAGTTCATGACAGATCTTGGAGTTGTGCCAAGTGCACTAGATCCATTGACTCTGTTATGTGACTACACTGGTGCCATTGCCTTAGCAAAGGAACCAAGGTTTCACAAGAAGACCAGACACATCAAACGATGCTTCAACCTCATGTGCGACTACGTCGAAGGAGAGGACGTGAATATTTGCAAAGTGCACACGGATCTGAATGTAGCAGACCCGCTGACTAAACCTCTTCCACGGGCAAAACATGATCAACACCAGAACTGTATGGGTGTTCGATTTATTACAATGTAAATCACATGGTGATGTGAGGACTAGATTATTGACTCTAGTGCAAGTAGGAAAGTGTTGGAAATATGCCCTAGAGGCAATGATAAATAGTTATTATTATATTTCCTGTTTAAAGATAATCGTTTATTATCCATGCTATAATTGTATTGAATTAAAACATAGATACATGTGTGGATACATAGACACAACAATGTCAATAGCAAGCCTCTAGTTGGCTAGCCAGTTGATCAAGGGTAGTCAAGGTTTTCTGGCTATGTGCAAAGTGTTGGTTCTTGATAACTGGATCACATCATTAGGAGAAGCATGTGATGGACTAGACCCAAACTATGAACGTAGCATATTGATCGTGTCGTTTTATAACTATAGTTTTCTGCGTGTCAAGTATTTGTTCCTATGGCCATGAGATCATATAAACTCACTCGCACCGGAGGAATGCCTTGTGTGTATCAAACGTCACAACGTAACTGGGTGACTATAAAGTTGCTCTACAGGTATCTCCAAAGGTGTTCGTTGAGTTAGTACGGATCAAGACTGGGATTTGTCACTCCATGTGACGGAGAGGTGTCTCGGGGCCCACTCGGTAATACAACATCACACACAAGCCTTGCAAGCAATGTGACTAAGTGTAAGTCATGGGATCTTGTATTACAGAATGAGTAAAGAGACTTGCTGGTGACGAGATTGAAATAGGTATGCGGATACCGAGGATAGAATCTCGGGCAAGTAACATACCGAAGGACAAAGGGAATGACATATGGGATTATATGAATCCTTGACACTGAGGTTCAACCGATAAGGTCTTCGGAGAATATGTAGGATCCAATATGGGCATCCAGGTCCCGCTATTGGATATTGACCGAGGAGTACCTCGGGGCATGTCTACATAGTTCTCGAACCCGCAGGGTCTGTACACTTAAGGTTCGGCGATATTTTAGTATAGTTGAGTTATATGTGTCACACCCAGTTTTTGGCTTTCCTGACTAATTAACTTATTTCAAAATTTAGGGCCAATTAAAAAAAATTGTGAATGCTTGTGATTCTTGGAGTGACTATTGTTTGCTTGAGTGCATGTGATTGGTCCCCAATAATTTTCTCTATCTTCCAACTCACCTATTCATTCCATGATCTCCTTCCCCATGCCATGTGTTTAGGATAAATATCTATTTTCACCAAAAAGCATTTCTTTGAATTAAACTTTTAAACCCGTGAGATGAGGTCTGTACTACAAGTCCTCAAATTAGGGAATTTCTTTTGCACCAATTATTTCATTTAAAACCTATTATCAAAATGTCTTCCAAAAACCACCACATTATTATTTTAAAAGTTAATTTATTATTTTATTTAAAAGCCTTTCTATGAGGCCAGAAATGGCCTCTTGTGAAGGAAAGCTATTTTTATTGCTTTCAAAATATTTAAGAAAATTTAGGGAAACTCACTGCATATATTTATTCCGTATTTATGAGTTTCAACACATGGTCATGTTCAAAATATTGGGCAAACCCCTCCAAAACCATTCCTGCCTCTTTCAAACTTTTGGAATATTTCTATAAGAAATATTCTCAATAAATTCAAGTAAAATTCTAGCATGTAATCTATGATATTATTGATGATCTTGCCAAGTTTTATCTCAATCCAAGTTGGTATGACTCCCCTAACTATCCTAAAACCCTATTTGTCCAGATTCAAATTTGAGCAACTCTACATGGTGAGGTGTCTCTAATTATGCTCAAATTTGGTTGAGATGTTCTAATAATCCAATAATGCATCCACACCAAGCGGTGCATCAAGGAGAATAAAAGAACTTGTTCTAAGACCCTCAGAACCGTCTCTGCTGATTTCTGACTTTGGTAAACTTTACATTATAAAGTTTCTCCAATTGACCTCAAACTTTTTGTGCATGCCTTAATGCTCAAATAATGCCCCTACACCAAATATTGGATTTGTGGGAATTTATTTGAATAGGGTTGTAAGCAGAAATCCATTTCTGCCCATTTTAGGGGTTTTCCAAGTCTACATTGGAAAACTTCTCGAGCAAATCCCAAATTTGGTGTGCAAGCCTATTTTCATCTATTATTTGATCATGTTAATTTTCATAGCCATTGGAATCCATCTGGTAGCCTAACCATGTGAGCACTCACTAAATTGTCTTATTTTGCCACTTCCACTTTTACCCTTGAGCTCAACTTTCTACCGCAGCCTCACATAGTTATATTTTACCTCGAGTAACATTCCCATGGCCACTGGTCAATTATTGGAGGAGGACCCTTTGTAACTTTCCCTCATTTTCACCCTTGGATCACTGTTTTACCTTTCTTCCCAAACTTCTGCTTAACCCAAGGCTCCCATCTCTTTCCAAAGCCTCTCTAGTGTGTCATAGCTTCATTTCAAACCAAGATATGACATGCTCATGTGGAGAAATGAGCAGCACCTCCTCAAGTTGATTTCTGGCTGAAATATGGCCTTGAACAACAAGTACTAGCTACACTTGCTTTCTTGAGCTGAAACTTTGCATTCTTGTAGTCCTTCTATTAAAAACACTACTAGACAAGGTTTCACCTCAAATAACTCTGTGCAAACCAGTTTTGCTAGCCTTAAGTTTGCTGCTGCAAACTTAATCATAGTCAACACCCATTCAAACCTAAACCCCTTGGCTCCAAACTCCACCAGTGACCTCTGGCAAGCATGCCCTACATGAGAGACACCTTTGTCAGGACAAACGGTCACCCTGGACACGCGTAGCCATGGTGACCATGCTGGCTGCATGAACTAATGGTGCTCTGCACCATTTCCTTGTCTCCTAGCTCATGTTCCGCAGCGGCAGTGTGCCCCAGAGCGCTAGAGCATCCCTTCCTCCACCTTTGACCTCTCCACGACGCTAGAAATACTCCAAGAAGGCTCAGGGACGCGTGGCCGTTGTGCCCTGGGTACACCAGAGAGCCCCGAGGTCCTTCTCGGCTCCTCCTTCCCCACTTAGAGCCTCCCCGAGCACGAGAGCCTCGGAACCACTCCCCTCTCTCGCTAGGAACCCCCTGGACCGAGCCACATGAGCTCCCGAGATCCCCTTCCCTCTTCTTCCATGGCCAACATGGCCACTTCGGCCTCGCTCATGACCGGGCTCTCTAGCCCCCTACCTCATCCTAGAGCCTCACCCGGAGTTCCCCAAAGCCTGCATCTTCCATCCCCTTCCTTCCTCCTTCCTCCAGGTGGCCGGGGCTCCCCTCCCCACGGCTACCGTTGCCACCCTCGGCCGCGGCCAAGGCCCCCCCTCTCCGCGGTTCCCCCACGGGAACGGACCCCCAGGTCAGTGCAGCTCGTTGCCCCGAGCACGCTGGTGGCTGGAGCGTCGTGGGAGGTGGCCGGAGCAGCCAGATCGGTGTCGGCACCCACGCAACCCAGCCACTCGTGCCCTCCTTTGTGCTGAGGCGGGAGGAGGAAGAAGCATCTGCACGCGGGCCCCATTTTTTCCCCGGGCCCACCTGTCGGCCAAAGAGGCAGCCGCGCAACCCCGCTATCAGATTAAGTGGAGGTGCCCTGACGCTTCGCGCCTTCATCCAGCCGAAGGCGTATTCTGGTGAATACGCCTCCTGCGTGGCCCCTCGCTGGTGGCCCGAGCCACTGGGTCGGCCCAAAGGCCTATCTGGCGCTGGTGGCCCAAGATAACCCCCCCCCCCCCCCGAGGCTGAGCTCTTCTTATTTTCATTTTTCTCCTTAACTTGTAAATTCCCTCATAAATTCATACTAACTCCAAATTGCTTGATTCAAATTTCTACAGGTTCTTAAATTCAAGCTGTGTCCACACATGTGCTTTGCACATTTTTCCAGAAAGGTTTTCTGTGGTATTATTACCCAAATCCAAATCTGGATATGAATTGTCCCACCTTTCAAAAATCCCATAGGCTTCAAAAATCCCATAGGCTTCAAAAATCCCATACCACTTATGGGACGGGGCTATATTAATTACTCTGGTCGGTGCTAGCAAAGAGCCACATTGCTAGTGGCGGGAGTGATGTGTGGTCACTCTCGTGATGGGGTCGTGCCAGGTAGGACGACTATGCCATTTTTATGAGTTCCAGTCACACCGTTGGTCCCCGCATGGCTGGTACTGTCCAGAGTTGGTGCTCGTAAGACGTACAACATGTGGGCTGGGTACCAATCGAGTGGACCTCTTTGTCTAGTATCGTCAGGGGAAAGGCATTGATCGGGTACTTACCTCGGGTATGTGATATACCGCGAGTCGTGGATGACACGGAAGTTTCCCGGATCTCGTGGGTCCAGCGTACTACCTTTGCAGAGTGTAAACTATTCGAATAGCCGGGTACAGTCAAGGACAGTCGGGTAATCCTGCTTAAACTATGTCCTGATATTTCCGCATAAACCTAGTGTGCGTGAGTGTGTGTGTGTATGGTGATGAGAAAGGTGTTGCTATGATAGCAATGATATGACCAAGTTCGGTGACTTGCTATAAAGGGTGAATCTGGATGGTTCAGCCCTCGGCAGATATATTGATATCTGTAACCTGTTCTTCAAGAGTAATTCTTTAACTTGACGCATATTCATGATCATTCCACCCAGATGAGTTACACTAGAAATGCATGATATTGTTATCCTTCACTTTCAATGTTCATATCATGGGCTGTTTGCGAGTACATTCAAAGTATTCATTGGCTTTCCACTGGTTATTTCATTGACCAGGTAAGAAAGAATAGGATATGGTGAAGATTAACTCGGTGACGTTCTTCCGAGCTAGGACGCTCCCCAGCCAAAATGCATGTAGGTTAAGGCTGATGGCATGGGTTCACGCTTTCAATCAATGATTCCGCTATTGGTCCAGTTTGGAGCGTTGGCCTTTAAGGCCCTATATATGTAAGACTCGACCGAAGTGGTCATTTATTGTATCAAACGGTATGTATGGATGTAAGACTCTTTTATTCTATATGTGTGTTCGGTGAGCATTGATCTCCGGGATCACTGAGCACGGCGATCTCGACTCGAAAGTCGGGGTTCCCACAATATGCGTGGTTACCGAATGTTGTTCGGAGTCCCGCATGAGATCACGGACGTCACAAGGGTTTCCGGAATGGTCCGGAGACGAAGATTGATATATAGGATGACTTCATTTGGTTACCGAAACGTTTTCGGGTATTACGGGGAATGTATCGGGAGTGACGAATGGGTTCCGGAAGTTCACCGCGAGGGGGGGCAACCCTCCCCGGGGAAGCCCAAAGGACATATGGGTGGCGCTCCAGCCCTTAGTGGGCTGGTGGGACAGCCCAATAAGGCCTATGCACCATGTAAAGAATACCAAAGAAAGAAAAAAAGGTGGGAAGGAAGAGAAGGACTCCACTTTCCAATCCTATTTTGAGTAGGATTGGAGTAGGAGTCCTACTCCTCCTCTTGGATGGCGCACCTTGGGGGCTTGGCCCTCAAGGCAAGTCCCTCCCCCTCCCTCCTATATATACTGGTGATTTATGGCTGATTTGAGACAACTTTGCCACGTGCAACTCAGATCTCGACACCATAGTTTTACCTCTAGATCGTATTTCTACGGAGCTCGGGCGGAGCCCCGCGGGAGTAGATCCTTCACCACCACCGGAGCGCCGTCACGCTGCCGGAGAACTCATCTACTTCTCCGTCTTGCTTGCTAGATCAAGATGGCCGAGATCATCGTCGAGTTGTATGTGTGCTGAACGCGGAGGTGACGTCCGTTCGACACTAGATCGGAGCGGATCGCGGGACGGTTCGTGGGACGGTTCGCGAGGCGGATCGAGGGATGTGAGGATGTTCCACTACATCAACCGCGTTTCTTAACGCTTCCTGCTGTGCGATCTACAAGGGTACGTAGATCCGAAACTCCTCTCGTAGATGGACATCACCATGATAGGTCTTCATGCGCGTAGGAATTTTTTCCCATGCAACATTCCCCAACACATACACCCTCTCGAGAGCCTGAATTCCACCCCTAGCCTCTCCATTTGAGCACAACGAGCTCCTGTGCTAGAGATCGACCGAGGCCCCGCCGCTTCGGAGCTCCGTCGATCTCAGGCTACGAGCCATTTCCGGTGATCCTTTCACCTCCTACGGGTTCCTCGCAACCTCAGGGAGCTTCCCCATCATCTCCCCGATCTTATCCACGCCCGTAGCACTGAGTTCATCGACCTCCTGAAACTGCTCCGTCGTAGCCACCTCATCATCGATGAAGCAGGGCCTCGTCGTCGACCTCTCGACCACCAGCAGGTAGGCTGGTTCCATTTCTGCCCTTGGTTGGGCTCAAGGCCGTCGGTAGCATCGCGGCGAGCCTCCCCTCCTCTTTGTCCCGAGGTATAAGACGACCCCGACAGGTGGGGCTCACGTGTCGGTGGCTCCTGTCTCCCCTTCTCTCTCCTATCTGCCGCTGACCGCAGGGGCCTGCACGTCAGGCGTGAACCTGGCCGTGCACGCGCCTGGGCTGGCTGGCTGGTTGGCTGTCTAGCTGGGCCGGCCCTAGCCACGGGCCAAGCCAGGCCTGAGCCTAGCCTCTTTTCTTTTTCTGTTAAATCTCGTTTTGAAAGATTTTTATAGAAATAATTATTCAATATATTTTATTTATTATTCCACCATAATTCTTCTAAAAATGAGTAGTATTTAACAAAGCCTTTTTGAACAATTTTTGAGACAACCTTTCTGTTTTATAATAATTAAAAGGCTATTTTGGGATAGTTTTGCTTTTGTGAAATTGATTTTAAAAATAATCCTTTCACTAAAACCAGAGACAAATATTTTTTAAATAACAATATGGATTTATTAGAATTAAACAACATTTTTAAAGTGACTTTGTGATCTGTTTTTGAGTGAGCTACTTATTGCTTTTTATTTAATACGACGATAGAAACCATGTTTGATGAAGGAATTGGACTTGAAGACCCCGAAGACCCCAGATACATAGCTGATCAAGGCAAGCAGCCCTTTGACCATGTTTGAGCATATGTTATATTGCATGCTAGTAAACAAAATATTTCCATTGCATACGATCATAAGTATTGGTAAATCATTGAAGTGATATTACCGATGGCTCCTCCGGAGCACTTGCATTTTGAGCATGATCCTACCTCCTATGAGGGACACACTAATATCATGTTGACAAGTAGAGCTAAGCATAGTAGAAGTATGAGCATGATGATGGTATAAATCAAAGGTTTATGAAAACCCCGTCGGGTGCCACTAATGTCCGAGGGTGATGATGAGATAGGTGGCAACTTTTGGAGTAGTGGAGCACCGGGGGTATTTTGGTGTGAGTGGTTTCGGAAATGGGAATAGATTTATGATGTGTCGATCGTCCCAACCTTACATGTGCGACCACGTTACCCCTTTATGGGACGGGGCTTTGTTGATTACTCGGTGCTAGTGAAGAGCCACATTACTAGTGGCGGAAGTGATGTGTGGTCACTCTCGTGATGGAGTTGTGCCAGGTAGGGCGACTATATCGTTTTTACGTGTTCCGGGCACGTCGTTGGTCCCCGAATGGATGATATTGTCCAGAGTCAGTGCTCATAAGACGTACATCATGTGGGCTAGGTACCAATCGAGTGGATCTCTTTGTCTAGTATCGTCAGGGGAAAGGCATTGATCGGGTACTTACCTCGGGTATGTTATATACCGCGAGTTGTGGATGACACGGAAGTTTCCCGGATCTCATGGGTACAGCGTACAACCTCTGCAGAGTGTAAAACTATTCGAATAGTCGTGTCCACGGTCAAGGACAGTTGGGTAATCCTGCTTAAACTACGTCTAGTCATTTCCGCATAAACCAAGAGTGTGTGTGTGTGTGTGTTTAATGGTGTTATCTCAGAAAGAGATTGATATGACCAAGTTTGGTGACTTGGCATATCAGGTGAACCCGGAGTTTTCAGCCCTTCATAGATATATTGATATATGTAACATGTTCTTCTAAGTACCATCTAGCTTATGTTGCACATCCATGAGCATGATTATTTATAGTTAAGCTGCTATCCACCAATACTGCATGTTACTTGTTATTCCAACCATTGCATTGTTCATATCATGGGTTGTTTGCGAGTACATTCAAAGTACTCATTGGCTTGCCACTGGTTATATTATTGACCAGACATGGAAGGACCGGAGTTTCGAGAAGAGTACATCATCGGAGACGGCCCTGCAAACTAGGACGCTTCCCAGTCAGACTGCCTTTTGGTGTAGGCTGATGGCATGGGCACCCACTTAGCCCTAAGAATTCCGCTACTACTTGTATCGGTGTGATTTGGCCTTATAGGCCCGACCTTGTGAACTTGACCTTATTGGTCATGTGTTGTAATATTTTGGTACTTGGATGTAAGCCTCTTATTATTCAGCATTTGTGTGTATGGTGAGCATTGATCTCTGGGATCACTGAGCACGTTCGTTCAATGATCTCGACTCGTAAGTCGGGATCCCCACAAACTCACCCATATCTTGCACATTTCGCTTCAAACGCCCAAGTTTTAAAACCAGAGGTTGGAAGTGGCAATTCTTCTCCAAGATTAGCACGGCTTGAGCCGCCATGATGCCATTCGATGAATGGATGATTTCCGCAACCCGACGGGTCTAGTGGTGAGCCAACTCATCGCTGCGTTGAATGCAATGCTGCAGATCCACAATCATCATTGGGAGCTTGCAGGTTCCTCGAATTTTTTTATAAACCGCTCCTTCAATTCTTCCCAAGTGTCGATAGAATTGGGCGGTAGATTCTTCAACCATGTTCGAGCCGGCCCTTCCAACATCATCGTGAGATATTGGGCGCATACTGCATCACTGGCATCGAGCATGTCCATAGCAAGCTCATAACTCTCAATCCACGTGGACGGATCAAGATCTGATGTGCAGTCGGGCACCTTGCGAGGTCCTTTGAAATCTTTAGGCATGCGCTTGTTCCGTAGAGCGAAAGACAAGCAGGGGACCCCTATGGTCCTGCCACCCGATTCAGTGTATGTGGGCGCTGGCTGGGCGTAAGTCGGAACCACCCGAGCCTCTAGTGCTGCCGCTACATCCGCTTCCACCTGACGAGCGGCACGGGCCGCGTTTACAAGCCTGTGGGCAATGGACATCGGTGATACGGGCGGGTTGGCTTGAGGCTATTGTCGGCATGCGCTACTGGACACTGTCGAAGACTCCTCATGGCGACTCTTAGTGCGGCTGGCGTGCGACATGGAATGTAACCGAGCATGGCTGTAAGAGAATTATGCCCGTTGAACCACAACCGTCTTTAGCATCTTGATGGCGTTCCTAGATTCCGCCTCGATCGTGGTGTTTCCATGGATGGGGAGAGACTCGAGATTACGTGTAGCAGCCAACATGTTACCTACGGGGTTGGAGAAGTGGCCCTGCGGCGTCCGGAAACGATGAGTCGGCTGCTGGGTCGGCGGAGGCTGAGCCATCTCAACCTGTACATCAATTTGTCGGGGGGGTCCGCTCCACACCCGGCATGCATGGGCTATTAAACAAACGAGCCAGGTTCGGGTTGGCTGGAAGGCGACTCCGATGCCTCCTCTGGTGCACCATATCGGAGGCGTTTCGGCGACGCTCAACATGCCAAGCCCCAGCCTTCAAACGTTCCGTCTCATCATTGATTCGAGTCTGTTGTTCCACCATCCGGGTGTTTCCAACATCAATCTCCCGATGTGCCTTGGCCATCTCCTCACGGAGTTTTACCACCCCTGCGTTGATTTCCTCTTAATTCTCGATAGTAACGGCGGTTGTTACGAGTTTCGACATCTCCCTTATCAAATCCATAATGGCTTGGGTCGGCGTCTTTACAAACCCGCTGGCTCCATGATACGTCTCCAACGTAGCTATATTTTTTTATCGTTCCATGCTATTATATTATCAACTTAGGATGTTTTATATGCATGAATATGCTATTTTATATTATTTTTGGGACTAACCTATTGACCTAGATCCTAGTGCCAGTTTCTGTTTTTTCCTTGTTTTTGACCTTCTCAGATAGGAATATCAAACGGAGTCCAAACGGCATAAAACTTTCGTCGTGATTTTTTATGGAAAATATCAAAAATACCAGAAGAAAAATATACCGCAGAGGAGTTCCGAGGAAGCCAAGAGCCAGGGAGGCGCGCCCACCCCACTGGGCGCGCCTAGGGGGCTCGTGACTCCCTCCTAGGTCCCCCTGACTTGTTCTCGATGCCATCTGGTCTTATAAATACAGAAACCTCCAGAAATAAACCTAGATCGGGAGTTCCGCCACCGCAAGCCTCTGTAGCCACCAAAAACCAATTGGGAGCCTGTTCCGGAACCCTGCCGGAGGGGGAATCCATCTCCGGTGGCCATCTTCACCATCCCGGCGATCTCCATGATGAGAAGGGAGTAGTTCTCCCTCGGGGCTGAGGGTATGTACTAGTAGCTATGTGTTTGATCTCTCTCTCTCGTGTTCTTGAGATGTCATGATCTCGATGTACCGCGGGCTTTGCTACTATAGTTGGATCCTATGATGTTCTTCCCCCTCTCCCTTCTTGTAACGAATTGAGTTTCCCCGTTGAAGTTATCCTATCGGATTGAGTCTTTAAGAACACTTGATGTATGTCGTGCACGTGTCTATCTGTGGTGACAATGGGATATTCATGTGAGTACTTGATGTATGTTTTGGTGATCAACTTGCGGGTTTCGTGACATCGGGAACCTATGCATATGGGTTGGCACATGTTTTGACTCTCCGGTAGAAACTTTGGGGCACTCTTTGAAGTTCTATGTGTTGGTTGAATAGATGATTCTGAGATTGTGTGATGCATATCGTATAATCATGCCCACGAATACTTGAGGTGACAATGGAGTATCTAGGTAACACTAGGGTCTTGGTTGATGTGTGTCTTAAGGTGTTATTCTAGTACGAACTCTAGGATAGATTGAACGGAAAGAATAGCTTCGTGTTATTTTACTACGGACTCTTGAATTGATCGATTAGAAAGAATAACTTTGTGGTGGTTTCATACCCGACAATAATCTGTTCGTTTGTTCTCTGCTATTAGTGACTTTGGAGTGACTCTTTGTTGCATGTTGAGGGCTAGTTATATGATCCAACTATGTTATCATTGTTGAGAGAACTTCACTAGTGAAACTATGAACCCTAGGCCTTGTTTCCACGCATTGCAATACCGTTCGTGCTCACTTTTATTATTAATTACCTTGCTTTTTTTATAATTTCATATTACAAAAACCTATATATACTATCCATATTGCACTTGTATCACCATCTCTTCGCCGAACTAGTGCACCTATACAACTTACCATTGTATTAGGTGTGTTGGGGACACAAGAGACTCTTTGTTATTTGGTTGAAGGGTTGCTTGAGAGAGACCATCCTCATACTATGCCTCCGCGGATTGATAAATCTTAGGTCACCTACTTGAGGGAAAATTGCTACTGTCCTACAAACCTCTGCACTTGGAGGCCCAACAACGTCTACAAGGAGAAGGTTGTGTAGTAGACATCAAGCTCTTTTCTGGCGCCATTGTCGAGGAGATTAGCGCTTGAAGGTATATCTTTAAATCTTGCAATCGAATCTTTTAGTTTCTTGTTTTATCTCTAGTTTATTTTATTAAAATAAAACTACCAAAAAATGGAATTAAGGTTGCCTCATATGCTTCTTCTTTTTAATGTCTTTCGTGAAAATGATGGGAAGGAAAATTGTGCTCAAGTGCTAGAAGAAGAATTACATAGAATGTTTGGCATAAAATATTTGAATTATGAGAATGATTGCAATGTTGTTAGTTCGAATACTTTGAATATCCATGATGCTAATGATATGCAAAGCTACAATCTTGGGGATGCTATGTTTGATGAAGATGATCTTTTTAGTTCCCCCACTTTGAATGATCAAATTTATTATGATAAAAGGATGCCCCCTATTTATGATGATTATTGTGATGATACTTATGCTATAAATAAGAGGGATGATAAAACTTGTCATACTCTTGAGTATCCTTTCACTGAACATCACACTTTTAATGTGGAAACAATTTGTAGTGCTCAAGTCTTTTACGATACTCCCATTATTAGTCATGAGAATAAATTTGCTATTGTGGAGAGTAGTAAAATTTCTATGCTTGTAGATCATGAAAGTAATGCTTTAGGTGCTGGTTATATTGTTGAATTCATTCATGATGCTACTGAAAATTATTATGAGAGAGGAACATATGCTTCTACATATCGCAATAATATCAAGTTTCCTCTCTATGTGTTGAAAGTTTTGAAGCTATGCTTGTTTTACCTTCCTATGCTAGTTGATTCTTGCTCTAAAAAAAATTTGTTCACAAAATCCCTACGCATAGGAAGAGGGTTAGGCTTAAATGTGCTAGTAATATGCTTCATGATGCTTCCATTATGTTTCAATCATTATCTTTTATGTGAGCATCATTGAAATCTTCATGCCTAGCTTGAAAGGCATTAAAGAAAAGTGATTGTTGGGAGACAACCCAATATGTATCCTTACTATTTTTGTGTGTTCACATGATTAAGCTACTGTATTAATCATGTTTTATTGCCTTAGTTTCAATAAAGTTCCAAGTAAAGCATTTATGATTAGTTTGGGTGATAGTTGTTTGATCATGCTAAAAAAGACAGAAACTTTGCGCTCGCGAAATCATTTCTAATTTCTATCCAGAGAGTTATTTTAGGTCGTTTCTATTTTCTGCTGATTGATATACAAATTTCCTTAATTGTCATAATTTTTTCAGATTTTTCGAAGTGCAGAAGTATGGTTATCATTCAGATCATTACAGATTGTTATGTTTTTGACAGATTCTGTTTTCAATGCATAGTTTGCTTGTTTTGGTGTTTACATAGTTATATTGAGTAATATAAATTGTGGAAATAGTAAGATAAAGTAGGAATTGTGTGAAAATAATTATGAGTCTTGTTTTGACAGTACCCAAGTGATTGATTCGCTTGTTATCATATTAACCCATCTCACGAAGTTCCGTTAAGTTTTGTGTTGTGAAGTTTTCAAGTTTTGGGTAGTGTTTCGATGGACTATGGAACAAGGAGGGGCAAGATCCTAATCTTGGGGATTCCCAAGGCACCCCCAAAGCTATATTCAAGGACACCAAAGAGCCTAAGTTTGGGGATGCCCCGGGAAGGCATCCCCTCTTTTGTCTTCAATCCATCGGTAACTTTACTTGGGGTTATATTTTTATTCATCACATGATATGTGTTTTGCTTGGAGCATCATTTTCTTTTATTAGTACTTGCTTGATTTTATTTATATTAATGTTTTGCATCATTTAGTTCAATAAAAATGTCAAGGATAGCCTTTACCATGCTTAATTTGCAAGTTTAGGAGTTGCTGTTCCAAAACAGAAAGTTTGCTTGTAGTGCAAAAATTCCCAAGAATTTTCTGTATGTCAGAATAACTTGAAATTCGGACACCGTATGCTCTTATAAATTCTCTACAGTGTGGAATTTGTTCATATTTTTTGGAGTTAATTAAGTATGGATCTTGCTGCATTCTTCACAGACTATTCTGTTTAGGCAGATTGCTGTTATGTTTGCATTATTCGCATATGTTTGCTTGTTTAATGATTACATTTGAGGATGGGAGTTTTAAATATGCAGAGGAATTTAGTATGTAATGTCAAATAATGATTTTAGTGATTTGCTACAGTAGAGGATGATAAAGTTTTGCATTGATTTATACTAACCTATCTCACGAGTTCTTGTTGAGTTTTGTGTTGATGAAGTTTTTAAGATTTCAGAAACCGTCATATGAGAGGAATTAAGGAGACACAAAAAGCTCAATATTGGGGATGCCCAAGTCATCTCCAATCCATATTTCAAGAAGTCTCAAGCGTCTAAGCTTGGGCATGCCCCGGTTGGCATCCCACCTTTCTTCTTCAACAATTATCGGTTAGTATCGGTTGAACCTAAGTTTTTGCTTCTTCACATGATTTGTGTTATCTTTGGAGTGTCATTTTATTTTGTTTGAATAAGGTACTTGGGGTAGCACCGATTGAAGAGAAGCTGGTCCAGCATCGTCTCAGATGGTTTGGACATATTCAACGGAGGCCATCGGAAGCGCCGGTGCATAGTGGACGGATAAAGCGTGCTGAGAATGTTAAGAGGGGTCGTGGTAGACCAAACTTGACATGGGAGGAGTCCGTTAAGAGAGACCTAAAGGTTTGGAATATCGACAAAGACTTAGCCATGGACAGGGGTGCGTGGAAGTTAGCTATCCACGTTCCAGAACCATGACTTGGTTTCGAAATCTTATGGGTTTCAACTCTAGCCTACCCCATCTTGTTTGGGACTGAAAGGCTGGGTTGTTGTTGTTGTTGTTGTAAGGTACTTAGGATCTGAAATTCTTAGATGGGAGAGTCTTCACATAGCCAAATAATCATTCAACTACTCATTGATTTTCACTTATATCTTTTGGAGTAGATTTTCTTTTACTCTCATGCTTCACTTATATCATTTTGAGAGTCTTAAACAACATGGTAATTTGCTTAGGTTATGAATCTAGTCCTAATATGATGGGCATCCAAGAGGGATATAATAAAAACTTTCATATAGAGTGCATCGAGTACTATGAGAAGTTTGATTATTTGCATATAGTTTTGAGACATAAGGATGCTGATATTAGAGTCGTGCTAGTTAGTATGGATTGGTAGAAGTATTTGTGTTAGAGTTTGTGATTCCCGTAGCATGCACATATGGTGAACCGCTATGTTAGGAAGTCGAAGCATGATGTTTTTATTGAGTGCCATCCTTTGTGTGGAGGTCGGGATCGCGCGATGGTTAACTCCTACCAACCCTTCCCCTAGGAGCATGCGTCTAATGCTTTGTTTCGATTACTAATAGAACTTTTGCTATAAGTATGTGAGCTCTTTATGACTAATGTTGAGTCCATGGATTATATGAACTCTCACCCTTCCACCATTGCTAGCCTCTCTAGTACCGCGCAACTTTCGCCGGTGCAAACAGCCACCATATATCCTTCCTCAAAACAGCCACCATACCTACCCATCATGGCATTTCCATAGCCATTCCGAGATATATTGACATGCAACTTCCACCGTTCCGTTTATTATGACACGCATCATCATTGTCATATTGCTTTACATGATCATGTAGTTGACATCGTATTTGTGGCAAAGCCACCATTCATATCTTTCATACATGTCACTCATGATTCATTGCACATCCTGGTACACTGCCGGAGGCATTCATATAGAGTCATATATTTTGTTCTAAGTATCGAGTTTAAGTAAATAAAAGTGTGATGATCATCATTATTAGAGCATTGTCCCATGTGAGGAAAGGACGGAAGCTATGATTCCCTCACAAGTTGGGATGAGACTCCGGATTTAAAAAAATGAAAAAAGAGGCCAAAGAGCCCAAACAAAAAAATGAGAGAAAAAGAGAGAAGGGACAATGCTACTATCCTTTACGACACTTGTGCTTCAAAGTAGCACCATGATCTTCATAATAGAGAGTCTCCTATTTTGTCACTTTCATATACTAGTGGGAATTTTCATTATATAATTTGGCTTGTATATTCCAATGATGGGCTTCCTCAAAAGTGTCATAGGTCTTCGTGAGCAAGTTGGGTGCACACCCCTAGTTCCCTTTTGAGCTTTCATACACTTATTGCTATAGTGCATCCGTTTAATGGCAATCCCTACTCATTCACATTGATATCTATTAATGGGCATCTCCATAGCCCGTTGATATGCCGAGTCGATGTGACCATCTCCTCCTTTTTGCCTCACAACCTCCACCATATTCTATTTCACCTATAGTGCTATATCCATGGCTCACGCTCTTGTATTGTGTGAGAGTTGAAAAGGTTTGAGAAAGTAAAAGTGTGAAAACAATTGCTTGACTAAGACCGGGGTTGTGCATAATTAAAATACGTTGTGTGGGGAAGATGGAGCATAGCCAGACTATATGATATTGTAGGGATAACTTTCTTTGGCCATGTTATTTTGAAAAGACATGATTGCTTTGTTAGTATGCTTGAAGTATTATTGTTCTTATTTCAATATTAAACTGTTTGTCTTGAATCATATGGATCTGAATATTCATGCCACAATATATGTTACGTAGCATTCCACATCAAAAATTCTATTTCTGTCATTTACCTACTCGAGGACGAGCAGGAATTAAGCTTGGGGATGATTGATACGTCTCCAACATATCTATAATTTTTTATCGTTCCATGCTATTATATTATAAACTTTGGATGTTGTATATGCATGAATATGCTATTTTATATTATTTTTGGGACTAACCTATTGACCTAGAGCCCAGTGCTAGTTTCTGTTTTTTCCTTGTTTTTGACCTTTTTCAGATAGGAATATCAAACGGAGTCCAAACGGAATAAAACTTTCACCGTGATTTTTTATGGAAAATATCAAAAATACCAGAAGAAAAAGATACCGGAGAGGAGTCCCGAGGAAGCCACGAGCCAGGGAGGCATGCCCACCTCCTGGGCGCGCCTGGTGGGCTCGTGACTCCCTCGTGGGTCCCTCTGACTTGCTATTGATGTCATTTGATCTTATAAATACAAAAACCTCCAGAAATAAACCTAGATCGGGAGTTCCTCCGACGCAAGCCTCTGTAGCCACCAAAAACCAATCGGGAACCTGTTCCGGCACCATGCCGGAGGGGGGATCCAGCTCCGGTGGCCATCTTCATCATCCCGGCGATCTCCATGACGAGGAGGGAGTAGTTCTCCCACGGGGCTGAAGGTATGTACCATAAGCTATGTGTTTGATCTCTCTCTGTCGTGTTCTTGAGATGTCATGATCTCGATGTACCGCGGGTTTTGCTACTATAGTTGGATCCTATGATGTTCTTCCCCCTCTCCCTTCTTGTAATGAATTGAGTTTCCCCTTTGAAGTTATCTTATCGGACTGTGTCTTTAAGAACACTTGATATATGTCTTGCACGTGTCTATCTGTGGTGACAATGGAATATTCATGTGAGTACTTGATGTATGTTTCGGTGATCAACTTGCGGGTTTCGTGACATCGGGAACCTATGCATATGGGTTGGCACGCGTTTTGACTCTCCGGTAGAAACTTTGCGGCACTCTTTGAAGTTCTATGTGTTGGTTGAATAGATGATTCTGAGATTGTGTGATGCATATCGTATAATCATGCCCACGGATACTTGAGGCGACAATGGAGTATCTAGGTGACATTAGGGTCTTGGTTGATGTGTGTCTTAAGGTGTTATTCTAGTACGAACTCTAGGATAGATTGAACGGAATGAATAACTTCGTGTTATTTTACTATGGACTCTTGAATAGATCGATCAGAAAGGATAACTTTGTGGTGGTTTCGTACCTGACAATAATCTCTTCGTTTGTTCTCCACTATTAGTGACTTTGGAGTGACTCTTTCTTGCATGTTGAGGGCTAGTTATATGATCCAATTATGTTATCATTGTTGAGAGAACTTCACTAGTGAAAGTATGAACCCTAGGCCTTGTTTCCACGCATTGCAATACCGTTCGTGCTCACTTTTATTATTAATTACGTTGCTGTTTTTATAATTTCAGATTACAAAAACCTATATCTACTATCCATATTGCACTTGTATCACCATCTCTTCGCCGAACTAGTGCACCTATACAAATTACCATTGTATTGGGTGTGTTGGGGACACAAGAGACTCTTTGTTATTTGGTTGCAGGGTTGCTTGAGAGAGACCATCTTCATCCTACGCCTCCCACAGATTGATAAACCTTCGGTCACCTACTTGAGGGAAAATTTCTACTGTCCTAAAAATCTCTGCACTTGGAGGCCCAACAACGTCTACAAAGAGAAGGTTGCGTAGTGGACATCAATCTCTTAAGGTCCTTCACAGATCGCCATCCCGGGGAAGCCCCCAAGCCCCCTGATACTTCTCCAACATATCTATAATTTTTTATTGTTCCATGATGTTATATTATCATTCTTGGATGTTTTACAATCATTTTATTTCATTTTTTGGTACCAACCTGTTGACATAGTGCCTAGTGCCAGTTGTTCTTTTCTGCATGTTTTTTACATCGCGGGAAATCAATACCAAACGGAGTCCAAACGCAGCAAAACGTTTTGTGGTTTTTTTGGGCCAGAAGACATCCAGTGGGCCACAAACGCACCTGAGGGGAGCTCCGATGGGAGCACAACCCACCAGGGCTCCCCTAGGACCCCAGGCGCGCCCCGGTGGGTTGTGACCTCCTCGTTGGCCTCCCACACCGCCTCTTTGCTCTATAAATACCCCAATATTCCAGAAATCCTAGGAGGGGCGACAAAAATCAGTTCAAGCCGCCGCAGAGTCCAGAAACACCAGATCCAATCTAGACACCATCACGGAGGGGTTCATCATGTCCATTGGTGCCTCTCCGATGATGCGTGAGTAGTTGTTTGTAGACCTATGGGACCGTAGTTAGTAGCTACATGGCTTCCTCTCTCTCTCTCTCTTGATTATCCACACAATGGTCTCTTGGATATCCATATGATGTAAGTCTTTTTGCGGTGAGTTTGCTGGGATACGATGAACTTTGAGTTTATGATCAGATCTATGTTTTTATACATGAAGGTTATTTGAGTCTTCTTTGATCTCTTATATGCGTGATTGATTATAGCCTCGTATTTCTTTTCTGATATTTGGGTTTTGTTTGGCCAACTTGATCTATTTATTTTGCAATGGGAAGAGGTGCTTTGTGATGGGTTCGATCTTACGGTGCTTGATCCCAGTGACAGAAAGGGAAACGACACGTATGTATCATTGCTATTAATGATAACAAGATGGGGTCCATTTCTACATAAATAGATCTTATCTACATCATGTCATTGTTCTTATTGCATTTATCTATTTTTCCATGAACTTAATCACTAGATGCATGCTCGGTAGCGGTCGATGTGTGGAGTAATAGTAGTAGATGCAGGCAGGAGTCGGTCTACTAATCTTGGACGTGATGTCTATATAATAATCATTGCCTCGATATCGTCTCGATTATTTGAAGTTCTATCAATTGCCCAACAGTAATTGTTTTCCCACCGTTTGCTATTTTTCTCGAGAGAATCCACTAGTGAAACCTATGGCCCCCGAGTGTATTTTCATCATATTTGTCGTTGCTATCTATTTTCCTTTGCTTTTATTTTTCAGATCTATTAAACCAAAAATACAAAAATACCTTGCTGCAATTTGTTTGTTCTGCAATGTATTTATCCTATCTACCACTTTTACCTCACGTTATTTGCCTATCTTGAGGCGTCGTACCCGAAAGGAATTGACAACCCCTTTAACACGTCGGATTGCGAGTATTTGTTATTTGTGTGCATGTGTTGTTTACGTGGTGTGAGGAGGTTCTCCTACTTGTTCGATAACCTTGGTCTAATCACTGACGGAAATACCTTCCGTCGCTATACTACATCATCCCTTCCTCTTTGGGGAAATACCAACGTAGTTCTAGCAGACATCAAAAGGAATTTGTGGCGCCGTTGTCGGGGAGGATCTTCAACATCAACCAGGGTCCTAATCACAAATCTTAGATCCTCGCAGTTTACATTATTTGCCATTTGCCTCTCATTTTCCACTCCCCCACTTCAGAAAAATTTGCCGTTTTATTCGCTATCTTTTTTGTTCGCCGTATTCTCGTGAGATCTGTTTTTGTGTGCAATCTTGTTTGCGTAGTCACGATGCCTCAAAGAAAATATTATGATGTTCCTTACCCTAATATTTTGCTTGAAATTGCGAAAAGCACTAAGGAATATATGACTACACAATTTGAGCATAATAAGTATTTTACTGTAGAACTTATGGAACACTCTGTTGTGTTAGAGGCTATAACGAAACAACTTGATGATATTAGTAGAGAAGTTTGCAATATCCAATCTAAGTATGCTTTTGCTGAAAGTTTGTTGGGAAAATATCCGATGCACAAGCTACTTTAGTGAATCAAATGGCTGCCAAACCAATCTCGTTAGAAAATAAAAATGAAGACGATTAAATGATTGGTGTTTCTTCTATTGATTCTTTGTATAGTAAAATTAAGATTGATGAAAAAGGGACTGGAGAAGAGTCAACTTTAGTTACAATGCGTCCTTATGGTTCGGAGGGTGAAAATCTTGTTGAGAAAATTGATAAAAGTGGGTTTGGAGAGCTCAAGATTTTAACTAGTGATGTGCCCACTATTTTGGATTACAAAGACTTTAATTATGATAGTTGCTCTTTGGTTTATTGTATTTCTTTGTTGCAATCCATGATAAATTCACCCCATGCTTATGAACAAAATAAAGCTTTTACTAAACATATTGTTGATGCTATGATGAAAGCTTTTGAAGAAAAAATGGAATTAAAAGTTTCAATTCCTAGAAAATTGCATGATGAGTGGGAACCTACTATCAAAGTTAAGATTAAAAATTATGAGTGTTTTGCTTTATGTGACTTGGGTTCTAGTGTTTCTACAATTCAGAAATCTTTATGTGATGTGCTTGGTCTTACCAATATTGAACAATACTCTTTAAATTTGCACTTGGTGGATTCTACTGTTAAAAACCCTATGGGAAGAATTAATAATGTTCTTATTCTTGCAAATAGGAATTATGTGCCCATAGATATTATTGTTCTTGGTACTGATTGCAATCCGTCTTGTCCAATTATACTTGGTAGACCGTTTTTACGTACTATTGGTGACGTGATTGATATGAAAGAAGGCAATATTAAATTTCAATCCACTAAGGAAGGGAATGGAATACTGTCCTAGAAAAAGAATCAGGCCACCATATGAATCAATCATGAGGGCATCATATGGATCTAGAAACAAAGATGACAACACTTAGATCCTACGTGTTATGCCTAGCTAGGGGCGCAAAATGATAGCGCTTGTTGCGAGGCAACCCAACTTGTATCTTTTTGTTTTTTGGTTTTCTTGATGTTTTCAATAAAATACACAACTATAACTGTGTTTAGATCTGTTTTTGTGGTTTAAATTAGTGTTTGTGGCAAGCAAGGCCTTTGGGATGATTTGGGTGAAAGTTGATTTGATCTTGCTGAAAAACAGAAACTATTGCGCTAACGAAATTATTTTTAGTTTTTAACACAAAAGCGATTTTGCGTTGATTCGTTTTTCAGAAGATTAATAAACAAATTATTCAGGTCTTCCTAAAATTTCAGAATTTTTTGAGTTACAGAAGTATTCGAAGTAGTCAGATTTCTACAGACTATTCTGTTTTCAACAGATTCTATTTTCTTTGCATTGTGTGCTTGTTTTGATGATTCTATGGTTTTCTTTGATGAGTTTTTGCCATAGAAAAGTTGTAATACAGTAGTTATAATGCAAAATAAAATATGAATAGGTTTTCAACAGTACTTATATTAATGGTTTGCTTTCTTATACTAACGGATCTCGTGAAGGTTTTGTTGAGTTTTGTGTGATTGAAGTTTTCAAGTTTTGGGTGATCTTACGATGGATGAAGGAAAAATAATTAGCAACAGGAAAATCTTGGGGATGCCCGAGGCACCCCAAGATAATATTCAAGAAGTAGCAAGCAAGTAAGCTTGGGGATGGCCCCGAGTGGCATCCCCTCTTTCTTCTAACAACCATCGGTATTTTACTTGAAACTATAGTTTTATTCGTCACATATTATGAGTTTTGCTTGGAGTGTCTTGTATGATATGGTCTTTTCTTGTTTTTCTTTGTGTTTTAAGCCTTGAATCCTTGCTGGTTACACCTTTTTGAGAGATCCAAAAATTATTCTATGCTTGCTCCTATGCTTCACTTAAATTTTTAGAGCCATGGATTTGCTCTAGTACTTCACTTATATCTTTTTGAGCACGGTGTGCTTTCTTATTTTTGAAGAAATGATCTCATGATTCACTTAGACTTATTTGAGAGTTAGTAAAAAAATTAAGAAATTCTCTCTTGCTTCACTTAGATTATTTTGGGAGAAAGAAAAATTATGCTCATGTTCTTCACTTAAATTTGTTTGAGCTTATCAAAAGCAACATATGAAAATAGTCCCAAAGTGATAGATATCCAAGGAGGATATAATGAAAACTTTCATGAAGATCATTGGACCAAATAAACTTGATTCTTAGTAATGGTTTTGAGATATGACAATATGATATGTGAGTCATGTTGATGAGTAATTGTGCTTTAGTAAGAATATTGATGTTAAGGTTTGTGATTCCCTATGCAAGCACGAAAGTCAATAGTTATGCAATGAAATTTATATCCTACTTGTGGTGCATTATTCGGTGGTACTTATTCTTAATGCTTGGGTACTAGATTTTTCGTTTCTTAGTTTGTCGCTTCTCAATCTTTTTGCTGGCCTTCATTTTGCACTAAGTATGATCACTACTTGTGCATCTAAACCCCTTCAAACCAGTTTTGCCATATGAGTCCACTATAGCTACCTATATGCGGTATTTCCATGTCGTTCTAAGAAAATTTGCATGTGCCATCTCTAATTTTCAAAATAAATTTCTCCTTTGTGTACTCTACCGCTCGCGAGGCGGTGAGGGGTGGCCAATATTTTCCATGCTAGATGTGTTATTCTCACGATGAGTGTTTATTCACTTGTCATTGCATGATAGTATGGCAAAGGTATTAGGGATGCTCAGTCCCGAAATAAAAAAAAGAATGAATTTAATTTTCGTAGTCAAATAATAAATTCCTTGGAAAGTGTTAGTATGGAGGGCACCCGTGGATACGGACAAGCGATGGAAAGTGAAAGTAATGGTGGAAAAAGGAATAAACTTTATTTTCTGTTTGGGAACCGCCTATGATGTATCTAGCATGGGAAGTGTTGGGAGCTCTAAGTCGTTTTCGCTGGTGGGAAAAGTATGCCTCCCAAAATGTTTTTATCTTTCAATTTTCGCTTTGAGCTCTCGCACCTGTGCAAATCTCCACTTCTCTCTGCGAAGGGACTTTCTTTTAGTTATGCAAATTTTATTTTGAATTTGTGTCTGCATCTTCTCTCATAAAGCACCAACTAAGGGGCACTATGATCGTATTTGAGCATTGGGTGTAGCTAATATTCGAGTGTGTTTCATGAATGGATCAATGATTGAGCATAATGGGCTAGGGATAACTTGCTTTAGTGTTGATATTTTGAAAGACATGGTTGCTTGTTGGTATGCTTGAGTATTAAAGTCTTCATGTCAAAACTAGACTATTTATTTGAACCATATAAAAGTCCAAATGTCCATGCTATAAAGAAAAGAAATGTGATGAACATGTTAGGCAACATTCCACATCAAAAATTATGTTTTTATCATTTACCTACTCGAGGACGAGGAGGAATTAAGCTTGGCGATGCTGATACGTCTCCAACGTATCTATAATTTTTGATTGTTCCATGCTGTGATATTATCATTCTTGGATGTTTTACAATCATTTTATAGTCATTTTATATCATTTTTTGGTACTAACCTATTGACATAGTGCCCAGTGCCAGTTGATTTTTTCTACATGTTTTTTACACCGCACGGAATCAGTACCAAACGGAGTCCAAACACAGCGAAACTTTTTGTGGATTTTTTTGGGCCAGAAGACATCCAGTGGTCCAGGAACGCACCTCAGGGGAGCCTTGATGGGAGCACAACCCACTAGGGCGCGCCTGAGCTCCCATGCGCATCCCGGTGGGTTGTGCCCTCCTTGTTGGCCTCCGGCACCGCCTCTTTGCTCTATAAATACCCCCAATATTCCAGACACCCTAGGAGGGGCGACGAAAATCAATTCCAGCCGCCGGGGAGTCCAGAAACACTAGATCTAATCTAGACACCATCACAGAGTGGTTCATCATGTCCATTGGTGCCTCTCTGATGATGCGTGAGTAGTTCTTTGTAGACCTACAGGTCCGTAGTTAATAGCTAGATGGCTTCCTCTCTTTCTCTCTCTCTCTCTCTCTTGGTTATCAATACAATGGTCTCTTGGAGATCCATATGATGTAAGTCTTTTTGTGGTGTGTTTGTTGTGATCCGATGAACTTTGAGTTTATGATCGGATCTATGATTTTATCCATGAAAGTTATTTGAGTCTTCTTTGATCTCTTATATGTGTGATTGATTATATCCTCATATTTCTTCTCCAATATTTGGGTTTTGTTTGGCCAACTTGATCTATTTATCTTGCAATGGGAAGAGGTGCTTTGTGATGGGTTCGATCTTACCGTGCTTGATCCCAGTGACAGAAAGGGAAACGACACGTATGTATCGTTGCTATTAAGGATAAAAAGATGGGGTCTATTTCTACATAAATAGATCTTGTCTACATCATGTCATTGTTCTTATTGCATTACTCTGTTTTTCCATGAACTTAATACACTAGATGCATGATGGATAGCGGTTGATGTGTGGAGTAATAGTTTTAGATGCAGGCAGGAGTCGGTCTACTGATCTTGGACGTGATGCCTATATAATGATCATTGCATGGATATCGTCATGATTATTTGAAGTTCTATCAATTGCCCAACAGTAATTGTTTTCCCACCGTTTGCTATTTTTCTCGAGGGAATCCACTAGTGAAACCTACGGCTCCCGGGTCTCTTTTCATCATATTTGTCGTTGCGAATTATTTTTCTTTGCTTTCATTTTCAGATCTATTAAACCAGAAATACAAAATTACCTTGCTGCACTTTATTTGTTCCGCGATCTATTTATCCTATCTACCACTTTTACTTTACGTTATTTGACTATCTTGAGGCGCCGTACCTGAAAGGAATTGACAACCCCTTTAACACGTCGGGTTGCGAGTTTTTGTTATTTGTGTGCAGGTGTTGTTCACGTGGTGTGAGGAGGTTCTCCTACTGGTTCGATAACGTTAGTCTCATCAGTGAGGGAAATACCTACCGTCGCTAGACTTCATCATCCCTTCCTCTTTGGGGAAATACCAACATAGTTCTAGCAGACATCACCCCCCATCATAGAGAGGGCAGATTGATTGTGTGTCTCCCATGGATGGCTCACTATCAGAGTTAACACGGGTATCTCCCGATCTGAAGCTGGGCGGGTTGAGTGAGCCGAGCCGGCTCGACGATGTCAGTGCAGATGTGCGGCTCAGGGATGGACGCGCCGATTTTGCCGCTGAAGACGTGCATCTTGCCGAAGGGGACCCGATAACCTAATTCGATCGAATTGGACTCGAGGCCCCAGCTCGAACATTGATGTAGTGCTTTCCGCGGTGGCTCTTAGTCATCGAACCAACCGCGTAGCTCCCAAACCCTAGAAGGGCTCCCTTTGAGAACTCAACTCCACCGTGCACAGGCCCCACGGTGGGCGCCAACTATCGTGGTTTTATCACGGCAGATGTCCTCATGAAAGGGCTTAGTTATGAGGCCATCACAACTCTGTGGTGACTCAAAGCGGTTAATTGGGAACAGGAAGCGACTTTACCCAGGTTCGGCCCCTCCGATGGAGGTAAGAGCCTATGTCATGATTTGCGTGTATTAATGATGAAATCGGTTACAAGGGTGCGGATTCGCTTGACCTAACTCTCGATCGATTGTTACTTGAATCTATTGGCCCTAGAGACTCACCTTTATATACAGGTCAAGACCCTAGGTTTACAAGAATCCAGGTCACGTTATGATTCGTGACTCGGTATGTCTCTAACTCGCCTTGCCTTCCAAGTAAAACATATCTCCTTCCTATCTTCTACCTCATGGGCCTTGACCCCCATCTTCATAGCGAGATCCGCCAGGCGACTTGTTGGAACAAGCTGCCTTGCACCTTTGGTCTTGTTCGTCTAAGCCCATCTTGAGTACAATCTTAAGACACCATAATCATGGCTCGTCCCCATAGGGCAGGTTATACGACGGGGTAATATCCCCAACACCCTAGAATATAAATAAGTTTTGTTGGCTAGGGAGAGTGATCGGGCTAAAATGGAGCTTGGAGGAACAATGGAGCTTTGGGGGGTAAAAGGTAGGGTTCAGAGGGAAGAAGAACCCCTTTATATAGTGGGGGAAGGAATTTGCCCATTACCCCCCCCCCTCTGCATGAGCCAGAGCGGTACTACCACTCCTGGGAGCGGTACTACCGATGATAAGAGGTAGTACCACTCAGGGGAGCGGTACTACCACTCAGGCACAGGGAGGCCAAGCTAGAGACGAGGGAGGGCAGCTAGTACCACCGTGTAGGCGGTATTGCCCCCCAGTACTACCGCCAAGTTATTCAAAAAAGTATTCTCACTTCTGAGCAACGGTACAGGCCAACGGTACCAGCAGAGCACTACCACTTTGAGTGGTAGTACCGCCGGCCTGGGCGGTACTGCTCGTGATAAGAGGTAGTACCGCTTGGAAATTTCAGGGCAAGGTTTTGGTAGGGAAGAGAGCTCCATCGAAGCGTAAAAGAGGGTGAGAGGAAAGTGTACATGATTTTTAGAGCATATTTCTCCATATGTCCTTTGAGTGATGATTCCACTTAGACTTTTCCAAAGTGGATCCCCTCTTAATAGTACAGCTTTTCCTACGACTCAAGTCCACCGACAATCAAGCATAAGAGAGAAAATCGTCTTCACATCAAAACACCAAACGACAAGAATCATCTTTGTGCAAACTGAGGAAGTACGTGAAAGGCTTATCGCACACTATTATACCACAAATGTATTGTCATCAATCACCAAAACTACTAGGGTAGAAATATGCCCTTACATTTGTATCCCGAAGAATTCAACAAAATCAGTCGCCTTGAGAAATGCAAACGAAATTTGGGATACTTTGATTGATATGCACGAAGGTACCGATTATGTCCCAGGATCTAAGTTGGTTGTGCTTCAAAGTCAGTTTGACAAGTTCAAGATGGAGGATGGTGAAGGACTCGCCGAGATGTACTCTAGGCTAGCTCTCATCACAAATGAGTTTGTCGTCTTAGGAAGCGAAGAGATGACTGACAAATTCAACATCAAGAAGATACTTAGAGATTTGGATGGAAGATATGACACCGTGTGCACATTAATCCAAATGATGCCCAACTACAAAGATCTCAAGCCTACTAAAGTCATTGGAAGGATTGTTGCTCATGAAGTGTCTTTAAAAACAAAGATGACTTGCACGACAAGTCAAGCGGTGCTTACAAAGCTTCAGTTGATGCTCCCACTACTTCAAGTGACAATCTTGTTACCAATGAAGAAATCAGCCTCATGGTCAGAATGTTCAACAAGTTTTACAAGAGTAGAGGCAAAGAGAGAAGCTCAAGCTCAAGATATGATGAGAAGCGTTCGTCTAGTCATGACCGAAACTGCTACAACTGTGGAAAGCTCGAACACTTTTCAAATGAGTACTCGACTCCCCACAAACGAAGAGAAGAGTCACCCTGAAGACGAACCTCAAGAGATGAGTCACCTCGCAGAGAGGGAAGGAGCAGAGAAATCATTATGAACGAAGACACTCCCGAAGAGGCAGAGACCGGAGAAGAAGGACAAGTACACCAAGAGAAGTTCAAGAACAAAACATCAAGCTCATGCTGGTGAATGGGTTTCTGGCTCCGAGTCTGACAACCAATTCGAGAGAAGCTATCACTCCAACTCTAACTATAGTCAAGATGAAGGTTTTGCCTGCTTAGCACTTGTTTCCCTTAACTCCTATGACTTATTTGACTCACCAAATGAAGGGATTGGAAACTGCTTCATGGCAAAAGGCCCCAAGGTATCACGCCCCAAATATTTTGACTTTGATAGTGATGAGGATGACTTGTTAGGAGAAGATGACTTGTTCCTTGATAATACTGGTCATAATATTGAAAATGAACTTGCTAATTTACATGCTAGTCAAGAGAAATCGAATGATGATGATAAGAGAGAGATTGAACGACTAATTAAAGAATTAAACACTATTAAGTTAGCTCATGAAACTACTCTAGAAGATCATAGAGATATTGCAAGAACTCATAAGAAGCTACGCTTCGAGAAGCTAAATTTAGAGCAAGAGAATGAGTTCCTAAAAGCAACCAATGATGATCTTGGAAAGAAGAGTTCCTATTATCTAGCCAAACAATTACTATTGGCTACTTTTGTTCCACAAGTGAAACCTAAGAACACTAGTAACAAAGGCAAGAAAGTTTCTTCGTCTAGTAACAACAACGCCGAAGCTAAATCAAATGATATTGTTGCTAGTAGCACTCTTGATTGCACTAATGATTATCTTAGCCAAGTTACACTTGAGCAAGAAAATGATTTATTGAAAGGGATTATAGAGAGAGGTGTCTTCAAGAGTCTTGCCAGAATAAGCAATTTGAGGAAATTGTGCGCAAGCAAGGAGGACATCGGAAGAAGCATGGTGTTCGCTACTTCAACGTCAACGGAGATGTTTGGCAAGAAGGTACATATCCCATTCCCAAGTTTATTCCTCAAGAGGAAAAATATGATCCGACTCCTCCCAAGGGAACAAGCTCACAAGATGGCCTTCTACTACAAGACCACAAGGGCAAGGGAAAGCTTCAAGAGGACATTGACTCATTTGTAGAAGAACCCAGGACCAAGGTTGAGTGGGTTCCAAAGGACACTTCTAGTATTACCTCATCTAGTGCTACCACAACTCCAAGGATTCCCATCTACATGATGTGGGTCCCCAAGGGCTGACTCCGCCAATGAAATTTACTCCCATTCATTTTGGCAAGAACTATATGCAATCAACCTCAACCATATGCATTAGTTCAAGGAGTCACACATTCCCTCAAAGGTGAGCAAGGGACAAGGTAATTAAAAGCATATTTGGACATCCCCTCCTATGAATTTCACTCCATGTCCATAGATATCCGTGTGTTTATTCCTTTTGCTTTAGGACTAACCCATGTAGGTGAGAAGAGTAAGGAACAACAAGGATTGCTCCCAAATCAAGATGAACTTCATCAACAACGAGCATCCACCACTACTACACCTACTTGAAGTGTTCTAGGACAAAACCCAAGGTTAGTTGACCCCTCTTAGGGGGGATGTCACATCTAGGGGGAGCTTTACTCTAAGAGTACAAGAGTCTCCTAAATGATGTGAACAAATTAATGCATTATGTAAAAGTGGTAACCCCACTTGTGCTTAATCAATGAGTATGACCTACGATCAAGTATTCTTACTTGACTCCTAAGTCAATATACGTATATATAGACGACTTCATCATCGCCAAAGTGCTTGATAGATGCTAGGATGTTTGTGCATGTTCATCATGATTTCATTTGACATCTTATTTTGTGAGCATGTTGGTATGCATATCCTTTCTCATTCGAGGATATCCATTTGTTTCTATTTGGCTTTTGATTTACCTTTTGCCAATTAGATAGACAAGAATGCCTAGGACCCTTCTCTAGCTATCTATGCTTTCTAGTTTCAAGTTCTATTCATGCTACATCACAAAACTTGAACAAGCACTTCTCGATCCCTCTGTGTGAGGAGCACTCGGAGTTCTGTGTCGATCAGGGCTGCCTCCCAAAACCTCTTTGTGAATCTTGGTGTAACCAACCCAAAACACAATGCTCAGATTTTGGCTGGATTGGCCTCGATTCCGCGTTGTGACACAATAAACCCAAGGAGTTTGCCGGCTGGGACTCCGAAGATGCATTTGTCCAGATTTAGCCTTATGTCGTATGCTCGTAGGCCGGCAAATGTTTCTCATAGGTCGTCTACCAGTCGGCTAACGTGGCGGGTCTTGACGACCACATCGTCCACGTATGCCTCCACGGCATTGCCGATTTGTTTCTCCACACATGTCTGGATCATGCGCTGGTAAGTAGCGCTTGCATTTTTTAACCCGAAGGGCATTGTGTTGAAGTAGAATAACCCATATGGGGTTATGAAGGCAGTTGTTGTATGGTCGGATTCCTTCATTTTGATTTGGTGGTACCCGGAGTAGGTGTCAAGAAAACGCAGGGAGTCGTGTCCGGCTGTTGCATCGATGATCTGATCTATTCGAGGTAACGAAAATGGGTCCTTTCAGCAAGCTTGATTAAGGTCTTTGAAATCGACGCATAGCCGCCAAGACTTATTCTTCTTTGGTACCATGACCAAAAGTTTCACCCAGTCCGGGTGTTTAATGTCCCTCATGAATCCGGCCTGCAATAGCTTGGCCAGTTCTTCCCCCATGGCTTGACGCTTAGGTTCAGAAAATTGTCGCGGGGTTTGCTTGACCGTCTTGAAGATTGATATTATGTTCACGCTATGTTCGTCCAGCCCCTGGAGATCCTTGGCATGTGTGAAGGATGCCAGGCAAATATGTCCTAGTTCTCGCATAAGAAGGTGTGTAGTGCTTCGTCTACTGTGTGTTCCAGGTGGGCTCCAGTGGACATTGTTTTATTGATATCCATTGGGTGTACCTGGAATTTTATAGTTTCGTCCGCGGGCTTGAAAGATGTAGACTTCTGTCGATTATCGAGGATTACGTTGTCTTTGTCCACCGCGGCCCGCAGGGCTGTTAGTTCTTCTATGGGTAGGGTTTCGGCCAATACCTCCAAGGGTAGGGATGACGTCTTGTTTTCGGCCCGGAGCGACCTTTGAGGATCACTTTCTATCGTGATTATACCGTTTGGCCATGGCATTTTTAGCTTCATATACCCGTAATGCGGTATTTCCTGAAATCTTGTGAAGGCCTCCCGTCCCAGCAGGGCATGATAGCCACTGCGGAATGGCACGATGTGGAACAGCAGATCCTCAGATCGGTAGTTATCGGGGGTACCGAATACAACGTCGAGTGCAACGCATCCTATGTGGTGTGCTTCTTTACCGGGGACTATGCCTCGGAAGGTGGTTGAACTTTGGCCAATCTGGGACTGGTCGAATTGTATTTTGTACAGTGTGTCCTCATAGATGAGGTTAAGGCCGTTGCCCCCATCCATGAGTACTTTGCTCAATCTGAAACTGTCTATAATCGGGCTTAGGACTAGGGCGGCGGGTTCTTGGTCGGTGTTTGTTGCCGGATCATCATCTTGGTTGAAGGTGATGGGTGAGCTCGACCAGGGGTATGCTTCCACTACGTGGTTGATTTGATTGAGCTCTCGAGAGGCTCTATTTCACCGATTTGCCGAGGAGAATATTCCATAGATCATTAGGATCTCGGCGTTGGTACTCGGTAGTGTCCCAGTTTCTTTCTGACTTGATGTCTCAAGGATTTCTTCCCCGCTTTTAGCGACTTGCCGAACAATCCAACAAGCTCGAAGGTTGTCTGTGGAAAGGGTGTCCAGCGGGATGAAGTGTATGGGGCACGGCTTGTCCAGTAGTGTGTCGAGGATCGACTTGCCCCTTGTTATGGGTTTATTTTTGCTTTTTGCCGTGCACGGAGGTGGCTCGGCCCATAAACGACAGTGACTGCCTCATCCGAATTCGTCGACTGTGCTCGAGGTAATTGGGCTCGACGTGCATCTTTTGCATTTGACACGTGCTTTCCATGGTGCAGTATTTGAGGGCCAGGGTCAATAGCTCTGCGAAGGTTTGAACCCGGCGACGGGCTAGGGCGTTAAGAATGCCTCCATCCCGACAATGTGTCCGGAAGGTACTTATTATCTCATGGTCGTGGCTTCCTTCCCTCTTTTGAAGGAGGAGGAATCTTGCCCAAAAGTGGTGTACTAACTCACCCGGTCTTTGAGTGATCGTGGACGGGTTGGAGCCGGGGCCTATTTTCTAAGGATGTGTAGGCTGGGTGGCGGGTGGGATCGAATATTGCATTCCCATTGACTATGACCTTGGGGGTTCGGTCGCCGTGTCCTTGACGGAGACGTGTTCCGATCCGGCCACCAGCCTGGGGTTGTTCCCGAAGCCAGATGGGGATTCCGGGTTGTCAAGAGGGTGACTGACGACTGGGACGAGTGTTGTTCTCAGCTCCGATGGTCGGAACCCTAGATTGGGAGTTCGGCCGTACTGATCATATGTGTGATAGGTGGTATGTGGATTTCCCTCTCATCGGGTGTGATCCTGATTTGATCATAGATCGTGCCTTGTATGTTATTCATGCCCAAGGATTGGATTTGGTCGAGGAATTTATATAGTGCTCAGGTTTCAGTGGCCATTGCATCGTCTGTATGCTCGGGGGCTACTAGTGTCCCTAATCCCTCGGCGGTGCACAAGGTCGCCTTCGGGGAGAGCTCGGCTAGAGCGAGTTCGAACGCCCCGACCCTGTCAGGCTTTAAGTCCGGATTAGGGGTGAGCTTTTATTTGATGATTGGATCTACGACATTGTAGGACAAAACATCAAGGTCGGTATGCTCCTTCAATGGAGCGAAAAGCCTTGTTAACACAAGGTCTCCTCAGGGGTCGGCGGTGAACCCTAGGCTCCCGAACCTGACTTCCTGAACAGGGGGAAAGTTTCGAATCTGACTGAGGTGGCTGGTCGGATCGGCATGCAGAACAATACTTCCGAATGCGAAGGTTTGTCCGAGGACTAACAAGTCCCTGTTACGGACCTCCTCGCTAATCACTAGACGTTCCATCAAACCTTTTGGCGATCCTGCAGTGGAACTCTCAATGAAAGCACCAATGTCAGTGTCAAAACCGGGTAGGGGGTCCCGAAATGTGGACCTTGGATTGATGGCTTGCAGGAAGAGAAGGGAGATAGCAGTTTACCCAGGTTCGGGCCCTCCTATGGAGGTAACACCCTACGTCCTGCTTGATTGTATTGAGGAAGATGATTACAGAGTTGATCTACCTCGAGATTGTATATACTAAACCCTAGATGATTCAACCTCCTCTATACGTGTAGGGGTCCCTGGTTTATATAGACACCAGGGTCCCTAGGGTTTACAAGATACCGACTATAATCGGGAATAGATGAGCTAACCTAGTCCTTCTAAGCTTGGGGTCCACACCAATACACGATGCTTTCCTTCCTTCGTACGAAGCCATTGGTCATCCTAACACTGATGGTCCGGTCGATGGGCCGGCGCACCGAGGACCCCTTAGTCCAGGACTCCTTCAAGAAGCACACAAGCATGAATAGCTGGAAGGGATGAGCATGACAAAAATCAGAAGTTTTCAAAATTTTGAACTCTGAAAAGTTAGGTTCAATATTCAGCAAAATTGGATTTCGTTTCCACCGGGTCAGAAAAATTGGAGCCACCGACATTGGCGTTCTCGTTAACAAAAACTTGGCACCCTTTTCAGTTTCACAAAAAAAGAGAACTCGGTTCCACCAAGAACATTCTGAGTAACCCTAAACCCAAATCGGTAAGACCGGCTTTTATGGATCAGTGACACTGAGATTCAATTTTGCGGACTACTAACCCTAAAATTTCAATTGTTCTCTAAACTACATGAACTTTCTTCAGGATAGAATGAGTGCCGAAGTGGACAGAAATTGTCAAGACCTATTTGAGCAAGAATTAGAATTGGGAGCGCAAAGAGGGGCCAGATTCATACCCTAACTTGGTGGTGAATCCGCTACGGTAAGGAAGACGGGTAAGATTCCCGTTGACAGCAAAGACTCTGGTGGCAAGGGCGTATAGGAGAATCAAGGCGATATCTAGGCGACTAGGGCGCGACATTGAGGAGGTGTGGGAGGTGACGTTTGAGGAGTTGTTTCAACCGTCAGGTCCGCGGGATATATATACCCCCTGGTAGTCGGTGACAACAAGATTGAGTTTTCGATGCCACCGAGTTCCTTAACTATGAGCTGGCAAATAAACTCGGTGAGGATGAAAAGAAAAACTCGGTGGTACCTATGCTTCGGTGGGACCGAGATTTTGAGGTTGGTCACACCGATATGCACTTTGGAAGGTTTTGGATTTCAGTCCTTGTCGAGACGGATCTCCGAGTGCTCCTCACACAAAGTGTTCCTAAAGTGCTTGCTCAAATTTTTTGATGTAGCATGAATAGAATTTGAGACGAGAAAGCATAGATAGCTAGAGAAAGGTACTTAGGCATTCTTGTATATCCAATTGGCCTAATAAAAGTAGAAAGACAAATAACAACAATTGGATATCCTCAAATGGTCAAAATAAACATACCAACAAGCTCACACAATAAGATGTCGAATAAAATATGGTGAACATGCACAAACATTCTGGCATCATTCCAGAACTTTGGCAATGATGAAGTCAACTATATATGAGTATATTGACATAGGAGTCAAGTAAGAATACTTGATCATAGGTCATACTCATCGATTAAGCACAAGTGGGGTTACCACTTTTACATAAAGCATTAATGTGTTCACATCATTTAGGAGACACTTATACTCAAGTCTTAGAGTAAATCTCCCCCTAGATGTGACATCCCCCTAAGAGGGATAAACTAACCTTGGGTTTTGTCATAGAAGACTTCAAGTAGGTGTAGTAGTGGTGGATTCTCATTGTTGATGAGGATGATCTTGAGTTAGGAGCAATCCTTTTTGTTTCTTACTCTTCTCACCTACATGGGTTAGTGCCAAAGCACAAGGAACATATGCAAGAATGTCTATGGACATAGAATGAAGTACATGAGCGGTGATGTCCAAAGAGCATTAATTGCCTTGTACCTTGCTTACCTTTGAGGGAATGTGTGACTCCTTGAACTAACGCATATGGTTGGAGTTGATTGCATATAGTTCCTGCCAAAATGAATGAGAGTGAATTTCATTGGCAAAGTCACCCCTCAAGAACTTTCTAGTTCTTCCTCTTGGGGACCCACATCAACTTGATGGGGATCATCTTTGGAGTTGTGGTACCTCTAGATGAGGTAGTTCTGGTGGTGTCCTTGGGAACCCACTCGACCTTGGCTTGGGGTTCTTCCTCACATGAGTCAATCTCCTCTTTATTCTTTCCCTTTCCCTTGTGGTCTTGTGGTGGAAGGTCATCTTGAGAGTTTGTTCCCTTGCGAGGAGTAGGATCATACTTTTCCTCTTGAGGAACAAACTTCGGGATGGGATACGGACCTTCTTCCCAAACATCTCCGTTGGCATTGAAGTAGCCAACACCTTGCTTCCTCCAATGTCCTCCTTGCTTGCTCACAATTTCCTCGAATTTCTTACTTCTGGAAAGACTCTTAAAGACACCTATTTCTATAATTCCTTTCAATAAATCATTTTCTTGCTCAAGTGTAACGTGGCTAAGAGAATCATTAGTGGAATCAGGAGAGCTACTAGCAACAACATCATCTGATCTAACTTTAGCATTGTTATTACTAGATGAAGAAACTTTCTTGCCTTTGTTACTAGTGTTCTTGGGATTAACTTGTGGAACAAAAGTAGACAAGGGTAACCATTTGTCTAGATAAGAGGAACTCTTCTTTGAAGATCAACATTGATTGCTTTTAGAAACTCATGCTCTTACTCTAAATTTAGTTGCTCGAAGTGTAGCTTCTCATGAATTCTGGCAAGCTCTCTATGATCTTCTAGAGTAGTTTCATGAGCTAACTTAAGAGTCTTTAATTCTTTAGTTAGTCGTTCAATCTATTACTTATCATCATCATACGACTTCTCTTGACTAGCATGGTTATTTTCAAGTTCATTTTCAATGTTATCACTAGCTTTATCAAAGAGCAATTCATCTTCCCCTAACAAATCATCCTCATCACTATCAAAGTAAAAGTACTCAGGGTGTGATACCTTGGGGCCTTTTGCCATGAAGCATTTTCCTATCCCTTCATTTGGTGAATCAAATAAGTCGTAGGAGGTGGAGGAAACGAGTGCAAGACCCGCAACACCTTCATCATGACTTTGGTCGGAGTTGGAGTGGTAGATTCTCTCACATTGGCTATCAGACTCGAATTAGGAAACCCATTCACCAACATGAGCTTGATGTATTCTTCTAGAGTTCCTCTTGGAGTACTTGTCCTTCTTCTCCGATACCTTTCCTCTCCGGGAGTGTCTTCGTTCATAATGTTCTTCCCTACTACTTCTCTCTCTGTAAGGTGACTCATCTCTTGAACTTCGTCTTCTAGGTGAATCTTCCCTTCTTTTGTGGGGAGCCGAGAACTCATTGAAATAGTGTCCAGGCTTTCCATAGTTGTAGCAGTTTCAGTCACAACTAGATGAACACTTCTCATCACATCTTGAACTTGAACTTCTCTCTTTGCCTCTACTCTTGTACAAATTGTTGAATTTTCTAACCATGACGTTGATCTCTTCATTGGTAACAAGGATTTCATTTGAAGTAGCTGGAGTATCACTTGAAGCTTTCTAACCACCACTTGACTTGTTGTTTAACTCATCTTTGTCCTTGAGTGACATTTCATGAGCATAAATCTTTCCAATGACTTCAGTTGGCTTGAGATCCTTGTAGTTTGGAATCATTTGATTTAATGTGCACATGGTGTCGTATCATCCATCCAAGGCTCTAAGTATCTTCTTGATGATGGATTTGTCGGTCATCTCTTCACTTCCTAAGACAACAATATCATTTCTGATGAGAGCTAGCCTAGAGTACATCTCAGCGACTCCTTCACCATCCTTCATCTTGAATTTGTCAAGCTGACAATGAAGCAGATCCAACTTAGATTCCCTGACAAAATCAGTACCTTCGTGCATATCAATCAAACTATTAAAAAATTCCTTTGCATTCTCAAGGCGACTGATTTTGTTGAATTCTTCAGGGCACAAGCAGTTGAACAGGTTATCACAGGCTTGAGCATTGTACTACAACATCTTCAACTCATCTACTATCGCATCACAATCCGGTCCTCTTCCTTCTCCGAAGAAATGACCTTGCACACCAACACGGACAACATCCAAACGACAGGATTATGACCAAGAATATGCTTTTTCATCTTATGCTTCCAAGTAGCAAAGTTTGTACCATCGAAGTATGGACCTCTACGGTGATAATTTCCCTCATTAGATGCCATACTCTCCTAGGTTGTGGAGAGTATACCATGGAAACCAAAGCTATGATACCACTTGTAGGATCAAAGTATTTCTGGAGGGGGTGATTAGATTACTTGACAAGATAAAAACTTAGCCTTTTCCCAATTTTAGTTGTGGGATAGTTTTAGCAATTATGACTAGTCAAGTTAACCCTAAAAATGAACATCCAAGAGTATAGCAGCGGAAAGTAAAGACATGTAAATGTAATGCAGTGGGTAAGATAGGAAGATCAAATGCAAAGGTTGACACGGCGATTTTTGTCATGGTTCTGATAGGTGTTGCTAACGTACATCCATGTTAGTGAAGACTTAAACCCAAGGAGGGTAACGACTGCGAGAGTCCATGGAGGGCTCCACCCACAAGGGGTCCACGAAGAAGCAGCCTTGTCTATTCCAACATGGCTTCTGTCCACACAGGACTAGCCTCACTCATGGTAGATCTTCACGAAGTAGGTGGTCTCCTTGCCCTTACAAACTTTGTGGTTCAACTCCACAACACGAAGTAGGAGGCTACCAAGAGACACCTAACCAATCTAGGAGGCACCACTCTCCAAAAGGTAATAGATGTGGTAGAACGATGAACCCCTTGGTCTTGTGATTCAAAAGATAGTCTCCTCAACACTCAATCACTCTCTAATAGATTTGGCAAGGCTAGGAGAGATTGATCTTGTGGAAAGCAACTTGGGGAGGCTAGTGATCAAGTTTCAAACGGTTGGATTGGAATCTCTTGATCTCAACACATGAGTAGGTGGCCCTTTGTGCGAAAAATGGATCTGGCAAGTGTAAGTGTGTTCTGAGTGCTTCCTCCGTGAATTAGAGAAGGTGGATGGGGTATATATAGGCATCCCCCAAAATCCAACCGTTACAACATTATTGCCCAACTCTGTGACACCGAAAAGAATCTTGGTGGTACCGAGTTGCACTAAATGTTGCAACTTTTGAATTCTCGGTGAGACCGATATATGAATATCGGTGGTACCAATATGATAACCTAGACCAGTTTCCAAATCTCGGTTAGAACGATTTCAAATTCGGAAATTACAATTCTTAAAATCTTCTCAACAGAAAGTTGGTCACTAAATATCGGTGGCACCGATGTAAAAGTTGGTGGTACCGAGATGGTAGGGTTTCACATACGATCTGTGTGGTTGATAATCGGTAGGGTCGAGTGGAAATAGTTGGTGGCACGTGTTTTGCTGATATGACTTTGGACAGAGATATTTTGTGGGATAATGGCTGAGTATTTTTGGTGCCTACCTCTAAGCACTTGAGCAACCAATTCATCATAATACCTCAACCCCTTTTAATAGTGTTGGCTTTCCTATCGACTCAAAGTGATTTCTCACAAATGTAAAATGTAGAGTATTCTTGCTTGAAGCTTGAGCCAATCCTATTCCTTTCCTTGCATCAAGGGGCTTCTCCTCACAATCCTATAGCCAAGACATCTTTGAACTTTTCAAAAATATACTTGAATAAAATCATTAGTCCAATGATGCATATGTCGGTATCAATTATCAAAACCATCTTAGGGAGCAATTGTGCTTTCAACTTTCATTTCCTCGTAATGTTTATGAGAATATGATTTTATACAAATTTGACATTTGTGTTGCTTACGACTGAAGGGACTAACATGGACAAGATGGATGAACAATGGAGCATCATCAAGCATGGAGATGACGACACGCGTGAAGGGAAGAAGAACGGAGTTTCTAGCGGAGATTTCAACACTCCGAAGTCGCCATCATGATATACAAGGACATGAATGAAATATACACGATGACCATTCATACAATCTGTCCATAGCTTATTATAGGTGTCGTGCCACCTAATTTTTATGTTAGACCCATAAAATTTTGGAATACCTTATCATAGCCTGTTTTAGAGTCTGTATTGTAGGGAAGCGACTCTGGAAGAATTTTAGTCCCACCTTACCAAAGGAGAAGGAATTCCCTCTCTTTTCCATATAAATACAACCCTTACTTCATCGTTTAGACCAAGGTTTCGTTTATATTAAAGTTCTTCATAGTTCTAACTCTTGTACTTCATTTGTGTCCAACAAGAACGCACAGACATTTCATAACCCACTTCCATCAATAAAGCTTTCATCTTAATTCACAATATCCAGATTGCAATCTCATTTATTGTTTGTTGTTCATTCGTGTGCAAAAATTAGACCCTAGTGGTCAGGTAGATCATGGACCGGCGTGGTAAATTACCTCCTGGAGTTGCTTTAGTGATTGCTAAGTTTCGATATCATCGCACGTTCATAGTCAGATCAACAAAGTCTACTCCATAAAAAATGATAGTTATCAACTCATGGAAAGTGTAACATCCCAAAATTATAAATTTTGGAATATTATAACAAATAAATAATTAAGAATTTTTCTGGCATGCTATGTGATTGATTGTTTGAAATTGAGTGGAATTTGATATATTTTTTTCTAAAAAAAATAAAAATGAGAGGGAATAAAATGACTTTCCCAAAATTTTCTATTTTGAATCCCTATTGAATTTTTGAGTTTGAATATTTTCAAAACCCTCTGATAAAAAAAATCAAATGAGAGGAGGAAAATGACACTCCAAAAATCAGGGACAATGTCTTGATTCAAATTTTAAGTATTTGCAATTTATTTGAAAATCCAATTCCTTTTCATTTTAAAGTTATTGCAAAAAAAATATATTTTTTTAAAGTATTTTATTTGGTCTTAAAAATATGTTCATGTTGTAGGAAAAAAATTTCTGAAAATTTTGGTATATAATACCCTATATTAATTATTTTATTTTGTTTCCTTTTTATTCTTTTTAGTTTCTGTTTTATTAAAAAGCTAAAAACGGGAGTATATTTTTTTTAAAGGAAACCCGCCCCCGAGCACCATATAACCGGCCCACATCCCGCTGGCCCGGGATCCCCTGCCCTTTCCTTTGCGCCAACCGCACCCAGCGCCCCCCTACCCTCACCCACTGACCGTGGGCCCCGCCCCCGCGCTGACCCCACCCGCAGCGCCCCACCCCCGCAGCGCACCCCTCTTCCTCCCCCTTCCTTTCCTTCCTCCCTCTTCCTTTCCTTCTCTGAGCCCGAGCCCCTTCCAACTTCGTCGGAGCACCGATCCCCACCCGGATCTCTCTCCCCTTTCCTTCCCCCGACCCCCCCTCTCCCCTGTAAATGCTCCCCCTCTCCTCCGCACCCCGTTCCCCACCTCGTCGCCCCAGCCCTCACCCCACGCCGCCCCCACGCGAGCTCGCCGGAGCTCCGAGCTTGGCCGAAGCCCCGGCCACTCCTGCTGCTCACCCTGAGCCTCCCCACCACTCGCCGCCGCCACCAAACATCGCCGGAGAACCGCCGCCGTCGACCGGGCTCCTCCACTTCCGCCCCCGACGCCGGAAGCCGCCACCACGACCACCTCATCGCCTCAGCCTCGCCGGAGCAACCTCCAACGCCGGCACCCCACTGTGAGCAACATCCTCCTCCTCCACCGTCCGATCATAATCTAACGCGGTAGATTAGATCACGGTACCCCTTCGGTTTTTAGTTAAGAACCGAGCCGGTTTTACTTCACTTATTAGTTAGCCGGAGTCTTTACTTACATAGAGGCCGTTTTCTAGAAAGCCCCGCAGCACCCACCACCTAGGCCAACCAGAAGCTGCCACGTGTACCCTGTCCGATTAGAAATCAGTTTTTCTTTTTCGGTTTTAATTCCAAAACAGAGAAAGTTCCAATATTGTTTTGATCATAACTTTTGATCTAGAGATCCAATGAGGTTGATTCTTTTTCCAGTAGATCACAATTTGTCTGTAGTTTTTAAAAACATATAATTTGTCTATTTTTGAAATTTTCTAATTTGTTTTAGATCAGATTTAGTTTAAACCTTGTCTTGCTTATTACAGGAGTTTAAAAAATGATTTTTATTTGATTCTTTTTGCTACTGCTTCCTAGTGATTATATCTTACTGTAGTATAAGTTCCAAAAAAATTAAATATTTTTACTTGGGATTTTAACAGAAACAATTTCTGCCTTAGTTAGGTGAAGTGAATTCTTTCACTTTATGCCATAGCTACTTTATGCTTGTGATGTATTTTACTTGTTGATGATTGTAGTGCTTATGGTGTGTATTTGTTTGTATCGGTAGATCACCCGGAGTGCGAAGCTTGTTACTTAGAAGCGCTCGATCAAGACAACTATCATCAAGGCAAGTCATTTTGATCATACTATTCTCCTATGTTTTCTATGCATGGTAGTTTCACCTTTCTTGCCCAATTGCATACTGAGTAGGTACTTGGAAATTTTAGTTATAGGTTGTAGTATCATGTGGTAGGCACCCAGCAACCCCGTTACTTGGCCCGGGACGACAAATTTCATATTGCTATGCTTGAGTAGACGGGATTCTGGTTGAGAGTTTACCACGAGTGATGCGAGAATAATTTAATAACCAAGTCCGGTTAAGTCAAGACTTTTCAAGACCTCATGATGCAATGCAACTCTGGGTGAAGGACGGTTGATCGGCTCCTTGGAGAAACCAGTGGATGACCCGGGATGCTGGAGACGTGCCATGACATCTTGCGGAAAGCTTCACCCAGGCTCAAAGAGACGGACGGATATTTTCAAGACCCAAGGCTTACCTGCACAGCCACAAGTCACTATGGGCTCTGGCTTGGTTGGACAACGCGGCGACTCTGGACAGGCGGTGCTAGCAGATGTAGACGAACGGTAGGAATGGATGGGAACCGACAGGGATTCAGAGGGACCCGTTGAAAGACCATGTTTTGATCATCCGGTCTTCAAACACCCTGAAGTGCGAGGACATACTCGGAGGCGATCAAATCTTGTGGGGAACGTGTGCAAAACTCTGCAGAGTGCCCAAACCTAATCGATTAGCCGTGTCCACGGTCATGGACAACTTGAGTCGAAGGCATTGAAATTTCCCTGAACTCTCGACACAACTTAATAATGCTGTAGGAATTATCAACAACTCGGGTACGAGAATTGGTTGGCGGAACCATCTCGTTAACAACAAACAATGCAGTAATATTTTGCTTTCATCCCTCTCATTGTTGTAGGAGAAAATTGGCTTTATGCTAAAACTTATAGCCCCACCTGCCAAATATGCATGTAGAGATAGTTGGTTATTATTTTTCCCCTCTCTTTGATGTCTTGCGGGCATATTCCATATGCTCACCTACACGGCTGCAACGTATCATGTTGCAGAGTACTTTTCCGACCAGGAGTGAGGCTACGATCTACGCTCAACGACATGCCCTGGAGTCGGATGGACTCGTCTACCTGATGCTTCCGCTAGTCTTCGTTACATATCTCATGAGATGGCCTTCAGCCACTTTATTGTAATTCATTATTGTAATAAAGTACTCGATATGAGATTTCGATTAATAAAGCTGTGTGATTGAACTCTTGATATATACATTGATGTACTGAGTGTGTACCAGCATGATCTTGGGATGGTACGGAAACACCAGAGGCTTGACTCGTATTGAGTCGGGTCGCTACAGAAAGGCGGGACACCTTCGCCTCTGTCATGTGTACTTCCAGGGTAGCTTTCATTCAGGTACTATAGTACTTGCAAACCTTCTAGGTACCATGGAAATGTCCCAAAACTTCGGACGCGGATGCAAACCTTTTGTAAATCCCAGAACCTTTCCTGTAACTTCTGGGGACCAGAACTTTTTGGGTTCCTTAGAACTTCCGAGCCACGCAGAAATGTGTGGTAATGGTTGGATTTGGGAGTTGGCTATAAATAGCCTCCTTCTTCCCCACGAAGAAGGCGGTGACTCCATTATCTCTCTTCTGTTGATTCCTGCTCAAATATCTAGAAGATTTCCATTCCCTTCCACACAAACTTTTTGATATTATGGAAAGTGAAAGATAAGTGCATGATCAATTCTTCTACCAAAGTAAAAGTTGATTCACCTTTATTACTTGGTAGATTTAGTTACTCTTGGAGGTTAGAGACTCCCAGGTGATCGGAGTCCCTAGTGAGAAATAAGTTTGTGATCTTCCCCCATATTTTTGATGATTTGGAGGTCACCTCAAGGTCTACTAGTAATGGTTGGGAATCGCCTTCGTGATGATATCTCAAGTAGAATAGGGTAGCCTTCATGATGTTGGTGTGATTTTGTCATAACATACACCCCTTCAACAGTGACAAGCATCCCTCCAAGGAAGTGAAAACCGCGATACATCATTGTCTCTGAAGTCTTTGATTATCCCTAATCCTAGCACTTTACTTGTGGTGTACTTTGGTCATTTGGCCTTTTAGTCAGCATATTGTATTGTTTGTCTCCTTGTAGCAGTTGTTTAGTCATATCTTCACCTACCTCTATGTCAATCGAGGTTTCAAGATCAAGCATACTCTTCATGGGATAGACTACAAAGGTCACGTGTCGAGGCTGACGCTTCCCCGTTGACAGCGTCGCACGGCATTGCAGGATTTTTCCTTCGCATACCGAATAATCTATCATCCTCGACCGATCCTCATGGTGGCGAGGCATCCACCATCCCTTACTTCACCTCCGCCACTGATGATGACACCCCTATGAATCCGTGAGCATGTCCTTTTCTTGTTCCGATGCGCTTTTAGGATCTCTGAGCTCTTGTAATTGACAGGGCTCCCAAGACTTCCTATTTGTTTTATCAAACGATTATTCTCTAGCAAAGGGTGTTGTATGTCAGTACTTGGTTCACATTCGATTTAGCTAGAATTGTTTCTGAGGTTTTGTTGGTGTGGATCCGATTCTCATTCGTTTGAACTAAAAATGCATGTCTAGCTTAGCAAAGGTTTGAAAGCCCCTTTTCCTAGGTCCGATGTACTCTACCCACATCTGAGACATTTTCTCAAAGCAAACAAAAACCATTTTGCCAAAGTTTTTCAAGGAAGAGCCCGAGCACCTGTAAAGGTTGTTGTGTTTGTCTTCAAATGCCAAAACGCGTCATCAATGTGCACTTGGATTGCTCCTAGTTGACGAACATTTGGCCTACCAGGATTGAAAGTGCATTGTTTCCCTTAATAGTTTTTGACATCTATGACAATCTCATTTGTGTTTCTAACCACACGCTCTACTGTAAACAACACCGTCAAATCTGAAGTGAAGCATGGATGGTTATTATCCCTTTACTCGGAAAAAGTAAAAAGTGTGTGCCATAGTGTTTTATTCTTTCTTGAGTCCTTAGGAGAGCAGCACAATTAAGAGGGGGTGCATCATGAAAATATGTGGGATTCAACTTCACGTACACATAAGATCTCACAGAACTAATTCTCAAAGGAGGTCTGATTAGTATACTCGTGCAATGTTCTGATAAGATCGGATCTTCTAGGACTACCGGAACTTCCTGTTGGAAATATGCCCTAGATGCAATAATAAAATGGTTACTACTATATTTCCTTATTCATGATAATTGTCTACTGTTCATGCTATAATTGTATTAAGCGGAAATCGTAATACATGTGTGAATACATAGACCACAACATGTCCCTAGTGAGCCTCTAGCTGACTAGCTCATTGATCAATAGATGGTCATGGTTTCCTGACCATGGACATTGGATGTCATTGATAATGGGATCACATCATTAGGAGAATGATGTGATGGACAAGACCCAATCCTAATCATAGCACAAGATCGTGTAATTCGTCTGCTAGAGCTTTTATAATGTCAAGTATCATTTCCTTAGACCATGAGATTGTGCAACTCCCGGATACTGTAGGATTGCTTTGGGTGTATCAAACGTCATAACATAACTGGGTGATTATAAAGGTGCACTACAGGCATCTCTGAAAGTGTCTGTTGGGTTGGTACGAATCGAGACTGGGATTTGTCGCTCTGTGTGACGGAGAGGTATCTTTGGGACCACTCGGTAATGCATCATCATAATGAGGTCACTCTGACTAAGGAGTTAGCCATGATATGATGTATTACGAAACGAGTAAAGAGACTTGCTGATAACGAGATTGAACAAGGTATAGGGATACCGACGATCAAATCTAGGGCAAGTATCATACCGGTAGACAAAGGGAATTGCATACGGGATTGAGTGAATCCTCGACATCATGGTTCGTCCGATGAGATCAATGTGGAACATGTGGGAGTCAACATGGGTATCCATACCCCGTTGTTGGTTATTGTCCGGAGAGATGTCTCGGTCATGTCTGCATGGTTCCCGAACCCGTAGGGTCTACACACTTAAGGTTTGGCGATGCTAGAGTTGTTATGGGAATTGTATGTGTGGTTACAGATGGTTGTTCTGAGTCCCGGATGAGATCCCGGACGTCACGAGGAATTCCGGAATAGTCCGGAGGTAAAATTTATATATGGGAAGTCCTGTTTCGGTCGCCAGAGAAGTTTTGGGGTTTATCGGTATTGTACCGGGACCACCGAAAGGGTACTGGGGGTCCACCGGGAGGGTCCACCTGTCACGGAGGGCTACATGGGCTGAAAGGGGAAGGGAACCAGCCCCTGGTGGGCTGGTGCAAGCCAAGGCAGGAGGCCCAAGGCGCCAAGGGCTAAACCCTAGGGCGTGGGCTGCCACACACCGCGTTGGGTGGCAAGCCACCCCTAGGGCGCCGTCGTGCCCCTCCTCCTAGGGCTGTCGCCGCACCTCCTAGGGAAACCCTAGGGGCCGACCCCTCTCCCTCCATCCTATATATAGTGGAGGTCTTGGGAGTGCTGCACACACGTGAATCTCTCTCCCTCGGTGTAGCCCTACCTCTCCACCTCTCCTCCTCCGCGGTGCTTGGCGAAGCCCTGCCGGAGAGCCACAAACTCCATCGCCACCACACCATCGTGCTTCCAGAGTTCTCCCTCAACTTATCCTCCCTCCTTTCTGGATCAAGAAGGATGAGACGTCCCTAGGCTGTATGTGTGTTGAACGCGGAGACACCGAACGTTCGGTGTTTGGATCGGATCGTCGTGAGTACAACTCCATCAACCGCGTTCATAGTAATGCTTCCGCTTTGTGATCTTCAAGGGTACGAAGATGCTCTTCCTCTCCCGTTGTTGGTTTCTCGTAGTTTGATCTTGGTGTGACGTGGGATTTTTTTTTGAATTATTACTATGTTCCCCAACAGTGGCATCCGAGCTAGGTCTATGCATAGATTCTATGCACGAGTAGAACTCAAGTAGTTGTGGGCGATGATTTGGTCAATTTTCTTACCGTTGCTAGTCTTATCTTGATTCGGTGGCATCGTGGGATGAAGCGGCCCGGACCGACTTTACATGTATTCTTACGTGAGACTGGTTCCACCGCCCGACATGCACTTGTTGCATAAGGTGGCTATCGGGTGCCTGTCTCTCCCACTTTAGTCGGATCGGATTCGATGAACAGGGTCCTTATGAAGCGTAAATAGCAATTGTCATATCACCGTTGTGGTTCTGACGTAGTTAAGAAATGTTCTTGTGAGAAACCCATAGCAGCCACGTAAAACTTGCAACAACAATTAGAGGGCGTCTAACTTGTTTTTGTAGGGTATGCTATGTGATGTGATATGGCCAAAAGGATGTGATGATATATATGTGATGTATGAGATTGATCATGTTCTTTTAATAGGATTCACGACTTGCATGTCAATGAATACGACAACCGGCAGGAGCCATAGGAGTTGTCTTAATTTTTTGTATGAGATGCGACACCATGTGATTACTTTACTTTACTGCTAACCGTTAGCCATAGTAGTAGAAGTAATAGTTGGCGAGACGACTTCACGAAGACACAATGATGGAGATCATGATGATGGAGAACATGGTGTCATGCCGGTTATAATGATGATCATGCCGTGCCCCGAAGATGGAAATCAAAGGCGCAAGATGATATTGGACATATCATGTCACTATATGATTTGCATGTGATGTTTATCATGTTTCTATATCTTATTTGCTTAGAACAACGATAGTAAATAAGATGATCCCTCACTAAAATTTCAAGAAAAGTGTTCCCCCTAAGTGTGCACCGTTGTGAAGGATCGGTGTTTCGAAGCACCACGTGATGATCGGGTGTGATAGATACTAACGTTCGCATACAACGGGTGTAAGCCAGATTTACACACGCAAAACACTTAGGTTGACTTGACGAGCCTAGTATGTACAGACATGGCCTTGGAACACGAGACACCAAAAGTTCGAACATGAGTTGTATGGAGATACGATCAACATGGAGATGTTCACCATTGATAACTAGTCCGTCTCACGTGATGATCAGACACAGCCTAGTCGATATGGATCATGTATCACTTGGATGACTAGAGGGATGTCTATCTGAGTGGGAGTTACTTAAAAAAATTGATTAGATGAACTTAATTATCACGAACTTAGTCTAAGATTGTCTTTACAATCTATATTGTAGATCCAATGGCCCACGCACATGTCCCACTGAACTTCAACGCGTTCCTAGAGAAAACCAAGCTGAAAGACGATGGAAGCTACTATGCAGACAGGGTCCGTAACTTGAGGCTCGTCCTCATAGCTTCCAAGAAAATGTATGTCAGTGGTGCACCGTTAGGTGAAGCACCCGTTTTCCCGACGACTCAAGACGTTATGAACGCCTGGCAGTCGCGTAGTGACGATTACTCCCTGGTTCAATGCGGCATGCTTTACAGTTTAGAACCAGGGCTTTAAAAGCGTTTTGAGCAACATGGAGCATATGAGATATTCCAAGAGCTTAAACTGGTTTTCCAAGCTCATGCCCGGGTCGAGAGATATGAAGTCTCCGACAAGTTCTTCAGTTCTAAGGTGGAGGAGAATGGGTCTGTGAGCGAGCACATACTCATAATGTCTGGGTTGCACAACTGCTTGTCTCAGCTGGGAGTTAACCTTCCGGATGACTCGGTTATTGACATCACCTTCAGTCGCTTCCACCTAGCTATAAGAGCTTTGTGATGAACTGCAACATGCAAGGGATGGAGACGACCATTCCGGAGTTGTATTCAATGCTGAAATCAGCAAAGGTGGAAATCAAGAAAGAACATCAAGTGTTGATGGCGAATAAGACCACCAGTTTCAAGAAATGCGAGGGTAAAAATAACTTCAAGAAGGACGGCAAAGCAGTTTCCGCGCCCGGTAAACCAGTTGCCGGGAAGAAACCAAAGAATGGACCTAAGCCTGAGACTGAGTTCTATTATTGCAAGGGAAACGATCACTGGAAGCGGAACTGCCCCAAGTACTTAGCGGATAAGAAGGCCGGCAACATCAAAGGTATATATGATATACATGTTATTGATGTGTACCTTACCAGCGCTCGTAGTAGCTCATGGGTATTTGATATCGGTGCAGTTGCTCACTTTTTGTAAGTCAAAACAGGAGGTGCGGAATAAGCGGAGGCTGGCGAAGGACGAGGTGACGATGCGCGTCGGGAATGGTTCCAAGGTCAATGTGACTGCCGTCGGCACGCAGACTCTACATATACCTTCGGGATTAGTTTTAAACCTAAATAATTGTTATTTAGTACTAGCTTTGAGCATGAAGAAACTCCATACAGATGGACTTTTGGAGTCTCTTGATTTTGAATCATTTGACACCTGCGAACTGTGCCTCATAGGCAAGATGACCAAGACTCCGTTCTCCAGAACAATTAAGTGAGCAACCAACTTGTTGGAAATAATACATACTGATGCATGTGGTCCAATGAGCGTTGAGGCTCGCGGTGGCTATCGTTATGTTCTCGCCCTCACTGATGACTTAAGCAGATATGGGTATGTCTACTTAACGAAACACAAGTCTGAAACCTTTGAAAGGTTCATGGAATTTCAGAGTGAGGTAGAGAATCAACGTGACAAGAAAATAAAGTTCTTATGATCTGATCATGGAGGAGAATATTTGATTCACGAGTTTGGCACGCACTTAATAAAATGTGGAATTGTTTCACAACTCACGCCGCCTGGCACACCTCAGTGTAACGGTGTGTCTGAACGTCGTAATTGCGCTCTATTGAATATGGTGCGATCTATGATTTCTCTTACTGATCTACCGCTATCATTTTGGGGATATGCATTGGAGACTGTCGCATTCACTTTAAATAGGGCATCATCTAAATCCATTGAGATGACACCGCATGAATTATGGTTTGGCAACAAACCTAAGCTATCGTTTCCGAAAGTTTGGGGATGCGATGCTTATGTCAAGAAACTTCAACCTGAAAAGCTCGAACCCAAATCGGAGAAGTGCGTCTTCATAGATACCGTAAGGAAACTATTGGGTATACCTTCTATCTCAGATCCGAAGGCAAGATACTTGTTGCCAAGAATGGATCCTTTCTGGAGAAAGAGTTTCTCTCGGAAAAAAATGAGTGGGAGGAAAGTAGAACTTGATGAGGTAATTGTACTCCCCCTCGGACCGGAGAGTACCGCAGCACAAGAAAATGTTTCTAGGGTGCGTGCAACAGCTAGGGAGGAAGTTAATGATGATGATCATGAAACTTCTGATCAAGTTACTACTGAACTTCATAGGTCCACGAGGACACGTTCCGCACCAAAGTGGTACGGTAACCCTGTCATGGAAATCATGTTGTTGGACAACAGTGAACCTTCGATCTATGAAGAAGCGATGGTGGGCCCGGATTCCAACAAATGGCTTGAAGCCATGAAATCGGAGTTTGGATCCATGTATGAGAACAAAGTATGGACCTTGGTAGACTTGCCCGATGATCGGCAAGCCATAGAAAATAAATGGATCTTTAAGAAGAAGACTCACGTGGATGGTAATTTGACCATCTATAAGGCTCGACTTGTCGCTAAGGGTTGTCTACAAGTTCAAGGAATTGACTACAATGATACTTTATCACCCGTAGTGATGCTGAAGTCCGTTCGAATCATGTTAGCAGTTGCCGTATTTTATGATTATGAGATCTGGCAAATGGACGTAAAAAATAGCGTTCCTTAACGACTAAGGAAGAATTGTATATGATACAGCCGGAAGGTTTTGTCGATCCTAAAAATGCTAAAAAGGTATGGAAGCTCCAGCGCTCCATCTATGGGCTGGTGCAAGCATCTCGGAGTTGGAACATTCGCTTTGATGACGTGATCAAAGCGTTTCGGTTTGTACAGACTTATGGAGAAGCCTTTATTTACAAAAAGTGAGTGGGAGCTCTGTAGCATTTCTCATATTATATGTGGATGACATATTGTTGATGGGAAATGATATAGAACTTTTGGAAAGCATAAAGTCCTATTTGAACAAGTGTTTTTCAATGAAGGACCTTGGAGAAGCTGCTTACATATTAGCCATCAAGATCTATAGAGATAGATGGAGACGCCTCATTGCTCTTTCACAAAGCACATACCTCGACAAGATATTGAAGAAGTTCAATATTTATAAGTCCAAGAAGGGGTTCTTGCCTATATTGCAAGGTGTGAGATTGAGCACAACTCAATGCCCGACCACGGCAGAAGATAGAGAAAAGATGAGTACAGTCCCCTATGTTTCAGCCATAGTCTCTATTATGTATGCCATGATGTGTACCAAAACTGATGTGAACCTTGCCACAAGCTTGGTAGGGAGGTACCAAAGTGATACATGAGTGGATCACTAGACAGCGGTCAAGAATATCCTTAAGTACCTGAAAAGGACTAAAGATATGTTTCTCATTTATGGAGGTGCCGAAGAGCTCATCGTAAAGTGTTACGTCGATGCTAGCTTCGACACAGATCCGGATGACCCCAAGTCACAAACCGGATACGTGTATATTTTGAATGGCGGGGCAGTCAGCTGGTGCAGTTGCAAGCATAGCGTCGTGGCAGCATCTACATGTGAAGTGGAGTACATAGCTGCTTCGGAAGCAGCCCAAGTTGGAGTCCGTACAAAGGAGTTCATCACTGAGCCAGGAGTTATTCCGAGTGCGTCGGGCCCGATGACTCTCTTCTGTGACAACACTGGAGTTATTGCCATTGCCAAGGAGCCCAGGTTTCACAAGAAGACCAAGCACATCAAGCGCCGCTTCAACTCCATTCATGGATACATCCAGGATGGAGATATAGATATTTGTAAAGTACATACGGATCTCAATGTCACAGATGTGTTGACTAAACCTCTTCCACGAGCAAAACATGATCAGCACCAGAACTCTATGGGTGTTCGATTCATCACAATGTAACTAGATTATTGACTAGTTCAAGTGGGAGATTGTTGGAAATATGCCCTAGAGGCAATAATAAAATGGTTATTATTATATTTCCTTGTTCATGATAATTGTCTATTGTTCATGTTATAATTGTATTAACCGGAAACCGTAATACATGTGTGAATACATAGACCACAACATGTCCCTAGTGAGCCTCTAGTTGACTAGCTCGTTGATCAATAAATGGTCATGGTTTCCTGACCATGGACATTGGATGTCATTGATAACGGTATCACATCATTAGGAGAATGATGTGATGGACAAGACCCAATCCTAAGCATAGCACAAGATCGTGTAGTTTGTCTGCTAGAGCTTTCACAATGTCAAGTATCATTTCCTTAGACCATGAGATTGTGAAACTCCCGGATACCATAGGAGTGCTTTGGGTGTATCAAACGTCACAACGTAAATGGGTGATTATAAAGGTGCACTACAGGCATCTACGAAAGTGTATGTTGGGTTGGTATGAATAGAGACTGGGATTTGTCGCTCCGTCTGACTGAGATGTATCTCTCGGCCCACTCGGTAATGCATCATCATAATGAGCCCAATGTGACTAAGGAGTTAACCACGGGATGATGTGTTATGGAATGAGTAAAGAGACTTGCTGGCAACGAGATTGAACAAGGTATAGGGATAGCGGCGATCAAATCTCGGGAAAGTATCATACTGGTAGACAAAGGGAATTGCATACAAGATTGAGTGAACCCTCGACATCATAGTTCATCCGATGATATCATCGTGGAACATGTGGGAGCCAACATGGGTATCCGGACCCCGTTGTTGGTTATTGGCCGGAGAGATGTCTTGGTCATGTGTGCATGGTTCCCGAACCCGTAGGGTCTACACACTTAAGGTTCGGTGACCCAAGAGTTATTATGGGAATTGTATGTGTGGTTAGTGAAGGTTGTTCAAAGTACCGGATGAGATCCCGGACGTCACGGGGAATTCTGGAATAGTCTGGAGGTAAAGATTTATGTATGGGAAGTCTAGTTTCGGTCGCGAGAAAAGTTTCGGGGTTTATCGGTATTATATCGGGACCACCGAAAGCGTACCGGGGGTCCACCGGGAGGGTCCACCTATCCCACAGGGCTACATGGGCTGAAAGGAGAAGGGAACCAGGCCCCTAGTGGGCTGGTGCGAGCCAAGGGACGAGGCCCAAGGCGCCTAGGGCTAAACCCTAGGGCGTGGGGCTGCCACCCACCGCCTTGGGTGGGAAGCCACCCCTAGGGTGTCTCCATGTCCCTCCTCCTAGGGCTGCCGCCACACCTCCTAGGGAAACCCTAGGGTGGCCGGCCCCCTATCCCTCCCTCCTATAAATAGTGGAGGTCTTGGGAGGGCTGCACACACGTGAATCTCTCTCCCTCGGCGCAATCCTACCTCTCCACCTCTCCTCCTCCGCGGTGCTTGGCGAAGCCGTGCCGGAGAGCCACAAACTCCATCGCCACCACTCTGTCGTGTTGCCGGAGTTCTCCCTCAACTTCTCATTCGTCCTTGCTGGATCAAGAAGGAGGAGACGTCCCGGGGTTGTAGGTGTGTTTAACGTGGAGACACGAAACGTTCGGTTTTGGATCGGATTGCTGCGAGTACGACTCCATAACCCGCGTTCATAGTAACGCTTCCGCTTTGCGATCTTCAACAGTATGAAGATGCTCTTCCTCTCTCGTTGCTGGTTTCTCCTAGTTTGATCTTGGTGTGACGTAGGAAATTTTTTAAATTATTACTATGTACCCCAACACTTCCGGGGACCGGAAGGTCCGCATGGTTCCGGAATGCTTTCGGGTCACCTAGAAAAACTGCACTTTTGTGTAAACTCTCTCTTTTGCATGGAATCTTACCGGAACCTGGCCCAAACTTTCATACCCTGGAACTTCTGCGCTTGCGAGAACTTTCGAGCCATGGAACTTCCGCCCATAGTCCTAGCAGCTTCCGGCGTACCCCAGGGAGGAGACAAACTCTCTGGATAGGATGGAACTTGCCTGGAGCTTGACCGGAACTTCCATGGTCCATAACTTCCATGCACAGCCGGAACTTCCGGTCATCGCAGGAATCTGGCTCCATGGGCTGGATTTGGTCCGACCTATAAATAGTCTTCTTTTTCCCCACAAAGAACTTGATGACTTCGTTCTCTCCCACCACCATTTTCAGACCTCGATTTCTTGAAGTTCTCCCTCCTTAGCCAACCAAAGTTCTTTATCTTATGAGGTGTGAAAGACGAGTGCGTGATCTAAACATACACCAAAGCAAAAGTTGAATCCCCCTTGTTTTCGTGTTGCATCATTTACTCTTGGAGGTTGGAGACTCCTAGGCGGTAGGAGTACTCCGGTGGGGAATCGTTCATTGTGATTTCCCCTAGAAAGTTTATGAGGGTTTGGAGGCCACCTCAAGGCCTACCACTCATGGTTGAGAAACGCCTTCGTGGTGTTGTATCAAGGGGTGAATAGGATGAGCCTTCGTGGCGTTGGTGTGCCTTCGTGGTAACATCCACCTGTCTAAATGGTGATGTAGCTTCCTGTAACGACTAAGATGCGGTCCTTTCCGATCTGGGGATCGAGGCCCCGAATTGGAAAGGAGCACATATAAGCGTCTGGCAAACAAGGTATCATAGCACATACATAATATCAACAGAATGACAATAAGGGATTCAATTGCCATCTCATAAATATATCAGAGTACATCACGCATACAATCAAGGTAGTTCCGCTACGGACTACAAAACAAGGGAAATGACTATGCTACCCTGCGTGCTGGCCCACGATCACGACCACGCCTCAATCTTCTATACAGTTCACGTACAGGCGGTCGTTCTCCTCGTCGTACTGCCACGCCAGCTACGTGCCATCGGGGTCACCTGTCTCGGGGGTACCTGAACCTGTTGGTGTTGCGAAGGAATCTGTGAGCCACGGGGACTCAGCAATCTATGACCTCGGTGCCAGAACTAGTCAAGTTATTTAGGATGGAAAGGTGGAGTACTTAGGTTGCAGCATCCTCAGCTTGATATGGTGGCTAACTTACGTAGAACATATATGAAGGTGGTCTAAGCTAGCGGTCGATGATAGATAATCACTAAGTGATCCTGAACACCTACCTACATCAATCATAACCCCACCATGTTCCCGATCGAAGAGAGATCTTCGAAGGGGACAGTCACAGTTACGCACACAGTTGGCAATTTAATTAGCTTATGTTTAAGTTATCTATTACCAGATGTTAACAAAATATTCCAAGTTGCCACATAACCGTGGGCACGGATTTCCGAAAGTTTAAACTCTGCATGGGTGCTCCAACTAGTCCATCACAAACGTACACGGGCCGCAAAGTAATCCTCTATCACGAATCTCGTGATCTCGTCGGATTCCTTAGAGGAAAACCTCAACTCTGGGGAGAACCAAAGCTTCACCGGGATTCCTATACGCAAGATATATCGCTAAGGTAAGACAAGACTAGCAGGACCTCCCGTCGTGTCGACGACCCTGATAAGAGCCGCATATCTCAGTCTCGGGACACGAGGGATGAGTCACACTACAGGTATACCAAACCTCAGGTTGCCCTGTGGTGGCCCCATAGTCTGCCCAGTTTGGACCAACACTCATGAGGAGCATTGGCCCGGGTTGTTGATTAGATTCCTCGGGGTAGCTATTCCCTATGCAGATTATTATTAAGTGATTAGCAAATTAACACCAATGTTGGGTCCTGCCGGACAAGTCTTAACACTACGCGATTTATCGAGGGGGTCCCCATAACAACCCGAACGTGTTAGGAGCGATCAATATGGAATCAAACACCGGTAGCCGGTAACTATGGCGGCAATAACGGAACAAAGCACCCGGCAAAAGGCTAGGCGTTCCGTTATTTACCAAGTATATAGGTGCATTAATTAAATAACAGAATTAAGATAATGATATCAAGCTCATGTTATCACATGAGACAAAGCACCTGCATCTAGCAACGCTAACATTAGTAGCTGAGCAAAGCCTACTTAGCCATTCAAGTTTGCTAGGAGGGGATAAGTGTTTGGTTTCATGGCATTTCAGGATGCAATGTATTTCAGTGGTAGGCAGCGAGCATATGACAAAGGAAACGTAATCTAGCATAACAAGTCTAGAGATGGAATCAAGGTCATATCATCTTGCCTGTGATATCCTCAGCTTGGAATGGTTCTTGTTCGTCCTGCACGTACTCTCCTGAATCCACGTACTCGTTCTCCGATCCTGGTGCTACCCAACATAAGAATAACATCCAATGAACAACAGCACCTCAATATGCAACAAACACATGATGCATGAGATGAATATGAGCATGCATCACTATTTCTATCACTAGCACAAGCATAAAGAGTAAATACATGTTCCTGGACAGAACTGCATCCTAACCTATTTTGACATGCATTAGAATGGCATGATCATATGCGTCTCGTGAAAATGATGCAAAAGCATATAAAGAACATAACAATCGGAGCTACGGATCAACGGGAAACAACGAAACAAGATATGACGCCCTACGTGTCAAATTCATCACAACACACTCCAATGGCTCAACTCTGGTATTTCCAGGTAGCCAAGACATAAAAAAACCAGCATGGATGGGGTGGAGCAAAGAAGAACACCGCATCAACAACTAAGCACTCACAAACATCAACATGACAAAACTACACAATCTGCCATAAACTGCATCATAGCACTTTGTAAGCTACATGCAAAGCACCTACAGCCACCCAAATATGAAAAATAATATATGTGGCTGTAGCTATCCAAGATTACTACCAGCACAATCAAGAATCACACACAAAGGAATTAAACACAGAAAGTTACAAGGCTGCAAATTTGCCCAAAAATATCAGATTTCAGGGACTTAGTGAAAATTCCAGATTCTCACTATCTGCCTATGCTCTGAAGCATTTTGACAGCAGCCAAAACAATATCTACAGGACTCCAAATGGCATGAAATTTTAAAGGGAGCTAGACAAATATATCAGCTTCAACTTTCCAGTTGAAACCTAAGGCTAGATCACAACACATTGACCTGCACAACCTCATCAACAGGAGAAGAAAATATAAACAGATTCTCAGACTTAGTGAAAATCCCACATTTTCACTAATCTGGAATTTCAGCCACATGCAAACTTTGTCTAGGCACAACTTGCACACAAGATTCCCTAAGTGATAAATGACACCAACAAGCTATAGAGGGGATCACCCTCTACTGCCACAACAAGATAACATGCCCTTGGGCTCATCACACTCCATGGAAACAAGGACTAAACTTAGAACAAATCTGAATATGTCATCTCCAGAAAGTGTTCCAATGGCAAAACTAAGTTCACCAATGGATTCCTTGGGATATTCTACCCCAAAATCATATATAATATCTATGCACTTACTTGGAGCAAGTGACCACAAACAAGGAAGGAAAATCTACTAGGAACATACATAGTGAATAGTGCATCATCTCATGTGCACATCACTATATCCACTCATACATAGTTACTTGTTCATGTGCAACAACAACAAAAGTGACATGAGGGTTTTGACCCCATGTATGTCTGTCATAGCACATCATCATCCAAGATCATCTACCAAGCTATCCACACACACAAGACATCATGCCCCCTCACATATGGTCATGTGAAGGTGCATAGTTGACTTGCAAAGGTGGGGTGATCACACACACCATCTACTCCAATACACCACACTAAAACATGCTCTTGATCAAAACACAATATGTAAGTCCTCTAAATATGTAACACAAGCATGGGAGAATCATATCACATACACATGCACAACTACTTGTGCCACATGAGTTAAACTCATGTGTGTGTGTTGCACACACACACCACAAGATATATGCACACAAGCATACCACACTACTCCACATAAGCATCTCACTAGTTGCATCTACACACATGCACTTATGCTAGCATCACCACACACTCACATACATACAACCATGCATGCACACATATACACACATACACCACACTCAGATATGTTACCATCACCACTACATGTACTAGACAGGAAAAGAAAAATAAAATGCACACCTTTCTTGCACTATTATTTAGGCACAAGGTGTAGCAAGTAAATAGCAAAGGAAAAATCAAAGAATGAAAGAAAAAAATAAAAGGGCAGGCCTGGGATCGAACCCGGGTGCCTCTGGTTACAACACAGAGCCCAAACCACCACACCACAGTCACTGCGATATGGAAGGGGGCTCCAACAGGGTAAGGCATCCCCTGTATCTTACTGTGCCGAAACAAATCAAAACAAAAGGTGCCGAGGGGAGATTCGAACCCACGCCCTCTCATCAGGCAACACAACACCACTACCACTACGCTACGGATCGGCAACTGACAGAGAAGGGGCATATTCCCTTTTGAGTATCCCCTCCTGCATCTCCACTGCCCGACGATGGCCAGAACAGGGGAAGGTGCTCGCCGGTGTTGTGCTACGAATTGAGCTACAGCTGCTATATGGAAGGTTGCTTGGGCAACCACGGTTCCATTTCTACTGCAACTACTGCCCGAGAGGCCCTACAACGTTGGATCCACGACGAGCGGCGGCTCCGGCGACAGAGGAGACGCACACGACGAAACTAAGCTACGGCTCTCGATCTAGGACAGGGAGGAAGGAAGAGAGGTACAACCTCACGTACGGGTCGAGGAGGAAGGTGCCCGTAGAGGAAGTACTAGGAAGAAGCGCGTCGGCGAAGAAGCTCATCGGAGAAGAAGCGCTGTCAGGAAGAAGAGGAAGTAGAGGCGATGAAGACGATCCAGCAACGGGAACGGTCTCCTGGAGAGATCTACGAGCTCCTGGACCCTTCGACGAGGAGGAAAGAGCACCACAGCGACGGCGGCGACCTTCTTCACGGCTCGGCCATGGCGGAGCCGATCTGCTTACCTTTCGTCGTCGACAGAGAGAGGAGGAAGATAAGATTGGAAGTGCGGCGGCGGAGGAGGAACCCTCGCCAAGGCACGGACTCCAAGAGGGTTAAATAGGGCGATGGGGGGAGAGAGAGGGACGTGGCGCGGCCATGTGCGCGACGCTCTCCGGTGAAAAGAAGAGGGGAACGAATGGGAGGATGACAAGCGGGACCCACGTGCCGAGCTGGAAAGCAAGGAAGAAGAGAGGGACGCGCCCTGGCTCGCGAGAGAGAGAGGGAAGCGGGCCGACTAGTGGGAGGAGGCCCACCTAGTGGCGACAGATAGAGAAAGAAAGCCCCTTGACTAATTCCTATTAAAACAAAATAGAGAAAGGAAAAAATAGACACAGGGCTATCTGTTGGAGATAAAAACAAAATAAAATGCCCCTGGTCATGAAAACATTTAACCTATTTGAATAAAATACAAAGGGAATTTTTGGAGCAACTTGAATAAATACAAAACAGCATTAAAGGTTCTATTTTGGATTTATTTGCACCCTTATTACAACTTAACCAAACATCAAACATATCACTCCAATATCCCCACAATATTCCCTAAACATTGGACATTTTAAAATCATGGAAGGAATAGTTGGAATAAGGAGCTAGAGATAATTGAGAGAAAGGGGTTTTGAAAACTAGTGCCACCACAATACTATTACTACTAGCCACATGAAATCACAAGTTAACCACACATCTCATGAGAACACAATGCAATCACAAGGACAAGACATGGCATGAAACAAAATGGTATGCAAGCATGCAAGGAAGAAAATAAGGGACACATGAAATCATACATGCATAGGACACTCTCATATCAATGACAAGGTGGACCCACATGAAGTAGGTTCCAAATAGGGAAGGTTTTACACTTGGGGCATTACACTTCCCTCCAAGGAAGTGAACATCGGGATATATCCTCATCTCTCGGAGTTGTGGATGTTCCTAACCCCAGCTCCTTACTTGTGGTTACTTGTCTCCTTAACTGTTTAACCTGATTTCATATTAACGATTGTTTATCTAGTTAGGTGCTTAACTTGTATATCATACTTGTCTCCTTGTCACGGGTGCAATTGTTAGCCTAAAGTTCATATTCCACATTATTGCCTAAAATTGTAATTGTACTTATTCACACCCCCCCTCAAGGTTCATCTCGATCCTTTTCAATTCGTATGAGAGCCTCGTGCTCTAATCGTGTGGCTTAACTGCCCTAGAGCAAGATGGATAAGATGGGAACCCTCTGATTGCACTTCCTATTGGGAGAGGATCTTCATCCACAAATGAAAGGAGATCCTTCACTTATGAGGATCTTGAATGGGCCCTTGCTAAGTAGAAAGAGAAGCATTATGCTTCCATTTGTGGCCTTGGTCAAAATGAGGTTGGATGCATTAGGTGCAAAAACTCCGCCACTGGAGAACCCAATGGGTGTGATAAAACAACCAAATGCATCTCTCCCTCATTTGGACCAACAACCTCAAGTTGATAACAACACCAGTGTTCCATGGTTGTATACAAAACCTAGAGTGGAGAAACCTAAGTATAATGCTGGGGGGAAACCCTCCTTTAATTGATGACACTGTCGTTTTCTTTGTGGAGAGTTGGTATGAAGTATCATCTTAGGTTTGCCAACGATGGGATGCTGGAGATCTTGGAGAAAGGTTACAACCCCACGAACCCCAAGGATCTCACACTCAGCGAAGTATACGACAAGCACCTCAATGACACCTCGATCATGCTCATAAGAAAGGGCATGTCGCACAAGCAGAAAAGTCCCTACATTCACCTATCAAATGCAAAAGAACTTTGGGATAGCATTGTGATGACCAAGACGGGAACGCCCTCTCTTTGTATTGCACAATATGAGATTGAAAAAGGGGCATTACAATATTTCTGCATGAAGAAAGGTGAGAACCCCAAGCATCTTCTTGAGAGATTGATGACACTTCTTGCCGACATAGAATCATATGATTGTAACAAGAGCTAAGATGGATTTAACTTGACCAAACGGTTTCTTGTGGATAAACTACTAAATGCTCTTGCTCTGTATCACGATCAAATGGTATGCAACATAATAAGAGGGCATGGCTTGAAGGAAATGTCTCCCGATGATGCCATTTTAACCTTCCAATTATTCAAAGAATCAAAGGCCAATGTGACAAGACATCTTGCCATGCATGGATCGTCATCACCTAAGACAAATATTTCCTTGAAGGCCAAGCATGTGTGGGATGATGATGTTAGTGAAGAAGAAGAAGAGGAATAAGAAGGTTATGAAGATGAATCAGATGACGGGCTCTCATATGAAGACATGGCCCTCTTTGTGAACAAGTTTAGTGCGGTAAAATTCAAGGGAAGATTCTAAAAGAAGAAAATAAGGACTTGCTACAATTCTGAAGAAAATAACCACTTCTCAAACGAGTGTCCGTATGAGAATAGAGAAGACAAACTAAGATTTCTAAAGACTTTTGTAAAGAAGAAGTTGCCTAACCCATTAAACTCCCAGTTCGGGAAGAGAGATGGAAAGGCAATGGTTGCTCAAGATGAATCTGACCCCGATGATGTTGGGAGTGTTGCAGGCGTAGCCCAAGACACTCAAAACACACTGAGAATTGTCAACAAAAGTGGTGATGTTCTCACATACAACTACATGAAAGACTACAATGGTAACACACATAAATGTCTCATGGCAAAGGGAGTGGTAGAAGATGATGAGACACAAACATCTTCGGACAAAGTGAAGGTAACTCCACGACCTAACCCTCCTCTATTTTCCTCTACCACATCTAGTGATGAATATCTTTATGCACAGGAGCATGATCATGAATCTAAAATAAGTGATGCTATGGTTGTTAAAATGAATAAATTCATGTGCTCTCTCAAAGGAAATAAACTCATTATATTTCGTGTGCTTATGTCGATGGTGAGTAAGCCAACCACCTCCATTAAGGAACTTGAAACCCTCGTTGTCGAGGAAAAGGAGAAATGTGAAATCCTTGAGCAGAAAGTCCTATATGAGGAAGCACGTAATGACGAATTGTGTTTCAAAATAGATGCAAACATTGATAAGAACACTAAATAACTTGTCGCTTTGACAAAGAGTAAAAGCTCTTATAAAGTGTTAAAAATGACAAGTGTAAGCTTGAAGAGTTTCATGCCACTCTTTCTAAGAATTGTGAGCTCTTACATTTGTCTTTAAAGACAAAGGAAGAGGAGCTCCACATCCTTACAAAGAAGTTTGACAAACTCAAGCTTACATATCTTAACACTCCTAGAAAAATTTACTCCTCTCCTATTATAAACATTGATGATTGTGTTACTAACCCCGGTGGTGACCTAGCTAGTGTACTTGAGGAGAACATGTTGGTGAAGGCTCAAACTGAAAAAGGGATCATGTCATGTGCCCAAGGACAAAAGAACCTCAATGAAGTGTTGAGTAAACACAAGGAGGTATAGGTTGAGGAAGGGCTTGGATTTTATCCAAGCATAAGCAAGAATACAATGACGACATATAAGTCCACAACTCCCCTCATAGAGATGTTTGGAAGGGCACAAGGAAAATGGATTGGGAAATGTTGGGAGGGTTGCGAGTAGGAAGGCCACAAGGGACCAGCCTACTCCCAAAAAGCCAAAAGAATGTATGCCTCCATCATATGTGCTTCGTAAGCCAAAATATGGAGATGTCTATGCTAAATTTGTTGGGCCTAGAAATGCTTTTCGTTTCTATGCAGTTTGGGTCCCTATCTTGTTACTAACATGAGAGGTCCCATTGTAAAATGGGTGCCTCTAACCAAGACTTGAAATGTGTGTAGGTTGCCATCTCTAGTGGAGTCAAATGGGTGATTGAGAGCGGATGCACCAATCATATGATCGGATATGCCACATTGCTCACGGACTTCATGGAGGCAATTCGACCATTTATGAGCATTGTCTTTTGTGGTGGGTCTAAAGGACAGGTACTTGGTTTGGACAAGGTGGCCACAACTGACATGTCACTTGCAAATGTCATGCTTGTCCAATCCCTTAAATATCACTTACTTTATGTTACACTTTTTGGACTAACAGATGTGAAAGTCTTTATGAGAGATACTCTCAAAGTTGCCTTTGGGGGAGTGGATGGCAACCTTTGCACGGTTGATTTCTCTAAAGAGAGCACACTCAATGGAACTTGCCTCATGGCCAAGGCCAGCGAGGGATGGCTATGGCATCGCCGGCTATCCTATGTCGTCATGAGAAATCTTCAAGATCTCTTAAAGGGTGAACACATCCTTGGACTAACCAATGTATCGTTTGACAAAGATCGTGTGTGCAGTGCATGCATAGCCGGGAAGCAACATCAATCAAAGCACCCCCCAAGAATATAGTATCAACTTCAAGACCTTTGGAGCTCCTTCAAGAAGTATGGGTTCATCATTGTTGATGATTACTCAAGATACACATGGGTGTTCTTTCTTAAATCCAAGGATGAGACAAAGATTACTTCCATTGATTTTGCCAAGCAAGTTCAACGCAAGTTCGACAAATAAATCTTGGCAATAAAAAGTGACAATGGATCTAAATTCAAGAACTACACCCTCGAAGAGTTCCTTAGTGATGAAGGAATTGAGCATCAATACTCTGCACCATATACCCCGCAACAAAATGGGGTAGCCGAAAGGAAGAACTGCACTCTTGTGGAGATGGAAAATCCATGTTGGATGAGTACAAGTCTCCCCATAGCTTTTAGGAAGAAGCCGTAAACACCGCATGGCATGCATCAAATTGTCTCTTCCTCCGCACGATCTTGGAGAAGACCCCATATGAGCTCATAACCGGAAACAAGCCAAATGTCAAGTATTTCTGGGTATTTGGCTGCAAATGCTTCATTCTCAACAAGAGATAACAGTTAGGAAAATTTCAGTCTAAAACAACCAAAGGAATATTTTTTGGTTATGGATCAAACTCTCATGTCTATACGATCTATAAGAAATCCACCGGATCCGTTTTAGAAACTTGTGATGTGGTGTTTGATGAATTTAATGGATCCCATGGGGAGCAAGTTGATCTAAGTGATGCAGGTGAAGAAGATCCTTCGCAAGACATTTTTACCATGGGTGTAGGTGCTATCCTTCCAATGGAACATGTTCCTTGTGAAGGTGAAGATGAGGACACAAGCACCACTCATGCTCAACCAACTACTACACCTTCATCACCACAAGATCTCATCCCCCAAGTGGAGTCCATAATTCAAGAACAAGAAGATGTTCACCATCAGATACACAAACAAGAAAATGTTCATCGTCAAGTACAAGAACAAAACCAAGTCCATCATCAACTACAAGAACAAGAACATGCACATGTCGATGTTGATGAACCTGCTGATGGTGATGAACCTCAACATATGATGCATGAAGAAGAAGATATTCCTCCACACATTATAGATCCTTATGTTGAAGATATTGATCATTGGAACAAAGTTAAACCTCGTGAAACCTTAACCTCCATCATGCCTCGTGTGGCCGGTGGTGTTTACGTTGACCAAATTCTCACTAACATATCGGAAGGTAGAGTCACTCATAAACAATTGACAAACTTTTGTGCTCACTTTTCTTTTGTCTCTAGAGTTGTGCTGCTCAAGGCACAAGATGTGTTGACGGACCACGACTGGCTTGTTGTCAGGCAAGAAGAGTTGAACAGCTTCGAGCGCAAAAAAAATTGTTCTTTAGTCAAAAGTCCAACCAAGGACCACAATGTCATTGGAACAAAATGGATCTTCGAGAACAAACAAGATGAAAATGGCCTAATCATCAAAAACCAGGCAAGGTTAGTCACACAAGGGTACTCACAATTTGAAGGTTTGGACTTTGATGAGACCTTTGTCATCGTTGCCTATCTTGAATCAATTCACATTCTACTTGCTTATGCTTCTTTCAATTGTTTTAATTTACATTAAATGGACGTGAAGAGTGCTTTTCTTAACGGTCTTCTATAAGAAGAAGTATATGTAGCACAATCACCCGGTTTCATTGACCCCGATCGCAAATACTATGTGTACAAACTTCACAAGGCCTTATATGGCCTCAAACAAGCACCTCGTGATTGGTATGATCATCTTAAGAAGTTTCTACTCGATGATGGTTTTGTGAGAGCGGTGATTGACCCTACTCTCTTCACTAAGAGGGGAAAAGATGATTGATCTTGTGCCAAATTTATGTAGATGATATTATTTTTGGTTCCCCTAACATCCATTTATGCAAGAAGTTTGCAGAATCCATGACAAAGACCTTTGAGATGTCACTTAATGCGGATTTCAAGTTATTTCTTGGTTTTAAAATCCAACACATCCTTGTGAAGTTCGGAATGACAAATGCCAGTCCATGCAAGGTGCCCATGCCAACCACAACTGCTCTTAACGAAGACACAAACGGTATTCCATTTGACCCATCTCTTTACGACTCTATGATTGGTTCATTGCTTTATCTTTGTGCATCTAGACTAGACATCACGTTAAGTGTAAGCATTTGTGCAAGATTTCAAGCTTCCCCTAGGGAAAGTCATCATAAGGCAGTTAAGCATATTCTCAGATACCTTGTTCACACCCCAAAGTTGGGTCTATGGTACCCCAAGGATGCCAAGTTTGATCTCATTGGGTACATGCATGTAGATTGGCCTGGAGACAAGGTGGGAAGGAAGTCCACCTCCGGGGCATGTCAGTTTCTTGGATGGTCCATGGTAAGTTGGTCCTCGAGGAAGAAAAATTATGTCTCTCTATTCACTGATGAATCTGAATATATTGCAACCGCAAGTTGTGCAACACAATTGCTATGGATGAGGCAAACTTTGAAGGACTATGGTATAACTTATAGAGAGGTGCCTCTACTATGCGATAATCGAAGTGCCATCAAGATTGTTGAAAACCCTAGTGATCACTACCGCACCAAGCACATTGACATTCGGTATCACTTCTTAAGAGACCATGTGCAAAAGGGTGACATTGACATTGCTCATGTTGGCACGGATATGCAACTTGTTGACATTCTCACCAAACCACTAGATGAACATAGGTTCTGTCAACTTAGGCGTGAACTTGGTATCTTGGAGCTTGATAGCATTATGTGAAAGTTTGCACACGTGCATACATTTATTTCATGCCTTGTGTAGATGTAGGCATTTATCTAGGGGGGACACTCAATTCATGAGTTCTCTCACCCTATGTGATGCATAAATAAAACAAACACTCTCAAATTTATTGTAATCACTTTTGTGACTTGGTACTTTAAATGATGGAGTTGTGATGTTGGGATCAGGGTTAAGATCTTCGCAGTGCCAAGTAACATATACTCAAACATGGTGGATTCGTCCAGCGCCCTCTTTTCAAAAGGTTGAACTGCTGCCATCTCTCATGATGTTTTGCTTCTGTTTTTGTTTTCATCTCTCTCGTTTTCTTGATTTTTCCCTTTACAAAGTGAGTGACCTTAGCTCAAGTTCTTCCCAAGCCTCCTCTCGAAAAACTCTGATATTTTCTTGGTTCACAAGCTTCATCCTTACACATACATATTGTTGGGATGGTGGTGATCCTAGCAGCTTTCGGTCCCGCTCCCTTCAGTTCTCAGGATTTTAGGGAGGCCGCATTCTCTCTGGATAATCCGAAACTTTTGGGACGCGCCAGGAACTTCCGCCCACCACAACATCTGGCCTAGCCCGGAACTTCCGGGCGTCATGAATTTGGGGCACTTAACAGTGGGTCAAGTGGGTGCAAAGGGGTATCCGCCTGTTTGTTCCTCTGCCCCTCTCCTCCCCTCTTCCTGTGACGCCCCCTCCCATCGACGTCTCCCAGGCGAGCTGTCGGCCCACAGAACCTTCGCCCTTCCTCCCTCATCATGCTCGGAGGACATCTCGTGTGTTCATCGCCGTCTCCATGGAGGAAGGTAACCTAAGTGTCTCTTCTGCTATCTCTCTGGATTCACTCCTAAGGATTGTGGTTCACATTTATGGCATTAGGATACAAACAAACACCACTCAAGTACTGCATCCATAATAGATATGCAATCACCCTTCCCTTCACATCCACTGTGCACATTATGCCTGCCTTTTTTTGGATCCGGATGGAATCCTGCGACCATGTTGGTGCCCAAACTTCCGGCCTCGCTAGGGTTTCGATGCCAGGATTGGGTCCGGTACTTCCGACGGCCAGAACTTCCGGTCCTACGGAACTTCGGCCCACCGGACCTTCTGGCCCTTCCGAGAACCTCCGGTCTAAGCAGAGTACTCGCATCCTATGCACAATGCGATTCTTTGGTTTTTTTATTTTTTGTGAAGCTTGTGCACTTATTCTATCCTCTTTCTATCCCTCTCAACTCTTTCAGTAGGCAGTTCTGGTTCGCGTGCTCGCACATCAAAGGTGTATGAATGGAAATCCAAAGAGAGGGCCAAGAAGACCCGGGATGTTGTGTTAGGTCCTGAGAACATGTTTGACTGCTATCCCGAGGATGATGTTGTGTCTCAAGACCATGGTACCCCTCCTCCTGCTCCCACTCCCTCCAAGAAGCGGAAGACTGCTTCCAAGAAGGCTAAGCTAGTTCCTATTCATCGTCCTCCGCATGTGACTGTCTCTATGAAAAAACTATCAGCATCGGAGTGGGTTGCTCGGCGCAGGGACAATCCTTATCGTCATGACCGTGAAACTGTGGCTAACCTCACGTTTTGGACTCTATTTCAGCAATGCACATATGATCAGATTTTCACTCGTTTTTTCAATAAGTATGTCATTCAGAAGAGTATCAACACGGATCATTCTGACACGACTCCCACCAACGCTGCATACTTTGATGGAATCAAGAGTATCTGTGTCAAGTTGAACATCCTCCCTCTCATGAGTTTTCAGCATGATGTGTCTCCACCTCTTGTGGCCTAATTCTATGCTATGGTGCATTTTAGGACTCGTACACAGCGTACTCTTACTTGGATGTCTGGTGATGAGAAGTTATGTGTCCCGCTCTCTGTTCTGGCTTGTCTTTTGGACTATGAGTATAGTGATCCTACTGCTGATCATGGGCTCAATATCCATGACAAAGGGGTCTTTTGGGTCCACCACTTGGCTGATTTATACTCCCCTGGTGGCATGGTTGGTTATGTTGGTGACCTTCTACCTTTATATGATATCATGCACCGGATCTTTCGTGAAGTTCTGGCAATCAAAATTGGTGACGAAAACAAGATTCGTGGTCACCTCATCAATCTTCTCCACTAAACTTGTCACAGCTCTGATCAAGGCCCCATTGATGTGATGGATTTTATATGGAATGCAATGTACAGTGTGGTGATGAACCGCAAGTTACCAATCTATGATCCCTATATTGCTGCCTTGATTGCTGAGGTTGCTCCTAAAGCAATTATTGGTCGGTGTTTGAGTGTTCATACCAGTGTTAACTTGTTGGTTCAAGAAAGGCAAGGCTACTATCAATGAGGCTGAGGATGATGAGGAAGATGATCTTAATGCTTGGGGTGCACATCACTTTGAACTTCGCTCTCGCCCTCATATTTATCATCATGGGCAACCTAGTGACTCCCGGTCCAGAAAGGGCAACAAACTTTGGAGTCTTTTCAAGAACATGTTTTGTCTGCAACAGGATATGCACAAGAAGCAGTGGGAGGAGTACAAGTCTAGGAAGGAGGGCCTGAAGGTCCTTAAGGATGGTTTGCGTGCATCTGGTATGGCTCTTGCTCATGGTTCCGAGTCAAATGTGACTCCGTTTGATAAGTACCAGTCCAAGCATGCTCGGTTTGATGTTGAAGCCAGGGATGAAGCCTCTTCTGATCGCCCTCACAGCATGGTGTCCTTTGGAGAGTCGACCGACAACTCATCTGCTACCTAGGGGCTCGGGTTGTGCCCCCTTTTTCTGCCTTTTTCTTTTTTGCCATCTTAATGACAAAGAGGGAGAGCTTGATAGGCTTGGTCGTTGACTTATCATTCTTCTTTTGCCTATTATGTGTCACATATTGGAACATTTGCTCTTATTTTGCTTTTATTCGAACCGTCCTCTTGTTTGAACCTTACTGTTATATGTTCGTTAACTATTTATCCATGGGTGAGCACTTCATGGGCTACAATATGTTGCATGAAGATATTCTGTACTCTCATCTGACACTATGAGCGACATCTATCATGATTAATATATCCTTATATGTCTCTTCACATGTGCAAAACAAGGTTAGAAAATCATTCTATGTCAATTATGTCCTTCTTGTGTTGGTAGCACAAAGTGAGGGGGAGCTCCTTCCAAATGTGTCTTCTATATTCAAATGGAAATCTAAAATAAGACATTGGTTGTGGGGGAGTTTCTTCCTTTCATTAAAACTGTTTTACATCATGCATACCTTGTGGCTACCCTCTCAAGCAAGGTTATCATCTCTGTCAAAAAGGGGGAGATTGAAAGTGCATTGTTGCCCTTAACACCTTTTGACATCTATGACAATCTCATTTGTGTTTCTAACCACATGCTCTAGTGTAAACAACACCGTCAAATCTGAAGTGAAGCATGGATGGTTATTCTCCCTCTACTCGGAAAAAGTAAGAAGCGTGTGCCAGAGTGTTTTCTTCTTTCTTGAGTCCTTAGGACATCCACACTTTTAAGAGGGGTGCATCATGAAAATACGTGGGATTCAACTTCACGTACACATATGATCTCTCACAACTAATTCTCAAAGGAGGTCTGATTAGTATACTCGTGCAATGTTCTGATAAGGCCGGATCTTCCGGGACGGCCGGAACTTCCAGGGACCGGAAGGTCCGGGAAGCTTCTGCGTCACCCAGAAAAACTACACTTTTTTGGAAACTCTATGTTTTGCGCGGAACCTCGCTGGAACTTCCGTACCCCAGAACTTTCGGGCTTGTCGGAACTTCCAGGCTGCGGAACTTCCGCCCACGGTACTAGCAACTTTCAGGGTACCTAGGGAGGCGACAAACTCTCTGGATATGTCGGAACCTTCCCGGAGCTTGGCCAGAACTTCCGTGGTCCGAAACTTCCATGGACAACCGAGACTTCCGGTATTCGCAGGAATCTCGCTCAAACAGGTGGATTCGGTCCCCAACTATAAATAGTCTTCTTCTTCCCCACGAAGAACTTGACGACTTCATTCTCTCTCACCACCATTTTCAGACCTCGATTTCTTGAAGTTCTCGCCCCTTAGCCAACCAAAGCTCTTGAACTTTTGTGGAGTGAAGGAGGAGTGCCTGATCTACACATACACCAAAGCAAAATTTGAATCCCCCTTGTTTTTGTGTTGCATCTTGTTACTCTTGGAGGTTGGAAACTCCTAGACGGTAGGAGTACTCCGACAAGGAATCATTCATTGTGATGTTCCCCAGAAAGTTTGTGAGGGTTTGGAGACCACCTCAAGGCCTACCACTAGTGGTTGAGAAACGCCTTCGTGGTGTTGTCTCAAGGAGAGAATAGGGTGAGCCTTCGTGGCGTTGGTGTGCCTTCGTGGTAACATACACCTGACTAAATGGTGATGTAGCTTCCCTCCAAGGAAGTGAACATCGGGATATATCCTCTTCTCTTGGAGTTGCGGTTATTCCTAACCCCAACTCCTTACTTGTGGTTACTTGTCTCGTTAACTGTTTAACCTATTTTCATATTAAGGTTTGTTTATCTAGTTAGGTGCTTAACTTGTATATCCACCATAGGGCCGGAACCAATAGGGGCCTTCCCTCTTGGTTGGATTTTACTCTCATCATGTGTGTGAGCGGGCACTTCAAGGCGATTGGGGCACGGTTCATCTTTCATTGTTAATGAAGGTGATGGTGGGGTCAAGAATAAAAAAAGCCTTAACCCCTTACCTGGCGTGCCAAATATCGTACTCCCTCCGTTCCTAAATATAAGTCTTTTTAAAATTTCACTAGAAAACTTCATACGAAACAAAATGAGTGAATCTACATTTTAAAGTATGTCTATATACATCCGTATGTAGTCTTTCAGTGAAACATCTAAAAGACTTATATTTAGAAACAGAGGGAGTAGTGTCTAACTCATGCATCAACAATCAAAGATAACTTGTTTCTTAGTTTGGCCATGGGCCAAACAATTGGTTCGTCTTCGAAATGTAAAATTACAAATGACACAAACAATTAATACATGTTCAGATCCTGTTGTGGCATAATACCGTATTTCCTGCTTGTGCTTAGTTGTTGGTGACAATATGAAGATGTTTACATATGCCGAGACGAGCTCTTGTTGTGCTCGAGTGAACTTTGAGTGTGCTTGGAGCTTAGGTGATGGCCCAGGCTACGCTCCCGACCACCCTTGATTTTTCTACTTATGTTTTTCTTTCCTCATGATTGTGTCGTCCCTGCTTGTAGTGGTCCTCCCCTTATATAGAGTTGGGGCACCACAATGGGAATTTTACATGCGTGTGAGGATACGTCAAATCCATGGGCTAGAACCCATGTGACGCCTTGACTAAACGGGCTGCCGTCAGATAGCTTATTGCCTAGTACGACTCCGGGAGAAATCCTTGCTCCGGTCTTCATCGGAGTCGCGACAGCGACGCCCGCGGGTGCTGCTATCTTTCTTGGAAGCGTCGTTGTTGAGGTGTGATGTTCCCCTTCGTCAGCCGTTGCCCGCACCGCCACCTGCGTGCCCCAGGTCCTGATCTGTGGGCCTCTCTCCTGCGGATTCTTGGCGGTGCCGGCGTGGTTGCCGGGGCCCTTCCTGCGGGTGAATCCGGTGGAGGAGATTCAGATTGGGAGAAATCCCTTGGTTGGCCCAGCCGCCACGCCGACGACGACGCTTAAGGGTGCCGTTATTCTTTTTGGAGAAGTCGATATACATCTGCTCCTCTGTTCCCCTTCCTTGCCTCTCGGGTGAAAACCCTAACTCCGGTGGGTGGCAGCTGCGTCCTTGACGTCGTGACCTTCCTGAAGGCGTCGCCTTGAGGGCTGAGTGGTGGTGGGCACTGTGTGGGTCTTGAGCGGTTGCTGGTGGTGGGCACTGCTTCGGGGGAAACCCTAGGATCTGGTCTTCCAGATCGGACGATGGCGATACTGCGGTGCCATTTCTCTATTGGGAGCATCGTTTGTGGAGCAGCGCTGGCAGACTGAGGCAGGAGGTGGAGCGGCTTCGTCTGGCACGGAATTTCGGTGGAGCTGTCAAGTCATGCCTGGCCGACAGGTGCTACGCTGAGTCATGCCTGGTTGGCAGGTGCTACGCACGACAGATCTCCCGGAGTCTTCGCATCTGGACGGACGAGCGCAGGACGGTGGCGACGTTGGGTGCCGTGGTGGCGTCGACGGATGATTGGACTGGCAAGGATGATGCGGATCTCTTTCCTGAAGATGGGTGAGTGGTTCGAGGATGATGGCGGCTGGTAAAACGTGTGCATGAGGTGTGCGTTTTAGGTGTGCTGCACCGAGTGTTATTCCTGATACGTTATGTGGATGGATTGGAAACAACATCGATCTTAGATATGTGGAGTGAGAGCACTCCACATTATCGAGTTTGCAGGTGTGAGTGGTGGCTTTGGGTGGATTGATGTATACTCTTGTTAGACCTTTGTGGAATAATTAATAAGATGGCTGCATGCATCAATTGATGCAGAGGCCGCGGGTTTAACCTCCTTCTCTAAAAAAACGTATAGGCGCATCAGGTACTTGAGTGTTATCCTGATAAGACCTGCTCCTTATCCCCTACACCGTGCTACATTTTTTCATGCCTAGAAATTAAAGACCCGCGATGGTCAATTGTTGATAGCCTTCTTCCACATTTAATGCAAGGTAATCGACATGCCATGATTTCCATCTCCTGCCATTTGAGCACGCGCACGCATTGTGTGTTTCTTAGCATGCTCGGGTTGCGAGAAGGCCTACAAAGGCGTCAGTGATGACATTGTCTCCCATGTTTTGCTAATCCTTCATGGCACAGGTATTGATAAAGATCTGTATGCCTCCGATGCAGCTTTAGATAGCAAGTGGTATTCTTCGATGTTGCAGTTTACTTTCTCCCTTTAACGCCCTTTATTATTTCCATGGATGGTTTTGGGTTGGTCTATGTTGCGTGCTAGGGACACCCTGATCCTGATTACACTGACAAATCATAGATCCCATCAGCTCTTACTTGTTCCTCTTATGTATAGGAGGCCGGTCAAGCATGTCACTTCACAAGGAGAATTATGGCGAGCTACATTTGATTAAGAATGGTAATCTTGGTCCATCCATCTTGAGGGAGTCCTGGATTAAGGGGTTCTCGGGGTGCCGACCCATGGACCGGATCATCAGAGTCCATATAGTTGACGACTTTGTATGAAGGAGTAGCGTGTGTTCCAAGTTTAGAAAGACTAGGTTGGCTCATCTATTCCCGATTATAGTCAGTAACTTGTAAACCCTGGGGTCCCTGGTGTCTATATAAACCAGAGACCCCTATGTGTGTAGAGGAGTGATACGTCTCCAACGTATCTATAATTTTTTATGGTTTCATGCTATTATCTTGTCAAACTTTGAATGTTTTTCATGCCTTTTATATATTTTTTGGGACTAACTTATTAACTCACTGCCAAGAGCCACTTCCTATTTTTTCCATGTTTTTACCCCTTTCACCTGAGGATTTTGAACGGAATCAAAATGGAACGAAACTGCCAAAAAGATTTTTTCCGAAACAGAAAAAGATCGGAGAGCCAGAGAATCAGGGCAGGGGGCCACCAGGGACCCCACAAGCCCTCATGGCGCGGCCAGGGGGCCCGCGGCCCCCTGGCTTGTGGGCTCCCTGAGGCCCCTTTGCCCTAGGTTTTGCGCCTATATATCTCCAAAAATTCCACACAAAATCAGGATATTATCGAAAGTTCTTTTCCGCCGCCGCAAGCTTCTGTCTCCGCAAGATCCCATCTGGGGCACGTTCCGGTGTCCTGCCGGAGGGGAGATTCGGATACGGAGGGCTTCTTCATCAACACCGTGACCTCTCCGATGATGCGTGAGTAGTTCACCATAGACCTTCGGGTCCATAGCTAGTAACTAGATGGCTTGTTCTCTCTCTTAGATCTTCAATACAAAGTTCTCCATGATCTTCATGGAGATCTATCCGATGTAATCTTCTTTTGCGGTGTGTTTGTCGAGATACGATGAATTGTGGATTTATGATCAGATTATCTATGAATCTTATTTGAGTTTCTTCTAATCTCTCTTATGCATGATTTCATATCCTTGTAATTCTCTTCGACTTGTGGGTTTTGTTTGGCCAACTAGATCTATGATTCTTGCAATGGGATATGTGCTTGTTTTTGGGTTCATACCGTGCGGTGACCTCACCCAGTGACAGAAGGGGTAGCGAGGCACGCATCGTGTTGTTGCCATCAAGGGTAAAACGATGGGGGTTTCATCATTGGTTTGAGATTATCCCTCTACATCATGTCATCTTGCTTAAGGCGTTACTCTGTTCGTCATGAACTCAATACACTATATGCATGCTAGATAGCGGTCGATGTGTGGAGTAATAGTAGTAGATGCAGAAAGTATCAGTCTACTTGTCTCGGACGTGATGCCTATATGTATGATCATTGCCTTAGATATCGTCATGACTTTGCGCGGTTCTATCAATTGCTCGACGGTAATTTGTTTACCCACCGTGATATTTGCTATTTTGAGAGAAGCCTCCAGTGAACACTATGGCCCCCAGGTCTACTCCACACCTTATTTTCAGCCTTACACTTTTTACTTCATTGCACTTTTCGCCTTCAGATCTCACTTTGCAAACAATCTTGAAGGGATTGACAACCCCTTTAAAGCGTTGGGTGCAAGCTCTTTTGTGTTTGCGCAGGTACTCTGGACTTGACGAGATTCTCCTACTGGATTGATACATTGGTTCTCAAACTGAGGGAAATACTTACTGCTCCTTTGCTGCATCACCCTTTCCTCTTCAAGGGAAAAACCAACACAAGCCTAGTCTCCGTCAACGTGTCAATTTCTGGCACTGTTGTTTGTTGCCGTAGCAGAAGAATTCTGGCGCCGTTGCCGGGGAGGATCAAGTCAAGAACTCATCCAAGTAGGTGTCGCTAACTCATCTCTTGCATTTACTTTGTTTGCGAGTTGCCTCTCGTTTTCCTCTCCCCCACTTCACAATTTGCCTTTTTCGTTTGCCTTTTCCGTTTGCCTTTTCGTTCGCCCTTTTTCTCACTTGCTCTTTGTTCGCTTGTGTGCTTGCTTGCTTGCCGAAGTCACCATGAATGAAAACACCAAACTTTGTGACTTCTCGAATACTAATAATAATGATTTTATTAGTACTCCAATTGCTCCAGCCACTAGTGCGGAGTCATACGAAATCAATGCCGCTTTGCTGAATCTTGTTACGAAAGAGCAATTCTCTGGCCTTCCTAGTGAAGATGTCGCATCCCATCTCAATACCTTCATTGAGCTTTGCGATATGCAAAAGAAGAGATATGTGGATAATTATGTGATTAAATTGAAGTTTTTTCCTTTCTCGTTGCGAGGTCGCGCAAAAACTTGGTTTTCTTCTTTGCCCAAAAATAGTATCGATTCTTGGGATAAGTGCAAAGATGCTTATATATCCAAGTATTTTCCGCCGGCTAAGATTATCTCTCTCCGTAATGATATCATGAATTTCAAGCAACTTGATCATGAACATGTTGCACAATCTTGGGAGAGAATGAAATTAATGATTAGAAATTGTCCCGCTCATGGCTTGAGTCTTTGGATGATTATTCAAATCTTTTACGTTGGCTTGAATTTCGCTTCTAGAAATATCTTGGACTCCACCTCAGGTGGAACGTTCATGGAAATCACGTTAGGGGAAGCCAAGAAGCTCTTAGACAACATCATGACGAACTACTCTCAGTGGCACACTGAAAGGTCACCTACTAGTGAGAAGGTACACGCTATAGAAGAAATTAACTCGTTGAGTGCTAAGATGGACGAGTTAATGAATTTGGTTGCTAGTAGAAGTGCTCCTTTGGATCCTAATGATATGCCCTTGTCTTCTTTGATTGACAGTAGCAACGCTAGCTTGGACGTTAATTTTTTTGGTAGGAATAACTTTGGAAACAACAATGCTTTTAGAGGAAACTATGTTCCTAGGCCTTTTCCTAGTAACTCCTCTAATAATTTTGGCAACTCCTACAACAATACTCATGGAAATTACAATAGATTACCCTCTGATCTAGAGAGTAATATCAAAGAGTTCATCAACTCTCAAAAGATTTTCAATGCGTCCATAGAGGAAAAGCTACTCAAAATTGACGATTTGGCAAAGAGCGTTGATAGAATGTCTAGTGATGTTGATGCTTTGAAAGTTCGATGTGCTCCTCCCAAGATCAACATGGATGAAACTTTGAAAGCTATGCGTGTTTCCACGATTGAGAGCCAAGAAAGAACCGCCCAAATTTGTGCTAGACATGAATGGCTTAAAAAGGCGTGTTCTCGTGAGAAGAATCACGAAGATCTTAAAGTGCTTGGTGTGACTCCCATTGAATCTTTGTTTTCCTGTGTCAAACCTAATGATTATGGGTCTGGATATGCATCCACTTTGGTTGAAACATGCCCCAATGATTCGGAGTCCATCTATCTTGATGCTAAAAGCATTGAAAGTGGAGTAGAAGATGTTAAAACTTTGAGTAGTAATGAAACTACAACCATGGATTTCAAGGAATTCAATTATGATAGTTGCTCCTTGATTGAATGCATTTCTTTGATCCAATCCATGTTAAACTCTCCACACGCTTATAGCCAAAACAAGGCCTTTACCGATCATATCATTGAAGCTATGATAAAATCTCTTGAAGAGAAACTTGAATTGGAAGTCTCTATCCCTAGAAAGCTTCATGATGAGTGGGAACCTACCATCAAAATCAAAATCAAAAACTATGAATGCAATGCTTTGTGTGATTTGGGTGCTAGTGTTTCTGCGATTCCAAAGTCTTTATATGATGTTCTGGGTTTTAATGAGATTGAAGAGTGTTCTCTTAATTTGCATCTTGCTGATTCTACTATCAAGAAACCCATGGGAAGGATCAATGATGTTCTTATTATTGCAAATAGGAACTATGTACCCGTGGATCTCATTGTGCTTGACATTGATTGCAATCCTGCATGCCCTATTATTCTTGGTAGACCTTAACAAAGGACTATCGGTGCTATCATCGATATGAAGGAAGGGAATATTAGATTTCAATTTCCTTTAAGGAAGGGCATGGAACACTTTCCTAGAAATAAAATAAGATTGCCTTATGAATCCATGATGAGGGCCACTTATGGTTTGAGCGCCAAAGACGACGATACGTGATTCTATCGCTTTTATGCCTAGCTAAGGGCGTTAAACAATAGCGCTTGTTGGGAGGCAACCCAATGAATTTATCTTTTTCTTTCTGTTTTGTTGCATCCACACCATCACAATTCTGTTGTGATTGTGTTTTTTGTGTTTCTTTTTGTGTTTGAGCCAACAAAAACCTTTATGACTAGTCTTGGTGATGGTTGTTTGATCGTGCTAGAAAAAGACAGAAATTTTTCGCTCACGATATGATTTTTCATTTTTATTCAGAAAGAGCTTTTGAGATGATTCTTTTTTGCTGCTGGTTGATATGCCTTTTGCCCAGGCAGTCGTAATTTTTCAGAATTTTTGAGGTATGGTTAGTATCGGGGGGTACTAGCCATGGAAAAGTCAGAATACAATAGCCCAACACCAATAGATGGAATTCAAGTTTGCTACAGTACCAAAAGAGGTGGTAGTTTGTTTTCTTGTGCTAATGTTATCACGAGTTTCTGTTTAAGTTTTGTGTTATGACGTTTTCAAGTTTTGGGTGATGTTCTCATGGACGATGAGATAAGGAGTGGAAAGATCTCAAGCTTGGGGATTGCTACTGCGGCAACAGACCTTCCCTGGCAACGGCGCCAGGAATCCTTCTGCTGCGGGCTACGCCTATAGGGACTTCCTTGGCAAATATGCAAAGGATTTCCCCGCGGCCTTGGAGCCTTGCGTTGGTGTTCCCTTGAAGAGGAAAGGGTGATGTAGCACAGCGGCGGTAAGTATTTCCCTCAGTTTGAGAACCAAGGTATCGATCCAGTGGGAGGATCGCGTCAAGTCACAAGCACTTGCATAAACACAAAGAGCTTGCACCCAACTCTATGAAGGGGTTGTCGATCCCTTATAGATTGTTTGCAAAGTGAGAACTTAAAGCAAAAAGTAAACAAAGCAAAGTAAAAGTAAAGGTTGAGACGATAGTTGTGAATAGACCCGGGGGCCGTAGTGTTCACTAGTGGCTTCTCTCATGAAAGCAAGTAGACAGTGGGTGAACGAATTACTGTCGAGCAATTGCTAGAACCGCGCAAAGTCGTGACGTTATCTATGGCAATGATTATATCTATAGGCATCACGTCCAAAACAAGTAGACCGATAATTTCTGCATCTACTACTATTACTCCACACGTCGACCGCTATCCAGCATGCATCTAGTGTATTAAGTTCAAAAGAAGAGAGTAACGCCTTAAGCAAGATGACATGATGTAGATGGACAATCTCAAATCTATGATGAAAGCCCATCTTGTTGCCCTTAATGGCAACAACACGATGCGTGCCTTGCTGCCCCTTCTGTCACTGGGAAAGGTCACCGCACGGTATGAACCCAAAACCAAGCACTTCTCCCTTTGCAAGAATCATAGATCTAGTTGGCCTAACAAAACCAAAGACTCGGAGAGAATTACAAGGATATCAAATCATGCATATAAGAAATCAGCAAAGACTCAAATATGATTCATAGATAATCTGATCACAAATCCACAATTCATCGGATCTCGACAAACACACCGCCAAAGAGGATTACATCGGATAGATATCCATGAAGATCATGGAGAACTTTGTATTGACGATCCAAGAGAGAGAAGAAGCCATCTAGCTACTAACTACGGACCCGCAGGTCTGAAGTGGACTACTCACGAGTCAATGGAGAGGCGATGATGTTGATGTAGAAGCCCTCCAACTCCAAAGTCCCCTCCGGCAGGGCACCGGGAAGGGTCTCCAAATGAGATCTCGCGGAAACGGAAGCTTGCGGCGGCGAAAAAGTGTTTTCGTGGATGCGCTGATTTTTTCTGCAATTTTAGGGAATTTATAGGCCAAAGAGCTAGGGCAGGGGAGCGCCAGGGAGTTCACAAGCCTGGTTGACGCGGCCCCCCTGGCCGCGGCAACACGGCTTGTGGGCTCCCTGTGGCCCCCCTGCCATGGCCCTCAAGTCCCCCAATCTTCTTCTGTTCTGGAAAAATTTATTTCGGGGATTTTATTCCGTTTGGACTCCGTTCCAAAATCAGATCTGAAAAGAGTCAAAAACACAGAAAAAACAGGAACTGGCACTTGGTACTGAATTAATAAGTTAGTCCCAAAAAAGATATAAAAGGTATATAAAACATCAAAAGTTGACAAGATCATGTTTGAGACGTATCAAGCATCCCCAAGCTTAACTCCTGCTCGTCCTCGAGTGGGGAAGTGATAAAGAATAAATTTTTGATGCTTTCATGCTACCTAGCATATATGTCCTTTGTAACTCCTCTTATGTGACGTGAATGTTCAGATCCATTAGATTCAAAACAATAGTTTGCTATTGATGTGGAGACAATAATACTTCAAGCAAACTAGCAAGGTAATCATGAACTTTCAAAATAACTAGGCCAAAAGAAAGTTATCCCTACAAAATCATATAGTCTGGCTATGCCCTATCATCCTTGCACAACGAATTTAAATCATGCACAACCTCGGTATTGGCCAAGTAATTGTTTTCACGCCTTTACTTTCTCAAACTTTTTTAACTCTCACGCAATACATGAGCGTGAGCCATGTATTCAGCACTATAAGTGGAGTGGAGTGTGGTCGAGGTTGCAAGACAAACAAGGAGAAGATGGTCACATTGACTAGGCATATCAATGAGCTATGGAGATGCTCATCAATAGATATGAACGTGAATGAGTAGGGATTGCCATACAAATGATGCACTAGAGCTAAGAGTATGTGAAAGCTCTTAAATAAAACTAGTGGGTGTGCATCCAACTTGCTTGCTCACGAAGACCTAAGGAAAATTTGAGGAAGCCTATCATTGGAATATACAAGCCAAGTTATAAAATGAAAAATTCCCACTAGCTATATGGTGGTGACAAAACGAGAGACTCTCAATCATGAAGATCATGGTGCTCAACAAGCACAAGTGTGGAAAGGAGATAGTAGCATTGTCCCTTCTCTCTTTTTCTCTCATTTTTTTGGTGGGCTCTTTGGCCTCTTTTTTTTGTGGGCATCTTTGGCCTCTTTTTGTAAATGGGCTTCACTGGACTCTTTTATTTCCTCACATGGGACAATGCTCCATCAATGATGATCATCACACTTACAACTCAAAACTTAGAGCAATGATGACTCTATATGGAATGCCTTCGGTAGTGTACCGTGACAATGATCTAGCATGACATAGACATCAATGGAAACATCATGCTAGCTATCTTATGATCATGCAATGGCAATGTAGAAGTGGTGGCACATGTCCTGGTGGTAGTTGCATGGCAATATATCTCGGAATGGCTTTGAAAAAGCTATAGTAGGTAGGTAGTGTGGCTGTTTTGAGGGAGAATAATGGTGGGTTTTGTGCACCGGCGAAAGTTGCACGACACTAAAGAAGATAGTGATGGTGGAAGGTAAAAGTGCATCTAAACCATGGACTCAACATTAGTCACGAAGAACTCATATACTTGTTGCAAAAGCTTTAGTAGTAATCGAAACAAAGCATTCAACGCATACTCCTAGGGGAAGGGTTGGTAGGTATAAACCATCGCGCGATCCCGACCGCCACACAAAGTATGACAATCAATAAACTAATCATGCTCAGACTTCATCACATAGAGGTTCACCATACTTGCATGCTATGGGAATCACTAACTTCAACACAAGTATTTCTAGATCCACAACACCTTACTAGTATACCTTCAATATTACCACAACCACAACTCAAAACTAATTGAGATGAATCAAACTTCTCTAACTATTCAATGCACATCAAGGTGGAAGTTTTCATATCCCTTTGGATAACTACCCCTTTTGAGACTACTTTCATAGCATATATCAACTACCACACCACGCACTTCCGTGCTCTAAAAGATATAAGTGAAGCACATAGAGCAAAATCAACTAGCTCAAAAGATATAAGTGAAGCACATGTGAGCTGAATTGTCTAACCAAAGGATATAAGTGAAGCTCGACAAAATCACGGTGAGCGCATGTCTCTCTCTATAGGTGTGCAGCAAGGAAGATTGTGACACAACAAAAATAAAATACTCCTACGATACAAGACGCTCCAAGCAAAACACATAACATGTGGTGAATAAAAATATAGCCTCAAGTAACGTTACCGATGGATTGAAGACGAAAGAGGGGATGCCTTCCCGGGGCATCCCCAAGCTTAGGCTTTTACAGCATCCTTGAATCAACTTGGGGTACCTTGGGCATCCCCAAGCTCGAGCTCTTGCCACTCTTTATCTTTTTGTCCATAAGAACTTCACCCAAAACTTGAAAACTTCACAACACGAAACTTAAACAGAAACTCGTGATAACATTAGTATAAGAAAGCAAACCACCACTTCCTTAGGTACTGTAGCAAACTTAAATTCTACTTATGTTGATGTTGGGTTACTGTATTTTCAATATTCCATGGCTAATACCCCCCGATACTATCCATAGTTTCATCAAAATAAGCAACCAACTCAACAAAAATAGAATCTGTTAACAGCAGACCAGTCTGTAGCAATCTGTATACTTCGTATACTTCTGGTACTTCAAAAATTCTGACAAATTACGACAGTCTGAAGAATTTGCGTAGCAATCATCAGCAAAAAGAATCAACTCAAAAGCTCTTACAAAAAAAATGAAAATTCTTTTCCTGAGCAGAAAGTTTCTGCCTTTTCCAGCATGACCAAACGATCATCCCCAAGACTAATCATAACGGTTTTACTTGGCACAAACGCAAAAGAAACATAAAAACATAATCATAACAGAATTATGAAAGTGTGGAAAACACAAAACAGAAAGAAATAGGATAGATTCGTTGGGTTGCCTCCCAACAAGCGATATTGTTTAACGCCCTTAGCTAGGCATAAGGGGATGGAATCACGTATAGTCATCTTTGGTGCTCAAACCATAAGTAGCCCTCATCATAGATTCATAAGGCAATATTATTTTCTTTCTAGGAAAATGCTCCATGCCCGTCTTTAGAGGAAACTGAAATCTAATATTCCCTTCCTTCATATCGATGATAGCACCAATAGTCCTTAGGAAAGGTCTACCAAGAATAATGGGACATGAAGGATTGCAATCTATGTCAAGTACAATGAAATCCACGGGTACATAGTTCTTATTTGCAACAATAAGAACATCATCGATCCTTCCCATGGGTTTCTTGATAGTAGAATCCGCAAGATGCAAATTAAGACAACACTCTTCAATCTCATGAAAACCAAGAATATCACATAAAGACTTTAGAATCGCGGAAACACTAGCACCCAAATCACACAAAGCATTGGATTCATAGCTCTTGATTTTGATTTTGATAGTAGGATCCCACTCATCATGAAGTTTTCTAGGTATACAGACTTCTAATTCGAGTTTCTCTTCAAGAGATTTCATCATAGCATCAACGATATGTACGGTAAAGGCTTTGCTTTGGCTATAAGCATGTGGATAGTTTGCAATGGATTGCATCAAGGAAATGCATTCAAACAAGGAGCAACTATCATAATTGAATTCCTTGAAATCCAAAGTGGGAGTTTCATTACTACCCAATATTTTGATTTCTTCTACTCCACTCTCCACACCTTTATCATCAAGATAGGTGGACTCCGAATCACTGGGGCGTTTTTCAACCAAAGTGGATTCATATCCATCCCCTTCATCAATAGGTTTGACACGCGAAAACAAATATTCAAGAGGAGTCACACCAAGCACTTTAAGATCTTCGTGATTTGCATCACTAGAACGCACCCTTTTAAACCATTCATGCCTAGCGCGAATTTGGGCGGTTCTTTCTTTGCTCTCATTCATGGAGACACGCATAGCTTTTAAAGTTTCATCCAAGTTGACCTTGGGAGGAGCACATCTAACTTTCAAAGCATCAATATCACAAGACATCCTATCAACGCTCTTAGCCAAATCGTCTATTTTGAGTAGTTTTTCCTCTATGGACACATTGAAAATCTTTTGAGAGTTGATGAACTCTTTGATATTACTCTCTAAATGAGAGGGTAATTTGTTGTGATTTCCATAAGTGTTGTTGTAGGAATTGCCATAATTATTAGAGGGGTTACTAGGAAAAGGCCTAGGAACATAGTTTCCTCTAAAAGCATTGTTGTTGCCAAAATTGTTCCTACCAACAAAATTAACGTCCAAACTAGCGTTGCTACTCTCAATCAAGGAAGATAGTGGCATGTCATTAGGATCTAAAGGAGCATTTCTACTAGCAACCAAATTCATCAACTCGTCCATCTTAGCACTAAGCGAGTTAATTTCTTCTATAGCGTGTACCTTTTTGCTAGCAGGTGACCTTTCAGTGTGCCACTGAGAGTAGTTGGTCATGATATTGTCTAGGAGTTTTGTAGCGTCTCCTAACGTGATTTCCATGAACGTTCCACCTGAGGCGGAGTCCAATATATTTTGAGAAGCAAAATTCAAACCAGCGTAAAAGGTTTGTATAATCATCCACAAATTCAAGCCATGAGCGGGACAATTTCTAATCATTAGCTTTATCCTCTCCCAAGATTCTGCAACGTGCTCATGATCAAGTTGCTTGAAATTCATGATATCATTACGGAGAGAGATAATCTTAGTCGGCATAAAATACTTGGATATGTAAGCATCTTTGCACTTATCCCAAGAATCGATACTATTTTTAGGCAAAGAAGAAAATCAAGTTTTCGCACGATCTCACAAAGAGAAAGGAAAAAAGCTTCAACTTAACAACATCATTATCCACATCTTTTTTCTTTTGCATATCGCAAAGCTCAATGAAGGTATTGAGATGGGATGCGGCATCTTCACTAGGAAGGTCAGAAAATTGCTCTTTCATAACAAGATTCACCAAGGCAGCATTGATTTCATATGATTCCGCACTAGTGGCGGGAGCAATCGGAGTACTAATAAAATCATTATTATTGGTACTCGAGAAGTCGCAAAGTTTGGTGTTTTCAGCCATGATGACTTCAACAAACCAACAAGAACACAAGCAAGCAAGAAAACCGGTAAAGCAAAACGGCAAAAGGCAAAACAAAACTGCAAAGGAGAAAGGCAAAAAGGCAAATGAAAACGGCAAGGGGGAAAGGAAAATGAAAACGGCAAATGTGAAGTGGGGGAGAGGAAAACGAGAGGCAACTGGCAAAAAAGGTAAATGCAAGAGATGAGTTTGTGACACATACTTGGGTAGATCTTGACTTGATCTCTCCTCCCCGGCAACGGCGCCATAAATCCTTTTGCTACTGCAACAACAGACCTTCCCTGGCAACGGCGCCAGGAATCCTTCTGCTGCGGGCTACGCTTATAGGTACTTCCTTGGCAAATATGCAAAGGATTTCCCCGCGGCCTTGGAGCCTTGCGTTGGTGTTCTCTTGAAGAGGAAAGGGTGATGTAGCATAGCGGCGGTAAGTATTTCCCTCAGTTTGAGAACCAAGGTATCGATCCAGTGCGGGGATCACGTCAAGTCACAAGAACCTGCACAAACACAAAGAGCTTGCGCCCAACGCTATGAAGGGGTTGTCAATCCCTTATAGATTGTTTGCAAAGTAACAACTGAAAGCAAAAAGTAAACAAAGCAAATTAAAAGTAAAGGTGTAGACGATAGTTGTGAATAGACCCGGGGGCCGTAGTGCTCACTAGTGGCTTCTCTCATGAAAGCAAGTAGACGGTGGGTGAACGAATTACTGTCGAGCAATTGATAGAACCGCGCAGTCGTGACGTTATCTATGGCAATTATTATATCTATAGGCATCACGTCCAAAACAAGTAGACCGATACTTTCTGCATCTACTACTATTACTCCACACGTCGACCGCTATCCAGCATGCATCTAGTGTATTAAGTTCAAAAGAACAGAGTAACGCCTTAAGCAAGATGACATGATGTAGATGGGCAATCTCAAATCTATGATGAAAGCCCATCTTGTTACCCTTGATGGCAACAACACGATGCGTGCCTTGCTGCCCCTTCTGTCACTGGGAAAGGTCACCGCACGGTATGAACCCAAAACCAAGCACTTCTCCCTTTGCGAGAATCATAGATCTAGTTGGCCAAACAAAACCGAAGACTCGGAGAGACTTACAAGGATATAAAATCATGCATATAAGAAATCAACAATGACTCAAATATAATTCATAGATAATCTGATCACAAATCCACAATTCATCGGATCTCGACAAACACACTGCCAAAGAGGATTACATCGGATAGATATCCATGAAGATCATGGAGAACTTTGTATTGAAGATCCAAGAGAGAGAAGAAGCCATCTAGCTACTAACTACGGACCCGCAGGTCTGAAGTGGACTACTCACGAGTCAATGGAGAGGCGATGATGTTGATGAAGAAGCCCTCCAACTCCAAAGTCCCCTCCGACACGGCACCGGGAAGGGTCTCCAGATGAGATCTCGCGGAAACGGAAGCTTGCGGCAGCGGAAAAGTGTTTTCGTGGATGCCCTGATTTTTTCTGTAATTTTAGGGAATTTATAGGCCAAAGAGCAAGGGCAGGGGAGCGCCAGGGAGGCCACAAGCCTGGTTGACGCGTCCCCCTAGCCGCGGCAACAGGGCTTGTGGGCTCCCTGTGGCCCCCCTCCCTTGGCCCTCAAATCCCCCAATCTTATTCTGTTCTGGAAAAATTTATTTCGGGGATTTTATTCCGTTTGGACTCCGTTCCAAAATTAGATCTGAAAAGAGTCAAAAACACAGAAAAAATAGGAACTGGCACTTGGCACTAAATTAATAAGTTAGTCCCAAAAAATATATAAAAGGTATATAAAACATCCAAAGTTGACAAGATAACAACATGAAACTATCAAAAGTTATAGATACGTTTGAGACGTATCAGGGATGCCCAAGGCATCCCAAGCCAAATTCAAGGACACCAAAAAGCCTAAGCTTGGGGATGCCCGGGGAAGGCATCCCCTCTTTCGTCTTCAATCCATCGGTAACATTACTTGGAGCTATATTTTTATTCACCACATGATATGTGTTTTGCTTGGAGCGTCTTGTATCGTAGGAGTCTTTTCTTTTTGTTGTGTCACAATCATCCTTGCTGCACACCTTTTTGAGAGAGAGACATGCACTCATCATGATTTTGCTAGAATGCTCATAGTGCTTCACTTATATCTTTTGAGCTAGATACTTTTGCTCTATGTGCTTCACTTATATCTTTTAGAGCACAGCGGTGCGTGACTTGGTAGTTGGCTTATGCTATGAAAGTAGTCCCAAAAGTGATAGGTATCCAAAGAGGATGCAAAAACCTCCATCTTCATGTGCATTGAGTAGAAAGAGAAGTCTTGATTCCTCTCAATTAGTTTTGAGAGATGGATTTGGTAATATTAAGAGCTATGTTAGTAGGGTGTTGTGAATCTAGAGATACTTGTGTTGAAGTTAGTGATTCCCGTAGCATGCACGTATGGTGAACCTCTATGTTAGGAAGTCGGAGCATAATTGATCTATTGATTGTCATCCTTTGTGTTGAGGTCGGGATCGCGCGATGGTTAACACCTACCAACCCTTCCCCTCGGAGTATGCGTTTAGCACTTTGTTTCGATCACTAATAAAAACTTCCGCAACAAGTATGTGAGTTCTTCATGACTAATGTGAGTCAATGGTATGGATGCACTTTCACCTTCCACCTTTTCTAGCCTCTTTAGTGTCGTGCAATTCTCACCGGTGCACAAACCCACCATATGCCTTCCTCAAGACAGCCACCATACCTACCTACTATGGCATTTTCATAGCCATTCCGAGATATATTGCCATGCAACTCCCACCGTTCCTTCTCATGACTTGTGCCGTCACTCTCATATTGCCATTGCATGATCGTAAGATAGCTAGCGAGATGTTTTCAACGTCATACGCCATGCTAGATCGTTGCACATCACGGTATACTGCCGGAGGCATTCCCTATAGAGTCATCATCGTTCTAAGCTTTGAGCTGTGAGTAAATAAAACTGTGATGATCATCATTATTAGAGCATTGTCCCATGTGAGGAAATAAAAAAAAGAGGCCAAATAGCCCAAAAATAAAAATAAAAAAGAGAGAAAAAAGAGGCCTAAGAGCCCAAATAATAAAAAAAGATAGAGAAAAAGAGAGAAGGGACAATGCTACTATCTTTTTCCACACTTGTGCTTCATAATAGCACCATGTTCTTCATGATTGAGAGCTTCTTGCTTTGTCACTACCATATGCTAGTGAGAATCTTCATTATATAACTTGGCTTGTATATTCCAATGATGGGCTTCCTCAAAATTGCCCTAGGTCTTCATGAGCAAGCAAGTTGGATGCACACCCACTAGTTCTCCTTTTGAGCTTTCACATACTTATAGCTCTAGTGCATATTTTGTATGGAAATCCCTACTCATTCACATTGATATCTATTAATGGGCATCTCCATATCCCTTTGATACGCCGAGTCAATGTGGCCATCTCCTCCTTTTTTTCTCACAACCACCACCACACTCTATTCCACCTATAGTGCTATATCCATGGCTCACGCTCATGTATTGCGTGATAGTAATAGAAAGTTTGAGAAAGTAAGAGTGCGAAAACAATTACTTGGCCAATACCAGGGTTGTGCATGATTTACATTAGTTGTGTGAGGATGATGGAGCATAGCCAGACTATATGATTTTGTAGGGATAACTTTCCTTGGCCTTGTTATTTTGAAAGTTCATGATTACCTTGCTAGTTTGCTTGAAGTATTATTGTTTTCATGTCAATAGCAAACTATTGTTTTGAATCTTACGGATCTGAACATTCATGTCACGTGAAAGAAGTTGCAAAGGAAAACTATGCTAGGTAGCATTCCACATCAAAAATTCAGTCTTTATCACTTCCCTACTCGAGGACGAGCAGGAGTTAAGCTTGGGGATGTTTGATACGTCTCCAACGTATCTATAATTTTTTATGGTTTCATGCTACTATCTTGTCAAACTTTGGATGTTTTGCATGCCTTTTATATATTTTTTGGGACTAACTTATTAACTCAGTGCCAAGAGCCAGTTCCTGTTTTTCCATGTTTTTGACCCCTTTGAGAGGAGGATTTTGAACGGAGTCCAAACGGAATGAAACTGTCAAAAAGATTTTTTCCGGAACAGAAAAAGATCGGAGAGCCGGAGAATCAGGGCAGGGGGCCACCAGGGACCCCACAAGCCCTCATGGTGCGGCCAGGGGGGCCCGCGGCCCCCTGGCTTGTGGGCTCCCCGAGGCCCCTTTGCCCTAGGTTTTGCGCCTATATATCCCCAAAAATTCCACAAAAAATCACGAGATCATCGAAAGTACTTTTCCACTGCCGCAAGCTTCTGTATCCGCAAGATCCCATCTGGGGCATGTTCTCGTACCCTGCCGGAGGGGGATTCGGATACGGAGGGCTTCTTCATCAACACCATGACCTCTCCGATGATGCGTGAGTAGTTCACCATAGACCTTCGGGTCCATAGCTCGTAACTAGATGGCTTCTTCTCTCTCTTGGATCTTCAATACAAAGTTCTCCTTGATCTTCATGGAGACCTATCCGATGTAATCTTCTTTTGCGGTGTGTTTGTCGAGATCCGATGAATTGTGGATTTATGATCAGATTATCTATGAATCTTATTTGAGTTTCTTATGATCTATCTTATGCATGATTTCATATCCTTTTAATTCTCCTAAAGTTGTGGGTTTTGTTTGGCCAACTAGATCTATGGTTCTTGCAATGGGAGAAGTGCTTGGTTTTGGGTTCATACCGTGCGATGACCTCACCCAGTGACAGAAGGGGTAGCGAGGCACGCATCGTCTTGTTGCCATCAAGGGTAAAAATATGGGGTTTTCATCATTGGTTTGAGATTATCCCTCTACATCATGTCATCTGGCTTAAGGCTTTACTCTGTTCGTCATGAACTCAATACACTAGATGCATGCTGGATAGCGGTCGATGTGTGGAGTAATAGTAGTAGATGCAGAAAGTATCGGTCTACTTGTCTCGGACGTGATGCCTATATGTATGATCATTGCTTTAGATATCGTCATGACTTTGCGCGGTTCTATCAATTGCTTGATAGTAATTTGTTTACCCACCGTGATATTTACTATTTTAAGAGAAGCCTCTAGTGAACACTATGGCCCCCGGGTCTACTCCACACCATATTTTCAGCCTTACACTTTTTACTTTGTTGTACTTTTCGCCTTCAGATCTCACTTTGCAAACAATCTTGAATGGATTGACAACCCCTTTAAAGCGTTGGGTGCAAGCTCTTTTGTGTTTGCGCAGGTACTCTGGACTTGACGAGATTCTCCTACTGGATTGATACCTTGGTTCTCAAACTGAGGGAAATACTTACTGCTCCTGTGCTGCATCACCCTTTCCTCTTCAAGGGAAAAACCAACGCAAGCCCAGTCTCCGTCAACGTGTCAATTTCTGGCACTGTTGTCTGTTGCTGTAGCAAGGAGGATGGATCTTCTAGGGTTGAGCATATACGATCTCGAGGTAGATCTACTCTGTAATCATCTTCATCAATACAATCAAGCAGGACGTAGGGTATTACCTCCATAGGAGGGCCCAAACCTGGGTAAATTTATGTCTCCCTCTTCTTCCTACAACCCATCGATCCAAGGTCCACAGTTCGGGACCCCCTACCCAAGATTTGCCTGTTTTGACAACGACATTGGTGCTTTCATTGAGAGTTCCGATGAGGGATCACCAAAAGGTTTGATGGCACGTCTGGTGATCACCGAGGAGGTCCACAATAGGGACTTGTTCATCCCCGGACAAATCTTCGCGTTGAGAAGCATCGTTCTGCATGCCGATCCGGCCGGCCACCTCGGTCAGATCCAAAATCCCCCCCCCCCCAGCAGGATGTCAGGTTCGAGAGCCTACAGTTCACCACTGACCCCCGGGGAGACCTTGTGTATAGGGCTTTCCGCTCCATTGAAGGAGCGTGCGGACCTCGAAGTTTGGTCCTTCGAGGCCGTGAACCCAATCATCGAGACAAAACTCATCCCTGATCCGGCCTTAAAGCCTGGTAGGCTCGGGGCGTCCAAACTCGCTTCAGCCAAGCTCTCCCTAGAGGCAATCCCAAGTACCGCCGAGGGATTAGGGACACCAGTCGCCCCCGAGCACACAAGCGGCGCAAGCACCGCCGAAACCTCGACACAGCAAAGCTTACTCGACTAGGTCCAAGTCTTGGGCATGACTAATGATCAGGGCACGATCTATGATCAGATTGGGATCAGACCCGACGACATGGAAATCCACATCCTGCCCATCGCGCATATGGTTAGTACTATCGAACACCCAGTCGAGGGCTCCTCGTACAAATCATCGGAACTAAGAACGGTACTCATCTCAGTCGCCGATCACCTGGAGAAACTCGACAACCTGGAGCTTCTATCCAGCTCCGGGAATAATTCAAGGCCAGTGGCTAGTTCGGAACGCAGCCCCGCCAAGGACGCTGCAACCGAACCCTCAAGGGCACACCAACGGCAATCCAAAAATTAAGCCCACCCGCCACCCAACCTCAACATCCCTCGAGAGCAGGGTTCGGTTTCAACCCGTCCACGGTCACTCAAAGACCGGACGAGTCCGTGCACCACTTTTGGGCGAGGTTCCTCCTCCTTCAAAAGAGGGCGAGGTTCCTCCTCCTTCAAAAGAGGGAAGGAAGCAGCGACCATGAGATAATAAGCGCCTTCCAGAGACATTGTCGGTACGAGGCATTCTCAACACCCTAGCACGTCGGCGCGTTTAAACCTTCGCGGAACTATCGAACCTGGTGCACAAATATTGCGCCATGGAGAGCACCTGGCAAATGAAAAAGATGTGCATCGAGTCCAATTACATCAAGCATGGCACGCGAATTCGTATGGAGCAGTCACCTTTGTTTACGGGACAAGCTACCTCCAAGCATGCGGAAAAGAGAATAAGTCAAAATCAAGGGACAAGTCCATCCTCGACACACTACTGGACAAGCATGCCCCATACACTTTGTCCCGCCGGACACACTTTCCACACACAACCTTCGAGCCTGTTGGGTTGTCCGGCAAATAGCAAAAAGTGGGGAAGTAATCCTCCAAACATCAAGACACAAAGGGCCTGGGGCACTACCAAGCAATAGTGAGGAGATCCTGGCAATCTACGAAACATTCTCCTCGGCAAACCGGCGAAAGAGAGCCTTTAGAGAGCTCAATCAAATCAACCATGTAGTGCACACAAACCCCTAGTCAAACACACCTATTACCTTCGACCAAGATGACGAGCCGGTAACGAACACTGGCCAGACAGCTGCCGCCCTAGTTCTGAACCCCATCGTAGACGGCTTCAGACTGAGCAAAATACTCATGGACGGGGGCAGCATCCTTAACCTCATTTATGAGGATACGCTGGATAAAATGAAGTTCGACCAATCTCAAATCAGGCAAAGCTCAACCACCTTCCGAGGCATAGTCCCCGGCAAAGAAGCACGCTGCATAGGATACATTACACTCAACGTCGTATTTGGTACCCCCGATAACTACCAATCCGAGGAGCTCCTGTTCCACATCGTGCCATTTCACAACAGCTACCACGCCCAGCTGGGATGGGAGGCCTTCACAAGATTCCACGCCATACCACACTATGGGTATATGAAGCTAAAAATGTCAGGGCCAAATGGTATAATCACGATAGAAAGTGATCCTCACAGGGCGATCCGGGCCGAAAATAAGACGCATCCCTAGCCCTGGAGGCACTAGCCGACACCATGTCCGCAAAAGTACTAACATCCCTGCGGGCCGTGGTGGACAAATACGACATAATCCTCAGCACGCGACCAAAATCTACGTCTTTCAAGCCGGCGGACAAAACTATCAAATTCCACGTACATCCAATAGACCCCAATAAAACCGCATCCATTGGAACCCACCTGGAACCCACAGTAGATGAAGCACTACGATCTTTCCTACACAAGAACTGGAATATGTTTGCCTGGCATCCTTCAGATATGCCAGGGATCCCCAGGGGGCTGGCCGAACATAGCCTGAAAATAATAGCAGGCATTAAGCCGGTCAAGCAAACCGTGTGACAATTTTCTCAACCTAAGCGTTAAGCCATGGGGGAAGAATTGGTCAAGTTATTGGAGGCCGGATTCATCAGGGACATCAAACACCCTGACTGGTTAGCAAATTTTGTCATGGTACCAAAGAAGGATAAATCATGGCGGCTATGTGTCGATTTTAATGACCTCAACAAAGCATGCCAAAGGACCCCTTTCCTTTACCCCGAATAGATCAGATCATCAATGCAACACTAGGACACGACTCCCTGTGCTTCCTTGATGCCTACTCCGGATACCATCAGATCAAAATGAAGGAATCTGATCAGGTAGCAATAGCCTTCATAACCCCATACGGGTCGTTCTGCTTTAACACAATGCCCTTCGGGTTAAAAAATGCAGGCACCACTTACCAGCGCATGATCCAGACATGTTTGTAAAACCAAACTCGCAAAGCCGTGGAGGCATGCGTGGACGATGTAGTCGTCAAGATCCGCCACATTAGCCAACTGGTAGACGATCTAAGAGAAACGTTTACCAGCCTACGAGCATACGACATAAGGATTAATCTGGACAAATGCGTCTTTAGAGTCCCAGCCAGCAAACTCCTTGGGTTTATTGTGTCGCAGTGCGGAATCGAGGCTAATCCGGCCAAAATGCGAGCACTGTCCGAACTCGTTATCTCGACAGAACTACCGCACGTCCAGAAATTGGCAGGCTGCATGGTGGCTTTAAGCCGGTTCATCTCTCGCCTCGGCGAGAAGGCCCTCCCGCTCTATAGGTTGACGAAGAAGACTAAGAACTTCCAATGCACCGAGGAGGCCATGACGGCCCTGGAGGAAATCAAAACGTTGTTGGCCAGTAACCCTATACTCGTCGTGGCTTATCCAGGGGAACCGATGTTGCTATACATCGCAACCACTAACTAGGTGGTCAGCATGGTCCTCGTCGTAGAACGAGAAGCTGAGGGTCACTAGTTACGGGTACAAAGACCTGTGTATTACGTATCTGAGGTGCTTACCCCATGCAAGACAAGATACCCACACTACCAGAAAATCGCTTACACAGTGTTCATGGTGTCGCACAAACTCAGACACTTCTTTCAGGAGTGCGCACTCACGGTGACATCGGAAGTACCCCTGAACGATATAATCAACAACAAGGACACCATTGGACAGATTGCTAAGTGGGCCATTGAACCCTTGCCGTTTGAGATCACATATAAGCCATGGAGAGTTATCAAATCTCAGGTGCTGGCCGACTTTGTTGCAGAATGGATGGAGGTGGAACTCCCAAAGAATACATCACCTACGCTCATTGGATCATGTACTTCGACGGATACAAAACCCTTGCCAGTCTAGGAGCCGGAGTAATCCTCACATCTCCTACCAGACACAATGTACGGTATGTGCTACAGATTATGTACGCCGACTACAATAACGCAACCGAATACAAAGCCTAGTTGCATGGTCTTCAAATGGTGGTCTCAATGGGCATATAATGGCTTGAGGTACGAGGAGACTCCAACCTCGCCATATCACAAATTAACGGTGAATTCGATGCCAAAAACCCAAAGATGGTAGCATATAGAGATGTTGTCCTCAAGATATCAGCACGATTCGAGGGGCTGGAATTCCATCACGTCTCAAGGGATAACAATCAAGCTGCAGACATTCTCGCCCGCTTAGGTGTGGCATGCGACCCCGTCCCCAATAACATATACGCAGAAAGGCTCTTTAAGCCATCTGTGGTGTTGTAGGACGAGGCGGGGAGCAAAACAGCCGACAGTGTGGAGCTAACCATCCCCCCGCCATAGCCCATCAAGACGATCAAGTCATCGTGGGCCTTCTATTGACGAAACACCCTCAGCAAATGAGGCCATGGCGGTAATCGCTGCATGGATTGAAACATTCCTTGCATATCTAATACGCAAGGAGCTCCCGGGGGACCAAACTAAGGCACGGTGCATTATTCACCGATCTAAAGCCAATAAGGTCCATGAGGGCGAGCTGTATAAAAAGAGCACCACCAGAACACTTCAATGGTGCATATCCGAAGAAGAAGGGAAACAATTGTTGGCTGAAGTACACTCTGGCATGAGCGGCCATCATGTAGCAGCCCGGGCCTTGGTCAACAAGGCTTTCCGAGCTGGTTTCTTCTGGCCTACAGCTCTAGAAGATGCCCACGCACTTGTTAGAAGATGCACGGGATGCCAACTGTTCGCGAATCAAAGCTATGTGCCTCCCACAGCCCTTCGGACGATTCCGATCATTTGGCCCTTTGCGGTCTGGGGTCCGTACATGGTTGGCCCACTTAAAGGGGGACCAAGAAGAAGAAATATCTCCTAGTGATGGTCGATAAATTCACCAAGTGGATCGAGGCGAACTCGGTCATCTCCACCAAGGCCAAGCTAGTCATTGATTTTATAGCTGGCGTCGTGCACCATTCTGGTGTCTCGTGTTGGGGATACACAAAACGGGTAGGCCCATGAAGGGTCGAAATACCATAATAGCATGGGGTCCACACATGACGTGGGCCTAGACAAATACATACATACTATCCACTCAGACGAGTACAACCTAACCACTCGGAGGAGTATAGCCTATCCACTCGGACGAGTACAGCCTATCCACTCGGTCGAGTATAGCCTATCCACTCGGATGAGTACTTCCTATCGACTCGGACAAGTACAGCCTATCCACTCGGACGAGTACAACCTATCCACTCGTACAAGTATTATATGTCCACTCGGACAAGTACAACCTATCCACTCGGACAAGTATTGTCTGTCCACTCGGACGAGTACAGCCTATCCACTCGGACGAGTACAACCTATCCACTCGGACAAGTACATTCTGTCCACTCGGATGACAGTCAACCACTCGGTCGTACGACTCACTCGGATACGCAAGGATGAACAGTCAGCAATGCAGCCGGAGCATCGTCCTCATAGTGCAGTTTTTGTAGTGGGATGACATCATGGCATTAATGCCCCACATTGTAACATAGGAGGTGAGGGGGTGGCGCACTCTATATAAGCCACGCCCACCACATAGCTCAGGGCTGGGCTCTCTCTAATCTCAGGACTTAGCTTGGAGATCCGTTCTCCCCCCTCTCTCTCTCTAATACACCATGTAACTCCGTGTTCATGACAGATACGCAAAGCCTCTACGGAGCACGAGACGTAGGGTTGTTATCTCCACCGCGAGAGGCCCGAACTCATTAGAATCACTGTGTCACCCATTTCCATCTCGATAGATCATGCTCCTTTATCCTACCCCCTTTCTATTGTCGGAATCGTTACCATGATAGTTGGCGCCCACCTTGGGACATTGCGTCTATTGAGCCATGATACATATGTTTATTTGTTCAATCATTGGCGTCGTCCGCTTCATGGTTGTCACATGCGGCCGCCCCCGACATCCACCCCGTCGTCGTCATTGACATCGGCACAAACGACTGTAGCTCGTGTGTGACATCGTTGTTAAGCGCCCACGTGCGGCTACCGGCACCGGTGACCTTATCATCGTGATGCGTGGCCATCGGCGTCGTCCGCCTCAACTCCATCTCAAACCACATCGTTGAGCCCCCATGCACGACCGCCGACACCATTCGCCTTGTCCTCTACACTAGCCTCGTATTCTCGACCACTCGAGGGCGACCTCCATGGTGGAAGCGCGGGCTACCGCTCGACGCAGGCGCGCAATGCTCCTTCCTCCGATGCTGGTCGCCAGCGAGGTCTCTGTGGTCAAGGCACGCAATAACGACGACCTACGATTCATCCTCATTTTCTCGTCCGCTCAGGGGTGACCTGTGTGGTGGAGGCACGGGCTGCCGCTCGGCGCAGGCGCGCATTGCTCCTTCCTCCGGCGCTGGTCGCGAGTGAGGTCTCTATGGTTGAGGCACGCAACGATGGCGACATACGAATCAGCCTCGACTTGCAAGGTTGAAACCGATAGCCGTCCAATGCCTTGTAAGTGCATGCGTTAAGTGGGTCTATTCCTTGATTAATTAACTACATGCAGGAAAAATGGAAACAGAAGGACGTGGCCCTCATAATCCTTGGTGGATGGGCTGACCATTTTCATAAGGTAATGGCCTCATTAATCGGCTCACCAGGTGAGGATTGATGACATCGGTTTTCTAATTAGGCTTCTCCCAATGCTCCACCTTATACGGGTGCTAAGGCTGCCACATAGGCAAAAAATCTGATGTGGTAAGCTAATTAATAGGAGAGAGATGAGTGTGGTGACCCAGGAACAAACAATGATAAACGCGTGAACCTAGGTAAAAAAATTAAATAAAGGAAATGCACCAATGCATGCACAACTATAGTAGCAAAAGCAGTAGATAAGGAGGCTTAGCTACAATAAGCTAAGCAACTATGCATTGGAGACTTTAGTTGCTAAACTATTTAATGTGCTTAGCACCTCATCTTAGCACCAATGCATTGGAAGTGCCATGCTATTCCCATGAACGGTGAATTTTAGCATGCATGCATGCATAACTATCCGTGGCGTTTAATACTTGCAAAGTGCATCCATAAAGGGACCCTTTAATCCACCAAAAAATATTCATGCATGGATGTACTAGCTACTAACTTGCAGGATCGTTTGTCTATTGAACAAAGGTTTACTCGGACGGACACTCTGTTCGAGCTGCTAGCACGAAGACATGCGAATGAAATTTGTGTATACGCGACTTCATTAGCATGTTTGATCTGGCCGCCCCGTGCATCGCCACTCGGATGTCCGTGGCTTCATCAACATTTTCGACCGGGCTGCCCAGCGCGTCGCCACTCAGATGTTTGCGGCTCTCATGCAGCATCAGTCACCAGCTCCGGCTCCTCGAGTAGTGAAACGCGGCCACCAGTGCTCGTGTTGGCCTCGCCATTAGCTGCGCCGGTCTGCGTCTCCAGCGCCTGGGCTACGGCCAACCGCTCGTCCACCTCGTTGACACCTCTCGAATGCCGACTGATTCCGTCCAGACCGATCATTTCTTCTGCAACGGAGCTCTCAGGACTCTAGGTTGTCTCTACAACTCCCGTTGCATGCATTCATTCAGGACGTGGGGCAAATTCCTTAATGCCTTAGACGTCGACCTCATCATTTGCCGCCAGAACCCATCTCCAGCGATGTTGCACCTGGTTACCTCCGTTGCATGGTGTCCGTGGCCGCAAGCATCCGCCTGCCTCCAACAGAGGGAGGGGCGCGCACGCGCTCATGGGCGCACTCAAGCCGAACCTCAGCAATGCCTCCGAGCACAACACTCCGAGTCGCCCTGCCCTGCCAGCTCTACACCAACCGGATTACACCCCAGCCTTGGTTCAATCGGATGGGCAGGTGCACTCGGACGAGGCGTCCACTCGAACGACACTCACTCGGATGTGAAGGTTCTAGGTTCACTCCGCTGATTCACCTCTTACTCAACCGGATAACATCAAGAACATCGTCGACAGCGAATACGCCCGCGAGCTTACATGACCAAGGTTCACTTCGATGGAATTTGCCAGGTCGGATGAAGCATGTTCGCTCAGCCATCCGCGCACTCGGACGCCAAGCGCATCGTCACTCTACCGGATGCATCTTCAACATTCGGCCACCCCGTGTACCATCGCTCAACGAGACGTGTCTTCAACATTCGCCCGCCCCACGCGCCATCACTCGATGTGTCGTTATCACTCGACCCGTCGTTATCAGTCGATGCATCGTTATCACTCGACCGCCCCGCACGTCATCACTCTACTGAACGCTCCATCGACACTTGGCCGCCCCACGCGCCGTCACTCGGTAGCTCAGCACATCGCCACTCGGCGAGACACACCATCGTCACTTGGCCGCCCCGCGCGCCGTCACTCTACTGAACGCTCCATCGCCACTCAGTCGGACGTGTATACTTCGCTCGACCGCCCCGTGCGTCGTCACACAGCTAAGTCATTCTTCACACATTGCATTCAATTAAATAGTTATTTTTGCATTACAGAATGTTAAGTAAGTCACACGCGACGTTTACTCAGAGGCCACACCACCGAGTGCACCTCTGCACTCGGTTGTTTCTTTTCATGTCGGAACACTTCACTTCCGCTTCCTTTAGGTCTAGAACTCAAACGAGCTCAGTCAGATCCTTCACTTCGACAAGTTCAGTCGCATCCTTCGCTCTTTTAGACTCTTGCTGGTTGTGAACCAGCAATCACCTGGGTGCATATGGGTGTTATTTACACAAATCATGTCAGCAAACTCATATTACTTTGAGAAAATTTTACGTTGGCTTGTGCTATTTTTCGTACAGAGGTTACACGGTCACATCGCCGCCCCGTGCGTCGCCACTTGGCTGGACGCATCCCCATCATCTGGCCGCCTCACGCGCCTTCACTCGGTTGAGCGTGCTTACATCACTTGGCCGCCGAGTGGTGACGCGCCGGGTGGCCAAGGACGCATCTCCATCATCCTTCCGCCTCACGCTCCATCACTCAGCCGAGCGCGTCTTCCTCACATGGCCGCCTCACGCGTCGTCACTCGGATGAGTGCGTCTTCATCACATGGATGCCTCGTGCGCAGTCACTCTGTTGGATGTGCCTACATCACTTGGCCGCCCAGTGCGTCACCACTCGGCTGGACGCATCTCCATCATCCGGACGCCTCACGCACCGTGACTTAGCTGAGCACGTCTTTGTCACTCGGCCGGCCTATGCGCCTTAGCTCATCTGAACACATCTACACCACAACCCCCAATGGGTGACCAACTTAGCTGCAAATCCGTATCGCTTAAGTTAAAAACAACTCCGAGTATGGACATCCTCCACACTCGGGGACTTATCTATGATTCTGTATCGCCTAAGTTAAAAACAACTTCGAGTACGTACATGCTCCACACTCGGGGACTTAGCCGCGACTCCATATCGTCTAAGTTAAAAACAACTCCGAGTACGAACATGCTCCACACTCAGTGACTTAGCTGCGACTCCATATTGCCCAAGTTAAACAAATCCGAGTACGTACATGCTCCACACTCGGGGACTTGGCTGTGATTCCGTATCGCCTAAGTTAAAACAACTCCGAGTACGTACATGCTCTGCACTCGGAGACTTAGCTGTGATTTCGTATCGCCAAAGTTAGAAACAACTCCGAGGACGGACATGCTCCAGACTTGGGGACTTAGCTACGATTCTGTATCGCCTAAGTTAAAAACAACTCTGAGTATGGGCATGCTCCACACTCGGAGATTTTAGCTGCGATTCTATATCGCCTAAGTTAAAAACAACTCCGAGTACGAACATGCTCCACACTCGGGGACTTAGCTGCAATTTCGTATCACCTAAGTTAAAAAAACTCCGAGGACAGACATGCTCCACACTCGGGGACTCAGCTCCGACTCCGCATCGCCTAAGTTTAAAACAACTCCGAGTACGGACGTGCTCCACACTTGGGGACTTAGCTGCGATTCCGTATCGTCTAAGTAAAAATCAACTTTGAGTACGAACATGCTCCACACTCTTGGACTTAGCTGCGATTTTGTATCGCCTAAGTTAAAAACAACTCTGAGTATGTACATGCTCCACACTCGGGGACTTAGCTACGACTATGTATCGCCTAAGTTAAAAACATTTCCGAGTACGAACATGCTCCACACTCGGGGACTTAGCTGCGATTTTGTATCGCCTAAGTCAAAAACAACTCTGAGTACGGACATGCACCACACTCGGAGACTTAGCTGCGATTCCGTATCGCCTAAGTTAAAAACAACTCCGAGTACGGACATGCTCCACACTCGGGGATTGAGATGCGATTCTGTATCGCCTAAGTTAAAAACAACTCCGAGTATGGACATGCTCCACACTCGGGGACTCAACTCCGACTCTGTATCGCCTAAGTTAAAAACAACTCCGAGTACAGACATGCTCCACACTCGGGGACTTAGCTGCGATTCCGTATCACCTAAGTTAAAAACAACTCTGAGTACGAACATGCTCCACACTCGGGGACTTAGCTGCGATTTCGTATCGCCTAAGTTAAAAGCAACTCTGAGTACGGACATGCTGCACACTCGGGGACTTAGCTGCGACTCCGTATCGCCTAAGTTAAAAACAACTCCGAGTACGCACATGGTCCACACTCGGGGACTTAGGTGCGACTCCGCATCGCCTAAGTTAAAAACTACTCCGAGTACGGACATGCTCCACACTCGGGGACTTAGCTGCAATTCTGTATCACCTAAGTTGAAAACAACTCCGAGTACGGACATGCTCCATACTCGGGGATTTAGCCGAGACTCCGTATCGCCTAAGTTAAAAACAACTCCGTGTACGGACATGCTCCACACTCGGGGGCTTAGCTGCGACTCTTTATCGCCTAAGTTAAAAATAACTCCGAGTACGGACACGCTCCACACTCGGGACCTCGGCTATGAATCTGTATCGCCTAAGGTAAAAACAACTCCGAGTACGGACATCATTCACACTCGGAGGCTTAGCCGCGACTCTGTACCGCCTAAGTTTAAAACTATTCCGAGTGGGGACATCATCCATGCTCAAACGCTTAGCTGTGATTCCGTATCCCCTAAGTTAAAAACTTGTCCGAGTGAGGACATCATCCACACTCGGGGGGCTTAGCTGCGATTCCGTATCGCCTAAGTAAAAAACTACTCCAAGTACAGACATCATCCATACTCAAGGGCTTAGTTGCGACCCCGTATCGCCTAAGTAAAAAAATACACTTGGGAACTGAACCTTGATCCATAAATCATATAAGGAAGACTCAACAAACATTCTGCATGAAGAGCACTAGAAGACTTAAAACCTCTGCTAGACTCATCTAATCCGACAAAGGCTCGGAGACTACACCTAGTGGGTGCACTAAGCGTGCCCCCACTAGAAGAGAAATACAAAAAAGAAACATCATGCTTGGTCAGGTCCAACAACAACATTCAAGTTCAACATACTCCAATCGATTACCGGCAATCAGTCACAGTCTCAGGGGCTACTGTTGGGGATACACAAAACGGGTAGGCCCATGAAGGGTCGAAATACCATAATAGCATGGGGTCCACACATGAGGTGGGCTCAGACAAATACATACATACTATCCACTTGGACGAGTACAGCCTAACCACTCAGACGAGTACAACCTATCCACTCGGATGAGTACAGCCTATCCATTCGGTCGAGTACAACCTATCCACTCGGGCGAGTACAACCTATCCACTCATACGAGTACAGCCTATCCACTCGGACAAGTATTGTCTATCCACTCGGACGAGTACAACCTATCCACTCAGACAAGAACTCTCTGTCCACTCGGACGAGCACAACCTATCCACTCGAACGAGTACAACCTATCCACTCGGACAAGTAGAGTCTATCCACTAGGACGACAGTCAACCACACGGCCGTATGACTCACTCGAATATGCAAGGATCAACAGTCAGCCAGGCAGTCGGAGCATCGTCTTCATAGTGCTGTTTTTGTAGTGGGCTGACATCATGGCATTAATGCCCCATATTGTAACATAGGAGATGAGGGGGTGGCGCACTCTGTATAATCCACCCACCACATAGCTCAGGGTTGGGCTCTCTCTAGTTTCAAGACTTAGCTTGGAGATCCGTTCTCCCCTCTCTCTCTCTCTCTAATACACCATGTAACTCTGTGTTCATGACAGATATGCAAAGCCTCTATGGAGCACGATACGTAGGCTTGTTATCTCCATCGCGAGAGGCCTGAACTCGTTAAAATCACCGTGTCACCCATTTGCATCTCGATAGATCATGATCCTTTATCCTACCCCCTTTCTATTGTCGGAATCGTTACCATGACATCCCGCACTATATAATAACCGACAATGGATCCAATTTCGCCGCCGAGGAGGTGAAGGATTGGTATGCAAATCTAGGCATCAAGCTTGCTTATGCCTACGTTTACCATCCACAAACCAATGGCCAGGTCGAAAGAGCTAATGGACTCATCATGAGTGGTATTAAACCACATTTGGTACACTCTCTTACAGAACTCGACTGTCATTGGGTGGAGGAACTTACTACGGGGCTTGCGTACCACACCATTTTTATGGTATACGGGGCCGAAGTGGTCCTTCCGTGTGATATCATCCATGACGCACCCCCGTTTGCGTATGTACGAGGAAAAGGAAGATGAGCTAGATCGGCAGGATAATTTGGACGCCTTAAAAGGCGAGCATGACATAGCTCGGGCCCGATCAACATTTTACCAGCAGCAATCTCGGCGCTATCAAAGCAGAGAAGTTCGGGCCAAGGCATACAAGGTACACAAAATATAAACATTACACATGGTTACACCCTTGGTTGGTAAAGATCATCTATTATAGTATCCAGAGCGCAGTCTTCCTGTGATAGACGGGCAACTGACATCACTTGGTTATACACCAGATGTAGAGGTATCTCCGCACCATTGGGGCCTGTTGGACCAACTTGGGCCATGTGTTCGGGATCAAGACGGGTGAAGCGGGTCTTCAACATGGACCATGCTTGCCGAGCTCCATCTCGATAGCCTGAAATCTTCCACAGCTTGAAACGGCTTCGGGCTCTTTTGAATAGTTCGGATAGTTCAGCCATCCCCTATGATGGAGTCTGGTCCAGCCATAGAGCTCGAATCATATTCTGCATGGCTTTTCGAGCCCGCTCATGAACAACGGAAAGCTCTTGTAGCATATTCTCCCAAAGGAATCAGCTTTTGTCATGGGACGCTCGGTCAAGAGACCTTTTAAGGAAAAATGAACGAAGGAAGTCTTTTAGTATACCGTAATCTTATAGTGATTTATCAAACAAACATGTTAGGGATTTTTACTTATAATATAAATCGCTCTTTAAATGTTGATTCTCCTCATTGCTATGTGCCAGTTGAACTTTTAATGCTTCAATCCCCTTGGCCTGATTTTCTTCTCCTCCCTCGGCTGGTTGTTTTCTTCACGGCATCTTGTTAATACATGATGACCGGCTTCAAGCTGGGATTCAACGTACCTTTGAGAATCACGAGCTGAGTCTAGATCCCTCTGCATATCGTTTATGGATTCACCCGCTATATCAAAAAAATCCTCTGGTGAGTAAGTGGTCTTATGCAACTCACCACACCATCAACCAAATTACCCTTAGCATGAGCTTCGGTGGTAAACTTCTTTACATCCTCGAGCTCTCCTGTCGGGACCCCGATCCTAAGCCATAGGAATCCAGCCTGTAACACATCGCATCCCTTTGTGGTCTCACGCACGGTTAACTCCACGGCTGCAGCCTTACCTTAGCCGGGACCGTTTGCGTCTTTTGACTCACGTATGCGATAGTGTTGCTAGCAATCCAATGTCAAAGAACCTGGATCGACATGTCTAGTCATAAACCAAAGTGGCAGTACCGCACAAGGACAGGCATACATGACCCAACAAAGCAGGTGTCGGTCATCAGCGAATGTAGACGAGTCGTAGCATGCTACAAGGACTCCATTACATCGCGTGACATTTCCCCAAAGGGAACAGACACAGCAGCTAAGAAGGACACATGCCGGTCAACCAATGTGTCCGGAGCAGTAGCGAACTACCAAGGCTCATTGGATCACAAAGGGGCATTTCCTTGTAAGGAGTGCTACTAAAGTTCACGACTAAGTAATCGAACCCCATACATATCAAGTATGACACATGTACGCATGGCATACCGATATGTATAGATACATCGATGGCATCACAACATAACCATAAACATACAAGCTTTTATTAAAAAGGCTTGGAAGAGCCACACACATAATATTACACATTAAGGGTCTCACGACCCATAATAGCAGTCATTCAGTTACAAGCCAGCGGAAGAGTTTAAACTGTCTGAGTACAGACAGGGCAACTAGAAGGCACATGGCCTGACTATACTACAGATCCAACGTAGGGCCAGATCGTAGCTGGGACACCAGCTACTCGTCGTCGTCGATGTCTACGAAGAACCCTCCATTAGGGTCATTAGCAACCTCTGCAACATTTATTAAGCAAACATGAGTACGAAGGTACTCAGCAAGACTTTTAGGATAACTAACTACTCATGCAAGGTATCAAAAGGTATTGTGGGGTTTCATGCGGAAAGCCAGCATTTGACTCGTGGCTAGACAACTTGCATTTTTAAATAATTTTGACAACTTGATTTCTCGGACACGAGTCCACTAACACCACAACAATACACTATCATGGAATCATTCCGTCTCCGTACGGAAATGCCGTCCACGACACTCACGCTTATCTTGGCAATTTTATGAGTAGCCATTGAAGTTATCTATGAACAACATATGTCTCCAAGTAGTCCATATCGGCGGACGCGACTATTCGAATAGATCATAACCCTGCAGGGGTGTACTTCGTCACACACGCTCGCCACTTATCGCCATGTGCACGTCATGCACCTCGGCAACCTTCAAGAGGAAGCCCAGCGAGGGAGTCGGCCACGACCGTTAACCACACTAGTGCCTAGTCCAGGTTTATCGCCTATCTGAGAGTAACCCGTACGGAAGTCCGGTCGGGGTTTCCCCCACGGCCTCAAACGATGTGCGCAGGGTTCCCAAGCCCACCATCCGGGTTCCACTTGGTACACCGTGCCACTGCCTACCGCATCACAGCCCACCTCTCAGGTCAGCACCATGCACGGCCTCCAGCATTTCTATAAACACCAGAAACTACTTGCAATTCCTGGACCGAGTACTACGCGGTTAATAGGCCGAGCGGGGTCATATTTCAGGGCCCAGCATGTGGTAGTATCTAGTCTTGGATTACATACACGGAACTCAGTTCCTATGGCCGGTTCTAATGAAACAACCCGCCATGTACTCCTACACAGCCTTTCACCGGTACCTTTACCAAATCAAGTTCAACACACAACCTTTGCTTACCGAACACATTCCACAATTCTGTTCATCTCCCAGATGACAGACCATACCCAACTCTAAGCATAGCATGCATAGCCGGATAAGGCACATCATAGCTCAAGCAACTACCAAGTATGCTAGGTTGCAAGGTTCGGCTATTTACTGTGACAAGGTTAGGTCATGCAAAGGAAGTGGGTTCAACTATCGTGGCAAAAGCAGTTGAAGCATTTGATCTTAATGCAATAAATAGGTGCAGGAGCAAGAACATGGGATTTATCGGGATGATCAAAAGGGTTGCTTGCCTTGTTGCTCAGAGGAGGAACGATATCCGTCAGAAGGATATTCGGTGGAATCCGGGGGTGCGGAGCCTACCGAAATGAATGGCAACAATCAATAACAATCATATGCAAACAAGATGATGCATGAGCATGGCATGAGAATGCAAAGTGATAGGTTATTACAATCAACATGTATTAGGTTTAGAGTTGATTTGAATCACATTCGAATATCAATTCAAACGGGGTATTCACGGGTACCGGTTTAATTGATTCGACCTGATGCTCAGATCAACTTGATGTTAGCATGCATGAGATGTCATGTTATGGTACTAATTTGTAACTAGGACAGTGTGTGATCATGGCATTCATAATGAAATTTGAATATTTTTCCAAATTCCATTTATGAAGTAATTATAAGAATGGAATTATTCATTATTCTTCATGTTAGGGTTCTGTAACTTTTTCAAACATGAATGAAAATAGCATATTCAGATTCCTTGAATTTTTCTGATACTTTTTCATATATAAATTATTTTCATTGGAGTTACAGATTAATTTCTATGAATTTTTGAAGTTTTAAACATTTTTGGAATTATTTTTATACTGGAAATTCTCTTTATTGCATCAGCGTGACGTCAGCAGGTCAGCCGACCTGTTCAGGTCAAACCTGACAGGGGGGACCCACTGGTCAGCCTCTCTGGGACTAATCCCGCGCTGACGAGCCCCTAAACTGAGTTGACTTGGCCTTGGGCCCACTGTCAGCGAGAGATTAAGCTCCTAATCTACTGGATTAGCTTTGCCACGTCGGCCCCCACCGGAGCATGGCCGGCGGCGACCACGGGCGCGGCGGAGGGCTCGCCGGAGAGAGCTAGACAGCGCATCGGCCGTCGGTTTTGGGCGCAGAAAGGAGCTACGGGTAGCTGGTGCAACACCGCATCTAGCGGGGGCATCAGGGGAGGCTAGGGTCGCCGGGAGAGGCGCCGGCGACGAGCCAAAGTGGCGGCCGAAGCTCGGCCTTCTACGAGCGATGGCTCTAGGGCACGGGGAGGGCAGCTGAAGGGCTCATCACACTCCTGGAGGCTCCAGGAGCTCGATCCCTAGCTCGAGCGCGTGGATCAGACACCACAGCGACGGCGACGACATGACCGGCGGCGAGGAGCTCTCGGCCTTGGTGGGGAACGGGGCTACGGTGCACGGAAGAGCGTGGGGCGAGAGGGGAAACGACGACGAGCTCACGGCGGTTCCGATGGTGTTGTTGAAGGGCTCGGGGGTGCGCCGGAGGAAGCGAATCGACGGGAGAGGTCCGGCGGCCGGAGGTGGAAGACGATGGCGTTGGGGCGATGCAGAGCTCGGGGAAGCTTCGGCTTCTGTAGAGAGGACCAGCTCGACGAGGCGAAGCTGTTGGACTACTCGGAGGAAGGTTCCCGTGGCTAGAAGCGCTGCGGCTCGAGCTCGAGCTCGTGGTAATGGAGGCAGCAGGAGGGAGGAAAAGATCCGAGAGGAGGGGGAAACCGGTGCTAGGGAATGGATAGAGGAGGCCCCGGGGAGCTTATCCCCGTTCTCGCGCTGTCCCGGGGGCTCTGGAGCTCGCCACGGCGAAGCAGGAGGTGGAGGGGCCGCCGTGGTCGATCTCCCCTCTCCCAGAAGGCAGAGGAAGAAGACGACCCTGCCCCTGGTGGGCTGGGCCTCCTCAGGCGACAGGTAATGTTTTTCTTCCTCTTATTTCTTTTCTGTTTTGTTCTGTTTTGCTAACTAATGTTTTGCTATTTATTTCAGCTCCAAAATGGTGGTAAAAACTATTTTAAACACACCTAAATATTTGTTATAATATTCCCAACCATTTCCAAAGTTTTCAACATTTTTGAAAATTTAAAGTTTCTGTTTTCAAATTTAAAACTTGAAACCAGTAGCTTTTTGCATTTATTTAAAATGCTTAAAGTGTCAAGAAAATAGTTTTCTCCAATGCTCATTTACTTTCATGATTTATCAGAAAGTTTGAACATTTCTTGAGGCCATTTTGGGTTCATTGATTTCAACTAGTTTGAGATTTCCTTTATTTAAAGTAGTGGCTAGGGTTTTAAGTTTTTCCTTTGCCACTTTCTTGTTCTTGTTGAAACTTCTTAGATGCAAAATGCAAAGAAGACATGAGCACAAGACTAACTTGCTTAAGGTGTCAGGGATGTGACATCTGCCCTACTAGCTTGAAGTTCGGTTTGCATTTGGTGCATATCTTCGCACAATTTGTTAGTTTCCTGCTTCAAAGCTTGGAAAAGCAAAATCAACAGTCAGGTTGAGCCTTAACTCGGATGTTCTGACCAAATTAAGGTTCGGGGGCTACTAGACCTGAACTTCGGTTCAAATTACCAAAAGAGCGATAAATACATGTAGTTGGGCTAACGTCTGGAAGGCTACTTCTTTGAGGTTGTTCCGTGCAATGCCAAGATAGGCATCGGACGAATTTAGAGCATTAAACCACTGCTCGGAGAAGACAGGGTGTCATACTAACTCCTTGCGATGTCGATGATTCATAGCACTTTTGATTTCGGAGTTCGTCGCTGAAACGTCATAAACAAGACCGGGCACCGGGCAAGTGTTCGGAGCCCCCGCATTGGCCAAATATCATGGGTTGGTCTGGCTTTCCAATAGCTCGGCGCTCGTTTTCTACAGTTATCGGCAAAAGGGATTGTAAGTACACCAATGAATCTGCCATTATTGTAAAGGCAATTGGTGGATATAAGTACCTGGTTGGAGGGACGGGCGCGGTATTGCCTGCCACCTCATGTTCGGGAACTTGTTCCTCAGCCAACGCAACCCTGGTCGGAGGAACGCGAGATGCTATTCGGCGCGTGCTCCGGTGACGCTTTGGAGCAGTCTCGCGATGAGTGGCCACCTTTCGCTTGCTTGCCAAAGCTGGGAGAGACCTTGGGTTATCGGCCAGAAGGGCCACTACCTGTTCGTCAAGTCTCTCCTGGTAAAATACCCCATCCTCAAAGATAATGGAGATTTCCGGATCTTCGTGGAATCGAGGTTCGTCTTCCCGAGCATAGTTCTCGGGCTGGGGAGCGGGGCATCTCACTGTTTCGATCGAGTGCCTCCAATCCTACAAGTAAAGGATCAAGGGGTTTATGTTTATCGGTAGCACGATCGAACAAGATAACTATAGATGTGTCTATACTTACCCATGGGATGGGGTTGTACGACGCGAAGCCTTCCCTGAAGGCGAGACGGGCGAAATCCTCCTTTTCCTCCTTGAAAAAATTAGCCAGAATGGCTGCTAAGTTTTCACGAGTGTCCGGTCCTTGCCGCTTGGAACGCGTCGAGTCATGTGTCCCACAGTAATCCCATAAAGGATGTATGCGTTGCTGAAGCAGTTGGACGCACCGTGTGATTACGATGGCCATCACTTGTACGCTGGTCAGACCACCGTGAGCCAGCATTTTTACCTTGGTGGATAGGCGCCTCACTTCCAAGCTCTCTTCTTCAGATTTACTCTTTGGACGCGAGCAGAATCGCTTCTTCAAAGGAGCCGCTGAGTACTCGGGAAGGCCTCGCCGAACTGGCTCGAATAAAGGGACATCGTCAATGTAGAACCACTCCAAAGACCATTCGTCGGTTTTCTCATTCAGTGTACCGACTGGGTATCCGGTGGATGCTATACACCACACCTCAGCCCCGCCTACTTCCCAGATGGAGGTTCCGTTAGTCCGGGGGACAATGCAGAAGTACTTTCTCCACAAATCAAAGTGAGGTTCCTAGCCTAGGAACATATCACACAATGCTACGAAGCCTGAGATGTGTAGAATGGAACCTGGGGACAGATTATGGAGCTGCAATCCGTAAAACTCCAATAAACCTCTCAAAAAGGGATGAATGGGAAATCCCAACCTGCGCAGTAGGAAAGAAGTAAAATAGACCCTTTCGCCTCTTTGCGGAGTAGGTTTTTTTTGTGAGGGCCTTGCCGTTGTAGGCGGTTAGGCCAGCACGCGTGGGTGCAAGATCAGAAGAGGGAAGATACCCTTGGACTTCAAGGTCTCGCAACCGAAGCTGGGAGACGGAGCAACTAACCCAATCGCCCGGTTGAGGGCCAAAGGGACGAGAGGAGGAACACGCCATGGAGCTAAGTGCTAGGATTCTAGGGTTTCCTTGGCCACACTTGTGGAGGAGGGAATGGTGATAAGGCCTTGGACCTGCCCCCTGCTTATTTATAAGAAAAGTCACCTCCCCCACGTGTGTAAGAGACGGTTCCGTTGAATCATTGGGATGCATGCCTACTTTAAGATATACGGCGCCCAAAGGTTATTAAAATTTAGGGGCAGGGTTGAAAGTTTCGGGTCCCACAACGCTTCGATATTCGTGGATTCGTTGAATACTAGTTCGTCATGTTGCAAATCAGAGGAGGAACTCGCCTTTCAAGCTGACTACGAGATACGTGTGAAAGATGCCGAAGACTATACACAAGGGCGTGGAAGGCTAGTTTGGGGCTACCGAGGAAGTCCTGGATTAAGGGGTCCTCAGGACGCCGACCCATGGACCGGATCATCAGAGTCCGGATAGTTCACGACTTCGTACGAAGGAAGGAAGGCTCCAAGGACTGACATGTGCTCCAAGCTTAGAAAGACTAGGTCGGCTCATCTATTCCTGATTATAGTTGGTAACTTGTAAACCCTGGGGTCCGTGGTGTCTATATAAACTAGAGACCCCTATCCCGTGTAGAGGAGGTTGAATCATCCAGGGTTTAGCATATACGATCTCGAGGTAGATCTACTTTGTAATCATCTTTATCAATACAATCAAGCAGGACGTAGGGTATTGCCTCCATAGGAGGGCCCGAACCTGGGTAAATCGTTGTCTCCCCCTTCTTCCTACAACCCATCGATCCAAGGTCCACAGTTTGGGACCCACAACCTGAAATCTGCCGGTTTTCACACCGACACATCTCACATCTTCCTTTCATCGATGACAATACCTTTTTTGCAATAAGTGATAATGTATTGTGGATGCTTCGGAATCTACTTTGGGTCACTATTGTCACGGCTGAGATGAGCTGATCAACAATGCTAAATCTCTCTTGTTCTTTGGGAAAAATTATTGATCTTGTTAAACAGGGAGTTCAATTTAGACACGCATACGTTGTGAACGGTCGCTAGAAGCACATGGCAAGAGAACGGGGTGGTGGTGATAGTTTTTACCATGTTTAGCTTGGCAAGGGTGGTATTTTATAAAAACTGCGACAACAGTTCCTTGCTTTAAGTTTTTTTTTTGCGAAAATTGTCATCCATCGATTGGAGATCCTGTGGCTCGCCAAGATGCTCTCCCTGCAGATAACATTAGGGTTAAATTTTGGTTGGGAATATCTAGTAGGTCCTTCAACGACACATATCTCGGTATGTTTATGGAAGTGGATAATTCTTCCATTTGTATCGACTAGTAATTACGTACGTGGAGTGAACATTTATAATAGACATAATAATAATTATTATATTGCACATTATTATTAGGCAAACTATAGATTGGATGTTAATAGTAGGGATTTGGAATTTTGGAATGGTGAATAAATATTAGCCGGTTTTATATATGGACGAGGTTAGCGAGCGCCAGTGCGCTAGTTCGTTTGATCGAGGATACCTTCGTATTACGAAAGGACACCCTAAGAAGGGCAAGCGGTCCATCACGTGCTCTTCCAAAAATAGAAAACATCATGATACACGACAATCTCCCTTGTACCCACGTGATTCTGAGATGTTATCACATAAACCAACCAAGATCTTGTCCCATGTGCATTAATTTGTCGTTTCATTTTTTAAAAGCCATAACTTTTGATTCGAGCATCGAAATTGAGAATAGTTTTTGCCGTTGGGTTTCTCGCAACGAGTTCTTCAAAACTAGATCCCATATGAATAGGTTTCAATGAACTTTTTTTTCTTTCAAGCAACTTCATGTGTTGCAGAGGCTAGTGCTATAGGAAAGCAACTCCTTTCCCCCCAGTATGACTACCCATCAGTGAATGATCCTTCTAGGTTAGTTACCATCACTGCCAATTGACTAGCTTCACCTCTAAGTCACCTACCATAAGGACAACTCCAACATGGATCACCAAATTGCCCCAAATGTCCGCATCGGCTTCTCTAGACACCTTTAACCACCTACGGTCACCTAATTTGTTTGAACAAGTTCATTCGTTCGAAATCCTCCAAACTGAACAACGAGGGGGTGTTCTTAGGGCCCCTCAACGTCCATTGCTCCCATGACCAGCTTCACAACCCCCTCTATGACCATTCGTCTAGTATCTACGATCATACCAAGGGCTACAACCCCGAGGAGATGAAATTATTGACGCATCTCTATGACACGATCTTAATTGAAAGAGATCTAAAACTTTTACGTATTAGCCGAATATGGTCTTGGTAATGTTTCTGTTTATGAGGATTGGATAACTGGACACATGGTTTTAGACAACTGTATGGTTGATTGTGGGCAACTGGATACATGTTTTTAGACAACTGTATGATTTATTGTGGGCAATTGGATACATGGTTTTAGGCAACATTATGGTTGATTGTAGGAAATTATGACACTAAAAAAGGGATAAGAACATACACGTGTTCATTTTTGGAGGGGGCGACAAATAAACTTAATCCAGTAAAAACACTTCGTGGTTTTAGTTATGTCCCCATGACTAGCTCCACACCGCTCCCCCTCTATGATCATTCGCCTAATATCTACGATCATACCAAGGGATCCAACCCCGGGGAGATGATATTATTGATGCATCTCTATGACACAATCTTAATTGAAAGGTATTTGAAACTTTTACATATTAGCCAAACTATGGTCTTGATAATGTTTCCATTCATGAGGATTGGGCAACTGGATCCATGGTTCTAGGAAACTATATAGCTGATTGTGGGCAACTATATCCGTTGTGCCCCCGTTCACCTCTATAGCTGCACAACCGAGCCATCCTCCGAAATGCCCGGCAAAAACATGGGGAAAGCTGAGTGCCTCCCATGGTGCCGAATCCCAGCAAAAATCACACCAAAGTCGCCGAAACCCTCGCTTTGTTGTGGTCGGAGAGAAATGGGGAAGGAGAACACTTACTTGTGGCTAAACAGTGAAGCAACTAGAATGCCAAAAAAAACGTGATGATAAAAGTTAGTACAATCTCCAAGCAAATACAGTGATTCTATTTCCTAAAAGTAGTAAAAAAACAACTAATTGCATCCAGACTATGCTTGTTTTTTGCACGAGAACAATCAGGCACTCCAATTGTGTGATAGACTTTTCCAAAAAAACAACAACTATAGCTTGCAGATTTGGAACAACTTTACTTGTATTGTAGACAACTCATGCTAAAAGGTGAAGAAGCTAGAATGCGAAAAATAGTACAATACCAAACATTTGCATATAAACCCTGCAAGTTGCCCGTAATCCTACCAATAGTTGCCTCTTTTTTGCAAGGCTGGTTGTAGTTGTTTCCTACCAATAGTTATCAATTTTCACTACATGTTGAGGTATTACAGAAACTTGTTCTTTGCAAAAAATCAACTCCCCCTCTCCCGCAAACTAATTTGCTCTCCCATATTCGCGATCCCAGTCTTGCTGCCCCCCCCAAATATAGTTGTGTTGCTTTTATATTTCCCCACATGCTGCATGCTTGTTGTATAAGTAGTTACCTCTGTTTTGTATTAAGTCACTTTCTTTCATGTGGTTACTTGCCTCTGATAGGGTTACTTTAGCCAGTTGTACATGGCGGATCCAGATTTCTTTTTTAAGTACAAGATGGATATGGAGGGGTGGTGTGAGAATTTATTTTGGGCGGATGGTCCAGCATCGAAAGCTTATGTTGCGGCTTATCATGATTGTGCCTAGTTCAATGCAACCAACCTTACAAAGATGTCTAACCTTGAGGGTGCACAAACATGAAATGATAGGCAAAAATTAAAAGTTGTAAATTAAAAAAACAAAAATAAGCAACTATATTCTCTAACATAGGCAACTCTAGTGTGATTCATGGGCAACTATTAAAAAACGAAATGTGTTATCCAATTATGCCATTTTCTATGGGAAAAACTTCAGCATAATTTTCTATAGCCTACTTTCTTTATCATGTCCTTCTTGAAAAGTGCCTTTATGAGATTACAGTTCCCAGACTTTTGACCACAATGGCCACCCCTGCCTCATAACCTTCAAACCACCGTGCCCTCCACCCCCCGACTAAAAAAATCTTTGAGCCGCCCATCTCGATTTAGTAGCCACGTAGGTCACTACCGGTCAACGTCATGCCCCTGTTCAGCTCCGTGGTCGCGCAACCAATCCATCCTACGAAACGTCTGGGAAAACCTCGAATTGAGCACGACAAAAACACGTGAAAAAGTGGGTGCATGGCATACCTCTGTTTCGCCGTTGATTTGCGCATGTGGTCGCCTCCCGAGATGCCAAAATCCTGGTGAAAATCACACCAAACTTGTCGAAACCCTCGCTCTATCGTCGTTCGAGCGAAATGCAGAAGGAGAGCACTAACTTCTGGCAAAAAAGTGAAGCAACTGGAAAAGCCAAAAAAAATCTTGATGGTAAAAATAAGTACAATCTCGAAGCAGAAACACTGATTCTATTTCTTAAAAGTAGTAAAATAGAAAACTAATTGCATTCATGTCATACTTGATTTTGCATGAGAATAGTCACGTAACCCCAGTTCCATGATAGACTTTTCCAAAAACAACAACTACATATTGCAAATTTGAAACAACTTTAGTAATTCTAGGCAACTAATGCTAAAAAGTGAAACAACTATAATGCAAAATAAATAAGTCTTGGTGGTAAAAATCACTACAATCTCCAAGAAAAAACATTTATTCTATTTCTTATAAGTAGTAAAAATAACGCATTCATACATCCTAGCTTGTGTTATTTTTGCTGGCATGTGCGAAAAGTATGAGCGCCTTGCATCAATCGACTTATTCACAAAGACAATAATTACTCATATTAGTTCTGCTAGATATATGTATGAATCCATCCGTCCACCTAGCCCATGTCAGAGACACTTGATCAACACAAGAACCTGATCTACTTGAGAAACTAGTATAAAATGCAGCAACACACGAATGAATATGGTCTCCTCACTCTCCTGTTCTTCTACTTGAGGAACTGAAACTAGCACACACATCTAGCAAGCTAAACTCAGACTTAGGATCTAGCAGCAACACACGAACCTGAGCAGTGAGTTGAGGTAGTGACCATTGAGCAGAGATGAGGAAATAGAGAGACGAATCCTGGGCTGCTGCTGATGAATCTCCTCCTTCCGAGTTCCCAGGCGAGAAGGATGGTTGCAGGGTTCTGTTATCATCTGTACTGGATAGGAAGAGAAGCCAAGGTGAGAGCTGCCAAATCCAAGCGAACAGAGGAAGATAGAGAGGCGGGGTACCTTGTCTTGCTCCATGGCATTAGGATAAAAATAAAGGAACCTTCATGACGGGTGGTCAGGCTCGGAGGCACAATTGGTTGCGGTCATGACAGATGGCTTGGTCGTGAGGGAAGGAAGATATGATGGAAGACGAGGTGAGGAAGAGAGGCCGAGTACGTTATGGCGCTGCTCCTCTGTTTGCGCGGTCGACCGACACATCGGGCTCCTCCTTGACCTCCGAGCACCGACGTCGACACCCTTGTTTTTTTTGACACCTTACTAAATGAAGACAAGGAAAAGGGAATCGGGAAAATGGAATCATTTTATTTTTGGTAAGAAAGATAGCAAAACGATGACCGCTGGCTCTTGTCCTGTAATATGTGCGTTCGAGACAACGAGATAGCCGAGCTGAGCTTTCAAGTATATGGGTTTATATATTCTTGAAATAGTGAATATAGCTACTTTTCCGCGGGCACGTGAACTCCCCTGCCCCTACACTCGCCGAGGCACCACCACTTGTTCTTTCCTTCTCCTCCGCCTACCCTCCATTCCTTCCATTCCCCTCCTCCGATCCAAATGGTGCCCCTGCAATCCGCTCCCGGCGGCCTCCTCTAGCCGCGCCCCCCTCCCCCCACCCCCGCATCGGCTGCGCGGTTCGCTTCGGTTTCAAGGTGCGTGCCTCCTGGATCTTGTGCCTCTCTCTCCAACGGCTGCGTTGGGTGATTCTAGGGGTCTCCGCGTTGTTAGATAAGGGATTGAGTCTGCTGGAGACTGGAACAACGGAATCTTAGGTTCAATGAGATGTTTTGGGCTTCTTTCTGGCTTGATTTTGTGGATTTGATGATAATGCGGTGTATTTTGGGCTTGAATTCGTGGGATCTTGGTAGGAGGAAGGAGGTGGCCTATTTTTTATTTTTGGTGGTTGTACACCTTCGTGGGATTCGGTAATGCAGTCAGTAACCGTTGTGTGTGCATATACATGTAATTCTCTCTTATCCTTCGCTCATTTTCCCGTGTGTAATTCCATGTTTCGTTCTGTTTCCATGCTTGTCTAGCTCGTGAGTGTTACCCCGTGTCATGTGTTGCGACTTGCCAACCAGTTTATTTTATCACAATTTCATCAATTTGCAGGCTGATAAAATTAGAAATATATGATAGTTGGCGTTCTAATGTTTGGAAATGCGTTTTGAAAGGCAGTGAGTTCAAAATGCATCTTTAAGTCACTGTAGTGATTTAGGAATTGATGTTCGATGTTTATAGTCAACTAATATGCTTAAAAGTTCTGTAAGGTTGATAGTATTGTGAGTAGGTTGTTAACTAGATCACCTAGTTGGGGGAATAAAGGTGTGTTTCAGGTCTTCTTATAGCAGATCAAAGAAATACAACTTCTCAATGATCCTAAATTAATAAAATAAAGAAATGTTGTTTTCTTCATAATTCTGAATTTTAAGTAAGGAACTTACGGATATTGATAGAAAATAATGGTTGAGAGTTCTTCTTTTTCTCCGTAGAGATTGCTAGAAGTCATAAAGGAATTTATTGTGTATTACACTATTCGGTAGGAGGCAACTGACGTGACAGGGAAACTGAAATGTAACTGTTTCAAAGTTTTGAGTTCAGCAGATCTGGAATTGTGGGCATTATCCCCCCTCCCCCCTCCTCCCTGATTCATACCATGGTTGTGAATTTGTATTGGAAATAGAAATGGAGTGACTTCACTCTTATCTCACTGATAAATACCCCCTCCGTCTCAAATTAAGTGACTCAACTTTATACTAACTCTGTACTAAAGTTAGTAAAAAGTTGAGTCACTTATATTGGGACAGAGGGAGTAACAGATAGTGCTCAATTGATCAATGGAGTGACTCATTTTTTTTGGTAAAAGCCACATAAATTGAAAGGGAGTTTATTTCCTAGAAAAAATGGATTCTAATGCCATGTGTAAAGATGGGTGCATGGCATTTTTTTTCCAGCATTCTTTTCTTTGTAACTGAAGTTGACTTGCACCATTTGTACCCTTTACTTGCTAGTGCATCATGGTCGAACAACATAGAAATTGGACGAAAGTAATTCGCTCAATTATTATTTCTGTAGTGATGGATTGCTATATACAGTACTATGTAAGCCCCAAAATTGGAAGGGTGTTTTTTCTTCCCTCTTCCAAGCACAGATTGTACTAATTCTTTTCAGAAATTACATAACAAGCTTCAGTTTTAACGTATTTCTTGGAGATGTATTTTTGGCAGTTTTGTTGGGGGTGATAGAATGTAGGCAATCAACATAAATATCTATTCTTTTTCGAAAAGGACTTTCACGGGCTAATATCAGCTAAACATTTTTTTGCAGGCTCTTCATGTTCAGTTTATGTTGACAGTACTTTGGGAGTTGGGATGCTATCTGTACAACTATAGTAGTAGTTTTTTGGGTGTTTCACACAATTGTTTACTGTGCTTGGCTTTTGGAGTGGATGTCGTTTCGTAGCATTGTGCGTGATGTAAGGGATGGCTTTGGGAGCTTATCTCGAAGAGGGTTTGAGGTGAGGTTTCTTGGCCATCGCAGAGGGAAATCTCATAGTGCCGTCCATGAGTTGCAGGATCCAGCCCCTGTGACCCAGAGCAGTTGCTGGGCTAATTTGCCTCCGGAATTGCTTCATGATGTGATTGAGAGGTTGGAGGCCAGTGAGGCTACATGGCCTTCCAGGAAACATGTAGTTGCTTGTGCGGCTGTCTGTCGAACCTGGAGACAGATGTGTCAAGAGATTGTTAAGAACCCAGAGTTTTGTGGAAAAGTTACTTTCCCTGTTTCCTTGAAGCAGGTGATGATATTCTCTTAATCTTTTTTGGTTTCAGTCTCAGTTTCTGTGATCATTGTAGATTCTAGTTAACATATAATCCCACCATCTTAGAATGTAAGTCCTATTTATTTTGTCCCTAAGTCAAACTGTTTTTTAGTCTGACCAAGTTTATAGAAATACACATCAATAGTTTATAAAAAACATCAATACATGTAATATCGAATCAATAAAACTATATAAATATATTTCATGATGTATCTATCGGTAGTGGTTTTGTTTTGTACATGTTGATTTTTTCTATAAACTGGTGAAAATTAAAAATCTTGACTTAGGAACAAAACAAATAGGACCTGCATTTTGGGATGGAGGGAGTATTTGGTTTTGAAATAGCACAATAGAAGCTTCATCTATTCACCAATATGCTTTTTGGTTGGTGTTCAGCCTGGGCCCCGTGATGGAGCCATCCAGTGCTTCATTAAAAGGGACAAGTCTACCCAAACTTACTGCCTATATCTGTGTCTTACCTCCGGTAAGTCTATTCTTAAGTATTTTGTTTTTTGTGCTTAATGCTATTCCTTTGCCTTCATCTGCAACAATCACTTGTGAAGAATGCAAGATCACAACCATTCTTTTTTACTGTAACAACCAAAGAGTGATGTAGTCCATGTATCATAAATAATTATGCATGAGTTGTTGCAGGCTGTTTATTAACCATACTGATAATTGTATTTGTTGTTGTATCGTTAAACAGTCGTGCTCTAGTGCATGCCAATCATTTTTGATTATTGTTATACTCATTGTTTGCTCCTTGTAGTACATGGCTGATGTATACGTTGCTCTTATCTCACAAATCTAGAGTATTAGTTCCTACGTAGCACTATTGTAAAATATCCAGTCAGTTTGCTGTAAGAAGATACATCCTCGAAGTAGGGTTCCCCCCTGCTTTATATTATAAAGCAACGAATACTGATCACAAGGTAACTGTTGGGGCGAACAGCACATCAAGCCCAAAAGGAAAAAAGAAGAAATAAATGCCAACATGGCAGCTCGACAAGCACCACCGCTGCGCGCATCCCACCACGAGCCATGACATGGGACCTCCGCGTACCTAAGCAACACCTCCAAGAAGGAATGCGACGCCAACGATGCTGCTGCCGTACATGTCCTAGGGTTTCCCCCGGCACACGGCAGGGAGCGGGGGATGGGTAGCACCAACGCCCTTCAGGAAGGAATGTCGGCACCCTCAGGCGTCACCATGCCGGAGCCGGATGAACCAACAGGAATTTCTCCCGCATCCCCAAGCACCGCCACCCACTCGAACCGAAGTCATTCAACTATCTTGCCACCCGCAAGCACGCGCCACCATAGTCTTGGACTCATCCACACCGTCCCGCTGCGAACACCACCACGAGGTCAAGAGAGCATAGGCAAGGGCAGAAGCACCGGAGCCGCACGGGAGGGAGCCGCCTCCACCGCTGTCATGTCGGAGGCCTGTGCCTCCGGCACCGACGCGGATTGCCGTCTGGATGCCGCAACCGAGGCAAACCAGGCCACCCGGGCCCGGTCGGGCCCATATCGGTCCCGCGAAGCCCCGGCCACCGCCCTGCTACATGCCGGCAACTGAGCCGCCACCGACCACCAAGCCGACGCACCGCCACCACCTCTAGAGAGCAACGCCGACGCCATGCCCTGCCGCCGGCCCGCCCAGACCCAGATGGGGCCTAGATCTAGGCCTGGTGGGCGCCGCCAGCCCGCATCACCCCGTCGCCAACGCCGCCGCTGCCGCCCAGTGTCCGCCCCCGCCCATGCCAGGAACCCCCGCTGCCGCGCAGGACCGCCCCCGCCCGTGCTAGGAACCCCCGCTGCTGCGCAGGATCGCCGCCGCCTAGGGGCACACCCCGGAGCTGCGCCGGAGGAGCCCCAGGAGGGGAAAGGCCAGGGGTCGCCAGCGTCGCCCGGGCCAGGCCTACGACGACATCGGCGTGGAGGGGGGGGGACTCGTGGAGGGAGGCGCCGGGCGCGGTCGGTCGCCCGCGGGGGTCACCTTCGAATACACCGCAACATATGCACCATCTAGCCAAGCATGTAAGAAGATATATATTAGCCCAAGTTGCAGAGTCCAATAGAAATGGCAATTGTTTTTGGTTGACTAATGTCACTAAAAGACAATGCTCAACCTATCATCTGCTTGGTCCGCATTTGGTCAAGACTCCAGCACAACTTGCAGTTTAAGCTTTGAGCTTCATGGGGCTAGGACTGACAAATGCATCTTATTCCAAATACTAGCCAAGCATGTTTAGTCTTGAAGCCAACTCTGTAAAAGCGAATTTGCTAGATCGAATGCACCACAGCATATGCACCATCTTGGCTAGTATTCCAGCACCTGAGGCTAACATATGTGCACCTACCAGTAACTAGGGCTGCCATTCTTCTTCCAGTTGTCAACTTGTTCTCAACTAATCCCTCAGTGGAAGATCATATATTCCTCTTGCAGTCTTGGCAGCCTACTTGTTAGTATTCATTAATATCAGCTTCTATTTAACATATCATAACACATTTTCTGCAGCTGTGGTCATTGAAAATGGCAAGTTTCTTCTATTGGCGAAAAGATACTCCCGTCCAACCTGTACAGAATATACAATATTTATGAGTGCTGACAATACATCTAGGTCAAGCAACATGTACATTGGAAAACTGAGGTAAACTCAAATATTTTTGACAAGCTGCATCATTTTTCTTTTTGTCTGATTGTGTCTGTAATATCCCTATTACCCCATTGGGCTTTTAGGTCAAATCTCCTTGGCACAAAGTTTGTAATATATGATACCCAACTTCCATGCAACATACCCAATGTTTCACAGTCAGGGAAAACAAGCCGTAGGTTCTACTCAAGGAAGGTGTCGCCGAAGGCCTCATCCAGTACTTACAGTATAGCGCAGGTTTCGTATGAGCTGAATGTCTTGGGGACTCGGGGCCCTAGGCGGATGAACTGTGTTATGAACTCCATACCTGCCTCATCACTTGAGGCTGGTGGCACTGTTCCATGCCAGCCGGACAATGCCGTTGCTCATTCCCTTGATGAGTCATTTGGCAGCATCTCCTTCTCCAAGTCATCCACTAGGGACCGCTCCATCCGATTCAGCAGCACCCGATTCTCTGACATCTCAATAGGTGGCTCCAGGAATGGAGGCCAGGCATTGGGTGATAAAGATGAGTGCAAGGAGTGGCCACTAATTCTCCGCAACAAGGCACCAAGATGGCACGACCAGTTGCAGTGCTGGTGCCTCAACTTTAAGGGCAGGGTGACCGTTGCGTCTGTGAAGAACTTCCAACTTGTTGCTGCGACACAGACTACTGCTGAAGACCGGACCTCTTCACAGCCTGCCCCGCCACCTCCATCTGAGCATGACAAGGTGATATTGCAATTTGGTAAGGTTGCCAAGGACATGTTCACAATGGACTACCGATACCCGCTGTCAGCCTTCCAGGCCTTTGCAATCTGCCTCAGCAGCTTCGACACAAAGCTGGCTTGCGAATGAAATCATCAACATGGGCGCCGATTATGTAAGAGACCGGTGGCCCCCTCAAATTTATCTGGGGCCACCACAGTGTTGTCTGCTGTTCATGATCTATTAACTTGTAGTTGTCACTAGAAAACCGTTGATTAGCTTATTTATTTTTTGATGTTATAGTTGCTCCCTACCGCTGTTGCTCAGCTGTATGACCATTTGTCTTGTTTTCAACAGCTTGCTTTGTAGAGTCTTTGTCTTTCTGTAATAATAACTAGCAGACTTAATTGGGTTGTTGATACTTTGCTTGTGTTGCCCGAAGAGTTCCACATAATCATCCGTGGTCAAGTTTCAGATTTTCTATCTTGCCTTGTCTCAGCAATAAGCCTATCAGTTTGAGGGATCACAATGGCGAATCGCTGGAACACTGGATTCTTGGAAAAATGAATTAAGATTAGGTTCTTAAGATATGGTCACTATATTTCCTTCAGTTCTGGTTGACGATGGCCGCTAGAACTCCAACAACATTGGTTCTACTGACGGCCAGAATAGCCATGATTGATGGGAGGCTGTGGCCAAGGACTCTCAGGCCGGCGACCGGTGCACAATGAGCGCTGGGGGCTCCAACCAGGCGTGGGGCGGCACGATTGACTCCGGGGAACGCCTACCACAAGATCTTCGTCAACAAGGTCGTGCTACCGGCAAGAAAGTTGTCTCGAAGTGCCATTAGTGTCGAGGCTTGTGTTTCCTGCAATGAGACGGGCCATATCCCTGCTTTTTGCCCTCGTGCTGTCTGTGGTATATGTGGTCTATCTGGTCATATGGTTCATTATTGCAAGACTGTTCTTCCATGGGATTGCATCACTCCTGTGTGTGGGTTCCAAGCTAGAGGCAAATGTTTCTATCATATATATCTGTGATTCTAGTTCTGAGAAGCAGATTAAAGATAGAAGCAGTATCATATATATCTATGATTCTAGTTCTAAGAAGCAGATTAAAGGTAGAAGCAGTATCATATGTATCTATGATTCTAGTTCTCAAAAGCAGATTAAAGATAGAAGCAGTATCATATATATCTATGATTCTAGTTCTGAGAAGCAGATTAAAGATAGAAGCAGTAATATTGTTGTCACTGTGATTGAGGGCAAGGCAAGTGTTAGACAAATTGAATTTGCTTTTAATGTCTATCTAGGTTCTGGTGAAGTGGTAAAGCTGCTGCCTTGTGATCATGAAGTCCGGGGTTAAGTCTTGGAAACAACCTCTTACAACAATGTAAGGAAAAGTTGCGTACAATAGACTCAAAGTGACCGAATCCTTCCACGGACCCTACGCAAGCGGAAGCTTCCGCTACATGCACCAGACTGTCCTTTGTCTATCTAGGTTTTGGATGGAGGTGCACAACCAAACCTATTGGCCCTGACACATGTATGAGATTTCCTAATACTGGAGAAGTGGATAATGTAAGTGCATCTAGTGTCCCTTAGTGATTTTGGTGGTTTGAATACTTATAAGTTAAGTATCTAATGTGCTCTTGAGTGTACACAGGATCTATAAGTCACTGAGGAGTTTGAAATATTTGATGAATACCGACCCCTAAAAATGTATATCTTCGGTTGAAGAAATTGGTCTGAAGCTGAAGAATTGAATCGCGAAGAATCTGCGATGAAATTGATATTCCTCATGAAGATATTGAAATTGAGGAATTCGGTGTGTCCTGAAGAAAATCATTTTGAAGACTTTGAAGCATGAAGATTTACTCTTTCTATTTTATTTTCTTCACACTTGAGTAATAGGAACACCGTACTGTTAAAAGGGGTCGAAGTTACACGTTGGAATGAATTTCCTCATGATGCTCAACCCAAGCCTAATCCTACCAAAAGCCTCAAGTGAGGAATACGAGTGACATGAGGACTCTCACAGTTGAGGATTCCGACCGTTTCGATAGCCACGTCACATCATTGGTCTTATCCACACCAACAGTCATATTATTTAAGGGCATTAGTGTCAAATCATGTCGGGATGCTCCCAGGCTATAAATAGCCGCCCCCACAACCATTAGCTGGTTGGCTGCTCCGTTAGAAACTGACACTTGTCATAAGAGCAACCCAATTCCTCAAAGTCTTCGAGCGTAATTCATGTGTGAGGACAAAACCCCAAACACCAAACCACAAACCAGAACCAAGTGATTGAGCATCACTAAAGAAGTTGTTCCTGTGTGGGACTGAAGCCTTTTACCTTTGAGGACCGTGCATCCTCCAGACGGTTAGGCGTCATGGTCTAGAGCCATCCAGGAGTCAATTGTGGATCGCCGGGTGACCAAGTTTGTGAGGGTTTGGAAGTCTGCCCTGAAGACTTACCACGAGTGTTGGGCGAGGACTGTGTGTTCTTAGCCCAAGGAGAATACGGTAGGGACTGTGTGTCCCGGGACTGTGTGTCCTTTGGTTTCAATACCAAGCCGCTCCAAACCAGATGTACAACTATCACAGCAGTTGGAACTGGGTCATCAACTACTGTCTTCGTTGTGAAACGGGTTCTAATTCCTCAACTCCTTACTTTCCTCAGATTATGTGTTGATGAATTTCACTGTTACTGTTTGAAGAATTTGCTGAAGACTTTCTCTGAAATTCCTCAACTCCAAATTCTTCACGCTAGTTAATCCTCATCTGTTTTCTGCGTGCCTGCTCACTGTGCAATCAGTTTTCACATTCCTCACACTGGAAAACTGCTGTTGTGAAACTTTGCACTTCTGATCCTTTACTGTTTCCGCTGTAAGTTAGTCATCAGTGATGAATTTCCTCAAAAGGAATTTCCTCAGTGATGAAATTCTAAAAATCTCCTATTCACCCCCCTCTAGTCGATATAACGCACTTTCAATTGGTATCAGAGCAAGGTACTCCCTTGTTCTGTGTGATTTTGGTTTAACCACCTGGAGTTTTAGTTATGTCGACTGCAGGCATGTTTAAGGTTACTGCAGCATGTCCTACTTTCGAAGGAAAGAACTTTCCCTTCTAGAAGAACAAGATGCAAATGCATCTACAAGCTATTGACAATGATCTTTGGTATATTGTGGAACATGGCGTCCCCATCATCTCTGCTAGTGTCTCTGCTGCGGATGTGAAGAAATTCAAACAACTTGATTCTCAAGCGAAGAATATCATCTGTGGCCATCTGAGCCCAGGCCAGTTTGGAAGAGTGAGTGCTTTGGGCTCTGCAACACTTATCTGGGAGAGACTGTGCAAAGTAAATGAAGGAGTATCAACCCAGCGTGACTCTCGTGTTGATATTCTTCGCAATCTCTTCAATCGCTTCAAGAGGCATGACAATCAAAGCTGCCAAGATACCTTTGATCGCCTCACTGACATATCAAATGAACTGCAAGCACTGGGAGCTCGAGACATTACTGATCACGAAGTTGTGAAGAAACTGCTAAGATCTTTGGATTCTTCATTTGATACTTTAGTACTGATGATTCAAGAAAGACCAAACTACAAGATGCTTGATCCAGCTGATATACTCGAAAGACTCAATACTCATGAATTCCAGCTAGAAGAAAAGAAAGATCTATATGGACCAAGCTAATCTAGACCACGTGCACTGAAGGCTAGAGCAATTTCCTCATCTCAAGAAGAAGATTCAGATGATAGCATCGGTGACCCTGAAGAATTTGGACAGGAGCATGCAATGCTCGTGAGGAAATTCCAGAGGTTTACACGACGTGGGCAGTTCGGTAAATCTTCAAGAAGAGACATGAGGAAATCAGAATCTTCATCTAAGGACTACAAGAAAAGAACCTGCCACAAATGCAAGAAATCAGGTCATTACATTGCTGACTGTCCCCGTTGGGGAAAGAAATCAAAGAAGAAGAAATACAAGGATGACAGTTCTGATGACTCGAAGAAGAAGAAGAAATCTTCAAAATCCTCATCTTCAAAGCCCTCATCGCACAAGAAGACTAGTTTTAGAAAGGCTCGGGCACTTATTGGGAAGGAAATGGATTCCGAGGCAGAATTAGAGGAATGTGATGAAGAAGAGGGTTCTGATGAAGACTCAGAATCCGGACAGGCTAGTCTTGCACTGGCAACCACTTTCGTCAGCAAGTCAATCTTCAACCTTGAAGAAGATGATAACACCATCCACACTGATGACTATGCTGATGACTTCGCTCCAACCTATTGCTTCATGGCAAAAGGTTCAAAGGTACTGAATGGTGCTTCCTCCTCTGATTCAAGTGACCGTGAACCTGATGATTATAAAAAACCCAGCTACAGTAAACTTGCCATCATTGCCACTAAACAACAAACTGCCCTGGAAAAGCTTCAGAAACTGCTAGGTAAAAGTGATGATCTGTTGAATGATGAAATGAATCTTACCCAAATCCTCACTGAAGATGTGAAAAGTCTTCAGTCTAGATTTGATAATCTTCAAGATCGTTATGATACACTCCTCGCTGATCATGAGAAACTTTCCTATGAATTTCTTCAAAGGAAGCTTGATCTAGAGAAGCTGAGGATTTCTCATGATGATCTTCGTATGGAAAATGATTCATTACTAGCTCAACAGATCAGCGTTGCTCAAGCTGAATTCATTCCTGCATGTCTTAAATGCATTGAACGCGAAACTGCAAATTCTTCACCAGAATCATCAAATGCTTCTATTGCTACAAATTCTTCAACTGCACCTGTAGTGTCTATTTCCTCACTTGAGGAAAACACAAATGTTACTGATGAAAATGCAGGGTTGAAGGAATTGTATGTGACAGGCATATACAAAAGCCTCAAAGGACATCAAACCCTTTGTGATGTGCTCAAAAAGCAGATCTTGAAGAGGAATCCGAGGAAAGAAGGAATTGCCTTTGAGAGGAAATTAAATGTTGATGGATCTTATTGGAAACCTGAGCAGTATCCCAAAACCTCATGGGTTGCTGCTACTGGGCCTCCTTTTGATCCATCCAATCTAACTGGCTTTTCATGTGATTATCTTATTCCTCAGATGAGTCATTTGACTCCAACTATAAACTGTTCAAAAATCAATCTGGTGAAGTATTTGCTCGATATGTTGGAACTAACTGCAAGAATGGTCCTCCCTTGAGGAAAATCTGGGTTCCCAAAAGTTGTCTTGAAAATCTTCAGGTGAATGTCCTCATGACACCACCGATGAAGAATCTGAACCCCAGATCAAATTCCTCAGGAGGACCAAAGTCTTCAAGAGGATCAAAATCCTCAACTGGTCAAAATTATGCTCGTACCCGTGCTAATGCGTCTAACATGCAGGGAAACTACAAGGAATATGAATATGAGCGTTACTCTTCAAATCATTACGTTCATAAATCCTCAAACCAGTTTTCTGCATATTCATATGAGTACTTTAACCCCCTACTGTTAAGAGAAGTGCATTAGCTTCAATGCCACCTTTCTCATATGGTGCTTGCAGGATGATGAATGCTTTACCACCCCTTCAGCTGTGGGTGGTGAAGAAATCGAACTAATCACTTCTGCAGGTCAGGTCTCCAGATGAAAATCATCATCTGAAGAATTTGCTGGAGACCTGAGGAAATGCTTGATAGGACGCAAGCTAATATTGACGAAATAGAAATATTTCACACGTCCTTATAATTCTGTTGTGATGAAATTCTTATCTGATGAAATTGATATCATATTCTTCAAATATGAAGCATATGAGATAGTAAGTTGTACTAATTCATCTGTAAGATGACAAACCCAAGAATACTGAGTGGGTTCTTGATAGTGGCTGCACACATCACATGACTGGTGATAAAAGCTTGCTGATGAATATGCCACTAACTCCATCACCTCTGAAGCAAATCACATATGTTGAGAAAGGTAAAAGCAAGGTATTGGGACTTGGCAAAGTGACTATTTCTAAGGATAGGCATATGGACAAAGCGATGCTTGTTGAATCCCTTGGTTTTAACCTCATGTCAGTCTCGATGCTTTGTGATCTTGATATGATTGTTATCTTTGGTAGATATAGATGTGTAGTCATCATGGAATCTAACAGATCCAAAGTCTTGAAGGTGTAAGAAGAGGGGATTTGTACATTGTTGATTTCTCTACAGGTCCTCAACCAGCCACTTGCTTACTAGCAAAAACCTCAGAAGGATGGGTGTGTCACCGAAGACTAGGTCATGCAGGCATGTGGAATTTGCACACGCTCGCGAAGAAGAAGCATGTAATCGACATCGAATCAGTCAAATTCCTCAAGGATCATCTCTGCGGTGCATGTGAATTTGGGAAAATGACCAGATCCAAGCATCCCTCGAAGATTATCATGACCACTACACATCCCTTCGAATTGCTTAATATGGATCTATTTGGACCTACTCACTATGCCACACTAACCAATGCAACATCTTTATATGGCTTCGTCATAGTTGATGATTATTCCAAATATACATGGGTGCATATCATAGTATATAAAACTGAAGTGCAGGAAATCTTCAAACGATTTTCTTCAAGGGCCTCGACGAACTTTGGCATCAAGATCAAACATATCAGGAGTGATAATGGAACAGAGCTCAAAAACACTGGTCTTGATGATTATCTTGATGAACTTGGTATTACTCACGAATTATCTGCTCCTTATACTCCTCAGCAGAACGGTGGCGTCGAAAGGAAGAACAGGACTCGGGTTGAGATGGCAAGAACTATGCTTGAAGAATATCAGACTCCTCGTCGCTTTTGGCCTGAAGCAATCAACACTGCATGCCATATCATCAACAGGGTATATCTTCACAAATTCCTCAGGAAAACCTCATATGAACTCCTCACTGATAAGAAACCCAATGTAAGTTATTTCAAAGTCTTCGGTGCAAAATGTTGGATTAGAGATCCTCACCATAGCTCAAAATTTGCACCTAAGGCACATGAGGGTTTTATGCTCGGTTATGGAAAGGACTCGTACACCTACAGAGTCTTCAACAACTATCACAACAAAGTTGTTGAGACTGTAGATGTGCGGTTCGATGAAACTAATGGCTCGCAAAGAGAGCAATTGCCTTCTGATCCAGATAAGCTGTCTCCCGAGGAAGCAATAAAGCTCAAACCTACTGAAGACATTGTTCCCACTGAGGAAATTGATGAAGAAACCATCCCCATCGCTGATGAAAATCAAGAAGATGCTCCTGAGGAAATTGCTCCAGAACCACTTCCTCAGCCCAGACGAAATCCTCAACCAGCTCATCTGAGGATTGCAAATGAAGTAGAACTTGACAAAATCCTCAATGACATCAACACGCCAGGTCCTCTCACTCGCTCAAAAGCTTCACACTTAGTTAACTTTTGTGGGCATTTTTCCTTTGTATCAAAACTTGAGATTTAGTCTTCAAGCGGGATATTTTGGGGCTTATGAACTATATTTAAGTTACAAACTCTTGGCTCTTCTGAAGTTTTTATGTAATGAGTTGTAACTTAAGTCCGATGGTACTCTCACACTTTTGAACGTTTTTCTTCGCATGCTTATTCCTCAAGTTTTGATGCACGCATGCTGGAATTCGTCAGATACCATATGTCATCATGCATCTTCATTTTCTTCATACTATATGTTACATGTACGCATGATTTACAAGACTCAGGGGGAGATCTCCATGATATAAATCATCAATGTGCATTTGCTGTGAAAAGCAAAATCCTCAAGATATGCACATCTTCAGGGGGAGTCTCTCTGAATCTTGATTTCAAATTCCTCAAATGAGTATTTACACTTCATATTTTTGATCCCTGTTGAAGACTTAACCTAATTGTCATCAACCACCAAAAAGGGGGAGATTGTAAGTGCATCTAGTGCCCCTTAGTGATTTTGGTGGTTTGAAGACTTATAGGTTTAGTATCTAATGTGCTCGTGAGTGTACACATGATCTATAAGTCACTGAGGAGTTTGAAATATTTGATGAATATCAACCCCTAAAAATGTATATCTTCGGTTGAAGAAATTGGCCTGAAGCTGAAGAATTGAATCGCGAAGAATCTGCGATGAAATTGATATTCCTCATGAAGATATTGAAGTTGAGGAATTCGGTGTGTCGTGAAGAAAATCATTTTGAAGACTTTGAAGCATGAAGAGTTACTCTTTCTGTTTTATTTTCTTCACACTTGAGTAATAGGAACACTTTACTGTTAAAGGGGGTCGAAGTTACACGTTGGAATGAATTTCCTCATGATGCTCAACCCAAGCCTAATCCTACCAAAAACCTCAAGTGAGGAATACGAGTGACATGAGGACTCTCACAGTTGAAGGTTCCGACCGTTTTGATAGCCACGCCACATCATTGGTCTTATCCACACCAACGGTCATATTATTTAAGGGCATTAGTGTCAAATCATGTCGGGATGCTCCCAGGCTATAAATAGTCGCCCCCACAACCATTAGCTGGTTGGATGCTCCGTTAGAAACTGACACTTGTCATAAGAGCAACCCAATTCCTCAGAGTCTTCGAGCGTAATTTATCTGTGAGGAAAAAACCCCAAACACCAAACCACAAACCTAGAACCAAGTGATTGGGCATCACTGAAGAAGTTGTTCCTGTGTGGGACTGAAGCCTTTTACCTTTGAGGACTGTGCATCCTCCAGACAGTTAGGCGTCATGGTCTAGAGCCATCCAGCAGTCAATTGTGGATCGCCGGGTGACCAAGTTTGTGAGGGTTTGGAAGTCTGCCCTGAAGACTTACCACGAGTGTTGGGCGAGGACTGTGTGTTCTTAGCCCAAGGAGAATACGGTAGGGACTGTGTGTCTCGGGATTGTGTGTCCTTTGGTTTCAATACCAAGCCGCTCCAAACCAGATGTACAACTGTCACAACAGTTGGAACTGGGTCATCAACTACTGTCTTCGCTGTGAAACGGGTTCTAATTCCTCAACTCCTTACTTTCCTCAGATTATGTGTTGATGACTTTCACTGTTACTGTTTGAAGAATTTGCTGAAGACTTTCTCTGAAATTCCTCAACCCCAAATTCTTCATGCTAGTTAATCCTCATCTGTTTTCTGCGTGCGTGCTCACTATGCAATCAGTTTTCACATTCCTCACACTGAAAAACTGCTGTTGTGAAACTTTGCACTTCTGATCCTTTACTGTTTCCGCTGTAAGTTAGTCATCAGTGAGGAATTTCCTCAAAGGGAATTTCCTAAGTGATGAAATTCTAAAAATCTCCTATTCACCCCCCTCTAGTCGATATAACACACTTTCAGATAAAGCTTGTTATAGTGAGAGGATGAATCTGAAAAACTGTGGGGCAACTGTAACCGTTAAAAAGTATCCTCTTTGTCCCAAAATAAGTGTCTCAAGTTTATACTAACTTTAGTACAAATTTATACTAAAGTTGAGACACTTATTTAAGGACGGAGGGAGTACTCTGATTCTGTTGGATAAGGTGTCCTTAACATTGTCTGGATTAATGCTGGTAATGTTCCTTTAGACAAGAAATGAAAGAAATGTTGCATATGTAGGTTTATTAGTAGGTGTTTTTTTCGAGAGTACGCCAATGACATATCATATTTTTATAGAAAATAAAGAAACAATTTACAAAAGGATCATTTCTATGCGAACATAGATAAATACCACCACCGTCACCTAAAGGAGACTAAAGCTACTCTCTCGCTAACCTATGTAGATCTCCAACTTCGGCCTTTTTTCAGTCTCCCACCTCCACGAGGATTTGTTGCACCAATTGAGGGGGGTTGAGTTGTTGCCTGATCCTGATTAGTAGTTGTTACCTTGGAAATTAATATGTGTACTCTTCACATATCTGTTTTTTCTTTTACGCCGTGGACATAATCCTTGTGAAAGGTCCTCCTAAAGATAATGCGAATGTTTTCCAATCCGCTGATGAGGGGTCATCTGTTGGTTTGGGTTGTACTTCTGCCCCTCCTAGATCTTCCGGGGGCAAGAAATTTGCTCCTATGAGAGGAAAATGAGGCCAACAATGTGGAGATGCACGAGGCTGTGAGCTCAAGAAGAAAGTGAGGAACTGGATGATGACTTGCTTATTTATAGTAACGGCTAAGGAAAATTTAGCTGGACATGAGATAAAAGAGGATGGTCATAATTCTATGACTGTCACTTTGAGGAAATTGTGGTTAATAACATGCAAATGGATGTAACTCCTGTGGTGGCCACCCTTCCTACATGGTGGATCCACCCTTCCAACATGGTGGATCCTACTTTAAATCAACCAGAGATGGGACCTCAGGAGATATCACGTGCCACAGTGCCAGGAGCAATTCTAAATATGCAGTGCAGTTTTGTACTCACTTTGTTCTTAAATATAAATCTTTTTAAAAGTTTCATTACGAAAAATTGTTTTTGTAGGCCGAGCTTCATGGAGGCCTCCAAATGCAAAATTCAAAATTCATGAAAACTCATACTTTTACATTTCAAAAAGTTATGAGAAAAATATATAGAGAGATGTACGTGTGTGTAATTTTTCAAGGCAAAATACGTTAAAGGAGGCCTGTACAAAAGAAAGAGGCTTTTGAACACATGGCACTATCATCATTCGAGGCCCTACAACAACAACAACAACAACCAAGCCTTTCAGTCCCAAACAAGTTGGGTAGGCTAGAGTTGAAACCCATAAGATCTCGAAGCCAAGTCATGGATCTGGAACGTGGATAGCTAACTTCCACGCACCCCTGTCCATGGCTAAGTCTTTGTCGATATTCCAAACCTTCAGGTCTCTCTTAACGGACTCCTCCCATGTCAAGTTTGGTCTACCACGACCCCTCTTAACATTCTCAGCACGCTTTATCCGTCCGCTATGCACCGGCGCTTCCGGTGGCCTCCGTTGAATATGTCCAAACCATCTGAGACGATGCTGGACCAGCTTCTCTTCAATCGGTGCTACCCCAAGTCTCTCTCGTATATCATCATTCCGTACCCGATCCTTCCTTGTGTGACCACATATCCATCTCAACATGCACATCTCTGCTACACCTAACTGTTGGATATGTCGTCTCTTGGTTGGCCAACACTCCGCGCCATACAACATCGCAGGTCGGATAGCTGTCCTATAAAACCCGCCTTTTAGCTTTTGTGGCACTCTCTTGTCACACAGTACGCCAGAAGCTTGGCGCCACTTCATCCACCCAGCCTTGATTTGGTGGCCCACGTCTTCATCGATATCGCCATCCTTCTACAACATGGACCCCAAATATCGAGGCCCTCCATTTGTTTTTTATACAGATCGTATTTCAAGGTATTTTCATCCTAAAAATTTACACACATACACATAACATCCTTGTTTACTTGCACTTTATTTTAGATTTTTTTGAAACCAAAAAGTTTGAATTTTGAATTATTTGGAAATTTTGAGCTCTAGTGAGCTCGGTCACCGAACGTCCGTTCTCTTCTAGTATGAACTACATACAGATGTATATAGACAAATTTTAAAGGGTACATTCGCTCATTTTGCTCTGTATATAGTCTCTAGTGGAATCTCTAAAAGACTTATATTTAGGAACAAAGGGAGTACTATACATCTGGGACGTGTTTGATTGCCTGCATTAGGCCCAACCAGGCCCTCGTGGGAAGAAGAACATCTGTTTGGTTGCCTGGGTTACATCTACTTCTCGGGCCTCATGGAACTTAAAGAAGTCACGGTCCAAGCCCGCGCTAGACAGCCGAATCGACAGTTTCTCTGTAGCTAGGCTCGTTGCAGCCACATGTGGCTCTTGGCTGCACGCCTAGGGAAGCGCGGTAGACGGACGTGACGTGTCATAACTCCCCTCTCTCGCGTCACCACCCATGATCCATTCACACCACTCTCCCTCACTCTCCTCACCGTCCCTTGCCCCCTCTCCTCTGATGGCTCGCTCGCCGCCGTGCCGTCCCCTCATCCCCATCAATGCTGGCGGCATCCATATCCAAGAGCTGTGGGTTGTCGGCCTCGTGAACTCGGGCATTGACCTGATGGTGGTCCTGTGCGTGCCTTCCCATTCTGCTCTAGGCCGTTGGATCCTATCAGTGCGGTGCCGGCCACTCTGCTCCGCCACCGTATCCGGACCTCATGGTCCTAGGTTCGGTGGCGCCGCCGGAGGGGGCGGTCATCGCACCATTCCTTGGAACCCCAGTGGGTGTTTTTTATTACCTTCATTCGAGGGTTTTCTCCGGGCAGCGCAAAAGGGCCATGGACGTCGCCGCCTTCTTCCTCGACCTCCCGCATGGCCACGAGAACTAGGGCAATGCCGACGGCCGTCGCCATTGCCGTCTCATCCTCCTCTTTACCCTCCATCTCCTTTCCGGAGTGGTTTTCTCCCCTGCGGACGTATGCTCGAACTCCACCCGCTCCGGTAAGTTTCAAATATCCCCTTTGGCCATAGATGTAGATTAGGGTTTCTACATTAGGCATGGCAAGGAATTGATTGGATTGGACTCGATTCGATCCCAATCTAATCAGTTTGAATCCAATCGATTCCTTCTTGCCTTCTACTGTTGCTTTGTTCACTATAGTGGGTGTTCATTGCTTCCCCAATGGTAGATTGGTTCTTGCATGATAGGTGGTTACATTGTAGTTAGCAGATCATGGTAGATTGGAACTGACATAGGTAGGGCATATGCTTCATGTTCATGATGTTCATAAGTAGGTTCTGGGCTTGATGTTGAAGATAGATTGGTGTTGACATAGGCAGGGTATGTTGCATGATTTCGTTACGTGCATGTGCTCATGGTAGGTAGGACAAATTTGCATGCTCATACACATTGTAGGACCATAATGTATGCTCATTTAGGTACTACTACCAATGTAGCATGTCACCAAATGTGCAAGTGGTCATAACATGCACTTCTAGCTTTACATCATGGCACCCATGTGTTGGAAACTGAACTGATCGGTGGCTGTTGTCCAAGAGAAAGTGCCACTCATCAGTGTCACTTGCTCTTCAACAAGTGCCACCGTTCATTATGTGATCCCAATGCCCAGTTACTAACCCATGTCATATTACGTGACAAGGTGATGAAGAAGGAGTGGGACATAGCTGGTGGAGGAGCCTAGATCGTGGTTGGTGCTGAGGGCATCGAGAACCTCATCCCCACGAAGCGCTGGCTCAAGAGGGTGAACCAGCCTGGAAAGATCACCTTCATGAGCCTTCCATGTTCAAGGGGACGAGCTTCAAGGACCGTGCACGAGGAGGGGTCCGGAGAGCCGTTGCGCTTCTATGTGCAGACCAAGGGCATGAAGGAGTGGGTGGCGGTCAAGATCCCGCGCGCCGTCAGGCTGTCGGTCAACAAGTTGAGTGAGTTCTGGGTTCAGGCCGAGAACTTCTAGGGGTTGATGGTGCTTGGCCACGGTTGGCAGTACTTCTATCATCACCACAGGATCATCCCTAGAAACCTCACTTTCCCGCGGATCTCCAGCCTTGACCTGAAGGTACATATCTACAACCACGATATCTCGATCATGTGCAGGATGTGCTGCACCAGGCACAACTGCATCAATGACATCTCCCTAGCGCTCTAGATGGGCAGCTAGTATGAAGTCATTATTATGAACATGTTGCTAGTTCGCGGTGATGGTCTGCTTATGTTGTGAAACTATTAGTATTTTGGCCACGAATCAACACCCTAGGGTGTGAAGCAGGGGGCATGGGATGCCCCTGCTGTCTTAAAACTTATGCCTTACTAGCAGAATGCATGTTTATCTAATGTTTGCTTCTTGTTTATTTGATGTTTGCTGCTTAGTGCTCCTACCAACTGTTGTGCTACTAATGTGGTGGTAAGGCCACCACATTTGAATGGGGTGAGCAAAACACAGACGTGTATGTAGCGAAACAACTTTGGTTTGCATCTGCTCATCCCTTAGGCACATATGCGATCAACCAAACAGCAGGCTCTAAAGTGCCCAATGATGCAATGCATGCAACTAAACAACATGCATACATTGGTTTGTTGCCTATTTTGGCTCAACCAGGCTGGGCGGAGATGGATATGAATGCAGACTGTTGGAGAAGGCAACCAAACACGCCCCTGCTAAAAAACTAGAGTCCTGAGCTATGAACGTGACCAGAAAGAGGAACTTGCAAGTTACTCCATATTTTTGAATTCAGAGAGTAATAATAATGTCCCATTTCCTAATTCCTTTGCTATCTTATCTAACTTGGAAATATTAATAGAATTGCTAAAATGGGGGTGGAAATTCCTGAATGATTTTCCTATTATTGATGTAGCAAAAGAACTATGAAAAACTATTAGAACTTAGCTCAGAAGTGTGATAATATTGAAAAAGATCAGGGAAGGGTCTAATTAATTACTAATGAGGCCGGGGATAGATCTCCTCTTAATATTGACTGGATTAATGGCCATGTTGCGAGACATGGCCAACTAAGGATGGGTTAGCCCATCCAACTTGGAGAGAGATACTTTGGGCCCCTCATGTGATTCAATCCGAAAAAGCATGGACAGGCGGCATGGAGTAAGTGTTAAATATGGTTTCAAGAGTCACCATCAGTGGAGGAGAAAGAGGCCGGGTTACACAAGGATGACTAGTCCGCCTTGAGCCTGAAAACATATATCATGAGTCAAGAGGACACGAATGTGATAGGTTGTACAGGTTCACCAGACCGTCTTCATCAGACACTTAGAGTTGGCACGTCATGCTAGAAACCGCTACCAACTAGTCGAGCTGGATATGAATCTAACTCACGATCAAGTGTACGTGAACCTAAGGGGTTGCACGCTTAGGATTTGTCCGGTTCCATAAAAAATGAGAGGGGTTGACATGGATTGACGAGGATTAAATCCCATCTAGTACAAATTACATCCCGTCCCCCTCCAATCCACCTCAATCCACTTGTACAGTGGATTAACCCAACAAGAACTTAAGGGAAGAAATCTATGGGATTGGATCCGTCGTGGGTGGGATATGATTTAGCCTGAACTTGGATATTGGATAGAGTAGATTATGGGTCATGTTCTAGTGGGCCTCGTGTGTTAAGCCCATGTTAGACGTCCATATAAGTGGAAGGGTGCTACGAGTTTTAACGTCGGACCTAGAAGCCAGCCGCCCGATGTTCCAGCCTTCACACGTCGATGCCATTATAGGTTGTGCACTTGTACCACTCCGGTGAACTTGTTAAAAGGACCGTGAGACTTGCTATTGGAGGGAGTTCAATGTCGAGATCGGATGATTAGCGACACGCTTCACCAACTCTTCCTCTACTGCTTGCACTCTCGGTCTAGTGATAATCACGTGATCTATCTCCTAAACATGAGCCTGGGTAATGTGCGTGGTAGAACATTTTTTTGTTATTGCAACTGTTGTATGCCTTGTAACCCAACAGTGGTATCCACGCCTCTCCTGGTGATTTTAAACTTGGTTACATGCATATGTGATATGTAGGAGGCGGTAGAATTGATCTAGTGTCGTTGTGGTGATCAATCTATTTGATAGACCAGTCTTGTGTTGGGCCAATGTGACCGGCCGCACTCGGGGATCATGAATGATTTGCTTTTGGTGATCCTGATCTATGTGATCCTGACACGACATACCTTTATCAGCCGAATTTTTCCATTTGGGTAGTTCATGAAACGTAAATCCAATTGGATTGATGATGATCAATATGATCGATCAGATTAGAAAAATCTTTGTGATCAAAATAGAGATTCAGTATGGGTTTCTAAAATTGTCAGGTAATGCCCCTTCGAACTCCGCCCGCTAATTGGCCAGCACGAGCACTAGTGCTGCATGTAGGCGCATCATAGATTTCGTAAAAAATGACTCAAACCGATAGAATGTGATTCTATGCATAACTCTGCTTTGCATGTTTGATGTGAATAGTATGGCTCATATATATGTGATGCATGTGTGTATTTGCATGACGTGCGTGTCATCGACTTTGTTAGCCAACTCGAGCCAAAGTGATGCCATTATAATGTATAACGACCCATGTGTCGTCTTAAGATGTTTTGAATGTAAATTCATAGCTAGAGGCAGTACTAGGTGGACAGGAATCATCCATGCTGTCTGAATGGTGATTCGGCTATGCGTCACGTCTTGATGAATCGACTCGAGATCCAACTTGATGATTTGACCTGGAATTTTGACTTGATGTTTTGGAGTCAGAACCGTCTTGATGCCTTGGAGGAATCTTCATGAATGAGCCATGCCATTTCACAATTAATATGATTATTTGTGATTGTTGTTGCTTCTTTTACTATGCATGATAACTGGTATAATGGTCCCTCACATAGTATCAAGAGAAAAGTGCCTTCCTGATATCACACCATTAGAAGTCATGCATATCTAGTGTCTTCTACTTTGGTTCTAGGTTTCATGAATAATGACACGTTGATCCTTGTAGGAGCATCTAGTGCCCCTTAGTGATTTTGGTGTACTAAAGACTTATAGGTTACGGGACAAATGTGTTTGTGAGTGGACGTAGGTAATATAAGTCCCACATGTTGGAAATATGCCCTAGAGGCAATAATAATTTGGTTATTATTATATTTCCTTTTTCAAGATAATCGTTTATTATCCATGCTAGAATTGTATTGAATGGAAACACAAATACATGTGTGGATACATAGACAAACACCGTCCCTAGTAGGCATCTAGTTGACTAGCTCTTTGATCAAATATGGTTAAGGTTTCCTAACCAAAGACAAGTGTTGTTACTTGATAACGAGAACACATCATTAGGAGAATGATGTGATGGACAAGACCCAAACTATGAACTAGCATGTGAACGTGTTATTTTGTTGCTACTGTTTTCTGCATGTCAAGTATACATTCCTATGACCATGAGATCATGTAACTCACTGACACCGGAAGAATAGCTTGTGTGTATCAAAGATCACAATGTAACTGTGTGACTATAAAGGTGCTCTACAGGTATCTCCGAAGGTGTCCGTTGAGTTAGCATGGATCAAGACTAGGATTTGCCACTCCGTATGACGGAGAGGTATCTCGGGGCCCACTCGGTAATACAACATCACAAACAAGCCTTGCAAGAAATGTGACTAAAGAGTTAGCCATGGGATCTTGTATTACGGAACGAGTAAAGAGACTTGCCGGTAACGAGATTGAAATAGGTTTGGAGATACCGACGATCGAATCTCGGGCAAGTAACATACCGATGGACAAAGGGACCAATATATAGGATTGATTGAATCCTTGACATCGTGGTTCGACCGATAAAGATCTTTGTATAATATGTAGGAGACAATATGGACATCTAGGTCCCGCTATTTGTTATTAGCGGGAGAGTGTCTCGGTCATGTCTGCATATTTCTCGAACCCGCAGGGTCTGCACACTTTAGGTTCGGTGACGATTTGGGATTTGTGAGTTATGTGTGATGGTAACTGAATATTGTTCGGAGTCCCGGATGAGATCCCAGATGCCACGAGGAGCTCCGGAATGGTCCAGAGGTAAAGATTTATATATGGGAAGTCATATTTTGTCTACCGAAAAAGTTTCGGGTTTTTGTGGTATTGTACGAGGAAGCTTCTAGAAGGTTCCAGAAACTTCCGGAGGAGTCCGGAAGTCCACCAAGGGTTCTACCACATCCCAAGGGTTTGTATGGGCTGAGGGGAGACTTTGTGGCCTTATTGGGCCAAGCGCACAAGTCCCTCAAGGCCCATGGAGTTGGGAAAGGTGGAAAGTCCACCTTTGTATGGAAGGGAAGGAAGGGGACTAGGATTCCACCTACCCCCTTGGCTGCGCCCTAGGGCTTGGAGGGACAGTTCCCCGCGCCCCTCCACCTATATATAGAAGTGAGGGGCGCCCCAAGAGCACACACAAAGGCCTTGGCGCCCCTCTCTCTCCCTAGATCGTTTTCTCCTCCGTTCGTGGTTTCGGTAGCGCTAGGCGTAGACCTGCCGAGATAGCACCACCACCGCCGCCACCATGCCATCATATTACCGGAGAACTCATCTACTACTGCGCCCTCGCTCGCTGGACAAAGGAGGCGGAGAGCTCATCGAGCTGTACGTGTGCTGAACACGGACGCGCTCGATCGGGAGTTCGTGGGACGGATCGTGATTGGATCGCGGAGATGTACCACTACATCAATCGCTTTCTTTAACGCTTCCGCTTAGAGATCTACAAGGGTATGTAGATACAATCTCTCCTCTCATAGATGTGCATCTCCTAGATTGATCTTGGTGAGCGTAGGAATTTTTTTGTTTCCCATGCGACGTTCCCCAACAGTGGCCTCATGAGCTAGGTCTATGCGTAGATGACATCTCGAGTAGAACACAAAGGAGTTTGTGGGCATTGATATTCAGATTGCTGCCCTCCTTAGTATTTTCTTGATTCGGCGGTATTGTTGGATGAAGCGGCTCAGACCAACCTTACTTGTACGCTTACGAGAGACCGGTTCCATGACTGACATGCAACTTGTTGCATAAAGATGTCTAACGGGTGTCTGTTTCTCCTACTTTAGTTGAATCGGATTTGACGAAAGCGGTCCTTGGAGAAGGTTAAATAGCAACTTGTGTATCACCGTTGTGGTTTTTCTTAGGTAAGAATCGTTCTTGCTAGATACCCATAGCAACCACGTAAAACATGCAACAACAAATTAGAGGACATCTAGCTTGTTTTTGCTGAGTATGCATGTGATATGATATGGCCAACGACATGATATGATATATTTGATGTATGAGATTATGATGTTGTAATATTTAAATATCGACTTGCATGTCGATGCTACGACAACTGACAGGAGCCATAGGGTTGTCTTTAATTTATTTTGGCACTTGGTGATGCTTTACTTTCTCGCTAGTTCAGTAGCTTTAATAGTAACATCATGGTTGGCGCGACAACCTCGATGGAAGCACAATGATGGAGATGGAGATCATGGTGTTGTGCTGGTGAAGATGGAGATCATGCCGATGCTTTGGAGATGGAGATCAAAAGCACAAGATCATGGCCATATCATGTCACTTCTAATTTGCATGTGATGTTAATCCTTTTTATGCACCTTGTTTTTCTTAGGACGATGGTAGCATTATAAGGTGATCCCTCACTAAAATTTTAAGATAAAATTGTGTTCTCCCGGAGTGTGCACTATTGCGAAAGTTCGTCGTTTTGAGACACCACGTGATGATCGGGTGTGATAGACTCTACGTTCACATACAACGGGTGCAAGACCGTTTTGCACACGCGGAACACTCGGGGTTAAACCTGACGAGCCTAGCATGTACAGACATGGCCTCAGACACACAGGAGACCGAAAGGTCAAACATGAGTCATATAGTAGATATGATCAACTTGGAGATGTTCACCATTGAAGCCACCTCACCTCACGTGATGATCGGACATGGGTTGGCGGATTTGGATCATGTACCACTCGAATGACCAGAGGGATGTCAATTTGAGTGAGAATTCTTAAGTAATATGATTAATTGAACTCGTTATGATGAACATAGTCAAAATGTCTTTGCAAATTATGTTGTAGATGATTAGCTTGCGCTATAGCTCCCCTGTTTTTGATATGTTCCTAGAGAAAACTAAGTTGAAAGATGATAGTAGCAATTATATGGACTCGATCCATAAACTGAGGATTGTCCTCATTGATGCACAGAAGGCTTATGTCCTTAATGCACCGCTCGGTGTGCTACCCCTCGAGCGTCGTGTGTGGATGTTGCGAACATCTGACATACACGTTTTGGATGACTACTTGATAGTTTAGTGCATCATGCTTTAGGGCTTAGAATTGAGGCGCACAAGACGTTTTGAACATAATGGGACATATGAGATGTTCCAAGAGCTGAAATTAGGATTTTAGGCTCGTGCCCGTGTTGAGAGCTATGAGACCTCCGACAAGATTCTTTGCCTACAAAGTAAGGGAGAAAAGCTCAATCGTTGAGCATGTGCTCAGATTGTTTGGGTGCTACAATCACTTGAATCGAGTGGGAGTTGATCTTCTAGATAAGATAGTGATTGACATAGTTCTTCAAAGTCACTTCCACCAAGCTACCGAGCTTCGTGAACTATAACATATCAGGGATAGAGATGATGATCCCTGAGCTATTCACGATGTTGACACCGCGAAGGTAGAAATCAAGTAGGAGCATCAAGTGTTGATGGTTAGTAAAACTACTAGTTTCAAGAAGGGCAAAGGGAATGAAGGGAAACTTCAAGAATGACAAGTCAGTTGTCACTCAATGAAGGAACCCAAAGTTTAACACAAACCCGAGACTAAGTGCTTCTATGATGAGGGGAATGATCACTAAGGCGGAATTGCCCTAGACACTTGGTAGATAAGAAAGGCTGGCAAAGTCAAAAGTATATTGGATATACATGTTATTGATGTGTACTTTACTAGTAGTCCTAGTACCACATGGGTATTAGATACCGGTTCAGTTGCTAAATGTTAGTAACTCAAAATAAAAGCTACGGAATGAAGGAGACTAGCTAAAGGCAAGGTGACGATGTGTGTTGGAAGTGTTTCTAAGGTTGATGTGATCACCATCGGACGCTCTCTCTACCTTAAGGATTAGTGTTAAACGTAAATATTGATTGGTGTTTGCGTTGAGCATGAACATGATTGGATTGTGTTTATTCCAATACGGTTATTCATTTAAAGAGAATAATGGTTACTCTATTTACTTGAATAAAACCTTCAATGGTCATGCACCTAATATGAATGGTTTATTGAATCTCGATCGTAGTGGTACACATGTTCATAATATTGATGCCAAAAGATACAAAGTAGTACTGATAATACCACTTACTCGTGGCACTGACGCTTGAGTCATATTGGTATAAAACACATGAAGAAGCTCCATGCTGATCGATCTTTGGACTCACTCGTTTTTTAGTCGTTTGATACATGTGAACCATGCCTATTGGTGTAAACGCATGAAGAAACTCCATGCAGATGGACCTTTTGGACTCACTTGATTTTGAATCACTTGAGACATGAAAATCAAGCCACATGGGCAAGATGACTGAAGACCTCGTTTTCTAGTGAGATCGAACGAGAAAGTGACTTATTGGAAATAATACATATTGATGTATGTAGTCCAATGAGTGCTGAGGCACGTAGTGGATATCGTTATGTTCTTACTTCACAGATGATTTGAGTAGATACACGTGTATTTACTTGAGGAATCACAAGTCTGAATTATTGAAAAGTTCAAGCAATTTCACAATGAAGTTGAAGATCGTCGTGTCAAGAGGATGAAATGCCTACGATGTGATCGTAAAGATGAATATCTGAGTTGCGCGTTTGGTATACATTTAAGATAATGTGGAAATTGTTTCACTACTCATGCACCTGGAACACCATAGTGTGATGGTGTGCCCGTACATCATAGCCGCACCCTATTGGATATGGTGCATACTATAATCTCTCTTATCGAGTTACCACTATCGTTTTGTGGTTAGGCATTAGAGACAACCACATTCACTTTAATAGGGCACCACGTAGTTCCATTCAGATGACACCGTATGAACTATGCTTTGGATAAACCTAAGCCGTCGTTTCTTAAAGTTTGGGGCTATGATGCTTATGTCAAAAGGCTTTAGCCTGATAAGATTGAAACCAAAGCGGATAAATGCTTCTTCATAGGATACCCAAAATAGTTGGGTATACCTCCTAATTCAGATCCAAAAGAAAAGTGTTTGTTTCCGGAAACAGGTCCTTACTCGAGAAAGAGTTTCTATCGAAAGAATTGAGTGGGAGGATGGTGGAACTTGATGAGGTTGTTGAACCGTCACTTCAAACAGATTGTAGCAGGGCGCAGGAAGTTGTTCCTGTGGCGCCTACACCAAATTGAAGAGGAAGCCAATGATGATGATCACGAATCTTTAGATCAAGTTACTTCCAAACCTCGTAGGTCGACAAGGACACACACTACTCCAGAGTGGTACGACAATCCTGTCTTGGAGGTCATGTTGCTACACAACAATGAACCTATGAGATATGGAGAAGCGATGGTGGGCCCGGATTCCGACAAATGGCTGGAGGCCATAAAATCAGAGAGAGGATCCATGTATGAAAACAAAATGTGGATTTTGGAAGAACTACTTGATGGTCGTAAGACTGTTAAGTACAAATGGATCTTTAAAAGGAAGACATACGATGATGGTGAAAGTCACCATTTAGAAAGCTCGACTTGTTGCAAAGAAAGTTTCCGACAAGTTCAAGGAGTTGACTACAATGAGAATTTCTCACTTGTAGCAATGCTAAAAGTCTGTTGGAATTATGTTAGTAGTTGCTGCATTTTTCAATTATGAAATCTTGCAGATGAATGTCAAAACATTGTTTCCTCGACGGTTTCCTTGAGGAAAGGTTGTAAGTGATAGAACCAAAAGGTTTTGTCGATCCTAAGGATGCTAACAACTATGCAAGCTCCAGCGATCCTTCTAAGGACTGGAGTAAGCATCTCAGAGTTGGAATATGCGCTTTGATGAGATGATCAAAGTTTTTGGGTTTATACAAAGTTTATGAGAGACTTGTATTTCCAAGGAAGTGAGTGGGAGCACTATAGAATTTCTGGTAAAAATATGTAGTTGACATATTGTTGATCGAAAATAATGTAGAATTTCTGGAAAGCATATAGGATTGTTTGAAAAGTGTTTTCAAAGGAAAACCTGGATAAAAGCTACTTGAACATTGAGCATCAAGATATATAGAGATAGATCATGACACTTGATAAAACTTTCAATGAAATGCATGCCTTGACAAGTTTTTGAAGGAGTTCAAAATAGATCGGCAAAGAAGGAGTTCTTGGCTGTGTTGTAAGGTGTTAATTTGAGTAAGACTCAAAGCTCGACCATGGTAGAAGAAAGAGAAAGGATGAAGGTCGTCCCCTATCCATTAGCTGTAGGATCTATAGTATGCTATGCTATGTACCGCACCTGATGTGTGCCTTGCCATGAATTTGTCAAGGGGTACAAAAGTGATCCACGAATGGATTATTGAACACTGGTCAAAATTATCCTTAGTAACTTGTGGTCAAAGGATTTTTTCTTGATTATGGAGGTGATAAAAGAGTTCATCATAAAGGGTTACGTCGATGCAAGCTTTGACACTAATTCAGATGACTCTGAGTAGTAAACCCGATTTGTATAGTGGAGCAGTCATTTGAATAGTTCCAAATGGCGCGCGGTAGCAACATCTACAAGATGACATAGAGATTTGTAAAGCACAGATGGATCTAAAAGTTTCAGACCTGTTGACTAAAAACCTCTCTCATGAGCAAGACATGATCAAGCCCCATAACTGTATGGGTGTTAGATTCATTACAAATCACATAGTGATGTGAACTAGATTATTGACTCTAGTGCAAGTGGGAGACCATTGGAAATATTCCCTAGAGGCAATATAAATTTGGTTATTATTATATTTCCTTGTTCAAGATAATTGTTTATTATCCATGCTAGAATTGTATTGAATGGAAACACAAATACATGTGTGGATACATAGACAAAACACCATCCCTAGTAAGCCTCTAGTTGACTAGGTCGTTGATCAAAGATGGTTAAGGCTTCCTAACCATAGTCAAGTGTTGTCACTTGATAACGGGATCACATCATTAGGAGAATGATGTGATGGACAAGACCCAAACTATGAACATAGCATGTGATTGTGTTATTTTGTTGCTACTGTTTTCTGCATGTCAAGTATACATTCGTATGACCATGAGATCATGTAACTCATTGACACCGGAGGAATTCCTTGTGTGTATCAAAAGTCGCAACGTAACTGGGTACTATAAAGGTGCTCTACAAGTATCTCCGAAGTGTCCGTTGAGTTAGCATGGATCAAGACTGGGATTTGTCACTCCATATGAGCGAGAGGTATCTCGGGGCGTGATGACCCACAAGTATAGGGGATCTATCGTAGTCCTTTCTATAAGTAAGAGTGTCAAACCCAACGAGGAGCAGAAGGAAATGACAAGGGGTTTTCAGCAAGGTATTCTCTGCAAGCACTAAAATTATCGGTAACAAATAGTTGCGGGATAAGATAATTCGTAACGGGTAACAAGTAACAATAGTAACAAAGGGGCAGCAAGATGTCCCAATCCCTTTTGTAGAAAGGGACAAGACTGGACGAACTCTTATATAAGGTAAAGCGCTCCCGAGGACACATGTGAATTTCTGTCAAGCTAGTTTTCATCATGTTCATATGATTCACGTTCGCTACTTTGATAGTTTGATGTGTGGGTGGACCGGTGCTTGGGTGCTGTCCTTACTTGGAAAAACATCCCACTTATGATTAACCCCTCTCTCAAGCATCCACAACTACGAAAGAAGAGTTAAGACAAAGTCTAACCATAGCATTAAACTGGTGGATCCAAATCAGCCCCTTGCGAAGCAACGCATAAACTAGGGTTTAAGCTTGTGTCACTCTAGCAACCCATCATCTACTTATTACTTCCCAATGCCTTCCTCTAGGCCCAAATAATGGTGAAGTGTCATGTAGTCTATGTTCACATAACACCACTAGAGGAAAGACAACATACAACGCATCAAAATATCAAACGAATACCAAATTCACATGACTACTTATAACAAGACTTATCCCATGTCCTTAGGAACAAACGTAACTACTCACAAAGCATAATTATTTTCATGATCAGAGAGGTATTGAATAGAATTAAGGATCTGAACATATGATCTTCCACCAAGTAATCCAACTAGCATCAACTACAAGGAGTAATTAACACTACTGGCAACCTTACAAGTACCAATCGGAGTCGCGAGACGGAGATTGGGTACAAGAGACGAACTAGGGTTTGGAGATGAGATGGTGCTGATGAAGATATTGATGGAGATGAGTCCCCTACGATGAGAGGAGTGTTGGTGATGGCGATGGCGACGATTTCCCTCTCCGGGAGGGAAGTTTCCCCAGCAGGACGGCGCTGCCGGAGCTCTAGATTGGTTCTGCTCAAGTTCCGCCTTGTGGCGGCGGCATTTCTTCCTGAAAGCTCTCTCTTGATTTTTTCTGGGACAAAACCCTCCATATAGCAGAAGATGGGAGCCGGAGGGGTAACAGGGGGCCCACGAGCCCCCAGGGGGGTGGGGCGCGCCTGCGAGGCTCGTGACCTCCTGGTGGCTCCCCTCCAGTATTTCTTCCGCCCAATATTTTTTATATATTCAAAAATAATTCCTCGCTAACTTTCACGGCTTTTGGAGTTGTGCAGAATAGGTATCTCAAACTCGCTCCTTTTCCAGCCTAGAATTCCAGCTGCCGACATTCTCCCTGTTCACGTAAACCTTATAAAATAAGAGAGAAAAGGCATAAGTATTGTACCATAATGTGTAATAACAACCCGTAATGCGATAAATATCAATATAAAAGCATGATGCAAAATGGACGTATCAGGGCGCACTCGGTAATACAACATCACAAACAAGCCTTGCAAGCAATGTGACTAACGAGTTAGCCACGTGATCTTGTATTACGGAACGAGTAAAGAGATTTGTCGGTAACGACATTGAAATAGGTATGGAGATACCGACAATCGAATCTCGGGCAAGTAACATACCGATGACAAAGGGAATAGTATATATGATTGATTGAATCCTTGACATCGTAGTTCAACCGATAAAGATCTTCATAGAATATGTAGGAGCCAATATGGACATCCAGGTCCCGCTATTGGTGATTAGCCGGAGAGTGTCTCGGTCATGTGTGCATAGTTCTCGAACCCGCAGGGTCTGCACACTTAAGGTTCACTGACGATTTGGTATTAGTGATTTATGTCTGATGGTAACCGAATGTTGTTTGGAGTACCGAATGAGAGCCCGGAAGTCACGAGGAGCTTCGGAATGGTCCGAAGGTAAAGATTTATATATGGGAAGTCATATTTTGGCTACCGAAAAAGTTTTGGGTTTTTCTAGTATTGTACGGGGAAGCTTCTAGAAGGTTCTGGAAACTTCCGGGGGAGTCCAAAAGTCCACCAAGGGTTCTACCACGTCCCAAGGGTTTGTATGGGCTGAGGGGATACATTGTTGCCTTATTGGGTCAAGCGCACAAGTCCCTCAAGGCCCATGGAGTTGGGAAAGGTGGAAAGTCCACCTTTGTATGGAAGGGAAGGAAGGGGACTAGGATTCCACTTCCTCCCCCCTTGGCTGCGTCCTAGGGCTTGGAGGGGCTGTTCCGCACACCCCTCCACCTATATATAGAGGGGAGGGGCGCCCCAAGAGCAGACACGAAGGCCTTGGCACCCCTCTCTCTCGCTAGATCGTTTTCTCCTTTGTTCGCGGTTTTGGTAGCAACACCGCCACCATGCCATCGTGTTGCCGGAGAAATCATCTACTACTTCACCCTCACTTGCTGGATCGAGGAGGCGGAGACGTCATCGAGCTGTACGTGTGCTGAACACGGAGGTGCCGTTCGTTCAACACTCGATTGGGAGTTCGTGGCACGGGTCGTGATTGGATCGGGTAGACGTACCACTACATCAACTGCGTTCTTTAACGATTCCTCTTAGCAATCTACAATGGTATGTAGATACAATCTTTCCTCTTGTAGATATGCATCTCCTAGATTGATCGTGGTGAGCGTAGGAAAGTTTTTGTTTCCCATGCAACGATCCCCAACACCAGAGGACTTTGATTATCCGACGAAAGTCGACCCCTAAAAATGAATGTCTTCAATTGAAGACTTTGATGCTTTCCTGAATACTTCAAAAATGAAGAAATTGGTGTGACCTTGAAGATATTGATACGAGGACTATGAAGCTTGAAGACTTTTGTTTTCTTAGTTTCATTTCCACTTTTTGAGTCATAGGAAACACCATAGTGTTCAAGAGGGTCAAGGTAATACTAAGGAAAATTTCCAAATGATGCTCATCTCAAAACCTACACATATCCAATCCTTCAAGTGAAGCCTTTAGAAATATCTTAGAGCTTAGTCAATTTCTTGAGTGACAAAGATGAAGTTCTTCTCGTTTGTGACGAAATTGATCTGAGTAGGGAGTTAGGATTTCACCAGTGCGAATTGCCCACCAAGAGCAATATGATAGCCCTGAGAAATTTGAGAGTTCGTATTCCAACCATTGTTGTGCTTAGCGCGAGCTGTACCAAAGGTCTTATCCTTACAACGGTCATATCATTAGGGGAATTTATGTCTTATCATGTCGCGTTGCACCGTGGCTATAAATTGCCGCCCCCAACCACTAGCTGGTTGGATGCTCCAAGAGAGAAACTGAAAAGTGTCATTTGAGAGCAACCCATCCTCCGAAAACTTTGAGAGAATCACTTGTGAGGAAAAACCCTAAACCAAAACACCTAAAACCCAAAGTGATTGAGCATCACTGAAGAGATTATTCCTACGTGGAACTGATGTTTTTACCTTTAAAGACTATGTATCTTCCATATGGTTAGGCGTCATGGTCTAGAGCATCCAAGAGGAAATTGTGGATCGTCGGGTGACCGAGTTTGTGAGGGTTTGGAAGTCTACCTTGAAGACTTACCACGAGTGATTGGGCAAAGTCCGTGTGACTCTAGCTCAATGAGAATACAGTAAGGGTTGTGTGTCCTTTGGTTTAAATACGAAGCCGCTCCAAATCGGACGCAGAACTGTCACAACAGTTGGAGCTGGTAGAACAAATCATTGTATTCACTGAGTTACTGGTTCTATTTCCTCAACTCTTTCATTTCCTCATTTACTTGTTTATGAAATTGATCATTATAGTTTGAAGACGTTGACTGATGATTTTCTCAAACTCCTCAACCCAAATTCTTCAATCACTTCGTCTTTTACCTGCTTATCATGTTTATTCGCTAATTGTGCTCTATGTATGTTTAATTTCACTATAATGACTTTTCTACTTTCGTGCTATGCATCCACTTGAGTACTTTATGTGCTGCATGTATTTCGTCTCTTAGAAAATTCCTCAAGTAGTAATTCCTTAGTGATGGATTTGTAAAAATTGCATATTCACCCCTGAACGGATCAATAAAGTTGACTAGAGGGAAGGGGGGGTATTGGGGATATACCCCATGGTATGACCCAACGGGTAAGTGGCGGCTCATAACCACAATCGTTATATGGGCCGAGAATGCCTAGAAGTTCAAGGCCTAGGAGGTGGCTCATCGAAGAAGGCCGGCTTGTGGACCAGTACTCGGCAGGCCGATTCAAGCAGGGAGTCATAACGAATTTTCCGTACTTTAAAGACAAGGCAAGTAGAAGTAGACTAGGACATGGGTTGTACTACGACCCGAATTCGATTGTAACCTCGGGGCCTCAATGTATATATAAAGGGGAGCCCCTGAGGGAGAGAGATCAATTAAGAAATTATCGAGATCTAGGTTAGCGATTACACACTCTTGTAATCGAGATCATCACAATCAATAAACACACAAAGCAGGACGTAGGGTTTTACCTGTATCGGAGGGGTCGAACCTGGGTAAACCCTGGTCTTTCATTCCCGATGAACCCCATCCAAGCAACCAGCTAGTTGCGATGGCTCCTGGACTTAGTCCTATTGCTAGAACATCCACCATGACAAAACCAAGATAGTTGGCGCCCACCATTGGGCCAACACATAATGGTGTTGAGTTATTAGAGGGAGCTCTCCGAGGGATTGAGGGATACACGATTGGCCAGGTGACCAAGAGTCACCGTGAAAAGCTCTACATCGATGATTCAGGCTGGGTCCCAAGGCTGGCTCAATCCAGTATGGCTACTGGCCCCCCTTCAACAAGATCCACGTCTTCATGTGCGAAATAGGCGAATCAGGACCCGAGCCGGACAACCGTACCAACATTGTCGAGTCGGCTCGGTGCACACGACCCATCCGGGTTCAATCCAACCGGAAACATGTCTTCGTCGGCTTTGCTTAGAGAGTTGATCTCTTGGATATTTTTGCATTAACAGAGATACTCTCATCTACTTCGATGGCGAGTCCTTGGTTGGAGACAAAAAATCTATCTGATGGTAGGCTTGGGGCCTGCTCCGACGATGAGACTACTAGGGAGTCACTCAAGCCGCCTAGGCAAGCCACCGTTTTCATGGAAGGGACCGCGACAACCCTCGATTCTGTGAAAGCTGGTGCGACAAATGGTTCTGGTGCCTTGACACCAGACACCACTGGTTCAAGAAAAACGTTGGCTCAAACCATGGCCAACTTGATGGCTGGCATGATGAAGCTCTTAGAGACACCAGTGACTGCGGAGAATTAGGAGGAACACAACACACAATACCAAGCTTCATGGTCAGATGGCCAAAGTTGAGGAGGAAATCAACATGAAGACTACTTGCATGTGAGAGTTACACGCTCACATCCATAGTGAAGCTGAACACTTGAAGGGGGAAGCTTGTTAGCTAGGTCTTGACAGGGATGCTTGAGACGCTGTTCATCGGAGGAGGCACACAAGCCGCATGCCCCTAATCTCGAGCTGGCATGCTTATTCACTACTCCTCAGCAAACACCAGGGACTGGGAAGCCGCATCTGAATCACCATCAACAACCGTCTCAACCGACCCAACCACCACCGGCTTAGTCGCCATCTCATCGTTTCCACACACCAGTGGGTCACTTCTCCAATCCTATAGACAATATGCTGGCGACGACTCGTAACCTTGAGGCACTCTCGATCACGGGGAACACCCCAATCGAAATATAGGTCAGGAGCACCATCGAGATGTTGAAGACCACGGGCACCCAACAGGCGGAGTATTCCTATAGTCGAGACTCGGTTCACTCTATCCCCTATGCAAGTCGCAGCAAGAGTTGACACATAGAGTCCCATGCAGTCTCTAGCAGTGGGCGCACATAGAAGGCTCGGAATTCTCCAACTAGGCCAGCAGTATCAGATGCACAAGCAATTGTTGACGCATCTTGGGCTTCGCTAGAGGCAGAAGTGGCAGCGGCAATGGCAGGTCAAGTGCCTCCCTCCACACTCCAACTAGTTTCTTTGAGAGAAGGTCTAAGAACCAGAATTATTGGCATACCATGTCTCATGGAGGCTCTTTGCAATGAGCGTATGCCCAATGATTTCAAGGGCCCTTGCAAATTTCCAAACTACACGTCCGATCTTGAGCTGGCTACATGGATAGAGAGCTATAAGATAGCCATGTATATGTTGGACATCAGTGATGCGGTATGCTCTAAGTACCTAACAATCATGTTGGAGGGGCCGGCTCGCACCTGGTTGAAAAACCTTCCCGCCCAATTCTATTAACACCTGGGCAGAATTGAAGGAGTGATTTATCAAAAAAATTCAAGGAACCTGCGAACACCCAATGACGATTGTTGATCTACAACATTGTGTTCAGCGTACAGATGAATCAACCCACCACTAGACTTACCAAGTTGCAGAGATCATTCAGTCCTTTGACAATATCAGAACTGCTCAAGCTGCCTTAATTTTGGAGAAGAATTGTCACTTCCAGCCTCTTTTTCAAAAGCTTGGATGCCTCAAGCGAAAGGTTCAAGACATGGGTGAACTCATGGATGTCCTTACTAGGTACATTGAGTCGGACAACATGAAGGATCCAGGTTTGGATGATGACAACTCCGACAAAGGCAAGAAAAAAATGGTGGTAAGGGCCCCCGGTAGAACAACTCAGGACATAATAGACATCAGAGTAATCAAGGCAACGGTGGTAAGCACAAGCATCCTGAAGGCAGGTGAAACTTTGTCGCCAATACCAATACTGGTTTCAAGAATCAGCGATGGAACAACAACTGTGGCACATCTTACAATGGGAACAAGCCCTGTAACTATGCGGAAGCTCTCAAAGCTCCATGTCTCAAACATAGTTTCCCACATAAGCCGGCCACCCACTCATGGGAGAATTGTTACATCATGCAGGAGTTCCATAATGAAGCATATCAGAGTCACCACAAAGGTGTCGGTGCTGGTAATCCGGGTTACCCCAATGCTGGCGGGTCTAGTGCCGGCTTTCCAGGAGCCGGCTCGTCCAGTGGTTTTTCACGTCCTGATTTCCACAAATCTGGTGGTTCGGAGGTTGGTTTCCATAATTCTGGCAATGATGGTAGTGGACATCAACGTTTGGGGTAGGGTAATCGACATTAAAATGTTCTTTCTGGTTTTGAGAGCAATCCTAGGCAGTTGAATAGGAGGCAGTGTCACATGTTCACGACTAGGACTTGCAGGCGCACTTGTAAGGTCCAGCAGAGAGCCATCCATATGCTCAAGTCGATCGTCCCCGCATACTTAAACTGGTCAGAACTACCGATAACTTGGAGTAGAGACGATCATCCTGCCCAGGTTGATAACCCAGGTGGTCTTGCTATGGTGGTGACATCTCAAGTTGGCGGGTATAAGCTCACAAAAATACTCATCGATGGAGTGATAAGCATCAACATCTTATATTATGGCACGTTCAAAAGGATGAATCTGTCAGAGAAACAACTGCATCCCTCTTCCACAGTTTTTCATGGGATTTTTCCTGGAAAGTCAGCATATCCAATCGGGAGGATCAAGCTTGATGTTGTTTTTGGTTCGGAGCTCAATTATAGATGTTAGTCTTTGTCCTTTGAGGTGGTTAAGATTAAAATCCCTTATCACGCGCTCTTCGGATGACCGGTTTATGCTCGATTCATGGCAAGACCTTGTTATGTGTACCTCAAGCTCAAAATGCCTGTGCCTGGGGGGGACCATCATGATTGATGTCAGTCGTACAGTTGCTCAAGAATGTGAGGAGGGAGATGCGGATTACGCTGAGTCGACTTGTGCAACAGAAGAATTCAAATTTTACATTGAGTCGACCCGACAGACATGACCTCCCTGAAGAAACCTACTACTGAGTTTGTCCCCTTGCTCAAATTCAAGCCGTCCGAAGATACAAAAAAAATTGATTTTACTCGAGGAGATTCGTCCCAACAGTTCATTATTGGGACATGTATGGATCCCAAATAGGAAAGCACACTCATCGAGTTCACCCATGAGAATCGGGAGATTTTACCATGGAAACCTGACATGTTTGGTGTAGGGAGAGAACTCGGTGAGCACCACCTCAATGTGTATCCAAAGATAAATCCTGTATGGCGGTACCTATGTTGTTTTAATGAGGAAAGAAGAAAGGCTATAGGTGAAGAGGTGGCCCGCCTCCTAGCTTATAGGTTCATTGTTAAAGGCTTCCACCCTGAGTGGTTGGCAAATCCAGTGCTCGTAAACACTTGGCGTATGTGTGTTCATTACACAGATCTTGACAAAACTTGTCCTCAAGATCCGTTTGCTCTTCCTCGCATTGATCAGGTCATCGATTCCACTATTGTTTGTGAGCATTTGTGTTTCCTAGATGCTTACTCCGGCTATTACCAGATCAAGATGGCTGTCGAGGATCAGGAAAAGACAACCTTTATCACACCCTTTGAGGCCTTTTTTATGTATCTATGCCCTTTGGACTTAAGAGCGCGGGGGCTACTTATCTATGCTATGTACATAATTGTCTCCACCAATAGATCGGGTGCAATGTTCATTCTTATGTTGATGATATTGTGGTCAAATCCCAGAAGAAGGAGACTCCATTAGATGACCTCAAGGAGACTTTCGACAACCTTAGGGTCTACAAAGTGAAGCTTAACCTGTCCAATGGCGTCTTTGGCATTCATGCAGGAAAATTACTGGGTTTTTTGGGTGTCAGAATGACGTATCGAGGCTAACTCAGACAAGATTAAAGTAGTGACCTCGCTTGCTAAGCTTGCCAACATCAATGATGTGCATTGTATGGCCGGTCGCATCACATCTTTAAGTCATTTTATAAGCCACCTCGATTAGAAGGAGATTCCTCTGTACCAGTTATTGAAGAAGACAAACAATTTGGTCTGGACTGATGCGGAGAATCAAGCTTTCTAAGCTCTAAAGAAGAAGTTGGTCGAGCCGCCTGTCCTTGCCGCCCCAATTGATAAAGAGCATATGCTCCTGTACATCACCACCAATAATAAAGCTGTGAGTGTGGCAGTTGTCGTTAAGCAAAAGGAGGCAAGGAAGGAATATCAAGTCCAAAGGCTAGTTTATCATACCAACGAAGTTCTGACCTTGTCCAAGCAACGATATCCGCACTAGGAGAAGCTGGTATTTGGTGTTTTCATGGCTAGCCATAAGTTGAAGCACCATTTTCATGAGCACCCAATCACTCTAGTCAGTTAAGATCCTTTGGGGGATATCATACAGAATCGAGAGGCCACTAGCCGGATCACTAAATGGGCAATCGAGCTTGGACTACACAAGGTGAAGTATGTGCCTTGGACGACTATCGAATCTGAGGCATTGGTGGATTTCATTAATGATTGGACTGAGTTAGTGATACGTCCATTTTGCATCATGTTTTCATGTTGATATGTATCGCTTCTTTGGCTGTTATTTCACTTCACGGTACTATTCTTATGCCTTTTCTCTCTTATTTTGCAAGGTTTACATGAAGAAGGAGAATACCGACAACTAGAATTCTGGCCTGAAAGTGGAGCAAAGTTGAGATACCTATTCCGCGCAACTCCAAACACCATGAAAATCAACGGAGATTTTTTCCCAATTTATAAAAAAATACTGGGCCGAAGAAGTGCCAGAGGGGTGCCAGGGGGTGGCCACAAGCCTGCACGGAGCGGCCACCCCTAGGCCGCGCCATGGGGGCTTGTGGGCACCCTGCTGGCCCACTTGCCCCCCCTCTTTTGCTATATGGAGGGTTTCGTCCAGGAAAAAAAATCAGAATGGAGCTTTTTCGTGGTTTCGCCGCCGCCACGAGGCGGAACTTGAGCAGAACCAATCTAGAGCTCCGGCAGGACGATCCTGCCGGGGAAACTTCCCTCCCGGAGGGGGAAATCGTCGCAATCTTCATCACCAACACTCCTCTCATCGGAGGGGACTCGTCACCATCAACATCTTCATCAGCACCATCTCATCTCCAAACCCTAGTTCATCTCTTGTAACCAATCTCCGTCTCGTGACTACGATTGGTACTTGTAAGGTTGCTAGTAGTTTTGATTACCCTTTGTAGTTGATGCTAGTTGGATTACTTGGTGGAAGAGTTTATGTTCAGATCCTTGATGCTACTCATTACACCTCTGATCATGATTATGATTATGCTTTGTGAGTAGTTGCTTTTGTTCCTGAGGACATGGGATAAGTCATGCTAATAATAGTCATGTGAATTTGGTATTCGTTCGGTATTTTGATATGTTGTATGTTGTTTTTCCTCTAGTGGTGTTATGTGAAGATCGACTACATAACACTTCACCATTATTTGGTACTAGAGGAAGGCATTGGGAAGTAGTAAGTAGATGATGGGTTGCTAGAGTGACAAAACCTTAAACCCTAGTTTATGCGTTACTTCGTAAGGGGCTGATTTGGATCCACTAGTTTAATGCTATGGTTAGACTTTGTCTTAATTCTTCTTTCGTAGTTGCGGATGCTTGTGAGAGGGGTTAATGATAAGTGGGATGATTGTCCAAGTAAGGGCAGTACCCAAGCGCCGGTCCACTCACATATCAAACTATCAAAGTAACGAACGCGGATCATATGAACATGATGAAACTAGCATGACAGAAATTCCCGTGTGTCCTGGGGAGCGTTTTTCCTCCTATAAGACTTTGTCCAGGCTTGTCCCTTGCTACAAAAGGGATTGGTGCACTTTGCTGCACCGTTGCTACTTTTTTTTACTTGTTGCTTGCTACGAATCATCTCACCACACAATCACTTGTTACCGACAATTTCAGTGCTTGCAGATATTTCCTTGCTGAAACCAGTTGTCAGATCCTTCTGCTCCTCGTTGGGTTCGACACTCTTACTTATCGAAAGGACTATGATTGATCCCCTATACTTGTGGGTCATCAAGACTCTTTTCTGGCGCCCTTTCCAGGGAGTGAAGCACCTTTGGTAAGTGGAACTTGGTAAGGAAACATTCATATAGTGTGCTGAAATTTGTTGTCACTTGTCACTATGGATACTAATCCTTTGAGGGGCTTGTTCGGGGTATCTTCGCCTCGAACGGAAGCACAAAGAGTTGCCCCTCAAGTTGCTGCACCTACGGAAAATATTTGCTTGGAATTTCCTTCGGGTATGCTTGAGAAACTGCTGGCTAATCCTTTTACAGGAGATGGAACATCACATCCAGACTTGCATCTAATCTATGTAGATGAGGTTTGTGGTTTATTTAAGCTTGCAGGTGTGACCGAGGATGAGGTCAAGAAGAAGGTCTTTCCTTTATATTTGAAGGATAAGGCGTTTACATGGTATAGGCTATGTGATGATACTGGATCATGGGACTACAATCGGTTGAAATTGGAATTTCATCAAAAGTTTTATCCTATGCATTTAGTACATCGTGATCGGAATTATATTTATAATTTTTGGCCTCGTGACAGAGAAAGCATCGCTCTAGCTTGGAGGAGGCTTAAATCAATGCTATATTCATGCCCCAATCATGAGCTCTCGAGAGAAATTATCATTCAGAACTTCTATGCTCGGCTTTCTCATGATGATCGCACCATGCTTGACACTTCTTGTAACGACTCTTTTACGAAGAGAGATATTGACTTCAAATGGAATTTATTGGTGAGAATTAAACGCAACTCTGAAGATTGGGAGCTTGAAGAAGGTAAGGAGTCAGGTATGAATTTCACTTTTGATTGCGTTAAATCCTTTGTTGGGACAAATACTTTTTGTGACTTTAGCGCTAAGTATGGACTTGACTCTGAGATAGTAGCTTCATTGTGTGAATCCTTTGCTGCTCATATTGATCTCTCCAAAGAGAAGTGGTTTAAATTTCATCCTCCTTTAGAAGTCAATGTAGTTAAACCCACATTAGAACACCTACACCCCCTGGGAAAATTAGAGTTGAACCTAGCATTGCTATTATCAAAGATCTTTTGTCTCAAGAAGTTGAGGGACATAATATTCACTTTTGTGAAGATGCTGCTAGAATTGCTAAACCTCACGCTAGAGACAAACATAGGCCTGTTGTTGGCATGCATGTGGTTTCTGTTAAGATAGGAGATCGTTGTTATCATGGTTTATGTGACGTGAGTGCTAGTTTTAGTGCAATATCTCAATCCTTATATGATGAAATCAAAGATGATATTGCACCTGTTGAGATAGAACATATAGATGTCACCATTCAGCTTGCTAATAGAGATACTATCTGCCTTGTGGGAATTGTTAGGGATGTTGAAGTCTTGTGTGGTAAAACGAAGTATCCTGCTGATTTCCTCGTTCTTGCTACTGCACAAGATAGCTTTTGTCCCATCATATTTGATAGATCCTTTCTCAATACTGTCAATGCTCATATTGATTGTGAGAAGCAAACTGTCACTGTTGGCTTTGAAGGAGTGTCACATGAGTCCCATTTCTCTAAGTTTGGTAGACAACCTCATGAAAAGGAGTTGCCTAGTAGGGATGAAACTATTGCCTTAGCCTCTATTGCCGTGCCTCCTACTGATCCCTTAGAGCAATACTTGCTTGAGCATGAAAATGATATGCATATGGATGAAAGGGATGAAATAGATAGAGTTGTCTTAGATCAATATCCTATCCTTAAGAATAATCTGCCTGTTGAACTGCTTGGACATCCACCCCCACCAAAGGGTGATCTTGTGTTCGAGCTTAAATAGTTGCCTGCTACTCTTAAGTATGCCTATCTTGATGAAAAGGAGATATATCCTGTCATTATTAGTGCTAGCCTCTCGGAGCATGTAGAAAATAAGTTGCTAAAAAATCTGAGGAAGCACCGTGCTGCTATTGGATATACTCTTGATGATCTTAAGGGCATTAGTCCCACTCTATGCCAGCACAAGATTAAAACTGATCCTGATTTCAAACCAGTTGCTGATCATCAAAGGAGATTAAATCCTAAGATGAAAGAAGTAGTAAGAAAAGAAATACTAAAGCTCCTGGAAGCGGGTATTATCTATCCTGTTGCTCATAGCGATTGGGTGAGTCCGGTGCATTGCGTTCCTAAGAAGGGAGGCATTACCGTTGTCCCTAATGATAAGGATGAGTTGATCCCATAGAGGATTATTACTGGCTATAGGATGGTGATTGATTTTAGGAAGTTGAATAAGGCGACTAGGAAAGATCATTACCCTCTGCCTTTTATCGACCAAATGCTAGAAAGACTATCCAAACACACACACTTCTGCTTTCTAGACGGTTATTCTCGTTTCTCCCAAATACCAGTTGCACAATCTAATCAGGAGAAAACCACTTTCACCTGCCCTTTCGGTACCTTTGCTTATAGACGTATGCCTTTTGGCTTATGTAATGCACCTGCCACTTTTCAAAGATGTATGATGGCTATATTCTCTGACTTTTGTGAAAAGATTGTCGAGGTTTTCATGGATGACTTCTCCGTTTACGGGTCTTCCTTTGATGATTGCCTCAGCAACCTTGATCGAGTCTTACAAAGATGTAAAGACACCAATCTTGTCTTGAATTGGGAGAAGTGCCACTTTATGGTTAATGAAGGCATCGTCTTAGGACATAAAATTTCCGAAAGAGGTATTGAAGTCGATAAGGCTAAGGTTGATGCAATCGATAAAATGCCATACCCCACAGATATCAGAGGTATAAGAAGTTTCCTTGGTCATGCTGGTTTCTATAGAAGGTTCATTAAAGACTTCTCTAAGATTTCTAGGCCTCTTACCAATATCTTCCAAAAGGATATTCCTTTTGTCTTTGACGAAGATTGTGAGGAAGCCTTCGAAATACTTAAGAGGGCTTTGATAACTGCACCTATTGTTCAACCACCTGATTGGAACTTGCCTTTTGAGATCATGTGTAACGCTAGTGATTATGCTGTTGGTGCTGTTCTAGGGAAAAGAGTTGATAAGAAGTTGAATGTTATTCACTACGCTAGTAAAACTCTAGACAGTGCCCAGAGAAACTATGCTACAACGGAGAAGGAATTTTTAGCAGTCGTGTTTGCGTGTGAAAAGTTCAGGTCTTACATAGTTGATTCCAAAGTCATTATTCACACTGATCATGCTGCTATTAAGTACCTCATGGAGAAGAAGGACGCTAAACCTAGACTTATCAGATGGGTTCTCTTGCTACAAGAATTTGATTTGCACGTTGTCGACAGAAAGGGTGCTGATAACCCAGTAGCACATAACTTGTCTAGGTTGGAGAATGTTCTTTATGACCCACAACCTATTGATGATAGCTTTCCCGATGAGCAATTGAATGTCATCAATGCTTCACATAGTGCACCGTGGTATGCTGATTATGCAAACTATATCGTTGCCAAATACATACCACCTAGTTTCACATACCAGCAAAAGAAGAAGTTCTTCTTTGACTTGAGGCATTACTTTTGGGATGATCCTCACCTTTATAAGGAAGGAGTAGATGGTGTTATTAGATTTTGTGTACCTGAACATGAACAGGGACAGATCCTACAGAAGTGTCACTCCGAGGCCTACGGAGGACACCATGCGGGAGATAGAACTGCACACAAGGTATTGCAATCAGGTTTCTATTGGCCCACTCTCTTCAAGGATGCCCGTAAGTTTGTCTTGTCTTGTGACGAATGTCAAAGAATAGGTAATATTAGCAAACGTCAGGAAATGCCTATGAACTATTCACTTGTCATTGAACCATTTGATGTCTGGGGCTTTGATTATATGTGACCTTTTCCAAAATCCAATGGGTATACTCACATCTTAGTTGCTGTTGATTACGTCACTAAGTGGGTAGAAGCTATCCCCTCTAGTAGTGGTGATCACAACACCTCTATCAAGATGCTGAAAGAAGTTATTTTCCCTTGATTTGGAGTCCCTAGATATCTAATGGCCGACGGTGGTTCACACTTCATTCATGGTGCTTTCCGCAAGATGCTTGCTAAGTACGATGTCAACCATAGGATTGCGTCTCCCTACCACCCTCAGTCCAGTGGTCAAGTAGAGCTAAGCAACAGAGAGATTAAACTAATTCTGCAGAAGACTGTCAACAGGTCTAGAAAGAATTGGTCTAAGAAGCTCGATGATGCACTGTGGGCTTATAGAACTGCCTATAAGAATCCCATGGGCATGTCTTCGTACAAAATGGTGTATGGGAAAGCATGTCATTTACCTCTTGAGCTAGAGCATAAATCTTATTGGGCAATCAAAGAGCTCAACTTTGATTTCAAACTTGTCGGTGAGAAGAGGTTATTTGACATTAGCTCGCTTGATGAGTGGAGAACTCAAGCATATGAGAATGCCAAGCTCTTCAAGGAGAAGGTTAAGAGGTGGCATGATAAGAGGATACAAAAGCTTGAGTTCAATGTAGGTGATTATGTCTTGCTATATAACTCTCGTTTAAGATTCTTTGCAGGCAAGCTTCTCTCTAAATGGGAAGGTCCCTATGTTGTTGAGGAAGTATATCGTTCCGGTGCTATCAAGATCAACAACATGGAAGGTAATTGTCCGAGAGTGGTAAATGGGCAGAGAATCAAGCATTATATCTCAGGTACTCCCATAAATGTTGAAAGCAATATTGTCAATACCATAACTCCGGAAGAATACCTAAGGGATTTTTATCAGCCTGTTTCAGACTTCGAAAACAAAGAGGTATGTGATTCGGTAAGAAAACAAAGTCCAAAACTTTTCTAGTAGGAATTTTTCTCTGTTTTGGAATATTTGAAAAAAATACAAAAATTGGAAGTAGTCCGGAAAGTGTGCGAGGAGGCGACAAGCCTGCACGGCGCGGGCCCACCCCCTGGCTGCGCCGTGAGGGCTTGTGGCCACCTCGTGTGCCTCCCGGACTCCGTTTTCGTGCAGGGGACTCCTTCTGGTCTGGAAAAAATAATTATATATACTTCCGTTTGGTCTGACCCCTACATCACGCAGATTTCCTCTGTTTTTTGTTTCGAGCCTGTTTTCTGCCGCAGATCTAGGTCAAGATGTCTTCTCAGGATTTAGAGGGGGAGAGCTATGTGGCAGATTACCTTGCTAACCCCAAGGTCTATGAGGACTTGGAACCATATGGCTAGACCATTGATGAGGAAGAAGACTATGATCCCAAGAGGAAGGAACAAACGAGTTCCGATGAAGAGGAGGCTCCTCTACCTCAACCTGGACGCACTCATGTGGAGTTCAAGAAGTCGAGCCTCCCTGACTGAAGGAAGAAGTCTAAGAACTTGTTTATCCCTTCTCGTTTCTTGCAGGAGAGTAAACATGAATTATGCCAAAGGGTGTTGAAGCTTGAAGAGGAAAACGATGATTTGAGGGAGCAGAATTTTATGCTCAAGTGGAAATTAAACACCCTCAAGACCTCTTCAACAACTCCGCCACCATCACCACCAAAGGAAGACAACTGAGCATTGGTATGGGCAACCCCCTTGGGTTGTGCCAAGCTTGGGGGAGTTGCCCCGGTATCGTATCACCATCACATCTTTTGCCTTTACCTTTGTTTTAGTTTGTTCCTTTTCAGTTTTCTTTTTCTCTAGTAGTTTAAAACTGTTAGTGTTTTAGTTTTGAGTTTTGCTTTGTGTCACCCCCGATGTATTCGAGCTCGTGAGCCATATAATAAAGAGTGTCTTAGTTGAAGGGCTTTGCCTCTTGCCATGATCAAAAGAGTGAGAATAGAACAAAAGCATGAAAGATCATGTAATGATCTTATGGGAAGTGATGGCTTCACATATAAAAAGAATGAGGATTGAAACTTGTTGAGGGTAGGCAAATGTAGACCTTCGTCATTGTTGCAATTAATAGGAAGTGATAAAGGAGAGGTTCACATATAAATATATCATCTCTGACACCATCTATGATTGTGAACACTCACTAAACTATTACATGCCTAAAAGTAGATGTTGGACAAGGAAGACAACGTAATGAATTGTGTTTGCTAAGCTCTGAACAATGTTATATGATTAGAGATCCCTTAGCATGTGACGATTGCTTCCACCTCATATTAGCCAAAACTCCCGCACCAAGTAGAGATACTACTAGTGCATCCTTAAACCTTCAAATCAATTTTGCCATGAGTGTCCACCATACCTACCTATGGATTGAATAATATCCCTCAAGTAAGTTGTCATCGGTGCAAGCAATAAAAAATTGCTCTCTAATATGTATGATCTATTAGTGTGTGGAAAATAAGCTTTATACAAACCTGTGATGAGGAAGACATAAAAGCGTCAGACTGCATAATAAAGTTCTTTATCACAGGAGGCAATATAAAGTGACGTTCCTCCGCACTAAGAGGACACACATCCAAACCTCAAAAGCGCATGACAACCTCTGCTTCCCTCTGCGAAGGGCCTATATTGTACCTTTACTTTTTGCCCCTGAAAGACTCATGGTGATCTTCACCAATTCCTTACTTTGCCTTTGTCTTGGCTAGCGTCACATGCTTGGGAAAGATCTATGTTCATATGTCAACTTGGGGGTAAGTATTGATGAATTATTACTGTTGACATTACCCTTGAGGTAAGCAGTTGGGAGGCAAAACCGTAAGCCCCTATCTTTCTCTGTGTTCAGCTGAAACTTTGATCTCATGAGTACCACGTGGGTTGTAGCAATTGTAGAGAACAAAAGAATGATTGAGTATGTGGATTTGCTTTACAAGCTCTTATTTGACTCTTTCTGATGTTGTGATAAATTGCAATTTCTTCAATGACTAAAGGCTATCGGTTGTTACTTCTCGGTAAGGTTCTTGATCCATGCTTTACTTTGTGAAGGAATTATCACTTTAGCATGAGAGATTATATGTTGGTATTGCTATTCTGGTCTTGATCATGATGCCTGCATGTTCGTATCTTATTTTGTCGACACCTCTCTCCCTAAACATGTGGACATATTTAGTGATCTAGGCTTTCGCTTGAGGACAAGCGAGGTCTAAGCTTGGGGGAGTTGATACGTCCATTTTGCATCATGTTTTCATGTTGATATTTATCGCTTGTTTGGCTGTTATTTCACTTCATGGTACTATTCTTATGCCTTTTCTCTCTTATTTTGCAAGGTTTACATGAAGAGGGAGAATACCGGCAACTGGAATTCTGGCCTGAAAGTGGAGCACATTGAGATAACTATTCTGCGCAACTCCAAACGCCATGAAAATCAACGGAGATTTTTTCCCCAATTTATAAAAAATACTGGGCCGAAGAAGTGCCAGAGGGGCGCCAGGGGGTGGCCACAAGGGTGCACGGCGCGACCACCCCCAGGCTGCGCCATGGGGGCTTGTGGGCACCCTGCTGGCCCACTTGCCCCATCTTTTGCTATATGGAGGGTTTCGTCCAGGAAAAAATCAGAAGGAAGCTTTTTCGTGGTTTCGCCGCCGCCACGAGGCGGAACTTGAGCAGAACCAATCTAGAGCTCCGGCAGGACGATCCTGCCGGGGAAACTTCCCTCCCGGGGGGGGGGGGGGATCGTCGCCATCGTCATCACCAAGACTCCTCTCATCAGAGGGGACTTGTCACCATCAACATATTCATCAGCACCATCTCATCTCCAAACCCTAGTTCATCTCTTGTAACCAATCTCCTTCTCGCGACTCCGATTGGTACTTGTAAGGTTGCTAGTAGTGTTGATTACTGTTTGTAGTTGATGCTAGTTGGATTACTTGGTGGAAGAGTTTATGTTCAGATCCTTGATGCTACTCATTACACCTTTAATCATGATTATGATTATGCTTTGTGAGTAGTTACTTTTGTTCCCGAGGACATGTGATAAGTCATGCTAATAATAGTCATGTGAATTTGGTACTCGTTCGATATTTTGATATGTTGTATGTTGTTTTTCCTCTAGTGGTGTTATGTGAACGTCGACTACATAACACTTCACCATTATTTGGGCCTAGAGGATGGCATTGGGAAGTAGTAAGTAGATGATGGGTTGCTAGAGTGACAGAAGCTTAAACCCTAGTTTATGCGTTACTTCGTAAGGGGCTGATTTGGATCCACTAGTTTAATACCATGGTTAGACTTTGTCGTAATTCTTCTTTTCTAGTTGCGGATGCTTGCGAGAGGGGTTAATCATAAGTGGGATGCTTGTCCAAGTAAGGGCAGTACCGAAGCGCCGGTCCACCCACATATCAAACTATCAAAGTAACGAACGCGAATCATATGAACATGATGAAACTAGCATGACAGAAATTCCCGTGTGTCCTCGGGAGCGTTTTTCCTCCTATAAGACTTTGTCCAGGCTTGTCCCTTGCTAGAAAAGGGATTGGGCTACTTTGCTGCACTGTTGCTACTTTTGTTACTTGTTGCTTGCTACGAATCATCTCACCACACAGTCACTTGTTACCGACAATTTCAGTGCTTGCAGATATTTCCTTGTTGAAAACCACTTGTCAGATCCTTCTGCTCCTCGTTGGGTTCGACACTCTTACTTATCGAAAGGACTACGATTGATCCCCTATACTTGTGGGTCATCAGTTACAAGTCCCCAAGGAGAGGCCAGATAACACGTACTGGACGATACACTTCGACGACTCTAGGCAATTGGAAAGCTCGGGGGCTGGAGTTATTTTATCTTCTCCACGAGGTGACAAATTTTACTATGTTTTAAGGCTCATGTTCCCTTATACAATCAATGTAGCTGAATATGAGGCCCTCCTCCATGGCCTCCGTATGGCTAAGGAAATGAACTTAAGGTGGGTCAGATGTTTGGGTGACTGTGATTTGGTTGATCAACAAGTATCTGGGACTTGGGATTCAAAGGACCTTTTCATAGCGGCTTATGAGCATGCGGTCACTGTTATCACGGGTCATTTTCAAGGTTATCAGGTTGACCATATTGATCGCTGGCTCAACGAGGCTGCTGACGCTTTGTCGCGCTTGGGTTCTCAACGTAAGCCGGTTCCTCCCAATGTGTTCCTAGATGTCCTTCATAGCCCTTCCATCAAGTTGCCATCAGAGGAAGATATTGCTATTCCGGACCTAGAGGCACAACTAGTAGAGGCTCTTCATGCTATTCTTAATTGCAAAGTTCCTATGTGGCTTATCTGACTCGTGGCGAGCTCCCATATGAGGAAATTATCATTCGACAGATTATCAAACGTTCCAAGTCCATGACTATCGTCAATGGTGAGTTACACCGACGCAACATTAGCGATGTATTTTAACGTTGTGTTTCCCCCCGAGGAAGGCCGTGAGATTCTCAATAAATCCACATTGGTGACTATGGTCATCATGCCGACTCAAGATCCCTGGTGGCCAAAGCTTTTTGGCTTTTTTTTATGTCTTACGACTCACGCGGATGCCGAAGCCATTGTACGAAAGTGCGATGGTTGTCAAAATTTGCATGACAGGATCATGTGCCGACTCAAGAATTAAGGATGATTCCAGTCATTCGGCCATTTGTAGTATGGGGTCTAGACATGGTTTTCCTGTTTAAACCATCCTCACATAAAAAGACTCACCTTTTGATGGCAGTTGATAAATTTACCAAGTGGGTTGAAGCCGAGCCAGTCAATTACTATGATGCTGAGACAATGATGATATTTTTGAAAAAGTGGATTCTCCATTTTGGGTATTCACATAACATCATAACAGATAAATATACCAAATTGTCCAAGGGAGCTATGGAACAATTCTGCCAATGCGGGCATATCTCGCCTGACCTAGCCTAAGTTGCACACCCACACTCTAATGGACAAGCCGAGCGGGCCAATCAAGAGATATTACATGGAATCAAGCCTCGACTTATGGTTCCTATTCAACGAACCCCTAGTTGCTGTGAGGAACTCCCCGCACCCCTTTGGAGCATACAAACTACTCCTAACAGATCCACATGCTATACACATTTTTTTCTAGTTTATGAAGGAGAAGCTGTTTTGCCAAGTGATATCCATCATGAATCCCCAAGTGTTGCTGCTTATGTCGAAGCTGATAATGAACAAGCTCGTCAAGAATCACTGGATGCATTAGAGGAGTAACGCAATCTGGTAGAAACATGATGAACTATCTATCCGCAAGACCTACGCTGCTATCATAGTCGTAGAGTTCGCCGTCGGAATTTCCAGGAAGGGGACTTAGTGTTCCGTTTGATTCAATACCAAACGGGCATGCATAAGCTTTCATCGCCAGGGGAAGGACCTTTTGTCATCAACAAGAACCACAACAATGGGTCATATTATCTTGTCGACATACGTGAACACAATAAGTCATTCACCTCCGAAGAGGAGACCAACATGCTTTGGAACATTGCTCATCTTTGGACTTATTTAACTTAGAGCCATTGGCTCCAGCTCATTGTACATAACTATGTATATATCTTCATGATCAATTCAATAAACCAGCACCCTCCAAACTCGGGGTCTGTGTCGTTTCTTCTAAAAAATTGTGTATGAGTCTTTATTCTTTGATCGTAGGTCACTTGGGGGCTCCCGACTCATCGATTTAGCCTTTAATATCCCTCTTGACCTGAAATATTCCATTATAAACACTTGGTTAAACATGTCTGTTAGCCTGATGCTACTCAAAAAGGGGACCCGTTGTACTCTTGATAAGTCAATCCATATGGATCCCGAACTTGTCAAGGTTAAAACACCAACTTAAGTCACGCGAGTGCCGACTTACAGAGAGCAAGGATAAACACGGGCTTTCACGCCAGCTTCATTGAAGCAAGACCCGAGCCTCGTAAGCCGGTCTAATGTCGAGTCTTACACCACCGACTTAAAATCATCGAAATTATTTATTACTGTTGTATATGTCTTTGATTTTTTTTAAGGAGTCGTTCTGTTATCATTATTTGCCGGGTCAACTACGACGTCCAGGTTATTAATTTAATCCTCTCAAGATAAAGGTATACTCGAGCGCATGACAACCAATCAGTATACTTAAGACCTTCAGCTAATATCAACATGGTCTCATTTTTCCAACTCACGAGACGCTGCAAAAAGCCGTCTCATTACCTTCACAAATGAAGGGAAGTATGCAAAAGAAGTTTGTTTGTTCAATAGTTCCAGCTCATGAACTGCCAAGGATGATAATTCAAAGGTGTTAAAGTGCACCATGGCACGACAGAGGACTCAAGTTTTACTACTCCTATTACAAGACTGCTTTGGGCCACATCTCATCAAAGTTTTATTTAGACTCACGACTACTCCAACGCACTTGGTCTTGGGTCCTCCGGGCAGATGTCCTTCTCCTGACCTTCTTCTCCAGAGGCTTCGGGGTCAGCTTGAGCCAGTTCATTTTGTGTGGTCAGGAGCTCCTTCTACGTCCACTGGATGGTTGTCGAAGTTTTGAAGGTTGAGGCCCCATGGATGATAAGAGATATGTCAACATTAGGGGCGAAGATTTGCTTATGGCATGGAAGAACAAGCTCAAAGGGTTTGTCTTCCGGCGGGTTGATGCGTTTGTTCTCCTTGGAATAGGAGGGTTAATATTTTGACAAGTCCAGCTCATCACCAGCATGCGGGCCTCCCTCACACAGTTGGTGTAATCTTCTTAACAAAATTATGGGCTGTCAATATAGTACTTTGGAAAGCTGCCCTCCATCGCCTCTGGTTCCATTTTAGGCAAATAATCCTTTGCTCGAGCAAGTGCCATGTTGGACACAACATGAGGTGTCGACCTTTTTTGCTTCCTCGATCCATTAAGGCACTGTTAACACATCATTTAGCATGTCTTTGATCAACAAAGGAGAATTTTTGAGATTCTTCACTGCCATTATTGCATAGACACATTGTGTGAACATTTTCTCTAGGTATGTGAATATGGCTTTCAGTTTTACTATTGGCTATTGAACAATGTTGCCATTTCTCCCTGCACAAAAGAGAGGCACATTGATAAGCTGACGGACAATTTAACCCGGATTATGACTACATTGATGATTGAAAATGTACCAAAGATTGCGAGCATCATGTTAGTGATGTGTTGCTTCAGAGTTGTCAGCTCCGCCTTCACCGGGACAAGCTGGCTTTCGGCTACCTCTACATGTTTCTGCAGGGCAGCTCTTTCTTCATCAAAGCTGGCTTTTGTCTTATGCAAGAGCTCGATTGATTGGCACAGAGAGTTTTAGAGATTAGCCGCCAAAATCTTTGTCCTTTCCTTCAGCTCTTTCTCTTGCTTGAGCTTCTTTTGCAAGCCATCCATGGACGACTCGACCTCATCCAACATCTCATGCAAATTGCAAGTCAGCAGAGCAAGCTTACAAGCCTCAAGTCTCCACATGCAGACGACTCGACACTTGGGGGGTACAATACACAAGAATTGTTCCATCTTCAAGTCCCATGCAGGTGAAAGCACTCTACATGGCACTTAGGGGCTAATGCAAGTCATTTATTTTTCTTTATGACAAGACCCAACTATCTCACACAGATGTTTCGACCCTTGGGGGCTACCAGTTGAATTTTCTTTTATCATAATGATTACATGCGTTTTAAAGCACCGACTTGTTATTTTCATAACAACCAGGTCCTTGGAGGCTACCATCAGTTTTGAAAAAATTACAAAGTCATTCCCTAAAAGACCCAACTCACTACTTATCTTACTGTTCCGACTCTTGGGTGGCTACAAGAGTACATATGACAAAGGGAAAAGGATGATACCTCATATTTGTGTTTCAGCATGTTTATCAAATTCGCGTCAGCATCCGGCTCTTAAATAGCCGGGTCAAATATTCTTGATGCAGATCATTGATACCAAGATTAATGAAATTAGTGAGCTCTAATTTGGCTTTCCCTTTTTGCAGCATTGCCGGCTCATCCTTGGTGACTATTTTGCCAAGGCTATTGAAGCTTCATGAGTTTTGAAAGATTCTCCAGTAATGGTCATTTCTGCATCACGCATTGTGGGCGATGGGTCAATGTTATCCATAGGGCTTGAGTCGTGAGAAGGGCTTGGCAAGTAAGCATGCTAGACTAAGTCATCAGTCATAGCTTGTTCTTGGACTCGCTCTTCAACATATACCTGTAATGCCCATGACGCGGTGCTATCCTCATACATGATCGAGGGCCTTTATAGGGATAGAAGCGCATATCGTTGTTTCGCAAGAATGAATATCGTTACAAGTACATGTAAATATGTGATGCGTATATGGAATTGTCTTACACTCGACACAAGCTAAATCAAGATCATCTCAAATACAACCTTTCATTACAATCATCATACATAAAAGGAGAGTCCGACTATGAACGAACTCAAATGATAAAAGCGATATCCATCCTTGATATCCTAGGGTGACGACCTAGAACCCATCCTATGATCTAAGAATAAGAAGAAGAAGAACTCCAAATCAAACAAACATCGCTCTCACGTTAAAGCATCGCTTTATGTGTATATGCAACTATTGTTGTAATCTGTGAGCCACACGGACACAACAATCTCATTTCCAAGGGTATCAAGACTAGCAAAGCTTAATGGGCGAGGCTTGGTTAAGTGATGAGGCTGCAACAAGCACTAAATATTTATTTGAGTGGATAACTTACGAGTACAAGAATAATAAGATTGATCTATGGATTAACAAACGTGAACTGGTAATTATCAAGAAGTGATCCTAAACACCTACTTACGAGTCAAACATAACCCCACCGTGTTCCCTTCTTCGTTCAAACTTCACAAGAAGAGACGGTCACGGTCCCGCACACATTTGGTGTATTTTAGTTGAGTTTACTTCAAGTTCTCTATGATCGAGTGTTAAACAAATTTCCAAGTTTCCACAAAACCACGAGGATGACTTCCAGAAAGATTTAACCCTGCAGGGGTGCTCCAACTAATCCATCACAAGCTAGTCACAAGTTGCATGGAAAACCTCAACCTCAAGATAGCCCAAGGTATCCTCGGAACCCAATGCACAAGTTGGTTGAGAAAGGTAAAACAAATCCAGCAAGGCCGCCCGATGTGTCGGCGATCCCGATAGGGGCCGTGTATCTCATTCTTAGGACACAACAGATAAGCAAAGCATACAATGTCCTGATAGAGATCTCCCGATTTGCCCCTGGTTGGCCCCGCATGGTGCTCTAGTTTGGACCAACACTCATGAGGAGCACTGACCTAGGTTATTGATTAATTATCCATGGGTTAATTACTCCCTATGCTTGATTATTGGTTAATAGGAAAATTTAGTACCAAAGTTGGGCCTTGCCAGAAGAGTTTTATCCCAAAACAAAAATCAAGGTGGTCCCCATAACAACCCCAAGCATGTTAGGAGCACTCAATATGGAACATAACATCGGTACACAACTAACTAGGGCGGAAAAGGTGGAACAAAACACCGAACAAAAGACCAAGCTTCCACCTTTTACCAACTATATATGTGCATTAAATTAAATAGCAATAATATTGTGATATCCCTAAGATATCCATATGATCGCATGGAAACAACATGCACCCACGACTTGCAACACTATAAGAAGGGATGATCAAGCAGTTACTTAGCCAAACAATGGTTTGCTGGGATGTGGAGGGTTAGAGGCTTCTCATGGCATATTGGGAGGCTTGACATTCAAGTGGTAGGTAACGAGACATAACGATAGAAGCGAGACAACTAACATAGCAATGATAGTACTGGTATGCAGGGAAAGTATCATCTTGCACGAAATCCCGCTTGGAAGAAGAACAAATCCGTGAAGTAGAGGAACGGGCGTAGTTGAACAAATCCTCACACTCCGAATTGGTTTCGAATTTGATCGAGAAGAAACAATCCGGAAACAAATAATCAACACATGATAAACACCACAACATATACATGGCATGATGTGTAAACAAATATGATGCACGTCCATTTGATTATGCATGGCACGGAAGAGCACAACAATCAAATACTACACATTAAGTGAAGTTCAATATGCAACAAGTTACATATTTACACGGCAAGTTCAAATGTTGTTAAACATGGCAAGAGGTGAAGCACAATGAAACTACGCTATCTAGGCATTTTAAATGAGGTAGGAAACAACTTATAGTATTTCCAAAATGACCCCATATGTTAATTTTGACATTGCTCCATGTCGGCGATGCTAGGTCAACACCTATGGGAATCAACGTGAAACCCTTGTGATCGTAGGGTGGGGAAAGACGACGTCAAGATTAGAGCTAACGATCAGCACCCAACAAGCCTTTTTACACAGGTTCGGTCCGCTTACGCGTAAAACCCTACGTCCTGCTTGTCTGGTTGTATTAAGCGTTTTGTTGTTTGTTACAATGACTGATGATAACCGTCTTTTGGCTAATGTCCAAAGAGTCTAACCCCTTGTGAATGAGCTAAGGGCCTACTTTTATAGACAAAGGGGTCACCTACAGTGCTTGGTGGTAGGTTCACGAGAATTCACAGTGAACCTGGAGCTGTGCTTATCCATCTACCACTGTCAGGTGCATTAAATGCACGTCTTGTCCTTGTCAGCAATGTGCTAGTGAAGACAAGTGTCCAGGTGTTTCGACACGTGGACGCTGTGCTGGCGCATGCGGAATGTGCTGGAACTTGGGGGGCGATGGCACTGTAGCGAGGGCGGTCACCCTCCAATGTCTGGCCCCGTTATTTCGGCAAGGGGGGCTTGCCGGGGCCTCGGGTCCTCGCCCCGGCAAGGGAGCTTGTCAGGGGCTTCGGTTGTCATCCCGGCAAGGGAGGCTTGCCGAGGTCTTGTACTTGGTGAGTTCATCACGCCCACTAAATGGGCGTGGCCTTGGTTATCTTCCCGGCAAGGCACGCTTGCTGGGGCCTTGGTAATCTTGGAGGTGCATCTTGTCTGGGTCCTGCCATGCCCTGCCGTGAGGGGCTCTTTGCGCCCATGCACAAGTCTGGGGCAATAGGGACCCCAGTCTTCAGTGCACCGATAGGAGCCCCCAGGCCTGGGCCACACACGAGTGCGAAGCGTTGCTGGGCTAGGCCCAAAGAGGTGCGCGGACCTTCATGGCTGGATCCACTCATCGTTGCTTTTCCCCATGCCGCGCATCGGATGCGTGAAGTGGGAGGTTGTGCGCGGAGTGGCCTCTCCGCCTCCTGAAACGCCTCTGCCACACGCGTGGCATGCACAGTTATGGATGGACAGGTGGCAGACGTGGCCTTGAAAGGTGCAGTAGTGGCTGGGACCGCTCGTGCATGCTTTTGTGCAGCATGGCGGTTCTCTGTTCGCTCGTGAACTCGAGCAATTGGGCGAGAGGGGTGGTTGCTTCTGGAGCAAGGGAGGCTACGCGCCCCGTCCGACAAATTGGGAGGGTTTGCGAGGGGTTTTGTTCACCCAACTCCCCCTGAATCCACCAACTCCTCGGTCTTGGTCTTCAGATTTTTCTTCCGTTCGTAGGTGGCGCTCGCCCCTAACCATGGTTAGGGGACGAGGTCGGCCACCGTCGGCCGCCAGGGCGGCGAGGGGATCCCGTTCGGATCATGCCACAACTTATGGGGGCGCCGCGGCGGAAGATGGCCCAAGCGCCTGTGACGGAGGAAGGGCGAGGGGCCGCGGTCGCCGTAGAGGTCGAGGCCGGGGGAGGCGGAGCTCTACTCCAACGGCTCCGCCTTCCCCGGGGCTTGCTCCTTGTCCAGTTACGACGACCTATCCGGTACCGCCTCCGACTCCCTAGTGTCTTCACCGAGGCAACGGAAGGAGAGGGGGCCCCGACCCCGTGGCTCCGCATGTATGGCTGCGGAAACGGTGCCGTGCCAGTGGTCGCGGAGCATACTGGGCCTCGAACCCTGTTCCTCGACCGTGGGTGGAAAAGCTTCGCCCGTGCCCATAGCCTCTGGGACAGGCACGTTCTCCGCTTCAAGAGGATGGCGAATAACATGCTCTCCGTCAAGCTATACGGGAGCTCATGTGCGCGTCTTGGCTGCTGTGAAGAGAGCTCGAGCGGGACTGAAAGCCCTTCCTAGTGTGGGAGTGGCGAGGAAGCGACGGACGATGACGACATCGGAAGCGGGTCAGGCCCCTGCAGACATTGTCTGCATAAGAGAGCATGTCCTCGGGCTAACCGTCGCCGGTATCATCGCCGTCAGTCTGCCGCTCGCTCCCTCCCGCGCCGGACCGACCGGAGCTGCCTCATCTTCCCGTTAGCGCCTGGACTTCTGCTCCTCCATCTCTTCCGGCGCCGTTCTGCTCCACGCAGTGCTGGTCTCGGGGGAACTAGCCTGGATCGCGCGGGAGGCCGCTCCATGTCTTCCTGAACTCCAGTCTAGCGAGCGTAGTTCCTCGCCAAGGACAATAGTTCTAGGTTAGAGTAGATCATATCATCCATGTAATATGTTTGAGAATGCCCCAAACAGATGAATGAAAAGACTGTTTTCCCCCTTTTTCTAGTTCTGTTCTTTGTATGATTTGCCTTTGCACAATCTGGGAGCTTGCCGGCAACTATCGGTAAGGCTCCTTGCCGCGTTCAGTGCAACCATGGAAATCTCCAAGCGCATCTTGAGACGAAATTAGGTGCTACGTAGGCGCTTGCTCTGTTGATCAGGTTCGCAACTATTTGAAGGCGCTCTGTGGCCATTCAGGTCGTTTGAACAAGTTCGAAACAAAGACAAGGTGCATTGATCTTTGCGAAGGTCCCAGTATGCGCAAACTCCACACACAAAGATTGGAAACTCGCAAAGGGGAAGCAAAGAATCTGTCTACATCAGGTCTGAATCTTAAACTTAAAAACTTATTTTCTCACGACGCGGCTGCATGGCATTTGAGTCTTTTGCCAGGGCGTTGGAGCCCTCAGCAAGCAGGGAATCACCGCTCCTGGCGGTTTTTTTCTCCAGCAAAGTCTTCTTGCCGACGGTCCGTGACCGTCGTTTGGAGGAAAAGCCGGCCAGGGTGTAACCCCTTTTCTTTTATCTTGCTAGGTTGTGCTTGCGGAGCCCCCGAGCGTGTCTTTGGGCGACGGTGCGACGCTATCAGGGGCGCAACACTCGCACTGGAGTGCGTGCTGGGGCTTCGGGACTGTGTGGCGCATCCTCAACGACTATGCATCGCTCTGCACAGGTGCGTCCGCCGGAGTATGTGCAGGGGCCTCTCTGAAGCGCCCATGCACGCCCTCGACAACTGCACGTTGGCCCCGAGCGACGCATCGGCCGGATTGTGCTGCTCTTGGATCGGCTGCCTCCCCGCCCCCCGCACGCGTGTATTAACGCGCTCGCACAGGCCTTGGGAAGATGTAGCAGAACAGAGCGTCCGCCGCGGTACCCCGTTTCCGGGGGAACGCGGCGTATCGCCCAAACTTCGAAGGATCCGGTGCCGAGTTTGCTCTGATTCACGCACAACTCTGCACCACCTACCTGGCGTGCCGAAGATGTCGTTGATGCTAGGTTGACACCTATGAGAATCAATGTGAAACCCTTGTGATCGTAGGATGGGGAAAGACGATGTCAAGAGTAGAGCTAACGGATCAGCACCCGACAAGCCTTTTTACCCAGGTTTGGGCCGCTTACGCGTAAAACTCTACGTCCTGCTTGTCTGGTTGTATTAAGCATTTTGTTGTTTGTTACAGTGACTGATGATAACCGTCTTCTGGCCAATGTCCAAAGAGTCTAACCCCTTGTGAATCAGCTAAGGGTCTCCTTTCATAGGCAAAGGGGTCACCTACAGTGCTCGGTGGTAGGTTCGCGAGAAGTCACAGTGAACCTAGGGCGGTGCTTATCCATCTATCGCTGACAGGTGCATTAAATGCACGTCTTGTCCTTGTCAGCAATGTGCTGGTGAAGACACGTGTCCAGGTGTTTCGACACCTGGATGCTGTGCTGGCGCATGCAGAATGCTCTGGAACTTGGGGTCGGTGGCACTGTAGCGAGGGTGGTCGCCCTCCAATGCCTGGCCCCGTCATCCCGGCAAGGGGGGGCTTGCCGGGTCCTTGGGTCCTCATTCCGGCGGGCTTCGGTTGTCATCCCGACAAGGGAGGCTTGCCGAGGTCTTGTACTTGGTGAGTTCATCACGCCCACTAAATGGGCGTGGCCTTGGTTATCTTCCCGGCAAGGCAGGCTTGCCGGGGCCTTGGTAATCTTGGGGGTGCATGTTATGTGGGTCCTGCCATGCCCTGCCGTCAGGGGCTGTTTGCGCCCGTGCACAAGTCTGGTGCACTAGGGACCCCAGTCTTTAGTGCACCGACGCTGCAGATCTTAACTGACCATGTTTTATATTTTTATACATGAAAAAAAATTCACCATGTGATTCTACACGTCATGCTAGGAGATTTACATATATAGATCATTTAAAACAGAGTTACGACCTAAAAGATATGACCAAGACAAGATAATATGCCATCAATGCAAAATGCATGCAAGCAAAACCCACAAATATTTCTAATCATGGATGCAACAAGATATTATGAAACTACATGAGACTGTAAGAAAGTTTCATGTATGACATGTTCAAAATGGAGCAACTGTTCAACAATTACAGTCAACTCAAGTTCTAGCTATAATCTATCCCAAACAACAACATGAAATTTTGCACACATCAAAACAACAAGCTACAGGAATCTAAAATGCACAATCAAGAAATGGGGCAGTAGTTGACGTGATGCACAATAATTGATATCACATGAGCAAATTGTTTAGAAGCATGGATCAATAGGAAATGAGCTCACAAGATGGCTACTTGAACACAATTCAAGTCTTAGTGAATGTGACAGGTTTTGGCAGAGTAGTTTATTTTGAAGGCATATTGGCAGCAAGAAAAACATATTCTACTTGGCTTATCATGGCACTAAAATCTACAACATGATATTGGGAATGCTTCACTACAAATAACTCCACAAGAGCATCATCCAAATATGCACTGAAACATGGCTAGCATCAACGCAACATGGCAATCTGAAGAAAACAAATTCTTAGACTTAGTGAATATAACAGGATGCAACAACAATAGTTTTTAACAGATTGGCATGTTTGACAATAGAAATATCTATGATTCAAGTCCTATATATTGAAACTAATGGTACAACATGATAGACCATAATATGCCTTACTAAACACTCCATTGGGGCAACACACCAAAGGACTTGTAGATCAATGGCAATTCACATGGCAAAACAACAATGAAATATAAAAGTTTTAGACTTAGAATTATTTTGGCATCTCAAAACGACAACATTGAGTAAGCATGTTCACATGATGAAAACTATAGATACACATGGATTTCACGACATGGAAAAACACACTACCATCAAGTAGACATGACATTCTATAAATTACTCCATTGTCACAAGTTCATATGAGGCATGGGTTGCTTAATATGATGCTGCAAAATGGACCTTACCATTAGCAGATTATCAGATTTAACATGATGACACCTTTATAGCAACAAATGCACATGCTAATGATGATTTATATGGAAACCAAAGGTATGGCATCAAATTACACATATCATAGAGCAATACTCATGAAGGAACCACAAGCAAAAGACCTATAGATTAGATGCAATCATCCACATAAGTTTGCAAGTTTTAACAGTTTTCATCGATTAGGATGGGATGCACTTTTGCAACAGAGATTAGATCATATGTATGATCTCTAATATGCATGCAAATGGCACAATCATGTAGAGCACGAAGAGTAGATCATTTTTCATATATTGATCATTTCAATGGGACAAACATGCATCAAGTTAGGGCCCACACAAAATGCACTTTTAAACGAGCAATTTTAGGGACTTCGAGAAATTATCACCTCGGGGATAAATGGAACAACGGGGGTTCGGGTGACATTTGGATAGAGGATCGAGGGGGGATAGCTGGATCATGACGGGGCCGTCCCGGTTCGAGGCAGAGGCCATGGACGGCCGATGAGGATGGTGGGTGCGCTTGTGGTTGCCGGAGTGGAGGAGAATGGCATCGCGGGGTGGAACCATGGCGGGGGTCGTCGGATCCGACATCGGAGGAGCCGGAGAGGAGAGATCCCACGATGGTGCAAGCTACGACCTCCATGGCACGGGGTGGCACGACGAACTTGGCGATGACAGCTTGTAGTGGGTCCGGCGGGGCGCAACTGTGTGAGGTGCAGGTGGCATGCAGCGGCGGCTTGGCGGTGCACGGAGGAGCTCGTGCCCCGATGACATCTCCGACAAGGTCACCGGTGGGGTCCCCCGGCGGCGTGGCGCGGGAGCGCACGCAGGGCGATGGGGCGGGGCAGAGGTTATGTCGCGGTCGGGTGGCACGGAGCGGGCACCTCGTCTCGGATCGGTCCCGAGCGGGCCGTGACAGTGGGAGGAGCTGGTGAGGACGTGTGGCATGCGAGAGTGGTGGATGCGGTCGCTCGGGGTGATGTGTTGGCCTCTGGTTGGCCTGGACAGGGACTGAGGTGGTGGCGTAGCCGTTGGGGCGCTGCCAAGTGGCACTAAAGGGCTGGCCGGCATGGAATTTGAGGAATGGTGGTGGCTGCGAGGTTGGGGGAGGTAGGGGTTAGGGTTTGTGTCCATTTTAGACAGGGGCGTGTTTAAATAGGTAGGATAGGCTAGGAGAGGGGTTTAGGGTTGGTTTTTGGACCGTTAGAACGCGATATGATGGCTCTGGTCGCGGAGGGGGGTGCTAGGCTGGGATAGTGGGCTGTGTAGGGGGTTGTCGGCTGAGAAGAGAAGGCGGTTTTTGGCCCATGACAAGTTTTTTAGAAATATCGAAAACACCCGACGTTTTAACCGGCTAGTGCCATTATATGTTTAATGGTTCGGGTATCAAACGACCTCCGAATGCGACGAAATTTGGCAGGCGGTCTACCTACACTATATTAAGAACACACACCAACTTTCGATCCATTCCAAGAATATATTTCACACACTTCTAAAATCAATATTTTAACGATTCCGCGGGCGCGCGTGTGTGTGTTTGGTATTGAAACAGAGAATGATGACAATGGGGAGAACCAACAACTAATAACGAATGCAAGTTTAAAAAAATGAATGCAACGGAGTGCTGATGCTATGTAGAAGATGAGACGACGAATGCGTCAACCAGATAGATCACAAGGAGAAACTCAAAATAATTGGAAGGCATCTAGAGCATCGGCCTCGGGCTGTTACAACTCCCTCCACTAAAAAGAGATCTCGAACCGAGATCTTAGAATGAGAAGAGGAAAAAGAAGAGGAAAGGCATAGGTAACACTTAGTTGCTTCTTTGGCAAATGAGTGAAACCAACGAACCTTGAAAGTTGCAAAGAGATGGAGAACGACACGAGGAACAAGCAAGAATTCAAAACCACTCGAGTTGAAACGATATAGACAAGGTGTCGGTGTACTAAAATATGGGGGCTTTAGTACCTAGACTTGTACACAAGCAGCCACGGCCTCCGGTCCAGCAAGACCGTGCCAACCAACGCCAACATTCGAACAATAATGAGTGAAGACCAGAAACAAGGCCCCGGCAAGCCACCTTGCCGGGAGGAGGAAAATGTGACATCAACCACGCCCGACAGGACCCCTCTAGATCTCCGCCACTCCATCTCATCAGGCTGACTGTCAGTGTTAGTGAGGTGTCGAGCGGGCAGGTGGTTAGGTGGGTCTAGTGAGGGGCATGCAACCACTTTAATGACACTCGTCCCGCGGCGTGTCAAGCAAATAGAAGGTAGCTGGGCGAACGACACAGAAGGAGAGACAATTCTTGCTGGGGAACATCGCCAACACGCCACCTCACAACGCATTTAATGCGTTATCTCTGTCTATGAGAGTTAGGTATTTCCCATTGTTGCTTCTGTCAGCATCTTTAGCAGTTAGCTTGTGGACTATTCTCCCATGAAAAGACTGATTTAGCCTTTGTGGTAACACCTTGGACTATAAAAGGAGTTCCATGGCTACCTTTAGAAGGGTCAACAATCTATTCATTCCACACGCGTAGCTACTTCCCTCGAGCATCCTTGCCGGGTGAGCTCATCTATATTGTGATCATCTACATAATCCACCAAAGCGCAAGACGTAGAATTCTACGCTTCCGAGCGCCCCGAACCTGTCTAAAACCCTATGTACACAACTGTCGGTGATGCTCTTTGTGCGCCCGTAGTCCCCGCAAAATTGTGGCAAAAGGGACTTTGCCGGTCCCATAGATGGTCATACTCCGACATATTTGGCACGCCTAGTAGTGGAGAGTTGGTGCGTGAATCTTGTCGAACACCACGTGTATTCTCCAACATCTTCATCAAGCTCCTATGGCACCAAAGAAGGCCACGGGAACATCAACAACCATTATGTGTTCGTCCAAAATGCCCACGTCGGCCGCTACAAGCGATGAAGGCAGGGACGGGCGTCGCGCACTCCACACTGGAGAGGACATCTACAACACCATGCGAGCTTCGCAAGACCACCGCAACCAATACCCCCGGGGAGGCGACCCCGACCAACGTGCGTATAAGACCTGTGCGCAACAATCTTAGGGTGCGCAGGGCCAGCATCATCAACAAGCCCCTGGTGAGAGTGGACAGTGGGTAATGGGGCGGGGATGTGCTCCTTCTGGCATTGCTAGGTGTTAGAGCGCCACCCACACCTCACATCATTCCATGCCCAAAATCAGGGGAAGCCCTGGCGTAGGCCCAGTTGCTATTGAACTTCCTGCCCGTGCGAGAAAACATGCAAGAATGAAGGGCGACCATCTATAGTTTGCTGAGCTTCGCAAATTGGGACCGGCCAGATGTGACAGAAGCCTCGCATGCGCGTCACGCGGCCCCAACAAAGGCAGAGGACCTATGATGCAGTCGCCCCCACAACAACAACAACCTACCTACGTGACCGATGTACAAGACGAGATGTCCTATGCCTCAATGGTCCCACGGTAGGAGAAAGATCAACGCCGGGTCTTGAAGGACATGCACAAGAAGGACGAGTGCACCACCATCGAGAGGTGACGGAAGACACGTCTCCAATCCAACGGTCGCGCAGATGTAGTCATCGATGAGCCAGCATTGGGAGCACCCGTCATCCTACCTTATGAGGTTGGTTGCCCGGTGTTTACCCGCGATTTGCAACAGGTCTGCTGGCCTTCTAGCAGAGCCTTCAAGCCGGAGTTGCCAGACAAGTATGATGGCTAAATCAACCCGTCAGAGTTTCCTTGGCATCTACACTATAGCGGTGCAGGCTGTCGGGGGATGGAACGAGAAAGTGCTCGCCAACTACTTCCCATTGGTGCTCAAGCCCAACATGAGGAGTTGGCTGATGAACTTGCCTGAGGGGTCTATTTCCTCCTAGGCAGATCTGCGCAACCAATTCGTTGATGCATACCACAACGGTCATAGGCTCTCGGGGCAGCCCAGTTATTTTCATGTGATTCCTTAGAGAGACGGTGAGACCCTCCGCAAGTATATCCAGAGATTTAGCCGTGTACATGACAACATCCGGACATCCACACTACCGCTGTGACCGCTGCGTTTCACACGAATGTACACAATCAAGGGATGCATGAGGAGATGAGTATCAACAAGATAAGGGATGTCGCCAAGCTTTAGCTATGGCTTACTGATGTGCATGAGCTGAAGAAGGAAGAAGGCTTCCCGAGGAGGACGCCGACATGGAAGTCTACTCGGGCAACGACGACAATGCATCCGCCTCCAAGGGAAAGGGCTGGAAGCGCAACAAGAAGCGCAAGGGCAAGGAAATTATGGTTTTCGAAGGTGCTAACAGCTCCACTGCCAGAAAGAAGGCCAAGTCCAAGGGGTCCGACAAGGATGTTGCCGCCTGCTCTGGAGACGACGAGGCCACTGCAGGAGAGAAGAGCGGCAGATTATACTGCAAAATTCACCTCACCAAAGGCCACGACATCACCGAGTGCCACCAAGTAGAGCAGCTTGCTGAGAAGCAGAAGCAAGAGTACAAAAGGCGGGATAAGCAGAAGGGCCAGGACGGTGCGTGTGGTCCGGCAAGAAGAACCGTGGCAATCGCCATGGAAAGGCCAAGCAACAGAAGGAGAAACCTGCTTGAGGTTGAGACAAGAAATCTGACGATGAAGAAGCAGATGATGATGAGGACGAAGAAGGATCTGACGGCCATGAGTTCTAGAAGTCTATCGATGCTATCTGCATTGTTGGAGGCGCATCTTTGCCCTCCTCCCACATGAGGCTCAAATAGTGGGCTCGTGAAGTCAACACGGCAGAACCAGAGGCGGTGGCAAGGAAACCCCTCAAATGGTCCAACACTCCCATCATATTTGACGTTCATGATCACCCCGACCACACCACTGTCGTCGGGTGTGTGCCATTGTTAGTCTCACCAACAATTCACATCCTCAAGGTGACAAATATGTTGGTCGCCAGTGGGGTTGGTTTGAACTTGATCTCTCATGATGTGATTTTGTGGTTTCATATTCCCTACACGGATCTCAAGCCGAAGGGTCCCTCCAGGAGGTCAACCGAGGGAGGCTGCAGCCGAAGGGGGAGATAACTCTGCCGATGACATTTGGAAATGAGCTGAACTTGAGGACAAAAAGGGTCACCTTCGATGTCGCCAAGATGTCCCTTCCATACAACGAAAGCTTGGGCCGACCGGCGCTGGTGAAGTTCTTGGTGGCGTCCCATCACGCCTACAACATGATCAAGATGCGAGAGCCGACGAGCATCATCACCATCCATGCTGACAACAAGGACACGGTCCTCTGCATCAACAAGCTCTACCGGGATGCAGTTGTAGCATCTGCTGATATGATAGCCGCTCCTGCCGTCAAAATTCCTGGGGGGGGAGATGAAGAGCAATAAACCCCGCAAGGAATCTGGCAGGGACTCCGGAACACACACTCTAGAGTGCTGCACACCCGTCGACGACCTGCAAGAGACCTCTGCCACAGGAAGCAAGAGAAACAAGACCTCCAAGCCCTTGCCGGGTGGCGCAGACCTCTATTGCCGGATAGAGCCGCCTAGAAACCGAGAGCGACACCCAAGTGTGCATCACACATAAACACTGGGTGCTCTCGTAAGTCCCACCCATAAGGCGCTGTTGCCGGGCCACCCGACAACCAATTTTGTATGAGTCTCATGACAAGGCAAGTAATCCTGAGTACAGAGCCATGTGATGACCCTGCGCATAGTGAATAAAGCTAATTGTTCCGTAACCTCTTGTCAAAATACATATATTTATGTTGAATATTTGTGCAGTAACTCATTAATTGGACAAGGTGGATATTGGACCGGTAAGGTTCCTAGCCTTCTCTATACTCTCTTCTCTCTTTTCTCAAGGATGATAAGAGCCCCCTAGGTGCAAGTCTTTCTGGGGGAGGGGGTGTGACGGTATGGGCATCTACAGGCGTGGGGACAACCATCTTGCGGCAAGAAAATCAATGGAAGATAAGTAAAATGTTCCTGCGATGCAAAATTTGGGTTGTTTCCCGCGAACCAAAATTTGTACCCGTGCGAGAAAACCTACACGCGAAGGGCCTTTGTTTGATATGCTCGCGCTCCAGTTCGTTTCGAGTCCTCTCAACATTCTGAGCTGGCGTGACAAGGATAACAAGGTGGCCTTGCCAGCAACGGCATCAACGGAAGATTGCTAAGGTCCACCCTCAAGCTTCACGATACCGATTTGCACTCCAAGAGGCATACCCACAAAGCGTAGGGATTAAATCAAGCAAGTACAAAATTAAGGGCAAAGGGAAATAACCATTCGTCCTAAACAGACAGAAAGTACTGCATACAAAGTTTGCGACCTTAACCCGTGGCTAATGTTTTTGGTAGATGCATTGCATGAGCAAACAATTATTTGTTCAAGGTAATGGAGCCATCTTTGTCGGAGATCGGGGCAACCAAGGTGTCGAGTTCACTGGTGTCGAATCCCTTCGACAGTTTGGAGAGGGCCTTGCTCAGATCGATGTCAGGGTTGTGATAGGCCACCTTCACTCGGAGCTTGTGAAGGGCATCACGACATAGCTCCCGGAAGCCTTGGAGGAGTTTGTTAGCTCGCCCCTCCTCATACTTCGCCAAGACGTTGACAAGTTGTTCGAAGAAGACGGATAGCTGCATGCTCACAACCTCCCCAGCGTCACCAAAGAAGGTGCACTCCTTCAAGCCCATCTTTACGAGCTATGCGGAGAGCGTGCCAATAATGTCGACGAGCTGACCCGTCCACAACCCAACAATCTCCTAGAGTTTGTTAGAGACGTTCGCAACAGAAGCAAGCAGCTCATTCTCCTTCTGGAGTTCTTCGAGAAAACTACGCTCCCTCCTTTGGGCAGCCTCTAGGCTGCCTTCATGAATGATCATCCTTGCGATCAGGTCAACGTTGGCACCCGAGGCGACCTCCAGTTCCTTGGCCTTGTCGGTGAACTCCGCGTGCAGGACCACCAAGGACTGGGTACCTTTCTGGACATCATCCTTCAGCTTCGAGATCTCCTCCTTGGAGGCCACGAGGTCCAGTTCCAGCTGTCGTACCTTGGCGGACCGAGCAGCTGTGGCAACATCAACAACCTCTTTGATCTTGTTGGTGTGCCGTGCCGCTTGTTCTTCAAGGGCGCCCTTGTGCTACATATCGAGTTCTCGGATTCGGTTCTCGCGCCCGGCCTTGAGAGCCGCTTCCCGGGCGACAAGCTCCTCTTCATCGGTGTCGAGATGGATCTTGCACGCGACCTGCTCAAATTCATCCTTGACAAGGGACTCCTGATTTTCCTTCAAGATCTTTTCTGCCCCGACATTTCCGTTTATGAACGCCACCCTATCCATGGCAGGGTCCTCCTAGTCCTCGGTGAGCTCCTTGTGCTTATTGACGAACCAAGCTTGTGATTTGACAAGGCGCTCCCGGAAGTCATTATATGTCGCAGAAAGAATGGTTCCATGTCAATCCAACCTCTCTGGAAGACCAGCATAGTGCGACTGAAGGTGCTAGAAGACTTCACTCATGGAGAATAGAATGGTGTATGATTGAAAGTATGTCTAGAAGGGGTGACTAGACTACTTGACAAGATAAAAACTTAGCATTTTCCCAATTTTAAGTGTGGGCCAGTTTTAGCAATAATGACAAGTCAAGTACACCCTAGACATGCACATCTAAGAGTATAGTGATGACCCATAAGTATAGGTGATCTATCATAGTCCTTTCGATAAGTAAGAGTGTCGAACCCAACGAGAAGCAGAAGGAAATGACAAGTGGTTTTCAGCAAGGTATTCTCTGCAATTACTGAAATTATCGGTAACATATAGTTGCGGGATAAGATAGTTCGTAACGGGTAACAAGTAACAATAGTAACAAAGGTGCAGCAAGATGGCCCAATCCCTTTTGTAGCAAGGGACAAGCCTGGATGAACTCTTATATAAGGTAAAGCACTCCCGAGGACACATGAGAATTTCTGTCAAGCTAGTTTTCATCAGGCTCACATAATTTGCGTTCACTACTTTGATAGTTTGATATGTGGGTGGACCGGTGCTTGGGTGCTGTCCTTACTTGGACAAACATCCCACTTATTATTAAACCCTCTCGCAAGCTTCCACAACTACGAAAGAAAAATTAAGACAAAGTCTAACCATAGCATTAAACTAGTGGATCCAAATCAGCCCCTTGCGAAGCAATACATAAAATAGGGTTTAAGCTTCTGTCACTCTAGAAACCCATCATCTACTTATTACTTCCCAATGCCTTCCTATAGGCCCAAATAATGGTGAAGTGTCATGTAGTCAACGTTCATATAACACCACTAGAGGAAAGACAACATACAACGCATCAAAATATCTAATGAATACCAAATTCACTACCGGAGCTCTAGATTGGTTCTGCTCAAGTTCCGCCTCGTGGCGGCGGCGTTTCTTCCCAAAAGCTCTCTCTTGATTTTTTCTGGGACGAAACCCTCCATATAGCAGAAGATGGGAGCCGGAGGGGGTAACAGGGGGCCCACGAGCCCCCCAGGCGCGTCGAGGGGGGTGGGCCGCGCCTGGCAGGCTCGTGACCTCCTAGTAGCTCCCCTCCAATATTTCTTCCACCCAGTATTTTTTATATATTCCAAAATAATTCCTTGCTGATTTTCACGGATTTTGGAGTTGTGCAGAATAGGTATCTCAAACTTGCTCCTTTTCCAGCCCAGAATTCCAGCTGCCGGCATTCTCCCTCTTCATGTAAACCTTATAAAATAAGAGAGAAGAGGCATAAGTATTGTACCATAATGTGTAATAACAGCCCATAATGCGATAAATATCAATATAAAAGCATGATGCAAAATGAACGTATCAACACGCCCAAGCTTAGACCTCGCTTGTCCTCAAGCGGAAGCCGAGATCAATAAATATGCCCACATGTTTAGAGATAGAGGTGCCGATAAAATAAAATATAGACATGCACGCATCATGATCATATTTCGAACAACAATATCATCATATAATATCTTATGCTAAAGTGACAATTCCTTCACAATGTAAAGTATGGATCAAAAACCTTATTGAGAATTAACAACCAATAGTCTTTAGTCATTGAAGCAATTGCAATTTACCATAACATCGGAAAGAGTCAAATAAGAGCTTGTAAAGCAAATCCACATACTCAATCATATTTTAGTCTTCTACAATAGCTAAAGCTCACGCGGTACTCATGAGATCAAAGTTTCAGTTGGACACAGAGAAAGATAGGGGCTTATAGTTTCGCCTCCAACTATTTAACCTCAAGGGTAATGTCAACAATAATAATTCATGATTACTTACTTCCAAGTTGATATATGAATATAGATCTTTCCCTAGCACATGACACTTGCCAAGATAATGGCGAAATAAGGAATTGGTGTCGATCACCATGACTCTTTTAAAGATAAAAAGTAAAGGTACAAGATAGGCCCTTTGCGGAGGGAAGTAGAGGTTGTCATGCGCTTTTGAGGTTTGGATGTGTGATCTCTTAGTGTGAAGGAACGTCACTTTATATTGCCTCCTGTGATAAAGAGCTTTATTATGCAGTCTGTCGCTTTTATGTCTTCCTCATCATAGGTTCGTACAAAGCTTATTTTCCACACACTAATAGATCATACATATTTAGAGAGCAATTTTTATTGCTTGCACCGATGACAACTTACTTGAGGGATCTTATTCAATCCATAGGTAGGTATGGTGGACTGTCATGGCAAAACCGGGTTGAGGGTTTATGGATGCACAAGCAGTATCTCTACTTAGTGCGGAAGTTTTGGCTGATATGAGGTGGAAGCAAGCATCACATGCTAAGGGATCTCTAGTCATATAACATTGTTCGGAACCAAGCAAACATAATTCATTATGTTGTGTTCCTTGTCCAACATCTACTTCTTAGCATGTAATAGTTTAATGAGTTTTCACAATCATAGACGGTGTCAAAGATGATATATTTATATGTGAACCTTTTTTCTTTATTACTTCCTATTAATTGCAACAATGACCAAGGTCTACGTTTCTCCACCCACAACAAGTTTCAATCAACATTCTTTTTATATGTGAAGCCACCACTTCCCATAGGATCATCACATGATCTTTCATGCTTTTGTTCTATTATTATTCTTTTCTTTATATCATGGCATGAAGCAACGCCCTTAACTAAAACACTCTTTATTATATAACTCACGAACTCGATTACATTGGGGGTAACACAAAGCGAAACTCAAGCCTAGATCATACTAAGAACTTTATTCTACTAAATAAAGATATTACCAAAAAGGATCGAACTAAGATAAAGGTAAAGGCAAAAGATGTAGTGGTGATACGATACCGGGGCAACTCCCCCAAGCTTGGCACAAGCCAAGGGGATTGCCCATACCCATGTGTTTAATTTTCTTCCGGTCCTGTTGGGCCCCTCAACATCACGGATGTTCAGCACCCGCTCATGCATCTCGATAGATTGAGGGTGTTGCAGCAACTCCGCGAGGTAGGGATTGATGACCTTCTCGAAGAACTTGTCCTTCGGAACTTTTGGGGACGCCATAGCATTTTGGATCTCTCTGCACATCATCTCGAAATGAAAACAGAGGATATTTGCGTGATACGAGGGTCAGACCTTTCGGGAGATTATATAATGAGTTTTTACCGACCATAAGGAGTATTCCACAAGAAAACAAAGTCCGGGAGACACACGAGGTGCTCACGAGCCCCCCAGGTGCGCCTGACAGGCTTGTCACCTCCTCGTGCACTTTCCGGACTACTTTAATTTTTTATATTTTTCCAAATATTCCAAAATGGGGAAAATTGCTATTGGAAAAGTTTTGGAGTCGGTTTACTTACTGTATCACATACCTCTTCGTTCTTGGAGTCTGAAACAAGCTGGTAAATACACCTTATGTACTCCTCCGGAGTTTTGGTATTAATAATATTGCTTTCAACATTTATGGGAGTACCTGAGATATAATGTTTGATTCTTTGCCCATTTACAACTCTCGGAAAATTACCTTCCGCGTTGTTGATTTTTATGGCACCGGAACGATATACTTCCTCAACAATGTAGGTCCTTCCCATTTAGAGAGAAGTTTGCCTGCAAAAAATCTTAAACGAGAATTGTATAGCAAGCATAATCACCTACATTGAACTCACGTTTTTGTTTCCTTTTATCATGCCACCTCTTAACTTTTTCTTTAAACAACTTGGCATTTTCATATGCCTGAGTTCTCCATTCATGAAGTTAGCTAATATCAAATAACCTCTTCTCACCAGCAAGTTTGAAATCAAAGTTGAGCTCTTTGATTGCCCGATAAGCCTTATGCTCTATCTCAAGAGGTAAATGACATGCTTTATCGTAAACCATTTTATACGGAGACATGCCCATGGGTTTCTTATAAGCAGTTCTATAAGGCCACAATGCATCATCAAGTTTCTTGGACCAATTCTTTCTAGACCTATTAACAGTCTTTTGCAAAATTAATTTAATTTCTCTATTACTTAACTCTACTTGACCACTAGACTGAGGATGATAAGGAGATGCAATTCTATGGTTGACATCATACTTAGCAAGCATTTTACGGAAAGCACCATGAATAAAATGTGAACCACCATTAGTCATTAAATATCCAGGGACTCCAAATCTAGGAAAAATGACTTATTTAAGCATCTTAATAGAGGTGTTATGATCAGCACTACTAGTTGGAATAGCTTCTACCCACTTAGTAACGTAATCAACAGCAACTAGAATATGAGTATACCCGTTGGACTTTGGAAAAAGGTCCCATATAATCAAAACCCCAAACATCAAATGGTTCAATAACAAGTGAATAATTAATAGGCATTTCCTGACGTTTACTGATATTACCTATTCTTTGACATTCATCACAAGACAAGACAAACTTACGAGCATCCTTGAAGAGGGTAGGCCAATAAAAACCGGATTCCAATACCTTGTGTGCAGTTCTATCTCCCGCATGGTGTCCTCCGTAAGCCTCGGAGTGACACTTCTGTAGGATATGTCCCTGTTCATGCTCAGGTACACAACTTCTAATAACACCATCTACTCCTTCTTTATAAAGGTGAGGATCATCCCAAAAGTAATGTCTCAAATCATAAAAGAACGTTTTCTTTTGTTGGTATGTGAAACTAGGTGGCCTATATTTAGCAACAATATAATTAGCATAATCAGCATACCATGGTGTACCGTGTGAAGCATTGATGACATTCAGTTGTTCATCAGGAAGGCTATCATCAATAGGTTGTGGGTCATCAAGAACATTCTCTAACCTAGAAAAGTTATCTGCTATAGGGTTCTCAGCACCCTTCCTATCAACAATATGCAAATCAAATTCTTGTAGCAAGAGAACCCATCTAATAAGTCTAGGTTTAGCATATTTCTTTTCCTTGAGATATTTAATAGCAGCATGATCAGTGTGAATAGTAACTTTGGAATCAACAATATAAGATCTGAACTTATCACATGCAAACACAGCTGCTAATAATTCTTTTTCAGTAGTATCATAGTTTCTTTGGGTACTGTCTAGAGTTTTACTAGCATAATGATTAACATTTAATTTCTTATCAACTCTTTATCCTAGAACAACACCAACAACATAATCACTAGCATCACACATAATTTCAAAAGGTAGGTTCCAATCAGGTCGTTGAACAATAGGTGCAGTTATCTAGGCCTTCTTAAGTATTTCAAATGCTTATTCACAATCATCATAAAAAAATGGAATATCTTTTTGCAAGAGATTGGTGAGAGGCCTAGAAATCTTAGAGAAGTCTTTAATAAACCTTCTATAGAAACCAGCATGACCAAGGAAACTTCTTATACCTTTAATGTGTGTAGGGCATGACATTTTCTCGATAGCATCTACTTTAGCCTTATCGACTTCGATACCTCTTTCAGAAATTTTATGTGCCAAGACAATGCCTTCATTAACCATAAAGTGGCACTTCTCCCACTTCAAGGCAAGGTTAGTATCTTTACATCTCTGCAAAACTCGATCAAGGTTGCTCAAGCAATCATCAAAAGAAGATCCGTGAACGGAGAAATCATCCATGAAAACCTCAATAATCTTTTCACAAAAGTCAGAGAATATAGCCATCATACATCTTTGAAAGGTAGCAGGTGCATTACATAAACCAAAAGGCATACGTATATAAGCAAAGGTACGGAAAGGGAAAGTAAAAGTGCTTTTCTCCTAATCAGATTGTGCAACAGGTATTTGGGAGAAAGCAGAATACCTCCCTTCTTAGGGACACAATGCACCAGACTTACTCAATCACTATGAATAATAGGATAAATAATACCTGCTTCCAGGAGCTTTAGTATTTCTTTTCTTACCACCTCTTTCATCTTAGGATTTAATCTTCGTTGGTGATCGGCAACTGGTTTGGAATCAGGATCAGTTTTAATTTTATGTTGGCATAAAGTGGGACTAATGCCCTTAAGATCATCAAGAGTATAACCAATAGCAGCACAGTGCTTCCTCAGAGTTTTCAATAATTTCTTTTCTTCATGCTCTGAAAGGTTAGCACTAATAATGACAGGATATATCTCTTTTTCATCAAGATAAGCATACTTAAGAGTATTAGGTAATTGTTTAAGCTCAAACACAGGATCACCCTTTGGTGGAGGTGGATCTCCAAGTAATTCAACATGCAAATTATTCTTAAGGATATGACGTTCTTAAAAGATAACTCTCTCTATCTCATTCCTTTCATCCATATGCATATCATTTTCATGTTCAAGCAAGTATTGCTCTAAAGGATCAGTAGGAGGCACAAAAATAGAAGCAAGAGCAATAATTTCATCCTCACTAGACAATTCTTTTTCATGAGGTTGTCTACCAAACTTAGAAAAATTAAATTCATGTGACACACCTCCAAAGCCAACAGTAACAGTTTGTTTCTCACAATTAATTTGAGCATTAACAGTATTGAGGAAAGGTCTACCAAATATGATGGGACAAAAGCTATCTTGTGTGGTAGCAAGAACAAGAAAATCAGTAGGATACTTAGTTTTACCACACAAGACTTCAACATCTCTAACAATTCCCACATGGCAGATAGTATCTCTATTAGCAAGTTTAATAGTAACATCAATAAATTCCATCTCGACAGGTGCAATCTCATCTTTAATTTCATTATATAAAATTGAGGTATTGCACTAACACTAGCATCCATGTCACATAAACCATGATAACAATGATCTCCTATCTTAACAGAAACAACATGCATGCCGACAATATGTTTATGTTTGTCTCTAGCATGAGGTTTAGCAATTCTAGCAGCAGCTTCACAAAATTGAATAACATGCCCATCAACATTATCGGCCAAGAGATCTTTAATAATAGCAATACTAGGTTCAACTTTAATTTTCTCGGGGGGTGTAGGTCTTCTAATGTAGCCCTTACATATCACAGTTGAAGCTTTAGCATGATCCTTTATTCTAACATGGAAAGTTGGTTTCTCAATGTAAGCACTAGGAACAATAGAATCATTATAAGCAATAACTTTATCTTCAACTGGATTGGGTTTTACTACATTAACTTCTATGGGAGGATGATATTTAAACCACTTCTCCCTAGGGAGATTAATATGAGCAGCAAATGATTCACATAAAGAAGCTACTATCTCAGAGTCAAGTCCATGTTTAACGCTAAAATCACGAAAAGTATTTGTTTCAACGAAGGATTTAATGCAATCGAACTTAAGATTCATACCTCACTCCTTACCTTCATCAAACTCCAAATCTTCAGAGTTGCATTTAATTCTTTCCGATAAATCCCATTTGAAATCAATATCTCTCTTCATAAAAGAACGGTACAAGAAGTGTCAAGCATGGTGCGATTGTCATGAGAAAGCCAAGCATAAAAGTTCATAATAATAATTTCTCTAGGGAGCTCATGGTTGGGGCATGAATATAACACTGACTTAAGCCTCTCCCAAGATTGAGTGATACTTTCTCTATCACGAGGCTGAAAATTATAGATATAATTCCGATCACGATGTACCAAATGCATATGATAAAACTTTTGATGAAATTCCAATTTCAATCGGTTGTAGTTCCATGATCCAGTATCAACACATAGCCTATGCCATGTCAATGCTTTATCCCTCAAATATAAGGGAAAGACCTTCTTCTTGACCTCATACTCGGGCAAACCTGCAAGCTTAAATAAACCACAAACTTCATCTACATAGATTAGATGCAAGTCGGGATGTGATGTTCCATCTCCTGTAAAAGGATTAGCCAACAGTTTCTCTAGCGTACCCGAAGGAATTTATAATAAATATTTTCAGTAGGTGAAGTAGGTTGAGGAGCAACTCTTTGTGCTTCCGGTCGAGGTGAAGATACCCCGAACAAGCCCCTCAAAGGAATAGTTTCCATAGTGACAAGTGACAATAAATTTCAGCAGACTATATAAATGTTTCCTTACCAAATTCCACTCACCAAAGGTGCTTCACTCCCCGGCAACGGCACCAGAAAAGAGTCTTGGTGACCCACAAGTATAGGGGATATATCTAGTCCTTTAGATAAGTAAGAGTGTCGAACCCAACGAGGAGAAGAAGGAAATGACAAGTGTTTTTCAGCAAGGTATTCTTTGCAAGCACTGAAATTATTAGTAACAGATAGTTGCGGGATAAGATAATTCGTAACGGTAACAAGTAACAATAGTAACAAAGATGCTGAAAGATGGTCCAATCCCTTTTCTAGCAAGGGACAAGCCTGGATGAACTCTTATATAAGGTAATGCGCTCCCGAGGACACATGGGAATGTCTGTGAAGCTAGTGTTCATCATGCTCATATGATTCACGTTCGCTACTTTTATATTTTGATATGTGGGTGGACCGGTGCTTGGGTGCTGTCCTTACTTGGAAAAACATCCCACTTATTATTAACCCCTCTCTCAAGTATCCGCAACTATGAAATAAGAATTAAGACAAAGTCTAACCAGAGCAGTAAACTGGTGGATCCAAATCAGCCCCTTGCGAAGCAATGCATAAACTAGGGTTTAAGCTTCTGTCACTCTAGATACCCATCATCTACTTATTACTTCCCAATGCCTTACCATAGGCCCAAATAATTGTGAAGTTTTATGTAGTCGACTTTCACATAACACCACTAGAGGAAAGACAACATACAACACATCAAAATATCGAACGAATACCAAATTCACATGACTACTTATAGCAAGACTTATCCCATGTCCTTAGGAAAAAACGTAACTACTCACAAAGCATAATTGTGTTCATGATGAGAGAGGTATTGAATAGCATTAAGGATCTGCACATATGATTTTCCACCAAGTAATCCAACTAGCATCAACTACAAGGAGTAATTAACACTACTGGCAACCTTACAAGTACCAATCGGAGTCGCGAGACGGAGATTGGGAACAAGAGATGAACTAGGGTTTGGAGATGAGATGGTGCTGATGAAGATGTTGATGGAGATGAGTCCCCTCTGATGAGAGGAGTGTTGGTGATGACGATGGCAACGATTTCCCCCTCCGGGAGGGAAGTTTCCCCGGCAGGACGGCCCTGCCTGAGCTCTAGATTGGTTCTGCTGAAGTTCCGCCTCGTGGTGGCGGCGTTTCTTCCCGAAAGCTCTCTCTTGATTTTTTTGGGACGAAACCCTCCATATAGCAGAACATGGGAGCCGGAGGGGTAACAGGGGGCCCACGAGCCCCCCAGGCGCGCCGAGGGGGGTGGGCGCACCTGGCAGGCTCGTGACCTCCTGGTGGCTCCCCTCCAGTATTTCTTCCACCCAATATTTTTTTATATATTCCAAAATAATTCCTCGCTGATTTTCACGGCTTTTGGAGTTGTGCAGAATAGGTATCTCAAACTTGCTCCTTTTCCAGCCCAGAATTCCAGCTGCCGGCATTCTCCCTCTTCATGTAAACCTTATAAAATAAGAGAGAAAAGGCATAAGTATTGTACCATAATGTGTAATAACAGCCCATAATGCGATAAATATCAATATAAAAGCATGATGCAAAATGGACATATCATATAGCAGCGGAAAATAAAACATGCAAGTGTAAAGTAGAGGGTAAGGTAGGGAGATCAAACACAAAGGTTGACACAACAAATTTTGGCATGGTTCCGATAAGTGGTGCTACCGTAAATCGATGTTAGTGGAGACTTCAACCCATGGAGTGTAACGGTTCTGAGAGTCCATTGAGGGCTGCACCCACAAGGATTCCACAAAGAAGCGGCCTTGTCTATTCCACCATGGCTTCCGTCCACATCGGACTAGCCTCACTCATCGTAGATCTTCACGAAGTAGGCGATCTCCTTGCCCGTACAAACATCTTGGTTCAATTCCACAACACGAATTAAGAGGATCCCAAGTGACACCTAACCAATCTAGGAGGCACCACTCTCCAAAAGGTAATAAATGTGGTAGAACGATGAACTCCTTGCTCTTGTGCTTAAAAAGATAGTCTCCTCAACACTCAATCACTCTCTCTCAGATTTGGCAGGGGGAGGAGAGATTGATCTTGTAGAAAGAAACTTGGGGAGGCTAGAAATCAAGGTTCAAATGGTTGGAATTGAATCTCTTGATCTAAACATACGAGTGAGGTGGCTCTCTCTTAGAAAAATGGATCTGGCAAGTGTATGTGTGTTTCGAGTGCTTCCTCTACGAGTGAGAGGTAGGTGGAGGGGTATATATAGGCATTGCCCAAAATCTATACATTACAACATTATTTCCCAACTCGGTGACACCGAAATGAATCTCGGTGGTACCGAGTTGCACTAAATGTGGCAACTTTTGAATTCTCGCTGAGATCGATATAGGAATCTAGGTGGTACCAATACGATGACCTAGACTGGTTTCCAAATCTCGGTGAGACCAATTGCAAACTCAGAAATTCCAAAATTTGAAATCTCTTCAACAGAAAGTTGGTTACACAATCTCGATGGCACTGATAGGAATGTTGGTTGTATCGAGATAGTGGGTTTGGTATAGGATCTGTCTAAGTGTAAAATCGGTAGGGCCGAGTTGGAAATGTGGGTGGCACCGATTTTTCTTATGTGGCTTGGATTAGATATATTTTGTGGGACAATGGCCGAGAGTTTTTGGTGGCTATCTCTAAGCACTTGAGCAACCAATTCATCATAATACATCATCCCCTTTTAATTGTATTGGCTTTCCTATTGACTCAAAGTGATTTCTCACAAATATAAAATGTAGAGTCTTCTTGCTTGAAGCTTGAGCCAATCCTATTCCTTCCTTGTAACTATCAATGCACTAGAGACTGGGGTCCCTCATGCCCCAGACGTGTGCACGGGCATCAGCAACGCCCCCGGCAAATAGTGTGCGTGGAAAACAGCTGGGAAGAAATCCAAGACCCGCCAAGGCCACACCCTTCCCACTCCAGGGGCGTGAGATACAAGGGCTCTAGATGCAAGGCCCCGACAAGTCCCCCTTTGCCGGGACGACTCCCAAGGCCCCGACAGGCACGCTCCGCCGAGAAGACTACCCAAAGATCAGCAAGACCCTGGCAAGCTTGCCTTACCGGGAAGACTCGAGGCCCCCGGCAAGCCCTCCTTGCTGGGAAAGTATCCAAGCCCCTGACAAGCCTTCCTTGTCGGGAAGGTGACCAAGTCACTCGAAGGAGGCTCCAGGCCAGCAAGTCCTTGTTCGCTCGCTAGGTGTCCCCACAAGTTTCTACCGCAATCCAACCGCTCCAGCACACCCCTCGTGTGCCAGCGCAAGGCCCATGTGTCGACTCACCTGGGTACGTGTCGCTCCCCCCTTTGCGGCAGGTCAGGGGCCAGACAAGGCATTTACTGCCCTGACACCATCGAAGAAGTAAAGCGGTGAACAATGTTCACTGTACATCCCTTGAGCGCACTGTTGGTGACCCCTTTGCCTATAAAAGGAGGCCCGAAGCTCATTCTTAGGGGTTGAACCTTATGGGGATGAGAAACTCCCTAATCACCATCTAAGGTACTGTAGCAAAATCAACCTACAATAAGCCCACAATTCAAACTAAGCAGGAGTAGGGTTTTACGCGCCAAGCGGCCCAAACCTTGGTAAAAAGAACCTTGCCGGTGTTGATTGTTAGTTCCACTCTCGATGCCATACCCCCTATCCCCGCCAAACGATTAAGGGACTCCTCGAGTTTCCCATAGGTGTTGGTTTTACCTGACATCTTTGGCGTGCCAGGTAGGGGATGGCGATGATTGAGAGCTTCTTCGTGGACTGAAGCAAGTTCCGTATCAGATCATGGGAGGTGGGGCACACCACTGCGGACCCTCGAAGCAGGGCACAACGGTGGTTGCTCTACTTCGCCATGGCCTCCTGACGCCTCCATGAGCGCCTCGCTGCACGAAAGTGGGCTAGGGAGGGCGGAGATCTCGAGCCCACAAGTACCAGGTGATGGGAACGTCGCATGGGAAACCAAAATTTTCCTACGCGCACGAAGACCTACCATGGTGATGTCCATCTACGAGAGGAGATTTGGAACTATGTACCCTTGTAGATCGCACAACAGGAAGCGTTAAGAAACATGGTTGATGTAGTTGAACATCCTCACGTCCCTCGATCCGCCCCGCGAACCGTCCCACGAACCATCCCGCGATCCGTCCCATGATCCGCTCCGATCTAGTGCTGAACGGACGTCACCTCCGCGTTCATCACACGTACAGCTCAACGATGATCTCGGCCTTCTTGATCCAGCAAGACAAACGGAGAAGTAGATGAGTTCTCCGGCAGCATGACGGTGCTCCGGTGGTGGTGAAGGATCTACTCCTGCAGGGCTTCGCCCGAGCTCCGCAGAAATACGATCTAGAGGTAAAACTATGGTGTCTAGATCTGAGTTGCATGTGGCAAAGTTGTCTCAAATCAGCCCTAAATCATGAGTATATATAGGAGGGAGGGGGTGGGACTTGCCTTGAGGGCCAAGCACCCAAGGTGCGCCGGCCAAGAGGAGGAGTAGGACTCCTACTCCAATCCTACTTAAAATAGGATTGGAAAGTGGAGTCCTTCTCTTCCTTCCCACCTTTTCTTTTTTTCTTTCTTTGGTTTTCTTTACATGGCGCATAGGCCTTATTGGTCTGTACCACCAGCCCACTAAGGGCTGGTGCTCCACCCATAAGTCCTTTGGGCTTCCCCCAAGAGGGTTGCCCCCCTCCCGGTGAACTTCCAGAACCCATTCGTCACTCCCGGTACATTCCCGGTAATGCCCGAAATCTTTCCGCTAACCAAATGAAGTCATCCTATATATCAATCTTCGTCTCCGGTCCATTTCGGAAACCCTCGTGACGTCCGTGATCTCATCCGGGAATCTGAACAACATTCGTTAACCACGCATATAACTCAACTATACTAAAACATCGCCGAACCTTAAGTGTGCAGACCCTGCGGGTTCGAGAACTATGTAGACATGCCCCGAGGTACTTCTGAGTCAATATCCAATAGCGGGACCTGGATGCCCATATTAGATCCTACATATTCTCCGAAGATCTTATCGGTTGAACCTCAGTGTCAAGGATTCGTATAATCCCGTATGTCATTCCCTTTGTCCTTCGGTATGTTACTTGCCCGAGATTCGATCGTCGGTATCCCCATACCTATTTCAATCTCGTTACCAGCAAGTCTCTTTACTCGTTCCGTAATACAAGATCTCGTGACTTACACTTAGTCACATTGCTTGCAAGGCTTGTGTGTGTTGTTGTATTACCGAGTGGGCCCCGAGATACCTCTCCGTCACTCGGAGTGACAAATCCCAGTCTTGATCCATACTAACTGAACAGACACCTTCGGAGATACCTTTAGAGCACCTTTATAGTCACCCAGTTACGTTGTGACGTTTGATACACACAAGGCATTCCTCCGGTGCCAGTGAGTTATATGATCTCATGGTCATAGGAAGAAATACTTGACACGCAGAAAACTATAGCAATAGAATGACACAATCAATATGCTACGTTCATAGTTTGGGTCTAGTCCATCATATCATTCTCCTAATGATGTGATTCATTTATCAAGCAACAACACTTTGCACATAGCCAGAAAACATTGACTATCCTTGATCAACTGGCTAGCGAACTAGAGGCTTGCTAGGGACATTGTTGTGTCTATGTATCCACACATGTATCTATGTTTTCATTCAATACAATTATACCATGGATAATAAACGATTATCTTTAAACAAGAAATATAATAATAGCTATTTATCATTGCCTCTAGGGCATATTTCCAATAGTCTTCCACTTGCACTAGAGTCAATAATCTAGTCCTCACATCGCCATGCAATTTACATTGTAATAAATCGAACACCCATACAGTTCTGGTGTTGATCATGTTTTTCACGTGGAAGAGGTTTAGTCAGCAGGTCTGCTACATTTGATGTGTCTGGTCTTCTTGTGAAACCTTGGTTCCTTTGCTAAGGCAATGGCACCACTGTTGTCACATAACAGAGTCAATGGATCTAGTGCACTTTGCACAACTCCAAGATCTGTCATGAACTGCTTCATCCAGACACTTTCCTTTGCGGCCTCCGAGGCAGCCATGTACTCCGCTTCACATGTAGAATCTGCTACGACGCTCTGCTTGGAACTGCACCACCTTACCGCACCCCCATTAATACGTATCCGGTTTGTGACTTAGAGTCATCTGGATCGGTGTCAAAACTTGCATCGACGTAACCTTTTACGGCGAACTCTTTGTCACCTCCATACACGAGAAACATTTCCTTAGTCCTTTTTAGGTACTTCAGAATATTCTTGACCGCCGTCCAGTGATCCACTCCTGGATTACTCTGAAACCTGCCTGCCATACTTATGGCCAAGCTGACGTCTGGTCTAGTGCACATCATTGCATACATGATAGAACCTACGGCTGAAGCGTAGGGGACGGAACTCATTTGTTCTCTATCTTCCGCAGTGGCTGGGCACTGAGTCTTACACAATTTTATACCTTGTAATACTGGCAAGAACCCTTTCTTGGACTGATCCTTTTTGAACTTTTTCAAAACTTTATCAAGGTATGGGCTTTGTGAAAGTCCTAGAAGGCGTTTTGATCTATCCCTATAGATCTTAATGCCTAGAATGTAAGCAGCTTCTCCTAGGTCCTTCATAGAGAAAATTTTATTCAAGTAACCTTTTATGCTCTGCAAAAGCTCCACGTTGTTTCCAATCAGCAATATGTCGTCCACATATAATATTAGAAATGCCACCGAGCTCCCACTCACTTTCTTGTAAATATAAGATTCACCAACCACTTGTATAACCCCAAATGCTTTGATCACCTGATCAAAGCGCTTATTCCAACTCCGAGATGCTTGCACCAGTCCATAAATGGATCGCTGGAGCTTGCATACTTTGTTAGCATTCTTTGGATCGAGACAACCTTCGGGTTGCATCATATACAACTCTTCCTTAAGAAAACCGTTAAGGAACGCCGTTTTGACATCCATCTGCCAGATTTCATAATCGTAAAAGGCACATATTGCTAACATGATTCGGACAGACTTAAGCATCGCTACCGGTGAGGAAGTCTCATCGCGGTCAATTCTTTGAACTTGTGAAAAACCCTTTGCCACAAGTCGAGCTTTTTAAACGGTCACATTACCGTCTACGTTTGTCTTCTTCTTATAGATCCATTTGTTCTGAATAGCCTTGCGGCCTTCAGGTAGTACTTCTAAAGTCCATACTTTGTTCTCGTACATGGATCCTATCTCGGACTTCATGGCCTCCAGCCATTTGTTGGAATCCGGGCCCACCATTGCTTCTTGATAATTCGCAGGTTCAATGTTGTCCAACAACATAATCGTTAAGACATGATTACCGTGCCACTCAGGAGCAGTACGTGATCTTGTCGACTTGCGAGGTCCGAAGATAACTTGATCCGAAGTTTCGTGATCATCTTCATCAACTCGTTCCTCAACCGGTGCCGCAGCAACAGGGTTTCCCCTTTCCTTGCACCACCATCAAGAGGAATTAGAGGTTCAACAACATCATCAAGTTCTATCTTCCTCCCACTCAATTCTTTTGAGAGAAACTCTTTCTCAAGAAAAGCTCCGTTTTTAGCAACAAACACTTTGCCCTCGGATTTGAGATAGAAGGTATACCCAACTATCTCTTTTGGGTAACCTATGAAGACACACTTTTCTGCTTTGGGTTCCAGCTTTTCAGGCTGAAGCTTTTTGACATAAGCATCACATCCCCAAACTTTAAGAAACGACAACTTTGGTCTTTTGCCATACCACAGTTCGTATGGTGTCGTCTCAACGGATTTTGATGGTGCCCTATTTAAAGTGAATGCAGTTGTCTCTAATGCATAACCCCAAAATGATAACGGTAAATCGGTAAGAGACATCATATATCGCACCATTTCTAATAGAGTACGATTACAGCGTTCGGACACACCATTACGCTGTGGTGTTCCAGGCGGTGTCAACTCTGAAACAATTCCACATTATTTTAAGTGAGCACCAAACTCGAAACTCAGATATTCACCCCCACGACCAGACCGTAGGAACTTGATTTTATTGTTACAATGATTTTCAACTTCACTCTGAAATTGCTTGAACTTTTCAAACATGTCAGACTTGTGCTTCATCAAGTAGACATAACCATATCTACTCAAGTCGTTAGTGAAGGTGAGAAAATAACGATATCCTCCGCGTGCCTCCACACTCCTCGGACCACATACATCGGTATGTATGATTTCCAACAAGTCACTTGCACGCTCCATTGTTCCGGAGAACGGAGTGTTAGTCATCTTGCCCATGAGGCATGGTTTGCACGTGTCAAGTGAATCAAAGTCAAGTGACTCCAAAAGTCCATCGGTATGGAGTTTCTTCATGCTCTTTACACCAATATGACCTAAGCGGCAGTGCCATAAAAACATGGCACTATCATTGTTAACTCTAACTCTTTTGGTCTCAGTGTTATGTATATGTGTATTATCACTATCAAGATTCAATATGAACAATCCTCTCACATTGGGTGCATGACCATAAAAGATATTACTCATAGAAATAGAACAAACATTATTCTCTGACTTAAACGAGTAACCATCTCGCAATAAACAAGATCCACATATAATGTTCATGCTTAACGCAGGCACTAAATAACATTTATTTAAGTTCATAACTAATCCTGATGGTAACTAAAGTGAAACTTTGCCGACGGCGATTGCATGAACCTTGGAACCATTTACCACACGCATCGTCACTTCATCCTTCGCTTATTCCGCAGTTCCTATTTCGAGTTGCAAATATGAGCAATAGTACCGGTATTGAATACCCAGGCACTACTATGAGAGATGGTTAAGTACACATCAATAACATGTATATCGAATATACCTTATTTTTCCTTGGCCGCCTTCTTATCAGCCATATACTTGGGGCAGTTGCGCTTCCAGTGACCCATACCCTTGCAATAATAGAACTTTGTTTCAGGCTTAGGTCTAGCTTTGGGTTTCTTCGTCGGATTGGCAATAGGCTTGCCGCTCTTCTTCGAATTACCCTTTTTTCCTTTGTCGTTTCTCTTCAAACTAGTGGTCTTATTCAACATCAACACTTGAAGCTCTTTACGGAGTTTTGGCTCTGCGAATTTCAGCATCGCGAATAACTCGCCGGGTGACTTGTTCATCCCTTGCATGTTATAGTTCAACACAAAGCTCTTATAGCTTGGTGGCAGTGATTGAAGAATTCTGTCAGTGATAGCCTCTGTCGGGAGTTCAATCCCCATCTCAGCTAGGAGGTTTGAGTACCCAGACATTTTTAGCACATGTTCACTGATAGACGAATTCTCCTCCATCTTGCAAGCATAGAATTTATCGGAGGTCTCATACCTATCGATCCGGGCGTTCTTCTGAAAGATAAACTTCAACTCCTGGAACATCTCATATGCTCCATGACGCTCAAAACGACGTTGAAGTCCTGGCTCTAAGCCATACAAGACCGCACATTGAACTACTGAGTAGTCCTCCTTGCGTGCTAACCAAGCTTTCTTAGAATCTTGGTTAGCCGCGGCGGGTGGTTCATCTCCTAGCGCAGCATTAAGGACATAATCCATCTTCCCAGCTTGCAGGAGCAACTTAAGATTACGAGCCCAGTCTACAAAGTTGCTTCCATCATCTTTCAACTTAGCTTTCTCTAGGAACATATTAAAATTTAGGGTGACTGTCGCATGATCCATTGATCCACAACACAAATATTTTCAAAGTGGACTTAGACTATGTTCAAGATAATTAGAGTTTAACTAATCAAATAACTTGCTAAACTCCCACTCAAAAAGTACATCTCTCTAGTCATTTGAGTGGTACATGATCCAATTTCACTAGCTCAAGTCCGATAATCACGTGAGTTGAGGATATTTTCAGTGGTAAGCATCTCTATGCTAATCATATCAACTATACGATTCATGCTCGACCTTTCGGTCTCATGTGTTCCGAGGCCATGTCTGCACATGCTAGGCTCGTCAAGCTTAACCCGAGTGTTCCGCGTGTGCAACTGTTTTGTACCCGTTGTATGTGAACGTTGAGTCTATCATAGCCGATCATCACGTGGTGTCTCAAAACGACGAACTGTAGCAATGTGCACAGTCGGGGAGAACACAATTTCATCTTGAAATTTTAGTGAGAGATCACCTCATAATGCTATCGTCGTTCTAAGCAAAATAAGGTGCATAAAAGGATTAACATCACATGCAATTCATAAGTGACATGATATGGCCATCATCATGTGCTTCTTGATCTCCATCACCAAAGTACCGACACGATCTTCTTATCACCGGCGCCACACCATGATCTCCATCAACGTGTCGCCATCGGGGTTGTCGTGCTACTTATGCTATTACTACTAAAGCTACGTCCTAGCAATATAGTAAACGCATCTGCAAACAGAAACGTTAGTGTAAAGACAACCCTATGGCTCTTGCCGATTGCCGTACCATCGACGTGCAAGTCGATATTAAGTATTACAACATGATCATCTCATACATCCAATGTATCACATCACGTCATTGGCCATATCATATCACAAGCATACCCTGCAAAAACAAGTTAGACGTCCTCTAATTGTTGTTTGCATGTTTTACATGGCTGCTATGGGTATCTAGTAGATCGCATCTTACTTACGCAAAAACCACAACAAAGATGTGCAAATTGCTATTTCACCTCTCCAAGGACCGCCTCGGTCAAAACCATTTCAACTAAAGTTGAAGAAACCGACACCCGCCAGTCATCTTTATGCAACGAGGTTGCATGTCAAGCGATGAAACCAGTCTTCCGTAAGCGTATGAATAATGTCGGTCCGGGCCGCTTCAATCCAACAATGTCGCCAAATCGAGAAAAGATTAAGGAGGGCAACAAATCGAACATCACCTTCCACAAAACCATTTGTGTTCTACTCGAGATTACATCTATGCTTGAACCTAGCTCATGATGCCACTGACGGGGAACGTCGCATGGGAAACAAAAAAAATTCTACGCGCACGAAGACCTATCATGGTTTTGTCCATCTATGAGAGGAGATTTGGATGTACGTACCCTTGTAGATCGGACAACAGGAAGCGTTAAGAAACGCGGTTGATGTCGTGGAACGTTCTCACATCCCTCGATCCGCCCCGCGAACCGTCCCACAAACCATCCCGCGATCCGTCCCAGGATCCGCTCCGATCTAGTGCCGAACGGATGGACCTCCACGTTCAGCACACGTACAACTCGACGATAATCTCGGCCTTCTTGATCCAGCAATCAAGACGGAGAAGTCGATGAGTTCTTCGGCAGCATGACGGCGCTCCAGTGGTGGTGAAGGATCTACTCCTGCAGGGCTCCGCCCGAGCTCCATGGAAATACGATCTAGAGGTAAAACTATGGTGTCTAGATCTGAGTTGCACGTGGCAAACTTGTCTCAAATCAGCCCAAAATCACCAATATATATAGGAGGGTGGGGGAGGGACTTGCCTTGAGGGCCAAGCCCCCAAGGTGCGCCGGCCAAGAGGAGGAGTAGGACTCCTACTCCAATCCTACTCAAAATAGAATTGGAAAGTGGAGTCCTTCTCTTCCTTCCCACCTTTTTCTTTCTTTCTTTGGTTTTATTTACATGGTGCATAGGCCTTATTGGGCTGTCCCACCAGCCCACTAAGGGCTGGTGTGCCACCCATAACTCCTTTGGGCTTCCCCCAGGAGGGTTGCCCCCGTCCCGGTGAACTTCCAGAACCCATTCGTCACTCCCGGTACATTCCCGGTAATGTCCGAAAACTTTCCTTTAACCAAATGAAGAAATCCTATATATCAATCTTCGTCTCCGGTCCATTCTGGAAACCCTCGTGACGTCCGTGATCTCATCCGGGACTCCGAACAACATTCGGTAACCATGCATACAACTCAACTATACTAAAACATCGCCGAACCTTAAGTGCGCAGACCCTGCGGGTTCGAGAACTATGTAGACATGCCCCGAGGTACTTCTCGGTCAATATCCAATAGCGGGACCTAGATGCCCATATTGGATCCTACATATTCTCCAAAGATCTTATCGGTTGAACCTCAGTGTCAAGGATTCATACAATCCCGTATGTCATTCCCTTTGTCCTTCGGTATGTTACTTGCCCGAGATTCGATCGTCGGTATCCGCATACCTATTTCAATCTCGTTACCAGCAAGTCTCTTTACTTGTTCCGTAATACAAGATCCCGTGACTTACACTTAGTCACATTGCTTGCAATGCTTGTGTGTGATGTTCTATTACCCAGTGGACCCCGAGATACCTCTCTGTCACACGGAGTGACAAATCCCAGTCTTGATCCATACTAACTCAACGGACACCTTCGAAGATACCTGTAGAGCACCTTTATAGTCACCCCGCTATGTTGTGACGTTTGATACACAGAAGGCATTCCTCCGGTGCCAGTGAGTTATATGATCTCATGGTCATAGGAACAAATACTTGACATGCAGAAAACTATAGCAATAAAACGACACGATCAATATGCTACGTTCATAGTTTGGGTCTAGTCCATCATATGATTCTCCTAATGATGTGATCCAGTTATCAAGCAACAACACTTTGCACATAGCTAGAAAACCTTGACTATCCTTGATCAACTGGCTAGACAACTAGAGGCTTACTAGGGACATTGTTGTGTCTATGTATCCACACATGTATCTATGTTTTCATTCAATACAATTATAGCATGGATAATAAATGATTATCTTTAAACAGGAAAAATAATATTAGCTATTTATCATTGCCTCAAGGGAATATTTCCAACACTAAGCTGATGCACCGCTCCGGGATAGTGCGTTGCTGTCGAGGGCGTGCCTGGGGTCTCCGGCGAGGCCTCTGGCGCATACTCCGGCCAACGCACCTCCACAGAGAGGTGCATAACCGTTGAGAATGCGCCTATGGGCCCCTGAACCCAGACACACACTCGAGCCGAACACTTCGCCCCCGGAAGCGTCCCGTCTTCGCCAAAGGTGCGCTCGGGGGCTCCGCCAGCACGACCAAGCAAAACAGGAAAATGAGTTATACTCCGGCAACCCCCTTTCTAGACGACAGTCGAGAAACTGTTGGCAAATACCTTGCTAGAGGGGAATTTGCCGGAAGAGTATAGTCTCCTGCTTGTCGGGGATTCGAAGCCCCGACAAAAGACCCAAGCATCGCGAGGAGAAGTACCACGGCATGACAGATAAGTGATAAATATTTCAGATTGAGATTTCAGAGTAGATAGGTTGTTCCTTTTCTGAAAGATCCCAAACCTTGTTTGAGAAACCTGCGCGTAGATGGAACCTTGTCAGGATCAGTGCGCCTTAGTTCTGTTTCAAACTAGTTCAATGACCTGAATGGCCACAGAGCGCCTTCTCACAGTTTCGAACCAGTTCAACAGTCTAAATGGCTGCATAGCACCTTATTTCGCCTTGAGCCACGCTCGACGATCTAATGGTTGCACTGATTGCGGCAAGGAGCCTTGCCGGTAAGGCCCCTCAAGCGAACTGCTAAGGACCCACTTCCGGAAAATGCAAAAGGAGCATCATACAAGGGGAAGAATCAGACACAAAGGAAACAACATTTCATTCATTTGTTTGAAACAAACTCAGACATATAACAAGAATGATTTTTGCTACTCTAACCTATTACACTGCCTTTTGGCGAGGGACATGCTCCCGAACAGAAGTTCAAGAAGACAAAAAGGCAGAGCTCGCGGCACGGCCAGGGCTGGCTCCCCCGAGACCAGCACCGTGCCGACAAGAGCGGGACCAACCCCGACAAGCTCTGCCCGACCCTTTCTGGCTTGATACCAGAGGGTAAGGCACAGGAAGGGGCGAAGCATCCGGAGCCGGCGAGCGCACGTCCTCCCGGGACCGGAGAGCCAGCCCGCGCCCCGGTGAGGTGGCGCAAGCAGGGGGGCTGGAGAAGTTTGAGCTTGCAGAGGTGCCTCCTCCTCGAACATGAGGCACCGATGCCAACTCCAGCAAGATAACCCCGCCGGGTGGGGGAGAGGCATGAGCGGGCCTCGGCGGCAGGGCCGACGGTCAGTCGGAGCTCGGGGAGTCGTACTATGACCTGACCCGCCGAGATCCTGACCTGCCAAGAGTGCGACTGCCGCCGCTGTCCTCCTCGTCGTTATCGCTCGAGGAGGGACACTCGGTGCGGCTCGAGCTCTCTTCGTAGTAGCTGAGACACACACCTGAGCCCCATAAAACTTGACGAGTAGCATATTATCCTCCGCTAGCTTGAAGCGGAGGATATGCCCATCCTCGAGGTTGTGGGCGCGGGCGAAGGCTTTCCAGCCCCACCCAAGCAACATGGAGCGGAGTTTAGGGTACTCCACGTGCGCTTGCATAACGCCATGGGAGTAGCCGTACGCCCGCAACCACAACACAGGGCGCTTGGCGGCCTCCATCGCCCTAGCAAAAGTGCAAGGGACAGGCAAATCGCCCCGCGGGATGCTGGGCAGTTCCATGACGAACTCCAGCACCGTCCCGTCCGAGTGCCCGACAAGCCCAGGAGAAGACGGAGATGCTGGAGTAGCACTCCGCCTCCCTCGGGCATGGCCTCCACAGAGACCGCGGCTCCTCGTCCCTCCGCCACCACGGGCGCTCGTGCGGGCCTCTGCAACTGCACCCCCTAAAGATGTGGCATGATCCGAGTGGTATCCCCTTGCCGCCCTGGCGGCCAATGGTCGCCTCCCTCGTCCCCTAGCCATGCTTAGGGGCGAGTGCCACCTGAAGCTAGAAAAGATTCTACAGATCTGAAGCTAGGGGCGGTGATGTTCCAGGAGCTGATGGATGAGCAAAACCCCCTCGCAAACTCCCTAATTTATAGGGCAATGCGCAGGGGGACAACACCCGTCACTCCAGAAACATCCACCCCATCCGCCCAGTCACCCATGATCACGGGAGAACAGGGAACCGTCCCGCTGGACCAATGCATGCGGGGGCGGGTCGTGCCACAACTGTAGCCATCATGGCCACGAACGCCACTTGCCCAACCTTTACTACGCATGCTTCACGCGTGGCAGTAACGCGTCGGGAGGTGGCGAGGCTACTGTATGCCCACTTCTCCACCTCGCGCGCTTGATGCGCGACGTGGGGAAGTGCCGCCTGCAACGGCTCCAAGACTCCAGAGTTCCCTGCTAGGGAAGCTCGTGCACCACTTTGGGCCTGGCCCAGCAATGCCCCACGCGCGTGCATGGCCCAGGCCCGGGGGCTCCTGTCGGTGCACTAGAGACTGGGGTCCCTCGTGCCCCAGACTTGTGCACATGCATCAGCAATGCCCCCGACAAACAGTGTGCCTAGAAGACAACAGGGAAGCAATCCAAGACCCACCAAGGCCACACCCTTCCCACTCCAGGGCGTGAGATAAAAGGGCTCCAGATGCAAGGCCCCAACAAGTCCCCCTTTGTCGGGACGACTCCCAAGGACCCGACAGGCACGCTCCACCGGGAAGACTTGAGGCCCCCGACAAGCCCTCCTTGCCGGGAAAGTATCCAAGCTCCCGGCAAGCCTTACTTGTCGGGAAGGTGACCAAGTCACACGAAGGAGGCTCCAGGCCAGCAAGTCCCTGTTCGCTCGCCAGGTGTCCCCACAAGTTTCTACCGCAATCCAACCACTCCAGCACACCCCTCGTGTGCCAGCGCAAGCCCTAGGTGTCGACTCAACTGGGTACATGTTGCTCCCCCCTTTGCGGCAGGTCAGGGGCCAGACAAGGCATTTACTGCCCCTGACACCACCGAAGAAGTAAAGCGATGAACACCGTTCACTATACATCCCTTGAGCACACTGTTGGTGACCCCTTTGCCTATAAAAGGAAGTCCAAAGCTCATTCTTAGGGGTTGAACCTTTTGGGGATGAGAGACTCCCTAATCACCATCTAAGTTACTGTAGAAAAATCAACCTACACTAAGCCCACAATACAAACTAAGCAGGAGTAGGGTTTTACGCGCCAAGCGGCCGAACCTGGGTAAAAAGAACCTTGCCGGTGTTGATTGTTAGTTCTGCTCCTGATGCCATACCTCCCTCTCCCCGCCAAAAGATCAAGGGACTCCTCGAGTTTCCCATAGGTGTTGGTTTTCCCCCACAGTGAGCAAGGGGCATCTCCACAAAATCCTATAGCCAAAGCATCTTTGAATTTTTTTGAAATATACTTGAATAAACTATTTAGTCCAACGATGCATATGTTGTGATTAATTACCAAAACCACCTTAGGGAGCAACTGTGCTTTCAATCTCCTCCTTTTTGGTATTTGATGACAACTATAGATCAAAGTTTCGACAAAAGATATAATCAATAATTAGCATTGATGCTTTGAGAAGTATGTGAAAAGCAAGAGGTCCCCCTAAATTTGTGTATTATTTTTAATTTGCGTTTGAATGCAAATGACCAATCGATTAGGATCATGGGTTACTCTTCCATGTCACATACAACTTGGTGGTGCACATAAATGATATGAATGAATAGCAATGCACATAGCACCAATAAGCAAGTGAATGGTCATCATGTAGATAGCTCAAAAGTAATAATGTGGTAGCATTAAACAACCAAAGCGTATGATCAAATACACCTCTAAATAGATAAAGTCATCCAAAAGACAAAAGTTTTGAAAAAACAAACGAGAGCAAATAAAGTGCAAAAGCTCTCCCTTTAGAAGCCCTATTGATCTATACACTTCTCCCCCTTTGGCATCAAGTTACCAAAAAGTTCAGAGGTCTACAACTAAGCGTCTCTCTAGGCACGATATCCTCCGGTACGTGAAGTTGGAGTAGACAAGAGAGCATCAACCAAGGCTTCGGTAGATGTTATTGGAGCTGGAGGTGTAGACACTGGAGGTGTTGGGGCAGGAGTTGAAGCTTGAGTTGACAAAGATAATCTTGCTTCTGGTACTCGCACAACTTCTGACCTAGTGTGGGTCGTGAACTGAGTGGTAGTACGAAGAGGGGAATCATCATCATCATCGTCATCACTGGAGCATGAAATCTTCACTGAGTCAACTTCATGTTGAAGCTGCTAAACAATGTTGGTCAACTCCGACACCTTAACATCCAGGTCATGGAATTTTGTCTCCATGATCCTCTCCACGCTCTTCTGGTTCAGCAAAATCTCTGAAACTTTCTTCTCCATCCCTTGGATGGTGCTGACCCAGAAGGACATCTGATCATTTTTGGTTTTGAGCTGTGGGGGTTGAGCTGAAGCATTCCTAGCAGTTTCTGCAGCTGCTATCTCTGTTGCCTCTCTAGAAGTAGCTGAGCTTGGATGGGTGTCATCCATCACAACTACATTATCCACAAACTCTGGCTAAAGTGGAAAATGAGGACGATCAAGGTGATATGCATGCTTGCCAATCTTTGGCATTGATGAGCATCTGAATGTATGGAGCATATCCACATGATCTCTTGTGGTCTGCAGGAGTTCTCCTCACAGCCTCAACAATCAAATCCATCACACTGAAGCGAGTGTGGGTGTCTAGATGATGCAACATGTTGATGGAATAGCATCTAATAATTTTGTCATCACATTTGGGCATCAAGGTGTGTCTCAAGATAGTGTTTGTCGTGGTTATTCCTGCTTGCAAAAAATAGACAGAGCCAAGCTTGTGAGACGACACATAGTCATGGGGCACTGGCTTGTACATGTTAGCCATGGAGTTGTGATTCATCTTAGGATCTGAATACACATCGAAGTCCTGTTTTCTTGATTTTGGAGCACTAATGATAGTATCCCATTCTTCAACAGTGGCTTCATATCTATGACCATCAACCATCAAGACAACTGTGGCATCTGCATAAAGTGAACTTGAAAGCACAATTGCTCCACAGGGTGGTTTTGATAATTGATCACAACATATGCATCAGTGGACTAATATGTTTTCCAAGTATATTTCAAAAAAGTTTTAAAGATGCTATGTCTATAGGCTTATGTGGAGATGCCCCTTGATGCAAGAAAGGAATAATATTGGCTTAAGCTTCAAGCTAGAAGACTCTTCATTTTATATTTGTGAGAAATAACTTTTGAGTCCATAGGATAGGCAATACTATTAAAAGGGGGTGAGGTAGTAAAATGAACTGATTGCTCAAAGTACTCAAAGTTAGTCACCAAAATACTAAGTCATTTTCCCACATATCCATTCTGTCAAATTCCACATACTCAAATTCGGTGTCACCAACTTCGACATTTCGGACCCACCAAGTTTGACCTCAGACACAAACCTTAGCCATTCCCACCAAATCTATGCAACCGAATCCATAGCGGTGCTACTGAGTTCAGTGTGACCAACATTCTGTTACCAAGATACACAAAATTGGAATTTTCGAGTTTCAGTATCGGTGCCACCGAGTTTGAGCATCTGATCGTTAGCCACCGTTTTGGTGCCACCGAGTTATGTATATCGGTCCCACCGAGATTCAAAAGTTTTGCATTTGTGCTAATTGGTACCACCGAGTTTGTAACTTTAGTGTCACCGAGTTTTCCACTTTAGGTGTAACTGTTGGATTTTGTGTGCTGCATATATATACACCTTCACTCACCTCTCACTCATGAGAGAAGTACTCACAACACACACTTCATTGCCAGATCCATTTTCTAAGAGAGAACCACCTACTCATGTGTTGAGACCAAGATATTCCAATCCAACCATTTGAAACCTGATCCCTAGCCTTCCCAAACTACTTTCCAGCAAATCAATCTCTCGTACCTAGGCATATTCTATGAGATAGTGATTTTGTGTTGAGGAGATTATCTTTAGAAGCACAAGAGCAAGGAGTTCATTGATCTACCACATATATTACCTTTTGGAGGGTGGTGCCTCCTAGATTGGTTAGGTGTCGCTTGGAAGCCTCCTACTTCGTGTTGTGGAGTTGAACCAAGATGTTTGTAAGGGCAAGGATATTGCCTACTTCGTGAAGATCTAACATGAGTAAGGCTAATCCTTCATTGGCGGAAGCCGTGGTGGAATAGACAAGGCCGCTTCTTCGTGGACCCCTTGTGGGTGGATCCCTCCATGGACTCTCACAGTCATCACCCTCCGTGGGTTGAAGTCGCCACTAACATGGATGTACGATAGCACCACCTATCGGAACCATGCCAAAAATCACCGTGTCAACCTCATGCGTGTGATCTCCCTACCTTATTCCTTTACTTTACAATTGCATGTTTTACTTTCTGCTGCTATACTCTTAGAACTGCATGTGTAGGTTGTACTTGACTTGCTATAACTGCCAAAGCTGCCTCTCAACTAAAATTGGGAAAATGCAAATTTTTATCTTGTCAAGTAGTCTAATCACCCCCTCTAGACATACTTTCGATCCTACAAGTGGTCTCAGAACTTTGGTCTCCATTGGATTGGTTTCACAACCTAGGAGTGTATGGCGTCTAGTGAGGCAAATTATCACCATAGAGGTCCATATTTTGATGGCACTAATTTTGCTACTTGGAAGCATAAGATGAAAATGCATATTCTTGGCTTTAATCCTCATGTTTGGGATGTTATTCGTGTTGGTGTGCAAGGTAATTTCTTTGGATAAGGACATGAACCTGATCGTGATGCGACAACTGATGAACTGAAGATGTTGCAACTCAATGCTCAAGCCCGCGACATCATCTTCAATTGTCTATGCCCCGAAGAATTCAACAAAATCAGTCGTCTTGAGAATGCAAACGAAATTTGGAACACTTTGGTTGATATGCACGAAGGTACTGATTCTGTCAGAGAATCTAAGTTGGATGTGCTTCAAAGTCAGCCTGACAACTTCAAGATGAAGGATGGTGAAGGTGTCGCTGAAATGTACTCTAGGATCTCATCACCAATGAGATTGCCGGCTTAGAAAGCGACGAGATGACCAACAAGTTCATCATCAAGAAGATACTTAGAGCTCTTGATGGAAAGTATGACACAGTGTGCACATTGATCCAAATGACGCCAAACTATAGAGATCTCAAGCCAATTGAAGTCATTGGTAGGATTGTTCCTCATGAGATGTCACTCAAGGAGAAAGATGAGCTGCACAACATGTCAAGCGGTGCTAACAAAGCTTCATGTGATGCATCCACTAGTTCAAAGGACAATCTTGTCACTGATGAAGAGATAAGCCTCATGGTTAGAAAATTCAACAAGTTCTACAAGAGTAGAGGCAAACAGAGAATCTCAAGATATGATGAGAAGATGCTACAATTGTGGGAAGCCGAGACACTACTCCAATGAGTGCTCGGCTCCCTACAAACGAAGAGAAGAGTCACCTCGAAGACGAAGCTCAAGAGATGAGTCACCTCACAGAGAGAGAAGGAGTAGAGAAGATCACTATGAACAAAGATACTCACGGAGAGGCAAAGAATCAAAGAAGAAGGACAAATACACCAAGAGCAGCTCAAGAAGAAGACATCACGCTCATGTTGGTGAATGGGTTTCTGGCTTCGAGTCTGACCACCACTCCGGGAGAAGCTATCACTCCAACTCAGACTATAGTCAAGTTGACGGTGTTGCCGGGATTGCACTTGTTCTTTCCAACACCTACGACCTATTTGATTCACCAAATGAGGGGTTCAGAAACTGCTTCATGGCTAAAGGCCCCAAGGTATCACACCCCGAGTATCTTGATTTTAATAGTGATGAGGATGACTTGTTAGGACAAGATGACTTGCTCTTTGAAAAAACTAGTGATTGCAATGAAAATGAACTTGCTAATAATCATGCTAGTCAAGAGAAATCGAGTGATGATGATAAGAAATAAATTGAATGACTAACTCAAGAACTAAAAACTCTAAAATTAGCTCATGAGACTACTCTAGAAGATCACAGAGAGCTTGCAAGAACCCATGAGAAGCTACGCTTCGAGAAGCTCAACTTGGAACAAGAGGATGAGTTCTTAAAAGAAATCAATGATGATCTTCAAAAGAAGAGTTCTTCTTATCTAGCCAAACGATTACTCTCCTCTAATTTGGTTCCACAAGATAAACCTAGGAACACTAGTAACAAAGGCAAGAAAGTTTCTTCATCTAGTAACAACAATGCTAAAGCTAAACCCAATAATGTTGTTGCTAGTAGCTCTATTAATTCCACTAATGATTCTCTTAGCAAAGTTACTCTTGAGCAAGAAAATGATTTATTGGAATGATTTATAGAGAGAGGTGTCTCCAAGAGTCTTGCCGAAAGTAAGCAATTTGAGGAAATTGTGCGCAAGCAAGGAGGACATCGGAAGAAGCAAGGTGTTGGCTACTTCAACGTCAACGGAGATAATTGGGAAGAAGGCCCATACCCCATTCCTAAGTTTGTTCCCCAAGAGGAGAAGTATGATCCTACTCCTGCCAAAGGAACAAGCTCACAAGATGTCCTTCTACCACAAGACCACAAAGGCAAGGGAAAGCTTCAAGATGACATTAACCTATTTGAAGAAGAACCCCAAGACAAGGTCAAGTGGGTTCCCAAGGACACTACTAGCTCTACCTCAACTAGTGCTACCACAACTCCAAGGATTCCCATCAATTTGGTGTGGATCCCCAAGAGGAAGAACTATAAAGTTCTTGAGGGGCGACCCCACCAATGAAATTCACACTTATTCATTTTGGCAAGAACTATATGCAATCAACCTCAACCATATGCTCAAGGAGTCACACATTCCCCCAAAGGTAAGCAAGCGACAAGGTAATTAATGCGTCTTTGGACATCATCACATGTCCATAGATATTGTTGTGTATTTTCCATTTGCTTTGGGACTAACCCATGTAGGTGAGAAGAGTAAGAAACAACAAGGATTGCTCCCAACTCAAGATGATCTTCATCAACATTGAGCATCCACTACTACTTCACCTACTTGAAGTCTTCTATGACAAAACCCAAGGTTTGTTGATCCCTCTTAGGGGCGGTGTCATATCAAGGGGGAGCTTTCCTCTAAATCTTGAGTATAAGCATCTCCTAAGGATATGAACACATTAATTCTTATGTAAAAGTGGTAACCCCACTTGTGCTTAATGATGAGTATGACCTATGATCAAGTATTCTTAGTTGGCTCCTAAGTCAATATACTCATATATAGATGACTTTGTCTTCGCCCAAGTGCTTGATAGCTGGTAGGATGTTTGTACATGTTCACCATATTTTCACTATCATTCTTATTGTGTGAGCATGTTGGTCTCCATGTGTTTGCTCATTCGAGGACATCCAATTGTTGTTATTTGGCTCTTGATTCATCTTTTGCCAATTGGATGGAGAATGCCTAGGACCCTTCTCTAGCTATCTATGCTATCTCATCTCAAGTTCTATTCATGATTCATCACAAAACTTGAATAAGCACTTGTTGATCCCTCTATGTGAAGGTGCACTCAGAGTTTCGTATCGTCAAAGGCTGACTTCCAAAACCTCTTTGAAAATCTCGGTGAGACCAACTTCAAAAAATCGGTTCCATCGAATTTCCAAAGCTGATCTCGTTTTTCCATCTCGGTACCACCAAAGTCACAAACTCGGTTACACCGAGTTTCCCTTTAAACTCACAGTAGAGGAACTCGGTGACACCGATTTTTTAATCTCGGTGACACCAAGAGCGAACGTGTATATATTCCAGTGGGCCAGATTATAGATTTCAGTTTGTCAAAACCGATTCGTCTCAAATCCTACACTGCCCCTGGACCACTAGTCGTCGTCCTTGACCCCCTCTGTGTCTCCACCGCTGGGAATCGCCGCCACTGGTGGATTCTTCACCACCATCCCCTCCGTAGCCGGACCGTCTCCGAGTTAGGGTATGGATCTGCCCCTTTCTTTTGCGCCTCCTCTGATCTATGTCATGTGCATTATAAGTTTTATCCACAAGCCAAAGTGCGCAAACCTCTCGATCCACCAGATGCTCCTATAGATTAGAGAACAAGAAGTTTTAGGGTTAGCCATCCGTAGAACCCATCTCCGTGCCTCTCACTTGCAAAACTCGGTCCGATCGATTTGAATCTAGGATTACTGAGAATGGACTCGGTGAGACCGAGTTGTCACTTTTGGTGCCACCAAAAGTGATGACCAAGTTTGTGTTCAGGAGTTCATTTGTCTCGGTGATTCCAAAAATTCAAACTCGGTGCTACCGAAATGTGATCTACAGAAAGCTAAAACTAAGGATTTCTTTATTCAAATATTCGAAAACATCTGAATTTGGTGATGCTCAACCCTTCTGTCATTCCTATATCTACTTCACATGATTTGCTATTTGCTACAGACTTTGTGCTTGTGTGCCAAGATGTCTAGATCAGGTCATAGTCAGAATGATTTCAGAGAGCCAAGTGTTGATATGGACTTAGGCACTAGTCCAGAAAATTCTGACTCTAAACCTGGATCTTATAGTTCCCATGGCTTGCCCAAGGCAGCCACCAAGCACATGAAGAAACTAAATTCCGACGAAGAAGACTCAAAATTTGTGCTGGAGGAAACTTCCGCTCCTCCTAAGGCTCCTGCCAAGAAGACTATCAGGAAACAGTATGCAACCCGTGTTGATCTTAGAGCACCTGAATCTGCAAGGTAGAGCACAACACTTTCCACTAACAAGCTTGCCAAGAAGGCTGGTGTGAAGAGGCCACAAATCAGACAGTTCATCTTGTTGGGAGAAATACTTCCATTTATGAGGACCATGAAGAAGATGCTGGAGAAGATGAGATCCCAGCTCCTCCTAAGAAGAAGCTCATGGCTGATGCCATGAAATCTTCTCCTAAGCGTCCCGCCAAGGCAAAGAAGGTCGTAGCTCAGAGAAATACTATAAAGGATATTCCTGCAGCTGCCAAGGAGAAAGTCCCTGCATCTAGTGCCCCTGTTGCGGAGGATGTAGAAGATGAGAATGCACCTGTTCTCAGGAAGCTCCAACCAACCCTGCCAGTACACAATGCTGCTCACCCAGTAGCAGAGGATATGAGGAAGAGGAAGGATGCAGGTTTGCAGAAGTGGAGAGTTGTTGACCCATATGCTGTCAGAAGAAGAGCTACTGTTGATCCAAGGTTTCACACCAAGGAACAACAAGATTTTTATGAGACTTTCCTATTTTTCAAGAGTCCAGCTATCAGCCATATGAGGTATGTTGACTGGAAATATACCAAGGAGAATGATAATTTCTTTCCCCATGTCCAAGAAAACTTCAGGCTTGTGGACATTAAATACTTTGTTGGAAAAGAGATGACCCCATGGAATGATGAGCTGATCATGCAATTTTACTCAACTGTTCATTTGTATGGAGATGGTTCTATTATCTGGATGAATGATGGTCACAAATATGAGTCTACGATTGTTGAGTGGGCTACTATCATTGGTTCCCCAAGCAGAAAGAGAGATATGTGGATGTGCATTCTGATGCGAAGATTAGCCACAACACCATGGCAAATATGTACAAGCCAATTCCTCACTAGTATTTGGCTAGTCATAAGATGAGCTTAGTGTACCTTTTGCAAATAGGGATACCCACCACTAACACTATTCCGAGACACACGTTGATGCCCAAATCAGGTGATGATAGGATGATTGGAGGACACTCCATCAATCTGCTGCACCATTTGGACTCTCACACTAGATTCAGAGTGCTGGATTTGATAGTAGAGATTATCTGGAGGACTGCTGCTGATATGAAGACAATGCCAAGCTAGGCAAACATCTTCAGAATATGAAGACAATGTTTTGATAGAAAAGATCATGTGGATATGCCCCTTACATTCAGATACTTATCAATGCCAAGCTAGGCAAACATCCATATATTCTTGATCATCCCCATCTACTTGTTCACCCAGAATATGAAGACAATGTTGTGGTGATGGATGAAAATGATCCCAGCTCAGCTGCAACAAGAATGGCAGCAGAGGCAGCAGATGCTGAGGCTGCTAGAAATGAGCCACCACGAGTTCCACAGCTCAAAACTCAAGCTGAGCAGATGGCATTTCTAGTTAGCTCTGACCAAGGCATGGAGAAGAACATCTAGGAGATACTATAAAGTAATAAAAACTTTAGAGAGTCGTGGAAATTAAGTTTCATGACGTGGATGTGAAGGTTACTGAGTTGACTACCAAAATCAAACAACTTCAACATGTAGTTGACTTAGTGGAGATCCCGCGCTCACATGATGAAGATGATGATGAAGAAGAGTCACCTCCTCTCACTACCACACAGTTCAACACTCAGCCTAGATCAGCTGTTGTTCCTCCTTGGGAGAAAAGACACACATCTTCAGCTCAAGCATCAGCACCTTCAACACCAGCTCGTGCTCAAGCAACTACAGTATCAACTCCTCCATCTATAGGACACTCAACAGATGCCTTCGTGGATGCTTTTCTCTCGACTCCGTCATCAGCTGCCCAGAGAGACGAGTAGTTTGATACTTTTGAACTTTTTGGTAACTTGTTGCCAAAGGGGGATAAATGTATATATTATAGACTTTGAGAGAGAGAGAGAGAGAGAGAGATCTTTTGAATTTATTTTCTTTCATTTGGTTCCAAAAACTTTGGTCTTTTGGATGACTTTATCCCATTATCTGTATTTGATCATACGCTTTACCTGGTTGATGCTACGTTATTATCCTTTTAGCTATATATGTGATGATCATTCACTTATCTTCTTGGTGTCGTGTGCATTGCTATTCATTCTTATCTTGTATGCACACCACCAAGATGTATGTGACATGGAAGAGTAATCCATGATCCTAATCGATTGTGCATTTGCATTCAAATGCAAATTTCAAATAATGCACAAATTTAGGGGGAGCTCTTGCTTTTCACATACTTCTCAAAGCATCGATGCTAATCGTTGATTATATCTTTTGTCGAAGCTTTGATCTATATGTTGTCATCAATTACCAAAAAGGAGGAGATTGAAAGAACAATTGCTCCCTAGGGTGGTTTTGATAATTGATCACAACATATGCATCATTGGACTACTATATTTTCCAAGTATATTTCAGAAAAGTTCAAAAGATGATATGGCTATAGGCTTATGTGGAGATTCCCCTTGATGCAAAAAAGGAATAATATTGACTCAAGATTCAAGCTACAAGAATCTTCATTTTATATTTGTGAAAAATCACTTTTGAGTCCATAGGAAAGACAATACTATTAAAACGGGTGAGGTAGTAAAATGAACTGATTGCTCAAAGTGCTCAAAGTTAGCCACCAAAATACTTAGTCATTTTCCCACATATCCATTGTGTGAAATTCTACATACTCAGATTCACTGTCACCAACTTCTACATTTCGGACCTACCGAGTCTGACCTCAGACAGAAACCCTATCCATTCCCACCAAATCCGTGCAACCGAATCTATATCGGTGCTACCGAGTTCAGTGTGACCAACATTCTGTTGCCAAGATACACAAAATTGGAATTTCTAAGTTGAATACTGGTGCCATCGAGTTTGGGCATTTGACCGTTAGCCACCATTTTGGTGCCGTTGAGTTGTGTAGTTCGGTCCCACCGAGATTCAAAAGTTCTGCCTTTTGTGCTATTCGGTACCACCGAGTTTGTAACTTTGGTGTCACCGAGTTTGTAGCTTTGGTGTCACCGAGTTTCCCACTTTAGGTGTAACGGTTGGATTTTGTTTGCTTCCTATATATACCCCTTCACCCACCTATCACTCATGCGAGAAGTACTCAGAACACACACTTCATTGCCAGATCCATTCTCTAAGAGAGAACCACCTACTCATGTGTTGAGACCAAGATATTCCAATCCAACCATTTGAAACATGATCTCTAGCCTCCCCAAACTACTTTCCACCAAATCAATCTTTCCTAACCATTCATATTTTGTGAGAGAGTGATTTTGTGTTGAGGAGACTATGTTTAGAAGCACAAGAGCAAGGAGTTCCTTGATCTACCACATCTATTACCTTTTGTAGGGTGGTGCCTCCTAGATTGGTTAGGTGTCACTTGGGAGCCTCCTACTTCGTGTTGTGGAGTTGAACCAATATGTTTTTAAGGGAAAGGAGATCGCCTACTTCGCGAAGATCTACCATGAGTAAGGCTAGTCCTTCGTGGGCAGAAGCTGTGGTGGAATAGACAAGGTCGCTTCTTCGTGGTCCCCTTGTGGGTGGAGCCCTCCATGGACTCCCGCAGCCGTTACCCTTCGTGGGTTGAAGTCTCCACTAACATGGATGTACGATACCAACTCCTATCAGAACCATGCCAAGAATCGCCGTGTCAACCTCATGCATTTGATCTCCCTACCTTACTCCTTTACATTACACTTGCATGTTTTAGTTTCTCTGCTATACTCTTAGAACTACATGTGTAGGGTGTACTTGACTTGCTATAACTGCCAAAGCAGCCTCTCAACTAAATTTGGGAAAAGGCAAAAAAATTATCTTGTCAAGTAGTCTAATCACCCCCTCTAGACATACTTTCGATCCTACAGCACTGTTGAGTAGATGTGGGGATCCCGAATTACGAGTCGAGATCGCCTAATGAACATGCTCAGTGATCCCAGAGATCAAGGCTCACCGAACACACATATACTGAATATTAAGAGTCTTACATCCAAATACCGATTATTACATCACGTGACCGAATGGTCAAGTTCACAGGGTAGGCCCTATAAGGCCAAATCACACCGATACAACTAGTAGCGGAAATCTTAGGGCTAAGCGGGTGCCCATGCCATCAGCCTACACCAACATGCATTCTGACTGGGAAGCGTCCTAGTTCGCAGGGGCGTCTCCAAAGATGTACTCATCTCCAAACTTCGGTCCTTCCATGTCTGGTCAATAATATAACCAGTGGCAAGCCAGTAAGTACTTTGAATGTACTCGCAAACAGCCCATGATATGAACAATGCAAGTGAAGGATAACAATAATATGCATCTTTGGTAGACAACAACTTGTTGTGAGAAACATGTTCATGGGTATGCAATATAAGCTAGATGTTGATTTGAAGAACAGGTTGCAGATATCAATATATCTGTCGAGGGATGAACGCACCGGTTCAACCTATATGCCAAGTCACCAAACTTGGTCATATCAACTCTTTCATATTAACACAATTTATCACATACTCACACACACTTGGTTTATGCGGAAACGACTGGACGTAGTTTAAGCAGCATCACCCAACTGTACTTGAGCGTGGACATGGCTATTAGAATAGTTTTACACTCTGCAGAGCTAGTACGCTGGACCCACGAGATCCGGGAAACTTCTTTGTCATCCACGACTCGCGATATGTAACATACCCAGGTAAGTACCCGATCAATGCCTTTCCCCTGACGATACTAGACAAAGAGGTCCACTCGATTGGTACCCATCCCACATGTTGTATGTCTTACGTGCACCAACTCTGGACAGTATCAACCAAGCGGGGACCAACAGTGTGCCTGGAACACGTAAAAACGGCATAGTCACCCTACCTGGCACGACCCCATCACGAGAGTGACCACACATCACTCCCGCCACTAGTAATGTGGCTCTTTGCTAGCACCGACTAGGGTAATCAACACAGGCCCATCCCATAAAGGGGTAACGTGGTCGTAGATGTAAGGTTGGGATGGTCAACACATCATAAATCTAATCCCATTTCCGAAACCATACTCACTCAAAATACCCGGTGCACCACTTCACCAAAATGGCCACCTAAATCATCATCATCATCGGGCATTAGTGGCACCTGATAACCCACTAGTATAGGGGATCAATTGCAGTCTTTCTCGATAAGTAAGAGTGTCAAACCCAACGAGGAGCTAAAGGTAGGACAAATATTCCCTCAAGTTCTATCGACCACCGATACAACTCTACACACACTTTACGTTCGCTTTACCTAGAACAAGTATAAAACTAGAAGTACTTTCTAGGTGTGATAGGATAGGTTTGCAAGATAATAAAGAACACATAAATAAAAACTAGGGGCTGTTAGATAAATAAACAATTACGTTAGTTTAACGAGTGTGGAAAAGTGGTGGTAGGAGTTGCTGAATTGTCCCTAAGCAATTGACTACGTTACTACACCGATAGCAAGTTTTATGTGGGACAGGCCACTGCTAGCATGTCATCCCTTACTTGGAATTCTATGCACTTATGATTGGAACTATTAGCAAGCATCCGCAACTACTAACGTTCATTAAGGTAAAACCCAACCATAGAAATAAGATACATTGGTCCCCCTTCAATCCCGTATGCATCAATTTCTATGGTAGGCTGAAGCTTCTGTCACCCTTGCCCTCCAATACATAGTCCTATCAACATACTACTAACCCTATGGTGTGATCCACGCGTGCGCTCATATGATGGGCACCAAAGGACATCAACATAACCACAAGCAAATTAAACCAATCATAGCAATTCATCAATCACCGATAGGACAACAAAAATCTACTCAGACATCATAGGATGGCAACACATCATTGGATAATAATATGAACATAAAGCACCATGTTCAATTAGAGGGTATAGTGGGTTGCTGGAGAGTGTACCCCTGAATATAGATGGGGGAAGGTGATGGAGTTGTTGGTGAAGATGACGAAGGTGTTGGTGTAGATCGTCGTCACACGATGATGTCCCGGGCGGCGTTCCGGCGCCGCCGGGAGAGAGGGGGAGGGAGCCCCCCTTCTTCTTCTTCTTCCTTGACCTCCTCCCTAGATGGGAGAAGGGTTTTCCCCTCTAGTCCATGGTCTCTAGTGCGGCGGAGGGGCGAGAGCCCCTCCGAGATTGGATCTCTCTCTCTGTGTCCTTCTGTTTCTGTGCTCCCAGATTCTGGCCTTTCACCATTTCTTAAATTCTCGGAGATCCGTAACTCCGATTGAGGTGTCCTTTTAACACGATTTTCTTCCTGATATTAGCTTTCTTGCGGTGAAAGAAGGCCCCCAACCGCCTTAGGGGTTGGTCATGATCCAGCCAGGCGCGCCTGGGGGGTAGGGCGCGCCTCCTGGGCTCGTGACCCCCTCGGGCATCGTTTCACGTTGATTCTTCTTCCCAAAAATTATGAATATTCCAAAAAAATCCCCGTAGGTTTTTTATTGCGTTTGGACTTCGTTTGGTATGGATATTCTGCGAAACAAAAAACATGCAACAAACAGGAACTGGCACTCGGCACTGGATCAATATGTTAGTCCCAAAAATAGTATAAGAAGTTGCCACAAGTACATGAAAGTTGTAGCATATTGGCATGAAACAATAAAAAATTATACATACGACGGAGACGTATCAACATCCCCAAGCTTAATTCCTTCTCGTCGTCGAGTAGGTAAATGATAAAAAAGATATTTTTTGATGTGGAATGCTACCTAGCATAATCTTGATCATATAATCTAATCATGGTAGGAATACTAAAACACGAGTGATTCGAAGCAATAGTCTATCATTTCACATAAAGACAATAATATTTTAAGCATAATAACAAAGCAATCATGTGTTCTCAAAATATCATGGCCAAAGAAAGTTATCTCTATAAAATCATATAGCCTGGCTATGCTCCATCTTCCCCACACAACGTATTTAAATCATGCACAACCCCGGTTTTAGCCAAGCAATTGGTTCATACTTTAGTGTTCTCAAACTTTTTCAACTTTCATGCAATACATGAGCGTGAGCCATGGACATAGCACTATAGGTGGAATAGAATATGATGGTTGTGGAGAAGACAAAAAGGAGGAGATAGTCTCACATCAACTAGGCGTATCAACGGGCTATGGAGATGCCCATCAATAGATATCAATGTGAGTGAGTATGGATTGCCATGCAACAGATGCACAAGAGCTATAAGTGTATGAAAGTTCAAAAAGAAACTAGTGGATGTTCTTCCAACTCGCTTGCTCATGAAGACCTAGGGCAATTTGAGTAAGCCCATCATTGGAATATACGAGCCAAGTTCTATAATGAAAATTTCCCACTAGTATATGAAAGTGACAACATAGGAGACTCTCTATCATGAAGATCATGGTGCTACTTTGAAGCACAAGTGTGGTAAAGGATAGTAGCATTGTCCCTTATCTCTTTTCTCTCATTTATTATTATTATTTTATTATTTTTTTTCTCCTTTTTTTGGTGGTCTTCTTTGGCCTCTCTTTGTTAATTTGGGCTTCATTGGCCTCTTTTATTACTTCCTCACATGGGACAATGCTCTAAGAATGATGATCATCACACTTTTATTTACTTACAACTCGATATTTGGAACAAAATATGACTATATGAATGCCTCCCGCAGTGTACCGGGATGTGCAATGATCTAGCGTAGCAATGACATCAAAAAAACAGACAAGACATGAAAACATCATGGTAGATATCTTACGATCATGCAAAGCAATATGACAATGATGGTGCGTGTCATAATAAACGGAACGATGGAAGTTGCATGGCAATATATCTCGGAATGGCTATGGAAATGCCATAATAGGTAGGTATGATGGCTGTTTTGAGGAAGGGTATATGGTGGGTGTAATGCACCGGCAAAAGTTGCGCGGTACTAGAGAGGCTAGCAATGGTGGAAGGGTGAGAGTGCGTATAATCCATGGACTCAACATTAGTCATAAAGAACTCACATACTTGTTGCAAAACTCTATTAGTCATCGAAACAAGGTACTACACGCATGCTCCTAGGGGAAGGGTTGGTAGGAGTTAACCATCGCACGATCCTGACTTCCACACAAAGGATGACAATCAATAAATAAATCATGCTCCGACTTCGTCACATAACGGTTCACCATACGTGCATGCTACGGGAATCACAAACCTTAACACAAGTATTTCTACGAATACACAATTACTCACTAGCATGACTCTAATATCACATCTTCATGTCGCAAAACTATTGCAAGGAATCAAACATATCATATTCAGTGATCTACAAGTTTTATGTAGGATTTTATGACTAACCATGTGAATGACCAACTCCTGTTAACTCTTTAAATAGGTATAAGTGAAGCATGAGAGTTTAATTCTTTCTACAAAAGATATGCCCCGCTCTAACAAATATAAGTGAAGCAAAAGAGCATTCTACAAATGGCGGTTTTCTATGTGTAGGGAAACATGCAATCCAAACTTCAAATGATATAAGTGAAGCACATGAAGCATTCTATAAAGCCATACTCAAAAGATATAAGTGAAGTGCAAAGAGCATTCTATAAATCAACCAAGGACTATCTCATACCAGCATGGTGCATAAAAGAAAAAGGAAAAATAAACACAAAATACGCTCCAAGAATTTTCACATATCATGTGACGAATAAAAATATAGCTCCGAGTAAAATTACCGATGGATTGTAGACGAAAGAGGGGATGCCTTTCGGGGCATCCCCAAGATTAGACACTTGAGTCTTCCTTGAATATTACCTTGGGGTGCCTCTAGCATCCCCAAGCTTAGGCTCTTGTCTCTCCTAATTCCTTCATCCATCGTGGTCTCACTGAAAACTTGAAAACTTCAATCACACAAAACTCAACAAAACCTTCATGAGATCCGTTAGTATAATAAAGTAAATCATCACTTTAAGTACTGTTTTGAACTCATTCCAAATTCATATTAGCATTATATCTACTGTAAGAAACCTTCACCATGGTTCATACCCCCCGATACTACCCATAGATTCATCAAAATAAGAGAACAATGCATAGAAAACAGAATCTGTCGAAAACAGAACAGTCTGTATTAATCTGAACGTATACCATACTTCTGATACTTCAAGAATTCTCAAAAAATTATTATAATTAAGGCAATCTGTATATCAATCAGCAACAAAAATAATCAACTCAATAGCATTGGCATGCCATAAAAGAACAATTCATGCACATCAAGTAACGGCCAATACATAGCATAAGCAGTTTCTTGCAATTTTATTGTATTGGAAACATAGAGAGGTGGAGATGTAGTTCCTCTCTCATAATAATTGCAAGTAGGAGCAGCAAGCACATGCATATTATATTCATCAAAATCATCATGTGTAATAGTAGAAGGCCACCCATCTATGTAATCTCTAATAAGAGCAAACTTCTCTGATATAGTGTAGTTGGGAGAGTTCAAAAAGATAATAGGACTATCATAAGTGGGTGTGATAGCAACAATTTCATGTTTAACATAATGAACTATAGCAAGTTCATCTTTATAAGCATCATTCATATTGGCATCATGGCCACAAGCATAGCAAGCATCAAGTTCATCAAAAAGGGATATTTCAAACGTATCCAAGGGATCATAGCAATCAACATAGCATTCATCCTTCGGTAAGAACGAAGGGAAATTAAACAATGTATGAGTTGAAGAGTTACTCTCATTAGAAGGTGGGCACGGGTAGCTAGTCCGCTCCTCGTCCTTTTGTTCTTCGCTCTCCTCGCCATCTTTTTCATCTAATGAGCTCCGAGTTTCAACATTTTCTTCTTCCATAATTTCCTGCAAATTTTAGTCTCTTCTTGGGCAGCGTAGAACTTCTCAATAAATCGATAAATATGGGCATTATATTCATAATTAGTATAACAATAACGAAGCATAACCAAATTTTCAGATCGGTAAACATCATCATCATTATCATCACACTTTTTAAACAGAGCTTCAATTTCATAAGCACCCATGAAAGCAATAAACTATTCTATTTGTTCCACATCATAGTAATCATATATACCATTAGCATAAGAAGCCACAGTTTCATTAGCATTAAATTTACAAGAAAAAGGAAGGTGTTTAGTCTTCATCCTAGAGCAACAAGTAATATCATATCTCAAGCATAGATCTCAAGCATACCATTTCAACATATGAATTTGTTACCATAATAGTTTCCCTTTTTGAGTCAAGCGATAATCCATAAAGTGTTCATGTTGATCCAACGTGTATCCCATTATATAATTGAATGGGGTTTTCTCAAGATTATTAAAGAAGTGCATAATATTTTCCACATAACGAGCATCGAGGGTTTTAGGAGGTTCCCCATCTCCATGAGTAGCAAGTACACCTAATTTTTTGGTATTTCGTGTACCATATCCATAACTAAAGATAGAGAACAACTTAGAACAGCAAATAAATCTACTTAGTGATAAAGCAAACAAGCACACACGAGGATATTCACCCCACGCTATTGCTCCCCGGCAACGGCACCAGAAAAAGGTCTTCATAACCCACAAGTATAGGGGATCAATTGTATCCTTTCCCGATAAGAAAGAGTGTCGAACCCAACGAGGAGCTAAAGGTAGGACAAATATTCCCTCAAGTTCTATCGCCCACCGATACAACTCTACGCACACTTTACGTTCTCTTTACCTAGAACAAGTATGAAACTAGAAGTACTTTGTAGGTGTGATAGGATAGGTTTGCAAGATAATAAAGAACACGTAAATAAAAACTAGGGGATGTTAGATAAAGAAACAATTACGTTCGTTTAACGAGTGTGGAAAAGTGGTGGTAGGAGTTGCGGAATTGTCCCTAAGAAATCGACTATTAGCATGTCATCCCTTACTTGGAATTCTATGCACTTACGATTGGAACTATTAGCAAGCATCCGCAACTACTAACGTTCATTAAGGTAAAACCCAACCATAGCAATAAGATATATTGGTCTCCCTTCAATCCTGTATGCATCTATTTCTATGCTAGGCTGAAGCTTCTGTCACCCTTGCCCTCCAGTACATAGTTCTATAAACATACTACTAACCCTATGGTGTGATCCACGTGCACGCTCATATGATGGGCACCAAAGGATCGCAACATAACCACAAGCAAATTAAACCAATCATAGCAATTCATCAATCACCGATAGGACAATGAAAATCTACTCAGACATCATAGGATGGCAACACGTCATTGGATAATAATATCAAGCATAAATCACCATATTCAAGTAGAGGGTACAGCGGGTTGCGGGAGAGTGGACTACTGAATATAGATGGGGGAAGGTGATGGAGGTGTTGGTGAAGATAACGGAGGTGTTGGTGTAGATCGTAGTCACACCATGATGTCCCGGGCGGCGTTCCGGCGCCTCCGGGAGAGAGGGGGAGAGAGCCCCCTTTTTATTCTTCTTCCTTGACCTCCTCCATAGATGGGAGAAGGGTTTCCCCTCTGGTCCATGGTCTCCATGGCGGCGGAGGGGCGAGAGTCCCTCCAAGATTGGGTTCTCCCTCTGTGTCCTTCTGTTTCTGTGCTCCCAGATTCTGGCCTTTCACCGTTTCTTAAATTCCTGGAGATCCGTGACTCCGATTGAGGTGTCCTGTTAACACGATTTTCTTCCTGATATTATCTTCCTTGCGGCGAAAGAAGGGCCCCAACCGCCTTAGGGTTGGTCACGAGCCTGCCAGGCGCGCCTGGGGGTAGGGCGCGCCTCCTGGGCTCGTTACCCGCTCGGGCATCGTTTCGCGTTGATTCTTCTTCGCAAAAATCATAAATATTCCAAAAAAAATCCCCGTAGTTTTTTTATTGCGTTTGGACTTCGTGTGGTATGGATATTTTGCGAAACAAAAAACATGCAACAAACAGGAACTGGCACTGGGTACTGGATCAATATGTTAGTCGCAAAAATAGTATAAAAAGTTGCCAAAAGTATATGAAAGTTGTAGCATATTGGCATGAAACAATCAAAAATTATAGATACGACGGAGACGTATCAGGACCCAACGGGGTTTTCATAAACCTTTGATTTATGTCATCATCATGCTCATGCTAATACTATTCTCACTTAACTTTTCAACATGATATTGGCATGACCCTCATAGCTGGTCGGATCAAGCTCAATGCATGTGCTCCGGAGGAGCCATCATTAACATCACATCAATGATTTACCGACACTTATGATCTTATGCAACGGAAATATTTGCTATACTAACATGCATCATAACATATGCTTAGTCATGGTCAAAGGGCTGCTTGCCTTGGTCACCTATAGGTATCCTGGGTCTTCGAGGTCTTCCGCTCTGACTCCTTCGTCACATGGGTTTTCTATCGTCGTATAAAGATAAAATAATAAGTAGCTCACTCCAAAACAGATCACAAAGTCATTTTAAAAATGTTGGTTATTTCTGATAAATCTAGGTTGTTATTTTAAAAATATTTGCTTCTGGTTTTAGTGAAGGAATATTTTTAAAATCAACTTAACAGAAGCAAAACTATTCCAATTTAATCCTTTTTATTATTATAAAATAGGATAGTTATTGCAAAAACTACTTTAAAGGTTCTGATAAGCACTACATGTTTTTAGAAGAATATTAGTGGAATAATTATATTTTTTACACTCGTTAAATCTTTTTATAAAAATCATTGAAAATCAAGTTTTAAAATAAAAGAAGAAGGGCTACAGCCCCTGGACTGACTTCGCCTGTGACTGGGCCGGTCCAAAGGCCAGCCAGCTAGCCTGCCCAGGCGCGCACATCGTCAGGTTTGAACCTGACGCGCGGGCCCCTGGGGGTAGTGGCTGCAGGCACCGAGGGAGAGAGAGATGGGCTACCGATAGGTGGGGCAGACTTGTCGGGGTCGTCTCCTACCTCAGGCCAGAGAGGAGGAGGAGCACGCTGGGGTGGCTAACAACGTTCTCAGGCCCTGACCAAGACGGGAATGGGTCCGGCTCGTTGTTGCATACCTGATGGTGGTCGAGACAACAACGGAGGGCCCCAGGTTCACTGGCAACGAGGAAGCCGCGGCGGAGGAGTTTCGGGCGAAGGTGGAGGTGGTAGCTAGAGGCACGGATTTGCTTGGGAAAGAGGGGGAAAGATTCCTGGTGTCACGGGGAGTGTTTTGGGGGCAGAGGGACCCAAGAGCTGACGTGTAGCCGGAGATCGACCGAAGCTCCGAGGCGGAGGGGCCTCGATCGACCTCAAGCACCGGGGCTCTTGTGGCTTACTGGGGTGGCTAGGGGGGTGCTAGAGGTTGTTGCGATGAGGTTTGTGGGGTGCTGGAGCGAGGGGAAGGCTATAAATAGGCCCGCGACGGTGAGCCGACTCGGGAGCGCCGGTGATTCACCATGGTGCACATGGGGGTGTAGAGAGGAGGTGGAGTCGAAGCAACGGTCTCAGGACATGGTTTTGGACTGCCAGGGCTCACTGCGAGGAAGGGAGAGAAAGGACAGACGAGCATCCGTGGCCACGCATCTTTGGCCGGTTCTGGTGCGCGCAGGCACGCGTTGCACCACTCTTAGCACGGGAGAGGAGGCGCCCTGATGGTCACCTGATGCAGAGGGGCTGTCGGGGAGGAGGTTAGACACTTCTAGGGAGGCAGGAACTCGCCGAGAGAGTCGCCCCCACCTCGGTGGCTTCCTGTAGCACGCCCAGAGTGCACCTTTGGCATGCCATGGCATGCTGGCGCACCCTGGGGTGCCTTGGACTGGTCTAGCATATCGTGGGCACTGGCTGGGATGTGGCTAGCCGTTGAAGACCCGTGGGAGCTTCGACTGGTCAAGGGGGACAAGAAAAACAGGTGCTGTCAGCCTTGAGCTGAAGCTTAGAATGGCAATTTTGTCATTTCTACTTTGAACCAGAGAGGGGCTAGTTGACTCGGGCTTGGTCTTGATGCTAGCCACCTAATCTGAGAGTTTGGGGGAAAGGGTTCGGGTTTAGCTAAGGTTAGGGGGGCTTTTACCCATCTGTCAGAAGGTGCTCGACAGTGGTTTGGGGTGGTTGCACCCCACCACTGGTTTTGCAACTTAATATGATTGGGTTTGGTGCTAAAATAAGGGGTTTCACCAAGTTTGAGCTCCATTGGACAAGTTTAGCTTTGTAAACTTGAAAACATCACCAAATGACCTGATATGTTCCTTCCAAAGAGAGTGTGGGAAAATTAAGTCCCACAAATCCCATTTTTGGTATGGAACCCTCATTTGAGGTATTAGGCACTCCTGCAAAGTTTCAACTCCATTGGACAAACTTTGCTATGTAGAGTTGCTCTAACTTCAATCTGGACAGAAGGGGTTTTGCAGTTATTTGGTGTCCTTATTCACCTTGGCCTACCCCTGGGTCCCCTTGGCCGCCTCTTTGCCGACAGCTAGATCCCAGCTGACGGCAAAGCCTACCCCTAGGTCCCCTTGGCCGCCTCTTTGCCGACAGCTTTGTCCCAGCTGACGGCAAAGCCGAAAAATTGGTATTCCCACAGTTGCCAGAATGCACAGGCTGCCGCCACGTGTCTTCTTTGCCGACAGCCCACCGATGGCAAAGCCTTTGCCGTCAGTGAGCTGTAGGCAAAGACCCTCTTTGCTTTTTTTCATATTTGTTTTCAGTTAATTCCCTGCATTTGCAAAACATAGATTCAAACAGCAACATATATATGTTGAATCTGCCTCTAAACAACACCACAAGTGCATCACAAAGTGCAAACAGCACAACACAAGTGCAAACAACACGAATATATGTCATTAAAGTGCAAACAAGATCACAAATTATTACAAAGCATCACAAGTGCATCCACAAATACAATTGCATTACAAAGTTCATCTAGGACTACACAAGTGCATTACAAAGTCTCGAGCATCCATCCATATGCCATGCTGCTTTATCAAAATCTGCATAATGAGATATGGCCTAGGGATACCACTGGAATTTTCTACGAATTTACTGAGAATATTTCCTTTGGAAATATTTCAAATGGACAAAACAGATAGAAATGGTTTTCAGGGTTTTATTGAAATAATAATAATATAAATAGTGGTTAAAAATCTTATGTATGGAAAATATATGTCCTTCTGATCATCTCCAAATTTTATCAGATTTTTCTAAGGCAGAAAAGTATTTTTCCATATAGGAATACAAATTTTTCCTCAGAAATGGACATTTAAATAAATTAGGAAAATAATTCATAAAATAATTATATCATGGTTTTGGTGCTCTAAAATGGTGCTAGAACGAGATCACCAACTTTGGGTAAGAACACTCCTTGCCATCAAGGGCATGTAGTGCAACTCAAAGCAGGGTTTTGCTTTAACAAGAAATATGAAAAAGGGTTTTGAAAATTAATTTGATCTTGAGAATTGTAGTTTTTATCTTCACATGATCAAGCATACAAAAATACAATGACAATCATGGCACTCACATCATTGGTTTGAAAAAGTTATAATAAACTCAGATTTTTGAGTTAGACAGAAAGTGGTGGTAAAAATAGGGTGTGACAGACCTATCCCCCTTACAAGAATATCGTCCCCGAGATTCCTAAGCTTGGTACTAAAAAGGTATGGAAACTCAGATCGGAGATAGTCTTGACGCTCCCATGTTGCTTCTACTTCGGTGTGGTTGCTCCACTGAACCTTGAAATACTTGATGGTGCGGCTTCTGGTGCAACGCTCTGCTTCATCCAAGATGCGGATTGGCTTCTCACGGTAAGTGAGGTCTGGCTGAAGGTCGATGGCCTGGTGGTTAATGTCCTTGTAAAGATCGGAATGGTTTGGCGCTTGAAGACACTTCCAAAGTTGTGACACGTGGAAGACGTTGTGTACACCCAAAAGTTCCGGAGGTAGCTCCAACTGGTAAGCAACTTCTCCACGCCTTGCTGTGATCTTAAAAGGTTCAATGAACCTTGGAGCAAGTTTCCCTTTAACGTGGAAACACTTGGTTCCCTTAAGATGTGTGGCACAGAGGTAGACCTGGTCTCCGGAAACGAACTCCACATCTGTGCGGTGAGAATCCGCATAGCTCTTGTGTCGGGACTTGTCTGCTTTTAGGTTCTCTCGAAGAAGCTGCACCTTATCTTTTGCTTCTTGCAGAACTTCCGGTCCAAAAATCAACCCTTCACTCGTTTCCGACCAGTTGAGAAGGGTGCGGCACTTTTCTTCATACAACACCTCAAATGGAGATTGGACTGGTGGTTGTTGTTGTATGAGAACTCAGCGAATGGCAGACAGTCTTCCCATTTGGCACCGTGTGCCAAGACACAAGCGCGGAGCATATATTCGAGTATCAGGTTTACTCTCTCCGTTTGTCCGCCCGTTTTCGGGTGGAAAGCGGTGCTGAAAGAGAGTTTGGTTCCGAGGGCTTCTTGGAACTTCTTCCAGAATCTAGAGGTGAACTGCGTGCCTCGGTCAGATACAATCTCCTTGGGAACTCCGTGGAGACTCACTATACGATGGATGTATAGACTAGCCAATTGGCTTCCATCATAAGTGGTGTTGACTAGAATGAAATGGGCCACCTTTGTCAGATGGTCGACAATGATCCATATGGAGTTATGCCCCTTGCTTGACCTGGGCAATCCGGTGATGGAGTCCATGCCGACCTTGTCCCACTTCCATTCTGGCACTTGAAGTGTTTGTAGCAGTGCAGCAGGTCGCTGATGTTCAGCCTTGACTCGTTGGCACGTGTCGCACTTGGCAACATAAGACGCTATTTCCCTCTTCATGCCATGCCACCATAATTTTTCTCGGAGATCTTGATACATCTTGGTACCACCGGGGTGAATAGAGTAGAGTGTATCATGTGCTTCCTGTAGGATCAAATCCTTGAGTTTTGCCTTGTTGGGTACGCACAAACGTTTCCTAAACCACACTACTCCTTGTTCATCCACTGAGAATTCTGGGGCCTTGCCTTCTTGAATCTTCTTCTTGATGCCTTCAATGCTCTTGTGCCCCTTCTCGGCTGCCTTGATATCGTCATCCAGCATTGGTTTGACTTCGAGGTTAGCGAGGAATCCTGATTCCACTAGCTCCAACCCGAAATTCTCCATTTCCTCATACAAGGAGGGTATCCTTTCCTTGATCATGACGTTCAAGGTGCTGGTCTTCCTGCTTAAGGCATCAGCCACTACATTGGCCTTTCCGGGGTGATATTGAATGCTGAGGTCGTAATCTTTGATTAATTCCAACCATGTTCGTTGCCTCATATTCAATTCCCTTTGAGTGAATATATATTTCAGACTTCTGTGGTCGGTGTATATTTCACATCGCTTCCCCAGAAGGTAATGTCGCCATGTCTTTAGAGCATGCACTATTGCTGCCAACTCGAGATCATGGGTGGCATAATTCTCCTCATGTGGACGCAGTTGCCGTGACAGATATGCCACGACTCTGCCGTCTTGCATTAGGACTCCACCGAGCCCGGTTCTAGAGGCATCACAATATATCACAAACTCCTTGCTGATATCCGGAGTGGCCAATACCGGGGCGGTAGTTAATCTCTTCTTGAACTCCTCGAAGCTTGCTTCACACTCCGGCATCCATTCGAACTTCTTGCCTTTCTTCAAGAGCCGAGTCATGGGTCGAGCGATGTGGGAGAATCCTTCTACAAACTTGCGGTAGTATCCCGCGAGCCCGAGGAAGCTCCTGACTTCCTTCACATCAATTGGCGACTCCCTTTTGGTTACCGTAGTAATCTTGGAGGGATCAACTGCCAATCCACTTGCCGTCATAGTATGACCCAAGAATCCAACCTCGTTTAGCCAGAATTGGCATTTGGTAAATTTGGCATAAAGTTGGTGCTCTTGAAGCTTTTCCAACACTGACCTCAAGTGTTGCTCATGCTCTTCTTCGGACTTGGAAAAGATTAATATGTCATCAATAAACACGACGACAAACTTATCCAGGTATTCCATGAAGACCTTGTTCATGAGGTACATGAAGTAAGTTGGGGCATTAGTCAACCCGAAATACATGACAGTGCATTTATATAGACCGTATCGGGTCACGAATGCAGTCTTGGGTATGTCCTCAGGTCGGATCTTCAGTTGGTAGTATCCAGATCGGAGATCGATCTTGGAAAATACCTTAGCTCCATTTAACTGGTCAAACAAGTTTTCAATCTTGGGGAGTGTATACTTGTTCTTGATCGTGACTTCATTGAGATAACGGTAATCGACGCAGAGTCTGATAGTTCCATCCTTCTTAGACACGAACAGAACAGGTGATCCCCAAGGTGATGCACTCGGACGAATGAACCCTTTCTTGAGTTGCTCATCCAGCTGCTTCTTCAGCTCCGCTAGCTCTTCGGATCCCATCCTGTAAGGCTTCTTATAGATAGGCCTCGACCCGGGCATGAGCTCAATGATGAACTCGATGTCTCGTTCGGGAGGCATCCCTGGTATCTCATCAGGAAAGACGTCTGGGTACTCACGGACTATCGACACTTGGTCCAGCTCTTCTCCTGACAGGCTGTTAACCTGCGGTACTCGAGTGGTTACTGGCTCAGCGACATACTTGACTTTGACCCCTTGGTCGCTTGTCATGGTAATAGCCTTGTTGGCACAGTCCAAGATGCTCTGATGTTTGGCCAACCAATCCATGCCGAGAATTACTTCTAGGCCTTGCGACTTAATGACAATGAGGTCTGCTAAGAAGCTTATCCCATTGATAACAATCCCGACATTCCTACACCCTAGGTTGGTCCTTAACACTGCTCTCAGGTTTTGTATTGCCATTTTCCCGTTGAGTAGAGTAGGCTTTAAACCACATTTTCCCGCAAATCTTTGTGTAACAAAAGAATGCGAAGCACCACAATCAAACAATATTGTTGCCGGGGTGGAGTTGACGAGGAACGTACCCAGAATGCAGTCCGGGTCATCCTGTGCCTCTTCTGCGGAGATATGTTTGATCCGCCCCCTGCTGTGATATTGTTGGTTGCGGGGAGCTTGGTTCCTGCCTGGTGCTCCTTGGCCTTGGTTTGGCGCATTGGGGCGCGGTGCGTCAGGTTTCTTGTTGGGACAGTATCTGGAATAGTGCACTGTCTGTCCACATCCAAAATAGGTAACTTGTGCTGGAAGGTTGGTCTTGACTCCACTATTGTTCGGTGGGTTGAATGTTGGCTTGGTGTTGACTTGCTGCTGAGGCTGGTAGTGTTGGGGAACGTCGCATGGGAAACAAAATTTTCCTACGCGCACGAAGACCTATCATGGTGATGTCCATCTACGAGAGGGGATGTGTGATCAACGTACCCTTGTAGACCGTACAGCAGAAGCGTTAGTGAACACGGTTGATGTAGTGGAACGTCCTCACGTCCCTCATCCGCCCCGTGAACCGTCCCGCGATCAGTCCCACGATCTAGTGCCGAACGGACGGCACCTCCGCGTTCAGCACACGTACAGCTCGACGATGATCTCGGCCTTCTTGATCCAGCAAGAGAGACGGAGAGGTAGAAGAGTTCTCCGGCAGCGTGACGGCGCTCCGTAGGTTGGTGATGATCTTGTCTCAGCAGGGCTCCGCCCGAGCTCCGCAGAAACGCGATCTAGAGGAAAAACCGTGGAGGTATGTGGTCGGGCTGCCGTGGAAAAAGTCGTCTCAAATCAGCCCTAAAACCTCCTTATATATAGGGGGAAGAGGGGGAGCCTTGCGTTGGGGCTCAAGGAGCCCCAAGGGGGTCGGCCGAGCCAAGGGGGGAAGGTCTCCCCCCCCAAACCGAGTTCAACTTGGTTTGGTGGGTGGAGTCCTTCTTCCCTTTCCCACCTCCTCCTTTTTTTTATTTTCTCTTTGATTTTCTTCCTATGGCACATAGGGCCTTCTTGGGCTGTCCCACCAGCCCACTAAGGGCTTGTGTGCCACCCCCAAGGCCTATGGGCTTCCCAGGGGTGGGTTGCCCCCCCGGTGAACTCCCGGAACCCATTCGTCATTCCCGGTACATTCCCGGTAACTCCGAAAACCTTCCGGTAATCAAATGAGGTCATCCTATATATCAATCTTCGTTTCCGGACCATTCGGGAAACCCTCGTGACGTCCGTGATCTCATCCAGGACTCCGAACAACATTCGGTAACCAACCATATAACTCAAATACACATAAAACAACGTCGAACCTTAAGTGTGCAGACCCTGCGGGTTCGAGAACTATGTAGACATGACCCGAGAGACTCCTCGGTCAATATCCAATAGCGGGACCTGGATGCCCATATTGGATCCTACATATTCTACGAAGATCTTATCGTTTGAACCTCAGTGCCAAGGATTCATATAATCCCGTATGTCATTCCCTTTGTCCTTCGGTATGTTACTTTCCCGAGATTCGATCGTCAGTATCCGCATACCTATTTCAATCTCGTTTACCGGCAAGTCTGTTTACTCATTCCGTAATACAAGATCCCACAACTTACACTAAGTCACATTGCTTGCAAGGCTTGTGTGTGATGTTGTATTACCGAGTGGGCCCCGAGATACCTCTCCATCACACGAAGTGACAAATACCAGTCTTGATCCATACTAACTCAACGAACACCTTCGGAGATACCTGTAGAGCATCTTTATAGTCACCTAGTTACGTTGCGACGTTTGATACACACAAAGTATTCCTCCGGTGTTAGTGAGTTATATGATCTCATGGTCATAGGAACAAATACTTGACACGCAGAAAAAAACAGTAGCAACAAAATGACACGATCAACATGCTACGTCTATTAGTTTGGGTCTAGTCCATCACGTGATTCTCCTAATGACGTGATCCAATTATCAAGCCACAACACCTTGTTCATAATCAGAAGACACTGACTATCTTTGATCAACTGGCTAGCCAACTAGAGGCTTGCTAGGGATAGTGTTTTGTCTATGTATCCACACATGTAAATGAGTCTTCATTCAATACAATTATAGCATGGATAATAAACGATTATCTTGATATAGGAATTATAATAATAACTATATTTATTATTGCCCCTAGGGCGTAATTCCAACAGTCTCCCACTTGCACTAGAGTCAATAATCTAGCCCTCACATCATCATGCGAATTACATTGTAATAAATCTAACACCCATACAGTTCTGGTGTTGACCATGCTTTGGCCGTGGAAGAGGATCCGTGTGCACTTTGCATATATTTACGTCCTCCCCTTCGACGTAGTCGCGGATGAGGTTGAAGCATCGTTTGATGTGTCTGGACTTCTTGTGAAACCGTGGTTCCTTTGCTAAGGCAATGGCACCCGTGTTGTCACAGAACAAGGTTATTGGATTCAGTGCACTTGGCACCACTCCAAGATCCGTCATGAACTGCTTCAACCAGACACCCTCCTTAGCCGCCTCCGAGGCAACCATGTACTCCGCTTCACATGTAGAATCTGCTACGACGCTTTGCTTGGAACTGCACCAGCTTACCGCACCCCCATTAAGAATAAATACGTATCCGGTTTGCGACTTAGAGTCGTCCGGATCTGTGTCAAAGCTTGCATCGACGTAACCTTTTACGGCGAGCTCTTCGTCACCTCCATACACGAGAAACATCTCCTTAGTCCTTTTTAGGTACTTCAGGATATTCTTGACCGCCGTCCCGTGATTCACTCCTGGATTACTCTAGAACCTACCTGCCATAATTATGGCCAGGCTAACATTCGGTCTAGTGCACAACATTGCATACATGATAGAACCTATGGCTGAAGCATAGGGGGCGGAGCGCATATGCTCTCTATCCTCATCAGTTGCTGGGCACTGAGTCTTACTCAATCTCGTACCTTGTAAAACTGGCAAGAACCCTTACTTGGACTGTTCCATTTTGAACCTCTTCAAAACTTTATCAAGGTATGTGCTTTGTGAAAGTCTTATCAGGCGTTTTGATCTATCCCTATAGATCTTAATGCCTAGAATGTAAGCAGCTTCTCCTAGGTCCTTCATAGAGAAACTTTTATTCAAGTAATCCTTTATGCTCTCCAAAAACTCTACGTTGTTTCCAATCAACAATATGTCATCCACATATAATATTAGAAACGCCACAGAGCTCCCACTCACTTTCTTGTAAATACAAAATTCTCCAACCACTTGTATAAACCCAAATGCTTTGATCACCTCATCAAAGCGTTTGTTCCAACTCCGAGATGCTTGCACCAGTCCATAAATGGATCGCTGGAGCTTGCACACCTTGTTAGCATTCTTAGGATCGACAAAACCTTCGGGTTGCATCATATACAATTCTTCCTTAAGGAAACCGTTAAGGAACGCCGTTTTGACATCCATCTGCCAGATTTCATAATCGAAAAATACAGCTATTGCTAACATGATTCTGACGGACTTAAGCATCGCTACGGGTGAGAATGTCTCATCGTAGTCAACTCCTTGAACTTGTGAAAAACCCTTTGCCACAAGTCGAGATTTATAAACGGTCACATTGCCGTCAGCGTCTGTCTTCCTCTTAAAGATCCATTTGTTCTGAATAGCCTTGCGGCCCTCAGGCAGTACTTCCAAAGTCCACACTTTGTTCTCATACATGGATCCTATCTCGGACTTCATGGCTTCTAGCCATTTGTTAGAATCTGGGCCCACCATTGCTTCTTCATAATTTGCAGGTTCATTGTTGTCCAACAACATGATTGATAAGACGGGATTACCGTACCACTCTGGAGCAGCACGTGGTCTCGTCGACCTGCGTGGTTCGACAGAAACTTGAACCGGAGTTTCATGATCATCATCATTAACTTCCTCCTCAACCGGCGTCGCAACGACAGAGGTTTCCCCTTGCCCTACGCCACCATCCAGAGGGATGAGAGGTTCGACAACCTCGTCAAGCTCTGTCTTCCTCCCACTCAATTCTCTCGAGAGAAACTCCTTCTCCAGAAAAGCTCTATTTTTAGCAACAAACACTTTGCCCTCGGATTTGAGATAGAAGGTGTACCCAACTGTCTCTTTTGGGTAACCTATGAAGACGCACTTTTCCGCTTTGGGTTCCAGCTTTTCAGGCTGAAGCTTTTTGACATAAGCATCACATCCCCAAACTTTAAGAAACGACAACTTTGGCCTTTTGCCATACCACAGTTCGTATGGTGTCGTCTCAACGCATTTTGATGGTGCCCTATTTAAAGTGAATGCAGCTGTTTCTAATGCATAACCCCAAAATGATAACGGCAAATCGGTAAGAGACATCATAGATCGCACCATCTCTAATAAAGTACGATTATGGCGTTCGGACACACCATTACGCTGTGGTGTTCCAGGAGGTGTCAACTGTGAAACAATTCCACATTGTCTTAAGTGAGCACCAAACTCGAAACTCAGATATTCACCCCCACGATCAGACCGTAGGAACTTGATCTTCTTGTTACGATGATTTTCAACTTCACTCTGAAATTGCTTGAACTTTTCAAATGTTTCAGACTTGTGCTTCATTAAGTAGACATAACCATATCTACTCAAATCGTCAGTGAAGGTCAGAAAATAACGATATCCGCCGCGTGCCTCTACGCTCATCGGACCACACACATCGGTATGTATGATTTCCAACAAGTCACTTGCACGCTCCATTGTTCCGGAGAACGGAGTTTTAGTCATCTTGCCCATGAGGCATGGTTCGCACGTGTCAAGTGAATCAAAGTCAAGTGACTCCAAAAGTCCATCGGCATGGAGTTTCTTCATGCGCTTTACACCAATATGACCTAAGCGGCAGTGCCACAAAAATATGGCGCTCTCATTGTTAACTCTAAATCTTTTGGTCTCAATGTTATGTATGTGTGTATCGCTATCAAGATTCAATATGAACAATCCTCTCACATTGGGTGCATGACCATAAAAGATGTTACTCATAGAAATAGAACAACCATTATTCTCTGACTTAAAAGAGTAACTATCTCGCAATAAACAAGATCCAGATATAATGTTCATGCTCAACGCAGGCACTAAATAACAATGATTCAAGTTCATAACTAATCCTGATGGTAATTGAAGTGAAACTGTGCCGACGACGATTGCATACACCTTGGAACCATTTCCTACGCGCATCGTCACTTCATCTTTTGCCAGCCTTCGTCTATTCCGCAGTTCCTGTTTCGAGTTGCAAATATGAGCAACAGAACCGGTATCGAATATCCAGGCACTACTACGAGAGCCGGTTAAGTACACATCAATAACATGTATATCAAATATACCTGATTTTTCTTTGGCCGCCTTTCTATCTGCCAGATACTTGGGGCAATTGCGCTTCCAGTGACCCATACCCTTGCAATAGTAACACTCTGTTTCAGGCTTAGGTCCAGCTTTGGGTTTCTTCGTCGGATTGGCAACAGGCTTGCCGCTCTTCGTTGAATTTCCGTTCTTGCCTTTTTCGTTTCTCTTGAAACTAGTGGTCTTAGTCACCATCAACACTTGATGCTCTTAACGGAGTTCAGACTCTGCGACTTTCAGCATCGCAAACAACTCGCCGAGAGACTTGTTCATCCCTTGCATGTTGTAGTTCAACACAACGCATTTATAGCTTGGCGGAAGTGATTGAAGGATTCTGTCAGTGATAGCCTCTTGCGGGAGTTCAATCCCCAGCTCAGCTAGACGGTTTGAGTACCCAGACATTTTGAGCACATGTTCACTGACAGACGAGTTCTCCTCCATCTTGCAAGCATAGAATTTATCGGAGGTCTCATACCTCTCGATCCGGGCGTTCTTCTGAAAGATAGACTTCAACTCCTGGAACATCTCAAATGCTCCATGATGCTCAAAGCGACGTTGAAGTCCCGGTTCTAATCCATACAAGACTGCACATTGAACTACTGAGTAGTCCTCCTTACGTGCTAACCAAGCGTTCTTAACATCCTGATCAGCCGTAGCGGGTGGTTCATATCCTAGCGCAGCATTAAGGACATAATCCTTCTTCCCAGCTTGTAAGATTAGCTTAAGATTACGAGCCCAGTCTACAAAGTTGCTTCCATCATCTTTCAACTTAGCTTTCTCTAGGAACGTATTAAAATTCAGGGTGACTGTCGCGTGAGCCATGATCTACAACACAAATATATTCAAAGTGGACTTAGACTATGTTCTAGATAATTAGAGTTTAACTTAATCAAATTATTCGCTAAACTCCCACTCAAAAAGTACATCTCTCTAGTCATTTGAGTGGTTCATGATCCACTTACACTAGCTCAAGTACGATCATCACGTGAGTTGAGCATAGTTTCAGTGGTAAGCATCCCTATGCTAATCATATCATCTATACGATTCATGCTCGACCTTTCGGTCTCATGTGTTCCGAGGCCATGTCTGCACATGCTAGGCTCGTCAAGCTTAACCCGAGTGTTCCGCGTGTGCAACTGTTTTGCACCCGTTGTATGTGAACGTTGAGTCTATCACACCCGATCATCACGTGGTGTCTCGAAACGACGAACTGTAGCAACGGTGCACAGTCGGGGAGAACACAATTTCGTCTTGAAATTTTAGTGAGAGATCACCTCATAATGCTACCGTCGTTCTAAGCAAAATAAGGTGCATAAAAGGATTAACATCACATGCAATTCATAAGTGACATGATATGGCCATCATCACATGCTCCTTGATCTCCATCACCAGAGCACCGGCACGATCTTCTTGTCACCGGCGCCGCACCATGATCTCCATCAACGTGTCGCCATCGGGGTTGTCGTGCTACTCATGCTATTACTACTAAAGCTACATCCTAGCAAAATAGTAAACGCATCTGCAAGCACAACCTTTAGTATAAAGACAACCCTATGGCTCCTGCCGGTTGCCATACCATCGACGTGCAAGTCGATATTATCTATTCCAACATGATCATCTCATACATCCAATATATCACATCACATCATTGGCCATATCACATCACAAGCATACCCTGCAAAAACAAGTTAGACGTCCTCTAATTTTGTTGTTGCATGTTTTACGTGGTGACCATGGGTATCTAGTAGGATCGCATCTTACTTACGCAAACACCACAACGGAGATATATGAGTTGCTATTTAACCTCATCCAAGGACCTCCTCGGTCAAATCTGATTCAACTAAAGTTGGAGAAACTGACACTTGCCAGTCATCTTTGAGCAACGGGGTTACTCGTAGCGATGAAACCAGTCTCTCATAAGCGTACGAGTAATGTCGGTCCAAGCCGCTTCAATCCAACAATACCGCGGAATCAAGAAAAGACTAAGGAGGGCAGCAAAACGCACATCACCGCCCACAAAAACTTTTGTGTTCTACTCGAGAAGACATCTACGCATGAACCTAGCTCATGATGCCACTGTTGGGGAACGTCGCATGGGAAACAAAATTTTTCCTACGCGCACGAAGACCTGTCATGGTGATGTCCATCTACGAGAGGGGATGTGTCATCTACGTACCCTTGTAGACCGTACAGCAGAAGCATTAGTGAACGCGGTTGATGTAGTGGAACGTCCTCACGTCCCTCGATCCGCCCCGCGAACCGTCCCGCGATCAGTCCCTCGATCTAGTGCCGAACGGACGGCACCTCTGCGTTCAGCACACGTACAGCTCGACGATGATCTCGGCCTTCTTGATCCAGCAAGATAGACGGAGAGGTAGAAGAGTTCTCCGGCAGCGTGACGGCGCTCCGGAGGTTGGTGATGATCTTGTCTCAGCAGGGCTCCGCCCGAGCTCCGCAGAAACGCGATCTAGAGGAAAAACCGTGGCGGTATGTGGTCGGGCTGTCGTGGAAAAAGTCGTCTCAAATCAGCCTTTAACCTCCGTATATATAGGGGGAAGAGGGGGAGCCTTGCCTTGGGGCTCAAGGAGGCCCAAGGGGGTCGGCCGAGCCAGGGGGGAAGGTCTCCCCCCCCAAACCGAGTCCAACTTGGTTTGGTGGGTGGAGTCCTTCTTCCCTTTCCCACCTCCTCCTTTTTTTTCTTTTCTCTTTGATTTTCTTCTTATGGCGCATAGGGCCTTCTTGGGCTGTCCCACCAGCCCACTAAGTGCTGGTGTGCCACTCCCAAGGCCTATGGGCTTCCCCGGGGTCGGTTGCCCCCCCGTTGAACTCCCGGAACCCATTCATCATTCCCGGTACATTCCCGGTAACTCCGAAAACCTTCCGGTAATCAAATGAGGTCATCCTATATATCAATCTTCGTTTTCGGACCATTCGGGAAACCCTCGTGACGTCCGTGATCTCATCCGGGACTCCGAACAACATTCGGTAAGCAACCATATAACTCAAATACGCATAAAACAACGTCGAACCTTAAGTGTGCAGACCTTGCGGGTTCGAGAACTATGTAGACATGACCCGAGAGACTCCTCGGTCAATATCCAATAGCGGGACCTGGATGCCCATATTGGATCCTACATATTCTACGAAGATCTTATCGTTTGAACCTCAGTGCCAAGGATTCATATAATCCCGTATGTCATTCCCTTTGTCCTTCGGTATGTTACTTGCCCGAGATTCGATCGTCAGTATCCGCATACCTATTTCAATCTCGTTTACCGGCAAGTCTCTTTACTCGTTCCGTAATACAAGATCCCGCAACTTACACTAAGTCACATTGCTTGCAAGGCTTGTGTGTGATGTTGTATTACCGAGTGGGCCCCGAGATACCTCTCCGTCACACGGAGTGACAAATCCCAGTCTTGATCCATACTAACTCAACGAACACCTTCGGAGATACCTGTAGAGCATCTTTATAGTCACCTAGTTACGTTGCGACGTTTGATACACACAAAGTATTCCTCCAGTGTTAGTGAGTTATATGATCTCATGGTCATAGGAACAAATACTTGACACACAGAAAAAATTAGTAGCAACAAAATGACACGATCAACATGCTACGTCTATTAGTTTGGGTCTAGTCCATCACGTGATTCTCCTAATGACGTGATCCAGTTATCAAGCAACAACACCTTGTTCATAATCAGAAGACACTGACTATCTTTGATCAACTGGCTAGCCAACTAGAGGCTTGCTAGGGACAGTGTTTTGTCTATGTATCCACACATGTAAATGAGTCTTCATTCAATACAATTATAGCATGGATAATAAACGATTATCTTGATACAGGGATTATAATAATAACTATATTTATTATTGCCTCTAGGGCATAATTCCAACAGGTAGTTCTGGCAAAATGTTGGAGACTTGTACTGCTGCTGTTGATAATTGGGTCTTGCTGGAACTGTCTGCCATGGGTGTGGCTTCGGATTACTAGGTCCTCCACTACCCATCAGCTTGCGCTTACAAGTGTCGTCCATTGCACGACGCTTATCCTCCAACATAAGGGCCTTATTAACCAGATCACCGAAGGTCCGACATTCACAAACCACCAGTTGATACTGGACTAACTACTGCAGTCCTTCCATAAAGCGTTCCACTTTAGCGGCCTCAGTGTTGACATCCTCTGGTGCATATCTTGACACGAGTTTGAACTTCTGCAAATACTCCTTGACGGATCCACTGCCTTGCCTTAAGGGTCGGAGTTCACGCTTCTTAATGGTTATCATTCCGGTAGGAATGTGAGCAGCGCGGAATCCCTCTTTGAACATAGCCCAAATGATGACTTGTCCTGCTCGCATGATCTGAAATCCATCCCACCAAGCTCTGGCTATACCTCCGTGACAGTGAGAAGCACAGAGGACTTTCTCACGACCATCAGTGCATTCGACCAGCGCGAGGAGGTCTTCGATAGTACGGATCCAGTCATCGACATCCAATGGTCCAGTCGTCTCCGTGAATATGGGCGGCGTAGTTCGCATGAACTCAGAGAGGGTAGAGCGACCATTGCCATTCCCGTTCTGCGGCGGGTTGTTCACCAAGACTTGAGCCAGCTGTTGAATAGCGGCATTACTGGCTTGATGTTCCTTTCGGAGAGCTTGAAGGAACTGAGCCATAGTCAAGCTTTCAGGAGGAGGCGGTGGCGGTGGAACATCGTCTTGCTGCTGCTCGTGGTGATCTCCAGCTTGAGCATCCCCTCCGGTTCCCTGCTGCTGACCCGAAGAGGCAGAGCCGGGGTTGCCGGAGGTGGTAGTGCGAGTTGCAATCAACATCCTATCAGGGCATTAGACATGTCAATTTGCCGAACTGGCCAGAATCATAAGGGATGACGCTCTAATAAGAGGGTCTAGTGTTGTGCTAGTGAGGTATTTTTAAGCCAAAGGGTTTTGGAAAAGACTAATGCATTAGATTAAAACAAGTGATGTAGTCGCTTACAAGCTGCCAAAGGCAGAATGCGACTTGCATCTAACATTCTTACACAACACTCATGGTTCGCATGAACCAATACATGAATTTCCTATGCCTGGGGGAAACTCCTAATTGCCTACGTCGTAATCCTAAGTGGTGGACTGCTCGGTCTCATAGGCGGGTTCTACAGGATCTCCGTCTTCATTATCGTCTTCATCGGTACTTCCCTCCTTCAGAGGTGTGGGAGAAGGAAGCGGTCCATCACGGCATCTCTTGGTTGGTGAGGTAGCAAAGAGTTTGGTGTACTCTTCTGTGGTCAGGCGGCAACTCTGAATAGGAGTGGCCTGAAGCAATGGTACTCCTCCTCGGAAAGCAACGCCTGATCGTCCTTCGGGTGCTCCTTCCGTCTTCAACTTGCGGTTCTTCATCTTTTCCATGCAGAGTAGATCCTTGACTTGATGCTGTTCTGGGCGAATCTTTGTTGACTCCTTGATCAAAAGGTGCGTTAAAGTGTCGGAGGAGAGGCTGAAGTAGGTCTGGAACCTTAGTGGCGTCCCGTCCTCTGAAGATGGGTTGAGTGTCCAACTCCCATCTATCCCACCCTTAACAAAAGGTAGGTGACGAGTAGCTGGCTCGTTAGCCATCTCGGGAAGGATGTCGCGGAGACGCACGAGTGCCTCTCGTGCGACAGTCTCCACTGCCAACATCAGATCCTCCATCTGTGGTCCTTCGAAGAACAAACTAGTCGGGGAGTCATTAGCCTTCACTATCACATCCACATGATATTCCTTGGTGTCGGCGTTGACCTAGTGTTCGTGGTAGAGGAAGATGGGCATGTGGTGTACTTGGCACTTCTCGAGGCTATCACCCAAAAGTAGGGGAAAGCCCGTCTCCAGAAGCATATTAGGTACGGCGGCAATCTACAAGATGTAGGGGAGAAGGTTAGAAAGTTTTTAGTGGGCGCAGAACCTCAGGTTAAGGTCTAAGTGCACTAATCGTCTTGGCTATCGTCCATGCTACCTAAGGCTTCCTATTGTCAAGATGGCTCTCATACCAACTCTGTGGGGACCCCGACTTACAAGTCGAGATCGCCTAATGAATGTGCTCAGTGATCCAGAGATCAATGCTCACCGAACACACAGATACTGAATATTAAGTGTCTTACATCCAAATACCGAATTATTACATCACGTGACCAAATGGTCAAGTTCACAAGGTAGGGCCTATAATGCCAAATCACACGGATACAACTAGTAGCGGAAATCTTAGGGCTAAGTGGGTGCCCATGCCATCATCCTACACCAACAAGCATTCTGACTTGGAAGCGTCCTAGTTCGCAGGGGCGTCTCCAAAGACGTACTCATCTCCAAACTCCAGTCCTTCCAGGTCTGGTCAATAATATAACTAGTGGCAAGCCAGTGAGTACTTTGAATGTACTCGCAAACAACCCATTATATGAACAATGCAAGTGAAGGATAACAATAATATGCATATTTGGAGGACAACAACTTGTTGTGATAAACATGTTCATGGGTATGCAACATAATCTAGATGTTGATTTCAAGAACAGGTTGCAGATATCAATATATCTGTCGAGGGCTGAACACTCCGGTTCACCCTATATGCCAAGACACCATACTTGGTCATATCAACTCTTTCATCTTAACACAATTTATCACATACTCACACACACTTGGTTTATGCGGAAACGACTGGACATAGTTTAAGCAGCACCACCCAACTGTCCTTGACCGTGGACACGGCTATTCGAATAGTTTTACACTCTGCAGAGGTAGTACGCTGGACCCATGAGATCTGGGAAACTTCTGTGTCATCCACGACTCGCGGTATGTAACATGCCCGAGGTAAGTACCCGGTCAATGCCTTTCCCCTAATGATACTAGACAAAGAGGTCCACTCGATTGGTACCCAGCCCACATGTTGTACATCTTACGAGCACCAACTCCGGACAGTATCAACCATGCGGGGACCAACAGTGTGCCTAGAACACGTGAAAACGACATAGTCGCCCTACCTGACACGACCCCATCACGAGAGTGACCACACCTCACTCTGCCACTAGTAATGTGGCTCTTTGCTAGCACCGACCAGGGTAATCAACACATCCCCGTCCGATAAAGGGGTAACATGGTCATACATGTAAGGTTGGGAGGGTCGACACATCATAAATCTAATCCCATTTCCGAAACCATACTCACTCAAAATACTTGGTGCACCACTTCACCAAAGTGGCCACCTAACTCATTGTCACCCTCGGGCATTAGTGGCACTCGACGGGGTTTTCATAAACCTTTGTTTTATGTCATCATCTGTGGGGACCCCGACTAGTAAGTCGAGATCGCCGTGCCCAGTGAACCCAAGGATCAATGCTCACTGAACACATATACTGAATAATAGAGTCTTACATCCATACATACCGTTTGATACAATAAATGACCACTTCGGTCGAGTCTTACATATATAGGACCTTAAAGGCCAAAGCACCAAACAAGACCAATAGCGGAATTATTGGTTGAAAGCGTGAACCCATGCCATCAGCCTTAACCTACAAGCATTCTGACTCGGAAGCATCCTAGCTCGCAAGAACGTCATCGAGTTAATCTTCACCGTATCATGTCTTTCACACCTAGTCAATGAAATAACGAGTGGCAAGCCAATGAGTACTTTGAATGTACTCGCAAACCGCCCATGATACGAACAATGAAAGTGAAGGATAACAATATCATGCATCTTTACTTGAATGCATTTTGGTGGAATGATCAGGTATATGCAACAAGTTAAAGAACTACTCTTGAAGAACAGGTTACAGTTATCGACATATCTGACAAGGGTTGGACACACCGGGTTCACCCTATATGCCAAGTCACCGAACTTGGTCATATCAATTCCTCAAGTAACTCCGGTTATTAACACCATTCACCGAACTCACACACACACACTTGGTTTATGCGGAAACGCTGGACGTAGTTTAAGCAGCACCACCCAAGTGTCCTTGACCGTGGACACGGCTATTCGAATAGTTTAGACTCTGTAGAGGTAGTACACTGGACCCACGAGATCCGGGAAACTTCCGTGTCATCCACGACTCGCGGTATATCACATATACCCGAGGTAAGTACCCGATCATCATCTTTCCCCTGACGATACTAGACAAAGAGGTCCACTCGATTGGTACCCAGCCCACATGTTGTATGTCTTACGAGCACCGACTCTAGACAGTATCAACCATGCGGGGACCAACGGTGTGCCTGGAACTCATAATAATGGCATAGTCGTCCTACCTGGAACGACCCCATCACGAAAGTGACGACAATCACTCCCGCCACTAGTAATGTGGCTCTTTGCTAGCACCCACCAGAGTAATCAACAAAGCCCCGTCCCATAAAGGGGTATCGTGGTCGTACTGGTAAGGTTGGGACAGTCGACACATCAGAAATCTAATCCCATTTCCGAAACCATACTCACACAAAAACACCGGTGCATCACTTCACCAAAAGTGATCACCAACTCATCATCACCCTCGGGCATTAGTGGCACCCGACGGGGTTTTCATAAACTCTTTGATTTAACTCATCATCATGCTCATGATAAAATGCTTTTACTTTACTTGTCAACATGGTATTAACATGACCCTCAAGGGGTAGGGTCAAGCTCAATGCAATGATCTTGTAACTTTACTAGTCAACATGACAGTAGCATGATCCTCATAGATGGTAGGGTCAAGCTCATCATGCTTATGCTCCGAGGAGCCATATGAATAACATCACTATCATGCAAGTGCTTCGAAGAAGCCTTCGGTACCATCACACCAATGATGATCCGGCACTGTGATCTCATGCAACAAAAAAGTACTTGCTATTCTAGCATGCATCAATGTATGTGCTCAAGTCATGGTCAAAGGGCTTCCTGCCTTGCTCAAGTAAGTCCTTGGGGTCTTCGAGGTCTTCCGCTCCGTCCCCGAATACTCCGTCTACCATCAACTATCATCGGAAATAACCATAGTAAGCCACACATCAAGCAGAATAAAAGTGTTCTATAAATAGATGTTTTATTTTTCTTGGACCTCTCTGGTCATAAGAAAAATACCTGAAGCTTCTCAGAGGAGATTTGAATCATCAAGTATTTTTGAATAGGTGAAAGGAGCTATAGGTGGCCATTGAAAAAGCCAACAGAAATCATTCTGTTAAAAATGAGTGGAGGCACCCATTTAACAGAGAATGATTTTAGAAATATTTAGGAAGTGGTTTCACTGGATTTGGAGATGGTATGAATATTCTAGAGATTTTACAATGAGGAATAAATAGCAATAGGAGCTATTTATTTATTGCAACAGAAGTAAGTCACACACAAATGTTGACCAGGGTTCCAAAAATGAAGAATGATTTTAGAAGGCTCTGAGAGTTTGAATCGCTCCATTTGGAGTTGATTTGAATCTACTAGGAATTTGCAAAGGTGGTGATTAATATGTCTAAATGGGCATTTAGATATTATTATCACAGGAAAGTATTTTGGAAAAAGGTGCAATGCTCAAAACTGGATAGAACAGGATTTTAGAAACCTGGAGAAATTTGAATCAATGAAATTGGAGTTAGAATGATTTTATGGGAGATTTTAGAAGTTTAAGAAATATGGAAAAACATAAAAGGGCTCAGCTTCTTGGACTAACTAGCGCCTAGGGCGCTGGAATAGGCCTTTGGGCCGGCCCAGCAGCTCGGTCTGGCCAGGGAGGAGGCCACACCGAAGGTGTCTTCTGGGAGTGCGCCTTCGCAACGGGGATGCGACAAGAAGGGAAACCTGCTTCCACTTAACCATGCGAGCCCAACCGTTGTTCTGCTTACAGGCGGGCCCTCCTCGCCAGGGCCTTCTTCTTCCTCCCGCTCGGGCAGGGAGGAGCAGAGGAGGAGGGGCAGCCACGTTGGCCCGGTGCCTCCGGACAGCTCCGGCCTAGGCGAGTGCACCGGCGGCTCGGGGGGGGGGGGGGGGCGCACCGCAGCCACCTCCCACGCCTTGTGCCAGCAGGGGAGCCTCGGGGTAGTTGGTCCATGGCCGCAGTGGAGGGCCACGATGGTGACCGTGGGGAGCTGCGCCCCGACCACCTGGAGGGATAGGAAGGACGGAAAAGGAGTTGCGAGGCCCGGAGGTTGCTCTTGGAGGCGCAAGGTGGAGAGGGGAAGGCTGGCGATGCTGGGATTCAAGCGGATGCCGCCGGGGGAGCTTCGGCCATGGGGTGGAAATGGGGCATGGGAGGAGAAATGTGGGCGCCCGAAGGTTCAAGGGAGAGAGGGGAAACGAGAGAGAGACAATGAGGGCTCAGGGGAGAGGTATAGCCGGAGGGCTATGAGGGGGAGCTCAGATCCGCCTCTAGTGCTCACTGGCACGGCCGACACACGCGGCCTGAGGGTCTTGGAGTCTACCTAGCGTTGTGGAGGGGGTCAAGGATGCTCTGCGGCGCTCTGGGACACGCTCCCCTCACTGGACCCAAGATGCAGCTAGAGTCCAAGGTGCAGAGCACCGTTTCAGCATGCCAGGGGGGTGGTCACCACCCCACCTGGTGTCTTGGGCCACCCCTTGGCCAGGCCAAGGTGTCAAACATGCAAGGCATGTCTGCCACGATGTACTGGTGAAGTTTGGACCAAGTTTGAGCGGTCTAGGTGGGGTTTTGACTGGGTTTAAGCTTGCAGCAGAAATCTTAGGGCTACTAATGAGGGCACTAACAGAAAAGATAATGTGGAACAAGCATGTCTAGCAGTGTTTTTAATAGAAGGACTACAAGACTGCAAAGTTTCAGCTTAAGAAAGCAAGTCTAGCTAGTACTGGCTGTACAAAGCCACATTTCAGCCAAAAATGAACTTGAAGAGGTGCTTCTCATTTTCTCCACATGAGCTTGCCATATCTTTGCTTGAAATAAAGCATTTACATACTAGAGAGGCTCTGGAAAGAATTGGGAGCCTTGGGTTAAGCAGAAAAATGGGAAGAAGGGTAAAATAGTGCTGCCAAGGGTGAAAATCAGAGAAACTTACAAGGGAACCTTCTCCAATAATTGACCAGTGGCCACGGGGAAGTTACTAGAGGTAAAATATGACTATGAGACACTGTGGTAGAAAGTTGAGTCGAAGGGTGAAAGTGGAAGGGGTAAAAGAAGCCAAATTAGAGAGTGCACACAAGGTGTTTGATAAGTGGTTGGGCCACCAGATGAATTTCAATGGCTATGAAACTTAACAGGGTCAAATAATATATGAAAATAGGCTTCCACACCAAATTTGGGATTTGCTAGAGAAGTTTTCCAATGTAGACTTGAAAAACCCTAGAGATGGGCAGAAATGGGTTTATGCTTAGAACCCTATTCAAATTAATTCCCACAAATCCAATATTTGGTGTAGGGGCATTATTTGAGCATTAAGGCATGCACAAAAAGTTTTAAGATAATTGGAGAAACTTTATAATGTAAAGTTTACCAAAGTCAGAAATCAACAGAGAGGGTTTTGAGGGTCTTAGGATAAGTTCCTCTCTTCTCCTTGGTGTACCACTTGGTGTGGATGCCTCATTGGAGTACTGGAACATGTCCACCAAATTTGAGCACGATTGGAGACACCTCACAAAGTAGAGTTGCTCAAATTTGATTCTGGACAGATAGGGTTTTAGAGTGATTAGGGGAGTTAAATCAACTTGGATTGAAATGAAACCTGGCAAGATCATCAAGAATATCATAGATGACATGCTAGAATTTTACAGGAATTTATTGAGAATATTTCTTATAGAAATATTCCAAAAGCTTGAAATAGGCAGGAATGGTTTTGGAGCGGTTTGCCCAACATTGTGAACATGACCATGTGTTGAAGCTCATAAATATGGAATAAATATATCCAGTGAGTTTCCCTAAATTTTCTTAAATATTTTTAAAGCAATAAAAATAACTTTCCTTCATAGGAGACCATTTCTGGCCTCACAGAAAGGCTTTTAAATAAAATAATAAAATAATTTTTAAAATAATAATATGGTGGTTTTTGGAAGTCATTTTTATAATGGTTTTAAATAAAACAATTGGTGCAAAAGAAACTCCCTAATTTGAGGACTTGTAGTACAAACCTCATCTTAGGTGTTTGAAAGTTTAATTCAAAGAAAAGCGTTTTGAAAAAAATAATATTTGGTAAAAATAGATATTTATCCTAAACACATGGCATGATCACTAGGCAGGAGATCATGGGATGAGAAGATGATTAAGAGAGTGACAGGATCTATTAGGTATCAAACACAATCATGCAAACAAGCAAGGCAAACAATAATCACTCCAAGCATCACAAGCATTCACAAAAAAAATTAATTGGTCCTAAATTTTGAAATAAGTTAATTAGTCAGGAAAGCCAAAAACTGGGGTGTTACAAACCTTACCCTCTTAAGAAAATCTCGTCCCCGAGATTTCTAGGCTAGGGGTTGGAGGGATACAAAATCTTGAGTCGGAGGTAGTCTTGATGTCTCCGTGTTGTTGTGGTGGTCTTGAGGTGCTTGATGATACAACTTCGACTGTCCGCACGTCCTTGACTGATCGTGAGCGGGATCTGGCAATAAGTTAGGCTTGACCGAGGTCAAGGACTTGGTAAGCTAAGTCCGTGCAAGGTTCTGGCTTGCGAGTGTATTCCAAGTGAGAATACGTGGCAAGATAGTGTGTCTAGGACCTGGTCCTGGCTTCGCATGTCGGTTAGTGACATCGAGATGTCTCATGTTAGAACGCACTACCAAAGTCTTCTCATGGCTTCCTGCTTACGGGGAAGTCCTTGACTTCCTTTCAGCAGTCAAGCTATGGTCGCAAATAGTCTTCGTAGGCTTCTCGTGAAAGGGTCTGGGTTGGATCTACCTACGAGTCTAAGCTCGGAGGCTCGGAGTCCTGAACAGGTCCTGCCATCTTGGGATTTTGCGAGGGTTTCTGGATAAGCTGGCTACCCAAGAGTATAGACCAGTCATCCAATCCGAAGGTCTACGACTCGGCAAGCGGAAATCACCTTTAGCAGGTTTCCACCATGACCTACCAGTACTTGCGTCCTTAATATGGACCAAGGAGAGGTCGTCTGATCCTTTCGCTTGTCGAAGGGCTTCATCATCTTGAATCGTCGAGGTTTCTTGACGTCGTTGATGTGGTCGGTGCGCAGTCGGTGGTTGACTTTTGTTGCTTCATCGTCGTAGTCGTGGCTTCCTTGTCACGGCGGTTCTTCGTCTTGACTTGCGTAGGATAGTCTTCCGTTGTCTTGGGATTGCTTCAAGAAGTCCATCTTCTCGAGATAACACTGCACCCTCAAGAGGCACAACAATCGGCGTTCCTGGGTTCGTTCAAACAGGACTAAGGTGTTCTTCCTCTTACTGGGTGAGTAAGTATGTCATTAGTGAGGATGACATCATACCTTCCCCAAGCACGACATATGCACGGTGCTCATGGGTCAGGCGAGGAGAACGGGGACTTGCTATGGGCGGGTACTGGCCACATTTCAACGACTTAGAGTCGTCTTCTATGGTCGTAGTCCGTCCATGTTGTGGCTCAGCGGAGCTTTAGGGTCTTAAGGAACTTAGGATGTGGGCGAACAGTTATCATCTTATCTCTAAGCACTTTCCCTAGATGCCAGTAGTTCGACCGCTAACTTGAGACAACATCGCCTCATCTCATCAAGGATATCATCCCACGTGGGTCAACTCCACACCGCTCAAGCTAGTCAACTCCGGGTTGAGGGAAGAACTAACCCAAACACTACAAGTTTGGTGTAGCCCCAAATGCACATGCATTACTATGCAAGAGCCTTGGGGAGGTATATAAGCTGCTAAGGTTGCACTGGGATGCTACAAATCCAATGTCCAGCTAGATCGTATAATGAACAGGGTACTGCACTACTATATTAAGGAAACACGTAGTAGACCAATCCAATATTTTGTTTCCTTCCTATGAATCCGATCAAGTGATCCATCAATCTGATCAATCATCACTGAACCTATCACTCCTACAAATCCAACATTGATGGGTTTCTACATAGTCTCTTAGAGTCCTCATAATTCACATATTACTGCAAGAATTACGTCATAGTATACCCACCAACTTCAATAATCATGGTCATCTAATCTCCAAGGCCAAACTACACAGGTTGTAAATCTATTTAACAACTCCAAGTATACGCATTCTATATCCACCGAGAATCATGGTAACATGATCGAGATTAACGAACTAAATCCAATTTACTCCGAACCATGTGGTCTTTGCCATCCTCAATACTCTATTAAGATTACCTATTTAAATCCAAGACTCAAATACAATAAGAAGTCTACTTGATACTCCAAGTCATTATGGTAATTATCTCCAAACCATGCCAACTACTGGCTAAAGTCATGTATACCACCAAGAATAATGTTCGCGATCATAATCATCCTACTAAATCCAATCTTACTCCAGATCATGTAGGTTATACTACTATATCAACTCATTCCACCAAATTCACCTACTTTATAAGTGTCTCACGATCCACCAAAATTAGTCTAGCTATATCCTCAAGACACATATCATCATCACCATGACAGTCTTTAGTCTATACTCTATATCCGAGAACGATCCTCTTATGGCATCAAGGTTACAGTGCTAGCTTAAGATGGAAGGATACTGGTTCGCTGTGATCACTCGTTCCATTAAGAACCCGGCGCTTAGCGGAGTTTATCGGGGACCTACACGAGTTCTGGCAAGTCCGTGTACTAGACACGTGACCAGAAAATCTGAGCCGGAAAGGCTTGTGGAGGTTAGTCTGGTCTGGTGTGGTTTTTCCGTCTTGAGGGGAAAACATCACTACTACGGGTTGCGTGTGGTTAAGCGTAGCACAGTCAGTGTCTTCAACGTCAGCCGTCCTTCGAAGCGGATCCTTGGTGCATCTGCCTTGCTGTCTTCAATTGTCGAGAGGGGTGAGAGAGAGAGAGACATCACAGAGAGGAGTGTCTAAGGGTCTTAGTGCAATCAAACAAGCGTTGAAAAATCAACTCAAACAAGTGCTAAAATTATTTTGAACATCAAAATAAGACAAGTGATATAACCGCATGCTTGTTTCCTAAGCAAAAGTGCGACTTATATCAAAGCACAAACAACAAAAACAAACAACACACAATATGGTCCATCCGAACCATTTCACGGACTCGACTTCGCATAGGGGATTCATGACTCATCGTATCCTAGGTTGAGGGACTCGACAGTCGTACTTGCTTCTTGCTCCGGAGAGGAGTCCGCTAAGTCTTCTGGACCTTCTCATGGTGTTGTCACGCCTCTTGTTGTCGCTTGCTGAAGCAATTCGCTTGAGTTGTAAAGAACTCTAGTTGTCCTTTCTTCTGGGAAGTTCCTGACGAAGGTGGTTCTTCATAGCTGTCACTGACAGGGTCTTCTGTTGTCTTCATGATCTTGTCAGTGTCTTCTTGTCTTCCGAGGCTTCAAGAGTCTCAGGTGGACACCTTCATGCACCGATATTTGCAAGACATGATAGAGTTCTGATCTGTCAATCATACTAATTGCGATATCGACACCTAGAGCGGGGGATGAAGAGAACCGTTTTCCTGCTCACTAAGGTGAGGCGGACCAAATGGCAAGGTTCTCATCCACCGGTGGTGGTTGACACAATTCCTTATAACTGTCAGGGTCGCTCTACTAGTCATGCAGATCAAGGTTTGCATATATTATGTCCAGATTATCGTAGGCAAAAGTGGCATCACTCTGGAACAGTGCCCAGGGTTTCACCATCTTCTAAGCCTCGATGTCCTTGTTCCTCATGGAGGTACTTCTGTTGGTATCGTCCGGTCACAGAGTTGCCTTCTCTGTTTTTCAGTACAGGTGTTTGCGTGGAAAGGTTACTTCCTTCCGGGCTGCCCACAAGGATTTCAATTTATCCCGTGGTCAGAAGGGCATAAGGTTCTAGCGACCATTAACAAGTTTTGAATAAGTAGACGAGGAGTGTCAAGAAAATAAGAGTGGAAGGCTAGAGCATAACCTTCAATTTCTTTGAAGTTTTACGAGAGTTGAGAAAATATATAAGTCTTGTAAGTATTTTTGAAGAATCTGGAAAGCAGTTTTATCCTAACTAACGTCCGTGCTAACTAAGGGCTTACTACAGTCAACCTGGCTCTGATACCAGCTCTGTGGGGACCCCGACTGGTAAGTCGAGATCGCCGTGCCCAGTGATCCCAAGGATCAATGCTCACTGAACACACATACTGAATAATAGAGTATTACATCCATACATACCATTTGATAAAATAAATGACCACTTCGGTCGAGTCTTACATACATAGGGCCTTAAAGGCCAAAGCACCAAACTGGACCAATAGCGGAATTATTGGTTGAAAGCGTGAACCCATGCCATCAGCCTTAACCTACAGGCATTCTGACTGGGAAGCGTCCTAGCTCGCAAGAACGTCAACGAGTTAATCTTCACCGTATCCTGTCTTTCACACCTGGTCAATGAAATAACCAGTGGCAAGCCAATGAGTACTTTGAATGTACTCGCAAACCGCCCATGATACGAACAATGAAAGTGAAGGATAACAATATCATGCATCTTTAGTGGAATGCATTTTGGTGGAATGATCAGGTATATGCAACAAGTTAAAGAACTACTCTTGAAGAACAGGTTACAGATATCGACATATCTGATAAGGGTTGGACACACCGGGTTCACCCTATATGCCAAGTCACCGAACTTGGTCATATCAATTCCTCAAGTAACTCCGGTTATTAACACCATTCACCGAACTCACACACACACACTTGGTTTATGCGGAAACGCTGGACGTACTTTAAGAAGCACCACCCAACTGTCCTTGACCGTGGACACGTCTATTCGAATAGTTTACACTCTGCATATGTAGTACGCTGGACCCACGAGATCCGGGAAACTTCCGTGTCATCCACGACTCGCGGTATATCACATATACCCGAGGTAAGTACCCGATCATCATCCTTCCCCTGACGATACTAGACAAAGAGGTCCACTCGATTGGTACCCAGCCCACATGTTGTACGTCTTGCGAGCACCGACTCTAGATAGTATCAACCATGCGGGGACCAACGGTGTGCCTGGAACTCATAATAATGGCATAGTCGTCCTACCTGGCACGACCCCATCACGAAAGTGACGACAATCACTCCCGCCACTAGTAATGTGGCTCTTTGCTAGCACCGACCAGAGTAATCAACAAAGCCCCGTCCCATAAAGGGGTATCGTGGTCGTATTGGTAAGGTTGGGACGGTCGACACATCAAAAATCTAATCCCATTTCCGAAACCATACTCACACAAAAACACCGATGCATCACTTCACCAAAAGTGATCACAAACTCATCATCACCCTCGGGCATTAGTGGCACCCGACGGGGTTTTCATAAACTCTTTGATTTAACTCATCATCATGCTCATGATAAAATGCTTTTACTTTACTTGTCAACATGGTATTAACATGACCCTCAAGGGGTAGGGTCAAGCTCAATGCAATGATCTTATAACTTTACTAGTCAACATGACAGTAGCATGATCCTCATAGATGGTAGGGTCAATCTCATCATGCTTGTGCTCCGAGGAGCCATATGAATAACATCACTATCAAGCAAGTGCTTCGAAGAAGCCTTCGGTACCATCACACCAATGATGATCCGGCACTGTGATCTCATGCAACGAAAAAGTACTTGCTATTCTAGCATGCATCAATGTATGTGCTCAAGTCATGGTCAAACGGCTTCTTGCCTTGCTCACGTAAGTCCTCGGGGTCTTCTGCTCCGTCCCCGAATACTCCGTCTACCGTCAACTATCGTCGGAAATAACCATAGTAAGCCACACATCAAGCAGAATAAAAGTGTTCTATAAATAGAAGTTTTATTTTTCTTGGACCTCTCTGGTCATCAGAAAAATACCTGAAGCTTCTCACAGGAGATTTGAATCATCAAGGATTTTTGAATAGGTGAAAGGAGTTATAGGTGGCCATTGAAAAAGCCAACAGAAATCATTCTGTTAAAAATGAGTGGAGGCACCCATTTAACAGAGAATGATTTTAGAAATATTTAGGAAGTGGTTTCACTAGATTTGGAGATGGTATGAATATTCTAGAGATTTTACAATGAGGAATAAATAGCAATAGGAGCTATTTATTTATTGCAACAGAAGTAAGTCACACAAAAATGTTGACCAGGGTTCTAAAAATGGAGAATGATTTTAGAAGGCTCTAAGAGTTTGAATCACTCCATTTGGAGTTGATTTGAATCTACTAGGAATTTGCAAAGGTGGTGATTAATATGTCTAAATGGGCATTTAGATATTATTATCACAGGAAAGTACTTTGGAAAAAGGTGCAATGCTCAAAACTGGATAGAACATGATTTTAGAAACCTGCAGAAATTTGAATCAATGAAATTGGAGTTAGAATGATTTTGTGGGAGACTTTAGAAGTTTAAGAAATATGGAAAAAGATAAAAGGGCTCAGCTTCTCGGACTAACTAGCGCCTAGGGCGCTGGATAGGCCTTCGGGCCGGCCCAGCAGCTCCGTCTGGCCAGGGAGGAGGCCACACCGAAGGCGTTTTCTAGGAGTGCGCCTTCGCAACGGGGAGACGACAAGAAGGGAAACCTGCTTCCACTTAACCGCGCAGGCCCAGCCGTTCTTCTGCTTACAGGCGGGCCCTCCTCGCCAGGGCCTTCTTCTTCCTCCCGCTCGGGCAGGGAGGAGCAGAGGAGAAGGGGCAGCCACGCTGGCCCGGTGCCTCCGGACAGCTCCGGCCTAGGCGAGTGCACCGACGGCTCAGGGGGGCCGCACCGGAGCCACCGCTCACGCGTGGTGCCAGCAGGGGAGCTCGGGGCAGTTGTCCCATGGCCATAGTGGAGGGCCGCGATGGTGACCATGGGGAGCCGCACCCCGACCACCTGGAGGGATAGGAAGGACGGAAAAGGAGTTACGAGGCCTGGAGGTTGCTCTTGGAGGCGCAAGGTGGAGAGGGGAAGGCTGGTGATGCTGGGATTCAAGCGGATGCCGCCGGGGGAGCTTCGTCCATGGGGTGGAAATGGGGCATGGGAGGAGAAATGTGGGCGCCTGAAGGTTCAAGGGAGAGAGGGGAAACGAGAGAGAGACAATGAGGGCTCAAGGGAGAGGTATAGCCGGAGGTCTATGAGGGGGAGCTCAGATCCGCCTCTAGTGCTCACTGGCACGGCCGACACATACGGCCTGAGGGTCTTGGAGTCTACCTAGCGTTGTGGAGGGGGTCAAGGATGCTCTGCGGCGCTCTGGGACACGCTCCCCTCACTGGACCCAAGATGCAGCTAGAGTCCAAGGTGCAGAGCACCGTTTCAGCATGCCAGGGGGGTGGTCACCACCCCACCTGGTGTCTTGGGCCACCCCTTGGCCAGGCCAAGGTGTCAAACATGCAAGGCATGTCTGCCACGATGTACTGGTGAAGTGTGGACCAAGTTGGAGCGGTCTAGGTGGGGTTTTGACTGGGTTTAAGCTCGCAGCAGAAATCTTAGGGCTACTAATGAGGGCACTAACAGAAAAGATAATGTGGAACAAGCATGTCTAGCAGTGTTTTTAATAGAAGGACTACAAGACTGCAAAGTTTCAGCTTAAGAAAGCAAGTCTAGCTAGTACTTGCTGTACAAAGCCACATTTCAGCCAAAAATGAACTTGAAGAGGTGCTGCTCATTTTCTCCTCATGAGCTTGCCATATCTTTGCTTGAAATGAAGCATTTACATACTAGATAGGCTCTCGAAATAATTGGGACCTTGGGTTAAGCAGAAGAATGGGAAGAAGGGTAAAATAGTGCTGCCAAGGGTGAAAATCAGAGAAACTTACAAGGGAACCTTCTCCAATAATTGACCAGTGGCCATGGGGAAGTTATTGGAGGTAAAATATGACTATGAGAGACTTTGGTAGAAAGTTGAGTCCAAGGGTGAAAGTGGAAGGGGTAAAAGAAGCCAAATTAGAGAGTGCACACAAGGTGTTTGATAAGTGGTTGGGCCACCAGATGAATTCCAATGGCTATGAAATTTAACAGGGTCAAATAATATATGAAAATAGGCTTGCACACCAAATTTGGGATTTGCTAGAGAAGTTTTCCAATGTAGACTTGAAAAACCATAGAAATGGGCAGAAATGGGTTTCTGCTTAGAAACCTATTCAAATGAATTCCCAAAAATCCAATATTTGGTGTAGGGGCATTATTTGAGCATTAAGGCATGCACAAAAAGTTTTAGGATAATTGGAGAAACTTTATAATGTAAAGTTTACCAAAGTCAGAAATCAACAGAGAGGGTTTTGAGGGTCTTAAGATAAGTTCCTCTCTTCTCCTTGGTGTACCACTTGGTGTGGATGCCTCATTGGAGTACTCGAACATGTCCACCAAATTTGAGCACAATTGGAGACACTTCACAAAGTAGAGTTGCTCAAATTTGATTCTGGACAAATAGGGTTTTAGAGTGATTAGGGGAGTTAAATCAACTTGGATTGAAATGAAACTTGGCAAGATCATCAAGAATATCATAGATGACATGCTAGAATTTTACTGGAATTTATTGAGAATATTTCTTATAGAAATATTCCAAAAGCTTAAAATAGGCAGGAATGGTTTTGGAGGGGTTTTCCCAATATTGTGAACATGACCATGTGTTGAAACTCATAAATATGGAATAAATATATCCACTGAGTTTCCCTAAATTTTCTGAAATATTTTTAAAGCAATAAAAATAACTTTCCTTCATAGGAGACCATTTCTGGTCTCACAGAAAGGCTTTTAAATAAAAGAATAAAATAAATTTTAAAATAATAATATGGTAGTTTTTTGAAGTCATTTTTATAATGGTTTTAAATAAAACAATTGGTGCAAAAGAAACTCCCTAATTTGAGGACTTGTAGTACAAACCTCATGTCACGGGTTTGAAAGTTTAATTCAAACAAAATCTTTTTGAAAAAAATAGATATTTGGTAAAAATAGATATTTATCGTAAACATGGCATGATCATTAGGCAGGAGATCATGGGATGAGAAGATGATTAATAGAGTGGCAGGATCTATTACGTATCAAACACAATCATGCAAACAAGCAAGGCAAATAATAATCACTCCAAGCATCACAAGCATTCACAAATTTTTTTAATTGGTCCTAAATTTTGAAATAAGTTAATTAGTCAGGAAAGTCAAAAACTGGGGTGTTACATCATCATGCTCATGCTAATACAATTCTCACTTAACTTGTCAACATGATATTAGCATGACCCTCATAGGTGGTAGGATCAAGCTCAATGCATGTGCTCCGGAGGAGCCATCAGTAACATCACTTCAATGATTTATTGACACTTATGATCTTATGTAACGGAAATATTTGCTATACCAACATGCATCATAACATATGCTTAGTCATGGCCAAAGAGTTGCTTGCCTTGGTCAGCTAGGTATCCGGGGTCTTCGAGGTCTTCCGCTCTGATTCCTTCGTCACACGGGTTATCTATTGTCGTATAAAGATAAAATAATAAGTAGCTCACTCGAAAACAGATCACAAAGTCACTTTAAAAATGTTGGTTATTTCTGATAAATCTAGGTTGTTATTTTAAAAATATTTGCTTCTGCTTTTAGTGAAGGAATATTTTTAAAATTAACTTAACAGAAGGAACACTATTCCAATTTAATCCTTTTTATTATTATAAAATAGAATAGTTGTTGCAAAACCTAATTTAAAGATTCTGATAAATACTACATGTTTTTAGAAGAATAAAAGTGGAAAAATTATATTTTTTACGGTGGTTAAATATTTTTATAAAAATCATTGAAAATCAAGTTTTAAAATAAAAGAAAAAGGGCTACAGCCCTTGGCCTGACTTGGCCTGGGCCTGGGCCGGCCCAAAGGCCAGCCAGCTAGCCTGCCCAGGCGTGCGCGCCGTCAGGTTTGAACCTGATGCGCGGGCCCTGCTGCCTCTTGAGCTTGCGTTGGTTTTTCCCTTGAAGAGGAAACGGTGATGCAGCACAGGAGCAGTAAGTATTTCCCTCAGTTTGAGAACAAAGGTATTAATCCAGTAGTAGAATCGAGCCAAGTCCAGAGTACCTGTGCAAACACAAACGAGCTTGCACCCAATGCTACAAAGGGGTTGTCAATCCTTTCAAGACTGATTGCAAAGTGAGATCTGAAGGCGGAAAGTGCAACGAAGTAAAAGTGTAAGGCTGAAAATATGATGTGAAGTAGACCCGGGGGCCATAGTACTCACTAGAGGTTTCTCTCAAAATAGGAAATAATATGGTGGGTGAACAAATTACTGTCGAGCAGTTGATAGAACTGCGCAAAGTCATGACGATATCTAAGGCAATGATCATACATATATGCATCACGTCCGAGACAAGTAGACCGATACTTTCTGCATCTACTACTATTACTCCACACATCGACCGCTATCCAGCATGCATCTAGTGTATTGAGTTCATGACGAACAGAGTAACACCTTAAGCAAGATGACATGATGTAGAGGGATAAACTCAAACCAATGATGAAAACAACATCTTTTTACCCTTGATGGCAACAACATGATGCGTGCCTCGCTACCCCTTCTGCCACTGGGTGAGGTCACCGCACGGTATGAACCCAAAACCAAGCACTTCTCCCATTGCAAGAATCATAGATCAAGTTGGCCAAATAAAACCCACAACTCGAAGAGAATAACAAGGATATGAAATCATGCATATAAGAGATCAGAAGAAACTCAAATAAGATTCATAGATAATCTGATCATAAATCCACAATTCATTGGATCTCGACAAACACACCGCAAATAAGATTACATCGGATAGATCTCCATGAAGATCATGGTGAACTTTGTATTAAATATCCAAGAGAGAGAAGAAGCCATCTAGTTACTAGCTATGGACCCATAGGTCTATGGTGAACTACTCACGCATCATCGGAGAGGTCATGGTGTTGATGAAGAAGCCCTCCATGTCTGAATCCCCCCTCTGGCTGGGCACCAGAACGTGCCCCAGATGGGATCTTGCGGAGATAGAAGCTTGCGGCGGCGGAAAAGTATTTTCGTGGATCTCTCTCGCAGTTTTGGAATTTTAAGGAATTTATAGGCGGAAGAGGTAGGGCAGACGAGCCATGGGGGGGGGGCACAAGCCTGCTAGGCGCGCCCCCTGGCCGCGCCTAGGGGGCTTGTGGGGTCCCCTGGTGGCCCCTGCCTTGGTTCTCAAGTCTCGTGCATATCTTCTGTTCCGGAAAAAATCTTTTCGGAAGTTTTATTCCGTTTGGACACCGTTTAAAATCCTCCTCTGAAAAGGGTCAAAAACACGGAAAAAATAGGAACTGGCACTTGGCATTGAGTTAATAAGTTAGTCCCAAAAAAGATATAAAAGGCATACAGAACATCCAAAGTTTGACAAGATAATAGCATGGAACCATAAAAAAATATAGATACGTTGGAGACGTATCAGGCACCTGCGGTCAGTGACTGCGGGCAGCGAGGGAGAGAGAGATGGGCCACCAACAGGTGGGGCACACCTGTCGGGGGTCGCCTCCTACCTCTGGTCAGAGAGGAGGAGGAGCACGCCGGCATGGCTACCGACGTTCTCATGCCCTGACGAAGACGTGAATGGGTGCGGCTCATCGTCTCCTACCTGATGGTGGTCGAGACAACGACGCAGGGGCTCAGGTTCACCAGCGACGAGGAAGCCGCGGTGGAGGAGTTTTGGGAGAAGGTGGAGGTGGTAGCTAGAGGCATGGATTTGCTTGGGAAAGAGGGGGGAAATATTCCTGGTGTCACGGGGAGTGTTTTGGGGGGCAGAGGGACGCATGAGTCGACGTGTAGCCGGAGATCGACCGGAGCTCCGAGGAAGAAGGGCCTTGGTCGATTTCGAGCACCGGGGCTATGCTGGCTTGCTGGGGTGGCTAGGGAGGTGCTAGAGGTTCCTGCGATGAGGTTTGAGGGGTGCTGGAGCAACGGGAAAGGCTATAAATAGGCCCGCAACGTTGAGTCGACTCAGGAGCATCGGTGATTCGCCGTGACGCACATGAGGGTGCAGAGAGGTGCTGGGGTCCAAACCACGGTCTCAGGACGTGGTTTTGGACTGCCAGGGCTCACTACGAGGAAGGAAGAGAGAGGAGAGACGAGCATCCGTGGCCGCGCATCTCTGGCCGGTTCTGGTGCGCGCGGGCACGCATCGCACCAGCTCTTAGCGTGGGAGAGGATGGGCCCTGATGGTCACCTGATGCAGAGGGGCTGTCGGGGAGGAGGTTAGACACTTCGGGGGAGGCTAGAACTGGCCGAGAGTGTCGCCCCCACCTCGGTGGCTTCTTGTAGCGTGCCCAGAGCGCAGCTTTGGCATGCCACAGCATGCTGGCGCACCCTGGGGTGCCTTGGACGTGTCTAGCATGTCCTGGGCACTGGCTGGGATGTGGCTAGCCGTTGAAGACCCGTGGGAGCTTCGGCTGGTCAAGGGGACAAGAAAAGTAGGTGCTGTCAGCCTTGAGCTGAAGCTTAGAATGGGGATTTTTTCATTTCTACTTTGAACCAGAGAGGGGCCAGTTGACTAGGGCTTGGCATTGATGCTAGCCACCTAATCCGAGAGTTTGGGGCAAAGGGTTGGGGTTTTGCTAAGGTTAGGGGGGCTTTTACCCATCTGTCAGAAGGTTCTCGACAGTGGTTTGTGGTGGTTGCACCCCACCACTGGTTCTGCAACTTTACAGGATTGGGTTTGGTGCTAAAACTAGGGGTTTCACCAAGTTTGAGCTCCATTTGACAAGTTTAGCTTTGTAAACTTGAAAACATCACCAAATTACCAGACATGTTCCTTCCAAAGAGAGTGTGGGCAAATTAAGTCCCACAAATCAAATTTTTGGTATGGAACCCTCATTTGAGGTATTAGGCACTCCTGCAAAGTTTCAACTCCATTGGACAAACTTTGCTATGTAGAGTTGCTCTAACTTCAATCTGGGCAGAAGGGGTTTTGAAGTTATTTGCTGTCCTTATTCACCTTGGATCAAGGTGAAACTTTATATGGACACCAAATATGTCTTAGGGATACCAGTGGAATTTTCTAGGAATTTACTGAGAATATTTCCTTTGGAAATATTTCAAAAGGTCAAAACAAACAGAAATGGTTTTCAGGGTTTTATTGAAATAATAATAATATAAATAGGGGTTAAAAATCTTATGTATGGAAAATATATGTCCTTCTCATCATCTCCAAATTTTATCAGATTTTTCTAAGGCAGAAAAGTATTTTTCCATATAGGAATACCAATTCTGTCCTCAAAAATGGACATGCAAATAAATTAGGAAAATAATTCATAAAATAATTATATCATGGTTTTGGTGCTCTAAAATGGTGCTAGAACCAGATCACCAACTTTGGGTAAGAACACTCCTTGCCATCAAGGGCATGTAGTGCAACTCAAAGCAGGGTTTTGCTTTAACCAGAAATAAGAAAAATAATTTTGGAATTTAATTTGATCTTTAGAATTGTAGTTTTTATCATCACATGATCAAGCATACAAGCATACAATGACAATCATGGCACTCACATCATTGGTTTGAAAAAGTTTTAATAAACTCATATTTTTGAGTTACAGAAAAAGTGGTGGTAAAAACAAGTTTTGACAGTAGAATTGCATAATCATCTCATCATTCCATGGAGTCATGTGTGTGGCAACAAATTCTTCAATGTCAACAAGATTGAAGTTTCATCTCACACGGGGAAAGAATTCTTAATTGGCTTTAATGTATTCCCACTCAACATATCTCATGTCGCTGACTTTTGAACTCTTATCGAACAAAAGAGTCACATAAAAATCTTGTTGTTCCCTTGTGTGAAATCGGGGATCAACATGAGTTCTTCTCCTCAGAGCATAGGGATCAATGGCTCTCCACTTCCTCAATCCTCCATCTCTCCTCTTATTCATGTCCTCAGCAATTGGATGAGTCTCATTTTGAAGTGGCAGATGAGGTCTTAGCTTCATAAGGATAGGTGCATCCTCTTCTTCTTCCTCTGCAGCAAAGGCTTTGGAAGTAGTGCCTTTCTCGTTGACAGCTGCACATATGTCCTTTCTAGTCCTCTTGGGAGCTATTGGATTCTTAGGAGCAGAAGGCTTCCATGGAATAGAATCAGCCATAAGCTTCTTCTTCTTTGGAGGAGGGACCTCAGTTGGTATTTGTTCCTCCTCCATATCAGCAGCATCTGGATTTTCATACATGGAGGTTTGTCTACCAATGACATGGACAATCTTCTTCGTGGGTCTCTTCAAAACTGACTTTATAGTTGTAGAAGGTTTAGCATACCCTTTGCTTACTTGCTTCCTGAAAGCAGACTTCTCCTTCGGCTTCTAGGGAGCATAATCTTCAGGAACAAAGTCAGAATCTTCTTCATCAAAATTTAGCTTCTTCCTCGACCTTGGGCATTGTTGGGGAACGTAGCATGGGAAACAAAAAATTTCCTACGCTCACGAAGATCAATCTATGGAGCTCAACATCTATCAGAGGGGGAGTGCATCTACATACCCTTGTAGATTGCTAAGCGGAAGCATATATAATGTGGTTGATGTAGTCGAACGTCTTCACGATCCAACCACGATCCGTCATGTGATCTCATCACGATCTATCCCGCTATCCCATCATGATCCGTCCCGATCTGGTGCCGAACGGACGTCACCTCCGCGTTCAGTACACATATAGCTCGATGACGTTCTCCACTTCCTTGATCCAGCAAGCGAGGGTGGAGAGGTAGATGAGTTCTCCGACAACACAACAACATGGTGTCAGTGGTGGTGGTGCAATTTCAGAAGGCTTCGCCGAGCATTGTTGCGATCTCTATGGTGGAGAATTACTACAAGAGAGAGAGAGGTAGGGCGCCACCAAGTAATTGTGTATTGGCTGCCTCCCACTACCTCGCTATTTATAGGAGGAAGGGATAGATAGGGCTAGCCTTGGCCCCTCCTCCAGGAGAGAGGGTTCGGCCGAACTAGGGAAGAGTCCACCTCCCAAAAGTAGGTGGAGACCCTAGGGAGGACTCCTCCTCCACCAAGGAACTTCCTCCCACCTACCCTTGGGCGCATGGGACTCTTGGGGTTGGCTGCCCAAGCCCACCAGGAGCTAGTGCGCCACCTCTGAGGCCCATGTGGCCCCCGGGATGGGTGGGCCCCTCCTAGTGGACCCACAGAACCCTTTCGACACTCCCGATACAGTACTAGAAAACCCCAAAACTATTTCGGAACCCGAATACCACTTTCCTGTATATAAATATTTACCTCCAGACCATTCCGGAGCTCCTTGTGACGTCCGATATCTCATCTGGGACTCCGAACAACTTTCGGTCACAAACACAATAACTCAACTATCTTTATATCTTCACCAAAGCTTAAGTGTGCAGACCCTGCAGGTTCAAGAACTATGCAGACATGACCGAGACACTCTTCGGTCAATAACCAATAGCAGGACATGGATGCCCATATTGGATCCTACTTTTTCTATGAACATATTTATCAGTCGAACCACAATGTCAATGATTCAATCAATCCCGTATAATGTTCGCTTTGTCCAATGGTATGATACTTCCCCGAGATTCGATCGCTAGTTCAATCTCATTATCGACAAGTCTCTTTACTCGTTCCGTAATACAAGACCCCATGACTAACTCCTTAGTCACATTGCTTGCAAGCTTCTTGTGATGTTGTATTATCGAGTGGGCCCTAGATATACCTGTCCATCATACTGAGTGACAAATCCCAGTCTTGATTCACGCCAACCTAACAAACACCCTCGGAGTTACCTATAGAGCACCTTTATAGTCACCCCTGACGTTTGATACACACAAGGCATTCCTCTGGTGTCCGGGAGTTACATTATCTCATGGTCATAGGAACTGTTACTTGACATGCAGAAAACAATACCAATAAACTGACACGATCACATGCTACGTTCATAGTTTGGGTCTTGTCCATCACATCATTCTCCTAATGATGTGATCCCGCTATCAAATGACAACTCATTTCTATGGTCAGGAAACCTTGACCATCTTTGTTCAACAAGCTAGTCCTTAGAGGCTCACTAGGGATAGTATGTTCTCTATGCATCCACATAGGTATTTGAGTTTGCAATCAATACAATTTTAACATGCATGATAAATGATTATCATGAACAAGGAAATATAATAATAAGTAATTTATTTTTTCCTCTAGGGAGTTTTTCCAACAGTCTCTCACTTGCACTAGAGTCAACAATCTAGTTCACATCACTATGTGATTCACACCCAATGAATTCTGGGGTTTAATCATGTTTGGTTGTGAGAGAGGTTTTAGTCAATGGTTCTGAACCTTTCAGGTCCATGTGAACTTTACAAATCTCTATGTTATACTATAGATGCTACCACCACGCTCCATTTGGAACTATTTCAAAGGAGTGCTCCATTATATGAATCCGGTTTGCAACTTAGAGTCATTCGGATTTGTGTCAAAGCTTGCATCTACGTAATCCTTTATGACGAACTCCTTTATCATCTCCATAATCAAGAAACATTTCCTTAGTCCTCAAGTTACTAAGGATAATTTTGACCGCTATCTAGTGATCATTCCTGAATCACCCTTGTACCCCTTGACAGACTCATGGCAAGGCACACATCAGGTGCGGTATACAACATGGCATACTATAGAGCCTACAGCTAAGGCATAGGGGACGAGCTTCGTCCTTTCTCTTTCTTCTTCGTGGCCGAGCTTAGAGTCTTACTCAAATTCATACCTTACAGCACAGTCAAGAACTCTTTCCTTGTCTGATCCATTTTTAACTCCTTCAAAATCTTGTCAAGGTATGTATTCATTGAAAGTTTTATAAAACATCTTGATCTATCTATATATATCTTGATGCTTAGTGTTCAAGTAGCTTAATCCAGGTTTTCCTTTGAAAAACTCCTTTGAAACTACCATATATGATTTACATAAATCCTACATCATTTCCGATCAACAATATGTCCATGACATATACTTATCAGAAATTCTATAGTGCTCCCACTTACTTTCTTTGGAAATACAAGTTCTTCATAAACTTTGTATAAACCCAAAAGCTTTGATCATCACATCAAAGTGCATATTCCAATTCTGAGATGCGTGCTCCAGTCCATAGAAGGATTGCTGGAGGTTGCATACTTTTTAGCATCCTTAGGAATGACAAAACCTTCTGGTTGTATGACATACAACCTTTCCTCAGGAAACCGTCAAGGAAACAATGTTTTGACATCCATCTGCCAGATATCGTAATCAAAAAATGCAGAAACTGCCAACATAATTCCAACAGACTTTAGCATCACTACGAGCGAGAAAGTCTCATTGTAGTCAACTCCTTGAACTTGTTGGAAACCTCTTTGCGACAAGTCGAGCTTTCTAAATGGTGACATTTGCCATCATCTTATGTCTTCCTATTAAAGATCCATTTGTACTTAATAGCCTTACGACCATCAAGTCATTCTTCCAAAGTCCACACTTTGTTTTCATACATGGATCCTATCTCGGATTTCATGGCCTCCAGCCATTTGTCGGAATCCAGGCCCACCATCGCTTCTCCATAGCTCATAGGTTCATTGTTGTCCAACAAAATGACCTACAAGACAGGATCACCGTACCACTCTGGAGCAGTACATGTTCTTGTCGACCTACGAGGTTTGGTAGTAACTTGATCTGAAGCTTTATGATCATCATCATTGGCTTCCTCTTCAATTTGGTGTAGGCGCCACACGAACAACTTCTTGTGCCCTGCTACACTCTGTTTGAAGTGACAGTTCAATAACCTCATCAAGTTCCACCCTCCTCCCACTCAATTCTTTCGAGGGAAACTCTTTCTCGAGAAAGGACCCGTTTTCAGCAACAAATACTTTGCTTCCGGATCTTATATAGGAGGTATACCCAAATATTTTGGGTATCCTATGAAGATGCATTTATCCGCTTTGGGTTCGAGCTTATCAGGCTGAAGCCATTCGACATAAGCATCATAGCCCAAACTTTAAGAAATGACAACTTAGGTTTGTCCAAACCGTAGTTCATATGGTGTCATCTCAACGGAATTGAATGGTGCCCTATTTAAAGTGAAAGTGGTTGTCTCTAATGGATAACCCCAAAACGATAGTGGTAATTTGATAAGAGACATCATAGTATACACCATATCCAATAGGGCACGGCTACGATGTTCGGACACACCATCAGACTATGGTGTTCCACATGGCATGAGTTGTGAAACAATTTCCACATTGTCTTAAATGTATAGCAAACTCGCAACTCACATATTCACCTCCACGATCACATCGTAGACATATTATCCTCTTGTCACGACAATCTTCAACTTCACTTTGAAATTGCTTGAATGTTTCAATATTTCAGACTTGTGTTTCATCAAGCAAATACACATGTATATACTCAAATCATGAGTGAAGTAAGAACATAACGATATCCACCGCGTGCTTCAGCACTGGTTGGACTGCATACATCAAAATATATTATTTCCAATAAGTCACTTGCTCGTTCCACCTCATTGGAAAATGAGACCTTCAATCATCTTGCCCATGTGGCATGGTTTGCATGTCTCAAGTGATTCGAAATCAAGTGAGTCCAAAAGATCCATCTGCATGGAGTTTCTTCATGCGTTTACACCAATAGGCATGGTTTGCATGCCTCAGACGATTTCAAAAACGAGAGTCCAAAGATCCATCAGCATGGAGCTTCTTCATGCGTTTATACCAATAGGACTTAAGCGACAGTGCCACAAGTAAGTGGTACTATCATTACTATTTTGTATCTTTTGCATCAATATTATAGACATGTGTATTACTACGATCGAGATTCAATAAACCATTCACATTAGGTGCATGACCATTGAAGGTATTATTCATGTAAACAAAATAACCATTATTCTCTAACTTAAATAAATAATCGTATAGAAATAAACATGATCTAATCATGTTCATGCTCAACGCAAACACCAAACAACATTTAGGTTCCACACTAATCCCGAAGGTAGAGGGAGCATGCGATGGTGATCACATCAACCTTGGAAATACTTCTAACACACATCGTTACCTCGCCTTTAGCTAGTCTCCGTTTATTCCGTACCTTTTATTTCAAGTTACTAATATTTAGCAACTGAACCGGTATCTAATACCCATGTGGTACTAGGAGTACTAGTAAAGTACACATCAATAACATGTATATCTACTATACTTCTGTTAACATTGCCAGTCTTCTTATCTACCAAGTGTCTAGGGCAGTTCCACCTCAGTGATCGTTCCCCTCATTATAGAAGCACATAGTTTCGGGTTTGGGTTCAACCTTGGGTTTCTTCATTGCAGTGACAACTGACTTGTCATTCTCTAAGTTTCCCTTGCCTTTCTTGAAACTAGTGGTTTTACTAACCATCAACACTTGATGCTCCTTCTTGATTTCTACCTTCGTGGTGTCAAACATCTCGAATAGCTCAAGGATCATCTTCTCCATTCCTCGTATGCTATAGTTCATCACGAAGCTCAGTAGCTTGGTGGAAGTGACTTTGGAGAACTATGTCAATCACTATCTTATCTCAAAAATCAACTCCCACTTGATTCAAGTGATTGTAGCACCGAGACAATCTGAGAACATGCTCAAAGATTGATTTTTTCTCCTTTACTTTGTAGGTAAAGAATCTTGTCGGAGGTCTCATACCTCTCAGCATGGGTAGGAGCGTGAAAACCTAATTTCATCTCTTGGAACATCTCATATGTTCGGTGACGTTCAAAACTTCTTGGGCGCCTCAATTCTAAGACGTAAAGCATGAGGCACTGAACTATCACGTAGTCATCAAAACATGTATTCAGATGTTCACAACATCCACATACGACGCTTGGGTAGCACACCAAGCGGTGCATTCAGGACATAAGACCTCAGTTTACGGACCAAGTCCGCATAATTGCTAGTATCATATTTAAACTTAGTTTTCTCTAGGAACATATCAAAAATACAGGGAGCTACAACGCAAGCTAGTTATCTACAAGATAATTTTCAAAGATATTTTGACTATGTTCCTGATAATGAGTTCAATTGATCATATTCCTTAAGAACTCCCACTCAAATTGACATCCCTCTGGTCATTCGAGTGGTACAAGATTCAAATTCACCAACCCATGTCCAATCATCATGTGAGATGAGGTGGCTTGATATGTCTCCAACGTATCTATAATTTTTGATGGTTCCATGCTATTATCTTGTCAAACTTTGGATGTTTTGTATGCCTTTTATATCTTTTTTGGGACTAACTTATTAACTCAGTGCCAAGTGCCAGTTCTTGTTTTTTCCGTGTTTTTGACCCTTTTCAGCGGAGGATTTTAAACGGTGTCCAAACGGAATAAAATTTCCGAAAATATTTTTTTCGGAACAGAAGATACGCACGAGACTTGAGAACCAAGGCAGGGGCCACCAGGGTACCCCACAAGCCCCCTAGGCGCGGCCAGTAGGGTCCGCACATAGCAGACTTGTGGGCCCTCTGTGGTTCGTCTGCCCTACCTCTTCCGCCTATAAATTCCTGAAAATTCCAAAACTGCGAGAGAGATCCACAAAAATACTTTTCCGCCGCCGCAAGCTTCTGTCTCCACAAGATCCCATCTGGGGCACGTTCTGGTGCCCTGCCGGAGGGGGGATTCGGATACGGAGGGCTTCTTCATCAACACCTTCGGGTCCATAGCTAGTAGTTATATGGCTTCTTCTCTCTCTTGAATCTTCAATACAAAGTTCTCAATGATCTTCATGTAGATCTATTCGATGTAATCTTCTTTGCAGTGTGTTTGTCAAGATCCGATGAATTGTGGATTTATGATCAGATTATCTATGAATCTTATTTGAGTTTATTCTGATCTCTTATATGCATGATTTCATATCCTTGTAATTCTCTTCGAGTTGTGGGTTTTGTTTGGCCAACTTGATCTATGATTCTTGCAATGGGAGAAGTGCTTGGTTTTGGGTTCATACTGTGCGGTGAACTCACCCAGTGACATAAGGGGTAGCGAGGCACGCGTCGTGTTGTTGCCATCAAGAGTAAAAAGATGGGGTTTTCATCATTGGTTTGAGTTTATCCATGTCATCTTGCTTAAGGCGTTACTCTGTTCGTCATGAACTCAATACACTAGATGCATGCTAGATAGCGGTCGATGTGTGGAGTAATAGTAGTAGATGCAGAAAGTATCGGTCTACTTGTCTCGAACGTGATGCCTATATGTATGATCATTGCCTTAAATATCGTCATGACTTTGGGCGGTTCTATCAATTGCTCGACAGTAATTTGTTCACCCACCGTATTATTTGCAATTTTGAGAGAAGCCTCTAGTGAACACTATGGCCCCCGGGTCTACTTCACATCATATTTTGAGCCTTACACTTTTACTTCGTTGCAGTTTCTGCCTTCAGATCTCACTTTGCAATCAATCTTGAAGGGATTGACAACGCCTTTATAGGGTTGGGTGCTAGCTTGTTTGTGTTTGCGCAGGTACTCTGGACTTGGCTCGATTCTCCTACTGGATTGATACCTTGGTTCTCATACTGAGGGAAATACTTACTGCTCCTGTGCTGCATCGCCCTTTCCTCTTCAACGGAAAAACCAACGCAAGCTCAAGAGGCAGCAGAAGGATTTCTAGCGCCGTTGCCGGGGAGGATCAAGTCAAGAACTCATCCAAGTAAGTGTCGCAAACTCATGTCTTTCATTTACTTTTTAGCCTCTCGTTTTCCTATCCCGCACTTCTGAAAAACAAAAATTTACAAAAATATTTGCCTTTTTCGTTTGCCTTTTTCGTTCGCCCTTTTCTCTCGCTTGTTTTCTGTTCGCGTGTGTGCTTGCTGAAGTCACCATGACTGAAAACACCAAACTTTGTTACTTCTCGAATACTAATAATAATGATTTTATTAGTACTCCGATTGCTCCTGCCACTAGTGCGGAATCATACGAAATCAATGCTGCTTTGCTGAATCTTGTTATGAAAGAGCAATTCTCCGGCCTTCCTAGTGAAGATGCCGCATCCCATCTTAATACCTTCATTGAGCTTTGCGATATGCAAAAGAAGAAAGCTGTGGATAATGATGTGATTAAATTGAAGCTTTTTCCGTTCTCGTTACGAGATCGAGCAAAAACTTGGTTTTCGTCTTTGCCCAAAAATAGTATTGATTCTTGGAACAAGTGCAAATATGCTTATATATCCAAGTATTTTCCGCCGGCTAAGATTATCTCTCTCCGTAATGATATCATGAATTTTAAGCAACTTGATCATGAACATGTTGCACAATCTTGGGAGAGAATGAAATTTATGATTAGAACTTGTCCCGCTCATGGCTTGAGTCTTTGGATGATTATACAAATCTTCTACGCTGGCTTGAATTTTGCTTCCAGAAATATCTTGGACTCTACCTCAGGTGGAACGTTCATGGAAATCGCATTAGGAGAAGCCACAAAACTCCTAGACAATATCATGACGAACTACTCTCAGTGGCACACTGAAAGGTCACCTACTAGTAAAAAGGTACACGCTATAGAAGAAAATAACCCGTTAAGTGCTAAGATGGATGAGTTAATGAATTTGGTTGCTAGTAGAAGTGCTCCTTTATAGGCCAATGACATGCCCTTGTCTTCCTTGATTGAGAGTAGCAACACTAGCTTGGATGTTAATTTTGTTGGTAGGAATAATTTTGGCAACAACAATGCTTTCAGAGGAAAGTATGTTCCTAGGCCTTTTCCTAGTAACCCCTCTAATAACTTTGGTACCTCCTACAACAATACACATGGAAATTACAATGGATCACCCTATGATCTAGAGAGTAATATCAAAGAGTTTATCAACTCGCAAAAGATTTTCAATGCGTCCATAGAGGAAAAACTACTCAAAATTGACGATTTGGCTTGGAGCGTTGATAGAATGTCTAGTGATATTGATGCTTTGAAAGTAGGATGTGCTCCTCCCAAGATCAAAATGGATGAAACTTTGAAATCTATGCGTGTTTCGATGAGTGAGAGCAAAGAAAGAACCGCCCAAATTCGTGCTAGACATGAATGGCTTAAAAAGGCATGTTCTCGTGATGAGAATCACGAAGATCTTAAAGTGATTGGATTGACTCCCATTGAATCTTTGTTTTCTTGTGTCAAACCTAATGATGATGGGGCTGGATATGAATCTACTTTGGTTGAAAAACGCCCCAATGATTCGTTGTCCATCTATCTTGATACTAAAAGCATTGAAAGTGGAGTAGAAGAAATCAAAACTTTGAGTAGTAATGGAACTACTACTTTGGATTTCAAGGAATTCAATTATGATAGTTGCTCCTTGATTGAATGCATTTCCTTGATGCAATCCATGCTAAACTCTCCACACACTTATAACCAAAACAAGGCCTTTACCGATCACATCGTCGACGCTATGATAAAATCTCTTGAAGAGAAACTTGAGTTGGAAGTTTCTATCCCTAGAAACTTCATGATGAGTGGGAACCTACTATCCAAATCAAAATCAAAAACTATGAATGCAATGCTTTGTGTGATTTGGGTGTTAGTGTTTCCGTAATTCCAAAGTCTTTATGTGATGTTCTAGGTTTTAATGAGATTGAGGAGTGTTCTCTTAATTTGCATCTTGCGGATTCTACTGTCAAAAAACCCATGGGAAGGATCAATGATGTTCTTATTATTGCAAATAGGAACTATGTACCCGTGGATTTCATTGTGCTTGACATTGAATGCAATCCTACATGCCCTATCATTCTTGGTCGACCTTTCCTAAGGACTATTGGTGCTATCATCGATATGAAGGAAGGGAATATTAGGTTTCAATTTCCTCTAAATAAAGGCATGGAGAATTTTCCTAGAAAGAAAATACGATTGCCTTATGAATCCATGATGAGGGCTACTTATGGTATGAACACCAAAGACGACGATACGTGATTCTATCACCTTATGCCTAGCTAAGGGCGTTAAACAATAGCGATTGTTGGGAGGCAACCCAATGAATTTATATTTTTCTTTCTGTTTTGTTGCATCCACACCATCATAATTCTGTTATGATTGTGTTTTTTGTGTTTGTTTTTGTGTTTGAGACAAACAAAACCTTTATGACTAGTTTTGGTGATGGTTGTCTGATCCTGCTGGAAAAAGACAGAAACTTTTAGCTCACGAAATTATTTTTCATTTTTATTCAGAAAGAGATTTTGAGTTGATTTTTTTTATGCTGGTTGATATGCCTTTTTCCCAGGCTGTCGTAATTTTTCGGAATTGTTGAGGTACCAGAAGTATACGAAGTATACAGATTTCTACAGACTGGTCTGTTTTTGACATATTCTGTTTTTGTTGAGTTGGTTGCTTGTTTTGATGAAACTATGGATAGTATCGGGGGTAATAGCCATGGAAAAGTGAGAATATAGTAATCTAACACCAATATAAATATAAATCAATATTGCTATAGTACCTAAAGAGGTGGTAGTTTGTTTTCTTGTGCTAATGATATCACGAGTTTCTGTTTAAGTTTTGTGTTGTGAAGTTTTCAAGTTTTGGGTGAGGTTCTCATGGACAAAGGGATAAAAAGTGGAAAGAGCTCAAGCTTGGGGATGCCCAAGGCACCCCAAGCCAAATTCAAGGACACCAAAAATCCTAAGCTTGGGGATGCCCCGGGAAGGCATCCCCTCTTTTGTCTTCAATCCATCGGTAACATCACTTGGAGCTATATTTTTATTCACCACATGATATGTGTTTTGCTTGGAGCGTCTTGTATCGTAGGAGTCTTTTATTTTTGTTGTGTCACAATCATCCTTGCTGCACACCTTTTGAGAGAGACATGCACTCATCGTGAATTTGCTAGAATGCTCATTGTGCTTTACTTATATCTTTTGAGCTAGACCATTTTGCTCTATGTGCTTCACTTAGATCTTTTAGAGCACGATGGTGCGTGACTTGGTAGTTGGATTGTGCTATGAAAGTAGTTCCAAAGGTGATAGGTACCCAAAGAGGATACAATAAAACTTCCAGCTTCATGTGCATTGGGTAGAAAGAGAAGTTTGATTCCTCTCAATTAGTTTTGAGACGTGGAATTGGTAATATTAAGAGTTATGTTAGTAGGGTGTTGTGAATCTAGAAATACTTGTGTTGAAATTAGTTATTCCCGTAACATGCACGTATGGTGAACCGCTATGTTAAGAAGTCGGAGCATAATTGATATATTGATTGTCATCCTTTGTGTTGCGGTCATAATCGCGCGATGGTTAACACCTACCAACCCTCCCCCTAGGAGTATGCGTTTAGCACTTTGTTTCGATTACTAATAAAAACTTTCGCAACAAGTATGTGAGTTCTTCGTGACTAATGTGAGTCCATGGTATAGATGCACTTTCACCTTCCACCATTGCTAGCCTCTCTAGTACGACGCAATTTTCGCCGGTGCAAAAAACCCACCATATGCCTTGCTCAAAACAGCCACCATACCTACCTACTATGGCATTTTCGTAGCCATTCCGAGATATATTGCCATGCAACTCCCACCGTTCCGTCTCATGACTTGTGCCGTCACTCTCATATTGCCATTGCATGATCGCATCCCGGTACACTCCCGAAGGCATTTCCTATAGAGTCATCATCATTATAAGCTTTGAGCTGTGAGTAAATAAAAGTGTGATGATCATCATTATTAGAGCATTGTCCCATGTGAGGAAATAAAAAATAGAGGCCAAAGTTGCCCACAATAAAAAAAATAGGTATGGAAAGAGTCCAAAGAGCCCAAACAAAAAAAAAGAGAAAAAGAGAGAAGGGACAATGCTACTATCTTTTCCACACTTGTGCTTCATAATAGCAGCATGTTCTTCATGATTGAGAGCCTCTCGTTTTATCACCACCATATACTAGTGGGAACCTTTATTATATAACTTGGCTTGTATATTCCAATGATGGGCTTCCTCAAAATTGCCATAGGTCTTCGTGAGCAAGCAAGTTGGATGCACACCCACTAGTTCTCCTTTTGAGCTTTCACATACTTATAGCTCTAGTGCATCATTTGTATGGCAATCCCTACTCATTCACATTGATATCTGTTAATGGGCATCTCCATAGTCCTTTGATACGCCGAGTCAATGTGACCATCTCCTCCTTTTTGTCTCACAACCACCACCACACTCTATTCCACCATAGTGCTATATCCAGGGCTCTCGCTCATGTATTGCGTGAGAGTTGAAAAAGGTTTGAGAAAGTAAGAGTGCGAAAACAATTACTTGGCCAATACCGGGGTTTTGCGTGATTTAAATTAGTTGTGTGGGGACAATGGAGCATAGCCAGACTATATGATTTTTTAGGTATAACTTTCTTTCGCCTTGTTATTTCGAAAGTTCATGATTACCTTGCTAGTTTGCTTGAAGTATTATTGTTTTCATGTCAATAGCAAACTATTGTTTTGAATCTTACGGATCTGAACATTCATGTCACATGAAAGAAGTTACAAAGGACAACTATGCTAGTTAGCATTCCACATCAAAAATTCTATCTTTATCACTTCCCTACTCGAGGACGAGCAGGAGTTAAGCTTGGGGATGCTTGATACGTCTCCAACGTATCTATAGTTTTTGATGGTTCCATGCTATTATCTTGTCAAACTTTGGATGTTTTGTATGCCTTTTATATCTTTTTTGGGACTAACTTATTAACTCAGTGCCAAGTGCCAGTTCTTGTTTTTTCCGTGTTTTTGACCCTTTTCAGCGGAGGATTTTAAACGGTGTCCAAACGGAATAAAATTTCCAAAAATATTTTTTTCGGAACAGAAGATACGCACGAGACTTGAGAACCAAGGCAGGGGCCACCAGGGGACCCCACAAGCCCCCTAGGCGCGGCCAGTAGGGTCCGCACCTAGTAGGCTTGTGGGCCCTCTGTGGCTCGTCGGCCCTACCTCTTCCGCCTATAATTCCTGAAAATTCCAAAACTGCGAGAAGATCCACGAAAATACTTTTCCGCCGCCGCAAGCTTCTGTCTCCAAAAGATCCCATCTGGGGCACGTTCTGGTGCCCTGCCGGAAGGGGGATTCGGATACGGAGGGCTTCTTCATCAACACCATGACCTCTCTGATGATGCGTGAGTAGTTCACCATAGACCTTCGGGTCTATAGCTAGTAGCTAGATGACTTCTTCTCTCTCTTGGATCTTCAATACTAAGTTCTCCATGATCTTCATGGAGATATATCCGATGTAATCTTCTCTGCGGTGTGTTTGTCGAGATCCGATGAATTGTGGATTTATGATCAGATTATCTATGAATCTTATTTGAGTTTCTTCTGATCTCTTATATGCATGATTTCATATCCTTGTAATTCGCTTCGAGTTGTGGGTTTTGTTTGTCCAACTTGATCTATGATTCTTGCAATGGGAGAAGTGCTTGGTTTTGGGTTCATACCGTGCGGTGACCTCACCGAGTGACAGAAGGGGTAGCGAGGCACGCATCGTGTTGTTGCCATCAAGAGTAAAAATATGGGGTTTTCATCATTGGTTTGATTTTATCCCTCTACATCATGTCATCTTGCTTAAGGCGTTACTCTGTTCGTCATGAACTCAATACACTAGATGCATGCTGGATAGCGGTCGATGTGTGGAGTAATAGTTGTATATGCAGAAAGTATCGGTCTACTTGTCTCGGACGTGATGCCTATATGTATGATCATTGCCTTAGATATCTTTATGAATTTGCGCGGTTCTATCAATTGCTCGACAGTAATTTGTTCACCCACCGTATTATTTGCTATTTTGAGAGAATCCTCTAGTGAACACTATGGCCCCCGCGTCTACTTCACATCATATTTTCAGCCTTACACTTTTACTTCGTTGCCGTTTCCGCCTTCAGATCTCACTTTGCAATCAATGTTGAAGGGATTGACAACCCCTTTATAGCGTTGGGTGCATGCTCGTTTGTGTTTGCGCAGGTACTCTGGACTTGGCTCGATTCTCCTACTGGATTGATACCTTGGTTCTCAATTTGAGGGAAATACTTAGTGCTCCTGTGCTGCATCACCTTTCCTCTTCAAGGGGAAAACCAACGCAAGCTCAAGAGGCAGCATGGCTTCAATGGTGAAAATCTCCATGTTGATCATACCTACTATATGACTCATGTTCGACCTTTCGCTCTCCTATGTTCCAAGGCCATGTCTATACATTCTAGGCTCGTCAATTTTAACCCAAGTGTTCCGCATGTGCAAAACTGCATTGCACCCGTTCTATGTGAATGTAAAGTCCATCACACCTGATCATCACGTGGTGTCTCAAAACGAAGAACTTTAGCAACAGTGTACACTCGGGAAGAACACTATCTTGAAATTTTAGTGAGGTATCACCTTATAATGCTACCGTCATTCTAAGCAAAACAAGGTGCATAAAAATGATTAACATCACAACAAATCATAAGTGACATGATATGGCCATGAACTTGTGCTTTTTGATCTCCATCTTGAAAGCACCAACATGATCTACATCATCACCGGCACGACACCATGATCTCTATCATCACCGGCATGACACCATGATTTCAATCATCATGATCTTGATCATTGTGTTGTCGTCAGGGTTGCCGCGCCAACCATGCTTGTACTACTATTGCTACCGTTTAGCGATAAAGTAAAGCATTACATAGCTCTCAATGATTCACATGGAGGTCATACAATAATTAAAGACAACCCTATGGATCCTATTGGTTGTCCTAGCAGCAACATGCAAGTCGATGTTAACTATTACAACATGATCATCTCATACATCAAATATATATCATCATGTCTTTGGCCATATCATATCACAACATACCCTACAAAAACAAGTAAGACGTCCTCTAATTTTTTGTTGCATGTTTTACGTGGCTGGTATGGGTATCTAGAAAGAATGCTTCCTAGCTATACAAAACCACAAGGTGATATGCAAGTTGCTATTTAACCTTCTACAAGGAACGCCTTTGTCGAGTTTGATTCAACGAAAGTTGGAGAGACACACACCCGCCAGCCATCTTTATGCAACAAGTTGCATGTGAGTCGATGAAACCGGCCTCTCATACGTGGACGAGTAAAGTTGGTCCAGGCCGCTTCATCCCACAAAACCGCTTAATCAAGAAAAGACTAAGGAGGGAAGCAATGTGAATATCAATGCCCATAGACTCTTTTGTGTTCCACTCCTGATGTCATCTATTTTCCTACGCTCACCAAGATCAATCTATGGAGATCAACATCTACGAGAGGGGGGAGTGCATCTAGATACCCTTGTAGATCGCTAAGAGGAAGCGTATATGACGCGGTTGATGTAGTCGAACGTCTTCATGATCCAATCATGGTCCGTCCCGCGATCTCATCACGATCCGTCCCGCGATCCCATCATGACCCGCCCCGATCTAGTGCCGAACTTACGGCACCTCCATGTTCAGCACACGTACAATTCGATGACGTTCTCCACCCCCTTGATCCAGCAAGCGAGGGTGGAGAGGTAGATGAGTTCTTTGATAGAACAATGGCGTGGTGTCTGTTGTTGTGGTGCAATTTCAACAAGGCTTCGTCAAGCAGTGTTGTGACCGCTATGGTGGAGAATAACTATCACACACACACACACACACACACACACACAGAGGTAGGGTGCTGCCAAGGAATTGTGTATTTGTTGCCTCCCTCTCTCTCTATATTTGTAGGAGGAAGGGGTAGGTAGGGATAGCCTTGGCCCCTCCTTCAAGGAGAGAGGGTTCAACCGAACTAGGGAGGATTCCACCTCACACAAGGGAGGTGGACACCCTAGGGAGGACTCCTCCTCCACAAAGGCACTTCCTCCTACCTACCCTTGGGCGCATGGGCCTTTTGGGGTCGGCTGCCCAAGCCCACCAGGGGCTGGTGAGCCACCTCTCAGGAACATGTGGCCCTTGGGATGGGTGGCCCCCTCCCGTTGGACCCTCGGAACCCTTTCGACACTCCGAGTACAATACCGAAAAATCCCGAAACTACTCCATAAATCAAATACCATTTTCCTATATAAAAATCTTTACCTCCGGACCATTCCAGATCTCCTCGTGACATTCGGGATCTAATCCGGGACTCCGAACAACTTTCAGTCACCAACACAATAACTCAACTATCTCTATATCGTCACCGAATCTTAAGTGTGGAGAACCTACGGGTTCGAGAACTATGCAGACATGACCGAGACACTCTCCGATCAATAACTCATAGAGGGACCTAGATGCCCATATGGGATCCTACTTATTCTACTAAGATCTTTATCGGTCGAACCACGATGCCAAGGATACAACCATTCATGTATACTGTTCCCTTTATCCATCGGTATGTTACTTGCCCGAGATTTGATCGTCGGTATCTCTATACCTAGTTCAATATCGTTACTGGCAAGTCTCTTTACACGTTTTGTAATACAATATTACGTGACTAACTCCTTAGTCTCATTTCTTGCAAGTTTCTTGTGATGTTGTATTACCGAGTGGGCCCTCGAGATACCTCTTAGTCATACGGAGTGAAAAATCCCAGTCTCGATTCACGCCAACCCAAAAGACACCCTCGGAGATACCTGTAGAGCACCTTTATAGTCACCCAGTTATGTTGTGACATTTGATACACACAAGGCATTCCTCCGGTGTCCAGGTGTTACACGATCTCATGGTCATAGGAACAGATACTTGACATGCAGAAAAAAGTAGCAATAAACTTACACAATCACATGCTACGTTCATAGTTTGGATCTTGTCCATCATATCATTCTCCAAATGATGTGATCCCGTTATAAAATGAAAACTCATGTTTATGGTCAGGAAACCTTGACCATCTTTGATCAACGGGCTAGTCCTTAGAGGCTCACTAGGGAGAGTATGTTGTCTATGCATCCACACATGTATTTGAGTTTCCAATCAATACAATTCTAGCATGGATAATAAACAATTATCATGAACAACGAAATATAATAATAACTAATTTATTATTGCCTCTAGGGCATATTTCCAATAGGCATGCCATGGGATATGGGAGTACCTGGATCAGAAGGGGTCCTCTCAAGAATAGCGCGTGAATCAGATTCAGCATGGGGCTAACTAAATTTGTTGTGAATGTCATGGGAACCTGACATCTTGCAAGACCAAAAGACAAACAAGTTGGCAGACTAGTAGACAAGCAGACAAGCTGACCGTGTGAAAAGATATAGAAGAGCTTGAAAACATAAGCATCACAAAATTGCAAAACTTTTGTCAATTTTGGACTCTAAAAAATTTAATTTTAACTTTCAGTAAAATTGGATTTCGGTTCCACCGAGTTTAAATTTTTTGAGCCACCGAGCCACATGTCTTCTTTTACAAAAACTTGGCACCCCTTTCCGGTTGCACTGAAAAGAAGAACTAGGTTCCATCGAGAACATTCTCAGCAACCCTAAAACCAAAATCAGTACTACCGACTTTTTCAACTCGGTGACACCGAGATTTAATCCGGCGGACTATCAAACCTAAAATATTTATTGCTCGCTAATGTAAGAAAGTTTTTGCTGGATAGAACTAGTAGCAATCTGTGGACAGATAATGGCATATCCTTTGGGCAAGAATCATATAGGAATGCTTAGGGGCTTCGAATCCATACCCTGATTCGGCATGGATCCGCTACGGCGGCGACGGAAGTGAAGATCTCATTGACAGCGAAGACTCCTGTCGAAGGCGCATGGGAGGAAGGCGAGATGATGTTTGGGGACTAGGGCGCGGTAGTGAAGTGCAATGCGACGTTTGAGGACATTTTCAACTGTCGGGTCCGCAGATATATCTATATATATCCCTTCAGTTTTGATGACACCGAGTTGAGATTTTAGGTGCCACCGAGTTCCACAACTGTCAGCTGACAGCGAAACTCGGTGAGGCCGAAAATCCAAACTCGGTTACACCAGGATGAACAAAACTTATCAACCCTAAGCTTCGGTGGGACCGAGATTTTTAGGTTGGTCACAACGAGATGCACTTTAGGAGGTTTTGGAATTCAGCCATTGTTGAGACGGATCTCCGAGTGCTTATCACACAGAGTGTCTCTAAAGTGCTTGCTCAAATTTTGTGATGTAGCATGAATAGAATTTGAGACGAGAAAGCATAGATAGATAGAGGAGGGTACTTAGGCATTCTTGTATATACAATTGGCCAAAATAAATAGAAAGCCAAATAACAACAATTGGATATCCTCGAATGAGAAAAATATGCATACTAAAATGCTTACAAAATAAGATGTCAAAGAAAACATGGTGAACATGAACAAACATTCTAGCATCTATGAAGCACTTTGGTGATGACGAAGTCATTTATATATGAGTATATTGACTTAGGAGCCAATTAAGAATACTTGATCATAGATAATACTCATCGATTAAGCACAAGTGGGGTTACCACTTCTACATAATGCATTAATGTGTTCACATCATTTAGGAGAGACTTATACTCAATTATTAGAGTAAAGCTCCCCCTAGATGTGACATCCCTCATAAGAGGGATCAACTAACCTTGGGTTTTGTCGTAGAAGACTTCCAGTAGGTGAAGTAGTGGTGATGCTCATTGTTGATGAAGATCATCTTGAGTTGGGAGCAATCCTTGTTGTTTCTTACTCTTCTCACCTACATGGTTTAGTCCCAAAGAAAAAGGAACGAATGCAAAGATATCTATGGAAATGGAGTGAAATACATGGGAGGTGATGTCCAAAGATGCATTAATTACCTTGTCCCTTGCTCACCTTTGAGGGAATGTGTGATTCCTTGAACTAATGCATATGGTTGAGGTTGATTGCATGTAGTTCTTGCCAAAATGAATAAGAGTGAAATTCATTGGCGGAGTCACCCCTCAAGAACTTTCTAGTTCTTCCTCTTCGGGACCCACATCACCTTGATGGGGATCCTTGGAGTTGTGGTAGCACTAGATGAGGTAGTGCTAGAAGTGTCCTTGGGAACCCACTCGACCTTGGCTTAGGGTTCTTCTTCCAATGAGTCAATGTTCTCTTGACGCCTTCCCTTGCCCGTGTGGTCTTGTCGTAGAAGGCCATCTTCAGAGCTTGTTCCCTTGGGAGTAGTAGGATCATACTTCTCCTCTTCTGGAACAAACTTGGGAATGGGATATGGACCTTCTTCCCAAACATCTCCACTGATGTTGAAGTAGCCAACACCTTGCTTCTTCCGATGTCCTCCTTGCTTGCACACAATTTTTTCGAATTTCTTATTTCTGGCAAGACTCTTGAAGACACCTCTCTCTATAATCCCTTCCAATAAATCATTTCTTGCTCAAGTGTAACTTGGCTAAGAGAATCATTAGTGGAATCAATAGAGCTACTAGCAACAACAACATTTGATCTAGCTTTAGAATTGTTGTTACGAGATGAAGAAACTTTCTTGCCTTTGTTACTAGTGTTCTTAGGTTTAGCTTGTGTAACAAAAGTGGAAAAGAGTAATCGTTTGGCTAGATAAGAAGAACTCTTGTTTCGAAGATTATCATTGATTGCTTTTAGGAACTCATGCTCTTGCTCTAAATTTAGCTTCTCGGAGCGTAGCTTCTCATGAATTCTTGCAAGCTCTCAATGATCTTCTAGAGTAGTTTCATGAGTTAACTTAAGAGTGTTTAATTCTTTAGTTAGTCCTTCAATCTCTTTATTATCATCATCATTCAATTTCTCTTGACTAGCATGATTATTTTCAAGTTCATTTTGAAAGTTAACACTAGTCTTATCAAAGAGAAAGTCATCTTCCCCTAACAAGTTGTCCTCATCACTATGGAAGTCAAAGCATTCAGGGTGTGATACCATGGGGCCTTTAGCCATGAAACAGTTTCTAATTCCTTCATTTGGTGAATCAAACAAGTCGTTGGAGTTGGAGGTAATAAGTGCAATGCATGCAACACCTTCATATTGACTATAGTCACAGTTGGAGTGGTAGCTTCTCTTGGATTGGTTGTCAGACCGGAGCCAGAAAATCATTCACCAACGTGAGCTTTATGTCTTCTTCTTCAACTAATCTTGGTGTACTTGTCCTTCTTCTTCTCCAATTCTTTGCCTCTCGAGGGGTATCTTCGTTCATATTGATCTTCTCTACTCATTATCTCTCTGCGAGGTGACTCATCTCTCGAGCTTCATCTTCTAGGTGACTCTTCTCTTTGTTTGTGGGGAGCCAAGCACTCATTGGAAAAGTTTGTGGGCTTTCCACAGTTGTAGCAGTTCCGGTCATGACTAGACGAAGGTATCTCATCATATCTTCTGGTTAAGTTTCTCTATTTTCCTCTACTCTTGTAGAACTTGTTGAATTTTCTAACCATGAGGCTGATCTCTACATTGGTAACAAGGTTGTCACTTGAAGTAGCGGGTGCATCGAGTGAGGCTTTTTAAGCAGCGCTTGAGTTGTTGTGCAACTCATATTTGCCTTTGAGAGACATCTCATGAGGAACAATCCTTCCAGTTACTTTAGTTGGCTTGAGATCTTTGTAATTTGGCATCATTTGGATTAATGTGCACACGCTGTTGTATCTTCCATCCAAGGCTCTAAGTATCTTCTTGATGATGAATTTCTCGGTCATCTCTTCGCTTCCTAAGCCGGCAATCTCATTTGTGATGAGAGCTAGCCTAGAATACATCTCAGCGACTCCTTCACCATCCTTCATCTTGAACTTGTCAAGCTGACTTTGTAGCACATCCAACTTAGATTCCGTTACAGAATCAATTCCTTCATGCATATCAATCAAAGTATCCCAAAGTTCCTTTGCATTCCCAAGGCGACTGCTTTTGTTGAATTATTTGGGACACAAGAAGTTGAACAGGATACGACAGGCTTAAGCATTGTATTGCAACATCTTCAGCTCATCCGCTGTGGCATTCTCCAAATAAATCACCTTGCACACCAACACGGAGAACAGCCCAAACGACAGGATTATGATCAAGAATATGAATTTTCATCTTATGCTTCCAACTAAGTGAAATTAGTGCCATCGAAATATGGACCTCTATGGTGATAATTTCCCTAACTAGATGCCATACTCTCCTAGGTTGTGAAACCAATGCAATGGAGATGAAAGCTCTTATACCACTTGCAGGATGGAAAGTATGTCTAGAGGGGGCCTGATTAGACTGCTTATCAAGATAAAAACTTAGCCTTTTCCCAATTTCAAGTCTGGGCCAGTTTTAGCAATAATGACTAGTCAAGTACACCCTACATATGCACATCTAAGAGTATAGCAGCGGAAAGGAAAACATGCAAGTGTAAAGTAGAGGGTAAGGTAGGGAGATCAAACACAAAGGTTGACACGACAATTTTTGGCATGGTTCTGATAGGTGACGCTATCATATGTCCATGTTAGTGGAGACTTCAACCCACGGAGGGTAACGGCTGCAAGAGTTCACAAAGGGCTCCACCCACAAGGGGTCCACAAAGAAGTGGCCTTGTCTATTCCACCACTTCTTCCGTCCACACAGGACTAGACTAACTCACGGTAGATCTTCACAAAGTAGGCGATTTCCTTGCCCGTACAAACATCTTGGTTCAACTCCACAACACGAAGTAGGAGGCTCCCAAGCGACACCTAACCAACCTAGGAGGCACGTCCCTCCAAAAGGTAATAGATGTGGTAGAACGATGAACTCCTTGCTCTTGTGATTAAAAAGATAGTCTCCTCAACACTCAATCATTCTCTCTAAGATTTGGCAGGGGTAAGAGAGATTGATCTTGTGGAAAGCAACTTGGGGAGGCAAGAAATCAAGGTTCAAATGGTTGGAATAGAATCTCTTGATATCAACTTATGAGTAGGTGGCTCTCTCTCAGAAAAATGGATCTGGCAAGTGTATGTGTGTTTTGAGTGCTTCCTCTATGCGTGAGAGGTAGGTGGAGGGGTATATATTGGCATCCCCCAAAATCAAACCGTTACAACATTATTGCTCAACGCGATGACAACAAATGAATCTCAGTTGTACCGAGTTGCACTAAATGTGGCAACTTTAGAATTATCGGTGAGATCAATATAGGAATCTCGGTGGTACCGATACGATGACCTAGACTGGTTTCCAAATCTTGGTGAGACCGATTCCAAACTCGGAAATTCTGAAACTTGAAATCTCCTCAACAGAAAGTTGGTCACATAATCTCGATGGCACCGATAGGAATGTTGGTTGTACCAAGATGGTGGGTCTGGCATAGGATCGTTCTAAGTCTAAGGCCGAGTTGGAAATGTTGGTGGAATCAATTTTGCTTATGTGGGTTGGGACGGATATATTTTGTGGGAGAATGGCTAAGAGTTTTTGGTGGCTATCGCTAAGCACTTGAGCAACGAATTCATCATAATACCTCATCCCCTTTTAATAGTATTGGCTTTCCTATGGACTCAAAGTGATTTCTCACAAATATAAAATATAGAGTCTTCTTGCTTGAAGCTTGAGCCAATCCTATTCCTTCCTTGCAACCACGGGGCATCTCGCACAATCCTATAGCCAAAGCGTCTTTGAACTTTTCTGAAATGTACTTGAATAAACTCATTAGTATAATGATGCATATGTTGTGATTAATTACCAAAAGAGAAATTGTGCTTTGAGATGATATGCTCCCTGGCCTCGTCATTCCCGTCAAAGGGGTGAATTCTCACCTCCTCCCAGCTGTGGCGACGACATCATTGACGACTTCTTATCCGGAGAAGGCCTTGAGGATCATGCTACCGATGGGGCTGACGAACTGCAAGTCTCCCACCTTGAGGTATCGGCTTGGTGGTGGCGCCATTGAGGTTGACGGGTCGGCGGCAGCCCCTTGGTCGGGAAGATCATGACAAACGCGCCTACCCCAAGCGCTCCGGGGCTCGAAGTGCTCTTAGAATTCGTGAGCACTTCCACACATGGTTCCGCGGTGGTTTCCTTGCCGACTACCTTGGCTGCCTTTTGACTACTTTGCCCCTCCGCAGAAATCCTCGCCTTGTTGGCGACTCCTTAGCAATCTGCTCAATACTGGCGTCCATGTCCGTGCCCTCGGGGGGAGGCAAATCTACAATGCCAAGGAAATTGGACTCAGATAAGTTCAAGAAGACAAAAAGAAGAATACAAAATTTAAGACTTCAACAATCAGGAACTTACCTACGGGTTCCTATTGAGGAGGGGTCTCCCCTCCCCCGGCAACGTCTGTTGCCTTCGCATGGCCACCGACAGCATCGCGTGCCGACGCGTCATCAGCACGGGTAGGCCCGTCGGTGGAAGCCCTTGCCGGAGAGCTCTTATCCGGGGTCGAGCATTCTTGGGCTACCTCTTGGCACTCCGGCTCCACGTGCGGAGGGGTGAAAATGCCATCACCGGTGCGTGCACTCACATTCACCGTTGGGTGAGGAGGCATAGCCTCACATCGGGGGCTGGCCGACGGGTTGAGATCTATGACCTCCCACCCCGGCGCACAGCTTGTCGCCTCCCCCATAGTGTATGCGGGCTTAACCATCCTGACCAGCCGTTGCGCCAATTTTTCCTCATCCCCGTAGGAGCAGCAACAACAAGATTAAAAAAATAGAGAACCATGCAAGTACAAAGCAAGGATTAAGAGAGGAACCACTAACTTGTCATCCTCGTCCCCCAGGAAGAAGAAAGACAAGTTCCACATACCCTTCGGGCGGGGAGCATGGGCTGGTGGCGGAGTAGGTATGCTGGAACGCCACACTGTCTCATCAGGAGCACTTGTTGAGCGCATAGTTGTGGTCCGCCTCGTCCGCCATGGTCGAGCAACATCGGCGGCAGGGTCCTCCTCCGCCCTCTCGTCCTCTACCTTTGAGGGAGGAGTGGGACGTATTGGCTCAGTGCCCGCAGACCAAGCACCCCTAGTGCGAGCGAGCTCTTCCAGCTGATGCTGCGCTGGTGGCTCCTTGTCATGCTCCTCCTCCTAGCCGCCATCATCCTCTTATTCCCCGTCAAACGCAATGACTCTTGAGTTGGTGTCTCCCGCGACAAGGCATGCCTCTATGGCCCGTCGGCCGATGAACTCAAACTCCACTTCGGTGGGGGCGCGAATCATCGGCCATTCATCCCTGTCGTGTGCCTCCGTCAAGTTGTCGAACCACACCTGCACCTCCTCCTTTGTCGGGGCCTACCACGTGGGATCCACCCCATGTGTGTTGCATGCCAACATCATCTTTACTATTGTTTCCTTGTGGGAGTTGTTGCAGACCGGGATGATGGACGATGAGAGTATGAACTTGTTGTCTAGGCGGAATAGTTGGTGGCGGAGGGAGACCAGCTGCAGGAAGGTCAGATCGCAGTCGAGCCTGGGCATACACGCATGACATCGGCAGGACAGACATACTCCCAGGCATAGCGCTTCCTGTCCAGGAGAGGAGGGATGCACTTGGTAAGGAAATCAGAGCCCACAATCTCTATGGTGATCCCGACACCTCTGAGTCGGAGAAATCAGGTGATGGTGATCTCCAGCTTCGCATCATCTGGACGGGCTTCGACTTATGAAGCTCACTCAAGGATGGGGGATCCTTGTCGCAGATGTAACACCAATCCGCCTGCCATTCCTCCCATTTCTTGTCTAGGTTGCCGGGGGAATACACCTCCTTGCTGCCAGTATGAGTCATCCACGCGATGCTGCCACATAGGGCAACCTCACCCTCATGTGCGATATGAAGAAGTGGTGGAAGAGGGAGATGTTGGGGATTATTCTTATGAATTTTTCGCACAAATGTGCGAAAATGGGCACAATGGTCATTGCCTTTAGCGTGAAATCCAGTAGCCGGAAACCATAGGTCAGCATGAGATCTACGAAGAAGGCAAAGAAGGGGGACCAACCCACAATAAAAGTACGCCACGAAAAATGGGTACTTCCCGCTGTGGGGCTTGGAGTCACGTGGAATCACCTGCGGTGCTGGGTGAGCCTTGGTTTCCCTCCCATACATCAGGGCATACCTCGAGATGAGGTCGCTCGCCGAAAGCATGGAAGGGAAGATGATGGGGTGCTTCTTCCATAGATTCACCAACGCTGCATTCGCCTCTATGTCGGCTTTTCAGGTGCGGCTCCTTGAAACAACCGCCTCGCTCCACCACTCACATGACCTAGAGTAAATGCGCGTCATGGGAAAGCATTAAGAATCTTCATAACCGCAGGGAATTTCGACTGTGTGTGCATGTGCGCTGTTCTTGGGCCTAGCCCAACAAATGTTAGAGACGCATGTGTGGCCCAGGCTCGGGGGCTACTGTGAGTGTACTAAAATATGTGGGCTTTAGTATCCAGACTTATACACAGGCAGCGGCGGCCTCCAGGCCGGCAAGACCCTGCTGGCCAATGCCAACCTTCGAACAACAACGAGCGAAGACCAGAAACAAGGCCCCGACAAGGTGGAAAAACTAACAACAATCACACCTGACAGGACCCCTCCAGATCTCCGCTGCTCCAACTCATCAGGCTGATTGTCCGCATCAGTGAGGTTTCAAGTGGGCAGGCGGTTAGTTGGGTCCAGTCAGGGGCATGCAGCCACTTTAATCACACCCGTCCCGTGGCGTGTCAAGGAAATAGAAGGTAGCTGGGTGAATGACACAGAAGCAGAGGCAATTCTTGCCGGGGAACATTGCCAGCGCACCACCTCACGATGCATTTAACACATCTGTCTTTGTGTGTTAGAGTTACATATTTCCCAATGTTGCTTCTGTCAGTAGCTTTGGCAGTTAGCTTGTGGACTATTCTCACATAAAAAGACTAATTTATCCACTGCGGTAACCCCTTCGACTATAAAAAGAAGGTCCATGGCTACCTTTAGAAGGGTCAACACTCTATTCATTCCACACACATAGTTGCTGCCCTCAAGCATCCTTGTTGGCGAGCGAATCTGTATTGTGATCATCTACACAATCCACCAAAACACATGACATAGGGTTTGACGCTTCCGAGCGGCCCGAACTTGTCTAAACCCCTTTGCACGCAGCTGCTGGTGATGTTCTTTGTGCGTCCGAAGACCCCGCAGAACCATAGCAAAAGGGACTTTGCCGGTCCGATAGAGAAGAGAGGACAAACTTGATAAGATAGAAAGAACTTGAAAAGTGGACAAGACAATCCTGTTAAATGGATAAGCAAGGAAAGAACATGCTCTTGACAAATGAGATGATGGTTAGAAGAGAGCAACACCACAATGCCTCCCGAACAATAGAATATGAGCTAGATCATTGGAAGAAGAACACAAAAGAACACACAATTTGATATCATAAACAATTCCAGAAGAAGGATTAAAATCACCTTGATAAACATGAATAACAATTATGTTATGCTTGTCGTTCATCAAATTGAATTGATGACAATCAATGGGTTTGGCATACTACTTATTCTTCTTGAAAAGATTGAGGAGCTAGAAGCACAAAAACTTGAAATGTCTTGAATGAAACACCAGTAAGGATTCAGAATAAATGAGGATACTATGAATGAATGGAAATACATGAGAACAAAGAGATCATGAACCGTCCAACACAAGACTTAAAAAGGCACGAGAATAATTGAGATAAGAACAAAGACACACCAGTTAAGAAAATTTTAGAATGAAAGTTGAAAGTTGAGAACAAATAATTCTTCTAAAATGATGGCCTTTGGAGTATTCAGAAATAAAAACAACTCTGAAATGCTTCGAATAGACAAGAAAATAGTTTCTCATGATTGAAAACAATTTAAGATGATAGCAAGAATCTAAGTTGACAAATATTGAGAAGAACATTAAAAAGATTTAAGATAAACTCTCCTTCGATCTTCAAAGCTGAGAAGGATGAGAAGAAACAACACCATGAATTACTGAGATACTGCAGAACAATGATTAAAGAAAGGTTGAGCTAAGGATGAAAAAATAAATCGAGAGTGATATTGGAGGAAGGAATATGACTCATGGAATTCATTCTTATGTCATATTTGGAAAGGTCTTGAGTTATCCAAAAAAGATTCAAAGAGCCAGGTAAGATCTAGGGGAAACATGTGGGTTATGGTCGGGAGCACTCAAAGAGAACACCGTTGAAACAAAGAAAAAATTGAAGAAAAGGATGCAAAGGCTTCACGTGAATAAAAGGATACTTTATTCGAGATGTCTGGCTCTGGAAGAAAAATTCGTGGGAGGGTAATGCAAAACAAAGACATCTTGGGACGGATGAAACGAACTCTGGAAAGAAATATGAGGATTGATCTTGCAATATTGGAGAGGATTTAGTTAACTTGAAGAGAAGCGCTTTGGATGGAAAGGACTTGACATGACAATTTAATTGAGTAGAAGAATTAATACTCCCATAGAAATATGAGAACACCGCTTAGGAAAGATATGAAATCACCACTTGACATCGAAGCACCTCAAATTACAATAGTCGAACAAAAACAAAGGACGAGGCTTGCTAATTAAGCGGAAACAATTACATAAGACATTATGAATTTGTTGGAAGGATAATCCTAGGTAACTACTTGAATTCGCATGTGAGAACTCCCGAAATCTTCTAATTATGCAATCGGGTCCACGGATACAAGGAGAAAATCCTTAGAAAACTCTAACATGATACTACGCTCCAATGTATCACATCCGTCAACACATAAACAGAGTTTTTGGAAACTCATCTACCTTAGACTCTTGTAATCACAATGATACTAATATTGGTAGTACATCTGGACACTCTCCCCGGTACTGGGTGACACCAAACTCCTCTCACCACAAATAGTATTGAAGCAATTTCGAACATTGTTGTCCTGAGATATTAAGGAAACTAAACGATAATGATGTCTCCAGAACCCCCTCGAGCTCTACTCCCTGGAAACAGGAGGCACAAAATATAACCACGTGATCCTAAAAAAATTGAGTGAGAAGAGGGGTAGAATTAAAATTACTACGTCACGATTCCTCCCAGGGAATAGAAGAGTAGTAAAAAGAATCCTACTCTCTGATATATAACTAGACACAAAATAGTTTTTTACTAGACTCGACTTGGCCAAGTTCGGTCAATCAAGGGGGCTCCTAGGTCGGCACTACTCTAATACCAACTTGTAGCGCCCAAGATGCGGTACTGTCCTCGTCCAGGATCGAGGGCCTTGATAGGGATAGAAGTGTATCATGTTGTTTCACAAGAATGGATATCGTTGCAAGTACATGCAAAGAGGAGTTGAGTGTATGTAATTGGCTAACACCCGCCACAAGCTAAATCATGATCATATCAAATACAAACATCCAATGCAATCATCATACATAAAAGAAGGGTCCGACTATTGACGACATCCAACGATAAAAGTGATTTCCATCCTTGCTATCCCACGCTGCCGGCCTGGAACCTAAGCTATGATCGATGAAGAGGAAGAAGAAGAACTATAAATCAAACAAGCATCACTCTCACGTCAAAGCGTCGATTTACCCGTACCCACAACTATTGTTGTAGTAATCCGTGAGCCCTAGGGACTCAACAATCTTATTTCCAAGGGTATGAAGAGTAGCAAAGCTTAATGGGTGAGGCATGTTTAAGTGGTGAGGCTGCATCAAGCACTAAACAATTATTTAGTGTCTTAATGACGAGTACAAGAATAAGGAGAGTGATGTACGCATACATGGACGTGAACTAGTAATGATCAAGAAGTGATCTTGAACACCTACTTGCAAGTCAAACATAACCCCATCGTGTTCCCTTCTTGGTTTAAACCTTACAAGAAGAGACGGTCATGGTTGCACACACAATTGATGTATTTTAACTGAGTTTACTTCAAGTTCTCTTTGACCGGATGTTAAGAAAATTTTGAAGATGCCACATAACCATGGGCATGGCTCTAAAAAAGATTTAACCCTAGTGGGGTGCTCCAAATCTTCCATCACAAACTAGTCACAAGCTACATGGAAAACCTCAACCTCTAGATAGCGCAAGGTATCCATAGAATCCTGTGCATAAGTTATTCGAGAAAGGTAAAAAAATCCAGCAAGGCCGACTAACGTGTCGACAATCCCGATAGGAGCGGTGTATCTCATTCTCAGGACACGACGGATAAGAGAAGCGTACGGTGGCGTGATAGAAATCTCCCGAGTTGCCCTGGGTTGGGCCCGCATGGTGCTCTAGTTTTGACTAACACTCATGAGGAGCAGTGACCCAGGTTCTTGAGTAATTATCCATGGGTAAATTACTCCCTATGCAGGTGTAGTAGTCATTAGGCAAATATAGTACCAAAGTTTGGCCTTGCAAGAAGAGTTTTACCCCAAAATGAATAATCAAGGGGGTCCCTATAACAACCTCAAGCATGTTAGGAGTATGGAACATAACACCGGTACACATGTAACTAGGGCGGAAAAGCTGGAACACAACAATGAGCAAAAGGCCAAGCCTTCCACCTTTTACCAAGTATATATGTGCATTAAATTAAATAACAATAATATTGTGATATCCTAAAGATATCCATGTTATCACATGGAAACAACCTGCACATGCAACTAGCAACGCTATAAGAAGAGTTGAGCAAGCTGTAACTTAGCCAAACAATAGTTTGTTGGGATGTAGAGGGTTAGAGGCTTATCATGGCATTTTGGGAGACTTGACATTCAAGTGGTAGGTAACGAGACAGAATGATAGAGGCGAGACAACCATCATAGCAATGATAGTTGTGGTATCCAGGGAAAGGATCATCTTTCCTGAGATCCCGCTTGGAAGAAGAACAAATCCGTAAAGTAGACGAACGGGCGTAGTCGAAGGAATCCTCACACTCTGAATCAATTTTGGAAATCTATAGAGAAGAAACAATCCAGAAACAAACAATCAACACACGATAAACACCACAACATATATATGGCATGATGTGCAAACAAATATGATTCATGTCCATTTGATTATGCATTGCATGGAAGAGCACAACAATCAAATACGACCCATTAAGTGAAGTTCAATATGCAACGATTTATATATTGATGAAGCTCCCCGTTCAAATCATTTAGTTCACTCTCGTTTATTTGCATGGCAAGTTTAAATGTTGTTAAACATGGCAACAGGTGAAGCACAATGAAACTACACTATCTAGGCATTTTAAATGAGGGCAAAAATGACTTACAATATTTCCAAAATGACGCCATATATTAATTTCGAAATTATTCCAGATCTGAACTAACCATGTTTTATATTTTTTAAACCGGGAAACAAAATGCACCATGTGATTCCAGAAGTCATTCTAGGCGATTTTTTTTACATACCTAGATCATTTAAAATGGAGATACTGCCTAAAAGATATGACCAACACAAGATAATATCCCATGAATGCTAAATGCATGCAAACAACACCCACAAATATTTTCAATCAGGGATGCAACAAGATATTATGAAACTACATGAGATTTTAATAAAGTTTCATGTACAACATGTTCAAAATGGGGCAGCGGTTCAACAATTACAGTCAACTCAAGTTCTAGCTATAATATGTCCAAAACAACATGGCATTTTTCACACATGAAAACAACAATCTACATGGATCTAAAATGCACAAAAAAGACATGAACCAGTCGTGGACATGATGCACAATCATTCATCTCACATGAGTAAATTGTTTGGAAGCATGGATTAATAGGGAATGAGCTCGCAAGATGGCTACTTGAACACAATTTAAGAGTGAAATAACATGTTTTAACAGAGGAGTTTTATTTTGAAGGTATATTGGTAGGAATAGAAAGACATGCCACATGACTTATCATGGCACGAACATCTACATCATGATAGTGGGAATAATGCACTACAAATAACTCCACATGAGCATCATCCAAATATGCATAGAAACGTGGCTAGCATCAACACAACATGGCAATCTAAAGAAAATATATTCTTATACTTGGTGAAAATAACAGGGTGCAAGAGCAGCCATTTTTAATAGATTGGCATGTTTGACAGCAGAAATTTCTATGATTCAAACGGTATATATGGAAATTAATGGCAGAGGATGATAGACCATAATATGCTTTAAAACACACCATGGGGGAAACATCAAAGTACTTGTAGATCAATGGCAACTCATATGGAAAAACAACACCAAAATATAATAGTTTCAGACTTGCAATTATTTTGGCATCTCAAAACAATAGCATTGAGTAGGCATGTTCACATGATGAAAACTACAACTACACATGGATTTCATGGCATGGCAAACGCACTACCATCAAGTAGACACGACATTATATAAAATACTCCATTGAGACAAGTTCATAGGAGGCATGGACTGCTTAATATGATGCTTGCAAAATGGATCTTATCCTTAATAGATTAATAGATTTAACAAGATGACACCTTTAAAGCAACAAATGCACATTCTAATGATGATTTATATGAAAACCATAGGCATGACATCAAAGTACACATATCATAGAGAAATACCCATGAAGAAACCGCAGGCAAAAGACCTATGGATTATATGCAATCAGACACTAAAGTTTGCAAGTCTTAACGGTTTTTACAGATTACGATGGGATGCACTTTGGTAACCGAGGTTATATCATCTAGATGAACTATAATATGCATCCAAATGGCACAATTGTGTAGAGCACGAAGATTAGATTATTTTTCATATATTGACAATTTCAATGGGACAAAATACATCAATTTAGGGCCCACACAAAATGCATACATGCTGTAAAAATGGGCACTTTTAGGGACTTAGAGAAATTCTCATCCCGGGGAAAAACGGGACGACCTGGGCTCGGGTGACGTTTGGATTGAGGGCGAGGCAGAGGCTATGGCCGATTGGCAAGGATGATGGTGGCGGTGGTGGTTGCTGAAGTGGACGAGAACGGCATAACGGGGCGGATACATGGCGGGGGTCGCAGGATCAGTCGTGGTGGGAGCCGAACTAGAGAGATCCGATAGTTGTGCGAGATATGGCCGCCATGGCATAGGGTGGCACGGTTAACTTGGCGACGATGTCTTGTAATGGCCCCGGAAGGGCGCGACTATGCGGCGCACGGGCGGCGAGCGACGACACGAGTGGTGCAGAGGCGAGCAGCGGCTTGGCGGCGGAGGGAGAAGCCTATGCTCCGGCGGCATCTCCGGCAAGGTCGCTGGTAGGTTACTCCTATAGCACCGTGCGGGAGCGCACGGGGGGCGCTGCGACGGAGAACATGCGAGGCCACGGCAGGTAGCACATAGAGGGCACCTTGGCACGGATCGGGTCTGGGGCAGGTCAGATCTGTGCCCGGGCGGGCCGTGGCGGTGGGAGGTGTTGGTGGGGACGCCTGGCATTGCTAGAGTGGTGGAGGCGGCGGCTGGGGGTGATCCGTCGGCCTCTGGTTAGCCAGGACGCAAGCTGAGAAGGTGGCGTGGTTGTTGGTGCACCGCCAAGTGGCGCTTTAGGGCTGGCCGACATGGAATTTGAGGAAGGGTGGTGTGTGCGAGGTTAAGGGAGGTAGGGCAAGGATTTGTGTCTATTTTAGCCATGGGGCTGTTTAAATATGTACGAGAGGCTAGGAGATGGGTTTAGGGTTGGTTTTTGGACCGTTAGATCACGATGTGACGGGTTCAGTCATGGAGGGGGGTGGGGGTGGGCGTGCTAGGATGGGCTAGTGGGCTTTATAGGGGTTGTGGGCTGAGAAGAGAGGAAGTTTGTGGCCCGTGACATGTTTTCTTAGAAATACCGAAAACATTCTATGTTTTAACCGGCTAGTGCCATTGTATGTTTAATGGTTCAGGTATCAAACAACTTCCGAATGCGACTTGATTTGGCTGGCGGTCTACCTACATTATATAAGACCAAACACCAACTTTCGATCCATTTCGAGTACGCTTTTCACACACTTTTAAAATCAATATTTTAACGATGTTGCGGGCACATGCATTTGTGTTTGGTCTCAAAAGGGACATCGATCACAACGGGGAGAACCGACAACTAATAACGGATGCAAGTTTTGAAAAATATGAAGGCCGCAGAGTGACCATGCTATGCAGATGATGCAAATGATGCGATGACAAATGCAACAACTAGATAGATCACACAGCGAAACTTGAAATAACTGGAAGGCATCTCTAGCGTCGGTATCGTGCTGTTACAATACCGACTCATCCTAATGAACCGGTTCAAATTCGACATCTGGGTTATGATAGTCAGCATTTTCAAATTGGATTTATAGCTCGACCATTGGTTGATCTTGAGAATTGATATTAGCAGCTGATAACCCACAAGTATAGGGGATCATGACAGTCTTCACGGGTATTATTTCACAATAATTTATTGTCGGGGCCCCGATCCTAAGCAATAGGAATCCAGTCTGTAACACATTGCATCCCTTTGAGGTCTCACGCACGGTTAACCCCACGGCTGCCACCTTACCTTAGCTGGGACCGTTTGCGCCTTTTGACTCACGTATGCATTAGTGTCGTTAGCATTCCAATGTTAAAGAACCCAGGTCGACATATCTAGTCATAAACTCAAGTGGCTCGTGTGTACAAAGACATGCATACATAACACAACAAAGTAGGTGTCGGTCATCAGCGAGTGTAGACGAGTCGTAGCAAGCTAGAAGGACTCCATTACACCACGTGACATTTCCCCGTAGGGACACACACAACAGCTAAGAAGGATACATGCCGGTCAACCAATGTGTCCGGAGCAGTAGCGAACTACCAAGGCTCGGTGGAATCACAAAGGGGCATTTCTATGTATAGAGAGCTACTAAGGGCATAAGACTAGGTGTCAAATCCCATACATATCAAAGTGCATCACATGTACGCATGACATACTAGATATGCATAGATACAACAATGGCATCACAACATAACCATACAACATCACAATATTTATTTAGAATACCCGGAAGAGTCTTGCATAATATGTTCATACAAGGAGGGGTCACACGATCCGACACTCAAAGTCATACAAACAGTCATACCAACCAACGGAAACATAAAAGTTGTCTGAGTACAGACAGTTGAAAGGATAAGGCATAAAGCCTGACTATCTACAGATCCCTTCTGAAAGGGGCCAGGTCGTAGCTGGGACACGAGCTACTCATCATCATCGAGGTCAAGAAAGAACCCACCTGTTGGCTTGTGGGTATCCTCTGCAACAATTATTAAGCAAACATGAGTACAAAAGTACTAAACAAGACTTTGGAACAGATCTATCTACTCATGCTCAGGTATCAATAAAGGGGGTTGTGGTGTTTCATGCAGCAAGCCTGCTTTGACTCTTGGCTAGACTAAACTACAATTTTAAATAATTTTAAGAACTTTGATAAGTCGTACACGAGTCCACTACCACCACAACAATACACCATCATGAACTCCTTTCCGTCTCCCTACGGAAATGCCATACATGATACTCACGCTTATCTTGATGATTTTATGAGTAGCCATTAAAGTTATCTATGAACAACATATGTCTCCAAGTAGTCCATATCCGTGGACGCCGCTATTCGAATACATCATAACCCTGCAGGGGTGTACTTCTTCACACACGCTCTCGCCACTCATCGCTATGTGCACGTCATTCACCTCGACACCCTTCAAGCGGAAGCCCATCGAGGGAGTCGGCCACGACCGTTAACCACGCTAATACCTAGTCCAGGTTTATCGCCTATTTGAGAGTGAACCCACACGAAATTCCGGCCGAGGTTTCCGCCACGGCCCCAAACGATGTGCGCATTGTTCCCAAGCCCACCATCCGGGTGCCACTTGGTACACCGTGCCACTGCCTACTGCATCATAGCCCACCTATAAGGTCAGCCATATACACGGCCTCCAGCATGACTATAAACACGAGAAACTACTTGCAACTCTTGGACCGAGTATTAGGCAATTAATAAGTCGAGCGGGGTCATATTTCAGGGCCCAACATGTGGTAGTAATTCGTCTTGGATTACATACACGGAACTCAGTTTCTAAGGACGGTTCCAATGAAACAACCCGCCATGTACTCCTACATAGCCTTTCATCGGTACCTTTACCAAATCAGGTTCCACACTTATTCCTTGTCACTAGAACACATTCATCCATTCCTCTTCATCACCCAGATGAAACAGACCCGACACTATTGTAGGCATAGCAAGCATAGCAGGATATATCACATCAAAACTCAAGCATCTACCAGGTATGCTAGCTTGCAAGGTTTGGCTATTTACTATGACAATGATAGGTCATGCAAAGGAATAGGTTCAGATACCGAAGTAAAGCATCTAAAATATTTTGTCCTAATGCAATAAGTGGGAGCAGGAGAAAAAACATGGGATTATATCGGGATGATCAAAAGGGTGCTTGCCTTGTTGCACAGCAGAGGGGTTAAATCCGTCAGACGGATATTCAGACGTATCCGGAAGGGCAGAGCCTACCGAAATAATAACAATCAATCAGTAACATTCATATGCAACAATATGATGCATGAACATGGCATGAAATAAAATGTAGCATGAGTTAAAGTGGCTATCAAACTTTTAGGATGATGCTGATTTGAATTCAAATTCAAATATTAATTGAAATAATATATTTATCTTAATCATTTAATTGATTTGATCTGATGCTGTTTCATAACTTTGTTTTTCATGCATGAGAGTAACACCATTGTGTTCATTGAGTTTTTCTGATCAATTTGCATATATTATTTCTCAAATTTGGAATTATAATCAATTTTTTATGAATTTCCAAAGTTTAAGCATTTTCTGGAATTATATTAAATCAGAAATATAGTTACTGCATCAGCATGACTTCAGCACGTCCAACTGGCCGTTGAAAGTCAAACCTCACCAGTGGGACCCACTGGTGAGTGACTCTGGCCAGATTTTAATTAAGTTTAAAGTTAACTAGTTATTTAACAGGGCTGGTCCACATGTGAGTGTTTGTTTAGGGATTTAGTTAACTAATTATTTTTGTTAGAGTAAACTTAATTAGCCAGGGAGCTGGCCCCACTTGCAAGTGACTCTGGGAGTCAACCCCACCGGCGATGGGGTCAAACCCACCGGCGATGAGGCTCCGGCGACCAGAGGGACGGCGGAGGGCATCGGGTTTGCGTTTCCGGCGACCAAAAGGACTGCGGAGGGCACCACGGGAACGACCACTCGCCCGCAGTTCCATTTTTGCATGTTGCAGGGGGTGAAATGGCCGGAGATGACGCCGGCGACGAGCTCGGCGGCTGCCTGAGCTTGGGCATCATCGATCCAAAGGGCAAAAGGGACAGGGCTTAACTCCTATGGCATCTACACGACGCACCGAAGCTGATGGTGGTCTCAGATGGACCAACCCATCATCGGAGCATTACCAGCGATGAGCTCCCGTGGCGGATCTCATCGTGCTCCGGTGGAATCGGATGCTAGGGCACGGGATCGAGGGGGAAAACAAGGGCGAAAGCACCCTGAGCTCACAGGGAGTGCAGGGACGTTGAAAGCAGGCTCGGGGATGGCCTAGAGAAGGAGAACGGCGGCGGTGAACGTCGGCGATCCGAGGAAGAAGATGACGACGTCGGGGCGATGCAGGGCTCGAGATCTTGTGTGGCTTGTTGGATAGCTTCAGGGAGTCACTACGAGTCTTCTGCGTGGCTCAGGGGAGAGAGAGGGGCTGGAGCGACGGCGAGCTCGAGCTCGAGCTGGGATCTAATGGCGGTCGAGAGGGAGATGGGAGAGAGCGCGAATGGGGAGAGGATGAGGACGGGAATGTGTTCCGGGGAGGCTTATCTCCCTTGCCAGCGCGATGGAGGGGCCAGGCAAGCAAGCATGTGTGTGGCCGCGCCGGAGGGAGCTGCGGCCACCTACTGCTGCGTTCTGGCGCGAGGAAGACGACAGCGCTACGGTGGGCTGGGCCAAGTTAGGCGAGACTTAGTCTTTTTCCATTTTATTTTCCTTTCTGTTTTCTATTAAATCATTTGAGGCATTGATTTTATTTTATTTTTTCTCCAAACTATTTCTAAAATAGGGGAAACAATGTTGGGGTGTTATTTGAAATAATTCCAAACCCACATAATGTTTTCAACATTTTATGCAACTCTAAAATATTTGAAATCAAATTTATATTTGATTTCAATGGATTTTGTGTTTGAAATAAAATACCAAAAGTAGTTTTAAAAATAAATCCACCCCTGAATTGTGGTTTCCAATATTTATCAAAAAGATGGACTTTTATGAAGGCCATTTTGGGTTCATTGATTTGTCACCACTTGAATTGTTTTGAATCGGAATTTTCTAGGGATTTTATTTTGATTTCCATTTCCATTTTTAATGCAAGAATGAAAATATGAGCACAATCTTGCTATTCATAGGAGGGGTAGCTAGGGATGTGACAACTCACCCCCACTCAAAAGAATCTCGTCCCGAGAATTGGAAGTCGTCGGGAATAGCGCGGGATACTCAAGTCGAAGACGGTCCTCTCTTTCCCATGTTGCCTCTTTTTCAGAATGGTTTGACCATTGAACTTAAGAAACTTGAGGTTTCGACGTCGAGTGGTATGCTCAGCTTGATCAAGAATACGAACAGGGTATTCTCGGTATGAAAGGTTATCTTGGAGATCAAGCGTTTCGTGGTCCACTCCTTGGATAGGATCCGAAAAGGAACACCTGAGTTGCGAGACGTGGAAAACATCATGAACCTTGGAAAGATGTGGAGGAAGTTCCAACTGGTAGGCAACTTCTCCTCGTTTGGCAAGAATGCGAAAAGGACAAATGTAACGAGGAGCCAATTTTCCCTTGATACCGAAACGATGGGTACCCTTCAAAGGTGTAACCCGAAGGTAAGCCTTCTCGTCAATTTCAAAGGTCGCAGCCTTATGATGACGATCATATTGCCTCTTTTGAGGAGACTGGGCTGTTTTCAACTTTTCACGAATAATGCGAACTTGCTCTTCTGCTTCCTGGATCATATCCGGACCAAAGAGTTGCCTCTCTCCGGTTTCTGACCAATTAAGAGGTGTTCGACATCTTCGTCCATAGAGAACTTCAAAAGGGGCTTTGCCCAAGCTTGATTGATAACTATTGTTATAAGCAAATTCGGTGAATGGAAGGCACTTCTTCCAATTCATACCAAACGGTATAACACAAGCTCGGAGCATATCCTCTAGAATTTGATTCACTCTTTCTACTTGACCACTTGATTGAGGATGGAAAGCAGTGCTAAAAGATAGGTGAGTCTCCATGGCATTCTGAAAACTTTCCCACAAGCGAGAAGTAAAAATACTCCCACGATGTGAGTTTAATCTCCAGAGGAACACCATGAAGAGACACTATTCGAGAGATATATAACTCTGCTAGCTGGCTAGCTGTTATACTCTCACGAACTCGAAGAAAATGAGCTACTTTGGAAAGACGGTCAATGACCACAAAGCTAGCATTATTTCCTTTCTTGGTATTGGGAAATCCAGTGATGAAATCCATACTAACTTTATCCCATTTCCATTCAGGAATAGCTAAGGGTTGAAGGGTGCCAGCAGGCCTTTGATGTTCTGCCTTAACTCGACGACAAACGTCGCATTTAGCAGCAAACTCAGCAATTTCTCTCTTCATCCTAGTCTACCACAACCTCTGGCATAGGTCCTGATACATCTTAGTACTACCAGGATGAATGGTGAGAGGACAATCATGAGCCTCCTTAAGAATCAATTGCCTCAGATGTGGATTCTTAGGAACCACTAATCGGTTCTGGAAAAACACAACATCTTGATCATTCATGGAGAATTCCTTAGCATTTCCGCTAATGATATTCTTCTTGATCCATTATATACCCTTATCATGCCTTTGGGCAGCTATGATTTGATCCCTAAGAGTAGGTTTCGCCACCATGGTTGAAATGAATCCTTGAGGAACAATGTGAAGATTTAACTGCCGAAATTCCTCATAGAGACATGGTTGACCTCGTTCTAGCATCAAATTGTTACAATAAGACTTACGACTTAGTGCATCAGCCATAACATTGGCCTTCCCCGGGGTGTAAGTTATCCCTAAGTCATAATTTGAGATCAACTCAACCCATCGTGTTTGCCTGAAATTCAAATCCGGCTGGGTGAAGATATATTTCAGACTTTGGTGACCAGTGAATATTTGGCAACGATTACCAAGAAGGTAATGTCGCCTGGTTTTAAGTGCATGGACTACAGGTGCAAGCTCAAGATCATGTGTGGGATAATTATCCTCATGTGGACGCAACTGTCGAGATGCGTATGCAATCACATGACGATCCTGCATGAGAATGCAACCTAATCCTTGTCGTGAGGCGTTGCAATAGATAACAAAGTCCTTCGAAAAACCTGGTGGTAGCAACACAAGTGTGGAAGTCAGGCATCTTTTCAGTTCCTGAAATCTATGCTCACACTGTGGTGTCCACTCAGACTTTTTATCTTTCTTGACGAGTTCAGTTAGAGGCTTTGCAACCTTGGAGAAGTTCTCGACAAAGCGGCGAAAATAGCTCGCTAGTCCAAGAAAACTCCTAACTTGCTTAACAGATTCAGGTTGAGTCCAATCAAGGATAGCTTGAACTCTCTTGGGATTGACAACAATACCCTTATGAGAGATTATGTTGCCTAGATAGGACACTTCTGGTAACCAAAATTCACATTTTGAAAACTTGGCATATAGGCGATGCTCTTGAAGTTTCATCAATACCAGCCTTAGATGGTCGGCATGTTCTTGTTCATTCTTTGAGTAGATGAGAATATCATCGAGGTATACCACGACGAATTTATCCAAATACTCCAAGAAGATTGAATTCATCAAGCGAGGGAAGGTGGCTGGGAATTGGTTAAACTGAAGGACATGACGGTGTACTCGTATTGGCCATAACGAGTAACGAAAGCCGTTTTTGGAATTTCCCCGTTCTTGATCTTGATTTGATGGTAACCCAACCTCAAATCCATTTTGGAGAAGATTGAGGATCCAGTGAGCTGATCATACAGATCGTTGATCCTGGGGAGAGGATACTTGTTCTTTATGGTGACTAGGTTAACTGGTCGATAATCTACAACCATCTCGTCCGTTCCATCCTTCTTCTTGATGAAAAGGACGGGACAAGCCCAAGGAGAAGAGCTAGGACGAATGAAACCTTTATTCGAGGCCTCATCTAGTTGCCTCTTAAGTTCAGCTAGCTCCAAGGGTGCCAGCTTATAGGGTCTTCTGGCTATTGGGACAGTTCCTGGAACAAGGTCTATCACAAACTCCACATCCATGTCTGGTGGAATTCCTGGCAGTTCTTCTAGTAAAACATCCGGGAAGTCACGGACTACCGGAATGTCTTCAAGTTCTAGAAGAGGATTGGCATTGAGGGAATAGAGTTGGCATTTGGCAACTCGAGTAGAAACATTAACTATCTCACCCGAGGGATGGGTAAGCTGAACATTTCTAGAATGGGTATCAATCTTGGCATAATGAGCTGACATCCAGTCCATACCCAAGATGATATTGATATCTGAGGATTTCAGGGCTATCAATGATGCTAGAAAAACTAGCCTGTCTACTAGGATTTCATTGTCATAACTTATCCTCGAAGTTTGCCACTTAATACCAGGGTTTGGACAACTAATGGGATTGGCATATCACAAAAGGACATGTTATGCAACTGTGCATAACTTTCAGAAATGAAGGAACGAGATGACCCAGTGTCAAAAAGAACAGACGTTGGGTGATGATTGACAAGGAGCGTACCCAAAATGACGTCGGGATCCTCTCCAGCTTCTTCTTCTGAAACATAATTCATGCGGCCACGTGCATGAGTTGGCTTCACATAGTAAGCTTTGCCCAACTTGCCTTGCCCAACGGACTTTCCAGGTTGCTTGGCACCTATATTCTGGGGACACTCTCGTGAGTAGTGCCCTAGTTCTCCACACTTGTAACAGATCACCTGATTGGCACGTGGTGCGGCATTGATAGCTGGACCACCATAGGTCTTTGCTGGAGGGTTGGTCTGGTTCGCTGAGGCGCCACATAGGATGGCCTCGCGGTATATCTTGGCGGCAGAGAGCTATTCGGGACCCACAGCCTGCGTTTTTGAAATGCGGAACTAGATGAGGGGCCAGATTCACGAGAGTGCTTCTTCGTGGCTTCATAGTTGGTATGACTAGTCTCGGCACTGATCACCTTGTTGGCAAGAGCTTGAAAACTTGTACATTCATGGAGGCGCAGGTCACGACGAAGTTCAGGGCTCAGACCCTTGCAGAATCTTGCTTGCTTCTTGGCATCAGTTGACACCTCTTTAGTTGCGCAGCGAGCGAGATTACCGAACTCGTGACTATAAGCATCCATGGTCAACTTTCCCTGGGTGAAGGCATAGAATTCCTCTCTCTTACGGTCCATCAGACCCTTTGGAATGTGGTGCAGACGGAAGGCTGCACTGAAATCTGCCCGTGCGACTGCTGGTTCGGCATGACGCATAGCTTCAAAATTCTACCACCACAGATTGGCGGGGCCTTCCAAAAAGTACGCAATAAATGTCACCTTGTTGGCCTTGGAAACATTGGCAGAGCGTATCTTGCTCGATATATTGCACAACCAGTCATCAGCGTCGAGAGGATCGACTGAGTGATGAAACTTCGGGGGATTCAGCTTTACGAAGTCATTGAGGGACACTACGTCATTTCGCGGCTGACGAGTCGTATTTTGCTCAATATGCTCTAGTAGACGGTTGGTCTCTCGCTTGTTTCTTTCCGCCTCAAGCATAACTTCCGCCAGAGAAGGCGGGTGAGGCAATTCCTCCTATGCTGCCTGACTACCTTCTCTCCGCTCATGGGTAGGGGCACGGTTCAGCCTGGTGAACACCATCCTGGCAAACAAACTGACAGCTTAGACTAATATCAACATCAATACTAACTATGGTTTAAGAATGCACTGAACACATGGAATGCGGAAATGAACATCCGAACAACATGGTAACAAGCAACTGCTATATATACACCATGGTTCATACACACCATTACATAGTTCAGTACAACCCCAAACCGAAGAGCAAACTATAGAAAAGATGATACTACTCATCAGAGGCGTTCCAAGCTTCATATACATTATTTATCTATGCCTCCGGAACTCATCTCACGACATGAGCATACTCCACAAGACATATAGGACTGTGGAAGTACAACTACTACCATAGTACTCTTCCACTCACGGGTTCAAGCATCCGCATAAAACATCTCATAAAGGTTGCCTCCATGGACTGGGAGCTCAACCTACGGATCAAGAAATATTCGAGCCTGAGACCCCTGGGAACCCTAAACACACGGATGTGGCCTTGGTCCCCTGACTGGTGGTAGTAAAGGTCCCCGAAGAGGGGTAATTCCTCCTATAGCAGGCCAGTCAACATGAGCTGGAAGATGAGTCCTAACAGGGTTCAACATCTCCATATCTCCATATCATGTGTGAACTATAGGTGTCAGCTGTGTCAAAGCTATCCACAAGTGGGCACGAGTAGCATAGAGCTCCATATGAAGGGCACGAGCATCACTTTCTCTATTTTCTAACATCTCAGCGGTCGACTGCAGCAGCGGATCCTCCATAGAAGAATCAAAGTAGACCCCACTGAGGTATCCTTCTTCTCCTGGCTGAGAAGTGGGAACATAGCAGAACTCTGAATTCTACAGTAGTGCATGTCTGGCACTCATGATGGTCAACATTGAATAGGCAACATCTTGTACCGCCATGTCAACAGTAACCGCCAATCCATAAGACCAATGGATCGGCTCCTCGGCTCGAGGGTAATCTGGGAATACCCTAACAGTGCACATGTACTAACTATGGTTGAAATCCCGGTACTGCTCCTTTGGGTACCAGCGGTAACCGGCTACTGACATCATCCTGACCAGCATGGCCATGTGACCCGACACATCAATGCACCTAGTCAGACGGACAACCTGACGAGAAGGACGTCCAGGCATCTGAAATAGAGAGTAATGCAAAAGGCATTAGAGCTGTGGAGATAAAAATTGGGACACATAACGGCTGTAAATGCTCAAAAACAATTTTGAGACAACCCATAGAAGATAGGATAGCATAACCACTCGACTATCAAGTTCAGTTCCATGGTCATCAAAACTTATTTTCTTTTCCTTGGAACAGAAGAAACTCGGAGTAACTCTTGACCCGTTTTCCTACAGTCTACCGATTAGTAACACGCGATCCTGAGAGATAGATAAGTAACCTAGTTCTTAATCCCCGCAGAAAAGACGAGGATGACCAGAATAGAATGACTTGAGAAGAGAAGCAAGAATCTTATGTTCCCTTCCACAAAAAATTCCCTCATATATAACTAAAGCAATTCTAGACTCAACTTCGACCAGTTTGGCTTGGTAATCCTACAGTCAGTCAGGCTCTGATACCAATGCTGTCGGGACCCCTATCCTAAACCATAGGAATCCAGCCTGTAACACATTGCATCCCTTTTCGGTCTCATGCACGGTTAACCCCACGGTTGCCACCTTACCTTACCCGGGACCGTTTGCGCCTTTTGACTCACGTATGAATTAGTGTCGTTAGCATTCCAATGTCAAAGAACCCGGGTCGACCTATGTAGTCATAAACTCAAGTGGCTCTTATGTACAGAGACATGAATACATAACCCAGCAAAGCAGGTGTCGGTCATCAGCGAGTGTAGACGAGTCGTAGCAAGCTACAAGGACTCCATTACACCGTGTGAAATTTCCACGTAGGGACAGACACAACAGCTATAAAGGATAAATGCCGGTCAACCAATGTATCCGGAGCAGTAGCGAACAACCAAGCTCGGTGGAATCATAAAGGGGCATTTCTCTGTATAGAGAGCTACTAAGGGCATACGACTAGGTGTCGAATCCCATACATATCACAGTGCATCACACGTACGCATGACATACTAGATATGCATAGATACAACAATGGCAGCACAACATAACCATACAACATCACAACATTTTTTTAGAAGACCCGGAAGAGTCTTGCATAATATGTTCATACAAGGAGGGGTCACACGATCCGACACTCAAAGTCATACAAACAGTCATACAAACCAACGGAAACATAAAAGTTGTCTGAGTACAGACAGTTGTAAGGATAAGGCATAAAGTCTGACTATCTACAGATCCCTTCTGAAAGGGGCCAGGTCGTAGCTGGGACACCAGCTACTCGCCATCATCGATGCCTATAAAGAACCCACCTGTTGGCTTGTGGGTATCCTCTGCAACAATTATTAAGCAAACATGAGTACAAAAGTACTCAGCAAGACTTTGGAACATATCTATATACTCATGCTCAGGTATCAATAAAGGGGGTTGTGGTGTTTCAAGCAGCAAGCCAGCTTTCACTCTTGGCTAGACTAAACTACAATTTCAAATAGTTTCAACAACTTTGATAAGTCGTACGCGAGTCCACTACCACCACAACAATACACTATCATGAACTCCTTTCCGTCTCCCTACGGAAATGCCATACATGATACTCACGCTTATCTTGATAATTTTATGAGTAGCCATTAAAGTCATCTATGAACAACATATGTCTCCAAGTAGTCCATATCCACGGACGCGGGTATTCGAATAGATCATAACCCTGCAGGGGTGTACTTCTTCACACACGCTCTCGCCACTTATCGCTATGTGCACATCATGCACCTCGTCAACCTTCAAGCGGAAGCCCAGCAAGGGAGTCGGCCACGACCGTTAACCATGCTAATACCTAGTCCAGGTTTATTGCCTATTTGAGAGTGAACCCGCAGGGAAGTCCGGCCAAGGTTTCTGCCACAGCCCCAAACGATGTGCACAGGGTTCCCAAGCCCACCATCCGGGTGCCACTTGGTACACCGTGCCACTGCCTACCGCATCATAGCCCACCTCTAAGGTCAGCACTAAGCATGGCCTCCACCATGACTATAAACACTAGAAACTACTTGCAACTCATGGACCGAGTATTAGGAAATTAATAAGTCGAGCAGGGTCATATTTCAGGGCCCAACATGTGGTAGTAACTCGTCTTGGATTACATACACGGAACTCAGTTCCTAAGGTCGGTTCCAATGAAACAACCCGCCATGTACTCCTACATAGCCTTTCATCGGTACCTTTACCAAATCAGGTTCCACACTTATTCCTTATCACTAGAACACATTCATCCATTCCTGTTCATCATCCAGATGAAACAGACCCGACACTACTCTAGGCATAGCAAGCATAGCAGGATAAATCACATCACAGCTCAAGCATCTACCAGGTATGCTAGGTTGCAAGGTTTGGCCATTTACTGCGATAATGACAGGTCATGCAAAGGAATAGGTTGAGCTACCTAAGTAAAGCATTTGAAATACTTTGTCCTAATGCAATAAGTGGGAGCAGGAGCAAGAACATGGGATTATATCGGGATGATCAAAAGGGTGCTTGCCTTGTTGCTCAGCAGAGGGGTTAAATCCGTCAGACGGATATTCGGACGTATCCGGAAGGGCAGGGCCTACCGAAATAATAACAATCAATCAATAACATTCATATGCAACAATATGATGCATGAACATGGCATAAATAAAATGTAGCATGAGTTACAGTGGCTATCAAACTTTTAGGATGATGCTGATTTGAATTCAAATTCAAATATTAATTGAAATAATATATTTATCATAATCATTTAATTGATTTGATCTGATGCTGTGTCATAACTTTGTTTTTCATGCATGAAAGTAGCACCATTGTGTTCATTGAATTTTTCTGATCAATTTGCATATATTATTTGTCAAATTTGGAGTTATAATTAGTTTTCTATGAATTTCCAAAGTTTTAGCATTTTCTGGAATTATATTAAATCCGAAATATAGTTACTGCATCAGCATGACATCAGGAGGTCCAACTGGCCATTGAAAGTCAAACATAACCAGTGGGACCCACTAGTTAGTGACTTTGGCCAGACTTCCAATTAAATTTAAAGTTAATTAGTTATTTAACAGGGATGGTCCACATGTGAGTGTCTGTTTAGGGATTTAGTTAACGAATTAATTTTATTAGACTAAACTTAATTAGCCAGGGGGCTGGCCTCACTTGCTAGTGACTCTGGGGAGTCAACCCCACCAGCGATGGGGTCAAACCCATCGGCGATGAGGCTCCGGCAACCACAGGGACGGCGGAGGGCATCGGGTTTGCATTTCCGGCGACCAAAAGGATGGCGGAGGTCACCAGGGGAACAACCACTCGCTCGCGGTTCCATTTTTGCACGTTACAGGGGTTGAAATGGCCGGAGATGACGTCGGCGACGAGCTCGGCGACTGCTGGAGCTCGGGCATCATCGGGATCATCGATCCGGAGGGCAAAAGGGACGGGGCTTAGCTCCTATGGCATCTACATGACGCACTGAAGCTAATGGTGGTCTGAGATGGACCAACCCATCATCGAAGCATCACTGGCGATGAGCTCCTGCGGCAGATCTCGTCGTGCTCCGGTGGAACCGGAGTCTAGGGCACGGGATCGAGGGCGAAAACAAGGGGGAAAGCACTCTGAGCTCACAGGGAGTGCAGGGACGTCGAAAGCGGGCTCGGGGATGGCCTGGAGAAGGAGAACGGCGGCGGTGAACGTCGGCGTTCCGAGGAAGAAGATGACGACGTTGGGGTGATGCAGGGCTCGAGAGCTTGCGTGGCTTGCTAGATAGCTTCAGGGAGTCACGGCGAGTCTTCTGCGCGGCTCAGGGGAGAGAGAGAGGGGCTGGTGCAATGGCGAGCTCGAGCTCGAGCTTGGCTCTAATGGCGGCCGAGAGGGAGAGGGGATAGATCATGAGTGGGGAGAGGATGAGGACGGGAATGGATTCCGAGGAGGCTTATGTCCCTTGCTAGCGTGATGGAGGGGCCAGGCAGGCACGCAGGTGCGTGGCCGCGCCAGAGGGAGAGGCGACTGCTATCCCACAGACAACAGCGCCAGAAATTGACACGTTGACAAAGGCTGGGCTTTCGTTGGTTTTTCCCTTGAAGAGGAAAGGGTGATGCAGCACATGAGCAGTAAGTATTTCCCTTAGTTTGAGAACGAAGGTATCGATCCAGAAGGAGGGTCTCGTCACGTCCAGAGTACCTATGCAAACACAAACAAGCTTGCACCCAACGCTTCAAAGTAGTTGGCAATCCCTTCAAGATTGTTTGCAAAGTGAGATCTAAAGGCGGAAAGTGCAACGAAGTAAAAAGTGTAAGGCCGAAAATATGGTGTGGAGTAGACCCTGGGGGCCATAGTATTCACTAGAGGCTTCTCTCAAAATAGCAAGTATTACGGTGGGTGAACAAATAACTGTCGAGCAATTGGTAGAACCGCGCAAAGTCATGACGATATCTAAGGCAATGATCATACATATAGGCATCACGTCCGAGACAAGTAGACCGATACTTTCTGCATCTACTACTATTACTCCACACATCGACCGCTATCCAGCATGCATCTAGTGTATTGAGTTCATGACGAACAGAGTAACGCTTTAAGCAAGATGACATGATGTAGAGGGATAATCTCAAACCAATGATGAAAACCCCATCTTTTTACCCTTGATGGCAACAACATGATGCGTGCCTCGCTACCCCTTCTGTCACTGGGTGAGGTCACCGCACGGTATAAACCCAAAACCAAGCACTTCTCCTATTGCAAGAATCATAGATCTAGTTGGCCAGACAAAACCCACAGCTCGAAGAGAATTACATGGATATGAAGTCATGCATAAGAGAGATCAGAAGAAACTCGAATAAGATTCATAGATAATCTGATCATAAATCCACAATTCATCGGATCTTGACAAACACACCGCAAAAGAAGATTACATCAGATAGATCTCCATGAAGATCATGGAGAACTTTGTATTAAAGATCCAAGAGAGAGAAGAAGCCATCTAGTTACTAACTATGGACCCGTAGATCTATGGTGAACTACTCACGCATCATCCGAGAGGTCATGGTGTTGATGAAGAAGCCCTGCGTATCTGAATCCCCCCTCTGGCAGGGCACCAGGATGTGCCCCAGATGGGACCTTGCGAAGACAGAAGCTTGCGGCGGCGGAAAAGTACTTTCGATGATCTCGTGATTTTTTCTGGAATTTATGGGAATATATAGGCGAAAGACCTAGGGCAAAGGGTGTCCAGGGGGCCCACAAGCCTGGATGATGTGGCCTCCCCCCTGGCCGCGGGGTGGGGGCTTGTGGGGCCCCTGAGGCTCCCCTGCCTTAGCTCCCAAGCTTCCCGATCTTCTCCCATTCCACAAAAAATCTTTTCGGGGATTTTCTTCCGTTTGGACTCCGTTTCAAAATCTCCTCTGAAAGGGGTCAAAAAGATGGAAAAAACAGGAACTCGCACTTGGCACTGAGTTAATAAGTTAGTCCCAAAAAATATATAAAAGGCATACAAAACATCCAAAGTTTGACAAGATAATAGCATGAAACCATAAAAAATTATAGATACATTGGAGACGTACCAAGCATCCCCAAGCTTAACTCCTGCTCGTCCTCGAGTAGGGAAGTGATAAAGAATGAATTATTGATGTGGAATGCTACCTAGCATAGTTGTCCTTTGAAACTTCTTTCACGTGACATGAATGTTCAGATCTGTAAGATTCAAAACAATAGTTTGCTATTCACAAGAAAACAGTAATACTTCAAGCAAACTAGCAAAGTAATCATGAATTTTCAAAATAACAAGGCCAATGAAAGTTATCCCTACAAAATCATATAGTCTGGCTATGCTCCATCATCCTCACACAACTAATGTAAATCATGCACAATCCCGGTATTGGCCAAGTAATTGTTTTCACACTCTTACTTTCTCAAACTTCTTATAACTATCACGAAATACATGAGCGCGAGCCATGGATATAGCACTATAGGTGGAATAGAGTGTGGTGGTGGTTGTGAGACAAAAAGGAGGAGATGGTCACACTGACTCGGCGTATCAATAGGCTATGGAGATGCCCATTAATAGATATCAATGTGAATGAGTAGGGATTGCCATACAAAGGATGCACTAGAGCGATAAGTATGTGAAAGCTCAAAAGTAGAACTAGTGGGTGTTCATCCAACTTGCTTGCTCATGAAGACCTAGGGCAATTTGGAGGTAGCCCGTCATTGGACTATACAAGCCAAGTTATATAATGAAGATTCCCACTATCATAAGGTAGTGACAAAGAAAGAAGCTCTAAATTATGAAGAACATGGTGCTAACATGAAGCACAAGTGTGGAAAAAGATAGTAGCATTGTCCCTTCTCTCTTTTTCTCTCTTTTCTTTTTTTCATTTGGGCTCTTAGGCCTCTTTTTTTTATTTTTTTCTCCCCTTTTTTGTTTTGGGCTCTTTGGCCTCTTTTTTATTATTTCCTCACATGGGACAATGCTCTAATAATGATGATCATCACACTTTTATTTACTCACAGCTCAAAGATCACAATGATGATGACTCCATAGGAAATGCCTCCGGCAGTGTACCGGGATGTGCAACGATCTAGCATGGCGTATGACGTTGAAACATCTCGCTAGCTATTTTACGATCATGCAATGGCAATATGAGAGTGACGACACAAGTCATGAGACGGAACGGTGGGAGTTGCATGGCAATATATCTCGGAATGGCTATAAAAATGCCATAGTAGGTAGGTCTGGTGGCAGTTTTGAGGAAGGAATTTGGTGGGTTCGTGTACAGGGGAGAATTGTGCGGCACTAGAGAGGCTAGCAATGGTGGAAGGTGAAAGTGCATCTATACCATGGACTCACATTAGTCATGAATAACTCACATACTTGTTGCGAAAGTTTTTATTAGTAATCGAAAGAAAGTGCTAAACGCATACTCCGAGCGGAAGGGTTGGTAGGTGTTAACCATCGCGCGATTTCGACCTCAACACAAAGGATGACAATCGATAGATCAATTATGCTCCGAATTCCTAACATAGTGGTTCACCATACGTGCATGCTATGAGAATCACTAACTTCAAAACAAGTATTTCTAGATTCACAACACCCTACTAACATAACTCTTAATATTACCGAATCCACGTCTCAAAACTAATTGAGAGGAATCAAAACTTCTCTTTCTATTCAATGTTCATGAAGATGGAGGTTTTTGTATCCTCTTTGGGTACCTAGCAAATTTGGGACTACTTTCATAGCATAAGCCAACTACCAAATCACGCACCGCCGTGCTTTAAAGATATAAGTGAAGCACAAGAGCAAAAGTATCTAGCTCAAAAGATATAAGTGAAGCAGTATGAGCATTCTAGCAAAATCACTATGAGTGCATGTCTCTCTAAAAAGGTGTGCAGCAAGGATGATTGTTTCCAAACAAAAAGAAAATACTCCTATGATACAAGACACTCCAAGCAAAACACATATCATGTGGTGAATAAAAATATAGCTCCAAGTAATGTTACCGATGGATTGAAGACGAAAGAGGGGATGCCTTCCCGGGGCATCCCCAAGCTTAGGATTTTTGGCGTCCTTGAATTTGGCTTGGGATGCCTTGGGCATCCCCAAGCTTGATCTCTTTCCACTCCTTATCTCTTTGTCCATGAGAACATCACCCAAAACTTGAAAACTTCACAACACAAAACTTAAACAGAAACTTGTGATAACGTTAGTATAAGAAAACAAACTACCACTTCTTTTGTTACTGTAGAAAACTTGAATTCTATCTATATTGATGATGGGCTACTGTATTCTCACTTTTCCATGCTTAGTACCCCCCGATACTAACCATAGTTTCATCAAAACAAGCAACCAACTCAACAAAAACAGAATCTGTCAAAAACAGACCAGTCTGTAGCAATCTGTATACTTCGTATACTTATGGTACCTCAAAAAATCTGAAAAATTATGACAGCTTGGGAAAAAATACTATCAATCAGAAGCAAAAATAATCAACTCAAAAGCTCTTTCTAAATAAAAATTAAAAATCATCTCGTGAGTGAAAAGTTTCTGTCTTTTTCCAGCAGGATCAAACAACCATTACCAAGACTAGTCATAAAGGCTTTGCTTGGCTCAAACACAAAAAGAAACACAAAAAACACAATCACAACAGAATTATGAAAGTTTGTACGCAACAAAACAGAAAGAAAAAGATAAATTCATTGGGTTGCCTCCCAACAAGCGCTATTGTTTAACGCCCTTAGCTAGGCATAGAAGCGATAAAATCACGTATCATCGTCTTTGGTGCTCAAACCATAAGTGGCCCTCATCATGGATTCATAAGGCAATCTTATTTTCTTTATAGGAAAGTGTTCCATGCCCTTCCTTAAAGGAAATTGAAATCTAATATTCCCTTCCTTCATATCGATGATAGCACCGATAGTCCTTAGGAAAGGTCTGCCAAGAATAATGGGGCATGTAGGATTGCAATCAATGTCAAGCACAATGAAATCCACAGGTACATAGTTCCTATTGGCAATAATAAGAACATCATTGATCCTTCCCATGGTTTTCTTGACCGTAGAATCAGCAAGATGCAAATTAAGAGAACACTCCTCAATCTCATTAAAACCCAGAACATCACATAAAGACTTTGGAATCGCAGAAACACTAGCACCCAAATCACACAAAGCATTGCACTCATAGTTTTCGATTTTGATTTTGATGGTAGGTTCCCACTCATCATGAAGCTTTCTAGGGATAGAGACTTCCAATTCAAGTTTCTCTTCAAGAGATTTTATCATAGCTTCGACGATATTATCGGTAAAGGCTTTGTTTTGGCTATAAGCATGTGGAGAGTTTAACATGGATTGCATCAAATAAATGCATTCAATCAAGGAGCAACTATCATAATTGAATTCCTTGAAATCCACGGTAGTAATTTCATTACTACTCAAAATTTTAACGTCTTCTACTCCACTTTTAATGCTTTTAGCATCAAGATAGATGGACTCCGAATCATTGGTGCACTTTTCAACTAAAGTGGATTCATATCCAGTCCCATAATCATTAGGTTTGACACAAGAAAACAAAGATTCAATGGGAGTCACACCAAGCACTTTAAGATCTTCGTGATTCTCATCACGAGAACAAGCCTTTTTAAGCCATTCATGTCTAGCACGAATTTGGGCGGTTCTTTCTTGAATCTCAATCATGGAAACACGCATAGCTTTCAAAGTTTCATCCATGTTGATTTTGGGAGGAGCACATCTAACTTTCAAAGCATCAACATAACAAGAAATTCTATCCACGCTCTTAGCCAAATCGTCAAGTTTGAGTAGTTTTTTCTCTATGGACGCATTGCAATCTTTTGAGAGTTGATGAACTCTTTGATATTACTCTCTAGATCAGAGGGTAATCTATTGTAATTTCCATGAGTATTGTCGTAGGAGTTGCCAAAGTTATTAGAGGAGTTACTAGGAAAAGGCCTAGGAACATAGTTTCCTCTAAAAGCGATGTTGTTGCCAAAGTTATTCCTACCAACAAAATTAACGTCCAAGCTAGCATTGCTACTCTCAATCAAAGAAGACAAGGGCATATCATTAGGATCCAAAGGAGCACTTCTACTAGCAACCAAATTCATTAACTCATCCATCTTAGCACTCAACGAGTTAATTTCTTCTATAGCGTGTACCTTCTTACTAGTAGGTAACCTTTCAGTGTGCCATTGAGAGTAGTTTGTCATGATGTTGTCCAAGAGCTTTGTGGCTTCCCCTAACGTGATTTCCATGAACGTTCCATCTGAGGAGGAGTCCAAGATATTTCTAGAAGCGAAATTCAAGCAGCGTAAAAGATTTGAATAATCATCCAAAAACTCAAGCCATGAGCGGGACAATTTCTAATCATTAATTTCATTCTCTCCCAAGCTTGTGCAACATGTTCATGATCAAGTTGCTTGAAATTCATGATATCATACGGAGAGAGATGATCTTAGCCGGCGGAAAATACTTGGATATATAAGCATCTTTGCACTTATCCCAAGAATCGATGCTATTTTTGGGCAACGAAGAAAACCAAGTTTTTGCGATCTCGCAACGAGAAAGGAAAAAAGCTTCAATTTAATCACGTCATTATCCACATCTTTTTTCTTTTGCATATTGCAAAGCTCAATGAAGTTATTGAGATGGGATGCGACATCTTCACTAGGAAGGCCAGAGAATTGCTCTTTTATAACAAGATTCAGCAAAGCGACATTGATTTCGTATGACTCTGCACTAGTGGTAGGAGCAATTGGAGTACTAATAAAATCATTATTATTAGTATTCGAGAAGTCACAAAGTTTGGTGTTTTCGTTCATGGTGACTTCAGCAAGCAAGCAAGCACACAAGCAAACAAAGAGCAGGCAAGAAAAAGGGCAAACGAAAAGGCAAACGAAAAAGGCAAATTGGTGAAGTGGGGGAGAGGAAAACGAGAGGCAACTGGCAAACAAAGTAAATGCGAGAGATGAGTTTGCGACACCTACTTGGATGAGTTCTTGACTTGAACTTCCTCCTCGGCAAAGGCGCTAGAAATTCTTCTGCTATCCCATAGACAACAGCGCTACAAATTGAGACGTTGACAGAGGCTGGGCTTGCGTTGGTTTTTCCCTTGAATAGGAAAGGATGATGCACCACAGGAGCAGTAAGTATTTCCCTCAGTTTGAGAACCAAGGTATCGATCCAGAAGGAGGGTCTCGTCAACTCCAGAGTACCTGCGCAAACACAAACAAGCTTGCACCAATGCTTCAAAGGGGTTGTCAATACCTTCAAGATTGTTTGCAAAGTGAGATCTGAAGGCGGAAAGTGCAACGAAGTAAAAAGTGTAAGGCTGAAAATATGTTGTGGAGTAATCCCTGGGGGCCATACTGTTCACTAGAGGCTTCTCTCAAAATAGCAAGTATTATGGTGGGTGAACAAATTACTATCGAGCAATTGATAGAACCGCGCAAAGTCATGATGATATCTAAGGCAATGATCATACATATAGGCATCTAAAGACAAGTAGACCGATACTTTCTGCATCTACTACTATTACTCCACACATCGACCACTATCCAGCATGCATCTAGTGTATTGAGTTCATGACGAATAGAGTAACGCTTTAAGCAAGATGACATGATGTAGAGGGATAATCTCAAACCAATGATGAAAACCCCATCTTTTTACCCTTGATGGCAACAACATGATGCGTGCCTCGCTACCCCTTCTGTCACTGGGTGAGGTCACCGCACGGTATGAACCCAAAACCAAGCACTTCTCCCACTGTAAGAATCATAGATCTAGTTGGCCAGACAAAACCCATAACTCGAAGAGAATTACAAGGATATAAAATCATCCATAAGAGAGATCAGAAGAAACTCAAATAAGATTCACAGATAATCTGATCATAATTCCACAATTCATCGGATCTAGACAAACACACCGCAAAAGAAGATTACATCGGATAGATCTCCATAAAGATCATGGAGAACTTTGTATTGAAGATCCAAGAGAGAGAAGAAGCCATCTAGTTCCTAACTATGGACCCGTAGGTCTATGGTGAACTACTCATGCATCATCAGAGAAGTCATGGTGTTGATGAAGAAGCCCTCCGTATCCGAATCCCCCCTCCGGCAGGACACCAGGACGTGCCCCAGATGGGATCTTGCGGAGACAGAAGCTTGCGGCGGCGGAAAAGTACTTTCGATGATCTCCTGATTTTTTCTGGAATTTATGGGAATATATAGACGAAAGACCTAGGGCAAAGGGCATCCAGGGGACTCACAAGCCTGGATGGCGCGGCCTTCCCCCACTGGCCGCGGGGTGGGGGCTTGTGGGTCCCCTGAGGCTCCCCTGCCTTGGCTCCCAAGCTTCCCGATCTTCTTCCGTTCCAGAAAAAAACTATTCGGGGATTTTCTTCCGTTGGACTCCGTTTCAAAATCTCCTCTGAAAGGGGTCAAAAACATGGAAAAAGCACGAACTGGCACTTGGTACTGAGTTAATAAGTTAGTCCCAAAAAATATACAAAAGGCATACAAAACTCCCAAAGTTTGACAAGATAATAGCATAAAACCATCAAAAATTATAGATACTTTGGAGAGGTATCAACGGCCACCTCTTGCTGCCTACTGGCGCGAGGAAGATGACAGCGCTACGGTGGGCTGGGCCAAGGTAAGCGAGACTTAGTATTTTTCCATTTTATTTTCCTTTCTATTTTCTGTTAAATCATTTCATGCATTGATTTTATTTTATTTTGGCTCCAAACTAGTTCTAAAATAGGGGAAACAATGTTGGGGTGTTATTTGAAATAATTCCAAACCGACATAAAGTTTTCAACATTTTATGCAACTCTGAAAAATTTGAAATCAAATTTATATTTGATTTCAGTGGCTTTTGTGTTTGAAATAAAATACCAAAAGTAGTTTTAAAAATAAATCCACCCCTGAATTGTGGTTTCCAATATTTATCAAAAAGATGGACTTTTATGAAGGCCATTTTGGGTTCATTGATTTGTCACCACTTGAATTTTTTTGAATAGGAAGTTGCTAGGGATTTTCTTTTGATTTCCATTTTCATTTTTAATGCAAGAATGAAAATATGAGCACAATCTTGCTATTCATAAGAGGGGTAGCTAGGGATGTGACATTTATTGATTCGACATAAGGGGAGCCAAAGTATATTTATTTGCCGTAACAACTGAGTTATCAATGCAACCGCACGTGGGATATCTCTGTGTAGCAAGGATTTAGTAGCACAACAAATGATAGTAGAAACGGTAAGAGTGATAGCAACAATTTTGTAATAGTAGTTATAGTAGAAATTGAGTAGCAAGTGTGACAACAACAACAGTAGTAACTTAGCAAGATTCTGTATATGTAAAACATACACACATTGATCGGTGATGGATAATGATTTATGTGACATTGATCATGTAATAGTTACACACTAGGGCGACACAGAACTAGCTCCAATTCATCAATATAATGTAGGCATGTATTCCGTATAGAGTCATACATGCTAGTGATAAGAAGTTGCATGACATGTTTTTCCTACCCTCCCGTGGCAGCAAGGTCATATTGGAAACTATGGGATACTAAGACCTCCTTTTAATAGAGAACCGGAACAACGCATTAACACATGGTGAATATATGAACTCCTCAAACTACATCAATCACCCGGAAAGAATCCCAATTATTTTCACCTTGGGGTATGCGGATAAAGACACGTAATAGCTAGCTACAACTTGCAAGATAGGATCCAAATCACTCTTATATTCATGAAAACATAATACGTTCAGATCTGAAATCATGGCACTCGGACCCTAGTGACAAGCATTAAGCATAGTAAAGTCATAGTAACATCAATCTCAGAACATAGTGGATACTAGGGGTCAAGCCCTATGAAACTTAACTCGATTACATGACCTATATCATCCAATCCCACCACCATCCAGCAAGCCTACAAAGGAATTACTCACTCCCGATGGTTATCATCATAGCGATGTTTATGGAGAAGGGTTGGTGATGACGACAACGATGAAACCCCCTCTCTAGAGCCCCAAACGGAATCCAGATCAGCCCTTCGGAGGAAGAACATGAGGTGGTGGTGGCTCCGTCTCGTCAAACACGATGAATACTTCTCTGTGATTTTTTCTCCGAAGATCTGATTTCATATGACTAGAATTAGGGTTGTTGGAGCCACGTGGGCCCCACAAGCCAACAAGACGTGACCTGGGGGTGCCCTGTTGGCTTGTGGCCCCGTGGCAACATTTCTCCGACAAGTCTTTGCACCATAATTCACCATAAATACCAAAAATAATTCACAAAAGTTTCATCCAATTCCAAGAGCTTTTATTTCTGCCAAAAATAACACCAAGGTAGTTTTGGTGAAAACAACGTCAGTCCGGGTTATTTTCATTCAAATCATGCAAATTAGAGGTCAAAGCGAGAGAAAAGGTGCTTGGAAAAGTAAATACATTGCAGACGTACCAACTTCCCCAAGCTTAACTCATTGCTTTTCCTCAAGCAAATCAATTGATAAACTGAAAGTGATAAAGAAAACTCTTACGAACTCTTTTGTTCTTGTCATGATACATATGCTTAGCTAGTGTTCAAGTTTTTAACTTAAATCATAAATAACCACATCCATGATAAAAATTAAGCATAATATTCAATCATGGAAATACATAACCACCAAGCAAGCTATACTAAGATATCTCATGTGCGAAGAATTTGTCAAAGAAATCACGATATAATATGGTCACATGGTTTCATGCTAGCCCTTTGTGAGACTGCAAAACATATGCAGAGCACCTGTGAGATTCGAGAAGTGACTAAATATTATAATTCAGAATAGAAAAGATCCTAGTCATACTCATATCCAAAATTGATTAACCTTAATGCATAAAAATGACAATAGTGCTCTCCAGTCTAGTGTTGTAGGTAATAGGGTGATGACTCAACATAAAAGTAAATAGATAGGCCCTTCGCAGATGGAATCATTGATTTGTAGCGGCGCCAGAGCTCAAGTTTTGAAATAGGATTGCAAATATAGTTTTTGAGTGGTGTTCTTTACTATCAACGTTATGACAATGGTTTTCAGTATCTGCCATACTAAACCATTATTGCTGGTCTCCCAACTGAATTGTGAAGTTTTAGTCCTATCCACCATCCATACACAACCATGGCGAGCCAGATTTATGGGTGCCCTCCAACATACCAACTTTCCCAAGGAGTTTTTTTTAATTTAATTTTGATTAAGCAAGTCTCGGAATCCTTGTTATCAACCTCTCTCATGCAATGACAATGAATAAACGCTCGTCGGGAGAGTAACTTACTTAGCATGAAAGATACTGATTGCCCCGTCGCACCATGAGCGGCACGAGTGCACAAAACAAAGGTTTGTTTGAATATTTAGAGGTGTAACATGCAAATTTACTTGGAACGATAGGGCAGTACCGCATATAGGTAGGTATGGTGGACTCATGTGGAATGTTTTAAGGATTGGATTCACAAGCAGCATTCCCGCTTAGTATAGGTGTCGGCTAGCAAAATATTAGGAAGCGACAAGCCACAGAGCAACAACGGCCATGATCATGCACTGAAAATAATCAAATTTGGGTAAAGCATGACTAGGATATGAACATTTGAATTTAAATATCATGATGGCTGCATTGGTTTGGAATGAACTACATGTTTGCACATGGGCCAAGTCAAACCACTCGAATTACTAAGAGGGACACACCATACTACCATATCACATCATTACCATTTTAATGCATGTTGACACACAAGGTAAATAGTTATCAACTCCTAGCTATTTAAGCATGGCATGAAAAACTATGATCTCTAATTGTCATCATAAACATGTTCACTCATGATATACTGAATCGAGATCGAACGAGCCAACTTATTTACAAAAATGGAAAACAAGAAGAGTTCATACCCGTTTCCTTTACCATGATCACTTCCTCAAACATCGTCATTATTGCCTTTCACTTGCATGACTGAATGATGTGGTAATAACAAAAGTGCAAGGGTGCCATGGACTAAGCCGGGATATGGAGGGCTCTTTTACACAAAGGAGAAGATTTGGTAATATTGGCTCTTCTTTAAATAAAAACAAACCATCTGAGAGCCACTCATCATTTTCATTGTTATCTTCTCCTTTCTAGACTCAACAAAAATAAATAAAAGAAATTCATAGAAACACACTAAAAATAATTATGGAGTTTACACGCGAAAGCTCCAATAAGAAATAGGAAATATTTTTGGGTTTTCTTTTAATACTACTACTAATGAAACGGGATAGAAAAACCAAAAAGAAGTGAGAAATATATTTGGATTTATAAGGTTTTTCGGACGCACAAGAAGAATGAGAAAAAATAAAGCTAACATGGATAGACAATGAAAGAGGATGAACACTGACAATTTGTATGAACTGTGTGAACATGAATGTAATGTTGGTGAGAAATGCGTACTCACCTAAGCTTAGGCTTTTGCCTAGCTTGGTAATCACCACTGGTAGTCTAGGAAATGGTTGAGATGGTAGCTTGTTGGCTCGTTCTTGGCTGCCTCTTCTGCCAAGCGAGCAGCCTCTAGTGCAGCATTGTACTCCTGCACTTTGTTCTCAAGAACGTAGTATCTCTGTCGAGCCAGAAAATGAAAGAGGGAAGGAGTAGGCAAATTAACATGCATAGGTGTATATGTCTCAAATATTAAGTTATTCTCATATCCTCTAGCACGATTTACAATAAACTCATGATAATGCATAGCCTCGTAATCTAAATATCTATCAAGGAATATAGGGTCATTAGGTTGGGGTGACACTCCCAATTGTGCAGCTATGCAGGAGGCATTGATTCCTCCATACAATTCTCCATTGCTAGAGTTGTATTTCAACTTTCGGGCAACAGTTGAACCAAGGTTATAGCGTTTCTCACCAGTCACAGCAGTGTGAATAGGGCTAAAATTAGGGGCACATAATGCACTATAATCTTGTTTCCCTACTGCGCATTTCCCATTAAATAGTACAAAGTAATGAATAGAGGGAAAATGAATGCTTTTAAGTCTAGCCCGCATCACTCGTCTATCTTGTCCGACGCAGAGGTTCTCGAGGAACAAATTATAATCAGTTTTTGACGGTTCCTCAAGTGAACCCCAAAGTGGGAGCGTGCCTACGACAGTAAATTCTTCTAAACTCATGCTAAAGGATTTATCATAGAGATTAAATAACACTCTAGAAGTACTAGAATGATAACAAAATCCATGCGCGAATGTACGACACAGGTTATAATGTTGAACACACTTATCTTGAAGGAAGACGAAAAGCCTGTGTTGTGAATAAAATGATAAAATTCCTTCATGATACCTACGTTCCTCATGAACTCATCCCTTGGCCATTGGCATGATTTGGCATCAGCCATGACTATCTAATTGGCCCGAGGCTCAATGTAAGCTTGTCGTATCGATCCCTCACTCGAGGATTCACCCAAAGTATGCTTTCTCTAGGAGCATCTCCTAAAGAAACTCATTTCTGAAACTTTTGAGCCACAAATTTATGTCAATGAAACTTTACGAGATTGATAGCAACTACTCATACGGATACGTAGAGGCTATATCAAGCATTCATACTACTTTAAACTCAAAGTATTCAACTTGCAAGCTCATTTCTGTAGCACCAAGTGCATTAATTTATGCAAAATATAAAATACTAAATTCAAAAATTAATTGGAGGGAAGATATCGGAGTTCCGAGCAAAGAGATCAAAAATTTTAGTTCCTAGAGGAAGAACGCAGAAGAGAGAGAGAAAGGTATTTTTTTTCTAGCAGTAGAGGATGATCGAAGCTAAAGAGATAAGGCGGGGGGGGGGGGGGGCTGTGGGCCCCACAAGCCATCAAGGTGTGGCCTGGGGGGGCTACCTGTTGGCTTGTGGCCCACACGTGCATCACCCTACTGTTATTTTTTGCCAAAAATTCTAATTTATTCCAGACAAATCATGTTAAAATTTTGTTGCATTCGGAGAATTTTTTTGGGTCATTTTTCTATGATACAGAAAACTTAGAAAAGAGGCTAATCATGGCATTTTATTTTTACTTAGCTAAGAGAACAAAGAATAAACTTGGGGTACAAAGAGTTGTGAATACTCAATTCATCAATCACTTGTCTTTCGAAAAAGATCCATTAATAAGGTTGATCAAGTCTTATTAATAACCGTTACATGAAACCAAAGAATTTTGTATACCACTAGGTTACCTCAATGGTGATTTCCATCTCCCCAATAATAAGATTATCATATTTCTTTTTCTTGCCAATAAGTAGAGGGATTATAAAATCTCCAATGATGACCGTGGGCATAGGCTCAATGCCATTAATAATGTTAACCAAAGTTTTATTCTTCGGAAAATGCATAGTATGCTGCTTGACATTAATATGAAAAGTGACCTTGATTTTGTTGCAATCAATAACAACCCCTGCAGTATTTAGAAAGGGTCTACCAAGGATGATGGCCCTGTTGTCATCCTCATGAATATCAAGAATAAGAAAGTCTGTTAAGATAGTTACATTTGCAACCACAATGGGGACATCCTCGCAAATTCCAATAGGTAAATCAGTGGATTTATTAGCCATTTGCAAAGATATCTCAATGGGTTTAAGCTTATCCAATTCAAGGCTTTTATTAAGGCAGAAAGACATAACAGTAACTCCGGCTCTTAAATCGCATAAAATAGTTTTAACATAATTTCTTTTAATATAGCAAGTTATTGTGGGTATACCCAGATCTCCCAACTTCTTAGGTATTAGACCATCAAAAGAGTAGTTAGCAATCATGGTAGCAATTTTAGTTTCGAGTATCTTTCTTTTATTGGTAATAATATCCTTCATGTACATACGAAGGCATTTTCAATATATCAGTAAACTAGTGCGCAAAAAATAGGTTTAATCATTTCAGCAAAGCATTCAAAATCTTCATCGTCCCTACTTTTAGAAGTTTTTTGAGGGAATGACATGGATTTTTGAACCCACAGTTCTCTTTCCCTTCCATTTTTTCTAGCAAAAGGCATCTCTTATCATAACATTTATTTTAGGAGGTGGGTTACCATGACACTTAGCAGGTTCTATTTCAACATCATTATTAGGTTCCTTATTACTACGTGGCGGATCTTATACATGAACATCATTATTATCAGTATCCTTATCATTATCATTATAATTAAGTTCATGTTCATTACCAGATTGTGTCTCGGCATCATAAATAGAAACATCATTATGATTCTCAACAGGTTCCTCAATATCAGGTTCACTAGGAGCATGCAAAGTCCTATAATTTTTCTTTTTCTTTTTCTTCTTAGTGGGACTAGGTGTATCATCATTAATTATCTAAGAATCCTATTCTATTCTTTTAGGATGACCTTTAGGGTAAAGAGGTTCCCGAGTCATTCTGCCTCCTCTAGTTATTACTCTAAGATCATGATCATTAATATCATTCATTTCAGCACGCAAATCATTTTGTGACTTAGCTACTTGATCTAGTTGTGTGTGAACCATATATGCATGTTTACCTAGACCTTTCACATCATTAGCAATTCTAAACATCAAGCCACTTAAGTGGTCTATCTTCGTGGCATTATTTTTCAATTGATTCTTAACATAGTTATTGAAGTGCTCTTGCTTAACACTATAATTATCAATTTCATCCATGCATCGATCAGGAGTCTTAGCATAGGGTATATCATTTTCAGTAAAGGCATGGAGAGTGTTTACCTCTATTACCTATGTTGGCGTATCAAGTCCATGTATTTCTTCAATCAGTGGTAATTTCTTGTCATCCTCAATTTTAATAAAGTTCTCTTTCATAGATATTTTTGCTTCTTGCATATCTTCACGACTCAGGAATAGAATACCTCTCTTCTTTTCAATAGGTTCTGATTGTGGTTCAGGAAGTGTCCAATCGTCGACATTTTGCAATATATTATATAATAACTCTTATGCTTGCGCAACGGTTCTTTCCCTAAAAAAACAACCAGCACAACTATCTATGAAATCCATAGAAGCATGTGTTAGTCCATTATAAAAGATATCAAGAATATCATTCTTCTCAAGAGGACAATCAGGCAAAGCTCTAAGTAGCTGGAGAATCTTCCCTAAGCTTGAGGGAGATTCTCTTCCTTAATTTGCACAAAAATAAATATTTCTTGTAAAGAAGCTTGTTTCTTACGAACAAGAAAATATTTTTAAGAGAAGTAATAAAGAATATCTTGGGGATTACGCATGGAACCAGAATCAAGAGAAAGGAACCATTCCTTGGACTCTCCTTCCAGCGAGAAAGGAAAAAAGCTTAAGGATATAATAGTAGTTTATCTTTTCAACATTGGTAAATAGGGCAACAATATCATTCAGTTTCATAAGGTGTTTGACCACATTTTCATTTTCATAGCCATCGAAAGGATTAGACTCTACTATAGGAAATAGTTTAGGGTCTATAGAAAATTCATAGTCTTTATGAGTGAAAAATATAGGAGAAGTAGCAAATTTAGGATCATGTTTCATTTTCCCCATCATAGGTTTTTCTTTTAGTTTGCATTGGAATATCTTCACATCATCTCTATTTTCACAAGCAAGAAAAATCCTAGCTACCTCGCCATCGATAACGTAACCTTCAGGTACATAAGGCAACTCATCTCTATTAGGAGGACGAGGTGTAGCAGGTGATTCCAAGTCTTCATCAGGTTTAGCACTCTCATGTTCGCTAACTCTAGCAATATGAGAATCAAGTAAATCCCTCAGTGGCATAGTTTTAGTTTCAACATGTGTAGCAATAGTATCATGTTTAATTACACAAGTAGCATCATCAAGTTCATGTGACATATCAGGATGATCAAAAGGTGGTGGTGTAACAAGATGACTCAAAATAGTAGGTCAATCAAAAGCAGAGCTAGATGGTAGTTCCTTACCACCTCTCATGCGAGAGGGGGCGGTCTTAGTTTGATTATCTTTGATATTATTCATAGTGTCAATTGGATCTACTCAAGTCAACCTAATAAATAAAGCTATGATCACCAGCAACGGCGTGAGAAAAAGGTCTTGATAACCCACAAGTATAGGGGATCACAACAATCTTCACGGGTAGTATTCCACCCTAATTTATTGATTTGACACAAGGGGAGCCAAAGAATATTTATTGGCTGTAACCGTTGAGTTGTCAATTCAATTGCACCTGGAATATATCTCCGCATCAAGGATTTAGTAGCGCAAGAAATGATAGTACCAACGTTAATAGTGATAGCAGCAATTTTGTGACAGTAGCAACAATAGCAATTGAGTAGCAGGTGTGACAGTAGCAACAATAGTAGTAACATAGCAAGATTCAGTATATGTAAAGTGTTGGCACATGGATCGGTGATGGATAATGATTTAGATGACATTGATCACGTAATAGTTACAAACTAGGGCGACATAGAACTAGCTCCAAATCATCAATATAATGTAGGCATGTATTTCGTGTATTGTCATACGTGCTTGCTATAAGAACTTTCATGACATATTTTCCTACCCTATCGTGGCAGTGGGGTCCTATTGGAAACTAAGGGATATTAAGGCCTCCTTTTAATAGAGAACCGGAACAAAGCACTAACACATGACGAATACATGAACTCCTCAAACTACGGCAATCGCCGAAAAGAATCCCAACTATTGTCACCTTGGGGTATGCGGATCAGGACACATAATAGGTTACTACAACATGCAAGATAGGATTTGTCGTGGTTTTGTCACGACAGATGTCCTCGTGAAAGGACTTAGTGTTGGAGCCATCGCACCTTGGTGGCGACTCAAAGGGGTTGAATGGGAGCGGGACACAGATTTACCCAGGTTCGGCACCTCGTGAGGAGGTAAAATCCTACATCCGCCTTTGTGTTGTATTGCTGATGTTTCGATTACAAGGAAGGCGTAACTCGCCTGACCTGGCTTTCGATGATTTCTAACCTGCCTCTCCTTCCCTGGGACTCGCCTTTATATACAGGTCGAGCCCTTAGGGTTTACAAGAGACCTTGCCATCATGCAAGTCATGATTCTTTCTATCTCTAAGTCGCCGTGCTTTCCAAGACTGGAGAACTCCCCGATGATTGATTCCCCACAAGGATCTTGAACCGCCATCCAGCTCCTGGGCCTATCGGGCCAAAGCTTGAATCGCCAAAGGATGAGTCGCCCGCTTGGTGACCCGGCCCAACTAGGGCGGGTCACACAACAGATAATATCCCAAACATTAGGCCCCAGATTGACTTGAACCTATTCACGCCAATACTCTTACCTAATCAGGGGTGACTCATTCTCTTTTCTTATGTATTATACGCTTAAACTACCACCCTTTGCAGAAATATCCAAGTCGCCGAACCGTTTCTCGATGACATCATCTTATCTCTTTAATATCGGAAGAAATGATGACGCAATCCCCAACGGATCTCTCGGCACAGATATCCCAAAAATCTTGGCGCTATTATGGCGAATCTTTATCCTGTCTTTAGTTCCCGCACGAGGCGCCTTGATTCCAGCGCCCGACCCAATAAATAGGCTCGGGGAAGGGGGCAGGGAACATCTCCACCTACCCATTTCGTCGGCTTCTTCTTCCTCGCAACCGCACCAAGAACTCCATCTCCGCCCGAGGAACTCCGTCTCCGGCCACCGCGTCCGACGCATCTCCAGGCCGACCAAGAACGCAGCACTCGCCGCAGATCTCCCTTGGTCGCCTCCGGACGCCATCATCAGGTCAGCCCTTCACCATTAGAAACAGATCTTAGTTCCTCGATGTTCATCGTCTGCCTGTTTCTTAGAGCACCTCGAATGCCTCCATATATGTGATTGATTCGCAGTAGTGATAGGAGCGGTAATATCGACCATATCCTCAACCGATTAGCTCATGTCGAGGAACTAAGAAAGGCTTCTGTCAAATCAACCTCACTGTTTGTACCCTAGCCATAGACTGTTTTACCTTATCCAGGCTTTTTTCTATCCATTTTTACTTGCTCGTAGATCTATATTTTACTGCCTGCCATGTAAAAAATTGTTTATAGATCTGCACTTCACCACTTTAATGAACATCTTTGAGGCTTTGGGATCTCTCCCCTAAATAATAGGAAATTCCTAAGTCGCCCTTGTGCCCAGATCCGGTCCCTTATTGGCGAGTCAACAGATTCCCTTAGCCACTTGACAAATTTTCGGCGAGTTAACAGATCCTCTTAGCCACTCAGCAAGCGTTCGACGAGTTAATTTACCCGTGATCTTTTCCTCTGTAGCTATGGGTACCGTTTTCAAGGCCGATTGGCTCCCGACCAAAGTTGACGATGCCTTCCTCAACGACTGCGTGAAGACGGGGAATTTCGACCCGAAAGAAGTTATCGGATGGCGATCCGGATTAGGCGAAGAAATCCCCATGCCGAAGGAAGGGGAGATAGTTGTTTTTTCTGAGCACCTCGAACGGGGGATTAAGCCGCCAGGATCAAAATGCCTCAGAGATGCTATGGCCTTCATGAACGTTCGCCTCCAAGACCTAGGCCCCAACTCGATTAGCAACATATGTCAGTTCCAAGTATTATGTGAAGCCTACTTGCGGATGGAACCATCAGTCCCTTTGTTCTGGTACTTCTTCCATTTGAATCGCTAGACCGAGTTTGTCTATGGCCCTAGCTTAGAACTTGGAGGGGTCAACGTTCAACGCCGTAGGGACAGCTCATTCCCATCACTCGCCATGCCTAGCCATCCCAAAGGCTGAGGCGAGTCTTGGTTTTATTGCTAGGGAACTTCCCCTCCGGGTGAAAACAAACTCATCGGCTATAGGAAGGAACGCCTACCTACAAACTTTAATCTTCCAGACAAGCTCACCGAAGAAGAGGAGTTGGATTTTACTCCAGTGCTATCCGAGTTACGATCTTCAACGAACAACGGTCTTACTGGAGTTGATCTGATCCGCTGCTGGGTGGAATGGCGCATCCTTCCCTTGAGTCGCCGAGATGGCTTGATGTATGAGTTTGATGGCACTTTGGACCACCCCCAATGCTACTTCCGCACAACACTAACAGAGAAAGTTATTGTGACCATTATCAAGAAGTTAACCGGCGAGCCCTTGGCCAAGTGTAGCCAGATAGTGTTGGGGAACGCCGCATGGGAAACAAAAAATTTCCTACGCGCACGAAGACCTATCATGGTGATGTCCATCTACGAGAGGGGATTTACGATCTACGTACCCTTGTAGATCATACAGCAGAAGCGTTAGTGAACGCGGTTGATGTAGTGGAACGTCCTCACGTCCCTCGATCCGCCCCGCGAACAATCCCGCGATCAGTCCCACGATCTAGTACCGAACAGACGGCACCTCCGCGTTCAGCACACGTACAGCTCGACGATGATCTCGGCCTTCTTGATCCAGCAAGAGAGACGAAGAGGTAGAAGAGTTCTCCGGCAGCGTGACGGCGCTCCGGAGGTTGGTGATGACCTTGTCTCAGCAGGGCTCCGCCCGAGCTCCGCAGAAACGCGATCTAGAGGAAAAACCGTGGAGGTATGTGGTCGGGCTGCTGTGGAAAAGTCGTCTCAAATCAGCCCTAAAACCTCCATATATATAGGTGGGAGGGAGGGGAGGAGGCAGCCTCAAAACCTAAAGGTTTGGCCGAAATTGGAGGTGGAGGAGTCCTACTCCAATCCTACTTGGAGTAGGATTCCACCTTCCCACTTGGAAACTCTTTCCACCTTGTGTTTTTTCCTTCTCAAACCTTATGGGCCTTAGTGGGAACTTATTCCAGCCCACTAGGGGCTGGTTTATCTCTTCCCATAGCCCATGAGACCCCTTGGGGCGTGACACCCCTCCCGATGGTCCCCGGCACCCCTCCCGACACTCCCGGTACACTACCGATGAGCCCGAAACTTTTCCGGTAATGCACGAAAACCTTCCGGTAACCAAATGAGGTCATCCTATATATCAATCTTTGTTTCCGGACCATTCCGGAAACCCTCGTGACGTCCGTGATCTCATCCGGGACTCCGAACAACATTCGGTAACCAACCATATAACTCAAATACGCATAAAACAACGTCGAACCTTAAGTGTGCAGACCCTGCGGGTTCGAGAACTATGTAGACATGACCCGAGAGACTCCTCGGTCAATATCCAATAGCGGGACCTGGATGCCCATATTGGATCCTACACATTCTACGAAGATCTTATCGTTTGAACCTCAGTGTCAAGGATTCGTGTAATCCCGTATGTCATTCCCTTTGTCCTTCGGTATGTTACTTGCCCGAGATTCGATCGTCAGTATCCGCATACCTATTTCAATCTCGTTCACCGGCAAGTCTCTTTACTCGTTCCGTAATACAAGATCCCGCAACTTACACTAAGTTACATTGCTTGCAAGGCTTGTGTGTGATGTTGTATTACCGAGTGGGCCCCGAGATACCTCCCCGTCATACGGAGTGACAAATCCCAGTCTTGATCCATACTAACTCAACGAACACCTTCGGAGATACCTGTAGAGCATCTTTATAGTCACCCAGTTACGTTGCGACGTTTGATACACACAAAGCATTCCTCCGGTGTCCGTGAGTTATATGATCTCATGGTCATAGGAACAAATACTTGACACGCAGAAAACAGTAGCAACAAAATGACACGATCAACATGCTACGTCTATTAGTTTGGGTCTAGTCCATCACATGATTCTCCTAATGATGTGATCCCGTTATCAAGTGACAACACTTGCCTATGGCCAGGAAACCTTGACCATCTTTGATCAACGAGCTAGTCAACTAGAGGCTTACTAGGGACAGTGTTTTGTCTATGTATCCACACAAGTATTGTGTTTCCAATCAATACAATTATAGCATGGATAATAAACGATTATCATGAACTAAGAAATATAATAATAACTAATTTATTATTGCCTCTAGGGCATATTTCCAACAGTCTCCCACTTGCACTAGAGTCAATAATCTAGTTCACATCAGCATGTGATTCCAACGAATCCAACACCCATATAGTTCTGGGGTCTGATCACGTCTTGCTCGTGAGAGAGTTTTCAGTCAACGGTTCTGAAACTTTCAGATCCGTGTGTTCTTTACAAATTTTTATGTCATCTTATAGATGCTGCTACTACGTGCTATTCGGAAATGCTCCCAATATCTACTCTACTATACGAATCCGTTTCACTACTCATAGTTATTCGGATTAGTGTCAAAGCTTGCATCAACGTAACCCTTTACGACGAACTCTTTAACCACCTCCATAATCGAGAAAAATTCCTTAGTCCATTAGTTACTAAGGATAAATTTTGACCGCTGCTAGTGATTCAATCATGGATCACTCTGTGTACCCTCAACAGACTTTGAGTCAAGGCACACATCAGGTGCGGTACACAGCATGGCATACTTTAGATTCTACGGCTAAGGCATAGAAGACGACCTTCGTCTATTCTCTTTATTCTGCCGTGGTCGGGTTTTGAGTCTTACTCAAATTCACACCTCACAACGCAACCAAGAACTCCTTCTTTGCTGATCTATTTTGAACTCTTTCAAAAACTTGTCAAGGCATGCATCTTGTTGAAACTTCTATTAAGCGTTTTCGATCTATCTCCATAGATCTTTGATGCTCAACGTTCAAGTAGCGTAATCCAGGTACTCCTTTGAAAACTTCTTTCAAACAACCTTGTATGCTTTACAGAAATTCTACATTACTTCTGATCCACAATATGTCAACCACATATACCTATCAGAAATTCTATAGTGCTCCCACTCACTTCTTTGGAAATACAAGTTTCTCATAAACCTTGTACACACCCAAAATCTTTGATCATCTCATCAAAGTGTATATTCCAACTCCGAGATGCTTGCACCAGTCCACTGAAGGATCACTGGAGCTTGCATACTTGCTAGTATCTTTAGGATCGACAAAACCTTCTCGTTGTATCACATACAATGTTTGCTCAAGGAAACCGTCGAGAAAACAATGTTTTGACATCCTACGTGCAATATTTCATAAATAATGCATCAACAACTAACATAATTCTAACAGACCTTTAGCATCGCTACGAGTGAGAAAGTCTCATCATAGTCAACTGTTTGATCTTGTCGAAAACATCTTTGCGACAAGTCGAGCTTTTCTTAATAGTGACTTATCACCATCATCGTCTGTCTTCTTTTAAAGATCCATCTTTACTCAATAGTCTTATGACCATCAAGTAGTTCTTTCAAAGTCTACACTTTGTTTTCATACATGGATCCTCTCTCGGATTTCATGGCTTCCAGCCATTTGTCGGAATCTGGGCCCACCATCGCTTTCTCCATAACTCGTAGGTTCACTGTTGCTCAACAACATGACCTCCAAGACAGGGTTACCGTACTACTCTGCAGCAGTACGCGACCTTGTCGACCTACGAGGTTTGTAGTAACTTGATTCGAAGCTCAATGATCACCATCATCAGCTTCCACTTCAATTGGTGTAGGCGCCACAGGAACAACTTCCTATGCCCTGCTACACACTGGTTGAAGTGATGGTTCAATAACCTCATCAATTTCTACTACCCTCCCACTCAATTCTTTCGAGAGAAACCTTTCCTCGAGAAAGGATCCGTTTCTAGAAACAAACACTTTGCTTTCGGATCTGAGATAGGAGATGTACCCAACTGTTTTGGATATCCTATGAAGATGCATTTATCCGCTTTGGGTTCGAGCTTATCAGACTGAAACTTTTTCACATAAGTGTCGAAGCCCCAAACTTTCAAGAAACGACAATTTAGATTTCTCTAAACCTCAGTCTATACTGTGTCATCTCAACGGAAATACGCGGTGCCCTATTTAAAGTGAATGCGGTTGTCTCTAATGCATAACCCATAAACGATAGTGGTAATTCGATAAGAGACATCACAGCATGCACCATACTAAATAGTGCGTGGCTATGACATTCAGACACATCATCACACTATGATGTTCCAGGTGGCATGAACTGTGAAACAATTTCCACATTGTCTTAACTGTCTACCAAAAACTCGTAACTCAGATATTCATTTCTATGATCATATCGTAGAGAGTTCATCCTCTTGTTACGACGAACTTCACTCTGAAACGGAATTGAACTTTTCAGTATTTCAGACTTGTGATTCATTAAGTAAATACTCCTGTATCTACTCAAGTCGTCAGTGAAGTAAGAACATAATGATATCCACTGCGTGCCTCAGCACTCATTGGACTGCATACATCAAAATGTATCACTTCCAACAAGTTACTATCTTGTTTCATCTCAATGAAAACAAGGCCTTGCTCATGTGGTATGATTTGCATGTCACTAGTGATTCGCAATCAGGTGAGTAAAGATCCATCAGCATGGACCCTCTTCATGCAATTTATACTAACATGACTCAAGCGGCAGTGCCACAAGTAAGTGGTACTATCATCATTTAACTCGTATCTTTTGGCACCAATGTGTAACACTACAATCGAGATTCAATAAACCATTGAAGGTGATTATTCAAGCAAATAGAGTAACCATTATTCTCTTTGAATGAATAATCGTATTGCAATAAACACGATCCAATCATGTTCATGCCTAACGCAAGCACCAAATAACAATTATTTAGGTTCAACACCAATCCCGATGGTAGAGGGAGCGTGCGACGTTTGATCATATCAACCTTGGAAACACTTCCAACACGTATCGTCACCTCGCCTTTAGCTAGTCTCCGTTTATGTCGTAGCTTTCATTTCGCGTTACTAATCACTTAGCAACCGAACCGGTATCCAATACCCTCATGCTACTAGGAGTACTAGTAAAGTACACATCAACATTATGTACATCAAATATACTTCTTTCGACTTTTGCCAGCCTTCTTATCTACCAAATATCTAGAGTTGCTCCGCCTCAGTGACTGTTCCCCTTATTACAGAAGCACTTAGTCTCGGGTTTGGGTTTAATCTTGGGTCTCCTCATTAGCGCAGCAACTGTTTTGCCGTTTCACGAAGTATCCCTTCTAGCCCTCGCCTTTCTTGAAACTTAGTGGTTTTCCAAACCATCAACTATTGATGCTCCTTCTTGATTTCTACTTTCGCAGTGTCAAATGTCGCGATTCGCTCAAGGATCATTGTATCTATCCTTGATATGTTATAGTTCATCAAGAAGCTCTCAAAGCTTGGTGGCAGTGACTTTTGAAGAACCATCACTATCTCATCTGGAAGATTAGCTCCCACTTGATTCAAGTGATTGTCGTACTCAGACAATCTGAGCACATGCTCAACGATTGAGCTTTTCTCCTTTACTTTGTGGTCAAAGAATCTTGTTGGAGGTCTCGTACCTCTTAACAAGGGCACAAGCATGAAATCACAATTTCATCTCTTTAGAACATCACTTATGTTCCGTGACGTTTTAAAACGTTTTCTGTGCCTTGCTTCTAAGCCATTAAGTACTTTGCACTGAACTATCGTGTAGTCATCAGAAACGTGTATGTCGGATGTTCACAGCATCCACAGACGACGCTCGAGGTGCAGCACACCAGGTGGTGCATTAAGGACATAAGCCTTCTGTGCAGCGACGAGGACAATCCTCGGTTTTACAGACTCAGTCTGCAAAGTTTGCTACTATCAATTTTCAACTAAATTTTCTCTAGGAACATATAAAAACAATAGAGCTATAGCGCAAGCTACATCGTAATTCGCAAAGACCATTAGACTATGTTCATGACAATTAGTTCAATTAATCATATTACTTAAGAACTCCCACTCAAAAAGTACATCTCTCTAGTCATTTGAGTGGTACATGATCCAAATCCGCTATCTCAAGTGCGATCATCACGTGAGTCGAGAATAGTTTCAGTGGTAAGCATCCCTATGCTAATCATATCAACTATACGATTCATGCTCGACCTTTCGGTCTCATGTGTTCCGAGGCCATGTCTGCACATGCTAGGCTCGTCAAGCTTAACCCGAGTGTTCTGTGTGTGCAACTGTTTTGCACCCGTTGTATGTGAACGTTGAGTCTATCACACCCGATCATCACGTGGTGTCTCGAAACGAAGAACTGTCGCAACGGTGCACAGTCGGGGAGAACACAATTTCGTCTTGAAATTTTAGTGAGAGATCACCTCATAATGCTACCGTCGTTCTAAGCAAAATAAGGTGCATAAAAGGATTAACATCACATGCAATTTATAAGTGACATGATATGGCCATCATCACGTGCTTGTTGATCTCCATCACCAAAGCACCGGCATGATCTTCTTATCACCGGCGTCACACCATGATCTCCATCATCATGATCTCCATCAACGTGTCGCCATCGGGGTTGTCGTGCTACTCATGCTATTACTACTAAAGCTACGTCCTAGCAAAATAGTAAACGCATCTGCAAGCACAAACGTTAGTTATAAAGACAACCCTATGGCTCCTGCCGGTTGCCGTACCATCGACGTGCAAGTCGATATTATCTATTACAACATGATCATCTCATACATCCAATATATCACATCACATCGTTGGCCATATCACATCACAAGCATACCCTGCAAAAACAAGTTAGACGCCCTCTAATTTTGTTGTTGCATGTTTTACGTGGTGACCATCGGTATCTAGTAGGATTGCATCTTACTTACGCAAACACCACAACGGAGATATATGAGTTGCTATTTAACCTCATCCAAGGACCTCCTCGGTCAAATCCGATTCAACTAAAGTTGGAGAAACCGACACTTGCCAGTCATCTTTGAGCAAAGGGGGTTACTCGTAACGATGAAACCAGTCTCTCGTAAGCGTACGAGTAATGTCGGTCCAAGCCGCTTCAATCCAACAATACCGCGGAATCAAGAAAAGACTAAGGAGGGCAGCAAAACGCACATCACCGCCCACAAAACCTTTTGTGTTCTACTCGAGAAGACATCTACGCATGAACCTAGCTCATGATGCCACTGTTGGGGAACGTCGCATGGGAAACAAAAAATTTCCTACGCGCACGAAGACCTATCATGGTGATGTCCATCTACGAGAGGGGATTTACGATCTTCGTACCCTTGTAGATCGTACAGCAGAAGCGTTAGTGAACGCGGTTGATGTAGTGGAACGTCCTCACGTCCCTCGATCCGCCCCGCGAACAATCCCGCGATCAGTCCCACGATCTAGTACCGAACAGACGGCACCTCCGCGTTCAGCACACGTACAGCTCGACGATGATGTCGGCCTTCTTGATCCAGCAAGAGAGACGGAGAGGTAGAAGAGTTCTCCGGCAGCGTGACGGTGCTCCGGAGGTTGGTGATGACCTTGTCTCAGCAGGGCTCCGCCCGAGCTCCGCAGAAACGCGATCTAGAGGAAAAACCGTGGAGGTATGTGGTCGGGCTGCTGTGGAAAAGTCGTCTCAAATCAGCCCTAAAACCTCCATATATATAGGTGGGAGGGAGGGGAGGAGGCAGCCTCAAAACCTAAAGGTTTGGCCGAAATTGGAGGTGGAGGAGTCCTACTCCAATCCTACTTGGAGTAGGATTCCACCTTCCCACTTGGAAACTCTTTCCACCTTGTGTTTTTTCCTTCTCAAACCTTATGGGCCTTAGTGGGAACTTATTCCAGCCCACTAGGGGCTGGTTTATCTCTTCCCATAGCCCATGAGACCCCTTGGGGCGTGACACCCCTCCCGATGGTCCCCGGCACCCCTCCCGACACTCCCGGTACACTACCGATGAGCCCGAAACTTTTCCGGTAATGCACGAAAACCTTCCGGTAACCAAATGAGGTCATCCTATATATCAATCTTCGTTTCCGGACCATTCCGGAAACCCTCGTGACGTCCGTGATCTCATCCGGGACTCCGAACAACATTCGGTAACCAACCATATAACTCAAATACGCATAAAACAACGTCGAACCTTAAGTGTGCAGACCCTGCGGGTTCGAGAACTATGTAGACATGACCCGAGAGACTCCTCGGTCAATATCCAATAGCGGGACCTGGATGCCCATATTGGATCCTACACATTCTACGAAGATCTTATCGTTTGAACCTCAGTGTCAAGGATTCGTGTAATCCCGTATGTCATTCCCTTTGTCCTTCGGTATGTTACTTGCCCGAGATTCGATCGTCAGTATCCGCATACCTATTTCAATCTCGTTCACCGGCAAGTCTCTTTACTCGTTCCGTAATACAAGATCCCGCAACTTACACTAAGTTACATTGCTTGCAAGGCTTGTGTGTGATGTTGTATTACCGAGTGGGCCCCGAGATACCTCCCCGTCATACGGAGTGACAAATCCCAGTCTTGATCCATACTAACTCAACGAACACCTTCGGAGATACCTGTAGAGCATCTTTATAGTCACCCAGTTACGTTGCGACGTTTGATACACACAAAGCATTCCTCCGGTGTCCGTGAGTTATATGATCTCATGGTCATAGGAACAAATACTTGACACGCAGAAAACAGTAGCAACAAAATGACACGATCAACATGCTACGTCTATTAGTTTGGGTCTAGTCCATCACATGATTCTCCTAATGATGTGATCCCGTTATCAAGTGACAACACTTGCCTATGGCCAGGAAACCTTGACCATCTTTGATCAACGAGCTAGTCAACTAGAGGCTTACTAGGGACAGTGTTTTGTCTATGTATCCACACAAGTATTGTGTTTCCAATCAATACAATTATAGCATGGATAATAAACGATTATCATGAACTAAGAAATATAATAATAACTAATTTATTATTGCCTCTAGGGCATATTTCCAACAGATAGGGCTCAAGCCATTCTGCAAGATTAACCCGGCTCCTAAGGTAAATAATTTAACCCGCCTTTGGTTCATTCTTCCCGACTTACTTTGATTCTGATTCGCATAATGAAAATTCCACTTCAGAAAGGTGACTGATTCTGGTCCAAGAGGCCGAAGAAGATGGCCCTGAAGCAAGCCAGGCCGCCTCCAAAGAGGAAAACCAAGGGAAAAAGCAAAGTCGCCATCACCGAATCGTCCGATGTGGACGAATCCCAAATCAGCGATGTTTCTTCAGAGGTAAAATTCTATCTTCTTTGTTTTGACATACGTTGCTATAATTTGTGCTTATATCTCTGCATCTCTTATGTATAGAATGATGATAGACAAAGCCAAGATGACGGCGTAAAGGTAATTTCTATTTCTTCCGACTCATCTTCTCCTCCGCCTAAGCCGGCCAGACGGGTTTGTGGGAAAGTTCCCAGGTCTCACCCGAATGCTTGTCTGGATCCTAATTTTCTCTTGAAAAAAGCGCAACACGCTTCCTATCGGAAGACTCGGAGCCACTATGGAGTTTGGTGTCTGGGTTACCAGTGAAGACTCTCACTAAGAAACGACAACATGAGGTTATCCTTTATCGATGTCCACCTTCATTTTCTTTTGGATCATACTTGTAACCCGCTCATATTTTGAGATATTACTTTTTGCAGACTTCTCCCCCTTCATCAGGCGACTTAGTGATGTCAGCCCTTCAGCCAATGGTTTGCGTACCAGGGTAAGTCCTTATAATACTTATGTTCTTCCTGATAATGATGATGCTTGCTTTTAAGCATGACCCTCTTTTCCTTAGAGGACAAGCGAAGAAGTGGAAAACTGGTGGCTCAACTTCCACCCCGGCTCCAGAACTTAAAGAAATGCCAGCACCGGCTCGTGCTGACCCGGCGAAAGATATATCTGATGATCGGGTTGACCTTCCAAGTTCTTCTAAGGAAGGCATGGAAGCGCCCAACCCGCCAAATCCGTTGAAGGCGACTGAAGATCCTGACGCTGTAATCATTACTGGTACTAGCTTTTCTAAGCCGGCTTCGGTAGTCTTATCGAAGCATGTATCAACACCGTCCGATCCTTCTACTGGACATGAAATTTCCAAGGAAAAACTCTCTCAATATGAAAATCTTGAGTTTAAAGAGCTCTGCTCCGGCTTCGCAAGTTGCCTGGAAACAAGTTATGAACTGGAGAAGAGTCTCCTCCATATAATGAAGAATAAACATGAGGTAAGCCTTAATGCATACCCTCCTTATTAGCCACCAAGGGTCGGGTCATCTTTTGAAAGATGAGCCGGGTCTTGATTTGTAGAAAAACTTTCGACCTGTAACCTCCAAGGGCCGGGTCATCTTTTGAAAGATGAGCCGGGTCTTGATTGTAGAAAAACCTTTCAACCTGTAGCCCCCAAGGGTCGGGTCATCCTTTGAAAGATGAGCTGGGTCTTGATTTGAAGAAAAACTTTTGACCTGTAACCCCCAAGGGCCGGTTCATCTTTTGAAAGATGAGACGGGTCTTGATTTTAGAAAAAACTTTCGACCTGTAACCCCCAAGGGCCGGGTCATCTTTTGAGAGATGAGCCAGGTCTTGATTTGTAGAAAAACTTTCGACATGTAACCCCCAAGGGCCGGGTCATCTTTTGAAAGATGAGCTGGGTCTTGATGTGGTATAATTTTATCTAAAAAATTATACATTAGCCCCAAGTGTCAGGGGTGTTGCTTGCAATAATTCTGAGACTTGTCCCTTGATAATATGTTGACAGGAATCTCTGGCCCAAGCTGAGTCGACATTGGGCAACATAAAGAAAAGTTTAGCCGACCAGCAAGATGCGCGGGCTAAAGCAGAGGAAAAATACCAGATGATCTTAGCTGATATGGAGAAGCTGAAAGCCGCCAACAAGAAGTCCCAAGCTGACCAGGCCGCCACGCTAAAGCGAGCGGAAATGGCTGAAAGAAAGCTAGAAGCCGTGCAACAAGAGCTGGCCGGCTTAAAGAAACATATCTCCAACATGACACAGGCCATCTTTGGTAAGAAGGAAATCCTTGACTTTGTACTTTGCAAGAGAAAAAATTAGTGGGAAAAAAGCACTGACCATTATTGTCCCTTATGCAGGCCCGAGAGCCGCCAACCTTCAGGACGACTGCATCTTGAGGCTAAAGGCGATTTACACATTGACTGAGCAGCTGTATACTGGGAGCATGCTGACCGTAAAAGCAGTGATGGGCGCCAAGGAACCAATCACATCAATCAAAAAGATGCTTGACTGCTTATCTACCCTTCCGCCTCAGATAGGTGAGCTAACCCGATCAGCCGCCCGGAAAGGGGTGCTCACTACGTTGAGTCGGTGTTTTGCGTATGCTCCAGAACTGAAACACGAAGAAGTAGCGGCAGGCTTCCCACAGCTCAAGGACGACGCGTTAGAATTTACTCAAGATGATTATCAGCGTGTCCTCAGGGAATCACGCTTGGCGGCGACTCATCTAGCAGCAAGCTTGGACTTGTCAAAATACCAAGCTTCTTAGGACGATAAGAACAAGAAAGTAAACCCGCCAACCATTGTGACAACCAGCTTGACTCCTCGTCGGCCCAAAAACCCTTTTGATTTGGAGGCGGACCTCTCGGCATTCTTGAATAATGAAGACGAATTTGTCGCTCTATCCAAATGCAATTGGGTGCTGGGCGACTTACAACTTGAAGTCGGCCAGAGCTCAGGGCAAGCTGACCCGGAGGCACCAGCAAAATAGACCTTTACTGAATCGGCCATCCGAGCCATGTAATAGGTTAGTGTAGAAAACAATCCCTTGCTATGATATTTAAAAACCTTATGTCGCCCTTGGGGCTTCTTATGATGCTTGACCCGCCCTGTCAGTAGAGATTTTGACCATCAACCTGTTGGGCTAAAACCATACATCAAACCATCTCAGTGAGTAATGGATGGTAATAAATAATAACCGACTCAAGATGTTCTGGCGAATTATATGCAGAAGAGTCTGGTTCAAAAAGATCTGGCGAGTCGTAAAAATTTGTGAAACCCTATGGCAGTGCCAGGAAGGTGAAAGTAAGAGTTTTGTCGGGTCGTTCAAGTCGCGACAGGGTAGGACGAGTTAGATAAACTCAAGTGCTACCCGAGAGAGACTTTTTTGTGTAAAAAAACTCAAGTATTTAGACCGGCTGATCAGGCGCGAGTCAAGCTTCAGTGAAGCAGGTTTAATGAACCAATGGTTTCTCTATTCTCCATGCGGGGCGCTAGTCGGTACCATGCATGTTTTAACCAAGGCGATTTCAGGGTCCATAGAGCGGATTGACTCGCCAAGAGTTCATGGGTCCATATGACGATTCGGCCAACACACAGTCTAGTGTAACCATTTGTTGTGCGGTAATTTTTCGCTAGCCAAATGGGTAGTAAGGCTGATCTCAGTGAGAGGAAGCCCCCAAGTGACCTATGATTAGGGGAAAGACCAGTCATAGGATTGTAGAAGCGTATACGCTCTTACCACAAAACGACTTGGGAGCTAATGGCTCCCAAGTAAGCCGGCCTAATCCTCAGAATCATATAAGGAGCCCATGTTTGAATCGCGTGCTTGTAGCGACTTGATCCTCTTTGTCTTATCGATAACCAGTGTTGTAATAAGTGCAGCATGGCGACTTATGCTCTCTGGTAAGGATAGCGTCCATGCTTGGGCGACTTGTCGAAGAGCAATAAAGATCCATGCTTTCAATAAGATGAAGTGGCAGGAAAGACCCAGAATTCGTGGGCATCAACTTTATTGCTTTATATGAATGAAAGACTTACAATTTTCAAAAGATGAGAGACGAAAGAACAGAGCCAATAGCTCAAGTGTAATAAGGCCGCAGGTGGGCTATCTTCCACGGGCGAGTTGACTCAGCCTCCATGGTTGGCCGATCAGGCCGAAGATCCACCAGATAGTATGACCCGTTGCGAATGTTTTTGCTGACGACGAACGGTCCTTCCCATGGCGGTGACAACTTATGCATGCCAGTGCGATCTTGGATCAAACGGAGCACTAAGTCGCCCACCTGAAAAGCTCGGCTCTTGACCCGGCGGCTATGATAACGCCGCAAGTCCTGCTGATAAATAGCCCATCGGGAGGCAGCCAGATCGCGTGCTTCCTCCAAAGCATCCAAAAATCCTGACGTGCCAACTCGTTGTCCTGTTCCACATAAGCACCGACTCTAGGCGAGTCATGCCTAATGTCATTGGGAAGAACGACTTCTGCTCCGTACACCAGGAAAAAGGGAGTAAAACCCGTAGAACGGTTCGGGGTGGTTCAGATGCTCCATAATACTGAAGGCAACTCCTGAACCCAACACCCTGGGGTGCGCTCCAGGGGAACCATAAGTCGGGGCTTGATTCCTCGTAGTACTTCCTGATTCGCCCGTTCCGCCTGCCCAATAGATTGTAGATGAGCGACCGCAAATACATCAAGCCGGATGTGCTCACGGTGGCAAAATTCCTGCATCACTCCTTGTGATAAATTGGTACCATTATCAGTGATAATGTTGTGTGGGTATCCAAACCGGAAGATCAACTTTTTCAAGAATTTGAGGGCCGTTTCTGCATCACATCTGCCAACATGTTCTGCTTCGACCCACTTGGTGAATTTGTCAACCGCCAACAGTAGATGAGTTTTTTTATTGGATGACATCTTAAAGGGGCCAACCATATCTAACCCCGAGACTGCGAAGGTCCAGGTGATAGGGACCATCCTCAGCTCTTGAGCCGGCACATGGGCATGTCGTCCATAACGTTGACGGCCATCACATCGATGAACTATCTCTTCCGCGTCCGCATGAGCCGTCAACCAAAAGAATCCATGTCGGAACGCCTTTGAGACTAGGGAACATGACCCGACATGATGCCCACAATCTCCGGCATGCATGTCGTTCAGAATTACGCACCCTTCATCGGAAGAAACGCATCTTTGAAATACACCAGAGGTACTTCACTTATATAATTTGCCGTTGATGATGACCATGGATTTGCTCCGATGGACGATTTGGCGAGCCAACACCTCATCCGAAGGAAACTCGCCTCATGTAAGGTACGCCAAATAAGGAAGAGCCAAATCCGGCGTAACACGGAGAACCGCCACCAACTGGGACTCAGGATCTGGTATCGCCAACTCCTCTTCTGAGGGCAACCTCACGGAAGGATTATGCAAAAATGTCCAGAAAAACAATAGGAGGAACCGGCTTACGTTGCGAGCCGAGGTGTGAGAGGGCATCAACTGCTTCGTTAAGTCGTCGGTCGATATGATCAACTTGATAGCCATGGAAATGACCCGCCACATCAGACACGGCCCTTCTGTAAGCCGCCATCAAGAGGCCCCAGGAGACCCATGTACCTGAAACTTGTTGAGCCACCAGATCAGAATCGCCAAGACATCTGACGCGCGTGAGGTTCATCTCCTTGGCGAGTCGCAAACCATGAAGCAAGGCTTCATCCTCCGGAGCGTTGTTGGTGCACGGGAACATGAGTCGGAGAACATAACAGAACTTGTCTCCCTGGGCTGAAATCAACACCACGCCAGCCCCCGAGCCTTCCAATTGCCTAGACCCATCAAAATAAATTGTCCAATACGTGAGGTCAGGCCTGTCTTCCGGAATCTGCAACTCGGTCCAATCATTAATGAAGTCGACCAATGCCTGGGACTTGATGGCCGTGCGAGGTGTATACCACACGTGGTGCGGCCCAAGCTCAATCGCCCATTTGGCAATTCGCCCCATTGCTTCTCGGTTCTGGATGATGTCCCCAAGAGGGGCGGAGCTAACCACCATGATAGGATGTTCTTGGAAATAGTGTTTGAGCTTCCGACTCACCATAAAGACCCCATAAACCAACTTCTGCCAGTGCGGGTAACGTTGTTTGGAGAGGGTTAGCACCTCGCTGACGAAATACACCGGGCGTTTTACCGGATATTCTTTTCCTTCTTCCTTCCGTTTGATAGCTACTGCCACGCTCACCGCCTTGGAGTTCGCCGCGATGTATAGAAGCATAGGCTCCTTTTCAGTCGGGGCGACCAAAACTGGCGGGTTAACCAGCTGCTGCTTCAGGGCTTCAAAAGCTTCATTGGCCTCGTCCGTCCAAACAAAACGGTCAGCTTTCTTAAGCAACTGATAGAGGGGAATAGCTTTCTCCCCCAGGAGGTTTATAAAGCGACTTAAAGCTGCGATATGACCCGCCATGCGTTGAACTTGATTGATATTCGCTGGTTTCCCAAGCGAAGTAATTGCTTTGATTTTGTCCGGGTTGGCCTCAATGCCGCGTTAGGACACCAAGAAACCCAACAGCTTTCCTGCGGGAACACCAAAAACACATTTGGTGGGATTAAGCTTCATCTGATACACCCGCAGATTGTCAAAAGTTTCCTTGAGATCCTCCAAGAGCGTCTCCTTCTTACGAGTTTTAACCACAATGTCATCAACGTAAGCGTGAATGTTGCGTCCGATTTGGCCACGGAGACAGTTTTGGATGCAGCGCTGGTAAGTCGCCCCGGCGCTGTTGAGCCCGAACGGCATGGATACATAGCAAAAAGCCCCAAACGGGGTTATGAAAGTTGTCTTCTCTTGATCTTCCACAACCATCTTGATTTGGTGATATCCGGAGTAGGCGTCCAAGAAACACAAACGCTCGCAGCGCGCCACCGAATTAGTGATTTGATCAATGCGGGGAAGAGCGAAAGCATCCTTTGGACAAGCTCTGTTGAGGTCTGTTTAGTCGATGCACATGCGGAAAGTTTCATTCTTTTTTAGCACCAGGACCGGGTTAGCCAACCACTTAGGGTGGAAGACCTCCACGATGAATCCGGCGGCCAAAAGACGGGGGACTTCTTCCCCGATCGCCTTGCGTCGCTCCTCATTAAACCTGTGAAGATATTGTTGAATCAACTTTGCTTTAGGGTCAAGATTAAGATGGTGCTCAGCAAATTCTCTTGGTACACCAGGCATGTCAGAAGGTTTCCACGCGAAGATGTCCCGATTCTCACGGATGAATTCGATGAGCGCGCTTTCCTATTTGGGATCCAGACCCGCACCGATAGTAAAGTGCTTGGATGAGTCGCTAGTAACGAAGTCCACCATCTTAGTGTCATCCGTAGGTTCGAACTTGAGGGGCGGCTCAGCATCAGTCGTTGGCTTCTTGAGGGGCGACATATCTGCCAGATCAACATTGGCTTGATGATACTTGAGTTCTTCTGCAGCACAGGCGATTTCTGCGTAAGCCGCATCTCCTTCCTCACACTCCTTTGCTATCCTCCTGTCACCATCAACCGTGATGGGTCCCTTAGGGCCAGGCATCTTGAGTTTAAGGTAAACATAGCAGGGGCGAGCCATGAACCGGGCGTAAGCTGGCCACCCAAACAACGCATGATAAGGGCTCTTTAGCTTGACCACCTCAAATATAAGTGACTCGCTCCTGTGGTTGGATGTTGTACCAAAGGCCACAGTGGGTTTGACCCGCCCAATTGGATACGCCGACTTACCTGGGACGATACCATGGAATATTGTGGTTGACGGCATTAGTTCTTTCTCTAATAGGTTCATCCTTTGAAAGGTGTCGAAATATAATATGTTGATGCTCCTGTCACCATCCATAAGCACCTTCGAAAGTGTATATCCTCCGACTTGGGGGGCCATGACCAATGCTAAGTCGCCGGGGTTGTCAATTCTGGGCGGGTGATCCTCCCTACTCCACGAGATAGTCTGCTCAAACCAGTGGAGGTACCTAGGGAGTGCCGGCTCAGACACACTATACGTGCAGTGCTTCACCTTCTTGTCTCGCTTACAGGCACTGGTGGTGAACACATGGTATTGTCCGCTGCTTAATTGTTTGGGATTGCTGCGGAACCCGCCATGATCATCTTGTCCCTGTGGAGCCCCCTGCGGGGGTGGCTCCTAAAACACTCTCGGCTGGTTATACCGTTGCTGGTTATGCACCGGATACTGGCGACTGCTTGGTTGCGAGCCGCCCTGGGCCCCTGGTTCGGGAAAACCATCGAACGGGTTCTGGCGTTGATTAGGTGCACTGAACTATTCCTGTCGTTGGCCCTGGTCACCGGTTTGACCCTTCTTGATTGCCTCCACCCGAAATTCCTGCATCACGTAACAGTCTTCCCAACAGTGAGTCGCCGGTCCATCCGCCATGGCATGGTGCGGGCAGGGGCCCTTAAGTATCTCATTATAGTTGCGCGGCTTCTTGCCACTGTAACCCCTCTTCTTCTCGCGCTGATTGCCATTATTAGCACTGGTGTTGGCGACAAAGTCCATGGACCCTTCCTGCTGCCTTCTTTTGCCGTTTCCGCCATGATTATGGTGGGTGCGTCCCTGAAACCGGGGGTGATTTTTGGATGACTCGCCTTTCCTCGGCGAGTTGGCTTTGCTGCCGTCCTCACCTGGATCTTTAGTATCGTCCGCTTCGGCGTACCGAGTGAGGGTGTCCATCAATTGTCCCATATCCTGGACCTTGCGCTTGAGTCACCCCAGCTTCTATACCAAGGGCTCATAGTGGCAGTTTTGCTCCAAGATCAACACAGCTTGAGCCGCCATGATGCCATCAGACGAGTGGATGATTTCTGCAACCCGCCGCGTCTAGGGGTGGGCCGACTCATCGGGGCGCTGAACGCAGTGCTGTAAGTCGACCATCGTCATCGGGCGTTCGCAAGTTCCCCGGAAGTTTTTGACGAAACGTTCTTTCAGTTCAGCCCAAGTCTGGATGGAGTTGGGTGGCAGGTGTTTCAACCAAGTGCGCGCCGTCCCTTCGAGCATCATTGTAAAGTACCTGGCACAGACCGCTTCACTTGCATCGAGCATGTCCATTGCGATTTCATAACTCTCAACCCATGACGCCGGCTCAAGGTCCGAGGTGTAATTGGGCACCTTCCTTGGTCCTTCAAAATCTTTCGGTATCCGCTCATTGCGAAGGGCGGGGGCCAAGCATGGCACCCCTACTTGCCTGCCGCCCCCGATAAGTGGCCCTGGGCTGGTTTGAATGTCCTGGTGGTCCCGAGCAGGCGGGTCCCGATGGTCAGGCGGGTTAACCTGAGGTAGCTGTCGCGGTCCGCTGGTTATGGCGGGTTGGTCCTCTGGCCGGCTTCTGGTGCGGCTCGCCTGGGGGTGGAGTGCAGCCGATCGAGGCTGTGCGAGAATTGTGCGTCCTGAACCACCGCCGTCTTCAACATCTCAATGGCGTTTCTTGCTTCTATTTCAGCTGGGGTGTTGCCATAAATCGGAAGGGATTCTAAGTGGCGAGTTGCGGCGAGCACGTTGTCCACGGGGTTGGAAAAGTGGCCCTGAGGCGTCTCGAAACGGGGAACGCGATCAACTGCTGGCTGAAGCGGCGGGGTTGGTGGCTGAGTTGGCCCTCCTCCTGGAACGGTTCCTGCCCCGGGGGTGCGCGGAGTGTCGAAAAGGCGGGTAGGGTTCAGATCAGGGGGTAAACGTCCTTGGTGCCTCCTCCGATGAACGGCGTCGGACGCTCGCTGATGCCTTTCGAGTCGCCAGTTTTCGGTGTTCAAGCGGGCTATCTGAGCGGTGATCTCAGCTTGCCAGGTATCAATCCTGGCGGCTTGTGCCTCAGCATCTCGCTGAGCCTTCGCCATCTCATCTCGTAGCTTTGCCAACTCGGCATTTATCCTGCCCTGGTTTTCTACCGTTACGAGGGTCGCCATGATCCTTGTTATCTCTGCCAACAAGTCCACCAATATCGCAGGTGGGCTCTTGGATGTTTTCCCAGCCTCGTTGTTGCGTGCAGGGTTTTGCTGGGACTGTGTCGCCCCCGCCATGTATACGGCGATCTGACGGCGGTCCGGTAGAGGACCTCGGGATCCATTGCCAGCGACAGATCTCTGAGGCAGCCCCCGTGCATAGACTGAATTGAATCTGTGTTGCCCATGGACGACTCGTCGTCTGTGTTGACTGGCGTAGTCTCCTGAGTCGCCGATCGCTCTCGTTCATCAGAGCCCTGCGTGAAGCCAACAAAGATCGGGCGTGTCAGGTTTGGCATCGCAAGGGACGGATATACCTGGCCGGCTCGACGATGTCGGTGGAGGTGTCCGGCTCACGCACGGGTGCTCCGACCATGCCGATGAAGATGTTGACCTTGCCGAAGGGAACTCTGTAGCCGGATTCGATTGAATCGGCCTCGGGCCCCCACAGCGAGTTGTCGATGTAGTACTTTCCGCGGGTAGCTCCCTGGCCCTGGTAGGGCTCCCTTTCAAAACTCAACTCCACCGTGCGTAGGCCCCGCGGTGGGCGCCAACTGTCGTGGTTTTGTCACGGCAGATGTCCTCGTGAAAAGACTTAGTGTTGGAGCCATCGCACCTTGGTGGCGACTCAAAGGGGTTGAACGGGAGCGAGACACAGATTTACCCAGGTTCGGCCCCTCGTGAGGAGGTAAAAGCCTACGTCCTGCTTTGTGTTGTATTGATGATGTTTCGATTACAAGGAAGGCGTAACTCGCCTGACCTAGCTCTCGATGATTTCTAACCTGCCTCTCCTTCCCTGGGACTCGCCTTTATATACAGGTCGAGCCCTTAGGGTTTACAAGAGTCCTTGCCATCATGCAAGTCATTATTCTTTCTATCTCTAAGTCGTCGTGCTCTCCAAGACTGGAGAACTCCCCGATGATTGATTCCCCACAAGGATCTTGAACCGCCATCCAGCTCCTGGGCCTATCGTGCAAAAGCTTGAATCGCCAAAGGATGAGTCGCCCGCTTGGTGACCCGGCCCAACTAGGGTGGGTCACACAACAGATAATATCCCCAACAGGATCCAAATTTCTTTTATATTCATTAAAACATAATAGGTTCAGATCTTAAATTATGGCACTCGAGCCCTATTGACAAGCATTAAGCATAGGGAAGTCATAGTAACATCAATCTTAGAACATTGTGGATAATAGGGGTCAAGCCCTATCAAACTTAACTTGTTTACATGATCTATCTCATACAATCTCACCACCCTCCAGCAATCCTACAAAGGAAGTACTCACTCGTGGTGGTGAGCATCATAGCGATGTTGATGGAGAATGGTTGGTGATGACGCGGGCGATGAATCCCCCTCTCCGGAGCCCCAAACGGACTCCAGATCAGCCCTGCGGAGGAAGAACATGAGGTGGCGGTGGCTCCGTCTCGTGAAACACGATGAAAACTTCTCTCTGATTTATACTACGAAGATCTGATTTTATAGGACTACAATAAGGCTCAGAGGAACCATGTGGGCCCCACGAGGCATCAGGGCGTCACCATGGGGGTGTTAGCTTGTGACCTCCTGGCAACGTTTCGCCGGCATGTCGTTAGTCCATAATTCACCATAAATCCCATAAATGATTCACAAAAAGTTTCAGCCAATTCCTAAATTTTTATTTCTTCAAAATATAACACCAAGGTAGTTGTGGTGAAAACAACGTCAGTACGGGTTAGTTTCATTCAAATCATGCAAATTAGAGGTCAAAACGAGAGCAGAAGTGTTTGGAAATGTAAATATGTTGGATACGTACCAACTCCCTAAGCTTAACTCATTTCTTGTCGTCAAGTTACAAAGGAATTACTCACTACAGGTGGTGAGCGTCATAGCAGTGTTGATGGAGAAGGTTTAGTGATGATGATGACGAGGAATCCCCCTCTCGAGAGCCCCAAACGAACTCCAGATCAGCCCTTCGGAGGAAGAACAGGAGGTGGCATTGGCTCCACCTCGTGAAATGTGATGAAAACTTCTCTTTGATTTTGTTCTCCGAATATGTGATTTTATAGGACCAGAATTATGGTTTGAGGAGCCACGTAGGCCCATAAGCCATCAGCGCCCAGCCTGGTGGTGAGGCCTCTTGTCTTGTGCCCCTGGTAGCGTTTCTTCAGCAGGTCTTAGCTCCATAATTCACCATAAATCCCACAAATAATTTACAAAAAGTTTCGTCCAATTCGTGGAACTTTTCTTTCTACCCAGAATAACACTAAGGTAGTAATGCTGAAAACAATGTTAGCCCGGGATAGTTTCCTTCAGATCATGCACATTAGAGGTCAAAACCAGAGCAAAAGTATTTGGAGAAGTGGAAATATTGGAGATGTATAAGCAACTTTATAAGATGACCATCCGACTTTCCTTTTTGCGAAAGCTTTGGGTGTGCAAGGCATGAAAGTAACATTAGGATAAAGACACTCAAGGTGATGAAAGTAAAATTTGACTCAAAGACTATTACCCGCGGTTTGCTATGAAAGCCAGAAGCTGGGTAGTGGTTGATTCTCCAGAAGAAGGCATTGGTTCCTAAGAATTTGAGTGAGAAGGATGGAGTGGTTGTTTAAAAAGGCCGGCTTGCTGATGAGATGGGGTTGGACTGAGAAGCACCTCAACTCATCGTTTGCGGGCGCCCGGTTCCAGGGGTGAGCTAGAAGATAACTCCCTAGAGCTGCTTTGGGTACTGCCTTTGATGGGTCGGCATGTTGATTTTTCTTCAAAAGATATTTTGGATATAACTAAGCATGTGGGTGCAAAAACTCAACCTTTCTGACAGCCTGTCTCATCCTCTTCGGGATATACGTTTTTGATGAATTTGCGGAGATTGAAATTACCTCACCATTGCTGGATTGGCTAGTATCAGTGTTACCCATAGAAGATGGAGCATCAGCAAGTTCAACAAAAAGACAACCAAGTGAGTCGAGTTCTACCTCTGACTCTTCTCCAGCAGTTGTAGCATCAGCTGACTCATCCCTTTGTTCAGCTTAAGTAGGAGTCAGAGTTCTAGCTCTTGCCTTCCACCAATCAGAGTCCACCTAAAAGCATGATAGATCTAGGATATTAAGTATGATAAATAAGACAAGTTATGATAAGAAAATGAACAAGTCTAGGAATGCTTACTGGAGGAACTGGATTAGTCAAACAAAATGGAGCCAACCTAGTCACGGTGCATTTTTCCTTAGAGTCACTAAAAAACTTCTTGGTAGTTTTGGCGACATCATATTCAGAAAATTGATTTGACTAAAGCGTTTTACATCCGCTTACTCGCGTGTATAGTTACACGTCAAGGGGCTGAATTTGCCAGCTTATACAACACCGGGTCAGATCAATCCCGATGAAGCCACAAGCCATCACAGGCGCCATCTACTTCCTTTCTTCATCGGATGGCCAACCCGGCACAGATAACACTAGCATTAAGTCGTCTGAGCCGGTAACCCGACAAAGGGTTTTAACCTTGAAGAGCAGTGTTCTTACAATAGAACTAAGTCTTAACCCAACCTTTTGGATGACTCGCTAGTTTGACTTTAGGGAAAGCAATATATTTCCTTTTCTGAATTGAGATCCCACCAAGATCTATGCTGGTTCTATCCTTGCACTTTGTTTTGTGGTTGCTAAAATAGAATTCATGGAAGAGATTGATAGTTGGTTCAGTTTGAAGATACACTTCACAAAGAACCTGAAACTGGCAAAGGTTGGTAATTGAGTTGGGGCCGATATCTTGCAGCCTCATGTTAAAAAAGTTGAGCACGTCCTTGAAGAATTTCAACCCCAACGGTCGGAAACCTCTTTGCAAATGGTCTACAAAAATCACAACTTCCCCCTATTGATTTTTTGGGGGGGGGGCGTCTTCTTCAGGTGCCCGCCAACTAATTTCTGAGTGAGCTAGCAAAAGACCGTGGCTCATGAGATCTTCTAGTTTAAGCAATGACATTTGTGATCTAACCCAGTCAACGGCTTTGCTGGTCTTTGGGGCTGTCGAGATTCTTACAAACCAAATGCAAGGTTAAAGCAAAAATAAATGAGCCAACGTCCAGGTCATGGGACCCAATAATTGAATGAGTCGGGCACAAATATCTAATCTGGTATTATCAAGGTTAAGATGTTCCCAGGTGAGGATATCAAGACAGTTTGTAAGTAGGCAATCTTGAGCCGACAGTTCACGGAAATCGAGAGTCTTGCAATCATATGGGTTTTACTACAAATGACTAATGACATGATTCCTTGATAAGCCGACATGTTAAGACAAATTAATATTACTAAATGAGATGGCAAGGTGGTAAATTGATAGGTGCAAGATTGAGATGGCATTCGCACGAGCCGGTTAAAGAAGCAAATAAAAGGGTCTTTAAGGACTTAACAAGTTCATCATATGGACAAACAGTTTTCCCCATCAGGAAAGAAGAGCGGATAGATATAGTAAATGTGGGAAAGGGAAAATAAATGCCCTAAAAAGATAGTGTAATAAATGAATACGAGGCATTTGCAGAATCTCATGGGTAAATTATTACGGATCTACAACACTATGTGCATGCGGCGGAGACAAAACTGTGTGTTGTTGATGACAAGCTATGGAAGCTGCTAGATCTAGAACTAAAATCTACAGTGAACAACCAATGAACTCCAACGAAATATGAAGAACAATGACGACTTAAAGAATTAATGGAGCCTTATGCGACGTTAAGTAGAGGAGAATCAATGGCGTCCGCAATTTGGAGGAAGAACGCATGCGATGCAGATGAGCTCCGGTGACTATGGTGCGGGGACGAACTCACTCGCAACTGAAGACGCCCACGGGCACTATAGTGGCGCTCGAGACGAGAGGAAGAAGAAGAGGGTAAAAATGAATTTGGGACTCCCGGAGGTCTATTTATAAGAGAGGAGAACCCAAACGGCATGGTGGAAACATGGGACGTGGCATTAATTGGTGGCTAAAAAAATGCCTCGATTCCCATGGTTGACTGGATTTGACATCTGTTTAAAGATTTGTAATGATAACATGAAAGTGTCATAGGTTCACAAGATGATGTCATTATGGTGATGTCTTAAAAAATTAAGACTCTAAAAGGGAAAAATGAATCAGCCACAGTTTTTGGACCTAGGAGTACCTTGAGGTGGTAGCCGAAGGAAAAGTTGTTGGCTTACAGATTTCAACAAGGATCATTTATGTTTTTGGCTTCTTTTCAGGCCAGAGCTTAACATGGATAAATCCAAGTTAACCCGGGGGGCTAATGTTGGGGATACCCCCCATGGTATGACCCGACCAGGGTATGACCCAATGTGTAAGTGGTGGGTCATAACCAGAGTCGTTATATGGGCCACGGAAGCCCTGAAGTTCAAGACTCAGGAGGTAGCTCATCGAAGAAGGCCGACTTGTGGACTAGTACTCGGTGGTCTCTCTCAAGGAGGGAGTCGTAAGTAATTTCCCTTACTTGAAAGACAAGGCAATTAGAAGTAGACTAGGACACGGGTTGTACTATGACCAAGATTCTATAGTAACCTTGGGGCCTCAACCTATATATAAAGGGGAGACCCTAAGGGAGACAGATCAAGTAAGAAATCCTCGAGATCTAAGTTAGCGATTCCACACCCTTGTAGTCGAGATCATCACAATCAATAAACACGCAAAGCACGATGTAGGCGTTTACATCTATCGGAGGGGCTGAACCTGGGTAAACCCTTGTCCTTTGTTCCCGATAAACCCCGTGCAAGCAACCACCTAGTTGCGTTGGCCCCAGACTTAGTCCTATCGCTAGGACATCCTCTATGACAAAAAGACAACATGGGTGAATAGGCAACTACCATTTTTAGATATTTTTAACAAATTAGGTTTATGAACAAATAGGTTTTCTAGATGTGCAACTACATGAACAGCCTATATGATGCTAACAACAACAAAGATTCAAGAAAACGAAGGATGCAACAGAAGTAAGGCTTGCACAATGTAAAGGTAAGAGATAAACACAAGTGGAACCGGTGGAACGATTACGTGTTACCAAGGTTCCTTCCATTTGAGGGGAAGTATGTCTCCGTTGGAGTGGTGTGGAGGCACAATGCTCCAAAGAAGCAACTAGAGCCACCGTGTTCTCCTCACGCCCTCACACAATGCGAGATGTTGTGATTCCACTAGTGGCGCCCTTTGAAGGCGGCGACCGAGACTTTACAAACAAGGTTGGGGAAATCTCCACGACTTAATTGGAGGCTCCCAACGACACCACGAGGCTTCACCACAATGTATTGTGTCTCTGAGGTGAACTCTTTGTCTATGGTGCTCAAACACCCATGATTAATGGGTGGAATCAAATATCTCTTGGTGGAAGTGTAGATCGAGGACTTCTCCTCCAAACCCTAGAGCATCAACAAGACTGGACGGGAGGGAGGGATATCGGGTGAAAATGAGGCTAGGAGGAACAATGCAGCTTCACGGGAAAAGGGGTGAGTCAACTTGAGTAATAAAACTCACTTATATAGTGGGAAGAAGAATTCAACCATTAAGTCATTCTCCATGTTGACACGTCTCAAACGTATCTATAATTTTTGTTTGTTCCATGCTATTATCCACTTATATAGCGGGAAGAATCCAACCGTTAAGTCATTCGTCCAATTTATGTGACACTTTCTTCTCCACTTTCACCCCTTTGAAACCTACCACCATATTCTATTCCACCTTTATGCTATATCCATGGTTCACGCCCATATATTGTGTGAGTAATAAAAAGCTGAAGCACATTAAAAAGTATGATCCAATTGCATGACATGACACCATGGTGCTTAACATTTGTATTTACGTGCTGAAGGAGCCATGCCATGCTAATATGATAAAATGAATAGGGGGTGAACATTCTTTAACGATCATATGTTTTGAAACTTGACGATTATGTTGCTTATGTTCATGAATATTAGTATGTTGATCTTTACTGATTCATTGTTTCTCAATGATCATACCTACATTAGATTACATGTTGGGTAGCATGTCACATCAAAAATTCTGTTTTTATCATTTACCTACTCGAGGACGAGCAGGAACTAAGCTTAGGGATGTTGATAAGTCTCCAACGTATCTATAATGTTTGATTGTGCCATGATATAATATTACCATTATAGGATACTATTTGGGTATTTATTTACTAATTGATATTGTTTTTGAGCAGTAACCGATTAACCTAGTGCCCAGTGCTAGTTGCTGTTTTCTACATGTTTTTTGGATTTTCACGTTTACAGTGCCAAAGGAAGTCCAATTGCCCTGAAACTTTATGATGATTTTTTCTGGACCAAAGGAAGAACTATAAGCTTTGTAAGGACATCGAAGGCCACATGAGGGTGCCACCACAAATAAGGACGTGCCTAGCCGGTGTGTCAGTGTCAAAATCGGCGGATATCGATTAGGGGGTCCGAACTATGGATCTTGGATCGATGGGTAACAAGGGACGAAGGAGACGATGTTTACCCAGTTTGAGACCTCTTGATGGAGGTAAAACCATACGTCCCGCTCTTGTTGATATTGATGATGAAGTATGGAGTACAAAGTTGATATACCTCGAGATCATATGTTGTGGTCTAAACCCTAATGATTATGATGTAGACGTCGTGTTTCAATATGAGATTGTCTATCGACTAGCCTAGGCTTGGTTTATATAATGTATCACAGGCCTAGGATAACAAGAGTCCTGGTCTACTACGTTGGTGTAGAGGAGTCCTTGTCTTGATCACCAACTCTTGTGGAATCTTGATCGTATCTGTCATCGACTTCCTGAAGTAGCCCAAGAGTCCGGCCCGTAGAGATAGGCCGACAGCCCGAGGACCCCTTAGTCTCGGACTCTCTCAGTAGCCCCCAAACTAGACACCAATGTCGTAGTCTTGATCATTAGCATTTGCACACGTATAAAGTCTTTGGCTTGCGGGGCGAGTTCTTCTCCCCATTTATGTCCGACCAACACCAGTTCAGCCGTCGATGACTTCACGATTTCTGAGCATAGGTATTTAAGTTGGGGACGCTGCTTGGTTCTTCCGAATTGTTCTTCATCATCGGACATTGGTCTTGAATACTGGTTAAACAAATCTTCCCATCACTGATCTTGAGGATCGTCGGGGTGAATCCGAAGAGTTTCACACGTCGTGCATCCGAGGAGCCCTTTTAAGTTATCGGACATTATTAATGCCTTGTAATTTTTCATGCCACACCTCGGGTTGGAAATATTTGCCGTCCGACGATATCCTCGTGCGTCTAAGCTCCAACGCCGAACTGCATCCAAGGTGTTCTTTTGCGTCCAAGCTCCAATGACTGACTGCATTCTAGGTGTCTTTATGTAGCCGAGCTCCAACTCCGGTCGGCGTCCGAGGTGTCATAGATCACCCTGTTGTGTGGAAATTTGAAGGAATTCATCCGATCTTTAATGCCAGAATAGTCTTTTATGGAGCCAGCCATTCGCATCCGAAGTATATGCCAAACTACTTCTAAGGTGGTGCTCCACCTCACTCGTGGGATGATTTTTTTGTGGATATTTAGCCAGTAGCTCTCAAGGTGCGTGTCGATCTAAAAGCCGAGATGCACCTGATGGAAAAAACCGCTAATCCCAGTAGCGTGTGAGATTCATGTCGATTCGCAAAATCAGCATGAGGACCATTTCCTTGCTGGGGAGCAAACTTTACGAATTAAATCACGATGTGCAGTAGCCCCTGAAACTTAGGTTGGGTGCGGTCGACTGACCTGAGGAACAAATCTTCTCGAAAACCATATTGCACTTGTTGTGTGCATTTTCACAACGCCAAGGTGCAGGTCAGCACGTAAGATGCCGAATTGTGGGTCGGAAATGATTTTTCGTTGGTGTAATTTATTCTCTCACGAGTTGTATAAAGGTAACCAGTATCCCCCAAGACTTGGGTTGGGAAACACGGCTGGGCCTAGGATCATATCTCCTCGAGAACTATTTCATCCATTAAGTGTGTTTTGACAACATCGAGGTGGAGCTCGATAGGGAAGAAGCCGAACTATGGGTCGAGAAAAATTCTCCAAACAGAATCAGCACGTAGAACACCTCGAAAAGAGGATGTCCTGCCTCGTGAATGAAAAACATAAAATAGGTTAGAGGTGCGATAAGCTTGGCAATACAAAAAAAATTAGCAAAACATTACGTTCCGAACTAAATCAAGTTTCATTTAGGTGTGCAATAGCCTCCGAGACTCAGGTTGGGTCCGGTCGACCAACCTAAGGATCGAATATTATCAAAAATTGTATAAGCACCGAGACTCACTTTGAATTTGTTGCATTGAATAAGCACCGCAGTAGCCCCCAAGCCTTTATTTGGGCATGTGTGGTTGAATTAAGGATCAGTATTTGCTCGACACAAACTTTGTTATGTTTGACACAATTTAAGTGTAATGACTCTATGTATCCAAGTACCATATATCATTAATGCTCGGATCCACATTGTACAACACTTTTTTGACCGACCATCGGCTTAAACCTCCTCGGCCAGTAGTCGAGGAGTGTTTGTCCTACTCTATAAAGCCTTTATAAGGGCAATGATTTATGGCAAAGAAGGGAACCCGGCCATACGGTTTTATAAACAAAGGTATGCAGAGAGATTACTTATTTATCATAAAAAACCATCTTCTTGGAAAAATAGTTCATTTATAAGTTCCTTTTCCCAGGATATCATGTTTGACCATGATCTTGAAACCTCAACTCCGATCAATGTGGGAGGAAAATATTGAGTATTTAGTTCGAGAAATGTTCCCGAACTCTGTGGTCTTTAACGAACCAAAATTTTCAATCCGTCATTGCCGACCAATTATATTCTTAAGATGGCAATTTTTGAATTCACCCAGTCTAAGGTACTAACCCGGATGACCCGAAAGTAACAATCACAAACGTGCTCCCATTACCCCTAGCCGAACAATCGGGAACGTAGGGGGTAAGCACAGGAGCCAGGCAACCTAGCTTGGCTAAAATCATAAGTCAAATTGATGCATATTTATGTCTTTATAACGATGATTACGGAAGACAACACCTGCATATTGAATACAAATGCTTTTTTGCTATATGCTATTTTGACTCCATTGCGACTGTTTAGAATCTGAAAATGGCCCATCGTCGGCTTCCACCCCTTTGTAGATACTATGCAGGGTGTTTCCGTACCAACAAAGCAACCCTTAGCCAACGTCTCGGTGCCCGGAGGAGGTTTTGTTTAGTGTAAACAAAGCATTTGGATACTCAGGCTTTATAACTTTCACTTAGTCATAGGAGGTTTTAAGTAGGGAGGCGAGTTACTAGCCCTCGGTTACTGTTCGACGTCTGCCGAGGTTGAGCCATTAACACTTCAGCCATTTTTATGTAACACCCACAGGGTAACCTCTACTGGTCTATAGTTTGATAGAGTCATCGAGTCACTGACCAGCTTGCGCTCATTGTGAAAGTCAATTTTCGCCCTTCTCCACTGAGGTACATGACTAGTCAAATCAGAAGTACGATTGCAGTGGTTCTCCCTTTGCACACCTAGCCGAACAAAGCAGAATATAGGAGGAAATCACAAGAGCCGGGCAACCCGACTATTGGTCGAAGACACAATACAAAACTGATGCATATAAAGCAATATATGAGGAACTGAGGTGCAGGTCGGCAGGGAAGATGTCGAACTGCGGGTCGGTAAATATTTTCCTAGCTGAATTATTACGAAGGGCAGCTCGGTGAAGAGGATGTGCTTCCTCTTAAAAACATTCAAGAGGTTAAAAGTTTCATAAGCTTGAAGAACCAAAAATTATGTACGGACTTGACATATTAATTAAATAATTTTTTTGGTGCCAATCCAAAATTGGTGTTTTAAAATTAATATGAGCTTCGATTGTGATTTAACATGATACATCCTATCTCCAGACTTCAAGCGGGTCAGCCTTTGGTTTGAATATCCATATCCCGAAGGCGGAGTGTTTCTCTCATGTCTGTTTAGGGAAATAAACTCGATTGAGTTTACAAAGAAACCAGGCTATCTAGATATTGACCACACACTAGTGTCTAAAAAGGAGTACTAGAAAAAGACTTTGCAACGACCAAGAAGAAAAAAATATTTATTTATAAGATGGCCATATAAATTTAAGAGCCCCAGTTAACATGGGTAAAGGAACTGTTTGTAACAAACAAGACTTTTAACAAGCTAAGGTTCTTACAAACACTTTTGTGTTTAACACAAATATAATGCTGGGTTGAACCGCACACAAATTAAAAATTAAAAAAAGTTGAGCATGAAATCGACTTATCTGGTTAATATGCTCGATGTGACGTGGTCCGAGATTGCAGTTGTCTGAGGTCGTAGCCCCCAATCCTATCACGATATAGCCGATGAAGAGTTTGGCTTTATGATGTGACGACTCAACACTTCGAAAAGGCCGAGGCGATACCCTCGGTCCAGTCGAGGAGACAAAGTAGTTCGACAATTTGATGGCAAAGCCCCCTCGTCAGTCGACCATGTCGACGACGCAATTCGGTTGACGGAGGTGAGACGATGATGTCGACTGTAACATCCCAAATTTTGGAATGTTAAAATAATTATTAGATTGTTTGTTTGTTTGCTTGAGTGATTGAAACTTGTGTGAAATTTGAAACTTTCCAAAAACTTTTGAATGAGAGGGAATAAAATGACTTTCCCCATCTCGGATGAATTCAAATTCAATCTTTTAAAAGAAAAGAGAGAAGATGACATGACTTCTTCAACTATAAAGAATTTGAACGGAGTTTGCATTTGAATCCTTTCAAAATATTTGCCCTTGCTTCTATATTTTTCTTTCTCGAGAAAATGCCCCGACAAAATTCTTGCACGCAAGAAAGAGCGGAGGAAAATGACCCTCCATAAACCAGGGCCATTCATTGAAATATTTTGAGCCAAGAAAAAACCAAAATTTAATTTGAGAAAATAATTGCAAAAAGAAATAATGCTTTTAGGGATTTTTTGGAAAAACATTTTTTTAAGTTTTTATTTTGGCCGTGGAAAAATGCCCATCATTTAGATTTTATTTTTCTAATAATTTTAGTATATCGAAACTCTATATTCCGAATTGATTTGATTTCCCTTTTATCGTTTTAGTTTCCTAGTTTTGAAAAAGGAAAGAAATCGTGTTTAAATGGAAATAAACGGTGGCCCATTAAGACCTTTCCAAAAACTGGCCCAACAGGATCTTCTTCTTCCTCTATCTCCTTCCTCACGTGCACATGACCTTCCTTAGCCATGGACACGGAAATCCTCCCTTCCCGATCTCCCTCTCCCTTCCATCCCAGCTCCTCCCGAGCCCCCTATAAGAACCCACCCGGCGTCCTCGTTCCATTTTCCCAAAGAGACGCCACCTTCATCGCCTCTAGCCACCGGCCACCTCGCCGGAGTAACCCTGCCCCGGTCGAGTCCAGGAGCTCCCTGCCGACCTCCCCATGGCCCCTACCCTCGCTGCACCACACCCCTGCGCGCCCCACCCCTCCTCCGCCGATTCCCCTCCCCGCCGGCGACCTGCCCACCTCGCCAGAGCAGCTACCTCGCCGGAGTTCTTCCTCTTTGTCACCCATGGTTAGATTCACGAAATCCCGTATTGCAGTTTTTTTTCAGAAAATTGCAATCTTAGAAAATTCATATCTATTAGTCTACAACTCCGAATTAGGTGATTCTTTTTGTGTTGGATCACAAATTTTATTTAGTTTCTGTAGATATATAATTTGTCTATGTTTGGATTTAACAAAATTGAGTTAGATCAGATTTGAATTAAAGCTTGTTTTTCCTATTCCGGGAGTTTAGAAATAGCTTTTAATTTGATTCTTTCTGCTGCTGCTTCGTATTGATCATATCATTCAGTAGTTTAAGTTTCAATTTTTTTAAAATATTTTTACTTAGGGTTTTAGGCAAAACAGATTCTGTTTTAGCCTTTTTTGTTTTCTTGCCATTTCGTTTGTATTAATTGTTCTTAATTTGTTTTTTTTGTAATTGTGACAAGTTATATTTTGTTTTTTGATATTTACCAGTAACTTTTCAACAACAACAGAATTTTATTTTATTTATTCTTATTTGTTTGCATGGAATCAATTCTAGTTCTATACTAACTTGCGAATTGATTGCATTGCTAGTTTGATTTCCTATTTTGAAAATACTTATAAAAAATATTGTTTTGTAAATTTTACTTCTGTTATCTTAGTTATTTTATATTTTTTTTCTGTTATTTTTTCTATTTTAGTGTTTTATTTTCAGTTAGAACAAAAACTATATAGTGTTTGATGTAGTAGAAGGCTTCCTAGCTTCTTTGAAGTTTCCTTTGGATTTTTATCCGCTCTGTCTTATTGATTTTTGATTGCATCAACTTTTATTGTTGTTTGTTAATTGATTGCTAGAATGATTGCTAGTGTGAGTGCTTATGTGAATACTATATTTGATTATATAGATTTCATCGGAGAGTGATGAATAGTTCTATCACGTATTTCCCGAGAACGAAAATTCTTCTTCGTCAACATCACCAGGCGAGTCACTTTGATCATACTATCACCTATGTTTCATGCATTGTAGTGCTACCATCCTATGCCCAATTGCATGCTGAGTAGGTACTTGGAAATTTTAGTATAGATTGTAGTATCATGTGGTAGGCACACAACAACCCCGATATTTGGCCCCGGGACGACAAATTTCATATTGCTATGCTTGAGTAGACGGGATTTCGGTTGAGTGCATAACACGAGTGATGCGAGGTTGATTAAATAATCAAGACCGGTTAAGACAAGATTTTCAAGACCTCGGACGCAATGCAACTCTGGGTGAAGGACGGTTGATCGGCTCCCTGGAGAACCCAGTGGATGACCCGGGATGCTGGGGACGGCCATGACATGCTGCGGAAAGCTTCACCCAGGCTCAAAGAGACGGACGGATATTTTCAAGACCCAAGGCTTACCTGCACAGCCACAAGTCATTATGGGCTCTGGCTTGGTTGCACAACGCGGCGACTCTGGACAGGCGGTGCTAGCAGATGTAGAAGAACGGTAGGATTGGATGGGCACCGACAGGGATTCAGAGGGACCCGTTGAAAGACCATGTTTTGATCATCCGGTCTTCAAACACCCTGAAGTGCGAGGACATACACGGAGGCGATCAAATCTTGTGGGGAACGTGTGCAAAACTCTGCAGAGTACTCAAACCTAATCGATTAGCCGTGTCCATGGTCATGGACAACTTGAGCCGAAGGAACTGAAGTTATCTGAAATTCTCAACACAAATAATAATATTGATGTGGGAATTATTGACAACTCGGGTACGAGAATTGGTTGGCGGAACCATCTCGTTAACAACCAACAATGTAGTAACATTTTGCTTTTAACCCTCTCTTGATGTAGGATAAAACTTGTTTTTCGCTAAAAACTTATAGCCCCACCTGCCATATATGCATATAGTATAGATGATTACTTTTCACCCCTCTCTTATGTGACTTGCCGGCATATTCAATATGCTTACCTACACGGCTGCAACGTCTTATGTTGCAGATATTTTTCTTCGACGAGTAAGAGTACGATTCAGGGTTACGGTCTACACTCAACTTGCCGTTGATGTTTATTGGGACTCCACTCCCTTGACTGCTTCCGCTGAAATAATTAAGGTATATATCAGTTTTACGCTATTTACATGTGATTGCACTTTGATATATACATTGATGTACTGCGTGTGCCAGCATACTGATCGAGGGATGACACAGAAACACACAGGCTTGACTCGTCTTGAGTCGGGTCGCTACAGAAATGGTATCAGAGCACATGTTGACTGTAGGACGTGACCCTAGAAATTGGAAATCCCTTGGGGAAGAATCTCTCAAAAAAAAATTTCAAGAACATCCTTTACTTCTCACCCCTTCTGATTTCATCAAATGTTCCCTCTCACCTCAAATAGTTACACAATACCCTTACCCCTTTGACCTCGTGAAGGATCAACCGACTCCCAATTCAAAGTAAAGATGGATTTCATCATGCAGTTGAAGCTACACCAACTGAAGACTCTCAAGACCCGAAGAACTCGAAGACCCTGAAGCGTTCGAATATTTATATGACCATTAGAAGTACAAACCCCTGTTATATACCCACGTTAGTTACGATGGTTTGTGAGCCGTCATTGGTGTGTGTTTTCCGACGGCCACAAATAAAACCTATTCTCAAAAATATTGTTTGTATTGTGTGTATCTCCCTCCGTCTCTTACCCGTCTCATCCCCAAAACCTCAACCCTACCAGATGGAGTATGAAGCTGGACTTGTAGTCTCTGGACCAATGACCCAGCTAGAGGCTGAAATATGGATTCAAAACATGGAGAACCACTTCGGGAGCAACTTGATCTCAAGGAAGTATGAAGTGGAACATGCTCTCCAGTACTTTACCCAAAGTGCTGCAATCTGGTGGAAAATGCACCATGCCATACAAGGATTTAGTGGAGCAAAAACCTGGGACGAATTCAAGAACACTCTATTAAGATCCCGACTTATTCAGAAGTGCTATGACAATCCGAAGGAGAAGACTTGTGCATGCAAGATCTGTGGAGAAATAGGACACACCCAGGAAGAACACAAGGATGGATGCACTCATTGTGAAGGAAATCACCTAGCTGAGGAATGCCCAACTAGTCAGGTGACTTGTTTCTTGTGTGAAGGAACCACCCACTACCCAGCGGCGTGTCACATTTACCCCAAGTATGCCTGAAACCCACAGACCCCGGGACTAACAAGGATCAAGTACTATCTTTTTGGAGAAGGAAACTTGTATCAGCAAACGTTTTCTTAGGAGCATACGACAACTTGAGAGTGGTGAAGAAACGATAGATGTTTTGTTCAGCTTGCAAAACCAATGGTTTATCCGAACTTCGTTCATGGACAAGAGAAACTCTGCAACGCTTGTGAGGATGTCCAAGTGTTAGAATACGAGATTCACTAAGCCTTATACAAGGTAATGATTTCAGTGCGACATGGCTTGGCCACCATGACGACTTACTATTATCATTCTCTTGCTATTCGAAATGGTAAATCCGAGAGACTTACCCATAGTGAGAGATGACGTTCTTTGAAGCTTTTGTTTAAGCCTTAGAATGGTATGATGAAAGCCCCATGTACATGGCATTTGTTGTCACGCGTAGGAAATTTTACGGTGAGAATGAAACCAAGATCCCTCTCTCTGCAGGATAACCGCAAATGGTAGACCACCATGAGAATCATCGATAGGTTATTTAGAATTGATCACGAGACTGTCAGTTAAGAAGACCCAGTAAAGGAAGAAGCTTATATCAATAGAAGGACCCTCATTTTAATGGAAACGTTATGAATATAGCGGAAGATATGAAGACTGTGAGGAGTCAGATGCGAAAACCCCCAGAGGTATGTTAAAATCTTAAGGGACCAGTAGCACTCATTTTAAGTGTGGTAGCATCCCACTTTGCCGGAAGTTGGATTTGTTAGAAGACCCCCAAACCCTAACCTTTCTTTCAAGCCTCTTTGAATCTCGAGGACGAGATTCATTTTAAGTGTGGTAGGTTTGTAACATCCCAAATTTTGGAATGTTAAAATAACTATTAGATTGTTTGTTTGTTTGCTTGAGTGATTGAAACTTGTGTGAAATTTGAAACTTTTCAAAAACTTTTGAATCACAGGGAATAAAATGACTTTCCCCATCACCGATGAATTCAAATTCAATCTTTTAGAAGAAAAGAGAGAAGATGACATGACTTCTTCAACTATAAAGATTTGAACGGATTTTGCATTTGAATCCTTTCAAAATATTTGCCCTTGCTTCTATATTTTTCTTCCCCGAGAAAATGCCCCGACAAAATTCTTGCACGCAAGAAAGAGCGGAGGAAAATGACCCTCCAAAAACCAGGGCCATTCATTGAAATATTTTGAGCCAAGAAAAAACCAAAATTTAATTTGAGAAAATAATTGCAAAAATAAATAATGCTTTTAGGGATTTTTTGGAAAAACATTTTTTTAATTTTTATTTTGGCCGTGGAAAAATGCCCATCATTTAGATTTTATTTTTCTGATAATTTTAGTATATAGAAACTCTATATTCCGAATTGATTTGATTTCCTTTTATCGTTTTAGTTTCCTAGTTTTGAAAAAGGAAAGAAATCGTGTTTAAATGGAAATAAACGGTGGCCCATTAAGACCTTTCCAAAAACTGGCCCAACACGATCTTCTTCTTCCTCTATCTCCTTCCTCACGTGCACATGACCTTCCTTAGCCATGGACACGGAAATCCTCCCTTCCCGATCTCCCTCTCCCTTCCATCCCAGCTCCTCCCGAGCCCCATATAAGAACCCACCCGGCGTCCTCGTTCCATTTTCCCAAAGAGACGCCACCTTCATCGCCTCTAGCCGCCGGCCACCTCGGCGGAGTAACCCTGCCCCGGTCGAGTCCAGGAGCTCCCTGCCGACCTCCCCATGGCCCCTACCCTCTCTGCACCACACCCCTGCGCGCCCCACCCCTCCTCCGCCTATTCCCCTCCCCGCCGGCGACCTGCCCACCTCGCCGGAGCAGCTACCTCGCCGGAGTTCTTCCTCTTTGTCACCCATGGTGAGATTCACGAAATCCCGTATTGCAGTTTTTTCAGAAAATTGCAACCTTAGAAAATTCATATCTATTAATATATAACTCCGAATTAGTTGATTGTTTTTCGTTGGATCACAAATTTTATTTAGTTTCTGTAGATATATAATTTGTCTATGTTTGGATTTAAAAAAATTGAGTTAGATCAGATTTGAATTAAAGCTTGTTTTGCTTATTCCGGGAGATTAAAAATAGCTTTTAATTTGATTCTTTTTGCTGCTGCTTCGTATTGATCGTATCATTCAGTAGTTTAAGTTTCAATTTTTTTAAATATTTTTACTTAGGGTTTTAGGCAAAACAGATTCTGTTTTAGCCTTTTTTGTTTTCTTGCTATTTCTTTTTTATTAATTGTTCTTAATTTGTTTTTTTTGTAATTGTGACAAGTTATATTTTGTTTTTTTATATTTACCAGTAACGTTTCAACAACAACATAATTTTATTTTATTTATTCTTATTTGTTTGTAAATTTTACTTCTGTTATCTTAGTTATTTTATATTTCCTATTTCCTATTTTCTAAATACTTATAAAAAATATTGTTTTGTAAATTTTACTTCTGTTATCTTAGTTATTTTATATTTTGTTTTCTGTTATTTTTTCTATTTTAGTGTTTTATTTTCAGTTAGAACAAAAACTATATAGTGTTTGATGTAGTAGAAGGCTTCCTACCTTCTTTGAAGTTTCCATTGGATTTTTATCCGCTCTCTCTTATTGATTTTTGATTGCATCAACTTTTATTGCTGTTTGTTAATTGATTGCTCGAATGATTGCTAGTGTGAGTGCTTATGTGAATACTATGTTTGATTATATAGATTTCGTCGAAGAGTGATGAATAGTTCTATCACGTATTTCCCGAGAACGAAAATTCTTCTTCGCCAACATCACCAGGCAAGTCACTTTGATCATACTATCACCTATGTTTCATGCATCGTAGTGCTGCCATCCTATGCCCAATTGCATGCTGAGTAGGTACTTGGAAATATTAGTATAGATTGTAGTATCATGTGGTAGGCACACAACAACCCCGATATTTGGCCCCGGGACGACAAATTTCGTATTGCTATGCTTGAGTAGACGGGATTTCGGTTGAGTGCATAACACGAGTGATGCGAGGTTGATTAAATAATCAAGACCGGTTAAGACAAGATTTTCAAGACCTCGGACGCAATGCAACTCTAGGTGAAAGACGGTTGATCGGCTCCCTAGAGAACCCAGTGGATGACCCGGGATGCTGGGGACGGCCATAACATCCTGCGGAAAGCTTCACCCAGGCTCAAAGAGACGGACGGATATTCTCTAGACCCAAGGCTTACCTGCACAGCCACAAGTCATTATGGGTTCTGGCTTGGTTGGACAACGCGGCGACTCTGGACAGGCGGTGCTAGGAGATGTAGAAGAACGGTAGGATTGGATGGGCACCGACAGGGATTCAGAGGGACCCGTTGAAAGACCATGTTTTGATCATCAGGTCTTCAAACACCCTGAAGTGCGTGGACATACACGGAGGCGATCAAATCTTGTGGGGAACGTGTGCAAAACTCTGCAGAGTACTCAAACCTAATCGATTAGCCGTGTCCACGGTCATGGACAACTTCAGCCAAAGAACTGAAGTTATCTGCAATTCTCAAAACAAATAATAATATTGATGTGGGAATTATTGACAACTCGGGTACGAGAATTGGTTGGCGGAATCATCTCGTTAACAACCAACAATGTAGTCACATTTTGCTTTTAACGCTCTCTTGATGTAGGATAAAACTTGCTTTTCACTAAAAAGTTTAGCCCCACATGCCATATATGCATATAGTATAGATGATTACTTTTCACCCCTCTCTTATGTGACTTGCCGGCATATTCAATATGCTGACCTACACGACTGCAACGTCTTATGTTGCAGATATTTTTCTTCGACGAGTAAGAGTACGATTCAGGGTTACGGTCTACACTCAACTTGCCGTTGGTGTTTATTGGGACTCCACTCCCTTGACTGCTTCCGCTGAAATAATTAAGGTATATATCAGTTTTACGCTATTTACATGTGATTGCACTTTGATATATAAATTGATGTACTTTGTGTGCCAGCATACCGATCCAGGGATGGCACAGAAACACAGAGCCTTGACTCGTCTTGAGTCGGGTCGCTACATCGACGTGCCGAGGTGACTGTCTAACACGATCAGAGATGATCACTTGTGCACATTAAATAGTACAAACCAAAAGTAATATCAAATAATATTAAAAATCCTCTACTTAATGAACTTAAGTGAAGTAAATAGTTAGAAAAAATATAGCCTGGGCACTGAGGTGCCCGAGCAAAGAGCTCGGCTTGATGTAGTCGCGATGTAGCATGACCATGTGGTGAGGCGAACCCCTCAGACCAGCCGAGGTGACAAAGTTGGTCGGCAAGTGACACCGATGTCCTCGTAGCAGGTTGACGAAGAGATGTCGGAGCTCCCGGTCTAGACGAGGCGATGGAGTAGATCGGTAAGGCGAAGATAGATCCTCCATGCTAGCCGATGTGTAGAAGCACGTTGATGTGGCGGACAACAGCTTTAAGCGACAGTGCGGCGATGCCAGCGCGGGTCGAAATTTGTGACGCGGTTAATGCTAGCTTGATGAAGCACGAAGTGTCTGTCCTGTGCAACCCATGGGTGACGAGGTCCTGTTAATTAATATTCGGCCCTCGCTATGCCGAACCCTTGGTCGACTAACCGAGATGATGATTCGAAATGGTTGTCCTTGGCTCGATAGAGCGGCGATGCAGTCGATGCCGGCATAGCTCGGATGCGGTGGAGCAAAATTATCGGGCCAGTTTGACAATGGCGCGAGGATGAAGATTGGGTTGGAAAAGGCTCAAATTTTATGGACATGTGTTACACAACAACACATAATACCATAAAAAATCCTTGAAAAAGGATTTCTAAAACCGCGTTCATGAAGAAAGATGAACTCAGGTCGGATTCATTTTCTCGAAGAAAATAGATCCAAAATTCGTTGTACTCATTGTATGGTTTCCGGAGATTGGGTGGTCGGATCGGGCTGAAATTTGGAGGGGTGATTGATATAGGAATTCCGCAGCCGATGAATGGCGGGATTTTTCAACGGATGTGCAAGCTAGATACTGGACCCTAGCCCTGAACTCATCCAGATTCCCGTCCATATTCGACAAGGCTTTGTTATATCACAGACCTCTGGAGATTCCTCCATCAGAACGTGACGAAATTTTGCAGGGTTTTTGTAGATACAATTCCGCACAATACCAGTAAAACAATCATCAAAGCAATGCTTGAGGAAACGAGGACAATGAACAAAAATTCTCTATCGAAGAAAAATTGCAATCAATCTTCACATGAGCCATCAATCCTTCTGTCGATCACACAACGGAGCTCTCAATGACAGCCCCAATGTCGGTGTTAAAACCGACATATCTTGAGTAGGGGGTCCGAACTATTGATCTTGGATCAATGGGTAACAAGGGACGAAGGAACGATATTTACCCAGGTTCGGGCCCTCTTGATGGAGGTAAAACCCTACGTCATGCTCTTGTTGATATTGATGATGAAGTATCGAGTATAGAGTTGACATACCTCGAGACCGTATGTTGGCCTAAACCCTAGTGATAATGATGTAGATGTTTTATCTCAATATGAGATTGTCTATCGACTAGCCGAGCTTTGGTTTATATAATGTACCATAGGCCTAGGATAACAAGAGTCCTAGTCAGCTACGTCGGTGTGGAGGAGTCCTTCTCTTGATCACCAAGTCTTGTGGAATCTTCATCGTATATGTTTTCGACTGTGCGAAGTATCCCAAGAGTTCGGTCCGTAGAGATAGGCCAATGGCCCGATGATCCCTTAGTCGTGGACTCCCTCAGGGTGGCCGCGCCCTGTTGTGTGATGGGCTCCCTGGTGCCAGCTGACGTCCCTCTCCATCCTATAAATTCTAATAGATCCCAAAAACCCTAAGGAGCCTCCCAAAACAATTTTTCCATCATCGCAAGTCTCTGTTCTGTGTGTGCCCATCTGGAGCCCTTTTTCGTGTCCTACCAGAGAGGGGTCAATCAAGGAGTGCCTCTGCATCATCCTTGTTGCTCCCATGGTGATGTGTGAGTAGTGCACCACCGACCTACGGGTCCGTAGTTAGTAACTAGATCTCTCTCTCTCTCTCTCTCTCTCTCTCTCTCTTGATCTTTTACATAATGTTCATCACATCTTTGCGTCGATCTATACAATGTAATTCTTTTGTGCGGTTCTCTTGTTGGGATCTGACGAATTATGGGTTTATGTTCAGATTATTCATGATAAAAGATTTGACCCTTCTCCTAGTTCTATATTTGATTCTTATTTGCATGATTATTATAGCTTCGTAAATCTCTCTGATCTATTAATTTGTTTGTCCAACTAGATTAATCTTTCTTCAGTGGGAGGTATGCCTTGTAGTGGGTGCAATCTAGCGGTTCTCGATGTCCTAGTGATATAGTAGGGGACAAGACACGTCTTTGTATTATTTCCACTAAGGATAAAATCATGGAGTTAATTCATATTGATTGAGTTCTCTTTGTCTACATCATGTCATTGTTCTCCAAGCATTACTCTATTTTACTTAATACTCTAAATGCGTGCTCGATATCGGTCGATGGGTGGAGTAATAGTAATAGGTGTAGGAAGCATTCGTCCTATTTTCTTATAGACGTGGTGCCTATATACCATGATCATTATCGCGAATATCATATAACTATGCACTTTTTCTATTAATTTCGCAACAATAATTTGTTGACCCGTTGTATGCTTACTTTATGAGAGATGTCACTATGGAAAACTATGGTCCAGTAGTCTATTGACTAACATATTGGTAAACACTACAATTACCTTGCTGCCTTAATTTAATTTTTATTTATTTTGCAATTATTAACTATCATCTACACACTTTACTTGCTTGCAAATAACGTGCCGAAGCGGATTGACAACCCTCTTTCCCACGTTGGGTGCAAGTGTTTGTTTCTTTGTGTGTAGTCACTGAAGACAAGGTTTGTGTATTACTTCTATTGGTTCGATAACCTTGGTTCTCACTAAGGGAAATACTTATCTATGTTGTGCTACATCACCCGTTCCTCTTCATGGAAAACCAAACGCGGACCACGAGTATCATGTAGAAGTTAGAATACAATACCTTATGGAATACCTAAAATATGAATCAATTTATAATCGTACCTAAAGTATTTGATATGTTTTTATAATAACATATATCACAAAGTTTCAGTTGAGTTTCGTGTGCTGAAATTTTGAAGTTTTGGGTGCTATCACGATGGACAAAGGAATAAGGAGCGACAAGGGTCTAAGATTGCGGATGCCCAAGGCACCCCAAGGTAAGATTCTTGGAAGACTCAAGCGTCTAAGCTTGGGGATGTCCCAGAAAGCATCCCCTGTTTCGTCTCAATTCATCGGTATGTCACTTGGAGCTATATTTTTATTCATCACATGATATGAGTTCTGCTTGGAGCGTCGTTTGCGTTTGTTTTCTTTAGTTTTACTTTTCAACAAGCATTGTTCGTTGGCACAATATCACCATGATTTGTTAGCATACTCTCTGTGCCTCACTTATATCTTTTGAGCTTAGCAGTTTCTCTACTACTTCACATATATATTTTAGAGCACGATGGCGTATAGATTTTAAAGAAATAATTAGACTCTCGTTCTTCACTTATATTTGTTTGAGAGTTAATAAATAGTTAGTGATGGTAATCTGCATGGGTTATAAGACTAGTCCAAAAATAGTAGGTATGCAATGAGTGCATAATCAGAACCTTCAAGTAGCACATATAAGAGAAACTCAGAGTTAATGATATTAATGTGGTAATGTGAAAGGGAAAGAGTGCATGATCATTGGTTAGTAAAAATTTCATGCATTATAGGTGTTAACTTGTTGTTCATCTTAATATTTTTATGGCATGGTGATGATGTGTGAGCATTATTATACCTCATTGTAATCCTAGTGATGTTTATGTCGGGGGCGCGCGATCGTTAACTCCTACCAACCTCCTTCATAGGGGAATGTGAGTAGTACTTTGCTTCGAGAAAGCTAATAAAATCTTACAATAAGTATGAGAGTTCTTTATAACCAACGTGAATCCGTGGAAATACTGACTCTCGCCTCCACATATTTGCTAGCCTCTTTAGTATAGTGCTTTGCCCATTCTCACCTTGAGGATCGGTGCAACCTTCGCTGGTGCATCCAAACCATATTACATAATACATTCTGTTGCACATAATCCTCATTATATCTTCCTCAAAACAGCCATCATACCTACCTATGATGTCATTTTCATTTCCATGTCGAGATATATTGCCATTCAACTTCCACCGTCACATTATATGACTAGTACTTTCATTGTCATATTTATTTGTATAATCGTTAGGCAGCTAGCATTATATTTCCATGGCTTGTCCATTTTGTTGATATCTTTCCTATGCCAAATCCTTGCACATCCTGGTACACTGCCATATGCATTCATATAGAGTCATACTACAATTTTTATATCGAGTTGTAAGTAAATAGAAGTGTGATGATCATCATTATTAGGGCACTATCTCAGTGAGGAAAGGATGATGGAGACATGATTCCCCAAAAGTCGGGATGAGGCTCTAGACAAAAAATGAAAGAAAAGAAAGAAAGAAGACGACAAAAAGAAAAAAAGAAAAAGAAATGAGAGAAAAGAGAGAAGGGACATTGTTACTACCTCTTTTTCCACACTTGTGCCTCAAAGTGGCACCATATTCTTCATATAGAGAATCTCATGTTTTATCACTTCCATATGCTAGTGGGAATTTTTCATTATAGAACTTGGCTTGTATATTCCGATGATGGGCTTCCTCAAATGCCCGAGGTCTTCATGAGCAAGCAAGTTGGATGCACACCCAGTTAGCTTTAGTTGAGCTTTCATACACATATAGCTCTAGTGCATTGATACATCCATTTTGCATCATGCTTTCATGTTGTTATTTTTCGCTTTTTGGGCTGTTATTTCACTTCAAGGTACAATACTTATGCCTTTTCTCTTTTATTTTGCTAGGTTTACATGAAGAGGGAGAATGTCGGCAGCTAGAATTCTGGCCTAAAAAGGAGCAAATTTGAGATACCTATTCTGTGCAACTCCAAACGCCGTGAAAATCAACGATGATTTTTTTCGGGATTTATAAAAAATACTGGGCCGAAGAAGTTCTAGAGGGGCGCCAGCAGGTGGCCACAAGCCTGCTAGGCGCGAACACCCCCCTGGCCGCGCCTAGGGGGCTTGTGGGCACCCAGCTGGCACTATGGCTCCCCCCTTTTGCTACAAGAAGGGTTTCGTCCAGAAAAAAAATATCAGAAGGAGGCTTTTCGGAGGATTCGCCGCCGCCATGAGGCGGAACTTGAGCAGAACGAATCTAGAGCTCCGGCAAGACGATCCTGCCGGGGAAACTTCCCTCCCGGAGGGGGAAATAGTCGCCATCGTCATCACCAACACTCCTCTCATCGGAGGGGACTCGTCACCAGCAACATCTTCATCAGCACCATCTCATCTCCACACCCTAGTTCATCAGTTGTAACCAATCTCTGTCTCGCGACTTCGATTGGTACTTGTAAGGTTGCTAGTACTGTTGATTACTCTTTGTAGTTGATGCTAGTTGGATTACTTGGTGGAAGAGTTTATGTTCAGATCCTTGATGCTACTCATTACCTCTCTGGTCATGAATATGATTATGCTTTGTGAGTAGTTACTTTTGTTCCTGAGGACATGGGATAAGTCATGCTAATAATAGTCATGTGAATTTGGTATTCGTTCGATATTTTGATGTGTTGTATGTTGTTTTTCTTCTAGTGGTGTTATGTGAACGTCGACTACATAACACTTCACCATTATTTGGGCCTAGAGGAAGGCATTGGAAAGTAGTAAGTAGATGATGGGTTGCTAGAGTGACAGAAGCTTAAACCCGAGTTTATGCGTTGCTTCGTAAGGGGCTGATTTGGATCCACTAGTTTAATGCTATGGTTAGACTTTGTCTTAATTCATATTTCGTCGTTGTGGATGCTTGCGAGAGGGGTTAATCATAAGTGGGATGTTTGTCCAATTAAGGGCAGTACCCAAGCGCCGGTCCACCCACATATCAAACTATCAAAGTAACGAACGTGAATCATATGAACATGATGAAAACTAGCATGACAGAAATTCCCGTTTGTCCTCGGGAGCGTTTTTTCCTCCTATAAGACTTTGTCCAGGCTTGTCCCTTGCTACAAAAGGGATTGGGACACTTTGATGCACCGTTGTTACTTTTGTTACTTGTTGCTTGCTACGAATCATCTCACCACACAACTACTTGTTACCGATAATTTCACTGCTTGCAGATATTACCTTGCTGAAAACCACTTGTCAGATCCTTCTGCTCCTCGTTGGGTTTGACACTCTTACTTATCCAAAGGACTATGATAGATCCCCTATACTTGTGGGTCATCAATACTCTTTTCTGGCGCCGTTTCCGGGGAGTGAAGCGCCTTTCGTAAGTGGAACTTGGTAAGGAAAGTTTCATATAGTGTGCTGAAATTTATTGTCACTTGTCAGTATGGAAACTAATCCTTTGAGGGGCTTGTTCAGGGTATCTTCACCTCGCACGGAAGCACAAAGAGTTTCTCCTCAACCTGCTGCACCTACTGAAAATATTTGCATCGAATTTCCTTCGGGTATGCTTGAGAAACTGTTGGCTAATCCTTTTATAGGAGATGGAACATCAGATCCAGACTTGCATCTAATCTATGTAGATGAAGTTTGTGGTTTATTTAAGCTTGCAGGTTTGCCCGAGGATGAGGTAAAGAAGAAGGTCTTTCCTGTATCTTTGAAGGATAAGGCGTTGACATGGTATAGGCTATGTGATGATACTGGATCATGGGACTACAATCAGTTGAAATTGGAATTTCATAAAAAGTTTTATCCTATGCATTTAGTACATCGTGATCGGAATTATATTTATAATTTTTGGCCTCGTGACAGAGAAAGCATCGCTCAAGCTTGGCGGAGGGTTAAATCAATGTTATATTCATGCCCCAATCATGAGCACTTGAGATAAATTATCATTCACAACTTCTATGCTCGGCTTTCTCATGATGATCGCACCATGCTTGACACTTCTTGTACCGGTTCTTTTATGAAGAGAGATATGGACTTCAAATGGAATTTATTGGAGAGAATTGAATGCGACTCTGAAGATTGGAAGCTTTAAGAAGGTAAGGAGTCATGTATGAATTTCAAGTTTGATTGCGTTAAATCCTTTGTTGAAACAAATACTTTTTGTGACTTTAGCGCAAAGTATGGACTTGACACTGAGATAGTAGCTTCATTGTGTGAATCATTTGCTGCTCATATTGATCTCCCCAAAGAGAAGTGGTTTAAATATCATACTCCTTTAGAAGTCAATGTAGTTAAACCCAATCCAGTTGAAGAGAGAGTCATTGCCTATAATGATCCTGTTGTTCCCAGTGCTTACATTGAGAAACCACCTTTCCCTGTTAGGATAAAAGATCATTCTAAAGCTTCAACTGTGATACGTAGAGGCTACATTAGAACACCTACACCCCCTGGGAAAATTAGAGTTGAACCTAGCATTGCTATTATCAAAGATCTTCTGTCCGACAATGTTGAGGGACATAATATTCACTTCTGTGAACATGCTGCTAGAATTGCTAAACCTCACGCTAGAGACAAACATAGGCCTATTGTTGGCATGCCTGTTGTTTCTGTTAAGATAGGAGATCATTGCTATGATGGTTTATGTGACGTGGGTGCTAGTGTTAGTGCAATACCTCAATCCTTATATGATGAAATCAAAGACGAGATTGCACCTATTGAGATAGAACCTATTGATGTCACTATTCAGCTTGCCAATAGAGATACTATCTGCCATGTGGGAATTGTTAGGGATGTTGAAGTCTTGTGTGGTAAAACGAAGTATCCTGCTGATTTTCTAGTTCTTGCTACCGCTCAAGATAGCTTTTGTCCCATCATATTTGGCTGACCCTTCCTCAATACCGTCATTGCTCATATTGACTGTGAGAAGCAAACTGTCACTGTTGGCTTTGAAGGTGTGTCACATGAGTTCAATTTCTCCAAGTTTGGTAGCCAACCTCATGCAAAAGAGTTTCCCAGTAAGGATGAAACTATTGCCTTAGCTTCTATTTCTGTGCCTCCTACTGATCCCTTAGAGCAATACTTGCTTGAGCATTAAAATGATATACATATGTATGAAAGGGATGAGATAGATAGAGTTGTCTTAGAACAATATCCTATCCTTAAGAATAACTTACCTATTGAACTACTTGGGGATCCACCCCACCAAAGGGTGATCATGTGTTCGAGCTTAAACAGTTGGCTGATACTCTTAAGTATGCTTATCTTGATGAAAAAGAGATATATCCTGTTATTATTAGTGTCAGCCTCTTAGAGCATCAAGAAAAGAAGTTACTAAAAACTCTGAGGAAGCACCGTCCTGCTATTGTATATACTCTTGATGATCTTAAGGGCATTAGTCCCACTCTATGCCAGCACAAGATTAAAACTGATCTAGATTTCAAACCAGTTGCTGATCATCAAAGGAGATACTAAAGCTCCTTGAAGCAGGTATTATCTATCATGTTGCTCATAGTGATTGGGTGAGTCCGGTGCATTGCGTCCCTAAGAAGGGAGGCATTACCGTTGTCCCTAATGATAAGGATGAATTGATCCCACACAGGATTATTATTGGCTAAAGGATGGTGATCGATTTTAGGAAATTGAATAAAGCCACTAGGAAAGATCATTACCCTTTGCCTTCTATCGACCAAATGCTAGAAAGACTATCTAAACACACACACTTCTGCTTTCTAGATGGTTATTCTGGTTTCTCCCAAATACCTGTTGCACAATCTGATCTGGAGAAAACCACTTTCACCTGCCCTTTCGGTACCTTTGCTTATATATGTATGCCTTTTGGCTTATGTAATGCACCTGCCACCTGTCAAAGATGTATGATGGCTATATTCTCTGACTTTTGTGAAAAGATTGTTGAGGTTTTCATGGATGACTTCTCCATTTACGGGTCTTCTTTTGATGATTGCCTCAACAACCTTGATCGAGTCTTGCAGAGATGTAAAGACACCAATCTTGTCTTGAATTGGGAGAACTGCCACTTTATGGTTAATGAAGGCATCATCTTAGGACATAAAATTTCTAAAAGAGGTATTGAAGTCGATAAGACTAAGGTTTATGCAATCGAGAAAATGCCATACCCCACAGATATCAAAGGTATAAGAAGTTTCCTTGGTCATGCTGGTTTCTATAGAATGTTCATTAAAGACTTCTCTAAGATTTATAGGCCTCTTCCCAATCTCTTGCAAAAGGATATTCCTTTTGTTTTTGACGATGATTGTGAGCAAGCCTTCGAAATACTTAAGAAGGCTTTGATAACTGCACCTATTGTTCAACCACCTGATTGGAACTTATCTTTTGAAATCATGTGTGATGCTAGTGATTATGTTGTTGGTGCTGTCCTAGGGAAAAGAGTTGATAAGAAGTTGAATGTTATTCGCTATGCTAGTAAAACTCTAGACAGTGCCCAAAGAAACTATGCTACTATGAAAAAGAAATTTTTAGCAGTCGTGTTTGCATGTGAAAAGTTTAGGTCTTACATAGTTGATTCCAAAATCACTATTCACAGTGATCATGCTGCTATCAAGTACCTCATGGAGAAGAAAGACGCTAGCCCTAGACTTATCAGATGGGTTCTCTTGCTACAAGAATTTAATTTGCACGTTGTTGACAAGAAGGGTGCTGATAACCCAGTAGCAGATAAATTGTCTAGGTTGGAGAACGTTCTTGATGACCCACAACCTATTGATGATAGCTTTCCGGTTGAGCAATTGAATGTCATCAATGCTTCACGTAGTGCACCGTGGTATGATGATTATGCAAACTATATCGTTGCCAAATACATACCACCTAGTTTCACATACTAGCAAAAGAAAAAATTCTTCTTTGACTTGAGACATTACTTTTGGGATGATCCTCACCTTTATAAGGAAGGAGTAGATGGTGTTATTAGACGTTGTGTACCTGAACATGAACAGGGATAGATCCTACAGAAGTGTCACTCCGGGGCCTACGGAGGACACCATGCGGGAGATAGAACTGCTCACAAGGTATTGCAATCAGGTTTCTATTGGCCCACTCTCTTCAAGGATGACCGTAAGTTTGTCTTGTCTTGTGACGAATGTCAAAGAATAGGTAATATTAGTAAACGTCTGGAAATTCCTATGAACTATTCACTTGTCATTGAACCATTTGATGTTTGGGGCTTTCATTATATGGGATCTTCTCCAAAATCCAATGGGTATACTCATATCCTAGTTGCTGTTGATTACGTCACTAAGTGGGTAGAAGCTATCCCCACTAGTAGTGTTGATCACAACACCTCTATCAGGATGCTTAAAGAAGTTATTTTCCCTAGATTTGGAGTCCCTAGATATATAATGACCGACGGTGGTTCACATTTCATTAATGGTGCTTTCCATAAAACGCTTGCTAAGTATGATGTCAACCATAGAATTGCCTCTCCCTATCACCCTCAGTCCAGTGGTCAAGTAGAGCTAAGCAATAGACAGATTAAACTAATTCTGCAAAAGACTGTCAATAGGTCTAGAAAGTATTGGTCTAAGAAGCTCGATGATGCACTGTGGGCTTATAGAACTGCCTATAAGAATCCCATGGGCATGTCTCCGTACAAAATGGTGTACGGTAAAACATGTCATATACCTCTTGAGCTAGAGCATAAAGCTTATTGGGCAATCAAAGAGCTCAACTTTGATTTCAAACTTGCTGGTGAGAAGAGGTTATTTGATATTTGCTCGCTTGATGAATGGAGAACTCATGCATATGAGAATGCCAAGTTGTTCGAAGAAAAGGTTAAGAGGTGGCATGATAAGAGGGGACAAAAGCGTGAGTTCAATGTAGGTGATTATGTCTTGCTATATAATTCTCGTTTAAGATTCTTTGCAGGCAAGCTTCTCTCTAAATGGGAAGGTCCCTATATTGTTGAGGAAGTATATCGTTCCGGTGCTATCAAGATCAACAACACGGAAGGTAATTGTCCGAGAGTGGTAAATGGGTAGAGAATGAAGCATTATATCTCATGTACTCCCATAAATGTTGAAAGCAATATTATCAATACCATAACTCCGGAGGAATACCTAAGGAATATTTATCAGCCTGTTTCAGACTCCGAAAACGAAGAGGTATGTGTTTCGGTAAGTAACAGACTGCAAAACTTTTCCAGTAGGAATTTTCTCCGTTTTGGAATATTTGAAAAAATACAAAAATTGGAAGTAGTCCGGAAAGCGCGCGAGGAGGCGACAAGCCTGCCAGGCGCGGGCCTACCCCCTGTCCGCGCCTGGGGGGCTTGTGGACACCTCGTGTGCCTCCCGGACTCCGTTTTCGTGCGGAGTACTCCTTCTCGTCTGAAAAATATCATTATATACTCTCCCGTAAGTTCTAACCTTCGTATCACGCAGATTTCCTGTGTTTTCGTTTCGAGTATGTTTTCTGTCGCAGATTTGGAGCAAAATGTCGTCTCAGGAATCTGTGGGGGTGAACAATGTCCCTCAAGTTTATGGGATAAGTAAGTTCTTATTTGAAAAGGATGGAGGTCATGGAGGCTAAGGAAAGGCTACCTAAAGAAACCAAGGGAAAAACTGAGGAGAAGAATCAGGCATGGGACGAAGTGCAATCTGTCCTCAACAAGGAAGAAGTTGAAGAAGTGGATTTCCTCCAACCTTACCTCCACCTACTGTCTCCATCCTTGATTGAACTCTTGAGGTTTTGTGAAACAACTCATGCTCGCAATACTTATATCACTTGTGAAGTTGTTTTGCTGGAGAAACATATCACAGATCTCCAGGGTATAAATCAAACATTAATGGCCCTCTTGGAATCAAAGATTGCAACAACTCCACCACCATCACCACTAAAGGAAAACAACTAAACATGGGTATGGGCAATCCCCTTGGCTTGTCCCAAGCTTGGGGGAGTTGCCACGGTATCGTATCACCATCACATCTCTTGCCTTTACCTTTTTTTAGTTTGTTCCTTTTCAGTTTTCTCTTTCTCTAGTAGAATAAAGGTCTTAGTGTTTTAGTCTTGAGTTTTGCTTTGTGTCACCACCGATGTATTCGAGCTCGTGAGCCATATAATAAAGAGTGTCTTAGTTGAAGGGCTTTGCCTCTTGCCATGATGAAAAAGATTGAGAAAAGAACAAAAGCATGAAAGATCATGTAATGATCTTATGGGAAGTGATGGCTTCACATATAAAAAGAATCATGATTGAAACTTGTTGAGGGTAGACAAATGTAGACCTTGGTCATTGTTGCAATTAATAGGAAGTGATAAAGAAGGAGAGATTCACATATAAATATATCATCTTTAACACCATCTATGATTGTGATCACTCACTAAACTATTGCATGCTTAGAAGTAGATGTTGGACAAGGAAGACAACATACTGAATTGTGCTTGCTTGGTTCGGAACAATGTTATATGATTAAAGATCCCTTAGCATGTGACGATTGCTTCCACCTCATATTAGCCAAAACTCCCGCACCAAGTAGAGATACTACTTGTGCATCCATAAACCTTCAACCCAGTTTTGCCATGAGAGTCCACCATACCTACCTATGGATTGAATAAGATCCCTCAAGTAAGTTGTCATCGATGCAAGAAATAAAAGTTGCTCCCTAATATGTATGATCTATTAGTGTGTGAAAAATAAGCTTTGTACGAACCTGTGATGAGGAAGACATAAAAGCGACAAACTGCATAATAAAGTTCTTTATCACAGGAGGCAATATAAAGTGACGTTCCTCCGCACTAAGAGGACACACATCCAAACCTCAAAAGCGCATGACAACCTTTGCTTCCCTCTGCGAAGGGACTATCTTGTACATTTACCTTTTGCCCTTGAAAGAGTCATGGTGATCTTCACCAATTCCTTGTTTCGCCTTTATCTTGGCTAACGTCATATGCTAGGGAAAGATCTATAATCATATGTCAACTTGGAAGTAAGTATTCCTGAATTATTGTTGTTGACATTACCCTTGAGGTAAGCAGTTGGGAGGCGAAACTATAAGCCCCTATCTTTCTCTGTGTCCAGCTGAAACTTTGATCTCATGAGTACCACGTGAGTTGTAGCAATTGTAGAGAACGAAAGGATGATTGGGTATGTGGATTTGCTTTACAAGCTCTTATTTGACTCTTTCTGATGTTGTGATAAATTACAATTGCTTAAATGACTACAAGCTATCGGTTGTTACTTCTCGGTAAGGTACTCGATCCATACTTTACTTTGTGAAGGAATTATCACTTTAGCATGAGAGATGATATGATGGTATTGCTGTTCTGATCGTGATCATGATGCCTGCATGTTCGTATCTTGCTTTGTCGACACCGCTCTCCCAAAACATGTGCACATATTTATTGAGCTAGGCTTTCGCTTGAGGACAAGCGAGGTCTAAGCTTGGGGGAGTTGATACGTCAATTTTGCATCATGCTTTCATGTTGTTATTTTTTTCTTTTTGGGCTCTTATTTCACTTCAAGGTATAATACTTATGCCTTTTCTCTCTTACTCCCTCCGTCCCAAAATTGTTGTCTCAAATTTATCTAGAAATGGATGTATCTAAATACTAAGACATGACTAGATACATTCATATCTAAAAAAAGTTAATACAATAATTTTCGGATGGAGGGAGTATTTTGCAAGGTTTACATGAAGAGGGAGAATGCTGGCAGCTGGAATTCTGGCCTAAAAAAGGAGCAAGTTTGAGATACCTATTTTGCACAACTCCAAACGCCGTGAAAATCAACGATAAATTTTTTCGGGATTTATAAAAAATACTGGGCCGAAGAAGTGCCACAGGGGCGCAAGCAGGTGGCCACAAGCCTGCTAGGAGCGGCCACCACCCTGGCCGCGCCTAGGGGGCTTCTGGGCACCCAGCTGGCCCTCTGGCTCCCCCTTTTTGTTACAAGAAGGGTTTCGTCTGGAAAAAAAATCAGAAGGAGGCTTTTCAGAGGATTCGCCGCCGCCACGAGGCGGAACTTGAGCAGAACCTATCTAGAGCTCCGGCAGGACGATCCTGCCGGTGAAACTTCCTTCCCGGAGGGGGAAATCGTCGCCATCGTCATCACCAACACCCCTCTCATCGGAGGGGACTCGTCACCATCAACGTCGTCATCAGCACCATCTCATCTCCAAACCCTAGTTCATCACTTGTAACCAATCTCCGTCTCGCGACTCCGATTGGTACTTGTAACGTTGCTAGTAGTGTTAATTACTCTTTGTAATTGATGCTAGTTGGATTACTTGGTGGAAGAGTTTATGTTCAGATCCTTGATGCTACTCATTACCTCTCTGGTCGTGAATATGATTATGCGTTGTGAGTAGTTACTTTTGTTCCGGAGGACATGGGATAAGTCATGCTAATAATAGTCATGTGAATTTTGTATTCGTTCGATATTTTGATGTGTTGTATGTTGTTTTTCCTCTAGTGGTGTTATGTGAACGTCGACTACATAACACTTCACCATTATTTAGGCCTAGAGGAAGGCATTGGGAAGTAGTAAGTAGATGATGGGTACTAGAGTGACAGAAGCTTAAACCCTAGTTTATGCGTTGCTTCATAAGGGGCTACTTTATATCCACTAGTTTAATGCTATGGTTAGACTTTGTCTTAATAATTCTTTCGTAGTTGTGTATGCTTGCGAGAGGGGTTAATCATAAGTGGGATGCTTGTCCAAGTAAGGGCAGTACCCAAGCTCCGGTCCACCCACATATCAAACTATCAAAGTAACAAACGTGAATCATATGAACATGATGAAAACTAGCATGACAAAATTCCCGTGTGTCCTCCTGAGCGTTTTTCCTCCTATAAGACTTTGTCCAGGCTTGTCCCTTGCTACAAAAGGGATTGGGCCACTTTTTTGCACCGTTGTTACTTTTGTTACTTGTTGCTTGCTACGAATCATCTCACCACACAACTACTTGTTACCGATAATTTCAGTTCTTGCAGATATTACCTTGCTGAAAACCACTTGTCAGATCCTTCTGCTCCTCGTTGGGTTCGACAATCTTACTTATCAAAAGGACTACGATAGATCCCATATAGTTGTGGGTCATCATGCATCTGTTTCATGGCAATCCCTACTCCTCACATAGATATCTATTGATGGGCATATCCATAGCCCGTTGATATGTCTAGTTGATGTGAGCTCTTCTTCTCCACTTTTACCCCTTTGAAACCTACCACCATATTTTATTCCACCTTTATGCTATATCCATGGTTCACGCTCATATATCGCGTGAGTAATAAAAATCTGAAGCGCATTAAAAAGTATGATCCAATTGCGTGACTTGACTCTGTGGTGTTTAACGTTTGTATTTATGTGATGAAGATGGAGCCATGACATGCTAATATGATAACGTTAATAGGGGTGTACGTTCTTTAAGGTCGTATGTTTTGAAACTTGATGATTATGTTGCTTATGTTCATGAATATTACTATATTGATGTTTATTGATTCGTTGTTTATCAATCATCATACATACAATAGATTACATGTTGGGTAGCATCTCACATCAAAAATTCTTTTTCTAGATTTACCTACTCGAGGACGAACAGGAATTAAGCCTCGGGATGCTCATACGTCCCCAACGTATCTATAATTTTTATTGTTCCATGCTATAATGTGAACATCCCAAATTTTGGAATGTTAATATAATTATTAGATTGATTGTTTGTTTGTTTGAGTGATTGAAACTTGAGTGAAATTTAAAACTTTTTTAAAACTTTTGAATGAGAGGGAATAAAATGACTTTCCCCTTTTTTCTGTGAATCCAAATTCATCCATTTAAAATTAGTGAGAGAAGATAACATGACTTCTTCAACTATAAAGAATTTGAATCAAGGTGGCATTTGAATTTCTTTCAGTATTTGATTCGAAATTATTTTTGGCACAAGATTTCAACCACAAAAAATTTCCTCACAATATACTTGCCAAGCAAGAAAGAGAGGAGGTAACATGACACCCCCCAAAAATAAAAGTCACTAGAAAAAGAGTGCCAAAAGTTTTAAAGACAATAGTTGGATATTTACTGGATTTTTAAGAAAAATTATAAAGTTTTTATTATGTGAAAAAGAAATTGTCCGCATTGTGGGAAATATTTTCCTGATAATTTTGATATATAATACTTCTATATTTGGAGTTATATTTTTTTTACGCTTTACTTTCCTATTATAATAAAAAGGAAAAAATCGCTTTTACTTGGAAAGGCATCGTGGGCCATTAGGAAATTCCAATCAGGCCCGATACACTTCTTCTTCTACCTCACGACACCTCCCTTTTCTTTGCGTTGTAGCTTCCAGGAAGCTTCCTCGTCGGAAATCAGCCCCGATCTCCTCGAGCTTTCCCTCCCAGCACCTCCCGTCGCGCTATATAAGATCCCCACCCCCTCCTCTATCCATTTTCTCTAAGAACAGTGCCTCTCCTCGCCTCTAGCCGCCGCCCACACCTCGTCAGAGAACACACAGGCCAAAACCCGGAGCTCCTGCCGTGCCACCTCCCTTCGCCCCAGGAACCTCCTGACGCTACCAGGATGACGCCTGAGATCCCCTCCACCACCTGGACCACCCCGTGGCCCCCCTACACCACCGGAGCCACCTTCCCGTCGTCTTCTCCAACTCCGGCGACTCTCCGGTGAGCTTCAAAAAAATCCCGTAACAGTTTTTTTTTCAGAAAAAGAGCAAACTTATAAAATTCATATCTATTAGTGTATAACTCCCAATTAGGTGATTCTTTTTGCATTGGATCAAATATTTTATGTAGTTCTGTAAATATATAATTTGTCCATGTTTGAAAATGTAAAAATCGAATTTAAATAGATTTTCTTTAAATCGTGTTTTGTTAATATCTGGAGTTTAAAAATAGATTTTTAATTGATTGTTTTTGCTACTGATCACAAGTGATCTTATTTATCACTAGGTAAAATTTCAGAAATTGTGGAATATCTTAACTCATGATTTCATGTGAAACAAATTCTGTTTTAGTTCTTTCTAGGATTGTTTCTATTTCATTGGCTATAATTGTTTTTAATTATTTTCTTTTATACTAGTGAAATGTTATATTTTTGTTTTTTGTTAGTTAACAGTAGGTTTAAAAAATATATTTTATTTCATAGCATGAAATCAATTCTAGTTCGGTAATAACTTGCAAATTGATTTCGCTGCTAGTTTGATTCCTATTTGAAAACACTTTCAAAATAATATATTTTTATGAAATACTTTCTGTTATCTTAGTTAATTTTATATTTCCTTTTCTGTTATTTTACTATTTTAGTGTTTTATTTTCTATTAAGTTTAATTAGAACAAAAACTATTTAGTGATTGTTGTAGTAGAAGACTCCATAGTTTTCTTTGAAGTTTTCCTTTGAATTTCTACTTGATCTTTCTTATTGATTTTATTGCATCAATTTTATTGTTGTTTGTTATATTGATTGCTAGGATGATTGCTAGTAGGATTTCTTATATGAATACTATGGTTGATTATATAGATATCATCGGAGAGTGACGAATAGTTTTATCAAGTTATTTTCTTGAGAGCGATATTCTTCCTCATCAACCCTACCAGGCAAGTTCGCATTGATCATATTTTTACCTATGGTTTTATTGCATTAGTTTCAACCTTCTTCACCCATTGCATGCAAGTTGGTACTTGGAAACTTTGATTATTGAGTAGTATGTTAAGATAGGCACCCCTAAACCCTTGTTACTTTGGTTGGGCCGTTATTTTGCTATGCTCCTGGTAGACGGGGTTTGGTTGAGTGTTTATCATGAGTGTTGTGAGAAACTTAATAATCAAGACCTGAGGACTCCAAGACTTGCAATACCTCAGAACAAAATATACCTCTAGGTGAAGGACGGTTCAGATGGGCTCCCTGGGAAAACCATCGCAGGACCTGAGATGCATGGAGAAGCACCATGACATCTTGCGGAAAGTTTCACCCAGGCGCAAAGAGATGGATGGATATTTCAAGACCCAAGGCTTACCTGCACACCCACAAGTCATTATCGGCTCTAGCTTGGTTGGACAACGTGGGGACTCTGTACGGGTGGTGCTACGAGATGTAGAAGAACGGTAGGATTGGATGGGCACCGACAGAGGCTCAGAGGAACCAGTTGAAAGACCACGTTTTGATCATCCGGTTCTCAAACACCCTGAAGTGCGAGGACTTCAACGGAGGCGATCAAATCTTGTGGGGAACATGTGCAAAACTCTGCAGAGTACTCAAACCTAATCGATTAGCCGTGTCCACGGTCATGGATAACTTGAGCTGAAGGAAGTGAAGTTATCAGGAATTCTCAACACCATTTATTATTGATGTGGGTAATATTTATACTTGGGTATGAGAATTGGTTGGTGGAACCATCTCATTAAAAACCAAAAATGTAGTAAATTTCGCTTTTACCCTCTCTTGTTGTAGGAAAATTTGCTTTACGCAAAACTTAAACTACAGCCCCACCTGCCATATATGCATATAGTACAGATGATACTTTTCACATCTCTCTTTTGTGACTTGCCAGCATATTCAATATGCTGACCAACACGCCTGCAACATCTCATGTTGCAGATATTTTCTTCGACGAGTAAGAGTACGATTTAGGGTTACGGTCTACACTCAACCTGCCGTTGGTGTTTATTGGGACTCCATTCCCTTTGACTGTTTCCGCTGAGATTTTGAGGTATATATCTATTTTACGTTATTTACATGCGATTGCACTTTGATATATACATTGATGTACTATGTGTGCCAGCATACTGATCCAGGGATGGCACAGATACACAGAGGCTTGACTGGTTTTGAGTCGGGTTGCTACATACTGTTATCATTCTAGGATACTTTTTTGGTATTTATTTACTAATTAATATTATTTTTAGCACTAAACTATTAACCTAGTGCCTAGTGCCAGTTGTTTTATTTCCGCATGTTTTTGGATTTTCAGGTTTACACTACCAAACAAAGTCCAATTACCCCGAAACTTTTGGATGATTTTTTTCTCGACCAAAAGAAGACCTGGAGGGTTTGGGAGGAGACTGGAGGCCACACGAGGGAGCCACCAAATATCAGGGCACACCTAGGGGGCGGTTGCGCCCTGTTATGTGGTGCCCCCTGGTGCCTCGTGATGTCCCTCTCCATCCTATAAATTCTAATCAATCCCAAAAACCCTAAGGATATTCCCAAAACACTTTTTCTGCTGCCTCAAGTCTTTGTTTCTCTGTGTGCCCATCTGGAGGTCTTTTCCGGTGTCGTGCCAGAGGGGGATCAATCACGGAGGGCCTCTTCATCATCCTTGCTACTCCCATGGTGATGTGTTAGTAGTTCACCACTGATATTCGGGTCTGTAGTTACAACCAAGATGGCTCTCTCTCTCTCTCTCTTGATCTTCAATCAATGATCATCGCATCATCTCTTTGATCTATCCATTGTAATTCTTTTGTGCGGTGCCTTTGTTGGAATTTGATGAATTGTGGGTTCATGTTCAGGTTATTCATGATAAAAGATTTGCGTCTTCTCTGAATTCTATATTTGATTCTTATTTTCCTGATTACTATAGCTTCATAAATCTCTATGATCTATTAATTTAGTTTGACCAAATTGATTAATCTTTTTCAGTGGAAGTTGTGAGTTGTAGTGGGTTTAATCTGGCGGTGCTCTATATCCCAATGAGATAGTAGGGGACAAGACACGTCTTTGTATTGTTGCCATTAACGATAAAACGATGGGGTTAGTTCATATTGATTGAGTTCTATTTGTCTACACCATGTCATTGTTCTCCTAGCATTATTCTGTTTTACTTAATCCTCTAGATGCATACTGGATAGCGGTGGATGGGTTGAATAATAGTAATAGGTGCACGCAGGAGTCGGCCAATTGTCTTATAGACTTGATGCCTATATACACATAATCATTGCTGTGAATATCATATAACTATGCGCCTTTTCTATTAATTGCCCAATAGTAATTGGTTTACCCACCGTATGCTTACTTTATGAGAGATGCCACTTGGGAAAACTATGGCCCCCGGGTCTATTCACTAATATATTTACAAATGGTACAATTACCTTGTTGCCTTCATTTACCTTTTATTTTTTTGCATTTATGAACTATCATCTACACACTTTACGTGCTTGCAATTAACGAGTCCAAGGGGGTTGATAACCCTCTTGCCCGCGTTGGGTTCAAGTGTTTGTTTCTTTGTGTGTAGTCGCTGAAGACGAGGGTTGCGTGTTACTCCTATTGGTTTTATAACCTTGTGTCGATGTATGTGTGCACATGGTCATTTATGGGACCTTCGGGCCCCTTGTGGTTCGGCGGGGAAGTCGTATCACACAAAGAGCATAGACTACGAAATAGCACGGTGATGAGACTCAGGGTTTTTTACCCAAGTTCGGGCCGCTGTGAAGCGTAAAACCTACTCCTGCTTTGGTGGATTGATTGGGGAAGATAAAGTTTGCACGGAGCTATTCTTCGACAAGGGTTGCCAGGGAGAGCTAGCATGTGTGTATGCTTACACCTGGGTCTAATCCCATGGGGACCTAATCTACCAAGTGTCGATTCTGTAAGTGCTCAAATGCCGAAAGATCCGAATGCTTTGCTAGGTTTCCTCAGGCCTCCTTTTATAGCTCAAGGAGCGTCCACAATGGTAACTAACATGATGAGATAGCTAACAGTGCTATCATACCTAACTCTGGCACTTAAGACAGTGCAGCATAAAGGCGTCCCTAGGTGGCGAGCGGGGGTGCGTTCCCGGCAGGCCTCTGCCACCTATGAGCTGGCCACAGCTTGAGGTCTTGCCACGCCTCTGGACTGGTGTCAACAGGTTGCAACCTATCTTCCAGCGCAACGCCATGTAGCTAGCGAGATCCATCTAGCCATCTGAGGTCTCGACACCTCATCGACAAGTGACTGGTGCAGCGATGAGGTGGAGATGTGGCAGGCTGGCTCACACCTGCCGGGGAGGCGCCTTGCCGGGTCTTGGTCAGGATGATTGCACCTTCGCCCCTGGAAAATGTCATGGGTTCTTGGCGAGTCTTGGGCTGTTTTTGTTGGTTTTTAGAGGTGATGCTTCCGATGCCCGTGCATAAGTCAGGGGCATTAGGTACCCCATTATTAGTGCACTGATAGGATCCCCTAGGCCTAGCCCATACTCGCTCGCCTAGCATTGTTGGGTCAGGCCCAAAGTTCATGTGTGGGCGTGGAATTCGCAAAGAGGTAACCGTCATCCCACTGTTCTGTGCCATACCACCTCCTCACGCCATTTCCGCCACATGCGCCGCATGCATTGCACGAATCTCGTGGCGGGTGCACATGACTCAAAGGCCTAGTCATGGGAGGAGCCGCATCTTTGTGGATTCGATTGATGTGATGGTTACCTTTTCACCCGTGATGGTGGGCAATGGCATAAGTGGAGGTGGGCGGCGACCCTTGGAGTGTAGGAGAGCCAGCCCCGTGTGTCCTCCCTATAAAAGTGGGAGGGGAGCGGGAGACGATCCTCATCCATCCTTCTCCTCCCCTCCAACCTATTGTTGCTTGGTTTGCTCTTCTCTTCTGGCTCTTCAAGGTGGCTTCGGTTCTTGGCCATGGTGGGGAAGCGTGGGTGTCCCCCATCTTCCATGAGGGCAACAAGAGCTTCCCGTTCGGATCATGCAGCCACTTCAGTCATAGTGTCGGGACTCAGCCCCAGTGCTCGAGGTGGGGTGCTGGAAGGGCCCTAGGCCGCCGAGGAGCTCGCGGCGGATGGGGACGGGGTGTTATGCCCAATCCTTCCCCGGCGACGCCAGTGCTACCGCTGTCAGGACACACTGAAGGCACGATGCTGGAGTTTGTCGTCAGGCTGCGTGGCCCTCCTCGTGGTCGTCTGTGCCTCCCTCGCCCTTTTACTAAGGTGATGGAGGTTGACAATCCACATGGAGTGTGGCACCGCGTACATGGTTGCCGCAACGGTGCCGTGTACACCGATGCTGACTACCGAGCTCCCCGAATTATGCTCTTGAGGCGCGGGTGGAAGGCCTTCGCACATGCCCATAACTTCATGGCGAGGCATGTTCTCCGCTTCAAGTTGGTGGAGGCAGACATGCTTTCAGTCAAGATTTGTGGGCACTCGAGAGCTCGTCTTGGCTGTTGCGAACAAAGCTCGAGCGACACTGATCGTTCCTCCTGGAGCGACAGAGACGAGGAGGACAGTGCCGACGGGGATGGCGGTAGCAAGTCTCCGACCTTCAAGTCGGAGTATGATGGCTCGGTATCCACCTGACCGGTGCGCATCGGTCGCACCGTCACCATCATCTCACACCCTCCCCTGCGCGGCAAGATGGTCTTGTCGGGGATCCATGGCACGGCCACTGCCTCATCTTCTACCTGGGCCCTGGCAGGCCTCATCGACTTTGGCTTCGTCTTCACCATCGGTAGGTGTGCCGAGCCTCGTCCATATGGTCTTGGCGGGGTCAGGCTAGGCTTCTATTCGGACCTCTCCATGCCTTCCTCTTCTCATCCATGTCATCCCTGAGGGAAGAGGGACAAGAAAGTCATTACGGTACACTTATCTTTTTATAAAGCAAAAGGTTGTAGTCTTTCACTAAATTTTTACTAGTGGAATTGTAATATATTTTATCCATTTTGTACTGAAGAAATGAATAAAATGATCGCCATTCTTTTTTCCTTGAGTACTATTCCTGCGTCTTTCTATCGGTATTGTGTTGTATGTTTCCACCACATAAAGATGTCGGTGCATGTGTGCACAAGGTCGGACCTTTGGGCCCCTTATGGTTCGGGGGGGAGGGCGCGTTGTATCACATAAAGAGTAGAGACTATGAGGCAACACGGTGATGAGACTCGGGGTTTTTTACATAGGTTCGGGCCGCTGTGAAGCCTAAAACCCTATTCCTGCATTGGTGGATTGATTGGGGAAGGTGAAGTTTGCATGGAGCTATACCCTGACAAGGGTTGCCGGGGAGAGCTAGCATGTGTGTATGCTTACACCTGGCTCTAATCCCACGGGTACCTAATCTACCAAGTGTCGAATCTCTAAGCGCTCAAATGCCCAAAGATCTGAATCCTTTGTTGGGTTCCTCGGGCCTCCTATTATAGCTCAAGGGGCGTCCACAGTGGCAACTGATATGGTCAAATAGCTAACAATGCTATCATACCTAACTCTGGCACTTAAGACAAAGCGGCATAAATGCAGCCCTAGGTGGCGAGCGGGGGTGCGTTCCCGACAGGCCTGTGTCGCCTATGAGCTAGCCATGGCTTGAGTTCATGACACCCCTGTGGACGGGTGTCAACAAGTTGTAGCCTATCTTCCGGCGTGGCTCCATGTAGCTAGCGAGAGCCACCTAGCCATCTGGGAGCTCCACACCTCATCGACAAGTGACTGCTATAGCGATGAGGTGGAGGTGTCGTAGGCTGGCAAATGCGTGCCAGGGAGGCGCCTTGTCGGGTCTTGGTGAGGATGATTGCGTCTTTGCTCCCGTCAGATGCCAGGGATTCTTGGTGCGCATTGGGCTGTTGGTGTTGGTCTTAAGAGGTGATGCTTCTGACGCCCGTGCATAAGTCGGGGGCACTAGGTACCCCATTATTAGTGCACCGACACCTTGGTTCTCACTGAGGTAAATACTTCTCTATACTGTGCTGCATCACCCATGCCTCTTCATGGAAAACCTAACACAGATTGGAAGTACCACCCATGCATAAGCAGTAGTACCGCTGAGGTGAGTGGTACTTCCGCTTGCACGGAAGTTCTGCCTACACAGTGCAACTAAAGAGGTTAGGGAGGCGGTAGTGCCGCCGGAGCGATACTATCGCTCGCACCAGCGGTACTTCCGCTTAATGCTGAAACAACGAGAGAACCAACAGAAGTGTGGTGGGGTAGCATGGTAGTACTTCCTCGAGTGATACTACCGCCCTCTACAACCACTCCACTTCCTCCCAGAAAAACAAGTTATCCAAAGAGCAAAATATAAGCGGTAGTCCAGCGGTCGTTCAGTATGGTAGTACCGCCGAAGTGTAACTACCGCTCTGCTGGAGCAGTACTTCTACTTAGTCCATGAGCACATGGAGCAGGTCGGGGTGTAGAACCGCCAGAGTGGTCCTACCATGCCCTACTACCACCCTACCGCCGCTACATTACCCAAGGAGAAAATTATAAGTGGATGTGCCTGAGCACTGAACTGCGGAAGTATCGCTGGAGCAGTACTATCGCTATGTAGCGCGGTACTACCGCTTAGTGCAGTCTAAAAAATTAAAGGAGGGATAGAAGCTCCAGGTGTCGGGAAGAAGGCTGGTGCAAAGTAAGTATCTACGTGAATGGTTCCACCCAAACTTTTCTGAAGCAGACCCCCTCTTGATGGTACAGATTTACTACGACTCAAGTCCACCAACACTAAAACAAAAAATACCCATCTTCTCTTTAAACACCGAGGGGGAAATAAACCGTCTCGTGCCACTTGATAATCTCTGAAATCTAAATGCACACGGTTAGTCCGCAAAGGGCATTGTCATCAATCACGAAAACCACATAGGGAAAATTATGTTATAACAATTTCCCCCTTTTTGGTGGGTTGATGAGAAAATGGGATTTGCACATAGGATAAACAATAATGTATAGGCAAATCCAACGTCTACAAAATATAGGCGGGCTCCCCCAAGATGTGTGATCTATTTAATATGCTTTTGGGATGCAAAGAGCACACACTAGGATCAACACTCCCCCTATATTTTACAGACAAGGCAACAATCTCGCAAACCGCATAATATAAGAGATAAGCATTGGTGCACGAGATAGTAAGTGAGCGTACGGATAGAGCATCTGGAATAACATCTCACAACCTAATAATGTGGACATAAATATACAAAGTGGAGTGGCACATGTCTTACACCATATAGGAGGTAGTCATAAGTCTTTGAAAACATAAACCAAAGCTAGCAACAAATGAGTTCACAAGAGAGAAAACGCAAAGACAAATGAGACACAACAAACCCCTAAGCACTCTCTCCCTCTGGCATCAAGACACCAAAAGGACACACAAGACTAAGATGCTACTTGGTTACGGTAAGCTCCAGGCAGCCATTATTCATCGGGCTGCTCATCAGACTCTCATCGAATGTAGAAGGCAACTCCTTGTCAGACCCCATCCACGGGCTATTCTTCTTGACCCACTGGACACCTCCACACCAAGCTCTCTCATGATCTGCTATTCAAGGGTACGGGCCTTCTTTGCCTCAGCATGAGCCCTATATTGAACCTGAGCGTGGAAACATACAAGATTCTTGATATTCGACTTAAGCTTGGCAGCCTGTGATGGTTCGGTCTCAGATGGCGGAGCATATGTGTAATCTGGCTCCTCCGCATCATCAGAATCCGTGAGGTCATTCTTAGGAATAGCTGGTGCAATGCCCCAATTCTTCGTCACATGAAGCTTGAGCACACCATGAGTCATGATGTGTGTCGGTGTCAAAACCGGCGAATCTCGGGTAGGGCACTACTGGAAAATCCTAATTTGCCAACAGCTTTTGGCTTTGCCGTCAGCATTTTCACGGGGCTGACGGCATAGAGGCTTTGCCCTCAGCCGAAAATAATGCTGACGGCATAGGCGCGGCTGACGGCATAGAAAGTCTATGCCGTTCACTCTATCTAAGCCGTCAGTTGGCTGACGGCAAAGGAGCAAAAGACTGACGGCAAAGGGCGGCTGACGGCAAAGGGAGGTTCTCGGACCCACGTTCGACCACGGCTTAACGGGAGCCGTATATGCCGACAGCCAGCTTACGACAAAGCCTAACGTCTGTCATTGCCGACAGCCAGCTGACGGCATAGTCGGGTGGTTATCCCCCCCCCCCCCCCCCCCGTGCAGGCCACGACCTAACCCCTCTTCTCTCTCACCTCTCCCACCCTGCTCTCCCGACCCACCGCCGTCGTCGACCCTACTCGCCCTGCGCCGCCCCGCCCCGAGGCATTGGCCCCCGCACCGCCCCGCGCCCGCCCGTACTCGTCGGCGCCGCCCCGCGCCGCCCCTACTCGCCTCTGCCCCGCTCCCGCCCCTACCCGCCTCTGCCCCGCGCCGCCCCTACCCACCTCTGCCCCGCGCCAGCCCCACCCCGACTCGCCGGTGAGCTCCTCCTCCCCCTTTTTTTTCTTATTTTAGTTTATTTTTTCTATGTTAGGGCCTCTTAGATTTACAGGATCGCAAAAACATAGGAATAGGAAAAATGTAGGAAAACTATCAGAACTAGTGATTTGGCAGTCGTTGCATGCTTAGGAAAATACATGTTTTGTTGGTGTGGAAGTCGTTGCATGCTTAGGAAAATACTTTGTGGGTTGAACTATTTAAGAATAGAAAAGGGTTGCATGCATAGAAAATATATTGAGTGGGATTGTAGATTAATTATGTGGCATACATGCATGGTTTGTTGGTGTGGAAGCATTGCATGCTTAGGAAAAATACTTTGTGGGTTGCAACTATTTAAGAATAGAAGATGCATGTGTAAAACTGAGGATTGAAAAACAGAGGAAAAGTACATGAATATGAAACAAATGAAACATTTGAAATGGAGGCCTTAGATACATCCTATGGAATTTTCATTACTGCGTTTTTCCTATGAAAAATCCTTCAAATCAAAGGAGGCCTTAGTTAGATCTGTTAGTAGTGGATTTTTAGTTAAATTTAGTTAGCAACTACTTAGTGGTAGATTTTTAGTGGTAGATTTTTTGTTAGATTTAGTTAGCAATAGATGTTAGTACATGTAAGTATTAGTTAGCTAGTTGTTAGTATTAGTCAGCTAGCTGTTAGTATTAGTTAGCTAGCTGTTAGCAATAGAAACAAAATAATAAGAAGAAAAGAAATAGAAGAAGAGAAGAGTAACAAAACTTGAATAATAAATTATTATTAATAGATGTTAGTATTAGTTAGCTTAATTACCGCGAGTGTGTATTTGTGTTGATTCAGTGCATTTAAATGTGAGTAGCTTCTCCGCGAGGGTTTGGTTTTCGATGACCTCCCGTGCATTCGAAAGTGAGCACATTTGTTAACTCCTCCTCCATCCCCTTTATTTTGCTCTCTTCCGGCCTTCGTGCTGATGACACTATCTAGCTAGGTATTTTTAGTATTAAAATGCAAAGGTGTTGCGTAACCAATATGCGTCTCCCGTTCGAAAGGGTTCCTATCATAAATATGCATGCATTTGCATATTTATAACGGTGATTCTTTCGAATTGGCCAACGTTATCCATGGACAGCCCGGGTATGTGTAGATTGGGTCGTTTCCCACGCTTTGCTCCGGATCCCATGCAGAGTTTCGACAGCTCCTCCTTGTTGTTCTCCGGGTACACATCCTCTCGGTTAGTTGCCGAGACGTGTATCAGGAGAACAGCGGGGAGGTGCTGCCGAAATTTTGCGTTGGGTCGGGAGCAGAGCATGGGGAAATGACCCAATCTACTCATACTCGGGTGGGATTAGGACCCATCTTTACCTAGTAGCTGGTAGGTGTGCATGCCGTGCATCCCAATGTATTAACCATGATTAAAAAATGCCATAATTAATTTAACATACTTGATGAATTGATAATTTATATTGTTTTATATGTGGATACTATGTAGCTAGCTTGCCAGAATGACTGATCGTGAATGGATGTACACCGGTCACCATAGTGAGAGAGATATGACCGATGAATGGTTGAGCAAAACCTATGAATTCGTGGAAACGGCGTTTTCTAAAGGCCAGCCAAAACCATGGTGCCCCTGCACTAAGTGCAAGAATTATTCGCGACAGACAAAGGATGTAATGGGTAAACACCTGCAGATGCGTGGTTTTACTCCCGGCTATACCTTGTGGACATTTCATGGTGAGTCGGTCCAGCGTAACAGAGACGAGGTGTTGCGTCGGTGCACCGATGATTATGGTACATGGATTGAAGACATGGTGAATGACTTTGATGATGCTCGGAACAAGGACGAAGAGATGGAGGAATCCACGAAAGCCTTCTATGCCATGTTGGAGTCTTCAAAACGTCCTCTTCACGAGCACACTAAGATTTCTCAGCTAGATGCCATCGTACCAGTAATGGCTCTGAAAGCCCAGTTCAACATTGGAAGAGACCTGTTTGACTCAGTGATGACCCTATTTGGGCGCTTTTTACCAGAAGGTCATATTATGCCTTCAAACCTATATGAGTCAGACAAAATCCTTAGTGCACTCAAGATGCCGTATGAGCAGATACATGCTTGTGAGAAGGGATGTGCCTTATTTAGGAAAGTGTATGCGGACGAAACATATTGTCCATTTTGCAAGTCCTCCAGATATGTTGAGGTAGAAAACGGTGAAGGTGGGAAGAAGCAGAGCAAAATCCCCGTGAGTGTCCTACGGTATCTGCCGATCCTACCAAGACTTCAATGACTTTACACGCTCGAAGAAACAGCAAAACAAATGACATGGCACAAACATGGAATTTGGAAAGAATTAGATGAACACGGAGTTCCGATGTTGGTACACCCTTCAGATGGTGACGCATGGAAGGCATTCGATAGTATACATAAGGAAAAAGCTAAAGAACCAAGGAATTGTCGAATTGCCATCAGCCTCGATGGGTTCAATCCTTTTGGTATGACGGATACCCAATATAGTTGCTGGCCTGTATTTGTCATTCCCCTCAATCTTCCACCATCATCCATTATGCAAAGAAAGCACATATTTCTGACGTTGATAGTTCCAGGGCCAAACTACCCGGGGAAGAATATGAGTGTGTACATGCAACCGCTGATGGATGACTTGAAAGAAGCTTGGGTGAATGGGGTCAACACATACGACGCAGCTAAGAAAGAGAACTTTCAAATGTATGTTTGGTACCAATACTCGTAGCATGATCTGCCAGCATTTGCGCTTTTCGTTGCCTGGTGTGTGCATGGAAGGTTCCCATGCCCACAATGCAAGGCAGCTCTTAAGTTTCATTGGTTGCCGGCGGGTGGGAAGTATTCCTGCTTTGACTTGCATAGACAGTTCTTGCCTATGGACCATCCATTCAGAAAAGACAAGAAGAATTTCATGAAAGGTAAAGTTGTCAAACACTCAGCACCACCTGCGTTGACGGGGGCACAAATTAATGAACAGTTAAAATCTATGGAGCCTGATCCAGACCGTCCAGGGTATTTCTTGGGTTATAATGAGGAACACGCCTGGACCCACAAGCCATGCATCTAGGATCTCCCCTACTTCGAAGACCTCTTACTTCCACACAAATTGACATGATGCACACTGAAAAGAATATCGCCGAGGCCCTTCTTGGCACATTTTTCGGCACTGATAAGGGCAAAGATAATACAAAGGCTAGAGTTGACCAGGAGACTCTGTGTGATAGGCCATCACTAAACATGCGAGAACTGAAAGGAAGAAAAAATTGGTCCAAACCACCTGCCTGGTACAATCTTGAGAAGGGAGCAATAAGGGAAATCCTCTTGTGGGTGCAAAAAAAGTTGTTGTTCCCCGATGGGTATGCTGCGAATCTAGCGAGGGGAGCGATCATTGAAAAAATGAAAATTTTTGGGCTCAAGAGTCATGATTGGCACATATGGCTTGAGCGGATAATGCCGGTGATGTTGTGTGGCTATATCCCCGAGGCTGTATGGCTAGTATTGGCCGAGTTGAGCTATTTCTTCCGTGTTCTTTGTGCTAAAGAGTTGTCGCGTGCCTTGATAGATGACATGGAAGAGTTGGCGCCTGAGTTGCTCTGCAAGTTAGAGAAGATTTTTCCACCGGGCTTCTTTAATCCGATGCAACACATGATTTTGCATCTCCCAACCGAGGTAAGATTGGGTGGCCCTGTGCAAAATCGTTGGTGCTACGCAACTGAAAGAATGCAGAAGACACTTCGAGGAAAATGTAAAAATAAACGTAGAATTGAAGCATCGATGGCCAAGGCGTTCATTACCGAGGAGGCGGCAAACTTCATAACAGCACACTATGATGCCACTATGCACAGCTTGCATAATCCAAAGCCTCGGTACAATCTGGGCGACCCCAAACGACGTGAATCCAATCTCAGCCTTTTTAAAGGGAAGCTCGCACCTTCTGTTGTGGGAAAACCAAAGTTGCTATGCGTCGAGGAGTGGCGCACACTATCGATGTATATATTGAACAATTTAACAAAAGTTCGGCCATACATCGAGTAAGTGCTCTGTACATTGTTTCGCAACTTTTAACAAGTTTTGTGTCTAACAACTATTATTAATTGATACAGTCGATACGTCGAACAATTCTCGAATGGTGTTGCAATCGAAAAAGAATCCATTCTCGAGTATGAACTTCTTGAAAAGACAGGAGGCGGCTATCCCGGTTTCATCTCTTGGTTCAAAAAAACGGTACCTCCCTTATATATAATAAGTGATTTCCTTTGTTGCTATTACTCATGAGTAACACACCAAACTCTATGTTTTCTTAACTTCTAGGCTAATTCAGATGAGCAAGTCGACGATGAATTGAGACAAATAGCTAATGGTTTTGACTTTAAGGTCCGTACATTTCAGAAGTACGACATCAACGGGTATCGCTTTCATACTGCTAGCAAATAGCTTTCAATGCCCGGTCGAAAAACAAACAATTCCGGTGTCTTTGCTATAGGCGAGGGAGGTGTCGAGTATTATGGAAGACTTGAAGAAGTCTACGAACTTCATTATTATGGTGAAAATCCTCCGAACGTTGTTGTGTTCAAATGTCATTGGTTCGATCCTACTAAGACAAGACAGACTCATGAACATCTTGGGATTGTCGAAATTCGACAAGACAGGCAGTTAAGCGGTGCCGATGTCTATATTGTGGCTCAACAGGCCACCCAAGTTTTCTATCTGCCATACTGTTGTCAAAGTGTTAAGAACCTAGAAGGTTGGTATGTCGTGTTCGATGTGCCGCCACATCTTAGACCACCTCCCCCAAATGAAGACGATTATGAACCTCAAATTGACCCAATAACATATGATGGAGAATTCTTCCAAGAATCACGTGGTGTCAGACGTCATACCCGAAACTGCTCTACGTCCACCCTGAACACGGAGGAACAAGACTCACGTGATGATGAGGAAGAAGTGGAAGTAGAAGAAGTTACCAATGACGATGAGCTATCAATGCTTGATCGGTTACAAAAAGGCCTTCCACATGATGTCCCTGAACCCGATGACGATATCAGTCATGACGACACGTGTGATACTGATGATGTTTTTGCTTCAATTGACCATGGAGAAGAGACAGATGATCCAGACTATTAGTACTTTGTATGCATCCAAACATTGTTGTTTAATTATTCAATTATCAGTTGAATTATTCATGAATTTATTATTGTTCATCTAATTATTGTCCTTCAATTTGTACTAATTATTTAACTATTTATCATTGCAGGTGGTGTGACATGGTAGGCGGGGATAAGTTGAGGATAGCACCTGGGCAGCTACGGAGAACTTTGTTGCAGAGCTTTGCCAAGGAGCCCCATGGGAGAGGCGTAGGAAAGAAGAGAGGCAGAGGACGTGGTCGTCGGAGAGGGAGGCTGCATGATAGGAGCCAGTCGCCACCACCCTCGGCTACTTCTGTCACAGCCACTTCACCCTTGCAGACGAGGGTGTCACCGGTGCGGGATCCTCCCGTCCAGGAGCAGACACCGATGCAGTGGGCTGAGGCGGAAGCTGAGGCGGAGGGTGCTGAGGCGGAGGCTGAGGCGGAGGGTGCTGAGGCGGAGGCTGAGGCGGAGGGTGCTGAGGCGGAGGGTGCTGAGGCGGAGGCTGGGGCGGAGGGGGCTGAGGCAGAGGCTGAGGGGGCTGCTAGCAAGTCGGTCTACCAACGTGGTATGACACGAGTTCCAGACCGATTAGAGTTGCAGCACACGGCGTTCATTAAGCCAGATGGCGAGAAGTAAGTTGATATATATTGTGTAACTTATATCATTATATTTCACCAAGTAGCTAATGTCTTTGCCTTATCATTATGTAGAGGGGTGGGATTACCCGCAGAATACACGGAATCCAACCTGCCTCCTTGGTGCTTTACTTAGGGAGCACTTCCCCGGGATAGTGCAGTTGCCCGGTGAGGGTATGGTTCCCGAGCCAGGACTCAAGTGGGAGCACTACCAAGCCGCTCTGCTCCCGGAAAACACACATGTCAATTGTGTTGTTTGCATGAGCGTGGCCGACAAGGTGTTGGCTGATTTTTGGGTAACTATTATTTTACCCAATAAAAAGTATACAATGTTATATATTGTTATTTCCTTCCAAATCATTTCACTATTCATCTGTGCATCTATTTTGGCATAATTGCAAAGTTACTTTAGGGTCGAGGAGGGGACGGAGGAGGCGGCCAAGAAGAACCTCGTGAAAGAGTGCAAGAGTTTATTGAATAACACGAGGCATGAGCTGCATGTTCAGGATGTTCGAGATTGGTACGCCAAGCAAGGGGAGCCGAAGACAAAGACTGAATGTCGAAAGATTTTCCTTGATAAGACCGAGTACATGGAGGTATGTACATTCCAAAGATCAATTCTTAGGGCTAGTTAGGTCTATTTAGTTATAATACTTAGTTTCATCCTTCATTAACTTACATTCATAGGTGCCCCCGAGATGGTTGGCCGATAAGATGGATTGTTGGGAGATGATAGTGGACAGGTGGTGCACAGAGGCTTGGTTGAGCACCCACACTATGGCCAAGGACCGTCGTGCCCAGTTGGTTTGTGTGCCACACCACCAAGGCAATGCCAACATCAAGCAATACGCCAAAAAATGGGTATGTGTGCCTTGTTTTGTTTCATCAATAATTCGTTCGTTCATGATTTTTGTTGTACTAATTCTTTGTCTTTTCGTGTAGGCCAAACACAATAACCAGCCCGATCCTGAGGGATACGCCGCGTTTAGCATGGCCCATAAGGGATCGTACAAGACGGCGGAGGCATATTCTGAGGGGGACGGGCCGTCGGCGTACACAAGCCTGTCCGCCTACAACAAGATGACGTCTTATTCTAAGGTGGTCAAACAGCTGCGGGGCCTGACTTTGACCCGAGCCAGAATCCTATCGATCCAGAGGCGTTAATGATCTCTGGTGGCGGTAAGAGTCATGGCACGCTGGCCATGTGTGATGGCTTCGTCCCTATCACTGAGACTCTATCTCAGATCAAGTCGAGGCAAACGAGCTCCGCTCCTGTAATACGGCAACGCGCGAGGCCAGTTGATCTTGCCATCGAGGTTAGTTTTCTTCATTATTTCTTTCGTTCTTTTGTCCCTGGATGGATGATGAAAATTCCTTTTGAGGAGTGGTTGCAGGCCGCACTTATGAAGGAGAGGGAGGCCACCAGGCTCTTGTTGGAGGAGAGGGACCGGAATACGCAGAGGTTGCTTGAGGAGGAGAGGGCACGCAATAATGCCCATGTGAAGGCCATGCACGACTTCGTTGTGGTAAGTCAGTTGTGTGAGAACCAAGGCTATGTGTGAGACGCAACAAGGCTATTTCTTTGACTCCTCGAAAACTAATTTGCAGGCCATGTGTGAGAAGCAAGGTTTGCCGCCCCCTCCGCCGATGCCTTCTCCGGTGGGAACGGTGAGTTCCCTTTCAATGACCAACCTTGCACGGTCTTATACCATTGTCTGTCGCCGTGCTAACCACATATTTTAACTCTTGCCTTGTTGCAGCATCATTCCAGAGTTGAATCCCACGATCCCTTTACTTCTCCTGGTGAGAGCCCTAGCAATCCAGCGACCAACGAAGATGGAGCTTCTCCTCCGTTTCTTGGCATTCGGTAAGTTATTCCTCTCCTTCTTATTCTTCTTATTGTTTAGATCAACTTAGATTATGCCATGCTTCAGTTAGCTTAGTAAATTCTAGTTGATATTAGCCATGGTTTAGTTAGCTTAGTAAATTCTAGTTGCTATTAGAGCTCAAAAATGACATAATTAGTTTAGAAAGTTTTAAAAGAAACCAGAAGAGAAGAACAAACAAGAGATGAAGAAATAAGAGAAGAAGAAAGAGGAGAAAAAGATAACTTCTCTTCTTTCTTTTTCTCTATCTTCTTCTTCTTCTTCTTCCACTTCTTCCACTTCTTCTTCTTGTTCTTCTTCTTCTTCTTCTTCCACTTCTTCTTCTAATTGCTTAGCTTAATTTAGATAACTTCTTTCTTATTGTATTCTTCTTCTAACTTCTTTCTCATTATGCAGATTTTGATAAAGCAGCATGGCATATGGATGGATGCTCGAGGGAATTTGTAATGCACTTGTGTAGTCTTAGATGAACTTTGTAATGCAATTGTATTTGTGGATGCACTTGTGATGCTTTGTAATACTTTGTGATCTTGTTTGAACTTTAATTACATATATTCGTGTTGTTTGCACTTGTGTTGTGTTGTTTGCACTTTGTGATGCACTTGCGGTGCTGTTTAGGGGCTGGGCAAATATATATGTTGCTGTTTGTATCTTTGTTTTGCAAATGCAGGGAATTAACAGAAAACAAATATGACAAAAGCAGAGAGGGTCTTTGCCTACAGCTTACTGACGGCAACGGCTTTGCCATCGGTGGACTGACGGCAAAGAAGACACGTGGCGGCAGCCTGTGTATCCTGACAACTCTGGGAATACCAAATTTTCCCATATTTTCGGTTTTGCCGTCAGCTGTGCTCCAGCTGTCGGCAAAGAGGCGCGACCAAGGGGACCCAGGTTTTCTGCTTTGCCGTCAGCTATGCTACGGCTGTGGGCAAAGAGGGGACCTAGGGGACCTAGGGGTTTCGGCTTTGCCGTCAGCTTTGCTACGGCTCTGGGAAAAGCCTGTCGTTAACCTTCTAATGGAGCTCGGCCTGCGCCGTTGCCGCCACTGCTCTTTGCTGTCAGCCCGTGCCACAAAGCTGATGGCAACGTCTTTGCCGTCGGTCGAGCTCTGGCTGTCGGCAAAGAAGGTGATTGCCGATAAAATCTTGGCCGGTACCTTTGCCGACAGCACACTCACGACAAAGCCTTTGCCATCAGTTAAACTGTCCTTTGCCGTCAGCTCTGGCTGTCGGCAAACCAGCAGATTCCAGTAGTGGGGGGTCCGAACTGTGGATCTTGGATCGATGGTAACAAGAGACAAAGGAGACAATTTTTACCCAAGTTCGGGCCCTCTTGATGGAGGTAAAACCCTACGTCCTGCTCTTCTTTATGTTGATGGTAGAATATCGAGTACAGAGTTGATCTACCTCGAGATCATATGTTGTGGTCTAAACCCTAGGAGTAACGAGCTTAATTTTTTCTATGAACTAAAGTCCTCCAGTTTATATAGATACTAGGGGTGCTAGGGTTACACAACATCGGTTACATCAATGAGAAAATAAGTTGATCACCATGTGACCATGGACTGCACTTTAAGTCTTCGGAAGAGTCTATCTTGAATACATCATTGCTTTATTTATTCAGAGTCCAATAATAACAATAGAACGACCCAGGAGTCTGACCCATAGAAATAGGTAAGCGGCCCGAGGAACCCTTAGTCTCGGGCTCCGTGAGTACTCAACTGTCCCCCAACATCGTAGTCTTTACCTCGAGCTGCGTCATATGTCCAAAGTCTCCGGCTTGCAGGGAGAGTTCTCCCCTTCTTACATTTAGAAAGTAATAGTTCGGTTATCGATGACCTTCCTTTTTCCAAACAATATATATATATATATATATATATATATATGTATGTATGTATATGTATATGTATGCATGTATATATTCATAAAAATAAAATTTAACTTCCAAGGCAACCGTTCGACTACAAGAAGTGTTTTCTAACGAAAGTCGCGGCTTGTCAAGGCTAATGACCCACTACGAATTTGTGGTTCGAGACAGTCTTTACTGACACGTTCCATTAAGGAGGTCGTATCCCTCTTTTCCAAGGATATGGTTTATGATTCCGTTTATCACGCATGCACATAACCGCATGATTTTATTGGGAAATGGCAAAGTTTACAACGCAGTAGTGGGGCTCTTGGTATTTCAGCAGTTTATAAAAGGAAAAACTGCCACCACACCCTCCTCATGCATTCGATACCTCACACCGCTACTGCCATTCCCAGCCCCCAAAGCTCCACCCTTCAGCTTCTCCTATTCCCCCAATCTCCTCGAATGGCTCGAAAGGCAAGTGGGAGGCCTCCCGTGTTACCAAAAAGGACATCGTGGAGTTGAAGAGCTCAAGCTATTTGCCAAAAAACATTGTCCATGGTGCTCCGGAGAAAGGCCAAGTCATCCACGTGCCAAAAGATGGCGAGAGGGTGGTTTTCCTCCCCCATTTTTTTCAAGGCCTAGGTTTCCCTCGCCATCCCTTTGTTCGAGGTGTAATGTTCAACTACGTCTTAGATTTCCATGATCTCCCCCCCCCCAAATTCCTTCATGCACATCTCGGCCTTCATCGTAATCTGTGAGGCCTTCTTGCGGGTCCACACCCACTTCGTCCTATGGCTAAATTTCCTCAACGTCAATCCCAAAGTGGTCAATGGCGAGCAGGAAAACTGCAGGGGAGCTATGATTAGTAAGCTTGCTCGGGTTCAATGGCCGAAGTTTACCTTCATAGACACCGTCAAAGCATGGCAAAAGGAGTGGTTTTATATCACAGAGCCGTGTTATGCGGAAGGAGCAGCACCTCCACCATTCAGATCTGGTCCCCCCACCCGAGTCCTAGATGGAGAAATCCTTAGATTGGGGGGAAGCCACACAGGTGAAGGCACTCACAAAATGTATCTCCGTCTTGCTGGAGAAGAAAATCGAGCTCACCAATGTAGTCCAAGTAATGTTACATCGCCGCCTCCTTCCGTGTCAACGTCGGGCTACTCTGATGTGGGCTACAAGTTGGGCGATCCGGCTACTATGCGGAGCTTTTTCAGCAATACCCACGAGAAATTGTGGAAGGTGGTGTTCAAGCCTCACAAGTCTTGGGCAGCTGAAGAGGAGGACATCGGTATCGCCATTATTAACCCTCTGGAACTGATAAGTTTTTATCATATATTTAGTTTCTTCCCTTTCCTTTTAACAAGATTCTTACTTCTCTTTTCCTCCATGTTCCTAGATCTGTTAAAAAAGTCTTAGCGGATCAACTTTCTACCACCCTTGACCGAGGACCCGAGGACGGCCTTATTGACAACCATACTGGTCACGAAGCCGTACATGGCTCCGAACGAGAAGGACGAGAAGAAGGAGGAAAAAAAGCCTGAGAGGGTCTTCGATCGAAGGGTCCACCAGACACTAGGTCCAAAGACATGTTTGCTCCTTCCAATATGGAGGGAGAAGAGGAGGAAGACAAGGAGGAGGAGAGTGGCTCCTCTCACACAAAGAAGAGGGTGTCGTCCAAAGACGTCGATGAAGATCCAGCTCCCTCTGACCCGAAGAGGCAATGTAGGGCCCCAGTGGCCCTGCTCCATGATGTTCCAGATTCTGAGAAGAAATCCGAGGATTTTGAATTGGTCGCTCGAAGGACCCTCAAGGTGAAACCCCAGACGCAAAGACATGGATCGAGAAAACTCAAACATCCTATAGTTTTGAGGTTCTATTGCTAACGGTTAGGTCTTCTTTTCGTATTGCAGATCTTGGAGGGGGACTCTTTGACGACCAATCTGGTTGAAAGCGGGACCGCTTCAAACAACACGCCTTCCCCAAGATTTTCATCAAGCTCCTATGGCACCGAAGAAGGCCACGGGGGCATCAACAGTCATTCCGTCTTTGTCCAAGCTGCCCAGGCTAGCCGCTACATGCGACACATGCATGGACGGGCATCGGGCATTCCACACTAGTTAGCGCAGCTACAACACCATGTGGAGCTCCGCGATCCATGATCCGTACCAAGCCATTTTGACATCCCAGGACGCACTAGTGAGGTACGAAGGCAGCACTGCGGTGGCTTCAACAGTGAACGTCATGGAAAATGCCACGCCTAACTATTGGAAATATGCCCTAGAGGCAATAATAAATAGTTATTATTATATTTTATGTTTAAAGATAATCATTTATTATCCATGCTATAATTGTATTGAATGAAAACATAGATACATGTGTGGATACATAGACAAAACAATGTCCCTAGCAAGCCTCTAGTTGGCTAGCCAGTTGATCAATGATAGTCAAGGTTTTCTGGCTATATGCAAGTGTTGTCACTTGATAACTGGATCACATCATTAGGAGAATCATGTGACGGACTAGACCCAAACTATGAACGTAGCATATTGATTGTGTCGTTTTACTGCTATTGTTTTCTGCGTGTCCAGTATTTGTTCCTATGACCATGAGATCAAGGAATACCTTGTGTGCATCAAACGTCACAACGTAACTGGGTGACTATTAAGGTGCTCTACAGGTATCTCCGAAGGTGTCTGTTGAGTTAGTATGGATCAAGACTGGGATTTGTCACTCCATGTGACGGAGAGGTATCTCGGGGCCCACTCGGTAATACAACATCACACACAAGCCTTCCAAGCAATGTGACTAAGTGTATGTCACGTGATCTTGTATTACGGAATGAGTAAAGATACTTGCCGGTAACGAGATTGAAATAGGTATGCGGATACCGACGATCGAATCTCGGGCAAGTAACATACCGAAGGACAAAGGGAATGACATACGAGATTATATGAATCCTTGACACTGAGGTTCAACCGATAAGATCTTCGGAGAATATGCAGGATTCAATATGGGCATCCAGGTCCCACTATTGGATATTGACCGAGGAGTGCCACGGGGCATGTCTACATAGTTCTCGAACCCGCAGGGTCTACACACTTAAGGTTCGATGGTTACGGAATGTTGCTCGGAGTCCCGTATGGGATCACGGACGTCACGAGGGTTTGCAGAATGGTCCGGAAAGGAAGATTGATATATAGTATGGTTTCATTTTGTCACCGGAAAGTTTCGGGCAATTCCAGCAGTGTACCGGGAGTGACGAATGGGTTCCAGGAGTTCACCGGTAGGGGCCCACCCACCCAGGAGTGAGCCCAAGGCACTAGGGTGGTGCCACAAGTCCTTAGTGGGCTGGTGGAGTCAGCCCAACGGTCCCATGGCACCACATAAAGAAATACCAAAAGAAAAGAAAAAGAAAAAGGGAAAGAGGGAGGTGGGAAGGAAGAGGAGGACTCCTCCTTCCCCAAACAGAATTGGAGGAGGAGTCCTCCTCCTCCTAGCGCCGGTGCACCCTTGAGGGCCTTGTCCCTCAAGGGAAGCCCCTCCCTCCCTCCTATATATAGTGGTGTTTTAGGGCTGATTTGAGACAACTTTTGCCACGTGCAACTCAACCCTAGACCACATAGTTCTACCTCTAGATCGGATTTCTGCGGAGCTCGGGTGGAGCCCTGCAGTAGTAGATCATCACCACCACCGGAGCGCCGTCACGCTGCCCGAGAACTCATCTACTTCTTTGTCTTGCTTGCTGGATCAAGAAAGCCGAGATCATCGTCGAGCTGTACGTGTGTTGAACGCGGAGGTGCCACCCGTTCGGCGCTAGATCAAAACAGATCGTGGGACGGTTCGTGGGATGGTTCGAGGGACGTGAAGACGTTCCACTACATCAACCGTGTTTATTTACGCTTCCTCCTGTGCGATCTACAAGGGTACGTAGATCCAAATCTCCTCTCATAGATGGACATCACCATGATAGGTCTTCGTGTGCGTAGGAAATTTTTTGTTTCCCATGCAATGTTCCGCAACACTAACGTCACGGCACGTACGACGGCGCCTCCACCGCATGCTTTGCAAGACCACCGCAATCAATGCCCCGGGGGAGGCGACCCCAACCAGCGTGCGGACATGACCCCAGCGCACCAATATTAGGGTGCACAGGGCCAGCATCGTCAACAACCCCGTGTTGACTGTGGAGACTAGGTGCCGGCATGGGATGGTGCTCCTTCTGGCATTGCGAGGAGTTAGAACGCCACCCACGCTCACATCGCTCCATGCCCAAAACCAAGGGGGAAGCCCTGGTGCATGCCCAACTAATGGTGAACTTCCTGCCAATGCCAGAAATAATGCAATAATAAAGGGTGACCATCCATAGCCTACTGAGCTTCGCAAACCGCGACCGGCCAGATGTGGCGGAAGCCTCTCACGCGTGTTAGGCAGCCCCAACAACAACAACCTACCCATGAGACTGACGTGCACGACAAGATGTCCCACACATCGATGTACCCACGTCTCAAGAAAGATCAACACCATGTCTTGAAGGACACGCACAAGGAGGACACATGCACTACTGTAGGATCGAAAGTATGTCTAGAGGTGGGTGATTAGACTACTTCACAAGATAAAAATTTTGCGTTTTCCCAATTTTAGTTGAGAGGCAACTTTAGCGGTTATGGAAAGTCAAGTACACCCTACACATGCAGTTCTAAGAGTATATCAGCGAAATGTAAAACATGCAAGTGTAAAGTTAAGGAGTAAGGAAGGGAGATCAAACGCATGAGGTTGACACGATGATTTTTGGCACGGTTCCGATAGGTGGCGCTATCGTATGTCCATGTTAGTGGAGACTTCAACCCACGGAGGGTAATGGCTGCGAGAGTCCACGAAGGGCTCCACCCACAAGGGGTCCACGAAGAAGCGGCCATGTCCATTCCACCATGGTTTCCGCCCATGAAGTACTAGCCTTACTCATGGTATATCTTCACGAAGTAGGCTATGTCCTTGCCTTACAAACATCTTGGTTCAACTCCACAACACGAAGTAGGAGGATCCCAAGCGACACCTAACCAATCTAGTAGGCACCACCCTCCAAAAGGTAATAGATGTGGTAGATCAATGAAATCCTTGCTCGTGTGCTTGTAAATATAGTCTCCTCAACACAAAATCACTCTCTCACAGAATAGGCATGGGTAGGAGCGATTGATTTGGTGGAAATAAGTTCGGGAAGGCTAGAGATCAAGTTTCAAATGATTGGATTGGAATATCTTGGTATCAACACATGAATTGGTGGTTCTCTCTCAAAAAATGGATCTGGCAATGAAGTGTGTGTTGTAAGTCCTTCTCCCACGAATGAGAGGTGGGTGAAGGGGTATATATAGGCATAACAAAAAATACAATCGTTACACCTAAAGTGGCAAACTCGGTGACACCGAAGTCATAAACTCGATGGTACCGATTAGCACAAAAGGCTGCAACTTTTGAATCTCGGTGGGACCGATATACACAACTGAGTGGCACAGAAAAGGTGGCTAACGGTCAGATCACCAAACTCGGTGGCACCGATACTGAAAGTCAGAAATTCTGATTTTGTGTACCGAGGCAACAGAAAGTTGGTTATCTTGAACTTGGTAGCACCGATATGGATTCGGTTGCACCGATTTGGTGGGAATGGGTAGGGTTTCTGTCTGAGGTCAAACTCAGTGGGTCTGAAATATGAAAGTTGGTGACACAAAATTTGAGCATGTGGAATAGAATAGAATGGTTATGTGGGAAAATGATTGAGTATTTTGGTGGCTAAGTTTGAGCACTTGAGCAACGAGTTCATTTTACTACCTGACCCCCCTTTAATAGTATTGGCTTTCCTATGGACTCAAATATGATTTCCCACAAATATAAAATGAAGAGTATTCTAGCTTGAAGCTTGAGCCAATCTTATTCCTTTCTTGCATCAAGGGGCATCTCCACATAAGCCTTTAGCCAAAGCATCTTTTGAACTTTTCTGAAAAATACTTGGAAAACATATTAGTCCAATGATGCATATGTTCTGATCAATTTTCAAAACCACCCTAGCGAGGAATTGTGCTTTGAGAAGTATGTGAAAAGTAAGAGCTCCCCCTAAATTTGTGCATTATTTAAAATTTGCATTTGAATGCAAATGCACAATCTATTAGGATCATGGGTCACTCTTCCATGCCACACACATCTTGGTGATGCGCATACAAGATAAAAATGAATAGCAATGCATATGACACCAACAAGATAAGTGAATGATCATCACATAGATAGCTAAAAGGGTAATAACATAGCATAAACCAAGCAAAGCGTATGATCAAACACAGATGACGGGATAAAGTCATCTAAAAGACCAAAGTTTTTGAAACCAAATGAGAGAAAATAAAGTCAAAAGCTATCTCTCTCTCTCTCTCTCTTGAAGCCTACGATCTATACATTTCTCCCCCTTTGGCAACAAGTTACTAAAAATTTCAAAAAGTATAGAGCTACTCGTCTCTCTGGGCAGTTGATGACGGAGTCGACACAAGAGCGTCCATGAAGGAATTTGTTGAGTGTCCTGGAGCTGGAGGAGTGGTTACTGGAGGTGCTTGAGCCGGAGTTGGTAATGAAGGTGCAGATGCTTGAGCTGACGAGGTCTAACTTGTCTCCTAAGCAGGTAGAGCAGTTGATCTAGGCTGGGTGCTAAACCGTGTGGTAGTGAGAGGAGGTGACTCTTCATCATCATCATGTGAGTGTGGGATTTCTACTGAGTCAACTTCATGTTGAAGTTATTTGACTATAGTGGTCAACTCCATTACCTTCACATCCATGCCATGAAACTTTGTTTCCACTACTCTCTAAAGGCTTTTCAGACTTTGCAGCATCTCCAGGATCATCTTCTCCGTACCTTCAATAGAGCTAACTAGAAATGTCATTTGCTCAGCTTGTGGAACTGGTGCTGGCTCATTTCTAGAAGTCTCAGCTTCTGCTGCCGCTGCTGTCGTTCTTGCTGCAGCTGATCTAGGATCATTTTCATCCATTACCACGAAATTGTCTTCAAATTGTGTCTGAAGGGGTAGATGGGAACAATCAAGGAGATATGCATGCTTGCCTAGCTTAGCATTGATAAGCATATGCATGTATGGGGCATATTCACAAGATCTTTTCTGATCAGCAACAGTCCTCTGGATAGTCTCCACTATCAAGTCCATCACTCTGAACCTAGTGTGAGAGTCCAAATCGTATAGCAGAATGATGGAGTGTCCTCAAATCATCCTATGATCAGCTGATATAGGCATCAAAGTCTGTCTCAGAATGGTGTTAGTTGTGGGTATCCGTGCTTGCAAGAAGTATACGGAGCCCATCTTGTGACCAGCCAAATACTTGTGAGGAATTGGCTTGTACATATTTGCCATGGTGTTGTGGCTCATCTTTGCTGTAGAATACACATCCACATCACTCTCTTTCTTCTTGGGGGCACCAATGATAGTGGCCCACTCATCAATCATAGACTCATATTTGTGACCATCAGTCATCCACACAATAAAACCATCTCCATAGAAATGAACAATCGAGTGAAATTGCATGAACACCTCATCATTCAATGGGGTCATCTCTTTTCCAACAAAATCATCAATGTCCACTAGCCTGACATTTTCTTGCACATGGGGATAGAAAATTTCATTCTCTTTGATGTAAGCCGAGTCAACATATCTCATATCACTGACAGCTGGACTCTTGTCATACATGATAGTCTCATAGAAATATTGTTGTTTCTTGGTGTGAAACCTTGGTTCAACATGAGTTCTTCTCCTTATGGCATATGGATCTGCAGCTCTCCATTTCCTCAAACCTGCATCTTTTCTCTTCCTCATATCTTCTGCTACTGGGTGAGCAGCATTGTGCACTAGCAGATTTGGTAAGAGCTTCCTGAGAATAGGTCCATTGTCATCTTCTTCCTCTGCAACAATGACACTGGAAGCATGACCTTTGTCCTTGGCAGGTGCAGGAATATCCTTTGTAGTGTTCTTATGATCTACAACCTTCTTAGCTCTGGATGGAGGCTAAGGAGCAGATTTTCTGGGCATGGCATCAGCCATGAGCTTCTTCTTCTTAGGAGGAGCTGGCTTCTCATCTTCTCCAGCATCATCTTCATGGTCCTCATACATAGAACTCTGTCTCCCAATAACGTGAACAACTCTCTTCCTGTCTCTCTTCACACCAGCCTTCTTGACATGTCTATCAGTGGAGAGTGTTGTGCTATGCCTTGTAGGTTGAGGAGCTTTAAGATCAGCAGGACTTGCATACTATTTCCTGAGAGTCTTCTTGGGAGCCTTTGGAGGAGCTGAAGTTTCCTCTGGCACAAAGTCTAAGTCTTCTTCATCTCAGTTCAGTTTCTTCCTCTGCCTGGTGGATGCCTTGGGCAAGCCATGGCAGGTGTAAGATCCAGGGTCAGAGTTAGTCTTCTCAGGACTAGTGCATGAGTCCATATCAACACTCTTCTCTCTGAAATCATTCTGGCTATCTTCAGATCCAGACGTCTTGGCACACAAGCAGAAACTCAGGAGCAAACTAGCAAACCTGTGAAGTAGATATATGAAAGGCAGAAGGTTTGGGCATCACAAAACATAGAAGGATTTTCCATAATTTTAATTCAGAAACTTTGAGTATGATCTTCTACAGGATGTAAATCGGTGGTACCGAGTTGGCATTTTAGGAGTCACCGAGAAGGCTTACCCGGTTAACTAAAACTTGGCGGTCTGTATCGGTGGGACCAAAAAGATCTTCTTGGTATCATTGAGTTGCTTCTTAGGAACCCTAAAAGGTAAATCATTGGAACCGATTCTAAAAACTCGGTCTCACCGAGTTGCATGCTACGGCAGATCAGATCCAAAATTACATCATTCTCTATGCTACGAGATACTCTGGTGGAAGGGAAGGGTTTGCACATGGTGGCTTGTAGATAAATTTTCCCAATGCGTATGCGTTGGATAGAGGAACCCAGAAGGAGATCGGATCTATACCCTAACTTGGTGATGGTCCAGCTACAACGGTGACGACGGTGAAGATTCCATCGATGGTGGTGATTCCCAACGGTGTAGTCGCTCGGGGAGGCAAAGGCGATGACCTGGGGTCCTCGATGCAGCTTAGGGTTTTGAGGCGAAAGGTTTTTGACGATCTGAATTCAAAGACCCGTCCGCTGGAACATATACCCATTCGGTCTTGGTGTCACCAACATTACAAATTGGTGTCACTGAGTTCCTCTACTGTCAGCTGACAGGGAAAGTCGGTGTAACCGAGTTGGTGATTTCGGTGGTACCGAGATTGAAAAACCAGATTAGCTTTGGAAAATTTCAAAGAGGTTTTGGAAGGCAACCTTTGATGATACAGAACTCCAAGTGCACCTTCACACAGAGGGATCGACAAGTGCTTGTTCAACTTTTGTGATGAAACTTGAATAGAACTTGAGATGAGATAGCATATATAGCTAGAGAAGGGTCCTAGGCATTCTTGTCCATCCAATTGGAAAAATATAAATCAAGAGCCAAATAACAACAATTGGATGTCCTCGAATGAGAATACACATGCAGACCAACATGTTCACACAATAAGATGGCAGATAAAATATGGTGAACATTCACAAATATCCTAGCAGCTATCAAGCACTTGGGCGATGACACAGTCATTATATATAAGTATATTGACTTAGGAGCCAAGTACGAATATTTTATCATAGGTCATTGATATGTCTCCGTCATATCTACTTTTCCAAACTCTTTTTCCCTTGTTTTGGACTCTAATTTGCATGATTTGAATGGAAATAACCCAGACTAACGTTGTTTTCTGCAGAATTTCCATGGTGTTGCTTTGGCGCAGAAATAAAAGTTCTCGGAATGACCTGGAAATTTACAAGGATTTTTTGTGGAATATATAAAAAATACAGGCACAAGATTCAACCGGAGGAGTGGAGCGAGGAGCCCACAAGCCCACCAGGCGCGGGCCCCCCTCGCCGTGCCTAGCAGGCTTGTCGGACCCTCAGGGCTCCGCAGCCTCCAACTCCACCTCTATTCAGTCCCTTTCATCCGGAAAAAAATCAAGGAGAAGAGTTCATCACGTTTTACGATACGGAGGCACCGCCACCACCTGTTCTTCCTCTGGAGGGCAGATCTGAAGTCCGTTCTGGGCTCCGGAGAGGGGAGATCGTCGCCATCGTCATCACCAACTTCCTTCATCGCCAATTCCATGATGCTCTTCATCGTTCATGAGTAATCTCAACGTAGGCTTGTTGGACGGTGATCGGTTGGATGAGATCTATCATGTAATCGGGTTAGTTTTGATGGGGATTGATCCCTAGTATCCACTATGTTCTGAGATTGATGTTGCTACTACTTTGCCATGCTTAATGCTTGTCACTAGGGCCCGAGTGCCATGATTTAAGATCAGAACCTATTATGTTCTCGCCAATATATGAGTGTTCTTGATCCTATCTTGCAAGTTGTAGTCACCTACTATGTGTTATGACCCGGCAACCCCGGAGTGACAATAGCCGGAACCACTCCCGGAGATGGCCATAGTATGAGGAGTTCATGTATTCACTAAGTGCTAATGCTTTGTTCCGGTTCTCTATTAAAACGAGAACCTTAATATCCCGTAGTTTCCATTGGGACCCCGCTGCCACGGGAGGGATGGACAATAGATGTCATGCAAGTTCTTTTCCCTAAGCATGTATGACTACATACGGAATACATGCCTACATTACATTGACGAACTAGAGCTAGTTACATATCTCTCCGTGTTATAATTGTTGCATGATGAATGCCATCCGGCGTAATTATCCATCATGGATCCAATGCCTACGAGTCTTTTCCTACTGGTCCTTGCTACGTTGATGTCGCTGCTGCTACTGTTATTCTGTCGCTACTGCTGTCACTGCTGCTACTATTACCGTTGCTACTGTTGCTATCACACCACTTTGCTACTGATACTTTGCTGCAGATACTAAGTCTTTCAGGTGTGGTTGAATTGAGAACTCAACTGCTAATACTCGAGAATATTCTTTGGCTTCCCTTTGTGTCGAATCAACAAATTTGGGTTGAATACTCTACCCTCGAAAAATGTTGCGATCCCCTATACTTGTGGGTTATGAAGACTATTTTCTGGCTCCGTTGCCGGAGAGGTATAGCTCTATTCTCTGAGTCACTTGGGATTTACGTCTGCCAATCACTATGAGGAATCCGAGAGATCCAAAAACTAAAGTCTTGCCCTCAACTACGAGGACAGGTAATGAACTGCCATCTAGCTCTCCACTTGATTCACCTTCAGTTATGAGTAAGTTTGCGACACCACCTCCTGCTAGAATTTTTGATATGTCGCCTGTGCTTGATGATGCTACTTCTATTGTCCATGATGCTTGTGATGATGCTTTGCTTGATACTGCTTTGCCACTAGGTGCATTCCTAGATGCACAAATTGCTAGAGTTGCTGCTAGATGTGATGATATTTCTGAAACTGCTGAGATTATTGAAGTAGAACCTGCTATTTCGCCTGTTAGAACTAGCTCTCCTAGATATGAATTGCCTGATATGCCTGAGGGTTATGTTATGGAGGGAGAGATAGCTGAGGACTTTCTTACTTGTAAGGATATCTATTATCTTTAGAAATTATTGCGCAAGTGGAAAGAAAAATCTTTGAACGCTAGGATGAAATATGACCCGAAGTTTGCTACTTCGCCTATCTTTGTGACCGATAAGGATTATGAATTCTCTGTTGACCCTGAGTTAATCACTCTGGTCGAATCTGATCCTTTTCACGGTTATGAGTCTGGAACGGTTGTAGCACATCTTACTAAGTTGCACGATATAGCCACCCTATTCACGAGTGAGGAAAAGATCCGCCACTACTATATCATTAAGCTGTTTCCTTTCTCGCTAAAGGATGATGCTAAGACTTGGTTCACTTCTCTTGCTCCTGGTTGTGTGTGTAGTCCCCAGGATATGATCTACTACTCTGAGAAATATTTTCCTGCTCATAAGAAGCAAGCTGCCTTGCAAGACATATATAACTTTGCGCAAGTTGAAGAAGAGAGTCTCCCATAAGCTTGGGGGAGGCTTGTCCAGCTACTGAATGCTTTGCCCGATCACCCTGTTGAGAAGAATGAAATACTTGATATCTTCTAAAATGGACTAATCGATGCTTCTGAGGACCACCTAGATAGTTGTGCTGGTTGTGTTTTCAGGTAACGAAATGTAGAACAAGCTTAGATCCTATTGAATAATATCTTGTGCAATGAGAATGCTTGGACTATTCCCGAACCACCTCCGAAGCCAACTCCGAAGAAAAGAGGTATTCTATTCCTCGGTCCTGAAGATATGCAAGAAGCTAAGAAATCTATGAAAGAGAAAGGCATTAAATCTGAAGATGTCAAAAATCTACCACCTATCGAAGAGATCCATGGTCATGATAACCCGACACAGGTAGTAGAGGTAAATTCTCTTCGTAGATTCAATGAGAGTGATATTCCTTTTGATAAACCTGCTAGCTTATGCCTGGATGAATTTGATAACTTTGTTGCCAAACAACAAAGTTTCAATAATTAGGTTAGCAGACAATTGGGACAAAATGCTTGTATGCTTAGTCATTTAAGTGCTTGTCTGGATGGAAATGTCAATGATCTTAAGCTTTTGAGTAAACATGCCTCTATGGTTACTACTCAAGTAGAACAAGTACTTAAGGCTCAAAATGACTTGCTTAATGAGTTGAATGACAATTCTGTCAGAGTCGTCACTAGAGCTAGTAGAATGACCCACGAACCTTTGTATCCTGGGGGTCATCCTAAGAGAATTGAACAAGATTCTCAAGGAGTTAGCATCGAGGCACCTAGTCATCCTAGAAAGAAAAAGAAAGATGATAGGAAATTGCACGCTAGCAACCCTGTTGCTGTTACACCCCAGAGTCCAAACGATGTCTCTGTTTCTGATGCTAAAACACAATCTGGTGATGAACATGAGCCTAATGATAATATCGATAGTGATGCTCACGAAGATGCTCAACCTAGCAATGATAAAGATGTGGAGATTGAACCTAGTGTGGATCTTGATAACCCACAACCTAAGAATAGGAGATACGATAAGAACTATTTCATTGCTAGGAAGCATGGTAAAGAAAGGGAACCATGGGTTCAGAAACCCATGCCCTTTCCTCCCAAACCATCCAAGAAAAAGGATGATGAGGATTTTGAGCGATTTGTTGAAATGATTAGACCTTTCTTTCTAAAAAATGCGTTTGACAGATATGCTCAAGATGTCTCCCTAGCCAAGTACATGAAAGATATTGTGACTAATAAGAGGAGGATGCCTGAGGTTGAGATTCAAGGGTGGAACTCCTAAGAAACTACGTGATCCCAGAGTGCCCACTATACCTTGCTCCATTAAAGGAAACTACGTTAGAACTGCTTTATGCGACCTTGGAGCCGATGTTAGTGTTATGCCTCTCTCTCTTTATCGTAGACTTGAACTGGACAAGTTGACACCCAATGAAATCTCTGTGCAAATGGCTGACAAATCAACTGCTTTCCCTATCGGCATTTGCGAGGATGTGCCTATTGTGGTTGCTAACGTTACTATCTTAACATACTTTGTTATTCTGGATATTCCTGAGGATGATGCCATGGCGGTCATCCTTGGAAGACCCTTTTTAAACACTGCAGGGGCTGTTATCGATTGCAACAAAGGCAATGTCACTTTCCATGTCAATGGTAATGAGCATACGTTGCACTTTCCGAAGAAACAATATCGAGTAGATTGCATCAATGCTATTGAGAAAACTTCATCGATTCTTATTGGGATCTTTGAATGCCCTATACCTACTGTTAAGATGAGGTATGATTTGCTTGTTGGGGATATGCACATCCCCATTGAGGTAACCTAGTGACTATTCGAAAATTCTCCGTTTTTACACGATTCGATTTTTTTTTATCAAGGAGACTTGATCAACCTCATTGACGGATTTCTTGTGATGACCATGATGGATGAATCTAAGAGTCACAACCCTCTGTTCCAAACCTTTACCTTCGGTTGCTTGGAAGAAAAATGATAGATTTAGCTTTAGTTTTTCCTGTTTTCTGCTTCTTGCGTCTCGTACAAAAGTGTCCCGAAAATAAAAGTTCTTCTACTGCCGTGAAAATCAAGTATTATTTTTTCTGTAATTTTTGAAATTTTTTGAGATGGAGAGCTAGTCAGTGGGATGCACCAGTGGGCCACAAGCCCAGGAGGCGCGGGCACCCCCCCTGGTCGCGCCTACCAGGCTTGTGGGGCCCACGTGTCCCCTCTCCACTTATTCCAGCTCCCATCTCCTTCTCCTACCTCTAGAAAAAATCATTCTACAGCTCAAACCCGTGTTCTTGCTCTTCTTGCTGCGATTTTCGATCTCCTTGTGCAAAGCCCCATTCACCAAACTGTTTTGGGGAAATTGTTCCTTGGTATGTGACTCCTCCATTGGTCCAATTAGTTTTTTCTCTAGCGCCTTATTCGTTGCGTATTTTTGCTGCCTTGGTGACCCTGTTCTTGAGCTTTGCATGCTAATTTTAGCTAGTCCAAAGTAGTTTTGATGCATCATATGGCCTCTAGGCACTTGTAGGAGTTGTTGCTACGAGTTTCGTTGGGCCTTGTTCACTTTTCCTTTGAGTCACTAAAAATTTGAGAAATTTTCAGAGATATAAAAAGGAAAAGATGAGGAGGTTCTTAAGAGGCTCTTCAAGCCGTGACCCCAAGGATGATGAAAATGAGCAGAAGAAACCCAAGTATCCGGTCCCCCGAGTTGCAGAAGTTCGAGCGTGCGAGTGGCCAAGGAATGTGTTCTTACGCGCCGCCGGACATTATGAGGACTATTACTACTTGGTGGAGAATGCAGGCCTTACCGCCTTTGTTGAAGATAAGTGTCCACAATACCACCTCCTCACTAATATTTTCGTGCAATGTTTTAACTTCTATCCAAGGAAGAGTCCTCCTATGGTTGAGTTCAAGCTATATGATATCCCCCAGCACATGTCACTTCAGGATTTTTGCAATGTCTGCAAATTACCTTATGTTGGGGGTATTCATGAACCTCGTCCACGGGACTTGGAGGATTTCATTGATACTATAGCTGTAGGAGAGGAGACAGGAGTGTCTTGCGCTAAAGCTGCTAGCATACATTTTCCCGTTCTTTGGTACTTCTCATTATTTGTGGGAAAATGTTTGATTGGCCGTGAGAAAGCTGGGGCCCTTAGCGCCCCAGATCTTGCGGTTTTACGCGAAGCCCTTTATAATGATAAAACTTATAGCTTGGGCGCTATAGTAGCTCAACGGTTGAACACGAACCGTTCTAAAGGCGTTGGTTATGGAGGTATCTACGATACCCGTCTTGCGAGACATTTTGAGATACCTATTAGACTGCACGAGGAAGAAGTGATTCTTCTTCCTGAGAGATATCTAGATTATGATAGCATGGTTCACCATGACTTTCTTGATAAAGATATAAATAAGAGGATGATTTATAACCTGGTATTTAGTCAGGGTACTCGTGAGACTATTACTTTGCCTGCTCCTTCTTTGTTCAATATTCATCTAGGCAGGTACATTATTATTCCCTCGGACATCTACGTATATTGGGGCATAGCACCACCACAGGCGCCCATGCCCGAGCTACCAGTCGAGTACCAGACGCCAGTTTATCAGTGGGAGCCAGAGGAGCTCACACAGCAATGTCATCCTCAATACACTCCGGAGTACCCAGAGACGGTGATTTCCTTCCTTGGGAGTAGACCAACTTAGGCCAAAATCCTAAGCTTGGGGGAGTACGTGTTTCTCACCGACTTTATATTCTTGCTTACGCTTTCACTTTGTTAGTCGGTGTTCACACTTTGCCACTGTATCATCCATGCTAGCTTATTTCTTTTTCTCGTTTTCTTCTCGTGTGTTTGTCTAGTTTGAGAAAATCCAAAAAGATTTCTCCTTCTTCTTTTGCTTGTTGGGAGCTTTCCTGTGTAAATAGTTTTCTTTTTTTGGGTCAAGGTAGAAGACCATGGTTACAATGTTATTGTCTCTCGCATGCATATCTGTTTATCTGTCAAAGAGCCATATTACTTTGTCTTCTCCTTTGTGTTTGCTTGCAGATTCCATCTTAGTCCAATGCACGAACACTCGTATTATTGTTCACGTCGTTCGGTCATGCAAGTGGAAGGCAATAATGATGATATATGGTGAAGTGACTGAGCCTGGAAAAGCTGGTATGAACTCGATCTATTTTATTTTTGTAAATATGACTAGCTCATCGTTCCTAATTCAGCTTTGTTGTGAGGGAAACATGTTTGCAATGACAACTTAGAGATCATAGTTTCTGATGCCATGCTTAATTAGCTTGGAGCTTATAATGGTGTGTCTTGGATGCCAACATGAATTTTGAGATGATTATGATGTAGTATAATAAGATGGTATCCTCCTTTGAATGATTCAAGTGACTTGACTTGGCGCATGTTTACGCATGTAGTTGAAACAAAATCAACATAGCCTCTATGATATTCATGTTTATGGTGATTTATGTCCTACTCATGCTTGAACTCAATGTTGGTTAATTTCAATGCATTTTGATGACTGTTGTTGCTCTCTAGTTGGTCGCTTCCCAGTCTTTTGCTAGCCTTCACTTGTACTAAGCGGGAATACTGCTTGTGCATCCACTTCCATGAACCAAAAGTTGTTCCATATGAGTCCACTAAACCTACCTATATGTGGTATGTACCTGTTGTTCGAAGTAAATTTGCATGTGCCACTCTCTAAACCTTCAAGAAATAATCTGTTTTGCATGTCCGTCCTGCTCATGTGGTGACAAGGGGCGATCGGTATCTTCCATGCTAGGCGTGTTACCCTCGATATGTGTTCATTCACTATCACTCATGATAAAGGGGCCGGTAATTGGAATGCCCAGTTCCATGCTCAAATCGAAAAGATAATTGCAAACAAAACTCCCCCTGGATTGTTGTTGGTATGGACGGCACCCGAGTATTCGGCTAGTCGTGGAGTGTGATTGATCGGTGGTGGGGGGGTCAAAACTTTACTTTTCTGTTTGGGAACCGCCTATAGTATGTGTAGCATGGAAGATGGTGAAAACTCTTGGTCATCACATTGACAATGAAGGCATGCCACCCAAAATTATTTATCTCTGTCTTCAAAGCTTGAGCTCTGGCACGTTTGCAAATCAATGCTTCCCTCTACGAAGGGCCTATCTATTTATGTTTTTATTGAGTCATCCTCGTCTTATAGAAGGACCAATTAGAGAGCACATCTGCCATTTCTATGCTTTGCTTTTAATTGTTATTGAGTATGACTGTGACTGGATCTTCTTTGCCATGAATTACAATGTTCAGTCAGCCCTTGGTCTTTGAAGGTGCTCTGCATTTATGTTTTGGGGTCTCAGAAAGAGCTATCAAGATACCATCTGTTCATACTGCTTCATGATTGTTTTGATTGAAGTGTTGACATTCGAAACTTATTATTATTGCTCGCTAGTTGATTATGCCATTGATATGAGTTCTCTTGAGACCTAAATGTGATTGCTTATGTGGTTAGCTTATGATTTTTGCTGAAAATCTGAATATGAGTTAGACATAATTGCAACAACAAGATCAAACAGAGTTCGTAAAAGTTTTCTTTTGTCTCTTTCAGTTTGTCAACTGAATTGCTTGAGGAAAAATAATGCTTTAAGCTTGGGGGAGTTGATACGTCTCCGTCGTATCTACTTTTCCAAACTCTTTTGCCCTTGTCTTGGACTCTAATTTGCATGATTTGAATGGAACTAACCCGGACTAACGCTGTTTTCAGCAGAATTGCCATGGTGTTGTTTTTGCGCAGAAATAAAAGTTCTTGGAATGACCTGGAAATTTACGAGGATTTTTTATGGAATATATAAAAAATACTAGTGCAAGAATCAACCGGAGGAGTGGAGCGAGGAACCCACAAGCCCACCAGGCGCGACCCCCCCTGACCGCGCCTAGCAGGCTTGTGGGGCCCTCAGGGCTCCGCCACCTCCAACTCCAGCTCTATGTAGTCCCTTTCGTCCGGAAAAAAATCAAGGAGAAGAGTTCATCACGTTTTACGATACGGAGGCGCCGCCACCACCTGTTCTTCCTTTGAAGGGAAGATCTGGAGTCCGTTCTGGGCTCCGGAGAGGGGAGATCGTCGCCATCGTCATCACCAACCTTCCTTCATCGCCAATTCAATGATGTTCTTCATCGTTCGTGAGTAATCTCATCGTAGGCTTGCTGGACGGTGATAGGTTGGATGAGATCTATCCTGTAATCGAGTTAGTTTTGATGGTGATTGATCCCTAGTATCCACTATGTTCTAAGATTGATGTTGCTACTACTTTGCCATGCTTAATGCTTGTCACTAGGGCCCGAGTGCCATGATTTCAGATCTGAACCTATTATGTTCTCGCCAATATATGAGTGTTCTTGATCCTATCTTGCAAGTTGTAGTCACCTACTATGTGTTATGACCCGGCAACCTCGGAGTGACAATAGCCGGAACCACTCCCGGAGATGACCATAGTATGAGGAGTTCATGTATTCACTAAGTGCTAAAGCTTTGTTCCGGTTCTCTATTAAAAGGAGAACCTTAATATCCCGTAGTTTCCATTAGGACCCCGCTGCCACGGGAGGGATGGACAATAGATGTCATGCAAGTTCTTTTCCCTAAGCATGTATGACTACATACGAAATACATGCCTACATTACATTGACGAACTGGAGCTAGTTACATATCTCTCCGTGTTATAATTGTTGCATGATGAATGTCATGCGGCATAATTATCCATCACAGATCCAATGCCTACGAGTCTTTTCCTACTGGTCCTTGCTACGTTGTTGTCGCTGCTACTACTGTTATTCTATCGCTACTGCTGTCACTGTTGCTACTATTACCGCTGCTACTGTTGCTATCACACCACTTTGCTACTGATACTTTGCTGCAGATACTAAGTCTTTCAGGTGTGGTTGAATTTAAAACTCAACTGCTAATACTCGAGAATATTCTTTGGCTTCCCTTTGTGTCGAATCAACAAATTTGGGTTGAATACTCTACCCTCGAAAACTGTTGCGATCCCCTATACTTGTGGGTTATGAGTCATTCTCATTGTTAAGCACAAGTGGGGTTACCACTTTTACATAAGCATTAATGTGTTCATATCCTTAGGAGATGCTTATACTCAAGATTTAGAGCAAAGCTCCCCTTTGATATGACATCCCCCAAAGAGGGATAAATTAACCTTGGGTTTTGTCGTAGAAGACTTGAAGTATGTGAAGTAGTGGTGGATGCTCAATGTTGATGAATATCATCTTGAGTTGGGAGCAATCCTTGTTGTTTCTTACTCTTCTCACCTAGATGGGATATTCCGAAAGAAAAAGGAATATATGCAAGAATATCAATGGACATGTTGTGAAACACACATGGGGTGATGTCCAAAGATGCATTAATTACCTTGTTCCTTGCTTACCTTTGAGGGAATGTGTGACTCCTTGAACTAATGCATATGGTTGAGGTTGATTGCATATAGTTCTTGCCAAAATGAATAAGAGTGAATTTCATTGGCGGACACACCCCTCAAGAACTTCCTAGTCCTTCCTCTTGGGAATCCAAATCAACTTGATGGGAATCCTTGGAGTTGTGGTAGCACTAGATGATGTAGAGCTAGTACCGTCCTTGGGAATCCACTTGACCTTAACTTGGGGTTCTTCTTCATATAAGTCAATGTCATCTTGAAACTTCCCCTTGCCCTTGTGGTCTTGTGGTAGAAGGTCATCTTGTGAGCTTGTTCCGTCGGGAGGAGTAGGATCATACTTCTCCTCTTGGGGAACAAACTTAGGAATGGGATATGGACCTTCTTCCAAATCATCTCCATTAACGTGGAAGTAGCCAACACCTTGTTTCTTCCGATTTCCTCCTTGCTTCCACACAATATCGTAAAATTGTTTACTTCTGGCAAGACTCTTGAAGACACCTCTCTCTATAATCCCTTTCAATAAATTGTTTTCTTGCTCAAGTGTAATTTGGCTAAGAGAATCATTAGTGGAATCAAGAGAGCTATTAGCAACAACATTAGATTTAGCTTTAGTATTGTTTTTACTAGATGAGGAAACTTTCATGCATTTGTTACTAGTGTTCTTAGGTTTAACTTGTGTAACAAAATTAGACAAGAGTAATCATTTGGCTAGATAAGAAGAATTCTTCTTTCGAAGACCATCATTGGTCGCTTTTAGGAACTCATGCTCTTGCTCTAAGTTGAGCTTCTCAAATCGTAACTTCTCATGAGTTCTTGCAAGCTCTCTATGATCTTCTAGAGTAGTCACATGAGCTAACTTAAGAGTTTTAAATTCTTGAGTTAGTCATTCAATTTCTTTATTATCATCATCACTCGATTTCTCTTGACTAGCATGATAATTAGCAAGTTGATTTTCATCGCAATCACTAGTTTTATCAAAGAGCAAGTCATCTTCTCCTAACAAGTCATCCTCATCACTATTAAAATCAAGATACTCGGTGTGTGATACCTTGGGGCCTTTAGCCATGAAGTTGTTTCCGAACACCTTATTTGGTGAATCAAATAGGTCGTACGAGTTGTAGGAGACAAGTGCAATGTCGGCAACACCTTCATCTTGTCTATATTCGGAGTTGGAGTGATAGCTTCTCTCAAAATGGTTGTCAGACGCGGACTAGAAGCCCATTCACCTACATGAGCTTGATGTTTTCTTCTTGAGCTGCTCTTGGTGTATTTTCCATCTTCTCTGATTCCTTGCCTCTCTGTGAGTGTCTTCATTCATAACGATCTTCTCTACTCCGTCTCTCTTTGCGAGGTGACTCATCTCTTGAGCTTCATCTTCGAGGTGACTTTTCTCTTTGTTTGTAGGCAGCCGAGCACTCATTGGATAAGTGTCCGGGTTTCCCACAATTGTACAAGTTTCGGTCACGACTGGACGAACGCTTATCATCATGTCTTGAGCTTGAGCTTCTCTATTTGCCTCTACTCTTGTAGAACTTGTTGAATTTTCTGACCATGAGGCTTATCTCTTCATCAGTGACAAGATTGTCCTTTGAAGTAGCAGGAGCTTCACATGAAGCTTTGTTAGCATCGCTTGACTTGTTTTGCAGCTCATCTTTGTACTTGCATGACATCTCATGAGCAACAATCCTACAAATAAATTCAGTTGGTTTGAGATCTTTGTAGTTTGGCATCATTTGGATCAATGTGCACACGGTGTCATACTTTCCATCAAGAGCTCTAAGTATCTTCTTGATGATGAATTTGTCGGTCATCTCTTCACTTAGTAACTCGGCAATCTCATTGGTGATGAGAGCTAGCCTAGAGTACATTTGAGCGACACCTTCACCATGCTTCATCTTTAACTTGTCAAGCTGACTTTGAAGCACATCCAACTTAGATTCTCTGACAGAATCGGTACCTTCATGTATATCGATCAAAGTATCCAAAATTTCTTTTGCATTCTCAAGGCGGCTGATTTTGTTGAATTCTTCGGGGCATAGACAGTTGAAGATGATGTCACAGGCTTGAGCATTGAGTTGCAACATCTTGACTTAATCAGTTGTTGCATCACGATCCGGTTCATGCCCTTCTCCAAAGAAGGTACCTTGCACACCAACACGAATAGTAGCCCAAACATGAGTATTAAAGCCAAGAATGTGCATTTTTATCTTATGCTTCCAACTAGCAAAATTAGTGCCATCAAAATATGGACCTCTACGGTGATAATTTCCCTCACTAGACACCATACTCTCCTAGGTTGTGAAATCAATGCAATGGAGACCAAAGCTATGATACCACTTGTAGGATCAAAAGTATGTCTAGAGGGGGTAATTAGTCTACTTGACAAGATAATTTTTTTGCCTTTTCCCAATTTTAGTTGAGCGAGGAAGCTTTGGCGGTTATGGCAAGTCAAGTACACCCTACACATGAAGTTCTAAGAGTATAGCAGCGGAATGTAAAACATGCAAGTGTAACGTAAAGGAGTTAGGTAGGGAGATCAAACGCATGAGGTTGACACAGTTATTTTTGGCATGGTCCCGATAGGTGGCACTATCATACATCCATGTTAGTGGAGACTTCCACCCACGGAGGGTAAGGGCGGCGAGAGTACACGGAGGGCTCCACCCACAAGGGGTCCACGAAGAAGCGGCCTTGTCTATTCCACCACGGCTTCCGCCCACGAAGGACTAGCCTTACTCATGGTAGATCTAGGTGGTTCTCTCTCAGAAAATGGATCTCGCAATGAAGTGTGTGTTCTGAGCGTTTCTCCCACGAATGAGAGGTGGGTGAAGGGGTATATATAGGTAGCACGCAAAATCCAACCGTTACACCTAAAGTGTTGGAAATATGCCCTAGAGGCAATAATAAATTAGTTATTATTATATTTCCTTGTTCATGATGATCGTTTATTATCCATGCTAGAGTTGTATTGAATGGAAACTCAAATACATGTGTGGATACATAGACAAAACAGTGTCCCTAGTAAGCCTCTAGTTGACAAGCTCGTTGATCAAAGATGGTCAAGGTTTCCTGGCCATAAACAAAGGGTTGTCACTTGATAACGGGATCACATCATTAGGAGAATGATGTGATGGACAAGACCCAAATATGAACATAGCATATGACTGTGTTAGTTTATTGCTACTGTTTTCTGCATGTCAATGTATCTAGTCCTATGACCATGAGATTATGCAACTCCCAGAAACCGAAGGAATACCTCGTGTGTATCAAACGTCGCAACATAACTCGGCGACTATAAAGGTGCTCTACAGGTATCTCTGAAGGTGTCTGTTGGGTCGGCGTGAATCAAGACTGGGATTTGTAACTCCGTGTGACGGTGAGGTATCTCAGCGCCCACTCGGTAATACAAAATCACAACAAGCCTTGCAAGAAATGTAACTAAAGTGTTAGTTAGGGAATATTGTATTGTAGAACGAGTAAAGAGACTTGCCGGTAACGAGATTGAACTAGGTATGGAGATACCAATGATCGAATTTTGGGCAAGTAACATACCGAAGGACAAAGGGAAAAACATACGGGATTAACTGAATCCTTGACATAGAGATTCAACCGATAGAGATCTTCATAGAATATTTAGGAGCCAATATGGACAACCAGGTCCTGCTATTGGTTATTGACTAGAGAGTGTCTCAGGTCATGTCTACATAGTTCTCGAACCCGCAGGGTGTGCACACTTAAGGTTTGGTGATGTTTCGGTATTATTGAGTTATGTGTGTTTGGTAAACTAAAGTTGTTCGGAGTCATGTGTAACGACCGAACCTCGAAGGATTTGAGTCTCTGTGCTTTACTGTGCTAGTCCCTGGATCTACTCGCTAGCACACACAGTATAGATGAAAACCAGATAGAGCAAGTGCATCATTAATAATAACGTATGATCCAGAATTTATAAAATATAACAATCTGCATAGCACTTAGCTAGCTTTATTCTAATAAACAGCAGAAAGTAGCAGAATAATAACGATGAGTCCCATCATAGCCCACTGGCGATGTTGAGTGAAGACTCGCGGCCCTAACGGTACTTTACTTCTCGTCTAAAAATCCTGCAACATGATACGTTGCAGCCATATAGGTCAATACTTTGAATGTATTGGCAAGTTACACAAGAAAAGATAATATAACAGACCTACATGTATATGCATAGTATAACAAGAGAAAGGTTGATGGTTATTTTGCAGAAAGCTGATTTTATCCTCATAGCTACCTAAAAGTCAAGTTTTAATTTGTTTGCTACAATAATTCACATATGGTTGAATTGGCATCTCCAACTCCAACCTATTACCATTATTAAGTTTCCCACCAAGTTTTATTAAGTGTGTCATCTGTCAAGATCATCCAACAACTGTAATGGCCTAGCTGCTCAAAATTGTCCATAACCGGGGACACGGCTAATCATGATTAGTTTATACACTCTGCAGAGGTTAGTACGCTGTACCCATTGGACCCAACCCGAAGATTGAGACGAAGTCTTTCAGAAGCAGTCACCGAGTCCCACAGGAGGCCCATCCCACCTATCATAGCTACATCAGCTGGCACATCCGGGTAAGGTTTCCACGACTTATCAACTAAGCCAGAGCCCATAATAGCCAGTGGTCGCACAAGGAAGCTACTAGTCACTAAGTCTGTTTGATCTTTTTGAACCTGGGCGGCATCCACTTACATTCAGAGGGTAGATACGATGATGTTCTTGAAACCACCCAGCAATACCATATCCTCCCAGAGGTGAATTAAATCCTTAATTACTACTCAAATTTATTTTGTAGTAATCCTCACATAATCTCAATGAATACGGGAACCAATCCCCGTCTACATAGCATAGCAAAATATATCTAGCACGATCTTCAATGACGAGGGATATAACTCAATAGCATAGCAATAATAATATTCCTATACATGCATAGAAAAAAAATAGGTAAAGGATGATCAACATGTAACTTGCCTTGACTCTGGTTCAGAAAGTCACACTCCTAACAATAGTTTGCGTCGCACTCCGCACAATCTACACGTTGCAAACAATCACACCAATCAATCACCACAATCACATAACACCAAATAAAACGATCGGCGATAAAACAACTTGTTTAAAACCAAAGCATAAATAGCATGGCAGCAGGTATAAAATCATCTACATGCTGATACGATGTCAACGCAAAAAGAATCAACTAAACCGGATGAACGGTTTGCAAAAATATGGCCTCCGGTAGGCTTAAAATAATCTGTTTTAACAAAAAAAATTAATTTTCGTAAAACTGAAAACTACTGGTGCTAACATGTTCTACTCATCAATACGAGATCACAGGAAAAAGAATTTCCTGAATCGGAGTTACGAGTAAAAAGATAAACGCGTTTTAAAATTATACCGAGAATCTGACAAAGGTAAAAACAGATTAAAAACAGAGTAAATTTCGTCCTGAAGCTATTCATCGGGACTTGATGAATCGCTCGTGCGTGCGTTCTCACCACGAACAACAGGGAAAACGGAACCGTCTCGGTGTGGCTCCTCCGATGGTGCTCCGGGGGCGGTCGAACGGACTCCGGTGACGGCGGCTCCGTAAACTCCGACGAACACGGACGAACTCGGACGTGCGCGGCGTTGCTCCGCGGTGCTCGAGGCTACTGCGTGTGCGAGGCGGTGGCGCTGTGCGTGCGAGACGGCGGTGGGGCGAATCTGGAGCAGGGGTCTCGGTGCTCCTGGACTTATTCTACTTGCGAGGAGGAGTCCTGGCCAGACTCGGTCTCGGGAGGATGGGAGCTGCTGGACTCCAGCTCGGGACAGGAGAAAATAGAAGTGAGGCTCGGCCTGGAGGCGCTGGGCATGTGGGTGCTGGCCTCGGTGCCTGGGGGCGCTGGGCACGTGCTCGGTCAAAGCCAGGAGCTGGCTCGGTCAAGCCTGGGGCAAGGCATCGTGGTGCTGGTGGTGCATGCACGTAGTGCTGGCTGGGCTGAGCCTTTGGCTCGGCCTGGCGAGCTAGTTTTTTTTAAACCACAAAAGTATTAAAAATAATATATATATATATATTTAAAGAAAAACAAACATAGAAAAAAATAGCGATAATATACGTATACAAAAATACATATGTATATTAAAAAGAAACGCATATAGTAATATATATATATATACATATAGGTATATATATATTAAAATTCTAATATATACATACATATATAGATATAAAATAAATCCCCTATTAAATAATAAAGGAACCTAGTTCCACCTAATGCAAGCTTTTGAAAATAGTTTTAATGCAATAGGACGAACAACGATCTTTTAAAAACTCAACTAAAAATAATTTGAGAGATTATAAAATTTGCAAAACCAAATCGGGCAACTTCAAATAACATTTTAAACATCTTGAACTTTTTATTTCACACGGAAAAAGTCGTATTATCTCCACTCCAATAACTTTCTCGAAGTTGCCAACTGAATAAAATTTACACAAGAGCAAATGATGCATTGAAAAATATGAGATGCATATGAATGACCTATTAACATCCGAATTTAAGAAAATTGGGATGTTACATCATGGATGATATCTCCGACGTCATGAGGAGCTCCAGAATGGTTCGTACGTAAAGATTGTGATATAGGAAGTCCCATTTTGGTCACCGAAAAAGTTTCGTGTGTTTTCAGTAGTGTACCGGGAATGCCGGGAGGGCCATCGGGAGGGGTCACGCACACCGGGAGGCTACATGGGCCTTAGGGGTGGCAGACATGCCCTTAGTGCGCTGGTCGAGCTAGCCCCAAAGGGCGCATGCGGCCAAAAGGTGGGAAGAGAAAAACCGCAAACGAAAAAAGGAAGGAGGGGAATATTCCAAGTGCGAGGAATCCTACTAAGAGTAGGATTGGAGGTGGACTCTTCCACCTCCACCACTTGGTTCGGCCAAACCCTTGAGGGTTGAGGCTGCCTCCTCTCCTCCCTCGCTCTAATATATATTAGAGGTTTTTGAGGGCGGCCAGAACCCTAATAAGCCACGACTGCCCTCTCTCTCTAGATCGTTTTCTCCTCTAGATTAGTTCTGCACAGCTTAGCGAAGCCCTGCTGGATTAGTTCACCACCACCACAACCACACCGACATGCTTGAGAAATCATCTACCTCTCCGCCCGTCTTTCTGGATCAAGAAGGCGGTGATCGTCATCGAGCCGTACGTCTGCTGAACGCGGAGGTGTCGTCCGTTTGGCACTAGATCGGGATCGATCGTGATGGGATCGCAGGACAAATCGTGATGAGATCGCGGGACGGGCTGCGATTTGGATTGCAAAGATGTTCCACTACATCAACCGCATTATATGCGCTTCCGCTTAGCGATCTACAAGGGTATGTGGATCCAATCTCTCCTCTCGTAGATGGTCATCACCATGGATAGATCTTATGTGCGCGTAGGAATTTTTTTGTTTCCCATGCCATGTTCCCCAACATAAAGTGGCAAACTCGGTGACATCAAATTCATAAACCTGATGGTACCTATTAGCACAAAAGACTGCATTTTTGAATCTCGGTGGGACCATTATACACAACTCAGTGGCACCGAAAATGTGGCTAACGTTCAGATGACCAAACTAGGTGGCACCGATACGAAAACACGGAAATTCCGATTTTGTGTACCGATGCAATAGAAAGTTGGTCGCCCTGAACTCGGTAGCACCGATATGGATTCGGTTGCACCGATTTGGTGGGAATGGATAGGGTTTCTGTCTGAGGTCAAACAAGGTGGGTCCGAAACAAGAACGTTGGTGACACCGAATTTGAGTATGTGGAATATGACAGAGTGGTTATGTTGGAAAAATGACTGAGTATTTTAGTGGCTAACTTTGAGCACTTGAGTAACCAGTTCATTTTACTACCCCAACCCCTTTTAATAGTATTGGATTTCCTATGGAATCAAAAGTGATTTCTCACAAATATAAAATAAAGAGTCTTCTAGCTTGAAGCTTGAGCCAATCTTATTCCTTTCTTGCATCAAGGGGCATCTCCACATAAGCCTTTAGCCAAAGCATCTTTAGAACATTTTCAAAGTATACTTGGAAAAATATATTAGTCCAATGATGCATATGTTGTAATCAATTATCAAAACCACCCTAGGGAGCAATTGTGCTTTCAACTACCATCAAGAGGCAACAGGATACACATCACAAATCAGACGGTCATGTAGAGCCAGTCATCAACGAGCCATCGTTGGTAGCACCTAGCATCCTACATTACGAGGTTGGTTTCCCGACATTCACCCGCGAGCTGCAGCAAGCCCGCTCGCTTTCTAGCAGAGCATTCAAGCCGGAGCTGTCGAACAACTAAGATGGCTAGATCAACCCGTCATAGTTCCTTGGGATCTACACCATAGTAGTGTAGGCTGTCGGGGGACACGAAGAGAAACTGCTCGCCAACTACTTCCCGTTGGCGCTCAAGCCGAACATGAGGAGTTGGCTGATAAACTTGTCGGAGGGGTCTATTTACTCCTGGGCTGATCTATGCAACCAATTTATTGGTGCATACCAAGGGGGTCACAGGCTCCTGGGACAACCCAGTTATTTGCATATGATTCCTTAGAGAGACGTTGAGACCCTCCGCAAGTATATCCATAGATTCAACCATGTACATCACAACATCCTGGACATCCACCCTACTGCAGTGATCGTTGTGTTCCACAAGAACGTATGCAATCGCGGGATGCGTGGGGAGATGAGTATCAACAAGATTCGGGACGTCGCTGATCATTATGCTCCAGTTGGCTGATGTGCACGGGCTGAAGAAGGAAGAAGGCTTCCCGGGGAGGACGCTGGCGTGGAAGTTGACTTGGACGACAATGACAACGTGTCCGCCTCCAAGGGAAAGGGTGGAAAGTGCAACAACAAGTGCAATGGCAAGGCAATTATGCCTGTCTAAGGCACCAACAACTCCACCGCCGGCAAGAAGGGCAAATCCAAGGGGTTCGACAATGATGTTTCCCCCCTACTCTGATGATGACGAGGCCGCGGCAGGGGAGAAGACCGGCAGGCCATAATGCAAAATTAACCTCACCAAAGGCCAGGACATCACCGAGTGCCACCAAGTAGAGCAGCTTGTTGACAAGCAGAAGCAAGAGTACAAAAGGCGCGATAACCAGAAGGGCCAGGATGGTGCGGGTGGATCCGGCAAGAAAAAATGTGGCAACCACCATGGCAAGGCCAAGCAACAAAAGGAAAAACCAGCACGATGTTGAGACAAAAAAATCTAACAATGAAGAAGTAGATGATGATGAGGACAAACATGAATCTCATGGCTAGGAGTTCTAGAAGGTTGTAGATGCTATGTGCATCCATACATGCCCATCGTTGCCCTCCACCCACAAGAACCTTGAAAGTGTGTTATATCGACTAGAGGGTGAATAGAAGATTTTTACAAATTCATCCTGAGGAAATTGCTAGTGAGGAAAGTTCTCAGTCATGAAATGAGTGCAGCGGAAATAGTACTCAAACAAATATGTAAAAGGGACTATAGGAAAGTACTGATAGTGAGTTGATGGGTTTGGTTTGCACAGGTCACGTAAACAGGATAAGCAAGTGATCAATAAATCAGGTGAAGAAATTGAGGTGCGGAATTCAGAGGAAGTCTTCAATCAAATTCTTCAGACAGTACAGACGAAAGTCTTCATGTAACACCTTGTATTTAGCTTTCCTGACTAATTTACTTATTTCAAAAATTAGGAGCAATTAAATTTGTTGTGAATGCTTGTAATGCTTGAAGTGACTGTTGTTTGCTTGCTTGATGGTATGCTTGTGTTTGATTCTCAATAATTCTTATTACTCTCTAGACTCACCTCCTTAGCCCAAAACTCCTGCCTAATGATCATGCCATGTGTTTAGGACCACAAACTATTTTTACCAAATATTATTTTCCACAAAAGGCATTTCTTTGAATGAAGCTTTCAAAACCCGTGAGATGAGATTTGTACCACAAGTCCTCAAATTAGGGGATTTATTTTGCACCAATTATGTTACATGGAACCCATTATCAAAATGACTTCCCAAAACCACAGTATTATTATTTTAAAGTTTATTTTACTATTTTATTTAAATGCCTTCCTGTGAGGCCAGAAACGGTCTCTTATGAAGGAAAGTTATTTTTATTGCTTTCCAAATATTTGAGAAACTTTAGGGAAACTCACTTGACATATATATTCCATATATATGACTTTCTACACATGTCATGTTCAAAATATTGGGCAAACCCCTACAAAACCCTTCCTGCCTATTTCAAGCTTTTGGAATAATTCTATAACAAATTTTCTCAATAAATTCCTGTAAAATTCCAGCATGTCACCCATGATATGTTTGATGATCTTGCCTAGTTTCATCTCAATCCAAGTTCATTTGACTCACCTAATTGTTCTAAAATCCTATCTGTCTAGATCCAAATTTGAGCAACTCTACACTGCCAAGTGTCTCTCATTGTGCTCAAATTTGGTAGGCATGTTCTAATACTCCAATAATGCATCCACACCAAGTGGCATCAAGGAGAATAGAAGAACTTGTCCCAAACCCCTCAAAACCCTCTCTGTTGATTTCTGACTTTGGGAAACTTTACATTATAAAGTTTCTCCAATTGACCCCATACTTTTTGGGCATGCCTTAATGCTCAAATAATGCCCCCACACAAAATATTGGAGTTGGGGGAATTGATTTGAATAGCCTTGTAAGCAGAAAGCCATTTCTACCCATTTCATGGGTTTTCCAAGTCTACATTGGAAAACTTCTCCACCAAATCCCAAATTTGGTGTCCAAGCTTATTTTCATCTATTATTTGATCCTGTTAAATTTCATCTCAATTGAAGTCCATATGGTTGCCCTGACACTCATCAAATACCTTGTGTGCACTCACTAAAGTGGCTACTTTGGCCCCTTCCACCTTTACCCTTGAGCTCAACTTTCTACCACAGCCTCCCCTAGTTACCTTATTACTCCACTAGCATTTCCATGGCCTCTGGTCAATTATTGGAGAGAGACCCCTTGTAGCTATTCCTCATTTTTACCCTAGGATCAACATCCTTACCCCTCTTGCCCCACGTCTGCATAAGCTAAGGCCCCCAATTCTTTCTAGAGCTTCTCTAGTATGCCAATGCTTCATTTCAAACGAAAGGGTGGCATGCTCATGTGGAGAAAATGAGCACCACAACTACAAGTTCATTTCTGGCTGAAATATAGCCTTGAACTACAACTGCTAGCTAGACACCTCCTCTTGAGCTAAAACTTTGCAGAAATGTAATCCTTCCATGCCTAAGACTGCTAGACATGCTTTTCCCCCATTATCTCTCTAGTGAGTGCCCTCATCATTAGCCCTAAGTTTGCAACCGCAAACTTAACATTAGGCAAACCCCAATCTAAACCAGTCCTCTTGGGTTCAAACTCCACCAGTGCTTCATGGCACGCATGCCTTGCATGGTTGACACCTTGGCCTCGCCAAGGGGTGGCCCAGAGTACTAAGTGGGGTGGTGACCACCACCTTGGCGTGCAAGAACGGTGCTCTGCACATTGTCTCCTTCCTACAGCTCGATTTTGGCGACCATAGGTTGTCTCAGCACGCCACGGGATTCCCCTTGACCAGTCCAACCCCTCCCTGACGCCAGCTTGCCTCCACACCCTTCTGGCACGCGTGCTCTCGCCATGCCCTGAACATCCAGAGAGCTCCCGCGCTCCATCGCGTCGCCCCACTCCTTTATCCTCTCCCCGAGCCCTTTTTGTCCCCATATCGCTCTCCCCTCCTCCCGGGAGCCTCCTGGAGTGAGCCATTGGAGCTCCCAAGCTCCCCATGCCTCTCATGGCTGCAAGGGTGCAGCTTCAGCCTCGGGGAAATTCGAGTTGCCCCGCCTCCGTTCCTTTCCTCCGAAGCGCGCCTAGGGCCCCTGTCCCTTAGAGGAGCACCCATGTGCTTCCTGTCTCCATCCCGTTGCCGGAGCACCATTGCCACGACCACCCATCGGTCGGCCTGCCACAGCCAAGGCCATGCGCGTTCCCATGTTTCCCCGACCGAAATAGGGCCCCAGGCCAACGCGGCTCGTTGCCCCGAGCATGCTGTTGGCCGAACCGCCGTGGGAGATTGCCGGAGCAGCCAGATCAGCCGGCGCCCGCGCGACCCAGCCACCCCTGCCTACCTCTGCGTCGAGCGGGAGGAGGACGAAGGAGCTGACGAGTGGGCCCCTTTGGGTAGCGCCTAGGACCCGGGGACACCTGTTTAAGTGGTCACGCCTCTGACCGGATGCCGCATCCCTGGATGGGAAGCGTATTCAACAGAATACGTCTTCGGCGTTGCTCCTTCGGTGGCAAGCCGAGCAGATGGGCCGGCCCAATGGTCATCCTGTGGCTGAGCGCATCTTAACCCTAAGTAATTCCCTTTCCTTTTTCTTTTTCTGGTCAATTCAAAACTCAATAGAAAATTTAATTTAATTCCACTTATAATGATTCAAATTTCTAGAGGTTCCTAAATTCAAAACCTATCAAAATATGTGCATGGCACATTTTTCTAGAGCAACTTCCTGTGGTGTATTTATTTAAATTCAAATCTGGATATATTTAGCTCCACTTTGTGAAATTCCTAGAGGATCCAAATCATCTCCAAATGGAGTGATTCCAATTTCCATAGACATATTAAATCCCTACCTAATTTTCTAGCCAAGGTGGACATTTTTCTCTACCTTTTTTTTGTTGCATTAAATAAATAGCTCCTTCTTGCTATTTATTCCAGATTATGAAATCCCTAGAATATTCATACCAACTCCAAATCCAGTGAAACAACTTCTTAACTATTTTTAAAATTGTTCTTTGTTTAATGAGTGCCTCCACTCATTTTTATCATAATATTTTCGGTGGGCTTTATAAAGGATCCCTATTCCTCCTCTCGTCTATTCAAAAAACCCTAATGATCCAACTCTCATCTAGCAAGCTTCAGGTATTTTTCTTATGACCAGAGAGGTCCAAGAATAATAAAACTTCTATTTTAGATAGCACTTTTGTTTGTGCTTACTGTGTGACTTACAATTATTATTTCCGATGATAGTTGACGGGTAGATGGAGTACTCGGAGTTGGAGCGGAAGACCTCGAAGACCCCGAGGACTTATAAGAGCGAAGGCAAGCAGCCCTTTGACCATGTCTGGCCATATGTTATATTGCATGCTAGTATAGCAAATATTTCCGTTGCATGTGGTCATAAGCATCGGTAAATCATTGAAGTGATGTTACCGATGGCTCCTCCGAAGCACTTGCATTTCGAGCATGATCCTACCACCTATTAGGGTCACGCTAATATCATGTTGACAAGTAAAGCTAGAATAGTAGTAGCATGAGCTTGATGTTGGTTTAAATCAAAGGTTTACGAAAACCCTGTTGGGTGCCACTAATGCCCGAGGGTGATGAGGAGCTAGGTGGCCACTTTTGGTGAAGTGGTGCACCAGGTATTTTGTGTGAGTATGGTTTCGGAAATGGGAATAGATTTATGATGTGTCGACCGTCCCAACCTTACATGTACGACCACGTTACCCCTTTCTGGGACGGGGCTTTCTTGATTACTCTGGTCGGTGCTAGCAAAGATCCACATTACTAGTGGCGGGAGTGATGTGTGGTCACTCTCGTGATGGGGTCGTGCCAGGTAGGGCGACTATGACGTTTTTACGTGTTCCAGGCACACCGTTGGTCCCCGCATGGTTGTTACTATCCAGAGTCGGTGCTCGTAGGACGTACAACATGTGGGCTGGGTACCAATCGAGTGGACCTCTTTGTCTAGTATCGTCTGGGGAAAGGCATTGATCGGGTACTTACCTCGGGTATGTTATGTACCGCAAGTCATGGATGACACGGAAGTTTCCCGGATCTCGTGGGTCTAGCGTACTACCTCTTCAGAGTGTAAAACTATTCGAATAGTCGTGTCCACGGTCAAGGACGGTTGGGTGATGCTGCTTAAACTACGTCCATCGTTTTCGCATAAACCAGGTGTGTGTGAGTGTGTGGTAAATGGAGTTAATATAGAACAATTGATATGACCAAGTTTGGTGACTCGGCATATCGGGTGAACCCGGAGTGTTCAGCACATGTCAGATATATTGATATATGTAACCTGTTCTTCTAAACAAAATCTAGCTTATGTTGCACCTCCATGATCATGATTATTTACCATTAAGATGCTATCCACCAATACTGAATATTGTCTGTTATCCTACCAATACTGCGAGTACAATCAAAGTACTCATTGGCTTGGAACTGGTTATTTCATTGACCAGGTATGAGAGAACATGATATGGTGAACAGTACCTTGGTGACGTTCCTGCGAGCTGGGACGCTTCCCAGTTAGAATGTGTGTAGGTTAAGGCTGATGGCTTGGGTTCATGCTTTCGACCAATATTTCCGCTATTGGTCCAGTTTGGAGTGTTGGCCCTCAAGGCCAATATGTAAGTAAGACTTGACCGCAACGGTCATTTATTGTGTTAAATGGTATGTATGGATGTAAGACTATTGTTATTCAGTTTCTCTCTGTTCGGTGAGCATTGATCTCTAGGATCACTGAGCACGTTCATTCAGTGATCTCGACTCGTATGTCGGGGTCCCCACAGAGCTGGTATATTGATCTCTGGGATCACTGAGCACGTTCATTCGGCGATCTCGACTCGTAAGTCGGGGTCCCCACAGAGCTGGTATCAGAGCAATCCTTACTGTAGGAAGCCCTTAGTTAGCACGGATGTTAGATAGGACAAAACTGATTTCCAAACCCTTCAAAAGTACTTGCAAAACCTATATATTTTCTCGCCTCTCCTAAATCTTCAAAGAAAATGAAGGTTATACCTTAGCCTTCTACCCTTATTCTGTGACACTCCTCGCCTAATTTTTCAAGACTTGCAAATGGTCGCTAGCACCGTTGCGTGACCATGGGATTACTTAGAATCCTCTTGGGCAACTTGGAAGGAAGCAATCTTTCCAAGCTACCACCCCTGTGCTAAAGGACAAATATGACAACTCTACGACCAGACGACAGCAACAGAAGTACCACCATGAGGAACAAGGACATCGAGACCCAGAAGATGGCCACACCTTCAACATTGTTCCGATGTGAATCCACCTTGACCTATGATAATCAGGACGTAATATATGCAAGTCCATGATCTGCATCGCTAATAGATCAACCCTATCAATATCAAGGTTGTGTCGGCCACTACCGGTGGATGAGAACCTTGCCATCTTGTCCGCCTCACCTTAGTGAGCTGGAAAGCGGTTCTCTTCATCCCCCGCTCTAGGTGTCGATATTGCGATCACCATGACTAACGGGTCGGAACTCTATCATGCCTTGCTGACATCATTGCATGAAGGTCACCCACTAAGAACTTCTAACGCCTTGAAAGGCAAGAAGACAATGGCAAGATTATGAAGACAACTGAAGATCTCGTCAACAACAGCCATGAGGAATCACCTTCATCGACAACTATCCACACGAGAAGACACCAAGAGCTCTTTTCAACTCAACCGTGTCGTCTCGGCGAGCAACAACAAGAGACGTGGCTACACCATGAGAAGGTCCAGAAGACTTAGCGAACTCATCTCCGGGGCACGAAGCAAGCACGACTGTCGAGTTCGAGAACCCCTAGATTAGGATGAGTCAGATGGAACCACATTATGTGTTGTTTGTTTTTGTTGTTTGTGCCTTGATATAAGTCGCATTTTTGCTCTAGGCAACCAGCACGCGATTATATCACCTGTCTTATCTTCATGTTCGAAATGATTTTTGACACTTGTTTGAGTTGACTTTCCAACACTTGTTTGATTGCACTTGCACTATTGCACCCCTAGGCACTCTCCTCTGCACTGCTCTCTCTCTCTCTCTCTCTCACCCTTCTCGACAACTTAAGACCAATAAGAGAAGATGCACCAGGGATCCACTTCGACGGGCACCGACATTGAAGACACTGACTATACCATGCTTAACCACACGCCACCCTTAGGAGTTATGCTTCCTCGAGATTGGAAACCCTCCCTAGCCCAGCCTAACCTCCGCAAGCCATTCCGGCTCAATTTTCTTGTCACATGTCTAATACACGGACTTGCCAGAACACCTGTAGATCCCCGATAAACCCCTGGTTAGCACCGGGTTCCTTATGGAACAAGTGATCATGGTGAACGAGTATCCCTCATTCTCAAGCTAGCACCATAACCCTGATGCCATAAGAAGGACCGTTCTATGATATAAGGGTATTAGACTAAAGGTTGTTGTGATGATGACAGTTGTCTTGAGGATATAGCTAGACTATCTTGGTGAATCATGAGACCCTTATAAAGGTAGGTGAACTTGGTGGAACAAGTTGATATACTATCAACCTACACGTTCCTGGAGTACTTTTGGATTCAGTAGGACGATTATGCTCGCGAACAATAATTCTTGGTGGTATAATTGACTTTAACTAGTAGTGACATGGTTTGATGATTTCAGCATAATGACTTGGAGTAATGAGTAAGAGTTCTTATTGGACTTGAGTTTTGGATTTAAATAGGTGGTCCCAATAGACTATTAATGATGTATGAGGTCACATGGTTTAGAATAAATTGGATTTAGCCCGATGATCTCGATCATGATACCATGTTTCATGGTGGATAACGAGTGCGAATACTTGGAGTTGTCGAATTGATTTACAAACCTATGTGGATTGGCCTTGGAGATTAGATGGCCATGTTATTGAAAGATTGGTGGATATATTGTGACGTAATCCCTGCAATAATATGTGAATTATGAGGACTCTAAGCGATTATGTAGAACCCCATCAATATTGGATTGTAGGAGTGATGGGTCGAGTAATGATCGACAATATTGATGAACCACTTGATCGGATTAGTAGAAAGGAAATAAGATATTGGATTTGGTATACTAAGTGTTTCCTTAATATAGAAATGCAGTACCCTGTCCATTGAATGATCTAGCTGGACATTTGGATTTGTAGCATCCTAGTTCAAGCTTAGCAGCTTGTATGCTTCCCCGAGCTTCCCGCATAGGGTCGTATGTGCAATCTATGTTGTACGATACTTGTAGTGTTTGGGATTAGTCCTTCCCTCAACCCTCATGTTGACTAGCATGAGTGGTGTGGAGTTGACCCATGCGAGATGGTATCTTTGATGAAATAGGGTGATTTTGTCGAGAGTGGGAGGTCAGACTATTGGCATCTAAGGAATGTGCCTAGAGATAAGATGATAACAGCTCACCCACATCCTAAGTTCCTTGAAACCCAAAGCATCACCAAGCCATAAGGTGGTTAGATTACGACCATAGAAAACAACTCTAAGTCGTTGGAATAGGGCCCATACTCCGCCCGACCACCATCCCTCGTGTCAATGTCAAACATGGACATGAAGGACTAGATTGTTTTGGACCACAAACCCCTCGTCCAGCAACCACCCTTAGCAAGTCCCCGTTCTTCTCACCTGTCTCATAAGAACTAAAATTATGTGATGCATGGGAAAATGTGTTGTTGTCCTCACGGACAACGTATTTACTCACCCAATAAGAGGAAGAGCACCTTAGTCATGTTTGGACGAGTCCCAAGAACGCCGATCGCTATGCCTCTTGACGGTACAGTGTTATCTCGAGAAGGTGGGCTTCTCGAAGCAACCTGAAGACAGCGGAAGTCTATCCTACCCAAGACGAGACAAAGAACCTCCATGGTTAGGAAACCACGACAATGACAAAGAAGCTAAAGACGTCAACCACCGATCCTGTACCGACTACATCAACGACGTCAAGAAGCCTCGACAATTCAAGATGATGGAACCTTCGGACAATGAGAGAAATCCGAGGGCCTCTTCTTGGTCCAAACCAAGGACGAGAGTCCTAACTGGATCATGGTGAAAGCCTGCTAAAGGTGATTCACCCGCTTACCAAGCCGCATACCCTGAGAGTGGATGACTAGTCTATAATCTTGGGTAGCTAGCTCATCCAGAACCCCTCGCGAATCTTCCAAGATGGTAGGACCTGTTTGGGACTACGAGTCTCCGAGCTTAGACTCATGGGTGGGACCTAACCAGACCCTTTCGCGAGAAACCTTCAGAGCCCACTGCAACACTCTCGAGGATTAATACCACATGCGACCTTAGCTTGCCTCCCATAAGGGAGTCAAGGACTTCCCCATCAGCAGGGAGTTACGCTAAGACTTTGATAGTTCGTTATAGCACGAAACCTCTAGATGTCACAAACCGGCTTGAGCAGCCCAGGACCAGAACCCAGGCACACTATCTTGCCACGTATTCCGACTTTGGAATACACTTGCAAGCCAGGACCTTGCACGGACTTAGTTCACCAAGCCCTTGACCCTTGTTCAAGCATAAATTATTGCAAGAGCCCGCTCACGATCAGGCAAGGTCCTGCGGAGTATTTGAAGCGCTATCATCAAGCACCTCAAGACCCAGAACAGCAACATGGGGACATGAAGACTACCTCCGACTCAAGATCTTGTATCTCTCCAACCCCTAGCCTAGAAATCTCGGGGAGGAGATTTTCTTAAGGGGGTAAGGTCTATAACACCCTCTGTTTGGCTTTCCTGCCTAATTTACTTATTTCGAAAAATAGGACCAATTAAAAAGTTTTGTGAATGCTTGTAATGCTTGAAGTGACTGTTGTTTGCTTGCTTGATGGTATGCTTGTGTTGGATTCTCAATAATTCTTATTACTCTCACGACTCACCTCCTTAGCCCAAAACTCCTTCCTAATGATCATGCCATGTGCTTAGGACCAGAAACTATTTTTACCAAATATTATTTTCACCAAAAGGCATTTCTTTGAATTAAGCTTTCAAAACCGTGGCAGCCACAATGGCAAGGCCAAGCAACAAAAGGAAAAACCTGCTCGATGCTGAGACAAAAAATCTAACAATGAAGAAGCACATGATGATGAGGACAAACAAGCATCTCATGGCTAGGAGTTCCAGAATGCTGTAGATATTATGTGCATCGATACAGGCCCATCGTTACCATCCACGCACAGGTACCTTGAAAGTGTGTTATATCGACTAGAGGGGTGAATAGACGATTTTTACAAATTCATGTTGAGGAAATTCCTAGTGAGGAAAGTTCTCGGTCATGAACTGAGTGCGGCGGAAATAGTACTCAAACAAATATGTAAAAGGTACTATAGGAAAGTACTCACAGTGAGTTGATAGGTTCTGTTTGCACAGGTCACATAAACAGGATAAGCAGGTGATGGATAAATCAGGTGAAGAAATTGAGGTGCGGAATTCAGAGAAATTCTTCAATCAAATTCTTCACACAGTACAGCTGAAAGTCTTCATGTCACACCTTGTATTTATCTTTCCTAACTAATTTACTTATTCCAAAAATAAGGACCAATTAAATTTGTTGTGAATGCTTGTAATGCTTGAAGTGACTGTTGTTTGCTTGCTTGATGGTATGCTTGTCTTTGATTCTCAATAATTCTTATTACTCTCCAGACTCACCTTCTTAGCCCAAAACTCCTGCCTAATGATCATGCCATGTGTTTAGGAACAGAAACTATTTTTACCAAATATTATTTTCAACAAAAGGCATTTCTTTGAATTAAGCTTTCAAAACCCCTCAGATGAGATTTATACCACAAGTCCTAAAATTAGGGGATTTATTTTTCACAAATTATTTTATTCAAAACCCATTACCAAAATGACTTCCCAAAACCACAATATTATTATTTTAAAGGTTATTATAATATTTTATTTAAATTCCTTCCTCTAAGGCCAGAAATGGTCTCTTATGAAGGAAAGTTATTTTTATTGCTTTCAAAATATTTGAGAAAATTTAGGGAAACTCACTTGACATATATATTCCATATATATGAGTTTCAACACATGGTCATGTTCAAAATATTAGGCAAACCCCTTCAAAACCATTCCTGCCTATTTCAAGCTTTTGGAATATTTCTATAACAAATATTCTCAATAAATTCCTGTAAAATTCCAGCTTGTCACCTATGATATGTTTGATGATCTTGCCAAGTTTCATCTCAATCCAAGTTCATTTGACTCTCCTAATTATTCTAAAATGCTATCTGTGTAGAACCAAATTTGAGCAACTCTATAGTGCCAAGTGTCTCCAATTGTGCTCAAATTTGGTAGGCATGTTCTAATACTCCAATAATGCATCCATAACAAGTGGTGCATCAAGGAGAATAGAAGAACTTGTCCCAAGCCCCTCAAAACCCTCTCTGTTGATTTTTGACTTTGGGAAACTTTACATTATAAAGTTTCTCCAATTGACGCCAAACTTTTTGGGCATGCCTTAATGCTCAAATAACGCCCCCAGACAAAATATTGGATTTGTGGGAATTGATTTGAATAGCCTTGTAAGCAGAAAGCCATTTCTAACCATTTCATAAGTTTTCCAAGTCTACATTGGAAAACTTCTTCACCAAATCCCAAATTTGGTGTCCAAGCTTATTTTCATCTATTATTTGATCGTGTTAAGTTTCATATCAATTGAAGTCCATATGATTGCCCTGACACTCATCAAACACCTTGTGTGCACTCACTAAAGTGGCTACCTTGGCCCCTTCCACCTTTACCCTTGAGCTTAACTTTCTACCACAGCCTCCCCTAGATACCTTTTTACTCCAGTAGCATTTCCATGGCCACTGGTCAATTATTGGAGAGAGACCCCTTGTAGCTATTCCTCATTTTTATCCTAGGATCAACATCCTTACCCCTCTTGCCCCACGTCTGCTTAAGCTAAGGCCCCTTATCATTAGCCCTAAGTTTGCTGCTGCAAACTAAACAGCAGTCAAACCCCAGTCTAAACCAGTCCTCTTGGGTTCAAACTCCTCCAGTGCTTCGTGGTACACATGCGTTGCATGCTTGACACCTTGGCCTGGCCAAAGGGTGGTCTAGGAACTAAGTGGGGTGGTGACCACAGCTTGTCTCAGGAAGCCATGGGATTCCCCTTGACCAGTGCAACCCCTTCCCGATGCAACCTTGCCTCCAAACCCCTTCTGGCAAGCGTGCTCTCGCCATGCCCAGAACATCCAGAGGGCTCCCGAGCTCCACCGCGTCGCCCGTCTCCTTTCTGTCCCCATATCGCTCTCCCCTCCTCCTAGGAGCCTCCTGGAGTGAGCCATTGGAGCACCCGAGCTCCCCATGCCTCTCATGGTTGCAAGGGTGCCGCTTCGGCTCGGGAAAATTCGAGAAGCCCTGCCTCCGTTCCTTTCCTCCGAAGCACGCCTAGGGCGCCAGTCCCTTAGAGGAGCTCCCATGTGTTTCCTCTCTCCCTCCCGTCGCTGGAGCACCATAGCCATGACCAACCATCGGTCGGCCTTCCGCGGCCAAGGCCCCGCGCGTTCCCATGTTTCCCCGGCCGAAATAGGACCCCAGGCCCACGCGGCTAATTGCCGCGAGCGTGCTGGTGGCCGCAGCACCGCGGCAGATGGCCGGAGCAGCCAGATCAGTCGGCGCCCGCGCGACCCCCTCCCCTGCCCTCCTCTGTGTCGAGCGGGAGGAGGACGAAGGAGCTGACGGGTGGGCCCCCTCAGTCAGCGGCTAGGACCCGGGGCCACCGGTTTAAGTGGCCGCGCCTCTGGCCTTATGCCGCATCCCTGCATGGGAAGCATATTTAGCAGAATACGCCTTCGGCGTTGCTCCTTCGGTGGCGAGCCGAGCAGATGGGCCGGCCAAATGGCTATCCCATGCGTGAGCGTATCTTAACCCTCTGTAATTCCCTTCCTTTTTCTTTTTCTGGTAAATTCAAAAATCAATAGAAAATTTAATTTAACTCCAATTCTAGTGATTCAAATTTCTACAGGTTCCAAATTCAAAACCTATCCAAATATGTGTATGGCATGTTTTTCTAGAGCAACTTCCTCTGGTGTATTTATTTAAATTCAAATCTGGAAATATTTAGCCCGACTTTGTGAAATTCCTAGAGGATCCAAATCATCTCAAAATGGAGTGATTCTAATTTCCAGAAACATATTAAATCCCTACCTAAGTTTCTAGCCAAGGTGGACATTTTTCTCTGCCTTGTTTTTGTTGCATTAAAGAAATAGCTCATTTTTTCTATTTATCCCACATTGTAAAATACCTAAAATATTCATAACAACTGCAAATCCAGTGAAACAACTTCCTAAATGTTTCTAAAATTGTTCTCTGTTAAATGAGTGCCTCCACTCATTTTTATCATAATATTTTCTGTGGGCTTCATAAAGGGTCCCCTATTCCTCCTTTCATCTACTAAAAAACCACTGATGATCCAATTCTCGTCTAGCAAGCTTCGGGTATTTTTCTTATGACCAGAGAGGTCCAAGAAAAATAAATTCTATTTTACATAGCAGTTCTGTTTCTTCTTGTTGTGTGACTTACTGTTATTATTTCCGACGATAGTTGATGGGTAGATGGAGTACTCGGAGTTGGAGCGGAAGACCTCGAAGACCACGAGGACTTGTGAGAGCAAAGGAAAGCAACCCTTTGACCATGTCTGAGCAAATGTTATATTTCATTCTAGTATAGCAAATATTTCCGTTGCATTTGGTCATAAGCATCGGTAAATCATTGAAGTGATGTTACCGATGGCTCCTCTGGAGCTCTTGCATTTCGAGCATGATCCTACCACCTATTAGGGTCACGCTAATATCATGTTGACAAGTAAAGCTAGAATAGTAGTAGCATGAGCTTGATGTTGGTTTAAATCAAAGGTTTACGAAAACCCTGTTGGGTGCCACTAATGCCCGAGGGTGATGAGGAGTTAGGTGGCCACTTTTGGTGAAGTGGTGCACTAGGTATTTTGTGTGAGTATGGTTTCGGAAATGGGAATAGATTTATGATGTGTCGACCGTCCCAACCTTACATGTACGACCACGTTACCCCTTTATGGGACAGGGCTTTGTTGATTACTTTGGTCGGTGCTAGCAAAGAGCCACATTACTAGTGGCGGGAGTGATGTGTGGTCACTCTCGTGATGGGGTCGTGCCAGGTAGGGCGACTATGTCGTTTTTACGTGTTCCAGGCACAACGTTGGTCCCCACATGGTTGTTATTGTCCAGAGTCGGTGCTCGTAAGACGTACATCATGTGGGATGGGTACCAATCGAGTGGACCTCTTTGTCTAGTATCGTCGGGGAAAAGGCATTGATAGGGTAGTTACCTCGGGTATGATATATACCGCGAGTCGTGGATGACATGAAAGTTGACCGGATCTTGTGGGTCCAGCGTACTACCTCTACAGAGTGTAAAACTATTCGAATAGCCGTGTCCACGATCAAGACAGTTGGGTGCTGCTGCTTAAACTACGTCTAGTCATTTCCGCATAAACCAAGTGTGTGTGTGAGTGTGTGGTAAATGGAGTTAATACAGAACAGTTGATATGACCAAGTCTGGTGACTTGGCATATCGGGTGAACCCGGAGTGTTCAGCCCACGACAGATATATTGATATCTGTAACCTGTTCTTCTAAACAACATCTAGCTTATGTTGTACCTCCATGATCATGATTATTTACCGTTAAGCTGCTATCCACCAATACTGCATATAATTAGTTATCCTACCAATTGCATTATCCATAGCATGGGCTATTTGCGACTACAATCAAAGTACTCATTGGCTTGCCACTGGTTATTTCATTGATCAGGTATGAGAGAACATGATATGGTGAAGAGTAACTTGGTGACGTTCCTGCAAGCTAGGACGCTTCCCAGTAAGAATGCCTGTAGGTTAAGGATGAGGGCTTGGGTCTACGCTTTCTACCAATATTTCCTCTATTGGTCCAGTTTGGAGTGTTGTCCCTTATGGCCTATATGTATGTAAGACTTGACCGCAACGGTCATTTATTGTATTAAACGGTATGTATGGATGTAGGACTCTTGTTATTCAGTTTCTGTCTGTTCGGTGAGCATTGATCTCTGGGATCACTCAGCACGTTCATTCGGCGACCTCGACTCATACGTTGGGGTCCCCACAGAGCTGGTACATTGATCTCTAGGATCACTGAGCACGTTCATTCGGCGATCTCAACTCGTAAGTCGGGGTCCCCACACTTCAACATGCAATTGAGGAGATGAAAAGAGTTGAAAAAATAGAACCCATAGCTCGATGAAGACAATGGTTGATGAGCCAGTTCTAACTGTTGTGACAGTTGTACGTATGGTTTGGAGCGGCTTGGCATTGAAAACAAAGGACACATAGTCCCGGGTCACACAGTCCCTACCGTAGTCTCGTTGAGCTAAGGACATATAGTCCTCACCCAACACTTGTGGTAAGTCTTCAGGGTAGACTTCCAAACCCTCACTAACTCGATCACCCGGCAAGCCACAAGTGACTGCTGGATGCTATACACCATGACGCCTAACTGTCTCGAGGATGCAGAGTCCTCAAAGGTAACAAGCGTCGGTTCTACATAGGAACAATTTCTTAAGTGATGCTCAATCACTTTGGGTTTTGCGTTTTGGTTTGGGTGTTTGGGGTTTTTCCTCACTTGATGATTTTCGCTCAAAGTCCTTGAGAAATTGGGTTGCTCTAAATGAAAAGTGTGAGTTTCTCTGAGAGCATCCAACCAGCTAGTTGTTGTGGGGCTCGACTATTTATAGCCAGGGAGCATCCCAACATGATGTGACATTATTGCGTCCAATGATATGACCACTGTGTGTATAAGGTAGGGGACAGTGGCGTGCGGCGCAGCAACGGTGAGAACTTCCAATTGTGAAAGTCCTCATGTCTCTCATGTTTCTCACTTGGAGGATCTAGTAGGTGTAGGTTTGAGTTGAGCATGATGAGGAAATTCTTTCTTTAGTTTTACCTCGACCCCCTTTAAAAGTACGGTGTTCCTATGACTCAAGAACGAAGAAAATGAAACAGAAAGAGTAAATCTTCAAGCTTCAAAGTCTTTAGAGCATTTTCTTCGGGACACACCTAATTCCTCATCTTCAATGTCTTCATGAGGAATAGCAATTTCTTTGCAATTTCTTCGCTATCTAAGTCTTAAAGGTATGACCAAAGTCTTCACTCGATGACATACATTTTAGGGGTCGATATTATTCGAATAACTCAAATTCCCGAGTGACTTATAGAGCATGTGTACACTCACAAACATATCTGTCTCTTAACCAATAAGTCTTCGATCCACCAAAATCACTAAGGGGCACTAGATGCAGTCACAATGTCCCCCTTTTTGATGGTTGATGAAAAATAGGTTAAGTTTTCAACGGGGATAAAAATATGAAGTGTAAGTACACAGTTGGAGGAACTTGATTGCAAGATATAGAGAAACTCCCCCTGAAGATGTGCATGTTTGAGGAATTTGCTTTGGACTACAAATGCACACTGATGTTTATATCATGGAGACACCCCCCTGTATCTTGTAATTCATGCATGCATCTAACATATACTAGGAGGAATTTGAAATGCATGATGAAAAATGGTGTGTGACAAATTTCAGTATGTATGCATTTAATCAACTTGAGGAATAAGCATGCGCGGAAAATGTTCAAAAGTGTCAGACCACCACCGGACTTAAGTTACAACTCATTACAACAAAAACTTCAGAAGAACTCATTACAGTAACTTAATAAAGTTTATAATAGCCCATAAAGTAGACCCACTTGAAGACTAACTCATATTTCTCCCCCTTTGTCATCATGTGACGAAAAAGTAAAAAAACTAAGGACTAACTCCCTTGAAGAAATTCACTTCTGAGGTGGAGGAGGAGCGTTGGGGTCGGCCGTTGCAGCAGTGTCATCAACGTCTTCTACTTCGTTGGTTGTGCGGGTTGAAGAAAATGAGCTGGCCAAGTTGAACTGAGCCTTCAGAGCCATTACTTGTGCAATTGCATCCAGCTGGCAGAGCTCAGTGTGCTCATGGAGAGGACATTTTGAAGACTCCAACATTTCATAAAAGGCCTTTGCAGATTCCTCCATCTCATCGTCCGAATCCCGAGCATCATCAAAGTCTCGCACCATGTCTTCGATCCCGGTACCATGCTCGTCCGTGCGACGACGGACCACCTCAGATCTTGTGCGTTGTATAGACTCACCATGAAATGTCCACACCGTATAATTAGGCATAAAACCCCTCCTTTGCAGGTGTTTAATCATTACAGCCTCTGTCGTGTTTTTATAGTTGTCGCATCCAGGACAGGGGCAATATTTTCTTTCCTGGCCATTGGCGAATGCGGCTTTCACAAATTCCTTTGTTTTTACAAACCATTCTTTCGTCATCTCTTTCTGACTAGGGTGACCAGTATACATCCACACACGATCAATCATCTTGCCTAGCTACTAAAGACAGAAGAAATAGATATATATATAATTCAGCATTTATATTCATCGGTTAATCAGGTTCGCCATTTTTATTACGTCCAGGCAACCTACATGCTAATAGGTAAAGATAGGTCCTAATCCCACCCGAGTATGTGTAGATTGGGTTAGTTTTCCCATGCTCAGCTCCGGATCCAACGCAAAATTTTGGCAGCACCTCCCCGTTGTTCTCCTGATACACGTCTCCACAATAAACAGAGAGGATGTGCATCCGGAGAACAACATGGAGGCACTGGCGAAATTCCGCATCGGATCCAGAACACGGCATACGGGAAAACGAACCCAATCTACACATACTCGGGTTGTCCATGGATAATGTTGTACAATACGAAAGGATGGCGGTTATAAATACACATATTTATAGATGTCGCCCTTTCGAACGGGAGACGCATACTGGTCACGCATGCTGATAAATTAATTTAATTACCTAAATCTAGAAAGTTTCATCCGGAAACCGAGCCACAGTAAATGAAGTGGCGGGGAGGAGATGAAATTTGTAATGACCCACGAATGCAGGGGCGGAGCTCGTACAACGCACAGGGAGGTCTTCGCACAGCAGACCTCACATCGACGAGACAACTATCACATGTAAATCCACCCGATCAACACAAATATTCTAATTATGTCATTTTAGAGGAAAACAAGTTAAGAATATAATATTCATGAGCTAACCAAGGTTTTTATGCCATTTTGTAGCTACATGGGCTAATTATCTCATTGTTGGGGAAAATAAGGTAAGGAGAATAAGATAGAGGAGAAGAAAGAGGAGGAGGAGGAGAAGAAGAAGAAATCAAGAAGAAAGAGAAGGAGGAGGAGTAGAAGAAGGAGGAGAAGAAGGAGAAGGAGGAGAAGGTATTCTTCTTCTCTTCTTCTCTTCTTCTTCTCTTCTTCTTCTCTTCTTCTTCTCTTCTTATTTTCTTCTTCTTTTCTTCTTCTCCTTCTTATTTTTGTCTTCTCCTCCTCCTCCTCCTCTTCTTCTTCTTCTCCTCCTCTTCTCCTCCTCCTCCTCTTCTTCTTCTTCCTATTCTTTCAATTAAGCTAACTAACTAACTAACCTAACTAACCAAGCTAACTAAACCTATCGCTAAACCTAGATAGCACTAAACAGCAAAAAGATAACAAAAACAGAATCTACCACTAAGTAACTAAAAAATAATCTAGCTAACTAACCAAGCTAACTAACTTCTCCTTATTTTTTTCTTATTCTCTTCTTCTCTTCTTCTTTACTTCTTCTCCTTCTTATTTTTTTCTTCTCTTCTTCTTCTTCTTCTTCTTCTTCTTCTTCTTCTTCTTCTTCTTCTCCTCCTTCTTAGTTTTTTCTGCTCCTCTTCTTCTTCTTCTTCTTCTTCTTTTTCTTTTTCTTCTCCTCCTCCTCTGCCTCCTCCTACTCCTCTTCTTCTCCTCCTCTTCTCATCCTCCTCCTCCTCCTCTTCTCCTCCTCCACCTAACTAACCAAGCTAACTAACTAACCTAACTAATTTAACAAGCTACCACTAATTAACAAAACAAAATCTACCACTAAGCTACCTACTAAATCTACCAACTAACTAAATCTACCACTAAAACTACTAACAAGAACAACTACTAAACCTACTAAAACTACTAACAAGAAAAACTACTAAAACTACTAACAAGAACAACTACTAAAACTACTGCCACTAAAACTACTAATAAGAAAAACTACTACAACAACAATAAAAAATCATGCTGGTAGTTATAATCTAATTCCAAAAAATAATGCGGGTGCGGGGGGGTGTGGGGGGTTACCGGGAGGGGCGGCTGTGAAGGGGCCGAGGTGTTGGGGGTGGGGGGGCGCCAGGGGCAGCGGCGCGATGGTGGTAGGGCAGCGGCAGCGGGGGTGAGGTGGGGCAGCGGCAGGATGGTGGTGGTGGCGCAATGGTGGCGGCGGGGGCGACAGGGGCAACTGCGGGGGCGACAGGGGCGACGGCGCGACGGGGGCGGCGACGCGATGGTGGTGGCTGCGGCCGGTGGGCGTCGGGGATTGGGAGAGAGAGAGAGGGGCAGGGTGTCGTTACACAGTGTGGGTGAGAGAGAGAGGGGAGGGGTGGGGGGAAAGAGCCGTTAACGGAGTTAGCTCTTTGCCGTCTGCCGACGGACGGCAAAGAGTCTAGACTCTTTGCCGTCTGCCTCCGGACTCTTTGCCGTCCGCTAGCAGATGGCAAAGAAGGAACTCCAGTTTGACCTAACCACCCCGCAGTCAGGTGGGCCCATCTACATCTTTGCCGTCCATTGTGAGACTCTTTGTCGTCCGCTAGCTGACGGCAAATATGTGACTGATGGCAAAAACACTCTATACCATCAGCCAGTGCTTTGCCGTCTGATTTGTTGAAGCTGGGGCAAAGACACTCTTTGCCATCAGCTAGCAGACGACAAAGATTAGGCAGATGGCAAAAAACTATCTTCCAGTAGTGCTAGGGCCAATGAAGTAATGATGTTCATCAAAGAATTGGACCCTGTCAAACTTTGTCATTCTCCTTTGTAAGGTTTGATACCCTTCGGCTGAAGATTTGGCTTGAAGCGGCTTCCAAGTCTTCGAGTATTTCCTGCTTGAGGAATTTGAGACACCACAACTGATGTATGAGGATTCGTAACATGTGGTTCACTAGAAGATTCTTCATTTTGTGCCAGAGCAGAGTCTTCACGCACATGTTTTTCAGTCTGAGGAATATGCTGAGTTAGTGTATCAGTTGCGGGGACAACAATTCCTTCAACATTTGCATTTTCATCAGCTGATGCAACTGATTACTGTGCAGGCGCATACTTTACTAGAGAGATCTTTTCTCCAAAGCCAGTCAGAACTTCAGTGGCACAAGGGGACTCGGGGATTTGAGGAATTGGAGGAACCATTGGTGAGTTTGGATGAGTTTGTTGCCAAAGATCATCACGAATCACACGTGTGTTGCAGCCAATGTGCACATCGTCCTCTTTTTCTTCAGTAGTCATCTCAGGGTTCTGAGGAGGAGGACTTGAGGCTTGAGGAATTTGATCAACTTCAATTTCCTCATCAATGCGTGTGGAAGCTGCACACCAATTTTCATCCATTTCTTGAATGAGATGTTCTTCACCAAAGGGTACAATCATGTAGGAAGGTGCAACACTCAGAGGAGTTGCATCAATTGGAGTAGATGAAGAAGTAGGCAATGTCTTCAGGCGTTTGGCCTCCGAAGACTTTGAAGGTGTTGGTGCCTTTCTCTTCTTGGCTTCTTTCTCAGCTGCTTTTGTTTTCTTCACTTCTAATGCAGAAGGAAGTGTGACTTTCTTCACCTTTGAAGATTTTGGTGAAGGAGCATTTTCTTTAGGCATTGCATATTCAGTTGTAGGCCTGGTGGATTCTTCAGCAGTTTCATCAGCTACATGTTCATCAGCAGCGGGTGTATCAGGAACACGTGGATCATCTGCAGGTTCTTCATCTTCATCAGCCACGTCTACAGTGTAGCTGGCCTGAGGAATTGATGGTTGCATTGGGACTGCAACCCTATTGTTGTACTCAGCAATGGCTTGAGTAGCGGCCTTTAAAAACCTCACTTTGACTTCTTTGCTGTCAGCACGAGGACTTGTGTATTTCTCTGTAAGGGTGTTAGTGCATATAGTGCCCCTTAGTGATTTTGGTGGTTTGAAGACTTATAGGTTAAGAGACTGATATGTTTGTGAGTGTACACAGGCCCTATAAGTTGCTGGGGAGTTTGAGTTATTCGATGAATGTCGACCCCTAGAAATGATTGTATTCGGGTGACGACTTTGGTCATTCTTTGAAGACTTCGATTGCGAAGAAATTGCGAAGAAATTGATATTCCTCATGAAGATATTGAAGATGAGGAATTCGATGTGTCGTGAAGAAAACACTGTGAAGACTTTGAAGCGTTAAGATTTACTCTTTCTGTTTCATTTTCTTTATACTTGAGTCATAGGAACATCGTACTGTTAAAGGGGGTCGAGGTAAAACTATGGAACAAATTTCCTCATGATGCTCGAACCAAGCCTAAATCTACCAAAGCCTCAAAGTGAGGAATATGAGAGACATGGGGACTTTCACAGTTGAATGTTCAGACCATTGCCGCACCACACGCCACCTGTCATAGATCTTATCCACCCAACAGTCATATTATTAAAGGGCATTTATGTCAAATCATGTCGGGATGCTCCTAGGCTATAAATAGCCTCCCCCCACAACCACTAGTTGGTTGCTTGCTCCGAGAGAAACTGATGCTAGTCATTTAGAGCAACCCAAATTCCTCAAAGCCTTGGAGATAAAATCACCAAGTGAGGAAATACCCCAAACACACAAACTCAAACCAAAACCCAAGTGATGGAGCATCACTGAAGAAGTTGTTCCTGTGTGGAACCGATGCTTGTTACCTTTGAGGAGTGTGTATCCTCCAAACGGCTAGGCATCATGGTTTAGAGCATCTAGTAGTCAATTGTGAATCGACGGGTGACAGAGTTTGTGATGGTTTGAAAGTTTGCCTTGAAGACTTACCACGCCTGTTGGGCAAGGACTGTGTGTCCTTAGCTCAAGAAGAATACGGTAGGGACTATGTGTCTCGGGACTATGTGTCCTTTGGTTTCAATAACAAGCGGCTCCAAACCAGACGTACAATTGTCACAACAGTTGGAACTGGGTCGTCAACAACTGTCTTCATCGAGCTACTGGTTCTATTTCTTTAACTCTCTCATTTCCTCAATTGTATGTTGATGACTTTCATCTGTACTGTTTGAAGAATTTTTCTGAAGACTTTCTCTGAATTTCCTCACCCTCAAATTCTTAACCTGAGTTAACCTTCACGTGCTTATCCTATACTTGTGATCTATGCAAACCGAATCTCTGAAATCTCACTAAGTACTTTGCTGTAGACATTTTTGCGCCCCTGATCTGGCTCTATTTCCGCTGTACTTAGTTCATGAGTGAGGCCTTTCCTCACTAGGAATTTCCTAAGTGATGAAACTGAAAAAATCACCGATTCACCCCCCTCTAGTTGATATAACGCGCTTTCAATTGGTATCAGAGCAAGGTACTCCCTTGTTCTGTGTGATTTTGGTTTAACCGCCTGGAGTTTTAGTTATGTCAACCGTAGGTATGATCAAGGTTACTACAGGATGTCCCTAACTTCGAAGGAAAGGACTTCCCCTACTGGAAATGCATCTTCACGCACTTGACAACGATCTCTGGTATATTGTGGAAAATGGTATTCCCTACATCACTGCTTCTACCTCTGCCGCTGATGTGAAGAAGTTCAAGCAACTTGACTCACAAGCAATAAATATCATCTGTGGCCATATGAGAAAATGTCAGTATGGCACAGTGAGTTCTTTTGGTACAGCTAAGCTTATCTGGGATAGGCTGTCCAAAGTCAACGAGGGAGTCTCAACACAGCGTGACTCTTGTGTCGATGTTCTTCGGAATCTCTTCAATCGCTTCAAGAGGCTTGACAATGAAAGCTGCCAAGATACCTTTGATCGCCTCACCGACATCTCAAATGAACTACAAGCACTGGGAGCTAGAGACATCACTGACCATGAAGTTGTGAAGAAGCTGTTGTGGTCTCTTGATCAATGATTTGACACACTGGTTCTGATGATACAAGAACGGAGAGACTATAAGATGCTTGATCCTGATGATATACTTGAGAGACTCAATACTCATGAATTCCAACAAGAAGAAAAGTAAGATCTGTATGGACCAAGCTACTCAAGACCTCGTGCGCAGAAGGCTAAGGCTATTTCCTCATCTAAAGAAGAAGAAACTGATTACAGTCTTTGTGACACCGAAGAACTGGGACAGGAACTTGCTATGCTCATGAAGAAATTCCAGAAGTTCACAAAACGTCGCCAGTTCGGAAAATCTACAGGAAAAGATATGAGGAAATCAGAATCTTCATCCGAGGACTACAAGAAAAGAACGTGCCACAAATGCAAGAAATCTGGTCACTACATTGCTGATTGTCCTCGCTGGGTGAAATAATCAAGGAAGAAGAAATACAAGGATGAAAGTTCTTATGAATCGAAGAGGAAGAAGAAATCTTCAAAAATCCTCATCTTCAAAGTCCTCATCGCACAAGTAGACCAGTTTCAGAAAGGCTCGGGCACTCATTGGCATGGAAATGGATTCTGAAGACGAATATGACGAATGTGATGAAGAGGAAGGTTCTGAAGTGGAGTTACACTCTGGTGTGGCAAGTCTTGCACCGGCTACCACATTCGTCAGCAAGTAAATCTTCAACCTTGAAGAAAATGACAACGCTATCTACACTGATGAATATGCTGATGACTTCGCCCCAACCTATTGCTTCATGGCAAAAGGTTTAAAGGTACCAAACCACACTTCCTCCTCTGATTCAGTGAACCTGATGATTATCAAAAACCCAGTTACTATAACTTGCCAACATTGCCACTAAGCAACAAAGTGCCATTGAAAAGCTTCAGAAATTGCTAGACAAAAGTGATGATCCATTGAACTATGAAATGAATCATACTCAAGTCCTCACTGAAGATGTAAAATGTCTTCAGTCTAGATTTGATAGTCTTCAAGATCTTTATGGCACACTCTTGGCTGATCATGAGAAACTTTCCTATGAATTTCTTCAAAGGAAGCTTGATCTTGAGAAGTTAAGAATGTCTCATGATGATATTTGAATGGAAAATGATTCATTGCTTGCTCAACAGATCAGTACCACTCAGGTTGAATTCATTCCACCATGTGTGAAATGCGTCGAGCATGAAACTACTAATTCTTCACCGGAATCATCAAATGCTTCTATCGCTAGAAATTCTTCAACTGTTCCGGTGGTATCAAATTCTTCACTTAAGGAAACCACAAATGCCACTAACGAAAATGCAGGGTCGAAGGAATCGTATGTGACAGGCATATACAAAAGTCTTAAAGGGCATCAAACCCTTTGCAATGTGCTCAAAACGCAGATTCTGAACAAGAACCCGAGGAAAGAGGGCATTGCCTTCGAGAGGAAATTGAATGCTGATGGATCATACTAGAAACCTCAACAATATGCCAAAACTTCATGGGTTGCTGCTAAAGGCCCTTCCATTGATCCATCCACTCTAACAGGCTTTGCATGTGAAATATCCTATTCCTCTGATGAGTCATTTGACTCCAACTATAAACTGTTCAAAAATCAATTTGGTGAAGTGTTTGCTTGATATGTTGGTACTAACTGCAGGAATGGGCCTCCCCTGAGGAAAATCTGGGTTCCCAAAAGTTGCTTGGAAAATCTTCACGTGAATGTCCTCATGACACCATCTATGAAGAACCAGAACCCAGATCAAATTCCTAAGGTGGACCAAAGTCTTCATGAGGATCAAATTCCCCAAATGGTCAAAATTATGCTCGTACTCATGCTTCTGATATGCAGGGAAGCTACAAGGGACATGAATATGAGCATTATTCCTCAAATCATTATGTTCATATGTCCTCAAAGAATTTCTCTGCATATTCATTTGAGTACCCTAAACCACCTACTATGAAAAGAGGTGCATTTGCTTCAATGCCTCCATTCTCTTATGGTTCTCGTAGGATGATGAACTCTTTGCCACCCCTTCAAATGTGGGTGGTGAAGAAATCAAAACTAATCACTTTTGCACGTCAGGTCTCCAGATGAAAGTCATCATCTGAAGAATTTGCTGGAGGCCTGAGGAAATTGCTTGATTGGACGCAAGCTAAAAATGTTGAAATGATAACATTTCACTCGTCCTCAAATTTATTGTTTATAATGAAATTCTTATCTGATGAAATTAATATCATATTCTTCAAGTTTGAAGCATATGAGATGGTAAGTTGTACTAATTCATCTTCAGGATGACAAACCCAAGAATAAATAGTGGGATGTTGACAGTGGTTGCACAAATCACATGACTGGTGATTAAAGCCTATTGATGAATATGACACTGACTCCATCACCACTAAAGCAAATCATTTATGCTGATAAAGCTAAAAACAAGGTATTGGGACTTGGTAAAGTGGTTATATCCAAGGACCGGCACATGGACAAAGTCATGCTTGTCGAATCTCTTGCCTCATGTGAGTCTCAATGCTTTGTGATCTTGATATGATTCTCATCTTTGGAAAATACAGATGTTTAGTCATCATGGAATCTGACAAATCCAAAGTCTTCGAAGGCTTTAGGACAGGAGATTTGTATATTGTTGATTTTACCACACGTCCTCAACCAGCCACATGTTTACTAGCAAAAACCTCACAAGGCTTGCTATGGCATCGATGACTTGGTCATGCAGGCATGAGGAATTTTCACACACTGCCGAAGAAGAAGCATGTCGTTGGCATCAAATCCGTCAAATTCCTCAAGGACCATCTTTGCGGTGCTTGTGAGTCTAGAAAAATAACTAGATCAAAACACCCCTCGAAGACTATCGTGACTACTACTTGTCCGTTTGAATTGCTTCACATGGATCTCTTTGGACCTACTGATTATGCTACTCTAACCAATGCAGCCTCTCTATATGGCTTTGTCATCATTGATGACTATTCTCGCTACACTTGGGTACACATCATTCTGTACAAAACTGAAGTGCAGGAAGTCTTCAAACGGTTTTCCTCAAGGTCCTCGACGAACTTCGTCGTCAAGATCAAACACATCAGGAGTGATAATGGGACATAATTCAAAAATACTGGTCTTGATGATTATCTTGATGAACTTGGTATTACTCACGAATTGTCTTCTCCCTATACTCCTCAACAGAAATGCATCATTGAACGCAAGAACGTGACTCTGGCTGAAATGGAACGTACAATGCTTGAAGAATATCAGACTCCTCATTGCTTCTGGAATGAAGCAATCAACACTACGTGCCACATCATCAATAGGGTATATCTTCACAAATTCCTCAAGAAAACCTCATATGAACTCCTCACTGACAAGAAACCCAATGTAAGTTATTTCAAATTCTTTGGTGCAAGATGTTGGATTAGAGATCCTCACCATAGCTCAAAGTTTGCGCATAAAGCACAAGAGAGTTTTATGCTTGGTTACGGAAAGGACTCGCACACCTACAGAGTCTTCAACACCTATCACAACAAGGTTGTTGAAACTGTAGATGTGTGGTTCGATGAAACTAAAGGCTCGCAAAGGGAGCAACTGCCTCCTATGCCAGATAAATTGCCTCCTGAGGAAGCCATCAAGCTCAAGGCTACTAAAGAATCATTCCTACTGAGGAACAACCCCTTGTTGAAGAAGTCGTCCCCAACACTCAGGAAATTCAAGCAGGCGCACCTGAGGAAAATGCTACAGATCAAAATCCTCAGCCCAATCAAAGTCTTCAACCAGCTCATCCAAGTATTGCAAATAAAGTGGAACTTGACAAAATCCTCGATGACATCAATCCGCCAGGTCCTCTCACTCACTCAAAAGCTTCATACTTAGTTAACTTTTGTGGGCATTGCTCTTTTGTGTCTATCACAGAACCCTCAAAAGTTGTCGAAGCCTTCATGGAACCTGAGTGGATTAAAGCCATGCAAGATGAAGTTCTTCAGTTCAAGCTAAATGAGTATTAGAACTTGTTAAAAGAGAAGATACTCGCAAGCACAATATCATCGACACCAAGTGGATCTACCGAAACAAGCAAGATGAGGATGGTCAGGTTGTGAGGAACAAGGCATGGCTTGTAGCCCAAGGCTACACACATGTTGAAGGAATTGACTTTGATGAAACTTTTGCACCTGTTGCTAGACTTGAAGCTATTTGAATATTACTTGCTTATGCTAACCATCACAATATTACTCTATATCAAATGGATGTGAAAAGTGCATTCCTCAATGGTAAGCTTGAGGAAGAAGTACATTTTGCTTATCCCCCAGGTTTTGAAGACCCAAAGCATCCTAAAAAAGTTAGTAGACTCAAAAAGGCACTCTATGGCCTCAAGCAAGCCCCTCGGGCATGGTATGATACATTGAAGGAATTCCTCATGAAGAAAGGCATCAAACCCGGTTCACTTGATCCTACTCTTTTCACAAAATCCTATAATAATGAACTATTTGTGTGCCAAATATATGTCGACGAAATTATTTTTGGTTGTACTGACAAATGTTACAGTAGTGAATTTGCCTACATGATGGGTTAAGAATATCAAATATCCATGATGGGGGAGCTGAAATTCTTCTTGGGTTTGCAAATTCGCCAACAACGCAATGTCATATTCATATGTCAGGATAAATACCTCAAGGATGTCCTGAGGAAATTCGGCATGCATGAATGTAAAGGCGTTAATATTCCTATGCCTACCAACGGCCACCTATGCACTGACGAAAATGGTAAATATTTCGATCAGCATGTATATCGTTCTATGATTGGCTCTTTATTGTACCTGTGTGCATCTAGGCTAGATATTATGCTTAGTGTTTGCATGTGTGCATGTTTTCAAGCAAAATTGAAGGAATCACACCAGAAGGTTGTGAAACATATTCTTCAATATCTAGCTCACACACCAACACTAAGATTATGGTACCCCAAGGGCTCAAATCTTCACCTTGTTGGATATTCTGATTCTGATTATGCTGGTGACTGTGTGGGTCGCAAGTCAATGTCAGGCACATGTCATTCCTCGGAAGATCATTAGTCTGCCATTCCTCAAAGAAGCAGAATTGTGTATCACTCTCCACTTCTGAAGCAGAATGCATTGCTGCTGGATCTTGTTGTGCTCAACTGCTGTGGATGGAGCAAACCCTCAGAGACTACGTCATCAACACGAAGAATGTGCCCCTCTACTACAACAATGACAGTGCGATCAAGATCGCCTACAACCCAGTACAACACTCGAAGACCAAGCACATCCCGATTCATCATCATTTTCTTCGCGACCATGTCCTCAAGGTCAATATCATCATTGACCATGTGAAGACTGATGATCACCTGGCAGAAATCTTCACAAAGCCCTTGGATGAGAGAAGGTTTTGCAAGTTGCGGTGCGAGCTAAATATCCTAGAGTCTTCAAATGTTTTGTAAACTTGCACACATCCTAACACTTATGCAAAATTGATGACTTAGATGTGCAACACACAAAGTAACGATTTTCTTCAACCAATGAAGAATATCACTTTAAGTGTGAAGAAACCAATGAAGAATTTGGTTCTCATGGTCCTACGACAATTGTATGCGGTGCCTGAAATCATCATTCTTATACGATGGGTCACGCCAGCGCCCTACTTTGAAATTCTTCAAGTTGGAAATTCTTCAAAGTTGAAACTCTTCAATCTCAGACTTTTCAAAAATTCCTCAAAATTTTCAAACTCCTCAATTTTTTAAAAATTCTTCAAAACTTTCTGTCATGATCTTCATTTGACTATATATACATCTATATAATGAGTTTTCAATGTCCTCAACAACATTCACTTATTGCTAAATCTTCAAGTTGGTATTTCTTCGAAGTGAATCTGATTGGACCCGACTCCCCTCTATGCTAAGTTCAACCCAGTCCATTGTGAATTCTTCATATGCGTTATGTTTGATACTTTTTCAAAATCCTCACTGAGTCCTTGTCTACTGAGGACTTTGTAACAAAATCCTAAAAATTCAAAAATAAATTTTATACGTTACCACAGTAACCGCACCCACTACTCACATTCACATAACCACGATCTGCACCGCTTCGATCGTGGGTACCACGTGTCATGCGGAGACGAATGGGCAAGGGCAGTTCCGTCCAAAGTTTTTGCTTCACACCGTTTTCACCTGAGCTATAAATAGCCCAATACCCCCGCCCCCACTCACTCAAAAACTCGTCTTCTCTGCTTGATCTCAAAACCTAGCGCCGCCGCTAGCATCTTCGTTGCCGGTGAGGAAAAGCTTCACTGCCTCGGCCTCGTCGTCGCCGGACTCACGCCGACTGCGGAACATCTTCCTGCCCCATCGTCGTAGTTGTCTTCAGTCGCCAAGTTAGGGCACTGAAGATCTGGACCGAAGAACTTCTATTTTACTTCCCCAGTTCATTGTGTTCTTCGCATAGGGTAATTAAAATCCTATTTTATAGTCCTTGTTGATCTCTTTATTCCCTTAACTTTTGTGAAATCAGTTTTTCCTCAGAAAATCTCTTAGCTGTGCACACCATGTCTAGAACACTTGATAAATTTCACTAAGCCACTAAATTCTTCACGAGATTCCTGAATTGTGTAAATTTTCAAATCTGCACAACTCTGGAACCCAAGATCAGAATGGTTAGTCAAATTCCTCAACTTAAGTAATTTTTCAATTTCCTCTAATCTAGGAACGCATATGACCTCTCCAAATTCTTTGCACTGGTACTCTGTTCACATGTACAAAATGTGAGCTGATGACTCACAAGGTTCTCATCAACTTAACTCATTTGCAACATTTCTTGAAGAAACATTACCTGTGTGCTCATATTCATCAAGAATACAAATTCCTCACCAAAAACCTCAGCTAAAGAAAATGGAGGAAGACAGAAAACAGAAGGGTGACAATAAGCTGGAACAGAACACTGCCTTTGAGATGCCTGAGGAGATATATGCTGAGTACTGCACGTGTGATGAGGAAGTTCATGGAAAAGAAACTATAGCAAAACGCAAGATAAGGCTTCAAAAGATTGAATGTAGATGGGCAAAGGAGTGGAAGGAATATAGGTATGTCACTCCAAAATATGCCAAGAAGTTTTACCTCAAACCTCCTTGCAAAAGGTTGCCACAGGGAGATCAACAAGAGCACAACCCTTGAGTGTAGCCACAATTGATGATTATCCTAATGAAAAAGACAAGTATTTGTCCTAGCTGCAGAAAAAGGCTAAAGCTGTTGTCACAAAATTTAATGAGGACTCTGCTGCTGTAGCTACATCTGCCACATCTTGTGTTGATGAGGTTTCAGCTACAGAAAAACCTCAAAAGAAGGTTCTGCTGAAGAAACCAAGTCTCAAGCCAAAGGCCTCATCAGTAGTATCAAAATAGAAAATTCCTCAAAAAATTGCAACAACTGCCAAGTCCTCAACTGCACCAAAGTCTTCACCCCCTCTAAAGTCACATCAGACTGAAAATCCAGGTTCCTCTGTACCATCACCCACAGGCTCAGCTTCAAAATCTTCACCAGGTTCCAAGCAAGATTGTCAACATTCCTTTTGCATCAGAAGGAAGTGAAGAATATGATGATGAAAATCTTCAAGCCATCATCAGGAACAAGCAAGAAAGAGTTGCACAAGCTACTGGGAGCACAAACTCTCCAAACCAGACACTGCCAACACAATGCCTGATGAAAATGATCCTTCACCTAAGTCTTTGAAGGTGAAAAAAGTGACTCTTCCGTCTACAACATACGTGAAGAAAACAAAAGTTGCTGAAAAAGAAGCCAAGAAGAGAAAGGCTTCAACTACTTCAGAGTCTTCAGAGGCAAAACGCCTGAAGACTATGCCTACCACATCATCAGCTCCCGTGGATGCTACTCCCCTCAATGTAGCACCATCATATATGGTTGTTCCATTTGGTGAAGAATACACCATTCAAGAACAAGATGAGGAAATGGATGATAATCGCTCTGCTGCATCCATGCCAATGGATGAGGCAATTCAAGCAGATCAAATTCCTCAAGACACAACACCTCCAATGATTGCTGAAGAAAAGGAGGGTGATGAAGACATTGGATGCAGCACACCAGTTATCCATGATGAGTTCTCGGAAGAGGGTCACCCAGACTCGCTAATAACAACTCCAAGTCCTCAAACTCCTATAGCCACTGAGACTCTGAATGGCTCCGAAGAAAAGAGCTCACATGTGGAATTAGCACAAGACCAAGAATCAGCTGCATCAGCTGAAGAAACTGAAAAGGAAACTGCAGCACCAAAAAGTGCATCTCCTCCCTCGGATCAGCAAAATCCTCAAGCTGAAGAACAAGCTCCTACTCAAAATGCTGAAACTGCAATTGTAGTGGTAAATCCTGAAACTGCAGTTGTGGTGGCAACAACTCCTCAAAATGAATAGCATCATAATCTTCAACCAAAGCCTCATCAGTCCTTCTCATAGAGGCCAAAGTTTCAGAAGCAAGACTTCTATGATGAACATCATTTCTTCACAGGAGAAAATCCTTATGATAGGCTTCGCATCAGGCATAGAAAGTTCCGGACCAGAACTTAACTCAACTACTGTGCTTTTTTGCTCTGTGGAAGAGGAAAATATTTCATCACACCCATATTCCTCATTGTGACATGGAGGAAATTCCTTGTTTCACCCCAGTACTCAGTGTTCTTCACGATGCAGGGCTATTTCCATTCTGGATATCTATTGGTGACTGGAATACTGACATTATTCTTCAGTTCTATGACACATTACATATCTCTGGTGACCCCAAAGACATCAACTCATTGGTCTTGGACTGGATGACACAGTACACCCACTAAAAAGCTCCAGCCACTGAATTACTTCGAGCTTTACCGATATCAATACCTTCAGATGAAGCAATTTGACCCTATGATGATAGAGAGCTGCCAAATCATCTAATGGAAGTCCTCATGAAACCTTTGGCTCCGGGACAACCTCCCAGGACAAGATTCCTAGTGAAGGAATGGAAGTATGTGCCCAGGACAGTTTACAAAATATTGTCATATACCATCGCCCCAATCAAAGGGCATGATAAGGATGAAGATGTTGTTGGGATCATGAAGAATATCCTGTTTCACATCGTTCATGGCAACAAAATGAATCTTCACGATTTCTTCTTGAGGACTTTCGCTGAGAATGCTTTGTCACCAATTGAGCTGAAGATTTATGCATCTTGGATCATGAGATTCATTAGAAACAGATCTTCCATCAACTACCAAGATGACTTTCAGAATCACCTCGGCTATTTTCCACCTCTCAAAGTCATCAAGAGAACTTTGAACCTGTTGAAGGCAAAGGAAAGTCTGTGATTGATGAAGGAAATTGGCCCCTGGATGGTCAATTTTGCAAGGCTGTCTCCTATTCCTCATATGATGACACTGCACTCAAGAATCTGATGGCAGAGCAAAACGTCCAAGTCCAACTGCCCCAAGGGTGATGACTAACAAAGAGCTTCTTATCATTCTTCACCAGAAAGGCGATCACAATCACAATTGGTAAAATGTCAGTTTGGATCCATTGTGAAAACCCTCAATGAGACTCAAAATGTTGTGAAGAAAAATCACTATTATCTTCATGAGCTAATTGATCGCACTTGGGCCATATTGTCTCACCTGAAGAGTCCTGAGGAACTTGAACCACTGGAATTCACTCAAGACATTGACTGGTTGTGGTGTGACGCCCTTGGTTTAATCGTACGCTAATCATACACGCAAATGCGTATGATCAAACCCAAGGACTCATGGGAAGATATCACAACACATCTCTAAACACAAATAAAACAATACAATATTAATATTACAAGACAGGGGCCTCGAGGGCTAGAATACAGAAGCTCGATAAACACACGAGTCAGTGGAAGCAACAATATCTGAGTACAGACATAAAACATGAGGTTCCTTAGAGAAGGCTAGCACAAAAGAAACATGATCGAACGAGGCGAGGCCTCCTGCCTAGGAACCTCCTAACTAATCCTATCTTCAGCGACCTCCACGAAGAAGACATCATCGGGGCGGCAGGCGTCGGCAGGAAACTCCATCTCCTCGGCTCCATCATCTAGACGTAGCAACGGATCAAGGGGGCAAAGGGGGAGAAAAGCAACGGTGAGTACTCATCCAAAGTACTCGCAAGTCTTACATCAAAACTATTCTAAGTATGCATCAATATCAAAGAAGGGGTTTATATGTGGACTAACTGCAGCAATGCAAGAATAGCGAGAAGGCCTAGTCCTATCGAAGACTAGCATCTTCAGGGTCTTGCAGCAAAACACGAGAGTAGAACAGGTGTAACACAAATAATAGTCATATTGTTGCAGCAGTATTAAAGTGAGGTCACACCCAGAGATCCTCCCTTGACTCCCTGCGAGGAAGCAATCCCGGGGCAACTAAAAATCCAGTTAAGTAACAATTGCAGTTGTATAAGATCAGGGCACAACTCCAAGTCGTCCTGTAACCGTGGACACGACTATTAGAATAGTTAATTTTCATCCCTGCAGGGGTGCACCACATTTCCCGTCACGCTCGATAACACTCTGGCCGGACACACTTTTCTCGGTCATGCCCGGCCTCGAAATATCGACACGTTGCAGCCCCACCTAAGACTCAACAAAGAGGCCAGCCCGCCGGTCTAAATCCTAAGAACAAAGGGTTCATGGGCCCAGTTCCCCTTCACGCTCATGCACGATGCGTGGGCAGCCGATGTCAGTCCTAGCATCCCTTAATCACAAGCACAATGCATCTCGGGACCACCCGGGCGCGTGCCGCTACATTGTTGACATCTGAAAAGCTTCGGCTGATACGCGACGTCGAGTACCCATAATTCTTCCCGCGTAGCTGGTTAGTGCGAAAAGGTCTCCAACCAACCCAGATCAAATACCCAAATCCATTATCATTTTAATTTGGCGATCGACACAATCTCGCGGGAATCCATCCGTCTTAACAACTAATCATCAATGATCCCAGTAACATGGTCGAGTAACTGGGTGGTTGTAACATCAGGGGGAATCCGAGGTATCACCCTCATTGGATTCCGAATGATGTATCCGTCAAGGTGGGCTTAGAGGAATCACTCTCGGGGGTCCCACTCTTGAGGGGTTGCACGACAGAGGCATCGCCGGGAATGGTGAAAGAGGAATCACCCCCGATAACCACGACCGACTAGCTATACTACAGAGATATCATCAGGAGTACTTAGCGAGGTGTCACCCTCGGTACTCGATAGTATCTCTGTACCGCCGTACAACTAAGGGGAGTGTATGTGCTGTGCCGGGTTTGGCTCGTTGATCAGGGGTCGAGATTTGAAAGCAAAGCGGAGCAACTGGACTACGAGGTCAGAAGGGATGACTGCTCCACCTATACTAAGAAGATTAAAGGTACAATACTGAAAGTAGCAGTTCATCAAAAATAGGCTATGCATCAGATATAGGAGCAAAATACTAATGGAAACAGGAGGAAGATAGACATAGGCGATATAGGGATGATCAAGGGGGATTTGCTTGCCTTCCTGCTCTGCGGAAAAAGGCTAGTTGGCACGGTCGTAGATGTACCCGACAGCAGCGTCAGTCTCGGGGTCTACCGGTAAGAAGAGGGGGAAGAAACAACAAATAATAGCAACGGTGCAACACAATGCATGACATGGCAAGATGCAAGCTAGACATGAGCTAACGCAGCAACATCCGTCATAGACGGGTTGGAAGAATATCTCACGATATTTTCCCGAGTCTCGGGCTACTACCGGTCAAAACGGAAAACGATGAAAAAGTTTCACGTTTGCTATGCTAGGGCCACGTGACACATGAATGGACCGTGTATCCGGGTTCGTCTCGTTGTGCTCATCAACTTTCATGTTGAAAATATTTTGATCTGACTTACGATTTATTTCATATTAATTTTTAAAGTTTTATTAATTATTTAGGAATTAAAAACAGATTTAATTAATTAGTTAAATAATGTTATGACATTGGTCAACTGACTAGTGGGTCCCATGCGTCATAGACTCAGTTTTTAATTAGTTTTAATATTAATTAATCAGATTAATTTAGTGGGGGACCCACGTGTCATACTCTAATAGGTTAATTTAATTATCTAATTAACCGATTATCTAATTATCTATTTACTTAATTAACTGATTACTTAATTAATATATCTATTTATTTATTTATTTATTTTATTAATAAAAACATATATATATATTTCTTTTTCTTTCCTCTACAAACATGTATACATATATAATATAACATACATACAAAATACATACATGTATGTAATACCTACATACATACACAAATACAACATTTTCATTTTCATCTCCCTCTTTCTATCTTAACTCTCTCTGACATCTCTCTGTTCATCTCTCAACAGAGAGGAAGGGGGAAATCTCCACTACACCTACGAGACCTCAACGGCGCCGGAACGCGATGGCCATCGCCGGAACGGAACCAAAACGGAGAGAGGAGGAGAGGGGTGTTCTCACCGAGCCCGTAGAGGTGCAAAGCGGGCTCAAAGGGTGGCAACGGCCGACAGGGTGGCTCCGGTGATGCGGGGCGGTGTCGGTGTCGAGGTGCCCCGGGACGGGGCGGAGCCGGCGTGGTGAAGTGGTCCGGCGGCGCTGTGGAGAGGGAGGCCGGCGTGGAGAGGCGCCGCGGCCGGAGGGGCCCCTGGCCAGTTGTGGCGATCGGTGAGTAAAGGAATGGGGCTTCGGCCGGCGGGGTGGAGCGTGGTAGATGCCGGTGGTGTGGAAAAAGTGCAGGGGGTCGGTGCGCCTGGGCGACAGGAGTTGGAGGAGGCACTGAGGGGCGACGGGAAGGTGGGGAGCAGGGGGCTCGGCCAGGGGGCATGGTAGGTGGGGGTGAGGGAGATCGTGGGGAGAGAGGTGTAGGTGTAGGGGGGTGGCCGAGGGGAGCCGCAGGGTAGGGGCCGGCCGGAGGGAAGGGTGTGAGGCGGCGGCGCGGTGGCGCTAGGGGAGGTTCTCGGCGACGGGATCTGGGCGAACGGGCGAGGTGGGGAGCGAGGGGAGGGGCCCGCTGGCGCTCGTGGGAGAAGGGGGGTTTCGGTCCAGGGAGAGGGAGCCACGAGGGATAGGGAAGGGGCTCGGTCGTTGGGGTAGGTGGGAGGGGTTGGTGGGTACGTGGGGTGAGGGGAACTCCCCTGACGGCGACGGGAGGTAGTGGTGAGGCGATTAGGGTTTTGCCCGTGGGAGTGTGGCTGGCCAGGCTGGGCCGAGGCCCAAGCGAGAGGGGGGTTGTTTCCTTTTTTTCATTAGTTATTATTTTATTTTATCTTAACAGTTTATGTTTTATTTCAATTTAGTGCATTTAAATACTTCTAAAATTGTTGATCTATCCAACATAATTAACTATACATTATTTGCTGTAATAGAAACATTTTAGATTTCATGTGTGAATTTTTTTTAAATCTTGACATTAGATTGCCCTTGAATTTGAATTTTGATTTGAACCAAATGAAGATTAGCGAAATGGATTATCACAACCCAAAGGTTATGGTAACTCAATTACATGGATTACTGTAGCACAAATCCAAGGATGTCACAACTCTCCCCTACTAATAAGAATTCTCGTCGCGAGAATTTGGAGGTAGAAGGAAAAAGCTCGGGGTATTCATCTCGAAAATGATCCTCGCGTTTCCATGTGGCTTCATCTTCAGAATGATTTGACCACTTCACTTTAAGGAACTTGGTGACTTTGCGACGATTCTTACGTTCAGCTTGGTCGAGAATGCGGACCGGATGCTCTTTATAAGAGAGGTCTTGTTGCAGCTCAAGCATATCATGATCCACTGCTCGAATAGGATCCTTGAAGCAGCGGCGGAGCTGAGACACATGAAACACATCGTGAACCTGAGACAGGTGGGCCGATAGTTCCAATTGATAAGCCACTTTTCCACTTCTTTCGAGAACAGTGAAAGAACCAATATAGCGAGGAGCTAACTTGCCCTTGATTCCAAAACGATGTGCACCTCTCATTTGTGTGACACGAAGATAAGCCTTTTAGCCAGGTGGATAGACCATATCTTAATGATGACGGTCATACTGACTCTTCTAACGAGACTGAGCAGCCTTCAGATTCTCTAGAACAACGCGGATTTGATCTTCAACATGTTGGATAAATATCCGGAACGAAGAGTTATCGGTCCATTGAACGGCGGCTCGAGAATTTCATACGAAGCCAAGTGTAAGGGATACCTTGGAGTCAAAGATGTACAGGAGAGTCAGGTTTCGATCCTATGGAAATTTGGGTTATGGATCCACCATGTGGGCCAAGAATAGGCAGAGGGGTGACATATTATACGGTCTTGGTAGCACGACAAGTCGGGGGATAACTTGTCAGTTATGTTGGCAACAACGTCGGTACCAAGGGCGGGGGACAACTAGAACCATTGTCCTGCTCGTTGAAACGAGGCAGACCAATAGGCAAGGCTCTCGTCCACCGGCGATTACCGGAATGTTATCCACAATAGTAACAGGGTCCTACTGACAGAGTTGTATACATAGATTTTTATCTAAGCAGGGAATTAACACTGCTTAGATAAGTAATTTCCATAAGAAAGGTCAAACAAACAATGGGAAGGAAATGTGTTCACACACACAAGTTTTAGAGTATACCATTCCCGAGGAAAAATAGGGTATGGTATACATGATAGGTCATCAAGTACATAACCTTTTAGATAAAGAGGCATGAAGAATCATGATGTTTACCCGTACCATACGGTTTGGATAATCGATCAAGAACAATTTAGCATTGCGCTACCAATGTTCCTGTTGAAATCTAAAGTACCACATCCGTGCTTCGGGGTAGCATCGACATGGTCATCAGATAAAGGTTGGACTTATGGGTATACAAAGAGGATTCATGAGGAACAACTTATGAAATAAGTCATATAGTTTCCGCATAAAAGGATGGCGAATCTTACATACGGAAGAATTTATAACAATAGGTCCTGCGGCCCGGTGTGCCAGACCAGAGATCACCGTACCGTGTTACATAAGACCAAAGTTATAATTATTGGGAAAATGTTCCATCCATCATATCTACCCAAGATTCTAATCTGATTAGTGTCGTGTAACGCCCAAGATGCGATCCTATCCTCAATTTGGCACGAGGGCCTCGTCAGGGATAGAAGCGCATCTCGTTGTTTCGCAAGAATGGATATCGTTACAAGTACATGTACTGAAAAGAAGAGATATAAAGAATTGGCTTACACTCGTCACAAGCTACATCAGAGTCACATCAATACAATAAATAATCATCATGAAGAAGAGCAGGGTCAGACTACGGACGAAAACAAACGAGAAAAGAAGAACGACGTCCATCCTTGCTATCCCAGGCTGTCGGCCTGGAACCCATCCAGGATCGATGAAGAAGAAGAAGAAGCAACTCCAAATAAACAATCAACGCGCTCGCGTCAGAAAACCTTTACCTGTACCTACAACTGGTGTTGTAGTAATCTGTGAGCCACAGGGGACTCAACAATCTCATTTTCAAAGGTATCAAGACTAGCAAAGCTTAATGGGTGAGGCAAGTTTAAGTGGTGAGGTTGCAACAACGGCTAAGCATATATTTGGTGGCTAAACTTACGAGTACAAGAAAAAAGTGGGGGAAGATCTACGCATAGCGGACGTAACTCCTGATGATCAAATGAATGATCCTGAACACCTACCTACGTCAGACATAACCCCACCGTGTTCTCGATCGGAGAATAAACTCACGAAAGAGACAGTCACGGTTACACACTCAGTTGGCAAGTTTTAATTAAGTTAACTTGAAGTTCTCTAGAACCAGTGTGAAACAAAGTTTTCACGTTGCCACATAACCGTGGGCACGGCTTTCCAAAAGATTTAACCCTGCAGGGGTGCTCCAACTAATCCATCACAAATTACCACAAGCCGCATAGTAATCCTCGATCACGAAACCCGCAATCTCGTCGGAATCCTTAGTGGAAAATCTCAACTCTGAGATTACCCAAAGCATCAACGGAATCCCGATGCACAAGACATTCGTCAAAGGTAAAACTAATCCAGCAAGGCCGCCCGGCGTGTCGACGATCCTGATAGCAGCCGCATATCTCGTTCTCAGGACACGACGGATGAGCAATGGTTACCACGCCAGATGCCGAGTTGCCTTGGGTAGCGTTAGCAAGCTGCTCTGTTTTGGACCAGCACCATCAGCACTGGCCCTCCCTGTATTATGTAAAATTACTCCTCGGGTTCACGACTCCCTATGCATTTCAGTATTAACAAAATTATTATGTTGGGAAAATGTAGTACCAATGTTGGGCCTTGCCAAACCAGCTTTAATCTAAAACGAATTATCAAGGGGGTCCCCATAACAACCCCGATCGTGTTAGGAGCGCTCAATTATGGAACATAACACCGGTAGCCGAAACTAAGGGGGCAAAGGTGGAACAAAACACCAGGCTAGAAAGGCCGAGCGTTCCACCTTTTACCAAGTATATAGGTGCATTAAATTAAATAGCATTTAATAGGGTGATATAACAAGGAACCCATGTTATCACATGAAAGCAACTGCACCTGCAACTAGCAACGCTAACACATGTTTAAGCAAGCGGTAACATAGCCAATCAGTGGTTTGCTAGGTTGTGAACAGGTTGAAGGTTTTCATGGCAATGTTGAGAGGCTTATATTTAACAGGTGGTAGACAACGAGACATAACGATTGAAGTGATAAAACTAGCATGGCAATGATAGTAATGGTGTCTGGCGAAATGTTCATCTTGCCTGAGATCTCGCTTGGAAGAAGATCAACTCCTTGAAGCAGACGATTCGATGTAGTCGAACGGGTCCTCACAATCCGACACGCTTGCGGAACTCTATCGTGTCGAAGCAAACTGGAAACAAGAATCAACACACGTTAGTCACCACATGATGCACAACATATATGATGCATGAACAGCTGAATATGTGCAAGACACGACATGGCAATTCACAACAATCAAACACTACACATTAAGTGAAGTCCAATATGCAACAAGTTGCATATTGACGAAACTCCACATACAAGTTATTTAGTTCTATCCCAATTATTTACTCGACAATATTAATTGTGATTAAACATGGCAAGAGGTGAAGCATAATTAAACTATCTATCTAGGCATTTTAAATGAGGTCGGAAATGACATATAGCATCTCCGAAACGACCTCACATGTTAATTTACAATTCTGTTCAGATCTGAACTAACACATTTAAATGTTTGTTGAACAGCAAAACAAATAGGTTCACGTGATTCTACGTTTCGTTACAAGCAATTTACACATAGAGAACATCTCCAACGGAGCTACGGTTCAAAAGATACAAGCACCGCAAGATATGATGGCATGAATGCAATATGTGTGCAACGAAAGTCACAAGCATTTCAAAACACACAACCGGCAAGAAAATATGGAACTACACGAGATTCTAAGCAAGTTCCATATAGGACACGGCCAAAACGGAGCAACGGTTCAACAACTACGAACTAAACAAGAAATCACTACAATCTGGCAAAATCAGCCACATAACATTTTCTACACCCCCCAACTACGAGCTACACAAATCCAATATGCTCAACCAAGGCACGATACGATAGAGGGAAAGAATCACTACAACATACAACTAACAACACCTAACATGGAAGCATGGAACACTAGGAAAAGAAGTCACGAAATGGTTGCTCACAAGCAGTTTCAGACTTAGTGAAAACCATAGTTTATCAAAGTGCAGTTTTTGATCTGAAGGCATATTGACAGCAGCAAAACCATAAGCTACATGACTCCAAATGGCATGAAAATTGACAGAATGCTAGAGAACCCTAAAGTCTACAACTAACTCCATTGCATCAACCTCAAAAGAGCTAAAAATCACCAGATAAACTCATGCAAAGACAACAACAAAATATAATAGATTTCAGACTTAGAAATATTTCAGCATCTCCAAAACAACACTATTTCCTAGCAAGTAGAGAACAAGAAAACCACAACTAAACATGGATTTCTATTGCAACCAAAAGTACGAGGGGCTAGACTAAACATCCAAGAGCACCCCTCTAGTTGACAACTTAATCATAACAAGCACGGAATAAATCCCACAAAATAAACAAAAGGGGAACATGCAAAATATCACGCGAACTAACTTGCTCAAAAGCTAAAACTAAATGCATAGTTAAATCCTATGTATTTTTTCTACCCCGAAAACATATATAACATAAGGGGTTGCAACACAAGAATATCGCCACACGTATATGCAAGATAATGTCCTAAACACGGTATAGCAAACTAGCTACGGAATCCTACATGTAAAAATACCAACGACTACTCTAACATACATGGCAAAAGGGTTCCTAAAACATGAGGATTTTATCTACGGGATTTGAGCAAACCGGACACGCACTAAAATAAACACAGAACGATTAACCTATTGGGACAGCATGCAAAACTAGGCATATGGCAAGCCAAACTACGTCAAACATGCATGCAAGTTACAAATTCGTAATCTATGCGAAAATCTACACAAGATACATATATAGACCATATCGATCTGACATACGGTTTGAAAACTACGAGCGTTCTAAAATTCTATTAAATCCTGAAATAACAAAATCCGAGAATAATCCTATAATCAACTAGTGGGCCGAAACTGATAAGCGCCATATAACTAAACAACGCCCGGGGCGAGGGTTAGAGGCAGGGTTGCTCACCTCGTGGGCCGGTCTGGACTGAGGAGGTGGGCCGAGGCTTTGCTGCAGGAGGTGGCCTGGGGTGAGGCCAACTAGGCCGGGGCGGTCGGCCCACACGCATTGGGAGGCCGGTCGGCTCGGGCGGTTCCTCGTCCATCGTTCAGATCGGGACCGATGGGAGGCGGCGGGTGGCACCAGGCGCAGGGCGGCAAGGGATGGCGACCGGGGCGGCGAGATCCGGCAGAACCGGCTAAGCAGGGTCGAGCCGGCGGATTTGGCCGGATCCGGCGACCAACGGCGGCAGGCGACGGCTGGTGACAGGAGGCGATGCGGCGGCTCGTGCAGGTTGGGGCGACGGGAGGCGGTCGAGGCAAGGGCGAGTAGGAAGGCGGCCGGCTCGGGATCTCCGGCGAGCATCCGGCAGATGGGGCAGTGGCGCTAGCTCTGGCGATGGCGGTGGGGCTCCGGTTGGTGGATCCACAGCTCCTGCTGCACAAGGAGAGCTCGGGCTGAGCTCGGGCCACTGCCCGTGCCCGAGAGGAGGAGAGACGGGCCTCGGGTGGCGGTGGCCGATCCGGGCCGGGAGGGCCTGGCTCGGGCACTCGCGGGCTGGTCGGCGGCTGGCATGGGAGGAGAGAGGGGGTGGGCTGATGTGCTCGCTAGGGTTGGTGGCACGGTTTTCGAGGAAGAGAGAGGGACGCAGAAATGGAAGGGGAGACCCTTCCTTTTATAGTTGGGGTAGCTAGGGTTATCCGAACTCGGCTCAGTTTTCGACCACGTGATCACGATGAAACGGCCACAGACGCAGGAATGTCTAGGTGGGTGTGTAGAGTGGCTAGGCGGAGGTGAGAGGGAAATAGCGCGGCACGGCAACATGATATTTAAAACCCCAAAAACATCCGACGATAGACCGAATACGGTGCCGCTACGATCGACCGTTCGTGTACAATACGGACTCCAATTGTGTCGAAATTTGGCAGGTGGTCTACCTATATCTAAATAAGACCGCACGTCAAGTTTCAACCCAATCAGAGAAAGTTTTATTCACACTTTTAAAACCAAGATTTAGACGATGCTGCGGGCGCGTGCGTGTGTGGTCGGTCTCAGAACGACAACGACAAGAACCGGCAACTAATATCTGATGCACTTTTGAAAACTAGCGGCAACGGAATCCCCATGCAATGCGGATGATGCGAATGATGCAATGATGATGCGGCAAATAAAAATAATCACACGACGAAAACGGAATAGAAGGGGAATCTTCTGTAATGTCGGTCTCGGGCTGTCGCATGTCGAGACACCTCAGACTCCAGATACGTGAGAAGAAAAGATGTTGATGCAGGATCCTCAGGATATGAACTACACAAGCAATTCTTGAATCATGAGTTCAATTGTCAGACACATGAACACCATGTCAAGACATTCGTTCCCACGTGGAATTCTTACATCAAAATGCAACTGAGTTCTCATTTGAGAACCATCGTCGGGGATAACAAGGTTCCATGTGTAAGTCTGGATTAGCTCTTATGAAGGAACTTCTTTTCCCTTGATCAAATCAATCAGTTTCTTGGCGTGCTAAGAGAAGTTATATGAAGTGAAGATAACAAATCTTCAAAACATAAATCACTTCACACATGCGTGAATGATTTGGTATTTCCCAAGAGGAAGCGAAACAAAACTTTCACATATTCACGGCGGAAAGAGTGCACATGTTGAGAAATACACTTATTCAATCCAACATATTCTTCATGAGCTAGGCACAAGGATAATGCTTTCAAGAGCTTCACCGCCGAACCATGAATAAGTTGAGGGTGTGGTCAATGGGCTCAGCAACACTCCCTCAAGATTTTGATACGGATGCATTTCCAAAATCATAACATCAAGGAGATAACATTTATCAAGTCGAATGGTATAATGTCGTATGCTCGAGGGAACAAAAACAATTAAACATTGGTCGAAGGATGCACTCGAAAATACGGATGGAGTAGCAAAACCAATGTCAAAAATGATGAGTCAACACCCAACACACTAAGAATGAAATAATCAGTTGTTAACCTCAAGGCAATAGGGTTGCCAGAAGTATTGGAATCACACATCAGAGTTCACTTGTCGGTATACCGGTTAGAAACAACACAGGACCAAGAAATGAATGGTGATGTCGAGAAGTATTACTATGTCAAGGATTCTTGAGAGGTGCAATGATGCTCAAAACATTCTTGACATAAAGATGGTAATACCCCAAGGTAGAAGATAACATAAGCTAGATAACGAGGAACACAAGGGACAACACAAAACACAAACATGTTTGTGTAGGAGGAAAGGCAAGAAGGTTGTCGACCATAACACATATCATCGAGGAGCAAGGATGGTATTTGGTCGATACCCTGCAAGAGCCCGGGATGCTGATGATGATCACGACACATTTGTCGAGAAGCTTCACGAAGATGTAATCGATCAGCGATGACATCAAGCAAGGGAATGGTGAAGCAAGAGGTTGTCGGAATCATAGATAAGGCTGCTAGATTTAGGATTGAGATTGCCTTTCAGGACAACCAACATGATGTGGAAAGCTCGATGCAAGCTTAACGCACAGTTGGAATTTGTGTTTCTGGGATGAAGGGTATATATAGCATGGTCGAGCTCCAACATGAAGATGATGATGTAGCTTAACAGCTTGGAATGACATGATCGAGTACAAAGTCATAAACAAGGAAGGTTACTAAACATTGTTGAATCGCAATGCGTACTCGATCCAGTTATCGATGTACTTGCGTGTCGAACAACTCAAACACGAGGAAACTGGCATTAATGAAAATATCCTAGTTGATGAGGAGCTCACAAGAAGTTATATAGCTCCATGATATCCTCGATCTACAAGGAATAATACTTGGAGGTCGATCAACATTAAGGCTAGGACAGATATATTGATCTAAAGAAGACAAGTACTTTAACTCGTCTGAGAATGAAATCAAGGTAGGACAACATGGTCGGAACCACGATTGCAAAGGACAAGATCACAGATTCCAGATTTAAACCACAGAATGAGTGATTATCGACACGAGACGTTTCTATGATAGGATCAACGTCGTTTCCATGGGCATGAACACAAAGTTCAAGGTCGACTGCCACTTCATCAATGCATCACCTGCCATTTATTCCTCGCCTTTGATCAGGTTGTAGCTTAAAAGGATAATCTGGCAAAACACCGGAAGAGCAAGACTCGTGAAAACTCTTCGGGTCATATTGATTTAGGAAGGCATAGGTTCAACCCATTGGGCATCTTAGGAACATATACCACAAACTGCAAGAGTAATTAGCACATGCTTGACAACAGAGCATGGCCGACAAACGCATAGGATAAAACTTATCAGAAGGAGAAGACACAATTTACCAATGGCAATATGTATCAGAGGAAGCAATCACAAGAATTTTCGAAAGCAAAGGATGTCGTCGAATAATAACCCAGAATGAGTCTGGCAGTCCACAAAAGATCTGATGTGGGTATCGGTACTCAGTCAGAGGGAGATACGATGCAATGCATCGGGTTATAGAACATCTGAAAAATATTGATACTTAATTACCAAAGGAATTTGGATTTCCAGGTTGGTGTATCATAATCAGATGCTCCGATCAATTACAAGTAAGTTGAATGGACTTAGTTGGACAACCAACCAAAGTTGATTTGTCGAGAACCAGCTCTGTTTGAAAGGATGTCTAATCCGGAAAATAATCTATGAGTATCAGCAGATGATTGTGTGCATTCACACAAAGGTAGAATCAATAAGATCACGGGAAAATCACAAAGGATTTTAGTGAATGCTGCTAGACATACGGATTTAACCATAGCACAAGCAGATGAGAAAGGTCAAAAGCAATAGGCTAGTGGGGATTCTGACAGATCGAATAGTAATTCGAAGAACATTCGAAACCCATGACAACTGATGACGGATGAATTCCCGATAAGATAATTTGTTGCATCTCGCAAAACAAGAGCAATTGGAAAGAAAATATGAATGACATTTGTATGCAGTCATCCACAAGGGTTGACAGAGGAAGGGAAATTGCAAGAGCGATGGGCACAAGTTGTTGAGAGAAACATCGGAGAGTATTATCGAAGTCTTCTGACGGATTAAGCCATCATCTGGAATACAGGGCTCTCCGAAAGGAAGTATTTACGAGAACCTAATGTTAGAGTTAGCAAAAATCTTTAACCTGAAAGAGAAGAGAGAGTAGAGCCCAGAGTACAGGAAAGGAGTAAAAGATACTAATACCACCCAATTGAGATGTGGGCCCATAAGCCACAACATCAGTGTTAGTAAAGTTTTTCAAACACTAGACTCAACTTCGGCCAAGGAGTTGGAAAGTGGGCTACCTACAGGTAGTCGGCTCTGATACCAACTTGTGACGCCCTCGGTTTAATCGTACGCTAATCATACACGCAAATGCGTGCGATCAAACCCAAGGACTCACTGGAAGATATCACAACACAACTCTAAACACAAATAAAACAATACAAGCTTCATATTACAAGCCAGGGGCTTCGAAGGCTAGAATACATAAGCTCGATAAACACACAAGTCAGCGGAAGCAACAATATCTGAGTACAGACATAAAACATGAGGTGCCTTAGAGAAGGCTAGCACAAAAGAAACACGATCGAACGAGGCGAGGCTTCCTTCCTGGGAACCTCCTAACTACTCCTATCTTCAGCGGCCTCCACGAAGAAGACACCATCGGGGCGGCAGGCCTCAGCAGGAAACTCCATCTCTTGGGATCCATCATCTGGACGCAGCAACGGATCAAGTGGGCAAAGGGGGAGCAAAGAAACGGTGAGTACTCATCCAAAGTACTCGCAAGTCTTACATCAAAACTATTCTAAGTATGCATCAGTATCAAAGAAGGGGTTTATATGTGGACTGACTGCAACAATGCAAGAATAGCGAGAAGGCCTAGTCCTGTCGAAGACTAGCATCTTCAGGGTCATGCAGCAAAACACGAGAGTAGAACAGGTGTAACACAAATAATAGTCATATTGTTGCAGCAGTATTAAAGTGAGGTCACGCCCAGAGATCCTCCCTCGACTCCCTGCGAGGAAGAAATCCCTGGGCAACTAAAAATCCAGTTAAGTAACAATTGTAGTTGTATAAGATCAGGGCACAACTCCAAGTCATCCTGTAACCGTGGACACGACTATTCGAATACTTAATTTTCATCCCTGCAGGGGCGCACCACATTCCCGTCACGCTCGATAACACTCTAGCCGGACACACTTTTTTGGGTCATGCCCGGCCTCGGAATATCGACACGTCGCAGCCCCACCTAAGACTCAATAGAGAGGCCAACTCGCCGGTCTAACTCCTAAGCACAAAGGGTTCATGGGCCCAGTTCCCCTTCACGCTCCTGCACGATGCATGGGCAACCGACGTCAGTCCTAGCATCCCTTAATCACAAGCACGATGCATCTCGGGACCACTCGGGCGCGCGCCGCTACATTGCTGACATCTAAAAAGCTTCGGCTGATACCGCGACGTCGAGTACCCATAACTCTTCCAGCGTAGCCGGTTAGTGCGAAAAGCTCTCCAACCAACCCAGATCAAATACCCAAATCCATTATCATTTTAATTAGGCCATCGACACAATCTCGCGGGAATCCACTCGTCTTAATAACTAATCATCAATGATAACAGTAACATGGTCGAGTAACTGTGTGGTTGTAACATCGGGGGGAATCCGAGGTATCACCCTCGTTGGATTCCGAATGATGTATCCGTCAAGGTGGGCTTAGAGGAATCACTCTCGAGGGTCCCACACTTGAGGGGTTGCACGACAGAGGCATCGTCGGGAATGGTGAAAGACGAATCACCCTCGATAACCACGACCGACTAGCTATACTACAGAGATATCATCAGGAGTACTTAGCGAGGTGTCACCCTCGGTACTCGATAGTATCTCTGTAGTGTCTTACAACTAAGGGGAGTGTATGTGTTGTGCCGGGTCTGGCTCGTCGATCAGGGGTCGAGATTGGAAAGCAAAGCGGAGCAACTAGACTACGGGGTCATAAGGGATCGCTGCTCCACCTATACTAAGTAGATTAAAGGTACAATACTGAAAGTAGAAGTTCATAAAAAATAGGCTATGCATCAGATATAGGAGCTAACTACAACAGTAGCAAAATACTAATGCAAGCAGGACGAAGATAGACATAGGCGATATAGGGATGATCAAGGGGGTTTGCTTGCCTTGCTGCTCTGCGACAAAAGGCTGGTCGGCAGGGTCATAGATGTACCCGACAGCAGCGTCAGTCTCGAGGTCTACCGGTAAGAAGAGGGGGAAGAAACAATAAATAATAGCAACGGTGCAACACAATGCATGACATGGCAAGATGCATGCTAGACATGAGCTAATGCAGCAACATCCGTCATAGACGGGTCGGAAGAATATCTCACGATATTTTCCCGGGTCTCGGGCTACTACCGGTCAAAACGGAAAACGATGGAAAAGTTCCACGTTTGCTATGCTGGGGACCCGTGACACACGAATGGACCGTGTATCCGGGTTCGTCTCGTTCTGCTCATCATGTTGAAAATATTTTGATCTGACTTACGCTTTATTCCATATTAATTTTTAAAGTTTTATTAATATTTAGGAATTTAAAACAGATTTAATTAATTAGTTAAATAATGTTATGACATCAGCATGATGTCATGTTGACATCAACAGTTGACTGGTCAACTAACTAGTGGGTCCCGTGTGTCATAGACTTAGTTTTTAATCAGGTTTAATATTAATTAATCAAATTAATTTAGTGGAGGACCCACGTGTCATACTCTAATAGGTTAATTTAATTATCTAATTAACCGATTATCTAATTATCAATTTAATGAATTAACTGATTAATTAATTAATATATCTAATTAATTATTTATTTATTTTATTAATAAAAACATATATATATTTTTCTTTTTCTTTTTCTTTTCTCTACAAACATGTATGCATCTCCCTCTTCATTTTCATTTTTATTTTCATTTTTATTTTCATTTTTATTTTTATCTCCCTCTTTCATACACAAATACAACATTTTCATTTTTATCTCCCTCTTTCTATCTTAACTCTGTGTGGCATCTCCCTGTTCATCTCTCAACACAAAGGAAGGGGGCAATCTCCTCTACACCTACGAGACCTCAACGGCGCCGGAATGAGACGTCGATCGCCGAAACGGAGAGAGGAGGAGAGGGGTGTTCTCACCGAGCCCGTAGAGGTTTAAAGCGGGCTCGAAGGGGGGCGACGGCCGACGGGGTGGCTCCGGAGATGCGGGGCGGTGTCGGTGTCGAGGTGCCCCGGGTCGGGGCGGAACCGGCGTGGTGAAGCGGTCCTTCGGCGCCGTGGAGAGGGAGGCCGGCGTGGAGAGGCGCCGTGGCCGGAGGGGCCCCGGGCCAGTGGTGGCGACCGGTGAGGGAAAGGCCTGGGGCTTCGACCGGCGGGGTGCAGCGGGGTAGAGGCCGGCGGTGTGGAAAAAGTGCAGGGGGGTTGGTGCGCCTGGGAGACGGGAGTTGGAGGAGGCACCGTGGGGCGACGGGAAGGTGGGGAGCAGGGGGCTCGGCCATGGGCGTGGTAGGTAGGGGGTGAGGGAGATCGTGGAGAGAGAGGCGTAGGTGAGGGGGGCGGCCTAGGGGAGCCGCAAGGTAGGGTCCGGCCTGAGGGGAGGGTGTGAGGCGGCGACGCGGTGGCGGTAGGGGAGGTTCTAGGCGACGGGATCTGGGCGAACGAGCGACTTGGGGAGCGAGGGGAGGGGCCCGCTGGCGCTCGTGGGAGAAGGGGGGTTTGGTCCAGGGAGAGGGAGCCATGAGGGATGGGGAAGGGGTTCGGTCGTTTGGGTAGGTGGGAGGGGTTGGTGGGCGCGTGGGGTGAGGGGAACTTCCCTGACGGCGGCGGGAGCGAGTGGTGAGGCGATTAGGGTTTTGCCCGTGGGAGTGTGGCCGGCCAGGCTGGGCCGAGGCCCAAGGGAGAGGGTAGTTGTTTCCTTTTTTTTCATTATTACTTATTATTTTATTTTTTCTTAACAGTTTATGTTTCATTTTAATTTAGTGGATTTAAACACTTCTAAAATTGTTGATCTATCCAACATAATTAACTATACATTATTTGTTGTAATAGAAACATTTTAGATTTCGTGTGTGAATTATTTTTTAAATCTTGACATTAGATTGCCCTTGAATTTGAATTTTCATTTGAACCAAATTAAGATTAGCGAAATGGATTATCACAACCCAAAGGTTACTGTAGCTCAATTACACGGATTACTGTAGCACAAATCCGGGGATGTCACATGTGGCCTCCAAAGAAGAAATTCATGACTATTCCAGTTCCTCACTTGTTGGACAGCTCACTTTCTTCATTACGCACTGCAGAATCCGCTGAAGAACCCGAGGATACTGCAACAGGCCCAACAAGGAAGTCTGACTCGAAGACTGCTCGCGCCTCTTCCTCAACACAGAAGTGAGATTTTTCATTGGCGTTAGTCCCCAGTTTTGTCCCTTTTCGTCACTTGATGACAAAGGGGAAGAAATCTGAGAGTTAGTCTTCAAGCGGGATTTATTTTATGGGCTTATAAACTTTATTAAGTTACAAACTCTTGGTTCTTCTAAAGTTTTTGATATAATGAGTTGTAACTTAAGCCCGATGGTGTTCTCACTCTTCTGAACGTTTTTCCCACTATGCTTATTCCTCAATTAATTAATGCAGGCATGCTGAAATTCGTCAGACACCATTTTTCATCATGCATCTCTAATTCCTCATACTATATGTCAAATGCATGCATGAACTGCAAGATACATGGGGATACCTCCATGAAACAAATTATCAATGTGCATCTGCTATTCAAAGCAAATTCATCAAAACATGCACATCTTTAGGGGGAGTTTCTCTGTATCTTGGCTTCAAATTCCCGAAACTGAGTACTTATATCTCATATTATTATCCCCTTTGAAAACTTAACCTATTTGTTATCAACCACTAAAAAGGGGGAGATTGTAAATGCATATAGTGCCCTTAGTGATTTTGGTGGTTTGAAGACTTATAGGTTAAGAGACTGATATGTTTGTGAGTGTACACAAGCTCTATAAGTCCGTGAGGAGTTTGAGTTATTCGATGAATATCGACCCCTAAAAACGAATGTCTTCGGGTGAAGACATTGGTCATTCCTTGAAGACTTGGATCACAAAGAAATGGCGAAGAAATTGATATTCCTCATGAAAATATTGAAGATGACGAATTCGGTGTGTCGTGAAGAAAACACTCTGAAGAGTTTGAAACGTGAAGATTTACTCTTTCTTTTCATTTTCTTTATACTTGAGTCATAGGAACACCATACTGGTATAGGGGGTTGAGGTAAAACTATTGAACGAATTTCCTCATGATGCTCAACCCAAGCCTAAATCTACCAAATCCTCAAAGTGAGGAATATGAGATACATGCATACTTTCACAGTTGAAAGGTCCGACTGTTGTCGTGCCACGCGCCACCTATCATAGATCTTATCCACCCAATCGTGATATTATTAAAGGGCATTTCTGGCAAATCATGTCGGGATGCTCCCAGGATATTAATAGCCACCCCCACAACCACTAGCTGGTTGGCTACTCCGAGAGAAACTAATGCTAGTCATTGAGAGCAAACCAAATTCCTCAGAGCCTTTGAGAGAAAATCATCAAGTGAGGAAATACCCCAAACACCCAAACCCAAACCAAAACTCAAGTGATTGAGCATCACTGAAGAAGTTGTTCCTGTGTTGAACCGATGCTTGTTAACTTTGAGGATGGTGTATCCTCCAGACGGCTCGGCGTCATGGTCTAGATCATCCAGCAGTCAATTCTGAATCGCCAAGTGACCGAGTTTGTGAGGGTTAGGAACTCTGCCCTGAAGTCTTACCACAAGTGTTGGGCGAGGACTGTGTCTCCTTAGCTCAAGAAGAATACGGTAGGGACTATGTGTCCCGGGACTGTGTGTACTTTGGTTTCGATACCAAGCTGCTCCAAACCAGAAGTACAACTATCACAACAGCTGGAACTGGGTCATCAACAACTGTCTTCATGGAGCTACTTGTTCTATTTCTTCAACTCTCTCATTTCCTCAATTGTATGTTGAAGACTTTCATTTGTACTGTTTGAAGAATTTGTCTGAAGACTTTCTCCGAATTCCCTCAACCTAAAATTTTTCACCTTAGTTAATCTTCACCTGCTTATCCTGTACTTGTGACCTGTGCAAACCGAATCTCTTAAATATCGCTGAGTACTCTGTTGTAGACGTTTTTGTGCCCCTAATTTGGTTCTTTTTCCACTGCACTTAGGGCATGAATACTGACTTTCCTCACTAGGAATGTCCTAAGTGATGAAATTGTAAAAATCGCCTATTCACCCCCCCTCTAGTCTATATAAGACACTTTCAGAGGGTTTTCAGCTCATCTTGAGTGGAGACAAGTTGCTTTGGCGTCAAGGTGAGAAGATTTTCTTGCAAATACTTCTCCTTTTGAACCTTTGATTTCTGAGCTTGTTTGGCTCGCCGAGCCTTCCACTTTTCTTTGTTGATGAATGAGGCCACCATGTGACTGGGTCCTGATGGAAGCTTCAAGTCATCAATGAGTGTGTTGGGATCTTTGTACCAAAGATCGATGAAATCTAGTATCACCTTCGGATCCAATGCAAGGGGAATGGTGATACCTTTGGCTTATGCAACCCTTTTCTTGTTTGTTCCTGATGATGCCTTGATGAGTTTCCTCATCATATTCATCACTTTCTTCTGATGCAGAGGGAACATTTAGGACAACTCTGTTTGGACCGACCCTTGTTCCTCACCCAGGTGTCATCTTTATCTTCCGTATGCCACTTAAAGATTTGTGGGTTGTACGAGAGGATGATGTTTTTAAGGGAATTAAGGTCCCTGTTGGTTGCTGACTAGACTGAGGCTGGAGCTGAAGTGAAGACTTTGTTGCAGTTGAGGACCTTGCGACCATTGAGGACTTTGCAGCCACAGTTGGATCTGTCTGAGGAATTTGATGTTTGGACAGTGCTGTTGAGGACTTTGGCTTGACACCTGATTTCTTCAACAGTGCCTTCTTCGGAGGTTGTTCGGTGGAAGAAGCCTCGGCACTAGAGGAGGAGCAAGCAGTAGAATCCTCCTTGAACTTAGTCACAACTTCTTTTGCATTTTCCTCAGTTTTGCCAAATACTTGGCTTTTTCATCAGGATAGTCTTCAATATTGACCATGCTTGAGGGATGGGCATTTTGTTGTTCTCCCAGAGGAGGTTTGTGGCAAGGAGGATTGAAGGAAACTTCTTGGTATACTTAGGAGTGACATATTTGGACCTCTTCCACTCCTGAGCCCATCTCCTTTCAATCCTTTAAAGCCTGATCTTGCGCTTCGAAGATGTTTCTTTCCCATGAATCTCTTCATCACGTGTTCAATAATCAGCATAGATGTCCTCAGGAATCTCAAAGGCAGTGTTCTGTTTCGGCTTCTTGCCACCCTTATGTTTCTTGTGATCTTGCATTTTCTTCAGTTCAGGACTTTGCTGAGGAATTTGAATTTAGGAGGAATCTGATGACACACGTATATTTTCTTCAAGAAATGATGCAAATTAGTTCAGTTGATGGGAACCTAGTGATTCATCAGCTAAGATTTTGTATGTGTGAACAGAGTATAGGTGTAACGAATTTGGAGAGGTCATATATGTTTTCCAATTTGAGGAATTTGAAAAATGACTCAAGGTGAGGAATTTGACCAATACAATGTTGACGAATTTCGCTAAGCTTTCTAATCTTGGGTTCCAGAGTTGTGCAGATTTGAAAAATTACACAATTGAGGAATCTTGTGAAGAATTAGTAACTTAGATAAATTCATCAGGTGTTCTAGGCATGGATGTGTTCACCTGAAGGATTTTCTGAGGAGTAACAGATTTCACAGATCTAATGAAAAAACGCGTCAACAGGGGCAATAAAATTAGATTTTAATAACCCTGTGTGAACAACACGACGAACTGAAGAAGTGAAAAACCGAAGCTCGTTTGTTCAGATCTCCAATGCCCTAACTCGGCGACTGAAAACTGCTACGGCGACGGTTGATGGAGATGATCACCAGTCGACGTGAGTCCGGTGACGGCGGGGTCGAGGCAGTGAAGGTGTTCCTCACCATGATGAAGATTTCCAATGGTGGCGCTAGGGTAGAGCTCGAGCGGGGCAAGATGAAAGCGAGAGGAAGAGATTTCACTGAAGGGGGTAGGGGGCTATTTATAGATCACGTGAAAACGGTTCGAAGTCAAACTTTAGGACCGAATAGCCCTTGCCCTTTCCTCTCCGTGTGACACGTGTTACCCACGTATGAAGCGGTGGACATAGTGGAGATCGTGGTTATCCTATCATGGGTAGTGGGTGCAGTTAGAGCGGTAATGACACAAAAATTCAAGTTTGAAAATTTTGAGGATTTTGTTGCAAAGTCTTGAGCTGACAAGGACTCAGTGAGGACTTTGAACAAATGTCAATTAGAATGCATATGAAGAATTCAGAATAGTTTGGGTTGAGCTTAGCATCGAGGGGAGATGGATCCGATCACATTCACTTAGATGAAAAACCAACTTGAAAACTTAGCAATAACTGAATGCGCTCGAGGACATTGAAACCTCATATATAGTGAATGAAGATCATCAGAAAATTTTGAAGACTTTGAAAATTTGAGGAATTTCCAAAATGTCTTAGTTTTGAGGAATTTCAATTTTTGGTGTTGTTGTGTCTCACAGTATAAGAATGATGATTTCAAGAACCGTGTACAATTGTCGTAGGGCCGTGAGAATCAAATCCTTCATTAATGCAGTAGTCCTTGAGGGTTTGCTTCATCCATAGCAGTTGAGGCAAAGCACGATCGAGGAGCAATGTATTCAGTTTCAGAAGTGGAGAGTGATACGCAGTTTTGCTTCTTTGAGGACCAGCAGACTAAGGATCGTCTGAGGAAATGACATGTGCCTGACGTTGACTTGCGATCCACACGGCCACCAGCATAATGAGAATCAGAATATCCAACGAGGTGAAGATTTGGGCCCTTGGAGTACCATAATGCAAGTGTTGGTGTGTGAGCTAGATATCGAAGAATATGTTTGACAGCCTTATGGTGTGATTCCTTCGGTTTTGCATGGAAATGTGCACACATGCAAAGACTAAGCATAATGTCTGGCCTAGATGCACATAGGTACAATAAAGAGCCAATCATAGAGCGATATACCTGTTAATTGAAATCTATACCATTTTCGTTAATGGGGAGGTGACCGTTGGTTGGCATGGGAATTTTGACGCCTCTACATTCATTCATGCCGAATTTGTTCAGGGCATCCTTGAGATATTTCTCTTGAGATATTAAGACGTCATTGAACTGTTAACGAATTTTAAGCCCTAGGAAGAATTTGAGCTCCCCCATCATGGACATTTGATATTCTTCACCCATCATGTAGGCAAATTCATCACTGTAATGTTTCTCAGTACAGGCAAAGATGATATCGTCCACATATATTTGAGATACAAATAGTTCATTATCATAGGATTTTGTGAAAAGAGTGGGATATAGTGAACCTTGTTTGAAGCCTTTCTTCATTAGGAATTCCTTCAATGTATCATAACATGCCCGAGGGGCTTGCTTGAGGCCATAGAGTGCCTTTTTGAGTCTGAAGACTTTGTCTGGATGCTTCAGATCTTCAAAACCAGGCGCCTGAGCAACATATACTTCTTCCTCATGCTTACCATTGAGGAATGCACATTTCACATCCATTTGATATAGTGTAATATTGTGATGGTTAGCATAAGCAAGCAATATACGAATAGCTTCAAGTCTAGCAACAGGTGCAAAAGTTTCATCAAAGTCAATTCATTCAGCCTGTCTGTAGCATTGAGCTACAAGTCATGCCTTGTTCCACACAACCTGACCATCCTCATCTAGCTTATTTCGGTAGATTCACTTGGTTCTGATGATATTGTGCTTGCGAGGATCAGGTCTTTTGACGAGTTCCTATATGTCATTTAGCTTGAACTGAAGAATTTAATCTTGCATGGCTGGAATCCACTCAGGTTCCACGAAGGCTTCATCAACTTTTGAGGGTTCTATGATAGACACAAAGGAGAAATGCCCACAAAAGTTATTTAATTGTGAAGCTTTTGAGCAAGTGAGGGGACCTGGCGGATTGATGTCATCGAGGATTTTGTCAATTTCCACTTCATTTACAACCATGGGATGTGTTGGTTGAAGACTTTGGTTGGGCTGAGGAATATGATTTGGAGCAATTTCCTCAGGTGCACCCGCTTGAAGTTCATCATTGTTGGGGACGACTTCTTCAACAAGAAGTTGTTCCTTAGTAGGAATGATATCTTCAATAGCCTTGTGCTTAATAGTTTCCTCGGGAGTCAATTTATCTAGCACGAGAGGCAGTTGCTCTCTTTGCAAGCCATTAGTTTCATCGAACCACACATCTACAATTTCAACAACCTTGTTGTGATAGGTCTTGAATATTCTCTAGGTGTGCGAGTCCTTTCCGTAACCGAGCATAAAATTCTCATCTGCTTTTGGTGCAAATTTTGAGGTATGGTGAGGATCTCTAATCTAGCATCTTCCATCGAAGACTTTGAAATTACTTACATTGGGTTTCTTGTGAGTGAGGAGTTCGCATGATGTCTTCTTGAGGAGTTTGTGAAGATCTACCCTGTCGATGATGTGGCAAGCGGTGTTGATTGGCTCAAGCCAAAAGCGATGAGGAGTCAGATATTCTTCAAGCATAGTCCATGCAATTTCAACCGGAATCCTGTTCTTGCGCTCAACGACACCATTCTGTTGAGGAGTATAAGGAGCACACAATTCGTGAGTAATACCAAGTTCATCAAGAGAATCATCAAGGCTTCAATTCTTGAATTATGTCCCATTATCACTCCTGATGCGTTTAATTTTGACGCAGAAGTTTGTCGAGGCCCTTGAAGAAAATCGTTTGAAGACTTCCTGCACTTCAGTTTTATACAGAATGATATGCACTGAAGTATAACGAGAATAATCATCAATGATGACAAAGCCTTGTAGAGGTGCTGCATTGGTTAAAGTAGCATAATGAGTAGGTACAAATAGATCCATGTGAAGCAATTAAAACGGACGAGTAGTAGTCATGATAGTCTTGGGAGCTTGGATCTGGTCATCTTTCCATACTCAAGCCCCGTAGAGATGGTCTTCGAGGAATTTGACGGTTTCGATGCCAATAACATGCTTCTTCTTCACGAGCGTGTGAAAATTCCTCATGCCTGCATGACCAAGTAGTCGATTCCATAGCCAGCCTTCTGAGGTTTTTGCGAGTAGACACGTGGCTGGCTGAGGACCTGCATAGAAATCAACAATATACAAGTCTCCTATTCTAAAGCCTTCGAAGACTTTGGATTTGTCAGATTCCATGATGACTACACATCTATATTTTCCAAAGATAACAATCATATCAAGATCACAAAGCATTGATACTGACATAAGGTTAACTCAAAGGATTCGACAAGCATGACTTTGTCCAGGTGCCGGTCCTTAGAGATAGCCACCTTACCAAGTCCCAATACCTTGCTTTTACCTTTGTCAGCGTAGGTGATATGCTTCAGTGGTGATGGAGTCAGTGGGATATTCATCAGTAAGATTTTATCACCAGTCATGTGATTTGTACACCCATTGTCAAGAACTCACCCTATGTTCTTGGGTTGGTCATCCTGTAGATGAATTAGTACTGCTTAGCATCTCATATGAATAAGTTGATAACAAGACTTTGACAACAATCTGTTTAAACAGGGCAGTATGTAGCAATTAATTCGAAAAGTGTACCTCTTAACACGAACATTTTTTAAAATTTAGGAATGATAAATAATTTGAATAATAGTACTATGTAAAAATTTCAGAACCTTTCCATATACGAGTAAAATCTCATAATTCATATACTACAACAAAAGTTTATTTTTATACAGCACACATCACACAGGCAATTCAAGTATTCTAAAGGTAATTCCTAGAAATTTTATTGAAATAGAAGAGGGGATGCCTTTCGGGGCAACCCCAAGCTTACACGCTTGAGTGTTCCCTGGATATTACCTGGGGAGTGCCTTGTGCATCCCCAATCTTAGTTTGTTGCTTCTCCTTATTCTCCCCATATTGGTATCTCAGACAAAACTTGAAAACTTCAATCACACAAAACTTAGCGGAACTTCGTGAGAGGGGTTAGTGTAATAAAGATATATCATTCACTTAGGTACTATCAAGACAACATTCATAATTGTTCTCACATAATATCTATTGTATTATATCATTCACATAATTTATATCACTCAATATAAGCTATGGAAACACTAAAACAAGCAAACTATGCATGCAAAACAGAATTTGTCAAAAACAGAACAGTCTATGAAAATCTCAGTGAACGCCGTACTTCTGTGACTCAGAAAATTCTTTAATACTAGTAAAACGCAGAGATTTTTTTATCAAAACTGTGTAAAAATTTAGAATTGTTTCACGCTCCAGTTATATCAGAGAAATTTTGCACTGAAGGTAAAATTTTCTGTATTTGCACAGCATCAAATTACCAAGTATCCACATTATCCCAAACGCTTTGAATAGCACTTTATTGAAAAGACACGAACAAAATTACTACAGTAGCTTAATCATGTAAACACAAGAAACAGGAAGGATAAATATTGGTTTGTCTCCCAACAAGCGCTTTTCTTTAATGGCTTTTTAGCTAGGTATGATGATTTCAATGATGCGCATGTAAAAGTAAAGAATTGAAACACAATGGGAACATCATGAAGCATATGACAAACACATTTAAGTCTAATTTACTTCCTACGCATAGGTATTTTGGGAGCAAAATTGTGGCAGAAATCAACTAGCATAGGAAGGCAAAACAAGTGCAACTTCAAAATTTTGAACATGTAGAGAGGAAACTTCATATTATTTGAATACCTACAAGCATATGTTTCCCTCTCATAATAATTTTTAGTAGCATAATGAAGGAATTAAACTATATAACTATCACATGAATCATTATTTTCACGATGCACAAGCATAGAATTTTTATCACTACCCCCATAAGAAAACTTCTCATACAAAATAGTGGTAGTATCATATGAGACTTGAATGCTACAAATTGCTTCCACGTTAAAAGAATAATCTTGAGAAAAAGGGTATTCATACTTGTGATAAATTTTATAACAATAATTATCACTATTTTTTTTAACATAAGTATCATCACAATAATCGTCATAAGTAGTAACTTGGTTCTCATCATAATTAATTGAAGCCTCTCCCAAGATAGTGGAATCATTACTAAATAAAGTCATGACCTCTCCAAATCCACTTTTATAATTATAATAAGATTCAACACTCTCCAAAATAGTGGGATAATAATCATCTACAGTTGACACTCTTCGAAACCCACTTTCATCAAAATTGCAATCATTATAAATAGGAGGCATGCTTTCATCATAATGAATTTCCTCATCAAAACTTGGGGGACTAAAAATGTCATTTTCCTCAAACATAGCATCCCCCAACTTGTGCCTTTGCATATTATAAGCATCAAGTATATTCATAGAATTCATACTAACAATATTACTATCATGCTCATCATTCAAGGAATTCACATTAAGCATTTTTATAAATTCTTCCTCTAACAACTGAGCACAATTTTTCAAACCATCATTTTCAGGAAAGACATTATAAAAACGAATCAAATGGGGCAACCTAAGCTCCATATTTTTTTGTAGTTTTCTTTTCCAAAACCAAACTAGTGAAAAACAAGAAACTGGAAGATTTAATTTCAAGATCTAGAGATATATCTTCAAGCACTCACCTCCCTCGCAACGACGCTAGAAAAGAGCTTGATGTCTACTATGCAACTTTATTCTTGGAGACGTTGTTGGTCCTCCAAGTGCAGAGTTTTGTAGGACAACAGTAAATTTCCCTCAAGTGGATGACCTAAGGTTTATCAATCCGTGGGAGGTGTAGGATGAGGATGGTCTCTCTCAAACAACCCTGCAGTCAAATACAAAACATCTCTTGTGTCCCCAACACACCTAATACAATGGCAAATTTTATAGGCGCACTAGTTCAGCAAAGAGATGGTGATAGAACTGTAGTATGGATAGTATATATAGGTTTTTGTAATCTGAAAATATAAAAATAGCAAGGTAGAAAGTGTAAAACAGCGAGAAAAACGTTATATAAATGCTTGGAAATAAGGCCTAGTGTTCATACTTTCACTAGTGCAATCTCTCAACAATAATAACCTAGTAGAATCATATGATAATCCCTCAATGTGCAACAAAGAATCACTCCAAAGTTCATAAGTTGTGGAGAATATAAGATGAAATTGTTGTAGGCAGCGAACCACCTCAAAGTTATTCTTTCTGATCAATATTTTGACATATTCCTATAAGTGTCACAAACCGCCGTAGAGTGCGTACTAGAATAACACCCGTGATACATAACAATCAACCCTAATGTCCCCCTGATACTCCAATGTTACCTCAAGTATCTGTGGGATAATTATACGACATGCATCAAACAATTTCATATTCATCATATTCAATACAACACAAAGAACTTCAAAGATTTCCCCAAGATTTCTATGGGAGGACATAGTATGAAAACGTGCAATCAACCCCTATGCATAGATACCCAAGGTCATCGGAATCCGCAAGTTCATGCCATAACATATATACAGTGAATTAATAGAATACCCCATTGTCACCACGAGTATCCACATGCAAGACATACATAAAGTATTCTCAAACCAAATATTCAATCCAACATAACAAGATCTCAAAGGGAAAGATTCAATTAATCACAACAAGATTGCAAGGGAAGAACACCATATGATCCAACTATATTAACAAAGGTCATGATACATCAAGATCATACCATCTCAAGAACACGAGAGAGAGAAAGAGAGAGATAGAGAGAGAGAAAGAGAGAGATATTGAACACATAGATATCGGTACATACCCTCATCTCCGAGGGTGAACTACTCCCTCACTTGTAGAAAACAAGGCTTTAGTCCACTTGAAGAAATCCCATTAGTCCCGGTTCACCAACGAACCGGGACCTATTGTGTCATTTGTCCTAGTTTGTGAGGCCAAGGCGCTAGGCGGGCACCGTGGGCCATTGGTCCCGGTTCGTGTCAACCCTTTGGTCCCGGTTCCATACACGAACCGGAACCAATAGGAAGGGACCGTTCGTATCCCCCTTTAGTCCCGGTTGGTGGGTGAAACCGGGACCAAGTGGACTGTTCGTATCCCCCTTTAGTCCTAGTTAGTAGAGCAAACCGGGACGAAGTGGTGGTGGCAACCGTTCGTATCACCCTTTAGTCCCGGTTGGTGGCTCAACCCGGGACTAAAAGACCAAACGGTTTGCATCCCGCTTTGCAAAAGCACAACCGAAGCAGAGTCTCGCCATTTCTCTGTTCTTCTTCCCCTCTCTCCTCTCTCGCTCTCTTCTTCTCCTCTCTTCTTCCCTTCTCTTCTAACACCATGCCAACTCGATTCACAGAGGTGCTCATACATGGCAATAAAAATCTCGATGTCGTGTACACATTGACAGCAGGGAGGTGTCGCATTTTCTTAGACAGTTGAAGGAACGGTAGCTTGACAGTGCGGTGGATCATGAGAAGTTCTTGGGGCATGATGGCCGATCAACGAGGTGTTGCCGTCATCCAATTATTTTTCAAACACCATGTCTTGATCTTCCAATGGGCGAGGTATGTTTTGAGGATTTCTTTGATCCAGGGTTATGAAAATTGCATATATATATATATATATATATATATATATATATATATATATATATATATATAGTGATTTCTTTAGGTCCCATTGGATAGCAATATGCAGTTTCTATATATGTTCCATTGGATAGTTAATTGAGGGTTTCCTGATCAATTCATAGGATATGAAAATTGCATAGGATCGATAGCTATATCTTAGACTCTGGAATCCTATAAAGATCAATTTCTCTTTAGTTGTAGTGAAACAATTTTATGCGGTGTTCTTTGATCCAAGGTTATGAAAATTGCATATAGCTAGTGATCTCTCTAGGTTCCATTGGATAGCAATATGATATGTCATAGTTATGAAAATTGCGTATAGTTAGAGATATCTCTAGGTTCCATTGGATAGCTATAGTGATCTCTCTAGGTTCCATTGGATAACAATATGCAATATGTCTAGCTTGTTGCATATTTGCAAAACCGTGGGAGAATATATATATATATATATATATATATATATATATATATATATATATCATAGTTAATTTACGGTTTGTTGATCAATTCATAGGATATGAAAATTGCATAGGATAGCAATATGTTCCATTTGAACCCTAAAGATAATTTTCTCTTTAGTTGTAGTGAAACATTTTTCCTTGTTGCAGCAGTATGTAACATTTGTTTCATTTTAATTTGTTGTTGTTGCAGCAGTGAAAAGCATTGTCCATAATTCATGGACTTCCTTCACAGCGGCATCAGTTTTGTTACCATTGACATAACGAACGACAAGATGAAGATGAGGCACAACTTCGGTATTGAGAGACCAGCTGATTGCCTCATTGATCTCCAACAGGAATTCAGGCTTCGACATGAGAGGACTTCGATGGCTCTTATGGCAGTCGCGTTGATCGAAGAAGAGTATGTTGATATGAAGACCAAATTCCCAAAGTCTCACCAGAGACTTTGGGAGAAGGCCCCAATTGATCGTATCAACATTGAGTACGAAAGAAAAGATGCATACGTTTCATACGAGTTGTACCGCAAGATTCGAGTCGTCAACTATGTCCGCCGTCACCTCAGAGCAGGTGGACATTCTGATTCAGACGATTCAGACGAGTAGTGTTCACAACGGCGAACACTTGTATATATATCTATGCTAGCTATTATTATGTACTGCTTGGACTAGTATCATTATGTACTACTTGGACCAATTTATATATGAATAGTTTCTATTTGTGCCATTATACTTTTCAAATTTGAATGGTTTAGCCCTTTCTAACTTCATTTGCTACTTTTGAATGGTTTAGCCCTTTCTAACTTCATGGTATCATGAATTTTGACCACATATATATACAAAAATTCTTCAGTTCAAATAAGTTCAAAAAAATGAAATCCTATTGTAACAGATCTATTTTTGATTAAAACAGACATTTAAAATAAACTACAACCACTACTGAAATTCAGAAATTTGTCGTCTGCCATGGCAGACGGCAAAGGGGGCAACCACGGACGGCAAAGGCTTTGCCGTCGGTCAGCAGACGGCAAACTAGACGGTAAAAAAATCCGGTGAAGAGGTTCTTTGCCGTCTGCTTTTCGAAAGCGGACGACAAAGAATCTTTGCCATGAGGGGGCACATGGCAAATTAACTGGGACGACATATACTGCAACGTCACCGTTAAGTGTTAACGACAGGCGTCTGCTCTTTGTCGTCTGCCGTGCCCCCCCCTTTGCCATGTGGGGGCAGACGACGAAGAGGGGAGAGAGGGGGGGCTGATTCACCCCTTTGCCGTCTGCCCACCCCCTTTGCCATGTGGGGGCAGACGGCAAAGAGGGCAAACAGAGGGGGCAGATTCCCCCCTTTGCCGTCTGCCCACCCCCCTTTGCCATGTGGGGGCAGACGGCAAAGAGGGGAACCTACCCCATTTTAATTTATTTTTATTATATCCATCATTTTTAACAATAATCAGGATATATACATATATTTGACATAAATAAATTTCTTTCCGTACTCATAACCATATTAAAATAACTCTCATCCATAGTGCATACATATTATGCAAGTTGCATCCGTACCAAACCATATGTTACACCAGTTTCATCCATATGCATACAAAGTTTCATATATATCCATATACTACAATAGTTTCAATACAAGCCATGGTACAAGAAATATAATCCAAGCTTCCCGTGAAGTGAAGGTAATCTGCAAAATGACAAATAAGAAAGTTAGAAGAATAATACTAGATTAAGAAGTGTATATATAGGTTATTTCGGAGAGAAATTAGCTAAGTATAGACCATTTAGGAGCTAACTAAGCTAATTATGTCATCTAGGTGGAACCCTAGCTAACTATAGGTCGTTTCGGAGCTAACTTGGGTAAAATAGGTCATTCCGGAGCAAACTATGCTTATTAAGCCATTTTGGATCTAGCTAGGCTAATTATAGGCCATTTAATACCTAAGTTAGGGGGAATAGGTCATCTTGCAGCTACAGAAGCCTTATTATGTCATTTAGGAGAGAACTTAGCTAACTGTAGGTCATTTTTTATTAAATAGGTCATTTTGGAGCTAACTAAGCTAATTATGTCATTTCGTAGGATAATTAGCCAATTTAGCCTTTCTTGGATCAGTCTAAGCTACGTAGAAGAAGAGAAAGAGAAGAAGAAGTAAAAGAAGGAGGAGGAGGAGGAGGAGAAGGAGAAGGAAGAGGAGAAGAAGAAGAAAAGAAGAAGGAGAAGGAGAAGGAGGAAGAAGGAGGAAGAAGAAGGAGAAGGAGGAGCTCCTTCTCCTCCTTCATCTCCTTCTCCTTATCCTCCTCATTCTCCTTCTTCTTCTTCTCTTCTTCTTCTTCTTCTTCTTTCCTTTCATTTTTCCTCTTTCTTCTCCTCTTGCCCCCTTCTTCGGCCTAAATTGGCTAAGAATGCCTTTTTGGACCTAATAATGTCATTTTGAGGATAATTAGCTAAGTATAGGTCATGTTTTATTAAATAGACCATTTAGGAGCTAACTAACCTAATTATGTCATTTAGGTGGAACCCTAGCTAACTATAGGTCGTTTCGGAGCTAACTTGGGTAAAATAGGTCACTCCGGAGCAAACTATGCTTATTAAGCCATTTTGGATATAGCTAGGCTAATTATAGGCCATTTAATACCTAAGTTAGGGGGAATAGGTCATCTTGCAGTTACGTAAGCCTTATTATGTCATTTAGGAGAGAACTTAGCTAAATGTAGGTCATTTTATTATATAGGTCATTTTGGAGCTAACTAAGCTAATTATGTCATTTCGTAGGATAATTAGCCAATTTAGCAATTCTTGGATGAGTCTAAGCTACGTAGAAGAAGAGAAAGAGAAGAACGAGTAAAAGAAGGAGGAGGAGGAGGAGGGGGAGAAGGAACAGGAGAAGAAGAAGAAAAGAAGAAGGAGAAGGAGAAGGAGGAAGACGGAGGAAGAATAAGGAGAAGGAGGAGCTCCTTCTCCTTCTTCTCCTCCTTCTCCTTCTCCTTATCCTCCTCCTTCTCCATCTTCTTATTCTCTTCTTCTTCCTTCCTTCCTTTCATTTTTCCTCTTTCTTCACCTCTTGTCCCCTTCTTCGGGCTAAATTGGCTAAGAATGCCTTTTTGGAGCTAATTATGTCATTTCGAGGATAATTAGCTAAGTATAGGTCAAGTTTTATTAAATAGACCATTTAGGAGCAAACTAAGCTAATTATGTCATCTAGGTGGAACCCTAGCTAACTATAGGTCGTTTCGGAGCTAACTTGGGTAAAATAGGTCATTCCGGAGCAAACTATGCTTATTAAGCCATTTTGGATCTAGCTAGGCTAATTATAGGCCATTTAATACCTAAGTTAGGGGGAATAGGTCATCTTGCAGCTACAGAAGCCTTATTATGTCATTTAGGAGAGAACTTAGCTAACTGTAGGTCATTTTTTATTAAATAGGTCATTTTGGAGCTAACTAAGCTAATTATGTCATTTCGTAGGATAATTAGCCAATTTAGCCTTTCTTGGATCAGTCTAAGCTACGTAGAAGAAGAGAAAGAGAGGAAGAAGTAAAATAAGGAGGAGGAGGAGGAGGATAAGGAGAAGGAAGAAGAGAAGAAGAAGAAAAGAAGAAGGAGAAGGAGAAGGAGGAAGAAGGAGGAAGAAGAAGGAGAAGGAGGAGCTCCTTCTCCTTCTTCTCCTCCTTCTTCTCCTTCTCCTTATACTCCTCCTTCTCCTTCTTATTTTTCTCTTCTTCTTCTTCTTCTGCCTTCCTTTCATTTTTCCTCTTTCTTCTCCTCTTGCCCCCTTCTTCGGGCTAAATTGGCTAAGAATGCCTTTTTGGAGCTAATTATGTCATTTCGAGGATAATTAGCTAAGTATAGGTCAAGTTTTATTAAATAGACCATTTAGGAGCTAACTAAGCTAATTATGTCATCTAGGTGGAACCCTAGCTAACTATAGGTCGTTTCGGAGCTAACTTGGGTTAAATAGGTCATTCCGGAGCAAACTATGCTTATTAAGCCATTTTGGATCTAGCTAGGCTAATTATAGGCCATTTAATACCTAAGTTAGGGGGAATAGGTCATCTTGCAGCTACAGAAGCCTTATTATGTCATTTAGGAGAGAACTTAGCTAATTGTAGGTCATTTTTTATGAAATAGGTCATTTTGGAGCTAACTAAGCTAATTATGTCATTTCGTTGGATAATTAGCCAATTTAGCCTTTCTTCGATGAGTCTAAGCTACGTAGAAGAAGAGAAAGAGAAGAAGAAGTAAAATAAGAAGCAGGAGGAGGAGGATAAGGAGAAGGAAGAGGAGAAGAAGAAGAAAAGAAGAAGGAGAAGGAGAAGGAGGAAGAAGGAGGAAGAAGAAGCAGAAGGAGGAGCTCCTTCTCCTTCTTGTCCTCCTTCTTCTCCTTCTCCGTATCCTCCTCCTTCTCCTTCTTCTTCTTCTCTTCTTCTTCTTCTTCTTCCTTCCTTTCATTTTTCCTCTTTCTTCTCCTCTTGCCCCCTTCTTCAGGCTAAATTGGCTAAGAATGCCTTTTTGGAGCTAATTATGACATTTTGAGGATAATTAGCTAAGTATAGGTCATGTTTTATTAAATAGACCATTTAGGAGCTAACTAAGCTAATTATGTCATCTAGGTGGAACCCTAGCTAACTATATGTCGTTTCGGAGCTAACTTGGGTAAATTAGGTCATTCCGAAGCAAACTATGCTTATTAAGCCATTTTGGATATAGCTAGGCTAATTATAGGCCATTTAAAACCTAAGTTAGGGGGAATAGGTCATCTTGCAGCTACGTAAGCCTTATTATGTCATTTAGGAGAGAACTTAGCTAACTGTAGGTCATTTTTTATTAAATAGGTCATTTTGGAGCTAACTAAGCTAATTATGTCATTTCATAGGATAATTAGCCAATTTACCCTTTCTTGCAGGAGTCTAAGCTACGTAGAAGAAGAGAAAGAGAAGAAGAAGTAAAAGAAGGAGGAGGAGGAGGAGGAGGATGAGGAGAAGGAGAAGGAAGAGGAGAAGAAGAAGAAAAGAAGAAGGAGAAGGAGAAGGAGGAAGAAGGAGGAAGAAGAAGGAGAAGGAGGAGCTCCTTCTCCTTCTTCTCCATCTTCTTCTCCTTCTCCTTATCCTCCTCCTTCTCCTTCTTCTTCTTCTCTTCTCCTTCTTCTTCCTTCCTTTCATTTTTCCTCTTTCTTCTCCTCTTGTCCCCTTCTTCGGGCTAAATTGGCTAAGAATGCCTTTTTGGACCTAATTATGTCATTTCGAAGATAATTAGCTAAGTATAGGTCATGTTTTATTAAATAGACGATTGAGGAGCTAACTAAGCTAATTATGTCATCTAGGTGGAACCCTAGCTAACTATAGGTCGTTTCGGAGCAAACTTGGGTAAAAGAGGTCATTCCGGAGCAAACTATGCTTATTAAGCCATTTTGGATATAGCTAGGCTAATTATCGGCCATTTAATACCTAAGTTAGGGGGAATAGGTCATCTTGTAGCTACGTCAGCCTTATTATGTCATTTAGGAGAGAACTTAGCTAACTGTAGGTCATTTTTTATTAAGTAGGTCATTTTCGAGCTAACTAAGCTAATTATGTCATTTCATAGGATAATTAGCCAATTTAGCCTTTCTTGGATGAGTGTAAGCTACGTAGAAGAAGGGAAAGAGAAGAAGAAGTAAAAGAAGGAGGAGGAGGAGGAGAAGGAAGAGGAGAAGAAGAAGAAAAGAAGAAGGAGAAGGAGAAGGAGGAAGAAGGAGGCAGAAGAAGGAGAAGGAGGAGCTCCTTCTCCTTCTTCTCCTCCTTCTTCTCCTTCTCCTTATCCTCCTCCCTCTCCTTCTTCTTCTTATCCTCTTCTTCTTCTTCCTTCCTTTCATTTTTCCTCTTTCTTCTCCTCTTGTCCCCTTCTTCGGGCTAAATTGGCTTAGAATGCCTTTTTGGAGCTAATTATGTCATTTCGAGGATAATTAGCTAAGTATAGGTCATGTTTTATTAAATAGACCATTTAGGAGCTAACTAAGCAAATTATGTCATCTAGGTGTAACCCTAGCTAACTATACGTCGTTTCGGAGCTAACTTGGGTAAAATAGGTCATTCCGGAGCAAACTATGCTTATTAAGCCATTTTGGATCTAGCTACGCTAATTATAGGCCATTTAATACCTAAGTTAGGGGGAATAGGTCATCTTGCACCTACGTAAGCCTTATTATGTCATTTAGGAGAGAACTTAGCTAGCTGTAGGTCATTTTTTATTAAATAGGTCATTTTGGAGCTAACTTATCTAATTATGTCATTTCGTAGGATAATTAGCCAATTTAGCCTTTCTTGGATGAGTCTAAGATACGTAGAAGAAGAGAAAGAGAAGAAGAAGTAAAAGAAGGAGGAGGAGGAGGAGGAGGAGAAGGATGAGGAGAAGAAGAAGAAAAGAAGAAGGAAAAGGAGAAGGAGGAAGAAGGAGGAAGAAGAAGGAGAAGGAGGAGCTCCTTCTCCTTCTTCTCCTCCTTCTTCTCCTTCTTCTTATCCTCCTCCCTCTCCTTCTTCTTCTTCTCCTCCTGTTCTTCTTCCTTCCTTTCATTTTTCCTATTTCTTCTCCTCTTGTCCCCTTCTTCGGGCTAAATTGGCTTAGAATGCCTTTTTGGAGCTAATTATGTCATTTCGAGGATAATTAGCTAAGTATAGGTCATGTTTTATTAAATAGACCATTTAGGAGCTAACTAAGCTAATTATGTCATCTAGGTGGAACCCTAGCTAACTATACGTCGTTTCGGAGCTAACTTGGGTAAAATAGGTCATTCCTGAGCAAACTATGCTTATTAAGCCATTTTGGATCTAGCTACGCTAATTATAGGCCATTTAATACCTAAGTTAGGGGGAATAGGTCATCTTGCAGCTACGTAAGCCTTATTATGTCATTTAGGAGAGAACTTAGCTAATTGTAGGTCATTTTTTATTAAATAGGTCATTTTCGAGCTAACGAAGCTAATTATGTCATTTCGTAGGATAATTAGGCAATTTAGCCTTTCTTGGATGAGTCTAAGCTACCTAGAAGAAGAGAAAGAGAAGAAGAAGTAGAAGGATGAGGAGGAGGAGGAGGAGGAGAAGAAGGAGAAGGAAGAGGAGAAGAAGAAGAAAAGAAGAAGGAGAAGGAGAAGGAGGAAGAAGGAGGAAGAAGAAGGAGAAGGAGAAGGAGAAGGAGGAGCTCCTTCTCCTTCTTCTCCTCCTTCTTCTCCTTCTTCTTATCCTCCTCCCTCCCCTTCTTCTTCTTCTCCTCTTCTTCTTCCTTCCTTTCATTTTTCCTCTTTCTTCTCCTCTTGTCCCCTTCTTCGGGCTAAATTGGCTTAGAATGCCTTTTTGGAGCTAAGTATGTCATTTCGAGGATAATTATCTAGGTATAGGTCATGTTTTATTAAATAGACCAATTAGGAGCTAACTAAGCTAATTATGTCATCTAGGTGGAACCCTAGCTAACTATACGTCGTTTCAGAGCTAACTTGGGTAAAATAGGTCATTCCGGAGCAACCTATGGTTATTAAGCCATTTTGGATCTAGCTAGGATAATTATAGGCCATTTAATACCTAAGTTAGGGGGAATATGTCATCTTGCAGCTACGTAAGCCTTATTATGTCATTTAGGAGAGAACTTAGCTAACTGTAGGTCATTTTTTTATTAAATAGGTCATTTTGGAGCTAACTAAGCTAATTATGTCATTTCGTAGGATAATTAGCCAATTTAGCCTTTCTTGGTGCTAACTAAGCTAATTATGTCATTTAGATGGAAGTCTAGCTATTTTTTTATTAAAACACTAGAAAGATCATACCATTATCGTCATCACAGCGGTGAAGCACGGTGGCTCTGGCTTGTTTCACCTGGAGAAGGCTGCCCTGGAGAAGGCTCGACTATAGAAGGGTCGTGCGTTGCGTTTCAGGAGATATTCTGCACCAAACATCATTTGCAATGTGTAGTTAGTATGAGGACACTCTTAAGATCACTGCACTGAAATGAAACTCATCATCCCCGCCACGTTAATGACTGGCATCGGCGGAGGGACTTGGCCGTTCTTCTCGCACATAGACTATACATTTGGTTTCGACAAGTCAAACTTTTTATTTATTAATAAAGCGAACATTCAAATGCAAGATTTGAAATAACATGAAGTAGAGACTTACCATGAAGAGCTCGTATATGGCCCTGTTAGACGCATCATTCCGTGCCCTCTCCGCCTCCACCAATGCAGTCGTCCTGTCCTCCAGCTCCCTAATTTCCTTATCCTTCTCCGCCGTAGCCACCTGCATTGCCTCTCTCTCTTTCTGAATAGCAGACTGCAACACAACTCATTGTTAGCAATGTAATCATATTGGTTCCAACGCACAACATAATGCGGAAAGATAGTTGAGTCCATTAAACTAACCTCGATGGCGAGCTCGACTGGCCGTGGACGACGTGTTATCTCCGGACAAGAGCTCGTTTGGCGTGCCTTTATCTACCGGAGAGTGCTAGGACAACGTATAAGGTCGTCTCCAATGGCGATCGAGCCATGGGGCCTCCCGTTGCCAGCTATCATCACCAGCTCTGGATCAATAGGCCCCTCGCTCGGGTTAAAGTCCTCCCCTTTCCTCGGCTTCTCGTGATCTCTATACTTCACAAGCTTGTGGTGGGAGGAGATGTTGGTGAAGTTTTCTGGATGCTGGAGGTCAGACTCAGAGAATGCCTTGACCTTCTTGTACGAGGCAGTACGGGCCATCGCATACAGGTCGTACATCTATGGCGCCTCCGTCTTATTGTGACGCGCCTAGAAGAGAGAGAGAGAGGAAAATTGTATTAGTAAAGGGCTCAAGATAGCATTAAGAATGAATTGCATGAGGCATGAAGCAAACCACATACCCAGTTCTTGCCAAATTCGATTAAGTTGACGCTCCCTTGTTGGTGTGGCACGCGAACCATTTTGCCACGCCTCTCCTTGGCATTGTTGTGGCTGGCCTCCCACGTTTCGGAGCACCACTGATCCACCAAGGCCTCCCAACAATCCATCTTATCCACACACCATCTCAGGGGCACCTAAGTTAATAAAGAGAAATTTGAGCGCGTAAGAACCAAATCAAGGAAACTAACTACAAAGCCTTAATAATATGTAATTACCTTCATGTAATGCTCCTTCTCCATCTTACCATCACGGCACTTCGCCTTGTCAAGCCTATTACTCCGCGTGGCATAGTAGTCTCGAACAGCCTGCACCCGAGCCTTGTGCCGAAAGTTTTGAACTAGGCGTCGACATTCGGTTTCGATAAACTTTGCCGCGTCCTCCTCGTATCCCTCCTCACACCTGTAGTAGGTCTGCAAACGATACAACACCGATTAGTACAATAAATAGCTATGGTTGATTTATAATTGTGTGAAGGAGAAATTACCTAGAACTTTCGGATCACGATGTCCGCCCTCGTGTCGCACAAAACACTGTCGATCTCCACCTCCGGCAGGGCCGGGGTACCCAAGTAGTGCTCCCAGGTCATTCCTACCTCTCGCTCCCAACCGGGCAACGTAACAAACCCTGGGAAGTTTTTACGGCAAAGAACACCAAGGACGCTGTTGGGCTTGCGGACACCCTTGCCAACAATCCAACCCCTACAGTATGACAAATTAAAGCCAAAACATTAGATATTTGAGAAAACGCGAAGGCAAAAGGTTAAATAAGAGTAAATTAACTTACTTGTCCCCATTTGGCCTAATAGACCACCTCTGCTCGGGGGTCGCTGGCACGAGCGGGAGCCCCGAACTACCACGCTGGTAGACGGTAGCCCCCTCACCCAGCTCCTCGTCGCTACCAGCATGGCCACTTGGCTCGGCCCATGTATCCCACTGGGTCTCTTGGGACGTACCCTCATCCCTGCTTTGCTCCGGAGTCGCCTGGAAGGAAGCCTCTGGGACACGAGTCTCGTGGGTCGAAGGCTCGTCGACCCGAGGCTCATGAACCGGAGACCGTGTAGCCTCCACCTCAGACGAATCCACCCTAGAAGTCATGTGCTCAGGTGAATCATCTTGGGGTGGTGGCGGAGACCATGTAGCCGCCACCTCAGAAGGCATGGCAGCCACCGCCCTACCTCTCCCGCGCCCACGTGTACCTTCAGTACAACATAAATACCAACATGAGTAATAAAATGTATATAAATACCAATATGCATACAACATGAGTACTACATAAATACCAACATGAATACAATGTGTACCTTTAGTGCCTCTCGGCTTCGCGGGGGGTCGACCTCCTCTCACGGGGGGCGCTCCTTGCATAGTAGAGCAACACTCTCCGAAGAGGCGAGGCAGGAATGGAAGTACCCATCCTATCACCCGCCGACGAAGAAGGAGCCGCGGAGTGCTTTCGACCCTTTCCCACCATCTTTCAACACATGTCATGACAAAGAGTAAATGAAATTAGTACAACATAAATACCAAGAGGACTAATAAAATGTATATAGTTTAAGTGTATCATTATCATAAATACCAACATGACTAATAAAAATTGAATACCTAACATGAACTCAAAATTTATATATAGTATAATAGTTGAATACCTGACATGAACTAATAACAATCGTGCTCGTCTATATATGCTTCGGGGTCAATAAATGCATCATGATCATCACTATCATCAATAAATGCATCATCATCATCACTATCACGAAGAACATGTGGAAGGCCACCATTATGTAATCGATCAAGAAGTGACAGGTCATCCGCAGCAGTAACCTCTTCTTCTTCCAGCTCTTCCTGTTCGGGCTCAGGGGTTAAGACGGATTCACTTTTGCTGTCTACTTCAATGTTCTGGGGTGAAGTAGAGCGGTTCTTGAAACGTTTCTTGGACATACGTGTTTCTTGGAAGAATTCTCCTTCATATGTGTCTGGGTTAATGTGAGGTTCGTAATCCTCTTCATTGAGGGTAGGTGGTCTAAAATGTGGTGGCACTTCATAAACGACATCCCAACCTTTGAGATTTGGATCAGTTTGGCAGGCCCACGGTAGATAGAAAACTTGTGTCGCCTGTTGAGCAGTAATATAGACATTGGGAACATCTAAGTGGGTGTTTTGGTTGATTTCGACTAGTCCTATATATTCTCCCTCGGTTCAAACCAATAACATTTGAAGACTACGATGGTCGGTGGGTTTTCGCCATATAATAGAAGTTCATAAATTACTTCAACTCTTCCATAATACTCGGTGTCTCCTTCGCAGATAGCAGAGACAGAACATTTTGTAGACTTTAGGTCGGGCATAGATAGCTCTTTGCCAAAGGTACGAAAGTGATACCCGTTGATGTTGTATTTGTCAAATGAAGGGACCTTATAGTCAAAACCATTAGCGACTTGTCTCAACTCGGCGTCCATACTCTCTGCATCAGCCTACAAGTTCAATACGAAAGAATGGATGCATTAGCCGCAAATTAGACCAAGAAATCAAATGGGTCCTTTAGTAATAGTCTGAGGTTGGATCGAACTTTTTTTCGATCGCCATCATTGTACCGAGGCTTCGGGTTATGAAAATGATGATTTTTGGCTTCGTAGTGTGCTGTCACGAACTTTGCCGCCTCCTCAGTAATGAATGCCTCGGCCATCGATGCTTCAATTCTTCGTTTATTTTTACACTTAGCTCGAAGCGTCTTCTGCGTCCTCTCAGTTGAGTAGCACCATTGATTTTGAAGGGGCCCACCCCATTCTTGCCTCGGTCGGGAGATGCAAAATCACATGTTGCATTGGATTGAAGAAGCCCGGTGGAAAGATCTTTTCAAATTTGCAGATCAACTCCGGTGCAAACTCTTCCATTTCATCTAGCACGCCAGGCGATAGTTTTTCGGACAAAGAGAATGGAAGAAATACCTCAGCTCTGCCTGTACTAGCCATTCATCCTTAGGGATAAAGCCATGCAACATCACCGGCATTACCCGCTCAATCCATATGTGCCAATCATGACTCTTGAGCCCAAATATTTTCAATTTCTCAAGACTCGCTCCCCTCTTTAGATTCGCAGCATACCCATCGGGGAACATCAACCGCATTTTCACCCAGAATAACATTTCCCTCATAGCTGGCCTTTCAAGATTGAACCATGCCTTTGGCTTCGCTATGCTTTGCTTTCCTTTCCGTTGTCGCAAGTTTTGCAACGGTCTATCACATAGAGCCTCCAGGTCGATTCTAGCCTTAGGATTATCTTTCGACTTCCCCTCTATGCCGAACAGTGTAGCAACAATGGCCTCCGCAATATTCTTTTCAGTGTGCATCACGTCAATGTTGTGTGGGCAAAGGAGGTCTTTGAAGTAAGGCAGATCCCATAAGCATGACTTGTGAGTCCTGGCGTGTTCCGTATTATACCCTTTGAAGTATCCTGGACGCAAAGGATCAGGCTCGAGAGCGTTTAACTGATCAAGGGTATGTTGGCCTATCAACGCAGCTGGTGCAGTGTTTTTGACAACTCTACCTTTGATGAAATTCTTCTTGTCTTTTCTGAACTTATGGTCAGGATCCAGGAATTGTCTATGCATGTCGAAGCAAGAATACTTGCGACCAGCCTCCAGCCAACGGAACTGAAGAGCTGCCTTGCATGTGGTGCACGGGAACCTTCCATGCAGACACCAGCCAGCGAGTAGCGCAAACGCCGGATAATCATGCGTCGAGTACATGTACCACACATGCATTTTGAAATTTGTTTTGGTAGCCGCGTCGTAGGTCTTGATCCCATTATCCCAGGCTTCTTGCAACTCATCCTTAAGCGGCTGCATGTACACATTCATATTCTTCCCCGGATAGTTCGGCCCTGGAATTATCAACGTCAGGAAAATGTTCTTTCTTTTCATAATCTCTCCGGGTGGCAAATTTAGTGGAATCAAAAATACAGGCCAACAACTGTATTGTGCTGCCGTCATACCATACACATTGAACCCATCTGTGTTGATGGCAACTCTAGGTTGTCTTGGATCTTCCGATTTATCCTTATGTAATGCATCGAAGTGCCTCCACGCAAAACCATCTGAAGTGTGTACCAGCATCTTGTTCCCATCCGCATCTAGTTCGGTTCTTTTGCCCAATTTGTGCCATGTCATCTGTCCGGCCATCTCTTCGACCATGAAAAGACGTTGAAGTCTTGGTACGATTGGCAGATACCGAGGAACACTAATGGGGATTTTGGTCTGATTCTTCTCACCCATGCCGTTGTCTACCACAATATACCTGGAAGAATTGCAAATGGGGAAATAGTTCAAGGACGCATACTCAAGCCTAAATAAGGCACATCCATTCTCACAGGCATGTATCTTCTCATAGGGCATCTTAAGTACACGGAGGATTTTCTCTGACTGGTACAGGTTTGCACGCAGTACATGGCCTTTGGGTAGAAAGCGTCCAAATATCGTCATCATCACGTCGTAGCATTCTCTGCCTAGGTTGAATTGAGCCTTCAGAGCCATTACTTGCGCGATGGTATCCAGCTGACAAAGCTCAGTCTGCTCGTGGAGAGGACGTTTTGAAGACTCCAACATTTCATAGAAGGCCTTTGCAGATTCCTTCATCTCATTGTCCGAATCCCGAGCATCATCAAAGTCTTGCACCATGTCTTCAATCCCGGTACCATGCTCGTCGGTGCGACGAAGAATCACCTCAGCTCTGGCACATTGGTCAGACTCACCATGAAAAGTCCACACCGTATAATTATGGGTAAAACCCCACTTCTGTAGGTGTTTACCCATTTCAAACTCTATCTTCTTTTTCCAGTTGTCGCAGTTGGGACAGGGGCACCATGTTTTTTGCTGGCCATTTGCAAATGCGGCTCTCACAAACCCCCTGGTTTTTGTTAACCATTCATGGGTCATGTCTTTCTGACTAGGGTGACCAGTGTACATCCAAGCACGATCCCTCATGTTGCCTAGCTACCTATGGGGGCACAAGAAATAAATATATAATTCGTCATCTATATTCATATGCTAATCAAGTTTGTCGGTTTTATTACGTCCATGCAACCTACACGCTAATAAGTAAAGATAGGTCCTAATCCCACCCGAGTATGTGTAGATTGGGTTCGTTTTCCCATGCTCTACTCCAGAGGCGACGCAGAATTTCGGCAGCACCTCCCCGCTGTTCTCCTGATACACGTCTCGGCAATAAGCAGAGAGGATGTGTACCCGGAGAACAACAGGGGAGGCACTGACGAAATTCCGCATCGGATCCGGAGCACGGCATACGGGAAAACAAACCCAATCTACAAATACTCGGGCTGTCCATGGATAATGTTGGACAATTTGAAAGGATGGCGGTTACAAATATGCAAAGAAATGCATATTTATAGATGTCGCCCTTCCGAACGGGAGACGCATACTGGTCACGCATACTCATGAATGAAGAAACCTATAGCTAGCAAGTTTCATCGGCACGAAGACCGGGACAGACCAAATTAAGGGGTAGGAGGATAAGTCATTTGTGCTCACCAACAAACGCAAGGGCGGAGCTCGTCGAACAACTGCACATTGAAATTCACACGATCAACACAAATACGATGTTTTTATAATTAACATAATCGGAAAATATGTGGCCTAACTCATAATTTACAAAACTATGACCCCCGTCGGCTTAGTGGCGTCGATGGTGGGTGGTGTCGGGTGTCGGTCGGGTCGATGGTCGGTGGTGTCGGGTGTCGGTGGCGTCGCGGGTTGGGGGTTAGTTGTGTCGGTGGTCGGAGGTTAGTGTCATCAGGGGTCGAGGGTCACTGGCGTCAGGAGTTGGGTCTTTTCGGTCAACAAGAGGCCGAAGTGGTGTCAGGGGTCGGGGTTGGGGGTCAGGGTACGTAGGGTGTCAGGGGTCGAAGGTCAGTGGCGTCGTGGGTCGGGGGTCGGGGCGAGGGTCAGTGGCGTCAGGAGTCGAGGGTCAGTGGCGTCGGGCGTCGGGGGTTGGGGGTCGAGGGTCCGTGGCGTGTGGAGTCGAGGGTCAATGGCGTCGGTCGTCAGGGGTCGGCGATTAGTGGAGTCGGGGGTCGAGGGTCAACGGTCAGTGGTGTCGGGCATTGGGGGTCGGGAGTCGGGTGTCAGTGGCGTCGGAGGTCGTGGGTCGAGGGTCACGGGTTGGTGGCGTCGGTCGTCGTGGGCCAGGGGTCGGGGTCCTCTTCTTTGTTCTTCTCCTCTCTCCTCTTCTTCTTCTTCTTCTTCTTCTTCTTCTTGATCATCTTATTATTATTATTCTTCTTCTTTTTTCTCCTCCTCCTCCTCTTCTTCTTCTTTCTTTTATTTTTCTCCTCCTCTCCTCTTTCTTCTTCTTCTTCTTCTTCTTCTTCTTCTTTCTTTTATCTTTCTCCTCCTCTCCTCTTTCTTCTTCTTCTTCTTCTTCTTCTTCTTTTTTCTTCTAGTTTATTATTCTCTATTACAACAGAGTTTGACTAGATAAAGCATGTAGAGTAGGAGCATAACATACAATTCAGCGCAAACATACATGTTTCTATTACAACAGAACCTCAAAAGGATAAGATCTAAGAGGTGCAAATAAAACTACATCAATGCTTCATGCATGATGTTTATGTCAACACCTCCTATCTTCAGACCAAAAGCTTAACATGCAAATTTTGTCAAAAATGCACATTTACTTCAAATGCAAATCTATCATTTCTTTTTTGGGGCCCATACCCTTCTTCATCTATCATTTCTTTTTTCTATCTATTTTTTTTCTTTTCTATCTACCTTTTCTACTTAATAAACTAACTATCTAATTTAACATAAAAACAAAAGAAGAAAAAACTAACTATCCAATTTAACAGAAAAAACACAAAATAAACTAACTATCTGAATTAACTATCTAATTTAAAAGAAAAAACAAGAAATAAAGCGAAAAAGAAAAAAAAAACCTTACCTATGTAGGGGCAGTGGGCGGCCGGGGCAGAGGGCAGTGGGAGGAGGGGAGGGCGAGCTCCGGCCCTGGGCGGCGGGGAGGAGGTGCAGGGGGAGGAGGGGAGGGCGAGCTCCGGCCACGCGGTGGTGGTGGGCCGGAGCGGCTCTGGTGGTGGCGGCGGCGGCACTCGGGTGTGCAGGGCGGGGGAAGGAGGGGCGCGTGGAGGACGGGCGCGGGGAGGAGATGCGCGGGTAGGAGGGGAGGGCGAGCTCCGGCGAGCTACGGTGGTGGTGGCGGCGGCGTTGGAGTGGGCAGTGCGTGGGGAGGAGTTGCGCTGGGGTGGGCAGTGCACGAGGAGGAGGGGCGCGAGTTGGCCATTAGGGGAGCGGGGGGTGGGGGCTGGGCACCGTTAGGGGGAGCTCCCCTTTGCCGTCGGCAAAGGCTGGGAGGCAGACGACAAAGGGGTGGGTGGGGTGGGGCGCGAGTTGGCCGTTAGGGTGGCGCCCCTTTGCCGTCCGAGTGCTCTTTGCCGTCCGCCTTTAGGGCCTTTGCCATGCGTCAGCAGATGGCAAAGAGGTGGCAGACGACAAATAAAACATTTGCCATCGGCAACCTCTTTGTCGTCCGCTTTTTACCAACAGACGGCAAAGAGCATCTTTGCCACGGGCCAGTAGACGGCAAAGGCACGGCAGACGGCAAATTTATCAATTCCAGTAGTGAACCTACCAAATTGAATATAATGATAAAAACATAGTAATATTAAATAGCAGGAAAAAGAATCAGTCAAAAATCTATTTTTTAGTAAATTTATTCACAAAATTAAATAGATAAATTGAAAAATGAAACATCGAGTAAATGCATGAAAAATACCAAATGAACTCAGAAAGTGTTGAAAATTGATGATGTGGCATTGAATGGTGCATTTTGAACACTCAAAAAGTTTTGAGTTCAAATAAGTTCAAAAAAATGAAATCTGTTTTCTAACAGATCTGATTTTGATTAAAAACCCTCATACTTCGAAAGAGATTGTCCGAATTGTACACGAAGTGCATCCAGTTTTTGCCACAACCCTCTCAACTTTTTAGCACATGCTATGTGGGTGAACTGATGATACCATGCCAACTTTCAACCTATTCAGAGGTCATTTGTAGTGTTTTTCAATTTTCGGGTCCTTTAACTCAAAAAATCAGTAAATGCATGAAAACTACCAAATAAACTCAGAAAGTTTTGAAATTTTATGATGTGGCCTTGAACGGTGCATTTTGAACACATAAAAAGTCTTGAGTTCAAATAAGTTCAAAAAAATGTAATCCCTTTTGTAACAGATCTGTTTTTGATTAAAAAACCTCATACTTGAGAAGAGATAGTCTGATTTGTACACGAAGTGCATCCAGTTTTTGCCGCAACCCTCTCAACTTTCTGGCACATGCTATGTGGGTAAAATAATGATACATGCCAACGTTCTACCTATTCAGAGTTCATTTGTAGTGCTTTTCAATTACTGCGCCATTTAGCTCAAAACAAATCAGTAAATGCATGCAAAATACCAAATGAACCCAGAAAGTGTTGAAAATTGTTGATGTGTCCTTGAATGGTGCATTTTGAAAACACAAAAAGTCTTGAGTTCAAATAATTTCAAAAAATGAAATTCCTTTTGTAACAGATCTGTTTTCGTAAGAAGCCGTGATACTTCGAAAGAGATTGTCCAATTTGTACACGAAGTTCTTCCAGTTTTTGCCACAAACCTCTCAACTTTTTAGCACATTCTATGTGGGTGAAATGATGATACCATGCCAACTTTAAACCTATTCAGAGTTCATTTGTTGTGCTTTTCAATTTCTGGGCCATTTAGCTCAAAAATATCAGTAAATGCATGAAAAATACCAAATGAACTAAGAAAGGGTTGAAAATTGATGATGTAGCCTTGAATGACGCATTTTGAACACACAAAAAGTCTTGAGTTCAAATAAGTTCAAAAAATGAAATCCCTTTAGTAACAGATCTGTTTTTGATTAACACCCCTCATACTTTGAAAGAGATTGTCCGACTTGTACACGAAGTGCAGCCAGTTTTTGCCCCAACCCTCTCAACTTTTTAGCACATGCTATGTGGGTTAAATGATGATACCTTTCCAACTTTAAACCTATTCAGAGTTCATCTGTAGTGCTTTTCAATTTCTGGGCCATTTAGCTCAAAACAAATAAGTAAATGCATGAAAAATACCAAATGAACTAAGAAAGTGTTGAAAATTGATGATGTGGCGATGAATTATGCATTTTGAACACACAAAAAGTCTTGAGTTCAAATAAGTTTAAAAAATGAAATCCCTTTTGTAACAGATCTGTTTCTGATTAAAAACCCTCATACTTCGAAAGAGATTTTCCGATTTGTACATAAAGTGCATCCAGTTTTTGCCTCAACCCTCTCAACTTTTTAGCACATGCTATGTGGGTGAAATGATGATACCATGCCAACTTTAAACCTAATTCGAGTTCATTTGTAGTGCTTTTCAATTTCTGGGCCATTTAGCTCAAAAAATTGGTAAATGCATGAAAAATACCAAATGAACTAAGAAAGTGTTGAAAATTGATGCTGTGGCCTTGAATGGTGCATTTTGAACACACAAAAAGTCTTGAGTTCAAATAAGTTCAAAAAAATGAAATCCCTTTTGTAACAGATTAGTTTTTGATTAAAAACCCTGATACTTCAAAAGAGATTGTCCGATTTGTACACGAAGTGCAGCCAGTTTTTGTGGCAACCCTCTCAACTTTTTAGCACATGCTATATGGGTGATATGATGATACCATACCAATTTTCAACCTATTCAGAGTTTTTTTGTAGTGCTTTTCAATTTCTCGGCCATTTAGCTCAAAACAAATCACTAAATGCATGAAAAATACGAAATGAACTCAGAAAGTGTTGAAAATTGATTATGTGGCCTTGAATGGTGCATTTTGAAAACACAAAAAGTCTTGAGTTCAAATAAGTTGAAAAAAATGAAATTCCTTTTGTAACACATCTGTTTTTGTAAGAAACCCTCATACTTCGAAAGAGATTGTACGATTTGTACACGAAGTGCATCCAGTTTTTGCCACAAAACTCTCAACTTTTTAGCACATGCTATGTGGGTGAAATGATGATACCATGCCAACTTTTAACCTATTAAGAGTTCATTCGTTGAGCTTTTCAATTTTTGAGCCATTTACCTAAAAAAATCAGTAAATGCATGAAAAATACAAAAGGAACTCAGAAAGTGTTGAAAAGTAATGATGTGGCCTTGAACGGTGCATTTTGAACACACAAAAAAGTCTTGAGTTCAAATAAGTTGAAAAAAATGAAATCCCTTTTATAAGAGATCTATTTTTAATTAAAAACCCTCATACTTCGAAAGAGATTGTCCGATTTGTACACAAAGTGCATCCAGTTTTTGCCGCAACCCTCTAAACTTTTTAGCACATTCTATGTGGGTGAAATGATTATACCATGCCAACTTTCAACCTATTCAGAGGTCATTTGTAGTGCTTTTCAGTTTCTGGGTTCTTTAGCTCAAAAAATCAATAAATGCATGAAAAATACCAAATGAACTAAGAAAGTGTTGAAAATTGATGATGTGGCCATGAATAGTGCATTTTGAACACATAAAAAGTCTTGAGTTCAAATAAGTTCAAAAGAATGAAATCCCTTTTCTAACAGATCTGTTTTTGATAAAAAAACCATCATACTTGGAAAGAGATTATCCGATTTGTACACGAAGTGCATCCAGTTTTTGCCGCAACCCTCTCAACTATTTAGCACATGCTATGTGGGTGAAATGATGATACCATGCCAACTTTCAACCTATTCGGAGGTCATTTGTAGTGATTTTCAGTTTTTGGGTCCTTTAGCTCAAAAAATCAATAAATGCATGAAAAATACCAAATGAACTAAGAAAGTGTTGAAAATTGATGATGTGGCCTTGAATGGTGCATTTTGAACACATAAAAAGTCTTGAGTTCAATTAAGTTCAAAAAAATGAAATCCCTTTTGTAACAGATCGATTTTTGATTAAAAACCCTCATACGTCAGAAGAGATTGTCTGATTTGTACACAAAGTGCATCCATTTTTTGCCGCAACCCTCTCAACTTTTTGGCACATGCTATGTGGGTGAAATAATGATACCATGCCAACGTTCAACCTATTCAGTGTTCATTTGTAGTGCTTTTCAATTTCTGAGCCATATAGCTCAAAAAATCAGTAAATGCATGAAAATACCAAATGAACTAAGAAAGTGTTGAAAATTGATGATGTGGCCTTGAATGATGCATTTTGAACACACAAAAAGTCATGAGTTCAAATAAGTTCAAAAAAATGAAATCCCTTTTGTAAAAGATATGTTTTTGATTGAAACCCCTCATACATTGAAAGAGATTGTCCGATTTGTACACGAAGTGCAGCTAGTTTTTGCCCCAACGCTCTCAACTTTTTACCACATGCTATGTGCGTTAAATGATGATACCTTGCCAACTTTAAACCTATTCAGAGTTCATTTATAGTGCTTTTCAATTTCTGGGCCATTTAGCTGAAAAAAATGAGTAAATGCATGAAAAATACCAAATGAACTAAGAAAGTGTTGAAAATTGATGATGTGGCCTTGAATGGTTCATTTTGAACACACAAAAAGTCTTGAGTTAAAATAAGTTCAAAAAATGAAATCCCTTTTGTAACAGATTTGTTTTTGGTTATAAACCCTGATACATCGAAAGAGATAGTCCGATTTGTACACGAAGTGCTGCTAGTTTTTGCCGCAACCCTCTCAACTTTTTAGGACAAGATATGTGGGTGAAATGATGATACCATGCCAACTTTCAACCTATTAAGTGTTCATTCATTGTGATTTTCAATTTCTGGGCCATTTGGCTCAAAAAAATATCAGTAAATGCATGAAAAATACAAAATGAACTCACAAAGTGTTGAAAATTAATGATGTGGTCTTGAATGGTGCATTTTGAACACAAAGAAGTCTTGAGTTCAAATAAGTTCAAACAAATGAAATCCCTTTTATAATAGATCTATTTTAATTAAAAACCCTCATACTTCGAAAGAGATTGTCCGATTTGTACACTAAGTGCATCCAGTTTTTGCCGCAACCCTCCCAACTTTTTAGCACATTTTATGTGGGTGAAATGATGATACCATGCCAACTTTCAACCTATTCAGAGTTCATTTGTAGTTCTTTTCAATTTTGGGGGCATTTAGCTCAAAAAAATTAGTAAATGCCTGAAAAATACCAAATGAACTCAGAAAGTGTTGAAAATTGATGATGTGGTCTTGAATGGTGCATTTTAAACACACAAAAGTGTTGAGTTCAAATAAGTTCATAAAATGAAATCCCTATTGCAACAAATCTGTTATTGATAAAAAAACCCTGATACTTCAAAAGAGATTGTCCGATTTGTACACGAAGTGCATCCAGTTTTAGCTGCAACCCTCTCAACTTTTTAGCACAAGCTATGTAGGCGAAATGATGATACCATGCCAACTTTTAACCTATCCGGAGTTCATTTGTAGTGCTTTTCTATTTCTGGGCCATTTAGCTCAAAAAAATCAGTAAATGCATGAAAAATACCAAATGAACTCAGAAAGTGTTGAAAATCGATGATGTGGCTTTGAACGGTGCATATTGAACACAAAAAAGTCTTGAGTTCAAATAAGTTCAAAAAAATGAAATCCCTTGTGTAACTGATACTTCGAAATAAATTGTGTGATTCGTACATGAAGTGCATCCAGTTTTGCCGCAACCCTCTCAACTTTTTAGCACATGCTATGTGGGTGAAATTATGATACCATGCCAACTTTCAACCTATTTAGAGTTTATTCGTAGTGCTTTTCAATTTCTGGGCCATTTAGCTCAAAACAAATCAGTAAATGCATGAAAAATACCATATGAACTCACAAAGTGTTGAAAATTGATGATGTGGCCTTGAATGGTGCATTTTGAAAAGACAAAAAGTCTTGAGTTCAAATAATATAAAAAAATGAAACCTTTTTGTACGAGATCTGTTTTTGACTAAAAACCCTAATACTTCGAAAGAGATTGTCCGATTTCTACACGAAGTGCAACCAGTTTTAGCCACAACCCACTCAACTTTTTAGCACATGCTATGTGGGTGAAATGATGATACCATGCCAACTTTCAACCTATTCAGAGTTCATTTGTATTGTTTTTCAATTTCTGGGGCATTTAGCTCAACAAAATCACTAAATGTATGAAAAATACCAAATGAACTAAAGAAGTGTTGAAAATTGATGATGTGGCCTTGAATGGTGCATTTTGAACACACAAAAAGTCTTGAGTTCAAATAAGTTCAAAAAATGAAATCCCTTTTGTAACAGATCTGTTGTTGATTAAAAACCCTTATACTTCAAAAGAGATTGTCCGATTTGTACACGAAGTTCATCCATTTTTTGCTGCAAACCTCTCAACTTTTTAGCACATGCTATGTGGGTGAAATGATGATACCATGCGAACTTGCAACCTATTCAGAGTTCATTTGTAGTGCTTTTCAATTTCTGGGCCATTTAGCTCAAAAAAATTAATAAATTCATGAAAAATACCAAATGAACTCAGAATGTGTTGAAAATTGATGATCTGCCTTGAATGGTGCCTTTTGAACACACAAAAAGTCTTGAATTCAAATAAGTTCAAAAAATGAAATCCCTTTTGTAAGAGATCTGTTTTTGATTAAAAACCCTTATACTTCGAAAGAGATTGTCCGATTTGGACACGAAGTGCATCCATTTTTTGCCGCAAACCTCTCAACTTTTTAGCACATGCTATGTGGGTGAAATTATGATACCATGCCAACTTTCAACCTATTTAGAGTTTATTCGTAGTGCTTTTCAATTTCTGGGCCATTTAGCTCAAAAAAAATCAGTAAATGCATGAAAAATACCATATGAACTCACAAAGTGTTGAAAATTGATGATGTGGCCTTGAATGGTGCATTTTGAAAAGACAAAAAGTCTTGAGTTCAAATAATATAAAAAAATGAAACCTTTTTGTACGAGATCTGTTTTTGACTAAAAACCCTAATACTTCGAAAGAGATTGTCCGATTTCTACACGAAGTGCAACCAGTTTTAGCCACAACCCACTCAACTTTTTAGCACATGCTATGTGGGTGAAATGATGATACCATGCCAACTTTCAACCTATTCAGAGTTCATTTGTATTGTTTTTCAATTTCTGGGGCATTTAGCTCAACAAAATCACTAAATGTATGAAAAATACCAAATGAACTAAAGAAGTGTTGAAAATTGATGATGTGGCCTTGAATGGTGCATTTTGAACACACAAAAAGTCTTGAGTTCAAATAAGTTCAAAAAATGAAATCCCTTTTGTAACAGATCTGTTGTTGATTAAAAACCCTTATACTTCAAAAGAGATTGTCCGATTTGTACACGAAGTTCATCCATTTTTTGCTGCAAACCTCTCAACTTTTTAGCACATGCTATGTGGGTGAAATGATGATACCATGCGAACTTGCAACCTATTCAGAGTTCATTTGTAGTGCTTTTCAATTTCTGGGCCATTTAGCTCAAAAAATTTAATAAATTCATGAAAAATACCAAATGAACTCAGAATGTGTTGAAAATTGATGATCTGCCTTGAATGGTGCCTTTTGAACACACAAAAAGTCTTGAATTCAAATAAGTTCAAAAAATGAAATCCCTTTTGTAAGAGATCTGTTTTTGATTAAAAACCCTTATACTTCGAAAGAGATTGTCCGATTTGGACACGAAGTGCATCCATTTTTTGCCGCAAACCTCTCAACTTTTTAGCACATGCTATGTAGGTGAAATGATGATACCATGCCATGTTTGAACTTATTTAGAGTCCATTTGTAGTTGTTTTCAATTTTTGGGCCATTTAGTTCAAAAAAATTAGTAAATCCAGGAAAAATACCAAATGAACTTAGAAAGTGTTGAAAATTGATGATGTGGCCTCGAATGGTGCCTTTTGAAAACACAAAAAGTCTTGAGTTCAAATAAGTTCAAAAAAATGAAATCCCTTTTTTAACAGATCTGTTTTTGATTAAAACAGTCATTTAAAATAACCTAAAACCTACCAAATTGAATATAATGATAAAAACATAGTAATATTAAATAGCAGGAAAAAGAATCACTCAAAAATCTATTTTTTTAGTAAAGTTAGTCACAAAAAAAAGTAAAGAACAAAACACAAAAATTTGATTTAAAAGAAATGCCACCAACTCGGCCACCACGGCGTGAATACAACTAGAAACCTAACGAGAGAGTTGGGCCAGGATTCAAGCCCGCAAAAGGCCTAGTAGGCCCACACGTAGTGACAAATTAGGCCAGAAAGCCTGTAGTTGAGAGGAGCTTGAGAGTGTGTGCGCACCAGCGCTTATAAACAACTCACGAGTTCTCTCGGCTAGCGAGGTGGGACTAAACATCCAACCGCACCGCGGCTGTGGTAGGCACATGCCTTTAGTCCCGGTTAGTCCCACCAGCCGACATGAAAGACACCCTTTCCTGTCGGTTATTGGCACCAACCGGGACAAAAGGTCTCTTCTTCCCGCCCTTTGGGCTGCTGGAAATTGGCCTTTAGTCCCGGTTTGCGGCACAAACCGGGACGAAAGGGTGCATTGGTCCCAGTTTGTTCCATGAACCGGGACCACTGGTTTTCACATATAGGCGAGAGTTGTCAAAATTTCACCCAAACTCCCCATTTGGCCCCCAGAGGCCGTCCTCCTCGTCGTCGTCGCCGTCCCGAGGCTGTCGTCCTCCTCGTCGTCGCCGCCACCCGGAGCCCGTCCTCCTTCTCGCCGTCGCCGCCACCCCCGATCCAGTCCTCCTCCTCGTCGCCGCCATTATCACGGATCAAGGAGAATATTATTAGCGTGCTTTTGGCCAGCTATGATTTGATCCCTAAGAGTAGGTTTCTCCACCAGTTTAGAAAGGAATCCTTGAGGAACAATGTGAAGGTTTAACTTCCGAAATTCCTCATAGAGACGTGGTTGACCTCGTTGTAGCATCAGATTGTTACAACACGATTTACGACTTAGTGCATCAGCCATGACATTGGCCTTCCCCGGGGTGTAAGTTATCCCTAAGTCATAATAAGAGATCAACTCAACCCATCGTCTTTGCCAGAGATTCAAATCCGGCTGGTGAAGATATATTTCAGACTCCGGTGATCAGTGAATATTTCACAACGATTACCAAGAAGGTAATGTCACTAGGTTTTTAGTGCATGGACTACAACTGCAAGCTCAAGATCATGTGTGGGATAATTATCCTCATGTGGACGCAACTGTCGAGATGCGTATGCAATCACATGACAATCCTGCATGAGAATGCAACCTAATCCTTGTCGTGAGGCGTCGCAATAGATAACAAAGTCCTTAGAGAAATCTGGTGGTAGCAACACAGGTGCGGAAGTCAGGCATCGTTTCAGTTCCTGAAAGCTATGCTCACACTGTGGTGTCCACTCGAACTTTTTATCTTTCTTGAGGAGTTCAGTTAGAGGCTTTGCAACCTTGGAGAAGTTCTCGACAAAGCAGCGACAATAGCTCGCTAGACCAAGAAAAATCCTAACTTGCTTAACGGATTTAGGATGAGTCCAATCAAGGACGGCTTGAACTCTCTCGGGATTGACAGCAATACCCTTACCAGAGATTACGTGGCCTAGATAGGTCACTTCTGGTAACCAAAATTCACATTTTGAAAACTTGCCATAAAGGCGATGCTCTCGAAGTTTCATCAATACCAGCCTTAGATGCTCAGCATGTTCTTGTTCATTCTTCGAGTAGATGAGAATATCATTGAGGTATACCACGATGAATTTATCCAAATACTCCATGAAGATTGAATTCATCAAGCGAGAGAAGGTGGCTGGGGCATTGGTTAAACCGAAGGACATGACGATGTACTCGTATTGGCCATAACGAGTGACAAAAGCCGTTTTTGGAATGTCCCCGTTCTTGATATTTATTTGATGGTAACCCAACCTCAAATCCATTTTTGAGAAAACTTTGGATCCAGCGAGCTGATCATAGATATCGTTGATCCTGGGGAGCAGATACTTGTTCTTTATGGTGACCAGGTTAACTAGTCGATAATCTACAACCATCCGATCCGTTCCATCCTTCTTCTTAACGAAGAGGACGGGACAAGCCCAAGGAGAAGAGCTAGGACGAATGAAACCTTTATTCAAGGCCTCATCTAGTTGTTTCTTAAGTTTGGCTAGCTCCAAGGGTGCCATCTTATAGGGTCTTCTGGCTATTGGAACATTTCCTGGAACAAGATCTAACACAAACTCTACATCCCTATCAGGTGGAATTCCTGGCAGTTCTTCGGGAAAAACATCCAGAAAGTCACGGACAACCGGAATGTCTTCAAGTTCTGGAAGAGGACTAGCATTGAGGGAATAGAGTTGGTATTTGGCAACTCGAGTTGAGACATTAACTATCTCACCCAAGGGATGGGTAAGCTAAACATTTCTAGAATGGGTATCAATCTTGGCATAATGAGCTGACATCCAATCCATACCCAAGATGATATTGATATCTGAGGATTTCAGGGCTATCAATGATGCTAGAAAAACTGGCCGTTCTACTAGGATTTCATTGTCATAACTTATCCTAGAAGTTTGCCATTTACTACCTGGGGTTTGGACAACTAATGGGATTGGCATATCACAAAAGGACATGTTATGCAACTGTGCATAACTTTTGGAAATGAAAGAATGAGATGACCCAGTGTCAAAAAGAACGGACGCTGGGTGATGATTAACAAGGAGCGTACCCAAAATGACGTCGGGATCCTCTACAACTTTCTCTGCTAAGACATAATTCACGCGACCACGCATAGGAGTTGGTTTCACATAATAAGCTTTGCCCGACTTGCCTTGCCCAACACACTTCCCAGGTTGCTTGGCAGCTATATTCTGAGGACACTCTCGTGAATAGTGTCCTAGTCCTCCACACTTGTAACAGGTCCCCTGATTGGCACGTGGTGCAGCATTGCTAGCTGGACCACCATAGGTGTTTGCTGGGGGGTTGGTCTGGTTCGCCTGAGGCGCCACATAGGATGGCCTCGGGGTTTATCTTGGCGGCAGGGAGCTATTCGGGACCCACAACCGACGCTTTGGAAACGCCGAACCGGATGAGGAGCCAGAGTCACGAGAATGCTTCTTCGTGGCTTCATAGAAGGTATGACCAGTCTCGACACTGACAAGAGCTTGAAAACTTGTACATTAATGAAGGCGCAGGTCACGACGAAGTTCGGGGCTCAGACCCTTGTGGAATCTTACTTGGTTCTTGGCGTCAGTTGACACCTCTTCAGTGGCACAGCGAGCGAGATTACCGAACTCGCAGCTATAAGCATCCATGGTCAACTTTACCTGGGTGAAGGCACATAATTCCTCTCTCCTACAGTCCATCAGACCCTCTGGAATGTGGTGCAGACGGAAGGCTGCACTGAAATCTTCCCATGTGGCTGCTGGTCCGGCAGGACACATAACTTCAAAATTCGCCCACCACAAATTGGTGGGGCCTTCCAAAAAATATGCAGCGAAGGTCTCCTTGTAAGCCTCAAAAACATTAGCAGAGCATATCTTGCGTGATATACTGCACAACCAGTCATCAGCGTCGAGAGGATCGACGGAGTGATGGAACTTCGGGGGATTCAGCTTCACAAAGTCATTGAGGGACACTACGTCATTTCGTGGCTGACGAGCCGTATTTTGCTCAATACGTTCTAACAGACGGTTGGTCTATGATGACCCACAAGTATAGAGGATCTATCGTAGTCCTTTCGATAAGTAAGAGTGTCGAACCCAACGAGGAGCAGAAGGATCTGACAAGTGGTTTTCAGCAAGGTAATATCTCCAAGCACTGAAATTATCGGTAACAAGTAGTTGTGTGGTGAGGTGATTCGCAGCAAGTAGCAAGTAACAAAAGTAACAACGGTGCAGAAAAGTGGCCCAATCCCTTTTGTAGCAAGGAACAAGCCAAAACAAAGTCTTATAGGAGGAAAAACGCTCCCGAGGACACATGGGAATTTCTGTCAAGCTAGTTTTCATCATGTTCATATGATTCGCGTTCGCTACTTTGATAGTTTGATATGTGGGTGGACCGGCGCTTGGGTACTGCCCTTACTCGGACAAGCATCCCAGTTATGATTAACCCCTCTCGCAAGCATCCACAACTACGAAAGAAGAATTAAGACAAAGTCTAACCATAGCATTAAACTAGTGGATCCAAATCAGCCCCTTACGAAGCAACGCATAAACTAGGGTTTAAGCTTCTGTCTCTCTAGCAACCCATCATCAACTTACTACTTCCAAATGCCTTCCTCTAGGCCCAAATAATGGTGAAGTGTTATGTAGTCGACGTTCACATAACACCACTAGAGGAAAAACAACATACAACACATCAAATTATCGTACGAATACCAAATTCACATGACTACTGATAGCATGACTTATCCCATGTCCTCAGGAACAAAAGTAACTACTCACAAAGAATAATCATATTCATGACCAGAGAGGTAATAAGTAGCATCAAAGATCTGAACATAAACTCTTCTACCAAGTAATCCAACTAGCATCAACTACAAAGAGTAATTAACACTACTAGCAACCTTACAAGTACCAATCGGAGTTGCAAGATGGAGATTGGTTACAAGAGATGAACTAGGGTTTGGAGATGAGATGGTGCTGATGAAGATGTTGATGGTGATGAGTCCCCTCCAATGAGAGGAGTGTTGGTGATGAAGATGGCGACGATTTCCCCCTCTGGGAGGGAAGTTTCCCTCGCAGGATCGTCATGCCGGAGCTCTAGATTGGTTCTGCTCAAGTTCCGCCTCGTGGCGGCGGCGAATCCTCCGAAAAGGCTCCTCTTGATTTTTTTCTAGACCGAAACCCTTTTTGTAGCAAAAGGGGGGAGCCAGAGGGCCAAGTGGGAGCCCACAAGCCCCCTAGGCGCGGCCAGGGGGGCCGCACCTAGCAGGCTTGTGGCCTCCTGCTGGCGCCCCTCCGGTACTTCTTCGGCCCAGTATTTTTTATAAATCCCAAAAAAATCCTTGTTGGTTTTCACGGCTTTTGGAGTTGCACAGAATAGGTATCTCAAACTTGCTCCTTTTTAGGCCAGAATTCCAGTTGCCGGCATTGTCCCTCTTCATATAAACCTTGCAAAATAAGAAAGAAAAGGCATAAGTATTGTACCGTGAAGTGAAATAACAGCCCAAAAAGCGATAAATATCAACATGAAAGCATGATGCAAAATGGACGTGTCAACTCCCCCAAGCTTAGACCTCGCTTGTCCTCAAGCGAAAGCCAAGATCAATAAACATGCCCACATGTTTAGGGAGAGAGGTGTCGACAAAACAAGATACGAACATGCAGGCATCATGATCATTTTCAGAACAGCAATACCATCATATCAACTCTTATGCTAAAGTGACAATTCCTTCACAAAGTAAAGCATGGATCAAGAACCTTACCGAGAATTAACAAGCGATAGCCTTTAGTCATTGAAGCAATTGCAATTTATCACAACATCGGAAAGAGTCAAATAAGAGCTTGTAAAGCAAATCCACATACTCTATCATATTTTCGTTCTCTACAATTGCTACAACTCACGTGGTACTCATGAGATCAAAGTTTCAGCTGGACACAGAGAAAGATAGGGGCTTATAGTTTTGCCTCCCAACCATTTACCTCAAGGGTAATGTCAACAATAATAATTCATGAATACTTACCTCCAAGTTGACATATGAATATAGATCTTTCCCAAGCACATGACGTTAGCCAAGATAAAGGCGAAATAAGGAATTGGTGAAGATCACCATGAATCATTCAAGGGCAAAAAGTAAAGGTACAAGATAGGCCCTTCGCAGAGGGAAGCAGAGGTTGTCATGCGCTTTTGAGGTTTGGATGTGTGTCCTCTTAGTGTGGAGGAACGTCACTTTATATTGCCTCCTGTGATAAAGAACTTTATTATGCAGTCTGACGCTTTTATGTCTTCCTCATCACAGGTTCGTACAAAACTTATTTTCCACACACTAATAGATCATACATATTAGGGGAGCAATTTTTATTGCTTGCACCGATGACAAGTTACTTGAGGGATCTTATTCAATCCATAGGTAGGTATGGTGGACTCTCATGGCAAAACTGGGTTGAAGGTTTATGGATGCACAAGTAGTATCCCTACTTGGTGCGGGAGTTTTGGCTAATATGAGGTGGAAGCAATTGTCACATGCTAAGGGATCTCTAGTCATATAACATTGTTCGGAACCAAGCAAACACAATTCATTATGTTGTCTTCCTTGTCCAACATCTACTTCTAAGCATGTAATAGTTTAGTGAGTGTTCACAAGCATAGATGGTGTCAAAGATGATATATTTATATGTGAACCTCTCCTTATTTATCACTTCCTATTAATTGCAACAATGACCAAGGTCTACGTTTGTCTACCCTCAACAAGTTTCAATCATCATTCTTTTTATATGTGAAGCCATCACTTCCCATAAGATCATTACATGATCTTTCATGCTTTTGTTCTTTTCTCATTCTATTGATCATGGCATGAGGCAAGGCCCTTAAGTAAGACACTCTTTATTATATGGCTCACGAGCTCGAATACATCAGTCGTGACACAAAGCAAAACTCATGCCTAAAACGCTAAGACCTTTATTTCTACTAGAGAAAGATAAAACCAAAAAGGAACAAACTAAGAAAAGGTAAAGGAAAAAGATGTGATGGTGATACGATACCGGGGCAACTCCCCCAAGCTTGGCACAAGCCAAGGGGATTGCACATACCCATGCCTAGTTGTCTTCCTTTGGAGGTGATGGTGGTGGAGTTGTTTTGTCCTTTGATTCCAAGAGGGTCATCAATCTTTGATTTATACCTTGGAGATCTGTGATATGTTTCTCCAGCAAAACAACTTCACGAGTGAGATAAGTATTGCGAGCACGAGTTGTTTCACAAAACCTGAAGAGTTCAATCAAGGATGGAGACAGTAGGTGGAGGTAGGGTTGAAGGAAATCCACTTCTTCAACTGCTTCCTTGTTGAACACAGATTGCCCTTCGTCCCACGCCTGATTCTCCTTCTTAGTTTTGCCCTTGGTTTCTTTAGGTAGCCTTTCCTTAGCCTCCATGACCTCCATTCTTTTTAGATCAGAATTTACTTCTCCATAGACTTGAGGGAGATTGTTCTCCCCCAAAAATTCCGGAGACAACATCTTTCTCTAAATTTGCGGCAGAAAATAGGCTCGAAACGAAAACAGAGGAAATCTGCGTGATACGAGGGTCAGACTTTACGGGAGAATATATAATGATTTTTTCCACACAAGAAGGAGTACTTCGCAAGAAAACGGAGTCCGGGAGGCACACGAGGTGGCCACAAGCCCCCCAGGCGCGGCCAGGGGGTGGCCCGCGCCTGGCAGGCTTGTCGTCTCCTCGTGCGCTTTCCGGACTACTTCAAAATTTTCTATTTTTTCAAAAATTCCAAAACGGAGAAAAATTCCTAGTGGAAAATTTTTGGAGTGTGTTTACTTATCGAATCACGTACCTCTTCGTTTTCGGAGTCTTAAACAGGATCATAAATATCCCTTAGGTATTCTTCCGGAGTTATGGTATTGATAATATTGCTTTCAACATTTACGGGAGTACCTGAGATATAATGCTTGATTCTGTGCCCATTTACCACTCTCGGAAAATTACCTTCCGTGTTGTTGATATTGTTAGCACCGGAACGATATACTTCCTCAACAATGTAAGGACCTTCCCATTTAGAGAGAAGCTTGCCTGCAAAAAATCTTAAACGAGAATTATATAGAAAGACATAATCACCTACATTGAACTCACGTTTCTGTATCCTTTTATCATGCCACCTCTTAACCTTTCCTTTGAACAACTTGGCATTCTCATTTGCCTGAGTTCTCCATTCATCAAGTGAGATAATATCAAATAACCTCTCCTCACCAGCATGTTTGAAATCAAAGTTGAGCTCTTTGATTGCCCAATAAGCTTTATTCTCTAGCTCAAGAGGTAAATGACATGCTTTACCGTAAACCATTTTGTATGGAGACATGCCCATGGGATTCTTATAGGCAGTTCTATAAGCCCACAGTGCATCATCAAGCTTCTTAGACCAATTATATCTGGACCTATTGACAGTCTTTTGCAGAATCAGTTTAATCTCTCTATTGCTTAGTTCTACTTGACCACTGGACTAAGGGTGATAGGGAGACAAATTCTATGGTTGACATCGTACTTAGCAAGCGTTTTACGGAAAGAACCATGAATGAAATGTGAACCACCGTCGGTAATTAGATATATAGGGACTCCAAATCTAGGGAAAATAACTTCTTTAAGCATACTGATAGAAGTGTTGTGATCAACACTACTGGTTGGGATAGCTTCTACCCACTTCGTGACGTAATCAACAACAACTAGGATATGAGTATACCCGTTGGATTTTGGAAAAGGTCCCATATAATCAAAGCCCCAGACATCAAATGGTTCAATGACAACTGAATGATTCATAGGCATTTCCTGACGTTTACCGATATTACCTATTCTTTGACATTCGTCACAAGACAAGACAAACTTACGGGCATCCTTCAAAAGAGTGGGCCAATAGAAACCTGATTGCAATACCTTGTGTGTAGTTCTATCTCCCGCATGGTGTCCTCCGTAGGCCTCGGAGTGACAATTCTGTAGGATCTGTCCCTGTTCATGTTAAGGTACGCAACGTCTAATAACACCATCTACTCCTTCCTTATAAAGGTGATGATCATCCTAAAAGTAATGTCTCAAGTCAAAGAAGAATTTCTTCTTTGGCTGGTATGTGAAACTAGGTGGTATATATTTGGCAAAGATATAATTTGCATAATCAGCATACCATGGTGCACTACGGGAAGTATTGATGACATTCAATTGCTCATCAGGAAAGCTATCATCAATAGGTTGTGGGTCATCAAGAACATTCTCCAACCTAGACAAGTTATCTGCTACGGGGTTATCAGCACCCTTCCTGTCGACGACGTGGAAATCAAATTCTTGTAGTAAGATAACTCATCTGATAAGTCTAGGCTTAGTGTCTTTTTTCTCCATGAGGTACTTAATAGAAGCATGATCAGTGTGAATAGTGACTTTGGAATCAACTATGTAAGATCTCAACTTTTCACATGCAAACACGACTGCTAAAAATTCCTTTCCCGTAGTAGCATAGTTTCTTTGGGCACTGTCTAGAGTTTTCCTAGCATTGTGAATAACATTCAACTTATTATCAACTCTTTGCCCTAGGACAACACCAACAACATAATCACTAGCATCACACATCATTTCAAAAGGTAAGTTCCAATCAGGTGGTTGAACAATAGGCGCAGTTATCAAGGCCTTCTTAAGTACTTCAAAGGCTTCCTCACAATCATCGTCAAAGACAAAAGGAATATCCTTTTGCAAGAGATTGGTAAGAGGCCTAGAAATCTTAGAGAAGTCTTTAATGAACCTTCTATAGAAACCAGCATGACCAAGGAAACTTCTTATACCTTTGATATCTGTGGGGCATGGCATTTTCTCGATTGCATCAACCTTAGCCTTATCGACTTCAATACCTCTTTCAGAAATTTTATGTCCTAAAATGATGCCTTCATTAACCATAAAGTGGAACTTCTCCCAATTCAAGACAAGATTGGTGTCTTTACATCTCTACAAGACCCAATCAAGGTTGCTGAGGCAATCATCAAAAGAAGACCCGTAGACGGAGAAGTCATCCATGAAAACCTCAACAATCTTTTCACAAAAGTCCGAGAATATAGCCATCATACATCTTTGAAAGGTGGCAGGTGCATTACATAAGCTAAAAGGCATACGTCTATAAGCAAAGGTACCGAAAGGGCAGCTGAAAGTGGTTTTCTCCTGATCAGATTGTGCAACACGTATTTGGGAGAAACCAGAATAACCGTCTAGAGAGCAGAAGTGTGTGTGTTTAGACAGTCTTTCTAGCATTTGGTCGATAAAAGGCAAAGGGTAATGATCTTTCCTAGTGGCTTTATTCAATTTCCTATAATCGATCACCATCCTATAACCAGTAATAATCCTTTGTGGGATCAATTCATCCTTATCATTAGGGACAACGGTAATACCTCCCATCTTAGGGACACAATGCACAAGACTCACCCAATCACTATGAGCAACAGGATAGATAATACCTGCTTCCAGGAGCTTTAGTATTTCTTTTCTTACTACCTCTTTCATCTTAGGATTTAATCTCCTTTGATGATCAGCAACTGGTTTGGAATCAGGATCAGTTTTAATCTTGTGCTGCCATAGAGTGGGACTAATGCCCTTAAGATCAGCAATATTATATCCAATAGCAGCACCGTGCTTCCTCGGAGTTTTTAGTAACTTCTTTTCTTCATGATCTGAGAGGCTAGCACTAATAATAACAGGATATATCTCTTTTTCATCAAGATAAACATACTTAAGAGTATCAGGCAACTGTTTAAGCTCGAACACAGGATCACCCTTTGGTGGGGGTGGATCCCCAAGTTGTTCAACTGGAAGATTATTCTTAAGGATAGGATATTGTTCTAAGACAACTCTATCTATCTCATCCCTTTCATCCATATGCATATCATTTTCATGCTCAAGAAAGTATTGGTCTAAGGTATCAGTAGGAGGAACGGCAATAGAAGCTAAGGCAATAGTTTCATCCTTACTAGGCAACTCTTTTTCATGAGGTTGTCTACCAAACTTGGAGAAATTGAACTCGTGTGGCACACCTTCAAAGCCAACAGTGACAGTTTGCTTTTCACAGTTAATATGAGCATTGACAGTATTGAGAAAGGGTCTACCAAATATGATGGGACAAAAGCTATCTTGGGGTGTAGGTGTTCTAATGTAGCCCCTATGTATCACAGTTGAAGCTTTAGAATGATCCTTTATCCTAACAGGGAAAGGTGGTTTCTCAATGTAAGCACTAGGAACAATAGGATCATTATAGGCAATGACTTTCTCTTCAACTGGATTGGGTTTAACTACATTGACTTCTAAAGGAGGATGATATTTAAACCACTTCCCTTTGGGGAGATCAATATGAACAGCAAATGATTCACACAACGAAGCTACTATCTCAGAGTCAAGTCCATACTTAGCGCAAAAATCAGAAAAAGTATTTGTTTCAACAAAGGATTTAACGCAATCAAACCTGAAATTCCTACCTGACTCCTTACCTTCATCAAGCTCCCAATCTTCAGAGTTGCGTTTAATTCTCTCCAATAAATTCCATTTGAAGTCAATATATCACTTCATAAAAGAACCGGTACAAGAAGTGTCAAGCATGGTGCGATCATCATGAGAAAGCCGAGCATAGAAGTTCTGAATGATAATTTCTCTTGAGAGCTCACGGTTGGGGCATGAATATAACATTGATTTAAGCATCCCCCAAGCTTGAGCGATGCTTTCTCTATCACGAGGCCAAATATTATAAATATCATTCCGATCACGATGTACTAAATGCATAGGATAAAACATTTGATGAAATTCCAATTTCAACCGGTTGTAGTTCCATGATCCAGTATCATCACATAGCCTATACCATGTCAATGCATTATCCCTCAAAGATAAGGGAAATAACTTCCTCTTGACCTCATCCTCGGGCAAACCTGCAAGCTTAAATAAACCACAAACTTCATCTACTTAGATTAGATGCAAGTCTTGACGGGACCCCGATCCTAAGCCATAGGAATCCAGCGTGTAGCACATCGCATCTCTTTGCGGTCTCACGCACGGTTATCCCCACGGCTGCAGCCTTACCTTAGCCGGGACCGTTTGCGCCTTTTGACTCGCGTATGCAATTGTGTCGCTAGCAATCCAATGACAAAGAACCCGGATCGACATGTCTAGTCATAAACCAAAGCGGGAGTTCCGCACAGGGACATGCATACATGACCCAGCAAAGCAGGTGTCGGTCACCAGCGAATGTAGACCAGTCGTAGCAAGCTAAAATGACTCCATTACGTCGCATGACATTTCCCCAACGAGGAAAGACACATCAGCTAAGAAGGACACATGTCGGTCAACCAATGTGTCCGGAGCAGTAGCGAACTATCATGGCTCGTTGGATCACAAAGGGGCATTTCCCTGTAAGGAGTGCTACTAAAGCCTACGGCTAGGTAATCGAACCCCATACATACCAAGTACAACACACGTATGCATGGCATACCGATATGTATAGATACATCGATGGCATCACAACATAACCATAACATACAAACTTTATTTAGAAGACTCGGAAGAGCCACACACATAATGTTACAAGGTAGGGTCTCACGACCCATCATCACAAGTCATACACATAGTTCTTACAAACCAGCGGAAGAGTAAAGCTATTTGAGTACAGACAGATGGAAGGATAAAGGCACATGGCCTGACTATCTACAGACCCACCCTAGGGCCAGATCGTAGCTGGGATACCAACTACTCGTCGTCGTCGATGTCTAGGTAGAACCCTCCATTAGGTTCATTAACAACCGGGTGCCACTTGGTACACCGTGCCACTGCCTACCGCATCATAGCCCACCTCTCAGGTCAGCGCTATGCACGGCCTCCAGCATGACTATAAACACCTGAAACTACTTGCAACTCCTGCACCGAGTACTAAGCGATTAATAAGTCGAGAGGGTCAATTAAGTATCCCAATGTTTGGTAGTATCTAGTCTTGGATTACATACACGGAACTCAGTTCCGAAGGACGGTTCTAATGAAACAACCCGCCATGTACTCCTACATAGCCTTTCACCGGTACCTTTACCAAATCAGGTTCAACACAAAACCTTTACTTACTGAACACATTCTCACAATTCTGTTCATCACCCAGATGACAGACCATACACAACTCTAAGCTTAGCATGCATAGCAGGATAAGGCACATCATGGATGAAGCATCTACCAAGTATGCTAGGTTGCAAGGTTCAGCTATTTACTGTGACAAAGACAGGTCATGCAAAGGAAGTGGGTTCAACTAACGTAGTAAAGCAGTGAAAGCATTTGCCCTAATGCAAGAAATAAGAGCAGGAGCGAGAACATGGGATTTATCGGGATGATCAAAATGGTTGCTTGACTTGTTGCTCAGCACAGGGACAATAGCCGTCAGTCAGATATTCGGTGGATCCAGAGGAGCGGAGCCTACCGATAGAAATGACATCAATCAATATCAATCATACGCAACAAGATGATGCATGAGCATGGCATGAAGATGAAAGGTGGTAGGCAAATGTAGCTACCATTTATTAGGTTGAAGTTGATTTGAATCAAGATTCAAATATCACATCAAACCAGGTATTTTCAAATACCCTTTTAATTGATTCGACCTGATGCTCAGGTCATCTTGTTTTAACATGCATGGGAATGATATGTTGAGTTGTTGGTTGTGATTGAGCATTGTTTGGTCATGGCATTTGCAGTGGAATTCAAATGAATTTCAAATTCCAACTCCAAAGCATTTATCAAATTTAACCTATTCACCATTTTGCATGTTTGGTGAGGTTAACATTCTCAAACATGTTTGAAGATGACATATTCAGATTCCTTGGATTTTTCTGATCATTTTTCATATATTATTTGTCCAATTTGGAGTTATATTCAAACTATTATGAATTTCCAAAGTTTTGAACTTATTCTGGGATTATTTTTAAAAAGAAAAAGCTTTATTGCATCAGCATGACATTAGCAGGTCCAACTGGTCGTTGAAAGTCAAACCTAACCAGTGGGACCCACTGGTCAGTGACTCAGGCCAGTTTTTAGTTCAAATTTAAGTCAATTAGTTAATAAACAGGGTAGGACCCACCTGTCAGTGACTACTTAGGTTAATTTAACTAAGTTATTTTTGTTTTTATGAATACTAATTAACCAATGGCTAGCCCCACCTGTCATAGACTCAGGGGAGTCAGATCCACCGGCGGCGAGGTCGTCCTCGCCGGCAGTGAGCCTCCGGCGACCACCAGAACGGCGGAGGGGCTCGGAAACGCGGCATAGGCGGCCAAACTCTGCGCGGAGTGCAGAAGAAGAACGACACGTCTCCCGCAGGTCCATTTTTTCATAGAACCGGGGCTGATCTGGCCGGAGATGACGCCGGCGACAAGCTTGGCGGCGGTCGAAGCTCGGGCGTCATCGGGGTCATCGAAACTGGGGGCTTCACGCGCGGGGCTAGGCTCCTACGGCATCTACACGATGCCCTGAAGCCACCGGTGGCCTCAGATGGACGAGCCGTTCACCGGAGGGCTACCGGCGACGAGCTCCCACGGCGGATCTCGTCGGGCTGCGGTGAAATCAGGGCTAGAGGAAGGGATCGAAGGGGGAAACTTGGGCGAAATCTTGCTTGGCTCACGGGGAGTGCAGAGGTAGCGCTAGCTTGCTCGGGGACGGCCTGTAGAGAGAGAACGTCGGCGGCGAGCTTCGTTGACCCGAGGAAGAAGACGACCGCGCCTCGTCGATTCACTGCGTCCTGGCGTCGGGCTCGTAGCTTGGGAGTTTCAGGAAACCCTGGCGGTTCTTCTGCGCGGCTCAGGAGGGAAGGCTGTAGGTGAGAGCGACGGCGAGCTCGAGCTCTGCTCGGGCTCCAATGGCGGCCGAGAGGAGAGGTAGCAGGGGGGAGAATGGGGAGGGGATGAGCTCGGGCACGCCTCGGGAAGGTTATCCCCTCGCGTGCCAGCACGAAGCGGCGGCCAGGCAGGCGCACAGGTGCGTGGCCGCGCCGGAGTACGCGGCGGCCACCTCGTGCTGCCCACTGGCGGGGAGGAAGACGACAGAGAGGGAGCTGGGCTGGGCCAGGTGAGCGATAGGTAAGTTTTCCCATTTTTTTCTATTTTGTTTTCTGTTTTGAAGCTGAATTGTTTTGCCATTTATTTTGGCTCCAACCTTAGTTCAAAAATTATTTTGAACACACTGAAATATTAGTTGGGATATTTCCAACCATTACTGAAGTTTTCAACATTTTTGAAATCTTGAAAGTTTTTGAATTCAAAATTAAACTTGAATTCAGTGGCTTTTTGAATTTAAATAAAATGCCAAATGTGTTTTGAAAATAGTTTTCTTCCCTCATAATTTGTTTTCAAGAATTATCAGAAAAGTTGAACTTTTCTTGAGGCCATTTTGGGTTCATTGATTTTAACTAGTTTCGAATTTACTTGAATTTTGAGAAGTGGCTAGGGTTTTGGGGTTTTGTTTCACCACTTGCTTTGAATTTGTTTCAAGTTGTTGAATGCAATGAAAGTAAACATGGGCACAATGCTAAAACCTAGTTAGGGATCCAGGGATGTGACAGGTCTGGATGTGAAGTTCCATCTCCTGTAAAAGGATTAGCCAGCAGTTTCTCAAGCATACCCGAAGGAAATTCATTGCAAATATTTTCAGTAGGTGCAACAGGTTGAGGATAAACTCTTTGTGCTTCCGTTCGAGGTGAAGGTACCCCGAACAAGCCCCTCAAAGGATTAGTTTCCATAGTGACAAGTGATAATAAATTTCAGCACACTATATAAATGTTTCCTTACCAATTTCCACTTACCAAAGGCGCTTCACTCCCCGGCAACTGCGCCAGAAAAGAGTCTTGATGACCCACAAGTATAGGGGATCTATCGTAGTCCTTTCGATAAGTAAGAGTGTCGAACACAACGAGGAGCAGAATGATCTGACAAGTGTTTTTCAGCAAGGTAATATCTGCAAGCACTGAAATTATCGGTAACAAGTAGTCGTGTGGTGAGATGATTCGTAGCAAGTAGCAAGTAACAAAAGTAACAACGGTGCAGCAAAGTGGCCCAATCACTTTTGTAGCACGGGACAAGCCTGAACAAAGTCTTATTGGAGGAAAAACGCACCCGAGGACACATGGGTATTTCTGTCAAGCTAGTTTTCATCATGTTCATATGATTCGCGTTTAATGCTTTGATAGTGTGATATGTGGGTGGACCGGCGCTTGGGTACTGCCCTTACTTAGACAAGCATCCCACTTATGATTAACCCCACCCGCAAGCATCAGCAACTACGAAAGAAGAATTAAGACAAAGTCTAACCATAGCATTAAACTAGTGGATCCAAATCAACCCCTTACGAAGCAACGCATAAACTAGGGTTTAAGCTTCTGTCACTCTAGCAACCCATCATCTACTTACTACTTCCCAATGCCTTCCTCTAGGTCCAAATAATGGTGAAGTATTATGTAGTCGACGTTCACATAACACCACTAGTGGAAAAACAACATACAACACATCAAATTATCGAACGCATACCAAATTCACATGACTACTTATAGCATGACTTATCCCATGTCCTCAGGAAGAAAAGTAACTACTCACAAAGCACAATCATATTCATGACCAGAGAGGTAATGAGTAGCATCAAAGATCGGAACATAAACTCTTCCACCAAGTAATCCAACTAGCATCAACTACAAAGAGTAATTAACACTACTAGCAACCTTACAAGTACCAATCGGAGTCGCGAGATGGAGATTGGTTACAAGAGATGAACTAGGGTTTGGAGATGAGATGGTGCTGATGAAGATGTTGATGGTGATGAGTCCCCTCCGATGAGAGGAGTGTTGGTGATGACGATGGCGGCGATTTCCCCCTCCAAGAGGGAAGTTTCCCCGGCAGGATTGTCCTGCCGGAGCTCTAGATTGGTTCTGCTCAAGTTCCGCCTCGTGGCGGCGGCGAATCCTCCGAAAAGCCTCCTATTGAGTTTTTCCTGACCGAATCCCTTCTTGTAGCAAAAGGGGGGAGCTGGAGGGCCAAGTGGGAACCACAAGCCCCCTAGGCGCAGCCAGGGGGCGCGCCTAGCAGGCTTGTGGCCTCCTGCTGGCGCCCCTCCGGTACTTCTTCGGCCTAGTATTTTTCATAAATCCCAAAAAAAATCCTCGTTGATTTTCTCGTCTTTTGGAGTTGCGCAGAATAGGTATCTCAAACTTGCTCCTTTTTCAGGCTAGAATTCCAGCTGCCGGCATTCTCCCTCTTCATGAAAACCTTGCAAAATAAGAGAGAAAAGGCATAAGTATTGTATCGTGAAGTGAAATAACAGCCCAAAAAGCGATAAATATCAACATGAAAGCATGATGTAAAATGGACGTATCAGTCTCCCGCTTGTTTCTGTCTGCCTCGAGCATAACCTCCGCCAGAGAAGGCGGGTGGGGCAGTTCATCCTGTGCTGCCTGACTACCTTCTCCCTGCTCATGGCTAGGTGCAAGGTTCTGTCTAGTAAACACCATCCTGGCAAACAAACTCACAGCTTAGACTAGATCAACATCAATACTAACTATGGACTAAGAATGCACTGAACACATCGAATGCGGAAATGAACATCCGAACAGCATGGTAACAAGCAAACTGCTATATAAACACCATGGTTCATACACACCATTACATAGTTTAGTACAACCTCAAACTGAAGAGCAAACTACTGAAAAGATGATACTACTCATCAGAGGCTTTCCAAGCTTCCTATACATTATTTATCTATGCCTCCGGAACTCATCTCACAACATAGTCATACTCCACAAGACACACAAGACTGTGGAAGTACAACTAGTACCATACTACTCTTCCACTCACGGGTTCAAGCATCCGCATAAAACATCTCATAAAGGTTGCATCCATGGCCTAGGAGCTGAACCTGCGGATCAGGAAATACTCTAGCCTGAGACCCCTGGGAACCATAAGGACACGGGCGTGGCCTTGGTCCCGGGACTGGTGGCAGTAGAGGTCCCCGAAGAGGAGTGACACCTCCAATAGCAGGCCAGTCAACATGAACTGGAAGATGAGTCCTAACGGGGTTCAACATCCCCATATCTCAATACCATGTCTAAAATACAGGTGCCAGCTGTGTCAAAGCTGTCCACAAACGGGTATAGAGCTCCATACGAAGGGCACGAGCATCTCTGTCTCTATTCTCTAACATCTCAGTGGTAGACTGCAGCGGCAGATCCTCCAAAGAGGAATCAAAGTAGACCCCACTGAGGTATCCTTCTTCTCCTGACTGAGAGGCGGGAACATAAAATAACTCGGAATTGTGCAGCAGTGCATGTCTGGTTCTCATGATGGTCAACATTGAATAGGCAGCATCTTGTACCGCCATGTCAACAGTAACCCCCAATCCATAAGACCAATGGACCAGCTCCTCGGCTCCAGGGTAATCTACGAATACCCTAACAGTGCATAGGTACTCACTCTGATTGAAATCCCGGTACTGCTCCTCTACTGTATACTCTAGGTACTAGCGGTAACCGGCTACTGACATCATCCTAACCAGCATGGCCGTGTTAACCGGCACATCAAAGCACCTAGTCAGACAAACCACCTGACGAGAAAGACGGACAGGCATCTAAAATAGAGAGTAATGCAAAAGGCATTACAGCTCTGGAGATAAAATTGGGCAGCATAACGGCTGTAAATGCTCAAAAACAATTTTGAGACAACCCACAAAAGATAGGATAGCATAACTACTCAACTCTCAAGTTCAATTCCATGGTCATCAAAACTTATTTCCTTTTCCTTGGAACAAAAGAAACTCGGATAACTCTCGAACTGTTAACCGACAATCTACCGAATAGTAACATGCGATCCTGAGTGATAGATAAGTAACCTAGTTCTTAATCCCCGTAAAAAAATGAGGATGACCAGAATAGAATGACTTGAGAAGAGAAGCAAGATCCTTACGTTCCCTTCCACAAACAATTCCCTTATATATAACTAAAGCATTTCTAGACTCAACTTCAACCTGTTTGGCTTGGTAATCCTATAGTCAGTCAGGCTCTGATACCAACGCTGTCGGGACCCCGATCCTAAGCCATAGGAATCGAGCTTGTAACACATTGCATCCCTTTGCAGTCTCACGCATGGTTAACCCCAGGGCTGCCACCTTATCTTAGACGGGACCGTTTGCGCCTTTTGACTCACGTATGCAAATGTGTCGCTAGCATTCCAATGCCAAAGAACCCGGGTCGAAATAACTAGTCATAAACTCAAGTGGCTCAACTTTACAGAGAGAGACATACATAACCCAGCAAAGCAGGTGTCGGACATCAGCGAGTGTAGACGAGTCGTAACAAGCTACAAGGACTCCACTACACCGCGTGACATTTCCCCGTAGGGACAAACACAACAACTAAGAAGGATACATGCCGGTCAACCAATCTGTCCGGAGCAGTAGCGTACTACCAAGGGTCGGTTGAAACAGAAAGGGGCATTTCTATGTATAGAGAGCTACTAGGGGCATACGGCTAGGTGTCGAATCCCATACATATCACAGTGCATCACACATACGCATGACATACTTGATATGCATAGATACAACAATGGCATCACAACATAACCATACAACATGACAACATTTATTTAGATGACTCAGAAGAGTCTTGCATAATATGTTCATACAGGTAGGGGTCACACGACCCGACACTCAAGTCATACAAGCAGAGTCATACAAACCAAGCGGAAGCATTAAGCTGTTTGAGTACACACAGTTGAAAGGAAAAGGCATAAAGCCTAACTATCTACATATCCCTTCTGAAACATTTATTTAGAAAACATGAGTACAAAAGTACTCATCAAGACTTTAGAACAGATCTATCTACTCATGCACATGTATCAATACAGGGGGTTGTGGGGTTTCATGCAGCAAGCCAGCTTTGACTCTTGCCTAGACTAAACTACAATTTGAAATAGTTTTAACAACTTTGTTAAGTCATACACGAGTCCACGACCACCATAACAATACACTATCATGGATTCCTTTCCGCCTCCCTACGGAAATGCCATACATGATACTCACACTTATCTTGATACTTTTATGAGTAACCATTAAAGTTGTTTATGAACAACATATGTCTCCAAGTAGTCCATATCCGCGGACGCGGCTATTCGAATAGATCATAACCCTGCAGGGATGTACTTCTTCACACACGCTCTCGCCACTTATCGCCATGTGCACGTCATGCACCTCGGCAACCTTGAAGTGGAAGCCCAGCGAGGGAGTCGGCCATGACCGTTAACCACGCTAATACCTAGTCCAGGTTTATCGCCTATTTGAGAGTGAACCCGTGCGGAAGTCCGGCCGAGGTTTCCTCCACGGCCCCATACTATGTGCGCAGGGTTACCAAGCCCACCATCCAGGCGCCACTTGGTACACCATGCCACTGCCTACCGCATCATAGTCCACCTCTAAGATCAGCACTATACACGGCCTCCAGCATGACTATAAACACCAAAAACTACTTGCAACTCCTAGACCGAGTAGTAGGCGATTAATAAGTCGAGCGGGGTCATATTTCAGGGCCCAGCATGTGGTAGTAACTAGTCTTGGATTACATACACGGATCTCAGTTCCTATGGACGGTTCCAATGAAACAACCCGCCATGTACTCCTACCTAGCCTTTCAGCGGTACCTTTATCAAATCAGGTTCCACATTTATTCTTTGTTACTAGAACACATTCATCCATTCCTGTTCATCACCCAGATGAAACAGACCTGACACAACTCTAGGCATAGCAAGCATAGTAGGATAAGACACATCATGGTTCAAGCAACTACCAGGTATGCTAGGTTGCAAGGTTTGGCTATTTATTGTGACAATGACAGGTCATGCAAAGGAATAGGTTCAGCTATGAAGTAAGGCATTTGAAATATTTTGTCCTAATGCAATAAGTGGGAGCAGGAGCAGGAACATGGGATTATATCAGGATGATCAAAAGGGTGCTTGCCTTGTTGTTCAACAAAGGGATTAAATCCGCCAGTCGGATATTATGACGTATCCGGAAGGGCAGAGCCTACGGAAACAATAACGACAATCAATAACATTCATATGCAACATTATGATGCATGATCATGGCATGAAATGAAATGTAGCATGAGTTAGTGTGGCCATCAAACCTTTGTGTTGAAGCTGATTTGAATTCAAATTAAAATACTAATTAAAATGAGACATTTATTAAATTCCATTAATTGATTTGACCTGATGCTGTTTCGTAACTTTGTTTATCATGGATGAAAATAGCACCATTGTGTTCACTGAATTTGTCTGATCAATTTGCATATATTATTTGTCAAATTTGGAGTTATATTTAATTTTCTATGAATTTCCAATGTTTGCACTTATTCTGGAATAATTATAAAACAGAAATAGTATTTCTGCATTAGCATGACATCAGCAGGTCAATTTGGCCGTTGAAAGTCAAACCTGACCAGTGGGACCCACTAGTGAGTGACTCTGGCCAGATTTTAATTAAACTTTAAGTTAATTAGCTAGTTAACAGAGGCTGGCCCACATGTCAGTGACCGATTAAGGTTTTAATTAATTAATTATTTTCTTTAACTTAAACTTAATTAGCCAGGGGCTGGCCCCACCTGTCATGGGCTTAGGGAAGTCAAACCCACCGGCGATGGGGTCAAACCCACCGGCTTTGAGCCGCCGGTGGCTCCAGGGACGGTGGAGGGTATAGGAAATTCTCCTCCGGCGACCAAATGAGCGGCGGATGGCACTGGAAGAACGTACAATCGTCCGCGCGTCCATTTTTGCTAGTCTCAGGGGTTGAAAAGGCCGGAGATGATGCCGGCGACGAGCTCAGTGGCTGCCGGAGCTCGGGCAACATCGATATTGTCGAATCAGAGGGCAATAGGGCCGTTGTTTGGCTCCTACAACATATACACGATGCACTGAAGCTGATGGTGGTCTCAGATGGACCAACCCATCATCGGAACATCATCGGCGACGAGCTCCCGTGGCAGATCTCATCGGGCTCCGGTGGAATCGGGCGCTAGGGCATGGGATCGATGGGGAAAAGAGGGGGGAAACCATCCTGAGCTCACAGGGGTTGCAGAGACATCGAGAGCGGGCTCGGGAATGGCCTGGAGAGGGAGAACGACGGCGGCGAGCTTCGGTGATCCGAGGAGGAAGACGATGGCTTCGGGGTGATGCAGGGCTCGAGAGCTTGCTTCCTTTGGCGAGGACGACGTGCTGGACGAGGCAGAGCGAACGGCGTGCTCGGGGAGGCTCGAGGAGGCGAGAGATGACGGCGAGCTTGAGCTAAAGCTCGGCTCTAATAGCGGCCGAGAGAGAGGGAAGCAGGAGGGCGAATGAGGAGAGGGAGAGAGCTGGAATGGGTCGTGAGGGCTTACCCCTTCACGGCCATCGCGACGGGGACGCCACGCACGCACTCAGGTACGTGGCCGCGCCGGAGAGAGCGGCGGCCACCTCCTACTGCTCGCTGCCAAGAGGTAGTCGACAGAGGTGAGCTGGGCTGGGCCAAGGTAAGCGACATATAGACCTTTTTCCATTTCTTTCATTTTCTGTTTTCTATTTTAACCTTTCTGACATTTGTTTGATTTTATTTTTTGCTCCAAACTATTTCTAAAATAGTGAAAATAATGTTGGGGTGTTATTTGGAATATTTCCAAGCCCATATAAAAGATTCAACATTTTATGATATTGTGAAATATTTGAAATCACATATATGCTTGATTTCAGTGGCTTTTGTGTTTTAAATAAAATGCCAAAAGTTTTTTTTTTAAAGTCCACACCTCAATTATTGTTTCCAATATTTATCAAAAATGATGGACTTTTATGAAGGCCATTTTGAGTTCACTGATTTATCACAATTTTAAATTGGGTTGAATATGGAATTGCTAGGGTTTTTCTCTTTGATTTCTATTTTCACTATTAAATGCAATATTAAACATGAGCACAATCTTTCTACACTTCAAATAGAAACTAGGGATGTGACAGCCGTCCCCAAGCCCGTCATCGTTACCGCTCCCGAGCATGTCGCCGTCGCGGCCCCCGATCCAGTCCTCCTCGTCGTCGCCACCGTCTCCGATCCCGTCATCGTCGCCACCCCCGAGCACGTCGCCGTCGCCGCCCCGAGGCCGTCGTCGTCGCCCCTGAGCCCGTCGCCGTCGCCCCTGAGCCCGTCGCCATCGCCGTCACCCCCAGCCCGTCGCCGTCGCCTCTAGGTGAGAATAGCCAAATCCACATGTTGTTGATATAGATGATAATGTGTTGTAAATATCGATGATGAAAATGCTAGTTCTACTCGCCATGTTATTGATGTCGATGATGATGCATTCTGAATATAGAGGTTGATGAAAATGCTAGTGCTAGGCGCTCGATATGTCCTGTTTTTGTAAAGGTCATGACGAATTTTTTTCATAAATTTTAGCATGACTTGTGCTACAATGTAGGACATATCGAGTGCTTGTGATTTGCCAGAACGGGAATTCAATGATATTCCGACAAAACATAGGGCATTTTTTCTATGTCATTGCTTGATGTATGGAACGGGTTGACTTCAGGTGTCGTGGGGGTCGCTTCTCCTTCTTTTCCTTGTGTGCTAGATAGAGGAAGAATCCCTACTGTTGTCGTGGGGCTCGCTTCTCCTTCTTTTCCTTGTGCTGGATATTTGTAATGCACTAGGGAAAGGAGGAGTAGCGACCATCACCGACGGTCGAAATATCAGAGGGAGTGCCCACCATATACGTGAGATGTGAGAGTTTAGGAAGGAAAGACTCGACGGACCTAAAGTCAACCTGTTGCCTATTGAGTAATAGTGATCTATGTGTTGATCAATTTTAGGAAGCAAATGTCTGACGCCGAAAGGAAATTCGTTATGTGCGAATACTGCCAAGACGAGCGCGGTAGGTGCGACACACCTCACCTAGTAGATGATAGGCGCTTCAGCATCATGCTGGATGAGGACTTCGAAGTGGATACAGTAAGTCACAACGACAAGTCCTTTTTGGTAATTAAGCATGAGTTCTTTTTCTGCAACATATATATTTTTACTATTCTACTAGTGTATCCCCTACCATGCAAGAATTTATGTCTTGTATAAGATTGGTTTCAGTACTGAAAGAACTATGGAGGTATAGATAGTTCACTTGAGGACCGAGCATGGTTATACTTTTGCCGTAAAGTTGTACAATGCAGACACCTACTCCTTTTTTGAATGCAAAACTTGGGTAGCACTATGCAAGGCTTATGCATTTGAGCCTAATATGCTTATCACCTTTGATATTCGTCCGGAAGATGAAATTGAAGGTAATATCGACATCTGGGTCGATGTGCAGACGCCTCCAGTTCTACCATTATCTGAGTTTCTCAACCATATTTATTAAGTAATTGATATTGCTTATTTAAAAATAGTTGACAACTTATTTCCATTGACAGATTATTTTCGTTCTTCAAAAATGTACGGAAGATGGTAGACAGAACCTATTACTACAATGATGAAGCAGAATTAACTTGTAAGGAGAAACATCATCTTTTCGCATTCATCAATGATCTCAAGAATTACAATACCTATCAGCAAACTCCTCCACTTTATGGTCAATACGTGCCAATAGTGCACGTGGTGAACTTCGGTAACATGCATGGAGATTGCATGGTAAGATTTTCTACTACTACGACATCTGTGCATCTTTTGCATAAATTCTTGTAAAACTAACCTAGATTACTATGTTTTTCAACAGAAAATCCCGCAGGGTTGTGTGCCTCATCTGATGTTTCCAAGAGGTCGCGTTGATGTTATGAGCATATGGCCAGCACGACCAGGCCAGCCTAGGTATCTGCATCACTCATGTCCATACCGGTTTTCGAAAACCGATGAAATGACAATCAAAGATTGGAAAAAATGTATGGTCAATCGTAGAGAGCTACTTGGAAGCAACATTGTGCGTAGGCCAAGAATTGGAGACAAGATGATCTCCATTCTCCATAATGGAGAGTCAGGGCCTATCTTGTTTTATGATATTCTACCTAAGAGAGGGTAGTGTAGGTCCTATGAGAGAGGAGTAGGTCCTCAGTACAATGTGTTATTATGTGCTACAATGTGTTATAGTTGATGATGATGAGGAGGAGGAGTTGTGATTATGACTAGGACCAACTTTTGTTATATGATGTCTCATTGGCGAAAATGATTATTAAATAGTGTTTGTGGTAATGACTATGATGATTATTAGCTATAGTGATACAAGAGTTTTTATATTAATATGATGATGATGTTGATCATGATTATCATGATGATTTGTCATTATGATCATGATTGGTTATTATATCATTGGGGGAAGGAAAGCGGATTAGATTCATGTGGATGGATCGAAAGTGACCAAATGTTAAATTAGTAGGATCGTCGTCTTACTAATTCAACTTTTGATCACTTTTGATTCATTTGGATAAATAAAATCCATGTTTCTTCCTCACAATGATATAATAATTCATCATGAACATAATGATATAACAACCTCTTAATTGGCACTGTATCAAAATTTGTGTAATAGTGTATAAATACACTAAAAATTAAAAATAATGAAAAACATATTACTAATAGCACGGGTTTGCAAGAACGCTACTAATAGTTGTCTTATGAGTAGCGCTGGTATGATACACGCTACAGCTATATGTCTTAGCAGTAGCGCGTCTTACGCGCAGTGCTGGTAAGTAATAGCTGTAGCACCTTACTAGTAGCACGGTAACCCGCGCTACTAGTAGGCACTAAACCCGCTACTACTAGGCTTTTCTCTAGTAGTCGACACTTCTCTCTATTAGGTAGCTAACATAATATGAAACCACTAAATTAACCCTCCAAAACCCCCCAACCCCCCTCCCATTCAAAAAAACCCAGCTCCGGCCAGATGCTGATGCGTGGATGCCATTTAGTCCCGGTTGGTGTGACCAACCGGGACTAAAGGCCCTCCTCCATGGGCTCCCCGTAGCGGCCACGTGGAGACCCTTTGGGCCTGGTTCGTAAGCCAAACAGGACTAAAGGTTTGGGCCTTTAGTCCCGACCCTTTAGTCCCGGTTCCAGAACCGGGGCTAATGGGCCTCTGGAAGCGGGACAAATGGGCCTTTTTCTACTAGTGCCTCCTCGTCATGGCCTCCATCGGGATGGTGAAGATGGACATCGGCGATGATTTCTCCCCTTCAACAGGGTACTCGAAAGGCTCCAGATGGTCTTCCATTGATACAAAGAGTTGTGGTGGAGGAGCGGAAGTTTTCTGTTTATATTTGAGGGTTTCTATATATGTAGGATTTTTTTGGCGTTGGAATCACGCTAAACGGAGCCACATTGGCCCCCAAGGCATCAGGGCGCGGCGAGGGGGTGGCCGTTCCATGTTTCCTTGGGGCCCATGCATGGCTCCCCTCTGGTGGTTCTTTGCTCTAATATTGCTCGTATGTTCCAGAAAAGATCATCAAAAAATTCAAGCGATTCCGAGAACATCCATTTTCTGCACAAAAAACAACACGGTAATTCTGCTAAAAACAATGTTAGTCCGGGTTAGTTTTAAGTAAATTACAAAAAGTGCATCAAAGCCATATAAAAATATTGTAAACATAGGTGAGCATGGCATGAATAATTCATAAATTACCGATATGTTGCACATGTATCGCCTGTCCGCCTGCGCATTACCCCATCCTCCCCTCCCGCATATTTTCACCGTGTTGCCACCCAAGGATTCCAGTACATGCTTCAACATCGCTTTCGGCCACGCATCGGCTCGATGGGCCCGTTCCCGCGCACAACCACGCTGGTTCCCGCGCACAAACTACACTATGTCTCTAGCTTCCAGCCCAGCTCGGCAAAATCCCCAAATCACCAATGCTTGTCGGCTGATGTTTCTTGTGTATCCCTTGCAACGGCGCCAGAAATAGTTGTGTCGACGGCACCAGGAATCCTTCAGCTGCGGCTACGCCTTAAGGGACTTCCTAGGCAAGTATGCAAAGGATTTCCCCTGTGGCCTTGGAGCCTTGCGTTGGTGTTCCCTCGAAGCGGAAAGGGTGATGTAGCACAGCGACGGTAAGTATTTCCCTCAGTTTGAGAACCAAGGTATCAATCCGACGGAAGAGTATCTCAAGATCCTGCACAAACACAAAAGCTTGCGCCCAACGCTATGAAGGGGTTGTCAATCCCTTATAGATTGTTTGCCAAGTGAGAACAGAAAGCAACAAAGTAACAAAGCAAAGTAAAAGCAGAGGTGTAAACGATGGATGTGAATAGACCCGGGGGCCGTAGTGTTTACTAGTGGCTTCTCTCATGAAAGCAACTAGACGGTGGGTGAACAAATTACTGTCGAACAATTGATAGAACCGCGCAAAGTCGTGACGATATCTATGCAATGATTATATCTATAGGCATCACGTCCGAAACAAGTAGACCGATACTTTCTGTATCTACTACTATTACTCCACACGTCGACCGCTATCGAGCATGCATCTAGTGTATTAAGTCCATAAGAACAGAGTAACGCCTTAAGCAAGATGACATGATGTAGAGGGATAATCTCAAACCAATGATAAAAACCCCATCTTTTTACCCGTGATGGCAACTACTTGATGTGTGCCTTGCTGCCCCTACTGTCACTGGGAAAGGTCACCACATTGTAGAACCCAAAACCAAGCACTTCTCACATTGCAAGAATCGTAGATCTAGTTTGCCAAACAAAACCCAAGACTCGGAGAGACTTACAAGGATATCAAATCATGCATATAAGAAATCAGCAAAGACTCAAATATATATCATAGATAATCTGATCACAAATCCACAATTCATCGGATCTCGACAAACACACCGCCAAAGAAGATTACATCGGATAGATCTCCATGAAGATCATGAAGAACTTTGTAATGAAGATCCAAGAGAGAGAAGAAGCCATATAGCTACTAAATACGGACCCGTAGGTCTGAAGTGAACTACTCACGAGTCATTGGAGGGGCGATGATGATGATGAAGAAGCCCTCCAACTCCAAAGTCCCCTCCGGCAGGGCGCCGGGAAGGGTCTCCAGATGAGATCTCGCGGAAACGGAACCTTGCGGCGGCGGAAAAGTATTTTCGAGGCTCCCCTGATTTTTTACGGAATATTTGGGAATTTATAGGCCAAAGACCTAGGTCAGGGGGCGGCCTGGGAGGCCACAAGCTTTCCCACCGCCGTCTCCCCCTGGTGGCGTGGTGGCAGCTTGTGGGATCCCTGGAGCCCACCTGGCTTGGCCCAAAGGCCCCCTGGTCTTCCTCCGTTCGGGAAAAAATCATTTCGGGGTTTTTGTTCCGTTTGGACTCCGTTCCAAAATCAGATTTGAAAAGAGTCAAAAACATGAAAAAAACAGGAACTGTCACTTGGTACTGAATTAATAAGTTAGTCCCAAAAAATATATAAAAGGTACATAAAACAACCAAAGAAGACAAGATAACAGCGTGAAACCATCAAAAATTATAGATACGTTTGAGACGTATCATCGGCCTGCTATATAAACCCTCACAACTGGCAACCCCACATTACCTTCATGCCCTCCCTCTGAGTTGCTTGTCTAGTTTATTCTCGCCTAGTCTCTAATGGCACTTGTCGTTCATTGTCGCTTAGCCACTCTACTAGAGGATAGCTCCAGCTGGGCGGCTTCACCATGTTGGCGCGGCAGTCCTCTGTAGTGTGTAGTGCATGTGGCATCCCTAGTGGGTGTGCGCACGCCACCAACTACACACTCCACCACCTCTGCCCGAAGATAGATGTTGTCGGTGGCCGTCGTCGCTGCCACCATGCCGGCAACCATCGAGGCCGGCACCACACCATCATTCGTATTGCCCACGAGCTGTTGGAAATATTCCATAGAGGTAATGATAAATAGATATTATTATATTTCCTGTTACAAGATAATCGTTTATTATACATGCTATAATTGTATTGAATGAAAACATAGATACATTTGTGGATACATAGACAAAACAATGTCCCTAGCAAGCCTCTAGTTGGCTAGCCAGTTGATCAAGGATAGTCAAGGTTTTCTGACTATGTGCAAGTGTTGTTGCTTGATAACTAGATCACATCATTAGGAGAATCATGTCATGGACTAGACCCAAACTATGAACGTAGCATATTGATATTGTCATTTTGTTGTATTGTTTTCTGCGTGTCAAGTATTCATTCCTATGACCATCAGATCATATAAATCACTGGCACTGGAGGAATACCTTGCGTGCATCAAATGTCGCAATGTAACTGGGTGACTATAAAGGTGCTCTACAGGTATCTCCGAAGGTGTCCATTGAGTTAGTATGGATCAAGACTGGGATTTCTCACTCCGTGTGACGGAGAGGTATCTCGGGGCCCACTGGTTAATACAACATCACACACAAGCCTTGCAAGCAATGTGACTAAGTGTATGTAACGGGATCTTGTATTACAGAACGAGTAAAGAGACTTGCTGGTAATGAGATTGAAATAGGTATGCTGATACCGACGATCGAATCTCGGGCAAGTAACATACCGAAGGACAAAGGGAATGACATACGAGATTATATGAATCCTTGACACTGAGGTTCAACCGATAAGATCTTCGAAGAATATATTGGATTCAATATGGGCATCCAGGTCCCTCTATTGGATATTGACCGAGGAATGCCTCGGGTCATGTCTACATAGTTCTCGAACCCGCAGGGTCTGCACACTTAAGGTTCGATGATGTTTTAGTATAGTTGAGTTATATGTGTGGTTACCGAATGTTGTTCGGATTCCCGGATGAGATCACGGAGGTCAAGATGGTTTCCGGAATGGTCCGGAAACGAAGATTGATATATAGGATGGTTTCATTTGGTCACCGGAAAGTTCGGGCATTACCGGCAGTGTACCAGGTGTGATGAATGGGGTCCGGGTGTTTACTGGGAGGGGCCCACCCACTCAGGAGTGAGCCCAAGGCCCTATGGTGGTGCCACAAGTACTTAGTGGGCTGGTGGAGTCAGCCTAATAGGGCAATGGCACCACATAAATAAAATACCAAAATAAAAGAAAAAGAAAAAGAAAAAGGAAAGAGGGAGGTGGGAAGGAAGAGGAGGACTACTCCTTCCCAAACCGAATTGGACGAGGAGTCCTCCTCCTCCTAGCGGTCGGCGCACCTTGAGGGCCTTGTCCCTCAAGGCTAGCCGCTCCCCCTCCCTCCTATATATAGTGGTGGTTTAGGGATTTTTGAGACACAACTTTGCCACGTGCAAATCTAGCGTATTCCACATAGTTTTACCTCTAGATCGGATTTCCGCGGAGCACGGGCGGAGCCCTGCAGGAGTAGATTGTCACCACCATCGAAGCGCTGTCATGCTGCTGGAGAACTCATCTACTTCTCCGTCTTGCTTTCTGGATCAAGAAGACCATGATCATCGTCGAGCTGTACGTGTGCTGAACGTGGAGGTGCCGTCCGTTCGGCGCTAGATCAGAACGGATCGTGGGACGGATCGCGGGACGGTTCCAGGGACGTGAAGACGTTCCACTATATCAACCGCGTATCTTAACACTTCCCGCTGTGCAATCTACAAGGGTACGTAGATCTAACGTCCTCTCGTAGATGGACATCACCATGATAGGTCTTCGTGTGCGTAGGAAATTTTTTGTTTCCGATGCAACGTTCCCCAACAGTGGCATCATGAGCTAGGTTCATGCGTAGATGTTATCTCGACTAGAACACAAAAGGTTTTTTGTACGGTGATGTTCGATTTGCTGCCCTCCTTACTCTTTTCTCGATTCGGCGGTATTTTTGGATTGAAGCAGCCCGGACCGACATAACTCGTATGCTTACGAGAGAGTGGTTTCATCGATTGACATGCAACCTCGTTGCATAAAGATGACTGGTGGGTGCCTGTTTCTTCAACTTTAGTTGAATTGGTTTTGACCGAGGCGGTCCTTGGAGAGGTTAAATAGCAATTTGTACATCTCCGTTGTGGTTTTTGCATAAGTAAGATGCGATCATACTAGATACCCATAGCAGCCATGTAAAACATGCAACAACAAATTAGGGGACGTCTAACTTGTTTTTGCAGGGTATGCTTGTGATATGATATGGCCAATAACGTGATGTAATATATTGGATGTATGAGATGATCATGTTGTAATAGTTAATATCGACTTGCACGTCGATGCTACGGGAACCAGCATGAGCCATAGGGTTGTCTTTAAACTACCGTTTCTGTTTGCAGATGCATTTACTATATTGCTAGGTCGTCGCTTTAGTAGTAATAGCATAGATAGCACGACAACCTCGATGGCGACACGTTGATGGAGATCATGGAGTGGCGCCGGTAGCAAGAAGATCATGTCGGTGCTTAAGTGATGGAGATCAAGAAGCACAACATGATGGCCATATCATGTCACTTATGAATTGCATGTGATGTTAATCCTTTTATGCACCTTATTTTTCTTGGAACGATGGTAGCATTATAAGGTGATCTCTCACTAAAATTTCATGACGAAATTGTGTTCTCCCCGACTATGCACCGTTGCGATAGTTCGTCGTTTCGAGACACCATGTGATGATCGGGTGTGATAGACTCAACGTTCACATACAACGGGTGCAAAACAGTTACACACACGGAACACTCGGGTTAAACTTGACGAGCCTAGCATGTGCACACATGGCCTCAGAACACATGAGACCGAAAGGTTGAGCATGAGTCGTATAGTTGATATGATTAGCATAGAGATGCTTACCAGTGAAACTATTCTCAACTCACGTGATGATCGCACTTGAGTTAGTGAATTTGGATCATGTACCACTCAAATGACTATAAAGATGTAATTTTTGAGTGGGAGTTTATTAGTAATTTGATTAATTAAACTCTAATTATCTTAAACATAGTCTAAAGTCCACTTTGCAAAAATTGTGTTGAAAATCAATGGCTCACGTCACAGTCACCCTGAATTTTAATACATTCCTAGAGAAAGCTAAGTCGAAAGATGATGGAAGCAACTTTGTAGACTGGGCTCATAATCTTAAGTTGCTCCTGCAAGCTGGTAAGAAGGATTATACCCTTAATGTTGCGCTAGAAAATGAACCACCCGCTACGGCTGACCAAGATGTTAAGAACGCTTGGTTAACACGTAAGGAGGACTATTCAGTAGTTCAATGTGCAGTATTGTATGTCTTAGAGCCGGGACTTCAATGTCGCTTTGAGCATCACGGAGCATATGAGATGTTCCAGGAGTTGAAGTTTATATTTTAGAAGAACGCCCGGATCGAGAGGTATGAGACCTCCGATAAATTCTATGCTTGCAAGATGGAGGAGAATTCGTGTGTCAGTGAACATGTGCTCAAAATGTCTGGGTACTCAAACCGTCTAGCTGAGCTGGGGATTGAACTCCAGCAAGAGGCTATCACTGACAGAATTCTTCTATCACTGCCACCAAGCTACAAGAGATTTGTGTCGAACTATAACATGCAAGGGATGAACAAGTCACCCGACGAGTTATTCGCGATGCTGAAAGCCGCAGAGTCAGAACTACGGAGATATCATCAAGTGTTGATTGTCAATAAGACCACTAGTTTCAAGAGAACTGACAAAGGCAAGAAGGGTAACTCCAAGAAGAGCGGCAAGCATGTTGCCAATCCGACGAAGAAACCCAAGCCTGGCAATAAGCCTGAAACAGAGTGTTATTATTGCAAGGGACTGGGTCACTGGAAGCGCAACTGCCCCAAGTATTTGGCTCATAAGAAGGCGGCCAAGGAATAATCAGGTATATTCGATATACATTTTATTGATGTGTACTTAACCAACTCTGATAGTAGTGCCTTGGTATTTGATACCGGTTCTGTTGCTCATATTTGCAACTTGAAACAGGAACTGTGGAATAAACGAAGGCTGGCGAAGGATGAAATGACGATGCGCGTGGGAAATGTTTCCAAGGTTGATGCAATCGCCGTTGGCACAGTTTCACTTCAGTTACCATGAAGATTAGTTATGAACTTAAATAATTTTTATTTAGTGCATGCGGTAAGCATGAACATTATATCTGGATCTTGTTTATTGCGAGACGGTTACTCGTTTAAGTCAGAGAATAATGGTTTTTCTATTTCTATGAGTAATATCTTTTATGGTCGTGCACCCAATGTGATAGGATTGTTCATATTAAATCTTGATAGCGATGGTACACATATACATAATATTGAGACCAAAAGAGTTAGAGTTAACAATGATAGCGCCTTGTTTTTGTGGCACTGCCGCTTAGGTCATATTGGTGTAAAGCGCATGAAGAAACTCTATTCCGATGGAGTTTTGGAGACACTTGACTTTGATTCACTTGACATGTGAGAACCATGCCTCATGGGCAAGATGACTAAGACTCCGTTCTCCCGAACAATGGAGCATGCAAGTGACTTGTTGGAAATCATACATACCGATGTGTGCAGTCCGATGAGTGTGAGGCGCGCGACGGATATCGTTATTTTCTCACCTTCGCTGACGATTTGAGTAGGTATGGATATATCTACTTGATGAAGCACAAGTTTGAAACGTTTGAGAAGTTCAAGCAATTTCAGAGTGAAGTTGAAAATCATCGTAACAAGAAGATCAAGTTCCTATGGTCTGATCGTGGGGGTGAATATCTGAGTTTCGAGTTTGGTGCTTACTTAAGACAATGTGGAATTGTTTCACAGTTGACACCTCCTGGAACACCACAGCGTAATGGTGTCTCCGAACGTCGTAATCGTACTTTGTTAGAGATGGTGCAATCTATGATGTCTCTTACCGATTTACCGTTATCGTTTTGGGGTTATGCATTAGAGACAGTTGCATTCACTTTAAATAGGGAACCATCAAAATTCGTTGAGACGACACCATACGAAATGTGGTATGGCAAAAGACCAAAGTTGTCATTTCTTAAAGTTTGGGGATGTGATGCTTATTTCAAAAAGCTTCAGCCTGAAAAGATGGAAGCCAAAGCAGAAAACTGCGTCTTCATAGATTACCCAAATGAGACAGTTGGGTACACATTCTATCTCAAATCCTAGGGCAAAGTGTTTATTGCTAAAAATAGAGCTTTTATTGAGAAGGAGTTTCTCTTGAAAGAATTGAGTGGGAGGAAGATAAAACTTGATGAGGTTGCCGAACCTCTAGTCCCTTTAGATGGTGGCGCAGGGCAAGGGGAAACCCCTGTTGTTGCAACGCCGGTTGAGTAGCAAGTTGATGATGATGATCATGAAACTTTGGATCAAGTTCCTATCGGACCTCGTAGGTCGATAAGATCACGTACTACTCCTGAGTGGTACGGTAATCCTGTCTTATCAATTATGTTGTTAGACAACAATGAACCTACGAATTATGAAGAAACAATGGTGGGCCCGGATTCCAACAAATCGCTGGAGGCCATGAAGTCCGAGATAGGATCTATGTACGAAAACAAAGTGTGGACTTTGGAAGTACTACCTGAAGGCTGCATGTCGGGACCCCGATCCTAAGCCATAGGAATCCAGCCTGTAACACATCGCATCCCTTTGCGGTCTCACGCACGGTTAATTCCACGGCTGCAGCCTTACCTTAGCGGGGACCGTTTGCGTCTTTTGACTCACGTATGCAATAGTGTTGCTAGCATTCCAATGTCAAAGAACTCGGATCGACATGTTTAGTCATAAACCAAAGTGGCAGTACCGCACAAGGACAGGCATACATGACCCAACAAAGCAGGTGTCGGTCATGAGCCAATGTAAACGAGTCGTAGCAAGCTACAAGTACTCCATTACATCGCGTGACATTTCCCCAAAGAGGACAGACACAACAGCTAAGAAGGACACATGCCGGTCAACCAATGTGTCCGGAGCAGTAGCGAACTACCAAGGCTCATTGGATCACAAAGGGGAATTTCCTTGTAAGGAGAGCTACTAAAGTTCACGACTAAGTAATCGAACCCCATACATATCAAGTACAACACACGTACGCATGGCATACCGATATGTATAGATACATCGATGGCATCACAACATAACCATAAACATACAACCTTTATTTAAGAGGCTCGGAAGAGCCACACACATAATATTACACATTAGGGGTCTCACGACCCATAATAGCAGTCATTCAGATACTAGCCAGCGGAAGAGTTTAAACTTTCTGAGTAGAGACAGGGCAACTAGAAGGCACATGGCCTGACTACACTACAGATCCAACGTAGGGCCAGATCGTAGCTGGGACACCAGCTACTCGTCGTCGTCGATGTCTACGAAGAACCCTCCATTAGGGTCATTAGCACCCTCTGCAACATTTATTAGCAAACATGAGTACGAAGGTACTCAGCAAGACTTTAGGATAACTAACTACTCATGCAAGGCATCAAAAGGTATTGTGGGGTTTCATGCGGAAAGCCAGCATTTGACTCGTGGCTAGACAACTTGCATTTTAAATAATTTTGATAACTTGATTTCTCGCACACGAGTCCACTAACACCACAACAATACACTATCGTGGAATCATTCCGTCTCCATACGGAAATGCCATCCACGACACTCACGCTTATCTTGGCAATTTTATGAGTAGCCATTGAAGTTATCTATGAACAACATATGTCTCCAAGTAGTCCATATCCGCGGACGCGGCTATTCGAAAAGATCATAACCCTGCAGGGGTGTACTTCGTCACACACGCTCTCGCCACTTATCGCCATGTGCACGTCATGCACCTCGGCAACCTTCAAGCGGAAGCCCAGCGAGGGAGTCGGCCACGACCGTTAAGCACACTAGTTCCTAGTCCAGGTTTATCGCCTATCTGAGAGTAACCCGTACGGATGTCCGGCCGAGGTTTCCGCCACGGCCTCAAACGATGTGCGCAAGGTTCCCAAGCCCCCCATCAGGGTGCCACTTGGCACACCATGCCACTGCCTACCGCATCACGGCCCACCTCTCAGGTTAGCACCATGCACGGCCTCCAGCATTACTAACCAGAAACTACTTGCAACTCCTGGACCGAGTACTAAGCGATTAATAGGCCGAGCGGGGTCATATTTCAGGGCCCAGCATGTGGTAGTATCTAGTCTTGCATTACATACACGGAACTCAGTTCCTAAGGATGGTTCCAATGAAACAACCCGCCATGTACTCCTACACAACCTTTCACCGGTACCTTTACCAAATCCGGTTCAACACACAACCTTCGCTTACCGAAGACATTCTCACAATTCTGTTCATCTCCCAGATGACAGACCATACACAACTCTAAGCATAGCATGCATAGCAGGATAAGGCACATCATAGCTCAAGCAACTACCAGGTATGCTAGGTTGCATGGTTCAGCTATTTACTGTGACAAGGTTAGGTCATGCAAAGGAAGTGGGTTTAACTAACGTGGCAAAAGCAGTTGAAGCATTTGATCTTAATGCAGTAAATAAGTGCAGGAGCAAGAACATGGGAATTATCGGGATGATCAAAAGGGTTGCTTGCCTTGTTTCTCAGAGGAGAGACAATATCCGTCAGACGGATATTCGATGGAATCCGGGGGTGCGGAGCCTACCGAAATGAATGGCAACAATCAATAACAATCATATGCAAGCAAGATGATGCATGAGCATGGCATGAGAATGCAAGGTGATAAACTATTATAATCAACATGTATTAGGTTTAGAGTTGATTTGAATCACATTCGAATATCAATTCAAACGAGGTAATCTCGGTACCGATTTAATTGATTCGACCTGATGCTCAGATCAACTTGATGTTAACATGCACGATATGTCATGTTAAGGTACTGATTTGGTAATTAGGACAGTGTGTGATCATGTCATTCATAATGAAATTTGAATATTTTTCCAAATTCCATTTATAGAGTAATTATAAGAATTGAATTATTCATTATTCTACATGTTAGGATTCTGTAACTTTTTCAAACATGATTGAAAGTAGCATATTCAGATTCCTTGAATTTTTGTGATACTTTTTCATATATAAATTATTTTCATTGGAGTTACAGATTAATTTCTATGAATTTTTGAAGTTTTTAAACATTTCTGGAATTATTCTTATACTGGAAAATACTTTTATTACATCAGCATGACATCAGCAGGTCTATCTGGCCGTTGAAAGTCAAACCTGACTAGTGGGACCCACTGGTCAGTCTCTCTGGTCAATTTTAGATTAGGATTAATCTTATTTAGTTAATTAAACCCACTGGACCCACATGTCAGTGTCTTATTATTTTTACTGATTTATTTTTATTATCTTTAATCTTGCCAAAGGCTGGCCCCACCAGTCAGTCGCTCAGGCCACCCGAGATCCACCGGCGGCGAGGTCGTCCTCGCCGGTGGGGAGCCTCCGGCGACCAGCAGAACGGCGGAGGGGCTCGGAAACGGCGCACAGGGGGCCAAACGCTGCACGGAGAGCACCAGAAGATCGGCACATCTCCCGCAGCTCCATTTCTGCACTTAGCCGGGGCTGATCTGGCCGGAGATGACGCCGGCAACGAGCTCGGCGGCAGCCAAGGTTCGGGCGTCGTCGAGGTCATCGATACAGAGGGATCTATGCACGGTTCTTAGCTCCTACAACATCTACGCGACGGCATGAAGCTGCTGGTGCCCTCGGAAGGACGAGCTGATCACCGGAGGGCTACCAGCGACGAGCTGCAGCGGCGGATCTTGTCGGGCTCCGGTGAAACTAGGGCTAGAGGAGGGGATCGACGGGGAGATCTTAGGGGAAATGACCGCATGCTCACGGGGAGTGCAGTGGTGGCGCTAGTCTGCTCGGGGACGGCCTGGAGAGGGAGAACGTCGGCGGCGATCTTCAGTGACCCGAGGAAGAAGACGATAGCTGCTCGTCGTTTCACTGCATCTCGGCGTCGGGCTCGTGGCTAGGGAGCTTCATGGGGATGCGGAGGAGTTAATGCGTGGCTCGGAAGGAAGAAGGGGCGGCTAGAATGACGACGAGCTCGAGCTCTGCTCGGGCTCCAATGGCGGCAGAAGGAGGGAGGAGAGATCCGAGAGGAGGGGGGGAACTGGCGCTGGGAATGGATAGGGGTGGCCTCGGGGAGCTTATCCTCTGCCTTGCCAGCGCGAGACGGCGACCAAGCAGGCGCACAGGTGCGTGGCCGCGCCGGAGAACGCGGCGGCCACCTCCTGCTGCCCACTGGCGGGGGAGGAAGACGACAGGGCTTAGATGGGCTGGGCCAGGCTAGGCGATAGGTAATCTCTTTTCCTTTTTCTTTGTGTTTTTGTTTCTGTTTTGCTATTTCAATAATTTTCTATTTATTTCAGCTCCCAAATAAAATGTAAAAGCTATGTTAAGCACCCTAGAATATTTGTTGGAATATTTCCAACTATTTCCAAAGTTTTCAACATTTTTGAAAATTTGAAGTTTCTGATTTCAAATTTAAAACTTGGAAACCAGTAGCTTTTGCATTTATTTGAAATGCTTAAAGTGTCAAGAAAATAGTTTTCTCCAATGCTCATTTACTTTCATGATTTATCAGAAAGTTTGAACTTTTCTTGAGGACATTTTGGATTCATTGATTTTAACTAGTTTGAGATTTCCTTTATTTAAAGTAGTGGCTAGGGTTTTGAGTTTTTCCTTTGCCACTTTCTTGTTCTTGTTGGAGAATTTCTTAGATACAATTCAAAGAAGACATGAGCACAAGACTAACTTGCTTAAGGGGTCAGGGATGTGACACTGCAAGGCTATTCAGAACAAATTGATCTTTAAGAAGAAGACGGACGCAAACGGTAATGTGACCGTTTATAAAGCTCGACTTGTGGCAAAGGGTTTTTCACAAGTTCAAGGAGTTGACTACGATGAGACGTTCTCACCGGTATCGATGCTTAAGTCCGTCTGAATCATGTTAGCAATAGCTGCATTTTTCGATTATGAAATCTGGCAGATGGATGTAAAATAGTGTTCCTTAACGGTTTTCTGAAGGAAGAGTTGTATATGATGCAACCCGAAGGTTTTGTCGAGCCAAAGAATGCTAACAAAGTATGCAAGCCCCAGCGATCCATTTATGGATTGGTGCAAGCATCTCGGAGTTGGAATAAGCGCTTTGATGAGGTGATCAAAGCATTTGGGTTTATACAAGTCGTTGGAGAATCTTGTATTTACAAGAATGTGAGTGGGAGCTCTCTGGCGTTTCTAATATTATATGTGGATGACATATTGCTGATTGGAAACAACGTGGAGTTTTTGGAGAGCATAAAGGATTACTTGAATAAAAGTTTCTCTATGAAGGACCTAGGAGAAGTTTCTTACATTCTAGGCATTAAGATCTATAGTGATGACGATGGCGATGATTTCCCCCTCCGGGAGGGAAGTTTCCCCGGCAGGACGGCCCTGCCGGAGCTCTAGATTGGTTCTGCTCCAGTTCTACCTCATGGCGGCGGCGATTCCTCCCGAAAGCCTCTCCTTGATTTTTTCTGGAACGAAACCCTCCTTATAGCAAAAGATGGGAGCCAGAGGCCCAACAGGGAGCCCACAAGCCCCCTAGGCGCGGCTAGGGGGTAGGCCGCGCCTAGCAGGCTTGTGGCCTCCTGGTGGCTCCGCTCTGGTACTTCTTCCACCCAGTATTTTTTATAAATTCCAAAATAATTCCTCGTTGATTTTCACGGCTTTTGGAGTTGCGCAGAATAGGTATCTCAAACTTGCTCCTTTTTCAGGCTAGAATTCCAGCTGCCGGCGTTCTCCATCTTCATGTAAACTTTGTAAAATAAGAGAGAAAAGGCATAAGTATTGTACTGTGAAGTGTAATAACAACCCATAAAGCGATAAATATCAACATAAAAGCATGATGCAAAATGGACGTATCAGCAACCAACCCGTCAATGTCACGGGGATGGTTGTTGGCGAGGGTGTAGGGATGGTTGCTAGCAAGTGCGCCGGGGCAGCATCCGTTGTGGCATCCACCTCTTCCAAGGCCATGGCCATGGCGTCCCAGTCGTCTTGATGTTCTATCTCCTCCGTCTTCGTGTCAACTTAGCCAAACCGAAATACTAGTGGCATATGATCCTTGTGTGCCATGTCATAGGTCACCGTGGAGGTCTGATGGAGTGGAATGGGAGGCAAAGATTTTTGTGAGTGAGTGGGCAGTAAAGCCACCTATTAAACAACAGCTCTGGCACCATTGATGGACAAGATGGAAGTGAGGAAGGCGGCTATGGAGGTCAAAGGGATCACTTCCCGGTGAGCCTGTGGTGTACTGCACTCACGCCTCCTCATGAGGTTGCGCATCATAGGCCAGCTTGCATGCCTCCCGTCAATTCAAGCACCTACTCACACGACACCTCCTAGGCCCTAGCCAATAAAAGAGTGTGACCCTTGGCAGCACGTAAGGGCAGTAGAACGCCAACGATTTGAAAATAATGCAACTATTTGCATGGAGAGATGACAATTCTTTGTTCCAAAAAGCTTTTGTTCACTATTAATGCATGTGCCCTTTCCCAAAGTGGACGCGAAAAATACCACAACATATTTGTGCTATATCATGACAACATGCCCAATTTCCTGAATTTTGTGTGAGTTCTACCTAGATTTACTATAATTTACAATAATATTCCAAGTATTGGCTCTAGAAGGAAAAATGTTTGTGTGGACGAGCCAAGACCGCGAAATGTTTAAAATTCATTCCCATTTCTTGCATGGGACCTAAAGATGAATGTACATGTAAATGCCCAAGACCGACGATCTAGAAGATTCCCTTTTTATTCCGGTATCAACGCGTGGTTTACCTGGTTGTCGCATTCATCATCGCATCTTTCGCATCATCTGCATAGCATCAACACTCTATTGCCGTCATTTTTCAAAAATTGCATTCGTTATTAGTTGTCAGTTCTTCACATTCATGTCATCAACCGTTTCAAGACCAACCACGAATGCGCGCCTGCAGCATCAATAAATTATTGTTTTTAAAAGTGTTTATAAAAATTTCTTAGAATGGGTTGAAAGTTGGCGTGCGGTCTTCTTTTATTGTAGGTAGGCCGCCTGCCAAATTTCGTCGCATTCGGGGGTCTTCAGATACTCCAACTAATAAACATATAACGACACTATTGCCGATTTATTCATTGTGCGCTTTAGTTTATAAAAGCATGTGTCAGGCCACAATCTTCCGTCTCATCTCAGCCCACAAACCGTCTCCACAAGCCACCATAGCCCAGCTAGCCCCTCGTCTATTCTGCATCATCCGATCGAGATTAAACGGTCGAAAAACGAAGTAAACCCCCTAAGCCTAGCCTCTTTCTATAAATATACCCCTCGTGTCAAAAATGTACCACCCCTCATCCTCCTCCTCAAATTACATGCCCATCCACATCCTTTCCACCACTTGGCGGCTCCAGATCGGGCGCTGCCGCCCTCCACCACTCCTGCAGCGCCACGTGGCCTCCTCCACCATCAGCTGCCAACCCCGCCACCGAGGCCCATCGGGGGGCCGCCATGCCTCCAGCACCCCGAGCTCCCATGCACGCCATTGTCAGAGCATGAGTTCCTCCCGTGCCACCGCGCACCACCGCTAGACGCCGCTTGCCTTTGCACTACTCGCTGCGTGGAGCTCGCCCCGCTACCGTCCTCGCCAACCGCCGCCAGCGCGCGCGAGCCCTCACCATGGTCCTCGCCTCCCCTCGCCACTGCCGCCTCGAACCATCAAGATCTGAGGATGTTATCCCCGAATTTGCCTTCCCCGATGCCTCCGTGGGCTTGCTGCTCCACCGCCGTGCCGGAGCAAGCCGCCATGGCCCCAGGTCCCTCTACTGCATATCGGAACGGTGACATCGAGTTCCAGCGTCCCTCTTCGACCCAAGCCCTCCAACACAATAGCATCCCGCGTCATCCAGGTACCGCACCGTCATGATCCATTTGTGTGCGTATTTCTTCTAAGTCTTTAAAACTGCGTGCAAATTCAACATGTTAATAATTTGTGTGTGCCCTAACTTGATGCATGTTTCGCCGATGGTGATTATTTTTATTTGGAATGTGATCTACATTTTGGTACTCAACAACATGGTGGCATTTGCATGCATATTAGTAATCATATACATGCTCAAATATCTGTTGCAAAAGTGCTTCATGAATAAGTCTGAAATCAAATATGCTATTTGAACTATGTGGTTGATTGTGTCTAATCCGTAGCCCATATGCAAGTAATTCCTTCATTGAATTTGATCTATTTGATGTCTACTTTGATGCAATGCCTCTGGTTTCCATGTAAAACATCTCTATCGTGACAATATGTTGCTCTAAATGTGCTATCATGTTAAACCTGCTAATTTGTTCCAACATTGGTACTATTTGCTTAACAATAACTAATAGAATTTGCATAGGGAATTCATCAACCCGTGGATAATTAATCAACCCCTGAGCGAGTGCTCCTGATGAGTGCTGGTAAAAAATAGAGCAATATGTGGGGCCACCTCGGAGCAACTCGGGGGATTTCTTTCATGCCTTCATACGCATACTTATCTGTCGCATCTTGAGAACAAGATACGCGGCTCCTATTGGGATCATCCACACATTCGGCGGCCTTGCTATATTCTTTTACCTTTCTCGAATGTCGTGTGCACGGGGATTCGAGGATACTTTGGGCTATCTCAAGGTTGTGGTTTTCCACTGGGATTTCGAGAAAACCACGGGCTCTTCCGTGGTTGAGGTTTACCACGCAGCTTGTGGCTAGTTTGTGATGGGTGAGTTTGAGCCCTCCTGCAGGGTTAAATCTTTTGGAAAGTCGTGCCCGTGGTTATGTGGCAACGTGGAAATTGGTTTAACAACCTCTCATAGCAAACTTGAAGTAAATTCCTTTAAAATACACCAACTATGTGTGTAATCGTGATTGTCTCTTGTTGTAATGTTTGAACCAACAAAGGAACACGATGGGGTTATATTTGACTTGTAAGTAGGTGTTCATGATCACTTCTTGATCATTAATAGTTCCAGTCCATTTATGCGTATATCACACTTCTTATTCTTGTACTCATATTAGCTACTAAAATTAATGCTTAGTGCTTGTTGCAGCCTCACTACTTAACCATGCCTCACCCATTAATCTTTGCTAGTCTTGATACCCTTGGAAATGAGATTGTTGAGTCCCTATGGCTCATCGATTACTACAACAACGGTTGCAGGTACAGATAAAGCAATTCTTTGACGTGAGTGTGATGGTTGTTCTATTTGGAGTTCTTCTTCTTCATTGACCATAGGATGGGTTCCAGTCCAGCAACTTGAGATTAGCAAGGATGGATGTCGCTTCTATCGTTTGATTTTGTTCATAGGCCGATTCTGCTCTTCTATATGATGACTGAATCTATTTTTGCATTGAGAAGATAATGATGTAGCTTGTGGAGACTGTATGTCAATTCCATATACTCATCTCCTCTTTACATGTATTCGTAACGATATCCATTCTTACGAAACGACAAGATGTGCTTCTATCCCATCGATGCCTCGTGCCAAAATAAGGATAGGACCGCATCTTCGGATTTACAAGACACTTACATTATTTTTCAACCCAATCATCAGATGCACCGGACCTTGTGATTGTAGTTAAAATGTGAATTATGCACATTAAATAATACATTTCAAAGTCAATTAATGTACAAAAAGGCCCAACGAACCAAGTATAATTTCATATTTTGCCACAACACTCTCATTTTGGTATATTTTGCCTCTAGAAATAGTTCAAGACGAGAAGAGGCAGCGAATATCAATTCGGCCACGTAAGGTGATGTGTTTCATATTGGAACCACAAAGCTTCACATAAGAAACTCCGATTTGTGAGGGGCTTGTGCCAATACTTGTCCCAAATTGGTCAACTGTTTTACCATGGCACATATGTGCCATGTTCATGACACCATGCCTAGTTTCATGAATCTTGTCACAATTTTTTGACTTACATGATTTAAAAACCAAGTTTCTCAATGTTTGTGTGGCCGAGCCAAGACCCAGAGATGCTTGAAATTCATTCACATATCATGCATGTGACCTAAAGATGCATGTACACTCATATGATATTTTATACCAATCATCAGATGCACCAGCCCTTGTGATTATAGTTCAAATTTGAATTATGCACGTTAAATAATGCATATAAAAGTCAATTAATGTATAAATGGGCCAAACGTACCATGTACAATTTCATATTTTTGCTAGACACTCTGATTTTGGTATATGTTTCCTCTAGAAAATGTTCAAGACGAGAAGAGGCAGCGGATGTCAATTCTCCCACGTAAGGTGATGTGTTTCATATCGAAACCACAAAGCTTCCCATAAGAAACTCCGGTTTGTAAGGAGCTTGTACCAATACTTGTCCCAAATTGGTCAATTCTTTTACCACGGCACATATGTGCCATGTTCTTGACATCATGCCAAGTTTCATGAATCTTCAGATATGTTTTTGATTTACATGATTTAAAACCCGAGTTTCTCCATGTTTGTGTGCCCGAGCCAAGACTCCGAGATGTTTGAAATTCATTCCCATATCTTGCATGTGACCTAATGATGCATGTACACTTATATGATTTTTCAACCCAATCATCAGATGCACCAGACCTTGTGATTGCAGTTCAAATACTAATTGTGCATGTTAAATAGTTCATATAAAAGTAAATTCATGTATAAATGGGCCAAACGAACCATGTATAATTTCATATTTTGGCATGACACTCATTTTGGTATATGTTGTCTCTAAAAATAGTTCGAGATGAGAAGAAGTAGTGGATGTCGTTTCGCCCATGTAAGATTACGCATTCCATATCGAAACCACAAAGCTTCCCATGACAACGTCGGGTTTGTAAGGGGCTTGTGCCAAAACTTGTCCCAAATTGGACAATTTTTTACGAGGGCACATATGAGCCATGTCATGACACCATGCCAAGTTTCACGAATTTCTGAGGAGTTTTTGATTTATAGGTGAATTTAAAACCAAGTTTCTCATCTTTGTGGTCGACCCAAGACTCCGAGATGTTTAAAATTCATTCCCATATCTTGCGTGAGCCCCAAAGAATGCATCCATGGACACTTATATGATTTTCATCCCGTTTTGATTAGTTCAAATTTTAATTATCCACATTAAATGCCTGGAAATCTTAACTATTGTATAGAAATTGCAAAATGAACCCTGAATAATTCCATAATTTAGGAAGAAGCTATGTTGCCTCCAAAAAAGTTCAAGGCAAGAAGATGAATGGATGACGTTTTGGCCATGCAAGGTGACATGTTCCCTATCACAACCACAAAGATTGTCGTGAGAAGCTCCGATTTGTAAGGGACTTGTGACTAGACTTGTCCCTAATGGGACAATTTTTTTACTATGGCACATATGAGCCATGTCATGACAACATGCCAAGTTTTTTAAATTTGTGACGCTTTTTTGATTTACAGTAATTTACAAAACAAGTTTCTCAACATTTGTGGCCCAACCAAGATGATGAGAAGTTTTAAATTCGTTCCTATATCTTGCCCGTGACCTAAAGATGAATCCATGGACAATAATATGATTTTTTGACCTATTTTGATGCACTATACATTGGGACGATAGTCCAAATTTGAATTCTACACATTAAATGTCTATAAAACTCAATTAATGTATAAAATGCCAAACAAACCGTGAATATTTCCATTTTTCAGCACGACAATACTGATTAATCTTGTTGCAATCTAGAGATCTTCCTTTGTCGAAGTAGTGTCATTTGTTTAAAAAAACATTTTGAAAATCAAGTCTTTCACAAACAGTTCATGATCACGAGTAGTGTGTGATGCAGTACAAAATATCTTCAGCTCATCGTCATACATGCATGGCTTAGGCTGGAAGCTTCGTCGGCTGCAGTCCACCGTCGGCATGTTTACCGCACTCACTCCTCAGACCATTTCACTGTTCTATCATCGTCGGTTAAATATGGGGACGTGGATCTTCATCGTGAGGGCCACTTCGGCAACCTACTCCGACTCGAGCATGGTCGCATCAGCCGTGAGCACGCTCTCAACATACTTGAATGCAGCTCCTACCTTTGACCGGGTGGCTGCAACAACCGAAATGGCAGCTGTTGCAGCTGAGAGAACGGCAGCAACAACCGCGATCGGATAGCAAATGGCGAGAATGACACATCAGCTATCAGTTTCTCGGTGTTGGTCGTTGCCCTGATGACGGATGCCCACATCCATCTTGAGGCTGCCCGCACTCATCTCGTGTCGGTCACTACATAACTCACAGATGCCTTCTTCGACACCGGTCGACAACCCACATCCATGAGTTGGTAATCGCTGTGTGTGCTCGAGTAGGCGTCCGTTTGTCGAGGGCCTCCCTTGCCAAGATTGTGGCCTTCCATACCCAGACCAAGGCCCCCCATGCTCAGCCCATGGTGGCCTTATCGAAAGAGATGGTGTACGAGGACAGCGAGATGCTCGTGGAGTATGTGGTGATGGATGCCATGAATCTCCTTACACCGGAGGTCATCCAAGGGGAGCTAGTCATCAAGGAGGCGGCGGAGATCGACGAACGCCTGGTAAAATATTAGTCTCTATTTAGAGTGACAGTCTTTTTTTAGAGTAATGTTTAGGTCAAGTAACTAATTTTTAGTTGCTCGATTAAGTAAGTGCGGGCAGTGTTGTAGCCTCTAGGCTCTTTTGTGTAGTACTAAAATTTGCAAGTGTTGTTAAATTAAGAAATGACTTCGTTGACCAATGTAGAGAGGGAAATTCGGACCAAAATTTTGCACTGTATCCCCATTTTTTCTTCCAAATAAAAATAAAATGCAAGTACCATGTGCAATGTTGTATCCGATATTTTATGCCGAAAGATTGGAGACCAAAATTTCCACGTTCAATCCCACCACACATGACATAAACTATAGGATTCGTTTGTGTTGTTGGATATCGTACACAGTTATGGTAAAGGGGCAAGGTTGCGTCAGGCTGGGCCCCCTACGAGCCCCTTTAGTCCCGTTTGGTATCACCAACCGGGACTAGAGATGGATGTTTAGTCCCGGTTTGTATCACCAACCAAGACTAAAGATATCCCTCTATACAGATGCTTCTTCCAGCCCGAGTCAAAGCTCTCCTTTTCTCTCCACTCTATTTCCTTCCCTTAGCTCTAACTCACCATCCATTTTTGCCAAGATTTGTTCAAGATTTGAGGCACCCCATCTATCGAAGTTTTCTAAAAGGTTAGCATAAAAGGTTAGCAACTTCATCCTTTCATCTCTCATTGCTAGTTAGCTCATTTCATGCAAGTATAGTGATTTGTGGGTTTTAGTTTGGGTGTAGTTATGTGGGAGTTTATTTGATTTATATACAATCTGAGCTCAAATTAACTTCTTAGTTTGCATATGTGCAGGTGTGGTTTACTTAGTGCCTTCCTATCCCCATCCTCTTCCTCACCGCCATAGATCGCCTGCACCGTCCTGTCGCCGGCACTACGTTGGTGAGCCTCTTGCTCTTATCCATTTGGTAAAAAAATCTTATTTAGATAGTTACTTGTATAATTTTATGATTTGTATGATTGTTTGTTATATATAGTGCGATGGTTTTGATATCCGCCCCCGTCGGCCCTCGTCTAGTTTATGATTCGGATGTGGTATATTCTCTTTTATAACTATTTTTTTCCATTTCGTGGTTGTGACAATTATGCCCATCAACTTGACATAGATATTTTTATCTATGAGGTATGTGAACCGGAAATTCCAACCGACCTTATTGTTCAGAAGTTAAATTTAGTTGACAAACAAAATGATTATTTGAAAGTAAAATATAACAGAAATGAAGAAGATAATATGAAATTGGAGTTGTATGTTGCCGATGTCGTCGATGATCACAAGGTCAAGATGGATGCAATGCACTTCAAGATTAGAAAGATTAGAAAATATGCCATTAGTAAAGATGCTTGTTATCATTATGTTGTCGGAACAATTATTACCTTAGTTGTGATTTTGATCGCATTTATTTTTGCATTTAAATGCTTTAGATAGTTGTATGTTGTTTTATGAGAACTATATATTTATGAACTTTATGTATAGATTTTTGCAATAATAACATTTGGTCACTACTTTACTTTGGTTTTGATGTGATGAACTTGTATTAATTTGGTCACTTTCATGTTGTGTAATGAAGATGAGCCGATAATGGATGTACGATGACCGACGCTCTCCTGAGATCATTAATGGCCTGTATAATTTTATATGTGTGACTGAGGCAAACAAGCGGAATGGTTTTATGTGTTGTCCATGCGGTGTGTGTAAGAATGATAAGGATTACTATAAATCAAAAATCCTTCACATCCACCTGCTCCAGTTCGGTTTCATGTTCGGCTATAATTGTCGAACCAAGCACACAGATAGAGGGGTTATGATGTAAGACAATGAAGAAGAAGATATGATGATGACAACTATCCTATGTTCCCTGAATGCGGTGATACTACAACAGGGGAAGTTGAAGATCAAGAGGCACCAGATGTGCCCGCTGATGATCTTGGTCGGGCCAATATTGATGTACAGAGAAAATGCGAAAGTGAATAGGAGAGGTTGAAATTGGAGCGCATGTTAGAGGATTACAAAAAAATGTTGTACCCAAATTGCGAATATGACACTAAAACGCTGGGCACCACACTAGAATTGCTGCAATGGAAGCCACATAATGTTGTATCTAACAAGGGATTTGAAAAGTTGCTGAAAATGATAAAGAAGATGCTTCCAAATGATAGCAAATTGCTCGCCAATACGTACGAAGCAAAGAAGGTTGTCTTCCCTCTAGGATTAGAGGTGGAGAAGATACATGCATGCCCTAATGATTGCATCCCATACCATGGTGGGGATTACAATAATTTGAATGCATGCCCAGTATGCGGTGCATTGCCCTATAAGATCATCCACGATGAACATGGTGATGTTGAGGGCGAGCGGCCCATGAAGAGGGTTCGTGCCAAGGTGACGTGGTATGCTCCTATAATACCACGGTTCAAACATTTGGTCCAAAACAAAGAGCGCGCCAAGTTGTTGCGATGGCACAAAGAAGACTGTAAGAAAGACGCAATGTTGAAAGTACCCGCTGATGGTTCGCAGTGGATAAATATCAAGAGAGTTCCCGGACTTCGTAGTTGATACCATGAACTTATGGTTTGCTCTAAGTACACAAGGCATGAATCCTTTTGGGGAGTAGAGCTGCAGTCATATCACAAGGCCTATGACTCTATGTAACTATAACCTTCCTCCTTGGTTGTGCATGAAGCGAAAGTTCATTTCGATGTCAGTGCTCATCCAGGGCCCTAAGCAACCCGGCAATTCCATTGATGTGTACCTAAGGCCATTAGTTGAAGAAGTTATACAGTTGTGGGATAAAAAAGGTGTACGTGTGTGGTATGAGCACAAACAGGAGGATTTGACCTACGAGCATTGTTGTTTGTAACCATCAATGATTGGCCTACTCTTAGTTACCTTTTAGGACACACAAACAAGGGATAAACTGCATGCACACACTGTTTAGATGAGACTAATAGTGTATATTTGTATAAATGCAAGGTGAATGTGTTCCCGAGACATCGACGATTTCTTCCGATCAGGCATCTCTTAAGAAAGAAGGGCAAGCATTCCAAAGGTGAGGCAGATCACTCGAAGAATCCTCACCATCCTACTAGTGATCATATATTTGATATGATCTAGCATTTAAAATTAATCTTTGGAAAGGATCCTGGCATACAATGTGTTGCGAACGACGCTAACGGACACGCACCCATGTGGAAGAACAAATCTATATTTTGGGAGCTACCCTATTGGAAAGTCCTAGAGGTCCACGCAATCAATGTGATGCACGTGACAAAGAATATTTGCGTGAACCTTCTAGGCTTCTTGGGCGTGTATGGGAAGGCAAACGATAGACTGGGTCACGGGGGGGCCAACAACATATGAACAAAAAAGATGGCATGGATCGAAGGTAGTATCAAGGTCCTATCAGCTACGCTCTTACTAAAGAAGAGAAGGATATCTTTTTTTAATGTGTGAGAAGTATGAAGGTCTCGTCTGACTTCTCGTAGGATATAAAGGGAATAATAAATATGACAGAGAAAAAATTCCAAAACCTAAAGTTTCATGACTGCCACATGATTATGACGCAATTACTTCCGGCTTCATTGAGCGGCCTTCTACAGGAAAATTTTCAACTACCCATATTCTAGCTATGTGCATGCCTCAATGCAATTTCTCAGAAGGTAATCGATCGAGAAATCCTACCAAGGTTATGTAATGATTCAGTCTAATGTCTTATCAGTTTCGAGTTGGTGTTCTCACCATCCTTCTTCAATATTATGACGCACGTTCTAGTTCACCTAGTCGAAGAGATTGCCATTTTGGGTCATTTATTTCTACACAATATGTTCCCCATTGAGAGGTCCATGGGAGTCTTAAAGAAATATGTTCATAACCATGATAGGCTAGAAGGAATCATCTCCAAGGGCTGTGGAACATAGTAGGTTATTGAGTTTTGTGCTGACTTTATTCCTCACCTTAAGTCGAGTGGTGTTCCTGAATCACGGCATGAGGGGACATTGCATGGAAAAGGCATGCTAGGAATGAAAGCAGTAATATGTATGGACGGGCTTTCACTCAAGCACACTACCCAGTTTTACAAAATTCCACATTGGTGGCTCCTTATATCAAGGAACACATGGATATTGTACGCTCGAAGATCCCGGAGGAGTCGGACCCATGGATTAAACGTAGACACATGGCAACTTTCCGTTGTTGGTTACAAACCCCTCTCATGAATAACAACATTGTTGAAGATGATATGTGCGTCTTGGCCAAGTGTTACATCCCAGAACCGATGCTCTAGTAGATTTCCCTTTCATTCCATTGTAACTCCAAACACCTCCTACATAGCCCACCTAGCTTACCCGCGACCAGAGTCGTCTGATTGTGATCGAACTGCTCAAATCGGGCTAAAATCACCTAACCCTAGACCTCTTTGCCTATTTAAGAGCTTCCCATGTCCATTTAGAGAAACCTCAACCCCGTCCTCGATTTTCGCACCCCACTAATCCTTAGCCACCGCCACCCAGCTAGCCATTCCCCACCGCGGGCCAGCGGAGCTCATATCCGGCCCACCTGGGCCAAAGCCACCGCCGCCATTGCGCATGACCCCCGAGCGCCTCCCGTTGCTACCATGGCTGCCCCGAGCTCAACAACTCGTCGCCAATCGCGACACGGTCGCCGCAGCAATGCCACCCCGCGCCCCATTGGACCATCATGCGAGGCAACCTCGCGCCCCTCTCCTCCTACCATGCTCTCTCTCTTCCCTCACATGCTATCCCTCTCTCATGTTGCACTTACCCGCCATGGCACTGCTGAGGAGCCACGCGCCGCCCTTTGCAAGTCAGCGTTGGCCTCCCTACTGCCAGATCCGGGCATGCCACCCCCGGATTACCGAGCTCCGTCCCTTCTCGGCCGGTTCCCGCCAGCCCCGCCTCCCTGTCATTGTCGCTGTCACCTCGGCCTCACGGGAAGTTCGGGATGAACCCCCCCCCCTCGCGCGCTACATCGGCAGGGCTGCCTCGTGGCCCAGCTAGCCCACGACTGCGACCCAGAAGCACGACCTCGTCGGCCCATTTTGAGCGCCCGCAGGCCAGCCTACCCCAGCCAGCTCTGGCCCAGGGCCACATAGGTGAGCGCCCGACCCTATCCAGTGCCCGCGTGAGCTTCTTAGTATGTTGTGCCCCTATGAAGCTATTGGGCTAGCAACTTTGGGCCGTAAACATTTTTCTAGTCTCGCGAATTTTAGCATTTTGTCTAGGAATATCATATTTTCAGAAAAAATGCCTCATGATCATGCACTTAATTACTTATTAACCAGCGTCAGATTAAACTGATTTAACATGTAAATTGCTCAATATTTTCTATCGATTCAAAGTATCCAACTCTCACATGTGTTTAAAATATTTAAACTTGTTGTTTGATTAAATTTTCTCAAATTCCATGTTAAATGATTTAGTTCATAACTAATTAAGAATAGCTCCGATTAAAATGATCCACATATGTAAATTGGTTATAAAAATGTGTAGAATAACATGGTAGGATATATTTTGCTATTTAACAACTCTAAAATTGTGTGATAGGCACAACAATATTGAATCTTAATTTTCCTATGGGGACGTTCCGAAATTGTTATTCGTAGTTCCGACCTCATTTAAAATTGCCTAGAATTTCATGTAGTGTTGTAATATCTTGTGCATCCATGATTTAACATGTTGTGGCTGTCATTTGCATCTATTTTGCATTTGTGGCATATTATCTTGTGTTGGTCATATCTTTTAAACCGTAGCTCCATTTTAGATGATCCATTTATGTAAATCGACTAGAATGACATATAGAATCACATGGACCACTTTATTTTGCTTTTTAATAAATATAAAATATGTTTAGTCCAGATCTGGACCAATTTCAAAATTAACACATGGGGTCATTTCGGATATACTATAAGTTGTTTCCGACCTCACTTAAAATGCCTAGATAGCATAGTTTATTTACGCTTCACCTCTTGCCATGTTTAACAACATTTAATATTGTCGTGTACCTAAACGGTAATGAACTAAGTAATTCAACGTGGAGTTTCGTTAGTGTGCAACTCGTTTCATATTGAGCTTCATTTAATATGTAGTAATAAATTGTTTTGCTTGTCGTGTCGTGCATAATTAAACCGGCCATGCATCATATGTGTTGTGCATCATGTCATGAATATGTTGTGGTCTTATTGTGTGTTGATTGTTGTTCTAGATTGTTTCTTCTTGATAGAGTTCCACAAGCGTGTTGGAGTGTGAGGATTCGTTCGACTACGTTGGTTTGTCGGCTTCACGTATTCATTCTTCTTCCAAGCGGGATCACAGGCAATATGATCATTTCCCTAGATACCAATACTATCATTTACATGCTAGTTCTCTCGTTTATTTCGCTATCTCTTGCTGCCCACCACTTAAATGTCAGCCTCCCAACATTGCCATGAAAAGCTTCTAACCTTTCAACAACCTAGGAAACCACTCTTTGGCTATGTTACCGCTCGCTCAGCCTTCTTATAGCGTTCCTAGTTGCGGGTGTAGTTGCTTCCATGTGAATACATGGGTTCCTTCTTATATTCCCATTTTATAGCTATTTAATTTAATGCACCTATACACCTGTTAAAAGGCGGAAGGCTTGGCCTTTTGGCTGGGTGTTTTGTTTCGCTTTTGCCACCTTAGTTTTGGCTATCGGTGTTAAGTTCCATATTGAGCACTCCTAACATGCTTGGGGTTATAATGGGGACCCCCTTGACTTTTGTTTTGGGGTAAAACTCTTCGGCAAGGCCCAACATTGGTATTATATTTTCCAAACATAATAATACTAGACATCGTTATTAAAACATAGGGCGTCATGAACCCGAGGAGTAATTCAACATAACACACGAAGGTCCAGTACTCATGGTGCTGGTCCAAAACAGAGCACAGTGTGGAACTAACCCAGACTAACTTGGGTGATGTCTATCTGGCTCCCATGCGCGTAGCTTATCCATCGTGTCCTGAGAATAAGATTCACGGCTCTTATCGGGATCGTCGACACGTCGAGCAGCTTTGCTGGATTTGTTTTACCCTTATGGAATGTATTGTGCGAGGAATTCCGAAGATACTTTGGGATATCTCGAGGGTTAGGTTTTCCATCAGGAATCCGAGGAGATCACGGGTTTCCCATGATCGAGGTTTCCGACATATCTTGTGGTAGTTTGTGATGGACTAGTTGGAGCACCCCTGCAGGGTTAAAATCTTTCAGAGAGTTGTTCCTGCAGTTATGTGGCAGCTTGGAAACTTTGTTTAATATCCGGTTCTAGATAACTTGAAATAAACTTAATTAAAAGTTGTCAACTTTCTGCGTAACCATGACTATCTCTTCTCGTGAGTTCTGCATCCGGAACAGGACATAGTGGGGTTATGTTTGACGTAAGTAGGTGTTGAGGATCACTTCCATATCATTATTAGTTCACGTTTGTTATGTGCAGATCACCCCCCTTTTATTCTTGTACTCATAAGTTAGCCACTCAAATAAATACTTAGTTGCTTGTTACAGCCTAACCACTAAACTATACCTCACCCATTAAACTTTGCTTGTCTTGATACCTTCGGAAATGAGATTGCCGAGTCTGTGTGGCTCACATATTACTACAATAACAGTTGCAGGTACATGTAAAGTGGTACTTGATCTGAGCACGATGATTGTTTCATTTGGAGTTTCTCCTTCTTCTTCTTTGATATAGGATGGGTTCCAGGTCGGCAGCGTGGGATAGCAAGGATGGACATTGTTCTTTTATCGTTTAATTTTGTCCGTAGTTGTGCTCTACTCTTCTACATGGTGATTGAATATATTGGTGTATTGTGATGTTCATGTTGTAGCTTGTGGCGAGTGTAAGCCAATTCCATATACTCATATCTTCTGTGCATGTACTTGTAATGATATCCATTCTTGCAAAACAATGAGATTCGCTTCTATCCTTGTCGAGTACCTCATCCCAAAATAAGGATAGGATCGCATCTTGGGCGTTAAAAGTTGGTATCAGACCAGTACCGACCTAGGAACCCCCTTGATTGATCAAACTTGGCCGAGTCGAGTCTAGTGAAAAACTATTTTGAGTCTAGTTATATATCAGAGAGTAGTATTCTTTTTACTCCTCTTCTATTCTCTCGTGATGAATTACTACTTAAAAATTTTAATTCTACTCCTCTTCTCGCTCAATTTTTTTAGGATCATGCGGGTATTTTAGTATCTCAGAACGAAGGATGTTTGAAATTGCTTCAATACTAGTGGTGGCGAGAGTAGTCTGGCATCCCCAATACTGGAGGAGAGTGTTCAGATATACTGCCGTACTTGGTATTGTTGTGATTATGAGGGTGTGAGGTAGATGAGTTTCCGAGATTTTTGGTTATGTGTTGACGGATGTGATACACTGGATGGGTAGTGTTATTGCAAGGAGTTGAGTGTTGGATTTTACTCCTTGTATCCATGGACCCAGTTGCATAACCAGAAAATTTCGGGAGTTCTTAGGTGTGAATTCAAGTAGTTACCTAGGATTATCTTTCAACAAATGCATGATCTGAGGTTGGGGTTCGACATCTAGTGGATTCGTTTGTTCACGGTCTTTAGGACAGTCTCGATATATGTCATCACATATGCTACGTCAAGCCTTAAAGTTCGCTACGCCTAGGAGCATATTCTAGCGTCATTTCAATATACAATCCAGTGTACGCTCGACCCCGTGCGAACCTTACCACAAAAATATCGAGCAAAATCTTTGTCATATATTTGTTTTCGGCTTGTTTCGTAATCCTCATCCTTTGTTTTGTTTGATTATGGTAATATGAGTTGCTTCGATGCCAACTGGTGATTTTATATCTGTCCTTAGCTATGTTCTCATATTTCTATGGGAGTGTTAATCAATTTTCTCACTCAAGTTGTTTTATCAATTCCTTTAAACCGGAGTCGTCATGTCAATTCTTGTCCAACCGGTGTGCTTCTCTTAAATTTAATTCAATCATCTCCAATATTTGCATGATTATTCCTCATATTTATTTCTCCAGTTCACCTCATCTGTCCCAAGTTGTCTTTGTTTTCCCTTCCCTCCTTCCCTTTTTCTTCAACAATTCAATTCTCGTCCAAATGCCTTTGTTTTAAATTATGCTTCTAGTTTCTTTTCTTCTATATTGTATTCGGCGATTCATTGTGAAGATTCTCAGGATTGTTGAGTTCATAATTCTTCATTCTTACGTTCTTGTTTGGTGGATTCAATTGAGGCTCTTGGTGTTCATCATATCTTGTTTGATTCGCTAAATGATTTCCGTGTTGGAAATTATCATCAAGCCTCTCTTGTTTATTCAAATCTCTTTTTTATCAGGAGTGTTGAAGACAACTAAGTTTCTTGTTTTCTACCCTTTCAATTATTTCGAGGTCCTCACCTCATCTAGTGTTCATTGATACCACTGCAATCTCTCTCTTCTAAGAAATCATTTCAACTATGTTCTTTTGAGTGGGGCCATAACCCACAAGTTTTCTGAGGATCTTACCTCGCTCTTCTATTCTTTTCAGGAGATCTATAAATCTTTTCAGGTGTGACATAAGTATGGATTCCATCAGTCATATTCGTGCTCAAGATTGTTTTTAATTATTTCCGTCATTCGATCAACCGTTCCTTATTCATTATTCCGAAGTGTCTCGGTGATTCTTGATGGCGCTTCTTGCCATCATTCTCAGCTTGAAGACAGAAGAAGAGTTTCTATTAAATCTTTGTCCATTCTATGAAGATTCTGGTCTCAGCTTGTTGCTCTCTCTCAAATTATTTACAATCTTGGGAATTACGCCCATATATATCTGGTACATTCCATTGTTGTATTCATTTATCGATCCTCCGTAGGCCATTATTTCAGAAGATTTCTTTGTTCTCAGGTTTCAGCTTTCGTTCTCAACTTCTCCTCAATTATTATCCCTTCGTTCGTATCTCAATTATTCCGCCGCCTCATTCAAGTTTTCTATTGGGCGGACCATAGTCTCTTCGTTCTCATGTATCTCCTTTCATTCTTGTTATCCCCATTCGTTTCTAATTCTTATCGGTGGCTTGTTCAAGCATTCTATAATCGAATCATGCTCTCTTATCCTCATGTAGCCCAACTCATTTGCATTATCCTCTTTTATTCCAAATTCTTACGGTGGTTCCTTCAATACTTCTTCAAGTTTGTGCTCATATCTCACTCCAATATTTTTTTAAGAAGAATACATTGTATGCCAATCCATTGATTTTCATCAATTTAACTTCACTAAGGATAAGCATAACATAATTCTTATTCTTGTTTCATCAAGGTGATTTCAATCTTTCTTCCGAAGTTCTTCATGATATCAAATTAATTATTCCTAGTGATTCATATTTTCTTTTCCACACTTGAAAGTTTTATCAATTATCTCTTCATGAAGCTTCATCTATATCTTGAAAGGGTCTAATCTTATTATTTTTAAACTTCATTATTTTCATCATTCTTTTGTATATGGAGGTTCGTCATGGTAATTCTTTAAGGATTCAATTTATCCCCAATGGTTTTTCAAGATTCTTGTTGGAGTAGCTCAAGTAATCTTATCTTGCATCTCCAAGTGCAATTCTTCCTCCATTATCCTTTGTAGTGGTGTTACAGCATTCTTGACTCATGAGGAGTCTCGAAGAGAATTGGTTTCAAAAATGCGTCATTTAAACCCACCAATTTTGTTTGATCATGAGATTTTTTTTTCATCCCATATTTTCTTCCATTGAGTTATCTTGGTTTAGATTTCACCTAAAGGTTTTTCCAAGGACTGTTGATATTATGTTGATTATTATTGGCCCTAGTTCTCAATGTATCCTTCTGGTTAAAGAAGTTTGCATATCTTGTTGCTCCCAAGCAATCTCTGTTTCTGTTAGTGGCTGGTTGTCACCTCATTATATGAGATGGTTGTCATAAGCTCGCAACAAGACTTCCTTTCATTGTTGATTTTCCAACAACTACATTCAATCCTTCCTTGTAGGGATGCTTTTAAATTAATTGTGGTGCAAGTTGTCATTTTGTTCTCCGTTCCTTTTCCTCCATGATCTAGTTTATATTCTTTTGTTATGGAGGCTTTGTGATGTTGCTTTCTTTTATCCATTATCTTGTTTTATCAAGACCATGTTCTTGACTTGCTTATCCATTTAATTGGATTGTTACGTCATCTTTTCAAGTTCTTTTCTTCTTATCAAATTTTTTCCTCTTTCCTACCGAAGTGCTATTGAAGTTTCATTTGAAATCTTGTTTGTTCCTCATGCCATTTTTCATCCCTTTGCAACCTTCAAGGTTCGTTGGATTCACTCCTTTGTCAAGAAGAAACTAAGTTTTACCTCTTCCGTTCCTCTTCCTCTTCCCCTTTTCATTCTTAGGTCTTGAGTAGAGATCTCTTGTTAGTGTAGGAGAGTTGTAACTTCCCAGAACCGACGGTCCAGTAGATTTCCCTTTAATTCCATTGTTGTCGTGTGCTTTATTTGGTCGTCGCATTCATCATCGCATCATGTGCATCATACACATTGCATCGACACTTCGTTGCCGTCAGTATTATAAACTTGCATCCTCTACTAGTTGCTGGTTGATACGTCCATTTTGCATCATGTTTTCATGTTGATATTTATCGCTTCTTGGGCTGTTATTTCACTTCACGGTACAATTCTTATGCCTTTTCTCTCTTATTTTGCAAGGTTTACATGAAGAGGGAGAATGCCGACAACTGGAATTCTGGCCTGAAAGTGGAGCAAAGTTGAGATACCTATTCTGCGAAACTCCAAACACCGTAAAAATCAACGAGGATTTTTTCCGGATTTATAAAAAATACTGGGCCTAAGAAGTGCTAGAGGGGTGCGTGCAGGTGGCCACAAGCATGCACGGCGCGGCCACCCCCCCAGGCCACGCCATGAGGGCTTGTGGGCAGCTTGCTGGCCCACTGCCCCCCTTCTGCTATATGAACGGTTTCTTCTAGAAAAAAATCTGGGAGGAGCTTTTTCGTGGATTCGCCGCCGCCACGAGGCAGAACTTGAGCAGAACCAATCTAGAGCTCTGGCAGGGCGATCCTGCCGGGGAAACTTCCCTCCCGGAGGGGGAAATCGTTGCCATCGCCATCACCAACACTCCTCTCATCGGAGGGGACTCGTCACCATCAACATCTTCATCAGCACCATCTCATATCCAAACCCTAGTTCATCACTTGTAACCAATCTCCATCTCGCGACTCCGATTGGTACTTGTAAGGTTGCTAGTAGTGTTGATTACTCTTTGTAGTTGATGCTAGCTGGATTGTTTGGTGGAAGAGTTTATGTTCAGATCCTTGATGCTACTCATTACCTCTCTGGTCATGAATATGATTATGCTTTGTGAGTAGTTACTTTTGTTCCTGAGGACATGGGATAAGTCATGCTAATAGTAGTCATGTGAATTTGGTATTTGTTCGGTAATTTGATATGTTGTATGTTATTTTTCCTCTAGTGGTGTTATGTGAATGTCGACTACATAACACTTCACCATTATTTGGGCCTAGAGAAAGGCATTGGGAGGTAGTAAGTAGATGATGGGTTTCTAGAGTTACAGAAGCTTAAACCCTAGTTTATGCGTTGCTTCGTAAGGGGCTGATTTGGATCCACTAGTTTAATGCTATGGTTAGACTTTGTCTTAATTCTTCTTTCATAGTTGCGGATGCTTGCGAGAGGGGTTAATCATAAGTGGGATGCTTGTCCAAGTAAGGGAAGTACCCAAGCGCCGGTCCACCCACATATCAAACTATCAAAGTAACGAACGCGAATCATATGAACATGATGAAACTAGCATGACAGAAATTCCCGTGTGTCCTCGGGAGCGTTTTTCCTCCTACAAGACTTTGTCCAGGCTTGTCCCTTTCTACAAAAGGGATTGGGCCACTTTGCTGCACCGTTTCTACTTTTATTACTTGTTGCTTGCTACAAATCATCTCACCACACAATCACTTGTTACCGACAATTTCAGTGCTTGCTGATTTTACCTTGTTGAAAACCACTTGTCAGATCCTTCTGCTCCTCGTTGGGTTCGACACTCTTACTTATCGAAAGGACTATGATTGATCCCCTATACTTGTGGGTCATCAAGACTCTTTCTGGCGACGTTGCCAGGGAGTGAAGCGCCTTTGGTAAGTGGAACTTGGTAAGGAAACATTCATATCGTGTGCTGAAATTTATTGTCACTTGTCACAATGGATGCTAATCATTTGAGGGGCTTGTTCGGGGTATCTTCACCTCGAACAGAAGCACAAAAAGTTTCTCCTCAACCTGCTGCACCTACTGAAAATATTTGCTTTGAATTTCCTTCGGGTATGCTTGAGAAACTGCTGGCTAATCCTTTTACAGGAGACGGAACATCACATCCAGACTTGCATTTGATCTATGTAGATGAAGTTTGTGGTTTATTTAAGCTTGCAGGTTTGCCCTAGGATGAGGTCAAGAAGAAGGTCTTTCCTTTATCTTTGAAGGATAAGGCGTTGACATGGTATAGGCTATGTGATGATACTGGATCATGGGACTACAATCGGTTGAAATTGGAATTTCATCAAAAGTTTTATCCTATGCATTTAGTACATCATGATCGGAATTATATTTACAAAGTTTGGCCTCGTGACAGAGAAAGCATCGCTCAAGCTTGGGGGAGGCTTAAATCAATGATATATTCATGCCCCAATCATGAGCTCTCAAGATAAATTATCATTCAGAACTTCTATGCTCGGCTTTCTCATGATGATCGCACCATGCTTGACACTTCTTGTACCGGTTCTTTTATGAAGAGAGATATTGAATTCAAATGGAATTTATTGGAGAGAATTAAACGCAACTCTGAAGATTGGGAGCTTGAAGAAGGTAAGGAGTCAGGTATGAGTTTCACGTTTGATTGCGTTAAATCCTTTGTTGAGACAAATACTTTTTGTGACTTTAGCGCTAAGTATGGACTTGACTCTGAGATAGTAGCTTCATTATGTGATTCCTTTGCTGCCCATATTGATCTCCCCAAAGAGAAGTGGTTTAAATATCATCCTCCTTTAGAAGTCAATGTAGTTAAAACCACTCCAGTTGAAGAGAAAGTCATTGCCTATAATGATCATGTGGATCCGAGTGCTTACATTGAGAAACCACCTTTCCCTGTTAGGATAAAGGATCATTCTAAAGCTTCAACAGTGATACGTAGAGGCTACATTAGAACACCTACACCCTCTGAGCAAATTAGAGTTGAACCTAGCATTGCTATTATCAAAGATCTTCTGTTCGACGATGTTGAGGGACATAATATTCACTTCTATGAAGATGCAGCTAGAATTGCTAAACCTCATGTTAGAAACAAACATAGGCCTGTTGTTGGCATGCCTGTGGTTTCTGTTAACATAGGAGATAATTTTATCATGGTTTATGTGACGTGGGTGCTAGTGTTAGTGCAATACCTCAATCCTTATACAATGAAATTAAAGACGAGATTGCACCTGTTGAGATAGAGCCTATTGATGTCACTATTCAGCTTGCCGATAGAGATACTATCTCCCTGTGAGAATTGTTAGGGATGTTGAAGTCTTATGTGGTAAAACAAAGTATCCTACTGATTTCCTCGTTCTTGCTACCGCACAAGATAGCTTTTGTCCCATCATATTTGGCAGACCCTTCCTCAATACTGTCAATGCTCATATTGGTTGTGAGAAGCAAACTGTCACTGCTGGCTTTGAAGGTGTGTCACATGAGTTCAATTTCTCTAAGTTTGGTAGACAACCTCGTGAAAAAGAGTTGCCTAGTAGGGATGAAACTATTGCCTTAGCTTCTATTGTCGTGCCTCCTACTAATCGCTTAGAGTAATACTTGCTTGAGCATGAAAATGATATGCATATGGACGAAAGGGATGAGATAGATAGAGTTGTCTTAGAACAATATCCCATCCTTAAGAATAATCTGCCTGTTCAACTGCTTGGGGATCCACCCCCACCAAAGGGTGATCCTGTGTTCGAGCTTAAATAGTTGCCTGATACTCTTAAGTATGCTTATCTGATGAAAAGGAGATATATCATGTTCTTATTAGTGCTAGCCTCTCAGAGCATGAAGAATAGAAGTTACTAAAAACTCTAAGGAAGCACTGAGCTACTATTGGATATGCTCTTGATGATCTTAAGGGCATTAGTCCCGCTCTATTCCAGCTGAAGATCAAAACTGATCCTGATTTCAAACCAGTTGCTCATCATAAAAGGAGATTGAATCCTAAGATGAAAGAGGTAGTAAGAAAAGAAATACTAAAGCTCCTGGAAGCGGGTATTATCTATCCTGTTGCTCATAGCGATTGGGTGAGTCCGGTGCATTGCGTTCTTAAGAAGGGAGGCATTACCGTTGTCCCTAATGATAAGGATGAGTTGATCCCACAGAGGATTATTACTGGCTATAGGATGGTGATCGATTTTAGGAAATTGAATAAAGCCACTAGGAAAGATTATTACCCTCTGGCTTTTATTGACCAAATGCTAGAAAGGCTGTCCAAACACACACACTTCGACTTTCTAGACGGTTATTTTGGTTTCTCCCAAATACCAGTTGCACAATCTGATCAGGAGAAAACCATTTTCACTTGCCCTTTCGGTACCTTCTCTTATAGACGTATGCCTTTTGGCTTGTGTAATGCACCTGCCACCTTTCAAAGATGTATGATGGCTATATTCTCTGACTTTTGTGAAAAGATTGTCGAGGTTTTCATGGATGACTTTTCCGTTTATGGGTCTTCTTTTGATCATTGCCTCAGCAACCTTGATCGAGTCTTACAGAGATGTAAAGACACCAATATTGTCTTGAATTGGGAGAAGTGCCACTTTATGGTTAATGAAGGCATCGTCTTAGGACATAAAATTTATGAAAGAGGTATTGAAGTCGATAAGGCTAAGGTTGATGCAATCGAGAAAATGCCATACCCCACAGATATCAAAGGTATACGAAGTTTCGTTGGTCATGATGGTTTCTATAGAAGGTTCATTAAGGAGTTCTCTAAGATTTCTAGGCCTCTTACCAATCTCTTACAAAAGGATATTCCTTTTGTCTTTGACGATGATTGTGAGGAAGCCTTCGAAATACTTAAGAGGGCTTTGATAACTGCACCTATTTTTCAACCACCTGATTGGAACTTGCCTTTTGAGATCATGTGTGATGCTAGTGATTATGTTGTTGGTGATGTTCTAGGGCAAAGAGTTGATAAGAAGTTGAATGTTATTCACTACGCTAGTAAAACTCTAGACAGTGCCCAAATAAACTATGCTACTACGGAGAAGGTATTTTTAGCAGTCGTATTTGCATGTGAAAAGTTCAGATCTTACATAGTTGATTCCAAAGTCACTATTAACACTGATCATGCTGCTATTAAGTACCTCATGGAGAAGAAAGACGCTAAACCTAGACTTATCAGATGGGTTCTCTTGCTACAAGAATGTGATTTGCACGTTGTCGACAGAAAGGGTGTTGATAACCTAGTAGCAGATAACTTGTCTAGATTGGAGAACTTTCTTGATGACCCACAACCTATTGATGATAGCTTTCCTGATGAGCAATTGAATGTCATCAATGCTTCACGTAGTGCACCGTGGTATGCTGATTATGCAAACTATATCGTTGCCAAGTATATACCACCTAGTTTAACGTACCAGCAAAAGAAGAAATTCTTCTTTGACTTGAGACACTACTTTTGGGATGGTCCTCACCTTTATAAGGAAGGAGTAGATGGTGTTATTAGACGTTGTGTACCTAAACATAAACAGGGACATATCCTACAGAAGTGTCACTCCGAGGCCTACGGAGGACACCATGCGGGATATAGGACTGCACACAAGGTATTGAATCAGATTTCTATTGGCCCACTCTCTTCAAGGATGCTCGTAAGTTTGTCTTGTCTTGTGACGAATGTCAGAGAATAGGTAATATTAGCAAACGTCAGGAAATGCCTATGAACTATTCACTTGTCATTGAACCATTTGATGTCTGGGGCTTTGATTATATGGGACCTTTTCCAAAATCGAACGGGTATACTCATATCCTAGTTGTTGTTGATTACGTCACTAAGTGGGTAGAACCTATCCCCACTAGTAGTGCTGATCACAACACCTCTATCAGGATGCTGAAAGAAGTTATCTTCCCTAGATTTGGAGTCCCTAGATATGTAATGACCGACGGTTGTTCACACTTCATTCATGGTGCTTTCCGTAAAACGCTTGCTAAGTACGATGTCAACCATAGAATTGCGTCTCCCTATCACCCTCAGTCCAGTGGTCAAATAGAGCTAAGCAACAGAGAGATTAAACTAATTTTGCAAAAGACTATCAACAGGTCTAGAAATAATTGGTCTAAGAAGCTCGATGATGCACTATGGGCTTATAGAACTGCCTATAAGAATCCCATGGGCATGTCGCCGTACAAAATGGTGTACAGTAAAGCATGTCATTTACCTCTTGAGCTAGAGCATAAAGCCTATTGGGCAATCAAAGAGCTCAACTTTGATTTCAAACTTGCCGGTGAGAAGAAGTTATTTGATATTAGCTCGCTTGATGAGTGGAGAACTTAGGCATATTAGAATGCCAAGCTGTTCAAAGAGAAGGTTAAGATGTGGCATGATAAGAGCATACAAAAGCGTGAGTTCAATGTAGGTGATTATGTCTTGCTATATAACTCTCGTTTAAGATTCTTTGCACGCAAGCTTCTCTCTAAATGGGAAGGTCCCTATGTTGTTGAGGCAGTATATCGTTTCGGTGCTATCAAGATCAACAACACAGAAGGTAATTGTCCGAGAGTGGTAAATGGGCAGAGAATCAAGCATTATATCTCAGGTACTCCCATAAATGTTGAAAGCAATATTATCAATACCATAACTCCAGAAGAATACCTAAGGGATATTTATTAGCCTGTTTCAGACTCCGAAAATGAAGAGGTATGTGATTCGGTAAGAAACAGAGTCCAAAACTTTTCTAGTAGGAAATTTTCTCCGTTTTGGAATATTTGAAAAAATACAAAAATTGGAAGCAGTCCGGAAAGTGCGCGAGGAGGCGACAAGCCTGCACGGCGCGGGCCGACCCCCTGGCAGCGCCGTGAGGGCTTGTGGCCACCTCGTGCGCCTCCCGGACTCTGTTTTCGTGCGGGGTACTCCTTCTGGTCTGAAAAAATCAATATATATACTCCCGTTTGGTCTGACCCCTGCATCACGCAGATTTCTTCTGTTTCTCGTTTCGAGCCTGTTTCTGTTGCAGATCTAGATCGATATGACTTCGCCAAAAGCTCCGAAGGACAAGATCTTCGAGAAGGTCATCAATCCCTACCTCACGGGAGTGCTGCAACACCCTCAATCTATCGAGATGCGTGAGGGGATGTTGCACATCCGTGATGTTGAGGGGCCTAAGAAGACCGGAACCATGGAGACGAGGCTCGAAGCAATGGAGCAACAAGTCTTCAAGTGCCAAGGAATGGTGGAGCGTGGCCTCAACGCCAACCACATGATGATCACGGAGTTCACCAGCAAGCACAAGATTGATGCCAATGACATTGGGAAGCATCTCTCCAAGCTCTATGACAGGATTGATCAACCCCAAGCCCAGATATATGACTTGCAGAACCAAAACTGTGAGTATGAGTATAGATTTAAATCAATACGGTTGGCTGCAGATTTGAGGATTCCGGAGACTCGTTCATCTTTCCATGATGGAGCACCTATGCCTTGGAAGACGGGGGACCAAACCCATGTTGCAATAACTCCTCCACCACCACCAAAGGAAGACAATTGAGCATTGGTATCGGCAATCCCCTTGGCTTGTGCCAAGCTTGGGGGAGTTGCCCCGGTATCGTATCACCATCACATCTTTTGCCTTTACCTTTGTTTTAGTTTTCCTTTTCAGTTTTCTCTTTTTCTAGTAGAATAAAAGTCTTACTGTTTTAGTCTTGAGTTTTGCTTTGTGTCACCCCCGATGTATTCGAGCTCGTGAGCCATATAATAAAGAGTGTCTTAGTTGAAAGGCTTTGCCTCTTGCCATGATCAAAAGAGTGAGAATAGAACAAAAGCATGAAAGATCATGTAATGATCTTCTGGGAAGTGATGGCTTCACATATAAAAAGAATGAGGACTGAAACTTGTTGAGGGTAGGCAAACGTAGACCTTGGTCATTGTTGCAATTAATAGGAAGTGATAAAGAAGGAGAGGTTCACATATAAATATATCATATCTAACACCATCTATAATTGTGAACACTCACTAAACTATTGCATACCTAGAAGTAGATGTTGGACAAGGAAGACAACATAATGAATTGTGTTTGCTTGGTTCCGAACAATGTTATATGATTAGTGATGCCTTAGCATGTGACGATTGCTTCCACCTCATATTAGCCAAAACTCCCACACTAAATAGAGATACTACTTGTGCATCCATAAACCTTCAACCCAGTTTTTCCATGAGTGTCCACCATACCTACCTATGGATTGAATAAGATCCCTCAAGTAAGTTGTCATCGGTGCAAGAAATAAAAATTGCTCTCTAATATGTATGATCTATTAGTGTGTGGAAATAAGCTTTATACGAACCTGTGATGAGGAAGACATAAAAGCGACAGACTGCATAATAAAGTTCTTTATCACAGGGGGCAATATAAAGTGACGTTCCTCCACACTAAGAGGACACGCATCCAAACCTCAAAACCGCATGACAACCTCTGCTTCCCTCTGCGAAGGTCCTATCTTGTATCTTTACTTTTTGCCCTTGAAAGAGTCATGGTGATCTTCACCAATTCCCTATTTCGCCTTTGTCTTGGCTAACGTCATATGCTTGGGAAAGATCTATATTCATATGTCAACTTGGAGGTAAGTATTCATGAATTATTATTGTTGACATTAACCTTGAGGTAAGTAGTTGGGATGCACAACTGTAAGCCCCTATCTTTCTTTGTGTCCAGCTGAAACTTTGATCACATGAGTACCATGTGAGTTGTAGCAATTGTAGAGAACAAAAGAATGATTGAGTATGTGGATTTGATTTACAAGCTCTTATTTGACTCTTTCTAATGTTGTGATAAATTGCAATCGCTTCAATGACTAAAGGCTATCGGTTGTTACTTCTCGGTAAGGTTCTTAATCCATGCTTTACTTTGTGAAGGAATTATCACTTTAGCATGAGAGATTATATGTTGGTATTGCTGTTCTGATCATGATCATGATGCATGCATGTTCGTATCTTGTTTTGTCGACACCTCTCTCCCTAAACATGTGGACATATTTATTGAGCTAGGCTTTTGCTTGAGGATAAGCGAGGTCTAAGCTTGGGGGAGTTGATACGTCCATTTTGCATCATGTTTTCATGTTGATATTTATCGCTTCTTGGGCTGGTATTTCACTTCACGATACAATTCTTATGCCTTCTCTCTCTTATTTTGCAAGGTTTACATGAAGAGGGAGAATGCCGACAACTGGTATTCTGGCCTGAAAGTGGAGCAAAGTTGAGATACCTATTTTGCGCAACTCCAAACACCGTAAAAATCAACGAGGATTTTTTTTCCGTATTTATAAAAAATACTGGGCCGAAGAAGTCCGAGAGGGGCAAGTGCAGGTGGCCACAAGCTTGCACGGCACGGCCACCCCCAAGGTCGCGCCATGAGGGCTTGTGGGAAGCCTGCTGGCCCACTGGCCCACCTCTTCTGCTATACGAAGGGTTTCGTCTAGAAAAAAATCAGGGAGGAGCTTTTTCGTGGATTCGCTGCCGCCACGAGGCGGAACTTGAGCAGAACCAATCTAGAGCTCCGTCAGGACGATCCTGCCGGGGAAACTTCCCTCCCGGAGGCGGAACTCTTCGCCATCGTCATCACCAACACTCCTCTCATCGGAGGGGACTCGTCACCATCAACATCTTGATCAGCACCATCTCATCTCCAAACCCTAGTTCATCACTTGTAACCAATCTCCATCTCGCGACTCCTATAGGTACTTGTAAGGTTGCTAGTAGTGTTGATTACTCTTTGTAGTTGATGCTAGTTGGATTGTTTGGTGGAAGAGTTTATGTACAGATCCTTGATTCTACTCATTACCTCTCTTGTCATGAATATGATTATGCTCTGTGAGTAGTTACTTTTGTTCCTGAGGACATGGGATAAGTCATGCTAATAGTAGTCATGTGGATTTGGTATTCGTTCGGTAATTTGATATGTTGTATGTTTTTTTTACTCTAGTGGTGTTATGTGAACGTCGACTACATAAAACTTCACCATTATTTGGGCCTAGAGGAAGGCATTGGGAAGTAGTAAGTAGATGATGGGTTGCTAGAGTGACAGAAGCTTAAACCCTAGTTTATGCGGTTCTTCGTAAGGGGCTGATTTGGATCCACTAGTTTAATGCTATGGTTAGACTTTGTCTTAATTCTTCTTTCGTAGTTGCGGATGCTTGCAAGAGGGGTTAATCGTAAGTGGGATGCTTGTCCCAGTAAGGGCAGTACCGAAGCGCCGGTCCACCCACATATCAAACTATCAAAGTAACGAACATGAATCATATGAACATGATGAAACTAGCATTACAGAAATTCCCGTGTGTCCTCGGGAGCGTTTTTCCTCCTATAAGACTTGGTCGAGGCTTGTCCCTTGCTACAAAAGGCATTGGGCCAATTTGCTGCACCGTTGCTACTTTTGTTACTTGTTGCTTGCTACGAATCATCTCACGACACAATCACTTGTTACTGACAATTTCAGTTCGTGCAGATTTTACCTTGCTGAAAACTACTTGTCAGATCCTTCTGCTCCTCGTTGGGTTCGACACTCTTACTTATCGAAAGGACTACGATTGATCCCCTATACTTGTGGGTCATCGCTGGTTCTCTCTGTTTTGCCGTTAACCGTTTCGAGACCAACCGCACATGCACGCGCCCACGACATCGTTAAAAAAATGTTGTTGAAAAGTATGTATAAAACATTCTCGGATTGGGTTGAAAGTTGGCGTGTGGTCTTAATATAGTGTAGCTAGACCGCCTGTCCAATTTCGTCGCAATCAGGGTCTGTGTGATACCCGAACGATCGACCGTAGCGGCACCATCATTGGTTTATTCGTAAAAAAATTGGTTTTCAAAACACATGTCACAAGCCACCATTCTTCCTCTCCTCTCGGCCCAAATACCTCATACACAACCCACCTAGCTTACCCCGCGACGGGAGGTGTCCGATTGCGATCGAACTACTCGAATCAGGCTGAAATCAGCTAACCCTAGACCTGTTTGCCTATTTAAGAGCTTCCCGCATCCATTTAGAGAAATTGTGACCCCGGCCTAGATTTTCGTGCCCCACTAATCCTCAGCCGCCGCAATGCAGCCAAACATTCCCCAACGTGGTCCCATGGAGCCCATCTCCGGCCCGCCTAGGCCCAAACCTGTCATTGCAGTCGCAAATGTCCCCCGAGCGCCCCGGCTCCGCGCCTCCCATGGCTCTCGGGGTTCCCCGATCCTGGCACGCCATCTCCACCCGCGCCGCCCCGTGCCCCGCCGAACCAACACACCAGGTGACCTCGCGTCCATCTCCTTCTCTCGTGCTCTTTCTCTCCCCTAACATGCTCTCCATCTCTCCCGTTGGAGGTACCCGCCATGGCGTCGCCGAAGAGCCCTGTGCTGCCATTTGCAGGTCGTCGTTGGCCGCCCTTCGGCCAGATCCGAGCATGCCACCCCTGGATCCGCCAACTTTGCCCCTTCCCGGCCGTTCCCTTCGGCCCCATGATACGTCTCCGTCGTATCTACTTTTCCGAACTCTTTTGCCCTTGTTTTGGACTCTAATTTGCATGATTTGAATGGAACTAACCCGGACTAATGCTGTTTTCAGCAGAATTGCCATGGTGTTGTTTTTGTGCAGAAATAAAAGTTCTCGGAATGACCTGAAAATTTACGGAGAATTTTTCTAGAATTAATGAAAAATACCTGCGCAAAGATCAACCGACGGAGGCGAGCTAGTGGGCCACAAGCCCAGGCGGCGCGGCCAGCCTCCCTGGCCACGCCATGAGGGTTTGTGGGGCCCAAAACGCTCCACCGCCTCCAATCTTAGCTCTATATTTTCTGTTTCGCCCGGAAAAAAATTAGAGAGAAGGATTCATCGCGTTTTACGATATGGAGGCGCCGCCGCCTCCTGTTCTTCATCTGGAGGGCAGATCTGGAGTCCGTTCTGGGCTCCGGGGAGGGGAAATCGTCGCCATCGTCATCATCAACCTTCCTCCATCGCCAATTCCATTATGCTCTTCATCATTCGTGAGTAATCTCATCGTAGGCTTGCTGGACGGTTGTGAGTTGGATGAGATCTATCATGTAATCGAGTTAGTTTTGACGGGGATTGATGCCTAGTATCCACTATGTTCTGAGATTGATGTTGCTACTACTTTGCCATGCTTAATGCTTGTCACTAGGGCCCGAGTGCCATGATTTTAGATCTGAACCTATTATGTTGTCGCCAATATATGTGTGTTTTAGATCCTATCTTGCAAGTTGTAGTCACTTACTATGTGTTATGACCCGGCAACCCCGGAGTGACAATAGCCGGAACCAATACCGGAGATGACCATAGTATGAGGAGTTCATGTATTCACCAAGTGTTAATGCGTTGGTCCGGTTCTTTATTAAAAGGAGAACCTTAATATCCCGTAGTTTCCATTAGGACCCCGCTGCCACGGGAGGGATGGACAATAGATGTCATGCAAGTTCTTTTCCCTAAGCATGTATGACTACATACGGAATACATGCCTACATTAGATTGACGAACGGGAGCTAGTTACTTATCTCTCCGTGTTATAGCTGTTACATGATGAATCACATCCGGCATAATCATCCATCAACGATCCAATGCCTACAAGTCTTTTACTACTGGTCCTTGCTACGTTGCTTTGCCGTTACTACTGTCACTTCTGTCACTTCTGTTACTGTTGCTCTGTTGCTACTGCTGTTACTCTGCCGCTACTGCTGCTACTGTTGCTACTGGTGCTTTCATACTACCTTGCTACTGATACTTAGCTGTAGACACTAAATCTTTCAGGTGTGGTTGAACTGACAACTCAACTGCTAATACTTGAGAATATTCTTTCGCTTCCCCTTGAGTCGAATCAATAAATTTGGGTTGAATACTCTACCCTCAAAAACTGTTGCGATCCCCTATACTTGAGGGCTATCACCCCGCCTCCCTGTCGTCGTCGTCGTTGCCTTGGCCTCACAGGATGTTGGGGATGACCCCCCTTGCGCGCCCCAGGGGGAAGGGTTGCGGCCCAGCAGCACGACCCTGTCGGCCCATCTCGAGCGCACGCAAGCTAGCCTACCACCGCTAGCTCCGGCCCAGGGCTACGTAGGTGAACGCCCCGACCTATCCAACACCTGCATGTGCTTCTTAGTATAATGCACATGTGTGAAGTTGTGGGGCTAGCCAGTTTGGGCCCGTGAACATTTTTTTCTAGTCTCGCAAATTTTAGCATTTTGTGTGGGAATATCAAATTTTGACGAAAATCCCTCATGATCATACATGTAATAACTTATTAACCGTGCATCGGATTAAAATGATTTCAACATCTAAACTGCTCAAAATTTTGTGTAGATTCACAATATCCAACTAGCACATATGTTTAAAATGTTTAAACTTGTTGTTTAATTAAATTTGCTCAAATTCCATGTTAAAATGATTTATTTCATAACTAGTTAACCGTAGATCCGATTAAAATGATACACATATGTAACTTGGCTAGAAAAATGTGCAAAATAACATGGTAGCATTTATTTTGCTATTTAACAAATCTAAAATTGTGTTATAGGAAGAACAATAACGAATCTTAATTTGCATATTAGGACTTTCCAGAATTGTTATTCGTCATTCTGGCCTCATTTAAACTTGCTTGGAATATAATATTGTGTCGTAATATCTTCTGCATCCATGATTTAACATATTGTGTCTATCATTTGCATGCGTTTTGCATTTGTGGCATATTATCTTGTGTTGGTCATATCTTTTAAACCGTAGCACCATTTTAGATGATCCATATATGTAAATTGACTAGAATGACGTGTCAAATCACATGGTCCACTTTATTTTGATGTTTAATAAATATAAAATGTGTTTATCTAAGATCTGGACTAATTTCTAAATTAACATATTTGGTCATTTCGGAAATACTATAAGTTGTTTCTGACCTCATTTCAAATGCCTAGATAGCGTAGTTTATTAATGTTCACCTCTTGCCATGTTTAACAACATTTAATATTGTCATGTACATAAAGGGGAGTGAACTAAGTAATTCAACGTGGAGTTTCGTCAGTGTGCAACTCGTTGCATATTGAGCTTCATTTAATGTGTAGTAATAAATTGTTGTGCTTTGTCGTGTCATGCATAACTACACTGGTCATGCATCATATGTGTTGTGGATAATGTTATGAATATGTTGTGGTCCTATTGTGTGTTGATTGTTGTTCTGGATTGTTTCTTCTTAATAGAGTTCCGCAAGAATGTCAGTGTGTGAGGATTTGTTCGACTATGTTGACTAGTTGGCTTCATGGATTCATTCTTCTTCCAAGCAGGATCACATGCAAGATGATCATTTCCCTAGATACCGTTACTAACATTGCCATGCTATTTAGCTTGTTTCTTTCAATATGTCTTGCTGCCCACCACTTAAATGTCAGCCTCCCAACATTGCCATGAAAAGCCTCTAACCTTTCCACAACCCAACAAACCACTGTTTGGCTATGTTATCGCTCACTCAGCCTTCTTATAGCATTGCTAGTTGGAGGTGAAGTTGCTTCCATGTGAAAACATGGGTGCCTTGTTACATCACCATATTATTGCTATTTAATTTAATGCAAATATATACCTGGTAAAAGGAGGAAGGCTTCGCCTTTTGGTTGGGCGTTTTGTTCCACTTTTGCAGCCTTAGTTTCATCTACCGATGTTAAATTCCGTTTTGAGTGCTCCTAACATGCTTGTTGATGTTATGGGGACCCCCTTGAATTTCGCATTGGGACAAACTCTTCTGGAAAGGCCCAACAATAGCACTATATTCCCCAACATAATACTACTGAACATCATTATTAAAACATAGGGCATCATGAACTCGAGGAGTAATTCAACATAATACAGGGAGGGCCAATGCTGATGGTGCTAGCCCAACATAGAGCATTGTGCGTGGCGAACAAGGGGCAACTTGGGTGATGTCTATCAGGCCCCGTGCACGTAGCTTATCCATCGTGTCGTGAGAACGAGATACGCGGCTCCTATCTGGATTGTCAACAGGTCGACCTTGTTGGATTTGTTTTACCCTTATCGAACGTCTTGTGCAAGGAATTATGTGGATACTTTGGGATATCTCGAGGTTGAGATTTTCCACGAGGAATCCGAGGAGATAAAGGTTTTTCGTGGTCGAGGTTTCCGATGCAACTTGTCATAGTTGCTGATGGACTGGGTGGAGTACCCCCCATAGGGTTAAAATCGTTCTAAGAGCCATGCCCGCGGTTATGTGGCAACTTGGAAACTTTGTTTAACACCCTATTATTGATAAACTGAAGTAAACATAATTAAAGCTTGCCAACTATGTGTGTAACCGTCACTGTCTCATCTCGTGAGTTCTACACCTGGAAGAGGACACAATGGGTTTATGTTTGACGTAAGTTGGTGTTGAGGATCACTTCGAGATCATTATGAGTTCACATTTCTTATGTGTAGATCACCCCCCCTTTTGTGTAGATCACCCCCCCTTTTATTCTCATATCGTAAGGCACCACTCAAATAAATGCTTAGTTTCTTGTTGTAGGCTCACTACTTAACTATACCTCACCCATTAAGTTGTGCTAGTCTTGATACCTTTGGAAATGAGATTGTTGAGTCCTTGTGGCTCACCGATTACTACAACAATAGTTGGAGGTACAAGTAAAGTGATACTTGACATGAGCGTGATGATTGTTTCATTTGGAGTTTCTTTTTCTTCATCATCGATCTAGGATGGGTTCCAGGTCGACAACGTGTGATAACAAGGATGGACGTCGTTCTTTTATCATTTGATTTCGTCCATAGTCGAACCCTGCTCTTCTACACGGTGATTGGATATATTGTTGTATTGTGTTGCTCATGTTGTAGCTTGTGGCAACTGTAAGCCAATTCCATATACTCATCTCTTCTTTACATGTACTTGTAACAGTATCCATTCTTGCAGAATGACGAAATGCGCTTCTATCCCCGTCGAGGCCCTCGTGCCAAAATATGGATAGGATGGCATCTTGGGCGTTAAAAGTTGGTATCAGAGGAGTATCAACCTAGGAGCCCCCTTGATTCATCGAACTTGGCCGAGTCAAGTCTAGTGAAAAGCTACTTTGAGTCTAGTTCGAGAGTAGGATTCTTTTTACTCCTTTTCTATGCTCTGGTGAGGAATTACGACTTGGGAATTTTAATACTACTCCTCTTCTCGCTCAATTTTTTTAGGATCACTCGTGTATTTTGGAACCTCTGTGATGTTGTTGTGACCGGGATTTTGTTCTTGGTGCCTCCGATTATCAAGGGGTTGAGGTTAGGGCATTCTTGTCACGCTCGCTATAGTTCAGATTTCTTAGTATCTCAGGATGGAGGATCTTCGCAATTGCTTCAATACTAGTAGTGGCGAGAGGAGTCTGGCATCCCTAGTAGTGGTGTAGAGAGTTCACATGTACTACCATACTTGGTATCGTTGTGATTACAAGGGTCCGAGGTAGATGAGTTTCCGAGATCTTTGGTTATGTGTTGACGGATATGATAGACTAGATGAGTAGTGTTACTGCAAGGAGTTGAGTGTTGGATTTTACTCCTTGTATCCGTGGACCCGATTGCATAACTGGAATATTTTGGGAGTTCTTAGGCAGGAATTCAAGTAGTTACCTAGGATTATCTTTCAACAGATGCATGATGTGAGGTTGGGTTCGACATCTAGTGGATTCGTTATTTCTCGGTCTTTCTTACATAGGACAGTCTCGCTATATGTGATCACTTATGCTCCGTCAAGCCTTGTAGTTCGCTACGCCTAGGGAGCATATTCGAGAGTCATTTCAATATGACAATCCAATGTACGATAGAGCCCGTGCGAACCTTACCATGAAAATATCAAGCAAAATTTGTGTCATCTATTTGTTTTCGGCTTGTTTCGTAAGCCTCATCCTTTGTTTTGTTTGATTATGATAATTTGAGTTGCTTCGATGTCAAGTGGTGATTTCATATCTATCCTAAGTTGTGTTCTTATATTTCTATGGTTGTGCTAATCAATTTTCTCAATCAAGTTGTTTTATTAATTCCTTTCAACAGGAGTCATCATGTCAATTCTTTTCCAACGGGTGTGATTCTCTTAAAGTTAATTCAGTCTTCTCCGATATTTGCATGATCATTCCTCATATTTCTTTCTCGAGTTCGCCTCATCTGTCCCAAGTCGTCTTTGTTTTCCCTACCCCCCTCCCTCCCTTTTTCTTCAACAATTAAATTCTCGTCCAATTGCCTTTCTTTTCAATTATGCTTCTGGTTTGTTTTCTTCTATATTGTATTTGGTGATTCATTGTGAAGATTCTCAGTAGTGTTGAGTTCATCATTCTTCATTCTTATGTTCTTCTATCGTGGATTCAATTGAATCTCTCGGTGTTCATCATATCTTATTTCATTCACTAAATGATTTCCGTGTTGGAAATTCTCATCAAGCCACTCTTGTTTATTCAAATCTATTTTCTATCTGGAGTGTTGAAGATATCTCAGAAGTTTCTTGTTTTCAATCCTTTCAATTATTTCAAGGTTCTCACCTCATCAAGTTTTTGTTTATACTGGTGCAATCTTGCTCTTCTAAGCAATCATTTCAATGGTGTTCTTTTGACTAGGCCCAGAACCCACAAGTTTTCCCACGATCTTACCTTGCTCTTCAAATCTTTTCCGGAGATCTATAAATCTTTTCAAGTGTGACGTAAGTATTGATTCCATCAGTCATATTCCTGCTCAAGATCGTTTTCAATTATTTCCATCGTTGGCTCAACCATTCCTTATTCATTATTCCGGAGTGTCTCAGTAATTCTTGATGGTGCTTCTTGCCATCATTCTCATCTTGAAGACAGAAGAAGAGTTTATCTCAAGTCTTTGTCCAGTCTTTTTTATGATTTTGGTCTTAGCTTTGTACTCTCTCTCAACTAGTTTTCAATCATGAGAATTCCTTCCAAATCTATGTGGTACATTTTAGTGTTGTAATCATTTCTCGATCCTCTAAAGGCCATTATTTCAGAAGATTTCTTCATTCTAACCTTTCAGCTTTCGTTCTCAAATTCTTCTCAATTGTTGTCCCTTCATTTGTATCACAATTATTCTGGTTCCTCATTCAATTTTTCTATTGGGTGGATCGTAGTCTCTTTATCCTTATGTAGCTCCCTTCATTCTTGGTATCCCAGTTCATTTCTAATTCTTACCGGTGGCTTGTTCAAGCATTCCCTAATCGAAACATGCTCTCTTGTCCTCGTGTAGCCGAACTCATTTGTATTATCCTATTTCATTCCAAATTCTTACCGGTGGTTCATTCAAGACTTCTTCAAATTTGTGCCCATATCTCTCTCCAATCTTTTTTTCAAGAATAATGAGGTGTATGCCAAATACATTGATTGTCATCAATTCAACTTAATGAAGGATAAGCATAAAATAATTCTTGTTCTTGTTTCATCAAGGTGATTTCAATCTTTCTACCGGAATTGTTCCTGATATCAAATTCTTTATTCCAAGTGATTCATATTTTCTTTTCAAGAGTTCTATGTTTTGTCAATTATCTCTTCATGAAGCTTCATCTATCTCTTGCAAGGTCATAATCTTATTATTTTCAACCTTCATTCTTTTCATCATTCTTTTCTATATGGAGGATCGTCACGGTGCTTCTTCAAGGATTCATTTCATCCCAATGGTTTTTGAAGATTCTTGTTGGAGTACCTCAAGTATTCTTATCTTGCATCTCCAAGTGGAATTCTTCCTCCATTATCCTTTCAGGTGGTGTTATAGCATTCTTAACTCATGAGGGTTCTCGAAGAGAATTGGTTTCAAGAATGATATATTTAAACCTACCAATTTTGTTTGACCATGAAATAGTTTTTAACCCATATTTTCTTCCATTGAGCTATTTTCGTTTAGATTTCACCTAAAGATTTTTCTAAGGATTGTTGCTTTTATGGTGATTATAACTGACCCAAGTTCTCAATGTATCCTCTTGGTGAAGGAAGTTTGCATGTCTTGTTGCTCCCAAGCAATCTCTATTTCCGTTAGTGGTTGTTTGTCACCTCATTATATGAGATGGTTGCCATAAGCCCGTAACAAGCCTCTCTTCCGTTGATTATTTTCCAACAACTCCATTCAATCCTTCATAGTAGGGACGCTTTTCAATTAATTGTGGTGCAAGTTGTCATTTTATTTTCCATTCCTTTTCCTCCATGATCTAGTTTCCATTCTTTTGTTCTGTAGGCTTTGTGGTGTTTCTTTCTTTCATCCATTATCTTGTTTTATAAAGATCATGTTCTTTCCTTTCTTATCCATTTAATTGGATTCGTGTGTCATCTTTTCAAGTTCTTTCCTTCTTATCAATTTTTCCCTCTTTCCTACCGAAGTGTTGTCGAAATTTTGTTTGAAATTTTGTTTGTTCCTCATGCCATTCTTCACCTCTTTGCAACCTTCAAGGATCGTTCACTTTACTCATTTGTCTAGAAGCAACTAAGTTTTACCTCTTCCTTTCCTCTTCTTCTTCCCCTTTTTATTCCTATATCTTGGGTTGAGATGTCTTATTAGTGTAGGAGAGTTGTAACAGCCCGGAACCGACGCTCCCACAGATTTCCCTTTTATTCCATTTTTTCGCATAATTTATTTGGTTGTGGCATTCATCATCACATCATGTGCATCATCGGCATTGCGTCGACACTTTGTTGTCGTGAGTTTCAAAACCTGTATCTGTTATTAGTTGATGGTTCTCTCTATTTTGTCGTTAATGGTTCGATACCAACTGCACACGCACGCGCCCACGACATTGTTAAAATATTGTTTTTAAAAATTGTGTATAAAACACTCCATGATTGGGTTGAAAGTTAGTGTGCGGTCTTAATATAGTGAAGCTAGACCGCCTCTGCAATTTCATCGCAATCGGAGTCCGTTTGATACCCGAACAGTCGATTGTAGGCGCACCATCACCGGTTTATTTGTCAGACATTTCTAGGTTTCAAAACTCATGTCACGGCCCACCATTGTTCCTCTTATCGCAGCCCAAACACCTCCTACACCTCCTATACAACCCACTTAGCACCTAGGACCCCCCTTGATTGATCTCGCCATGAGGAGCTCGCCCTCTAGGATTAGAGGTGGAGAAGATACATGCATTCCTTAATAACTGTGTCCTATACCGCGGTGAAGAGTGCGATAATTTGAATGCATGCCCGGTATGCGATGCATTTCCCTATAAGATCACACACGATGAACCTGGTGATGTTGAGGGCGAGCGCCCCAGGAAGAGGGTTCCTGCCAAGGTGATGTGCTATGCTCCTATAATACCACGATAGAAACATTTGTTCTAAAACAAAGAGCACGCCAAGTTGTTGCGATGGCACAAGCAAGACCCTAAGAAAGACGCAATGTTGAGAGTACCCGCTGATGGTTCGCAGTGGAGAAAAATTTAGAAAGAGTTCCCCGACTTTGCAGTTGATGCAAGGAACTTATGTTTTGCTCTAAGTACACATGGCATGTATCCTTTTGGGGAGTAGAGCTGTAGTCATAGCCCCTCGCATGTGACTCTATGTATCTATAACCTTCCTCCTTGGTTGTGCTTGAAGCAAAAGTTCATTCTCATTCCAGTGCTGATCCAAGGCCCTAAGCAACCCGGCAACGACATTGATGTGTACCTAAGGCCACTAGTTGAAGAACTTCTACAACTGTGGGATACAAAAGGTGTACGTGTGTGTGATGAGCACAAACAGGAGGAATTTGACCTACGAGCATTGTTGTTTTTAACCATCAATGATTGGCCTGCTCTTAGTAACCTTCCAGGACAGACAAACAAGCGATAAAATGCATGTACGCACTATATAGATGAGACTGATAGTGTATATTTGGATTAATATAAGGTGAATGTGTACCTTGGACATCGTTGATTTCTTCCGATCAGGCATCTCTTAGGAAAGAAAGGCCAGCATTTCAAAGGTGAGGCAGAGCACTCGAAAGAAGCCTCACCATCATACTAGTGATCATATATTTGATATGATCTTGCATTTAAAAGTAATCTTTGGAAAGGGTCCCGGCGGACAATCTGTTTGAATGACGCTAATGGACACGCACCCATGTGGAAGAAGAAATCTATACTTTTAGAGGTACCCTATTGGAAAGTCCGAGAGGTTTGCAAAGCAATCAACGTGATGCATTGTACGAAGAGTCTTTGCACGAACCTGCTAGGATTCTTGGACATGTATGGTAAGACAAAAGATACACTAGAGGCACGGGAGGACCAACTACGTATGAACGAAAAAACAGCATGCATGCAAAGTAGTATCAAGCTCTTGTCAGCTACGCTCTTACCAAAGAAGAGAAGGAAATCTTTTTTGAATGCCTGAGCAGTTTGAAGGTCCTGTATGACTTCTCATAGAATATAAAGGGAATAATAAATATGGCACATAATTTTTTTTCCAAAACCCAAAGTCTCATGACTACCACGTGATTATGGCGCAATTACTTTCCGTTCCATTGAGGGGGCTTCTACCAGAAGATGTTCGACTCCCCATTGTGAAGCTATGTGCTTTCCTCAATGCAATTTCTCAGAATGTAATCGATCCAGAGATACTACCAAGGTTACACAATGATTTGGTCCAATGTCTTGTCAGTTTCGAGTTGGTGTTCCCACCATCTTTCTTCAATATTATGACACACGTTCTAGTTCACCTAGTCGAAGAGATTACCATTATGGGTCCTGTATTTCCCCTATGAGAGGTCCATGGGAGTCTTAAAGAAATACGTTCATAACCGTGCTAGGCCAAAAGGAATCATCTCCAAGGGCTATGGAACACATGAGGTTATTGAGTTTTGTGTTGACTTTATTCCTAACCTTAAGCCAACTGGTGTTCCGGAATTGTGGCATGAGGGGAGACTGAGTGGAAAATGCATGCTAGGAACGAAAGCAGTAATATGTATGGACGGGTACTCTTTCACTCAAGAACAGTACACAGTTCTGAAAAATTCCACAATTGTGGCACCGTATATCGAGGAACACATGGATATTGTATGCTCCAAGAGCCCAGAGCAGTATGACCCCTGGATTAAACATGCACACATGCCGACTTTCGGCGGTTGGTTGCCAACCCATCTCATGATTAAAAACATTGTTGAAATGAGTTGTACGTGTTGGCCAAGTCACCATCTTCGACTATATTGACTTACCAAGTGTACGAGATAAATGTGAATACAGTTTACATGATCTCCCAAGATAAAAAAAGCACCAACCAAAACAGTGGTGTCCACTTTGATGCAACATACAACAATGGGAAAAAGGACATGTATTATGGTTACATAGAGGATACATGGGAAGTTGACTATGGAAGTTATTTTAAGGTCCCTTTGTTTTGGTGCAAATGGGTCAATCTGACAGGAGGCGGGGTAAAGATAGACCCGCAATACGGCATGAAAACAGTGGATCTCAACAGTCTTGCGTACACACACAAACCATTCGTTCTAGACAATGATGTGGCTCAGGTTTTCTATTTGAATGACACGTCTCCAAACCGAGAAAAGAAAATATAAGGAAGCGTATGCATCATGCGATGAGCCAAAGCCCACATAGTTCTTTCAGGGAAAAGAACATCATGTGAGTGGAGGACAAGATAGACAAGTCAGAAGATTATAATAAGTTAGAAGAAATTCCGTCCTTCAAAGTAAACACTGACCCAAGCATCTTGTTAAATGATGAATATTCTCCATGGTTACGGTGCAAGCATAAGCAAGGGACAGCTGCGAAGAAAAAGTCTTATACCCCAAGATCCCACTCTGGGATGTGACAGGCTTCACCATCATCATGTTATAGCTGCAAAGTCTCACTTCAGACAAATTGGAGGGAATTTCTGTAAGAGTTAGGCTATACATGTGTTTTCGCTGTTCCCAGGGGTTAGGCCCTAACACAAGCAAGCAAAAAAGTTTCACTTTGCAACCCCTTTCTGGCACCGAAATCTTTGTTAGAGCTAGGGCATTTTGTCCTTTGAAACATTTAGGTAATAAGTGAAAAAATAATTATGCAACTTCTTGTCAAAATTATACTATATTGTCATTCATTTGGTTTATTTTTAAAATTTAATTCATTTTACAATGGATTAAGGGCCACTAAGGAGCGGGACAAAGTTGCTTTTGCTGTCGAGGGATGGTACGGGAGGGGTTTCACCCACCAATAATTGACATATGGCCAAGCCAAGTTTACTAGAGATGCAAGGTAACTAGGATGAGCTCTGGTGAAATTTTGAGATCAAGGGGAATAGTAAAAGTGGTTAAATCAAGGTTTTTACCAAATCACTAGAAGGTGTTTGATGTTTTTCTGGGAAATTAAAAGACTTCTTCTTGTCTTGAGATTTAACAAGATCAAAGGGTAGATGGAAATGAGATTGATCACCCATTCTGGGATTATATGATGAAAGTTGCCAATGTAAAATTTATAAACCCTAGAAATGGGCAGAAATAGATTTTCCTAGATCTGGTTATGCAAACATATTCCCCCTAATGCACCACTTGGTGTGTTGGCATCATTTGAGGATTAGAGCGTGCCCAAAAAGTTTGTGACCAATTGAGGCAACTTGACAATGCAAAATTTCTCAATTCTAGAAATTGACAGAAATGGGTTTGGGGGTTTGGACAAGTGGATCAATTCTCCTACATGAACTACTCGGTGTGTATTCATTATTAGGGTATTAGGAATGTCCACAATGTTTGAGAATACTTGGAGAAACTTTGCAATGTAAACTTGTCCAAGTTTCGACGTGGACATAGATGGTCTTGGAATATTTTAGTGCATCAAATAAATTTTGATTGAGATGAAACTTAGCAAGTTCACCATATATATCATGTGTGACTTTCTAGGGTTTTCCTGGAATTATTTGAGAATATTTCCTATGGAAATATTTCAATACTTGAAATGAAGAAAAAGGATTTTGGAGGGATTCTTGAATATTTCGAAATATATTGGTAAAACACTTATTTAAAATATCCTACAAATTCCCAAATTGAACATACTAACAAACCACACTAATATTAAAAAGCATGAAAAAGAATCATTCAAATTTTTTTAAAAAAATTAAATTTATTCACAATTGAGTGATTCACACAAATTTCAAAGAATTCAAATTTAAATTATTCAAATTTGAAAACTACTAGCACTAATAGAAAGTATATAATTCTTGTGACCTAAGCAAAAATATTCACTCAAAAACCCTAAATATTCTAAAAGTTACTCACAATCTAATTATTTTTGTTCCGTTTAGAAAAACAAATAAAAAAAATTAACGCTTTAGTCTCGGTTGGTATCTTCCACCTTCCCGCGTAGGATTTGGGCCGCCGAAAAGGTGGACCTTTAGTCCCGGCTGTTGATACCAATCGGGACTAAAGGGTCTTTAGTCTCGGTTGGTGATACCAACCGAGACTAAAGGTGTGCACCTATATAAGCGCTTATTCTCCTAGTGGCAGTTACCACCCGGGAGAACAAGCACGTCGATGCTGCCAGGCTGCCCAAATCACTCCCCGATACCATCGCCGATCTGCTCATGACCGACACTATTGGTGCCGCTCGTCGTGGCCGCCGGCCTCTTCCCCAATAGCTCCTCTTCCATCCAACGTTGGTGAGGCCCCGGTTGTCCCCTTGTCCCCGTCCCGTCGTTCCCCGACCACCGCTCGCCCCTCGACACGGACACCGCCGTGGTGCTGACCACTCGCCCCCCCGCCACAGTCGCCATTGTGGTGCTCACCGCTTGCCTCCCGCCATGGCCGCCACCGTGGTGCTCGTCGCTCGCCCCCTGCCACTTAGGCCCGACTCTCGAGCCCCGGCCACCGCCTTGGTGCTCGCCACCAGCGAGTTAGGCCAAGTTGACCAGGAGTTTGACTCCCGTGGGTCAATGAAATGTGGGGCCCAACTATACCTGGGCATTTTCCGGGGCAGGCCGGGTTTCGAGACGGGCCAGAAAAAAGCCCGGTGCTAAAAATCCAGGCCTGAGCCCAGCCTGGCCCGACCATTGAGCGTGAATTTTGGGCCCAAGCCCGACCCGAGACGGAAAAACACTGAATAGGCCCGACTGACACTTGATTTTATTTTTTGATAGGCCCGAGCCCGGTCTAACTTGACCATCGGACTCAACTTTTCAGCCCGAGCCCGGGCCGATCGGACAAATAAGCCCAGCCCGGCCCGAGATTTTTAGACCCGGTCAGGTCGAGCCGGCCCGGCCGGGCTGCCCATGCCCAGGTATAGTCCCGACCCTGGCTGATTATTAGTTAAAACTAATTTAATTAACCCAAAGGGTCAATAACATGTGAGGAGTCCCTGACGATTGTCGGAGGAGTCCTTGACGATCGTCGGTGAGGAGTCCTCGGCGATCGTCCGTGAGGAGACCCCGACGATCGTCGGAGAGGAGTCCCCATCGATCGTCGAAGGAGTCCTCGATGATCGTCGGTGAGGAGTCCCTGACGGTTGCTAGTGAGGAGTCCCCGACGATCGCCGAAGGAGTCCCGGGCCCGAGGATCATCGGTGAGGAGTCCCCGACAATCGCCGATGAGGAGTTCCCGAAGATCGCCGATGAGGAGTAGCATAATAAGATGAAAATTCTCGCATAGTTTACTAAATATATAGGAATTTGTTCTCACATAGTTTATTATATATGTTTTCGTATATAGGAATTTGTTGTCGCATACTTTATTATGTATGTTTTCATGTATTGGATTTTGTTCTCACATAGTTTAATAAATATGAGTAGCATAACAAAATGACAATTCTCGCGTAGGAATTTGTTTACATAGGAATTTGTTCTTGACGATGATGCCCGACCCACATCCACATTGTCGACTCGGTGTCGTCGACCCATTTGAGAGGCGACATGTCCGGGACTGGGCTCCGCCGGGCTGGCACTGGGAAGTGCTACCTTCCGAGACGCGCAACTTGGTGGTGAATTGGGGTCTCGTCATGAACTCGGAGCTTCTTTGGTGTCGGTCGTGTGGGCCACTATCGATGGAGAGGGAGCCAGCCCTGAGGAGGTGGTACTTTGTGATGTTAGGGAGGAGGACGAGAACGCCCATCGCTAGATGGTTGCGTTGGACGTCAGGTTCTCCAATACGTGGCCATTTCTTGAGGGATCTCACCAGAGTTATGATCGTGTGATGGTTCCTTCTATTTGGGTGTCCACCGCCCGCAGCTGAGTATAACGACAACTGTTTGGGTGATCAGTTTGATTGGGCAAGATGTATTATTGATATTATTGTTGCATTAACTAGATTATTTGAGATGTATTAGTGATATTATATATTGTTGCATTAACTGGATTATTTGAGATGTTTTTGCTTATTGAATGCATTCTAATTTAAATACTAAATTGTTTTATCTTTCTTCTAGATTAGATAAGCCATGGACGATAGCGGCACATACCAAGAAAATGACACGTTCGACATCATATGCTCGAATCCAAACAAAGAGAATGAACGGCATGACGGCTCAGAATTTCTAAATGAATCCGGTGAGGGACTTGAGAAATTACCAAGAGACGAAGAAAATGAAGGCCAAGAAAATGTTAGACAATTAACAACGTCCAACGAGGTATATATATATTAAGTCTGACGATAATTAGTTGTATTAATTGATTTTTTTATATATATTAACGAATCTTTCTTATTTTAGCCCTCAGGATCGAGCCAATCTTCTAGAGGGGTACGAGGCCGGGCCAAAAAGTTGGGCGATGACATCAAGTTAAACATCGATGAAGTCGCACAACATGGCCAACCAATTGCTCCTCCTGAGATGCCTATAAATTTATATCTCAATGCAGAGTTATTGTTAGGGACCAAATCCCGATCACCATTCGAGAATGGAATCGGCCAAAGGTAGATCGAGGAGTTAGTTATATCAACGAAAGATCGAAAGATTTTCTTTGGTATACGGTAATGTGACATTTCTACCTACCACAAGGTCTCACAGATAGCCAATTGTTTAAAGTCAAGAAATGGGCTCTTAAGAAGATGGCCACACAATTCCAAACCTGGAAGAGAAGATTATTTAGCGACTACACCAAGGTAGAAAAGAAGACTCCAGAATTCACTAGAGCGCCAGAGAAGATAAAAGAATACTGGGACGAATTTGTGGGGTACAAGGAATCATATGAAGCTTTGGAAAGGTCAATAAAAAATAAGAAAAATGCTGATAAAAAGGAGAATCACCATGTTCTAGGGAAATGTGTCTACAAGAGAGCCCTGCCTAAGTGGGAAGAATTTGAGGCCAAGATGGTTTCAGAAGGGGTCACTCCAGCTACAACAAATAGGCCTGACAGGTCTAGCACTTGGTGTTATGTGCATGGGGGAAAGTTGGACCCAGTGACAGGGTAGATTATTGCAAAGGAATATCTTACAAAAGCCTTATATGCAATAATTAAGGCAGTAGAACATGCTCAAAATGGGGTGTTCCAGTCCGAGAGAGAGAGAACGAACAGCTTACACGTCGCGTGGGGAATAGTGAACATGGAGGATGAACACGAGGCAAAGGCGTTGTTCCGTGGGTTCAGGGGTTTTCAAAGTGCAATGGAACTTATATAATACGTTAGAGGAAAAACAAGCAGGATGCAGACCATATTCATAGGGTAGAAATAAGTAACTAGGAGTTATACCACATAGTAAAGCGGCAATAGGAGCAACTCGACACAATTAGCCACCAAAGGGCATCTCCACGGCAGGAGCAAGGAGATCTAGCAGTGGATGATACTCCCATCCCATCTATGCGTAAAAGCATTGCGGGTTCCGCGGGGGTCCTGGCCAATGACGCACTGGTGGCTCGCTACCCCATGGATAATATCAAAGAGAGGACAAATTGTGAGATACACCAGAAAATGAAGAACATATCTATGAAGGTGGCGGTCGGCTTTGCTTTACGGAATGCACGTGGAGCAACCAGCTATGGCAATCCGATTCAGCTGGCTATGCTAAAGTCAAGGTGGATAAAGTTCTGCCGGGCTATGAGTCACTAGAGCTTGACATTCATGGAGGTGAAGGGGAGGAGAGACTAGGAGAGGTTGCACATTGTGTCATTTTATAAAGAAAGGAATGCCTCGTGTTTCCAAACTCGGCGCCAAGGCCACCGACACCTCCGAGTACCAATATGATACGTCCATTTCGCATCATGCTTTTATGTTGATATTTATCGCTTCTTGGGCTGTTATTTCACTTCACGGTACCATACTTATGCCTTTTCTCTCTTATATTGCAAAGTTTACATGAAGAGGGAGAATGCCGGCAGCTGGAATTCTGGCCTGAAATTGGAGCAAGTTTGAGATACCTATTCTGCGCAACTCCAAACGCCGTAAAAATCAACGAGGATTTTTCTCGGGAAATATAAAAAATACTGGGCCGAAGAAGTGCCAGAGGGCGCCAGCAGGTGGCCACAAGCCAGCTAGGCGCGGACACCCCCTGGCTGCGCCTAGGGGGCTTGTGGGCACCCAGCTGGCCCTCTGGCCCCCCTCTTCTGCTATATGAAGGGTTTCGTCTGGAAAAAAATCAAGAGGAGGCTTTTTCGTGGATTCGCCGCCGCCACGAGGCGGAACTTGAGCAGAACCAATCTAGAGATCTGGCAGGACGATCCTGCCGGGGAAACTTCGCTCTCGGAGGGGGAAATCGTCGCCATCGTCATCACCAACACTCCTCTCATCAGAGGGGACTCATCACCATCAACATCTTCATCAGCACCATCTCATCTCCAAACCCTAGTTCATCTCTTGTAACCAATCTCCGTCTCGCGACTCCGATTGGTACTTGTAAGGTTGCTAGTAGTGTTAATTACTCTTTGTAGTTGATGCTAGTTGGATTATTTTTTGGAAGAGTTTATGTTCCGATCCTTGATGCTACTCATTACCTCTCTGTTCATGAATATTATTATGCTTTGTGAGTAGTTACTTTTGTTCCCGAGGACATGGGATAAGTCATGCTAATAGTAGTCATGTGAATTTGGTATTCGTTCGATATTTTGATGCGTTGTATGTTGTTTTTCCTCTAGTGGTGTTATGTGAACGTCGACTACATAACACTTCACCATTATTTGGGAAGTAGTAAGTAGATGATGGGTTGCTAGAGTGATAGAAGCTTAAACCCTAGTTTATGCGTTGCTTCATAAGGGGCTGATTTGGATCCACTAGTTTAATGCTATGGTTAGACTTTGTCTTAATTCTTCTTTCATAGTTGCGGATGCTTGCGAGAGGGGTTAATCATAATTGGGATGCTTGTCCAAGTAATGGCAGTACCCAAGCGCTGGTCTACCCACATATCAAACTATCAAAGTAACGAACGCGAATCATATGAACATGATGAGAACTAGCATGACAGAATTCCCGTGTGTCCTCGGGAGTGTTTTTCCTCCTATAAGACATTGTCCAGGCTTGTCCCTTGGTACAAAAGGGATTGGGTCACTTTTCTGCACCATTGCTACTTTTTTTACTTGTCGCTTGCTACGAATCATCTCACCACACAATCACTTGTTACCGATAATTTCAGTGCATGCAGATTTTACCTTGTTCAAAACCACTTGTCAGATCCTTCTCCTCCTCGTTGGGTTCGACACTCTTACTTATCGAAAGGACTATGGTTGATTCCCTATACTTGTGGGTCATCAAGACTCTTTTCTGGCGCCGTTGCTGGGGAGTGAAGCGCCTTTGGTAAGTGGAAATTGGTAAGGAAACATTCATATAGTGTGCTGAAATTTATTGTCACTTGTCACTATGGAAACTAATTCTTTGAGGGGGTTGTCAGGGGTATCTTCACCTCGAACGGAAGCACAAAGAGTTGCTCCTCAACCTGTTACACCTACTGAAAATATTTGCTTTGAATTTCCTTCGGGTATGCTTGAGAAACTACTGGCTAATCCTTTTACAGGAGATGGAACATCACATCCAGACTTGCATCTAATCTATGTAGATGAAGTTTATGATTTATTTAATCTTGCAGGTTTGCCCGAGGATGAGGTCAAGAACAAATTATTTCCTTTATCTTTGAAGGATAAGGCGTTAACATGGTATAGGCTATGTGATGATACTAGATCATGGAACTACAATCGGTTGAAATTGGAATTTCATCAAAAGTTTTATCCTATGCATTAAGTACATTGTGATCGGAATTATATTTATATTTTTTGGCCTCGTGACAGAGAGAGCATCTCTCAAGCTTGGGGGAGGCTTAAATCAATGTTATATTCATGCCCCAATCATGTGCTCTCGAGAGAAATTTTCATTCAGAACTTCTATGCTCGGCTTTCTCATGATGATCGCACCATACTTGACACTTCTTGTACCGGTTCTTTTATGAAGAAATATATTGACTTCAGATGGAATTTATTGGAGAGAATTAAACACAACTCTGAAGATTGGGAGCTTGAAGAAGGTAAGGAGTCAGGTATGAATTTCAAGTTTGATTGCGTTAAATCCTTTCTTGAAACAAATACTTTTTTTGACTTTAGCGCTAAGTATGGACTTGACTCTGAGATAGTAGCTTCACTGTGTGAATCATTTGCTGCTCATACTGATCTCCCCAAAGAGAAGTGGTTTAAATATCATCCTCCGTTAGAAGTCAATGTAGTTAAACCCAATCCAGTTGAAGAGAAAGTCATGGCCTATAAAGATCCTATTGTTTCCAGTGCTTACATTGAGAAACCACCTTTCCCTGTTAGGATAAAGGATCATTCTAAAGCTTCAACTGTGATACGTAGAGGCTGCATTAGAACATCTACACCCCCTGAGCAAATTAGAGTTGAACCTAGCATTGCTATTATCAAAGATCTTATGTCCGACGATGTTGAGGGACATAATATTCACTTATGTGAAGATGTTGCTAGAATTGCTAAACCTCACGCTAGAGATAAACATGGGCCTGTTGTTGGCACGCCTATTGTTTCTGTTAAGATAGGAGATCATTGTTATCATGGTTTATATGACGTGGGTGCTAGTGTTAGTGCAATACCTCAATCATTATACGATGAAATTAAAGACGAGATTGCACCTGTTGGGATAGAACCTATTGATGTCACTATTCAGCTTGCCAATAGAGATACTATCTGCCCTGTGGGGATTGTTACGGATGTTGAAGTCTTGTGTGGTAAATCAAAGTATCCTGCTGATTTCCTCGTTCTTGCTACCACTCAAGATAGCTTTTGTCCCATCATATTTGGCAGACCTTTTCTCAATACCGTCAATGCTCATATTGATTGTGAGAAGCAAAATGTTACTTTTGGCTTTGAAGGCGTGTCACATGAGTTCAATTTCTCCAAGTTTGGTAGACAAACTCATTAAAAAGAGTTGCCTGGTAAGGATGAAACTGTTGCCTTAGCTTCTATTGTCGTGCCTCCTACTGATCCCTTAGAGCAATACTTGCTTAACCATGAAAATGATATGCATATGGATGAAAGGGATGAGATAGATAGAGTTGTCTTAGAACAATATCCTATCCTTAAGAATAACTTGCCTCTTGAACTGCTTGGGGATCCACCCCCACCAAAGGGTTATCCTGTGTTCGAGCTTAAACAGTTGCCTGATACTCTTAAGTATGTTTATCTTGATGAAAAAGAAATATATCTTGTTACAATTAGTGCTAGACTCTCAGAGCATGAAGAAAAGAAGTTACTAAAAACTCTGAGAAAGCACCGTGCTGCTATTGGATATACTCTTGATGATCTTAAGGGCAGTAGTCCCACTCTATGCGAGCACAAGATCAAAACTGATCTTGATTCCAAAGCAGTTGCTCATCATCAAAGGAGATTAAATCCTAAGATGAAATAAGTAGTAAGAACAGAAATACTAAAGCTCCTAGAAGCGGCTATCATCTATCATGTTGCTCATAGTGATTGGGTGAGTCTGGTGCATTGCGTCCCTAAGAAGGGAGGCATTACCGTTGTCCCTAATGATAAGGATGAATTGATCCCGCAAAGGATTATTACTGGCTATAGGATGGTGATCGATTTTAGGAAATTGAATCAGGCCACTAGGAAAGATCATTACCCTTTACCTTTTATCGACCAAATGCTAGAAAGATTGTCTAAACACACACACTTCTGCTTTCTAGACGGTTATTCTGGTTTCTCCCAAATACCAGTTGCACAATCTGATCAGGAGAAAACCACTTTCACCTGCCCTTTCGGTACCTTTGCTTATAGACTTATGCCTTTTGGCTTATGTAATGCACCTGCCACCTTCCAAAGATGTATGATGGCTATATTCTCTGACTTTTGTGAAAATATTGTCGAGGTTTTCATGGATGACTTTTCCGTTTACGGGTCTTCCTTTGATGATTGCCTCAGCAACCTTGATCGAGTCTTGCACAGATGTAAAGACACCAATCTTGTCTTGAATTGGGAGAAGTGCCACTTTTTGGTTAATGAAGGCATAATCTTAGGACATAAAATTTCTGAAAGAGGTATTGAAGTCGATAAGGCTAAGGTTGATGCAATCGAGAAAATGCCATACCCCACAGATATCAAAGGTATAAGAAGCTTCCTTGGTCATGCTGGTTTCTATTGAAGGTTCATTAAAGACTTCTCTAAGATTTCTAGGCCTCTTACCAATCTCTTGCAAAAGGATATTCCTTTTGTTTTTCAGGATGATTGTGAGGAAGCCTTCGAAATACTTAAGAACGCTTTGATAACTGCACCTATTGTTCAACCACCAGATTGGAACTTACCTTTTGAAATCATGTGTGATGCTAGTGATTATGTTGTAGGTGCTATCCTAGGGCAAAGAGTTGATAAGAAGTTAAATGTTATTCACTACGCTAGTAAAACTCTAGACAGTGCCCCAAAAAACTATGATACTACGAAAAGGAATTTTTAGCAGTCGTGTTCGCATGTGAAATGTTCAGGTCTTACATAGTTGATCCAAAGTCACTACTCACACTGATCATGCTGCTATTAAGTACCTCATGGAGAAGAAGGACGCTAAACCTAGACTTATCAGATGGGTTCTCTTGCTACAAGAATTTGATTTGCACGTTGTCGACAGGAAGGGTGCTGATAACCAAGTAGCACATAACTTGTCTAGGTTGGAGAACGTTCTTGATGACCCACAACCTATTGATGATAGATTTCCCGATGAGCAATTGAATGTCATCAATGCTTCACGTAGTGCATCGTGGTATGCTGATTATGCAAACTATATCGTTGCCAAATATATACCACCTAGTTTTACATACCAGCAAAAGAAGAAATTCTTCTTTGACTTGAGAAACTACTTTTGGGATGATCCTCACCTTTATAAGGAAGGAGTAGATGGTGTTATTAGACGTTGTGTACCTGAACATGAACAGGGACAAATCCTACAGAAGTGTCACTCTGAGGCCTACGGAGGACACCATGTGGGAGATAGAACTGCACACAAGGTATTGCAATCAGGTTTCTCTTGGCCCACTCTCTTCAAGGATGCCCATAAGTTTGTCTTGTCTTGTGACGAATGTCAAAGAATAGGTAATATCAGTAAACGTCAGGAAATGCCTATGAACTATTCACTTCTCATTGAACCATTTGATGTTTGGGGCTTTGATTATATGGGACCTTTTCCAAAATCCAATGGGTATACTCATATCCTAGTTGCTGTTGATTACGTCACTAAGTGGGTTGAAGCTATCCCCGCTAGTAGTGCTGATCACAACACCTCTATCAGGATGCTTAAAGAAGTTATTTTCCCTAGATTTGGAGTCCCTAGATATCTAATGATCGACGGTGGTTCACACTTCATTCATGGTGCTTTCCGTAAAACGCTTGCTAATTACGATGTCAACCATAGAATTGCGTCTCCCTATCACCCTCAGTCCAGTGGTCAAGTATAGCTAAGCAATAGAGAGATTAAACTGATTCTGCAAAAGACTGTCAACAGGTCTAGAAAGAATTGGTCTAACAAGCTCGATGATGCACTGTGGGCGTATAGAACTGCCTATACGAATCCCATGGGCATGTCTCCGTACAAAATGGTGTACGGTAAAGCATGTCATCTACCTCTTGAGCTAGAGCATAAACCTTATTGGGCAATCAACGAACTCAACTTTGATTTCAAACTTGCCAGTCAGAAGAGGTTATTTGACATTAGCTCGCTTGATGAATGGTGAACTCAGGCATATGAGAATGCGAATTTGTTCAAAGAAAAGGTTAAGATGTGGCATGATAAGAGGATACGAAAGCGTGAGTTCAATGTAGGTGATTATGTCTTGCTACACAACTCTCGTTTAAGATTCTTTGCAGGCAAGCTTCTCTCTAAATGGGAAGGTCCCTATATTGTTGAGGAAGTATATCATTCCGGTGCTATCAAAATCAACAACACGGAATGTAATTGTCCGAGAGTTGTAAATGGGCAGAGAATCAAGCATTATATCTCAGGTAGTCCCATAAATGTTGAAAGCAATATCATCAACACCATAACTCCGAAAGAATACCTAAGGGACATTTATCATCCTGTTTTAGACTCCGAAAACGAAGAGGTATGTGATTCGGTAAGAAAACGGACTCCAAAACTTTTCCAGTAGGAAGTTTTCTCCATTTTGGAATATTTGAAAAAATACAAAATTGGAAGTAGTCCGGAAAGCGCGCGAGGAGGCGACAAGCCTGCCAGGCGCGGGCCCACCCCCTGGCCGCGGCTGGGGGGCTTGTGGACACCTCGTGTGCCTCCCGGACTCCGTTTTCATGCGGGGTACTCCTTCTGGTCTGGAAAAATCATTATATATTCTCCCGTTTGGTCTGACCCTCGTATCAAGCAGATTTCCTCTGTTTTCATTTCGAGCCTGTTTCTGTTGCACGTCTAGATCGCTATGATGTCCCCAAAAGTTCCGAAGGACAAGATTTTCGAGAAGGTCATCAATCCCTACCTCACGAGAGTGCTGCAACACCCTCAATCTATCGAGTTGCGTGAGGGCATGTTGCACATCCGTGATGTCGAAGGGCCCATGAAGACCGGAAGCGTGGAGACGAGGCTCGAAGAAATGGAGCAACAAGTCTTCAAGTGCCAAGGGATGGTGGAGCGTGGACGCAACGCCAAACACATGATGATCACGGGGTTCACCAACAAGCACATGATTGATGCCAATGACATTGGGAAGCACCTCTCCAGGCTCTATGACAGGATTGATCGACTCCTAGCCCAGATCTATGACCTGTAGAACCAAAACTGTGAGTATGAGTATAGATTTAAATCAATACGGTTGGCTGCAGATTTGAGGATCTCGGAGACTCGTTCATCTTTCCATGATGGAGCACCAATGCCTTGGAAGACGGAGGATCAAGTCCATGTTGCAACAACTCCTCCACTATCACCTCCAAAGGAAGACAACTGAGCATGGGTATGGGCAATCCCCTTGGCTTGTGCCAAGCATGGTGGAGTTGCCCCGGTATCTTATCACCATCCCATCTTTTGCCTTTACCTTTGTTTTAGTTTTCCTTTTCAGTTTTCTCTTTCTCTAGTAGAATAAAAGTCTTAGTGTTTTAGTCTTGAGTTTTGCTTTGTGTCACCCCCGATGTATTCGAGCTCGTGAGCCATATAATAAATAGTGTCTTAGTTGAAGGGATTTGCCTCTTGCCATGATCAAAAGAATGAGAATAGAACAAAAGCATGAAAGATCATGTAATGATCTTATGGGAAGTGATGGCTTCACATATAAAAAGAATGATGATTGAAACTTGTTGAGGGTAGACAAACGTAGACCTTGGTCATTTTTCCAATTAATAGGAAGTGATAAAGAAGTAGACGTTCACGTATAAATATATCATCTTTGAAACCATCTATGATTGTGAATACTCACTAAACTATTGCATGCCTAGAAGTAGATGTTGGACAAGGAAGACGGCATAAGGAATTGTGTTTGCTTGGTTCCGAACAATGTTATATGATTAGAGATCCCTTAGCATGTGACTATTTCTTCCACATCATATTAGCCAAAACTCCCGCACCAAGTAGACATACTACTTGTGCATCCATAAACCTTCAACCCAGTTTTGCCATGAGTGTCCACCATACCTACCTATGGATTGACTAAGATCCCTCAAGTAAGTTGTCATTGGTGCAAGCAATAAAAGTTGCTCCCTAATATCTATGATCTATTAGTGTGTGGAAAATAAGCTTTGTACGAACCTGTGATGAGGAAGACATAAAAGCGAGAGACTGCATAATAAAGTTGTTTATCACAGGAGGCAATATAAAGTGACGTTCCTCCGCACTAAGAGGACACGCATCCAAACCTCAAAAGCGCATGACAACCTCTGCTTCCCTCTACGAAGGGCCTATCTTGTACCTTTACTTTTTGCCCTTGAAAGTGTCATGGTGATCTTCACCAATTCCTTGTTTCGCATTTATCTTGGCTAATGTCATATGCTAGGGAAAGATCTATAGTCATATGTCAACTTGGAAGTAAGTATTCATGAATTATTATTGTTGGCATTACCCTTGAGGTAAATGGTTGGGAGGCGAAACTATAAGCCCCTATCTTTCTCTGTGTCTAGCTGAAACTTTGATCTCATGAGTACCACGTGAGTCGTAGCAATTGTAGAGAATGAAAAGATGATTGAGTATGTGGTTTTCCTTTACAAGCTCTTGTTTGACTCTTTCTGATGTTGTGATAAATTGCAATTGCTTCAGTGACTACAGGCTATCGGTTGTTACTTCTCGGTAAGGTTCTTGATCCATGCTTTACTTTCTGAAGTGATTATCACTTTAGCATGAGAGATTATATGTTGGTATTGTTGTTCTGATCATGATCATGATGCATGCATGTTCGTATCTTGTTATGTCGACACCTGTCTCCCTAAACATGTGGACATATTCGCTTGAGGACAAGCGAGGTCTAAGCTTGGGGGAATTCATACGTCCATTTTGCATCATGCTTTTATGTTGATATTTATCGCTTCTTGGGCTGTTATTTCACTTCACGGTACAATACTTATGCCTTTTCTCCCTTATTTTGCAAGGTTTACATGAAGAGGGAGAATGCCGACAGCTGGAATTCTGGCCTGAAATTGGAGCAAGTTTGAGATACCTATTCAGTGCAACTCCAAACACCGTAAAAATCAACGAGGATTTTTTTCGGGAATTATAAAAAATACTGGGCCGAAGAAGTGCCAGAGGGGCGCCAGCAGGTCGCCACAAGCCTGCTAGGCGTGGCCACCCCCCTGGCTGCGCCTAGGGGGCTTGTGGGCACCCAGCTGGCCCTCTGCACCCCCTCTTCTGTTATATGAAGGGTTTTGTCAGGAAAAAAAATCAAGAGGAGGCTTTTTCGTGGATTCGCCGCCGCCACGAGGCGGAACTTGAGCAGAACCAATCTAGAGATTTGGCAGGATGATCCTGTCGGGGAAACTTCCCTCCCGGAGGGGGAAATCGTTGCCATCGTCAACACCAACACTCCTCTCATCGGAGGGTACTCATCACCATCAACATCTTGATCAGCACCATCTCATCTCCAAACCCTAGTTCATCACTTGTAACCAATCTCCGTCTCGCGACTCCTATAGGTACTTGTAAGGTTGCTAGTAGTGTTGATTACTCTTTGTAGTTGATGCTAGTTGGATTATTTGGTGGAAGAGTTTATGTTCAGATCTTTGATGCTACTCATTACCTCTCTGGTCATGAATATGATTATGCTCTGTGAGTAGTTACTTTTGTTCCTGAGGACATGTGATAAGTCATGCTAATAGTAGTCATGTGAATTTGGTATTCATTCGATATTTTGATGTGTTGTATGTTGTTTTTCCTCTAGTGGTGTTATGTGAACATCGACTACATAACACTTCACCATTATTTGGGCCTAGAGGAAGGCATTGGGAAGTAGTAAGTAGATGATGGGTTGCTAGAGTGACAAAACCTTAAACCCTAGTTTATGCGTTGCTTCATAAGGGGCTGATTTGTATCCACTAGTTTAATGATATGGTTAGACTTTGTATTAATTCTTCTTTCGTAGTTGCGGATGCTTGCGAGAGGGGTGAATCATAAGTGGGATTCTTTTCCATGTAAGGGAAGTACCCAAGCACCGGTCTACCCACATATCAAAGTAACGAACATGAATCATATCAACATGATGAAAACTAGCATGACAGAATTCCCGTGTGTCCTCGGGAGCGTTTTTCCTCCTATAAGACTTTGTCCAGGCTTGTCCCTTGCTACAAAAGGGATTGGGCCACTTTGCTGCATCGTTTCTACTTTTGTTACTTGTTGCTTGCTACGAATCATCTCACCACACAATCACTTGTTACCGATAATTTCAGTGCTTGCAGATTTTACCTTGCTGAAAACCACTTGTCAGATCCTTCTGCTCCTCGTTGGTTCGACACTCTTACTTATCGAAAGGACTACGACTGATCACCTATACGTGTGGGTCATCACAATACACCTCGATCTCCAACGCATGAGCGGACTCCACTCCACGTCGATATCATGGAGCCCATCACGAGTCCACATCGATCTCAACCGCATCATCGGACTCTACCCCGTATGTCCCAATGGGACCAAAAGCGGAAGACCACCACTCCATCGAGAACTAATCATGTTCAGAAGAAAGCTACAAAGAAGAAAGCTAAAGGTGAGCCTGCTACCAAAAAGAAGTTAGCTTATGATATGACTAACGAGGAACTAGACGAGGTCGTGGCTTCTGAAGTGAACGTCCATTTTCAACCGAATCTGCCCCCACCACCAAAGGAGAGAATACATGAGAAAATCATAGGCCACTTTGTGGAATTTCTTCAGCGACCCCCATCACATTTGGCGAATAGGCCATCACACAATGAATGCTCTATTACGATATTACATAAAAACGAAATGGAGCAGTCGGGACCTACACTTAGCAAAAATGCGGTAAAATAGTTCCCCAGCTCGAAAAACACGCAATGCAATCAATCCCCCCACTCAAGGTGGTGAGTGACGCTGCTAAAGACATCAGTCTAAGTTTAATTCAACTCCAAGGCACTGAGGAAACCCCTGTGGCTGATGTAGCATGACGATATGTCACCAGGCAACCTCTGGTCAAACCTGAGAAGATCCCGCAGCTAACAACACAACTGAGAAGATTGCAAGGGTGGTACATGGAAGAAGTTGCTAGCGGGAAATTTCAATCATGGTGAAAGTCAAGGAAGAGCATTACTTCTATGAAAACGATCTATTCATTGAGTATGAGGAATTGTTTTAGTTACACGATGAAGACGCACTTCACAAATCTATCGTCACTTGCTATTGGATGTAAGTTATTTCTTTGTGTAATTTAAGTCTCTAGCTTAGCTCATTCATTGAGATTTAATTATCATCACTGTATTATTTTCTACGCTATTATGCAGACTGAAGATTCTCTAATGCAAAAGAGAGAAAATCTATGCCATTGGGTTCATTGACCCGTATACCCTTACTGGATAATTGATATATGACTTCCCTGGAGACTAAGAGAGGAACTTGCTAAGGTTCTTAAAGGAACAAAATACTAAAACAGAAATACTATGGCCTTACAATTCAAGTGAGCGTTACTATCTTGTACTACAAATTCTATTTTTCTTACTCGATGCTAAGTGTAGTTGATGAGTTATGCATGACAACTTATATAATTAAACGTACGTAGGTTTCCACTAGATCTTTCTAAACATCACATTTGATGCTGGAACTGTTGAAGTCGAAGACTCACTAAATAAAAATCCTAAAGAATACGCGAGCGTTATTAAAATGCTCGACAGGTAATTTCAATCATTATCGCACTAGCTATATCAACATCTTTCGTTGATTTCCTCATATATCAAGTAACTAATAACTCCTTTATTCATTTTGTTTGTCGCGCAGGGTTTAGAAATAGTTCATCAAAGAGGTTAGGGGTGAATGGATCCGAGGTTGAGTTGGGAAGTGGTCAAGCTAATTAATGAAGTAGAGTCAGGTTCGCACATCTCTCTCATTCCAGTTTCAATACCATTATCTTGCTTGATTATTATCTAGTTGACTTATATTCTCGCAAAGTGCATGAGGCAGGAACAGGGGACTAATTTATGCGCATACTACGTTTGCGAGAACATTTGCATTGCGATCAAAGCTGGCGCTTTAATGAATAACAACGTCAGGTATGTAAACACTATTCACAAGTTACTTATGATGATCTAATATAGATAAAACTAATATATTTATATTAATCTCCTGTGTATAAAGATTGATGAACTACAGAAGAAGCTCCTACTAGAGAATCGCATACGAGCAATTCAAGAGGAAATTGTGGGATTTTTCCTTAATGAGGTCATACCTGGAGCCAGAGAATACCATTACATGTAATGATCTCCAAATTGTATATATACCAAATTGTATATATATGTATGGTCATATGAGAAATTATATTATGCATCAACATGTATAGAGTGTAGTAGCGTAAAATATGTTTGAAATGAAAAAGAATTGAATGGAAAACACAAAATGAAAAGGAAAAATTGTAAACCCTAAGCCCAAAAAACCTAAACGCCAACAGAAAAACAAAAAATATTTAGTCCCGGTTGGTGTCCGCCCCCCGCTGCACGCTCGCTACCACGTGGAGGGACTTTAGTCCCGAGGTGTGGCCAACTGGGACTAAAGGTCAGACCCTTTAGTCCCCACTCTTTAGTCCGAGTTGGCGAACAGATACTAAAGGTCGTTCCCAACCGGGACTAAAAGTTGGTTCTCCACTACTGTATTTACGTCCCCCACCCCTCGTACCAACCAAAATCCACATTTTCCCCTGCTTCCCCCTTCCTTACCTTAGTTCAATCCATCGCTGCTTGCTTGCAGTGCCTCCTCCTCGTCGACGATACTCCTTCCTACTGCTTGGCCTCTTCTACCTAGTCACGTCATCTACACCTTCCCCATACCCCCTCCCCCTCCACCCCTCCTCCTCCATTGCATATGCCCCAACCGATGGAACGACACCTTCCACAAAATCACTGGCCCAACCCCACATAATCGCCACTTAAAGACATGGTGCACGGAGTATAGCTAGAATCTCAAGGATCATCTAGCAGTGGAGAAGCAAATCGCGGCCACACTCGCGGATGAGGCAATGATGGCTACCATGCGTGCCGACCCCCCAGATCATGGAGCAGCACCTCGTGGTTGAGGCCACCGTCGATGCCTCGTGCGTGGACGACGCCACTCAGTTGGCTCCTTTAAACAACAACTTGTTGTGTTTTCTCGAGGGCTTCACTGGTGCCTTCGCAATGACTACGAGTTGTTTTCTCAACGTGCCCATGCTTTCGTTAACTCCAGAACCGGAAGGTTGGTGCCCGAATAGGCTGAGGCCACTCACCACTACGAGGAGGGCACCCACGATGTGGAGGCCTCGCCTTCGTCTAAGCCCATCATTATTGATATCTCTGACAATGAGAAATAGCTTGTTTTTTAGCTTAATTACTAATGGCCTATGCGTTCAGCTAGCTACGCATGTTAAACATGTTTGCTTTACTTGTTGCAAGTGTTGTTCTTGCCTTTCCTTAAGAAATTCTAGTGAAATATGCAATGTAATGCTACTATGCAATCTGACCTTCTAGTATGTTCTATTGTGCAATGTGATGCTGTGTTAAATGTTTGGTTCATTTTCTTTGGTGATCATCTGCAATGTGGTGTTCGATTGTTGTTCGCACAATTTTGTATTGTTATGCATGTAAAACATACAATTGATTTATATCCTAGTTCTTAGCACATTTGGCTTTTCCATGTTGCTTGAAATAATATGTCGGATCTGCAATGCATTTATTTTTCATTAACATATTTTACTCATAGCATGTCAACTCTCACTTATAACCTGATTAATATCTATCTTAAATATGTTACACGGGGCACAATGGGAGAGACTGAGATGTTTGCACTTTCATGATCCTTTGGCTAATAGCACATTATTGTGCAATTGCAGGAACGACTCTAATATTTAAGTGTCATATAATTTGGTCTTGCACATGTAGGTCATGCCGTAAGAGGTTTAGACCCACTATTCGACCCATTTTGCATGTGAGGAAATGATGTGTTCATGAATATCAATCAAATCAAGAAACCCGGAAAGATTGTTAAGATAAAGAAACTAGCAACGAAAAACAACAAGTTATTTGTGTGCACAATGAACAAGACATCAGTCAACTATAGGATAGTACTATCTCCTTTAACTTGTCTTTTTTCCCTTTGCGACATTTCAATTTTTCAAAACGAAATTTATGCATACCTTTGTTTCCAGTCCTTTCCATAGCAGTTCATCAATGAGTACGCTCAAACCACCTATATGTTCAAGAGGCGAGGAGAGTATTCATACAACACCCATGGTATAATATTGAAGTCTTCCTCAAGAGGGTGAAGGATGGGTGGGCAACCATCCACAGGCAGTGGCATAAAGTTGCAAGGACCTTCGACATCAGTGAAGTATCAATATTTGCCTTCTACTTCAACAGATTTCTAGACAAGATTCGTCTATCTATTTACATAGATGAGGCTACTTTCCAAATGTTATAGATGTTGCATGTGAAACTTGGTCTAGTCCTATAATTGGGTAGGTATGTAGTATATGCCTATATGATCTTGTACTCTGATGTATTTCAATTATGAAATCCTAGTTGCCGTAATACGAAATTAAATATATAGTGTGCTTGATATGAAGTGTCAATTTAATTACTAGCTGGATTATAAATAATAGAGCAATTAGCTTGGTTATTGGGGTTTCCTATTGGAGACGGTTTGTCATACAACACCATGAGTGATGACCTCAACAAACCCACACGGTTTCTGGAAAGTTGGCGTGTTGGATCAATGAAAAATCACACACGACTTCCGTTCGACAACTATGGGCATTTGAACACCGTTCATTAACGTTATCACATAAAATGTGTGTGTGATGGACAGCCCTATGCCAAACAGTTTCTTCTAGGCACCGCGCATGATGGTCACCCCTAACACAGATGATGTTATGCAAAATAAATTGTGTGATGTACAATACGAATGGAAAAGTATGTCTGGTATTCACTGTGTGGGATGCTAAGCACATCTCAGACGACTTCCCCGATATATCTGTTTGTGATGGCCCTTCCAATCGCACACGATATATTTTTGGCGATCATGTGTGATCGGGTGCAGGCATCGCCAATGGGTTTTCCATGTCGTGTGGGATAGCCCCCCTATCACCCACACATGTAAGGCGACAGTTTGAGACTACATCACGGAAAGGGGTTAAAACTGTTTCTATAGCACGCGCCTACACTAGTGGTTGAAGCGAGGAAGCAATAGCGCAGCTCCCTGCGCTACTGCTAGGTACTTACCCACGCTGCTGCTAGTGGCTTCCCTAATAGTGTGTTGTGAATGATTCATATGCCTACCATAGACCATTTGTTCAACACTTTGTGCATGCCTGTTATCAATTTGAGGAAGATGCTTGTTCACTTATCACACCAATTGGCATCACTACCTCACATATATATGCTAGGCCTAGTAGAACGATATTGCTTCTTAACCATGATTATTATATCTTTGGTTGTGCTCAATTTATATGCTTATATGACATGCCACAGTCCCTTGTCACACCATATGTTATGCATGATGATGACACTTTTTCGGTGAATCGCCACTTGAGTGCTTAGTTTTGCTCTAACGCTAACCATATTTGTTATTCCAAGTGTTTTTGTTTTTGCTCCTTTAGAAGCAATTCAAAGACGGTGCGACATTGGAGAGTGCCCCTCTCGATCTTGAATATGATGAGTGCTTGGTGACTTTCCACTTCTACATGGAGACGCCATCTCTTTCCCAGGGTGATTTGGATTTTGATCCGAGGGAAGATCTTTCCCACTGGGGGGTGACACGGGACAAACCCGTGGGCATCTATCTTTTCACACAAGGAGGGAAATAGAGAGAAAACCAAAGAGAAATCAACAAACTGTCAAGACAATCTCTAATCACTCATCTGCTAGATACACAAAAACACAATAGGATATGTCGAACCGAGTTCAATACGGGATACAAGTAAGAGATGAGGTCTTGAAATCCATAGAGGATCTTACCTCTGAAGGGGCCTTGGCATCCACTAGATATTCTCACATGGAGGTCATCTCCATGGGAGGAGTAAGTGGAAGCAGCAATGCTCAACTATCTAAGAGCCAAACATATGCTAACCCTAGAGAGGAGGAAGAGGGGTCCTATTTATAGTCCTAGTTGAGTAGGGGCGATACAGAGGGGTACATGGGCCTTTGTCCCACATCTTCCAACGCACGAGACAGATGTCCTGGCTAGAGGCCAATTGTATGGGGCTTTAGGACGGGATGGATGATTGGGCCAGGCGACGGATGTCCAGGGCTTCGAGGCTAGATTTTGCGTGGTTCTGTATTATACACATCGTATTTCTAGGCCTGCGGCGAATGTCCGACTACGGGAACTTTAGCCCACGTGGTCTTCTCGTCTGGTAGCGCCGGATTTTTGTGCCCTGAGCCGAATATTCGGCCGCTGGAGGGTCTTGTGATCTTCCTTTGAGGCTTCCCTCCAATCATCTTTGCGACCACCTTCATGGTTTCTTGGCCTTTATTCTGAGCATCTTTGAAGTCGTATTCATGGTACCTAAATATGCATAGAGTTCTGCTTGAGGTAGCACCCATGTCTCAACGGTATGAAATGTTGAATCACTAAGGAGGGATGTCACCTCGGTTTCGATGGTACGTGCATGGGCTCTTGTCATAGGACCACTTGGAGCTTGAGGTATTGGTGAGAGATCCATGGGGATTTACATGGATGCTTCACGTCCCCCCCACGCCCCCCTTGAAAATATATGTCCTCGCATTGAGATCCTCATCACCATGTGTCACACCTTGTGTTTGACTCTCCTGACTAAAATTTAATTATGTCAAAAATTAGGACTAACTAAAATGTTTATGACTCATTGTGATGCTTGATGTGATTGTTGTTGGCTTGCTTGTTTGCTTGTGTTTAAATGCCGATGTTCCTGCTACTCTCGAGACTCACCTCCTTCACCCAAATCCTTGTCTAATGATCATGCCATGTGTATAGGACCAGAAACCATTTTACCAAATATTATTTTCACCAAACAGCATTTCCTTGATTTAAGCTTTCAAAAAACCCCTAAGTTGGGATTTGTAGTACAAGGCCTCAAATTAGGGAAGTTATTTAGCATCAAATATTTTATTTAAATCCCATTATCAAAATTACTTCCCAAAACCACAATATTATTATTAAAGGTATTTTACTATTTTATTTAAATACCTTTCTGTGAGGCGAGAAATGGTCCCTTGTGAAGGAAAGTTATTTTTATTGCTTTCAAAATATTTGAGAAAATATAGGGAAACTCAGTGGACATATATATTCAATATATGGGAGTTTCAACACATGGTTATGTTCAAAATATTATGCAAAGCCCTTCAAACCACTTCCTGCCTATTTCAAGCTGTTGAAATATTTTTAAAAGAATTATTCTCAATAAATCCAAGTAAAATTCTATCATGTCACACATGATATATGTGATTATCCTGCCAAGTTTCATCTCAATCTAACTTGATTTGGTTCACCTAATTATTCAAAAACCATATATGTCCAGATCCATATTTCAGCCACTCTACATTGCCATGTGTCTCCAATTGTGCTCAATTTGGTGGACATGTTCTGGTACTCTAATAATGTATCCACACCAAGTAGTGCATCAAGGAGAATAGAAGAACATGTCTCAAACCCCTCAAATCCTTTTGTGTTGATTTCTAGCTTTGGGAAACTTTACATTATAAAGTTTCTCCAATTGATCCCAAACTTTTCGGGCATGCCTTAATTCTCAAATAATGCCACTAAACCAAGTTGTGGATTTGTTGAATTTATTTGCATGGTTTTATATGCAGAAAGCCAATTTTGCCCATTTCATGGGTTTTTAAGTCTACATTTGAAACCTGTTAAGTTTCATAACAAATGGAGTCCATTTGCTAGCCCTAACATCCATCAAACACCTTCTGTCTATTTATAAAAGTTGCTGCTTTGGCCCCTTGCACTAATCTCCTTGCGATTAAATTCTTACTACAGCTCTCTCTAGTCCCCTTTTACCTCCACTAACCTTGCCATGGCCACTCGTCAATTATTGGAGGGTTACTCCATGTATCCACCTCTCATATTTACCTTGGAAACATTGTTTTACCCCTCTTGATACACTTCTGCTCGTGCCAATGCCCCCACGGCTTTCCAGAGAGCCTCTAGCATGCTAACGCATCATTCCAAAACAAAATATGGCATGCTCATGTGGGAAATACGAGCAGCCCATCAGAAACTTGATTTTTGGCAGAAATGTTGCCTTGAACTACAGCTGCTAGAAAATCTCATTCCCTTGAGCTGAAAATTGTAGTCTTGTAGTCCTTCCATAAACAAGACTAGTAGGCAAGGTCTCATCTCAATTCCCTCTCGGTGCGACCACTTTTTTTCTAGCCCCATGTTTAATGTTGCAAACTTAAGCAGAGCTGAAATCCTGCCTAATCTGCTTCATTCAAGTTCAAACTTCACCAGTGTTCTTTCACATGCATCCCTGCATGCTTGACACCTTGGTCTAACCAAGGGGTGGCCATGGACACGTAGTTGGGTGGTGACCACCTCCCTGGTGTGCAATAATGGTGCTCTGCACCTTCTCTTCACCCTGCAGGCTACGTTTAGCCATTGAAGTTTGTCCTAGAGCGCTAGGGCACTCCCCTTTGACCGTCCAAGCCCTCCCCGGTGCCTAGAAGCCGCCAAGCCCCCTTTGTCACGCGTGTTGTCCTCGTGCCCAGAGCACACGAGGCGCATCCGAGCTTCCCTTGGTTGTCCTCCCCTACTTGGCCTCTCCCCTGAGCCACTCTTGATCTCACTAGCTCCATCCTCCTTCTGTGTTCCTCCAGGACCTTCCCAAACCTCTCTCCCGTGCTCTCTCCTCCTCCCATGGCCGCCCTTGCCATGTCGGCCTCGCTCGAGTTCAAGCGCCCCAGGCCCCTTCTCTCATTTGGGGATCCCCAGGGCCTCCCAAGATTGGCGATGGCCTCTCCCCCACGCCGTTTTCTCCTTCCAAGTGGCACGTGCGCCATCCACCCCGGCCGCCAATATCCGCTCCTCCGTGGCCGAGATATTGCGTGCCTCGGAGCTTCCTGGTGGGAGCAGACCAACCAGGCAGGCGTGTCTCCTCGCCCCGCATGCTCCGGTGCCCGGAGCAACGTTAGGGTTGGCCAGAGCCGTCGGGGCATGCACCGGTGCTGCCCTGTCTTGCCTCCCCAGCCGCTCCCAGCCCGAGCGGGAGGTTGAGGACGGACCTGATGGGTGGGCCCCGCCCGACAATGGCAGCAGGCCGGGCCCCCTCCTGTTAAGTGGAGGCGCACTGTCGTCCGTTCTGCCTTCCTGCTGGAGAGGCGCATTTCCGGAAGTATGCCAGCAATCTATCAGGGCATCGCGCAGCTCGGACAGCCGAGTGGCCATTCTCCGCTTGAGCGCTGTCTAACCCTTGGGTAATTTCCATTTGTTTTCTTCCTTTATCTTTTTCTGTTGAGACTCAAAAAGTCATGGAAAATTCATTTGAGCCCCAAATATAATGATTCAAATTCCTGCAGGTTCCAAAAAACCTTACCTACCTAGATATGTGCATTGCAAAATTTTCCAGGAACATTTTTTGTAGATATCAAATCCAAATATGAATTTGATTTATTCAAACCCTACTTTGTAAATTCATATAGCATTAAAATCAACTCTAAATGGAGTGATTCCAATTTCCAGAGAATCTACGAATCATGCACTAATTTCCTAGCTTAGGTGAACATTTTTCCCTGCAGCATTTCTGCTACACCAAATAAATATCCTTTTATTGCTATTTATTCCATGTTAAAAAATCCCTTGAATATTCATACCAACTCCAAATCTAGTGAAACCACTTCCGAAATGTTTATAAATCCATGCTCTATTAAATGAGTGCCTCTACTCATTTTTACCAGAATGTTTTCTCTATACTTCTTACAGGATCACCTATTCCTCGTTTCCTCCATTCAAAATATCTGATGATCAAATCTCCTAGGACAAGCTTCAGGTATTTTTCTTATGTCCAAAGAGGTCCAAAAAAATAAAACTCCTATTTATAGAACACTTTTGTTTCTGCTTGCTTTGTTGCTTACTGTGGTACTTTCCGACAATAGTTGACAGAATAGATGGAGTACTCGGAGTTGTACCGGAAGACTTCGAAGACACCGGAAACCTATTAGAGCAAGGCAAGCAGCCCTTTGACCATGTCTGAGAAAAATATTTATGCATGACATGTTGGTTATTTAATTCCGACGCATATAGTCAAGATTATTTGGTACACCCCGACATGGTGTTACCGAGGGCTCCTGGGAGCACTTGCATTTGAGCCTGACCTTACCATCTATGACGATCATGCAGATGAAGTTCATAAGTAGATAGTAGTACTACGCATAGGATGAGCATATGCATGGTGATGGTAACACAGAGGTTATATCAATGATTTTACGAAAACCCCTTCGGGTGCCACTAATGCCCGAGGGTGATGGTGTTGAGCTGGATGACAACTTGAGAAACAAGTAGTGTACCGAAAAGGTTCTGCGTGAGTGGTTTCGAAAATGGGACTAGATTTAAAACTTGTCGACCGTCCTAACCTTACATGTGCGACCACGATACCCCTTTATGGGATGGGGCTGTGTTGATTACTCTCGTCGTGCTTGCAAGGAGCCAGTATAACTAGTGGCGGGAGTGATTTGTTCACTCCTGTGACGGGGTCGTGCCAGGTAGGACGACTATGCCGTTGTTACGTGTTTTGGGCACACCGTTGGTCCCTACATGGATGATACGGTCCAGAGTTGGTGCTCGTAAGACGTACATCATGTGGGTTGGGTACCAATCGAGTGGAATCTTTGTCTAGTGTTGTCAGGGGAAAGTTATTGATCAGGTACTTACCTAGGGTATCTTATATACTACGAGTCGTGGTTGACACGGAAGTTTCCCGGACTCGTGGGTACACGTACAACCTCTGCAGATTGTCAAATTATTCGAATAGCCGTGTCCAGGGTCAAGGACAATTGAGTGGTGCTGCTGAAACTTTGTCTAGTTGTTTCCACATAAACCAAGTGTGCATGTGTATAAGGTGTTACATGAAAAATTGATTACTTGGTCAAGTTTGGTGACTTGACATGGAGGATGAACACGAGGTGTTCAGTCCTCAGATTATTTATGTTGATATCTGTAACCTATTCTTACGGTTACTATTTACCTGGTGATGCATGACCACCTAAATACTTGAACATGTTTATACATTAATAAAACATGTTTTCCGCAAAGGCTGCATACTTGTGGAATATCATGTTTCATTATTGCCTTGTTCCACATCATGGGTTGCTTGTGAGTACATTCAAAGTACTCATTGGCTTGCCACTAGTTATTTCATTGACCAGGTAAAAGAGAACATGAGATGGTGAAGAGTAACTTGATGATGTTCCTATGAGCTAAGACGCTTTCCAGCCGGAATGTGTGTAGGTTAAGGCTGGTGGCATGCGTTCACGCTTTCGACCAGTAATTCCGCTACTGGTCAAGCTTGGTGTGTTGGACTTCAAGGCTCTATATATGTAAGACATGACCGCAACGGTCATTAACTGTATCAAATGGTATGTATGGATGTAATACTCTTGTTATTCAGTTTCGTGTGTTTAGTGAGCATTGATCTTTGGGATCACTAAGCATGTTCATTCGGTGATCATGACTCGTAAGTCGGGGTCCCCACAGAGCTGTTGTCAGAGCCATCATAACTGTATGAAGCCCCTAGTTAGCACGGACGTTAGTTAGGACAAACTGTTTTCCAGACCCTTCAGAAGTACTTGCAAAACCTCTATGTTTCTAACCTCTCCTAAATCTTCAAAGAAAGTAAAGGTTTTACCTTAGCACTTGCACCCTTATTCTCTCGACTTTCCTCATCTGCTTTTTCAAAACCTGTAAATGATCGCTAGCACCCTTATGCCCTCTGATCATCGGATTACTTAAAATCCTCGTGGGTAACTTGGAAGGAAGCAACCTTTTCAAGAAATCACTCACGTATTTGGAAGAGAAGGATGGCAACGCTACGACCAGACGACGCCAACAGAAGCTACCTCCATGAGGAATGAGGACATCGAGGCCGAAGATGGTGACACCTTCGACACTGTTTTGGAGTGATGCCACCTTCACCTACGATGATCAGGACATAATATGTGCAAGACCATGATCTGCATCGCTAATAGAGCGACCCTGTCAATATCAAGGTTGTGTCGACCACCACCGGTGGATGAGAACCTCTCCATTGGTCCGCCTCACCTTAGTGAGCAAGATAACGGTTCTCTTCATCCCTCGCTCTAGGTGTCGATATTGTGATCGATGTGACTCGCAGGTCGGAACTCTATCATGCCTTGCTGACGTCGTTGTAAAAAAGTTGTCCACTTGGAACTCTTGATGCCTTGGAAGTCAAGGAGACATTGAGGGGATTACGAGGCCGACAGAAGACCATGTCAACGACAGCCATGAAGGCCCACCTTCGTCGGCAACTTACTAGACAAGAAGTCGTCAAGGAATCTTTCGGCTCAACCCGACTAGTCTGGCACACAACAACAAGAGACATGGCAACACCATGAGAAGACCCAGAAGATTGAGCAAACCCTCTCGAGACACGAAGCAAGCACGACCATTGAGTCCAAGAACCATTAGGGTAGCATGAGTCGTGAATCCCCTATGCGAAGTCGAGTATGTGAAATGGTTCGGATGGAACCATGTTGTGTCTTGCTTGTTTTTGTTTATTTGTGCTTTGATATAAGTCTCGTTTTTGCCTCAGGCGACGAGTACGCGACTATGTCACCTGCCTAATCTTGATGTTTGTGTTGGCCTTGCCTCACTTCTTTGAATGCACTGCACTAGACCACCCCCTTCGGAACTTCCCTCCGTGTTGCTATCCTCTCTCTCACCTTTCTCGACAGCTGGAGACCAGCAAGACAAGATACACCTAGGATCCACTTCGACGAGCTACTGACTCTGAAGACGCTGGCTACACCATGCTCAACTAGGCGCAACCTGTAGAATTCATGCTTTCCCTCATGATTGGAAACCCCTCTCTAGACTAGACTAACCCTCACAAGCTTCCCCAGCTCAAACTTCTGGTCACGTGTCTAATACACGGATTTGCCAGAGCACCCATTGAGCTTCGATAAACCCTGATTAGCGCTGGGTTCTTTATGGAACAAGCGATCACAGTGAACAAGTATCCATCATTCGTAAAGCTAGCACTAGAACCCGGATGCCATAGGAGTGACCGTTCTCGGATATGTGATTTGTAGACCATGGTTTGTTTTGATGATGATAGGTGTCTCAGGGATATAGCTAGACTATCTTGGTGGATCGTAAGACCCTTATAAAGGTACGTGAACTTGGTGGAACAAGTTGATATAGTAACACAACCTACATATTCCTGGAGTAAGTTTGGAGTCAGTATGACAATTATGATCGTCAGCTAAAATCTTGGTGATATAATAAATTGCCTTCATCGATTAGCAGTCATGGTTTAATGATGTTACCATAATGACTTGGAGTAGCGAGTAAGAGTCTTATTGGACTTGAGTCTTGGATTAAATAGGTAATCTCTATAGAGTATCGATGATGAAAGAGACCACATGGTCCGGAGTAAATTGGATTAGTCTGACGATCTCGATCATGATACTATGTTTCTCGATGGATGACCAGTACAAGTAATTGGAATTGTTGAATTGATTTAGGAACTTATATAAGCTTGGCCTTGGAGATTAGTTGGCCATGATAATGGAGATTGGTGGATACACCATGACGTAGTCCTTACAATAATATATGGATTATGAGGAACTCTAAGTGATTATGTAGAACCCCATCAATACTGGATTTGTAGGAGCCATTGGTCAAGTGAATATTGGTGGAATGATGAACCACTTGATTGGATTCATAGGAAGGAAACAAGACCGTGGAGCGGTATACTACCTTTCTCCTTAATATAGGAATGCAGTACCCTGCCCATTGGATGATCTAGCTAAGCAATTGGATTTGTGGTGTCCTAGTTCAAGCTTAGAAGCTTGTATGCTCTCCCAAGGATTTTTCTTTTACATAGGGATGCATGTGTAACTTAGTTATAGTATACCGATGATATTTAGGTTAAGGTCATTTCCCTCAGACCCTGGAGTTGACTAGCATCAGTATTGTGAAGTTAACTTGGGCGAGTTGGTACTTTTGTTGATATAGGGTGAAATTATCCGGAGATAGGGGTTAGACTATTTGCACCTAAGGAATGTTCTTAGGGATAAGATGATAGACGTTCACTCACATCTTGAGTTCCTTGATGCCCCAAAGCTTCACCGAGCCATAAGATGGTCGGATTATAACAATAGGAAACGGTTCTAAATCGTTGGAATATGGCCAGTACTCTGTCCCGACCACCACCCATCATGTCTATGACAAACATGGGCATGAAGAACTATATCATGTTGGACCACAAACCCCTTGGCCAGTGACCGCCCATAGCAAGTTTCCGCTATCCTCACCTGTCTCATGAACACTCTGCTTGTGTGATGCTTGGGGAAGTATGTTGTTATCCTCATGAATGGCATACTTATATACCCAATAAGAGGAGGAGCACTTTAGTCCTGTTTGGACAGCCCCAAGAACGCCGATCGCTATGCTCCTCGAGAGTAAGGTGTTATCTCGAGAAGGTGGGCTTATCGAAGCAACGTCAAGGCAGCGGAAGTCTATCCTACCCAAGACAAGAAGAAGAACCGCCATGGCTGGGAAACCATGATGATAAAGAAGAAGAAGTAGAAGTCAATCACCGCTCCTACACCGTCTACATCAACGATGTCAAGAAGCCTTGACGATCCAAGACGATGAAGCCTTTGGACAGCGAGAGAAATCAGAGAGCCTCATCTTGGTCCAAATCAAGGATGAGAGTCCTAATTGGATCCTGGTGAAAACCTGCTAAAGGTGAATCACCCGCCTGCCGAGCCCCAAAACCCCTCACGAATCTTTCTAGATGGTAGAACCCATTCTAAACACTCAGTCTTCAAGCTTAGACTCATGGACAAGACCTGACCCAGACCCTTTCACGAGAAGCCTTTGAAGACCCACTGAAACACCCTCAAAGATGAAGACCACCTGCGACCATAGCTCGCCTGCCTTAAGGGAGTCAAGGACTTCCCCGACAGCAGGGAGCTATGCGAAGACCTTGACCCTTATGTTGTAACACGAGACATCTAGACGTCACTAACCGACATGAGCAGCCCCAGGACTAGCACCCACACACGCTACCCTGCCACGTATTCTGACCTCGGAATATACGTGCTAGTCAGAACCTTGCACGAACTTAGTTCACCAAGCCCTTGACCCTTGGTCAAGCGCAACTTATTGCCAGAACCCCGCTCAAGGTCAGGCAAGGAAGTGCGGAGCATTCGAAGATGTATCATCAAGCACCTCGAGACCCACAACAGCAACATGGGAACGTGAAGACTACCTCCAACTAAATTCAGTATCTCTCCAACGCCCAGCCTGGAAATCTTAAGGGGGTAAGGTCAGTCACACTATGTGTTTTACTCTCCTGACTAAAATTTACTTATCTCAAAAATTAGGACCAACTAAATTTTTTATGACTGATTGTGATGCTTGATGTGATTGTTGCTTGCTTGCTTGTTTGCATGTGTTTAAATCTCAATGTTCCTGCTACTCTCCACACTCACCTCCTTGACCCAAATCCTTGCCTAATGATCATGCCATGTGTATATGATGAGAAACTATTTTACCAAATATTATTTTCACCAAAAAGCATTTCATTGATTTAAGCTTTCAAAAAACCGTGGGTTGGGATTTGTAGTAGAAGTCCTCAAATTTGGGAAGTTATTTAGCATAAAATATTTTATTTAAATCCCATAATTAAAATTACTTCCCAAAACCACAATATTATTATTTTAAAAGTTATTTTACTATTTTATTTAAATACCTTTCTTTGAGGCCAGAAATGGTCCCTTGTGAAGGAAAGTGATTTTTATCGCTTTCAAAATATTTGAGAAAATATAGGGAAACTCAATGAACATATATATTCCATATATAGGAGTTTCAACACATGGTCATGTTCAAAATATTATGCAAAACCCTTCAAAACCCTTCCTGTCTATTTCAATCTTGTGAAATATTTCTATAAGAAATATTCTCAATAAATCGTAGTAAAATTATATCATGTCACACATGATATATGTGATTATCCTGCCAAGTTTCATCTCAGTCTAACTTGATTTGATTCACCTAATTATTCCAAAACCATATTTGTCCAGATCCAAATTTGAGCAACTCTACATTGCCAAGTGTCTCCAATTGTGCTTAAATTTGGTGGACATGTTCTGATACTCTAATAATGCATCCACACCAAGTGGTGCATCAAGGAGAACAGAAGAACTTGTCACAAACCCCTAAGAACCTTCTCTCTTGATTTCTAGCTTTGGGAAACTTGACATTATAAAATTCGTGAACTAATCCCAAACTTTTTGGGCAAGCCTTAATGCTCAAAAATGCCACTAAGCCAAGCTGTGGATTTGTGGTAATTGATTTGCATGGTTTTATATGCAGAGAGCCATTTTTGCCCATTTTGTGTGTTTTTCAAGTCTATATTGGAAACCTTCTCCACCAAATCCCAAATTTGGTGTCAAAGCCTATTTTCACCTATTATGTGATCCTGTTAAGTTTCGTAACAAATGGAGTCCATTTGCTAGCCCTAACATCCATCAAACACCTTCTATCTATTTATAAAATTTACTGCTTTGGCCCCTTCCACTAATCCCCTTGAAATAAAATTCTTACCACAACCCTCTCTAGTCCCCTTTTACCTCCAATAACCTTGCCATGGCCACTCGTCAATTATTGGAGGGTGACTCCATGTATCCACCTCTCATTTTTACCTTGGCAACATTGTTTTACCCCTCTTGCTATACTTCCGCTCGTGCCAATACCCCCACAGCTTTCCAGAGAGCCTCTAGCATGCTAATGCATCACTACAAACCAAAATATGGCATGCTCATCTGGGAAATATGAGCAGCCCATCAGAAACTTGATTTTTGGCAGAAATGTAGCCTTGAACTACAACTGCTAGCAAATTTGGCAGCCTTGTAGTCCTTCCATAATCAAGACTACTACATAAACGCTGCCTAATCTGCTCCATTCAAGTTCAAACTTCACCTATGTTCTTTCACACGCATGCCTTGCATGCTTGAAACCTTGATCTGGTTAAGGGGTGGCCATGGACACATAGTGGGGTGGTGACCACCTCCCTGGCATGCAATAATGGTGCTCTGAAACTTCTCTTCACCCTGCAGGCCATGTTTAGCTGTGGCAGTTTGTCCCAGAGCGCCAGGGCACCCCCCCTTTGACTGTCCAAGCCCTGCCCGACGCCTAGAAGCCGCCAAGCCCCCTCTGGCATGCGTGCTCTCCCCGTGCCCCAGAGCACCCGAGGCGCATCCGAGCCTCCCTCGATTTTCCTCCCCTACTTGGCCTCTCCCCCGAGCCACTCTTGCTCTCACTAGCCCCCTCCTCCCTCTGTGTACCTCCCGGACCTTCCCAAACCTCTGTCCCGTTCTCTCTCCCCCTCCCATGGCCACTCTTGCCATGTCGGCCTCGCTCGAGTTCGAGCGCCCCCATGCCCCTTCTCTCCTTTGGGGATCGCCAGGGCGTCCCAAGCGTGGCGCTGACCTCTCCCCCATGACGTTTTCTCCTTCCAAGTGGCCCGTGTGCCATCCTCCCCGGCCGCCAGTATCCGCTCCTCCACGGTCGAGATCTTGCGTGCCTCGGAGCTCCCCGACGGGAGCAAACCGACCAGGCGGGCGTGGATCCTCACCCCGCACGCGTCGGTGGCTAGAGCAACGTCAGGGACGGCCGGAGGCGCCGGGGCATGAGCCGGCACTGCCCTGTCTTGCCTCCCCAGTCGCTCCGAACCCGAGTGGGAGGTTGAGGACGGACCTGACGGGTGGCCACCGGCCTTCAGCGGGAGCTGGCCGGGCCCCCTCCTGTTAAGTGGAGGCACACTGCCATCCGTTCCGTCTTCCTGCTAGAGAGGCACATATTTGGAAGTACGCCAGTAGCGTCTCACCGCCCCGCGCAGCTGGGCCGACGCAGTTGCCATTCTGTGACCTGAGCACTCTCTAACCCTTGGGTAATTTCCATTTATTTTCTTCCTTTATTTTTTTCTATTTATACTCAAAGATTCGTAGAAAATTCATTTGAGCCCCAATTCTAATGATTCAAATTCCTGCAGGTTCCTAAAAACCTTGCCTACCTAGATATGTGCATTGCACAATTTTCAAGGAACATTTTCTGTAGATATCAAATCCAAATATGAATTTGATTTATTCAAACCCTACTTTGTAAATTCATATAGCATTCAAATCAACTCTAAATGGAGTGATTTCAATTTCTAGGGAATCTACGAATCATGCACTAATTTCCTAGCTTAGGTGAACATTTTTCCCTGCAGCATTTCTGCTACACCAAATAAGTAGCCTTTTATTGCTATTTATTCCATGTTATAAAATCCCTTGAATATTCATACCAACTCCAAATCCAGTGAAACCACTTCCTAAATGTTTATAAATTCATGCTCTATTAAATGAGTGACTCCACTCATTTTTACCAGAATGTTTTCTGTAGACTTCTTACAGGATCACCTATTCCTCGTTTCCTCCATTCAAAATATCTGATGATCCAAATCTCCTAGGACAAGCTTCAGGTATTTTTCTTATGTCCAGAGAGGTCCAAAAAAATAAAACTCATATTTATAGAACACTTTTGTTTCCGCTTCCTATGTGACTTACTGTTGTTCTTTCCGACGATAGTTGACGGAATAGACGAAGTACTCGGAGTTAGACCGGAAGACCTCGAAGACACCGGAAACCTATTAGAGCAAGGCAAGCAGCCTTTTGACCATGTCTGAGAAAAATGTTTATGCATGACATGTTGGTTATCTTATTCCGGTGCATATAGTCAAGATTAATCGATACACCCTGACATGGTGTTACCAATGGCTCCTCGGGAGCACTTGCATTTGAGCATGACCTTACCATCTATGAGGATCATGCAGATGAAGTTCACAAGTAGATAGTAGTGCTACGCATAGGATGAGCATATGCATGGTGATGGTAACACAGAGGTAATATTCAAGGTTTTACGAAAACCCCGTCGGGTGCCACTAATGCCCGAGAGTGATGGTGTTGAGCTAGATGACAACTTCAGAAACAAGTGGTGTACCGAAAGGTTCTACGTGAGTGGTTTCGAAAATGGGATTAAATTTAAAACTTGTCGACTGTCCCAACCTTACATGTGCGACCATGATACCCCTTTATGGGACGGGGCTGTGTTGATTACTCTCGTCGTGCTTGCAAGGAGCCAGTATTACTAGTGGCGGGAGTGATATGTTCACTCCCGTGACGGGGTCGTGTCAGGTAGGACGACTACGCCGTTTTTACGTGTTTCTGGCACACCGTTGGTCCCTACATGGATGATATGGTCCAGAGTTGGTGCTCGTAAGACGTACATCATGTGGGCTGGGTACCAACCGAGTGGACTCTTTGTCTAGTGTCGTCAGGGGAAAGGCATTGATCGGGTACTTACCTCAGGTATGTTATATACCCCGAGTCGTGGTTGACACGGAAGTTTCCCAAATCTCGTGGGTACAACATACAACCTCTACAGAGTGTCCAACTATTCGAATAGCCGTGTCCACGTTCAAGGACTGTTGGGTGGTGCTGCTTAAACTATGTCTAGTTGTTTCTGCATAAACCAAGTGTGCGTGTGTGTAAGGTGTTACATGAGAAACTGATTACTTGGTCAAGTTTGGTGACTTGACATGGAGGATGAACACGAGGTGTGCAGTCCTCAGATTATTTATGTTGATATCCGTAACCTGTTCTTCGGTTACTATTTACCTAGTGATGCATGACCACCTAAATACTTAATCATGTTTATGCATTAGTAAAACCTGCATACCGCAAAGGCTGCATACTTGTGGAATATCATGTTTCATTATTGCCTTGTTCCACATCATGGGTTGCTTGCGAATACATTCAAAGTACTCATTGGCTTGCCACTGGTTATTTCATTGACCAGGTAAGGGAGAACAGGAGATGGTGAAGAGTAACTTGGTGAAGTTCATGTGAGCTAGGACGCTTCCAAGTCAGAATGCCTCTAGGTTAAGGCTTATGGCATTGGTTCACCCTTTCGACTAGTAATTTCACTATTGTTCAAGCTTGGTGTGTTGGCCTTCAAGGCCATATATATCTAAGACTTGACCGCACTGGTCATTAACTGTATCAAACGGTATGTATGGATGTAAGACTCTTGTTATTCAGTATCCATGTGTTCAGTTGTTGGTGTTCTGGGAATGGGGGTACCCAGACCTGCCTGCCTATGGCCCAGGGCTGGCCCACTTCATCAAGCAAACTAACGGGTCCGACATCACTCAAGGCAAGGCCATTGTGAGGGGCCAAGCCTCACGAGGAGGAACGACATCAAGACTCGTAGGGGGGCTCCTGAGGACCCTTCCGGAGCGGCGGATATTCCAAGGAGAGGCCCGACCTCACGAGTCAAGGATGACGCAGTGGAAGGACACGCAAGCAGTACACAACGGGGCGGCACAGTTTCCCCTTTAGTGCAAAGGAGGCAGGGACGTACCAGAGCTTCCCAAGACATCTCCAAAAGGTTTCCATTCCGGTGCAACAAGACCATGGCCGCCCGTCGGCAGGATGGACGTCATCCCTGAACCCGCCCCTACAGTGCTGGCAGCCACTTTGCAGGTGAAGACCACTTTTGGATAGGGGAAGCATGTTCCCCTCTCCCCTTGTAAATTGGCAATTGTGGGATCCCTTCCCTCCGAAACGATAAGGGAAGAGGACATGGGCCACCACTATTTATAGAGGGTAGGTTACTTCGTAGACGGGATCCGATTGATTCATTCTCCCACAGGCACAACACCAAGCCTCCGGAGGCCCTCAAGAACACTGTACTAGTTCATCCACTCACCTCCAAGAGAGGCAACCCACCAAAGCGGAAGTAGGGTATTACGCTTCTCAGCGGCCCGACCCTGGGTAAACTGTCGTGTCCTCTATCTTCCTCACCATCGAGTGAGTTCTTTGCGCCGTCCATTGAGTAGCGATCTAGGCGAGGTTAGGCCATGATAGATCTTCGTACACACCCCTGAGTTCGAATCTTTAGGGTTTTGTGGAGCCCCAAATCTGACATTTGGCGCGCCAGGTAGGGAGCGTGTCAAGATCTTCTCCGAGCATCATCTTCCCTAAGCCAGCTTATTCAACGCTCGTCGAGCTGTCCCCCAACCGTCATACCACAGTGGCCGCAATGTGTACCGGTGTTGTGGTACGAGGCGACTCGTACCAGATTGTCAACATCACCTCCACCGTCGCGACCACCCATGCCACACAGGTGCACGATGGCTGGGAGGCGACCCTTACATCCCTGACGCGCCTCATCCACTTGGCGGACCTCGGCGCGCACGACGCGTTGCAGATGGCAAGCGAGATGCTCCTCCAACGACCGATGCAAGGGGGCTTCGACGCCTGGGCAAACCATATCATGGAGCTAATCGCCATCGCCCAGAAGGCCACCCGGCCCCACTCTCCTTCAAGGCCGCAGGCGCCGGTCGCCGACGGTTGGCACCTCGTGTCGGTCCCCGGGCCTACAAGTGACAGAGCCCCTCCTGCGCGGGGTGGAGCCGAGAGGGGCGCATCTCGTGCTGCCCTCCTCCTCCTTCATGTCCCGGCGACCGGCCTCAAGGCGTAGCATGATGACAACCACCACCGGCGCGAAGAGAATGGCAGGGCATTCGATGCACACGTCAGCGGACACCGCCAAGACCAGGTCGGCCTTCGACAACCCGGAGCGGCCAGGTGGGAACCCCTCAGGTGCAGCCAGCAGGCGGCGGAGACGTCGGCGCGGGTAAGCTACGGCAACGGAGACACGTCGGGACACCAAGGGGGGAGTATGCACCGGGAAACATCGGGACCAACCAACTGCGGTAACAGGAACAAGGGGCTTCACGCAGAGGCCCATCACAGGAAGATCTTTGAGCAACACGGTTGGGGGTCCCCCCTCCGCAGCTAAGGGGGACCGCCATCGTCGCGTTGCTGAATGGCTATGGAGGTCGATTGAACGCCTACATGGAGCCCTACGTAGCAGAGTATGCGGTACCACCTGACCCTGTCGACGAAGAAGAGCCTCAAGCGTCCACCCCGGGCGCCTATTCTCCTCACGAGTAAGGAACACCCTGGAGGCCCGCAGCGCCCCCAGGCCGTGGGGCGTGACGCCAGCCGCCACCCCAGCGGAGGAACTGTGAAGGACCGGGCCCTAGTCCTCATGAGGACAAGTCATATGAAGCAACGAGACACAAGTGGCATAGGCCACCCGCGACAACCACGGAGCTGGAGCAGGCGCCGAGGGCCGAGACTCACGAGGCGCCCCTCATACGCGAAGAAGCTATGCAAGGTAATTTTTTGGTTCACTGCTCTAGGGAGTTCCTGCTGACCGCACGAACTTCAAGCGTTCAGGGCATACCCCTGCCCATCATATCATTTACTCAAGTCTCTATAACTTCTGCTGCATCCATTCGGCGACCTGACATCTTGCCTTGCTTGCATCTTTGGGCGATCCACCTCCCCCCCCCCCGCTCGGGGGCTCCGGCCAGTGCGTGACGCCCCGTCACGAGACATGGGGACGCCTTGCAGCTTCCTAGGGCCACAATCAGCATGACAAGATGGGGGCCACTTGAGCATCAAAAGGGGGCTCCAGAGTATCGCACCTCAGGGGCCTTATCGATCATAAGGCCACCTGCCACCCTTGATATCGTCACGGACATTCGGACATTATCCGGGTGGCATGGCTTGACCCTGTAGCTACATCCGTTCATTCGGTCACACGCAACAGTGCTTGGGAAATGTGAGGGACTAGATCTTGGCAACGCAGAGCCGCTCGAACATTAAAGGGTGCTCCTAAGCATCACGCCTCAGGAGCCTTACCGGTCACAAAGCCACTTGGCCACCGTGGTGCCGTTCAGGCACATTCGGTCGGTATCAGGGAGCCAGGGCCTTGCCCCATGAGGCGGCTCACAGCGGTAGGGAAATGCACGGGACTGGGACTTGCCAACCTAGAGCAATAGAAAAGCCCTAAACCGGCCGCAGTAGAAGGAGCATGCAAGACCTGCATAAACCCCATCGCACCTCTGCATCGTCCTTCCATCCTTCCGGAACCTACTTCATCTCATGACACTCTCACGTAAAAACTAGCCGAGGTTGTATACGCCTAGGGCCCACCGAGGATGCGGAAGGGGTCCATCCCATGCCTAGTGGAAGCCCTATGCTCAGCGCTGGGGGAAAATGGCGGTAATCAACACAGTCCACCAATGACTTCTGGAATCAGGCCCCTATGTCTCTGGGGTAGGGACACTCGCGAGGCCAAAGCGTCCTCGCGACCTCCCAGATACACCCCCACCGTGATACTCTCACGTAATAATGAGCCGAGGTTGTATACGCCCAGGTCCCCTCAAGGACACGGAAGGGGTCCACACCACGCCTAGTGGAAGCCCTATGCTCCGCGGTGGGAGGAGACGGAGGCAATCAACTCAGTCCACCAATGACTATGCCCGCTGCTAGCAAGGAAACCCACATAGTCCACCAATGACTATGCCAGCCTAGGTGCCGGGCGAGGCGTTTCCTGGATTTCAAACTATCTTCCGCTGGACTTACATCTGTCAATTTTAAAAGTTAATGTTTGAAAAACAAAAGGGGGGTGGAAATTTCTCTTGCACTTTCTCGTTTCGGCGGTTTTGAAGCCTCTTTTCTGGATGACATTCTCTGAGGAGCTGAATGATGCGCACTTCACCTAGGGGCCAAGGAGCGAATACAAGGACTTGCCGTCCCAGGGGAGAACATTTTCGGCGATCAACCCCCGCTCCAGGGGTCCGGATCGAAGCATAATATCACAACAAAGAGTCTCAGGAGGCCTTATGGCGTCATGAGGCGATGACCAAAGGAACGAGAAGAGGAATCACTCAAGCGCCAAAGAGGGCTGCTGAGCATCGAACCTCAAGAGCCTCACCGGACAAAATGAGGGACCAGGGCCCGCAAACATGGAGTGCCGAAATGGTCTTCACGCCATCCTGCCTACAAAACCGGAGCAACTCAAGAGGAGCTATGGAAGGGACCGACACAAACCCACGAGCTAAGTATCCCGCAAGCCCAGACGGGGGTCATTTTCTTTCACGCCAAACTAACAGTAAATTACAAATGTGTGTACTAACAAAGGAATGCAGGGTCTAAGGATTCAGTTGCGGCAAGGAACGAGGCCTTCGACCAAGCGTGCAGCGGTGCGAGCGGTGCCTCGGGAGAACGGGACCTCCTGAGGGCCCTGGTCGCCGATACCCCCAAGCAATGGCCGGGATAGCGACGGGCCCAAAGCTTCGAAGCAAAGCCGCAACAACCACCAGCGAGCAAGCCATCAATTCAAGAGCAAAACGGAAGACAAGGATGGTAACGAACGAAAGTTTAACGCCCAACAGGGCAATATTCTTGATCCACTATTACAGGGGAAGGAAATAGAAGCTCGGGGCATCTAGGGGGAGGGGCCTCCGACGTCGCCCACGGCGCCTGCAGGCTCGGCGACGGAGCCCTCCTCCTCACTGGAGGGTGGGGACGTACCGCTCCACCAAGGTGTCCACGCGCGGGCGTACTTCGTCCCGGAGAGAACGCCGGGACGCAGTAGGCACCGGCTCGACAACGCGCTGGAGATCGAGCTCCGGGACGAGATGACGCAGGTTTGAGAAGACAAGCGTCAAGGCAAGGCCCAGAAGCTTGCACGCGCCGTCAGCGATGTCCTCCTCCACGTGGGAGACACCGGCCTCCAGCGCCTCCACTACCTTCTGTAAGAAGGCGAGGTAGCCCCCGTCGCTCCTCACGTTTAGCAGCATCGAGGCCTCCCCCACAAATCGGCATGTCGCGTCACCTGCCCAACTGGCGATGCCCTCGAATTGTTTGGCGCGTTGGGACACCATCATCCGGGCATACGATGCCTTGTCCTGGGAGGACTGGACGGTGTCGATCGCCTCCTGGACCTGCTGCTGCAGCGACGCCAGCTCTGCCTTGGCCTCCGTCTCGCCCTGGCAGGCGGCCAGGAGGGCGGCCTCAGTGCTCTTGAGCTGGGCCCGTAGCCCCTCCACCTCCTCCCGAAGCTCGCCAAGCTAGAGTTTCTTGGCAGAGGGCGTGATGGAGAAGAGGAGATATCAACCCCCAAGCAACTCATAGGATAATCAGTAAAAGAGGCGCAGGCAAGGGACTTACTCGTCGGACAGAGCCCAGCGCTGACGGACACGCGGAGGCCTCGAGGGCCTTCCGCTGCTGCTCTCGGGGGCGGCTGGGGGCGCAGACGGAGCCGCGCGCTTCCACTTGCCATGTTCGCCTCCCGGAGACGCCATGGAAGACAGGGAAACGGAGAGGAGAGGAGGTTTTCTCGATGGAGCGAAAGGAAGCAGGGAGGAAGCTTAGGATTGCAGTGCCTCCCCCTTGACGGGGGCAGGGCAGATTTATAGGTGAACCATGGCCACCAACCGTCATGGGAGTGCGAGCATTGCACGCCCCACGGAGGTCGCGAGGTGGGCCAACAGGAGGGCTGCCGCCCATGTTGCTTCACCTGTCCGCCGAGGGGTCACGTCCGCGAGGGCTGTTGGGTGTGGTCAGGCTGCACTAACGCCATTCAATTGGAACAATAATGGCATGTGCAGTTCTTGGAGATCGTGCCATCATGGCCTGGCGCACCCCAGACGCCTCGAGGAGCGAGAGCGTCACCACATGGTCGCTGGACACGTGTGCGGCCTGGCCCGCAGGCAACTAGGGCCCGCGATGCTTTGGGACACCCTCAAGGCTTCATTGAGAAGCCAAACAAGGCGCACCTTGGGCCCGGGGATTATTGTCGGTGTTCTGGGAATGGGGGTACATAGACCTGCCTACCTACGGCCAAGGGCTAGCCCTCTTCATTAGGCAAACTAACGGGCCCGGCATCACTTAAGGCAAGGCCCTCGTGAGGGGCCAAGCCTCATGAGGAGGAAGACATCAAGACCCGCAGGGGGCTCCTCAGGAGCCCTCCGGAGCGGCGGATATTCCGAGGCAAGGCCCAGCCTCAGGGTTCAAGGATGACGCAAGGGAAGGACAGACGAGCAACAGACAGCGGGGCGGTGCAGTTTCCCCTTTAGTGCAAAGGAGGCAGGGACGTACCACAGGTTCCCAATGCATCTCCAAAAGGATTCCATTCTGGTGCAACAAGACCATGGCCGCCCGCCGGTAGGACGGACGTCATCCATGAAGCCGCCCTTGCAGCGCTGGCAGCCACTTTGCAGGACAAAACCACTTTTGGACAGGGGAAGCATGTTCCCCTGTCCCCTTTCGAAATTGGCCGTTGTGGGATCCCTTCCCGCCGAAACGACAAGGGAAGAGGACCGAGGCCGCCACAATATATAGAGGGTAGATTACCTCGTACACGGGATCCGACTGATTCATTCTGCCATGGGCACAAACCAAGCCTCCAGAGGCCCTCAAGAACAATGTACTAGTTCATCCACCCACCTCCAAGAGAGGCAATCAACCAAAGCAGGAGTAGGGTATTATGCTTCTCAGTGGCCCGAACCTGGGTAAACTGTCGTGTCCTGTTTCTTCCTCGCCATCGAGTGAGTTCCTTGCCCCGTCCATCGAGTAGCGAGCTAGGCGAGGTTAGGCCATGAGATATCTTCGTACACGCCCCTGAGTTCGAATCTTTAGGGTTTTGCGGAGCCCGAAATCCGACATAAGTGAGCATTGATCTCTGGGATCACTAAGCACGTTCATTCTGTGATCTGGACTCATAAGTCGGGCTCCCCACACCATGGAAAGGGAATAGGTCCTTGATGTTGAATATCTCGCTTACATTGTACTTGGCACCTGGAAGGTTGATATTGTAGTCATTGTCGTGGCAGCGTGTCAACACCTTGAAAGGTCCATCAGCTCGAGGAAGTAACTTAGACATTTTCTCGGCGGGGAATCGATCCCTTCGAAGGTGCAGGACACCATGGGGTGCGTGTTGATGTTGCGCTAGGAGGTGATTTGTTGCACTTGACGTTCGATCGTGTGCCTTGTATCTTCATGCATCTCCTTGATGTAGCTTGCCCTTGCGCTTGCATCCATGTTCACACGCTCTTGAAGTGGTACCGGGAGTATGTCCAATGGGGACAATGGCTTGAAGCAATAGACAACCTCGAATGGAGACTTGACGGTGGTGAAGTGGAGAGGGAGATTGCAGGCGTACTCGGTGATGGGGAGACATTTTTCCCATTCCTTGATGTTCTTCTTGATCAACATATGGAGGAGCATCAATAGAGTCAGGTTAGTGACCTCCATTTGGCCATCGGTTTATGGATGGTAGGCCGGAGAGACTAGGAGCTTTATTCCGAGCTTAGTGCATAGTGTCTTCCAAAAGTAGCTTAGTACCTTGATGTCTTGATACATCCATCTGGCATCATGAATCTTTATAGATATTTGTCTTATTATCCTCAAGTATTCCCTTCTATTATGTAATTCTTATGTCTTTTCTCTCTGAATATGCAAGGTATATTATGAAGAGGAAAGTATCTGGAAACTGGAACTGTGGACCGAGAAACTGAGAAAAAGGCAAAAAAATCAAGTTGCTCCAAATGACTTGAAACTTCACGAAGAATTTTCTGGAATACGTAAGAATTATTGGGCCAAAATATATCGCACAGCTGCAGCCACGTGGGCACAAGCCATCAGGGCATGCCCCCTAGGCCGCACCCTGGTGGCTTGTGGGGACCATGTTGATCCTTCAACGCCCCTCTTCTCCCATATGGTGTGTTTGACCCTAGAAAAGGTGAGACATAACTTTCAGTTGGAAGCACCACCTTCTCGAGACGGAAACCTGGGTAGATGCCCTTTTGCTCTCCGACAAAGTGATTATGACGGAGGAGTTCCTCTTCGGGAGGGGGAAACCGAAGCCATCATCATCACCAACGCTTCCTCCTTCGTGGGATGACCAATATTCATAAACATCTTCACTAGCACCATCTCATATCCAAACTTAGTTCATCTTGTGTACTCAATTTTTGTCTCAAAACCTCAGATTGGCATTTATGAGTTGCTAGTTGTGTTAATTACATATTGTAGTTGGTGCTAGTTGGATTACTTGGTGGAAGACATAATGTTCAGATCCTTAATTATATTTTTTTCACCTGTGATGTTGAACATGTTGATTAGATTTGAGTAGTTACAATTTTTCTCGAGGACATGGCAGAAGTCTTGTTATAAGTAATCTTATAAATTTGGTATTTGTTCGATATTTTGATGATATATGTTGTTACTTCCTTTAGTGGTGTCATGTGAACGTTGACTACATGACACTTCACCATATTATGGGCCTAAAGTAAGTCACTTTGGATTAACAAGTAGATGATGGGTTGCAAGAGTGAGAGAAGCTTAAACCCCACTTTATGCGTTGCTTCATGAGGGGCTGATTTGGACCACATGTTTCATGCTATGGTCAGATTTATCTTAATTCTTCTTTCGTAGTTGCGGATGCTTGCGAGAGGGGTTAATCATAAGTAGGTTGTTAGTTCAATTAAGAATGGAACTTTAGACACGGTCCACCCACATATCAAATCATCAAAGTAGCGAATGTGAATCAACTCCAATATGATGAATATGACTAGAGAGATTTCCCATGTGTCCTCGGGAGCACTTTCTTTATATAAGAGTACTTTCAGGCATGTCCTTTGCTATAAAAACGATTGGGCTACCTTGCTTCACCTTTGTTACTATTTTTACTTGTCACTTGTTACGAATTACCTTGCTACAAAACTATCTATCACTGTTACTTACAACACTTGCAGAGAATACCTTGCTGAAAACTGCTTACCATTTCCTTCTTCTCTTCGTTGGGTTCAACACTCTTACTTATCGAAAGGACTACAATTGATCTCCTATACTTGTGGGTCATCAAGACTCTTTTCTGGCACCATTGCTGGGGAGTGAAGCACCTTTGGTAAGTGGAAATTGGTTAGGATACATTTTCGGTACATGCTGAAATTTACTGTTGCTTGTCATTATGAATGGTCACCCTTTGAGTGGCTTGTTCGGGACATCTTCACCTCGAACGGAAGTTGTGTAAATCATCCCTAAACCTGTTGAATCTAATGAAAATATTTATTATGAGATTCCTTCGAGTATGGTAGAGAAACTGTTGGCCAATCCTTCTAATGGTTTAACTCATTCTGATTATCATTTAATATATGTCAATGAGATTTGTGGATTGTTTAAGCTTTGAAACCTACACAAAGATAAGGTCGAGAAGAAAGTTTTCCCTTTATCTTTGGAGGGGAAGGCAATGTTGTGGTACATACTATTGGACGATATTGGCTCGTGGGATTGGAATCAGTTGAAACTGGAATTTCATCAAAAAAATTATCATATGCATTTGATTCATCATGATCGGAATTTTATTTAGAATTGTTGGCCTCATGAAGGAGAAAGCATCTCTCAGGCTTGGGGGAGGCTTAAATCTATGATGCACACTTGCCCCAAGCATGATATCTCAAGATAATTGATCATACAATTTTTTTTATGGTCGGCTTTCTCATGATGCAAACATTGCTTGAAGCTTCTGCGGTTGGATCTTATATGAAGGAGACTATTGAATTCAGATGGAATCTTCTAGAAAATATTAAATGCAACTCTGAAAATTTGGAACTCGATATTGGTAAGGCATCAGGTATTCATTTTGATTGCGCTAAATCTTTCATGGAGACTTATCCTTTTCATGAGTTTAGCAACAAATATGGCCTTGATCCTGAGATGGTAACTACCATCTCTGAAACTTTTGCAACTTATGTTGATCTCCCTAAGGAGAAGTGGTTTAAATTCCATCCTCCTACTGAAAAAAATACAAGATGAACTTGTTGAAATAAAGAAGGAAGAAATTATTATTAACCATGTAGATCCAGTTCTTCCTACTGCTTACATTGAGAAACACCCTTTTCCTATTTAGATTAGAGAGCATGCTAGGGATGCAATAGTGGTTAATAAAGTCATGTTAGGACACCAAAAATTTCTGAGAAAATAAATGTTGAGCCTAAGGTTGCAATGGTTAATGATCTCTTATCTGATATAATTGATGGGCAAGTTATTTAGCTCCATGATGAAGCTGCTAGAATTGCAAAGCCTGTTAGAAATAGATAGGACGAATTTGATAAGAATAAACCAGTGGTAGGTACACCTATTATCTCATTTAAGATTGGAGAGCACTATTATCAAGCCTATGTGATCTAGGTGCTAGCATTAATGGTTTACCTTTTTGTTAGGGCATATTTCTCCATATGTGGTTTTGGTAATTGATGACAATCCCTGTGGACTAATGGTTGCCTTAAGTTATATTTGTAGGATTTGTCCATAGGCACGTCTTGAAGTCCATTTGTTGGTTTCGAGGAGTTTATATGATGGCCAAGGTGGTATTCAAGGTATTATCCAAAGAATGGTCATAAATACACAAGGTTGATAAAGACTAAGACAAAGAGTAAATCAAGTTAATCAACACACAAAGCATATAAGATGTACCGAGAGGGATCCAGTAATCCCATGGTATGGTAAGCATTGTCCATTACCCTATTGTGTACTAACCCATGGTCTTCACGAGAGTTCTATGTGGGGTTAGGTGTGTTTCCATGGGCTTGCGTCAAGAGGAATATCTCATTCAACCCATGAAGGATGACATCAGGTGGTGATCGTCATCAAGATATCATGCTTGAAGCTTGCCGTCCATTGTGGTGGCAATCGACTTGTGAAGATGTGTTGAAGAGCGGTTCACCCATAGTTAGTATGGGGGAGGAATCAACTAGTCTTCATCAAGCCAACGCAATCAAGAAAGGTGGTGCAACTTTAGGAAGTCAAGATCGTCATCATCTAGCTCAAGTGGACTAGGTGCAACGTATAGGTTTTCGCTTGATTGGTTTTTCTATTTTAGGATAGACCGTCGTACTATCAAGGGCGGCTTTTAAGTGAGTAGCTTGATCATATCATTTGTTGAGAGCTCAAACCATTTGCATCCTTGCATCATGTTTCTTGGTTCTTGTTTGGTGTTTCTCTTTGTGAGTTTTAGATCTTATGGTCATCTTCAGGACAAGCTCGAGTTCATCGAAAATGGAGTCCATATGCATCTTCTATGATGTCTTTGATGTTTGGAGTTTTTTCTGGTCCTTCATTCATAGAGGTCTCACATCTCTATATCATTGGATATTGGGTCAGTAGTACTATCCCGGTGGCACTACTGCCCCAAGATCTTTGTCGTTTGCACATTTTCCTTGAAACTGCCGTTACAGCGGAAGTACCATTCGCTTGAGTGGTACTACCGCTTGTGCACTGACGGAGTGCATAACGGTTTGATTTGGGGAGGCCTATAAAAGGGGGTCTTCTTCCCCAATGCTTTTCTATCCATTGAGCTTGTATTTGCCCCCATTGTTGACCTTCTTAGATCTTCCTAACTCTCAATCCCTCCAATGATTCTTGCTAGTTCTTGAGGGGGAAAAGAGAGGAGATCTAGATCCACATCTCCACCAATCACTTTCTCTTCTATGTGAGGGTAACCCCTTGGATCTTGATCTTGGAGTTCTTTGTGAGCTCCTTGTTCTTCCTCTCATATTCCTCCATAGCATTTTTTGTTGTGGAGGGATTTGTGTGTGAGGGACTTGACCACTTTGTGTGTTCTTTCCATTGCAATAGTTGCATCGGTTTCAGTTCTCCACGGTGATACATGGAAGTGAAGTTTGCGAAGCTTGTTACCCTAGAAATTGTTCTTCGCGGATGCTTTGACGTTCTAGAAGCTTGGTGGTGCCTCGAAGCACAATCATTGTGGTGTAAAGCTCTGGGCAAGTGTCGGGGTCTCCAATTAAGTTGTGGAGATTGCCCCGAGCATTTGAGGTCACCTTGAAGCCATAAGCCATTGTGGTGAAGCTTCGTGATGTTGTTGGGAACCTCCAATTAAGTTGTGGAGATTGCCCCAACCTTGTTTGTACGGGTTCGGTGACCGCCCTCAACGGTCCATTAGTGGAATCATGACATCTTGCATTGTGCGAGGGCGTGAGGATATTACGATGGACTTAGTGGCATCTTGGGGAGCATTTTACCTCAACACCGCTCGAAACGGAGATTAGCATCCGCAAGGGTGTGAACTTCGGGATACATCATTATCTCCACGTGCCTCGGTTATCTCTTACCCGAGCCTTTTACTCATGCACTTTACTTTGTGATAGCCATGTTGTTTCTTGTTATATATCTTGCTATCACTTAGTTGTTTATCTTTCTTAGCATAAGTTGTTGGTGCTCATAGGTGAGCTTAATTGTCTTGGGTTTTGTGCTTGACAAACTAAATGTTAGTTTCATTTTGCATTTGTTCAAGCCTAACCGTAATTATTTTAAAGCGCTTATTCACCCCCTCTAGGGGACATCCACGTCCTTTCACTTTTACATTATATAAATAAATTATGCATGATATAGCACCCGTTTCGATTGAAGACATAGATGTTACTATTAAACTTGCAAACCGAGATACTATATCACCACTTGCGATTGTTAGAGATGTTGAAGTATTGTGTGGAGAAGTCAAATATCCCACTGATTTCTTACTATTTGGTTCAGAACAAGATAACTTTTGCCCCATAATATTTGATAGATCTGTGTTGAATATTGTTAACGCTGAAATTAATTGTGCTACCGAGAAGGTTAAAGTTACCTTCAGTGATACATCACATGAGTTCAATTTTTCGAAGTTTGGTAAACAATTGCATGAAAAGGAATTGCCTGGTAAGGACAAAATAATTGGTCTTGCTTCTATTGTTGTACTACCTACGGACCCATTAGAACAATATATGCTAGAACATGAGAATGATATGCACTTGAATGAAATAAATGAATTAGATAGGCTACTTCTTGATAAACAACCTATTCTTAAGCACAACTTACCAGTTGAAACTGTAGGTTGTCCTCCTCCACCCAAAGGAGACCTAGTGTTTGAGCTCAAAGCTTTACCTCATACTCTAAAATATGATGAAAATAAGATATATCTTGTTATTATTAGTGTTAACCTTTCAGAGCATGAAGAAAGGTCATTACTCAAAACCTTAAAGAAACACATGGCTCCTATTGGCTATACTCTTCATGATCTTAAAGGCATAAGCCCTACTGTGTGTGAGCACAAGATCAATATGGAACTGGATGCCGAACCAGTCCTTGACAATCAACGCCGCCTCAATACTAAAATGAAGGAGATGGTAAGAACTGAAATATTAAAAAAATTGGAGGCAGGTATAATTTATCCTATTGCTGATAGTTGATGGCTAAGTCATGTTCATTATGTTCCTAAGAAAGAAGGTATAACTATTGTTCCCAACGATAAAACTAAACATGTTCCTCAAAGGATAGTAACTAGTTATAGGATGGTGATTGATTTTAGGAAATTGAATAAAGGTACTAGGAAAGATCACTACCCTTTGCCTTTTATTGATCAAATATTAGAAATATTATCTAAGCACACACACTTTTGCTTTCTTGATGGTTACTCTGGATTTTCTCAAATACCTATCTTAAAAGAGGACCAAGAGAAAACTACCTTTACATGCCCTTTTGGAACTTATGCTTATATGTGTATGCCTTTTGATCTATTAACGCACGTGCTACCTTTCAAAGATGTATGACTGCTATATTCTTTGACTTTTGTGAAAAGATTGTTGGAGTCTTCATGGATGATTTTTCCGTTTAAGGGACTTCCTTTGATGATTGCTTGAACGTGCTTGATCGAGTTTTGCAGAGATCTGAAGAAACTAATATTGTCATGAGTTGGTAGAAGTGTCATTTTATGGTGAATGAAGGTATAGTGCTTGGTCACAAAATCTGTGAATGAGGTATTGACATGTATAAAGCCAAAGTTGATGCAATAGAGAAAATGCCTAGCCCAAAAGATATCAAAGGTATATGAAGTATCCTTGGTCATGTTGGTTTCTATAGGCGCTTCATTAAAGTTTTTTCAAAGATTTCTAGGCCATTAGCTAATCTTATCCAAAAAGATGTTCGTTTTATTATTGATGATGATTGTGTAGAAGCCTTTTAAATACTTAAGAAAGCCTTAATTTCTGCACCTATTGTTCAACCACCTGATTGGAACCTACCTTTGAAATTATGTGTGGTGCTAGTTATTATGGTGTTGGTGTTGTTCTAGCGCAAAGAGTAGACAAGAAATTTAATGTTATTCATTGTGCTAGTAAGACCCTAGAGACCCCTCAAAGGAATTTTTAGCAGTTGTGTTTGCATGTGATAAGTTTAGACCTTACATTGTTGATTCTAAAGTAACTATTCACACTGATCATGCTGCTATTAAGTACCTTGGGGAAAAGAAGGATGCTCAACCTAGACTTATTAGATGGGTGTTACTACTCCAAGAGTTTGATTTTCATATCATTGATAGAAAGGGGGTTGATAACCCTATAGCACATAACTTATCTGGGATGGAAAATGTTCTTTATGACCCACTACCGATTGATGATAATTACCCTAATGAGCAACTTGTCGTTATAAACCATTCACGTTGTACTCCTTGGTATGCGTATTATGATAAATACATTGTTCCTAAATATAATCTGCCTAGTTTCACCTATCAACAAAAGAATAAATTATTATATGATTTACGACATTAATTTTGGGATGACCCACGTCTTTATAAAGAAGGATTAGATGGTTGAACCGAGGCATCGTGAAATAAAATTAATCTTGCAAAAGACTGTCAATAGGTCCAGCAAGAATTGGTCTAAGAAACTTGATGATGCTTTGTGGGCTTATAGTACTGCTTATAAGAATCCCATGGGGATGTCCCCATATAAAATGGTCTATGGAAAAGCTTGTCATTTACCTCTCGAGCTAGAACATAAAGCCTATTGGGCAATTAAAGAACTTAATTATGGTTTCAAACTTGTCGGTGAAAAAACGATTGTTTCATATTAGCTCATTGGATGAATGAAGGACGCAAGCTTATGAAAATGCTAAGTTATTTAAAGAGAAAGTTAAAAGATGGCATGACATGAGAATTCAAAAACGAGAATTTAATGTAGGAGACCTAGTGCTTTTGTAAAATTGTCATTACAGATTTTTTGGAGGAAAACTCCTCTCCAAATGGGAAGGACCCTATGTTGTCGAGGAGGTTTATCACTCTGATTCCATAAAAAACTTCGAAGGTAAAAACTAGAGAGTGGTGAATGGTCAAATAATCGAACATTATATTTCAGGTGCATCCGTTAATGAGGAGACAAATATCATCCAAGTCATAACATCGGAGGAGTACATAAAGGAAGTCTTCTGGAACACTCTAGAAACCTAACAAAGGGGTAGGTACGTGGTACGGTAAGTAAACCGACTCCAAAAATTCCAAAAATAATAATTTCTATAGGTTTTTGTATTTTAAAAAAAATACAAAAATAAAAAGGAGTCAACGGGACCCACGAGGCACGCACAAGCCATTAGGTCGCCCCCAGGCCGTGCCCTGATGGCTTGTGGGGCCCTCGTGTGCCTCCCAGGCTCTGACTTCTTCCCGAGGACGTATTCTGGTTGAAAACAAATCATTATATATACTCTCGGTTGTTTTTACTATCGCATCACAAGATTTTCCTCTGATCTCGTTTCGAGCTATTTTTTGGTAGGCCTGAGAATATGTCATCTCAATATTCAGATGGAGAAAGCTATGTCTCCCATTATATTTCAGACCGAAGGATCTTTGGGGATATCTACCTGTCACAACCCTAGTTCTTCTCTGCATGCCAAGCATCATGCATGCATATTTTAATTCTTTTAAGATTGAAGTGGGGAAGTGATCAAGCCCCAGAAATCAAACTTTTGTGAAATATGCAATAGAAAAGATTTTTTCAATAGTTCCAGGAAAATGTCCCTCGTTTTCCAATAAATTTTAGGCATGATATAAAATTGTCAACCAATATTTTTGGATCATAGAAACATTTTATCTTGGACCTTTGATTTAACCTAACAATTATTTGCAATGGAATTATATTGCTATAATAAAATATAGTTCGATAATTCCTGAAAATAAATGTGTGGTATTAGATAAATGTATTATGCTACCTAAAAATATTATCAGGGTTTTACGAAAATGACTTGAACTATTTTCAAATCAAAGCAAATGTCAGAAAGAAATAAAATAAAACAGAAAAGAAGAAAGAGGAGAAGAAACCTACCTGTCGCTCACCTACCAGGCCCAGCCCACCTGGAGCTTCGTGTCGTCTTCCTCCTCCTGCCAGTAGGCAGAGGAGAAGGAAGGCACGACGGCAGCCCTCGCCACCTCATGCTTCGCCGTGGAGCTCTCTCCTCCCTCCATTACGCCAGCATGAGCTCGCCTCTTCCTTATCTCCTCCTCTCTCTCCATACCCCCTCTTCCTTCTATGTTTCTTCCCTCCTCGTCGCCGCCATTGCCGAGCATTGCTCGAGCTCGCAGCCGTCGTGTCGGACCACCCCTCACCTCCCTGGTTAGCTCATCATTTCCGCCTCGACGAGCATCTCCTCATCGCCAAGTCAATCAAGCTGGGAACCCCTGTATCGTCACTGTCGTCGCCGTTTTCTCCTCCGGTCGCCGAGGTCCACCGCCGTCGATCCGGTCTGCCCCGGGCCTCTCCGACCTCCCCGATGCTAAAAACAGAACCGCAATGAGCCCCTGATTCTTTCCCTTCTCTCGCCCGCATGAGTAACCCTCTAGAGCCACCTCCCCGTTGAGCCCAACCTCCGGCCGCCGCTAGTGCTCGTCGCTAGCACCCTCTGCGGTCACCTCAGCCCCTCCTGCTCCCCCTACCAGATCGGCCCCTTCGCTAGCTTAGTTTAGATGCAAACCGCGCTAGCTTTGGTGCCATGTAGCCTCGGTTTGGCCAACGCCGACGGGCCCTCCGCCGCGGGCTTGGTCGCCGGCGACCACCCTCCAGTGGCCGTCGACGTGGCAAAGTCATTAGCGCCTTAATTCCTTCTCTAGGCACTGACAGAGGCCCCACGTGTGAGTCAAACCCCCATTAGGGTTGGTCAACGCAGGATTAAGCCCTGGGTCACTAACGAGTGGACCCCACTGGTCAAGTTTGACCTGGCCCAGGTGCTTTTGACTGATGACAGCAGTCTGACGTCACTGTGACGCAATAATGCAATTTTTGATTTTAAATAATTCCAGAATAATAGCAAACTGCAAAAATTCATAGAAAATAAAATATAAATCAGATGGAAATAAATTATATATGAAAAATTATCAGAAAAATGCAAGGAATCCAATGGTACCATTTTCATGCATGTTTGAAAAATTAAACTTGTTGAATAGGACAAATACACAATAGGCATATAAATGCTTATGTTTGGAGTTTAGAAATTATCTATATTGATTAAATAAACCCAATTTAACTTGTGATCACTTGCATTAGATAAAACCAGTATCATGTTAACATGCCATGCTCATGCATCATTGTGAAGCATTAGTCGTGCTTGATTTGTTCCTGTTTGATTTTGTTGATAGACCTTGCGAGATGTACTTATCACCGACATCAAAGAACAGTTGAGTTCTTCTGGTCAATAGGCTAGCAAACCCCCTTGAACATCCTGATAAAATCCCATGTTCTCATCTCTACTCTCAGTTATTGCATTAGGACACATCGCTTCCAATGCTTTTGCTTTGGTTGTTAAACCCATTCCTTTGCATGGCCTAACCTTGTCATAGTAAATAGCTAAACCTTGCAACCTAGCATACCTGGTAATTGCTTGTGCCGTGATGTGCTTTACCCTGTTATGCTTGCTATGCTTAGAGTTGTGTCGGGCCTGTTTCATCTGGGTGATTAACTGAAGTGAATAAATGTGTTCTAGTGACAAAGGATAAGTGTTCAATTTGATTTGGTAAAGGTACCGATGAGAGGCTATGTAGCAGTACATGGCGGGTTGTCTCATTGGGATCGTTCTTAAGAATTGAGTCCCATGTATGTTATCCAAGACTAGCTACTACTGCACATTGGGATCCTTAATTGACTCTATCGGCTTATTAATCATCTAGGTGTCTGTCCAGGAGTTGCAAGTACTTTCTGGTGTTTGTAGGACATGTTAGTAGTCTACCGAGTGGCACCCCGTACAGGTGGGCTTGGGACAGACTAAGCATCATGGCCCGGTGTACCAAGCATAGTACCATCCGTCGAGGTGGGCTTGGGAACCATGTACACATTATTTGGGGCCGTAGAGGAAACCTCGGCTGAACTTCCTTGCGGGTTCAGTCTCAAATAGGCGATAAACCTGGACTAGAGTCTTGTGTGGTTGGTTAGGTCATGGACGACACCCACGCCAGTGCTTCCGCTTGAAGGTTGCCGAGATGCATGATGTGCATATGGTGATAAGTGGTGGGAGCGTGTGTGAAGAAGTACACCCCTACAGGGTAATCTAATCTATCGAATAGCCGCGTCCGTAGATATGGACTACTTGGAAACTTATATGGTCATAGAAAACTCGAATGTATACTAAAAAATATTCAAGACAAGTGTGAGTGCTGTGGATGGCTCTCTCATAGGGAGACGGGAGTGGACCCATAGTGGTGTATTGTTGTGGAGACTAGCTAGTGGACTTGTGTGCGCTTTCTCACATTATTAAACTACTCGTAGTCGTAGTACATGATAGCCACAGAGTTAAAGTTGGCATGCTGCATTAAACCCCAACATCCCCTTTTTGACACTGATGCATGTGTAGTTAGTTCTGATGTAAGTCTTGTTGAGTACCTCTTTACTCACTGTTGCTTAAATTATGTTTTGCAGAGGAGACTCCAGTCTCACTAGTGATTTCTATTATAAGATCGATGTTGACTGAGTATGTCACATCCCTAACCCTTAAGCAAGATAGCATTATGCTCATGTCTTCTTTGCATTTGCATCTAAGAAGTTTCAAAGAAAACAACAAAGTGGCAAAGGAAAAAAAACTCAAAACCCTAGCCACCATTTTAATTAAAGGAAATCTCAAACTAGTTCAAAATCAATGAACCCAAAATGGCCTCAAGAAATGTTCAAACTTTCTGATAAATCATGAAAGTAAATGAGCATTGGAGAAAACTATTTTCTTGACACTTTAAGCTTTTTGATTAAATGAAAAAGGCTACTGGTTTCAAGTTTTAAATTTGAAATCAGAAACTATAAATTTCCAAAAATGTTGAAAACCTTGGAAATGGTTGGGGATATTATAACAAATATTTCAGGAGGTCTAAATTAGTTTTTACTTTTTGTTTTGGAGCTGAATTAATTAGCAAAACAATAATTAGCAAAACAGAAAAACAAAAACAGAAAAAAATGGAAAAACCTTACCTGTCGCCTAAGCCTGGCCCGGCCCATCCCTGGCTCGTCCCTTCCCTCGCGCCAGTAGGCAGCAGGAGGTGGCCGCCGCCCCCTCCGGCGCGGTCACGCACGTGCGTGCCTGCCTGGCCGCCGCCTCGCGCTGGCGACGACGGCGATAAGCCCCCCAGAGCCTCCCCTATCCATTCCCCGCCTCGGTTCTCTTCCTCCTCCCGGATCTCCTCCTCCTCCTTGCTGCCGCCATTAGAGCCGAGCTCGAGCTCGAGCTGCCCGTGCCCCTGGCCATAGGATTCCCTCCGAGAGCACGCCATTAGCTCTGCCTCGTCGCCCTGGTCATCTCTGCAGAAGCCGAAGCTTCCTCGAGCCCTGCAACACCCGCAACGCCGTCGTCTTCCACCTCCGGCCGCCGGACCTCTCCCGTCGATTCGTCGCCCCCAGGCCTTCCCCGAGCCGTCTAAGCTCTGCTCTGCACTCCCCGTGAGCATGCGGTCGTTTCCCCTAAGTTTTCCCCGTCGATCCCCTCCTCTAGCTCTATTTTCACCGGAGCCCGACGAGGACCGCCGCTGCCGCTCGTCGCCGGTAGCCCTCCGATGATCAGCTCGTCCTTCCGAGGGCACCAGCAGCTCCAGGTCGACGCGTAGATGCTGTAGCAGCTAAGAACCGAGCGTAGATCCCTCTGATTCAAAGACCCCGATGAAGCCCAAGCCTTGGCCGCCGCCAAGCTCATCGTCGGCGCCATCTCCGGCCAGATCAGCCCCGGCTAGGTGCAGAAATGAAGCTGCGGGAGACGTGTCGTTCCTCTGGTGCTCTCCGCGCAGCATTTGGCCCCCTGTGCGCCGTTTTTCGAGCCCCTCCGCCGTGCTGGTGGTCGCCGAAGGCTCCCCGCCGGCGAGGACGACCTCGCCGCCGGTGGATGTCGACGTGGCAAAGCTAACCCAGCATCTCAGGGCTTAATCACTCGCTGACAAGTGGGCCCAAGGCCAAGTCAAACCTCAGTTAGGGCTGGTCAGCGCGGGATTAGTCCCAGAGAGGCTGACCAGTGGGGCCCCCCTGTCAGGTTTGACCTGAACAGGTCGGCTGACCTGCTGACGTCAGCCTGATGCAATAAATAGAATTTCCAGTATAAAACTAATTCAGGAAATTGCTAAAATTGTAAAAATCATAGAAATTAATCTGCTACTCCAATGAAAATAATTTATATATGAAAAAGTATCAGAAAAATTCAAGGATTTTGATTATGCTATTTTCAACTATGTTTGAAAAAGTTACAGAACCCTAAATTGTGGAATAAGGAATAATTCAATTCTTATAATCACTTTATAAATGGAATTTGCAAAAATATTCAAATTCCATTATATATACAATGTTCACCACTCTCCTAATTACAAATCAGTACCATAACATGACATTTCATGCATGTTAACATCAAGTTGATCTGAGCATCAGGTCGAATCAATTAAACCGGTATCCGAGAATACCCCGTTTGAATTGCTATTCGAATGTGATTCAAATCAACTCGAAACCTAATACATGTTGAAAATAATAAATTATCACCTTGCATTCTCATGCCATGCTCATGCATCATTTTGAGTGCATATGATTGTTATTGAATGTTGCCATTCATTTCGGTAGGCTCCGCACCCCCGGATTCCACCGAATATCCGTCCGACGGATATCGTTCCTCCTCTGAGCAACAAGGCAAGCAACCCCTTTGATCATTCCGATAACTCCCATGTTCTTGCTCCTGCACCTATTTATTGCATTTAAGATCAAATGCTTCAACTGCTTTGCCACGATAGTTGAACCCACTTCCTTTGCATGACTTAACCTTGTCACAATAAATAGCCAAACCTTGCAACCTAGCATACCTGGTAGTTGCTTGAGCTGTGATGTGCCTTATCCTGCTATGCATGCTATGCTTAGAGTTGTGTATGGTCTGTCATCTGGGAGATGAACAGAATTGTGAAATGTGTTTGATGAGCAAAGGTTGTGTGTTGAACTTGATTTGGTAAAGGTACCGGTGAAAGGCTGTGTAGGAGTACATGGCGGGTTGTTTCATTGGAACCGTCCTTAGGAACTGAGTTCCGTGTATGTAATCCAAGACTAGATACTACCACATGCTGGGCCCTGAAATATGACCCCGCTCGGCCTATTAATCGCGTAGTACTCGGTCCAGGAGTTGCAAGTAGTTTCTGGTGTTTATAGTAATGGTGGAGGCCGTGCATGGTGCTGACCTGAGAGGTGGGCCGTGATGCGGTAGGCAGTGGCACGGTGCACCAAGTGGCACCCGGATGGTGGGCTTGGGAACCCTGCGCACATCGTTTGAGGCCGTGGCGGAAACCTCGGCCGGACTTCCGTACGGGTTACTCTCAGATAGGCGATAAACCTGGACTAGGTACTAGTGTGGTTAACGGTCGTGGCCGACTCCCTCGCTGGGCTTCTGCTTGAAGGTTGCCGAGGTGCATGATGTGCACATGGCGATAAGTGGCGAGAGCGTGTGTGACGAAGAACACCCCTGCAGGGTTATGATCTATTCGAATAGCCGCGTCCGCGGATATGGACTACTTGGAGACATATGTTGTTCATAGATAACTTCAATGGCTACTCATAAAATTGTCAAGATAAGCGTGAGTGTCGTGGACGGCATTTCTGTATGGAGACGGAATGATTCCACGATAGTGTATTGTTGTGGTGTTAGTGGAATCGTGTGCGAGAAATCAAGTTGTCAAAACTAATTTCAAAATGCAAGTTGTCTAGCCACGAGTCAAATGCTGGCTTCCCGCATGAAACACCACAATACCTTTTGATACCTTGCATGAGTAGTTAGTTCTCCTAAAGTCTTGCTGAGTACCTTCGTACTCATGTTTGCTTAATAAATGTTGCGGAGGTTGCTAATGACCCTAATGGAGGGTTCTTCGTAGACATCGACGACGACGAGTAGCTGGTGTCCCAGCTACTATCTGGCCCTACGTCGGCTCTGTAGTATAGTCAGGCCATGTGCCTTCTAGTTGCCCTGTCTGTACCCAGACAGTTTATAACTCTTCCGCTGGCTTGTAATTGAATGACTGTTATCATGGGTCGTGAGACCCTTGATGTGTAATAGTATGTGTGTGGCTCTTCCGAGCCTCTTAAATAAAGTTTGTATGTTTATGGTTATGTTGTGATGCCATCGATGTATCTATACATATCGGTATGCCATGCGTACGTGTGTCGTACTTGATATGTATGGGGTTCGATTACCTAGTCGTGAACTTCAGTAGCACTCCTTACAAGGAAATGCCCCTTTGTGATCCAACGAGCCTTGGTAGTTCGCTACTGCTCCGGACACATTGGTTGACCGGCATGTGTCCTTCTTAGCTGGTGTGTCTGTCCCCTTTGGGGAAATGTCACGTGATGTAATGGAGTCCTTGTAGCTTGCTACGACTCGTCTACATTCGCTGATGACCGACACCTGCTTCGTTGGGTCATGTATGCCTGTCCTTGTGCAGTACTGCCACTTTGGTTTATGACTAGACATGTCGATCCGGGTTCTTTGACATTGGATTGCTAGCGACACTATCGCATACGTGAGTCAAAAGACGCAAACGGTCCCGGCTAAGGTAAGGCTGCAGCCGTGGAGTTAACCGTGCGTGAGACCACAAAGCGATGCGATGTGTTACAGGCTGGATTCCTATGGCTTAGGATCGGGGTCCCGACAGCGTAGCTCGGAAATCCCCGACATAGGTCTGGTTCATATGGAGGGTCTTGTAGATAGACAGGCTTTCTTAGCCATTTTACTTTCTAGATGTTTGTACCAGACATGTTGTGCTTCTGCTTGTTTGTTTGTATGACTTGAGTGTTGGGTCTTATGACCCCTGTTTGTAATATCATACTATGTTGACTCTTATGAGTCTTTAATAAAAGCTTGAGTCATAGAGTTGTCTTGTGATGCCAGGTTGTATCTACACATATCGTGCATATTGTGTGTATGTTATGAAATGGATTATATGTGTGGGATTCGACACCTAGTTATGTGCCTTTAGTAGTACTCTTTACAGGTAAATTCCTTTTTGTGCTTCCGTCGAGCCTTGGTAGCTTGCTACTGCTCCGGACACAGTGATTAACCGGCATGTATCCTTCTTTACTGATGTGTCTGTCCCCTCAGGGAAATATCACGTGGTGTAATGGAGTCCATATAGATTGCTACGACTCGTCTACACACGCTGAGGACCGACACCTGCTTTGTTGGGTTATGTATGCATGTCCCTGTACGGATGTGCCACTTGGGTTTCGAACTAGTCATGTCGACCCGGGTTCTTTGTCGTTTGAATGGTAGCGACACATTCACATTGTGAGCCAAAAGACGCAAACGGTCCCGGCCAAGGTAAGGTGGCAGCCGTGGAGTTTACCGTGCGTGAGGTCGCAAGGTGATGTGATGTGTTACAGGCTGGGTTCTTATGACTTAGGATCGGGATCCCGACACTACCCCTATCTTTGGTCTAGTGATGAGGAGGACGACAATGAACTATAGGAAACAGAGGAAGCCAGCTCAAATGAAGACGCTCAACCCAAAGATATGCATGTTGAATTTAGGAAGTCCAGTCTACCAAAAAGTGCAAAAAAAATCTAAGTATCAATTTATCCCGTCATGTTTTCTGCAGGAAAGCAAGATGGCATTATGCAACAATATATTGAAGCTCCAGCAAGAGAACGATGAATTGAGGAGGAGAATTTTATCCTCCGACGTAAGTTGGAAAAGAAGAATGCAACTACACCACCACCATCACCTGAGAAGAACACCTGAGTACTTGGGTATGGGCACCACCCTTGGCTTGTTCCATGCTTGGGGGACGTGCCCCATCACCATCATCCCCATCATCATTACTATCTATTTTAATTCGATCCTTAGTTGTTTCGTGATTTAGTGAAATAAATTTCAGGTTTGCTTTGCTTAGTACTTTTGCTTTGCTTAGTATTTTTGCTTGGAGTCCCATCTACCCTTGTAATCGAGTATGCGATATATATAATAAACATTAGTTAAGTTTTTGTGGTTTACCCGTGGGCACCCATCATCATAGCATGTCCATAAAAAAGAAGACATATATCATATGCTTATCCCATGAGAATTAATGACCTCACATAGAAAAAGAGTATAAGTGATGAGTATTGTTCAAAATAAACAAATATATTACTAATCATGATTACAATTTAAGCAAGACTACGAAGGAGAGAGGAGATTCTCATATAAATATACTATCTTAGACATCTTTTGCGATGGTGACACCTCATCAAATATTATATAATGATCAAGTGTTGACATAGGACATGGAAGACAACATAATGGTGATGGTATTTCACATTCATATAGAATTTATATGGTCCTAGATCCTTTAACATGTGATGCTTGCTTTAGACCTTACGCTAGCCCAAAAAACCTTGCACTAAGTATAGATACTACTTGTGCATCCATAACCCTAAAACCCACTTTGTTTCCATGGGAGTCCACCATACCTACCCCTGGATTGAGTAAGATCCTTGAAGTAAGTTTTCATCAGTGGACCAAGCAATAGAAAGTTGCTTCTAAATATGTATGATCTTTTGTTGCAAGGGAAAATAAACTTCGTACGATCTTGTGATAATAAAGAAATTAAAGTAATAGATTGCATAATAAAGTTTTCTATCACAAGGGGAAATATAAAGTGTCGTTCCTTTGCATTAAGAGTTTGCACACTCAAAACCTAAAATCTCATGACAACTTGTCCTTCCCTCTGCGAAGGGCCTATCTTTTGTCTTTGAAGTTCATTCTTCTCCGTGAGTCACTAAATTGGTTCTTCCTTCTACCTATTAATTCTATAGTGGCAAGCATCATGTGTTGAGGAAAGATTAAGATTTATATATCAAAGTGAATGTAGATTATCATGATTTATTATTGTTGACATTATACTTGAGGTAACTGAGTTGGCTCGCGAATCATTTAAGCCCCTATATTCCTATGTGTCCTATGAAAACATGAGCTCCGAAAATATGACTTGAGTATGAGAAAACATAGAAGAATAAATGATAGTTGAGTATGTGAACTTTCCAATAAGAAAGCTCTTACATAGATACTCCTCTGAAATATGTTTAAATATGATTGTCCCAATGAGTCAGAACATAGTGTGTTGATAGTCAACAAAAAATATGCTTCATACTCCAATATTTGTGAATGTTTCATTACTTGTTTATGAGAGGATATATGATAAAAAAAAATCCTATGCTAATATTCATGATGCTCTCATGTCCATATTTTATTTTATCGACTTCTGCCTCTCAAATCATGCGCCCATTATTCTCGAGTTTGGCCTTCGCTTGAGAACAAGCGAGGTTTAAGCTTGGGGCAGTTGATACATTCATTTTGCATCGCGAATATTTATTGATATTTCTCTTATTGTCGTCCATTATTCCCTATTATTATGTAATTCTTATGTCTTTTCTGTCTCAATATGCAAGGTACATTATGAAGAGGAAAGTATCTGGAAACTAGAATTCTGGACCGAGAAAAGGCAGAAAAATCAAGTTGCTCCAAATGACCTAAAACTTCACGGAGAATTTTTATGGAATATATAAGAATTATTGGACCAAAAATATATCATAGAGGGGCAGCCACCTAATGGCTTATGGGGCCCCTGTTGGTCCTCTAACGCCCCTCTTGTCCTATATGGTGTGTTTTACCCTAGAAAAAATCGAGACATAACTTTCGGGACGAAGCGCTGCTGTCTCGAGGCGAAAACCTGGGAACAAGCCCTCTTGCTCTCCGATAGAGCGATTCCGCTTGAGGAATTCCTCTCCGGGAGGGGGACATCGAAGCCATCGTCATCACCAACGCTTCCTCCTTCGTAGGAGGACCAATCTTCATCAACATCTTCACCAGCACCATCTCATCTCCAACCCTAGTTCATCTCATGTATTCAATCTTTGTCTCAAAACCTCAGATTGGTACCTGCGGGTTTCTAGTTGTGTTAATTACATCTTGTAGTTGATGCTAGTTGTATTACTTGGTGGAAGACATAATGTTTAGATCCTTAATCATATTTGTTACACCTCTCATGTTGAACATGTTGATGCGGTGCGAGTAGTTACTATTGTTCCCAAGGACATGGCAGAAGTCTTGTTAATAGTAATCATATAAAGTTGGCATTTGTTTGATATTTTGATGATATGTATGTTGTTACTTCCTTTAGTGGTGTCATGTGAACCTCCACTACATCACACCTCACCATGTTATGTGCCTAAAGGAAGTCATTGTGGAGTACCAAGTAGATGATGGGTTGCGAGAGTGACAGAAGCTTAAACCATAGTTTATGCATTGCTTCATAAGGGGCTGATTTGGATCCACATGATTCATGCTATGGTTCGATTTATTTTAATTCTTGCTTCGTAGTTGCGAATGCTTGTGAGAGGGGTTAATCATAAGTAGGTTGTTAGTTCAAGTGAGAACAGTACCTTAGCGCCGGTTTACTCCCTAAGGCATATGGAGTAGCATGGTTAGGATAGTGGCACAAAATTCAAGAAATTCGTTAGGAAAGATTCAATAATGTTGAAGAAGATTCGAAAATTCGCAAAAATAGATCAATAGCAATGAGTGTCTATAGAAACACACGCACGGATAGATAAGTGGGGTCGTGCAACCAAGGAATGAGCACAAAATGTGGAATCCACGGAAAATCTCGTGTTGCACAACATTGGAGAGACGCTAACATGATTGCTCAAATGGGTGTGATACGAACTTGTGCACAACCTATAAGCAACAAAATGTGTCTTCTTTCTATCCCTATTTTGCTTTGTATGTATGAAGCATGATGTCACTCGCTCAGTTGATCCAAGGCGATCAAGTATGTTATGCAATTTGGTGATGCTATTGCTTTTGATCTTTGCTTAAAAGCATTGCTTCTGTTTCTCTTGGCATTGATATTTTTATGGTCACAATGTGGGACGTGCACACCAAGATAGCAATTTTGTATATGTGGTTATTATTTGTAACACAAGAAATGATACGATGATATATGCATGCAGTTGAAGCTATACGAAGTATGTATCACTAAAGTGCACAAGTAGCGTAGCGTTGCAATACTCAATGGCTATTCTTGATGTGCAAGTTACGAAAATAGGCTCGGGGTAATGATGTAATGGCAATGGTATAAACAAGAGTGTCGTCGCGGTTACTGTCCTTGCTTACGGTGAGGTGTCAATGATGAGTTGTTCGATGATGAATCGGGTGATGATGAGCGGCGACATCGATGAAGAACCACTCATAAGTAGCTGAAACACCTTAGAAAGAGGGAAGTGCATCGCTAAAAACCTCAAGTGTAAAAGGTTGCAGAAAATTTGCGGTGGTTGCGGAAGGAAAAGTGGTAGAAATCGATAAAATGGACGAAAATGAGGCAAGGTTGCCTAAGTGGTTGTACGAGGGCCGGATGTCCGAGCCTCGGGAAGAATGTCCGGCATGCCGGATGTATGGTGGACGGGCTGAATGTCCGGGCAGCCCAATCCAGATCGGATCTCATGAACTTGGGGATGAACATGATTTTTTTTTTTGGAAACTTGGTGGGATTTTGCGGAGGAAATTGATGGGGATGATGAGAAAAACTAGATCCACTTGCAAACCACGAAATCCATGGATCAAAACCAACAAAATCTCCTCAAATCCAACGAATCCAAGAAATTTTGGTATGGCTATTTTTGTGAGAATTTCCAAAATTAGGAGAAAACAAACAAAAATTGGCTAGCACATGGGGGATGAAAACAAACAAAATTAGGTGTGAATCAACGTGGATCATGATACCAAGATGATACAGGGCAAACCCGTGGGTGACGATCTTTTCACACAAGGAGGGGGGAAGAGAGAAAACCAAAGAGAAATCAACAAACTCTCAAGACATTCTCGAATCACACATCCACTAGATCAATAGAAACACACAAGGATACATGAACAAAGTTCAACACATGATACAAGTAACATGGTAGTCTTCCTAGTCCGGGGACATGTGGTCTTGAAATCGGTAGAGGATCTTCCCCATGGAGGGGCCTTGGCATCCACTAGATCTTCTCACATGGAGGTCATCTCCATGGGAGGAGGAAGTGGAAGGATCAATGCTCAACTATCTAAGAACCAAACATATGCTAACCCTAGAAAGGAGGAGGAGGGGTCCTATTTATAGTCTTAGTTGAGTTGGGGTGAGAGAGAGGGCTACATAGGCCTTTGGCTTGCATCTGCCCACACACGGGGTGGATGTCCGGGCCACAGGATAGATATCCGGGGCTTAAGGAAATGCCACATGTCCGGGCAACAGGCGGGATGTCCAGTGCTTAAGCAAAGGTCGAATGTCCGGGCCGGGGCCGAATGTAAGGGGCTCGGAGGCTGGATTGTATGCGGTTCTGCACTGGACGCGCTGGATTTCCGTGTTGGAATTATTCCCTAGAGGCAATAATAAATATAGTTATTATTATAATTCCTGTATCAAGATAATCGTTTATTATCCATGCTATAATTGTATTGAATGAAGACTTATATACATGTGTGGATACATAGACAAAACACTGTCCCTAGCAAGCCTCTAGTTGGCTAGCCAGTTGATCAAAGATAGTCAGGGTCTTCTGATTATGAACAAGGTGTTCTTGCTTGATAACTGGATCACGTCATTAGGAGAATCACGTGATGGACTAGACCCAAAGTAATAGACGTAGCATGTTGGTCGTGTCATTTTGTTGCTACTGTTTTCTTCGTGTCAAGTATTTGTTCCTATGACCATGAGATCAGATAACTCACTGACACCGGAGGAATACTTTGTGTGTATCAAACGTCACAACGTAACTAGGTGACTATAAATATGCTCTACAGGTATCTCCGAAGGTGTTCGTTGAGTTAGTATGGATCAAAACTGGGATTTGTCACTCCGTGTGACGGAGAGTTATCTCGGGGCCCACTCGGTAATACAACATCACACACAAGCCTTGCAAGCAATGTGACATAGTGTAAGTTGCGGGATCTTGTATTACGGAACGAGTGAAGAGACTTGCCGGTAAACGAGATTGAAATAGGTATGCGGATACTAACGATCTAATCTCGAGCAAGTAACATACCGAAGGACAAAGGGAATGACATACGGGATTATATGAATCCTTGGCACTGAGGTTCAAACGATAAGATCTTCGTAGAATATGTAGGATCCAATATGTGCATCCAGGTCCCGCTATTGGATATTGACCGAGGAGTCTCTCGGGTCATGTCTACATAGTTCTCGAACCCGCAGGGTGTGCACACTTAAGGTTCGACGTTGTTTTATGCGTATTTGAGTTATATGGTTGTCTACTGAATGTTGTTCGGAGTCCCGGATGAGATCACGGACGTCACGAGGGTTTCCAGAATGGTCCGGAAACGAAGATTGATATATAGGATGACCCCATTTGATTACCGGAAGGTTTTCGGAGTTACCGGGAATGTACCGGGAATGAAGAATGGGTTCCGGGTGTTCACCGGGGGGGCAACCCACCCCGGGGAAGCCCATAGGACTTGGGGGTGGCGCACCAGCCCTTAGTGGGCTGGTGGGACAGCCCAGGAAGGCCCTATGCGCCATAGGAAGAAAATCAAAGAGAAAAGAAAAAAAAGAGGAGGTGGGAAAAGGGGGAAGGACTCCTCCTTCCAAACCTAGTTGGACTCAGTTTGGAAGGGGAGGGCTGCCCCCCTTGGCTCGGCCAAAGTCCTTGGGGGTCCTTGGACCCCAAGGCAATGTCCCCCTCTTCCCCCTATATATACGGAGGTTTTAGGGCTGATTTGAGACAACTTTGCCACGGCAGCCCGACCACATATCTCCACGGTTTTACCTCTAGATCGCGTTTCTGCGGAGCTCGGGCGGAGCCCTGCTGAGATTAGATCACCACCAATCTCCGGAGCGCCGTCACGCTGCCGGAGAACTCATCTACCTCTCCGTTTCTCTTGCTGGATCAAGAAGGCCGAGATCATCATCGAGTTGTACGTGTGCTGAACGCGGAGGTACCGTCCGTTCGGCACTAGATCGTGGGACTGATCGCGGGACGGTTCACGGGGCGGATCGAGGGACGTGAGGATGTTCCAGTACATCAACCGCTTTCACTAACGCTTCTGCTGCACGGTCTACAAGGTTACGTAGATCGAATATCCCCTCTCGTAGATGGACATCAACATGATAGGTCTTCATGCGCGTAGGAAATTTTTTGTTTCCCATGCGACGTTCCCCAACAGTGGCATCATGAGCTAGGTTCATGCGTAGATGTCTTCTCGAGTAGAACACAAAAGTTTTTGTGTGCGGTGATGTGCATTTTTCTGCCCTCCTTAGTCTTTTCTTGATTCCGCGGTATTGTTGGATTGAAGCGGCTTGGACCGACATTACTCGTACGCTTACGAGAGACTGGTTTCATCGCTACGAGTAACCCCGTTGCTCAAAGATGACTGGCAAGTGTCAGTTTCTCCAACTTTAGTTGAATCAGATTTGACCGAGGAGGTCCTTGTATGAGGTTAAATAGCAACTCATATATCTCCGTTGTGGTGTTTGCGTAAGTAAGAGGCGATCCTACTAGATACACATGGTCACCACGTAAAACATGCAACAACAAAATTAGAGGACGTATAACTTGTTTTTGCAGGGTATGCTTGTGATGTGATATGGCCAACGATGTGATGTGATATATTGGATGTATGAGATGATCATGTTGTAATAGATAATATCGACTTCCACGTCGATGGTACGGCAACCGACAGGAGCCATAGGGTTGTCTTTATACTAATGTTTGTGCTTGCAGATGCGTTTACTATTTTGCTAGGATGTAGCTTTAGTAGTAATAGCATGAGTAGCACGACAACCCCGATGGAGACACGTTGATAGAGATCATGGTGTGGCGCTGGTGACAAGAAGATCGTGCTGGTGCTTTGGTGATGGAGATCAAGGAGCACATGATGATGGCCATATCATGTCACTTATGAATTGTATGTGATGTTAATCCTTTTATGCACCTTATTTTGCTTAGAACTACGGTAGCATTATGAGGTGATCTCTCACTAAAATTTCAAGAAGAAATTGTGTTCTCCCCGAGTGTGCACCGTTGCTACAGTTCGTCGTTTCGAGACACCACGTGATGATCGGGTGTGATAGACTCAACGTTCACATACAACGGGTGGAAAAGAGTTGCGCACGCGGAACACTCGGGTTAAGCTTGACGAGCCTAGCATGTGCAGACATGGCCTAGGAACACATGAGACCGAAAGGTCGATCATGAATCATATAGATGATATGATTAGCATAGGGATCCTTACCACCGAAACTATACTCAACTCACGTGATGATCGGACTTGAGCTAGTGTAAGTGGATCATGAACCACTCAAATGACCAGAGAGATGTACTTTTTGAGTGGGAGTTTAGCGAGTAATTTGATTAAGTTAAACTCTAATTATCTTGAACATAGTCTAAGTCCACTTTGAATATATTTGTGTTGTAGATCATGGCTCACGCGACAGTCACCCTGAATTTTAATACGTTCCTAGAGAAAGCTAAGTTGAAAGATGATGGAAGCAACTTTGTAGACTGGGCTCGTAATCTTAAGCTAATCTTACAAGCTGGGAAGAAGGATTATGTCCTTAATGCTGCGCTAGGAGATGAACCACCCGCTACGGCTGACCAGGATGTTAAGAACGCTTGGTTAACACGTCAGGAGGACTACTCAGTAGTTCAATGTGCAGTCTTGTATGGCTTAGAACCGGGACTTCAACGTTGCTTTGAGCATCATGGAGCACTTGAGATGTTCCAGGAGTTGAAGTTCATCTTTCAGAAGAACGCCCGGATCAAGAGGTATGAGACCTCCGATAAATTCTATGCTTGCAAGATGGAGGAGAACTTGTCTGTCAGTGAACATGTGCTCAAAATGTCTGGGTACTCAAACCGTCTAGCTGAGCTGGGGATTGAACTCCCGCAAGAGGCTATCACTGACAGAATCCTTCAATCACGGCCGCCAAGCTATAAAGGCTTTGTGTTGAACTACAACATGCAAGGGATGAACAAGTCACCCGGCGAGTTGTGTGCGATGCTGAAAGTCGCAGAGTCTGAACTCCGTAAAGAGCATCAAGTGTTGATGGTGAATAAGACCACTAGTTTCAAGAGAAACGGCAAAGGCAAGAAGGGTAATTCAAAGAAGAGCGGCAAGCCTGTTGCCAATCCGTCGAAGAAACCCAAAGCTGGACCTAAGCCTGAAACAGAGTGTTACTATTGCAAGGGTATGGGTCACTGGAAGCGCAACTGCCCCAAGTATCTGGCTGATAAGAAGGCGGCCAAAGAAAAATCAGGTATATTTGATATACATGTTATTGATGTGTACTTAACCGGCTCTCGTAGTAGTGCCTGGGTATTCAATACCGGTTTTGTTGCTCATATTTGCAACTCGAAACAGGAACTGCGGAATAGACGAAGGCTGGCGAAAGATGATGTGACGATGCGCGTAGGAAATGGTTCCAAGGTTGATGCAATCGCCGTCGGCACAGTTTCACTTCAGTTACCTTCAGGATTAGTTATGAACTTGAATCATTGTTATTTAGTGCCTGCGTTGAGCATGAACATTATATCTGGATCTTGTTTATTGCGAGACGGTTACTCTTTTAAGTCAGAGAATAATGGTTGTTCTATTTCTATGAGTAACATCTTTTATGGTCATGCACCCAATGTGAGAGGATTGTTCATATTGAATCTTGATAGTGATACACACGTGCATAACATTGAGACCGAAAGAATTAGAGTTAACAATGATAGCGCCATATTTTTGTGGCACTGCCGCTTAGGTCATATTGGTGTAAAGCGCATGAAGAAACTCCATGCCGATGGACTTTTGGAGTCACTTGACTTTGATTCACTTGACACGTGCTAACCATGCCTCATGGGGAAGATGACTAAAACTCCGTTCTCCGGAACAATGGAGCGTGCAAGTGACTTGTTGGAAATCATACATACCGATGTGTGCGGCCGATGAGCGTAGAGGCACGCGGCGGATATCGTTATTTTCTCACCTTCACTGACGATTTGAGTAGATATGGTTATGTCTACTTAATGAAGCACAAGTCTGAAACATTTGAAAAATTCAAGCAATTTCAGAGTGAAGTTGAAAATCATCGTAACAAGAAGATCAAGTTCCTACGGTCTGATTGTGGGGGTGAGTATCTGAGTTTCGAGTTTGGTGCTCGCTTAAGACAATGTGGAATTGTTTCACAGTTGACACCGCCTGGAACACCACAGCGTAATGGTGTGTCCGAACATCGTAATCGTACTTTATTAGAGATGGTGCGATCTATGATGTCTCTTACCGATTTGCCGTTATCGTTTTGGGGTTATGCATTAGAAACAGCTGCATTCACTTTAAATAGGGCACCATCAAAATCCGTTGAGACGACACCATACGAACTGTGGTATGGCAAAAGGCCAAAGTTGTCGTTTCTTAAAGTTTGGGGATGTGATGCTTATGTCAAAAAGCTTCAGCCTGAAAAGCTGGAACCCAAAGCGGAAAAGTGCATCTTCATAGGCTACCCAAAAGAGACAGTTGGGTACACCTTCTATCTCAAATCCGAGGGCAAAGTGTTTGTTGCTAAAAACGGAGCTTTTCTCGAGAAGGAGTTTCTCTCGAGAGAATTGAGTGGGAGGAAGATAGAACTTGATGAGGTTGTCGAACCTCTCATCCCTCTAGATGGTGGCGCAGGGCAAGGGGAAACCTCTGTCATTGCGACGCCGGTTGAGGAGGAAGTTAATGATGATGATCATGAAACTCCGGTTCAAGTTCCTATCGAACCACGCAGGTCGACGAGACCACGTGCTGCTCCAGAGTGGTACAGTAATCCCGTCATGTCAATCATGTTGTTAGAAAACAATGATCCTGTAAGTTATGAAGAAGCAATGGTGGGCCCAGATTCCAACAAATGGCTAGAGGCCATGAAGTCCGAGATAGGATCCATGTATGAGAACAAAGTATGGACTTTGTAAGTACTACCTGAGGACCGCAAGGCTATTCAGAACAAATGGATCTTTAAGAAGAAGACGGACGCTGACGGCAATGTGACCGTTTATAAAGCTCGACTTGTGGCAAAGGGTTTTTCACAAGTTCAAGGAGTTGACTACGATGAGACATTCTCACCCGTAGCGATGCTTAAGTCCGTCAGAATCATGTTAGCAATAGCTGCATTTTTCGATTATGAAATCTGGCAGATGGATGTCAAAACGGCGTTCCTTAACGGTTTCCTTAAGGAAGAGTTGTATATGATGCAACCCGAAGGTTTTGTTGATCCTAAGAATGCTAACAATGTGTGCAAGCTCCAGCGATCCATTTATGGACTGGTGCAACCATCTCGGAGTTGGAACAAACGCTTTGATGAGGTGATCAAAGCATTTGGGTTTATACAAGTGGTCGGAGAATCTTGTATTTACAAGAAAGTGAGTGGGAGCCCTGTGGCGTTTCTAATATTATAAGGGGATGACATATTGCTGATAGGAAACAACGTAGAGTTTTTGGAGAGCATAAAGGATTACTTGAATAAAAGTTTCTCTATGAAGGACCTAGGAGAAGCTGCTTACATTCTAGGCATTAAGATCTACTGGGATAGATCAAAACGCCTGATAGGACTTTCACAAAGCACGTACCTTGATAAAGTTTTGAAGAGGTTCAAAATGGAACAGTCCAAGAAAGGGTTCTTGCCAGTTTTACAAGGTACGAGATTGAGTAAGACTCAGTGCCTAGCAACTGATGAGGATAGAGAGCATATGAGCACCGTCCCCTATGCTTCAGCCATAGGTTCTATCATGTATGCAATGCTGTGCACTAGACCGGACGTTAGCTTGGCCATAAGTATGGCAGGCAGGTTCCAGAGTAATCCAGGAGTGGATCACTGGACTGCGGTCAAGAATATCCTGAAGTACCTGAAAAGGACTAAGGAGATGTTTCTCGTGTATGGAGGTGACGAAGAGCTCGCCGTAAAGGGTTACGTCGATGCAAGCTTTGACACAGATCCGGACGACTCTAAGTCGCAGACCGGATACGTATTTATTCTTAATGGGGGTGCGGTAAGTTGGTGTAGTTCCAAGCAAAGCGTCGTAGCAGATTCTACATGTGAAGCGGAGTACATGGCTGCCTGGGAGGCAGCTAAGGAGGGTGTCTGGATGAAGCAGTTCATGACGGATCTTGGAGTAGTGCCAAGCGCACTGAATCCAATAACCTTGTTCTATGACAACACGGGTGCCATTGCCCTAGCAAAGGAACCACGGTTTCACAAGAAGTCCAGACACATCAAACAACGCTTCAACCTCATCTGCGACTACGTCGAAGGGGAGGACGTAAATATATGCAAAGTGCACACGGATCTGAATGTAGAAGACCCGCTGACTAAACCTCTTCCACGGGCAAAGCATGATCAACACCAGAACTGCATGGGTGTTAGATTTATTACAATGTAATTCACATGATGATGTGAGGGCTAGATTATTGCCTCTAGTGCAAGTGGGAGACTGTTGGAATTATGCCCTAGAGGCAATAATAAATATAGTTATTATTATAATTCTTGTATCAAGATAATCGTTTATTATCCATGCTATAATTGTATTGAATGAAGACTTATATACATGTGTGGATACATAGACAAAACACTGTCCCTAGCAAGCCTCTAGTTGGCTAGCCAGTTGATCAAAGATAGTCAAGGTCTTCTGATTATGAACAAGGTGTTGTTGCTTGATAACTGGATCACGTCATTAGGAGAATCACGTGATGGACTAGACCCAAACTAATAGATGTAGCATGTTGATCGTGTCATTTTGTTGCTACTGTTTTCTGCGTGTCAAGTATTTGTTCCTATGACCATGAGATCATATAACTCACTGACACCGGACGAATACTTTGTGTGTATCAAACGTCGCAACGTAACTGGGTGACTATAAAGATGCTCTACAGGTATCTCTGAAGGTGTTCGTTGAGTTAGTTTGGATCGAGACTGGGATTTGTCACTCCGTGTGACGGAGAGGTATCTCGGGGCCCACTCGGTAATACAACATCACACACAAGCCTTGCAAGCAATGTGACTTAGTGTAAGTTGCGGGATCTTGTATTATGGAACGAGTAAAGAGACTTGCCGGTAAACGAGATTGAAATAGGTATGCGGATACTGACGATCGAATCTCGAGCAAGTAACATACCGAAGGACAAAGGGAATGACATACAGGATTATATGAATCCTTGGTACTGAGGTTCAAACGATAAGATCTTCGTAGAATATGTAGGATCCAATATGGGCATCCAGGTCCCGCTATTGGATATTGACCGAGGAGTCTCTCGGGTCATGTCTACATAGTTCTCGAACCCGCAGGGTGTGCACACTTAAGGTTCGACGTTGTTTTATGCGTATTTGAGGTATATGGTTGGTTACCGAATGTTGTTCGGAGTCCCGGATGAGATCACGGACGTCACGATGGTTTCCAGAATGGTCCGGAAACGAAGATTGATATATAGGATGACCTCATTTGATTACCGGAAGGTTTTCGGAGTTACCGGGAATGTACCGGGAATGACGAATGGGTTCCGGGTGTTCACCGGGGGGGAGGGCAACCCACCTCGGGGAAGCCCATAGGACTTGGGGGTGGCGCACCAGCCCTTAGTGGGCTGGTGGGACAGCCCAAGAAGGCCCTATGCGCCATAGGAAGAAAATCAAAGAGAAAAAAAAAGAGGAGGTGGGAAAAGGGGGAAGGACTCCTCCTTCCAAACCTAGTTGGACTCGGTTTGGAAGGGGAGGGCTGCCCCCCTTGGCTCGGCCGAAGTCCTTGGGGGTCCTTGGACCCCAAGGCAAGGCTCCTCCTCTTCCCCCTATATATACGGAGGTTTTAGGGCTGATTTGGGACAACTTTGCCACGGCAGCCCGACCACATATCTCCACGGTTTTACCTCTAGATCGCGTTTCTGCGGAGCTCGGGCGGAGCCCTGCTGAGATTAGATCAACACCAACCTCCGGAGTGCCGTCACGCTGCCGGAGAACTCATCTACCTCTCCGTCTCTCTTGCTGGATCAAGAAGGCCGAGATCATCGTCGAGATGTACGTGTGCTGAACGCGGAGGTGCCGTCCGTTCGGCACTAGATCGTGGGACTGATCGTGGGACGGTTCGTGGGGCGGATCGAGGGACGTGAGGACGTTCCACTACATCAACCGCGTTCACTAACGCTTCTGCTGCCCGGTCTACAAGGGTACGTAGATCGAATATCCCCTCTCGTAGATGGACATCACCATGATAGGTCTTCGTGCGCGTAGGAAAATTTTTGTTTCCCATGCGATGTTCCCCAACATTCCGGGCATGTGCCGAATGTTTGGCCACTGGAACTTTAGTTCGCCTCGTCTTCTACTCTGGTGGCGCCAGATTTCCGGGCCCTAGGCCGGATATCCGACCGTTGGAGGGTCTTGGGACCTTCCTTTGGGGCTTCCCCCTTCTCCGCGCCCACCTTCATGGTTGCTTGGCCTTCATTTTGAACGTATTTTAGGTTGTGTACCTGAGCATGCATAGAGTTTTCGTTCGATGTAGCATCCATGTCTCTTGGCTATCAAATAGTGAATCGCTAAGGAGAGATGTCATCTCATTTTCGATGGCACGTACACGGGATCTTGTCATAGGACCACTTGGAGCTTGAGGTGTTGGTGAGAGATCCATGGTGATGACCATGGGATGCTCCGCATCAGGAGAGGATGATGCGGACCATCCTACGGACATCACCATGTCAAGAGTCTGTCTGGCGAGTGAAACGTGTGATATCTACTTCATATATAAAGGTGAATCATCTCCTTTACAATTATTCATTTGACCCCTTCGAGGATGGTATACTACTTTACGCTCCCCTCATGTGCATGCATAGGTATTATCGGAGCAACACAGATGACAAGGAGGAATGCAAGCGCAAAAGTATGCCTACACCATCCGCGACGGAAGCATGGAAGAGAACACGGAAGAAAGTAGAAGATGACGGAGTGGTTGCAGGAGCAAGGATGGACGTTCGGGACCTCAACCGAATCATCTGAACCACCTCCCGAATCGTCGGAACAATCACCCACCTACGACGGTCGAATGCATGAGAAATTTCATCGCGAAGCCGGATCATCTGGTACCCCATCCGAATCATCCGGAAGGTACCCGGATAGTTGAGCCTACCTGCATGTTCTTTGGGATTTTGGCCTTGTATATTTTCCATCTTGCCCCTCACTTACCGCTTCGAGGCAAGCACTACAAGTAGATCTCCTCCTCCTCATTTCTAGGGTTAGCAAAGTGATAGCTCATACATATAGTTGAGCTTTGCTCCTTCTACTACCTCTTCCATGGATATTAAGACCTCCATGTGAGAAGACCCCTAGTGGATTCAAGCCCACTTGAGGGAAGATTCCTCCATGGAATTCAAGACCCATCTCTCCTAGAGATTTGGATGAACTACCTTGTATCTTTATTTCCCTAGTTGTTCTCGGATCTTGATGCACCTCATGCATTGCTTGTGATTTGACGAGTGCTTGTTGTTGATCTTGTCCATTAGAGTGTTTCCCCTTTGATTTCTCTATATTTTCCCCTCATGTTATTCGTGTTATTCGGGTTTTCACCCTTAAATTCGTGAAAGATCACGACGAAGGGCATGGCTAAAAGTGCATTATATCGACTGGAGGGGGGTGAATAGGCGATTTTTACAATTTCATTACTGAGGAAATTCCTAGTGAGGAAAGTCCTCAGTCATGAACTGAGAGCAACGAAAATAGTACAGGATCAGATGGGCAAAAACGTCTACAGCAAAGTACTCAACGTGATTTCAGAGATTCGGTTTGCACAGGTCACAAGTATAGGGTAAGCAGGTGAACATTAACTCACGTGAAGAATTTGAGGTGAGGAATTCAGAGAGAGTCTCAGTCAAATTCTTCAAAAAGTATAGATGAAAGTCTTCAACATGCAATTGAGGAAATGAGAAGGTTGAGGAAATAGAACCAGTAGCTTGATGAAGACAGATGTTGATGACCCAGTTCCAACTGATGTGACACTTGTACGTCTGGTTTGGAGCGGCTTGGTATTGAAACCAAAGGACACATAGTCCCGGGACACACAGTCCCTACCATATTTTCCTTGAGCTAAGGACACACAGTCCCTACCGTATTTTCCTTGAGCTAAGGACACACAGTCCTCGCCCAACACTCGTGGTAAGTCTTCATGGCAGACTTCCAAACCCACACAAACTCGGTCACCCGGCGATGCACAATTGACTGCTGGATGCTCTAGACCGTGATGCCTAATCGTCTGGAGAATACACGGTCATGAAAGGTAACAAGCGTCGGTTCCACATAGGAATAACTGCTTCAATGATGCTCAATCACTTGGGTTTTTGTTTGGGTTTGGGTGTTTGGGGTATTTCCTCACTTGATGATTTTCTCTGAAAGGCTCTAAGGAATTTGGGTTGCTCTAAATGACAAGTCTTAGTTTCTCTCGGAGCAGCCAACCAGCTAGTGGTTATGAGGGCCAGCTATTTATAGCCTGGGAGCATACCGACATGATTTGACATAAATGCCCTTAAATAATATGACCGTTGGGTGGATAATATCTATGACAGGTGGTGCGTGGCACCGCAACGGTCGGAACTTTCTACTGTGAAAGTCCTCATGTCTCTCACATTCCTCACTTTGAGGCTTTGGTAGATGTATGGCTTGGGTTGAGCATCATGAGGAAATTGATTCCATAGTTTTACCTCAACCCCCTTTAATAGTACGGTCTTCCTATGACTAAAGTATAAAGAAAATGTAACAGAAAGAGTAAATCTTCACACTTCAAAGTCTTCGGAGTGTTTTCTTCAGAACACACTGAATTCCTCATCTCCAATATCTTCATGAGGAATATGAATTTCTTCGCAATTTCTTCGCGATCAAAGTCTTCAAGGAATCACCAAAGTCTTCACCCGAAGACATACATTTTTAGGGGCCGATATTCATCGAATAACTCAAACTCCTCAAGGAATTATAGAGCATGTCTACACCATCAAACATATCAGTCTCTTAACCTATACGTCTTCAAACCACCAAAATCACTAAGGGGCACTAGATGCACTTACAATCTCCCCCTTTTTGGTGGTTGATGAGAATTAGGTTATGTTTTCAACGGTGATAATAATATGGAATGTCAGTATAGAGTTTGAGGAATTTGAAGTCAAGATACAGAGAAACTCCCCCCGATGATGTGCATGTTTTGAGGAATTTGCTTTGAACAGCAAATGCACATTGATGATTTATATCATGGAGATATCCCCCTCTATCTTGCAATTCATGCTTGCATTTGACTTATAGTATGAGGAATTTGAAAAGCATGATGAAAAATGGCGTCTGACGAATTTCAGCAAAAATGCATTAATTAACTTCAGGAATAAGCATGCGACGAAAAACGTTCAAAAGAGTCAGAACACCATGAGGCTTAAGTTACAACTCATTAAATCAAAAACTTTAGAAGAATCAAGAGTTTGTAACTTACTAAAGTTTATAAACCCATAAATAAATGTCACTTCAAGGCAAACTCTCAGATTTCTCCCCCTTTGTCATCAAGTGACGAAAAGGGACAGAAACTGAGGACTAACGCCCGTGAAGAAATTTCACTTCTGTGTTGATGTAGAGGTGTGAGCATCCTTGGAGTCAGACTTCTTCGTTGGACCAATTGTAGTATCCTGAGGTTCTTCATCTGAATCTGCAGTGCGGAATGAAGAAAATGAGTTGTCCACTAAGTCAGGAACTGGAATAGTCTTGGATTTCTTCTTGGGTGACCACGACCAGTCAATGTCTTGAGTGAATTCCACTTCTTCAAGTTCCTCAGGAGTCTTCAGGTGAGACAATATGGCCCAAGTGCGATCAAATACCTCATGAAGATAATAGTGATTTTTCTTCACAACATTCTGAGTTTCGTTGAGGGTTTTCACAATGGAGCCAAACTGGTATTTTACCCACTTGTGATTGCGATCGACTTTCTAGTGAAGACTGAGGAGAAGCTCTTTGTTAGTCATCACCCTTGGGGCAGTTGGGCTTGGAGGTTTTGCTCTGCCATCAGATTCTTGAGTGGCAATGTCATCATACGAGGAACAAGAGGCAGCCTTGCGAAATTCACCATCCAGGGGCCGATTTCCTTCATCAATCAATGACTTTCCTTTGCCTTCAACATGTTCAAAATATATCTTGATGACTTTGAGAGGCGGCAGATAACCGAGGTGATTCTGAAAGTCACGTTGGTAGTTGATGGGAGATCTATTTCTGATGAATCTCATGATCCAAGGTGCATAAATATTCAGCTCAAATGGTGACAAAGCATTGTGATCCAAAGTCCTCAAGAAAAAATCGTGAAGATTCATTTTGTTGCCATGAATGACGTGGAACAGGATATTCTTCATGATCCCAACAACATATACCTCCTTATCATGCCCTTTTATTGGTGCGATGGAATATGACAAAATTCTGTAAACTGTCCTGGGCACGTACTTCAATTTGTTCGCTAGGAATCTTGTCCTCGGAGGTTGGCTTGGAGCCAAAGGTTTCGTGAGGACTTCCATTAGATGGTTTGGCAGCTCTCTTTCATCATAGAGTCTAATTGCTTCATCTGAAGGTATTGATATCGGTAAATCTCGAAGCAATTCAGTGGTTGGAGATTTGTAGTGGGTGTACAGTGTCATCCAGTCCAAGACCCACGAGTTGATGTTTTTTGGGTCACCGGAGATGTGCAGTGTGGTATAGAACTGAAGAATAATGTCAGTATTCCATTAACCAATAGATGTGCAGAATGGCAATAGCCGTGCATCGTGAAGAACATTGAATATTGGGGTGAAGCAAGGAATTTCCTCCATGTCACAATGAGGAATATGGGTGTGATGAAATATCTTCGTTCTCCCATAGAGCACAAAAGCATAGTATTTGAGTTGAGTTTTGGTGCAGAAGCTTTTGTGCCTGATGTGAAGCCTATCATAAGGATCTTCTCCTGTGAAGAAATGATGTTCATCATAGAAGTCTTGCTTCTAAAACTTTGGCCTCTTTGAGAAGGGTTGATGAGGCTTTGGTTGAAGATTATGATGCTGCTCATCTTGAGGAGTTTGGGCCACCACAATTGCAGTTTCAGGATTTTCCACTATAATTGCATTTTCATCAGCAGCAGTTCTCTCCTGAGATGAGGCATTTTCATCAGGAGCTTGTTCTTCAGTTTGAGGTTTTAGCTATGCTGAGTGCGTAGATGTAGTTCCTGGTGTAACAATTTCCTTTTCAGTTTCTTCAGCTGATGCAGCTGAATCTTGATCTGGTGCTCATTTCACTTGCGTGCTCTTTTCATCAGAGCCAGAAAGTATTTCAGTGGCTTCAGGAGTTTGAGGAATTTGAGTTGTTATTGGCGAGTTTGGGTGAGCTTTTTCCCAGAACTCATCTGGATAAGAGGTGTGCTGCTTCCAATGTCTTCATCACCCTGCTTTTCTTCAGCAGTCTTTTTTGGGTTTTGAGGAGGAGGTGTTGTGACCGTAGGAATTTGATCTACTTGAATTTCCTCATCCATTAGCGTGGATGTAGAAAATTTATTATCATCCATTTCCTCATCCTGTTCTGGAATGATGTACTCTTCACCAAATGGAACAATCATATATGATCGTGCTACATTGAGGGGAGTAGCATCCACTAGAGCTGATGAAGTAGGCATAGTCTCCATGCGTTTTCCCTCTGAAGACTCTGAAGTAGTTGAAGCTTTTCTCTTTTTGGCTTCCTTCTCAGCAGCTTTTGTTTTCTGCACGTCCAATGCAGACGGAAGAGTCACTTTCTTCACCTTTGAAGACTTTGGTGAAGGATCATTTTCATCAGGCATTGCTTTGGCAGTGTCTGCCTGGCAGATTCTTCGGTAGGAATATGCTAAGAGATTTCATCACCAGCCTCTACTTCTTCTTCATCAGAGTCAGGCAATGTTATAGTATAGCTGGGCTGAGGATTTTATGGTTTCTTTGCGGCTGCAACCCTGCTGTTGTATTCATCAACTGCAGCAGTTGCTGCTTTGACAAACTTCACTTTGACACCCTTTTGATCAGCATGAAGACTTGTATATGCATCAGTGAGGCTTTTCAACTCTGCCTGAGTAGAAACAAGTTTCTCAGGCGTCAGGTTGAGGATGTTTTCCTTCAAGAATTTCTCCTTTTTAACCTTCGCAGTCTTAGCCTGTTTGGCTTGCTGATCCTTCCATTTTGCCTCATTGATGAAGGAGGTGATCATGTGACTGAGTCCAGGTGGAAGTTACAAGTCATCAATTGGTGTGTTTGGATCCTCATACCAGAGATCGATGAAATTCAGCACAACTTTGGGGTCTAGTGCAAGGGGAATGGTGCTCCCAGTAGCTTGTGCAACTCTTTCTTGCTTGTTCCTAATGATGGCTTGAAGAGTTTCATCATCATATTATTCACTTCCTTCTGATGCAGAAGGAATGTTGACAATCTTTCTTGGACTTGGCATGGTACCTCTACCAGCAGTCATCTTAGTCTTCAACAGACCAGGTGAAGATTTTGAAGCTGAGCCTATGGCAGGTGGTACACAAGAACTTGGATTGCCTTGTTGATGCTGACTAAGCTGTGACTGTATAGGCGGTGACAACTTTATTGCAGTTGAGGACTTGGCAGTTGTTATTTCTATGTTCTGATGAAGTTGCTCTTTTGATACTGCTAATGAGGCCTTTGGCTTGAGACTTGGTTTCTTCAACAGAATCTTCTTCTGAGGTTTTTCTGTAGCAGAAGCCTCGGCAGTAGAAGAAATGGCAGTTGTAGCTGCAGCAGCAGAATCCTCATTAAACTTTGTGTCAGCAACTTTAGCCTTTTTCTGCAGCTTAGACAAATACTTGTGTTTTTCATCAGGATAATCCTCAATTGTGGCTACGCTTGAGGGATGTGTTGTTTGTTGATCTCCCTGTGGCAACCTTTTGCAAGGTGGTTTGAGGACAAACTTCCTGGCATATTTTGGACTGACATACCTATATTCCTTCCACTCCTTTGACCATTTGCGTTCAATCTTTTGAAGCCTTACCTTGCATTTTTCCATAGTTTCTTTTCCATGAATTTTTCATCTGGAGTGCAATACTCAGCATATATCTCCTCAGGGATCTCAAAGGCAGTGTTTCGTTCCAGCTTATTGCCACCCTTCTGTTTTCTATCTTCCTCCATTTTTTCCAGCTGAGGTTTTTGCTGAGGAATTTGTATTCTTGAGGAATATAAGGACAGAGGTAATGTTTCTTCAAGAAATGTTGCAAATGAGTTAAGTTGACGAGAACCTAGTGATTTATCAGCTGACATTTTGTACCAGTGAAGAGAGTATACATGTGAAGAATTTCGAGAGGTCATATGCGTTCTCAGATTTGAGAAAATTAAAAAAATTCTTAATTTGAGGAATTTGACCAGTGATTCGAGGAATTTGACTAAGCATTCTGATCTTGGGTTCCAGAGTTGTGCAGATTCGAAAATTTACACAACTGGGGAATCTCGTGAAGAATTTAGTGGCTTAGTGAAATTCATCATGTGTTGTAGACATGGGTGTGCACAGCTGAGAGGTTTTGTGAGGAAAAATTGATTTCACAAATCTTAAGAAAATAAATAGATCAACAGGGGCAGTAAAATAGGATTTTAGTTACCATGTGCGAAGAACATGATGAACTTGGGAAGTAAAAGCATAAGTTCTTCGGTCCAGATCTTTAGTGCCCTAACTCGACGACTGAAGACAGCTACGCGGCGGCGGAGGAAGATGTTCCACGGGCAACGTGAGTGCGGCGATGGCGAGGTCGAGGCAGTGAAGATTTTCCTCACCGACGACAAAGATGATAGCGGCGGCGCTAGGTTTTGAGCTTGAGGGGAGAAGACGAGAGGGAGAGAAGAGTTTTGACTGAGGGGGTAAGGGACTATTTATAGCTCAGGTAAACACAGTCCGAAGCAATAACTTCGGATGAAACTGCCCTTGACCTTTCGTCTCTGCATAACACGTGCTACCCACCATCGAAGCGGTGGAGATCGCGGTTATCCGTTCAGGAGTAGTGGGTGCGGTTACTATGGTAACTTTTAAAATATTTTTTGGAATTTTGAGGATTTTGTTTCAAAGTTCTCGGCTGACAAGGACTCATTGAGGATTCTGAACAAGTGTCAATCAGAACGCATATGAAGAATTGAGAATAGACTGGGTTGAGCTTAGAATAGAGGGGATACGGGTCCGATCACATTTACTTAGAGGAAATATCAAATCAAAGACTTAGCAATAAGTGAATGTTGTTGAGGAAATTGAAAACTCATTATAATATATATATATATATAGTCAATGAAGATCATCACGGATTTTTTTTGAAGAATTTGAAAATTTGATGACTGGAAATTTTGAGGAAATTGTGAAAAGTCTCAGATTGAAGAGTTTCAACTTTGAAGAATTTCCAACTTGAAGAATTTCAAAGTTGGTGGTGGCGTGACCCACCGTATAAGAATGATGATTTCAAGCGCCGCATACAATTGTCGTAGGGTCGTGAGAACCAAATTCTTCATTAATTTCTTCACACTTAGAGTGATATTCTTCATTGATTGAAGAAAATTGTTACTTCGTGTGTTGCACATCTAAGTCATCAATTTTCCATAAGTCTTAGGATGTGTGCATGTTTACAAGACATTTGAGGATTCTAGGATATTTAGCTCACATTGCAACTTGCAAATCCTTCTCTCATCCAAGGGCTTTGTGAAGATATCTTCTAGCTGGCAGTCAGTCTTCACATGTTCGATGATGATATTGCCCGTGAGTACATGATCACAAAGAAAATGATGATGAATCTGGATGTGCTTGGTCTTCGAGTGGTCTACTGGGTTGTACGCGATCTTGATTGCACTCTCATTGTCGCAGTAGAAGGGCACATTCTTCATGTTGATGTCATAGTCTCTAAGGGTTTGCTTCATCAATATCCGTTGTGCACAGCAAGATCTAGAAGCAATGTATTCAGCTTTAGAAGTGGAGAGTGATATGTAGTTGTGCTTCTTTGAGGACCAACAGACTAAAGATCTTCCAAGGAAATGACATGTGTCTGACGTTGACTTGCGATCCACATGGTCACCAGCATAATCAGAATCAGAATATCCAACGAGATGAAGGTTTGAGCCCTTGGGGTACCATAATCCTAGTGTTGGTGTGTGAGCTAGATATCGAAGAATATGTTTCACAACCTTATGGTGTGATTCCTTCGGTTTTTCTTGAAAGTGTGCACACATGCAAACACTAAGCATAATATCTGGCCTAGATGCACATAGGTACAATAAAGATCCAATCATAGAGGATATACCATTTTCGTCAATGCAGAGGTGGTCGTTGGTAGGCATAGGTATCTTGACGCCTTTGCATTCATACATGCCGAATTTCCTCAAAACATCCTTGAGGTATTTCTCCTGAGATATGAAGATGCCATTGCGTTGTTAACGAATTTGTAGACCTAAGAAGAATTTCAGCTCCCCCATCATGGACATTTGATATTCTTCACCCATCATGTAGGCAAATTCATCACTGTAACGTTTGTCAGTACAACCAAAAATTATGTCATCGACATATATTTGGCACAGGAATAGTTTGTTATAGGTTTTGTGAAAAGAGTAGGATCAAGTGAACCGGGTTTGAAGCCTTTCTTCATGAGGAATTCCTCGAATGTAGCATACCACGCCCAAGAGGCTTCCTTGAGGCCATAGAGTGCCTTTTTGAGTGTGAACACTTTGTCATGGTGCTTTAGGTGTTCAAACCTGGAGGGTGTGCAACATATACTTCTTCCTCAAGCTTACCATTGAGGAATGCACTTTTCACATCCATTTGATATAGAGTAATATTGTGATGGTTAGCATAAGCAAGTAATATTCGAATAGCTTCAATTCTTGCAACAGGTGCAAAAGTTTCATCAAAGTCAATTCCTTCAACCTGTGTGTAGCCTTGGGCTACAAGTCATGCCTTGTTCCTCACAACCTGACCATCCTCATCTTGCTTGTTTCGGTAGATCCACTTGGTGCTGATGATATTGTGCTTGCGAGGATATGGTATTTTTACAAGTTCCCACACGTCATTTATCTTGAACAGAAGAAGTTCATCTTGCATGGCTGGAATCCACTCAGGTTCCATGAAGGCTTCAGCAACTTTTGAGGGTTCTGTGATAGACACAAAAGAGTAATGCCCACAAAAGTTAACAAATGGTGAAGCTTTTGAGCGAGTGAGAGAATCTAGTGCATTAATGTCATCGAGGATTTTGTCAAGTTCCACTTCATTTGCAATCATTGGATGAGCTGGTTGAAGACTTTGGTTGGGCTGAGGAACTTGATCTATAGCATTTTCCTCAGATGCTTCTCCTTGAATTTCACCAGTGTTGGGGACGACTTCTTCAACAAGGGGTTGTTCCTTAGTAGGAGTGATACCTTCAGTATCCTTGAGCTTGATGGCTTCCTCAGGAGTCAATTTATCAGGCAGAGGAGGTAGTTTCTCTCTTTGTGAGCCGTTAGTTTCATCGAACCGCACATCTACAGTTTCAACAACTTTGTTGTGATAGATGTTGAAGACTTCGTAGGTGTACAAGTCCTTCCCATAACCAAGCATAAAACCCTCATGTGCTTTAGGTGCAAACTTTGAGCCATGGTGAGGATCTCTAATCCAGCATCTTGCACCGAAGACTTTGAAATAACTTACATTTGATTTCTTGTTAGTGAGGAGTTCATATGCGGTTTTCTTGAGGAATTTGTGAAGATATACCTGATGACCCACAAGTGTAGGGGATTTATCGTAGCCTTTTCGATAAGTAAGAGTGTCGAACCCAACGAGGAGCATAAGGTACTGACAAGCGATCTTGAGCAAGGAATAACTGCAAGCACTGAAAGGTAACTTTTTATGGGTTTTCTATTATAAGCAACAAGGAAATAAATGCAAGGAAAGTAAATGGTGCCGAGGTGCATCAAGTGGCCCAATACTTTTGAATACAAAGGATAAGACAGAGGACTAAACTTATAAAGACTAAGGCGTTCCTGAGGACAAATGGGAGAGATAGTCAAGTGCTTTCACCTTATTCCGTCTAGTACTATGTTTTTATTGATAAGTGTTATGTGGGTGGAACATTACTAGTGCACCGTCTAGGCTAAGACAAGTACACTCTTATGGTTAAACCCCTTGCAAGCATCCATAAATACAAGAGAGAAATTAAGGCAAAGCCTAACCATAGCAATAAACTTTAGGATCAAATACTCCCTGATGCAAAAGCATGCGAACTGGGGTTCAGATTTCTGTCACTCCGGCAACCCATCATAAGCATTCTTTATACACGATGCATTCCCCTAGGTCCTTAAAAAGGCAAAGTTTTATGTAGTCGACATTCACATAACACCACTAGAAGAATAACACCACAACTTAAATATCAATCAACACATATTACTTCAACATCATATGATTAATAGCAACTAGACTTCTCCCATGTCCTCAAGAACTAACGGAACTACTCACAAGACATAAAAGAGATTATGATCAGAGGGGATGAAAATATGATGAACAATCTGGCCATAACAATAATTCTCCAACAAAACTCAATAGCATTCACCACAAAAGAGTAATCAACATCAGTAGAGTAAAGGGGGTGAATAGTGCAAGGTACAACTCCGATTGCAATGGTAAAGTGAGATGGGTGAAGATAGAGATGGTGCTGGTGATGATGATGATGGTGATGATGATCTCGATGATGCATGTGACGATGGTGATGACGATGAGGACGATCTCCCCCTCTGGGAGTTCTCCCTGGTGGAATCTGCCCGCCGGAAAGGTCTTTTCTTCTCTGCAGGTTTCCGCCGCAGAGCGGCGGCGGAACTGTGCAAACTCTTCTGTCCACAGGATTTTTAGGTCACCAGGGTCATATATGCCAAAGAAGGGCACTGGAGGTGGGACGCACCACCCAGGCGGCCTCCCTGCGCGGCTAGGAGGCAAGATGCACCACCAGGGCTCCTCGGTGCCTGGTGGTCCCCCTCCGGCCCTTCTTCAGCATGTCTTCGTGATTTGTTCGGAAACTTCTTTCCCGTAAATTTCAGCTCAGTTGGAGATATTTTGATATAGCAACTTTTCATGCTCTTTTCTCCGCTGAATCCTGTGTGTGCTGTTTCGGCGCCGACAAGTTGTAAACTGTGTAAAATAAGCCAAAACACTATAAGAACAACATCATATTGTGAAATATATCAATGAATAGAGACAAATTATGATACAAAATAGTGATGCATTTTGGACGTATCAACTCCCCAAAGCTTAGACCTCCCAAGCGAATAGTGAGCTCGATAAACCTGTTCACAAGTTTAGAGAGTGAAGTGTCGATAAATACGAATACGAACAAGAAGCATCATAATTTCTCTACTAAAATCAACCATCCTCAACAGCAATCTCAACTCATAAGGTTCATATGAAAGAGTAATATGAATTACAATCAAAAGTAGGGCTAAAGAAACTCATCAAACCAGGGCAAACATGTCCTTGGTCAAAGAACAACTAATAACTTTTAACTTTTGTTCTTCCACTTGTATTTTGATGAGATCAATTGAAGCTTTTTGAAAGAACATGTTATTAGTCAAGAAGTAAAAATGCTAACACAAAGGAAGATGTTTGCTTTAGCTAGGCTTAACAAACAACTTACGTATCTTAATGATAATGTCAACAAAGTTGTGATATGGCAATTCTCAATGAAACAATATAAATGCATTCATCTTTCTCAACATAAGGTGTCTGCTATTTTATAGGATAGAAAGAAGTAGGTTTACTGACTCAACATAGAAGTAAAGGATTAGCCCTTCGTAGAGGGAAGTACGGAAAATTCATGTGCTAGGGCTTTTAGAGATTTTGAAATCAATAAGATTGTAAAACAAGATTTTGGGAGGTGCATAATTCTTCAACGAATGCTAGCAGATAGCCCAATACTTCTCATGCTGGACAAGTTTTGAGGAATGGCTCCCAAAGTGGGGATGATCACATCCCCTTAGTCTCCTTTGTTTATCACTATCAAAGTTTTCTGATTTCTCATAAATAGAGCATGAAGGAGGTTTTGTTTGTTGCTATTATCTTTTACGGGCTAGGCGCAGTCATGCCAGTCCCTCCTTGTATTAGGGGTTCGTAGATTAGACATGCAAACCCAGGATAAAGCTTGTCCTATATGAGAAGATCATGAATTATCTACTACTTCCTCATGAGCTAAAACAGAGGCACAAAATAGGAAATAATATTTTGAAAGTTTAAAGATAGCATATGAGTAATATACTTTAGGAGTGGTGGTGAAATACCACATATAGGGAAGGTATGGTGGACTCTTGGGAAGGTTAAGGTTTCAAGGTATGGGTGCACAAGCAGTAATCCCGCTTAGTACAAGGGTTGGCTAGCAAAGGCTTTTGAAAGCACACAAATGATGTTGACTTGGATGCAAAACAATATAAAGTTTAACATAAATAATTGGCATGAAACATCAAGTTGTCTTCCTTGTCAGCATATGATGACGAGTTGATGGATATACTTCTCGCCCCTCATTGGTTACCCCAAGTGGAAGGTGGAGATGTAGTCAGCAGCAGATTTCCCTTACATGGGGACTGTAAGGTTTATCGAACCAGGAGGACCCCGAGGATCGACAAGTAGGTGTCCGCTGCTCTGGCGCTAGCAGAAGACGTGGACCTACACACAACAATAAATAACTTTGCTCCCAACGAGTACAAAGAGGTTTTCAACCTCTCTGGCATTGTAGTTTGCAAAGGATCAAAACACAAGCGGTAATAGTGATAGTGATTGCAACGGAAAAGTAAATGAAAGCAATAAATGTTGGAGGTGTAAACAATGTTGGTAATATGGACCGGAGTCACATGATGTTCACTAGTGATGTATCTCTCCCGAAAGACGATAAAAAACTATGCATGGGTAAACAAATTACAGTTGGGCAATTGACAGAATTATAAACGCACCACAATGCTAATTATGCTACTTGAAAGTTAGAGGCTCAATAGTAATGGGTAGAACGCCAAGACAAATAGACCGTTTATTCATCAGCATCTACTTACTAATCATCCACCTTGAGATATATATCCAGAATATCTCGTTGGTATTAATTTGCGAGCCCCACCCAAAGTGTAAACTCAAACCAACGGACAACTGCATTAACAAACTTTGCGTAAGGTAAACAATACTTGCAACGCGGTCACAAGTGCCGGTATTTTCTCCCTCGTGGCAACAACACATCCCCTAGTCTCATGTTTATGTCACTCAAGCTAGACATCAGGGGGCATGAACTCACAATCATGCATAACGCTCCATCTTGGAGTTACAGTCAACTACTCGACCAAAGCAATAAAGAGCAACGGAGAACATGAATGAATCACTAAAGAACATAATATAAAATCATAATCAAATATATAAATCATCACAATCTGAACATAATCTCATAATCCATCAGATCCCAACAAACCGAGCATAGCAATAGGAGGGAAATTACATAGATGCCTTGATCATGTAGGGCGGCTCACAAGGGCTAATCATTGAAGCACAAGATTGGAGAGAATACATCACATAGCTAATGGTCATGGACTCATGGTCCAAGGAGGACTACTCACGGCACGTCAGAGAAGTGTCCATGGCAGTGGAGAAGCTCCCGAAGGTCAATCCTCCCTCCGGCAGGGTTCCTGGAAGAGGTCTCCTGACGCTCCCGATCTCAGAGGCGCTGCGTCGGCGGAACGATGGAGAAATTTGCGATTCTGGGTATGATGGAAGGGTTTCCGATCAGAGGGGTAAATATAGGCCAAAGGAGGGCGTCAGAGGAGGTGGGGCCCACCCAAGCGACCAATGGGCGCGGCCAGGGGCCAGACTGCGCAGGGAGGCCGCCTAGGCATCCCCTGGCTCCCCTCTGGTCCATCTTGGGTGCTCCGGAATCTTCCGTCACACTGATTTTTATATATTTTTCTTGGGATTTTTGGGGCTCTGGAAATTTGGGTAAAAGTCCCTGCAAAAAAAGACATCAGCAGACAGAAACTGGCATTGGGTGCACTGAGTTAGTAGGTTAGTGCAAATATGTGTAAAAAGGTATGAAAGTGTAGCAAAACATATAACAATGTCACCCAAAAGATCATGGAACAAGCAGAAATTATAGATACATTTGGGACGTATCAACATCCCCAAGCTTAATTCATGCTCGTCCTCGAGTACGTAAATGATAACACAAATATATTTTGTGGTGACATGCTAACACACATATAAGAACTTCAAAGTAAAGCAAGTAAGATATGCAATTCAAGTCAAGACAATAACAAGAAAGAGTCTATATTTAGTATTGAAATTAGCAAAGTAAGAACATAAAGGTGCAAGAGCTCTCGCTGTCCGTGACTCGAATGTATCCAAATGATGTTTGCATGCAAGAAGTGAGAGATGGGTTTAGAGCATAAAAATATTTTTTTTCAATTGAGAACTCAATCTACTAAACTTCAAACTTGGTCTCCTTTGGAATCTTATTTTGACTCATCCCAGATCACTAGTCACGCACAAGTCAAAATGATCCTCCCTTTCGACTTTCAGCACTCATGCAATGGATGAGCGCAAGCAAGATATGTTGGCACTTAGGATAGCAAAGAGAGCAATGATGGGGAAGGAATACAAAAAGGTGTGAAAGGCTCACATCAATGAGGACAACCATAGGCGAGAGAAAGACAAATGATAGGTATGATGTGAGGAGTAGGGATTGCCAAGCAACGGATGCACATATGAGAAACGGTATGCTCTACAATGGAACTAGTGGGGGTGCATCCAACTTGCTTGCTCATGAAGACCTAGAGCTCATTTGAGGAGAGTCATCATTGGAATATACAAGACAAGTTCTATATTGTAAGGGTCCCCACATAGTTATGCATGAATGATAATCTCTATGGAGTACAAATATAACAATGGAATACGAGTGTGGATCTTTCAAAAGGAATAGTAGTGTTGCCCCCTTCTCTCTTTTTTTGTGGCCTCTTTGGCTCTTTCTATTTATCTCTCATTTGTCCTCTTTGGGATCTTTTCATTTGTCCTCTTTGGGATCTTTTCCTCACTAAAGGGCAACACTCTATGTTTTAGAAGAATAAAAAGAAGATCATCACACTTTATAATAAGTACTCACATAAAGATAAATGAAAACTATCATGATGTATGCAAATGTATGCCTCTGCGAGTGTAGCAGGATATGCAATGATACCAGTGCGTCATGTAGCAATAATAAGGGCAAGGAGACAAATACCCCGAGGAGGAGTGTCTGGGGGTTTGGTTATCCTTGCGCATCCTCGACCCATGGTAACGTGAGGGTACTCAATATATTCCAACCCCTCCACGGGTTAGCGATCAATCTAGTAGCTAGAGTTCTCAACTATTTTTTTTAGTTTTTGAAAAACACATAGATTTTCCAAAATACGACACATATCACTAATAGGCTCAATCTCTTGGCACCAATAGTCCAAACATTACTCAAATCAATACCTCAAATCTATTGCAAGTTACTACTATACTTAAATAGAAACCTCAATTACCTACTCATGCAAGACACACTACTCAGTGCAACAAGCCAACTCTCTAAACAAGATAAGAATGATAACTCAAGAGAGTTCCAAAAGAAAACTAAATAATAGCTCTTAAAAAGATAAAGCATCAAAACTAAGAGTTAAGCATGACAGTAGCTATGAAAAGATAAAGAACACAAAAAAAGATAAGCATGAAAACCTATGTTGTGTTCTAGGGTGGAGTGGAGCGTGTTTCTCTCCCAACCAAGGAAGGCTAGGTTTCCGACTTTTTATGAACAGCAACCAAAACTAAAAAAACTAAAAAGTAAAGAGCGGGACGCTCCAAGCATAGCACATAACATATGAAGTGATAAAAATATAGCATGGAGATGGACGAACTGATGATTGTTGATGGAGAAGGGGATGCACGAGGGCATCCCCAAGCTTAGACGCTTGAGTCACCTTGAATATTTCTTGGGGATGCATGGGGGCATCCCCAAGCTTGAGCGCTTGACACTCCTGGATCTTCTTTCATCATCTTCCATCGCATACTTGAAAACTCCCTTCATACGAAACTCATCATAAGCTGATTAGAGTGGTTAGTACCCATAAAAAAATAATTTATTCCCTACTGGAAATAAGGATTTTCATGAATAGATACTGTTTCTCAAGATTTCCAAAAGGTTTTTGCAAAGAAAAAAGCAAGCTTAAGATTTGCAAACCGATGAAAACGCAAAACGTGGCAGAATTTGTGAAAAACAAAACGACAGGTAGTAAATAATTTTTTCGGGGCACTTCTGCAACTCAAATCAAAAAACTTAGAACATAGGCCGGAAATACAATTATATAGAGCATGATTTAAAAAACATTTATATCAAAAAGATGATCTGGTTATTTTTGGTGAATTTTTCCGTCAAACAGACAAAATCTGTTTCTGGACAGCATGTCACAACTTTTGAACTTTCTTGCAATGGGAGGCTAAAACTTGGCACAAAGCTTGAAAATAAAGATACAATGATGTTTCTACAGTAGTAACAAGCATCAAGACCACTAAAACTAAAAGTAAAAGAACAAATTGGGTTGCCTCCCAACAAGCACTTTCTTTTATGCCTTTGAGCTAGGCATGATGCAAGAAGATCAAGTATTATCAACTCCATAAGAATAACTTGACCGAATAACGGACTCATAAGGTAACTAAATCTTCTTTCAAGGGAAGTGTTCCATTCCCTTTTTAAGGGGAAATTGGAATCTAATGGTCCCTTCTTTCATGTTAGTGATAGCACCAATGGTGCAGAGAAAAGGACGTCCAAAATAATTGGACATGAGGGATCACACTAAATGTCCATAATAAGAAAATCAACAGGCACATAATTATCATTGACAACAATAAGAACATCATCAATTCTCCCTAAAGGTTTCTTTATGGAAGAATCAACAAGACGAACACCAAAAGAACATTGATCAAAAGGTTTCGAATCAAGCATATTATACATTCTTTTGGGCATAACGGAGGCACTAGCTCCAACATCACATAAAGCAAAGCAAGAGATATTATTCAATTTAATTTTGACCATAGGATCCCAACCATCTTCTAGTTTTCTAGGAATATAAGTCTCTAGCTTGAGCTTCTCCTCCCTAGATTTGATAAGAGCATTGGTAATATGCTCGGTGAAGGCAATATTTAGTGTACTAGTGTGGGGGGTCTTTAGCCATTCTTTGCAAAAAAAAGTGATCACTTCGAAAAGACTACAATTGTCAAAATCAAGATTACTACCATTAATTAAAGTGGTAGTGATATCATCTAAGCTCATTCTTTTGGTATTCTCTAAGTTCAAAGGACCTTCTTGTCCTATAGTTGAGGTATTAGCATCACCATTAATAGGTCCATCTGGACTAGTGGTGTGATGGGTGCTAAAGGTTTTGAGATCCTCAACAACTTGTATAGTAGCAAGGGTAGTGTGTATAGGAAGGCTCTTAATCCGATCTTCCTCTTCTTTTTCTCTAGCCCATCTATCGTTAAGTTTGGCTAGCATTCTTATGTTCTCATTAATTTGGACTTGGATAGCATTCATGGGTGTGGTGTTCCTTTCCTCAAGGGGGAAGTTCTAATTTTAAGCATCTCTACATCATGAGCTATCTTGTCTACCTTCAAAGAGAGACTATCTATTTTTTCTAATTTCTCTTCTACACTCTTGTTGAAGGCTTTTTGAGAAGTAATGAAGTCTTTAAGCATGCTCTCTAATTTAGAAGTTGAGTTTTTGGTCCTAGGATAAGTGTTGTTGTTCCCATAGTTGTTGGATGGAATGGTCTAGGGTTGCTACCAAAATTACTCCTATAAGCATTATTATTAAAGTTATTCCTAGAAATAAAATTAACATCAACTTGCTCTCTTTCTTGAGCAACCAAAGAATTTAAAGGAACATCATGAGGATCAATAGGAGCTTTCTTAGTGAGTAAAGTCATGATCATGTCAACCTTATCATTAAGGGATGAGATCTCCTCAACAGAGTTTACCTTCCTACCTGTTGGATCTCTCTCGGTGTGCCATTGAGAATAATTTTTCATCATCTCGTCTAATAGTTTCGTGGCAGCACCAAGTGTAGTTGACATAAAGGTTTCTACCGGGGCCGAGTCCAACAGATTCCGTGTGGTAGAGTTAAATCATGCATAGAATGTTTGGATAACCATCCAAGTAGTCAAACCATGTGTAGAGCAATTCTTAACAAGAGATTTCATACGTTCCCAAACTTGGGCAACGTGTTCATTATCTAGTTGCCTAAAATTCATAATGTTACTTCTTAACTGGATAATCTTAGCAGGCGGGTAATACTTCCTAATAAAAGCATCTTTGCACTTATCCCAAGAATCTATGCTATTCCTAGGAAAAGATTGAAGCCAAACTTTAGCTCCTCCTATCAAGAAGAAAGGAAAAAAGCTTAAGTTTAACAATATCACCATCTACTTCTTTGTATTTTTGCATATCACAAAGCTCAACAAAATTATTCAAGTGCAAAGTAGCATCATCTCCAGCACCGGAGAATTGATCTTTCATAACAAGTTTCTGTAAAGTAGGTTTAATATCATAGGAGGTAGCCCAGTGGCGGGAGCACCAATAGGAATGCAGATAAAGTCATTTTTGTAGTTACTAGTGAAGTCACACAACTTGGTGTTTTCAGTGGAACCCATAGCAACAGCAACAAGCAAGAACAAAGCAACTAATTTTTTTGTGGTTTATGGTATAAGACTCTAAAGCAAAAACTAGAAGGCAAACTAACAAGACTAAAAAGCAAAGGTAAAAGATACTGTGCAACTCCCCTATCTTGAAGACCGGAGTTCCCCGGCAACGGCGCCAGAAATTTTCTTGATGACGAGTTGATGGATATACTTCTTGCCCCTCGTTGGTTACCCTAAGTGGAAGGTGGAGATGTAGTCAGCAGCAGATTTCCCTTACACGGTGACTTTAAGGTTTATCGAACCAGGAGGACTCTAAGGATCAACAAGTAGGTGTCCGCTCCTCTAGCGCTAGCAGAAGACGTGGACCTGCACACAACAATAAATAACTTTGCTCCCAACGAGTACAGAGAGGTTGTCAACCTCTTCGGCCTTGTAGTTTGCAAAGGATCAAAACACAAGCGGGAATAGTTATAGTGATTGCAACGGAAAAGTAAATGAAAGCAGTAAATGCTGGAGGTGTAAACAATGGTGGTAATATGGACCGGAGTCACATGATGTTCCCTAGTGATGTCTCTCTCCCAAAAGACGATAAACAACTATGCATGGGTAAACAAATTATAGTTGGGCAATTGACAGAATTATAAACACACCACAATGCTAATTATGCTACTTGAAAGTGAGAGGCTCAATAGTAATGGGAAGTACGCCAAGACAAGTAGACCGTTTATTCATAAGCATCTACTTACTAATCATCCACCTTGAGATAACTATCCAGAACATCTCGCTGGTATTAAGTTACGAGCCCCACCCAAAGTGTAAAGTCAAAGAAACGGACAACTGCATTAACGAACTTTGCGTAAGGTCACAAGCACCGTTGTTTTCTCCCTAGTGGCAACAGCACATCCCCTAGTTTCATGTTTTTGTCACTCAAGCTAGACATCGGGGGGCATTAACCCACAATCATGCATAACGCTCCCTCTTGGAGTTACAATCTACTACTTGGCCAAAGCAATAAAGAGCAATGGAGAACATGCATGAATCACTAAAGAATATAATATAAAAGGATAATCAAATATATAACTCATCAGAATTTGGACATAATCTCATAATCCATCGGATCCCAGCAAACCGAGCATAGCAATAGCAGGAAAATTACATAGATGCCTTGATCATGTAGAGAAGCTCACAAGGGCTAATCATTGAAGCACAAGATTAGAGAGAAGACATCACATAGCTACTTGTAATGGACTCATGGTCCAAGGAGGACTACTCACGGCATGTCAGAGAAGTGTCCATGGCGGTGGAGAAGCTCCCGGAGGTCAATCCTCCCTCCGGCAGGGTGTTGGGAAGAGGTCTCCTCACACTCCCGATCTCGGAAGCGTTGCGGCGGCGAAACGATCGATAAATTCGCGATTCTGGATATGATGGAAGAGTTTCTGATCGAAGGAGTAAATATAGGGCAATGGAGGGCGTCAGAGGAGGTGGGGCCCACCCAGGCGACCTGTGGGCGTGGCTAGGGGCCAGACCTTGCAGGGAGGCCGCCTGGGGCAGCCCTTGGCTCCTCTCTAGTCCATCTTCGATGCTCCGGTAGCTTCCGTCATGCTGATTTTTATATATTTTTCTCGGGATTTTTGGGGCTCTAGAAATTTGGGTAAAATTCCCTGCAAAAAAGACATCAACAGACAGAAACTTGCACTGGGTGCACTGAGTTAGTAGGTTAGTCCAAATATGTGTAAAAAGGTATGAAAGTGTAGCAAAACATATAACAATGTCACCCAAAAGATCATGAAACAGGCAGAAACTATAGATACATTTGGGACGTATCAGCATAACACTTGAAGCATAAGAACATAAAGGTTTTGGCTAAGTCGCTACTAGAAAAACTCATGCTTGTTGTTATGACCAGTGCTATGTTTGCCAAGATTCAATAAAGTTTTCAAAGCCATACATGATATATAAGATCTATACTCCCATAAGAATCAGCATATAAGGTCGATTGCATGAAGAGAATACCATGTGCAGCGAAGAAACCAATAGACTTCTCATTAATATTCCATCATAGACAACTGCACATTCACGGATACAAGACTCTCCACAAAGGACCTAAATGCAAACACCTATTTCATAAGATAACTTCCCTAGACATGATACGACACTAGACTTGACCATAAAAGATAAAGGATAAAGATAAAGATACCGGGAACTCACCCAAGCTTGGAACAAGCTAAGGTGATGCCATTACCCATGAAGATTTCACTTTTCATCCTACGTGTTGTTATTCAAGTCCTCTATTATGCGCCGAAGGGTTTGGTTTTTAGCTCCCAATATGGCCACATGTACTTTAAGCACACGGAAGTCTTCACACAATTGGTTAGTGATTCTATGAGCTTCGGATATAGCAGATGACCCATGTGGAGCTTCCAGTGGAGGCACAGTTCCTGAAAGGTTTAGAGAAAGATCATGTTGAGGGTTAATAAACCCCACGAGGATGGGGTTGTTGGAGCTGGATCCTCGTGATGAAGGATCTCCTTCTTGCTGGATGGTGACCAACTTGCTTCCTCCCTCACGGAGCACTCCATCTCTGCTTGTCTTGCGGCAATTTCTTCATTAGTAGCCCATCCGGTGACCTTCCCTTGGTTGATATCTTGCTGGACACGGCGGAGAAGACAACTCGTGTAGTCTTCCCCGCTTGAGTCGCAAGAAGACATCTCGAACAATAACTTCTCAGCCTGGCAGAAAAAGATCGAAAGAGAAAATAAATGGAATTGCAAGATACAAAATCTGGACGATCCTGGAAAATATATAGCAAACATTTATGCACCAAAAGGAAGGCAACAAGCCAAAGTGGGGTCAGAGACGGACTCCTGGTGGCCCAGGCGGCCTCCGTGTGCGGCTAGGAGGCAGGTCGTGCCACCAGGTCGCCTGGAGCCCCGGGAGTTCCTTTCCGGCTCCACTTCGTCTCAGAATTTTCCTAATTTTGCAAAAACACATAATATGGAACTTTTATTGATGTTTGCAAAGTTTGCTTACCGCATTACATACCTATTCTTGTTCTGCTTCTGCTGGTGTCTGACACAGTATTGCAATATGTTCTTCATGAGTAGCTATCTATATCACATCCACCTCTACATTGATGGGGTCTCCAGCCATGTATTGCTTGAGTCTTTGCACATTCACAACATGTGGTTTGGAGCATTCAAAATTGTTAATCTTGATTGCACCGGAGTGGTAGACTTCTTCGATATGGTACGGTCCTTCCCACTTGGAAAGTGATTTACCTGGAGAAAACCTGAAACGAGATCTATACAAAAAAACTTTATCACCAACATTAAATTCACGTTTCAAAATTCTCTTATCATGCCACTTCTTTACCTTTTCTTTGAACATGTTTGCACTCTCGTAAGCTTCACTTCTCCACTCATCTAGAGAAGTCAAGTACATGAGACGGTTTTCACCAGCAAGCTTTGGGTCAGCATTAAGCTCTCTAACAGCCCAGAAAGCTTTGTTCTCTAACTCTAAAGGTAGACGGCATGCCTTGCCATAGACCATCTTATACGGAGACATTCCCATGGGATTTTTGTAAGCAGTTCTATACGCCCACAAGGCATATCCTAACTTTTTGGACCAGTCCTTTCGAGAAATGTTTGCTGTCTTTTGCAAGATCAACTTAATCTCTCTATTTGTGAGCTCAACTTTCCCACTTCATTGAGGGTGGTAAGGTGAAGCAATTCTATGATTGACATCATATTTGGCTAGAGCTTTTCTAAAAGCACCATGTGTAAAATGTGATCCTCTGTCAGTCATGAGGTACCTAGGTACACCAAACCTAGGGAAGATTACATCCTTGAGATTTTTCAAAGATGTCTTGTGATCAACACTTTTGGTGGGGATGGCTTCAACCCACTTGGTCACATAATCAACAGCCACTAAGATGTGAGTGTACTTGTGTGAAGGAGGAAAAGGACCCATAAAATCAAAACCCCAACAATCAAAAGGCTCAATGACTAGAGAATAATTCATAGGCATCTCATTTCTCCTACTAATATTACCAACTCTCTTGCACTTATCACAAGATAAAACATAATTTCTAGCGTCTTTAAAGAGAGTAGGCCAATAAAAACCTGACTCGAGAACCTTGTGTGCGGTCCTCTCACCGGCATGATGTCCTCCATAAGGACCGCTACGACATTGTCTCAAGATATCCTTCTGCTCATGCTCTGGTACGCATCTCCTCCCGATCCTATCCGCACCTTCTCTAAAAAGATGTGGGTCATCCCAAAAGTAATACCTCAAGTCGTGGAAGTATTTCTTCCTTTGCTAGAATGTTAAACTTGGAGGCAAATACTTTGCAACAATAAAGTTAGCATAGTCTGCAAACCATGGATCGGAATTAGATTCTACCCTCAAAACAGCTAACTGTTCATCAGGAAAACTATCATTGATCGGAATAGGATCACGTGGTATGTCCTCCATCGTGGAAAGGTTGTCTGCTACAGGGTTGTCTGCTCCCTTCCTATCAACAATCTGCAAATCAAATTCTTGAAGAAGAAGGACCCATCTGATAAGCCTTGGTTTGGCATCCTTATTTTCCATAAGATACTTAATAGCAGCATGATCAGTATGAATGATGACTTTGGAATCAACAATGTAAGGCCTAAACTTATGACAAGCAAATACTACCGCTAAAAACTCTTTCTCAGTAGTAGCGTAATTCTTTTGAGCACTATCAAGGGTTTTGCTAGCATAATGTATAACATTCAATTTCTTATCAACCCTTTGTCCTATCACAGCTCCAACAGCAAAATCACTAGCATCACACATGATTTCAAAAGGAAAATTCCAATCAGGTAGTTGGACTATAGGGGTGGTTATCAAAGCTTTCTTAAGAACTTCGAAGGCTTCCTTACAATCTTCACCAAACACAAAAGGAATATCCTTTTGGAGAAGATTAGTGAGGGGTTTCGAAGTCTTAGAAAAGTCTTCAACAAATCTTCTATAGAAACCAGCATGACCGAGGAAACTACGAATACCTCTGATGTCCTTTGGATAAGGCATTCTCTCGATTGCTTCGACCTTTGCCCTGTCCACCTCGATTCCCTTTTCAGAAATCTTGTGGCCAAGAACAATTCCCTCATTGGCCATGAAGTGGCACTTCTCCCAGCTGAGTACCAAGTTTTTATCCTCACATCTCTGCAAAACTTTATTAAGGTTGTGGAGATAATGGTCAAAAGAGGTTCCATAGACGGAGAAACCGTCCATGAAAACCTCCACAATTTCGTCACAAAAACCAAGAATGATAGCACACATACACCTTTGAAAATTAGCAGGAGTATTGCATAAACCAAAAGGCATACGTCTATAAACATAAGTACTGAAGGAACAAGTAAAAGTGGTCTTCTCTTGAACGACAGTGTTAACATGAATTTGAGAGAAGCCAGAATACCCATCAAGATAGCAAAACAGAGTGTTTTTGGATAACCTTTCAAGCATTTAGTCGATGAATGGCAGCGGGTAGTGCTCCTTCCTGGTTGCTTTGTTCAGCTTCCTGTAATCAATACACATTCTATATCCAATAATAGTTCTTTGGGGTATTAGTTCATTCTTATCATTAGGAACCACAGTCGTACCTCCTTTCTTGGCAACACAATGTACTGGACTTGCCAACTTACTATCAGCTATAGGGTAGATAATACCTACGGCTAGAAGCTTTAGGATTTTGGTCCTCACAACATCCTTCATCTTCGGGTTCAACCGTCGTTGATGATCAACAACCGGTTTAGCATCAGGCTCAAGATTGATAGTACGCTGACAAATAGATGGACTAATCCCCTTAAGATCATCAAGGGTATAGCCAATAGCGCCTCGGTGTTTACGAAGGACTTCCAATAATCTCTCTTCTTCATATCCTAAAAGGTTAGCATTGATAATAATAGGATATACTTTCTTTTCATGTAAATAAGCATACTTGAGCGTATTGGGAAGAGGTATAAGATCAAACATCGGGTCTTCTTTTGGTTTTGATAGAATTCCCAAAGGCTCAACCGGAAGATTATGCTTCAGGATAGCAGGTTGTTTCAAGAATATGTATTCTAGCTCATTCCTTTCCTGCATATGTATATCATTCTCGTGGTTCTCCATAAATTGCTGCAAAGGATCGTTAGGAGGAATAGCAATAGAAGAAATCTCTTCAATAATTTTATCATTACTAGGCAAATCAGTACCACGAGTTTGCTTCGAGAATTTAGAAAAGTTAAATTCATATGGCTCACCATTAAATTAAACAGATACTTTTCCTTTCCTGCAATCTATAATAGCTCCACAAGTTTTGAGAAAATTCCTACCAAAGATAATAGGGCAAAACTATCTTGCACTGAACCGAGCACTAGAAAGTCGGTAGGGTATTTTACCTTTCCACATAGGACTTCAACATCTCGCACAATTCCAATAGGAGAGATAGTTTGTTTGTTTGCAAGATGAATAGTAACATCAACGTCTTCAATTGCACATGGTAGAATCTCATTCATGATCTCTTGATAAAGTGAAAAAGGAGTAGCACTAGCATTGGATCCCAAATCACATAGCCCGTAGTAATTATGATCTCCTATTTTAACAGATACAACTGGTGTGACGCCCTCGATTTAATCGTACGCTAATCATACACGCAAATGCGTACGATCAAACTCAAGGACTCACGGGAAGATATCACAACACAACTCTAGACACAAATAAAACAATATCAGCTTCATATTACAAGCTAGGGGCCTCGAGGGCTAGAATACGGAAGCTCGATAAACACACGAGTCAGTGGAAGCAACAATATCTGAGTACAGACATAAAACAAGGGGTGCCTTAGAGAAGGCTAGCACAAAAGATACGACGATCGAACGAGGCGAGGCCTCCTTCCTGGGAACCTCCTAGCTACTCCTGGTCTTCAGCGGCCTCCACGTAGAACACACCATCGGGGCGACAGGCGTCGGCAGGAAAACTCCATCTCCTGGGCTCCATCATCAAGTCGCAGCAACGGATCAAGGGGACAAAGGGGGAGAAAAGGAACTGGCACTTGTCACTGAGTTAATAAGTTAGTCCCAAAAAATAGATAAAAGGCATGCATGACGTCCAAAGTTTGACAAGATAATAGCATGAAACCATCAAAAATTATAGATACGTTGGAGACGTATCAAGCATCCGCAAGCTTAACTCCTGCTCGTCCTCGAGTAGGGAAGTGATAAAGAAACATTTTTTGATGTGGAATGCTACCTAGCATAGTTGTCCTTTGCAACTTATTTCATGTGACATGAATGTTCAGATCCGTAAGATTCGAAACTATAGTTTGCTATTGACATGAAAACAATAGTACTCCAAGCAAACTAGCAAGGTAATCATGAACTTTCAAAATAACAAGGCCAATGAAAGTTATCCCCACAAAATCATATAGTCTGGCTATGCTCCATCATCCTCACATAACTAATGTAAATCATGCACAACCCCGGTATTGGCCAAGTAATTGTTTTCACACTCCTACTTTCTCAAACTTTTTATAACTATCACGCAATACATGAGCGTGAGCCATGGATATAGCACTATAGGTGGAATAGAGTGTGATGGTGGTTGTGAGACAAAAAGGGAGCAGATAGTCACATTGACTGGGCGTATCAAAAGGCTATGGAGATGCCCATTAATGGATATCTATGTGAATGAGTAGGGATTGCCATACAAGAGATGCACTAGAGCTATAAGTATGTGAAAGCTGAAAACGAGAACTAGTGGGTGTGCATCCAACTTGCTTGCTCACGAAGACCTAGGGCAATTTTGAGGAAGCCCATCATTGGAATATACAAGCCAAGTTATATAATGAAGATTCCCACTAGCATATGGTGGTGACAAAGAAAGAAGCTCTCAATCATGAAGGGCATGATGCTATTATGAAGCACAAGTTTGGAAAAAGATAGTAGCATTGTCCCTTCTCTCTTTTTCTCTCTTTTCTTTTTTTTCATTTGGCCTCTTAGGCCTCTTTTTTTCTTTTTCTTTTTTTTTTGGGCTCTTTGGCCTCCTTTTTTTTTCCTCACATGGGACAATGCTCTAATAATGATGATCATCACACTTTTATTTAGACACAGCTCAAAGCTCGAAACGATGATGACTCTATAGGAAATGCCTCCGGCAGTGTACCGGGATGTGCAATGATCTAGCATGGCGTATGACGTTGGAAACATCTTGCTAGCTATCTTACGATCATGCAATGGCAATATGAGAGTGATGGCACAAGTCATGAGACAGAACGATGGGAGTTGCATGGCAATATATCTCGGAATGGCTATGAAAATGCCATAGTAGGTAGGTATGGTGGCTATTTTGAGGAAGGCATAAGGTGGGTTTGTGCACCGGCGAGAATTGCGCGGCACTAAAGAGGCTAGCAATGGTGGAAGGTGAAAGTGCATCTATACCATGGACTCACATTAGTCATGAAGAACTCACATACTTGTTGCGAAATTTTTCATTAGTAATCGAAACAAAGTGCTAAACTCACACTCCTAGGGGAAGGGTTGGTAGGTGTTAACCATCGCACGATCCCGACCTCAACACAAAGGATGACAATCAATAGATCAATTATGCTCTGACTTCCTAACATAGGGTTCACCATACGTGCATGCTACGGGAATCACCAACTTCAACACAAGTATTTCTAGATTCACAACACCCTACTAACATAGCTCTTAATATTACCAAATCCACGTCTCAAAACTAATTGAGAGGAATCAAAACTTCTCTTTCTACTCAATGCACATGAAGATGGAGGTTTTTGCATCCTATTTGGGTACCTATCGCATTTGGTACTACTTTCATAGAATAAGCCAACTACCAAGTCACGCACCGCCGTGCTCTAAAAGATATAAGTGAAGCACTAGAGAAAAAGTATCTAGCTCAAAAGATATAAGTGAAGCACTATGAGCACTCTAGCAAAATCACGATGAGTGCATGTCTCTCTCTCTCTCAAAAAGGTGTGCAGCAAGGATGATTGTGACACAACAAAAAGAAAAGACTCCTACGATCCAAGACTCTCCAAGCAAAACACATATCATGTGGTGAATAAAAATATAGCTCCAAGTAATGTTACCGATGGATTGAAGACGAAACAGGGGATGCCTTCCCGGGGCATCCCCAAGCTTAGGCTTTTTGGTGTCCTTGAATTTGGCTTGGGATGCCTTGGGCATCCCCAAGCTTGAGTTGTTTCCACTCCTTATCTCATCATCCATGAGAACATCACCCAAAACTTGAAAACTTCACAACACAAAACTTAAACAGAAACTCGTGATAACATTAGCACAAGAAAACAAACTACCACTTCTTTTGGTACTGTAGAAAACTTGAATTCTATCTATATTGGTGTTGGGCTACTGTATTCTCACTTTTCCATGGCTAGTACCCCCCCGATACTATCCATAGTTTCATCAAAACAAGCAACCAACTCAACAAAAACAGAATCTGTCAAAAACAGACCAGTCTGTAGCAATATGTATACTTCGTATACTTCTGGTATCTCAAAAAATTCTGAAAAATTACGACTGCTTGGGCAAAAGTCATATCAACCAGCATCAAAAAGAATCAACTCAAAATCTCTTTCTGAATAGAAATGAAAAATCCTCTTGTGAGCGAAAAGTTTCTGTCTTTTTCCAGCAGGATCAAACAACCATTACCAAGACTAGTCATAAATGTTTTGCTTGGCTCAAACACAAAAAGAAACACAAAAACACAATCACAACAGAATTATGATGGTGTGGACGCAACAAAACAGAAAGGAAAAGATAAATTCATTGGGTTGCCTCCCAACAAGCGCTATTCTTTAACACCCTTAGCTAGGCATTGGTAATTCAATGATGCTCACACAAAAGACAAGAATTGAAGCACAACGAGAGCATCATAAAGCATGTGAAAATCACATCTAAGTCTAACATACTTCCTATGCATAGGCATTTTATAGGAAAACAGATTGTCAAGACAACCAATAGTTACCATATGGAAGGAAGAAGAAAGAGACAATAGCAATCTCAACAGAACGAGAGGTGATTTAGTGATATGAAAGTTTCTACCACCATATTTTCCTCTCTCATAATGATTACATGTGGGATCATATTCGAATTCAACAATGTAACTATCATATAGGATATTCTTTTCATGATCCACATGCATGCAAAGTTGACGCTCTTCAAAAATAGTGGGATTATCATCAACTAAAGTCATGACTTCTCCAAACCCACTTTCAGTAATACTGGAGATATCATATTCATCATGAGGCTTAAACAAATTTTCAAGATCATAAGAAAAATCATCGCCCCACTCATGATTATTGCTACAAGTAGTGGACATAGCAAAACTAGCATCCCCAAGCTTAGGGTTTTGCATACTTTTAGCATGATTGTCACTAATAGAATTTATAGTGAAACCATTGCAATCATGCTTTTCATCCAAGGAGCCCTCGTGGATCACTTCATAAATTTCTTCCTCACAATTTTCACATTCACATCTCAAGCAAAACTCCATAAAGATAGTCAAGTGCACTCAAATCACTAGCAATTGGATCAACATAATTAGATATCTTAAAGAGATTAGCAAGTGGATGAGGATCCATATCACTAGATTTTCAGCAAGCGAAGATGCAAGCATATTGAAGGCACATGGCACAAAAGCGAACAGTAAGCAAGCGAGAGAAAAGGTCGAACGAAAAAGGCAAACGAAAAAAGGCAAACGAAAAAGGAAAATTGTGAAGTGGGGGAGAGGAAAACGAGAGGCAACTCGTAAAAAAAGTAAATGCAAGAGATGAGTTTGCGACACCTACTTGGATGAGTTCTTGACTTGATCCTCCCTGGAAACAGCGCCATAAATTCTTCTGCTACGGCAACAAAAGTCCTTCCCTAGCAACGCCAGGAATTCTTCTTGCCACTTCTCTTGTTTTGTGACGGTTTTCCCTTGAAGAGGAAAGGGTGATGCAGCACAGGAGCAGTAAGTATTTCCCTCAGTTTGAGAACCATGGTATCGATCCAGAAGGAGGGTCTCGTCAAGTCCAAAGTACCTGCGCAAACACAAACAAGCTTGCACCCAACGCTTCAAAGGGGTTGTCAATCCCTTCAAGATTGTTTGCAAAGTGAGATCTGAAGGCAGAAAGTGCAACAAAGTAAAAAGTGAAAGGCTGAAAATATGGTGTGGAGTAGACCCGGGGGTCATAGTGTTCACTAGAGGCTTCTCTCAAAATAGAAACTATCACGGTGGGTGAAAAAATTACTGTCGAGCAACTGATAGAACCACGCAAAGTCATGACGATATCTAAGGCAATGATCATACATATAGGCATCACGTCCGATACAAGTAGACCGATACTTTCTACATCTTCTACTATTACTCCACACATCGACCGCTATCCAGCATGCATCTAGTGTATTGAGTTCATGACGAATAGAGTAACGCCTTAAGCAAGATGACATGAAGTAGAGGGATAATCTCAAACCAATGATGAAAACCCCATCTTTTTACCCTTGATGGCAACAACATGATGTGTGCCTTGCTGCCCCTTCTGTCACTGGGTGAGGTCACCGCACGGTATGAACCCAAAACCAAGCAATTCTCCCATTGCAAGAATCATAGATCTAGTTGCCAAAAAAACCAGAACTCGAAGAGAATTACAAGGATATGAAATCATGCATAAGAGAGATCAGAAGAAACTCAATAAGATTCATGGATAATCTGATCATAAATCCACAATTCATCAGATCTCGACAAACACACTACAAAACAAGATTACATCGAACAGATCTCCATGAAGATCATCAAGAACTTTGTATTGAAGATCCAAGAGAGAGAAGAAGCCATCTAGTTACTAGCTATGGACTCGTAGGTCTATGGTGAACTACTCACACATCATTGGAGAGGCCATGGTGTTGATGAAGAAGCCCTCCGTGTCCGAATCCCCCCTCCAGCAGGGCACCAAAACGTGCCCAGATGGGATCTTGCGGAGACAGAAGCTTGCGGTGGCGGAAAAGTACTTTCGATGATCTCCTGAATTTTTGTGGAATTTTTGGGGATATATAGGCACAAAACCTAGGGAAAGGGTGTCCAGGGGGCCCACAAGCCTGAGGGTCGCGGCCTCCCCCCCTATCCGCGGGGTGGGGGCTTGTGGGGCCCCTGAGGACCCCCTGCCTTGGCTCTCAAGTCTCCTGATCTTCTTCTGTTATGGAAAAATTCTTTTCAGGGATTTTATTCCGTTTGGACTCCGTTTCAAATTCTCCTCTCAAAGGGGTCAAAAACATGGAAAAAACGGGAACTGGCACTTGGCACAGAGTTAATAAGTTAGTCCCAAAAAATATATAAAAGGCATGCATAACATCCAAAGTTTGACAAGATAATAGCATGAAACCATCAAAAATTATAGATACGTTGGAGACGTATCAAGTACCCATAATTCTTCCCATGCAGACGGTTAGTGCGTAATAAGGCCTTCCGACCAACCCAGATCAAATACCCAAATCCATTATCATTTTAATTAAGCCAACGACACAAACACGCGGGAATCCACCCGCCTAACAACTAATCACCAATGATCCCAGTGATATGGTCGAGTAACTCTGTGGTAGAAACATGAGGGGGAATCCGAGGTATCACCCTCGTTGGATTCCGAACGATGTATCCATCAAGGTGGACCTAGAGGAATCACCCTAGAGGGTCCCAAACTTGAGGGGTTGCACGACAGAGGCATCGTCGAAAATGGTGAAAGAGGAATCACCCTCGATAACCACGGCCAACTACCTGTACTGCAGAGATATCTTCAGGAGTACTTCGCGAGTTGTCACCCTCAATACCCGATAGTATCTCTGTAGTATCGCACAACTAAGGGGCTGTAAGTCTTGTGTTGGATCTGGCTCATCGATTAGGGATCGAGACTTGAAAACAAAGCGGGGCAACTGGACTACGAGGTTAGAGGAGAAGACTGCTCCACCTATACTAAACAGTTTAAAGTGCATGTACTGAAAGTAACAGTTCATCAAAAATAGGCTATGCATCAGATATAGGAACTAACTACAACAGTAGCAAAATTCTAATGCAAGCAGGAGGAATAAAGACATAGGCGATATAGGGATGATCAAGGGAGGTTTGCTTGCCTGGTTGCTTTGCACACAAAACGGATCCTCACCAAAAAGTAGCCGATCACCGGATCATCATCGGTCTCGGGCTCTACACGAAAGGAAGTAGCGTAGGGGAAACGCAATAAATAACAGAACAATCAAAAGCATCACAAAGCAAGACATGGATAAAGGCAGCGTTAGGCATGAGCTAACACGGTACTAAACGTTATAGACGAAGCGGAAAAATATCTCACGATATTTCCCGGGTCTTTGGCTATTACCAAGCAGATGACCCTAATGCAACATATCCATGTTCATCATGCTAGAGGCATGTTACAGATGAACGAACAATGTATTCGGATTCATTGGGTTTTTCTTAGCAACTTTCATATATAAATTATTTTCATCCGACTTATGGTTTATTTTCTATTAATTTTCAAAGTTTTAAATATTTTGAAATTGTTTATAACGAGTTTGACCAAGTCAATTTGACTAGTCAAAAAGGCAGGTGTGGCCTACATGTCATAGACTATAACTAAACAAATAAATAAAATACTAACCTAATTAAATTAGGTCCACATGTCATAAGTTACTAGACTAATTTAGCACTAGTTAATGCTACCTCAATCTAGTACTCCCTCCTTTCCGGTTTATAGGGCTCAAATCTGAAATCTCATCAACCAAGGTGAATTGTGAGTGGATGACACTAGTTTTAACTACCCAATTAAATATTTCTCACATATTCAATTTCCAAGGCAATAAATGTAGCATCCTCCTTCTCATTGGACTTGGATAGTGGATGCAGAAGACGATGTATGCATAGCCACTCATCTCCTTTCTCTAGACTCTATGTATTAAATACGGCGTGGGACTCAAAGCACTTTAACTCAATTAGACTCAAAATGAGCCTAATATAATGGAAATCTGAAAATTTTGAGATGAGCTCTACAAACCGGAAAGGAGGGAGTACTAATCTAAACAATAGTTGGTGAATACTACTCGGCAGAACCCAGACAGCCACATACAACACGCACTCACGCATGTACACTACACACGCACTCACGCTAACACACTATACACACGCGTGGCCATGGATAGTCATGGGCTGCAGCTGTAGGCAGCGGCAACAACTATTAGCAGTGGCAGTTGCGGCACAGTATGCAGCAGCAGCATCCAGCGAGCGAGGGCAGCAACAACGCAACAGTCAACAGGAGAGCGCGGCAGCGGACGACGGCGGTGCAGAGCAACAACGGGTGGCGCGAGCGACAGGAGTATCAAGCAGCATCAACAGGCAGTGAGCAACATAAGTGAGTAGCAGAATCAGCAGGACGAGCAGTAGTAGAGCAACGGCAGCACAGGCAGCAAGCGCAGAGCATGTACGTGCGCGTACGCATACGTTCGGACGAGCTCGGGGACGGCAGCTACGGCGACGGATCGAGGGGGAGACATGGGGAATGGGGGTGCCGCTCATAGGGGAAGGCGGAGGACGCGTCGGACGGGGCGAAGGAGCTCCGGTCAGGTAGATCGGGCGACGTAGTGATGGTCGTGGGCGAGGAAGACGACGTCGATCCCGGCGATGCAGCGCTACTCTGCTCGCGATGGTGGTCGTAGTCAAGCCAGTGGCCGACGGCAGAGAAGATGGACGAGGTCTCATGGCACGTGGAGGCTGTTGGCCACGACGACAACGGCCATTGCGGCTGGAGCGGGGCGACGGGGAGGGAGTTGGTGGGGAGTGCGGTAGGTGGGGAGGGGGTTGTGACGAGGGGGGCGGTTGGTGGGACGAGGGATTTGTTCCCCTCGTCCCGTGGCGGCTACAGCGAGACGGGAGGCGCGGGGGGACGCGCTAGGGTTTGGCCGTGGGCGCGGTTGGGTCGGTAGCTGGCCGGCTGGCCACTTGGCCCACTTGGGCGGTTTTTTTTATTATTCTTATTATTATTATTGTTATATTTATTATTTTCTTCATTTATTATTATTTTTAAAATACTTTCTTTTGTTCATTTTTTATAGCTTCACTTTCAAATATATAGGGCTTTAACAAATTCTAAAAATGCCCGATTTGTTTTAATAAATCATACACGGGATTTTCATAACTCACCCGACATATTGTAACTCATTCGATAACTTTCCCCGACATTTTTTATTTTAAGATCCAAAAACTTTTATTGTTTTGATTTTATTTCAAACTTAAATTTGAATCGATTGAAGCTATGCGAGATTACCAATAGTAATCACGGTGACGTGTCACCATTAGCATAGGTTTATTGTAGCTTAATTTATCGGGGTGTCACAACTGGAGTACCTGAAATTGGGCCTTTATTCTTGCCTGTAACAAGGTTAGTAGAAACAGCAAAAAAAATTATATTGGAATCTTTAATATTACTAGTAACAAGATCCTTGACTAATGCAACTTGATGATTGACCTTAATCAGGTCCTCATGCTCATCAGTCGTTCTTTCACTTTTATTCAGCATGCGTGTGACAAAATAATGCTCCCTCATCCTTGTGGGGAAAGGGGGTTTTTCATATAAAACTGCAGGCAATATAGGATGAGAAATATTGATATCAACAGGTAATTCCTTAAAAGGTTTATGGTGCTGATCCTCCTTCTTCTTAGAGGAATCAATATTAGAGGCAAAGTCTTTGCAAAAATCAATTAGAAGCTGGGAATCAAGACCAATGTTAGCAAAAAAGGTATTGAAGTAATCACTTTTCACATAGCTCTCAATGTAATCATGCTCATAATTTATAACGGGTTCAATACCTTTATCAATATCCAATCTTCAGTGTTCTTCTGGATCCTTTAAATAAGATCCCACCTAGCTTCGGTGTTTTTGTTGGAGAATGCCCCATTAGAGGAGGCATTAAGCATCTCTTTATCTTGACGGGAAAGCCTTGCATAAAAAAAGTAAGAATGATTTCCTTGGGGAGCTCATGATTGGGACATTCGAGCATTAGGGACTTCAACCTCCCCCAAGCTTGAGCGATGCTTTCTCTGTTACGAGACCAAAAGTTATAAATATAGTTCTTGTCTCGATGTATTTCATGAAGAGGATTAAACTTTGCATAAAAGAGAGGCATAAGATCTTGCCAATTTAGCAAATGAGAGTTATAAAGAAGCCTATACCAATCCAAAGCCTTATCATTTATTGATAGAGAGAATATATTTCTCATAAAAAATCCATTGATATACCTGCAAGCTTAAATAAGGAGCATAGTTGTGAAAGATATAGCAAGTGTTCGCCTGGATGTCTATCTCCTGCATATCGATTAGCCAAGACACAATCAATAATACCAGTTGGTATTTTAAAGGGCACAATTGCAGTAGGTGGGGGAGGCTTCTGCACCACAATTGCGGTGAGGAGGTTCCCCACAAGCAACAAACCAAGAAGAGAGTTGTCCATAGGGACAAAAAGGGGAAACAACAGAATAAAAACAGCATGTACATCGTAAGGGTTTCCTTACCAATTTCACTTACCAATAGCGCTACACTCCCCGACAACGGCGCCAGAAAATGGTCTTGATGACCCACAAGTGTAGGGGATCTATCGTAGCCTTTTCGATAAGTAAGAGTGTCGAACCCAACGTGGAGCAGAAGGTACTCACAAGCGATCTTGAGCAAGGAATAACTGCAAGCACTGAAAGGTAAGTTTTTATGGGTTTTCTGGTATAAGCAACAAGGAAATAAATGCAAGGAAAGTAAATGGTGCCGAGGTGCAGTAAGTGGACCAATACTTTTGAACACAAAGGATAAGCCAGGGGACTAAACTTATAAAGACTAAGCGTTCCACAGGACAAATGGGAGACATAGTCAAGTGCTTTCGCCATATTCCGTCTAGTACTATGTTTTGTATTGATAAGTGTTATGTGGGTGGATCTTTACGCACGATGCATTCCCCTAGGTCCTTAAATAGGCAAAGTGTTATGTATTCGATGTTCACATAACACTACTAGAAGAATAACACCACAACTTAAATATCAATCAACACATATTACTTCAACACCATATGACTACTAGCAACTAGACTTCTCCCATGTCCTCAAGAACTAAAGGAACTACTCACAAGACATAAAAGAGATCATGATCAGAGGGGATGAAAATATGATGAACAATATGGTCATAACAATAATTCTCCAACAAAACTCAATAGCTTTCACCATAAAAGAGTAATCAACACCGGTAGAGTAAAGGGGATGAATAGTGCAAGGTACAACTCCGATTGCAATGGTAAAGTGAGATGGGGTGAAGATGGAGTTGGTGCTGGTGATGAAGATGATGGTGATGATGATCTTGATGATGCCCGCGACGATGGTGAAAACGATGAGGACGATATCCCCCTTCGGGAGGAGTTCTCCCCGGCGGAATCTGCCTGTCGGAAAGGTCATTTCTTCTCTGTAGGTTTCCGCCACGAAGAGGTGGTGGAACTGTGCAAACTCTTCTATCCATGGGATTTTTAGGTCACGAGGGTCATATAGGACAAAGGAGGGCACCGGGGGCGGGACCTACTGCCCAGGTGGCCTCCCTGAATGGCTAGGAGGCAAGCCATGCCACCAGGGCGCTTGGGTCCCTGGTGGGCCCCCTCCGGCCCTTCTTCGGCTTGCCTTCATGATTTGTTCGGAAACTTCTTCCCCGTAAATTTCAGCTCAGTTGGAGATGTTCTGATAGGGCAACTCTTCATGCTCTTTTCTCCGTTGAATCTTGCGTGTGCTGTTTCGGCACCGGAAAGTTGTAAATTGTGTAAAATAAGCCAAAACACTATAAGAACAACATCATATTGTAAAATATATCAATGAATAGAGACAAATTATGATACAAAATAGTGATGCATTTTGGACGTATCAATACGCTATTGATGATGTGGCAAGCGGTGTTGATTGCTTCAGGCCAGAAGCAACGAGGAGTCTGATATTCTTCAAGCATAGTCTGTGCCATTTCAACCAGAGTCCCGTTCTTGCGTTCAACGATGTCATTCTGTTGAGGAGTACAAGGAGCAGACAATTCTTGAGTAATACCAAGTTCATCAAGATAATCATCAATACCAGTATTTTTGAATTTTGTCCCATTATCACTCCTGATGTGTTTGATCTTGATGGCGAAGTTCGTGAGGCCCTTGAAGAAAATTGTTTAAAGACTTCCTGCACTTCAGTTTTATACAGAATGATGTGTACCCAAGTATAGCGAGAATAGTCATCAACGATGACAAAGCCATATAAGGATGCTGCATTGGTTAGAGTAGCATAATGAGTAGGTCCAAACAGATCCATGTGAAGTAATTCAAAAGAACGAGCAGTTGTCATGATAGTCTTCGAGGGGTGTTTGGATCTGGTTATTTTTTCAGACTCACAAGCACCACAGAGATGGTCCTTGAGGAATTTGACGGATTTTATGCCAATGACACGCTTCTTCTTTGCCAGTGTGTGCAAATTCCTCATGCCTGCATGACCAAGTCGTCGATGCCATAGCCAGCCTTCTGAGGTTTTTGCTAGTAAACATGTGGCTGATTGAGGACCTGTGGAAAAATCAACAATATACAAATCTCCTCTCTTAAAGCCTTCGAAGACTTTGGATTTGTCAGATTCCATGATGACTACACATCTATATTTTCCAAAGATGACAATCATGTCAAGATCACAAAGCATTGAGACTGACATGAGGTTAAACCCACGGGATTCGACAAGTATGACTTTGTCCATGTGCCAGTCCTTGGAGATATCCACTTTTCCAAGTCCCAATACCTTGCTTTTACCTTTATCAGAGTAAGTGATTTGCTTCAACGGTGATGGATTTCGTTGCATATTCATCAATAAGCTTTTATCACCAGTCATGTGATTTGTGCAACCACTGTCAAGAACCCACTCTGTATTCTTGGGTTTGTCATCCTGCAGATGAATTAGTACAACTTACCATCTCATATGCTTCAGACTTGAAGAATATGATATCAATATTATCAGATAAGAATTTCAGCACAAACACTAAATTTGAGGACGTGTGAAATGTTAGTTCATTTCATCATGTTTTAGCTTTCGTCCAATCAAGCAATTTCCTCGGGTCTCCATCAAATTCCTTAGATGATGACTTTCATCTGGAGACGTGATCTGCAGAAGTGATTAGTTCGATTTCTTCACCACCCACATATGAAGAGGTGGCAAAGAGTTCGTCATCCTGCGAGCACCATATGAGAATGGAGTCATTGAAGCTAATGCACTTCTTTTCACAGTAGGGGCTTAGTGTACTCAAATGAATAGGCAGAGAACTCCTTTGAGGACTTATGAACAAAATGATTTGAGGAATAATGCTCATGTTCATGTCCTTTGTAGTTTCCCTGCATATCTACCATCTGAGGAATTTGATCCTCGTGAAGACTTTGGTCCACCTGAGGAATTTGATCTGGAGTTCTGGTTCTTCAGTGGTCGTGTCATGAGGACATTCACCTAAAGATTTTCCAAGCAACTTTTGGGGACCCAGATTTTCCTCAGGGGTGGTCTATTCATGCAGTTATTTCCAACATATCGAGCAAATACTTCACCAGATTGATTTTTAAAATAGTTTATAGTTGGAGTCAAAAGACTCATGAGAGGAATAGGACATTTCACATGCAAAGCCTGTTAGGGTAGATGGATCAATGGAAGGGCCTTTAGCAGCAACCCATGAGGTTTTGGGGTACGACTTAGGTTTCTAGTATGATCCATCAACATTCAATTTCCTCTCAAAGGCAATGCCCTCTTTCATCGGGTTCCTGTTCGGAATTTTCTTTTTGAGTACATCGCAAAGGTTTTGATGCCCTTTGAGACTTTTGTATATGCCTGTCACATACAATTCCTTTAATCCTGCATTATCGTCAGTAAGATTTGTGGTTTCTTCAAGTGAAGAATTTGATACCACAGGAATAGTTGAAGAATTAGTAGCAAAGAATTTGATGATTCTGGTGAAGAATTACTAGTTTCATGCTCGATGCATTTCAGACATGGTGAAATGAATTCAACCTTAGCGGTACCAATCTGTACTGATCTGTTGAGCAAGCAATGAACCATTTTCCATTCGGAGATCATCATGAGACATTCTCAACTTCTCAGTATCATGCTTCCTTTGAAGAAATTCACATGAAAGTATCTCATGATCAGCTAAGAGTGTACAATAACTATCTTAAAGACTATCAAAACTGAACTGGAGACTTTTAACATCTTCAGTGAGGACTGGAGTACGATTCATTTCATCGTTCATTAGATCATCGCTTTTGTCTAGCAGTTTCTGAAGCTTTTCAATGGCACTTTGTTGCTTAGTGGAAATGTTGGCAAGTTTGTAGTAACTGGGTTTTCGATAATCATCAGGTTCACAGTCACTAGAATCAGAAGAGGAAGTGTGGTTTGGTACCTTTGAACCTTTTGCCATGAAGCAATAGGTTGGAGCGAATACATCAGCATATTCATCAGAGTAGATGGTGTTGTCATTTTCTTCAAGGTTGAAGATTGACTTGCGGATGAATGTGGTAGCTAGTGCAAGAGTTGCCACACCAGACTCTGATTCTTCTTCAGAATCCATTTCCTTGCCAATGAGAGCCCGAGCCTTTCTCAAGTTGGTTTTCTTGTGGATGAGGACTTTGAAGATAAGGATTTTGAAGATTTATTCTTCTCCTTCGAGTCATCAGAACTTTCATCCTTGTATTTCTTCTTCCTTGATTCTTTCACCGAACGAGGACAATCAGCAATGTAGTGACCAGATTTCGTGCATTTGTGGCATGTTCTTTTCTTGTACTCCTCAGATGAAGATTCTGATCTCCTCATATCTTTTCTTGAAGATTTTCTTAACTAGCCACGTTTTGTGAACTTCTGGAATTTCCTCATGAGCATAGCAAGTTCATGTCCCAGTTCTTCATGGTCACCAAGACTGCAATTAGATTCTTCTTCTTCAGATGAGTAAATAGCCTTAGCCTTCAGCGCATGAGGTCTTAGTCGCTTGGTCCATACATATCTCTCTTTTCTTCTTGTTGGAATTCATGAGTATTGAGTCTCTCTTCGTTCTTGTATCATCACAACCAGTGTGTCAAATGATGGATCAAGAGATTGTAGCAGTTTCTTAACAACTTCATGGTCAGTGATGTCTCTAGCTACCAGTGCTTGCAGTGCATTTGAGATGCTAGTGAGGCGATCAAAGATATCTTGGCAGCTTTCATTGTTAAGCCTCTTGAAGTGATTGAAGAGATTGTGAAGAACATTGACACGAGAGTCACGCTGTGTTGGGACTTCCTCATTGCCTTTGGACAACCTATCCCAGATAAGCTTCATTGTGCCCAAAGCACTAACTCTGCCATACTGACATTTTCTCACGTGGCTAGAGATGATATTCTTTGCTTGCGAGTCAAGTTGCTTAAAGTTCTTCACATCAGCGGCAGAGATAGTAGCAGTAATGGAGGGTATACCATTTTCCACAATATACCGGAGATCATTGTCAATTGCTTGAAGATGCATTTGCATCTTGGTCTTCCAGTAGGGGAAGTCATTTCCTTCGAAGGTAGGACATCCTGCACTAACCTTGACCATACCCGCGGTCGACATAACTAAAACTCCAGGTGGTTAAACCAAAATCACACAGAACAAGGGAGTACCTTGCTCTAATACCAATTGAAAGTGCATTATACCGACTAGAGGGGGTGAATAGGCGATTTTTACAATTTCATCACTGAGGAAATTCCTAGTGAGAAAAGTCCTCGGTCATGAACTGAGTGCAGCAGAAATAGTATAGGATCAGATGTGCAAAAACGTCTACAGCAAAGTACTCAACATGATTTCAGAGATTCGGTTTGCATAGGTCACAAGTATAGGGTAAGCAGGTCAAGATTAACTCAGGTGAAGAACTTGAGGTGAGAAATTCAGAGAGAGTCTTTAGTCAAATTCTTCAAACACTACTGATGAAAGTCTTCAACATGTAATTGAGGAAATGAGAAGATTGAGGAAATAGAACCAGTAGCATGATGAAGATAGTTGTTGATGACCATGTTCCAACTGTTGTGACAGTTGTACATCTGGTTTGGAGCGGCTTGGTATTGAAACCAAAGGACAGACAGTCCTGGGACACACAGTCCCTACCGTATTCTCCTTGAACTAAGGACACATAGTCCTCGCCCAACACTTGTTGTAAGTCTTCAGGGCAGACTTCCAAACCCTCACAAACTCGGTCACCCAACGATCCACAAATGACTGCTAGATGCTCTAGACCATGACACCTAACCGTCTGGAGCCTACACAGTCCTCAAAGGTAACAAGCGTCGGTTCCACACATGAATAACTTCTTCAGTGATGCTCAATCACTTGGGTTTTGGTTTGGGTTTTGGTGTTTGGGGTATTTCCTCCCTTGATGATTTTCTCTCAAAGCCTCTGAGGAATTTGGGTTGCTAAATGACAAGTGTCAGTTTCTCTCGGAGCAACCAACCAGCTAGTGGTTGTGGGGGCGGCTATTTATAGCCTGGGAGCATCCCGACATGATTTGACATAAATGCCCTTAAATAATATGACCGTTGGGTGGATAAGATCTGTGGTAGCTGGCGTGTGGAGCGGCAATGGTGGGAACTTTCAATGGTGAAAGACCTCATGTCTATCATATTCCTCACTCTCAGGCTTTGATAGATGTATGGCTTGGGTTGAGCATCATGAGGAAATTTGATGCATAGTTTTACCGCGTCCCCCTTTAACAGTACGGTGTTCCAATGACACAAGTGTAAAGAAAATGAAATATAAAGAGTAAATCTTCACGCTTCAAAGTCTTCAGAGTGTTTTCTTGACCACACACCGAATTCCTCATCTTCAATATATTCATGAGCAATATCAATTTCTTCACAATTTCTTCGCGATCAAAGTCTTCAAGGAATGACCAAAGTCTTCACCCGAACACATGCATTTTTAGGGGTCAATATTCATCGAATAACTCAAACTCCTCAGCGACTTATAGAGCCTGTGTACACTCATAAACATATCAGTCTCTTAACCTATAAGTCTTCAAACCACCAAAATCACTAGGGGAACTAGATGCACTTACAATCTCCCCCTTTTTGGTGGTTGATGACAATTAGGTTAAGTTTTCAATTGTGATAATAATATGGAATGTAAATATAGAGTTTGAGGAATTTAAAATCAAGATACAGAGAAACTCCCCCTGAAGATGTGCATGTTTTGAGGAATTTGCTTTGAACAGCACATGCACATTGATGATTTATATCATGGAGATCTCCCCTTGTATCTTGCAATTCATGCATGCGTTTGACTTATAGTATGAGGAATTTGAAAAGCATGATGAAAAATGGTGTCTGACGAAATTCAGCATGCATGCATTAATTAACTTGAGGAATAAGCATGCGAGGAAAAACGTCCAGAAGACTCAGAACACCATCGAGCTTAAGTTACAACTCATTACATCAAAAACTTCAGAAGAATCAAGATTTTGTAACTTAATAAAGTTGATAAGTCTATAAATAAATCTCGTTTGAAGACTAACTCTTGGATTTCTCCCCCTTTGTCATCAAGTGACGAAAAGGGACAAAAACTGAGGACTAACGCCCATGAAAAATTCACTTTTGTGTTGATGTAGAGGCGTGAGCATCCTTCGAGTCATACTTCTTCGTTGGACCAGTTGCAGTATCCTCGGGTTCTTCATTTGAATCTGAAGTTTGGAATGAAGAAAATGAGCTATCCACCAAGTCAGGAACTCGAATAGTCTTGAATTTCTTCTTTGGTGGCCACGACCAGTCAATGTCTTGAGTGAATTCCACTTCTTCAAGTTCCTCAGGAGTCTTCAGGTGAGACGATATGGCCCAAGTGTGATCAAATACCTCATGAAGATAATAGTTATTTTTCTTCACAACATTTTGAGTTTCGTTGAGGGTTTTCACAATGGAGCCAAACTGGCATTTTACCCACTTGTGATTCCGGTCGACTTTCTGGTGAAGACTGAGGAGAAGATCTTTGTTAGTCATCACCCTTGGGCAGTTGGGCTTGGAGGTTTTGCTCTGCCATCAGATTCTTGAGTGGCAGTGTCATCATATGAGGAATAAGAGGCAGCCTTGCGGAATTGACCATCGAGGGGCCTATTTCCTTCATCAATCACTGACTTGCCTTTGCCTTCAAGAGGTTCAAAATATTTCTTGATGACTTTGAGATTCGGCAGATAACCAAGGTGATTCTGAAAGCCAGCTTGGTAGTTGATGGCAGATCTGTTTCTGATGAATTTCATGATCCAAGGTCCATAAATCTTCAGCTCAAATGGTGACAAAGCATTGTGAGTCAAAGTCCTCAAGAAAAAATCATGAAGATTCATTTTGTTGCCATGAATGACATGGAACAGGATATTCTTCATGATCCCAACAACATATACTTCCTTATCATGCCCTTTGATTGGTGCGATGGAATATGACAAAATTCTGCAAACTGTCCTAGGCACAAACTTCAATTCCCTCACTAGGAATCTTGTCCTCAGAGGTTGGCCCAGAACCAAAGGCTTCGTGAGCACTTCCATTAGAAGATTTGGCAGCTCTCTTTCATCATAGAGTCTAATTGCTTCATCTTAAGGTATTGATATCGGTAAAGGTTAAAGCAATTTAGTGGCTGGAGCTTTGTAGTGGGTGTACTGTATCATCCAGTCCAGGACCCACGAGTTGATGTCTTTCGGGTCACCGGATATGTGCAGTGTGGCATAGAACTACACTTACAATGGCCCTATATTGAAAGTTGTAAATGCATCTAGTGCCCTTGGTGATTTTCGTGGTTTGAAGACTTATAGGTTAAGTGACTAATGTGTTTGTAAGTGCACACGGGCTCTATAAGTCGCTGAGGCGTTTGAGTTATATGATGAATGTCGACCCCTAAAAATGTATGTCTTCAGCTGAAGAAATTGGTCAAAAGTTGAAGACTTTGATCACGAAGAAATTGCGATGAAATTTATATTCCTCATGAAGATATTAAAGATGAGGAATTCGGTGTGTCCTCAAGAAAAGCAATCTAAAGAACTTGAAGCGTGAAGATTTACTCTTTCTGTTTCATTTTATTTACTCTTGAGTCATAGGAACACCATACTGTTAAAGGGGGTCGAAGTAATACTACGGAATGAATTTCCTCATGATGCTCAACCCAAGCCTAAACCTACAAAAGCCTCAAGTGAGGAATATGAGAGACATGAGGACTTCCACAGTTGAAAGTTCTGACCGTTGCCGCGAAACGCGAAACCTCACTGATCTTATCCACCCGACCGTCATTATTTAAGGGCATTTATGTCAAATCAAGTCGGGATGCTCCCAGGCTATAAATAGCCGCCCCCCACAACCACTAGCTGGTTGGCTGCTCCGAGAGAAACTGACACTTGTCATCTAGAGCAACCAAAATTCCTCAGAGTCTTCGAGAGAAAATCATCAAGTGAGGAAATACCCCAAACACCAACCCCAAACCAAAAACCAAGTGATTGAGCATCACTGAAGAATTTGTTCATGTGTGTAACTGAAGCCTTTTTACCTTTAAGGACTGTGCATCCTCCAGACGGTTAGGCGTCATGGTCTAGAGCATCAATAAGTCAATTGTGGATCGCCGGGTGACCGAGTTTGTGAGGGTTTGGAAGTCTGCCCTGGACACTTACCACGAGTGTTGGGCCAGGACTGTGTGTTCTTAGCTCAAGGAGAATATGGTAGGGACCGTGTGTCACACGACTGTGTGTCCTTTGGTTTCAATACTAAGCCGCTCCAAACCAGACGTACAACTGTCACAATAGTTGGAACTGGGCCATCAACAACTGTCTTCATCGTGATACTGGTTCTATTTCTTCAACTCTTTCATTTCCTCATAATTGTATGTTGAAGACTTTCATCTGTGCTGTTTGTAGAATTTGCCTAAAGACTTTCAATGAATTTCCTCAACCTCAAATTCTTCATTAGAGTTAATCTTCACCTCCGTTCTGTTTACCTGCGTACTATGCAAACCGATTCTCATAATCTTCACCAAGTAATCTGCTGTAGTAGTATTTGCACTTCTCATCCTGCGCTATTTTCGCTGCACATAATTCATCACATAGGAATTTCCTCAAAAGGAATTTCCTTAGTGATGAAATTCTAAAAATCGCCTATTCACCCCCCCCCCCCTCTAGTCGATATAACACACTTGGAATTGTTATCAGAGCAAGGTACTCCCTTGTTCTGTGTGATTTTCGTTTAACCACCTAGAGTTTTAGTTATGTCGACTGCAGGTATGATCAAGGTTACTGCAGGATGTCCTTCCTTCGAAGGAAAGGACTTTCTCTACTAGAAGACCAAGATGCAGATGCATCTTCAGGCTATTTACAATGATCTCTGGTACATTGTGGAACATGGTATTCCCTCCATCACTGCTACTATTTGTGCCGCTGATGTGAAGAAATTCAAGCAACTTGGGCACAGCTAAGCTTATCTGGGATAGGCTGTCCAAAGTCAATGAAGGAATTTCAACTTAGCATGACTCTCGTGTTGATGTTATTCGCAATCTCTTCAATCGCTTCAAGAGGCTTTACAATGAAAGTTGCGAAGATACCTTTGATCGCCTCACTAACATCTCAAATGAACTGCAAGCACTGGGAGCTCGAGACATCATTGACCATGAAGTTGTAAAGAAAATGCTAAGACCTCTTGATCCCTCATTTGATACACTGGTTCTGATGATTCAAGAAGGAGGAGACTATAAGATGCTTGATCCTTTTGATATACTTGAAAGACTCAATACTCATGAATTCCAACAAGAAGAAAAGAGAGATCTATATGGACCAACTACTCAAGACCTCGTGCGCTGAAAGCTAAAGCTATTTGATCATCTGAAGAAGAAGACTCAAATTGTAGCATTGGTGACCCTGAAGAACTTGGACAGGAGCTTGCAATGCTCGTGAGGAAATTACAGAAGTTTACAAGGCGTGGCCAGTTTGATAGATCTTCAAGAAGAGATATGGGGAAATCAGAATCTTCATATGAGGACTACAAGAAAAGAACTTGCCAAAAATGCAAGAAATGTGCTCACTATATTGTTGATTGTCCTCGCTGGGTGAAGGAATCAAAGAAGAAGAAATACAAGTATGAAAGTTCTGATGACTCAAATTAAAAGAAGAAATCTTCGAAATCCTCATCCTCAAAGTCCTCATCGCACAAGAAGACTAATTTCAGAAAGGCTCGGGCACTCATTGGCATGGAAATGGATTCTGAGGAAGAATCTGAGGAATTTGATGAAGAGGAAGGTTCTGAAGTAGACTCAGAGTCTGGTGTGGCAAGTCTTGCACTGGCTACCACATTCGTCAGCAAGTCAATCTTCAACCTTGAAGAAAATGACAATGCTATCTACACTGATGACTATGCCGATGACTTCGCTCCAACCTATTGCTTCACAAAAAATGGTTCAAAGGTACCGAATGACACTTCCTCCTCTGATTCAAGTGACTGTGAACCTGATGATTATAAAAAACCTAGTTACAGTAAAATTGCCAACATTGCAACTAAACAACAAAGTGCCATTGAAAAGCTTCAAAAACTGCTAGACACAAAGCGATGATCTGTTGAATGATGAAATGAATCGTACTCAAATCCTCACTAAAGATGTGAAAAGTCTTCAGTCTAGATTTGATAGTCTTCAAGATCGTTATGACACACTCTTGGTTGATCATGAGAAACTTTCCTATGAATATCTGATGTCAACTGTTCTTCCCCATTGCAGCGGCACCAGAAGAATGCTGTTAACACTCTCCGGCAATCGAAACTAGAAGAATGTTGTTGACGCCCACAAGCGCATGGGATCGTAGCAGTTTTCGAGGGTAGAGTATTCAACCCAAATTTGTTGGTACCCCTATAGGAGGTGAGAGGATACTCTCAAGTATTAGCAGCTGAATATGTCAGATTCAACCACACCTGAAAGACTAGTATCTGCAAGCAAAGTATCAGTAGCAAAGTAGTATGATAACAACGGTGTCAGAAACGATCTGTTGACGGCAGACTATTCCTAACGATTGTATCAATGGACCCAAGTTGCCTCGTTGACGGAAGTTGTCAGTTCCCGTCAAGCACCAGCGAACCAAAATTGTAGCAGGTAGCACAGTGTAACGAGCAATAGCAGCGGCAAGGAAAAGCAGTAGTGACAGCAGTAGCAACTAGCAATAGTAGCAAGCAATAGTAGTAGCAACAGTAGCAGCAAAGCAAGACATGTAACAGCAATAGAAGCACTAGTAGTAGTAGCAGAGCAAACAAGTAATAATAGCAATTGCAAGAGTAGTAACGGCAGCAGTAGAACAAACTCTTGGCAACGGGTCGGTGATTTGTTTGGATGATATTCATCATGCAACAGCTATAAGATGGAGAGATATGTGGCTAGCTCCCGTTCTTCAATGTGATGTAGGCATGCATTTCGTGTGTCGTCACACGTGCTTAGGGAAAAGAACTTGCATGACATCTATTGTCCATCCCTCCTGTGGCAGCGGGGTCCAAAAGGAAACTATGGGATATTAAGGTTCTCCTTTTAATAAAGAACCGGACCAACGCATTAGCACTTGGTGAACACATGAACTCCTCAAACTATGGTCATTACCGGGAGTGGTTCTGGTTATTGTCACTCCGGGGTTGCCGGATCATAACACATAGTAGGTAACTACAACTTGCAAGATCGGATCTAAAACACACATATATTTGTGACAACATAATAATTTCAAATCTGAAATCATGGCACTCAGGCCCTAGTGACAAGCATTAAGCATGGCAAAGTAGTAGCAACATCAATCTCAGAACATAGTGGATACTAGGGATCAAGCCCCATCAAAACTAACTCGATTACATGATAGATCTCATCCTACTCATCACCGCCCAGCGAGCCTACGAATAGATTACTCACGAACGACGAAGAGCTTCATGGAATTGGAGAGGGAAGAAGGTTGATGATGACGATGGCGACGAGTTCCCCTCTCCGGAGCCCAAGACGGACTCCACATCTGCCCTCCAGATGAAGAACATGTGGTGGCGGCGCCTCCGTATTGGAAACGCGACGAAAACTTCTCTTTTCATTTTTTCTGGGACGGAAGGGGACTTATCGACCTGAGGTTGGGGGCGACAGAGCCGTGTGGGCCCCACAAGCCTGCCCACCGCCACCAGGGGGGTGGTGGCGGAGCCAGGGCTTGTGGCCCACTGGCCCACCCCCTCAGGTGGAACTTGGCTCAGATATATTTCTTATTTTCCAAAACTTCTCATCATAAATTTTCAAGACGTTTGGAGAACTTTGATTTCTGCACAAAAATAACAACAAGGCAATTCTGCTGAAAACAGCGTCAGTCCAGGTTAGTTCCATTCAAATCATGCAAATTAGAGTCCAAAACAAGGGCAAAAGAGTTTGGAAAAGTAGATACGATGGAGTCGTATCAACTCCCCCAAGCTTAAAACCTTGCTTGTCCACAAGCAACTCAGTTGACAAACTGAGAGAGAAAGAAAAAGTTTGACAAACTCTGTTTGATCTCGTTGTTGCAACTATGTCTAACTCATAACCTGAATTTCAGCAAGATCACAAGTTAACCACATAAGCAAGTGACACAAGGGTCTCACGGTAAACTAATATCAATGGCATAATCAGCTAACGAGCAAATAATAATGAGTTTCAAATACCAACACTTCAATGAAAACAAGCATGAAGCAATATGAATAGATGGTATCTCGCTAGCTCTTTCTGAGACCGCAAAACATAAATGCAGAGCACTTTCAAAGATCAAGGGCTGACTAAACATTGTAATTCATAGCAACGAAGATCCAGTCATAGTCATACTCAATATCAATCAAAATCAAAGCATAAAAATGACAGAGGTTCTCTCTAATTGGTGCTTATATAAGAGAAGGATGACTCGATAGGAAAATAAATAGACAGGCCCTTCGCAGAGGGAAGCATTGATTTGCAGAGGTGCCAGAGCTCAAGCTTTGAAAACAGAGATAATAATTTTCGGTGGCATGCTTTCATTGTCAACGCAATGACCAAGAGTTCTCAATATGTTCCATGCTACTCATGCTATAGGCAGTTCCCAAACAGAAAAGTAAAGTTTTAACTCCCCCACCACCAATCAATCACACTCCACGGCTAGCCGAATCCTCAGGTACCGTTCATACTAACATCAATCCGGGGGGAGTCTTGTTTTACAGTTATGTTTTCGATTTAAGCGTGGAACTAGGCATTCCAATTACCGGCCCCTTTCTCATGAATGACTATGAATAAACACATGTCGAGGATAACACTCCTAGCATGGAAGATACCAATAGCCCTCTGTCACCACATGAGCGGTTCGGGCATGCGAAACAGATTATTTTTTGAAGCTTTAGAGAATGGCACATGCAAATTTACTTGGAACGGCAGGTAGATACCGCAAATAGGTAGGTATGGTGGACTCTCATGGAAAAACTTTTGGGTTTATGGAAGTGGATGCACAAGCAGTATTTCGCTTAGTACAAGTGAAGGCTAGGAAAAGACTGGGTTGCGACCAACTAGAGAGCGACAATAGTCATCTAGATGCAATGAGTTTGACTAACATTGAATACAAGCATGAACAGGATATAAATCACCATGAACACGAACATCATAGAGGCTATGTTGATTTTGTTTCAACTACATGCATGAACATGTGCCAAGTCAAGCCACTTGAAACATTCAAAGGAGAATACCATCCTATCATACTACATCATAGTCATCTCAAAATCTATGTTGGCATTCAAGACAAACCATTATAAGCTCTCAGCTAAATAAGCATGGCATCAGAAACTATGATCTCTAAGTTATCATTGCAAACATGGTTCTCTCACAACAAAGCTAAATCTGGGTCGACAAGCTAGTCATATTTACAAAAACAAAATAGATAGAGTTCATACCAGCTTTTCAGTCTCAGTCACTTCATCATATATCATCATTGTTGCCTTTCATTTGCACGATCGAACGATGTGAACAATAATAAGCGCATTGGACTAAGCTGAATCTGCAGGCAAACACAAAGGAGAAGACAAAGTAATATGGCTCTTTGAAAGCTAAAAAGGTAAGAATGTAAGAACCAATAAACATTGTAACCAATATCTTCTACCTTGACCCAAAGAAAAAGAAAGCTATTTACATGGGAAAGCTCCCAACAAGCAAAAGAAGAAATAAAAATCTTTTTGGGTTTTCTCAAAAGGACACAAAACAAGAAAATAAGAAAACAAAAATAAACTAGCATGGATAATAGAGTGGCAAAGTGTAAACACCGGCTAACAAAGTGAAAGCATAAGCGTGAATGTAAAGTCGGTGACAACACGTACTCCACCAACCTTAGGCTTTTGGCCTAGCTTGGTCTACTCCAAGGATGGTCCTGGCGAAACCCAAAATCATAATGGGTGTTATACGGGATCGCTGCAGCCACTACCTGAATAGCTGCCTCGCGAAGTTGAGCAGTAGTCGCCTCCCTCTCATACTCCTGTGCCTCTCCTATGGTTATGTAGTATGTTCGTTTTACCTGAAAGTCAAAGAAAGCAGGAGCAGGAAGGGTAATATGGAAAACACGCTGCCGGTTAAATATCAAGCGGTATAGGAGGGATCCATGATCTCTCTCAAGGAACTGGTAGCGTGTTAGAGCGACACGATCAAGGTAGGCTGTACGGATAGGAGGGTCTTCTGGGCGGATGGATACTCCAAGAAAATTTGCTAAGCGTATAGCATAAACTCCACCAAAGAAATCCCCCTCAGTGGCATTTTCATCCAGCCTCCTTGCTATTATAGCTCCCATATTGAAGCTCCTATCACCTGTTACTGCGCTCTTAAGGATACTAAGGTCGAAAGAGCATAGGTGACAATGTGCACCCTTGCCGTTAATGCACCTACCTATGAAGAGGGTAAGGTAGTGCAAGGCAGGGAAATGGATGCTTCCTATGGTGGCTTGCGTGATATCTCTGGTTTCTCTAATAGTTATACTGGAGACAAAGTCTCTGACCAAAGACCTAGAAGGATCATAAATACTACCCCCATCGGGTATCTTGCAAATCCTATTGAAATCCTCCAAGTCCACGGTATAGGATTTATCGTATAGATCAAACAGTATGGATGATTCACGGCCAACTGAAAATTTAAATCTACGCTCGAAAGAGGCAGTGAGCATAGCATACTGTTCACATTTATCTGAGAGGAATTCTTCTAACCCGGCGTTGCGGACAAGTGTATCAAACTCATCCTTGAAACCTGATTTGATCATGAACTCGTCGGAAGGCCATTCACATGGTTGTACCGGTGCGTCCCTTAGTTGAAAAGGTTCGGGCTCCCGAAAGGAAAGACGAGGACCCTTCTTACTTGAGGAACCACCATGAAACTTCCTCGTGAACATAATTTCCTTCTGCTGAAATTTTTGAAGTTCAAGAGAAAAGTGAATAAAGGCCCACCACACCTTGTAGCAACTACTCCTACTAGTGCCTCGAGACCGTATCACGCGCTAAAACTACTCGGGACCAGCTAAAATCAACATTTCTAGCTCAAGAACAGGGTCACCAAGGTAGCAAGAATACGCGAAGGATAAAGCATTAGAGAAAAAACTAATTGGACCAATGAAGGAGTCACTTACCAAGGAGTAATTTCCCCCAAAACGGTTCGGAGAATGGTTCTTTGAGCAAGGAGATCGAAAATCACAGCCAAATGAGCAAGAACATGGGTTTGAGCTGCGAAACAATTTTTTCTAGAGGTGGAAGAAGAGACTAAGAGCTGGAATGAGTAGAGGGGGTGCCTGTGGGCCCCACAAGCTTGCACCCCGCCACGAGGGGGTTAGGTGGCGGAGGCAGGGCTTGTGGCCCACTGGTCAGGCCCCCAGGCCAGCTCTCAGGCCCAGAAATTTTCAAAATTTCCAGAAAAAATCATACTAAATTTTCAGGACCATCGGAGAACTTTTATTTTCGAGGTATTTTTCTCCGGGACGCTAAAACAGAAAACAGGAAAAACTAAACTAATTCTATCATTTTTCTTCTAAGCAAAAGAAAAGGCAAGCTCAAAACAAAGGTATGTGACTCTTTGATTCATCCGTTTCATGGTCATCGAAAGAAATCCTTCAATGGGGTTGATCAAGTCCTCATGACAAAACCTTCTCGAATCGAAAGAGAGAGCGGAGAATTTTCGAATAGCCACTAAGTCACCTCAATGGGGATATGTATCTCCCCAACAAGCAAATCATACTTCATCTTGACACGAGGAATAGGGCATTCAAAGCTCCCAATAAGAATCGATGAAGTCTTTTCGATAGCATTGATGCAATGTACTTGATATCGTTTCTTCGGAAAGTGCACGGTGTGCTCATTACCGTTGACATGGAAAGTGACATTGCCTTTGTTTCAATCTATAACAGCCCCTGCAGTGTTTAAAAAGGGTCTTCCGAGGATGACAGCCATGGCATCGTCCTCGGGAATATCCAAGATAACAAAGTTTGTTAAGATAGTGGTGTTAGAAACTACAACAGGCACATCCTCACAAATGCCGATAGGGAAAGCAGTTGATTTGTCGGCCATTTGTAGAGAAATTTTAGTGGGTGTCAACTTATCCAACTCAAATCTATGATAAAGAGAGAGCGCCATAACACTAACACCGGCTCCAAGGTCACATAAGGCAGTTCTTACGTACTTTCCTTTAATGGAGCAAGGTATAGTGGGCACTCCGGGATCACCAAGTCTCTTAGGAGTTCCATCTTTGAAAGTGTAGTTGGCAAGCATGGTGGAGATCTCAAGATTTGGTATCATCCGTTTATTAGTCACGATATCTTTCATGTACTTGTCATACAGAGACCTCTTGAGCTTATCAGTTAACTGCATCTGCAGAAAGACGGGTCTTATCATCTCAATGAAGCGCTCAAAATCCTCATCATCCTTTTTTCTTGGATGGCTTAGGAGGAAAGGACATAGGTCTCTTAACCCATGGCTCCCTTTCTTTACCTTTCTTCCTAGTAGTGAAGTCATTCTTATTGTATTTCTTAGGTTTTGGGTTATTAGGATTAACCGTAGGTTCAATCTCCACATCCTCATCATTGCTAGGTTGAGCATTATTATGAACATCACTCTCCATATTGTCACCAGGTTCATGTTCATCACCAGATTGTGTTTCTGCATCAGACGCAGAAATATCATTAGGTTCTTCAGGTGTGACCGTATTTGGTGAACTGGCGTGTAGGTTTCTATCATCCTTCTTCTTCTCCTTAGGATGACTAGGTGTATCAGCATTGATTCCTTGAGAATCTTGATCAATTCTCTTAGGATGACCTTCAGGATACAAAGGTTCCTGAGTCATTTTGCCTCCTCTAGTAATGACTCTGACAGAGTTGTCATTTAATTCATTGACCAAGTCATTTTGAGCTTTAAGTACTTGTTCTACCTGAGTAGTAATTATAGAGGCATGTTTACTCAGAAGCTTCAGATCATTGACAATTCTGTCTACACAAGCACTTAAATGGCTAAGCATACGAGTACTTTGTTCCAAATGTCTGCTAACATAATAATTGAAACTCTGTTGTTTGTCAACAAAGTTGTCAAATTCATCAAAGCATAGGCTAGCAGGTTTATCAAAAGGAATATCACTCTCATCAAACCTACGAAGAGAATTCACTTCTACTACCTGTATCGGGTTATCGAGACCATGGATCTCTACGATAGGTGGTAGATTTTTGAAATCTTCAGATCTAATGCCTTTCTCTTGCATAGATTTCTTGGCTTCTTGCATATCTTCGGGACTGAGGAATAGAATACCTCTTTTCTTAGGAGTTGGCTTAGGAGGTGGTTCGGGAATAGTCCAAGCATTATCGTTGATCAAGATGTTATTCAGTAGGGTCTCAGCTTGTTCTAAAGTTCGTTCCCTAAAAACACAACCGGCACAACTATCTAGGTGGTCTCTAGAGGCATCGGTAAGTCCGTTATAGAGGATATCAAGTATCTCGTTCTTCTTAAGAGGCTTATCAGGCAAAGCATTCTGTAGCTGGACAAGCCTCCCCCAAGCTTGTGGAAGACTCTCTTCTTGGAGTTGAGAAAAGTTGTATATTTCCTGCAAGGCAGCTTGCTTCTTATGGGAAGGGAAATATTTCTCACAGAAGTAATAGACCATCTCCTCGGGACTACTCACACATCCAGAAGCAAGAGAGGTGAACTAGGCTTTAGCGTCATCCTTTAGAGAGAAAGGAAACAGCTTAAGGATATAGTAGTGGCGGATCTGCTCCTCATCAGTGAAAAGGTTGGCTATATCGTGTAGTTTGGCAAGATGGGCTATGACCGTCTCAGACTCATACCTGTGAAAAGGATTAGATTCAACTAGAGAGATTATCTCAGGATCAACAGAGAATTCATAATCCTTATCGGTGATAAAGATAGGTGAAGTGGCAAACTTCGGGTCATATTTCATCTTAGCTTCCCGAGATTTTTCCTTCCACTTGATAAGTAATTTATCAGCGTCATAGGCATCCTTACACGCAAGAAAATCCTCAGCTATCTCTCCTTCCATAACGTAACCCTCAGGTATATCAGGAAATTCATATCTAGGAGAGCTAGATCTAGCAAGAGCAAAAGCAGGTGCTATCTCAATAGTATCGGCTGTATCAGAAGCATCACGAGCATTGCAGTAACTCTAGCAATATGAGCATCAAGGAACACTCCTAGTGGAACATCGGGCAAAGTAGTATCTCTAGCAGTATCAAGCAAAGCAGTATCAAGCATAGCATCATCAGGCATAGCATCTCTAGCATCATCAGGCAAAGCAGTATCAAGCATAGCATCTCTAACAGTATCAGGCATAGCATCTCTAGCAGTATCAGGCATAGTATCAAGCATAGCATCATCAGGCATAGTATCAAGCTTAGCATCTCTAGCAGTAGCATCATAAGCATCATCAAGCGCACGCGACATATCAAGATTTCTAGCAGGAGGTGATGTCGCAAACTTACTCATAACTGAAGGTGAATCAAGTGCAGAGCTAGATGGCAATTCCTTTACTCCCCTCGTAGTTGAGGGCAAGCCTTTGGTCTTCGGATCCTTCAGATTCTTCATAGTGATCAGCAGATATAAATCCCAAGCAACTCAGAGAATATAGCAATACCTCCCCGGCAATGGCGCCATAAAAATGCTTGATGTCAACTGTTCTTCCCCTTTGCAGCAGCACCAGAAGAATGTTGTTAACACTCTCTGGCAATCGAAATTAGAAGAATGTTGTTGACGGCCCACAAGCGCATGGGATCGTAGAAGTTTTCGAGGGTAGAGTATTCAACCCAAATTTGTTGGTACACCTATAGGAGGTGAGAGGATACTCTCAAGTATTAGCAGCTGAATATGTCAGATTCAACCACACCTGAAAGATTAGTATCTGCAAGCAAAGTATCAGTAGCAAAGTAGTATGATAACAACGGTGTCAGAAACGATCTGTTGACGGCAGACTATTCCTAACGATTGTATCAATGGCGCCAAGTTGCCTCGTTGACGGAAGTTGTCAGTTCCCGTCAACGAGCAGCGAACCAAAATTGTAGCAGGTAGCACAGTGTAACGAGCAATAGCAGCGGCAAGGAGAAGCAGTAGTGACAGCAGTAGCAAGTAGCAAGAGTAGCAAGCGACAGTAGTAGCAACAGTAGCAGCAGAGCAAGACAAGTAACACCAGTAGCAGCAGCAGCGCAAACAAGTAATAGCAGCAATAGCAACAGTAGTAAGAGCAGCAGTACGACAAACTCGTAGGCAATGGGTCGGTGATTTGTTTGGATGATATTCATCATGCAACAGCTATAACATGGAGAGATATGTGGCTAACTCCCGTTCTTCAATGTGATGTAGGCATGCATTCCGTGTGTCGTCATACGTGCTTAGGGAAAAGAACTTCTATGACATCTATTGTCCATCCCTCCCGTGGCAGCGAGGTCCAAAAGGAAACTACGAGATATTAAGGTTCTCCTTTTAATAAAGAACCGGACCAACGCATTAGCACTTGGTGAACACATGAACTCCTCAAACTATGGTCATCACCGGGAGTGGTTCCGGTTATTGTCACTCCGGGGTTGCTGGATCATAACACATAGTAGGTAACTACAACTTGCAAGATCGGATCTAAAACACACATATATTGGTGACAACATAATAATTTCAGATCTGAAATCATGGCACTCGGGCCCTAGTGACAAGCATTAAGCATGGCAAAGTAGTAGCAACATCAATCTCAGAACATAGTAGATACTAGGGATCAATCCCCATCAAAACTAACTCGATTACATGATAGATATCATCCTACTCATCACCACCCAGCGAGCCTACCAATAGATTACTCACGAACGACGAAGAGCTTCATGGAGTTGGAGAGGGAAGAAGGTTGATGATGATGATGGCGACGATTTCCCCTCTCCGGAGCCCAAGACGGACTCCAGATCTGCCCTCGATATGAAGAACAGGTGGTGGCGGCGCCTCCGTATCGTAAACGTGACGAAAACTTCTCTCTTTATTTTTTCTGGGATGAAAGGGGACTTATAAACCTGAGGTTGGGGGCGACAGAGTCGTGTGGGCCCCACAAGCCTGCCCACCGCCACCAGGAGGTGGTGGCAGAGCCATGGCTTGTGGCCCACTGGACCACCCCCTCAGGTGGAACTTGGCGTAGATATTTTTCTTATTTTCCAAAACTGCTCCTCGTAAATTTTCAGGACGTTTGGAGAACTTTGATTTCTGCACAAAAATAACACCAAGGCAATTCTGCTGAAAACAGCGTCAGTCCAGGTTAGTTCCATTCATATCATGCAAATTAGAGTCCAAAACAAGGGCAACAGAGTTTGGAAAAGTAGATACAATGGAGATGTATCAATATCTTCAAAGGAAACTTGATCTTGAGAAGTTGAAGATGTCCCATGATGACCCTCGAATGCAAAACGTTTCATTACTTGCTCAACACATCAATGTCGCTCAGGTTGAATTCACTCCACCATGTCTCAAATGCATCGAGCGTGAAACTGCCAATTCTTCACCAGAATCATCAGATGCTTCTATCACTACAAATTCTCCAACTGCTCATGTGGTATGAAATTCCTCACTTGAGGAAACCACAAATGCTACTAACAAAAATGTAGGGCTGAAGGAATTGTATGTGAGAGGCATATACAAAAGTCTCAAAGGGCATCAAGCCCTTTGCAATGTGCTCAAAAATCAGATCTTGAACAGGAACCCGAAGAAAGAAGGAATTGCCTTTGAGAGGAAATTGAATGCCGATGGATCATACTGCAAACCTGAGCAGTATCCCAAAACCTCATGGGTTGCTGCTAAAGGTCCTCCCGTCGATCCATCCTATCTAACAGGCTTTAAATGTGAATTATCTTATTCCTCAGATGAGTCAATTGACTCCAACTATAAACTGTTCAAAAATCAATCTGGTGAAGTATTTGCTTGATATGTTTGAACTAACTGCGGAAATGGACCACCCCTGAGGAAAATCCGGGTCCCCAAAAGTTGCTTGGAAAATCTTCAGGTGAATGTCCTCATGACACCACATGTGAAGAACCTGAACCCCAGATCAAATTCCTCTGGTGGACCAAAGTCTTAAAGAGGATCAAAATCCTCAACCGGTCAATACTATGCTCATACTCGTGCTAATGCTTCTGATATGCAGGGAAATTACACGGGTTATGAATATGAGCATTATTCCTCAAATCATTATATTCATAAATCCTCAAAGAACATTTGTGTCTATTCATTTGAGTACTCTAACCCCCTTACTGTGAAACGAATTGCATTAGCTTCAATGCCCCTTTCTCATATGGTGCTCGCGGGATGATGAACTCTTTGCCACCCCTTCAGATGTGGGTGGTGAAGAAGTTGAACTAATCACTTCTGCAGATCAGGTCTCCAGATGAAAATCATCATTTGTAGAATCTGCTGGAGACCTCAGGAAAATGCTTGATTGGACGCAAGCTAAAATTGATGAAATGATAACATTTCACACGTCCTCAAAATTACTGTTTATGATGAAATTCCTATCTGATGAAATTGAAATCATATTCTCCCAATCTGAAGCATATGACATGGTAAGTTGTACTAATTCATCTGCAGGATGACAAACCCAAGAATATTGAGTGGGTTCTTGACAGTGGTTGCACAAACCACATGACTGGTGATAAAAGCTTGCTGATGAATATGCCATTGACTCCATCACCACTGAAGCAAATCAATTATGCTAACAAAGGTAAAAGCAAGCTATTGGGACTTGGCAAAGTGGCTATTTCCAAGGACAAACACATGGACAAAGTGATTCTTGTCGAATCCCTTGGGTTTAACCTCATGTCAGTCTCAATGCTTTGTGATCTTGATATGGTTGTTATCTTTGGAAAATACAGATGTGTAGTCATCATGGAATCTGATAGATCCAAAGTCTTTGAAGGCTTTAGGAGAGGAGATTTGTACATTGTTGACTTTTCCACACGTCCTCCGCCAGCCACATACTTACTAGCAAAACCCTCAGAAGGCTGGCTATGGCATCGAAGACTTGGTCATGCAGGCATGAGGAATTTGCACACACTGGCAAAGAAGAATCATGTCATTGGCATCAAATCACTCAAATTCCTCAATGGCCACCTCTGCAGTGCTTGTGAGTCTGGAAAAATGACCAGATCCAAACACCTCTCGAAGACTATCATGACTACTACTCGTCCGTTTGAATTGCTTCACATGGATCTATTTGGACCTACTCATTATGCTACTCTAACCAATGTCGCATCCTTATATGCCTTTGTCATCGTTGATGACTATTCTCGGTACACTTGGGTACATATCATTCTGTGTAAAACTGAAGTGCAGGAAGTCTTCAAACGATTTTCCTCAAGGGCCTCGACGAACTTCGGCATCAAGATCAAACACATCAGGAGTGATAATGGAACAGAATTCAAAAAAACTAGTCTTGATGATTATCTTGATGAACTTGGTATTACTCACGAATTATCTGCTCCTTATACTCCTCAACAGAATGGCGTTGTTGAACGCAAGAAAAGGACTCTGGTTGAAATGGCATGGACCATGCTTGAAGAATATCAGACTCCTCGTCGTTTCTGGCCTAAAGCAATGAACACTGCTTGCCACACCATCAACAGGGTATATCTTCGCAAATTCCTCAAGAAAACCTCATATGAACTCCTAAGTGACAAGAAACCCAATGTAAGTTATTTCAAAGTCTTCGGTGCAAAATGCTGGATTAGAGATCCTCACCATTGCTCAAAATTTGCACTTAAAGCACATGAGGGTTTTATGCTTGGTTATGGAAGGGACTCGCACACCTACAGAGTCTTCAATACCTATCACAACAAGGTTGTTGAAACTGTAGATGTGCGGTTCGATGAAACTAATGGCTCGCAAAGAGAGCAATTGCCTCCTGTGCCACACAAATTATCTTCTGAGGAAGCTATCAAGTTCAAAGCCACTGAAGACATCGTTCTAATGAGGAAATTGCTGAAGAAATCGTCCCCAGCACTGATGAAATTCAAGAAGGTGCACCTGAGGAAATTGCTCCAGATCAAATTCTTCAGCCCAGACGAAATCCTCAACCAGCTCATCCAAGGATTGCAAATGGAGCAGAACTTGACAAAATCCTCGATGACATCAATGCGCCAGGTCCTCTCACTCGCTGAAAAGCTTCACATTTAATTAACTTTTGTGGGCATTCCTCTTTTGTGTCTATCACAGAACCCTCAGAAGTTGCTGAAGCTTTCATGGAACCTGAGTGGATTCTAGCCCTGCAAGATGAACTTCTTCAATTTATGCTAAATGACATATGGGAACTCGTCAAACGACCAGATCCTCGCAAGCACAATATCATCGGCACCAAGTGGATTTTCGGAAACAAGCAAGATGAGGATGGTCAAGTGGTGAGGAATAAGGCACGGTTTGTAGCCCAAGGCTACACACAAGTTTAAGGAATTGATTTCGATGAAACTTTTGCACCTCTTGCTAGACTTGAAGCTATTCGAATACTGCTTGCTTATGCTAATCATCATAACATCACTTCCTTTGAGGAAAAAGTATATGTTACTCAACCCCCAGGTTTTGAGGATCCGAAGCATCCACACAAAGTCTCCAGACTCAAAAAAGGCACTCTGTGGCCTCAAGCAAGCCCCTCGGGCGTGGTATGATACATTGAAGGAATTACTCATGAAGAAAGGTTTCAAACCTGGTCCACTGGATCCAACTCTTTTCACAAAATCCTATGATAATGAACTATTTGTGTGCCAAATATATGTCGACGACATTATCTTTGGTTGTACTCACAAACGTTACAGTGATGAATTTGCTTACGTGATGAGTGAAGAATATCATATGTCTATGATGGGGGAGCTAAAATTCTTCTTAGGTCTTCAAATCCGTCAACAACGCAATGGCATCTTCATATCACAGGAGAAATTCCTCAAGGATGATCTGAGGAAATTCAACATGCATGAATGCAAAGGCGTCAAGACTCCTATGCCTACCAACGGCCACCTCTGCAGTGACAAAAATGGTAAAGATTTCGATCAACAGGTATATCACTCGATGATTGTCTCTTTTTTGTATCTATGTTCATCTAGGCCACATATAATGCTTAGTGTTTGCATGTGTGCTTGTTTGCAAGAAAAACCGAAGGAATCACGCCATAAGGTTGTGAAGCATATTCTTCGATACTTAGCTCACACACCAACACTAGGATTATGGTACCCCAAGGGCTCAAATCTTCATATCATTGGATATTCTGATTGTGACTATGCTGGTGACCGTGTGGATCGCACAACATCTGGCACTTGCCATTTCCTCGGAAGATCAATAGTCTGCTGGTCCTCAAAGAAGTAGAACTGTGTTTCTCTCTCCACTGCCGAAGCTGAGTACATTGTTGCTCGATCCTGCTGTGCTTGGCTGCTATGGATGAAGCAAACCCTTAGAGACTACGACATTAGCATGAATAATGTGCCCCTCTACTACGACAACGAGAGTGCAATCAAGATCGCCAACAACCCAGTACAACACTCGAAGACTATGCACATCCAGATTCGTCATCATTTTCTTCGGGACCCTGTCCTCCAGGGCAATATCATCATCGATCATGTGAAGACTGACAATCATCTAGCAGATATTTTCACTAAGCCCTTGGAAGAGAGAAGGTTTTGCAAGTTGAGGTGTGAGCTAAATATCCTAGAGTCTTCAAATGTTTTGTGAAAACATGCACACATCCTAACACTTATGCAACATTGATGACTTAGATGTGCAACACATGAAGAATCGATTTTCTTCAATCAATGAAGAATATCACTCTTAGTGTGAGGAAATTAATGAAGAATTTGGTTCTCACGGCCCTAAGACAATTGTACGCGGCTCCTGAAATCATCATTCTTATACCGTGGGTCACGCCACCACCCAACTTTGAAATTCTTCAAGCTATTTTTCTTCCAAGTTGAAATTCATCAAACTGACACTTTGTCAAAAAAATCCTCAAGTTTTTCAAATATTCAAAATCTTCAAATTCTTCAAAACATTTGATGATTTTCATTTGCATAGATATATATATAAACTGAAATTTCAAAGTCCTCAACAGCATTCACTTTTAGCTCAGTCTTCAATTTGACATTTCGACCCGACTCTCCTCTATACTAAACTCAACCCAGTCTATTCATTTCTTCATATGCGTTCTACTTGACACTTGTTCAAAATCGTCAGCGTGTCCTTGTCAGATAAGGACTTTGCAATGAAATCCTCAAAGATTCAAAAATCATTTTTATAATGTTACAAAGTAACTGGACCCACTTCTCACGATCGGATAACCACGATCTCCACCGCTTCAGTCCTGGGCTCCACGTGTCATGCGGAGACGAATAGGCAAGGGCAGTTCGGTCCGAAAGTTTTGGCCGAACAGTTTTTCACGTGAGCTATAAATAGGCCCTTACCCCCCTCAGTCAAAACTTTTCGTCCTCTCGTCTTCTCCGCTCGAGCTCAACCCTAGCGTTGTTGGAAATATGCCCTAGAGGCAATAATAAATTGGTTATTATTATATTTCCTTGTTCATGATAATCGTTTATTATCCATGCTAGAATTGTATTGATTGGAAACTCAAATACATGTGCGGATACATAGACAAGACACTGTCCCTAGTGGGCCTCTACTTGACTAGCTCGTTGATCAAAGATGGTCAAGGTTTCCTAGTCATAGGCAAGTGTTGTCACTTGAAAGTGTGTTATATCGACTAGAGGGGGGTGAATAGGAGATTTTTAAAATTTCATCACTAAGGAAATTCTTTTTGAGGAAATTCCTCCCTGATGACTAACTTGCAACAGAAACAACAAAGGATCAAGAATGCAAAGTATCACTACAGCAGTTTTCAAGATGAAGAATATGAAAAGCAGTTTGCATAGTATGTAGGCACACAGAAAACACGTGAGGATTAACTTGTGTGAAGAATTTTGGGTTGAGGAATTTCAGAGAAAGTCTTCAGCAAATTCTTCAAACAGTGACAATGAAAATCTTCAACATACAATGTGAGGAATTGAAAGAGTTGAAGAAATAGAACCCGTTTAACAGTGAAGACAGTGGTTGATGACCTAGTTCCAACTGTTGTAATAGTTGTACATCTGGTTTGGAGCGGCTTGGTATTGAAACCAAAAGACACACAGTCCTGAGACACACTGTCCCTACTGTATTCTCCTTGAGCTAAGAACACACAGTCCTCGCCCAACACTCGTGGTAAGTCTTGAGGGCAGACTTCCAAACCCTCACAAACTTGGTCACCTGGCGATCCACAACTGACTGCTAGATTTCTCTAGACCATGACGCCAAACCGTCTGGAGGATGCACAGTCCTCAAAGTAAAAGGCTTCAGTCCCGCACAGGAACAACTTCTTCAGTGATGCTCAATCACTAGGTCTTTGGTTTGTGGTTTGGTGTTTGGGGTATTTCCTCACTGATGATTTACTCTCAAAGATCTGAGGAATTTTGGTTGCTCTTTTGACAAGTGTCAGTTTCTAACGGAGCAGCCAACCAGCTAATGGTTGTGGGGGCGACTATTTATAGCCTGGGAGTATCCCAACATGATTTTACATTAATGCCCTAAAATAATATGACCGTTGGTGTGGATAAGATCAGTGATGTGGTGCGAATTGCGGTAACGGTCGGGACCCTCAACTGTGAGAGTCCTCATGTCTCTCATATTCCTCACTTGAGGCTTTTGGTAAGATTAGCCTTGGGTTGAGCATCATGAGGAAATTCATTCCAAAGTGTTACCTGGACCCCCTTTAACTGTACGGTGTTCCTATGACTCAAGAATGAAGAAAATAAAACAGAAAGAATAAATCTTCAGGCTTCAAAGTCTTCAGATTGATTTTCTTTAGGACACACCGAATTCCTCATCTTTAATATCTCCATGAGGAATATCAATTTCATCGCAATTTCTTCGCGATTCAGTTCTTCAACAGAAGACCAATTTCTTTAGCCGAAGATCTACATTTTTAGGGGTCGATATTCATCGAATATTTCAAACTCCTCAGCGACTTATAGAACATGTGTACACTTATGAACACATTAGATACTTAACCTATAAGTCTTCAAACCACCAAAATCACTAAGGGGCACTAGATGCACTTACAATCTCCCCCTTTTTGGTGGTTGATGACAATTAGGTTAAGTCTTCAATGAGGATAAAAATATAAAGTGTAAATACTCATTTGAGGAATTTGAAATCAAGATACACAGAGACCCCCCTGAAGATGTGCATATCTTGAGGATTTTGCTTTTCATAGCAAATGCACATTGATGATTTATATCATGGAGATCTCCCTGTGAGTCTTGTAAATCATACATACATATGACATATATTATGAAGAAATTGAGAATGCATGATGAGAAATGGTATCTGACGAATTCCAGCATGCGTGCCTTAATATTTTGAGGAATAAGTGATACGTCCATTTTGCATCATGTTTTCATGTTGATATTTATCGCTTATTTGGCTGTTATTTCACTTCACGGTACTATTCTTATGCCTCTTCTCTCTTATTTTGCAAGGTTTACATGAAGAGGGAGAATACCGGCAACTGGAATTCTGGCCTGAATGTGGAGCAAAGTTGAGATACCTATTCTGCGCAAATCCAAACGCCGTGAAAATCAACGGAGATTTTTTCCCAATTTACAAAAAATACTGGGCCGAAGAAGTGCCGGAGGGGCACCAGGGGGTGCCCACAAGCCTGCACGGCGCGGCCACCCCCAGGCCACGCCATGGGGGCTTGTGGGCAGCCCACTTGCCCACTGGCACTCCTCTTTTTCTATATGGAGGGTTTCGTCCAGGAAAAAAATCAGAAGGGAGCTTTTTCGTGGTTTCTCCGCCGCCACGAGGCGGAACTTGAGCAGAACCAATCTAGACCTCCGGCATGACGATCCTACCGGGGAAACTTCCCTCCCGGAGGGGGAAATCGTCGCCATCGTCATCACCAACACTCCTCTCATTGGAGGGGACTTGTCACCATCAACATCTTCATCATCACCATCTCATCTCCAAACCCTAGTTCATCACTTGTAACCAATCTCCGTCTCGCGACTCCGATTGGTACTTGTAAGGTTGCTAGTAGTGTTCATTACTCTTTGTAGTTGATGCTAGTTGGATTGTTTGGTGGAAGAGTTTATGTTCAGATCCTTGATGCTACTCATTACACCTCTGATCATGATTATGATTATGATTTGTTAGTAGTTACTTTTGTTCCTGAGGACATGGGATAAGTCATGCTAATAATAGTCATGTCAATTTGGTACTCGTTCAGTATTTTGATATGTTGTATGTTGTTTTTCCTCTAGTGGTGTTATGTGAACGTCGACTACATAACACTTCACCATTATTTGGTCCTAGAGGAAGGCATTGGGAAGTAGTAAGTAGATGATGGGTTCCTAGAGTGATCGAAGCTTAAACCCTAGTTTATGCGTTACTTCGTAAGGAGCTTATTTGGATCCACTAGTTTAATGCTATGGTTAGACTTTGTCTTAATTCTTCTTTCGTAGTTGCGGATGCTTGCGAGAGGGGTTAATCATAAGTGGGATGCTTGTCCAATTAAGGGCAGTACCCAAGCGCCGGTCCACCCACATATCAAACTATCAAAGTAACGAACGCGAATCATATGAACATGATGAAACTAGCATGACAGAAATTCCCGTGTGTCCTCGGGAGCTTTTTTCCTCCTATAAGACTTTGTCCAGGCTTGTCCCTTGCTACAAAATGGATTGGGCCACTTTTTTGCACCGTTGCTACTTTTGTTACTTGTTGCTTGCTACGAATCATCTCACCACACAATCACTTGTTACCGACAATTTCAGTGCCTGCAGATTTTTCCTTGGTGAAAACCACTTGTCAGATCCTTCTGCTCCTCGTTGGGTTCGACACTCTTACTTATCGAAAGGACTACAATTGATCCCCTATACTTTGGGTCATCAAAACTCTTTTTTGGCGCCGTTTCCGGGGAGTGAAGCGCCTTTGGTAAGTGGAACTTGGTAAGGGAACATTCATATAGTGTGCTGAAATTTCTAGTCACTTGTCACTATGGATACTAATCCTTTGAGGGTCTTGTTCGGCGTATCTTCACCTTGAACGGAAGCACGAATGGTTGCTCCTCAACCTGCTGCACCTACTGAAAATATTTTCTTTCAATTTCCTTTGGGTATGCTTGAGAAACTGTTGGCTAATACTTTTACAGGAGATGGAACATCACATCTAGACTTGAATCTAATCTATGTAGATGAGGTTTGTGGTTTATTTAAGCTTACAGGTGTGCCCGAGGATGAGGTCAACAAGAAGGTCTTTCCTTTATCTTTCAAGGATAAGGCGGTGACATGGTATAAGCTATGTGATGATACTGGATCATGGGACTACAATCGGTTGAAATTGGAATTTCATCAAAAGTTTTATCCTATGCATTTAGTACATCGTTATCTGAATTACATTTATAATTTTTGGAAAATTTAGAATACAGTAGCCCATCATCAATATATATGGAATTAAAGTTTTCTACAGTACCAAAAGAAGTGGTAGTTTGTTTTCTTGTACTAATGTTATCACAATTTTCTGTTTAAGTTTTGTGTTGTGAAGTTTTCAAGTTTTGGGTGACGTTCTCATGGACAAAGAGACAAGGAGTGGAAAGAGCTCAAGCTTGGGGATTCCCAAGGCACCCCAAGCCAAATTCAAGGACGCCAAAAATCCTAAGCTTGGGGATGCCCCGGGAAGGCATCCCCTCTTTCTTCTTCAATCCATCGGTAACATTACTTGGAGCTATATTTTCATTCACCACATGATATGTGTTTTTCTTGGAGCGTCTTGTATCATAGGAGTATTTTCTTTTTGTTGTGTCACAATCATCCTTGCTGCACACCTTTTTGAGAGAGAGACATGCACTCATCGTGATTTTGCTAGAATGCTCATAGTGCTTCACTTATATCTTTTGAGCTAGATACTTTTGCTCTAGTGCTTCACTTATATATTTTGAGCTAGATACTTTTGCTCTAGTTCCTCACTTATATCTTTTGAGCTAGATACTTTTGCTCTAGTGCTTCACTTATATCTTTTGATCTAGATACTTTTTCTCTTGTGCTTCACTTATATCTTTAGAGCACGACGGAGCGTGAATTGGTAGTTGGCTTATGCTATGAAAGTAGTCCCATGTGCTAGGTACCCAAAGAGGATGCAAAAACCTCCATCTTCATGTGCATTGAGTAGAAAGAAAAGTTTCGATTCCTCTCAATTAGTTTTGAGACTTGGATTCGGTAATATTGAAAGCTATGTTAGTAGGGTGTTGTGAATCTAGAAATGCTTGTGTTGAAGTTAGTGATTCCCGTAGCATGCACGTATGGTGAACCGCTATGTTAGGAAGCCGCAGCATAATTGATCTATTGATTGTCATCCTTTGTGTTGAGGTGGGGATCGTGCGATGGTTTACACCTACCAACCCTTCCCCTAGGAGTATGCGTTTAGCACTTTGTTTCGATTACTAATAAAAACTTTCGCAATAAGTATGTGAGTTCTTCATGACTAATGTTGAGTCCATGGTATAGATGCACTTTCACCTTCCACGTTTGCTAGCCTCTCTAGTGCCGCGCAATTCTCGCAGGTACTCAAACCCACCAAATTCCTTCCTCAAAACAGCCACCATAGCTACCTACTATGGCATTTTCATAGCCATTCCGAGATATATTGCCATGCAACTACCACCGTTCCATCTAATGACTTGTGCCGTCACTTTCATATTGCCATTGCATGATCATACTAGATCGTTGCACATCTCGGTACACTGCCGGAGGCATTTCCTATGGAGTCATCATCATTGTGATCTTCGAGCTATGAGTAAATAAAAGTGTGATGATCATCATTATTAGAGCATTGTCCCATGTGAGGAAATAAAAAAAAAGAGGCCAAAGAGCCCAAAAACAAAAAAAAAGAGAGAAAATAAAAAAAAAGTGGCCTAAGAGCCCAAAAAAAAGGGGAAATGAGAGAAAAAGAGAGAAGGGACAATGCTACTATCTTTTTCCACACTTGTGCCTCATGATTGAGAGCTTCTTGCTTTGTCACTACCATATGCTAGTGGGAATCTTCGTTTTATAACTTGGCTTGTATATTCCAATGACGGGCTTCCTCAAAATTGCCCTAGGTCTTCGTGAGCAAGCAAGTTGGATGCACACCCACTAGTTTTCCTCTTGAGCTTTCACATACTTATAGCTCTAGTGCATCTCTTGTATGGCAATCCCTACTCATTAACATTGATATCTATTAATGGGCATCTCCATAGCCTATTGATATGCCGAGTCAATGTGACCATCTCCTCCTTTTTGTCTCACAACCACCACCACACTCTATTCCACCTATAGTGCTATATCCATGGCTCGCGCTCATGTATTGTGTGATAGCTATAAAAAGTTTGAGAAAGTAAGTGTGCGAAAACAATTACTTGGCCAATTCCGGGGTTGTGCATTATTTACATTAGTTGTGTGAGGATGATGGAGCATAGCCAGACTATACGATTTTGTAGGGATAACTTTCTTTGGCCTTGTTATTTTGAAAGTTCATGATTACTTTGCTAGTTTGCTTGAAGTGTTACTGTTTTCATGTCAATAGCAAACTATTGTTTTGAATCATACGGATCTGAATATTCATGCCACGTGAAAGAAGTTGCAAAGGACAACTATGCTAGGTAGCATTCCACATCAAAAATTCGTTCTTTATCACTTCCCTACTCGAGGATGAGCAGGAGTTAAGCTTGGGGATGCTTGATACGTCTCCAACGTATCTATAATTTTTGATGGTTTCAGGCTATTATCTTGTCAAACTTTGGATATTTTGCATGCCTTTTATTTATTTTCTGGGACTAACCTATTAACTCAGTGCCAAGTGTTAGTTCCTGTTTTTTCCATATTTTTGACCCCTTTCAGAGGAGATTTTGAAACGGAGTTCAAACGGAAGAAAATCCCCGAAAAGATTTTTTTTCTCGAACAGAAGAAGATCGGAGAGCTTGGAGGCCAAGCCAGAAGAGCCCGAGGGGCCCCCACAAGCCCCCATCCCACGGCCAGGGGGCCGCGCCATGCAGGCTTGTGGGCCCCCTGGAGGTCCCCTGACCTAGATCTTGCGCCTATAAATTCCCAAATATTCCCAAAAAAATCAGGGGAGCATCGTAATCACTTTTTCGCCGCTACAAGCTTCTGTCTCCGCAAGATCCCATCTGGGGCACGTCCTAGTGCCCTGCTGAAGGGGGATTCGGACACGGAAGGCTTCTCCATCAACACCATGACCCCTCCGATGATGCGTGAGTAGTTCACCATAGACCTACGGGTCCATAGCTAGTAACTAGATGGCTTCTTCTCTCTCTTGGATCTTCAATACAAAGTTCTCCACAATCTTCATGGAGATCTATCCGATGTAATCTTCTTTTGCGGTGTGTTTGTCGAGATCCGATGAATTGTGGATTTTTGATCAGATTATCTATGAATATTATTTGAGTTTCTTCTGATCTCTCTTATGCATGATTTCATGTCCTTGTAATTCTCTTGGAGTTGTGGGTTTTGTTTGGCCAACTAGATCTATGATTCTTGCAATGGAAGAAGTGCTTGGTTTTAGGTTCATACCGTGCGGTGACCTCACCAAGTGACAGAAGGGGTAGCGAGGCACGTATCGTGTTGTTGCCATCAAGAGTAAAAAGATGGGGTTTTCATCATTGGTTTGAGATTATCCCTCTACATCATGTCATCTTGCTTAAAGTGTTACTCTGTTCGTCATGAACTCAATACACTAGATGCATGCTGGATAGCGGTCGATGTGTGGAGTAATAGTAGTAGATGCAGAAAGTATCGGTCTACTTGTCTCGGACGTGATGCCTATATGCTAGATCATTGCCTTAGATATCGTCATGACTTTGCACGGTTCTATCAATTGCTCGACAGTAATTTGTTCACCCACCGTAATATTTTCTATTTTGAGAGAAGCCTCTAGTGAACACTATGGCCCCGAGGGTCTACTCCACACCATATTTTCAGCCTTACACTTTTTACTACGTTGCACTTTCCGCCTTGAGATATCACTTTTGCAAACAATCTTGAAGGGATTGACAACCCCTTTGAAGCGTTGGGTGCAAGTTTGTTTGTGTTTGCGTAGGTTCTCTGGACTTGACGAGACCCTCCTTCTGGATTGATACCTTGGTTCTCAAACTGAGGGAAATACTTACTGCTCCTGTACTCCATCACCCTTTCCTCTTCAAGGGAAAAACTAACGCAACCCCAATCTCCATCAACGTGTCAATTTCTGGCACTGTTGTTTGAGAAGTAGCAAGGGGTGAGGTATGAATTTCACTTTTGATTGCGTTAAATCCTTTGTTGAGACAAATACTTTTTGTGACTTTAGTGCTAAGTATGGACTTGACTCTGAGATAGTAGCTTCATTGTGTGAATCCTTTGCTGCTCATATTGATCTCCCCATAGAGAAGTGGTTTAAATATCATCCTCTGTTAGAAGTCAACATAGTTAAACCCACTCCAGTTGAAGAGAAAGTCATAGCCTATAATGATCCTTTGGTACCCAGTGCTTACATTGAGAAACCACCTTTCCCTGTTAGGATAAAGGATCATTCCAAAGCTTCAACTGTGATACGTAGAGGCTATATTAGAACACCTACACCCCCTGAGCAAATTAGAGTTGAACCTAGCATTGCTATTATCAAAGATCTTCTGTCTGAAGAAGTTGAGGACATAATATTCACTTTTGTGAAGATGCTGCTAGAATTTCTAAACCTCACGGTAGAGACAAACATAGGCCTGTTGTTGGCATGCCTGTGGTTTCTGTTAAGATAGGAGATCATTGTTATCATGGTTTATGTGACTTGGGTGCTAGTGTTAGTGCAATACCTCAATCCTTATACGATGAAGTCAAAGATGAGATTGCACCTGTTGAGATAGAACCTATAGATGTCACTATTCAGCTTGCCAATAGAGATACAATCTGCCTTGTGGGAATTGTTAGGAATGTTGAAGTCTTGTGTGGTGAAACGAAGTATCCTGCTGATTTCCTCGTTCTTGCTACTTCACAAGATAGCTTTTGTTCCATCATAATTGGTAGACCTTTTCTCAATACTGTCAGTGCTCATATTGATTGTGAGAACCAAACTGTCACTGTTGGCTTTGAAGGTGTGTCACATGAGTTCAATTTCTCTAAGTCTGGTAGACAACCTCATGAAAAGGAGTTGCCTAGTAGGGATGAAACTATTGTCTTAGCCTCTATTGCCGTGCCTCCTACTGATCCCTTAGAGCAATACTTGCTTGAGCATGAAAATGATATGCATATGGATGAGAGGGATGAGAGAGATAGAGTTGTCTTAGAACAATATCCTATCCTTAAGAATAACTTGCCTGTTGAACAGCTTGGGGATCCACCCCCACCAAAGGGTGATCCTGTGTTCGAGCTTAAACAGTTGCCTGATACTCTTAAGTATGCCTATCCTGATGAAAAAGAGATATATCATGTTATTATTAGTGCTAGCCTCTCGGAGCATGAAGAAAAGAAGTTACTAAAAACTCTGAGGAAGCACCGTGCTGCTATAGGATATACTCTTGATAATCTTAAGGGCATTAGTCCCACTCTAGGCCAGCACAAGATCAAAACTGATCCTGGATTCAAACCAGTTGCTGATCATCAAAGGAGATTGAATCCTAAGATGAAAGAAGTAGTGAGAAAAGAAATACTAAAGCTCCTGGAAGCGGGTATCATCTATCCTGTTGCTCATAGCGATTGGGTGTGTCCGGTGCATTGTGTTCCTAAGAAGGGAGGCATTACCGTTGCCCCAAATGATAAGGATGAGTTGATCCCACAGAGGATTATTACTGGCTACAGGATGGTGATTGATTTTAGGAAGTTGAATAAGGCCACTAGGAAAGATCATTACCCTTTGCCTTTTATCGACCAAATACTAGAAAGGCTGTCTAAACACACACACTTCTCCTTTCTAGACGGTTATTCTGGTTTCTCCCAAATACCAGTTGCACAATCTGATCAGGAGAAAACCACTTTCACCTGTCCTTTTGGTACCTTTGCTTATAGACGTATGCCTTTTGGATTGTGTAATGCACCTGCCACCTTTCAAAGATGTATGATGGCTATATTCTCTGACTTTTGTGAAAAGATTGTTGAGGTTTTCATGGATGACTTCTCCGTTTACGGGTCTTCTTTTGACGATTGCCTCAACAACCTTGATCGAGTCTTGCAGAGATGTAAAGATACCAATCTTGTCTTGAATTGGGAGAAGTGCCACTTTATGGTTAATGAAGGCATCGTCTTAGGACATAAATTTTCTGAAAGAGGTATTGAAGTCGATAAGGCTAAGGTTGATGCAATCGAGAAAATGCCATACCCCACAGATATCAAAGGGATAAGAAGTTTCCTTGGTCATGCTGGTTTCTATAGAAGGTTCATTAAAGACTTTTCTAAGATTTCTAGGCCTCTTACCAATCTCTTGCAAAAGGATATTCCTTTTGTTTTTTATGATGATTGTGAGGAAGCCTTCGAAATACTTAAGAGGGCTTTGCTAACTGCACCTATTGTTCAACCACCTGATTGGAACTTACCTTTTGAAATCATGTGTGATGCTAGTGATTATGCTGTTGGTGCTGTTCTAGGGCAAAGAGTCGATAAGAAGTTGAATGTTATTCACTACGCTAGTAAAACTCTAGACAATGCCCACATAAACTATGCTACTACAGAGAATGAATTTTTAGCAGTCGTGTTTGCATGTGAAAAGTTCAGGTCTTACATAGTTGATTCCAAAGTCACTATTCACACTGATCATGCTGCTATTAAGTACCTCATGGAGAAGAAGGAAGCTAAACCTAGACTTATCAGATGGGTTCTCTTGCTACAAGAATTTGATCTGCACGTTGTTGACAGAAAGGGTGCTGATAACCCAGTAGCGGATAACTTGTCTAGGTTGGAGAACGTTCTTGATCACCCACAACCTATTGATGATAGCTTTCCCAATGAGCAATTGAATGTCATCAATGCTTCACGTAGTGCACCGTGGTATGCTGATTATGCAAACTATATCGTTGCCAAATACATACCACCTAGTTTCACGTACCAGCAAAAGAAGAAATTCTTCTTTGACTTGAGACACTACTTTTGGGATGATCCTCACCTTTATAAGGAAGGAGTAGATGGTGTTATTAGACGTTGTGTACCTGAACATGAACAGGGACAGATCCTACAAAAGTGTCACTCTGAGGCCTACGAAGGACACCATGCGGGAGATACAACTGCACACAAGGTATTGCAATCAGGTTTCTATTGGCCCACTCTCTTCAAGGATGCCCGTAAGTTTGTCTTGTCGTGTGAAGAATGTCACCGAATAGGTAATATTAGCAAACGTCAGGAAATGCCTATGAACTATTCACTTGTCATTGAACCATTTGATGTCTGGGGCTTTTATTATAATGGACCTTTTCCAAAATCCAATGGGTATACTCACATCTTAGTTGCTGTTGATTACGTCACTAAGTGGGTAGAAGCTATCCCCACTAGTAGTGCTGATCACAACACCTCTATCAAGATGTTGAAAGAAGTTATCTTCCCTAGATTTGGAGTCCCTAGGTATCTAATGACCGACGGTGGTTCACACTTCATTCATGGCGCTTTCCATAAAACGCTTGCTAAGTACGATGTCCACCATAAAATTGTGTCTCCCTACCACCCTCGGTCCAGTGGTCAAGTAGAGCTGAGCAACAGAGAGATTAAAATAATTCTGCAAAAGGCTGTCAACAGGTCTAGAAAGAATTGGTCTAAGAAGATCGATGATGCGCTGTGGGCTTATAGAACTGCCTATAAGAATCCCATGGGCATGTCTCCGTACAAAATGGTGTATGGGAAAGCATGTCATTTACCTCTTGAGCTAAAGCATAAAGCCTATTGGGCAATCAAAGAGCTCAACTTTGATTTCAAACTTGCCGGTGAGAAGAGGTTATTTGACATTAGCTCGCTTGATGAGTGGAGAACTCAAGCATATGCGAATGCCAAGCTCTTCAAAGAGAAGGTTAAGAGGTGGCATGATAAGAGGATACAAAAGCGTGAGTTCAATGTAGGTGATTATGTCTTGCTATATAACTCTCGTTTAAGATTCTTTGCATGCAAGCTTCTCTCTAAATGGGAAGGTCCCTATGTTGTTGAGGAAGTATATCGTTCTGATGCTATCAAGATCAACAACATGGAAGGTAATTGTCCGAGAGTGGTAAATGGGCAGAGAATCAAGCATTATATCTCAGGTACTCCCATAAATGTTGAAAGCAATATGATCAATACCATAACTCCGGAAGAATACCTAAGGGACATTTATCAGCCTGTTTTAGACTCTTAAAACAAAGAGGTATGAGATTCGGTAAGAAAATAGAGTCCAAAACTTTTCCAATAGGAAATTTTCTCCGTTTTGGAATATTTGAAAAAATACAAAAAATTGGAAGTAGTCCGGAAAGTGCGCGAGGAGGCGACAAGCCTACACGACGCGGGCCCACCCCCTGGCCGCATCGTGAGGGCTTGTGACCACCTCGTGCACCTCCCGGACTCCGTTTTCGTACAGGGTACTCCTTCTGGTCTGGAAAAAATCATTATATATACTTCCGTTTGGTCTGACCCGTGCATCACGCAGATTTCCTCTGTTTTTTTGTTTCGAGCCTGTTTTCTGCCGCAGATCTAGGTCAAGATGTCGTCCCAGGAATCTGTGGGGGAGAACAACCTCCGTCAAATCTATGGGGAAGTTCATGCTGATCTGAAAAGGATGGAGGTCATGGAGGTTAGAGAGAGGCTACCTAAAGAAAACAAGGGCAAAGCCAAGGAGAAGGATCAGGCATGGGATGAAGTGCAATCTGTGCTCAGCAAGGAAGAAGTTGAAGGAGTGGATTTCCTCCAACTCTACCTCCACCTACTGTCTCCATCCTTGATTGAACTCTTGAGGTTTTGTGAAACAACTCGTGCTCGCAATACTTGTCTCACTCGTGAAGTTGTTTTGCTGGAAAAACATATCGCAGATCTCCAAGGCATAAATCAAAGATTAATGGCCCTCTTGGAGTCAAAGACTGCAACTCCTCCACCTTCACCACCAAAGGAAGACAACTGAGCATTGGTATGGGCAATCCCCTTGGCTTGTGCCAAGCTTGGGGGAGTTGCCCCAGTATCGTATCACCATCACATCTTTTGCCTTTACCTTTGTTTTAGTTTTCCTTTTCAGTTTTCTTTTTCTTTAGTTGAGTAAAAGTCTTAGTGTTTTAGTTTTGAGTTTAGCTTTGTGTCACCCCTGATGTATTCTTGCTCGTCAGCCATATAATAAAGAGTGTTAGTTGAAGGGCTTTGCCTCTTGCCATGATCAAAAGAGTGAGAATAGAACAAAATCATGAAAGATCATGTAATGATCTTATGGGAAGTGATGGCTTCACATATAAAAACAATGAGGATTGAAACTTGTTGAGGGTAGGCAAACGTAGACCTTGGTCATTGTTGCAATTAATAGGAAGTGATAAGGAAGGAGAGGTTCACATATAAATATATCATCTCTGACACCATCTATGATTGTGAACAGTCACTAAACTATTGCATGCCTAGAAGTAGATGTTGGACAAGGAAGACAACATAATGGATTGTGTTTGCTTGGCTCTCAACAATGTTATATGATTAGAGATCTCTTAGCATGTGATGATTGCTTCCACCTCATGTTAGCCAAAACCTCCCGCACCAAGTAGAGATACTACTTGTGCATCCATAAACCATCAACCCAGTTTTGCCATGTGAGTCCACCATACCTACCTATGGATTTAATAAAATCCTTCAAGTAAGTTGTCATTGGTGCAAGCAATAAAAATTGCTCTCTAATATGTATGATCTATTAGTGTGTGGAAAATAAGCTTTATACGAACCTGTGATGAGGAAGACATAAAAGCGATAAACTGCATAATAAAGTTCTTTATCACAGGGGGCAATATAAAGTGATGTTCCTCCGCATTAAGAGGACACGCATCCAAACCTCAAAAGTGCATGACAACCTCTGCTTCCCTCTGCGAAGGGCATATCTTGTACCTTTACTTTTTGCCCTTGAAAGAGTCATGGTGATTGATACGTCCATTTTGCATCATGCTTTCATGTTGATATTAATCGCTTGATGGGTTGTTATATTACTTTGAGGTACCATATTTATGCCTTTTCTCTCTTATTTAGCAAGGTTTATTTGAAGAGGGAGAATTCAGGCAGCTGGAATTCTGGACTGGAAAACGAGCAAATCTGAGTCCTCTATTCTGCACAACTCCAAATGCCCTAAATATTTATGTGGAATTTTTTGGGAATATATAAAAAATACTAGGCGAAAGAAGTACCAGAGGGGAGCTACCACGGCCCCACAAGCCTGGTAGCCGCCACCAGGGGTGGCGGCTACACGGCTTGTGGGCTCCTTGAGGGCCCACTGCCCCCCCCCCTCTTTTGCTATATGAAGGGTTTCGTTCCAGAAAAAATCAAGACGGAGCTTTTTTGTCGTTTCGCGGCCGCCACGAGGCGGAACTTGAGCAGATCCAATCTAGAGCTCCGGCACGACGATCCTGCTGGGGAAACTCCCCTCCCGGAGGGGGAAATCGTCGCCATCGTCATCACCAACACTCCTCTCGTCGGAGGGGAGGCATCTTCATCAACATCTTCATCAGCACCATCTCCTCTCCAATCCCTAGTTCATCTCTTGTAACCAATCTCCGTCTCGCGACTCCGTTTGGTAGTTGTAAGGTTGCTAGTAGTGTTGATTACTATTTCTAGTTGATGCTAGTTGGATTACTTGGTGGAAGAGTTTATGTTCAGATCCTTGATGCTATTCATTACACCTTTGATCATGATTATGATTATGGTTTGTGAGTAGTTACTTTTGTTCCTGAGGACATGGAATAAGTCATGCTAATAATAGTCATGTGAATTTGGTATTCGTTCGGTATTTTGATATGTTGTATGTTGTCTTTTCCTCTAGTGTTGTTATGTCAACGTAGACTACATAACACTTCACCATACTTGGGCCTAGAGGAAGGCATTGGGGAGTAGTAAGTAGATGATGGGTTGCTGGAGTGACAGAAGCTTAAACCCGAGTCTATGCGTTGCTTCATAAGGGGCTGATTTGGATCCATTAGTTTAATGCTATGGTTAGACGTTGTCTTAATTATTCTTTCGTAGTTGCGGATGCTTGCGAGAGGGGTTAATCATAAGTGGGATGCTTGTCCAAGTAAGGGCAGTACCCAAGCGCCGGTCCACCCACATATCAAACTATCAAAGTAACGAACGCGAATCACATGAATATGATGAAACTAGCATGACAGAAATTCCCGTGTGTCCTCACGAGCGTTTTTCCTCCTATAAGACTTTGTTCAGGCTTGTCCCTTGCTACAAAAGGGATTGGGCCACTTGCTGCACCATTGCTACTACTTGTTACTTGTTACTTTTCACTTGCTACGTTTCACCTCGCTACATCATCACTTGTTACCGCTACTTTCAGTGCTTGCAGTTATTACCTTGCTGAAAACCGTTTATTAGAGCCTTCCGCTCCTCATTGGGTTCGACACTGTTACTTATCGAAAGGACTACGATTGATCCCCTATACTTGTGGGTCATCAAGACTCTTTTCTGGCGCCGTTGCCGGGGAGTAAAGTGCCTTTGGTAAGTGGAATTTGGTAAGGAAACATTTATTTACTGTGCTGAAATTTATTGTCACTTGTCAGTATGGAAACTGTTCCTTTAAGGAGTTTGTTCGGGGTATCTTCACCATGAACGGAAGCACGAGGAGTTGTTCCTCAACCTGAGGTACCTACTGAAAATATCTTTTATGAAATTCCTTCGGGTATGCTTGAGAAACTGCGGGCTAATCCTTTTACACGAGATGGATCTTGACATCCAGACTTGCATCTAATCTATGTAGATGAAGTTTGTGGTTTATTTAAGCTTGTAGGTTTGCCCGAGGATGAGGTAAATACAAAAGTCTTTCCTTTATATTTTAAGGATAAGTACTTGACATGGTATAGGCTATGTGATGATACTGGATCATGGGACTACAATCGGTTGAAATTGGAATTTCATCAAAAGTTTTATCCTATGCATTTAGTGCATCGTGATCGGAATTATATTTATAACTTTTGGCCTCGTGACAGGGAAAGCATAGCTTAAGCTTGGGTGAGGCTTAAATCAATGCTATATTCATGCCCCAATCATGAGCTCTCGATATAAATTATCACTCAAAACTTTTACGCTCGGCTTTCTCATGAAGATCGTACCATGCTTGACACTTCTTGTACCGGTTCTTTTATGAAGAAGGATATTGACCACAAGTAAAATTTATTGGAAAGAATCAAGCGTAACTCTGAAGATTGGGAGCTGGAAGAAGGTAAGGAGTCAGGTATGAATTTCCAGTTTGATTGTGTTAAATCTTCTGTTGAGACAAACACTTCTAGAGATTTTAGCGCTAAGTATGGACTTGACTCTGAGATAGTAGCTTGTCTATGTGAATCTTTTGCTGCTCATGTTGATCTTCCCAAAGAGAAGTGGTTTAAGTATCATCCTCCTTTAGAAAGCAACATAGTCAAAACCAATCTAGTTGAGGAGAAAGTCATTGCTTTTAGTGATCCTGTTGTTCCTTGTGCCTACGCTGAGAAACCACCTTACCCTGCTAGGAAAAAGGATTATTCTAAAGCTCCAACTGTGATACGTAGGGGTTACATTAGACCACTTGCACCCCCTGAGGAGATTAGAGTTGAACCTAGTGTTGCTATTATCAAATATCTCTTAGCCGAAGACATAGACGGGCATGTTATCAAATTCCGTGAGGACTCCGCTAGAATTGCTAAACCTCACGCGAAAGACAAATACGGACCTGTAGTTGGCATGCCCATTGTATCTGTCAAGATAGGAGATCACTGTTACCACGGTTTATGTGATATGGGATCTAGTGTTAGTGCAATACCCCGTTCCTTATATGATGAAATCAAAGGTGAGATTGCACCTGCTGAGCTAGAACCCATTGATTTCACTATTACGCTAGCTAATAGAGACACTATCTGCCCTCTGGGAATTGTGAGAGACGTAGAAGTCCTGTGTGGTAAGATGAAGTATCCTACTGATTTCCTCGTCCTTGGTACTGCACAAGATAGCTTTTGTCCCATCATATTCGGTAGACCCTTTCTCAACACTGTCAATGCTCACATTGATTGCATTAAGCAGACTGTCACAGTTAGTTTCGAGGGTGTGTCTCATGAATTTAACTTCTCCAAGTTTGGAAGACAACCCCATTAAAAAGAGTCGTCTGGTAGGGATGAAACATTGCTCTTGCCTCTATTGTCGTACCTCCTATGGATCCTTTAGAGAAATATCTGCTTGAGCATGAAAATGATATGCATATGGAGGAAAGAGATGAGATAGATAAAATTGTCTTAGAACAATATCCTATTCTCAAGAATAATCTGCCTGTTGAACTGCTTGGGGATCCTCCCCCACCAAAGGGTGATCCTGTGTTCGAGCTTAAACAGTTGCCTCATACTCTTAAGTATGCCTATCTAGATGAGAAGGAGATATATCCTGTTATTATTAGTGCTCTCCTCTTAGAGCACGAAGAGAAGAAGTTACTAAAAACTTTGAGGAAGCACCGTGCTGCCATTGGATATACTCTTGATGATCTTAAGGGTATTAGCCCCATTCTATGTCAGCACAAGATTAAAACCGATCCTGATTCTAAACCAGTTGCTGATCATCAAAGGAGATTAAATCCTAAGATGAAAGAGGTTGTTAGAAAAGAAATATTAAAGCTTTTGGAAGCATGAATCATTTATCATGTTGCTCATAGTGATTGGGTAAGTCGAGTACATTGCGTACCTAAGAAGGGAGGTATCACCGTCGTTCCTAATGATAAGAATGAATTAATCCCACAAAGGATTATTACTGGCTATAGGATGGTGATAGACTTCCGGAAACTGAACAAGGCAACCAGGAAAGACCATTATCCTTTGTCGTTTATCGACCAATTGCTAGAAAGGCTATCCAAACACACACACTTCTGCTTTCCGACGGTAATTCAGGTTTCTCGCAAAGACCTGTTGCACAATCTGATCAGGAGAAAACCACTTTCACCTGCCCCTTCGGTACCTTTGCTTATAAACGTATGCCTTTTGGCTTATGCAATGCACCTGCCACCTTTCAAAGATGTATGATGGCTATATTCTCTGACTTTCGTGAAAATATTGTCGAGGTTTTCATGGATGACTTCTCCATTTACAGGTATTCCTTTGATGATTGCCTCAACAACCTTGATCGAGTCTTACAGAGATGCAAAGATACCAACCTCGTCTTGAATTGGGAGAAGTTCCACTTTATGGTTAATGAAGGCATCGTCTTAGGACACAAAATCTCTAAAAGGGGCATTGAAGTTGATAAGGCTAAGGTTGATGCAATTGAGAAAATTCCTTGCCCCACAGATATCAGAGGTATACGAAGTTTCCTAGGTCATGCTGGTTTCTATAGAAGGTTCATTAAAGACTTCTCTGAGATTTCTAGGCCTCTTACCAACCTCTTGCAGAAGGATGTTCCTTTTGTTTTTTTATGAGGATTGTGAGGAAGCTTTCGAAATACTTAAGAAGGCTTTGATAACCGCACCTATTGTTCAACCACCTGACTGGAACTTGCCCTTTGAAATCATGTGCGACGCTAGTGATTATGCTGTTGGTGTTCTTCTAGGACAAAGAGTTGACAAGAAGTTGAATGTTATTCATTACGCTAGTAAAACTCTAGACAGTGCCCAAAGAAACTATGCCACTACGGAAAAGGAGTTTTTAGCAGTCGTGTTTGCATGTGAAAAGTTCAGATCATATATAGTTGATTCCAAAGTCACTATTTACTCTGATCATGCTGCTATTAAGTACCTTATGGAGAAGAAGGACGCTAAGCCAAGGCTGATCAGATGGGTTCTCCTGCTACAGGAATTTGATTTGCATGTCATTGACCGAAAGGGTGCTGATAACCCTGTAGCGGATAACCTGTCCAGGCTAGAGAATGTCCTTGATGACCCACGACCTATTGATGATAGCTTTCCTGATGAGCAATTAAATGGCATCCGCACTTCACATAGTGCACCATGGTATGCTGATTACGCAAATTATATCGTAGCCAAATACATACCACCTAGTTTCACCTATCAGCAAAAGAAGAAATTCTTCTTTGATTTGAGACACTACTTTTGGGATGATCCTCACCTTTATAAGGAAGGAGTAGATGGTGTTATTAGATGTTGTGTGCCTGAACATGAACAGGGACAGATCCTGCAGAAGTGTCATTCCGAAGCCTACGGAGGACATCATGCTTGAGATAGAACTGTTCATAAGGTATTGCAATCAGGTTTCTATTGGCCCACTCTCTTCAAGGATGCCCGTAAGTTTGTCTTGTCTTGTGACGAATGCCAAAGAATAGGGAACATCAGTAAGCGTCAGGAAATGCCTATGAACTATTCACTTGTCATTGAACCATTCGATGTCTGGGGCTTTGATTATATGGGACCCTTCCCGAGTTCCAATGGGTACACTCACATCTTAGTTGATGTGGATTACGTCACTAAGTGGGTAGAAGCTATGCCCACTAAAAATGCTGATCACCACACCTCTATTAAGATGCTTAAAGAAGTCATTTTCCCAAGATTTGGAGTCCCTAGATATTTGATGACTGATGGCGGTTCACACTTCATTCATGGTGTTTTCCGCAAGATGCTCGCTAAGTATGATGTCAACCATAGAGTTGCATCTCCTTATCATCCTTAGTCTAGTGGTCAAGTGGAGTTGAGTAATAGGGAGATCAAATTGATCCTACAAAAGACTGTCAATAGATCTCGAAAGAATTGGTCCAGCAAACTTGACGATGCACTATGGGCTTATAGGACTGCTTATAAGAATCCCATGGGCATGTCGCCGTATAAAATGGTTTACGGTAAGGCCTGTCATTTACCTCTTGAGCTGGAACACAAAGCTTATTGGGCAATCAAAGACCTCAACTTCGATTTCAAACTTGCCAGTGAGAAGCGGTTGTTTGATATCATCTCATTAGATGAATGGAGGGGCCAGGCATATGAGAATGACAAGTTGTTCAAGGAAAAGGTTAAGAGATGGCACGATAAACGAAAACAGAAACGAGAGTTCAATGTAGGTGATTATGTCCTGCTATACAATTCTCGCTTAAGATTCTTTGTAGGCAATCTTCTCTCTAAATGGGAAGGTCCTTATGTTATCGAGGAAGTATATCATTCTGGTGCCATCAAAATCAATAACATGGAAGGAAATTTCCTAGAGTGGTAAATGGGCAAAGAATCAAGCATTATATCTCCGGTACTCCCATAAATGTTGAGACCAATATCATCAGTATCATAACTACAGAGGAGTACATAAGGGATGTTTATCAGCCTGTTTCAGACCCTGAAAATGAAGAGGTATCTGTTTCGGTAAGTAATTGGACTCCGAAGCTTTTCCAATAGGAAATTTCCTCCGTTTTGGAATTTTTGGAAAATTAGAAAAATAAAAAGCAGTCCAGAGAGCGCACGAGGCGGCCACAAGCTTGGTAGCCGCCACCTACCCCCCTGGCGGCGGCTACAGGGCTTGTGGGCACCTCGTGTGCCTCCCGGACTCCGTTTTCTTGCGGAGCACTCCTTCTGGTCCAGAAAAAATCATTATATATACGCCCGAAGGTTTTGATCTCCGTATCGCGCAGTTTTCCTGTGTTTTTATTTCGAGCCTGTTTCTGTGGCAGATCTAGATCATCATGACTTCCCCAAACGCTCCTAAGGACAAGATCTTCGAGAAGGTCATCAATCCCTACCTCACGGAAGTGCTGAAACACCCTCAATCTATCAAGATGAGCGAGGGGATGTTGCACATCCGTAATGTTGAGGGGCCTAAGAAGACCGGAAGCGTGGAGACGAGGTACGAAGCAATGGAGCAACAAGTCTTCAAGTGCCAAGGGATGGTGGAGCGTGGACTCAACGCCAACCACATGATGATCACGGAGTTCACCAGCAATCACAAGATGGATGCCATTGACATTGGGAAACACCTCTCCAGGCTCTATGACAGGGTTGACCAACTTCAGGGCCAGATCTATGACCTACAGAACCAAAACTGTGAGTATGAGTATAGATTTAAATCAATAAGTTTGACTGCAGATTTGAGGATTCCGGCGACTCGTTCATCCTGCCATGATGGAGCACCTATGCCTTGGAAGACGGAGGATCAGACTGCTTCAACAACTCCACCACAATCACCACCAAAGGAAGACAACTAAGCATTGGTATGGGCAATCCCCTTGGCTTTTGCCAAGCTTGGGGGAGTTTCCCTGGTATCATATCACCTTTATATCTTCTGCTTTTACCTTTGTTTTAGTTCTTTCCTTTTCAGTTTTTATTTCTTCTCTTAGTGGAATAAGTCTGTAGTGTTTAGTTTGAGTTTTTTGCCTTCTGTCTCCCCCGATGTATTCGAGCTTGCGAGCTATATAATAAAGAGTATCTTAGTCAAGGGCTTTGCTTTGTGTCGTGATCAAAAGTATGAAAAGAACGATAGCATGAAAGATCATGAGATGATCTTATGGAAAGTGATAGCTTCACATATGACACGTATGATGATTGAAACTTGTTGAGAATAAATCAACATAGACCTCAGTCATTGTTGCAATTAATAAGAAGTAATAAGGAAAGAGAGGTTCACATATAAATATATCATCTTAGACACTTTTTACAATTGTGAGCATTCACCAAACTATTACATGCTTAGGAGTAGATGTTGGACAAGGAAGACAACATAATTAATTGTGTTTGCTTGGTTCCAAACAATGTTATATGATTAGAGATCCCTTAGCATGTGACGATTGCTTCCACCTCATATTAGCCAAAACTCTTGCACCAAGTAGAGATACTACTTGTGCATCCATAAACGTTTAACCCAGTTTTGCCATGAGAGTCCACCATACCTACCTATGGATTGAATAAGATCCCTCAAGTAAGTTGTCATCGGTGCAAGCAATAAAAATTGCTCTCTAATATGTATGATCTATTAGTGTGTGGAAAATAAGCTTTGTACGAACCTGTGATGAGGAAGACATAAAAGAGACTAACTGCATAATAAAGTTATTTATCACAGGAGGCAATATAAAGTGACATTCCTCCGCACTAAGAGGGCATGCATTCAAACCTCAAAAGCGCATGACAACCTCTGCTTCCCTCTGCGAAGGGACTATCTTGTACCTTTACTTTTTGCCCTTGTAAGAGTCTTGGTGATCTTCACCAATTCCCTATTTTTGCCTTTGTCTTGGCTACCGTCACATGATTGGGAAAGATCTATATTCATATATCAACTTGGAGTTGAGTACTTATGCTCTATTATTGTTGACTTTACCCTTGAGGTAAATAGTTCGGAGGCAAAACTATAAGCTCCTATCTTCCTCTGTGTCCAGCTGAAACTTTGATACCACGAGTACCACGTGAGTTGTAACAATTGTGGAAAATAAAAGAGATGATTGAGTATGTGGGTTTGCCTTACAAGCTCTTATTTGACTATTTCTAATGTTATGATAAATTGCAATTGCTTCAATGACTTTGGACTGTTGTTGGTTAATTCTGGGTAAGGTTTTTGCCTCATACTTTGCTTTGTGAAGGAATTGTTACTTTCCCATAAGAATCTTTATGATGTATTGCTGTTCTATGTGTGATCATGATGCCCTCATGTCCGTATTATGTTTTATCGACACCTTCGTCCCCAAACATGTGTACATGTTTATGGAACTTGGTTTTCGCTTGAGGACAAGCGAGGTCTAAGCTTGGGGGAGTTGATACGTCCATTTTGCATCATGCTTTCATGTTGATATTTATCGCTTTACGGGCTGTTATATTACTTTGTGGTACCATATTTATGCCTTTTCTCTCTTATTTTGCAAGGTTTATTTGAAGAGGGAGAATTCAGGCAGTTGGAATTCTGGACTTGAAAAGGAGCAAATCTGAGTCCTCTATTCTGCACAACTCCAAACGCCCTAAAAATTTACGTGGAATTTTTTGGGAATATATAAAAAATACTGGGCGAAAGATGTACCAGAGGGGAGCTACCAGGGCCCCACAAGCCTGGTAGCCGCCACCCCCCTAGTGGCGGCTACAGGGCTTGTGGGCTCCCTGACGGCCCACTGGGCCCCCTCTTTTTCATGGTTTCGCCGCCGCCACGAGGCGGAACTTGAGCAGATCCAATCTAGAGCTCTGGCAGGACGATCCTGCTGGGAAACTCCACTCCTGGAGGGGGAAATCGTCGCCATCGTCATCACCAACACTCATCTCGTCGGAGGGGAGGCATCTTCATCAACATCTTCATCAGCACCATCTCCTCTCCAATCCCTAGTTCATCTCTTGTAACCAATCTCCGTCTCGCGAATTTGATTGGTACTTGTAAGGTTGCTAGTAGTGTTGATTACTCTTTGTAGTTGATGCTAGTTGGATTACTTGGTGGAAGAGTTTATGTTCAAATCCTTGATGCTATTCATTACACCTCTGATCATGATTATGATTATGCTTTGTGAGTAGTTACTTTTGTTCCTGAGGACATGGGATAAGTCATGCTAATAATAGTCATATGAATTTGGTATTCGTTCGGTATTTTGATATGTTGTATCTTGTCTTTTCCTCTAGTGGTGTTATGTGAACGTCAACTACATATAACTTCACCATACTTGGGCCTAGAGGAAGGCATTGGGGAGTAGTAAGTAGATGATGGGTTGCTTCATAAGGGGCTGACTTGGATCCACTAGTTTAATGCTATGGTTAGACGTTGTCTTAATTCTTCTTTCGTAGTTGCGGATGCTTGCGAGAGGGGTTAATCATAAGTGGGATGCTTTTCTAAGTAAGGGCAGTACCCAAGCGCCGGTCCACCCACATATCAAACTATCAAAGTAACGAACGTGAATCACATGAACATGATGAAACTAGCATGACAGAAATTCCCGTGTGTCCTCAGGAGCGTTTTTCCTCCTATAAGACTTTGTTCAGGCTTGTCCCTTGCTACAAAAGGGATTGGGCCACTTGCTGCACCATTGCTACTACTTGTTACTTGCTACGTTTCACCTTGCTACATCGTCACTTCTTACCGCTACTTTCAGTGCTTGCAGTTATTACCTTGCTGAAAACCGTTTATCAGAGCCTTCCGCTCCTCGTTGGGTTCGACACTCTTACTTATCGAAAGGACTACGATTGATCCCGTATACTTGTGGGTCATCAGTGATCTTCACCAATTCCTTATTTCGCCTTTATCTTGGCTAACGTCACATGTTTGGGAAAGATCTATATTCATATGTCAACTTGGAGGTAGGCATTCATGAATTATTATTGTTGACATTACCCTTGAGGTAAGCAGTTGCGAGGGAAAACTGTAAGCCCCTATCTTTCTCTGTGTCCAGCTAAAACTTTGATCTCATGAGTACCACGTGAGCTGTAGCAATTGTATAGAACAAAAGAATGATTGAGTATGTGGATTTGCTTTACAAGCTCTTATTTGACTCTTTCTGATGTTGTGATAAATTTCAATTGCTTCAATGACTAAAGGCTATCGGTTGTTACTTCTCGGTAAGATTCTTGATCCATGCTTTACTTTGTGAAGGAATTATCACTTTAGCATGAGAGATTATATGTTGGTATTGCTGTTCTGATCTTGATCATGATGCATTAATGTTCGTATCTTGTTTTGTCGACACCTCTCTCCCTAAACATGTGGACATATTTATTGAGCTCGGCTTTCGCTTGAGGACAAGCGAGGTCTAAGCTTGGGGGAGTTGATACGTCCATTTTGCATCATGTTTTCATGTTGATATTTATCGCTTCTTTGGCTATTACTTCACTTCATGGTACTATTCTTATGCCTTTTCTTTCTTATTTTGCAAGGTTTACATGAAGAGGGAGAATACCGGCAACTGGAATTCTGGCCTGAAAGTGGAGCAAAGTTGAGATACCTATTCTGCGCAACTCCAAACGACGTGAAAATCAACGTAGATTTTTTTTCCCAATTTATAAAAAATACTGGGCCGAAGAAGTGCCGGAGGGGTGATACGTCTCCATGTACCTACTTTTCCAAACTCTTTTGCCCTTTTTTGGACTCTAATTTGCATGATTTGAATGGAACTAACCTGGACTGACGCTGTTTTCAGCACAATTGCCTTGGTGTTGTTTTTGTGCAGAAATGAAAGTTCTCAGAACGTCCTGAAAATTTACGGAGAATATTTCGGGAAAATATGAAAAATACCTGCGCAAAGATCCACCGGAGGGGATGGGCTAGTGGGCCACAAGCCCTATAGCCGCCACCCCCTGGTGGGGGGGTGGCGGCTAGCAAGCTTGTGGGGCCCACGTGGCTCTGCCGCCCCCAATCTCAGCTCTATAAATTCACTTTCGTCTCAGAAAAAATAAAGAGAAAAGATTTCGTCGCGTTTGCGATACGGAGGCGCCGCCACATCCTGTTCTTCATCTCGAGGGCAGACCTGGAGTCCGTTTTGGGCTCCGGAGAGGGGAAATCGTCGCCATCGTCATCATCAACCTTCTTCCCTCTCCAATTCCATGAAGCTCTTCATTGTTCGTGAGTAATCTATCCGTAGGCTCGCTGGGCGGTGATGAGTAGGATGAGATCTATCATGTAATCGAGTTAGTTTTGATGAGGATTGATCCCTAGTATCCACTATGTTCTGAGATTGATGTTGCTACTACTTTGTCATGCTTAATGCTTGTCACTAGGGCCCGAGTGCCATGATTTCAGATCTGAAATTATTATGTTGTCACCAATATATGTGTGTTTTAGATCTGATCTTGCAAGTTGTATTTACCTACTATGTGTTATGACCCGGCAACCCCGGAGTGACAATAACCGGAACCACTCCCGGTGATGACCATAGTTTGAGGATTTCATGTGTTCACCAAGTGCTAATGCATTGGTCCAGTTCTTTATTAAAAGGAGAACCTTAATATCCCGTAGTTTCCTTTTGGACCCCGCTGCCACGGGAGGGATGGACAATAGATGTCATGCAAGTTCTTTTCCCTAAGCACGTATGACGACACACGGAATGCATGCCTACAAAACATTGACGAACGGGAGCTAGCCACGTATCTCTCCATGTTATAACTGTTGCATGATGAATATCATCCAAACAAATCACCGACCCATTGCCTACGAGTTTGTCCCACTGCTGTTGTCACTAGTTTTGCTCTGCTGCTGTTACTACTATTGCTGCTTCTGTTACTTGCTCTGCTGTTACTTGTTGTTGTTGCTACTTGATACTGCTGTTACTTGCTACTGTTGGTACTTTCTACTGCCGTCACTACTGTTGTTCCTTGCCACTGCTGCTACTCGTTACACTGCTGCTACCTGCTACAATTCTGATTCGCTCGGCGTTGACGGGAAAAGACAATTTCCATCAACGGGCAACTTCTGGTGCCATTGATACGACAGTTAGGAATAGTATGCCGTCAACAGATCATTTCTGACACTATTGTTATCATACTACTTTGTTGTTGATACTTTGCTTGCAGATATTAATCTTTCAGGTGTGGTTGAGTGTGACACATTCAGCTGCTAATACTTGAGAGTATCCTCTGACTTCCTTGGCGAATCAACAAATTTGGGTTGAATACTGTACCCTCAAAAATTGCGTCGATCCCACACGGTGGTGGGTCATTGCAAGAGAATTTCTAATTCTTGAGCAATCGAGAATAGCAGTCGTCTAGCCATTGCCACAAATTGCCAATCAGCATTTTTCTGGCGCCGTTGCCGGGGAGGCGATTGCTATATTCTCTGAGTCACTTGGGATTTATATCTGCTGATCACTATGAAGAATCTGAAAGATCCAAAAACCAAAGTCTTGCCCTCAACTACGAGGAGAGGTAAGGAACTGCCATCTAGCTCTGCACTTGATTCACCTTCATTTATGAGTAAGTTTGCGACATCACCTCCTACTAGAAATCTTGATATGTCGCCTGTGTGTGATGATGTTATGCTTGATACTGCTAGAGATACTACCTTGCCTGATGTTCCACTAGGGGTGTTCCTTGATGCTCATATTGCTAGTGTTATTGCCAATGCTCGTGATGCTTCTGAAACTGCCGATACTATTGAGATAGAACCTGCTTTTGCTCGTGCTAGATCTAGCTCTCCTAGATATGAATTGCCTGATATACCTGAGGGTTATGTTATGGAGGGAGAGATAGCTGAGGATTTTCTTGCGTGTAAGGATGCCTATGACGCTGAGAAATTACTTCTCAAGTGGAAGGAAAAATCTCTGAAGGCTAGGATGAAATACGACCCGAAGTTTGCCACTTCACCTATCTTTATCACCGATAAGGATTATGAATTATCTGTAGATCCTGAGATAATCTCTCTAGTCGAATCTGATCCTTTCCACGGTTATGAGTCTGAGACGGTCGTAGCCCATCTTACCAAACTACACGATATAGCCACCCTTTTCACTAGTGAGGAGAAGATCCGCCACTACTACATCCTTAAGTTGTTTCCTTTCTCTTTAAAGGATGACGCTAAAGCCTGGTTCACCTCTCTTGCTCCTCGATGTGTGAGTAGTTCCCAGGATATGGTCTATTACTTCTGTGAGAAATATTTCCGTGCCCATGAGAAGCAAGATGCCTTGCAGGAAATATACAACTTTTCTCAACTCCAAGAAGAGAGTCTCCCACAAGCTTGGGGAGGCTCATCCAGCTACAGAATGCTTTGCTTGATCACCCTCTTAATAAGAACGAGATACTTGATATCTTCTATAACGGACTTACCGATGCCTCTAGAGACCACCTAGATAGTTGTGCCGGTTGTGTTTTTAGGGAACGAACTATCGAACAAGCTGAGATCCTACGGAATAACATCTTGATCAACGATAATGCTTGGACTATTCTCGAACCACCTCCTAAGCCAACTCCTAAGAAAAGAGGTATTCTATTCCTCAGTCCCGGAGATATGCAAGAAGCCAAGAAATCTATGCAAGAGAGAGGCATTAGATCTGAAGATGTCAAAAATCTACCACGTATCTAAGAGATCCATGGTCTCGATAACCCGATACAAGTAGTAGAAGTGAATTCTCTGCGTAGGTTTGATGAGAGTGATATTCCTTTTGAAAAACCTGCTAGCCTATGCTTTGATGAATTTGACAACTTTGTTACCAAACAACAGAGTTTCAATGATTATGTTAGCAGACATTTGGAACAAAGCACTCGTAGGCTTAGCCATTTAAGTGCTTGTGTAGACAGAAATGTCAATGATCTCAAGCTTCTGAGTAAACATGCCTCTATGATTACTACTCGGGTAGAACAAGTACTTAAAGCTCAGAATGACTTGCTCAATGAATTAAATGACAACTCTGTCAGAGTCATTACTAGAGGAGGCAAAATGACTCAGGAACCTTTGTATCATGAAGGTCATCCTAAGAGAATTGATCAAGATTCTCAAGGAATTAATGCTGATACACCCAGTCATCCTAAGGAGAAGAAGAAGGATGATAGAAAACTACATGCCAGTTCACCAAACACTATCACACCTGAAGAACCTAATGATATTTCTGCGTTTGATGCAGAAACACAATCTGGTGATGAACATGAACCTGGTGACAATATGGACAGCGATGTTCATGATAATGCCCAACCTAGCAATGATGAGGATGTGGAGATTGAACCTACGGTTAATCCTGATAACCCAAAACCTAAGAGATACGATAAGAATGACTTCACTGCTAGGAAGCATGGTAAAGAAAGGGAGCCATGGGTTCAGAGATCTATGCCCTTTCCTCCTAAGCCATCCCAGAAAAAGGATGATGAGGATTTTGAGCGCTTCGTTGAGATGATAAGACCCATCTTTCTGCAGATGCGGTTAACTGGTATGCTCAAAATGTCTCCGTATGCCAAGTACATGAAAGATATCGTGACTAATAAATGGAAGATACCAGATCTTGAGATCTCCACCATGCTTGCCAATTACACTTTCAAAGTGGAACTCCTAAGAAACTTGGTGATCCCGGAGTGCCCACTATACCTTGCTCCATTAAAGAAAACTACGTAAGAACTACCTTATGTGACCTTGGAGCCGGTGTTAGTGTTATGCCGCTCTCTCTTTATCGTAGACTTGAATTGTATAAGTTCACACCCACTGAAATTTCTCTGCAAATGGCCGATAAATCAACTGCTTTCCCTATCGGCATTTGCGACGATGTGCCTGTTGTGGTTGCTAACACCACTATCTTAACAGACTTTGTTATCTTGGATATTCCCGAGGACGATGCCATGGCTTTCATCCTCGGAAGACCCTTTTTAAACACTGCAGGGGCTGTTATAGATTGCAACAAAGGCAATGTCACTTTCCATGTCAACGGTAATGAGCATACCGTGCACTTTCCGAAGAAACGATATCAAGTACATTGCATCAATGCTATCAAAAAAACTTCATTGATTCTTATTGGGAGCTTTGAATGCCCTATTCCTCATGTCATGATGAAGTATGATTTGCTTGTTGGGGAGATACATATCCCCATTGAGGTGACTTAGTGGCTATTCGAAAATTCTCCGTTCTCTCTTGCGATTCGAGAAGGTTTTGTCATGAGGACTTGATCAACCCCATTGACGGATTTCTTTCGATGACCATGAAATGGATGAATCAAAGAGTCACATACCTCTGTTTTGAGCTTTCATTTTCTGTTGCTTGGAAGAAAAATGATAGATTTAGTTTAGTTTTTCCTGTTTTCTGTTTTAGCGTCCCAGAGAAAAATACCCCGAAAATAAAAGTTCTCCGATGGTCCTGAAAATTTAGTATGATTGTTTCTGGAATATTTGAAAAATACTGGGCCTGGGAGCTGGCCTGGGGGCCAGACTAGTGGGCCACAAGCCCTGCAACCGCCATGCCCCCCGGTGGCAGCTAGCAAGCTTGTGGGGCCCACAGGGACCCCCTCCACTCATTCCAGCTCCCATCCTCTTCTTCCACCTCCAGAAAAAAATGTTTCGCAGCTCAAACCCGTGTTCTTGCTCATTTGGCTGTGATTTTCGATCTCCTTTCTCAAGGCACCATTCTCCGAACCGTTTTGGGGAAATTACTCCTTGGTAAGTGACTCCCCCATTGGTCCAATTAGTTTTTGCTCTAGTGCTTTATCCTTCGCGTATTCTTGCTACCTTCGTGACCCTGTTCTTGAGCTAGAAATGTTGATTTAGCTGGTCCCAAGTAGTTTTAGTGTGTGATACGGTCTCTAGGCACTAGTAGGAGTAGTTGCTACGAGTTGGGTTAATCTTTATTCACTTTTCTTTCAAAGTGTCTAAAAAATTTAGAATTTTTCAGATCTAGAAAAAGGAAAAGATGAGGAGGTTCTTGAGAGTCTCTTCAAGCCGTAACCCCAAGGAGGATGAGAAGAACCACCCCAAGTACGTAGTCCCTCGAGTCACAGAAGTTCGAGCGTGCGAATGGCCAAGTGATGAATTTTGCGCGCCGCTGGGCTTTATGAAGACTTTTATTACATGGTGGAGAACGCAGGTCTTAGTGTGTTCGTTGAAGATAAGTTCTCGCAATACCTCCTCCTCACCAATATTTTCGTTCAAAGCTTCAACTTTTATCCGAGGAAGAATCCTCCCATGGTTGAGTTCATGATATACGATGTCCCCCAGTGCATGACGCTACAGGATTTTTGCAATGTATGCAAATTACCTTATGTTGGGGATATTCATGACCCTCGTCCACGGGACTTGGAGGATTTCATTGGTACTATTGTTGTTGGAGAGGAGAGAGGAGTGTCTCGCGCTAGAATTGCTAGCATACATTTTCCTGTGCTTCGGTACTTCTCATTACTTGTGGGAAAATGTTTGATTGGCCGTGCGGAGGCTGGATCACTTAGTTCTCCAGACCTTGCGGTTTTGCGCGAAGGCCTTTATAACGATAAGACTTATAGCCGAGGAGCTATAGTAGCCCAGCGGTTGAACACCAACCGTTCCAAGGGTGTCATCTATGGAGGTATCTATGCTACCCGTCTTGCCAGACACTTTGAGATACCCATTAGACTGGGAGAGGAAGGAGAGATGCTTCTCCCTGAGAAATATCTGGATTATGACAGCATGGTTCGCCATGATTTTCTGGATAGAGATGCTAGTAGACGGATGATTTATAACCTGGTATTTAGTCATGGTACTCGAGAGACTATTACTTTACCTGCTCCTTCTTTGTTCGATCTTCATGCAAGCAGGTACACTATTATGCCCTCGGACATCTACGCATATTGGGGCTTGGCCCAACCACAGGTGCCCGTGCCCGAGCCGCCAGTCGAGTACCAGACGCCAGTTTATCAGTGGGATCCAGAGGAGCTCACACAGCAGTGGCATCCACAGTCTGCTCCGGAGTATCCCGGAGGTGGTTATTTCCCACCTTGGGAATAGACCAAGCTAGGCCAAAAGCCTATGCTTGGGGGAGTACATGTTCTCACCGACATTACATTCATGCTTATGCTTTCACTTTGTTAGCCGGTGTTTACACTTTGCCACTATATTATCCATGCTAGTTTATTTTCATTTTCTTGTTTTGTGTCCTTTTGAGAAAACCCAAAAATATTTTTCTTTCTTCTTTTGCTAGTTGGGAGCTTTCCCGTGTAAATAGTTTTCTTTTTCTTTGGGTCAAGGTAGAAGATATTGGTTACAATGTTTAGTGGTTCTTGCATGCATACATGTTTAGCTTTCAAAGAGCCATATTACTTTGTCTTCTCCTTTGTGTTTGCCTGCAGATTCAGCTTAGTCCAATGCAAGAGCGCTCTTATTATTGTTCACATCGTTCGATCGTGCAAATGAAAGGCAATAATGATGATATATGATGAAGTGACTGAGACTGGAAAAGCTGGTATGAACTCTATCTATTTTGTTTTTGTAAATATGACTACCTTGTCATGCCTGATTCAGCTTCGTTGTGAGAGAACCATGTTTGCAATGACAACTTAGAAATCATAGTTTCTGATGCCATGCTTAACTAGCTAAGAGCTTATAATGGTTTGTCTTGAATGCCAACATAGTTTTTGAGATGACTATGATGTAGTATGATAGGATGGTATTCTCCTTTGAATGATTCAAGTGGCTTGACTTGGCACATTTTCATGCATGTAGTTGAAACAAAATCAACATAGCCTCTATGATGTTCGTGTTCATGGTGATTTATATCTTGTTCATGCTTGCATTCAATGTTAATCAAACTCATTGCATCTTGATGACTGTTGTCGCTCTCTAGTTCGTCGCTTCCCAGTCTTTTGCCAGCCTTCACTTGTACTAAGCGGAATACTGCTTGTGCATCCACTTCCATAAACCCAAAAGTTTTTCCATGAGAGTCCACCATACCTACCTATTTGCAGTATCTACCTGCCGTTCCAAGTAAATTTGCATGTGCCACTCTCTCAACCTTCAAGAAATAATATGTTTTGCATGCCCGAACCGCTCATGTGGTGACAGGGGGCTATTGGTATCTTCCATGCTAGGAGTGTTATCCTCGACATGTGTTTATTCACTGTCATTCACGAGAAAGGGGCCGGTAATTGGAATGCCCAGTTCCACGCTTAAATCAAAAACATAACTGTAAAACAAGACTCCCCCGGGGTTGATATTAGTTTACCGTGAGACCTTTGAGTCACTTGCTTATGTGGTTAACTTGTGATCTTGCTGAAATTTTGGTTATGAGTTAGACATAGTTGCAACAACAAGATCAAACAGAGTTTGTCAAAGTTTTTCTTTCTCTCTCAGTTTGTCAACTGAGTTGCTTGAGGACAAGCAAGGTTTTAAGCTTGGGGGAGTTGATACGTCTCCATCGTATCTACTTTTCCAAACTCTTTTGCCCTTGTTTTGGACTCTAATTTGCATGATTTGAATGGAACTAACGTGGACTGACGTTGTTTTCAGCAGAATTTCCTTGGTGTTGTTTTTGTGCAGAAATGAAATTTCTGAGAACGTCCTGAAAATTTACGGAGAATATTTCTGGAAAATATGAAAAATACCTGCGCAAAGATCCACCGGAGGGGATGGGCCAGTGGGCCACAAGCCCTGTAGCTGCCACGACCCTGGTGGCGGCTAGCAAGCTTGTGGGGCCCACGTGGCTCTGCAGCCCCCAATCTCAGATCTTTAAATTCACTTTCACCCCAGAAAAAATAAAGAGAGAAGATTTCGTCGCATTTGCGATACGTAGGCGCCGCCACATCCTGTTCTTCATCTGGAGGGCAGATCTGGAGTCCGTTTTGGGCTCCGGAGAGGGGAAATCGTCGCCATCGTCATCATCAACCTTATTCCCTCTCCAATTACATGAAGCTCTTCATCGTTCGTGAGTAATCTATTCGTAGGCTCGCTGGGCGATGATGAGTAGGATGAGATCTATCATGTAATCGAGTTAGTTTTGACGGGGATTGATCCCTAGTTTCCACTATGTTCTGAGATTGATGTTGCTACTACTTTGCCATGCTTAATGCTTGTCACTAGGGCCCAAGTGCCATGATTTCAGATCTGAAATTATTATGTTGTCACCAATATATGTGTGTTTTACATCCGATCTTGCAAGTTGTAGTTACCTACTATGTGTTATGACCCGACAACCTCGGAGTGACAATAACCGGAACCACTCCCGGTGATGACCATAGTTTGAGGAGTTCATCTGTTCACCACGTGCTAATGTGTTGGTCCGGTTCTTTATTAAAAGGAGAACCTTAATATCCCGTAGTTTTCTTTTGGACCCCGCTGCCACGGGAGGGATGGACAATAGATGTCATGCAAGTTCTTTTCCCTAAGAAAGTATGATGAGACACGGAATGCATGCCTACATCACATTGATGAACGGGAGCTAGCCACATATCTCTCTATGTTATAACTGTTGCATGATGAATATCATCCAAACAAATCACTGACCCATTGCCTAAGTGGTTGTCCCACTGCTGCTGTTACTTGTTTTGCTCTGCTGCTGTTACTACTGTTGCTGCTTCTGTTACTTGCTCTGCTGTTACTTGCTCCTATTGCTACTTGCTACTGCTGTTACTTGCTACTGTTGCTACTTGCTACTGTTGTCACTACTGCTATTCCTTGCCACTTCTGCTACTCGTTACACTGTTGCTACCTGCTACAATTCTGATTCGCTCGGCATTGACCGGAAAAGACGAATTCCGTCAACGGGCAACTTCTGGCGCCATTGATACAACAGTTAGGAATAGTCTGCCGTCAACAGATCGTTTCTGACACCGTTGTTATCATACTAGTTTGTTGTGGTACTTTTCTTGCAGATATTAATCTTTCAGGTGTGGTTGAATCTGACACATTCAGCTGCTAATACTTGAGAGTATCCTCTCACTTCCTTGGCGAATCAAAAAATTTGGGTTGAATAATCTACCCTCGAAAACTGGCTCGATCCCACGCGCTGGTAGGTCATTGCAAGACAATTTCTAATTGTTGAGCAATCAAGAATAGCAGTCGTCTAGTCATTGCCAGAGATTGCCAATCAAGGGGCACCAGGGGGTGCCCACAAGCCTGCACGGTGCGGCCACCCCCCAGGTCGCGCCATGGAGGCTTGTGGGCAGCCCACTGGCCCACTGGCCCCCCTCTTTTGCTATATGGAGGGTTTCCTCCAGGAAAAATTCAGAAGGGAGCTTTTTCATGGTTTCGCCACTGCCACGAGGCGGAACTTGAGCAGAACCAATCTAGAGCTCCGGCAGGACGATCCTGCCGGGGAAACTTCCCTCCCGGAGGGTGAAATCGTCGCCATCGTCATCACCAACACTCCTCTCATCGGAGGGGACTCGTCACCATCAACATCTTCATCAGCACCATCTCATCTCCAAACACTAGTTCATCACTTGTAACCAATCTCCGTCTCGCGACTCCGATTGGTACTTGTAAGGTTGCTAGTAGTGTTGATTTCTCTTTGTAGTTGATGCTAGTTGGATTGTTCGGTGGAAGAGTTTAGGTTCAGATCCTTGATGCTACTCATTACACCTCTGATCATGATTATGATTATGCTTTGTGAGTAGTTACTTTTGTTCCTGAGGACATGGGATAAGTCATGCTAATAATAGTCATGTGAATTTGGTATTCGTTCGGTATTTTGATATGTTGTATGTTGTTTTTCCTCTAGTGGTGTTATGTGAACGTCGACTACATAACACTTCACCATTATTTGGGCCTAGAGGAAGGCATTGGGAATTAGTAAGTAGATGATGGGTTGCTAGAGTGACAGAAGCTTAAACCCTAGTTTATGTGTTACTTCGTAAGGGGCTTATTTGGATCCACTAGTTTAATGTTATGGTTAGACTTTGTCTTAATTCTTCTTCCGTAGTTGCGGATGCTTGCGAGAGGGGTTAATCATAAGTGGGATGCTTGTCCAAGTAAGGGCAGTACCCAAGCACCGGTCCACCCACATATCAAACTATCAAAGTAACGAACGCGAATTATAGGAACATGATGAAACTAGCATGGCAGAAATTCCTGTGTGTCCTCGGGACTGTTTTTCCTCCTATAAGATTTTGTCCAGGCTTATCCCTTGCTACAAAAGGGATTGGGCCACTTTGCTGCACCGTTGCTACTTTTGTTACTTGTTGCTTGCTACGAATCATCTCACCACACAATCACTTGTTACCGACAATTTCAGTGCGTGCAGATTTTTCCTTGCTGAAAACCACTAGTCAGATCCTTCTGCTCCTCGTTGGGTTCAACACTCTTACTTATCGAAAGGACTACGATTGATCCCCTATACTTGTGGGTCATCAATAAGCATGCGAAGAAAAACATTCAAAAGCATCAGAGTACCATCGGGCTTAAGTTACAATTGATTACATAAAACACTTCAGAAGAGCCAAGAGTTTGTAACTTAATAAAGTTCATAAGCCCCCATCCCGCGTGAAGACTAACTCTCAAATTTCTCCCCCTTTGTCATCAAGTGACGAAAAGGGACAAAACTGAGGACTACCGCCCCGTGAAGACTTTCACTTCTTGGCAGTTGAGGTAGACGCGTGAGCATTCTTGGGAGCAGGTTTCCTCCTTGGACTAGTGGCAGTGTCTTGTTGGTCTTCATCAGATTCTGCAGTGCGGAATGAAGAAAAATAACTGTCCTCAAGGTCTGGAACTGGAATTGGCCTGAATTTCTTCTTTGGTGGACATGACCAGTCGAAGTCCTGTGTAAACTCCAATTCTTCAAGCTCTGCTGGAGTCTTCAAATGAGCCAGTGTGGCCCAGGTGCGATCAAAAACCTCATGAAGATAGTGATGATTAAGCTTAACTGCATTCTGAGTCTCATTGAGGGTTTTCACAATGGCGCCAAATTAGCGTTTGACCCACTTGTGATTGCGATCGATCTTCTAGTGAAGACTAAGGAGTAGCTCTCTGTTATTCAACACCCGTGGGGCAACAGGGCTTGGCGGCTGTGTTTCAGTATCATCCCATGAAAAATATGCATCTGGTTCACGAAACTGGCCATCAAGGGGCCGACTGCCTTCATCGATCACAGACTTACCTTTTCCTTCAACTGGCTCGAAAGTCTTCTTGTTGACTCTGATCAGAGGCATATATCCAATGTGATTATTGAAATCAGCATGATAGTTGATGCCTGACCTGCGTCTCATGAATCTCATGATCCATGGAGCGTAAATCTTCAAGTCAAAAGGTGACATAGCATTGTCTCTTGCTCATCTGGTGTGCAGTATTCCAAGTATATATCCTCAGGGATATCAATGGCAGTGTTCTACTCTAGCTTCTTGCCACCCTTTTGCTTCCTTTCATCTTCCATTTTCTTCAGCTGAGGCTTTTGCTGAGGAAATTTAACTCTTGAGGATTCTGATGACACTTGCAGATTTTCTTCAAGAAACGCTGCAAATGAGTTAAGTTGATGAGAACCTAGAGATTCATCAGCTGACATTTTTGTACCTGTGAACAGAGTATAGTTGCGAGGAATTTGGAGAGGTCATATGCGTTCTTAGATTTGAAGAAATTGAAAATTTTAAAGTTGAGGAATTTGACCAGTGGGTTGAGGAATTTATCTAAGCACTTGATCTTGGGTTCCAGAGTTGTACAGATTCGAAAATTTGCACAATTGAGGAATCTCGTGAAGACTTTTAGTTGCTTAGTGAAATTCATCAACAGTTGAGGAATAAGCAGTGTTTGAGGAATAGAGACTGATAGACACTTGAGGAAAAACAGATTCCACGAATCTAAGGTAAAATAGTAGATTGAAAGGGACTATAAAAATAGGCTTTTATTTACCCTATATAGCACGCACGAAGAACAGAAGAAGAAGTAGCAGTAGATGCTCTTCAGTGCGAGTCCACTACGCCCTAACATGGCAACAGAGGACGGCTACGGCGGCAGCGGACGAAGATGTTCCGGTTCCGGCGTGATTTCAGCGACGGAGAGGTCGAGGCAGTGAATCTTTTCCTCGTCGATGACGAAACTTCTAGCGGTGGCGCTAGGGCTTTGCTTTAGAGGAGAGGAGGTTGAGAGAGAACGAAGAGTTTGGACCTGAGGGGGTAAAGACATATTTATAGCTCAAGTGAAAACTATCCGGCCTATTCTTTCAGACCGAACTACCCCTACCCTTTCGTCTCCGGAGGACACGTGTAGCAACCATTTAAAGCGGTGGAGATCGTGCTTATCGGATCGTGGGAACTCAGGTTCAGTTACTATTTAACAATATAAAAATCATTTTTGAGGATTTGAGGATTTTGTTACAAAATCATCAGATAACAAGGACGCAGTGAGGATTTTGAACAAAGTTTCAAGTAGGACGCATATGAAGAATTGAATAGACTGGGTGAGTATAGCATGGAGGGGAAGTAGGGTCTGATCACATTCACTTAGATGAAACATCAAGTTGAAGAAATAGCTATAAGTGAATGTTGTTGAGGACTTAGATGAAATCTATATATATATATAGGAAAATGAAAATCATCAAGTGTTTTTGAAGATTTTGATTAACTTGAGGATGTTGTGACAAATCGTCATGTTGATGAATTTCAGCTTTGAAGAAAAACAAGTTTGAATAACAACAACTTTGAAGAAAATCAACTTTGATGAAACTCAGCTTTGAGTAAATTCAACTTGAGGAATTTCAAGTTGGGTGGTGGCGTGACCCACCGTATAATAATGTTGATTTCAGACGCCGCGTATAATTGTCGTAGGGCCCTGAGAATCAATTTCTTCATTAATTTCCTCACACTAATAGTGATATTCTTCATTGGTTGAAGAAAATCGATTATTCGTGTGTTGCGCATCTAAGTCATCAATTTTGCATAAGTGTTAGGATGTGTGCATGTTTTTACAAAACATTTGAAGATTCTAAGATATTTAGCTCACACCGCAACTTGCAAAACCTTTTCTCATCCAAGGGCTTAGTGAAGATATCTGCTAGTTGATCGTTCGTCTTCACATGGTCGATGAGGATATTGCCCTTGAGAACATGGTCCTGAAGAAAGTGATGACGAATCTGGATGTGCTTAGTCTTCGAGTGTTGTACTGGGTTGTATGCAATCTTGATTGCACTCTCATTGTCGCAGTAGAGAGGCACATTCTTCATGTTCATGCCGTAGTCCTTGAGGGTTTGCTTCATCCATAGCAATTGAGCACAACATGAACGAGCAGCAATGTACTCGGCTTCGGCAGTGGAGAGAGAAACGCAGTTCTGCTTCTTTGAGGACCAACAGACCAATGATCTTCCGAGGAAATGACATGTGCCAGAGGTTGACTTGCGATCCACACAGTCACCAGCATAGTCAGAATCAGAATATCCCACAAGATGAAGATTTGAGCCCTTGGGGTACCATAATCCTAGTGTTGGTGTGTGAGCTAAGTATCGAAGAATATGCTTCACAGCCTTATGGTGTGATTCCTTCGGTTTTTCTTCAAAACATGCACACATGGAAACACTAAGCATTATATCTGGCCTACATGCACACAAGTACAATAAAGAGCCAATCATGGAGCGATATACCTGTTGATCGAATTCTTTACCATTTTCGCCAGTGCAGAGGTGGCCGTTGGTAGGCATGGGAGTCTTGGCACCTTTGCATTCATGCATGTCGAATTTCCTCAGAACAACCTTGAGGTATTTCTCGTGTGATATGAAGATCCCATTGCGTTGTTGACGAATTTGAAGACCTAAGAGGAATTTCAGCTCCCCCATCATAGACATCTGATACTCTTCACTCGTCATGTAAGAAAATTCATCACTGTAATGTTTGTCAGTACAGAAAATATGATGTCATTGACATATATCTGGCACACAAATAGTTCATTATCATAGGATTTAGTGAAAAGAGTTGGATCGAGTGAACCAAGTTTGAAGCCTTTCTTCATGAGGAATTCCTTCAATGTTTCGTACCACTCCCGAGGGGCTTGCTTGAGACCATAGAGCGCCTTTTTGAGTCTGAAGACTTTGTCTGGATTCTTTGGATCCTCAAAACCTAGGGGCTGAGAAACATATACTTCTTCCTCAAGCTTACCATTGAGGAATGCACTTTTCACATCCATTTGGTATAAGATAATGTTATGATGATTAGCATAAGCAAGTAGTATTCGAATAGCTTCAAGTCTAGCAACAGGTGCAAAAGTTTCATCGAAATTAATTCCTTCAACCTGTGTGTAGCCTCAGTCTACAAGTCGTGCCTTATTCCTCACCACTTGACCATCGTCATCTTGCTTGTTTCGGAAAATCCACTTGGTGTTGATGATATTGTGCTTGTGAGGATTTGGTCGTTTGACGAGCTCCCATACATCATTCAGCTTGAATTTAAGAAGTCCGTCTTGCATGGCTTGAACCCACTCCGGTTCCATGAAAGCCTCAGCAACTTTTGAAGGTTCGGTGATAGACACATAGGAAAAATGCCGAGAAAAGTTAACTAAGTGTGAAGCTTTTGATCGAGTGAGAGGACCTGGTGCGTTGATGTCATCAAGGATTTTGTCAAGTTCTGCTTCATTTGCAATCCTCGGATGAGATGGTTGAGGATCTCGTCTGGGCTGAGGAATTGGTTCTGGAGCAATTTCCTCAAGAGCATCTTCTTGATTTTCATCACTGCTCGGAATGATTTCTTCAGCAATTTCCTCAGTGGGAACAATGTCTTCAGTAGCTTTGAGCTTTATTGCTTCCTTAGGAGACAACTTATCAGGATCAGGAGGAAATTTCTCTCTTTGCGAGCCATTAGTTTCATCGAACCACACATCTACAGTTTCAAAAACCTTGTTGTGATAGGTGTTGAAGACTCTGTAGGTGTGTGAGTCCTTTCCATAACCAAGCATAAAACAGTCATGTGCCTTAGGTGCAAACTTTGAGCTATGGCGAGGATCTCTAATCCAGCATTTTCCACCGAAGACTTTGAAATAACTTACATTGGGTTTCTTGTCAGTGAGGAGTTCATATGAGGTTTTCTTGAGGAATTTGTGAAGATATACCCTGTTGATGATATGGCAAGCAGTGTTGATTGCTTCAGGCCGGAAACGACAAGGATTCTGATATTCTTCAAGCATGGTTCGTGCCATCTCAACTAGAGTCCTGTTCTTTCTGCCGACGACACCATTCTGTTGAGGAGTATAAGGAGCAGAAAATTCGTGAGTAATACCAAGTTCATCAAGATAATTATCAAGACCAGTGTTTTTGAATTCTGTTCCATTATCACTCCTGATGTTTTTGATCTTGATGCCGAAATTTGTCGAGGCCCTTGAGGAAAATCGTTTGAAGACTTCCTGCACTTTAGTTTTATACAGAATGATATGCACCCAAGTGTATCTGGAATAATTGTCAACTATGACAAAGCCATATAAAGATGTTGCATTTGTTAGAGTGGCATAATGAGTAGGTCCAAATAGATCCATGTGAAGCAATTCAAATGGACGAGTAGTGGTCATGATGGTCTTCGAGGGGTGCTTGGATCTGGTCATTTTCCCAGACTCACAAGCACCGCAGAGGTGGTGCTTTAGGAATTTGACTGATTCAATGCCGATGACATGCTTCTTCTTTGCAAGCGTGTGAAGATTCCTCATGCCTGCATGACCAAGTCTTCGATGCCATAGCCACCCTTGTGAGGTTTTTGCTAGTAAGCAAGTGGCTGGTTGAGGACCTGTAGAGAAATCAACAATGTACAAATCCCCTCTTCTAACACCTTCGGAGACTTTGAATCTGTCAGATTCCATGATGACAACACATCTGTATCTTCCAAAGATAACAACCATATCAAGATCACAAAGCATTGAGACTGACATGAGGTTAAACCCAAGGGACTCAACAAGCATCACTTTGTCCATGTGCGTGTCCTTGGAAATAGCCACTTTGCCAAGTCCCAATACCTTGCTTTTACCTTTGTCAGCATAAGTGATTTGCTTCACGGGTGATGGAGTTAATGGCATATTCATCAGCAAGATTTTGTCAGCACTCATGTGATGTGTGCAGCCACTATCAAGAACCCACTCAGTACTCTTGGGTTTGTCATCCTGTAGATGAATTAGTAAAGATTACCATGTCATATGCTTTACACATGAAGAATATGATATCAATTTCATCAGATAAGAATTTCATCATAAACATTAATTTGAGGACTAGTGAAATGTTTCATTTCATCAATTTTAGCTTGCATCCTATCAAGCATGTTCCTCAGGTCTCCAGCAAATTCTTCAGATGATGATTTTCATCTGGTGACCTGACCTGCATAAGTGATTAGTTCAATTTGTTCACCACCCACATATGAAGGGGTGGTAAAGCATTCATCATCCTGCGAGCACCATATGAGAAAGGGGGCATTGAAGCTAATGCACTTCTCTTAACAGTAGGGGGGTTAAAGTACTCAAATGAATATGCAGAGAATTTCTTTGAGGATTTATGAACATAATGATTTGAACAATAACGCTCATATTCATAATCCTTGTAATTTCCCTGCATGTTAGAAACATTAGCATGGGTACGAGCATAGTTTTGACCAGTTGAGGATTTTGATCCTCTTGAAGACTTTGGTCCTCCTAAGGAATTTGATCTGGTGTTCAAATTCTTCATAGGTGGTGTCATGAGGACATTCACCTGAAGATTTTCAACGCAACTTTTGGGACCCAGATTTTCCTGAGGGGTGGTCCATTCCTGCAGTTAGTTCCAATATATCGAGCAAATACTTCACCAGATTGATTTTTGAACTGTTTATAGTTGGAGTCAAATGACTCATCTGGGGAATAGGATAATTCACATGCAAAGCCTGTTAGATTGGATGGATCAACAGGAGGCCCTTTAGCAGCAACCCATGAGGTTTTGGGGTACTGCTCAGGTTTCCAGTATGATCCATCAACATTCAATTTCTTCTCAAAGGCAATTCCTTCTTTCCTTGGTTTCCTGTTCAAGATCTACTTTTTGAGCACATCGCAAAGGGTTTGTGCCCTTTGAGACTTTTGTACATGCCTGTCACATACAATTCCTTCAGCCCTGCATTTTCATCAGTGACATTTGTGGTTTCCTCAATTGAGGAATTTGACACTAAAGGAGCAGTTGAAGAATTTGTAGCAATAGAAGCATTTGATGATTCTGGTAAAGAATAAGCAGTTTCACGTTTGATGCATTCAAGACATGGAGGAATGAATTTAGTGTGAGCAGCACTAATCTGTTGAGCTAGTAATGAATCATTTTCCATACGAAGATCATCATGAGAAATCCTCAACTTCTCAAGGTCAAGTTTCCTATAAAGAAATTCATAGGAAAGTTTCTCATGATCAGCAAGGAGTGTGACATGACGATCTTGAAGATTATCAAATCTGGACTGAAGACTTTTCATGTCTTCAGTGAAGATTTGGGTAAGATTCATTTCATCATTCAATAGATCATCGCTTCTGTCTAGTAGTTTCTGAAGCTTTTCTAGGGAAGTTTGTTGTTTAGTAGCAATAATTGCAAGTTTACTGTAACTGGGTTTTTCATAATCATCAGGTTCACAGTCACTTGAATCATAAGAGGAAGCATCATTCAGTACCTTTGAACCTTTAGCCATGAAGCAATAGGTTGGAGCAAAGTCATCAGCATAGTCATCAGTGTGGATGGTGTTATCATTTTCTTCAAGGTTGAAGATTGACTTGCTGACAAATGTGGTTGCAAGTGCAAGACTAGCCTGTCCAGATTCTGAGTCTTCACCAGAACCCTCCTCTTCATCACATTCCTCGGATTCTGCCTTAGAATCCATTTCCTTGCCAATAAGTGCCCGAGCCTTTCTGAAACTAGTCTTCTTGTGCGATGAGGACTTTGAGGATCAGGATTTTGAAGATTTCTTCTTTTTCTTCGAGTCATCAGAACTTTCATCCTTGTATTTCTTCTTCTTTGATTCCTTCACCCAATGAGGACAATCAGCAATGCACTGACCTGATTTCTTGCATTTGTGGCAAGTTCTTTTCTTGTAGTCCTCAGATGAAGATTCTGATTTCCTCATATCTCTTCTTGAAGATTTACCAAACTGGCCACGTCTGGTAAACTTCTGGAATTTCCTCACGAGCATTGCAAGCTCCTCTCCAAATTCTTCAGGATCACCAATGCTGCCATCCGAGTCTTCTTCTTAGGATGAGGAAATTGCTTTCGCCTTCAATGCACGAGGTATAGAATAGCTTGGTCCATATAGATCTCTCTTTTCTTCTTGTTGGAATTCATGAGTATTGAGTCTTTCGAGTATATCAGCATTATCAAGCATCTTGTAGTCTGGTCTTTCTTGAATCATCAGAACTAAAGTATCAAATGAAGAATCCAAAGATCTTAGCAGTTTCTTCACAACTTCATGGTCAGTTATGTCTCGAGCTCCCAGTGCTTGCAGTTCATTTGATATGTCAGTGAGGCGATCAAAGGTATCTTGGCAGCTTTCATTGTCAAGCCTCTTGAAGCGATTGAACAGATTGCGAAGAATATCAACACGAGAATCACGCTGGGTTGATACTCCTTCATTAACTTTGGACAGCCTTTCCGAGATAAGTTTTGCTGAGCCCAAAGCACTCACTCTGCCATACTGACCTTTGCTCAGATGGCCACAGATGATATCCTTCGCTTGAGAATCAAGTTTCTTGAATTTCTTCACATCAGCGGCAGAGACAGTAGCAGTGATGATAGGGACACCATGTTCCACAATATACCAGAGATCATTGTCAATAGCTTGTAGATGCATCTGCATCTTGGTCTTCCAGAATGGAAAGTCCTTTCCTTCGAAAGTAGGACATCATGTATTAACCTTGATCATCCCTGCAGTCGACTTAACTAAAAGTCCAGGTGGTTAAACCAAAATCACACAAAACAAGGGAGTACCTTGCTCTGATACCAACTGAAAGTGCGTTATATCGACTAGAGGGGGTGAATAGGAGATTTTTAGAATTTCATCACTTAGGAAATCCCTTTTGAGGACATTCCTCCCTGATGACTAACTTGCAGCGGAAACAGCAAAGGATCAGGAGTGCAAAGTATCACTACAGCAGTTTTCAAGATGAAGAATATGAAAAGCAGTTTGCACAGTATGTAGGAACAGAGAAAACATGTGAGGATTAACTTGTGTGAAGAATTTGTGGTTGAGGAATTTCATAGAAAGTCTTTAGGAAGTTCTTCAAACAGTGACAATGAAAATCTTCAACATACAATGTGAGGAATTGAAAGAGTTGAAGAAATAGAACCCGTTTAACAGTGAAGACAGTGGTTGATGACCCAGTTCCAACTGCTGTGACAGTTGTACATCTGGTTTGGGGCGGCTTGGTATTGAAACCAAAAGATACACAGTCCCGACACACACAGTCCCTAATGTATTCTCCTTGAGCTAAGAACACACAGTCCTCGCCCAACACTCATGGTAAGTCTTCAGGGCAGACTTCCAAACCCTCACAAACTTGGTCACCTAGCGATCCACAATTGACTGTTGGATTGCTCTAGACCATCACGCCTAACCGTCTGGAGGATGCACAGTCCTCAAAGGTAAAAGGCTTCAGTCCCACACAGGAACAACTTCTTCAGTGATGCTCAATCACTAGCTCTTTGGTTTGTGGTTTGGTGTTTGGGGTATTTCCTCACTGATGATTTACTCTCGAAGACTCTGGGGAATTTGGGTTGCTCTTATGACAAGTGTCAGTTTCTAATGGAGCAGCCAACCATCTAATGGTTGTGGGGGCGGCTATTTATAGCCTGGGAGCATCCCAACATGATTTGGCATTAATGCCCTTAAATAATATGACCGTTGGCGTGGATAAGATCATTGATGTGGCGCGAATTGCGGTAACGGTCGGGACCCTCAACTGTAAGAGTCCTCATGTCTCTCATATTCCTCACTTGACGCTTTTGGCAAGATTAGGCTTGGGTTGAGCATCATGAGAAAATTCATTCCAAAGTGTTACTTGGACCCCCTCTAATAGTACGGTGTTCCTATGACTCAAGAGTTAAGAAAATAAAACAGAAAGAATAAATCTTCATGCTTCAAAGTCTTTAGATTGATTTTCTTCAGGACACACCGAATTCCTCATCTTCAATATCTTCATGAGGAATATTAATTTCATCGCAATTTCTTCGCGATTCAATTCTTCAACAGAAGACCAATTTCTTCAACGAAGATCTACATTTTTAGAGGTCGATATTCATCGAATATTTCAAACTCCGCAGCGACTTATAGAACCTGTGTACACTTATGAACACATTAGATACTTAACCTATAAGTCTTCAAACCACCAAAATCACTAAGGGTCACCAGATGCACTTACATCACTTGATAACGGGGTTACATCATTAGGAGGATGATGTGATGGACAAGACCCAAACTATAAACGTAGCATATGATTGTGTCAGTTTATTGGTACTGTTTTTCTGCATGTCAATGTATGTGTTCCTATGACCATGAGATCATGCAACTCCCGGACACCGGAGGAATACCCTGTGTGTATCAAACGTCGCAACGTTACTGGGTGACTATAAAGGTGCTCTACAGGTATCTCCAAAGGTGTCTGTTGGGTTGGCATGGATCAAGACTGTGATTTGTCACTCCGTGTGACAGAGAGGTATCTCGGGCCCCAGTCGGTAATACAACATCACAACAAGCCTTGCAAGAAATGTGACTAAGGAGTTAGTTATGGGATCTTGTATTACGGAATGTGTAAAGAGACTTGCTGGTAACAAGATTGAACTAGGTATGGAGATACCGACGATCGAATCTCGGGCTAGTAACATACCAAAGGACAAAGGGAACAGAAAACGGGATTAAGTGAATCCTTGACATAGAGGTTCAACCGATAGAGATCTTCGTAGAATATGTAGGAGCCACTATAGACATCCAGGTCCCGCTATTGGTTATTGACCGGAGAATGTCTCTGGTCATGTCTGCATAGTTCTCGAACCCGCACGGTCTACACACTTAAGGTTCTATGACGTTTCGGTATAGTTGAGTTATTGGTGTTGGTAACCAAAAGTTGTTCGGAGTTCCGGATGAGATCTCGGACATCATGAGGAGCTCCGTAATGGTCCGAAGGTAAAGATTGATATGTAGGAAGTCTTGTTTTTGTCACTGGAAAAGTTCCGGGCTCATCGATAGTGTACTGGAGTGCTGGGAGGGTACCGGGGACCATCGGGAGGGGTGTCACGCCCCGAGGGGGCTTATGGGCTTATGGAGGATACAAACCATCCCCTAGTGGGCTGACATAAGCTCCCACTAAGGCACATGTGGTTTGAGAGGCAAAAACCCAAAGGTGGAAAAGGTGGAAAGGGTTTCCAAGTGGAAAGGAGGAATCCTAATCCTAGTAGGATTGGAGTAGGACTCCTCCACCTCCAATTTCGGCCAAACCTTGAGGGTTTGAGGATGCCTCCCCCCTTCCCTCCCTCCTATATATACTAGAGGTATTGAGGGTTTTTGAGACACACAATTTCAGCCACGTGCTACCCTCTCCTCTAGTTTGTAGTTCTTCCTCTAGATCGGATTTCTGCGGTGCTTAGGCGAAGCCGTGCAGGAATAGATCACCACCATCACCGGTGCATTGTCAGACTGCCGGAGAACTCATATACTTCCCTGTCTCTATTGCTGGATCGAGAAGGCAAGGGTCGTCATCGAGCTGTACGTGTGCTGAACGCGGAGGTGTCGTCCGTTCGGCACTAGATCGGGATGGGTCGTGATGGGATCGCGGGATGGGCTGTGATTTGAATCGCGAAGATGTTCCACTACATCAATCGCGTTATATACGCTTCCGCTTAGCAATCTACTAGGGTATGTAGATTCACTCTCCCCTCTCGTAGATGATCATCACCATGGATAGGTATTGCGTGTGCGTAGGAATTTTTTTGTTTCCCATGCTACGTTCCCCAACAGTGGCATCATGAGCTAGGTTCATGCGTAGATGATATCTCGAGTATAACACAATAGAGTTTGTGGGCGTTGATGTTCGATTTGCTTCCCTCCTTAGTCTTTTCTCTATTCAGCTGTATTGTTGGATTGAAGCGGCCCGAACCAACCTTACTCATACACTTACGAGAGACCGGTTTCATCGACTAACATGCAACTTGTTGCATAAAGATGACCGGCGGGTGTCAGTTTATTCAACTTTATTTGAATTGTATTTGACCGAGGCGGTCCTTGGAGAAGGTTAAATAGCAAATTGCATATCACCGTTGTGGCTCTGCGTAAGTAAGATGCGATCATCCTAGATACCCATAGCAGCCACGTAAAACATGCAAGAACAAATTAGAGGACGTCTAACTTGTTTTTGCAGGGTATGCATGTGATGTGATATGGCCAAAGACATGATATGATATATTGGATGTATGAGATGATCATGTTGTAATAGTTAAAGATTGACTTGCATGTCGATGCTACGGCAACCGGCAGGAGACATAGAGTTGTCTTTAAACTAACGTTTGTGCTTGCAGATGCATTTACTATATTGCTAGGTAGTAGCTTTAGTAGTAATAGCATAGATAGCACGACAACCTCGATGGTGGCACAATGATGGAGATCATGGTGTGGCGCCGGTGAGGATAACGATCATGACGGTGCTTCGGTGATGGACATCAAGAAGCACAAGATCATGGCCATATCATGTCACTTATGATTTGCATGTGATGTTAATCATTTTATGCACCTTATTTTTCTTAGAACGACGGTAGCATTATAAGGTGATCCCTCACTAAAACTTCAAGATAAAATTGTGTTCTGCCCGACCGTGCACCGTTGCGGTAGTTCGTCGTTTTGAGACACCACATGATGATCGGGTGTGATAGACTCAACGTTCACATACAGCGGGTGCAAAACAGTTGCACACGCGGAACACTCGGGTTAGACTTGACGATCCTAGCATGTACAGACATGGCCTCGGAACACAAGAGACCGAAAGATCGAGCATGAATCATATAGTTGATATGATCAACATGGAGATGTTCACCACTGAAACAATACTCAACTCACGTGATGATCGGACTTGAGTTAGTGGATTTGGATCATGCGCCACTCGAATGACTAGAGGGTTGTCTATTTTGAGTGGGAGTTATTAGTAATATGATTAGCTAAACTCAATTATCATGAACATAGTCAAAAGGTCTTTGCAAATTATGTTGTAGCTTGCGTTGTATCTCTACTGTTTTTGATATGTTCCTAGAGAAAATTTAGTTGAAAGATGATAGTAGCAATTATGCGGACTGGGTCTGTAAACTGAGGATTGTCCTCATTGCTGCGCAGAAGGCTTATGTTCTTAATGCACCGCTCAGTGTGCTGAACCTCGATCGTAGTCTGTGGATGTTGCAAACATCTGACATACACGTTTTTTGATGATTACATGATAGTTCAGCGCGTAATGCTTAAACGGCTCAGAATTGAGGCACCGAAGACGCTTTGAACATCACGGAACATGCGAGATGATCCAAGAGATGAAATTGGGATTTCATGCTCGTGCTCTTGTTGAGAGGTATGAGACCTCCGACAAGATTATTTGTCTACAAAGTAAGGGAGAAAACTGAATCGTTGAGCATGTTCTCAGATTGTCTGAGTGCTACAATCTCTTGAATCGAGTGGGAGTAAATCTTCCAGATGAGATAGTGATGGTTCTCCAAAGTCACTGCCACCAAGCTACTAGAGCTTCGTGATGAACTATAACATATCAAGGATAGATATGATGACCCTTAAGATATTCACGATGTTTGACATCGTGAAAGTAGAAATCAAATAGGAGCATCAAATGTTGATGGTTAGTAAAACCACTAGTTTCAAGAAGGGCAAGAGCAAGAAGGGATACTTCATGAAACGGAAAACCAGTTGCTGCTCTAGTGAATAAACCCAAGGTTGAACCCAAACCCGAGACTAAGTGCTTCTGTTATGAGGGGAACGGTCACTGAGGCGGAACTACCCTAGATACTTGGTAGATGAGAAGGCTGGCAAAATCGACAAAAGTATATTGGATATACCTGATATTGATGTGTACCTTACTAGTACTCCTAGTAGAACCAGGGTATTAGATACCAGTTCAGTTGCTAAGTGTTAGTAACTCGAAATTATAGCTACGGATTAAATGGATACTAGCAAGGGTGAGGTGATGATGTGTGTTGGAAGTAATTCTAAGGTTGATGTGATCAAACATCGCACGCTCCCTCTACCATCGGGATTAGTGTTAAACCTAAATAATAATTATTTGGTGTTTGCGATGAGCATGAACGTGATTAGATCGTGTTTCTTGCAATATGATTATTCATCTAAAGAGAATAATGGTTATTCTATTTGCTTGAATAAATACCTTCAATGGTTTATTGAATCTCGATCATAGTGCTACACATGTTCATAATATTGATGCCAAAAGATACAAAGTAGTAATGATAGTACCACTTACTTGTGGCACTGTCGCTTGAGTCATGTTGGTATAAAATGCATGAAGAAGCTCCATGCCGATGGATCTTTGTACTCACTCATTTTTTGAAACGTTTGAGACATGCAAACCATACCTATTGGTATAAACGCATGAAGAAACTCTATGTAGATGGATCATTTGGACTCACTTGATTTTGAATCACTTGAGACATGCAAATCATACCACATGGGCAAGATGACTGAAGGCCTCGTTTTCCAGCGAGATGGAACTATAAAGTAACTTATTGGAAGTAATACATTTGGATGTATGCAGTCCCATGAGTGTTGAAGCACGCAGTGGATATCGTTATGTTCTTACTTCACAGATGATTTGAGTAGATACTAGTGTATTTGCTTGATGAAACACACATCTAAATTATTGAAATGTTCAAGTACTTTCAGAGTGAAGTTGAAGATCGTCGTGACAAGAGGGTAACATGTCTACGATATGATCATAGAGATGAATATCTGAGTTGAGAGTTTGGTACACAATTAATACAAATGTGAAAATTGTTTCACATCTCATGCCACCTAGAACACCATAGTGTGATGGTGTGTCCGAACGTCATAGTCGCGCCCTATTTGATATGGTGCATACTATGATTTCTCTTATCAAATTACCACTATCGTTTATGGATTATGCATTAGAGACAACCACATTCACTTTAAATAGGGCACCACATATTTCTGTTGAGATGACACTGTATGAACTATGGTTTGGAGAAACCTAAGCAGTCGTTTCTCAAAAGTTTGGGGATGTGATGCTTATGTGGAAAAGTTTCAGCATGATAAGCTCGAACCCAAAGCGGATAACTGCATCTTCATAGGACACCCAAAATACTTGGGTATACCTCCGATCTCGGATACAGAAGCAAAGGGTTTGTTTCTAGAAATGGGTCCTTTCTCGAGGAAAAGTTTCTCTCAAAAGAATTGAGTGGGAGGGTGGTGGAACTTGATGAGGTTATTGAACCATCACTTCAACTAGTGTGTAGCAGGGCATAGGAAGTTGTTCCGGTGGCGCCTACGCCAATTGAAGTGGATACTGATGATAGTGATCATTAAGCTTCAGATCACGTTACTACAAACCTCGTAGGTCGTCAAGGTCGCGTACTACTACAGAGTGGTACGGTAACCCTGTCTTGGAGGTCATGTTGTTGAACAAAAATGAACCTACGGGCTATGGAGAAGCGATGATGGGTCCGGATTCCAGCAAATGGCTGGAGGCCATGAAATCTGAGAGAGGATCTGTGTATAAAAACAAAGTGTAGACTCTGGAAGAACTAATTGATGGTCGTAAGACTATTAAGTAGAGATGGATCTTTAAAAGGAAGACACACGATTATGGTGAAAAGTCACCATTAAGAAAAGCTCGACTTGTCGCAAAGACGTTTCCAACAAGTTCAAAGAGTTGACTATGATGAGACTTTCTCACTCGTAGTGATGCTAAAAGTCTGTTTGAATTATATTAGCAGTTGATGCATTATTTATGAAATACTGCACATAGGATGTCAAAACATTGTTTCCTCGATGGTTTCCTTGAGGAAAGGTTGTATGTGACACAAACAGAAGGTTTTGTCGAACCTAAGGATGCTAACAAGTATGCAAGCTCCAGCAATCCTTCTATGGACTGGTGCAAGCATCTCGGAGTTGGAATATACGCTTTGATGAGATTATCAAAGCTTTTGGGTTTATACAAGGTTTATGAGAAACTTGTATTTCCAAAGAAGTGAGCGGGAGCACTATAGAATTTTTGATAAGTATATGTGGTTGACATATTGTTGATCGGAAGTAATGTAGAATTTCTAGAAAACATAAAGGGTTGTTTGAAATGAGTTTTCAAAGGAAAACCTGGATAGAGCTACTTGAACATTGAGCATCAAGATCCATAGAGATAGATCAAAACGCTAAATAGAACTTTCAATGAAATGCATGCCTTGACAAGTTTTTGAAGGAGTTCAAAATATATCAGCAAAGAAGGATTTCTTGGCTGTGTTGTAAGGTGTGAATTTGAGTAAGACTCAAAGCCCGACCACGGTAGAAGAAAGAGAAAGGACGAAGGTCGTCCCCTATGCCTTAGCCGTAGGCTCTAAAGTATGCCATGCTGTGTACCGGACCTGATGTGCGCCTTGCCATGAGTCTGTCAAGAGGTACAAAGAGTGATCCATGATTGAATCACTGAACAACGGTCAAAGTTATCCTTAGTAACTAGTGGACTAAGGAATTTTTCTCGATTATGGAGGTGATTAAAGAGTTCATTGTAAAGGGTTACATTGATGCAAGCTTTGACACTAATCCTAATAACTCTCAGTAGTAAACCGAATTTGTATAGGGGAGCGGTCATTTGGAATAGTTCCAAATGGCACGTAGTAGCAACATCTATAGGATGACATAGAGATTTGTAAAGCACACACGGATCTGAAAGGTTCAAATCCATTGACTAAAAACCTCTCTCACATGCAAGACATGACCGAACCCCAGAACTGTATGGGTGTTAGATTCATTACAATCACACAGTGATGTGAACTAGATTATTGACTCTAGTGCAAGTGGGAGACTGTTGGAAATATGCCCTAGAGGTAATAATAATTTGGTTATTATTATATTTCCTTATTCATGATAATCGTTTATTATCCATGCTAGAATTGTATTGATTGGAAACTCAAATATATGTGTGGATACATAGACAAGACACTGTCCCTAGTGAGCCTCTACTTGACTAGCTCGTTGATCAAAGATGGTCAAGGTTTCCTGGCCATAGGCAAGCATTGTCACTTGATAACGGGATCACATAATTAGGAGAATGATGTGATGGACAAGACCCAAACTACAAACGTAGCATATGATCGTGTCAATTTATTGTTACTGTTTTTTTTGCATGTCAATGTATTTGTTCCTATGACCATGAGATCATGCAACTCTCGGACACCGGAGGAATACCTTGTGTATATCAAACATCGCAACGTTACTGGGTGACTATAAAGGTGCTCTACAGGTATCTCCAAAGGTGTATGTTGGGTTGGCATGGATCAAGACTGGGATTTGTCACTCCGTGTGACGGAGAGGTATCTCGGGGCCCACTCGGTAATACAACATCACAACAAGCCTTGCAAGCAATGTGACTAAGGAGTTAGTTACGGGATCTTGTATTACGGAACGAGTAAAGAGACTTGCCGGTAAGGAGATTGAACTAGGTATGGAGATATCGACGATCGAATCTCGGGCAAGTAACATACTGAAGGACAAAGGGAAAAGCATACGAGATTAACTGAATCCTTGACATAGAGGTTCAACCGATAGAGATCTTCGTAGAATATGTAGGAGCCAATATGGACATCCAGGTCCCGCTATTGGTTATTGACTGGAGAATGTCTCAGGTCATGTCTGCATAGTTCTCAAACCCGGAGGGTCTGCACACTTAAGGTTCGGTGACGTTTCGGTATAGTTGAGTTATAGGTGTTGGTAACTGAAAGTTGTTCGGAGTCCCGAATGAGATCCCGGACGTCACGAGGAGCTCTGGAATAGTCCGAAGGTAAAGATTGATATATAGGAAGTCCTGTTTTTGTCACCGGAAAAGTTTCGGGCTCATCGGTAGTGTACCGGGAGTGCCGGGAGGGTACCGGGGACCATCGGGAGGGGTGTCACGCCCCGAGGGGCCTTATGGGCTTAGGGAGGATAGAAACCATCCCCTAGTGGGCTGACATAAGCTCCCACTAAGGCCCATGAGGTTTGAGAGGCAAAAACCCAAAGGTGGAAAAGGTGGAAAGGGTTTCCAAGTGGAAAGGAGGAATCCTACTCCTAGTAGGATTGGAGTAGGACTCCTCCACCTCCAATTTCGGCCAAACCTTGAGGGTTTGAGGCTGCCTCCTCCCCTCCCTCCCTCCTATATATACTAGAGGTATTGAGGGTTTTTGAGACACACAATTTCAGCCACGTGCTACCCACTCCTCTAGTTTGTAGTTCTTCCTCTAGATCGGATTTCTGCGGTGCTTAGGCGAAGCCCTGCAGGAATAGATCACCACCATCACCGGTGCGCCATCACACTACCGAAGAACTCATCTACTTCCCCGTCTCTCTTGCTGGATCGAGCAGGCGGGGGTCATGATCAAGCTTTTCGTGCGCTGAACGAGGAGGTGTCGTCCGTTCGGCACTAGATCGGGATGGATCGTGATGGGATCGCGGGACGGATCGTGATGAGATCGCAGGACGGGCTGCGAGTTGAATCGCGAAGATGTTCCACTACATCAAACACGTTATATACGCTTCCGCTTAGCGATCTAGAAGGTATGTAGATTCACTCTCCCCTCTCGTAGATGATCATCACCATGGATAGGTATTGCGTATGCGTAGGAAATTTTTTGTTTCCCATGCTACGTTCCCCAACAAGCACCATCGCTAGCAATCTCGTCGCCGGGGAGGAAAAGCTTCACTGCCTCGCACTCGCCGTCGCCGAACTCACACCGGACGCGGAATCTCTTCCTCCGCCGCCGCCATAGCTGATCTCTGTCGCCAAGTTAGGGCGCGGAAGATCTGAATCGAAGAGCTTCTCTCTTTTACTGCTTTAGTTCTTCGTGTTCTTCCCTCAGGGTAATTATAATCAAATTTTACTGCCTCTGTTGATCTATTATTTCACTTTAGACTCGTGAAATCTGTTTTTCCTTAGAGTGTCTGTAAGCCATGCACACTCATTCATCAAACACATGATGAATTTCACTAAGCCACTCAAATTCTTCATGAGATTCCTCAATTGTGTAAATTCTCGAATCTGCACAACTCTGGAACCCAGGATCATAATGTTTAGTCAAATTCCTCAATCCACTGGTCAAATTCCTCAACTACTATTTTTTTAATTTCTTCAAACCTGAGAACGCATATGACCTCTCTGAATTCTTCATACCTATACTCTGTTCACAGGTGCAAAATGTCAGCTGATGAATCACTATGTTCTCATCAACTTAACTCATTTGCAGCGTTCCTTGAAGAAACTTTACCTGTGCCATCAGAATCTTCAAGAGTTCATATTCCTCAGCAAAAGCCTCAGTTGAAGAAAATGGAGGATGACCGAAAGCAAAAGGGAGGAAAGAAGCTTGAATAGAACACAACTTTTGAAATACCAGAAGAAATATATGCTGACTACTGCACTCCAGATGAGGAAATTAATGGCAAAGAAACCATGGCGAAGCGCAAGATAAGTCTTCAGAAAATCGAACGTAGGTGGGCTAAGGAGTGGAATGAGTACAAATATGTTACTCCTAAGTATGCGGAGAAATTCGCCCTCAAGCCACCTTGCAAGAGGCCTCCTCAGGGTGATCAACAAGCCGCTCATCCCTCAAGCATTGAAACCATTGATGAGTATCCTGATGAGAAGAGCAAATATCTGTCTAAGCTACAGAAGAAGGCAGAAGCAACTATGAAGAAATTCAATGATGACTCTGCTGCTACACGCACTGCCGCCACCTCTTCAGCTGCTGAGGCCTCTGCTACAGCAATTCCTCAGAAGAATATTGTGCTGAAGAAACCAAAAGTCTCAGTGCCAAAAGAGCAAATGTCTCAGAAGGCTCCAACAGTGGAAAAAACTTTAACATCACCACAGTCTTCACAACCTCAACAGAAGCAGCCCATTAATCATCAGCCTGCTCACTCAAGTTCCTCAGTGTCGTCTGCCATGAGCTATGCTACAAAGTCTTCACCACCTTTATTGAAGACTAAAATGACTACTGGAAGAGGCATCAGACCAAGTCCTACCAAAGTCATCAACGTTCTTTCTGCATCAGAAGGAAGTGAAGAATTTGATGAGGAGACACTTCAAGCTATCATCAGAAACAAGCAGGAACGAGTTGCTCAAGCCTCAGGCAGCTGTATTCCTCTAGCAATGGACCCGAAGGTTTTGCTGGACTTCATCGACCTGTGGTATGAAGATCCGAACACTCCTGTTGATGACTTAAAACTTCCCCCTGGTGTAAGCCACATGGTAGCCACTTTCATCAATGAGGCAAAGTGGAAAGAGAAGCAAGCCAAGCAAGAAAAGGCTGCAAAAATCAAGAAGGAGAAATTCCTCAAGCAGAATCTCCTCAAGCTGACGCCTAAAGCACTTGTATCAACTCAGGCTGAACTTAAAACCCTAACAGATAAGTATACAAGTTTTCACACTGATCGTGAAGGAGTCAAGGTGAATTTCATCAAGGCTGCATCTGTCGTAGTTGATGAGTTCAACAAGAGAGTAGCCCCTCCAAAGCAGCAAGCAGCACCTCAGTCAAGCTACACGGTTCAGCTGCCCGAGGAAGATAAAATTGATGAACCATCTGCTGAGGAAATTCCTCAAGATATTCCAGGTGAAGAAAATGCTCCAACTAATGAAACTGCCAGGCCTGACACTGCACTAGTGCTTGAAGAAATTGTTCCTTCACGACAACCCTCAAAGGTGAAGAAAGTGACACCGTCTGCATCGGACGTCAAGAAGACCAAAGTTGCTGAGAAAGAAGCAAAGAAGAGAAAAGCTTCCATGACCTCAGAAACCTCAGAGGCCAAACACCAGAAGGTCACTCAGTCAGAGTCTTCAACTGCCCCAGTGGATGCTACTCCCTTGAATGTAGCTCCATCTTACTTGATTGTTCCCTTCGGAGTTGACTATGTCATTCCTGAAGATGATGAAGAAATGGAGGATGCTGAAGATGAAGAAATAATGGATGAGGAAATACAGATAGACGATATTCCTCAGTCCACCATTCCTCCAATGACCACTGAAGAACAAGTGGGTGATGATGAAGCTGGGTGCAGCACTCTAGTGATTCTTGATGATTTCTGGAAAGAGACTCATCCTCACTCACCCAGGTCTACTCAAATTCCTCCAACTCCTGCTGCAACTGAAATCCTCACAGGTTTTGATGGGAAAACCTTTCGTGAGGAATCTGCTCAAGAATCAGCTGCATCAGCTGAAGATAATGCAGCAACAAATACTGCAACTGCCTCCTCCAACAAGCAAATTCCTCAAGCTGAGGAAAATCCTCAAACTGAGGAAAATGCTCAGACTGAAGAAAATGCTAATGCGCCCAACACTGAAACCGTAATTGTTGTGGTAAACACAGAAACAACAATGGTAGTGGCTACTCCTCAAGAACAGCAGCATAATCTTCAACCACTACAGAGTCAGCTTTTCTCCAAAAGGCCAAAGTTTCAGGAAGAGGCATTTTATGAAGAACACATGTACTTCACTGGCAAAAATCCATATGATAAGCTTCGCATCAGGCACATGAAGTTTTGGACAAGGAACCAACTCAACTATTATGCTTCAGTGCTCTGTGGGAGAAACAAGATATTTCAGCATACCCATATTCCTCACTGTGATATGCAGGAAATACCTTGCTTTGCTCCAGTCCTCAACGTTCTTCATGAAGCTGGATTACTGCCTTTGTGCAATGACATCGGCGATTGGAACACTGACATCATTCTTCAGTTCTACGCCATTCTCCACATCTCTGGCGACCCAAATGATGTCAACACTTGGGTTTTGGATTGGATGACTCAGCACACGCACTACAAAGCGCCTGCAACTGAATTGCTTCGAGCTCTTCCAATCTCAATTCCCTCAGAGGATGCAGTGCTGATGTATGATGAACGAGAACTGCCCAACAGACTGATGGAAGTCCTCATGAAGCCTTTGGCCAAGGACTAACCTCCAAGGACTCGATTTCTGGTATAAGACTTGAAGTATGAAACAAGAACAGTCTACAGAATCCTGTCTTATGCCATTGCTCCAATCAAAGGGCATGATGATGAAGAAGATGTCGTAGGCATCATGAAAAATATATTGTTTAATGTTATCCATGGCATACCGATGAACCTTGATGATTTCTTCTTGAGGACTTTGGCTGACAATGCACTGTCGCCATTTGAATTGAAGATTTATGCGCCGTGGATTATGAGATTCATCAGAAACAGGTCAGGCATCAACTACCAAGCTGATTTTCAAAATCACCTCGGATATCTGCCGCCGATCAAAGTCATCAAGAAATCATTTGAGCCTGTTGAAGGCAAATGCAAATATGTTATTGATGAAGGAAATCGGCCCCTTGATGGCCAATTTCGCAAGGCAGACTCATATTCTTCATATGATGACACTGCTACCCAAGATCCACCAAGCCCAACTGCCCCCAGAGTGATGAATAATAGAGAGCTACTCCTCAGTCTTCATCAAAAGGTTGATCGCAATCACAAGTGGGTTAAACGTCAATTCAGTGCCATTGTGAAAACCCTCAACGAAACTCAGAATGCAGTGAAGAAAAATCACTATTATCTTCATGAGGTGTTTGACCGAACCTGGGGCACCTTGGCTCATCTGAAGACTCAAGAGGAACTTGAGGAATTGGAGTTTACTCAAGACTTCGACTGGTCGTGGCCTCCGAAGAAGAAATTCAAGCCAATTCCAGTTCCTGACTTGGAGGACGGTTCTTTTTCTTCATTCTGCACTGCTAAGTCAGATGAAGAACCATAAGACATTGCAACTGGTCCAAGGAAGAAGCCCGTCTCTAAGAATCCTCACGCCTCTTCATCAGCCAAGAAGTGAATTTCTTCAAAGGGCGTTAGTCCTCAGTTTTGTCCCGTTTCGTCACTTGATGACAAAGGGGGAGAAATCTGAGAGTTAGTCTTCAAGCGGGATCAATTTTGGGGATTATAAACTTTATTAAGTTACAGACACTTGGTTCTTCTGAAGTGTTTTGATATATCAGTTGTAACTTAAGCCCGATGGTGCTATGACTCTTTTTAACGTTTTTCCTCGCATGCTTACTCCTCAAAGTATATTAATGTAGGCATGCTGAAATACGTGAGACACCATTTTTCATCATGCATTTTCAAATTCGTCGTATCATATGTCAAATGTATGCATGATTTACAAGATACATGGGGAGATCTCCATGATATAAATCATCAATGTGCATCTGCTGTACAAAGCAAATTCCTCAAAATATGCACATCTTCAGGGGGAGTCTCGAAGTATCTTGATTTCAAATTCCTCAAACTCAGTATTTACACTTCATATTTTTATCCCCTTTGAAAACTTAACCTAATTGTCATCAACCACCAAGAAGGGGGAGATTGTAAGTGCATCTAAGGCCCTTAGTGATTTTGGTGGTTTGAAGACTTATAGGTTAAGTGACTAATGTGTTTGTAAGTGTACACATGCTCTATAAGTCGGTGAGGAGTTTGAGTTATACGATGAATATAGACCCCTAAAAATGTATGTCTTCGGCTGAAGAAATTGGTCTAAAGTTGAAGACTTTGATCGCGAAGAAATTGCGATGAAATTGATATTCCTCATGAAGATATTGAAGATGAGGAATTCGTTGTGTCCTGAAGAAAAGCAATCCGAAGACCTTGAAGCGTGAAGATTTACTCTTTTATGTTTCATTTTCTTTACTCTTGAGTCATAGGAACACCATACTGTTAAAAGGGGTCAAAGTAATACTACGGAATGAATTCCCTCATGATGCTCAACCCAAGCCTAAACCTACAAAACCTCAAGTGAGGAATATGAGAGACATGAGGACTTTCAGAGTTGAAAGTTCCAACCGTTGTCGTGAAACGCGCCACCTCACTGATCTTATCCACCCAACGGTCACATTATTTAAGGGCATTTATGTCAAATCATGTCGGGATGCTCCCAGGCTATAAATAGCCGCCCCCACAACCACTAGTTGGTTGGCTGCTCCGAGAGAAACTAACACTTGTCATTTAGAGCAACCCAAATTCCTTAGAGTCTTCGAGTGAAAATCATCAAGTGAGGAAATACCCCAAACACCGAACCCCAAACCAAAAACCAAGTAATTGAGCATCACTGGAGAATTTGTTCCTGTGTTAAACTAAAGCCTTTTACCTTTGAGGACTATGCATCCTCCAGACGGTTAGGCGTCATGGTCTAGAGTATCCAGCAGTCAATTGTGGATCGCCGGTGACCGAGTTTGTGAGGGTTTGGAAGTCTGCCCTGAAGACTTACCACGAGTGTTGGGCGAGGACCGTGTGTTCTTAGCTCAAGGAGAATACGATAGGGACTGTGTGCCCGAGACTGTGTGTCCTTTGGTTTCAATACCAAGCCGCTCCAAACCAGACGTACAACTGTCACAACAGATGGAACTGGGTCATCAACAACTGTCTTCATCGTGATACGAGTTCTATTTCTTCAGCTCTTTCATTTCCTTAAAATTGTATGTTGAAGACTTTCATCTGTTCTATTTGAAGAATTTGCGTGAAGACTTTCTCTGAATTCCCTCAACCTCAAATTCTTCATTCGAGTTAAGCTTCACATGCATTCTGTTTACCTGCGTACTGTGCAAACCGATTCTCATAATCTTCACCAAGTAATCTGCTGTAGTAGTCTTTGCACTTCTGATCCTGCGCTATTTCCGCTGCACGTAATTCATCAGTGAGGAATTTCCTCAAATGGAATTTCCTCAGTGATGGAATTCTAAAAATCGCCTATTCACCCCCCTCTAGTCGATATAACACACTTTCAAAAGCTCTAGATGCACTTACAATGCCCCTATATCAAAAGCTCCCTGGAGCAATGCATGATAGCAAAGCCTTGCAACCACCTTCATAGGAGGTAACGCGACGACCGACAACATCCTTAGGTTGTGGCCGAGAGGGAGTGAGTGGAGGAGTGGGTGGCTCGGGCACTAGGGTTTCATTGCCCGCATGGGGCGACGCAAGAACCACAAGGCGTTTTTCAATGTGTACTTTTTCTCTATGAAAGGAGGTTGAACATTTCAGCATTATTGTGATGCGCACAACTAAAAGAATATACACTGACAATAAAAACGTGTCGATAATGGGTTCTCTTAGCTTTATCTTAATAACTAGATATTTCTAAAAGCATGGTGAGATATATTGTGCTAAGAGATCATCTCTTAATGAAAAAGACAATTTTGTTCTTATGATGTCTCCTTTCTTCACTTTAATTTTTATATTATGGGGACTACTATGCGTCTACTCGTCGACGTGTGTTATACGTCCGCCACCTCGATGACCGTTGGATCTACGTATGGGCAGCGTTCGATCTATCTCCTGCCACGCCCTGTTTGTCCCCTCTCCCACTCATTAATTCCCGCAACAACGGCTTTGTTGGAGAAACATTTATAACAGAGATGGTGTTGCAGATTCCTGCAACAACGACTATGTTGCAGAAATATTTATAACACAGGTTGTGTTGCAGAATTTTTGTGCAACAGAGGTTGCGTTGAAGAATTTTTTTGCAACAGAGGTTGTGTTACGGATTGGTTTTTGCAACAAAGGTATTATTGCATTTTTTTCTCAAACAAAGGTATTGATGGATGAAAGTTTTGCAACATTAGTGATGTTGCAGAATCTTTCTTGCAACAGGGAGGATGTTGCAAGAAAAATAATCAAGGATCCGACGAGATCCGGCTAGAATCCTCGTCATCGCCGCCAGCGCGGCTGGTCTGCCGTGGTTTCCTAGCCATCGTCGACCACCCAACCATCATTCGTCATTGCCGTCTTCGAGTACCTGCGAAGCCATCGCTGCCATGAGCTACAAGGCCACCCAAACCGGAGCTCCCGTCGCGAGTGTTGCCAAACATTGTCGCTGGTTGTTAGCCTACGAGCTCACATGCTACCTCATAAACGCTTATTGTTGAAGCCACTAGCTGCTGCTTGCATCTACGTTCATGGATGCTCTTCATCCTAGGCATGCCTGATGGAGAATACTGAATGAGTTGGAGAAGGAGAGAAGAAGATACAAGGAAAACGAGATGTGAGTGGGAGTCCTGGGAGGACAAGATAAGGTAGCAACAGTGAAGTGGTATGTGGGATGACTGGGAGGACACACTTCGTTCGTGGGAGGCGACGGATACGCTGGAAAAATCAGCCGGTTGAAAGAAATATTTTCCCTTATATTATGGGAAAAGATTTTTGTCACGCTGCTGATTTCACGGCCAGCGTCCGCTTCCTTCTTTGCTGGACACGTGGCCTATTGAACCGCCCATGTATGTCTCTTTTGCAACATTTAATTTATTGCAAGAAAGATTTCGACAACATTAGTTATGTTGTAAAAATTTCTTTTTCCGTAACAACATATAAAAGTGAAGACAAAGCAAAAAAAGCAACATCACCTCAGTTGTAAAGCTTTTCTGCAACAATAACTCTCTTGTAAAAAGAGGATGAAAACGCCAAAAAATATGTGAAACACGACTTATGTTGCAAAAACAATTTCCACAACACAACCTATGTTGCCACAATTGTTTTTAGAAAAAGACGTAGCAGCCCCTTATTTTATAGGGGACTGCTACGCATCTACCGGTGGGTATTTATTAAATATCCACCACCTCGACAGCCGTTCGATCTCGTGCGTGTAGCCGTCCGATCCGCTGCGTCTGATCCGCTCTGGACGCAATTCCTGAAACGATGCTCGAGTTGCAGAAACTTTCGCTTTGTTGCAACAAATAAACTTTGGATCCGTTAATTCCTGAAACAACGGTCGAGTTTCAGAAACAATTTGCTTGTTGCAGAATTTTTTTTCTTCGTATTTCTGTAACATAGGTATTTTTACGGAAGAATTTTTTGCAACAAATGTCGTGTTGCAGGAAACTTTTTGCAACAAATGTCGTGTTGCAGGAAACTTTTTGCAACAAAGGTCGAGTTGCAGAACGCGGCGGCGGGGGCAGGTCGAACTCCCCGCCGACGAGCGCGGCGGCGACGAGCTCCTTGATCTGGGCGAGCGCCTTCTGCTCGGGGTCGGCGAGGTCGGCGACAAGGTTGCTCTCCTCCTTGAAGGACGCGGTGGTGCCCTCGATGACCGCCCCGGCCTCCGCCTCCGCCTTCTCCATCTTCTTCTCCTCCTCGTCCTGAGCTGCCGCCTCGTCAGCCTTCCCGTCCACCACCTCCACGGCCTTCTCCTCCACCACCTTGCTCCAAGTTCGAGGGAGCCGGGGCTGGCCATGGTTGTTGCGACGGGAGCTCGCCGGCGTCCGCGCCCCACACCTCCTCGTTCGCCACGCGAGGTGGGGATCCGGCGATCCGGCGAGGTGGGGATCTGGTGAGGGGCGGGCCGGCGGTGGAGGGCAGCGGGGCAGCGCACAGGCCGACGGTGGAGGGCGGCGGAGCAGGGGCGGCGGTAGGCCGGTGACGGGGTGCGTGCGGAGCCGCGGTAGGCTGACAACGGACTAGACAGTTTCTGAAACAACTGCCCAGTTTCAAGAAAACGTTGGGCGCGGGATGGAAAAAAAATCAACGGATGAGGAGGCGGCCGATGGATCGCACAGATCCACCGGTGGAAGGTAAGACTTTCCCTTATTTTATATGATATTCATGATATAACATCATTGTAATATGTCCTAACTGCACCAGCATAGGAAGATTTAGTGTGCACGAGCATAATTTCCATATCCTAGTGTCCACACGCGTGCGTTGTGAGGCCACAGCCGTCCGAGTCCCCCAATCCCATCACTGATGCCACCACCAGCAGCAACCATGGCCGTCCTCCGAGCACCCCCGCTCCCACCCCACCCTCTTCCCTCCTCCTCCTCTACCCCGCAGTCTCAGCGGTCCCCCAGAGGCAGCATCACCGCCGCAGCACTGTCAAGAACAAGCTCGCTCCCTCCTCCTCTCAAGACCGGCTGCCTTGGCAGCGCCAAGAAGATCCTTCTTGCAGGAAGAGGACGACTCCCTTGCTTGCCCACGAAGCATCAGGTCGGCGCGGTAGGCGGTGCGGAGGAGGAACGATACCTTGCGATGGAGGCTGAGTGGGGTGTGCGGCGGATGGGGCGGATCGGCGAGGAGATGAGGCGGGTGGCGTTCGTGCAGGCCGAGGCCTTCCACGTCCCCGTTGCGCTCTTCAACGACTTCTTCTTCGATTTCTTCAAAGTATGCATCACATCAAATGCTTTCATCTGCACTAGAAATGTGTATTTGCCCGCGCATTTTGATAAAGATGGCGTTTCTTGTATTGACCAAGATCAGGCAGAGGTGTTGGCGGCGCTCATTTACAAACTGAGGAATTCGCCGCCTGACAGGTGATGTTCTTGGTATCCCTGATTCCAGATTGATGATGAAGTGGTTAAACTTGTAATATTTATGCCAGGGTTATGACTGTAAAGCTTAATTTAGTAGTGCTCCTAGAATTTATCAGATAATTAGCCACACTAACTCTTAACTAAACAAGGTGGTTACTATTGTAAGTTTTGTCCCGGAGAACGCTCTGTTCGAGTTCTTGTATATTTCTACCGCACATCTAAAACACCTCTTCAGGCGCTCTTCACTCGAATAGCTTCATGTGTGATGTGTCTGCACTTCTTTTGCAGTACATATTCTTTTTCTACTTGGCAAACTAAAGTCTCTCGGTAGACATCAGAGGACGCCTATGGATTTCGCTACAAATCTGACGCCCGGGATGACAAATTATGTTGTCGCGAGCATTGCAATTTCCATCATCAAGCATGTCAAATCCTTGCCATGCTCAGTTTTTTTACCAGGATATGTCATGTTTGCTGAAAGAAATTGTCATATTGGACGACATAATTGTCATCTCGGGCGTCAAATTTGGCATGCTTAAAAATCTGATGCCAAATTTTTCAACATTTCCAATGATTGTTGCATTATGCTTAATATGACAGTCTTTCTCTTTCGAGAAAATAAAGTACGCCCGTGCAATTTGGACTGTCCACATAAAATGGTTGGCGCTGATAAATGAACCATGACTCTCTTAGGTATGCATGCTTGGTAGCAGAAGAAGCCGATGAGCTGTTGCAGTCGCGGGCACCATTTGAGAAGATCATTGGGGTGGTGGATTGCACGGTGCAGGATGAAGGTGACATCCTTAGGAACCTCCAAGGCGTCCAGGAGTACTTTTACGTATCAGGAATAGCCGTGCTGCCATCATTCAGGTAACCAATATCCTCCATCCAACCCATTTTAACACACTCAAACTGTGAAATGCTGCTAAACTCGATAGGTTTATGCGTCCAGGAGGAGGAAGGTAGGCACCGCTCTGCTGAAAGCGTGCGAGGTGTTGGCTCTAGAATGGAGGCAGAGATTCATGGCTCTTATGGCATACGAGGATGACAGCAGCGCTCGAGGACTCTATGCAAAGGCAGGATACAGGGTGGTGTCAAGGGATCCTGGGTGGGTCACCTGGGTTGGGAGGAGGAGGCGTGTTCTCATGGTAAAAGAGTTGCCGGTTCATGATGCTCAGATCCAACAGCAATGACATGGTTGTCCTGGTAGGTCCCCGTATATATGTATGTCCTCTGCTAATTCGTGTAGCATGAATCGGTGCTGGACTGTTGGTCTTGAATTATTCTTTGGATAACTGATGTTCCACGCAGCATTGTTCAATATGCTGAGCAGGCGCGATGCATTCTCTGCAGACATGGTTCGGGTATCACCTGTAAACTGACCTACAAATTGTTCCAACCAGTTCACAAAAAAGTAACCGTTAAGACATTGATTTGCATTTATATTTAGAGGTTAGGTTTGGTTATAAAGTACAATCCTTCATCCCAAAATAAGTGACTCAATTTATACTAAATTTAGTACAAAGTTTTTTAAGAAAAATATAGTATAAAATTAGTACAAACTTGGATCACTTATTTTGGGACGGAGGTAGTATTTAGACAGAAAACTTGAAAGAAAGATAAGTACGTGTTGCTCTGTCTTAGAAGTATTCAACTTTGTACAAAAGTTTTTTTTTTCTTAGAAGTATTTTTAGAATTGTGTTGCACATGCTACATACTCCCTCTGTTCTTAAATATAAGTCTTTTAAGAGATTTCACTAGGGGTCTACATACGGAACAAAATGAGTGAATCTACACTCTAAAGTATGTCTATATACATCCGTACGTAGTCCACTAGTAGAACCTCTAAAAAGACTTATATTTAGGAAGTGAAACCTCTAAAAAGACTTATATTTAGGAACGGAGGGAGTAGATTGTAATAGGAACATGTGAGGGAGTTGATGATTATTTTTCCCAAAGAAGGATAATCGTTGGATTCTGCATTGATGCATGCAATCATATACTATTATTTATAAAATAAAATCCAGCAGCCAGACTTTTTTCACCCGGAAAAGAAATTTTGAGGCAGCATGCATCGCGACAGTGGCTACATGAGGTAATTACTAAGATTTTAACATTATTGTAAAAGATAAAAGCAAACGAAAAGTACACATATCGGCTGAGCCTGCACAAGAAAACACCACACATGCTCCAATAGTGACGAGTCCAATATTGTTATGATCGGTACAACGTATCAACGGAGAAGGCCCAATGAGCAGGGTTAATTATGGGCTTAGCCCAAGTTATCTTACCTATCTTAGAGTCCAAGTTAGAGTCCAAGTTATCTAGGGTTTAGTGGAGGCTGTCCTCCTATATAAACACATATACCCTTCGATATTAAGCAGACAATAAACAATATATTCTGTTGTCGTCTCCCTCAGGAGACGGACGCCTCAAACACTAGCCGCCTCTCTCTCTCTCTCTTTCTCACGCCGCGACGGCGCCCAACCGCCGGCGCCGGCGTCCCCAACCTCGCAGCCCGCACTTTCACCCCTACAACCTACGTCTGAGACCTGGTAGAACCCTAGCCTCTACCAATTTGGTATCAAGTAGCTTGGGTTCGATGAGTTTGTCGGACCTTCCCACCACCACCGTCGCCGCCACCATCGCCTTCCCCGCCACCTCGCAGCAGCCGCCGCCGCCGCACCACTCGCCGCCGCCGGCCACCTCAGGTCCGGCCGCCTCCGGTCCCGCGGCCGAACCCGCCCTCGTCCTCTCCCCGGCGGAGATGTCCTCGGCGATCCGCGACCTCAACCTGGCGGTATCGAACCTCCGGACTTTCCTCCAGGCTTCGTACGCAACCCCGCCACCATCGACTCCGCCGGCGGCGCCCTTCGCGCCACCGCCCCCGGCCACTGTCGCGCCCCAGGGCCTGCCGATCACCCAGGTCCGGTGGCCGCCGTCGCCGTCCCCGCTACCGACGTGGATCAACACGCCGACCTACACAACGGCGCCGCTACAGCCGACGGTGTTGCAGCCACCCGCCCCCACCTTCGGGGGCTTCGGCGGGTACAGTGATCCGTACGCCGGGAGCTCCGTGGTGCCGCAGCTATGACACCGCGGTAGTTAACCTACAGTAACCGCACCCTAATGATGCTAGGTCATCATATTTAACTAAGCTAGATTGTCACTTAATAAAAATCAAAGTAATTATCATGTTTAAATTAAAGTCTATGGATGGAAGTTTTCGATTGCAGAAATAATAAAAGAATAAAAAAATAGAATAAAAGAAAGTATTAAAAGAATAAAATAAATGGTAAGATAATAATAATAATAGGAAAAAAAGATAAATAATAAAATAAAAAGAAACAACAACAAAGAAACAAAAAAAAAAGCAAAACACCCCCCACCCCTGGCCGAGCTGGGCCAAGAGGCCCAACTCGCCAGGCCCCAACCGCTCCCCCACCACCGAACCCTAGCACTCCCCTCCGTTCCCCCCCGTCGCCTCCCAGTTCCCTGGCCGCCGCCACCCTCCCCATCGAGCCCCACCCCACCCCGAGAGCCCCCCTTCGGCTCTCCTTCCCACCTACCGCAGCCCACACCCCACCAACCCCCACGCACCGATAGCCCCCACCTTCCCCACGAGAGCCCCCTCTCTCTCTCGGCTCTCTCCCTCCCCACGATCTCCCTCTCCCCCCACGGGCCTCCCCTGCGCCAGGCCCTCCTCTCCACCTCGCCCCCACCCCGGCCGGCGAGCTCCTTCCTCACCCCACCGCCAGCCTCTCCCTCCACCGGCCCTCCCCTGCAGCCTCTCCCCCACCGGCCCCTCTCCAACCCGAAGCCCCCCTGGCCACCCCACTCCGGCAGCCACCCCATCCCCGTCGGCCGACCAACCCATCCCCGGGAGGGCCCATCTCCGGCGGCCCTCACCTCTCCGGTGGCCGCCCCTCCCCGTCGGCGCATCGGCCGGGGTCCCCACCGACCACAGCGGACCCGTCATCGGGCCCCTCCCCGCCGGTTCTCCTCCGATCCACCGCGACCCCCGCGCCGGCCGGAGCCCCCGTCGGCGGCTCCATCCCAGGGGCCCTCCTCACCGGGGCCCCTCTCGGCGAACCTCCGGCCGGCTCCTCCTCGCCGGCACGACCGTCTTCACCGGAACCGCGTCACCACCGCGCCACCACCGTCACCGCCTCGTCTTCGTCCTCGCCGTCACCTACGCCTTCCCGCGAACTCCGGCTTCACCGGGTCGTCTCATCAACGTTGGTGAGCCCCTCCTCGGGCTCCTCCCACCATCGCGTTCCCCTCACCGTCCCGGTTCCGTTTCGGCAAACGGGACTCCGATCCGTCGACGGTAGTGACCGGTAGGAAGGTTTGAACATGCGGTTCTTCCATGTTGTGTTAGCAGAGAGACTTCTGTGTGTTAACAAAGGGAGTTGTGAGAGAGATGTGAGATGTGAGAAAGAAATAAAAACAAATGATGTATTCGGTATGTATGTATGTATTTGATGCCCGTATTTATGTATGTATTTGCGTATATAGGTATGTGGAGGAATATGATATTTGTATTGTTATGTATCTGTGAATAAAAATATGTATTTGGCCTAAAGCCACTTATTGGTGGGGCCAATGCACCCGCTGTCTATGACAGGGGGGTCGCACGCGATAATTGAGAAAAGTGAAAATATAAAAAATATAAAAATAAAAATAATGTTTTTATTAAATAAATAAATAGATATATCAGTTAATTGGATAATTAGAATAAAGAGTATGACACGTGGGTCCCCCACTAAATTAATCTAATTAATTAATATTTAATCTTAATTAAAACTTGTGCCTATGACGTTCAGGACCCGCTGGTCAGTTGACCAGTCAAATGTTGATGTCAGCATGACATCATGCTGATGTCATAATAGCTTTTTATTAAATTATTTAAATCTGTTTTTAATTCCTAATTATTGAATAAAACTTTAAAAATTAATATTAAATAATCCGTAAGTCAGATCAAAATATTTTCAACATGAAAGTTGATCAGCAGAACGAGACGAACCCGGATACGCGGTCCATTCGTCTGTCACGCGTCCCTAGCATAGCAAACATGAAATATTTCCATCGTTTCCAGTATGACCGGTAGTAGCCCGAGACCGGGAAAATATCGTCAGATATTCTTCCGACCCGTCGATGACGGATGTTGCTGCGTTAGCTCATGTCTAGCCTGCATCTTGCCATGTCATGCTTTGTGTTGCACCGTTGCTATTATTTATTGTTTCTTCCCCCTCTTCTTACTTAGACCCCAAGACTGACGCTGTTGCCGGGTACATCTACGACCCTGTCGATCAGTCCTTTGCCGTAGAGCAACAAGGCAAGCAAACCCCCTTGATCATTCCTATATCGCCTATGTCTTTCTTCCTACTGCTTGCATTAGTATTTTGCTACTGTTGTAGTTAGCTCCTATATCTGATGCATAGCCTACTTTTGATGAACTGCTACTTTCAGTCATGTACTTTAAATATGCTTAGTATAGGTGGAGCACTCATCCCCTCTGATCCCGTAGTTCAGTTGCCCCGCTTGTTTTCAAATCTCGATCCCTGATCAACGAGCCAGACCCGACACAGCACATACACCCCCTTAGTTGTACGACGCTACAGAGATACTATCGGGTACCGAGGGTGACACCTCGCTAAGTACTCATGATGATATCTCTGTAGTATAGCTAGTCGGTCGTGGTTATCGAGGGTGATTCCTCTTTCACCATTCCCGACGATGCCTCCGTCGTGCAACCCCTCAAGTGTGGGACCCTCGAGGGTGATTCCTCTAAGCCCACCTTGACGGGTACATCGTTCGGAATCCAACGAGGGTGATACCTCGGATTCCCCCCGATGTTACAACCACACAGTTACTTGACCATGTTACTGGGATCTTTGGTGATTAGTTGTAAGACGGGTGGATTCCCGTGAGACTGTGTTGTTGGCCTAACTAAAATGTTAATGGATTTGGGTATTTGATCTGGGTTGGTCGAAGACCTTTTCGCACTAACCGGCTACGCGGGAAGAATTATGGGTACTCGGCATCGCGGTATCAGCCGAAGCTTTTCAGATGTCAGCAATCGTAGTGGTGCGCGCCCGAGTGGTCCCGAGATGCATTGCGCTTGTGATTAAGGGATGCTAGGACTGACGTCGGCCGCCCTCGCATCGTGCAGGAGCGCGGAGGGGAACTGGGCCCATGAACCCTTTGCGCTTAGGATTTAGACCGGCGGGCTGACCTCTCTGATTAGTCTTAGGTGGGGCTGCGACGGGTCGATATTCCGAGGCCGGGCAGGACCCAGAAAAGTATGTCTGGCCAGAGTGTTATCGAGCGTGACGGGACATGTGGTGCACCCCTGCAGGGATGAAAATTAACTATTCGGATAGTCGTGTCCACGGTTACAGGACGACTTGGAGTTGTGCCCCGATCTTATACAACTACAATTGTTACTTAACTGGAATTAGTTTGCCTCGGGATTGCTTCCTCGCAGGGAGTCGAGGGAGGATCTTTAGGCGTGACCTCACTTTATTATTGTTGTAACAATATGACTATTAATGTTTTACCCCCTGTTCTACTCTCGTCTATTGCTGCAAGACCCTGAAGATGCTAGTCCTCGATAGGACTAGGCTTTCTCTCTCTATTCTCGCATTGCTGCAGTCAGTCCACATATAACACCCCCTTCTTTGATACTGGTGCATATTTAGCATAGTTCTGATGTAAGTCTTGCGAGTACTTTGGATGAGTACTCACCGCTGCTTTGCTCCCCCCTTTGTCCCCTTGATCCGTTGCTGCGACCAGATGATGGAGCCCAGGAGTGGAGTTTTTTGCCGACGCCTGCCGCCCCGATGGTGTCATCTTCGTGGAGGCCGCTGAAGCCCAGGAGTAGTTAGGAGGTTCCCAGGCAGGAGGCCTCGCCTCGTTCGATCGTGTTTTCTTTTGTGCTAGCCTTCTCTAAGGCACCCCATGTTTTATGTATGTACTCAGATATTGTTGCTTCCGCTGACTCGTGTGTTTATCGAGCTTCCATATTCTAGCCCTCGAGGCCCCTGGCTTGTAATATGAAGCTGATGTTATTTTATTTGTGTCTAGAGTTGTGTTGTGATATCTTCCCGTGAGTCCTTGGGTTTGATCGTATGCATTTGCGTGTATGATTAGCGTACGATTAAACCGGGGGCGTCACAAGTTGGTACCAGAGCCGACTGCCTGTTGGTAGCCCCCTTTCCAACTCCTTGGCCGAAGTTGAGTCTAGTGTTTGAAAAACTTTACTAACACTGATGTTGTGGCTTACGGGCCCACATGTCAATTGGGTGGTATTAGTATCTTTTACTCCTTTCCTATACTCTGGGCTCTACTCTCTCTTCTCTTTCGGGTTAAAGATTTTACTAACTCTAACATTAGGTTCGCGTAAATATTTCCTCCCGGGGAGTCTCGTATTTCAGACGATGGCTTGATCCGTCAGAAGACTTCGAAGATACTCTCTGATGTTTCTCTCGAGAACTTGTGCCCATCGCTCTTGCGACTTCCCTTCCTCCGTCAACCACTATGGATGACTACGTACAAACGTCGCTCTTACTTTCTTCTCCAGTTGCTCTTGTTTTACGAGATGCAACAAATTATCTTATTGGGGATCCGTCCGTCATCAGTTGTCTTGGGTTTCGAGAGTTCTTCGAATTACTAATTGATCTTTCGGAATCCCCTGTAGCCTATTGCTTTTGACCTTTTTCACCTGCTTGTGTTAGGGTTAAATCCATATGTCTAGCCGCATTCATTAAATTCCTTTGTGAATTTCCTCTGGCCTTATCGTTTCTACGTTTTTTGTGAATACGCACAATCATTTGTTGATACTTATGAATTATCTTCCGGCTTAGACGTCCTTCCAGATAGAACTGGTTCGCGACAAATCAACTTTGATTGATTGTCCATCTAAGTCCCTTCAACTTACTTGTGGTTGATTGGAGCATTTGATTATGATACACCAACCTGGAAATCTTAATTCCTTTGGTAGTTAAGTATCGATAATTTTCAGATGTTCTATAATCCGATGCCTTGCGTTTTACCCTCCCCCCTCTGATTGAGTACCGATACTCACATCAGATCATTTGTGGATTGCCAGACTCATTTGAGTTATTATCCGACGACATCCTTTTGCTTTAGGAAATTCTTGTGATTGCTCCCCCTGACACATGATGCCATTGGTAAAATTGTGTCTTCTCCCTTTGATAAATTGTATCCTATACTTTTGTCGGCCATACTCTGTTGTCAAGCATGTGTTAATTACTCTTGAAGTTTGCGGTATATGTTCCTAATATGCCCCGACTGGTTGAACCTATGCCTTCCTAAATCAATATGACTCGAAAAGTTTTCATGAGTCTTACTCTTCTGGAGCTTTGCCGAATATATTTTTAAAGCTACAACCTGATCAGAGGCGAGGAGTAAATTGCAGGTGATGCATTGATGAAGTGGGAGTCGACCTTGAACTTTGTGTTCATGCCCATGGAAACGACGTTGATCCTATCATAGAAACTTCTCGTATCAATAATCATTCATTATATGATTTGATCTGGTATATGTGATCTTGTCCTTTGCAATCATGGTTCCGACCATGTTGTCCGACAATGACTTCATTCTCAGGCGAGTTAAAGGTACTTGTCTTCTTCAGATCAACACATCGGCCCAAGCCTTAACGTTGATCTACCTTCGAGTATTATCCCTCGTATCTCGAGGATATCATGAGCCACATATTTTCTTGTGAGCTCCTCATCAACTATGATATTTTCATTAATTCTAGTTTTTCCTCGTGTTTGAGTTGTTGGACACGCGAGTACATCGATAATGGAATCGAGTACGCATTGCGATTCAACAATTTTTAGTAATCTTCCTTGTTTACGAGTTTGTACTCGATCATGTCATTCCAAGCTGTTAAGCTACGTCATCATCGTCATGTTGGAGCTCGACCATGCTATCTATACCCTTCATCCCTCGAACACAATTCCAACTGTGTGTTAAGCTTGCATCGAGCTTTCCACATCATGTTGGTTGTCCTGAAAGGCAATCTCAATTCTAAGCTAGCAGTCTTATCTGTGATTCCGACAACCTCTTGCTTCACCATTCCCTTGCTTGATGTCGTCGCTGATTGATTACATCTTCGTGAAGTTCTCGACAATTGTGTCGTGATCATCATTAGCATTCTGAGCTCTTCCAGGGCACCGATCGGATGCATGATGAGAAATACCATCCTTGCCCCTCGATGATTGTATTATCATCGGCATCATTGTTTACATCCCCTCCAACACAAACGTGTTCATGTTTTGTGTTGTCCCTTAAGACCCTTGCTATTCAACTTACGTTATCTTCTACCTTGGAGTATCACTATCCTTTCTGTCAAGAATGTTGTGAGCATCATTGCACCTCTTAAGAATTCTTGATATATTGATACTTCTCGACATCAGCATTCATTTCTTGGTCCCGTGTTGTTTCTAACCGGTATACCGACAAATGAACTCTGATGTGTGATTCCCATACTTCTGTCAACCCTATCGCCTTGAGGTTAACAACTGATTGTTTCCTTCTTGGTGTGTTGGGTGTTGACTCATCATTTTAGCATTGGTTGTGCTACTCAACTCGTATTTCCGAGTGCACCCTTCGACCAATGTTTAATTGTTGTTGTTCCCTCGAGCATACGACATTATACCATTTGATTTGACAAATGCTATCTCCTTGATATTATAAATTTTGGAAGTTCAACACTGGCAAAATCTTGAGGGATTGCTGTTGAGCCTATCAGCCACACCCTCAACTTCTCCATGTTCGGCGATGAAGCTCTTGAAAGCATTATCCTTGTGCCTAGCTCATGAAGAATGTGCTTAATAGCAGAAATGTTTCCCCAAAGCTATATAACTTCTCTTAGCACGCGAAGCCACTGACTGATTTGATCAAGGAAAAGAAGTTCCTTCATAAGATCTAATCGAGATTTGCACATGGAACATTGTTGTCCTTGATGATGGTTTCAACTCAGTTGCGTTTTGACGTAAGAAGTCTATGTGGGCACGAATGTCTTGACATTATGTTCATATGTCTTACAATCGAACTCATGATTCAAGAATTGCTTGTATAGATCATATCATGAGAATCTTGCATCTTCATCTTACTTCTCGGGTATCTTGAGTCTGAGGTGTCCCGACACCAATCAGGTCTGAATCTCGGGCAGATATGATGGTTGGAACATTTTCCCAATAACTATAACTTTGGTCTTTATGTAACCTGGTATGGTGATGTCTAGTCTGGCACACCGGGCCGAAGGACCTATTGTTATAAATTCTTCCATGTGTAAGATTCACCATCCTTTCATGTGGAAACTATATGACTTATTTCATAAGTTGATCGTCATGAATCTTCTTTGTATACCCCTAAGTCCAACCTTTATCTGATGACCATGTCGATGCGACCTCGAAGCATGGATGTGGTACTCCAAATTTCAACAGGAACATTGGAAGCGCAATGCTAAATTATTCCTGATCAATTATCCCAAACCCTATGGCATGGGTAAACGTCATGATTCTTCTTGCCTCTTTGTCAAAATGGTTATGTACTGGATGACCTATCATGTATGCCATACCCTATGTTTTCCTCGGGAATGGTAGACTTCAATACCGTGTGTGTGAAACACATTCTCATTCCCTTTGGCCTTTTTGACCTTTCTTGTGGCATAACTTATCTAAGCAGTGTTAATTCCCTGCTTAGGTAAAAATCTCGGTATACAACTCTATCGGTAAGACCCTGTTACTATTGTGGATAACATTCCATTAGCCGCCGGTGGACTAGAGCCTTGCCTATTGGTCCGCCTCGTTTCAACGAGCAGGAAAATGGTTCTGTTCGTCCCCCGCACTTGGTACTGACGTTGTTGCCAACATAACTGACAGGTTATCCTCTGACATGTCTTGCTACGAAGGCCGTATAATATGTCACCCCTCTACCTACTCCTGGCCCACATGGTGGACCCATAACCCAAAATTCCACAGGATTGAAACCTGGCTCTCCTGTACATCTTTGACTCCAAGGTATCCTTTGCACTTGGCTCATATGGAATTCCCGAGCCACCATTCAATGGACTGATCACTCTTTGGTCAGATGTTATCCAACATGCTAAAGACCAAGTTCGCATTAATTACGACAATCTGAAGGCTGCTCAGTCTCGTCAGAAGAGTCAGTATGACCGTCATCCTCAGGATATGGTCTGTCAACCTGGCGAAAAGACATATCTTCGTGTCACACCAATGAGAGGCGCACACCGTTTTGTAATCAAGGGCAAGTTAGCTCCTCGCTATATTGGTCCTTTCACTGTTCTAGAAACGCGTGGAAGAGTGGCTCATCAATTGGAACTGCCGGCGAACCTTTCTCAGGTTCACGATGTCTTCCATGTGTCTCAGCTCCGCCATTGCTTCAATGATCCTATTTGAGGAGTGGATCATGATATGCTTGAGCTGCAACAAGACCTCTCTTATAAGGAGCATTCGGTCCGCATTCGCGACCAGGCTGAAAGTAAGACTCGTCGCAAAGTCACCAAGTTCCTTAAAGTGCAGTGGTCAAATCATTCTGAAGATGAGGCCACTTGGGAACGCGAGGTTCATCTTCGTGATGAATACCCCGAGATCTTTCCTTCTACCTCTTGATTCTCGGGACGAGAATTCTTGTTAGTAGGGGAGAGTTGTGACACCCCGGTAGTTAAGCTACAGTAACCGCACCCTAATGATGCTAGGTCATCATATTTAACTAAGCTAGATTGTCACTTAATATAAATGAAAGTAATTATCATGTTTAAATTAAAGTCTATAGATGGAAGTTTTCGATTGCAGAAATAATAAAAGAATAAAAAAAATAGAATAAAAGAAAGTATTAAAAGAATAAAATAAATGGTAAGATAATAATAATAATAGGAAAAAAAGATAAATAATAAAATAAAAAGAAACAACAACAAAGAAACAAAAAAAAAGCAAAACACCCCCCACCCCTGGCCGAGCTGGGCCAAGAGGCCCAACTCGCCAGGCCCCAACCGCTCCCCCACCACCGAACCCTAGCACTCCCCTCCGTTCCCCCCCGTCGCCTCCCAGTTCCCTGGCCGCCGCCACCCTCCCCATCGAGCCCCACCCCACCCCGAGAGCCCCCCTTCGGCTCTCCTTCCCACCTACCGCAGCCCACACCCCACCAACCCCCACGCACCGATAGCCCCCACCTTCCCCACGAGAGCCCCCTCTCTCTCTCGGCTCTCTCCCTCCCCACGATCTCCCTCTCCCCCCACGGGCCTCCCCTGCGCCAGGCCCTCCTCTCCACCTCGCCCCCACCCCGGCCGGCGAGCTCCTTCCTCACCCCACCGCCAGCCTCTCCCTCCACCGGCCCTCCCCTGCAGCCTCTCCCCCACCGGCCCCTCTCCAACCCGAAGCCCCCCTGGCCACCCCACTCCGGCAGCCACCCCATCCCCGTCGGCCGACCAACCCATCCCCGGGAGGGCCCATCTCCGGCGGCCCTCACCTCTCCGGTGGCCGCCCCTCCCCGTCGGCGCATCGGCCGGGGTCCCCACCGACCACGGCGGACCCGTCATCGGGCCCCTCCCCGCCGGTTCTCCTCCGATCCACCGCGACCCCCGCGCCGGCCGGAGCCCCCGTCGGCGGCTCCATCCCGGGGGCCCTCCTCACCGGGGCCCCTCTCGGCGAACCTCCGGCCGGCTCCTCCTCGCCGGCACGACCGTCTTCACCAGAACCACGTCACCACCGTGCCACCACCGTCACCGCCTCGTCTTCCTCCTCGCCGTCACCTCCGCCTTCCCGCGAACTCCGGCTTCACCAGGTCGTCTCATCAACGTTGGTGAGCCCCTCCTCGGGCTCCTCCCACCATCGCGTTCCCCTCACCGTCCCGGTTCTGTTCCGGCAAACGGGACTCCGATCCGTCGACGGTAGTGACCGGTAGGAAGGTTTGAACATGCGGTTCTTCCATGTTGTGTTAGCAGAGAGACTTCTTTCTGTTAACAGAGGGTGTTGTGAGAGAGATGTGAGAAAGAAATAAAAACAAATGATGTATTCGGTATGTATGTATGTATTTGATGCCCGTATTTATGTATGTATTTGCGTATATAGGTATGTGGAGGAATATGATATTTGTATTATGATGTATCTGTGAATAAAAATATGTATTTGGCCTAAAGCCACTTATTGGTGGGGCCAATGCACCCGCTGTCTATGACAGGGGGGTCGCACGCGATAATTGAGAAAAGTGAAAATATAAAAAATATAAAAATAAAAATAATGTTTTATTAAATAAATAAATAGATATATCAGTTAATTAGTTAATTGGATAATTAGAATAATTAGAGTATGACACGTGGGTCCCCCACTAAATTAATCTAATTAATTAATATTTAATCTTAATAAAAAGTTGTGCCTATGACGTTCGGGACCCGCTGGTCAGTTGACCAGTCAAATGTTGATGTCAGCATGACATCATGCTGATGTCATAATAGCTTTTTATTAAATTATTTAAATCTGTTTTTAGTTCCTAATTATTGAATAAAACTTTAAAAATTAATATTAAATAATCCGTAAGTCAGATCAAATTATTTTCAACATGAAAGTTCATCAGCAGAACGAGACGAACCGGGATACACGGTCCATTCGTCTCTCACGCGTCCCTAGCATAGCAAACATGGAATATTTCCATCGTTTCGAGTATGACCGGTAGTAGCCCGAGACCGGGAAAATATCGTCAGATATTCTTCCGACCCGTCGATGACGGATGTTGCTGCGTTAGCTCATGTCTTGCCTGCATCTTGCCATGTCATGCTTTGTGTTGCACCGTTGCTATTATTTATTGTTTCTTCCCCCTCTTCTTACCGGTAGACGCCAAGACTGACGCTGTTGCCGGGTACATCTACGACCCTGTCGATCAGTCCTTTGCCGCAGAGTAGCAAGGCAAGCAAACCCCCTTGATCATTCCTATATCGCGTATGTCTTTCTTCCTACTGCTTGCATTAGTATTTTGCTACTGTTGTAGTTAGCTCCTATATCTGATGCATAGCCTACTTTTGATGAACTGTTACTTTCAGTCCTGTACTTTAAATATGCTTAGTATAGGTGGAGCACTCATCCCCTCTGACCCCGTAGTTCAGTTGCCTTGCTTGTTTTCAAATCTCGATCCCTGATCGACGAGCCAGACCCGACACAACACATACACCCCGTTAGTTGTACGACGCTACAGAGATACTATCGGGTACCGAGGGTGACACCTCGCTAAGTACTCATGATGATATCTCTGTAGTATAGCTAGTCGGTCGTGGTTATCGAGGGTGATTCCTCTTTCACCATTCCCGACGATGCCTCTGTCGTGCAACCCCTCAAGTGTGGGACCCTCGAGGGTGATTCCTCTAAGCCCACCTTGACGGGTACATCGTTCGGAATCCAACGAGGGTGATACCTCGGATTCCCCCCGATGTTACAACCACACAGTTACCCGACCATGTTACTGGGATCATTGGTGATTAGTTGTAAGACGGGTGGATTCCCGTGAGACTGTGTTGTTGGCCTAATTAAAATGTTAATGGATTTGGGTATTTGATCTGGGTTGGTCAAAGACCTTTTCGCACTAACCGGCTACGCGGGAAGAATTGTGGGTACTCGGCGTCGCGGTATCAGCCGAAGCTTTTCAGATGTTAGCAATCGTAGTGGCGCGCGCCCGAGTGGTCCCGAGATGCATCGCGCTTGTGATTAAGGGATGCTAGGACTGACGTCGGCCGCCCTCGCATCGTGCAGGAGTGCGGAGGGGAACTGGGCCCATGAACCCTTTGCGCTTAGGATTTAGACCGGCGGGCTGACCTCTCTGATTAGTCTTTGGTGGGGCTGCGACGTGTCGATATTCCGAGGCCGGGCAGGACCCAGAAAAGTATGTCCGACCAGAGTGTTATCGAGCGTGACGGGACATGTGGTGCACCCCTGCAGGGATGAAAATTAACTATTCGGATAGCCGTGTCCACGGTTACAGGACGACTTGGAGTTGTGCCCCGATCTTATACAACGACAATTGTTACTTAACTGGAATTAGTTTGCCTCGGGATTGCTTCCTCGCAGGGAGTCGAGGGAGGATCTTTAGGCGTGACCTCACTTTATTATTGTTGTAACAATATGACTATTAATGTTTTACCCCCTGTTCTACTCTCGTCTATTGCTGCAAGACCCTGAAGATGCTAGTCTTCGATAGGACTAGGCTTTCTCTCTCTATTCTCGCATTGCTGCAGTCAGTCCACATATAACACCCCCCTTCTTTGATACAGGTGCATATTTAGCATAGTTCTGATGTAAGTCTTGCGAGTACTTTGGATGAGTACTCACCGCTGCTTTGCTCCCCCCTTTGTCCCCTTGATCCGTTGCTGCGACCAGATGATGGAGCCCAGGAGTGGAGTTTCCTGCCGACGCCTGCCGCCCTGATGGTGTCATCTTCGTGGAGGCCGCTGAAGCCCAGGAGTAGTTAGGAGATTCCCAGGCAGGAGGCCTCGCCTCGTTCGATCGTGTTTTCTTTTGTGCTAGCCTTCTCTAAGGCACCCCATGTTTTATGTTTGTACTCAGATATTGTTGCTTCCGCTGACTCGTGTGTTTATCGAGCTTCCGTATTCTAGCCCTCGAGGCCCCTGGCTTGTAATATGAAGCTGATGTTACTTTATTTGTGTCTAGAGTTGTGTTGTGATATCTTCCCTTGAGTCCTTGGGTTTGATCGTACGCATTTGCGTGTATGATTAGCGTACGATTAAACCGGGGGCGTCATAGCAGCACTCTCCTTCCGCCGCGCTGGGTCATCACGAGGGCACCTACCCGGCCTCGCCACACGTGCAGCAGCCGCCCCGCTTCACCAAGCTGGAGTTTGCCACCTACGACGGCACCGTCGACCCCCTGAACTGGCTCAATCAGTGCGGCCAGTTTTTCAGGGGGCAGCGGACCATGGCGTCCGACCGCACGTGGATCGCCTCCTACCACCTCCGTGGCGCCACCCAGACGTGGTACTAAGACCTCGAGGAGGACGAGGGCGGGATGCCTCCGTGGGAGCGCTTTCGCGACCTGTGTCTCCTCCGATTCGGCCCCCCATACGTGGGAGCCGCTTGGCCGAGCTCGGTCGCCTTCCCTTCACCACCTTGGTGCAGGACTTCGCCGACCGCTTCCAGACGTTGGCATGCCATGCGCCTGACGTCACGGCTCGCCAACGCGCCGAGCTCTTCGTCGGCGGCCTTTCCGACCACATCTGCATCGACGTCGAGATGTGCGACCCCCAGAACCTGCAGACGGCCATGTATTACGCACGCGCGTACGAGCAGCGTGCCAACGCCCTGCAGCAGGCGTTCCCGGACCGCATCACGTGTCCCCCGACCCGCCCCGTCCCGGCGGCCGCCACCCCGACACGCCCCGCCCTGCCGGCCGCTACTGCGGCTGCCCCCGCGCCGACACGCACCTTCCGACGCTTGACGTCGGCCGAGCAGCTCGAGCGGCGCCGCAAGGGCGTGTGCTTCAACTGCGACGAGTCGTATGCACCGGGTCATGTGTGCGCCCGCCTGTTGTACTTGGAGACCGTCGACGACGCGGAGGTGGAGGCCGGTGTCACGACCTACGGGCCGGTCGACGCAACCGCCTTCGTCGTCTCCCTTCATGCCATGGCTGGCATCAAGACGGCAAAGACGATGCTGCTTCCGGTGACGATCAACGGGGAGCGTCTCACCGCGCTCGTGGACACGTGTTTGACGCACAACTTCCTGTCCGGGGACGCCATGCGCCGCCTCGCACTCCAACCGGCAGGCTCGGAGAAGTTCAGCGTCACCGTCGCCAACGGGGACCGTCTTGCTTGCCAGGGGGTGGCGCGGCAGGTTCCCGTCCTCATCGGCGACGAGCCGTTCTCCATCGACTGCATCGGCATCGACCTGGGCTGCTACGACTTCATCCTCGGCATCGACTTCCTGTCCACTCTCGGCCCCATCCTTTGGGACCTCGATGTGCTGTCCCTCATCTTCTGGCATGAGGGCGGCCATCGCGTTCAGTGGACAGGCATCGACGGCTCCGGCGCCGTGACTCCATAGCTCCAGTTGATGGCGGCCGCATTGGACGAGGCGCATCCCCTCCTGGCCGACCTCCTGCAGCATCACAGCGACATCTTCGACGAGCCACAGGGCCTCCCTCCCGTGCGGCCCTGTGACCACTGCATCCACCTGCTGCCGGACACGGCACCTGTAGTCGTGCGTCCATACCGGTACCCTCAGCTGCAGAAAGACGAGCTCGAGCGTCAGGTGGCGGTCATGCTCGCGCAGGGCATCATCCGGATTTCGACATCGCCGTTCTCCGCCCTGGTGCTCCTTGTGCGCAAGCCCGACGGCACATGGCGCTTCCGCATCGACTACCGCGCCCTCAACGCCCTGACGTCCAAGGACAAGTTCCCCATCCCGGTCGTGGATGAGCTCTTGGACAAGCTACACGGAGCGCGCTTCTTCACCAAGCTCGACCTTCGCTCGGGCTACCATCAGGTACGCATGCACCCTCACGACATCGAGAAGACGGCGTTCCGCACTCACCATGGCCACTTCGAGTTCCTGGTGATGCCGTTCGGCCTCTCCAACAGGCCGGCGACCTTCCAGGCCCTGATGAACGACGTGCTCAGCCCATACTTGCGCCGCTTTGTGCTTGTTTTCTTTGATGACATTCTTATCTACAGTGCATCTTGGGCGGAGCACCTACAACACGTGGCCATCATCTTCAACGAGCTTCGAGCGCATCGTCTTCACCTCAAGCGCTCGAAGTGCTCGTTCGGCACGACCTCTGTCGCGTACCTGGGGCATGTCATCTCGGTGGACGGGGTAGCGATGGACGCTGACAAGGTCGTCGCCGTCGCCGCGTGGCCGATCCCGCGGTCACCCCGGGCGCTCCGCGGCTTCTTGGGCCTCGCCGGCTACTACCGGAAGTATATCCGGGACTTCGGCCTCATCGCCGCGCCACTGACGCGTCTCCTTCGACGCGACGCCTTCTCCTGGGACGAGGAGGCGACTACGACATTCGAGGCTCTCCAGCAGGCGCTCACGACGGGACCCGTCCTCCAGATGCCGGACTTTGATATGCCGTTCATGGTGGACTGCGATGCCTCTGGCATCGGCTTCGGCGGCGTCCTCCACCAGGGCGAGGGACCGCTCGCCTTCTTCAGCTGCCCCTTCGCCGCTCGCCATCACAAGCTCGCGGCCCATGAGCGCGAGCTTATTGGGCTGGTTCAGGCGGTGCGCCACTGGCGGCCTTATCTTTGGGGCCGGTCATTCCGTGTGCGCACGGACCACTACAGCCTCAAGTTCTTGCTGGACCAGCGCCTCTCCACAGTTCCGCAACACCAGTGGATCAGCAAGCTCTTCGGCTTCGACTTCACCATCGATTACCGCCCCGGCCGTCTCAACACGGTCGCCGACGCCTTGTCCCGCCGCGACACTGAGGATGTCGCGGACGACGTCGCCATGGTTGGCACTATCATGTGCATCCGCTCCGGGCCATCTTTCGCCTTCATCGACGACATTCGCCGGGCAACTTCGACGGCCGTGGACGCGCAGGGCCTGTGCCAGCGCCTCAACGCCGGCGAGCTAGACGCGCCCTGGCACTTGGACGAGGGGCTGCTCCTACATGGCCGCCGCATCTTCGTGCCCGACCATGGTGACCTGCGCCACCAGGTCCTGACCTTGGCGCACTCTGCAGGGCACGAGGGCGTGCAGAAGACTCTCCATCGTCTCTGTGCTGATTTTTACATCCCCGGTGATGGTGCGATGGTCCGCGACTGGGTGCGGTCGTGCGTGACGTGCCAGCGGAACAAGACGGAGACACTACGACCCGCGGGTCTACTGCAGCCGCTGGACGTACCCTCCCAGGTGTGGGCGGATATATCCATGGACTTCATCGAGGGCCTTCCCAAGGTGGGCTGCAAGTCCGTCATCCTCACGGTGGTTGACCGCTTCTCCAAGTACGCGCACTTCATCGCCCTGGGTCATCCATATACAACCACCTCTTTGGCGCGGGCCTTCTTCGACGGCATCGTCCGCCTCCACGGTTTTCCTCGTCCATCGTCAGCGATCGTGATCCCGTGTTCACGGGACATGTCTGGCGGGATCTCTTTCGACTGGCGGGCGTGAAACTCCGCATGAGCACGGTGTTCCACCCTCAGATAGACGGCCAATCCGAGGTGGTCAACAAGGTGATCGCCATGTACCTGCGCTGTGTTACTAGTGATCGTCCACGAGCTTGGGTGGACTAGTTGGCGTGGGCGGAGTACTGCTACAACACCTCCTATCACTCCGCCCTGCGCACCACGCCTTTCGAGGTGGTCTACGGGTGCCCACCTCGGGCGATGCTCCCTTACGAGCCTGGCACGGCTTGGTCCGAGACAGCGGGCGACTTACTCCGCACCCGTGATGACATTCTGGCTGAGGCGCGCTAGCGTCTTCTCCAAGCACAACAGCTGGCTCGAAAGTACTACGATGCTCATCATCGCGAAGCGGAGTTCGCGATGGGCGATTGGGTGTGGCTGCGCCTCCTCCACAGGACCACGCAATATCTGGACCCGCGCTCCAAGCGCAAATTGGGACCTCGCTACGCCGGTCCCTTTCGTGTGCTGGAGCGTGTCGGCACACTCGCATACCGCTTGGAGCTGCCAGCTGGTTCTCGCCTCCACGACGTCTTCCATGTCGGCTTACTGAAGGCCTACCGCGGGGACCCTCCAGCAGCGACGCCGACCCTTCCTCCTACTTCAGATGGCCACCTCCTTCCAGCTTCCGCACAGATAGCGAAGGTGCTGCAGGCGCAGTAGCGTCGCGGCGTCTGGCATGTCTTGGTACAGTGGACCGGCCTGCCAGAGGAGGAAGCGACTTGGGAGAAGCTCGACGATTTCCGCCAGCAGTTTCCTGATGTTCAGCTCGAGGACGAGCTGTTTGAGAAGGCGGGGGGAGATGTTATGACCGGTACAACGTACCAACGGAGGAGGCCCAATGGGCAGGGTTAATTACGGGCTTAGCCCAAGTTATCTTACCTATCTTAGAGTCCAAGTTATATTAGAGTCCAAGTTATATTAGAGTCCAAGTTATAGTCCAAGTTATCTAGGGTTTAGTGGAGGCTGTCCTCCTATATAAACACATGTACCCCTTCGATATTAAGCAGACAATAAACAATATATTCTGTTGTCGTCTCCCTCAGGAGACGGGAGCCCCAAACCCTAGCCGCCTCTCTCTCTCTTTCTCACGCCGCGACGGCGCCCAACCGCCGGCGCCGGCGTCCCCAACCTCGCAGATCGCACTTCCACCCCTACAACCTACGTCTGAGACCTGGTAGAACCCTAGCCTCTACCAAATATACTACTCCCTTAGTTCCTAAATATAAGTAGACTACATACGGATGTATATAGACATACTTTATACCGTAGATTTACTCATTTTGCTTCGTATGTAGCCCTTTAGTGAAATACCTAAAATAACTTATATTTAGGGATGGAGTGAGTATATCACTAAACCTCCTAGGATTAGAGGCCTTAAATCATTTGAGGTCTCCGATTAAAATTTGGTCATCCAATTTTGATCGGGTCAATAATAGTTTTCATTTTTTATACAATACATCATGCTTTCTAATTTTTAAATATTCACAATTAATTGAGGCTTCTATTTAGAATTGGATCACTCGCTTTTGACCGGGACAACAATTTCTCAAGGAGCTCTCCTATTAATTTATTTTAAGTCTTCATGTTTCTTAATTTTAAACTCTTTCATTTGATTGAGGTATTCAATTTTGGATTTGGTTTTCATTTTTGATCGAGCCAATGGTTTTCAAATCAATCAGCAGGAACTGATCTACAAAAATATATTAACCCCTCGCAGACTCCTATCACCACAAAAAGCGCCACTATGTGATATTATAGCCGTATAAAGCACACACAACCAACGATAAAATAGTATCCCCACATAAATATGTGTTGGTTAGCGGATAACACAAAATCACACCGTGAAAGGCACATCAAATAACTGCATTATAAATAAACATAGACCACACTCCACCGTCTCCCCCACCGGCCAAACTAAATACTCCATCAATTTCAAAATATAAGGATTATTAGTTTTTGTGAAAAGTCAAATTTCTATACTTTTGACCAAGTTTAGAGCCAAAAATATCGACTTCCACAATATTAAACAAAAAATATGAAAATTCATTTCCTGATGAATCTAATAACACCAATTTGATATTATGATTTTTTTATATTTCTTTACAAATTTAATCAGATTTAAAGAGGTTTGACTTTTCAAAAAAGTAATACACCATATATGTTAAAGTAGAATGATAAAAGAAATTAAAAAATTCCAACAAATTCAATGGCGCAGCAAAGCACGCCCAACCCTTCTACTCAATGGTTGAGTATGATTTTTTTATCAGTGAGGCTCAATGCTATTAAAACTGGTTGGGGAGGGGCAATCCATTGGAAAATACGCTTTTAAAAGCAAATAATCACTATTTTTTAAATTGTTAAATTGGCAAGTTAGCACTACATCTTTGATTTTTTTTTGGGGGGGGGGAGGGGGGCTCCTGGTACCCCTACCTCCGTCATCGAGTCCAACCATAGGTCGGTCTTAGGATTTTCATTCCCAAAACCAAGATTTAATCCATCACCTTCAGCAAGGACACGTCTGTGCATGTCGGCATAGCTTGATTAAGATCTTGTATTTTCACCGTAATGCACATACTCGTCATTGCAAGCCGCCTCTACCATCATGTGCTGGTACCCTGTCTCCGTCACCAAGTCCAACCATAGGTCGGTCTCAGGATTTTCATTCCCAAACCAAGATTTGATCCATTACCTTCACCAAGGACACGTCGTACGTGCATGTCGGCATAGCATGATGGGAGATCTTGTGTTTTCACCGTAATGCGCATACTCGTCGTTGAAGCCATCTCTACCATCATCTCTTGTTTTCCTACTGATGCCTCGATAGCAGGATACCTGTGAAAAAGACACTGAAAGACAAAAACGTTTCATACCACCTTACATCCCATCAGTGTCGCACCACCTTCAATCAAGAAGCTACATGCATCGTTTGCCGATAACAGGCATGACTGGATGCCTTCGCATTAGTCACCGTGGGCGTGTTTGGTTGCCTGCGCTGCACCTGCATAGCATCCGAGATGCAATTTTCAGCTTGTTTGGTAAACCGTATGGCCATCTGGGCCTGGCCCAACTGATGCAAAAAGTACTCTCTCAGCCAGGCTGAGAGCTACGCCGGATTCGGCTGTTCCTTGGATGCATGCACGAGTCGTGCAAAACGCCCTTCTCCTCCCATCCCCTCTGGCACGCAGAGGCACTGGTAGCCGGAGCCCCAGCCGCCGCTTGCCGCCGTCTCCGTCGGCCAGTGAGCCACCATCGGCCGTCGCCCGTCGGTCTCCGGCCGCCAGCCCCGCCGTCGAGCGCCTCCGCTCCCGTCGCCCCGATCTGGATCAGGGAGGGAGATCGCCTCGCCACCCGCACCGCCATGCCCTCCGGCCGCCAGCCCCGCCGCCGAGCGCCTCCCTCCCGTTGCCCCGATCTGGATCCCGAGGGAGATCGTCTCGCCACCGGTTGCCGCGCCGCCATGCCCTCCGGCCGCCAGCCCCGCCGCCGAGCGCCTCCGCTCCCGTCGCCCCGATCTGGATCGGGGAGGGACATCGCCTCGCCACCGGTTGCCGCGCCGCCATGCCCTCCGACCGCCAGCCCCGCCACCGAGCACCTCCGCTCCCTGCCCGATCTGGATCGGGGAGGGAGATCGCCTCGCCTCGCCTCTGGTCGGTTGAGTTGATCCGCTCCCTGCAGTCTACCAAACATCATCTCTTGTATATAGCATCTCTCATGCAGTAATATCACACAATCCACCAAACACACATCTCAACCAATCTCTGCATCAACTCAACCAGGCCACACTCACCCAGGATCCCTCATGCGATGCAGGCTAGAGCCACCCAGGCAACCAAACACGCCCCGTGTGTATGACATGTCGGCGACATGCATGACTTGGTGCATCCCGAAGAGTCACCGCAAGTAGCGCCCGATGAGTCGTGTCGAACCAAATCTGGAGGTGGAGGAGGCGTCCCATGCCACCACCAGCCTTAAAAAGATCATCACCATTTTGAGATCTAGGATCCACATCATTCACATGAACATGGAGGCCGCCGTAATAGAAGAAGTCGGGTCGTCGCCCAATCGCAAAACTCATGTGCCCACATGAGACGACGTATCAGCGAGCCGATCATGGTCAGACTACTACTGCTTGTCTGGCTACCGCCCATCATGGTGTCATCCAGCAACAACCCGATGCCCCCACCTTCCCACCGCAAGAGGCAACAGATCCAACTTCGTAGGCTCGTCGGCACAAAGAACCGTTGGCAGACCGACCATCATCGTGCTGGGGCCTCCTCTTTAGAATCCTTGCTCTTCCAAACACACATTTGTCATCCAAGGCTAATGCCACGCTTCATGCCGGAGATCTCTCATCGTGGTGTCAAGTCCTAGTTTTTTCCCAAATCTTTAATCTTTGAAAATTTCGAATTTCCTAGAAATTATTCTGATGGCTTACTTTTAATTAGAATTAGGATATGAGTTATCTAAATTGTGAAGCTTGGGAATTAATCAGGAACCCTAAATTGTCATTTGGGGATCATTATAAAACATAAGGTGGAGCAATATGTTTATGTGCTTAGTGATAGATTGGAAATAAAATCCAAAAAACCTAGATAGTTTTGACCCTGGCTATGAAAAGAAAACCCTAAAGCCATTTGAATTTAAAACAGACCCTAAAGGGGCAAACTATACTAGTAATAAATAAATTCCCAAATATGTGTTAACCAAATATTCAAAAGAGGGCAGAAGAAGAAATTCAATAGAATTTAATTAGTAAAAATAAACTCATTTGGAGATGGAAAATGTAGTCATAGGAATATTGGAAACAAAGCTTAAGAATTGTAACGCTCAATATGTGGTACTATCCTCACGACGGCATTGTGCTATCCATCACAACTGCTTTTACTGCTAGAACCGTTTGCAAAGTTCCATGACCCATTTAGCAGGTTTATTAGTTTACAATTAATAATTTCAGTATTACACAAATGCACATTTCATATCTAATTGATGTTTGCCAATTTTATATGAGGCACATAAAATATATTTTAACAACACATTACAATAGCTACCTGAAAACAGTACAGTACATCGTATAGCTAGCTCACCTTCATACATTAGAACAATATTAGAACAATATATTCATTTCCCTAATCAACTGATGCATGATCAGCGAGGTTCGTCTTCTCCACCTCTACTTTCAGTTCAGTAAGAACTTGTTCTGCACTGACCCACACCATCTTAGCATAGTCTAATTTAAAAAATATGAACTCATGCTCCATCTTCCTTTTTTTCCCGCATGTTGAAACATTATTCAGCATTGACAACACTTTCTTTAAGCCTATCTTTGTCCTCTTCGTCATACATGCTCCAGAGCTTTGCTAGGTACATCTTCAAAGATTGTGGCCACTCTTGATCAATCTACTCCAGATAAGAACACTCCATTCATCCTATAATATTGAAAACTAAATTATAAAACAATTGTAGGGAAAATGGGTTTCTACCAACATAGAAAATCACCAAATACATATTTTGGAAAACCGAAGAAACAGGTTAATTATGACATATCTTCTTAAAAAGATCAATGTAAAATTAATTAATTGCTACTCAGACAGGAACCAAATCCAAAAACACTAGAAGCTTTAATTAACTGCAACAATGCTAGAAGTTCTTAGTCATGTACTATAAATAACAAACTGAACATTTTATGAGGAAGCTAAATATAACTGCAACAACATAGAGACAGTGTTTGGATGTCATCAAATTCATACTAACACGTGTGTACATGCATAAATTTAGTAACATAGAACTGATAGCATTAAGGTCGTCCACTATGTATGCCAAAACCGGTGTCAAGACAACTGTTGCTACATTTGGCACCAGTGTCCTGCACTGGCAAGCCGATCCAGAGGAAAAATCAAGGAACCGGACTCGAGAGCACCTAGTTGCTCTGATGTCCAGTTCCTTCGTGTCATAAAGTTTTAGTATTTTACTGCTTGGCTGCTCGGATGTGCGGACCAAAGTTGGCTGCACAAACTGCTGAAGCAATGCCAAATAATTTTCTAATGGCACCGCTGATGAGATGGCAATATTTTTAGATACTAGGTAGAAACCGTGACACTGTCTTAATCACATCGAGATTAACATATCACAGTGGCAGTATTTTAATCACAACTAACAAATGATTTGTAACAATGAAAGTGGGGCTAATCTTCTCTACACATGCCAGAAACATCCTGCCACTGTCCATAGATTCAAACGCAACTATCTTTACGCATGGAGATTGACGGTGACAACGAGCAGGCAGATCTTCAGACACCCCGCTCCATTCATTGCAACTGATGGTCCTTGGGAGCTACAAGAGGAAGAAATGACTCAAATGGACCGCCGGGTTAAAATCCTTCATTCCAAATGATAACCGGGAGAAAGATGAGAGGCATATCCGGGTGGTGAAAGAGTCATCTGAGGAGGAATCACTAGAGAGGTCATTGAAGAACACCATGGCGACCGCGGCGGTTGGATGCGAGACATCGAGAGCGAGGAAGCAAGCGAGGAAGCAGCTATAGCTTGGGAAGGAAGGAAGAAAAGAGGAAACAGGGGAAATGTAACTTGTGGTCGGGGATAAAAGGGGTGGGGAGGGGGAGTTAGATATTTCAATGGTAGGCCAAAATTTTCGAAAGGTGGAGGGAAACTTTGCGCGCTATGCCGTGGGAAACCATTCACTTTGAATGAATGTGTGCATCGCAACCGATTCTTCTGCTTTACGCACATGTGATGAGTTTGTTCATTCAAATTTTGGTGGATATTTCCCTGGGTACTGTCCTCATCCACGTCATTGCGTAATTTAACATTGCTTGCTAATTTGGGCACACAAAAGAGCGTATAGCACACGGGCCATACTTACTGAATTGAGCAATTTTAGTAATGAAATAGAGCCAGTTGACCTAAACATTGCTTTAACGAAAGACCAGTGTTATAAACAAAGGCTAAGTACGCATAACTTTAACAAAGCCACCGCTGCGCCACCCTAGGCCTCACTAGTGTAACATGAGATGTCAATGACTTGTCCTCGCGACATGCCACAGTTGGTGGACTGTGCATCCCCCCGGCTGAAGTCGTCCGCGTTGTCGTCCTTGTCCTCGTCCTCGACACCACCCTCAAGGTTGTAGTAGTCGTAGTAATGGCTACGCCAGAGTTCGCGTTGGTACTCCATCGCCGATTCATTGACGAACAGACTCTTCTCTACCTCGTCCTTAGCCACACGCAAGTCCTCCTCCCGACACTCCTTGATCTCTGTCGCCTCGTGCATCTCCAGCTCTCGCTCGACGATCTCATGAGGAAGTAGGTGTTCCATGGCCTTCGTCGCCTTTTCGGACGTGGGTTGCATAATGTATTCCAAGGTGGCGTGTAATATCTTGGTGTGTGCATCCTTGATCTTGGCGTGGATGGCCTCAACCCGGGCAAGGGCGACATCGGCGACACAGACGACAGCTCAAGCACTCTCGGTGTTTGCAGCCGCCGTCGCAACAGCTGCAGTAGCCATCTCGGTTGCTGCAGCTACCTTGTCGTTTGCTGCATTGTAACAACCCACATGCTTTCTTTCCTTATTTGTAACCCTTCCCAATTGTGTAGACCTTGTTGAGCCTTTGTTACGGAAGTAATGAGGTGGTTCTCATTTCATGTGTTGTCATTTGATGTGCATCTCATGCATCATATCATTATTTTCTTGTGTTAAGTCTTGATCTTGTCTACCTTGGTGTTGTGAATTCATGTGTGGCTAGTGATGTTCTTGTGGAATGTGGTGTGGGTGCAACTATGACCTCAAAACCATAGTTGCACCATAGCCCAAAACCCCCTCTCTTTTATTTATTTTGAGGCATAATTTAGTTGCTGTTTTGGGGTTTTAAAAATGTTCACCTTCCTTGGAAATTCTTTCAAATACTGGTGGATGACGAACCTCTCTGATTTGAAATATTTTCCCTTTTTGTTTTAATTTAAACAGGGGGCTTATTTGATAAAAGTCAATTAATTTTCTTTGCTCTAAAATGCCTCCTCTATTTTTATAAATAAGAGCAGCATTTAGAGTCTCATATTTAACTTATTTCTTTTCTTTCCTTTATTCTGTTTTACGTCTCTCTTTTATTCCAAAAGTTGATTTGAATAAAAGAGAAAGCGTGCTTGTTTTAAAGTGAGGGAGGGAGATGTATGGGCCCTAGCCCATTGCTTCTCTCTGGCGCGCAGGAGCCCGTACCCCCTTTCCTTCTTCCTCCTTCTGACGCTGTTTTCTCCTTCCCCTGCTTTCCGTCAGTTCGAGTGAGCGATAGAGAGTCACTCCATGCTCACGTATGTCGAGGAACCGTCCCATCACGCCTATTTAGAGCCCCCCTCGGCTTGAAACCTAGGGTTCCCTCTCACCGCCACCAGCCTCTCCTTTCTCCCCTTCCCCCCCTCTACAGGTAAGAGATCCAGAGAGTTTCAGAGAGGGGATAGAGATTCAGAGAGAGAGCTCGTTGCCGGCGCGCCTCTTCCGTCATCGCCAGTCTTTCCCCGTCGAATCCAGGTGTGTAGGAAGGATGCTGGATCCTCCCTCGTCCCGTTCCCGGTGTTAGGAGGGTGAATCCCCTCCTCTGCTGGCCTCTCCACGACGGCCTCGTCTGGCACGGGCAGCAGTGGTGGTGGTCGTCGTCGCCCTCGTCTCTTCTTCCTCTTCTCGGCAGCAGGCGCGTCACCGAGCCTCTCAGGGTGAGCTTCACGTTGCCTTCCCCTCTCTGCTACCCCGTAGTGTCGCCGAGCACTAGCTGTAGGTTGCTGCCTTCGCCGCCGTAGCAGGGGAGCGCCGCGCCGTTGAGCCGCCGCTGTGGGCCTCCTCCCACGGAGTTAGCCTCGGGAATGGAACCCCTGAGGTTCCATGTTCCCCCGCCGGCCTCACATTGTAGTCGCCGGAGCCGTGTCGTCGCCGTAGCTCTCGCCGCCGTGTCTTCCTGCTTCGGTCGCCGGAGCAAGCACGCAGCGCAGAGGGGCCTGCTCAAAAGAGAAAGGACTCCCTCTCTGTTTAGACTTTGAGAGTAGCCCGGCTAGTTCAGAGCATGAGTTTGCATGCCTGTGATCGTGGGTTCGACCCCCCTGGCGCTCCCCTTTTTATTGTTCGATTTGTCTTCTTGTGCAGCATCAGCAGAGGATGTTTACCTCCTCTGTTGCTCCCTTTAGAGCAGCAATGGGATGCTAGCCCAGTGGTGGAGCAGGGTATATCCACCAGGGAGGTTGTGGGTTCGACCCCCCCCCTTTTGACACCTTCTCTTTTATTTTTATTTTCCATGTTTATGTGCATGTGTGTGTAGTTGTGTGTATGTAGCAGGTGTAGGTAGTGTGTGTGTATGACACTGGGTCCAGTGGACCCACATGTCATCCTGAGATGAGCCATTGCCAAGTGGACCCCTCTCCATGTTTATTTATTTTCCCTAAGTGTTGCATTGTTTATTTTCATGCCCTGTTTAGAGCTTCATATTAGGTGGAGCTTTCATCCATTGTTGGTGATTCCTTGATGGAATGGTAGTGGGTGAACCCCTCTACAAGATGGAACATTCATTTTGTTCTTAGGTTTTTGCATGTACTTATTTCACCTTGTCAAAGTGGGCACTTGGCTGATGTGACAGATTTGTGAAAACCTGAGAATTTCACTAAGTTTGGGAATCTGGAGTTATTTTCTTCCCTTGTTGTTTTGTGTATATTTGCTGCTCTGTTGGGAATTAGCCCAAGAAACAAACTAATATTTGTTTGTTGTTATGTTTGCCTAGATCCCTGTCAAATTTCATGCTTAGACACATCCTGTAGATATCATTTTGGAGGCTGCCAAAATGCTTCAGAGCATGAGGAGTTAGTGAAAATCTGTAATTTTCACTGTCCCAATATATGATATTTTGTCCAAGTTAGAGGCTGCATATCTGCTCATGAGTGATTCTTTTGCCTTAGATTTTGCTAGAGATTGTAATGCAGTTAGATGGCTTCAGTTTCATGTCTTGTTTGAATTACTTGGAGGGATGTAGCTGCTGTAGATCTTGTAGTCAAAGTGCTATGTTGCTATTAAAAACAGACTGTGTGACTAGATGGTTTTTGAGCTTGTGTGAGCTATGGTTGATGTTGTGGTGTGTTCTCAAGCACCATTCCACTTGTATTTTGATGCTTGATCATTTGGCATCCTGGTTACAGAAGTGAGTGCCCATTTAATTGAGTTTGCGGCTGTTTTGAATCTGTAGGCCTTCGTAACTTGTTTTGTAGTTTCCGGTTGATCCGAGACTCCGTTCATGACGTTCTTCATATGTTTTTGCATCGTTTTCTCGTGATGCACATGATTATGCCATGTTAATGCATGTCAAGATAAATTAACATGAGGTTCTTTCCAGAATATAAACAACTCAACTAATGCATGTGAAAGTGACTAGAATAGTGGTGCATGCTTTCTTCTTCACACATGCATCATATTGGTTGTTGCATTATGTTTTGCTGGTGTTTACTTGCTATTATCTTATCTTGGGTAGCATCGGGAATGGAGAGCGAGTACGTGGATTCTGGAGAGTTCGTGCAGGAAGAACAAGAGCAGCTCGAGTCTGAAGAAATCACAGGCAAGATGACCGTGACCTTGACACCGTTTTTAGCTTTGTTATGCTTAGAGTTACGTTTCCTTCGTTACATGCCCGCTGCCTACCACATGTTATATATGTCATCCGTCTTTGCCATGAAACCTCAAACACTTCCCTTCCTAGCAAATATTGTTTGGCTAAGTAGGCTTTCTCAACCTCTAATGGATAGCATTGCTAGTTGCAGGTGCCAGCTGGTCCATGTGATAACATGGGCATATTAATATAATTATGTTTAACTGCTATTAAATTAATGCACCTATACACTTGGTAAATAACGGAAGGCTTAGCCTTTTGCCGGGTGTTTTGTTGCATTGTTGCCGCCTTAGTTTCGGCTACCGGTGTTTTATTCCATAAGTGAGCGCTCCTAACACGTTCAGGGTTGTTATGGGGACCCCCTTGATAAATCGTGTAGTGTTAAGACTTGTCTGGCAGGACCCAACTTTGGTATTAATTTGCTAATAATTTAATAATAAAAATGCATAGGGAATAGCTACCTCGAGGATTTAATCAGCAACCCGGGCCAGTGCTCGTCATGAGTGTTGGTCCAACCCAGAGCAGCTTATTAACGCTCCCCGGGGCAACTCGGTGTTTTGGCATGGTAACCATCGCTCATCCGTCGTGTCCTGAGAACGAGATACGTGGCTCCTATCGGGTTCGTCGACACGTCGGGAGGTCTTGCCAGATTTGTCTTACCTTAGCGATATATCTTTGCGCATTGGGATTCCGGTGAAACTTTGGGTCTCCTTAGAGTTGAGGTTTTCCTCCAAGGAATTCGACGAGATCACGAGATTCGTGATAGAGGATTACTATGTGGCCTGTTGTAATTTGTAATGGACTAGTTGGAGCACCCCTGCAGGGTTTAATCTTTCGGAAAGCCGTGCTCGCGGTTATGTGGAAAATATGGATATTTTGATTACATCCGGTTCTAGACAACTTAAAGTAATTCTAATAAAACTGCCAACTGAGTGCGTAACCGTGACTATCTGTTTCAGAGATCCTTCACTGGTCGAGAACATTGTGGGGTTATGTTTGACGTAAGTAGGTGTTCAGGATCACTTAGTGATCAAACTAGTCTTCGACCGACTTGCGTAGACCACCATATGTTTACTCTGATCATCGTAAGGTAGCCACCATATATGCTTAGGTTGCTACAAACCCATACACTTAACCTTCGTCACCCATTAACTCGGCTAGATTCGATACCAAGGTCATTCGATTGCTGAGTCCACGTGGCTCACGGTTTACTACAAACACCCATAGGTACAGGTACGCCTGATGCAGGAGATACTGATGACAGCCAGCTGAAGTGGGAGTTCGATGAGGACTGTGGCAGATTGTACGTGACTTATCCGGAGGACTAGAGGCCGTGGTCGTGATCGTGGGGCCAGCATGCGGGATTTCATAGCTTTATCTGTTTTCTTCATGTCCGTAGGTGGACTAAACCATGTTCTGAATAAGTGTGCTTGTATGACTATATGACTATGTTCTTATCAGATGGCAAGTGTATGCCCCACTTGTCACTCTTTCAATTATGTAATGTTATGATCATCTCGCTTACGAAACGTGTAGATGCGCCCCTTTCCCTTTTGAGGCCTCGCCCCCAAATAAGGAAAGGGAGCATCTTAGTCGTTACAAGTTGGTAATCAGAGCCTTATGACCATAGGAGCCTTTGTGTGATCGAACTTGGCCGAGTCGAGTCTAGCAAAACTATTTGAGTCTTAGTTATATCAGAGAGTAGGATTCTTTTTTCTCCTCTTCTATGCTTTGGTGAGGTTCACGACTTAGGAAATATTAATTCTACTCCACTTCTCACTCAAAAGTTGTTTTAGGATCACGCGGATATTTTGGAATCTATATGATGTCGATGTGACGGAGTTCTGTCTTGGTGCCTCCTGTCTGACTTGATTTCTTCCGGGGAGTTGAGCTCCAGGGGATTCTTGAGCACATCACTATCATTCAGATTTCTTAGTATCTCAGGACGGAGGATGTTCGTAATTGCTTCAATACTGGTAGTGACGAGAGGAGTCCGGCTTCCCAAGTACTGGTGTAGAGAGTTCCGGATGTATCGCCACACTTAGTATCATTGTGGTTACGATGGTCTGTGATAGATGAAGTTCCGAGATTCTGGTTATGTGTTGACAGATGTGATACACTGGATGAGTTAGTATAGGAGTTGAGTGAATTATTACTTCTTGTATCCGTGGACCAGATTGCATGACCAGATATTTCGGAAGTTCATAGGTGGGATATCAGGTAGTGACTTATAGGGCAATCTTCCTACATATGCATGATGTGAGGTTGGGATTCAACATTCATTGGGTCCGTTTGTTCACGGTCGTCTTATAGCGGTTCTCGTTGTGTCTTATGAGTCCTTGTAGCTTGCTATGACTCGGGGACGCTTCGTATGTCGTGTGCACTGTCTTGCACATGATGGCTACTGTAAGCTCGAGCTCGTGCGATCATATCCACGAAGATATCTGATGGAATCTCTGTCATACGTTTGTTCCAAGCAGTTCTAGCTCATACTTGGTTTGCGAGTGGTATTTAATCAGATGTTGTCGCCAGTCACTTTGAGGAAGCATTCTTACTAATTTTTGTTCGAATGCAATTGCTAAGTATTCTTGTTCAGATAATTCTGCCTATTAATTCAGCTTTACCTTGAATGTTATTCTGTGGTCTAACGTGTTGTCCGTCTTCAAGATGGCTCCACCAACTCGCCATAATCCGGGTCGCGAGGGTGCTGATGCTCCGCCACCGCCTCCTCCAGCTCCTCCACCGTCGCCTCCTCCTCCTCTAGAGGCATGGCAAGCGGTGATGGCTGCAACAAATGCTAACACCCAGATGTTAATTCAGCTGTTGCAAGAGAGGAACAATCAGCAGCAGGGCAATTTTAACCATGGTGGTCATCAATCTGCTTCTCTGAATCAATCCCTCGCGAACCAGCCGAAGTCCTTCACGTCTTGTGACCAGCCATTCGACGCTGATGACTGGAACCGGGACATGAACAAACACTTTGAGTGCAGCAATGTCCGTCCAGAGGACTTCGTCAAGTTTGCAACGTTTCAGCTCAAGGGTCAGGCAGCAGTATGGTGGCAGCAGTTGAAGAACTCCAGGGGAGGCAGAATGATTAGCTGGGACGATTTCTGCAAAGATTTCAGGTCTCACTATATCATGTCTAGCTTTGTGGAAGAGATGCGTGAGAAGTTCAGACGCTTGAAGCAAGGAGGATCCTCTGTGTACAAGTACAACATCGAGTTCCACGAGCTAGCTCGATATGCTTTGCAGGATTTTCTAGATTAGAAGAGCAAGATCTATCAGTTCAGAGGTGGTCTGAGAGAGGACTTGCAGTTGGCCCTTGCCTTGCATGATCCCAATGAGTTTGATAAGTTCTATAACTTGGCTCTCAGGGCTGAAGCAGCTTTGCTCAAAGTGGAGAATTCAAGGAAGCGTTTCACAGACTCCAGGTCCTCGCCCTCAACTCAGGTGGTCCAGAAGGAGCAGAAATATTGAGTGTCTCCTCCTCCTCGGCAGACTCAATAGTTCAAGCAGTCAGGTGGTCATGGTTCTTCCCACCCACCCAACCCAGCTTATCAGCAGAGGTTTCAGCAGTAGAAGCAAGGGAATCCTCAAGTGCAATTCCGTCCACTGTCAGATGTTACTTGTCACAAGTGTGGGCAGAAGGGTCACTACTCCAACAAGTGCACCTCTCATCAGCGTCTTCCACCCCCTCCTCCAGGGAAGCCTCCAGGCAACGCTATGGTGAAGTTCAATCCCAGGTCTGCGCGAGTCAATATGGTGAATGCAGCGGAAGCAGAAAACTCCTAAGACGTGATAATGGATAATCTCTCAGTTAATGATATTCCTGCAAAGGTTTTATTTGATTCTCGTGCATCGCATTCATTCATTTCAAGGCCTTTTATTGCTAAGCATGACATTCCCGCAATTCACTTGGATAGTCCTTTCCGTGTGGTTTCTCTGGGAATGCGAATGAGTTCTCATATGATGGTTCCGGATGTCTCTGTCAAGATGGGTGATTATGCCTTTCTAGCTTCTCCTATTGTCCTTGGCAACTCTCATATTGATTTGATCCTTGGGATGGATTGGTTGGCTATGAACAAGGCGTCTATTGATTGTGAAGCTAAAGAAGTGAAGCTAACTCATCCTTCGGAGGACGTGATTATCTTCGCGTGATGACACGGTCCGTCTGTTTTCCTTGAATGAGAAGGGTGAGATTTATCCAATTTCTCAAGTCCCAGTGGTCTACGAGTATGAAGATGTCTTTCCCGAAGAGCTGCCAGGAATGCCTGTGCATCGGGAAGTTGAGTTCGTAATTGACCTTTCACCGGGTACTGAACTAGTATGCAAGCGACCGTACAAGCTGGGTCCAGAAGAGCTGAAGGAGCTGAAGAAACAACTTGATGAGCAAGAGCGTCTGGGTCTGATCAGGCCAAGCTCATCTCCTTGGGGTTGTGGAGTTCTTTTCGTCAAGAAGAAGGATGGCACGGACCAACTCTGTGTCGATTACCGTCCATTGAATAAGAAGACGATCAGAAACAAGTATCCACTTCCCAACATCAATGAGTTGTTCGAGCAATTGAAAGGGGCTAAGATATTATCGAAGCTTGATCTCAAGATGGGCATTCGTGAAGAGGACATTCCCAAGACTGCCTTTAGGACAAGCTTTGGCTCGTATGAGTACACGGTGATGTGTTTTGGTCTGGCCAATGCTCCACCGACCTTCTGTCGAATGATGAATTATATCTTCTCCCCATTCAAGAATGAATTTGTCTTTTTTTTTGACCGGCTACTGTAGGGAAAACCCCCCACAGCCATTTTCTGTATTGCAACTATGAAAACTGTATGTACAAGAGGTGGTGTAGAATGTACAGAGAGGGGGGGAGCAGAGAGATACACACCTCAAGGAGGCAAAAAGGAAATCCACTTAAGGAGATCATCCCTGAAACTAGCCTTAATTCTATGAGCTAATAAAGAAATATCATGGATAAATCCAGCTCTCCATTTCCTGAACTTTGGCTGTTCCTGGTTGAAGACTTTTGCATTTCTGGTGGTCCAGATATTCCAACAGGCAGTGAAAACAACCTCAGCAAAGAACGGATGGGGGAAGTTCTTTCTAGCTGCAGCAGTAGCAGTCCACATAGAAGACCCCTGCCAAGTGATCTGTAGGTAGTTCCAAACCCTGTTACTGAACAGGCATGTGAAGAATAAATGATCTCTGTCTTCCTTGACTCTGGCATGGCATAACACACAGAGATTAGAATCAGAAACCTTCCAGTGACGCCGTTCCAGCATGTCCTGTGTGTTCAGCCTATCCATAATGAGCATCCAGGCAAACATCTTAACTTTCATGGTACAGCAACTTTTCCAGATCCAGTTAAGCAGAGGGTTAGGCACAATACTGCTATGAACATGAGCATAGTAGGCCTTGGGTGTATAGCCCTTAGCATCCTTGCGCCATACCCATCTGTCAAAGGCTGGTGATCCAGATCCAGATCCAGAACTAAAGATTGGACAGCAGACAGTTCCTGATAAGCTTGAGCAGATAGTGGAAGGTGAAGCAGAGAGAGCAGACGATCCTCAGAAAAAGCAGCAAAAACTTCTTGAGTTGTGCAAAAAGGATCAGCTACAAAGGAGAACAATCGCTGGAATCGAACTGCCAAAGGCATAGTGGAGTTGCCAAGTAGCCAGGAATCAGACCAGAACAAGAAGGAATAACCCTTATTAGGCAAGACATAAGTAACAGCTCTGAATTGGTCAAGACGCTTGCATATGTCCTTCCACCAAAAGGAGCCACAAAGTGCAGTGCCCTGAGGTACAGTGTGGTGGTAGTAAGTGTTCCAAATCAGATGAACCCAAGGGATATCGGCATGGTTAAGGAATTTATCAGCATGTTTGAGCAGAAGAGCTTCATTCTGAACGGCTAAATTCACAATCCCTAACCCCCCTTTATTCTTAGGCCTGCATACCAGTGGCCAACCAGCAAGAGAGGGTGCATGATCATTCCCATTTCTTGGCCATAGGCATTGACGTTGAATCCGCTCCAATTGCTTCAGAATCCCTGGTGGCAGAGCCAGACTACATAAGAAGAAGAGGGGAACAGCAGACAATGCTGAGTTGACATATTGCAATCTGCCCCCCTGAGCAAGAAATGAGGAACTAGCACTGAGCCTTCTTTCCGTTTTATCCACCAGAGGCATGAGATCGATGATTCGGGGTTTAGTGATTCCAACAGGCAGTCCCAGATATGTGAAGGGTAGAGTTCCCACTTTACAGCCAATGGAATCCGCCAGATCCTGTAGATGCTGAGAAGGAATGTTGACAGGTAAGAGTGCAGATTTGTGATAATTGACCTGTAACCCACTGGACTGAGAGAAAAGCAAAAGCATTTCCTTAAGCTGCAATAATTGTGATTTGTCAGCTGGTAAGATGATGAGAGTATCATCAGCATATTGCACTATAGGGTAATCTGTATCATGGGTAGGAATGGGCAGCTGAATCAGTCCATCCACCCGCAGTTTATTGACCAGAGTTTGTAGAAAATCAGCAGCAATAGCAAACAGCAAAGGGGACAAAGGATCTCCCTGTCTGACACCTTTTTTGCACATGAACTTCTTCCCAGGCACACCATTGATTAGAACTGAAGAAGATCCAGAGGCTAGAAGCTGCTTGACCCAAAGGATCCATCGATCATTAAAGCCCTTGGCTCGAAGAATCTGGAAGATGAATGCATGCTCCACAGAATCAAATGCCTTTTCAAAATCCAACTTAAGGATAACTATAGGTTTCTTGGATTGATGACATTGATGCAGGTACTCGAGAGTCCAGCCCACACAATCCTGAATAGTTCTGGATTTGATAAAACCATATTGATTCTTGTGAAGACATTTAACAATCTGCAATTGTAGCCGATTGGCAAGCATTTTGGACAAAAATTTAAGACCCATGCTCGTAAGAGATATCGGTCTATAATCTCCCACCTGTTCAGGTGACCTGGTTTTGGGAATGAGTGTAATATAGGAAGAATTCATGTTTACTAGCTGAGCCTGGCCAGCATGAAATTCAGCAGCAAGTTGATAAAACTCAGGGGAAATAATGTGCCAGCATTTTTTGAAAAAAAAGTCCATTGAAACCATCAGGTCCAGGGGCTTTGTCAGTAGGCATATGATGCACAGTTTTATCCATCTCAGATTTGGAAAAGGGCTCTGTGAGAATGTCAAGACCCTGAACTTCCTCCAGTAGGGAGTCAAGGTCAAAAGCCATATTAATGCCAAGAGAAGTTCCCATTCGATCCTTGAAAGATGCCCAGAAGCATGCAGCAATTTGATCATGATCAGAGATAATAGACCCAATAGTTAACTTGAGAATGGCAATAGAATTATTCCTGTACCTTTTAGTGGCCATAGCATGAAAGAATTTGGTATTTTCCTCACCAACCTTGATGAATCGAATAGTGGCCCTCTTCTTCCACTATAAACATTGAAGGTGTAGTAGATGTTCCAAATGCAATTTAACTAGATTCCTGAAGTTAGCTTCCGGCCTGAATAAGTACCTCAGCTCTTCCAGCTCATCCAAGCATAGCACCACTTGGTTACATCTGGAAATAAGGTGCTTTAACTGAGATAGGGACGTCTGCCATTTCTTCAAAGCTTGGCGAAGATGCTTCATCTTATCCATGATAATAGCAGAGATGTGAGTCTTTCGTGAAGGAATGAGCCACGATTGCTGCACACATTCCATGAAGCCCTCCATTTCAACCCAGTAGTTCTCAAAACGAAATAAGTTGCATTTGGGGATGGAGGTGTTGACAGAGACCACACAGGGCACATGATCAGACGCAGTCTTTGCCAGAGGGAGCACTTGGGTGAGAGGATAAGAAGAGATCCAATTGGTGGATGTAAAGAACCAATCCAACTGCTCCAGAAGAGGATTGTCTTGCATATTGGACCAAGTGTAGGATCTACCTTTGATGGGAAGCTCCAATAGTCCCAAATGCCCAATAATTTCATTGAAGATGAACATGTCATTTACATCAGCCCCAGGGAGGTTTCTGTTGTCAGGGGATCTAATGAAATTAAAGTCCCCAAGAAGTAGCCAGTTAGCCCTAGTGGGTATATGAAGATTGTAAAGCCAACTCACAAAAAGATCCCAGGCCTCCCCATGACATGGTCCGTAGACATTAACCAAGGTCCATGATTCACTTGTGTGCTTAGAGGTAAAGGAGATGACTAAGCCATATGGGGTGCACTGTACTAAGTGACCAGTGAGAATGGAGGAGTTCCAAAGGGTAATGAGCCCTCCTGATGCACCCCTGGAGGGGGAATAAGCAAATTGATCAAAACGTTTGGGGCAGAAACCTTTAACTGCTCGAAACTCAATAGACTGCATCTTTGTTTCCTGCAGGCACACCACCGTAGCAAGGCTCTCATCGATTTTGTTACGGACCGCCCGTTGTCTATGATCTGAATTGAGGCCACGCACATTCCAGCAAAACACACGCCAACTCCTTGTGGAACGACTATCCATTGCAGATTAGAGATATAGCAAAAGCAAGGCTATGTAATAGCCACTGCAACCGAAGTTTCAAGCACCAAACTACAGCAGAAGTTCGACAATACATAAAAACAAGACAGTAGCAGCTTAACATGAACGGATTAAACATCAGAAGATTTGGGTGCAGAGTCATCAGGATCTTCCATAAGACGATCCACCGTGAGCTTCTCCGGGGCAATGCCCAATGACTGCCCTACTTCTTGGAGTACTGGGATAGGAGTGGCCGGAGGTACATCTTCAGATTCCTGGGACGTTGAGGGCATAGGCTTGGCCTTCGGCTTCCTCTTCTTGGGGATGTGTGCAGGCAGCTCGTGCAAAGTTGGCTTGAAGCCATCGCGTTTGATTGAGCCACGAGTACATCGCCTCACCGAGGAGTCCACCACTGGGGTGCCCTTCTTGCGGGACCCCTTCTTGGACGGAGCAGGAGAGCGGAAAGATAAGTCCTCTGAAGAAGAAGCTGGGCTGATAGGGGATACCTCCTGTATAGAGAGCGCGGCAGAAGCAGGGTCCGACAGTGAGGGTCCTGGAGTGTCCGCATCAAAAGCCACGTCCCAGGATCGCTTGGGGATCAGGATGGGCTCAAGGAGTGGCATCTGGAACTGGCGTGGTATATGCAGAGCAGCACCAGGGCCCATCAGATTCTCAAAAGTGCGTGTCCAGGACATCAGTGGAGGCAAGGGTGGCCCATATAAAACCCTAGGCACCTCAACAGTGATGTTGGACTGATCAGGTGGAGGGGCAGTATAGAGAACCATGGCCAGAGGGTTTGTTTCCTCCTCCTCCAGTCTAGGCTCTTCCGCCTCCAGATCGGCCCCATTGGCCCGACCAGCAATAGGACCATCAACACCAGCCTCTAGCCCAGCATTGTCCGGGGCATCAGCGAGAACAGCAGCATCAACAACTTCAACATCAATATTGGCGGCATCAGGGAGATGTAGGGGCAGCTCTGGGACGACCGGTTCCTCCACCATCAGACCCTGCTGTGGATCAAGGTCGACCAATTCATGAACCGAGTCCGAGGAGGAGGGACTTGGCTGATCAATCACCATTGATTCCTGGTCTTGAACTGGATCGACAGCAGGCGCATTAGCGGGCGCAGCAGGTGCCGCAACATGTTCCCAGCCTCCTCCGTTAGCAGGTGGCTGACCCCAGTCTCCAGCCTCAAGATCGACGGGTGGCTGGCCCCAGCCACCTTCATCAGCATCCGCAGCAGCAGGCCCAGGATCTCCTGGGGCTAATGGCACCGCATTCCATCCTAGAGCAGGATATGGGGGTAAAGCAAATTGGAGATTGTCATGAACAAGTTGACTAGGGAGTGGATGAGGGTTGCCATTGAGAGGCATCGGATCCTCATCATTGGGGAGAATCTCAGCAGCCGCCATACCCAAAATGTACACAGGAGCAGACCAGGACACCCGTGCGCCACCCCAGGCCGAATATTCTGAGAAACTGATGCTGCGGGGTACTAGCCGGTCTTCAGGGAAGGCAGCAAAAACAATAGAGCGAACCAAATATGGGTCGTCTTGGACCCAATGATGAAACTCCCCGAAGGTGTTAACGGCCGCCCTAAGATCTTCGGTGTTACGGTAATCCAATGGCACCCCGAGAAGCATGAGGCAGCCCTGGCGAAAACCCTCTTGGCCGCGGAAGCCGAGACTGTGATCATGACGGATGAATCGCACCACCGAGTTGGCAAGAGGCTGCGGTACCATGTGGACTGTAGCATAACTCTCCGCTGCATCCCGGAGCTCGAACAAACCTACTCCCTCAATCCAGGGCTGAGCAGACCGGACATGGAATCCTTGATGTAGGAGAAGGGCAGCAACTTCCTGTCGTACCTGGATCACCTCATCAGCAGGTGGCGCTGGATGAACTGTGGCAATGACGAAGCGCTCGTGGCGCCGGGTGATGGGTACTGCCGGCGTGGTGAAAGTCCGTGGCAGCCGGTCGACCCCTCCATCAATGATGTTGTGACCAGGCGGGAGGAAGAACTCTGGATCAAGCTCGAAGTTTTCCATTGCTGGAGGTGGTGGCGGAGTGATGGGTGGTGTCGCCGAGGGAGTTCGAGGAGACGACGGTGATGAGACAGGACGGAACTGCTTGGCAGGGGTTGCTGTTTCGCCAAGGGTATCAGCAGTTCCCGAGATATCAGCGACAGGGGAGGTGGTGGGTCTCTTGCAGTTCCAAGTAAGACAATTATTACGCATAAAAGAGACTCCGCTAGATCGTGCACGGCCCACCATACTGTCAGAGTAGCCAGGCGAAGCCGTACAGTTCGCGGCTAGATGGCCCCGTGCGTTGCAAATAGAGCAAGAAAAGATATCTTCGACCATGCCATTAATAAGCTCGTCAAAGGCCATGTGGGCCTCTTGAGAAGAGGGAATATCCATCATGGATTGAGTATCAGGCCCAGAGGATGAAATAACCTTAGCAGGCTCATTAATAAGAGTGGAGATTTTTCCAGAATCCAGACTTGCCCCCGACAACAGAATCCCACTATTCTCGGCTGGATTAGCTGTATCCTTATGCTGCGCCTGGGAGGTTCCGAAAATTTTGGCAGTTTGAAAATTTTCGCCGGAAGAACCGGGAGAGGAAACTTGGCAAGGAACGGTGCCAAACGTAATGTGCGGCGAGGCTACCGTCCACCGGAGTTCAGCCGGCGGTGGTGCGGAGATGATCACACGTTCAGGGGTAGGCACCGAATAACCAGCGTGCTCAAGAGTGACTAGCTCATCATGGGAAACAGGGTATCTATAACCCTTGCAAACCTCATATTGCTGTAGGGATGCAAAAGATAACTTCTTACGAACAGAAGATCCAGATTTGAGAGAAGACTTAAGAGGCCTGGAATGCATGGCCATCAGACCTAGAGAAGCCCTCCGCTTGGAGGGGCTCACAATAATCCACTCAGCATCACATTGCTTCTTCCAGAGAGCAAATTCCCGACGCCAATTAGGACCTCCATGTCCCCAAAGATGGAAGAGGCACTTAAAATTTGAGCATGTGAAAGAGCGCAAGTCCAAAATATGAAAACCAACTTGCATGCATGAGACCTTGAAAGAGAAAACCGAATCCGTGATTTGAGAAACCCGAAACTCAATAGCCGAACCACCAATCACCGATTCCAGAGCGGCAGCCACGGTGTCAGGCGATAGCCGGAACACGTGACGTCCAAAAGAGATCACCATAATGAAGGGGCGACGATGCTTCATAGGATGCACCGTAAAACCTGAGTGGCGATAAACCCCATGAGAGAAAGCCAATCTGTGCGAGAAATCCAGATCCAACGTGGAACCTCCCATGCAGGCCATGACCGGCCACGAGAGAAGTGTAGAGAAGGTTCACCTGAGCAGATGGGCGGCAAGGGTGGATGAGATTCCGGCTAGAATTCCAGATCGCCATTGAGTCGCCGCCCGGGGAGGTGGGAGGGAGACGCCATCTATGTTTTGTTCCTCAGAATGTGAAGCAGCTTCGAAGCTTTCTCGGGCTTGCAAGCTATTGCAGAAGATTCGTTGAGAATTTCTCCAAGATTGCGAAGCCTCTCTCAAGTCTTCTTTAGAAGGGTGTGAAGTATGTCTGGTCTCCAGAATGTCAGTTGGCCTTCAACACACTCAAAGAAAAACTCACTTCTACTCTAGTCTTGATTCCTCCTGATGATTCCAAGTCTTATCAAGTGTTCTGTGATGCCTCTCTTCAAGGTCTTGGTGCAGTTCTGATGCAGGAGAAGAAAGTGTTAGCTTATACCTCGAGGCAGTTGAAGCCAAGTGAGAAGAATTACCCCACTCATGATCTTAAGTTGGCGGTAGTGGTATATCCTCTGATGACTTGGAGACATCTCTTGTTGGGCAGATGAGTTGAGGTCTACATAGATCACAAGAGTCTCAAATACATCTTCACCCAGCCTAACCTGAATCTTCGGCAAACTCATTGGGTGGAAATGCTCCAAGATTACAATCCGAGCGTTGACTACACTCCAGGCAAAGCTAATGTCATTGCAGATGCTTTGAGCAGAAAGGCTTACTGCAACGGTCTCATTCTGAAGCCTCTCCAGCCTGATCTTTGTGATTCTTCCAGGAAGCTCAACCTTCAGTTAGTACCTCAAGGATTTCTTGCTAATCTCCATATTTCTCCTACCTTGGAAGACCAAGTCCGGCAAGCTCAACTGCTTGATGCAATGGTGAAGAAAGTTAAGATTGTCTTGGCAAAGAGCATTCCCAAATATAAGTGCTTCACTATTGATGACAGAGATACCCTGTTCTTCGAGGATCGCCTTGTCGTTTCGAAAGGAGGTCTCAGGAAGGTTATCATGGAAGAAGCCCATAATTCTGTTCTCTCGATACATCTAGGAAGTTCCAAAATGTATCAGATCTGAAACAGACCTTGTGGTGGACTCGCATGAAGCGTGAAATTGCTCAGTTCTTGAATGAATGTGATGTTTGTCGCAGAGTGAAAGCAGAGCATCAACATCCAGCATGTCTTATGCATCCCTTGCCCATTCCCGAGTGGAAATTTGATCATGTTGAGATGGATTTCGTCACAGGGTTTCCGAAGTCCAAGAAAGGCAACGATGCCAGCTTCGTCGTCATCGACAAGTTGAGCAAAGTCGCTCATTTCCTTCCAGTCAAGGAGTCTATCTCGGCAGCTCAACTTGCAGAGTTGTATACGTCAAGGATAGTCTCGTTGCATGGTGTTCCAATGCTGATATCCTCGGATCGCGGAAGCATCTTTACTTACAAGTTCTGGGATTCATTTCAGTCTGCGATGGGTACTAAGATTCGATTCAGTACAACCTTCCATCCTCAGACTTGTGGGAAAGTTGAGAGAGTCAATCAGGTCCTCGAGGATATGCTAAGAGCCTATGTGATTTCATTTGGCATGAAGTGGGAAGACTGCCTACCTTTTTGCTGAGTTTTCATACAACAACATCTATCAGGCAAGCTCAGGCAAGGCTCCATTCGAAATTCTTTATGGCAGTAAGTGTCGTACCCTGCTCAATTGGTCAGAGACTCGTGAGCGGTAGATTCTTGGGAATGACATGATTGCTGAAGCAGAAGAATGTGCCATGTCATTCGGGATAATCTCAGAGCAGTGTAGTCCCGTCAGAAGAGCTACTACGATAGCAAGCATCATGACATGACTTTTCAGCTCGATGATTTCGTGTATCTCAAAGTGTCTCCCATGAAGGGCACTCAGCGCTTCCGCATCAAAGGAAAGCTTACTCCTCATTTTGTTGGGCCTTTCAGAATTGTTGGCAAAAGAGGTGACCTTGCATATCAGCTAGAGCTCCCTTCCAACTTCTCAAATGTGCATGACATGTTTGATGTCTCTCAGCTCCGGAGATGCTTCAAGACTCCCGAGCGCACAGTTGATCTCCAGGATATCGACCTCTAGCCAGACCTCTCTGACATGAGCATCCAGTTGCACTTCTTGAAGCGACTGAGCGCAAGACCCGCAATAAGTCAATCAAGTTCCTAAAAGTGCAATGGTCACATCATTCTGACAAAGAGGCCACTTGGGAGCGCGAGGATGACCTCCGTTCCGAATTTCCAGAGTTCTTCCAGTCCTAGAACTCAGGTCGAGATCCTCTTGTAGTGTGGGAGAGTTGTAACAACCCAGATGCTTTCTTTCCTTATTTGTAACCCTTTCCAATTGTGGATACCTTGTTGAACCTTTGTTATGGAAGTAATGAGGTGGTTATCATTTCAGGTGCATCTCATGCATCATATCATTATTTTCTTGTGTTAAGTCTTGATCTTCTCTACCTTGGTGTTGTGAATTCATGTGTGGCTAGTGATGTTCTTGTAGAGTGTGGTGTGGGTGCAACTATGACCTCAAAACCTTAGTTGCACCATAGCCCAAAACCCCCTCTCTTTTATTTATTTTGAGGCAAAATTTAGTTGCTGTTTTGGGGTTTTAAAAATGTTCACCTTCCTTGGAAATTCTTTCAAATATTGGTGGATGACAAACCTCTCTGATTTGAAATCTTTTCCCTTTTTGTTTTAATTTAAACATGGGGCTTATTTAATAAAAGTCAATTAATTTTCTTTGCTCTAAAATGCCTCCTCTATTTTTATAAATAAGAGCAGCATTTTAGAGTCTCATATTTAACTTATTTCTTTTCTTTCCTTTATTCTGTTTTACCTCTCTCTTTTATTCCAAAAGTTGATTTGAATAAAAGAGAAAGCCTACTTGTTTTAAAGTGAGGGAGGCAGATGTATGGGCCCTGGCCCATTGCTGCTCTCTGGCGCGCAGGAGCCCATACCCCTTTCCTTCTTCCTCCTTCTGACGCCGTTTTCTCCTTCCCCTGATTTCCGTCAGTTCGAGTGCGAGAGAGAGTCGCGCCATGCCCACGGACGTCGAGGAGCCGTCCCATCGCGCCTATTTAGAGCCCCCCTCGGCGTGCGAGTCTAGGGTTCCCTCTCGGCGCCACCGGCTTCTCCTTTCTCCCCTTCTCCCCCTCTGCAGGTAAGAGATCCAGAGAGTTTCACAGAGGGGATAAGATTCAGAGAGAGAGCTCGTCACCGGCGCGCCCCTCCCATCGTCGCCGGTCCTTCCCCGTCGAATCCAAGCGCGTAGGGAGGATGTTGGATCCTCCCTCGTCCCATTCCCGACGTTAGGAGGGCGAATCCCCTCCTCTGCCGGCCTCTCCACAAGGGCCTCGTCAAGCACGGGCAACAGTGGTCGTCGTCGTCGTCACCCTCGTTTCTTCTTCCTATTCTCTGCAGCAGGCGCGTCACCAAGCTCCTCAGGGTGAGCTTCGCGTTGCCTTCCCCTCTATGCTTCCCCATAGTGTCGCCGAGTTATAGATGTAGGTTGCTGCCGTCAACGCCATAGTAGGGGAGCGCCACGCCGTCGAGCCGCCGTTGTGGGCATCCTCCTAGGGAGTTAGCCTCGGGAATGGAACCCCTGAGGTTCCCTTTCCCCCGTCGGCCTCACGTTGTAATCGCCGTAGCCGCGTCGTCGCCGGAGCTCTCGCCGCTGTGTCTTCCTGCTTCGGTCGCCGTAGCAAGCACGCAGCACAGAGGGGCCTGCTCACAAGAGCAAGGATTCTGTCTCTGTTCATACTTCGAGAGTAGCCCGACTGGTTCAGAGCATGAGTTTGCACGCGTGTGATCGTGGGTTCGATCCCCCTGGCGCCCCCTTTTTATTGTTCGAATTGTCTTCCTGTGCAACATCAGCAGAGGATGTTTACCTCCTCTGCTGCTCCCTTTAGAGCAGGAATGGTCTGCTAGCCCAGTGGTGGAGCAGGGTAGATCCACCAGGGAGGTGGTGGGTTCGACCCCCCTTTTGACACCTTTTCTTTTATTTTTGTTTTCCATGTTTATGTGCATGTGTGTAGTTGTGTGTATGTAGCAGGTGTAGGTAGTGTGTGTGTATGACAGTGGGTCTAGAGGACCCACATGTCATCCTGAGATGAGCCATTGCCAAGTGGACCCCTCTCCATGTTTATTTCTTTTCCCTAAGTGTTGCATTGTTTATTTTCATGCCCTCTTTAGAGCTTCATATTAGGTGGATCTTTGATACATTGTTGGTGATTGCTTGATGGAATGGTAGTGGGTGAACCCCTCTACAAGATGGAACATTCATTTTGTTCTTAGGTTTTTGCATGTACTTATTTCGCCTTGTAAAAGTGGGCACTTGGCTGATGTGACAGATTTGTGAAAACCTGAGAATTTCACTAAGTCTGGGAATCTGGGGTTATTTTCTTCCCCTATTGTTTTGTTTATATTTGCTCCTCTCTTGGGAATTAGCCCAAGAAACAAACTAATGTTTGTTTGTTGTTATGTTTGTCTAGCTCCCTGTCAAATTTCATGCATAGACACCTCCTGCAGATATCATTTTGGAGGATGCCAAAATGCTTCAGCGCATGAGCAGCTGGTGAAAATCTATAATTTTCACTAAGTCCCATTCTATGATATTTTGTCCAAGTTAGAGGTTGTATATCTGCTCATGGGTGATTCCTTTGCCTTAGATTTTGATAGAGGTTGTAATGCAGTTATATGGATTCACTTTCATGTCTTGTTTGAATTACTTAGTGGGCTGTAGCTGCTGTAGATCTTGTAGTCAAAGTGCTATGTTGCTGTTAAAAACATATTGTGTGACTAGATGGTTTTGGACCTTGTGTGAGCTATGGTTGATGGTGTGGTGTGTTCTCGTGCACCATTCCACTTGTATTTTGATGCTTGATCATTTGGCATCCTGGTTACACTAGTGAGTGCCCATTTAACTGAGTTTGTGGCTGTTTTGAACCCGTAGGCCTTCGTAACTTGTTTTGTAGTTGCCGGTTGGTCTGAGACTCCGTTCACGACGTTCTACATATGTTTTTGCATCGTTTTCTCGTGATGCACATGATTATGCCATGTTCATGCATGTCAAGATAAATTAACATGAGGTTCTGTCCAGAATAAAAAAACTCAACTAATGCATGTGAAAGTGACTAGAATAGTGGTGCATGCTTTCTTCTTCACACATGCATCATATTGGTTGTTGCATTATGTTTTGCCGGTGTTTATTTGCTGTTATCTTTTCTTGGATAGCATCAGGAATGGAGAGCGAGTACGTGGATTCTGGAGAGTTCGTGCAGGAAGAACTAGAGCAGTTCCAGTCTGAAGAAATTAGAGGCAAGATGACTGTGACCTGGACACCGTTTCTAGCTTTGTTATTCTTAGAGTTATGTTTCCTTCGTTACATGCCCGCTGCCTAAAACATGTTATATATGCCATCCGTCTTTGCCATGAAACCTCAAACACTTCCCTTCCTAGCAAATATTGTTTAGCTAAGTAGGCTTGCTCAACCTCTAATGGATAGCATTGCTAGTTGCAGGTGCCAGCTAGTCCATGTGATAACATGGGCATATTGATATCATTATGTTTAACTGCTATTAAATTAATGCACCTATACACTTGGTAAATAACGGAAGGCCTAGCCTTTTCCTGGGTGATTTGTTTCATTATTGCCACCTTAGTTTCGGCTACCAGTGTTTTATTCCATAACTGAGATCTCGTAACACGTTCGGGGTTGTTATGGGGACCCCCTTTATAAATCGTGTAGTGTTAAGACTTGTTTGGCAGGACCCAACTTTGGTATTAATTTGCTAATAATTTAATAATAAAATGCATAGGGAATATCTACCCTGAGGATTTAATCAACAACCCGGGCCAGTGCTCGTCATGAGTGTTGGTCCAACCCAGAGCAGCTTATTAACGCTCCCGGGGGCAACTCGGTGTTTTGGCGTGGTAACCATCGCTCATCCGTCCTATCCTGAGAACGAGATACGCGCCTCCTATCGGGTTCGTCGACACGTCAGGAGGACTTGCCAGATTTGTCTTACCTTAGCGAGATATCTTGCGCATTGGGATTCCGGTGAAACTTTGGGTCTCCTCAAAGTTGAGGTTTTCCTCCAAGGAATCTGAGGAGATCACGAGATTCGTGATAGAGGATTACTATGCGGCATGTGGTAATTTGTAATGGACTAGTTGGAGCACCCCTGCATGGTTTAATCTTTCGGAAAGCCGTGCCTCCGGTTATGTGGCAAATATAGATATTTTGTTAACATCCGGTTCTACACAACTTAAAGTAATTCTAATAAAACTGCCAACTGAGTGCGTAACCGTGACTATCTCTTTCGAAGATCCTTCTCTGGTCGAGAACACGGTGGGGTTATGTTTGACGTAAGTAGGTGTTCAGGATCACTTAGTGATCAAACTAGTCTTTGACCGACTTGCGTAGACCACCATATGTTTACTCTAATCATCGTAAGGTAGCCACCTTATATGCTTAGGTTGTTGCAAACCCACACACTTAACCTTCCTCACCCATTAACTCGGCTAGATTTGATACCAAGGTTATTCGATTGCTGAGTCCACGTGGCTCACGGTTTACTAAAAACACCCACAGGTACATGTACGCCTGATGCAAGAGATCCTGATGATAGCCAGCTGAAGTGGGAGTTCGATGAGGACTCTGACAGACTGTACGTGACTTATCCGAAGGACTAGAGGCCTTGGTCGTGATCGTGGGTCCATCATGTGGGATTTCATAGCTTTATCTGTTTTCTTCATGTCCGTAGCTGGACTAAACTATGTTCTGAATAAGTGTGCTTGTAGGACTATATGAGTATGTTCTTATCAGATGGCAAGTGTATGCCCTACTTGTCACCCTTTCAGTTATGTAATGTTATGATTATCTCGCTTGCGAAACATGTGGATGCGCCCCATTCCCTTTTGAGGCCTCGACCCCAAATAAGGAAAGGGCCGCATATTAGTCGTTACACGCACATGCCCTCTCGGGAGATGCGCCTGCGCTTAATGTGGATGCGGTCGTGATCTCAGCGTAGGCAGCCAGGCTCTCGGTTTAGGCGACATCGCTCGGGGAGGACGCGGCCACCGTACAGGCCCTCACGAAGCGTTTCCACTGCGTCTTTCTTTGTAAGAAGGGGTTGCGGGAATGGGGATAGGGGATTCATGGATTCGGCGGTGACCGTAGTAGAGCACACGAAGCCGGTGAAGCTTACGAAAGAAGACTTAAATAGACCCACAAATTTTCATCGCAAACGGTTCCTACAGCAAACTATGTATTAGGTGTGAAAGACGAATTTGGAGTACAGTGGCAGCGGGTAGTGCTTTAAATGTACGAGAAAATTTGGAGTATTAATATAACTGTCATCTCAAAATTTGGAAAATTTCACGGGTCATTTGACCTTTTTAGACATTTAAGTGATTTTCTAGCCATTTAATTACCATAATTCAAATTTGACCTACATGTAAATGCAACAGCTAACCATAATGGTTTGAAAAGTCAAATTTGTGTACTTGTGTGCGAGTTAATTCCATGTGTAGTAAATTGGAAGGATTTTCAAGCATATTGGTGGCACGACTTGGGCACAAAGAGTCGAGTGCATTCCCTGACATTAAAATTCCAAAAAAATAAAAAAAGATCAGAAACACATGAAACCTTGCTTGGTGTAATGGAATGGCACGAAGATGGTGTGGTTAAAAAATTGGCCTGTTTGACGGAAGTTTGGACACACACCCCTCACAAACCGGAGCAACTCACTAGAAGGCTCGTGGTTCCGAGAGGGTACAGTGCATGTTTGGAAAATTCCAGGAGTCATTTGACCTTATTAAGACATTTAATGCTTGTAATTCAAATTTGAACTACATGTGCATGCAACACCTAACCATAACGGTTTGAAAAATCATATTTGTGTACTTGTGTGCGAGTTAGTTCCATGTGCAATAAATTGGAAGGAATTTTCAAACATATTGGTGTCACGGCTTGGACACAAAGCAAGGAGTGCCATGTCATTTCAATTTCAAAAGATTAAAAAATGATCAACAACGCATGGAATCTTGCTTGACGTAATGTCATGCCAACAAGATGATGTGATATAAAAATGGCATGTTTGATGGAACTTTGGACACAAACCCCTCACAAACCGGAGCTACTATAAGTGCATCTAGTGCCCCTTAGTGATTTTGTTGTATTGAAGACTTATATGTTAAGGGACTAATACGTTTGTGAATGTACACATGCTCTATAAGTCGTTGAGGAGTTTGAGTTATTTGAAGAATATCGACCCCTAAAAATGAATGTCTTCGGGTGAAGACTTTGATAATTCCTCGAAGACTTTGAAAGCAAGAAAATTGGTGTGTCCTTGAAGATATTGATGCGAGGACTTTGAAGCATGAAGACTTTTGTTTTTGTAGTTTCATGTCCTTTATGTTGATTCATAGGAACACCGTACCGTTAAAGGGGGCGAGGTAAAACGAAGGAAAAGTTTCCAAGTGATGATCATCTCAAAGCCTACACATACCCAATCCTTCGAGTGAAGCCTTTGGAAATCTTTGATAGTTTAGTCAATTTCTTCACTAACAGAGACGAAGATCTTCTGGTCTCTTTGGAAATTGCTCTAACTAAGGAGTTAGGATTTCACTAGTGCAAATTATCTATAAGTGAGGAATATGAGAGACATGAGGACTTTCACAACTTGAAAGTTCCGACCGTTGCCGTGCCGCACGCTAGGTGTACCCAAAACATATCCACATAACGATCATTATCATTACAACATTTATGTCAAATAATCTTGGGATTGCTCTGAGGATATAAATGGCCGCCCCCCATTACCACTAGCTGGTTGGTTGCTCTGAGAGAGAACTTGAAACTTGTCATTTGAGAACAACACATTCCTTGAAGACTTTGAGAGGAAATCGTTAGTGAAGAAAAACCCCAAACGCCCAAACCAAAACCCAAAAACCCAAAGTGATTGAGCATCACTGAAGAGATTGTTCCTGTGTGAAACTGACACTTGTTACCTTTGAAGACTGTGCATCTTCCAGACGTTAGGCATCACTGGTCTAGAGAATCCAACACTAAATTGTGGGTTTCCGAGTGACCGAGTTTGTGAGGGTTCGGAAGTCTGCCCTGAAGATTTACCACGAGTGTTGGGTAAGGACTATGTGTGTTTATCTCAAGGAGAATACATCAAGGACTTAGTGTCCTAGGATTGTGTGTCCTTTGGTTTAAATACCAAGCCGCTCCAAACCAGACGTATGACTGTCACACCAGTTGGAACTGGGTCATCAAATCACTGTCTTCACCGAGTACCTGGTTCTATTTCTTCAACCCTTATATCCTCATTTATGTGTTGATGAAATTGATCTTTACTGTGTGAAGAATTTGACTGAAGAGTTTCACAATTTCCTCATCTCAAATTCTGCACTTCACTTGTTCTTCACGTGCGTATCCTCATCAGGCTACTTGCGCTAATTGTTTGTTTCATTTCATCATGATGACCATGCTTTTGCAATATTACGCTTACGCCTAAGTACTTACTTCACTACAAGTTATTTGTGACTTAGGAATTTCCTCACACGGAAATTCCTAAGTGACGATTTCATAAAAAACGCCTATTCACCCCCTCTAGCCGATATAACGCACTTTCAATTGGTAACAGAGAAAGGTACTACCTTGTTCTATGTGATTTTGGTTTAATAACCTGGAGTTTTAGTTATGTCGACCGCAGGTATGATCAAGTTCACTACGGGTTGCCCTACCTTTAAAGGGACGGACTACCCCTACTTGATGAACAAGATGCGCATGCATCTTGAAGAAATCGACAACGATCTCTCGTACGTTATGGCATGAGGTGTTCCCACTGTATCTGAAGCTATCAACACTCCTGATGTGAAGAGATTCAAGCAACTCAACTCTCAAGAAAATAATATCATATGTGGCCATCTGAGCAAAGGTCAGCATGGTAGAGTGAGTGCTTTGGGATTTTCAAAGATCATCTGGGACATGCTGTCCAAAGTAAACGAAGGAGTCACCACTCAACGTGATTCCCGGGTAGATGTTATTTGCAATCTCTTCAACGCTTCAAAAGACTCGATAATGAAAATTGTCAGCAAAACTTCGATCGCCTCACTAATATCTCCAATGAGATAAAGGCTCTTGGGGCCACATACATCACCGACCATGAGGTGGTGAAGAAATTGTTGAGATCTCTTGATTCTTCATTTGATACAATGGTTCTGATGAGTCAAGAGCATAGATACTACAAGTTACTAGATCCGGCTGATATTATTGAGAGACTCAATACTCATGAATTCCAACAAGATGAGAAGAGAGATCTCTATGGACCAAGCTATGGAAGATCTCGTGCGCTGAAGGCAAAGGTTGTTTCCTCATCTAAAGAAGAATCTGATTGCAGTCTTGGTGATCCTGAAGAACTTGGTCAGGAACTTTCTATGCTTGTGAGGAAATTCCAGAAGTTGTCCACAAGATGTCAATTCGGAAAATCTTCAAGAAGAGATGTGAGGAAATCAGAATCTTCATTTGAAGACTACAAGAAAAAAAGGATGACACTTCTGATGACTCGAAGAAAAAGAAGAAATATTCAAAATCCTCATCATCAAAGTCCTCATCGCACAAGAAGAACAATTTCAAAAATGCTCGGGCTCTTATTGGCAAGGAAATGGATTCCGAGGAAGAATATGAGGAATGTGATGAATAACAAGTATCTGAGGAGGAGTCAGAGTCTGGTGTGGGAAGTCTAGCGCTAGCTAAAACATTCGTCAGCAAGTCCATCTTCGACCTTGAAGAAAATGACAACGTCAACAACACTGATGACTGCGACAACGACTTTGCTCCCACCTATTGCTTCATGGCAAAAGGTGCCAAGGTACCCAAACACACTTCCTCTTCTCACTCATGTGACAGTAAACCTGATGATTACCAGAAACCTAGTTACTACAAACTTGCTAATATCGTCACTAAGCAACAAAACACCCTTGAAAATCTTCAGAAACTGCTAACAAAACTAATGACGTGTTGAACAAGGAAATGAATAGGACTCAAACCTTGACTGATGATGTTCAAACTCTTGAGTCTAAGTTTCATAGTTTTCAATAACGTCATGACACTCTCTTGGCTGATCATGAGAAGCTTTCTTATGACTTTCTTCAAAGAAAGCAAGATCTTGAGAAACTAGGAACGTCTCATGATGATATTTGAAGTGAAAATGATTCTTTGCTCGCTCAACAGATGAATTCTGCTCACGAAGAATTCATTCCACCACGCATGAAATGCATCGAACGTGAATCTGCTGAATCTTCACGTGAAAGTTCAAATTCTTATATTGCTACAAATTCTTCAACTATATGTGTCGTCACAAACTCCTCATGTGTGGAACCCACAAATGTCGCTAACAAAAATGCAGGGTCGAAATAATTGTATGTGACATGCATATACAAAAGTCCCTAAGGGAATCAAACCCTTTGCGTGTGCTAAAAACGCAGATTCTGAACAGAAACCCTAGGAAAGAGGGTATCACATTTGAGAGGAAATTGAATGATGATGGATCATACTCGAAACCTTAGTAGTATCCCAAAACCTCATGGTTTGTTGCAAAAGGACCTCGTGTTGATCCATCTACATTATCACGCTTTGCATGTGAAACTTCATATTCCTCTGATGAGTCATTTGAGTCCAATTATAAAGTGTTCAAAAATCATAATGGTTCAGTATTTGCTAGATATGTTGGAACTAACTGCAGGAATGGACCGCCCTTGAGGAAAATCTGGGTTCACAGAAGCAGCTTGGAAAGTCTTCAGGTGTATCTCCTCATGACACCACTCGTGAAGAAGAGGGACTCCATATCAAATTCCTCAAGTGGACCAAAGTATTCACGAGGAGAAAATTCCTCATACGGTCAAAATTTTGCACATACTCTACTAATGCTTCTGCTATGCAGGGAAACTACAAGGGTCATGAATATGTGCATTATTCCTCAAATCATTATGTTCATAAATCCTCGAAGAATTTCTCTGTATATGCATTCGAGTACACTAACCCCCTTCGTGTGAAATGAAGTGCATTAGCTTCAATGCCAAAATTCTCATATGGTGCTCGCACGATGATGAACTCTTTACCACCCTTCAGAAGTGGGTGGTGAAGAAATTGAATTAACCTCTTATGCAGGTGAGTTCTCCAGATGAACTTTATCATCTAAAGAATTTGCTGGAGACCTGAGGAAATGCTTGAAAAGATGCAAGCTAATCATGATGAAATTATTATTATTTCACACGTTCTCATATTATTTTAACTCTACTCTATGCGATAAAATTCAAGTCTGATCAATTTGATATCATATTTTTCACTATGAAGCATTGAAATAGTAAGCAGTACTAATTCATCTGCAGGATGACAACCCCAAAACAACTGAGTGGGTTCTTGATAGTGGATGTACAAACCACATGACTGGTGACAAGAGTATATCAATGAACATTACATTAACTCCATCACCACTGAAGCATATCACCTACGCACAGAAAGGAAAAAAATCAAGGTATTCGGTATTGGTAAGGTGGCTATATCCAAGGACCGACACATGGACAAAGTCATGCTTGTCGAATCCCTTGGGTTTAACCTCATGTCTACCTCAATGCTTTGTGATCTTGATATGATTATCACCTTTGGCAAATATAGTTGCGTAGGCCTCATGGAATCTGACAAACCCAAAGTCTTCGAAGGCAAAGGAGAGGACACTTGTACATTGTTGATTTCTCTGCAGGTCCACAGTCGGCCACATGTCTACTTGCAAAACCCTTAGAGGGCTAGCTACGGCATCGACGACTTGTTCATGCAGGCATGAGGAATGTGCACACTCTTGCAAAGAAGAAGCATGTCACTGGCATCGAGGGTGTAAAATTCCTCAAGGATCATCTGTGCGGGGCTTGTGAGTCTGGAAAGATGACCAGATCCAAGCACCCTTGAAGACTACCATGACCACCACTTGTCCTTTTGAACTGCTTCACAAGGACCTTTTTGGACCTAGTCATTACGATACACTAACAAATGCAGCATCACTACATGTCTTTGTCATTGTTGATGATTATTCATGTTACACTTGGGCGCATATTATGTGTTACAAAACTGAAGTGCGGGAAGTCTTCAAACAGTTTTCCTCAAGGGCCTCGATGAACTTCGGCGACAAGATCAAGCACATCGGGAGTGATAATGGGACTGAGTTAAAAAACATTGGTCTTGATGAGTATCTTGATGAAGTTGGTATTACTCATGAGTTGCCTGTCCCATATACTCCTAAGCAGAATGGCATGGTGGAACACAAGAAGAGGACTCTTTTTTAGATGGCTTACACTATGCTTGAAGAATATCAGACTCCTTGTTGCTTCTGGCCTGAGGAAATCAATATTGCCTGCCACATCATCAAGAGGGTATATCTTCACAAATTCCTCAAGAAGACCTCATATGAACTCCTCACTGACAAAAACCCAATGTAAGTTATTTCAAAGTCTTAGGTGCAAGATGTTGTATTAGAGATCCTCACCACAGTTCTAAATTTGCACCAAAAGCACATGAGGGTTTTATGCTTGGTTATGGAAATGACTCGCATACCTACAGAGTGTTCAACAACTATCACAACAAAGTTGTTGAAACTGTAGATGTGCGGTTCGATGAAACTAACGGCTCGCAAAGAGAGCACCTGCCTCATGTGCTGGATGAAATGCCTCGTGAGGAATCCATTAGGTTCAAGGCTACTGAAAATATCATCCCCACTAAAGAACATGTGCGTGTTGAAGAAGTCATCCCAACAACAAAGAAATTCATGATGGTGCACCTAAGGAAATTGCTACTGATGAGATTCCTCAACCCAACATAGTCATCAACCTGCGCATCCAAGGGTTGCAAATGAAGTGCAAATTAACAAAATCCTCGATGACATCAATGCACTAGGTCCCCTCACTCGCTCAAAAGCTTCACATTTAATTAACTTTTGTAGGCACTCTTCCTTTGTGTCTATCACAGAAGCCTCAAAAGTTGATGCAGCCTTCATGGAGCGTGAGTGGATTCAAGCAATGCATGAAGAACTACATCAATTGAAACTTAACAATGTGTGGGAACTTGTCAAGCGGCCTGATCCTCGCAAGCACAATATCATCGATACCAAGTGGATCTACCAAAACAACCAAGACGAAGATGGTCAGGTAGTGAGGAATAAGGCACGACTTGTAGCACAAGGCTACACACATGTTGAAGGAATTGACTTTGATGAAACTTTTGCACCTGTTGCTAGACTTGAAGCTATTCATATATTGCTTACTTATGCTAACCGTCACAATATCTCCTTATATCAAATGGATGTGAAAAGTGCATTCCTCAATGGTAAGGTTGAGGAAGAAGTATATGGTGCTCAGCCCCCTGGTTTTGAAGACCCAAAGCATCTTGACAAAGACTTCATACTTAACAAGGCTCTCTATGGTCTCAAGCAGGACCCTCGGGCATGGTATGACACATTGAAAGAATTCCTCATGAATAAAGGCTTCAAACCCGGTTCACTTGATCCAACTCTTTTCACAAAATCCTATGGCAATGAATTATTCGTGTGAAAAATATATGTAGAAAATATTATCTTTGGTTGTACTGATAAAGATTACAGTGACAATTTTGGCTACATGATGGGTGAAGAATATAAAGTGTCCATGATGGGGGAGTTGAAGTTCTTCCCAGGTCTTAAAATTTGTCAACAATGCAATAGCATCTTCATCTCTCAAGAGAAATAACTCAAGGATGTCATGTAGAAATTCAGCATACAAGATTGCAAAGGCGTCAAAATTCCAATGCCTACCAACGACCACCTCTGCACCGACAAAAAGTGTAAAGATTTCGATCAGAAGGTATATCGCTCCATGATTGCCACTTTATTGTACCTATGTACATCTAGGCCAGATATTATGCTTAGTGTTTGCATGTGCGCCCGTTTCCAAGCAACACCAAAGGCATCACACGATAAGGGTGTGAAGCATATTGTTCGATATCTAGATCACACACAAACGCTTGGATTATGGTACCCCAAGGGTTCAAATCTTCATCTCGTTAGATATTCTAACTCTGACTATCCTAGTGATCGTGTGGATTGCAAGTCAACATCATGCATTAGCAATTTCTTCGGACGATCCTTAGTCTGTTGGTCCTCGAAGAAACAAAAGTGTGTGTCTCTCTCCACTGCTGAGGCTGAGTATATTGCTGCTGGTTCATGCTATGCTCAACTACTGTGGATGAAGCAAACCCTCAAGGACAATGACATAAATGTGAAGAATTGTCCACTCTACTACGACAATGAGAGTGCAATCATGATTGCAAACAATCTAGTACAACACTCGAAGACCAAGCGCATCCAGATTCGTCATCATTTTCTTCATGATCATGTACTCAAGGGAAACATCACTTCAACCACATGAGGACTAAAGAACAACTGGAATATATCTTCACTAAGCCCTTGGATAAAAAGAGATTTTGCAAGTTGTGGTGTGAGAAAAATATCTTAGAATCTTCGAATGTTCTGTGAAAGGACACACATCCTAACACTTATGCAAAATTGATGACTTAGATGTGCAACACACGAAGTAACGTTTTTATTCAATCAATGAAGACTAACCCACTAAGTGTGAAGAAATTAATGAAGAATTTGATTTTGAGGACCTTACGACAATTGTACACGGTGTCTGAAATCATCATTCTTATATGGTGGGTTACGCCGGCAACCCAAGTTAAAATTCTTCAAAGTTCAAATTTTTCCAAAATCTTCAAATTCTTCGGAACTTATATTCCTAAAGTCTGCAAATTCCTCAAAAAATTCAAATTTTGACAAATTTCAACATGTGTTCTTCATTGACTATATACTTATGTTTGAGCTTTCAAAGTCCTCAACAACATTTACTTATTGTTAAGTCTTCAAGTTGGTTTTCTTCTATGTGAATGTGATCGGACCCATTCTCCCTCTATGCTAAGATCAACCGAGTCTGTTCTCAAATTCTTCGTATGCATTCTATTTGAAACCCGTTCAAAGTCTTCACTGAGTCCTTGTCAGCTGAAAAATTTGTGAACAAAATCTTCAATATTTTCCTATCAAAATTTTTGGCCGTTGCCGCTCAAACCGCTCCCACTACCCATAGGTGGATAACCACGATATCCCACTAACTCCACCTATTAATACGTGGGTGACACATGTCGAGAAGAGAGGAAGAGTTAGGGGAAGTTTGGTCCAAAATCTTTGAGCTAGACCGTTTTCACGTGGGCTATAAATATCCCTTCACTCCACTCAGTTACCCTCTCTTCCTCTTGATGTTACTACTCACTGCTCGAAGCTCAAACCTAGCGCCATTGTTGGAAGTCATCATCTCCGGAGAGTAAGAGCCTCACTGCCTTGACCTCCTCGTCACCGTACTCGCGTTGGCCGCGGAAATCTTCACTCCGCCGCCGCCGTAGTTGTCATCTGGCGCCAAGTTAGGGCGCAGAAGATCTAATCCGATTTACTTCTCCCCCACTTCTTCGTGTTTGTCGTGTTCTTCGACGAGGGTAATTAAAATCTAATTGTACTATCCTTGTAGATCTTTGTGTTTCCATAAACCTTCAAAAAGTGACTGTTCCTCAACAAATTTATCATATGAACACTTCCTATGCTTAGATCATTTGATCAATTTCACTAAGTTCTATTATTATTCAAAAGGTTCCTCAACTGTGTGAATTTTTGCATCTGCAAAACTCTGGAACCTTAGTCAAGAACACTTAGCGAAATTCTTCAAGACATATTTTGTCAAATTCCTCAACTTGATTTACTTTTGAAAATCGTGTGAGAACGTATATGACCTCTTCAAATTCTTCACACCTATACTCTCTTCACAGGTACAAAATGTCTGGTGATGAATCTCTAGGTTATCATCGACTTAACTCATTTGCAGCATTTCTTGAAGAAAATTTGCACACATCTTGAGAATCCTCAAAATTTCAAATTCCTCAAGTGAAGAAAATGGTTAAAGGGAAGAGACAGCGGAAAGCTGGAAAGAAGCGAGAGACCAACACTGCCTCTGAAATCCGTGAAGAAATATATGATGAATACTGTACACGAGATGAAGAAATATATGGCAATGAAACTAAAGATAAGCGCAAGACGCGCATAAAGAAAATTGAGAGGAGATGGGCCAAAGAATGGAAGGAGAACATATATGTGACTCCCAAATACATGAAGAAATCCACACTGAAACCTCCATGCTCAAGACCTCCTCTTGTTGAAGGCCAAGTCGGTGATCCCAATAGCCTTGTCAGTGGTGAGGAATTTCTGCCAAATGGGATAAACATCAAGCAAAACTGCACAAGAGTGCAAAAGATGTCGTGAGGAGATTCAATTTGGAGACTACTCCCACAGCTGATGCTGCCACCTCCTCTGCCATTGAAGATTCTGGCACAGAGACGACTCCAAAGCAAGCTCTAGTGAAGAAATTAGGTGTGAAGACAAAATCTTCAACTTCACAATCCTCAAAGAAAAATCCTCAACCACCTCCAACTTTGGCTGCAATGTCCTCAACGACTGCCGCAAAGTCCTCAATTCCAATGCATGTGGAAACAAGTCAGCAAACAGTGGGAACAACAATTCCCTCAGGACCCTGTGTTTCTGGCTCTGCAAACACTTCTTCAAGTGCAACCATGAAGAAAAACATGACCGCTAGGCAAGAAAAAAGACCAAGCCCTAACAAAGTTGTCTTCAATATTCCCTCGGGATATCAGGAAGACGAGGCCAATGATGAAAAATAATCCCAAATCATCAGAAACTAATAAGAGAGGGTTGCTGAGACCAAAGGCACAAATATTCCTCTCATGCTGCATCCCATGGCGGTGATAGACTTCACCGACCTATGGTATCAAAATCCTCAGACTCCGATTGACGATTTTCAGCTTCGACCTAGGCCAAGTCATGTGTTATCTGCATTCATTGCTCAAGAGAAATGGAAAGTTGAGAAGACCAAGAGGGCAAGGAAAGAACAAACTCAGAAGGAGAGTTTTCTGAAGAACAACCTCCTCTCTTTGACCCTTGAACAACTTGTTTCCACATAGACTGAGATCAGAAACCTTAGTGAAGAATAGAGTCGCTATCATGCTGACTGGAAAGGACCAAAGGTCAGATCTGTCATTGCATCGACCAAGGCCATCACAGATCATAACGTGAAGGTTGCAGCCCCACTGCCACCGCAAATTCCCCAGGCCAGTTCATCCGCACAGCCTGTTGAAGAAACTGGCAGGGCTCAAGAAATTTAAGCACCTGAAGAAATTGTAGATGAAGAACCTGCCAGGCCAGTTGAAGAAACTATTGAGCCTGAAGAAAATGCTCCTGCCAAGATGACTGCATCATCCGTGCCTAAGAAATCTGCTCCAACAAAAAAAATCTTCAAGAGCGAAGAACTTGACACTTCCTTGTGCATCAGAAGTGAAGAAAACAAAGGCTGCTGAAAAGGAAGCCGCTAAGAAGTGGAAATCATCAACGAGCTCAGATTCCTTAGAAGACAAACACTTGAGGACTTTATCAAGCTCCTCAAGTGCACCAATTGATGTTACTCCAATCAGCATGGTACAATCTTACGAGATGGTGCCAGTTGGTGTAGAACATGTCATCCCACAAGGGGATGAAGAAATTAAAGATAATCGATCTGGTGCTTCCATAGAGCCGATCGATGACGAAATTGAAGTGGGACCAAATACTTAAATTGCTCAAGAGTCATCACATCCACCTCAACTCTCTACTGAAGAGGCAGGTGTTGAAGAAATGGATGAAGACGTGGATATTGGCTACCACACACCTGTTATCAATGATGATTATTGGGAAGAAGCTCATCCCAACTCACCACTAGCCATCCCACCTCAAGTTTCCTCTCTATGTGTTTAAAGTTTCGAAGTTATGCTTGTTTTGCCTTCCTATGCTAGTTGATTCTTGTTCCCATAAATTGTTTGCTCACAAAATACCTATGCATAGGAAGTCGGTTAGACTTAAATATGCTTGCCATGTGTCGTGGTTTTGTCACGACATATGTCCTCGTGCAAGGACGTAGGTGTGAGGCCATCGCAACCATGTGGCGGCTTGAGAGGGGTTGGTCGGAACCGAGAGACGCGGATTTACCCAGGTTCGGCCCCTCTGATGGAGGTAAAAGCCTACGTCCTTCTTGTGTTTCATTGATGAAGATGACGATCTCGATGACAAGGGTGCAGACTCGCCACCTCTAATATCGTGGGTGTATAATCTATCTATCTCATGATTTGTCTTGTCTAGACCTCAGTTGTGAATCTTGTCCCTCTTGGGGCGCCTTACCCCTCCTTATATAGGTGGAAGGGGTAGGTTTACATGTAGAGTCCTACTAGGAGTAGGAATATGACTAGTATCTCTTGAATCCTAATCCGGATCTTGTTTTCTTTTTGTGGGAGTCTTTCCTCTTCTTGGGCATTCTCTTGTGAGCCAGCCTTCTTGGCCTCTCTATGAGCCGCCTTATGCCAGGGTGCACGCCTGGCCTTGGGCCTTTGTTGTTTGCGTGAGTCGCTGATACGTCTCCAACGTATCTATAATTTTTGATGGTTTCATGTTATTATCTTCTCAAACTTTGGACGTTTTGTATGCCTTTTATATCTTTTTTGAGACTAACTTATTAACTCAGTGCCAAGTGCTAGTTCCTGTTTTTTTCATGTTTTGACCCCTTTCAGAGGAGGATTTTAAACAGAGTCCAAATGGAACGAAACTGCCAAAAAGATTTTTTCTGAAACAGAAGAAGATCGGGAAGCCTGAGAATCAGGGCAGGGGGCCACGAGGGACCCCACACGCCCCCTAGCTGCGGCCAGGGGGCCCACGCCTCCCAGGCTTGTGGGCTCCCTGGGCCACCTCTGCCCTAGGTCTTTCGCCTATAAATTCCCTAAAATCCCAGAAAAAATCAGGAGATCATCGAAAGTACTTTTTCCGTCGCCGCAAGCTTCTGTCTTCGCAAGATCCCATCGGGGGCACGTTCTGGTGCCCTGCCGGAGGGGGATTCGAATACGGTGGGCTTCTTCATCAACACCATGACCTCTCCGATGATGCGTGAGTAGTTCACCATAGACCTACGGGTCCATAGCTAGTAGCTAGATGGCTTCTTCTCTCTCTTGGATCTTCAATACAAAGTTCTCCATGATCTTCATGGAGATCTATCCGATGTAATCTTCTTTTGCTGTGTGTTTGTCGAGATCTGATGAATTGTGGATTTATGATCAGATTATCTATGAATCGTATTTGAGTTTCTTCTGATCTCTCTTATGCATGATTTCATATCCTTGTATTTCTCTTCGAGTTGTGGGTTTTGTTTGGCCAACTAGATCTATGATTCTTGCAATGGGAGAAGTGCTTGGTTTTGGGTTCATACCGTGCGGTGATCTCACCTAGTGACAGAAGGGGTAGCGAGGCACGCATCGTGTTGTTGCCATCAAGGGTAAAAAGATGGGGTTTTCATCATTGGTTTGAGTTTATCCCTCTATATCATGTCATCTTGCTTAAGGCGTTACTCTGTTCGTCATGAACTCAATACACTAGATGCATGCTGGATAGCGGTCGATGTGTGGAGTAATAGTAGTAGATGCAGAAAGTATCGGTCTACTTGTCTCGGACGTGATGCCTATATGTATGATCATTGCCTTAGATATCGTCATGACTTTGCGCGGTTCTATCAATTGCTCGAGAGTAACTTGTTCACCCACCGTAATATTTGCTATTTTGAGACAAGCCTCTAGTGAACACTATGGCCCCCGGGTCTACTCCACACCATATTTTCAGCCTTACACTTTTTCTTCGTTACACTTTCCGCCTTCAGATCTCACTTTGCAATCAATCTTGATGGGATTGACAACCCCTTTATAGCGTTGGGTGCAAGCTCTTTTGTGTTTGTGGGTACTCTGGACTTGACGAGATTCTCCTACTGGATTGATACCTTGGTTCTCAAACTGATAAGGAGTCGAAAGAGCTCAAGCTTGGGATGCCCAAGGCATCCCAAGCCAAATTCAAGGACACCAAAAAGCCTAAGCTTGGGGATGCCTCGGGAAGGCATCCCCTCTTTCGTCTTCAATCCATCGGTAACGTTACTTGGAGCTATATTTTTATTCACCACATGATATGTGTTTTGTTGGGAGCGTCTTGTATCGTAGGACTCTTTTCTTTTTGTTGTGTCACAATCATCCTTGCTGCACACCTTTTGAGAGAGACATGCACTCATCGTGATTTTGCTAGAATGCTCATCGTGCTTCACTTATATCTTTTGAGCTAGAGAATTTTTCTCTGTGTGCATCACTTAGATCTTTTATAGCACGGCGGTGCGTGACTTGGTAGTTGGCTTATGCTATGAAAGTAGTCCTAAAGGTGATAGGTACCCAAAGAGGATACAAAAACCTCCATCTTCATGTGCATTGAGTAGAAAGAGAAGTCTTGATTCCTCTCAATTAGTTTTGAGACGTGGATTTGGTAATATTAAGAGTTATGTTAGTAGGGTGTTGGGAATCTAGAAATACTTGTGTTAAAGTTAGTGATTCCCGTAGCATGCACGTATGGTGAACCGCTATGTTAGGAAGTCGGAGCATAATTGATCTATTGATTGTCATCCTTTGTGTTGAGGTCGGGATCGCGCGATGGTTAACACCTACCAACCCTTCCCCTAGGAGTATGCATTTAGCACTTTCGCCGGTACACAAACCCACCATATGCCTTCCTCAAAAGAGCCACCATACCTACCTACTATGGCATTTTCATAGCCATTCCGAGATATATTCCCATGCAACTCCCACCGTTCCGTCTCATGACTTGTCCCATCACTCTCATATTGCCATAGCATGATCGTAAGATAGCTAGCGAGATGTTTCAACGTCATACGCCAAGCTAGATCGTTTCACATCCCAGTACACTACCGAAGGCATTTCCTATAGAGTCATTTCTAAGCTTTGAGCTGTGAGTAAATAAAAGTGTGATGATCATCATTATTAGAGCATTGTCCCATGTGAGGAAATAAAAAGAAAAAGAGGCCAAAGAGCCCAAATAAAAAAAAGAGAAAAAAGAGAGGCCCAAGAGCCGAAATAAAATAAATAAATAAAAGAGAGAAAAAGAGAGAAGAGACAATGCTACTATCTTTTTCCGCACTTGTTCTTCGTAATAGCACCATGTTCTTCATGTTTGAGAGCCTCTCGTTTCGTCACTACCATATGCTAGTGGGAATCTTCATTATATAACTTGGCTTGTATATTCCAATGATGGGCTTCCTCAAATTGCCCCAGGTCTTCGTGAGCAAGCAAGTTGGATGCACACCCACTAGTTCTCCTTTTGAGCTTTCACATGCTTATAGCTCTAGTGCATCCTTTGTATGGAAATCCCTAATCGTTCACATTGATATCTATTAATGGGCATCTCCATAGCCCTTTGATACGCCGAGTCAATGTGACCATCTCCTCCTTTTTGTCTCACAACCACCACCACACTCTATTCCACCTATAGTGCTATATCCATGGCTCGCGCTCATGTATTGCGTGATAGTTATAAAAAAGTTTGAGAAAGTAAGAGTGCGAAGACAATTACTTGGCCAATACCGGGGTTGTGCATGATTTACATTAGTTGTGTGAGGATGATGGATCATAGCCAGACTATATGATTTTGTAGGGATACCTTTTCTTTGCCTTGTTATTTTGAAAGTTCATGACTACCTTGCTAGTTTGTTTGAGGTATTATTGTTTTCATGTCAATAGCAAACTATTGTTTTGAATCTTACGGACCTGAACATTCATGTCACACGAAAGAAGTTGCAAAGGACAACTATGCTAGGTAGCATTCCACATAAAAAATTCAATCTTTATCACTTCCGTACTCAAGGGCGAGCAGGAGTTAAGCTTGGGGATGCATGATACCTCTCCAACGTACCTATAATTTTTGATGGTTTCATGTTATTATCTTCTCAAACTTTGGATGTTTTGTATGCCTTTTATATCTTTTTTGAGACTAACATATTAACTCAGTGCCAAGTGCCAGTTCCTGTTTTTTCCATGTTTTTGACCCCTTTCACAGGAGGATATTAAACAGAGTCCAAACGGAACGAAACTGCCAGAAAGATTTTTTTCCGAAAAAGAAGAAGATCGGGAAGCCTGAGAATCAGGGCAGGGGGCCACCAGGGACCCCACAAGCCCCCTAGCCGCGGCCAGGGGGGCCCGCGCCTCCCAGGCTTGTGGGCTCCCTAGGCCACCTCTGCCATAGGTCTTTCACCTATAAATTCCCTAAAATCCCAGAAAAAATCAGGAGATCATCGAAAGTACTTTTCCACCGCCGCAAGCTTCTGTCTCCGCAAGATCCCATCCGGGGCACGTTCTGGTGCCCTGCCGGAGGGGGGATTCGGATACGGAGGGCTTCTTCATCAACACCATGACCTCTCCGATGATGCGTGAGTAGTTCACCATATACCTACGGGTCCATAGCTAGTACCTAGATGCCTTTTTCTCTCTCTTGGATCTTCAATACAAAGTTTCTCCATGATCTTCATGGAGATCTATCCGATGTAATCTTCTTTTGCGGTGTGTTTGTCGAGATCTGATGAATTGTAGATTTATAATCAGATTATCTATGAATCTTTATTGAGTTTCGTCTGATCTCTCTTATGCATGATTTCATATCCCTGTAATTCTCTTCGAGTTGTGGGTTTTGTTTGGCGAACTAGATGTGTGATTCTTGCAATGGGAGAAGTGCTTGGTTTTGGGTTCATACAGTGCGGTGACCTCACCAAGTGATAGAAGGGGTAGCGAGGCACGCATCGTGTTGTTGCCATCAAGGTTAAAAAGATGGGGTTTTCATCATTGGTTTGAGTTTATCCCTCTACATCATGTCATCTTGCTTAAGGCGTTACTCTGTTCGTCATGAACTCAATACACTAGATGCATGTTGGATAGCGGTCGATGCATGGAGTAATAGTAGTAGATGCAAAAAGTATCGGTCTACTTGTCTCGGACATGATGCCTATATGTATGATCATTGCCTTAGATATCGTCATGACTTTGCGCGGTTCTATCAATTGCTCGACAGTAATTTGTTCACCCACCGTAAAATTTGCTATTTTGGGAGAAGCCTCTAGTGAACACTATGGCCCCGGGGTCTACTCCACACCTTACTTTCAGCCTTACACTTTTTCTTCGTTGCACTTTCCGCCTTCAGATCTCACTTTGCAATCAATCTTGAAGGGATTGACAACCCCTTTATAGCGTTGGGTGGAAGCTCTTTTGTGTTTGTGCAGGTACTCTGGACTTGACGAGATTCTCCTAATGCATTGATACCTGGGTTCTCAAACTGAGGGAAATACTTTCTGCTCCTGTGCTGCATCGCCCTTTCCTCTTCAAGGGAAAAACCAACGCAAGCTCAAGAGACGACAAAAGAATTTCTGTCGCCGTAGTAGTCGCCCATCGGGTCACTTTTGAGTCGCTTGTGAGTCGTCAAGTCCTTGGCGGGTCATACTTCAAGTCTGTTACACTGTGGGGTATATCCCCGACATTAGCCCCCATGTTAGCTTGAATTTATTCTTGGTAAGCTCCTAAAATAAGAATAATAAATATGTTAAGGGACCGGTTTGCTCCTCTCGTCGGCTTGATTTACTGAAGTGGCTCCTTGAAAAATCTGGGTTTGTTCTTTGAACTGACCTCAATCATTTTGCAGGTACGTGTCCTCCACAATAAAACACATATGCCATTGAATCGACCTCCAATGCTTTCTCTTGATGAAAATTTGGGGAATAAGAAATCCAGACAATGTTGAACCGACTTCTCTTGCTTCGGTGGGTTATGATTGGCAATGGCGGGTCATGATTGCTAATGGCGGGTTATGATTGCTAATGGCAGGTAATGATTATTGGTAATGCCCCGTCAAACAACTAAACTCCAATTGACTATATCGAATTATTGGGGATAAAGAAATCCGTGTGATGTTGAGTCGGTCTTTCAATGCTTCAACTAGATAAAAATATGCTGAGCCGGTCTCCCAATACTTCACCTCCATGACGAAATGTAATGTGCTCTTCAATTTTTTGATATATCCATATTACCTGTAGCCCCCAAACTCCAAGTTTATCAGTTTATGGTGACTTGGTGTTTTGCAATAATATCTTTGACCATGTAGCCCCCAAGTGTCGGGTTGTCTTCCTTGCAGCAGTCTGGGACCTGTAATCATCTTACATTTATAAAGCTTCTGCTGGTGTAGCCCGCAAGGGCCAGGTCATCAGTGTGTGATGGTCCAGGTCTTCAATTTGAACCTCATGATCTGTGAAACAACTTAGTGTTGTAGCCCCCAAGTGCCGGGTTGTCTTGCCTGCAGCAACCTGGGACTTTAGAAATTATGATCTGAATAGTGTAGCCCCCAAGTGACGGGTCAATTGCTTGTGGCAACTCGGGACTTCCACGTTTTTCTCCTTTGAAAATCAAACATCATATGATGTAGCCCCCAAGGGCCGGGTCATTATGCAATATTGAGCAGGGACTTTGTAGATCCGACTATGTAAACTTGAGCGGCAATGTGTAGCCCCCAAGGGCCGGGTCATTATAAAACTGATGAGCCGGTTCTTCCTTGAATCCATACTTGAATAAAGAGCGACTTGTAGCCCCCCAGGGTCGGCTTATCTCCTTGAAATAGCCGGGTCTATGGATGATGTTATGATTTGAAAGAGCAGTTTGCATTAGCCCCCAAGTGTCATGGTGCATGCTTGCAGCAACATGGGACTTTCATAATGTGATGTAATCTTGATTTGAATAATGTAGCCCCCAAATGAGGGGTTGCGTGCCTGCAGCGACTTGGGACTATTCCTTCCATTGTAGAATCATATCCACTCTCATGATACCTTTGTGATGAAAGAAATCCTTGGTCGTGGTTGCAGTGTGACCCGGCAAATATATGGTTGAGAAATCCATAGGTGTTGTAGTATACTACAGATCACAAGTTGAAGAAATCCAAGAGCCGGTCAATTAGATGACCAGACATTATATGTGATAGGGCGGCTCTTCGACAATAGTCAATTCTTCCAACCTGGCTACAAAAACCCCAATCATTTAACACTGGTTATGGTAAACCATTATGAAAATCCAGCCAAATTGGCTATTAAAGATATATTTGCTCCTGCACAAAATTATGCTTTGACCCGGTTTGAACACCGGCATGATATGTATGTATGATGCATGATGCATGATGCAATGCAAGATGATGCATGATGCAATGCAAGATGATGCATGTATATGACATAATAGTGTTTGTTTATGAGACTTGAATCTTACTTCAATGAAACTAGCTTGATAGCCACTGGTTTATCCTCGCTCTCTGTAAGCCGACTCTCACTACCCAATCAATGTTTTAACCTAGAAGTCAGGGTCCAAATGGATTGACTTATCGAGAGTACACGGGGTTCGGAGTAGCATCATGCAGACAGGCAGGTTTAACCAAGTTTCAAAGAAGGCGGCTTAATAGCCGATGGAATATCCTCGCTTTCTGTAAGCCGACACTCAAGACCAATCGATGTTTTAGCCTGGATAGTTCAGGGTCCAACTGGATTGACACATCGAGAGTACACGGGGTTCGGAGTAGCATCATGCAGACACGCATGTTTGACCAAGAAGGCGGCTTAATGGCCCATGGAGTATCCTCGGTTTCTGTAAGCCGACTCCCACATGACCCAATCGATGTTTTAAACCGGATAAGTTCAGGGTCCATATGGATTGACTTATCATGAAACGGAGTACACAGGGTTCGGGGTAGCATCACACAGACATGCAGGTTTAACCATGAATTCTTGCCATTAAGCCGGGCACCCATGTTTGAACTGTGCATCGTGGCGACTCGTCCTCTTGGGTGACTTTAAGATACCTGCCAATGAAGCAGGGCACCCATGTTTGAACGATGCATCATGGAGACTCGTCCTCTTGGGCGATTTTAAAATGCCTGCCAATGAAGCAGGGCACCCATGTTTGAACGGCACATCATGGCGACTCGTCCTCTTGGGCGAATTTAAAATGCGTGCCAATGAAGCAGGGCACCCATGTTTGAACGGCGCATCATGGCGACTCGTCCTCTTGGGCGACTTTAAAATGCCTGCCAATGAAGCAGGGAACCCATGTTTGAACGTCGCATCGCGGTGACTCGTCCTCTTGGGCGACTTTAAAATGCCCGCCAATGAGGCAATAGCCCTCGGGGCCGGGTTATCTTGCCTGCAATGACCTAGTGTTTTTGAATTATTAAGCTTGGTTGGATCTGGCGAGCCATGTCTGTATAGCCCCCGAGTCTTAAGTCGACTCAAGGAGGCGGCTTGAGATTCTCCATACTTGATTGTGGCAAAAATCGGTAGAGAAACATGCTGATACCCTCTCCATCTCCGTGATATAAAGCCACTTATTGTAATGAAGAAATCTCCTGATGTGTTGATGTAGATTGGACCGTGGGAACGGCGGCTTGCGCACGTCTGTTGGGCGACTCGTATAAGCGAGCACTGCATCGATATGTTGATGTCGTCCGGACCGCGAGGGTGGCGTCTTTGATCCATCTATTGGGCAGCTTGTACAAGCGAGCAATTGTAAGCCGCCTTGGTTACGCGGATGTGCGAGTTGGCCGCGTCATTGTAAGTCTTCCTGGTTGCGAGGATATTGTAAGCCGATGTGAACTCACGAATCAGCCCATAAGATTATATCATATTTGTAGTGAGTACTTGTCCTGCGCAGAAAAAATATTGCAGAGAGAGTAATTGTTCTAAAAATAAAGATTATACTGATAAAATAAATAAGGTGGATAGCACCTAGTATTTTTCATGGATGAGCGTCAGAAGATCTTCTAACATATCTGGTATAGACCAGGCCGCAGGACGGCGGCTTGCGCGCATCCGTTGGGCGGCTCGAGCGAGCAAGCGCGACACCGGCGTGATGATATAGACGCAAGAGTCGACCGTAGTATTGAAAATGACGCCGATGCGAGGCAGCCACGTCATTGTATGTCGGCGTGGACACACTGGTCAGCGAGAGGAATGTAAATCGGCATGAACTCACGCATTGGCCGCGGCGTTGTGGATGTTAACCGGGCTCTATGCGCACAATATAACGCCATATTTGTATCAAATAGTTATCCTGCATAAAACTTGCCGCTGTGCAGAGTAATTGTCATCGAATAAATAATGTGTATTCAAAAAAATAGAGAGAAAATATAGCACCTGATATATTTTGTCGATACATAATCTATATGCAGACCGGTCGTAAACATGGATGGATTCTCCTTTAGTTTGTGCAATCAGTCTATACTTAACCGATTGGAAAATTTTGGGAACAGCGGCCGATGGAGACTCGCAGGGACTGGTTTCTACCGCTGAGCATCATAAGACTGAAAAAAGGTTTGGTCCTGGATTGATTCACTTCGGATGATTCGGCTAGTACGATCTTTGGGTGGATGTGGCAATTGGAGCTTGGAGTAAAAAATAATTTGTTTTGGCTTTCACGTGGTAGAACCTTGACGTAGTGAATTAAACTAGTACTTTGTTGCTTCTTATCAGTGAACAGCAATACTAGTTGCCTTCGGTCAAATCGCTCTGTACTCCTTTGTCACTTTTCGTCTGATATGTGAAAATACCAGCGACAGCTCACTTGGAGCAAGTATAATAAAGTACAATCAGCATGCTATAAGAATTAAAATATTATATTTTTACTGAGTTGGATGAGAGAGAAGAGGAGAGAAGGAAAGCTGGCTCTTCATAAAGAGCTAGCTCTAGCACATGCTGCTGGATGCTTTGTGAGAATGAAAGATGAGTCATATATGATAAAAGTAGTATTCTTTTATAGCTAACTGTTATACAAACTAGCTATAAAATGGGCTTATAACCAACGGTTCGCTATATACTATTAACCATGCTTTTAGCGGCCACAACCTCGGCGTGAGACTCTTTCTCCTTCACCCGGACGAGAAGACATAGTAGCAGTCGGACACGGTCGGCCAGCAGGTCGAATTGTCAGCGAAAAAAACCCTCTGCGTGCTCGATTGACAGGCGGTTCACGACGACGAGTTCACGGATTGCGCTATTTTAAATCAATACGGATGAGGACTGATTTGTCGCCCCTCCTTCTGCTCACAGAACCTGCTAATTCTTTTTATGGATCACACGTGGTGGTGACCGCTCGAAACCAATCTCCTTTCAGTCTCGGCGGATCATAGGTCCCAACGATAATGCACAAACGCAACCCTAATTTCCCTTGAATCCAACACTCATACTAACAGATCCAGAATTGATCAAGATTCTGATTAGAAAACAATGGATTGACCGGCTGTGTCCAGGATTGCCCCATGCCGGGTTATCCACTGCAACAGTTCCTTGTCGTCTCTTCTTTATGCGACCAATCACGAGCTTTTTGATTCCTGAAAATCTCCCTTCAAAACACAATACCACCGTGCGATCAGCCCCATGGTGGGTACCAAATGTCGTGGTTTTGTCACGACATATGTCCTCGTGCAAGGACTTAGGTGTGAGGCCATCACAACCATGTGGCGGCTTGAGATGGGTTGGTCGGAATCGAGAGACGTGGATTTACCCAGGTTCGGCCCCTCCGATGGAGGTAAAAGCCTACGTCCTGCTTGTGTTTCATTGATGAAGATGATGATCTCGATTACAAGGGTGCAGACTCGCCACCTCTAATCTCGTGGGTGTCTAATCTGTCTATCTCATGATTTGTCTTGTCTAGACCTAAGTTGTAAATCTTGTCCCTCTTGGGGCGCCTTACCCCTCCTTATATAGATGGAAGGGGTAGGTTTACATGTAGAGTCCTACTAGGAGTAGGAAAATGTTTAGTCTCTCTTGAATCCTAATCCGGGTCTTGTTTCCTTTTTGTGGGAGTCTTTCCTCTTCTTGGGCCTTCTCTTCTGAGCCGGCCTTCTTGGCCTCTCTATGAGCCACCTTATGCCAGGGTGCACGCCTGGCCTTGGGCCTTTGTCATTTGTGTGAGTCGCCCGCCAGGTCACTGTTGAGTCGCTTGTGAGTCGCCAAGTCCTTGGCGGGTCATACTTCAAGTCGAGTTACACCGTCGGGTATATCCCCGACACCATGTGATTCATGATGCACTATTTATGTTACAGTTCTTTACCTTTATGCGAGCATCATTGAAATCGTCATGTCTAGGTAGGGGCGTTAAACAATAGAGCTTGTTGGGAGGAAACCCAATTTTATTTGTTTTGATTTTTCTTTTGTTTCTGTTTTTGAGTGTTGCACACATTATTACCTTTGTAATAATTGTGTTTTCTTGTTTTAACTAGCGTTTGAGCCAAGTAAGACCTTTGGGATGGTCTATGGTGTTTGCAATTTGATCTTGCTGAAAAATAGAAACTTTCGCTCTCAGTCCAGGAATTTTATAAATTCACTCGAACGTGATTTTGATCTGAATTTGTTACACAAAATTGGCTTAAAAATTCCCCGGAGTTTCCTAAGTTTTAAGAATTTTTGGAGTTATAAAAGTATTCGAAGTAAATAGATTGCTACACACTGTTCTGTTTTTGATAGATTCTTTTTTTGTGTGTGTGTTGTTTGCTTATTTTGATGGATCTATGGGTTGTATCGTGTGGTATGAACCATGTAGAAGTTGGAATACAGTAAATATAACATCAATATAAATAAATAATGAGTTCACAACAATACCTAAAGTGGTGATTTATTTTTCGTGTACTAAAGGATATCATGAGTTTTTTGTTGAGTTTTTTGTTGCGAAGTTTTCAAGTTTTGGGTGATCTGATGGACTATGGAATAAGGAGGGGCAAGAGCCTAAGCTTGGGGATGCCCAAGGCACCCCAAGTTATATTCAAGGATACCAAAGAGCCTAAGCCTGGGGAGGCCCCAGAAGGCTTCCCCTCTTTCGTCTTCAATCGATCGGTAAATTTACTTGAGGCTATATTTTTATTCGCCACATGATATGTGTTTTGCTTGGAGCGTCTTGTATGATGTGAGTCTTTACTTTTCAGTTTTCCACAATCATCCTTGCTGCACACATCTTTTGAGACAGAGACACACACTAAATTAGAATTTATTGGAATACTCTTTATGCTTCACTTATATTTTTTGAGCTAGGCAATGTTGCTCTAGTACTTCACTTATATCTTTTAGAGCACGACGGTGTTGTGGAATTATTAAACTCTCGTACCTCACTTGGATTATTTTTGGAGTTCTTTAAACAGCACGGTAATTGGTTTAGGTTATGAATTTAGTCCTAATATAATAGGCATCCAAGAGGGATATAATAAGAACTTTCATATTAAGTGCATTGAATATGATGAGAAGTTTCATTCCTTGCATATAGTTTTGAGATGTGAAGATGGTAATATGAGAGTCATGCTTGTAAGTAATTGTGAATTAGAAAAAATACTTGTATTCAAGCTTGTGATTCCTGTAGCATGCATGTATGGTGAACCGTTATGTGATGAAGTCAGAGCATGACTTGTTTAATGATTGTCAACCTTTGTGTGGAGGTTGGGATCGCGCGATGGTTAACTCCTACCAAACCCTTACCCTAGGAGCATGCGTCTAATACTTTGCTTCGATAAATAATAGGATTTTGCAATAAGTATGTGCGTTATTTATGACTAATGTTGAGTTCATGGATTATACGCACTCTCACCCTTCCACCTTTGCTTGCCTCTCTAGTACCGTGCAACTTTCATCGGTACATTAAACCCACCTTTCATAAAACAACCACCATATATTTTCCTCAAAACAGCCATCATACCTACCTATTATGGCATTTTCATAGTCATTCCGAGATATATTGCCATGCAACACCATCGTCCTGTTTTTTATGACACACACCATCACCTCCATATTGCTTATAGAGTCATACTTTGTTCTAGCTATCGAGTTGTAATCTTTGAGTTGTAAGTAAATAAAAGTGTGATGATTTGCATTATTAGATCATTGTCCCGTGTGAGAAAAGGATGATGGAAAAAATAAAAAACTTGTGAGCTATGATTCCCTCACAAATTGGGATGAGTATCCGGACTTTACAGAAAAAATAAAAGAGGCCAGCGAAGCCCATAAAAAATAAAAGAGGCCAAAGAAGCCCACGAAAAAGAAAAAAACGAAAAAATTAAAAAAAATAGGGAAAAAATGAGAGAAAGAGAGAAGGGACAATGCTACTCTCTTTTTCCACACTTGTGCTTCAAAGTAGCACCATGTTCTTCATAGAGAGTCTCCTATTTTGCCACTTTCATATAACTAGTGGAATTACATCTTTTGTACGACCACTTAGTTTTCTTTTTGAGCTTTCATGCACTTATAGCTCTAGTGCATTTTTTGCATGGCAATCCCTACTCACTCAGGTTAATATATATTGATGGGCATCTCCATAGCCCATTGATATGCCTAGTTGATGTGAGACTATCTTCCTTTTTTTTGCAACCTCCACCACATTCTATTTCACCTCTAGTGCTATATCCATGGCTCATGCTCAGGTATTGCGCGAGAGTTAAAAAGGTTTGAGAACATAAAAAGTGTGAAACAATTGCGTGATTTTAATCGGGGTTGTGCATGATTTAGATACTTTGTGTGGTGAAGATGCAGCATAGCCAAACCACATGATTTTGTAGGGATAACTTTCTAAGACCATGTTATTTCGAAAGGAAGCAATTACCTTATTAGTATGCTTGAAGTATTATTGTTTTTTGTCAATATAGACTTTTGTTTTGAGTCTTTTGGATCTAAATATTAATGCCACAATAGAAAATATTACATGGATAAATATGTTAGGTAGCATTCCACATCAAATTTTTTGTTTTTATCATTTACCTACTCGAGGACGAGCAGGAATTAAGCTTGATGATGCTTGATACGTCTCCAACGTATCTATAGTTTTTGATTGTTCCATGCTATTATATTATTTGTTTTGGAAATTTATATGCATTTATATGCCATTTTATATTATTTTTGGGACTAACCTATTAATCTAGAGCCTAGTGACAGTTTCTGTTTTCTCCACGTTTTTGAGTATTGTAGATAAGGAATATTAAACAGAGTCCAAACGGAATAAAATCTCCGGAAAGATTTTTCTTGGACCAGAAGACAGGCAACATGCTTGGAGTAGGGGGCAAGGTAATTGCCAGAAGGCCAAGAAAGTCTACAGGGCGCGCCCTCGGGGGTGGTTGCGCCCCTGGCTTGTGGCCCCCCTACAGGTGTCCTAATCCTAATTCTTGGCCTATAAATTCCCAAATATTCCCGTATCGCCAAAAAGAGACACGAAAATACTTTTGCGCCACCAGGAGCATTTATTCCTGAGAGATCCAATCTGGGAGCCTTTTTCGGTAATCAGCCGGAGAGGGAATTGATCATGGAGGGTATCTACATCAACTCCATTGCCCCTCCGATGATGTGTGAGTAGTTCACCACAGACCTATGGGTCCATAGCTAGTAGCTAGATGTCTTGTTCTCTCTCTTTGATCTTCAATACCATGTTCTTCATGATCTTCATGGAGATCTATCCGATGTAATACTCTTTTGAAGTGTGTTTGTCGAGATCCGATGAATTGTGAGTTTATGTTCAGATTATCCATGAATATTATTTGAGTCTCTTCTGAATTCTTATATGAATGATTTCATATCTTTGCAAGTATCTTCGAATTATTGTTTGGTTTGGCCAACTAGATTGGTAATTCTTGCAATGGCAGAAGTGCTTAGTTTTGGGTTCAATCTTGCGGTGTCTTCACCCAGTGACAAAGTAGGGGCAGCGAGGCATGTATTGTATTGTTGCCATCAAGGATTAAAAGATGGGGTTTTCATCATATTGCTTGAGTTTATCCCTCTACATCATGTCATATTACTTAATGCATTACTCTGTTCTTCCTGAACTTAATACTCTACATGCAGGCAAGAGTCGGACGATGTGTGGAGTAATAGTAGTAGATGCAGAATTGTTTTGGTCTACTTGACACAGACGTGATGCCTATATGCATAATCATTGCCTTGGATATCTTCATAATTATTCGCTTTTCTATCAATTGCTAGACAGTAATTTGCTTACCCACCATATTATTTTCCTTTATGAGAGAAGCCCCTAGGGAAACTTATGGCCCCGGGGTCTATTTTCCATATTATATTTTCAGATCTATAAACCAAAAATACTAAAAATACTTTGCTGCAATTTATTTACTTTTGTTTTACTTCCAGATCTATCAGTATTTTATATCTATCTCTATCAGATCTCATCCTTGCAAATAACTCTGAAGGGATTGACAACCCATTTATAGCGTTGGGTGCAAGTGTTTGATTATTTGTGTAGGTACTACTATTGGAGCATTGCTTGTTCCTCCTATTGGATTGATACCTTGGTTCTCAAAAAACTGAGGGAAATACTTATCTACTTCGCTGCATCACTGTTTCATCTTCAAGGGGAAACCAACGCAAGCTCAAGAGGTAGCAGTTTTCTGGTGTCCGAGCGGGGCATTGAAGCTAACCCGGATAAGATCAAGGCAATCAATTCGCTTGGTAAGCCGGCCAATATCAATCAGGTCCAGTGCATGGCAGGTCGTATCACGGCATTAAGCCGGTTCATAAGACGCCATGGTGAGAAGGCACTCCTTCTTTATCAACTGCTCAAGAAGACGGATACTTTCGTCTCGACAGACGCGGCCAATGAAGCTTTCGAAGCCCTCAAAAAACAGTTGGCTAAGCCGCCCATTTTAGCTGCCCCGACCGACAAAGAGCCCATGCTCCTACACATTGTTGCTAATTCTAGGGCGGTAAGTGTTGTAGTTGTCGTTGAGCGCAAGGAACAAGGTAAAGAATATCCGGTTCAGCGGCCAATGTATTTTGTTAGTGAAGTGCTAAGCTTTTCCAAGGAGCGGTATCCACATTGGCAAAAGCTGATCTTTGGGTTTTTATGGCAAGACCGAAGGTGAAGCATTACTTCCAGGAGCATCCAATTAGTGTGGTTAGTTCAGCCCCATTTGGGCACATCATACAGAACTAAGAGGCTACATGTCATATTGCTAAGTGGGCAATTGAACTTGGTCCCCATTATGTTGAAAGCACATATGCTCCCTTGGTGATTTTGATAATTTATGAGCACATACATTGTCTCTTGGACCAACACTTTTACCTAGATATTTCAGGAAAAGTCCATGGAGAGCTATGGCTTAAGGTTTATGTGGACATGCCCCTCGACGCAAGAAAGGAACAATATTGGATCAAGCCTCAAGCTAGAGGACTCTTCATTTTATATTTGTGAGAAATCACTCTTGAGTCCATAGGAAAGCCAATACTATTAAAAGGGGGATGAGGTAATAAAATGAACTGATTGCCCAAATGCTCAAAGTTAGCCACCAAAACACTTAGTCATTTTCCCCGCATATCCACTGTGTCAAGATCCACATACACAAATTCGGTATCACTAACATTTCCATATTAGACCCACCGAGTTTGACCTTGTACAGAAACCCTAGCCATTCCCACCAAATCGGTGCTACCGAGTTCACTGTGACCAACATTCCGTTGCCAAGATACATGTGACATCCTCGACGTTTGCTACAGTAATGATTGTAATTAAGCGACACTGATCCCGCGCTAATGATGCCACGTCATCGGAAGTGATATCAATGATCACGTGTTGGTTGAAACCGAATCAAATTCGAAGCTTTAAGAATAAAGTCAGACGAGAAAAGATTTTCGTGTTGTTGAAATAAAAACGTCGGGGAGTTATCAAAAATTCCCTAACGGATCATAATATCGAACCGGGCACTTTAGGGATTATCGGTAAACACTATATATTTAAATGTGGGTATTGAATGAGATGAATAAAGGAAATATAGTAAATGAAAATAACTAAATAAAAGAAAGAATTAAAAGTATGTGTAATAAATTGTAAAAGAAAGTATAATAAAAAAAGGTATTTGAAAAGAAAAATCAAATAGTAAAATAAATAATAGAAAAAGAAAACCCAAAAAAGAAAAAGAAAAAAAAGAAAGAAAGCAAGCTAACCTCCCCCCCTGGCCGAGCTAGGCCAAGTGGCCCAGCTGGCGAGGCCCTCCCGCGTCGGCCCCCTCCACTCCCGTGAAACCCTAGGCAACTGCCTCCTCCCGATTCCCCCACCCCGCCGCCACCTCTCCCTCCCCTCTCGCAGTCTCTCTCTCTCCCTGCCCACGAGAGTTCCCCCCCCACCGAGACCCCCCACGAGAGACTTCTCTCTCTCTCTCTCGTGCTCCCTCCCCCACGACCCTCCCTCCCGCACGAACCCCATCTCGCCCCCACCCCCAGGAGCCCCTCTCCCACGTCGCCTCCCCCATCCCAGATCCTCCCGCCGGCGCGCCTCCCCCCACGCCGGCGAGCCGATCCCCCATCTCCCTCCCCCACGGCCTCCTCCTTCCCGCCGGCGAGCCCCCCCACGGCCTCCTCCTCCCGCCGGCGAGTTCCCCTCCCACGACCTCATCCTCCCGCGGCGAGCCCCCCTCGGCCTCCACCCCGCCGGTAGGGGCCCCGGCCACCTCGGCCCTCCACCTCGCCGGCCTACTACCCCGCCCCCGTCGGCCTTCCTCTCGCTCGGTCCAGGAGGGACCGGGCACGGAGACTTCTTCGCCTCGCCGGGTCCGGCCGGCTCCCCCTCGCCGGCACGACCTCTCCGGTGACCGGCATCATCGTCACCGTCACCGCCTCATCCGCCTCCACGCCGTCTCCTCCGCCCCTTCCCGCGAACTCTGGCTTCACCGGCCCCTCCCATCAACGTCGGTGAGCCCCTCCTCGGGCTCCTCCCACCATGTCGTTCTCCTCGCCGTCCCGGTTCCGTTCCGGCAAACGGGACCTCGATCCGTCGACGGTAGACTCCGGTAGGTAGGATTGAACATTGGGTTCTTGTATGTTGAGTTAGCACAGAGTTGTTTCTCTGTTGTGTGTTGACACAGAGGGAGATGAGAGTTTTGAGAGAAAAGAAAAAACAAATGTTGTATTCCATATGTATGTATGTATGTATTTGATACCCGTATTTATGTATGTATTTGCGTATATATGCATGTGGAGAAATACGACATTTGTATGGTTATATATTTGTGATTAAAAATGTGTTTTTGGCCTAGGGTCACTTACCGGTGGGGCCAATGCACCCGCTGTCTATGACAGGGAGGCCCCACGCGATAGTTAAAATAAAAATAAAAATAATCTTTTTATTAAATAAATAAATAAATAGATATATTACTTAAATTAATTAATTAGAATAATGAGAGAATGACACGTGGGTCCCCCACTAAATTAATCCGATTAATTAATAATTAATCTTAATAAAAACTTGTGCCTATGACGTTCGGGACCCGCTGGTCAGTTGACCAGTCAAATGTTGATGTCAGCATGACATCGCGATGATGTCATAATGAGATTTTATTATAATAGCTAAATCTGTTTTTAATTCCTAAATAATTAATAAAACTTTGAAAATTAATATAAAATAATCCGTAAGTCAGATCAAAATATTTTCAACATGAAAGTTGATCAGCAAAACGAGACGAACCCGGATACACGGTCCATTCGTCTGTCACGCGTCCCTAGCATAGCAAACATGGAACTTTTCCATCGTTTCCAGTATAACCGGTCCCGGAAAATATCGTCAGATATTCTTCCGACCCGTCTATGACGGATGTTGCTGCGTTAGTTCATGTCTAGCCTGCATCTTGCCATGTCATGCTTTGTGTTGCATCAGTTCTATTATTTATTGTTTCTTCCCCCTCTTCTTACCGGTAGACCCCGAGACTGACGCTGCCGCCGGGTACATCTACGACCCTGCCGATCAGTCCTTTGCCGCAGAGCAGCAAGGCAAGCAAACTCCCCTTGATCATTCCTATATCGCCTATGTCTTTCTTCCTACTGCTTGCATTAGTATTTTGCTACTGTTGTAGTTAGCTCCTATATCTGATGCATAGCCTAATTTTGATGAACTGCTACTTTCATTCCTGTATCCTTAATATGCTTAGTATAGGTGGAGCAGTCATCCCCTCTGACCCCGTAGTTCAGTTGCCCCGCTTATTTTCAAATCTCGATCTCTGATCGATGAGCCAGACCCGACACAACACATTCACCCCCCCTTTGTTGTACGACGCTACAGAGATACTATCGGGTACCGAGGGTGACACCTCACTAAGTACTCCTGATGATATCTCTGTAGTATAGCTAGTCGGTTGTGGTTATCGAGGGTGATTCCTCTTTCACCATTCCCGATGACGTCTGTGTCGTGCCACCCCGCGAGTGTGGGACCCCCGAGGGTGATTCCTCTAAGCCCACCTTGACGGGTACATCGTTCGGAATCCAACGAGGGTGATACCTCGAATTCCCCCGATATTACAACCACACAGTTACTCGACCATGTTACTGGGATCATTGGTGTTTAGTTGTAAGACGGGTGGATTCCCGTGAGACTGTGTTGATGGCCTAATTAAAATGCTAATGGATTTGGGTATTTGATCTGGGTTGGTCGAAGACCTTTTCGCACTAACCGGCTACGCGGGAAGAATTATGGGTACTCGGCATCGCGGTATCAGCCGAAGCTTTTCAGATGCCAGCAATGTAGCGGCGCGCGCCCGAGTGGTCCCGAGATGCATCGCGCTTGTGATTAAGGGATGCTAGGACTGACGTCGGCCGCCCACGCCACGTGCAGGAGCGTGAAGGGGAACTGGGCCCACGAACCCTTTGTGCTTAGGATTTAGACCGGCGGGCTGGCCTCTCTGATTAGTCTTAGGTGGGGCTGCGACGTGTCGATATTCCGAGGCCGGGCAGGACCCAGAAAAGTATGTCCGGGCAGAGTGTTATCGAGCGTGACGGGACATGTGGTGCACCCCTCCAGGGATGAAAATTAACTATTCGGATAGCCGTGTCCACGGTTACAGGACGACTTGGAGTTGTGCCCCGATCTTTTACAACTACAATTGTTACTTAACTGGAATTAGTTTGCCTCGGGATTGCTTCCTCGCAGGGAGTCGAGGGAGGATCTTTAGGCGTGACCTCACTTTAATATTGCTGCAACAATATGACTATTTATGTTTTACCCCTGTTCTACTCTCGTCTATTGCTGCAAGACCCTGAAGATGCTAGTCTTCGATAGGACTAGGCCTTCTCTCTCTATTCTCGCATTGCTGCAGTCAGTCCACATATAACCCCCTTCTTTGATACTGATGCATAATTAGAATAGTTCTGATGTAAGACTTGCGAGTACCTTGGATGAGTACTCACCGCTGCTTTGCTCCCCCCTTGTCCCCTTGATCCGTTTGCTGCGACCAGATGATGGAGCCCAGGAGATGGAGGTCCCCGCCGCCGACGACTGCTACCCCGATGGTGCCTACTACTACGTGGAGGCCGCTGATGTTCAGGAGTAGTTAGGAGGTTCCCAGGCAGGAGGCCTCGCCTCGTTCGATCGTTGTATCTTTTGTGCTAGCCTTCTCTAAGGCACCCCATGTTTTATGTCTGTACTCAGATATTTTGTTGCTTCCGCTGACTCGTGTGTTTATCGAGCTTTCGTATTCTAGCCCTCGAGGCCCCTGGCTTGTAATATGAAGCTGATGTTATTTTATTTGTGTCTAGAGTTGTGTTGTGATATCTTCCCGTGAGTCCTTGGGTTTGATCGTACGCATTTGCGTGTATGGTTAGCGTACGATTAAGCCGAGGGCGTCACAAGTTGGTATCAGAGCCGACTGCCTGTAGGTAGCCCCCTTTCCAACTCCTTGGCCGAAGTTAAGTCTAGTGTTTGAAAAACTTTACTAACACTGATGTTGTGGCTTACGGGCCCACATCTCAATTGGGTGGTATTAGTATCTTTTACTCCTTTCCTATACTCTGGGCTCTTCTCTCTCTTCTCTTTCGGGTTAAAGATTTTACTAACTCTAACATTAGGTTCGCGTAAATATTTTCTCCCAAGGAGTCTCGTATTTCAGACGATGGCTTGATCTATCAAAAGACTCCGAAGTTACTCTCTGATGTTATCTCGAGAACTAGTGCCTATCGCTCTTGCGATTTCCTTTCCTCCGACTACCACTATGGATGACTACATACATATGTCGTTCATACTTTCTTCTCCAATTGTTCTTTTTGTTACGAGATGCAACGAATTACCTTATCGAGGATTTGTCTGTCATCAGTTGTCATGGGTTCCGATAGCTCTCTAATTACTATTCGGTCTTCCGAAATCCTCCGTAGCCACATGTTCATGACCTTTCTAACCTGCTTGCATTATGGTTAAATCCATATGTCTAGCAGCATTCATTAAAATCCTTTGTGATTTTCTTGTGATTTTATTGATTCTACCCTTTTGTGAATGCACACGATCATCTGTTGTGACTCATATAAGTTATCTACCGGCTCAGACGTCCTTCCAGACCGAGTTGGTTCTCGACAAATCAATTTTTGGTGGGTTGTCCATCTAAGTCCATTCAACCTACTTGTATTTGATTGGAGCACCTGATTACGATACGCTAACCTGGAAATCATAATTCCTTTGGTAATTAAGTATCGTTATTTTTCAGATGTTCTATTAACACGATGCATTGCATCCTATATCCCTCTGATTGAGTACCGTTACTCACATCAGATCATTTGTGGATTGTCAGACTCATTCCGAGTTATTATCCGACGACATCCTTTGCTTTAGAAAATTCTTGTGATTGCTTCCCCTGACACATGATGCCATTGGTAAAATTGTGTCTTCTCCCTTTGATAAGTTGTACCATACGATTTGTCAGCCATGCCCTTCAAGCATGTGTTAATTGATCTTGGAGTGTATGGTATATGTTCCTAAGATACCCCGATGGGTTGAACCTATGCCTTCCAAAATCAATATGACCCGAAGAGTTTTCTCGAGTCTTACTCTTCTGGTGTTATGCCGATTATTCTTTCTAAGCTACAACCTGATCAAAGGCGAGGAATAAATGGCAGGTGATGCATTGATGAAGTGGGAGTCGACCTTGAACTCTGTGTTCATGCCCATGGAAACAACGTTGATCCTATCGTAGAAACTTCTCGTATCAATAATCATTCATTATATAATTTAATCTGGTATCTGTGACCTTATACTTTACAATCATGGTTCCGACCATGTTTTCCTACCTTGACTTCATTCTCGTACGAGTTAAAGTACTTGTCTTCTTCAGATCGACACGCTGGTCCAAACCGTAAAGTTGATCTACCTCCGAGTATTATTCCTTGTAGCTCGAGGATATCGCGGAGCTATGGAACTTCTTGTGAGCTCCTCATCAATTATGATATTTTCCTTAATTCCAGTTGCCTCATGTTTGAGTTGTTGGACACGCGAGTACATCGATATCTGAATCGAATACGCATTGCGATTCAACAATTTTTAGTAATCTTCCTTGTTTACGAGTTTGTACTCGATCTTGTCATTCCAAGCTGTTAAGCTACCTCATCATCGTCATGTTGGAGCTCGATCATGCTATCTATAACCTTCATTCCTCGAACACAATTCCAACTGTGTGTTAAGCTTGCATCGAGCTTTCCACATCATGTTGGTTGTCCTGAAAGGCAATCTCAATTCTAAGCGAGCAGTCTTATCTGTGTTTCCGACAACCTCTTGCTTCATCATTCCCTTGCTTGATGTCGTCGCTAAACGATTACATCTTCATGAAATTTCTCGACAAATGTGTCGTGATCACCATCAGCATTCGGAGCTCTTGGAGGGTATCAATTGAATGCATGTTGAGAAATACCATCCCTTTCCCTCAATGATTGTATTATCATCGACACCCGTGTTGCTTTCCCTCCAACACAAACGTGTTCATGTTTTGTGTTGTCCTTTGTGTTACTCACTGTCCAGCTTATGTTATCTTCTACCTTGGAGTATTACTATCTGGTATGTCAAGAATGTCGTGAAAATTGCACGCGTATTAAGAATTCTTGATATAGTAATACTTCTTGCCATCACCATTCATTTCTTGGTCCCGTGTTGTTTCTAACCGGTATACCGACAAATGAACTCTGATGTGTGATTCCCATACTTCTGTCAACCCTATCCCCTTGAGGTTAACAACTGATTGTTTCCTTCTTGGTGTGTTGGGTGTTGACTCATCATTTTAGCATTGGTTGTGCTACTCAACCCGTATTTCCGAGTGCACCCTTCGAACAATATTTAATTGTTGTTGTTCCCTCGAGCATACGACATTATACCATTTGATTTGACAAATGCTATCTCCTTAATATTATAAATTTTGGAAGTTCAACACTGGTAAAATCTTGAGGGATTGCTGTTGAGCCTATCAGCCACACCCTCAACTTCTCTATGTACCACGAAGAAGCTCTTGAAATCATTATCCTTGTGCCTAGCTCATGAAGAATATGTGGATAGTAGGATTGTATTTCCCAAAGTTCACGTGCACTCTTTCCACCGTGAATATGGAAAGTTTTGTTTCGCTTCCTCTCGTGAAATACCAAATCATTCACGCATGTGCGAAGTGTTATATGTTTTGATGATTTGCTATCCTCACTCCATATAATTTCTCTTAGCACGTCAAGCTACTGACTGATTTGATCAAGGAAAAGGAGTTCTTTCATAAGAGCTAATCCATACTTACACATGCATCCTTGTTATCTTCGATGATGGTGTCCAAATGAGAACCCAGTTGCATTTTGACGTACAAATTCTATGTGGGCAGGAATGTCTTGACATTGTGTTCATATGTATTAAATCAAACTCTTGATTCAAGAATTGCTTGTGTAGTTCATATCATGAGAATCTTGCGTCTTCATTTTTCTTCTCAGTCATCTTGAGTGTGAGGTGTCCCGGCACCAATCAGATCTAATTCTCTGGCAAATATGATGGTTGGAACCTTTCCCAATAATTATAACTTTGGTCTTTAGGAAAACCGGTACAGTGATGTCTTGTCTGGCACACTGGGTCGGAGGACCTATTGTTATAAATCCTTCCATATGTAAGGTTCGCCATTCTACCATGAGGAAACTGTATGACTTAACTTTGTAAGTTGTCCCTCCTGGTTCCTCTTTGTATATCCATAAGTCCAACCTTTATCTGATGACCATGTCGATGCTACCCCAAAGCACGGATGTGGTACTCTAAATTCAACAGGAACAATTGGAAGCGCGATGCTAAATTGTTCCTGATCAATTATCCAAACCACATGGTATGGATAAACATGATGATTCTTCTTGTCTCTTTACCAAGATGGTTTTGTACTGGATGACCTATCATGTATACCATACTCTAGGATTTCCTCGGGAATGGTATACTCTAATACTTGTGTGTGTGAACACATTTTCCTTTCCCATTGGTCTGTTTGATTTTTATTGTGGCATAACTTATCTAAGCAGTGTTAATTCCCTGCTTAGGGAAAATTCTTGGTGTACAACTCTGTCAGTAAGACCGTGTTACTATTGTGGATAACATTCCGGTAGCCGTCGGTGGACAGAACCTTGCCTATTGGCCCGCCTCGTTTCAACGAGTAGGAAAATGGTTCTATTCGTTCCCCGCCCTTGGTATCGACGATGTTGCCAATATAACTGACAGGTTATCCTCTGACATGTCCTGTTACCAAGACCATTTAATATGTCACCCCTCTGTCTTCTCTCGGCCCACATGGTGGACCCATAACCCAAAGTTCCACAAGATTGAAATCTGACTCTCCTGTACATCTTTGACTCCAAAGTATCCTTTACACTTGGCTTCGTATGAAATTCTCGAGCCACCGTTCAATGTACCGATCACTCTTCGGTCCGGATATTATCCAACATACTAAAGATGAAGTCCACATTTTTCATGACAATCTGAAGGTTGCCCAGTCTCGTCAGATGAGTCGGTATGACCGTCATCATCAAGATATGGTATATCAACCTGGCGTAAAGGCTGATCTTCACGTCACACCAATGAGAGGTGCACATTGTTTTAAGATCAAGAGCAAGTTAGCTTCTCGCTATATTGGTCCTTTCATTGTTTTCGAAAGGCGAGAAAAAGTGGCTTACCAATTTGGAACTGCCGGCGAACCTTTCTCAGGTTCACGATGTCTTCCATGCTTCTCAACTCCGTCGCTGCTTCAAGGACCCTATTCGAGCAGTGGATCACGATATGCTTGAACTACAACAAGACCTCTCTTATAAAGAGCATCCGGTCCGCATTCTCGACCAAGCTGAACGTAAGACTCGTCGCAAGGTCACCAAGTTCCTTAAGGTGAAGTGGTCAAATCACTCTGAAGAGGAAGCCACTTGGGAACGCGAGGATCATCTTCGTGATGAATACCCCGGGGTCTTCCCCTCTACCTCTTAATTCTCGGGACGAGAATTCTTGTTAGTAGGGGAGAATTGTGACATCCTCGACTTTTGCTACAGTAATGATTGTAATTAAGCGACACTGATCCCGCGCTAATGATGCCACGTCATCGGAAGTGATATCAATGATCTCGTGTTGGTTGAAACCGAATCTAATTCGAAGCTTTAAGAATAAAGTCAGACGAGAAAAGATTTTCGTGTTGTTGAAATAAAAACGTCGGGGAGTTATCAAAAATTCCCTAACGGATTATAATATCGAACCGGGCACTTTAGGGATTATCGGTAAACACTATATATTTAAATGTGGGTATTGAATGAGATGAATAAAGGAAATATAGTAAATGAAAATAACTAAATAAAAGAAAGAATTAAAAGTATGTGTAATAAATTGTAAAAGAAAGTATAATAAAAAAAAAGGTATTTGAAAAGAAAAATCAAATAGTAAAATAAATAATAGAAAAAGAAAACCAAAAAAACAAAAAGAAAAAAACGAAAGAAAGCAAGCTAACCTCCCCCCTGGCCGAGCTAGGCCAAGTGGCCCAGCTGGCCAGGCCCTCCCGCGTCGGCCCCCTCCACTCCCCTGAAACCCTAGGCAACTGCCTCCTCCCGATTCCCCCACCCCGCCGCCACCTCTCCCTCCCCTCTCGCAGTCTCTCTCTCTCCCTGCCCACGAGAGTTCCCCCCCACCGAGACCCCCCACGAGAGACTTCTCTCTCTCTCGTGGCTCCCTCCCCCATGACCCTCCCTCCCGCATGAACCCCATCTCGCCCCCACCCCCAGGAGCCCCTCTCCCACGTCGCCTCCCCCCTCCCAGATCCTCCCGCCGGCGCGCCTCCCCCCACGCCGGCGAGCCGATCCCCCATCTCCCTCCCCCACGGCCTCCTCCTTCCCGCGGCGAGCCCCCCCCCACGGCCTCCTCCTCCCGCCGGCGACTTCCCCTCCCACGACCTCATCCTCCCACGGAGAGCCCCCCCTCGGCCTCCACCCCGCCGGCAGGGGCCCCGGCCACCTCGGCCCTCCACCTCGCCGGCCTACTACCCCGCCCCCGTCGGCCTTCCTCCCGCTCGGTCCAGGAGGGACCGGGCAGGGAGACTTCTTCGCCTCGCCGGGTCCGGCCGGCTCCCCCTCGCCGGCACGACCTCTCCGGTGACCGGCATCATCGTCACCGTCACCGCCTCGTCCGCCTCCACGCCGTCTCCTGCGCCCCTTCCCGCGAACTCTGGCTTCACCGGCCCCTCCCATCAACGTCGGTGAGCCCCTCCTCAGGCTCCTCCCACCATGTCGTTCTCCTCGCCGTCCCGGTTCCGTTCCGGCAAACGGGACCTCGATCCGTCGACGGTAGACTCCGGTAGGTAGGATTGAACATTGGGTTCTTGTATGTTGAGTTAGCACAGAGTTGTTTCTCTGTTGTGTGTTGACACAGAGGGAGATGAGAGTTTTGAGAGAAAAGAAAAAACAAATGTTGTATTCTGTATGTATGTATGTATGTATTTGATACCCGTATTTATGTATGTATTTGCGTATATATGCATGTGGAGAAATACGACATTTGTATGGTTATATATTTGTGATTAAAAATGTGTTTTTGGCCTAGGGTCACTTACCGGTGGGGCCAATGCACCCGCTGTCTATGACAGGGAGGCCCCACGCGATAGTTAAAATAAAAATAAAAATAATCTTTTTATTAAATAAATAAATAAATAGATATATTAGTTAAATTAATTAATTAGAATAATGAGAGAATGACACGTGGGTCCCCCACTAAATTAATCTGATTAATTAATAATTAATCTTAATAAAAACTTGTGCCTATGACGTTCGGGACCCGCTGGTCAGTTGACCAGTCAAATGTTGATGTCAGCATGACATCGCGATGATGTCATAATGAGATTTTATTATAATAGCTAAATCTGTTTTTAATTCCTAAATAATTAATAAAACTTTGAAAATTAATATAAAATAATCCGTAAGTCAGATCAAAATATTTTCAACATGAAAGTTGATCAGCAAAACGAGACGAACCCGGATACACGGTCCATTCGTCTGTCACGCGTCCCTAGCATAGCAAACATGGAACTTTTCCATCGTTTCCAGTATAACCGGTCCCGGAAAATATCGTCAGATATTCTTCCGACCCGTCTATGACGGATGTTGCTGCGTTAGTTCATGTCTATCCTGCATCTTGCCATGTCATGCTTTGTGTTGCATCGGTGCTATTATTTATTGTTTCTTCCCCCTCTTCTTACCGGTAGACCCCGAGACTGACGCTGCCGCCGGGTACATCTACGACCCTGCCGATCAGTCCTTTGCCGCAGAGCAGCAAGGCAAGCAAACTCCCCTTGATCATTCCTATATCGCCTATGTCTTTCTTCCTACTGCTTGCATTAGTATTTTGCTACTGTTGTAGTTAGCTCCTATATCTGATGCATAGCCTAATTTTGATGAACTGCTACTTTCATTCCTGTATCCTTAATATGCTTAGTATAGGTGGAGCAGTCATCCCCTCTGACCCCGTAGTTCAGTTGCCCCGCTTATTTTCAAATCTCGATCTCTGATCGATGAGCCAGACCCGACACAACACATTCACCCCCCCTTTGTTGTACGACGCTACAGAGATACTATCGGGTACCGAGGGTGACACCTCACTAAGTACTCCTGATGATATCTCTGTAGTATAGCTAGTCGGTCGTGGTTATCGAGGGTGATTCCTCTTTCACCATTCCCGATGACGTCTCTGTCATGCCACCCCGCGAGTGTGGGACCCCCGAGGGTGATTCCTCTAAGCCCACCTTGACGGGTACATCGTTCGGAATCCAACGAGGGTGATACCTCGGATTCCCCCGATGTTACAACCACACAGTTACTCGACCATGTTACTAGGATCATTGCTATTTAGTTGTAAGACGGGTGGATTCCCGTGAGACTGTGTTGATGGCCTAATTAAAATGCTAATGGATTTGGGTATTTGATCTGGGTTGGTCGGAGACCTTTTCGCACTAACCGGCTACGCGGGAAGAATTATGGGTACTCGGTGTCGCGGTATCAGCCGAAGCTTTTCAGATGCCAGCAATATAGCGGCGCGCGCCCGAGTGGTCCCGAGATGCATCGCGCTTGTGATTAAGGGATGCTAGGACTGACGTCGGCCGCCCACGCCACGTGCAGGAGCGTGAAGGGGAACTGGGCCCACGAACCCTTTGTGCTTAGGATTTAGACCGGCGGGCTGGCCTCTCTAATTAGTCTTAGGTGGGGCTGCGACGTGTCGATATTCCGAGGCCGGGCAGGACGCAGAAAAGTATGTCCGGGCAGAGTGTTATCGAGCGTGACGGGACATGTGGTGCACCCCTGCAGGGATGAAAATTAACTATTCAGATAGCCGTGTCCACGGTTACAGGACGACTTGGAGTTGTGCCCCAATCTTTTACAACTACAATTGTTACTTAACTGGAATTAGTTTGCCTCGGGATTGCTTCCTCGCAGGGAGTCGAGGGGGGATCTTTAGGCGTGACCTCACTTTAATATTGCTGCAACAATATGACTATTTATGTTTTACCCCTGTTCTACTCTCGTCTATTGCTGCAAGACCCTGAAGATGCTAGTCTTCGATAGGACTAGGCCTTCTCTCTCTATTCTCGCATTGCTGCAGTCAGTCCACATATAACCCCCTTCTTTGATACTGATGCATAATTAGAATAGTTCTGATGTAAGACTTGCGAGTACCTTGGATGAGTACTCACCGCTGCTTTGCTCCCCCCTTGTCCCCTTGATCCGTTTGCTGCGACCAGATGATGGAGCCCAGGAGATGGAGGTCCCCGCCGCCGACGACTGCTACCCCGACGGTGCCTACTACTACGTGGAGGCCGCTGATGTTCAGGAGTAGTTAGGAGGTTCCCAGGCAGGAGGCCTCGCCTCGTTCGATCGTTGTATCTTTTGTGCTAGCCTTCTCTAAGGCACCCCATGTTTTATGTCTGTACTCAGATATTTTGTTGCTTCCGCTGACTCGTGTGTTTATCAAGCTTTCGTATTCTAGCCCTCGAGGCCCCTGGCTTGTAATATGAAGCTGATGTTATTTTGTTTGTGTCTAGAGTTGTGTTGTGATATCTTCCCGTGAGTCCTTGGGTTTGATCGTACGCATTTGCGTGTATGGTTAGCGTACGATTAAGCCGAGGGCGTCACAATACACAAAATCAAAATTTCTGAGTTTGAGTATCAGTGCCACCGAGTTTGTCCATATGACCATTAGTCACCTTTTCGGTGCCACCGAGTTTCATATATCGGTCTCACCGAGATTCAAAAGTTCACACCTTTGTGCTAATTGGTATCACCGAGTTTTCAACTTCGGTGTCACCGAGTTTGACCTTTTGTGTGTAACGGTTGGATTTTGGCTCCTGCCTACATATACTCCTTCACCCACCTCTCATTCGCGGGATAAGCACTCAGAACACACACTTCATTGCGAGATCCATTTTCTGAGAGAACCACCTACTCATGTCTTGAGACCAAGATATTCCAATCCTATCATTTGAAACTTGATTTCTAGCCTCCCCAAACTACTTTCCACCAAATCAATCTCTTCTACCCATGCATATTCTATGAGAGAGTGATTTGTGTTGAGGAGACTATCTTTAGAAGCACAAGAGCAAGGACTTCATTGATCTACCACATCTATTACCTTTTGGAGGGTAGTGCCTCCTAGATTGGTTAGGTGTCGGTTGGAGCCTCCTACTTCGTGTTGTGGAGTTGAACCAAGATCTTTGTAAGGGCAAGGAGATCGCCTATTTCGTGAAGATCTACCGTGAGTAAGGCTAGTCCTCCATGGATAGAAGCCGTGGTGGAATAGACAAAGGCCGCTTCTTTGTGGACCCTCTGTGGGTGGAGCCCTTCGTGGACTCTCGCAGCCGTTACCCTCCATGGGTTGAAGTCTCCACTAACATGGATGTATGATAGGGCCACCTATCGGAACCATGCCAAAAATCACCGTGCCAACCTCATGCGTTTGATTTTCCTAACCTATACTCCTTTACATGTGCAAAGTCTTTACTTTTCCGCTGCCATATATGTTGACTAGCATGTGTAGGGTGCACTAGACTTGTTAGAACTGCTGAATTTCTGCCCTCCTAGAATTTGGGTTAGGCTAGAAATTTTATCTTGACAAGTAGTCTATTCACTGCCCCTCTGTACACATCTTCTATCGATCCTTCAATTGGTATAAGACGAAGGTCTCCAAAACCTCGGTTTAACCGTCATTGGAGGAAGATGAATGTGACTACTTCCTAGATTTTTAGTTGTAGAACACCTATTCTTGACGGGGAGTACTTTAGACAATGGAAAGATGAAATGCTTGTTATATTTGATGAGTTCCATTTGCGCAAGTATGTTGAATATCCCTATGCGCCTCCCATTGATACCATACATCCTTCTCATGATGATGAAGTTAATATGCTTGGTAACCCTAACACTGTCAAGCTAATCATTAGAGGTTTACCAAGAAATGTAGAAATGTGCTTAATCAGTTGCAAAATTTTGAGTGTGCTCATACCTTTTGGAAAGACTTAGAGAAAATATATCCAACTTATTCCTTGAAAAATCTTGATATCATTTTCCACAAATGCATTGCTTTTCACAAAATGAAGCCAACCGATCCTAACTTCGATAAATGCCTATTTGAGCTTCCTGGCCTCATGCGTGCTAAAGGATATGCCATTACTATTAACAATACCATTGTTGAAGCCATTCGAATGCATAAATATGAACATTTTCATAGTCAAATTTCTGATGAAATTCTTGTTTCTTATGATGAGGGAACTTCATCCGATGATGACAATGTGGAGCATGGCTACTACAATGAAGAAGAAGAGTTTGACATCAAGTATGAGAAGACAATGAGGAACCTTAGTCTTACGGCTAACCTTAAGGACTACATGGCCGGTGGAAAGGAGTGGGATCTCGACAGTGGATGCACCGATCACATGACCGGAGATGAAGACATGTTCCATGAGATTACACCAAACCGTGGACCTCGGAAGTATGTGACTTTTGGAGACAATTCCAAGGGTAAGGTACTTGGTATTGGTAAGGTGTCCATATCTCATGACAGTTCCATTCAGAATGTCATGCTTATTGAATCCCTTGTCTATAATCTTCTTTCCATATCTAGATTAGCATATTTTGGTTTCTATGTGCTATTTACGAAAGTTGAATGCCGAGTGTTTCGTAGCGACAATCATAACATCGTCCTTACTGGTTTCCATAGAGGTTATCTATACATTGTTGATTTCTCTAAGATATCCAAACCCCGTACATGTTTTATCACAAAATCTTCTAAAGGTTGGTTATGGCATAAAAGGCTTGGACATGTTGGTATGTGTAATCTTGACAAACTTATCAAAGGTGATCATATTCTTGGTGTTAAAGATGTTATCTTTGACAAACATAGACTTTGTAGTGCTTGTCATGCAGGAAAGCAAGTTGGTGGAGGTTATCTCGTGAAGAACATCATGGCCACAAGAAGACCCCTCGAGCTGCTTCACATGGATTTCTTTGGTTCCAATGCTTACAAGAGTCTCGGTGGAAATTCTTATGGTTTAGTCATTGTTGATGATTTTTCCAGATTTACATGGGTGTTCTTTCTCAATGATAAGTCGCAGGTACAAATGATCTTCAAGAACTTTGCTCGGAAAACTCAAAACCAGTTTGAAGTGAAGATCAAGAAGGTTCGGAGCGACAATGGAATGGAGTTTAAGAACACCAATGTGGATACTTTTCTTGACGAAGAAGGTATCTTAAATGAGTTCTCGGTGTCGTACACACCTCAACCAAATGGAGTTGTTGAGAGGAAGAACCGGACGCTCATAGAGATGGCGAGAATGATTTCTTGACGAATACAAGAGTCCAAGACACTTTTGGGCAGAATCCATGGAAACACCTTGCCATGCCATAAACCGACTCTACCTACACAAGCTTCTCGGTAAAACGGCATACGAGCTACTCACCGGTAACAAACCCCAAGTTGGATACTTTCGGGTATTCGGCTTCAAGTGCTATATTCTTGATAAACATCGTCGGTCTAAATTTGCATCTAAATCTTATGAAGGTTTCCTTCTTGGCTACGGATCAAACTCTCATGCTTACCATGTCTACAATAACTTCACTCGAAAAGTTTAATAGATGGTAGATGTGAAGTTTGATGAGACTAACGGTTCGCAAGTCGAACAATTGCCAATTTATGTAGGAGATAAGGAACCTTCAGAAGCTATCAAAGATTTGTCTATTGGAAAGATTCGTCTCATGGAGGTGAAGGAAATCACTTCATCAACTCAAGAGGAAGATCCCACTTAGTGTTAAGGCGAACCGCAAAATGACATGGAAGCATCCAAAAGCGGTACACGACATGACGAAGAAGAGGAAGAAGTACATCGTGATGGTCGAGCTCAACCTTCCTCACCACCACCCCAAGGAGATGATGACGTCAACGACAACGCTCAAGACGATGAAGATGATGAAGATGATGAAGAAGAAGCTCCTCCATCCAACAAGAAGAAGCTGTCAAGAATTAGAGCAAGAGTGGATAGAGAGAATTCGTTGAAACAAATCTACAATGATATAAAAAATGGGAGAATCACTCGCTCTAAATATATTTTAGCTAACTTTTGTGAGCATTATTCCTTCATATCTAATATTGAACCCTTGAAGGTAGAAGAATCTCTTCAAGATCTGGATTGGGTGAACGCTATGCACGAAAAGCTACACAACTTGGAGAGGAACCAAGTATGGACACTTGTTGAAAAACCTGAAGGCGAGCAGAATATCATTGGTACAAGATGGGTATTTCGGAACAAGGAAGATGAAGACGGACAAGTTGTACACAACAAAGCACGTCTCATAGCCCAAGGATACACGCAAGTCGAAGGTATGGACTATGGTGAGACTTATGCTCCTGTTGCTAGACTTGAAGCCATTCATATTATTCTAGCTTATGCCAATCACCATGATATAACTCTTTACCAAATGGATATCAAAAGTGTCTTTCTCAATGGAGAAATTGAGGAGGAAGTTTATGTTAAACAACCTCCTAGTTTTGTGAACCCTAAGAAACCTGATCATGTTAACAAACTCCGTGAAGCTTTATATGGTCTTAAACAAGCACCTAGAGCTTGGTACAAATGCCTAACGAAGTTTCTCATTGAAAAGGGTTTTGAAATTGGTAAAATTGATGCAACCTTATTCACTGAAAGAGTTAATGGTGAACTATTTGTTTGTCAAATATATGTGGATGATATTATCTTTGGTTCTACTAACCCAAATTTTAGTGAAAAGCTTGGAAAGATGATGTCAGAGAAGTATGAGATGTCTATGATGAGTGAACTTAAGTTCTTCCTTGGATTGCAAATCAAACAATAGAGAGAAGGTACATTTATCTCTCAAACCCATTACACCAAGGACTTAATTAGAAAGTTCAACATGCAAGAATGCAAAGGTATGAGAACCCCCATGCCTACTAGTGGACATATTGACCTCACTAAGGAGGACAAACCCGTAGATTAAAAGGTTTATCGATCAATGATAGGTTCATTGTTAAATCTATGTCCCTCCCATCTTGACATCATGCTGAGTGTTTTCATGTGTGCTCGCTATCAAGCAACACCTAAAGAGTGTCATCTATTGGCTATGAAAAGGATAGTGAGATACCTTATACATACACCAAACTTTGGCATATGGTATCCCAATGGATCTTCTTTTAATCTTGTTGGCTATTCCGACTCAGACTATGCTGGAGACAAGGTTGATAGAAAATTGACCTCCGGTACGTTTCAATTTCTTGGGAGATCTCTTGTCTCTTGGACATCCAAGAAACAAAACTTGTTATCCTTATCCACTGCCAAAGCCGAATACATTGCCGCTGGATCATGCTATGCCCAATTACTATGGATGACTCAAACACTTAAGGATTATGGCATTCATGTTAGAAAAGTTCCATTGTTGTGTGACAATGAAAGTGCTATTAAGATTGCCTACCATTCTGTGCAACATTCTAGAACAAAACACATCCAAGTGCGACATCATTTTATTCGTGATCATGTTGCTAAAGGAGATATCGATCTCAAGCATGTTTATAGTGACAAACAACTAGCTGATATCTTTACCAAACCACTTGATGAGAAAGTGTTCTGTCATTTGAGGAGTGAGTTGAACTTCATTGATGCTTCAAACTTGAGCTAGACTCACTCGGATGCATGCAAGGGCATGAGCTTGACTGACTATTCCATGATGCCATTGATTTGATTATCTTATATCTTGGAAACTATGCTCCCTTGTGTTGCATCTAACCATTTGTAGGTACTTGGAAGAAATACACACCACAAGATTGTCATCAAATCCAATCAAAAACAATCTTGACATGGCCAAGTATGAACAAGCCCTCTTCGATGATAAAGGAAGAAGACTATAAAATCATATCCTTGACTATCATTTGATGAAGTTATTCACTCTTGTCATTTGGATATATTATGGTCTTCCTTGCATGACTAACCATTGTAGGTGAAAAGTGAACCAAAATGACATGGATTGCTCCCAACACAAGATGATCTTCATCAACTTTGAGAATCCACAACAACTTCACCTACATGCCACGTTATCAACATCATTCAAAGGTATGTACTCATATCCTTGATACAGCTCTACACCAATTCATGGAGTAAAGCAACTCAACTGATATGAAGACATTGAAAAGATTAATCGAAAAATGATAACCCCATTTCATGCTTAACGATGAGTATGACCTATGATCAAGCATACTTGCTTGACTCCTCAAGTCAAATACTCTAATATAGGTTGTCACCGTCCCACATCTAGATGGAGAGCTTTGTATGGTTCACATTTGACCTTTACACTCTTAGAACCATCCAACTCTCATCTACATGTATGTATATATCTTATATTTCTAAAAAATCAAAAAAAATATTTTGCTACCTTTATTTTTCTTCTACTTTTGTTTCTATTTCTCAATTAGTACCTTCTTTTACAATTGCAATCTTGAAACAAAACTTCCGACCATCCTATTCTTCTGTTAAAGAGTTGGCTATCATTGCAACTCGGTTTCACCGAATTGGGTGACTCGGTCCAAACGATTTCACCCAAGAGGCCAGAATATCATTCTCGGTTCAACAAACCATTTAGCCTCGGTGACTTAAATTTTTTTTGACAAACTATATTGCTCTGAAGATTTCTTCTGAACGTATGTTTTAGGGGGAGAAAACTTCTCTAGGGGGAGACAAACCTCAGTGATCCCATGCAATATAAGAGTGAGGCTCATCTAGGATCCCTAACATAGGGGGAGATAATTCAAGGAACTCTTATTCATACCAAAGGGGAAGAAAAGACAAATTCAAGGAGCCCTTGTAAAAGTGAGAAGTATCTAGGATCCCTTTCTCTGAGTGAGTCCTTACCCTCTGACCTTCTTTTTGGTAATTTATGCCAAATGGGGAGAAATATCAAAGTATCAAAGCTTCCATTCAGTGCACCTATTTATAGGGGAGAAATATCACCAATAACGTTCTACGAAGGAGGGAGAAAGAACACTAAGGGGAGATATTTGTTCCTAAAGGGAGATGTGTCAAACCTTATACATCAAGGGGGGAGAGATAAATATGGCTTTATTGGTTTGAACTTATTTTCCCTGCCTACTCCCAGTATCTACATGCTATGATTCATGGGGAGAGGAAACCTTACATATTCATCTTTAGGGGAGAAGAGTTCTTGTTCTTCGGAGACATATTCTTTTATGAAAACCTATCTTCAATATGTCTTCAATTTCTTGGTATTTTTGAGGCTCTTTGCATCTTTATAACAAGGTACTCTTGTGTTAACTAACATTTGTTTTCCCAAGTGTACTTCTATGTCAAGACACTTAAGATCCTCAAGGTAAGTATATGCATCATATCCTTGTTCATGATGACCTCCTGTTTCTTAAACATACTGTTTGCAAGAGGGAGTTTTGAACATGGAACTTATACATTTACACATGTTTGATGCATATAGCCAGGATGTCTATGACTTGTCTTGTCCTTCTACCTTGTGTGTGCCCATGCATTCAAAAGTGATAACCCACAAGTGTAGGGGATCGCAACAGTTTTGGAGGGTAGAGTATTCAACCCAAATTTATTGATTCGACTCAAGAGGGAAGCGAAAGAATATTCTCAAGTATTAGCAGCTGAGTTGTCAATTCAACCACACCTGAAATATTAGTGTCTGCAAGCAAAGTATCAGTAGCAAAGTGGTATGAAAACAACGGTGCCAGAAAAGGATTTGTTGACGGCAGACTATTCCTAACTAGTTGTATCAATGGCGCCAGAAGATAGCACGTTGACGGGGAACTATTCTTGAGAATAATGCTTCCTCGTCTACGGCTCCAGAAAAGTCTTGCAGCAGGTAACAACAAAGTAGCAAGTAACAACAGTAGTGACAACAAAGTAGCAAGTAACAGAAGTAGTGACAACAGCATCAAGTAACAGCAGTAGCGGCAAAGTAATGTAGCAAGGACCAGTAGTAAAAGACTCGTAGGCAGTGGATCGGTGATGGATGAGTATGCCGGATGTGATTCATCATGTAACATCTATAACATGGAGAGATAAGTAACTAGCTCCCGTTCGTCAATCTAATGTAGGCATGTATTCCCTATGTAGTCATACGTGCTTAGGGAAAATAACTTGCATGACATCTATTGTCCATCCCTCCCGTGGCAGCGGGGTCCTAATGGAAACTACGAGATATTAAGGTTCTCATTTTAATAAAGAACCGGACCAACGCATTAACACTTGGTGAATACATGAACTCCTCATACTATGGTCATCTCCGGGAGTGGTTCCGGCTATTGTCACTCCGGGGTTGCCGGGTCATAACACATAGTAGGTGACTACAACTTGCAAGATAGGATCTAAAACACACATATATTGGCGACAACATAATAGGTTCAGATCTGAAATCATGGCACTCGGGCCCTAGTGACAAGCATTAAGCATGGCAAAGTAGTAGCAACATCAATCTCAGAACATAGTGGATACTAGGGAACAATCCCCGTCAAAACTAACTCGATTACATGATAGATCTCATCCAACTCATCACCGTCCAACAAGCCTACGATGAGATTACTCACGAACGGTGAAGAACATCATGGAATTGGCAATGGAGGAAGATTGATGATGACGATGGCGACGATTCCCCTCTCCGAAGCCCAGAACGGACTCCATATCTGCACTCCACATGAAGAACAGGAGATGGCGGCGCCTTTGTATCGTAAAACGCGATGAATCCTTCTCCCTAATTTTTTCCCGGGCGAAACAGAATATATAGAGCTGAGTTTGGATGCGGTGGAGCCTCGTGGGCCCCACAAGCCCTCACGGCGCGGCCAGGGGGGGGGGTGGCCGCGGCCCTTGGGCTTGTGGCCCACTGGCTCACCTCCTCCGGTGGATCTTTGTGCAGGTATTTTTCATTAATTCCAGAAAAATTCTCTGTAAATTTTCAGGTCATTCTGAGAACTTTTATTTCTGCACAAAAACATCACCATGACAATTCTGCTCAAAACAGCGTTAGTCCGGGTTAGTTCCATTCAAATCATGCAAATTAGGGTCCAAAACAAGGGCAAAAGAGTTCGGAAAAGTAGATACGACGGAGACGTATCAACTCCCCCAAGCTTAAAGCCTTGCTTGTCCTCAAGAAATTCAGTTCACAAAGTAAAAGAGACAAAAGAAAAACTTTGACGATCTCTGTTTGATCTTGTTGTTGCAACTATGTCTAACACATAACTAGAATTTCAGCAAGATCACAAGCAAACCACATAAGCAAATGACATCTAGGTCTCACGGTAAACTCATATCGATGGCATAATCAACTAGCGAGCAAATAATAGTAAGCCTCAAATGTCAACACTTCAATCAAAACAACATGAAGCAGTACGAATAGATGGTATCTCGCTAGCTCTTTTTGAGACCGCAAAACATAAATGCAGAGCACCTTCAAAGATCAAGGGCTGACTAATCATTGTAATTCATGGCAAAGAAGATTCAGTCATAGTCATACTCCACACAGTTAAAAGCAAAGCATAAAAACCGACAAAGGTGCTCTCTAATTGGTGCTTTTATAAGAAGAGGATGACTCAACAGGAACAAAAATAGACAGGCCCTTCGCAAAGGGAAACATTGATTTGCAAAGGTGCCAGAGCTCAAGCTTTTAAAACAGAGATAATAATTTTGGGTGGCATGCTTTCATTGTCAATGCAATGACTAAGGGTTCTCAACATCTTCCACGCTACACATGCTATAGGCGGTTCCCAAACAGAAAAGTAAAGTTTTGACTCCCCCACCACCAATCAATCACACTCCACGGCTAGCCGAATCCTCGGGTACCGTCCATACCAACATCAATCCTGGGGGAGTTTTGTTTGCAATTATCTTTTCGATTTGAGCATAGAACTAGGAATTCCAATTACCGGCCCCTTTCTCGTGAATCATAGTGAATAAACACATATCAAGGATAACACGCCTACCATGGAAGATACCAATAGCCCCCTGTCACCACATGAGCAGTTCGGGCATGCAAAACAGATTGTTTCTTGAAGGTTTAGAGAGTGGCACATGCAAATTTACTTGGAACGGCAGGTAGATACCGCACATAGGTAGGTATGGTGGACTCATATGGAACAACTTTTGGGTTTATGGAAGTGGATGCACAAGCAGTATTCCCGCTTAGTACAAGTGAAGTCTAGCAAAAGACTGGGAAGCGACCAACTAGAGAGCGACAACACTCATCAAAATGCATTGAGATTAACTAGCATTGAGTGCAAGCATGAGTTGGACATAAATCACCATGAACATGAACATCATAGAGGCTATGTTGATTTTGTTTCAACTACATGCGTGAACATGCGCTAAGTCAAGCCACTTGAAACATTCAAAGGAGGATACCATCTTATCATACTACATCATAGTCATCTCAACATTCATGTGGGCATCCAAGACAAACCATTATAAGCTCCTAGCTAAGTAAGCATGGCATAAGAAACTATGATCTCTAAGTTGTCATTGCAAACATGTTTCTCTCACAACAAAGTTGAATCAGGCATGATGAGCTAGTCATATTTACAAAAAAAATAGATCGAGTTCATACCAGCTTTTCCAGGCTCAGTCACTTCATCATATATCGTCATTATTGCCTTTCACTTGCACGACCGAACGATGTGAACAATCATAAGCATGCTCGTGCATTGCACTAAAGCTGGAATCTGCAGGCAAACACAAAGGACAAGACAAAGTAATATGGCTCTATGAAAGCTAAAGAGGTATGCATGCAAGAGCCACTAAACATTGTAACCAATATCTTCTACCTTGACCCAAAGAAAAAGAAAACTATTTACACGGGAAAGATCCCAACAAGCAAAAGAAGAAAATAAAATCTTTTTGGGTTTTCTCAAACTAGTCAGACACACGAAAAGAAAACGAGAAAAAGAAGTAAACTAACATGGATGATAGAGTGGAAAAGTGTGAACACCGGCTAACAAAGCGAAAGCATAAGCAAGAATGTAAAGTCGGTGAGAACACGTACTCCCCCAAGCTTAGGCTTTTGACCTAAGTTGGTCTACTCCCAAGGATGGTCCTGGCGAAACCCAAAATCATAATGGGGGTTATACGGGAGCGCTGCAGCCACTGCCTGAATAGCTGCCTCACGGAGACGAGTAGCCTTTGCCTCCCTCTCATACTCCTCTGCCTCTCCTCTGGTTATGTAATATCTCCGTTTTACCTGAAAGTCAAAGAAGGCAGGAGCAGGACGGGTAATATGGAAAACACGATGCCGGTTAAATATCAAACAGTATAGGATTGATTCATCATCCCTCTCAATGAACTGGTAGCGTGTCAAAGCGACACGGTCAAGAAAAGCTGTATGGAGCGGGGGATCTCCTTTGCGGATGGGTACTCCAAGAAAATTTGCTATGCGAGTGGAATAGATCCCACCAAAGAAATCTCATTCATTAGCATTCTTATTCAGCCTCCTTGCTATTATAGCTCCCATAATGAAGCTTTTGTCACCCATCACTGCGCTTTTAAGGATACTAAGGTCGGGTGCACAGAGGTGACAATGCTCAATCTTGCCATTCATGCATCTGCCTATAAAGAGGGCAAAGTAATGCAAGGCAGGTGTCGTGGGTATAAACCTGACAGTAGATGTGTAGGGTACGAAAAGGATGGGCAGAGCCTTAGCTACGGCGAGGTTGTATGAGTTCAGGCCCCTCTGCGGTGGAGGTAATAGCCCTACGTCTCAGTGCTCTGGGAGCTTGTTGTCGAGTGGAATATGGAATACAAATGAGTTGCCAACCCCTTCACCAGCGGGGGAGGGTGGCTTATATAGAGTGCGCTGCCCTCCACAACGGTTCGGGTACAGGGGTGGAGTAGTGGCGATTGAATGCATACGTTACAGGTAACGTACGTCCTAAATGCTAATAAATGCACCGGGAAACGTACGACTGTTTCCCTCCAGGGGGGTTACGATGTTCCGAGCGGCATCCAGTCGGTTAGTTGGATGTTCTCCGAATGCTAGTCTCCGACTGGATGGTCGAGGACCTCTTACCGACTGGATGATAGGGACTCCTTAATTCAGTCGGAACTGACTAAAGGCCTCGTCTCTTATGAGGGGTAGTCCTTGGGTAGGACTTACAGGGCAGGCCTATGACCCTACCCTAGGACTATAACCCCATCATTAGTCCCGGAATGGATTGGGGTTGGAACGACGAAGCGATGCTTGAAGTTTAGATCCGGCTGGAACGGATGTGACTTTGGCGTTGCTTGCCTCGATCCATTTTATCTTCTCTGACCAATGATCTGAGTGGAAATCTTTGTGGAACAAACTGTCGAAAACCGAGTGCTTCCAGGGTATCTCTTGACGTGACCAGTCAACTGACAGTGGTGGATTTTCCGGGATCCTCAAATTTCGGTTTCCGCGCGCTCAGCGGGGATGACGCCAGCGCGCTCGAGTAGCGCCTGACGCCTCGATTCTCGCGCCTTCAACTTCTCCACTGATATCGCCGCGGTCTGTAGGGGGATAAGGTTTCGGGGCCACCTGCCAGCGACCCAGTCGGAACCTTACTTAAATCCCAGCGGCAAGGGTTTTTCGTTACGCCCGCTGGATCTTTTGCCTTTGCTTCGTCCTCCTCGCCGTCTCCAGCACCTAATCTTGCCTTTGCTTCGTCCTCCTCGCCGCCTCCAGGGCACCTAACTTCTCCACTCCTCCTTCCCCTCCGCGGATTCGCAACTTCCGCCATGACCAATGGTCAGACCAGCAAGATGGAGGTGAGGAAGAAGAAGGGGAAGGCGGCGGGTCCTGCTCAACGGCGGCAGCGGCCGTTGCCGGCGGGGTGGATCCAAGGAGACTTCCTCCCCTCCAGGGTGACGGAGGGGGATCTGCTGCAGCTGGTGGAGGACGGGAAGATCGTGCACAAGTCTTGGAGGCTGCCGGCGGAGAATGAGGTCGAGTGTAGCGACCCGACTCAAGAGGAGTCAAGCCTCTGTGTTTCTGTGCCATCCCTGGACCAGTATGCTGGCACACACAGTACATCAATGTATATATCAAAGTGCAATCACATGTAAATAGCGTAAAACTGATATGTACCTTAAATATTTCAGCGGAAGCGGTCAAGGGAGTGGAGTCCCAATAAACACCAACGGCAAGTTGAGTGTAGACTGTAACCCTGAATCGTACTCTTACTCGTCGAAGAAAAATATCTGCAACATAAGACATTGCAGCCGTGTAGGTCAGCATATTGAATATGCTGGCAAGTCACATAAGAGAGGGGTGAAAAGTAATCATCTATACTATATGCATATATGGCAGGTGGGGCTATAAGTTTTTAGCGAAAAGCAAGTTTTCTCCTACATCAAGAGAGGGTTAAAAACAAAATGTTACTACATTGTTGGTTGTTATCGAGATGGTTCCGCCAACCAGTTCTCGTACCCGAGTTGTCAAAATTACCCTCATCAAATATATTTAATGGTGTTGAGAAATCCAAATAACTCCAGTTCCTTTGGCTCAAGTTGTCCATGACCGTGGACACGGCTAATCAATTAGGTTTGAGTACTCTGCAGATTTTGCACACGTTCCCCACAAGATTTGATCGCCTCCGTGTATGTCCTCGCACTTCAAGGTGTTTGAAGACCAGATGATCAAAACATGGTCTTTCAACGGGTCCCTCTGAATCCCTGTCGGTGCCCATCCATTCCTACCGTTCTTCTACATCTGCTAGCACCGCCTGTCCAGAGTCGCCACGTTGTCCAACCAAGCCAGAGCCCATAATGACTTGTGGTTGTGTAGGTAAGCCTTGGGTCTTGAAAATATCCGTCCGTCTCTTTGAGCCTGGGTGAATCTTTCCGCAGGATGACATGGCGTCTCTAGCATCCCGGGCATCCACTGGGTTCTCGAGGGAGCCGACCAACCATCCTTCACCCAGAGTTGCATTGCGTCTGAGGTCTTGAAAATCTTGTCTTAACCGGTCTTGATTATTATATCAACCTCGCATCACTCGTGGTATACACTCAACCAATGACCCGTCTACTCAAGCATAGCATTAAGAAATTGCCGTCCCGGGGCCAAGTATAGGGGTTGTTGTGTTCCTACCACATGATACTACAACTTATACTAAAGTTTCCAAGTACCTAAGGAGCATGCAATTGGGCATAGGATGGTAGAACTACGATGCATAAAAACATAGGTGATAGTATGATCAAAGTGACTTGCCTGTGATGTTGACGAAGAAGAATTTCTCGAGAAAATAACTTGATAGACTACTCGTCACTCTCCGATGAAATCTATATAGCAAACATATCATTCACATAAGCACTCATACTAGCAATCATTCTAGCAATCAAAACAAAAGAGAGAGCGAATAGGAATCCGAAGGAAACTTCAAATACGACTAGAGAGTCTTCTACTACGTCAAACACTAAATAGTTTTTTGTCTAACAGAAAATAATAACAAGGAACTAAGATATAGGTTTAACTAAGATAAAAGTAAAGTATTTTTCACAAAACCTTTTGAAAGTATTCCCAAACGGGATTTGAAATAATGCGGAAACCAATTGCAAGTTACTAAGGAACTAGAATTGATTTCATGAAAACAAATAGAAATAAAATAAAAACTTGTTGCAAAACTACTGTTATCTAACATAAACAAAACATAATAATCTTTCTGAAATAATAAAGAAAATATTTTAAAACAAAAGTAGAAAATGAATTAGTCGAAATCCTAAAAGCGGTGAAACAGAAATTGTTTCACATGAAATAATGATTTAAAATACTCAAACAAATCTGAAGTTTTTACCACTGATAAACAAGATCACTAGTGATCAGTACCAAAAGGAATCAAATTAAAAGCTATTTTTAAACTCCTGGAATAGGCAAAACAAGGTTTAAACTAAATCTGCTCTAACTTGTATTTGCAAATTTCAAACATAGACAATTTTTATGTTTTTAAAAACTACAGAAAATTTGTGAGCTACTGGAAAACGAATCAATGTCATTGGACGTCGGGATAAAAAGTTGTGGCCAAAACAAGATTGAAACTTGCTGTTTTTTGCAAACAGGCAGAAAGTTATAAAACTACTAGTACTAAAAAGAGGGGTACACGTGGCCTGATGCTATTGGCTGCGGAGGCTGTTTGTTTCATGGCTAGGAGCAAATGGCCTAAGGCTAGCAAAAACTACTGGCTAAATCTTAAGTGGGAATAAAAACCGCTGGTTTACTGAACTAAACCGAAGAGGTATATATGATCTAATCTAGGCCACTAGTTAAAGATCTAAGGGCTACCATGGGTTAGAAGAAAGAAGAGAGAGGGAGAGAAGAAATACCGTGCTGGGGCAGTAGCTCCGGCGAGGGCGTCGCCGGCGAGGGGGGGGAGGGGGCTCCGGGGTGGTGGAGTGTCGGGGCGGTGGCGGTGGTGCTCCTCCTCCGCGGGGGAGGCGCTCGGGGGAGAGGGGCGGCTGACGGGGCTGCTCCGGGAGGGTGGCCGAAGGTGGGCAGCCTTGCTGCTCCGGCGGCAGCGCTAGAGAGGCTAGGGCGGCGGCGGTCCGACGAGTTTAGGGTTGGGAACGGGGTCGGCTAGGGGTGGGGAGAATTTATAGGCTAGGAGGAGGGAGAGTTAAGGAAGGGAGAGGGAGTACTCGGGGAAGAAATCCCGAGTTTCTCGGTGTAGCTCGGTCTCGGGCTTGGTTTTTGGCAGGAGGAAGAAGGAGGCCGACGTGGAGGTTGGCTCGGCCAGGGGCCCCACTGGCAGTGAGAGGGGGAGAAGGGGAAAGGGGTCGGTCGCCCGGTTTTAAAGGGATTCGATCCCAGGACGGTGGGGATCTCGGCCCAAGCTTATAAGGCGCCCAGGGCGGTGCTTCAAAAAAAAAAACTTCCTAATCTCTAACTTTTCCGAAACAGAAATATAAAACCTAATAAAGGGAAATAAATCAAAATATCTATATATGGTATTATATATCAAAAAAAAAATCAGAAAGAGAATCTCTACCCGAATAACATTTTTCCAAAGCAAAAATAAAAACTTAAAAAAAATGTTTTTTCAGAAATTCCCAAATTTGCTTTATTTCTTTTTGCAATTATTTTTGCAAAAGAACTTTGGGTTTTCTTGGCTCAAATATTTCAGAAATTGCCCGCACTTTGGAGGGTCATTTTCCTCCGCTCTCTCTTTCTTGCGTGCAAGAGAGTATTTTCTCCGGGCATTTCTCGTGCGGGGAAAAGAATTGGAAATGCAAAAGAATTCAATGCAAATATCTCCGTTCAAATTCTTTATAATTGAAGAAGTCACGTCATCTTCTCTCTTGGCTTTTAAAAGCTTGAATTTGAATTCACCGGAGACGGGGAAAGTCATTTTATTCCCTCTCATTCAAAAGTTTCAAAAAGTTTCAAATTTCACACAAGTTTCAGTCACTCAGCAAACAAACAAACAATCAATCTAATAATTATATTAACATTCCAAAATTTATAATTTTGGGATGTTACATCGAGCCGGCACCCCGGGAGGGGGAGCGCGTCCTGCTGCTCAGCCATGTCTATCGAGGTTTCTCTCTGCCCCCGCATCCTTTCTTCAAGGGCATTATGAACCACTTCGGGGCACAGCTTCATCACTTTCCCCCGAATGCTATTGCCCATCTCTCTGCTTTCATAGTTATGTGCGAGTGCTTCATCGGCTGCCCTCCCCATTGGGGGTTGTTCAAACACATATTCTCTGCTACATCTCAAACTATCAAACGGCTCAGCCAGTCGGATGATAAAACGCATCTTCTCCAACTCTGCGGAGGCTTAGGTTTCCAGAAAAAGAGTCGGAGTAGTTATCCTACTCTTCAGCTGAGTGAGTCGGTTAGGAACTGGAAGTCGACGTGGTTCTACTGCCAAGACGTTGCCTGCCCGAATGCCTCGACAGGGTTGCCTCCTTTTAGCTTAGATCGTCCCGCTCCACCTAAGCAGCTCGCGCTCACAAAGGCGGAGAAGGTCGACATCCAGCCCCTAGTCGATGCACTCGTAGACGTCGTCAAAAGGGGGGTCACCGGCATGGATTTGCTGGAGACTTTCCTTGGTCGGCGCATACAACCACTGCAGGCTCGCGACCACGCCATGTGGCACTACACGGGGCCCGAAGACTCCACTCGGACCAACGTCTTGAGCATGACCGAGGAGAAGGTGGCGTCGTGGGTGCTCCAGATCACAGGCGCCTGCGAGAACCCCAGAGGGTCTCGGCGAGTGAGGGATTTGAGCGCGGACAATCCTCCTCCGAACCAGGTGAATACCATTTGTTGAGTGCACGTATCTGTTTTAGTTTTATCGCTTTCTTGAATCTCTGCCCGTCGTTTGATGTCGCCGACTGTTTTTCACGCAAAAGTGGACCAACTGGTTTTCTCCTATCTCGAACGGGAACCCGGATGAGGAGGAGGAAGAAGGCAGCCAGGAGGGCAGTGTGGAGAGCGGCGAGTATGTCTCCGACAGTGGGGAGACGGAGGGGGAGTCTGGTGAAGAAGAGAAGGATGACGAAGAACAGGACTCGCCGCCTCCGCTGCCAGAGCACCAGACCAAGCGCCGACATGAACCTGCGGTTCCTTCGGCCCCTCCGGCATCCTCGAGTGCTCCGCCTGCTGCTCCTGTGGTTCCGAGTGCTCGGAGCACCAAGAGGGCGAGGGACGCTGCTGTGGAGCCCGTGGGTCAGCCTTCCAAGGCGGCCAAACCGAGTGGGTCTAAACCTCTGAAGGGTTTGCCGCGGATAAGGGTCGTCGTTCCTGTCACTTCGACGTAAGTGCTCTGTTCCTTCAACTTCTTATGATATTCGGTTGAACTCCTGTTTGAAGGTCGAGTGAATTTCACTTGACAGGGTTGCCACCTCTGCCACCTCTCCGGCGCGCCAGGAGGATGATCCCATGGACGCGGACAACGTCGTCTCGTCCCAGCCAGGTGCGTTGTAGTGACTCCGAGAGTGTTATACTATCGCGACATGAATTCTATCTTAAGTCTTGCCTCTTTCTTTTTCCGAGATCTCGTGTCGTTCGGTCTATCAGGGGCGATTTGCGTGGACGAGGGCGACCATGGGAGACCTGAGCAAGCCGCGGAGCCTGCCCCTCTAGTCACTGCTCTCGCCACAGACGTGCTGCCGACCGAGGCGATGCCGCCAACTTAAACGGCGCTGGTGGCTGATGAACCTACTGGAGCGGGTCTTAGGATGCCCCAGGAACTTCCAACGATGCCAGGCTCGTCGAATGTCGAGTTCAACATCCAGCGTCTCCCGGAGGAGCAAGTGGGAGCGGCCAAGGGGGCCATGGTGCAGGCGGAGCTGATGGCGGGAGAAGCCAAGAGGGCATACGACTCCATCGCATCCCTGTACCAGCGGAGTTTGGAGCTGCGGGAAGATATCCGAGTAAGTGGGCTAGTAAGTATTTACTTTTCTCTTGTAACCCACTAGGTGTTCTCGGATATCGGATGATGTTTGCAATGGGTTCACTCTGAGTGAACCCACTGGGTGTAGTCCCCGAGACTTCTGTCGAGTGCTTGCACCGGCAGTTGTCTTTATACATATTGTTTTTGCCTTGGTTAGATCTTGAAATAGTATGGTCGACTGCAAACAGTTGTGGCAGTCGGGGTGCACTTACTGTAAGAGTCCCTGAGAGTAATTTTACTCAGGTCGGGTAGTATTAGCCTCGTAGGCATGGGTGGTAACATGTATCTCAATAGGGCGGGCCTGCTTGAGTTGCATGCGAGTGGGGTCACTCTCAGTGAACCCACTGGGTGTAGTCCCCGAGACCGCTGTCACCTTCTTGCGTCGGCAGGGGTCTGAAGAACTTAGACTTTTATTGTTGAATTATCTGATTGTCTCTTGGTGCTGGCTGGCAGAAAACTTGTGAAATGGGGACAACATATGAGACTTTGAGGACGGAGAAGATTCAGTTTGCTGGTGAGCGGTATGCGGCACTGCTTGCAATGGATGGTATGAAGGTGGTTCTGGCGGAGCGAGAGAAGTCGTTGGAGCAGGCTGGTGAAGCGAACAAAGTGCTGACTGAGGAAGTTGAGAAGATGGGGAAACAAAGGACTGCTCTGATGGGACAAATGGACGTGTTGAACAAACGGTGCAGAGCGCAGGAGAAATACGTCAGTGACTGGGCTCGGCAGATGATGACGCGTCTGGCTGGTAAGTCTTGTTTTTTCCGAGTGCTTGTGGTATGTGCGTCACACTCGGCGCTTATTGTTTGCTTATCCTGTTGTCGCAGATTTTTGCATTGACGCGGAAGCTGAAGCAGCTGAAGTGGAGCGGTCAGTTCGCGAGGACGTTCCACTCGGCGAGGACACCAATCGAGATCTGCTCCGAGCGCACATCCGCGTGGGTAAAGTTGGCCCTTTCATCGGTCGACTGAGAGAAGTGGTCGGCCGGATGGACAAGGAGCTTTGGCCTGAGGATGAGTCGCGGCAGGAGATGGAAAACTTGCTGAGTCGACTGGAGGAGGTCCCCGACCGAGTGCAGTCATGGAAGAAATCTGCGGCTCGTTGTGGTGCAGATGTTGCTCTGTCCTTGGTCCGAGTTCATTGCAAGGAGGTGCGCGAGGAGAAGCTGAAAACTTTCAAGGCCGCCAACACGAAGAAACTTCAATTCGAAGACTTCATGGAAACCTTCCTTGAAAGTGACACTCGCATCGCCGACGGAATCGACCTGGATACCTTCATGGAGCCGTCCAGTCCTGGCGCCGATCCAGATGACGCGTAAAAAAACTTATCCTCGGTATGCCGAGTGTTTCTTTGTAGGAAACTTTGGCCACTGCTGTTGGCCGTCACATTCTTGTTTTGGTGTGGGTAAGCTTGATCCACACCGAGCCAGTATCTTTGTTTGAATTTTAAATCGAATCCTTTGCTCTTCTGTTGCAATTTTGACTCGAGTTTTGTTTGGCGTTTCTTGGTGAAGCCAAAGGCAAACATTTGGAACATGTCAGTTGTGTTGGCATCTGCATGGGCCTCATTGAGGGTCCGTGGAATTTCCGATTGGATCCGTATTATCACCGAGTGGATCGGTAGGATCGCCGAGTGGATCGGTAGGACGTACTCGGAGGTCAAAGAGTACTTGGGCGATGCGGGATCGCAGCTAGGTTGTCGAGTGCGACTATCAGGTCGCACTCGGGGCGAGTTGGTACTAATGTAGTTGTCAGTTGTTTTGACATCCGCATGAGCCTCAATGAGGGTCTGCAACTCATGTAGTTGTCAGTTGTTTTGACATCCGCATGAGCCTCAATGAGGGTCTGCAACTCATGTAGTTGTCAGTTGTTTTGACATCCGCATGAGCCTCAATGAGGGTCTGCAACTCATATAGTTTTTGACATCCACATGAGCCTCAATGAGGGTCTGCAACTCATGTAGTTGTCAGTTGTTTTGACATCCACATGAGCCTCAATGAGGGTCTGCAACTCATGTAGTTGTCATTTGTTTTGACATCCACATGAGCCTCAATGGGGGTCTGCAACTCATGTAGTTGTCAGTTGTTTTGAAATCCACATGAGCCTCAATGAGGGTCTGTTGAGTTCCCGAGTGTACCTGTAGGATACAATCGAAGGTATGTGGGTGTTTTAGGCGATTCTGGATCGCAGCTAAGTCCCCGAGTGTGGCGTTAAGTGCACACTCGAAGAAAGTTAAAACTTAGGCGATTCTGGATCGCAGCTAAGTCCCCGAGTGTGACATTAAGTGCACCCTCGGAGAGAGTTAATACTTAGGCGATCCTAGATCGCAACTAAGTCCCCGAGTGTGACGTTAGGTGCACACTCGGAGAAAGTTAATACTTAGACGATTCTGGGTCGCAGCTAAGTCTCCGAGTGTGACGTTAAGTGCACACTCGGAGAAAGTTAATACTTAGGCGATTCTGGATCGCAGCTAAGTCTCAGAGTGTGACGTTAAGTGCACACTCGGAGAAAGTTAATACTTAGGCGAATCTGGATCGCAGCTAAGTCCCCGAGTGTGACGTTAAGTGCATACTTGGAGAAGGTTAATACTTAGGCGATTCTGGATCGCAGCTAAGTCCCCGAGTGTGACATTAAGTGCACACTCGGAGAAAGTTAATACTTAGGCGATTCTGGATCGCAGCTAAGTCTCCGAGTGTGACGTTAAGTGCACACTCGGAGAAAGTTAATACTTAGGCAATTCTGGATCGCAGCTAAGTCCCCGAGTGTGACGTTAAGTGCACACTCGGAGAAAGTTAATACTTAGGCGATTCTGGATCGCAGCTAAGTCTCCGAGTGTGACGTTAAGTGCACACTCGGAGAAAGTTAATACTTAGGCGATTCTGAATCGCAGCTAAGTCCCCGAGTGTGACGTTAAGTGCACACTCGGAGAAAGTTAATACTTAGGCGATTCTGGATCGCAGCTAAGTTTTTTTTTGAGACCGGAGTCTGTGACCACGGAAGAACTTTGAACCTGCAGAAAACTCAATCTGCTTTATATTATTTCACCAATACTTGTTGTTTACATTGCTTTAGTCGACGGTCACGTGTAGAAACGCTTCAGGAGATCTCCGTTCCATGCTCGTGGCTCGTCTATCTCCCTGTCGATGTTGTAGAGTATGTATGCTCTGTTGTTCAGCACCGTTGAGATGATGAAGGGTCCTTCCCAGGCAGGAGCCAACTTTTGAGGTCTTTGCTGATCTACTCGGAGCACCAGGTCGCCTGCTTGGAACGTACGACTCCTGATGTGTCGCGCGTGAAAACGCCGCAGATCTTGTTGATAAATGGTTGAACGAGTCAATGCCATCTCGCGCTCCTCCTCTAGAAGGTCCACTCCGTCTTGCCTTGCTTGTTCTGCTTCAGCTTCGGAGAAGAGTTCGACTCGTGGAGCGTTGTGAAGCAAGTCACTCGGAAGGACTGCTTCTGCTCCATAAACGAGGAAGAACGATGATCGTCCTGTAGATCTGTTCGGGGTTGTGCGGAGACCCCAAAGCACTGAAGGTAACTCGGTGACCCATGCGCCAGCGGCATGTCCCACCTCTCGCAGGAGTCCGGGCTTCAAACCTCGCAGAATAAGTCCATTCGCCCGCTCTGCTTGTCCATTTGATTGAGGATGTGCTACGGAAGCAAAATCTACTCGGATACCTTGGCTTGCTCAGAAACCTTTGAATCTGTCCGAGCCGAAGTTTGTTCCGTTGTCCGTGATTATGCTGTGTGGCACACCGAATCTGGAGATGATATCCCTGACAAACTTGATGGCTGTTAGGGCGTCGAGCTTCTTGATGGGCTTGGCTTCAATCCATTTTGTGAACTTGTCGACCGCCACCAACAGATGTGTGTATCCACCTTGGCATGTCCTGAATGGACCGACCGTATCTAATCCCCATACTGCAAACGGCCACACAAGAGGGATTGTCTTCAACGCAGATGTCGGCTTGTGGGACTTGTTGGAGTAGAACTGGCAGCCTTCACATCGGTCGACCATATCTTTAGCCATCTCGTTAGCCTGCAGCCAGAAGAAACCAGCCCTGAATGCCTTGGTGACGATTGCTCTCGAAGAGGCGTGATGACCGCAGGTCCCCGTGTGAATATCCTCCAGGATTAGCTGCCCCTCCTCTGGGGAGATGCATCGTTGAAGAATGCCTGAAACACTTTCCTTGTACAATTGGCCATCAATGACAGTGAATGACTTCGACCTGCGGATTATCTGCCTGGCCTGGACTTCGTCTTCTAGTAGTTCCTGCCTCAGGATATATGCAATGATCGGCACAGTCCAATCGGGGATGACAACAAGAATCTCCATGACCATATCAACCACAGCAGGTACATCGACTTCAGTCGGATCTGTTGAACTCTTTGGTTGTGCTGGTTCCTCTGTAAAAGGATCTTCTTTGACTGAGGGAAGGTGGAGGTGCTCGAGGCAGACGTCACTTGGGACTAGTCTCCGAGTGGGTCTGAGTTTTGCCAACTCATCAACTGCTTGGTTCTTCAGTCTCGGAACATGGTGAAGTTCTAGACCTTCAAACTTCTTCTCAAGCTTCCTCACTGCATTACAGTATGTGGTCATGGTGGGGTTCCTGACGTCCCACTCTTTCATCACTTGATTGACCACCAAATCCGAATCGTCGTAGACCATCAGGTGACGGACGCCGAGTGAGATGGCCATACGCAACCCGTAGAGGAGAGCTTCATAGTCTGCCTCGTTGTTGGAGGAATCGAAGTGTATCTATAGCACGTACTTGAGTTTGTCGCCCTTTGGCGATATGATCACAATGCCAGCGCCGGAGCCATTCAACATCTTGGACCCATCGAAGAACATTGTCCAATGGGCCGAGTAGATGTGGGTCGGTTGCTGTTGTTCTACCCATTCTGCTATGAAGTCAGCCAGAGCTTGAGACTTAATAGATTTCTTGGCCTCGAACTTCATATCGCAGTACAGCATCTCCATTGCCCACTTCGCCACTCGGCCTGACGCATCTCGATTGTGGAGAATTTCCGACAACGGAGCATCAGAAACGACAAACACCGAGTGGTCTTGGAAATAATGGGCCACCTTCTTTGCAGTCATGTAGATCCCGTAGATAAGTTTTTGATAGTGGGGATACCTCTGCTTGGAAGGAGTCAGGACTTCAGAGACGTAGTACACTGGCCGCTGAACTTTGTATGCTTTGCCTTCTTCTTCTCGTTCGACCGTAAGAACAGTAATGACGACTTGATTTGTAGCCGCGATATACAGAAGAAGGGGCTCTTTACTGAGCAGAGCAGTAAGAACCGGCTGGGTGGAAAGTAGGACTTTGAGGTCGTCGAATGCGACTTGGGCTTCGTCTGTCCACTCGAAAGAATCTGATTTCTTCATGAGTCGGTTCAGAGGAAGTGCTTTCTCGCTGAGTCGACTGATGAACCTGCTCAAAGCCGCTAGGCAACCTGTGAGCCGTTGAACATCGTGTATTCTGACCGGCCTCTCCATTCGGACGATGGTCCTGATCTTTTCGGGGTTGACATCGATCCCTCGTTCGGAAACGAAGAAACCGAGTAACTTTCCGCTGGGAACACCGAATGAACATTTGGCGGGGTTGAGCTTGATATCGTACCTACGAAGGTTGGCGAATGTTTCTGCCAAGTCAGTCAGCAGGTCGGAACCTTTGCGTGACTTGACTACGATATCATCCATATACGCCTCCACATTCCGACCGATCTGGTCGAGGAGACATTTTTGGATCATGCGCATAAAGGTAGCTCCTGCATTCTTCAAACCGAATGGCATAGTGATGTAGCAAAAGCACCCGAATGGGGTGATGAAGGCTGTTTTTCACTCATCGGGACCATACAGACGGATCTGATGATAGCCCGAATAGGCATCAAGAAATGACAGACGCTCGCAACCCGCAGTCGAATCGACAATTTGATCTATGCGGGGGAGCAGAAAATGGTCTTTCGGGCAGACCTTATTGAGATGTTTGAAGTCGATGCACATTCGGAGGGACTTATCCTTCTTGGGCACCATTACAACATTGGCGAGCCACTCGGAGTGGTGAACCTCGCGAATGAAGTTGGCTGCCAGTAACTTGGCCACCTCTTCCCTGATTGCCTTCCTCTTGTGCGCGGCGGACCGGCGCAGGCGCTCTCGGACGGGCCGAGCGGCGGGATCCACATGCAGTCGGTGCTCAGCCAACTCCCTGGGTACACCTAGCATGTCAGAGGGTTTCCATGCGAAGATGTCCCAGTTCTCACGGAGGAATTGGGTGAGCTCGGCTTCCTATTTAGGATCGAGGGTGGTGGAGATGTTTGTCGGGGCAGCAGTGTCGTCCGTCGGGTGGATGCTGACCTTCTTCGTCTCTCCCGCCGACTGGAATGCAGACTCTGAAGCTGGTTTCTTGGGGACATCAGGTCGGCGGGGTCGACTGTTTTCTTGTACTCGTCGAGCTCGAGGACGGCCATCTGCTGGTCGGCGATTCTTGATCCCTGCTGCAGACACTCTTCGGCTCGCTGACAATTGCCCATGATGGTGATCACGCCTTTCGGGCCTAGCATCTTCAGCTTCAAGTATACGTAACACGGCCGGGCCATGAAACGCGCATACGCTGGGCAGCCCAAAATTGCATGGTAAGTGCTCTGGAAGTCCACCACTTCGAACGTCAGCTTCTCCTTGCGGAAGTTCTTGTCGAAGCCGAAAACGACGTCCAACGCGATCTGGCCGAGTGACTTGGCCTTCCGTCCAGGGACGACTCCATGGAACTGCATGCTGCTCTCGCTGAGTTTGGACATCGGAATACCCATCCCCTTGAGTGTGTCGGCGTACATGATGTTCAAGCCGCTGCCGCCGTCCATGAGGACTTTGCGCAGTCGGACTCCTTTCACCACCGGGTCGACGACCAGAGCCTGTCTCCCCGGGTGGGTACGTGTGCTGGATGATCCGACTGGTCGAAGGTGATCGCAGTTTGAGACCATTTGAGGAACTTGGGGTTGGTGGGGGTGGCCATGTTCACCTCCCTGTTCACCAACTTCAGTCGATCTTGCTCTCGACGTCAGCAAAAATCATGAGAGTTGCATGGACTTGGGGGAACGGATCCTCCTTATCCTCCTCATCCTGTTTGTTGTCCTTTTCACTCGGTTGTCCTTTGCCGAATCCCTGGATCAGGAGGCGACACTGTCGAGTGGTATGCTTTGGATATATGGGGTTGCCTTCTTCGTCCATCTTCGTATGAACTGGACAAGGCTGGTCCAGGATGGGATTATTGAACTGCTTCTTCTTGGGGGTAAACTGCGCCTTCCCTTTGCCCTTGAACTTGGCATTGGTCACGGCTGCAGCTTCTGCCTGCGGGGTGGATGGAGCTTTCTGCTTCTGCTTTCGAGTGTTATTCCCGTCTCCATCACCGACTGTCTTGTGCTTGCCGCTTCGGATGCGGTCCTCTTCTTCGCCATTTGCATAGCGAGCTGCTATCTCCATAATCTTGCTCATGGAGATGTCACCTGTTCGGCCGAACTTTAGGTACAGATCTCTGTACCGCACGTCTGCCTTGAAGGTGCAGACTGCTTGATGCTCGGTGACGTTCTCCACCGTGTGGTAGAGGGTTGTCCAACGCTGAATGAAGTCACGCAGGAGCTCATTCTGCTTCTGGACGCAATGCTGGAGCTCCACGAGGCCTGCAGGGCGCTTCCACGTCCCTTCGAAGGTCTTGATGAACACTCAGGCCAGATCTGCCCAACTGTAGATGCTGGAGGGGACCAACTGGTTTAGCCACGCTCGCGCCAAGCCGTCGAGCATCAGAGGGAGGTGTTTCATGGCGACTTGGTCGTCCCCTCCTCCGATCTGGACTGCCACTCGGTAGTCGTCCAGCCACGTTTCTGGCTTGGACTCTCCTGTAAACTTGCTGATTCCCGTCGCCAATCTGAAGTTTGGCGGGATATCAGCCGAACGGATGGCTCGACTGAAACACTCGGGACCAAACATGATGGTCCTGCTTCCACTCGGACGGTCCATATCATAACCATCGCGGTGGGCTCGGCCCCTGTCGACCCTTCGCTGAGCGATACGCCCTCTTGCGTCAGGCCTTGGGTCGTAAGCGTCACCGACTGAACGCCGATCATCATGATGTCGGGGCCCGTAGAGCCCACCCCGCGTAGGGGTGCGTGAACGGCGGCGATCTTCGTAATTTATGGAACGGCTGCCTCCTCTGTGCCGCTGATGGGAACCAGGGCTGTAACCGACCAATGCGAATTCGCATGAACGGAACTATTATGGATCTTGTTATGCGACTGGGAGACTACCGAATTCTGCTGCTGCGCCGTGTGCAACAGGGCTCGGATCTGCTCGATTCCCCTACCAGCCTCTGAATCAGTCGGCTGGAGGGAATCGGCTATCTTGGCAGCTGCAGCCAAGTTGAGGAGGGGTGTGCGGAACAACTCCATGTTGCTCCGCCGAGTGTGTCGACTGGCAGAACGGCGAGGCGGACGACGCGCGCCGGACGTTTCGCCGATCTCGTGCTCGTTCCGGCCAGCTTGACGGGGATCTTCATGGGAGTTGGCCATGTGTACTTCTGCTGCACGACCGCGACCCGTGTACTCGGAAGGAAACTCAGTCGGAACCGAGCCCGAGTGCTGGGACAGCGGGGCAACCACAACAGACTCTAGAACCGCCACTTGTGAAGACGCGTTCTGGCGCGCCCGGGCGTGTTGCACCCAACGCTGAAGTCGCGGACGGCGGGACCGCTTGCTGCGGCGCGTGACGGAGGTGTAGGTCGACACCGGAGCCGACTGCTGGAGAAGAAGAATGCCGCGGGCGCCGGCACGGAAGTGCGTAGCCCCACGACGGGGAAGCGCCTCGACGTCGAGAGGCGCATCCCGAAGCCACGCCGAATCGTCGACGATGAAGGAGAGACCACCGAAGAAGATCTGGTGACCCATGCTCGAATCTCCACCGGACGACATGACGAAAGGAAGTAGTCGCAAACTCGCCGGAAGTCGCTTAGACGCCTGCCCCACGGTGGGCGCCAACTGTCGTGGGTATAAGCCTGACAGTAGATGTGTAGGGTACGAAAAGGATGGGCAGAGCCTTAGCTACGGCGAGGTTGTATGAGTTCAGGCCCCTCTGCGGTGGAGGTAATAGCCCTACGTCTCAGTGCTCTGGGAGCTTGTTGTCGAGTGGAATATGGAATACAAATGAGTTGCCAACCCCTTCACCAGCGGGGGAGGGTGGCTTATATACAGCGCGCTGCCCTCCACAACGGTTCTGGTACAGGGGTGGAGTAGTGGCGATTGAATGCATACGTTAAGGTAACGTACGTCCTAAATGCTAATAAATGCACCGGGAAACGTACGACCATTTCCCTCCACGGGGTTATGATGTTCCGAGTGGCATCCAGTCGGTTAGTTGGAAGTTCTCCGAATGCTAGTCTCCGACTGGATGGTCGAGGACCTGTTACCGACTGGATGATGGGGACTCCTTAATTCTGTAGGAACTGATTAAAGTCCTCGTCTCTTATGAGGGGTAGTCCTTGGGTAGGACTTGTTGGGGAACGTCGCATGGGAAACAAAAATTTTCCTACGTGCACGAAGACCTATCATGGTGATGTCCATCTACGAGAGGGGATGAGTGATCTACGTACCCTTGTAGATCATACAGCAGAAGCGTTAGAGAACGCGGTTGATGTAGTGGAACGTCCTCACGTCCCTCGATCCGCCCCGCGAACAATCCCGCGATCAGTCCCACGATCTAGTACCGAACGGACGGCACCTCCGCGTTCAGCACACGTACAGCTCGACGATGATCTCGGCCTTCTTGATCCAGCAAGAGAGACGGAGAGGTAGAAGAGTTCTCCGGCAGCGTGACGACGCTCCGGAGGTTGGTGATGATCTTGTCTCAGCAGGGCTCCGCCCGAGCTCCGCAGAAACGCGATCTAGAGGAAAAACTATGGAGGTATGTGGTCGGGCAACCGTGAGAAAGTCGTCTCAAATCTGCCCTAAAAGCTCCATATATATAGGAGGAGGGAGGGGAACCTTGCCTTGGGGTCCAAGGGACCCTCAAGGGGTCGGCCGAGCCAAGGCGGGGAGGACTCCCCCCCCAAACCGAGTTGGACTTGGTTTGGTGGGAGGAGTCCCGCTCCCTTCCCACTTCCTCCCTCTTTTTTTTCTTTTCCTTTGATTTCTTTTTCTTGGCGCATAGGCCCCCTTGGGGCTGTCCCACCAGCCCACTAAGGGCTGGTGTGTCTCCCCAAAGCCTATGGGCTTCCCCAGGGTGGGTTGCCCCCCCGGTGAACTCCCGGAACCCATTCGTCATTCCCGGTACATTCCCGGTAACTCCGAAAACCTTCCGGTAATCAAATGAGGTCATCCTATATATCAATCTTCCTTTCCGGACCATTCCGGAAACCCTCGTGACGTCCGTGATCTCATCCGGGACTCCGAACAACATTCGGTAACCAACCATATAACTCAAATACGCATAAAACAACGTCGAACCTTAAGTGTGCAGACCCTGCGGGTTCGAGAACTATGTAGACATGACCCGAGAGACTCCTCGGTCAATATCCAATAGTGGGACCTGGATGCCCATATTGGATCCTACATATTCTACGAAGATCTTATCGTTTGAACCTCAGTGCCAAGGATTCGTATAATCCCGTATGTCATTCCCTTTGTCCTTCGGTATGTTACTTGCCCGAGATTCGATCGTCGGTATCCGCATACCTATTTCAATCTCGTTTACCGGCAAGTCTCTTTACTCGTTCCGTAATACAAGATCCCGCAACTTACACTAAGTTACATTGCTTGCAAGGCTTGTGTGTGATGTTGTATTACCAAGTAGGCCCCGAGATACCTCTCCGTCACACGGAGTGACAAATCCCAGTCTTGATCCATACTAACTCAACTAACACCTTCGGAGATACCTGTAGAGCATCTTTATAGTCACCCAGTTACGTTGCGACGTTTGATACACACAAAGCATTCCTCCGGTGTCAGTGAGTTATATGATCTCATGGTCATAGGAATAAATACTTGACACGCAGAAAACAGTAGCAACAAAATGACACGATCAACAAGCTACGTCTATTAGTTTGGGTCTAGTCCATCACGTGATTCTCCCAATGACGTGATCCAGTTATCAAGCAACAACACCTTGTTCATAATCAGAAGACACTGACTATCATCGATCAACTGGCTAGCCAACTAGAGGCATGCTAGGGACGGTGTTTTGTCTATGTATCCACACATGTAAATGAGTCTTCATTCAATACAATTATAGCATGGATAATAAACTATTATCTTGATACAGGAATTATAATAATAACTATACATTTATTATTGCCTCTAGTGCATAATTCCAACAGACTCCCACTTGCACTAGAGTCAATAATCTAGCCCTCACATCGCCATGTGAATTACATTGTAATAAATCTAACACCCATACAGTTCTGGTGTCGATCATGTTTTGGCCGTGGAAGAGGTTTAGTCAGCAGGTCTGCTACATTCAGATCCGTGTGCACCTTACATATATTTACGTCCTCCTCCTCGACGTAGTCGCGGATGAGGTTGAAGCGTCGTTTGATGTGTCTAGTCTTCTTGTGAAACCTTGGTTCCTTTGCTAAGGCAATGGCACCAGTGTTGTCACAGAACAAGGTTGTTGGATCCAGTGCACTTGGCACCACTCCAAGATCCGTCATGAACTGCTTCATCCAGACACCCTCCTTAGCCGCCTCCGAGGCAGCCATGTACTCCGCTTCACATGTAGAATCTGCTACGACGCTTTTCTTGGAACTGCACCAGCTTACTGCACCCCCATTAAGAATAAATACGTATCCGGTTTGCGACTTAGAGTCGTCCGGATCTGTGTCAAAGCTTTGCATCGACGTAACCTTTTACGGCGAGCTCTTCGTCACCTCCATACACGAGAAACATCTCCTTAGTCCTTTTCAGGTACTTCAGGATATTCTTGACCGCCGTCCAGTGATCCACTCCTGGATTACTCTGGAACCTACCTGCCATGCTTATGGCCAGGCTAACATCCGGTCTAGTGCACAACATCGCATACATGATAGAGCCTATGGCTGAAGCATAGGGGACGGAGCGCATATGCTCTCTATCTTCATCAGTTGCTGGGCACTGAGTCTTACTCAATCTCGTACCTTGTAACACTGGCAAGAACCCTTTCTTGGACTGTTCCATTTTGAACCTCTTCAAAACTTTATCAAGGTATGTGCTTTGTGAAAGTCCTATCAGGCGTTTTGATCTATCCCTATAGATCTTAATGCCTAGAATGTAAGCAGCTTCTCCTAGGTCCTTCATAGAGAAACTTTTATTCAAGTAATCTTTTATGCTCTCCAAAAGCTCTACGTTGTTTCCAATCAGTAATATGTCATCCACATATAATATCAGAAACGCCACAGAGCTCCCACTCACTTTCTTGTAAATACAAGATTCTCCAACCACTTGTATAAACCCAAATGCTTTGATCACCTCATCAAAGCGTTTGTTCCAACTCCGAGATGCTTGCACCAGTCCATAAATGGATCTCTGGAGCTTGCACACCTTGTCATCATTTTTAGGATCGACAAAACCTTCGGGTTGCATCATATACAACTCTTCCTTAAGGAAACCGTTAAGGAACGCCGTTTTGACATCCATCTGCCAGATTTCATAATCGGAAAATGCAGCTATTGCTAACATGATTCTGACGGACTTAAGCATCGCTACGGGTGAGAAGGTCTCATCGTAGTCAACTCCTGGAACTTGTGAAAAACCCTTTGCCACAAGTCGAGCTTTATAAACGGTCACATTACCGTCAGCGTCCGTCTTCTTCTTAAAGATCCATTTGTTCTGAATAGCCTTGCGGCCCTCAGGTAGTATCTCCAAAGTCCACACTTTGTTCTCATACATGGATCCTATCTCGGATTTCACGGCTTCTAGCCATTTGTTGGAATCTGGGCCCACCATTGCTTCTTCATAATCTGCAGGTTCATTGTTGTCTAACAACATGATTGATAAGACGGGATTACCGTACCACTCTGGAGCAGCGCGTGATCTCGTCGACCTGCGTGGTTCAACAGAAACTTGAACTGGAGTTTCATGATGATCATCATTAACTTCCTCCTCAACCGGCGTCGCAACGACCGAGGTTTCCCCTTGCCCTACGCCACCATCCAGAGGGATGAGAGGTTCGACAACCTCATCAAGTTCTATCTTCCTCCCACTCAATTCTCTTGAGAGAAACTCCTTCTCGAGAAAAGTTCCGTTCTTAGCAACAAACACTTTGCCCTCGGATTTGAGATAGAAGGTGTACCCAACTGTCTCTTTTGGGTAACCTATGAAGACGCAGTTTTCCGCTTTGGTTTCCATCTTTTCAGGCTGAAGCTTTTTGACATAAGCATCACATCCCCAAAGTTTAAGAAACGACAACTTTGGCCTTTTGCCATACCACAGTTCGTATGGTGTCGTCTCAACGGATTTCGATGGTGCCCTATTTAAAGTGAATGCAGTTGTTTCTAATGCATAACCCCAAAATGATAACGGCAAATCAGTAAGAGACATCATAGATCGCACCATCTCTAACAAAGTACGATTACGACGTTCGGACAGACCATTACGATGTGGTGTTCCAGGCGGTGTTAACTGCGAAACAATTCCACATTGTCTTAAGTGAGTACCAAACTCGAAACTCAGATATTCACCCCCACGATCAGACCGTAGGAACTTGATCTTCTTGTTACGATGATTTTCCACTTCACTCTGAAATTGCTTGAACTTTTCAAATGTTTCAGACTTGTGCTTCATCAAGTAGACATAACCATATCTACTTAAATCGTCAGTGAAGGTGAGGAAATAACGATATCCGCCGCATGCCTCCACGCTCATTGGACCACACACATCGGTATGTATGATTTCCAACAAGTCACTTGCACGCTCCATTTTTCCGGAGAACGGAGTCTTAGTCATCTTGCCCAGGAGGCATGGTTCGCACGTGTCAAGTGAATCAAAGTCAAGTGACTCCAAAAGTCCATCAGCATGGAGTTTCTTCATGCGCTTTACACCAATATGACCCAAGCGGCAGTGCCACAAAAATATGGCGCTATCACTGTTCACTCTAACTCTTTTGGTCTCAATGTTATGTATATGCGTATCGCTATCAAGATTCAATATGGACAATCCTCTCACATTCGGTGCATGACCATAAAAGATGTTACTCATAGAAATAGAACAACCATTATTCTCAGACTTAAAAGAGTAACCGTCTCGCAATAAACAAGATCCAGATATAATGTTCATGCTCAACGCAGGCACTAAATAACAATGATTTAAGTTCATCACTAATCCCGATGGTAGCTGAAGCGACACTGTGCCGACGGCGATTGCATCAACCTTGGAACCATTTCCTACGCGCATCGTCACTTCGTCTTTCGCCAGCCTTCGTCTATTCCGCAGTTCCTGTTTCGAGTTGCAAATGTGAGCAACAGAACCGGTATCGAATACCCAGGCACTACTACGAGAGGAGGTTAAGTACACATCAATAACATGTATATCAAATATACCTGATTTTTCTTTGCCCGCCTTCTTATCTGCCAGATACTTGGGGCAATTGCGCTTCCAGTGACCCATACCCTTGCAATAGAAGCACTCTGTTTCAGGCTTAGGTCCAGCCTTGGGTTTCTTCGGCGGATTGGCAACAGGCTTGCCGCTCTTCTTCGAATTGCCCTTCTTGCCTTTACCGTTTCTCTTGAAACTAGTGGTCTTGCTCACCATCAACACTTGATGCTCTTTACGGAGTTTAGACTCTGCGACTTTCAGCATCGCAAACAACTCGCCGGGAGACTTGTTCATCCCTTGCATGTTGTAGTTCAACACAAAGCCTTTATAGCTTGGCGGCAGTGATTGAAGGATTCTGTCAGTGATGGCCTCTTGAGGGAGTTCAATCCCCAGCTCAGCCAGACCGTTTGAGTACTCAGACATTTTGAGCACATGTTCACTGACAGACGAGTTTTCCTCCATCTTGCAAGCATAGAATTTATCGGAGGTCTCATACCTCTCGATCCGGGCGTTCTTCTGAAAGATAAACTTCAACTCCTGGAACATCTCAAATGTTCCATGACGCTCAAAGCGACGTTGAAGTCCCGGTCCTAAGCCATACAAGACTGCACATTGAACTATTGAGTAGTCCTCCTTACGCGCTAACCAAGCGTTCTTAACATCCTGATCAGCCGTAGCGGGTGGTTCATCTCCTAGTGCAGCATTAAGGACATAATCCTTCTTCCCAGCTTGTAAGATTAGCTTAAGATTATGAGCCCAGTCTACAAAGTTGCTTCCATCATCTTTCAACTTAGCTTTCTCCAGGAACGTATTAAAATTCAGGATGACACTCGCGTGAGCCATGATCTACAACACAAATATATTCAAAGTGGACTTAGACTATGTTCAAGATAATTAGAGTTTAACTTAATCAAAGTATATGCTAAACTCCCACTCAAAAAGTACATCTCTCTAGTAATTTGAGTGGTTCATGATCCACTTACACTATCCCAAGTCCGATCATCACGTGGGTTGAGTATACTTTCAGTGGTAAGCATCCCTATGCTAATCATATCAACTATATGATTCATGATCGACCTTTCGGTCTCATGTGTTCCGAGGCCATGTCTGCACATGCTAGGCTCTTCAAGCTTAACCCGAGTGTTCTGCGTGCGCACCTGTTTTGCACCCGTTGTATGTGAACGTTGAGTCTATCACACCCGATCATCATGTGGTGTCTCGAAACGACGAACTGTAGCAACGGTGCACAGTCGGGGAGAACACAATTTCGTCTTGAAATTTTAGTGAGAGATCACCTCATAATGCTACCGTCGTTCTAAGCAAAATAAGGTGCATAAAAGGATTAACATCACATGCAATTCATAAGTGACATGATATGGCCATCATCACGTGCTTCTTGATCTCCATCACCAAAGCACCGGCACGATCTTCTTGTCACCGGCGCCACACCATGATCATCCATCAACGTGTAGCCATCGGGGTTGTCGTGCTACCTATGCTATTACTACTAAAGCTACATCCTAGCAAAATAGTAAACGCATCTGCAAGCACATATGTTAGTATAAAGACAACCCTATGGCTCCTGCCGGTTGCCGTACCATCGACGTGCAAGTCGATATTTCTATTACAACATGATCATCTCATACATCCAATATATCACATCACATCATTGGCCATATCACATCACAATCATACCCTGCAAAAAGAAGTTAGACGTCCTCTAATTTTGTTGTTGCATGTTTTACGTGGTGACCAAGGGTATCTAGTAGGATCGCATCTTACTTCCGCAAACACCACAACGGAGATCTATGAGTTGCTATTTAACCTCATCCAAGGACCTCCTCGATCAAATACGATTCAACTAAAGTTGGAGAAACGTCACTTGCCAGTCATCTTTGAGCAAAGGGGGTTACTCGTAACGATCAAACCAGTCTCTCGTAAGCGTACGAGTAATGTCGGTCCAAGCCGCTTCAATCCAACAATACCGCGGAATCAAGAAAAGACTAAGGAGGGCAGCAAAACGCACATCACCGCCCACAAAAACTTTTGTGTTCTACTCGAGAAGACATCTACGCAAGAACCTAGCTCATGATGCCACTGTTGGGGAACGTCGCATGGGAAACAAAAATTTTCCTACGCGCACGAAGACCTATCATGGTGATGTCCATCTACGAGAGGGGATGAGTGATCTACGTACCCTTGTAGATCGTACAGCAGAAGCGTTAGAGAATGCGGTTGATGTAGTGGAACGTCCTCACGTCCCTCGATCCGCCCCGCGAACAATCCCGCGATCAGTCCCACGATCTAGTACCGAACGGACGGCACCTCCGCGTTCAGCACACGTACAGCTCGACGATGATCTCGGCCTTCTTGATCCAGCAAGAGAGACGGAGAGGTAGAAGAGTTCTCCGGCAGCGTGACGGTGCTCCGGAGGTTGGTGATGATCTTGTCTCAGCAGGGCTCCGCCCGAGCTCCGCAGAAACGCGATCTAGAGGAAAAACTACGGAGGTATGTGGTCGGGCAACCGTGAGAAAGTCGTCTCAAATCTGCCCTAAAAGCTCCATATATATAGGAGGAGGGAGGGGAACCTTGCCTTGGGGTCCAAGGGACCCTCAAGGGGTCGGCCGAGCCAAGGGGAGGAGGACTCCCCCCCCAAACCGAGTTGGACTTGGTTTGGTGGGAGGAGTCCCCCTCCCTTCCCACTTCCTCCCTCTTTTTTTTTCTTTTCCTTTGATTTCTTTTTCTTGGCGCATAGGCCCCCTTGGGGCTGTCCCACCAGCCCACTAAGGGCTGGTGTGTCTCCCCAAAGCCTATGGGCTTCCCTGGGGTGGGTTGCCCCCCCGGTGAACTCCCGGAACCCATTCGTCATTCCCGGTACATTCCCGGTAACTCCGAAAACCTTCCGGTAATCAAATGAGGTCATACTATATATCAATCTTCGTTTCCGGACCATTCCGGAAACCCTCGTGATGTCCGTGATCTCATCCGGGAATCCGAACAACATTCGGTAACCAACCATATAACTCAAATACGCATAAAACAACGTCGAACCTTAAGTGTGCAGACCCTGCGGGTTCGAGAACTATGTAGACATGACCCGAGAGACTCCTTGGTCAATATCCAATAGCGGGACCTGGATGCCCATATTGGATCCTACATATTCTACGAAGATCTTATCGTTTGAACCTCAGTGCCAAGGATTCGTATAATCCCGTATGTCATTCCCTTTGTCCTTCGGTATGTTACTTGCCCGAGATTCGATCGTCGGTATCCGCATACCTATTTCAATCTCGTTTACCGGCAAGTCTCTTTACTCGTTCCGTAATACAAGATCCCGCAACTTACACTAAGTTACATTGCTTGCAAGGCTTGTGTGTGATGTTGTATTACCGAGTGGGCCCCGAGATACCTCTCCGTCACACGGAGTGACAAATCCCAGTCTTGATCCATACTAACTCAACTAACACCTTCGGAGATACCTGTAGAGCATCTTTATAGTCACCCAGTTACGTTGCGACGTTTGATACACACAAAGCATTCCTCCGGTGTCAGTGAGTTATATGATCTCATGGTCATAGGAATAAATACTTGACACGCAGAAAACAGTAGCAACAAAATGACACGATCAACAAGCTACGTCTATTAGTTTGGGTCTAGTCCATCACGTGATTCTCCCAGTGACGTGATCCAGTTATCAAGCAACAACACCTTGTTCATAATCAGAAGACACTGACTATCATCGATCAACTGGCTAGCCAACTAGAGGCATGCTAGGGACGGTGTTTTGTCTATGTATCCACACATGTAAATGAGTCTTCATTCAACACAATTATAGCATGGATAATAAACTATTATCTTGATACAGGAATTATAATAATAACTATACATTTATTATTGCCTCTAGGGCATAATTCCAACAGGACTTACAAGGCAGGCCTATGACCCTACCCTAGGACTATAACCCCATCAGCAGGAAAATGAATACTCCCTATGGTAGCTTGCGTAATATCTCTAGTTTCTCCAACAGTTATACCAGAGGAAAAACCTCTAACCGAAGATTTAGGAGGATCATTGAGACTACCCCAAAAAGGTATCTTGCAAGTTCTATTGAAATCCTCTAAATCCATGGTATACGATTTGTCATAGAGATCAAACAGTACCTATGTGTCACGGCCAACTGAAAATTTGAATCTACGAACAAAAGAGGCAGTGAGAGCAACATACTGTTCACATTTATCGGATATGAATTCTTCGAGTCTGACATTGCGAAGAAGTGCATCAAACTCATCTTTGAAGCATGCCTCAATCATAAATTCATCTGAAGGCCATTCACATGGTTGTACCTGCGCGTCCCTTGGTTGGTAAGGATCGGGCTCCCGAATCGCAAGACGGGGGCCTCTCTTGCTTGAGGAGCCACCATGATAATTTCTCCTGAACATCTTCCTTTTCTGAAATTTTTAGTGACCCAAAGAAAATGTGAACAAGGCTCAACTAAACTTGTAGCAACTACTCCCACAAGTGCCTAGAGGTCATATTACGCATCAAAACTACTTGGGATCAGCTAAAATCAGCATGCAAAGCTCAAGAACATGGTCACCAAGGCAGCAAAAATACGCGGAGTATAAGGCACTAGAGCAAAAACTAATTGGACCAATGGAGGAGTCACTTACCAAGGAGTAATTTCCCCAAAATAGTTCGGAGAATGGTGATTTGAGCAAAGAGATCGAAAATCCCAGCAAGAGGAGCAAGAACACGGGTTTGAGCTGTGAAACGATTTTTTCTAGAGGTAGGAGAACCAGATGGGAGCAAGAATGAGTGGAGGGGGTGCCTGCGGGCCCCACAAGCTTGGGTGGCGCGGCCAGGGGGGTGCCCGCGCCGTCAGGGCTTGTGGCCCACTGGTACAGCCCCTAGACAAGCTCTTTGTCTTAGAATTTTTAAAAAAATCCAGAAAAAATCATACTTGATTTTCAGGACGTTCGGAGAACTTTTATTTTCGGGGTACTTTTCTACTGGACGCTAAAACAGAAAACAGGGAAAACTAAACTAAATCTATCATTTTTCTTCTAAGCAACCTAAAGTGAAAGCTTGGAACAGAGGTTTGTGACTCCTCGATTCTTCCATCTCATGGTCATCGAAAAAGAATCCGTCAATGAGGTTGACCAAGTCTCCTCGACAAACCTTTTCGTATCACAAAATAGAACGAAGAATTTTCGAATAGTCACTAGGTCACCTCAATGGGGATATGTATCTCCCCAACAAGCAAATCATACTTCATCTTGACACGAGGAATAGGGCATTCAAAGCTCCCAATAAGAATCGCTGAAGTTTTTTCGATAGCATTGATGCAATGTACTCGATATTGTTTCTTCGGAAAGTACACTGTATGCTCATTACCATTGACATGGAAAGTGACATTGCCTTTGTTGCAATCTATAACAGCCCCTGCAGTGTTTAAAAAGGGTCTTCCGAGGATGACCGCCATGGCATCGTCCTCACGAATATCCAAGATAATGACATTGGCAACCACAACAGGCACATCCTCGCAAATGCTGATAGGGAAAGGAGTTCATTTGTCGGCCATTTGCAGAGAGATATCAGTGGGTGTCAACTTATCCAGTTCAAGTCTACAATAAAGAGAGAGAGAGGCATAACACTAACACCGGCTCCAAGGTCGCATAAAGCAGTTCTAGCGTAGTTACCTTTAATGGAGCAAGGTATAGTGGGCACGCCGGGATCACCTAGTTTCTTAGGAGTTCCACCCTTGAAGGTATAGTTAGCAAGCATGCTGGAAATCTCAACCTCAGGTATCCTCCTCTTATTAGTCACAATATCTTTCATGTACTTAGCATACGGAGAAATTTTGAGCATATCTCTCAAACACATTTGCAGAAAGACAGGTCTGATCATTTCAATGAAGCGCTCAAAATTCTCATCATCCTTTTTCTTGGATGGCTTGGGAGGAAAGGGCATAGGTTTCTGAACCCATGGCTCCCTTTCTTTACCATGCTTCCTAGCAGTGAAGTCATTCTTATCGTATCTCTTATTCTTTGGCTGTGGGTTATCAAGATCAATAGGTTCAATCTCCACATCCTTATCATTGCTAGGTTGAGCATCATCATGAACATCACTATTGATATTATCATTAGGCTCATGTTCATCACCAGATTGTGTTTCAGCATCAGAGACAGAGACATCGTTTCGACTCTCAGGTGTAGCAGCAACAGGGTTGCTAGCATGCACATCCCTATCATCTCTCTTCTTCTTTCTAGGATGACTAGGTGCACCAGTGCTAACTCCTTGAGAATCTTGTTCAATTCTATTTGGATGACCCTCAGGATACAAAGGTTCCTGGGTCATTCTACCACCTCTAGTAACAACTCATTGAGCAAGTCATTCTGAGCTTTAAGTACTTGTTCTATCTGAGTAGTAACCATAGAGGCACGTTTACTCAGAAGCTTAAGATCATTGACATTTCTGTCCACACAAACACTTAAATGACTAAGCATACGAGCATTCTGTTCCAATTGTCTGCGAACATAATCATTGAAACTTTGTTGTTTGGCAACTAAGTTATGAAATTCATTCATGCATAAGCTAGCAGGTTTATCAAAAGGAATATCACTCTCATCAAACCTAGGCAGAGAATTTACTTCTACTACCTGTGTCGGGTTATCAAGACCATGGATCTCTTCGATAGGTGGTAGATTTTTGACATCTTCAGATTTAATGCCTTTCTCTCGCATAGATTTCTTGGCTTCTTGCATATCTTCGGGACTGAGGAATAGAATACCTCTTTTCTTCGGAGTTGGCTTAGGAGGTGGTTCGGGAATAGTCCAAGCATTCTCATTGCACAAGATGTTATTTAGTAGAATCTCAGCTTGTTCTACGGTTCGTTCCCTAAAAGCACAACCAACACAACTATCTAGGTGGTCTTTGGAAGCATCGGCAAGTCCACTATAGAAGATATCAAGTATTTCATTCTTCTCAAGAGGGTGATCAGGCAAAGCATTCAGTAGATGGATGAGCCTCCCCCAAGCTTGTGGGAGACTCTCTTCTTCAGCTTGAGCAAAGTTGTATATTTCCTGCAAGGCAGCTTGCTTCTTACGGGCAGGGAAATATTTTTCAGAGAAGTAGTAGACCATATCATGGGGGCTACGCACACGAACAGGAGCAAGAGAAGTGAACCAAGTCTTAGCATCATCCTTTAGCAAGAAAGGAAACAGCTTGAGGATATAGTAGTGGCGGATCTTTTCCTCACTAGTGAATAGGGTGGCTATATCGTGCAGTTTGGTAAGATGGGCTACAACTGTTTCAGACTCATAACTGTGAAATGGATCAGATTCGACCAGAGTGATTAGCTCAGGGTCGACAGAGAATTCATAATCCTTATCGGTCACAAAGATAGGCGAAGTAGAAAACTTCGGGTCGTATTTCATCCTAGCATTCAGAGATTTTTCTTTCTACTTGCGCAGTAATTTCTCAACATCATAGCTATCTTTACACGCAAGAAAATCTTCGGCTATCTCCCCTTCCATAACATAGCGCTCATACATAATAGGCAATTCAGGCATAGTAACAGGTTCTATTTCAATAGTATCAACAGTTTCAGAAGTATCATCACATCTAGCAGCAACTCTAGCAATTTGTGCATCAAGGAATGCACCTAGTGGCAAAGCAGTATCAGACATAGTATCAAGCATAGCATCATCAGGCATAGTATCAAGCATAGCATCATCATAAGCATCATGGGCAGCAGAAGTAGCATCATCAAGCACAAGCGACATATCAAGATTTCTAGCAGGAGGTGATGTCGCAAACTTACTCATAACAGAAGGTGAATCAAGTGCAGAGCTAGATGGTAGTTCCTTACCTGTCCTCGTAGTGGAAGGAAATACTTTAGTTCTTGGACCTATCGGATTCCTCATAGTGATCAGCAGACGTCAATCTGAAGTGACTCAGAGAATATAGATGTGCCTCCCCGGCAACGGCGCTAGAAAATAGTCTTGATAGCCCACAAGTGTAGGGGATCGCAACAGTTTTCGAGGGTAGAGTATTCAACCCAAATTTATTGATTCGACTCAAAGGGAAGCGAAAGAATATTCTCAAGTATTAGCAGCTGAGTTGTCAATTAAACCACACCTAAAAGATTAGTGTCTCCAAGCAAAGTATCAGTAGAAAAGTGGTATGATAACAACGGTGTCAGAAAAGGGTCTGTTGACGACAGACTATTCCTAACTAGTTGTATCAATGGCGCCAGAAAATAGCACGTTGACGGGGAACTATTCTTGAGAATAATGCTTCCCCGGCTACGGATCCAGAAAAGTCTTGCAGCAGGTAACAACAAAGTACCAAGTAACAGCAGTAGTGACAACAAAGTAGCAAGTAACAGAAGTAGTGATAGCAGTAACAAGTAACAACAGTAGCGACAAAGTAACGTAGCAAGGACCAGTAGTAAAAGACTCGTAGGCAGTGGATCGGTGATGGATGAGTATGCTGGATGTGATTCATCATGTAACAACTATAACACGGAGAGATAAGTAACTAGCTCCCGTTCGTCAATCTAATGTAGGCATGTATTCCTTATGTAGTCATACGTGCTTAGGGAAAAAAACTTGCATGTCATCTATTGTCCATCCCTCCCATGACAACGGGGTCCTAATGGAAACTACGTGGTATTAATGTACACCTTTTAATAAAGAACCGGACCAACACATTAACACTTGGTGAATACATGAACTCCTCATACTATGATCATCTCCGGGAGTGGTTCCGGCTATTGTCACTCCGGGGTTGCCGGGTCATAACACATAATAGGTGACTACAACTTACAAGATAGGATCTAAAACACACATATATTGGCCACAACATAATAGGTTCAGATCTGAAATCATGGCACTCGGGCCCTAGTGACAAGCAATAAGCATGGCAAAGTAGTAGCAACATCAATCTCAGAACATAGTGGATACTAGGGACCAAACCCCGTCAAAACTAACTCGATTACATGATAGATCTCATCCAACTCATCACTGTCCAGCAAGCCTACGATGAGATTACTCACGAACGGTGAAGAGCATCATGGAATTGGCAATGGAGGAAGGTTAATGATGAAGATGGCGACGATTTCCCCTCTTTGGAGCCCAGAACGGACCCCAGATCTGCCCTCCAGATGAAGAACTGGAGGTGGCGGCGCCTCCGTATCGTAAAACGCGATGAATCCTTCTCTCCGATTTCTTTCCGGGCAAAACGGAATATATAGAGCTGAGTTTGGAGGCGGTGGAGCCTCGTGGGCCCCACAAGCCCTCACGGCGCAGCCACGGGGGGTAGCCGCGGCCTCTGGGCTTGTGGTCCACTGGCTCACCTCCTCCGGTGGATCTTTGCGCATGTACTTTTCATTAATTCCTGAAAAATTCTCCGTAAATTTTCAGGTCATTCCGAGAACTTTTATTTCTGCACAAAAACAAAACAATGGCAATTCTACTGAAAACAACGTTAGTCCGGGTTAGTTCCATTCAGATCATGCAAATTAGAGTCCAAAACAAGGGCAAAAGAGTTCGGAAAAGTAGATACGATGGAGACGTATCAAAAAGCAACTATCCTTTAAAAGCAACTGCACATAGTTAGGAGTTGCTTGTACTAGTCATGTTTCTTTCAAAGGTGCCATATCCTTATGATTATCTTTATTTGAACCTTTAATTGTATGTTGTGATCAATTACCAAAAATGGGGTGATTTAAAGCACATATGACCCCTTCGTGATTTTGATAATTCATGACAACATACATTGTCTCTTGGACTAACACTTTTACCTAGATATTTCAGGAAAAGTCCATGAAGAGCTATGGCTTAAGGTTTACGTGGAGATGCCCCTGGATGCAAGAAAGGAACAATATTGGCTCAAGATTCAAGCTAGAAGACTCTTCGTTTTATATTTGTGACAAATCACTTTTGAGTCCATAGGAAAGCCAAAACTATTAAAAGGGGGTGAGGAAGTAAAATGAACTGAGTGCTCAAATGCTCAATGTTAGCCACCAAAACACTGAGTCATTTTCCCACATATCCACTTTGTCAAAATACACATACACAAATTAGGTGTCAGCAACATTTCCATATCGGACCCACCGAGTTTGACCTCAAACAAAAACCCTATCCATTTCCACCAAATCGATGCAACCGAAACCAAGTCGGTGCTACCGAGTTCAGTGTGACCAACATTCTGTTGCCAAGAAACACACAATCGGAATTTTCCAAGTTTGAGTATCGGTGCAATGAGTTTGGCCATCTGACCGTTAGCCACCTTTTCGGTGCCACCGAGTTTCATATACCGGTCTCACTGAGATTCAAAAGTTCACACCTTTCTGTTAATCGGTACCACCGAGTTTTCAACTTCGGTGTCACCGAGTTTGCCCTTTTGTGTGTAACGGTTGGATTTTGGCCGCTGCCTATATATACCCCTTCACCCACCTCTCATTCGTGGGAGAAGCACTCAGAACACAGACTTCATTGCCAGATCCATTTTTTGAGAGAAAATCACCTACTCATGTGTTGAGACCAATACATTCCAATCCTATCATTTGAAACTTGATCTCTAGCCTCCCCAAACGGCTTTCCACCAAATCAACCTCTCCTACCCATGCATATTCTATGAGAGAGGGATTTGTGGTGAGGAGACTATCTTTAGAAGCACAAGAGCAAGGTGTTCATTGATCTACCACATCTATTACCTTTTGGAGGGTGGTGCCTCCTAGATTGGTTAGGTGTCGCTTGTGATCCTCCTACTTCGTGTTGTGGAGTTGAACCAAGATGTTTGTAAGGGCAAGGAGATCGCCTACTTCGTGAAGATCTACCGTGAGTAAGGCTAGTCCTCCGTGGACGAAAGACGTGGTGGAATAGACAATGCCACTTCTTTGTGGACCCTCCATGGGTGAAGTCCTCCATGGACTCTCGGAACCGTTACCCTCCATGGGTTGAAGTCTCCACTAAGATGGACGTACGATAGCGCCACCTATCGGAACCATGCCAAAAGTCGCCGTGTCAACCTCATGCGTTTGATCTTCCTAACCTCTACTCCTTTTACTAAATCATCGATGGCGCGCGTTGCAGCGCCCGTCTATTTTGGCAATTAAATGATAGTAAAATTCATTAAAAAATCATTTCAAGAAATTGTACTAAATAACCTAATCAGACAGATATAGATGAGTTCTTTATCCTACATGCATCATATTGTCTCTTAATGTTAGAAATGCATGCAAGTGCTCTTCCACGATGCATAATTATCATTTAGAACAAATAATTACAATTTCACCATCCCTCATATTAAACATCAAGTAAGACCAGCAAGTTGTGCATAAGTCTACCAGGCATAAAAATGTAAATATTTAATTTTCTATGGACTGAATTCGCAATTGATGCCGCCAACAAAACAAACCTAATCGCAAATTAAGGTGGCCTTTGTTTGAGCTTCAGCTTCTGATTCCGGGATTCTACTTCTCTGGAAATCTGAATCGTAAGCAAACAGCTAGTAGCTACCAACCATAGATCCTAGGAATCGATTCATAGACCTGGAATCAAATTGCACCTTTTTATATTTCCTCCTTTCTTCACCATAACAGTAGTTGCTCAATCATGAGGGTGTTATGGTGTAGAAAATACTAATTTGGTTCTTATAAAAGAGAGTCTGGCTTGCCTCAATCCTTGCTCAATAAATTCCTTGTTGCAATAGATTTTCAATTAACTTTCAGTATCACCATAAGATCACAAAGATGTAGTTGATCCAGAGTATCCAATAAAACAGAGGTTGATAAACAAGAAAGTTTCATCCAAGACCACCCTTAATTTGACGCCAAGTAATAATTCCTTTTATTTATTTTTCACTAATACATTCAACATAAACTTGGCAAGGCACGTGCCAGTGCCCGTTCATTATAGCAATGGAACAATAGGAATTATCTCACAAATATGGACTACGAATAATGGAAGTTAAAATTTCCATTACAGTCCTAGGGCATTTCTTGCAAAAATAAAAACAGAAGCAAAACAAGTTATATAATATAGGGACACTTCACAATTTTAAGTATAAGTTCCATATAAACACTTAATTACTTGATTTTCTAGTCTCGAAGAGGAATTCGTTGCAATCAATACTTGGTAAACACTGAATATGTAAAAAATAATTTTAGACATCAATATGTAAGACATAAGAAAACATTTCCAGTGCACATGGTTGTGTTGCCATGCAACATTATGCCAATATTCCACATCTTGCAGATATAAATAATGCAGATGCTAGTAGAGCTATTTAGGCATCATAAATACCATAACTGAATAGTGGCACAGGAAATCAAATGTGTTAGATGCAACATGTATGAACAAAAACACATCATTGTAAGTAAAAGAACCTTCTACAGTTAAATCTTGCTCAATTTTTTGAGTACAATTAATGAACTACAAAGCTTATTATTTATTTTTCTACTGTCTAATTATTAGTAGTACATTTCACATGACCCAATAAATAGCTAATAGTGTTAGGGAACATAAAGATCAGTTATAAAATCAGAATTCTAACCGAGGTACGCGAAACCTGTTTTACTCGGAAGGAGATCGGAACATACTACTGTAGGTTTCTGTCTCATCAGCACATATTGTCTTTTTTAGCATATAGGCCTATAAACTAATCATTTTTTGTGATAATACAGGGCATAGCTTTCATCAAATTGCAGGCATTAAAAAATGCGGAACAGAGAATACCGTAACTAATCTTCCCTGCACATTGAATTTGTAAAAATACAACCAGCTCAAGCCCCTCCTGATGCATGCATGTTTTTGTCGCTGTGACATAAAGCTCAGCAAGAATAAACATAACTGAAAATATTAGAGTGAATCACTTTGCCAGCAGAAAGAGTATAGTTCCCAAATCACATAATTCAAGTTGGAAGTGTCTCGAATGGTATAGCATCTAAAGATGAACAAACTGATAATGCAAACTTGGATTATTTTTTGAATAGCCTGCAATTTATCATCAATTATCTGTGAAGATGTACAAAGCTACTAACTGATCATAACTATTATATGCCCAAGCTTGTCAAAACCAACGAACTAAAAGCACACCAAATACATTTGTAAATGGAATATTTTGCCTGATCCATGACATATGTTGAATAATTTCTCAATTGGGCTCGGTAACCAATATAACTGAGAAAGTTTGCAGCTGCATTAGTTTAGATTCACATGACCAATTTGCTCCACAAAACAGTGTCTAAATATTCTTAACTGCATAGCCCTAACCAAAAATAATGATCTTGTTCTTAGTCGATGTAGTGCAACACGAGAAAATAGGCCAGACCAATGAAAGGATATCACACAGAAAGAAAGAACAAATCTCCATCTTAATATTTCTGAAAATAAGACTTACTTCCAGCTGACACTTGAAGCCATTAGTGGTAGGAAAAAGAATCAATATCAAGGATGTAATTCTCGAAAGTATCTCCTAAAGGCCTCGCAAGGAGATGGAGTGAACTGGTTGTAACTTGTGAGCACTAAGACATTCCCTCGAGATGCGCGGATGGCCACCTCTCTGATCTATCATGTTCCACTTGCACCAAGGCTGCGATGAACTTCCATCGTCCTGGCCACAACCACAAGCTGGAGTGAGTTGAGAAGAAATAAATACGAGGGATAAGGTATATGAAAGAACCCATCAACAAAGAGCTAATACTATAGTAATGTACATGCAACACTTCCAACAGTTATATAAGGGAGACCGGGGAACTTCAACGTCATTATGCGGCGGATTGGGATGATACACACCATGAGGAACATGAAGCTACATGAGTGCAGTGACTGATGGATCCCTTCACCTCCCAGCGAATTTTGGAGCAGCTGCTGGTATTGTTGCAAAGGGGGTGGCATGGGGATGAATGAAGAGTTGTTGGTAGCATGGGAGGCGGCAGCGTACCCAGTGTTCCACGGTCCGACGGCAGCTGGATCGATCCCCTCCTATGTCTCCTCTTTCTATCTAGCGTCAGTCTGGTTGTCCTAAATATATATCAGTCTGTTGGCTGCATTTTTCAATATCTCCGTACCACATTTAAGTAACTCTCTTGGAAATATAGTGGACAGTACTCAGCAAAAAGGATGCAGAATGATTTTTATCTTGGGAAGTGATTTTGTTCCCATTCATCTTCAGGAAAGGGTAACGAAAATACTTTGGAGAAAATAAACGGTACAAATATCTATGAAATTTTATCTATAGTGCCTCAGCTTGTAGCACATACAACAGTATATTTGCAGTACTGTTAAAGAAGGGGCACTTCAAAGTTCAAGCAACAGTCAAATACCACGAGATGTACAGGGTGCCGCAAAATACTTCTAGCTAAATACCACAGCATATAGATCTTTTTTTTGGAAAGGTAACAATACATACATATGAAGGTACAAACATTTCCAATATATGAAATGGAAAGATGATGGGTCATATCAATCAACAAAGTTATTGAAACTGTATAAGAAGAATACATGTGAAAATTATTGGAACAAGAGGCAGGGGAAATTACATGTGAAGGGGTTCTTGTTGAACAGACACGAACAAAAGAATTTCAAAACAATGAATAGGTAATGTTTTTATATAGGAGTAATCCAGCAATGGCTTCAGCACATCGCTTTGCACTGTTGTCTGCTGAAGAACCAAAGCACTTCGAACTTGTATTTTTGCACTGCTAGACGACTTGGTATTTTGTGTGCTCGCCTCCACGCAATAGCATGGTACCACGAACGACGAGAGCCTACCGAGTCCAACCTACAAGCAGTCGTCAAGGAAGACGGCCTGCGCATCGGCTTCCCAGATCCCATCTCTCTCGGAGTGACGGACGGATAGCTTCACCCACTGGTATTGTTGCAACTCTAGGAACCTAGGGTAGGCAACTTTTGGAGGCAAGCCTGTGGCAGGAAGCAGTATCCCACCGGCGCCGAGGCATGGGGTTGAATGAACGGGGTTGTAGGTGTGTGGGAGGCGGCAGTGACGTACCTAGGGTTCCATGGTCCCGCGGGGGCAGGATCGATCCCCTCCTCAGTCTATCTCGTGTCGGTCGTCGGATCCCGCAACTCCGGTGGATTGAATCAACTGACTTACTCCAGCTACTGTTGTGCTTGTGCAGGCCTCGCATCGGGAGTCGATGTACGCGGTCGCACAGTGTGCGCCTGCATCGGGAGTCGATGAAACCGGAGACTCCTCTGTGCGCGTCACAACGACAATTTTTTTCCCATCGGGTCGAAGCCCAGACACGTCGCTACTTCGATGGTTCGCTAGAAGCCCAGCAGTAGATTGGGCTGACAAACGGCCGAGTGCACCTGAGACCTTCATTTCGGCCTCTGGAGCAGCAGCCTAGACGACAGTTGGACCAGGTTTTCGGGTTAGACTGCTTTACACAATAGATCCGACGGCCAAAAGCACTTAGATCACGAAAACAAACGACCTAGAATGCAAATCGCTGTGAGATCTCGATTTAGGTGCAGTTTTACTGTCCTAAACATGTGCAAAGTCTTTACTTTTTCGCTCCCATATATGTTGACTAGCATGTGTAGGGTGCACTAGACTAGAACTGCTGAATTTCTGCCCTCCTAGAATTTGGGTTATGCTAGAAATTTTATCTTGACAAGTAGTCTATTCACCCCCTCTCTAGACACATCTTCTATCGATCCCTCGCATGTGAATTACATGCCTCGTACAACCTTCAAGTTCCAAGCACCAGTGGATTTCATCAACGGTTGGACTAAGCTATAGCTCCCACAGGATAGGCCATACAACACGTACTGGACTATACATTTTGAAGGCTCCAGGCAATTGGAACGCTCAGGGGCTGGTGTGGTGTTATCTTCTCCAAGGGGTGACAAGTTCTGTTATGTACTACGACTCATGTTCCCTTGTACCAACAATGCGGCTGAGTATGGGACTCTCTTACATGGGCTCAGGATAGCTAAGGAGATGAACCTTAGACGGTCACGTGCTTGGGCGACTCAGACTTGGTGGCTCAACAGGAGTCTGGAACCTGGGATGCATTGTCATGACTCGGATGTCAACGCAAGCCGGTTCCCCCTAATGTGTTCCTGGATGTTCTCCACAACCCCTTGGTCAAGTTACCGACTGAGGAAGATATAGCCATCCCTTACCCGGAACTGTAGTTGGTCGCGGCTCTTCGGGCGACCCCTGATTGGATGGTGCCATACTTTGCTTATCTCACTCGAGGTGAGATCCCGGCTAAAGAACTTGTTGCTCGCCAGATAATACGACGATGCGTATTGCTACTTCTCAAACAACAGCGTCAAAAATTGACACGTTGACGGAGACTTGCTTGCGTCGGTTTTTCCCTTGAAGACGAAAGGGTGATGCAGCACAGGAGAAGTAAGTATTTCCCTCAGTTTGAGAACCTAGGTATCAATCCAGTAGGAGAATCACGTCAAGTCCAGAGTACCTGCGCAAACACAAACGAGCTTGCACCCAACGCTATAACGGGGTTGTCAATCCCTTCAAGATTGATTGCAAAGTGAGATCTGAAGGCGGAAAGTGCAACGAAGTAAAAGAGTAAGGCTAAAAATGTGGTGTGGAGTAGACCCGGGGGCCATAGTGTTCACTAGAGGCTTCTCTCAAAATAGCAAATATTACGGTGGGTGAACAAATTACTGTCGAGCAATTGATAGAACCGCACAAAGTCATGACGATATCTAAGGCAATAATCATACATATAGGCATCACGTCCGAGACAAGTAGACCGATACTTTGTGCATCTACTACTATTACTCCACACATCGACCGCTATCCAGAATGCATCTAGTGTATTGAGTTCATGACGAATAGAGTAACGCCTTAAGCAAGATGACATGATGTAGAGGGATAAACTCAAACCAATGATGAAAACCCCATGTTTTTACCCTTGATGGCAACAACACGATGCATGCCTCGCTACCCCTTCTGTCACTGGGTGAGGTCACCGCACAGTATGAACCCAAAACCAAGCACTTCTCCCATTGCAAGAATCATATATCAAGATGGCCAAACAAAACCCACAATTCGAAGAGAATTACAAGGATATGAAACCATGCATAAAAGAGATCATAAGAAACTCAAATAAGATTCATAGATAATATGATCATAAATCCACGATTCATCGGATCTCGACAAACACACTGCAAAAGAAGATTACATCGCATAGATCTCCATGAAGATCATGGAGAACTTTGTATTGAAGATCCAAGAGAGAGAAGAAGCCATCTAGCTACTAGCTATGGACCCGTAGATCTATGGTGAACTACTCACGCATCATCGGAGAGGTCATGGTGTTGATGAAGAAGCCCTCCATTTCCGAATTCCCCTCTGGCAGGGCACCAGAACGTTCCCCAAATGGGATCTTGCGGAATCAAAAGCTTGGAGCGGTGGAAAAGTACTTTTGATGATCTCCTGATTTTTTCTGGAATTTATGGGAATATATAGGTAGAAAACCTAGGGGAGAGGAGGCCCAGGGATCCCACAAGCCTGGGAGGCGCGGCCCCCATGGCCGTGGCTAGGGGGCTTGTGGGGTCCCTGGTGGCCCCCTGCCCTGGTTCTCAGGCTCCCCGATCTTCTTCTGTTTCGAAAAAAATCTTTTTGGAAGTTTCGTTCCGTTTGGACTCCGTTTAAAATCCTCCTCTGAAAAGGGTCAGAAACACGGAAAAAACAGGAACTGGAGCTTGGCACTGAGTTAATAAGTTAGTACCAAAAAGATATAAAAGGCATACGAAACATCCAAAGTTTGACAAGATAATAGCATGACACCATCAAAAATTATAGATACGTTGGAGATGTGTCACATATCCATGGTTATTCATCACGACGATTAGTACAGGAGAAGCGTTAGCGGCATTTTTCAATGCTGCATTCCCCCGAGGAAGGACGAGTGATCCTTAATGAGATTCATGCTCGCGACTGCGGCCACCTTATCGGCTCACGATCTCTGGTCTCAAAAGCTTTTCGACATGGGTTCTATTGGTTGACAACTCGTGCAAACGCGGAGGATATAGTGTGCAAGTGTGATGGATGTAAAAAAATTGGCCATCAAGTTCATGTGCCGGCTCACGAATTATGTATGATCCCATTCACTTGGCCTTTTGCGGTATAGGGGCTTGATATGGTCGTCCGGTTCAAGATGTCTTCCGACAAAAAGACTCATATGCTCGTGGTGGTTGACAAGTTTACCAAGCTGGTTGAGGCGGAGCGTGTCAGCAAATTGTGAAGCAGAGACAACAGTAAAGTTTCTAAAGAAGCTGATTTTTCGATTTGGCTATCCTCACAGTATTATCACTGATAATGGCACCAATTTATTGAAAGGCGCCATGAAGTATTTTTGCCAGCAGGAGCATATCCGACTTGATGTGTCCGCTGTAGCACATCCACAGTCCAATGGACAGGCCGAGCGAGCTAATCAGGAAATTTTGCGTAGGATCCGCTGGTTACACGCCTTTTTTCCTAGTTTATGGAGCTCCCCACAGTGTACTCCGGGTTGTTGGGTTGAGGAGCTCCCCGCAATGCTTTGGAGCATCAAGACGATGCCAAACAGATGCACTCGTTACACGCCCTTTTCCTAGTTTATGAAGCTGAGGCAGTTTTACCAAGTGATATACGACATGATTCTCCTCGAGTCGCCGCTTATGTTGAAGCAGACAACGAGCAGGAACGTAATGATTCCTTGGATGCCTTAGAGGAAGAACATGATTGGACAACATCATGATCAGCTATATATCAACAAGATCTACGTTGCTATCACAACCGTAGGTTTAAGAGTCAGATCTTTCAGGAGGGAGACTTAGTGCTTCGATTGATTTAAGATCATACATGCATGCATAAGATGTCACCAGCATGGGAAGGTCCTTTCATCATCAGCAAAAGACTTCATAATGGCTCACACTATCTAATAGACCTTCGTCCAGATAAGCCAACTTCGGAGGAGGAGACAACCCGGTCATGGAACATTCCCCACCTTCGGCCTTACTATACTTAGAGACATTGGTTCCTTATTCATGTACATAGATAAAAAAAATTGTATTATTTTATCAACACAATAAATCCGGCACCCACGAAATTCGGGGTTTCTGCCGTTTTAGCCTATATAGTGAGCATGATCCTTTATTGTTTTTTTCTAAGCCGCCCAAGAGGATGAATCGTCGTGAGGAGGTCATTCAAACATGGACGCTATTAGTATCAAATAGGATGAGCCACCATGTTGCGACCGTTCAAACATAGGTGCTGATAAGCCAAAGAGGACCAGTTACCACGATGCACGGTTCAAACATATGCGCCAATTGTGGTTAGGAGAATCAAGCCACCTTATCGGGGGGCTATTAGTCCCTGGATTGTTTGGCAGTAATAGCATTGTCTTCTGCAATCCTATGCTTGGCTTTTCCTTGATGATGGGTCACTTGGGGGCTTCCAACTCACCGAGTTTAGCTTTCTCACCCTCTTGGTCTGCGAAAAATTACAGCTTTACAATGGTTATACTGGACTGTATGTTTGTGCGACTCCCCTTATTGACCCCGTGTACTCTTGGCGAGTCATTCCATTGTGGACCCTGAACTTCTCAAGGTTAAAACATTGAGGTGTCATGTGAGAGACGACATATGGAAAATGGAGAAACCATGGGTTCATGGAAACCACTTCACTAAAGATTGACTTGAGCCTAATCATCGAGTCTAAATTATAAATGTTATTGCAAAAACCCATCTTAGGGCATGACTAGAGCCTTGCAAGCCGGTCTTCCTACCATGTCTTACTGAGCCCGCTTATTCAAAATAACTTTATGACATAATATGGTGTTACCTTTTCCAGGGAAGGATTTAATATTTCATATTGCTCACGCAGATTCTTTGGGTTATGGAGCTATTACAGTTGGAAAATAAATTACAAGTGGAAAATTTCAGAAAGGTGGCTTATAATGACTCGCCCATATTAACTTCAGCAAGAACATCGATGCAAAAGGCACACTTAAGCCGTTTCCAGCAGCCATTGTCAAATTCAGAGGTGATACAAAAAAGCTCCAACATGCACGAAGGCATGATGCAAGATAACAGTCTTTACATCTAAAGGTATTACAAGGCTACATGGAACCCAAGTATTTCAATAATCAGTACACTAACCCGGTTGATAGTTCATCTGGATTAGACACTTTCGGGTCAGTCTTTGGCAGACTTCTTGTCCACAATGCCTCCGGGTTATCGTGCGCCGAGCCTTCTGGGTCCTGGATCTGGAGGTTTCCCATATCCCAATTATAATGGATTAAAGTGTGGAATTCAGCTTCTTCATTCAAGATGGGCGACGGGTCAACATCAGGGGCAAAAAGATGCCTATGGCACTGAGGAGTTAGGTCCATTGGTTCAAATGTGGGTGGCCACACACGTGTGTTGTTTTCATCATAAGCCGCCTGATATGTCTTCAGTTCAGCACCTTCATCCAGTTGACTAGCCGGTAGGCGAGCTGCCTTCATGCAATAGGCGAAATCTTCCCGGGTAAACGCTGATCCATCATCTTTATATTCAGGAAACCCGCCAGCTATCTCCTCTGGGTTAAGTTCTGGTGTGTAAGCCAGAGCCCGACTAAGAGTAGTGATTGCCGCTCTACGTGCAGCTGATCTCTTCAATTCTTCAATTTGTTTGGGCATGGTTGAGAGGCACCTCAGCATGTCAGTGATAAACTTCACTGGGTGTTTGTCTCCCATCACAGCCTTGATGGTGAATAAACCTCCACCATAGAGTTGCTCCATTAAAATATACAAAGCTTTCAGCTCCAATACACAGATGTCTTGAAGGTTGAGAGATCGAGGGCCTACAAATAATTCAAGAATAAAGTCGCCCGATGGGTCATTTTTTCTACAAAGATTGAGAGATCAAAGGCTTGAAAACGATGCTTACCAAAAACATCTGAGGTCAACTTGGAGATATGTTGTTTGAGACGAGTTTGCTCTTGAGTAACCAGCTTCAACTGACCATCGGTGTCTTCATCACGTTTAACCAAGGCGGCTCTATTAGTTTCGGCACCTTCTTTATATGTTGCGAGCTCAGCTTTGATTTTTTCAATTTCTTCCAAGGATATTCGAAGTTTCTCCTCACCTTGTGCTCTGACGTCTTGTTGATGTGCCAGACGTTTCCTCATGCCGCCTAAATCTGCATCGGCGTGGTTCAAAGTTTCCTATACAATAAAATGACCAGGTGGATATTAGTCAAACTCCGAGCCGCCAACATGGTTCATACATGATTTTTTGAGTCTGCAAAGAAGGTTGTTATCAAGTCTCAAGCAAATTGCAAGCAATATACTTGACACTTGGGGCTAATGCATGCCAGTTTTTATACCATATATACTACGTGAAGACCCGACTCATCTTCAAGAAGATGACTCGGTCCTTGGGGGCTACAGGTCGAAATCTCACAAGTAAGTATGATGAAGACCCGACTCATCTTCAGGAAGATGTCTCGGCCCTTGGGGGCTACAGGTCGAAATCTCACAAATAAGTATGATAAAGACATGACTCAGCATCAACAAGATGACTCGGCTCTTGGGGGCTACATGTTGCTTCTTCACAATTTTATCAAGACCCTACTCATCTTCAAGAAGATGACTCGGCCCTTGGGGGCTACATGTTGCTTCTTCACAATCTTATTTCATCAAGACCCGACTCATCTTCAAGAAGATGACCCAACCCTTGGGGGCTACGTAAGGATATATGGAGTACACGGTTGAGTTCAGCATACCTCGTATATTTTCTTCATCATACCAACTAGGCTCGCCTCCATATCCCGGCTGGTGGAGATGCGGCTTAGATATCCAGAATGCAATTATTCGAAACTAAGTTTTTCAATATTGGGAAGCTCAAGCCTAGCTTTCCCTTTCTCTAGCTTAGGCGCTTCACCTTTAGCAGTGTGCTTGGCCAACACAGTGGTGACATGTGTTGTCTAACCCATCCCAGTGATGACAACCCTTTCCTCGTCAGACGTAGCGTCTTTGATCGTTTTTGGAGGACTAGGCGGGTTAGGATTGGCCTTCAGGCTTGTCTCCATGGCCGTGTCATGAACACTCGCCGGCTCAATATGAATATCAGCAAGATCATCAATGACGCCTTGATGAGTTTCATGAAACTCAACACATGTGTTAACCGACTCAACATGAGCCTCAGGAATTATGAATTAGAGTTCCTCCTGTTCACGTGCACCAGGATTATTTGATGACCCGCCATCTTTCCTCTTTTCGGCTTTGGCCTTAGCCTTGAATAGTAGAAGCTAAGACATATATAATGGATTAAAAGTACTAAGGAAATTAGTAGACAAAAGAAAAGGTTACCATAGAAGGAAAACAAGAGGTGGCAGCTCTCACGTAGATGAGCCGCCCGATGAAGGTCGTGATTCCTGACAATTGGAGTCAAAAGGTTTAAGAGGCCGTTGAATGAGGCTAGTTTTAAAAGAAAGGGATGGGTTATCAGGTACCTCATTTTGTTGTTTACAAGTGAAGGATTTCTCCAGTAAACCCATCGCAAGATCACTCGAAGAGCTTCGGGCTGGCGCCTTGGGGAAATAAAGTCTTCTTCAAAAGGAAATCGGGAGCCAAATAAGCTTCCGGGTGAGACAAAGGAATTTTCCTAACAACCCGCCTTGGTGGCCTTGGAAACAAGAGATCTAAGTTGGAAGAGATTGAAATTACCTCAACGTCTTTGTCTTGGCTATCAGTGTCATCATCCTGAGATTGAAGAAGTGATTAGTAAGCATAAGTTAAAAACAGGGTGAAGATAAAGGTTTACTTCAGAATGGTCATCAATGGTTTGTGACTCGCCCACGGCCGGTAAATCTTCAACATCCGCCTTGTTTTTCTTCTTTTTTGGGGCGACTTTGGTTTTCTTGGCAGCCAACTTTTGTTGACTCCATTTCCAGAAGGGCAAGTTCTTGTGCAGAAATATTGATTAGGAAAAGCGAGTGTTAAAGCACCAGAGAAATGCATAAGCAAGGCAGGAGATGTTAAAGATTATCTACCTCAGGAGCCGGGTTCTGAGTATAGAATGGCTCCAGTGTAATTTTATCGCAGGCTTCCTTGGGTTCACCCAACAGCCTCTTTACAGCTTTGTTTACTTCATCGGAATCAAGCATGATGTCGTTGAAGCATTGCGCATAGTTCAAGTTGCCGTCATACTCGCACATTAAAGCGCCATGGTGACTCAGGGGCATGACCCGCCAATCTACCCAACACTGGGTCATATCAACCCTGGTCAAACCATTGGCCTTCAAGGCTCTGAGTTTGGGCCATATAGAGGCAAGAGTGGCACGTTCTTCTAGAGTTGGTCAGTCGGGTAGTTCAAAATCCATTGGAAGGCGTTCTGCTCTAAAACCTAGTAGGGGGTTCTCATTGAGAGGTGAAGTGTTCTTATAGTAAAACCAAGTTTTGACCCAACCTTTGGGGTGACTAGGCAAGGTGGCACCAGTAAAAATATGATCTCTTCGGCTCTGGATTGTCACCCCGCCAAGTTCCAAGCAAGGTCTATCAACAAATTTTATTTGAGGGTTGAGGTAGAAGAATTCCCTGAATAAAAGGACTGTGGGTTCCATTCCCATGTACACCTCACAAAAAACTTGGAATTGGCACAAGTTGCTTAAGGAGTTAGGACCCAGGTCTTGAGGGTGGAGATTGTAAAAGTGTAGAGCATCTCGGAAGAATTTTGACTCGGGAGGAGTAAAACCTCGCTCAAGGTGATCAGTGAAAACTATTACTTCTGCTTCACCTGGTTGTGGGCGTTCTTCCCCAATGGCGGCGCACCAACCAATCTCGTCTTTTGATGACAAGGCCCCTAAAGTCACGTAGTGTTGTAGTATGGCCTCAGAGGTTTCGGAAGGCTGCCAGTTGCATGAAATAAGTTTTGACATGGTGGTGGATTCTGGAGAAAAGGAGCTGCAGAATATACATGGCGGGTTATTCAAACGATAAACAAATTATTTAACGAGCAAGGTGCTCAAGAAGTAACTAGTTTGGGTGATTCTAGTTTAGAGTGATAGAGCAATCTACAATATTCAACCTCCTTAACTTGAGTCGCCACCTAAAGGAGAGGCGACCTATAGAAGCGGGCGGGTTCCAATCATATGAAAGAAGCCGACATAAAGTAAAAGGCAGCATACAAATGGACAATGATTTCAGGTTTTCTACTGTGGGACAAACATGTTTCTACCGAAGTATCTAAAAATACGGATCTACAAATGATTTAGAAAGGGAAATATTCATTAACCCGAAAAGAGAGCGGGGTATAGAAGCATTAGTAATTTTACTTGCAGATCTCACAAGGCATCTAGGGTGTATTATACATGAAACAAGGTCACTACATCTTACGTTATCTACCGGTGGAAGAGGTTCATTTGAGAATCAAGCAGGTTGGCAATGGTGATGAACATAGGAAGAACTCCGACGAACTCCATGAATTGTGGTAGATTAACAAACAGATCTCAGGAGAAGAAAGGGACTTACAAGATGATGCTAACGGTGGCGGAGAAAGTCCGCTGTGCTGAGGTGAAGCCACGCGATGTGGTGGTCCTAGATGTGGCCAGCCGACGATGGAAGAACGACGGCGGTTGTGCGGTGAAAAGTTCAAGCTCAAACAAGAAGAAGAAGTGGGGGAGCAAGGTAAATAGAGGCGAGTCTCCAGGGCCAATAGACTTAAGTTACATCAATCAAGAGGTAGGTCACGCAAATACGCACCCTTCTAATCGATTTCACCATCAATACACACAAAGTAGGACGTAGGCTTTTACCTCCATCGGAGGGGCCGAACCTGGGTAAGCTCATCTCCCGTTCCCGATTAACCCCTTTGAGTCGCCATAGAGATGTGATGGCCTCATCACTAAGTCCTTAGACGAGGACATCTGCCGTGACAAAACCATGATAGCTGATGAGCGTAATGTTCAAAATCCTCAGTCACCGATGGTTGTATCTCAAGCTCCTTAGACTGTAGAAGAGCTCCAAGGACTTGTGGGAAGATATAAGCCAAATCTTCAAACCATTTCTTCATCCATTCAGAGGTACAAACCGACCCAAATTCCTCAAGGAGATTTTTTTATGAAAATCATTTCTTCATCAGTGCAAATCCATATGATTCTCTCAGTATAAGGCACAAATGAACTTCTACGGTGTTGTGCTCTTTGGGAACAACAAGATTTTCTAGCACCGTCAAATTCCACATGCAGACATGGAATTCATTCCTGGCTTCACGCCAGTCCTTACTGTTATTCAAGATGCTGGCCTATTGCCATTTTGCATGGATATATGTGATTGAAAGGAAGAGCTAATTCTTCAATTCTATGCCACTTTGCATCTTTCTGGTGAAGCACAAGACATAAACACTTGGGTTCTTGACTGGCTGACCGAAGACACACACAATACTTCTCCTGCAACAGAATTATTTCTTGTGGTCCCAGTTGGAATCCCCTCAGAAGGAGCGAGATACATATATGATGAACCCGAGCTGCCCAATCAACTGATGCAAGTGACGATGAAACCTTTGGCTCCTGGCAAGCCAGCAAGGACCACATTCCTCGTCAAAGATCTGTTGTATTTTCCAAGTATAGTGTATCGCATCTTGACCAAAACCCTCATCCCATCAAAGGTCACAAGTCTGAAGAAGAAGACGTGGTGGGAATCATGAATAATTTTCTATTCAACATCATTCATGGAATTCCATAAATCTTCATGATTTCTTCATGCAGACTTTGGCCAATATTACTATGTCACCTTTTGAGCTAAAGCCTTATGCGTCGTGGATCATCAAATTCATAAGGGCTAGATCCTCAATTCCTTACAAAGTTGATTTTCAGAATCACTTTAGCTCTCTGCCCCCACTCGAAGTCCTCAACAAATCCTTCGAGCTGATTGAAGGCACTGGGAAAACTTTTATTGACGAATATCTCATCCCCTTGATGGAAAATTTCGCAAAGCAACATCCTACTCCACCAATGATGACACTGCATCACAAGACTCTGTAGAAAAATCCTGAGCTAAAATTCCTTGTGACTCTGCCCAACGCATGATGACTAACCGTGAGCTTCTGCTAAGTCTTCATCAAAAGGTCGATCGCAATCACAAGTGGGTAAAGTGTCAGTTTGGTGCAATTGTACGTGATATGACCATGATGCATAATGCAGTGAGGAAGAATCACTACTATGTTCATGAAATCATCGACCACACATGGGTCATTCTATCTCATCTCAAGACTCTTGAAGAACTCAAGGAGATAGAATTTCAACAAGACTTTAATTGGTCGTGGACGCCCAAGAAGAAATTCAAGAAGGTTCAAGTTCCTCTGCTAGTGACTAGTTCATTTTCTTTCTCGCTCTCAACGAATGAAGCTAGGTATATTGACGAAACTGTTGCCGGCCCTTATAGGACAAATGACCCCGACAATCCTAGTACTCGTCCACCAACAAGTTGAAATTCTTCAGAGGCGTTAGTCCTCAGTTTTGTCCCTTTTTCACTTGATGACAAAGGGGGAGAAATCTGAGTTAGTCTTCAAGCGGGTCTACCTTATGGTATATATTTTTTAAGTTGCGACTCTCGTTCTTCTGAAGTGTTTGGTTGTATCCGTTGTAAACTTAGGTCCGGTGGTGGTGTGACACTTTTGAACCATTTTCTTCGCACGCTTATTACTCATATTGATTAATTCACGCATGCTGACATTCATCAGACACCACTTTCCATCATGCATTTCAATTTCCTCAAGATATATGTTAAATGCTTGCATGGATTACAAGATATAGGGGGAGATCTCCATGGTCTAAACCTACAATGTGCATTTGCATTCCAAAGAAAATTCCCCAAATATGCACATCTTCACACATAGTTTCTCTATATCTTGCAATCAAATTCGTCAAACTCTATACTTACATTTCATATATTTATCCCTATTGAAAACTTAACATATTTGTCATGAATCACTAAACGGGGGAAGATTGTAAGTGCATCTACTGCCCCTTAGTGGTTTTGTTGTATTGAAGACTTATATGTTAAGGGACTAATACGTTTGTGAGTCTACATAGGCTCTATAAGTCGCTGAGAAGTTTGAGTTATTCGAAGAATATTGACCCCTAAAAATTAATGTCTTCAACTCAAGACTTTGATAATTCCTCGAAGACATTGAATGCGAGGAAATTGGTGTGTCCTTGAAGATATTGATGGGAGGACTTTGAAGCATGAGGACTTTTTTTCGTAGTTTCATTTCCTTTCTTATGAGTCATAGGAACACTATACTATTACAGGGGGTCGAGGTAAATCTAAGGAAAAGTTTCCAAGTGATGCTCATCCCAAATCCTACACATAGCCAATCCTTCGAGTGAAGCCTTTGGAAATCTTTTACAATTTAGTCAATTTCTTCAGTGACAGAGATGAAGATCTTCTAGTCTCTGAGGAAATTTCTCTAAGTGGGGAGTTAGGATTTCGCTAGTGCGAATTATCTAACATTAGGGCATTTATGTCAAATCAAGCCAGGATTTATCCGAGGCTATAAATAGCCGACCCCCATAACCACTAGCTAGTTGGTTGCTCTAAGAGAACTTGACACTTGTCATTTGAGAGGAACCCATTCCTTGAAGACTTTGAGAGAAAATCACCGGTGAGGAAAAACCCTAAACAACAAAACGAAAACCCAAAAACCCAAAGTGATTAAGCATGACTTAAGATATTGTTCCTATGTGGAATTGACGCTTGTTACCTTGGAAGATTGTGCATCTTTGAGACGGTTAGGCGTCACTAGTCTAGAGCATCCAACTGTAAATTGTGGATTGTCGGGTGACCGAGTTTGTGAGGGTTTGGAAGTCTTCCCTCAAGACTTACCATGAGTGTTTGGAGAGGCTTGTGTATCCTTAGCTTAAGGAGAATATGGTAAGGACTTAGTGTCCTAGGACTACGTCCTTTGGTTTAAATACCAAGCCGCTCCAAACGAGAGATCTGACTGTCATAGCATTTGGAACTGGGTCATCAAATCACTGTCTTCACCGAGTACCTGGTTCTATTTACTCAACCCTTATATCTCCTCATTTATGTGTTGATGAAATTGATCATCACTGTTTGAATAATTTGACTCAAGACTTCCACAATTTCCTCATCTCAAATTCTTCACTTCATTTGTTCTTCACCTGCGTATCCTGATGACACTACTCACGCTAAGTGTGTGTTTCATTTCATCATGATGACCATGCTTTCGCAATGTTATGCTTACGCCTGAATACATATTATGCTGCAAGTTGTCCGTGACTTAGCAATTTCCTCACAGGGAAATTCCTCAGTGATGAATTCATAAAAATCGCCTATTCACTCCCTAGTCTATATAACGCACTTTCAGCTACTCACTAGAAAGCTCGTGGTTACGAGAGGGCGCAATGCATCTTTGATGGCGAACGGGCGATACCTTCCTCTCGTGGCCTTCAAAAAATTTCTATAGTTAACGTGCACTAATACAATTGCCATGTCAAAAATTGGAAAATTTCAGGGGCCATTTAACCTTTTTAAGACATTTAAGTGATTTTCTAGCCATTTAATGATAGTAATTCACATTTGAACTACATGTACATGCAACAGCTAACCATAACGGTTTGAAAAATCATATTTGTGTACTTGTGTGCGAGTTAATTCCATGTGCAGTAAATTGGAAGGATTTTCACACATATTGGTGTCACGACTTGGACACATTGAGTGCCATGGCATTTAAATTCCAAAAAATTAAAAAATGATAAGGAACACATGATACCTTGCTTGACGTAATGGCATGCCACCAAGATGATGTGGTAAAAAATTGGCATGTTTGACAAAAGTTTGGACACCGCCCTCACAAACCGGAGCAACTCACTAGAAGGCTTGTGGTTTCGAGAGGGTATAATGCATGTTTGATGACGAACCGACGGTAACTTCCTCTTATGGAATTTAAAAAATTTCTACAGTCACGTACAACTGTCGTATCAAAAATTGGAAAATTTGAGGGGTCATTTGACATTTTTATGACATTTATATGATTTTCTAGCCATTTAATGACAATAAATAAATTTTGAACTACATGTACATGCAACAGGTAACCATAACAGTTTGACAAATGATATTGGTGTAGTTTTGTGCGAGTTAATTCCATGTGGAGTAAATTGGAAGGATTTTCAAACATATTGGTGTCAGGACTTGGACACATCGAGTGCCATGTCATTTAAATTACAAACAAAATAAAACATGATAAAAAATACATGAAAACTTGCTTGACGTAATGGCATGCCCCAAGATGACGTGGTAAAAAAATTGGCATGTTTGACGAAAGTTGGGACACACGCCCCTCACAAACCGGAGCAACTCACTAGAAGGCTCGTGGTGGTTCCGAGATGGAACAATGCATGTTTGATGACGAATCGACGATAGCTTGCTCTTATGGCCTTCAAATTTTTTCTACACTTAACGTGCACTAATACAACCGTCCTGTCAAAATTTGGAAAATTTCAAGGGTCATTTGACCTTTTTATCACATTTAAGTGATTTTCTAGGAATTTAATGACTGTAATTCAAATTTGAACTACATGTACATGCAACAACTAATCATAACGATTTGAAAACTCATATAAGTGTACTCGTTGTTTGCGAGTTAATTCCATGTGTAGTAAATTGGAAGGAAATTTCAAAGATATTGGTGTCACGGCTTGGACACATGCATGGAGTGTCATGGTAACACATAATAAGAATTCACGACTTATATGAGGAAATAAAATGTAAATATCTGGCAAGACAACCAGGCCCCACACAATTGGCACTGTATTTCACGTCTCGAGATTTTGAAGGTGAGGGGCATGGGTATTTAATCAGACGTGGTTCTGTATTGGAAATCGTCACCTATTAAGTACAATACTCACAAATTCCAGCGACTGGTGTGTGTACTAGTCCCATTGATCTAGATTTCAGCCGCCAATAAATACTACCTTGCTCATGTTGTCCCGCCTGCATTCTCATCTACATACTCCCCTCGCTCGCCCTCTCTCTCTCTCTCAAATCTCTACCATGGCGCCGTGGATCTGCCTACGCGCCGACGAGGAGGCACCGCCCCCAGGGATGTTCAGTCAAAGAGAAGCAACAACAAGGACCCCTACGGGCCACCGGACGAGGTTGCACTGGATTCCCCAACTTTGGAGTGGTTTTGGTGCTAGTACGATCTTTCTGTGTGGAAGTCGCTACCGCCGGCTGAGAAAGCCAGACAAGTGGTTGTAAGTGCATCTAGTGCCCCCTAGTGATTTTGGTGTATTGAAGACTTATAGGTTAAGATAATAATGTGTTTTTGAGTGTACACATGCTCTATAAGTCACTGATGAGTTTGAGTTATTCAAAGAATATCGACCCCTAAAACTTAAAGTCTTCGGCTGAAGACTTTGATAATTCCTCAAAGACTTTGAAAGCAAGGAAATTGGTGTGTCCTTGAAGATATTGATGCGAGGACTTTGAAGCGTGAATACTTTTGTTTTTGTACTTTCACTTCCTTTCTTTTGAGTCATAGGAACACCATACTATTAAACCAGGTGGAGGTAAAACTAAGGAAAAGTTTCCAAGTGATGCTCATCTCAAAGCCTACACATACCCAATCCTTTGTGTGAAGCCTTTGGAAATCTTTCATACTTTAGTCAATTTCTTCAGTGACAAAGATGAAGATCTTATGGTCTCTGTGGAAATTGCTCTAACCGAGGAGTTAGGATTTATCTAGCGCTAATTACCTACAAGTGAGGAATATGCATGACATAAGGACTTTCACGACTTGAAAGTTCCAACCATTGCTGCGCTATGCGCCAGGTGTCCCCAAACCTTATCCACATAATGGTCATATCATTGGGGCATTTATGTCAAATCATGTCGGGATTGCTCCCAGGCTATAAATAGTCGCCGCCATAACCACTAGCTGGTTGGCTGCTCTGCGAGAGAACTTGACACTTTTCATTTTAGAGAAACCCATTCCTCGAAGACTTTGTGAGAAAATAATCAGTGAGGAAAAACCCCAACCCCCCAAACAAAAACCCAAAAACCCAAAGTGATTGAGCATCACTAAAGAGATTGTTCTTGTGTGGTAGCGATGCTTGTTACCTTTGAATACTGTGCATCTTCGAGACGATTAGGGGTCACTGGTCTAGAGCATCCAGCAATAAATTGTGGATTGTCGGGTGACCGAGTTTGTGAGGGTTTGGAAGTTTACCCTGAAGATTTATGACGAGTGTTGGACGAGGACTATGTGTCCTTAGCTCAAGTAGAATATGATACGTCTCCGTCGTATCTATAACTTTTGATTGTTTCATGCAAATATTCTACAACTTTCATATACTTTTGGCAACTTTTTATACTATTTTTGGGACTAACATATTGATCCAGTGCCCAGTGCCAGTTCCTGTTTGTTGCATGTTTTTTGTTTCGTAGAATATCCATACCAAACGAAGTCCAAACGTAATAAAAACTTACGGGGATTTTTTGGAATATTTATGATTTTTGGGAAGAAGAATCAACGCGAGGTGATGCACGAAGGGCCCACAAGCCCTGTAGCCGCCACCAGGAGGTACGGCGGCGGCTGGCAGGCTTGTGGCCACTCCTTCAGTTGGTTTGAGCCCTTCTTTGACCGCAGGAAATATAATATCCAGAAAACAATCGTGTTAAAATTTCAGCCCAATCGGAGTTACGGATCTCCGGGAATTTAAGAAATGGTGAAACGTAGAATGTGGGAGCGCAGAAACAGAAGGACACAGAGAGAGAGAGAGAGAGAGAGATCCAATCTAGGAGGGGCTCTCGCCCCTTCGCCGCCATGGAGACCATGGACCAGAGGGGAAACCCTTCTCCCATCTAGCGAGGAGGTCAAGGAAGAAGAAGAAGGAGGGAGGCTCTCTCCCCCTCTCTCCCGGCGGCGTCGGAACGCCGCCCGGGACATCATCGTGTGACGGCGATCTACACCAACACCTCCGTCATCTTCACCAACATCTCCATCATCTGCCCCCATCTATATTCAGCGGTTCACTCTCCTGCAACCCGCTGTGCCCTCTACTTGAACATGGTGCTTTATGTTACATATTATTATCCAATGATGTGTTCCTATCCTATGATGTCTGAGTAGATTATCGTTGTCCTATCGGTGATTGATGAATTGCTATGATTGGTTTAATTTGCTTGTGGTTATGTTGCTGTCATTTGGTGCCCATGATATGATCGCGCACGTGGATCATACCATAGGGTTAGTTGTATGTTGATAGGACTATGTATTGGCAGGCTAGAGTGATAGAAGCTTCTAACCTAGCATAGAAATTGATGCATATGGGATTGAAGGGGGACAATATATCTTATTGGTATGGTTGGGTTTTACCTTACTGAATGTTAGTAGTTGCGGACACTTGCTAATAGTTCCAATCATAAGTGCATAGAATTCCAAGTAAGGGATGACATGCTAGCAGAGGCCTCTCCCACATGATACTTGCTATCGATCTAGTAACGTAGTCAATTGCTTAGGGACAATTCCACAACTCCTACCACCACTTTTCCACACTCGTTAGACTAACATATTTGTTTCTTTTTCTAACCAGCCCCTAGTTTTATTTACGTGTTCTTTACTTTCTTGCAATCCTTTCCTTTCACTCCTACAAAGTACTTCTAGTTTCATACTTGTTCTAGGTAAAGCGAACGTAAAGTGTGCGTAGAGTTGTATCGGTGGTCGATAGAACTTGAGGAAATATTTGTCCTGCCTTTAGCTCCTCGTTGGGTTCGACACTCTTACTTATCGAGAAAGGCTACAATTGATCCCCTATACTTGTGGGTTATCAAGACCTTTTTCTGGCGCCTTTGTCGGGGAGCAATAGCGTGGGGTGAATATTCTCGTGTGTGCTTGTTTGCTTTATCACTAAGTAGATTTATTTGCAGTTCTAAGTGTTGGGGAACGTCGCATGGGAAACAAAAAAATTCCTACGCGCACGAAGACCTATCATGGTGATGTCCATCTACGAGAGGGGATGTGTGATCTACGTACCCTTGTAGACCGTAAAGCAGAAGCGTTAGTGAACGTGGTTGATGTAGTAGAACGTCCTCACGTCCCTCGATCCGCCCCGCGAACCGTCCCGCGATCAGTCCCACGATCTAGTGCCGAATGGACGGCACCTCCGCGTTCAGCACATGTACAGCTCGACGATGATCTCGGCCTTCTTGATCTAGCAGGAGAGAAGGAGAGGTAGAAGAGTTCTCCGGCAGCGTGACGGTTATCCGGAGGTTGGTGATGATCTTGTCTCAGCAGGGCTCCGCCCGAGCTCCGCAGAAACGTGATCTAGAGGAAAAACCGTGGAGGTATGTGGTCGGGCTGCCGTGGAAAAGTCGTCTCAAATCAGCCCTAAAACCTCCGTATATATAGGGGGAAGAGGAGGAGCCTTGCCTTGGGGTTCAAGGAGCCCCAAGGGTGTCGGCCGAGCCAAGGGGGGGAAGGTCTCCCCCCCCAAACCGAGTCCAACTTGGTTTGGTGGGTGGAGTCCTTCTTCCCTTTCCCACCTCCTCCTTTTTTTTTCTTTTCTCTTTGATTTTCTTCCTATGGCGCATAGGGCCTTCTTGGGATGTCCCACCAGCCCACTAAGGGCTGGTGTGCCACCCCCATGGCCTATGGTCTTCCCCGGGGTGGGTTGCCCCCCGGTGAACTCCCGGAACCCATTCGTCATTCCCGGTAACTCCGAAAACCTTCCGGTAATCAAATGAGGTCATCCTATATATCAATCTTCGTTTTCAGACCAATCCGGAAACCCTCGTGACGTCCGTGATCTCATCCGGGACTCCGAACAACATTCGGTAACCAACCATATAACTCAAATACGCATAAAACAACGTCGAACCTTAAGTGTGCAGACCATGCGGGTTCGAGAACTATGCAGACATGACCAGAGAGACTCCTCGGTCAATATCCAATAGCGGGACCTGGATGCCCATATTGGATCCTACATATTCTACGAAGATCTTATCGTTTGAACCTCAGTGCCAAGGATTCATATAATCCCATATGTCATTCCCTTTGTCCTTCGGTATGTTACTTGCCCGAGATTCGATCGTCAGTATCCGCATACCTATTTCAATCTCGTTTACCGGCAAGTCTCTTTACTCGTTCCGTAATACAAGATCCCGCAACTTACACTAAGTCACATTGCTTGCAAGGCTTGTGTGTGATGTTGTATTACCGAGTGGGCCCCGAGATACCTCTCCGTCACACGGAGTGACAAATCGCAGTCTCGATCCATACTAACTCAACGAACACCTTCGGAGATACCTGTAGAGCATATTTATAGTCACCCAGTTACGTTGCGACGTTTGATACACACAAAGTATTCCTCCGGTGTTAGTGAGTTATATGATCTCATGGTCACAGGAACAAATACTTGACACGCAGAAAAAACAGTAGCAACAAAATGACACGATCAACATGCTACGTCTATTAGTTTGGGTCTAGTCCATCACGTGATTCTCCTAATGACGTGATCCAGTTATCAAGCAACAACACCTTGTTCATAATCAGAAGACACTGACTATCTTTGATCAACTCGCTAGCCAACTAGAGGCTTGCTAGGGATAGTGTTTTGTCTATGTATCCACACATGTAAATGAGTCTTCATTCAATACAATTATAGCATGGATAATAAACGATTATCTTGATACAGGAATTATAATAATAACTATATTTATTATTGCCTCTAGGGCATAATTCCAACAGTCTCCCACTTGCAATAGAGTCAATAATCTAGCCCTCACATCATCATGCGAATTACATTGTAATAAATCTAACACCCAGACAGTTCTGGTGTTGATCATGCTTTGGCCGTGGAAGAGGTTTAGTCAGCGGGTCTGCTACATTCAGATCTGTGTGCACTTTGCATATATTTGCATCCTCCCCTTCGACGTAGTCGCGGATGAGGTTGAAGCGTCGTTTGATGTGTCTGGACTTCTTGTGAAACCGTGGTTCCTTTGCTAAGGCAATGGCACCCGTGTTGTTATAGAACAAGGTTATTGGATTCAGTGCGCTTGGCACCATTCCAAGATCCGTCATGAATTGCTTCATCCAGACACCCTCCTTAGCCGCCTCCGAGGCAGCCATGTACTCCGCTTCACATGTAGAATCTGGTACGACGCTTTGCTTGGAACTGCACCAGCTTACCGCACCCCCATTAAGAATAAATACGTATCCGGTTTGCGACTTAGAGTCGTCCGGATCTGTGTCAAAGCTTGCATCGACGTAACCTTTTACGGCGAGCTCTTCGTCACCTCCATACACGAGAAACATCTCCTTAGTCCTTTTCAGGTACTTCAGGATATTCTTGACCGCCGTCCAATGATCCACTCCTGGATTACTCTGGAACCTACCTTCCATACTTATGGCCAGGCTAACGTCCGGTCTAGTGCACAACATTGCATACATGATAGAACCTATGGCTGAAGCATAGGGGACGGAGCGCATATGCTCTCTATCCTCATTAGTTGCTGGGCACTGAGTCTTAGTCAATCTCGTACCTTGTAAAACTGGCAAGAACCCTTTCTTGGACTGTTCCATTTTGAACCTCTTCAAAACTTTATCAAGGTATGTGCTTTGTGAAAGTCCTATCAGGCGTTTTGATCTATCCCTATAGATCTTAATGCCTAAAATGTAAGGGGCTTCTCCTAGGTCCTTCATAGAGAAACTTTTATTCAAGTAATCCTTTATGCTCTCCAAAAACTCTACGTTGTTTCCAATCAACAATACGTCATCCACATATAATATTAGAAACGCCATAGAGCTCCCACTCACTTTCTTGTAAATACAAGATTCTCCAACCACTTCTATAAACCCAAATGCTTTGATCACCTCATCAAAGCGTTTGTTCCAACTCCGAGATGCTTGCACCAGTCCATAAATGGATCGGTGGAGCTTGCACACTTTGTTAGCATTCTTAGGATCGACAAAACCTTCGGGTTGCATCATATACAATTCTTCCTTAAGGAAACCGTTAAGGAACGCCGTTTTGACATCCATCTGCCAGATTTCATAATCGAAAAATGCAGCTATTGCTAACATGATTCTGACGGACTTAAGCATCGCTACGGGTGAGAATGTCTCATCTTAGTCAACTCCTTGAACTTGTGAAAAACCCTTTGCCACAAGTCGAGCTTTATAAACGGTCACATTGCCGTCAGCGTCCGTCTTCCTCTTAAAGATCCATTTGTTCTGAATAGCCTTGCGGCCCTCAGGCAGTACTTCCAAAGTCCACACTTTGTTCTCATACATGGATCCTATCTCGGACTTCATGGCTTCTAGCCATTTGTTGGAATCTGGGCCCACCATTGCTTCTTCATAATTTGCAGGTTCATTGTTGTCCAACAACATGATTGATAAGATGAGATTACCGTACCACTCTGGAGCACCACGTGGTCTCGTCGACTTCGTGGTTCGACAGAAACTTGAACCGGAGTTTCATGATCATCATCATTAACTTCCTCCTCAACCGGCATCGCAACGACAGAGGTTTCCCCTTGCCCTGCGCCACCATCCAGAGGGATGAGAGGTTCGACAACCTCGTCAAGTTCTATCTTCCTCCCACTAAATTCTCTCGAGAGAAACTCCTTCTCGAGAAAAGCTCCGTTTTTAGCAACAAACACTTTGCCCTCGGATTTGAGATAGAAGGTGTACCCAACTGTCTCTTTTGGGTAACCTATGAAGACGCACTTTTCCGCTTTGGGTTCCAGCTTTTCAGGCTGAAGCTTTTTGACATAAGCATCACATCCCCAAACTTTAAGAAACGACAACTTTGGCCTTTTGCCATACCACAGTTCGTATGGTGTCGTCTCAACGGATTTTGGTGGTGCCCTATTTAAAGTGAATGCAGCTGTTTCTAATGCATAACCCCAAAACGATAACGGCAAATCGGTAAGAGACGTCATAGATCGCACCATCTCTAATAAAGTACGATTACGACGTTCGGACACAACATTACGCTGTGGTGTACTAGGCGGTGTCAACTGTGAAACAATTCCACATTGTCTTAAGTGAGCACCAAACTCGAAACTCAGATATTCACCCCCACGATCAGACCGTAGGAACTTGATCTTCTTGTTACGATGATTTTCAACTTCACTCTGAAATTGCTTGAACTTTTCAAATGTTTCAGACTTGTGCTTCATTAAGTAGACATAACCATATCTACTCAAATCGTCAGTGAAGGTGAGAAAATAACGATATCCGCCGCGTGCCTCTACGCTCAGCGGACCACACACATCGGTATGTACGATTTCCAACAAGTCACTTGCACGCTCCATTGTTCTGGAGAACGGAGTTTTAGTAATCTTGCCCATGAGGCATGGTTCGCACGTGTCAAGTGAATCAAAGTCAAGTGAATCCAAAAGTCCATCGGCATGGAGTTTCTTCATGCGCTTTACACCAATATGACCTAAGCGGTAGTGCCACAAAAATATGGTGCTATCATTGTTAACTCTAACTCTTTTGGTCTCAATGTTATGTATGTGTGTATCGCTATCAAGATTCAATATGAACAATCCTCTCACATTGGGTGCATGACCATAAAAGATGTTACTCATAGAAATAGAACAACCATTATTCTCTGACTTAAAAGAGTAACCGTCTCGCAATAAACAAGATCCAGATATAATGTTCATGCTCAACGCAGGCACTAAATAACAATGATTCAAGTTCATAACTAATCCTGATGGTAACTGAAGTGAAACTGTGCCGACGGCGATTGCATCAACCTTGGAACCATTTCCTACGCGCATCGTCACTTCATCTTTTGCCAGCCTTCGTCTATTCCGCAGTTCCTGTTTCGAGTTGCAAATATGAGCAACAGTACCAGTATCGAATACCCAGGCACTAGTACGAGAGCCGGTTAAGTACACATCAATAACATGTATATCGAATATACCTGATTTTTCTTTGGCCGCCTTCTTATCTGCCAGATACTTGGGGCAATTTCGCTTCCAGTGACCCATACCCTTGCAATAGTAACATTCTGTTTCAGGCTTAGGTCCAGCTTTGGGTTTCTTCGTCGGATTGGCAACAGGCTTGCCGCTCTTCTTTGAATTTCCCTTCTTGCCTTTGCCGTTTCTCTTGAAACTAGTGGTCTTATTCACCATCAACACTTGATGCTCTTTACGGAGTTCACACTCTGCGACTTTCAGCATCGCAAACAACTCGCCGGGTGACTTGTTCATCCCTTGCATGTTGTAGTTCAACACAAAGCCTTTATAGCTTGGTGGCAGTGATTGAAGGATTCTGTCAGTGATAGCCTCTTGCGGGAGTTCAATCCCCAGCTCAGCTAGACGGTTTGAGTACCCAGACATTTTGAGCACATGTTCACTGACAGACGAGTTCTCCTCCATCTTGCAAGCATAGAATTTATCGGAGGTCTCATACCTCTCAATCCGGGCGTTCTTCTGAAAGATAAACTTCAACTCCTGGAACATCTCAAATGCTCCATGACGCTCAAAGCGATGTTGAAGTCCCGGTTCTAAGCCATACAAGACTGCACATTGAACTACTGAGTAGTCCTCCTTACGTGCTAACCAAGCATTCTTAACATCCTGATCAGCCGTAGCGGGTGGTTCATCTCCTAGCGCAGCATTAAGGACATAATCCTTCTTCCCAGCTTGTAAGATTAGCTTAAGATTACGAGCCCAGTCTACAAAGTTGCTTCCATCATCTTTCAACTTAGCTTTCTCTTGGAACGTATTAAAATTCAGGGTGACTGTCGCGTGAGCCATGATCTACAACACAAATATATTCAAAGTGGACTTAGACTATGTTCAAGATAATTAGAGTTTAACTTAATCAAATTATTTGCTAAACTCCCACTCAAAAAGTACATCTCTCTAGTCATTTGAGTGCTTCATGATCCACTTACACTAGCTCAAGTCCGATCATCACGTGAGTTGAGCATAGTTTTAGTGGTAAGCATCCCTATGCTAATCATATCATCTATATGATTCATGATCGACCTTTCGGTCTCATGTGTTCCGAGGCCATGTCTGCACATGCTAGGCTCGTCAAGCTTAACCCGAGTGTTCCGCGTGCGCAACTGTTTTGCACCCGTTGTATGTGAACGTTGAGTCTATCACACCCGATCGTCACGTGGTGTCTCGAAACGACGAACTGTAGCAACGGTGCACAGTCGGGGAGAACACAATTTCGTCTTGAAATTTTAGTGAGAGATCACCTCATAATGCTACCGTCGTTCTAAGCAAAATAAGGTGCATAAAAGGATTAAAATCACATGCAATTCATAAGTGACATGATATGGCCATCATCACGTGCTCCTTCATCTCCATCACCAAAGCACTGGCACGATCTTCTTGTCACCGGCGCCACACCATGATCTCCATCAACGTGTCGCCATCGGGGTTGTCGTGCTACTCATGCTATTACTACTAAAGCTACATCCTAGCAAAATAGTAAACGCATCTGGAAGCAGAAACGTTAGTATAAAGACAACCCTATGGCTCCTGCCGGTTGTCGTACCATCGACGTGCAAGTCGATATTGTCTATTACAACATGATCATCTCATACATCCAATATATCACATCACATCGTTGGCCATCTCACATCACAAGCATACCCTGCAAAAACAAGTTAGACGTCCTCTAATTTTGTTGTTGCATGTTTTACGTGGTCACCATGGGTATCTAGTAGGATCGCATCTTACTTACGCAAACACCACAACGGAGATATATGAGTTTGTATTTAACCTCATCCAGGGACCTCCTCGGTCAAATCTGATTCAACTAAAGTTGGAGAAACTGACACTTGCCAGTCATCTTTGAGCAACGGGGTTACTCGTAGCGATGAAACCAGTCTCTCGTAAGCGTACGAGTAATGTCGGTCCAAGCCGCTTCAATCCAACAATACCGCGGAATCAAGAAAAGACTAAGGAGGGCAGCAAAACGCACATCACCGCCCACAAAAACTTTTGTGTTCTACTCAAGAAGACATCTACGCATGAACCTAGCTCATGATGCCACTGTTGGGGAACGTCGCATGGGAAACAAAAATTTTCCTACGCGCACGAAGACCTATCATGGTGATGTCCATCTACGAGAGGGGATGTGTGATCTACGTACCCTTGTAGACCGTACAGCAGAAGAGTTAGTGAACGCGGTTGATGTAGTGGAACATCCTCACGTCCCTCGATCCGCCCCGCGAACCGTCCCGTGATCAGTCCCACGATCTAGTGCCAAACGGACGGCACCTCCGCGTTCAGCACACGTACAGCTCGACGATGATCTCGGCCTTCTTGATCCAGCAAGAGAGACGGAGAGGTAGAAGAGTTCTCCGGCAGCGTGACGGTGCTCCGGAGGTTGGTGATGATCTTGTCTCAGCAGGGCTCCGCCCGAGCTCCGCAGAAACGCGATCTAGAGGAAAAACCGTGGAGGTATGTGGTCGGGCTGCCGTGGAAAAGTCATCTCAAATCAGCCCTAAAACCTCCGTATATATAGGGGGGAAGAGGGGGAGCCTTGCCTTGGGGCTCAAGGAGCCCCAAGGGGGTCGGCCGAGCCAAGGGGGGAAGGTCTCCCTCCCCAAACCGAGTCCAACTTGGTTTGGTGGGTGGAGTCCTTCTTCCCTTTCCCACCTCCTCCTTTTTTTTCTTTTCTCTTTGATTTTCTTCCTATGGCGCATAGGGCCTTCTTGGGCTGTCCCACCAGCCCACTAAGGGCTGGTGTGCCACCCCCAAGGCCTATGGGCTTCCCCGGGGTGGGTTTCCCCCCCCCCCCCCCGGTGAACTCCCGGAACCCATTCGTCATTCCCGGTAACTCTGAAAACCTTCCGGTAATCAAATGAGGTCATCCTATATATCAATCTTCGTTTCCGGACCATTCCGGAAACCCTCGTGACGCCCGTGATCTCATCCGGGACTCCGAACAACATTCGGTAACCAACCATATAACTCAAATACGCATAAAACAACGTCGAACCTTAAGTGTGCAGACCCTGCGGGTTCGAGAACTATGCAGACATGACCCGAGAGACTCCTCGGTCAATATCCAATAGCAGGACCTGGATGCCCATATTGGATCCTACATATTCTACGAAGATCTTATCGTTTGAACCTCAGTGCCAAGGATTCATATAATCCCGTATGTCATTCCCTTTGTCCTTCGGTATGTTACTTGCCCGAGATTCGATCGTCAGTATCCGCATACCTATTTCAATCTCGTTTACCGGCAAGTCTCTTTACTCGTTCCATAATACAAGATCCCGCAACTTACACTAAGTCACATTGCTTGCAAGGCTTGTGTGTGATGTTGTATTACCGAGTGGGCCCCGAGATACCTCTCCGTCACACGGAGTGACAAATCCCAGTCTTGATCCATACTAACTCAATGAACACCTTCGGAGATACCTGTAGAGCATCTTTATAGTCACCCAGTTACGTTGCGATGTTTGATACACATAAAGTATTCCTCCGGTGTTAGTGATTTATATGATCTCATGGTGATAGGAACAAATACTTGACACGCAGAAAAAACAGTAGCAACAAAATGACACGATCAACATGCTACGTCTATTAGTTTAGGTCTAGTCCATCACGTGATTCTCCTAATGACGTGATCCAGTTATCAAGCAACAACACCTTGTTCATAATCAGAAGACACTGACTATCTTTGATCAACTGGCTAGCCAACTAGAGGCTTGCTAGGGACAGTGTTTTGTCTATGTATCCACACATGTAAATGAGTCTTCATTCAATACAATTATAGCATGGATAATAAACGATTATCTTGATACAGGAATTATAATAATAACTATATTTATTATTGCCTCGGCATAATTCCAACACTAAGTTGTTCTCTATCTTTAGTTATGGATATGGAACACGAAATACCAAAAAAATTAGGTGTACTTGCTACTCATGGAGATGGGAACCTCCTAAAACCCTCGATGCTCGTTATGTGGAAAATATTATGTACTTCTTTAATAATCCTGAGAAAGCCCCATTCAATTATATAATGGGATACACGTTGGATCAACATGAATACTTTAGGGATTATCGCTTGACTCAAAAAGGGAAACTTTTATGGGATCAAATCCATTTGTTGAAATGGTATGCTTGGGAACTATGCAAGAGACATGGTGTTACTTGTTGCTCTAGGATGAAGGCTCCACACCTTCCCTTTTCTTGTGAGTTTAATGATCATAGAACCTTGGCTTCTTGTGATAATGGTATATATGATTACTATGATGTGGATCAATTACAATAGTTTGTTACTTTTATGGGTGCTTATGAAATTGAGGCTGTGTTTAAAAGGTATGATGATAATGATGATGCTCCTTACGGATCTGAAAATTTGGCTATGCTTCGTTATTGTTATACTAATTATGAATATAATGCCCATATTGAACGATTTAAGGAGAAATCCTATGCTGCCCAAGAAGATACTATTATTTTGCAGGAAACTATGGAAGAAGAAAATGCTGAAATTGTGAGCTCATTAGATGAAAAAGATGACGAGGAGAGCGAAGAACAAAAGGAGGAAGAACAGACTAGCTACCCGTGTCCACCTTCTAATGAGAGTAACTCTTCTACTCATACATTATTTAATTTCCCTTCATTCTTACCGAAAGATGAATGCTATGATCCCTTGGATTCGTTCGAAATATCCCTTTTTGATGAACTTGATGCTTGTTACGCTTGTGGCCATGATGCCAATATGAATGATGCTTATGAAGATGAGCTAGCTATAGTTCCTTATGTTACACATGATGATTTTGATGAATATAATATGCATGTTCTTGCTGCTCCTACTTGCAATTATTATGAGAGAGGAACTACATCTCCACCTCTCTATGTTTCCAATACGATAAAATTGCAAGAAACTGCTTATGCTATGTATTGGCCTTTACTTGATGTGCATGAATTGTTCTTTTCTGACATGCTAATGCGTAGGAAGAGAGTTAGACTTCGTCATTGCTTGATATATATTACCTTGTGCTCACTACTAAATTTCATATCATTGCTAATTAAAATTGGCTTTGATATACCTTGGGATCCGGGTGGATCCATTACTTGAGCACTTTATGCCTAGCTTAATGGCTTTAAAGAAAGCGCTGCGTGAGAGACAACCCGGAAGTTTTAGAGAGTCATTTATTTTTGTTGAGTGCTTTTATTTACTTTGAAAACAAAAGAAAAAATAGAGGGGAACTTAAAACTTTTTCAAAAAGAGAAGCGATTGAAAGGTGATGCATTGCGGAAGTGAGGGTCGACCTTGAACACTTGTGTTCATGCTCATGTAAACAATGTAGAATTTTTCATGGAAGTTTCTCACAAAAATAATTATGCCCTTGTACAATTCCTTTATGTTTAAAAAAAATAATGTGCCAAGCAAAGCCTTTACGAGTAGTTTGGGTGATAGTTGTTTGATCACGCTGAGAAAAGACAGAAACTTTCTTCTCACGAAATTAATTTTCATTTTTATTATGGAAGAGCTTTTGAGTTTATTCTTTTTTCTTCTGATTTATATGCAAATTTTCCAGACGTTCGTAATTTTTCAGATTTTTTGAGATATCAGAGGTATACGGAATATACAGATTGCTACAGAGTGTTCTGTTTTGACAGATTCTGTTTTCTATGCATTGTTCTCTTATTTTGATGAATATATGTGTAGTATCGAGGGGTATGAACCATGGAGAAGTTGGATTACAGTAGATATAATGCTAATATGAATTTAGAATGAGTTCACAACAGTACATGAAGTGGTGATTTATTTTATTATACTAACGGATCTCACGAAGTTTTGTTGAGTTTTGTGTGATTGAAGTTTTCAAGTTTTGGGTGAGAGCACGATGGATGAAGGAATAAGGAGAGGCATGAGCCTAAGCTTGGGGATTCCTGAGGCACCCCAAGGTAATATTCAAGGAAGACTCAAGCGCCTAAGCTTGCGGATGCCCCGGAAGGCATCCCCTCTTTCGTCTACAATCTATCGGTAATTTTACTCGGAGCTATATTTTAATTCGTCACATGATATGTGCAAATGCTTGGAGCGTCTTTTGTGTTTATTTTTCCTTTTTATTTTTTGCACCATGCTGGTATGAGATATTCCTTGATTGTCTTTATAGAATGCTTCTTGTGCTTCACTTATATCTTTTGAAGTTTGGATTGCCTGTTTTCCTACACATAGAAAACCGCCATTTGTAGAATGCTCTTTTGCTTCACTTATATTTGTTAGAGCGGGGCATATGTTTTGTAGAAAGAATTAAACTCTCATGCTTCACTTATACCTATTTAGAGAGTTAATAGGAGTTGGCCATTCACATGGTTAGTCATAAAATCCTACATAAAACTTGTAGATCATTGACTATGATATGTTTGATTCCTTGCAATAGTTTTGCGACATGAATATGTGATATTAGAGTCATGCTAGTGAGTAATTGTGTATTCGTAGAAATACTTGTGTTAAGGTTTGTGATTCCCGTAGCATGCACGTATGGTGAACCGTTATGTGATGAAGTCGGAGCATGATTTATTTATTGATTGTCATCCTTTGTGTGGAGGTCGGGATTGCGCGATGGTTAACTCCTACCAACATTTCCCCTAGGAGCATGCGTGTAGTACCTTGTTTCGATGACTTATAGACTTTTGCAATAAGTATGTGAGTTCTTTATGACTAATGTTGAGTCCATGGATTATACGCACTCTCACCCTTCCATCATTGCTAGCCTCTCTAGTACCGCGCAACTTTCGCCGGTGCATTACACCCACCATATAGCCTCCCTCAAAACAACCACCATACCTACCTATTATGGCATTTTCATAGCCATTCCGAGATATATTGCCATGCAACGACCACCGTCCCGTCTCATGACATGTGCCACCACTTCCATATTGCCATTGCATGATCGTAAGATAGCTAGAATGATGTTTCCATGGCTTGTCCGTTTTTGATGTCATTGCTATGCTAGATCATTGTCACGGTACACTACCGAAAGCATTTCATATAGAGCCATCATTGCTCTAAGTATTGAGTTGTAAGTGTGATGATCATTATTAATAGATCATTGTCCCATGTGAGGAAATAAAAGAGGCCAGCGAAGCCCATTTACAAAAAAGAGGCCAAAGATGCCCACCAAAAAATATATATATAAAAAAAGAGGCCAAAGAGCCCACAAAAAAATGAGAGAAAAGAGAGAAGGGACAATTGCTACTATCCTCTTTCCACACTTGTGCTTCAAATAACACTATGATCTTCATGACAAAGAGTCTCCTATGTTGTCACTTCCATATACTAGTGGGAAATTTTCATTATATAACTTGGCTTGTATATTCCAATGATGGGCTTCCTCAAAATTTCCCTAGGTCTTCGTGAGCAAGCAAGTTGGGTGCACACTCACTAGTTTCTTTTGTGAGCTTTCATACACTTATAAGCTCTAGTGCATCCGTTGCGTGCCAATCCCTACTCACTCACATTGATATCTATTGATGGGAATCTCCATAGCCCGTTGATACGCCTAGTTGATGTGAGACTATCTCCTCCTTTTTGTCTTCTCCACAACCACCATATTTTATTCCACCTATAGTGCTATGTCCATGGCCCACACTCAGGTATTGCGTGAAAGTTGAAAAAGTTTGAGAACACTAAAGTATGAAACAATTGCTTGGCTAAAACCGGGGTTGTGCATGATTTAAATACGTTGTGCGGGGAAGATGGAGCATAGCGAGACTATATGATTTTGTAGGGATAACTTTCTTTGGCCATGATATTTTGAGAAGACATGATTGCTTTGTTAGTATGCTTGAAATATTATAGTCTTTATGTCAAATGATAGACTATTGCTTCGAATCACTCGTGTTTTAGTATTCATGCCATGATTAGCTTATATGATCAAGATTATGCTAGGTAGCATTCCACATCAAAAATTATCTTTTTTATCATTTACCTACTCGAGGACGAGCAGGAGTTAAGCTTGGGGATGCTAATACGTATCCGTCGTATCTATAATTTTTGATTTTTTCATGCCAATATTCTACAACTTTCATATACTTTTGATAACTTTTTATACTATTTTTGGGACTAACATATTGATCCAGTGCCCAGTGCCAGTTCCTGTGTCTTGCATGTTTTTTGTTTCGCAGAATATCCATACCAAACAAAGTCCAAACGTAATAAAAACTTATGGGGATTTTTTTTGGAATATTTATGATTTTTGGGAAAAAGAATCAACGTGAGGCGATGCACGGAGGGCCCACAAGCCCTGTAGCCGCCACCAGGAGGTATGACGGCGGCTGGCAGGCTTGTGGCCACTCCATAAGGCGGTTGGAGCCCTTCTTTCGGTGCAAGAAACATAATATCCAGAAGAAAATCGTGTTACAATTTCAGCCCAATCGGAGTTACGGATCTCCGGGAATTTAAGAAACGGTGAAACGCAGAATCTGGGAGCACAGAAACAGAAGGACAAAGAGAGAGAGATCCAACCTAGGAGGGGCTCCCCCCCCCCCCCCCCCCCCGCCGCCACCATGGAGACCATGGACCATAGGGGAAACCCTTCTCCCATCTAGGGAGGAGGTCAAGGAAGAAGAAGGGGGGAGGCTCTCTCCCCCTCTCTCCCGGCGGCGCCGGAACGCTGCCCGGGACATCATCGTGTGACGGCGATCTACACCAACACCTCCGTCATCTTCACCAACACCTCCGTCATCTTCACCAACATCTCCATCATATTCCCCCATCTATATTCAGCGGTTCACTCTCCTGCAACCCGCTGTACCCTCTACTTGAACATGGTGCTTTATGCTACATATTATTATCCAATGATGTGTTGCTATCCTATGATGTCTGAGTAGATTATCGTTGTCCTATCAGTGATTGATGAATTGCTATGATTGGTTTAATTTGCTTGTGGTTATGTTGCTGTCCTTTGGTGCCCATCATATGATCGCACGCGTGGATCACACCATAGGGTTAGTTGTATGTTGATAGGACTATGTGTTGGCAGGCTAGAGTGACAGAAGCTTCAAACCTAGCATAGAAATTGATGCATATGGGATTGAAGGGGGACCAATATATCTTATTGCTATGGTCGGGTTTTACATTAATGAACGTTATTAGTTGCGGACGCTTGCTTATAGTTCCAATCATAAGTGCATAGAATTCCAAGTAAGGGATGACATGCTAACACAGGCCTCTCCCACATGATACTTGCTATCGATCTAGTAATGTAGTCAATTCCTTAGGGACAACTCCACAACTCCTACCACCACTTTTCCACACTCGTTAGACTAACGTATTTGTTTCTTTTTCTAACCAGCCCCTAGTTTTATTTACGTGTTCTTTAATTTCTTGCAAGCCTTTCCTTTCACTCCTACAAAGTACTTCTAGTTTCATACTTGTTCTAGGTAAAGCGAACGTAAAGTGTGTGTAGAGTTGTATCGGTGGTCGATAGAACTTGAGGGAATATTTGTCCTTCCTTTAGCTCCTCATTGGGTTTGACACTCTTACTTATCGAGAAAGGCTACAATTGATCCCCTATACTTGTGGGTTATCAGAATATGGTAAGGAATTAGTGTCCTTTGGTTTAAATACGAAGCCAATCCAAACAAGACGTATGTCTCTCACAACAGTTGGCACTTGGTCATCAAATCACTGTCTTCACCGAGTACCTGGTTCTATTTCCTCAACTCTTCTATTTCCTCATTTACATGTTGACAAAATTGATCGTTACTGTTTGAAGAATTTGACTGAAGACTGATACGTCCATTTTGCATCATGTTTTGTTACTATTATTTGTAGTGTTTTGATGCATTTTACCACTTGGTGGAGTGATTCTAATTCCTTTTCTCTCATAATATGCAAGGTTTACATCAAGTGGGAGAATACAGGTAGATGGAATCCTGGTACTGAAAAAGCTATGTCAGAGACACCTATTCTGCACATCTCCAACTGAGCTGAAAATTTACGAAGATCTATTTTATAATAAATAAAAATGCTGGAACGGAGAAGTTCTGGAGGGGGTCCACCAGGCATCAACTAGACACCACGGCACGTCAGGCACCCCTCGCGCGACCTGATGTCTAGTGGGCCACCTGGCCAACCTCTGGCACCCATCTTATGGTATATATGCAACTTCTACCTAAAAAATTAAACAAAGAACTTATGGGATGAAGCGCCACCGTCTCCAGGCAGAACCTGGGAGAAGAACTTTTGACCTCTAGCGGAGCGATTCCGCCGAAGGAACTTCCCTCCCAGTGAGGGAAATCGAGGCCATCGTCATCACCAACAACTCTCTCATCTTAGGGAGGCCAATCTCCATCAACATCTTCATCAGCACCATCTCCTCTCAAAACCCTAGTTCATCTTTTGTACTCAGTCTTGTACCGGAACCTCACATTGGTACTTAGGGTATGTCTAGTAGTGTTAATTACATCTTGTAGTTGATGCTTTATGGTTTATTTCGCGGAAGATCATATGTCCAGATCCATTATGCTATTCAATACCTTTCTGATCATGAAAACGTTTATCACTTGTGAGTAGTTACTTTTGTTCGTCAGGTGAAGTTGATATTCGTTTGATATTTTGATGATATCAATGTTGTGATTCCCTTAGTGGTGTTATGTGAATGTCGACTACATGACACTTCACCATATTTTGGGCCTAAGGGAATGCATTGTGGAGTATTAATTAGAGGGTGGGTTGCGAGAGTGACAGAAACTTAAACCCCAGTCTATGTTCTACTTCGTAAGGGGCTGATTTGGATCCCTATGTCTAATGCTATGGTTAAATTTATTCTTAATACTTTTCTCGTAGTTGCAGATGCTTGTGGGAGGGTTAATCATAAGTGGGAGGTTTGTTCAAGTAATAACATAAACTAAGCACTGGTCCACCCACATATCAAATTATCGAAATACCGAACGTGAATTAACCCAACATGATGAAAGTGACTAGATGAAATTCCCGTGTGCCCTCAAGAATGTTTTGCCTATTAGAAATTGTTCTGGCCTGTCCTTTGCCACAAAAGGATTGGGTACCTTGCTGGACCTATTTTTACTATTGGTACTTGTCACTTGTTACAATTATCTTGCTATCAAACAACTTGTTACCACTATTTCAGTGCTTGCACAAATTACCTTGCTGAAAGCCGCTTGTCATTTCCTTCCGCTCCTCGTTGGGTTTGACACTATTACTTATCGAAAGGACTACGATTGACCCCATATACTTGTGGGTTATCAAAGACTTTCTCAATTTCCCCATTTCAAATTCTTCACATCACATGTTCTTCACCTTCTTATCCTGATCACGCTACTTGCGCAAAGTGCTTGTTTCATTTCATCACGATGATCATGTTTTGGCAATGTAACGCTTACGCCTGAGTACTTATTTTGCTGCAGGCTATTTATGACTTAGCAATTTCCTCACAGGGAAATTCCTTAGTGACGAATTCATAAAAATCTCCTATTCACCCCCTCTAGTCAATATAGCACACTTTCAATTGGTATTAGAGCAAGGTACTCCCTTATTCTATGTGATTTTGGTTTAACCACCTAGAGTTTCTAGTTATGTTGACCGCGTGTTTTATCAAGGTCACTGCGGGCAGTCCTATCTTTGAAGGGATGGACTACCCCAACTGGAAGAGAAAGATGTGCATCTTGAAGCAATTGACAACGATCTATGGTATGTTGTGGCAAAAGGTGTTCCTGATATATGTGAAACTATCAATGCTCTCAGCAAAGGTTAGTATGGCAGAGTGAGTTCTTTGGGATCTGCATAGCTCATCTCGGACAGGTTGTGCAATGTTAACAAAGGAGTATCTACTCAACGTGACTCTGAGATTGATGTTCTTTGCAATCTCTTGAACCGCTTCAAAAGACTCGATAATGAATTTTATTAGCAAACCTTCGATCGTCTCACTGATATCTCCAATGAACAACACTCTCTTGGGGACATTCACATCACCCACCATGAGGTGGTGAAGAAATTGCTGAGATCTCTTGATTATTCATTCGATACATTGGTTCTGATGATGCAAAAGCATAGAGACTACAAATTACTAGATCATGCTGATATTTTTGAGAGACTCGATACTCATGAATTCCAACAAGCTCAAAAGAGAGATCTCTATGGACGAAGCTATGGAAGATCTCATGCGCTGAAGGAAAAGGATATTTCCTCATCTGAAGAAGAAGAATCTGATTGCAGTCTTGGTGATCCTGAAGAACTTGGACACGAACTTGCTATGCTTGTGAACAAATTCCAGAAGTTCTCAAGACGAGGTTAATTAGGAAAATCTTCAAGGAGAGATGTGAGGAAATCAGAATCTTCATATGAGGACTACAAGAAAACAACCTACCATAAATGCAAGAAGTTTGGTCACTACATTGCTGATTGTCCTCGTTAGGTAAAGGAATCAAAGAAGAAGAAGTACAAGGATGAGAGTTTTGATGACTTGAAGAAAAATAAGAAATCTTCAAAATCCTTATCATCGAAGTCCTCATCACAGAAAAAGAACAGTTTGAGAAAGGCTCGGGCTCTTATTGGCAAGGAAATGGATTCTGAGGAAGAATCTGAGGAATCTGATAAACAGTAAGGGTGTGAGGAGGAGTCAGAGTGTGGTGTGGCAAGTCTAGCCCTTGCTACCACATTCGTCAGCAAGTCGATCTTCAAACTTGAAGAAAATGACAAAGTCAACAACACTGATGACTGCGACGACGACTTTGCTACCACCTACTACTTCATGGCAAAAGGTGCCATGGTACCCAAACACACTTCCTTTTCTGACTCAAGTGACAGTGAACCTGATGACTATAAGAAACCTAGTTACTACAAACTTGCTAATATTGCAACTAAGCAACAAAATGATCTTAAAAGCGTCAGAAACTGCTAGACAAAAGCGATGACCAGTTGAACAAAGAAATGGATCGAACTCAAACCCTGACTTAGGAAGTTCAAAGTCTTCAGTCTAAGTTTGATAGTCTTCAAGAACATTATGACACTCTTTTGGATGATCATGAGAAACTTTCTTATGAATTTCTTCAAAGAAAGCAAGATCTTGGGAAACTAAGAGCGTCTCATGATGATCTTCGAAGCGAAAATGATTCCTTGCTCGCTCAACAGATCAGGTCCGCTCAGGAAGAATTCATTCCTTCATGCATGAAATGCATCGAATGTGAATCTGCTAATTCTTCACCAGAAAGTTCAAATGCTTCTATTGCTACAAATTCTTCAACTATTTATGTGGTCACAAATTCCTCATTTGAAGAAACCACAAATGTCACAGATGAAAATGCAGGGTTAAAGGAATTGTATGTGAGATACATACAAAAAAGTCCCAAAGGGCATCAAACCCTTTGCGATGTGCTAAAAAACCATATTCTAAAGAGAAACCCTAGGAAAGAGGGTATTGCATTTGAGAGGAAATTGAATGCCAATGGATCATACTGGAAACCTGAGAAGTATCCCAAAACCTCATGGATTGGTGCAAAAGGACCTCCTATTGATCCATCTACATTATCAGGCTTTGCATGCGGAACTTCATATTCATCTGATGAGTCATTTGACTCCAACTTTAATTGTTCAAAAATTATAATGGTGAAGTATTCGCTAGATATGTTGGAACTAACTGCAGGAATGGACCACCTTTGAGGAAAATCTAGGTTCCCAAAAGCAACTTGCAAAATCTTCACGTGAATGTCCTCATGAAACCATTCATGAAGAACAGGAACCCCGGATCAATTTCCTTAAGTGGAACAAAGTCTTCACGAGGATCAAATTCATAATATGGTCAAAATTCTGCTCATACTCATGCTAATGCATGTGGTATGCAGGGAAACTACTAGGGTCATGAATATGTGCACTACCTCAAACCATTATGTTCATAAATCCTCGAAGAATTTCTCTGCATATGGTTTCGAGTACACTAACCCCCATCCTGTGAAACCAAGTCCATTAGCTTCAATGCATAAATTCTTATATGGTGTTCATAGGATGACAAACTCTTTGCCACCCCTTTAGATATGGCTGGTGAAGAAATGGAACTAACCACTTATGTAGGTCAGGTCTCTAGACGAACTTGACCGTTTGAAGAATTTACTACAGGCCTGAGGAAATGCTTGAAAGGACGCAAGCTAATCATGATGAAATTATTATCATTTCACACATCCTCGTATTATCTGAACTCTACACTATGTCATTCAATTTAAGTCTAATCGATTTGATATCATATTCTTCACTCTAAAGCATATGAGATGGTAATCTGCACTAGTTCATATGCAGGATGACAACCCCAAAACCACTGAGTGGGTTCTTGACAGTGGATGTGCTAATCACATGACTAATGATAAGAGTCTATTGATGAACATTCCATTAACTCCATCACCACTGAAGCATATCACCTAGGAAGACAAAGGAAAAAAGCAATGTATCGGGTCTTGGTAAGGTTGCTATATCCAAGAACCGATACATGGACAAAGTCATGCTTGTTGAATCCCTTGGGTTTAACCTCATGTCAGTCCCAATGCGTTGTGATCTTGATATGATTGTCATTTTTGGAAAATATCGTTGCATAGTCATAATGGAATCTGAAAAATCCAAAGTCTTTGAAGGCTTTAGGAGAGGAGACTTGTACATTGTTGATTTCTCTAGAGGTCCACTACCGGGAACATGTCTACATGGAAAAGCCTTAGAGGGATGGATATGACATCAGTGACTCGGTCATGCAGGCATGAGTAATTTGCACACTCTTGTGAGGAAGAAGCATGCCATTAGCATCGAGGGTGTTAAATTCCTCAAGGATCACTTGTGCGGGGCTTGTGAGTTTGGAAAGATGACCATATCCAAGCATCCCTCAAACACTTCCATGACCACCACTCGTCCTTTTGAATTGCTTCACATGGACCTCATTGGACCTACTCATTATGCCACACTAACCAATGCAACATCTCTATATGGCTTTGTCATTGTTGATGATTATCTGTTACAAAACAGAAGTGCAGGAAGTCTTCAAACGATTTCCGTCCAGGGACTCGACGAACTTCGGAGTCAAGATCAAGCACATAAGGAGTGAAAATGGGATAGAGTTCAAAAACACTCGTCTTGATGATTATTTTGATGAACTTTGTATTAATGATGAGGTGTGTGCCTCATATACACCTTAGCAGAATGGCGTCGTGGAGCGCAAGAACATGATTCTTATTGAGATGGCTTGCACTATGCTTGAATAATATCAAACTCCTCATCGATTCTAGCCTGAGGCAATTCACACTACGTGCCACATCATCAACAAGGTATATCTTCACAAATTCCTCAAGAACACCTCATATGAACTCCTCACTGACAAGAAACCACAATGTAAGTTATTTCAAAGTCTTCCGTGCAACATGCTCCAATAGAGATCCTCACCAGAGTTCTAAATTTGCGACAAAAGCACACGAGAGTTTTATGCTTGGTTATGGAAAGGAGTTACATACCTATAGAGTTTTCAAGAACTATCACACCAAAGTTGTTAAAAATGTAGATGCGCGTTTCGATGAAACTAACGGCTTGCAAACAGAGCACCTGCCTCCTGTACTAGATGAAATGCCTTGTGAGGAATCCATTTGATTCAAGGATACTAAAGATATCATCCCCACTGAAGAACCTCTACCTGTTGAAGAAGTCATAAAAAAACAAAGAAATTCGAACTGGTGCACCTGACGAAATTGCTACTCATTAAATTCCTCAACCCCAACATAGTCATCAACCTGCTGACCCAAGGGTTGCAAATGAAGTGCAAATTGACAAAATCCTTGATGACATCAATGCGCCAGGTCCACTCACTCACTCAAAAGCTTCACATTTAACAAACTTTTTTGGGCACTCTTCCTTTGTGTCTATCATAGAACCCTCAAAGGTTGATGAAGCCTTCATGGATCCTAAATGGATTCAAGCAATGCAAGAAGAACTATATCAATTAAAGCTCAACAATGTGTGGGAACTTGTCAAGTGGCCCGATCCTCACAAGTACAATATCATCGGTACCAAGTGGATCTACCAAAACAAGCAAGACGCATATGGTCGGGCAGTGAGGAATAAGGAACGACTTGTAGCACAAGGCTACACACAGGTTGAAGGAATTGCCTTTGATGAAACTTTTGCACAGATTGCTAGACTTGAAGCTATTCGTATATTGCTTGCTTATGATAACCATCACAATATCACCTTATATCAAATGGATGTGAGAAGTGCAATCCTCAACGGTAAGCTTGAGGAAGAAGTATATGTTTCTCAACCCCCAGGTTTTGAAGACCCAAAGCATCCTCACCAAGTCTTCACACTCAACAAGGCTATCTATGGCCTCAAGCACGTAGGGCGTGGTATGACACGTTGAAGGAATTCCTCATGAATAAAGGCTTCAAACCTGGTTCACTTCATCCAACTCTTTTCACAAAATGCTATGACAATGAACTATTCGTGTGCCAAATATATGTAGACGATATTATCTTTGGTCGTACTGACAAACATTATAGTGACGAATTTGGCTACATGGTGGGTGAAGAATATCAAATAACCGTGATGGGGGAGCTGAAATTCTTCCCAGATCTTCAAATTTGTCAAAAATGCAATGGTATCATCATCTCTCAAGAGAAATACCTCAAGGATGTCATGAAGAAATTCAGCATCCAAGACTACAATGGTTTCAATATTCCAATGCCTACCAACAACCACCTCCGCACTGACAAAAATGGTAAATATTTCGATCAGAAGGTATATCGCTCCATGATTGGCTCTTTATTGTACCTATGTGCATCTAGGCTTGATATTATGCTTAGTGTTTGCATGTGTGCCTATTTCCAAGTAATGCTGAAGGAATCACACCATAAGGCTGTGAAGCATATTCTTCGATATCTAGCTCACACACCAGCACTTCGATTATGGTACCCCAAGGGCTCCAATCTTCACCTCATTGGATACTCTGACTCTAACTATGCTGGCGGCCATGTGGATCGCAAGTCAACATCAGGCACATGCCATTTCCGTGGACGATCTTTAGTCTATTGGTCCTTGAAGAAACAGAACTGTGTGTCACTTTTCATTACTGAAGCTGAGCAGCAACTGCTAGTTCATGATGTGCTCAACTACTATGGATGAAGCAAACCCTCAAGGACTACGACATCAATGTGAAGAATGTGCCACTCTACTTGCGACAATGAGAGTGCAATCAAGATTGCAAACAATCCAGTACAACACTCGAAGACCAAGCACATCTAGATTCGTCATCATTTTCTTCGTGATCATGTACCTAAGGGCAACATCTTCTCGACCATGTGAATATTGAAGAACAACTGGCAGATATCTTCACTAAGCCCTTAGATGAAAAGAGTTTTTGCAAGTAGCGGCGTGAGCAAAATATCTTAGTATCTTTGAATGTTCTGTGAAAGGACACACATCCTAACACTTACGCAAAATTGATGACTTAGATGTGCAACACACGAAGTAACATTTCTCTTCACTCAATGAAGACTAACCTGCTAAGTGTGAAGAAATTAATGAAGAATTTGATTCTCGGGACCGTGCGAAAATTGTACGCGGTGCCTGAAATCATCTTTTTTTATGGTGGGTTACGCCGCCAACCCAAGTTGAAATTCTTCAAAGTTAAGATTTTTGCAAAATCTTCAAATTATTCAAAACTTCCAAATTCCTCAAGTCTGCAAATTCCTCAAAAAGTTCAAATTCTTCACAGTTTTCAACATGTGTTCTTCATTGGCTATATACTTATGTTTGAACTTTCAAAGTCCTTAATAGCATTCACTTATTGTTAAGTCTTCAAGTTGGTTTTTCTTCTAAGTGAATGTGATCGGACCCATCCCCCCTCTATGCTAATCCAACCCAGTCTGTTCTCAAGTTCTTCATATGTATTCTATTTGAAACCTATTCAAAGTCATCACTAAGTCCTTGTCAGTTGAAGAATTTGCAAACAAAATCTTCAAAATTTTCCTCTCAAAATTTTTGGTTGTTGCCGCTCAAACCGCTCCCACTACCCACGTGTGGATAACCATGATCTCCCACTAACTCCACCTCTTAATACGTGGGTGACACATGTCGAGTGGGTAGGAAGAGTCAGAGGTAGGTCTAAAATACTCAAGCGAGATAATTTTCACCTTGGATATAAATACCCCTTAACTCCCATCAGGTACTCTCTCTTCCTCTCAATCTCACTACTCACCGCTCGAAGCTCAAACCTAGCACCACCGCTGGAAATCATCATCGTCGGATAGGTAGAATTTCATTGCCCCGACCTCCTCGTCGCCCTACTTGCGTCGTCCATGGAAATCTTCACTCTGTCGCCGCCATCGTTTTCTTATGCCGCCAAGTTAGGGCACAAAAGTTCTAACCCGGTCAACTTCTCCCCCACTTCTTCATGTTCGTCGTGTTCTTCGGCAAGGGTAATTAAAATCTAATTTTACTTTGATTGTAGATCTTTGTGTTTCCATAAATCTTCAAAAAGTGTTTATTCCTCAACAAATTCATCATATGAACACTTGCTATGCTTAGATCATTTAATAAATTTCAGTAGGGTCTATTATTCTTCAAAAGATTCCTCAATTGTGTGAATTTTCGGATCTGCACAACTCTAGAACCTAAGTCAAGAACACTTTGAGAAATTCTTCAAGACATATTTGGTCAAATTCCTCAACTTGATTTACTTTTGAAAATCTTTTGAGAACGTATATGAGCTCTTCAAATTCTTCGCACCTATACTCTGTTCACAGGTACAAAATGTGTGATGACGAATCTCTAGGTTCTCATCAACTTAACTCATTTCGAACATTTCTTGAAGAAACTTTGCACACATCCTCAAAATCCTCAAAATTTCAAATTCCTCAAGTGAAGAAAAGGGTTGAAGGGAAGAGACAAGAGAAAGGTGGAAAGAAGCCAGAGACCAACACTGCCTTTGAAATCCCTGAAGATATATATGATGAATACTACACATAAGATGAAGAAATGTATGGAAAGGAAACTAAAGAGAAGCGCATGACACACATACAGAAAATTAAGAGAAGATGGTGCAGAGAATGGAAGGAGTACACATATGTGACTCCCAAATACATAAAGAAGTTCGCACTGAAACCTCCATTCTCAAGACCTCCTGTTGTTGAAGGCCAAGTCGCTGATCCCACTAGCCTTGTGAGTGGTGAGGAATTTCCAGTCGAATGGGCTAAACATCTGGCAAAATTGCACAAGACTGCAAAAGATGTTATGAGGAGATTCAACTTGGAGACTGCTGCTGCCACCTCCTCTGCCGCTGAAGCTTGTGGCACAGAAACACCTCCAAAGCAAGCTCTAGTGAAGAAACCGATTGTGAAGACAAAATCTTCAACGTCACAATCCTCACAGAAAAATCCCCAACCACCTCCAAATTTGGCTGCAATGTCCTCAGCGAATGCCACAAAGTCCTGAATTCCAGTGCATGTGGAAACAAGTTAGCAAACAATGGGAACTAGAATTCCCTTAGGACCCTCTGCATCTGACTATGAACAGACTTCTTCAAGTGCAACCATGAAGAAAAAGATGAACACTGGGCGAGGAAAGAGACCAAGCCCTAACAAGGTGGCCCTCAATATTCCCTCTCAAGCCCTAAAAAGATGAGCACTAGGTGACGAAGATGAGGCTAATGATGAATAATGAGCTCAAATCATCAGAAACAAACAAGAGAAAGTTGCTCAGGCCAAAGACACAAAAATTCCTCTCATGTTGGATGCCAGGGTGGTGCTAGACTTCATCGACCTCTGGTATCAAAATCGTCAGACTCCAATTGATGATCTGCAGCTTCCACCTAGGCCAAGCCATGTGTTAGCTGGATTTATTGCTCAAGAGAAATGGAAAGTTGAGAAGGCAAAGAGGGCCAGAAAGGCACAACTCAGAAGGAGAGGTTTATGAAGAACAACCTCCTCTCCTTGACTCGTGAACAACTTATTTCCACTCAAACTAAGATCAAAAACCTCAGTGAATATAGTCGCTATCATGTAGAATGAAAAGGTCCAAAGGTCAGATTTATCAACATGGCGACCAAGGCCATCACGGATCAAAACGCTAGGGTTGCAGCTCCAATGCAACCAAAATTCCTCAGGATAGCTCCTCCACACAGCCCGCTGAAGAAATTGTTAGGTCTGAAGAAATTCATGCGCCTGAAAATATTGCACGTGAAGAACCTGCTAGGCCAGTTGAAGAAAGTGATGCGCGTGAAGAAAATGCTCCTCCCAAGACGACTACATCAGTCGTGCTTGAAGAATCTGGTCCAACAATAAAATCTTCAAGAGCGAAGAAGCTGCCACTTCCTTCTACATCAGAAGTGAAGAAAACAAAGGCTGCTGAAAGGAAGCCACTAAAAAGAGGAAATCATCAACGAGCACAAATTCCTAAGAAGCCAAATGCGTGAGGACTTTATCAAGTTCCTCAAGTGCACCAATTGATGCTACTACAATCTATAAGGTACCCTCTTACGAGATGGTGCCATTTGGTGAAGAACATGTCATCCCGGAAGGGGATGAATAAAATGAAGAAAATGGATTGCTTCCATAGAGCCGATCCATGAAGAAATTAACGTGGAACCAAATACTGCAATTCCTCAAGCATCATCACTTATGCCTTAGGTCACTACTGAAGAGGCGGGAGTTGAAGAAATGGAAGAAGGTGTGGATATAGACCGCCACACACCTATTATCAATGATTATTATTGGGAAGAAGCTCATCCCAACTCACCGCTGGCCACTCCACTTCCTCAAAATCCTTAGTCGCCTGTTGTTACTGAAAAAAATCACTCTGGGTTTGATGACCGGCACACTCGGATGAAATCTATTCCGGAGGAAGAAACAACTACAACAGCTGAAGAAACTGAACATCAAACCGCCACTGAGGATATTGCTGCACTAGTCATTGATGATTCTGCAAAGCATATTCCTCACACTAAAAAATAGTGGATGAAGAAAATGCTCCTCAAGGTGAGGTTACTAGTGATGAGCCTCATGTTCAAAATCCTCAGTCAGTAGTGGTTGTATCTCAAGCTCCTCATACTGAAGAAGAGATCCTTGGAATTGTGGGAAGACATAAACCAAATCTTCAACGCAAGACAATTCATCCATTGAGAGGTACAAACAGACCCGAATTCCTCAAGGAGATTTTTTTTATGAACATCATTTCTTCATCGATGCAAATCCATATGATTTTCTGAGTATAAGGCGCAAGAGGTTCTAGAGTCACACTCAAATGAACTTCTCCTGTGATGTGCTCTTTGGTAACAACAAGCTTTTCCAGCACTGTCAAATTCCTCATATAGACATGGAATTCATTCCTTGCTTCATGTCAGTCCTTAGTGTTGTTCATGATGCTGGCCTATTGCCGTTTTGCATGGATATATGCGATTGAAATGAAGAGCTAGTTCTTCAACTCCATGCCACTTTGCATCTTTCTGGTGAAGCAGAAGACATAGATACTTGGGTTCTTGACTGGATGGCCGAAGACACACACTACACTGCTCCTGGAATGGAATTGCTTCATGTGGTCTCAGTTGTAATCCTCTCAGAAGGAGCTAGATGCATCTATGATGAACGTGAGCTGCCCAATCACCTCTGGCAAGTGCTGATGAAGCCTTCGGCTCGTGGAAGCCACCAAGGACAACATTCCTTATCAAGGATCTCATGTATGTGCCAAGGAAAGTGTACCACATCTTGACCAAAACCCTCAGCCCCATAAAAGGTCACAAATCCAAAAAAGAAGATGTGGTGGGAATCATGCAGAATTTGCTATTCAACATCATTCATGTGATTCCCATAAATCTTCATGATTTCTTCATCGGGACTTTGGCCAACATTGCTATGTCACCTTTTGAACTAAAGCCTTATGCGCCCTCGAGCATGAAATTCATGAGGGTCTGATCCTCAATTGCTTACGAAGATGATTTCAAGAATCACTTTAGTTATCTGCCCCCATTCGAAGTCCTCAAGTAATCCTTTGAGATGATTGAAGGCAAAGGGAAAACTATTATTAATGAAGGATCTTGTCCCATTGATGGAAAATTTCGCAAAGCAGCATCCTACTCAACAAATGATGACACTTCATCACAAGAGTCTCCTGCAAAATCTCCAGTTAAAATTCCTCGTGAGTCTGCCCCGCGCGTGATGACTCGCCGTGAACTTCAGCTAAGTCTTCATCAAAAGGCCGATCGCAATCACAAGTGGGTAAAGCTTCAGTTTGGTGCAATTCTGTGTGAACTGATTGTGACACATAATGCTGTGCGGGAGAATCACTATTATCTTCATGAAATTTTTATTCGCACATGGTCCATTCAGTCTCATGTCAAGACACCTGAATAACTCAAGGAGATGGAATTTCAGCAAGACTTCGATTGGTCATGGCCGCTCAGGAATAAATTCAAGAATGTTCAAGTTCCTTTGCTGGTGACTACTTCATTTTCTTCACTGCGTTTGGCGGATGAAGTTGAGGATCTTGACGACACTGTTGTCGCTCCTTCAACGACAAACAACCCCGACAACGTCTGTGCTTTAAAATCACAATTGCTCCCTAAGGTGGTTTTTGTAATTAATCACAACATATGCATCATTGGACTAATGAATTGATTCAAGTACATTTCAGAAAAGTTCGAAGATGCTTTGGCTATTGGATTGGGTGGAGATGCCCCTTGATGCAAGAAAAGGAATAGGATTGGCTAAAGCTTAATGCAAGAAAACTTTTCATTTTATACTTTTTGAGAAATCACTTTGACTCCATAGGAAAGCGAATGCTGTTAAAAGGGGATGAAGTATTATGATGAATTGCATGCTCAAGTGCTTAGAGATAGTCACCAAAAATACTCAACCACTTTCCCACAAAATATATGTGTCCCAAGCCACATATGCAAAATCGTTGCCACCAACATATCCTACTCGGCCCTACCAATTTTACACTTAGACAGATCCTATGCCAAACCCACCATCTCGGTACAACCAACATTTCTATCGGTGCCACCGAGATTGGGTGACCAACATTTGTTGAGATAATTTCATGTTTGGGAATTTCAAAGTTTGAAGTCTGTCTCACCGAGTTTGGAAACCAGTCCAGGTCATCGTATCGGTACCACCTAGATTCATATATCGGTCTCACCGATAATTAAAAAATTGCCACATTTAATGCAATTCGGTACCATTGAGATTCTTTTCTGTGTCACCGAGTTGGGCAATAATGTTTTAGCGGTTGGATTTTGGGGGATGCCTATATATACCCCTCTGCCTACCTATCATTCATAGAGGAAGCACTCAGAACACACTTACACTTGCCAGATCCATTTTTCTGAGAGAGCCACCTACTCATGTGTTGAGATCAATAAATTCCATTCCAACCATTTGAACCTTTATTTCTAGCCTCCCTAAGTTTCTTTCCAAAATATAAATCTATCCTACCCATGCCAAATCTGAAAGAGAGTGATTGAGTGTTGAGGAGACTATCTTTTGAAGCACAAGAGCAAGGAGTTCATCGTTCTACCACATCTATTACCTTTTGGAGGGTGGTGCCCCCTATATTGCTTAGGTGTCGCTTGGGAGCCTCCTACTTCGTTTTGTGGATTTGAACCAAGATGTTTGTAAGGGCAAGGAGATCGCCTACTTCTTGAAGATCTACTATGAGTGAGGCTAGTCCTGTGTGGATGGAAGTCGTGTTGGAATAGAGAAGGCTGCTTCTTCGTGGGCCCCTTGTGGGTGGAGCCCTCCGTGGACTCTCGTAGTCGTTACCCTTCATGGGTTGAAGTATCCACTAATATGGATGTACGATAGGACCGCCTATCGGAACCATACCAAAAATCATCGTGTAAACCTTTGTGTTTGATCTCCCTACCTTACCCTCTACTTTAGACTTGAATGTTTTACTTTTTGCTGATATACTCTTAGATATACATGTGTAGGGTGTACTTGACTAAAAATTGGGAAAATGCGAAGTTTTTATCTTGTCAAGTAGTCTAATCACCCTCCTCTAGACATACTTCTGATCCTAAAAGTGGTATCAAAGCTTTGGTCTCAATTGCATTGGTTTCACAATATAGGAGAGTATGGCATCTAGTGAGGGAAATTATCACCGTAGAGGTTCATATTTAGATGGCACTAATTTTGCTAGTTGGAAGCATAAAATGAAAATGCATATTCTTGGTCATAATCCTGCCATTTGTGTTGTTGTTCGTGTTGGTGTGCAAGGTGATTTGTTTGGAGAAGGAAGAGAACCGGATCATGATGCCACAATAGAAGAACTGAAGATGCTACAATTCAACACTCAAGCTTGTGACATCCTGTTCAACTGCTTGTGTCGTGAAGAATTCAACAAAATTAGTCACCTTGAGAATGCAAAGGAAATTTGGTATACTTTGATTGATATGCACGAAGGTACCGATTCTATCAGAGAATCTAAGTTGGATGTGCTTCAAAGTTAGCTTGACAAGTTCAAGATGAAAGGTGGTGAAGGAGTTGCTGAGATGTATTCTAGGCTAGATCTCATCACAAATGAGATTGCCGGCTTAGGAAGCGAAGATATAACTAACAAATTCATCATCAAAAAGATACTTAGGGGTTTGTATGGAAGATACGACACCGTGTGCATATTGATCCAAATGATGCCCAACTACAAAGATCTAAAGCCTACTAAAGTCATTAGAAGGATTGTTGCTCATGATATGTCTCTCAAATACAAAGATGACTTGCACAAAAAGTCAAGCGATGCTTACAAAGCTTCAGTTGATACTCCCGTTACTTCAAGTAAAAACCTTTTTACCAATGAAGAGATCAGCCTCATGGTTAGAAAATTCAACAAGTTCTACAAGAGTAGAGGCAAAGAGAAAAGTTCAAGCTTAAGATATGATGATAAGCGTTCGTCTAGTCATGACGCAAACTTCTACAAATGTGGTCATCCCGGACACTTTTCCAATGAGTGATCGGCTCCCCACAAACTAAGGGAAGAGTCACCTAGAAGACGAAGCTCAAGATATGAGTCACCTCGCAAAGAGAGAAGGATTAGATAAGATCATTATGAAAGAAGACACTCCTAGAGAGGCAGACAATCGGATAAGAAGGACAAGTACACCAAGAGAAGTTCACGAAGAATACATAAAGCTCATGTTGGTAAATGGGTTTCCGGCTTCGAGTTTGACAACCACTCTGAAAGAATTTATCACTCCAACTCTGACTATAGTTAAGATCAAGGTGTTGCTGGCATTGCACTTGTTTCCTCCAACTCCTATGACTTATTGGATTCAACAAATGAAGGGATTGGAAGTTGCTTCATGGAAAAAGGCCCCAAGGTATCACACCCCGAGTATTTTGACTTTGATAGTGATGAGGATTGCTTGTTAGGAGAGTTGCTCTTTGATAAGGCTACTGATAATTTTGAAAATGAACTTGAAAATATTCATGCTAGTCAAGAGAAAACGAATGATGATGATAAGAAAGAGATTGAACGACAAACTAAAGAATTAAACACTCTTAAGTTAGCTCGTGAAACTACTCTAGATGATCATAGAGAGCATGCAAGAACTCATGAGAAGCTATGATTCGAGAAGCTAAATTTAGAGCAAGAGCATGAGTTCCTAAAAGCAATCAATGTCGATCTTTGGAAAAAGTGTTCCTCTTATCTAGCCAAACGATTACTCTTGTTTACTATTGTTCAGCAAGTTAAACCCAAGAACACTAGTAACAAAGGAAATAAAGTTTCTTCATCTAGCAACGACAATGCTAAAGCTAAATCAAATGATGCTGCTGCTAGTAGCTCTCTTGATTCCACTAAAGATTCTCTTAGCCAAGTTACACTTGAGCAAGAAAACGATTTATTGAATGGGGTATAGAGAGAGGTGTCTTCAGGAGTCTTGCCAGAAGTAAGCAATTCGAGGAAATTGTGTGCAAGCAAGGAGGACATCGGAAGAAGCAAGGTGTTGGCTACTTCAACGTCAATGAAGATGTTTGGGAAGAAGGTCCATATATCATTCCAAATTTTGTTCCTCAAGAGGAGAAGTATGATCCTACTCCTCCCTATGGAACAATCTCTCAAGATGGCCTTCTACCACAAGACCACAAAGGCAAGGGAAAGCTTCAAGAGGAGATTGCCTCATTTGAGGAAGAAACCTAAGACAAGGTCGAGTGGGTTCCCAAGGACACTTCTAGCACTACCTAATCTAGTGCTACCACAACTCCAAGGATTACCATCAAGTTTATGTGGATCCCCAAGAGGAAGAACTAGAAAGTTCTAGGGTGACCCGCAAATGAAATTCACTACTATTCAGTTTGGCAAGAACTACATGCAATCAACCTCAACCATATGCATTAGTTCAAGGAGTCACACGTTCCCTCAAAATTGAGCAAAGGACATGGTAATTAATGCATCTTGGACATCACCACCCATCTAGTTCACTCTATGTCCATAGATATCCTTGCATTTGTTCCTTTTGCTTTGGGACTAAGACATGTAGGTGAGAAGAGTAAGAAACAACAAGGATTGCTCCCAGCTCGAGATGAACAATGAGCATCCACCACTACTTCACCTACTTGAAGTCTTGTATGACAAAACCCAAGGTTAGTTGATCCCTCTTAGGGGGATGTCACATCTAGGGGGAGCTTTGCTCTAAGACTTGAGTACAAGGGTCTCCCAAATGATGTGAACACATTAATTCATTATGTCGAAGTGGTAACCACACTTGTGCTTAATCGATGAGTATGACCTATGATCAAGTATTCTTACATGGCTCCTAAGTCAATATACTCATATATAGATGACGTCGTCATCGCCAAGGTGGTTGATAGATGCCAGAATCTTTGTGCATGTTCACCATATTATGTGAGTGTGGGGACCCAACTGGTAAGTCAAGATCGCCATGCCCAGTGATCCCAAGGATCAATGCTCACTGAACACAGATACTGAATAATAGAGTCTTACATCCAAATACCGAATATTACATCAATGACCGAAGGGTCAGGTTTACAAACAGGGCCTAAGGCCAAATCAAACAGGTACAACGGGTAGTGATATGCCACTAAGGGTACAACGGGTACACAGATACTCATAAGGGCTAAGCGGGTGCCCATGCCATCAAGCCTACACCGACAGGCATTCTGATTTGGAAGCGTCCTAGATCGTAGGTCTGTCTCCGAAGACGTACTCGTCGCCAAACTCCGGTTCTTCCTTGTCTGGACAATAATATAACCAGTGGCAAGCCAATGAGTACTTTGAATGTACTCGCAAACAACCCATGATATGAACAATGAAAGTGAAGGATGACAATATTATACATTTCTAGTATAACTCATCTGGGTAGAATGATCATGAATATGCATCAAGTTAAAGAATTACTTTTGAAGAATAGGTTACAGATATGAACATATCTGCTAAGGGTTGAACCATCCCGGTTCACCCTATATGCCAAGTCATCGGACTTGTCATAACCTCAATGTATCAGCTGAGGGCTAAACCATCCGGGTTTACCATATATGCCAAGTTATCGGACTTGTCATAACCTCAATGTATCAGCTGAGGGCTAAACCATCCGGGTTTACCCTATATGCCAAGTCACCAAACTTGGTCATATTATTATTATTATAACAACACCTTTTTAACACCACACACACACACTCACACACACTTGGTTTATGCGGAAACGCTGGACGTAGTTTAAGCAGGATTACCGAACTGTCCTTGACCGTGGACACGGCTATTCGAATAGTTTTACACTCTGCAAAGGTAGTACGCTGGACCCACGAGATCCGGGAAACTTCCGCGTCATCCACGACTCGCGATATATCACATATGCCTGAGTTAAGTACCCGATCATCATCTTTCCCCTGATGATACTAAACAAAGAGGTCCACTCGATTGGTACCCAGCCCACATGTTGTACGTCTTACGAGAACCGAATCTAGACAGTATCAACCATGCGGGGACCAACGGTGTGCCTGGAACTCATAATAATGGCATAGTCGTCCTACCTGGCACGACCCCATCACGAGAGTGACGAGAATCACTCCCCCGCTAGTAATGTGGCTCTTTGCTAGTACCTACGAGAGTAATCAACAAAGCCCCGTCCCATAAAGGGGTATCATGGTCGTACTGGTAAGGTTGGGACGGTCAACACATCATAAATCTAATCCCATTTCCGAAACCATACTCACACAAAACACCGGTGCATCACTTCACCAAAAGTGACCACCAACTCATCATCACCCTCGGGCATTAGTGGCACCTGACGGGGTTTTCATAAACCTTTGATTTAACTCATTATCATGCTCATGATAATATGCTTCTATCTTTACTTGTCAACATGGTATTAAATGACCCTCAAGGGGTATGGTCAAGCTCAATGCAATGGTTCTTTAACTCTACTAGTCAACATGACAGTAGCATGATCCTCATAGATGGTAGGGTCAAGCTCATCATGCTTGTGCTCCGAGGAGCCATATGTATAACATCATCATGCAAGTGCTTCGAAGAAGCCTTCGGTACCATCACACCAATGATGAACCGGCATTATGATCACATGCAACGGAAAAGTACTTTCTATTCTAGCATGCATCAATTCATATGCTCAAGTCATGGTCAAAGGGTTGCTTGCCTTGGTCAGCTAAGTATCCTGGGTCTTCGAGGTCTTCCGCTCCGAATCCTTCGTCACTCGGTAATTCTATCGTCGAGAATAGAATAAATAAGAAATAGCTCACACAAAAACAGATCACAAATCACTTTTAAAAATGTTGCAAAACTTGGTAAAAATCAGGTTGTTACTTCGAAAAATATCTTCTCTTTGTTTTTACTAGGAAATCATTTTTAATAATTACTAAACAGAGGCAAACTATTGCTTTTAAAGCCTTTATATTATTATAAAACAGATTCCGTTTTTTAAAAATGTCAACAATGGCAGAATCAAATACTACTCATTTTTAGAAAAATATCAGTGGAAGAATTATATTTTTCCACTGGGTAGTTATTTCTACAAAAATCATTTTAGTCTCAGGTTTAAAAATAAAAGAAAAAGGCCAAAGCCTGGCCTGGGAAGCAGGCCGGCCCAGCCAGCCAGCAGGCTGCCAGGCGCGCGCGCGCCAGGTTTGAACCTGACGTGCGGGCCCCTGGGGTCAGCGGCTGTGGCTGCGCGCGGGGCAGCTCCAGGACGCCGACAGGTGGAGCCCACCTGTCGGGTTCTTCCCCTACCTCCAGCCAGGGAGGAGGAGACGAACGCCAGCGAGGCTACCGTCTTCCATGGGCCTAGCTAAGGGCAGGAATGGGTTCAACATGCCTCCGCCTACCTACAGGTGGTCGGGACAGCGCATGAGAGGCTTGGAGTCGCCGGCGACGAAGTGGCCGTGGCGGAGGGGTTTCGGGATGTGGTTGAACTGGTATCTAGGGGCACGAAAAAGCTCAAGGCTGTTGGAGGAAAGGTTCCTGGTGTCGAGGGGAGTGCTCTTGTGGGTCGAGTGTCGCAGGAGCCGACGTGTAGCTGGAAGTCGACCGGAGCTCCGAGGCGGCGGGGCCTCGGTCGATCTCGAGCACCGGAGCTCTACGAGCTCGATTGGGTGGCTAGGGGGGAGCTAGTGGTTGTGCACAGGCTATTGGAGGGGTGCTAAGGTGCCGGGGAGGCCTATTTATAGGCTTGCGACGGTGAGCCGAACTCAGTGCGCCGGTGACTCACCGCGGCGCGCGTGCGTACACAGTGAGGAGCTGGCTGCGAAACCACGGTCTCCGGACGTGGTTTAGGACGCTCTGAAGCATCGGCCGCAGAGGGAGAAGGCGTGGGGTCGAACTGCAGCGTCCGTGCATGCTCGGTCGAGTCGGGTGCGCGCGGGCACGCGTCGCCCGAGCTCTAGCGCGGGGGAGGAGGGTCCCTGGCAGCTGCTTCTCACTGAGGGGTTGTCGGGGGAGGTCTTGGACACTACGGGGGAGGTCTTGGACACTATGGGGGAGGTCTTGGACACTACGGGGGAGGTTGGAACTGGCCGGGGGCGTCGTCCCCTTCTTGGTTGCTCCCTCTAGCGCATCCAGAGCGTAGTTTTGGCATGCCACGGCATGCTGGCGCGCTCTGGGCACTTCAGACGTGTCCCTCATGTCCTGGGTGTTGCTGGGAGTGTATCTAGCCGTTGTGTGCTAGTGAGAGCACTGGTTGGTCAAGGGGGACATGTTTTACTAGTGCTGTCAGTCCTGATCTGTTGCACAAATTGGAGTTTTTGTCACTTGTGCTTTGAACTGGGGAGGGGCCAGTTCACTGGGTGTTTAGGTTGGTCTGAGGCACTAATACACCAAGTTTGAGGCTCTGGCATTGGGTAAAACAGTGGCTAGGTCGGTTTTTACCTTGCTGTCAAAAGGTGTTCGATAGTGGTTTGGGGTGCTTCCACTCCACCACTGGAACTTCAACTTAACAGGTTTGGTCTTGGGGTTAAAGTAGGGGTTTCCACCAGTTTTGAGCTCCATTGCACAAGTTGAGCTTTGTAAACTTGAAAATGCATGAAAGTGGCCAGATCTGTCCTCTCCAAAGGGAGTGTGACTAAACAGAGTCTAGCAAATCTTATTTTTGGTGTGGAGTCCTTATTTGAGGTGCCAAACACCCATGCAAAGTTTCAGCCCTATTGGACAAACTTTGCTATGTAGAGTTTTTCCAACACTATTCTGGACAGAGAGGGTTTTAGGCTCATTTGGTGACCTTCCCCACCTTGGATCCAGGTGAGATTTTATGTGGGCACCAAATATGGCTTGGGGAGGCTCCTGTAATTTAATGTGATTTTATTGAGAATATTTCCCCACCTTGGATCAAGGTTAAAACAGACAGGAATGGTTTTCAAGGTTTTACTCAAATAAATATAATATAAAAATAGGGTTGAAAATCTTATTTATGGAAAATATATCATTTCTGGCCTTAGAAATAGACATGTATTTAAAAAGTACTATTCTGAGTTTCCATGATTTTACTCAGAATTTTCTAAGGCACAGAAGCATTTTTCCTTGTGGTAATATCATTTCTGGCCTTAGAAATAGACATGTATTTAAAATAGAAAAATAATTTTTTAAATCATTAAATAATGTTTTTGGCAAATAATAATAGTACTTGAGGTCAGATCACCAACTTTGGTTGGGAGTGCTACTAGGCATCATGAGCTAGTAGTGTAACCCAAGCAAGGTAGAGGTGATCTGATGTCAAAGAAAAGAGTTTTGGAAATTCATTTAAAATAAATAAATTTTCCATGGGTTTGGATCAATAAGAAAACAAGCATACATTCTTACAAGGCATTCATAGCATTCACAACATCATTAGAAAAAGTTTCAACAAGCCCTGATTTTTGCAACTTAAAACATTGGTGGTGAAAAACAGGGTGTGACAGACCTATCCCTGTTACAAGAATCTCGTCCCCGAGATTCCTAAGCTAGGCGTTAAATAGCTCTGGAAGTTCTGATCGGAGATAGTCTTCACGTTCCCATGTTGCTTCTACTTCGGTATGTTGCTCCACTGAACCTTGAAATACTTGATGGTGCGGCTTCTGGTGCAACGCTCTGCTTCATCCAGAATGCGAATCGGCTTCTCGCGATAGGTAAGGTCTGGTTGAAGGTCAACAGCTTGGTGGTCAATGTCCTTGCAATGATCGGAACGGTTCGGCACTTGTAAGCACTTCCGGAGTTGTGACACGTGGAACACGTTGTGCACACCCGAAAGTTCTGGGGGTAGCTCCAACTGATAAGCCACTTCCCCGCGCCTTGCCACGATCTTGAAGGGTCCAATAAATCTTGGGGCTAGCTTCCCCTTGACGTGGAAACGCTTGGTTCCCTTGAGAGGCGTAACGCGCAGGTACACCTGGTCTCCGGGAATGAACTCCACATTCTTGCGGTGGGAGTCTGCATAGCTCTTCTGTCGTGACTTAGCTACCTTCAGCTTTTCTTGGACAAGCTGCACCTTTCTTTCCACTTCCTGCAGCGCTTCTGGCCCAAAAACTAGTCCTTCTCCGGTTTCGGACCAATTTACTGGGGGTGCGACACTTCCATCCATATAGCACCTCGAATGTAGCCATTTGACGACTGGACTAGTAGCTGTTGTTGTATGAGAACTCAGCAAATGGCAGACAGTCTTCCCATTTGGCACCATGAGCCAAGACACATGCACGGAGCATGTCCTCGAGTATCTGGTTTACCCTCTCAGTCTGTCCGCCCGTCTGCGGGTGGAATGTCGTGCTGAAAGAGATCTTGGTTCCGAGAGCTTCTTGAAACTTCCAGAATCCTGAGGTGAATTGCGTGCCGCGGTCGGACACGATCTCCTTAGCATCTCCATGAAGGCTAACGATGCGTTCAATGTAGAGGCTAGCTAACTTGTCGCCCCCATAGGTGGTGTTGACCAGAATGAAATGAGACACCTTAGTTAAGTGGTCGACGATGACCCATATGGAGTCATGACCCATGCTTGACCGGGGTAGTCCAGTAATGAAGACCATGCCGACCTTGTCCCATTTCCATTTTGGCACTTGAAGAGGTTGTAGCAGCCCAGCAGGTTGTTGATGCTCAGCCTTGACCCGCTGGCATACATCACACTTAGCGACATAGGAGCCTATTTCTCTCCTCATGCCATGCCACCAGAATCGTTCTTGGAGGTCTTGATACATCTTGGTACCACCGGGATGGATGGAGTATGGCATGTCGTGGGACTATTGCAGGATCAAGTCCTTGAGTTCGGCCTTGTTGGGCACGCATAAGCGTTTCCCGTACCACACCACTCCTTGATCATCAACTGAGAACCGTGGGCCTTGCCTTCCTGAATCTTCCTCTTGAGGCCTTCAATACTCTTGTGTCCCACCTGGGCTTCCTTGATATCATCAGCCAGAGTTGGTTTGACTTCGAGGTTGGCCAGGTATCCTGGTTCGACCAACTCCAGTCCGAAGCTTTCCATCTCTTCGTACAAGGCGGCCAACCGTTCCTTGAGCATGACGTTCAAGGTGCCGGCCTTCCGGCTTAAAGCATCGGCTACCACGTTTGCCTTACCGGGGTGGTACTGAATGTTGAGGTCGTAATCCTTGATCAACTCAAGCCATCTTCGTTGCCTCATATTCAGCTCCCTTTGGGTGAAGATATATTTCGGACTCTTGTGGTCCGTGTATATTTCACATCGCTTCCCCAGAAGGTAATGTCGCCATGTCTTCAAGGCATGCACTACTGCTTCTAACTCGAGATCATGGGTGGGTAGTTCTCCTCATGCGGAGCAGTTGCCGTGACAAGTACGCCACGACTCTGCCATCTTGCATTAAGACTCCACCAAGTCCGGTTCCGGAGGCATCACAGTAAATCAAAAACTCCTTGTTGATGTCCGGGGTAGCTAGTACCGGGGCGATAGTCAGTCTTTTCTTCAACTCTTGGAAGCTTGCTTCGCATGCCGGTGTCCACTCGAACTTCCGACCTTTCTTCAAAAGCTGAGTCATAGGTCGATCGATGCTGGAGAATCCCTCTACGAACTTGCGGTAGTATCCCGCGAGTTCGAGGAAACTCCTGACATCCTTCACGTCCCTCGGCGATTCCCAGTTGGCCACTGTGGTAATCTTGGATGAATCTACTGCCAATCCGCTTGCCGTCATGATATGACCCAAAAATCCAACTTCGTTCAACCAGAATTGACACTTGCTGAACTTGGCATACAGTTGGTGCTCTCGAAGCTTTCCCAAAACTATCCTCAAGTGTTGCTCATGATCTTCTTCGGATTTTGAGAAGATTGGTATGTCATCGATGAATACGACGACAAACTTATCTAAATACTCCATGAAGACCTTGTTCATGAGGTACATGAAGTAAGCTGGGGCATTTGTCAATCCGAAGGGCATGACAGTGCACTCATAGAGACCGTATCGGGTCACGAATGCAGTCTTGGGTATGTCCTCGGGTCGAATCTTCAACTGGTAATATCCGGATCGAAGATCGATCTTGGAAAATACCTTAGCTCCATTTAACTGGTCAAACAGGTCTTCTATCTTGGGGAGCGGGTATTTGTTCTTGATTATGACTTCGTTAAGAGAACGGTAATCGATGCAGAGTCGAATGGTACCATCCTTCTTTGATACAAACAGAACAGGTGATCCCTAAGGTGATGCACTCGGACGGATGAATCCTTTCCTGAGTTGCTCCTCCAGCTGCTTCTTCAGCTCTACTAGCTCCTCGGATCGCATCTTGTAAGGCTTCTTATAAATAGGCCTTGACCCGGGCATGAGCTCGATGATGAACTCGATGTCTCGGTCAGGAGGCATTCCGGGTAGCTCGTCAGGAAAGACGTCCGGGTACTCACAGACTAGTGGCACTTGGTCTAGCTCTACCTCGGATAGGCTGTTGATTCGAGGTACTTGAGCTGATACCGGCTCAGAGACATACTTGACCTTGACCCCTTGGTCGCTTGTCATGGTAATGGCCCTGTTGGCACAGTCCAAGAGACTCTGGTGCTTGGCCAGCCAATCCATGTCGAGAATTACTTCTAAGCCTTGCGACTTAAGCACAATGAGGTTTGCCAAGAAGCTCGTCCCATTGATAACTATCTCGACCTTTCTACACCCTAGATTGGACCTCAACACTGTTCCCAGGGTTTGAATTGCCATCCGCCCGCGAAGCAGAGTGGGTTTTAAACCACACTTCTCCGCAAACCTTTGAGTAACAAAAGAATGCGAAGCACCACAATCAAACAACACTGTAGCTGGGGTGGAGTTGATGAGGAACGTACCCAGAATGCAGTCCGGGTCTTCCTGCGCCTCTTCGGTGGTGATGTGATTGATCTGCCCCCTTCTGTTGAACAGATGATTGTGGGGAACCTGGTTTCTTCCTGGTGCTCCTTGACCTGGGTTGGGTGCATTGGGACACGGTGCATCGGGCTTCTTGTTGGGACACCGCCTGGAATAGTGTCCGGTTTGACCACACCCAAAACAGGTGACCTGACCCGGAGGGTTGGTCTTGACTCCACTGTTGTTCGGCAGGTTGGAAACTGGCTTGGTGTTGACTTGAGGTTGATAATTCTGAAGGAATACCGGGGTCTTGTACTGCTGCTGCTGATAGTTGGGCCTTGCAGGTGCTGACTGCCATGGTCTTGGTCTTGCATTAGTGGGTCCTCCACTGCCTATCATCTTGCGCTTGCGGGTGTCGTCCATCGCACGACGCTTGTCTTCCAGCATAAGTGCCTTGTTAACCAGGTCGCGGAAGGTTTTGCAGTCGCAAACTACCAACTGGTATTGCATGGACTCCTGCAATCCTTCCATGAAGCGTTCCACCTTAGCGGCCTCAGTGTTAACATCCTCAGGGGCATACCTCGACAAGAGGTTAAACTTCTGCAAATATTCCTTAACAGTTCCACTGCCCTACCTCAAGGTTCGGAATTCCCGCTTCTTGATGGTCATCATTCCTGGCGGAATATGAGCCGCGCGGAAGCCTTCCTTGAACATTGCCCAAGTGATGACTTGTCCATCTCGCATGATCTGGAAACCATCCCACCAAGCCCTGGCGGTGCCTCCGAGACAGTGGGAAGCATAAAGGACCTTCTCACGTTCATCGGTGCACTTGACCAACGCAAGGAGGTCCTGAATAGTGCGAATCCAGTCATTAGCATCCAACGATTCAGTCGTCTCCGTGAATATGGGCGGCGTAGTCCGCATAAACTCTGAGATAGTAGAGCGGCCATTGCCATTCCCGTTCTGCGGCGGGTTGTTCACTAGGACTTGAGCCAGCTGCTGAATAGCGGCATTGTTGGCTTGACGCTCCTCGTGAAGAGCATGAAGGAACTGAGCCATAGTCAAGTTCTCAGGAGGAGGTGGCGGAGGAACATTGCCATGCTGCTCATGGTGATCTCCAGCGTGAGCTTCTCCTTCGGTTCCCTGCGGCTGACCTGAGGAGGCGGTGCCGGGGTTGCCGAAGGTGCTGTTGCGGGTTGCATTCACCATCCTGTCATGGAAACAGACAGGTCAAAAACCCGCCTTGCTTGAAACCACAAGGGTTTGCTCTAGTAAGAGGGGGGGTCCAAATGTGCTAGTGCGAGTTTAAAAAAAATCAAAGTCTTGAAAACAGAATTTGCATTCATTGAAAACAAGTGACGTAGTCGCGTACAAGCTGCCTAAGGCAGAATGCGGCTTACATCATACACACTCATAACTTAAAAGATCGGATACATGGATACCCTGCGCTCAGGGGTACTCCTAGTTGCCTACGCTGAAATCCTACGCAGCGGACTGCTCGGTCTCAAAAGTGGGTTCGGCAGGATCTTCGTCTTCGTCAGTGTCTTCTTCCTTCAACGGAGTGGAAGAAAGAATCCGTACATCACGGGGTCTCTTAGGTGAGGCGGCGAAGAGCTCAGTATATTCTTCCGCTGTCAGGCGGCGACTCTGAAGAGGGACGGCCCGGATCGGTAGCACACCACCCCTGGTAGCAATACCGGCCCTTCCTTCAGGTGCGCCTTCTTTCTTCACCTTGCGATTCTTCATTTTCTTAGTGTGAAGTAGGCCCTTGACTTGGTGCAGTTCTTGGCGAAGCTTCGTTGATTCCTTAACCAGAAGGTGCATCAGGGTGTCGGATGAGAGACTGAAGTAGGTCTGAAACCTTAATGGCATCCCATCCTCAGACGATGGGGTGAGCGTCCAACTCCCGTCCACTCCTTCTTTAAGAAAAGGTAGGTGACGAGTAGCGGGCTCATCAGCCATCTCAGGGAGGATATCGTGGAGACGCACGAGTGCCTCTCGTGCGGCTGTCTCCACTGCCATCATCAGTTCTCCCATTTGTGGTCCTTCAAAGAACCAACTAGTCGGGGAGTCACTAGCCTTCACTATCATGTCCACGTGATATTCCTTGGTGTCGGCGTTGACCCAGTGCTCGTGGTAGAGGAAGATGGGCGTGCGGCGTACGTGGCACTTCTCGAGACTATCCACCAGGAGTAGGGGAAAGCCGGTCTCCAGAAGCGTCTCAGGTACGGCGGCCATCAACAAGATATAGGAGAAAGAGAAAATCAGAAGGTTTTAGGTGCAAAGTTGTGTAAGGCTGGTGTACTAATCGTTTTCGGCTAACGTCCATGCTACCTAAGGCTTCCTATAGTCAGGATGGCTGTGATGCCAGTTCTGTGGGGACCCCGACTGGTAAGTCGAGATCGCCGTGCCCCGTGATCCCAAGGATCAATGCTCACTGAACACAGATACTGAATAATAGAGTCTTAAATCCAAATACCGAATATTACATCAAATGACCGAAGGGTCAGGTTCACAAACAGGGCCTAAGGCCAAATAAAACGGGTACAACGGGTAGCGGAAACTCATAAGGGCTAAGCGGGTGCCCATGCCATCAAGCCTACACCGACAGGCATTCTGACTTGGAAGCGTCCTAGATCGGAGGTCCGTCTCTGAAGACGTACTCGTCGCCAAACTCCGGTCCTTCCTTGTCTGGTCAATAATATAAGCAGTGGCAAGCCAATGAGTACTTTGAATGTACTCGCAAACAGCCCATGATATGAACAATGAAAGTGAAGGATGACAATATCATACATTTCTAGTATAACTCATCTGGGTAGAATGATCATGAATATGCATCAAGTTAAAGAATTACTTTTGAAGAACAGGTTACAGATATCAACATATCTGCTAAGGGTTGAACCATCCGGGTTCACCCTATATGCCAAGTCATCGGACTTGTCATAACCTCAATGTATCAACTGAGGGCTAAACCATCCAGGTTTACCCTATATGTCAAGTCATCGGACTTGTCAAACCTCAATGTATCAGCTGAGGGCTAAACCATCCGGGTTTACCCTATATGCCAAGTCACCGAACTTGCTCATATTATTATTATTATAACAACACCTTTTTAACACCACACACACACTCACACACACTTGGTGTATGCGGAAACGTTGGACGTAGTTTAAGCAGGATTACCCAACTGTCCTTGACCGTGGACACGGCTATTCAAATAGTTTTACACTCTCCACAGGTAGTATGCTGGACCCACGAGATCCGGGAAACTTCCGTGTCATCCACGACTCGCGGTATAACACATATACCCGAGGTAAGTACCCGATCATCATCTTTCCCCTGATGATACTAAAGAAAGAGGTCCACTCGATTGGTACCCAGCTCACATGTTGTACGTCTTACGGGCACCGAATCTGGACAGTATCAACCATGCGGGGACCAACGGTGTGCCTGGAACTCATAATAATGGCATAGTCGTCCTACCTGGCACGACCCCATCACGAGAGTGACGACAATCACTCCCGCCACTAGTAATGTGGCTCTTTGCTAGTACCGACCAGAGTAATCAACAAAGCCCCGTCCCATAAAGGGGTATCATGGTCGTACTGGTAAGGTTGGGACGGTCAACACATCATAAATCTAATCCCATTTCCGAAACCATACTCACACAAAACACCGGTGCATCACTTCACCAAAAGTGACCACCAACTCATCATCACCCTCGGGCATTAGTGGCACCCGACGAGGTTTTCATAAACCTTTGATTTAACTCATCATCATGCTCATAATAATATGCTTCTATCTTTACTTGTCAACATGGTATTAACATGACCCTCAAGGGGTTGGGTCAAGCTCAATGCAATGGTTCTTTAACTCTACTAGTCAACATGACAGTAGCATGATCCTCATAGATGGTAGGGTCAAGCTCATCATGCTTGTGCTCCGAGGAGCCATATGTATAAAATCATCATGCAAGTGCTTCGAAGAATCCTTCGGTACCATCACACCAATGATGAACCGGCATTATGATCACATGCAACGGATAAGTACTTGCTATTCTAGCATGCATCAATTCATATGCTCAATTCATGGTCAAAGGGCTGCTTCCCTTGGTCAGCTAAGTATCCTGGGTCTTCGAGGTCTTCCGCTCCGAATCCTTCGTCACTCGGTAATTCTATCGTCGAGAATAGAATAAATAAGAAATAGCTCACACAAAAACAGATCACAAATCACTTTTAAAAATGTTGCAAAACTTGGTAAAAATCAGGTCGTTACTTTGAAAAATATCTTCTCTTTGTTGTTACTAGCAAAGCATTTTTAAAAATTACTAAACAGAGGCAAACTATTGCTTTTAAAGCCTTTATATATTATAAAACAGATTCTGTATTTGAAAAATGTCAACAATGGCAGAATCAAATACTACTCATTTTTAGAAAAATATCAGTGGAAGAATTATATTTTTCCACTAGGTAGTTATTTTTACAAAAATCATTTTAGTCTCAGGTTTGAAAATAAAAGAAAAAGGCCAAAGCTTGGCCTGGGAAGCAGGCCGTCCCAGCCAGCCAGCAGGCTGCCAGGCGCGCGCCCGCCAGGTTTGAACATGACGTGAGGTCCCCTGGGGTCAGCGGCTGTGGCTGCGCGGGGGGCAGCTCCAGGACGCCGACAGGTGGAGCCCACCTATCGGGTTCTTCCCCTACCTCCAGCCAGGGAGGAGGAGACGAACGCCGGCGAGGCTACCGTCGTCCACGGGCCTAGCTAAGGGCAGGAATGGGTTCAGCATGCCTCCGCCTACCTGCAGGTGGTCGGGACAGCGCCGGAGAGGCTTGGAGTCAACGGCGACGAGGTGGCCGTGGCGGAGGGGTTTCAGGATGTGGTTGAACTGGTAACTCGGGGCTGTTGGGGGAAATGTTTCTGATGTCGAGGGGAGTGATCCGATGGGTCAAGTGTCGCAGGAGCCAGCGTGTAGCCGGACATCGATCGGAGCTCCGAGGCGGAGGGGCCTCGGTCGATCTCGAGCACCGGGGCTCTGCGAGCTCGATTGGGTGTCTAGGGGGGAGCTAGTGGTTGTGCAGAGGCTGTTGAAGGGGTGCTGAGGTGCCGGAGAGGCCTATTTATAGCCTCGCGACGGTGAGCCGAACTCAGTGCGCCGGTGACTCACCGCGGCGCGCGTGCATGCAAAGTGAGGAGCTGGCTGCGAAATCACGGTCTCCGGACATGGTTTAGGCTGCTCTGAAGCATCGGCCGTAGAGGAAGAAGGTATGGGGTCGAACTGCAGCATCCGTGCATGCTTGGTCGAGTCGGGTGCGCGCGAGCATGCGTCGCCCGAGCTCTAGCGCGGGGGAGGAGGGTCTCTGACGGCTGCTTCTCACTGAGGGGTTGTCGGGGAAGGTCTTCGATATTTCGGGGGAGGTTGGAACAGGCCGGGGGCGTCGTCCCCTTCTCGGTTGCTCCCTGTAGCGCGTCCAGAGCGCAGTTTTAGCATGCCACGGCATGCTGGCGTGCTCTGGGCGCTTCAGACGTGTCCCTCATGTCCTGGGTGTTGCTGGGAGTGTATCTAGCCGTTGTGTGCTAGTGAGAGCACTGGCTGGTCAAGGGGGGCATGTTTTACTAGTGCTGTCAGTCCTGATCTATGGCACAAATTGGAGTTTTTTTCACTTGTGTTTTGAACTGGGGAGGGGCCAGTTGACTGGGTGTTTAGGTTGGTCTGAGGCATTAATACACCAAGTTTGAGGCTCTGGCATTGGGTAAAACAGTGGCTAGGTGGGTTTTTACCTTGCTGTCAGAAGGTGTTCGACAATGGGTTGGGGTGTTTCCACTCCACCACTTGAACTGTAACTTAACAGGTTTGGTCTTGGGGTTAAAGTAGGGGTTTCCACCAATTTTGAGCTCCATTGCACATGTTTAGCTTTGTAAACTTCAAGATGCATGAAAGTGGCCAGATCTGTCCTCTCCAAAGGGAGTGTGACTAAACAGAGTCTAGCAAATCTCATTTTTGGTGTGGAGTCCTCATTTGAGGTGCCAAACACCCCTGCAAAGTTTCAGCCCTATTGGACAAACTTTACTATGTAGAGTTGTTCCAACTCTATTCTGGACAAAGAGGGTTTTATGCTCATTTGGTGACCTTCCCCACCTTGGATCAAGGTGAGATTTTATGTGGGCACCAAATATGGCTTGGGGAGGCTCCTGTAATTTAATGGGATTTTATTGAGAATATTTCCTTTGGAAATATCTCAAAAGGTTAAAACAGACAGGAATAGTTTTCAGGGTTTTACTCAAATAATTATAATATAAAAATATTGTTGAAAATCTTATGTATGGAAAATATATGTCCTTTTGAGTTTCCATGATTTACGCAGAATTTTCTAAGGCAGAGAAGCATTTTTCCTTGTGGGAATATCATTTCTGGCCTTAGAAACAGACATGTACTTAAAATAGAAAAATAATGTTTTAAATCATTAAATAATGTTTTTTGGCAAATAATAATAGTATTTGAGTTCAGATCACCAACTTTGGTTGGGAGTGCTACTAGGCATCATGAGCTAGTAGTGTAACCCAAGCAAGGTAGAGGTGATCTGATGTCAAAGAAAAGAGTTTTGGAAATTCATTTAAAATAAATAAATTTGCCATGGGTTTGGATCAACAAGCAAACAAGCATACATTCATACAAGGCATTCATAGCATTCACAACATCATTAGAAAAAGTTTTAACAAGCCCTGATTTTTGCAACATAAAACATTGGTGATGAAAAACAGGGTGTGACAGTGAGCATGATGGTATGCATATTTTTGCTCATTTGAGGATATCCAATTGTTTTTATTTGGATTTCCATTTATTTTGGAGAATTGGATATACAAGAATGCCTAAGTACCCTCCTCTAGCTATATATCCTTCCTTGTCTCAAATTCTATTCATGCTACATCACAAAATTTGAGCAAGAACTTTAGAGACACTATGTGTGAGGAGCACTCGGAGATTCATCTTGACAAGGACTGAATTCCAAAACCTCCCAAAGTGCATATCGATGTGACCAACATGAAAATCTCGGTCCCACTAGAGCCTAGGGTTGATCAGTTTATTCATCTCGGCACTACCGAGTTTTGCTTTTCGGCCTAATTTAGTTTCCCTGTCAATTGACAATTATGGAACTCGGTGGCACCAAAAATCACAACTTGGTGTCACTGACAATGAGGGGATATATATACCAGCGGACCCGACTGTTGAAAATTTTCTTTAACACGTCAGCTCGCCGCACCCCTTGTTGTTATGCCCTAGTCCCCTGGAAATCAAACTTGATCCTCCCATGCGCCCTCGCCATTGGAGTCCTCGCCGTTGATGGAATCTTCACCGCTGTCGCTTCCATAGTGGACCCATACCAAGTTAGGGTATGGATTCGATCACTTTTTTGCGCTCCGCGTCTGATTCTTGCGCAAATTAAGTTCTGCCTATTTCAATGCACGATTGCAAGTATTCTATCCAGAGGAAAAATGTTTTATAATAGCGGGCAATGAAGATTTTAGGTTTAACAGTCCGCGCGATTGATTCTCGCTGTCACCGAGTTGAAAAAGTCGGTAGTACTAACTTCAGTTTTAGGGTTGCTGAGAATGGTCTCGGTGGAACCGAGTTCTTCTTTTTCGTGAAAACAAAAGGGGGTGCCAAGTTCATGTTAAGTAGATCATATGTCTCGATGGCTCCAAAATTTCAAACTCGATGGAACCAAAATCCAATTATGCTAAAAGTTGAAACTAAAATTTTCAGAGTTCAAATTTAACAAAACTTCTGAAATTTTGTGATGCTTATCTTTTCTACCTCTTCTATATGTTTTCACAGGTTTTGCTTGTCTGCTTGTCTGCTAGTCCCCCAATTTTCCTCTGTGTTTGGTTTGCGAGATGTCAGGTTCCGATGATAGTCAGAACAACTTCAGTGAGCCCCATGCTAAGTCTGATTCAGGCAATAGTCCGGAGAGGACCCCTTTTGATCGAGGCACTCCTAGCTCGCATGGCATGCCCAAGGAAACTACAAGGTCCAGGAAGAAGCTAAATTCTGATGAAGAAGATTCTCATTTTGTTCCTTAAGTTTCTGCTCCCCAGAAGCAGAAAGAGAAGGCTGCTACCAGGAAAGTACTGAGGAAGGAGTACATCAAAACTTTTGAGGTAAAGCTTACTAAGAAGCCAGGTGTGAAGAGAGCCAGGAATAGGGTTATTCATTTCATTGGTATACAAACCGCCATGTATGAAGATCCAGCAAAAACTGCTGATGCTGATGATGAGAAGGAAGAGATACCAGTTGAGTCCCCTCCTCCAAAGAAGAAGAAGCTTATGGTTGATGCCATGCCCAAGAAATCTGCTCCAAGGCCTTCAGCTCCTAAGAAGCTTGTAGCTCCCAAGAGGACTATAAAGGACATACCTACAACTGCTAAACAGAAAGGCACTGCTTCCATAGACTTTGTTGTAGAGGAAGAAGATGAGGATGCACCTATTCTAATGAAGCTAAGACCTCATCTTCCACGTCACAATGAGGCTCATCCAATTGCTGAAGACATGAAGAAGAGAAGAAATGCAGGGTTGAGGAAGTGGAGAGCCACTGATCCCTATACTAGCTACAAGGAGAAGAACTGCTGTTGATCCCCGATTTCACACAAGTGAACAACAAGATTTCTATGAGACTGTTCTGTTTGACAAGAGTCCAACAGTCAGCGACGTGAGATATGTCGACTGGGAATACATCAAAGCCAATGAAGATTTCTTTCCCCATGTGAGAGAAAACTACAATATTTTTGACATTAAAGAGTTTGTTGGCAGAGATATGACTGCATGGAATGATGAGATGATTATGCAATTCTACTCACCGGTTCATTTCTATGCAGATGGCACAATTGTCTGGATGACTGATGGTAATAGATATGAAGCCACAATTGAAGAATGGGCTACTATTATTGGTGCTTCAAAGTCACGAGCAGAGGACTTGGATGTGTATTCAGATCCTAAGATGAATCACAACTCCATGGCCAACATGTACAAGGTAGTGCCCAATGACTATCTACAATCTCAGAAGCTTGGCTGTGTCTATTTCTTACAAGCAGGGATAACCACTAGCAACACTATCTTGAGACATACCCTGATGCCCAAATCAGGCAATGAAAAAATGACTAGAGGCTATTCCATCAACATGCCGCATCATCTAGACACCCACACTCGCTTCAAGGTCATGGACTTGATTGCTGAGACTGTCAGGAGAACTTTTGCACACTAGGAGAGATCAATTGGATATGCCCCATACATTCAGATGCTCATCAATATCAAGATTGACAAGCATGCATATCATCTTGATCGTCCTCATTTTCCACTTCAGCCAGAATTTGAGGATAATATAGTTGTGATGGATGACACCCATCCCAGCTCAAATACAGCTAGAGAGGCTACAGAGGCAGCAGCTGCAGAAACTGCTAGGAATGCTCTAGCTCCCCCACCCCAGCTCAAAACCAGAGATGAACAGATGTATTTCCTGGTCAGCACCATCCAAGGGATGGAAAAGAATATTTCAGAGATTTTGCTGAACCATAAGAGTTTAGAGAGGATCGTGGTGATGAAATTCCATGCCCTGGATGTGAGGGTGACGGAGTTGACCACCATTGTTCAGTAACTTCAGCATGAAATTGACTCAGTGAAGATTCCACGCTCAGATGATGAAGAAGATGATGATGATGATTCACCTCTTCGTACTACCACACGGTTCATGACCCACACCAAGTCAGTAGCCATGCCAGTACAAGAAGAAAGACCATCCAACTCAAGCTTCAGCTCCTGCTCCAGCACCTCTAGTATCTACACCTCCAGCTCCTGCTCCGGTGACATCTGCCGAAGCCTTCGTCGATGCTCTCTTGTCTACTCCAACTTCATCTACCGGAGGACATTGTGCCCAGAGAGACGCTTAAATTAGACCTTTGAACTTTTTGGTACTTGTTCCCAAAGGGGAGAAATGTATAGATCAATAGGGCTTCGAGAGAGAGCTTTTGACTTTATTTGCTCTCGTTTGGATTTTCAAAACTTTAAGTCTTTTGGATGAATTTATCCATTTAGATGTGTGCTTGATCATACACTTTGATTGCTTGATGCTACCAATTTATTACTTTTGATCTACCTACATGATGATCATTCACTTGCTTGTTTGGTCCTATGTGCATTGCTATTCTTTCATATCATTTATGCGCACCGCCAAGTTGTATGTGACATTGAAGAGTAGCCCATGATCCTAATCGATTGTGAATTTGCTTTCAAATGCAAATTTAAAATAATGCACAAACTTAGCGGAGCTCTTTCTTTTCACATACCTCTCAAAGCGTCAAGCTTTGATCTATATGTTGTCATCAATTACCAGAAAGGGGGAGATTGAAAGCACAATTGCTCCCTAAGGTGGTTTTGGTATTCAATCACAACATATGCATCATTGGACTAATGAATTTATTCAAGTACATTTCAGAAAAGTTGAAAGATGCTTTGGCTATAGGATTGTGTGGAGATGACCCCTTGATGCAAGAAAAGGAATAGGATTGGCAATGCTTCAAGCAAGAAGACTCTTCATTTTATACTCTGTGATAAATCACTTTGAGTCCATAGTAAAGCCAATACTATTAAAAGGGGATGAAGTATTATGATGAATTGCTTGCTCAGCTTAGAGATAGCCACCAAAAATACTCAGCCACTTTCGCATAAAATATATTTGTCCCAAGCCACATATGCAAAATCGTTGCCACCAACATTTCCTACTCGGCCCTACCTAATTTACACTTAGACAGATCCTATGCCAAACCCACCATCTCGGCACAACCAATATTTCTATCGGTGCCACTGAGATTTGGCGAACAACATTCTGTTGAAATAATTCCAAGTTTCGGAATTTCTGAGTTTGAAGTCGGTCTCACCGAGTTTGGAAACTAGTCTAGGTCATGTTATCGGTACCATCGAGATTCCTATAGCGGTCTCACCAAGAATTCAAAAGTTGCCACATTTAGTGCAACTCGGTACCATCGAGATTCTTTTTGGGGTCACCGAGTTGGGCAATAATGTTGTAACGATTAGATTTAGGGGATGCCTAAATATACCCCTCCACCTACCTCTCATTCGTAGAGGTAGCACTCAGAAACACTTACACTTGCCAGATCCATTTTTCTGAGAGAGAGCCACCTACTCATGTGTTGAGATCAAGAGATTCCATTCCAACCATTTGAACCTTGATTTTTAGCCTCCCCAAGTTGCTTTCCACAAGATCAATCTCAACTACACATGCAAAATTTGAGAGAGAGTGATTGGGTGTCGAGGAGACTATCTTTTGAAGCACAAGACCAAGGAGTTCATCGTTCTACCACATCCATTAACTTTTGGAGGGTGGTGCCTCTTAGATTAGTTAGGTGTCGCGTGGGAGTCTCCTAGTTCGTGTTATGGAGTTGAACCAAGATGTCTCTAAGGGCTAGGAGATCGCCTACTTCGTGAAGATCTACTGTGAGTGAAGCTAGTCCTGTGTGGACGGAAGCAGTGGTGGAATAGACAAGGCCGCTTCTTCGTGGACCCCTTGTGGGTGGAGCCCTCCGTGGACACTCGCAGCTGTTACCCTTCATGAGTTGAAGTCTCCACTAACATGGACTTACGATAGCGCCACCTATCAGAACCATGCCAAAAATTGACGTGTCAACCTTTGCTTTTGATCTCCCTACCTTACCATCTACTTTTCACTTGCATGTTTTACTTTCTGTTGATATACTCTTAGATATGCATGTGTAGGGTGTACTTGACTAGTCATAGTTGCTAAAACTGGCCCACACTAAAAATTGAGAAAAGGTTACATTTTTTAGCTCGTCAAGTATTCTAATCACCCCCTCTAGACATACTTTCGATCCTACAGGCTCCTCCTTCACCAACAAGTTGAAATTCTTCAAGGGCGTTAGTCATCAGTTTCGTCCCTTTTTAATCACTCAATGACAAAGAGGGAGAAATCTGAGTTAGTCTTCAAACGGGTCTTCCCTATAGGCTATATTTCTGTTAAGTTGTAATTCTCATTCTTCTAAAGTGTTTGGTTGTATGAGTTGTAAACTTGAGTCCAGTGGTGGTATGATACTTTTTAACCGTTTTCTTCGCGTGCTTATTCCTCATGTTGATTAATATACGCATGCTGAAATTCGTCAAACAACATTTTCCATCATGCATTTCAATTTCCTCGTGATATGTGTTAAATGCGTGCATGGATTACAAGATATACGGGGAGATCACCATGGTATAAACCTACAATGTGCATTTGTACTCCAAAGCAAATTCTTCCAATATGCACATTTTCACGGGGAGTTTCTCTATATCTTGCAATCAAATTCCTCAAACTCTCTATTTACAATTCATATATTTATCCCCATTGAAAACTTAACCTATTTGTCGTCAATCGCCAAAAAGGGGGAGATTGTAAGTGCATCTAGTGCACCTTAGTGGTTTTGGTATATTGGAGACTTATTGGTTAAGAGACTAATGTGTTTGTGAGTGTACACAGGCTCGATAAGTTGATGAGGAGTTTGAGTTATTTGAAGAATATCGACCGCTAAATATTAATGTCTTCGGCTGAAGACTTTGATTATTCCTCAAAGACTTTGAAAGCGAGTAAATTGGTGTGTCCTTGAAGATATTTATGCAAGGACTTTGAAGCACGGATACTTTTGTTTTCTGTTGAGGATATTACCTGCGGTATGACCCGCCCTGTTGGGCTGAGTCAGGAAAGCGGCGACTCATACATATATGGTCATTGCAAGCCCTGGCTCAGGCCTGAGGCGTGTAGGGAGGTTGTCATCAAAAAGCCGCCAGGGCCCATGAGCCAGATGGCGGTTCGTGATTGATGAAGAAGATAAGTCGCCAAGAGGGCTTCCCGGCTTGGGAAACACGGCGACTTAGAGATATGGAAGGCCGCAATTTGTAATGTGGCCAGGACTTTGTAAACCCTAGACCTCGGCATGTATATAAAGGCGAGTCTCTAGGGCAGATAGATCAAGTTAGAAATCATCGAGAGCTAGGTCAGGCGAGTTATGCCCTCCTTGTAATGGAATCCACCATCAATATACACAAAGAAGGACGTAGGCTTTTACCTCCACAGGAGGGGCCGAACCTGGGTAAATCTGAATCTCGCTTCCGCTCACCCCCTTTGAGTCACCGCCTAGGTGCGATGGCTCCATCGCTAAGTTCTTTCATGATGACATCTGCCGTGAGAAATCCATGACACTTGCACCCACCATGGTCCTGCGCACGGTGGAGTTGAGTTCTCAAAGGGAGTCCTTGCAAGGTCAGGAAGCTACGCGGTCGGCATCATGACGAAAGGCCGCCGCGGGAAGTACTACATCGACAACTCTCAATGGGGACCGTAAGCCGATTCAATCGAATCTGGATACAGGGTCCCCTTTGGCAAGATCCACGTTTTCATCGGCAAGATTCGGGCGAGCTACTTCTCAAACAACAGCGCCATAAATTGACACGTTGACAGAGATTGGGCTTGCGTTGGTTTTTCCCTTGAAGAGGAAAGGGTGATGCATCACAGGAGCAGTAAGTATTTCCCTCAGTTTGAGAACCAAGGTATCGATCCAGAAGGAGGGTCTCGTCAAGTCCAGAGTACCTGCGCAAACACAAACAAGCTTGCACCCAACGCTTCAAAGGGGTTGTCAATCCCTTCAAGATTGTTTGCAAAGTGAGATCTGAAGGCGAAAAGTACAACGATGTAAAAAGTGTAAGGCTGAAAATATGGTGTGGAGTAGACCCTGGGGGCCATAGTGTTCACTAGAGGCTTCTCTCAAAATAGCAAGTAATACGGTGGGTGAACAAATTACTGTCGAGCAATTGATAGAACCGCGCAAAGTCATGACGATATCTAAGGCAATGATCTAGAATATAGGCATCACGTCCGAGACAAGTAGACCGATACTTTCTGCGTCTACTACTATTACTCCACACATCGACCGCTATCCAGCATGCATCTAGTGTATTGAGTTCATGACGAACTGAGTAACGCTTTAAGCAAGATGACATGATGTAGAGGGATAATCTCAAACCAATGATGAAAACCCCATCTTTTTACCCTTGATGGCAACAACACGATACATGCCTTGCTACCCCTTCTGTCACTGGGTGAGGTCACCGCACAGTATGAACCCAAAACCAAGCACTTCTCTCATTGCAAGAATCATAGATCTAGTTGGCCAGACAAAACCCACAAATCGAAGAGAATTACAAGGATATGAAATCATGCATAAGAGAGATCAAAAGAAACACAAATAAGATTCATAGATAATCTGATCATAAATCCACAATTCATCGGATCTCCACAAACGAACCGCAAAAGAAGATTACATCGGATAGATCTCCATGAACATCATGGAGAACTTTGTATTGAAGATCCAAGAGAGAGAAGAAGCCATCTAGTTACTAGCTATGGACCCGTAGGTCTATGGTGAACTACTCACGCATCATCGGAGAGGTCATGGTGTTGATGGAGAAGCCTTCCGTGTCCGAATCCTCCCCTCCGGCAGGGCACCAGGACGTGCCCCAGATGGGATCTTGCGGAGACATAAGCTTGCGGCGGCAAAAAAGTGATTACGATGCTCCCCTGATATTTTTTGGGAATATTTGGGAATATATAGGCGCGAGATCTAGGTCAGGGGACCTCCAGGGGTCCCACAAGCCTGCATGGCGCGCCCCCTGGCTGCGGAGTGGGGCTTGTGGGGCCCCTAGGGCTCTTCTAGCTTGGCTCCCAAGTCCCCCGATCTTCTTCTGTTCCAGAAAAATTCTTTTCGGGGATGTTTTTCCGATTGGACTCCGTTTCAAAATCTCCTCTGTAAGGGGTCAAAAACATGGAAAAATAGGAACTGGCACTTAGCACTTAATTAATAAGTTATTCCTAGAAAATAAATAAAAGCCATGCAAAACATCCAAAGTTTGACAAGATAATAGCATGAAGCCATGACGTATCAAGCATCCCCGAGCTTAACTCCTGCTCGTCCTCGAGTAGGGAAGTGATAAAGAATGAATTTTTGATGTGGAATGCTACCTAGCATAGTTGTCCTTTGCAACTTCTTTCACGTGGCATGAATGTTCTGATCTGTAAGATTCAAAACAATAGTTTGCTATTGACATGAAAACAGTAATACGTCAAGCAAACTAGCAAGGTAATCATGATCTTTCAAAATAACAAGGCCAAAGAAAGTTATCCCTACAAAATCATATAGTCTGGCTATGCTCCATCATCCTCACACAACTAATTGAAATCATGCACAACCCCGGAATTGGCCAAGTAATTGTTTTCGCACTCTTACTTTCTCAAACTTTTTGTAACTATCACGCAATACATGAGCGCGAGCCATGGATATAACATTATAGGTGGAATAGAGTGTGGTGGTGGTTGTGAGACAAAAAAGGAGGAGATGGTCACATTGACTCGACATATAAATAGGCTATGGAGATGCCCATTAATAGATATCAATGTGAATGAGTAGGGATTCCCATACAAGAGATGCACTAGAGCTATAAGTATATGAAAGCTCAAAAGCAAAACTAGTGGGTGTGCATCCAACTTGCTTGCTCACGAAGACCTAGGGCAATTTTGAGGAAGTCCATCATTGGAATATACAAGCCAAGTTATATAAAAGATTCCCACTAGCATATGGTAGTGACAAAGCAAGAAGCTCTCAATCATGAAGAACATGGTTCTAACATGAAGCACAAGTGTGGAAAAAGATAGTAGCATTGTCCATTCTCTCTTTTTCTCTGATTTCCTTTTTTTATTTGGGCTCTTAGGCCTCTTTTTTTTTTTTTTTTTTTTTTGGCTCTTTGGCCTCTTTTTTTTAATTCCTCACATGGGACAATGCTCTAATAATGATGATCATCACACTTTTATTTACTCACAGCTCAAAAATCACAATGATGATGACTCCAAAGGAAATGCCTCCGGGAGTGTACCGGGATGTGCAACGATCTAGTATGATCATGCAATGGCAATATGAGAGTGACGGCACAAGTCATGAGATGGAACGGTGGTAGTTGCATGGCAATATATCTCGGAATGGCTATGAAAATGCCATTGTAGGTAGGTATGGTGGCTGTTTTGAGGAAGGAATTTGGTGGGTTTGTGCACCGGCGAGAATTGCGCGACGCTAGAGAGGCTAACAATGGTGGAAGGTGAAAGTTCATCTATACCATGGGCTCACATTAGTCATGATGAACTCATATACTTATTACAAAAGTTTTTATTAGTAATCGAAACAAAGTGCTAAACGCATACTCCGAGGGGAAGGGTTGGTAGGTGTAAACCATCGCGCGATCCCGACCTCAACACAAAGGATGACAATCAATAGATCAATTATGCTCTAACTTCCTAACATAGCGGTTCACCATACGTGGATGCCACGGGGATCACTAACTTCAACACAAGTATTTCTAGATTCACAACACCCTACTAACATAGCTTTTAATATTACCGAATCCATGTCTCAAAACTAATTGAGAGGAATCGGAACTTTTCTTTCTACTGAATGCACATGAAGATGGAGGTTTTTGCATCCTCTTTGGGTACCTAGCACATGGGACTACTTTCATAGCATAAGCCAACTACCAAATCACGCACCGTTGTTCTCTAAAGATATAAGTGAAGCACAAGAGAAAAAGTATCTAGCTCAAAAGATATAAGTGAAGCACTATGAGCAAAAGTATCTAGCTCAAAAGATATAAGTGAAGCACAATGAGCATTCTAGCAAAATCACGATGAGTGCATGTCTCTCTCTCTCAAAAAGGTGTGGAGCAAGGATGATTGTGACACAACAAAAGAAAATACTCCTAAGATACAAGACTCTCCAAGCAAAACACATATCATGTGGTGAATAAAAATATAGCTCCAAGTAATGTTACCGATGGATTGAAGACGAAAGAGGGGCATCCCCAATCTTAGGCTTTTTGGTGTCCTTGAATTTCGCTTGGGATGCCTTGGGCATCCCCAAGCTTGAGCTCTGTCCACTCCTTATCTCTTTGTCCATGAGAACGTCACCCAAAACTTGAAAACTTAACAACACAAAACTAAAACAGAAACTTGTGATAACATTAGTACAAGAAAACAAACTACCACTTCTTTTGGTACTGTATCAAACTTGAATTCCATCTATATTTATGATGGGCTACTGTATTCTCACTTTTCCATGGCTAGTACCCCCCGATACTAACCGTAGTTTCATCAAAACAAGCAACCAACTCAACAAAAACAGACCAGTCTGTAGCAATCTGTATACTTTGTGTACTTCTGGTACCTCAAAAAATATGAAATATTACGACGTTCTGGAGAAAAAGCATATCAATTTGTAGCAAAAAGAATCAACTCAAATCTCTTTCTGAATAAAAATGAAAAATCATCTCGTGAGCGAAAAGTTTCTGTCTTTTTCCAGCACGATCAAACAACCATTACCAAGACTAGTCATAAAGGTTTTGCTTGGCTCAAACACAAAAAACACAATCACAACAGAATTATGAAAGTTTGGAGGCAACAAAACAGAAAGAAAAAGATAAATTCATTGCGTTGCCTCCCAACAAGCGCTATTGTTTAACGCCCTTAGCTAGGCATAGAAGCGATAGAATCACGTATCGTCGTCTTTGGTGCTCAAACCATAAGTAGCCCTCATCATGGATTCATAAGGCAATCTTATTTTCTTTCTAGGAAAGTGTTCCATGCCCTTCCTTAAAGGAAATTGAAATCTAAAATTCCCTTCCTTCATATTGATGATAGCACCGATAGTCCTTACGAAAGGTCTACCAAGAATAATAGGGCATGTAGGATTGCAATCAATGTCAAGCACAATGAAATCCACGGGTACATAGTTCCTATTTGCAATAATAAGAACATCATTGATCCTTCCCATGGGTTTCTTGATAGTAGAATCAGCAAGATGCAAATTAAGAGAACACTCTTCAATCTCATTAAAACCCAGAACATCACATAAAGACTTTGGAATCGCAGAAACACTAGCACCCAAATCACACAAGGCATTGCATTCATTGATTTTGATTTTGATTTTGATGGTAGGTTCCCACTCATCATGAAGCTTTCTAGGGATAGAGACTTCCAATTCAAGTTTCTCTTCAAGAGCTTTTATCATAGCTTCGACGATATAGTCGGTAAAGGCTTTGTTTTGGCTATAAGCGTGTGGAGAGTTCAACATGGATTGCATTAAAGAAATGCATTCAATCAAGGAGAAACTATCATAATTGAATTCCTTGAAATCCACAATAGTAATTTCATTACTACTCAAAGTTCTAACGTCTTCTGCTCCACTTTTAATGCTTTTAGCATCAAGATAGATGGACTCCGAATCATTGGGGCACTTTTCAACCAAAGTGGATTCATATACAGCCCCATAATCATTAGGTTGGACACAAGAAAACAAAGATTCAATGGGAGTCACACGAGGCACTTTAAGATCTTCGTGATTCTCATCACGAGAACACGCCTTTTTAAGCCATTCATGTCTAGCACGAATTTGGGCGGTTCTTTCTTGGCTCTCAATCATGGAAACACGCATAGCTTTCAAAGTTTAATCCATGTTGATTTTGGGAGGAGCACATCTAACTTTCAAAGCAGCAACATCACAAGAAATCCTATCAACGCTCTTAGCCAAATCGTCAATTTTGAGTAGTTTTTCCTATATGGACACATTGAAAATCTTTTGAGAGTTGACGAACTCTTTGATATTACTCTCTAGATCAGAGGGTAATCTATTGTAATTTCCATGAGTATTGTTGTAGGAGTTGCCAAAGTTATTAGAGGAGTTACTAGGAAAAGGCCTAGGAACATAGTTTCCTCTAAAAGCGTTGTTGTTGCCAAAGTTATTCCTACCAACAAAATTAACGTCCAAGCTAGCGTTGCTGCTCTCAATCAAAGAAGACAAAGGCATATCATTAGGATCCAAAGGAGCACTTCTACTAGCAACCAAATTCATTAACTCATCCATCTTAGCACTCAACGAGTTAATTTCTTCTATAGCATGTACCTTCTTACTAGTAGGTGACCTTTCAGTGTGCCACTGAGAGTAGTTCGTCATGATGTTGTCTAAGAGCTTTGTGGCTTCTCCTAACGTGATTTCCATGAACGTTCCACCTAAGGCGGAGTCCAAGATATTACTAGAAGTGAAATTCAAGCGACCGTAAAAGATTTTAATAATCATCCATAGGCTCAAGCCATGAGCGGGACAATTTCTAATCATTAATTTCATTCTCTCCCAAGCTTGTGCAACATGCTCATGATCAAGTTGCTTGAAATTCATGATATCATTACGGAGAGAGATGATCTTAGTCGGCGGAAAATACTTGGATATATAAGCATCTTTGCACTTATCCCAAGAACCGATACTATTTTTGGGCAAAGAAGAAAACCAAGTTTTCGCGCGATCTCGCAACGAGAAAGGAAAAAGCTTCAATTTAATCACGTCATTATCCACATCTTTTTTCTTTTGCATATCGCAAAGCACAATGAAGGTATTGACATGGGATGCGTCATCTTCACTAGGAAGGCCAGAGAATTGCTCTTTCATAAGAAGATTCAGCAAAGCGGCATTGATTTCGTAAGACTCCGCACTAGTGGCGAGAGCAATCGGAGTACTAATAAAATCATTATTATTAGTATTCGAGAAGTCAAAAAGCTTGGTTTTTTCGTTCATGGTGACTTCAGCAAGCAAGCAAGCACACAAGCAAACAAAAAGCAGGCGAGAAAAAGGGCGAACGAAAAAGGCGAACGAAAAAGGCAAATTGGTGAAGTGGGGGAGACGAAAACGAGAGGCAACTGGCAAACAAAGTAAATGCAAGAGATGCGTTTGCGACACCAACTTGGATGAGTTCTTGACTTGATCTTCCTCCTTGGCAACGGCACTAGAAATCCTTCTGCTACTTCTCAAAGAACAACGCCAGAAATTGACACGTTGATGGAGATTGGGCTTGCGTTGGTTTTTCCCTTGAAGAGGAAAGGGTGATGCACCACAGGAGCAGTAAGTATTTCCCTCAGTTTGAGAACCAAGGTATCGATCCAGAAGGAGGGTCTCGTCAAGTCTAGAGTACCTACGCAAACACAAACAAGCTTGCACCCAACGCTTCAAAGGGGTTGTCAATCCCTTCAAGATTGTTTGCAAAGTGAGATTTGAAGGGGGAAAGTACAACGAAGTAAAAAGTGTAAGGCTGAAAATATGGTGTGGAGTAGACCCTCGGGGCCATAGTGTTCACTAGAGGCTTCTCTCAAAATAGCAAGTAATACGGTGGGTGAACAAATTACTGCCGAGCAATTGATAGAACCGCGCAAAGTCATGACAATATCTAAGGAAATGATCTAGCATATAGGCATCACATCCAAGACAAGTAGACCGATACTTTCTGCATCTACTACTATTACTCCACACATCGACCGCTATCCAGCATGCATATAGTGTATTGAGTTCATGATGAACAGAGTAACGCTTTAAGAAAGATGACATGATGTAAAGGGATAATCTCAAACCAATGATGAAAACCCCATCTTTTTACCCTTGATGGCAACAACACGATACGTGCCTCACTACCCCTTCTGTCACTGGGTGAGGTCACCGCATGGTATGAACCCAAAACCAAGCACTTCTCCCATTGCAAGAATCATAGATCTAGTTGGCCAGACAAAACCCACAACTCGAAGAAAATTACAAGGATATGAAATCATGCATAAGAGAGATCAGAAGAAACTCAAATAAGATACATAGATAATCTGATCATAAATCCACAATTCATCGGATCTCGACAAACACACCGCAAAAGAAGATTACATCGGATAGATCTTCATCTAGATCATGGAGAACTTTGTATTGAAGATCCAAGAGAGAGAAGAAGCCATCTAGTTACTAGCTATGGACCCGTAGGTCTATGGTGAACTACTCACGCATCATCGGAGAGGTCATGGTGTTGATGGAGAAGCCTTCCGTGTCCGAGTCCCCCCCTCCGGCAGGGCACCAGGACGTACGTGATATGGGATCTTGCGGAGACAGAAGCTTGCGGCGGCGGCAAAGTGATTACGATGCTCCCCTGATTTTTTTGGGAATATTTGGGAATATATATAGGCGCAAGATCTAGGTCAGGGGACCTCCAGGGGGCCCATAAGCCTGCATGGTGCGGCCCCCTGGTTGCGGGGTTGGGGCTTGTGGGGCCCTTGGGGCTCTTTTGGCTTGGCTCCCAAGTCCCCCGATCTTCTTCCGTTCCAGAAAAATTCTTTTCGGGGATTTTCTTCTGTTTGGACTCCGTTTCAAAATCTCATCTAAAAGGGGTAAAAAACATGGAAAAAACAGGAACTGGCACTTGGCACAAAATTAATAAGTTAGTCTGAGAAAATAAATAAAAGGCATGCAAAACATCCAAAGTTTGACAAGATAATAGCATGAAACCATCAAAAATTATAGATACGTCGGAGACGTACCAGGGCGCCCGTAACTGAGTCGGACACCATCACCTACATCGTCGAGCCGGCCCGGTACGCCCATCCCGCCAAACATCGGGTCAGAAAACACCACGCTTTCGTTGGTTTTACACAGGGAACCGATCTACCAGACGGGCCGGTAATCCAGGAGATCACCCCCATCAACTCGGACGACGACTCATCCATGGGTGATACAGATTCAATCTACCCTCTCCACGAAGGACAACTCGGGAGGTTGGCGGAGGAAGCAATTGGTGAGGACTTTGCGGGTCCACACCGTCAGGTCGCCATCTACATGGCACGGGCAGCGCCGCCTCAGCCAAACGTGGCGGGCAACAATGAAGCCAATGGATCGGGGAAGGCTCCGGCTCAGGCCATGGCGGACCTGGTAGCAGAGACGGTCAAACTCATGGCGATCCCTGTGACGGCGGAGAACCAGGAAACGGTCAACGCCGAACTGACGAAACTGAGGGAGGAGATGGCAAGATCTAGCCTGACATAGAAGAAGAAGCCACCAGGATGATAACACAGCGGGCCCAGATCGCCGCGGAGCAGAGCGGCTGAATACTAAGGGATGGCGGCTTGAGCGACAGCAGCGTGGCTCCGATGCGATCCACCAGAGGAGGCATCACAGCCGCCTGCCGGCTGATTTAAACCCAACTCGGCTCTTCGACAGCCCGCATACCCCTGGGATGGAGCCCAATCGGCCATGGCAGGCCTCCCCAGGAGGCGATCCGACTCGGCCACCCCTTAACCCACAGCCGCCTCAGCCAATGGAGGCTCATGCACCCCGTTTCCAGACGCCACGGGGTCACTTCTCGAACCCCGTGGATAACATGCTAGCAGGAACCCGTCACCTTGAATCTCTCCCAGTACGCGGAAACTCCCCGGCCGAAGTGGAGGCGAGAAACGCCATCGAGATGCTGAAAACGACGGTGGTACAACATGCACAATATTCATATAGCCGTGAGCGGTTACACTCCACGCCCCAGGCGTGTCACACTAGGAGTCGCCATGATGACTTGCCTGCAGTGACCAGTGAGCAACGACGTTTGTCGCAGACCAATCCGCCCGGGATGCCCGACATGCGGGCTCAGGATCTTGTGGATGCGGCGCGAGCTGTCCGCTTGATGAAAACAGCAGTTGCGGCGGCTCAGGGTTATCCGTCTTACACCTTGCCTTCTCCTATGTTTACTAAAATAGGTGGCAGGCATGTCAATGTGCCCTGTCTAGCGCCTGCCCTTCGCAACGAGCATATGCCGAAACATTTCAAAGGACCACAGAAGGTACCCAATTACACGCCAGACCTCGAGCCAGGTGCGTGGATCGAGAGTTACGAACTTGCGATGGATATGCTCGATGTGAGTGAGGCAGTATGCTCTAAGTATTTCACCATGATGCTCGAAGGAACGGCGCGCACGTGGTTGAAGAACCTGCCGCCCAAATCCATCAACACCTGGACCAAGTTGAAGGAACGCTTCATCAAAAATTTCAGAGGAACTTGCAAGCGCCCGATGACCATTGTCGACCTACAACACTGTGTCCAGCGTCCGGATGACTCCGGCCATCATTGGACGCGCCGAGTTGCAAAAGTAATCCATCAATCAGATGGCATCTCGGTGGCTCTAGCCGTGTTGATCTTGGAGAAGAATTGTCACTACAAGCCTTTGGTGTTGAAGCCTGGGCGACTCAAACGTAAGGTGCAGGACATGGGCGAATTGATGGACACCCTGACCAGGTATGCCGAATCAGACGATACTAAAGACCCTGCGGAGGATGACGACAAATTTAGCACCGCCAGGAGAGGCGAGTCATCAAAAGGCCACTCCCAGTTCCAAGGGCGAGGCAACCACAACCCCGCGGGACAAGGTAAAAGGAGGCAGGAGGAAGGCGTCACAGACTTCGTCGCTAACTCTAACGCTGGCAACAGGAAGCAGCGTCAGAAGAAAAGGGGCTTCAGCGGGAAGAAAGCACACAATTATCATGAGATTCTCAAAGGCCCTTTCCCAGAACACGCCATCGCAGAAGGTCCGTCTACCCACTCTTGGGAGGGTTGCTATGTGATGCAGGAATTCCGCACTGAGGCACTCAAAAATGGTCAAGGAGGTAACCAGGGCGGACATCAGGAACAATTCGGCACGCCCGGATCACACCGAAACCCGTTTGGTGGATTTCCCAACCCGGGCCCGCAGGGCTTGTCGCAGTCTAATGTCGGCAGTACCAGGTTCAAAACAGTCAGTGGTACAATACGCATGGTGTGTTTCAGCAACCGCCCCCGCAAGGCGACCCCTAGCGGCAGGATGACAATGGCGGCTTCCAGAATAATCCTAAGCAGTTGAACATTGAACAATATCACGTATTCACCACCATCACTTGCAAAAGGGACCGAAAGGTGAAGCACACAGCTTTTAGTGTGGTTGACCAGCGCTTCCCATGTACCTCAATTGGCGTGAACAACCCATTGTCTGGAGTAGGGAGGATCACCCGCCCCGGGTTGATAACCCCGACGATTTGGCTTTGGTCATGGCCCCCCAGATTGGGGGCTAGACCCTTTCCAAGGTCCTTATGAATGGCGCAACAACATTAACATTTTATATTTCGATACCTTTTGGCGGATGAATTTCTCGGAGGGTGATTTGATGCCATCTCCCACGGTCTTCCATGGCACTGTTCCGGGTAAGTCGGCATACCCTGTTGGACGGATCAAACCTAATGTAGCTTTTGGTACAGAGTCCAATTACAGGAGCGAATCCCTCATGTCTGAGGTGGTCAAGATCTAGAGCCCTTACCACGTAATGTTAGGAAGGCCGGCTTACGCTCGTTTCATGGCCCGCCCATGCTATGTCTACCTCAAGCTCAAAATGTCGGGCCCTAACGGAACTATCACGATCAACGGGGACAGGAAAATAGGTCAAGAATGCGAGGAAGGAGACGCGGCTTATGCCGAGTGGGCTTGCGCGGCTGAGGAACTCAAGTTCCACCAAGCCAATGTTGACCCAGAAGATATGACACCACTCAAGAGACCCATAATCGATTCAGAGCCGCCCCTCAAGTTTAAACACCGATGGATGACACGAAGGTGATAGATTTCTGATGACCCACAAGTATAGGGGATCAATCATAGTCCTTTCGATAAGTAAGAGTGTCGAACCCAACGAGGAGCAGAAGGATCTGACAAGTGGTTTTCAGCAAGGTAAAATCTGCAGGCACTGAAATTGTCGGTAACAAGTGATTGTGTGGTGAGATGATTCGTAGCAAGCAACAAGTAACAAAAGTAGCAACGGTGCAGCAAAGTGGCCCAATCCCTTTTGTAGCAAGGGACAAGCCTCGGCAAAGTCTTATAGGAGGAAAAAACGCTCCCGAGGACACACGGGAATTTCTGTCATGCTAGTATTCATCATGTTCATATGATTCGCGTTCGTTACTTTGATAGTTTGATATGTGGGTGGACCGGCGCTTGGGTACTACCCTTACTTGGACAAGCATCCCACTTATGATTAACCCCTTTCGCAAGCATCCGCAACTACGAAAGAAGAATTAAGACAAAGTCTAACCATAGGATTAAACTAGATGATCCAAATCAGCCCCTTACGAAGCAACGCATAAACTAGGGTTTAAGCTTCTGTCACTCTAGCAACCAATCATCTACTTACTACTTCCCAATGCCTTCCTCTAGGCCCAAATAATGGTGAAGTGTTATGTAGTCGACGTTCACATAACACCACTAGAGGAAAAACAACATACAACACATCAAATTACCGAACGAATACCAAATTCACATGACTACTATTAGCATGACTTATCCCATGTCCTCAGGAACAAAAGTAACTACTCACAAAGCATAATCATATTCATGACTAGAGAGGTAATGAGTAGCATCAAGGATCTGAACATAAACTCTTCCACCAAGTAATCCAACTAGCATCAACTACAAAGAGTAATTAACACTACTAGCAACCTTACAAGTACCAATCGGAGTCACGAGACGGAGATCGGTTACAAGTGATGAACTAGGGTTTGGAGATGAGATGGTGCTGATGAAGATGTTGATGGTGACGAGTCCCCTCCGATGAGAGGAGTGTTGGTGATGACGATGGCGACGATTTCCCCCTCCGGAGGGAAGTTTCCCCGGCAGGATCGTCCTACCGGAGCTCTAGATTGGTTCTGCTCAAGTTCCGCCTCGTGGCGGTGCCGAATCCACGACAGAGATCCTCCTTGATTTTTTTTCTGGACGAAACCCTTCATATAGTAGAAGAGGGGGGGCAGTGGGCCAGCAGGCTGCCCACAAGCCCTCTTGGTGCGGCTAGGGGGGGTGGCCGCGCTAAGCAGGCTTGTGGCCACCTCCTCGTGCCCCTCTGGCGCTTCTTCGACCTAGTATTTTTCCTAAATCCAGAAAAAATCCTCGTTGATTTTTACGGCGTTTGGAGTTGCGCAGAATAGGTATCTCAACTTTGCTCCCTTTTTAAGCCAGAATTCCAGCTGCCGGCATTCTCCCTCTTCATGTAAACCTTGCAAAATAAGAGATAAAAGGCATAAGTATTGTACCGTGAAGTGAAATAACAGCCCAAGAAGCGATAAATATCAACATGAAAACATGATGCAAAATGGACGGTTCAATTTCACGCCTGGCGACTCGTCTAAGCAGTTCACCATTGGGACGTGTCTGGATCCTAAATAGGAAAGCGCGCTCATCGAATTCATCCGTGAGAATTGGGACATCTTCGCATGGAAGCCTTCAGACATGCCAGGTGTACTGAGAGAATTAGCTGAGCACCATCTTAATATTGACCCTAAAATAAAGTCAGTTCAGCAGTATCTTCGTCGGTTTAATGAAGAATGGCGTAAAACAATTGGGGAGGAAGTCGCCCAGCTTTTGGCCGCTGGATTCATTATTGAGGTGTTTCATCCTGAGTGGTTGGCTAACCCGGTCTTGGTACTCAAGAAGAATGGCACCTTCCGCATGTGCATTGACTACACCGATCTCAACAGGGCTTGCCCAAAGGACCCTTTCGCCCTCCCTTGCATTGATCAAATCATTGACTCTACGGCGGGTTGCGAGCGATTGTGTTTTTTGGATTCTTACTTAGGGTACCACCAGATCAAGATGGCTTTGGCGGATCAGAAGAAAATGTCATTTATAACTTCCTTTGGGGCCTTCTGTTATGTGTCTATGCCGTTCGGGCTCAAGAGCACGGGGGCGACTTATCAACGATGCATCCAGAATTGTCTACACAGTCAGATTGGGCGCAATGTTCACACCTACATTGATGATATAGTGGTCAGATCCGAGAAGAAAGAGTCACTTTTGGAGGACCTCAAAGAGACTTTCGACAATTTGCATGTGTACCAGATGAGGCTTAACCCTACCAAGTGTGTTTTTGGTGTTCCAGCAGGAAAGTTATTGGGCTTCTTGGTATCAGAGCGAGGCATCGAAGATAACTCGGATAAAATTGAAGCGATCACTTCGCTTGGGAAGCCGGCCAATGTCAATCAAGTTCAGCGCATGACGGGTCGTATCGCGCTCTAAGTCGTTTCACAAGTCGCCTTGGGGAGAAAGCCATCCCTCTTTATCAGCTCCTCAAGAAAACTGATCGCTTTGTCTGGATGAATGAAGCCAACGAAGCTTTCGAACCCTTGAAGAAACAATTGGCTGAGCCGCCTGTCCTGGCTGCTCCAACGGACAAAGAGCCTATGCTCTTGTACATTGCTGCCAACTCTAAAGCGGTAAGCGTTGTAGTGGTCGTTGAGCGCAAAGAGGAAGGGAAGACATAACCGGTTCAAAGACCGCTTTATTTTATCAGCGAAGTCCTAACCCTCTCCAAACAGCGCTACCCACATTGGCAGAAGCTAGTCTTTGGGGTATTCATGGCGAGTCAGAAGTTGAAACATTACTTTCAAGCGCATCCTATCACGGTGGTTAGCTCTGCCCCACTTGGTGATATCATACAGAACCGAGAGGCGACTCTGCGGATTGCTAAGTGGGCCATTGAGCTTGGACCCCATCATGTGAAATATACCCCTCGCACAGCTATTAAGTCTCGAGCACTAGTAGATTTCATCAACGATTGGACCGAGCTGCAAATTCCTAAAGACAAACCTGATCACATGTATTGGACTATCCATTTTTACGTGTCTAAGCATCTGGAAGGCTCGGGGGCTGGCGTGGTACTGACTTCGTCTCAGGGTGACAAGTTTTGGTATGTCCTCCGACTCATGTTCCCAACTACCAACAATGCGGTGGAGTATGAGGCCTTGCTCCATGGGTTGCGAATCACCAAAGATATGAACCTCAGTCGAGTCAGATGTTTGGGCGACTCAGATCTAGTAGCACAACAAGTTTCTGGCACCTGGGATTCCAGAGATCCCTTGATGGCGGATTATAGGCGTGCTGTGTCGGACGTGGCGGGTCATTTTCATGGTTATCACGTGGATCAAATTGATCGTCGACTCAATGAGGCAGAGGATGCTCTTTCACGACTCGGTTCAAAGCGTAAGCCGGTTCCCCCTAACATCTTTTTGGATGTATTGCATAACCCATCAGTAAAATTGCCTTCAAAGGAAGACTTAGCGGTTCCTGATCCTGAGTCTCAACTTGTGGCGGCTCTCCGTGCTACCCTGGATTGGGAAATCCCCTACATGCCGTATCTCGCACGAGGCGAGTTACCTACTGATGAGTTGTTGGCCCGCCAAATTGTCCGCCGATGCAAGTCCATGGTCATACATAAAGGCGAGTTACACAAGAGAAGCACTTTTGGAGTTTTTCAAGGGTGTGTCTCCTGTGAGGAAGGGTGTGCGATTCTTAACGAGATACACGCAGGCGACTGTGCTCATCATGCTGGGTCATGTTCTCTGGTATCCAAAGCCATTAGGCATGGGTTTTACTGGTTGGCAACTCATTCAGATGCTGAGGATATAGTTCGCACGTGTGATGGTTGTCAAAAATTTGGAAATCAGATGCATGTGCCGGCTCAAGAATTACGGATGATTCCAATTATATGGCCTTTTGCGGTCTGGGGGCTGGACATGGTTGGTCCTTTCAATATGTCGTCCAATAAAAAGGCTGACCTATTGGTGGCAGTTGACAAGTTTACCAAGTGGGTTGAAGCAGAGCCGGTTACCAATTGTGATGCAGACCCGGCCGTCAAGTTCCTTAAGAAATTTATTTTTCGCTTCGTGTATCCTCATAGTATTATTACTGATAATGGTACTAATTTATCCAAAGGCGACATGCAAGAGTTCTGCACAAAGGAGCACATCCGGCTTGATGTTTCTGCAGTTGCACACCCCCAGTCTAATGGACATATAGAAAGGGCGAATCAAGAAATATTGCGAAGAATCAAGCCCCGACTTATGGTACCTCTGGAACGTACTCCGGGATGTTGGGTTGAAGAGTTGCCTTCAGTTTTATGGAGCATCAGAACCACCCCTAATCGGTCTACCGGTTACACTCCCTTTTCCTGGTTTATGGAGCAGAGACATTATTACCAAGTGAAATCAGACACGACTCACCACGACTCGCCGCCTATGTGCAACAAGACAACGAGCTAGCACGTCAAGATTCGTTGGAGGCCCTGGAGGAAGAGCATAATTTGGCGGCATCACGATCGGTTTCTGCCTATGTGGAACAAGACATCGAAGATTTATCAACAGGACTTACGACGCTATCATAGCCGCCGAGTCAAGAACCGAGCCTTTCAAGAAGGCGACTTAGTGCTCCGGTTGATTCAGGATCATACTGGTATGCATAAGTTATCGCCTCCATGGGAAGGACCTTTTGTCGTCAGCAAGACTCTCCACAACGGTTCATACTACCTGGTGGATCTTCGCCCAGATAGGCCAACAACAGAGGTTGAGACAACTCGCCCATGGAACATCGCCCACTTGCAGCCATACTATGCTTAGAGCCACCGGCTCGTTATCTATGTCTACAATTTCGATTTTGTAACCTATTCTTTCATATATAAAGAAATAAAGCCGGCTCCCACGAACTTCTGAGTTTTTTGCCGTTTCAGCTTCCTGAAAGCATGAGTCTTTATTGTTCCATAAGTCGTCCAAGCATGGACGCTATCGGCATCGAAGAGCATAAGTTGCCACGTTGCGCTTATTTCAAAATAGGATATTGATACGCCAAAGAGGACCAAAGTTGCCACGCTGCACGGTTCAAACATGGGCACCCTATATGGTTTTGAGAATTAAGCCGTCTTACTTGGGGGCTACTAGCTCCCAAGTCGTTTTGCAGTAAGAGCGTATACGCTTCTGCAATCCTATGTCTTCTCTTCCCTAATGATAGGTCATTCGGGGGCTTCCACTCACTGAATTCAGCCTGAATACCCTCTTGGCTAGCGAAAATTTAACGCATTACAATGGTTATACTAGACTGTATGTTTGGCCACTAGCCTATGGTCCCATGCACTCTTCGCGAGTCAATCCACTTTTTGGACCCTGAACTTGCCTTGGTTAAAACACGAAAGGTACTAGCGAGAGTCAACACATGGAAAATAGACAAACCATGGATTCACCGAACCTGCTTCACTGAAGCTTGACTCGCGCCAGATCAGTCGGTCTAAACAACTCGGGCAATTGCAAAAGCCTTCTTGGAGTAGCACTAGAGTTTTGCAAACTCGTCCTATCCTGTCGTAACTCATTGAGCCGACGAACTTTATGACTATCTTTGTGGCACCGCCCAAGGGTCTCATGAAAATTTATAACTTGCTGCGACTCATTGAGCCGACTTCTTATATTTTCTGTGATAAATAGGGCAAAGAACTTTTTTGTCAAAACATGACAAAGCATTAGGAAAGGCGATTCATATTAATGAAGGCTGAAACTTCCAAACACCATCACAAGGTACGGTTATCATATTATTTTCCCATATCCTAGACTTTTACATGGCTCAGCAGGCCATACCAGGAATCATATCCCGGTCATAAAGGATCAAAATATTCTTGGGAGGATAAACTTCATGACAGTTTGGTTCACGTCGCATCCGGGTTATCCTGCCTCGAGCTTTCGCCGCCTTCGATCTGTAAGTCGCCCAATTCCCAATTGCAATTGGTCAAGGCGAGGAATTTGTCTTCATCAGTCAAGACGGCGGACAGATCAACGTCAAAATCAACAGGATTCTTATGGCGTCACAGAGTCAGGCTGCTGATTTCATACGAGGGAGGAGTCACCCTTTTGCTGTGTTCATCATAAGCCGCCTGGTATTTGCATAAGTCCAGGTCGGCTGCTAGCTGAGCCGCCCCAAAGCGGGACTCTTTGACACAATGATGGTAGTCCTCCTCTGTGAAATCTGACGCATCATCCTTCAGCTGTGGAAATCCACCAGCCACCTCTTCTGGCTGAAGTTCTGGGGCATAGGCCAAACACCGGCTTAGGGTGGTTAGCGCTCCTTTCCGGGCGGCTGACCTTTTTAACTCCTCTATTTGGGGGCGGCAGTGTTGACAGGAAACCCAACATGTGCTTGATGGATCTTATGGGTTTGCTGTTGGCCATCACGGCCTTCATAGTCATCATACCACCCGTGTACATCTGCTTTGTCAAAGTATATACCGCTTTCAGCTTCAGAATACAGTCATTCTGTAGGGTGGCGACTCGTGTTCCTACAAGTAGCAAAACAGGATAATTAGCGGTTGCAATATTGTACACAACATTTTCCAGACGAAGGTATTTGACCCTTACCAAATATGGCATGGGTCATGTTGGAGATATGACGCTTCAAGCCGGAGAGTTCTTGAATAGCGGCTTTCAGCTTTTCTTCTTGTTCCGCCCCTTTCAAAATGGCGGCTTGCTCAGCATGGGCCTTATCTTCAAACTTCTTGTGTTCTGGTTTCATTTTCTCCATGTCAATAAGGGCAAGATGAAACTTTTCTTCAAACTTAGCCCGAGCGTCCTGCTGCTCAGCTAAGCTTTCCTTTAGGACGGCCATGGTTGAGTCAAGGATTCCTGCAACAAGCATCGGGGAAGCAAGTTTCAGGATCATTGCAAGCAACATCTCCGACACTTGGGGGCTAATGTATGACTTGATTCTTTGAAGGTCATACCTTCACACAAGACCTGACTCATCTTTTAAAAGATGACCCGGCCGTTGGGGGCTACAGGTTGAAGAATTGTTTTGTTCAATTACAAGTTCAAGACCCGGCTCATCTTTCAAAAGACAACCCGGAACTTGGGGGCTACAGGTTGAATATTATTTTATCCAACTACGAGTTCAATACCCGGCTCATCTTTAAAAAGATGACCCGGCCCTTCAGGGCTACAGGTTGAAGAAATTTTGTATCCAACTATAAGTTCAAGACCCGGCTCATCTTTAAAAAGATGTCCCGACCCTTGGGGGCTACAGGTTGAAGCTATTTTTCGCAACTATAAGTTCAAGACTCGGCTCATCTTTACAAATATGACCCGGCCCTTGGGGGCTACACATTGAAGAATGATACAAATGCACGATTCGTCATGGATGACCCATCCTTTGGAGGGCTAATGGGAGGATATATTAACATAGATAAAGATGCCATACCTCATGTTTAATCCGCATCAGATTGGACAGGCTTTTCTCCATATCGCGGCTTGTCTCCACGCGGCTCACAAAACCAGAATATAGTTCCTCAAACTCCAAATTTTCATAATGAGGAAGCTTCAGCTTGGTGATATCCTTCTCCAAAAATATTTGGGCATCTTTTGGCATGTGTTTGGTTAACATCGTGACTGCGTGTGGATCTTCAGGCACCTTAGACGGACTGGGCAGGTTGATGTTTTCAGTCAGCTCCTTTTGAGGGCTTGAAGGGTTGACCCGGATATCAGGGACATCATCAAAAATATTGTCGTGAACTTCAGTCGGTTCTTCTGGAGCCTATAGGATGGAGGTACCCATACCAGACGTTTCACCTGCTTTGGGAGCCGAAGATGAGTCGTCAGTTTTCCTTATCTTTGCTTGAGCTCTAAGAAACAACGACACCAATGTTGGAACAAAGACATTGACATTCGAAATAACATGTTGGTAAAGAAACTTACCCCTGAAGACCAATCATTGGGGGGAGAGTCGACATTGCTGAATCGCCAGATGAAGGAGGTGAAACCTGATGGACAAGGATTGAAAGATTAGATAAATTGCGAGAATAGCTTACACAAGAAGGAAAAGATGCTCGCGGAAACATACCTCGCTTTGCCGTTTGCAACCAATTGTTTTCTCGGGCAAGCCGGACACTAGGTCTCCAGAATGGCTTTGAGTGTGACGTTTAGGTGTATAACTCGTCTTCTTTGAAAGGAAATTGGGGTTCAGATGAGCATCCAGGTGAGACATGGGAACTTTCCTACAAATTCGCCTGGCCGACTTGCGGGAGAAGAAGTTGAGTTGGAAGAAATGGAAATTACCTCGACATCTTCATCTTGGCTCTCAAAATCATCATCCTATAAACAAAGGCAGTAAAGCATAAGTGCAAGTCAAAATGAAGCAATAAAAGACAAGAGAAACTTTACCTCTGACTGTTCTTCGGCGGCTCGAGACTCACCAACGACGGATGACTCTTTTGCTGCAGCTTTGCCTTTGCTCTTATTCTTTGTCTTGGAGGCGGGTTTGGTTGTTTTCGTGACAGTTGTTTTGGGTCTTCGGGTCCAAAACGCCGAATCCCTCTGATTAAACATGATGAAAGGCTCAAGACCAGAAACATAAATGAGTAAATGGAAAGGTTAGAAGGGCAACCCGGTTTGTTTACCTTTGGAGCCGGGTTGGCGATGCAAATGGGTTTAAGCCCAATCTTGGAGCAATTTTCAATAGGCTCTCCACATAGCATCTTTATGATATCAACATTGTCTTTTTCCAAAAGCCTCACATTGTAATAGCATTGGGGATGGTTTAAGTCGCCGTTATACTCACACATCAAACCATCTCGGCGGCTTAAGGGCAAAATTCTCCATTCTACCCAGCAGCGGATCAGATGAATCCCGGTAAGACCGTTGGTGGTAAGGGCCTTCAGCTTTGCAAATATAGGGACAAATGTGGCTTCCTCTTCTTCAGCTATCCTTTCTGGCAGCTTGAAATCCATAGGTAGGCGATCTTCCCTGAAGCCTAGCAGAGGGTTCTCATTGGATGGAGAGTTGTCGTGGCAGTAGAACCAAGTCTTCGCCCAGCCTTTAGGATGACTAGGCAATGTAACGGCCGGAAAGCCGCATTCACGACGCCGCTGAATATTGACTTCACCAAGGTCTAAGCTAGGCCCATTGGCAAACTCCATCTGGCAGTTCTAATAGAAAAACTTCCGGAACAACAATACAGTGGGCTCTATTTGCTGATAAGCCTCACAAAATACTTGGAACTCACAAAGGTTGCTGATGGAATTTGGCCCCAAGTCTTGGGGATGAAGGTTGAAGAAGTGCAAGGCGTCTCTAATTTTTTTCGAGCCGGGCGGCTTGAAACCTCGCTCTAGGTGATCAGCAAAGACGACTACCTCCCCTTTGACGGGTTGGGGGATTGTCTCCCCGAAGGCGGTCCGCCACCGAATGATCTCCTTGGGATCAAGATTACTCGTTTTCACAAATTTATCAAGATAAGCATCATTGACCTCTGTTGGCAGCCAGTTGCAGTTCGCGATGGTACCCATAACTACAAAAAGAAAGAGATGGGTGGGTTGTCAAGATCTAGGGAATGGTAACTCGCCGGCTAAATGATCAGGAACGTATCTGCAAGGATGTTGTAACTCGCTGTAACAAAAGGAGGCGGGTTGTGGCTCTAAAAATTTCCTTAAGAATATTTTCAATTGGGGACAAACATGTTTCCAACACCAAGAGATAACTTACGGATCTACGGGTAGTTCTAATTGAGAAAATAATGTTGGCCAAAGAATCGGGTGCTAAGAACACAAGAACACTACGAAAAACACTGTGTAAATCAATGAGCGATGGAGGAGGAATATTACTTGCTGGGGAACACAATGGAACTACCGCGGTTATAACCATGAGGAAGGATCTACAATGACGTACCAGGACGGATTAAAAGCTAAGGGGATACGACATTCATGGGGTCATGGTGCTGCCCTAAGAAATACAGGGGTTCGAGATCTATCCCTAATGGAGGGGGAGGACTTACCTAAAGAGGGAAGAAGACACCGGAAGAAGGTTGCAGAGGTTCCGCGATGGCGACCGCACCCATGATTGGGGTGGGAAACGACTGGACCACGGTGGCCTGCGACGGAGCTTCGGCGATGGCGAGGTAGTCGAGACGCGAGCCTGAGGAAGACGATGCAGCCGAAGAGATAGAATGGGGGTAGGTGGCGATGCCCTCCCATTTCCCCGTGGCTATTTAAAGACCTAGGGCGAGGGCGAAACGGCACGCGCGGGAATCGAGGCGACAAATTGAAAACTGAAAAGGATGATGCCTAGATTTTCGGGATGATAGAATAAAGACAAAAAAGATCCGTTGGAAAGTGACACCACCAGAATCCCGGGAATAGTGGAGAAGGTGATGTCACCAACAAATGACTTGGCGACTCAAGCAAAATTGAGAAAGCTGACGACTTGTCCTTTATTCAAAAAAAGAGAGACGGAGGTAATATGAGTCACCGAAGATAAGCATAAAGGTTTGTTGGTTTTTCTCCAAGATCAGCACGGCTTGAGCCGCCGAAATGCCATAAGATGAGTGTATCACTTGTGCAACCCGCCGTGTCCAATGATGGGATGACTCATCTGGGTGCTGGATGCAGTGCCGTAAGTTGCCAATAGTCATTGTGCATTTGCAAGTCCCTCTAAAGTTTTTGAAAAATCGCTCCTTCAACTCGGCCCAGGTGTTGATGGAGTTGGGAGGCAGGTTCTTCAGCCAAGTGCATGCTGTCCCTTCGAGCATCATTGTGAAATACTTGGCATATACTGCTTCGTTAACATCAAGCATGTCCATTGCAAGCTCGTAGCTTTCAATCCACGCTCCTTGCTCTAGATCCGGCGTGTAATTGGGAACTTTGCGCGGGCCTTTGAAATCCTTCGGCATACGCTCGTTGCGGAGGGCGAGTGATAGACAAGGTATCCCAATGTTCCTATCACCTGACTCGGCCTGCATGGGGGAAGGCAACACATAAGCCGGATAGCCCTGACACGTCACGACCGCCATCTCCATGAGGCGGGCGGCTCACGCTGCATCGACGAGGTCTTGAGCCAGGGTGTCAGGTATCCCGGGCGGGTTGATTTGCGGAGGCCGTCGCTGTTCACCGCTGGACACTGCAGGCGGGTCATCATGACGACTCCTGGTGTGACTTGCTTGAGGCGTGGAGTGTAGCCGCTCGCGGCTATATGAATATTGCGCCTGTTGGAGCACCGCCGTTTTCAGCATCTCAATGGTGTTCCTTGCCTCTACCTCGGCCAGAGAATTTACATGGATGGGAAGAGAGTCAAGGTTGCGGGTCGCCACCAGCACATTATCAATGGGGTTCGAAAAGTGACCTGCGGCGTCTGAAAGCGTGGTGCTTGAGCCGGTGCCGGTTGAGGCGCCAGTGGTTTGGGCGGCGGCTGCGCCGGGTCAACGCGTTGGGTAACGTGCCATGGTCGGTTAGGCTCCATCCCAGGTGTGTGTGGGCTATCGAAGAGTCGAGTTGGATTCAGATCGGCTAGCAGACGGTTGCGATGCCTCCTCTGGTGAATCGCATGGAAGCGCATTGTTTTCGTTCAAGCCGCCATCCCTCAACACTTAGTCGCTCTATCTCCACGGCGATCTCAGCCTGTTGGGTTACCATCCTGGCGGCTTCACCTTTAATGTCGTGTTGGATCCTGGCCATCTCCTCCCTTAGTTTTGCTAACTCGGCGTTAACCTGTTCTTGGTTCTTCGCTGTCACAGTAATCGCCGGGAGTTTTTCCATCTCTCCTACCAAATCCGCCATGGCTTGAGCGAGAGTCTTCCCTGATCTGCTGGCTTTGTTGTTGCCAGCTACGGTGGGCTGAGGCGCCGCTGCTCCTGCCATGTACATGGTGACCTAACGATGGGGTCCTTCAACGTCCTCGGATATTGCCGCCTCAGGCAATCCCCCAAGCCGCCCTTCATGGAGAGGATAGATTGAATCTGTGTCTCCAATAGACGACTCGCCGTCCGAGTTGACAGGTGTGTTCTCCTGGATCACCGGCTCATCTGGTAGGTCGATTCCCTGCGTAAAACAAATGAAGGTGTGGTGCTTCCTGACGTGATGTTTGGCAGGATGGGCCTACCGGGCCGGCTTGACGATGTCGGTGGAGGTGTCCGGCTCAGGTACGGGAGCCCCAAACTTGCCAATGAAGGCATGAATCTTGCCGAAGGGGACCCTGTATCCAGACTCGATTGAACCGGCGTCAGGCCCGCACTGAGAGTTGTCGGTGTAGTACTTTCCATGGACGCTCTTACACATGAGGCCGACCGCGTAGCTCCCAAACCCTGGAAGGGCTCCCTTTGAGAACTCAACTCCACCGTGTGCTAGCCCCACGGTGGGCGCCAACTGTCGTGGTTTTGTCACGATAGATGTCCTCATGAAAGGACTTAGTGATGGAACCATTGAACGTTCGTGGCGAATCAAAGGGGTTGAGCAGAAGCGAGACTCGGGTTTACCCAGGTTCGGCCCCTCCGATGGAGGTAAAAGCCTACGTCCTGCTTTGTGTATATTGATGGTGGAATCGATTACAAGGAAGGCATAACTCGCCTGACCTAGCTCTCGATGGATTGTAACTTATCCTATCTGCCCTAGGGACTCACCTTTATATACAGGTTGAGGTCCTAGGTTTTACAAAAGTCCAAGCCACATTACAAGTCGTGGGCTGCCATATCTCTAAACCGCCATGTCTTCCAAGCAAGGAAGCGGCCACGGCGACTCATCTTCTCCGTAGGTCTTGAACCGCCATCTAGGCTCATGGGCCCGGCCGGCTCTCTGTTGAAGTTCTCCTTGCACCTCTCTGACCCTGGGCCAAGGCCTATCTTGATTATGAATGTTGAATCGCCATGCACCTGACCCGGCCCAATAGGACGGGTCATACCGTGGGTAATATCCCCAACACACGGTCAAGGACAGTTGGGTAATCCTTCTTAAACAACGTCCAGTCGTTTCCACATAAACCAAGAGTGTGTGTGTGTGTGTGTGTGTGTGTGTGTGTGTTTAATGGTGTTATCTGAGAAAGAGATTGACATGACCAAGTTTGATGACTTGGCATATCGGGTGAACCCGGAGTGTTCAGGCCTTGACAGATATATTGATATCTGTAACCTGTTCTTCTAAATACCATCTAGCTTATGTTGCACATCCATGAGCATGATTATTTATAGATAAGCTGCTATCCACAAATACTGCATGTTACTTGTTATTCCAACCATTGCATTGTTCATATCATGGGTTGTTTGCGAGTACATTCCAAGTACTCATTGGCTTGCCACTGGTTATATTATTGACCAGACATGGAAAGACCGGAGTTTGGAGAAGAGTACCTCATCGGAGACGGCCCTGCGAACTAGGATGCTTCCCAGTCAGAATGCCTGTTAGTATAGGCTGATGGCATGGGCACCCGCTTAGCCCTAAGAATTCTGCTACTAGTTGTATTAGTTTCATTTGTCCTTATAGGCCCTACCTTATGAACTTGACCTTATTGGTCATGTGTTTTAATATTTCGGTACTTGGATGTAAGACTCTTATTATTCAGCATGTGTGTGTTCGGTGAGCATTGATCTCTGGGATCACTTAGCACGTTCATTAGGCGATCCCGACTCGTAAGTCGAGGTCCTCACATATGGTCGCGTACTTCTTGCCTAGGGCAAAAGTTTGACTTATTCCAAACCACAATCAAGCAAAAAAAGCAACACACAACATGGTTCCATTCGAACCATTTCACGGTCTCGACTTCGCATAGGAGATACATGACTTATCCTACCCCAGGGGTTTTCGAACTCAATAGTGTTGCTTTCTTCATGTCTTGTGGTTGTTCATCCAGTCCGGGTTGGGCCTGTTGAGTCCTTGACAAATTCGTGTTTGGGTGTGTTAACGACGAACGTGGTTCCTCATGCCTGTCATTGACAAGGTCTTCTATTGTCCTCGAAATCATGTCATCGTTTTCTTGTCTTCTGAGGAGTCGTGAGTTCCGAGTGGATGATCCTTATTATCATTGGAATTAGGGCCAGTGGATCCCCGTGGGCCCCACTAGACACCAAGCCATGCTATGGGGGGATGACGTGCCCTGGTGTCTAGTGGGCGCATGTGGCCTCCCCTCTGGTGGGCCTTGGTTCCAATATTTTTCATTTATTCCAAAATAATCTACAAAATGTGTCGTTACATTCTGAGAACTTTTATTTCTGCACAAAAACAACACCATGGTAGTTCTGCTGAAAACAGCTTTAGTCCGGGTTAGTTTCATTCAAATCATGCAAATTAGAGTCCAAAACAAGAGCAAAAGCGTTAGGAAAAGTAGATATGATGGATACGTATCAACTCCCCCGAGCTTAACCCATTGCTTTTCCTCAAGTAATTTGGTTCATAAACTTAAAGTGACAAAGAAAAACTTTTACGAACTCTTTTGTTCTTGTTTACATATACATGCTTAGCGGGCACCCAGGTTTTCAGCATAAATCATAACTAATGATATCAACAATAACCCTTAGAAACTATATTAGCCATATCAATGGCATAATCAACTAGCGATCAATAATAAGATAACTAAAAAGCCAACACTTATTCAAAACAATCATGATATAATATGACAATAATGGTATCTCACTAGCCCTTTGTGAGACCACAAAACATAAATGCAGAGCACCTCCAAAGTTCAAGCACCGCCTAGACATTGTAATTCGTGGTAAGAGAGATCGAGTCATGCTGCAAACAACAACTAACTAGACACAAAGCATGATGATGAGAGTAGTGATCTTAGGCCTGGTGCTTATTTGAGAATGTGGTGAGTCAAAGTAAAAATAGAATAACTGGAAAGTAAATAGAAGGCCGCATCACAGAGGGAATCATGGAATTGAAGTGGTGCCACAACTCATAGTGAAAATTAGAGATAAATTATTTTGGGAGGTATACCCTTATTGTCAACGTTACGACCAAGAGTTATCGGTATCTTCCATGCTAAACAAATTAGAGGTGGTTCCCAAGCGGTAAAAGTAAAGGTTTACTCCCCCTCCACCCAGAAACACACTCCACAGCTAGCCGAATCCACGGGTGTCGTCCATACCAACAACAATCCAGAGGGGGTTTGCTTAATTATTTGTGATTTATGATTTCGGGATTGGGAGTCCATTTTTACCAGCCCGTCTAGTCCAAGGATGACTGAATAAACACTCATCATGAGAATAACCTGCTTAGCATGAAAGATAATGATCACCCCCTATCTCTCCATGAGCGGTCCCGACAAACAAAACATAAGTTCATTTGAAATATTAGAGGTGGAACATCCAAATTAGATGGAACGACATGGTAATACCTCATATAGGTAGGTATAGTGGACTCAAGGATTTCGATGCACAAGCAGTATTCTCGCTTAGTACTCGCGAAGGCTAGCAAATATGTTGGGAAGCGACCAGCTAGAGAGCGAAGATGGTCATGAAGATGCTTTATGATCGTTGCATACTACCACGAGTAGGATATAAACACCATGATCATAAATACCGTGGAGGCTATGTTGGTTTTGATTCAACTACATGCGTGAACACATGCCAAGTCAAGCCACTTGAACATTCCGAGGAGGATACCATATCATCATAATACATCACAACCATTTTAATGCATGTTGACATCCAGGATAAATCATTATCCACTCCTAGCTACTTAAACATGGCATGAACAACTATAATCTTTAATTGTTATTGCAAACATGTTTGGTCATAGTACATTGAATCATGGATCCTGGTCTAAACATATTTACAAAAAAGCAAGTTGAGTTCATATTCGCTTTTCTCTGCCACAGTCACTTCATCAAATATCGTCATTATTGCCTTACACTTGCACGACCGAACTATATGAAAATAATAGTAGTGCAAGAGTGTCGTGGACTAAGCTGGAATCTGCAACATTTTATTCAAAAGGAGAAGACAAAGTAATTTGGGCTCTTTATTAGATCAATAACAATGCATATGAGATCCACTCAACATTTTCATTGTGGTCTTCCCCTTGGGTATAACTTAAAGAAGGGAAAAGAAATTCGGAGAAACACACTAAAATAATTTTGGAGTTTTTAGTTTTTCAAGAAGAAAGCAAATTAAAGAAGGGAAAACTAAAACAAGAAAAACTATTTACACGGGAAACCTCCCAACAAGTAAAAGAACAAAAGAGAAATCTTTTTTAGGTTTTCTTTTAATACTACAACTAAATTACACTAGAAAGAAAAACCGAAAAGAAGTGATGAATTTTTTTGGATTTTCTGCAAGTTTTTCAAACACACAAGAAGAAGGCAAGAAAATAAATATAACATGGATAATACAGTGCAAGAGTGTGAACACCGACAATTAGAATACGTAAGCATGAATGTAAAGTCGGTGGAAGCACGTACTCCCCCAAGCTTAGGGTTTTGGCCTAGCTTGGTAATCACCACCTGTAGTAGTCGTCGGCCTCATTTTGAAGTGTTTGGGCATTGGCACCAGAGAGTCCCACTCCGTGGGCTCCTGCTCAGCTGTTGCCTAGGCGTTCCGGTAGGCAATAATGTCCTCAGGCATGATTTTGTATCCGTTCCTCGCAATAGAATCAAACAAAGCAAGTGCAAGCAATGGGATAATATCTCGTGTAACCTCACTAAAAAATAATTTATACGAAAGGTTATCCAAGGAATCAACAGTATCAATAAATTAATGATCAACCATAGACTCGCAATCTAGATAAGCTCGTGGTAAAAGATAGTCATCATGATGAAAACGGATTTTATAGTGTTTCACTAAGAGAGTGGCATAAATACCATCGTGGATTTTACCCTTAGATCTATAATTGTGTAAACATCGACCAATAATAGCTCCCAAATTAAAGGTGTGATGATTATGGATTGCTCGGCGCAAAATGCCAAGGTCAGGAGCGCTAAGGATACTACCCTTCTCCCTAGCAGTTAAACAATTCATGATAAATAAAGCAAAATAGTGCAGTGAAGGAAAGTAGCGAATTTTCTCATCATTAGTAAATAGGGTAGCTATATCATTTAGCTTAGTGAGATGTGGCACAATGGTTTCATTTTCATAACCATGAAAAGGATCAGATTCAACCAAAGTAATTATCTCCAGGTTGACAGAGAATTTATAATCCTTATCGGTAACAAAGATCGGTCAAGTAGCAAACTTAGGATCATATTTCATTCTAGCATTCAAGGATTTTTGTTTCAACTTGCATAGTTGTTTCTTCAGATCTTCTCTGTCCTCACAAGCAAGAAAGTATCTTGCTACTTCTTCATCCATAACATAACCTTCAGGTATTTCAGTTTTAGGATAGTTGTGTCTAAATTGTATTTCAATATTTTCAGTAGAAAGGACTTCATCACTTTCAGTAGTATCATCAGTTTTAGCATGCTCGGTTTCTTTAGCTCTAGGAAGTTATTTGTCAAGAAATTCACCTAGTGGCACAATATCATCAAATAAGGTGCTAGCATCATCATAAGCATCTTTCATAGCTGCGGTAGCATCATCAACAACTTGTGACATATTAGAATTAATAGCATGTGGTGGTGGTGTTGCAAGTCTATTAAAAACCGAGGGTGAATCAAGTGCAGAGCTAGATGACAGTTCCTTACCTCCCCTCGTCTTAGTGGGAACAATCTTGGTTCTTGTGTCTTTCAGATTCTTCATAGTGATCAATAAATAGATATCCCAAGTGACTCAGCAAATATAGCTATGCTCCCTCGCAACAGCGCCAGAAAACGTTCTTGATAACCCTCAAGTATATGGGATCACAATAGTTTCGAGTGTAGGGTAGTCAACCCAAATTTATAGATTTGACACATGGGGAGCCAAAAAATATTTGCAGGTATTAGATGCTGAGTTTCAATTCAACCACACTTGGAGATTTAGTATCTGCAGCACATTGATCCGTAGCACAGTACTATGATAGTTTTGATAGCAGTGGTAACAGTAGAAGTACTAACTGTAACAGTAGCAGTAGTAACGGTAACAGTGATAGCAATTTTGTAGCAGTTGTAATAGAGCAGCAACAGTAGTAACTTAGCAAGCATAATATGTGGAAAACTAGTAGGCACTAGATCGATGATATTGCTGGATAATATTCATCATATAACAGTAACAACATAGGGAGACACGGAAATAGCTCCCATTCATTGAAATAATGTAGGCATGTATTCCGTAAATAGTCATACGTGCTTATGGAAAAGAACTTGCATCACATCTTTTGTCCTAGCCTCCTGTGGCAGCGGGATCCAGAAGGAAACTAAGGGATATTAAGGCCTCCTTTTAATAGAGAACCGTAACAAAGCATTAACACGTAGTGTATACATGAACTCCTCATACTACGGTAATCACCATAAAGAATCCCAATTATTGTTACTTTGGCGTATGCGGATCCTAACATGTAGTAGGTGCATATAACTTTCGAGATGAGATCTGGAACACAGATATAATGGGGATAACATAAACAGTTACGATTTGAAATCATGGCACTCGGTCCCTAGTGAAAAGCATTAAGCATAGCAAAGTCATAGAAACATCAATCTCCGAACATAGTGGATACTAGGGATCAAGCCCTAACAAAACTAACTCGATTACATGATGAATCTCATCTAGCTCTTCACCGACCAGCAAGCTTACATCGTGATTCTCACTCTCGGTGCAGAGCATCATGGAATGGGCAATGAAGGTGGGTTGGTGATGATGAATACAGAAGATTCCCCTCTCCGGAGCCCGAAACAGAATCCAGATTAGGCCTTCCGATGAAGAACACGAGGTGGCGGTGGCTCCATATCGTGAAACATGATGAAACTTCATGTATTATTTTTTCTATGAAAATAGCATTTTATAGCGCTGGAATTAGGGTCAGCGGAGCCCGGGGGCACCACTAGACATCATGTCGTGCTAGGGGGGCTCGCGCACCCTAGTGTCTAGTGGGCGTGTGTGGCCTCCCCTATGGTCTGTCTTTGTTCCAGTATTTTTCATTTATTCCAAAAAAACTAAAAAAGTTTCATTCCATTCCGAGAACTTTTATTTGTGCACAAAACAACACCATGGTAGTTCTGTTGAAAACATCGTCAACCATGGTTAGTTTCACTCAAATCATGCAAATTAGAGTCGAAAACAAGAACAAAAGCATTAGGACAAGTAGATACGATGGAGATGTGATAAGTCCATTTTGCATCATGCTTTTATATCCATATTTATTTCATTATGGGCTCTTAATACACATTATGGTACATTACTTATGTCTTTTCTCTCTTATTTTACAAGGTTTACATGAAGAGGGAGAATGCCGGCAGCTGGAATCTAGACCGGAAAAGGAGCAAATCTGAGAGACCTATTCTACACAACTAAAAAAGTCCTGAAAACTTACGCAGAATTATTTTGGAATACATAAAAATATTGGGGGAAAGAAATACATCAGGGGACCCACCAGGTGGCCACAAGCCAGGGGGCGCGACCTACCACCTTGGGCGCGCCCTACAGGCTTCTGGCCCCCCTCGCAGGTATCCGGTGCCCATCTTCTGCTATATGAAGTGTTTTGACCTGGAAAAAATCATATCAGAACTTTTGGGGTGAAGCGCTGCCGTCTCGAGGCAGAACTTCGGCAGAACCAATCTAGAGCTCTGGCGGAGCTATTCTTCTCGGGAAACTTCCCTCCCAGAGGGGGAAATCAAAGCCATCGTCGTCACCAACGATCCTATCATCGAGATGGGGTCAATCTCCATCAACATCTTCATCAGCACCATCTCCTCTCCAAATCCTAGTTCATCTCTTGTACCCAATCTTTGTCTCAAAACCTCAGATTGGTACATGTGGGTTGCTAGTAGTGTTGATTACTCCTTGTAGTTGATGCTAGTTGGTTTACTTAGTGGAAGATCATATGTTCAGATCCTTAATGATTATTAATACTCATCTGCTTATGAAGATGAATATTCTTTGTGAGTAATTACATTTGTTCTTGGGGACATGGGATAAGTCTTGCTATAAGTAAGCATGTGAATTTGTTATTCGTTCGATATTTTGATGAGATGTATGTTGTCTCTCCTCTAGTGGTGTCATGTGAACGTCGACTATATGACACTTCACCATTATTTGTGCCAAGGGGAAGGCATTGGTAAGTAATAAGTAGATGATGGGTTGCTAGAGTGACAGAAGCTTAAACCCTAGTTTATGCGTTGCTTCGTAACGGGCTGATTTGGATCCATATGTTTTATTCTATGGTTAGATTTATCTTAATTCTTCTTTCATAGTTGCGGATGCTTGCGAGCGAGGTTAATCATATGTGGGATGCTTTTCCATGTAAGGGCATCACCCAAGAACCGGTCCACCCACATACCAAATTATCAAATTAACGAACGTGAATCATATGAGCATGATGAAAACTAGCTTGACAGAAATTCCCATGTGTCCTCGGGAGCGCTTTGCTTTATATAAGAGTTTGTCCAGGCTTGTACTTTTATACAAAAGGATTCGGACACTTTTATGCACCATTGTTACATTTGTTACTTGCTATCCGTTATGAATTACCATATCACAAAACTATCTGTTACCGATAATTTCAGTGCTTGCAGAGAATACCTTACTGAAAACCGCTTGTCATTTCCTTCTGCTCCTCGTTGGGATCGACACTCTTACTTATCTAAAGGACTACAATAGATCCCCTACAATTCTGGGTCATCAAGACTCTTTTCAGGCGCCGTTTCGGGGAGTGATGCGCCTTTGGTGAGTGGAACTTGGTAAGGAAAAATTTATATATTGTGCTGAAATTTAGTGTCACTTGTCACAATGGAAACTAATCCTTTGAGAGGCTTGTTTGGGGTATCTTCACCCTGACCGGAAGTACAAAGAGATGCTCTTCAACCTACTGCACCTACTAAAAATATGTATTCTGAAATTCCTTTGGGTATGGTAGAAAAACTCCTAGCTAATCCTTATGCAGGAGATGGAACACTACATCCTGATTTGCATCTAATCTATGTGGATGAAGTTTGTGGATTATTTAAGCTTGCAGGTCTTCCCGAGGATAATGTCAAGAATAAGGTCTTTCCTTTATCTTTGAAGGAGAACGCATTCACGTGGTATAGGCTATGTGATGATACTGGATCATGGAACTACAACAAATTGAAATTGGAATTTCACCAAAAGTTTTATCCTATGCATCTGGTTCATCGTGATCGGAATTATATTTATAATTTTTGGCCTCATGAAGGAGAAAGAATCGCTCAATCTTGGGGGAGGCTTAAGTCAATGTTATATTCATGCCCCAATCATGATCTCCCGAGAGAAATTATTATTCAGAATTTTTATGCTTGGCTCTCTCGTAATGATCAATCTATGCTCGATACATCTTGTGATGGTTCCTTTATGAAGAAAGATATTGAATTCAAATGGGACTTTCTGGAAAGAATTGAACGCAACTCTGAAGATTTGGAACTCGACGAAGGTAACAAGTCAGGTATAAGCCTTAAGTTTGATTGTGTTAAATCCTTTATAGACACCGATGCTTTTTGTGATTTTAGCACAAAATATGGACTTGACTCTCACGTAATAGCTTCATTCCGTGAATCTTTTCCTACTCATGTTGATCTCCGCAAGGAGAAGTGGTTTAAATATCATCCTCCCATTGAAGTTAAATTGGTTGAACCTATTAAAATTAAATAAGAAACTATTATTTATAATGTTGATCCAGTTATTCCTACTACTTATATTGGGAAACCACCCTTTCCTGTTAGAATAAAGGAACATGCTAAAGCTTCAACTGTGGTTCATAAGAGTTGTACTAGAACACCTATACCTCCTGAAAAAATTAAAGTTGAACCTAATATTGATATGGTTAAAGCTCTCTTGGTTGATAATATTGATGGGCATGTCATTCATTTCTATGATGAAGTTGCTAGAATTGCTAGACCAGATACTAAAGGTAAACATATACCTATTGTTGGCGTGCCTCTTGATTGTGTTAAAATAGGAGATCATTGTTATCATGGCTTATGTGATGTGGGTGCTAGTGTGAGTGCAATTCCCTTTACCTCATAGCAAGAAATTATGAATGATATTGTACCAGATGAATTAGAAGAAATTGTTACCATCAAGCTTGCTAATAGAGATACTATTGCACCAATTGTGATTGTTAGAGATGTTGAGGTCTTGTGTGGGAAAATAAATATCCTATTGATTTTCTTGTTCTTGGTTCCCCACAAGATGATTTTTTGTCCCATTATATTCGATAGACCCTTCTTGAATACTATTAATGCTAAGATTGATTGTGAGAAAGAAACGGTTACTATAAGTTTTGGGGATGTGTCCCATGAGTTCAATTTCTTTAGATTTTGTAGACAACCCCATGACAAAGAATTGCCTAGTACATATGAAAGTTTTGGTCTCGCTTTTATCGCGGTGCCTCCTACTGATCCCTTAGAACAATATTTGCTAGATCATGAAAATGAAATGCATATGAATGAAAGGAATGAAATAGATAAGATTTTCTTCGATCAACGGCCTATTTTAAAACACAACCTGCGTGTTGAATATACTTCGGGATCCTCCTCCACCCAAGGGTGATCCTGTGTTTGAGCTTAAACAATTAACTGATACTCTGAAGTACGCTTCTCTTTCAGAGATATATCATGTTTTTATTAGTGCTAACCTTTCAGAGCATGAAGAAAAGAGATTATTGGAAACTTTGAGGAAGCACCGTGCCACTATTGGATATACTCTTGATGATCTTAAGGGAATTAGTCCCACTCTATGTCAGCACAAAATCAATATGGAGCCTGATGCAAAACCAGTTGTTGATCACCAACGATGATTAAATCCTAAAATGAAGGAAGTGGTAAGAAATGAAATACTAAAGCTTCGGGAGGCAGGTATAATTTATCCCATTGCTGATAGTAGATGGGTTAGTACCGTTCACTGTGTCCCTAAAAAGGGAGGTATTACCGTTGTTCCTAATGATAATAATGAGTTGATCCTGCAAAGAATTGCTACAGGATATAGAATGGTAATTTATTTTAAGAAATTAAATAAGGCTACTAGGAAAGAAAATTACATGCTACCTTTTATTGATCAAATTCTAGAAAGCCTATCCAAACATACACATTTTTTGCTTTCTAGACGGCTATTCTGGATTCTCTCAAATACCTGTGTCAAAAGAGGATCAAGAGAATACCACTTTTACTTGCCCTTTCAGTACCTTTGCTTATAGATGTATGCCTTTTGGTTTATGCAATGCAACTGCTACCTTTCAAAGATGTATGATGGCTATATTATCTAACTTTTGTGCGAAGATTGTTGAGGTTTTCATGGATGTTTTTTTCGTTTACGGGACTTCTTTTGATGATTGCTTATTATCTAACCTTGATCAAGTTTTGCAGAGATGTGAAGAAACTAATCTTGTCTTGAATTGGGAGAAGTGCCACTTTACGGTTAATCAAGGCATTGTCCCGGGACACAAAATCTTCGAAAGAGGTATTGAATTTGATAAAGCTAAAGTTGATGATATTAAAAAAATGTCGTGTCCAACAGATATCAAAGGTATAAGAAGTTTCCCTGGTCATGTTGGTTTCTATAGGAGATTTATTGAAGACTTCTCTAAGATTTCTAATCCTCTCACTAATATTTTGCAAATGGATGCTCCATTCGTTTTTGATGATGATTGTGTAGAAGCATTTGAAATTCTTAAGAGAGCCTTGATCACTACACCTGTTGTTCAACCGACTGATTGGAACCTACCCTTTCAAATTATGTGTGATGCCAGCGATTATGCTATCGGTGCTGTTCGAGGGAAAAGAGTTGCTAAGAAATTAAATGTCATCAATTACGCTAGTAAGACTGTAGACAATGCCCAAAGAAGCTATGCTACCACTGAAAAGGAATTTTTAGCAGTTGTGCTTGCTTGTGATAAGTTGAGACCTTATATTGTTGATTCCAAAGTAACTATTCACATTGATCACGCTGCTATTAAATACCTTATGGAAAAGAAAGATGCTAAACCTAGAATTATTAGATGGGTTCTTCCGCTACAAGAATTTGATATGCATATTACTGATAGAAAGGGCGCTGATAACCCCGTAGCAGATAACTTGTCTAGACTAGAGAATGTTCTTGATGACCCACTACCTATTGATGATAACTTTACTGATGAACAATTAGTTTTCATAAATGCTTCATGCAATGCTCCTTGGTATGTTGATTATGCTAACTACATTGTTGCTAAATTTATACCGCCTAGCTTCACATACCAAGAAAAGAAAAAGTTCTTCTGTGATTTAAGACATTACTTTTGGGACGACCCACACCTTTATAAAGAAGGAGTAGATGGTATTATTAGACGATGTGTACCTGAGCATGAACATGTACATATCCTACACAAGTGTCACTCTGAGGCCTACGGGGGACATCACGCTGGAGATAGAACTGCACACAAGGTATTACAATCTCGTTTTTATTGGCCTACTCTCTTCAAGGACGCTCATAAGTTTGTCTTGTCTTGTGATGAGTGTCAAAGAATTCGTAATATTAGTAGACGTCAGGAAATTCCTATGAATTACTCTCTTGTTATGGAACCATTTGATGTCTGGGTTTTTGATTATATGGGACCTTTTCCAAAGTCCAACAGGTATACTCATATTCTACTTGTTGTTGATTAGGTTACTAAGTGGGTAGAAGCAATCCCAACTAGTAATGTCGATCATAACACTTCTATTAAAATGTTGAAAGAAGTTATTTTCTCTAGATTTGGAGTCCCTAGATATTTAATGACTGATGGTGGTTCACACTTTATTCATGCTACTTTCCATAAATAGCTTGCTAGGTATGATGTTAATCATAGAATTGCATCTCCTTATCATCCTCGGTCTAGTGGTCAAGTAGAATTGAGCAATAGAGAAATTAAATTGATCTTGCAAAAGACTGTTAATAGATCTAGAAAGAATTGGTCTAAGAAACTTGACGACGTCTTATGGGCTTATTGAACCGCTTACAAAAACCCTATGGGTATGTGTCCGTATAAAATGGTTTATGGTAAAGCATGTCATTTACCCCTAGAGCTAGAACATAAAGCTTATTGGGCAATTAAAGAGCTTAACTATGATTTCAAACTTGCTGGTGAGAAGAGGTTATTTGACATTAGCTCACTCGATGAATGGAGAACCCATGCCTATGAGAATGCCAAGTTGTTCAAATAAAAGGTTAAGAGATGGCATGATAGAAGGATACAAAAGCGTGAATTCAATGTAGGTGATCATGTCTTGCTATACAACTCTCGTTTAAGATTCTTTGTAGGAAAACTTCTCTCTTAATGGGAAGGGCCTTACATTATCGAGGAAGTATATCGTTCCAGTGCCATCAAGATCAACAACGCCGAAGGCACAAATTTGAAGCTGGTAAATGGGCAAAGAATCAAACATTATATCTAACGTACTCCCATAAATCTTGAAACCAATATTATCAATACCATAACTCTGGAGGAGTATATTAGGGAGACCTATCAGAACGTTTCAGACTCCAAAAAGTAATAGGTACGTGTTACGGTAGGCAAACCGACTCCAAAACTTTTCCAATGGAAAATTTTACCATTTTTGAATATTTAAAAAATTAGGAAAATTCAAACTAGTCCGAAGAGTTCACGAGGTGGCGACAAGCCAGGGGGCATGGCCTACCCCCTAGGCGCGCCCTACAGGCTTGTGTCCACCCCGTGTACGCTCCGGACTCCATTTTCTTAGGGTATACACTTTAAGGTCGGCAAAAAATCATTATATAATCTCCTGAAAGTTTTGACCTTTGTATCATGACAATATCTCATGTTTTTGTTTTGAGTTGTTTCTGCAGCAGGTTTAGAATAAGATGTCGTACCAAGATTCTGATGGGGAGAGCTATGTCTCGCATTATCTTGCCAATCCCAAGCTCTACGGGGACTTAGATCCTTATGGATTGTTATCGAAGGAGGAACTAGAGATATGGAAGTATGCGGAAGAAATCTCGGACGAAGAGGAGATTCCCCTGCCTCGACCCAAAGATATGCATGTGGATTCAAGAAGTCGAGCCTCCCAGATACAAGGATAAAACCCAAGGTTCTATTTACCCCTTCTCGTCTTCTGCATGAGAGCAAGGATGAATTATGTCAAAAGATATTGAGGCTCGAGCAGGAAGTAGACGATCTGAGTGAACATAATTTCATGCTTAATAGGAAACTTGATAAGCTTCCAACCTCACCAACAACTCCAACATCACCACCTCCGAAGAAAGACAACTAAACACATGGGTATAGGGAACTCCCCTTAGCTTGTGCCAAGCTTGGGGGAGGTGCCCCGATATCGTATCACCACCACATCTTTTACTTTCTTCGTTTTTCCACTTTCAATTCTTTTGGTTATATCTTGATCTAGTAGAATAAAGTTTTAGTGAGATCTAGTTTTGAGTTTTAACTTATGTTCCCCCTATGTAAGCAAGTCCGAGAGTTATATAATAAAGAGTAGTTTTGAGTTGAGGGATTTGCTTGCCTGCTATGATCTTAAGAAATAAAAATAGAAAGAAATATAGAATAAAAGCAATGAGTATATATAATGATCTTATGGGGAGTGATGAATTCACATAGAAAAAGTATGTCAATTGAAATTTGTTGTGTGTTGACAAACAAAGCTATTGGTCATTGTTGCAATTAAAAGGAAGTAATAAAGAAAGAGAGGTTCACATATAAATATATTATCTTAGACATCTTTTGTGACTGTGAGCACTCATTAAAATATTATATGTTAAGAAGTTGATGTTGGACAAGGAAGACAACATAATGAGTTATGTTTGCTTTTTTCCAAATAGAAGTTATATGGTTATAGATCCTTCAACATGTGTCGCTTGCTTCCACCCCATATCAGCCAAAAACTTACGCACCAAGTAGAGATACTACTTGTGCATCCAAACACTTTTAAACCCCTTTTGCCTTGAGAGTCCACCACACCTACCTATAGATTGAGTAAGATCCCTCAAATAAGTTGTCGACGGTGCAAGCAATAAAAATTGCTATTTAAATGTGTGTGATCTATTAGTGTGAGGAAAATAAACTTTATACGAACTTGTGATATAGAAGAAATAAAAGCGACAAACTTCATAATAAAGTTCTTTATCACAAGGGGCAATATAGAGTGACGTTCTTTTGCATTAAGGGGTTGCACATCCAACTACAAAAGCGCATTCCCTCTACGAAGGGCCTATCTGTTATCTTTACTTTCTAGTATTTACTTTTATGCAAGAGTCGTAGTGATCTTCACCATTTCCTTTATTTCGCAATTATCTTTTGGCAAGCGTCATGTGCTGGGGAATGATCAAGACAAATATATCCACCCGGATGTGGGTGATCGTGAATTATTATTGTTGACATTACCCTTTAGGTAAATAGTTGGGAGGCAAAACTATAAGCCCCTATCTATCTCTGTGCCCGATTGAAGCTTTGATCTCATAGGTACCGTGTGAGTGTTAGCAATTATGAAAGACTATAAGATGATTGAGTATGTGGATTTGCTTTACAAGCTCTTATATTGACTCTTTCCTACCTTATGATAAATTGGAATTGCTTCAATAACTGAGATCATAGTTTGTTAGTTCTCAATAGAGTTCTTGATTCATATTTTACCTTGTGAAGGAATTATTAGTCTAGCATAAGAAATTATATGTCAATATGTTTTGCTATTCTAAAGAAAACCATGATGCCTTCATGTCCGTATTTTATTTTTATCGACACATCTATCTCTAAACATGTGGGCATATTTATCGATCTCGGTTTTCGCTTGAGGAGAAGCGAGGTCTAAGCTTGGGGGAGTTGATACGTCCATTTTGCATCGTGCTTTTATATCGATATTTATTGAATTATGGGCTGTTAATACACATTATGGTACAATACTTATGCCTTTTCTCTCTTATTTTACAAGGTTTACATGAAGAGGGAGAATGCGTGCAGATGGAACTCTAGACCAGAAAAGGAGCAAATCTGAGAGACATATTCTGCACAACTCCAAAATTCCTGAAAACTTACGGAGAATTATTATAGAATATAAAAAATATTGGGCGAAACAAATACATCAGGGGACCCACCAGGTGGCCATAAGCTAGGGGGCACGTCCTACCCCCCTAGACGCACCTTGTAGGCTTGTGCCCCCCCTGGTAGGTCTTCGGTGCCCATCTTCTGCTATATGAAGGGTTTTGACCTCGAAAAAATCATATCATAACTTTTGGGGCGAAGCACCACCGTCTCGAGGCGGAACTCCGGTAGAACCAATCTAGAGCTCCGGTGGAGTTATTCTGCTGGGGAAACTTCCCTCCGAGGGGGGGGATCGAAGCCATCGTCATCACCAATGATCCTCTCATCGAGAGGGGGCCAATCTCCATCATCATCTTCATCAGCACCATCTACTCTCCAAACCCTAGTTCACCTCTTGTACCCGATCTTTGTCTCAAAACCTCAGATCGGTACATGTGGGTTGGTAGTAGTGTTGATTACTTCTTGTAGTTGATGCTAGTTGGTTTACTTGGTGGAAGATCATATGTTCAGATCCTTGATAATTATTAATACTCCTCTGATTATGAACATGAATATGCTTTGTGAGTAATTACGTTTGTTCCTGAGGACATGGGATAAGTCTTGGTATAAGTAATCATGTGAATTTGGTGTTCGTTCGATATTTTGGTGAGATGTATGTTGTCTCTCCTCTAGTGGTGTCATGTGAATGTCGACTACATGACACTTCACCATTATTTGGGCCTAGGGGAAGGCATTGAGAAGTAATAAGTAGATGATGGGTTGCTAGAATGAGTGAAACTTAAACCCTACTTTATGCGTTGCTTCGTAAGGGGTTGATTTGGATCTATATGTTTCATGGTATGGTTAGATTTATCTTAATTCTTTTTTCATAGTTGCGGATGCTTGCGACAGAAGTTAATCATAAGTGGGATGTTTGTCCAAGTAAGGGAAGCACCCAAGCACCGGTTCACCCACATACCAAATTATCGAAGTAACGAACGCGAATCATATGAGCATGATGAAAACTAGATTGACAGAAATTCCCGTGTGTCCTCGGGAGCGCTTTGCTTTATATAAGAGTTTTTCCAGGCTTGTGCTTTGCTACAAAAGGATTGGGCCACTTTGCTGCACCATTGTTACATTTGTTACTTGCTACCCATTACGAATTACCTTATCACAAAACTATGTGTTACCAATTTATTCAGTGCTTGCAGAGAGTACCTTACAAAAACCGCTTGTCATTTCATTCTGCTCCTCGTTGGGTTTGACACTCTTCTTATATAAAGGACTATGATAGATCCCCTACATTTGTGGGTCATCAAGACGTATCAGAGATCAATGCTCACTGAACACACAAAAACTGAAGATCAAGAGTCTTACATCCTTTGCGTATAGTGTTGCTTGAATATGGCCTTTATGGCCAAGTCTTCGAATATTTGTAGAGAAAAATCTTCATTGATAGTGTGAACCCATGCCATCTGCCTTAACACTACATGCATTTTGACAAGGAATCATCCTAGGTTGCACGTACGTCACCGAGGTAATCTTCATAATATCCTGTTTCTTTGATGTGTGGCCAATAAAATAACCAGTGGCAAGCCAATGAATACTTTGAATGTACTCGCAAGCAACCCATGTTTGGAACAAGGCAATAACAATGCATTGTATAACACTAAGTAGGTAAGTTGCCGAAAGCCAGTTTTGAGTGCAATGTCATTATCAATCAACTTGTAAAAGCATGCATCAACAGGTCATAGATATCCATATAACAAGTTATAGATATCATAATAAGGAGGGGTTGAACATATAATGTTCATGCATCATGTCAAGTCATGTGACTTAGCTCAAGAATCATCTTTCACACACACACACACACCAAGTTCAGAAACCAATGGATATAGACCAAGAGTGGTCATCCAATTGTCCTTGACAGTGGACATGGCTATTCTATTAGTTTTACACTCCGTAGAGGTTTGCATGCTATACCCACAAGACTCGTGGAACTTCCGTGTCATCCTGACTCGCGGTATATTACATACTTGAGGTAAGCACCCAAGCAATGCCTTTCCCTTGGCGACACTAAACAAAGAGTCCACTCTTTGGTGGCATCCCTCATGATGTACGTCATAAGATCCTCGTTCAAGATCGTACCTTCCATGAGGGCACGCAACGGTGTGCCCAGTGTCTGCAAAATACCCCATGGTCCCCTTACTTGGCACAAACCCATTTCCAGAGTGATCAGACCTCTTTCTCCACTAGTAATGCAGGATATCTGCTAGCATCGACTAAAGTAATCAACAAATCGCCCTTCCATATAGGTGTATCATGGTCGCACATGTATGGTTGGAGTAACGGTTCAACTAAAACCAATCTGTTTTTGAAAACAACACACTCACTTGCCTTGATACACCACTTCTTTCTCAAGTGGTCTCCTAGCTCAACATCATCTCCCTTGGGTTTTAATGGCACCACACGGAGTTTTCGAAAAGTATTTTAAATCATTTCTTTTCTGTCACGGTGCACATTCCCATCCCACTTGTGTAGCAACTACTTTAGCATCCTAACTACTTCCCACCCGCACAACTCTCATAGGATGGTAAGGTCATTCTGAGTGCAAGTATCAACGAGGAAATATCGGAGACAACCCACCAAGGTGGTCACCGATTCAATCATGATTTAGATGCAATGGAGTAAAGTGCCATATGACATGCATAAAAAAGAGGTTTCATAGTCATGATCAAAGGGCTCCTTGCCTGGCTCTACAAAGTGTTCGTGGTCTTCACAATATTGTGGTCCAACTCTAAGCACTTTGTCTACTTCGTCAACCATCGTCAGAAACACCACAATAAGCCACACAACAAGCACAGAAACAAAAGTTCTCTAAAAATATGTGTTCTATTTTTCTAGGACATATCTGGTCTAAAAAATAATACCTAAATTTTGTTCTCATGGATTTGGATCACCGGTTTTTGAAACAGTGGAAAAAGATGCATTACTGGCCCCACAAGAAGTCTATAGAGAATATTTTCCTAAAAATGAGTGGATACTCTCATTTAATTGGGCATGATTTTAGAAGACTGTTGGAAGTGGTTTCAATAGATTTGGAGTTGGCATGAATTCCCTAGAGATTTAAAAGGATGGAATAAATGGAAATGTGGCTCTTTATTTGGTCCAATAGAAATAATGCATGATAAAAAATGTTAAATAACGCTAGAAAAATAGGTTATGATTTTATAGGCACCTAGGAACTTGAATCACTCCATTTGGAGTTGATTTGGACCCTCTAGGAATTTTGCAAAAGTGTCCCCCAATAGTTTAAACTTGAATTTGAATTTAAACAGTGCAGAAAAGTGTTATGGAAAATATGGGAGTGAGACCATTAAATATATTAGGATTTTAAAAAATTATAGAAATTTTATTCATTGCATTTGGACATGTATTTAATTCTCTGTGGAATTTACAAGATCTCTGGAAAACTAAAAAGATAAGGCTTTACATACTGAGCTAATCAGCGCAGTGAGCGAAGAATAGAGGAGGTTGGACTAGGTCAGCCCGACTCCTCGCCTTCTCACGCAGTGGGGCGACATCGTAGGCGGGTTTCCTCAGGCGTTTCCCCCGTACACAGGCGGCTTCTCGCGAAGCCGTCATTACAAGCGGACCCTAATTTCACGCACTCCCCTACCTCCTTCCTGAAACAAAGGTGGGCAGGGGAGACCGGTCGAGCCTATGCCGACGCCCGTCCTAGGGGCACAGGCCACTTCTCGTGGGGCTCCGGTCGTCGTCGTGCTTGGGGGAGAGACCTGCGTCCACCTGGGAAACCCATTTTTTCCGGGGAGCACCTAAGTGAACACGGCTTCGGCCGCAACGGAATCCAATGACAGCAACCATGGATTTGGTGCCCCAGCCATCGAGAGGCAAAACAAGGCTCGGGGGAGTGTTCTATCGCGGCTATGAGAGGCTCTAGTGAAGCTCGGAATAAAGGAGGGGCTCGGGGGAGCCCGAATTTTTGGGCAGAGGCCGCCGGCGAGCTCCGGACATGAGGCGATGGAGGCATGGTAAGAAGGAGTGGGTGGTCCAGCAAGGCCTACGGGAAGTAAAGAGTGAGAAGGGGGTTAGGAGGGGCACGGGGGAAGGCTTAAATAGCGCCGAGGCGCACCATGGACGGAGTCCACGGGCGTCCCTCGGGCAAGATTTATGGAGGAGGAGGTCAAGGGAGGATGGGCGCGATAGCGTCGCGTGTTGAGGATGTTGAGGCAACCTTGGAGGACATAGCCATGACACCCAAGGCTATCGAAGTGGTGGATCGGGGGCGTCTACAGTGTGGGTCTGCATTGTAGGATGCTCCAGAGCACGACCGCTGCATGCCATGGCAAGCTGTTGCGCGTAGGGCATGGAAATGCATGTCTAGGGGATCTAGGGGTATAAAAAATGACTAGGGGTGGGATTTGAGTGCTTTGGAAGTCACTCGGGAGGTAAGAGAGAGAGGTTTTACTGCTGTTTTTGCTACCCACGGGGTAGAATTGGGGGGTCTACCCCACCTATTAATGAGCTCACGGGGCTAGGTTTCTTTCTCGACGTAAATGGACACTAGGAGGTGATTTGGTAAAAAGATTAAAGCAAGGTGAATAGTGGAAGTGGTCAAAACAAGTCTTTTATTATTTCACGAGAAAGTGTTTGATGGTTGCTTGGGCAAGATAATTTGCTCTCCTTGCTATGAAATTTAAGATGAGTTAATGATAGATACGAATGAGGTTGATTACTATTTTTGGGATTATATGGGGAAAGTTTCCAATGTAAACTCTAAACCCTAGAAATGGGCAAAAAAGTTCTCTAGATCTCATCATGCTAAACAATTATCCTAAATGCACCACTTGGTGTGGTGCATTATTTGGGTATTAGAGCATTCCCAAAAGGTTTGGTGTCAATTGGAGAAACTTGACAATGCAAATATTCCCAATCATAGAAATCAGCAGAAGTGGTTTTGAGGGGATTTTGGCAAGTGGATCTGTCCTCCTTGATGCACCACTTAGTGTGGATGCATTATTAGAGTACTAGAACATCTCCACAAAGTTTAAGAATAATTGGAAACACTTGGCAATGTAAAGTTGCTCAAATTTAGTTCTGGAGAAAGAGGGCCTAGGAATATTTTTGTGAACCAAATCTACTTGGATTGAGATGAAACTTGTCAATATCATCACATATATCATGTGTGACTTGCTAGAATTTTCTTTTATTTATTTGAGAATATTTCTTGTAGAAATATTTAAAATACTTGAAATAGGCACAAAATGTTTTGAAGGATTTTGTTCAATATTTTGACATGACCATGTGTTGAAACTCTTATATATGGGAAATATATGTCCACTGAGTTTCCCTAAATTTTCTCAAATATTTTTTAAGCAATAAAATAATTTTCCCCTATAAAAGAGCATCATGGGCCTTAGAAAAAGGTATTTAAATAAATTAGGAAAATAACTTTTAAAATAATTTTTTTATGGTTTTGGGAAGTGTTTTGGATAATGGGATCCAAATAAAAATATTTGGGGCTAAACATCGTCCATAATTTGAGGACTTGTAGTACAAACCTCAATTCAGGGTTTTTTGAAAAGCTAAAATAAATAAATGCCTTTTGGTCAAAATAATATTTTGTAATAATATTTTTAAGTACTATACACATGGTATGGTAATTTTGAAAAGATTTGCAGCAAGGAGATGAGTCTATAGAGGAGGAGAATTTTATGATTTAAAACCCACAAGGCAAACAAGCATATAACAATGAATTCAAGTACCACAAGCACACAAAAGTTTTCATTGGTCCTAATTTTTGAGTTATGTTAACTTAGTTAGGAGAGGCAAAACAGAGGGTGTGACACGGAGTCCAAATGCAATGGAACTTTTTGATGATTTTTTGGGACAAAAATTAGACTTGGAAGCTTCGGAGAGAGGTCGGAGGCTACACGAGGTGGCACCAAGCCATCAGAGTGCGCCTAGGGGGATGACCGTGCCTTGATGGATTGGGACCACCTCCCGACGCTTCCTGACCTAATTTCACTCCAATAATTTCCAATATACTAGGAATACACTAGAGAGCCACCTGAAATACTTTTTCCGCCGTCTCAAGCTTCTCCTCCGTTGTGATCCCATTTGGAGCCCTATTCGGGTGCCGTGTCGTAGGAGGGGTCGATCATGGAGGGCGTCTACATCAACATTGCTGCTCCCATGATGATGTGTGCATAGTCTACCATAGACCTACAGGTCTGTAGTTAGTACCTACATGGCTATATCTCTCTCTATGTTCTTCAATGCAAACATCACCATGATTCCCGCGATGATCTATCTTATGTTATCCTCTTTGCTGTGTGTTTGTTGGGATCCTATGAATTATGGGTTTATGTTCCGATTATTCATGAAAAATATTTTAGTTATCTCTAAATTCTTATATGAATGATTATGATGGCTTTGTATTTCTCTTCGATCTATGGGTTTGGGTTTGCAAATTAAATTAATTTATCTTCAGTGGGAGTCGTGCGTATTGATGGTTCAAGCTTGTGGTGCCGGCAGGCCCCTATGCACTTTTTATTAGGTTGGCGAATGGTAAAACCAAAGTTGTGCCTTGCTAGAAGAGTTTTATTCAAAGACGAATTATCAAGGGGGTCCCCATAACAACCCCAAATATGTTAGGAGCGCTCGTTATGGAACATAACACTCATATCGGAAACTAAGGCGGCAAGAGTGGAACAAATCACCAAGCAAAAGGTTGGGCCTTCCACCATTTATTAAGTGTATAGATGCATTAATTAAATAAACAACGTAGTGTGATATCCCAACATATCCATGTCCCAACATGGAACAAACTTCACGTGCAACTAGCAACGCTATTAGAAGGGTCGAGCAAGCGGTAACATAGCCAAACCATAGTTTTCTGGGATGTGGAGGGTTAGAGGCCTATCATGGCATCTTGGGAGGCTTGCTAAACAAGTGGTAGGTAGCAAGACACAATGATAGAAATGAGACAACTAGCTTAGCAAATATATTAATGGTATCCAAGGTAATTGTCATCTTGTCTGAAATCCCACTTGAAATAAGATCGAGTCCATGAAGTAGACGAACGGGCCTAGTCAAACGAATTCTAACACTCCCAAACAGTTTCTAAACTCTAGCGAGCAGAAGAAAATTGGGAAACAAACAAATGACATGGTAAACACCACATAATATATATTATATGACACACAAACAAATATTATGCATGTGCATTTAATTATGCATGGCATGGCACGCACAACAATCAAGTAGTACACATTAAGTGAAGTTCAATTGCAACAAGTTGCATATTGAAGAAACTCCACATTTGAATTCTTTAGTTCACACTCATTTATCTACCAAATAAGTTTAAATATTGTTTATTATGGCAAGAGGTGAAGCATAATCAAACTATTTATTTAGGCATTTTAAATGATGCCAAAAACAATATATAGTATTTCCTAAACAACCCCATATGTAGTTTTCAAAATTGATTCAGATCTGTCTAAAATACAATTTTATTGTTGTTAAATAGAAAAAGAAATGCCACCATGTTATTCTACACATTTTTCTAAGAAATTTAAATATATAGTTCATTTAATGCAGAGCTACAATTATTTAGATATGAATTAAACCGTTTTAGCATGACATTTAGGAAACTAATGCAAACAACAATTTAAACATTTTTATTATGAAAGAAAGTTGGATATTGTTAAACTACATGAAATTCTAAGCGTTTTACATATATAATTCATTATAGTCCAATGCACGCGTGATGAGTTATTATATGCATGAAGTTTGAGGTTTTTTGTGTAAAGCAGACAAATCACAGGTTGGAGCTCCGACAAGCCGACGACTTGACGTTGAACCGGCGGATCCACGGGGTGTCGGCTCATTGTGAGATAAATGTAGGGAGAGAAAGAGTGTTATCGGAAAGACAAGGGGAGGGAAAAGGGGTGAATAGCTCATGTGCGACATATTTGACATGAATTGAAAGAATGCGACGTCGTTGATGAGAATAGATGAGGCGCATCGTTTTTATGTCAATAATAGCTCCTATACGACCAGGTGGTTAAAACAAGTAGAACAGTCCGTCAACAGGTTGTGTGGTTATGTTAAAGCAGGGGTTAAACTAATCAGTGCAAAAATGATGGGTCCCACTTGGCAGTGCATCGAGGTTAACGTTTCCCCGTGACTGAACCCGTCTTGCTCCCCTGCTCCCCGGGTACCCCTCTCCCTTCTTCGTTATCGACAGTGATGATAGCAGTCGAGGAGCTTTTGTTCTGGGCTATGTCATCGGTGGATCTTTCATTCACAGCCGCGGTCGCATATGTGGTGAGTGTATTCGGCGGTTGCATCTCGAATTAGATGTCAGCAAGTGGGGTGGCCTCTTTTTTTGACGGGATCCAGATTGGGGGGCGGCGGTGGCATTGGACTAACTGAACGAGATGGAGCCGCTGGAGACTAGGTAATGTGCACCCTTTCCAACTAGTGTGATATGTGCCTCATCTATTTCTGCTACCTCACACTGCCCTCCATTGACAAACAAGGGCCATGGTGCTCGGACATTCGAATTCACTGTTGAATTTTTTTCCATCTAAGGAGAAACTAGTTGATGGTATTTTGCAGGGCATAGAGAGAGGTACAATTGTGAAATGGGAGGTTGAATTTGGAGAGATTGATCCACAAGAAATGCAAAGCATGGAAGAGAGGCCGTGAAGAATGTTGTCGAGAAAATTGGGGAGAGCATTTTTTGGGGTCCAAAGCAAGAGGTGGCATTGTTACGGGTTGATAATTGGAAGGGTGCATATGTGAGAATTGAGAATGGTGAAGAAATTGTTGATGAAACCGAACGGCAAGACGGCTGGGTAAGCAAATGGATGTCAGCGTACCTGACATGTGATACCCACAAGGAAGCGATGACCTCCACTCCAATACTGTCCAACGATCCGCGCGGCCAAGGCTGACCAACCCACACTACCACGGCCAGCGTGGGCCAACTGAAGACAGACACAACCACTACTTGAAGCCACACACAGAGAAGGGAAGGATCAAGTGGATCACGGACCCGACGGCGGCGGCTACCTGTTCTTCCTTCTACCCGACCCCCTTCCACCAATTCATGTAATCCGCCTGTAATAGCTACCTGTGACTCGAATTCGTGAGCTACAATAGTAGATCGAGTGAATATAGTGTTGGTTACCTAACATCTGGTATCAGAGACCGGTCTGCTACTCTCGGCGCCTCGATGTGGCGCATCTGATCGAGGCGCGGGCGCTGCGCCAACCTCGTGATTCGCTGGATGCCATGGATCCTAGCGTATCTGCTTTCCTTACCTAGTTCGAGACCAGGATCAAGGCCGCGATCGAAGCCAACATTAAGGCCCAGTAGACCATGGTGGCCAAAATCGACGACCTCCTCGCCTAGAGGCCTGATCTCGAGCGTCGTGTCGCTGATGTGGGCAAAGTGGTCACGACGCTGGAACTCGTGCTGTAGGCAACCCTTGTGGGGCCCAATCCTGCTACGGCGACTGATCAAGTGGGGACGACGCTTTCCACCGAATGGGTGTGTTGGGCACGGCGGTCTCCATCTGCAACGGGGGCCCACGGCAGCATCCCTTGTGACACCGCCGCTGCTCCTGGCCAATGGTTAGCTTGAAGCCATTTCTCCTTTGATTCCACCGTCGTCGTTCCCTCACGCGAGCGAGATGCTCACCGTCCTCGGCCAAGCACACCCCTCTGTCTCGTTCCCACAGTTTGTGGGCGATAACCCAAACCTGTGGAAAACACTGTGCGAGCAGTATTTCTCCATGTTTGGTATTGTTCCTTCATTTTGGGTTCCTATGGCAGCGCTCAATTTCTCTGGACCTGCAGCTATTTGGTCGCAATCCATAAAAAAGCACTTGGGCGAGTTCGAGAGGGAGTCGTTCACGGCCTTGTTGTGTACAAGGTTCGGTCGCGATCGTCCCTAGATGCTGATACGACAGTTTTACATTGCGCGGCAAACATTGACTGTGCCCGATTACATAAGAAATTTGAACTCATTACAAATCATTTGAATTCATACTCAGATTCCATACACCCTTACTATTTTCTCACTCATTTTGTTGAGGGACTGAGGACTGACATCAGGGCGGCGGTGGTGGTGCAACGACCACCTGATCTGGACACTGCTTGCGTGTTGGCACTGCTCCACGAGGAGGTGGCTGATGGTTTTTTTGGCTCATTACCAAGACCATCGGAGGCGGCCCCACGCACGGCTATGCCGCTGCCATTGCCTCCACCACCGACTCGTCAGAAGACACCGACGATGGCCACCCATCACCGTGGCATTGATGCTGCCTGCGCCGACGCATCGAACCTCAATACACCGTGGGATTACAGGCGAGCCCGCGATCTCTATTTCAAGTGCCGCGAGAGGTGAGGGACGATCATGTCTGCCCCACTTCTGTACAACTGCATCTTGAGGAGGAACTTCTCGACATGTTCGACCTCGACAACTTCATCGACACTCAACTGCCACCTCCGAGCGTTGCGGACGACTCCGTCATGGCCATACCTCTGTCACCAGTGACTCGTGGAGTTTCTGTCAAGGCATTCCAATTGCACGATTGGATTCAACGATGCGAGGTGCTCCAGTTGGTGGACTCGGACAGTTCCAACTCCTTCGTCGACGCACACCTAGCAGTGTCTCCATCACGCGTTCTACCCATGCCCAAGCAGGGGCGCGTCCGTGTCACTAACGGCAACAAGATGATATGTCCGTCCTTCGTTCCAAGCTGTCCCTGGTACTCACAAGGCCACGAGTTCTCCACTGAGTTGAAAGTGATTGCACTCGGCACTTACGACGCCATCCTAGGGATGGACTGGCTCGAGGAGCACAGTCCCATGATGTTAGATTGGCGCAACTGCTTCATCAAAATCTCCAGTCTAATGGGTCCTCTCCGGCTGGTAGGTCATGATTCTGCGTCCATTGTGTGTGAGTCTATCAACAACATTCAACTACAAGGCCTCTGCACCAAAGGGAGAGTATTGCACATCATTCATCCGCGCGTTGTCAGAACCGCCAGTGAACCATCAGCGCTGATCCCAGACTGCATTTAGCGCATCATCAATGATTTTCCGGATGTCTTCGCCGAGCCCACATGTGTGCCTCCTCGGCATGTTTGTGATCACCGGATACCTCTTATTCCGGTGCACAACCAGTGAACTTCAGGACGTACCGCCACAAGCCTGAGCACAAGACGGAAAAGAAGCATAAGTGGAAGAACGGATCACATTGGGCATCATTCAACGCAACACCAGTCCCTTCTCCTCATGAGTCATCCTCGTCAACAAAAAGGATGGGACGTGATGCATGTGCATCGCTTACGGGCACCTCAATGCACTCACGGTTGTCGCCAAGTATCGAGTACCACTGATTAAGAACTCATGGACAAACTACATGGCGTAGCCTAGTTTTCTAAGCTTGATCACTGTGCATGCTACCACCAAATCAGGCTCGCACCAGGCGAAGAACACAAAACACCCATTCAAACCCACCAAGGACATTTCGAGTTCAAGGTGGTCTCCTTCAGACTCGTAGGTACACGAGCGACATTCCTGGGCACAATGACAACAACCCTCGAACCCCTCAACTGTGTCTGTGTGCTCCACTTGTTCGATGACATTTTGGTCTTCAGTGCATATTTGCTCGACCATGTCATTCATCAACGGCAAGTCCTATAGATTCTCTGCCAGGATAGTTGGAATGTCAAGCTTAGCAAGTCTGACTTCGGTCAACAACAGATCTCATACCTCGGCCACACCATCAGTGAAAGGGCGTGTCCACCGAGCCCTCCAAAATTGTCACAGTGGTTAACTCGACAGCACCCATGGACATCAAAGGAGTCCGTAGTTTCCTGGATCTCGCAGGATACTACTACCCATTCGTCAGGAATTTCAGCGTGATCGCACGACCTCTGTTCAGTGTGCTCAAGAAAGGCGTTCCGTTTCTATGGACCCCCATCACTAACACTACATTTAAAGTGCTAAAACAACAACTGGTCTTATCCCTTGTGTTGGCTCTTCCCAACTTCAAGCATTTGTTCACAGTCAAGACAGACACCGGCGACCACGACATTGGAGCCATTCTGCAATAGCAGGGGCATCCGATTGCTTTCATGAGCAAGGCACTCATCCCATGCTATCAAGGCATGTCCACTTACAAGAAGGAGTACCTAGCAATCATTGTGTTTGTTGTTCAATGGTGTCCCTATCTTCGGCATGCGGAATTCGACATTGTTAGTGATCAAAACAACCTGGTTCATTTGGAGGAGCAGTGCCTAACGACACCGTGGTAGGAGAAGGCTTTCACCAAACTGCTCGGTCTACACTATCGCATTCGCTACAAAAAGGGCATTGAGAATGTCGGCGCTGATGCTTTATCAGGGGCCAACCCCTCGGACACGCTGACTGCCATCACATCATGACAGCCAGCATGGCTCGAGGACACTGCCAACAGTTACATCAACAACCCTCGGGCCGAGCCCTTATTGGAGGAACTTGCCATGGGGGAAGACGCAAAGGGGCGTTTCTCGTTGCAGGAGGGCATTCTACGCTTCCTTGGCAGGATTAGGCTGGGAGGAAACACTGAAATTCAACAGAAGATCATCTCAGTGTTTCATGACATCCCCGTTGGCCGACACTCGGGCTTTCGTGTGACCTATCAGCGCATCCACCGCCTCTTTGCATGGCCTAAGATAAAGACACATGTCCTACAATACCTCCGTTGTTGACTCGGAAGCGTCCTAGTTCGCAGGGGTGTCGCCAAAGACGTACTCATCTCCAAACTCCGGTCCTTCCATGTCTGGTCAATAACATAACCAGTGGCAAGCCAATGAGTACTTTGAATGTACTCGCAAACAGCCCATGATATGTACAATGAAAGTGAAGGATAACAATATCATGCATTTCTAGTAGAACTCATCGGGGTGGAATGATCATGTATGTGCATCAATTTAAAGAACAGGTTACAGATATCAACATATCTGTCGAGGGCTGAACCATCCGGGTTCACCCTATATGCCAAGTCTCCGAACTTGGTCATATCATTGCTATCATAGCAACACCTTTCTCATTACCACACACACATACTCACGCTACGCACACTTGGTTTATGCGGAAATATCAGGACGTAGTTTAAGCAGGATTACCCAACTATCCTTGACCGTGGACACGGCTATTCGAATAGTTTACACTCTGAAGAGGTAGTACGCTGGACGCACGAGATCCGGGAAACTTCCGTGTCATCCACGACTCGCGGTATATCACATACCCGAGGTAAGTACCCGATCAATTTCTTTCCCCTGACGATACTAGACAAAGAGGTCCACTCGATTGGTACCCAACCCACATGTCGTACGTCTTACGAGCACCAACTCTAGACAGTACCGACCATGCAGGGACCAATGGTGTGACTGGAACACATAAAAATGGCATAGTCGTCCTACCCAGCATGACCCAATCACGAGAGTGACCACAAATCACTCCCGCCACTAGTAATGTGGCTCTTTGCTAGCACCGACCAGAGTAATTAACATAGCCCCGTCCCATAAGGTGTAATGTGGTCGTACTGGTAAGGTTGGGACGGTCGACACATCATAAATCTAATCCCATTTTCGAAACCTTACTCACACAAATACCAGGTGCATCACTTCACCAAAAGTGACCACCTAACTCATCATCACCCTCGGGCATTAGTGGCACCCGACGGGGCTTTCATAAACTCTTGCTTTATGACAACAACATGCTCATGATGGTACTACTGCTATCTTTACTTGTCAACATGGTTTTAGCATGACCCTCAAGGGGTAGGGTCAAGCTCAATGCAAAATACTCTGGAGGAGCCTTCGGTAAAATCATATCAAATGACTACCGACACTTATGATCATATGCAACGGGAATACTTGCTATTATAACATGCAAAGTAACATATGCTCAGTCATGGTCAAAGGGATGCTTGCCTTGGTCAGCTAAGTATCCGGGGTCTTCGAGGCCTTCCGCTCTGATTCCCTCATCACACGGATTTTCTATCGTCGATCAAACAATAAATAAGGAATAGCTCACACAGAAACAGTCCACAAAGTCATTTTAAAAATGTTCCCTATTACTAATAAATCTAAGATATCATTATAAAATACTTGCCTTAATTTTCCTTGAAGGAATATTTTTGAAAACAACCAAGCACAAGAAAAACTATTCCATTTTAGCCCTTTTTAATATTGTAAAATAGATTAGTTGCTGGAAAAATTCATCTAAGCATATCATTAAATACTACACATTTTTAGAAGAATAACAGTGGAAGAATTATATTTTTACACTAGTTAAATGTTTTTATAAAAATCTTAGAAATCCAGGTTTAAAAATAAAAAGAAAAACAGGCCAGCTCCTAGCGTGGCTCGGCCCAGAGCTGAGCTGGCCCAGGCGCGCGCGCCGTCAGGTTTGAACCTGACGTGCGGGGCCCTGCGGTCAGTGGCCGAGGCCAGCGCGTGGGAGCAGGCTGGGCCACCGACAGGTGGGGCACACCTGTCGGGGTCTTCTCCTACCTCCAGCCAGAGAGGAGGAGGAGGACGCTGATGTGGTTGCCGACGTGCTCAAGCTCCAATGAACACAGGAATGGGTTCGCCTGACCATCGCCTACCTGCTGGTGGTTGAAACAACGACGGGGAGGCAGGGGTTCGCCGGCGACGAGGAGGCCATGGCGGAGGGGTTTCGGGAAGTGGTCGAGGGGGTGGCTAGAGACACGGAAAAGCTCGGGCGAGTTAGGGGAAAGCTTCGTGGGGTCAAGGGGGTCAGTTTTGTGGGTTGAGGGGCGCAGGAGCCGTCGTGTAGGCGGAGATCGACCAGAGCTCCGAGGCGGAGGGGCCTCGATCGATCTCGAGCACCGGGGCTCTGCTGGGTTGCCGGGGTGGCTAGGGAGGTGCTGGTGGATGCGGCGAAGCTATCTGAGGGGTGCTGGAGCGAGGGGGGGCTATTTATAGGACCGCGACGGTGAGCACACTAGGGAGCACCGGTGACTCACTGTGGCGCGCATGGGGGTGCAGAGAGACGTTGGGGTTGAAACCACGGTCTCAGGACATGGTATTGGACTGCCTGAACCGTCTGCTGCAGAGAGAGAGAGAGAGGAGAGCCGTGGATTCGTGGCCGCACAAGCTTGGCCGAATCTGGAGCGTGCGGGCACGCGTCGCTTGAGCTCTAGGAGGGGCCCTGAGGCTTGCCCGACACAGAGGGGCTGTCGGGGAGGAGGTTTGACATCTCGGTGGAGGCTGGAACTCGCCGAGGGTGTCGCCCCCACCTCGGTGACTCCCTGTAGCGCGTCCAGAGCGCAATTTTGGCATGCCACGGCATGCTGGTGCGCTCTGAGGAACTTTGGACGTGTCTAGCATGTCCTGGCACTTGTTGGGGGTGTGGCTAGCCGTTTGGTTTTAGTGGGAGCTTCGGCTGGTCAAAGGAGGCAAGAAATAATGGTGCTGTCAGTCATGAACTGAAGTCTAAATTGGGGTTTTTGGCCTTTCCACTTTGAACCAGTGAGGGGCCAGGTTACTAGGGTTAGATACAGGTGCTGGCTACTTAATCTTAGAGTTTGAAGCAAAGGAGTTTGGTTTAGCTGTCGCTAAGGTGGCTTTTTCCTGTCTGTTAGAAGGTGTTCGACTGTGGTCACAGGGGGTTGCACCCCACCACTGGTGCTGAGACTTAGCAGGTTTGGTTTTGGTGATAAACCATGGAGTTCCACCAAATTTGAGCTCCAATGGACAAGTTTAGCTTTGTAAACTTGAAATCACTCCAATATGACCAGATATGTTCCTTCCAAAGGGAGTGTGGACAAACTAAGTCCCACATATCCTGTTTTTGGTGTAGAACCCTCATTTGAGGTATTAGGCACTCCTGTCATTGGACAAACTTTGCTATGTAGAGTTTCTCTAACTTGATTCTGGACTGACAGGGTTTTTGGGTTATATGGGGTCCTTATCCACCTTTTATCAAGGTGAAACTTTATGTGGATACCGAACTTGGCTTAGGGACATCAGTTAAATTTTCTAGGAATTTATTGAGAATATTGCCTTTGGAAATATTTCAAAATGCCAAAACAGATAGAAATAGCTTTTATAGCTTTAATCAATAAATATAATATAAAATGGGGTTTAAAATCCTACGTATGGAAAATATGTCTTTCTGATCATCTCTAAATTTAATCTGATTTTTCCAAAGAAGAAAAGTATTTTTCCATGTTGGAATACCAATTCTGACCTTAGAAATGGACAGGTTATTTAATTAGGAAAATACTCAAAAAAATAATTATTTTTGTGGTTTTGAAATATAAAGATAGGTAAAAATGAGATTACCAAATATGAGTAGTAGCATTGCTTGCTATCAAAGACATGCAGTGCAACTCAAGGTGGTTTTACTATGGTTATCAAAGGTTTTTGGAAATCAGTATAATACCAAAGGAATTTAGGGTTTTAAAACCTCACATGATCAAGGATACAAGCATACAATGTCAATCATGGCACTCACAACATTAGTTTGGAAAAAGTTTTAACAAGCTCAGAATTTTACAACACACACAGGTGATAGCAAAAACAGGGTGTGACAGACCTATCCCCCATACTAGAATCTCGTCCCCGAGATTCCTAAGTTAGGTGCTAAAAAGGTCTGGGAATTCAGATCGGAGAAAATCTTCACACTCCCATGTAGCTTCGGCTTCGGTGTGGTTGCTCCATTGAACCTTGAAATACTTGATGGTGCGGCTTCGAGTGCATCGCTCTCCTTCATCTAGAATGCAGTTTGAGCTCTCGCGATAGGTGAGATTAGACTGAAGGTCAATGGCCCGGTGATCAATGTCCATATAAGGATCGGAACAACTTGGCGTCTGGAGACACTTCCGAAGTTGTGACACGTGGAAAACGTTGTTCACACCCAAAAGTTCCGGAGGTAAATCCAGCTGATAAGCGACCTCTCCACGCCTTGCCGTGATATTGAATGGCCCAATGAACCTTGGAGCAAGCTTCCCCTTAACATGGAAATGCTTGGTTCCCTTGAGAGGTGTGACACGGAGGTACACCAGGTCTCCGGGAATGAACTCCACATTCCTGCGGCGAGAGTCCGCATAACTCTTTTGTCGCGACTTGGGTGCCTTTAGATTTTCTTGGACTAGTTGGACATTCTCTTCTACCCGGTGCAAAAGTTCTGGTCCGAAAATCAGCCCTTCTCTGGTTTCTGACCAGTTGAGCGGGGAGCGGCATTTCCGTCCGTACATCACTTCGAACGGGTCCATCTGGAGACTAGACTGGTAGTTGTTGTTGTATGAAAACTCAGCGAACGACAGAAAATCTTCCCATTTGGCTCCATGCGCAGAGCATATCTTTGAGTATCTGATTCACCCTTTCCGTCAGTCCTCCCATCTGCGGGTGGAAGGCGGTGCTGAAAGAGAGCTTGGTACCGAGGGCTTCCTGAAGTTTCCTCCAAAACCTCGAGGTGAACTGCGTGCCTCGGTCAGATACAATCTCCTTGGGAACTCCATGAAGGATTACTATGCGCTCGATATAGAGACTAGCCAACTTGTTCCCGTCATATGTGGTGTTGACAGGGATGAAATGGGCCACCTTGGCCTAATGGTCGACAATAACCCATACCGAGTTATGGCCCTTGCTTGACCTTGGTAGACCGGTAACGAAATCCATCCCTACCTTGTCCCACTTCCATTATGGCACCTGGAGAGGTTGTAGCAGTCCTGCGGGTCGTTGATGCTCAGCCTTAACTTGCTGACACACATCACACTTGGCCACATACGACGCGATTTCCCTCTTCATGTCGTGCCACCAGAATCTTTCTCAGAGATCTTGATACATGTTGGTACCACCGGGGTGAATGGAGTAGGGTGTATCATGAGCTTCCCATAGGATGAGTTCCTTGAGTTCGGCCTTGTTGGGTACGCATAAACGTTTCCCAAACCACACCACTCCTTGATCATCCTCCAAGAATCCTAGGGCCTTGCCTTCTGGAATCTTCTTCTTGATACCTTTGATACTCTTGTGACCCTTCTGGGCCTCCTTGATGTCGTCTTCCAGCATTGGTTTGACTTCGAGATTATCTAGGAATCCTGGTTCCACCAGTTCCAGTCCGAAGTTCTCCAGTTCTTCGTATAAGGCGGGTTGCCTTTCCTTAAGCATGACGTTTAAGGTGCTCGTCTTTCGACTCAAGGCGTCGTCCACTACATTTGTCTTACCGGGGTAATATTGAATGCCGAGGTCGTAGTCTTTGATTAACTCCAACCATCTCCGTTGCCTCATATTCAATTCCCTTTGGGTGAAAATATACTTCAGACTCTTGTAGTCCGTGTATAGTTCAGATCGCTTCTCCAGAAGGTAATGTCGCCATGTCTTCACGGCATGCACTACTGCTGCCAACTCGAGATCATGGGTGGCATAATTCTCCTCAGGCAGGCGCAGTTGCCGCGACAAGTATGCCACGACCCTGCCATCGTGCATTAGAACCCCACCTAGCCCGGTCCTTGAGGCATCGCAATATATCACGAACTCCTTGTTGATATCTGGCGTGGCCAATACCGGGGCGGTGGTTAGCCTCTTCTTCAACTCTTGGAAGCTTGCCTCACGTTCTGGCGTCCATTCGAACTTCTTGCCTTTCTTCAAGAGCTGAGTCATAGGTCGCGCGATGCGGGAGAATCCTTCTACGAACTTGCGGTAGTACCCTGCGAGTCCGAGGAAGCTCCTGACTTCCTTCACGTTGATTGGCAATTCCTAGTTGGTTACCGTGGTAATCTTAGAGGGATCAACTGCCAATCCACTTGCTGTCATGGTATGACCTAGGAATCCAACTTCGTTCAGCCAAAACTGGCATTTGCTGAACTTGGCATACAGTTGGTGCTCTCAAAGCTTTTCCAATACTAACCTCAAGTGTTGCTCATGCTCTTCTTCAGACTTTGAAAAGATTAATATGTCGTCAATGAATACGATGACAAACTTATCCAAATATTCCATGAAGATCTTATTCATGAGGTACAGGAAGTAAGCTGGGGCATTCGTCAATCCAATGGACATGACGGTGCATTTGTACAGACTGTACCGGGTCACAAATGCCGTCTTTGGAATGTCTTCGGGTCGAATGTTTAGTTGGTAATATCCAGATCGAAGGTCGATCTTGGAGAATACCTTTGCTCCATTAAGCTGGTCGAACAAGTCTTCAATCTTGGGGAGTGGAAACTTGTTCTTGATTGTGACCTCATTGAGTGAACGGTAATCGACGCAAAGTCGGATTGTCCCATCCTTCTTGGACACGAAGAGAACAGGCGATCCCCAAGGTGACACACTTGGACGAATAAACTCTTTCCTGAGTTGCTCATCCATTTGCTTCTTCAACTCCGCTAGCTCTTCGGATCCCATCCTGTAAGGCTTCTTATAGATAGGCCTTGATCCGTGCATGAGTTCGATGATGAACTCGATGTCTCGGTCAGGAGGCATCCCTGGTAGCTAATCAGGAAAGACATCCGGGTACTCACAGACTATTGGCACTCGGTCGAGTCCTTCCTCTGATAGGTTGTTAACTCGTGGCACCCGAGTGGGTACTAGGTCAAAGGCATACTTGACTTTGACCCCTTGGTCACTTGTCATGGTAATGGCCCTATTAGCACAGCCCAAGATACTCTGATGCTTGGCCAACCAGTCCATACCGAGGAGTACTTCTAGGCCTTCCGACTTAAGCACAATGAGATCCGCTGAGAAGCTCGTCCCATTGATAACGATCCCAACCTTTCTACACCCTAGGTTGGTTCTCAAAACTACTCCCGGGGTTTGAATTACCATATGCCCATGAAGCAAGGTAGGTTCTAGTCCACACTTTTCCGCAAACTTTTGCGTAACAAAGGAATGCGAAGCACCACAATCAAACAATATTGTTGCTGGGGTAGAGTTGACGAGGAACGTACCCAGAATGCAGTCCGGGTCTTCCTGTGCCTCTTCCACAGAAATATGATTAATCCGCCCCGTGTTGTGATACTGCTGATTGCGGGGAGCCTGGTGCTCCTTGGCCTGGATTTGGTGCATTGGGGCGCGGAACATCGGGTTTCTTATTGGGGCACTGCCTGGAATAGTGCCATGGTTGTCCACACCCGAAACAGGTAACTTGCGCTGGAAGATTGGTCTTGCTCCCACCGTTGTTTGGCGGAGTGCTTGCTGGCTTGATGCTGACTTGCTGAGGTTGGTAATTCTGGCGAAATGTTGGGTGCTTGTACTGCTGCTGCTGATAGTTGGGTCTTGCTGGGGCTGACTGCCATGGTCGTGGTTTTGAGTTGATCGGTCCTCCACTACTTACTAGCTTGCGCTTACGGGTGTCGTCCATTGCATGATGCTTGTCTTCCAACATAAGAGCCTTATTAACCAGGTCACTGAAGGTCCGACATTCGCAAGCAACCAGTTGATACTGGAGTGACTGTTGTATTCCTTCCATAAAGCGCTCCACTTTGGCAGCCTCAGTGCTGACATCTTCAGGTGCATATCACGATAGAAGGTTGAACTTCTGCAAATACTCCTTGACTGATCCACTGCCTTGCCTTAAGGCTCGGAATTCCCGCTTCTTAATGGTCATCATCCCCAGAGGAATGTGAGCGGCGCGGAATCCATCCTTGAACACGGCCCAAGTGATGACTTGCCCGGCTCGCATGATCTGAAATCCATCCCACCAAGCTCTGGCTGTGCCTCCGAGACAGTGGGTTGCATAGAGAACTTTCTCGTTGTCATCAATGCACTTGACCAACGTGAGAAGGTCTTCGATAGTGCAGATCCAGTCATCAGCATCCAAGGGCTCAGTCATTTCCGTGAATATGGGCGGCGTAGTCCGCATAAACTCAGATAGAGTTGAGAGACCGTTGCCATTCCCGTTCTGAGGCGGGTGGTTCACCAAAGTTTGAGCCAGCTGCCGGATAGCGTCATTGTTGGCTTGACGCTCCTCCCGAAGAGCTTGAAGGAACTGAGCCATGGTCAAGCTTTCAGGGGGAGGCGGCGGCGGAGGAACATCGTCTTGCCGCTGATGGTGATCTCTAGGTTGAGCTTCCCCTCCGGTTCCCTGTTGTTGTACTGAAGAGGCAGACCGGGGTTGCCGAAAGTGCTGTTGCGACTTGCATTCACCATCCTGTCAGGGGAGTAGACAGGTCAAATTCTGCTGAACCGGTTCCACTCGAAAGGGATGACGTTCTAGTAAAGAGGGGGTCTGGTGTGTGCTAGTGTGCAAGGTTTTCTGACAAAGGTTTTTGAAAGAACTACTGCATTAATTTAAAAGCAAGCGATGCAGGTGCTCACACGCTGCTCAAGGAAGATGTGACTTGCATCCAACAGGTTCACATAACATCCGGGTCATAAAATCCTGATACAAGAACTCCTACGTTGGGTACATCCTACGCTGTTACGCGATCGACTGCGCGGTCTCATAAGCCGGCTCTGTGGGATCTTCGCCTTCATCTTCATATTTGTCTTCATCTTCATTAGTGCTTCCTTTCCTTGAAGGGGTAGGGGAAGGAAGTAGACCATCTCGACGTCTCTTGGTTGGTGAGGTAGCGAAAAGCTCGGTGTACTCTTCTGGGGTTAAATGTCGACTCTGAAGAGGAACAGCCTGAAGCAGGGGTATTCCTCCTCCGAAAGCAAAGCCAGGTGATACCACAAGTGCTCCTTCTTTCTTCACCTTGATGTTCTTCATCTTCTCCATACGAAGTAGGTCCTTAACTTGGTGCAGCTCTTGGTGAATCCTAGGTGACTCCTTGATCAAAAGATGCGTCAAGGTGTCTGAGGAGAGGCTGAAGTAGGTCTGAAATCTTTATGGCATCCCGTCCTCAGATGAGGGGTTGAGTGTCCAGCTTCCGTCTATCTTATCCTGAACAAAAGGTAAGTGACGAGTAGTGGGTTCGTTCGCCATCTCAGGAAGGATGTCACGGAGTCGCACGAGTGCCTCTCGTGCTGCAGTCTCCACGGCCAACATGAGATCCTCCATTGGTGGCCCTTCAAAGAACGAACTAGTCGGGGAGTCATTAGCCTTCACTATCACGTCCACGTGATACTTCTTGGTGTCGGCGTTAACCCAGTGTTCGTGGTAGAGAAAGACGGGCGTGCGACGCACTTGACACTTCTCGAGGCTATCACTCAAAAGCAGAGGAAAGCCCGTTTCCAGAAGCGTCTCGAGTACGACGGTCATCTACAAGGTGTAGAGGAGAGGGTTAGAAATATATAGTGGGTGCAGTTCTCCGGTCAATCTATGTGCACTAATTGTCCGGCTATCGCCCATGCTACCTAAGGCTTCCAATAGTTAGGATGGCTCTGATACCAGCTCTGTGGGGACCCCGACTTACTAGTCGAGAATCGCCGTGCTCAGTGATCCCAGAGATCAATGCTCACCGAACACAGATACTGAATACAGAGTCTTACATCCAAGTACCGATTATTACAACACGTGACCGAAGGGTCAAGTTCACAAGACAGGGCCTAAGGCCAAATCACACGAGTACACTAATAGCGGAAAACAAGGGGGGCTAAGTGGGTGCCCATGCCATCAAGCCTACACCGACAGGCATTCTGACTCGGAAGCGTCCTAGTTCGCAGGGGTGTCGCCGAAGACGTACTCATCTCCAAAGTCCGGTCCTTCCATCTCTGGTCAACAATATAACTAGTGGAAAGCCAATGAGTACTTTGAATGTACTCGCAAACAGCCCATGATATAAACAATGAAAGTGAAGGATAACAATATCTTGCATTTCTGTTAATACATGACGGTTACTATCCGTCATGGACTTGCACGAAACTGTCAGGGAAGGGAAGACGTGACGGATTTAATTTTCGTCATGTATATCGCGTCATAATTTGACCACCACGCGCTCCACGACGGATAATCCAAATCCGTCACCGATCATGACGGTTTAGATCCGTCACCGATGTCATTTAACTTGCTAGCACATAACGCCGTTAACTTGTTTACCAGTTCATCATGTGACATGGATCTGACGTGGCAGCCCATGTAGTAATCAGCCTAGCTAAAAATTTGGCCCACCAAATTTCATCTTAGTCCAAGAGTGGCCATTAATTGCAATTTAAGCCCATTAATTTCAAGTAAGGCCCACTAAGTTTAGTCCATGACATTCACCTATAGCACATTTCCATGGTCCATGGAAATTTAGAACAATAAGAATTTGACAAAAACAATATGTTCATGCAATTAAAAACAAAAAATTACATAGAACACATGCAAAAACACACATGTACAGGAGGAAAGAAAGAAGACCCAAGAAGGTTAATTTTACAAGCATGTCTCGAAGAACACTATATTACTCTACAACCAACACCACCACCCCCCATCAAGCGAGGACTTGGACTCGTCGGACGTCAACCGAGGATCATCCCAGATTGCTGGTTGTAAATCCGTCCATCCACACCAAATGCTCCCATAAACCAATATCTGCACACGGTGAAAAATATGTCGCATTATAAAATATTATAGCTCATAGATTAAAGTAGAAGTAGCTTATTACATGTCATCAATTTCTACATTTTTTCACTCCCACAATGCAGAGTAGTGCAACAAAATCAATCATGTGAAAAGAAATATCTAGCGGCAACAAAAAAGAATGATGAGCACACGTAGATCAATAGGTGGTAGTAAACTCTGTTGTGGATATTAGATAAAGCTGGAGGCTATCACAACACTAAAGTCGAATCATGCTATGTAAACCTTATGAAATTCCTACGATGCAGTTTCTCATGTGCCTATTTGACGTGAGTTCCAAGCTATCACTACACTAAAATCGTACCTAGTTTCTACGCACAAGCTTCATTCAATTATCATATGTCCAATGCACAAAATAACTATGGGTTGAGAAACAAGGAGCTACTTCTACAGTTATCTAGTAGCACTAAGAAATTGGATATACCCTGAAGAACATTATGCACATATTGTTGACTCTTGACAGTTAAAACTTAAAACAAAAAAGATATATAGTGAAAATAGGACGAACAGGCTATGAAGGGGACAGTAATGGATCTATGTAAGAATGTGGACATAAATCCGGGTGTTGAGAAATCTGCATGGTCAGAACTAACAAGTACTACCCCTATCTCAAAATATAGGCATGGTGAGAATTTGTTTTATAGAAAAATATTTACTCAATGTAAGAATTGCTATGTTATCCTAAGAGCAACAAAATTGAGTACATCTATCTTACACAAGTTCTGCATCAAATAAAAATTGCACACTAGTATACTATACCACACAACCACTTGTTAGTACACAATATACACATCGTTAATTATTTGTCTACAACTATATCGAAGAGTAAAGTGGTAGTTAATATAAAAATATAGATATATGCCAGACTACTAAAAATAACTAGCATCGTCCAAGTTTTCGTTAGGGAGTAAACGTGAACCACCACACAGCTTGTCTAACTAATATATCTCACAAATTCTGGACTGCTAGTGCTCGCACGGAAATAGCCAGCAGTGCTAGTCTATCATTGGGTGTAACTTGCGAGTATCAGTAAACAAAGTGGCCACATTTCCTGCACCAGGTTTAGTCTAAAAAAAATGATGAGTCGTGGATAACTACGCGAAAAACAACAATCACTTGGAAAGAAAAATAAAAGAACAGCGGTGCTAGTCTATCGTTTTATAATGCTGCTAACGAACAAGTTAGACAATGACAAAAGAGTTCGGAATATGTATTTACCTCTTGTGTTCTGTCACCTTGTACCACTATTGCAAGGAAACCTATGTTGAATAATTGGATCACGAGCGATTATGTACAGAAATCAAGAGAACAACAAATCTGCAAGAGGAATGCATCTAAATTGACATATATGATATTGGTTCCCAATTTAGTCAATCACCTCACAGGCAGAGCCTATTTACTTTTGACTAAAAATTGTTGTCAGGTTGCTTAAAATGAATGTAACATGATGAATGATGTATATCTATAAACTAAATTGACACACAAACACATCTGGACCTCACAAACTATGTAAGCACCCCACATATATTTGTTACACGTACAGGTTGATGAAGAAAAGATGCAAATATATTTGTTACACTGTACTTTCTCCCTGTGAATGCATGTAGCAAAAAAAATGTTAGCTCAGATGGATACAATACAATTATCAAGGCGTCCCGCGTCCTAGTGGAGGTGGAGATATTTTTATCCGAATAGTGGTGGTTCGAACGCTCTCACAAAAAAAGGCTCACACTCCTGAACAATTATCAATGCGTCCTAGCGGGGCTGTAGTTCTTCCTTCTATCTACACGACCGTGCCACCACACTCACCGCAGAAAGATAAATATTTAACAGACGCCTAAACTGACTCACCTCGTCCGAACGCCACCACTGGCGTCACAACATTGGGCACCACATCCGACGCCGGCGCGGGTGCTGTGATAGGCGACGGTGCGGGATCTCCAGTTGCTGGTAGGCGCAACATCACCGGGACATCCACGAAGGGCCTGTTCTCGCGCTTTCATGATTACGTGTGCCCCCATCGCGGATCTGAGTACTCCATAGGGGAAGCGTGTGGGAGCGGTGGCGGAGCGAGAGAGGATGGGAAACATAGGTGGAGCGGGAGATGATCGGGACAACGGCGAGGGAGATCGGCGGGGAGGCAGCGGCGCCGGAGATCGACGGGGCAGCAGCCGCGCATGCAGGGAGGTTAGGCATGGATCAGAATCGGGAGGGGAGGGGGAGGGGAATCAGCGGCTGTGGATGGTGGTGGTCTGGTGGATTAGGGTTTTCGTTGTCGTGGCTAGAGGCGTGTGGCTATGGCCTCTCGGACTGTGGGTTGCAGCGTTAAATGGGCTGGCTCCAAAAACATTTTTACTCCCCGCGTCGACGACTTGAATGTTTTCTCCGCGCGCTTCCTGTTTCGGACTTTGCCGCATTAACTACTGGTTTATTCCTTCGTGCGCTTCTTGTTCAGACTTTGCCGCCTTGATGACCTGAATGTTTTTTTCTCGGCGCACTTTGCTTCACGTTGTTTCATACATGATGGTGTATATAGTGAGGAAAGCTAGGCCCGGTTGGTCTACCCGTGACGGTTTTTGTGATAGTACCTTGGCATCCGTCATTAAGGGGCTACCGTGTTAGGGCCCAAACACATCTTGCTAGTTGGTGACGATTTCGATGACGGAATTGCAAAACGTCATCAGGAATCCGTCACGGATTAACATATTTCTTGTAGTGACATATAACTCATCGGGGTGGAATGATCATGTATGTGCATCAATTTAAAGAATTACTCTTGAAGAACATGTTACAGATATCAACATAACTGTTGAGGGCTGAACCATACGGGTTCACCCTATATGCCAAGTCTTCGAACTTGGTCATATCATTTCTATCATAGCAACACCTTTCTCATTACCACAAACACATACTCACGCTACACATACTTGGTTTATGCGGAAATATCAAGACGTAGTTTAAGCAGGATTACCCAACTGTTCTTGACCGTGGACACGCCTATTCGAATAGTTTACACTCTGCAGAGGTAGTACGATGGACCCACAAGATCCGGGGAACTTCCGTGTCATCCACGACTCGCGGTATATCACATACCTGAGGTAAGTACCCGATCAATGTCTTTCCCGTGATGATACTAGACAAAGAGGTCCACTCGATTGGTACCCAGCCCACATGTCGTACGTCTTATGAGCACCAACTCTGGACAGTACCGACCATGCGGGGACCAACGGTGTGACTGGAACTCATAAAAATGGCATAGTCGTCCTACCCGGCATGACCGCATCACGAGAGTGACCACAAATCACTCCCGCCACTAGTAATGTGGCTCTTTGCTAGCACCGACCAGAGTAATTAACATAGCCCCCTCCGATAAGGGGTTACGTGGTCGTACTGGTAAGGTTGGGACGGTCGACACATCATAAATCTAATCCAATTTCCAAAACCTTACTCACACAAATACCGGGTGCATCACTTCACCAAAAGTGACCACCTAACTCATCATCACCCTCGGGCATTAGTGGCACCCGATGGGGTTTTCATAAACTCTTTCTTTATGACAACAACATGCTCATGATGGTATTACTGCTATGTTTACTTGTCAACATGGTATTAGCATGACCCTCAAGGTGTAGGGTCAAGCTCAATGCAAAATACTCCGGAGGAGCCTTCGGTAAAGTCATATCAAATGACTACCGGCACTTATGATCATATGCAACGGGAATACTTGCTATTATAACATGCAAAGTAACATATTCTCAGTCATGGTCAAAGGGGTGCTTGCCTTGGTCGGCTATGTATCCGGGGTCTTCGAGGTCTTCCGCTCCGATTCCCTCGTCACACGGATTTTCTATCGTCGATAAAACAATAAATAAGGAATTGCTCACACAGAAACAGTCCACAAAGTCATTTTAAAAATGTTCCCTATTACTGATAAATCTAAGATATCATTTTAAAAATACTTGCCTTAATTTTCATTGAAGGAATATTTTTGAAAACAACCAAGCAGAAGAAAAACTGTTCCATTTTAGCCCTTTTTAATATTGTAAAATAGATTAGTTGCTGGAAAATTTCATCTAAGCATATCATTAAATACTACACATTTTTAGAAGAATAACCGTGGAAGAATTATATTTTTACACTGGTTAAATGTTTTTATAAAAATCTTAGACATCCAGGTTTAAAAATAAAAAGAAAAACAGGCCAGCTCCTGGCCTGGCTCGGCCCAGAGCTGGGCTGGCCCATGGCCAGCCGATGGCCTGCCCAGGCGCGCGCGTCATTAGGTTTGACCCTGACGCGCGGGGCCCTGCGGTGAGTGGCCGAGGCCTGCACGGGGGAGGAGGCTGGGCCACCGACAGGTGGGGCACACATGTCGGGGTCGTCTCCTACCTCCAGCTAGAGAGGAGGAGGAGGACGCCGACGTGGTTGCCGACGTGCTCAAGCTCCAGTGAACACGGGAATGGGTTCGCCTGACCGTCGCCTACCTGCTGGTGGTCGAAACAATGACGGGGAGGCAGGGGTTCGCCGGCGACGAGGAGGCCGTGGCGGAGGGGTTTCAGGAAGTGGTCGAGGGGGTGGCTAGAGACACGGAAAAGCTCAGGCGAGTTCGGGGAAAGCTTCCTGGGGTCAAGGGGGTCAGTTTGGTGGGTTGAATTGTGCATGAGCCGTCGTGTAGCCGGAGATCGATCGGACCTCCGAGGCGGAGGGGCCTCGGTCGATCTCGAGCACCGGGGCTCTGTTGGGTTGCTGGGGTGGCTAGGGAGGTCCTAGTGGATGCGGTGAAGCTATCTGAGGGGTGTTGGAGCGAGGGGGAGGGCTATTTATAGGCCCGCGACGGTGAGCAGACTCGGGAGCGTCGGTGACTCACGGTGGCGCGCATCGGGGTGCAGAGAGACGTTGGGGTTGAAACCACGGCTCCGGACATGGTATTGGACTGCCCGGACCGTCTGGTGCAGAGAGAGAGAGGAGAGCCGTGCATTCCTGGCCGCGCAAGCTTGGCTGAATCTGGAGCGCGCGGGCACGCGTCGCGCGAGCTCTTGCGCGAGAGAGGAGGGGCCCTAAGGCTTGCCTGACGCAGAGGGGCTATCGGGGAGGAGGTTGGACATCTCGGGGGAGGCTGGAACTAGCCGAGGGCTTCGCCCCCACCTCGATGACTCCCTGTAGCCCGCCCAGAGCGCAGTTTTGGCATGCCACGGCATGCTGGTGCACTCTGAGGCACTTTGGACGTGTCTAGCATGTCCTGGCACTTGCTGGGGGGTGTGGCTAGCCGTTTGGTTTTAGTGGGAGCTTTGGCTGGTCAAAGGAGGCAAGAAATACTAGTGCTGTCAGTCATGAACTGAAGTCTAAATTGGGGTTTTTGGCCTTTCCACTTTGAACCAGTAAGGGGCCAATTGAGTGGGGTTAGATACAGGTGCTGGCTACTTAATCTAAGAGTTTGAAGCAAAGGAGTTTGGTTTAGCTGTGGCTAAGGTGGCTTTTTCCTGTGTGTCAAAAGGTGTTCGACAGTGGTCGCAGGGGGTTGCACCCCACCACTCGTGCTGAGACTTAATAGGTTTGGTTTTGGTGATAAACCATTGAGTTCCACCAAATTTGAGCTCCAATGGACAAGTTTAGCTTTGTAAACTTGAAATCACTCCAATATGACCAGATTTGTTCCTTCGAAAGGGAGTGTGGGCAAACTAAGTCCCACAAATCCGATTTTTGGTGTAGAACCCTCAATTGAGGTATTAGGCACTCCTGCAAAGTTTTAGCCTAATTGGACAAACTTTGCTATGTAGAGTTGCTCTAACTTGATTCTGGACACACACGGTTTTTGGGTTATTTGGGGTCCTTATCCACCTTTGATCAAGGTGAAACTTTATGTGGATACCAAACTTGGCTTAGGGACATCACTGGAATTTTCTAGGAATTTATTGAGAATATTTCCTTTGGAAATATTTCAAAATGCCAAAACAGAGAGAAATAGCTTTTATAGTTTTAATCAATAAATATAATATAAAATGGGGTTTAAAATCCCATGTATGGAAAATATATGTCTTTCTGATCATCTCTAAATTTAATCAGATTTTTCCAAAGCAGAAAAGTATTTTTCCATGTTGGAATACCAATTCTGACATTAGAAATGGACAAGTTATTTAATTGGGAAAATACTCACAAAAATTATTTTTGTGGTTTTGAAATATAAAGATTGGTAAAAATCAGATTACCAAATACGAGTAGTAGCACTGCTTGCTATCAAAGACATGCAGTGCAACTCAAGGTGGTTTTACTATGGTTATCAAAGGTTTTTGGAAATCAGTATAATACCTTAGGAATTTAGGGTTTTAAAACCTCACATGATCAAGCATACAAGCATACAATGTCAATCATGGCACTCACAACATTAGTTTGGAAAAAAAATTAACAAGCTCACAATTTTACAACACAGACATGTGATAGCAAAAACAGGGTGTGACACATCGACATCACGTACAAGCTCCATCTACCTCTGCAAGGCACATTACATCCAATGTTTCACACGTCGCTGCTTTGCTGCGCCCTGCTTCTGGGCATGTGAGTTGAACCTCAGTTCCCACATTGCTCTGATGATCTTGTTGTTCCTATAGCTATCCAACAAACTCGTTGGCACAAGCACAAAGATGGCGTTCGCGAAGAAGTCAAGATACAATGGTCCAACTCTTCCGCATTGGGACCTACTTAGGAGGACAAGGCAAGTTTGCTCCCTCGCTTCTCGCATGCAGAGGCTTGGGGGCAAGCCTCATACCAAGCAGAGGGGATGTCAGCGTACATGACATGGGAGACCCACAGGACAGCGACGACCTCCACACCAACACTACCTGATGGCCCATGTGGCCTAGGCGGCCCAACCCACGCTACCACGGGCCGACGTGGGCCAATTGAAGATAGCCGCGGCCACTACATCAAGCCAGGCGCACAGAGGGGAAGGATCTAGTGGATCATGGACCCGGCGGTGGCTACCTGTTCTTCCTCCTACCCCCGACCCCCTTCCACAAATTCATGTAATCCGCCTATAATATATACCCGTGACTCGAATTCGTGATATATACTAGTAGATTGAGTGACTCTAGTGCTGGTTACCAAACAACGGACTACCTTTCATGCCAAGCTCGTTGAGCTGAAATCAGATTCTAAGGTTGGATCTGTCCCGTCAAAGTTGGCTTCGAAGATGGTAGATGATGATTGGGATTGACACAGACACATAACATCCATGTGTATCGGTTAAGTGACATTAATAGAGGGGGTTGATGCAGATGCACAAGAGGGTTGTGATGGTGCTGCAAGGGTTATTTCAGTTGATTGGAATTCAGTGAAATTAGAATAGACTATTGATTTGGTCATTGCACCAATGGCTGACATTGAGATTGCCAAAAAAATTGACATTGAGATGATCAAGATAAGGAGAGAGGGATAAATCGAGTTTGCCTAGTGATGCTAACAGATATCCATGTGGAGATATCGATGCACAACTGATGAAAGATGTCGCAGATGATGTAGATGATGCAAATAATGACCAGCCTCTAAATGTCTAAGATAAAGAAAATCATGTTATTGAAGCAGGGAAGTTGTCCCCAAACATGAATGAGTTTAGAATGTGTTTCAAGACTTATGGAGTCAAACATGAGTTTGATGCCAAGACTGTGTGGACTGATAAGAAGTTTTATGCCAAGTGCAGTGGTTTTGATGGAAGCGTCAACCCTTGCAAGTGGTACATATGTGCTAGACTTCAACCTCAGGGAAGTACCATCAGGGTTAATCAAATCCCACATCAACATGCTTGTATTACAATTTCACACAGAGTATCAACCATGACATCACAACTTTGGATTGCAAAAAAGATAACACCTATTTTAGCCATGAAACAAAACACCACTACAAAGAAACTTAAAGTAGACATGGAAAAGCACTACCAAATAAAGGTGAAGTATACCACAGTGTGGAAGTCAAAAAGGGCAATAAAACAATTATATGGTGATGGGGCAGATACATTTAGGATGCTTTGTAACTTCAAAGAAAAGGTGGAGAAGAGGTTACCTGGCGGTGTTGTGGAGATAGACAAAGAGGTAACAGAGGATGGCAGAGTCCTCTTCTCCAAGTTATTTATGGCTTTAAATCCTTTGATCAATGGCTTCATGGTAGGGTGTCGTCCATATTTGAGCACAAACTCATCTTTTTTGACTAGCAAATGGAATAGTCAATTAGCAGCATGCAATGCTTTAGATGGACACAACTAGATGTTCCTTGTTGTTATTGGGTTGTTTCAATCAGAGAAAGAGGTTTCATGGACATGGTTCATGATGTAGTTTTAGAATATGCACAGGGCCATTGTCACCTTTGGTAGTACACACAGATGCTCACAAAGGGCTAGAAATACAGTCAATAATGTTTTCCCCATTGTGATGAGAGGGAGTGCTTCGGCCATATGTGGATGAATTTGATTAAAGAATTCAGAGGAGAAGAGTTTGGTAGAATGTGGCCAGCAACAAGATCTTACGCCAAACAAACTCATTCATATCATCTTGATAAGATAAAGGCAACATGTAGTGAGTTTGGTCCATGGTTGAGCACCTACCATTCTTTATTATGGTACATGGTAGGAGTTAACACTGCCACCAAGTGTGATCATATCAACAACTTGGCAGAATTTGTTAACAATAAGATAAAGCAGTTAAAGAACTTGCATGTGCATGACATGCTTGACCAAATAAGGATCATGATCATGCGCATGTGGGAATTGTGAAGAAGGATTGGTGATTGTCTGCAAGGGGATAAGCTTCCTGCAGTGGTACCACAGGTGGTGAACAGGAGTAGAAATCTTACACATTTGTGTGTTGAAAAATCTTCATTGTGGGGTGCTGAAGCTAGAGATACTAAGGCTGGAAGGAGGCATGTTGTTAACACTGATTTGCATGGCTGTATTTGCCTCGAGTGGCAACACGGCAAGAAACCATGTGACCATGCCATACTTTTATTTGCCACCCAACCCAAGATAAATATGCATCCATATTTGCATGAATATTACTCAGTGGAAAGACTGAGGGCTGCATATCGAACCCCAATTCCAGCACTTACAGATCAACCTCAATGCCGTAAAGTGGAAATTGAATTTTCGATGTGTCCTCCCCTAACAAAAAGAAAGGCTGTCACGCCTAAAGAGAGTAGATTCGAGGCATGGTTTGGGAGAGGTGGGAGTAGTAAAAAGGGAAGGGAAAGAAGGATACAAAGTCAAAAAGGTCCCAAAAAGGTAACAAAAATAGATGCAAGCTATGCCAGGAACTTGGGTACCGAAAAGGATCTCCAAAATGTCGTTACACTCTTGAAAGGACAAAGTATGTGTATGTTTGTGTATTTTGTTTGGATGTTGTTTTTAATTACTAGCCAAATTACAAGCTTTGTTTACGAGGAGGAAGCGTGCTAGTCAACCCCTTGTTGTTGAAGATTGTCGGGCAATAAAAAAGGCAAGAATCAATGGCTATAGAAAAAAGAGAAGTTTTGGTGATGAAGGATAGTTGGATGATGTTGTGGTGCAAAATGAGGCATACCTCGATCTTGTGATGCATCGTGAGCAACGTTTGGATGACGATGTGGTGCAAAATGTGGTGCGAAATGAGGAAGCCTTTGATCTTGTGATGCATCATGACCAACATTTGGATGATGATGTAGTGTAGGATGTGGTGCAAGCTAAAGCTATTGCGGCAGATGTTGTGCAAACTAAATCTATTGTAGTTGATATTGTGCAAACTGAAGCTACTATAGTTGATATTGTGCAAACTGAGCCTCATGTAGATGTCGTGGTGCAAACTGAAGGTCTTGCGGAAGATGTTGTGCAAACTGAAGCTATTGTAGTTGATATTGTGCAAACTAAGCCTCATTGTAGATGTTGTGGTGCCAACTGAAGCTGTCCCACCTAGTCCAGTGAAGAAAACCAAGAACTTGAGTGAACTAGGTGTGGTAGGATCAAGAAGTGGTAAGAAGAAGAAGAAATAGAGTGGTAAGAAGTACAAGTGAGAACTTCTTTTGTCAAACTTGTGTATTGGTGATGTGTGATGTAGAATAACAAACTTTCCCCAATTTCTGTACTCCTATTTTTTACTTTTTTGCGTATTTGTGTAATATGGTATTTGTGTAATTCTATTCAAATTCTGGACGAATTTCAAATTAGACCCAGAATTCAAGTTTGACCCAAAAGTTCAAGTTTGACCCATGTGGTATTGATGTTACCATGTTATCTCATATATTAGGCATGTTAAGCAATCAATCTGAGCACTTATTGTAATTGTGAAACACTAGTCATGACAAATGTGCTTCAAATGAGCTCACAAGCTAGGCTAAACACCCCATTCCTAAGCAAAACAATTCGACCTTTTCTAAATGAGCCAAAAATCAAAACATGACATACAGTTTGCAAATATAGGGTCCATGCCCAGTATGAGATCGCTTAGATAAACTATGACATGCTTAGCATCAAACCCTAGCTTGAAAAGCTTGAATCCCGTGCAACCTCGTTCATGATAGCTATGTTTTGTGAGGGGTTTTTCATAACAATACCCATAGACCAAGTTTCTTATTTTTCCCAGCAACTTGGTCACATAAAACAATGATGGGTGCAATTTTATATTTTTATGATTTTTTTGAATTAGTTATGCTCAACCCTAGCCCTCAAAACCCCTCATAACCCTCTAAAAAGCCCTCAAAACCCCCACACCGTTCCGCGCCGCTGGATCTCTCTGAGTGGACGGTCTGGATTAGGTGCTAGGGCCACATCACTGATCCGCGTGAGGCTCGTTCTGTGTTACAATTGGCTGGATTCGGAAACGCTTTTTTCATGGTGTTTTTCTGCACTCGAATGGGACGAGTGCGCTGGGTAGCATCTATGCATGCACGCCGTTATGCTTTGATAAATGTAGCCCAACCTTTGGACCCATGGACCGAATGTTGCCTCACCTACCTCTAACGAGTCCCTAGTTAGCAGGCTACATTGCATGCATGGGAGTGAGCAGCCGTCACACCCCGAGCCCCGACCGACGCATACATGCATGGACATGCAGACGCGAAGAGAAGACCGAGAAGGCACGACAATGCGACCATCGACCGACGTGGACCGATCGACGCCACAAACGCGTGCAGTGCTGAAATGTCACATCAAGGCTATTGATGCAGCCTTGGGTTTCCCACGCGTGTACACACTCCCGATGCCTCCCGCCGCCGCCCAGCTAGCTTCCCCAAGTCATTAGTTCCACGGTGAAATCAGTGAATCAACATGTCGCATTAGGGATATTTAAGCCACCTATTGTCTTCCTCTTCCTCTCTCACTCATCCATATCGCAGATCCTCTCCCATCCGCCCTCCTTCTTCTCCACAAAGCAGAACCGCGAAGCCACCAACCCCATGCAAAGCCACCATGAATTACAATGGCCGGACCTACGCTTCCCCCACCATGCCAGATAGGCTCTACCCTGCCAGAGTCTATGTAGAGAACACCCTTAGGGTGTGGGCGATATCAAGGTGGAGGGGCGCAAGGGATTTAACCGAGTTCTTCCTTTAACTGATGTTCGTGCAATTATATATCTATGTTATGTTCGTGCTACTATATATCTATGTTATATGCGTGCTAATATATGTATGCTTCGTTCAACTAATGTGTACCCTCAAGTAATAGTGCGCTTTATCTGTGGTCAGGCTCCAATCTATGCTTTTTCAAGTAATGGGTACCCAAGTCATGCAAGCAGCACCACATGGGAGATCACAAGAGAGAACTATGGTCTGGCTCCGTTCTGTCCCGGACAATGTCCCTAGATTGTGTAGGGAGGACCTTCTTGGTGTTGGAAATATGCCCTAGAGGATATAATAAATTAGTTATTATTATATTTCTTTGTTCATGATAATTGTTTATTATCCATGCTATAATTGTATTGATTGGAAACACAATACTTGTGTGGATACATAGACAAAACACTGTCCCTAGTAAGCCTCTAGTTGACTGGCTCATTGATCAAAGATGGTCAAGGTTTCCTGACCATTGGCAAGTGTTGTCACTTGATAACGGATCCCATCATTAGGAGAATCATGTGATGGACTAGACCCAAACTAAATGAACATAGCATGCTAATCGTGTCATTTTGTTGCTACTATTTTCTGCGTGTCAAGTATTTATTCCTGTGACCCTGAGATCATATAACTTACTGGCACCGGAGGAATGCCTTGTGTGTATCAAAGGTCACAACGTAACTGGGTGACTATAAAGATCCTCTGCAGGTATCTCCGAAGGTGCCTGTTGAGTTAGTATGGATCGAAACTGGGATTTGTCACTCCGTGTGACAAAGAGGTATCTCGGGGCCCACTCGGTAATACAACATCACACACAAGCCTTACAAGCAATGTGACTTAGTGTATGTCACGGGATCTTGTATTACGGAACGAGTAAAGAGACTTGCCGGTAAACGAGATAGAAATAGGTATGCGGATACCGACGATCGAATCTCGGGCAAGTAACATACCGAAGGACAAAGGGAATGACATACAAGATTATATGAATCCTTGGCACTGAGGTTCAACCAATAAGATCTTCAGAGAATATGTAGGATCCAATATGGGCATCTAGGTCCCACTATTGGATATTGACTGAGGAGTCACTCGGGTCATGTCTACATAGTTCTCGAACCCACAGGGTGTGCACACTTAAGGTTCGGCGTTGTTTTATGCGTATTTGAGTTATATGGTTGGTTACCGAATGTTGTTTGGAGTCCCGGATGAGATCACAGACGTCACAAGGGTTTCTGGAATGGTCCGGAGACGAAGATTGATATATAGGATGACCTCATTTGATTACGGGAAAGTTTTTGGCATTATCGGGAATGTACCGGGAGTGACGAATGGGTTCCGGATGTTCACCGGGGGGGCAACCCACCCCGGGGAAGCCCATAGGCCTTAGGGGTGCCACACCAGCCCTTAGTGGGCTGGTGGGCAAGCCCAAGAAATCCCCTCTCATAGATGGACATCACCATGATAGGTCTTCGTGCGCGTAGGAATTTTTTTGTTTCCCATGCGACGTTCCCCAACAGTGGCATCAGAGCTAGGTTCATGCGTAGATGTTATCTCGAGTATAACACAAAAGTTTTTGTGGGCGGTGATGTGCGATTTGCTGCCCTCCTTAGTCTTTTCTTGATTCTAAGGTATTGTTGGATCGAAGCGGCTCAGACCGACATTACTCGTACGCTTACGAGAGACTGGTTTCATCGCTACGAGCAACCCGTTGCTCAAAGATGACTAGCGAGTGTCTGTTTCTCCAACTTTAGTTGAATCGAATTTGACCGAGGAGGTCCTTGGAGAGAGCTTAAATAGCAATTCATACATCTCCATTGTGGTGTTTGCTTAAGTAAGATGCGATCCTACTAGATACCCATGGCAACCACGTAAAACATGCAACAACAATTAGAGGACGTCTAACTTGTTTTTGCAGGGTATGCTTGTGATGTGATATGGCCAATGACGTGATCTGATATATTGGATGTATGAGATGATCATGTTGTAATAGTTAATATCGACTTGCACGTCGATGGTACGGCAACCGGCAGGAGCCATAGGGTTGTCTTTAAACTAACGTTTGTGCTTGGAGATGCGTTTTCTATATTGCTAGGACGTAGCTTTAGTAGTAATAGCATGAGTAGCACGACAACCCCGATGGCGACACGTTGATGGAGATCATGATGATGGAGATCATGGTGTGGCGCCGGTGACAAGAAGATTGTGCCGGTGCTTTGGTGATGGAGATCAAGAAGCACATGATGATGGCCATATCATGTCACTTATGAATTGCATGTGATGTTAATCCTTTATGCACCTTATCTTGCTTAGAACGACGGTAGCATTATGAGGTGATCTCTCACTAAAATTTCAAGACGAAATTGTGTTCTCCCCGACTTGTACCGTTACGACAGTTCGTCGTTTTGAGACACCACGTGATGATCGGGTGTGATAGGCTCAATGTTCACATACAACGGGTGCAAAACAGTTACACACGCGGAACACTCAGGTTAAACTTGACGAGCCTAGCATGTGCATACATGGCCTCGGAACACAAGAGACCGAAAGGTCGAGCATGAATCGTATAGTTGATATGATTAGCATAGATATGCTTACCACTAAAACTATTCTTGACTCACGTGATGATCGGACTTGAGATAGTGGATTTGGATCATGTACCACTCAAATGACTAGAGAGATGTACTTTTTGAGTGGGAGTTCTTAAGTAATATGATTAATTGAACTAATTATCATGATAATAGTCTAGTGGTCTTTGCGAATTACGATGTGGCTTGCGCTATAGCTCTACAAGTTTTTATATGTTCCTAGAGAAAATTTAGTTGAAAGTTGATAGTAGCAACTTTGCGGATTGAGTCTGTAAAACTAAGGATTGTCCTCGTTGCTGCGCAGAAGGCTTATGTCCTTAATGCACCACTCGGTGTGCTGCACCTCGAGCGTCATCTGTGGATGTTGTGAACATCCGACATACACGTTTCTGATGACTACGCGATAGTTCAGTGCAAAATACTTAATGGCTTAGAAGCAAGGCGCCGAAGACGTTTTTGAAACGTCACTAAACATAAGAGATGTTCTAAAGAGATGAAATTGTGATTTCATGCTCGTGCCCTTGCTAAGAGGTATGAGACCTCCAACAAGATTCTTTGTCCATGAAGTAATGGAGAAAAGCTCAATCGTTGAGCGTGTGCTTAGATTGTCTAAGTACGACAATCGCTTGAATCAAGTGGGAGTTAATCTTCCAGATGAGATAGTGATGGTTCTCCTAAGTCACTGCCACCAAGCTGTGAGAGCTTCGTGATGAACTATAACATATCAAGGATAGATACAATGATCCTTGAGCGATTTGCGATGTTTGACACTACGAAAGTAGAAATCAAGAAGGAGCATCAATAGTTGATGGTTAGTAAAACCACTAAGTTTGAAGAAAGGCAAGGGCTAGAAGGGATACTTCGTGAAACAGCAAAACAGTTGCTGCACTAATGAAGAGACTCAGGATTAAACCCAAACCCAAGACGAAGTGCTTTTGTTATGAGGTGAAATGGCCACTGAGGCGGACCTACCCTAGATGCTTGGTAGATAAGAAGGCTGGCAAAGTCAAAAGAAGTATATTTGATATACATGATGTTGATGTGTACTTTACTAGTACTCCTAGTAGCGCGAGGGTATTGGATACCGGTTCGGTTGCTAAGTGATTAGTAACACGAAATGAAAGCTACGAAATAAACGGAGACTAGCTAAAGGCGAGGTGACGATACGTGTTGGAAGTGTTTCCAAGGTTGATATGATCAAACATCGCACGCTCCCTCTATCATCGGGATTGGTGGTAAAAACCCTAAATAATTGTTATTTGGTGTTTACGTTGAGCATGAACATGATTGGATCCTGGTTATTGCAATACGATTATTCATTTAAAGATAATAATAGTTATTCTATTTGCTTGAATAATTACCCTCAATGGTTTATTGAATCTCGATCGTAGTATTACACATGTTCATAATATTAGTGCCGAAAAGATACAAAGTAATGATGGTAGTACCACTTAGTTGTGGCACTGCCACTTGAGTCATGTTGGTGTAAAATGCATGAAGAAGCTCCATGTTGATGGATCTTAGTACTCACTCATTTTTGAAACGTTTGAGACATGCAAACCATACCTGTTGGTATAAAACGCATGAAGAAACTCCATGCAGATGGATCGTTTGGACTCACTTGATTTTGAATCACTTGAGACATGCAAAACATGCCACATGAAACAAGTAGAGTAACTTGTTGGGAGTAATGCATTTTTGATGTGTGCAGTCCAATAAGTGCTAAGGCACGCAGTGGATATCGTTATGTTCTTACTTCACTGACGATTTGAGTAGATACTGGAGTATTTACTTGACGAATCACAAGTCTGGAATGTTGAAAAGTTCAAAGCTATTTTAGAGTGAAGATCGTCGTGACAAGAGGATAAACAGTCTACGATATGATCATAGAGATGAATATCTGAGTTACGAGTTTTGGTACGCTGTTAAGACAATGTGGAAATTGTTTTGCAGTTCATGCCACCTGGAACACCATAGTGTGATGATGTGTTTGAACGGCATAGCCACGCCCTATTTAATATGGTGCATATTATGATGTCTCTTATCGAATTACCATTATCGTTTATGGGTTATGCATTAGAGACAACCGCATTCACTTTAAATAGGGCACCGCGTATTTCCGTTGAGATGACACAGTAAAGACTATGGTTTGGAGAAACCTAAGTTGTCGTTTCTTGATAGTTTGGGGCTACGATCCTTATGTGAAAAAGTTTCAGTGTGATAAGCTGGAACCCAAAGCGGATAAATGCATCTTCATAGGATATCCAAAACAGTTGGATAAGTCTCCTATCTCAGATCCGGAAGCAAAGTGTTTGTTTCTAGAAACAGGTCCTTTCTCGGGGAAATTTTCTCTCGAAAGAATTGAGTGGGAGGGTGGTGGAACTTGATGAGGTTAGTGAACCGTCACTTCAACTAGTGTGTAGCAGGGCACAGGAAGTTGTTCCTGTGGCGCCTACACCAATTGAAGTGGAAGCTGATGATAGTGATCATTGAGCATCAGATCAAGTTACTACATACCTCGTAGGTCGACAAGGTCGCATACTACTACAGAGTGGTACAGTAACCCTGTCTTGGAGGTCATGTTGTTGAACAACAATGAACCTACGAGTTATGGAGAAGCAATGGTGGGCTCGGATTCTGACAAATGGCTCGAGGCCATGAAATCCGAGAGAGAATCCATATGTGAGAACAAAGTATAGACTTTGGAAGAACTACTTGATCGTCATACGACTATTAAGTAAAGATGGATCTTTATAAGGAAGACAGACGATGATGTTGAATCGTCACCATTAAGAAAAGCTCGACTTGTCGCAAGGATGTTTTCCGACAAGTTCAAGAAGTTGACTATGGTGAGACTTTCTCACTCATAGCGATGCAAAAGGTCTGTTGGAATTATGTCAGCAGTTGCTGCATTATTTATGAAATATTGCACATAGGATGTCAAAACATTGTTTTCCTCGACGGAAAGGTTGTATGTGATACAACCGGAAAGTTTTGTCAATCCTGAGGATGCTAACAAGTATGCAAGCTCCAGCGATCCTTCTATGGACTGGTGCAAGCATCTCGGAGTTGGAATATATGCTTTGATGAGTTGATCGAAGCTTTTGGGTTTATACAAGGTTTATGAGAAACTTGTATTTCCAAAGAAGTGAGTGGGAGCACTATAGAATTTTTGATAAGTATATGTGGTTGACATATTGTTGATCAGAAGTAATGTAGAATTTCTGTGAAGCATAAAAGGTTGTTTGAAAGGAGTTTTTCAAAGGAATACCTGGATTGAGCTACTTGAACGTTGAGCATCAAGATCTATGGAGATAGATCAAAACGCTTAATAGAAGTTTCAACAAGATGCATGCCTTGACAAGTTTTTGAAGGAGTTCAAAATAGATCAGCAAAGAAGGAGTTTTTGACTGTGTTGTAAGGTGTGAATTTGAGTAAGACTCAAAACCCGACCACGGCAGAATAAAGAGAATAGACGAAGGTCGTCTTCTATGCCTTAGCCGTAGACTCTAAAGTATGCCATGCTGAGTACCGCACCTGATGTGTGCCTTGCAGCAAGTCTGTTAAGAGGTACAGAGAGTGATCCAGGATTGAATCACTGATCAGCGGTTAAAGTTATCCTGAGTAACTAAATGGACTAAGGATTTTTTTTTCTCGATTATGGAGGTGGTTAAAGAGTTCGTCATAAAGGGTTACGTTGATGCAAGCTTTGACACTAATCCGAATAACTATGAGTAGTGAAACGTATTCGTATAGTAGAGTAGATATTTGGAGTATTTCCGAATAGCACGTAGTAGCAGCATTTATAAGATGACATAAAGTTTTGTAAAGAACACGCGGATCTGAAAGTTTCAGAACCGTTGACTAAACCCTCTCTCACGAGCAAGACGTGATCAGACCCGAGAACTATATGGGTGTTGGATTCGTTAAAACCACATGGTGATGTGAACTAGATTATTGACTCTAGTGCAAGTGGGAGACTGTTGGAAATATGCCCTAGAGGCAATAATAAATTAGTTATTATTATATTTCTTTGTTCATGATAATCGTTTATTATCCATGCTATAATGGTATTGATTGGAAACACAATACTTGTGTGGATACATAGACAAAACACTGTCCCTAGTAAGCCTCTAGTTGACTAGCTCGTTGATCAAAGATGGTCAAGGTTTCCTGACCATAGGCAAGTGTTGTCACTTGATAATGGGATCACATCATTAGGAGAATCATGTGATGGTCTAGACCCAAACTAAATGAACGTAGCATGTTGATCGTGTCATTTTGTTGCTACTGTTTTCTGCGTGTCAAGTATTTTTTCCTATGACCATGAGATCATATAACTTACTGGCACCGGAGGAATGCCTTGTGTGTATCAAATGTCACAACGTAACTGGGTGACTATAAAGATGCTCTACAGGTATCTCCGAAGGTGCCTGTTGAGTTAGTATGGATCAAAACTGGGATTTGTCACTCCGTGTGACACAGAGCTATCTCGGGGCCCACTCGGTAATACAACATCACACACAAGCCTTTCAAGCAATGTGACTTAGTGTATGTCACGGGATCTTGTATTACAGAACGAGTAAATAGATTTGCCGATAAACGAGATTGAAATAGGTATGCGGATACCGACGATCGAATATGGGGCAAGTAACATACCGAAGGACAAAGGGAATGACATACGGGATTATATGAATCCTTGGCACTGAGGTTCAACCGATAAGATATTTGGAGAATATGTAGGATCCAATATGGGCATCCAGGTCCCGCTATTGGATATTGATCGAGGAGTCACTCGGGTCATGTCTACCTAGTTCTCGAACCCGCAGGGTGTGCACACTTAAGGTTCGGCGTTGTTTTATGCGTATTTGAGTTATATGGTTGGTAACCGAATGTTGTTTGGAGTCCCGAATGAGATCACAGATGTCACGATGGTTTCTAGAATGGTCCGGAGATGAAGATTGATATATAGGATGACCTCATTTGATTACCGGAAAGTTTTCGGCATTACCGAGAATGTACCGGGAGTGACGAATGGGTTCCGGATGTTCACCGGGGGGGCAGCCCACCCCGGGGAAGCCCATAGGCCTTAGGGGTGCCACACCAGCCCTTAGTGGGCTGGTGGGAAAGCCCAAGAAGGCCCCTGCGCAGGAGAGAAAGAAAATCAAAGAGAAAAAAAGGGGAAGTGGGAAAATAGAGAAGGACTCCACCTTCCAATCCTAGTTGGACTAGGATTGGAGGAGGAATCCTCCTCCCCCCACTTCGGCCGACCCCTTGGGTCTCCTTGAGCCTCAAGGCAAGGTACCTCCCGTCCCTCCTATATATACTGAGGTATTAGGGCTGATTTGAGACAACTTTGCCACGGCAGCCCGACCACATACCTCCACGGTTTTTCCTCTAGATCGCGTTTCTACGGAGCTCGGGCGGAGCCCTGCTGAGATAAGATCACCACCAACCTCCGAAGCGCCGTCATGCTACCGGAGAAATCATCTCCCTCTCTGTCTCTCTTACTGGATCAAGAAGGCCGAGATCATCGTTGAGTTGTACGTGTGCTGAACGCGGAGGTGCCGTCCGTTCGGCACTAGATCGGAGCGGATCGTGGGACGGTTCATGGGACGGTTCGCGGGGCGGATCGAGGGACGTGAGGACGTTCCACTACATCAACTGCGTTTCTTAAATGCTTCCTGCTGTGCGATCTACAAGGGTACGTAGATCGGAAATCCCCTCTCATAGATGGACATCACCATGATAGGTCTTCGTGCGTGTAGGAAATTTTTTGTTTCCCATGCGACGTTCCCCAACACTTGGCTCTTGAGTAATACTACCCTTTCACCCCTGAAAAAAAGGAACAACATTTTTATAGGAGTAACACATATTTTGATTTATATTTTTCCATGAAAAAACAAGTAACAATAGTAATTTTTGAAACGTTAAAAGAAGCAAATTTTCTATGAGCAAATGGAAGAGGGCCACATAAAAAATGAGGTAGCTATTTGCATCTTGCCGCATTTTTATGTTAAAAGAATTAATTTTTTAAAACGTTAAAATAAGGTTTGTTTATGTTTGTTAGAAGTTTATTTTCCGAATCAACATTTTATTTAGAGGTTTTAGTCGAAGCATATTTTGCTAAACATGATGGGCCTTTGTGCTATAAAAAAGGGTTGGTGCCCCTACGCGGGTGGGCTGGTTTCTCTTTGGGCCTGGTTATTTTCTCACGGACCAACATCTATTCTGCAACCCACAACCCAATATCGTTTTTTTCTTTGACCCTGAACTCTCCACTACACTCTGCTTTATCTGAAGAAAGGGATAGCTACAAAGTGTATGCGACAGAGAGGACACACTTCATGAATTGCTGCATTTTATTCATGAGGGGGAACAAATAATCCATTGACTAACTAGAATTGTAACTGAAAATATCATTACAAGAATTCAGGAAAGTTATGCTTCACACAACTTCAGCTAGCAAATGACCCCTGGAGTAAATGAAACTAGTAGCTAGACACTTACTGAAACTAGGGACCCCTGAAACTGGGTCCCTTGATACTAGCTTGACACACTAAGGCCTTGTAGAACAGAGGTGCATGTGCACCTTTGCTTGATGTGTTGCATCTTAGAAATGTCATTGCTTCCCAACGCAGAGTGCCTTTATGAGGTGCTAGCTAGGCTTTGTTTCGTTTCTTTTTTACCAATGAAGGCACGGGATTGAAGCGTTAGTGACTTGCAGGACCAGTGTAAGAAACACCGTTGTTTTTTGCTTCATGCACCGGTGTAAGCACCTGCCTTTGTACAACGCTTAACTGAAACTCTAAAAATTTCTAGAGATTCATGAACATCAAGTAAAAGAAACCCATATCAATGTCACAAAAATAAAACGCACCAGCCATCATATTTGCTTGCTGCTTCAAATCGATCAGATGCTTTAGTTGTTTGCCCATTTTCTTCAATTCACACTTTAGTTCAGCACTGACCATCATCGGATCTGCGCTGTCTCCCAAATGGGGGCGTGTTCAATAGCAAGTGCCCCCAAAATTGAGCTCTTGGGTTGATGCCTCCAATTTCAACCTTTCAACGTACTCATTGAGCCACTCGAAATGCCCAAATTTCTTCAGAATCTGAAAAATCGGGGTCGGCTGCACATGAATCCTAGATCCGCTGCCCAAATTTTATGAAAAATGAAACAAATTGTGGGAAATTAGACCATACGATTGACGAAGTACACAGATCTAACTTTCCCCGACTCTGGCCTGCTCTGGCATTTCACGAACTCGCGCCCACGGTTGCCATTTTCTTCCTTCACACAAGTCAAACGCTTCAGAGGTTCCATGCGCATGGAATCGGGGCATCTTGTCAATGGTAATGGACCATACTGCGGTCGGGTCTATGATTTGCCGAAGGCTGAAGTCGAGTTAGACATCAGTCGCTGGTTTCGCGCTACGTTGTCGGAGAAGAGGAAGAACACAACAGGGAAATGAAAGCAATGGGGCTGGCTCGGGCTCGTGAATGGATCGGGGCACGCTCATGAGCACGACATTGCGTATATGGACAAGTTGCGGGTCCCGCACGTATGTGAGTAAGTGGTGGCTCCCATGTTGATGTGGATAACTAATGGTTCCCACATGTCATAAACTCAAATCGCTAACCCCTAGTGTCTTGCATTTCATGGTTAAACAAGCCATGTTGCATAGGAGCTATAGTTGGCTTCAAATATGTCGCACAAGAGCTATTTTTGTCAACTACGTTGTACACTTTCCAATTCACCTAAAAATGTTGCATAGGAGCTACTGACCCGAGGAAAAGCGAGAGGTCAGCAGGCGCGACGGGTGCCTATAGGTGCGGCCTCTGGCGGGGTCTCCGGTGCGGCGCGATGGGGAGGTGAGCCTCCTCGTGCAATTCCTTCGCGAGGAGGTCATAGGATGTGGCACTGCAATGCTCCTCCGAGCAAATGCGCGGGAACCTACGAGCGTGGACGCATGATATGTATCCAACGTATCTATAATCTTTTATTGTTCCATGCTATTATATTACCAATCGGATGGGGAACGCCGCATGGGAAGAAAAAAATCATAAGGTTACCAATATCAATCTACGAAGATCAACATCGATGAGAGGGGGAGTGCATCTACATAACCTTTTAGATTGCTAATAAGAAGCGTATATAACACTGTTGATGTAGTCGTACTCTTCACGATACAATCGCGATCCAATCCGATCCAGCGCGGAACGGAAAGCACATCCGCATTCAACACACGTGCGGCTTGATGACGTCTCCTCCTTCTTGATACAGCGAGAGAGGAAGGAGAAGTATACGGGATCTCAACCAACACGAAGGCGTGGTGGAGACGGTGGTGTCGCAGTGCCAGCAGGCCTTCGCCAAGTGCCTCCGGAATGACGTACGGGGGAGAAAGGGAAGGAGGGCCGTGACAGTGGGAGGGTCTCTTGCCCCTTGTGTCTCCCCAAATTTATATAGGCGTGGGATGGGCTGGTGGCTTGTCCTCCAAGACCTAGGGTCGTTGGTCAGGGGGGAGGAGGGAAATCCCTCCTTTCCTTCCGTACCGATCACTACCCCCCCCCTTTTAGGGATCTTTATCTTATCCTTTCAGGATATGATCCTATTCCTTTCAAGTGGGGATATTGATGCACCTAGACTAGGGGTTTGGGGACTTCCACACTACCCACGTCCATGTGGGTCCCAATGCAGGTGGGCCCCACTCCAGAACTTTCCCGATACAAATCGAAAAATCCCGAACTTTTTCTGGAACCCTGAATATGACTTCCCATATATATAAATCTTTACCTCTCGACCATTCCAAAGCTCCTCGTGATGTATGGGATCTCATCCAGAACTCCGAACAACATTCGGTCACCAATATACATATCCGACCCTACAGGTTCGAGAATCATCTAGACATGACCGAGACACCTCTCCAATCAATAACCAATAGCGGGACATGGATGCCCATATTGGTTCCTACATATTCCATGGAAATATTTATCGGTGGAACCACGATTTCAAGGATTCAATCGATCCCGTATGCAGTTCCCTTTGTCCAGTAGTATGTTACTTGCACGAGATTCGATCGTCGGTATCTCCATATGAAGTTCAATCTCATTACCAACAAGTCTCTTTACTCGTTCTGTAATAGAATATACCATGACTAACTCCTTAGTCACATTGCTTGCAAGCTTCTTATGATGTTGTATTACCGAGAGGGCCTAGAGATGCCCCTCCGTCAAATGGAGTGACAAATCCCAGTCTCGATCCATGCCAACACAACAAACACCCCAGAAGATACCTGTAGAGTACCTTTATGATCACCCAGTTACGAAGTGACATTTGATATACACAAGGCATTCCTTCGGTCTCAGGGAATTGCGGAATCTCATGGTCTTAGGAACATATACTTGACATGAAGAAAGCAGTATCAACAAAATAAGTGATACGACCGTGTGTTATGCTTACGGTTGGGTCATGTCCATCACATCATTCTCCTAATGATGTGACCCCGTTATCAAATGACAACTCACATCTATGGTTAGGAAACGTTAACCATCTTTGATCAACGGGCTATTCTAGTAGAGGCTCACTAGGGACACAGTGTTTTCTATGTGTCCACACATATATGAGTTCTTGGTCAATAAAATTCTAGCATGGATAATAGATGTTTATCATGAACAGGGAAATATTATAATAACTAATTTATTATTGCCTCTAGGGCATATTTCCAACAGTTTGCCACTTGCACTAGAGTCAATAATCTAGTAGTACATGGTAATGAATCTAACACCCATAGAATTCTGGTGATGATCATATTTTGCTCGTGGAAGAGGTTTAGTCATCGCATCTGCAACATTCAAATCTGTATGTACTTTGCAAATGTTTATGTCCTCCTCTTTAATATAATCCCGGATGGAATTGAAGCAACGCTTTATGTGTCTCGTCCTTTTGTGAAACCTTGGCTCCTTGGCTAGACCAATGGCACCAGTGTTGTCACAAAATAGGGTCATTGGATCCAGTGCACTAGGCACAACTCCAAGATCCGTCATGAACTGCTTCATCGTGACACCTTACTTCGTTGGTTCCGAAGCAGCTATGTACTCTGCTTCACATGTAGAATCAGCTACCACGCTTTGCTTGGAACTGCACCAGCTTACCGCCCTCCATTCAAAATAAATATGTATCCAGTTTGAGACTTAGAGTCATCCGGATATGTGTCAAGGCTAGCATCAATGTAACCCTTTATGATTAGCTCTTGATCACCTCCATAAATGAGAAACATCTCGCTAGTCCTTTTCAGGTACTTCAGGATATTCTTGACCGTTGTCTAGTGTTCCACTTTTTGATCAATTTGAAACGTTCCGGCCATACTTATGGCAAGGCTCACATCTCATCTTGTGTACAACATCGCATACATAATAGAGCCTATGTCTGAAGCATAGGGGATGACACTCATCTTCTCTTTATCCTCTGTAGTCCATGGGCATTTAGTCATACTCAACTTCACACCTTGTCAGACAGGCAAGAACCCCTTCTTGGACTGATCCATTTTGAACTTCTTGAAAACCTTATGAAGGTATGTGCTTTGTGAAGTCCAATTATGAGACTCGGTCTATCTCTATAGATCTTTATGTCTAATATGTAAGAAGCTTCTCTGAGGTCTTTCATTGAACAATTCTTGTTCAAATATGTCTTCACACTTTCCAGTAGTTCTGTGTGTTCGAAATATGCCCTAGAGGCAATAATAAATTCGTTATTATTATATTTCCTTGTTCATGATAATCGTTTATTACCATGCTATAATTGTATTGATTTGAAACTGAAATACATTTGTGGGTACATAGACAACACACTGTCCCTAGTGAGCCTCTAAGGACTAGCTCGTTGATCAAAGATGGTCAAGGTTTCCTGGCCATTGAAATGAGTTGTCATTTGATAACGGGGTCACATAATTCGGAGAATGATGTGATGGACAAGACCGAAATTATAAACGTAGCATGTGATCGTGTCAGTTTGTTGCTACTGTTTTATGCATGTCAAGTATTTGTTTCTATGACCATGAGATCATGCAATTCCCGGGCGCCGGAGTAATGTATTTTGTGTATCTACAGGTATCTCCGAAGGTGTCTGTTGGGTTGGCGTGGATCGAGACTGGGATTTGTCACTCCGTATGATGGAGAGGTATCTCTAGGGACCACTCGGTAATGCCACATCGCGATGAGCTTGCAAGCAATGTGACTAAGGAGTTAGTCATGGGATCTTGTATTACGAAACGAGTAAAGAGACTTGCTGGTAACAATAATGAAATAGGTATTGAGATAGCGACGATCTAATCTCAGGAAAGTAACATACGGAAGGACAAAGAGAATAACCGGGATTTATTGAATCCTTGACATCGTGGTTCGATCGATGAAGATCTTCATAAAATATGTAGGAGCCGACATGGACATCTAGGTCCAGCTATTGTTTATTGAAGAGAGAGTGTATCAGGTCATGTCTACATAGTTCTCGAACCCGCAGGGTCTGCACACGTAAGGTTCAGTGATGTTTCGGTATAGTTGATTTATGTCTGTTGGTGACTGAAGGTTGTTCGGAGTCTCGGATGAGATCCTGGATGATATGTGGAGCTCCGCAATGGTCCCAATGAGAATATTGATATATGGGAAGTTATGTGTTGGTCACCGGAAAAAGCTTGGGCGTTACCAGTACCGTACTAAGGGTGCCAGAAGGTTTTTGGGGGTCCAGCGAAAGGTGCCACTAGCCCCGAAGGGTCCACATGGGCTGAGAGGGATGCGCACCATCCCCTGGTATGCTGTGTGCACCTACCACCTAAGGCCCATGCGGCTTGGGCTGGTGGAGGGCCAACCCTAGGGGTTGGTTCCACCCTAACCTGGGGGCCAAGCCATCCCTAGGGTAGCCGCCCCTCTCTCCTTGGGCCGTCGCCCTAGGGTGGAAATCCTAGGGCGCAGTCCCTCTCCCCTTCCCCCTATATATATAGATGGGGAGAGAGGGATGCATCCAACTAATGCCACGACGCAACTCTGTCTCTCCCATACATGAGTTTTCTCCACTTAGATCGGTTCCGGTTTTGCTTGGCGAAGCCCAGCCGGAACAGCTCCACCAACACCACCGCCATTCTGTCGTGCTGATGGGGAACTCATCTACTTCTCCACCCTCTCTCTTGCTGGATCGAGGAGGTGGAGATCGTCATCGAGATGTACGTGTGCTAAACGTGGAGGTGCCGTCTGTTCGGCACTAGATCGGGACGGATCGTGATGGGATCGCGGGACGGATCGCGGGACGGATCGCGATGAGATCACGGGACGGGTCGTGATTGGATCACGAAGACGTTCAACTACATAAACCGTGTTATATACACTTCCGCTTAGCGATCTACAAGGGTATGTAGATGCACTCCCCCTCTCATAGATGTTAATCTCCATAGATCGATCTTGGTGAGCGTAGGAACTATTTTTGTTTCTCATGCGACGTTCCCCATCAGTGGTATTAGAGCTAGGTCTATGCATGGATGGCATCTCGAGTAGAACACAAAGGAGTTTTTGGGCGTTGATATTCAGATTGCTTCCCTCCTTTGTATTTTCTTGATTCCACGGTATTGTTGGATGAAGCGGCCCGGACCAACTTTACTAGTCCATGTATGAGAGACCGGTTTCCACGACTGACATGCAACTTGTTGCGTAAACATGGCTGGCGGGTGTCTGTCTATCCTACTCTAGTTGAATCGGATTCCGCAAAAGGTGGTCCTTGTAGAAGGTTAAATAGCAACTTGCATATCACCATTGTGGTTTTTGCGTAGGTAAGAAGCGTTCTTACTAGATACCCATAATAGGCACGTAAAATTTGCAACAACAAATTAGAGGGCGTCTAACTTGTTTTTGCAGGGTATGCATGTGATGTGATATGGACAATGACATGATGTGATATATTTGATGTATGAGACGATCACGTTGTAATAGTTAATATCGACTTCCATGTCGATGCTACGACAACCGGCAGGAGCCATAAGGTTGTCTTTAATTATTGTATGACCTCCGTGTCACTCATTAATCCCTATGTGATGCTTTACTTTTTCGTTAAACGGTAGCAAGGTAGTACAAGCATGGTTGGCGTGACAACCTCGATGGCAACACAATGATGGAGATCATGGTGTGGTGCCGGTGACGATGAAGATCATGTCGATGCTTTAAAGATGGAGTTCAACAAGTACAAGTTCATGGCCATATCATGTCACATATGATTTGCATGTGATGTTAAACCTTTTTATGCACATTGTTTTGCTTAGGACGAGCTAGCATTATAAGGTGATCCCTCACTAGAATCAAGATAAAATTGTGTTCTCCCCGAGTGTGCACTGTTGCTACAGTTCGTCGTTTCGAGACACCACATGATCATCGGGTGTGATAGACTCTAACGTTCACATACAACGGGTGCAAGACAGTTTTGCGCATGCGGAACACTCGGGTTAAACTTGACGAGCCTAGCATGTACATACATGGCCTCAGAACACAGGAGACCGAAAGGTCGAACATGAGTCATATAGTTGATATGATCAACATGGAGATGTTCAGCATTGAAGCCACCTCATGTCACGTGATGACCGGGCACAATTTGGTGGATTTGGATCATGTACCATTCGAATGACCATATTGATGTCAATTTGAGTGGGAGGTCTTAAGTAATATGATTAATTGAACTCATTATCATGAACATAGTCAAAATGTCTTCGCAAATAATGTTGTAGATGATTAGCTTGCGCTGTACTCTCCAGTACTTTGATATGTTCCTAGAGAAAACTAATGGTCAAAAGTTGAAAGATGATAGTAGCGAATATGCGAACTGGGTCCGTGAACTGAGGATCGTCATCATTGCTGTGCAAAAGGCTTATGTCTTTAATGCACTCCTCGGTGAGCTACCCCAAGCATCATGTGTAGATGTTGCTAACATGTGACATACACGTTTTGATAACTACTTGATAGTTCAGCGTGTGATGCTTTAGGGCATAGAATTGAGGCGCTCAAGACGTTTTGAACGTCGCGGAACATATGATATGTTCCAAGAGCTAAAATTGGGATTTCAGGCCCGTGCCCATGTTGAGAGGAATGATACCTCCAACAGGATTCTTTGCCCGCAAAGTAAAGGAGAAGAGCTCAATCACTGAGCATGTGCTCAAACTGTCTCGGTGCTACAACTACTTGAATAGAGTGGGAGTTGATCTTCCAGATAAGATAGAGATTGCAATAGTTCTCCAGAGTCGCTGCCACTAAGTGATTGTTCTGCTGTGTATCCCTTGCAACGGCGCAAGAAATAGTTGTGTTGACGGCACCAGGAATCCTTCAGCTACGGCTACGCCTTAAGGGACTTCCCAGGCAAGTATGCAAAGGATTTCCCCCGTGGCCTTGGAGCCTTGCATTGGTGTTCCCTCGAAGCGGAAAGGGTGATGTAGCACAGCGACGGTAAGTATTTCCCTCAGTTTGAGAACCAAGGTATCAATCCGGCGGAAGAGTATCTCAAGATCCTGCACAAACACAAAAGCTTGCACCCAACGCTATGAAGGGGTTGTCAATCCCTTATAGATTGTTTGCCAAGTGAGAACTGAAAGCAACAAAGTAACAAAGCAAAGTAAAAGCGGAGTTGTAAACGGTGGATGTGAATAGACCCGGGGGCCGTAGTGTTTACTAGTGGCTACTCTCATGAAAGCAAGTAGACGGTGGGTGAACAAATTACTGTCGAGCAATTGATAGAACTGTGCAAAGTCGTGATGATATCTATGTAATTATTATTTCTATAGGCATCACGTCCGAAACAAGTAGACCGATACTTTCTGCATCTACTACTATTACTCCACACGTCGACCGCTATCCAGCATGCATCTAGTGTATTAAGTCCATAAGAACAGAGTAACGCCTTAAGCAAGATGACATGATGTAGAGGGATAATCTCAAACCAATGATAAAAACCCCATCTTTTTACCCTTGATGGCAACTGCTTGATGTGTGCCTTGCTGCCCCTACTGTCATTGGGAAAGGTCACCACATGGCAGAACCCAAAACCAAGCACTTCTCCCATTGGAAGAATCATAGATCTAGTTGGCCAAACAAAACCCAAGACTCGGAGAAACTTACAAGGATATCAAATCATGCATATAAGAAATCAGCAAAGACTCAAATATATATCATAGATAATCTGATCACAAGTCCACAATTCATCGGATCTCGACAAACACACCGCCAAAGAAGATTACATCGGATAGATCTCCATGAAGATCATGGAGAACTTTGTATTGAAGATCCAAGAGAGAGAAGAAGCCATCTAGCTACTAACTACTGACCCGTAGGTCTGCAGTGAACTACTCACGAGTCATTGGAGGGGCGATGATGATGATAAGGAAGCCCTCCAACTCCAAAGTCCCCTCCGGCTAGGCGTCGGGAAGGGTCTCCAGATGAGATCTCGCGGAAACGGAAGCTTGCGGCGGCGAAAAAGTATATTCGAGGCTCCCTTGATATTTTGCGGAATATTTGGGAATATATAGGCGCAAGACCTAGGTCAGGGGGCGGCCAGGGAGGCCACAAGCCTGCCCACCGCCGCCTCCCCCCTGGTGGTGGAGTGGGGGCTTGTGGGATCCGTGGAGCCCACCTGGCTTGGCCCAAAAGCCCCGTGGACTTCTTCCGTTCGGGAAAAATCATTTCGGGGTTTTTCTTCCGTTTGGACTCCGTTCCAAAGTGAGATCTGAAAAGAGTCAAAAACACGAAAAAAACAGGAACTGGCACTTGGCACTGAATTAATAAGTTAGTCCCAACAAGATATAAAAAGGTACATAAAACATACAAAGAAGGCAAGATAACAGCGTGAAACCATCAAAAATTATAGATACGTTTGACACGTATCAAGCATCCCCAAGCTTAACTCATGCTCGTCCTCGAGTAGGGAAGTGATAAGAATGAATTTTTGATGCTTTCATGCTACCTAGCATAGGTGTCCTTTGTAATTCCTCTTATGTTACGTGAATGTTCAGATCCATTAGATTCAAAACAATAGTTTGCTATTGATGTGGAAACAATAATAATTCAAGCAAACTAGCAAAGTAATCATGAACTTCCAAAATAACAAGGCCAAAAGAAAGTTATCCCTACAAAAGCATATAGTCTGGCTATGCTCTATCATCATTGCACAACAAATTTAAATCATGCACAACCCCGGTATTGGTCAAGTAATTGTTTCACACCTTTACTTTCTCAAACATTTTCAACTCTCACGCAATACATGAGTGTGAGCCATGGTTATAGCACTATAGATGGTGTGGAATGTAGTGGAGGTTGCAAGACAAAGAGGAGAAGATAGTCACATTAACTAAGCATATCAATGAGCTGTGGAGATGCTCATCAATAGATATCAATGTGAATGAGTAAGGATTGCCATACAAATGATGCACTAGAGCTACAAGTATGTGAAAGCTCTTCAAGAAAACTAGTGGGTGTGCATCCAACTTGCTTGCTCACGAAAACCTAAGGCAATTTTGAGGAAGCCTATCATTGGAATATACAAGCCAAGTTATATAATGAGAATTTCCCACTAGCTATATGGTGGTGACAAAACGAGAGACTCTCAATCATGAAGATCATGGTGCTCAATATGCACAAGTGTGGAAAAAGTGGTAGCATTGTCCCTTCTCTCTTTTTCTCTCATTTTTTTGGTGGGCTCTTTGGCCTCTTTTTTATGGGTTTCTTTGGCCTCTTTTATTTCCTCACATGGGACAATGCTCCAATAATGATGATCATCACACTTTCAACTCAAAACTTAGAGCAATTATGACTCTATATGGAATGCCTTCGGTAGTGTACCGTAGCAATGATCTAGCATGGCATAGACATCAATGGAAACATCATGCTAGCTATCTTACGTTCGTGCAAAGGCAATGTAGACGTGGTGGCACATATCATGGTGGTAGTTGCATGGCAATATATCTCGGAATGACTTTGAAAAAGCCATAGTAGGTAGGTATAGTGGCTGTTTTGAGGGAGGCTAATGGTGGGTTTTGTGCACCGGCGAAAGTTGCACGACACTAAGAAGATAGTGATGGTGGAAGGTGAAAGTGCATCTAAACCATGGACTCCACATTAGTCATGAAGAACTCATATACTTGTTGCAAAAGTTTTATTAGTAATCGAAACAAAGCATTCAACGCATACTCCTAGGGGAAGGGTTGGTAGGTATAAACCATCGCGCGATCCCGACCGCGAGGCAAAGGATGACAACCAATATACTAATCATGCTCAGATTTCATCACATAGCGGTTCACCATACGTGCATGCTAAGGGAATCACTAACTTCAACACAAGTATTTCTAGATCCACAACACCTTACTAGCATGACTTCAATATTACCATAACCACAACTCAAAACTTATTGAGATGAATCAAACTTCTCTAACTATTCAATGCACATGAAGGTGGAAGTTTTCGTATCCCTTTGGATAACTACCTCTTTTGAAACTACTTTCAAAGCATAGATCAACTACCAAGCCACGCACCGCTGCACTCTAAAAGATATAAGTGAAGCACATAGAGCAAAAGTATCTAGCTCAAAAGATATAAGTGAAGCACATGTGAGCTGAATTGTCTACCAAAAGATATAAGTGAAGCTCAACAAAATCACGGTGAGTGCATGTCTATCTCTCTAGGTGTGCAGCAAGGATGGTTGTGACACAACAAAAATAAAAGACTCCTACGATACAAGACGCTCCAAGCAAAAACACATAACATGTGGTGAATAAAAATATAGCCCCAAGTAACGTTACCGATGGATTGAAGACGAGAGAGGGGATGGGTTCCCAGGGCATCCCCAAGCTTAGGATTTTACGGCATCCTTGAATCTCTTGGGGTGCCTTGGGCATCCCCAAGCTTGAGCTCTTTCCACTCTTTATCTTTTTGTCCATAAGAACTTCACCCAAAACTTGAAAACTTCACAACACGAAACTTAAACAGAAACTCGTGATAACATTAGTACAAGAAAGCAAACCACCACTTCCTTAGGTAGTGTAGCAAACTTAAATTCTACTTGTGCTGATGTTGGGTTACTGTACTTTCAATCTTCCATGGCTAATACCCCCCGATACTATCCATTGTTTCATCAAAATAAGCAACCAACACAACAAAAAACAGAATCTGTTAACAGCAGACCAGTCGGTAGCAATCTGTATGTTTCGTATACCTTTGGTACTTCAAAAATTCTGCACAATTACGAAAGTCTGAAGAATTTGCGTAGCAATCAGAAGAAAAAAGAATCAACTCAAAAGCTCTTACAGAAAAAATGAAAATTCTTTTCGTCAGCAGAAAGTTTCTGTCTTTCCCAGCATGACCAAACGATCATCCTCAAGACTAATCGTAACGGTTTTGCTTGGCAGAAACGCAAAGAGAAACACAAAAACACAATCATAACAGAATTATGAAAGTGTGGAAAACACAAAACAGAAAGAAAAAGGATAGATTCGTTGGGTTGCCTCCCAACAAGCGCTTTTGTTTAACGCCCTTAGCTAGGCAAAAGTGATGGAATCACGTATAGTCATCTTTGGTGCTCAAACCATAGGTAGCGTGATCATTTATCATCTTAAGATTTCATCTTTATTAGATGACTCACCACTAGCTCTTGGAACAAAAACAGGCTTGACGGTCTTTTTGAGAGTAAGATTTGGAGTATTTTGCACAGCGGCAAAAGCGGAACCCAAGTTGGTTATGACATCTTCTAATTTGCCAATTCTAGAAGAATCATTAACTATAAGTTCCTTCTCCTTTAGATTTTTCAAGAAGTTTCCCACTTTGGATCCATACTGAGTAATTTGATTGTGGATCTTTCTATCCAAACCCTCAATAAGTTCAACTGTGGCAATTTTGTTTTCAATAGCGTCAAGCCTTTGCATCAGGTGTACCAAGGTCAAGATAGTTCCATTAACCTTGAGCGGGGGTGAGCCTACCAAATTAATGATAGTTCTATAGGAGTCAACAGTATGGCTCCCCAAAAAGTTCCACCCTACAATGGTATCAAGGATATACCTATTCCCAGGAGAAATTCCAACATAGAAACTGCGAAGGAGGATGGTAGTGGATTGCTTACAAGTAGATCTACTTTGAGCATTGCAAATCCTGTACCAAGCGTCCTTCAAATTTTCTTCCTCATTCTGCCTGCAAATGAGAACTTCATTTTCAGGGGTGTCGTTTGGAGTGGTGGGTCTAAGATGGACTATCTCACACACAAACGAGAAGGAAGAGAGCGTGAAACACAGCGAAAGCGAAAGGCGAATGAAAACGACAAATGTGAAGTGGGGGAGAGGAAAATGAGAGGCAACTCGCAACAAAAGTAAATGCAAGAGAAGAGTTTGTGAGACCTACTTGGATAGATCTTGATTTCTCCTCCCCAGCAATGGCGCCAGAAATACTTCTGATTGTTCTGCTGTGTATCCCTTGCAATGGTGCCAGAAATAGTTGTGTTGACGGCACCATGAATCCTTTAGCTACGGCTACGCCTTAAGGGACTTCACAGGCAAGTATGCAAAGGATTTCCCCCGTGGCCTTGGAGCCTTGCGTTGGTGTTCCCTCGAAGCGAAAAGGGTGATGTAGCACAGCGACGGTAAGTATTTCCCTCAGTTTGAGAACCAAGGTATCAATACGGCGGAAGAGTATCTCAAGATCCTGCACAAACACAAAACCTTGCACCCAACGCTATGAAGGGGTTGTCAATCCCTTATAGATTGTTCACCAAGTGAGAACTGAAAGCAACAAAGTAACAAAGCAAAGTAAAAGCGGAGTTGTAAATGATGGATGTGAATAGACCCGGGGGCCGTAGTGTTTACTGGTGACTTCTCTCATAAAAGCAAGTAGACGGTGGGTGAACAATTACTGCCGAGCAATTGATAGAACTGTGTAGAGTCGTGACGATATCTATGCAATGATTATTTCTATAGGCATCACGTCCGAAACAAGTAGACCAATACTTTCTACATCTACTACTATTACTCCACACGTCGACCGCTATCCAGCATGCATCTAGTGTATTAAGTCGATAAGAACAGAGTAACGCCTTAAGCAAGATGACATGATGTAGAGGGATAATCTCAAACCAATGATAAAACCCCCATCTTTTTACCCTTGATGGCAACTGCTAGATGTGTCCCTTGCTGCCCCTACTGTCACTGGGAAAGGTCACCACATGGCAGAACCCAAAACCAAGCACTTCTCCCATTGCAAGAATCATAGATCTAGTTGGCCAAACAAAACCCAAGACTCGGAGAGACTTACAAGGATATCAAATCATGCATATAAGAAATCAGCAAAGACTCAAATATATATCATAGATAATCTGATCACAAGTCCACAATTCATTGGATCTCGACAAACACACCGCCAAAGAAGATTACATCAGATAGATCTCCATGAAGATCATGGAGAACTTTGTATTGAAGATCCAAGAGAGAGAAGAAGCCATCTAGCTACTAACTACGGACCTGTAGGTCTCAAGTGAACTACTCACGAGTCATTGGAGGGGCGATGATGATGATGAAGAAGCCCTCCAACTCCAAAGTCCCCTCCGTCAGGGCGCCGAGAAGGGTCTCCAGATGAGATTTTTCGGAAACGGAAGCTTGCGGCGGCGGAAAAGTACTTTCGAGGCTCCCCTCATTTTTTGCGGAATATTTGGGAATACATAGGCGCAAGACCTAGGTCAGGGGGCAGCCAGGGAGGCCACAAGCCTGCCCACCGCCGCCTCCCCTGGTGGCGGAGTGGGGGCTTGTGGGCTCCCTGGAGCCCACCTGGCTTGGCCCAAAAGCCCCCTGGACTTCTTCCGTTCGGGAAAAATCATTTCGGGGTTATTCTTCCGTTTGGACTCCGTTCCAAAATCTGATCTGAAAAGAGTCAAAAACACGGAAAAACCGGAACTGGCACTTGGCACTGAATTAATAAGTTAGTCCCAAAAAGATATAAAAAGGTACATAAAACATACAAAGAAGGCAAGATAACAGCGTGAAACCATCAAAAATTATAGATACATTGGAGACGTATCACTAAGCTACTGACCTTCATGATGAAATATAGCATACCAGGGATGAAGAAGATTATCCTTGTCCTACTCGCGATGTTTGGCACCATGAAGGTAGAAATGAAGGAGGAGCACCAAGTTTTGATGGTTAGTAAAACCACTAGTTTCAAGAAGGGCAAGGGAAAGAAGGGAAACTTCGAGAATGACAAGTCAGTTGTCACTCAAATGAAGATACCCAGGGTTGAACCCAAACCCGAGAGTATGTGCTTTTATGATGAGGGGAATTATCACTTAGCCGAAATTACGCTAAATACTTGGTACATAAGAAGGATGGCAACGCCAAGAGAAGTATATTAGATATACGTGTTATTGATGTGTAGTTTACTAGTACTTCTAGTAGCACATGGGTATTAGATACCGTTTCAGTTGCTAAATGTTAGTAACTCGAAATAAAAAGCTACGGAATAGACGGAGACTAGCTAAAGGCGAGGTGACGATGTGTGTTGGAAGTGTTTCCAAGGTTGATGTGATCACCATCGCACGCTCCCTCTACCTTCGGGATTAGTGTTAAACCTAAAAGTTGTTTGGTGTTTGCATTGAGCATGAACATGATCGAATCAAGTTTATTGCAATACGATTATTCATTTAAGGAGAATAATGGTTACTCTGTTTACTTGAATAAAACCTTCAATGGTCATGCACCTAATATGAATGGTTTATTGAATCTCGATCATAGTGATACACATGTTCATAATATTGATGCCAAAAGATACAAAGTAGTAATGATAGTACCACTTACTTGTGGCATTGTCGCTTGAGTCACATTGACATAAAATGCATGAAGAAGCTCTATGCTGATGGATCTTTGGACTCACTCAATTTTGAATCATTAGAGACATGCGAACCATGCCTATTGGTGTAAACACATGAAGAAACTCCATGCAAATGGATCTTTTGGACTCACTTGATTTTGAATCACTTCAAACATAGAAATCATGCCACATGGGCAAGATGACTGAAGGCCTCATTTTCCATTAAGATGGAACGAGGAATTGACTTATTGGAAAAATTACATTTTGATGTATGCGGTCCAATGAGTGTTGAGGCATGCAGTGGATATCGTTATGTTCTTACTTCACTGATGATTTGAGTAGATACTGATGTATTAACTTGATGAATCATGAGTCCGAAGTGTTGAAAAGTTCTAGCAATTTTAGAGTGAAGCTGAAAATCATCGTGACAAGAGGATGATATGTTTGCGATGTGATCGTAGAGATGAATATCTGAGTTGCATGTTTTGTAGACAATGTCGAAATTGTTTCACAACTCGTGCCGCCTGGAACACCATAGTGTGATTGTGTCTCCGAACATCTTAGTTCTGCCCATTACGATATGGTGCATGCTATGATGTATCTTACCGAATTACCACCATAGTTTTGGGGCCATGCATTAGAGGCAACCACATTCACATAGTATAGGGCACCATTTAATTCAGTTGATATGACACTGTATGAACTACGGTTTCGAGAAACATAAGCTATCGTTTCTTAAAGTCTGGGGCTGCGATGCTTATATCAAAAGGCTTCATCCTGATAAGCTCGAACCCAAAGCAGATAAATGCATCTTCATAGGATACCCAAAGGAATCAGTTGGGTACACCTCCTATCTCAGATCCGAAAGCAAAGTGTTTGTTGATAAAACATGTCCTTTCTCGAGAAATAATTTCTCTCGAAATAATTGAGTGGGAGGATTGTAGAACTTGATGAGGTTTTTGAACCGTCCCTTCAACTAGAGATTAGAAGGGCGTAGTAAATTATTCCAATGGCGCCTACACTAGTTGAAGAGGAAGATGATGATGGTGATCTTGAAGCTTCAGATCAAGTTACTACCAAACCTCGTAGGTCGACAAGGACGCGTACTGCTCCAAAGTGGTACAGTAATCCTGTCTTGGAGGTCATGTTGTTGGACAATAATGAACCTACGAGCTACGGAGAAGTGATGGTGGGCCCGAATTCTAACATATGGCCGGAGGCCTTGAAATCCGAGATAGGATCCATGTATGAGAACAAAGTGTGGACTTTGGAAGAACTACTTGATGGTGGTAAGACCATTAAGTGCAGATGGATCTTTAAAAGGAAGATAGACAATGATGGTAAATGTCACCATTTAGAAAGTTCCACTCGTCGCAAAGAGGTTTCCGACAAGTTCAAGGAGTTGACTATGATGAGACTTTCTCACTCGTAGTGATGCTGAAGTCTATTGGAATTATGTTAGCAGTTGCTGCATTTTTCGATTATGAAATCTTATAGATGGATGTCAAAACGTTGTTTCCTCGACGGTTTCCTTGAGGAAAGGTTGTATGTGATGCAACTAGAAGGTTCTGTTATTCCTAGGGATGCTAACAAGTATGCAAGCTCCAGCAATCCCTTTGTGGACTGGAGCAAGCATCTTGGAGTTGGAATATACGCTTTGATGTGATGCTCAAAGCTTTTGGGTTTATACAAAGTTTATCAGAAACTTGTATTTCCAAGAAAGTGAGTGGGAGCACTATAGAATTTCAATAAGTATATGTAGTAGACATATTGTTGATCGGAAATGATTTAGATTTCCGTAAAGCATATAGGGTTGTTTGAAAGGAGTTTTTCAAAGGAAACCTAGATTAAGCTACTTGAGCACTAAGCATCAAGTTCTATAGTGATAGATCAAGACACTTGATAAAACTTTCAATAAATACATACCTTGACAAGATTTTGAAGAAGTTCAAAATGGATCAGTCAAAGAAGGAGTTCTTGCCTGAATTGTAAGGTGTGAATTTCAGTAAGACTCAAAGCTCGACCAACGACAGAAGAAAGAGAAAGAACAAAGGCCGTCCCCTATGCCATTATCTGTAGGCTCTATAGTATGCTATATTGTCTACCGCACCTGATGTGGGCCTTGCCAAGAGTCTGTCAAGGGGTACAAGAGTGATCGGGAATGGATCGCTGGACAGCGGTCAAAATTATCCTTAGTAACTTGAGGACTAAGGAAATTGTTTCTCGATAGTAGAGGTGATAAAAGAGTTTGTCATAAAGGGATACATCGATGCAAGCTTTGACACCAATCCGGATGACTCTAAAGTATCAAATCGGATTCGTATAATGGAGCGGTCTTTTGGAATAGTTCCAAATGGAGTGTGATGGTAGAATCTAGAATATGACATAGAGATTTGTAAAGCACACACGAATCTCAAAGGTTCAGAACCGTTGACTAAAAACCTATCTCACAAGGAAACCCCAGAACTCATTGGGTGTGAATCACATAGTGATTTGAAGTAGATTATTGAATCTAGTGCAAGTGGGAGACTGTTGGAAATATGCCCTGGAGGCAATAATAAATTATTTATTATTATATTTCCTTGTTCATGATAATCGTTTATTATCCATGCTATAATTGTATTGATTTGAAACTCAAATACATGTGTGGGCACATAGACAACACACTGTCCCTAGTGAGCCTCTAAGGACTAGCTTGTTGATCAAAGATGGTCAAGGTTTCCTGACCATAGACATGAGTTGTCATTTGATAACCAGATCACATCATTAGGAGAATGATGTGATGGACAAGACCCAAACTATAAACATAGCATATGATCGTGTCAGTTTGTTGCTACTGTTTTCTGCATGTCAAGTATTTGTTTCTATGACCATGAGGTCATGCAACTCCCGGGCGCCGGAGGAATGTCTTGTGTGTATCAAATGTTACAACATCACTAGGTGACTATAAAGGTGCTCTACAGGTATCTCCGAAGGTGTGTGTTGGGTTGGCGTGGATCGAGACTGGGATTTGTCACTCCATATGACGGAGAGGTATCTATAGGGCCCACTCGATAATGCAACATCATGATGAGCTTGCAAGCAATGTGGCTAAGGAGTTAGTCATGGGATCTTGTTTTATGGAACAAGTAAAGAGACTTGCCGTTACCGACATAAAACTAGGTATGGAGATAGCAACGATCGAATCTCGGGCAAGTAACATACCCAAGGACAAACAGAACAACATACGTGATTGATTGAATCATTGAGATCGTGGTTTGACCGATGAAGATCTTCGTAGAATATGTAGGAGCCAACATCGATATCTAGGTCCCGCTTTGTGTAATTGACTAGAGAGTGTCTCTCGTCATGTCTACGTAGTTCTCGAACCCGCAGGATCTGCACACTTAAGGTTCGGTGATGTTTCGGTTAGTTGAGTTATGCATGTTGGTGAGCGAAGGTTGTTCAGAGTCTCGGATGAGATTCCGCATGTTACGAGGAACTCCGAAATGGTCCAGAGGTGAAGATAGATATATGGGATGTTCCGTGTTGGTCACCGGAAAAAGCTCGAGCCTCACCGATACGAGTGTCGGAAAGGTTCCAGGGGTCCGTCAGAAGGGGTCACCAGCCCCAGAGGGGCCACATGGGCTGAGAGGGATGCGCACCAGCCCCAGGTGGGCCGGGCACACCTCCCACCTAAGGCCCATGTGGCTTGGGCTGGTGGAGGGTCAACCCTAGGGGGTGGCACCACCCTAACTTGGGGGGTGAAGCGACGCCTAGGGCAGCTGCTCCTCCCTCCTTTGATCATCGCCCCCTATTGTGAAAACCCTAGGGAGCATCCCCTCTCCCCTTCCCCTATATATATAGATGGGGAGAGAGGGTTGTGACCAACAAATGCCATGGCGTAGCCCTGTCTCTCCCATAGATCAGTTTTCTCCACTTAGATCGGTTCCGGTTTTGCTTGGCGAAGCCCTGTCGGAATAGCTCCACCAACACCGCCACCATGCTATCGTGCTAACACGGAACTCATATACTTCTCCACCCACTCTATTTCTGGATCAATGAGGTGGAGATAGTCATCGAGCTGTACGTGTGTTGAACACGGAGGTGTCATCCGTTCGGCACTAAATCGAGACAGATCGTGATGGGATCGCTGGAATGATCATGATGAGATCGTGGGACGGATCGTGATTGGATCACAAAGACGTTCGACTAAATCAACCGCGTTATATATGCTTTTGCTTAGAGATCTACAAGGGTATGTAGATGCACTCCCCCCTCTCGTAGATGTTAATCTCCATAGATCGATCTTGGTGAGCGTAATATTTTTTTTGTCTCCCATGCGACGTTCCCCATCACTATGTTGTTTCCAATCAGCAATATGTCATCCACATATAATATTAGAAATCCTATAGACCTCCCGCTCGCTTTCTTGTAAATACAAGATTCTCCATAAATTCGTATAAACAAAAATGCTTTGATCACCTCATCAAAGAGAAGATTCCAACTCCAAGATGCTTGCACTAGTCCATAAATGGATCACTGGAGCTTGCATACTTTGTCAGCATTCTCTAGATTGACAAAACCTCTTGGTTGCATCATATACTATTGGGGAACGTTGCATGGGAAACAAAAAATTTCCTACGCACACATAAGATCTATCCATGGTGATGACCATCTACGAGAGGGGAGATCGGATCCACATACCCTTGTAGATCACTAAGCGGGAAGCGTTAAGAAACGTCGTTGATGTATTCGAACATATTCGCGATGCAAATCAAAATCCATCCCACGATCCAATCACGATCTAGTGCCGAACGGACGACACCTTCGCGTTTAGCACACGTACAACTCGATGACGATCTCCGCCTTCTTGATCCAGTAAGAGAGACAAAGAGGTAGCTGAATTTTCCGGCAGCATGACAATGTGAAGGTTATGATGGTGGAGCTACTCTGGCAAGGCTTCTCTGTGCCGTACCAAAATAACTACATGATGTCACGAGATGGTGGAGGGAGAGAGGGCTGCGCTGTGGCTTGTAGTGCAAAGAGCCTCTCTACCCTCCACTCTATATAGTAGGGGAGGGAGGGGTGGCGCCCTAGGGTCTTTCCCTAGGGCTCGACCGGTGCAAAGAGGAGAGAGGAGTCCTCCTCCAAGTCGGTTTGGAGGAGGAGAACTCCCCTCCTATTCGGTTTGGCCCCACCTATATTTCCTTCTTCACTTTGGCTGAATAGGCCCTCTTGGGCTGGTGTGCCACCCTTGCGCCTGTTTGGTCCCCTCCCGAGTGGGTGGCCCCTCCCGGTGGAACTCCGGAATCCATTCGTCACTCCAGGTACTTTACCGGTAATGCCTGAAATCTTTTTGGAAGCCAAACGGATACTTCCTATACATCAACCTTCATCTCTGAATCATTCTGGAACCCCTCTTGACATCCGGGATATCATCTGGGACTTCGAACAACATTCGGTTACCACATCAATAATTCAACTATACCGAAATGTCACCGAACCTTCAGTGTGCAGACCGTGCGGGTTCGAGAACTATGTAGACATGACCGAGACACTCTCCGGTTAATATCCAATAGCGGGACTTGGATGTCCATATTGGATCCTACATATTCTACGAAGATCTTAATCGGTTGAACCTCGTGTCAAGGATTTAGTTAATCCCTTATAACATTTCCTTTGTCCTTCGGTATGTTACTTGGCCGAGATTCGATCATCGGTATCTCCATACCTATTTGAATATTGTTACCCGCAAGTCTCTTTACTCGTTCCGTAATACAAAATCCCGTGGCTAACCCTTTAGTCACAATGCTTGCAAGGCTTGTTCGTGATGTTGTATTACCGAGTGGGCCCTGAGATACCTCTCCATCATACGGAGTGACAAATCCCAGCCTTGATCCATAATAACTCAACACACAACTTTGAAGATAACTGTAGAGCACCTTTATAGTCACCCAGTTACGTAGTGACGTTTGATACACACAAGGTATTCTTCCAGTGTCAGTGAGTTACATGATCTCATGGTCATAGGAACATATATTTGACATGCACAAAATTAGTAGCAATAAAAAGAGAAAATCACATGCTTTGTTCATAGTTTGGGTCTTGTCCATGACATCATTCTCCTAATGATGTGATCCCGTTATCAAGTTACAACACTTGTCTATGGCTAGGAAACCTTAACCATCTTTGATCACCGAGCTAGTCAAGTAGAGGCTCACTAGGTACAGAGTGTTGTCCATGTATCCACACATGTATCTGAGTTTCCATTCAATAGAATTGAGCCAGGATAATAAACGATTATCTTGAACAAGGAAATATAACAATAACTATTTTATTATTGCCTGTAGGGCATATTTTCAACAGACTCCCACTTGCACTAGAGTCAATAATCTAGCTCACATCACTATTCTAGGCAAAGAATATATCAGAGGTCTCTTACCTCTCGATTCGGGCATTAGCTTCAAAACCTAACTTCAACTACTGGAACTTCTCATATGCTCCATGGTGTTTAAAACTCCTTTGAAGTCCCGATAGTAAGCCATACAGCATGGCGCACTGAACCATTGAGAAGTCATCCGTGCGCGCCTGCCAGATGTTCACAACATCTGCAGACGCCGCTAAAGGGGGTGCTGCCTCAAGCGGTGCATCACGGACATAAGCCTTTTGCGAAGCCGTGAGGATAATTCTCAGATTATGGACCCAGTCCGCATAGTTTCTTCCATCAGCTTTCAACTTAGCTTTCTCTAGGAACACATTCAAACTCAAGGGAGCTACTACGCGAGCCATTGATCTACAACATAATTTGCAAAGACAACTTAGACTACGTTCATGATAACGGGTTCAATTAATCATATTACTTAAGAACTCCTACTCAGAATTAACATCCCTCGGGTTTGTTTGAGTGTAACATGATCCAAATCCACCAACCCAAGTGAGATCATCACGTGAGATGAGGTGGTTTCAATGGTGAACATCTCCATGTTGATCATATCTACTATATGACTCATGTCCGACCTTTTGGTCTCATGTGTTCCGAGGCCTTGTCTTTACATGCTAGGCTTGTCAAGTTTAACCCAAGTGTTCTGCATGTGCAAAACTGGCTTACACCTATTGTATGCGAATGTAGAGTCTATCACACCCGATCATCACGTGGTGCTTCAAAACAATGAACCTTCGCAACGGTGCACACTTGGGGAGAACACAAATTTATCTTGAAATTTTAGTGAGGGATCATCTTATAATGCTACCATCGTCCTAAGCAAAATAAGATCCATAAAAGGATGAACATCACATGCCAATCATAATAGTGACATGATATGGACATCATCATCTTGTGCTTTTGATCTCCATATCCAAAATACCGGCATGATCTCCATCGTCACCGGCATGACACCATGATCTCCATCATTGTGTCGCGAATGGGGTTGTTAAACCAACTATTCTTCTACCACTATTTCTAACTCATAGCGATCAAGTAAAGCAAAAAGATACAAATAATTAAAGTACCCTATGGCTCATGTCGGTTGTCGTATTCATCGACATGCAAGTCATGATAATTCTATACAAAACATGATCATCTCATACATCACATATATCTCAACATGTCATTGGACATATTATATCACAACATACCCTGCAAAAACAAGTTAGACGTTCTCTACTTTGTTGTTGCATGTTTTATGTGGCTGTTATGGGTAACTAGGAAGAACCGTTCTTACCTATGCAAAGCCACAACAGTGATATTCAAGTTGCTATTTAATCTTCTATAAGGACCACCTGTGTCAAATCTGATTCAACTAAAGTGCGAGAGACAAACACCCGCCAGCCATCTTATGCAAAAAAGTTGTAGATCAGTCGATGGAACCGGTCTCTCGTACGTGGACGAGTAAGGTTGGTACGGGCCACTTCATCCCACAATACCGCCAAATCAATATAATACTAAGTAAGTAAACAATCTTGACATCATTGCCCACTAACTCTTTTGTTCTCTACTTGTGCATGTTATCTACACATAGACCTAGGTCATGATGCCGCTGTTGGGGAACATCACATCGGAAACAAAAAAGTTTCCTACGATCACCAAGATCAATCTACGGAGATCAACATCTATGAGAGGGGGAGCACATTTACATACCCTTGTAGATCGCTAAGCGGAAACATATATAACACGGTTGATGTATTCGTACTCTTCACGATCCAATCCCGATCCAATCCGATCCAGCGCCAAATGGTGGCACCTCCGTGTTCAGCACATGTGAGGCTCGATGACGTCTCCTCGTTCTTGATCCAACAAGAAAGGAAGGAGAAGTATATGGGATCTCAAGAAACACGACGGCTTGTTGGAGATGGTGGTGTCGTTGTGCCGGCAAGGCTTCGCCAAGCACCACCAGAATGTCGTACGAGGAAGAAACATGAGAGATGGGAGGAGGGTCGCGACCGTGGGAGGGTCTCTTGCCCCCTTGCGTCTCCCCACATTTATATAGGCGTGGGAGGGGCTGGTGGTTTTCCCTCCAAGTCCCGAGGGTCGTTGGTTAAGGGGGGGACGTAGGAAATCTCTCTGTTCCTTCCCTCAGCGATCACTATCCCCCTTTTTTAGGGATCTCGATCTTATCCTTTTGGGATATGATCCTATTCCTTTTAAGGGGGATACTGATGCGCCTAGACCAGGGGTGTGGATAATTTCCCCACTACCGATGTTGCCGGGTCATGTACTTGCCTAGACCATTCAAGGAGTATGTTACTTGCCCAATATCATCATCGACAGGTCTCTTTACTCATTCCGTAATATAAGATCCCGCGACTAACTCCTTAGTCAAATTTATTGTAAGCTCCTTGTGATGTTGTATTACCGAGAGGACCCCACGGTATAACTCGGCTTGAAAAATGACCCGAATCGGACTTGGAGACTCACTGGTGACCCGGTCGAGTTTCGCGACTCATTAGTGACCCGACACGCGGTTCATACATGACCCGGCAGGCGAGTCACTGATGTTTGCTGTGTACCCCTGGCAATTGTGCCAGAAATACTCCTACTACGGCACATTCGTATTCCCTCGAAGCGGAAAGGGTGATGTAGCACAGCGACGGTAAGTATTTCCCTCAGTTTGAGAACCAAGGTATCAATCCGGCGGAAGAGTATCTCACTAACCTGCACAAACACAAAAGCTTGCACCCAACGCTATGAAGGGGTTGTCAATCCCTTATAGATTGTTTCCCAAGTGAGAACTGAAAGTAACAAAGTAACAAAGCAAAGTAAAAGCGGAGTTCTAAATGATGGATGTGAATAGACCCAGGGGCCATAGTGTTTACTAGTGGCTTCTCTCATGAAAGCAAGTAGACGGTGGGTGAACAAATTACTACCGAGCAATTGATAGAACTGTGCAGAGTCGTGACGGTATCTATGCAATGATTATTTCTATAGGCATCACGTCCGAAACAAGTAGACCAATACTTTCTGCATCTACTACTATTACTACAGACATCGACCGCTATCCAGGATGCATCTAGTGTATTAAGTCCATAAGAACAGAGTAACGCATTAAGCAAGATGACATGATATAGAGGGATAATCTCAAACCAATGATAAAAAACCCCATCTTTTTACCCTTGATGGCAACTGCTTGATGTGTGCCTTGCTGCCCCTACTGTCACTAGGAAAGGTCACCACATGGCAGAACCCAAAACCAAGCACTTCTCCCATTGCAAGAATCATAGATCTAGTTGGCCAAACAAAACCCAAGACTCGGAGAGACTTACAAGGATATCAAATCATGCATATAAGAAATCAGCAAAGACTCAAATATATATCATAGATAATCTGATCACAAGTCCACAATTCATCGGATCTCGACAAACACACCGCCAAAGAAGATTACATTGGATAGATCTCCATGAAGATCATGGAGAACTTTGTATTGAAGATCCAAGAGAGAGACGAAGCCATCTAGCTACTAACTACAGACCCGTAGGTCTGAAGTGAACTACTCAGTAGTCATTGGAGGGGCGATGATGATGATGAAGAAGCCCTCCACCTCCAAAGTCCCCTCCGGCAGGGCGGCCGGGAAGGGTCTCCAGATGAGATCTCGCGGAAACGGAAGCTTGCGGTGGAGGAAAAGTATTTTCGAGGCTCTCCTGATTTTTTGCGAAATATTTGGGAATATATAGGCGCAAAACCTAGGTCAGGAGGCGGCCAGGGAAGCCACAAGCTTGCCCACCGCTGCCTCCCCCCTCGTGGCGTGTACAAGATTGTGGGCTCCCAGGGGGCCACCTGGCCTGGCCCAAAGGTTCCCTGGTCTTCTTTCGTTCGGGAAAAAAACATTTCAGGGATTTTATTCCGTTTGGACTCCGTTCCGAAATCAGATCTGAAAAGAGTCAAAAACACGGAAAAATAATAACTGGCACTTGGCACTGAATCAATAAGTTAGTCCCCAAAAAGATATTAAAAGGTACAGAAAACATACAAAGAAGACAAGATAACAGCGTGAAACCATCAAAAATTATAGATACGTTTGAGACATATCAGTCACACAAATGACAAGACCCAATGGCCTAGAAGGCAGATCATGGGAGGGCCGTCTCACAGACAAGGCCCAAGAAAAGGAAGGACTTTGGTGGGGATATTACCTGCGGTATGACCCGCCCTATTGGGCCAGGTCAGGAAAGCGGCAACTCATACATACATGACCAATGTAAGCCTCGGTTTAGGCCTGAGGCGTGTTGAGAGATCTTTGTCAGGAAGCCGCCAGAGCCCATGAGTCGGATGGTGGTTCAAGATTAACAAAGAAGATAAGTCGCAAGGAGTTTCCTTGGCTTGGTGAACACGGCGACTTAGAAATAAGGAAGGCCACGATTTGTCACGTGGCCAGGACTTTGTAAGCCCTTGGCCTCGACCTATATATAAAGGCGAGTCTCTGGGGCAGATAGATCAAGTTAGAAATCATCGACAACTAGGTCAGGCGAGTTACGCCCTCCTTGTAATCGAATCCACCATCAATATACACAAAGCAGGACGTAGGCTTTTACCTCCACACGAGGGGCTGAACCTGGGTAAATCTGAGTCTCGCTTCCACTTACCCCCTTTGAGTCATCACCAAGGTGTGATGGCTCTTTCACTAAGTCCTTTCACGAGGACATATGCCGTGCCAAAACCACGACAGTTGGCCCCCACCGTGGGGCTTGCGCATGGTGGAGTTGAGTTCTCAAAGGGAGCCCTTCCAGGGTCAGGAAGCTACGCGGTCGGCATCATGACAAATAGCCACCGTGGAAAATACTATATCGACAACTCGTAGTGGGGACTTGAAGCCAATTCAATCGAATATGGATACAGAGTCCCCTTCGACAAGATCCACATTTTCATCGGCAAGATTGGTGCACCCGTACTTGAGCCGGACACCTTCACCGACATCATCGAGCCGGCACGGTACGCCCATCCCACCAAACATCAGGCCAGGGGATACCACGTTTTCGTTGGTTTTACGCAGGGAACCAACCTACTGGACGGGCCGGTAGTCCAGAAGATCACCCCCGTCAACTCGGACGACGAGTCATCCATGGGCGACACAGATTCAATCTACCCTCTCTACGAGGGATTGCTCGGAGGGTTACCGCATGCGGCAAACTCTGAGGACTTTGCGGGGCCGCATCGACAAGTCGCCATCTACATGGCGGGGGCAGCATCGCCTCAGCCAAACCCGGGGGCAATAATGAAGTAGGCGGGTCGTCGTAGGCTCCGGCTCAGGCCATGGCAGACCTGGCCACAGAGACAGCCAAGCTCATGGCGTTCGCTGTGACGGCAGAGAACCAGGGAATAATCAATGCCGAACTGGCGAAACTAAGCGAAGAGATGGCCAAGATTCAGCGGGACGTGGAAGCGGAAGCCGCCAGGATGGCAACACAGCAGGCCCAGATCACCGCGGAGACAGAGCGTTTGAATACTGAAGGCTGGCGGCTTGAGCGACAACAACGTGCCTCCGATGCGATCCACCAGAGGAGACATCATGGCCGCCTTTCCGGCCGATCTAAACCCGACTCGCCTCTTCGACAGCCCGCATACCCCCGGGATGGAACCCAATCGGCCTTGGAAGGCCGCTCCAGGAGGCGATCCGACTCGACCACCGCTTAACCCGCAGCCGCCTCAACCAACGGAGGCTCGTGCGGCCCATTTCCAAATACCACGAGGTCACTTCTCGAACCCCGTGGATAACCTGCTGGCGGCAACCCGCCACCTGGAATCTCTCCCGATTTACGGAAACTCCCCGGCTGAGGTGGAGGCAAGAAACTCCATCAAGATGCTGAAAACGGCGGTGGTACAACATGCACAATATTCACATAGCCGCGAGCGGCTACACTCCACGCCCCAGGCGAGTCACACCAGGAGTCGCCATGATGACCTGCCTGCAGTGACCAGTGAGCAACGGCGCTTGCCGCAGACCAATCCGCCCGGGATGCCCGCTACATGGGCTCAAGATCTTGTGGATGCGGTGCAACACCCTGGATTTTCCCATTTCTTTTTCCTTTAATTTTAATCTGGTTTTTACTTTTTGAGGCTTAACAGTTTTGAAACCTAAAGGGATTACCCTTGATTCCTTTTTCCTAGTGGCTTGCCAACCTTCAAACCACCCAAAGACCTAGCCATTTCCATCTTGAGCCAATCCCAAGATTCTTTTTCATGGGAATATTCCTTTTTCTTTTAAAGGAATAATCCTGTTTACCTTGAGTTATGAAGCAACCCCCATTTATATCTCTCCAAAAACTCCCAAATAATTCTCATAAATCTACTGGGTTATATCTTCCTCAGACATGACAAAATATTTCCTTGCCATGTTCAAAAATATTTCCCAAAAATTCCTTTTCTGATTCTCCCCTATTTGACAAGTTGTGAAGCAAGTACCCTTTTTATTTGCTTGATTGCTCTCAAATTTTGTGGGCACTCTTTCCTAGCCATATCCTGGCCTCATGCCAAAATTCAACGCAATCTAGCTTGCAAACATTTCTTGGCAAATTTCCAAAGTTTCTGATCCAGAAGATGCTTTGTGAAGAAAGTGCTAGCTAGGAGTGTTCAAATGAGTTGGAACTTTGCCATCATCTCAATATGCTCAAATTATGCCTCTCCACCAAATTTGAGCATCACACCTTCAACCATGTGATAGTAGTCGCAAATCTTTGTCTCTGGTCATTATTTTGGTTTGTGAAGCAACTATATTTTATGTTGCTCCATAAATTCTGAAATTTTACCAGGTCATTCTCCTATCTATAAAACCTTGCTAAACCAATTGTGAGATCATTTGATCTAGCAAATTAATTCCAGTAGTTCTTTTAAGTTTCTGTTCAGAGAGATATTGTGTGAAGGAAGTGCCACTTTGGCTTATCAAGATGGCATAAAATTTATACAGCCTCTCCATAACCCTAAAATATTTATCTCCTCCAAGTTTCAACTCCATCCAAGAAAGTATGTGAGTGCCACATCAAAATCCCTATCCTGGACCAGATTAGCTCGTTCCAAAGCAACCCTGTCCTCAAACTTCACAGGATTGAAGTCCTTCCTACCCTAAGCCACCCAGACATAATCTTTCATGTTGACCACAACATTAGTGCCAAGTTGGCTACAACAAACTTATAGTGACTTTTTCCATCTCCCCAGTGATCCCTTTGCTGATCCATCACTTCCAGGCTACCTTGGGGACCAAGGACTCCACCCCAGACAAGGTGAGCCAGCCCCTCTTGTCCTCTCATTGCCAGTGCACGTGGTGACCACGCCTTTGGCATGGAAGAACCGTGCTCTGTGCAATGAATCCCTTGGCCTCGTCGGTTTCCTCCTCTCCCTCGAGCTCTAGTCATGTCTGGCAGCTCCACTTCATAGTCCCCTTCCTCCGGGAGCCCTCTCCCCCTCCACATTCTGCCTTGTCGCGCCGCGACGAGCCCCGTCTTGTTCCTCCAGTGGCATCCATGTCTTCTTTCTCCCCCGAGCTCTCCCGAGCCTTCCCACGCCTTCCTGGAGTCGTCCCCATCCCTCCCAGAAGCTGCTGGATGCCGCTACCGTCCAGCCAGCTCACCTGCGAGCTCGAGTGCGAAGATGAGATTGCCACGGCGGCCGACCTCATCCCCTCCCATCGCCGAGGCTATTTAAGGCCCCTGACCTCCTCTAATCTTCGCCACCAGCCTTGCCACTTCCCCTTGGTCCTCCCCAGCCCATCACCCGAGCTCTCGGAGCTCTCCTCGCCCCTCCATTGCCGCCATGGCTGCCGCCGATGCCCTTCATAACTCACATAATGCCGTGCCTCTCCCTTCCTCATTTCTTCCCCAAGGGACCCTCTCGAGCCGGTGGAGCTTCCCTTCCCTTCTCTTTGCCCTCCGGTGCACCGTAGCGAGGAGCCCCATCGCTGGCCGAGCCCATCGCCACAGGCGCCCAAGCCACGGACGCTCTGGTCGTCCTCGAGCTCCGTGCGATGCGGGGATGGACGCGGCTCGTCGCCCGGTCACGCTGGTGGCCGGACCTTGGCCAGAGATGGCCTGTGCCACCGGGGAGCCTCGCCGGCGCGTGTGGCCTCGCCTTTGCCTCAGTCGTCGCGAGGTAGGAGAAGAGAGGACATGAGGAGAGAGGAAAGGGACCCGACAGGTGGGCCCCGAACCCACCTATCGGTGAGAGAGAGTCGGCCAGGCTGGATAAGTGGAGGCGCCCGACGCTAATTATGTTTCCCCCTCTGGGAAATGCATTCCACAAAAGACGCCTTCTTTTTTTCCAGCCAGGGATCTGTTTGAAGGAATTTCTTTTATAGATTGGTCCCTAAACTTCATCGAGTCACAACTTTTTATCCGTGACTCTGATTCCGGTGATTCCAAAGCCCACGTCTTCGTCTCGTAGAGCCCAACAAGACGGTATCATTTCCACCATGTGATCACACAGTGGAAATGACCATGTTGCCTTTGCCGTAAAAAGCCCGTCTCCGAGAGAGAACTGTTTCCGACGATTCCCTCTGCGAGTTTCACACACTTCTATCCGGTGTTTCCCCCATCCCATGCAAGCCACAACTTTCATTTGCTTCATCGCACTGCAATATCACAGTCTAATTAACTAATTTATAATGTTGATAGTCTGGAATATGAGCATGCATTGTCTGAATAAATAAATGTCGTGTTGAGCACAAGACCGTTAGTAACTAATACTTTCACCCACTAATTTACACTATACTGTTGAGATTACTGTCTATGATTACTTTGTGAATGTGGATCAACAGTAGTGGCTTGAGCTTATTAATTCTCGGATTGCTATGACATCGTAGCGTCAGCTATGACCGATAATATTCGGATAAGATCCCTAGTTGGTTGATCAGAGTGACCTGTCCGGGCTCATCAGTGCAACCACATTTGCCGATATGGGATGGCCTTGACTTGAGCTGATCGCGTGCTCTTTCACCGGTACTTCCAAAGAGGGAGGGTTATGCATGCGTGCTACCTTGGCCGGGTGGGCGGTGATAACCCTGTGAGCCAGTTGAGTTTTTTGTGACGGCGTCCCTGGATGCGACAATTTAGTTTGGCCACGACGGTGGCAGGTGTCATGAGGACACAAGGCCACCCAGGGAAGGACTCCGAGGGAGGATGAATGCCGGTAGTACGATGAAGGAGTCACGGGTCAGGCAAGTTTCGTTGGAGCAATGCTGGTCCACCCGAATCAGATCACGAGGTCAGTACTCCATAGTGTGGGTAAAGTGTGCAACCTCTAAAGAGTGACAAACCTATTCAAATAGCCGAGTCCACGGTATTGGACAGCCCGACCAAACCTCAATAGATGGTCAACCGTATCTACGATATTAATGATGGAAGAACTTGTCTGAGTACGTAATAGTTGGGCATTGTGCCGGTGTTACAGTTGGGCATCGTGCCGGTGTTACAGTTGGGCATCGTGCCGGTGATAAGTCCTGGTATCCATTTTGTGGATACTCGCTAAAGGTTCTTGGAAAGAACACAAGAGTTGGTATTCTTTGAGTACAGTGAGAGATGCCTGGTATAGTTAGTTTTCTACCACTCCTTTAGTAATAACTACCCTTTACTTAATCTTGATTGCTATGATGTTGTATTGCCTTAATGCTAATGTTTTTTGTGAGCTTGCGAAGACATTCAAAGTACTCACCTCGCTTGTCATGCCAGTTTGCAGGTCATGCCTTGATTGTTTGATTGTCGACGATTCTGAGTTTCGAGCTAGGATGCGCGTTCCAGCCAGAGTCCCTGCGGAGTGGAGTTCATCACATCGGTAGTTGTTCCGCTGCTAACGTAGGATTTACCGTAGGCAGGTGTAGTATCGCCAAGGCGATGTAACCCTTGTATCCTTGTAATCTTTTCCATAGTAATAAAGAGCTGATTTGTTCTATGCCAATGGTTCCATATTCTAGAAAACTTGTCCTTGGGCTGGAATACGGGGTGTTCCGGTTTCCTCTGAGCCGGGGTGCCACAAGAGTTGGTATCAGAGCAGGTCTGGCTGTAGGACACCGTAGACCGCGCGAGCGTTAGTAACCGGTAGTACACGATCCAGTTGGTTTGTTGCACTTGTTTGTTGCATTTGATTGTGCATAGCATGCAAGACTAGATATGTTATTACTAACGATGGATCTGGTGAGTGTAGGTGGCATCGGTTTCGATTCGCCACATGCACTCTCCAGCATGCTTTCTTCTTTATTGGTGTGGTGTCATCTTCGCTTAAGTGGAGTGATACCAAGGTGCCTGGTAATGTCGATCCCTTGTCGGATTGACGCACCGGTACCACACCAATGCATTCTCTTCAGCCGCCCTGTTGTCTGGGTGATAGACATGCTTCAATCTCGGATCTTGCCCATCCCTCTAGCCACGTTGGCAACCCTTACTGATCTTGCTTATCAGAAAAGGGCAATGCCCACAAGCCCTTCTTTTCATAGTTATCCCGCCCTGCCATCCATTCTCTGGACGAGTACGGTTTTCTCCGTACACTTGATGATGACGTGGTCGAGACCCTGGGATCCGACCCACGATCATCAAGTTCGTCCTTGACACTGTGTCCGTCCAGACGGAACCGGTGTAAGCCCCTGTTTAGTGTAGCTTTGTTTACACCGACCACCTTCCACACATTGATTCACTTTCGTGCACACCGCCACAACATGTTAGACCGTAGTACCGGAGTTCTTGCGAGAATTTTGTGCTTAAGTAGGAATGCATATCATTATCGTGAATAGTTGTAGAGTGTGTGCTATTACCGGTATGAGATTTTGCTGCTTTGTGTGTTTGTCGTTTTCTTCCTTCTTTGGGCCCTTGGTGTTACCTTATTTTTCCCTTATGGAAATTGCTCACCAACATTGGACTCGAAGAATCTGTGAAGAGACAGTCAGTTGGAAGCTCAGTTCAGCGATATGGAATTTTCAGCAGAATGCATTATATCAGGAATATGAAGCCCGAATATAAATGGTATCCTCACCAGATGAATTATGAGCATCAAGTATACATCCGTGCAACTTTTTCAGCAGCAATCATGGAATCAACAAGAAGGAAGAGATGAGTACAGTTCGAGTCAAAGGTATGATGCATATACACGATAGCGTCTGTTATGAATAAAATTCAAAACCTGCTACACTACGAAAGGAAGTCAGAATGAGCTATGAACTTAGTGTCCAGCAAGAAGTGTAGCCGAATACGATATTGCATACAACAAGTGACCAAAAACAAGAACGTTAAGGAGATATTTATGCACTTATCATGCATATGGCAAAAGAAAGCTTCAAGTATAAGCAACCCAGTCGGTCCCTGCAAGCTACCCGAAAAGCTTATGGCACAAGATTCAGGTGACCTCCTCAATGTGACACGCGGATCTTTGTTCAAGACACCGATGCTCCTCTAGTAAGACATCACAGCAAGCTTCTAGCATAAGGTACAAAGTCTTACCCAGCAAGCCTTCAAGGAAGGAAAGCACTTGAGATATGGTACCCCATGCTTATTCAAGAAGCTACCCTGATCGAAGCACGAAGCAAAAGCTACCCAGTCTTCCTAGACACGATACCCTGGAGGACTTACAAAACAAGCTAAGTAAACCCTGGTTGGAAAGGTATCGCATTCTTACTGGTACAAGTTATTCCACTAAGAGTTGGCAACATATGACCATACAAGGCTCAAATCTGCAACAGTTGGTCAGAAGGCGGAATAGTCAGTCAAGACACAAGCCTGCTTCAGGAATCAAGCACTTAGTCACAAAGAGCCAATATATATGATGGACATGTTACCCAGGTCCTATGAGTTACTCATACAATGATGACAGCCCGGTGAGAATCCGACTATTGCATGAGCTATATAAGAAGAAGAACGTCCGTTGTACACTTCAGTGAGATGACCAACAACCTATGGAAAAGCTGTATGGGACACGGATGAACCCTTGCCCGTCTTTCTTTGGTAAACAGCACCACGCCTGTGTTCTGAGTTGTTTTCGACCGTCCAGGGTGGATGCCGACTTTTATTTTTGTTGTCAACAACTGGCCCGTGTTCTGAGCTGCTTTTCGGTCGTCTCGGACAGTTGTTGAGTTTCTTTAGGTAGTAGTGACCCTATGCTCTGAGCTATTTCTCGACCGTCTTAGGGAACTGCTACTCTCTTCTTATCGACATCGTCTCATGCTCGGAGTTGCTTTTCAGCCGTCTTGAGTCGGGGTTGAGTTACTCCAGTAATGTCCCAGATCTGAGTTGTAAACACCGTTCTGGCGGCTACCGGTTTGTTTGCCGGTTTTATCGAAGGGTTTAGACGGTCGTTACCCTACAGCTACAACTTGTTAAGCAATATGATTGCCAGAACATGGTACCGGGCAGCATCCATGGTCATTTGAAAGAATAAAGAATACATGAGACCAAGCTCTTCCAGCTAAGGATCCAAGCAAAGAGAACTATAATGAAAGAGCAAGATTGCCCATACAGGTATGATAATGGTTGCAAGACCAACATAATGCATATATTCAAGACAGTCCGTTTCGGTATCAAACACCGTGGGAACACACCCATTGAGTCTATTCAAGTGGCAAAGACCCTATATCGAGTCAATCCGCTCAGCCCACTAGATATGCTCATATCGTAATATTCGAATCTGTGAAGAAGACTCAGCAGTTAGATTGCAGCAATAATGATACAACGTTGCAAGACCTACTATTCATTTAAAGATGACGACAAACAAAACGACCAGAATGTGGGCCAACAACCTCGGAGCATATGTCCGCATATATGGGAATCAGTCGAAGGATAGTTTGCCGTGGACAAGATCTCTCTGCCAGAACCTCTGACAGTCAACTCAACATATATAAACTGATGAAAGTTAGAGGAACATATGGGGATCCAGTGGAACAAACCACCCTGAAGCCAGATGGTAAGTCAGCAAAGATTTATCGGAAGTATCATTCGAAGGTAAGAAGGAAACCCAAGTTGGAAACGGTTTCCTCAAGTAAGGATATTTATGTTGAACCTTGAGCAATCAAATCTCGAGGACGAGATTTATTTAAGGGGGTAGGTTTGTAACACCCTGGATTTTGCCCATTTCTTTTTCCTTTAATTTTAATCTGGTTTTGACTTTTTGAGGCTTAACTGTTTTGAAACCTAAAGGGATTACCCTTGATTTCTTTTTCCTAGTGGCTTGCCAACCTTCAAACCACCCCAAGACCTAGCCATTTCCATCTTGAGCCAATCCCAAGATTCTTTTTCATGGGAATATTCCTTTTTCTTTTAAAGGAATAATCATGTTTACCTTGAGTTATGAAGAAACCCCCATTTATATCTCTCCAAAAATTCCCAAATAATTCTCATAAATCTATTGGGTCATATCTTCCTCAGATATGACAAAATATTTCCTTGCCATGTTCAAAAATATTTCCCAAAAATTCCTTTTCTGATTCTGCCCTATGTGTCAAGTTGTGCAGCAAGTACCCTTTTATTTGCTTGATTGCTCTCAAATTTTGTGGGAAGTCTTTCCTAGCCATATCATGGCCTCATGACAAAATTCAACTCAATATAGCTTGCAAATATTTCTTGGCAAATTTCCAAAGTTTCTGATCTAGAGGAAGCTTTGTGAAGCAAGTGCTAGCTAGGAGTGTTCAAATGAGTTGGAACTTTGCCATCATCTCAATATGCTCAAATTATGCCTCTCCACCAAATTTGAGCATCACACCTTCAACCATGTGACCATAGCTTCAAATCTTTGTCTCTGGTCATTATTTGGTTTGTGAAGCAACTATATTTTATGTTGCTCCATAAATTCTGAAATTTTACCAGGACATTCTCCTATCTATAAAACCTTGCGAAACCAATTGTGAGCTCATTTGATCTAGCCAATTAATTCCAGTAATTCTTTTAAGTTTCTGTCCAGAGAGATATTGTGTGAAGGAAGTGCCACTTTGGCTTATCAAGATGGCATAAAATTTATACAGCCTCTCCATAACCCTAAAATATTTATCTCCTCCAAGTTTCAGCTCCATCCAAGAAAGTATGTGAGTGCCTCATCAAAATCCTATCATGTACTAGATTAGCTGGTTCCAAAGCAACCCCGTCCAATTTTCATCCTGTGATCCTCAAACTTCACAGGATTGTAGTCCTTCCTACCCTAAGCCTCCCAGACATATTCTTTTGCTCTTATCTCTTTCCTGTTAACCACAACATCAGTGCCAAGTTGGCTACATCAAACTTATCGTGACTTTTTCCATCTCCCCAGTGATCCCTTTGTTGATCCATCACCTCCAGGCTACCTTGGGGACCAAGGACTCCACCGTAGAGAAGGTGAGCCAGCCCCTCTTGTCCTCTCAGTGCCAGTGCATGTGGTGACCATGCCTTTGGCATGCAAGAACCGTGCTCTGTGCAATGGAGCCCTTGGCCTCGTCGGTTTCCCCCTCTCCCTTGAGCTCTAGTCATGTCTGGCAGCTCCACCTCATCGTCCCCTTCCTCCTGGAGCCCTCTCCCCCTCCAGATTCAGTCTTGTCGCGCCGCGACGAGCCCCGTCCTGTTGCTCCAGTGGCATCCATGTCATCTTCTCGTCCGAGATCTCCCGAGCTTTCCCAGGCCTTCCCGGAGCCGTCCCCATCTCTCCCAGAAGTTGTTGGACGCCGCTACCGTCCAGCCAACTCACCTGCGAGCTCTAGTGCGAAGATGAGATCGCCACGGCGGCCGACCTCATCTCCTCCTATCGTCGAGGCTATTTAAGGCCCCCGACCTCCTCTAGTCTTCACCACCAGCCTTGCCACTTCCCCTTGGTCCTCCCCAGCCCATCACCCGAGCTCTCGGAGCTCTCCTCGCCCCTCCATTGCCGCCATGGCCGCCGTCGATGCCCTTCCTAAATTCGCCTAATGTCGTGCCTCTCCCTTCCTCATTTCTTCCCCAGGGGACCCTCTGGAGCCGAAGGAGCTTCCCTTCCCTTCTCTTTTCCCTCCGGTGCCCCGTAGCGAGGAGCCCCATCGCCGGCCGAGCCCATCGCCACAGGCACCCAAGCCGCCGACGCTCTGGTCGTCCTCGAGCTCCGTGCGGTGCAGGGATGGACGCGGCTCGTCGCCCCGGTCATGTAGGTTGCTGGACCTTGGCAGGAGATGGCCTGTGCCACCAGGGATCCTCGCCAGCGTGCATGGCCTTTCCTTTGCCTCTGTCGTCGCGAGGTAGGAGAAGAGGGGGCTGGAGGAGAGAGAAGAGGGACCCGACAGGTGGGCCCCGACCCCACCTGTCGGTGAGAGAGAGCCGGCCGGGCTGGATAAGTGGAGGCGCCCGACGCTAATTATGTTTCCCCCTCTCGGAAATGCATCCCACGAAAGACGCTTTATTTTCTTTCATCCAGGGACCTGTTTGAAGGAATTTCTTTTATAGATTGGTCCCTAAACTTCATCGGGTCGCAACTTTTTATCCGTGACTCCGATTCCGGTGATTCCAAAGCCCACGTCTTTGTATCGTCGAGCCCAACAAGATGGTATCATTTCTACCATGTGATCACACAGTGGAAATGACCATGTTGCCCTTGCCATAAACAACACTTCTCCGAGAGGGAACTGTTTCCGGCGATTCCCTCCGCGAGTTTCTCGCACTTCTTTCCGGTGTTTCCCCCATCCCACGCAAGCCACAACTTTTATTTGCTTCGTCGCACTGCAATATCACAATCTAATTAACTACTTTAATAATGTTGATAGTCTGGAATATGAGCATGCACTATATGAATAAATGAATGTCGTGTTGAGCACAAGACCGTTAGTAACTAATACTTTCACCCACTAATTTACACTATACTGTTGAGATTACTGTCTATGATTACTTTGTGAATATGGATCAATAGTAGTGGCTTGAGCTTATTAATTATCAGATTGCCATGACATCGTAGCGTCACCTATGACCGATAATATTCGGATAAGATACCTAGTTGGTTGATTAGAGTGACCTGTCCGGGCTCATCAATGCAACCACATTTGCCGATATGGGATGGCCTTGACTTGTGATGATCGCGTTCTCTTTCACCGGTACTTCCAAAGAGGGACGTTATGCACGCGTGGTACCTTGGCCCGGTGGGCAGTGATAACCCTGTGAGCCAGTTGAGTTGTTTGTGCCGGCGTCCCTGGTTGGGACAGTTTAGTTTGGCCACGACGGTGGCAGGTGTCATGAGGACACAAGGCCACCTAGGGCAGGACTTCGAGGGAGGATGAATGCCGGTAGTACGATGAAAGAGTCACGGGTCAGGCAAGTTTCATTGGAGGAATGCTGGTCCACCCGAATGGGGTCACGAGGTCAGTACTCCATAGTGTGGGTAAAGTGTGCAACCTCTGAAGAGTGTCAAACGTATTCGAATAGCCGAGTCCACGGTATTGGACAACCCGACCAGACCTCAGTAGATGGTCAACCATATCTACGATATTAATGATGGAAGAACTCGTCTAAGTATGTAACAGTTGGGCATCCTGCCGGTGTTACAGTTGGGCATCATGTCGGTGTTACAGTTGGGCATCGTGCCGGTGATAAGTCCTGGTATCCATCTTGTGGATACTCGCTAAAGGTTCTTGGTAAGAACACAAGAGTTGGTATTCTCCGATTACGGTGAGAGTAGCCTGGTATAGTTAGTTTTCTACAACTCCTTTAGTAATAACAACCCTTTACTTAATCTTGATTGTTATGATGTTGTATTGCCTTAATGCTAATGTTTGTTGTGAGCTTGCGAGTACATTCAAAGTACTCACCTGGCTTGTCATGCCAGTTTGCAGGTCATGCCTTGATTGTTTGATTGTCGAGGATTCTGAGTTGCGAGCTAGGATGCGCATTCCAGCCAGAGTCCCTGTGGAGTGGAGTTCATCACATCGGTAGTTGTTCTGCTGCTAACATAGGATGTACCATAGGTAGGTGTAGTATCGCCAAGGCGATGTAACCCATGTATCCTTGTAATCTTTTCCATAGTAATAAAGAGCTTATTTGTTCTGTGCCAACGGTTCCGTATTCCAGAAGACTTGTCCTTGGGCTGGAATACGGGGTGTTTCGGTTTCCTTTGAGCCGGGGTGCCACATGCGGCGCGAGCCGCCCGCTTGATGGAAATGGCAGTTGCAGCGGGTCAGGACTATCTGGCTTACAACCTGCCTCCTCCCACGATGACTGAGATAGGCGGTAGGCACGTCGGGGTGCCCTGTCTAACGCCCGCCCTTCGCAACGAGCGTATGCTGAAAGATTTCAAAGGACCACGAAAGGTACCCAATTACACACCAGACCTCGAGCCAGGGTCGTAGATTGAAAGTTACGAGCTTGCAATGGACATGCTCGACATGAATGAGGCGGTCTGCGCTAAGTATTTCACCACGATGCTCGAGGGAACGGCGCGCACGTGGCTGAAAAACCTGCCACCCAATTAGTTCAACACCTCGGCCGAGTTGAAGGAACGCTTCGTCAAAAAATTCTGAGGAACCTGTAAACGCCCGATGACCATTGTTGACCTACAACACTGCATCCAACACCCGGATGAGTGGGCCCATCATTGGACGCGGCGGGTTGAAGAAGTCATCCATTCATCAAATGGCATCTCGGCGGCTCAGGCAGTGCTAATTCTAGAGAAAAACTGTCATTACGAGCCTTTGGTGCTGAAGCTTGGGCGACTCAAGCGTAAGGTGCAAGACATGGGCGAGTTGATGGACACCCTGACCAGGTACGCCATGTGAGACGAAACTAAAGATCCCGGGGAGGATGACGACAAAGTTAGCACCGCCAGGAGAGGCGAGTCGTCAAAAGGCCACTCCCAGTTCCAAGGGTGGAGCAACCACAACCACTCGGGACAAAGTAAGAGGAGACAGAAGGAAGGTCTCACAGACTTCGTCGCTAACACTAACGCTGCCAACGGGAACCAACACCTGAAGAAAAGGTCTTTCAGCGGGAAGAAACCACACAACTATCACGAGATGCTCAAAGGCCCTGCCCACAGCACGCCACCGTCAAAGGACGGTCTACCCACTCTTGGGAGGATTGCTATGTGATGCAGGAATTCCGAGCTGAGGCACTTAAAAAAGGTGAAGGAGGTGACCAAGGTGGACATCAAGAACAGTTTGGCACGCCCGGGTCACACCGAAGCCCATTCGGTGGGCTCCCTAACCCGGGCCCGTAGGGCGGGTCACAGCCTAATGCCGGGCAGTACCAGGTTCACAATAATCAGTGGTACAACACATAGAGCGTGTTTCAGCAACCGCCCCCGCAAGGTGGTCCCCAACGGTAGGATGACAATGGTGGCTTTCAGAATAATCCTAAGCAGTTGAACAGCGGGCAATACCACGTGTTCACCACCAGCACTTGCAAACAGGACCAAAAGGTGAAACATAGCGCTTCCTAGGTACCTCAATTGGTCTGAACAACCCATTATCTAGAGTGGGGAGGATCACTCGCCCCGGGTTGATAATCCCGGTGACTTGGCTTCGGTAGTGGCTCCCCAGGTCGGAGGTTACACCCTTTCCAAAGTCCTTATGGATGGTGACAGCAGCATTAACATGTTGTATTTCGATACCTTTCGGCGGATGAATTTCTCAGAAAAGACTTGATGCCATCTTCCACGGTCTTCCACGGCATTGTTCCGGGTAAGTCGGTATACCCTGTTGGGCGAATCAAAATTAACGTAGCTTTTGGATGGAGTCTAATTATAGGAGCGAGTCCCTCATGTTTGAGGTGGTCAAGATCAAGAGCCCTTACAACGCGCTGTTCGGAAGACCGGCTTACGCTCGGTTCATTGCCCGCCCATGTTACTTTTACCTCAAGGTCAAAATGCCTGGCCCTAAGGGGACTATTACGATCAACGGGGACAGGAAGATAGACCAAGAATGCGAGGAAGGAGACGCGGCTTATGCCGAGTCGGCTTGCGCGGCCGAGGAGCTCCAGTTTCACCAAGCCAATGTTGACCCGGCAGATATGACACCACTCAAGAGACCCACAATCAACTCAAAGCCGCTCCTCAAGTTTAAACCGACGGATGACACGAAGGTGATAGACTTCCCGACTGACGACTCAACCAACCAGTTCACCATTGTGACGGGCCTGGATCACAAATAGGAAAGCGCGCTCATCAAATTCATCCGTGAGAATCGGGTCATCTTCGCATGGAAGCCTTCAGACATGCCAGGTGTACCGAGAGAATTTGGTGAGCATCATCTTAATATTGACCCTAAAATAAAGCTGGTTCGGTAGTATCTTCGCCGGTTTAATGAAGATTGGCGTAAGGTAACTGGGGAGGAAGTCGCCCGGCTTTTGGCCGTTGGGTTCATCATTGAGGTTTTCCATCCTGAATGGTTGGCTAACCCGGTCTTGGTGCTCAAGAAGAATGGCACTTTCCGCATGTGCATCGACTACACCGACCTCAACACGGCTTGCCCAAAGGACCCTTTCACCCTTCCCCGCATTGATCAAATCATTGACTCTACGGCGGGTTGCGAGCGATTGTGTTTTCTGGATGCTTATTCAGGATACCACCAGATCAAGATGGATGTGGCGGATGAGGAGAAAACGTCCTTCATAACCCCCTTTGGAGCTTTTTGTTACGTGTCGATGCCGTTCGGGCTCAAGAGCGCGGGGGCGAATTATCAACGTCGCATCCAGAATTGCCTGCACAGCCATATCAGGTGCAATGTTCACACCTACGTTGACGATATCGTGGTCAAATCCCAGAAGAAGGAATCACTTTTGGAGGACCTCAGGGAGGCTTTCGACAATTTGCACATGTACCAGATAAGACTTAACCCTACCAAGTGTGTTTTTGGTGTTCCCACAAGAAAGTTATTGGGTTTCCTGGTGTCAGAACGAGGCATCGAAGCTAACCCGGATAAAATTGAAGCGATCACTTCGCTAGGCAAGCCGGCCAATATCAATCAAGTGCAGCGCATGGCGGGTCGCATTGCGGCTCTAAGTCGGTTCATAAGTCGCCTTGGGGAGAAATCCATCCCTCTTTATCAGCTGCTCAAGAAAACGGATCGCTTTGTTTGGACGGAGGAAGCCAACGAAGCTTTTGAAGCCCTGAAGCTGCCTGTATTGGCTGCTCCAACTGACAAAGAGCATATTCTCTTGTACATCGCGGCCAATTCTAAAGCGGTAAGCGTGGCAGTGGTCGTCGAGCGCAAAGAAGAATGGAAGGAATACCCGGTTCAATGACCGGTGAATTTTATCAGCGAAGTCCTTACCCTCTCCAAACAGCGCTATCCACATTGGCAGAAGCTGGTCTTCGGGGTGTTTATGGCAAGTCAGAAGTTGAAACACTACTTTCAAGAGCACCCTATCATGGTGGTTAGTTCTGCCCCCCCTTGGTGACATCATACATAATCGAGAGGCGACTGGACGGATTGCTAAGTGGGTCATTGAGCTAGGAACTCACCATGTGCGATATACCCCTCGCACAGCCATTAAGTCCCAAGCACTAGTGGATTTCATCAACGATTGGACCGAGTTGCAGGTTCCAGAAGACAGACCTAATCACACGTATTGGACCATCCATTTTGACGGGTCTAGGCAGCTGGAAGGCTCGGGGGCTCGCGTGGTGTTGACTTCGCCTCAGGGTGACAAGTTTTGCTATGTCCTCCGACTCATGTTCCTATGTACCAACAATGCGGCGGAGTATGAAGCCTTGCTCCATGGGTTGCGAATCGCCAAAGAGATGAACCTCAGCCGAGTCATATGTTTGGGCGACTCCGATCTAGTAGCACAACAAGTTTCTGGCACATGGGATTCCAGAGATCCCTTGATGGCGGCTTATAGGCGAGCCGTGTCGGACGTGGCGGGTCGTTTTCATTGCTATCAGGTGGATCACATTGATCGTCGACTTAATGAGGCGGAGGATGCTCTTTCACGAGTCCGTTCACAGCATAAGCCGGTTCCGCCTAATGTATTTTTGGATGTATTGCATAACCCATCAGTAAGGCTGCCTTCAGAGGAAGACTTGGCTATTCTTGATCCTGAATCTCAACTTGTGGTGGCTCTCCGTGCTACCCCGGATTGGGAAATCCCCTACATGGTGTATTTGGCACGAGGCGAGTTACCTACTGATGATTGATAACCCACAAGTATAAGGGATCGTAACAGTTTTCGAGGGTAGAGTATTCAACCCAAATTTGTTGATTCGACACAAGGGGAAGCCAAAGAATATTCTCAAGTATTAGCAGTTGAGTTGTCAATTCAACCACACCTGAAAGACTTAGTATTTGCAGAAAAGTATCAGTAGCAAAGTAGTGATAGCAACAGCGACAGAGTAACGGTAGCAGGAGTGACAGCAGTAGCGGCGAAGTAACGTAGCAAGGACCAGTAGGAAAAACTCGTAGGCATTGGATCGGTGATGGATGATTATGCCAGATGGTATTCATCATGCAACAGTTATAACACGGAGAGATATGTAACTAGCTCTAGTTCGTCAATGTAATATAGGCATGTATTCCGTATGTAGTCATACGTGCTTAGGGAAAAGAACTTGCATGCCATCTATTGTCCATCCCTCCCGTGGCAGCGGGGTCCTAATGGAAACTACGGGATATTAAGGTCCTCCTTTTAATAAAGAACTGAACCAACGCATTAACACTTAGTGAATACATGAACTCCTCATACTATGGTCATCTCCGGGAGTGGTTCCGGCTATTGTCACTCCGGGGTTGCCGGGTCATAACACATAGTAGGTGACTACAACTTGCAAGATAAGATCAAGAACACACATATATTGGCGACAACATAATAGGTTCATATCTGAAATCATGGCACTCGAGCCCTAGTGACAAGCATTAAGCATGGCAAAGTAGTAGCAACATCAATCTCAGAACATAGTGGATACTAGGGATCAATCCCCGTCAAAACTAACTCGATTACATGATAGATCTCATCCAACCCATCACCGTCCAGCAAGACTACGATCAGATTACTCATGAACGATGAAGAGCATCATGGAATTGGCGATGAAGGAAGGTTGGTGATGACGATGGCGACGATATCCCCTCTCCGGAGCCCAGAACGGACTCCAGATCTGCCCTCGAGACGAAGAACAGGTGGTGGCGGTGCCTCCGTATCGTAAAACGTGTTGAACTATTATCCTTGATTTTATTCCGGACGAAAGTGACTAAATAGAGTTGGAATTACAGGCGGTGGAGCAACGTGGGCCCCACAAGCCTGCCACGCGCGGCGAGGGGGGGCGCCTCTGGTGGGCTTGTGGTATCCATGCTCCACTTCTTCAGTTGATTCTTGCGCCAGGATTTTTTATATATTCCACAAAAAAAGCCCTTAATTTCCAGGTCATTCCGAGAACTTTTATTTCTGCGCAAAAACAACACCATGGCAATTCTGATGAAAACAGCGTTAGTCCGGGTTAGTTCCATTCAAATCATGCAAATTAGAGTCCAAAACAAGGGCAAAAGAGTTTGGAAAGGTAGATACGACAGAGACGTATCAACTCCCCCAAGCTTAAAACCTTGCTTGTCCTCAAGCAATTCACTTCACAAACTGAAAGAGACAAAAGAAAAACTTTTACGAACTCTGCTTGATCTTGTTGTTGCAATTATATCTAACTCATATCCAGAATTTCAGCAAGATCACAAGCTAACCACATAAGCAAATGACATCTAGGTCTCAGGTGAACTCATATCAATGGCACAATCAACTAGCAAGCAATAATAATAAGTTTCAAACGTCAACGCTGCAATCAAAACAATCATGAAGCAGTATGAACAGATGGTATCTCGCTAGCTCTTTCCGAGACCGCAAAACATAAATGTAGAGCACCTTCAAAGACCAAGGGCTGACTAAACATTGTAATTCATGGCAAAGAAGATCCAGTCACAGCCATACTCAACATCAGTCAAAAGCAAAGCATAAAAATGACAGAGGTGCTCTCTAATTGGTGCTTTATAAGAAGAGGGTGACTCAACAGAAACATAAATAGACAGGCCATTCGCAGAGGAAAGCATTGATTTGCAGAGGTGCCAGAGCTCAAGCTTTGAAGACAGAGACAAATAATTTTGGGTGGCATGCTTTCATTGTCAACGCAATGACCAAGAGTTTTCACCATCTTCCACGCTAAACATGCTATAGGCGGTTCCCAAAAAAAAAGTAAAGTTTTGACTCCCCCACCACCGATCAATCACACTCCACGACTAGCCGAATACTCGGGTGCCGTCCATACCAACATCAATCCAGGGGGAGTTTTGTTTGCAATTATCTTTTCGATTTGAGCATGGAACTAGGCATTCCAATTACCGGCCCCTTTCTCGTGAGTGATAGTGAATAAACACATATCGAGGATAACACGCCTAGCATGGAAGATACTGATCGCCCCTTGTCACCACATGAGCGGTTCGGGCATGCAAAACAGATTATTTCTATAAGGTTTAGAGAGTGGCACATGCAAATTTACTTGAAACGGCAGGTAGATACTGCATATAGGTAGGTATGGTGGACTCATATGGAACAACTTTGGGTTTATGGAAGTGGATGCACAAGCAGTATTCCCGCTTAGTACAAGTGAAGGCTAGCAAAAGACTGGGAAGCGACCAACTAGAGAGCGACAACAGTCATCAAAATGCATTGAGATTAACCAACATTGAGTGCAAGCATGAGTAGGACATAAATCACCATGAACATGAATATCATAGAGGCTATGCTGATTTTGTTTCAACTACATGCGTGAACATGTGCCAAGTCAAGCCACTTGGATCATTCAAAGGACGATACCATCCTATGATACTACATCATAATCATCTCGAGATTCATGTTGGCATCCAAGACAAACCATTATAAGCTCCTAGCTAATTAAGCATGGCATCAGAAACTATGAACTCTAAGTTGTCATTGCAAACATGTTTCTCTCACAACAAAGCTGAATCAGGAACGATGAGCTAGTCATATTTACAAAAACAAAATAGATCGAGTTCATACCAGCTTTTCCAGGCCCAGTCACTTCATCGTATGTCATCATTATTGCCTTTCACTTGCACGACCGAATGATGTGAACAATAATAAGAGTGTTCATGCATTGGACTACGCTGGAATCAGCAAGCAAACAAAAAGGAGAAGATAAAGTAATATGGCTCTTTGACAGGTAAATAGATATGCATGCGAGATCCACTAAACATTATAACCATGGTCTTCTACCTTGACCCAAAGAAAAAGAAAACTATTTACACGGGAAGGCTCCCAACAAGCAAAAGAAGAACGGAAAATCTTTTTTGGTTTTCTCAAACTAGACAAACACACGAGAAGAAAACGAGAAAAAGAAATAAACTAGCATTGATGATACAGTGGCAAAGTGTGAACACCGACTAACAAAGTGAAAGTGTGAGCATGAATATAAAGTCGGTGAGAAACACGTACTCCCCCAAGCTTAGGCTTTTGGCCTAAGTTGGTCTACTCCCATGGATGGTTCGGGTGATACCCAAAATCATAATGGGGGTTGTACGGGAGCGCTCCAGCTACCGCCTGAATAGCTGCCTCACGGAGGCGAGCACCTTTGCCTCCCTCTCATACTCCTTCGCCTCTCCTCTGGTTATGTAATATCTCCGTTTTACCTGAAAGTCAAAGAAGGCAGGAGCGGGAAGGGTAATATGGAAAACACGTTGTCGGTTAAATATTAACCGGTATAGGAGGGATTCATTATCCCTCTCAAGGAACTGATAGCGTGTCATAGCGGCGCGATCAAGGAAAGATGTATGTAGCGGGGGATCTCCTGTGCGGATGGGTACTCCAAGAAAATTTGCTATGCGAGTGGCATAGATCCCACCAAAGAAATCCCTTCATTAGCATTATTATTCAGCATCCTTGCTATTATAGCTCTCATGTTGAAACTTCTATCACCCGTTACTGCACTCTTAAGAATACTAAGGTCAGGTGCGCAGAGGTGACAATGCTCGATCTTGCGTTAATCAATCTACCTATGAAGAGGGCAAAGTAATGGATGGCAGGAAAATGAATGCTCCCCATGGTAGCCTGCGTAATATCTCTAGTTTCTCCAACAGTTATACTAGAGAAAAGATCTCTAACCGAAGATTTAGGAGGATCATTGAGACTACCCCGAACAGGTATCTTGCAAATTCTCTTGAAATCCTCTAAATCCATGGTATATGATTTGTCATAGAGATCAAACAGTACGGATGTGTCACGGCTAGCTGAAAATTTGAATCTACGAACAAAAGAGGCAGTGAGAGTAGTATATTGTTCACATTTATCAAAGATGAATTCTTCGAGTCCGACGTTGTGAACAAGTGTATCAAACTCGTCTTTGAAACCTGCCTCAATCATGAATTCATCAGAAGGTCATTCACATGGTTGTACCTGTGTGTTCCTCTATTGGTAAGGATCTGGCTCCCGAATCGCGAGACAGGGACCCTTCTTGCTTGAGGAACCACCATGATAGTTTCTCCTGAACATCTTCCTTTTCTGAAATTTTTAGTGACTCAAAGGAAAAGTGAACAAGGCTCAACTAAACTCATGGCAACTACTCCTACAAGTGCCTAGAGGCCATATCACGCATCAAAACTACTTGGGACCAGCTAAAATTAACATGCAAAGCTCAAGAACAGGGTCACCAAGGCAACAAAAATACGCAAGGAACAAGGAACTAGAGCAAAGACTAATTGGACCAATGGAGGAGTCACATACCAAGGAGCAATTTCCCCAAAACACTTTGGTGAATGGGGCTTTGCACAAGGAGATCGAAAATCATAGGAAGAAGAGCAAGAACATGGGTTTGAGCTGCGAAACAATTTTTTCTGGAGGTAGGAGAAGTAGATGGGAGCTAGAATAAGTGGAGGGGGGACACGTGGGCCCCACAAGCCTGGTAGGCGCGGTCGGGGGGTGCCCGCGCCTCCAGGCCTTGTGGCCCATTGGTGCAGCCCCCTCACTAGCTCTTCGTCTCAGAATTTTTCAAATATTCCAGAAAAAATCATACTTGATTTTCACGGCATTCGGAGAACTTTTATTTTCGGGGTACTTTTCTATGGGACGCTAAAACAGAAAACAGGGAAAACTAAACTAAATCTATCATTTTTCTTCTAAGCAACCGAAGGTGAAAGCTTGGAACAGAGGGTTGTGACTCCTCGATTCATCCATCCCATGGTCATCGAAAGAAATCCGTCAATGAGGTTGATCAAGTCTCCTTGACAAACTTTTTCGAATCGCATAAAAAGGGATGGAGAATTTTTGAATAGTCACTAGGTTACCTCAATGGGGATGTGCATATCCCCAACAAGCAAATCATACTTCATCTTAACAGTAGGTATAGGGCATTCAAAGCTCCCAATAAGTATCGATGAAGTTTTTTCGATAGCATTGATGCAATGTACTCGATATTGTTTCTTCGGAAAGTGCACCGTATGCTCATTACCATTGACATGGAAAGTGACATTGCCTTTGTTGCAATCAATAACAGCCCCTGCAGTGTTTAGAAAGGGTCTTCCAAGGATGACCACCATGGCATCATCCTCGGGAATATCCAAGATAACAAAGTCTGTTAAGATAGTGACGTTAGCAACCACAACAGGCACATCCTCGCAAATGCCGATAGTGAAAGCAGTTGATTTGTCGGCCATTTGCAAAGAGATTTTAGTGGGTGTCAACTTGGCCAATTCAAGTCTACGATAAAGAGAGAGAGAGGCATAACACTAGCACCGGCTCCAAGGTCGCATAAAGCAGTTCTAACGTAGTTTCCTTTAATCGAGCAAGGTATAGTGGGCACTCCGGGATCACCAAGTTTCTTAGGAGTTCCACCCTTGAAGGTATAATTAGCGCGCATGGTGGAAATCTCAACCTCAGGTATCCTCCTCTTATTAGTCACAATATCGTTCATGTACTTAGTATACGGAGACATTTTGAGCATATCTGTCAAACGCATTTGTAGAAAGACAGATTTAATCATTTCAACAAAGCGCTCAAAATCCTCATCATCCTTTTTCTTGGATGGTTTGGGAGGAAAGGGCATGGGTTATCAAGATCAACAGGTTCAGTCTCCATATCCTTATCATTGCCATGTTGAGCATCAACATAAACATCACTATTGATATTATCATTAGGCTCATGTTCATCACCAGATTGTGTTTCAGCATCAGAAACAGAGACATCGTTTCAAGTCTCGGGTGTAACAGCAACAGGGTTGCTTGCGTGCAAATTCCTATCACCTTTCTTCTTCTTTCTAGGATGACTAGGTGCATTAGTGCTAACTCCTTGAGAATCTTGTTCAATTTTTGTAGGATGACCCTCGGGATACAAAGGTTCCTGAGTCATTCTACCGCCTCTAGTGACAACTCTAACAAAATTGTCATTCAACTCATTGAGCAACTCATTCTGAGCCTTAAGTACTTGTTCTACTTGAGTGGTATCCATAGAGGCATGTCTACTCAAGAGCTTAAGATCATTGACGTTTCTTTTCACACAAGCACTTAAATGACTAAGCATTCGAGCATTCTGTTCCAATTGACTGCTAACATAATCATTGAAACTCTATTGTTTGGCAACAAAGTTATCAAATTCATCCAGGCATAAGCTAGCAGGTTTATCAAAAGGAATATCACTCTCATTGAATATACGAAGAGAATTTACCTCTACTACCTATATCGGGTTATCAAGACCATGGATCTCTTTGATAGGTGGTAGATTTTTGACATCTTCAGATTTAATGCCTTTCTCTCGAATAGATTTCTTAGCTTCTTGCATATCTTCAGGACTAAGGAATAGAAAACCTCTTTTCTTCGGAGTTGGCTTCGGAGATGGTTCGGGAATAGTCCAAGCATTCTCGTTGCACATGATATTATTCAATAGGATCTCATCTTGTTCTACAGTTCGTTCCCAAAAAACACAACCAGCACAACTATCTAGGTGGTCCTTAGAAGCATCGGTTAGTCCATTATAGAAGAGATCAAGTATTTCATTCTTTTCAAGAGGGTGATCATGCAAAGCATTCAGTAGCTGGACGAGCCTCCCCCAAGTTTGTGGGAGACTCTCTTCTTCAACTTGCGCAAAGTTATATATTTCCTGCAAGGCAACTTGCTTCTTATGGGCAGGGAAATATTTTTCAGAGAAGTAGTAGATCATATCCTGGGGGCTACACACACAACCAGGAGCAAGAGAAGTGAACCAAGTCTTAGCATCATCCTTTAGTGAGAAAGGAAACAGCTTAAGAATATAGTAGTGGCGGATCTTTTCCTCACTCGTGAATAGGGTGGCTATATCGTGCAGTTTGGTAAGATGTGCTACAACCGTTTGAGACTCATAACCGTGAAAAGGATCATATTCGACCAGAGTGATTAACTCAGGGTCGACAGAGAATTCATAATCCTTATCGGTCACAAAGATAGGCGAAGTAGCAAACTTCGGGTCGTATTTCATCCTAGCGTTCAAAGATTTTTTTTTTTCCACTTACGCAGTAATTTCTCAACATCATAGCTATCCTTACAAGCAAGAAAGTCCTCATCTATCTCTCCCTCCATAACATAACCCTCAGGCATATCAGGCAATTCATATCTAGGAGAGCTAGTTCTAGCAGACGAAATAGTAGGTTCTATTTCAATAATCTCAGCAGTTTCAGAAGTATCATCACATCTAGTAGCAACTCTAGCAATTTGTGCATCAAGAAATGCACCTAGTGGCAAAGCAGTATCAAGCATAGCATCATCACAAGCATCATGGATAGCAGAAGTAGCATCATCAAGCACAGGCGACATATCAAGATTTCTAGCAGGAGGTGGTGTCACAAACTTACTCATAACTGAAGGTGAATCAAGTGCAGAGCTAGATGGCAGTTCCTTACCTGTCCTCGTAGTTGAGGGCAAGACTTTAGTTCTTGGATCTTTCGGATTCCTCATAGTGATCAACAGACGTAAATCCCAAGTGACTGAGAGAATATAGCTATGCCTCCATGGCAACGGCGCCAGAAAAAGGTCTTGATAACCCACAAGTATAGGGGATCACAACAGTTTTTCAGGGTAGAGTATTCAACCCAAATTTGTTGATTCGACACAAGGGGAAGCCAAAGAATATTCTCAAGTATTAGCAGTTGAGTTGTCAATTCAACCACACCTTAAAGACTTAGTATCTGCAAAAAAGTATCAGTAGCAAAGTAGTGATAGCAAAAACGATAGAGTAACAGTAGCAGCAGTGACAGCAGTAGCGGCAAAGTAACATAGCAAGGACCAGTAGGAAAAACTCGTAGGCATTGGATCGGTGATGGATGATTATGCCGGATGGTATTCATCATGCAACAGTTATAACACAGAGAGATATGTAACTAGCTCCAGTTCGCCAATGTAATGTAGTCATGTATTCTGTATGTAGTCATACATGCTTAGGGAAAAGAACTTGCATGACATCTATTGTCCATCCGTCCCATGGCAGCGGGGTCCTAATGTAAACTACGGGATATTAAGGTTCTCCTTTTAATAAAGAACCGGACCAACACATTAACACTTAGTGAATACATGAACTCCTCATACTATGGTCATCTCCGGGAGTGATTCCGGCTATTGTCACTCCGGGGTTGTCGGGTCATAACACATAGTAGGTGACTACAACTTGCAAGATTAGATCAAGAAAACACATATATTTGCGACAACATAATAGGTTCAGATCTAAAATCATGGCACTCGGGCCCTAGTGACAAGCATTAAGCATGGCAAAGTAGTAGCAACATCAGTCTCGGAACATAGTGGATACTAGGGATCAATCCCCGTCAAAACTATCTCGATTACATGATAGATCTCATCCAACCCATCACCGTCCAGCAAGCCTACGATGAGATTACTCATGAACGATGAAGAGCATCATGGAATTGGCGATGAAGGAAGGTTGGTGATGACGATGGCGACGATCTCCCCTCTCTGGAGCCTAGAACGGACTCTAGATCTGCCCTCCAGAGGAAGAACAGGTGGTGGCGGCGCCTCCTTATCGTAAAATGCGATGAACTCTTCTCCTTGATTTTTTTTCCGGACGAAAGGGACTAAATAGAGCTGGAATTGGAGGCGGTGGAGCAACGTGGGCCCCACAAGCTTGCCAGGCGCGGCCAAGGGGTGGGCCCACGCCTGGTGGGCTTGTGGGCTCCATGCTCCACTTCTTCGTTTGATTCTTGCGCCAGTATTTTTTATATATTCCACAAAAAATCTCCGTAAATTTCCAGGTCATTCCGAGAACTTTTATTTCTGCGCAAAAACAACACCATGGCAATTCTGCTGAAAACAGCGTTAGTCCAGGTTAGTTCCATTCATATCATGCAAATTAGAGTCCAAAACAAGGGCAAAAGAGTTTGGAAAAGTAGATACGACGGAGACGTATCAATGAGTTGTTGGCCCACCAAATCGTCCATCGATGCAAGTCCATGGTAATACATAAAGGCGAGTTACACAAGCGAAGCACTTCCGGAGTGTTTCAAAGGTGTGTCTCTTCTGAGGAAGGGTGTGCGATTCTTAACGAGATTCATGCACGCGACTGTGGTCATCACGCCAGGTCACACTCTCTAGTATCCAAAGCCTTTAGGCATGGGTTTTACTGGTTGACAGCTCATGTGGATGTTGAGGATATAGTTCGCTGATGTGATGGCTGCCAAAAATTTGGGCGTCAGATGCATGTGCCGGCTTAGGAATTACGGATGATCCCGATTAAATGGCCGTTTGCGGTCTGGGGGCTAGACATGGTTGGTCCTTTCAAAATGTCATCCAATAAAAAGACTCACCTTTTGGTGGTAGTTGACAAGTTTACCAAGTGGGTTGAAGCAGAGCCGGTTAGTAGCTGTGATGCAGACATGACCGTCGGGTTCCTGAAGAATTTGATTTTCTGCTTCCGGTATCCTCATAGTATCATTACTGATAATGGTACTAACTTATCAAAGGGCGCCATTCAAGAATTTTGCGCAAGGGAGCACATCCGGCTTGACGTTTCTGCAGTTGCGCACCCCCAGTCCAATGGACAGGCTGAAAGAGCGAATCAAGAACTGCGTGTGGGACGGACCCCGGGATGTTGGGTGGAAGAACTGCCTTCAGTTTTATGGAGCATCAGAACCACCCCAAATCGATCTACTGGTTTTACACCCTTTTTCCTGGTCTAAGGGGCAGAGGCAGTATTACCAAGTGACATCAGACATGATTGATCACGAGTCGCTGCCTATGTGGAACAAGACAACGAGTTAGCACGTCAATATTCGTTGGACGCCTTGGAGGAGGAGTGTTATATGGCCGCATCATGATCGACGATTTATCAACAAGAGTTGCGACGCTACCACAGCCGTCGAGTCAAGAGCCGAGCTTTTCAACAGGGCGACTTAGTGCTCCGGTTGATTCAAGATCATACCGGTATGCATAAGTTATCCCCTCCATGGGAAGGACCTTTTGTCATCAGCAAGAATCTCCGTAATGGTTCATATTACTTGGTGGATCTTTGCCCGGATAGACCAACAACGGAGGTTGAGACAACTCGCCCATGGAACATCGCCCACTTGCGGCCATACTATACTTAGAGCCATTGGCTCCTTACCTATGTTTAAGATTTCGAATTTGTAATCCATGATTTTATTTATAAAGCAATAAAGCGGGCACCCACGAACTTCGGGGTCTTTTGCCGTTTCAGCTTCTTGAAAGCATGAGCCTTTACACTACAAGGAATATGCTAATACACGACGCTATGTTTTCGTTGCTACATCGTCACGGTTTTTAATTTACAACGATCTCACGACGAAAAACCAACCGTCGAAAACGGAGCGTCACAAATGAACAGCAGCGACGTTTTGATCAAAATCGTCGTAACTTTTACGACGATTCCTGGATTGAAGTAACCTTTATGACGATCCTAAATCATCGTTGGCAATCAAACCCAGTCCTACGTGGCAAAATTATGACGAAATCAAAATGTCATGGTTGAAATCAGCCCAACCCATTTCAATTGATCACATGGGCTGGTTTTATTTTTTTGGGATTTTTTTATTGGGCTTATTTTTGGGCCTTAGCCTATTTACAACCACATTAGTATTTTTATCGAATTTTTTTTATCATTATAATTTGGGCCCTTGCCTTTTAATGCCCAAATACATTTGATCCAGTTTAAGATTTGGCCTTTTTTCATTTTTGAATTCAGCAACTTTTTGTTCCAGAACTTGGTTTTATTTCTCTTTGTTGGGCCTTTTCAACCCAATTATTTATCCAATATTAAATCCAACACTATTTCATATTCAAATCAAGAAAACTCCAAGTCGAATTAAAATCATCCATCATATAACATCACATAATACATCTTCCAGGTTTACATAACACAATAACTCATCTCATGAATACATTTCCTTACACATGAATATAGCAAGAGCGGACATAATTGCACAATAAAACAATGACACATCTGCTAACAATGGAGTTCGAGGGAGGCGGTCACGGACACCGGCCTCTGCACGCCGCCGCCGCTCGAGGGGAGCGCTCCGAAGGGGAGCAGCCCTTTCGCGATGAGGCTCATGGATGGCGTCGTGTTTGCTTACTGTGGATGAAACGAACAAAGAGAACGTCAGCATCAATCAGAGACAGGAAACAATCGTTAGTACACTGATTAATTATGCACCGAGTCATCCATGTACTTTTCCTAAGTTTAATGCTATGTATAACTAATTCAGTCCAACTAAACCGACAAATGCTACGAGCAGAAGTCCCATCAGCATCACAAATCAGATGAACATACCCTCCTAAGTCTAAACAACTAGTCCTCGCTTGCGACTACCCAGATGATACAATGCAACCGATGCGATTTAGTATGATAACAAAGTGCTGGTTTGACCGCCAACTCAAAACAACAATTAATTTGTACACTATCTGACACGCAAGTGAAAGACCACTAACAGATGCTCTATCTAACAGTACCTCGGTGATGACACACTCTGGATCCAAGTTCCTCAAATGCACGAACAATAGTGAATGGAAATCTGGGTTCAAATGCTACAGGAGTAACCAGTTTTTTCAGTGTCTAAATCATGTGTTGAATAAAGCAGAATAATCATAAACAAACAGAACTACTACAGATCCCATTGCAATGTCTGACAAGTAGATTAGAAGTATCTCTGCAACTGTACTAACCTCAAATGATAGGCCAACCTATTGCTTTAAGTTAAGCCAAATGTGAGCTAGTAGTGAGTGCCAAGTGCCAGCCAGATTGGAAACTACTGTAACGACATTCATCTACAATGGAAACTGATACATTTTGGCATCAAGATTTCTTGTTGCCAAAATATGACAGCAAGCACTTGCCAAAATATGACAACAAGAGCGGCACGCCGCCAAGGCCAACGATCACCTGCTGTCCGCATCGCCGGTTCTCCTTGTCGCCGGCCGCCAGCCTAGGGTCGAGCGGATGTGCCGCCGCATTGGGCGCCTCCCTCGTCTCCGCCACCGCGGGTCCGGCTCCATTGGAGGGGGCGTAGGAGCACTCATGGGCTGGTTCTTGGTTGCGGCCGTCCTCGCCCGGTTCTGCTACTCCTGAACCGGACGGTTCCATCGCGAATATGCTAGCAGCAAGTAACAGAATAGCTCAGTTCAGATCATAGCAAGAAACTTAACTCAGTTCAGATCATACTTCAGAAGAATTCAGAAGTTCAGTACAGAATACATTACTGAAGCGCAACTCAATTCTTAACAGAGATAATAAAGATGCATTACAAGAAACTACAATAGATGGCATTCGCATCAGAAGTAACCAACTAGAGCAATCTAGATATGTGGGATGTTGTGACATTGCAAGCAGAACAACTTAAGCTCGCATGCCAAGATTCAGAAATCATATGCAGAAGCAGCTATAAGAATAGTATCCTACCATTTTAGCCATTAGAGAGCATGAATATCACCACTACCAATCATTATGGATTTACAACCAGCTTATATGAAGAGCTATATAACTGACTTTGTACTGCACGTTGCAGTGCTGGACTGACCTTCTCCCAAACAATCCGTCCACTGAAGAGGCTAGAGATGATGTCTAGCTGAAAGACCCAAACAGAACATGAGAACAAGTAAAATATAATTCTTCTTATGAATTGCTGATACACCTATTCAGAAACATGTCCATAACATAGTGCAACAACGAATGAAAGGCAACATTATTTCCTTGAGAAATCATTTACTTGTAGCAAAGGTTTCCATGGTTTCCTAAGTAAGCAAACTTCATAATTTCCGTGAGTCAACATCCTAGTGAGGTCATGCTTGGGTAGGTACACGAAAATGATCCTCCACCTTTCTTGATACTACATAAAAGAAAAGAGGTGGCCAGATGATTCTTTCATACTAACCACAAAGAGAAAGCTATATTTTCCAGATTCAGTAGATCTCCAAATCTCGATGCAGGATTCAACAGCCTCAATGAAGAAGACTGCGTCGGAGACTGCTCCCGCGCCGGCGCCGTGGAGCATGCCTCTTTCCGTGGACATCCCCATGAAGGCACCGATGAAGATCCCAACTAGTGAGCCCACTGAAAGACAGAAAACTTTCAGATAAAACTGTACCAACCATTACACGCTACATGGGCTGGCTACTCATGGAACAATTGCAATGCAAATATGCAATACAGCAACGAATTAAACAACAGAGAACGAAAACAGAGGACTCCAGGGTGATCGACCTAAACCTGTATAAAAATGATAAGTGTAAGGTTTTAAGATAAGCTCAGCATGTCTCGTGATCCAATAATCCTGCCTGCAGGATGGATTTCCTGCCCACAAGGTCATCCAGAATACCTACACCGGCTACCGGGAAGCAAAGAAAAAATGGCACAGGAACCCAAAATTGCACCAGAGAGGGTGCCGTTCCACCTCCACCTAATACTGAATTCGTAATCGGACGCCAATGCTATGGGTAGCAAAACGTTGAGCCGAGAAGGAAGGGCGAGGAGCCAAAAACAGGGCACACACGCACCGACGGCGAAGGCGAACGTGAGCAGCGCGCCGAGCGCCCACTCGAGCGCCGCGGCGGTCGTGGCGCCGCCCCTCCCGAGCGCCCTCCATGTCGCACCGAAGCGGCAGTGGGGGCTGGCGGACGCGCCAGAAAGAGAAGGAGGAGGAGGGGGCGCCGCCCGATGATCCATCAGCCAAATCCTTGCTCCTAATTTTATGATATTAATGAACAAGAACACATGTTACATAATTTATTACTGGACCTTACTTGAGTTACTACTGCTACTATCAAGCAATCACTGCTGCAGCAACAATTGATGCACCAGCTGATGCACCATTGGGAACAGCAGCCCTCGCGAAGGTTCCATCTGAGCAGAACACATCAACCTGATGCACAATACCATGAGATTAGCCAAATAACTTGCCAAAGTACTTTACAGTACGACATTATGCATAGTTCAAACAATAAAATCTGGACACTGTCGCATTTCAAACAGAGCATCACATTTCCGCACAGCTGTAACTAGGACACGAACCACACAGCTTGCATTTAGTTAGCTATATGAACGCCAATCCCAACAACCAGCCATCTGTGTATACACACTACTGAAAACCAAAAATGGATGCCTAGCAGGCAAAATAAAAAATTGCATGCGCCCCAAACCAGCGTCCGACTGAACAAACCGCCTTGCACCAAATCCACCTCGCATTTCGCACAGATCAAGCGATGAGCATAGAGCGACAACCAGGGCACGAGACCATAATGGCGACACAAGCACCGGGGGCATGGCGAATGACCTACTAGCAGTCAAATCAAATGGATCCAGCAAAGGGTGTCGTAGGTGCAGAGTAAAGGCAGCGGTATACACATGGCATGGAGACCAATGGTAGTTGCAGAATTCAACCCGCGGCTGGTAACTGACACCGCGTGACTTAGTTGACACCGTGGCCCGTGCAAAGGTTGTACGAGCTTGGGGCGCGTCGCGTGATCGTAACGGGGACGGGGCCGATGGGGTGCTTGCCGGCGGAGCTCGCACAGCACAGCGGCAACGACGAGTGCGCGGTGGAGCTGAACCGCGTCGTGGACCTCTTTAACCCGCAGCTGGTGGACATGGTGCGCAGCGTCCAACGTGTGCGGCAACCGGAAGGTGTACGCGTTCTGGGACGCCTTCCACACCCAACGGAGCAGGCCATCTATCGAATCGCCCCGACCCACGGCCGAATCACCAGATCAGACAACACCGCAACCATTGCCTCCCTACCAGATCGAACCCGACGAATGTCCAGATCAGGGATGCGCGCGCGTGCCCAGCGAGAGCCTGCGCGCGGGCACGATCTCTAACCGAAACCGCCCCAATCGCAAGCGCAAACAACCGAGCATCGATCTACGCTGAGGGATGTGGAGGCGAACCTTGTGCTGGCAAGCATGTTGACGAAGAACTCGTCGAGCTGTACGACGGGGCCACGGCCGATGAGCCCCGAGCGCGCGAGGTTGCTGAGCTGGCCGACGAACATCGCGGGGCAGGTCTTGGCGCCGTCGGAGATGAGGCCGCGCCACCTGTCGCTCCGGGACGTGCCCCTGCCGTGGACGTTGACGCAACGCAACTTGAAGCCCTAGACGACGGGCCTGAGGTTCGTGTCCCCCGCCAGGGCCCCCCTCACGCCGTTCGGGGTCAGCATTAGCCTCGCCGACGCCATCGCCGAGCGGTGGACCGGATCCGCGGGAGTGTGGGAGGGAAGCACATCGGAGGGGGAGAGGCCACCGGCAGCGAGGTTCGAGAGGGAGGAAGCTATCGGTGAGTGGCGGCGGCGATGTGGGAGACGAGGGGAGCAGTGGATCGGTCTGGTGGGACGAGGGGAGGGGTGGATCGGTCCGGGTGGAACTACCTAGGGTTTGCTTTTTTTTCTTCTTTTTATCCATTGAGAGACGTTGGATCATGGCTTTGATGGCTTAGATTAGCTAGAGTGGGTCTAGCTGCCCTCCCATGTCATTGATCCGAGAGAATGAGGTTTTAGCCAATAGGAAATCACCAAACAACATTGTGTTTGTTTACCCTATTACATTTGATAAAATAAACATGTTAATATTTAGGAATTTTTCTCAAATATTTTTCCACTCACATCGTCGTAATTTATATGTAGATTTGATTACATAGAATGGACCCACGAGTGACATGTCAACATAGTTAGAACTTGTTACGACATTTTTATAATCGTCGTAAAAGTTATGACAATCTCATCTTATGCGGTTACGACGTTTTTGTTGGAAATATGCCCTAGAGGCAATAATAAATTAGTTATTATTATATTTCTTAGTTCATGATAATCGTTTATTATCCATGCTATAATTGTATTGATTGGAAACACAATACCTATGTGGATACATAGACAAAACACTGTCCCTAGTAAGCCTCTAGTTGACTAGCTCGTTGATCAAAGATGGTCAAGGTTTCCTGGCCATAGGCAAGTGTTGTTACTTGATAACGGGATCACATCATTAGGAGAATCATGTGATGGACTAGACCCAAAACTAATAGACGTAGCATGTTGATCGTGTCATTTTGTTGCTACTGTTTTCTGCGTGTCAAGTATTTGTTCCTATGACCATGAGATCATATAACTCACTGACACCGGAGGAATGCTTTGTGTGTATCAAACGTCGCAACGTAACTGGGTGACTATAAAGATGCTCTACAGGTATCTCCGAAGGTGTTCGTTGAGTTAGTATGGATTGAGACTGGGATTTGTCACTCCGTGTGACGGAGAGGTATCTCGGGGCCCACTCGGTAATACAACATCACACACAAGCCTTGCAAGCAATGTGACTTAGTGTAAGTTGCGGGATCTTGTATTACGGAACGAGTAAAGAGACTTGCCGGTAAACGAGATTGAAATAGGTATGCGAATACTGACGATCGAATCTCGGGCAAGTAACATACCGAAGGACAAAGGGAATGACATACAGGATTATATGAATCCTTGGCACTGAGGTTCAAACGATAAGATCTTCGTAGAATATGTGGGATCCAATATGGGCATCCAGGTCCCGCTATTGGGTATTGACCGAGGAGTCACTCGGGTCATGTCTACATAGTTCTCGAACCCGCAGGGTCAGCACACTTAAGGTTCGACGTTGTTTTATGCGTATTTGAGTTATATGGTTGGTTAACGAATGTTGTTCGGAATCCCGGATGAGATCACAGACATCACGAGGGCTTTCGGAATGGTTCGGAAACGAAGATTGATATATAGGATGACCTCATTTGATTACCGGAAGGTTTTCGGAGTTACCGAGAATGTAACGGGAATGACGAATGGGTTCCGGGTGTTCACCGGGGGGGCAACCCACCCCGAGGAAGCCCATAGGCCTTGGTGGTGGCGCACCAGCCCTTGGTGGGCTGGTGGGATAGCCCAAGAAGGCCCTATGCGCCAAGCATAGAAAATCAAAGAGAAAAGAAAAAAAAAGGTGGGAAAGGATAGAAGGAGTCCACTTTCCAATCCTAGTTGGACTAGGATTGGAGGAGGACTCCTCCTCCCTTGGTGGCGCAGCCCTTGGGGCTCCTTGAGCCACAAGGCAAGCCTCCCCTCCCTCCTCCTATATATATGGAGCAATTAGGGCTGATTTGAGAAAACTTTTAAGGCAGCCAGACCACATACCTCCATGGTTTTACCTCTAAATCGCGTTTCTGCGGAGCTCGGGCGGAGCCCTGCTGAGATTAGATCACCACCAACCTCCGGAGCACCGTCACGCTGCCGGAGAACTCATCTACCTCTCCGTCTCTCTTGATGGATCAAGAAGGCCGAGATCATCGTCGAGCTGTACGTGTGCTGAACGTGGAGGTGCCGTCCGTTCGGCACTAGATCGTGGGACGGATCGCGGGACAGTTCGTGGGACGGTTCGCGGGGCGGATCGAGGGACATGAGGACGTTCCACTACATCAACCGCGTTCACTAACGCTTCTGCTGTGTGATCTACAGGGGTACGTAGATCGGAAATCCCCTCTCGTAGATGGACATCACCATGATAGGACTTCGTGCGCGTAGGAAATTTTTTGTTTCCCATGCGACGTTCCCCAACAGTGGCATCATGAGCCAGTTTCATGCGTAGATGTCTTCTCGAGTAGAACACAAAAGTTTTTGTGGGCGGTGATGTGCATTTTTCTGCCCTCCTTTGTCTTTTCTTGATTCCGCGGTATTGTTGGATCGAAGCGGCTCGGACCGACATTACTCGTACGCTTACGAGAGACTGGTTTCATCGCTACGAGTAACTCCGTTGCTCAAAGATGACCGGCGAGTGTCGGTTTCTCCAACTTTAGTTGAATCGGATTTGACCGAGGAGGTCCTTGGATGAGGTTAAATAGCAATTCATATATCTCCGTTGTGGTGTTTGCGTAAGTAAGATGCGATCCTACTAGATACCCATGGTCACCACGTAAAACATGCAACAACAATTAGAGGACGTCTAACTTGTTTTTGTAGGGTATGCTTGTGATGTGATATGGCCAACGATGTGATGTGATATATTGGATGTATGAGATGATCATGTTGTAATAGTTAATATCGACTTGCACGTCGATGGTACGGCAACTGGCAGGAGCCATAGGGTTGTCTTTAAACTAACGTTTGTGCTTGCAGATGCGTTTACTATATTGCTAGGACGTAGCTTTAGTAGTAATAGCATGAGTAGCACGACAACCCCGATGGCCACACATTGATGGAGATCATGATGATGGAGATCATGGTGTGACGCCGGTGACAAGAAGATCGTGCCTGTGCTTTGGTGATGGAGATCAAGAAGCACATGATGATGGCCATATCATGTCACTTATGAATTGCATGTGATGTTAATCCTTTATGCACCTTATCTTGCTTAGAACGACGGTAGCATTATGAGGTGATCTCTCACTAAAATTTCAAGACGAAATTGTGTTCTCCCCGACTGTGCACCGTTGCGATAGTTCTTCGTTTCGAGACACCACGTGATGATCGGGTGTGATAGACTCAACGTTCACATACAACGGGTGCAAAACAGTTGCACATGCGGAACACTCGGGTTAAGCTTGATGAGCCTAGCATGTGCAGACATGGCCTCGGAACACATGAGACCGAAAGGTCGAGCATGAATCGTATAGTTGATATGATTAGCATAGAGATGCTTACCACTAAAACTTTCTCGACTCACGTGATGATCGGACTTGAGATAGTGGATTTGGATCATGTACCACTCAAATGACTAGAGAGATGTACTTTTTGAGTGGGAGTTCTTAAGTAATATGATTAATTGAACTAATTGTCATGAACATAGTCTAATGGTCTTTACGAATTACGATGTAGCTTGCGCTATAGCTCTACTACTTTTTATATGTTCCTAGAGAAAATTTAGTTGAAAGTTGATAGTAGCAAACTTTGCAGAGGATTGTCCTCGTTGCTGCGTAGAAGGCTTATGTCCTTAATGCACCACTCGGTGTGCTGCACCTCGAGTGTTGTCTGTGGATGCTGTGAACATCCGACATACACGTTTCTGATGACTACACGATAGTTCAGTGCAAAATACTTAATGGTTTAGAAGCAAGGCGCCGAAGACGTTTTGAAATGTCATGGAACATAAGTGATGTTCTAAAGAGATGAAATTGTGATTTCATGCTTGTGCCCTTGTTAAGAGGTACGAGACCTCCGACAAGATTCTTTGTCCACAAAGTAAAGGAGAAAAGCTCAATCGTTGAGCGTGTTCTCAGATTGTCTGAGTACGACAATCGCTTGAATCAAGTAGGAGTTAATCTTCCAGATGAGATAGTGATGGTTCTCCAAAGTCACTGCCACCAAGCTGTGAGAACTTCGTGATGAACTATAACATATCAAGGATAGATACAATGATCCTTGAGCGATTTGCGATGTTTGACACTGCGAAAGTAGAAATCAAGAAGGAGCATCAATAGTTGATGGTTAGTAAAACCACTAAGTTTCAAGAAAGGCAAGGGCTAGAAGGGATACTTCGTGAAACGGCAAAACAGTTGCTGCACTAATAAAGAGACCCAAGATTAAACCCAAACCCGAGACTAAGTTCTTGTGTAATGAGGGGAACAGTCACTGAGGCGGAGCAACTCTAGATACTTGGTAGATAAGAAGGCTGGCAAAAGTCGAAAGAAGTATATTTGATATACATGATGTTGATGTGTACTTTACTAGTACTCCTAGTAGCGCGAGGGTATTGGATACCGGTTCGGTTGCTAAGTGATTAGTAACACGAAATGAAAGCTACGGCATAAACGGAGACTAGCTAAAGGCGAGGTGACGATACGTGTTGGAAGTGTTTCCAAGGTTGATATGATCAAACGTCGCACACTCCATCTACTATCGGGATTGGTGTTAAAACCTAAATAATTTTTATTTGGTGCTTGCGTTAAGCATGAACATGATTGGATCGTGTTTATTGCAATACGATTATTCATTTAAAGAGAATAATGGTTACTCTATTTGCTTGAATAAATCACCTTCAATGGTTTATTGAATCTTGATCGTAGTGTTACACATGTTCATAATATTGGTGCCAAAAGATACGAGGTAATGATGATAGTACCACTTACTTGTGGCACTGCCGCTTGAGTCATGTTGGTATAAATTGCATGAAGAGGCTCCATGCTGATGGATCTTTATACTCACTTGATTTTGAATCACTAGTGACATGCAAATCATACCACATGAGCAAAGCCTTGTTTTCATTGAGATGAAACAAGATAGTAACTTGTTGGAAGTGATACATTTTGATGTATGCAGTCCAATGGGTGCTGAGGCACGCAGTGGATATCATTATGTTCTTACTTCAATGACGATTTGAGTAGATACAAGAGTATTTACTTAATAAATCACAAGTCTGAAATATTGAAAAGTTCAATTCTGTTTCGGAATGAAGTTCGTCGTAACAAGAGGATAAACGGTCTACGATATGATCATAGAAATGAATATCTGAGTTACGAGTTTTGGTACGCAGTTAAGACAATGTGGAAATTGTTTCGCAGTTCATGCCACCTGGAACATCATAGTGTGATGATGTGTCTGAACATCATAGCCACGCACTATTTGGTATGGTGCATGCTATGATGTCTCTTATCGAATTACTACTATCGTTTATGGGTTATGCATTAGAGACAACCGCATTCACTTTAAATAGGGCACCGCGTATTTCTGTTGAGATGACACAGTATAGACTGAGGTTTAGAGAAATCTAAACTGTCGTTTCTTGAAAGTTTTGGGCTTCGACACTTATGTGAAAAAGTTTCAGTCTGATAAGCTCGAACCCAAAGCAGATAAATGCATCTTCATAGGATATCCAAAACAGTTGGGTACATCTCCTATCTCAGATCCGAAAGCAAAGTGTTTGTTTCTAGAAACGGATCCTTTTCTCGAGGAAAGGTTTCTCTCGAAAGAATTGAGTGGGAGGGTGGTAGAACTTGATGAGGTTATTGAAACATCACTTCAACCAGTATGTAGCAGGGCGCAGGAAGTTGTTCCTATGGCGCCTACACTAATTGAAGTGAAAAGTTCATGATGGTGATCGTCGAGCATCGGATCAAGTTACTACAAACCTCGTAGGTTGACAAGGTCGCGTACTACTGCAGAGTGGTACGGTAACCCTGTCTTGGGGGTCATGTTGTTGAGCAACAGTGAACCTACGAGTTATGGAGAAAGCAATGGTGGGCCCGGATTCCGACATATGGCTGGAGGCCATGAAATCCGAGAGAGGATCCATGTATGAAAACAAAGTGTAGACTTTGGAAGAACTACTTGATGGTCATAGGACTATTGAGTAAAGATGGTTCTTTAAAAGGAAGACAGACGATGATGGTGATAAGTCACTATTAAGAAAAGCTCGACTTGTCACAAAGATGTTTCCGACAAGATCAAACAGTTGACTATGATGAGACTTTCTCACTCGTAGCGATGCTAAAAGTCTGTTAGAATTATGTTAGTAGTTGTTGCATTATTTCTGAAATATTGCACATAGGATCTCAAAACATTGTTTCCTCGACGGTTTCCTTGAGCAAACATTGTATGTGATACAACCAGGAGGTTTTGTCGATCCTAAAGATACTAGCAAGTATGCAAGCTCCAGCGATCCTTCAATGGACTGATGCAAGCATCTCGGAGTTGGAATATACACTTTGATGAGATTATCAAAGATTTTCGGTTTGTACAAGGTTTATGAGAAACTTGTATTTCCAAAGAAGTGAGTGGGAGCACTATAGAATTTCTGATAAGTATATGTGGTTGACATATTGTGGATCAGAAGTAATATAGAATTTCTGTAAAGCATACAAGGTTGTTTGAAAGGAGTTTTCAAAGGAGTACCTGGATTGCGCTACTTGAACGTTGAGCATCAAAGATCTATGGAGATAGATCGAAACCTCTTAATGGAAGTTTCAACAAGATCCATGCCTTGACAAGTTTTTGAAGGAATTCAAAATAGATCAGCAAAGAAGGAGTTCTTGGTTGCGTTGTGAGGTGTGAATTTGAGTAAGATTCAAAACCCGACCCCGGCAGAATAAAGAGAATAGACGAAGGTCGTCTTCTATGCCTTGGTCGTAGAATCTGAAGCATGCCATGCTGGGTACCGCACCTGATGTGTGCTTTGACTCAAAGTCTGTTGAGAGGTACAGAGAGTGATCCATGATTGAATCACTAGCATCGGTCAAAATTTATCCTTAGTAACTGATGGACTAAGGAATTTTTCTCGATTATGGAGGTGGTTAAAGAGTTCGTCGTAAAGGGTTACGTCGATGCAAGCTTTGACACTAATCCGAATAACTATGAGTAGTGAAACGGATTCGTATAGTAGAGTAGATATTTGGAGCATTTCCGAATAGCACATAGTAGCAGCATCTATAAGATGACATAAAGATTTGTAAAGAACACACGGTTCTGAAAGTTTCAGAACCGTTGACTAAAACCGCTCTCACGAGCAAGACGTGATGAGACCCCATGACTATATGGGTGTTGGATTCGTTGGAATCACATGGTGATGTGAACTAGATTATTGACTCTAGTGCAAGTGGGAGACTGTTGGAAATATGCCCTAGAGGCAATAATAAATTAGTTATTATTATATTTCTTAGTTCATGATAATTATTTATTATCCATGCTATAATTGTATTGATTGGAAACACAATACTTGTGTGGATACATAGACAAAACACTGTCCCTTGTAAGCCTCTAGTTGACTAGCTCGTTGATCAAAGATGGTCAAGGTTTCCTGGCCATAGGCAAGTGTTGTTACTTGATAACGGGATCACACCATTAGGAGAATCATGTGATGGACTAGACCCAAAACTAATAGACGTAGCATGTTGATCGTGTCATTTTGTTGCTACTGTTTTCTGCGTGTCAAGTATTTGTTCCTATGACCATGAGATCATATAACTCACTGACACCGGAGGAATGCTTTGTGTGTATCAAACGTCGCAACGTAACTGGGTGACTATAAAGATGCTCTACAGGTATCTCCGAAGGTGTTCGTTGAGTTAGTATGGATCGAGACTGGGATTTGTCACTCCGTGTGACGGAGAGGTATCTCGGGGCCCACTCGGTAATACACATCACACACAAGCCTTGCAAGCAATGTGACTTAGTGTAAGTTGCAGTATCTTGTATTAGGAACGAGTAAAGAGACTTGTCGGTAAACGAGATTGAAATAGGTATGCGAATATTGACGATCGAATCTCGGGCAAGTAACATACCGAAGGACAAAGGGAATGACATACGGGATTATATGAATCCTTGGCACTGAGGTTCAAACGATAAGATCTTCGTAGAATATGTGGGATCCAATATGGGCATCCAGGTCCCGCTACTGGATATTGACCGAGGAGTCACTCGGGTCATGTCTACATAGTTCTCGAACCCGCAGGGTCTGCAAACTTAAGGTTCGACGTTGTTTTATGCGTATTTGAGTTATATGGTTGGTTACTGAATGTTGTTCGGAATCCCGGATGAGATCACGGACGTCACAAGGGTTTCCAGAATGGTCCGGAAACGAAGATTGATATATAGGATGACCTCATTTGATTACCGGAAGGTTTTCGGAGTTACCGGGAATGTACCGAGAATGACGAATGGGTTCCGGGTGTTCACCGGGGGGGGCAACCCACCCCAGGGAAGTCCATAGGCCTTGGGGGTGGCGCACTAGCCCTTGGTGGGCTGGTGGGACAGCCCAAGAAGGCCCTATGCGCCAAGGATAGAAAATCAAAGAGAAAAGAAAAAAAAAAGAGGTGGGAAAGGATAGAAGGACTCCACTTTCCAATCCTAGTTGGACTAGGATTGGAGGAGGACTCCTCCTCCCTTGGTGGCGCAGCCCTTGGGGCTCCTGGAGCCTCAAGGCAAGCCTCCCCTCCCTCCTCCTATATATATGGAGCAATTAGGGCTGATTTGAGACAACTTTTAAGGCAGCTCGACCACATACCTCCACGGTTTTACCTCTAGATCGCGTTTCTGCGGAGCTCGGGCGGAGCCCTGCTGATATTAGATCACCACCAACCTCCGGAGAGCCGTCACGCTGCTGGAGAACTCATCTACCTCTCCGTCTCTCTTGCTGGATCAAGAAGGCCGAGATCATCGTCGAGCTGTACGTGTGCTGAACGCGGAGGTGTCGTCCGTTCGGCACTAGATCGTGGGACGGATCGCGGGACGGTTCGTGGGACGGTTCGTGGGGCGGATCGAGGGATGTGAGGATGTTCCACTACATCAACCGCGTTCACTAACGCTTCTGCTATGCGATCTACAAGGGTACGTAGATCGGAAATCCCCTCTCGTAGATGGACATCACCATGATAGGACTTCGTGCGCGTAGGAAATTTTTTGTTTCCCATGCGACGTTCCCCAACAGTTTTTGACTCACATCGTCATAATTTATATGTAGATTTGATCCCCTCAAACGACTTACGACAATCTCGAATGAAATCGTCATAGATTGATGACGAATTTGTCAACGACGTCTTAAAAAACGTCATGTATGAGCATATTTCTTGTAGTGTTATTGTTCTATAAGTTGTCCAAGCATGGACGCTATCAGCATCAAAGAGCATAAGTCGCCACATTGTGCTTATTTCTAACCTGGATGTTGATACGCCAAAGAGAACCAAAGTTGCCACGCTGCACGGTTCAAAGATGGGCACCTTATATGGTTTTGAGAATTAAACCGGCTTACTTGGGGGCTACTAGCTCCCAAGTCGTTTTGCAGTAAGAGCGTTTACGCTTTTGCAATCCTATGTCTGGCTTTTCCCTGATCATAGGTCACTTGGGGGCTTCCACTCACTGAGTTCAGCCTGAATACCCACTTGGCTAGCGAAAAATTAACGCACTACAATGGTTATACTCGACTGTATGTTTGGCGACTCGCCCTATGGTCCCATGTACTCTTGGCGAGTCAATCCACTTTTCTAACCTGAACTTGCCTTGGTTAAAACATGGAAGGTACTAGCGAGAGCCGACACACGGAAAATAGACAAACCATGGGTTCACTGAACCTGCTTCACTGAAGCCTAACTTGTGCCTGATCAGCCGGTCTAAACAACTAGGGCTGTTGCAAAAGCCTTCTTGGGGTAGCACTAGAGTTTTGCAAACTTGTCCTATCCCGTCGTAACTCATTGAGCCGACGAACTTTATGACTATCTTTGTGGCATCACCCAAAGGTTTCATAAAAAAATTATAACCCACCGCGACTCACTGAGCCGGCTTATTGTTTATAACCCGCCGCAACTCACTGAGCTGGCTTATTGTTTTCTCGGATAAACAGGGCAAAGAACATTTGTCAAAACATGACAAAACTTTGGGAAAGGCGATTCATATTAATGAAGGATGAAACTTCCAAGCATAAATCGCAAGGTATGATTATCATATTGTTTTCCTGGATCCTAAGACTATTACATGGCTCACCAGGCCATACCAGGGCATCGTATCCCGGTCAGAAAGGAATCAAAATATTCTTGGAGGATAAAACTTCATGACAATTTGGTTTAAGCTACCTCCGGGTCACCCTGCTTCGAGATTTCACCGTCTTCGATCTGTAAGTCGCCCAGTTTCCAATTGCAGTTGGTCAAGGCGACAAACTCGTCTTCATCAGTCAAGATGGCGGACAGATCAATGTCAAAGTCAAAAGTATTCTGACGGCGTCGGGGAGTCAGGCTGGTGACTTCATACGAAGGAGGAGTCACCCTTTTTGTCGTGTTCATCATAAGCCTCCTAGTATTTGCCTAAGTCTAGGCCGGCTGCTAGCTGAGTCGCCGCGGAGCGAGACTCTTTCACACAAGGATGGTAATCCTCCTCGGTGAAATCTGATGCGTCATCTTTTAATTTTGGAAAGCCGACAGCTACCTCCTCCGACTTAAGTTCAGGAGCATAGGCCAAACACCGGATTAGGGTGGTCAGTGCTCCTTTATGGGCAACTGACCTTTTTAACTCCTCTACCTCAGGCGGCAATGTTGACAGGCAATCCAGCATGTGCTTGCTGGATTTTATGGGCTCCCAGTTGCCCATCACAGCCTTCATAGTCATCATGCCTCCCGTGTATAACTGCTTTGTGAAACTATAAATCACCTTCAGCTTCAGAATGCGATCATTCCGCAGGGTGGCGGCTCGCCTACCTATGAATGACAAAACAAGATAATTAGCATTTGCAATATGATTTGCAGCACTTTTCAGAAGAAGGTAATTGACCCTTACCAAATATAGATTGGGTCATGTTGGAGATATGTTGCTTTAAGCCGGAGAGTTCTTGAAGGGCGGCTTTCAGCTTTTCTTCGGCTTGTTCCGCCCGTTTCAAAACGGCGGCCTGTTCAGCATGGGCCTTATCCTCAAACTTTTTATGCTCGACTTTCATATTCTTCGTGTCAGCAATGGCAAGGCGAAACTCTTCTTCAAATTTAGCCCGAGAATCCTGCTGTTCAGCTAAACTTTCTTTTAAGCCGCCCACGGTTGAGTCGGCCCGAGTCAAGGATTCCTGCAAACAAAATATTGGGGAAGCAAGTTTCAGGACCATTGCAAGCAACCTCCCTGACACTTGGGGGCTAATGTATGACTCATTTCTTTTAAGGTCATACCTTCATTCAAAACCCGGCTCATATTTCAAAAGATTATCCGGCCCTTGGGGGCTACAGGTTGCAGAAATTTTGTATTACACATTCAAGACCTGACTCATCTTTCAAAAGATGACCTGGCCCTTGGGGGCTAGAGGTTGCAGAAATTTTATATTACACATTCAAGACCCGGCTCATCTTTCAAAAGATGACTCGGCCCTTGGGGGCTATAGGTTGAAGAAAAAATTTATATTATAAATTCAAGACCCGGCTCATCTTTCAAAAGATGACCCGGCCCTTGGGGGCTACAAGTTGAAGAAATATTATATTACAAGTCCAAAACCCGGATCATCTTTCAAAATATGACCCGGCCCTTGGGGGCTACAGGTTGAAGCCGTTCTTTGCCAATATAAGTTCAACGTCCGGCTCATCTCTACAAAGATGACCCGGCCCTTGGGGGCTACACATTGCTGAATGATACAAAAGTACGATTCATCATGGATGACCCATCCTTTCGGGGGCTAATGGGAGTATATATTAACAAAGATAAAGATGCCATACCTCATGTTTTACTCGCATCAAGTTGTCCAGACTCTTCTCCATCTCGCGACTTGCTCCCAGGCGGCTCACAAAACTGGAATACAATTCTTCTAACTCCAATTTTTCATAATGTAGAAGCTTCAGCATGGTGGTGTCCTTCTCTGCAAATGTTTGGGCATCTTTTGGCGTATGTTTGGTTAACACCGCGGTTGCCAACTTAGAATAACCAGTACCAGAAACTATGACTGCATCTGGATCTTCAGGCGTCTTAGTAGGACTGGGCGGGTGGATGTTTCCAATCACCTCCCGTCGAGGCCTTGAAGGCTCGACCCGGATATCAGGAATATCATCAAAAGTATCGCCATGGATCTCAGCTGGATCTTCTGGAACCTCTGGGTTGGAGGCACCTTTATCAGACATTTCAGCCACTCTGGGAGCTGAAGATGAGTCGTCTGTCTTCCTCTTCTTTGCATGCGCTCTAAGAAACGAACGTACCAATGTTGGAACAAAAGACACTGATGATGGAAAGAACATATTAGTAAAGAAACTTACCCCTGAACACGAATCATTGGGGGGAGAGTCGACATTGCTGAGTCGCCGAACGAAGGAGGTGAGACCTGATGAACAAAAATTCAATGATTGAATAAATTGTGAGAATATCTTACACAAGAAGGAAAGGATGCTCGCAGAAACATACCTCGCTTTGTCGTTTTCGACCAGTTGTTCTTTCGAGTAAGCCGGACACTAGGTCTCCAGAATGGCTTCGAGTATTGCGTTTATGTGTCTAACTCGCCTTCTTCAAAAGGAAATTGGGGTCCAGATGAGCATTCGGGTGATACATGGGAATTTTCTTACAAATTCGCCTAGCCAGCTTGGGGGAGAAGAAGTTGAGTCAGAAGAAACGGAAATTACCTCGACATCTTCATCTTGGCTCTCATAGTCATCATCCTATAAAGAAGGGCGGTAAAGCATAAGTGCAAGTCATAATGAAACAATAAGAACGAGAAATTTTACCTGTGACTGCTCCTCAACAGCCCGAGACTCGCCACCTAAGGATGACTCTTTGGCTGCAGCTTTGCCTTTGATCTTCTTATTCTTCGTCTTGGAGGGAGGTTTAGTTGTCTTCTTGACAATCGTCTTGGTTCTCTGGGTCCAGAATGCCGAATCCCTCTGATTAAATATGATGAAAGGCTCAAGACCAGAAACATAAATGAGTATATGAAAAGGTTACATTTTGGAGCCGTGTTGTTTACCTCTGGAGCCGGGTTGGTGATACAAAGGTTTAAGCCCAATTTTGGAGCAATTTTCGATAGGTTCGCCGCATAGCGTCTTTATGATGTTGAAAATGTCTTCTTCCAAGAGCCTCACATTGTAATAGCATTGGGGGTGGTTCAAGTCGCCAACATATTCACATATCAAACCATTTCGGTGGCTTAAGGGCAGAATCCTCCATTCTACCCAAGAGCGGATCAGGTCAATCCCGGTAAGACCGTTGGTGCTAAGGGCCCTCAGCTTTGCAAAGATGGGGATGAAGGTAGCTTCTTCTTCAGTCAGCTTTTTGGGAAACTCGAATTCCATAGGTAGGTGATCTTCCCTGAAGCCTGGCAGAGGGTTCTCAGTGGATGGAGAAGTGTCGCGGCAGTAGAACCAAGTCTTTGCCCAGCCTTTGGGATGGCTAGGCAATGTAACAACTGGAAATCCACATTCATGACACCGCTGAATATTGACTCGACCCGGTTCTAATCTAGGACCATGGGCAAATTCTGTGTGGCGGTTCAGATAGAAAAACTTCCGGAACAATAGCACGGTGGGATCTATTTGCAGATAAGCCTCAGAGAAAACTTGAAACTGGCAAAGATTACTGATGGAATTTGGTCCCAAATCTTGAGGATGAAGGTGGAATAAATGCAAGGCATCTCTAAAAAACTTTGAGTCGGGCGGCTTGAAACCTCGCTCCAAGTGATCAACAAACACGACTACCTCTCCTTCGGCGGGTTGGGGAATTGTTTACCCGAAGGCGGTCCGCCACCCAATGACTTCCTTGAGATCTAGATTGCCCATTTTTACAAAGCTATAAAGATAGGCATCATTGACCTCTATTGGCAGCCAGTTGCATTTCGAGATAGTGCCCATAACTACAAAAGGAAAGAGCAGTGCGGGTGGTCAGGAATTGCCGAATTACAACTCGCCAACCAAAATGATCTACGGTGTATCTACAGGGATATTCTAACTCGCCATGGCGAAAGGAGACGGGTTATGGTTCTAAAAAGGGTTTCCTTAGGGATATTCTTGATTGGAGGACAAACATGTTTCTAACGGCAAGCAATAATTTACGGATCTACGGGCATTTCCAATGGAGAAAATAACGCTGGCCGAAGGATCGAACACCGCAGAACACAAAACAACACTGTGAAAAATGGTGGGTAGATCTATGAACAACGGACTGATCAGGAACATGACAAGAACTACTTCGATTATCATTTCGTATGTGGGTCTACAATACCGCATCCATATGGGCTAAGAAGCAAGGGGATGCGATGTTCATGGAGTTCTGATGCTGACCTAAGAAGTGCAAAGGTTCGGATCTACTCCTAATGGGGAGAGGAGATTTACGTGAAGGAAAAAGAAGATGTCGGGCGAGGATTGAGGAACTCCCGCGACGGCGGACGCACCCTCGACAGGCTCGGGAAGCGGCGGGACAGCGACGACCTACAACGGGGCTTCAGCAGTGACGAGATGGTCGAGGTACGGCTGGAGAAGATGATGCAACCGAAAGGAGGAAGTGGGGGTAGGTGGCGTTGCCCTCCCACTCCCCCGCGACTATTTAAAGGTACAAGGCAAGACGAAAAATGGTAGGCGCGGGAATCGAGGCGACGAATTGAAAACCGGAGATGATGACGCCTAAATTTTTGGGATGACATGATAAGGACGAAAAAGGATCCGTTGGGAAGTGATGTCACGAGAATTCCTAGAATAGTGGAGAAGGTGATGTCATCAACAAGTGATCTGGCGACTCAAGCAAATTGAGGAAGCTCGCGCCTTGTCATTCACTGAAGGAAAGATGAAGGTGAGATGAGTCGCTGAAGATAAAAATGAAGATTTGTTAGCGTGAATAAATTCAAGTCAAACTAAGGCCTAATGTTGGGGATATTACCTGCGGTATGACCCGCCCTATTGGGACGGGTCAGGAAAGCGAAGACTCATACATACATGACCAATGTAAGACTCGGTTTAGGCCTGAGGCGTGTTGAGAGATCTTTGTCAGAAGGCCGCCAGAGCCCATGAGCCGGATGGCAGTTCAAGATTAACGAAGAAGATAAGTCGTCAAGGAGTTTCCTTGGCTTGCTGAACACGGCGACTTAGAGATAAGGAAGGTCACGATTTGTAACGTGGCCAGGACTTTGTAAGCCCTAGGCCTCGACCTGTATATAAAGGCGAGTCTCTGAGGAAGATAGATCAAGTTAGAAATCATCGAGAGCTAGGTCAAGCGAGTTATGCCCTCCTTGTAATCGAATCCACCATCAATATGCACAAAGCAGGACGTAGGCTTTTACCACCACACGAGAGGCCGAACCTGGGTAAATATGAGTCTCGTTTCCGCTCACCTCCTTTGAGTCACCACCAAGGTGCGATGGCTCTTTCACTAAGTATTTTCACGAGGACATCTGCCGTGACAAAACCACGACAGACTCCCTCACAAAGGAAACAAGACCCCGATTAGGATTCAAGAAAGACTAGTCCTACTCCGACTCCGAGTAGGAATCTACATGTAAAACCTACCCTTTCCACCTATATAAGGAGGGGTAAGGAGCCCCAAGAGGTACAAGTTCAAGTCATTAGAGATAGACAAATTTGAGGCTCTCGAGATTAGAGGTAGCAAAACAACACCCTTGTAATCGAGATCACCCTCATTGTCAATACGCAAAGAAGGACGTAGACTTTTACCTCCATCGGAGGGGCCGAACCTAGGTAAATCGCGTCTCTCAATTCTGACCGACATGTCTCAAGCTGCCACCTAGTTATGATGGCCTCACACCTAAGTTTTCTCACGAGGACATCTTGGCATGACAAAACTACGATAGTTGATAGCCTCACACCTAAGTTCTGTCACGAGGACATCTTGCCGTGACAAAACCACGATAGTTGACGTCCACCATGGGGATACGGACGGTGGAGTTGTGTTTTTGAAAAGATATACCCTAGGGATCAAGAAGCTTATGACCCTCTGGATTTGCAAAGGCCGGCACGGAGGAATCGTCATCCACTCCAAGTTCATCAGCTCCACCTTGAGTCGACCTCGCGATCACCATTCGCCGTGACTCACCACACCCCCCACCAGCGCCTCTCCATCGCCTTTATAGAGTCGTCTCGGGCTCGACCTCGACTCCGAGTTACCTTTCCTCCAAGTCTCCCCTGCCATCATGGCTTCGCCTCGCCTTGACCCACCACCTTGGCCTCCACCGCGCCTTCAGCCGCCGCCATGCCTTGACATAGCTTTGCCTCACCGTGACTGCTCTCCTTAGTCATAACCTCGGAATTCCATGCCTTCACTCACCGCCTCGATTACGTTGAGCCGCCGCTTTGTTTGACTGAAACTCATCGTGCCTCAAGCCGACACGTTATGCTGAGCCGCCACTTCCTCTTCACGTCGCTCTAACACGCCGGCGCCTCTCCATCGCCTCAATAACATCGCCTCCGAGGAGCTTGCCTCAGCCACCACCGTCTGAGTGGCGACAGTCACCTCCGCCTCGGGCCACCCCGCGTCGCACCACCTCTGTCGCGCCTCACCACGACAACGCCTGCGCAGACCTCGCGTCAAGTAACCGCCGACTCGGTCGCCGCCTGTCGCCCGCTGCGCGTCGCATCCCGCTGCATCGGCTCCACCACCACGCTTCTGCGCGCCTCCGCCTCCAAACCGCCCTGGCCAAACTGCCACCACAGCCTCACCTTGAGCCACCGATGTGACCCGCACCATTGGTGCAGGCCTCAAGCAGCCGTCTCCACCGGGAGTCACCCTCACCAAGGGGTCCCTCGCGCTGCTCTGCCCGGGATTGATCTCCCTTCACCCACTGCATGTGGCTGGTGCCACCCTACCGAGCTGTTTGCAAGTCGCCTCCACTCCGCCTCACCACGGTGTCCGTACACCGGCCTGCTCTGCAGCACCTCGCTCAATCACCCCGCTCGATCCTACGCCATGCTGGATCCGTCTCTACACCGCCGCGCTCCTGCTAGCTCTGCCCCAAGTCGGGTCCCAGTCGCGGCTGCTAGCCGCCCTCACTGCATCGCACCACCATGCCTGTGTGCCGCCTCGCGGCAAGATACCCTCGCCCCATGGCCGAGTCGGGCTCCTCCCATGTGGCCGGCTCCCGACCGCACAACGACTGTTTCCCCCACGCCTGCTATCCCACTGTCCCTCGCCGTTTCCTCTGCTCACGTGGGGAAAGAGGGGAAGTGGGAGTTTGTTTGGATAAATAAGATGGTGCGAGCAAAAAATACTACTGTTAAGTCTCATCAATTGAACATCCGGTGGACCTACACATGGGTCATCTGTCGTCCTAAATCAGGTGCTATTTCCCCTTTTCTGTTTTCAATACATATTAAATCATCAAAGAATGGAGATGGAGTGCATGCTGAACATCATTCTGCACCGGTATTCACCCGTGCCATACTGCACATCCAACTTATCGTTCGTGCCGACTTACAACATGCCATGGTCGACTCGCCGTTCGCGTCGACTTACATCGCCACGACGGACTCGTTGTCCTTGCTGGTTTTCAATACTGCGGCTGACTCCTATGTCTACATCGACATGCTGGTGCCGCGCCTACTCAATCAAGACACTCAACGGGCGCTTGTGAGTCGCCACCCCATGGTCCGGTCTACATTAACATATCGGTCCGGTCTACATTAACATATCGGTGCAGTGCTCGTCTATACGAGCCACCAAATGGACGCCGCAAGACATCGTCCCTGCGGCCAGTCTACTTCAACATACTGGTGCTCGCCTATAAGAGCCGCCCAATGGACGCTCGCAAGGCGCCGCCCCTGCGGTCCAGTCTACATGAACATACGATGCAGTGATCGCCTATACGAGCCGCCCAACAAACACTCGCAAGACGCCACCCCCGTGGTCCGGTCTACATCAACACGCTGATGTCGCGCTCGCCTATACGAGCCGCCCAATGCACACATGCAAACCGGGCTCGTGGCCCGTATCCTCCAACAACATTGGAGCGAAGGAAAAATGACACTCGTGTCTTACACAACATCTTCAAAACATGCACCAACTCCCACTCACGCCGGGTTGCTCAATGGATAGACGCATTGGCCTGTTATCCTGGCAATACTATTGTGGGTCCCCGACTTATGAGTCAAGATCGCCGAATGAACGTGCTTAGTGAACTCAGAGATCAATGCTCACCGAACACACAAAAACTGAATAACAAGAGTCTTACATCCATACATACCGTTTGATACAATAAATGACCGTTGTGGTCAAGTCTTACATATATAGGGCCTTGAAGGCCAGCACACCAAACTTGACCAATAGCGGAGATATTGGTCGAAAGCGTGAACCCATGCCATCAGCCTTAACCTACATGCATTCTGACAAACCAAGTTACTCTTCACCACCTCCTGTTCTCTCATACTTGATCAATGAAATAACGAGTGGCAAGCCAATGAGTACTTTGAATGTACTCGCAAACAGCCCATGATGTGGAACAAGGTAATAAAGGAACATGAACTAGCATAAGGATGCAGCCTTTGCGGAAAGCAAAATTTTACTTAAGAATAAGCATGGTCAATTACTTGTATGGATATGCATCATAGGCAAGATAGTAATCATAAGAACAGATTACAGATACCAACATATCTGCCGAGGGCTGAACACCTCGGGTTCACCCTATACGACAAGTCACCAAACCTGACCCTTTCACCTCTTTTAGATAACACTTATAAACACACACACACACACTTGGTTTATGCGGGAACGACTGGATGTAGTTTAAGCAGGATTACCCAACTGTCCTTGACCATGGACATGTCTATTCAAACAGTTTTACACTCTGTAGAGGTTGTACACTATACCCACGAGATTCGGGAAACTTCCGTGTCATCCACGACTCGCGGTATATAACATAACGGAGGTAAGTACCCGATCATTGCGTTTCCCCTGACGATACTAGACAAAGAGTCCACTCGATTGGTACCTGTCCCACATGATGTATGTCTTATGAGCACCGACTCTAGACCGTATCATCCATGCAGAGACAACCGGTGTGCCCGGAACACGTAAAAACGACATAGTCGACCTACTTGGTACGACCCCGTCACGAGAGTGACCATATCACTCCCGCCACTAGTAATGCGGGCTCTTTACTAGCACCGACCAAGGTAATAAACAAAGCCCCGTCCCATAACGGGTATCGTGGTCGTACATGTAAAGTTAGGATGGTCGACACATCATAAATCGAATCCCATTTCCGAAACCACTCACACAAAACCTTTCCGGTACACCACTTCTTTCTCAAGTGGCCATCCAACTCAACATCATGACCCTCGGGCATTAGTCGCACCCGACGGGATTTTGGTAAAACCTCTGATATCAACTATGTGTTACCATCATCATGCACATGCTCTTTCTATGCGTAGCACCACTGTCTATTTGTCAACATTTTATCAGCATGACCCTCATAGATGATAGGTCATGATCAATGCAAGTGCTCTAGAGGAGCTATCGGAAACACCAAGCTGGGTGCACCAATTAATATTAACTATATGCATCGGAATAGAGTAACTAATATTGTTGGGTAACGTAGCATAAATTCAAAAAAATTCCTATGCTTATTCAGATCTTCCTATGGAGAGACCAGCAACGAGAGAGGGTGAGTGCATCTTCATACCTTTAAAGATCGCTAAGCGGAAGTGTTACTAGAACGCGGTTGATGGAGTCGTACTCGCGGCGATTCAGATCGCGGTATGATTCCGATCTAGTGCCGAACTACGGCACCTCCGCGTTCAACACACGTGCAACCCAGTGACGTCTCCCGCACCTTGATCCAGCAAGGAGGAGGGAGAGGTTGGGGAAGATCTCCAGCAGCACGACGGCGTGGTGTCGATGGAGAGACGAGGCCTCCCGGCAGGGTTTCGCCAAGCACCGGCAGAGAGGAGGAGAAAGAAGAGCAGGGCTGCGCCGAGGGAGAGGGAAAACTGCGTCTCCAAAAGCCCAAAAGTGCCCACTATATATAGGAGGAGGGGAGGGGGTGCCACCCCTAGGGTTACCACCCTAGGTGGTGCGGCAGCCCCCCAGATGGGAGGTGCGACGGCCAGAGCAAGGGGGAGGGGTGGCGCACCCCTAGGTGGGCCTTAGGCCCACCAGCGCCTAGGGTTTCCCCCCTCTCCACCTCCCGCGCCTTAGGCTGAGTGTGGGGGACGCACCAGCCCACCTAGGAGCTGGTTCCCTCCTGCACTTGGCCCATCTAGCCTCCCGTGGCCGTTGCCCCCTTCCGGTGGACCCCCGGGGCCACCTCCGGTGGTCCCGGTGGTCCCAGTACGTTACCGGTGACGCCCGAAACACTTCCGGTGTCCGAAACCATCTGTCCTATATATCAATCTTTACCTCCGGACCATTCTGGAGCTCCTCGTGACGTCCGGGATATCATCCGGGACTCCGAAAAACTTTCGATATCCTCGTATAACAATTCCCTATAACCCTAGCGTCATCGAACCTTAAGAGTGTACACCCTACGGGTTCAGGAGACAGGTAGACATGACCGGGACACCTCTACGGCCAATAACCATCAGTGGGGTCTGGATACCCATGGTAGCTCCCACTTGCTCCACGATGATGTCATCGGATGAACCACGATGTCAAGGATTCAATCAATCCCGTATACAATTCCCTTTGTCTGTCGGTATAGAACTTGCCTGAGATTCGATCGTCGGTATACCTATACCTTGTTCAATCTCGTTACCGGTAAGTCTCTTTACTCGTTCCGTAGCACATCATCGTGTGACTAACTCCTTAGTCACATTGAGCTCATGATGATTTTCTACCGAGTGGGCCCAGAGATACCTCTCCGTCACACGGAGTGACAAATCCCGATCTCGATTCGTACCAACCCAACAGACACTTTCAGAGGAACCCGTAGTGCACCTTTATAGTCACCCAGTTACTTTGTGACGTTTGATACACCCAAAGCACTCCTACGGTATCCGGGAGTTGCACAATCTCACGGTCGAAGGAAAAGACACTTGACATTAGAAAAGCTTTAGCATACGAACAATACGATCTAGTGCTACGCTTAGGATTGGGTCTTGTCCATCACATCATTCTCCTAATGATGTGATCCCGTTATCAATGACATCTAATGCCCATGACCAGGAAACCATGATCATCTATTGACTAACGAGCTAGCTGACTAGAGGCTTGCTAGGGACACATTGTGATCTATTTATTCACACATGTATTACTGTTTCCTGTTAATACAATTATAGCATAAACAATAGACGATTATCATGAACAAGGAAATATGATAATAACTATTTTATTATTGCCTCTAGGGCATATTTCCAACAAATATACCATGCATAAAATATTTCCTCAGTCATGGTTAGAGGGTTGCTTGCCTTTGCTCTTATAAGCCCTCGGGGTCTTCGAGGTCTTCGGGTCCAACTCCGAGTACTCCGCCTACCCCATCACTTTCGTCAGAAATAACGAAGTAAGCCACACATCAAGCAGAAACAAAAGTGCTAAATAAATAGGAGTTTTATTTTTCTTGGACCTGTGTGGTCATAAGAAAAATAACTCAAGCTTGCTATAGGAGATTTGGACCATCATGGATTTTGAATGGATGAAAGGAGGAATAGGTGATCCTTTATGAAGCCTACAGAAAATATTCAGCTAAAATGAGTAGAGGCACTCATTTGACAAAGCATGATTTTAGAAACATTTAGGAAGTTGTTTCACTGGATTTGGAGTTGGTATGAATATTCTAGGGATTTTCTAACATTGGATAAACAGCAAAAGGAGCTATTTGTTCAATGCAACAGAAACATGCCAGATAAAAATGTTGACCGGTGCTTCAAAAATAGTGCATGATATAAGAAGACTTTGGAAATTGGAATCACTCCATTTGGAGTTGATTTGAATCCTCTAGGTTTTTTGCAAGGTGAGGCTAGGAGTATTCAAATCTGTATTTGAATATTAATACAACAGAAAAGTTGTTTGAAAAAACGTGCAATGCATTTATCTATATAGGCCTGGATTTTAGGAATCTACAGAAACTTGAATCACCCAATCTAGAGTTCAAATGAATTGTTTATGAATTGAGAAGTTTCCGCAAGGAATAAATAAAAGGAAAGAAGGTTATACCAGGGGAAGCTATAATGCACGCAAGGCGCAAGATAGCTCCTTGGCCGGCCCAGTGGCTCGGGCTGGCCAGGGGACAGCCACGCCGAAGGCATATTTCCACAGGGGCGCTTTCTCTGAGGGGAGGCGGCGTCCAGCAGGGCGCCTCCACTTATTGGCTGGGTCTGGCCGCCGTTTCGCTGACAAGGGGTCCCGCCGGTCGGGTCCTTCTCCAACCTCCTACTCGCACATAGGGAAGGCAGGGGTGGCCGACCAAGCCGATACCTGAGCCCGCCTCGATGGCTCCGGCGAGCTCCGACGGTGCTCCGGCCACGTGCGGGCTCGGGGAGACCTCCCGCTCCCACCTGGCTGAGCCTAAAGTGCTGGGGAGGCCGAGAGCTAGTGCGTCTGTGGCCGAGGCGGAGGATGGCAACGGTGGCCGTGGAAACGACGTTCCGGCCACCTGGATGGGGAAGAGGGAGAGTGGAGAGAACCCCGGAGAGGCAAGAGTGCGCCGGAGATGCTCAAAGAGAGGGAAGAGGCCCAGAAGGCCCAGGCTCTTGGCCGAGTCCGGCATCATGGTTTCGGCCATTGCCGTGAATGCAGAGAAGGAGAGGGCGCAGGTGAGCTCCATTGTTTTCGAGGGAGAGAGCGAGATATGTAGGAGGCAGCAGTGCCTCGGGGGAAAGAGTAGGGTAAGGGGGAGAGATGGGGGAAGCTCGAGCCCACCTCACATGCTCTGGGCACGGGGAAACACGCATGCCAGAGGTGTTTGGAGACGAGCTAGTGATGGGGGAGGGGTCAATGACGGAGAGGGAGATGCCTTGGTAAGCTAGGACATGCTGCCACAGCCGAACACATGCTGCAGCAAAAGAAAAAGGTGTAGAGCACCGTTTCAGCATGCCGGGGAGGTGGTCACCCCGGCTACCTGCGTCTGTATTGTACTTATGACCAGTCAAAGGTGTATGGGGTGTGGGGCATGCGTGCTGGGGTGTGATTGAGGTGTTTGGTCTCTTGTGGAGCTGGTTTGAATGGGTTTTGACTGCAGTTTAGTTTGCAGCAACACACTTAAAGCTAACAATGATGGCACTTACTAGAGATATGATGGGGTGAAACCATGTCTAGCAGTCTTAGGGATGGGAGGACTAGAGTTGTGCAAAGTTTCAAATCAAGGGGATGTGTCTAGCTAGGAGTTGTAGTACAAAGCTATAATTCATCCATAAATCAAGTTTCATAGGTGGTTCTCATATTCCCCACATGAGCATGCCATATCTTGGTTTGAAATGGTGCATTAGCATGCTAGAGATGCCGTAGAACAAAGTGGGGGCTTTGGCTTAAGCAGAATTATAGCAAGAGGGGTAAAAATGCTGCTGCCAAGGCAAAAATGAGAGGTAGCTACATGGAGTCACCCTCCAATAATTGACCAATGGTCATGGCAAGGTTACTGGAGGTAAAAGGTAACTATAGAGAGTTGTGGTAAAAGTTTAAGCGCAAGGAGATAAGTGAAAGGGGCCAAAGTAGCAACTTTGCTAAATGCACACAAGGTGTTTGATGGATGCTAGGGCTACCAGATGGGTTCCAATTGGTATGAAACTTAACATGATCACATAATAGACGCAAATAAGCTTGGACACCAAATTAGGGATTTGGTGCAGAAGGTTTCCAATGTAGACTTGAAAAACCCATGAAATGGGCACAAATTAGTTTCTTGCTACAAAACCATGCAAATAATTTCCCACAAATCCACAACTTGGTGTGGGGGCATTATTTGAGTATTAAAGCATGCCCAAAAAGTTTGGGATCAAATAGAGAAACTTTATAATGTAAAGTTTCCCAAGGTCTGAAATTAACACAGAAGGTTTTGAGGGGTTTGGGACAAGTTGTTCTATTCTCCTTGACGCACCACTTCCTGTGGATGCATTATTGGAGTATGAAAACATGTACACCAAATTTGAAAACCATTGGATACACTTGGCAATGTAGAGTTGCTCAAATTTGGATCTGGACACATAGGGTTTTAGAATAATTAACTGGATTCAATCAACTTGGCAAGATCATCACATATATCATATGTGATATGCTAGAATTTTGCACTAATTTATTGATAATATTTCTTACAGAAATATTTCAAAAGCTTGAAATAGGCAGGGAGGGTTTTGAAGGGTTTTGCCTAATATTTTGAACATGACCATGTGTTGATACCCCCCATATGTGGAATATATATGTCCAGTGAGTTTCCCTAGTTTTTCTCAAATATTTTGAAAGCAATAAAAGTAACTTTCCTAAGGGACCATTCCTGGCCTTAGAGAAAGTTATTTAAATAAAATAGTAAAATAACTTTAAAAAATAGTATTGTGGTTTTGGGAAGCCATTTTGATAATAGAATTAAAATAAAATACTTTGTGCAAAATAACCTCCCTAATTTGAGGACTTGTAGTACAAATCCCAACTCAGGGGTTTTGAAAGCTTAAATCAAGGAAATTCTTTTTGGTCAAAATGTTATTTGGTATAAATAGTTTATGGTCCTATTCACATGGCATGGTCATTAGGCAAGGGTTTGGTCCAAGGGGGTGAGTCCAAATAGTAGAAGGAACATTGATTCAAGTACAAGCAATAAGCAAGCAAGCAACAATCACATCAAGCATCACAAGCATTCACAAAAATAATTAATTGGTCTTAATTTTTTAAATCAGTTATTTTAGTGAGGAGAGTCAACATAGGGTGTGACAAACCTTACCCCCTTAAGAAAATCTCATCCTCGAGATTTGTTAAGGTGGTTGCACGAGCCTGCTGCTGCTATGTCGCTGATCACATCAATAATGATTCGTTTCAAAATACGCGGTCCGGCATGGTCACCACCAAAATGCCAATAATTGGTGTGTGTGAGTTTTATGATGATATTTGGAAAAAGGGGAAATTTGCAATTTCCGGTTGTGCTAGTCGTACCCGATGCTTGGTGGCTACTCTAGCTGACAGGTGGGCCCAGGGGCCACTGTGAGCCTCTTCCTCCTCCTCCGATTCTTCTCCTCCGAGCGAGTTCCATGTGCTTCCTCCACTTGCGATGCCTAAGAGTGTAGGGTGCCCGGGGCTACCATGCGGTGGTGTGCGGTGAACTAGCTGCCGGCGTAGTGAGCACTTACCTCGCGGGCGAGCGCATGTCGGCACTCGTCGTGTATTCCCAACGAGGACCGACGGTCGAGCGACGAGCGGGGCTGGTGGCTTTCCCAGCGGTGCACCAAGACCGAGCTATAAATTGGCCATGGAGTCCCTTTCTCTTTCTCACACCCGGCCTCACTCCTTGCTGCTTCTCCCGCCTTTTCTTCTTCTTCTTCTCCTTGCAGGTGCTCAAGAAGAGGCTTCAATAGCGGACAAGCCCCTAGGGTGGTTCATAATCCTCCTATCTGGAGTGGTGGCGATGATGATCGGGGTCTAGATATTGTACTGTGTGATCACCCATGATGATTGTCATGATACTGCTGCTCGAGCGGTGGCTCTCCGTGGCAGCAGGGTTCATGACGACTAGGCAACCACACAGTGTGTGAGTGGTCCTAGTGTGTTAGCAGCGACTCCGCGAAATAAATACTCACATGGTTTCCTTCCCAAGAAGAAACTGTAGTGTGCCATAGAGGCAATAGGTTAGGTGCTAATGTGTGTGTGGTTGCTCATGTGGTTGTGGTCCGGGTGGATGTTCGTTTCGACGCGCCTTCACATGCCAGTCTCTTAGCCTATGTATATCTTCATGCCATACCCGGTGTAGCTGGCAGAGGAGTTGCAATGAACCGTCTTGTTTTCTTCTCCATTGTCGTGGATTCTCAATCGTGTCGATTCTTCATCTCATTTGCGGGGAATTGTCCTTGGCTGCTGGAGGATTGCAATGCCTTGCTCTCAAGAGGCATGGCGATTGGTGGAGTCTAGGACTTTAAGGAACATGGGGTGTGAGTGAACGTGTATCGTCCTATACCTAAGCACATTGCTTAGATGCCAATAGTCTAACTACTTAGTCCAGACAAAATCACCTCACATCATCGACAATACCAACTCACATAGGTCAACTCCACCTTACCCATGCTGGTCAACTCCAGGGTGTGAGGAAAGATCTTGACTTAAATCTTATAGTATACTATGGCTATGTTACACTTGTATCCTTATGTAAAAATCCTCGGAAGGGCATACAAGCTGTTAAGCTTGGACAGAGGTGCTAGAATCCAAGTGCTTACCTGGATTATGCAATGGACATGGTACTGCATTCCTATGCTAAGGAAACACGTAGTATACCAATCCAAGGTCTTGTTTCCTTCATTCGTATCCAATCAAGTGGTTCGCCATCCCACCAATATTTAGTTGACCCATTGCTCCTATAAATCCAGTATTGATGGGATTCTACATAATCACTTAGAGTCCTCATAATTCACATATTACTACAAGGATTAAGTCACAGTATATCCACCAACTTCCAATACCATGGCCAAATAATCTCCAAGGCCATGCTAACACTGGTTCGTAAGTTAATTCTACAACTCCAACTACTTATACTTGTTATCCACCAAGAAACATGCTATCGCGATTGAGATCGTGGCCTAAACCCAATTTACTCTGAACCATGTGGCCTCATACATCATTGATAATCCATTAAGGTTGCCTAATTAAACCCGAAACTCAAGTCCAACAAGAACTTTTCCTCGCTATTCGAAGTATTTATGGTAAAATCATCGAACCATGTCAACTACGTGATAAAGTCAATTATACCACCAAGATTTATTGCTCGTGATCATAATCGTCCTACTGAACCCAAACTTACTCCAGGAACATGTAGGTTATGCTACTTGTCAACTTGTTCCACCAAGTTCACCTACCTATATAAGGGTCTTACGATCCACCAAGATAGTCTAGCTACATCCTCAAGACACCTATCATCATCACAACAAACCATAGTCTAATATTCTTATATCCGAGAATGGTCCTTCTTATGGCATCGGGGTTTTTGTGCTAGCTTAAGATTGAAGGATACTTGTTCACCGTGATCACTTGTTCCTTAAAGAACTCGGTGCTAAGAGGGGGTTTACAGGGGCTCAACGGTGCTCTGGCATACTGTGTGTTAGACATGTCACCAGAAATTTGAGCTGGGAAGCTTGTGAGGGTTAGTTTGGTCTAGAGAGGGGTTCTCAATCTTGAGGGAAGCATAACTTCTATAGGTCGCGCCTGGTTGAGCATTGTGTAGCCAGCGTCTTCAGTGCCAGTCGCCTGTCGAAGTGGATCCTTGGTGCATCTTGTCTTCCTGGTCTCCACTTGTCAAGCAAGGTGGGAAAGAGAGAAAGTAGCATAGGGGGAAATGCCTAAGGTGGTTTAGTGCAAGTGCAATCAAATAAGTGTCGCAAATTCAACTCAACATCAAGATGAGGTAGGTTGTATAATCGCGTACTCGCTGCCTGAGGCAAAAACGAGACTTATATCAAGGCGCAAACAAAAACAAGCAACACACAACATGGTTCCATCCGAACCATTTCACGGACTCGACTTTGTATAAGGGATTTACAACTCATCCTACCCTAGAGTTTCTTGTACTTAATAATCGTGATTGCTTCGTACTTCGGAGAGGACTCCGCCTAGTCTTCACGACCTTCTCATGGTGGTCAAGTATCCCTTGTTGTTGTTTGCCGAACGATTCGGGTTGGGCTGAAAGGATTCTTGTCGACTTCTCGCCTGGTGAGCTACCAACAAGGGTGGTTCTTCATGGCTGTCGTTGACATGGTCTTCTATTGTCTTTATAATTTTACCATTGTCTTCTTGCCTTCCAAGGCGTCGAGAGTTCCAAGTGGGCAACCTTTATGCAATGATATCACCAAGGCACGATAGAGTTTCGACTTGTCAGTCATGATGATCATATTATCGGCACCTAGAGCGGTGGATGAAGAGAACCATTTTCCTGCTCACTAAGGTGAGGCGGACCAAAGGGCGAGGTTCCCATCCACCAGTGGTGGTCGACACAACATTGATATTGATAGGGTCGCTCTATTAGCGATGCATATCCTGGTCTTGCACATATTACGTCCTGATCATCGCACGTGAAGGTGGCATCACTCCGGAACAGTGTCGAGGGTGTCGCCATCTTCTGGGTCTCGAGGTCCTTATTCCTCCTGGAGGTAGCTTCTGCTGGTGTCGTGTGGTCGTAGCGTTGCAATACTTGTCCTCCAAGTACATGGGTGGTTGCTTCGAAAGGTTGCTTCCTTCCAAGTTACCCACAAGGATCTTAGTAATCTCGTGGTCAGGTATAAGGGTGCCAGCGGCCATTTGCAAGTTTTGAAGAAGCGTACGACGAGTGTCAAGGGAATAAGAGTGGAAGTGTTAAGGCAAAAACCTTGCTTCCTTTGAAAATTTAGAAGAGGTGAGAAAGATACATGTTCTGCAAGTATTTCTGGAAGGTTTGGGAAAGAGTTTGTCCTAGCTAACGTCCGTGATAACTAAGGGATTCCTACAGTTGGGATGGCTCTGATACCAGCTCTGTGGAGACCCCGACTTACGAGTCGAGATCGCCGAATGAATGTGCTTGGTGATCCCAGAGATCAATGCTCACCAAACACACATAAACTGAAAACAAGAGTCTTACATCCATACATATCGTTTGATACAATAAATGAGAGTTGCGGTCAAGTCTTACATATATAGGGCCTTGAAGGCTAGCACACCAAACTTGACCAATAGCGGAGATATTGGCCAAAAGCGTGAACCCATTCCATCAGCCTTAACCTATAGGCATTCTGACTGGGAAGCGTCCAAGCTTGCAGGAACGTCACCAAGTTACTCTTCACCACTTCGTGTTCTTTCATACATGGTCAATGAAATAAGAAGTGGCAAGCTAATGAGTACTTTGAATGTACTCGCAAACAACTCATGATGTGGAACAAGGTAATAAAGGAACATGAACTAGCATAAGGATGCAGCCTTTGCGAAAAGCAAAATTTTACTTAAGAATAAGCATGGTCAATTACTTAAGAATAAGCATCATAAGCTAGATGGTAATCATAAGAACAGGTTGCAAATATCAACATATCTGCTGAGGGCTGAACACCTCGGATTCACCCTATACGCTAAGTCACTGAACCAGACCCTTTCACCTCATTCAAATAACACTTATGAAAAACACACACTTGGTTTATGCGAAAACGAGTGGACGTATTTTAAGCAGGATTACCCAACTGGCCTTGACCGTGGACACGGCTATTCGAATAGTTTTACACTCTGAAGAGGTTGTACACTGTACCCATGAGAACCAGGAAACTTCCGTGTCATCCATGACTCGCGGTATATAACATACCCAAGGTAAGCACCCGATCATTGCCTTTCCCCTGACGACACTAGACAAAGAGTCCACTCGATTGGTACCATTCCTACATGATGTACGTCTTATGAGGACCGACTCTAGACCGTATCATCCATGCGGGGAGCAACAGTGTGCCCGGAACACGTAAAAACGGCATAGTTCACCTACTTGGTATGACCCCGTCATGAGAGTGACCATATCACTCCCGCCACTAGTAATGCGGGCTCTTTGCTAGCACCGACCACGGTAATCAACAAAGCCCCATCCCATAAGGGGTATCGTGGTCGTACATGTAAGGTTGGGACGGTCGACACATCATAAATCTAATCCCATTTGCGAAATCACTCACATAAAACCTTTTCGATACACCACTTCTTTCTCAAGTGGCCATCCAACTCAACATCATCACCTCGAGCATTAGTGGCACCCGACGGGATTTTCGTAAAACCTTTGATATCAACTCTGTGTTACCATCGTCATGCACATGCTCTTTCCATGCGTAGCACTACTGTCTACTTGTCAACATTTTATCAGCATGACCCTCATAGATGATAGGGTTATGTTCAATGCAAGTGCTCCAGAGGAGCTATCGGAAACACCATGCTGGGTGCACAGATTAATCTTAACTATATGCATTGGAATAGAGTAACCAATATGCCATGCATAAAATATTTCCTCAGTCATGGTTAGAGGATTGCTTGCCTTTGCTCTCATAAGCCATCGGGGTCTTTGAGGTCTTCTGGTCAAACTCCGAGTACTACGCCTATCCCATCACTATTGTCGGAAACAAGACAGTACACTGCCACTAACAAGAGTGCTAAATAAATAGGAATTTTATTTTTTTGGACCTCTCTGGTCATAATAAAGATACCTAAAGCTTGTTATAGAAGATTTGGACCATCAGAGATTTTTGAATGTATGAAAGGAGCAATAGGTGATCCTTTATTAAGCCTACAGAAAATATTCTTCTAAAAATGAGTGGAGGCACTCATTTGACAGAGCATAGTTTTAGAAACATTTAGGAAGTTGTTTCACTGGATTTGGAGTTGATATGAATATTCTAGGGATTTTATAACATTGGATAAATAGCAAAAGGAGCTATTTATTTAATTCAATAGAAACATGCGAGATAAAAATGTTGACTAGCGCTTCAAAAATAGTGCATGATATAAGAAGACTCTCAAAATTGGAATCACTCCATTTGGAGTTGATTTGAATCCTCTAGTACTTTTGCAAGGTGAGGCTAGGAGTATTCAAATATGTATTTGAATATTAATACAACAGAAAAGTTGTTTGGAAAAATGTGCAATGCATTTATCTGGATAGGCCTGGACTTTATGTGGCAACCTAGTTCACAGAACCGGTTTACCAGTGTTTCTAACCCAGAGATCATGTCTTCTGGAAACACTCAACAACTTGATACAGAAACCAGCTAGCATTATTAATAGCGTCACATACATAGCTTACAATACTGGCGAGGCCAAAAGCACCCTCGATGCTGCAACAATATTTACACTATTTATGGAACATCATCCTGGGCCTCGAAACTATTAAGTACTTATACGGCGTAGCGGAATGTAGGGGCAACTCCACACACAAGGACACTGCTGTGGACACTTCCTAGAACGAACCATCGGGACCTCCGTCCGCGGCTTCTCCTGCATCTGGCATGATACGCCAGGTGAGTACTTTGAATGTACTCGCAAGCTCACAATAACCAAGTAATGCAGCAAACAAAGCATAACAACCATGGTCATGTATCAAATGAACCAAAGATCAACTTACTCGGGACCGGGCTGTCACACGACACCTAGTTTACTTACATTCATCCACATGAAGAGTTCTTCCATCACTACTAATATCAACAGAGTTGACCCACTACGGAGGTCTGTTCTGGCTGTCCAGTACCGTGGACTCGGCTATTCGAATAGATTTGACACTCTGCAGAGGTTGCACAATTTACCCACACTCTGGAGCACTTACCTCGTGATCCCATTCGGGTGGACCAGCATTAATCCACTAGAGTTTCCTAAACCGTGAACCCCTCATCGTACCTCCGGCAACCACTCCCTCTCTGGAGTCCTGCCCTGGGTGGCCCTGTGTCCTCATGACACCTGCCACCGTCGTGGCCAAACTACACTTGTCCCAATCGGGCACGGGCCCTATCATCTCAACTGGGCTCACAAGGTTATCACCGCCTACCTGATCAGGGTAGCACGCATGCATAACCCTCCCTCTTTGGAGGTACCGGTGAGAGCGATCACGCGATCAGCTCAAGTCACGGCCGTCCCATACCGGCAGAATATGGTTGCACGATAATGCCCGGATAGGTGACTCTGATGAACCAGCTAGGTGTTATCAACTTAAGAATCATGGTAGTAGACATTTATCATCATTAACTTAATAAGAAAATTTTAATTGTCAAAGGAATAATCATCATCATCATCATCATCATGAAAGTATATGCCATGCTATGCAATACTACACCACATGGATATAATGGCTTGCCTTGGTCAGTGGGGTTGTTCAAATACTCGTGGTCTCCAAAGTTTCCCTCTGAAAATATATTTTAAATAGCAAAAGAAAAATAAAATTCATTCAATACCTTTTTATTAACCAAAAATTCTATGAGTGTGGGAAAATACCAAAGTTTACCAGGTTGTAAAGAATTTCAATACAAACCTAATGCAAAAAGAATCAAGTGATTTGGACTTGTAGATAAAAAGATATAAACAGTCAAAGTTTCTGTTAAAAACCGAAATAATAAAAAGAAAAGAAAACCTGGGGGAGGGCCACGTCGAAGACGTAAAGTGGAGGGGCGCCTCCGCTTAACGCTTCGGCCGCATGCCACAGCCCTTGGCAGGTGGGGCCTGCCCAATTTAAACAGGAGGGAGAGGAGGGAGACAGGGGCGAGGCAGCCGGCCAGCGATGGTCGCTGGTGATAGAGACGGCGGCGACGCCAAAGTATGAGCGGGATTGAACGGGCAATCCACGGCGATCACGCACGTACCAGCAGCTCTACTAGAGGTGGACAAACGGCGTCGTCCCCTTCTTCTCCGGTGGCGGCAGCTTCGGGAGATCGTCGGAGATGGCATTCCAGGGGGAAATGAGCTTAGGCGAGAGGTCGAGGAGCACGAAAAGGACTTACTGAACCTGCCAGAGGAATCAATTTGGCTCTGGGGGCTGGGGAGAAGGCTGTCGACGGTGAGGTGGCGGCGGCAAAACTCGGGCGATAATCTAATGCTAGAGGGCCTCCGGCCCTTGGCTCACTCTTCGGGAGCTCGATCTGGATGAGCAGGAGGGGGATGGAGAGCTCGGAGAGGTCGGCTCCTCCTTAAATATGCCAGCGACGAGCTCGGCCGATTTCTCCAAAGCGGCGAGGATAGGCTCAGGCACGGTCGCCGGGGAGCTGAGCTGGCCGTCGCGAAGTGCATGGAGGTGAACGAGGAGGGCATGGACGCGATGGGATGGGTCCTGGCCATAAATGGCTTGCGTACGGGCACCGTGGCCGGAGGCGAAAACTCATCCCTGTGCTGGAGCTTGACCGGGAGCGGCCGCGGCGCTCTCCAGCGGCCCAACACCTTCGAGGGGTGCCACGTGTCTGCCAGTGGGCTCAGGACAAGGAGGGGCAGGGTGTGACCACTCGGGACGGCTCGACTGTCAATGGAGCTGCGCAGAGCGCGCTCTATGGCATGCCAGTGCCATGGTCACCATGGTTGTGGCTGCCCTGGTGCCAACAAGCCTGGCCACCTTGTCTCTAGCCTCGACAGAGCCTTGATTAGTCACTCCCCATGGCTGGCTTGATCACTCAACATCACCATTGACTTGGAGCATCAAAAACAGTTTCTGCCAGCAAGGTTTAGGTGGTTCTGGAGCTCAAATGGATAAGGATTGGGGCAAGACATGCTGTCTGGTGGATTCAGCATAGAAAAGACTCTAAACTGGCAAAGTTTGGCAAGGTTTGAAGATCAAATGAATATAGTTCCTTTGGAAATCATCTTTTTGGTCCAGAATACAAATGATCTCATAGCACTCACTTGAAAGCTATGCTACCAGTGAGACTTGGTAGGAAAGTGTCATTTGGCAATGCACACACGCTAAAAAAATTTCAGCTCCAATGTGCACTCCTAGCTAGCACTTCCTTCACAAGAGTTCACTATTAACAAAAACTTAGCAGAGTTGTTTTGCTCAAAATTTGTATTGGACCATGGGATGTTTTTACATATTGGAGCTATATATGATCTCTAGTAACTACATGAATTTATTTGGAATTTTCCAGGATAGGAATCAAGGGGTTGCTTCACAAAGGGGAAGTTCTGGTCAGAAAGGAAATGATTATTCTGGCCAAAATTCTCCATTGGGCAAAGGAATATTTTTGCATATTTGGAAATCATATGGCAATGAGAAGATGCAGTAAAAGTTTTGGGACTTAAAGCTCATCCAAGGTAGGGGTTGCTTCACAACCCATAGTGTTGCCATAATTCCCAAAATAGGAAAATGAATTATTTAGAAAAATAAAATATTGCAAATAAATCTCACAAACATTTTGGCAAGATGAAAAGGTTTTGGAGTTGTTGGTGGCAAGAAATCAAGGGCTGAGAATCCCTCTTAGTTGAAGTGCTTTGAAAACCCATCAACTTGCCAGTGGAACCCCAAAATATTTTGAAAAGAAAAAGTTTGAAAAAAACCAGGGTGTTACAAACCTACCGCCCTTAGAATGAATCTCGTCCTCGAGATTCGGTTGCTCAGGGAACAAATATGGGTATGCTGATCTGAGGAAATCTTCCCTCTCCCAAGTAGCCTCTTCTTCGGTGTGATGTTCCCAAAGGACCTTATAAAATTTGAGCACTTTGCTCCGGGTGATCCTTTCCATCTCGTCCAAAATTCTAACTGCTTTTTCCTCATATGTCCAGTCATTGGCTAGCTCTATCTCGCTCATGTCTGCCTGCTTTATGGGTGGTGCAATACATTTCCTCAGTTGCGAGATATGGAACACGTCGTGTACATCTGACAGTTCGGGCGGTAATTCCAGCTGGTAGGCAACTCTGCCTCTCTTTGCGAGCACTGGAAAGGGACCGATGTATCTCGGCGTGATCTTTCCTCGAGTGTGAAACCTTTTCACTCCCTTCATAGGAGTTACCCGTAGATAGGCATATTCTCGTGGCTCAAAGGTCACTTCTCGATGCCTTGGGTCATAATAACTCTTTTGGCGGGACTTGGCTGCCTTAAGGCGTTCCTGAATATCTTTGACTTGTTTCTCGGCCTCTAGCATCAAGTCAGTTCCAAAGATACGGCTGTCTCCTGTTTGTGACCAGTTCAACAGGGTCCGACACTTTCTACCATGCAATGCCTCAAAGGGTGACATCTTCAAGCTTGTCTGATAGCTATTGTTGTAAGAAAATTCCGCATACGGTAGGCTATCTTCCCATTTGGGTCCATGGGTAAGAGCACATGACCGAAGCATGTCTTCCAATATTTGGTTCACCCTTTCCGTCTGCCCATCAGTTTGAGGATGGTATGTTGTGCTGTGCTTTAGCATGGTTCCCAAGGCCTGATGCAGTCGCAACCAAAATGCTGAGGTAAATAGAGAGCCTCTATCAGATGTGATGGACTTGGGTACCCCATGCATGCTTACTATTCGGGACATGTATAGGTGTGCCAGTTGGTTGGCATTGAAGGTGGTTTTTACTGGGATGAAGTGGGCTACCTTAGTGAGCATATCCACGATAACCGAGATAGCATCGTTGCCCCTTGTGGACTTAGGTAATCCGACGACGAAGTCCATACATATGTCATCCCATTTCCATTGGGGAACCGGTAAAGGTTGCAGTAATCCGGCGGGCCTTTGATGTTCCACCTTTACCTTGTTGCAAACATCACCAGAGGCGACATAATATGCTATGTCCCTCCGCATTACGGACCACCAAAACGTTTTTCTCAGGTCTTGGTACATCTTTGTACCTCCTGGGTGAACGGAATATGCGGACTCATGTCCTTCCTTGAGTATTTGCTGTCTCAGGTTATCCTAGTCAGGGACGCATATCCTCTTCTCGAACCACAAGATGCCATGGTCGTCCACTTGAAAGGACTTGTCCTTTAGATGTGGAAGCGATGCTTTGATTTTTTTGATGCCCTCATCCCATGCATGTGCTTCTTTTATCTCTTCAATGAGGGTGGGGGTAATCTCTAATGTCTCCGGAATTGTGGGACCACACACTACTGGAATCACAGAATTTGCCATCTGCTGCTTCTTTGCCGACCGCTGCCTGATGGCAAAGACACTCTTTGCCATCAGCTACCCAAAACCTGACGGCAAAGAGCAGGCTGATGGCAAAGAGTGTCTTTGCCATCTGCTGCCTCTTTGCCGTCAGCCAACTGACGGCAAAGCACAAGCAGGCAGACGACGAAGAACCCACCCCACACCGCCCTCTAACAAATAACGTTCCACCTCTTTGCCGTCCTCCTTGGTTACCTCATGAATATTATATACTTAGCTTGTTTTCCTCTAAAATGAGATAATTAACCCATTTAGCTCCAAAAAGACATAATTAGGTAATTTAGCTCCAACAACAGGAGAAGAGGAGAAGAAATAGGCAAAATGAAAAGAAAGAAGAAGAAGAAGAAGAGAAGAAGGAGAAGGAGGAGAACGAGGAGGAGGAGGAGGAGGAGGAGGAGGAGGAGGAGAAGGCCAAGGACCTTCTAGTCCTTCTCCTCCTCCTCCTTCTCCTCCTTCTCCTCCTTCTTCTTGATTTATTCTTCTTCTCCTCCTCCTCATCTTTCTTCTCCTATTTCATATTATCCTTGCTTTAATTAACCCAACAATGACATAATTAGCCCATTTAGCTCCAAAATACCATAATAATCTCAAAATGGCATAAGAACCTTGGTTAGCTCATGAATATTATATACTCAGCTTGTTTTCCTCTAAAATGGGATAATTAGCCCATTTAGCTCCAAAAATACATAATTAGGTAATTTAGCTCCAACAAGAGGAGAAGAGGAGAAGAAAAAGGCAAAATGAAAAGAAAGAAGAAGAATAAGAAGAAAAAGAGAAGAAGGAGAAGGAGGAGGAGGAGAAGGAGGAGGAGAAGGCCAAGGACCTTCTAGTCCTTCTCCTCCTCCTTCTCCTCCTTCTTCTTGATTTCTTCTTCTTCTCCTCCTCCTCATCTTTCTTCTCCTCTTTCATATAATCCTTGCTTTAATTAACCCAACAATGACATAATTAGCCCATTTAGCTCCAAAATACCATAATAAGCTCAAAATGGCATAAGAACCTTGGTTAGCTCAAGAATATTATATACTTAGCTTGTTTTCCTCTAAAATGGGATAATTAGCCCATTTAGCTCCAAAAAGACATAATTAGGTAATTTAGCTCCAACAAGAGGAGAAGAGGAGAATAAATAGGCAAAATGAAAATAAAGAAGACGAAGAAGAAGAAGAAGAGAAGAAGGAGAAGGAGGAGGAGGAGGAGGAGGAGGAGGAGAAGGCCAAGGACCTTCTAGTCCTTCTCCTCCTTCTAGTCCTTCTTCTTGATTTCTTCTCCTTCTCCTCCTCCTCCTCTTTCTTCTCCTCTTTCATATTATCCTTGCTTTAATTAACCCAACAATGACATAATTAGCCCATTTAGCTCCAAAATACCATAATAAGCTCAAAATGGCATAAGAACCTTGGTTAGCTCATGAATATTATATACTTAGCTTGTTTTCCTCTAAAATTGGATAATTAGCCCATTTAGCTCCAAAAAGACATAATTAGGTAATTTAGCTCCAACAAGAGGAGAAGAGGAGAAGAAATAGGCAAAATGAAAATAAAGAAGAAGAAGAAGAAGAAGAAGAAGAGAAGAAGGAGAAGGAGGAGGAGGAGGAGGAGGAGGAGAAGGCCAAGGACCTTCTAGTCCTTCTCCTCCTTCTCCTCCTTCTTCTTGATTTCTTCTTCTTCTCCTCCTCCTCCTCTTTCTTCTCCTCTTTCATATTATCCTTGCTTTAATTAACCCAACAATGACATAATTAGCCCATTTATCTCCAAAATACCATAATAAGCTCAAAATGGCATAAGAACCTTGGTTAGATCATGAATATTATATACTTAGCTTGTTTTCCTCTAAAATGGGATAATTAGCCCATTTAGCTCCAAAAAGACATAATTAGGTAATTTAGCTCCAACAAGAGGAGAAGAGGAGAAGAAATAGGCAAAATGAAAAGAAAGAAAGAAGAAGAAGAAGAAGAAGAGAAGAAGGAGAAGGAGGAGGAGGAGGAGGAGGAGGAGAAGGCCAAGGACCTTCTAGTCCTTCTCCTCCTCTTCCTTCTCCTCCTTCTCCTCCTTCTTCTTGATTTCTTCTTCTTCTCCTCCTCCTCCTCTTTCTTCTCCTCTTTCATATTATCCTTGCTTTAATTAACCCATTTAGCTCTAAAATGCCACAATAAGCTAAAAATGGCATACGAACCTTGGTTAGCTCATGAATATTATATTCTTAGCTTGTTTTCCTCTAAAAATGACATAATTAGCTGAAAAACATCATATTTTGTTCTTCTTCTGACTTTCTTATTCACATTTTTACATATTGGATATACTACATGCATGGAAGCTGGCATTAATGGAGTTGAACAATGTTGATGGATGAACTTTATATGTAAATCATCTAGTTTTCATTTGAGTTGATGAACAATGTCGAACTATATGTATATTTATATATGGATTAACAGTGCAATACTTTGTATGTTGGTTCTTTCGATATATGGGGATGTACATTGATTTATATGTATATCATATATGTGTGGTTAATTATATATATGTGTGGTGAACTATATATCATATATATGTGGTGAATTATATAAATGTGCTGTCAAGTATATATATATATGCTGTGAAATAATATAAAACAAAAAAAATAGGTACTATATGGGCTCTTTGCCGTCTGCCAGCTGATGGCGAAGACCTGTGCCATCAGCTGGCAGATGGCAAAGGTGCCACATGGCACCCAGTTGTGCATCCTGGGGTGTCTATATAGGCTCTTTGCCATCAGCCTCTAGGGTGGGCAGACGGCAAAGAAGAGGGCACAGAGGAGGGGGGAGGAGGAGGCAGACGTCAAAGAGTGGAGGGGGGGAGAGGCAGACGGCAAAGAGTGGAGGGGGGAGGGGAGGAGTAGGCAGACGACAAAGATGGAGGGGGAGGCAGACGTAAGAGAGTGGAGGGGGGGAGGAGGAGGAGGCATACGACAAAGATAAAGGGGGAGGCACACGACAAAGATAAAGGGAGAGGCAGACGGCAAAGCCTCCGTTAACCCCTAACGGAGGCAACGCCTGTCGGCTGCCATCTTGAGCACTTTGCCGACTGCTCCTAAGGAAAGCTGATGGCAAAGAGCTTTGCCGTCTACTTTGGGGGGGGGGGGGGGCAGACGGCAAAGAAGGTCCTATGCCGTCGTTGGCTGATGCAGAAATTTTGCCGGCCGTGAGAATCTTTGCCGTCTGTTGTTTTGTCTTTGCCGTCCGGGATTTTGTCTTTGCCGTCTGTGATGGTAGATGGCAAAGAAGCTGATTCCTGTAGTGACAGAGTATCATGTTGAGACTTGCGAATCCTTCTTGCAATCCTGGGTGCATACTCGCCATTATCGCATTCACTGTGGCTGGCTTTCTACTTAAAGCATCTGCAACCACATTGGCTTTCCCTGGGTGATAGTTGATTCCCAGGTCATAATCCTTTACCAGCTCAAGCCATCACCGTTGCCTAAGATTCAGATCTGGCTGGCTGAAGATGTACTTGAGACTTTTGTGGTCGGTGAATATCTCACACCGTTGACCAATGAGGTAATGCCTACAAATCTTTAAGGCATGTACCACAGCTGCTAGTTCCAAATCATGGGTGGGATAATTCTCCTCATGCGGCCGCATCTGTCGTGAGGCATAGGCCACAACCTTTCCTTCTTGCATCAATACACAGCCGATTCCTCTTCGGGAAGCATCACAGTAGATGTCAAAACTCCTGTAAATGTTCAGGAGGACTACGACAGGGGTTGTCGTTAGTCGAGTCTTTAACTCTAGAAAGCTGCCTTCGCAAGCGGTTGTCCACACAAATTTCTGATTCTTCTTTAGCAGCTATGTTAGTGGCTTGGCTATTTTAGAGAAGCCATCTATAAACTGCCGGCAGTATCCTGCCAATCCCAGGAAGCTACGGACTTCGGTCACTGAGGTCAGTGTCTTCGAGTTTAATACCGCTGTGACCTTACTGGGGTCGACTGCCACACCTTGCTCTGACAAGATATGTCCCAAAAATCCGACTTCTTTCAGCCAAAACTCGCATTGTCTGAATTTGGCATATAGCTGATGGGATCTTAGTCTTTCCAAAACAGCTCTGAGGTGTTGCTTGTGTTCCTCCTCATCCTTGGAGTATATCAGGATGTCATCGATGAATACCACCACGAATTTGTCCAGGAAGTCCATGAAGACCTTGTTCATCATGCTCATAAAATAGGAGGGAGCATTTGTTAATCCAAATGACATGACCGTGAATTCATATAGGCCATATCGGGTGGTAAACGCCGTCTTGGGTATGTCTTCTTTCTTAATCTTTAGTTGATGATACCCCGTCATGAGGTCGATCTTGGAAAATTCCCGTGCTTGACTCAGGTGGTCAAATAAATCGTCGATACGTGGGAGCGGGTACTTATTTTTAATCGTGACCTCATTAAGCTGGCGGTAGTCTATACACATCCGCAAGCTTCCATCTTTTTTCTTGACGAACAGTACTGGTGATCCCCAGGGTGAGATACTTGGTCGGATGTATCCCTTCTGTAGTAACTCATCCAACTGCTTCTTTAATTTGGCCAACTCGGGCCCTGGCATATGATAGTACTTCTTGTAGATCGGGGTCGTTCCGGGAACCAACTCAATAGCGAATTCCAGTTCCCGATCGGGTAGCATTCCGGGTAATTCTTGCGGGAATACGTCTGGGAACTCACATACTACTAGAATCAAATTCATGTCGGTGGCTTCGGCATGATATGCTATCCCCTTCCTTGACTTCATATTGCTGGCCACGAATTGAACAGTTCGTCCGGCTGGATTGACCAGCATGACGGTGCGGTTGGTACAGTTAATGCACACTCGATGGGGTGTAAGCCAGCTCATTCCTAGTATCACATCCAGTCCTGGAGACTCAATCGCAATGAACTCAGCTGGGAATGAGGCTCCTTGAATCTGTATCTCCAGATCCCGAATACGAGATTTGTTGTGAGCCGTGAGCCAGGGGATTGTATCACCATGATCTTATCCAACAGTGAAGGGGAAAATTTGTGCAAGGCGGCAAAAATCCTCGAGATAAAAGAGTGGGAAGCCCCCGAATCGAATAAGACTACTGCAGGTATGTTATTAACAGGAAACATACCGAACACAACATCTGGGGCTTCGCACGCTTCCTCGGCCGAGATGTGGAAGACACGCCCTTGAGTGCACTTGGGGTTGGGGCAGCTTCCAATAGTGTTTACTTGCGGCTTGACGTTAGAGGATGTCTTTCCATTGTTAGTGGGCCACTGTTTTGCATAGTGCCCGCTCTGGCCGCAGGTGAAACAGGTGTTGTTGCGGCAGCAATCCTCTAAGATGAGTTGTTTGCCGAATGCCTTGCTCTGGCTCCCTGTCTTGTCGGTATTGTTGTTGGCGTTCCATGCGGGCTTGTATGCCGTGGTGTTGGGCTGCCAGGTACGCGGCTTCTGCACAACCTGCTCCTTGTTGTCCCTTTTTGGTTCAAACTTCCTCTTGCAATCCTCGTACCCGGTCTTAAGTTCTCGATCGGCTATAAACGCCTTGTTCACAAGTGTCTGGAAATCTGGGAAGTCCAACATGCACAGCTGACAGCGGAGGGTATGATTGAGACCTCCTAGGAAGCGGTCAATCTTCCTCTCCTCAGTGGCCACATCACGAGTGGAGTATCGTGCCAAATTGTTGAATTTGTTTAGGTAATCGGCCACAGTCAGGCCTCCTTGAGTAAGAGCCAGAAATTCTCTCTGCTTTACTTTCATTATGCCTGTAGGAATGTGGTACTTGCAAAATGCTTCCTTGCATCTTTCCCAGGTGATTTCTTCTCCATAGGGCCATGCTGCCTTCGCATTGTCCCACCAGATAGCTGCCGGCCCTTCAAGATAGTGGGTAACAAATGGGACCTTATCTGCCTCATCACAACGGGCTATTTCCAGTTTCTTCTCCATAGTTCTGAGCTAGTCATCAGCCTCAATTGGATCTGCTGCTTGGTCAAAATTGGGAGGTTTGGTACGCTGGAAGTCGGACAATTTGGACCGTGCACCGTGGTTGTTATTCTGGCCTACCATGGCCTGCATACTTCTTAGAAATTCCATGAGGTCCTGGTTTCTCTGCTCTTCAAACATTCTCATCATCTGTTTGGGGGTGGGTGCCTGAGGTGGGGGAGGTGGAAGATCCTCGGGAGGTTGTCCTGCTTGCCTGGCGACCGACGGATGGGGGCTCCATCGTTGCCATGGCTGCAGCTTCCCTTCATCCTAAATTATTGTTCCCATTCCAACATACCAAATCGATGAGCAACATCCATAGGGAAAAGCAGGGTTGTAAAACTCCAAAGGAAATGTTTACACGATAAAGTGAACGAGCAACAACATAATTATACAATAAGATCCAACATTATTCATGACAAGCTAGTAGTGGTAGTATCATGACTGGACTGCTCTTACGGCAGTTGACATATGCGACGATGCATGCTCGGCAACTCCAACCTCGACTCTAGTGACGCGGATGGCACGGGCACTGGAAGATCGAAGACTCCTCGTCGTCAGATCCTGAGTCAGAGTCGGAATTGATGATGTTGACCTCATCCTGCGGACAAAAGGAAACGCGGCAACACTGACGGGACGACCCTCCTTCTCAGGAAGGGGGAGCACGACGCTTCAGCATCAGAGCAGCAGGGGTGGCAAGGAGTGAGGCCCACTCAGCAGGAGTCTCACGGCGGCTACCAGACGAGGTGCCTGGCGGCACAAAAGAGCTAACTGGAATATCATGGCCACGAGTAGGTGGAACTCGTGGTGCATATGGGGGTGGAGCAGAAGACTGGGGTGAAGGTGGCACGGAAGTGGCAAGGACTAATGCAGCCTGGAGACGGGACATCTCCTCAGCCAGGGCTACAATTGTGCAATAGCTGGCGTTGACAAAGCGAGACAACACATCAGTCGCACGGTCGCATGCCGGGTCTACGGGAGCAAATATGACTCGCCCTATCGTAGGCGACAGGGTGGGGTAGTGGAAAAAAGCTGGATGAGTCTTGATACGTCTCCATTGTATCTACTTTTACAAACTCTTTTGCCCTTGTTTTGGACTCTAATTTGCACGATTTGAATGGAACTAACCCGAACTGACACTATTTTCAGCAGAATTGCCATGGTGTTGTTTTTGTGCAGAAATGAAAGTTCTCGGAACGTCCTGAAAATTTACGGAGATTTTTTCTGGAATAAAAGAAAAATACCTGCGCAAAGATCCATGTGAGGGGGCGTGCCAGTGGGCCACAAGCCCCTGGGCCGCGGCCACCCCCTATGGCCGCGCCATGTGGGCACCACCGCCCCCAATCTCAGCTCTATATCTTCTGTTTCGCGTGGAAAAAAATCGGAGAGAAGGTTTCATTGCGTTTTGCGATACGGAGGCGCCGCCACATCGTATTCTTCATCTGGAGGGCAGATCAGGAGTCCGTTTCGGGCTCCGGAGAGGGGAAATCGTCGCCATCGTCATCATCAACCTTTCTCCATCAACAATTCCATGATGCTCTTCATCGTTCGTGAGTAATCTCATCTTAGGCTTGCTGGACGGTAATGAGTTGGATGAGATCTATCATGTAATCCAGTTAGTTCTTGACGGGATTGATCCCTAGTATCCACTATGTTCTAGACTGATGTTCCTACTACTTGGCTATGCTTAATGACTGTCACTAGGGCCCGAGTGCCATGATTTCAGATCTGAATCTATTATGTTTTCGCCAATATATGTGTGTTTTAGATCCTATCTTGCAAGTTGTAGTCACCTACTATGTGTTATGACCTACTATGTGTTATGACCCGGCAACCCCGGAGTGACAATAGGCGGAACCACTCCCGGAGATGACCATAGTATGAGGAGTTCATGTATTCACCGCGTGTTAATGCATTGGTTCGGTTCTTTATTAAAAGGAGAACCTTAATATCCCGTAGTTTCCATTAGGACCCCGCTGCCACGGGAGGGATGGACAATAGATGTCATGCAAGCTCCTTTCCCTAAGCACGTATGACTACATACGGAATACATGCCTACATTAGATTGACGAATGGGAGCTAGCCACATATCTCTCTGTGTTATAGCTGTTACATGATGAATCACATCCGTCACACTCATCCATCACCAATCCACTGCCTATGAGTCTTTTACTACTAGTTCTCGCTACGTTACTTTGCCTAAGCTTGTCCCTTGCTACAAGAGGGAATGGGCCACTTGGCTGCTGTTGTCACTTTGCTGCTGTTACTTGTTACTTTGCTCCTGCTGTCACTACTATTGTTCCTTGCTACTCTGCTATTACTTGTTGCAAGACTTTGTTGGCTCTAACATCTCGTCAACAAGGCTTTTTCTGGCGCCGTTGCCGGGGATTGTCAAAGCTTTTTCTGGTGCCGTTGCTATCGTACTACCTTGCTACTGATACTTTGCTTGCAGACACTAATCTTTCAGGTGTGGTTGAATTGACAACTCAGCTGCTAATACTTGAGAATATTCTTTATCTTCCTCTTGTGAACGAATCACTAAATTTGGGTTGAATACTCTACCCTCTAAAACTACTGCGATCCCATACGCTCGTGGGACATCAAGGCTTTTTCTGGCGCTGTTGCCGGGGAAGCACAACTATATTCTCCGAGTCACTTGGGATTGACGTCTGCTGATCACTATGAGGAATCCGAAAGATCCAAGAACTAAAATACTACCTTCCACTACGAGAAGAGGTAAGGAACTGCCATCTAGCTCTGCACTTGATTCACCTTCAGTTCTGAGTAAGTTTGCGACTTCGCCTCCTGCTAGAAATCTTGATATGTCACGTGTGCTTGAGGATGCTACTTCTGCTAGCGATGATGATTATGATGCTATGCTTGATACTATGCTTGATGATGCTATGCTTGATACTATTTTGCCACTTGGTGCCCTTGATGCACATATTGCTAGAGTTGCTGCTAGATGTGACGATACTTCTGAAACTGCTGATACTATTGAAGCAGAACCTACTACTATGCTTGAATTGCCTGTTATGATTGATACGCGCTATGTTATGGAGGGAGAGATAGCTGAGGATTTTCTTGCATGTAAGGTTAGCTATGATGTTGATAAACTTCTGCGCAAGTGGAAAGAAAAATCTCTGAACGCTAGGATGAAATACGACCCGAAATTTGCCACTTCACCTATCTTTGTGACCAATAAGGATTATGAATTCTCTGTCGACCCTGAGTTAATCACTCTGGTCGAGTCTGATCCTTTCACGGTTACGAGTCTGAAACGGTTGTAGCCCATCTTACCAAACTGCACGATATAGCCACCCTATTCACTAGTGAGGAAAAGATCCACCACTACTATATGCTCAAGTTGTTTCCTTTCTCGCTAAAGGATGATGCTAAGACCTGGTTCATTTCTCTTGCTCCTGGTTGTGTGCATAGCCCCCCAAGATATGGTCTACTACTTCTGTGAAAAATATTTCCCTGCCCATAAGAAGCAAGCTACCTTGCAGGAAATATACAACTTTGCTCAAGCTGGAGAAGAGAGTCTCCCACGAGCTTGGGGGAGGCTCATCCAGCTACTGAATGCTTTGCCTGATCACCCTCTTGAGAAGAACGAAATACTTGATATCTTCTATGATGGACTTACCGATGCTTCCAAAGACCATCTAGATAGTTGTGTCGGTAGTGTTTTTAGGGAACGAACTGTAGAACAAGCTGAGATTCTGTTGAATAACATCTTGTGCAATGAGAATGCTTGGACTATTCCCGAACCACCTCCTAAGCCAACTCCGAAGAAAAGAGATATTCTATTCCTCAGTCCTGAAGATATGCAAGAAGCCAAGAAATCTATGCAAGAGAAAGGCATTAAATCTGAAGATGTCAAAAATCTACCACCTATCGAAGAGATCCATGGTCTCGATAACCCGATATAGGTAGTAGAAGTAAATTCTCTGCGTAGGTTTGATGAGAGTGATATTCCTTTTGATAAACCTGCTTGCTTATGCTTGGATGAATTTGATAACTTTGTTGTCAAACAACAGAGTTTCAATGATTATGTTAGCAGACAATTGGAAAAGAATGCTCGTATGCTTAGTCATTTAAGTGCTTGTGTCGACAGAAACGTCAATGATCTTAAGCTTCTGAGTAAACATGCCTCTATGGTTACTACTCTGGTAGAACAAGTACTTAAAGCTCAAAATGACTTATTCAATGAGTTGAATGACAATGCCGCCAGAGTCGTCACTAGAGGCGGTAGAATGACCCAGGAACCTCTGTATACTGAGGGTCATCCGAAGAGAATTGAACAAGAGTCTCAAGGAGTTAGCATTGATGCACCTAGTCATCCTAGAAAGAAGAAGAGAGATGATAGGAACCTGCACGCTAGCAACCCTGTTGATGCTACCCCTGAGAGTCCAAATGATGCCTCTATCTCTGATGCTGAAACACAATCTGGTGATGAACATGAGCCTAATGATAATATCAATAGTGATGTTCATGATGATGCTCAACCTAGCAATTAAAGGGATGTGGAGACTGAACCTGTTGATCTTGACAACCCACAACCTAAGACTAGAAGATACGATAAGAATGACTTCGCTGCTAGGAAGCATGGTAAATAAAGGGAACCATGGGTTCAGAAACCTATGCCCTTTCCTCCCAAACCATCCAAGAAAAAGGATGATGAGGATTTTGAGCGATTCATTGAAATGATCAGACCTGTCTTTCTGCATATGCATCTGACGAATATGCTCAAGATATCTCCGTATGCTAAGTACATGAAATATATTGTGATTAATAAGAGGAGGATACCTGATCTTGAGATCTCCACTATGCTTGCCAATTATACTTTCAAGGGTGGAACTCCGAAGAAACTAGGTGATCCCGGTGTGCCCACTATACCTTGCTCCATTAAAGGCAACTACGTTAGAACTGTGTTATGCGACCTTGGAGCCGGTGTTAGTGTTATGCCTCTCTCTATTATCGTAGGCTTGAACTGGATAAGTTGACACCCACTAAAATTTCTCTGCAAATGGCCAACAAATCAACTGCTTTCCCTATCGGCATTTGCGAGGATGTGCCTGTTGTGGTTGCTAACACCACTATCTTAACAGACTTTGTTATCTTGGATATTCCCGAGGACGATGCCATGGCTGTCATCCTCGGAAGACCCTTTCTAAACACCGCAGGGGCTGTTATAGATTGCAACAAAGGAATGTCACTTTCCATGTCAACGGTAATGAGCATACGGTGCACTTTCCGAAGAAACAATATTGAGTACATTGCATCAATGCTATCGAAAAAACTTCATCGATTCTTATTGGGAGCTTTGAATGCCCTATTCCTCGTGTCAAGATGAAGTATGTTTTGCTGGTTGGGGAGATACATATCCCCATTGAGGTGACCTAGTGACTATTCAAAAATTCTCCATCTTCTTTTGCGATTCGAAAAGGTTTGTCGAGGGGATTTGATCAACCCCATTAACGGATTTCTTTCGATGACCACGACATGGATGAATCAAAGAGTCACAAACCTCTGTTCCAAGCTTTCACTTTAATTTGCTTAGAAGAAAAATGATAGATTTAGTTTAGTTTTCCCTGTTTTCTGTTTTAGCGTCCGGTACAAAAGTACCTCAAAAATCAAAGTTCTCCGAACGCTGTGAAAATCTAGTATGATTTTTTCTGGAATATTTGAAAAATACTGGGACAAAGAGTCTGTCTGGGGGCACCCCCTGGCCACGCCACACAGGCTTGTGGGGGCCCACAGGCAACCCCTCCACTCACTCTTGCTCCCATCTACTTCTCCTACCTCGAGAAAAAATTGTTTCGCAGCTCAAACCCGTGTTCTTGATCCTCTTGCTGGGATTTTTGATATCTTTGCTCAAATCACCGTTCTCCGAACTGTTTTGGGGAAATTACTCCTTGGTAAGTGACTCCTCCATTGGTCCAATTAGTTTTTGCTCTAGTGCCTTATACTCCGCGTATTTTTGTTGCCTTGGTGACCATGTTCTTAAGCTTTGTATGCTGATTCTAGCTGGTCCCAAGTAGTTTTGATGAGTAATATGGTCACTAGGCACTTGTGGGAGTAGTTGCTACGAGTTTCGTTGAGCCTTATTCACTTTTCCTTAGAATCACTAAAAATTTCTGAAATTTTCAGAGATAGAAAAGGGAAAAGATGAGGAGGTTCTTGAGAGGCTCGTCAATCCGTGACCCCAAGGATGATGGGAGTGATAAGAAGCCCAAGTATCCGGTCCCTCGAGTCGCGGAAGTTCGGGCGTGCAAGTGGCCAAGCGACGTGTTCTTACGCGTCGCTCGAATTTATGAGGACTTTTATCACTTGGTGGAGAACGCAGGCCTTACCGCCTTCGTTGAAGATAAGTGTTCGCAATACCTCCTCCTCACTAATATCTTCGTACAAAGCTTTAACTTCTATCCGAGGAAGAATCCTCCTATGGTTGAGTTTAAACTTTATGATGTCCCCCAGCGCATGTCACTCCAGGATTCTTGCGATGTTTGCAAATTACCTTACGTTGGGGATATTCATGAACCTCGTCCACGAGACTTGGAAGCTTTCATCGGTACAGTTGTTGTAGGACAGGAGAGAGGAGTGTCTTGCGCTAGAGCTGCTAACATTCATTTTCCCGTGCTTCGGTACTTCTCACTATTTGTGGGAAAATGTTTGATTGGCCGTGGGAAAGCTGGGTCATTTAGTTCCCCAGATCTTGCGGTCTTGCGCGAAGCCCTTTATAACGATAAAACTTATAGCTTGGGCGCTATAGTAGCTCAATGGTTGAACTTGAACCGTTCTAAAGGTGTTGTCTATGGAGGTATCTATGCTACTCGTCTTGCTAGACACTTTGAGATACCTATTAGACTAGAGGAAGAAGAAGAGGTTCTTCTTCCTGAGAGATATCTAGATTATGATAGCATGGTTCGCCATGACTTTCTTGATAGAGATATAGGTGGAAGGATGATTTATAACCTGGTATTTAGTCAGGTTACTCGTGAGACTATTACTTTGCCTGCTCCTTCTTTGTTCAATCTTCATGCAGGGAGGTACGTGATTATGCCCTCGGACATCTACGCATATTGGGGCTTGGCCGAACCACAGGTGCCCGTGCCCGAGCCGCCACTCGAGTACCAGACGCTAGTTTATCAGTGGGAGCCGGAGGAGCTCCCACAGCAGTGGCATCCTCAGTCCTCTCCGGAGTACCTCGGAGCTGGTTATTTCCCTCCTTGGGAGTAGACCAAGTTAGGCCAAAAAGCCTAAGCTTGGGGGAGTACGTGTTCTCACCGACTTTACATTCCTACTTATGCTTTCACTTTGTTAGCCGGTGTTCACACTTTGCCACTGTATCATCCATCTTAGTTTATTTTCTTTTTCTCGTTTTCCTTTCGTGTGCCTGTCTAGTTTGAGAAAAACAAAAAAGATTTCCTTTTTCTTCTTTTGCTTGTTGGGAGCTTTCCCGCGTAAATAGTTTTCTTTTTCTTTGGGTCAAGGTAGAAGATATTGGTTACAATGTTTAGTGGCTCTTGCATGCATACCTGTTTAGCTTTCAAAGAGCCATATTACTTTGTCTTCTCCTTTGTGTTTGCCTGCAGATTCCAGCTTTTAGTCCAGTGCATGAGCACTCTTATTATTGTTCATATCGTTCGATCGTGCAAGTGAAAGGCAATAATGACGATATATGATGAAGTGACTGAGCCTGGAAAAGCTGGTATGAACTCGATCTATTTTGTTTTTGTAAATATGACTAGCTCATCATGCCTGATTCAGCTTTGTTGTGAGAGGAACATGTTTGCAATGACAACTTAGAGATCATAGTTGCTTATGCCATGCTTACTTAGCTAGGAGCTTATAATGGTCTGTCTTGGTTGCCAACATGAATATTGAGATGACTATGATGTAATATGATAGGATGGTATCCTCCTTTGAATGTTTCAAGGGGCTTGACTTGGCTCATGTTCACGCATGTAGTTGAAACAAAATCAACATAGCCTGTATGATGTTCATGTTCATGGTGATTTATGTCCTACTCATGCTTGCACTCAATGTTAGTTACTCTCAATGCATTTTGATGACTGTTATCGCTCTCTAGTTGGTCACTTCCCAGCCTTTTGCTAGCCTTCACTTGTACTAAGCGGGAATACTGCTTGTGCATCCACTTCCATAAACCCAAAGTTGTGCCTTATGAGTCCACCATACCTACCTATGTGCGGTATCTACCTGCCGTTCCGAGTAAATTTGCATGTGTCACTCTCTAAATCTTCAAGAAATAATCTGTTTTGCATGCCCGAACCGCTCATGTGGTGACAGGGGGCTATTGGTATCTTCCATGCTAGGCGTGTTATCCTCGATATGTGTTTATTCACTATCATTCACAAGAAAGGGGCCGGTAATTGGAATTCCCAGTTCCATGCTCAAATCGAAAAGATAATTGCAAACAAAACTCCCCCAGGATTGATGTTGGTATGGACGGTACTCGAGGATTCGGCTAGCCGTGGAGTGTGATTGATTGGTGGTGGGGGAGTCAAAACTTTACTTTTCTGTTTGGGAACCGCCTATAGCATGTGTAGCATGGAAGATGTTGAGAACTCTTAGTCATTGCGTTGACAATGAAAGCATGCCACCCAAAATTATTATCTCTGTTTTCAAAGCTTGAGCTCTGGCACCTCTGCAAATCAATGCTTCCCTCTATGAAGGGCCTGTCTATTTATGTTCCTGTTGAGTCATCCTCCTCTTACAAAAGCACCAATCAGAGAGCACCTCTGTCATTTTTATGCTTTGCTTTTAACTGTGTTGAGTGTGACTATGACTCGATCTTCATTGTCTTGAATTACAATGTTTAGTCAGCCCTTGTTCTTTCAAGGTGCTCTGCATTTATGTTTTGCGGTCTCAGAAAGAGCTAGCGAGATACCATCTATTCGTGCTGCTTCATGTTGTTTTGATTGAAGTGTTGACACTAGAGGCTTATTATTATTTGCTCGCTAGTTGATTATGCCATTGATATGAGTTTACCGTGAGACCTAGATGTCATTTTCTTATGTGGTTTGATTGTGATGTTGCTGAAATTCTGGTTGTGAGTTAGACATAGTTGCAACAACAAGATCAAACAGAGTTCGTCAAAGTTTTCTTTTGTCTCTCTCAGTTTGTCAACTGAGTTGCTTGAGGACAAGGAAGGCTTTAAGCTTGGGGGAGTTGATACGTCTTCGTCGTATCTACTTTTCCGAAATCTTTTTCCCTTATTTTGGACTCTAATTTGCATGATTTGAATGGAACTAACCCGGACTGACGCTGTTTTCAGCAGAATTGCCATGGTGTTGTTTTTGTGCAGAAATTGAAGTTCTCGAAACGTCCTGAAAATTTACGGAGATTTTTTCTGGAATAAAAGAAAAATACCTGCGCAAAGATCCACGTGAGGGGGCATGCCAGTGGGCCACAAGCCCCTGGGCCGCGACCACCCCATATGGTCGCGCCATGAGGGGTTGTGGGACCCACGTGGCACCACCGCCCCCAATCTCAACTATATATCTTCCGTTTCTCCTGGAAAAAATCGGAGAGAAGGTTTCATTGCGTTTTGCGATAGGGAGGCGCCGCCACATCCTGTTCTTGATCTGGAGGGCAGACCTGGAGTCCGTTTCGGGCTCCTGAGAGGGGAAATCGTCGCCATCGTCATCATCAACCTTTTTCCATCGACTATTCCATGATGCTCTTCATCGTTCGTGAGTAATGTCATCGTAGGCTTGCTGGACGGTGATGAGTTGGATGAGATCTATCATGTAATCGAGTTAGTTCTTGACGGGGATTGATCCCTAGTATCCACTATGTTCTAGATTGAGGTTGCTACTACTTGGCTATGCTTAATGCTTGTCACTAGGGCCCGAGTGCCATGGTTTCAGATCTGAACCTATTATGTTGTCGCCAATATATGTGTGTTTTAGATCCTATCTTTGCAAGTTGTAGTCACCTACTATGTGTTATGACCCGGCAACCCCGGAGTGACAATAGCCGGAACCACTCCCGGAGATGACCATAGTATGAGGAGTTCATGTATTCACCGCGCGTTAATGCATTGGTCCGGTTCTTTATTAAAAGGAGAACCTTAATATCCCGTAGTTTCCATTAGCACCCCGCTGCCACGGGAGGGATGGACAATAGATGTCATGCAAGTTCTTTTTCCTAAGCATATATGACTACATACGAAATACATGCCTACATTAGATTGAAGAACGGGAGCTAGCCACATATCTCTCCGTGTTATAGCTGTTACATGATGAATCACAACCATCACACTCATCCGTCACCGATCCCCTGCCTACGAGTCTTTTACTACTAGTTCTCGCTACGTTACTTTGGCTAGGCTTGTCCCTTGCTACAAGAGGGATTGGGCCTCTTTGTTGCTGCTGTCACTTTGTTGCTGTTACTTGTTACTTTGCTGCTACTGTCACTACTACTGTTCCTTGCTACTCCGTTGTTACTTGTTGCAAGACTTTGTTGGTGCAAACATCCCGTCAACAAGGCTTTTTCTGGCGCCGTTGCCGGGGATTGTCAAAGCTTTTTCTCGTGCCGTTGCTATCGTACTACCTTGCTACTGATACTTTGCTTGCAGACACTAATCTTTCAGGTTTGGTTGAATTGACAACTCAGCTGCTAATACTTGAGAATATTCTTTAGCTTCCCCTTGTAAGCGAACCAATAAATTTGGGTTGAATACTCTACCCTTGAAAACTGCTACGACCCCACACGCTTGTGGGACATCAAGTCTGCATCTCGACCTCGTGGAAGCGCAAGTCAGTGAGAGCCTCCACTGCAGCAAACTGGATTGCCAGCTCTGGATTAGAAGCCCTTTCGCCCTTGGTGGAGAGGGAGTAACTGCCAATCTCCGAGCTCGCAGCCAGGAAAGCCTCTGCGTGGTACTCGAACACAAACTCCGCTAGCTACTCCCGGAACACCTGATACTCTAGTTCTTCTCCATGAGGGTATAGAAGAAGCCAGACATTCCGGAGCAGTCTTGGAAAGGTGTACGGTGCAGGCTCATACTAGAAATGGAACGGAACCGGTGCCATCTACACTCAAAAGATCGAAGGTTAGCTAAACCATGAATCATGATGCATGCCATGAAACAATAAAGTGCAGCAATCAATATGCAACAACCAAATGCTTACTTAAGACTCTACACTACTCGTTGAACTAGCGCGGCTAACTAGGTTGACCTACAGTCAGCGTGGCTCTGATACCAAGCGTTGTGGCACCCCGATTCGTAGAACCGGTTTACCAGTGTTTCCAACCCAGAGATCATGTCTTTTGGAAACACTCAACAACTTGATACAGAAACAAGCCAACTTTATTAATAGCGTCATGATTCATTATTTATGGCGAGGTCAAAGGCACCCTCGGTGCTGCAACAATATCTACATTATTTATGGAACATCATCCTGGGCCTCGAAACTATTAAGTACTTCTACGGTGTAGCGGAATGTATCGGCAACTCCACACACACGGACACTGCTGTGGAGACTTCCTAGAACGAACCATCGGGACCTTCGTCCACGGCTTCTCCTGCATCTGGCATGATATGCCAGGTGAGTACTTTGAATGTACTCGCAAGCTCACAATAACCAAGTAATGCAGCAAACAAAGCATAACAACCATGGTCATGTATCAAATGAACCAAAGATCAACTTACTGGGGACCGGGCTGTCACACGACACCCAGTTTACTTACATTCATCCACATGAAGAGTTCTTCCATCACTACTAATATCAACAGAGTTGACCCACTACCGAGGTCTGTTCCGGCTGACCATTACAGTGGACTCGGCTATTCGAATATATTTGACACTGTGTAGAGGTTGCACACTTTACCCACACTCTACAGCACTGACCTCGTGATCCCATTCGGGTGGACCAGCATTACTCCACTGGACTTTCCTGAACCGTGAACCCCTCATCGTACCTCCGGCAACCACTCCCTCTCTCGAGTCCTGCCCTGGGTGGCCCTGTGTCCTCATGATACCTACCACCGTCGTGGCCAAACTAAACTTGTCCCAATCGGGGACGGGCCCTATCATCTTAACTGGGCTCACAGGGTTATCACCGCCTACCTGATCAGGGTAGCACGCGTGCATAACCCTCCCTCTTCGGAGGTACCGGTGAGAGCGATCACGCGATCAGCTCAAGTCACGGCCGTCCCATACCGACAGAATGTGGTTGCACGATAATGCCCGGACAGGTGACTCTGATCAACCAGCTAGGTGTTATCAACTTAAGAATCATGGTAGTAGACATTTATCATCACTAGCAAAAGGGCCCATGCGTTGCACGGGGTGTACAAAAAATATATATATGTTTAGACAGTTGGAAAAAACTACCACAAGGATAAGATATTGCGTGGCCGCGTGAACCAGTTTGAGATATTTCAAACGCGCTCAAGGATAAGGAATGAGATATTTGAAAGATATGCAGGTCAAGAAAGAGTACACAATATCGTTGTCAGTAGGTGCAACCATGCAGAAACAACTGACCTCCAGTTCTACCAAAGAAAAGATCCTCGCCACCACAGTTAAAATCATCAGCTCCTTTAGTCTTCATAGTGAAATTGATATGATAGTACCTACGACCATTGTCCGCAGCAACTGATTCCAAGCACACAACATTTTTGAGTTCATATGCAAGGTCCTGAAATTAAGAAACATCAATCTGATCAGTAACCAACTGTTAGATGAATATATGATAGCACAATGCAATCTTCTAAAAAAGAAGAAAAAAATGAGTGCGGGAGAGAGGGTCAGAGATCAAACCTCTGAAAGATGGTGATGATCATTATACTTGTCCACCAAAGTTTGAACCAACTGGCGCTTCCAATCACGCCTTTCATCCATTTGTTGCGATTCCGAAAGCTTCTTCCTTGTGCCATAAGGGATTTCAACATGCTCAAACTTGTGCAATCCAAAGCAATTTGCACAAGTGCAGATATCAGAGATTTCAATCCACGTTACAGAACAAAATCTCCAAACGTCACAGTTCAGAGTCCAATCTAGAGCCTAAGAACGTAAGCACCATCAGGTCTTAGGAACTACAAACCGCAAAAATTTAGCCTGAAAGTACTGATGAACGACAATACTCGAAGGTTCTATTACACAGACCCAAAAGAACGAGCAACAACTCAAGACTACCGAAAGGCCAAAGTTCAAACCTAACATCGAGACTCTGATAATAGGAAATTGTATTTAAGCATACAACACATCGATATGCAATCCAAGACAAAATGATGATATTAATTGATTCTTCTAATTATTAGGAAAGGTAAGCGACCCATCACGCAGATGGCATGCTAAAACTGTGCGCCTGCACAAAAGCAATTGCTAAACTGAAGCAATTAAGTTGTGGCACAATAGTCAAAATGGATCAATGGATTTGCGCGGGGACAGTGGGGCACCCAACATCTGAACCTTTCTACCACATTGGGGAGAGCGGAGTGCAGCGTCGCATCGTTGGGAGGGGAAATGGAAACGCCAGCGGCAAACCCTCGCCGCAGGTTGTCCCGCGGGAGCCGCGGAACTCTAGCTAGGACCGGAAAGGGGAGGAGGAAGCAGGGGCGGGGAAGCCACTCACCGAGAGGAGGAGGCGCCGCCGCGTCCTCAACGTCGCCACTCCCCGGTCAGGCTTCGGCCTTCCTCTTCGTCACCGGCGACCCCCGCCTCACCGCCCGCCTCCAAGTCGGCCTCCCAATCCTCTACAGCACGCGGATCCAGCCCCTGCCGAGCAGTCGTCGCCGTCATTCCGCATCGAGTGACCCCGCTCCATGGACAAGCCCCGCGACACCCCGCTCGCAATCTCCAGTCACCTCTCCGCCGGCCTCGTGCTCCTCCGCCTCGATCCATCCGCCGCGTCGCCAGATCCATGCCGGAGCGGCCGGATCCGCGGCCTCCTACCTCGCCTGTCTGGCCCACTCCTCGTGCGCCCCTCTCCCTCCCCTCACTGGAGCCCCACGTCCCGAATCCCCGAGCCAGTCGATCCCTTCGGCCTCCCTTGCTGCTTCGCGTGGCATCGAGCAGCAGCAGTTTGGACAGAGGAGGATGAATGTGAGGTGAATACAAAAAACTGCAGGGTTTATAACGCAAAATTCTAAAATGAAACCTTTTTCACTTAAAAAGGGACTACGAGTTGAATACATAAAACATTAGGGGCTTTATTGCAAAAACGGCACGACGGACGGCAGAAGCACTGTGTGCTTTATTAATAGGTAAAAATTAACTTAATAAGAAAATTTTAATTGTCAAAGGAATAATCATCATCATTATCATCATCATCATGAAAGTATATGCCATGCTATGCAATACTACACCACATGGATATAATGGCTTGCCTTGGTCAATGGGGTTGTTCAAATACTCCTAGTCTCCAAAGTTTCCCTCTGAAAATATATTTGAAATAGCAAAAGAAAAAGAAAAGTCATTCAATACCTTTTTGTTAACCAAAAATTCTATGAGTGTGGGAAAATACGAAAATTTACGAGGTTGTAAAGAATTTCAATACAAACCTAATGCAATAAGAATTAAGTGATTTGGACTTGTAGATAAAAAGATATAAACAGTCAAAGTTTCTGTTAAAAACTGAAATAATAAAAAGAAAAGAAAACTTGGGGGAGGGCCACGTCGAAGACGTAAAGTGGAGGGGCGCCTCCACTTAACGCTTCGGCCGCAGGCCACAACCCCTGGCAGGTGGGGCCTGCCCGATTTAAACAGGAGGGAGACACAGGCGAGGCGGTCGGCCGACCATGGTCGCCGGTGATAGAGACGGCGGCGACGCCAGGGAATGAGCGGGATGGAACGGGCAGTCCACGGCGATCACGCACGTACCAGCAGCTCGACTAGACGTGGACAAATGGCATCGTCCCCTTCTTCTTCGGCGGCGGCAACTTCGGGAGATCGTCGGAGACGGCGTTCCAGGGGGAAATGAGCTCGGGCGAGAGCTCGAGGAGCACCAGAAGGACTCACTGAACCTGCCGGAGGAATCAATTTGGCTCTGGGGGCTGGGGAGAAGGCTCTCGACGATGAGGTGGCGGCGTCAGAACTCCAGCGATGCTCTGAGGCCAGAGGGCCTCTAGGCCTTGGCTCACTCTTCGGGAGCTCGATCTGGATGAGCAGGAGGGGGATGTAGAGCTCGGACTCCTCCTTAAATAGGCCGGCGACGAGCTCGGCCGATTTCTCCGAAGCGGCGAGGATAGGCTCGGGCACGGTCGCCGGGGAGCTGAGGTGGCCGTGGCGGAGTGCATGGAGGTGACCGAGGAGGGCACGGACGCGATGGGATGGGTCCTGGCCATAAATGGCTTGCGGACAGGCACAGAGGCCGGAGGCGACAACTCGACCCTGTGCCGGAGCTTGGCCGGGAGCGGCGGTGACGCTCTCCGGCGGCCCAGCACCTTCGAGGGGTGCCACGCGTCTGCCAGAGGGCTCATCGGTGCTCAGGACAAGGAGGGGGCAGGGTGTGACCACTCGAGACAGCTCGGCTGTCACTAGAGCTACGCAGAGCGCACTTTGTGGCATGGCAGTGCCATGGTCACCATGGTTGTGGCCGCCCTAGTGCGACACAAGCCTGGCCACCTTTGCTGTAGCGTCGACAGACCCTTGATTAGTCACTCCTCATGGTTGGTTTGATCACTCAACATCACCATTGACTTGGAGCATCAAAAACAATTTCTGCCAGCAAGGTTTGGGTGGTTTTGGAGCTCAAATGGTTAAGGATTGGAGCAAGAGATGTTGTCTGGTGGATTCAGCATAGAAAAGACTCTAAACTGGCAAAGTTTGGCAAGGTTTGAAGATCAAATGAATATAGTTCCTTTGTAAATCATCTTTCTGGTCCAGAATACAAATGAGCTCATAGCACTCACTTGAAAGCTTTGCTACCAGTGAGACTTGGTAGGAAAGTGTCATTTGCAATGCACACATGCTCCAAAATTTGCAGCTCCAATGTGCACTCCTAGCTAGCACTTCCTTCACAAGAGTTCACTGTTAACAGAAACTTGGAAGAGTTGTTTTGCTCAAAATTTGTATTGGACCATGGAATGTTTTTACATATTGGAACTATATATGATCTCTAGTAACTACAGGAATTTATTTGAAATTTTCCAGGATAGGAATCAAGGGGTTGCTTCACAAAGGGGAAGTTCTGGTCAGAAAGGAAATGATTATTCCGGCCAAAATTCTCCATTGGGGAAAGGAATATTTTTGCAGATTTTGAAATCATATGCCAATGAGAAGATGCAGTAAAAATTTTGGGACTTAAAGCTCATCCAAGCTAGGGGTTGCTTCACAACCCATAGTGTTGCCATAATTCCCAAAATAGGAAAATGAATTATTTAGAAAAATAAAATATTGCAAATAAATCTCAGAAACATTTTGGCAAGATGAAAAGGTTTTGGAGTTGTTGGTGGCAAGAAATCAAGGGCTGAGAATCCCTCTTAGTTGAAGTGGTTTGAAAACCCATCAACTTGCCACTGGAACCCCAAAATATTTTGGAAAGAAAAAGTTTGAAAAAAATCAGGTTGTTACACTTTAGGAATCTACAGAAACTTGCATCACCCAATTTGGATTTCAAATGAACTGTTTATGAATTTAGAAGTTTCTGCAAGGAATAAATAAAAGGAAAAAGGCTATACCAAGGGAAGCTATAACGCACGCAAGGCGTAAGATAGCTCCTGGGCCGGTCCAGTGGCTCGGGCTGGCCAGGGGACAGCCATGCCGAAGGCTTATTTGCACAGGGGCGCTTTCCCCTCGAGGAGGCGGCATCCAGCGGGGCGCCTCCACTTATTGGCTGGGCCCGGCCCCCGTTTCGCTGACACGGGGGCCCGCCGGTCGGGTCCTTCTCCAACCTCCTGCTCGCACACTTGGGAGGCAGGGGTGGCCGACCAAGCCAGTGCATGCACCCGCCTCGGTGGCTCCAGCCACCTCCCGCAGTTCTCCGACCACCTGCGGGCTTGGGGAGACCTCCCGCTCCCGCCTAGCTGAGCCTAAAGCGCTCGGTAGGCCGAGAGCTGGTGCGTCTATGGCCGAGGTGGAGGATGGCGACGGTGACCGTGGGAGAGGCCAGAGTGCACCGAAGATGCTCAAAGAGAAGGAAGAGGCCCGGAAGGCCCATGCTCTTGACCGAGGCTGGCGACATGGTTTCGGCCATTGCAGTGAATGCAGAGAAGGAGAGGGTGCAGGGGAGGTCCAAGGTGTTCCAGGGAAAGAGCAAGAGATGTAGGAGGCGGTACTGGCTCTGGGAAAGTGTAGGGAAAGGGGAGAGACGGGGGAAGCTCGAGCCCACCTCACATGCTCTGTGCACGGGGAAACACACATGACAGAGGTGTTTGGAGGCGAGATGGTGACGGGGGAGGGGCCAAAGACGGAGGGGGAGATACCTTGGCGAGCTGGGACATACTGCCACAGCCGGACATAGGCTACAGCAAAATAAAAAGGTGCACATCATCGTTTCAGCATCCTAGGGAGGTGGTCACCACGGCCACTTGCGTCTACAGGGTACTTATGAGCAGTAAAAGGTGTCTGTGGTGTGGGGCATGCGTGGTGGGGTGTGACTGAGGAGTTTGGTCTCTTGTGGAGCTAGTTTGAATGGGTTTTGACTGCAGTTTAGTTTGCAGTAGTAAACTTAAAGCTAACAATGATGGCACTTACTGGAGAGATCATGGGGTGAAAGCATGTCTAGGAGCCTTAGGCATGGGAGGACTACAATTTTGCAAAGTTTAAGATCAAGGGGAGGTGTCTAGATAGCAGTTGAAGTACAAAGCTATAATTCAGCCAGAAATCAAGTTTCATATGTGGTGCTCATATTCCCCACATGAGCATGCCATATCTTGGTTTGAAATGGTGCATTAGCATGCTATATATGCCCTCGAAGAAAGTGCGGGCTTTGGCTTAAGCAGAAGTATAGCAAGAGGGGTAAAAAGGGTGGAGCCAAGGTAAAAATGAGAGGTAGCTACATGGAGTCACCCTCCAATAATTCACCAATGGTCATGGCAAGGTTACTGGAGGTAAAAGGTAACTATAAAGAGATGTGATAAAAGTTTATACTCAAGGAGATAAGTGAAAGGGGCCAAAGTAGCAGCTTTGGTAAATGCACACAAGGTGTTTGATGGATCCTAGGGCTAGTAGATGGATTCCAATTGGTATGAAACTTAACAGGATCACATAATAGATGAAAAGCTTGGACACCAAATTTGGTATTTGGTGGAGAAGGTTTCCAATGTAGACTTGAAAAACCCATGAAATGGACAGAAATGGCTTTCTGCCTACAAAACCATGCAAAAAATTTCCCAGAAATCCAAAACTTATTCTAGGGCATTATTTGGGTATTAAAGCATACCCAAAAAGTTTGGGATCAAATAGAGAAACTTTATAATGTAAAGTTTCCCAAGGTCACAAATCAACACACAAGGTTTTGAGGGATTTGGGACAAGTTCTTCTATTCTCCTTGATGCACCACTTGTTGTGGATGCAATATTGGAGTATAAGAACATGTCCACCAAATTTGAGAACCATTGGATACACTTCGCAATGTAGAGTTGCTCAAATTTGGATCTAGACAGATAAGGTTTTAGAATAATTAAGTGGATTAAATCAAGTTGGATTGATTTGAAACTTGGCAAGATCATCACATATATCATATGTGACATGATAGAATTTTACACGAATTTATTGAGAATATTTCTTATAGTAATATTTCAAAAGCTTGAAATAGGCAGGAAGGGTTTTGCCTAATATTTTGAAGATCACCATGTGTTGAAACCCCCATACGTGGAATATATATGTCCATTTAGTTTCCCTAAATTTTCTCAAATATTTTGAATGCAATAAAAGTAACTTTCCTTCATAAGGGACCATTCCTGGCCTTAGAGAAAGTTATTTCAATAAAAAGTAAAAAAAAAATTAAAAAATTAATATTGTAGTTTTGGGAAGCCATTTTGATAATAGGATTAAAATAAAATATTTGGTGCAAAATAACTTCCCTAATTTTAGGACTTGTAGTACAAATCCCAACTTAGGGGTTTTGAAAGCTTAAATCAAGGCAATGCTTTTTGGTCAAAATGTTATTTGGTAAAAATAGTTTATGGTCCTATTCACATGGCAAGAACATTAGGCAAGGGTTTGGGTCAAGGGGTTGAGTCTAAAGAGTAGAAGGAATATTGATTCAAGTACAAGAAACAAGCAAGCAAGCAACAATCACATCAAGCATTGACAAAAAAAATTAATTGGTCCTAATTTTCAAAATAAGTTAATTTAGTCAGGAGAGTCAACATAGGGTATGACAACTGTCTACTTCTACATATCAAAAGAAATAGGAGGGCTTGTCATGAAGGACACATCCCTCATGAAGCTACAATTTGAGTCGGACATCATTGAGCCGGCAATTCAAAGCAAGCGGCAAAGAAAAAGAAAAATATTCGTGGAGGATATAGGAGAGCCGGACTACCTGAGAATAAAGCCTGGACCAAGAGGCATGTGCACTCAATTTGGCCACGATATTTTCCAAAGACATATGATCAGCATCACAAAGATCATCAACTCACTACATCATCTCCAGTTTGGATAAAATCCATCATTCAACTGTCAACCTTATGCCGACTTATGCCACAGTAAAGTATGGAGACTCTCAAGCCGCATCCTTGAGTTGACTTAAGACTCGGGGGCTACACAGACATGGCTCGACATGATTCAACCGAGCTAAATAATTCAAGAACCCCTGGTCATTGCAGGGAAGATAACCCGGTCCCGGGGGCTGCTGCCTTATTGGCTGAAGACTTAAAGTCTCACAAGAGGACGAGCCGCCATGATGCTACCGTTGACACATGGGCGCACTGACACATTGGTGGGCTAGTTAAAGTCACCCAAGAGGATTAACCGCCATGATGCGACCATTCAAACATGGACGCCATTGATGCCAAAGAGGACGAGCCGCCATGATGCGACTGTTCAAACATAGGTGTTGTAAAGCCAAATATGGCCAGTTGCCATGATGCACGGTTCAAACATAGGCGCTAATTGTGATTAGTGAATAAAGTCGGCTTTATCTGAACCCCTAATGTTTTGCAGTAGAAGCATTGTCTCCTCTAATCCTAGGCTAGCTTTTCCCTGATCATGGGTCACTTGGGGAATTCCAACTCACCGAGTTTAGCTTTCTCACCCTCTTGGTCCGGTGAAAAATTAACGCCATAACAATGGTTAAACCTGACCGTATGATCGTGCAACTCCGATTAAATGACCCCGTTTACTCTCGACTAGTCAATCCATTGTGGACCCTGAACTTGTCAAGGTTAAACATCGAGATGTGTTGCGTGAGAGCCAACATATGGAAAAAGGATAAACCATGGGTTAATGTACCCACTTCACTGAAGCAAGAACTGGGCCTAATCAGCCAATCTCCTCGTCGAGTCTCACTGAGCTGGCTTATTAAAAGTTTATATCCTCATGGGTTATCATGCCATCTTCATTGAAGCAAGACTCGAGCTTCAAAAGCCATTCTTTATGTCATGCCTCAGAAATTGGCACTTTATATTCTGTTATCATATACATACATCATCCTGCACTGCATCATGCATCATACATACATATCATGCCGGTCTTCAAACCAGGTCAAAGAATAAACTTCTGTAGGAGCAAATAGATCTTTGATAGCCAATATGGCTGGATCTTCATCGTGGTTTATCCTAACCAGTGTTAAACGATTGGGCTTTTTAAGCTAGCTCGGAAGAATTGACTATTTTCGAAGAGCCACCCTATCACATATAATTCTGGGTCATCTACTTGACCGACTCTTGGATTTTTTCAACTTTGCTCTATAGTAAACTACAACACTTACGGATTTCTCAAACATATATTTCCCGGGTTACATTGCAACCAAGGTCAGGGATTTCTTTCATCACAAAGGTATCATCAATTCACAGAGTGGATATGATTTATTCTACAATGGAAGGAATAGTCCCGAGTCGCTGCAGGCACACGACCGAGCACTTAGGAGCTACATTATTCAAATCAAGATTACATCAAAGTATGAAAGCCTCATGTCGCTACAAGCATGCACCATGACACTTGCGGGCTAATGCAAACCGCTTTTTGAATCATCACATCATCAACAGACTGGGCCATCTCAAGGAGATAAGCCGGCCCTTGGGGGCTACATGTCGCTCTTTATTCAAGTATGGATTCACGAAAGAACCGGCTCATCATTTTTATAATGACCCGACCCTTGGGGGCTACACATTGCTGATGAAGTTTACATAATCATATCTATAAAGTCCCTACTCATTATTGCATAATGACCCAGCCCTTGGGTGCTACATTGGCTGAAGTTTTATGAACATGAGACAAATATAAAGTCCCAGGCTTCTGCAGGCAAGACAACCCGTCCCTAGGGGGCTACAACACTCAGTCGTTTCATAGATCATAAGGTCCAACTTGAAGACCCGACCCATCATATACTTATGAGCCGGACCATCGGGGCTACACGTGTGGAGTGCAAACCCTTCAATTAATGATTGAAGATTCAGATGGACAACCAGGATTTTATCCTAAGTTGCAACATTTATATCGAAGCACATCCTAATCTATCACTATGTTCCCCTCTTAAGACTTGGGGGCTACAGTTGATATATATATACTGGAATTGCAAGTAAAAATTCAGATTGACCCGGGCTGAGAAGGCCTCGCTTCGAAGGACACATACTAAAAGGACTTGGCCTTAAGAACCCAGGAATATCAATTACATGACCAAGTGTCAGCAACAATAATGACCCGACATCATCAATCATAACCCATGAACTTCGACGATCGCAACTTGACGAGCTCTAAACATCCTCAAGTCGGTTGAACATCAGAAGGATGTCTTAAAGTTTAAATATTTCTTATCAAACTGGAATATTCAAGAATGACTCAGCACGAGAAGGATATTTTAATATTTTGTCAAGTCAAGAGCAATGGAAGCCAACTCAAAGGGGAGAAGGAAATGAAAATGACTAAAGGATGAATATAGGCCAACTCAGAAGAACCATCAACCCGACATACAAGTGGTCAAATTTATTATTTTATTTATTTTGCAGGATAAGTTTAAAATGGATAAATCCAAATTAAACTGGGGGCTAATGTCGAGGACATACCACATGGTATAGCCCGGCTTGAAATATGACCCGGCTAGGACTTGGCGACTCATTGGTGATCTAGCCGAGTTTGGCGACTCATTAGTAACCCGGCACGCGAGTCAGACAAATGATAAGACCCAACGGCCCAGAAGGAGGTTCATGGGAGGACCGACTCACAAAGAAGGCCCAAGGAAAGGAAGGACTCCCTCACAAAGGAAACAAGACCCCGATTAGGATTTAAGAAAGACTAGTCGTAGTCCTTCTCCTAGTAGGTCACTACATGGAAAACCTACCCCTTCCACCTATATAAGGAGGGGTAAGGCGCCCCAAGAGGGACAAGTTTGAGTCATCACAGATAGACAAATTAAGGGCTCTCAAGATTAGAGGTAGCAAAACTACACCTTGTAATCGAGATCACCCTCATTATCAATACACACAAAGCACGGCGTATGCTTTCACCTCCATCGGAGGGGCTGAACCTGGGTAAACTCGCGTCTCTTTATTCTGACCAACCCCTCTCAAGCCGCCACCTAGTTGCGATGGCCTCACACCTAAGTTCTCTCACGAGGACATCTTGCCGTGACAAAACCACGACAGTTGATGGCCTCACACCTAAGTTGTCTCATGAGGAAATCTTGTTGTCACAAAACCATGACAAACCCAGAGATACCTCTTTGTCAAACTAGTGAAAAATCCTAGTCTTGATCCATGTGAACCCAACAGACACCCTCAGACATACGTGTAGAGTACCTTTATGATCACCCAGTTACGAAGTGACGTTTGATACACACAAGGCATTCCTTCGGTCTAAGGGAGTTGCATGATCTCATGGTCTTAACAATAGATACTTGACATAAAGAAAGCAGTAGCAACAAACTAAGTGATACGACCATGTGCTATGCTTACGGTTGGGTCATGTCCATCACATCATTCTCCTAATGATGTGACCCCATTATCAAATGACAACTCATGTCTATGGTTAGCAAACCTTAAACATCTTTGATCAACGAGATAGTATAGTAGAGGCTCACTAGGGGCACAGTGTTGACTATGTATCCACACAAGTATGTAAGTTTCCGGTCAATACAATTCTAGCATGGATAATAGACATTTATCATGAACAAGGAAATATGATAATAACCAATTTATTATTACCTCTAGGGCATATTTCCAACATAGTCTTGGATTATTTATATGAATTTATATGTTGTTTTATATCATTTTTGAAACTAACCTATTAACCCAATTCCTAGTGCCAATTGCTATTTTCTGAGTGTTTTTGGCCTTTCAAAAAATCATTACCAAACAGAGTCCAAGGGAAATGCAGTTTTTATGGATTTTTTGGACATACCGAGGGGGTGTGGTCGTGCCCAGATGGATTGGGACCACCTCCCGATGCCACCTGACCTAATTCCACTCCTATATATTGGGAAAACACCAAAGAGGCACCCGAAATACTTTTTCCGACATCGCAAGCTTCTGTTTCCTCGTGATCCCGTTTGGAGCCTTGTTCTAGTGGTGGGATCGATCACGAAGGGCCTCTACATCAACCTTGCTGCTCCCATGGTGACGTGTGAGTAGTCTACCATACACCTACATGTCCATAGTTAGTACCTAGATGGCTATCTATCTCTCCATATTCTTCAATGGAAATACAACCGCTATTCCCGCAGTGATCTATCTTATGTAATCCTCTTTTTTTTTGACCGGCTACTGTAGGGAAAACCCCCCACAGTCTTTTTTCTTTTATTCCCATATATAAGAGGAGTATGTACAAAAGGGAAGAGGAGCTAAGGCTACAAACCTCAAGGAGGCAAAAAGGAAACCCATTTAAGGATATCATCCCTGAAACTAGTTTAATTCTATGAGCTAACAGGGAAATGTCATGAATGAAGCCAGATCTCCATTTTCTGAACTTCGGCTGCTCCTGGTTGAAGACCTTTGCATTTCTGATAGTCCAGATGTTCCAACATGCAGTGAAGACCACCTCAGCAAAGAAGGGGTTATGGAAGCCTCTTTTAGCAGCAACAGTAGCACTCCACATGGATGGACCTTGCCATGTGATCTGCAGGTAATTCCAGACCCTGGTACTGAAAAGACAGTTGAAGAATAAGTGATCTCTGTCTTCCTTGACTCGAGCATGACATAGAACACATAGATTGGAGACAGAAACATTCAAGTGATGCCGTTCAAGCATGTCTTGAGTGTTAAGCCTATCCATGATGAGCATCCAGGCAAACATCTTAATCTTCATGGTACAACAGCTTTTCCAGATCTAGTTGAGTAAAGGGTTTGATGTAATACTGCTGTGAATGTGAGTATATTATCTCTTGGCTGTGTAGGCCTTAGCATCTTTTTCCCATACCCATCTGTCAGAGGCCTGATGATCAATATCCAGGTCTTGAAGCAAAGATTGGACTGAAAGCAGCTCCTGGTAAGCTTGAGCAGACAGTGGCAAGTGGAACATAGAGAGCATGCTGTCATCATAAAAGGCTGTAAAGACCTCTTGAGCTGTGCAGAAAGGATCAGCCATAAAAGAAAACAGTCTTTGGAATCTAGCAGCCAGGGGCCTAGTGGAGTTTCCAATCAACCAGGAGTCAGACCAAAACAGGAAGGAGTCACCCTTGTTAGGCTGAACATATGTAACTGATCTGAATTTGTCAAGCCGTTTACAGATATCCTTCCACCAACAAGAACCACAAAGGGCAGTTCCCTGAGGTACTGTGTCATGATAGTAAGTGTTCCAAATCAAGTGAACCCATGGTATATCAGCATGATTTAGAAATTTATCAACATGCTTGAGCAGGAGTGCTTCATTCTGGATTGCTAGGTTCATAATTCCTAACCCCCCTTTATTTTTAGGTCTGCACACCAGTTGCCAGGCAGCAAGAGGGGGTGCATGATCTTGCCCATTTTTTCTCCATAGACATTGCCTTTGAATTCTTTCAAGTTGCTTCAGTATGCCTGGTGGGATATCCAGACTGCATAGAAAGAAGATAGGCACATAAGACAGTCCTGAGTTTAAGTACTGTAACCTTCCCCCTTGAGCTAGAAAAGATGAACTAGCACTGAGTCTTCTTTCCATGTTATCAACCAGTGGCATGAGATCAATGATTCTTGGTTTAGTTGTCCCAACTGGTAGGCCAAGGTATGTGAAGGGCAAAGATCCCACTTTGCAGCCAATGGAGTCTGCCAGGTCCTGGAGTTGCTGTGGAGGAGTGTTGACAGGTAGAAGGGCAGATTTGTGATAATTCACCTGTAATCCACTGGACTGGGAGAAAAGTAAGAGCATTTTCTTGAACTGTAACAATTGAGGTTTATCAGCAGGTAGGATGATGAGGGTATCATCAGCATATTGCACTATGGGGAAATCCTTATCATGACAAGGTATGGGCAGCTGAATCAGACCCTCCACCAGCAGTTGGTTAACCAGAGTCTATAAAAAATCAGCAGCAATAGCAAAAAGCAGTGGGGACATGGGATCTCCATGCCTGACTCCTTTTTTGCACATAAACTTCTTTCCAGGCACACCATTGATCAGGACCGAAGATGAGCCAGAAGTTAGTAGCTGCTTGACCCAAAGTATCCATCTGTCATTGAATCCTTTGTGCTTGAGAATCTGAAAAATGAACTCATGTTCCACAAAGTCAAATGCCTTTTCAAAATCCAGCTTGAGAATGACTATAGGTTTCTTGGATTGATGGCATTGGTGCAGGTACTCCAGAGTCCATCCAACACAATCTTGAATGGTTCTAGACTTGATAAAACCATACTGATTCTTGTGAAGACACTTCACAATCTGCAACTGTAGCCTGTTAGCAATCATTTTGGACAGAAATTTGAGACCAATTCCACTAAGTGATATTGGTCTGTAATCTCCCACTTGTTCAGGTGATCTTTTCTTGGGAATCAGAGTAATATAAGATGAGTTCATGTTCTCAAGTTGAGCATGACCAGCATGGAAAGCAGCAGCAAGTTGATAAAACTCAGGGGAGATAATGGGCTAGCATTTCTTGAAGAAAAGACCATTAAACCCATCAGCACCAGGAGCTTTGTCAATGGGCATTTCCTGAACAGTCTTGTCCATTTCAGACTTAGAAAAAGGTTCTGTGAGAATATCCAGACCCTCCACCTTATGAAGCATAGATTGTAATTCAACTGCCATGTTAATACCAAGAGAAGTTCCCATTCTATCCTTAAAAGATGCCCTAAAGCATGCAACAATTTGATCATGATCAGATATGATGGAACCATCATTTAACCTGAGAGATGCAATGGAATTCCTCCTATATCTCTCAGTATCCATAGCATGGAAGAATTTAGTGTTTTCCTCACCAACTTTAACAAATCTGATAGTGGCTCTCTTTTTCCAGTATAAGCACTCGAGATGCAAAAGATGCTCCAAATGTAACTTAACAATTTTCCTGAAGTTAGCCTCTGGTCTGAAAAGTGTCCTCAATTCCTCAAGCTCATCCAAACACAACACAACTTGATTACATCTGGAGATGAAAGTTTTCAACTGAGATAGATTTGTCTGCCACTTTTTCAGAGCCTGCCTAAGATGTTTCATCTTATCCATAATGAGAGCAGTAATATGGGTTTTCCTGGAAGGAATGAGCCACGATTGCTGAACACATTCCATGAAGCCCTCCATTTCAACCCAGTAGTTTTCAAAGCGGAATAGGTTGCACTTAGGGATGGAAGTGTTGACAGTGACCACACAAGGAACATGATCAGAAGCTGTCTTTGCAAGGGTAGCACTTGTGTAAGAGGATATGAGGAGATCCAGTTGGCTGATGTGAAGAACCAGTCAAGCTGCTCCAGAAGAGGGGAATCTTGCATATTGGACCAAGTGAAAGATCTGCCTTTAATTGCGTGTGTTTGTTGGGATCTGATGAATTGTGTCTTTATGTTTAGATAATTCATGAAAACTATTCGAGTCATCTCTGAATTTTTATATGCATGATTATGATAGCTTCATATTTCTCTCCGATCAATCAGTTTGGTTTGTCCAACTAGATTGATTTATATTCATTGGGAGTGGTGCGTTGTGATGGGTCTAGTATTGCGGTTGAGAGATCACTAGAAGGGATGTATAGAGGGGGGGGGGTGAATAGACTACTTGACAAATTAAAACCCAACCTTTTCCCAATTTCAATTGTTGGCAGATGTTAGCATTTAGAACAAGTCATACAGACCCTACACATGCAAGTCTACGAGAATAGCAGCGGAAAGTAAAGGCATGCACATGCAAAGTGAGGAGTAGAGTTTTGGAAGATCAAACATAAAGATGGAAATGGCAATTTCTGGCGTGGTTCCGAAAGGTGGTTCTATCGTACGTCCATGTTGATGGATACTTCAACCCACGAAGGGTAACAGCCGCGAGAGTCCACGAAGGTCTCAACCCACAAAGGGTCTATGGAGAAGCAACCTTGTCTATTCCATCATGGCTTATGGCCATGAAGGACTACCCACACTCGGGGTAGATATTCACAATGTAGGCGATCTCCTCGCTTATACAAACTTCTTGGTTCAACTCCAGAAAACAAAGTAGGAGGCTGCCAAGCAACACCTAACCAATCTAGGAGGCACCACCCTTCAAAAGGTAATAGACACGGTAGTACGATGAACTCCTTGCTCTCGTTCTTCAAAAGATAGTCTCCTCAATACTCAATCACCATCCCACAAATTTTGCATGGGCAGAAGAGATTGATTGGGTGGAAAGTAACTTGGGGAGTCTAGAGATCAAGTTTCAAATGGATGGATTGGAATATCTTGATGTCAACACATGAGTAGGTGGCTCTCTCTCAAACATATGTATATGGCAAGTGTATGTGTGTTATGAGTGCTTCATCTATGAATGAGAGGTGGTGGATGGGTATATATAGGCACCTCTAAAATCCAACCGTTACAACATTATTGCCCAGCTCGGTGAAACCGAATTGAATATCGATGGCGCACTTGCATAAAATGTGGAAACTTTTGTATTCTCGGTGAGACTGATATAGGAATCTCGATGGTACTAATATGGGTGGCCTAGGGAAGTTTCCAAATCTCGGTGAGACCGATTCCAAGACTCAGAATTTCCGATTCTTGAAAATGACATACCGGGAATTTGGTTACTGATTTCGGTGGCACTGAAAGGAATGTTGTTGGTACCGAGACTCTAGGGTTTGGAAAAGTTATGTCTGGTGGAAAATCGGTATGGAAAAATGGAAAATCTTGGTGGCACATATTTTGCTGCTTGGGCTTTGGACACACAACTTTTGTGGGAGAATTTATGATTATTTTGGTGACTATCTCTAAGCACTTGAGCAACCAATTCATCATAGATACCTCACCCCCTTTTAATAGTATTGGCTTTCCTAGGGAATCAAATGTGTTTTCTCACAAATATAAAATTCAGAGTCTTGTATCTTGAAGCTTGGACAACCTATTCCTTTCCTTCCTTGAGGTTTCTCCATACAATCCTTAGCTAATCCTCTCTGAGGACTACATCTGAAATATACTAGGTAAAAGTATTAGTCTAAGAGAGAATGTATGTTGTCATGAATTATCAAAACCACCAAGGGAGCATATGTGCTTTCAATCTCCCCCTTTTTTGGTAATTAAGGACAACATAGAATCAAACCTTCAAATAGATATAGGCATTAGAATATGATAGATTTGAATGATAAATGACTAATACATGCTCCCCCTAAATGTGAGAAATCACATTTAGGAGATGTTTGCTTTGGACTACAAGAGGACACACATAGAAGGGTCAAGACAGGTCATGTGAATCTTGGCTATATGCATCAAACATATGTGATCAAGTATTTCCATGTTTAAGACTCACTCTTGCAAACAATATGTGCAAGAGACAAGAAATCATTCTGAATACGGATATGATGCATATACTTACTTTGAGGTTCTTGATGATCTTAGCAGTAGGAGTACACTTGAGAAAATAATTGTTAGATAACACTGGAGTACTATATTGTAAATAAGTAAAGTACCTCAATAGTACCAAGACATGGAAGACATATTCAAATATGATTTGATGATAGATATGTCTCCAAGAATATTTGGAACTTTCTCCCCTAAGTATGAATATGTAGGATTTCCTCTCCCCCTAAATCATAGCATGTGATATTGCGAGTAGGTAGGGTGAGACAAGTTCAATCCAAGGTATGCAATATAAAATGAAAATAAAACTTTATCTCCCTTAGGGTAAGCATAAGCTTAGATAACTCTTTGATATATCTCCCCCTTGAGGATTTCTCCTCCTTTTATATCTCTCCCCCATAATGATATTTCTCCCCCCGAATGTGTAAGATTAGATATATCTCCCCCTTTGGTAGAATATATCCCCCTTATGTATAAATATATAGAAGATTTGATATATCTCCCCCTTTGGCATTAATTTCCAAAAAGGTCAGAGGGTAAAGGCTCATTGAGAATAAGGGATCATGGATGTTTCTCCCTGATAATAGTTCCTTGATTTCTCTCCCACTTGTGTATGGATAATAGTTCCTTAAAGTTTGTCCCCTTTGAAGTTTTCTTCCCCTTGAGAAATTGAGGGATTGCTAGAATATTTATCTCTTTGGCATAAGTCCAGTAAGAACACTAAGGACGCAGGTGGTATTAATTTGGAGTCATTGAGGCAAAATTGTTTAGTAGACCCGAGAGTGAACATTGAGCCTCTCGAATAAATCGATAGGACAGATTTTCCCAACCTGGAGAGATCAAGTCTCAAATGAAATATTATCTTCAAGAAAATATGGGATACCAATTGTGAAGAGATTTCAAAACTCAGATAAATCCTTACTGACCATTTTGTAAGAAAAATTTCAAATATTTTGGCCAAACCTCTCAGAAATATTCAAATGGTTTTCAAGGAATCTTCAAAAGGATTTGCAAAGTAGTTTTACAACTAGATGAGAAACAAATGGTTCCAAGAAGGCATGCAATGAGAATGTCAATCATACAATAAACTCCATCTAGATGTTGGGCGGTGACTACGTCACCTATATTAGACTATATTAACTTGAGGAGCCAAGCAAGATTGCTTGATCATAGGTTATACTCATCATTAAGCGCAAAATGAGGTTACCATTTTTTGTTAAGCATTTTAATGTCTTAATATCACTTGAGTTGCTTTACCTCATGAATTGGTGTAAATCTTTATCAAGTATATGAGTACATACCTTCAAATGATGTTGATGACGTGGCATGTCGATGAACTTGTTTGTGGATGCTCAATGTTGATGAAGATCATCTTGAGTTGGGAGCAATCCTTGTAGTTTTCGTTCGCTTTTGACCTACATTGGTTAGTGATACGTCCTAAATGTATCTATAATTTCTGCTTGCTCCATGCAAGTTTTGGGTGATATTGCTATGCGTTTTGTACACTTTCATGCCTTTTTCAACATATTTGGACGAACCTACTAACTCTGTGCACCCAGTGCCAGTTTCTATCTGCTGATGTTTGTGAATTGCAGGTTTATACCCATATTTACAGTGCCCGAAAAATTCCAAAGAAAAAATATAAAAATTCAACGTTCTAGAAGACTCCAAACGCCCGAAGGAGAGCCAGAGGGGAGCCACCCCCACCCAGGTGGCCACCTGGCGCGACCTAGGAGTAGGCCGCGCCACCAGGCCGCCTGGGCGAGTGGGACCTCCCCTGGTGTCCCCCTTTGGCCGTATTTTTACCCCCGTGGAGGAAACCCTAATTGGAGAACCCTTTTCTCCAGAAGCAATTCTGATCTCCGCCTCCATCGCTAACAAGTTTCGGGGAACCAGAATTCCTATGTCGGCACCCGGCCGGGAGGGGGAAGTGCCCCCGGATTCATCTCCATCGATGTTGCTTCATTCCTCCATGAAGCGGGAGTAGTTCCTCCTCGGGGCTGAGGTCTTCTACAGTAGCTATGTGGTTAATTCTCTCTCCCATGATGTGATCTTGATTTGGTCATAGGCTATGTTAATCTAGGGTGATCCCATGATGTTTCCCCTTCTTCTACGTATTGGATTCATGTACTCACTTGATCTTATCTAGTATAATCCTTGAGACAATGGTGACAACGGTCTATTGGACATGGATTAGAAGAATATTTTCATGAGTGATTTCCTCTTTTGTGAATTGATTGAAGATTGAGAGTCTCTTGGTGCTTGTCTTTGACTATCCTTGAGATATGTTGTGGTGATTGTGGTACTCTCTTTGGATGGCCATGGTGACATTGGGAAATCCATAGATGAGAACTACGAACTTTGTGGTATGCTTTTGTAGCCCTACATAATTCTCGTCCTCCCTTGATCACAAAGGAATGACCTCCGAGTACATCTACATTGCATATTTTATTGGAAATATCATGAGATTAGACTATGTTAATGTTGTTGGGAGTTGCCACTAGTGAAATTATGAAGCCTAGGCCTTGTTTCTCACCATTCTCACACCGTTTGTGCTCACTTTTGTCACTTGCTACCATGCTGTAATTTTTTATTACAGATTTATATTACCTCTCTTTGCCACACCTATAACCCATATTTTACCATCTCTCCACTGAACTAGTGCATCTATACAATTTACCATTGTATTAGGTGTGTTTGGGACACAAGAAACTTCTTGTTTCTTAATTGGAGGGTTGCTTGAGAGAGACCATCTTCAACCTCTACTTCCCTGAGTTCGATAAACCTTAGGTCATCCACTTCAGGGAAATTGTTGTTGTCCTACAAACCTCTGCGCTTGGACGCCCAACATAGTCTACAAGAATAGAAGCGTGCATAGACATCAAGCTATTTCTGGCACCGTTGTCGAGGAGGTGAGTGCTTGAAGGTATATCTTTAGATCTTGCAATTAAATATTTTCGTTTCTTGTTTTTATTTTCACCAGTTAGGCTTATGTAAAACTGCACTCTTAGTTCGCTGCTTGGGGAAAGCCGCTTTACTACACCCGTGGTAGAGAAGTCTCCTCCACCTACTGAATGTATCCCATTCAAAATACCACTTGGGATAATTGAAATAATTAGGAATGATTGTTATGCAGGAGATGGAACAGTCAATCCTAATATTCATTTGTTGAAACTTGCAGAACTTTGTGAGTTGTTTAAGATTTCAGGTTTCACAAGAGATGGAGTCATGAGGAAATTATTCACCTTGTCACTGAAAGGAAAAGCGTTGGAATGGTATAGGCTACTAGATGATTCTCAACTACGGGATTGGGAAGAGATTCAGTCTCTCTTTTACTCCAAGTTTTATCCTCTTCATGAAGTCCATGGGAATAGGAATTATGTTTATAATTTCTATCCTCATGACAGAGAGAGCATAGCTCAAGCTTGGGGGAGACTGAAAACATTAATGCTAAAATGTCCAAAGCATGGGCTCCCCAATACACAATTAATCTATAGTGTCCAGGTTGTTTATGATAGTCCTACTCCCAGTATTACCAATGAGAAAGATTATGCTTATGTGGAAAGTAAGAGTACCTTTTTGCATGTGGATCATGGTAACAATGCTTTATGCAATACATATATTGTTGAGTTTATGCATGTGGATCACACTGAAAATTATTATGAGAAGGGAACATATGCTTATAGATATTTCAATAATATCAAGTTCCCTCTCTTTATGTTGAAGGTTTTGAAGCTGCACTTGTTTTGCCTTCCTATGCTTATTGCTTTGTGCTTCAATGAATTATTCTATTGCAATATTCATATGCATAGGAAGCATCTTAGACTTAAATGTGTTTGGTATTTGCTTCTTGATGCTCTCTTTTGTTCTACAACTCTTATTCCTACGAGAGCATCATTAAAATCTTAAGCCTATCTTTATGGCTATGAAGAAAGAGCTCTAGGGAGACAACCCTTGTTATCTTTACTTTGAGTTTTTACTTTCAGTTTTTAGTAGTCTTGATGTGTGTTACTAGTGTAGGAACATCATTGTATCTTTATTTTTAAGCGTTGTGCCAAGTTTTAGCCTCCGATTGCAAGAAATTTCAAAAGTTGTGAGATGCTGTCGAGAAACAGATTCTGTCTGCTTGACGAAACAATTCACCAAAAATCACCAGGTCATATTTTTGATCTGAATATTTTTGAAAGTATGCTCTATAAAATTGGAGTTCTGGCGTATGTTCTGAGTTTTTTTATTTGAGTTGCAGAAGTGCCCTGAAAGAATTATTTACTACCTGTTGGTTTGTTTTTCAAAGATTTTGCCACATTTTGCGTTTTCATCGTTTTGCAAATCTTAATCTTGCTTTTTCTTTGCAAATCTTTTTGGAAACATTGAGAAACAGTATCTCTTCATGAAAATATTTATTTCCAGTGGATAAAAAATATTTTACTATGGGCACTAACCACTCTAATCATCTTATGATGAGTTTCGTATGAAGGGAGCTTTCAAGTATGCGATGGAAGATGATGAAAGAAGATCCAGGAGTGTCAAGCGCTCAAGCTTGGGGATTCCCCCATGCAACCCAAGAAATATTCAAGGAGAATCAAGTGTCTAAGCTTGGGGATGGCCCCGTGCATCCCCTTCTCCATCAACAATCATCAGTTCGTCCTTCTCCATGCTATATTTTTATCACTTCATATGTTATGTGCTATGCTTGGAGCGTCCCACTCTTTACTTTTTTTTAGTTTTTTTAGTTTTGCTTGATGTTCATAATAATTTGCACCCTAGCCTTCTTTGTTTGGGAGAGAAACATGCTCCACTCCACCCTAGAACACAACATAGGTTTTCATGTTTATATTTTTGTGTGTTCTTTATCTTTTCATAGCCGCTATCATGCTTAGCTCTTAGTTTTCATGCTTTATATTTGTAAGAGCTTTTATTTAGGTTGCTTTTGGAACTCTCTTGAGTTATCATTCTTATCTTCTTTAGAGAGATGGCTTGTTGCACTGAGTTGTGTGTCTTGCATGAGTAGGTAACTGAGGTTGCTATTTAAGCATAGTAGTAACTTGCAATAGTTTTGAGGTATTGATTTGAGTAATGTTTGTACTTTTGCTGTCAAGAGCTTGAGCCTATTAGTGATAGGTGTCGTATTTTGAGAAATCTGTGTGTATTTTCAAAACTAAAAAAATTAGTTGAGAACTCTAGCTAATAGATGGATCGCTAACCTCTAGAGGGGTTGGAATATATAGAGTACCCTCACGTTATCTTGGGTCGAGGATGCGCAAGGATAACCAAACCCCCAAACACTCCTCCTTGGGGTACTTGTCTCTTTGTGAATCTCCTGACTAGATAGAGAGTTACTGATAATAAGTGCATGAGTTCTTCGGACTAATGTGAGTATTCGTTTGTTGGCACTTCCACCATCCATATTTTGCTAGCCTCTTCGGTACCGTGCATTGCCCTTTCTCATCTTGAGAGTTGGTGCATACTTCGCCGGTGCATCCAAACCCTTTGCATGATACGCTCTGTCATCATAAGCCTCATTATATCCTTCCTCAAAACAGCCACCATACATACCTATCCAGGCATTTCCATAGCCTTTCCGAGATACATTGCCATGCAACATCCACCATCTCATGACTTGATCTTCATGTCATACATGTTTTTGCTTGATCGAGGAGCCGCATGCTAGTTGGGTTTTGCCCTTATTATTGCTACATGACGCGCTAGTATCATTGCATATCCTGCTACACTGGCAGAGGCATACATTTGCATACATCATGATAGTTTTCATTTATCTTTATGTTGAGTAATTCTTATAAAGTGTGAAGATCTTTTTTTTATTTCTTGTAAAATATAGAGTGTTGCCCTTAAGTGAGGAAAAGATCCCAAAGAGGACAAATTAAAAGATCCCAAAAGAGGACACATGAAAAGATCCCAAAGAGGACAAATGAGAGATAAATAGAAAGAGAAAAGGAGGCCACAAAAATAAAAAAGGGAAATAAAAAAATAAAAAAGAGAGAGAAGGGGGCAACACTACTATTCCATTTGAAAGATCCACAGTCGTACTCCATTGTTATATTTGTACTCCATAAAGATTATCACTCATGCATAACTATGTGGGGACCCTTGCACTATAGAACCTGGCTTGTATATTCCAATGATGAGCCTCCTCAAATGAGATCTAGGTCTTCATGAGCAAGAAAGTTGGATGCACCCCCCACTAGTTCCATTGGAGAGCTTACCTTAGCTCATATGTGCATCCGTTGCATGGCAATCCCTACTCCTGACATCATATCTATCATTTGGCTTTCTCTAGCCTATGATTGTCCTCATTGATGTGAGCCTTTCACACCTTTTTTGTCTTCCTCCCCATAATTATTCTCTTTGCCATCCTCAGTGCCAATATATCTTGCTCGCACTCATCCATTGCATGAGTGCTCAAAGTCGAAAGGAAGAGGATCATTTTGACTTGTGCCTGACTAGTGGTCTCGGGATGAGTCAAAATAAGATTCCGAAGGAGACCAAGTGTGGACTTTTAGTAGATTGAGTTCTCAATTAAACTGTATAATATTTTTATTCTTTAAACCCGTCTCCCGCTACTTGCACGCAAATACCATTTGGATAAATTCGAGTCACGGACAGCGAGAGCTCTTGCACCTTTATGCTCTTAGTTTGCTAGTTTAAATACTAGATATAGACTCTTGCTTCTTATTGTCTTGACTTGAATTTCATATATTACTTGATTAACTATGATGTTCATATATGTGTGTTAGCATGTTACCACAAAAATTATTTGTGTTATCATGTACCTACTCGAGGACGAGCAGGAATTAAGCTTGGGGATGTGGATACGTCCCAAATGTCTCTATAATTTTTGCTTGCTCCATGCAAGTTTTGGGTGATATTGCCATGTGTTTTGTCACTTTCATACCTTTTTCAACATATTTGGACTAACCTACTAACTCTATGCACCCAGTGCCAGTTTCTATCTACTGATGTGTGTGAATTGCATGTTTATTGTTGGGGAACGTCGCATGGGAAACACAAAATTTCCTACGCGCATGAAGACCTATCATGGTGATGTCCATCTACAAGAGGGGATATTCGATCTATGTACCCTTGTAGATCGCACAGCAGAAGCGTTAGTGAACGCGGTTGATGTAGTGGAACGTCCTCACATCCCTCGATCCGCCCCGCGAACCGTCCCGCGATCAGTCCCACGATCTAGTGCCGAACGGACGGCACCTCCGCGTTCAGCACACGTACAGCTCGACGATGATCTCGGCCTTCTTGATCCAGCAAGAGAGACGGAGAGGTAGATGAGTTCTCCGTCAGCGTGACGGCGCTCCGGAGGTTGGTGGTGATCTAATCTCAGCAGGGCTCCGCCCGAGCTCATCAGAAACGCGATCTGGAGGTAAAACCGTGGAGATATGTGGTCGGGCTGCCGTGGCAAAAGTTATCTCAAATCAGCCCTAAAACCTCCGTATATATAGGGGGAAGAGGGGGAGCCTTGTCTTGGGGCTCAAGAGGCCCCAAGGGGGTCGGCCGAGCCAAGGGGGGGAGTCCTCCCCTTCCAAACCGAATCCAACTAGGTTTGGAAGGAGGAGTCCTTCCCCTTTTTCCTACCTCCTCCTTTTTTTTCTCTTTCATTTTCTTCCTATGGCGCATAGGGCCTTCTTGGGCTGTCCCACCAGCCCACTAAGGGCTGGTGCGCCACCCCCAAGGCCTATGGGCTTCCCCGGGGTGGGTTGCCCCGCCCCCCCCCCCCCCGGTGAACACCCGGAACCCATTCGTCATTCCCGGTAACTCCGAAAACCTTCCGGTAATCAAATGAGGTCATCCTATATATCAATCTTCGTTTCCGGACCATTTCGGAAACCCTCGTGACGTCCGTGATCTCATCCGGGACTCCGAACAACATTTGGTAACCAACCATATAACTCAAATACGCTTAAAACAACATCGAACCTTAAGTGTGCAGACCCTGCGGGTTCGAGAACTATGTAGACATGACCCGGGTGACTCCTCGGTCAATATCCAATACCGGGACCTGGATGCCCATATTGGATCCCACATATTCTACGAAGATCTTATCGTTTGAACCTCAGCGCCAAGGATTCATATAATCCCGTATGTCATTCCCTTTGTCCTTCGGTATGTTACTTGCCCGAGATTCGATCGTCAGTATCCGCATACCTATTTCAATCTCGTTTACCGGCAAGTCTCTTTACTCGTTCCGTAATACAAGATCCCGCAACTTACACTAAGTCACATTGCTTTCAAGGCTTGTGTGTGATGTTGTATTACCGAGTGGGCCCCGAGATACCTCTCCGTCACACGGAGTGACAAATCCCAGTCTCGATCCATACTAACTCAACGAACACCTTCGGAGATACCTGTAGAGCATCTATATAGTCACCCAGTTACGTTGCGACGTTTGATACACACAAAGCATTCTTCCGGTGTCAGTGAGTTATATGATCTCATGGTCATAGGAACAAATACTTGACACGCAGAAAACAGTAGCAACAAAATGACACGATCAACATGTTACGTCTATTAGTTTGGGTCTAGTCCATCACGTGATTCTCCTAATGACGTGATCCAGTTATCAAGCAACAACACCTTGTTTATAATCAGAAGACCCTGACTATCTTTGATCAACTGGCTAGCCAACTAGAGGCTTGCTAGGGACATTGTTTTGTCTATGTATCCACACATGTATATAAGTCTTCATTCAATACAATTATAGCATGCATAATAAACGATTATCTTGATACAGGAATTATAATAATAACTATATTTATTATTGCCTCTAGGGCATAATTCCAACATTTATACCCATATTTACAGTGCCCGAAAAATTCCATAGAAAATATATAAAAAATCAGCATTCCATAAGACTCCAGACGCCCGAAGGAGAGCCAGAGGGGGGCCACCCCCGACCCAGGCGGCCACCTGGCGCGGCCTAGGAGGAGGCCGCGCATCCAGGCCGCCTGGGCGAGTGGGACCTCCCCTGGTGCCCCCTTTGGCCCTATTTTTACCCTCGTTGAGGAAACCCTGATTCGAGAACCCTTTTCTCCACACGCAATTTCGATCTCCGCCGCCATCGCCAACAAGTTTCGGGGAACCAAAATTCCTGTGTCGGCACCCTGCCGGGACGGGGAAGTGCCCCCGAATTCATCTCCATCACCGTTGCTTCCTCCCTCCATGAAGCGGGAGTAGTTCCTCCTCGGGGTTGAGGTCTTCTACAGTAGCCATGTGGTTAATTCTCTCTCATGATGTGATCTTGATTGTGATCATAGGCTATGTTAATCTAGGGTGATCCCATGATGTTTCCCCTTATTCTATGTATTGGATTGATGTACTCACTTGATCTTATCTAGTATAATCCTCGAGACCATGGTGACAGCGGTCTATTGGACATGGATTAGAAGAATATTTTCATGAGTGATTTCCTCTTTTGTGAATTGATTGAAGATTGAGAGTCTCTTGGTACTTGTCTTTGACTATCCTTGAGATATGTTGTGGTGATTGTGGTACTCTCTTTGGATGGTCGTAGTGACATTGGGAAATCCATAGATGAGAACTACAAACTCTGAGGTGTGCTTTTGTAGCCCTACATAATTCTCGTCCTCCCTTGATCACAAAGGAATGACCTCCGAGTACGTCTATTGCATGTTTTAGTTTAAATATCATGTGATTAGACTATGTTAATGTTGTTGGGAGTTGCCACTAGTGAAAGTATGAAGCCTAGGCCTTGTTTCTCACCATTGTTACACCGTTTGTGCTCACTTTTGTCACTTGCTACCTTGCTGTAATTTTTAGTACAGATTTATATTACCTTTCTTTGCCACACCTATCACCCATATTTTACCATCTCTCCGCAGAACTAGTGCACCTATACAATTTACCATTGTATTAGGTGTGTTGAGGACACAAGAGACTTCTTGTTTCTTAATTGCAGGGTTGCTTGAGAGAGACCATCTTCAACCTCTACTTCCTTGAGTTCGATAAACCTTAGCTCATCCACTTGAGGGAAATTGTTGTTGTCCTACAAACCTCTGCGCTTGGAGGCCCAACATAGTATACAAGAATAGAAGAGTGCGTAGACATGAGTTAGTCATGCAAAGAAGAACATATTGTATCCAAATGACAAGAGTAAATTACTCATCAAATAGTTGTCAAGGATATGATTTTGTTGTCTTCTTCCTTCATCTCCGAAGAGGGGGTCATTGGCCTTGAAAAGATTGCTTTTGATGTGAGTTGATGGAAATCTTGTGGAGTGTGGTTCTTCAAAGTGCCCACAAAAGGTTTAATGCAATAAAGAGAGCATAGTGTTCCAAGATATAAGATAGTACCATATCAATAGCATCATGGAACAATCAAGTAAGCTCATGCCCATGCATGCATCCAAGTGTGTCTAACTCAAGTTTGAAGCATCAATGATGTTCAACTCACTCCTCAAGTGACAAAACACTTCCTCATCAAGTGGCTTGGTAAAGATATCAGCCAATTATTTGTCGATATGAACATGCTTGAGATTAATATCTCCTTTACCAAGATGATCATGAATGAAATGTTGTCAAACTTGAATATGTTTAGTTCGAGAATGTTGCAAAGGATTATTGGAAATTTTAATAGAAATTCCATTGTCACACAACAATGTAACATTTTACATGAATGCCATAATCCTTAAGAGTTTGCTCGTCCATAGTAACTGCGCACAACATCATCCGGTGACAATGTATTCCGCTTCGGCGGTAGATAGAGATATTGAGTTTTTTTCATGGATGACCAAGACACAAAAGGTCCCCCATGAAATTGACATGTGCCCGAGGTAGATTTTCTATCAACCTTATCTTTGGCATAGTCCGAGTCAGAGTAGCCAATAAGTTAAAAATAAGATCCCTTTAGATACATGAAAACCCACAAGTGTAGGGGATCGCGACACTCTTCACGGGTAGTATTTCACCCTAATTTATTGATTCGACACAAGGGGAGCCAAAGAATATTTATTGGCCATAATAGTTGAGTTGTCAATTCAACCACACCTGGGATATCCTTCTGCATCAAATATTTAGTAGCACAACAAATTATAGTAGTAACAGTAACAGTGATAGCGTCAATTTTGGTAACAGTAGTATCAATAGCAATTTACTAGCAGGTGTGACAGTTGTAGTAACAGTAGTAACTTAGCATGACTCAATATATGTAATGCGTAGGAACATGGATCAGCAGTGAATAATGATTTAGATGACATTGATCATACAACAGTTACACACTAGGGCGACACATAACTAGCTCCAGTTCATCAATTTAATGTAGGCATTTATTCCGTATATAGTCATACATGCTTGCAATAAGAACTCGCATGACATAGTTTGTCCTACCCTCCCGTGGCAGCGGGGTCCTATTGGAACCTAAGGGATATTAAGGCCTCCTTTTAATAGGGAGTCGGAACAAAGCATTAACACATAGTGAATACATGAAATCCTCAAACTAGGGCAATCACCGGAAAGAATCCCAATTATCGTCACCTTGGGGTATGCGGATCAAGACATGCAATATGTAACTATAACTTGCAAGGTAGGATCCAAATCACTCTTATATTCATGAAAACATAATAGGTTGAGATCTAAAATCATGGCACTCAAGCCCTAGTGACAAGCATTAAGCATAACAAAGTCATAGTAACATCAATCTCACAACATAGTGGATACCAGGGGTCAAGCCCTATCAAACTTAACTCGATTACATGATCAATCTTATCCATTTCCACCGCAGTCCAGCAAGCCTACAAAGTAATTACTCATTCCCGTTGGTGAGCATCATGGTGGTGTTGATGGAGAAGGATTGGTGATGACGGCGACAATGAATCCCGCTGTGCGGGGCCCCAAACGGACTCCAGATTAGCTCTCTAGGGGGGAGAACACGAGGTGGCGGCGGCTTCGTCTTGTAGATCATGATGAAAACTTCTCTCCTATTATTTACTCGGTGATTATGAATTTATAGGACTGGAAATAGGTTCGGAAGAGCCTCGAGGGCCCTAGAAAGCTATCATCACGTCTTTTCTCCATAAATCCTTATAGATACCAAAAGTAATTCACAAAAAGTTTCATCTCATTCCGAGAACTTTTATTTCTGCGCAAAAATAACATCAAGTTAGTTCTGCTGGAAACAGCGTCAGTCCGGGTTAGTTCCATTCAAATCATCCAAATTAGAGGCCAAAATGAGAGGAGAAGTGTTTGGAATAGTAGATACGTTGGAGACGTACCAACTCCCCTAAGCTTAACTCGCTGCTTGTTGTCAAGAAATTCAGTTGATAAAATGAAAGTGATAAAGAAAACATTTACAAACTCTTTTGTTCTCGTTATTATACACAAGCTTAGCTAGTGTTCAATTTTTCAGCATAAATCATAAATAAACACATCCATGATAATAATTTAAGAATCATATCCAAACATGGCAATACATAACCAACTGGTAAGCAATAATAAGACGTCTCACATGCGAACCATTTGTCATAACAATCACAATATAATATGGTGGCATGGTATCTCGCAAGCCCTTTGTGAGACTGCAAAACATAAATGCAAAGCACCTCCAATCTCGGGCCTCGGCCTCCGCAACAGCTAACTCATTACAGTATGCAATTATGTCCTGTGGCATGATGGTGTATCCATTTCTCGCACGGAAATTAAACAAGGACGATGCAGGCAACACAATAATATCACGAGTAACCTCACTGAATACTAAGTTCTAATGAATGCCTTGCAGTATATCAGTTGCATGGGTGAAATGATAATCTATCATAGATTGGTGGTCAAGATAAACCTGGGGCAATAAATAATTAGTGGGGCATATAGCCCCTTCAATGCTCTTAGCTAGGCGTGTGGCCTAAACACCACCATGTATCATGCCTCTAGTTTGGTTAAGGTGCAAGCGGCGCGAAACAATAGCTCCTTAGGTGTAAGTGTTACCAAAATAAAGTGCACGGTGCAAAATAGAAAGGGTCGGGGCACTAAGACCGGCACCCTGCTCCATAGGAATTATGCATTTTCCTATAAACACAGAAAAATAATGCATAGAAGGAAAATGCAGACTAGTGGCTCTGGCATTCGATACTCCCCTAGTTTCTCCCACAATTAAGGTGAGGAGAAAATTATCGAATTCCTCACGCTTAGGATCATGCACTTCCCCATCAAAGGGAAGCAAGCATACTTCACAAAATCGGTCTAGAGGCAAATCATAATTGTTACATGCAGATTAAAACGTATGGTGCGAGCATCAGGAGTGTTTATGAAATAAAAGTTCTGAACGAAAGAATTTGTGAGGAGGTAGTATTGGTTACACTCATCTGCAAGGAAGTTGGTCAGTCCGGCATTCGCGATAAACTGCATGAATTCTTCAATAAAACCAGCTTCACTCATGAAGGGCGTATGTGGCCATTCACACAGCCTAACCTCCGTGTTGTGAGATATGTTGAGGTCTCTATCTAGAGTTCTTACTGCAACTCCTTTAGGACTCCGACTTGAAGAACCCTTCCTTGAGGAACATCTCCTTATGAATTCATTTTGCTGCACACAATTTCTGAAATTTTTGGGCCACAAAAATTATGTCAACTAGTCGTCAACCCGTGCACAGGCATGGCAGCACGGGCTAGCCCTTCTACGTTACACTTAAGGACAGTAAAGCTTATATTATAATAATTAAATATTACATTTGAAGAGTTATTGTGAATATAAATACACCATGAAAATTTAGGATTATAAATATAAAATAATTATTTTTTGGAGATGTATATCATCACCAAATGTTGGTAGATAAGAGAAGAGGCCGGAAAAAAATCATTATATGTAATGTGCCACTTTAAAGCTGATAGTGTCACTACTCAGAAGGTAATCGTGCAGAGATTACATACAACATATGTACTTGTCAAGTTTCTCTGATTGAAAAATGAGGATGCATGCACTTAGCCTATTTCCTTGGAAAATGATGTACTATGCTTCCATTTGATTTTGAAGTAAAGCCAACAGATTAATAACTTATATTTTTTTATTCTAGGTTAAAACTAACAAGACATCACCTGCCAAAAACCTAACAATTCATCAACTTAGTTATGATGCTATCCTAACTATTAAGAGAAATACCTAGAGAATATACAAACAATGTGTGTGTGCTGAAATGAGAAACTTACACACTAACAAAGGTACGGTCTCCAATGCTTTGGTGGATGATGCTAACCTTGCATGTTCAGACCTGCTACAATCAAATTTGCTCAAATTATTCTATGATGTATTAATAAGGACTATTAATAACACAACGCTTTGTAATTTGTACTTGCTGAGATATATAAAACTTCAATTCGGATATTCGTTACAATATCTCAATTGCATGTTCTTGAGCAAGGATTAAACAAATCCATACAATCTCACCTCTCACTATCTTTCTTTCCATGTAAATTGTTGTGATACAAAAACAGTTTTGAAACAAAAAGTTTGGTCCCTACAAATTTTGTAGCTCACAAATCTATAATGTGGCGAGTAAGTCAATAGAAATAGTTACCTTAGCGAAAGCATCATAGTAGGCAAGGGTGTTGCTTTCTCATACAACAAATCGACACCTCGTCTTCATAGGAGCTGTGATTTTTTTTACTTTGATCTCTTTCCCCGCTTTTCAAATCAACTTATGTTTGAACCCATCTCCACAGGAGATGTAAAGGCACACAATTTGTTGATGACACCCAAATCAACATAAACTTTGTTTACCTATATATGACGGCGACTACTATGTATGCACTTGATACTAACTTTCCGATAAAAAAGATATACACATATATCAACACTTACATCCTTTTAACGTGAAATACACAAATATCAAATATTGGACAGTTGTTGATTTTACTATGACAACCGACAGAGAAAATCCATATCAATTTTATTGACCTTCTCACCCCGTAGTGCGAAATTAGATTATCTATTCTTGTATACTCCAAGAGTTCTAACTATTATGTAGCGACCCGACTCAAAACGAGTCAAGCCTCTGTGTATCTGTGCCATCCCTGGATCAGTATGCTGGCACACACAGTACATCAATGTATATATCAAAGTGCAATCACATGTAAATAGCGTAAAACTGATATATATATATATACCTTAAATATCTCAGCAGAAGCAGTCAAGGGAGTGGAGTCCCAATAAACACCAACGGCAAGTTGAGTGTAGACCGTAACCCTGAATTGTACTCTTACTCGTCGAAGAAAAAGATCTGCAACATAAGACGTTGCAGCCGTGTAGGTCAGCATATTGAATATGCCGGCAAGTCACATAAGAGAGGGGTGAAAAGTAATCATCTATACTATATGCATATATGGCAGGTAGGGCTATAAGTTTTTAGCGAAAAGCAAGTTTTCCCCTACATCAAGAGAGGGCTAAAAGCAAAATGTTACTACATTGTTGGTTGTTAACGAGATGGTTCCACCAACCAATTCTCGTACCCGAGTTGTCAATAATTCCCGCATCAATATTATTATTTGTGTTGAGAATTTCAGATAACTTCAGTTCCTTTGGCTCAAGTTGTCCATGACCGTGGACACGGCTAATCGATTAGGTTTGAGTACTCTGTAGAGTTTTGCACACGTTCCCCACAAGATTTGATCGCCTCCGTGTATGTCCTCGCACTTCAGGGTGTTTGAAGACCGGATGATCAAAACATGGTCTTTCAACGGGTCCCTCTGAATCCCTGTCGGTGCCCATCCAATCCTACCGTTCTTCTACATCTGCTAGCACCGCTTGTCCAGAGTCGCCGCGTTGTCCAACCAAGCCAGAGCCCATAATGACTTGTGGCTGTGCAGGTAAGCCTTGGGTCTTGAAAATATCCGTCCGTCTCTTTGAGCCTGGGTGAAGCTTTCCGCAAGATGTCATGGCCGTCTCCAGCATCCCGGGTCATCTACTGGTTTCTCTAGGGAGCCGATCAACCGTCCTTCACCCAGAGTTGCATTGCATCACGTGGTCTTGAAAATCTTGTCTTAACCGGTCTTGGTTATTTAATCAACCTCGCATCACTCGTGTTATGCACTCAACTGAAATCCCGTCTACTCAAGCATAGCAATATGAAATTTGTCGTCCCGGGCCAAGTATCGGGGTTGTTGGGTGCCTACCACATGATACTATAATATGTAACCAAAATTTCCAAGTACCTAGTCAGCATGCAATTGGGCATAGGATGGTAGAACTACGATGCATAAAACATAGGTGATACATGATCAAATGACTTGCCTGGTATTACTTGATGAAGATAGTCGCTCTCAAAATCCTGATAATTCTACTCGCCACACTCCGAGCAATCTATCGTAAACGAATAGCATTAAATAAACATTCATGCCAAAAAGGAAGAACCAAGAGAACATAAGAACAAAGCATGTCTTGGTGCAAAATAACAACGTACTAAGGTTTAATAAAAGGTCCTAAGTGTGTTGTAAAGTAAAGGTGCATGAATGAGATCAAAAGAGTTAAAGGACGATGAACTATTGCTATATAAGTTTGACTTTCATACACTATGGGAGATGATCAAAAATATTGTGAGAACAACATGAATGTTCTTTGACAAATAGTATAAGACATACAAATTTATTTGTAGAAAGAATTTCTTGAAATGGAGCACTACAACACAAGTTATAGCGAATTGAAGTATGAATTGAATTTGCATTCAAAAGGTCAAGAGAAGTTGAACTGAAGTACGATGGTTACGTACAAGAATATATGACATGAGTGTTTGGGGGTAAAAGGAATCAATTGAAAAGGTGGTACGATTTACAAGATAAGATCAAATGAATGTTTGAATACAAATTTGAATCGCTCAAATTTGTAAGGTTCAAAGGTCGAAACTAATGATGCTACTGGATATAGGAGATCAACATGAGCGTGTAGAAAAAAATAATTACTAGATTTGAAATAGCGGATCAAAAGATACAAATACTTCAATGTAACATTGAATCGGCTTAGAACGATGTGAACACTTTTGGGCACTAATAGATAAATATAATTTGATCAAAATTATAAGTTGAAAAGTTAAAACTAATGATACAAACGGGAAGATTACTTTGATACGAATCCTACGCAATTGGATTCATCTAAAACGGAGCTACGGATAAAAAGATATGATCAAAAGAAGTTTGAATATCAATGTGAACAAATTTCGAAATTTGAAAATTTCAAAAAAGTTGATATGATAGGTTCACCGGATAGGTCGGATCAAGACGAAACTCTAGGCGTTGGTTTCATCTAATTCGGATAAACGAGTAAAAAGTTATGGCTATTTGAAAAATCAGGGCCAAGCTGTTTTACGAAAGAAAAGTGCTATGTCTAAAAGAATTCTAGGACTAATGTGTAAATACAGAGACCAATTGATAAATCTAATTACTCTACCGCATACTAGTGTAGGAATACTAGTCTAGAAATAATAAACTAGGGGAGTATAAAAAAAATACGAAGAAAAATACCTTTAGAATGCAGAGTAAGAATTAATTCCAATGAGGAGACGACTTCGAGAAATCCCCCCAAGAGAAAAGAATATTTTTTATTTAATAAACCTAGTCAAACCAAAAGATTGATTTAACCCGAAATAAATGATTTTTGAATGCTTATATGAGTCTATATTTATAGGTGGAAAGAAGGTCTAAAGGTCAATAGCTAGGCAATGTGGAACAAAACATATACGTAATGTGGACAAAAACAAAAGAAAACGTTTCATGGACAGGAAGCATCGGCCGGCCGCATGCGGCAATACGAGCCTTTTGTGTTCTTTTTTTTATTCCCGCATGAACAGTGTTTACAGTTTTTTGTTTGTTTTAAAAAAACAGCGAAGAAACCATATAAACAAAACTAAGAGAACATAGGCATATTATATATCAAAATTTTCAGAATAAAATTTCTACAACATGAACATTTTACTTTTTACAAAATAAAAACTTTATAATAATTTATTTTTGTAAAATTCAATAAAATCCAAATTTTGTCTTTAAAATTTTTGGTACTATTTTTCTTCTGACTTTTTTTTGGGGTGTCATGTTACCTCCTCTCTTTCTTGCTTGGCAAGTATATTGTCAGGAAAAAAAATTATGGTTGAAATATTGTGCCAAAAATAAAATTCAAATCAAAAACCAAATGAAAAAAAAATCAAATGTCACATTCATTCAAATTCTTTATAGTTAAAGAAGTCATGTTATCTTCTCTCACTGATTTTACATGGATGAATTTGAATTCAAAAGAAAATGTGAAAGTCATTTTATTCCCTCTCATTCAAAAGTTTTAAAAAAGTTTCAAATTCCACTCAAGTTTCAATCACTCAAACAAACAAACTCTTAATCTAATAATTATATTAACATTCAAAAATTTATAATTTTAAGATGTTACATATTAGCAACGAAGGTATTCGTACAAATTTACTTTCTTTCGATATAGTTGCTCAATCTGAATCTTAGTATTAAGTTTTACATATATTTCACTTCCATGTGGTGGGGAATATAAGATAAATGTGGCAGTGTAAGATCTATACATCGGCAAAAAGCATAATCTGGAGAGATATTAGATAAATGTGGAACCAATGAATACTAACCTGGCTGACGTCCTAGCTCCCTCATCTATAGAAGAAATATGAAATATATACAAAATAGTAGATAAATGTGGTACCAATGAATACTAACCTGGCTTACCTCCTAACTCCCTGATCAAGTTTCGCCACTTTACATATTTATGCATCCATCCATGATGTACATGATGTATATGCTATGACATGGATCTGAGCTGCTAGTCCGCTTCATCAAGCAGCTTCTTGGATTGCACGCATACTGAGCTACGTGCGGTTGGGTTACTCCCGTTTCTCCAGCATCTCTTGTGCGACGGCTGCTGATGCTCCTGTGAGAGATGTAGCCGGGGAAACCATGGCTTGGACGTTAGACGACTTGTGCCTCCCAAGGAATTTGTATATACTTATTAAGACATACTAATTATAAGTGCAGCTCATGGGCGTAGTTGTGCCTCGGTCAAATCTCCATAACGAATCCAGAAATTGTACGTCACAAGATTGAGGGTTTGATGCAAATCGTGATTAGGATCAAATTCAAGCACAACCTAATCAGAAGAGAGATGCAGAACTATTTAATCTAGATCCAAGTAAAATATTGGATGACATAACAACAAAAATAATAACTAATGCAAAATAGTTTTAGTCACGGACCTGATCTAAGTCAGGAAAAGAAAATTGAGGCAGGCTCCTCACCGCACCAGATATATGGCCGCGGTTGTTTTTTTGGATCCATGGCCCTGTTTGGTTTGCATTAGTTTGGTCTCTGAATGAGAGAGATTAGAGAGAGGAAAGGACGATGGAACGCTTCCACGGGGATCAGAGGAAAATAGTGGAGAGGGAAGGACGATGGGCAAGAGATTTGGTTTTCCACGGGGGAGAGAGACATACAAATGTAATACTTTCCATCATGGGGAGAAAAAGAAAGGAAGAGACATTAGAATACTTTTCATAATGGGATTAGAATACGTTTTTTTGGCATCTATTTTTTTCTTTTGTTAGCTAACCTAGACCGTTATAACTCAGTCCCACCAGATAAACGTCTTCTAATTTATGATTAACGTGGTAATTACTGGGAGTCTTTAATTAGTATAAGTATAGATAAAACTTTGCAAGATTGGTAGCAACTACTCATATGGGTACTTAGACGCTATATCAAGCATTCATGCTACTTAGAACTCAAAAGTTTCAACATGCAAGCTCATATTCTACATCACCAAGTGAAGCAATTTAAGCAAAATATAAACTTCTAAAGGAAAATCTAATTCGAGGGATGGAGGAGTCACATACCAAGGAGCAATTCCCGCAAAACCGTTTTTGAAACAGAGTTCCGAGAAAATAGATCAAAAATTTCAGTTTCTAGGGGAAGAACACAGGAAAGAAAGTGCTAGGAAAAATTTGCTGGAGGTGGAAAATGAAGTGGGATAAAGAGATAAGGCACAAGGCCATGTGGGCCCCACAAGCTACCTGGCCGTGGCCCTAGGGGGGTCGTGGCCTATTGGCTTGTGGCCCATAGGTGGACCTCCTGCTGCACTTTTTATTCCAAAAATTATTATTTATTCTAGAAAAATTGATGTTAAAATTTGGTGGAGATCTCAGACTTTTTATTTTTGGGTCATTTTCTAGTGCACGGGAAACTCACAAAACAGGAAACTCATGTCATTTTATTTTTATACATCAAGAAGAACAATAAGTAAAAAACTGGGGTAGAGAGGGGTGTGAGAACTAAATTCATAAATCTCATGTCATTCAAAAGGATCCAATAATGAGGTAACCGATTCCGATTAACATGAGACCGAAGAACTTTTGTATGACACTAAGTTACCTCAATAGGGATTTGCATATCCCCTACAACAAGATTATAGTAATGCTTTTTCTTGGTAGTAGGTAGAGGGATTTCAAAGTCTCCGATGATGACCATGGCACAAGGCTCAATAACATTAATATTATTCACCAAAATTTGCTTCTTTGGAAAATGCACGGTATATTGCTTTCCATTGATATTGAAGGTAACCTTGTTTTTGTTGCAATAAATAACAACCCTTCCTATATTCAAAAAGGGTCTACCAATGATGATCGACATATTGTCGTCTTGAGGCATATCAAGTATAACGAAGTATGTTAAGATAATAACATTTTCAACCACAATGGGAACATCCTCGCAAATTCCAATAGGTAGAGGAGTCGATTTATCATCCATTTGCAAAGATATCTTAGTGGGTGTAAGCTTATTCAATTCAAGTCTTTTATAAAGAGAAAAAGGCATAACACTAACACAAGTTCCTAGATCACATAAAGCAGTTTGAACATAATTTCTCTTCATGGAGCAAGGTATAGTGGGGACACGAGGATCTCCCAACTCCTTAGGTACTCCACCATCGAAAGAATAATTAGCAAGCATGGTGGCAATTTTAGTTTCAGGTATGTTTCTTTTGTTGGTCATAATATCTTTCATATACTGAGCATAGAGAGGTATTTTCAATATATTAGTCAAGCGAGTGCGCAAAAAGACAGATCTAATCATTTCAGTAAAGCGTTCATAATATTCATCATACCTACTTTTGGAAGACTTTTGAGGGAATGGCATAGGTTTTTGAACCCATGGTTCTCTTTCCTTACCATGTTTTCTAGCAACGGAGTCTCTCTTATCACAACATTTATTCTTAGGGGATGGGTTATCAAGAGCCTCAGCAGGTTCTATTGTTATATCATTGTCATGTTCTTTATTACTTTCAGGATGAACATCTACAAGCACCCTATTATTCTCATCTTCATTTTTGATTATCACTAGGTGCATGTTCACTACCAGATTGTGTCTCAACATCAGAAATAGAAACATCATTGTGATTCTCTACATGTTTTCTATATCAGGTTCACTAGGGGCATGTAAATTCCTATCATTTTTTCCTTTTATTCTTAGAAGGACTAAGTGTATTATCATTCATTCTCTCATAATCTTGTTTAACTCTTTCAGGCTTACCTTCAGGATAAAGGGGTTCCTGAGTCATTCTACATCCTCTAGTCACTACTGTACCAGCGTGATCACTAATATTACTCATGTGAGTAAGCAAATCATTTTGTGCCTTATCTACTTGATCTAGTTGGGTGTCAACCATAGAAGCATGTTTACCTAGACCTTCCACATCATTAGCAATTCTAACCATCAAGTCACTCCAATGATTTATAATCATCTCATTATTTCTCAATTGAATTTTAACATAGTTGTTGAAGTGCTCTTGCTTAACAATCTAATCATCAAATTCATCCATGCATTGATTAGGATTCTTAGCATAAGGTATATCATTTTCTCTAAAGGAACAAAGAGAGTTTACCTCTACTACCTGTGTTGGGATATCAAGTCCGTGTATTTCTTCGATCGGTGGTAACTTCTTAATATCCTAAATTTTAATACATTTCTCCTTCATAGTTATTTTTGCATCTTGCATATCTTCAGGACTAAGAAATGGAATACCTCTCTTCTTTTGGATAGGTTCACGTGGTGGTTCGGGGAGTGCCCAAACATCATCATTTTGCAGCATATTATTTAATATATTATCGTCTTATTTAATGGTTCTTTTCCTCAAAACACAACAAACACAACTATCTAGCAAATCCCTAGTATGGTGTGTTAGTCCATTATAAAAGATATCCAGAATTTGTTTTTTATTAATAGGACAATCAGGCAAAGCTCTTAGTAACTAGACAAGCCTCCCCCAAGCTTGGGCGAGATTCTCTTCTTTAATTTGAGCAAAGTTAAATATTTCGTGTAAGGAAGCTTGTTTGTTATGAGCAGGAAAATAGTCTTCAGAGAAGTAATGCATCATATCCTGGGGATTACGCATACAACCAAGAGCAAGAGAAAGGAAGCATTCCTTGTCCTTGCCTCTCAGCAAGAAAGGAAAGAGCTTAAGGATATAACAGTATCGTATATTTTAAACGTTGGTAAACAAGGCAGCATTATCATTCAACTTCATGAGGTGTTCTACCACACTTTAGTTTTCAAAGCCATGATAAGGATCAGATTCCACTATAGGAATCAGTCCGGGGTCTATAGCAAATTCATACTCCTTATCAGTAACAAGTATAGCAGAAGTAGCAAATTTAGGATTATATTTAATTTTATCCAGCATATATTTTTCTTTTAGTTTTCCTAGTAGTTTCTTCAAATCATGTCTGTCATTACAAGCAAGAAAGTCCCTAGATACTTCAACATCCATAACATAACCTTCAGGGACATAAGGCAATTCATATCTATTAGGTGGACAGGGTGTAGCAAGTAATTCAAAGTCTTCATCAGTTTCAGCATTTTCAAGTTCACTAGCACTAGCAATATGAGCATAAAGTAATTCTCCTAGTGGCACAGTTTCAGTTTCATCATGTGTACCAATAGTATCATCATTAATTTCAGAAGTAGCATCATCAAATTCATGTGGCATATCAGGTCTAGCAACAAGTGGCGGTGTAACAAGCCGATTCAAAATAGTTGGTGAATCAAAAGAAGAGCTAGATCACAGTTCCTTACCTCCTCTCATGCGAGAGGGGACAATCTCGGTTCGATTATCTTTCAGATTCTTCATAATAGCAGTTTAATATCCTCAAGTAAACACAATAAATAGAGCTATGCTCCCCGACAACGGTGCTAGAAAAAGGTCTTGATAAACCACCAGTGTAGAGGATCGTGACGGTCTTCATGGGTAGTATTTCACCCAAATTTATTGATTCGACCCAAGGGGAGCCACATAGTATTTATTGGCCGTAACAGTTGAGTTGTCAATTCAACCGCATTTGGGATATTCTTCTACAGAAAATATTTAGTAGAACAACAAATGATAGTAGTAAGAGTAATAGTGATAGCGGCAATTTTGGTAACAATAGTAGTAGTAGGAATTTAGTAGCAGGTGTGACGGTAGTAGCAACAATAGTAAATTAGCAAGATTCAATATATGTAACGCGTAGGCACATGGATCAGAAGTGAATAATGATTTAGATGACATTGATCATATAACAGTTACACACTAGGGCGACACAAAACGAGCTCCTATTCATCAATATAATGTCGGCATGTATTCTGTATATAGTCATACGTGCTTGTAATAAGAACTTGCATGACATCTTTTGTCCTACCATCCCATGGCAGTGCGGTCCTATTGGAAACTAAGGGATATTAAGTCCTCCTTCTAATAGAGAGACATAACAAATAATTAACACATAGTGAATACATGAACTCCTCAAACTACCACAATCACCAGAAAGAATCCCAATTATTGTCACCTTGGGGTATGCGGATCGAGGCACGTAATAGGTAACTATAACTTGCAAGGAGGGATCCAAATCACTCTTATATTCATGAAAACATAATAGGTTCAGATCTGAAATCATGGCACTCGGGCCCTAGTGACAAGCATTAAGCATAGCAAAGTCATAATTACATCAATCTTAGAACATAGTGGATACTAGGTATCAAGCCCTACCAAACTTAACTCAATTACATGATCAATCTCATCCAATTCCACCGTTTTTTAGCAAGCCTACAAAGTAATTACTCACTCTGAGTGGTGAGCATCATGGTGGTGTTGATGGATAAGGGTTGGTGATGATGACGACGATGAATCCCCTTCTCCAGTGCCCCAAACAGACTCCAGATTAGCCCTCCGGAGGAAGAAAAGGAGGTGGCGGTGGTTCCGTCTCATAGATGAGGGTCGGAGGAGCCTCGAGGGCCCCACAAGCTATCAGGCCGTGGCCTGGGGAGGCTGCAGCCTAATGGCTTGTGCCTCCCTAGCACTTCCCCTCTCGCAGGTCTTCGCTCCGTAAATCCTTATAAATCCCAAAAATAATTCAAAAAGTTTCGTCCGACTCCTAGAAATTTTATTTCTGCACAAAAATAACACCAAGGTAGTTCTGCTAGAAAGAGTGTCAGTCCCAGTTAGTTCCATTCAAATCATGCAAATTGGAGGCCAAAATCAGAGTAAAAGGGTTTGGAGAAATACATACATTGGAGATGTATCGATACGATATGCGTTTGGTGTATGTATCAAGTATCTCACAATTCTTTTCACAGCCTTTAGATGACACTCCTTAGGTGCCGCTTGATATTAGGCACACATGCAAACACTCAACATGATATCGGGATGGGAGGCACATAGATATAGCAATTAACTAATTAGTGATCGATAAATCTTTTGATCAACCGGTTTGTCGTCTTGGTAAGGTCAACATGTCCACTAGTCGGCATGGGAGTTTTCATACGTTTGCACTCTTCCATGTTGAACTTCTTGATTAAGTCCTTGGTGTTATTGGTTTAGAGATAAACGTACCTTCCATCGTTTGTTTGATTTGCAAGCCAAGGAAGAATTCCAGCTCACACATCATGGACATCTCATACTTCTCTGACATCAACCTTCCAAACTTCTCGCTAAAATGTGGGTTAGTAGATCCAAAGATAATATCATCCACACAAATTTGGCACACGAATAGTTCGCCATTAACTCTATTACAGAATAAGGTGGCATCTATTTTACGAATCTCAAAACTCTTTTCAATGACAAACTTCGTTAGGCATTTGTACCAAGCTCGAGAGGCTTCTTTAAGACCATATAAATCTCTACAAAGTTTATACACATGATTAGTTTTCTTAGGATTCACAAAGCCACGAGGTTGTTTCACATAAAATTCCTCCTCAATTTCACCATTTTGAAAAGCATTTTCCATACCCATTTGGTCAATAGTAATATCATGGTCATTGGTATAAGTGAGAAGAATACGAATGACTTCAAGTCTAGCAACGGGGGCATAGGTCTCACTATAGTCCATACCTTTGACTTGCGTGTATCCTTTAGTTACGAGACGTGCCTTGTTGCATACCATTTGGCCATCTTCATCTTACTTGTTTTGAAACACCCATTGTGTACCAACGATGTTGCGCTCGTCCTTGGATTTCTCCACGAGTGTCCAAACTTCATTCCTCTTGAAGTTGTGTAGCTCTTAGTGCATCACATCCACCAATACGGTTCTTGAAGCGCTTCTTCTACCTTCATAGGCTCAATGCTAGAGAAAAATGAGTAATGCTTACAAAAATTAGCTAAACAAGTTTTAGAGCGAGTGATCCCTCCGGTTTGTATGTCACCGAAGATTTGATTCACCGAATGATCCTTGTCCACTCTTTCTCGAACTCGTGACTGCTTTTTCTTGTTGGATAGTGGAGCTTCCTCATCATCATCTTCTTTGTTGTTGTTGAAGGTGTCATCTCCTTGAGGTGGCGGTGAAGAAGGTTGAGCTGGATCATCATGATGTACTTCTTCCTCCTCTGCATCATGCCGTGTACCACTTGTGGATGCCTCCATGTCATTTGTTGGTTCGCCTTGACGCGAAGTAGGAGCTTCCACTCGTGTTGATGAAGTACTTTCCTTCACCTTCTTGGGGCGAATCCTGTCGATGGACAAGTCTTGAATGGATTATGAAGCTTCTTTATCTCCTACATCATATGGCAATTGTTCGACTTGCGAACCATTAGATACATCAAACTTCACATCTATCGTCTTTTCAACTTTTTGAGTGATGTTTTTGTAGACATGGTAAGTGTGAGAGTTTGATCCATAACCAAGTAGGAAACCTTCATGAAATTTAGGAGCAAATTTAGAATCACAATGCTTATCAAGAATGTAGCAATTTGAGACGAATACCCGAAAGTATCCAACTTGCGGTTTGTTAACATCGAGTAGCTCATATGACGTCTTACCAACAAGCTTGTGTAGGTAAAGTCGGATTATGGAATGACAAATTGTTTCCACGGCTTCTGCCCAAAAGTGTCTTGGTGTCTTGTATTCGTCAAGCATCGTTCTAGCCATCTCTACGAGAGTCTAGGTCTTCCTCTCAACAACTCCATTTTGTTGAGGTGTGTAGGTCACCGAGAACTCATGTGAGATACCCTCTTCATAAGACAACATATCCACATTTGTGTTATTGAACTCCGATCCATTGTTTCTCGGGACTTTCTTGATCGTCACTTCAAAATAATTTTGGGCTTTCTGAGCGAAGTTCTTGAAGATCTTTTGTACATATGACTTGTCATCAAGAAATAATACCCATGTAAATTTGGAAAAATCATCAACAATAACTAGAACAAAACAATTTCCACCAAGGCTCTTGTAAGAGATTGGGACCATGTGAATCGGCTCGAGTGGCCTTCTAGTAGTCATCATTTTCTTCACAGGATGACTTCCACCGACTTGTTTTCCTTCTTGAAAAGCACTACAAAGTCTATATTTTTCAAAGATAACTTCTTTAACACCTAAAATATGGTCACCTTGGATGATCCCGTCAAGATTACGCATACCAACCTGTCCTAGCCTTCTATGTCATAACCAACCTTTAGAAGAGTTTGCAATAAGACATGTAAGAGGTTTGGATTTTTAGTGAAATCGACAATGTGTAGATCACCTCTACGAAAACCAGTGAAGACCATGTTATGATTATCTCTATGAAACACTTGGTAATTGCTACGGCGACAGAAATCCTTCTGCTACCTCTTGAGCTTGCGTTGGTTTTTCCCTTGAAGAGGAAAGGGCGATGCAGCACATGAGCAGTAAGTATTTCCCTCAGAGAACCAAGGTATCAATCCAGTAGGACAATCGCGCCAAGTCCAGAGTACCTCCGCAAACACAAAAGAGCTTGCGCCCAACGCTATAAAGGGGTTGTCAATTCCTTCAAGATTGATTGCAAAGTGAGATCTGAAGGCGAAAAGTGCAACGAAGTAAAATTGTAAGGCTGAAAATATGGTGTGAAGTAGACTCGGGGGCCATAGTGTTCACTAGAGGCTTCTCTCAAAATAGCAAATAATAATGTGGGTGAACAAATTACTGTTGAGCAATTGATAGAACCGTGCAAAGTCATGACGATATCTAAGGCAATGATCATATATATAGGCATCACGTCCGAGACAAGTAAACCGATACTTTCTGCATCTACTACTATTACTCCACACATCGACCGCTATCTAGCATGCATCTAGTGTATTCAGTTCATGATGAACAGCGTAACGCTTTAAGCAAGATGACATGATGTAGAGGGATAAACTCAAGCCAATGACGAAAACCCCATCTTTTTACCGTTGATGGCAACAACACGATGCGTGCCTCGCTACCCCTTCTGTCACTGTGTGAGGTCACCGCATGGTATGAACCCAAAACCAAGAACTTCTCCCATTGCAAGAATCATAGATCAAGTTGGCCAAACAAAACCACCACTCGAAGAGAATTACAAGGATATGAAATCATGCATATAAGAGATCAGAAGAAACTCAAATAAGATTCATAGATAATCTGATCATAAATCCACAATTCATCCGATCTCGAGAAACACACCGCAAAATAAGATTACATCGGATAGATCTCCATGAAGATCATGGAGAACTTTGTATTCAAGATCCAAGAGAGAGAAGAAGCCATCTAGCTACTAGCTATGGACCCGAAGGTCTATGGTGAACTACTCACGCATCATTGGAGAGGTCATAGTGTTGATGAAGAAGCCCTCCGTATCCGAATCCCCCTCCGACAGAGCACCAGAACGTGCCCCAGATGGGATATTGCGGAGACATAAGCTTGCGGTGGCGGAAAAGTATTTTCGTGGATCTCTCTCGTAGTTTTGGATTTTTTTTGAATTTATAGGTGGAAGAGGTTGGGCAGATGAGCCACAAGGGGCCCACAAGCCTGCTAGGCGTGGCCCCCCTGGCCGCGCCTAGGGGGCTTGTGGGGTCCCCTGGTGGCCCCTGCCTTGGTTCTCAAGTCTCGTGCATATCTTCTGTTCCTAAAAAAAACTTTTTTGAAGTTTTATTCCGTTTGGACACCGTTTAAAATCTTCCTCTGAAAAGGGTCAAAACACGGAAAAACCAAGAACTGGCACTTGGCACTGAGTTTATAAGTTAGTCCCAAAAAGGATATAAAAGGCATACAAAACATCCCCAAGCTGAGTTTGACAAGATAATAGCATGGAACCATCAAAAATTATAGATACGTTGGAGACGTATCAAGCATCCCCAAGCTTAACTCCTGCTCGTCCTCGAGTAGGGAAGTGATAAAGACTGAATTTTTGATGTGGAATGCTACGTAGCATAGTTGTGCTTTGTAACTTCTTTCATGTGACATGAATGTTCAGATCCGTAAGATTCAAAACAATAGTTTGCTATTGACATGAAAACAATAATACTTCAAGCAAACTAGCAAGGTAATCATGAACTTTCGAAATAACAAGGCCAAAGAAAGTTATGCCTACAAAATCATATAGTCTGGCTATGCTCCATCATCCCCACACAACTAATTTAAATCATGCACAACCCCGGTATTGGCCAAGTAATTGTTTTCGCACTCTTACTTTCTCAAACCTTTTTCAACTGTCACGCAATACATGAGCGTGAGCCATGGATATAACACTATAGGTGGAATAGATTGTGGTGGTGGTTGTGAGACAAAAAGGAGGAAATGGTCACATTGACTTAGCGTATTAAAGGGCTATGGAGATGCCCATTAATAGATATCAATGTGAATGAGTAGGGATTGCCATACAAAGGATGCACTAGAGCTATAAGTATGTGAAAGCTCAAAAGGAGAACTAGTGGGTGTGCATCCAACTTGCTTGCTCACGAAGACCTAGGGCAATTTGAGGAAGCCCATCCTTGGAATATACAAGCCAAGTTATATAATGAAAATTCCCACTAGCATATGGTGGTGCCAAAACAAGAGGCTATCAAGCATGAAGAACATGGTGCTATTACGAAGCACAAGTGTGGAAAAATATAGTAGCATTGTCCCTTCTCTGTTTTTCTCTCTCTTTTTTTATTTAGGCTCATTGGCCTCTCTCTTTTTTATGTGGGCAACTTTGGCCTCTTTTTTTATTTCCTCACATGGGACAATTCTCTAATAATGATGATCATCACACTTTTATTTACTCACAGCTCAAAGCTTAGAACGATGATGACTCTATAGGAAATGCCTCCGGCAGTGTACCGGGATGTGCAACGATCTAGCTTGGCGTATGACGTTGAAACATCTCGCTAGCAATCTTACAGTCATGCAATGGCAATATGAGAGTGACGGCACAAGTCATGAGACGGAACAGTGGGATTTGCATGGCAATATATCTCGGAATGGCTATGAAAATGCCATAGTAGGTAGGTATGGTGGCTGTTTTGAGGAAGGCATATGGTGGGTTTGTGCACCGGCGAAAATTGCGTGGTACTAGAGAGGCCAGGAATGGTGGAAGGTGAAAGTGCATCTATACCATGGACTCACATTAGTCATGAAGAACTCACATACTTGTTGTGAAAGTTTTTATTAGTAACCGAAACAAAGTGCTAAACGCATACTCCTAGGGGAAGGGTTGGTAGGTGTTAACCATCGCGCGATCCCCGACCACAACACAAAGGATGACAATCAATAGATTAATTATGCTCCGACTTCCTAACATAGCGGTTCACCATACGTGCATGTTACGGGAATCACTAACTTCAACACAAGTATTTCTAGATTCACAACACCCTACTAACATAACTCTTAATATTACCAAATCCACGTCTCAAAACTAATTGGGAGGAATCAGACTTCTCTTTCTACTCAATAAACATGAAGATGGAAGTTTTTTGTATCCTGTTTGGGTTCCTATCACCTTTGGGACTACTTTCATAGCACAAACCAACTACCAAGTCATGCACCGCCGTGCTCTAAAAGATCTAAGTGAAGCACATAGAGCAAAATTATCTAGCTCAAAAGATATAAGTGAAGCATAATGAGCATTCTAGCAAATTCACGATGAGTGCATATCTCTCTCAAAAGGTGTGCAGCAAGGATTATTGTGACACAACAAAAATAAAATACTCCTACGATACAAGACGCTCGAAGCAAGACACATATCATGTGGTGAATAAAAATATAGCTCCAAGTAATGTTACCGATGGATTGAAGACGAAAGAGGGGATGCCTTCCCGGGCCATCCCCAAGCTTAGGCTTTTTGATGTCCTTGAATTTGGCTTGGGATGCCTTGGGCATCCCCAAGCTTGATCTATTTCCACTCTTTATCCCTTTGTCCATGAGAACATCACCCAAAACTTGAAAACTTCACAACACAAAACTTAAACAGAAACTCGTGATATCATTAGCACAAGAAAACAAACTACCACCTCTTTAGGTAGTGTAGCAATCTTGATTTCTATTTATATTGGTGTTAGATTACTGTATTCTCACTTTTTCATGGCTAGTACCCCCCGATAGTATCCATAGTTTCATCAAAACAAGCAACCAACTCAACAAAAACAGAATCTGTCAAAAACAGACCAGTGTGTAGCAATCTGTATACTTTGTATACTTATGGTACCTCAAAAATTCTGAAAAATTACGACTGCCTGGGCAATAGGCATATCAACCATAAGGAGAAAGAATCAACTCAAAATCTCTTTCTGAATAAAAATTAAAAATAACCTCGTGAGCGAAAATTTTCTGTCTTTTTCGAGCAGGATCAAACAACCATCACCATGAGTAGTCATAAAGGTTTTGCTTGGATTAAACACAAAAAGAAACACAAAAGACACAATCATAACAGAATTGTGATGGTGTGGACGCAACAAAACAGAAAGAAAAAGATAAATTCATTGGGTTTACTCCCAACAAGCGCTATTGTTTAACGCCCTTAGCTAGGCATAAGGCGATAGAATCACGTATCGTCGTCTTTGGTGCTCAAACCATAAGTAGCCCTCATCATAGATTCATAAGGCAATCTTATTTTGTTTCTAGGAAAATTCTCCATGCCCTTCTTTAAAGGAAATTGAAATCTAATATTCCCTTCCTTCATATCGATGATAGCACCGATAGTCCTTAGGAAAGGTCTACCAAGAATGATAGGGCATGTAGGATTGCAATCAATGTCAAGCACAATGAAATACATGGGTACATAGTTCCTATTTACAATAATAAGAACATCATTGATCCTTCCCATGGGTTTCTTGATAGTAGAATCCGCAAGATGCAAATTAAGAGAACACTCCTCAATATCATTAAAACCCAGAACATCACATAAAAACTTTGGAATCGCGGAAACACTAGCACCCAAATCACACAAAGCATTGCATTCATAGTTTTTGATTTTGATTTTGATAGTAGGTTACCACTCATCATGAAGCTTTCTAGGGATGGAAACTTCCAACTCAAGTTTCTCTTCAAGAGATTTTATCATAGCATCGACGATATGATCGGTAAAGGCCTTGTTTTGGCTATAAGCGTGTGGAGAGTTTAGCATGGATTGCATCAAGGAAATGCATTCAATCAAGGAGCAACTATCATAATTGAATTCCTTGAAATCCAAAGTAGTAGTTTCATTACTACTCAAGGTTTTAATATCTTTTACTCCACTTTCAATGCTTTTAGCATGAAGATAGATGGACTCTGAATCATTGGGGCGTTTTTCAACCAAAGTGGATTCATATACAACCCCAGCATCATTAGGTTTGACACAAGAAAACAAAGATTCAATGGGAGTCACACCAAGCACTATAAGATCTTCGTGATTCTTATCACGAGAACACGCCCTTTTAAGCCATTCATGTCTAGCACGAATTTGGGCGGTTCTTTCTTTGCTCTCACTCATGGAAACACACATAGCTTTCAAAGTTTCATCCATATTGATCTTGGGAGGAGCACATCTAACTTTCAAAGCATCAATATCACTAGACATTCTTTCAACGTTCCTAGCCAAATCGTCAATTTTGAGTAGTTTTTCCTCTATGGACGTATTGAAAATCTTTTGCGAGTTGATAAACTCTTTGATATTACTCTCTAGATCAGAGGGTAATCTATTGTAATTTCCATGAGTATTGTTGTAGGAGTTGCCAAAATTATTAGAGGGGTTACTAGGAAAAGGCCTAGGAACATAGTTTCCTCTAAAAGCGAGTTATTAGAGGTGGAGTCCAAGATATTTCTAGAAGCGAAATTCAAGCCAGCGTAAAAGATTTGTATAATCATCCAAAGACTCAAGCCATGAGCGGGACAATTCGTAATCATCAATTTCATTCTCTCCCAAGATTGTGCAACATGTTCATGATCAAGTTGCTTAAAATTCATAATATCATTACGGAGAGAGATAATCTTAGCCGGCGGAAAATACTTGGATATATAAGCATCTTTGCACTTATTCCAAGAATCAATACTATTTTTGGGCAAAGACGAAAACCAAGTTTTTGCTCGATCTCGCAACAAGAAAGGAAAAAGCTTTAATTTAATCACATTATTATCCACATATTTCTTCTTTTGCATATCGCAAAGCTCAATGAAGGTATTAAGATGGGATGCGGCATCTTCACTAGGAAGTCCGGAGAATTGCTCTTTCATAACAAGATTCAGCAAAGCAGCATTGATTTCGTATGATTCCGCACTAGTGGGGGGAGCAATCGGAGTACTAATAAAATCATTATTATTAGTATTCGAGAAGTCACAAAGTTTGGTGTTTTCACTCATAGTGACTTCAGCAAGCAAACAAGCACACAAGAGAACAGAAAGCAATCGAGAGAAAAGGGCGAACGAAAAAGGCAAATATTTTTGTAAATTTTTGTTTTTGAGAAGTGGGGGAGAGGAAAACGAGAGGCAAAAAAAGTTAATGCAAGAGATGAGTTTGCGACACTTTCTTGGATGAGTTCTTGACTTGATCCTCCCCAGCAACGGTGCTAGAAAATCTTCTGCTACGGCGACAGAAATCCTTCTGCTGCCTCTTGAGCTTGCGTTGGTTTTTCCCTTGAAGACGAAAGGGCGATGCAGCACAGGAGCAGTAAGTATTTCCCTCAGTTTGAGAACCAAGGTATCAATCCAGTAGGAGAATCATGCCAAGTCCAGAGTACCTGCGCAAACACAAAAGAGCTTGCACCCAACGCTATAAAGGGGTTGTCAATCCCTTCAAGATTGATTGCAAAGTGAGATCTGAAGGTGGAAAGTGCAACGAAGTAAAATTGTAAGGCTGAAAATATGGTGTGAAGTAGACTCGGGGGCCATAGTGTTCACTAGAGGATTCTCTAAAAATAGCAAATAATACGGTGGGTGAACAAATTACTATCGAGCAATTGATAGAACCGTGCAAAGTCATGACGATATCTAAGGCAATGATCATACATATAGACATCATGTCCGAGACAAGTAGAGTGATACTTTCTGTATCTACTACTATTACTCCACACATCAACCGCTATCCAGCATGCATCTAGTGTATTGAGTTCATGACAAACAGAGTAACGCTTTAAGCAAGATGACATGATGTAGAGGGATCAACTCAAACCAATGATGAAAACCCCATCTTTTTACCCTTGATGGCAACAACATGATGCGTGCCTCGCTACCCCTTCTGTCACTGGGTGAGGTCACTGCACGGTATGAACCCAAAATCAAGCACTTCTCCCATTGCAAGAATCATAGGTCAAGTTGGCCAAACAAAACCCAAAACTCGAAGAGAATTACAAGGATATGAAATCATGCATATAAGAGATCAGAAGAAACTCAAATAAGATTCATAGATAATCTGATCATAAATCCACAATTCATCGAATCTCGACAAACACACCGCAAAATAAGATTACATAGGATAGATCTCCATGAAGATCATGGAGAACTTTGTATTGAAGATCGAAGAGAGAGAAGAAGCCATCTAGCTACTAGCTATGGACCCGAAGGTCTATGGTGAACTAGTCACGCATCATCGGAGAGGTCATGGTGTTGATGAAGAAGCCCTCCGTATCCGAATCCCCCCTCTGGCAGGGCACCAGAACGTGCCCCAGATAGGATCTTGCGGAGACAGAAGCTTGAGGCGGCGGAAAAGTATTTTCGTGGATCTCTCTCGCAGTTTTGTAATTTTCCTGAATTTATAGGCGGAAGAGGTAGGGAGATGAGCCACAGGGGGCCCACAAGCCTGCTAGGCGCGGGGCCCCTGGCCGCGCCTGGGGGGCTTATGGGGTCCCCTGGTTGTCCCTGCCTTGGTTCTCAAGTCTCGTGCGTATCTTCTGTTCCGGAAAAAATCTTTTCGGAAGTTTATTCCGTTTGGACACCGTTTAAAATCCTCCTCTGAAAAGGGTCAGAAACACGGAAAAAACAGGAACTGCCACTTGACACTGAGTTAATAAGTTAGTCCCAAAAAATATATAAAAGGCATACAAAACATCCAAAGTTTGACAAGATAATATCTTGGAACCATAAAAAATTATAGATACGTTGGAGACGTATGAGTAATCAACTTCCGTAAATAGCACATTAAAACCAAAATACACTCTAGATACATAAAGAAGATTGTAGCCAAAAGATTCAAGAAGCATGACATTCTGAATGGAACTATCATGAGATATGGCCACCTTACCGAGACCAAGTACCTTACCCTTGGAGTTGTCTCCAAAAGTCATGTACCTTTGTGGTCCATGGTTTGGTGTTATCGCATGAAACATATGTTTATCTCTGGTCATATGATCGGTGCATCCACTGTCAAGAATCCACTCCTTTCCTATTTCCATGTAGTCTCTAAGGTTTGCCATAAGACTTAGGCTCCTCATGGTCTTCTCATACTCGATGTCAAACTTCTCGCCTTCATCATAGTAGCCATGCTCCACATTGTCATTGTCAAGAGATTCGTTAGAGTTTTGACCACAACAATGTTCAAGTTTATGAATGTGAATGGCCTCAATGATGATACTATTGATGGTAATGACATCTTCTTTAACACGCATGAGGTCACAAAGATCAAATAGACAATTACCAAAGTTAGGATCAAAGGGCTTCATTTTGTGAAAGACAATAGATTTTTGGAAAACATCAAGATTTTTCACGGGGTAATTGTGATATCTTTTCTCCAAATCTTTCCACAAAGTATAAGCACACTCAAAGTTCTTCATTTGATTTAGCACAATTCCTGGTAGTCCTCTAATGATGAGATTAATATTTTTAAGATTGTCGGTCATATTCACTTCTTCATCATGAGTAGGATCCAAGGGATGAATGGGAGGCACAGAGGGATTTTTAAGAAATTTTCTCAAATGGAATTTATCAAATATATCAAGCATTTTACCTTTCCATTGTCTAAATTACTCCCCATTTAGAATATGCATTCTACAACTAAGATTCCCCAAACTAGACACATCCATCTTTGTGTGATGGTGATTGAACCAAGGCTATGGAGGCCAAAGCTCTGATACCAATTGAGGGATCACTAAAAGGGATGCCTAGAGGGGGTATAGACAACTTGACAAATTAAAATCTAGCCTTTTCCCAATTTTAATTATTGGTAGATTTTAGCATTTAGAACAAGTCATACACACCCTACACATGGAAGTCTACGAGTACAGTAGCGAAAAGTAAATACATGCACATGCAAAGTAAGGAGTAGAGTTTAGGAAGATTAAACACAAAGTTGGACACGGTGATTTTTGGCATGGTTCCAATAGGTGGTCATATCGTACGTCCACGTTGATCGAGACTTCTACCCATCGAGGGTAACGGTTGTGAGAGTTCACGGAGGGCTCAACCCACGCCGGGTCCATGGAGAAGCAACCTTGTTTATTCCATCATGGCTTATGTCCACGAAGGACTACACTCACTCGAGGTAGATCTTGACAAAGTAGGTGATCTCCTTGCATGTACATACTTCTTGGTTTAACTCCACAACACAAATTAGGAGGATCCCAAGAGACACATAACCAATCTAGGACGCACTACTCTCCAAAAGGTAATAGATTCGGTAGTACGATGAACTCCTTCCTCTTGTTCTTCAAAAGATAGTATCCTCAACACTCAATCATTCTCTCATAGATTTGGAATGGGTAGAAGAAATTGATTGGGTGAAAAGCAACTTGTGTAGGCTAGATATCAAGTTTCAAATGGATGGACTAGAATATCTTGATCTCAACACATGATTAGGTGGCTCTCTCTCAGTAATATGGATATGGCAAGTGTATTTGTGTTCCGAGTGATTCCTCTACGAATGAGAGGTGGTGGTTGGCTATATATAGGCATGTCCAAAAATCTAACCAGTACAACATTATTGCCCAAATCGGTGAAACCGAAGTGAATCTTGGTGGCACCGACTTGCACAAAAGGTGGCAACTTTTGTATTCTCGGTGAGACCGATATAGGAATCTCGATGGTACCGATATGGGTGACCTAGGGCAGTTTCCAAGACGTGGCGAGACCAATTCATAGACTCGCAATTTCCGATTCATGAAAACGACATACCAGAAACTTGTTCACTAATTTTGGTGGCACCAAAAGGAATGTTGGTGGTACCAAGAATCTAGGGTTTGGCAAAGGTTTTGTTGGGTGGAAAATCGGTATGGCCGAATGGAAAATCTAGGTGGCACCGATTTTACTATTCGGGCTTTAGACAGAGAAATTTTGTGGAATGGATGAGTATTTTTGGTGGCTATCTCTATGCACTTGAGCAACCAATTCATCATAGATACCACACCCCCTTTTAATAGTATTGACTTTCCTATGGACTCAAATGTGATTTCTCGCAAATATAAAATGCAGAGTCTTCTAGCTTGAAGCTTGGCCAATCCTATTCCTTTCTTTTCTTGAGGTTTCTCCATACAATCCTTAGCCAATCCTCTGAAATATACTAGGTAAAAGTATTAGTCCAAGAGATAATGTATGTTGTGATCAATTATCAAAACCACAAAGGGAGCATATCTGGTTTCAACATTTCTCAATCCCTATGATAGAAAGTGAGATGACACGTGTTGTGTTGCTGCCATTAAGGGTAAAACAATTGGGTTCATTCATAGTAGTTGAGTTTACTTCGTCTACATCATGTCATCTTGCTTCGAGCATTACTTTGTTTTTACTTAATACTCTAGATGCATGCTGGATAGCGGTTAATGAGTGGAGTAATAGTAGTAGGTGCAAGCAGGATTTAGTCCACTTGTTTATGGACGTGTTGCCTATATGTCTCATCATTTTCGTGAATAAATATTACATAACTATGTGCCTTTCTATCAATTTCCCGATAGTAATTTCTTTACCCACCGTATGCATTCTTCTTCGAGAGAAGCCTCTAGCGAAAACTATGCCCCCGAGGTCTTCATAAATCATATTCGAAAAACACAATGAATATTGCTGCTCTTTTGTTTCTGTTATTTTATTTTATATTTGTATTTTCTATCTATCACTACCTATCGCTTGCAAATAAAGAGTTCAATGGGATTGACAACCCTCTTGCCCGCGTTGGGTGGAAGGGTTTTCTACTTTCTTGTGTAGGTGCTGAAAACGGGCATTTATGTGGTCCTCCTATTGGTTAGATAACCTTCCTTCTCACTTATGTTAATACTTATCTCTACTGTGCTTCACCTCCTCTCCTCTTCGGGGAAAATCCCAATGCAGTTTATAAATAGCAGAAAGAATTTCTAGCGTCGTTGCCGGGGAGCATCACAAAATTCTTATCAAGTACCGTCACACAAATTATCATTAACTTGTTCTAATTTTATTTGTTTTTATATGAGATTTCCTAAAAATATAATATATATATATATATATATATATTTGCTAGTTTACTTGTTTGCTTGCTTTACTTGCTAGTTTACTTATCTTTCTTTCTAGTTTACTAGTTTCATGACTCTGTCTCAAGATAATACCAAGTTGTGTGATTTATCTAATACCAATAATAATGATTGTATTAGTACTCCTATACCACCCACCACTAGTGGGGAGTTCTATGATATTAATGCTGCCTTGCTAAATCTTGTTATGAAAGAGCAATTTTCCAGAAGTCCTAAAGAGGATCGGCTTCGTATATCAATACTTTTGTTGAACTATGTGATATGAATAATAAAAAAGATATGGATAATCATGTAGTCAAATTTAAATTATTTCCTTTTTCATTAAGATACAAAGCTAAAGTTTGGTTTTCATCTTTACCTAATAATAGTATTGGAACATGGGATAAGTGTAAAGATGATCTCATTGCCAAGTATTTTCCTCTTGGTAAGATTATTTCGTTTGTAATAAAATTATGAATTCTAAAGAACATGAGCGACAACATGTTGTACAAGCGTGGGAGAACATGAAATTGATTATTAGGAATTGTCCCACTCATGGCTTAAATTTATGGATGATTATATAAAATTTCTATGCGGGACTGAACTTTGCGTCTAGAAATATTCTAGCTTTTGTTGTAGGTGGTACCTTTATGAATGTGACATTGGGAGATGCTACAAAATTTCGGGACAATATCATGACAAATTATTCTCAATGGCACACAGGGCGAGCTCCAACGGGTAAGAAGGTAAATTTTGTTGAAGAAATTGCTACTTTGAGTGATAAAATAGATGCTCTTATGAATATGTTGCTAGTAAACATGCTCATGTTGATCCCAATTATATGCCTTTATCTACCTTGAGTGAGCAAAATAATGATGCTGTTGATGTGAACTTGTCTCTTGAAATAATTTCAACAACAATGCTTATAGAGGAAATTTCAATGTTAGACCATATCATGGTAATTCCTCTAATAATTATGGTGATTCCTATGGAAATTCTTCTACTAATAATAATAGCATACCCTCTGATCTTGAGAACACAGTTAAATAATTTATTAGTTCCCAAAATATTTTCCACTCTACGGTAGAAGAAAAACTATAAAAAGTTGATGATACGGCTAGGAATATGGATAGGATTACTCATGTTGTGGAAATTTTCAAAAATAAAAAAAATTGCCACCTAAGCATGATATTAATAAGTCTATTAAATCTATCCAAGTATCTATTAATGAAAGTAAGAAGAGAACCACTAGGTTGAGAGCTAAGCGAGTGTTCTCAGAAAAAGCTCTTCCACCTGTTTTTTTTACTGTAATCATGATGACACTCTTAAAATTATTATTGTTTCTCTTATTGAAATTTTATTTACTAATATGACAGTTGATGATAAAGGGGTTGGAGATGATTAAACTTTAGCTAGAAGGCATCTCATTTGTTCGGAGGGTGATGCTCTTAATGTTAAAACGGAAAAACGTGGGTTTGGAGAGCTCAAAACTTTAACTAGTGATGTACCTACTATCTTGGATTACAAGGAATTTAATTCTAAGATTTCTTCTTTGGTTGAATGTATTTCCTTGTTGCAATCCATAATTAGCTAACCCAATCCCTATGAACAACATAAAGCTTTTACTAAAACTATTGTAGAAGCAATGATAAAAACTAATGAAGAGAAACTTGAACTAGAAATTTCCATACCTAGTAAATTGCATGATGAATTATTCAATAATTTGTGAAGTATTCATTCCAATATTCTACAAATTTGATATACTTTTGGCAACATTTTATATTTTTTTGGGACTAATTTACTTATCCGGTGTCGAGTCCTAGTTCCTATTTTTGTGTGTTTTTTGTTTCGTAGAAAATGCATATCAAACGGAATCCAGGCGTGATAAAAATTTACAAAGATTCTTTTTTGAATATATGTGAATTTTGGGAATAAGAGTCAACATTGCACGATGCTCAAGGCTGCCGCAAGCCAAAATGGTCGCGGGCAGGGGGTGGCCGCTTCCTTATGGCCTCTGGCCACCCCTTAAGTCGGTTGGGGCCCTTCTCTCTTCGTAAGAAAGATACTTTCCCGATAAAAATCCCCTAAATTTTTTAGCCTGGTCGGAGTTACGGATCCTTGAATATTTAATAAATGGTGAAGGGACATAAAACAACAACGAAAATAGGAGAGAAACAAAGAGAGATCAAATCTTACAGGGGCTCTCTCCCCTCCGGGAGCCATGGTGCCAAGGACCATAGGGAGAACCTCTCCCTAATATGGGGAGAGACCATGGAGGAGGAAGCCTGAGGGGGATACTCTCTCCCCCTCTCTTTTGGCGGTGTCGGACTGACATCGAGGGAGCCATCACTGTGGTGATCGTCTTCATCAACATTACCGTGTTCAGCACCTACCTCATCTCTTTTCAGCGGTCCACCCTCCGTACCCCACTGTAATCCCTTACTTGAACATGGTGTTTCATGCAACCTATTATTAATCAATGATGTATTTCCATCCTATGATGTTTGAGTAGATGTAAGTTGTCCTATGGGTTGATGGATGATCTTGATTGTTTTGAGTGTATGTTTTATTTTTGTGTTGTCCTAAGGTGCCTTCCGTGAGGCGCAGACGTGAAGGATTCACGTTGGAGGTTGTTTGCAATATGTGCATGATTATCTTCTAGAATGACATAATCTTTCACGTGAGTAAGGTGGTTGTTTACGTATGGGAGTAAAGGGGTCTTGATGTTTAATGCTATGGTTGGGTTTACCTTAATGATTTCTAGTAGTTGTTGATGCTTGCTAGAGATCCAAACATAAGTTCATATGATCCAGGTACGGAAAGTATGTTAGTTCATGCCTCTCCCTCATATAAAATTGCAAGAATGATTACCGACCTTGTTATCAATTGCCTAGGATGTTTCCACATACCATACCATCATTATTCCAAACTCTCTATTTGTAATATATTCTAATATATTCTAACTCTATTTAGTGCAGCAACTATTTTCATATTTTAGTTCTCCAATATCATGCAAACCTATCCTCTTTACACCCACAACACATTTTTATTTCTCGTTACTAGATATAAGCAAATGTTCGGTGTATGTAGAGTCATATCGGTGGCAGATAGGACTTGAGACAAACTATTTTTATTTTTTATTTGAGTCGCCATCTTCTCTTATAAAGCACCAACTATGGAACACTTTTATCGTACTTGAGCTTTGGATGTAGCTAATATTTACGTGTGTTGCATGAATGGATCAATGATTGAGCATGTGGGTTAGGAATAGCGTTCTTTAGTGTTGATATTTTGAAAGACTTGCTTGATTGTTGATATGCTTGAGTATTAAAGTTTTTATGTCATGTTATAAACTATTGCTTTTAATCATCTACAAGTCCATATGTCCATGCTATTAAGAAATGAATATGAAGAACATGTTAGGCAGAATTCCACATCAAAAATTATGTTTTTATTATTTACCTACTCGAGGACGAGCAGGAATTAAGCTTGAGGATGTTGATATATCTCCAACATATCTATAATTTTTTATTGTTCCATGTTGTTATATTATCATTCTTGGATGTTTTACAATCATTTTATAGCAACTTTATATCATTTTTGGGACTAACCTATTGACATAGTGCCCAATGTGAGTTGCTGTTTTTTACTTGTTTTTCCTTCGTAGAAAATCAATATCACATGAAGTAAAAATGCCACAATTTTTTTGGAGATTTTAGTTTGACCACAAGGAAATGTGATAACCAAGGAAGCTCATGAGGGGAGGCCCAGGTGGCCCATTAGGCTCCAGGGCGCGCCCTGGGCCCTTGACATGCCCTGGTGGGTAGTGAGGTCCTCGGACACCTCCTCACCACCCCTTGACTCCATAAATACCCAGATATTCCATAAACCCTAGAGGAGTTGATGAAAAATTGTTTGAGCCGCCGCAAGTTCCAAAAGCTATGAGATCCAATCTGGAGCCCTTTTCGGCATCCTGCCGAAGGAGAACACAATCATGGAGGGGGTCATCATCCTCATTGGTGCTCCTTCAATGATGCGTGAGTAGTTCATATCAGACCTACGGGTCCGTAGGCAGTAGCTAGATGGCTTTCTCTCTCATTTTTCTTCTCAATACAATGGTCTCTTCGAGACCTATTTGATGTAACACTTTCTTTTGTGGTGAGAGATCCACAGAGAGCCGTGGTGTGAAATAACATATGCTCCCTTGGTGGTTTTGATAATTCATGACAATAGAGACAGATCCTATGCCAAACCCACCATCTCGGTACGACCAACATTTCTATGGGTGCCACCGAGATTGGATGACCAACATTCTATTGATATAATTTGAAATTTCGAAATTTCCGAGTTCGAAGTCGGTCCCACCAAGTTTGGAAACCAGTCTAGGTCATCGTATCACTACCACCGAGATTCCTATATCGGTCTCATCGAGAATTCAAAAGTTGCCACATTTAGTGAAAATCGGTACCACCGAGATTCATTTTGGTGTCACCGAGTTGGGCAATAATGTTGTAATGGTTGGATTTTGGGGTATGCCTATATATAGCCCTCCACCTACCTCTCATTTGTAGAGGAAGCACTCAGAACACACATACACTTGCCAGATCCATTTTTCTGAGAGAGAGCCACCTACTCATGTGTTGAGATCAAGATATTACATACCAACCATTTGAACCTTGATTGCTAGCCTCCCCATGTTGCTTTCCACAAGATCAATCTCTCCTACCCATGCCAAATCTGAGAGAGAGTGATTGAGTATTGAGGAGACTATATTTTGAAGCACAAGAGCAAGGAGTTCATCGTTCTACCACATGTATCACCTTTTGGAGGGTGGTACCTCCTAGATTGGTTAGGTGTCGCTTGGGAGCCTCCTACTTCGTGTTATGGAGTTCAACCAAGATGTTTGTAAGGGGAAGGAGATCGGCTACTTTGTGAAGATCTACCGTGAGTGAGGCTAGTCCTGTGTGGACGGAAGTCGTGGTGAAATAGACAAGGCCGCTTCTTCGTGGACCCCTTATGGGTGGAGCCCTCCGTGGATACCCTTCTTGGGTTGAACTCTCCACTAACATGGACGTACAATAGCGCCGCCTATCGAAACCATGCAAAAAATCGCCGTGTCAACTTCTTCGCATTTGATCTTCCTGAACTCTACTCCTTACTACATGTGCAAGGTCCTTACTTTCCGTTGCCATATTTGTTGACTAGCATGTGTATGGTGCATTATACTTGTTAGAATCACTAAAATCTGCCAACCATTAAATTGAGAAAAGGCTAGTATTTTAATTTATGCAAGTAGTCTATTCACCCCCCCCTCTAGACACCTCTTCTATTGATGTCTCATGGTGCGAAGGACCAGAGGGAGAACCTCTCCCTAGATGGGGAGAGGCCATGGAGGAGGAAGCCTAAGGGGGTAGGGTCTCTCCCCTCTCTTTCGTCGGCGGTGGAGTGCCGGCCGGGAGCCATTCCCGCGGTGATCGTCTTCACCAACATCACCGACTTCATCACCTTCCTCATCTCTTTTTAGCGATCCATTCTCCCGCACCCTTCTGTAATCCCCGACATGAACATGGTGTTTCACTCCATATATTATTAATCAATGATGTGGTGCCATCATATGATCTTTGAGTAGATCTATGTTGTCCTTCGGGTTGATTAATGATCTTGATTGGTTTGAGTGTATGTGTTATTTTGGTGTTTTCCTAAGGTGCCTTCTGTATGGCGCACATGGGAAGGATTCACGCTTGAGGGTGTTGCAATATGTGCATGATTCGCTTATAGTGGGTGGCTAGAGTGATAGAAGCTTACACCCGAGTAAGAGGTTGTTTACGTATGGGAGTAAAGGGGACTTGATGTTTAATGCTATGGTTAGGTTTACCTTAATGGTTTCTAGTAGTTGTGGATGCTTACTAGATATCCAATCATAAGTTCATATGATCCAAGTACGGAAAGTATGTTAGGTCATGCCTCCCCCTCATAAAAAATTCTAAGAATGATTAAAGATCTTGTTATCAATTTCCTAGGATGATTCCGCACACCATACCATCATTACTCCACACCCGCTATTTGTAATATCTTGTACTATATTCTAACTCTATTTAGTGCCGAAACTATTTCCATATTTTAGTTCTCCAATGTCATGCAAAGATATTCTCTTTATATGTGGGGACCCCGACTTGTAGGTCGAGATCATTGAATGTACGTGCTTAGTGATCCTAGAGATCAATGCTCACTGAACATAGAGAAACTGAATAACAAGAGTCTTACATCCATACATATCGTCTGATAAAAATAAGGACCATTTAGGTCAGGTCTTACATAGGTTTGGCCATGAAGGTCAACACACCAAACTCACCTAGTAGCAGAAATCTTGGTTGAAGGCGTGAACCCATGCCATCAGCCATAACCTACACGCATTCTGACTGGGAAGCGTCCTAGCTCGCAGGAACGCCATCGAGGTACTATTTACTGTCTCCTATTCTGTCTTACCTGGTCAATGAAATAACTAGTGGAAAGCCAATGAGTACTTTTAATGTACATGCAAGCAAACCATGATATGGAACGAGGCAATATAAAGTAAGACATAACAGTAGTATGCTGATTTTTGTGGAAAGCTGGTTTTTCCTAGTGCAACAACATGATAAAGTTCTTGGGTGACGAGCACCACAAGGCATGGCGGTAACCCAGTGAAGAGGTTACAAATATCAATATCAACTCAGGGTTGAATATCGCATGTTCACCCATGATGCCAAGTCACCTGACTTAGCTCCAACATCATCTTTCCCATGTCTCCATCTTTTCCTTATATTACACCACACACACACACACTTGGTTTATGAGGAACCACTATACGTAGTTTAAGAAGCACCACCCAACTGTCCTTGACCGTGGACACGGCTATTCGAATAGTTTTACACTCTGTAGAGGTTGTGCGCTGTACCCACGAGACTCTAGGAACTTATCTGTCATCCACGACTCGCGGTATATAACATACCCAAGGTAAGCACTTGGACAATGCCTTTCCCCTGACGAGACTAAACAAAGATTCCACTCGATTGGTACGCATCCCACCTGATGTACATCTTACGAGCCTCGCTCTAGATCGTATCATCCATGCAGGGACCAACGATGTCCCCGGAAACTGTAAAAATAGCATAGTCATCCTACTTGGCACGACCCCGTCCCGAGAGTGACCATGTCAGTCCCGTTACTAGTAATGTCGGCTCTTTGCTAGCATCGACTAAAGTAATCAACAAAGCCTCTTCCCATAAGGGGTATCGTGGTCGCACATGTAAGGTTGGGACGATTGACATTTCTTAATCTAATCCCGTTTCCGAAACCACACACACACAAAATCTTTCTTGATACACCAATTCATTCTCAAGTGGTCGTCCATCTCAACACCACCACCCTTGGGCATTAGTGGAACCCGACGGGGTTTTCAAAAAGCCTTTGAAATCACCTTTGTGTTACCACCACCCTTGGGCATTAGTGGAGGCAGTCATTTAATAGGGCATGAATTTATAAACATTTAGGAAGTGGTTTCACTGGATTTGGAGTTGGTATGAATATTCTAGTGGTTTTACTATGTGGGATAAATAGGAATAGGTCCTATTTAATTGATGCAACATAAATATGGAAGAGAAAAATGTTGACTAAGGCTAGAAAATTAGAGCATGACATTTGAAGCCTCTCGAAATTGGAATCACTCCATCTGGAGTTGATTTGAGCTCTATAGGAATTTTGCAAGGTGGGGCTTAAACTATCAAATTCTTTATTTGAATATTAATACTACAGAATAGTTTCTTGGAAAATGTGAAAGGCATATATCAGGATAGTACAGGATTTTTCGAAGCTACATAAATTTCAATCAACATTTTTGCACCAAGGATGAATTTATCATGGATTTTACAAGTTTATGGAAAGAAAATAAAAATGGAAAAGTGGCTTTTCCCAGAAGTTAAGTTGCCCCACAGGCGCAAGATATAGCATGGGCCGGCCTAGTGGCTCAGCCAGGCAAACAGGTCGGTCACGCCAAAGGCATACTCCGAGGAGTACGCCTCCTTAGTGGGGGTAGAGTGGGGCGCCTCCACTTAAACGAGTGGGCCTTGGCCCTGGCTCGCTTATATGCGGGGCCCGGCCGCCAGGTTATCCCCTACATCGCGCTCAACAAAAGCGAGGGAGAGGAGACCGCCAGCGCACCCACGCGGGCGCTTGTCTCTAGCTGCTCCATTCGCGTCTGGTGGCGCTTCGGCTAGCGGTGGGTCGTCGGGATCTCTACGAGTCCATCCCCACTCTGAGAGCATGCAGGGAGAGCCACGACGGTGCTGACATGCATGGCCGCAGAGGAGGACACCGACCATCGTTGGCCAGGGACTTCGGGATGCTCCGGGAAGAATGGTGGCGCAATGGGGGCATTCGTGGCTAGCGGGGGCACCTGAGTGGCTAGGGGCGAGGAGGAGCTCTACTCTGTCCAAATATTGGGTGGAAGCCACCGGTGGGCTTCGGCCATGGGAGGAGGAGTAGAGCACATAAGGGAGCGAGAGGTGTTTCGGGAGGTTGCTAAGAAGGTGGGGAATGAACTAGAGGGGTCAGGGCGCTCGGGGAAAGCCAAATGGAGAGGGGGCGACGGGAAGGAGCTCGGACGTGCCTTGCTGCTCTGGGCACGGCGGCCACACGGCCTGAATGGTTTTTGAGGCGAGTTGGTGTCGTGGAGAGAGTTCATAGGTGGAAAGGGAGATTCAATGGCGTGCTGAGACATGCTTCCATAGCCGGACATAGGCTGCAGCAAGAGGACAAGGTGGAGAGCACCATTTCTCCATCCTAGAGAGGTGGTCACCATGTGCATTCATGCCCATAGTGGTATTCTGACCAGTAAAATATGTGTGGCATGCAAGGCATGCGTGCAGGACGGTGATAGAGGAGCTTGGACTCATATGGAGCAATGCAGGTGTGGCTTCCTCTCTCATTAAGTTTGCAACAGCAAACTTTAGGAGGATACAAAGTATTTTTACTTTGAGGAATTTGAGTCAAAACCTTGTCTAGTAGTCTTAGTCATGGAAGGACTGCAAAACTACCAAGTTTTAGATCAAGGAGAGGAGTGTAGCTAGCACTTGTAGTTCGAGGCCACATTTCTACCAAAATCAAGTTTCAGAAGGGCTCCTCATATTTTCCATGTGAGTGTTACATATATTTGCTTGAAACAGTGCACTAGCATACTAGAGATGCTCTGGATGGATGTGGGGGCATTAGCTTGAACCTTATTATTGAGAGAGGGGTAAAATAGTTGTTTCCATGGTAAAAAGTAGAGGTAGAGCTATGGAGCCACCCTCCAATATTTGACCAAAGGCCATGAAAAGGTTACTATAGTTTAAATAGGGTCAGGGAATACTATGGTAAAAAATTGAGCTCAAGGAGATTAGTAGAAGGTGAAAATGAGACAGGTGTCACATCCCTAGATACTCTTTGAAGTCTAGCAAGATTGTACTCATGTTTACTTAATAATTGTTGCAGAGGATACCCACGAGCCAACAGGTCGGTTCTATCTAGACATCGATGATGACGAGTAGATAGTGTCCCAGCTACGACCTGGCCCCTTTCAGAAGGGATCTATAGATAGTCAGGCTTTATGCCTTTTCCTTTCAACTGTCTGTACTTAGACAACTTTTATGCTTCCTCTTGGTTTGTATGACTCTGCTTGTATGACTTGAGTGTTGGGTCGTGTGACCCCTGCCTGTATGAACATATTCTGCAACACTCTACCGAGTCTTCTAAATAAATGTTGTGTTGATGTATGGTTTTGTTGTGATGCCATTGCTGTATCTATGCATATCAAGTATGTCATGCGTACGTGTGATGCACCGTGATATGCATGGGATTCGACACCTAGTCGTATACCCTTAGTAGCACTCTATACAGAGAAATACCCCTTCATGTTTCCACCAAGCCTTGGTAGTTCGCTACTGCTCCGGACACATTGGTTGACCAGCATGTGTCCTTCTTAGTTGATGTGTCTGTCCCTACAGGGAAATGTCACGTGATGTAATGGAGTCCTTGTAGCTTGCTACGACTCGTCGACACTCGCTGAAGACCGACACCTGCTTTGCTGGGTTATGTATACCTGTCTCTGTACACTTGAGCCACTTGAGTTTATGACTAGTTATGTCGACCCGGGTTCTTTGACATAGGAATGCTAGCGACACAAATGTATACGTGAGTCAAAAGGCGCAAACGGTCCCGACTAAGGTAAGGTGGCAGCCTTGGGGTTAACCGTGCGTGAGACCGCAAAGGGATGCGATATGTTACAGGCTGGATTCCTATGGTTTAGGATCAGGGTCCCGATAGCGTTGGTATCAGAGCCTGACTGACTGTAGGATTACCAAGCCAAACTGGTCGAAGTTGAGTCTAGAATTGCTTTAGTTATATATAAGGGAATTGTTTGTGGAAGGGAACGTAAGATTCTTGCTTCTCTTCTCAAGTCATTCTATTCTGGTCATCCTCGTATTTTCTACGGGGATTAAGAACTAGGTTACTTATCTATCTCTCAGGATCGCGTGTTACTAATCGGTAGATTGTAGGAAAATGGTTCGAGAGTTAATCTGAGTTTCTGTTGTTCCAAGGAAAAGGAAATAAGTTTTGATGACCATGGAATTGAACTTACTAGTTGAGTGGTTATGCTATCTTATCTTTTGTGGGTTGTCTCAAAATTGTTTTTGAGCATTCACAGCCATTATGCTGCCCAAATTTATCTCCAGAGCTCTAATGCCTTTTGCATTACTCGCTATTTCAGATGCCTGGCCGTCCTTCTCGTCAGGTGCATTGATGTGCCGGGTCAAACGGCCATGCTGGTCAGGATGATGTAAGTAGCCGGTTACCGCTGGTACCCAGAGTATACAGTGGAGGAGCCGTACCGTGATTTCTACCAAAGTCAGTACCTGTGCACTGTTAGGTACTCCCAGATTACCCTGGAGCCGAGGAGACGATCCATTGGTCTTATGGATTGGGGTTTACCGTTGACATGGCGGTACAAGATGTCGCGTATTCAATGTTGACCATCATGAGAGCCAGACATGCACTGCTGCAAAATTCAAAGTTCTGCTTTGTTCCCGCTTCTCATCCAGAGGAAGAAGGATATTGTAGTGGGGTCTACTTTAATTCCTCAATGGACGATCCGCTGCTGCAGTCCACCGCTGAGATGTTAGAGAATAGAGACAGAGATGCTCGTGCCCTTCGTATGGAGCTCTATGCTACTCGTGCCCGTTTGTGGACAACTTTGACACAGCTGGCACATGTAGTTCAGACTGGGTATGGAGATAAGGAGATGTTGAACCCCGTTAGGACCTCTTCCAGCTCATGTTGACTGGCCTGCTATAAGAGGTGTCACCCCTCCTCGAGGACCCCTACTACCACCAGTCAAGGGACAAAGGCCACACCTGCGCCCTTACGGTTCCCAGGGGTCTCAGGCTCGAGTATTTCCTGATCCATAGGTTGAGCTCCCAGTCCATGGAGGTAACCTTTATGATATGTTCTATGTGGATGCTTGAACCCGTGAGTGGAAGAGTAGTACGGTAGTAGTTGTACTTCCACAGTCATGTGTGTCTTCTGGAGTAGGCCTATGTCGTGAGATGAGTTCCGGAGGCATGGATCAATACTATATAGGAAGCTTGGAAAGCCTTTGATGAGTAGTATCATCTTTTCAGTAGTTTGCTCTTCAGTTTGAGGTTGTACTGAACTATTTAATGGTGTCTATGAACCATGGTGTATATATAGCAGTTGCTTGTTACCATGTTGTTCGGATGTTCATTTCCGCATTCCATGTGTTCAGTGCATTCTTAATCCATAGTTAGTATTGATGTTGATATTAGTCTAAGATGAGAGTTTGTTTGCCCGGGTGGTGTTTACGAGGCTGAACTGTGCCCCTAACCATGAGCAGGGAGAAGGTAGTCAGGCAGCACACGAGGAACTGCCTCACCCACCTTCTCTGGCGGAAGTTATGCTTGAGGCGGAAAGAAACAAGTGAGAGACCAACCGTCTCCTAGAACGTATTGAGCAAAACGTGGCTCATCAGCCGCGAAATGACGCAGTGTCCCTCAATGACTTTGTGAAGCTGAATCCCCCGTAGTTCCATCACTCTGTCGATCCTCTCTACGCTGATGACTAGTTGTGCAGTATATCAAGCAAGATGTGATGTGCCAATGTTTCTGAGGCCGACAAGGTGACCTTTGTTGCGTACTTTCTGGAAGGCCCCACCAATCTGTGGTGGGAGAATTTTGAAGCTATGCGTCCTGCCGGACCAACAACCACGTGGGCAGATTTCAGCGCAGCCTTCCGTCTGCACCACATTCGATAGCGTCTGATGGACCATAAGAGAGAGGAATTATGTGCCTTCACCCACGGAAAGTTGACCGTGGATGCTTATAGCCGCGAGTTCGGTAATCTAGCTCGCTACGCAAGTGAAGAGGTGTCAACTGACGCCAACAAGCAAGCAAGATTCCGTAAGGATCTGAGCCCCGAACTTCGTCGTGACCTACGCCTTCATGAATGCACAATTTTTCAAGCTCTTGTCAACAAGGCGATCAGTGCCAAGACTGGTCATACCGACTATGAAGCCACAAAGAAGAACTCTCGTGATTCGGGCTCCTCATCCAGTTCCGCGTTTCTGAAACACAGGTTGTGGGTCCCGAATAGCTCTTTGCCGCCAAAATATACCCCGAGTCCATCCTATGTGGCGCCTCAGGCGAACCAGACCAACCCTCTAGCTAAGACCTATGGTGGTTCAGCTAGCAATGCTGCACCACGTGCCAATCAGGTGATCTGTTACAAGTGTGGAGAACCAAGGCACAATTCACGAGAGTGTCCTCAGAATATAGCTACCAAGCAACCTGGAAAGTCTGTTGGGCAAGGCAACTCGGGCAAAGCATATTATGTGAAGCCAACTCCTGCGTGTGGTCGCGTGAATTATGTCTCAGCAGAAGAAGCTGCCGAGGATCCCGACGTCATTTTGGGTATGCTCCTTGTCAATCATCACCCAGCGTCTGTTCTTTTTGACACTGGGTCATCTCATTCCTTCATTTCCGAAAGTTATGCACAGTTGCATAACATGTCCTTTTGTGATATGCCAATCCCATTAGTGGTCCAAACCCCTGGTAGTAAATGGCAAACTTCTAGGATAAGCTATGGCAATGAAAACAAAGTAGACAGGCTAGTTTTTCTAGCATCATTGATAGCCATGAAATCCTCAGATATCAATATCATCTTGGGTATGGAGTGGATGTCAGCTCATTATGCCAAGATTGATACCCATACTAGAAATGTTTAGCTTACCCATCCCTCTAGTGAGATGGTTAATATCTCAACTCGAGTTGCCAAATGCCAACTTTATTCCCTCAATGCCAATCCTCTTCCAGAACTTGAAGAAATTCCGGTATTCCATGACTTCCCGGATGTTTTTCCACAAGAACTGCGAGAAATTCCACCTGACAGGGATGTAGAGTTTGTGATAGACCTTGTTCCAAGAACTGTCCCAATAGCCAGAAGACCCTATAAGATCGCACCCTTAGAGCTAGCCGAACATAAGAAGCAACTAGATGCGGCCTTGAATAAAGGTTTCATTATTCCTAGCTCTTCCCCTTGGGCTTGCCCCGTCCTCTTCATTAAGAAGAAAGATGGAACAGATCGGATAGTTGTCGATTATCGACCAGTTAATCTGGTCACCATAAAGAACAAGTATCCGCTCCCCAGGATCAACGATCTGTATGATTAGCTCGCTGGATCCTCAGTCTTCTCCAAAATGGTTTTGAGGTTGGGTTACCATCAAATCAAGATCAAGAATGGGGACATTCCAAAAACGGCTTTTGTCACTCGTTATGGCCAATACGAGTACACTGTCATGTCCTTCGGTTTAACCAATGCCCCAGGCAACTTCTCCCGCTTGATGAATTCTATCTTCATGGAGTATTTGGATAAATTCGTCGTCGTATACCTCGATGATATCCTCATCTACTCGAAGAACGAGAAAGAACATGTCGAGCATTTAAGGCTGGTATTGATGAAACTTCGAGAGCATCGCCTTTATGCCAAGTTTTCTGAATGTGAATTTTGGTTACCAGAAGTGACCTATCTAGGCCACGTAATCTCTGGTAAGGGTATTGCTGTCAATCCCGAGAGAGTTCAAGCTGCCCTTGATTGGACTCAACCTGAATCGGTTAAGCAAGTTAGGAGTTTTCTTGGACTAGCGAGCTATTGTCGCCGCTTTGTCAAGAACTTCTCCAAGATTACAAAGCCTCTAACTGAACTCCTCAAGAAAGATAAAAAGTTCGAGTGGACACAAGAGTGTGAGCATAGCTTTCAGGAACTGAAAACACGCCTCACTTCCGCACCTGTGTTGCTACCAATAGATTTCTCGAAGGACTTTGTTATCTATTGCGACGCCTCGCGACAAGGATTAGGTTGCATTCTCATGCATGATCATTGTCGGGACACCGATCCTAAGCCATAGGAATCCAGCCTATAACACATCACATCTCTTTGCGGTCTCACGCACGGTTATCCCAACGGCTGCAGCCTTACCTTAGCCGGGACCATTTGCGCCTTTTGGCCCGCGTATGCAATTGTGTCGCTAGCATTCTGATGTCAAAGAACGCGGGTCGACATGTCTAGTCATAAATTCAAGTGGCAGTTCCGTACAGGGACATGCATACATGACCCAACAAAGCAGGTGTCGGTCATTAGTGAGTGTAGACGAGTCATAGCAAGCTACAAGAACTCCATTACACGGCGTGACATTTCCCCAAAGGGACAGATACATCAGCTAAGAAGGACACATGCCGGTCAACCAATGTGTTCGGAGCAGTAGCGAACTACCATGGCTCAGTGGAAACACAAAGGGGCATTTCCCCGTAAGGAGTGCTACTAAGGCATACGACTAGGTGTTCGAAACCCATACATATCAAGTACAACACACGTACGCATGGCATACCCAATATGCATAGATACATCGATGGTATCACAACATAACCATAAACATACAAACTTTATTTAGAAGGCTCGGAAGAGCCTCACACATAATATTACACAGATAGGGGTCTCACGACCCATCATCACAAGTCATTCAAACAAGTCTTACAAGCCAGCGGAAGATTTAAACTGTCTGAGTACAGACATATGGAAAGGTAAAAGGCACATGGCCTGACTATCTACAAACCCAACCTAGGGCCAGATCGTAGCTGGGACACCAGCTACTCATCTTCGTCAACGTATAGATAGAACCCACCATTAGGGTCATTAACATCCTCTGCAACAATTTATTAAGCAAACATGAGTACAAAAGTACTTAGCAAGACTTTAGAATAATCTATCTACTCATGCAATGTATCAACAAGGTGTTGTGGGGTTTCATGCAGAAAGCCAGCTTTGACTCTTGGCTAGACCAACTACATTTTTAAATAGTTTTGACAACTTTGTTTTCTCGCACACGAGTCCACTAGCTCCACAACAATACACCATCATGTTATCATTCCGTCTTCCTACGGAAATGCCATCCACGACACTCACACTTATCTTGATACTTTTATGGGTAGCCGTTAAAGTTGTCTATGAACAAAATATGTTTCCAAGTAGTCCATATCCGCGGACGTGGGTATTCGAATAGATCATAACCCTGCAGGGGTGTACTTCTTCACATACGCTCTCGCCACTTATCGGTATGTGCACGTCATGCACCTCGGCAACCTTCAAGCGGAAGCCCAGCGGGGGAGTCGGCCACGACCGTTAACCATGCTAATACCCACGGCCCCAAACGATGTGTGCAGGGTTCCCAAGCCCACCATCCGGGTGCCACTTGGTACACCGTGCCACTGCCTACCGCGTCATAGCCCACCTCTAAGGTCAGCACTATGCACGGCCTCCAGCATGACTATAAACACGAGAAACTACTTCAAGTCCTGGACCGAGTACTAGGCGATTAATAAGTCGAGAGGGTCAATTAAGTATCCCAACGTGTGGTAGTATCTAGTCTTGGATTACATACACAGAACTCAGTTCCTAAGGACGGTTCCAATGAAACAACCCGCCATGTACTCCTACATAGCCTTTCACCAGTACCTTTACCAAATCAGGTTCAACACACAACCTTATTAACTGAACACATTCTCACGATCTTGGTCATCACCCAGATGACAGACCAGACACAACTCTAAGTATAGCATGCATAGCAGGATAAGACACATCATGGCTCAAGCATCTACCAGGTATGCTAGGTTGTAAGGTTTAGCTAATTACTGTGACAAAGACATGTCATGCAAAGGAATGGGTTCATCTAACATGGTAAAAGCATTTGAAGCATTTTGATCTAATGCAATAAATAAGAGCAGGATCAAGAACATGGGATTTATCGGGATGATCAAAATTGTTGCTTGCCTTGTTGCTCAGCAGAGGGGTGATATCCGTCAGTCGGATAATCACTCGTATCCGAAGGGGCGAGGCCTACAGAATAACAACATTCAAATATTAACAATCATATGCAACAATCATGATGCATGAACATGGCATGAAATGAAGGGTGATATGATTCAATGTGGTTGGTGAAACCTTAGTTTGCATCGGGTTTGAAATCCAAATTCAAATATCATTTGAAATCGCATATTTATCTTAAGCATTTAATTGATTTGACCTTATGCTGTTTCATAACTTTGTTTTTCATGCATGAAAGTAGCACCATTGTGTTCATTGAATTTTTATGATCAATTTGCATATATTATTTTTTCTGATTTGGAGTTATATTCTGGAATTATTTAAAACCAGAATTAGATTTATTGCATCAGCATGACATCAGCAGGTCAGCTGGCCGTTGGAAGTCAAACCTGACCAGTGGGACCCACTGGTCAGTGACTCTGGCCAGTTTTAGATTAAGTTTAAACTTAATTAGCTAATTAACAGAGCTAGACCCACATGTGAGTGGCTATTTGGCTTTTAATAAAACTTTTATTTTTGTTTTAACTAAACCTAATTAGTTTGGGGCTGGCCCCACGTGTCATAGGCTCAGGGGGTTGAACCCACCGGCGACGAGGTCGATCTCGCCGGCGGTGAGCCTCCGGCAGCACCAGAGACGGTGGAGGGTGTCGGAAACGAGTCTCCGATGACCATTCGAGCGATAGAGGGCACATGAAGAACGACCACTCGATGGCGCGCACGATGGAACAAACCCCAGGGGCTTGGGTGGCCGGAATCGATGTCGGCGACGAGCTTGGCGGCGGCCGAAGCTCGAGCATCGTCGAGGTCATCGAAAACGGGGCAAAACGCATGGGGCTGGGCTCCTAGAGCACCTACGCAGCGAGCTAGAGCTGTTGCAGGCCTTAGATGGACCAACCGGTCACCGTAGGGTCACCGGCGACGAGCTACAGCGGCGGTCCTCGTCGGGCTTTGATGAAACTAGCCCTAGAGCTCGGGAAAGAGAGGGGGATATGGGGGGAAACACTCCGGAGCTCACTGCATTGACGGGGGGATGCTCAGGCTGCTCGGGGAGGCACTGGATCCGGCGAATCAACGGTGGCTTGCCGGCGGCCGAGGGTTGAAGACGACGGTGACGAGGGCGTTGCAAGGCTCGGGGGCTCTTCTCCTTTGGCAGGGACGACCAACTCGTCGAGGCGGAGTGAACGGCACACTCAGAGGCGAGGGAGGACAGCCAGAGAGATGGCTAGCTCAAGCTCAAGCTCGCATCAATGGCGGCCGAGAGAGAGAGATGCAGGGGCGAGTGAGGAGGGGGAGAGGATGGGAACGAGCCCGGGGAGGCTTATGCTCCCTCTCGAGCTCATCCGGGCGATCCAGGCACGCACATAGGTGCGTGGGCGCGCCGGGAGAAGCGGCGCCCAGCTCCTGCTCCGACTGGCGAAGGAGGAACACGACAAAAGGGGAGGAGATGGGCCTCGGCCAAGGTAAGCGCGAGATAACTCTTTTCCCATTTTTTTCATTTTCTTTTCTGTTAAATCCTTTCTCACTTTATTTTGTTTTATTTTTGGCTCCAAACTATTCCTAGAATAGTTTGAAACATGCTCAGGTGTTATTTGGAATATTTCCAAACATATATAAAAGTTTCAGCATTTTTGGAAACTTTGGATTATTTGAAATCAATTATTTATTTGATTTCAGTAACTTCTAAATTTAAAATAAAATGCCAAAAGCATTTTGAAAATCTATTTCACCCGTGACATTTTGTTTTCAACATTTATCAGAAATGATGAACTTTTCTAATATCCATTTTGGAAACTCTAATTTGCCACCAAATTTGAATTGCTTTTGAATATAGAGTTGCTAGGGTTTGCTTTTGTTTTCTTTGCTTTGCTTTTTATTTCATTACATTTACTTGGATGCAAAGAAGAAGACATGAGCACAAACTTTCTATACTCTATTAGGGATTCAGGGATGTGACAACCCACCCCCACTCAAAAGAATCTCGTCCCGAGATTTGGAAGTCGTCGGGAATAGCGCAGGATACTCAAGTCGAAGACGATCCTCTCTTTCCCATGTTACCTCCTTTTCAGAATGATTTGACCATTGAACTTTAAGAAACTTGAGGTTTCGACGTCGAGTGGTACGCTCAGCTTGATCAAGAATACGAACAGGGTATTCTCGGTATGAAAGATTATCTTGGAGATCAAGCGTTTCGTGGTCCACTTCACAGATAGGATCCGAAAAGCAACGCCTGAGTTGCAAGACGTGGGATACATCATGAACCTTGGAAATACGCGGAGGAAGTTCCAATTGGTAGGCAACTTCTCCTCGTTTGGCAAGAATGCGAAAAGGACCGATATAACGACGAGCCAACTTGCCCTTGATACGGAAACGATGGGTACCCTTCATAGGTGTAACCCGAAGGTAAGCCTTCTTGTCAACTTCAAAGGTCACAGCATTATGATGACGATCATATTGGCCCTTTTGACGAGATTGGGCTGTTTTCAACTTTTCACGAACAATGCGAACTTGCTCTTCTGCATCCTGGATCATATCCAGACCAAAGAGTTGCCTCTCTCCGGTTTCTGACCAATTAAGAGGTGTTCGACATCTTCGTCCATAGAGAACTTAAAAAGGAGCTTTGCCCAAGCTTGATTGATAACTATTGTTATAAGCAAATTCGGCGAATGGAAGGCACTTCTCCCAATTCATACCGAACGATATAACACAAGCTTGAAACATATCTTCTAGGATTTGATTCAATCTTTCTACTTGACCACTTGATTGAGGATGGAAAGCAGTGCTAAAAGATAAGTGAGTCCCCATGGCATTCTGAAAACTCTCCCAGAAGCGAGAAGTAAAAATACTTCCACGGTCTGAGTTAATCTCCAGAGGAACACCATGAAGAGACACTATTCGAGAGATATATAACTCTGCTAGCGGGCTAGCTGTTATACTCTCACGAACTGGAAGAAAATGAGCTACTTTGGAAAGACGGTCAATGACCAAAAAGATAGCATTATTTCCTTTCTTGAAGGGTGCCAGCAGGCCTTTGATGTTCTGCCTTAACTCGACAACAAACGTCGCAGTTAGCAACGAACTCAACAATTTCTCTCTTCATCCTAGTCCACCAAAACCTCTGGAATAGGTCCTGATACATCTTAGTACTACCAGGATGAATTGTGAGAGGAGAATCATGAGCCTCCTTAAGGATCAACTGCCGCAGACGTTTGCTCTTAGGAACCACTAGACGGTTCTGAAAGAACACGACGCCTTACTCATTAATAGAGAAATCCCTAGCATTTCCGCTAGCAATATTCTCCTTGATACGGGATATACCCTTATCATATGTCTGCACGGCTATGATTTGATCCCCAAGAGTAGGTTTCGCCACCATGTTAGAAAGGAATCTTTGAGGAACAATGTGAAGGTTTAATTTCCGAAATTCCTCATAGAGATGTGGTTGACCTCGTTGTAACATCAAATTATTACAATAAGACTTACGACTTAGTGCATCAGCCATAACATTGGCCTTCCCCGGGTTGTAAGTTATCCCTAAGTCGTAATATGTGATCAACTCAACCACCATCTTTGCCTGAGATTCAAATCCGGCTGGGTGAAGATATATTTCATACTTTGGTGATTAGTGAATATTTCGCAACGATTACCAAGAAGGTAATGTCGCCAGGTTTTAAGTGCATGGACTACAACTGCAAGCTCCAGATCATCTGTGGGATAGTTATCCTCATGTGGATGCAACTGTCGAGATGCGTATGCAATCACATGACGATCCTGCATGAGAATGCAACCTAATCCTTGTCGCGAGGCGTCGCAATAGATAACAAAGTCCTTCGAAAAATCTGGAGGTAGCAACACAGGTGTGGAAGTGAGGCGGCTTTTTAGTTCCTAAAAACTATGCTCACATTGTGGTGTCCACTCGAACCTTTTATCTTTCTTGAGGAGTTCCGTTAGAGGCTTCGCAACCTTGGAGAAATTCTCGACAAAGCGGCGACAATAGCTCGCTAGACCAAGAAAACTCTTAACTTGCTTAACCGATTCTGGTTGAGTCCAATCAAGGACGGCTTGAACTCTCTCGGGATTGACAACAATACCCTTACCAGAGATTACGTGGCCTAGATAGGTCACTTCTGGTAACGAAAATTCACATTTTGAAAACTTGGCATAAAGGCGATGCTCTCGAAGTTTCATCAATACCAGCGTTAGATGCTCGGCATGTTCTTGTTCGTTCTTTGAGTAGATGATAATATCATTGAGGTATACCACGACGAATTTATCCAAATACTCCATGAAGATTGAATTCATCAAGCGAGAGAAGGTGGCTGCGGCATTAGTTAAACCGAAGGACATGACGGTGTACTCGTATTGGCCATAACGAGTGACAAAAGTCGTTTTTCTAATGTCCCCGTTCTTGATCTTGATTTGATGGTAACCCAACCTCAAATCCATTTTGGAGAAGACTGAGGATCCAGCAAGCTTATCATATAGGTCGTTGATCCTGGGGAGCGGATACTTGTTCTTTATGGTGACAAGATTAACTCGTCGACAATCTACAACCATCCGATCCGCTCCGTATTTCTTTTTGACTAAGAGGATGGGGCAAGCCCAAGGAGAAGAGCTAGGTCGAATGAAACCTTTATTCAAGGCCTCATCTAGCTGCTTATTAAGTTCGGCTAGATCCAGGGGTGCCATCTTATAAGGTCTTCTGGCTATTGGAATGGTTCCCGGAACAAGGTCTATTACAAACTCTACATCCCTGTCTGGTGGAATTCCTGGCAGTTCTTGTGGAAAAACATCCGGAAAGTCATGGACTACCGGAATGTCCTCATGTTCTGGAAGAGGGTTGGCATTGAGGGAATAGAGTTAGCATTTGGCAACTCGAGTAGAGACATTAACTATCTCCCCCGAGGGATGGGTAAGCTGAACATTTCTTAATGGGTATCAATCTTGGCATAATGAGCTGACATCCAGTCCATACCCAAGATGATATTGATATCCGAAGATTTCAGGGCTATCAAAGATGCTAGAAAAACTAGCCTGTCTACTAGAATTTCATTGTCATAGGTTATCCTGGAGGTTTGACACTTACTACCAGGGGTTTGGACAACCAATGGTATTGGCATATCACAAAAGGACATGTTATGCAACTGTGCATAACTTTCTGAAATGAAAGAATGGGATGACCCAGTGTTAAAAAGAACAGACGCTGGGTGATGATTGACAAGGAGCGTGCCCAATATGACGTCGGGATCCTCTGGAGCTTCTTCTGCTGAAACATAGTTCACATGGTCATGTGCAGGAGTTGGCTTCACATAGTAAGCTTTGCCCGACTTGCCTTGCCCAACGGACTTTCCAGGTTGCTTGGAACCCATATTCTAAGGACACTCTCGTGAATAGTGCCCTGGTTCTGCGCACTTGTAACAGATCACATGATTGGCACGTGGTGCAGCATTGCTAGCTGGACCACCATAGGTCTTTGCTGGAGGGTTGGTCTGATTCGCCTCAGGCGCCACATAGGATGGCCTCGGGGTATATCTTGGCGGCGGAGAGCTATTTGGAACCCACAGCCTGCATTTTGGGAACGCGGAACCAGATGGCGAGCCAGAGTCACAGGAGTGCTTCATCGTGGCTTCATAGTCAGTATTACCAGTCTCAGCACTGATCGCTTTGTTGACAAGGGCTTGAAAGCTTGTACATTCGTGGAGGCGCAAGTCACGACGAAGTTCAGGGATCAGACCCTTGCGGAATTTTGCTTGCTTCTTGGCATCAGTTGACACCTCTTCAGTTGCATAGCGGGTGAGGTTACCGAACTCGCGGCTATAAGCATCCATGGTCAATTTTCCCTGGGTGAAGGCACAAAATTCCTCTCGCTTACGGTCCATCACACCCTCTGGAATATGGTGCAGACGAAAGGCTGCACTAAAGTCCACCCATGTGGCTGCTGGTCCGGCAGGACGCATAGCTTCAAAGTTCTCCCACCACAGATTGGCGGGTCCTTCCAGAAAGTACGCCGCAAAGGTCACCTTGTAGGCCTCAGAAACATTTGCAGATCGAATCTTGCGCGATATACTGCACAACCAGTCATCAGCGTCGAGGGGATCGACGGAGTGATGGAACTTCGGAAGATTCAGCTTCACGAAGTCATTGAGGGACACTTCATCATTCCTGGGCTGACGAGCCGTATTTTTCTCAATACGCTCTAGCAAACGGTTGGTCTCTCTTTTGTTTCTTTCCGCCTCAAGCATAACTTCCGCCAGAGAAGGCGGGTGAGGCAATTCCTCCTGCGGTGCTTGAATACCCTCTCCGTGCTCATGGGTAGGGGCACGGTTCAGCATGGTGAACACCATCCTAGCAAACAAATGCACAGCTTAGACTAATATCAACATCAATACTACCTATGGATTAAGAATGCACTGAACACATGGAATGCGGAAATGAACATCCAAACAACATGGTAACAAGCAACTGCTATATATACACCATGGTTCATACAAACCATTACATAGTTCAGTACAACCTTAACCCAAAGAGAAAACTACTGAAAGGATGATACTACTCATCAGAGGCTTTCCAAGCTTCCTATACATTATTTATCTATGCCTCCGGAACTCATCTCACGAAATAAGCATACTCCACAAGACACACAGGACTGTGGAAGTACAACTACTACCATACTACTCTTCCCCTCACAGGTTGAGGCTTCCTCATAAAACAACTCATAAAGGTTGCCTCCATGGCCTGGGAGCTCAACTTGCGGATCAGAAAATACTTGAGCCTGAGACCCCTGAGAACCGTAAGGACACGGGTGTGGCCTTGGTCCCCTGACTGGTGGTAGTAGAGGTCCCCGAAGAGGGGTGACTCCTCCTATAGCAGGCAAGTCAACATGAGCCGGAAGATGGGTCCTAACAGGGTTCAGCATCTCCATATCTCCATACCCTATATGGACTACATGTGCCAGCTATGTCAAGGCCGTCCACAGACGGGCACGTGTAGCAGAGAGCTCCATATGAAGGGCACGAGCATCCCTGTCTCTATTTTCTAACATCTCAGTGGTGGACTGCAGCAGTGGATCCTCCATGGAGGAATCAAAGTAGACCCCACTAAGGTATCCTTCTTCTCCTGGCTGAGTGGCGAGAACATAGAAGAACTCTGAATTCTGCAGCAGTGCATGTCTGGCTCTCATGATGGTCAACATTGAATAGGCAACATCTTGTACTGCCATGTCAATAGTAACCCCCAATCCATAAGACCAATGGATCGACTCCTCAGCTCCAGGGTAATCTGGGAATACCCTAACAGTGCACAGATACTGACTCTGATTAAAATCCCAGTACTGCACCTCCACTGTATACTCTGGGTACCAGCGGTAACCGGCTACTCACATCATCCTGACTAGCATGGCCAAGTGACACGGCACATCAGTGCACATAGTCAGACGGACCACCTGACGAGAAGGACGGCCAGGCATCTGAAAATAGACAGTAATGCAAAGGCATTAGAGGTCTGAAGACAAAATTTCACAGCATAACGGCTGTAAATGCTCAAAAACAATTTTGAGACAACCCACAAAAGATAGGATAGCATAACCACTCAACTATCAAGTTCAATTCCGTGGTCATCAAAGCTTACTTTCTTTCCCTTGGAATAAAAGAAACCTGAAGTAACTCTCGACTCGTTATCCTATAATCTACCAATCATAATACACGAACCTGAGAGAAAGATAAGTAACCTAGTTCTTAATCCCCGTAGAAAAGACGAGAATGACCAGAATAGAATGACCGCAAACGAGAAGCAAGAATCTTACGTTCCTTTCCACAAACAATTCCCTTATATATAACTAAAGCAATTCTAGACTCAACTTCGACCAGTTTGGCTTGGTAATCCTACATTCAGTCAAGCTCTGATACCAACGCTGTCGGGACCCCGATCCTAAGCCATAGGAATCCAGCCTATAACACATCACATCTCTTCGCGGTCTCACGCACGGTTATCTCCATTGTTGCAGCTTTACCTTACCCAGGATTGTTTGCGCCTTTTGACTCGCATATGCAATTGTGTCGCTAGCATTTCGATGTCAAAGAACCTGGGTCGACATGTCTAGTCATAAACTCAAGTGGCGGTTCCGTACAGGGACATGCATACATGACCCAGCAAAGCAGGTGTCGGTCATCAGAGAGTGTAGACGAGTCGTAGCAAGCTACAAGAACTCCATTACACCGCGTGACATTTCCCCAAAGGGACACACACATCAGCTAAGAAGGACACATGCCGGTCAACCAATGTGTCCGGAGCAGTAGAAAACTACCATGGCTCGGTGGAAACACAAAGGGGCATTTTCCCGTAAGGAGTACTACTAAGGCATACGACTAGGTGTTCGAACCCCATACATATCAAGTACAACACACGTACTCATGGCATACCCAATATGCATAGATACATCGATGGCATCACAACATAACCATAAACATACAAACTTTATCTAGAAGGCTCGGAAGAGCCTCACACATAATATTACACAGATAAGGGTCTTACGACCCATCATCACAAGTCATTCAAACAAGTCTTACAAGCCAGCGGAAGATTTAAACTATCTGAGTATAGACATATGGAAAGGTAAAAGGCACATGGCCTGACTATCTACAGACCCAACCTAGGGAGAGATCGTAGCTGGGACACCAGCTACTCGTCTTCGTCAACGTCTAGATAGAACCAACCATTAGGGTCATTAACATCCTCTGCAACAATTTCTTAAGCAAACGTCAGTACAAAAGTACTCAGCAAGACTCCAGAATAATCTATCTACTCATGCAATGTATCAACAAGGTGTTGTGGGGTTTCATGCAGAAAGCCAGCTTTGACTCTTGGCTAGACCAACTACATTTTTAAATAGTTTTGACAACTGTGTTTTCTTGCACACGAGTCCACTAGCTCCACAACAATACACCATCATGGAATCATTCCATCTTCCTACGGAAATGCCATCCACGAAACTCACACTTATCTTGATACTTTTATGAGTAACCATTAAAGTTGTCTATGAACAACATATGTTTCCAAGTAGTCTATATCCGCGGAGGCTACTATTCGAATAGATCATAACCCTGCAGAGGTGTACTTCTTCACACACGCTCTCGCCACTTATCGCTATGTGCACGTCATGCACCTTGCAACCTTCAAGCGGAAGCCCAGCGAGGGAGTCGGCCACGACCGTTAAACACGCTAATACCCAGTCTAGGTTTATCGCCTATCAGAGGGTAACCCGCACGGAAGTCCGGCCGAGGTTTCCGCCACGGCCCCAAACGATGTGCGCAGGGTTGCCAAGCCCACCATCTGGGTGCCACTTGGTACACCGTCCCACTGCCTACCGCGTCATAGCCCACCTCTAAGGTCAGCACTATGCATGGCCTCCAGCATGACTATAAACACCAGAAACTACTTGCAACTCCTAGACCGACTACTAGACGATTAATAAGTCGAGAGGGTCAATTAAGTATCCCAAGGTGTGGTAGTATCTACTCTTGGATTACATACACGGAACTCAGTTCCTAAGAGCGGTTCCAATGAAACAACCCGCAATGTACTCCTACATAGGTTTCACCGGTACCTTTAGCAAATCAGCTACAACACACAACTTATTAAGTGAACACATTCTCACGATCCTGTTCATCACCCATATGACAGACCAGACACAACTCTAAGCATAGTATGCATAGCAGGATAAGACACATCAGGGCTCAAGCATCTACCAGGTATGCTAGGTTGCTAGGTTTAGTTAATTACTGCGACAAAGACAGGTCATGCCAAGGAATGGGTTTATCTAACGTGGTAAAAGCATTTGAAGCATTTTGATCTAATGCAATAAATAAGAGCAGGAGCGAGAACATGGGATTTATCGGGATGATCAAAATTGTTGCTTGCCTTGTTGCTCAAAAGAGGGGTGATATCCATCAGTCGGATAATCAGTCGTATCCGAAGGGGCGGGGCCTACCGAATAACAACATTCAAATATTAACAATCATATGCAACAATCATGATGCATGAACATGGCATGAAATGAAGGGTGATATGATTCAATGTGGTTGGTGAAACCTTAGTTTGCATCTCGTTTGAAATCCAAATTCAAATATCATTTGAAATGGCATATTTATCTTAAGCATTTAATTATTTTGACCTGATGCTCTTTCATAACTTTGTTTTTCATGCATGAAAGTAGCACCACTGTGTTCATAGATTTTTTCTGATCAATTTGCATATATTATTTGTCTGATTTGGAGTTATATTCAAATTTCTATGAATTTCCAAAATTTGCAATTATTCTAGAATTATTTAAAACAAGAATTATATTTATTGCATCAGCATGACATCAGCAGGTTAGCTCGCCGTTGGAAGTCAAACCTGACCAGTGGGACCCATAGGTTAGTAACTCTAGCCAGTTTTAGATTAAGTTTAAACTTAATTAGCTAATTAACATAGCTGGACCCACATGTCAGTGGCTATTTGGCTTTTAATAAAACTTCTATTTTTATTTTAACTAAACCTAATTAGTCTGGGCTGGCCCCACTTGTCATAGGCTCAGGGGGGTTGAACCCACCGGCGACGAGGTCGATCTCGCCGGCGGTGAGCCTCGGGCAGCACCAGAGACGGCAGAGGGCGTCGGAAACGCGTCTCCGATGACCATTCGAGCGGCAGAGGGCACAGGAAGAACGGCCCCTCAGTGGCGCGCACGATGGAACAAACCCCAGGGGCTGGGGTGGCCAGAATCGACGCCGACAACGAGCTTGGCGGCGGCCGAAGCTCGGGCATCGTCGAGGTCATCAAAAACGGGGGCAAAACGCATGGGGCTGGGCTCCTAGAGCACCTATGCGACGAGCTGGAGCTGTTGCAGGCCTCAGATAGACCAACCTGTCACCGTAGGGGCACCGGCGACGAGCTACAATGGCGGTCCTCGTCGGGCTCCGATGAAACTAGGCCTAGAGCTCGGGAAAGAGAGGGGAAGATGGGGGAAAACACTCCGGAGCCCACTGCGGTGACGAGGGGATGCTCAGGCTGCTCGGGGAGGCACTGGATCCGGCGAATCGACGGTGGCTTGCCGGCGGCCGAGGGTTGAAGACGACGGTGACGAGGGCGTTGCAGGGCTCGGGGGCTCTTCTCCTTTTGCAGGGACGACCAACTCGTCGAGGCGGAGCGAACAGCACACTCAGAGGCGAGGGAGGACGACCGGAGCGATGGCTAGCTCGAGCTCGAGCTCGCAGCAATGGGGGCCGAGAGAGAGATGTAGGGGGCGAGTGAGGAGGGGGAGAGGATGGGAACGAGCCCGGGGAGGCTTATCCTCCCTCTCGAGCTCATACGGGTGAGACAGGCACGCACATAGGTGCGTGGGTGCGCCGGGAGAAGCGGTGGCCAGCTCCTGCTCCGACTCACGAAGGAGGAAGACGATAGAAGGGGAGGAGATGGGCGTGGGCCAAGGTAAGCGCGAGATAACACTTTTCCCATTTTTTTCATTTCTGTTTCTATTGAATCCTTTCTGACTTTGTTTTGTTTTATTTTTGGCTACAAACTATTTCCAAACATATATAAAAGTTTCAGCATTTTTGGAAACTTTGGATTATTTCAAATCAATTATATATTTGATTTGAGTAACTTTTAAATTTAAAATAAAAAGCCAAAAGCATTTTGAAAAATATTTCACCCGTGATATTCTGTTTTTAACATTTATCAGAAATGATTAACTTTTCTAATAGTCATTGTCGTGGGTATAAGTCTGACAGTAGATGTATGGCGTACGAAAGGATGGGCAGAGCCTTAGCTACGACGAGGATGTATGAGTTCAGGCCCCTCTACGGTGGAGGTAAAAGACCTACGTCTTAGTGCTCTTGGGAGGTTAGTGTCGAGTGGATTATAGGATTATAGCAAGTGCCAACCCTTGCACCAGTGGGGAAGGGCGGCTTATATAGAATGCGCTGCCCTTCATAATGGCCCGATGGACAAGGGTGGAATAGTGGCCAATAAATGCTTATGTTACAGGTAACGTAAGCCTTAAATGCTAATAATGGTGTATTAAAATGTATGACCGTTGCCCTCCTGGGAGGTTACGATGTACAGAGCGGATTCCAGTCGGTACGTTAAATATGCTCCGAGTGGATCGTCGCCGACTGGATGATGGGGGTGTCCTTAGTTCAGTCAGAACTGTCTAAGGGCCTTGTCTTCTATGAAGGGTAGTCCTTGGGTAGGACCTATAGGGAAGGCCTATGACCCTACCCTGGGACTATAACCCCATCATTAGTCCCCGAATGGATCGGGGTTGGAACGATGAAGTGATGTCTGGAGTATGGAACCGACTGGTATGGAGGTGACTTTGGCGTTGTTTGCCTCGATCCATTTTATCCTTTCAACCAGTGATCCGAGTGAATTTACGAGTGAAACGAACTGTCAGGGACCGAGTGCTTCCGCGGAATCTTTCGACATGACTGGTCAAACTAACAGCGCCGGATTTTCCGGGATCCTCAAATTTCGGTTGCCGCGCGCTCAGCGGGGACGACGACATCGCCATCGAGTAGGTTTTGCCTCCTCGATTACCGCGCCTTTATCTTCTCCACTAACCTTGCAGCGGACGGTTGGGGGGATAAGATCTCAGGTCCACCTGTTAGTGACCCAGTCGGAAGCCTATTTAAGCCTCTCCGGTGGGATTTCCTGTTGCGCTGCTCAACCTCCTCTCATTAATCTCGCTCCTTCCGCAGCTCTCTGCACACCTCAAGCCTCCTCCTTCCCCTCCTCCTCTGCGAATCCGTCGCCTTCGCCATGACGAAAGGGCAGACCAGCAAGCTCGAGTCGCAGAAGAAGAAGAAGAAGGGGGTGGCCCCTACTCAGCGCCGGCGGCGGGCGCTGCCGGCGGGTTGGATCCAGGGGGATTTCCTCCCCTCCTCGGTGACGGAGAACGTCGTGTTGGAGCTGGTGGAGCATGGCATGGTCGTCAACAAGTCCTGGAGGAGGAGGGGAGCGTGTTCTGCTTCTCAGCCATGTGGCCAGAGGCTTCTCCTTGCCTCCCCATCCTTTCTTCCGAGGTATCATGACTTACTTCGGGGCGTAGCTCCATCACATTCCTCCAAATGCAATAGCTCACCTTGCTGCATTCGTCACCCTCTGCGAGTGCTTCATTGGATGCCCTCCTCACTGGCGGCTCTTTAAGTATGTCTTCTCCGCTAGATCCCAAACTATCAAAAAGCTTAGCCAGTCGGACGATAAGACCCACATCCTCCAGCTCTGCGGGGGTTTAGGCTTCCAGAAGAAAACAAAGAGTAGCTATCCCTCTCTCCAGCTATCCGAGTCAGTCAGGAACTGGCAATCGTCCTGGTTCTATTGCCAGGACATTGCTTGTCCGAATGCTTCGAGTGGGTTGCCACCTTTTAGTTTAGACCGTCCGGGCCCTCCCAGGAAGCTTGCGCTCTCTAAGGGGGAAAGGATCCACATCCAACCTTTGGTCGACGCGCTGATAGCCGTCGTCCGTAAGGGAGTCACCGGCACGGACCTCCTGGAGACTTTTCTGGGTTGGCGCATCCAGCCGCTGCAGGCCCGACACCACGCCATATGGCACTACGCGGGGCCATCGGATTCCACTCGGTCTCACCCAGAGGACGTGAGCGGGGACACTGTGAGTGCGTGGGTCCGCGGCATCACAGGCGCGTGTGATAACCCTGTGGGAGCCCGGCGGGTGAATCCCTTCCGCACCGAAAATCCTCCTGCGAATGAGGTGAGTACATCTTGTCGAGTGCTTTTAATCTTCTTAGCTTTATTGCTTTTCTTGTCCCGCTGACTGACGTTGCCAACTGTGTTTTGTGTAGGAGTGGACTAACTGGCATTCTGCAGTGTTAAACGGGAATCCAGCCGAGGAAGAGGAGGGCAGCCAGGAGGGCAGTGCGGATAGCGCCGAGTACGTCTCTGACAGTGGGGAAACGGAGGAGTCGGAAGAGGAGGAGGAGGAGGATGGGGAGCAGAGCTCGCCACCCTCACCACCCGAGCACCGAACCAAGCGCCGTCATGACCCCACTGCTCCGGCGTCTCCTCCCGCGGTTCCGAGTGCTCCACCAGCTCCTCCCGTGGCTCCGAGTGCTCGGAGCGTGAAGAGAGCCAGGGGTGCTTCTGCCGAGCCCGTGAACCAGCCGTCCAAGGTGGCCAAACCTGGTGGGCCTAAGCCTTGGAAAGCTTTGCCTCGGATGAGGATCGTTGTTCCGGTCGCCTCAGCGTAAGTGTCTTGTTCTTCTATCTTCCTTTGGTATCTGATTGAACTTCTCTTTTTGGGAACTCATGCTTATCCATCGAGTGAATTTCACTCAACAGAGGTGCTACCTCCACCACCTCTCTGTCGCGCCAGGACGATGATCCCATGGACGCTCATAACCCCGCCACGTCCCAGCAAGGTACGTTGTAACGACTCCGAGAGCTGCATTACTGTTTCGCGAGTGCTGTCTTTGATCTTGACCTTTTTCTTTAATTTCATTTTGTTCAGTCGGGCTTCCTTCGGAGGTGATCCATCTGGAGGACGACGAGCAAAGGGGGTCGGAGCCAGCTTTGGCGCCTGTCCCTGGGGTTATCCCATCTGCTGCCAGTCCCACCATGAACGTGCCGCCGACTGAGACGGTGGCCCTCACGGCGGAACCGACTGGAGCCGAGCTCGGGATGCCCAGGGAGTCTTCTGCTGCGCCGGGTCCGTCGGCCGTTCAATATGATGCCCGGCGCCTCCCGGAAGATCAGGTAGGAGCCGCCAAGGGCGCCATGATGCGGGTGGAGCTGATGGTGGGCGACGCCAAGGGAGCGTATGACTCCATCGCGTCCCTGTACAAGAAGAGCTTGGAGCTCCGGGACGATATCCGAGTAAGTGCGCTAGTAAGTGTTTACTTTCCTCTTGTTACCCACTGGGGGTTTCAGCGATATACTCGGATACAGTAGGATGATTTTGTAGTGGGTTCACTCCGAGTGAACCCAGTGGGTGTAGTCCCCGAGACTTCTGCCGAGTGCTTGCACCGGCAGTTGTCCTTATATGTATTTTCCGTAATCTGAACAGATCAGAGCTGATCTGCCCGAATGGTACCAGTGGGGGCACTCCGAGTGCACCCACTGGGTGTAGTCCCCGAGAGTAGTGTTACTCAGGTCGAGTAATAGTAATCTCATAGTGTTGTTGGTTTGATATGGAGCTCAATAGGGCCGACCTGTTTGAGCTTCATACCAGTGGGGTCACTCTCAGTGAACCCACTGGGTGTAGTCCCCGAGACCGCTGTCCATTGCTTGCATCGGCAGGGGTCTGAAGAACTTTGAGCTTTGATTGTTTTGCCATATCTGTGGATACTTTTTCCTTGTTGAATGTGGCTGATCCTCCCTTTGTGTCTCTTTGGCAAAAGACTTGTGAAATGGGATCGGCGTACAATGCTCTGAAGGCTGAGAAGATTCAGCTTGCTGCGGACTTGGAGGTGGATGTGAATGACCTGGCTGGTGTGAAGAATGCTCTTGCTGACCGAGAGAAATCTTTTGAGGAATCCCTGGAGACCAACAAGGCACTGGTGGCCGAGGTAGACAAAATGAAGAAGGAGAGATCTGACTGGATGGCTCAGCTGAAGGTGATGAACACTCGATGCAGAGCGCAGGAGAACTACGTCAATGACTAGGCGAGGAAGATGGTCGCACTGCTTGGCGGTAAGATCTTGCCGAGTATTTTTTGACTTTGGAGTTCACTCCGCGCTTATTTTCTGCTTGTCTTTTCTTTGCAGATTTCTGTCGGGATGTTGAGGCTGAAGCAGCCAAAATTGAACGGTCGCTTGTTTCGAATGTTCCACTCAGCGATGAAGCCAACCGGGACATGCTCCGAGCGCATTCTCGCCTTAACAGGGTGGGACCTTTCATTGGCCGCCTGAGAAAAGTTGTTGGCTGAATCGACAAGGCGCTGTGGCCAGAAGACGACTCCCGGAGCGAAATAGATGGGTTGATGACTCGGCTGGAGGACGTCCCAGGCAGAGTGTAGGCATGGAAGAAGTCTGCCGCTCGGTGTGGGGCGGACGTGGCGCTATCTCTGGTCCGAGTGCACTGCAAGGAAGCCCGTGAAGAAAAGTTGAAGACGTTGCAGGTCGCCAACACCAAGAAGCTTCGATTCGAAGATTTCATGGAGACCTTCCTCGACACAGCCAGTCGCATTGCAGACGGAATCGACCTCGACACCTTTGTGGAGCCTGCCAGTCCCGACGACGCTTGAAAAAACTTTACGTTAACGCACATTTACTTTGGTATGCCGAGTGGTATCTGTATTAAACTTTGGCCACTATTGTTGGCCGTCACATTCGTGGTTCGGTGTGGATAAACTTGATTCACACCGAGCCGACTGATCGTAGATCCAACTTGAATTCGAATCGGATCTTTTGCTCTTCTTTCGCTGAGTTTTTTTTTGACACGATTTTGGCTCGTGGTTTTTGTTTGGCATCTCTTGGTGAAACCAATGGCAAACGTGCGGAGCATGTAGTTGTCAGTTGTCTTCACATCCACATGAGCCTCAATGAGGGTCTGCTAAGCCTCCGAGTGCACACTCGGAGCGAGTTTTTACTTAGGCGACTCTTGGTCGCGGCTAAGTCCCTGAGTGTGACTTTTCGTGCACACTCGGAGTGAGTTGTTACTCATGTAGTTGTCAGTTGTCTTCACATCCACATGAGCCTCAATGAGGGTCTGCTATGCCCCCGAGTGCGCACTCGGAGCAAGTTTTTACTTAGGCGACTCTGGGTCGCGGCTAAGTCCCCTAGTGTGACTTATCGTGCACACTCGGAGTGAGTTGTTACTCATGTAGTTGTCAGTTGTCTTCACATCCACATGAGCATCAATGAGGGTCTGCTAAGCCTCCGAGTGTATCTCGAGTATACACTCAGAGCAAGCCTTTTACTTAGGCGACTCTGAGCCGCAGCTAAGTCCCCGAGTGTGACTTTTCGTGCACACTCAGAGTGAGTTGTTTACTTAGGCGACTCTGGGTCGCAGCTAAGTCTCCGAGTGTGACTTTTAGTGCGCACTCGGAGCGAGTTGTTTACTTAGGCGACTCTGGGTCGCAGCTAAGTCTCCGAGTGTGACTTTTAGTGTGCACTCGGAGCGAGTTTGTACTTAGGAGACTCTGGGTCGCAGCTAAGTCCCCGAGTGTGACTTTTAGTGCACACACGGAGCGAGTTTGTACTTAGGCGACTCTGGGACGCAGCTAAGTCTCCGAGTGTGACTCTTAGTGCACACTCGGAGCGCGTTCGTACTTAGTCGACTCTGGGTCGCAGCTAAGTCTTCGAGTGTGACTCTTAGTGCACACTCGGAGCAAGTTTTTACTTAGGCGACTCTGGGTCGCAGCTAAGTCCCCGAGTGTGACTTTTAGTGCACACTCGGAGCGAGTTTGTACTTAGGCGACTCTGGGTCGCAGCTAAGTCTCTGAGTGTGACTCTTAGTGCACACTTGGAGCGCGTTTGTACTTAGGCAACTCTGGGTCGCAGCTAAGTCTCCGAGTGTGACTCTTAGTGCACATCGGAGCGAGTTTGTACTTAGGTGACTCTGGGTCGCAGCTAAGCCCCCGAGTGTGACTTTTAGTGTACACTCGGAGTTAGTTTTTTAGACCGGAGTCTGCAAACGCGGAAGAATTTCGAATCGGCAAGAAATCAATCTGCTTTGTATTACTTCAATGGTACTTGTTCTTTACATTGTCTCCGTCGGCGGTTACGTGTAGAAGCGCTTCAGTAGATCTCCATTCCATGCTCGCGGCTCGTCCGTTTCCCTGTCGAGGTTGTAGAGTCGATATGCTCCGTTGTTCAGCACCTTAGAGATGATGAACGGTCCTTCCCATGCGGGAGCCAACTTGTGTGGTCTCTGCTGATCCACTCGGAGCACCAGGTCGCCTGCTTGGAATGTGCGGCTCCTCACGTGCCGCGCCTGAAATCACCACAGATCTTGTTGATAAATTGTTGAACGGATCAGTGCCATCTCGCTCTTCTTCTAAAAGATCCACTCCGTCTTGCCTGGCTTGCTCTGCTTCGGCTTCGGAGAAGAGTTCGACCCGTGGAGAGTTGTGAAGCAAGTCACTCGGAAGGACTGCCTCTGCTCCATAAACGAGGAAGAACGGGGATCGCCGTGTCGATCTATTCGGAGTTGTGCGGAGGCCCCACAACACCGAAGGAAGCTCGGTGACCCATGCGGCGGCGGCATGTCCAACTTCTCGCAGGAGTCGAGGCTTCAACCCTTGAAGAATAAGTCCATTCGCCCGCTCTGCTTCCCATTTGTTTGGGGGTGTGCCACGGATGCATAATCCACTAGGATACCATGGCCTGTGCAAAAACCTTTGAACCTGTCAGAGTCAAAGTTTGTGCCATTATCAGTGATTATGTTGTGCGGAACTCTGTATCTGGCGATGATGTCTCTGATAAATTTGATGGCCATAAGGGCATCAAGCTTCTTGATGGGCTTGGCTTCAAAACACTTGGTAAACTTGTCGACTGCTACCAGCAGATGAGTGAATCCTCCTTGGCCTGTTCTGAATGGTCCGACTGTATCTAATCCCCACACGACGAATGGCCAAGCAAGAGGAATTGTCTTCAGCGCAGGCGTTGGCTTGTGGGACTTGTTTGAATAGAACTGACAGCCTTCGCAACGGTCGACCATATCTTTTGCCATTTCATTGGCCTGCAACCAGAAGAAACCAACTCTGAATGCTTTGGCGACGATTGCCCTTGAGGAGGCATGATGTCTGCAGGTTCCCGAGTGGATTTCTTCCAAGATTAATTGTCCCTCCTCAGGAGAGATACACCACTGAAGGACGTCTGAGACACTTTTCCTGTATAACTGGTCATCAATGACGATGAAGGACTTTGATCTGCGAACAATCTGCCTAGCTTGGACTTCGTCTTCTAGTAACTCTTGCCTCATGTTGTACGCAATGAACAACACAGTCCATTCGGGAATGACAGCTAGAATCTCCATGATCAAATCAACCACAACGGGGACCTCAATTTCAGTCGGATCTGTTGAGCTCTTCGGTTGTACTGGTTCCTCTATAAAAGGATCTTCTTTCACCGAGGGGAGGTGTAGGTGCTCGAGGCAGACATCACTCGGGACTGGTCTCCGAGTGGATCCAAGTTTTGCCAATTCATCTGCTGCTTGGTTTTTCAGTCGGGGAACATGGTGAAGTTCCAGACCTTCAAATTTCTTCTCGAGCTTCCTTACTGCGTTGCAGTATGCAGTCATGGTGGGGTTCCTTACATCCCATTCCCTCATTACTTGATTAACCACCAGATCTGAGTCACCATACACCATCAGGCGACGGACGCCGAGTGTGATGGCCATGCGCAACCCGTAAAGGAGAGCTTCGTACTCTGCTTCGTTGTTGGAAGAATCAAAATGTATCTGCAACACATACTTGAGTTTATCACCTTTTGGGGATATGATCACTACGCCGGCGCCGGAGCCATTCAACATCTTGGACCCATCGAAGAACATGGTCCAATGAGCCGAGTAGATGTGAGTCGGTTGTTGTTGTTCTACCCATTCTGCTATGAAGTCAGTCAGAGCTTGAGACTTTATAGCTTTCTTGGCTTCGAACTTGAGGTCGCAGTATAGCATCTCCATTGCCCACTTTGCCACTCGGCCTGATGCATCTCGATTGTGGAGAATTTCCGACAACGGAGCATTAGATATGACAGACACCGAGTGGTCTTGGAAATAATGAGCCACCTTCTTTGCAGTCATGTAGATCCCATAAATAAGCTTGTGATAATGGGGATACCTCTGCTTGGAAGGAGTCAGGACTTCAAAGACATAATATACTGGCCGCTGAACCTTGTACGCTTTGCCTTCTTCTTCGCGTTCGACTGTCAGAACGGTGCTGACGACTTGATTTGTAGCCGCGATGTACAGAAGAAGGGGTTCTTTACTTAGCGGGGCAGTAAGAACCAGCTGGGTGGAAAGCAGGGCTTTGAGGTCGTCGAATGCAATTTAGGCTTCGTCTATCCACTCGAAGGTATCTGACTTCTTCATGAGTCGGTACAGAGGTAACGCCTTCTCGCCGAGTCGAGCGATAAACCTGCTCAAAGCAGCTAGGCAACCTGTGAGCCTTTGAACATCATGTATTCTTACCGGCCGCTCCATTCGGACAATGGTCCCGATCTTTTCGGGGTTGACATCGATCCCTCGTTCGAAAACGAAGAAACCGAGTAACTTCCCGCTGGGAACGCTGAATGATCACTTGGCTGGGTTGAGCTTGCTATCGTACCTACGTAGGTTGGCGAATGTTTCTGCCAAGTCAGTCAGCAGGTCGGAACCTTTGCGTGACTTGACTACGATATCGTCCATATATGCCTCCCCATTTCGACCGATCTGGTCAAGGAGGCATTTTTGGATCATGCGCATAAAAGTTTCTCCTGCATTCTTCAAACCGAATGGCATAGTGATGTAACAGAAACACCCGAATGGGGTGATGAAGGCTGTTTTTAATTCATCAGGACAATACAGACGGATCTGATGATACCCCGAATAGGCATCAAGGAAGGATAAACGCTCGCAACCCGCAGTCGAATCAACAATTTGATCAATGTGGGGGAGCGCGAAGTGATCTTTCGGACAGACCTTATTGAGATGCTTGAAATCGATGCACATACGGAGAGACTTGTCCTTCTTGGGCACCATGACAACATTAGCGAGCCACTCGGAGTGGTGTACCTCGCGAATGAAGTTGGCTGCCAAAAGTTTAGCCACCTCCTCTCCGATTGCCTTCCTCTTGTGTGTGGCGGACCGACGCAGGCGTTCTCGGACAGGCCGAGCGGCAGGATCCACATGCAATCGGTGCTCAGCCAACTCCCTGGGTACACCTCGCATGTCAGCAGGCTTCCATACAAAAATGTCCCAGCTCTCACGGAGGAATTGGATGAGCTCGGCTTCCTATTTTGGATCAAGGGTGGTGGAGATGTTTGTCGGGGCGGCGGTGTCGTCCGTCGATGGATGTTGACTTTCTTCGTGTCTCCCACCGACTGGAATGCGGACTCGGAAGCTGGCTTCTTTGAACACATCAGGTCAGCGGGGTCGGCGGTCTTCTTGTACTCGTCCAGCTCGAGAATAGCCATCTGCTGATCAGCAATCCTCGACCCCTGCTGCAGACACTCCTCGTCCCGCTGCCGATTGCCTGTGACCGTAATCACACCTTTGGGACCTGGCATCTTCGGCTTCAAATAGTAACATGGACGGGCCATGAAACGTGCATATGCCGGACGGCCCAGAATCGCATGGTACGCACTCTGGAAGTCCAGCACCTCGAATGTCAGCTTCTCCTTGCGGAAGTTCTTGTCAGAGCCGAAGACGACATCCAACGCAATCTGGCCGAGTGATTTGGCCTTTCGTCCTGGGACGACTCCGTGGAACTGCATATTGCTCTCGCTAAGTTTGGACATCGGAATGCCCATCCCCTTGAGAGTGTCGGCGTACATGATGTTCAAGCCGCTGCCGCTGTCCATGAGGACTTTGCGCAGCCTGACTCCTTCCACCACCGGGTCGACGACCAGAGCTTGCCTCCTTGGGGTGGGTACGTGTGCTGGATGGTCCGACTGATCAAAGGTGATCGTAGTCTGTGACCACTTGAGGAACGTGGGGGTGGATGGGGTTGCCACGTTCACCTCCCTGTTAACCAGCTTTAGTCGACTTTTGCTTTCCACATCAGCAAAAATCATCAACGTTGCATGGACTTGGGGGAACGGATCCTCCTTTTCCTCATCATCCTGCTCGGTGTCCTTCTCACTCGGTTGTCCATCACCGAATCCTTGGATCAGGAGGCGACACTGCCGAGTGGTATGCTTCAGCAATATGACATTGCCTTCTTCATCCGTCTTCGTGTGGATTGGACACGGTTAATCTAGGATGAAGTTTCCTAACTGCCTCTTCTTGGGGGTGTACTGAGCTTTCCCCTTGCCTTTGAACTTGGCATTTGTAACAGCAGTTGCCTCTGCGTGCGGAGTGGATTGAGCCTTCTGCTTCTGCTTCCGACTGCTATTTCCATCTCCATCGACGACTGACTTATGCTTGCCGATACGTATGCGGTCCTCCTCTTCACCATTTGCATAGCGCGCGGCTATCTCCATCATCTTGCTCATGGAGATGTCGCCTGTCCGACCGAACTTCAGGTACAGGTCTCTGTACCGCACACCTGCCTTGAAGGCGCTGACTGCTTGATGCTCTGTGACGTTCTCCACCATGTGGTAGAGGGTCGTCCAGCGCTGGATGAAATCGCGCAAGGGCTCGTTCTGCTTCTGGACACAGTGCTGGAGCTCTATGAGACCAGCAGGGCGTTTGCACGTACCCTCGAAGGTCCTGATGAAGACTCGGGACAGATTTGCCGAGCTGTAGATACTTGACGGAGCTAACTGGTTTAGCCAAGCTCGCGCCGAGCCGTCGAGCATCACGGGGAGATGTTTCATGGCGACATGGTCAACTCCGCCCCCGATGTGGACCGCCACTTTGTAGTCGTCCAACCAAGTTTCTGGTTTGGACTCTCCCGTGAACTTGCTGATTCCCGTCGCCAATCGGAAGTTGGGAGGGATGTCAGCTAAGCGGATGGCCCGAATGAAGCACTCGGGGCCAGAAACGACGGTCCAGCTTCCACTCGGGCGGTCTCTATCGTGACCATCACGGTGGGCTCGACTTCTGTCGACCTTCTTCTGGGCGATGTACCCTCTTGCGTCAGGCCTTGGATCATGCGCGTCACTGACCGAACGACGATCATCGTGATGCCGTGGCCCGTAAGGCCCACCCCACGGAGGAGTACGCGAACGGCGACGATCTTCTGCATGAGACCGAATGGGAAGCGGATTCCGTCTCAGGTCCCAGGAACGGCTGCCTCCTCTGCGCCGCTGATGAGAGTCGGGACTGAAAACCGACCGATGCGTGTTCGCGTGAACATAACTGTTGTGGATCCTGTTGTGTGACTGGGAGACCGCCGAATTTTGCTGCTGCGTCGTATGCAACAGGGCACGGATCTGCTTGATTCCTCTACCAGCCTCTGAATCAGTCGGCTGGAGAGAATCGGCTATCCTGGCAGCCGTAGACAAGTTGAGGATGGGTGTGCGGAACACCTCGACGTTGCTCTGGCGAGAGCGTCGACTGGAAGAATGATGGTGTTGACGATGAGCGCCGGATGTTTCTCCGAACTCACGCTCGTTCCGTCCAGTCCCGAGGGGACTTTCGTGGGAATCAGCCATGAGAACTTCGGCTGCAGGTCCGCGACCCGGATACTGAGAAGGTAGCTCACTCGGAACTGACCCCGAGCACTGGGATGGCGGCGGGACTACAACCGATTCGAGCACCGCCACTTGAGAGGACGCGCTCTGTCGCGCCTGGGCGTGTAGCACCCAACGCTGGAGCCGTGGACGATGGGATCGCTTTTTGCGGCGCGTGACGGGAGCGAGGATCGACACCGGGGCCGATGACTGGAGAAGAAGAACACCGCAGGAACTGGCACGGAAGTGCGTAGCCCCGCGACTGGGAAGCGCCTCGACGTCGAGGGGCGCATCCCGAAGCCATGCCGAATCGTCGGCGATGAAGGAGAGGGCACCGAAGAGGATCTCATGACCCATGCACAGATCTCCGTCGGATGACATGACGAAAAGATGAAATCGCAAACTCGCCGGAAGTCGCTTAGACGCCTGCCCCCACGGTGTGCGCCAACTATCGTGGGTATAAGTCTGATAGTAGATGTATGGGGTATGAAAGGAGGGGCAGAGCCTTAGCTACGATGAGGATGTATGAGTTCAGGCCCCTCTACGGTGGAGGTAAAAGACCTACGTCTCAGTGCTCTTGGGAGCTTAGTGTCGAGTGGATTATAGGATTACAGCAAGTGCCAACCCTTGCACCAGTGGGGAAGGGCGGCTTATATAGAGTGCGCTGCCCTTCGTAATGTCCCGGTGGACAAGGGTGGAATAGTGGCGAATAAATGCTTACGTTACAGGTAACATAAGCCTTAAATTCTAATAATGGTGTATGAAAACGTATGACCGTTGCCCTCCTGGGAGGTTACGATGTACAGAGTGGATTCCAGTCGGTACGTTAAATATGCTCCGAGTGGATCGTCGCCGACTGGATGATGGGGGCATCCTTAGTTCAGTCAGAACTGTCTAAGGGCCTTGTCTTCTATGAAGGGTAGTCCTTGGGTAGGACCTATAGGGCAGGCCTATGACCCTACCCTGGGACTATAACCCCATCAGCCATTTTGGAAACTTTAATTTGCCACCAAATTTGAATTGCTTTTGAATATAGAGTTGATAGGGTTTGCTTATGTTTTCTTTGCTTTGCTTTTGATTTCATTACATTTACTTGGATGCAAAGAAGAAGACATGAGCACAAACTTGCTATACTCTCTTAGGGATTCAGGGATGTGACAATCGTCATGTGATTTCATACGCATCTCGATAGTTGCGTCCACATGAGGATAATTATCCCACACATGATCTTGAGCTTGCAGCTGTAGTCCATGCACTAAAAACCTGGCGACATTACCTTCTTGGTAATCGTTGCAAAAATTTTACTGATCACCAAAGTCTGAAATATATCTTCACCCAGCCGGATTTGAATCTCCGGCAAACACGGTGGGTTGAGTTGATCACAGATTACGACTTAGGGATAACTCACACCCCGGGGAAGGCCAATGTCATGGCTGATGCACTAATCCCTAAGTCTTATTGTAACAATCTGATGCTACAACGAGGTCAACCACGTCTGTATGAGGAATTTCGAAAGTTAAACCTCCACATTGTCCCTCAAGGATTCCTTTCTACCCTGGTGACGAAACCTACTCTTGGGGATCAAATCATAGCTGTGCAAACATATGATAAGGGTATATCCCGGATCAAGGAGAATATTGGTAGCGGAAACGCTAGGGATTTCTCTATTAATGAGCAAGATGTCGTGTTCTTTTAGAACCGTTTAGTGGTTCCTAAGAGCTAACGTCTGCGGCAGTTGATCCTTAAGGAGGCTCATGATTCTCCAATCACCATTCATCCTGGTAGTACAAAGATGTATCAGGACCTACGCTAGAGGTTTTGGTGGACTAGGATGAAGAGAGAAATTGTTGAGTTCGTTGCTAACTGCGACGTTTGTCGTCGAGTTAAAGCAGAACATCAAAGGCCTGCTGGCACCCTTCAACCTTTAGCTATTCCTGAATGGAAATGGGATAAACTTAGTATGAATTTCATCACTGGATTTCCCAGGACCAAGAAAGGAAATAATGCTATCTTTGTGGTCATTGACCGTCTTTCCAAAGTAGCTCATCTTCTTCCAGTTCGTGAGAGTATAACAGCTAGCCAGCTAGCAGAGTTATATATCTCTCGAATAGTGTCTCTTCATGGTGTTCCTCTAGAGATTAACTCAGATCGTGGAAGTATTTTTACTTCTCGCTTTTGGGAAAGTTTTCAGAATGCCATGGGGACTCACCTATCTTGTAGCACCGCTTTCCATCCTCAATCAAACAGTCAAGTAGAAAGAGTGAATCAAATCCTAGAGGAAATGCTCCGAGCTTGTGTTATATCGTTCGGTATGAATTGGGAGAAGTGCCTTCCATTCGCCGAATTTTCTTATAACAATAGTTATCAGTCAAGCTTGGGCATAGCCCCTTTTGAAGTTATCTATGGATGAAGATTTCGAACACCTCTTAATTGGTCAGAAACCGGAGAGAGGCAACTCTTTGGTCCGGATATGATCCAAGAAGCAGAAGAGCAAGTTCGCATTATTCGTGAAAAGTTGAAAACATCCCAATCTCGTCAAAAGAGCCAATATGATTGTCATCATAAGGCTATGAGCTTTGAAGTTGACGAGAAGGCTTAACTTTGGGTTACACCTTTGAAGGGTACCCATAATTTCGGTATCAAAGGCAAATTGGATCCTCGTTACATTGGTCCTTTTTGCATTCTTGCCAAACGAGGAGAAGTTGCCTCCCAGTTTGAACTTCCTCTACATCTTTCCAAGGTTCATGATGTTTTCCACGTCTCGCAACTCAGGTGTTGCTTTTCGGATCCTATTCGTGAAGTGGACCACGAAACGCTTGATCTCCAAGATAACCTTTCATACCGAGAATACCATGTTCGTATTCTTGATCAAGCTAGTCGTACCACTCGATGTCGAAACCTCAAGTTTCTTAAAGTTCAATGGTCAAAACATTCTGAAAAAGAGGCAACTTGGGAAAGAGAGCACCGTCTCCGACTTGAGTATCCCGCGCTATTCCCGACGACTTCCAAATCTCGGGACGAGATTCTTTTGAGTGGGGGTGAGTTGTCACATCCCTAGCTACCCTTTGAAGTCTAGCAAGATTGTACTCATGTTTGCTTAATAATTTTTGCAGAGGATACCCATGAGCCAACAGGTGGGTTCTATCTACACATCAATGATGAACAGTAGCTTGTGTCCTAGCTACGACATGTCCCCTTTCAGAAGGGATCTGTAGATAGTCAGGCTTTATGCCTTTTCCTTTCAACTGTCTGTACTCGGACAGCTTTTATGCTTCTGCTTGGTTTGTATGACTCTTCTTGTATGACTTGAGTGTCGGGTCATGTGACCCCTGCCTGTATGAACATATTATGCAAGACTCTTTCGAGTCTTCTAAATAAATGTTGTGTTGTTATATGGTTATGTTGTGATGCCATTGTTGTATCTATGCATATCGAGTATGTCATGCGTACGTGTGATGCACCGTGATATGTATGGGATTCGACACCTAGTCGTATACCCTTAATAGCTCTCTATACAAAGAAATGCCCCTTTGTGTTTCCACCGAGCCTTGGTAGTTCGCTACTTCTCCGGACACATTGGTTGACCGACATGTATCCTTCTTAGTTGTTGTGTCTGTCCCTACGGGGAAATGTCACGCGATGTAATGGAGTCCTTGTAGCTTGCTATGACTCGTCTACACTCGCTGATGTCCGGCACATGCTTTGTTGGGATATGTATGCTTGATCCACTTGAGTTTGTGACTAGTTATGTCGACCTGGGTTCTTTGACATTGGAATGCTAGAGACACAAATGCATACGTGAGTCAAAAGGCGCAAATGGTCCCGGCTAAGGTAAGGTGGCAGCCGTGGGGTTAACCGTGCGTGAGACCTCAAAGGGATGCGTTGTGTTACAGGCTGGATTCCTATGGCTTAGGATCAGGGTCCAGACAACAGGATATGAAATTTGGGATTTGTTCGAGAAAGTTTCCAATGTGAACTTGAAAAACTCTGGAAATAGGAAGAAATGACTTTCTGTAGATAAACCCATGCAATTTGATTCCCACAAATGCACAACTTGGTGTGGTGGCATTATTTGAGGTAAAACATGGACAAAAAGTTTGGGATTAATTAGAGAAACTTCACAATGTAAAGTTTCCCAATTCTAGAAATCAACACAGAAGGTTTTGAGGGGTTTTGGACAAATTAATATATTCTCCATGTGTGACATGCTAGAGTTTTATTGGAATTTATTGAGAATATTTCTTATGGAAATATTCCAAAAGCTTGAAATAGGCAGAAATGGTTTTGAAGGGTTTTGTCCAATATTTTGAAGATGACCATGTGTTGAAACTCTTACATATGGAATATATGTATCCACCAATTTTCCCTAAATTTTATCAAATATTATGAAATCAAAAAATATAATCTTCCTTTGTAAAAGACCAGTTCTGGCCTCAGAAAGAGGTAGTTAAATAAAATAGGAAAATAACTTCTAAAATAAAGATTTGGTGATTTTGGGAAGTCTTTTTGATAATGGAGTTCAAATGAAATAATTAGGGCAAAACAACTTCCCTAATTTTGGGACTTGTAGTACAAATCCCAACTCCAGGGTTTTTGAAAGCTTAAATCAAATAAATGATTTTTTGTCAAAATAATATTAGGTAAAAAAAAATTCTAGTCCTATACACATGTTATGGTCATTGGACAAAGGTTTGGGTCAAGGAGGTGAGTCTGGAGAATAGTAGGAACCTTGAGATTTAACACACAAGCAAACAAGTCGAAAGCAACACTCACATCAAGCACCACAAGCATTCACAAAAAAATTAATTGGTCCTAATTTTTTAGCTATGTTAGTTTAACCAGGAGGGTTAAAACACACGGTGTGAGAGACCTAACCCCCTTAAGAAAAATCTCATCCTCGAGATTTGATAAGGTGGTTGCAAAATCCTACTCCTACTATGTTGCTGAACAAAGCGAAAATGAAATATATTAAAACACACGGTCCGACACGGTCACCATAAAAATGCCAATAATTGGCGCGTCTGAGGGTTACGACAATTTTCGAAAAAGGGAAACTTTTTTGCAATATCCCATTGCGCTTGTCATACTCGGGTGCACAGTATCTTCTGTGGCTGACAGGTGGGCCCAGGGACCACTGTCAGTCTCTTCTTCCTTCCTCCGGTTCCCTCCTCCTTCTTCACCTTGCATGTTCCCGGTTCTTTCTCCACTTGCAGAACTTAGCGCATAGGGCGCCCGGGGCCGCACTGCGATAGTGCGCGACGTACTAGCTGTCGGCGTAGCGTGCACTCACCTCGCGGGCGAGTGCGTGTCGACAATGCTCGTGGATTACCAGCGAGCACCAATGGTCGAGCAACGAGCGGGGCTGGTGGCTTTCACCCGCGGTACAACGATCTCGAGCTATAAAATGAGCATGGTGTTCCTCTCTTCTTTCTCACACCCGGCTTCGCTTCCTGCTTCTTCTCTCGTCTTCTTTTCTGCTTGCAGGAGTTCGAGGCGAGGCTCCGGTGGCGGATGAGCTTCCGAGTGGATTACTATCCTCGTGTCCGGAGCAGCGGTGGCGCTGATCGGGTTCTCTATGTTGTACTACGCGATCATCCACGATGATCGCCATGATGTTTCTACTCGAGAGGTGGCTCTCCGCGGTGGCAGGGTCCATGACGACTAGGCAACTATGGAGTGCATGAGTGGGTGCCAGTGTGTCGGTAGCACTGTGCAAAAATAAAATGCCCACAACAATTATTTTTGGGGTGCTCTCGGGTGATAGCGAGGTAACCAGTTAGGTTCTAATGTGTGCGTGGTTATGCACTTAGCGCATGCAGCGCAGGTTGTGTGGTTGTGATTCGCTTGGATGTATGTTTCTGGCGTGCCTTCACATGTTTGGTCTTCTAGCCTTTCTGTAGCTTCTTGCGATAGTTGATGTAGCCACGAGAGGAGTGGCGGTAGGCTCCCATTGCTTCTACTTCCTTGTCGTGGCCACCCGATAATGGTGGTTCATCACATTGTTGGGGTAGTTTTGTCTCCTCCTTCTTGGACGGTGCTTCTCACTTTCCTTGGATAAATAAGATTCACATCCATGAGGACAACACCATATTTCCCCATCCATCACTCAACCATCATGCTTATGAAACGTGTGAGAGGAGCAGGTACTTGTCCTGGGTGGTCACTTGCCCTTGGTGTTTTAGTGGTAGCCAAGGGGATTATTGGCTATAGTCTAGTGACTTAGAGACAAAACCTACAGCCGCAACCCGGCCATTTTATGACTAGGGAATTTTCAGGTTGTTTAAGGAACTCGGGATGTGAGTGAGCATATATCACCTTATCCTTAAGCATATTCCTTAGATGCCAATAGTCTAGTCTCTATCTCTGGACAAAATTCACCCTATATCACCGAGGGTAACATCTCACTTAAGTCAACTCCACACCACTTATGCTAGTCAACTCCACGGTCCAAAGGAAGGGCCTATCCTAAACTCATAAGTATACTATAGCTAAGTTGCACATGTATTCATACATAAGAATCCTCGGGAAAGCATACAAGTTGCTAAGCATGAATTAGGACACTACAAATCAAAGTGTTCAACTAGATCATCCAATGAACGGGGTACTACATGCCTATGTTAATGAAACACGTAGTGTACCAATCCAGGGTCTTGTTTCCTTCCTACGAATCTAATCAAGTGGTTCATCAATCCCATTAACCATCGCTGGACCCATCACTCCTACAAATCCAATATCGATGGGGTTTTACATGATCACCTAGAGTCCTCATAATCCTCATATCATTGTCAGGACTATGCCATAGTATACCCACCATCTCCCAATATCACGGCCAACTATATCCAAGGATAGGCTTATATAGATTCGTAAATCAATTCGTAACTCCAATTACTTCTACTTGTTATCCACCGAGGAACATGGTATCATAATCGAGGTCATCGGCCTAAATCCAATTTACTTCGAACCATGTGGCCTCATTCATTATTGATACTCTAGTAGGATTACATGTCTAAATCCGATTCACATTTCCTACTTGTTACCCCAAGTCATCATGGTACCATAATCAAACCATGACTACCACTTGACAAAGTCATTTTATTGCACCACCAGGAATTTTAGCTTGTGCTCATAATTTTCCTACTGAATCCAAACTTACTCTAGGAATATGTAGGTTATGCTACCTTATCAACGCCTGGCACCAAGATCACCTTCCATCATAAGGGTCTTACGATCCACCAAGATAGTCCAGCTATATCCTCAAGATACCTATTATCATCACAACAAGCCATCATCCTCAAAGTATATATTCCAGAACAATCCATCCTATGGCATCAGGGTTCCGTGCTAGCATAAGAATGAAGGATGCTTGTTCACTATGATCACTTGTTAAATAATGGACCCAGTGCTAAGAAGGAGTTATTGGATCTCAACACGTGCTCTCGCCATCTGTGGTTTTGACACATGACCAAAAGTTTGAGCTGGGAAATCTTGTGAGGTCTAGATTGGTCAAGGGAGGGGCTACCCAAATTAAGGGAGAAGCATAATGTTATGGGGTTGTGTCTGGTAGAGTATGCTGCAGTCAGAGTCTTCAGCGCTAGTCATCTGTCGGGGTGGATCCTTGGTGCATCTTGTCTTGCTGGTCTTCAGTTGTCGAGAAAGGTGGGAGAGAGAAAAGTAGCATGGAGGGTACTGCCTAAGGGGGTGGTATAGTGCAAGTGCAATCTAACAAGTCTCCCAAGGCCAACATGAACATCAAGATGAGGCAAGTGATATAGCCGCGTACTCATTGCCTAGGGCAAAAGTGTGACGTATATCAATGCATAAACAAGCAAAACAAGCAACACACAATATGGTCCAATTTGAACCATTTCACAGACTCGGCTTCGCATAGGGGATTCACGACTCCTCCTACCCGAGGGGTCCTTGGACTCAAAATTCGTGGTTGCTTCGTGCTTTGGAGAGGAGTCTGCTCAGTCTTCTGGGTCTTCTCATGGTGTTGCTATGTCTCTTATTGTTGTTTGTCGAGACGACTCGGTTGAGTTGGAATGAGTCCTTGACGACTTCTCGTGGTCTGAGCTCACGACAAAGGTGGTTCCTATCGGCTGTCATTGACACGGTCTTCTTGCCATCCAAGGTGTTGAGAGTTCCAAGTGGATAACCTTCATGCAATGACAATGACAAGGCCTGATAGAGTTCTGACCTGTCAGTTACGTTGTTGACAACAGCGACACCAAGGGTGGGGGATGAATAGAACCATTTTCTTGCTCACTAAGGTGAAGTGGACCAAATGGCGAGGTTCTCATCCACTGGTGGTGGTCGATGCTACTGCAACAAAAGACCTTCCAATGGCGTAAGAAACGTGCTGACAGGAGATTGTTCTTGTCTTGATACTCCTCAGCAACGGCACCAGGAATCCTTCTGCTACGGCTACGCCTTAAGGGACTTCCTAGGCAAATATGCAAAGGATTTCCCCCGTGGCCTTGGAGCCTTGCTTGGCGTTCCCTTGAAGCGGAAAGGGTGATGTAGCGCAATGGTGGTAAGTATTTCCCTCAGTTTTGAGAACCAAGGTATCGATCCAGTGAAGGAGTATCACAAGTGCTTGCACAAACACAAAAAGCTTGCTCCCAACGCTATGAAGGGGTTGTCAATCCCTTATAGATTGTTTGCCAAGTGAGAACTGAAAGAAACAAAGTAACAAAGCGAAGTAAAAGCGAAAGTGGAAACGATAGGTGTGAATAGACCCGGGGGCCGTAGTGTTTACTAGTGGCTTCTCTCATGAAAGCAAATAGACGGTGGGTGAATAAATTACTGTCGAGCAATTGATAAAACCGCGCAAAGTCGTGACGCCATCTATGGCAATGATTATATATATATGCATCTCGTCCAAAACAAGTAGACCGATACTTTCTACATCTACTACTATTACTCCACACGTCGACCGCTATCGAGCATGCATCTAGTGTATTAAGTCCAAAAGAACAGAGTAACGCCTTAAGCAAGATGACATGATGTAGATGGACAATCTCATATCTACGGCAAAGCCCACCTTGTTACCCTTGATGGCAACTACACGATGTGTGCCTTGCTGCCCCTACTGTCAGTGGGAAAGGTCACCACATGGTAAGCACCCAAAACCAAGAACTTCTCCCATTGCAAGAATCATAGATTTAGTTGGCCAAACAAAACCCAAGACTCGGAGAGACTTACAAGGATATCAAATCATGCATATAAGAAATTAGAGAAGACTCAAATATATATCATAGGTAATGTGATCACAAATCCACAATTCATCGGATCTCGACAACCTCACCGCCAAAGAGGATTACATTGGATAGATCTCCATGAAGATCATGGAGAACCTTGTATTGAAGATCCAAGAGAGAGAAGAAGCCATCTAGCTACTAACTACGGACCCGTAGGTCTGAAGTGAACTACTCACGAGTCATTGGATGGGCGATGATGTTGATGTAGAAGCCCTCCAGCTCCAAAGTCCCCTCCGGCAGGGCACCGGGAAGGGTCTCGAGATGACATCTCGCGGAAACGGAAGCTTGCGGCGGCAGAAAAGTGTTTTCGTGGATTCCCTGATTTTTTTTGTATTTTAGGGAATATATAGGCGAAGGAGCTAGGTCAGGGGGGCGCCAGGGAGGCCACAAGCCTGCTAGCCGCCCCCTGGTGGCGGCTACAGGGCTTGTGGGCTCCCTGTAGCTCTCCTGGCTTGGCCCACAAGCCCCCTGATCTTCTTCCGTTCGGGAAAAAATTATTTCGGGGATTTTATTCCGTTTGGACTCCGTTCCAAAATCAGATCTGAAAAGAGCCAAAAACACAGAAAAACAGGAACTGGCACTTGGCACTGAATTAATAAGTTAGTCCCAAAAAAGATATAAAAGGTACATAAAACATCCAAAGATGACAAGATAACAGCATGAAACCATCAAAAATTATAGATACGTTTGAGGCGTATCAAGCATCGCCAAGCTTAACTCATGCTCGTCCTCGAGTAGGGAAGTGATAAAGAATGAATTTTTGATGCTTTCATGCTACCTAGCATAGATGTCCTTTGTAACTCCTCTTATGTGACGTGAATGTTCAGACCCATTAGATTCAAAACAATAGTTTTCTATTGACGTGGAAACAATAATAATTCAAGGAAACTAGCAAGGTAATCATGAACTTTCAAAATAACAAGGCCAAAAGATCCCTACAAAAGCATATAGTCTGGCTATGCTCTATTATCATTGCACAATGAATTTAAATCATGCACAACCCCGGTATTGGCCAAGTAATTGTTTTCACACCTTTACTTTATCAAACCTTTTCAACTCTCACGCAATACATGAGCGTGAGCCATGGTTTTAGCACTAGAAGTGGTGTGGAGTGTGGTGGAGGTTGCAAGAAAAACAAGGAGAAGATGGTCACATTAACTAGGCATATCAATGAGTTGTGGAGATGCCCATCAATAGATATCAATGTGAATGAGTAGGGATTGCCATACAAATGATGCACTAGAGCTAAGAGTATGTGAAAGCTCTTAAAGAAAACTAGTGGGTGTGCATCCAACTTGCTTGCTCACGAAGACCTAAGGCAATTTTGAGGAAGCCTATCATTGGAATATACAAGCCAAGTTATATAATGAAAATTTCCCACTAGCTATATGGTGGTGAAAAAACGAGAGACTCTCAATCATGAAGATCATGGTGCTTAATATGCACAAGTGTGGAAAGGTGGTAGCATTGTCCCTTCTCTCTTTTTTTCTCGTCATTTTTTTTGTGTGTGGGCTCTTTGGCGTCTTTTTTTTGGTGGGCATCTTTGGCCTCTTTTAATTCCTCACACTTTCAACTCAAAACTTACAGCAATGATGACTATATATGGAATGCCTCCAGTAGTGTACCCTGACAATGATCTAGCATGGCATAGACATTAATGGAAACATCATGCTAGCTATCTTACGATCATGCAATGGCAATGTAGAAGTGGTGCCACATGTCATGGTGGTAGTTGCATGGCAATATATCTCGGAATGACTTTGAAAAAGCCATAGTAGGTAGGTATGGTGGCTGTTTTGAGTGAGGCTAATGGTGGGTTTTGTGCACCGGCGAATGTTGCACGGCACTAAAAAGATAGTGATGGTGGAAGGTGAAAGTGCATCTAAACCATGGACTCAACATTAGTCATGAAGAACTCATATACTTGTTGCAAAAGTTTTATTAGTAATCGAAACAAAGCATTCAACGCATACTCCTAGGGGAAGGGTTGGTAGGTATAAACCATCGCGCGATCCCGACCGCCACACAAAGGATGACATTCAAAAGACTAATCATGCTCAGACTTCATCACATAGCGGTTCACCATACGTGCATGCTACGGGAATCACTAACTTCAACACAAGTATTTCTAGATCCACAACACCTTACTAGCATAACTTCAATATTACCAAAACCACAACTCAAAACTAGTTGAGATGAATCAAACTTCTCTAACTATTCAATGCACATGAAGGTGGAAGTTTTCGTATCCCTTTGGATAACTACCACTTTTGAGACTAATTTCAAAGCATAGATCAACTACCAAGCCACGCACCGATGTGCTCTAAAAGATATAAGTGAAGCAGATAGAGCAAAAGTATCTAGCTCAAAATATATAAGTGAAGCACATGTGAGCTGAATTGTCTACCAAAGGATATAAGTGAAGCTCGACAAAATCACGATGAGTGCATGTATCTCTCTCTAGGTGTGCAGCAAGGATGATTGCGACACAACAAAAATAAAAGAATCCTAAGATACAAGACGCTCCAAGCAAAACACATAACATGTGGTGAATAAAAATATAGCCCCAAATAACGTTACCGATGGATTGAAGACGAAAGAGGGGATGCCTTCCCGGGGCATCCCCAAGCTTAGGCTTTTACGACATCCTTGAATCTCTTGGGGTGACTAGGGCATCCCCAAGCTTGAGCTCTTGCCACTCTTTATCTTTTTGTCCATAAGAACTTCACCCAAAACTTGAAAACTTCACAACACGAAACTTAAACAGAAACTCGTGATAACATTAGTATAAGAAAGCAAACCACCACTTCCTTAGGTACTGAAGAAAACTTAAATTCTACTTGTGCTGATGTTGGGTTACTGTATTTTCAATCTTCCATGGCTAATACCCCCCGATACTATCCATAGTTTCATCAAATAAGCAACCAACACAACAAAAACAGAATCTGTTAACAACAGACCAGTCTGTATCAATCTGTATACTTCGTATACTTCTGGTACTTCAAAAATTCTACAAACTTAGAAAGTCTGAAGAATTTGCGTAGCAATTAGCAGCAAAAAGAATCAACTCAAAAGCTCTTACAGAAAAACAATGAAAATTCTTTTCGTGAGCAGAAAGTTTATGTCTTTTCCAGCATGACCAAACGATCATCCCCAAGACTAATCATAACGGTTTTGCTTGGCACAAACGCAAAAAAGAAACACAAAAAACACAATCATAACAGAATTATTAAAGTGTGGAAAACACAAAACAGAAAGAAAAAGGATAGATTTGTTGGGTTGCCTCCCAACAAGCGCTTTTGTTTAACGCCCTTAGCTAGGCAAAATGTGATAGAATAACGTATAGTCATCAATGGTGCACAAACCATAAGTAGCCCTCATCATAGATTCATAAGGCAATCTTATTTTCTTTCTAGGAAAGTGCTCCATGCCATTTTTTAAAGGAAATTGAAATCTAATATTCCCTTCCTTCATATCGACGATAGCACCAATAGTCCCGAGGAAAGGTCTACCAAGAATAATGGGACTTGAAGGATTGCAATCTATGTCAAGTACAATGAAATCCACGGGTACATAGTTCTTATTTGCAACAATAAGAACATCATCAATCCTTCCCATGGGTTTATTGACAGTGGAATCCGCAAGATGCAAATTAAGAGAACACTCTTCAATCTCATGAAAACCAAGAATATCACATAAAGACTTTGGAATCGCGGAAACACTAGCACCCAAATCACACAAAGCATTGCACTCATAGTTTTTTATCTTGATTTTGATAGTAGGTTCCCACTCATCATGAAGTTTTCTAGGTATAGAGACTTCTAGTTCGAGCTTCTCTTCAAGAGATTTCATCATAGCATCTACGATATGCGTGGTAAAGGCTTTGCTTTGGCTATAAGCATGTGGAGAGTTTGCAATGGATTCTATCAAAGAAATGCATTCAAACAAGGAGCAATTATCATAATTGAATTCCTTGAAATCCAAAGTGGGAGTTTCATTACTACCCAAAATTTTGATTTCTTCTACTACACTCTCCACACATTTATCATCAAGATGGGTGGACTCCGAATCATTGGGGCGTTTTTCAACCAAAGTGGATTCATATCCAGCCCCTTCATCAATAGTTTTGACACGCGAAAACAAAGATTCAAGAGGATACACACCAAGTACTTTAAGATCTTCGTGATTTGCATCACTAGAACGCACCCTTTTAAACCATTCATGCCTAGCGCGAATTTGGGTGGTTCTTTCTTTGCTCTCATTCATGGAGACACGCATAGATTTCAAAGTTTCATCCAAGTTGACCTTGGGAGGAGCACATCTAAATTTCAAAGCATCAATATCACAAGACATCCTATCAACGCTCTTAGCCAAATCGTCAATTTTGAGTAGTTTTTCCTCTATGGATGCATTGAAAATCTTTTGAGAGTTGATGAACTCTTTGATATTACTCTCTAAATCAGAGGGTAATTTGTTGTGATTTCCATAAGTGTTGTTGTAGGAATTGCCATAATTATTAGAGGAGTTACTAGGAAAAGGCCTAGGAACATAGTTTCCTCTAAAAGCATTGTTGTTGCCAAAATTGTCCCTACCAACAAAATTCACGTCCAAACTAGCGTTGCTACTCTCAATCAAGGAAGATAGTGGCATGTCATTAGAATCTACAGTAGCATTTCAACTAGCAACCAAATTCATCAACTCGTCCATCTTAGCACTAAGCGAGTTAATTTCTTCTATAGCGTGTACCTTTTTGCTAGCAGGTGACCTTTCAGTGTGCCACTGAGTGTAGTTGGTCATGATATTGTCTAGGATTTTTGTAGCGTCTCCTAACGTGATTTCCATGAAGTTTCCACCTGAGGCAGAGTCCAAGATATTGCGAGAAGCGAAATTCAAGCCAGCGTAAAAGATTTGTATAATCATCCAAAAACTCTAGCCATGAGCGGGACAATTCCTAATCATAAGCTTCATCCTCTCCCAAGATTGTGCAACGTGTTCATGATCAAGTTGCTTGAAATTCATGATATCGTTACGTAAGGAGATGATATTAGCCGGCGGAAAATACTTGGATATGTAAGCATCTTTGCACTTATCCCAAGAATCGATACTATTTTTAGGCAAAAAAGAAAACCAAGTTTTTGCGCGATCTCGCCACGAGAAAGGAAAAAAGCTTCAACTTAATCACGTCATTATCCACATCTCTTTTATTTTGCATATCACAAATCTCAATGAAGGTATTGAGATGGGATGCGGCATCTTCACTAGGAAGGCCAGAGAATTGCTCTTTCATAACAAGATTCAGCAAAGCTGCGTTCATTTCATACGATTCCGCACTAGTGGCGGGAGCAATCGGAGTACTAATAAAATCATTATTATTATTGCTCGAGAAGTCGCAAAGTTTGGTGTTTTCAGCCATGATGACTTCAACAAACAAACAAGCACACAAGCAAGCAAGAAAACCGGCAAAGGAAAACGGCAAAAAGGCAAAAGAAAGCGGCAAAGGAGAAAGGCAAATGAAAACGACGAATGTGAAGTGGGGGAGAGGAAAACGAGAGGCAACTGGCAAAAAAGTAAATGCACGAGATGAGTTTGTGAGACCTACTTGGATAGATCTCTCCTTCCCCGGCAACGGGCCAGAAATACTTCTGCTACTGCAACAAAAGACCTTCCAATGGCGTAAGAAACGTGCTGACGGGAGACTGTTCTTGTCTTGATACTCCTCAGCAACGGCACCAGGAATCCTTCTGCTACGGCTACGCCTTAAGGGACTTCCTAGGCAAATATGCAAAGGATTTACCCCGTGGTCTTGGAGCCTTGCGTTGGTGTTCCCTCGAAGCGGAAAGGGTGATGTAGCGCAGCAGTGGTAAGTATTTCCCTCAATTTTGAGAACCAAGGTATCGATCCAGTGAAGGAGTATCACAAGTGCCTGCACAAACACAAAAGGCTTGCTCCCAACGCTATGAAGGGGTTGTCAATACCTTATAGATTGTTTGCCAAGTAAGAACTGAAAGCAAAAAAGTAACAAAGCGAAGTAAAAGCGAAAGTGGAAACGATAGGTGTGAATAGACCCGAGGGCCGTAGTATTTACTAGTGGCTTCTCTCATGAAAGCAAGTAGACGGTGGGTGAACAAAGTACTATCGAGCAATTGATAGAACCGCGCAAAGTCATGACGTCATCTACGGCAATGATTATATCTATAGGCATCACGTCCAAAACAAGTAGACCGATACTTTCTGCATCTACTACTATTACTCCACACGTCGACCGCTATCCAGCATGCATCTAGTGTATTAAGTCCAAAAGAACAGAGTAACGCCTTAAGCAAGATGACATTATGTAGATGGACAATCTCATATCTATGACAAAGCCCACCTTGGTACCCTTGATGGCAACTACACGATGTGTGCCTTGCTGCCCCTACTGTCACTGGGAAAGGTCACCACACGGTAAGAACCCAAAACCAAGCACTTCTCTCATTGCAAGAATCATAGATCTAGTTGGCCATACAAAACCCAAGACTCGGAGAGACTTACAAGGATATCAAATCATGCATATAAGAAATCAGCAAAGACTCAAATATATATCATAGATAATCTGATCACAAATCCACAATTCATCGGATCTCGACAAACACACCGCCAAAGAGGATTACATCGGATAGATCTCCATGAAGATCATGGAGAACATTGTATTGAAGATCCAAGAGAGAGATGAAGCAATCTAGCTACTGACTACAGACCCGTAGGTCAGAAGTGAACTACTCATGAGTCATTGGAGGGGCGATGATGTTGATGTAGAAGCCCTCCAGCTCCAAAGTCCCCTCCGGCAGGGCACCGGGAAGGGTCTCCAGATGAGATCTCGCGGAAACAGAAGCATGCGGCGGCGGAAAAGTGTTTTCGTGGATTCCCTGATTTTTTCTGTATTTTAGGGAATATATAGGCGAAGGAGCTAGGTCAGGGGGACGCCAGGGAGGCCACAAGCCTGCTAGCCGCCGCCCCCCTAGTGGAGGCTACAGGGCTTGTGGGCTCCGTGTAGCTCTCCTGGCTTGGCCCACAAGCCCCCTGATCTTATTCCGTTTGGGAAAAATTTATTTCGGGGATTTTATTCCGTTTGGACTCCGTTCCAAAATCAGATCTGAAAAGAGCCAAAAACACAGAAAAATCAGGAACTGGCACTTGGCACTGAATTAATAAGTTAGTCCCAAAAAAGATATAAAAGGTACATAAAACATTCAAAGATGACAAGATAATAGCATGAAACCATAAAAAATTATAGATACGTTTGAGACGTATCAGTCGACACTACATTGATAATGACAGGGTCGTTCTTAACGAGTATATCATGATCTTGCATATCTTATGTCATGGTCATTGTAGGCCAAGGTCGCATCACTCTGGAACAAGGTCAAGGGTGTCACCATCTTGACGTCCTCATTCCTCGAGGAGGTAGATTCTATTGTTGTCGTCTTGTCGCAGTGTTGCCAACCTTGCCTTCCAAGTACGTGGGTGATTGCTTGGAAAGGTTGTTCCCTTCCAAGTTACACACGAGGATTTTAAGTAATCCCATGATCAGGGGCACTAGGAGGCTAGCGATCATTTGCAAGTTTTGTAAAAGCACACGAGGAGAGTCAAGAGAACAAGGGTGGAAGTGCTAAGGAAAAAACTTCACTTCCTTTAGAGATTTGGGAGATGTGACGAATATAGAGGTTTTGCAAGTGCTTTTGAAGGGTCTGGAAAAACAGTTTTGTCCGAACTAACATTCGTTCTAACTAAGGGCTTCCTACAGTTAGGATGGCTCTGATACCAACTCTATGGGGACACCGACTTGTAGGTCGAGATCGCTGGATGTACGTGCTCGGTGATCCCACGAATCAATGCTCACTAGACACACAGAAACTGAATAACAAGTCTTACATCCATACATACCGTTTGATACATAAAAGAACCATTGAGGTCAGGTCTTAAATAGATTGGGCCATTAATGCCAACACACCAAACTCAACTAGTAGCAAAAATCTTGGTTGAAAGCGTGAACCCATGCCATCAGCCTTAACCTACAGGCATTATGACTCGGAAGCGTCCTAGCTCGCAGAATGTCACCGTGGTACTCTGCACTGTCTCATGTTCTATCTTACCTGGTCAATAGAATAACCAGTGGAAAGCCAATGAGTACTTTGAATGTACTCGTAAGAAACATGTGATATGGAACAAGACAATACAAAGTAAGACATAACACTAGTATGCTGATTTTTGCGGAAACTTTATTTTTCCTAGTGCAAAAACATGATCAAGTTCTTGGGTGACAAGCACCACAAGGCATAGCGGTAACCGAGTGGATAGGTTACAAATATCAATATCAACTGAGTATTGAACATCCCATGTTCACCCATCATGCCAAGTCACCTGACTTAGCTCCAACAACATCTTTCCCATGTGTCCATCTTTTCCACATATTACCCCCACACACACTTGGTTTGTGGGGAAACCAATAGACTTAGTTTAAGCATCACCACCAAAGTTTCCTTGACCATGGACACGGCTATTCGAATAGTTTTACACTCTGCAGAGGTTGCATGATGTACCCACGAGACTCGGGGAACTTCCATGTCATCCACGACTCGCGATATATAACATGCCCGAGGTAAGCACCCGAACAATGCCTTTTCCCTAACGACACTAAACAAAGAATCCACTCGATTGGCACCCAGCCCACATGATGCACATCTTACGAGCCTCGCTCTAAATCGTATCATCCATGCAGGGACCAACGTGTGTGCGGGACCTATAAAACAGCATAGTCGTCCTACTTGGCACGACCCCGTCCCATGGGTGACCATGTCACTCCGATCACTAGTAATGCGGGCTCTTTGCTAGCATTGACCAAAGTAATCAACAAAGCCCTGTCCCATAAGGGGTATCGTGTCGCACATGTAAGGTTGGGACGGTCGACAAATCTTAAATCTATTCCTTCTTCCGAAACCACACACACACACACACAAAATCTTTCTTGATACACCACTTCTTTCTCAAGTGGTCATCCATCTCAACACCAATAACCTTGGGCATTAGTGGCACTCAGCGGGTTTCTCGGAAAGCCATTGAAATCACCTTCGTGTTATCATCACCATGCATATGCTCACCCTATGTGTAGCACTACTTAGCAACCTATCAACTTTTTATCAGTGTAGCCGTCATAGATGATAGGGTCATCCTCACATGCAAGTGTTACCAAAGAACCATCGGAAACACCATATCGAGGGGTTTACCGATTCAATCATGATCACATGCATCGGAACAAAATAAGAAACATGCCATGCATGAAAGTATTTTCTAAAACATGGTCAAAGGGTTGCTTGCCTTGGTTAAATAGGTCTCCAGGGTCTTATCATGCTTCTCGTCTTTCTCCGAGTACTCCGTCTACTTCACCAACTATGGTCGGAAACAAAAATGATAGGCAACACAACAAGTAGAACACAAGTGCTCTATAAATAGGAGTTTTATTGCTCTTGGACATCTCTGGTCATAAGAAAAATGACTAAAGTTGTTCTAAGGGATTTGGATCACCAGAGACTTTTGAATGGTGGAAATGGAGGCAGCACTGGCCCCACAAGAAGTGTACATAAAACATTTTGCTAAAACTGAGTGGAGGCGCTCATTTAATAGGGAATGAATTTATGAACATTTAGGAAGTAGTTTCACTGGATTTGGAGTTGGTTTGAATATTCTAGGGGTTTTACAATGTAGGATAAATAGGAATAGGTGCTATCTAACTGATGCAACAGAAATATGGCAGAGAAAAATGTTGACTAAGGCTAGAAAATAAGAGCATGATATTTGAAGTCTCTCGAAATTGGAATCACTCCATTTGGAGTTGATTTCAGCTCTATAGAAATTTTCCAAGGTGGGGTTTTAAATATTCAATTCTTTATTTGAATGTTAATAATACAGAATGGTTTCTTGGAAAAAATGTGAAAGGCATATATCTTCATAGTAAAGATTTTTGGAAGCTATAGAAATTTGAATCAACATTTTTGGAGCAAGGATGAATTTACCTTGGATTTTACAAGTTTCTAGAAAGAAAATAAAAATGAAAAAGGGACTTCAGAAGCTCAGTTGCGCCCCGGGTTCAAGATAGAGCTTGGGCCGGCCCAGTGGCTCAGCCTGGCAGGCAGGTCAGCCACGCCAAATGCGTACTCCAGGAGTACGTCTCCTCAGCGGGAAGGCGGGGTAGAGTGGGGTGCCTCCCCTTAAACGAGTGGGCCTCGGCTCTGGCTCGCTTACATGCGGGTCCCAGTCGCCAGGTCGTCCCCTACCTTGCACCCAACAGAGGAGAGGGAGAGGACACCGCCAGCATGCCCACGCCGGCGCTTGTCCCCGGTAGCTCCAGTCGCGTCCGGTGGTGCTCTGGCTAGCGGCGGGTCATGGGGACCTCTCTGCGTCCATCCCCACTCCGAGAGCATGCATGTAGATCTGCGACGGCACCGGCATGGGTGGCTACAGAGGAGGACGCTAGCCACCGTTGGGCAGGGACTTTGAAGTGCTCCAGGAAGAATGGCGGCGTAGGGGGGCCTTGCCGCGGCTAGCAGGGGGCACCTGAGTGGCTAGGGGCGAGGACGAGCTTGGCTCTGCCTGAATTTTGGGCCGACGCCACCGGTGGGCTTTGGCAATGGGAGGAGGAATAGAGCACGGGAGGGAGCGGGAGGTGGTTCTGGAGGTTGCTAGGAAGGAGGGGAATGAACTACAATGGTGAGGGTGCTCGGGAAAGCCAAATGGAGAGGGGCGACGGGAAGGAGCTCAGACGCGTCTCGGTGCTCTGGACACGGCGGCCATGCGGCCTAAGTGGTTTTGGAGGCGAGTTGGTGTCGTGGAAGGGGTTCACAGGTGGAAAGGGAGATGCACTAGCGCGTGATACGTCTCAAACGTATCTATAATTTTTCATGGTTTCACGCTGTTATCTTATCTTCTTTGGTTGTTTTATGTACCTTTTATATCTTTTTTGGGACTAACTTATTAATTCAGTGCCAAGTGCCAGTTCCTGTTTTTCCGTGTTTTTGACTCTTTTCAGATCTGATTTTGGAACGGAGTCCAAACGGAAAAAAAAACCACGAAATGATTTTTTCCCGAACGGAAGAAGATCAGGGGACCATTGGGCCAAGCCAGGTGGGCTCCAGGGAGCCCACAAGCCCCCACTTCGCCACCAGGGGGAGGCGGCGATGGGCAGGCTTGTGGCCTCCTTGGCTACCCCCTAACCTAGATATTTGGCCTATAAATTCCCAAATATTCCGCAAAAAATCGGGGGAGCCTCGAAAATACTTTTCCGCCGCCGCAAGCTTCCGTTTCCGTGAGATCTCATCTGGAGACCCTTCCCGGCGCCCTGCCGAAGGGGACTTTGGAGTTGGAGGGCTTCTTCATCATCATCATCGCCCCTCCAATGACTCGTGAGTAGTTCACTTCAGACCTACGGGTCCGTAGTTCGTAACTAGATGGCTTCTTCTCTCTCTTGGATCTTCAATACAAAGTTCTCCATGATCTTCATGGATATCTATCCGATGTAATCTTCTTTGGCGGTGTGTTTGTCGAGATCTGATGAATTGTGGATTTGTGATCAGATTATCTATGATATACATTTGAGTCTTTGATGATTTCTTATATGCATGATTTGATATCCTTGTAAGTCTCTCCGAGTCTAGGGTTTTGTTTGGCAACTAGATCTATGATTCTTGCAATGGGAGAAGTGCTTGGTTTTAGGTTCTACCATGTGGTGACCTTTCCCAGTGACAGTAGGGGCAGCAAGGCACACATCAAGTAGTTGCCATCAAGGGTAAAAAGATGGGGTTTTTATCATTGCTTTGAGATTGTCCCTCTACATCATTTCATCTTGCTTAAGGCGTTACTCTGTTCTTATGGACTTAATAGACTAGATGCATGCTGGATAGCGGTCGACGTGTGGAGTAATAGTAGTAGAGGCAGAAAGTATTGGTCTACTTGTTTTGGACGTGATGCCTATAGATATAATCATTGCATAGATATCGTCACGACTTTGCGCGGTTCTATCAATTGCTCGACAGTAATTTGTTCACCCACCGTTTACTTGCTTTCATGAGAGAAGCCACTAGTAAACACTACGGCCCCCGGGTCTATTCACGTCCATCGTTTACACCTCGACTTTTACTTTGCTTTGTTACTTTGTTGCTTTTAGTTCTCACCTGGCAAACAATCTATAAGGGATTGACAATCCCTTCATAGCGTTGGGAGCAAGCTTTTGTGTTTGTGCAGGATCTTGAGATACTCCTCCACTGGATTGATACCTTGGTTCTCAAACCGAGGGAAATACTTACCACCGCTGTGCTACATCACCCTTTCCGCTTCGAGGGAACACCAATGCAAGGCTCCAAGGCCACGGGGGAAATCCTTTGCATACTTGCCTAGGAAGTCCCATAAGGCGTAGCCGCAGCTGAAGCATTCCTGGTGTCGTCGACACGAGAATTTCTAGCGCCGTTGCAAGGGAAGCACAACGCACAGCAGACATGCTGCCACAGCTGGACACAACTGCAGCAAGAGGACAAGGTGAGAGCACCATTTCTGCATGCTAGGGAGGTGGTCACCATGTGCATTCATGCCCACAATGGTATTCTAACCAGCCAAAGATGTTTGGCATGCAAGGCATGCATGCATGAGGGTGATTGAAGAGTAAGTTTGCAACAATAAACTTTAGGATGGTACAAATTATTTTTACTATGAGGAATTTGATTTGAAAGCTTGTCTATTAGTCTTAGTCATGGAAGGACTACAAGACTACAAAGTTTCTGATCAAGGAGAGGAGTATAGCTAGCACTTGCACTTCAAGGCCACATTTCTGCCAAAATCAAGTTTTAGAAGGGCTGCTCATATTTTCCATATGAGCATGCCATATCTTTGTTTGAAATAGTGCACTAGCATACTAGATATGCTCTAGAAGGATGTGGGGGCATTGGCTTGAACAGAATTATTGAGAGAGGGGTAAAATAGGTGTTGTGATGGTAAAAAGGAGAGGTAGAGCGATGGAGCCACCCTCCAATATTTGACCAGAGGACATGGAAAGGTTACTGGAGGTAAAATAGGGTCACGGAATACTATGGGAAAAAATTAGCGCAAGGAGATTAGTAGAAGGGGTCAACGAAGCAAGTTTGGTAAATGAGCAAAAGGTGTTTGATGGGTGTTCGGGTTAGCAAATGGGTAACAATTGCTATGAAACTTAACAAGATCACATGATAGGTGAAAATGAGACACGATACCAAATTTGGGATTTGTTGGAGAAAGTTTCCAATGTAAACTTGAAAAAGCCTAGAAATAGGCATAAATGACTTTCTGAAGATAAACCCATGCAATCTAATTCCCATAAATGCACCACTTGGTGTGGTGGCATTATTTGAGTACTAAAACATGACCAAAAAGTTTGGGATTAATTAGAGAAACTTCACAATGTAAAGTTTCCCAATTCTATAAATCAACATAAAAGGTTTTGAGGAGTTTTGGACAGGGTAATATATTATCCTTGATGCACCACTTGGTGTGCATGCATTCTTGGAGCATAATAATATGTCGACAAAATTTGAGCACAATTGGTGACACTTGGTAATGTAGAGTTGCTCAAATTTGGACCTGGACAGATATGGTTTTGGAATATTTAGCTGAATCAAATCAACTTGGATTGAGATGAAACTTGGCAAGTTCATCACATATATCATGTGTGTCATGCTAGAATTTATTGGAATTTATTGAGAATATTTCTTATGGAAATATTCCAAAAGCTTGATATAGGTAGAAAGGGTTTTGAAGGGCTTTTTCCAATATTTTGAAGATGACCATGTGTTGAACTCTTATATATGGAATATATATATATATATATATCCAGTGAGTTTCCCTAATTTTTCTCAAATATTTTGAAAGCAATAAAAATAATCTTCCTTTGTAAAAGACCATTTCTGGCCCTAATTTTTCTCAAATATTTTGAAAGCAATAAAAATAATCTTCCTTTGTAAAAGACCATTTCTGGCCTTAGAAATAGGTTGTTAAATAAAATAGTAAAATAGCTTCTAAAATAACGATTTGGTGATTTTGGGAAGTCCTCTTGATAATGGATTTCAAATAAAATAATTGGGGCAAAACAACTTCCCTAATTTTGGGACTTGTAGCACAAATCCCAACTCAAGGGTTTTTGAAAGCTTAAATCAAATAAATGCTTTTTGGTCAAAGTAATATTTGGTAAAAACAGTTTCTGGTCCTATAAACATGGTATGGTCATTGGACAAAGGTGTGGGTCAAGGAGGTGAGTCTAGATAATAGCAGGATCCTTGAGATTTAACACACAAGCAAACAAGCAGCAAGCAACACTCACATCAAGCATCACAAGCATTGACAAAAATTTTAATTGGTCCTAATTTTTGAGCTATGTTAGTTTAACCAGGAGGGTTAATACACATGGTGTGACATTATACTGACAACGCAGTTTTATTTCTCATTACTAGATAGAAGAAAATGTTCGGTGTATGTAGAGTCGTATTAGTGGCAGATAGTACTTGAGACAATATTGATCTTATCTTTGGCTCCTTGTGGGTTCGACACTCCATACTTACCACTTCCATCTTTGGAAAGTGCTACGATGATTCCTTGCACTTGGGGATTATCACAACCTACTATCAAAATCAAGCTTAAAGAATATGGATGTAATGCTTTGGTTGACCCTTGTTGCTAGTGTTTTCAACTATACGTAAATCTCTTTGTGATGTGCTTGGTCTCACCGATATACAAGATTGTTCCATTAACTTGCAACTTGCAGATTCTACCATTAAGACACCTTTGGGTAGAATAAATAATGTGCTTATTCTTTCTAATGTAAATTATGTGCCTATATTTTTCATTGTGCTTGATATTGAATGCAATCTGTCTTGTCAAATTATACTTGGAAGACCTTTCTTACGAACTATATGTGCTATTATTGATATGAAGGAGGGAAACATAAGATTCCAGTTCCCATTAAAGATAGGTATGGAACTGCCAAGGAAGATAATTAAAGCACCTTATGAATCTATCATGAGGGCCACTTATGAATTGAATGTCAAATATGACAACACTAGAAACTATGTATTATGCCTAGCTATGAGCGTAAAACAATAGCGCTTGTTGGGAGGCAACCCAATAGTTATCTTACTTTTGTGTTCTCTTTCTGTTATTTTATGTTCACATGGTTATACTACTGAAATGATTGTGTTTCTATGTTTTATTTATGTAGCGACCCGACTCAATACGAGTCAAGCCTCTGGTGTTTTCGTACCACAGCAATATCATGCTGGTACACACTCAGTACATCAATGTATATATCAAGAGTTCAATCACACAGCTTTATTAATAGAAATCACATATCGAGTACTTTATTACAATAATGAATTACAATAAAGTGTCTGAAGGCCATCTCATGAGATATCTAACGAAGACTAGCGGAAGCATCAGGTAGACGAGTTCATCCGACTCTAGGGCATGTCGCTGAGCGTAGATCGTAGCCTCACTCCTGGTCGGAAAAGTACTCTGCAACATGATACGTTGCAGCCGTGTAGGTCAGCATATGGAATATGCCGGCAAGTCATCAAAGAGAGGGGGAAATAATAACCAACTAGTTCTACATGCATATATGCAGGTGGGGCTATAAGTTTTAGCATAAAGAAAATTTTCTCCTACAACAAGAGAGGGCTGAAAGCAAAATATTACTACATTGTTTGTTGTTAACGAGATGGTTCCGCCAACCAATTCTCGTACCCGAGTTGTCGATAATTCCCACATCATTATTAAGTTGTGTTGAGAGTTCAGGAAAATTTCAATGCCTTCGTCTCAAGTTGTCCATGACCGTGGACGCGGCTAATCGATTAGGTTTGAGTACTCTGCAGAGTTTTGCACACGTTCCCCACAAGATTTGATCGCCTCCATGTATGTCCTCGCACTTCAGGGTCTTTGAAGACCGGATGATCAAAACATGGTCTTTCAACGGGTCCCTCTGAATCCTTGTCGGTGCCCATCCAATCCTACCATTCTTCTACATCTGCTAGCACCGCCTGTCCAGAGTCGCCACGTTGTCCAACCAAGCTAGAGCCCATAATGGCTTGTGGCTGTGCAGGTAAGCCTTGGATCTTGAAAATATCCGTCCTTCTCTTTGAGCCTTGGTGAAGCTTTCCGCAAGATGTCATGGCACGTCTCCATGCATCCCGGGTCATCCACTGGTTTCTCTAGGGAGCCGATCAACCGGCCTTCACCCAGAGTTGCATTGCATCATGAGGTCTTGAAAATCTTGACTTAACCGGTCTTGGTTATTAAATTATTCTCGTATCACTCATGATATGCACTCAACCAGAATCCCGTCTACTCAAGCATAGCAATATGAAATGTGTTGTCCCGGGCCAAGTAACGGGGTTGTTGGGTGCCTACCACATGATACTACAATATGTAACCATAATTTCCAAGTACCTACTCAGCATGCAATTGGGTATAGGATGGTAGAACTACGATACATAAAACATAGGTGATACATGATCAAATGACTTGCCTGGTGAGGTTGATAAAGAAGAATTATCGTTCTCAAGAAATAACTTGATAGACTATTCGTCACTCTCCGATGAAATCTATATAACAAACATATCATTCACATAAGCACTCATACTAGCAATCATTCTAGCAATCAAAACAAAAGAGAGAGCGAATAAGAATCCGAAAGAAACTTCAACTAAAACTAGGAGTCTTCTACTACATCAAACACTAAATAGTTTTTTTTGTTCTAACTGAAAATAAAACATTAAATAACAGAGAACTAAGATATAAATTTAACAAAGATAAAATAAAGTATTTTACATAAAACTATTTTGAAAGTATTTTCAAATGGGAGTTGAAACAGTAGAGAAATCAATTGCAAGTTATTAGAGAACTAGAATTGATTTCATGATAACAAACAAAAATAAAAATGAAAATTTGTTGAAAACCTACTGTTAACTAACAGAAACAAAATATAAACCTTTTGAAATATAAAAGAAAATAATTTAAAAACAATTATAGAAAAAGAAATAGCCATAATCCCAAAAGAACTAAAACAGAATCTGTTTTAGTAAAAACCCCAAGTAAAATTATTTCAAAAAATTTGAAACTTAAACTACTGAAAGATATTATCACTAGGAAACAGAAGAAAAAAGAATTAAATTAAAATCTATTTTTAAACTCCCAGAATAAGCAAAACAAGGTTTAAACTAAATCTGGTCTAATTCAAATTTGAAAATTTCAAACATAGGCAAATAATATGTTTTCAGAAACTACAAGAAAATTGTGATCTAGCGCAAAAAGAATCACCTAATTCGGAGTTATAGACTAATAGATATGAATTTTATAAATTTACTCTTTTTCTGAAGAAAAAAAACTGTGACGGGATTTCTATGAAGCTCACCGTGGCCGGACAGGCTTGGAGGTGCTCCGATGAGGTGGGGCTGCTCCGGCGAGGTGGAGGTCGCCGGCGGGGAGGGGGGATGGCGGAGGAGGTCGGCGCTGTGGAGAGGAGCGTTAGGGGCTCCTGGAGGCGAGGGGGGATGGTGTCGTGGCGATGTGGGCGTGCTCCTTGTGAGCTTCTGTAGACATGGAAAGGGGAGATGGTGGCGATGTGGCTACGGGCAGGGAGGAGGCGAGTTGATGGGGAAAATGGAACAAGGAGGAGGAGGGGGTTCTTATAGGGGGCTCGGGAGGCGCCGGGAAGGAAGGGAGAGCGAGATCGGGAAGGTGGAGGTTCTCTGTCTCCATTGCTATGGAAGTTCCTAGGAGAGAGGGAGTACGTGAGGAAGAAGAAGGTCCTATTGGGCCAGATTTGGAAAGGCTTTAATGGGCCCGGGCAAAGTTTCCAATAAATTGCGATTTCTTTCCTATTTTGAAAAACCAGAAAGTAAACGATAAAAGGGAAACTAAATAAATTCGGAATATAGAGTTTCTATATACTAAAATTATCAGAAAAATAAAATCTAAATGATAGGCATTTTTCCACGGCCAAAATAAAAACTTAAAAAAAATGTTTTTCCAGAAAATCCCTAAAAGCATTATTTCTTTTTGCAATTATTTTCTCAAATTAAATTTTGGTTTTTTCTTGGCTCAAAATATTTCAATGAATCCCCCTGGTTTTTGGAGGGTCATGTTCCTCCTCTCTTTCTTGCTTGGCAAGAATTTATTCCTGGTATTTCTTGAGTGGAGAAAAAATAGAATTACAAAACAAAAATCGAAAGAAATTCAAATGCCACCTTCATTCAAATTCTTTATAGTTGAAGAAGTCATGCTATCTCCTCTCATTGATTTCAAATGGATGAATTTGAATTCACCGGAAAAAGGGGAAAGTCATTTTATTCCCTCTCATTCAATTTTTTTTGAAAAGTTTCAAGTTTCAATCACTCAAACAAACAAACAATCAATCTAATAATTTTATTAACATTCCAAAATTTGGGATGTTACAAGTTAGTGTTTGTGCCAAGTAAAGCCTTTGTGATGATTCGGGTCATAACTAGACTTGATCCTGTGCAAAAACAGAAACTTTTACGTCCGGTGCAGAATTTCTGTCATTTTACTGGGACTTGTTTTTGATAGGAATTTTTTACATAGAATTGATATAAAGATTCCTCAGGCTTTCTAATGTTTCAGAATTTTCGGATTTATATAAGTATGGTTTAAGTGTTGATCACTACACACCATACTATTTTAGACATATTCCACTATTGCTTGCATAGTTTGCTTGTTTTGATGATGCTATGGATTGTATCAAGGGGTATAAGCCATGGAGAAGTTAGAATACAGTACCTTATTCAATAATTAAACAAGAATTAATTTATAATAGTACATAAACATTATGATTTTCCTATTATACTAATAGATCTCATGAGGTTTCTATTTAGTTTTATGTGCTCAGTATTCAAGTTTTGGGTGCGATCACGACTGATGAAGGAATACGGAGTATCAAGACCTTTAGCTTTGCGATGCCCAAGGCACCCCAAGGTAATATCATACGAAGACTCAAGCATCTAAGCTTGGAGGTGCCCTGGAAGGCATCCCCTCTTTCATCTCCATTACATCAGTATGTCACTTGGAGCTATATTTTTATTTATCACATGATATGTGTTTTCCTTGGAGCGTCATCTGTTATGTTTGCTTTTGTTTTAGTTTTCCACACTCATTTTTTATGAAAACACCTATTTTAAAGGCACACATGTTCACCACGATTTATTAGAATACTCTATGCGCTTCACTTATATCTTTTGAGCTATGGAGGTGCCCTAGTACTTCACTTATATCTTTTTGAGCACGGTGGCGTGTAGATTTTATACAAATAATTGCACTCTTGTTCTTTGCTTATATTTGTTTCACAGTCTAATAGGGGGGCAATAGTAATTTACATGGGTTATAGTATTAGTCCAAAAAGGATATGTATCCAAGGTTGATATAATAAGAACTTCCATGTAGCACATAAAAGAGAAATTGTGGGTTAATGACATTGATGTCGTAATATGAAAGGGTGTGAGTACATTGTTGTTGGTTAGTAGCAATATAGATAGTTAAAGGTGTTAACTTGTTGTTCATCTTAATATTTGTTATGGCATGGTGATATGTGTGAGCATTCTTATTCCTCGTTGAAATCCTAGTGTTGTTCAGGTCGGGGGAGCGTGATGGCTAACTCCTACCAACCTCCTCCCTAGGGGTATGTGATGACGAGTTGATGAATATACTTCTCTCCCCTCGTTGGTTACCCCAAGTGGAAGGTGGAGATGTAGCCAGCAGCAAGTTTTCCCTTACACGGAGACAGTAAGGTTTATCGAACCAGGAGAACTCCGAGGATCAACAACTAGGTGTCCCCTGCCCTGGCGCAAGCGGAAGACGTGGACATGCACACACACAAATAACTTTGCTCCCAACAAGTACAGAGAGGTTGTCAATCTCTTCGGCCTTGTAGTTTGCAAAGGATCAAAACACAAGCGGAAATAGTGATAGCGATTGCAACAGAAAAGTAAATGAAAGCAGTAAATGATGGAGGTGTAAGCAATGACGGTGATATGGACCGGAGTCACATGAGGTTCACTAGTGATGTCTCTCTCCCAAAAGACGATAAACAACCATGTTTGCTTAAACAAATTACAGCTGGGCAATTGAAAGAATTATGAACGCACCGCAATGCTAATTACGCTACTTGAAAGTTAGAGCTCAAAAGTAATGGGCAGTACGCCAAGACAAGTAGACCGTTTATTCATCAGCATCTACATACTAATCATCCACCTTGAGATATCTATCTAGAACATCTCGCTGGTATTAAGTTGCGAGCCCCACCCAAAGTGTAAACTCAAAGCAACGAACAACTGCATTAACGAACTATGCGTAAGGTAAACAATCCTTTCAACCATGGTCACAAGCACCGTTGTTTTCTCCCTGGTGGCAGGAGCACATCCCCTAGTCTCATGTTTCTGTCACTCAAGCTAGACATCAGGGGGCATGAACCCACAATCATGCATAACACTCCCTCTTGGAGTTACAATCTACTACTCGGCCAAAGCAATAAAGAGCAACGGAGAACATGCATGAATCACGAAGGAACATAATATAAAAGGATAATCAAATATATAAATCATAACAATCTGAACATAATCTCATTATCCATCGGATCCCAACAAAACGAGCATAGCAATAGCGAGAAAATTACATAGATGCCCTTGATCATGTAGGGTAGCTCACAAGGGCTAATCATGGAAGCACAAGATTGGAGAGAAGACATCACATAGCTACTAGTCATGGACTCATATTCCAAGGAGGACTACTCACGGCACATCCGGGAAGCGTCCATGGTGGTGGAGAAGCTCCCGGAGGTCAATCCTCCCTCCGACAGGGTGCCGGGAAGAGGTCTCCTAATGCTCCCGATCTCGGAAGCGCTGCGGCGGTGGAACGATGGAGAAATTCGCGATTCTGGATATTGTGGAAGGGTTTCCTCTCGGAGGAGTAAATATAGGCCAAAGGAGGGCGTCAAAAGAGGTGGGTCCCACACAAGCGGCCTGTGGGCGCGGCCAGGGGCCAGGCCGCGCCGGGTGGTCGCCTCGGCAGCCCATGGCCCCCTCTGGGCCATCTTCAGTGATCTGGAAGCTTCCGTTACGCTGATTTTTATATATTTTTCTCGGGATTTTTGGGTCTCCGGAAAATAGGGTAAAAGCTCCTGCAAAAAAGACATCAACACACTGAAACTGGCACTGGGTGCACTGAGTTAGTAGGTTAGTCCAATATGTGTAAAATATATAAAAGTGTAGCAAAACATATAACAATGTCACCCGAAAGATCATGGAACAAGCAGAAATTATAGATACGTTTGGGACGTATCAACATCCCCAAGCTTAATTCCTGCTCGTCCTCGAGTAGGTAAATGATAACACAATAATTGCTATGGTGACATGCTAACACACATATAACAACTTCAAAGTAAAGCAAGTAAGATATGCAATTCAAGTCAAGACAATAACAAGCAAGAGTCTATATCTAGTATTGAAATTAGCAAAGTAAGAACATAAAGGTGCCAGAGCTCTCGCTGTCCGTGACTCGAATGTCTCCAAATGGTGTTTGCGTGCAAGAAGTGGGAGATGGGTTTAGAGAATAAAATATTTTTAATTGAGAACTCAATCTACTAAAACTCACACTTGGTCTCCTTCGAAATCTTATTTTGACTCATCCCCAGACCACTAGTCACGCACAAGTCAAAATGATCCTCTCCCTTTCGACTTGAGCACTCATGCAATGGATGAGCGCAAGCAAGATATGTTGGCACTTAGGATGGCAAATAGAATAATGATGGGGAAATAAGACAAAAAGGTGTGAAAGGCTCACATAAATGAGGACAACCATAGGCGAGAGAAATCCAAATGATAGATATGATGTGAAGAGTAGGGATTGCCATACAACGGATGCACGTATGAGCTAATATAAGCTCTCCAATGGAACTAGTGGGTGTGCATCCAACTTCCTTGCTCATGATGACCTAGAGCTCATTTGAGGAGGTTCATCATTGGAATATACAAGCCAAGTTCTATAGTGTAAGGGTCCCCACATAGTTATGCATGAACGATAATCTCTATGGAGTACAAATATAGCAATGGAGTACGAGTGTGGATCTTTCAAAAGGAATAGTAGTGTTTCCCCCTTCTCTATTTTTATTTCTCTTTTTCTTTTTCTTTTTTTTTGTGGCCTCTTTGGCTCTTTTTTTTATCTCTCAATGTCCTCTTTGGAATCTTTTCGTTTGTCCTCTTTGGGATTTTTTCCTCACTTAAGGGCAACACTCCATGTTTTAGAACAATAAAAAGAAGATCATCACACTTTGTAAGAAGTACTCACGTAAAGACAAGTGAAAACTATCATGATTTATGCAAATGTATGCCTCTGCCAATTTAGCAGGGTATGCAATGAAACTAGCGCGTCATGTAGCAATAATAAGGGCAAGGCCCAACTAGCACGCGGCTCCTCGATCAAGCAAAAGCATGTATGACATGAAGATCAAGTCATGAGATGGTGGATGTTGCATGGCAATGTATCTCGGGAAGGCTATGGAAGTGCCTCAATAGGTAGGTATGGTGGCTGTTTTGAGGAAAGATATAATGACGCTTATGATGACAGAGCGTATCATGCCAAGGGTTTGGATGCACGAGCGAAGTTTGCACAACTCTCAAGATGAGAAAGGGCAATGCACGGTACCGAAGAGGCTAGCAAAATATGGATGGTGGAAGTGCTAACAATCGAATACTCGCATTAGTCCGAAGAACTAATACACTTATTATCGGTAACTCTCTATCTAGTTAGGAAATTCACAAAGAGACAAGTACCCCGAGGAGGAGTGTTTGGGGGGTTGGTTATCCTTGCACATCCTCGACCCATAGTAAGATGAGGGTACTCTATATATCCCAACCCCTCCAGAGGTTAGCGATCAATTTAGTAGCTAGAGTTCTCAACTAGTTTTTAGTTTCTGAAAAACACACGGATTTCCGAAAATACAACACCTATCACTAATAGGCTCAAGCTCTTGGCACCAATAGTCCAAACATTACTCAAATCAATACCTCAAAATATTGCAAGTTACTACTATACTTAAATAGCAACCTTAACAACCTACTCATGCAAGACACACAACTCAGTGCAACAAGCCAACTCTCTAAACAAGATAAGTATGATAACTCAAGAGAGTTCCAAAATCAACCTAAATAATAGCTCTTAAAAATATATAGCATGAAAAATAATAACTAAGCATGACAGTAGCTATGAAAAGATAAAGAACACACAAAAAAGAAAAGCATGCAAACCTATGTTGTGTTCTAGAGTGGAATGGAGCGTGTTTCTCTCCCAAACAAGGTAGGCTAGGTTCCGACTTGTTATGAAAAGCAAGCAAAACTAAAACAAACTAAAAAGTGAAGAGCAGGACGCTCCAAGCATAGCACATAAAATATGAAGTGATAAAAATATAGCATGGAGATGGACGAACTGATGATTGTTGAAAGAGAAGGGGATGCACGGGGCATCCCCAAGCTTAGACGCTTGAGTCTCCTTGAATATTTCCTGGGGGTGCATGGGGGCATCCCCAAGCTTGATCACTTCACACTCCTGGATCTTCTTTCATCATCTTCCATCGCATACTTGAAAACTCCCTTCATACGAAACTCATCATAAGCTTCTTAGAGTGGTTAGTACCCATGATAAAATAATTCATTACCTACTGGAAATCAATATTTTCATGAAAATATACAGTTGCTCATGATTGCCAAAAGGTTTTTGCAAAGGAAAAGCAAGCTTAAGATTTATAAAATGATGAAAACGCAAAACGTGGCAGAATCTGTGAAAAACAGAACATCACGTAGTAAATAATTTTTTCGCGGGACTTCTGCAACTCAAATCAAAAAACTCATAACAGATGCCAGAAAGATAATTATATAGAGAATTATTTCAAAGAAATTCAGATCAAAAAGATGAGATGGTGATTTTTGGTGAATTTGTCCGTCAAGCAGACATAATCTGTTTCCGGACAGCATGTCACAACTTTTGAACTTTCTTGCAATCAGAGGCTAAAACTTGGCACAAAGCTTGAAAATAAAGATACAATAATGTTGCTACAGTAGTACAAAGCATCAAGACCACTAAAACTGAAATTAAAAACAAATTGAGTTGCCTCCCAACAAGCACTTTCTTTTATGCCTTTGAGCTAGGCATGATGCAAAAAGATCAAGTGTTATCAACTCCATAAGAATAACTTGCCCGAATAACGGACTCATAAGGTAACTTAATCTTCTTTTGAGGGAATTTTTCCATTCCCTTTTTAAGAGGAAATTGGAATCTAATGGTCCCTTCTTTCATGTCAATGATAGCATCAATGGTGCGGAGAAAAGGACGTCCCAAAATAATTGGACATGAGGGATCACACTCATTGTCCATAATAAGAAAATCAACGGGCACATAATTATCATTGACAATAATAAGAACATCATCAATTCTCCCTAAAGTTTTGTTTACGGAAGAATCAACAAGACGAACACCAAAAGAACATTGATCATAAGGTTTCAAATCAAGCATATCATACATTCTTTTGGGCATAACGGAGGCACTAGCTCCAACATCACATAAAGCAAAGCAAGAGATATTATTCAATTTAATCTTAACCATAAGATCCCAACGATCTTCTAGTTTCCTAGGAATAGAAGTCTCTAGCTTAAGATTCTCCTCCCTAGCTTTGATAAGAGCATTGGTAATATGCTCGGTGAAGGCAATATTGAGTGTACTAGTGTGGGGGTCTTTAGCTATTCTTTGCAAAAAAGTGATCACTTCGGAAAGACTACAATTGTCAAAGTCAAGATTACTACCATTAATTAAAGTGGTAATGATGTCATCTAAGCTCATTCTTATGGGAGTCTCTAAATTCAAAGGACCTTCTTGTCCTATTGTTGAGGTATTAGCATCACCATTAATAGGTCCATTGGGACTAGGGGTGTGATGGGTGCTAAAAGTTTTGAGATCCTCAACAACTTGTATAGTAGCAATGGTAGTGTGTGTAGGAAGGCTCTTAATCCTATCTTCCTCTTCTTTTTCTCTAGCCCATCTATCTTTAACTTTGGCTAGCATTCTTATGTTCTCATTAATTTGGACTTGGGTAGCATTTCATGGGTGTGGTGTTCCTTCCCTCAAGGGGGAGTTCTAATTTTAAACATCTCTACATCATGAGGTATGTTGTCCACCTTCAAAGAGAGACTATCTATTTTTCTAATTTCTCTTCTACACTCTTGTTGAAGGCTTTTTGAGAAGTGATAAACTCTTTAAGCATGCTCTCTAATGCAGAAGTGGAGTTTTTCATGCTAGGATAAGTGTTTTGTTCCCATAGTTGTTGGATGGGAAGGGTCTAGGGTTGCTACCAAAATTACTCCTATAGGCATTATTTTTAAAGTTATTCCTAGAGATAAAATTAACATTAGCTTGCTCTCTTTCTAGAGAAACCTAAGAATTTAAAGGAAAATCATGAGGATCAATAGGAGCTTGCTTAGTAAGTAAAGTCATGATCATGTTAACCTTATCATTAAGGGAGGAGATTTAATCAACAGAGTTGACCTTCCTACCTGTTGGAGCTCTCCCAGTGTGCCATTGAGAATAATTTTTCATCATCTCATCCAATATCTTTGTGACGACACCAAGTGTAGTTGACATAAAGGTCCTCCCACGGCCGAGTGTAACAGATTCCGCAAGGTAAAGTTCAATCCTGCATAAAACGTTTGGATAATCATCCAAGTAGTCAAACCATGTGTAGGGCAATTCTTAACAAGAGATTTCATACGTTACCAAGCTTGAGCAACGTGTTCATTATCCAGTTGCCTAAAATTCATAATGTTACTTCTTAACTGGATAATCTTAGCAGGCGGGTAATACTTCCCAATAAAAGCATCTTTGCACTTATCCCAAGAATCTATGCTATTCCTAGGCAAAGATTGAAGCCACACTTTAGCTCCTCCTCTCAAGGAGAAACGAAAAAAGCTTAAGTTTAAAAATATCACCATCTACTTCTTTATATTTTTGTATATCACAAAGCTCAACAAAATTATTCAAGTGCAAAGCAGCATCATCTCCAACACCGGAGAATTGATCTTTCATAACAAGGTACAGTAAAGCAGGTTTAATCTCATAGGAGGTAGCCCCAATGGCGGGAGAAGCAATAGGACTGAAGATAAAGTCATTTTTGTTGTGACTAGTGAAGTCACACAACTTGGCATTCTCAGTGGAATCCATAGTAGCAGCAGCAAGCAAGAACAAAGCAACTAATTTTTTTGTGGTTTTTGCAATAAGACTCTAAAGCAAAAACTAAAAAGAAAACTACCAAGACTAAAAAGCAAAAGTAAAAGATAGTGTGTAAATCCCCTATCTTGAAGACTAGAGTCCCCGGCAACGGCGCCAGAAAACTTGCTTGATGACGAGTTGATGAATATACTGCTCGCCCGTTGTTGGTTACCCCAAGTGGAAGGTGGAGATGTAGTCAGCAGCAAGTTTTCCCTTACACGGAGACAGTAAGGTTTATCGAACCAGAAGAACTCCGAGGATCAACAAGTAGGTGTCCCCTGCCCTGGCGCAAGCCGAAGACGTGGACTTGCACACACACAAATAACTTTGCTCCCAACGAGTACAGAGAGGTTGTCAATCTCTCCGGCCTTGTAGTTTGCAAAGGATCAAAACACAAGCGGGAATAGTGATAGTGATTGCAATGGAAAAGTAAATGAAAGAAGTAAATGATGGAGGTGTAAGCAATGATGGTGATATGGACCGGAGACACATGATGTTCACTAGTGATGTCTCTCTCCCAAAATACGATAAACAACTATGCTTGGGTAAACACATTACAGCTGGGCAATTGACAGAATTATGAACGCACCGCAATGCTAATTATGCTACTTGAAAGATAGAGGCTCAATAGTAATGGGTAGTACGCCAAGACAAGTAGACTATTTCTTCATCAGCATCTACTTACTAATAATCCACCTTGAGATATCTATCCAGAACATCTCGCTGGTATTAAGTTGCAAGCCCCACCCAATGTGTAAACTCAAAGCAACGGACAACTGCATTAACGAACCATGCGTTAGGTAAACAATCCTTGCAACTGTGGTCACAAGCACCATTGTTTTCTCCCTGGTGGTGGCAGCACATCCCCTAGTCTCATGTTTTTGTCACTCAAGCTAGACATCAGGGGGCATGAACCCACAATCCAGCATAACGCTCCCTCTTGGAGTTACAATCTATTACTCGGCCAAAGCAATAAAGAGCAACGGAGAACATGCATGAATCACTAAGGAGCATAATATAAAAGGATAATCAAATATATAACTCATAACAATCTAAACATAATCTCATAATCCATCGGATCCCAACAAACCGAGCATAGCAATAGCAAGAAAATTACATAGATGCCTTGATCATGTAGGGCAGCTCACAAGGGAAAATCATGGAAGCACAAGATTGGAGAGAAGACATCACATAGCTACTGGTCATGGACTCATTGTCCAAAGAGGACTACTCACGGCACGTCCGGGAAGCATCCATGGTGGTGGAGAAGCTCCCGGAGGTCAATCCTCCCTCCGACAGGGTGCCGGGAAGAGGTCTCCTGACGCTCCCGATCTCGGAAGTGCTGCGGCGGCGGAACGATGGAGAAATTTGCGATTCTAGATATTGTGGAAGGGTTTCCTCTCGGAGGAGTAAGTATAGGCCAAAGGAGGGCGTCAGAAGAGGTGGAGCCCACCCAGGCGGCCTGTGGGCGCGGCCAGGGGCCAGACCGCGTCGGGTGGTCGCCTGGGCAGCCCTTGGCCCCCCCTCTGGCTCATCTTCAGTGATCTGGAAGCTTCTGTTACGCTGATTTTTATATATTTTTCTCGGGATTTTTGGGGCTCCGGAAAATTGGGTAAAATCCCCTGCAAAAAAGACATCAGCAGACAGAAACTGGCACTGGGTGCACTGAGTTAGTAGGTTAGTCCAAATATGTGTAAAAATATATAAAAGTATAGCAAAACATATAACAATGTCACCCAAAAGATCATGGAAGAAGCAAAAATTAAAGATATGTTTGGGACGTATTAGTATGCAAGTAGTACTTTGCTTTGAGAGAGCTACTCCCTCCGTCACAGTTTGGAAGGCGCACATGAGCGATCTCTGGGACCAAGGAGAATCTCGATTGGTTCTAATTTGTTTTGCAAGTGCACACGCAATAATCGCACGCCGCCTATTTATTGAGAAGATAATACACACTAACTGACACAACGACTAAACGAGGAGTGCATGCAGCCTACTAGTACTCCTAATTAACCAATCAGTAAATGTCATGCGACCTATTCCTCTTTTATTCTGGAAATGCTTGTAAACGGAACCACGCCTTCTAAATCATGACAGAGGGAGTAATAAAGCTTTGCAATAAGTATATGAGTTATTTATGACTAGTGTGACTCCATGGATGTACGCACACTCACCTTTGATTATTTGCTAGCCTCTTTGGTACCATGCATTGCCCATTCTCACCTCGAGGATCGGTGCAAACTTCGCTGGTGTATCAAAACCCTGCGACATAATACACTCGGTTGCACATAAGCCACCTCATATATTCCTCAAAGCAGCCACCATACCTACCTACAATGGCATTGCCATAGCCATTCCGATATATATTGTGATGCAACTTCCACCGTTACATCTCATGACTTGTGTGTTCATCATCATATTGATTTGCCTAATCATGTAGATGACATAATATTCATGTCACATCCACCATTCATCATTATTTACAAGTTATGCTAGATCGTTGCACATCCTGGTACACTCCCACAGGCATTCATCTAGAGTAAACTTGTTTACCAGTTTTTCATGTCGAGTTGTAAGTAGCTAGAAGTGTGATGTTTAGCATTATTAGAGCACCAACCCTGTGAGGAAAGGATGATGGAGACAATGATTCCCCACAAGTCGGGATGAGACTCCAGAAATAAAATGAAATAAAAAAGGGAAGAAAAAAAGAAACAAAAAAAGAGAAGAAAAAAGAAATGAGGGAAAACAGAGGGGACAATGTTACTACCTCTTTTTCCACAATTGGCTTAGTGAAATCACCATGTGTTTCATATAGAGAGTCTCATGTTTTGTCATTTTTATATACTACTTGGAATTTTTCATTATAAAACTTGGTGTCGTGGGTATAAGTCTGACAGTAGATGTGTAGGGTACGAAAGGATGGGTAGAGCCTTAGCTACGACGAGGTTGTATGAGTTCAGGCCCCTCTGCGGTGGAGGTAATAGCCCTACGTCTCAGTGCTCTGGGAGCTTGTTGTCGAGTGGAATATAGAATACAGTGATTTGCTAACCCCTGCACCAGTGGGGGAGGGTGGCTTATATAGAGTGCGCTGCCCTCCACAACGGTTCGGTGCACAGGGGTGGAGTAGTGGCGAATAAATGCCTACGGTACAGGTAACATATGTCTTAAATGCTAATAAAGGCACATGGAAGCGTATGACCGTTTCCCTCCAAGGGGGTTACGATGCACAGAGTGGAATCCAGTCGGTTAGTTTGATATTCTCCGAATGCTCGTCTCCGACTGGATGGTCGAGGATCTGTTACCGACTGGATGATGGGAACTCCTTAGTTCAGTCGGAACTAACTAAGGGCCTTGTCCCTTATGAGGGGTAGTCCTTGGGTAGGACCTACAGGGCAGGCCTATGACCCTACCCTAGGACTATAACCCCATCATTAGTACATGAATGGATTGGGGTTGAAACGACGAAGCGATGCTTGAAGTTTGGATCCGACTGGTACAGATGTGACTTTGGCGTTGCTTGCCTCGATCCATTTTATCTTTTCTCACCAACGATCCGAGTGGAAGTATTTGTGAAACAAACTGTCAGAAACCGAGTGCTTCCGTGGTATCTTCTGACGTGACCGGTCAACTGACAGCGGCGGATTTTACGGGATCCTCAAATTTTGGTTACCGCGCGCTCAGCGGGGATGACGGCATCACGCTCGAGTAGTGCCTGACGCCTCGAATCCCGCGCCTTCATCTTCTCCACTGATATCGCCGTGGCCGGTCGGGGGATAAGATTTCGGGGCCACTTGCCAGCGATCCAGTCGGAACCTTACTTAAACCTCAGCGGCGAGGGTTTTTTCGTTACGCTCGCCGGATATCTTGCCTTTGCTCCGCCTCCCTCGCCATCCTCCGCGCACGCCAAGCTTCTTCTTTCTCCTTCTCCCTCACAAATCCGCAGCTTCCGCCATGACAAAGGGGCAGACTAGCAAGCTAGAGGCACGGAAGAAGAGGGGGAAGGCGGCGGCTCCTGCTCAGCGGAGGCAGCGAACGCTACCGGCAGGGTGGATCCAGGGGGACTTCCTCCCCTCCACGGTGATGGAAGAGAACCTGCTGGAGCTGGTGGAGCACGGGATGGTCGCGCACAAGTCGTGGAGGTTGCGGGCGGAGGGTGAGACCGAGCCGGCGCCCCGGGAGGGGGAGCGCGTCCTGCTGCTCAGCCACGTGCATCGAGGTTTCTCCCTGCCCCCGCATCCTTTCTTCAAAGGCATAGTGAACCACTTCGGGGCGCAGCTCCACCACTTTCCCCCGAATGCCATAGCTCATCTCTCTGCTTTCGTAGTCTTGTGCGAGTGCTTCATCGGCTGTCCTCCCCATTGGGGGCTTTTCAAACATATCTTCTCTGCTAGATCCCAAACTATCAAACGACTTAATCAGTTGGATGATAAGACCCACCTTCTCCAGCTCTGTGGAGGCTTAGGCTTCCAAAAGAAGAGCAAAAGTAGTTATCCCGCTCTTCAGCTGAGTGAATCGGTTAGGAACTCGCAGTCGACATGGTTCTACTGCCAGGATGTTGCTTGCCCGAATGCCACGACAGGGTTGCCTCCTGTTAGCTTAGATCGACCAGCTCCGCCTAAGCAGCTCGCGCTCACAAAGGCGGAGAAGATCCATATCCAGCCTCTGGTCGACGCACTCGTAGAAGTCGTCAGAAGGGGAGTCACCGGCATAGATTTGCTGGAGGTTTTCCTCGGCCGGCGCATCCGACCACTGCAGGCCCGAGACCACGCCATGTGGCACTACACGGGGCCCAAAGACTCCACTCGGACCAACATCGAGTGTGTGACCGGGGAGACGGTGGCGTCGTGGGTGCTCCAGATCACAGGCGCCTGCGAGAACCCAAAGGGTCCCGACGAGTGAGGGCTTTTTGCGCGGACAACCCTCCTCCGAACGAGGTGAGTACAACTTGTCGAGTGCACATAACTGTCTTAGATTTATCGCTTTCTTGAATCACTGTCTGACGTCTGATGTCGCCGACTGTATTTTATGCAGAAGTGGACCAATTGGTTCTCTCCTATCTCGAACGGGAACCCGGCCGAGGAGGAGGAGGAGGGCAGCCAGGAGGGCAGCATGGAGAGCGTCGAGTACATCTCCGACAGTGGGGAGACGGAGGAGGAGTCTGGGGAAGAGGAGGAGGAAGACGAAGAGCAGAGCTCGCCACCTCCGCCACCAGAGCTTCGAACCAAACGCCGACATGTACCTGCGGCTCCCTCGGCCCCTCCAGCATCCTCGAGTGCTCCGCCAACCACTCCTACTGTCCCGAGCGCCCCGCCAACTGTTCCCGTGGTTCCGAGTGCACGGAGCATCAAGAGGACCAGGGACGTTGCTGCTGAGCCTGCGGGTCAGCCTTCCAAGGTGGCCAAACCGAGCGGATCTAATCCTCGGAAGGCTTTGCCGCGGATGAGGGTCATCGTTCCCGTCACCTCAACGTAAGTGCATTGTTCTTCTAACTTCTTCCGATATTCGATTGAACTCCTGTTTATTGGTCGAATGAATTTCACTCGACAGAGTTGCTAACTCTGCCACCTCTCCGGCACGCCAGGGGGATGATCCCATGGACATGGATAATGTTGTCTCATCCCAGCCAGGTGCGTTGTAGCGAATCCGAAAGTTTACATTATTGCATCGCGAATTCTGTCTTCGGTCTTGACTTTTTTCCTGTGATCTCACGCCATTCGGTCGGGTCTCCCTCAGGGGCGATTTATGTGGATGAGGGTGACCAGGGGAGGTCTGAGCAAGCTGCGATGCTTGTCCTTGAGGCTGTTCCGCCAGTTATTGCTCTCGCCGCGGACGTGCCGTCGACTGAAACGGCACTGGTTGCTGCTGAATCGACTGGAGCGGGCCTTGGGATGCCCAAGGAGCCTCCAACGATGCCAGGCCCAGGCCCGTCGACTGTCGAGTACAACGTCCAGCGCCTCCCGGAGGATCAAGTGGGAGCGGCCAAGGGGGCCATGGTGCAGGCGGAGCTGATGGCGGGAGAGGCCAAGAAGGCGTACGACTCCATCGCGTCCCTGTACCAGCGAAGTTTGGAACTGCGAGACGATATCCGAGTAAGTGGCTAGTAAGTACTTACTTTTCTCTTGTAACCCACTGGGTGTGCTCGGATATCATAGGATTTTTGCAATGGGTTCACTCTTAATGAACCCAGTGGGTGCAGTCCCCGAGACTTCTGTCGAGTGCTTGCACCGGCAGTTGTCTTTATACACATTTTCTTTGCCTTGAGCAGATCAAAAATTAATCTGTTCGAATGCTGATAGTTGGGGCACTCGGAGTGCACCTACTGAATGAGTCCCCGAGAGTAATTTTGCTCAGGTCGGGTAGTAGTAGCCTCATAGGCTTAGGTGTTGTCATGTAGCTCAATAGGGCGGACCTGTTTGAGTTTCATGCTTGTGGGGTGACTCTTAGTGAACCCACTAGGTGTAGTCCCCGAGAACGTTGTCGACTGCTTGCGTCGGCAGGGGTCTGAAGAACTTAGATTTTTTATTGTTGAATTTGTCTGACCGTCTCTTGGTGCTGACTGGCAGAAAACTTGCGAGATGGCGACAGCGTACGAGACTGTTAGGGCTGAAAAGGTTCGGTTTGCTGGTGAACTAGATGCGACATTGGTTGCAATGGCTGGTATGAAGGATGTTCTGGCGGAATGAGAAAAGTCATTGGAGCAGGCCCGTGAGGCGAACAAGGCTTTGACTGCTGAGGTGGAGAAAATGGGGAAACAAAGGACGGAGCTGATGGGGCAGATGAAGATGCTGAACAGGCGGTGCATAGCACTGGAAAATTACGTTAGTGATTGGGCCCGGAAGATGATAGCGCTTCTGGGTGGTAAGTCTTGTTTTTCCGAGTGCTTGTGGACCATGCATTTCACTCTGCGCTGACTGTTTGGTCGTCCTGTCTTTGCAGATTTTTGCATGGACGCTGAGGTTGAAACAGCTGACATTGAACGGTCGATGCTTGAGAACATTCCACTCGGCGAGGACGCCAATCGAGATCTGCTCCGAGCGCACATTCGGCTGGGCAAAGTTGGACCTTTCATCGGTCGACTGAGAGAAGTCGTCGGCCGAATCGACAAGGAGCTTTGGCCTGAAGACGAGTCTCGGCACGAGATGGAAGGCTTGATGAGTCGGCTGGAGGAGGTCCCGAACCGAGTGCAGTCATGGAAGAAGTCTGCGTCTCGCTGTGGTGCGGACGTCGCTCTATCTCTGGTCCGAGTGCATTGCAAGGAGGTGCGCGAAGAGAAGCTGAAGGCGTTGCAGGTCGCGAACACGAAAAAGCTTCGATTCGAAGACTTCATAGAGACCTTCCTTGAGAGCGCCACCTACATCGCCGACGGGATCGACCACGATACGTTCGTAGAGCCCGCCAGTCCCATCACCAGTCCTGACGACGCTTGAGAAAACTTTTACCTCGGTATGCCGAGTGTTGATTGTAATAAACTTTGGCCACTGTTGTTGGCCGTCACATTCTTGGCTCGGTGTGGATAAGCTTGATCGACACCGAGCCAATTATCCTTAGGTGAACTTTGAATCTGAATCGAACCGTTTGCTCTTCCTTTGCCAAAGATTTGCTGATACGAATTTGGCTTGTGTTTTTGTTTGGCGTTTCTTGGTGAAGCCAATGGCAAACATGCGGAGCATGTAATTGTCAGTTGTCTTGACATCAGCATGAGCCTCACTGAGGGTCTGCTGAGTTCCCGAGTGAACCTGCAGGATACACTCGAAGGCAATAGAGTACTTAGGCGATTCGTGATCGCGGCTAAGTCTTCGAGTGCGGCTGTAAGGTCGTACTCGGAACGGGCTGTTACTCATGTAATTGTCAGTGGTCTTGACATCTACATGAGCCTCAATGAGGTTCTGCTACTCATGTAATTGTCAGATGTCTTGACATCCACATGATCCTCAATGAGGGTTTGCTACTCATGTAATTGTCAGTTGTCTTGACATCCACATGAGCCTCAATAAGGGTATGCTACTCATGTAATTGTCAGTGGTCTTGACATCCACATGAGCCTCAATGAGGGTCTGCTGAGTCCCCGAGTGTATCTGTAGGATACATTCGAAGGAAGCTTTCTTATTTAAGCGATTCTTGATCGCAGTTAAGTCCTCGAGTGCGACGGTTAGTGCACGCTCGGAGAAAATTTGTACTTAGGCGGTTCTTGATCGCAGCTAAGTCTACGAGTGCAACGTTTAGTGCACCCTCGGAGAAAGTTAGTACTTAGGCGATTCTTGATCGCAGCTAAGTCCCCGAGTGCGACGTTTAGTGCACACTTGGAGAAAGTTAGTACTTAGGCAATTCTTGATCGCAGCTAAGTCCCCGAGTGCGACGTTTAGTGCACACTCGGAGAAAGTCAGTACTTAGGCGATTCTTGATCGCAGCTAAGTCCCCTAGTGCGACGTTTAGTGCACACTCAGAGAAAGTTTGTACTTAGGCGATTCTGGATCGCAGCTAAGTCCCCGAGTGCGATGTTTAGTGCACACTCGGAGAAAGTTTGTACTTAGGCGATTCTGGATCGCAGCTAAGTCCCCGAGTGCGACGTTTAGTGCACACTCAGAGAAAGTTAGTACTTAGGCGATTCTTGATCGCAGCTAAGTCCCCGAGTGCGACGTTTAGTGCACACTCGGAGAAAGTTTGTACTTAGGCGATTCTGGATCCCAGCTAAGTCCCGGAGTGCGACGTTTAGTGCACACTCGGAGAAAGTTTGTACTTAGGCGATTCTGGATCGCAGCTAAGTCCCCGAGTGCGACGTTTAGTGCACACTTGGAGAAAGTTACTACTTAGGCGAATCTTGATCGCAGCTAAGTCCCCGAGTGCGACGTTTGGTGCACACTCGGAGAAAGTTTGTACTTAGGCGATTCTGGATCGCAGCTAAGTCCCCGAGTGCGACGTTTAGTGCACACTCGGAGAAAGTTAGTACTTAGGCGATTCTTGATCGCAGCTAAGTCCCCGAGTGCGACGTTTGTTGCACACTCGGAGAAAGTTTGTACTTAGGCGATTCTGGATCGCAGCTAAGTCCCCGAGTGCGACGTTTAGGGCACACTCGGAGAAAGTTAGTACTTAGGCGATTCTTGATCGCAGCTAAGTCCCCGAGTGCGACGGTTAGTGCACACTCGGAGAAAGTTTGTACTTAGGCGATTCTGGATCGTAGCTAAGTCCCCGAGTGCGACGTTTAGTGCACACTCGGAGAAAGTTAGTACTTAGGCGATTCTTGATCGCAGCTAAGTCCCCGAGTGCGACGTTTAGTGCACACTCGGAGAAAGTTTGTACTTAGGCGATTCTGGATCGCAGCTAAGTCCCCGAGTGCGACGTTTAGTGCACCCTCGGAGAAAGTTAGTACTTAGGCGATTCTTGATCGCAGCTAAGTCCCCGAGTGCGACGTTTAGTGCACACTCGGAGAAAGTTAGTACTTAGGCGATTCTTGATCGCAGCTAAGTCCCCGAGTGCGACGTTTAGTGCACACTGGAAGAAAGTCAGTACTTAGGCGATTTTGATCGCAGCTAAGTCCCCTAGTGCGACGTTTAGTGCACACTCAGAGAAAGTTTGAACTTAGGCGATTCTGGATCGCAGCTAAGTCCCCGAGTGCGACGTTTAGTGCACACTCGGAGAAAGTTTGTACTTAGGCAATTCTGGATCGCAACTAAGTCCCCGAGTGCGACGTTTAGTGCACACTCGGAGAAAGTTAGTACTTAGGCAATTCTTGATCGCAGCTAAGTCCCCGAGTGCGACGTTTAGTGCACACTCGGAGAAAGTTTGTACTTAGGCGATTCTGGATCGCAGCTAAGTCCCGGAGTGCGACGTTTAGTGCACACTCGGAGAAAGTTTGTACTTAGGCGATTCTGGATCGCACCTAAGTCCCCGAGTGCGACGTTTAGTGCACACTTGGAGAAAGTTACTACTTAGGCGAATCTTGATCGCAGCTAAGTCCCCGAGTGCGACGTTTGGCGCACACTCGGAGAAAGTTTGTACTTAGGCGATTCTGGATCGCAGCTAAGTCCCCGAGTGCGACGTTTAGTGCACACTCGGTGAAAGTTAGTACTTAGGCGATTCTTGATCGCAGCTAAGTCCCCGAGTGCGACGTTTGTTGCACACTCGGAGAAAGTTTGTACTTAGGCGATTCTGGATCGCAGCTAAGTCCCCGAGTGCGACGTTTAGGGCACACTCGGAGAAAGTTAGTACTTAGGCGATTCTTGATCGCAGCTAAGTCCCCGAGTGCGACGGTTAGTGCACACTCGGAGAAAGTTTGTACTTAGGCGATTCTGGATCGTAGCTAAGTCCCCGAGTGCGACGTTTAGTGCACACTCGGAGAAAGTTAGTACTTAGGCGATTCTTGATCGCAGCTAAGTCCCCGAGTGCGACGTTTAGTGCACACTCGGAGAAAGTTTGTACTTAGGCGATTCTGGATCGCAACTAAGTCCCCGAGTGCGACGTTTAGTGCACCCTCGGAGAAAGTTAGTACTTAGGCGATTCTTGATCGCAGCTAAGTCCCCGAGTGCGACGTTTAGTGCACACTCGGAGAAAGTTAGTACTTAGGCGATTCTTGATCGCAGCTAAGTCCCCGAGTGCGACGTTTAGTGCACACTGGAAGAAAGTCAGTACTTAGGCGATTTTGATCGCAGCTAAGTCCCCTAGTGCGACGTTTAGTGCACACTCAGAGAAAGTTTGAACTTAGGCGATTCTGGATCGCAGCTAAGTCCCCGAGTGCGACGTTTAGTGCACACTCGGAGAAAGTTTGTACTTAGGCAATTCTGGATCGCAACTAAGTCCCCGAGTGCGACGTTTAGTGCACACTCGGAGAAAGTTAGTACTTAGGCGATTCTTGATCGCAGCTAAGTCCCCGAGTGCGACGTTTAGTGCACACTCGGAGAAAGTTTGTACTTAGGCGATTCTGGATCGCAGCTAAGTCCCGGAGTGCGACGTTTAGTGCACACTCGGAGAAAGTTTGTACTTAGGCGATTCTGGATCGCACCTAAGTCCCCGAGTGCGACGTTTAGTGCACACTTGGAGAAAGTTACTACTTAGGCGATTCTTGATCGCAGCTAAGTCCCCGAGTGCGACGTTTGGTGCACACTCGGAGAAAGTTTGTACTTAGGCGATTCTGGATCGCAGCTAAGTCCCCGAGTGCGACGTTTAGTGCGCACTCGTAGAAAGTTAGTACTTAGGCGATTCTTGATCGCAGCTAAGTCCCCGAGTGCGACGTTTGGTGCACACTCGGAGAAAGTTTGTACTTAGGCGATTCTGGATCGCAGCTAAGTCCCCGAGTGCGACGTTTAGGGCACACTCGGAGAAAGTTAGTACTTAGGCGATTCTTGATCGCAGCTAAGTCCCCGAGTGCGACGTTTAGTACACACTCGGAGAAAGTTTGTACTTAGGCGATTCTGGATCGTAGCTAAGTCCCCGAGTGCGACGTTTAGTGCACACTCGGAGAAAGTTAGTACTTAGGCGATTCTTGATCGCAGCTAAGTCCCCGAGTGCGACGTTTAGTGCACACTCGGAGAAAGTTTGTACATAGGCGATTCTGGATCGCAGCTAAGTCCCCGAGTGCGACGTTTAGTGCACACTCGGAGAAAGTTAGTACTTAGGCGATTCTTGATCGCAGCTAAGTCCCCGAGTGCGACGTTTAGTGCACAGTCGGAAAAATTTTGTACTTAGGCGATTCTGGATCGTAGCTAAGTCCCCGAGTGCGACGTTTAGGGCACACTCGGAGAAAGTTCGTACTTAGGCGATTCTTGATCGCAGCTAAGTCCCCGAGTGCGATGTTTAGTGCACACTCGAAGAAAGTTTGTACTTAGGCGATTCTGGATCGCAGCCATGTCCCCGAGTGCGACGTTTAGTGCACACTCGGAGAAAGTTAGTACTTAGGCGATTCTTGATCGCAGCTAAGTCCCCGAGTGCGACGTTTAGTGCACACTCGGAGAAAGTTTGTACTTAGGCGATTCTGGATCGCAGCTAAGTCCCCGAGTGCGACGTTTAATGCACACTCGGAGAAAGTTAGTACTTAGGCGATTCTTGATCGCAGCTAAGTCCCCAAGTGCGACGTTTAGTGCACACTCGGAGAAAGTTTGTACTTCGGCGATTCTGGATCGCAGCTAAGTCCTCAAGTGCGACGTTTAGTGCACACTCGGAGAAAGTTAGTACTTAGGCGATTCTTGATCGTAGCTAAGTCCCCGAGTGCGACGTTTAGTGCACACTCGGAGAAAGTTTGTACTTAGGTGATTCTGGATCGCAGCTAAGTCCCCGAGTGCGACGTTTAGTGCACACTCGGAAAAGTTAGTACTTAGGCGATTCTTGGTCGCAGCTAAGTCCGTGAGTGCGACGTTTAGTGCACACTCGGAGAAAGTTTGTACTTAGGCGATTCTGGATCACAGCTAAGTCCTCGAGTGCGACGTTATGTGCACACTCGGAGAAAGTTTGTACTTAGGCGATTCTGGATCGCAGCTAAGTCCCCGAGTGCGACGTTTAGTGCACACTCGGAGAAAGTTAGTACTTAGGCGATTCTTGATCGCAGCTAAGTTTTTTTTTTGAGACCGGAGTGTGCGACCGCGGAAGAATTTTGAATCTGCAAAAACAATCTGCTTTGTATTATTTCACCAATACTTGTTCTTTACATAGCTTCAGTCGACGGTCACGTGTAGAAGCGCTTCAGGAGATCTCCGTTCCATGCTCGCGGCTCATCTGTTTCCCTGTCGATGTTGTAGAGTCTGTATGCTCCCTTGTTCAGCACCTTGGAGATGATGAAGGGTCCTTCCCAGGCGGGAGCCAACTTGTGAGGTCTTTGCTGATCCACTCGGAGCACCAGGTCGCCTGCTTGGAATGTACGACTCCTGACGTGTCGCGCGTGAAAACGCCACAGATCTTGCTGATAAATGGTTGAGCGAGTCAGTGCCATCTTGCGCTCCTCCTCTAGAAGGTCCACTCCGTCTTGCCTTGCTTATTCTGCTTCAGCTTCGGAGAAGAGTTCGACTCGTGGAGCATTGTGGAGCAAGTCACTCGGAAGGACCGCTTCTGCTCCGTAAACGAGGAAGAACGGTGATCGCCCTGTAGATCTATTCGGGGTTGTGCGGAGACCCCAAAGCACTGAAGATAGCTCGGTGACCCATGCGCCAGCGGCATGTCCCACCTCTCGCAGGAGTCGGGGCTTCAAACCTTGCAGAATAAGTCCATTCGCCCGCTCTGCTTGTCCGTTTGTTTGAGGATGCGCCACAGATGCAAAATCCACTCGGATACCTTGGCTTGCACAGAAACCTTTGAATCTGTCCGAGTCAAAGTTTGTCCCGTTGTCCGTGATTATGCTGTGAGGTACCCCGAATCTGGAGATGATGTCCCTGACAAACTTGATGGCTGTTAGGGCATCGAGCTTCTTGATGGGCTTGGCTTCAATCCATTTTGTGAACTTGTCGACTGCCACCAACAGATGTGTGTATCCTCCTTGGCCTGTCCTGAATGGACCGACTGTATCTAATCCCCATACTGCAAACAGCCACACAAGAGGGATTGTCTTCAACGCAGATGTTGGCTTATGGGACTTGTTGGAGTAGAACTGACAGCCTTCACATCGGTCGACCATATCTTTAGCCATTTCGTTTGCCTGTAGCCAGAAGAAGCCAGCTCTGAATGCTTTGGCGACGATTGCTCTTAAAGAGGTGTGATGACCGCAGGTTCCCGAGTGAATTTCTTCCAGGATCAAATGTCCCTCCTCTGGGGAGATGCATCGTTGAAGAACGCCTGAAACGCTTTCCTTGTACAACTGGCCATCAATGACAGTGAACGACTTCGACCTGCGGACTATCTGCCTGGCCTGGACTTCGTCTTCTAGTAACTCCTGCCTCAGGATATATGCGATGATCGGCATAGTCCAATCGGGGATGACAGCAAGAATCTCCATGATCAGATCAACCACAGCAGGTACGTCGACTTCAGTCGGATATGTCAAGCTCTTTGGTTGTACTGGTCCTCTGTGAAAGGATCTTCTTTAACTGAGGGAAGGTGGAGGTGCTCGAGGTAGACGTCACTCGGGACTGGTCTCCGAGTGGATCCGAGTTTTGCCAACTCATCAGCTGCTTGGTTCTTTAGTCGCGGAACGTGGTGGAGTTCTACACCTTCAAACTTCTTCTCGAGCTTCCTCACTGCACTGCAGTATGTGGTCATGGTGGGGTTCATGACGTCCCACTCTTTCATCACTTGATTAACCACCAAATCCGAATCGCCATAGACCATCAGGCGACGGACGCCGAGTGTGATGGCCATGCGCAGTCCATAAAGGAGAGCTTCATACTCTGCCTCATTGTTGGAGGAATCAAAGTGTATTTGCAGCACATACTTGAGTTTGTCGCCCTTTGGCGATACGATCACAACGCCACCGCCGGAGCCATTCAACATCTTTAACCCATCAAAGAACATTGTCCAATGAGCCGAGTAGATGTGGGTCGGTTGCTGTTGTTCTACCCATTCTGCTATGAAGTCAGCCAGAGCTTGAGACTTTATAGCTTTCTTGGCCTCGAACTTGATATCGCAGTACAACATCTCCATTGCCCACTTCGCCACTCGGCCCGATGCATCCCGATTATGGAGGATTTCCAACAACGGAGCATCAGAAACGACAGACACCGAGTGGTCTTGGAAATAATGAGCCACCTTCTTCGCAGTCATGTAAATCCCGTAGATAAGTTTTTGATAGTGGGGATACCTCTGCTTGGAAGGAGTCAGGACTTCGGAGACGTAATACACTGGTCGCTAAACTTTGTATGCTTTGCCTTCTTCTTCTCGTTCAACTGTAAGAATAGTGCCGACGACTTGATTTGTAGCCGCGATATACAGAAGAAGGGGCTCTTTACTGAGCGGAGCGGTAAGAACCGGCTGGGTGGAAAGTAGGACTTTGAGGTCATCGAATGCAACTTGGGCTTCATCTGTCCACTCGAAAGTATCTGATTTCTTCATGAGTCGGTACAGAGGAAGTGCTTTCTCGCCGAGTCGACTGATAAACCTGCTCAAAGCCGCTAGGCAACCCGTGAGCTGTTGAACATCGTGTATTCTGACCGGACTCTCCATTCGGACGATGGTCCCGATCTTTTCGGGGTTGACGTCGATCCCTCGTTTGGAAACGAAGAAACCGAGTAACTTTCCGCTGGGAACGCCGAACGAACACTTGGCGGGGTTGAGCTTGATATCGTACCTACGAAGGTTGGCGAATGTCTCTGCCAAGTCAGTCAGCGGGTCGGAACCTTTGCGTGACTTGACTACGATATCGTCCATATACGCCTCCACATTTCGACCGATCTGGTCGAGAAGGCATTTTTGGATCATGCGCATAAAGGTTGCTCCTGCATTCTTCAAACCAAATGGCATAGTGATGTAGCAGAAGCACCCGAATGGGGTGATGAAGGCTGTTTTTAATTCATCGGGGCCATACAGACGGATTTGATGATAGCCCGAGTAGGCATCAAGAAATGACAAACGCTCGCAACCCGCAGTCGAATCGAGAATTTGATCGATGCAGGGGAGCGGAAAATGGTCTTTCGGGCAGACCTTATTGAGATGCTTGAAGTCGATGCACATTCGGAGCGACTTGTCCTTCTTGGGCACCATGACAACATTAGCGAGCCACTCGGAGTGGTGAACCTCGCGAATGAAGTTGGCTGCCAAAAGCTTGGCCACCTCTTCCCCGATTGCCTTCCTCTTGTGCGCGGCGGACCGACGCAGGCGTTCTCGGACAGGCCGGGCGGTGGGATCCACATGCAGTCGGTGCTCAGCCAATTCCCTGGGTACACCTGGCATGTCAGAGGGTTTCCATGCGAAGATTTCCCAGTTCTCACGGAGGAATTGGGTGAGCTCGGCTTCCTATTTAGGATCGAGGGTGGTGGAAATGTTCGTCGGGGCAGCAGTGTCGTCCGTCGGGTGGATGCTGACCTTCTTCGTCTCTCCCGCCGACTGGAATGCGGACTCCGAAGCTGGCTTCTTCGAACGCATCAAGTCAGCGGGGTCGACTATTTTCTTGTACTCGTCAAGCTCGAGGACGGCCATCTGTTGGTCGGCGATTCTTGATCCCTGCTGCAGACACTCCTTAGCCTGCTGTCGATTGCCTGTGATGGTGATCACACCTTTCGGGCCTGGCATCTTGAGCTTCAGGTATACATAACATGGACGGGCCATGAAACGCGCATATGCCGGGCGGCCCAGAATTGCATGGTAAGCGCTCTGGAAGTCCACCACCTCGAACGTCAGCTTTTCCTTGCGGAAGTTCTTGTCGGAGCCGAAAACGACGTCCAACGCGATCTGGCCGAGTGACTTGGCCTTTCGTCCAGGGACGACTCCATGGAACTGCATGCTGCTCTCGCTGAGTTTGGACATCGGAATGCCCATCCCCTTGAGAGTGTCGGCGTACATGATGTTCAAGCCACTGCCGCCGTCCATGAGGACTTTGTGCAGTCGGACTCCTTCTACCACCGGGTCGACGACCAGAGCCTGTCTCCCTGGGGTGCGTACGTGTGCTGGATGATCCGACTGGTCAAAGGTGATCGCAGTCTGAGACCATTTGAGGAACTTGGGGTTGGTAGGGGTGGCCATGTTCACCTCCCTGTTCACCAGCTTCAGTCGACTCTTGCTCTCAACGTCAGCAAAAATCATCAGTGTTGCATGGACTTGGGGGAACGGATCCTCCTTATCCTCCTCATCCTGTTCATTGTCATTTTCACTCGGTTGCCCTTCGCCGAATCCTTGGATCAGGAGGCGACATTGACGAGTGGTATGCCTCGGATATATGGCGTTGCCCTCTTCATCCATCTTTGTATGAATCGGACATGGCTGGTCCAGGATGGGATTGTTGAACTGCTTCTTCTTGGGGGTGAACTGAGCCTTCCCCTTGCCTTTGAACTTGGCGTTGGTAACAGCTGCAGCTTCTGCCTGCGGAGTGGACGGAGCTTTTTTCTTCTGCTTCCGAGTGTTACTCCCTTCTCCGTCGGCGACTGTTTTGTGCTTCCCGCTTCAGATGCGGTCCTCTTCTTCATCATTTGCATAGCGTGCCGCTATCTTCATCATCTTGCTCATGGAGATGTCGCCTGTTCGGTCGAACTTCAAGTACAGATCCCTGTACCGCACGCCTGCCTTGAAGGCGCAAACTACTTGATGCTCTGTGACATTCTCCACCGTGTGGTAGAGGGTCATCCAACGCTGAATGAAATCGCGCAGGGGCTCATTCTGCTTCTGGACACAGTGTTGGAGCTCCACGAGGCCAGCAGGGCGCTTACACGTCCCTTCGAAGGTCCTGATGAACACTCAGGCCAGATCTGCCCAGTTAAAGATGCTTGAGGGGGCCAACTGGTTCAGCCACGCTCGCGCCGAGCCGTCGAGCATCAGAGGGAGGTGCTTCATGGCGACGTGGTCGTCCCCTCCTCCGATCTGGACTGCCACTCGGTAATCATCTAGCCATGTTTCTGGCTTGGATTCTCCTGTAAACTTGCTGATCCCCGTCGCCAATCAGAAGTTGGGAGGGATATCAGCCGAACGGATGGCTCGACTGAAACATTCGGGACCAGAAACGATGGTCCTGCTTCCACTCGGACGTTCAATATCGTAACCATCGCGGTGGGCTCGGCCCCTGTTGACCCTCCGCTGGGCGATATGCCCTCTCGCGTCGGGCCTTGGGTCGTAAGTGTCACCGACTGAACGCCGATCATCATGATGTCGGGGCCCATAGGGCCCACCCCGCGGAGGGGTGCGTGAACGGCGACGATCTTCGGGATTTATGGAATGGCTGCCTCCCCTGTGTCGCTGATGAGAGCCAGGCTGTGAACTGACCGATGCGTATTCGCATGAACAGAACTATTGTGGATCCTGTTGTGCGACTGGGAGACCGCCGAATTTTGCTGCTGCGCCGTGTGCAACAGGGCGCGGATTTGCTCGATCCTCGTGCCAGCCTCTGAATCAGTCGGCTGAAGGGAATCGGCTATCTTGGCAGCCGCAGCCAAGTTGAGGATGGGTGTGCGGAACAACTCCACGTTGCTCCGCCGAGTGTGCCGACTGGCAGAACGGCGAGGTGGACGGCGAGCGCCGGATGTTTCGCCGATCTCGTGCTCGTTCCAGCCAGATTGACGGGGACCTTCATGAGAGTTGGCCATGTGTACTTCTGCTGCAGGCCCGCGACCCACGTACTCGGAAGGAAACTCAGTCGGAACCGAGTCCGAGCGCTGGGACGGCGGGGCAACCACAACCGACTCTAGGACCGCCACTTGTGAAGACGCGTTCTGGAGCGCCTGGGCGTGTTGCACCCAACGCTGGAGCCGCGGACGGCGGGATCGCTTGTTGCGGCGCGTGACGGCAGTGTAGGTCGACACCGGAGCCGACTGCTGGAGAAGAAGAATGTCGCGGGCGCCGGCACGGAAGTGCATAGCCCCGCGGCGGGGAAGCGCCTCGTCGTCGAGAGGGTGTCCCGAAGCCATGCCGAATCGTCGACGATGAAGGAGAGAGCGCCGAAGAGGATCTCGTGACCCATGCTCGAATCTCCACCGGACAACATGACGAAACGATGTAGTCGCAAACTCGCGGGAAGTCGCTTAGACGCCTGCCCCACGGTGGGCGCCAACTGTCGTGGGTATAAGTCTGACAGTAGATGTGTAGGGTACGAAAGGATGGGCAGAGCCTTAGCTACGATGAGGTTGTATGAGTTTAGGCCCCTCTGCGGTGGAGGTAATAGCCCTACGTCTCAGTGCTCTGGGAGCTTGTTGTTGAGTGGAATATAGAATACAGTGATTTGCTAACCCCTGCACCAGTGGGGGAGGGTGGCTTATATAGAGTGCGCTGCCCTCCACAACGGTTCGGTGCACAGGGGTGGAGTAGTGGCGAAAAAATGCCTACGTTACAGGTAACGTATGTCTTAAATGCTAATAAAGGCACATGGAAGCGTATGACCGTTTCCCTCCAAGGGGGTTACGATGCACAGAGTGGAATCCAGTCGGTTAGTTTGATATTCTCCGAATGCTCGTCTCCGACTGGATGGTCGAGGATCTGTTACCGACTGGATGATGGGAACTCCTTAGTTCAGTCGGAACTGACTAAGGGCCTTGTCCCTTATGAGGGGTAGTCCTTGGGTAGGACCTACAGGGCAGGCCTATGACCCTACCCTAGGACTATAACCCCATCACTTGGCTTGTATATTCCTACGATGGGCTTCCTCAAATGTCCGAGGTCTTCACAAGCAAGCAAGTTGGATGCACATCCACTTAGCTTTTGTTGAGGTTTCATATACTTATAGCTCTAGTGCATCCATTGCATGGCATTCCCTACTCCTCACATTGATATTGATTGATGCGCATCTCCATATCCCATTGGTCCGCCTAGTTGACGCGAGACTTTCTACTCCACTTTTACTCCTTTAATACCGACCACCCCATTCTATTGCACCTATATGTTGTGTCCATAGTTCACACTCATGTATTGAGCAAGGTATAAAATGTTGAAGCGCATTAAAAACTACAATCCAATTCCCTGGATTAATACAGTGGTGCTTGACATTTCTATTTAAGTGGTGAACTAATAACCCACAAGTATAGGGGATCGCGACAGTTTTCACGGGTAGTATTTCACCCTAATTTATTGATTCGCCACAAGGGGAGCCAAAGAATATTTATTGGACTTGAGAGTTAAGTTTTAAATTCAACCGCACTTGGGATATCTCTCGGTAGCAAGGATTTAGTATCACACCAAATGATAGTAGCAACAACAATAGTGATAGCAACAATTTTGTAACAATAGAACACTACAAGAAATTGGTTCGTTATTGACCCCCCATTTTTGTCAAAGAATTGTCATTATTTGTAATTTAAGACCTTTTTATGACCAAATACTCAAGGTCAATAGTTGGCTGTCAATAATTAACAAAACTGACCTTCCCAAGTTTTTGGTCATAGATCTTATGACCAAAATGCTTTCATCATAAAATCCATGTCCAAACTTTTGGTCATTACTTCTGCGTCTCACCCACATAGGATCTGATGTGTTGTGTTGATGTGGCATAATCCATGTGGCATCAAGGATGATATAGCACTAATGATGACATGGAGTACACGTAGGTGCGTGACTATGTTCACATAGGATCCCACATGGCTATGTCCACACAATAGTTTACATGGGCCAAGCCCAATAAGTTTGGCCATTTAATTTTTCAAGCTAAAATTTTGGGCCCAATTACAACCCAATTATTATTTGATCCAGCATAACTATTACTGGGCCATAGTTCAGAATTAACCCTTTTTATTTTAGGGACATCCTCACCAAGCCAAAATTCTCATGGCAGTTGAGCGCACCCCACATGTCCCATTTCCCATGTAAAAAATAACAAATCTAGTCGTTTTCATTAAGGGAGCAACAAATCATATTACCACCCATCATATACACATGTTCTGCAAATCTAGTCGTTTTCATTAAGGGAACTGCCATAATGTCTTATACTTAGGAATATAGGGAGTAGCAAGCTTGAAAGTTCTGCTAGAACTTTTAAATACATCAAATTTCTTGATTCTTAAGCAAGGACCAACTCAAAGCTAAATATTTGTCCTTCGACAATCACTTGATCTTATTTAAACAATAAAAATTAAACATACGACAGACAAAAAAAGGAACAAACATTCCAGCAGTGACTCTTATCCAGATATTTTATCAAGATATTTTAGACAACAATAAAATATTTAGCACTTCATCAAAATTACACACTTGCATACAAACATTAGATACTATAGTAAAATGCATGTACCATTTACTGAACACTGAAATTTCTATAGAAGCCATAATACAAACATTGAACATTGAACATCATATACTATAGTAAAAGAGATAATGTAGCCCCAGGTATGTTCATAGGATAACATGCAAGTGCAGACAAGATAGAAGCCATATGCTTTCATGCTTGCCCAAATTCTTTTAAGGCATAGACATATTCAGATATAACTCCAAATTTATTCAAAGTTAACATGGTGAAGCTAAATACTAAATCCAATTATATATACAGTACAATATAGACGAAATATGTGAGCTTGGACGACCGGTGAGGACACAAGAAGGTATATATGCGTGTACACCTGGCTCACATGAGCTCTTATGAAAACCCATTTACAAGCTAACCCATTCCATGACAAAGTCGTCTGTACTAATTAACAAGTGAATGATAACAGATCAACCACCACTGTGCAATACAACCAAGCCTATAATGCATGGCATGGTGCAATCAAAATTATAACGTGAATTGTATATTATCTCATCAGAAGAAGCAATAATTGCAATGGAGTAGTTTTTTTACCCCTGCTATGTATTTTGATCGATCGAACACACAGCCAAGTTTGTGTCGCATGTTTGCATGGTAGAAATTGATAAATTTGACGTCTATCATTAGGCCATATGCAATTAAGAATGTTTGTCAGTCAGAGGCAAAGCTTTGCTTGCCTTTTTATGTCCATGTATATATATATATTTATAAATAATTTATAAATATGTGCCCATTTATATGTAAAAGTGATTGAGATTATTCTGTCATCTAGAGTGATTTTAAAAAAAGTTTTCGAGTTTGCTTTTCGATGAACTAAAATGACATCTATTTAGAAGGTTTACGAATAATTATATACAAAATGAACTTGTGGACTTAACATCAGCAAAACCTGTACCATTTTGTGATCCGGAAGAAGAAAAGGAATGACATGGTTACTTTGATAAAACCTGCATGCACGACTATTAATTCTTGATTTCTTGTTCAAGCCTTTGCTAAAAATAAAACGAGTTTTTTCCTAAGTGTTGTTACTGAAAGGCAGAAATTTTTGGATGCATAGCACACGCAAAAAAATCTACGAGAAAAGATCAAGAGTATACCGAGAATTCATATGGAGAACTGGAACCCAAGTTAACAAATGTGATTCTTAAGAGGGTGAAAGACTAGTTTCTGACGACCATCAGAAAATTACACACGCGCTAAAAGTGTTCCGGCTTTGTATATACTTGGTGAAATTCTAGAAGTGGCGTACTCACAATTTATGAGTTCCGACGAGGAGTGTAAAAGTAAATCAAAGTGTAATCTCTCGAACCCCAGGTTCCACTAGATATTTACTAAACCAAACTGATTCTTCAACATAACCAAGAACTCAAGTAACAGTCCGGCGATACTGGGAATATTTGTCAGTTGTGTACTCTAATCACTACCAGGCCAACACATAATGAATATGTATCAATTGCTTTGCCAGATGCTTTGGTAAATCGACCAGGACATGTTGTGTTGCAAAGTACCAGTATCAAGATCCTCATATAGAAAGAAAGAAAAACTGATTCTTGGCATAACAATAATGCAAGAAAACAACCAAGAGGGCCAGCGGGGAGAAGATGTGTGAATATACCTTATCGGCAATGATGAAACAATAGTCGTCCTTGGTGTTGTGCTTGGACAGCTCCTCGAGGGTCAGCGCCTCCTCTTTATCTCCCTCGCTAAAAACAAAAACATGTTAAGCTATCAGCACCTAGTAGTAGTATGAAGGGAAAGCAACTCAGAAGTATGGACAACCAACACTTGTACATTTTTATTGGCATTAGTTATTCATAGACTCTGACGCAAGTGATTATGGAAATTATAAGAACCGGGCAGGTATATACTAGCAAACTTTGGATCAAATAATAAGTATGATAGAACTGAAACTTTTGCATAAACATGAAAAAAACATCGTTTTACAATGATTTCTAAGCGACATCGAGGACCAGTGGTTCCATGTTACAGTTTGCTTATATCTTAGATTCAAAATAAAATATCAAATAAGTGTTAAATGGATATGTGCGGCAAGAAAATTTGCGAGAAAGGGAGGACAGAGGTACCTCGGTGGAGGAGGGGAGTAAAAGTAGGATGAGAACATTTCCATGCACTCGCGGTGGGTGGGGAATATCTGGACAGGATGCTTCACGGGTGAGGTGGATCTAAATCCACTAGGCAGACATGAGGAGGGACTCCAGATCGGCTGGGTTGCGGCGGCAGCGTTGAAGGAGAAACCCTAGCAGTCATTGGTCCTGCGGCGTACTCGACCTCAGAGGGAGAGGGGACGTGGTGAGGAAGAGAGTGAGAAGTATGACGAGCGGGGGTGGAGGTACTTACCTGAGTCGCCGGAGCCACGCTGGCTATGCGGGGGCCGAAACCCTAGCCACGAAAGACGGTCGAACCGTGGCCGCTAGAGGAGGCGGTCATCAGATCTGTCTGAAAAGGAGTGAGGAGCGGAACAAGGGGATCACGAATTCACGGTGGTGTACGGCGGCATATCTGGAAGAATGAAATTGACCGCATCCGGCAGCATTCGCTTGGAGAGGGAGAGGATGGCAGCGGTGTCGAATGTGAGGCGAGGAGGCAGCCATTGTGATGCGTCAAACAGAGCGAGTGGGTGGGGGAGATGGCAGGTAGTGGCGGCGGCAGTGAGGATGCGAGAGAGGAGATGAATCACCCTCGTGGTGGCGGAGGTGAGGATGAGGGAGACGACCTAGTGTTTGTTCGACTGCTAGGGTTACACGGTGGGGTTATATCATACTTTTTTTACTTGGTATGGGCCGACAGGATAAAGTAAATTGAAGAAAAACACCAGGGAACTCATGGCGGGAATTGAAATCCAAATCGCTCACCCACTAACAGTGATAATAAAATTATAGTAATTCCTGCTACAACACCGAGGGTTATTAAAACTAAAAAAATCTAGCTTTTGCTAATTTTCACAAGCATATGCATATATGGAGTGACACTTCAATAATAGTTATGGATTTTGATAATAAAATTACTCAAATCAATTTTATTTTATACTAATATTTAATCTACTTGAAAATATGTCATGTTGCATCATAGTTTGCTTTTTATTTTATTGTCAAAAATAATTTTTAGGTACACAAATATCTATTTCATCATAGAAACAATGAAATTTTCACAATATTACACCCCTAGATAAGTATGGTCATACGGGCAAACTAGGTTGCTTTTTGAAACCGACATAAGAAATTAAAAAAAATTAAAAACCTTCGTATTGTCTCATTATATGTGACCTAGTATCCAAGAAAGATAACAATACTGGACTACGATAAATGTCTTAAAAATTGTTCTCAGAAATAAGGTATCATGTATAAAAATCCATGACTTTCAAGGCAAATGACCGTTGTAATGGCAACATTAATGGCGTAGTTTGTTCAAATGATATCATATTTTGCAAAATGGTGTATCTTGGAATGGAAAACAATGTTGCCTAAAAAAGTTTTCATTATCTTTGGATGAAAATATCATTTTCCATTTTATGAGTGGCCAAAATGAGTTTTTTTGTGAAGGACCTACCATATATTTGTTGCAAAATTGGACCAAATAAATTTTTTCAAATACTAGGACGTATTTAATGTACAATTGACAAAATGGTCGGGTGTGAAAATCCTTAAACCACCTCTCGTGAAAAAGATAGATTTCCACCGATTCAGGTCGAAGCGGGTCAAATTTGATCTGTAGTAGCATCATAGTTTGCTCTTTATTTTTTCAAAAAATCATTTTTAGGTACACAAATATCTATTTCATCATATAAACAACAAAATTTTCACAATATTACACCCCCTAGATAAGAATGGTCATACCGCAAACTTGACTACATTTTGAAACCGGCATCAGAAATTCAAACAAAATTAGAAAAATTGAACATCTTCGCATTGTCTCATTATATGTGACCTAGTATCCAGGAAAAATAACAATATTGGACTAAGATAAATGTCTTTAAAAAGTGTTATCAGAAATGAGCTATCATGTATGAAGATCCATGACTTTCAAGGCAAATGACCACTCTTATGGCAACATTCATGGCATAGTTTGTTCAAATGATATAATATTTTGCAAAAGGGTGCATCTTGGAATGGAAAACAATGTTGCCTAAGAAAGTTTTCATTTTCTTTGGACGAAAATATCATTTTCCATTTTTCAAGTGGCCAAAATGAGTTTTTTTGTGAAGGACCTATCATATATTTGTTGAAAAATGAAACCAATTAAATTTTGTAAAATACTAGGACATATTTAATATGCAATTGACCAAATGGTTTGGTGTCAAAAGCTCTGAACCACCTCTCATGGAAAAGACAAATTTCCAGTAATTCAGCTCGAAGCGGGTCAAATTTGAACTACAGTTGCCTCATAGTTTGCTCTTTATTTTTTACAAATATAATTTTTAGGTACACAAGTATCCATTTCATCATACATACATGGTGTGGTGGAGCGACGTCATGGTTTTTAAGGTGTTCGAGGGCCCCAACTCTAGAGCGCGTAAACTAGCATGCCAACCGCGTGGTCACCGCGTGGCCATTGCATTGCCACGCGTTCTAGGTGTCCTAGGTATGTCTAGTGGGTTGTTAACTCCTTGAGTAGGTGTTAGGAAGAATAATATAACAAAAAAATCTCACGAGGACACTGAACTAATCTCAGACATGAATTAGCAGCCAAGTGTTTGATTAGTAGTGGGGGAAATGCACATGGCCAATGGCCCTGATTTTGGGGTGAGGGTGATGATATACTAAGTAGCCTGTGTTGACAAATTTTCAACTCAAATGGAGGAGCCTAGGTGGCACTTGCTTTGCAAAGTACCACATTGGACAAAAATATGGATCTTGAAGCTGGGCTTAAGAGAAATTATGTACTGAGCTGAAATTTGGTGGAGGATATTAATTTGGGCATAGGAACGCATTGTAAAAATTTGATACCATTTCGACAAGTCGAAGTGGTACTTACTTCACAATGCTATTCTGTGTACAGAAACTTGAAAAAATTATTGAGAGTAATTGGCTAAATGAAATGAGCTGCAATTTGGTGGAGAGAAGTCATATATGTAGAAAAATTCCTTGGTAAAGTTTCATCAATAATTAAGTAATATAAAATATAGTTGCTTCACAAACAGAAAATATGATCAGAATAAAAGATTGTATGATGAGATGACATGGATTACTGGATGAAGCTCAAATTTTGTGGAGAGTTACTAATTGAGGATATGAAAGATTTGAAAAATCATAAGATTATTTGGATAACCATAGATAGTACTTCCTTCACAAAGCTTCTTTGTGGATAGAAACTTTGAAAATTTGTTGAGGAAGCTTTACTAGTCAAATGGAGCTGAATATTGTCATGTGGAAATGACTTGGATATGTATGAGTGCCCAAAAAGTTTGACGGAAATAAGAGGGGTCTAGATAGCACCTGCTTTGCAACATGTCAATCTGGCCAGAAAATAGAAGTTGAAGCTCGGCTCACATAGGTCATTGGATTGATCTGCAATTTTGATGAGGATGATAAGTTAGGCATATGAAAGCACTATAAAAATTTCATACCATTTGGATAAATAAAAATGGTACTTCCTTCACAATGCTCTCCACCGAACTGAAAAATTGGTACAAATATTGAGGGAAATAGGATACATTAAAATGAGCTAAAATTTCGTGGAGGGAGGTCCTATGGGCAGTGTCATGCCGTGGTAAAGTTTTAGCAATCATAAAGCAATATAAAATATAGTTGCTTCACAAACTAAAAATATTACGAGAAACAAAGATTGGATTGTGAGCTTAGATGGATTGTTACATGTGGACCAAATTTTGTGGAGATCTATGGTTTGGGCATATAGAATATGTGGCAAAAATTCATCTCATTAGGAGATGCCTAGCTAGTACTTCCATCAGAAAGCTTCCAGCCGAATAGAAACTTTGGAAATTTGCTGAGGACGATTTAGGCAAATAGAGCTAAATTTTTTCACAAGGCAATGATTTCGGTAGGAAAGAGTGCCCAAAAATATCTAGGACAATCAATAAAATATAAATTCCGACCTGTCAATGTACTTATACTTTGTGGCCTTGTCGACACCTATACAAGACATGTAGGCGAAATTGTCAAGTTGTTTGCCGAGTCACCTCTATTTAAGCCTATGACCTTCTTAATTTTGTCATGGAGGACCTACAATGTGGGCACAAATAGACCTACACATGCGAGTGACCATTTTGTGCAATGGGATATGACCTTCTTGTTAGAGATCGTCAAAATTTTCTAGGGTTTGGATCCTCTTAGACACCTCATGACCTTTTTGTAAATTTTAGTCATAGATCTATGACCAGTTCAACCGTCGTCATTATTTTTTGTCATAAACGAGCTTATTTCTTGTAGTGAATTGAGTAGCACGTGTGACAGCAGCAATAGTACTAACTTAGCAAGATTCAGTATATATGTAAAGCGAAGGCACATGGATCGGTGATGGATAATGATTTAGATGATATTGATCATGTAAGAGTTACACGCTAGGGTGACACGGAACTAGCAACAATTCATCAATACAATGTAGGCATGTATTCCGTATATAGTCATACGTGCTTGCGATAAGAGCTTGCATGCCATCTTTTGTCCTACCATCCCGTGGCAATAGGGTCCTATTGGAAACTAAGAGATATTAAGGCCTCCTTTAATAGAGAACTGGAGCAAGTCATTACCATATGGTGAATACATGAACTCCTCAAACTACCACAATCACTTGAAAGAATCCCAATTATTTTCACCTTGGAGTATGCGGATCAAGACACGTAATAGGTAACTACTACTTGCAAGATAGGATCCAAATCACTCTTATATTCATGGAAACATAATAGGTTCAGATCTGAAATCATGGAACTCGGGCCTTAGTGACAAGCATTATGCATAGCAAAGTTATAGTAACATCAATCTCGAAACATAGTGGATACTAGGGATTAAGACCTATCAAACTTAACTCGATTACATGATCTATCACATCCAATCCTGCCACCGTCCAGCAAGCCTACAAAGGAATTACTCACTCCTGGTGGTGAGCATCACGGCAGTGTTGATGAATAAGGGTTGGTGATGACAACGACGATGAATCCCCCTCCCCGGAGCCCCAAACGGACTCCACATCAGCCCTTCGAAGGAAGAACAGGAGGTGGCGGCGGCTCCGTTCTGTGAAACACAATGAAAACTTCTCTCTCCGAAGATGTGATTTTATAGGACTGGAATTAGGGTCAGAGGAGCTACGTGGGCCCCGCAAGCCATTAGGGCGCGGCGTGAGAGGGTGGTCACGCCCTGTTGGCTTGTGGCCCCGTGGAAGCGTTTGTCCGGCAAGTCAATGCTCCATAATTCACCATAAATACGAGAAATAATTCATAAAAAGTTTTGTTCTATTCCGAGAACTTCTATTTCTACACAAAAATAACACCAATGTACTTGTGCTGAAAACAACGCAGGTCCGGGTTAGTTTCACTCAAATCATGCTACTCGGAGGTCAAAACGAGAGAAAACGTGTTTAGAAAAGAAGATATGTTGGAGGCATATCAACTCCCCCAAACTTAACTCATTGCTTGTCCTCAAGCAATTTAGTTGATAAACTGAAAATGATAGAGAAAACATTTACAAACTCTTTTGTTCTTGTGATTATACATATGCTTATCTAGTGTTCAAGTTTTCAGCTTAAATCATAAATAATCACATCCATGATAACAATTAAGCATCATATTCAATCATGGCAATACATAATCAACTTGCAAGTAATAATAAGATATCTCACATGCCAACACTTTGTCAAAGAAATCATGATATAATGTGGTGGGATGGTATCTCGCTAGCCCTTTCTATGACCACAAAACATAAATGTACAACTCCTCTAATATTCAAGCAGTGACTAAATATTATAATTCAGAATAGAAAAGATCCTAAGCATACTCATATCCAACATTGACTAGATTCAATGCATAAAAATGACAATAGTGCTCTCCACTCTCATGGTGTAGGTAAGAGGGTAATGACTCAACATAAAAGTAAATATATAGGCCCTTTGTAAAGGGAAGCAATGATTTGCGGAGGTGCCAGAGCTCAAGTTTTAAAGCATGATCGAAATTATAGTTTTTTAGTGGTGTTTTTACTAGCAATGTTACAACATAGTTTTCAGTATCTTCCATGCTAAACTCATTATTGGTGGTTCCCAAATAGAATTGTAAACTTTTACTCCTATACACCATCCATACACAACCATGGCTAGAAAAATTCACGGGTGCCCGCCAACATATCAACTATCCCCAGGATTTTTGTTTTAATTCAATTTTGATTAAGCAGGACTGGGCATCCTTGTTACCAGTCTCTCTCGTGCAATGATGGCGAATAAATGTCGGTCGTGAGACTAATTTACTTAGCATGGACGATATTCATTGCCCTGTCACTCGATGAGAGGTACGAGTGCACAAAACAGAGGTTTGTTTGAATATTTAGAGGAGGCACATGCAAATTTACTTGAAACGGCAGGGTAATACCACATATATGTAGGTATGCTGGACTCGCGTGGAATAACTTGGTTTTAAGGATATGGATGCACAAGCAGCATTCCCGCTTAGTACTGGTGCATGCTAGCAAAAGGTTGGGAAGCGACTAGCTAGGGAGAAACAACGGACATGAACATGCATTGCGAATAATTAACATTGTATATTAGGATGAGTAAGATATATACACTCTGAATTTAAATATCATGCTCGCAGCATTGGTTTTTAATTAACTATCTGTTTGCACATGAGCCAAGTCAAACCACACGAATTACTGAGAGGGAAATACCATACTACTATACCACATCATAACTATTTTAATGCATGTTGACACACAAGGTAAATCATTATCAACTCCTGTCAATTTAAGCATGGCATGAAAAAATATGATCTCTAATTGTTATCATAAACATGTTTACTCATGATCTTTATATTTACTAACTGGAAGCACCATATGAGACACCATGTTAATTCAAAAAGGTAAGAATTTTCAACCGTCCAATCTATATCTATATCTATATCTATACCTAATAATAATAAAAAGGTTATTGCTTCCGTCGGAAAACCCACCGCGGCATTTTTATAAAAAAGCCCTTGTAATTTTTATTATTCAACCCGCGCTCCATCATTATTTTAATAAATCAAAATGATTATAAAAAGATTAAAAGCATGTAGTATTTTTTCTCCCGTTGCAACGCACGGACCTTTTGCTAGTTAATATATAATGCGTTCATAGCCATCAGATGAAAGAGGAAACATGCTCCCCAATGCCACGCACGAGTCTTCCTCCCTTTGGACTTTCCCTTATTCAATTTTTTTTTTTGTGGCAGTCCGTATGATTCCAAAAAGTTTGCGTCAGCCAAGAGTCCATATATGTCACGCTAGGAAACGTCCAAGGTAAGATCACCTACCTATTTTTTCCGGGGATCGAACTAATGAACGTACCCATGCATGCGTGACACAACTAAGTAGGTAAGTATGTTTTGCGTACATGCATTCAGTATGTGAACTACTTTTTTAATCCTAAAATCACCATAAAGATAAGCACAATGCATATATGCACATATGCGTGTACTATACCTATCATGCATGTACTTAAATCACTCCTACACATATACTGTTGAATCTGTATGTGACATGCACAAAATGTTTACAAAAAATATTAAGACAATCAGTGTCAAAAAATATTAAGTCTATGTGGAAAATACATTTAATAAAAATCCTAGAATATGTTTTAGAAATAAAAATTGCTGAACTGTGCAAGTGCATCCAAAATCCATTGATTTCAGAAGTGCGGATGTGTAGATCAAATGTCATATATAAGATAGTTAATTATAAATGCCCCCCAATGGAGAGCGCTTAATTAAGTAAAAATGTAATTTAGTAGTAACCCAAGAAAAGCATAGTTATTACTTTCCTCTATGACTATGTTGGGTTGCTAGCAGGATCTATTTCCAAAAGTAAGACAAATTTACAAGATCATATAGGTGGGCATCCAATAATTTGGGCGAACTTTTAGAATAGAGAAGAGCGAGCTTCTACAAATTTTTAGGTCGGTTTAAAATAATTAAAGCAAGCTTGTAAATTTACCTATTGTTATTTGAAATATAAGTATGGCTTCTACAACACTACGGACAAGATGATAAAGAAATATTTGACCAGAAAACCCAAAAGTTCAAAACTATCTTCATCAAGTTTCATGATTTTTCATATTTCCGCAAAAAAATGATTTTTCATACATTTTAGGAGGATAAGGATAAGCTTGAACTGAGACATGGCGTCAGATGCATGCAGCTCAACGACATGTTCAAGTGATGATTGTTGGACCGGTGTGAGGCGTCACATGAGTTACATAGTTTTATACTAGTGTCGTGCCGCCGCACCCGTAAGAGAGCCCGTTTGATTCGTTGGAGTGGGAGTGATAGTTTTGTTCGACCAATTGTTTCTTTTATCTCCTTGTGTAGTATTTTTTGGTTGGATGCAAGCCTTTGTACATGCTTTTTATTCATTGTGGCAAATGTATCGTTTGAACATTTTCAATAAGTGATAACTAAAAAGTTATGACAGCCAAGAAGTCGCCAACTGATACAGTTCATCACTGCATGACAACAATTCAAGAAGCAGAAGTCCACCAATTTCATTAATAGATAATCTTCGAATGCATTTATAAATAATATCAGAATTACAATTCTTCATCGGCATTAATTCAAGAGATAAAACATTCTCACTTCAATAACAAAGTAAGGTTCTTAGCTCTGAGAGCAATGATACTACGGAGGAATCCTTGAACAATTATGGGAGCATTTAATTTCTATCATTAATAAATTCAGGCCCTTCTACAATCTTGTGAAGAAGCCTTCAAGCCTCATACACCACGGCTAAAAAACTGCAAAAATAATACTCAGATCAGTACCAAGAAACCTTTTCACCAGTACTGAACTTTATGCTTCCAGCAGGAATTCCGATGAGAAGTAGCCGTCGCACTATAGCTTGAGGAAATGTACAATCCATTGTAATCTTTCCAATAGTAAATATACTGCTATTCATGAATGAGTTTTCAAGCCACACCCAACTATGGAATCAAGATTTCACCTGATACTGGAGTCACTGGAAATTATTTTTTATTGAAGTATGTATGTTTTTCAGTTTGACAGAAGCAATATACTGCAGTGTACAGCAGAATGTCTATGCTATGAAATAGGAGAGTTAGTTGACATGTATATGGAGGATAAATCACATTAGACTACCACTTGATGAACTTCACATCAACTACAGCAATGAATCCATCATTGTCGTTTCACACAACCTAGCGTTTAATTTCATTTCACCTATAATCATCAATGCAATTGGGAGGAGCAATCATAACCGAGAGAAAAACACAGGAAAATATAAATCATTAAAATCTGGCCAAAAGGTAATCTCATATGAATCTAACATCCTTATTAGCTTATAAAAGCTATTATTCTACAGGGAAGAAAATAAGTCTACATACATGTGTCTCAACTCTTTAGCCAAGATTTCATTGTTTGTTATATGTATTGCGTTATGCCACATATCTTACAACCCCTTTATTCTCTGCAACAAAATACCATAAACATTGTTATAACAAAAAGCACGATATATTCCTTCTGTACTAACTGATTTTTTTCCAACAAAGATTTATACTAAAAAATTGTACATCGTATGACTTTCTTTACCACTGAATTTTACTGAACTCGAGAGATCTGAATTTTAAACCAAAAAGTTCAAAAGCGGGGATCTCTGCCAATGGGGACGTGCATACTCCCCTGCACCTTACATCACATATTGAATGGCTTTAAATATTTGCAAGCACCGCCAGCACAGGGATTTCCATGCCTGAAGAAGCAATCATTAGTCAGTAGGCGTGGAATTGAAAGCATGGTCTGAGTAAATGGTAGTCTTTTTTTACTACTATTTGTGAAGCACAATTTGAAAGGCAAATGATATAAGAAGATGAAGCAATCATTATTCAATAGGCATCTAAGTGAATGTACAATTTGAGGGTACTAAAGCAGAACCAGATCATGTACTCATTAATTTGCTATTAGAGGTTGCGAATGCAACTTGCAAAAGAAAGCATACAGGTGAATAAAGAATTTCTGGAGCCACAAAAGATAAAGTCTACAAAGTGGGAGTTGACCTATAACCCAGAGATTTAGAAATCAAAAGGAAAAGATCACCAACAGCTTGTGCGATCTATAATCTGGCCACTGTGATTCCACTCAAGGAGAGTGATGCTCCCAGATTCCACCGTGTGCAACAAATCTGGAAAAACTAAACATATAAATATGTGATTCATCATTATGCGTACATATCAGTAGGGATATAATACTATTTTGTATCCACGGAAAAGGAGAATCAGACTTAAGCACTACAAAACTAAACATGGTATTGAACCACATACCTCGACGTAAGCATTAGGCCATTGGACCGTGTTGTAAGCAACCGGTCCATCCATCCGGCAATACAGCTACAGGGCAGACTGGCTGCAACCTCTAGGCCTACTATGTATGGTAGAGAACAACCGATTCTTAGGCTTTTCATGACGCCCTGAGCTGATGTGGTCTTACTGCTGGGGCAAACTCACCGTAATTTCCTGCTACTGTTTCCATCAAGAATAGAAAATCAAGGAGAAAGAAACATTTCAGCACACACTTTGCAGGCAACATGATGCAGACAGAATTAAACAGAGGATGAGGATGCAAAACACAGATAAGTGTGCACATGGAGCAGAACATGTTATGAGTATATGGCTATGGACCTTGCGATGCTATGCTTGATGGCGGCGCTAAATGGAGCGCAGTTCGACCTCTCGGACCGTCGACCCTCATCCTGCAGCAGCCTGTCGCAAGTACAGAGAAAGACCTACGGCACCCGAGGTGTGCGCTACCAGCATCCGCATGTGCCCCTCCACCCTCCCGTGCGTGGCCGCTGTCATGGCTTGCATTCACCTCCTCATGTGCTTCCTGTCGTGGGGATTCCTATTTCCCCTCCCAATCCCCCGTCCAGCGCCAGCGAGGGAGGCAGACCGTCGAGGGCGCTGCGGGCAGGGATTGAGGAGCGGGTAGCGGACGCTTATCTGATGTTTTGATGGAAGCGAAGGTGACGGCCGCGGTGGATTGACGGCAGGCCGAGGTGGGAAACAGAGGGGGCACAAGGAGAAGAAGGAGAGGTTGAGGTGACCGCAACGCAAAGGATTGGTGAAGGAAGAAAATATCTTCTGGCTGGTCAAAGCGGTGGGATCTAGAAACCGCATGGAGACGTGGCAAGATCCAAAAGCATACCATAAAAGCTGAAAACAGTGTTAGAAATTAATTAGTATATTAATTCAAGGGATGTGTCCAACCCGAATAGTCGTGTCTCCTCTCTCTCTCCATTGCTAACAGACACCTCTTCTTCGCACATCTTCCAGATGTATATAAACTTAAGAATCAATAGAAATAAAGACTGATCGTCCATTACTTTCATTCAATCTCGTTTTACTCTAACACGTTACCAGCACTTTTCTCAACCGAGAGCATCGAGGCCACAAAATTCTAAGAACGGAGAACCAAAGGATTGCCTTCGACGCCGACTTCGAGCGACCTCACCTACCGTTGCGGCTTCGGCCGTGATGTCTCTCCCCATTGACGTCCCTCTTGCACGGCTCCCCGTGGTGTGGCCCTCTGCAGCGCGCCGGAGACGACGTCCTCGGCGCAGCCGTTGACTTCGGGCCTCGTTGTGAAGCACGGCGTCGGTCGAGCCCGTGGCTCCCATCGGTATCCGATGGCCAGAGCACCGCCAGCGACTGTGCCCTCCGGCGCACGCGCGTCAAGCACCAGGCGCGGCCATTCCACGAACGTTGGTGCCGGGCACGCGCGGCGCAGCCTCCAACTCGGCCTGACGACGCAGCCGTCTCGACACGGACGACGTCGACCGACAGCCAGCAGCCCAGCACTCCTGTGCGGCGCGACCTCGATCCTCCCGACCAGGCCGTCGGAACGCTAGCAGCCTGAGGCGCAGGCCCTAGCCCGGCGACGCCGGTCTTCTGCCCGATGCACGCGTACGTGGTGTGCCCTCCTCCTCTGGCCAGGAGTGCTCGGACTCGCGGACGGCCCCTCCACGGCGTCGCACCCGGCACTCACCTTCCCAGCGTCTTCTCCGACAAGGAATAGAACCGCGGGAGCTCCTTCAATCGATGGTGGTGCGGCGAGCGGCCATGGGAGTTTCTCGTGCGGTCTCGCATTGGGGATTTAGACGATGGGTCATTTTATCTCCTTATCCGTTCGGCCACTAGTAATGCTGCCGCCCGCATGAGCGCTCGTGTGGTAAAGTGGCTGGGATCATGGAGTACAGTACTAATTAGGCCCATGTGCACACATCCCTGCCACCAACACACTACTTATTCCTTTTTCTAGCGTGTTAGCTTGTGGAAGCGGTTTGGGCCACAAGCAACTCAAGCTATATTTGCTTAATGCTATTACAGTTCAGCCTTTTTACTGTAGCAAATTATTCATCTAACAATAGTTCCAGCAGCATTAACTCTGTTTCAGACCTATTGAAATATCATTAGGGCAAAATAATATTTTGCTCACTTGCTGGACCATATTTTTCTACATTCAATATGTTTGCCTTATGCAATCCCATAACATGCAACTATGTTTATAACAACTATATTTGCAATTGGAATTAATTTTCTTTTGCAAATTTATATTAATTCAGTTGAGTTATAAAAACCCCACTATATTAAGTGATTATCTCAAAATTTATTTGTGAACCACAAGGTATTGGTGGCATTTACTCGATCATTTGCAGATTATCCACCACTACTGTGAGGTCTACATCTTATCACTAACAAGATGACTACCTTTAAAGTGCTCTTTCAAATTTAATATGTGACTACCTCAAGATATCATAAGGTAATACTCGCATCTACTGCAAAATTTTGCAGACTATGCATTATTACTGCAAGGTCTACATCATGTCATTCTGACAGATGACTACCTTCAAAGTGATTTTCTTAAAAATAGCATAACATAAGGTAATAGAATTATGAACATCTACTGACAATGGCCAGACTATGTTTTCTATTACTGCGAGATCTACACCATATTGGTGCTTATCTTCAAAGTGTTATCCTATATAAATTGAGGTCTACACATATGGCTATAAGGCATCAGCCGTACTAGAATTTGCTCCTCAGAAGCATTCGTTGTTGTTCACTAAATGATTTACTCTCATAGTAAATATTGTTTTGCACACTTGCTATATGCCAAAATGGTATTTTTGTGCTAATATCGACTAATCAAGCCTCATTTTGCTTGAATATGTCATAGGGAACTACATAAATGTTTGCATTTACTTGTTATTACCTTCTATTACATTGGTAACATACATGGCAGTCGAGCCTACGTCGCTATTTCTAATTATAGTGTCGTTCGTCCATCAAGATGAATACTATAATTTATAGCAAGTGTTCCCAAGGACTTCTGCAATGTCAATGTGACATTGTGATGATACTTTCATAGTGATTAACCAATGTTAAACATGCAAAGTCTATACGTTTTGGCAAGGACTCTAAAGTCACATACTTCCTCAAGAATGACATCCAAAACATTAGCAATGATGTGTTGTATTGAAGGATACACCCAGGTTCATTAAGGATCACCTTGGCCATGATTGTTCTCAAACAAATCATTTATTTATAGATGCCACTTACTCCTAGAAGTAAATTAAATAAATGCATTAGCATTTTCAAGTAACGCATGGCTCACATTTTCAAATACAGTAAGTACATGTTAGGTGAGATTATTTATTGTAAGATGATTTACGACATCAGTCATTGTATCCACCCGAGGTATTATTGCCACTATAACTCCACCTTCGGAATATGTGTCATGGCTATTCTCTTAATAGCTAAGTATGATCATATGTATTTCATCTCTCACCAACTTCACTTAGTTCTCAAACTAAGTACATAATGGATGAATATTTATTCACCTTGAATATTTTCCTTAAGAGAAACATGCTGCCCCGAGCACATTTTGGAATGATCACCCAATAATTTTCCAAGACCTCAAGTCTATCACAACTTACAATTTTGGTAATTATAAAATCAACTTGAAGTTGAGATCTCATGATCTGACATTTTCATATGCAGATCAGGTTGAAAAGCCCTTGATACACTTTACATCTCCTTATGATGGTATTACCATTTTCATGGTAAAGAAACATGTTATTTCTTAAACTCATCATATTCACCCAACAGGTGCTATACCATTATTTCAAATATTTGCTAGTATTGATTAGCAAGTCACATTTCACAAAATAGAACCATGAAGAATTCAAAGTAAAGTGGAGGCTAAAGACAATCGATGTCAGAATTACCTTTTAATTGGGAATTGATCATTTTCAAATGATCACAAAGACAACTCTCAAGTTTGTCAAATGTGTGGTTACATAAATATCGTACATATGATTACCAAACCCTCAAACATATGGTCAAACCACACCATGAATTTATTAAAAGGCAAATAAGTTTATGGGGATATTTGAAAATTTGCAAACATACGACCAGAATCTATTCTGGTAAATGATGTTCTCGGATCTTCATCAGAAGGAGAACCAAAAATATAGTGCAATAAAAGAATGATCAATTCGTTTGCGCCTATGATATGTTTGCATAATTCAAATTTTTTTCCAGTAATATGGGAGACCTCATGTAATATCCCGATTATTCCCAAAATATTGTTTACCTATAGTTGTACTACTACATGTAGTATAATGTCCAACATGCTATTTCTTGGACATCATGTTTGATAAATTTTGAATGTATGAATCAATTCATACTCAGTTTTGTTGCGTACACAATAATTTTCTAAATCTTACAAAATATTTGGTTTTAAGCCTTACAATCCAGGTTTGGGGTTGTTTAGAAAATTATTGACAATTCTATTGGTCACAACTTAACAAGTTGCAAAATTTCCCAAATCATCAGATTTTATGTGCACCACATGTGCCATAAGGGAAATTAATTTAAGGAACTCTCACCTTACAATTCTAAATGAGCCAACTCATTATTCCTTGCACACATTCAGAAGATATGTGCATTCTCAACCATTGTGTGGTATTTTATAGATACTTTATGGTACTCATGGAAACATTTATAAAATGATTTCTGGTGTGTCTCTTGTCACACAAACCATGAATGATATAACTAAATCAATTGCTCAAATTCTCAAAGTAAGAGCAAATTATCCTAAACAAGGGATAAATCCATTCGAATGGACAACTTTGTTGAACTCATTTCACAAGAAATATCTGATTATATATAATACTTTATGTACATACCCAAAATGGTTTAGTTGAATATCTTATCAAAGATAGTGAAATTAATAATATGACCAAACTTATAGAATCATGATTTACTAGCCTCATGCTAGACAAATACGGCATTACACACCGTAAGTATGATATAAATCATACCAACTGCATAGCATACGACTTTCCCCTTTTAGTAATTACGTGGAAATCAACAAAATATTTCCTATCTGCGATAATTCGGTTACATACTGATATCACCACTCCAGCATACATCAATGGGCTCTCACAGAATATTAGGGATCTAAGTGAGGAATGACAATTTACCCGTCAATCAAAATTATTCATAGCCCGTATGCTGATTGCATCAGCAATAAGGACATTTCTGGCATTAGGGGGAGATAAGTACCACAAAGAATGCCAAGAAATAAATTAGGAATGTTATTCACATTCAGTCCTTATATCCACGTACTCAAAGAATCTGAACAAGAAGTTTAGAATCACATATTTGCAACACATTGCAAATCTGCCACATACATTTACTGATGACAAAGGTGTCACTCAATTTTATATTCCTGCAGTAAAGTGTCAGAAAGAGTGGAGGTACCTGATAAACCACTCTTCTCTCGAAATGAGAGCAAGAGGGGGAGAAATCTGACCACACGAGATATAATCTCGCATATGCTTCCGCGGAAATAGAGGAAATCAAATCCTCAACCAGTAAATGTAATTCAACATCAAGTTGAAAGACACCTCACTGGATGCTCATCATCCAAAGCCCGACATAAATGTGCACAAATGTTTTCGTGACGGGACATCGAAACACCTTGACTCCATTGTTGTAGGAAATCACAAGGAGTTAAAAGGATTAAATACATTTCCACAAATTTCATTGATTCCTTCAGAATCATATAACATAAGTCTACATTTGTCGACATATATTTCTTCTGAAAATTGCTAAAACCTTTTGGGCCCTGAACCAAAATCCATGGTAGAGTGCCTCTTGTACTCATATTGGTTCACATAAAAGGAAGCAAGTAATGAACAATAGCACTCGCTCTACAAACGAGTGGTATTTACCACAGTAATACCTACTCCTCATAAGTATCTTCCATATGGAATACTAAAAACTTCTCATTCATAGACAAAGTCAATGAGGTGGTGAGAAAGCGAGTCTTGTAGCAAAAGGGTTCACGCAGAGACCTGACATCAAATTATGATGTAACATACCTTCTTGGTATGAGTGGAACTATGTTTCGATAATAAATACCATTGGCAGTACAAATAATATTATCCATGCAGTTAATGAATGTAGTGACTACATACTCATATGGGTCACTTGTTTCGGAAATATATATTAAAGTCCCTCAAGGGCTTACAATTCCGAATCCAAAATAAATCGCAACATATTTGTGTAAAATTTCAGAAGTCACTCTATGACTAGAAATAGTCGTGAATCATATGGTACTACCAACTAGACGAGTTCCTTCTTCACAGGATTATTCAAAGGATGATGATTGTTTATGTGTTAATAAAGGAATACCAAAATTTTATTTCCTTACATCACCTTAGTGTATATGATGATTTCATCATCAATGTCTCTACAAGACCTAAACATACATAAAATCATCTCAAGACGGAAAATTTGGATTCAACCAAATTTAGCTTAAGTTTACAACTTGAGCATTCTCTCAAGAATACATGTCAGTCTAGATATATCCAAACATATACGAGAAGTTCAATTTGGATATATCATATCAACAAAAGACATGTATGGTCATACTACCTTTGATAAGGTACAAATCCATTCATACCTAGGGGTGATAATGAAGTGATACTAGGACCTGAAGTTCTATATATCACTAATGTCAAAGCACTCATATACTTGCAAACTACGTCAGGCCTGACACTATATTTGCTATCTTTATTCAGAGTGCAACCCCCAACAAAAGGTATATGGTTGATATAAGTAATATCATCTTATATCTGAAGATTATAGTAAATCTTGGATATTTCCATCAGGAAATAGAAGATATGACCATGATATGATTTAATGATATTGGCTCTTTAATTGATCCCAATGATGCCATATCAATGACTGAATTTGCTGGAATAGCCTTCACATGGAAGTCATATAAATGGATTTTAGTGGTTATTTCCAGTTATCATTCTAATATAATTGCTTTATCTAAAGGCATTGCAAAATATGCATAACTTAGTAGAATGGTTAACCACACTCAAAATCATGTGGTTGAGATTCATCAGAATCACATAATTTGTTTTATCAAGATACTTCCACTTGTGTTACTAAATACCTATAGGTTATATGAAGAGCAATATCATAAATCACATTGCTCGGAAATTACTTAGCCTCACGGATTATAGAAAAGTGAGGAAATAATTTGCAAACAAACTACTGTTATAATCCAACAGATTATACACAATCTCATGTTCATGTCAATGGAATTGGTATGGGACATCCTTCATATTTGCAAAGTTCAGGGGGAGTAATCTCCCAAACTATAACCTATTAACATTCATCAGATTGCATATATTGTACTCTTTTTTCCTTGATGAGTTTTTCCATAATGGTTTCTCATAAAAGGTTTTTAACGAGATAATATAAACACAAGTGTCTTTATATGCCATATCATTTTCTCCTTGTATTTTTCCCACTGGGTTTTAAAGGAGTTTTCAATGGCATGTACGTTGCACTCTTTTCCCTTATGAGTTTTCTCTCAAAGTTTCTCATAATGGTTTTTAGTGAGGCAATATCTTCTCAAAGATCATATGTCATACTTTCTATTTTCCCTACCGGGGTTTTTAAAGGAAGTACTCAAGACATATTAATTGTTCTCTAAACTTATCAATGAGTTTTCTCCTTCTTCAAAGGTTTTTCTCATATGAGTTATCAAGAGACAATGATCATCATATGTTGCATCATTTTCTCCTTATTTTTCCCATTGGGTTTGAAGGAGTTTTAGCAACATATCTACTCTATTCTCCTCATATTTTTCCCACAGGGTTTTTGGGGGAGACTCTCAAGATTATGTGGAAGATTTCTCAAGATGGAAGATCTATATGCAAGAAGCTTTCAACGATGAAACATTCAAGGAGCGGTGTTGTACAAGGGGGAGTGTTAGAAATTAATTAGTATATTAATTCAAGGGATGTGTCCAACCCGAATAGTCGTGTCTCCTCTCTCTCTCCATTGCCAACAGGCACCTATTCTGGAGGGATGCCTCCGAACAGGCACCTCTTCTTCGCACATCTTCCAGATGTATATAAACTTGAGAATCAATAGAAATGAGGACTGATCGTCCATTACTTTCATTCAATCTCGTTTTACTCTAACAAACAGTTTGCATGCACTCGGTGACACCGCAACAGGGCAAACAGCGAACCAGCAAACGGGATAAACCAGAGCAGAGAAGAAAACCGGACAGAAATTCGATAAAAACCATATCCACGCGTCAATACAGCGTTTCACCTCGCATTACACTGGGGACTCACCCTGGCCGGGCTAGCTTAGCCAGTTTAATATAGTAGTATAAGTATATATATGTGTGTGCGTGTGCATGCACGTGTGACACACTGAGAGAGGGAGGAGCATGTGCAGAAAGAGAGAGAGGGACCATTATACAGAGAGTGATCGACACAAATTTGTTCTTTGGTAGAATATTTTAATCATATGTACCATGTAGATACAAGGAGTAATTGTGTTAGTAGTAAATAGTAGACTGAAAATTCGAAAAGTAAAAATGTATTATTTAGTAACTACGAAAAACACAATAATATATTTATAAATTACAAAGTTTATGAGACATTAAATATATATAATGGTGTCACCACTTTTTGTTGTGGCATAATGATTAATACAAAATTTTCAAAAATTTATGATGCTCCACAATAGTCTGACTATATTCATAAAATGAAGTAGGGAAATGCAATATGGTATACACTATGAAAATAAGTAGTGAATGATATTTGTATAGATGTTGTACTTCTATTCCCAAAATACTCAAACAAAATAATGCTTATATAAATTTTCATTATAATACTATTTTTTTAAATTGCTAGCCCGTGCAGGAGCACGGGTTAATGACTAGTATACTAAATCAAGATCGAACGAGCCAACATATTTACAAAAATGAAAAACAAGAAGAGTTCATACTCGTTTCCTTTGCCACGATCATTTCATCGAATATCATCATTATTTTGTTTTCACTTGAACGGCCGAATGATGTGATAATAATAAAAGTGCAACGGTTCTGTGGACTAAGATGGAATCTGCATGGCAGTTTTAAACAAAGGACAAGAAATGGTAATATTGGCTCTTCGTTAGACCAACAACAAAGCATATGAGAGACACTCATCATTTTCATCGTGGTCTTCTCATTTCAAGACTCAACAAAAAGGAAAAGAAATTCAGAGAAATATAATGAAATATTTTTTGAGTTTTTGTTTTTCTTAAGCAAGCAAAATAAACTAAGGGAAAAAAGAACGAGAAAAACTATTTACACAGGAAAGCTCCCAACAAGGAAGAAAAAAAATTGGATTTTATTTTAATACTACAACTAATTAAATGGGAAAGAAAAAACAAAAAGAAGCGACAAATATTTTTTGGATTTTCTATGTTTTTCAAACACACAAGAAGAAAGCATAAAAATAAAGCTAACATGGATATTCAATGAAAGAGGATGAACACCGACTATTTATATGAAGTGTGTGAATATGAATATAATGCCGGTGAGAAATACGTACTCCCCCAAGCTTAGGATTTTTCCTAGCTTGGTAATCACCACTCATAGTAACTATTAGGTCATGGAAAGTACTCTTGCGGCGGCACCTAAGCATCCCAATCCTGGGCCTCGTCATGCACAACAGCTAACTCGTTACGGTAAGCAATTATGTCCTCTGGAATGATGGTGTACCCGTTCGTGGCTTGAATGTAAAAAAAGTGTGCCAGCAACACAATAATATATTCTCGTTGTATACTAAGTTATTGTGAATGCCCTGCGGTATATTAGTTGCCTGAGTGAATTGATGTTCTATCATAGTTTGGTGGTTGAGATAAACCAGGGTCAACAAATAATGAGTAGGGCGTATGGCAACATTCACAAACTTTGCCTGGCTCGTGACATAAATACCACCATGATCTTACCTTTGGTTCGGTTAATACATAAGCGACACGTGATAATAGTTCCTAAGTGTTAAGTGTTGTCATCATAAAGCGCACGGTGTAAAATAGCCAGAGTTGGGGCACTCAGACCACCATCCTTCTCCATAGGAGTTATGCATTTTCCTATAAACAAAGAGAAATAATGCACAGAAGGAAAATGCAAACTACTCGAACTGGCATTTGATATGCCCCTAGCTTCCCCCATAGTTCATGTGAGGAGGAAACCCTCAAATTGCTCGGGCTTAGGCTCGCATATCCGCCCATCAGAGGGGCGCAAGAAAATCTCACAAAATTCACCTAATGGCAATTCAAACTTTGACCATAAAGAGCAAAGTGTGCTCTAGGGGAACCATGCATGTTCAAGAATTGAAAGTTTTGCGCGAAGGAATTAGTAAGGAGATAGTATTGGTCACACTTATCCGTGAGGAAGTTGTTCACCCAGCATTTGCAAAAAAATTCATGAATTCTTCATAAAAACTACCTTTACACTTGAACGGCATATGAGGCCATTCACAAGGCCTAACCTCTGCATTGTGGAAAAGGTTGACATCGCGATCTTGACTCCTTCCATCTGCTCCCTCGGGGCTATGGCTAGAAGAACCTCTCCTTAATAAATTCATTTTCCTAAGCACAAGTTTTTGATATTTTTTAGCCACAAATTGATGTCAATAAAACTTTATGATAATGATAGAAACTACTCATATGGATACTTAGAGGCTATATCAAGCATTCATACTACTTGGAACTCAAAGAATTCAACATGAAAGCTCATTTCATATAGCACCAAGTGAAGCAATTTATGCAAAAAAACACTAAAGTAAAAACCAAGGAACAATTTCCTCAAATCAGTTTTGGAAACAGAGTTACAAGCAAGGAGATCAAAAAGTTGAATTTCTAGAGGAAGAACATGGGAGAGAGAGCTGGGGATTTTTTCTAGAGGTAGAGGATGATGTGAGCTGAGGGGATAAGGCAGGGGGCTCTATGGGCCCCACAAGCCATCATGAAGCGGCCTAGGGGCACGCCCTATTATCTTGTGACCCATAGGCGTGTCTCCCTACTGTTATTTTATGCCAGAAATTCTAGTTTATTCCAGAAAAAATTATGTTAAATTTTGAGGCATTCTGAGACTTTTTATTTTTGGGTCATTTTTCTACGGTATAGAAAACACAGAAAACAGGATAATCATGGAATTTTATTTTTATTTAGGTAAGATAATAGAAAATAAACTTGGGGCACATAGAATTCTGAATACTCAATTCATTAATCACTTCTCGTTCAGAAAAGGTCCATTAATAAGGTTGATCAAGTCTTATTAATAACCACTTCTGATTAACATGAAACCAAAGAACTTACGTGTATTACTAGGTTACCTCAATGGGGATTTGCATCTCCCAAACAATAAGATTACAATATTTTTTTTCTTGGCAGTAGGTAGAGGACTGTAAAATCTCTAATGATGACTGTGGGAATAGGCTCAATGAAATTAATATTGTTAACCAAAGTTTGTTTCTTCAGAAAATGCACAGTATGTTGCTTGCCTCTAACATGAAAAGTGAACTTGCTTTTGTTGCAATCAATAATAGCCCGTGCAATATTGAAAAAGGGTCTACCAAGGACGATATACATATCGTCGTCCTCAGGAATATCAAGATTAACAAAGGTGTGTGAAGATAGTAACATTTCTAAAGCACTGGATTTATCATCCATTTGCAAAGATATATCAGTGGATGTAAGCTTATCCAATACAAGACTTTTATAAAGGGAGAAAGTCATAACACTAATACCGGCCCCTAAATTAACTAAAGAAGTTTTAGCATAATTTCTTTTAATAGAGCAAGGTATTATGGGTACTACCTCGATCTCCCAACTTCTTAATATTCCACCATCAAAAGGGTAATTAGCAAGCATGGTAATAATTTTAGTTCTGGGTGTCTTTTTTTATAGGTAATAATATCCTTCAGGTGCTTAGCATACAGAGGCATTTTCAATATATGAGTCAAGCGAGTGTTTAAAAACACAAGTGTAATCATTTCATCAAGCGTTAAAATCTTCATCGTCCCTACTTTTGGAAGGTTTTTGAGGGAAAGGCATGGGTTTTTGGACCCATGGTTCTCTATCCCTTCCATGTTTTCTAGCAACAAAGTCTCTCTTATCATAACGTTTATTTTTAGGAGGTGGGTTATCAAGACCCTCAATAGGTTCTATACCAATGTCATTATTAGGTTCCTTATTACTACCTAGTGGATCTTCTACATGAACATCATTATTATCATTTCCATTTTCATTAAGTTCATGTTAACTACCAGATTTTGTCTCCGCATCACAAATATAAACATCATTATGATTCTCAGCAGGTTTCTCAATATCAGGTTCACTGGGAGCATGCAAAGTCCTATCATTTTTCTCATTCTTTTTCTTCTTAGTGGGAGTAGGTGTATCATCATCAATTTTCTCAAAATCTTTTTCGATTCTTTTAGGATGACCTTCACAATAAAGAGGTTCCTGAGTCATTCTACCTCCTTTAGTCATTACTCTAATAGCATGATCATTAATATCATTCATTTTGGCAAGAAAATCATTTTGTGAGTTAGCTACTTGATCTAGTTGGGTGTGAACCATAGAGGCATGTTTACCTAGAACTTTCACATCATTTGCAGTTCTAAACATCATGTCACTTAAGTGATCTATCATCATGCCATTATTTTTCAATTGATCCTTAACATAGTCATTGAAGTATTCTTGTTTAACAATGCAATTATCAAATTCATCCATGCATTGATGAGGAGTCTTAGCATAAGGTATATAATTTTCAGTAAAGGAATGGAGAGAGTTTACCACTACTACGTGTGTCGCGATATCAAGTGTCACAGCCCAAGTTTGCCTTGCTTGTCATTGCATTTTGTGCATGCATTCAAATTGCATTGAATCTGGAAATGGAAGTGATCAAGCCAAATGAGTTGAAATTGACAAAAGGGCAATAAAAATATTACCTCAAAAGGAACCAGAAAAATGTTCCAAATATTTGGGAAAATAGTGACAGGGAATAAATCTGTCAAACCAAATTTCTAAGTCACAGGAAATTATGAAAAGGGTTTTTGATTGGATTAAATAACTGTTTGGAATGAAGTTATTTTGTTTTCTTTTAAAATAAAAGTTTCAAAAATGTTGAAACTATTTTGTGGCATTGATTATTTTTATTACTGTCACCTAATACTATTTTAGGGTTTTACAAAATGATTAAATGTTTTATTAAAATCCTAAATCTAAATGCGAGAAAGAAATAAAACAAAATTAGGAAAGAGAGAGAGGGAATTTACCTGGCGCCTACCTGGTCCAGCCCAGCCCACCACGGGCACGGCTGTCTTCTTCCTCGTGCCAGGAGGAGAAGCAGCTGCGTGCCGACGCGCCGGCGAGCGCGGCCACGTCCCGTGGCCACCTCGTGCTTGCCCGAGCCACGCAGATGCCTCTCCCTTCTCCACCCCTCTCTGGCTTCCGTCCATCTCTCTCTCGCCCTCTCCCACCATGGCCGAGCCTGCTTGTCGCCGTCGATCATCGTAGCCGTGGCCACGAGCACCCTCTAGCCCAACTGCTGTGCCCCAAAGCCCTGCCGTGCTCCTCCTCGTCCCCTGGAAGAAGGAATCAAGCCCGGAGGCCCCCTGTCATCGCCTCGCCGCCATCTTCTCAACCTCCGGCCGCCGGAGCTCTTCCGTCCATTCGCAGCATATGAACCAACCCCAAGCTTGCCGTCGACGCCATAAGACTTGCGGTGAGCTCCGGATCCGTTTCCCCCTTGCCTTGCTGTCGTTCCCCTTTCCTAGCACCCCGTGCCACCGGAGTCCGAAGATCGTTGCCGCCGGCCATGGCGCCACCGTGGTCAGTGCCACCTAGGGCCGCTGCCGAGCACCTCCGTGTGCTCTCCGCGCCCGCAGGAAGCCGTAGCCGTCTTCAACTCCTTCTTCCGTGCCCCGTAGGCCGTTCCCCACCGTGGCCGAACTCCCGCGACCGCTCCGCTCATCGCCGGCGATGCTCCGCTCCACTCTAGCCCCAGTCGTTGCCCCCGCTGGATCGGGTGCTTCGCGAGCTCTCTGTAGCCGTCAACCGCGTGCAAAATGCGCCGCTGTAGCGCCGTTTAGTTCATCTCCGGCGAGCCTCCGCCGCGCCCGTGGTCGCCGCCGGCCAGGCTCTGGTAGCCCTGACGTGGCCAGCCATTAGCCAGTACTAACACCCCCTAGAGCCACTGACACAGGGCCCCACGCGTGGGTCACACCCCACTTAGTGCGGGTCAGCGCGGGATTAAGCCCTGGGTCACTGACCAGTGGACCCCACTGGTCAGGTTTGACCTAGCCCAGGCGTAGTTGACTGCTAATGCAGTGCTGACACAGTAATTGATTTCCTACTATAAAATAAATCCAGGAAATTGCTAAAACTTGTAAAAATCATAGAAATTAAAATATAACTCAGATGAAAATAATTTATATATGAAAAAGTATCAGAAAAATCCAAGGAATATGATTATGGAATTTTCATGCATGTTTGAAAAAGTTAACATCACCAAATAGGAAAAATGGTGAATAGGATAAATTTCATAATTAGTTTGGAGATGGAATTTGATACTTATTTGAATTCCACTTCAATTGTTATGACCAAACATTGGTCAATGCAAATGAGTACCTCAAAATACTAACCCCATGCATGTTTGAACAATTTGTTATGAGCATCAGGTCGAATCAATTATAAGGGTACTTGGAAAGATACCCGGCTTGAAGTGATGTTTGAATCCTAATTCAAACCAACTTTGTGACATCCCCGGATTTTTGCTACAGTAACCCCTGTAGTCAAGCGGCAGTAATCCACGCTAATGAGCCACGTCATCATAAATTCTATCATTGATCTCGTGTTAGTCGGAAACCAAGTCGAATTCGAAATTTAAAAATAAAATCGAACGAGAAACGTTTTGTGATGTTAAGTAAAAATGTCGGGAGAGTTATTGAAATTCCCAAATAGGTTATAAACATGAATCTGGCATTTTTAATGGTATTAAAAGTCCTATATAGTTAGAACAGAAAGATATATATATATATATATATATATATATATATATATATATATATATATATAAGAAAATAATAATAGAATGTCAGAAAGTAACAGAAAGAAAAACAAATGATAAAAAAAACAAAAAACCACAAGCAACCGCACCCCCCACCTGGCCCAACTGGGCCTGGAGGCCCAGCCGGCCAAACCACTCTCGCCTGGGAACCCTAGCGGGAACCCCCTGGCTCCCCTGGCTCCCCTACACCGCCGCCAGCCTCATCCCCTCGAGGGAGGGCCCCTCCTCACGATCTCCTACCCAGCCCGATCCACCCACCCCACGTTCCCCCGCTCTCTCCCTCCTCTCTCGGTCTCTACCGAGCCAAAGCCCCCTGCAACCGACCCCACTCCTAACCTCCTCTCTCCCCCAGATTCACCCGACTCCTCCTGGTCACCCCCGCCGGCCGGACCTCCAACACCCTCCGGCGGCTGAAGCCCTCCCGGTTCCCCCCGTCGACCGAACCCTACCGGTTCCCCCGTCGGCCGACCACCCCATCTCCCGCCGGCAGCCACCGCCTCGCCCCGAGCCTCCCTGATCCTCCCACCGGTCGATCTCAGGAGCTCCCACGACCGGGCTCCCTCCCCTATATCTCCACCCCGCCGGCGAGCCCCCTCCCCCACCGAGCCCCTCCCCTACATCCCCATCCCTCGGCCAGCCCTCCACTCAGCCGTACCAGGAACCCGGCGGCGGCCCTCTCGGATCCTCACCGTCGGCCTCCTGCGGCGACACCGCTCCCTGGTCGACCGACCCAGGCCAGGGGCCTTCCCCCCCGTCGCGCCGCCCCTTCCTCCCGCTCGGTCCAGGAGGGACCGGGCAAGGAGACACCTCACCTCGGCCGGCCTCCTCCTTCAACGCCGCCGCCCCTCCGAGAGGGTCTCTTCCTCACCGGGGCCCCTCTCAGCACGATCTCGCCGTCACGTGCTCACCGGCACCACTGTCATCACCGCGCCATCACCACCGTCGCCTCCGCCTTCCCGCGAACTCCGGCTTCACCGGGCCGTCTCATCAACATCGGTGAGCCCCTCCTCGGGCTCCTCCCACCATCTTGTTCTCCTCGCCGTCTCGGTTCCGTTCCGGCAAACGGGGCTTCGATCCGTCGACGGTAGAGACCGGTAGGAGGGATTGAAGATTTTGTTCTTCTATGTTGAGTTAAGAGAGAGAACTCTTTGTTGTGTTCTCTGTTGTCTCTTAACAGAGAGAGATGAGAGTGTGAGAGTTAAATAAAATAAAAACAAATGATGTATTCCGTATATATGAATGTATGTATGTATGAGATGCGATGTATGTATTGCGTATATAGGTATTTGGAGGAATACGATATTTGCATGTTTATATCTATGAATAAAATCGAGTATTTGGCCTAAGGTCACTTACCGGTGGGGCCAACGCACCCGTTGTCAATGACAGGGAGGCCCCACGCGATAGTTAAAATAAAAATAAAGATAATGTTACTGTTTTTATTAAATAAATAAATAGATATATATTAGTTAAATTAATTAATTGGATAATTAGAATAATTAGAGTATGTCACGTGGGTCCCCCATTAAATTAATCTGATTAATCAATATTTAGTCTATATTAAAACTTGTGCCTATGACGTTCGGGACCCGTTGGTCAGTTGACCAGTCAACTGTTGATGTCAGCATGACATCATGCTGATGTCATCATAGCTTTTTTACTAAATTATTTAAATCTGTTTTTAATTCCTAATTATTGAATAAAACTTTAAAAATTAAAATTAAATTATCCGTAAGTCAGATCAAAATATTTTCAACATGAAAGTTGATCAGCAGAACGAGACGAACCCGGATACGCGGTCCATTCGTGTGTCACGCGTCCCTAGCATAGCAAACATGGAACTTTTCCATCGTTTCCAGTATGACCGGTAGTAGCCTGAGACCCGGAAAATATCGTCAGATATTCTTCCGACCCGTCTATGACGGATGTAGCTGTGTTAGCTCATGTCTAGCCTACATCTTGCCATGTCATGCTTTGTGTTGCACCGTTGCTATTATTTATTGTTTCCTCCCCCTCTTCTTACCGGTAGACCCCGAGACTGACGTTGCTGCCGGGTACATCTACGACCCCCTGCCGATCAGTCTTTTGCCGCAAAGCAGCAAGGCAAGCAGACCCGCCTTGATCATTCCTATATCGCCTATGTCTTTCTTCCTACTGCTTGCATTAGTATTTTGCTACTGTTGTAGTTAGCTCCTATATCTGATGCATAGCCTATTTTTGATGAACTGCTACTTTCAGTCCTATACTTTAAATCTGCTTAATATATGTGGAGCAGTCATCCCCTCTGACCCCGTAGTCCAGTTGCCCCGCTTGTTTTCAAATCTCGATCTCTGATCGACGAGCCAGACCCGACACAGCACATACACCCCCTTCGTTGTACGACGCTGCCGAGATACTATCGGGTACCGAGGGTGACACCTCGCTAAGTACTCCTGATGATATCTTTGTAGTATAGCTAGTCGGTCGTGGTTATCGAGGGTGATTCCTCTTTCACCATTCCCGATGTCGCCTCTGTCGTGCAACCCCTCAAGTGTGGGACCCTCGAGGGTGATTCCTCTAAGCCCACTTTGACGGGTACATCGTTCGGAATCCAACGAGGGTGATACCTCGGATTCCCCCCGATGTTACAACCACACAGTTACTCGACCTTGTTACTGGGATCATTGGTGATTAGTTGTAAGATGGGTGGATTCCCGTGAGACTGTGTTGCTGGCCTAATTAAAATGTTAATGGATTTGGGTATTTGATCTAGGTTGGTCGGAGACCTTTTCGCACTAACCGGCTACGCGGGAAGAATTATGGGTACTCGGCGTCGCGGTATCAGCCGAAGCTTTTCAGATGTCAGCAATCGTAGTGGCGCGCGCCCGAGTGGTCCCGAGATGCATTGCGCTTGTGATTAAGGGATGCTAGGACTGACGTCGGCCACCCTTGCATCGTGCAGGAGCGCGGAGGGGAACTGGGCCCATGAACCCTTTGCGCTTAGGATTTAGACCGGCGGGCTGACCTCTCTGATTAGTCTTAGGTGGGGCTGCGACGTGTCGATATTCCGAGGCCGGGCAGGACCCAAAAAAGTATGTCTGGCCAGAGTGTTATCGAGCGTGACGGGACATGTGGTGCACCCCTGCAGGGATGAAAATTAACTATTCGGATAGCCGTGTCCACGGTTACAGGACGACTTGGAGTTGTGCCCCGATCTTATACAACTAAAATTGTTACTTAACTAGAATTAGTTTTCCTCGGGATTGCTTCCTCGCAGGGAGTCGAGGGAGGATCTTTAGGCGTGCCTCACTTTAATATTGCTGCAACAATATGACTATTATTGTGTTACCCCTGTTCTACTCTCGTCTATTGCTGCAAGACCCTGAAGATGCTAGTCTTCGATAGGACTAGGCCTTCTCTCTCTATTCTCGCATAGCTGCAGTCAGTCCACATATAAACACCCCCTTCTTTGATACTGATGCATAATTAGAATAGTTCTGATGTAAGACTTGCGAGTACTTTGGATGAGTACTCACCGTTGCTTTGATCCCCCCTTGTTCCCTTGATCCGTTGCTGCGACCAGATGATGGAGCCCAGGAGTGGAGTTTCCTGCCGACGCCTGCCGTCCCGATGGTGTCTTCTTCGAGGAGGCCGCTGATGATCAGGAGTAGCTTAGGAGGTTCCCAGGCAGGAGGCCTCGCCTCGTTCGATCGTTGTATCTTTTGTGCTAGCCTTCTCTAAGGCACCCCATGTTTTATGTCTGTACTCAGATATTTGTTGCTTCTGCTGACTCGTGTGTTTGTCGAGCTTTCGTATTCTAGCCCTCGAGGCCCCTGGCTTGTAATATGAAGCTGATGTTATTTTATTTGTGTCTAGAGTTGTGTTGTGATATCTTCCCGTGAGTCCTTGGGTTTGATCGTACGCATTGCGTGTATGATTAGCGTACGATTAAACCGAGGGCGTCACAAGTTGGTATCAGAGCCAACTGCCTGTAGGTATCCCCCTTTCCAATTCCTTGGCCGAAGGTGAGTCTAGTGTTTGAAAAACTTTACTAACACTGATGTTGTGGCTTACGGGCCCACATCTCAATTGGGTGGTATTAGTATCTTTTACTCCTTTCCTATACTCTGGGCTCTACTCTCTCTTTTCTTTCGGGTTAAAGGTTTTACTAACTCTAACATTAGGTTATCGTAAGCACATCTATCCGGAGAGCCCCGTATTCGAGACGATGGCTTTATCCATCAAGAGAGCTGCAGATACTCTCCGATGTTTCTATCGAGAACTTGTGCCCATCGCTCTTGCGACTTCCTTTCCTCCGTCTACCACTACGGATGACTACATACATATGTCTTTCATACTTTCTTCTCCAATTGTTCTTGTTTTACGAGATGCAACGAATTACCTTATCGGGGATTCGTCGGTCTTCAGTTGTCATGGGTTTCGATAGCTATTTGAATTACTATTCGGTCTTCCGGAATCCTCCATAGCCAAATGTTCATGACCTTTCTCACCTGCGTGCATTATGGTTAAATCCCATATGTATAGCAGCATTCATTAAAATACTTTGTGATTTTCCTGTGATCTTACTGATTCTACCTTTGTGTGAATGCACACAATCATCTGTTGTGACTAATAAATTATCTACCGGCTCAGACGTCCTTCCAGACCGAGCTGGTTCTCGACAAATCAATTTTTGGTTGGTTGTCCTTCTAAGACCATTCAACTTACTGGTATTTTGATCGGAGCATCTGATTATGATACGCCAACCTGGAAATCATAATTCCTTTGGTGATTAAGTATCGATATTTTTCAGATGTTCTATAACCCGATGCATTGCGTCATATCCCCCTCTGACTGAGTACCGATACTCACATCAGGTCTTTTGTGTACTGCCAGACTCATTCTGGGTTATTATCCGATGGCATCCCTTTGCATTCAAAAATTCTTGTGATAGTGTTCCACTAATACATAATGTCATTGGTAAATTGTGTCTTCTCCCTCTGATGAGTTGTACCCTACGCTTTTGTCAGCCATGCCCTTCAAGCATGTGTTAATTGCTCTTGGAGTGTATGGTATATGTTACTAAGATGCCCCGATGGGTTGAACCTATGCCTTCCTAAATCAAGATGACTCGAAAATTTTTCACGAGTCTTGCTCTTCTGGTGTTTTGCCGAATGTTCTTTCAAAGCTACAACTTGATCAAAGGCGAGGAATAAATGGCAGGTGATGCATTGATGAAGTGGGAGTCAACCTTGAACTTTGTGTTCATGCCCATGGAAACGACGTTGATCCTATCATAGAAATTTGTCGTACCAATAATCATTCATTATGTGGTTTAAATCTGGTATCTGTGATCTTGTCCTTTACAATCGTGGTTCCGACCATGTTGTCCTACCTTGACTTCATTCTCAGACGAGTTAAAGTACTTGTCTTCTTCAGATCAATACATCAGTCCAAACATTAACGTTGATCTACCTCTGAGTATTATTCCTTGTAGCTCGACGATATCGTGGAGCTATGGAACTCCTTATGAGCTCCTCATCAACTATGATATTTTCATTAATTCCAGTTTCTTCGTGTTTGAGTTGTTGGACACGCAAATACATCGATAACTGAATCGAGTACACATTGCAATTCAACAACTCTTAGTAATCTTCCTTGCTTACGAGTTTGTACTCAATCATAACAATCCAAGCTGTTAAGCTACATCATCATCGTCATGTTGGAGCTCGACCATGCTACCTATACCGTTCATCCCTGGAACACAGTTCTAACTATGTGTTTAGCTTGCATCGTGCTTTCCACATCATGTTGGTTGTCCTGAAAGGCAATCTCAATTCTAAGCTAGCAGTCTTATCTGTGATTCCGACAACCTCTTGCTTCATCATTCCATTGCTAGATGTCGTCGCCGATCATTTACATCTTCGTGAAGCTTCTCGACAAAGGTGTCGTGATCATCATCAGCATCCTGAGCTCTTGCAGGGTATCGACCGAATGCATGATGAGAAATACCATCCTTGCCCCTCGATGGTTTGTGTTTTCATCGGCAACCTTTTGCCTTCCCTCCAACACAAACGTGTTCATGTTTTGCGTTGTCCCTTGAGTTCCTTTCTAGTTCATCTTATGTTAGCTTCTGCCTTGGAATCTTACTATCTTTTCTATCAAGAATGTTGTGAGCATCATTGCACCTCTTACGAATCTTTGACATAGTAATACTTCTCGCCATCACCATTCATTTCTTGGTCCCGTGTTGTTGCAAACCGGACTACCAACAACTGAACTCTGATGTGTGATTCCAAAACTTCTGGCAACCCTATTGCCTTCAGGTTAACAACTGATTGTTTCTTTCTTAAGTGTGTTGGGTATTGACTCATCATTTTTTACATTGGTTGTGCTACTCATTCCGTATTTTCGAGTGCACCCTTAGACCAATGTTTAATTGTTGATGTTTCCTCGAGCATACGACATTATACCATTTGATTTGACAAATGCTATCTCCTTGATATTATAACTTTGGAAATTCATCCTTGTCAAAATCTTGAGGGATTGATGCTGAGCACCTCGACCACACCCTCAACATATTCATGGTTCACGATGAAGCCCTTGAAAGCCTTATCTTTGTGCCTAGCTTGTGAAGAATATGTTTGAAAGAAGAAGTGTATTTCCCCAAAGTTCACATGCAATCTTTCCGCCGTGAATATGTGAAAGTTTTGTTTCGCTTCCTCTCGTGAAATAACAAATCATTCACGCATGTGCGAAGTGTTATATGTTTTGAAGATTTACTATCTTCACTCCATATAATTTCTCTTAGCACGCCAAGCTACTGACTGATTTGATCAAGGGAAAACAAGTTCCTTCATAAGAGCTAATCCAGACTTACACATGGAGCCTTGATATCCTCGATGTTGTTTTCCAAATGAGAACTCGATTGCCTTTTAACGTAAGAATTCTATGTGGGCACGAATGTCTTGACATTGTGTTCATATGTCTTAAAGTCGAACTCGTGATTCAAGGATTGCTTGTGTAGCTCGTATCATGAGAATCTTGCACCTTCATTTTTCTTCTCAGGCATCTTGAGTCTGAGGTATCCTGACACCAATCAGATCTGAATCCCGGGCAAATATGATGGTTGGAACATTTTCCAATAATTATAACTTTGGTCTTAGGTAATCTGGTGCAGTGATGTCTTGTCTGGCACACCGGGCCAAAGGACCGATTGTTATAAATTCTTCCATATGAAAGATTCACCATCTTCCATGCGAAGAATATATGACTTATGTCATAAGTTGCTCCTCCTGAATCCTCTTTGTATTCCCATAAGTCTGACCTTCATCTGATGACCATATCGATGCTACCTCGAAGCACGGATGTGGTACTTAAAATTTCAACAAGAACATTGAAAGTGCAATGCTAAATTGTTCCTGATCAGTTATCCAAACCGCGTGGTCTGGGTAAACATCATGATTCTTCTTGCCTCTTTATCTAAAAGGTTATGTACTTGGTGACCTATCATGTATACCATATCTCTATGTTTTCCTCGGAAATGGTATACTTTAATACTTGTGTGTGTGAACACATTTTCCTTCCTATTGGTCTGTTTGACCTTTCTTGTGGCATAACTTATCTAAGCAGTGCCAATTCCCTGCTTAGGTAAAATTCTCGGTATATAAATCTGTCAGTAAAACCCTGTTACTATTGTGGATAACATTCCGGTAGCCGCCGGTGGACGAGAACTTTGCCTATTGGTCCGCCTCGTTGTAACGAGCAGGAAGATGGTTCTATTCGTCCCCCACCCTTGGTACCACTGTTGTTCCAACATAACTGACAGATTATCCTCTGACATGTCTTGCTAACAAGACCGTATAATATGTCACCCCTCTACCTACTCCCGGGCCACATGGTGGACCCATAACCCAAAATTCCACAGGATTGAAACCTGGCTCTCCTGTACATCTTTGACTCCAAAGTATCCTTTGCACTTGGCTCATATGGAATTCCCGAGCCACCATTCAATGGACTGATCACTCTTTGGTCAGATGTTATCCAACATGCTAAAGACCAAGTTCGCATTAATTACGACAATCTGAAGGCTGCCCAGTCTCGTCAGAAGAGTCAGTATGACCGTCATCATCAAGATATGGTCTATCAACCTGGCGAAAAAGCATATCTTCGTGTCACACCAATGAGAGGCGCACACCATTTTGTAATCAAGGGCAAGTTAGCTCCTCGCTATATTGGTCCTTTCACTGTTCTCGAAAGGCGTGGGAGAGTGGCTTATCAATTGGAACTGTCGGCGAACCTTTCTCAGGTTCACGATGTCTTCCATGTGTCTCAGCTCCGTCGCTGCTTCAAGGATCCTATTCGAGAAGTGGATCATGGTATGCTTGAGCTGCAATAAGACCTCTCTTATAAGGAGCCTCCGGTCCGCATTCGCAACCAGGCTGAACGTAAGACTCGTCGCGAAGTCACCAAGTTCCTTAAAGTGCAGTGGCCAAATCATTCTAAAGATGAAGCCACTTGGGAAAGCGAGGTTCATCTTCGTGATGAATACCCCGAGCTCTTTCCTTCTACCTCTTGATTCTCGGGACGAGAATTCTTGTTAGTAGGGGAGAGTTGTGACATCCCCGGATTTGTGCTACAGTAACCCCTGTAGTCAACCGACAGTAATCCACGCTAATGAGCCACGTCATCATAAATTCTATCATTGATCTCGTGTTAGTCGGAAACCAAGTCGAATTCGAAATTTAAGAATAAAATCGAACGAGAAACATTTTGTGATGTTAAGTAAAAATGTCGGGAGAGTTATTGAAATTCCCTAATAGGTTATAAAAATGAATCAGACATTTTTAATGGTATTATAAGTCCTATATAGTTTGAACAGAAAGATATATATATATATATATATATAAGAAAATAATAATAAAAAAATGTCAGAAAGTAACAGAAATAAAAACAAATGATAAAAAAAACAAAAAACCACAAGCAACCGAACCCCCCCCCACCTCGCCCAACTTGGCCTGGAGGCCCAGCCGGCCAGGCCACTCTTGCCTCGGAACCCTAGCGGGAACCCCGTGGCTCCCCTCGCTCCCTTGCGCCGCCGCCAGCCTCATCCCCTCGAGGGGAGCCCCCTCCTCACGATCTCCTACCCAGCCCGATCCACCCACCCCACGTTCCCCCGCTCTCTCCCTCCTCTCTCGGTCTCTACCGAGCCAGAGCCCCCATCAACCGACCCCCCTCCTAACCTCCTCTCTCCCCCAGATTCACCCGACTCCTCCTGGTCACCCCCGCCGGCCGGACCTCCAGCACCCTCCCGCGGCCGAAGCCCTCTCGGTTCCTCCCATCGACCGAACCCTACCGGTTCCCCCGTCGGCCGACCACCCCATCTCCCGCCGGCAGCCCCCGCCTCGCCCCGAGCCTCCCTGCTCCTCCCGCCGGTCGATCTCAGGAGCACCCACGACCGGGCTCCCTCCCCTACATCTCCACCCCACCGGCGAGCCCCCTCCCCCACTGAGCCCCTCCCCTACATCCCCATCCCTCGGCCAGCCCTCCACTCAGCCGCACTAGGAACCCGCCGGCGGCCCTCTCGGATCCTCCCCGTCGGCCTCCTGCGGCGACACCGCTCCCTGGTCGACCGACCCAGGCCAGGGGCCTTCCCCCCCGTCGCGCCGCCCCTTCCTCCCGCTCGGTCCAAGAGGGACCGGGCAGGGAGACACCTCACCTCGGTCGGCCTCCTCCTTCAACGCCACCCCCCTCCGGGAGGGTCTCTTCCTCACCGGGCCCCCTCTCGGCACGATCTCGTTGTTACGTGCTCACCGGCACCACCCTCATCACCGCGCCATCACCACCGTCGCCTCCGCCTTCCCGCGAACTCCGGCTTCACTGGGCCGTCTCATCAACGTCGGTGAGCCCCTCCTCGGGCTCCTCCCACCATCTTGTTCTCCTCGCCATCCCGGTTCCGTTCCGGCAAACGGGGCTTCGATCCGTCGACGGTAGAGACCGGTAGGAGGGATTGAAGATTTTGTTCTTCTATGTTGAGTTAACACAGAGAACTCTGTGTTGTGTTCTCTGTTGTCTGTTAACAGAGAGAGATGAGAGTGTGAGAGTTAAATAAAATAAAAACAAATGATGTATTCCGTATATATGAATGTATGTATGTATGAGATGCGATGTATGTATTGCGTATATAGGTATTTGGAGGAATACGATATTTGCATGTTTATATCTATGAATAAAATCGAGTATTTGGCCTAAGGTCACTTACCGGTGGGGCCAACGCACCCGCTGTCTATGACAGGGAGGCCCCACGCGATAGTTAAAATAAAAATAAAGATAATGTTACTGTTTTTATTAAATAAATAAATAGATATATATTAGTTAAATTAATTAATTGGATTATTAGAATAATTAGAGTATGTCACGTGGGTCCCCCATTAAATTAATCTGATTAATCAATATTTAATCTATATTAAAACTTGTGGCTATGACATTCGGGACCCGCTGGTTAGTTGACCAGTCAACTGTTGATGTCAGCATGACATCATGCTGATGTCATAATAGCTTTTTATTAAATTATTTAAATCTGTTTTTAATTCATAATTATTGAATAAAACTTTAAAAATTAAAATTAAATTATCCGTAAGTCAGATCAAAATATTTTCAACATGAAAGTTGATCAGCACAACGAGACGAACCCGGATACGCGGTCCATTCGTCTGTCACGCGTCCCTAGCATAGCAAACATGGAACTTTTCCATCATTTCCAGTATGACCGGTAGTAGCCCGAGACCAGAAAAATATCGTCAGATATTCTTCCGACCCGTCTATGACGGATGTTGCTGCGTTAGCTCATGTCTAGCCTACATCTTGCCATGTCATGCTTTGTGTTGCACCGTTGCTATTATTTATTGTTTCCTCCCCCTCTTCTTACCGGTAGACCCCGAGACTAACGCTGCTGCCGGGTACATCTACGACCCCTGCCGATCAGTCCTTTGCCGCAGAGCAGCAAGGCAAGCAAACCCCCCATGATCATTCCTATATCGCCTATGTCTTTCTTCCTACTGCTTGCATTAGTATTTTGCTACTGTTGTAGTTAGCTCCTATATCTGATGCATTGCCTATTTTTCATGAACTGCTACTTTCAGTCTTGTACTTTAAATCTGCTTAATATATGTGGAGCAGTCATCCCTCTGACCCCGTAGTCCAGTTGCCCCGCTTGTTTTCAAATCTCGATCTCTGATCGATGAGCCAGACCCGACACAGCACATACACCCCCTTCGTTGTACGAGCTACCGAGATACTATCGGGTACCGAGGGTGACACCTCGCTAAGTACTCCTGATGATATCTTTGTAGTATAGCTAGTCGGTCGTGGTTATCGAGGGTGATTCCTCTTTCACCATTCCTGATGTCGCCTCTGTCGTGCAACCCGTCAAGTGTGGGACCCTCGAGGGTGATTCCTCTAAGCCCACCTTGACGGGTACATCGTTCGGAATCCAACGAGGGTGATACCTCGGATTCCCCCCGATGTTACAACCACACAGTTACTCGACCTTGTTACTGGGATCATTGGTGATTAGTTGTAAGATGGGTGGATTCCGTGAGACTGTGTTGCTGGCCTAATTAAAATGTTAATGGATTTGGGTATTTGATCTGGGTTGGTCGGAGACCTTTTCGCACTAACCGGCTACGCGGGAAGAATTATGGGTACTCGGCGTCGCGGTATCAGCCGAAGCTTTTCAGATGTCAACAATCGTAGTGGCGCGCGCCTGAGTGGTCCCCAGATGCATTGCGCTTGTGATTAAGGGATGCTAGGACTGACGTCGGCCGCCCTCGCATCGTGCATGAGCGCGGAGGGGAACTGGGCCCATGAACCCTTTGCGCTTAGGATTTAGACCGGCGGGCTGACCTCTCTGATTAGTCTTAGGTGGGGCTGCGACGTGTCGATATTCCGAGGCCGGGCAGGACCGAGAAAAGTATGTCCCGCCAGAGTGTTATCGAGCATGACGGGACATGTGGTGCACCCCTGCAGGGATGAAAATTAACTATTCGGATAGCCGTGTCCACGGTTACAGGACGACTTGGAGTTGTGCCCAATCTTATACAACTACAATTGTTACTTAACTAGAATTAGTTTTCCTCGGGATTGCTTCCTCGCACGGAGTCGAGGGAGGATCATTAGGCGTGACCTCACTTTAGTATTGCTGCAACAATATGACTATTATTGTGTTACCCCTGTTCTACTCTTGTCTATTGCTGCAAGACCCTGAAGATGCTAGTCTTCGATAGGACTAGGCCTTCTCTCTCTATTCTCGCATAGCTGGAGTCAGTCCACATATAAACACCCCCTTCTTTGATACTGATGCATAATTAGAATAGTTCTGATGTAAGACTTGCGAGTACTTTGGATGAGTACTCACCGTTGCTTTGCTCCCCCCTTGTTCCCTTGATCCGTTGCTGCGATCAGATGATGGAGCCCAGGAATGGAGTTTCCTGCCGACGCCTGCCGTCCCGATGGTGTCTTCTTCGAGGAGGCCGCTGATGATCAGGAGTAGCTTAGGAGGTTCCCAGGCAGGAGGCCTCACCTCGTTCGATCGTTGTATCTTTTGTGCTAGCCTTCTCTAAGGCACCCCATGTTTTATGTCTGTACTCAGATATTTGTTGCTTCCGCTGAATCATGTGTTTGTCGAGCTTTCGTATTCTAGCCCTCGAGGCCCCTGGCTAGTAATATGAAGCTGATGTTATTTTATTTGTGTCTAGAGTTGTGTTGTGATATCTTCCCGTGAGTCCTTGGGTTTGATCGTACGCATTGCGTGTATGATTAGCGTATGATTAAACCGAGGGCGTCACAAACTTCAACTTAAGAAATGATAGCCACATTAGCCCTGGCACCTTTCATTCCATGTCTTGAGCATGCATCATACTGTTGCATTTCCGTGAAGTAATGTTGTTCTTTCTTGTTTGCCGTTGTTGTTCCCTCTCGGTAAACGATGTTTCCGACGATGTGATCGTTGACATTGATGAAGACTCATTGCTATCTTCAGACGTGTCAGGCAAGCAAACCCCCTTGAGCATATTGAAATAAACCCACTCTCTCGCTCCTGCTCTCTTTTACTGCATCAGGACAAACGCGATTCAACTGTACATGTTATCGGTAGTTGAACCCATTCCTTTGCATGACCTGATTTTGTCATAGTAAATAGTTGAAACCACCTAGCATGAGTAGCAACTACTTGAGCCTTGTTGTGCTTACTCATCCATGCTTGTTACAATGCCTGCTATGCTTAGAGTCGTGTCGGGTCTGATCCATCTGAATGATGTATCGGAATGGTTGTGTTCATGTCCTACAGTGTGAGAGTAAAGGTGTGAATCTGATTTGGTAAAGGTAGCGATGAGAGGCCATGTAGGAGTACATGGCGGGTTGTCTCATTGGGACCGTCCTTAAGAACTGAGTTCTGTGTATGTTATCCAAGACAAGATACTACCATGCATTGGGCCCTGAAATATGACCCCGCTCGGCTTATTAATTGCCTAGATCTCTCTCCAGGAGTTGCAATTAGTTTCTGGTGTTTGTAGGAAAAGTGTTGGTGGCCGTGTTTAGCTCTGCACGACGGGGTAGGCTTCACTACGGTAGATACACAGTGGCACGGTGTACCAAGTGGCACCCAAATGGTGGGCTTGGGAACCCTTCGCGCATCGTTTGGGGCCGTAGAGGAAACCTCGGCTAGACTTCCTTGCGGGTTCAGTCTCAAATAGGCAATAAACCTGGACTAGGGTCTTGTGTGGTTAACGGTCGTGGCCGACACCCACGCCAGTGCTTCCGCTTGAAGGTTGCCGAGATGGATGACGTGCATATGGTGCTAAGTGGTGGGAGCATGTGTGAAGAAGTATACCCCTGCAGGGTGATTTAATCTGTTCAAATAGCCGCGTCCTCGGATATGGACTACTTGGAAGCATTACGTGGTACATAGACAATTTAAATGGATACTCTAAAACATGCAAGATAAGTGTGAGTGCTATGGAAGGCCTTCTCGTAGGGAGACGAGAGTGGATCCATAGTGGTGTATTGAATTGGTGAATATGTGGATTCGTGTGTGTTATCCCACCTCAAAGAAAGAACTTGTAGTCGTAGTACAAGTTAGCCAAGAGTCAAAGCTGGCTTGCTGCAATTAAACCCCACAATCCTTTCATTGAAACATGATGCATATGTAGATAGTTTTGATGTAAGACTTGCTGAGTACCTTCGTACTCACGGTTGCTTTATTTATGTTTTTGCAGAGAAGACTTAGACTCATTTAAAGGTTCTACGCAATGTGTTCGATGTTGACCGGAATAGCTTGGGAATCCCAGACAGAGGTCTGGCTCCTTTGGTAGGGTCGTAGTAGCTTTTCAGGCTCTTCCAGCCACTTTTAGTAGATGTCCGTACCCAGACATGATTTGCTTCCGCTTGTTGTTTGTATGACTTGAGTGTCGGGTCACGAGACCCCTGTTTGTAATATCACACTATGTTGATTCTTATGAGTCTTTAATAAATGCTTGAGTCATAGAGTTATGTTTTGATGCCATGTTGTATCTACACATATCGTGCATAATGTGTGTATGTTTGAAATGCATTATATGTGTGGGATTCGACACCTAGTTGTGTGCCTTTAGTAGTACTCTTTACAGGGAAATGCCTCTTTGTGCTTCTATCCAGCCCTGGTAGCTTGCTACTGCTCTAGACACATTGATTGACCGGCGTGTATCCTTCTTTGCTGCTGTGTCTGTCCCCTCGAGGAAATGTCACGCGGTGTAATGGAGTCCTTGTAGCTTGCTACGACTCGTCTAGACACGCTGATGACTGACACCTGCTTTGCTAGGTTATGTATGCATGTCCCTGTATGGATGTACCGCTTGGGTTTATAACTAGTCATGTCGACCCGGGTTCTTTGTCGTTTGAACGCTAGCAACATATTCATATACGTGAGCCAAAAGACGCAAACGGTCCCGACCAAGGTAAGGTGGCAGCCGTGGAGTTTACCGTGCGTGAGGCCGCAAAGTGATGTGATGTGTTACAGGCTGGGTTCTTATGACCTAGGATCGGGATCCCGACAGCTTTGGTATCAGAGCTTGACTTCCTGTAGGATAACCAAGCCAAACTGGTCGATGTTGAGTCTAGCAACTCTCTAGTTATATAAGGGAATTGCTTGTGAAAGGGAACGTAAGGCTCTTTTTACTCCTTTCCTTGTGTCATTCTTATTCTGAGTCACCCTCTTCTTTATTCTACGGGGTTTAAGAATTAGGCTTTCTCATCTATTCATTAGGATGACGAGTTACTATGTTGGAGACTTATAGAAAAGTTGTTGTCTTCCTGGATCAGTGTCTCCATAAGAATTCAATTGTTATGTTGTTAGTTTTCTTGCATTTTGCCTCATATTTCATGCCCGTACAGCCGTTATGCTGCCCGAGTTTTCCAAAGTTTCCAAATATTCTGATGTGAGTGCAAATTCCTTCCTTTTTCCAATGTCTTTTGGCCGGACAAAGCACACTAATAATTGTGTTGAGGTACTCTATTACCTCGACGTTTTGTTGAAGTATTAGGAAAACATGTTACTCCGAAACTACCCAATAGTCTAGATGTGTTTTGGTTTCCAGTGTGACAGTTCTGGCCATCATCTTCAAAAAAAAAAACATCTCGTGATGTTAAATAGCTTCTAGGTACTCTATTTCTAGGTTCCTGAATCCAATGATCATTCTGCTCATCTCTGTTGATAGTGTTGCTAGTTCCTCTAGGATGATTAGTAACCTTGTTGTAGTCCTCAAGGTGCATGGTATATCATTCTTCCAATACCATGGACCATCTTTGTCAAAAGTCCTTCGTGAACTAAAGATCATAATAAGAGTGCTCGTGATGAGTTCTCCACTCCATATTGTGATACTGCCTACTCCGCCCTTCTGCATGGGTTATCTGGAAGAATTATGTTGAACTCGTTCGACATGCTACTCTATGCATCTACAACTCCGAAAATCATGTGCCTTTGAGTTTCCCCTCCTTAGTTGGATTCTGACCTTCATCTATGAGAGGATAGTTAAGAGTAGTTGTGCATCCATGTCATCGATGCCTATTATTCTTTTAGTCTATCAAGTTGTTCTATTCTCGAATGACTCGGAGAAGCAAACTCCAGTACTTTATCCATTTCTTGGATTGGGTCAAAGTAGTTGTATTCTGCAGATCGAAATGCTAAACCAGCTTTTGTTCTGTTCTATCTTGGAGTATTACCCTCTTTTTGTCAAGAGTGTTATGAGAATTGCACCATCTCTTATGAACTCTTGATGTAGTGACACTTTTCGCTATCATTCTTCATTCCTCGGTTTTCGTGTTGGTTGTAACCGAAATATCGACAAGTGAGCCATAATGTGTGAAATCAATACTCCTAGCAATGTTATTGCTTGGTAGTTAATGGATAATAAATTCACTCTTATGGCGATGGTGATTGAATCGTCATCCTGAGATTGTAGTGTGCTACCTAGCCCATGTTTCATGGTGCACTTTTCGATCTATGAGTTAGGATTTTGTCAATCCCTCGTTCTATTGATCACATCATCTTCCCCTGAAGAGCGAGATTGTTCCCGAGCTTAATAATATATCGGTGGTTTGTGATTTTTCGAATATCTTCTCGGAAGTATTACCAGGTTGTTTCCTGACTGTTATGATAGAGCTCGTGATCAAGTTGGTTTCTTTATAAGCCATCTTCTCCAAGAATCCGTGTTGGATACCCTGAGCTAGTTGGTTAAGCTAAACAACAACTTGGAGAGTTGGAAGATAAAAGCTTCACCTAAACTCAGCTAAATTAAAAGGGATATATTTCTGTTGTGTGAGTCTGAAGAAAGATGATATTTTCATCGGTTGATTCGTGTGATCAAGTGTTACATATATTATCTTGTTCAATTTTGATTTGAGCATGTGCTATTGTCAAATCAAACTCAGAACCAAAGATTTTCGTAGCGGTGTCTTACTTAGGGTTTTCCTTGAGCCTACACCATTATATTCTTTGATCTGACCAATGCTATCATCTTGCTCACATATTTATGGAAATCCATTTATATGGGTATCTTGATGAATTGTTGTTGAGCCCATCGGCAACATTCTAATTTGTTCCATGATCTATGTTGGACATTAAGCTACTGCTGGAAACTTTGTAGACATTGTCTTCGAGTCCCAAACATGAGGTATATGTTAGGTGTAAGAAGTGACTTCCTCTAATTCATGTGCATCTGATGCAAGTTGTCGTCGTGAATTCGAGAAAAGTTAATTTTGTTCTTCGGAATCATCCCAAGTCAGTCATGCAAGTGCGAAGTATTCCATGGTTTGATAGACTGATCATCTTCACTCCATATGTATCTCCTAGCACACCAAGCCAGTGATTGATTTGTTCAAGGAAAAGAAGGTAAGTGCCATTCCTGAAGGTACCAGACGGACTTGCACATGGCTTCGTTATCCGCAATGATGGTTCCCATCCAGAACTCGGTAGTGTTTTGTTGTAAGACTTTTCATGTGGTCGTCATTGTCTTGGGCAGTGTGTTCACATGTGTCTTGCAATCCAGCTCGTGTTTTGGAGTTGTCCTCCGTAGTTCATTTCCTGAGAATCTTGCAACGTTATCTCGTCGATTTTTGTTGCAAACTTTCTTTTCAGACATGCTGAGTCTGAAGCATCATGTCACCAACCGGAGCTGAATCTCAGGCAGTTATAATGGTTGGAATTTTCCCCAAGAATTATAATATTGGTCTCTATGTAACCCGGTAAAGTGATGTAATGGCTAACACATCTAGCCGGAAGACTTGATATTATAATATCTTGTATCAGCAATCTTAGCCATCTCCCCGTGAGGTTTTGTATGACTTATTTTGGAAGTTGTTCCTCATGGACTTCCTTTGATGCCCCGAATTCCGACCTATACTTGATGTGCTAGATATCAAGCATGATTTATAACTGGGTTGTGCTAGTACATCAAGGAGAACATTAGAAGCGGAGTGCTAAATGTCTCTCGGTCGATCAACCAGATTTCGTTTCCTTGGCACAACTAAGGTGAAATCTGAGGAAGTGTTGTCTTCCTTTGCATCTGCATCCTTCATCACTGTTCATCATGGTAGTATGTTGTGTCACCAGGATCCTTGGCACGGATATTGGTAAACCTTGATGAATATGGAAATGCTCAAGTTCTTGAGAGCACGCTCAGACACTAGGTTATATCCTCGGTAATAATTGGAATGTGCCTTCCGTTCGCTGAGTTGTTCTATAACCCTAGTTTCTTTCTAACTGAGTATGCCATTCTTTCAAATTCCTCCAACAATCATTTGTGAATTGCCTTACCCTGGTATGAAGAGTTTCAATGATCTTAGGATCAAAAGTAATTCTTTTTGCCACTTGAGGGGAATAACTCTAAGAGTCACCTTCCTAAGGTGCCCCGTTGTGGTATGAAGGGCAACCTAATCCTCACTACTTTGAAACCTCGCCAGTATCTGTTTTATGCCTGGATTTGTTGCCTACCAATTGAACCTCTGTCATATGTCTCATTTCCTTGTCCGTGTTAGGTGTGTTGTGTCTCAGCTCAAGGGACGTTCCTACGTCTCATTCTATGAGTTGATCTTGAGTTGCTCGATCTTCGAGGAGATCGAATCTTATGTCGTCTCTCTGTTCTTTTGTCATCAAGCTAGATGAAGACCTCAAGGACGAAGATGTCAAGATCAACATGGTGCGATGAATCAACGTCCTCGGGAGGAGCAAATGGATCTTGAAGATTGTGGTAGTTTAGTGCCCTATTCCTCTTCCCGACTATGCTTGAATCTCGGGACGAGATTCTTGTTTAGTAGGGGTGAGCTGTCATAGCCCAAGTTTGCCTTGCTTGTCATTGCATTTTGTGCATGCATTCAAATTGCATTGAATCTGGAAATGGAAGTGATCAAGCCAAATGAGTTGAAATTGACAAAAGGGCAATAAAAATATTACCTTAAAAGGAACCAGAAAAATGTTCCAAATATTTGGGAAAATAGTGACAGGGAATAAATCTGTCAAACCAAATTTCTAAGTCACAGGAACTTATGAAAAGGGTTTTTGATTGGATTAAATAACTGTTTGGAATGAAGTTATTTTGTTTTCTTTTAAAATAAAAGTTTAAAAAATGTTGAAACTATTTTGTGGCATTCATTATTTTTATTACTATCACATAAAACTATTTTAGGGTTTCATAAAATGATTAAATGTTTTATTAAAATCCTAAATCTAAATGCCAGAAAGAAATAAAACAAAATTAGGAAAGAGAGAGAGGGAATTTACCTCGCGCTTACCTGGTCCAGCCCAGCCCACCAGGCGCACGGCTGTCTTCTTCCTCCTCCTAGGAGGAGAAGCAGCTGCGTGCCGACGCGCCGGCGAGCACGGCCACGTCCCGTGGCCACCTCCTGCTTGCCCGAGCCACGCGGATGGCGGGGATGAGTACCCCGTGCACGCCTCTCCCTTCTCCACCCCTCTCTGGCTTCCGTCCATCTCTCTCTCGCCCTCTCCCACCATGGCCGAGCCTGCTTGTCGTCGTCGATCATCGTAGCCGTGGCCACGAGCCCGCTCTAGACCAGCTGCTGTGCCCCAAAGCCCTGTTGTGCTCCTCCTCGTCCCCTGGAAGAAGGAATCAAGCCCGGAGGCCCCCTGTCATCGCCTCGCCGTCATCTTCTCCACCTCCGGCCGCCGGACCTCTTCCGTCGATTCGCAGCATATGAAGCAACCCCAAGCTTGCCGTCGACGCCATAAGAATTGCGGTGAGCTCCGGATCCGTTTCCCCCTTGCCTTGCTGTCGTTCCCCTCTCCTAGCACCCCGTGCCAGCGGAGTCCGAAGATCGTTACCGCCGGCCATGGCGCCACCGTGGTCAGTGCCACCTAGGGCCGCTGCCGAGCACCTCCCTGTGCTCTCCGCGCCCGCAGGAAGCCGTAGCCGTCTTCAACTCCTTCTTCCGTGCCCCGTAGGCCGTTCCCCACCGTGGCCGAACTCCGACGACCACTCCGCTCGTCGCTGGCGATGCTCCGGTCCACTCTAGCCCCAGCCGTTGCCCCCGCTGGTTCGGGTGCTTCGTGAGCTCTCTGTAGCCGTCAACCGCGTGCAAAATGGGCCGCTGTAGCGCCGTTTAGTTCATCTCCGGCGAGCCTCCGCCGCGCCCGTGGTCGCCGCCGGCCAGGCTCCGGTAGCCCTGACGTGGCCAACCATTAGCCAGTACTAACCCCCCCTAGAGCCACTGACGCAGGGCCCCACGCGTGGGTCAAACCCCACTTACTGTGGGTCAGCGCGGGATTAAGCCCTGGGTCACTGACCAGTAGACCCCACTGGTCAGGTTTGACCTAGCCCAGGCGTAGTTGACTGCTGACGCAATGCTGATGCAGTGCTGACACAGTAATTGATTTCCTATTATAAAATAAATCCAGGAAATTGCTAAAACTTGTAAATTAAAATATAACTCGGATGAAAATAATTTATATATGAAAAAGTATCAGAAAAATCCAAGGAATCTGATTATGGCATTTTCATGCATGTTTGAAAAAGTTAACATCACAAAATAGGCAAAATGGTGAATAGGATAAATTTCATAATTAGTTTGGAGATGTAATTTGATACTTATTTGAATTCCACTTCAATTGTTATGACCAAACATTGGTCAATGCAAATCAGTACCTCAAAATACTAACCCCATGCATGTTCGAACAATTTGTTATGAGCATCAGGTCGAATCAACTATAAGGGTACTTGGAAAGATACCCGGCTTGAAGTGATATTTGGATCCTAATTCAAACCAACTTCAACTTAAGAAATGATAGCCACATTAGCCCTGGCACCTCTCATTCCATGTCTTGAGCATGCATCATAGTGTTGCATTTCCGTGAAGTAATGTTGTTCTTTCTTGTTTGCCGGTGTTGTTCCCTCTCGATAAACGATGTTTCCGACGATGTGATCGTTGACATTGATGAAGACTCATTGCTATCTTCAGACGTGTCAGGCAAGCAAACCCCCTTGAGCATATTGAAATAAACCCACTCTCTCGCTCCTGCTCTCTTTTACTGCATCAGGACAAACGCGATTCAACTGTACATGTTATCGGTAGTTGAACCCATTCCTTTGCATGACCTGATTTTGTCACAGTAAATAGTTGAAACCACTTAGCATGAGTAGCAACTGCTTGAGCCTTGTTGTGCTTACTCATCCATGCTTGTTACAATGCCTGCTATGCTTAGAGTCGTGTTGGGTCTGATCCATCTGAATGATGTATCGGAATGGTTGTGTTCATGTCCTACAGTGTGAGAGTAAAGGTGTGAATCTGATTTGGTAAAGGTAGCGATGAGAGGCCATGTAGGAGTACATGGCGGGTTGTCTCATTGGGACCGTCCTTAAGAACTGAGTTCTGTGTATGTTATCCAAGACAAGATACTACCATGCATTGGGCCCTGAAATATGACCCCACTCGGCTTATTAATTGCCTAGATCTCTGTCCAGGAGTTGCAATTAGTTTCTGGTGTTTGTAGGAAAAGTGTTGGCGGCCGTGTTTAGCTCTGCCCGACGGGGTATGCTTTACTACGGTAGATACACAGTGGCACGGTGTACCAAGTGGCACCCGAATGGTGGGCTTGGGAACCCTGCGCGCATCGTTTGGGGCCGTAGAGGAAACCTCGGTCGGACTTCCTTGCGGGTTCAGTCTCAAATAGGTGATAAACCTGTACTAGGGTCTTGTGTGGTTAACGGTCGTGGCCGACACCCACGCCAGTGCTTCCGCTTGAAGGTTGCCGAGATGCATGACGTGCATATGGTGCTAAGTGGTGGGAGCATGTGTGAAGAAGTATACCCCTGCAGGGTGACTTAATCTGTTCGAATAGCCGCGTCCTCGGATATGGACTACTTGGAAACATTACGTGGTACATAGAAAATTTAAATGGATACTCTAAAACATGCAAGATAAGTGTGAGTGCTATGGAAGGCCTTCTCGTAGGGAGACGAGAGTGGATCCATAGTGGTGTATTGAATTGGTGAATATGTGGACTCGTGTGCGTTATCCCACCTCAAAGAAAGAACTTGTAGTCGTAGTACAGGTTAGCCAAGAGTCAAAGCTGGCTTGCTGCAATCAAACCCCACAATCCTTTCATTGAAACATGATGCATATGTAGATAGTTTTGATGTAAGACTTGCTGAGTACCTTCGTACTCACGGTTGCTTTTTTTTTGCAGAGAAGACTTAGACTCTTTTAAAGGTTCTACGCAATGTGTTCAATGTTGACCGGAATAGCTTGGGAATCCCAGACAGAGGCCTGGCTCCTTTGGTAGGGTCGTAGTAGCTTTTCAGGCTCTTCCAGCCACTTTTAGTAGATGTCTGTACCCAGACATGATTTTCTTCCGCTTGTTGTTTGTATGACTTGAGTGTCGGGTCACGAGTCCCCTGTTTGTAATATTACACTATGTTGATTCTTATGAGTCTTTAATAAATGCTTGAGTCATAGAGTTATGTTGTGATGCCATGTTGTATCTCCACAAATCGTGCATAATGTGTGTATGTTTGAAATGCATTATATGTGTGGGATTCGACACCTAGTTGTGTGCCTTTAGTAGTACTCTTTACAGGGAAATGCCTCTCTGTGCTTCTATCGAGCCCTGGTAGCTTGCTACTGCTCTAGACACATTGATTGACCGGCGTGTATCCTTCTTTGCTGCTGTGTTTGTCCCCTCGGGGAAATGTCACGCGGTGTAATGGAGTCCTTGTAGCTTGCTACGACTCGTCTACACACGCTGATGACCGACACCTGCTTTGCTGGGTTATGTATGCCTGTCCCTGTACGGATGTACCGCTTGGGTTTATAACTAGTCATGTCGACCCGAGTTCTTTGTCGTTTGAACGCTAGCAACATATTCATATACGTGAGCCAAAAGACGCAAACGGTCCCGACCAAGGTAAGGTGGCAGCCGTGGAGTTTACCGTGCGTGAGGCCGCAAAGTGATGTGATGTGTTACACGCTGGGTTCTTATGACCTAGGATCGGGGTCCCGACATCAAGTCCATGCATTTCTTCAATTGGTGGTAATTTCTTGACATCCTCAATTTCAATACCTTTTGCTTTCATATATCTTTTTGCTTCTTGCATATCTTCGGGGCGTAGGTATAGAATACCTCTCTTATTTTCAATAGGTTTTGGTGGTGGTTCATGGAGTGTCCAATCATCGGCATTTTGCAATATATTAGTTAGTAACTCTTTTGCTTGTGCAACAGTTCTTTCCCTGAAAACACAACCAGCACAACTATCTAGGAACTCCCTAGAAGCATCGGATAGTCAATTATAAAAGATAACAAAAATTTCATTCTTCTCAAGAGGAAAACCACACAAAGCTCTAAGTAGCTGGAGAAGCCTCCCCCAAGCTTGAGGGGGTTTTCTTCTTTAATTTGTACAAAGTTAAGTATTTCCTGTAAAACAGATTGTTTCTTATGAGCAGGAAAATATTTATCACAGAAGTAATAAAGCATATCCTAGGGACTACGCATACAACCAGGATCAAGAGAAAGGAACCATTCCTTAGCCTCGCCTTTCAACGAGAAAGGAAAAAGCTTAAGGATATAATAGCAGAGTATCTTTTCATCATTGGTAAACAAGACATCAATATCATTCAGTTTCATAAGGTGTTCAACCACAATTTCATTTTCGTAGCCATGGAAAGGATTAGATTCTACTACAGGAATTAGTTTAGGGTCTATAGGTGTAACAATCCAAGTGCATTACATTGCCATCTTTGTAATATTAAGTGTATGAACCGTCCAAGTTTTCCCTCATGTATTGTGGTTAATAAATTGTGCTTCATGACATTCATCATGGCATCGTGGCATCATCACATAAATTGTTGTTGCATCATTAGCTTGTGCTTGTTGTGGTCTGAGTGTATGTGTTTGCAAGTCGGTGGTGTGTGTGGATCCCCAACCAAATCCCACTTTTAGAAAAGCTTGCCTAGAAAACCTTTTTAATCCAAATGCTAGTCATGAGTTGTTTTTACTTGCTTCAATCATGTAATAAAAATGTTCCATCAAATATTTGGTAGGTGTTTTTCAAAGTACCACTTGGCATGTGTTTTTTTCTTTTGTGCCTTTTGCTAAAAATAGCTTCTAAAGCTTGGTTTGAGTGGTTTAAATGTTTTCCTCAAAAATTCCTAAACAATTTTTGTGAAAAAGTGCATGATTTTGGAAGTTCAATTATATTTTTTTCCATCCATAACCACCCTCTCTTCTCTCTATGTTCTTTTGCAAGATGTGTTTTAAAATAAAAGGTAACCTTTATATTGTTTGGGAGAGAGAGCATAATTACGTGGCCCACTCCAGCAGAAACAACGCAACAGCCTTGTGCCCGCGGCCCAGCAGCGCAGCAGTGCCCGAGCATGCCCCAAGTGAACCCCTAGCAATCCACGCGCTCACCCCTGCGCTTTCCAACATGGATATCGGTGTCGGACCCACCTGCGAGCGTCCCTTCCCCAATGATTTCCCCTTCATCTCTTCCCCTGTCTCTCATAGTAAATTTTGGCGCCGGTGTTGGAGAGCTGCCATGGTACCCAGCTAACCCACTCGCCCCTCTATTGAATTCCTTCCTCGGCGTGTGAACCTAGGGTTTCCTGTTCCGCTCTTTGCCGCCGCCAGTGGAGATAACCTCCAGATCCAGCCGCTCCGCCCTGTCCACCAAGTGAGCACGCGAGCTCTTCATTGCCGGCGAGTCCTCTGACGAACCCAAGGTGAAGCCGAGTGCCCAGGAGCAGCACCCGTTCATGCTGATTCCACGATGTCCCCTGCCAAGGCCAGGCCAAGCTAGGCGATTGTCTTCCTTGCCAGAAGTCGTCCCCGACAGCAATTTTTGTAGTATCGTCGTCCTCGAGCCCGACTGCTAACGTTGCTCCCGTTCTTGTGAGCATTCGCATGTCCCTGGTGGTCTCTCCCCTTCATTTTCATCCTATGCCATCATCGCCGTAGGACTTGAGACCGACGTCGTCGATGTTGGACCCAAGAGTGACCTCGTCGAACCTCGTCTCCGACGAGTGCCTTCGACCTTGTGAGTGGTCACGGAAGCGCATTAGCGTCAGTGTTGTGGTGTGGTCCGTTTTGCCGTTGATTAGCTGTGATCCCCGCGGTGGCCCGCTAGCCAGCTCGTCGTTGTTGCCTCGGTTCTCTCCCGTTGGCGTCGAACTGTTGCGTAGTAGGTGTCATGATTGTGCGGGTGCATTTGGTAGGAAGTTGCGGAGGCCTCGCGCCTTTACCCGGTCCGATTGGCTCATCATGGTAGCGTCGCCGTGGTTGTTCCCATATGCCTCCGCCGGCAGTGGGTGCCTCTGCATTGTGTGCGTATGTGTGTCTATTTCGTGGGGCCCGGCTAAGGCAAGGGTGGAGCCAAAGGGCACCAGCCACCCTTCTGGTCAAGCCAGACCCTCCATCTCGACTGGCTCGCCGCGTCAGCCAATAGTGAGAGGTCTTGGGTTCCAATCCCCAAAGCCCTTTTTTATTTCCTTGTGCTTACCCGTGTGTGGATGACAGTGGGCCCGACGACCCACTTGTCATCCTCTTAGGCGGCCTGGTGTCTATGCCAGTGGGACCCCCTACTGTATATGTTATTTGTGATGTTTTTATGTGTTTGAATTCATTTTAGATTCCTTTCAATTTAAGGAAATGTTCAAGTCTGGACATGACCATATCTCACAGCTGCCAATTTTAGCACGTAATAACTTATGACTTGGAATGGAGATTTTGTGCATCTGTTTTTGGTGATTTTATCTAGAGTAAGATAAGAGCGTGATATATGATTTTGGGGTAGAAAAATCCCAGGAATTCTGTGGTGCCATTAGTTTTGTGTTTTGAGAAATTATGTAGAAATGTTATTTTGTGATAAGATGCCATTTTTTTATTTTTGCATGAATTAATCCTTGCACTATTTGGTAAACTTGTCAATATGAATGTGGTATAGTTTTGAGGGTACCAGGCCCTTGTAATTTTCTTTGTCATGGTAAGCTTGTGGTTTAGTGGGTATCTTGTTGTAAACATGCTAATAAAATGTTGTTGTTTCACATGCTCAAATATTTCAAAGTAAGAATCTGCTTATTTTGTTGGTACGTTGTCGTGATGATTGCCATGTATATGTTGGTCCTTTGTGGTTGGTCCAATGACATAATATGTAGTGCTTGTTGCCCTGTGTCAAATGGTGCCACCACCTAGGCAAATAGGTTTTGCATCTTAGAGTTTCTTCCTGTCAAATATGTTATGATGTTATAAATTGATGTAAATTCGCTTGGTGAAATTTCACTAAATCTGGAAATATGTTGTTGTTTTCATGCCATGTTTAGGGGATGCTACCATGATTTCTGTGCAGTTTGAGCTCATGCTTAGTGAGAGTGATTTGTAGTAGTAGTTGCCCTCTATCACCTTGCTAAATTTCATGCCATGAAATGTGATGTAGAGTGGAGTTTTATTGCTGTCAACATGCTACCAGGTTAAAAACTACAAGTGCAAACCGAGATTTCCACTAAGTCCTAAACTGTAATATTTCTTGCCATGTTGTGAGTTTGATTGTAATTGTTTCATGAACCTATCCATGTTGCTATTAGTTATGTATTATTTTGCACTTTGATAGCTTCATATTCATGTCTTAGTTGAACTTTTTGAGTGGCTGCAGCTACTAGTTTACACATGATCAAAGTGGTATGTTGTTGTTTGTGGACAGATTGGTTGTTGTTTTGTTTTTTACTTTGCGTGAGTTGTACTTATTTGTTTTTGCATGATCTTTAGGTATATTTAATATAGATTTTCTGCCCATGCCAGTGGCATACTTGAAGTGCCAAGAAAATGCACATTGCTCTCTCTCAATGTCGTTTATTCGTCATTGCCTTCCGTTTCTTGTTTTCTGATTTTCGAGAGATTCGTAGCTCGGTTTGCGACGATCCTTATGTTTTTGCACCATTTTCTCATAGTGCATGCATTCATGCCATGTTCATGCATGCCCAAATTAATAAAATTGAGGTTCTGTCCAGAATGCTAAACAACTTAATGAATGCATGAGAAAGATGACTAGTTAGCATTGTCGTGCTCCTTTCATAACCAAACTCATTTATCATGTTGTTTGAAGCATTGCACCTTGTTGTGTGTTCATCGTATGTGTATTTTCTTTGGGTAGCATCAGAAACTGAGAACGAATGCGAGGATCACATTGAGTACGTTCCGGAAGAGCAAGAGGTGTACCCGTCAGAAGAACCAACAGGCAAGATGATTGTGACCTTGATATTGCATCTAATTTTGTTGTTATTAGATGAATCGTTTCCATCACTATTTATCATTTCCTACCAGATGAATACATAGCCTCCAAACAATGCCATGAAAAGCATGTAACCCCTCCACAACCTAGCAACCATTGATTGGCTAAGATATCGCTTGCTCAACCCTCTTATAACATTGCTAGTTGCAGGTGTAGGCTGATCCATGTGTTAACATGGGCTTTTAAATATCATCTTATTATTGCTAATTAATTTAATGCACCTATATACTTGCTAAAAGAGAAAAGGCTTGGCCTTTTGCTGGGTGTTTTGTTCCGCTTTTGCCGCCTTAGTTTCGGCTACCGGTGTTAAGTTCCATATTGAGCGCTCCTAACACGCTTGGAGTGTTATGGGAACCCCCATGATAACTTGTTTTGGTTAAGACTTGTCTGGGAAGACCCAACTTTGGTACTCAAATTTCTAAACAACTTAGTAATAAAAGCATAGGGAATAGCTACCCCAAGGACAATTAATCAATCCCCGGGCTAGTGCTCCTCATGAGTGTCGGTTCAACCCAGAACACTGTGCGGGGCCAACCCAGGGCAACTTGGGTGATTTCTATGAGAACCTATACACTAGCTTATTCGCCGTGTCATGAGACTGAGATACACGACTCTTATCGGGTTCATGGACACGTCGGGTGGTCTTGCTGGATTTGTCTTCACCTCCTCGAGGTGTCTTGTGCATCGGGTTTCTAGGGAAACCTTGGGCTATCTCAAGATTGAGGTTTTACACTACGAAATCTGAGGAGATCACGGGTTCTCTTTGGTTGAGGCTTCCTATGTAGCTTGTGGTAGTTTGTGATGGACTAGATGGAGCACCCCTGCAAGGTTAATCTTTTGGAAAGTCGTTCCTACGGTTATGTGGCAACTTGGAAACTTTGTTTACCATCCGGTTCTAGAAAACTTAAAGTAAACTTAATTAAAATATGCCAAGTGTGTGTGTAACCATGATTTTCTCTTTCGTGGGCTCCTTCTCTGACTCAGGACATGATGGGGTTATGTCTGGCGTAAGTAGGTGTTCAGGATCACTTAGTGATCATCATGTAGTTCACGGCCGTCATGCGTAGACCACTCACTTTACATTATGTTCTCGTAAGTTAGCCACCATACATGCATAGTGTTGTTGCAACCCTGACTCTGCGACAACAGACCTTCCCCTGCAACGGCACCAGAAGAATGCTGCTAGCACTCTCCGGCAATCGAAACTAGAAGAATGTTGTTGACGGCCCACCAGTGCGTGTGATCAAGGCAGTTTTCGAGGGTAGAGTATTCGACCCAAATTTGTTCATACGCCAAAAGGAGGTGAGAGGATATTCTCAAGTATCAGCAGCTGAATGTGTCAGATTCAACCACACCTGAAAATTAGTATCTGCAAGCAAAGAGTCAGTAGCAAAGTAGTATGATAACAACGGTGTCAGAAACGATCTGTTGATGGCAGACTATTCCTAACGATTGTATCAATGGCGCCAGAAGTTGCCCGTTGACAGAAATTGTCTGTTCTCGTCAACGGCCAGCGAATCAAAATTGTAGCAGGTAGCAGCAGTGTAACGAGTAATAGCAGTGGCAAGGAACAACAACAGTGACAGCAGTAGCAAGTAGCAACAATAGCAAGCGACAGTAGTAACGACAATAGCAGCATAGCAAGACAAGTAACAGCAGTAGCAGCAGAGCAAGACAAGTAACAGCAACAGTGGGACAAACTCGTAGGCAATGGGTCGGTGATTACTTTGGATGATATTCATCATGCAACATTTATAACACGGAGATATATGTGGCTAGCTCCCGTTCGTCAATGTGATGTAGGCATGCATTCCATGTGTCGTCATACGTGCTTAGGGAAAAGAACTTGCATGACATCTATTGTCCATCCCTCCCGTGCCAGTGGTGTCCAAAAGGAAAATATGGGATATTGAGGTTCTCCTTTTAATAAAGAACCGGACCAACACATTAGCACTTGGTGAACACATGAACTCCTCAAACTATGATCATCACCGGGAGTGGTTCCGGTTATTGTCACTCCGGGGTTGTCGGGTCATAACACATAGTAGGTAACTACAACTTGCAAGATCGGATCTAAAACACACATATATTGGCGACAACATAATAATTTCAGATCTGAAATCATGGCACTCGGGCCCTAGTGATAAGCATTAAGCATGGCAAAGTAGTAGCAAGATCGATCTCAAAACATAGTGGATACTAGGGATCAATCCCCGTCAAAACTAACTCGATTACATTGATAGATCTCATCCCACTCATCACCGCCCAGCGATCCTACAAATAGATTACTCACGAACGATGAAGAGCTTCATGGAATTGCAGAGGGAAGAAGGTTGATGATGACAATGGAGAAGATTTCCCCTCTCCAGAGCCCAAAACGGACTCCAGATCTGCCCTCCAGATGAAGAACACGATGTGGTGGCGCCTCCGTATCGCAAACGCGACGAAATCTTCTCTCTTGATTTTTTCTGGGACGAAAGTGAACTTATAGAGCTGAGATTGGGGGCGGCAGAGCCACGTGGGCCCCACAAGCTTGCTAGCCGCCACTAGGGGGTGGCGGCAACAGGGCTTGTGGCCCACCCCCTCACGTGGATCTTTGTGCAGGTATTTTTCATATTTTCCAGAAATATTCTCCGTAAATTTTCAGGACGTTCTGAGAACTTTCATTTCTGCACAAAAACAACACCAAGGCAATTCTGTTGAAAACAACGTTAGTCTAGGTTAGTTCCATTCAAATCATGCAAATTAGAGTCCAAAACAAGGGCAAAAGAGTTTGGAAAAGTAGATACGATGGAGACGTATCAACTCCCCAAAGCTTAAAACCTTGCTTGTCCTCAAGCAACTCAGTTGACAAACTGAGAGAGAAACAAAACCTTTGACAAACTCTGTTTGATCTTGTTGTTGCAACTATGTCTAACTCATAACTAGAATTTCAGCAAGATCATAAGTTAACCACATAAGCAAGTGACACAAAGGTCTCACGGTAAACTAATATCAATGGCATAATAAGCTAACGAGCAAATAATAATGAGTTTCAAATACCAACACTTCAATCAAAAGAAGCATGAAGCAATATGAATAGGTGGTATCTCGCTAGCTCTTTCTGAGACCGCAAAACATAAATGCAGAGCACTTTCAAAGATCAAGGGCTGACTAAACATTGTAATTCATAGCAACGAAGATCCAATCATAGTCATACTCAATATCAATCAAAAGCAAAGCATAAAAATGACAGAGGTGCTCTCTAATTAGTCCTTATATAAGAGGAGGATGACTCAACAGGAAAATAAATAGATAGGCCCTTCGCAGAGGGAAGCATTGATTTGCAGAGGTGCCAGAGCTCAAGCTTTGAAAACAGAGATAATAATTTTGGGTGGCATGCTTTCATTGTCAACGCAGTGACCAAGAGTTCTCAATATCTTCCATGCTACTCATGCTATATGCGGTTCCCAAACAGAAAAGTAAAGTTTTAACTCCCCCACCACCAATCAATCACACTCCACGGCTAGCCGGATCCTCGGGTACCGTCCAGACTAACATCAATCCGGGGGGAGTCTTGTTTTACAGTTATGTTTTCGATTTAAGCGTGGAACTGGGCATTCCAATTACCGGCCCCTTTATCGTGAATGACAGTGAATAAACACATGTCGAGGATAACACTCCTATCATGGAAGATACAAATAGCCCCCTGTCACCACATGAGCGGTTCGGGCATGCAAAACAGATTATTTCTTGAAGGTTTAGAGAGTGGCACATGCAAATTTACTTGGAACGACAGGTAGATACCGCAAATAGGTAGGTATGGTGGACTCTCTTGGAAAAACTTTTGGGTTTATGGAAGTGGATGCACAAGCAGTATTCCGCTTAGTACAAGTGAAGGCTAGCAAAAGACTGGGAAGCGACGAACTAGAGAGCGACAACACTCATCAAGATGCAATGAGTTTGACTAACATTGAATGCAAGCATGAACAAGATATAAATCACCATGAACACAAACATCATAGAGGCTATGTTGATTTTGTTTCAACTACATGCATGAACATGCGCCAAGTCAAGCCACTTGAATCATTCAAAGGAGAATACCATCCTATCATACTACATCATAGTCATCTCAAAATCTATGTTGGCATTCAAGACAAACCATTATAAGCTCTCAGCTAGTTAAGCATGGCATCAGAAACTATGATCTCTAAGTTGTCATTGCAAACATGGTTCTCTCACAACAAAGCTGAATCTCGGATGACAAGCTAGTCATATTTACAAAAACAAAATAGGTAGAGTTCATACCAGCTTTTCCAGTCTCAGTCGCTTCATCATATATCATCATTATTGTCTTTCATTTGCACGATCGAACGATGTGAACAATAATAAGAGCATTGGACTAAGCTGAATCTGCAGGAAAATACAAAGGAGAAGACAAAGTAATATGGCTCTTTGAAAGCTAAACAGGTATGCATGCAAGAACCACTAAACACTGTAACCAATATCTTCTACCTTGACCCAAAGAAAAAGAAAACTATTTACACGGGAAAGCTCCCAACAAGAAAAAGAAGAAAGAAAAATCTTTTTGGGTTTTCTCAGAAGGACACAAAACAAGAAAACGAAAATAAACTAGCATGGATAATACAATGGCAAAGTGTAAACACCGGCTAACAAGGTGAAAGCATAAGCATGAATATAAAGTCGGTGAGAACACGTACTCCCCCAAGCTTAAGCTTTTGGCCTAGCTTGGTCTACTCCCAAGGCGGGAAATAACCAGCTCCGGGATACTCTGGAGCAGACTGTGGATGCCACTGCTGTGTGAGCTCCTCTGGCTCGCATTGATAAACTGGCGTCTGGTACTCGACTGGCAGCTCAGGCACGGGCACCTGTGGTTGGGCCAAGCCCCAACATGCGTAGATGTCCGAGGGCATAATAGTGTACCTGCCTGCATGAAGATCGAACAAAGAAGGACCAGGCAAAGTAATAGTCTGTCGTGTACGCTAACTAAATACCAGGTTATAAATCATCCATCTACTAGCATCTCTATCCAGAAAATCATGGCGAACCATGCTGTCATAATCCAGATATTTCTCAGGGAGAAGCATCTCTCCTTCCTCTCCTAGTCTAATGTGTATCTCAAAGTGTCTCGCAAGATGGGTAGCATAGATACCTTCATAGACGAAACCCTTGGAACGGTTGGTGTTCAACCGCTGGGCCACTATAGCACCTAGGCTGTAAGTCTTATTGTTATAAAGGCCTTCGCGCAAAACTGCAAGGTCTGGAGAACTAAGTGATCCAGCCTCCCCACGGCCAATCAAACATTTTCCCACAAATAATGAGAAGTACCGAAGCACGGGAAAATGTATGCTAGCAATTCTAGCGTGAGATACTCCTCTCTCCTCTCCAACAGCAATAGAACCAATGAAATCCTCCAAGTCCCGTTGACGAGGGTCACGGATATCCCCAACATAAGGTAATTTGCATACATTGCAAAAATCCTGTAGCGTCATGCACTGGGGGATGTCGTATATCATGAACTCAACCATGGGAGGATTCTTCCTCGGATAAAAGTTGAAGATTTGAACAAAAATATTGGTGAGGAGGAGGTATTGTGAGCACTTATCTTCAATAAACGCAGTAAGACCTACGTTCTCCACCAAGTAATAAAAGTCTTCATAAAGCCCAGCGGCGAGCAAAAATTCATCACTTGGCCACTCGCACGCTCGAACTTCTGTGACTCGAGGGACTACGTACTTGGGGTGGTTCTTCTCATCGTCCTTGGGGTTACGGCTTGAGGAGCCTCTCAAGAACCTCCTCATCTTTTCCTTTTTCTAGCTCTGAAAATTTCTGAAATTTTTAGAGACTTCGAAAGAAAAGTGAATAAAGATTAACCCAACTTGTAGCAACTACTCCTACTAGTGCCTAGAGACCGTATCACGTGCTAAAACTACTTGGGACCAGCTAAAATCAACATTTCTAGCTCAAGAACAGGGTCACCACGGTAGCAAGAATACACGAAGGATAAAGCACTAGAGCAAAAACTAATTGGACCAATGGACGAGTCACTTACCACGGAGTAATTTCCCCAAAACGGTTCGGAGAAGGGTGCTTTGAGCAAGGAGATCGAGAATCATAGCCAAATGAGCAAGAACACGGTTTTGAGCTGCGAAACAATTTTTTTCTGGAGGTGGAAGAAGAGGATGGGAGCTGGAATGAGTGGAGGGGGTCCCTGTGGGCCCCACAAGCTTGCTAGCCGCCACCAGGGGGCGGCGGCTGTAGGGCTTGTGGCCCACTGGTCAGGCCCCCAGGCCAGCTCCCAGGCCCACTATTTTTCAAATATTCCATAAAAAATCATACTAAATTTTCAGGACCATCGGAGAACTTTTATTTTTGGGGTATTTTTCTCCGGGATACTAAAACAGAAAACAGGAAAAACTAAAATAAATCTATCATTTTTCTTCTAAGCAACAGAAAGTGAAAGCTCAAAACAGAGGTATGTGACTCTTTGATTCATCCATTTCATGGTCATCAAAAGAAATCCGTCAATGGGGTTGATCAAGTCCTCATGACAAAACCTTCTCGAATCGCAAGATAAAGCAGAGAATTTTCGAATCGCCACTAAGTCACCTCAATGGGGATATGTATCTCCCCAACAAGCAAATCATACTTCATCTTGACACGAGGAATAGGGCATTCAAAGCTCCCAATAAGAATCGATGAAGTCTTTTCGATAGCATTGATGCAATGTACTTGATATCGTTTCTTCGGAAAGTGCACTGTATGCTCATTACCATTGACATGGAAAGTGACATTGCCTTTGTTGCAATCTGTAACATCCCCTGCAGTGTTCAAAAAGGGTGTTCCGAGGATGACAGCCATGGCATCGTCCTCGGGAATATCCAAGATAACAAAGTTTGTTAAGATAGTGGTGTTAGCAACCACAACAGGCACATCCTCGCAAATGCCGATAGGGAAAGCAGTTGATTTGTCGGCCATTTGCAGAGAAATTTCAGTGGGTGTCAACTTATCCAATTCAAGTCTACTATAAAGAGAGAGCGGCATAACACTAACACCGGTTCCAAGGTCACATAAGGCAGTTCTTACGTAGTTTCCTTTAATGGAACAAGATATAGTGGGCACTCCGGGATTACCAAGTTTCTTAGGAGTTCCACCTTTGAAAGTGTAATTGGCAAGCATGGTGGAGATCTCAAGATCTGGTATCTTCCATTTATTAGTCACAATATCCTTCATGTACTTGGCATACAGAGAGAGTTTGAGAATATCAGTTAACCTCATCTGCAAAAAGATGGGTCTTATCATCTCAACGAAGCACTCAAAATCCCGACCATCCTTTTTCTTGGATGGCTTAGGAAGAAAGGGCATAGTCTCTGAACCCATGGCTCCCTTTCTTTACCGTGCTTCCTAGCAGTGAAGTCATTCTTATCCTATTTCTTAGGTTGTGGCTTATCAGGATTAACCGTAGGTTCAATCTCCACATCCTCATCATTGCTAGGTTGAGCATTATTATGAACATCACTATCCATATTGTCACCAGGTTCGTGTTCATCACCAGATTGTGTTTCTGCATCAGACGCAGAAATATCATTAGGTTCTTCGGGTGTGACAATATTTGGTGAACTAGCATGTAGGTTTCTATCATCCTTCTTCTTCTCCTTAGGATGACTAGGTGTATCAGCATTGATTCCTTGAGAATCTTGGTCAATTCTCTTAGGATGGCCTTCAGGATACAAAGGTTCCTGAGTCATTTTTCCTCCTCTAGTAATGACTCTGATAGAGTTGTCATTTAATTCATTGAGCAAGTCATTCTGAGCTTTAAGTACTTGTTCTACCTGAGTAGTAATCATAGAGGCATGTTTACTCAGAAGCTTCAGATCATTGACATTTGTGTCTACACAAGCAGTTAAATGGCTAAGCATACGAGTACTTTGTTCCAAATGTGTGCTAACATAATCATTGAAACTCTGTTGTTTGGCAACAAAGTTGTCAAATTCATCAAAGCATAGGCTAGCAGGTTTGTCAAAAGCAATATCACTCTCGTCAAACCTACGCAGAGAATTCACTTCTACTACTTGTATCGGGTTATCAAGACCATGGATCTCTTCGATAGGTGGTAGATTTTTGACATCTTCAGATCTAATTCCTTTCTCTTGCATAGATTTCTTGGCTTCTTGCATATCTTTGGGACTGAGGAATAGAATACCTCTTTTCTTTGGAGTTGGCTTAGGAGGTGGTTCGGGAATAGTCCAAGCATTATCGTTGATCAAGATGTTATTCAGTAGGGTCTCAGCTTGTTCTACAGTTTGTTCCCTAAAAACACAACCGGCACAACTATCTAGGTGGTCTCTAGAGGCATCAGTAAGTCCGTTATAGAAGATATCAAGTATCTCGCTCTTCTTAAGAGGGTGATCAGGAAACGCATTCTGTAGCTGGACGAGCCTCCCCAAGCTTGTGGGAGACTCTCTTCTTGGAGTTGAGCAAAGTTGTATATTTCCTGCAAGGCAGCTTGCTTCTTAAGGGCAGGGAAATATTTCTCACAGAAGTAATAGACCACATCCTGGGGACTAATCACACATCCAGGAGCAAGAGAGGTGAACCAGGCTTTAGCGTCATCCTTTAGAGAGAAAGGAAACAGCTTAAGGATGTAGTAGTGGTGGATCTTCTCCTCACTAGTGAAAAGGTGGCTATATCATGTAGTTTGGTAAGATGGGCTACGACCGTCTCAGACTCATAACCGTGGAAAGGATCAGACTCGACTAGAGATATTATCTCAGGATCGACGGAGAATTCATAATCCTTATCGGTGATAAAGATAGGTGAAGTGGCAAACTTCAGGTCGTATTTCATCCTAGCTTTCAGAGATTTTTCCTTCCACTTGAGAAGTAATTTCTCAGCGTCATAGGTATCCTTACACGCAAGAAAATCCTCAGCTATCTCTCCCTCCATAACGTAACCCTCAGGTATATCAGGCAATTCATATCTAGGAGAGCTAGATCTAGCAGGAGCAAAACAGGTTCTATCTCAATAGTATCGGCAGTTTCAGAAGCATCACGAGCATTGGCAGTAACTCTAGCAATATGAGCATCAAGGAATACCCCTAGTGGAACATCAGGCAACGTAGTATCTCTAGCAGTATCAAGCATATCATCATCAGGCATAGCATCTCTAGCATCATCAGGCATAGCATCTCTAGCATCATCAGGCAAAGCATCTCTAGTAGTATCAGGCAAAGCAGTATCAGGCATAGTATCAAGCATAGCATCTCTAGCAGTAGCATCATAAGCATCATCAAGAACAGGCGACATATCAATAATTCTAGCAGGAGGTGATGTCGCAAACTTACTCATAACTGAAGGTGAATCAAGTACAGAGCTAGATGGCAGTTCCTTACCTCCCCTCGTAGTTGAGGACAAGAGTTTGGTTTTTGGATCCTTCAGATTCTTCATAGTGATCAGCAGATATAAATCCCAAGTGACTCAGAGAATATAGCAATACCTCCCCGGCAACGGTGCCAGAAAAATGATGACTCTGTGACAATATACCTTCCCCTGCAACGGCACCAGAAGAATGCTGCTAACACTCTCCGGCCATCGAAACTAGAAGAATGTTGTTGACGGCCCACCAACGCGTGGGATCGAGGCAGTTTTCGAGGGTAGAGTATTCGACCCAAATTTGTTCATATGCCAAAAGGAGGTGAGAGGATACTCTCAAGTATTAGCAGCTGAATGTGTCAGATTCAATGAAACCTGAAAGATTAGTATCTGCAAGCAAAGAGTCAGCAGCAAATTAGTATGATAACAACGGTGTCAGAAACGATCTGTTGATGGCAGACTATTCCTAACGATTGTATCAATGGCGCCAGAAGTTGCCCGTTGACGGAAATTGTCTGTTCCCGTCAACGACCAGTGAATCAAAATTGTAGCAGGTAGCAGCAGTGTAACGAGTAATAGTAGTGGCAAGGAACAGCAGCAGTGACAGCAGTAGCAAGTAGCAACAGTAGCAAGCGACGGTAGTAACGACAATAGCAGCAGAGAAGACAAGTAACAGCAGTAGCAGCAGAGCAAGACAAGTAACATCAGCAGTGGGACAAACTCTTAGGCAATGGGTCGGTGATTTGTTTGGATGATATTCATCATGCAACAGTTATAACACGGAGAGATATGTGGCTAGCTCCCGTTCGTCAATGCGATGTAGGCATGCATTCCGTGTGTCGTCATACGTGCTTAGGGAAAAGAACTTGCATGTCATCTATTGTCCATCCCTCCCGTGGCAGCGGGGTCCAAAAGGAAACTATGGCATATTAAGGTTCTCCTTTTAATAAAGAACTGGACCAACACATTAGCACTTGGTGAACACATGAACTCCTCAAACTATGGTCATCATCGGGAGTGGTTCCGGTTATTGTCACTCCGGGGTTGTCGGGTCATAACACATCGTAGGTAACTACAACTTGCAAGATCGGATCTAAAACACACATATATTGGTGACAACATAATAACCTCAGATCTGAAATCATGGCAGACGGTCCCTAGTGACAAGCATTAAGCATGGCAAAGTAGTAGCAACATCAATCTCAGAACATAGTGGATACTAGGGATCAATCCCCGTCAAAACTAACTCCATTACATGATAGATCTCATCCTACTCATCACCGCCCAGCGAGCCTACGAATAGATTACTCATGAACGATTAAGAGCTTCATGGAATTGGAGAGGGAAGAAGGTTGATGATGACGATGGCGACGATTTCCCCTCTACGGAGCCCAAAACGGACTCCAGATCTGCCCTCCAAATGAAGAACATGATGTGGCGGCGCCTCCATATCGCAAACGCGACGAAATATTCTCTCTAGATTTTTTCTGGGACGAAAGTGAACTTGTAGAGCTGAGATTGGGGGCGGCAGAGCCACGTGGGCCCCACAAGCTTGGTAGCCGCCACCAGGGGGGTCGCGACTACAGGGCTTGTGGCCCACTGGCCCACCTCCTCACGTGGATCTTTGCGCAGGTATTTTTCATATTTTCTAGAAATATTTTCCGTAAATTTTCATGACGTTCTGAGAACTTTCATTTCTGCACAAAAACAACACCAAGGCAATTCTGCTGAAAACATCGTCAGTCTAGGTTAGTTCCATTCAAATCATGCAAATTAGAGTCCAAAACAAGGGCAAAAGAGTTTGGAAAATTAGATACGATGGAGATGTATCAAACCCCAACACTAAACCTTCCACGCCCAACAACTTGATTAGTTCCGGTATCATGGTCGCAAGATTGTTTTGTCCCTGTGGCTCACAGATTACTACAACACCATTGGTCCAGGTACTGCAGGCCGAGAGGCGTTTGACGCTATCTCGCTTCAGTGGGAGTTCGATGAAGGCAGTGGCCGCATGTACGTGACGTACCCCCATGATTAGAGGACCTTGGTCGTTTCCTGGGCTAGCGAGATGGAGTCATTGCTTTTTCTGTTTATCTTGTCCGTAGCCGGACCCTGTGTTATGGATGATTGAATAATGTTATGTGCCTTGTAACTTAACTTTGGTGAGTGTAAGCCATTTCATATACTCATCTCTTCATGTATGCATTGCAATGATTTCTATACTTGCGAAATGCTAAGATGCGCCTCTTTCCATATTGAGGCCTCATCCTCGAATAGGGAAAGTGCCGCGTCTTGGACGTTACAAGTTGGTAATCACATCCATACAACCATAGGAGCCTTTGATTGATTGAACTTTGCTGAGTCGAGTCTACTGAAAAACTATTTTGAGTCTTAGTTATATCGGAGAATAGGATTCTTTATACTCCTATTCCCTTCTCTTGTGAGGTTCACGACTTAGGAATTGTAATTCTTCTCCTCTTCTCGCTGAAAAAAATTAGGATCACGCGGGTATTTTGTAATCTATAAGACACCGATGTGACGGGGTTCTGTCTTGGTGCCTCCTATTTGACTTGATTTCTTCCGGGGAGGTGAGCGCGTGGGGATTCTTGAACACATCGTTATCATTCAGATTTCTTAGTATCTCGGGACATATGATGTTTGAAATTGCTTCAATACTTTCCAGCTGAAGGGTCAAGCAGCCGAGTGGTGGCAGTAGCTCAAGGATTCCAGAGGTGAACGTCTAATCAGTTGGGATGACTTATGCCGGGATTTCAGAGCCCATCATATTCCGGCAAGCTTTGTTAAGGGCATGCGTGAGAAGTTCACGAGTCTGACGCAAGGCAGCTCATCTATTTATAACTACAACATTTAGTTCGAGAACCTTGCATGCTATGCCAAGCAGGATGTTCCAGATCAGAAGAGCAAGGTCTATCAGTTTCTAGGTGATGTCTAAGAAGATTTGCAACTTTCTCTTGCTCTACACAACCTTCCAGAGTTTGATCAGTTCTATAACTTAGCTCTCAGGGCTGAGTCAGGCTTGCTCAGGGTTGAAAAATTCAAGGAAGCACTTCAGGGACACTAATTCATCTTCGTCCTGAGCTCATATTGTCCCAAAGCACCCAAAGTTCTGGGTTCCTCCTCCGCCTCGTCAGCCTCAGCTGTTCAAGCAGTCTGGTGGTCGTGGATCTTCACACCCACTCAACCCAATTTTCCAGCAGAAGTCTCAACTGCCTAAGTCAGCAGCTCCTCCAACTCACTTCCGCCCGCTGTTAGAGGTGACTTGTCACAAGTGTGGTAAGAAGGGCCACTACTACAACAAGTGTACCAACCAGTGGCATCTTCTACCTCCTCCTCCAACAAGGCCCCCAGGCAATGCAATGGTGAAGCATAATCCCAAGGCAGTGAGGGTGAACATGGTCAATGCAGCTCAAGAAGGGACTCCAGAGATGTGATCATGGGTAATCTCTTGTTTAATTCTTTTCCTGCAAGAATTTTGTTCGATTCAGGTGTATCGCATTGTTACATGTGTAGGTCATTTACTCTAAAGCTTGATTTCAATTCGGAATTATTGCGTAGACCATATGGTGTGGTTTCTCTGGGTTTGGCCATGAAGTCAACTTCAATGATTCCAGATGTCTCTGTCAAGATGGGCGGTTATTCCTCTATGGATTCTCCTTATGTTCTTGGCAATTCCGATATTGATCTTATTCTTGGTATGGATTTCTGGCGATGAACAAGGCATTCATTGGTTGTGAAGCCAAAGAAGTCAAATTGACTCATCCTTCTCAAGATGTGATCATTTTCGCTGCTCGCATGACATGATTCGTCTCTTCTCTCTGAATGAGAAGGGTGAAATCTCAGCCATTTCTCAAGTTCGTGTTGTTTGTGAGTATGAAGATGTCTTTCTAGTAGAATTTTCAAGAATGCCTCCTCACCGGCCAATATAGTTTGTGATTCAACTCCAGCCTGGAACTAAACCGGTTTGCAAGCGTCCTTATAAGCTTGGTCCCAAAGAGCTGAAAGAGTTGAAGAAGCAGCTTGATGAACAAAAATGTATGGGTCTGATCAGACCATGTTCTTCTCCTTGGGGTTGTGGTGTTTTTTTTTGTCAGGATGAAATATGGCACCGACTAACTTTGTGTCGATTACCGTCCATTGAATAAGAAGACAATCAGAAACAAGTATCCACTTCCCAACATCAGTGAATTGTTTGATCAATTGAAAGCGGCCAAGAAATTCTCCAAGCTTGATCTTTGGATGGGCTATCATCAGATCCACATTCATGAAGAAGACATTCCCAATACTGCTTTCAGGACTATCTTTGGCTCTTATGAGTACACAATGATGTCTTTTGGTGTCGTCAATACTGCTGTGACTTTCTCTTGTGTGATGAATGATGTCTTCTCTCCCTTCAAGAATGAGTTTGTCTTGGTGTATCTTGATGATATTCTAGTCTTCTCGGAGACTGAGGAAGAACATGTAGAACATCTCCGACTTGTGCTTGATAAGCTAAGAGTGCATAAATTCTATGCTAAGTTCTCAAAGTGTGAGTTTTGGCTCAATGAAGTGATGTACCTTGGGCACATCATCTCTGTCGAGGGCATCAAGGTACATCCTGAAAAGGTTCAAGCCATTGTTCAGTTGAGCCTCCTCAGAATGTGAAGCAACTTCGAAGCTTTCTCAGGCTTGCAAGCTATTGCACAAGGTTCGTTGAGAACTTCTCGAATATTGCTAAGCCTCTGCCCAGCCTTCTTCAGAAGAGCGTAAAATATGCCTGGACTCTAGAGTGTGAATTGGACTTCAATACACTCAAGGAGAAGCTCACCTCAGCTCTAGTTCTCACACCTCCTGATGATTCCAAGCCATTCCAATTGTTCTGTGATGCATCTAGCCAAGGTCTTGTTGGTGTTGTAATGCAAGAGAAGAAAGTGGTATCTTATACCTCTAGACAGTTGAAGCAAAGTGATAAAAACTACCCCACTCACGATCTTGAGATGGCGGCAATTATCCATGCTTTGGTAACTTGGAGACACCTCTTGTTGGGATGATAGGTTGAAGTCTACGCCGATCACAAGAGTTTGAAATACAACTTCACTCAACCGAATCTCAATCTTAGTCAAAATTGTTGGGTGGAGATGATCCAAGATTACAATCCAAGCATCGATTATACTCCAAGCAATGCAAATGTGATTGTAGATGCTTTGAGAAGAAAGGCTTACTGCAACAGTCTCATCCTCAAACCATTCCATCCTGATCTTTGTGAACCTTTCAAGAAGCTCAACCTACAAATGGTACCTCAGGGATTTCTTGCCAACATACAGATTTCTCCTACCTTGGAAGACCAAGTCCGCCAATCTCCACTTCTTGATGATATGGTGAAGAAAGTGAAGACAAGCTTGGCAAAGGGCATTCCAAAGTATGAGTGCTACCATCTTCATGACAAAGATACATTGTTCTTCGAGGATCGCCTTGTGGTTCTAAAAGGAGAGCTTAGGAAAGTTATCATGGATGAATCCCACAATTCCCTATTCTCGATACATCCAGGCAGCTCTAAGATGTATTAGGATCTAAAGCAAACCTTTTGGTGGACCCGCATGAAAAGTGAGATTGCTCAATTACTGAACGAATGTGATGTGTGTCGCAGAGTCTAGGCGGAACATCAACGTCCAGTAGGTATTCTTCATCCTTTGCCTATACCCGAGTGGAAAGTCGATCAAGTGGAGATGGATTTCATAACCGGGTTCCCTAAGTCCAAGAGGGGCAACAATGCCTTCTTTGTGGTCATTGACAAGTTGACTAAATTTGCCCATTTTCTTCGAGTCAAATAGTGTATCTTGGTAGCTCAGCTGGCAAAGCTGTACACTTTAAGGATAGTTTCTTTCCATAGTGTTCCTATGCTCATTTCTTCAAATCATGGAAGCATCTTCACTTCCTACTTCTGGGATTCCTTTCAGACTATGATGGACACCAAGGTCCATTTTAGTACTGCCTTCCATCCTCAGACTAGTGGTCAAGTGGAGCGAGTCAATCAAATTCTTGAATACATGCTCGGAGCTTGTGTAATTTCTTTTGGCCTGAAGTGGGAAGACCGCCTCCCATTTGCCGAGTTCTCATACAACAACAATTATCAAGCAAGTTCAGGCAAGCCCCGTTTCAAGATTCTTTATGGTAGGAAGTGTCATACCTGGCTCAATTGGTCTGAAACTTGTGAGCATTAGATTCTTGGGACCGACATGATCACTGAAGCAGAAGAAATATGTCGTGTCATTTAGGATAATCTCAGAGCTGCTCAATCCCGTTAGATGGGATATAATGATAGCAAGCATCGTGACATGACTTTTACGATTGATGTTATTGTCTATCTCCGAGTGTCTCCCATAAAGGGCACTCAGCACTTTTGTATCAAAGGAAAGCTTGCACCATGATTTGTAGGTCCTTTCAAGATTGTTGGCAAAAGTGGTGACCTTGCTTATCAGCTAGAGATTCCACCCAATTTCTCCAATGTGCATGATGTGTTTCACGTATCTCAGCTCCGTAGGTGTTTCAAGACTCCCGAGTGCAAAGTTGACTTTCAAGACATTGATCTTCAGCCAGACCTTTCCTATCGTGAGCATCCAGTTGCCATTCTCCAAGAGACCGAGTGCAAGACTCGCAACAAGTCTATCAAATTCCTCAAAGTGAAATGTTCACACCATTCTGATAAACAAGCCACTAGGGAATGCGAGGACCTTCTCCATTCCGAATTTCTTGAGTTCTTTTGGTCCTAGATCTCGGATCGAGATCCTATTGTAGTGTGGGATAGTTGTAACAGCCCAAGTGCATTACCTTGCCATCTTTGTAATATTGAGTGTATGAACCTTCCATGTTTTCCCTCATGTGTTGGGGTTGATAAGTTGTGCTTCATGACATTCAGCATGGCATCATGGCATCATCACATAAATTGTTGTTGCATCATAAGCTTGTGCTTGTTGTGGTGTGAGTGTATGTGTTTGCAAGTGGGTGGTGTGTGTGGATCCCCAACCAAACCCCACTTCTACAAAAGCTTGCCTAAAAGAAACCCCTTTTAATCCAAATGCTAGTCATGTGTTATTTTACTTGGTTCAATCAAGTAATAAAAATATTCCATAGTTGTCAAATTTTGGGTTTTAAAATTAACAGTTGGCATGTGTTTTGCTTTTGTGCGTTTTGCTAAAAACAACTGCTAAAGCTTGGTTGAGAGCTTTAGATATTTTCTCAAAAATGACCAAACCATTTTTATTAAATAGTGCATGATTTTGGAAGTTCAGTTACATTCTTGTTCCATCCAGAACCTACCTTTGGAAGTTCAGTTATCTTCTCTTTGTGTTCTTTTGCACGATCTATTTTAAAATAGAAGGTAACCTTTTATGTTGTTTGAGCGAGAGAGAAGAATTAGCTGGCCTAGTCCAGCAGAAGCAGCACAACAGCCATGTGCCCATGGCCCGGTAGTGCAGCAGCGCCCCAGCGTGGCCCAAGTGATCCCCCAGCCAGCCAGGCGCTCGCCCGTGCACTTTCCAGCGTGGACGCCGGTGCCGGACCCACCTGCCAGCATCCCTTCCCCAATGTTTTCCCCTTCCTCTCTTCCCATGCCTCTCACAGTAACTTTTGGCGCCGGTGTTGGAGAACCGCCATGGCAGCCAGCTAACCCACTCGCCCATATATTTGACCCCCTCCCTCGACGTGTGAGCCTAGGGTTACCCGTTCCCCTCTCCGCTGCTGCCAAGGGAGATAGCCTCCATATCCAGCCACTCTGCCATCTCTAGTGAGTGAGCTCGCGAGCTCGTCGTCACCAGAGAGTCCTCCGATGACCCTAAGGTGAAGCCGACCGCCTAGGAGTGGCGCCCATTCGTGTTGTTTCCACGACGTCCCCTGCTGCGATGAGGGACGTCAAAGCCACGCCGAGGTGGGCGATCGTCTTCCTCGATAGTACTCGTCACCCGCAGCAATTCTTGCAGCATCTTCGTCCTCGAGCCCTATTGCCGACGTCGAGCCCCTCCTGTTGAGCATCTGTGTGTCACCGGTGGTTTTTCCCCTTCATTTTCATCATGTGTCTTCATCGCCATAGCACCTTAGAGCGCCGCCTTCGAACCTCATCTCCGGCAAGTGCCCTCGACCTTGTCAGTCATGTGCGGAAGCGCGTTAGCGTCAGCGTCGTGGTGTGGTCCCGTTTTGCCATCGATTAGCTGTGAGCCCCACGGTGGCCCGCTAGCTAGGCCATCATCGTCGCCACGGTTTTGTCCCGCCGGTGTCGAACCTAGCGTAGTAGGTGTCAGGAGTGTGCGTGTGTGTTCGGTAGGAAGTTGTGAAGGCCTCCCACCTTTCACTGTGTCGATTGGCTCATCATTGTACTGCCATCGTGGTTGTTGCCCTTTGCATCCGCCGCCGGTGGGCGCCTATGCATCTTGTGCGTATGTGTGTTTGTTTCGTGGGGGCCGGCGAGCGCAAGGATGGAGCCAAGGGGCACGAGCCACCCTTCTGGTCAAGCTAGACCCACCAGCTCGACTAGTTTGCTGCGCCAACCAACAGCGAGATGTCTCGGGTTCGAATCCCCCAAGCCCTTTTTAATTTCTTTGTGCTTAACTCTGTGTGGATGAAAGTGGGCCCGAGGACCCACTTATCATTCTCTAGGCGGCATGGTGCCTATGCCAGTGGTGTCTATGTTTGAATTCATTTTAGATTCCTTTCCGTTTAAAGAAATGTACAAGTCTAGACATGGCCAGATCTGGCAGCTGCCAAAATTGGCAAGTAATGACTTATGACTTGGCATGGAGATTTTGTGCATCTTTTTTTTGTGGTGATTTTCTCTACAGTAAGATAGGAGTGTGATATATGATTTTGGGGTAGAAAAATCCAAGGAATTCAGTGGTGCCATTAGTCTTGTGTTTTGAGCAACTATGTAGAAATGTTATTTTGTGATAAGATGCCATTTTGTTATTTTTGCATAAATTAGTCCTTGCACTACTCGGTAAACTTGTGAGCATAAATGTGGTAGAGTTTTGAGGGTACTGGGCCCTCGTAATTTTCTTTGTCATGATAAGGTTGTGGTTTAATGGGTATCTTTTTGTCAACATGCTAAGAAAATGTTGCTATTTCACATGCTCAAATATTTCTAAGTTTAGAATGTGGTTATTTTGTTGGTACGTTGTCGTGATGATTCACATGTATATGTTGGTTCTTTGTGGTTGGTCGAGTGCCATAATTGGTAGTGCTTGTTGCCCTGTGTCAAATGGTGCCACCACCTAGCCAAATAGGTTTTGCATCTTCTAGTTTCTTCCTGTCAAATATGCTATGATGTTATAAATTTTTGTAATTCTCTTGGTGGACTTTGACTAAGTGTGGAAATCTGCTGTTCTTTTCATGCCATGTTTAGGGGATGCCACCATGTTTTCTGTGCAGTTTCAGCTCATGCTTAGTGAGAGTGATTTCTAGTAGTAGTAGTTTCCCTCTATCACCCTCCTAAATTTCATGCCATGAAACCTATTGTAGAGTGTAGTTTTATTGCTGTCAACATGCTACCAGGTTAAAAACTGCAAGTGTAAACTGAGATTTTCACTAAGTCCTAAAATGTGATATTTCTTGCCATGTAGTGAGCTTGATTGCCATTGTTTTTATGAACCTATCCATGTTTCCGTTAGTTAGGGATTATTATTCACTTTGATAGCTTCATATTGATGTCTTGGTTGAACTTATTGAGTGGCTATAGCTATAGTTACAAATGGTGAAAGTGTTATGTTGCTGGTTGTGGACAGACTAGTTGTTGTTCTGTTTTGTGCTTTGTGTTAGTTGTGCTCATTTGTTTTGCGTGATCTTCAGTTCTATTTCACCTAGATTTTCATGCCAATCTAGTGGCATAATTGGAGTGCCAAGAAAATGTCTATAGCTCTCTCTCAATGTCGTCTAGTCGTTGTTGCCTTCTATTTCTTGTTTTGTGAGTTCCGAGAGATCCGTAGCTCGGTTTGCGACGATCCTTTTATGATTTCGCACCGTTTTCTCATGATGCATCCATTCATTGAGTTTATGTCCAAAATGTTAAACAACTTAATAAATGCATGAGAAAGATGTGTATTTTATTTGGGTAGCATTGGGAGGTGAGAACGAGTGTGAGGATCACATTGAGTACGTTCTGGAAGAGCAAGATTTGTATCCGTCAGAATAATCAACATGTAAGATGATTGTGACCTTGATATCGTCTCTAATTTTGTTGTGCTTAGATGACTCATTTCCATCGCTATTTATCGTTGCCTACCAGCTGAATACATAGCCTCGAAACATTGACATGGAAAGCCTCTAACCCATCCACAACCTAGCAATTATTGATTGGCTAAGATAGCGCTTGCTCAACCCTCTTATAGCATTGCTAGTTGCACGTGCAGGCTCATCCATGTGTTAACGTGGGCTTTTGAATAATATACTATTAGTGCTATTTATTTTAATGCACCTATATACTTGGTAAAAGGCGGAAGGCATGGCCTTTTGCTGGGTGTTTTGTTCTGCTTTTTCGCCTTAGTTTCGGCTACCGGTGTTAAGTTCCATATTGAGCACTCCTAACACGCTTGGGGTGTTATGGGGACCCTGTTGATAACTTGTTTTGGTTAATACTTGTCTCGCAAGACCCAACTTTGGTACTCAAGTTGCTAAACAACTTAATAATAAAAGGTAGAGGGAATAGTTACGCCGAGGATAATTAATCAACCGCTAGGCCGGTGCTCCTCATGAGTGTTGGTCCAGCCGAGAACACTGTGCAGGGCCAACCCAGGGCAACTTGGGCGATCTCTAACACGCCGTGTATACTATCTTATCTGTCGTGTCCTGAGACTGAGATACACGGCTCTTATCGGGTTTGTCGACACATCGGGCGATCTTTCTCGATTTGTCTTCACCTCCTCGAGGTGTCTTGTGCGTTGGGATTCCGGGGATACCTTGGGCTATCTCAAGGTTGAGATTTTCCACTAAGGAATCCGAGGAGATCATGGGTTTTCTGTGGTCGAAGCTTCCTATGCAGCTTGTGGTAGTTTGTGATGGACTAGATGGAGCACCCGTGGAGGGTTAATCTTTCGGAAAGTCGTTCCTACAGTTATGTGGCAACTTGGAAACTTTGTTTATCATCCGGTTATAGAAAACTTAAAGTAAACTTTATAAAAATATGCCAAGTGGGTGCGTAACCGTGACTGTCTCTTTCCCGAGCTCCTTTTCTGACTCAGGACATGACGGGGTTATGTCTGACGTAAGTAGGTGTTCAGGATCACTTAGTGGTCATCATGTAGTTCACAACCGTCATGCGTAGACCACTCACTTTACATTATTTTCTCGTAAGTTAGCCACCATGCATGTGTAGTGCTGCTGCAACCTCAACCTTCCACACCCAACAACTTGATTAGTTCTGGTATCATGGTCACAAGATTGCTGAGTCCCTATGGCTCACAGATTACTACAACACCACAGGTCCAGGTACCGCAAATCCAGAGGCGTTTGATGCTACGCAGCTTCAGTGGGTGTTCGATCAAGGAAGTGGCCGCATTTACGTGACGTACCCTGTTGATTAGAGGACCTAGGTCGTCTCATGGGCTAGCAAGAAAAAGTCTTTGCTTTTGTCGTTTATCTTGTCCATAGTTGGACCATGTGTTATGGATGATTTAGTAATGTTATGGGGCTTGTAACTTAACTTGTGGTGAGTGTAAGCCATTCCATAAACTCGTCTCGTCATGTATGTATTGCGATGATTTATATACTTGCGAAACGCTAAGATGTGCTTCTTTCCATAAGGCCTCATCCCCAAATATGGAAAGTGCCGCATCTTAGACATTACATTAGCTAATTCATAGACTTTATCCGTGACAAATATAGGAGAAGTTGCAAATTTAGGAGCATGTTTCATTTTCTCCATCATAGATTTTTCTTTTAGTTTGCATAGTAATCTCTTCACACCATTTCTATTTTCACAAACAAGAAAACTCTAGATAACTTACCATCCATAACATAACCTCCACGTACATAAGGCAATTCATATCAATTAGGAGGACGAGTTGTCACATGCGATTCAAAGTTTTCATCAGTTTCAGCATTGTCAAGTTCGCTAACTCTAGCAATATAAGCATTAAGTAATTCACTCAGTGGCACAGTTTAAGTTTCAACATGTGTAGAATTAGTATCATGATTAATTTTAGAAGTAGCATCATCAAGTTCACGTGACATATCAGGATGATCAACACGTGGTGGTGTAACAAGCTAATTCGAAATAGTAGGTGAATCAAAAGCTAAGCTAGATGGCAGTTCCTTACCTCCTCTCGTGCCAGAGGGGACAGTCTTTGTTCAATTATCTTTATGATTCTTCATAGTGTCAATTGGATATCCTCAATTCAACACAATAAATAGATCTATGATCCCCAGAAACACTGCCATAAAAAGGTCTTGATAACCACAAGTATAGGGGATCACGACAGTCTTGGTAGTATTTCACCCTAATTTATTGATTCGCATAAGGGGATCCGAAGAATATTTATTGGCCTTGAAAGTTAAGTTTTCAATTCAATCGCACTTGGGACATCTCTCTGCGGCAAGGATTTAGTAGCACAACAAATGATACTAGGAATAGTAACAGTGATAGCAGCAATTTTGTAATAGTAGTAACAATAGCATTTGAGTAGCAGGTGTGACATCAACAGCAACAATAGTAACTTGGCAAAATTTAACATATGTAAAGCGTAGGCAGATGGATAGGTGATGGATAATGATTTAGATGACATTTATCATGTAACAGTTACACACCAAGGCGACACGAACTAGCTCCAATTCATCAATATAATGTAGGCATTTATTTCGTATATAGTCATACGTGCTTGTGATAAGACTTGCATGAAATATTTTGTCCTACCCTCCCGTGGTAGAAGGGACCTATTGGAAACTAAGGGATATTAAGGCCTCCTTTTAATAGAGAACCGGAAGAAAGCATTAACACATGGTGAATACATGAACTCCTGAAACTACGACAATCACATGAAAGAATCCCAATTATTGTCACCTTGGGGTATGCGGATCACGACACATAATAGGTAACTACAACTTGCAAGATAGGATCCAAATCACTGTTACATTCATGAAAACATAATAGGTTTAGATCTGAAATCTAGGCAGTCGGGCCCTAGTGATAAGCATTATGCATAGCAAAGTCATAGTAACATCAATCTCAGAATATAGTGCATACTAGGCATCAAGCCTTGTTAAACTTAACTCGATTACATGATCTATATCATCTAATACCATCATCATCCATCAAACCTGTAAAGGAATTACTCACTCCCGGATGTGAGCATCATGGCAGTTTTGATGAAGAAGGGTTATTGATGACGATGGTGATGAATCCCCCTCTACAGAGCCCCAAACGGCCTCCAAATCAGCCCTCCGGAGGAAGAACAAGAGGTGCCGGCGATTATGTCTACTGAAATGCGATGATAACTTCTCTCTGATTTTTTTCCTGTGAAGATGTGATTTTTTAGGACTGGAATTAGGGTCGAAGGAGCCACATGGGCCCCACAAGCCATTAAGGCGTGGCTTAGGGGGGCGTGCCTTGGTGGCTTGTGGCACGTGGCAACGTTTCTACGACAGGTCTTTGCTCCATAATTCACCATAAATCACATAAAATTTCACAAAATGTTCCATTCAATTCCGAGAAGTTTTATTTCTGCACAAATATAACACAAAGTTAGTTCTCGTGAAAACAACGTCAGTTCGGGTTAGTTTCATTCAAATCATGCAAATTAGAGGTCAAAACCAGAGAAAAAGCGTTTGGAAAAGTAGATACGTCGGAGGCGTATCATGAACGCATAGCCATGCCATGCTAATATGATAAAATGAATGGGGAGTAAACATTCTTTAGCGATCGTATATATTGAAAGTTGATGATTGTGTTACTTATGCTTATGGATATTACTATGTTGATGTTTATTAATTCATCATTTCTCAGTGATCATACCTAAAAAAGATTACATGTTAGGTAGCATGTCACATGAAAAATTCTGTTTTTTATCATTTACCTACTCGAGGATGAGCATGAATTAAGCTTGGGGATGCTGATACGTCTCCTACGTATCTATAATTTTAGATTGTTCCATGCTATTATATTATCAATCTTGGAAGCTTTATTTGCATTTATATGGTGATTTCTATAATTTTTTAGAACTAACCTATTAACCCAGTGCTTACTGCAACTTGATGTTTTTTGCATGTTCTTGGCCTTTCAGAAAATCAGTACCAAACGACGTCCGAATGCAACAAAACATTTTGATAATTTTCTTGGACAAAATTGATACCCAGTAGCTTTGGAGAGAGATCGGAGGCCACACCAGGTGGCGCCATGCCATCCGGGCGCGCCCAGAGAGGTGGTCGCGCCCTGGTGGCTTAGGACCACCTCCTCAAGCCTCCTGACCTGATTCCACTCCTATAAATTACAATGTATTGGGAAAACACCAGAGAGCCACCCGAAATACTTTTTTCGCCACCGCAAGCTTAGGTTCCGCTATGATCCCATCTTGAGCTTTGTTTCGGTGCGCTGCCGTAGGGGGCGATCACCAGGGGCATCTACATCAACCTTGTTTCTCCCGTGGTGATGTGTCAGTAGTCTACCATAGACCTACGGGTTCGTAATTAGTACCTACATGGATATCTCTCTCTCTATGTTCTTCAACGCAAAGATCACCACAATTCCCGTGGTGATCTATCTTGCATAATCCTCTTTGCGGTGTGTTTGTTGGGATGTGGTGAATTGTGGCTTTATGTTCAGATTATTCATGAAAAGTATTTGAGTCATCTGTGAATTCTTATATGCATGATTATGATAGCTTTGTATTTCCCTTCGATCTGTCGATTTGGTTTGGCCAACTAGATTAATTTATCTTTAGTGGGAGTGGTGTGTTTTGATGGGTTCTGTCTTGCGGTGCTCAATCCCAGTGACAGAAGAGGACATGACACATATTGTATTGATGCCAATGAGGGTAAAATGATGGGGTTCATTCCTATTAGTTGAGTTTACTTTGTATACATCATGTCATCTTGCTTCAAGCTTTATTCTGTTTTTTTACTTAATACTCTAGACGCATGCTGGATAGCGGCCGATGAGTGAAGTAATAGTAGTAGATGCAGGAAGGAGTCGGTCTACTTGCTTATGGAGGTGATGCCTATTTGTGTGTATATTGTCGTGAATAAATATGACGTAACTATGCACTTTTCTATCAATTGTCCAATAGTAATTTTTTTACCCACCATTTTCTTTCATCGAGAGAGAAGCCTCGAGTGAAACTATGGCCCCCAGGTTTTCATAAATCATATTCCAAAAATACTAAAAATATTTTGCTCCTTTTATCTATTATTTTATTTTATATTTATATAATCTATATATCTCTACCTATCGCTTGCAAGTAACAAGTTCAAGGGGCTTGACAACCCTCTTGTCTGCGTTGGGTGCAAGTGTTTGCTACTTTGTTGTGTAGGTGATGAAGACGGGCATTTGTGTAGTCCTCCGATTGGTTCGATAAACTTGCTTCTCACTAACGGAAATACTTATCTCTACTGTGCTCCATCTCCTCTCCTCTCCGGGGAAAATCCCAACGCAATTTATAAGTAGCAACACGTCCAGGAGACAAGGGGAAATGTGACTCGCTGGCGGTGGTCGGGCATGGAGCATGAGGCGACCAGGGGAGGATCGGCGTTGGGAGCTGTGGTTGGCTGTAATGGGGACTTGGGGTGATCTTGAGGTGGGAGGAAGAAGTGACGGCGGGTTAGTGGGAGGATGAGATAGATCTCCTAGAGTTTAGGGTTTTGTCTGATATTTATAGGGAAGAAGATACTTGGACATATATCAGACGAATTATCGTGAACGAACGGTTAGGATAAATAGACCAGGGGACTCCAATTGAGAAATGAAAAATGTTTGGTGTATTTCCGGGTTGATCCGAACCCACTAGTCACGGGCGGACGTTCTTGTTCGGGGAAGTTATCAGACGTACACGACGGGTTTGTGCACTATGCATGGAGGTAGGCATGATATGAGAGGCAAGATAGGAATCCCGACAATAGTTTATTTACTAAAAACATTCGACAACTGACCGGCGATAGTGCCGCTATATTTATCTGGTTAGGGAATCAAACAACCTCCAAATGCGACATAAATTGGCAGACGGTCTGCCTACAATATAATAAGACTGCATGCCAACTTTTATCCCATTTTGATAACATTTTATTCCCACTTATAAAATAATATTTCAGAGATGCTTCGGGCATGGGCAAGTGTATTTGGTCTCGAAACGGTCAATGTCGAGAATGGGAAGAACCGGCAACTCTGAATAGATGCAAGTTTTGAAAAATGGTGGCGACTGAGTGCCAATGCAAAACGAATGATGCGATGATGAATGCTACAAATAAATAAAACACGCAGTCTCGGGCTGTTACAACTCTCCCACACTTCTAACAGATCTCGACCTGAGATCTTAGAATGAGAAGAGGAGGATAAAATGGAATAGGTAAAACATAGTTGCTTCTTAGAGAAACGAGTGAGACCAAAGAACATTGGAGGTTGCAAAGATATGAAGAATGGCATGAGGAACAAGAAGGAATTCGAAACCGCTCCGGTTGATATGAGGTAGACAAGGAATGAGAAAGAAAGAATTTGGGCAGCACTCCAGTCGAAAAGAGAAGCAAAACTTTATGAGATTAAATAACTTGCAAAGAGGGCACAACACTCTGGTAAAATGGATAAACAAGGAAAAGAACATGAGCTTGACAAAACAAGGTTATGGTTCAAAGAGAGCAACATTACAATGTCTTCAAAAGAAAAGAATAGAAACTAGATCATTGGAAAGAAAATAATGGATACGAAAATGACAACTTCTACCGCAACTGAATTTGAAAACCATCGTCACAAGAAGAATTGAGTGGAGTTGTCGGAAAATCAACAACAAAAAGAATACAATTCACATGATCTTATGGAAAACATCTCCAAATTAGGAGGTGAAACCCCTCCACTTCAAAATCATTACTTAACTACTTTAGAGGAATGAAAAGACTCGGCAGTCCACCTATAAAGATGAGAGAGAAACAATTTCAATCTGGAATGCAAGAAGAAGAAGAAAACTTGAGCTTATCCAACATAAATCTTAAATAATACTTAGAGAATGAACGAAATCCTTGAAGACCACTTTGGAGAACCTCTTCGAAAGAACTCCTGAAATGAAAGGATGATAGGATGAATTGAAGGTTGAAAATAATAAGATTAAAGCCTTGCAATGATTTAATGGAGATTCCCGACAAGATACTTGAGAAAACTTAGAATTCCAGAAACGGAAAGATGCACAAATTAGAACCGGGAATTTGATATCATGAACAACTCCGGAATAAGTATTTAAATCACTTTGATGAATCGAGAATAAGAATTGCTTAATTATCCTTCATCAAATTAAATTGATCATAGGCAACAGGCTTGGCATACTACTCATACTTTTAAAAAGATTGAGGAGAGATAGAAGGAACTTGAAGAAGATTTTAATGCAACACCGGTAAGAATTAGGAACGAATGAGGATACTACGAATGAATGGGAAATACATGAGAACAAAGTGATAATTATACGCCTAGCAGAAAACTGGAACGAAGCGCGAGAATAATTTGAAGAAGAATGATAAAAACATTGAATGAACGAAGAGACATGAGAAGGAAGATAAATCTTAAATGCAATACTGAAAAAAATTTCAATAATGAAATAAGAGATATCAATTGAGAATAATATGCAAACTAAATATGAACATTGATGAAGAATTCTTTTGAAATGATGGCCTTCGAAGGATCGAGAAACAAAGACAACTCTGGAAAGCTCCGTATAGATATGAAAAAAATTTATTATGTTCAAAAACAATTTAAGGTGATATCATCAAGCTATCACGAATTACATGAGAACAGATAAATATTTAACAGAAACTCTTGTTCGGTCTTCTACGGTGAGAATGACGATCAGAAACAAGACCATGAATTAATGAGACACTCCGGAACAATGACTAAAGAAAAGGTTGACCCAACTATCAAAAATAACTCAAAAGCGATATTGAAGAAGAAATATGTCTGATGATATTCATTCATACGTCAACTTTGAAAAGAACTTCAGATCTGAGAAAAAGATTAGAAATTCCATGTAGGATCCTGGAGAAGAACCTATGGTTATGGTCCCACTCGAAGAAAACACCATTGAAACAATTGTTTAGTAAGAGAGATTGCATCGTTACAAATTGAAAACTTGATGAAGTAAGACCCTCCAAATAGCTTAAGAGGATTTTGAATGGAAATACAAACCTTATAGGATATCTTTGCCACCCCGGATATAATAGAGAGAGGTGGATAAACAAGAGAGTCTTGGATGAGAAATTCCAGGACGGGAAAGCATTTAACGAATGAAAAGGATATTATTAACATTGAAAGTTTGACTCGAATCCATCGGGAAAGAAAACAAGAGTGAAGAATGATGAACTTAGCACTTGAGCATCTTCACAATGAAACACCGGATACAACATGGAAGAAAATGAAAGCGAGAGATTCACATGAATAGAAAAGCAATTGGATGAGAATTTAATCGTCGAAGAAAAAGGCACGACGGTGTGAAAAAACAAAGACAACTTGGGACAGATGTAACAAACTCTGAAAATAAAATAAGAGGATTAATCTTGAAAATATTGGAAAATAATTAATTATTTTGAAGAGAAGCGCACCTTTTGGACAAATGTGCAATTCTTTCCCAACCGGTGTGTGGACGAAATTTAATTTATTAAAAGGAAAGGCGCTCCACCAAATATGAGAACACCATTTAGGAAAGTTATGGAATCCACGTTTGACATCGAAGCAACTCGAATTACAATATTCCAACCAAACAAGGATGAGGCTTTCTAATTTAAGCCAGAAATAAATACATAACCCATTATGAATTTGTTCGAAGGATAATCCTAGGCAACTGATGTCTACTACACAACTTCATTCTTGTAGACATTGTTGGGCCTCCAATGGCAGAATTTGGTAGGACAACACCAAATTGACCTAAAATGGATGACCTAAGATTTATCAACCCGTGGGAGGTGTAGGATGAAGATGGTCTCTCTCAATCAACCCTGCAATCAAATACAAGAAATCTCTTGTTTCCCCAACACACCCAATACAATGGCAAATTGTATAGGTGTACTAGTTCGGCGAAGAGATGGTGTTAAAAGTGTAGTATGGATAGTAGATATAGATTTTGTAATCTGAAAATTTAAAAATAACAAGGTAACAAATATCAAACAATGAGCAAAATATTATATCAATACTTGGAAACAAGGCCTAGGGTTCATACTTTCACTAGTGCAATCTGTCAACAGTGCTAACATAGTTGAATCACATAACAATCCCTCTATGTGCGACAAAGAATCACACCAAAGATCCTATCTAGTGCAGAATATAAGATGAAGTTGTTGTAGGTAGAAAACCACCTAAACTTATCATTTCGGATCACTCTATTGAACCATCTCTATAAGTGTCACAAACAGCCCTAGAGTTTGTACTAGAATAACAACTATGATACGCATCAACCAACTCTAATGTCACCAAGACCCTCCAATGTTACCACAAGTTTACTTGATCTGGTTATTCAACATGTATTAAACAATTTTAGATTCATCATATTCAATCCAACACAAAGAACTTCAAAGAGTACCCCAATATTTCTATCGGAGAAACTAGGACAAGAATGTGTATGGACCCATATGCATATATTACCCCAAGGTCACGAGAATACGCAAGTTGATTACCAAAACATACATCAAGTGACCCAATAAAATACCACCATTGTCACTACAGGTATCCACATGCAAGACATATAACAAGTGTTCGAAAATCCAATCCAACGTAACAAAACCTCAATGGGAAAGACTCAATTCATCACATCAAGATAGCAATGGAAGAACAACATATGATTCAACTATATTAGCAAAGCCCATGATACATACATATCATGCCATCTCAAGAACATCACACACACACACACACACACACATACACACGCGCGCACACACACACACAAAGAGAGAGATCAAACACATAGCTACTCGTAAATACCCTCTGTTGGAAATATGCCCTAGCGGCTATAATAAATTGGTTATTATTATATTTCCTTGTTCATAATAATCGTTTATTATCCATGCTAGAATTGTTTTGATTGGAAACTCAAATACATGTGTGGATACATAGACAACACAATGTCCCTAGTGAGCCTCTAGTTGACTAGCTCGTTGATCAAAGATGGTCAAGGTTTCCTGGCCATAGACAAGTGTTGTCACTTGATAACGGGATCACATCATTGGGAGAATGATGTGATAGACAAAACCCAAACTATAAACGTAGCATATGATCGTGTCAGTTTATTGCTACAGTTTCTGCATGTCAATGTATCTGTTCCTATGACCATGAAATCATGCAATTCCCGGACACCGGAGGAATACCTTGTGTGTATCAAACGCCGCAACGTAACTGGGTGACTATAAAGGTGTGATACGTCCACTTTGCATCATGCTTTTATGTTGATATTTATTGCTTTATGGGTTGTTATTACACTTCACGATACAATACTTATGCCTTTTCTCTCTTATTTTATAAGATTTACACGAAGAGGGAGAATGTCGGCAGCTGGAATTCTAGTCTGAAAAAGGAGCAAGTTTGAGGTACCTATTCTGCGCAACTCCAAAAGTCGTGAAAATCAACGTGGAATTATTTTGGATGTTATGAAAAATACTAGGCGGAAGAAGTACCGGAGGGGAGCCACCAGGAGGCCACAAGCCTGCCAGGCCCGACCTACCGCCCTGGCCGGGCCTGGGTGGCCTGTGGCCCCCCTGTTGCCCCTCCGGCGCTCATCTTTTGCGATATGAAGGGTTTCGTTCCAGAAAAAATCAGAAGAAGGCTTTCGGGAGGAGCCGCCGCCGCCATGAGGCGGAACTTGAGAAGAACCAATCTAGAGCTCCGGCAGGGCCGTTCTGTCGGGAAATTTCCCTCCTGGAGGGGGAAATCATCGCCATCGTCATCACCAACACTCCTCTCATCGGAGGGGACTCATCTCCATCAACATCTTTATTAGCATCGTCTCATCTCCAAACCCTAGTTCATCTCTTGTAACCAATCTCCATCTCGCGACTCCGATTGGTACTTGTAAGGTTGCTAGTAGTGTTAATTACTCTTTGTAGTTGATGCTAGTTGGATTACTTGGCGGAATATTATATATTCAGATCTTTGATTCTATTCAATACCTCTCTGGTCATGAACCTAATTATGCTTTGTGAGTAGTCACTTTTGTTCCTGAGGACATGGGATAAGTCTTGCTATAAGTAGTCATGTGAATTTGGTATTCGTTCAATTTTTTGATGTGTTGTATGTTGTTTTTCCTCTAGTGGTGTTATGTGAACGTCGACTACATAACACTTCACCATTATTTGGGCCTAGAGGAAGGCATTGGGAAGTAATAAGTAGATGACGGGTTGCTAGAGTCACACAAGCTTAAACCCTAGTTTATGCGTTGCTTCGTAAGGGGTTGATTTGGATCACTAGTTTAATTATATGGTTAGACTTTGTCTTAATTCTTCTTTCGTAGTCGTGGATGCTTGCGAGAGCGGTTAATCATAAGTGGGATGTTTTTCCAAGTAAGGGCAGCACCCAAGCACAGGTCCACCCACATATCAAATTATCAAAGTAGCAAACGCGAATCATATGAGCATGATAAAAACTAGCTTGAGAGAAATTCCCATGTGTCCTCGGGAGCGCTTTACCTCATATAAGAGTTTATCCAGGCTTGTCCCTTGCTACAAAAGGGATTGGGCCATCTTATTGCACCTTCGTTACTATTGTTACTTGCTACTTGCTACAAATAATCTTATCACAACACTATTTGTTACCGTTAATTTCAGTGCTTGGCGAGAATACCTTGCTGAAAACCACTTGTCAGTTCCTTCTCCTCCTAGTTGGGTTCGACACTCTTACTTATTGAAAGGACTACGATAGATACCCTACACTTGTGGGTCATCAAGGTGCTCTACAGGTATCTCCAAAGGTGTCTATTGGGTTGGCATGGATCGAGAGTGGGATTTCTCACTCCGTGTGACGAAGAGGTATCTCGGGGCCCACTCGGTAATACAACATCACAACAAGCCTTGCAAGCAATTTGAATAAGGAGTTAGTTACGGGATCTTGTATTACGGAATTAGTAAAGAGACTTGCAGGTAACGAGATTGAACTAGGTATAGAGATACTGACGATCGAATCTCGGGCAAGTAACATACCGAAGGACAAAGCGAACAACATACGGGATTAACTGAATACTTGACATAGAGGTTCAACCGACAAAGATCTTCGTAGAATATGTGGGAGCCAATATGGACATCTAGGTCCCGCTATTGGTTATTGACCGGAGAGTGTCTCAGGTCATGTCTGCATAGTTCTCGAACCCGCAGGGTCTGCACACTTAAGGTTTGGTAACGTTTCGGTAAAGTTGAGTCAACCTGTTGGTGGCCTAAGGTTGTTCTGAGTCCCGGATGAGATCCAGGATGGTACGAGGAGATCCGGAATGGTCCGGAGGTAAAGATTGATATATAGGAAGTCCTGTTTTGGTCACCGGAAAAGTTTTGGGCTCATCGGTAGTGTACCGGGAGTGCCGGGAGGGGTGCCGGGGACCACCGGGAGGGGTGTCACGCCCCAAGGGGCCTCATGGGCTATGGGAAGAGATAAACCAGCCCCTAGTGGGCTGGAATAAGATACCACTATGGCCCATAAGGTTTGAGAAGGAAAAAACACAAGGTGGAAAGAGTTTCCAAGTGGGAAGGAGGAATCCTACTCCAAATAGGATTGGAGTAGGACTCCACCTCTCTCCCTTGTGCAAGGGAATAAAGAGGCAGCCCTAGGGCGCATCCCTCTCCCTCCTCTCCTCCTATATATACTAAGGGTTTTGAGGGTTTTTGAGACAATTGAAAACAGCTATGTGCTACCCTCTCTCTAGATCTGTTTCTCTTCTAGTTTCAGCGGTGCTTAGGCAAAGCCCTGCTGGAATAGCACCACCACCACCACCACCACGCCGCCGTGCTACATAACTCATCTACCTATCCGCCCACTCTTCCTAGATCAAGAAGGTGCAGATCGTCATCGAGTTGTACGTGTGCTGAACGCGGAGGTGCAGTCCGTTAGGCACTAGATCGGGAAGCATCGTGATGAAGATCGTGGGACGGATCGTGATGAAGTTCGCGGAACGGATCGTGATGATATCACGCGACGGATCGTGATGAGATCGTGGGACGACGGCGATTTGAATCACGGAAACGTTCCATTACATCAACCGCGTTATATACGCTTCCGCTTAGCAATCTACAAGGGTATGTAGATTCACTCTCCCCTCTCGTAGATGATCATCACCATGAATAGGTATTGCATGTGTGTAGGAAATTTTTTGTTTCCCATGCTACATTCCCCAACAGTGGCATCATGAGCTAGGTGCATGCGTAGATGATATCTCGAGTAGAACACAAAACAGTTTGTGGGCGTTGATGTTGAAATTGCGGCCCTCCTTAGTGTTTTCTTGATTCGGCGGTATTGTTGGATTGAAGCGGCCCGGGCCAACTTACTCGTACACTTACGAGAGACCGGTTTCATCGACTAACATGCAACTTGTTGCATAAAGATGACTGGAGGGTGTCTGTTGCTTCAACTTTAGTTGAATCAGATTTGACCGAGGCGGTCCATGGAGAAGGTTAAATAGAAATTTTCATATCACCGTTGTGGCTTTGCGTAAGTAAGATGCGATCATACTAGATACCCATAGCAGCCACGTAAAACATGCAATAACAAGTTAGAGGACGTCTAACTTGTTTTTGCATGGTATGCATGTGATCTGATATGGCTAAAGACATGATGTGATATATTGGATGTATGAGATGATCATGTTGTAATAGTTAAATATCGACTTGCACGTCGATGCTACGGCAACCGGCAGGAGCCATAGGGTTGCCTTTAAACTAACGTTTGTGCTTGCAGATGCGTTTACTTTATTTCTAGGTAGTAGCTTTAGTAGTAATAGCATAGATAGCACGACAACCTCGATGGCGGCACAATGATGGAGATCATGATGATGGGGATTATGGTGTGGCGCTGGTGACGATGAATATCATGCCGGTTCTTTGGTGATGGAGATCAAGAAGCACAAGATCATGGCCATATCATGTCACTTATGATTTGCATGTGATGTTAATCCTTTTATGCACCTTATTTTGCTTAGAACGACAGTAGAATTATAAGGTGATCCCTCACTAAAATTTCAAGATAAAATTGTGTTCTCCCCGACTGGGCACCGTTGCGACAGTTCGTCGTTTCGAGACACCACGTGATGATCGGCTGTGATACACTCAACGTTCACGTACAACGGGTGCAAAACAGTTGCACGCGCGGAACACTCAGGTTAAACTTGATGAGCCTAGCATGTACAGACATGGCCTCAGAACACAAGAGACCGAAAGGTCGAGCATGAATCATATAGTTTATATGATCAACATGGATATGTTCACCACTGAAACTATACTCAACTCACGTGATGATCGGACTTGAGTTAGTGGATTTGGATCATGTGCCACTCGAATGACAAGAGGGATGTCTATTTGAGTGGGAGTTCTTAAGTAATATGATTAATTGAACTCATTATCATGAAGATAGTCAAAAGGTCTTTGCAAATCATGTTGTAGCTTGCGCTGTAGCTCTACTGTTTTAGATATGTTCCTAGAGAATATTTTAGTTGAAAGTTGTTACTAGCAATTATGCGGACTGGGTACGTAAACTGAGGATTGTCCTCATTGCTGCGCAGAAGGCTTATGTCCCTAATGCACTGCTCGGTGTGCTGAACCTCGAGCGTCGTGTGTGGGTGTTGCGAACATATGACATACACGTTTTTTGATGACTACGTGATAGTTCAGTGTGTAATACTTAACGACTTAGAATTGAGGCGCCGAAGACGTTTTTGAACGTCACGGAACATATGAGATGTTCCAAGAGATGAAATTGGTATTTCATGCTCGTGCCATTGTTGAGAGGTATGAGACCTCGGACAAGATTCTTTGTCTACAAAGTAAGGGAGAAAAGCTCAATCGTTGAGCATGTGCTCAGATTGTCTGAGTGCTACAATCGCTTGAATCGAGTGGGAGTTAATTTTCACGATGAGATAGTGATGGTTCTCCAAAGTCATTGCCACCAAGCTACTAGAGCTTCGTGATGAACTATAACATATCAAGGATAATTCTGGTGATCCTTATGCTATTCATGATGTTTGACATCACAAAAGTAGAAATCAAATAGGAGCATCAATTGTTGATGGTTAGTAAAACCACTAGTTTCAAGAAGGGCAAGGGCAAGAAGGGATACTTCATGAAACGACAAACCAGTTGTTGCTCTAGTGAAGAAACCCAAGGTTGAACCCAAACCAGAGACTAAGTGCTTCTGTTATGAGGGGAATGATCACTGAGGCGGAACTACCCTAGATACTTGGTAGATGAGAAGGCTGGCAAAGTCGACAAAAGTATATTGGATATACCTGATATTGATGTGTACCTTACTAGTACTCCTAGTAGCACCAGGGTATTAGATACCAGTTCAGTTGCTAAGTGTTAGTAACTCGAAATTATAGCTACGGATTAAATGGATACTAGCATGAGTGAGGTGACGATGTGTCTTGGAAGTAATTCTAAGGTTGATGTGATCAAACATCGCACGCTCCCTCTACCATCGGGATTAGTGTTAAACCTAAATAATTGTTATTTGGTGTTTGCGTTGAGCATGAACATGATTAGATCGTGTTTATTGCAATATGATTATTCATTTAAAGAGAATAATGGTTATTCTATTTGCTTGAATAAATACCTTCAATGGTTTATTGAATCTCGATCGTAGTGCTACACATGTTCATAATATTGATGCCAAAAGATACAAAGTAGTAATGATAGTACCACTTACTTGTGGAACTTCCGCTTGAGTCATGTTGGTATAAATTGCATGAAGAAGCTCCATGCTGATGGATCTTTGTACTCGCTCATTTTTGAAACGTTTGAGACATGCAAACCATACCTGTTGGTATAAACGCATGAAGAAACTCCATGCAGATGGATCGTTCGGACTCACTTGATTTTGAATCACCTGAGACATGCAAATCATACCACATGGGCAAGATGACTAAAGGCCTCGTTTTCCAGTGAGATGGAACTAGAAAGTAAATTATTGGAAGTAATACATTTGGATGTATGCAGTCCAATGAGTGCTGAGGCACGCAGAGGATATCGTTATGTTCTTACTTCACAGATGATTTGAGTAGATACTAGTGTATTTTCTTGATGAAACATACGTCTGAATTATTGAAAGGTTCAAGTAGTTTCAGAGTGAAGTTGGAGATCGTCGTGACAAGAGGGTAACATGTCTACGATATGATCATAGAGATGAATATCTGAGTTGCGAGTTTGGTACATAGTTAAAATAAATGTGAAAATTGTTTCACATCTCATGCCACCTAGAACACCATAGTATGATGGTGTGTACGAACGTCATAGCCGCGCCCTATTTGATATGGTGCATATTATGATGTCTCTTATCGAATTACCACTATCGTTTATGGGTTATGCATTAGAGACAACTGCATTCACTTTAAATAGGGCACCACATATTTCCGTTGAGATGACACCGTATGAACTATGGCTTGGAGAAACCTAAGCTGTCATTTCTTAAAAGTTTGGGGCTGCGATGCTTATGTGGAAAGGTTTCAGCATGATAAGCTCGAACCCAAAGCGGATAAATGCATCTTCATAGGACACCCAAAACAGTTGGGTATACCTCCTATCTTAGATCCGGAAGCAAAGTGTTTGTTTCTAGAAATGGGTCCTTTCTCGAGGAAAGGTTTCTCTCGAAAGAATTCAGTGGGAGGGTGGTGGAACTTGATGAGGTTATTGAATCATCACTTCAACCAGTGTGTAGTAGGGCGCAGGAAGTTGTTCCTGTGGCGCCTACACCAATTGAAGTGGAAACTGATGATAGTGATCATTAAGCTTCGGATCAAGTTACTACAAACCTCATAGGTCAACAAGGTCGCGTACTGCTACACAGTGGTACGGTAACCTTGTCTTGGAGGTCATGTTGTTGAACAACAATGAACCTATTAGCTATGGAGAAGCGATGGTGGGCTTGGATTCCGGCAAATGGGTGGAGGCCATGAAATCCGAGAGAGGATCCATGCATAAAACAAAGTGTAGACTTTGGAAGAACTACTTGATGGTCGTAAGGCTATTAAGTATAGATGGATCTTTAAAAGGAAGACAAACGATGATGGTGAAAACTCACCATTAAGAAAAGCTTGACTTGTCGCAAAGATGTTTCCGACAAGTTCAAAGAGTTGAGTATGATGAGATTCTCTCACTCGTAGCGATGCTAAAAGTCTGTTGGAATTATGTTAGCAGTTGCTGCATTGTTTACGAAATATTGCACATAGGATGTCAAAACATTGTTTCCTCGACGGTTTCTTTGAGGAAAGGTTGTATGTGATACAAGCACAAGGTTTTGTCGATACTAAGGATGCTAACAAGTATGCAAGCTCCAGCGATCCTTCTATGTACTGGTGCAAGCATCTCGGAGTTGGAATATATGCTTTGATGAGATGATCAAAGCTTTTGGGTTTATACAAGGTTTATGACAAACTTGTATTTCCAAAGAAGTGAGTGGGAGCACTATAGAATTTCTGATAAGTATATGTGGTTGACATATTGTTGATGAGAAGTAATGTAGAATTTCTGTGAAGCATAAAGGGTTGTTTGAAAGGAGTTTTTCAAAGGAAAACCTAGATTGAGCTATTTTAACATTGGGCATCAAGATCTATAGAGATAGATCAAAACGCTTAATAGAACTTTCAATGAAATTCATGCCTTGACAAGTTTTTGAAGGAGTTCAAAATAGATCAGCAAAGAAGGAGTTCTTGGTTGTGTTGTAAGGTGTGAATTTGAGTAAGACTCAAAGCCCGACCACGACAGAAGAAAGAGAAAGGACGAAGGTCGTCCCCTATGCCTTAGCTCTAGGCTCTAAAGTATGCCATGTTGTGTGCCGCACCTGATGTGTGCCTTGCCATGAGTCTGTCAAGGGGTACAAAAGTGATCCAGAATGGATTACTGGACAGGAGTCAAAGTTATCCTTAGTAACTAGTGGACTAAGGAATTTTTCTAGATTATGGAGGTGACTAAAGAGTTCGTCGTAAAGGGTTACGTCGATGCAAGCTTTGACACTAATCCGAATAACTTTGAGTAGTAAACCGGATTCGTATAGTGGAGCAGTCATTTGGAATATTTCCAAATGGTGCGTGGTAGCTGCATCTGTAGGATGACATAGAGATTTGTAAAGCACACATGGATTTGAAAAGTTCAAACCATTGACTAAAACCTCTCTCACAAGCAAGATATGATCAAACCCCATAACTGTATGGGTGTTAGGTTCATTGCAATCACATAGTGATGTGAACTAGATTATTGACTCTAGTGCAAGGGGAGACTATTGGAAATATGCCCTAGAGGTAATAATAAATTGGTTATTATTGTATTTCCTTGTTCATAATAATCGTTTATTATCCATGCTAGAATTGTATTGATTGGAAACTCAAATACATGTGTGGATACATAGACAACACAATGTCCCTAGTGAGCCTCTAGTTGACTAGCTCGTTGATCAAAGATGGTCAAGGTTTCCTGGCCATAGACAAGTGTTGTCACTTGATAACGAGATCACATCATTGGGAGAATGATGTGATGAACAAGACCCAAACTATAAACGTAGCATATGATCGTGTCAGTTTATTGCTACTGTTTTCTACATGTCAATGTATCTGTTCCTATGACCATGAAATCATGCAACTCCCTGACACCGGAGGAATACCTTGTGTGTATCAAACGTCACGACATAATTGGGTGACTATAAGGGTTCTCTATAGGTATCTCCAAAGGTGTCTGTTCGGTTGGCATGGATCAAGACTAGGATTTGTCACTCCGTGTTATGGAGAGGTATCTCGAGGCCCACTCGGTAATACAACATCACAACAAGCCTTGCAAGCAATGTGACTAAGGAGTTAGTTACTGGATTTTGTATTACCAAATGAGTAAAGAAACTTGCCGGTAACGATATTGAACTAGGTATAGAGATACCGGCGACCGAATGTCGGGCAAGTAACGTATCGAAGGACCAAGGGAACAACATACGAGATTAACTGAATCCTTGACATAGAGGTTCAACCGATAGAGATCTTTGTAGAATATATGGGAGCCAATATGGACATCCAGGACCCACTACTGGTTATTGACCGGAGAGTGTCTCAGGTCATGTCTGCATAGTTCTCGAACCCGCAGGGTCTGCACACTTAAGGTTCGGTGACGTTTCGGTATAGTTGAGTTATAGGTGTTGGTGACCGAAGGTTGTTCGGTGTCCCGGATGAGATCCAGGACGTCAGAGGAGCTCCGGAATGGTCCGGAGGTAAATATTGATATATAGGAAGTCCTGTTTTGGTCACCGGAAAAGTTTCAGGCTCATCGGTAGTGTACCAGGAGTGCCGGGAGGGGTGCCGGGGACCATCGGGAGGGGTGTCACGTCCCAAGGGGCCTCATGGGCTATGGGAAGAGATAAACCAGCCACTAGTGGGCTGGAATAAGTTCCCACTAAGGCCCATAAGGTTTGAGAAGGAAAAAACACAAGGTGGAAAGAGTTTCCAAGTGGGAAGGAGGAATCCTACTCCAAATAGGATTGGAGTAGGACTCCACCTCTCTCCCTTGCGCAAGGGAAGAAAGAGGCGGCCCTAGGGAGCAGCCCTCTCCCTTCTCTCCTCCTACATATACTAAGGGTTTTGAGGGTTTTTTAGACAATAGAAAACAGCCACGTGCTATCCTCTCTCTCTAGATCTGTTTCTCCTCTAGTTTCAGCGGTGCTTAGGCGAAGCCTTGCTGGAATAGCACCACCACCACCACCACCACGCCGCCTTGCTAGAGAACTCATCTACTCTTGCTGGATCAAGAAGGTTGAGATCGTCATCGAGCTGTACGTGTGGTGAATACGAAGGTGCCGTCCGTTTGGCACTAGATCGGGAAGGATCGTGATGAAGATCGCGGGATGGATCGTGATGAAGTCCGCGGGACAGTTCGTGATGAGATCGCGGGACGGATCGTGATGATATCGCGGGATGGATCGTGATGAGCTCGTGGGACGACGGTGATTTGAATCGCGGAAATGTTCCACTACATCAACCGCGTTATATAATCTTCCACTTAGCGATCTACATGGGTATGTAGATTCACTCTCCCCTCTCGTAGATGATCATCACCATGAATAGGTATTCCGTGTGCATAGGAAATTTTTTGTTTCCCATGCTACGTTCCCCAACACCCTCAGCCTCGAGGGTGAACTACTCCCTCCTTGTCATGGAGACTGTCGGGATGATGAAGATGGCCTCCGGTGATGATTACCCCCTCCGACACGGTCCCATAACATGGTTATGGATAAGATTTCTTGGGAATAGATCCTTGTGGTGATGGACCATAAGTTTGAGGTTAATTTCTGGGGGGTTCTCTATATATAGGATTTTTTAGAGTTGGAATCATGCGAAACAGAGTTATGAGGGGCGCACACCGTATCCAGGCATGGCCACCCCTTGGGCATTCTGGGTTGCCTTGTCACCTCCCCGTGGATCTTCTGATCCTCCCACAAATCTTCTAGGGTCTTGGTTGTCTATAGACAAATCGCCAAAAAGTTTCGGGCGATTCTAAGAACTTTATTTTGTGCACCACAACAACACCATGATAATTATGCTGAAAACCATTAGTCTAAGTTAGTTCCATTAAATAATATAAAAGTGCATCAAAACCATACAAAAGTATTGTAAACATGGGTAAATATGGCATGAATAATCAATACATTGTAGATGTATCAGCATCCCCAAGCTTAACTCCTGCTCACCATCAAGTAGGTAAATGATAAAAATAAGTATTTTATGAAGTGTGAATGTTAGCATAGTGCATAAGTTTGATCAATGATAATTTCTAACACTTTTCTAGCATGCATATATATATTATAAATAGTAGCTCATCTCATAAACTTCTCATGATCAAGTAGAAAGCTATTCATCTTATTTTCACGAAGAGTCTATGCCATAGTGCATAAGTTTGATCAATGATCAAGTGTAGATCGAAAACTTTCTTGAAAACTAACAAACTATGTTCTCACTCATCAAACAATTACAATTCATCTTATTTTCACTAAGAGTCTATGTAAGAGCTTTGTTTTAGCAAATTCCACATACTTCACTATTATTTAGTATTCCATGATTTTTGACACTCCAAGCATATTTTTAGAACAAACCATTTCACTCAAACACATAGGAAGATAGGAGCTTAATTTTATTGCCTCCCAACTCATTTATCTTTGGGATAATGTCAACAATAATGGCTCATGATTACCTATATTCAACTGGATATATGTGCTTGGATCATTCTCTACCACATGATGCTTGCCCACTGAAGAACAAATAGAGAGGAATAGGAATGAACATTACTGACTCTTGCATAAAAGTAAATGCAAAAAAGTAAATACACAAAAGTAAAAGATATGCCCTTCGTAGAGGGAACTAGAGGTTGTCATGTGCTTTTTTGGATGTGGAAGCTCTTAATGGAAAGCAATGTCTTTTTATATTTCTCCTTATGATGGCAACCTTTATTATGTAGTTCGTCCCTTTTATTTCTTCACCATCACAAGTTCGTACAAAGCTTATTTTCCCTTCCACTAAAAGATCGTACATATTTAGGAGCAATTTTTATTGCATTTTTGCACCGATGACAACTTACTTGAAGGATTTTATTCAATACATAGTAAGATATGGTGGACTATAATAACAAGAAACTAGGTTTAAGGGTTTTTGGATGCACCATTAGTATCTCTACTTAGTAAGATTTTTTGGCTAGTAAAAGATCCTAAGAAAGCACCGCATGTTATAGGGTCCATGACAATATAACTTCTGTGTGAATATAATTAAACATAACCCATTATGTTGTCTTCCTTGTCCAACATCAACTACTTGATCAAGTTTGAAAATAATTAATGGGGGTTCAGAATCATAGAAGATGTCCAAGATATTATATTTATATGTGAAATCTCTCTTCCTTCAATATTCTTTCATATCAGGTGACCAATGCTATGCTTGTTAACTTTCAATAAATTTTAAAACTTATAATTCTTGGATGTGAATTCATTACTCCCCATGGTACAAGCATAAGAAGCATACATAATATGATATTCATGACAATCAATTCATTCATTCGCAATTTACACTTGGTGAGGCACAAGAGTAAACATCAAACTACACTCAAAAGATATAAGTGAGGAACAATGAGTAGTCAAACAATTAAGTATGTACATAAGGACTCTATCTCAATAAAGAAATTTCAGATCTGTGATTTATTCAAACAGCAAAGAAAACAAAATACGCTCCAATAATATCATATATCAAGTGAACAAATATAAACTTAGGATCAACATAGGCTAACTGATAGTTGTTGACGAAGAGAGGTGGAATGCGTAGCATCTCAAAGCTTAGACATTTTGTTGTAATATTGACTCGGGGAGCCTTGGGCATCCCCAATCTTGAGCTTTTGTGTCTTGTTAATTCCTCTCATATCCCGGTTTCACCTAAGTCTCAAAATCATTATCCACACAAAGCTTGAGAAGAAATTGTGAGATAGGTGGTACTCATAAGAATATATCGACACTTCATGTGCTGCCAAGACAAGTTGCATTTACAAACATTTGGTGCTGTATAATATCATTTCCACAATTTATATCTACAAATATAATCCATGAAAACTCTAGGATAAGTAGATAACAAAACTATGACAACAATTTGTCCAAATAGAACAGTTTGTAGGAATTAATTTGAAAAGTGTACTTATATATCCCCAAAACTTATGAGACTTAGTACATCGTAAAGAGTTTGTATGATAGTATTGTGTAAAAATTTCATAAACTTTCCATGTTCTAGTAAAATAAATAAATTCAAACACTACACGAAAAAATTGTGAACAACACACATTAAACATGCAATTCAAGCATCCTCGAGGAAATTATTTGTACTTTTTATTAAAAAACATGATTATAAATAACAACAAGCAAATAAAAACAAAATCAAATGATGCTCGAAGCAAATCACATATTATGTGACGAATAAATGTATAGCTCCCAGTAAGATATACTGATAGTGTTGAAGACGAAAGAGGGGATGCCTTTCGGGGCATCCCCAAGCTTAGATGCTTGAGTAGTCCTTGTATATTATCTTTAGGGTGACTTGGTAATACCCAAGCTTAGGGAGTTTTCGCTCCTTATTCTCCTCATCTCGGTATCTCACCCAAAACTTGAAAACTTCAATCACACAAAACTTAACAGAACTTTGTGACATGCGTGAGTGTAATAAAAATAGATCATTCACTTAGGTACTGTCAAGAAAAGATTAATAATAGTTATCACATAATTAAAAAATTATTTTATCATTTCCATAATTTATATCACTCAATATAAGATATGTAAATAGTAAAACAAGCAAACTATGTATGCAAAACAAAATCTCGTGAAAAACAGAATAGTGTGTAAAGATTTGAACTAAAACCATACTTCTCTATGTGTGAAAGTTCTGAAAAGCTAGGACAACGTAGGAAATTTGCGGGGTAATATTGTGTAATAAATTTAGAATATTTTTAGGCTCTAGTAAAATCTGAGAATTTCTACACTAGACACAAAAGATTATGTTTTTCCACAGAACCAAACAAACAACTATCCACACTATCCCAAAGGATTTAATTGGCACATTATTGAAATAAAAGGCACAAGAAATGATTACTACAGTAAATTAGTCATGTGAACATACAAAAATAGTAGGTACAAGTATTGGGTTGTCTTCCAACAAGCACTTTTCTTTAGTGCCTTTTAGTTAGGCATGATGACTTTAATGATGCTCACATAAGAATAGTAAATGAAACATGCAAAAGAGCATCATGATTCTCATTACAAACACATTTAAGTCTAACCCAATTCCTATGAATATGTATTTTTCAAGCAAACAATTTATTGTAGCTAGAATCAACTTTCATAGGAAGGCAAAACAAGCATAACTTCAAAATTTTGAACTCATACAGAGGAAACTTGATATTATTGCATTTCCTACAAGAATAAGATAATCCCTCATAATAATTTTCAGTACCATAATGAAGGAATTGAACAATATAAATATCATATAAAGCATTCTCTTCTTGATACATAAGCATAGAAATTTTATTACTCTCCACATAAGCAAACTTCTCATTCATAATAGTGGGAGTATCATATGAAATTCAAATGCTATAAATTGTTTCCACATTAAAAGAGTAATGTTAATAATTAATACAACTCATTTAACAATAATCATCACTACTTTTTATAACATAAGTATCATCACAATGATCATCATAAGTACCAACTTTATTCTCATCATAATCAATTGAAACCTATTCCAAGATAGTGGAATCACTACAAAATAAAGGCATGACCTCTCCAAATCCCCTTTTATCATTATAATAATATTAAAACCCTCCAAAGTAGTGGGGAAACAATCACCTAAAGTTGACACTCTTCCAAACCCACTTTCTTAAATATTGCAATCATCATAAATAGGAGGCATGCAATCATCATAACAAATTTGATCGTTGAAATTAGGGGGACTAAAAATATCAGATTCATATAACATTGCATCCCCAAGCTTGGGACAAACATTATTTGCAGAAATAAATTCTCAAACATGTCATTCTCATCAAACATTGCGTCCCCAAGATTGTGGATTTGCATATCATTAGCATAATCGCTCTTATCATCAATAGTATGAATAGAACCAATAGTATTAAAACTTACTATCATAATAATTTTCCAAGTTAGTGGCAAAAAGATTTTCAGTATTATAAGGAGTATCATTGTATTCCCAACCATAACTATCATGACAAGTAATAGGCATAACAAAAACATCAAGTGTATCATCATCCACAATACTATCGGATTCATTCTCAACAATGATAGGAGAAACATTATTTGGGAGAAATACCTTTTTACCTCTACTTTTTCTTATTTTCTTCTTCTTCACCGCATCATGTGTGGGTTTAATCAATTATACCAAGCTTTTTGTTGATGAGATTGGTTGCATAGGAAGCTCCTTCTCGCCACATGTTTCATAACTAGAGACAATAGGAGGGAAAGGGGAAATCTTTACGCTTTAATTCGTATTCCTTTTATATGTTATTGGTTTCCCATCTTTCTATAGTTGGCAATGTAAGCATTATCACTTCAATTTACTACACAAAACATATAGATGTTGTAAAACGCCGCATGGGAAACAAAAAAAATTCCTACGCACACGCAATACCTATCCATGGTGATGATCATCTATGAGAGGGGAGAGTGAATCTACATACCCTTGTAGATCGCTACGCGGAAGTGTATATAATGTGCTTGATGTAGTGTGACATCTTCGCGATCCAAATCGCATCCCATCCCGTGATCTCTTCATGATTCGTCCCGCGATCCCATCACGATCCATCCCGATCTTGTGCCGAACGGATTGCACCTCCGCGTTCACCACACGTACAGCTCGATGACGATCACCGCCTTCTTGATCCAGCAAGAGGGGCGGAGATACTCTAGCACGGCGGCATGGTGGTGGTGGTGGTGGTGAACTAATCCAGCAGGGCTTCGCCTAAGCACCACCGAATTAGACTACACGAGAGACAGATCTAGAGGGAGAGAGAGGTAGCCATGGCTAATTTCTGTGTGTCCAAAAACCCTCAATACCTCTAGTATATATAGGAAGAGGGAGGGAGGAGTCTGCACCATAGGTTTTTCCCCTTTGGGTCGGCCGAAGTGGGGAGGAGAGGAGGAGTCCTCCTCCAATCCTAGTAGGATTAGGATTCCTTCCTTCCCACTTGGAAGCTATTTCCACCTTTGGCCGTTTTGCCTTATTCTTCCACTCCAGCCGCATGGGCCCTTAGGGGAGGCTGCGGCCAGCCCGCTAGGGGCTGGTATACCTCCTCTCACAGCCCATGAAGCCTTTGGGTCATCACACCCCTCCCGGTGGTCCCCCGGTACCCACCTGACACTCCCGGTACACTACCGATGAGCCCGAAACTTTTCCGATGAACAAAACAGGACTTCCTATATATCAGTGTTTACCTCCAGACCATTCCGAAGCTCCTCATGACGTCCAAGATCTCCTAAGGGACTCCAAACAACCATCAGTCACCAACACCTATAACTCAACTATACTGAAACGTCACCGAACCTTAAGTGTGCAGACCGTACGGGTTCGAGAACTATGTAGACATGACCTGAGGCATTCTCCGATCAATAACCAATAGTGAGACCTGGATTCCCATATTGGCTCCTACATATTCTACGAAGATGTCGATCGGTTCAATCTCTATGTCCAGGATTCAGTTAATCCCGTATGTTGTTCCCTTTGTCCTTCGGTATATTACTTGCCCGAGATTTGGTCATCGGTATCTCTATACCTAGTTTAATCTCATTCCCAGCAAGTCTATTTACTCCTTCCGTAATACAAGATCCCCTAACTAACTCTTTAGTCACATTGCTTGCAAGGCTTATTGTGATGTTGTATTACCGAGTGGGGCCCTGTCACACCCTATTTTTACTATCACTTATCTATACTGTGAAAATCTGAGCTTGTTAAAACTTTTTCAAGACTAATGTTGTGAGTTCCATGATTGACATTGTATGCTTGTGTGCTTGATCATGTGAGGATAAAACCCTATTTTTATAACATTGATTTCCAAAACCTTTACTTATTTCTGATCAAGGTAAAACCCTACCTTGAGTTGCACTACATGCCCTTGATAGCAAGCACTGCTTCTACTCAAAGTTGGTGTTCTAATTTTAACCTATCTTTATATTTCAAAACCACAAAGATAATTATTGGTATTCCTATATGGAAAAATACTTTTCTGTCTTAGCAAAATCTGATTAAATTTAGAGATGATCAAAAGGACATATATTTTCCATACATAGGATTTTAAACCCTATTTTATATTATAATTATTGAATAAAACCATGAAAGCTATTTTTATCTGTTTTGACCTTTTGAAATATTTCCAAAGGAAATATTCTCAATGAATTCCTAGAAAATTCCATTGATATCCCTAAGCCTTATTTGGTGTCCACATAAAGTTTCACCTTGATCAAAGGTGAATAAGCACCCCAAATAACCCAAAAAACCCTTCTGTCCAGACTCAAGTTAGAGCAACTCTACATAGAAAAGTTTATCCAATGATGCTGAAACTTTGCAAGAGTGCCTAATACCTCAAATGAGGGTTCCACACCGAAAATGGGATTTGTGGGACTTAGTTTTCCCACACTCCCTTTGGAAGGGATAGATCTGGTCATATTGGAGTGTTTTCAAGTTTACAAACCTAAACTTGTCCAATGGAGCTCAAACTTGGTGAAACCCCATGATTTAGCACCAAACCCAAACCTTTTAAGTTGCAGCACCAGTAGTGGAGTACAACCCCCTCAAACCACCATCGAACACCTTCTGATAGATAGGAAAAAGCCACCTTAGCCACAGCTAAAACAAACCCCTTTGCTCCAAACTCATAGATTGGGTGGCCAGTATCTGAGTCTAACCCGAGCCAACTGGCCCCTCACTGGTTCAAAGTGGAAAGGCCAAAAACCCAAATTTATATTTCAGTTCAAGGCTGGCAACACCAGTATTTCTTGTCTCCCTTGACCAGCTGAAGCTCCCACAAGACCCAAATGACTAGCCACACTCCTAGCCAGTGCCAGGACATGCCAGACACGTCCAAAGTGCCTCAGAGCACCCCAACATGCCGTGGCATGCTAAAACTGCGCTCTGGGCATGCTACGGGAAGCCACCAAGGTGGGGGCGACGTTCTCGTCCAGTTCCAGCCTCCCCCGGGGTATCCAACCTCTTCCCCGACAACCCCTCTACATAGAGCAAGCCTCAGGGACCCTCCTCTCCCGTGCTAGAGCTCGTGCGACGCGTACCCGCGCGCACCAGAACCGGCCAAGGTTGCATGGCCACAGATGCGCGACTCCCCCTCTCTGCCTCTGCAGCAGATGGCTTTGGTAGTCCAAAACCATGTCCTGAGACCGTGGTTTCGGCCCCATCGTCTCTCTGCACCCCCATACGCGCCATGGTGAGTCACTGGCGCTCCTGAATCGGCTCACCGTCGCGGGCCTATAAATAGCCCCCCCCTCGCTCTAGCACGCCTCAGATAGCTTCACCACGATCACTAGTACCTCCCTAGCCACCCCAGCAACCCAACAGAGCCCCGGTGCTTGAGATCGACCGAGACCCCTCCGCCTTGGAGGTCCGGTCGATCTCTTGCTACACGACGGTTCCTGTGCCCCTCTACCTACCAAACTGACCCTCTCAACCCCAGGAAGCTTTCCCCCAACTCGCCCGAGCATTTTCGTGTCTCTAGCCACCTCCTCGACCACCTACCGAAACTTCTCCGCCACGGCCTCCTCGGCGCCGGTGAACCCTTGTTCCATGTCGTTGTTCCGACCACTAGTAGGTAGGCGACAGCAAGGCGAACCAATTCCAGTCCTTCTTGGGGCTTCAGAGCGTCGGCAACCTCGCCGGCATGCTCCTCCTCCTCTCTGGCCAGAGGTAGGAGACGACCCCGACAGGTGTACCCCACCTGTCGGTGGCCTAGCATCCTCCCCCACGCTGTCCTTAGACACTAACCGCAGGGCCCCGCACGTCAGGTTAAAACCTGACGGCGCGCGCGCCTGGGCAGGCTGTCGGCTGGCCATGGGCCAGCCCAGCTCCGGGCCGAGCCAGGCCAGGAGTTTAGCCGATTCTATTTTTATTTTTGAACCCTGGTTTCTAAGATTTTTATAACAACATTTAGCCAGTGTAAAAATATAATTTTTCCACTGTTATTCTTCTAAAAATATGTAGTATTTAATAATATGTTTGGATGACTTTTTCTACAACTATTCTGTTTTACAATAATAAAAAGGACTAAATTAAAATAATTTTGCTTCTGTTTGGTTAATTTCAAAAATGTCCCTTCAAGGGAAATTAAGGCAAATATTTTTCAAAATGATACCTTAGATTTATCAGTAATAAAGAACATTTTTAAAATGACTTTGTGATCTGTTTTTGTGTGAGCTATTTCTTATTTATTGTTTTATCGACGATAGAAAATCCGTGTGACGAGGGAATCGGAGCAGAAGACCTCGAAGACCCCGGATACTTAGCTGACCAAGGCAAGAAGCCATTCGACAATGACTGAGCATATGTTACTTTGCATGATTAAGATAGCAAGTATTTCCGTTGCATATGATCATAAGTGTCGGTAATCATTTGATATGATTTTACCGATTGCTCCCCCGGAGCACATGCATTGAGCTTGACCCTACCCTTTGAGGGTCATGCTAATACCATGTTGACAAGTAATGATAGAGGTAGTATTATCATGAACATGTTAATGACATAAAGCAAGAGTTTATGAAAACCCCGTCGGGTGCCACTAATGCCCGAGGGTGATGATGAGTTAGGTGGTCACTTTTGGCGAAGTGATGCACCCTGTATTTGCGTGAGTATGGTTTCGGAAATGGGATTAGATTTATGATGTGTCGACCGTCCCAACCTTACCAGTACGACCACGTTACCCCTTATGGAACGGGGCTATGTTGATTACTCTGGTCGGTGCTAGCAAAGACCCACATTACTAGTGGCGGGAGTGATGTGTGGTCACTCTCGTGATGGGGTCGTGCCAGGTAGGACGACTATGCCATTTTTATGAGTTTCAGTCACACCGTTGGTCCCCGCATGCTTGGTATTGTCCAAAGTTGGTGCTCGTAAGATGTACAACATGTGGGTTGGATACCAATCGAGTGGACCTCTTTGTATAGTATCGTCAGGGGAAAGGCATTGATCGGGTATTTACCTCGGGTATGTTATATACCGCGAGTCGTGGATGACACGGAAGTTTCCCGGATCTCGTGGGTCCAGCGTACCACCTCTGCAGAGTGTAAAACTATTCGAATAGCCGTGTTCACGGTCAAGGACAGTTGGGTAATCCTACTTAAACTACATCCAGCTATTTCCGCATAAACCAAGTGTGTGTAGGGTGAACCCGGATGGTTCAGCCCTCGACAGATATATTGATATCTGTAACCTGTTCTTCATAAGTAATTCTATAACATGATGCATATTCATGATCATTCCACCAAGATGAGTTACACCAAAGATGCATGATATTGTTATCCTTCACTTCCATTGTTCATATCATGGGCTGTTTGCGAGTACATTCAAAGTACTCATTGGCTTGCCACTGGTTATGTTATTGACCAGACATTGAAGGACTGGAGTTTGGAGATGAGTACGTCTTCTGAGACGCCCCTGCGAACTAGGACGCTTCCGAGTCAGAATGCCTGTCGGTGTAGGCTTGATGGCATGGGCACCCGCTTAGCCCCTACGATTTCTGCTACTAGTTGTATCAGAGTGATTTGGCCTTAGGCCCTACCTTGTGAACTTGACCATTCGGTCATGTGTTGTAATAATCGGTACTTGCATGTAAGACTCTTTTATTCGGTATCTGTGTTCGGTGAGGATTGATCTCTGGGATCACTGAGCATGGAGATCTCGACTCGTAAGTCGGGGTCCCCACAGCCCCGAGATACCTCTCTGTCACACGGAGTGACAAATCCAAGTCTTGATCCATGCCAGCCCAACAAATACCAGTAGAGCACCTTTATAGTCACCCAGTTACGTTGCGAAGTTTTATACACACAAGGTATTCCCTATAGTGTCCGGGAGTTGCATGATCTCATGTTCATAGGAACATATACATTGACATGCAGAAAACAGTAGCAATAAACTGACACGATCAGATGCAACATTCATAGTTTGGGTCTTGTCCACCACATCATTATCCTAATGATGTGATCCCGTTATCAAGTGACAACACTTGTCTATGGCCAGGAAACCTTGACCATATTTGCTCAACGAGCTAGTCAACTAGAGGCTCACTAGGGACATTGTGTTGTCTATGTATCCACACATGTATTTGACTTTTCAATCAATACAATTCTAGCATGGATAACAAACGATTATAATGAACAAGGAAATATAATAATAACTAATCTATTATTGCCTCTAGGGCATATTTCCAACAGTCTCTCACTTGCACAAGAGTCAATAATCTAGTTCACATCACCCATACAATTCTGGAGCTTGAGCATGTCTTGCTTGTGAGAGAGGTTTTAGTCAATGGGTCTGAACCTTTCAGATCCGTGTGTGCTTTACAAATCTCTGTTTCATCCTATGGACGCTGCTACCCCATGCCATTTGGAACTATTCCAAATGACTGCTCCACTATACGAATCCGGTTTACTACTCAGAGTTATTCTGATTAGTGTCAAAGCTTGCATCGACGTAACCCTTTACGATGAACTTTTTTATCACCTCCATAATTGAGAAAAAAAATCCTTAGTACACTAGTTACTAAGGATAATTTTGACCGATGTCCTGTGATCCATTCCTAGATCACTCTTGTACCCCTTGACTGACTCATTCCAAGGCACACGTCAGGTGCGGTACACAACATGGCATACTTTAGAGCCTACGACTAAGGCATAAGGGATGACCTTCGTCCTTTCTCTTTATTCTACCGTGGTCGGCTTTTGAGTCTTACTCAAATTCACACCTTACAATACAGTCAAGAACTCCTTCTTTGGCTGATCTATTTTGAACTCCTTCAAAATCTTGTCAAGGCATGCATTTCGTTGAAAGTTCTATTAAGTGTTTTGATCTATCTCCATAGATCTTGATGCTCAATGTTCAAGTAGCTCAATTCAGGTTTTTCTTTGAAAAACTCCTTTCAAACAAGCTTATATGCGTTCAAGAAATTATACATTATTTCCGATCAACGATATGTCTACCACATATACTCATCAGAAATTCTATAGTGCTCCCACTCAGTTACTTGGAAATAGAAGTTTATCATAAACTTTGTGTAAAACCAAAACTTTGATCACGCATCAAAGTACTTATTCCAACTCCGAGATGCTTGATCTAGTCCATAGAAGGATCGCTGGAGCTTGCATACTCGTTAGCATCCTTAGGATTGACAAAACCTTCTGGTTGTATCACATACATCCTTTCCTCAAGGAAACCGTCGAGGAAACAATGTCTTGACGAACATCTACAACATTTCATAATAAATAATGCAACAACTAGTAACATAATTCCCACAGACTTTAGCATCGCTATGAGTGAGAAAGTCTCATTATAGTCAACTCTTTGAACTTGTCGAAAACATCTTTACGACAAGTCGAGCTTTCTTAATGGTGACATTCACCATCATCGTCTCTCTTCCTTTAAAGATCCATCTGTACTTAATAGTCTTATGAACATCAAGTAGTTCTTCCAAAGTCCACATTTTGTTTTCATACATGGATCCTCTCTCGGATTTCATGGCCTCCAACCATTAGTCGGAATCCGGGCCCACCATCGTTTCTCCATAGCTCGTAGGTTCATTGTTATCCAGTAACATGACCTCCAAGATAGGATTACCGTACCACTCTGGAGTAGTGTGTTTCCTTGTCGACCTACGAGGTTTGGAAGTAAGTTGATCTGAAGCTTCATGATCACCATCACTGGCTTCCACTTCAACTGGTGTAGGCGCCACAGTAACATCTTCCTTCGTCGTGCCACTCATTGGCTGAAGTGACGGCTCAACAACCTCATCAAGTTTCCACCATCCTCCCACTCAATTCTTTCGAGAGAACTATTTCTCGAGAAAGGACCCATTTCCAGAAACAAACACTTTGCTTTTGGATCTGAGATAAGAGGTATACCCAACTGTTTTGGGTATCCTATGAAGATGCATTTATTCGCTTTGGGTTTGAGCTTATTAGACTGAAACTTTTTCACATAAGCGTCGCAGCCCCAAACTTTTAAGAAATGACAGCTTAGGTTTCTCCAAACCATAGTTCATACGGTGTCATTTCAACGGAATTACGTGGTGCCCTATTTAAAGTGAATGTGGTTGTCTCTAATGCCTAACCCAATAAGGATAGTGGTAATTCCATAGGAGACATCATAGTATGCACCATATCAAATAGGGCGCGGCTATGACATTCAGACACACCATCACACTATGGTGTTCCACATGGTATTAGTTGTGAAACATTTTCCACACTGTCTTAATTGTGTACCAAACTCGCAACTCAGATATTCATCTCTACGGTCATATCGTAGACAATTTATCCTCTTGTCATGATGATCATCAACTTCACTCTGAAATTACTTGAACCTTTCAATAATTCAGACGTGTGTTTCATCAAGCAAATTTACTAGTATCTACTCAAACCATCTGTGAAGTAAGAACATAATGATATCCACTGCATGCCTCAGCACTCATTGTATTGTGTAAGTGCATCTAGTGCCCCTTAGTGATTTTTGTGGTTTGAAGACTTATAGGTTAAGTATCTAATGTGTTTGTGAGTATACACAGGATCTATAAGTCATTGAGGAGTTTGAGATATTTGAAGAGTATCGACCCCTAAAAATGTATGTCTTCAGTTGAAGAAATTGGTCTGAAGCTGAAGAAATGAATCGCGAGGAATCTGCGATGAAATTGATATTCCTCATGAAGATACTGATATTGAGAAGTCCGGTGTTTCCTGAAGAAAATCACTCTGAAGAATTTGAAGCATGAAGATTAACACTTTCTGTTTTATTTTCTTCGCATTTGAGTAATAGGAACACCGTACTGTTAAAGGGGGTCGAAGTTACACTATGGAATGAATTTCCTCATGATGCTCAACCCAAGCCTAAATCCTACCAAAAGCCTCAAGTGAGGAATACGAGTGACATGAGGACTCTTACAGTTGAGGGTCCCGACCGTTTCGATAGCCACGCCAAGTCATTGGTATTATCCATTCCAATGGTCATATTATTTAAGGGCATAAGTGTCAAATCATGTCGGGATGCTCCCAGGCTATAAATAGCCACCCCCCACAACCACTAGCTGGTTGGCTGCTCCGTTAGAAACTGACACTTGTCATAAGAGCAACCAATTCCTTAAAGCCTTCGAGAGTAATTCATCAGTGAGGAAATAAACCATACACCAAAACCACAAACCAAACCTAGTGATTGAGCATCACTGAAGAAGTTGTTCCTGTGTGGGACTGAAGCCTTTTACCTTTGAGGACTGTGCTTCCTCCTGACGATTAGGCGTCATGGTCTAGAGCTTTCCAGCAGTCAATTGTGGATCGCCGGGTGACCAAGTTTGTGAGGGTTTGGAAGTCTGCCCTGAAGACTTACCACGAGTGTTGGGCGAGGACTGTGTGTCCTTAGCTCAAGGAGAATACGGTAGGGACTGTGTGTCCCGGGACTCTGTGTCCCTTGGTTTCAATACCAAGCCGCTCCAAACCAGATGTACGACTGTCACAACAGTTGGAACTGGGTCATCAACGATTGTCTTCACTGAGAAACGGGTTCTAATTCCTCAACTCCTTACTTTCCTCGTATTATGTGTTGATGACTTTCACTGCAACTGTTTGAAGAATTTGCTGAAGACTTTCTTTGAATTTCCTCAACCCCAAATTCTTCACGTCAGTTAATCCACATCTGTATTCTGCGTGCCTGCTCACTGTGCAATCTGTTTTCACATTCTTCACTCTGAAAAACTACTGTTCTGAAACTTTGTACTTCTGATCCTTTACTGTTTTCCGCTGTAAGTTAGTCATAAGTGAGGAATTTCCTCAAAAGGAATTTCCTCAGTGATGAAATTCTAAAAATCTCCTATTCACCCCCCTCTAGTCGATATAACGCACTTTCAATTGGTATCAGAGCAAGGTACTCCCTTGTTCTGTGTGATTTTGGTTTAACCACCTGGAGTTTTAGTTATGTCGACTGCAGGCATGTTTAAGGTGATTGCAGCATGTCCTACCTACGAAGGAAAGAACTTTCCCTTCTGGAAGAACAAAATGCAAATGCATCTACAAGCTATTGATAATGATCTCAGGTATATTGTGGAACATGGCGTCCCCATCATCTCTGCCAGTGTCACTGCGGCTGATGTGAAGAAATTCAAGCAACTCGATTCTCAAGCAAAGAACATCATCTGTGGCCATCTGAGCCCAGGCCAGTTTGGAAGAGTAAGTGCTTTGGGCTCTGCAACACTGACCTGGGAGAGACTGTGCAAGGTAAATGAAGGAGTATCAACCCAGCGTGACTCTCGTGTTGATATTCTTAGCAATCTCTTCAATCGCTTCAAGAGACATGACAATGAAAGCTGCCAAGACACCTTTGATCGCCTCACTGACATATCAAATGAACTGCAAGCACTGGGAGCTCGAGACATCACTGATCACGAAGTTGTGAAGAAACTGCTGAGATCTTTGGATTCTTCATTTGATACTTTAGTTCTAATGATTCAAGAAAGACCGGATTACAAGATGCTTGATCGAGCTGATATACTAGAAAGGCTAAATACTCATGAATTCCAGCTAGAAGAAAAGAGAGATCTATATGGACCAGGCTATTCCAAACCACGTGCACTGAAGGCTAGAGCAATTTCCTCATCTGAAGACGAGGAAACAAAGGACAACATTTGTGACCCTGAAGAATTTGGACAGGAGCTTGCAATGCTCGTGAGGAAATTCCAGAGATTTACACGACGTGGCCAGTTCAGTAAATCTTCAAGAAGAGACATGAGGAAATCAGAATCTTCATCTGAGGACTACAAGAAACGAACCTGTCACAAGTGCAAGAAATCAGGTCATTACATTGGTGATTGTCCCCGTTGGTGAAAGGAATCAAAGAAGAAGAAATACAAGGATGACAGTTCTGATGACTCGAAGAAGAAGAAGAAATCTTCAAAATCCTCATCTTCAAAGCCCTCATTGCACAAGAAGACTAGTTTCAGAAAGGCTCGGGCACTTATTGGCAAGGAAATGGACTCCGAGGCAGAATCAGAGGAATGTGATGAAGAAGAGGGTTCTGATGAAGACTCAGAATCCGGACAGGCTAGTCTTGCACTGGCAACCACTTTCGTCAGCAAGTCAATCTTCAACCTTGAAGAAAATGATAGCACCATCTGCACTGATGACTATGCTGATGACTTCGCTCCAACCTTTTGCTTCATGGCAAAAGGTTCAAAGGTACCAAATAATGCCTCCTCCTCTGATTCAAGTGACTGTGAACCTGATAATTATAAGAAACCCAGTTACAGTAAACTTGCTATCATTGCCACTAAACAACAAACTGCCCTGGAAAAGCTTCACAAACTTCTAGATAAAAGTGATGATCTATTGAATGATGAAATGAACCTTACCCAAATCCTCACTGAAGATGTAAAAAGTCTTCAGTCTAGATTTGATAATCTTCAAGATCGTTATGATACACTCCTCACTGATCATGAGAAGCTTTCCTATGAATTTCTTCAAAGGAAGCTTGATCTTGAGAAGCTGAGGATGTCTCACGATGATCTTCGTATGGAAAATGATTCATTACTAGCTCAACAGATCAGCGCTAGTCAAGTTGAATTCATTCCTCCATGTCTTAAATGCATTGAACGCGAAACTGCTAATTCCTCACCAGAATCATCAAATGCTGCCATTGCTACAAATTCTTCAACTGCACCTGTTGTGTCTATTTCCTCATTTGAGGAAAACACAAATGTTACTGATGAAAATGTAGGGTTGAAGGAATTGTGCGTGACAGGCATATACAAAAGCCTCAAAGGACATCAAACCATTTGTGATGTGCTCAAAAAGCAGATCTTGAACAGGAACCCGAGGAAAGAAGGAATTGCCTTTGAGAGGAAATTAAATGCTGATGGATCTTATTGGAAACCTGAGCTGTATCCCAAAACCTCTTGGGTTGCTGCTACTGGGCCTCCTTTTGATCCATCTAATCTAACTGGTTTTTCATGTGAATTATCCTATTCCTCAGATGAGTCATTTGACTCCAACTATAAACTGTTCAAAAATCAATCAGGTGAAGTATTTGCTCGATATGTTGGAACTAATTGCAGGAATGGCCCTCCCTTGAGGAAAATCTGGGTTCCCAAAGGCTGTCTCGAAAATCTTCAGGTGAATGTCCTTATGACACCACCACTGAAGAATCAGAACCCCAGATCAAATTCCTCAGGAGGACCAAAGTCTTCAAGAGGATCAAAATCCTCAACTGGCCAAAACTATGCTCGTACCCGTGCTAATGCATCTAACATGCAGGGAAACTACAAGGAATATGAATATGAGCGTTACTCCTCAAATCATTATGTTCATAAATCCTCAAACCAGTTCTCTGCATATTCATATGAGTACTTTAATCCCCCTACTGTTAAGAGAAGTGCATTGGCTTCAATGCCACCTTTCTCATATGGTGCTCGCAGGATGATGAATGTTTTGCCACCCCTTCAGATGTGGGTGGTGAGGAAATCGAACTAATCACTTCTGCAGGTCAGGTCTCCAGATGAAAATAATCATCTGAAGAATTTGCTGGAGACCTGAGGAAATGCTTGATAGGACGCAAGCTAATGATTGATGAAATAGAAATATTTCACACGTCCGTACATTTCTGTTATGATGAAATTACTGATCTGTTGAAATTAGTATCATATTCTTCAAATCTGAAGCATATGAGATGGTAAGCTGTACTAATTCATCTGCAGAATGACAAACCCAAGAATACTGAGTGGGTTCTTGATAGTGGCTGCTCACATCACATGACTGGTGATAAAAGCTTACTGATGAATATGCCACTAACTCCATCACCTCTCAAGGAAATCACATATGCTGACAAAGGTAAAAGCAAGGTATTGGGACTTGGCAAAGTGGCTATTTCCAAGGATAGGCATATGGACAAAGTGATGCTTGTTGAATCCCTTGGTTTTAACCTCATGTCAGTCTCGATGCTTTGTGATCTTGATATGATTGTTATCTTTGGTAGATATAGATGTGTAGTCATTATGGAATCTGACAGATCCAAAGTCTTCGAAGGTGTAAGAAGAGGGGATTTGTACATTGTTGATTTCTCTACAGGTCCTCAACCAGCCACTTGCTTACTAGAAAAAACCTCAGAAGGATGGTTGTCGCACCGAAGACTAGGTCATGCAGGCATGAGGAATTTGCACACGCTCGCGAAGAAGAAGCATGTCATCGACATTGAATCAGTCAAATTCCTCAAGGATCATCTCTGCAGTGCTTGCGAATATGGGAAAATTACCAGATCCAAGCATCCCTCAAAGACTATCATGACCACTACACGTCCATTCGAATTGCTTCATATGGATCTATTTGGACCTACTTACTATGCCACACTAACCAATGCAACATCTTTATAAGGCTTCGTCATAGTTGATGATTATTCCAGATATACTTGGGTGCATATCATAGTGTATAAAACTGAAGTGCAGGAAATCTTTAAAAGATTTTCTTCAAGGGCCTCGACGAACTTTGGCATCAAGATCAAACATATCAGGAGTGATAATGGAACCGAGTTCAAAAACACTGGTCTTGATGATTATCTTGATGAACTTGGTATTACTCACGAATTATCTGCTCCTTATACTCCTCAGCAGAATGGTGTCGTCGAAAGGAAGAACATGACTCTGGTTGAAATGACAAGAACTATGCTTGAAGAATATCAGACTCCTCGTCGCTTTTGGCCTGAAGCAATCAACACTGCATGCCATATCATCAACAGGGTATATCTTCACAAATTCCTCAAGAAAACCTCATATGCACTCCTCACTGACAAGAAACCCAATGTAAGCTATTTCAAAGTCTTCGGTGCAAAATGCTGGATTAGAGATCCTCACCATAGCTCAAAATTTGCACCTAAGGCACATGAAGGTTTTATGCTCGGTTATGGAAAGGACTCGCACACTTACAGAGTCTTCAACAACTATCACAACAAAGTTGTTGAGACGGTAGATGTGCGGTTCGATGAAACTAATGGCTCGCAAAGAGAGCAATTGCCTTCTGATCCAGATAAGTTGTCTCCTGAGGAAGCAATAAAGCTCAAGCCTACTGAAGACATTGTCCCAACGGAGGAAATTGATGAAGAAACGATCCCCATCACTAATAAAAATCAAGAAGATGCTCCTGAGGAAATTGCACCAACACCACTTCCTCAGCCCAGACAAAATCCTCAACCAGCTCATCCGGGGATTGCAAATGAAGTAGAACTTGACAAAATCCTCAACGACATCAACGCGCCAGGTCCTCTCACTCGCTCAAAAGCTTCACACTTAGTTAAGTTTTGTGGGCATTTCTCCTTTGTATCCATCACATAACCCTCAAAAGTTGCTGAGGCTTTTCTGGAACCGGAGAGGATCCAAGCTATGCAAGACGAACTTCTTCAATTCAAGCTGAATGACGTATGGGAGCTCGTCAAACGACTAGATCCTCGCAAGCACAACATCATCGGCACCAAGTGGATTTTCCGAAACAAGCAAGATGAGGACGGTCAAGTGGTGAGGAAAAGGCACGACTTGTAGCCCAAGGCTACACCGAGGTTGAAGGGATAGATTTCGATGAAACTTTTGCACCTGTTGCTAGACTTGAAGCTATTCGAATACTACTTGCTTATGCTAATCATCATAACATCATCCTATATCAAATGGATGTGAAAATTGCATTCCTCAATGGTAAGCTTGAGGAAGAAGTATATGTTGCTCAGCCCCCGGGTTTTGAGGATCCAAAGAATCCAGACAAATTCTTCAGACTCAAAAAGGCTCTTTATGGTCTCAAGCAAGCCCCTCGGGCATGGTGTGATACATTGAAGGAATTCCTCATGAAGAAAGGCTTCAAACCTGGTTCACTCGATCCAACTCTTTTCACTAAATCCTATGATAATGAGCTATTTGTGTGTCAAATATATGTCGATGATATCATATTTGGCTGTACTGACAAACGATACAATGATGAATTTGCTTACATGATGAGTGAAGAATATCAGATGTCCATGATGGGGGAGCTGAAATTCTTCTTAGGTCTTCAAATTCGTCAACAAAGCAACGTAGTCTTCATATCACAGGAGAAATACCTCAAGGATGTTCCGAGGAAATTCGACATGCATGAATGCAAAGGTGCCAAGACTCCAATGCCTACCAACGGCCACCTCGGCACTGATGAAAATGGTAAAGATTTCGATCAACAGGTAGATCGTTCTATGATTGGCTCTTTATTGTATCTATGTGCATCTAGGCCAGATATAATGCTTAGTGTTTGCATGTGTGCACGTTTTCAAGGAAAACCGAAGGAATCACACCATAAGGCTGTGAAACATATTCTTCGATACTTAGCTCACACACCAACACTAGGATTATGGTATCCCAAGGGCTCAAATCTTCATCTGGTAGGGTATTCTGATTCCGACTATGCTGGTGACCGTGTGGATCGCAAGTCAACGTCTGGCACATGCCATTTCCTCGGAAGATCACTAGTTTGCTGGTCCTCAAAGAAGCAGAACTGCGTATCACTCTCCACTGCCGAAGCTGAGTACATTGTTGCTGGTTCTTGGTGTGCTCAATTACTATGGATGAAGCAAACCCTCAAGGACTACGGCATCAACATGAAAAATGTGCCTCTCTACTCTGACAATGAGAGTGCTATCAAGATTGCATACAACCCAGTACAACACTGGAAGACCAAGCACATCCAGATTCGTCATCATTTTCTTCGGGACCATGTCCTATAGGGAAATATCCTCATCGACCATGTGAAGACTGATGATAAACTGGCAGATATCTTCACTAAGCCCTTGGATGAGAAAAGGTTTTGCAAGTTGCGGTGTGAGCTAAATATCTTAGAATCTTCAAATGTTTTGTAAAAACATGCACACATCCTAACACTTATGCAAAATTGATGACTTAGATGTGCAACACATGATCAATCGATTTTCTTCAACTAATGAAGAATGTCACTCTGAATGTGAAGAAATCAACGAAGAAATTGATTCTCAGGGCCCTACGACAATTGTACGCGGCGTCTGTAATCAACATTCTTATATGGTGGGTCAAGCCACTGCCCAATGTGAAATTCCTCAAGTTAATTTTCTTCAAGTGTTCTATTTCCTCAAAATATGTTTTTCTTCAAAACAGATGTTCTTTAGTGTGATGATTTATCACAAAATCTTCAAAAAACACTTGATGACTTTCATTTGACTAGATAGACTGTGATTTCAAGTCCTCAACAGCATTCACTTATTGCTATTTCTTCAAGTTGATATTTCTGCTAAGTGAATGTGATCGGACCCTACATTCCCTCTATGCTATACTCATCCAGTCTATTCAATTCTTCATATGCGTTCTACTTGAAACTTTGTTCAAAATCCTCACTGCGTCCTTGTCAGCTGATGATTTTGTAACGAAAATCCTCAAATCTTCAAAAGTTGTTTCTTTAATACACAGTAACTGAACCCCACTTCCCACGATCTGATAACCACGATCTCCACTATCTCCATCGCACTGTTCGGGAGCTACACGTGTCCTGCGGAGACGTAGAGGCAGGGGCGGTTTGGTCCGAAATTTTCGCACCAACAGTAACTTTTGGCTATAAATATGTCCTTATCCCCCTTGGCATACTCTTCTTCGCTCCATCGCTCTCCTGCCACAGCATACACCACCAAACCCTAGCGCCATCGCTGGTAGTCTCGTCACCGGTGAGGAAGAGCTTCACTGCCTCGACTTCTCCGTCACCGGAACCACGCCGGAGTCGGACCATCTTCATCCGCCGCCGCCGTAGACGTCCTGTGTCGTCGGGTTAGGGTGCATTGGACACGCGACCGAAGAGCTTCTCCACACACACCCTTCTGTGTTCTTCGTGCGCACCTTCCAGGGTAAATAAATCCCATTTTTACCGCAAGGTTAGATCTAAAATTTTACATCTTCCATGTGAAATCTGTTTTTCCTCAAGAAACGATAAGCACTTGATTCCTCAAACACTGCCTATCACCACATCATTGATGAACTATGCTAAGCATCCAAGATTTTCACGAGATTCCTCAATTGTGCGAATTTTCGGATCTGTACAACTCTGGAACCCAAGAACAGTATGCTTAGGCAAATTCCTCAACCACTGGTTATATTCCTCAAACTGTCAAACTTTTTCATTTTCTTCAAATCTGAGAACGCATATGACCTCTCCAAATTCCTCGCAACTATACTCTGTTCACAGGTACACGCATGTCAGCTGATGAATCTCTCGGTTCTCATCACATTAACTCATTTGCAGCGTTTCTGGAAGAAAATCTTCAAGTCTCATCAGAATCCTCGAGAGTTCAATCTCATCAGCAAAATCCTCAGCTGAAGAAAATGGAGGATGACAGAAAACAGAAGGGAGGAAACAAACTTGAGCAGAACACAGCTGTGGATATCCCTGAGGATATCTACTTGGACTATTGCACGCGTGATGAAAATAAGACAATGGCAAAGAGAAAGATACGGCTGCAGAAGATAGAACGCCGATGGGCGAAGGAATGGAAGGAATACAGGTTTGTGACTCCCAAGTATGCGAAGAAATTCGCTCTGAAGCCCCCTGGCAGACGGGCCCCACTTGAGGATCATCAAGTAGCACATCCCTCAAGCCTCAAGACCATTGATGACTATCCAGATGAGAAGGAAAAGCATCTGGCCAAGCTCAAGAAGCAGGTAGAAGCTGCAGTGAGGAAATTCAATGAATCCTCAGTTGCTGCCTCAGCTGCTGCTACTTCCTCTGCCGCTGAGACCTCTGGTTCAGAAATTCCTCAAATACAGTCTGTGCCGTCAAAGCCAAAGGCTCCAAAGCCCCAAGAGAAGTCTGCTCAGGCATCAGTTACAAAACCCTCAGCATCAAAACCATCAGCGCCAAAACCCTCAGTGCCAATCTCCTCAGCTTCAAAATCCTCAGCACCACCACCAAAGCCTCAAGAGAAACCAGTACAGAAGCAAGTCATGAAGCCTATGACCGCCAGCTCCAGCTCCTCACTCCCAGCTGCAACCAGCTCGGAGACAAAATCTTCACCACCTCCTGTGAAGACTCAGGTGTCTGTTGAACGTGCAACTCTGCCAAGCCCTAGCAAAATCATCACCGTCCCGTCTGCATCAGAGGGCAGTGATGAATATGATGATCAAACCCTCCAAGCCATCATCAGAAACAAGCAGGAAAGAGTAGCTCAAGCATCAGGCAGTGCCATTCCTCTGGCCATGGATCCCAAGGTCCTCCTTGACTACATCAACATCTGGTATGAGGACCCAAACACTCCGCTTGATGATTTGAAACTCCCCCCTGGCATTAGCCACATGGTGGCCACTTTCATCAATGAAGCCAAGTGGAAAGAACAGCAGGCCAAGCAGGCCAAAGTTGCAAAGTTTAAAAGGAGAAATTCCTCAAGCAGAATCTCCTCAAATTAACTCCTGATGCACTGGGGTCAACACAGGCAGAGCTGAAGAAATTGACTGACAAGTACTCCAAGTTGTCAGATCGCAAAAGTCTCAAGAGCAATTTCATCAAGCTGGCCACTAGTGCTGTTGATGAATACAATAAAAAGGCTGCACCCCCAGCACCAACTTCTCAGCCCCTGATTGAGGAGCCAGCAGATGAATCTCCTCATGATGAGGAAACTCCTCAAGCTGAGGAAGTACACCAAGAAAGCTGTGTGGATGAACCGGCTATTGAAGAAATCATCATGGAAACTCATGCTGATGAATTTGCTGCAGCTGATGAGACTGCCCCTGACCGAGTTGCTTCGCCAAAGCAAGCTGATGACTCTGTTCCAGCTGGTTCCTCAATACCAGCTGAAGAATCTGTCAAGAAAACCCCTTCACCAAAAGCTTCAACGGTGAAGAAGATGACTCCGTCTGCATCAGACGTGAAGAAAACCAGGGCTGCTGAGAAGGAAGCCAAGAAGAGAAAGGCCTCCTCAACAGAAGAAGAAACAGAGGCCAAGCGCCTCAAAGCACTTGAAGAAACTGCTCCTCTGGACCCTGTGCCACTGAATGTCGCTCCTTCCTATGAAATGGTCATCATTGATGATCCAACAAAAAAGGCAGATGAGGAAATGAAGGATGCCGCCTCTGAGGAACACCCTGATGAGGAGATTCAGATAGACGAAAGTCCTCAGCCCTTCATTCCTCAGAAAGACATTGTTCAAGCATCAGCTGCATCAGCTGATGAAACTGCATCTGCCACCAAGCCAGCTGAGGAAGAACAAACTAAAAATCCTCAAGCGAATGAAATTCAACGCTCTGAGCAGAATCCTCAAGATGAGGAACATGCTGACCCAACTCTTCAAACTGAGCAAGAAGAAGCTATTCCTCAGCCTGATGCACAGCCAGAGCAAGCCCCTCAGCCTGAAGAACCAGCCGCTGAAATTCCTCACCCTGAGGAAAATGCTGAGGAGAATGCACCTGACCAAGACAATGCATTCATCGTGCTCAACCCAGAGACTGCCATTGTTGTCTCCCCTCCAATTCCTCAGCAAATCTTAAGCCAGTTCAGCGTCAGCCATTCTCCAAGCGTCCTAAGTTTCAAAAGGAAAACTTATTTGAAGAACGCATGTACTTCATTGGAGAGAACCCATATGACAAGCCTCAAATGAGGCATATGAACTTTTGGACTAGGAATCAGATGAACTACTATGCCTCTGTGCTCTGTGGACGAAACAAGATATTCCAGCACAGGCATATTCCTCATGTTGAACTTGAAGCAATACCTTGCCTGGAGCTAGTCCTCAGTGTACTCCATGAGGCTGGTTTACTCCCAATGTGCTCCGACATCTCTGACTGGAACAGCGAGCTAATTCTTCAGTTCTATCCCACTCTTCACATATCTGGCAACCCTGAAGACATTAACACTTGGGTGTTTGATTGGATGTCACAAAACACTCACTACAAAGCTCCTGCTACTGAACTCCTCAGAGAACTGCCTGTACCAATTCCCTCATAAGAGGTTGTGAAGCTTTATGGTGAGTGTGAGCTGCCCAATGGGATGATGGAAGTCCTCATGAAACCTTTGGCTGAAGGAAAATCTCCGAGAACAACCTTCCTCGTCCACGAGCTCAAGTACACACCCAGGTCTGTTTACAGAATCCTCTGCAGTGTGCTCGCACCGATCAAAGGCCATGATGATGAAGAAGATGTTATAGGCCTCATGAAGAATATCCTCTTCAACATTATCCATGGTATTCCTATCAACATCCATGATTTCTTCTTGAGGACTTTGGCCGACAATGCTATGTGTCCTTTTGATCACAAGATATATGCCCCATGGATCATGAGATTCATCAGGACAAGGACAGGCATCAACTTCCACGCTGATTTCCAAAACCATGTTGGTTATATGCCTCCTATCCGGGTCAACAAGAAGACATTCAAGTCCATTGAAGTAAAAGGCAAATCTATGATTGAAGAAGGCAGTAGGCCCCTTGATGGTCAGTTCAGAGAGCCAGAAGCTTATTCCTCATGGGATGATACTGAGACTCGTCCGGCAAGCCCCGTTCCTCCTCGCGTGATGAATACAAGAGAGCTCCTCCTCAGTCTTCACCAGAAGGTGGATCGCAATCACAAGTGGGTCAAACGCCAGTTTGGCGCCATTGTGAAAACCCTCACTGAAACACAGAACTCCGTGAAGCTCAACCGTCACTATTTGCATGAGGTGTTTGATCGCACCTGGGCTCCACTTGCACATCTGAAGACTCAGACTGAGCTTGAAGAAATGGACTTTGAGCGAGACTTTGAATGGTCGTGGCCTCCCAAGAAGAAGTTCAGTGCTAGACCTTGAAGACAGCTCCTTTTCTTCATTCCACACTGCTGAAACTGATGAAGAACAGCTCGACACTGCTACCGGTCCAAGGAAGAAGACTACTCCCAAGAAGCACCACGGCTCTTCCTCAACTGCCACGAAGTGAAGTCTTCACGGACGTTAGTCCTCAGCTTGTCCCTTTTTTCACTTGATGACAAAGGGGGAGAAACTTGAGAGTTAGTCTTCAAGCGGGATATTTTTGGGGCTTATGAACTATATTTAAGTTACAAACTCTTGGCTCTTCTGAAGTTTTTATGTAATGAGTTGTAACTTAAGCCCGATGGTACTCTGACGCTTTTGAACGTTTTTCTTCGCATGCTTATTCCTCAAGTTTTAATGCACGCATGCTGGAATTTGTCAGAAACCATTTGTCATCATGCATTTTTCATTTTCTTCATATGATATGTTACAAGTATGCATGATTTACAAGACTCAGGGGGAGATCTCCATGATATAAATCATCAATGTGCATTTGCTCTGAAAAGCAAAATCTTCAAGATATGCACATCTTCAGGGGGAGTCTCTCTGAATCTTGATTTCAAATTCCTCAAATGAGTATTTACACTTCATATTTACGATCCCTGTTGAAGACTTAACCTAATTGTCATCAACCACCAAAAAGGGGGAGATTGTAAGTGCATCTAGTGCCCCTTAGTGATTTTGGTGGTTTGAAGACTTATAGGTTAAGTATCTAATATCAAATAGGGCGCGGCTATGACATTCAGACACACCATCACACTATGGTGTTCCACATGGTATTAGTCGTGAAACATTTTCCACACTGTCTTAATTGTGTACCAAACTCGCAACTCAGATATTCATCTCTACGGTCATATCGTAGACAATTTATCCTCTTGTCATGATGATCATCAACTTCACTCTGAAATTACTTGAACCTTTCAATAATTCAGACGTGTGTTTCATCAAGCAAATTTACTAGTATCTACTCAAACCATCTGTGAAGTAAGAACATAATGATATCCACTGCATGCCTCAGCACTCATTGTATTGTGTAAGTGCATCTAGTGCCCCTTAGTGATTTTGGTGGTTTGAAGACTTATAGGTTAAGTATCTAATGTGTTTGTGAGTGTACACAGGATCTATAAGTCATTGAGGAGTTTGAGATATTTGAAGAGTATCGACCCCTAAAAATGTATGTCTTCAGTTGAAGAAATTGGTCTGAAGCTGAAGAAATGAATCGCGAGGAATCTGCGATGAAATTGATATTACTCATGAAGATACTGATATTGAGAAGTCCGGTGTGCCCTGAAGAAAATCACTCTGAAGAATTTGAAGGATGAAGATTAACACTTTCTGTTTTATTTTCTTCGCATTTGAGTAATAGGAACACCGTACTGTTAAAGGGGGTCAAAGTTACAATATGGAATGAATTTCCTCATGATGCTCAACCCAAGCCTAAATCCTACCAAAAGCCTCAAGTGAGGAATACGAGTGACATGAGGACTCTGATAGCTGAGGGTCCCGACCGTTTCGATAGCCACGCCAAGTCATTGGTATTATCCATTCCAACGGTCATATTATTTAAGGGCATAAGTGTCAAATCATGTCGGGATGCTCCCAGGCTATAAATAGCCACCCCCCACAACCACTAGCTGGTTGGCTGCTCCGTTAGAAACTGACACTTGTCATAAGAGCAACCCAATTCCTTAGAGCCTTCGAGAGTAATTCATCAGTGAGGAAATAAACCATACACCAAAACCACAAACCAAACCTAGTGATTGAGCATCACTGAAGAAGTTGTTCCTGTGTGGGACTGAAGCCTTTTACCTTTGAGGACTGTGCATCCTCCTAACGGTTAGGCGTCATGGTCTAGAGCTTTCCAGCAGTCAATTGTGGATCGCCGGGTGACCAAGTTTGTGAGGGTTTGGAAGTCTGCCCTGAAGACTTACCACGAGTGTTGGGCGAGGACTGTGTGTCCTTAGCTCAAGGAGAATACGGTAGGGACTGTGTGTCCCGGGACTGTGTGTCCTTTGGTTTCAATACCAAGCCGCTCCAAACCAGATGTACGACTGTCACAGCAGTTGGAACTGGGTCATCAACGATTGTCTTCACTGAGAAACGGGTTCTAATTCCTCAACTCCTTACTTTCCTCGTATTATGTGTTGATGACTTACACTGCAACTGTTTGAAGAATTTGCTGAAGACTTTCTCTGAGTTTCCTCAACCCCAAATTCTTCACGTCAGTTAATCCACATCTGTATTCTGCGTGCCTGCTCACTGTGCAATCTGTTTTCACATTCTTCACTCTAAAAAACTGTTGTTGTGAAACTTTGCACTTCTGATCCTTTACTGTTTTCCGCTGTAAGTTAGTCATCAGTGAGGAATTTCTTCAGTGATGAAATTCTAAAAATCTCCTATTCACCCCCCTCTAGTCGATATAACGCACTTTCATATTGCATACATAAAAAATGTGTTACTTCCAATAAGTTACTTTCTTGTTCCGTTTCACTAGAAAACGAGGCCTTCAGTCATCTTTCTCATGATTCGCATGTCTCAAGTGATTCAATATCAAGTGAGTCCAAATGATCCATCTGCATGGAGTTTCTTCATGCGTTTACACCGATAGGCATGGTTCGCATGTCTCAAATGATTCAAAAATGAGTGAGTCCAAAGATCCATCAGTATGGAGCTTCTTCATGCGTTTTACACCAATATGACTCGAGCGGCGGTGCCACAAGTAAGTGGTACTACCATTACTACTTTGTATCTTCTGGCATCAATATCATGAACATGTGTATCACTATGATCGAGATTCAATAAACCATTGAATGTATTTATTCAAGCAAATAGAATAACCACTATTCTCTTTAAATGAATAATCGTATTGCAATAAACATGATCTAATCATGTTCATGCTCAATGCAAACACCAAATAACATTTATTTAGGTTCAACACTTATCCCGATGGTAGAGGGATCGTGTGATGTTTTGATCACATCAACCTTGAAATTTCTTCCAACACACATCATCACCTCACCCTTGCTAGCACCCATTTATTATGTAGCTTTTATTTCGAGTTACTAACACTTAGCAACAGAACCGGTATCTAATACCCTTTGCTACTAGGAGTACTAGTAAAGTACACATCAATATCATGTATATCCAATATACTTTTTTCGACTTTGCTAGCCTTCTCATCTACCAAGTATCTAGAGTAGTTCCACTTCAGTGATCGTTCCCCTCATTTTAGAAGCACTTAGTCTCGGGTTTGGGTTCAACCTTGGGTTTCTTCACTAGAGCAGCAGTTGGTTTGTTGTTTCACGAAGTATCCCTTCTTGCCCTTGCCCTTCTTGAAACTAGTGGTTTTACTAACCATCAACAATTGATGCTCCTACTTGATTTCTACTTTCGCGGTGTCAAACATCGCGAATAGATCAAGGATCATCATATCTGTCACTGATATGTTATAGTTCATCACGAAGCTCTATAGCTTGGTGGCCATGACTTTGGAGAACTATGTCATCACGAAGCGATTGTTGTACTCAGAAAATCTCAGCACACGCTGCACGATTGAACTTTTCTCCCTTTCTTCGCAGGCCAAGAACCTTGTGGGAGGTCTCATACCTCTTGACATGGGCACGAGCTTGAAATCCCAATTCCAGCTCTTGGAACATCTCATATGTTCTGTGACGTTCAAAACATCTTCGGCGCCTCAATTTTAAGCCGTTAAGCATTATGCACTGAACTATCACGTAGTCATAAAAAACGTGTATGTGAGATGTTCGCAACATCCACAGACAAGGCTCGGGGTTCACAAAATCGAACGGTGCATTAAGGACATAAGTCTTCTATGCAGCAATGAGACAATCCTCATAAGGGGGAGGGCACGAGCTAGTACCATGTTGACAAGTAAAGATAGAAGTAGTATTATTATGAGCATGTTAATGACATAAAGCAAGAGTTTACTAAAACCCCGTCGAGTGCCACTAATGCCCGAGGGTGATGATGAGTTAGGTGGTCACTTTTGGTGAAGTGATGCACCCGGTATTGGTGTGAGTATGGTTTCGGAAATGGGATTAGATTTATGATGTGCCGACCGTCCCAACCTTACCAGTACAACCACGTTACCCCTTATGGGACGGGGCTATGTTAATTACTCTGGTCGGTGCTAGCAAAGAGCCATATTACTAGTGGCTGGAGTGATGTGTGGTCACTCTCGTGATGGGTTCGTGCCGGGTAGGACGACTATGCCATTTTTATGAGTTCCAGTCACACCGTTGGTCCCCGCATGGTTGGTACTGTCCAGAGTTGGTGCTTGTAAGACGTACAACATGTGGGCTGGGTACCAATCGAGTGGACCTCTTTGTCTAGTATCGTCAGGGGAAAGACATTGATCGGGTACTTACCTCGGGTATGTGATATACGGCGAGTCGTGGATGACACGGAAGTTTCCCGGATCTCGTGGGTCCAGCGTACTACCTTTGCAGAGTGTAAACTATTCGAATAGCCGTGTCCATGGTCAAGGACAGTTGGGTAATCCTGCTTAAACTACGTCCAGTTGTTTCCGCATAAACCAAGTGTGTGTGAGTGTGTGTGTGTGGTGTTGAGAAATGTGTTGCTATTATAGCAATGATATGACCAAGTTTGGTGACTTGGCATATAGGGTGAACCCGGATGGCTCAGCCCTCGACAGATATATTGATATCTATAACCTGTTCTTCAAAAGTAATTCTTTAACTTGATGCATATTCATGATCATTCCACCCAGATGAGTTACACTAAAGTTGCATGATATTGTTATCCTTCACTTTCGTTGATTATACCATGGTATGTTTGCGAGTACATTCAAAGTACTCATTGGCTTGCCACTGGTTATGTTATTGACCATACATGGAGGGACCGGAGTTTGGAGATGAGTACGTCTTCCAAGACGCCCCTGCGAACTAGGACGCTTCCAAGTCAGAATGCCTGTCGGTGTAGGCTGGATGGCATGGGCACCCGCTTAGCCCTTGTTTGCCGCTATTAGTGTATACGAGTGGTTTAGCCTTAGGTTCTGTCATGTGAACTTGACCCTTTGGTCATGTGTTGTAATAATCGGTACTTGGATGTAAGACTCTTTTATTCGGTATCTGTGTTCGGTGAGCATTGATCTCTGGGATCACTGAGCACGGCGATTCTTGACTAGTAAGTCGGTGTCCCCACAGAGCTGGTATCAGAGCCATCCTGACTATAGGAAGCCTTAGGTAGCATGGACGATAGCCGAAACGATTAGTGCACTTAAGATTGACCCGAGAACCGCACCCCCTACATATTTCTAACCCTCTCCTCTACACCTTGTAGATGGCTGTTGTACCTGAGATGCTTCTGGAAACGGGCTTTCCTCTGCTTTTGAGTGATCGCCTCAAGAAGGGTCAAGTGCATCGCACGCCCATCTTCCTCTACCACGAATACTGGGTCAACGCTGACACCAAGGAGTATCACATGGACGTGATAGTGAAGGATAACGACTCCCCAACTAGCTGGTTCTTTGAAGGGCCACAGATGGAGGATCTGATGTTGGCCGTGGAGACTGCAGCACGAGAGGCACTCGTGCGACTCCGCGACATCCTTCCTGAGATGGCGGACGAGCCAGCTACTCGTCACCTACCTTTTGTTAAAGATAAGGTAGACGGGAGTTGGACACTCCACCCCTCATCCGAGAACGGGACGCCGTTAAGGTTTCAGACCTACTTCAGTCTCTCCTCACACACCTTGACGAATATTTTGATCAAGGAGTCGGCTAGGACCCGCCAAGAGCTACACCAAGTCAAGGACCTACTTCGTATGGAGGAGATGAAGAACTGCAAGGTGAAGAAAGAAGGAGCACCCGTAATATCACCTGGCTTTGCCTTCCGATGAGGAATACCCCCGCTTCAGGTCGTTCCTCTTCAGATTCGTCGTTTAACCGCAGAAGAATACACCGAACTCTTCGCTACCTCACCAACCAAGAGATGTCGAGATGGTCTGCTTCCTTCCCCTACTCCCTCAATAAATGGAAGCACTAATGAAGATGGAGATAGAGAGGAAGATGAAGACGAAGATCCCACATAGCCGACTTATGAGACCGCGTAGTCGATCGCTTAGCAGCGTAGGATGTACCGAGCGTAGGAATTCTTGTATCAGGATTTTATGACCCGGACGTTGTGTGAACCTGTTGGATGCAAGTTGCATTCTGCCTTATGCAGCTTGTGAGCAACTACATCACTTGTTTTAAAAATTTAATGCAGTAGTTCTTTTCAAAAACCATTGTCATAAAAATCTTGCACACTAGCACGACACCAGACCCCCTCTTTACTAGAACGTCATCCCTTTCGAGTACAACTAGTTTGGCAAAAATTGACCTGTCTGCTCTCCTAACAGGATGGTGAATGCAACTTGCAACATCACCTTCGGCAACCCCGGCTCTGCCTCGTTAGGATAGCAGCAGGGAACTAGAGGGGAAGCTCTAGCTGGAGATCACCACGCGCAGCAAGACGATGTTCCACCGCCACCGCCTCCTCCTGAAAGCTTGACCATGACTCAGTTCCTTCAAGCTCTTCAAGAGGAGCGTCAAGCCAACAATGCCGCTATCCGGCAGCTGGCTCAAACCCTGGTGAACCACCCGCCGCAGAACGGGAATGGCAACGGTCGCTCAACTCTCTCTGAGTTTATGCGAACTACGCCACCCATATTCACGGAGACGACTGAACCCTTGGATGCCGATGACTGGATCCGCACTATTGAAGACCTTCTCATGCTAGTCAAGTGCACTGATGACCACGAGAAAGTCCTCTATGCAACCCACTGTCTTAGAGGCACAGCCAGAGCCTGGTGGGATGGATTTCAGATCATGCGAGTCGGGCAAGTCATCACTTGGGCCGTGTTCAAGGATGGATTCCGCGCCGCTCACATTCCTCCAGGAATGATGACCATTAAGAAGCGGGAATTCCGAGCCTTAAGGCAAGGCAGTGGATCTGTCAAGGAGTATTTGCAGAAGTTCAACCTCCTATCAAGATACGCACCTGAAGACGTCAGCACTGAGGATGCCAAAGTGGAACGCTTTATGGAAGGACTGCAGCAGTCACTCAAGTATCAGCTGGTTGTTTGTGAATGCCGAACATTCAGTGACCTGGTTAATAAGGCTCTTATGTTGGAAGACAAGCGTCGTGCAATGGACGACACCCGTAAGCGCAAGCTAATGGGTAGTGGAGGACCGATTAGCTCGAAACCAAGACCATGGTAGTTAGCCCAGGCAAGACCCAACTATCAGCAGCAACAATACAAGGATCCGACGTTTCGCCAGAATTACCAACCTCAGCAGGAAGTCAACGCCAAGCTAGCAAGCACTCCGCCAAACAACGGTGGGGGCAAGACCAACCTTCCAGCGCAAGTTACTTGTTTCGGTTGTGGACAAACAGGGCACTATTCCAAGCAGTGCCCCAACAAGAAACCCGATGCTCCGCGCCCCAATGCGCCAAATCCAGGCCAAGGAGCACCAGGCACGAACCAGGCTCCCCGCAATCAGCAGTATCACAACAAGGGATGGATTAATCATATTTTTGCAGAAGAGGCACAGGAAGACCCCGGACTGCATTCTGGGTACGTTCCTCGTCAACTCTACCCCAGCAACAGTATTGTTTGATTGTCGTGCTTCACATTCCTTTGTTACGCAAAATTTTGCGGAAACGTGTGGTCTAGAACCTACCTTGCTTCGTGGGCATATGGAAATTCAAACCCCGGGAGCAGTTTTGAGGACCAACCTAGGGTGTAGGAAGGTCGGGATAGTTATCAATGGGACGAGCTTCTCAGCGGATCTCATTGTGCTTAAGTCGCAAGGCCTAGAAGTAATTCTCGGTATGGAATGGTTGGCCAAGCATCAGAGTATCTTGGACTGTGCTAGCAGGTCCATTACCATGACAAGTGACCAAGGGGTCAAAGTCAAGTATGTCTCTGAGCCAGTACCCACTCGAGTGTCACGAGTTAACAGCCTATCGGAGGTAGGACTCGACCGAGTGCCAATAGTCTGTGAATACCCAGACGTCTTTCCCCATGAGCTACCAGGGATGCCTCCTAACCGATACATCAAGGTCATCATCGAACTCATGCCCGGATCAAGGCCTATCTATAAGAAGCCTTACAGGATGGGATCCGAAGAGCTAGCGGAGTTGAAGAAGCAATTGGATGAGCAACTCAGGAAAGGGTTTATTCGTCCGAGTACGTCACGTTGGGGATCACCTGTTCTCTTCGTGTCCAAGAAGGATGGGACAATCCGACTTTGTGTCGATTATCGTTCTCTCAATGAGGTCATGATCAAGAACAAGTACCCACTCCCCAAGATCGAAGACTTGTTCGGTCAGCTAAATGGAGCTAAGGTATTCTCTAAGATCGACCTCCAATCTGGATATTACCAACTAAAGATTCGACCCGAAGACATACCGAAGACGACATTTGTGACCCGGTACGGTCTGTACGAATGCACTGTCATGTCCTTTGGATTGACGAATGCCCCAGCTTACTTCATGTACCTCATGAATAAGCTCTTCATGGAATACCTGGACAAGTTTGTCGTCGTATTCATTGATGACATATTAATCTTTTCCAAGTCTGAAGAAGAGCATGAGAACCACTTGAGGTTAGTATTGGAGAAGCTTCGAGAGCACCAACTGCATGCCAAGTTCAGCAAATGCCAGTTTTGGCTGAACAAAGTTGGATTCCTGGGTCATACCATGACAGCAAGTGCATTGGCAGTTGATCCCTCTAAGATTACCACGGTAACCAACTAGGAATCGCCAATCGACGTGAAGGAAGTCAGGAGCTTCCTCGGACTCGCAGGTTATTACCGCAAGTTCGTAGAAGGATTCTCCCGCATCACGCGACCTATTACTCAGCTCTTGAAGAAAGGCAAGAAGTTCGAATGGACGCCGGAATGTGAAGCAAACTTCCAAGAGTTGAAGAAGAGGCTAACCATCGCCTCGGTATTGGCCACTCCAGATATCAGCAAGGAGTTCGTGATATATTGTGATGCCTCAAGGACCGGGCTAGGTGGGGTTGTAATGCAGGATGGTAGAGTCGTGGCATACTTGTCACGGCAACTGCGCCCGCATGAGGAGAACTATGCCACCCATGATCTCGAGTTGGCAGCAGTAGTGCATGCTCTAAAGACATGGCGACATTACCTTCTCGGGAAGCGATGTGAAATATACACTGACCACAAGAGTCTAAAGTATATCTTCACCCAAAGGGAATTGAATATGAGGCAACGGAGATGGTTAGAGTTAATCAAGGACTACGACCTCAGCATTCAATATCACCTCGGTAAGGCTAACGTAGTGGTTGATGCCTTGAGCCGGAAGACCAGCACCTTAAACGTCATGCTTAAGGAAAGGCGGCCTGCCTTATATGAAGAATTGGAGAACTTCGGGTTGGAAATAGTGGAATCTGGATTCCTAGATAACCTCGAAGTCAAACAAACGCTAGAAGACGACATCAAGGGAGCCCAGAAGGGCCACAAGAGCATTGAAGGTATCAAGAAGAAGATTCGAGAAGGCAAGGCCCCATGATTCTTGGAGGATGATCAAGGAGTGGTGTGGTTTGGGAAATGTTTATGCATACCCAACAAGGCTGAACTCAAGGATTTAATCCTACGGGAATCACATGATACACCCTACTCTATTCACCCCGGTGGTACCAAGCTGTATCAAGATCTCCAAGAAAGATTCTGGTGGCACGGCATGAAGAGGGAAATTGCGACGTATGTGGCCAAGTGCGTTGTGTGCCAGCAAGTTAAGGCTGAGCATCAGCGACCCGCAGGGCTGCTACAACCTCTCAAGGTGCCGGAATGGAAGTGGGACAAGGTAGGGATGGATTTTATTACAGGCTTACCAAGGTCTGGCAGGGGCCATAACTCGATATGGGTTGTTGTCGACCATTTGACCGAAGTGGCCCATTTCATCCCTGTCAACACCACATATGACGGGAACAAGTTGGCTAGTCTCTATATCGAGCGCATAGTAAGCCTTCATGGAGTTCCCAAGGAGATTGTATCTGATCGAGGCACGCAGTTCACGTCAAGGTTTTGGAGGAAACTTCAAGAGGCCCTCGGTACCAAACTCTCTTTTAGCACCGCCTTCCACCTGCAAACGGGAGGACAAACGGAAAGGGTGAATCAGATACTCGAAGATAAGCTCCGCGCATGCGTCCTAGCACATGGAGCCAAATGGGAAGACTGTCTGCCATTGGCTGAGTTTTCATACAACAACAGCTATCAGTCCAGTCTCTAGATGGCCCCGTTCGAAGTATTGTACGGACGGAAATGCCGCACCCCGCTCAACTGGTCTGAAACCGGAGACGGGCTAATTTTTGGACCAGAAGTTTTGCACAGGGTAGAAGAGAAGGTGCAACTAGTCCAAGAAAATCTGAAAGCAGCCAAGTCACGACAAAAGAGTTATGCGGACTCTCGCCGCAGGGATTTGGATTTCAATCTCGGAGATCTAGTGTACCTCCATGTCACACCTCTCAAGGGAACCAAGCATTTCCACGTTAAGGGGAAACTCGCTCCAAGGTTCATTGGGCCATTTAAGATCACAGCAAGGCGTGAAGAGGTCGCTTATCAGTTGGAGTTACGCCCGGAACTTTCGGGTGTGCACAATGTTTTCCACGTGTCACAACTTCGGAAGTGTCTCCAAAGCACCAAGTCGTTCCGATCCTTACAAGGACATTTATCACCAGGCCATTGACCTTCAGTCTGATCTCACCTACCGCGAGAGGCCAATACGCATTCTAGACGAAGCAAAAAGATGCACCAGGAGCCGCACTATCAAGTATTTCAAAGTTCAATGGAGCAACCACATCGAAGCCGAAGCTACATGGGAGCGTGAAGACTATCTCCGATCTGAGTTTCCACGCCTTTTTAGCACCTAGCTTAGGAATCTCGGGGACGAGATTCTTGTAAGGGGGATAGGTCTGTCACACCCTATTTTTGCTATCACTTGTTTGTATTGTGAAATTCTGAGCTTGTTAAAACTTTTTCAAAACTAATGTTGTGAGTGCCATGATTGACATTGTATGCTTGTATGCTGGATCATGTGAGGATTAAAACCCTAAAGTCTTTGGTAATATACTGATTTCCAAAAACCCTTGCTTATTTCTGATCAAGGTAAAACCTGCCTTGAGTTGCACTACATGTCCTTGATAGCAAGCAGTGCTTCTATTTGTATTTGGTAATCTGATTTTAACCTATCTTTTTTATTTCAAAACCACAAAAATAATTATTTTTGTGATTATTTTCCTAATTAAATAACATCTCCATTTCTAAGGCTGGAATTGGTATTCCAACATGGAAAAATACTTTTCTGCTTTAGAAAAATCTGATTAAATTTAGAGATGATGAGAAGAACATATATTTTGCATACATAGGATTTTAAACCCCATTTTATATTATATTTATTGATTAAAACTATAAAAGACATTTTTGTCTGTTTTGGCATTTTGAAATATTTCCAAAGGAAATATTCTCAATAAATTCCTAGAACATTCCAGTGATATCCCTAAGCCTTGTTTGGTGTCCACATAAAGTTTCACCTTGATCAAATGTGAATAAGGACCCCAAATAACCCAGAAATTGTGTTTGTCCAAAATCAAGTTAGAGCAACTCTACATAGCAAATTTCGTCCAATGATGCTAAAACTTTGCAGGAGTGCCTAATACCTCAAATGAGGGTTCCACACCAAAATTGGGATTTGTGGGAGTTAGTTTGCCCACACTCCCTTTGGAAGGGACAGATCTGGTCATATTGGAGTATTTTCAAGTTTACGAAGCTAAACTTGTCCTTTGGAGCTCAAAATTGGTGAAACTCCATGGTTTACCACCAAACCCAAACCTGTTAAGTTGCAGCACCAGTGGTGGGGTGCAACCACCTTAAGCCACTGTCGAACACCTTCTGACAGATAGGAAAAAGCCACCTTAGCCATAGCTAAACCAAACCCCTTTGCTTCGAACTCATAGATTAAGTGGCCAGCACCTGTGTCTAACCCCAGTCAACTGGCCCCTCACTGGTTCAAAGTGGAAAGGCCAAAACCCCAATTTAGATCTCAGTTCATGACTGAGAGCACCAGTATTTCTTGCCTCCCTTGACCAGTCGAAGCTCCCACAAGAACCAAACGGCTAGCCACACCCCCAGACAGTGTCAGGACATGCTATACACGTCCAAAGTGCCTCAGAGCGCACCAACATGTCGTGGCATGCCAAAACTGCACTCTGGGCGCGCTACTGGGAGTCACCGAGGTGGGAGCGACGCCCTCGGCCAATTCCAGCCTCCCCGAGATGTCTAACCTCTTCCCCGACAACCCTTCTGCATCGAGCAAGCCTCAGGGCCCCTCCTCTCCCACGCAAGAGCTCGCGCGAAGCGTGCCCGCGCGCACCGGAACCGGCCACTGTTGCGCGGCCACGAATGCTCGACTTCCCTCTCTCTCCCTCTGCAGCAGATGGTTCGGGCAGTCCAAAACCACGTCCTGAGACCGTGGTTTCGACCCCAGCCTCTCTCTGCACCCCCATGCGCGCCACGGTGAGTCACCGGCGTTCCCGAATCTGCTCACAGTCGCGGGCCTATAAATTGCCCTCCCCCTCGCTCCAGCTCCCCTCAGATAGCCTCACCACAATCACTAGTACCTCCCTAGCCACCCCAGCAACCTAGCAGAGCCCCGGTGCTCAAGATCGACCGAGGCCCCTCCGCCTCGGAGCTTCGGTCGATCTCCGGCTACACGACGGCTCCTGCGCCCCTCGACCCCCCAAACTGACCCTCTCCATCCCAGGAAACTTTCCCCCAACTCGCCCGAGCTTTTCCGTGTCTCTAGCCACCCCCTCGACCACCTCCCGAAACTCCTCCGCCAAGGCCTCCTCGTCACCGGCGAACCGCTGCCTCCCCGTCGTTGTTCCGACCACCAGCAGGTAGGCGACAGTAAGGCGAACCCATTCCAGTGCTCGTTGAGGCATGAGCGCGTCGGCAACCTCGTCGGCGTCCTCCTCCTCCTCTCTGGCCAGAGGTAGGAGATGACCCCGACAGGTGTGCCCCACCTGTCGGTGGCCCAGCCTCCTCCCCCGCGCTGACCTCGGCCGCTGACCGCAGGGCCCCGCGCGTCAGGTTCAAACCTGACGGCGCGCGCGCCTTGGCAGGCTGTCGGCTGGCCATGGGCCAGCCCAGCTCTGGGCCGAGCCAGGCCGGGAGTTTAGCCGGTTTTTCTTTTATTTTTAACCCTCGTTTCTAAAGATTTTTATAAAAACATTTAACCAGTGTAAAAATATGATTCTTCCACTCTTATTCTTCTAAAAATGCGTAGTATTTAATATTATGTTTGGAGGAATTTTCCAACAACTATTCTATTTTATATTAATAAAAAGGATTAAATTAAAATAGTTTTGCTTCTGTTTGGTTGATTTCAAAAATATTCCTTCAAGGAAAATTAAGGCAAATATTTTTAAAATGATACCTTAGATTTATCAGTAATAGAGAACATTTTTAAAATGAGTTTGTGGACTGTTTCTGTGTGAGCTATTTCTTATTTACTGTTTTATCGATGATAGAAAATCCGTGTGACGAGGGTATCGGAGCGGAAGACCTCGAAGACCCCGGATACTTAGCTGACCAAGGCAAGCAACCTTTTGACCATGACTGAGCATATGTTACTTTGCAAGTTAAAATAGCAAGTATTTCCGTTGCATATGATCATAAGTGCCGGTGATCATTTGATATGATTTTACCAAAGGCTCCCCCGGAGCACCTGCATTGAGCTTGACTCTACCCCTTGAGGGTCATGCTAGTACCTTGTTGACAAGTAAATATAGAAGTAGTATTATCATGAGCATGTTAATGACATAAAGCTAGAGTTTACTAAAACCCCATCGGGTGCCACTAATGCCCGAGGGTGATGATGAGTTAGGTGGTCACTTTTGGTGAAGTGATGCACCCGGTATTGGTGTGAGTATGGTTTCGGAAATGGGATTAGATTTATGATGTGCCGACCGTCCCAACCTTACCAGTACGACCACATTACCCCTTATGGGACGGGGCTATGTTAATTACTCTGGTCGGTGCTAGCAAAGAGCCACATTACTAGTGGCGGGAGTGATGTGTGGTCACTCTCGTGATGGGGTCGTGCCGGGTAGGACGACTATGCCATTTTTATTAGTTCCAGTCACACCGTTGGTCCCCGCATGGTTGGTACTGTCCAGAGTTGGTGCTCGTAATACGTACAACATGTGGGCTGGGTACCAATTGAGTGGACCTCCTTGTCTAGTATCGTTAGGGGAAATACATTGATCGGGTACTTACCTCGGGTATGTGATATACCGCGAGTCGTGGATGACACGGAAGTTTCCCGGATCTCATGGGTCCAGCGTACTACCTTTGCAGAGTGTAAACTATTCGAATAGCCGTGTCCACGGTCAAGGATAGTTGGGTAATCTTGCTTAAACTACGTCTAGTTGTTTCCGCATAAACCAAGTGTGTGTGTGTGCGTGTGTGTGTGGTGTTGAGAAATGTGTTGCTATGATAGCAATGATATGACCAAGTTCGGTGACTTGGCATATAGGGTGAACCCGGATGGCTCAGCCCTTGACAGATATATTGATATCTGTAACCTGTTCTTAAAAAGTAATTCTGTAACCTGATGCATATTCATCATCATTCCACCCAGATGAGTTACACTAAAGTTGCATGATATTGTTATCCTTCACTTTCGTTGATTATATCATGGGTTGTTTGCGAGTACATTCAAAGTACTCATTGGCTTGCCACTGGTTATGTTATTGACCAGACATGGAGGGACCGGAGTTTGGAGATGAGTACGTCTTCGGAGACGCCCGTGTGAACTAGGACGCTTCCAAGTCAGAATGCCTGTCGGTGTAGGCTGGATGGCATGTGCACCTGCTTAGCCCTTTGTTTTCCGCTATTAGTGTATCAGAGTGGTTTGGCCTTAGGCCCTGTCTTGTGAACTTGACCCTTCGGTCATGTGTTGTAATAATCGGTACTTGGATGTAAGACTCTTTTATTTGGTATCTATGTTCGGTGAGCATTGATCTCTGGGATCACTGAACACGGTGATTCTCGACTAGTAAGTCGTGGTCCCCACACAGGCACCTGCTGATGTTTTCTGTGTATCCGTTGCAACAGCGCCTGAAATAGTTGTGTCGATGGCACTAGGAATACTTCAGCTGTGGCTACGCCTTAAGGGACTTTCTAGGCAAGTATGCAAAGGATTTCCCCCGTGGCCTTGGAGCCTTGCATTGGTGTTCCCTCGAAGCGGAATGGGTGATGTACCACAGCAACGGTAAGTATTTCCCTCAATTTGAGAACCAAGGTATCAATCCGGCGGAAGAGTATCTCAAGATCCTGCACAAACACAAAAGCTTGCACCCAACGCTATGAAGGGGTTGTCAATCCATTATAGATTGTTTGCCAAGTGAGAATTGAAAGCAACAAAGTAACAAAGCAAAGTAAAAGCGTAGGTGTAAACGATGGATGTGAATAGACCCGGGGGCCGTAGTGTTTACTAGTTGCTTCTCTCATGAAAGCAAGTAGACGGTGGGTGAATAAATTACTGTCGAGCAATTGATAGAACCGTGCAAAGTCGTGACGATATCTATGCAATGATTATATCTATAGGCAGCACGTCCGAAACAAGTAGACCGATACTTTCTGCATCTACTACTATTACTCCACACGTCGACCGCTATCCAGCATGCATCTAGTGTATTAAGTCCATAAGAACAGAGTAACGCTTTAAGCAAGATGACATGATGTAGAGGGATAATCTCAAACCAATGATAAAAACCCCATCTTTTTACCCTTGATGGCAACTACTTGATGTGTGCCTTGCTGCCCCTACTTTCACTGGGAAAGGTCACCACATGGTAGAACCCAAAACCAAGCACTTCTCCCATTGCAAGAATCATAGATCTAGTTGGCCAAACAAAACCCAAGACTCGGAGAGACTTACAAGGATATCAAATCATGCATATAAGAAATCAGCAAAGACTCAAATATATATCATAGATAATCTGATCACAAATCCACAATTCATCGGATGTCGACAAACACACCGCCAAAGAAGATTACATCAGACAGATCTCCATGAAGATCATGGAGAACTTTGTATTGAAGATCCAAGAGAGAGAAGAAGCCATCTAGCTACTAACTACGGACCCGTAGGTCTGAAGTGAACTACTCACGAGTCACTGGAGGGGCTATGATGATGATGAAGAAGCCCTCCAACTCCAAAGTCCCCTCCGGCAGGGCGCCGGGATGGGTCTCCAGATGAGATCTCGCGGAAACGGAAACTTGCGGCGGCGGAAAAGTATTTTCGAGGCTCCCCTGATTTTTTGCGGAATATTTGGGAATTTATAGGCCAAAGACCTAGGTCAGGGGTCAGCCAGGGAGGCCACGAGCTTGCCCACCGCCGCCTCCCCCCTGGTGGCGTGGTGGGAGCTTGTGGGCTCCCTGGAGCCCACCTGGCTTGTCCCAAAGCTCCCCTGGTCTTCTTACGTTTGGGAAAAAACATTTCGGGGTTTTTATTCCGTTTGGACTCCGTTCCAAAATCAGATCTGAAAAGAGTCAAAAACAAGAAAAAAACAGGAACTGACACTTGGAACTGAATTAATAAGTTAGTCCCAAAAAAGATATAAAAGGTACATAAAACAACCAAAGAAGACAAGATAACAGCGTGAAACCATCAAAAATTATAGATACGTTTCAGACGTATCAAGCATCCCCAAACTTAACTCCTGCTCGTCCTCGAGTAGGGAAGTGATAAGAATGAATTTTTGATGCTTTCATGCTACCTAGCATAGGTGTCCTTTGTAATTACTCTTATGTGACGTGAATGTTCAGATCCATTAGATTCAGAACAATAGTTTGCTATTGACGTGGAACCAATAATAATTCAAGCAAACTAGCAAAGTAATCATGAACTTTCAAAATAACAAGGCCAAAAGAAAGTTATCCCTACAAAAGCATATAGTCTAGCTATGCTCTATCATCATTGCACAATGAATTTAAATCATGCACAACCCCGGTATTGGCCAAGTAATTGTTTCACACCTTTACTTTCTCAAACCTTTTCAACTCTCACGCAATACATGAGCGTGAGCCATGGTTATAGCACTATAGATGGTGTGGAATGTAGTGGAGGTTGCAAGACAAAAAGGAGAAGATAGTCACATTAACTAGGCATCTCAATGAGCTATGGAGATGCTCATCAATAGATATCAATGTGAATGAGTAAGGATTGCCATACAAATGATGCACTAGAGCTACTAGTGGGTGTGCATCCAACTTGCTTGCTCACGAAGACCTAAGGCAATTTTGAGGAAGCATATCATTGGAATATACAAGCCAAGTTAAATAATGAAAATTTCCCACTAGCTATATGGTGGTGACAAAACGAGAGACTCTCAATCATGAAGATCATGGTGCTTAATATGCACAAGTGTGGAAAAGGTGTTCGCATTGTCCCTTCTCTCTTTTTCTCTCATTTTTTAATTTGGTGGGCTCTTTGGCCTCTTTTTGTTTGTGGGCTTATTTGGCCTCTTTTATTTCCTCACATGGGACAATGCTCCATTAATGATGATCATCACACTTTCAACTCAAAACTTAGAGTAACGATGACTCTATATGGAATGCCTTCGGTAGTGTACCATGGCAATGATCTAGCATGGCATAGACATCAATGGAAACATCATGCTAGCTATCTTACGATCGTGCAAAGGCAAAGTAGATGTGGTGGCACATGTCATGGTGGTATTTGCATGGCAATATATCTCGGAATGACTTTGAAAAAGCCATAGTAGGTAGGTATGGTGGCTGTTTTGAGGGAGGCTAATGGTGGGTTTTGTGCACCGGCGAAAGTTGCACGGCACTAAGAAGATAGTGATGGTGTAAGGTGAAAGTGCATCTAAACCATGGACTCAACATTAGTCATGAAGAACTCATATACTTGTTGCAAAAAATTTATTAGTAATCAAAACAAAGCATTCAACGCATACTCCTAGGGGAAGGGTTGGTAGGTATAAACCATCGTGCGATCCCGACCGCCACGCAAAGGATGACAATCAATATACTAATCATGCTCAGATTTCATCACATAGCGGTTCACCATACGTGCATGCTACGGGAATCACTAACTTCAACACAAGTATTTCTAGATCCACAACACCTTATTAGCATGACTTTCAATATTACCATAACCAAAACTCAAAACTAATTGAGATGAATCAAACTTCTCTAACTATTCAATGCACATGAAGGTGGAAGTTTCCGTATCCCTTTGGATAACTACCCCTTTTGAGACTACTTTCAAAGCATAGATCAACTACCAATCCACGCACCGCTGTGCTCTAAAAGATATAAGTGAAGCACATAGACCAAAAGTATCTAGCTCAAAAGATATAAGTGAAGCACATGTGAGCTGAATTGTCTACCAAAAGATATAAGTGAACCTCGACAAAATCATGGTGTGTGCATGTATCTCTCTCTAGGTGTGCAGCAAGGATGATTGTGACACAACAAAAATAAAAGACTCCTACGATACAAGATGCTCCAAGCAAAAATACATAACATGTGGTGAATAAAAATATAGCCCCAAGTAACGTTACCGATGGATTGAAGACGAGAGAGGGGATGCCTTCCTGGGGCATCCCCAAGCTTAGGCTTTTACGGCATCCTTGAGTCTCTTGGGGTGCCTTGGGCATCCCCAAGCTTGAGCTCTTGCCACTCTTTATCTCTTTGTCCATAAGAACTTCACCCAAAACTTGAAAACTTCACAACACGAAACTTAAACAGAAACTCATGATAACATTAGTACAAGAAAGCAAACCACCACTTCCTTAGGTACTGTAGCAAACTTAAATTCTACTTGTGCTGATGTAGGGTTACTGTACTTTCAATCTTCCATGGCTAATACCCCCCGATACTATCCATAGTTTCATCAAAATAAGCAACCAACACAACAAAAACAGAATCTGTTAACAACAGACCAGTCTGTAGCAATCTCTATATTTCGTATACCTCTAGTACTTCACAAATTCTGACAAATTACGAAATTTTGAAGAATTTGCATAGCAATCAGCAGTAGAAATAATCAAATCAAAAGCTCTTACAGAAAAGAAATGAAAATTCTTTTCGTGATCAGAAAGTTTGTGTCTTTTCCAGCATGACCAAACGATCATCCCCAAGACTAATCATAACGGTTTTGCTTGGCACAAACGCAAAAAGAAACACAAAAACACAATCATAACAGAATTATGAAAGTGTGGAAAACACAAAATAGAAAGAAAAATGATAGATTCGTTGGGTTGCCTCCCAACAAGCGCTATTGTTTAACGCCCTTAGCTAGGCATTGATTTCAATGATGCTCACACAAAAGACATGAATTGAAGCACAACGAGAGCATCATGGAGCATATGGCTAGCACATTTAAGTCTAAACCACTTCCTATGCATAGGGATTTTGTGAACAAACAACTTGCTGGAGCATGAATCAACTAGCATAGGAAGGCAAACCAAGCATAGCTTCAAAAATTTCAACACATGGAGAGGAAGCTTGATACTATTGCAATAAGTAGAAGCACATGATCCTCTCTCATAGTAATTTTCAGTAGCATCATGAATGAATTCAACAATATAACCAGCACCTAAAACTTTCTTTTCATGATCTACAAGCATGCAAAGTTGACCCTCTTTAAAAATAGTGGGATTATCATCAACTAAAGTCATGACGTCTCCAAACCCACTTTCAATATTGTTGCAAATATCATATTCATCATAAGGTTTGAACAAATTTTCAAGATCATAAGAAAGATCATCACCCCGATCATGATTATTGCAACAACTAGTGGTCAAAGCAAAACTAGCATCCCCAAGCTTAGGGTTTTGCATATTTTCAGCATGATTGTCACTAATAGAATTTACAGTGAAACCATTGCAATCATGCTTTTCATCCAAGGAGCCCTCGTGAATCACTTCATGAATTTATTCCTCACAATTTTCACATTCACGCATCTTAAGCAAAACTCCATAGAAATAGTCAATTGTCCTCAACTCACTAGCAATTCGTTCAACAATAGTGGGTCTCTTAAAGAGACCAGCTAGTGGATGAGGATCCATATCAATGGATTTTTAGCAAGCAAAGATGCAAGCTAAACGAAGGGACATGGTAACACAAGCAAACTGAAAGCGAGCGGAAGAAGGGCGAACGGAAAAAGGAAAATGGAAACACAAATGTGAAGTGTGGGAGAGGAAAATGAGAGGCAACTGGAAACAAAAGTAAAAGCAAGAGAAGAGTTTGTGAGACCTACTTGGATAGATCTTGATTTCTCCTCCCCGGCAACGGCGCTAGAAATACTTCTGATGTTTGTTGTGTATCCCTTGCAACGGTGCCAGAAATAGTTGTGTCGACGGCACCAGGAATCCTTCAGCTGCGGCTATGCCTTAAGGGACTTCCTAGGCAAGTATGCAAAGTATTTCCCCCGTGGCCTTGGAGCCTTGCGTTGGTGTTCCCTCGAAGCGGAAAGGGTGATGTAGCACAGCGACGGTAAGTATTTCCCTCAGTTTTAGAACCAAGGTATCAATCCGGCGGAAGAGTATCTCAAGATCCTGCACAAACACAAAAGCTTCCACCAAACGCTATGAAGGGTTTGTCAATCCCTTATAGATTGTTTGCCAAGGGAGGACTGAAAGAAACAAAGTAACAAAGCAAAGTAAAAGCGGAGGTGTAAACGATGGATGTGAATAGACCCGGGGGCCGTAGTGTTTACTAGTGGCTTCTCTCATGAAAGCAAGTAGACGGTGGGTGGACAAATTACCGTCGAGCAATTGATAGAACCGTGCAAAGTCGTGACGATATCTATGCAATGATTATATGTATAGGCATCACGTCCGAAACAAGTAGACCGATACTTTCTGCATCTACTACTATTACTCCACACATCGACCGCTATCCAGCATGCATCTAGTGTATTAAGTCCATAAGAACAGAGTAACGCTTTAAGAAAGATGACATGATCTAGAGGGATAATCTCAAACCAATGATAAAAACCCCATCTTTTTGCCCTAGATGGCAACTACTTGATGTGTGCCTTGCTGCCCCTACTGTCACTGGGAAAGGTCACCACATGGTAGAACCCAAAACCAAGCACTTCTCCCATTGCAAGAATCATAGATCTAGTTCGCCAAACAAAACCCAAGACTCGGAGAGACTTACAAGGATATCAAATCATGCATATAATAAATCAGCAAAGACTCAAATATATATCATAGATAATCTGATCACAAATCCACAATTCATTGGATCTCCACAAACACACCGCCAAAGAAGATTACGTCGGATAGATCTCCATGAAGATCACGGAGAACTTTGTATTGAAGATCCAAGAGAGAGATGAAGCCATCTAGCTACTAACTACGGATCCGTAGGTCTGAAGTGAACTACTCACGAGTCATTGGAGGGGCGATGATGATGATGAAGAAGCCCTCCAACTCTGAAGTCCCCTCCGGCACGGCGCCGGGAAGGGTCTCCAGATGAGATCTTGCGGAAACGGAAGCTTGCGGCGACGGAAAAGTATTTTTGAGGCTCCCCTGATTTTTTGCGGAATATTTGGGAATTTATAGGCCAAAGACCTAGGTGAGGGGGCGGCCAGGGAGGCCACAAGCTTGCCCACCGCCGCCTCCCCCTGGTGGCGTGGTGGGAGCTTGTGGGCTCCGTGGAGCCCACCTGGCTTGGCCCAAAGGCCCCCTGGTCTTCTTCCGTTCGGGAATAAATCATTTCGGGGTTTTTATTCCGTTTGGACTCCGTTCCAAAATCAGATCTGAAAAGAGTGAAAAACACGGAAAAACAAGAACTGGCACTTGGCACTGAATTAATATGTTAGTCCCAAAAAATATATAAAAGGTACATAAAGCAACCAAAGAAGACAAGATAACAGCGTGAAACCATCAAAAATTATAGATACGTTTGAGACGTATCACCTGCCAATCATCTTTATGCAACAAGTTGCATGTTAGTCTATGAAACCGGTCTCCCGTAAGCGTACGAGTAATGTTGGTCCGGGCCGCTTCAATCCAACAATACCGCCGAATCAAGAAAAGGCTAAGGAGGGCAGCAAATTGAACATAAACACCCACAAAATCTTTTGTGTTCTACTTGAGATATCATCTACGCATGAACCTAGCTCTAATACCACTGTTGGAGAATGTCGCATGGGAAACAAAATATTTCTTACGCACATGCAATACCTATCCATGGCGATGATGACCTACGAGAGGAGAGAGTGAATCTACATACCCTTGTAGATCGCTAAGCGGAAGCGTATATAACGCGGTTGATGTAGTGGAACATCTTTGCAATCCAAATCGCAGCCCGTCCCACGATCTCATCACGATCTGTCCCGCGATCCTATCACGATCCATCCCGATCTAGTGCCGAACGGACGGCACCTCCCCGTTCAGCACATGTATAACTCGATGATGATCACCGCCTTCTTGATGCAGCAAGAGGGCGGAGAGATATATGAGTTTTCCAGCACGGCAGTGTGGTGGTGGTGGTGGTGAACTAATCAAGCAGGGCTTTGCCTAAGCACCGCCGAATTAGACTAGAGGAGAAACAGATCTAGAGGGAGACAGAGGTAGTCGTGGCTGATTTCTTTGTATCCAAAAACCCTCAATACCTCTAGTATATGTAGGAAGAGGGAGGGAGGAGGTTGCTCCCTAGGGTTTACCCCTTCGGGTCGGCCAAAGTGGGGAGGAGAGGAGGAATCCTCCTCCAGTCCTAATAGGATTAGGCTTCCTTCCTTGCCACTTGGAAACTGTTTCCACCTTTGGCCTTTTTGCCTTATTCCTCCACTCCAGCCGCATGGGCCCTTAGGGGAGGCTTAGAACAGCCCACTAGGGGCTGGTCTACCTCCTATCACAGCCCATGAAGCCTTTGGGTCGTCACACCCCTCCCGGTAGTCCCCCGGTACCCTCCCAGCGCTCCCGGTACACAACCGATGAGCCCGAAACTTTTTCGGTGACCAAAACAGGACTTCCTATATATCAATCTTTACCTCCGGACCATTCCGGAGCCCCTCGTGATGTCCAGGATCTCATCCGGGACTCCGAACAACCTTCGGTCACCAACACCTATAACTCAACTATACTGAAACGTCACCGAACCTTAAGTGTGCAGACCCTGCGGGTTCCAGAACTATGTAGACATGACCTGAGACATTCTCCGGTCAATAACCAATAGCGGGACCTGGAGACCCATATTGGCTCCTACATTTTCTACGAAGATCTCTATCGATTGAACCTATATGTCAAGGATTCATTTAATCCCGTATGTAGTTCCCTTTGTCCTTCGGTATGTTACTTGTCCGAGATTCTGTCGTCGGTATCTCAATACCTAGTTCAATCTCATTACCGGCAAGTCTCTTTACTCGTTCTGTAATACAAGATCCCGTGACTAACTCTTTAGTCACATTTCTTGCAAGGCTTATTGTGATGGTGTATTACTGAGTGGGCCCCGAGATACATATTCTTCACACGGAGTGACAAATCCCAGTCTTGATCCATGCCAACCCAATAGACACCTTCGGAGATACTTGTAGAGCACCTTTATAGTCACCCAGTTACATTGCGATGTTTGATACACACAAGGTATTCCTTCGGTGTCCGGTAGTTGCATGATCTCATGGTCATAGGAATAGATACATTGACATGGAGAAAACAGTAGCAAAAAACTGACACGGTTATATGCTACATTCATAGTTTGGGTCTTGTCCATCACTTCATTCTCCTAATGATGTGATCCCGTTATCAAGTGACAACACTTGTCTATGGCCAGGAAACCTTGACCATCTTTGATCAACGAGCTAGTCAACTAGAGGCTCACTAGGGACCGTGTGTTGTCTATGTATCCACACATGTATTTGAGTTTCCAATCAATACAATTCTAGCATGGATAATAAATGATTACCATGAACAAGGAAATATAATAATAACTAATTTGTTATTGCCTCTAGAGCATATTTCCAACAATAGATTTCCTGTAGATTAGTTTGAGTGTAGTCCATGAAGAGGAATGCTTCAAACTAACTATTTTCATCTGATAATACTTCAAACACCAAAAATAAAGGAAGTTTGTTATAAAGTTCAAGTGTGATCAAGTTATTACAATATTTGGTCATGATTCAATCATGAAAAAGTATGCATTGGAAATTATAATGACCAACCCTATTGCAAAGTTCACAAGTAATGTGATGAGGAGGGCATAATTCACTAGCAAATTCATCTATCCATTTAAGCCACCAATTGGTTTATCATGTTTATGCTTCTTACAAAATATATCATCCCTATAAGGCGTGTATTCACAAATTTTATTCACTCCACAAAAAATGACATGCTTATAGGAAATCTTTTTATCATGACTAGTGCAATCGTCATTAGCATCATGGATATTCAAGGAATTCATACTAACATCATTCCTACCATGCTCATCATTCAAGGATTTAATGCCAAATATTTTATTGAACTCTTCTTATAACACTTCGGCACAATTTTCCAATCCATCATTTTCATGAAATACATTATAAAGATGAAGAATTTGAGGTAACGTAACTTCCATTTTTTGTATTTTTCTTTTATAAACGAAACTAGTGATAAACAAGAAACTAAAAGATTCAATTTCAAGATCTAAAGATATACCTTCAAGCACTCACCTCCCCGGCAACGGCACTAGAAAAGAGCTTGATATCTACTATAGAACTTATTTATTGTAGATGGTATTAGGCCTCAAAGTGCAGAGTTCTGTAGGACAACAAAAATTTTCCCTCAAGTGGATGGCCTAACGTTTATCAATTTGTGGGAGGTGTAGGATGAAGATGGTCTCTCTCAAGCAACCCTGCAATCAAATACAAGAAATCTCTAGTGTCCCCAACTAATAATCCCCAAGTGCACGGAATCATTGTAGTAGTTTCCAAAGATGGAAGTGGTAAGTATGGAGTGTCAAACCCACAAGGAGATAAAGCTAAGTTTAATATTTCCTCAAGTCCTATCTGCCACTGATACGACTCTACATACACTCAACATTTGCTTCTATCTAGTAACGAGAAATGAATTAGTGTTATGGGCATGGAGAGGATAGCTTTGCATGATATTGGAGAACTAAAATATGAAAATAATTTTTGCACTAAATAGGGTTAGAATATATTACAATATATTACAAATAGAGAGTGTGAAATAATGATGTTATTGTGTGCGGAATCATCCTATGAAATTGATAACAAGAACGGTAATCATTCTTGCAAATTTTATATGAGGGAGAGGCATGAGCTAACATACTTTCCGTACTTTGATCATATGAACTTATGATTGGATCTCTAGCAAGCATCCACAACTACTAGAGACACTTAAGGTAAACCCAACCATAGCATCAAACATCAAGTCCCCTTTACTCCCATACATAAACAACCCCCTAACTCGGGTGTAAGCTTCTATCACTCTAGCCACCCACTATAAGCAAATCATGAACATATCGCAACACCCTCCAGCGTGAATCCTTCACGTGTGCGCCTCATGGAAGGAACTTTAAGATAGCAGCAAAATAAAACATACACTCAAACCATTCAAGATCATCAATCAACCCAAATGACAACATATATCTACTCGAACATCATAGGATGGAAACACATCACTGATTAATTATATGTGGCATGAAACACCATGCTCTAGTAGGGGATTATAGAGGGGTGCGGGAGAGTAGACCTATGAAAAGAGATAAGCAAGGTGATGAAGACGGTGATGTTGATGAACACGATCACCATGGTGATGGCTCCCCCGGTGGCACTCTAATGCCATCGGAAGAGAGTGAGAGAGTCTCCCCTCATAGGGTTACTTCTCCATGGCCTCTCCCCATATAGGGAGAGGTTCTCATCTAGTCCTTGGCCTCCATGGCTCTCGGAGGGGCGAGAGCCCCTCTGAGATTGGATCTCTCTCTCTATTTCTCTCCTGTTTTTGCTCATGTTTTCTAGCCCTTCACCGTTTCTTAAATATCCGGAGATGCGTAACTCCAATCGGGCTGAAATTTTGAGAGGACTTTTATGGGGAAAATATATTTCTTGCTACGAAATAAGGGCCTCAAACGACTTAAGGTCTGGCCACAATCCATCAGGGCACCCCCTCCCCCCCCCAGGTCGTGCCCTTTTGGCTTGTGGATCCCTCGGGTATCGTCTTGCGTTGATTCCAACTCCCAAAATTTAGATATATTCCAAAAAAATTCTCCATAAATTTTTATTACGTTTGGAGTCTTTTGATATGGATTTTGTGTGAAACAAAAAAACACAAAAAACAGGTACTGGCACTAGGTAGAGGATATGTAAGTTAGTCCCAAAAAATAATATAAAATGTTGCCAAAATTATATGAATGTTGTAGAATATTGGTATAAATACTTCATAAATTATTGATACATTGAAGACGTATCAGCATCCCCAAGCTCAATTCCTTCACGTCCTCGAGTAGGTAAATGATAAAAGAAATGATTTATGAAGTGTGAATGGTAGCATAGTATATAATTTTGACCAATGTTACTTCCAATCACTTTTTCTAGCATCATAAAACAACAAATCTTTTCTCATAGAAGTTATCATGATCAAGTAAAAAGCTATTCACATGTTAAAGGTTAGACAATAAACTTTCTTGAAAAACTAGAAAACTATGTTTTCAGTCATCAAATAATTAAAATTTATCTTATTTTTAGGAAGGGTCTATGTAAGAGCTTATATTTAGCAAATTTCACATACTCAACAGTCATTTAGTCTTCCATGATTACTCACAGTGAAGGCATATTTTTAGAACAAGCAATTTCACTTAAACACATAGGAAGATAGGACCATAATGTTCCACCTCCCAACTTATATATCTCAGGGATAATGTCAACAATAATGAATCATGATCACCTATATCCAAGTGGATATGTGTCTGGATCTTTCCCCACCACATGATGCTTGCCAACTAAAGAATTAATAGATTGGAATAGGGATGAACATTATTGAATCTTGCATAAAAGTAAAAACAAAAAAGTAAAAGGTGGGCCCTTCGTAGAGGGAAGCAGACGTTTTCATGCGCTTTTTATTTTTGGATGTGCAATCTCTTAATGAAAAGGAATGTCACTTTATATTGCCCCTTGTGATAGCAAACTTTATTATGCAGTTTGTCGCTTTTATTTCTTTGCCATCACAAGATCGTACAAAGCTTATTTTCCCTTGCAATAAAAGATCATACATGTTAAGAGTAATTTTTATTGTTTTTTGCACCTATGATAACTTACTTGAAGGATCTTATTCAATCCATACTTAGGTATGGTGGACTATCATGGCAAAAAACTAGGTTTAAGGGTTATGTATGCACAAGTGGTATCTCTACTTATTGAGAATTTGGGGCTACCAAAAGATCCTAAGCGAGCACCACATTTCAGCGGATCCATGACAACATAACTACTATGTGGATATAAAAAAACATAACCATTATGTTGTCTTCCTTGTCCAACGTCAACTACTTAATCAAGTTTGAAAATAATTAATGGTTGTGCACAATTATAGAAGATGTCCAAGATACTATGTTTATATGTGAGATCTCTCTTCCTTGAAAATAATTAATGGATGTTCACATAAGTACATGAAGCATTCTATAAAGTCATACTCAAAGATTTAAGTGAAGCGCATGAAGTATTCTATAATAAGCCAAGGATTATCTCATACCAAAATGGTGCATAAAATAAAGAGGAATAGTAACCAAAAATATGCTCCAAGAATAACACATGTGAATGAATGAAAACTTAGGATCGACATTGGCTAACCGATAATTGTTGACGGAGAGAGGTGGCATGCATCCCCATGCTTAGATGCATGAAACTTCTTGTAATATTTACTTGGGGTGCCATGGGCATACCCAAGCTTGAGATTTTGTATCCCGTTCAATCCTCTCATATCCCGGTTTCAACTAAGGCTCAAAAACTTCATACACACAAAACTTGAAAACAGCTCGTGAGATAGGTTAGTACACATAAGAATAAATCTACACTTCATGTACTGCCAAGACAAGTTGCATAATAATTTTAGAAAAATAGGTATTATACTATCATTTCCACAATTATATCTACCAATATAAGCTATGAAAATACTAGGATAAGTAGATAACAAAACTATGACAGCAACATGTCTAAACATGATAGTTTGTAGAAATTCATTTACATAGTGTACTTCTGTATCTCTAATTTTTTTGAAAATTCAGCACAAGCTATATAATTTTTACTACCTACTGTATAAAAATTTCAAAAACTTTCCACGTTCCTGTAAAACATTATATTTGAAATGTTGCAGTATAAGTTTCTATTTTTATACAACACACCTCACACATGCAATTTAAGCATTATAGAGACAATTCTTGGAAATTTTTATTGAGAAACAAGATTATAAGTAACATCAAGCAAATACTAAAAAAATGATCCTCCAAGAAAAACTCATGTTATGTGATGAATAAAATATAGCTCAAAGTAAGATATACCAATAGTGTTGAAGACGAAAGAGGGGATGCCTTCCTGGGCATACCCATGCTTAGACGCTTGAGTCTTTCTTGGATATTACCTTGGAGTGCCTTGGGCATACCCAAGCTTAGGGTCTTAACACTCCCAATTCTCTTCATGTCGGTATCTCACCCAAAACTTGAAAACTTGAATCACAAAAAACTTAATAGAAACTTCATGACATCCGTTAGTATAATAGGAAAATCATAAACTTTAGGTACTGTTATAAATTGATTCATATTTAACTATTGCATACTGTAGTGTATTCTAACTTTTCCATGTCTTATACGCCCTGATATAATCCATAGCATCATCAAAACAAGGAAACTACGCTAGCAAAAATAGAATATATATATAATTGAATAGTCTAATGATCAGCACAAATACCAAACTTATCTACTCAAAAAAATCTGAACAATTAGTATGTCCTGGGTAGTTTGTATATTAATGTTGTGTCAAAAATTCAGGTCAAAATATGTTCTAGTAAAATCACAGAAATTCTGCACTGAACGTTAGAGTTTCTGTTTTTGCACCGTATCAATTATACTTATCATCCAAATCATCCCAAAGGCTTTACTTGGAACATTATTGAAATAAAAGAAACAAAACATGATTACTACAGTAGCTTTATCATGTTAACACACAAAACTGAAAGGATAAGTGTTGGGTTGTCTCCCAACAAGCGATTTTCGGTAAAGCCTTTTAGCTAGGCATGATAATTTCAATAATGCTCACATACGGATAGTTGATGAAACATGCAACAGAGCATCATGAATATGATGACAAGCACATTATTTTTATGGTATAGTGGTATATACAAGGGGATAATTATTTTTATGAGAAACTTCCATGAAAAATTCTACACTGTTTCCATGAACATGAACACAAGTGTTCAAGGTCGATCCTCACTTCTTCGATGCATAACTTTCCAATCACTTCTCTTGTAAGAGGCAAGTAAATTTGTTTCTTTTCATAATTTTTCAATTTTTTTTGTTTCACCCACAACTAAAGAAAGAAAACAATAAAACTGAAATAAAACAAATCATACATGAAAATATTAACCTTACGATTTTGCTCCTCGGCAACGACGCCAGTAAAGAGCTTGATAATCCCCAAGTCCAGGGAATCATCGTAACACTTTCTAAAGATAGAAGTGGTAAGTATGGACTATCGAACCCACAAGGAGCTAAAGGTAAGATCAATATTTTCTCAAGTCCTATTTGCCACCGATACGACTCTACATACACCGAACGTTTGCTTCTATCTAGTAATGAGAAATAAAATTCTGTTGTGGGTATGGAGAGGATAGCTTTGCATGATATTGGAGAACTAAAATATGAAAATAGTTGCTGCACTAAATAGAGTTCGAATATATTACAAATAAAGAGTGTGGAATAATGATGGTATGATTTGCATAATCATCGTAGACAATTGATAACAAGATTGGTAATCATTCTTGCAAATTTTATATGAGGGAGAGGCATGAGCTAACATACTTTCGGTACTTGGATCATATGAACTTATGATTGGATCTCTAGCAAGCATCCGCAACTACTAGAAATCATTAAGGTAAACCCAACCATAGCATTAAACATCAAGAACTTTACTCCCATACGTAAACAACACACTTAGTTGGGTGTACGCTTATGTCACTCTAGCCACCCACTATAAGCGAACCATGAACATATTGCAACACCATCCATCCTGAATCCTTCACGTGTGCGCCTCATGGAAGGCACCATAGGATATCACCAAAATAAAATTCACACCCAAACCAATCAAGATCATCAATCAACCCAAAGGACAACATAGATCTGAGAAAATATCACAGGATGGCTACACATCATTGATTAATAACATGTGGCATGAAACACCATATTCAAGTAGGGTATTACATTGTGGTGCGGGAGGGTGGACTGCTGAAAAGAGATGAGAAAGGTGATGAAGATGGTGATGTTGATGAAGACGATCACCGCGGCGATGTCTCCCCGGTGGCACTCCGGCGCCGCTGGAAGAGATGGGGAGAGAGTATCCCCCCTTAGGCTTCCTCCTCCATTGCATAGCCCCATAAAGGGAGAGGTTCTCCCTCTGGTACTTGGCCTACATGGCTCTTGGAGGGCCAAGAGCCCTTCCGAGATTGGATCACTATCTCTCTGTTTCTCTCCTGTTTTCGTAGTTGTTTTCTGGCCCTTCACCGTTTCTTAAATATTTGGAGATCCGTAACTCCGATCGGGCTGAAATTTTAAGTTGATTTTTATCGGGAAAATATCTTTCTTGCGGCAAAAGAAGGGCCTCAACTGACTTAAGCGATGGCCACAAGCCATCATGACGCCCCCAGGTTGCACCCTGTTGGCTTTTGGTGCCCTCGCGCATCATCTTGCCTTCATTCTGACTCCCAAAAATCACATATAATCCAAACAAGTCTACAAAACTTTTTATCGTGTTTGTAGTCCGTTTGATATGGATTTTCTGCGAAACAAAATGCACACAAAAAACATGAACTGGCACTCCGCACTGGATAAGTAAGTTAGTCACAAAAATAAAATAAATGTTGCCAAAATTATATGAAAGTTGTAGAATATTGCATGAATACTTCATAAATTATCGATACGTTGAAGACGTTTTACCAACACACCCAATACAATGGTAAATTTGATAGGGTGCACTAGTTCGACAAAGAGATGGTGATACAAGTGTGGTATGGATAGTAGATATAGGTTTTGTAATCTGATAATATAAAAACCACATGTTAAAAATAGAAGCTAGCGAGAAAACCATTATATCAATCTTGGAAACAAGTCCTAGGGTCCATACTTTCACTAGAGCAATCTCTCAACATCGTTGACATAATTGAATCATATAACCACATAAAAATTGCATAAGCCACCATTTGCAGTTCATTTTTTTGCCTTGTGGTCATCTTAGGCGGTATGATGAGGACATCGACACTATTGTTACACCTCATATACCTCTTGAGCTTGTGTTGGTTCTCCCTTGAAGAGGAAAGGGTGATGCAGCGAAGTAGATAAGTATTTCCATCAGTTTGTTGAGAACCAAGGTATCAATACAGTAGGAGGAACTATCAAGGCTCCAATAGTAGTACCTACACAAATAATCAAACACTTGCACCCAACGCTATAAAGGGGTTGTCAATCCCTTCAGAGTTATTTGCAAGCATTTGATCTAATAGATATAGGTATAAAATAGTGATAGATCTAAAAGTAAAACAAAAGTAAATAAATCATAGGAAGGTATTTTTGGTTTATAGATCTGAAAATATATTATGGAAAATAGACTCGGGGGCCATAGGTTCACTAGAGGCTTCTTTCATAAAGGAAAATAATACAGTGGGTGAACAAATTACTGTCAAGTAATTGGTAGAAAAGCGATTAATTATGAAGATATCCAAGGCAATGATTATGCATATAGGCATCACGTCCGTATCAAGTAGACTGAAACGATTCTACATCTATTACTATTACTCCAAACATCGACGGACTCCTGCCTGCATCTAGAGTATTAAGTTCATGAAGAACAGAGTAACGTGTTAAGTAAGATGACATGATGTAGAGGGATAAACTCAAGCAATACGATGAAAACCCCATCTTCTTATCCTTGATGGCAACAATACAATATGTGCCTTGCTACCCCTACTATCTCACTGGATGAGGACACCGCAAGATTGAACCCAAAACTAAGCACTTCTCCCATTGCAAGAATTACCAATCTTGTTGGCCAAACCAAACAAATAATTCAAAGAGACTTGCAAAGATATGAAATCATGCATATAAGAATTCAGAAGAGACTCAAATAATATTCATAGATAATCTCAACACAAACTCACAATTCATCGGATCTCGACAAAAACACCGCAAAAGAGTATTACATTGGATAGATCTCCATGAAGATCATGAAGAACATGGTATTGAAGATCAAAGAGAGAGAAGAAGATATCTAGCTACTAGCTATGGACCGGTAGTTCTATGGTGAACTACTCACACATCATCAGAGGGGCAATGGAGTTGATGTAGATGCCCTCCGTGATCAATTCCCTCTTCGGCAGATTACCGGAAAAGTCTCCTAGATTGGATCTCTCGAGAACAGAGGCTCTCGACGGCGTAAAAGTATTTTTGTGGCTCTCTTTTCGTGATACAGGAATATTTGGGAATTTATAGGCCAAGAATTAGGGTTAGGAGACCTACAGGGGGGCCCACAAGCCAGGGGGTGTGGCCGCCCCCCCAGGGAGCGCCCTGCAGGCTTGTGGCCTCCCGGCAACTTCCTTGCCCCCTACTCCAAGCCTGTTTCGTGTCTTCTAGTCCAAGAAAAATCTTTCCAGAGATTTTATTCCGGTTGGACTCCGTTTTATATTCCTTATCTCCAATATTCAAAAAAGTGGGAAAAAACAGAAACTGGCATTAGGCTCTGGATTAATAGGTAAGTCCCAAAAATAATACAAAATAAAATATAAATGCACATAAAACATCCAAAACAGATAATATAATAGCACGAAACAATAAAAAATTATAGATACGTTGGAGACGTATCACTATACCTACTGGACCAGTTACTAGTGCTCGCACACGCCAATTGAATTACCAGGTACTTTCGTTTCTTGGAAATCTTTCTAATGTTCATGAACATATGATGATGCCTAGATTAGATACTTTTGTTTTGCTTATGAATGAAAGACCTAGCATGGACAAGGAGGATGGCCATTGTAGCGGGATCAAGCATGGATGGGAAGGTGCACACGCGGGAAAGAACAAGGGAGCTTCCAATGGTGATTTTCAGACTTTGAAGCCAGCATAAGGAAAGCATGAAGGCTTGGACGAAATATACAAGATGTCACTTCATAAATTTTGTCCACAGGTTATTATAGGTGCTGGTGTTGGTGTTCTTGGAATGGGGTTACCCAGACCTACCTGCCTCCGGCCCAGGGCTGGCCCATTTCATCGACCTAAAACCAACGGGCCCGGCATCACTTATGACAAGGCCCTCCCAAGGGACCAAGCCTCGCGAGGAGGAGTAGCATCAAGACCCGTAGGGGGCCTCCTCCGAACCCCTCCGGAGCAGCGGATAATCTGAGGCAAGGTCCCGCCTGAGGAGTCAAGGGTGACGCAAGGGAAGGACAGGCAATCAGCAGACAGCATAGCGGAGCGGTTTCCCCTTTGGTGCAAAGGGGGCAAGGACGAACGTAGGTTCCCAAGGCATCTTCTAAAGGTTTCCATTCTGGTGTAACAAGACCCTGGCCGCCCGCCGGTAGGACGGACATCATCCCTGGGCCAGCCCCTGCAGCACTGGCAGCTACTTTGCACGTGAAGACCACTTTTGGACAGGGGAAGCATGTTCCCATGTCCCCCTTTGAAATTGGCCGTTGTGGGATCCCTTCCCGCCGAAACTATAAGGGAAGAGGACCAGGGTCGCCGCTATAAAGAGAGGTTAGGTTGCTTCCTAGGAGGGGGTCCGATCTGAACCCCGAAACCATTCATTCACCCATCGTCACACCACTAAGGCCACCTAGCCTCAGGAGGCCAAAGAACACTGTACTAGTTCATCTACCAGCCCCCATGGGAGGCAATCCACCGAAGGAGGAGTAGAGTTTTACGCTTCGCAGCGGCCCAAACCGGGGTAAACTGTTTTCTTCTGTGTTTCCCTCACCATCGAGTGAGTTCTCTATCGTCGTCATTGAGTAGCATGCTAGGCGAGGTTAAGCCATGCGATATCTTCATACAAGGGGCTGCGAGCAATGGGGCACCTCCTATGCTAGGCGGGGCTGAGAGCGACGCGCCTCGTGCAGCCCTCCTCCTCCTCTAGGTTCCGACAGCCGGCCCCGAGACGCATCACGCTGACAACCACCAGGGGCGCGAAGAGAACGGCGGCACGATCGATGCACACACCGGTGTGCAACACCAAGACCAAGACGGCCCCGGACGGCCCGGGGTGGCCACACAGGAGCCTCCCTCCGGCGCAGCCAACTGAGGGCGGAGGCGTCGGCGCGGGCGAACTACGACAATGGAGACATGCTGGGGCACCAAGGGGGGAATCAGCATAGAGCAGTGCCAGGACCAACCAACTGCAACAACAGGAACAAGCGACTTCGCGTGGAGGCTTATCGCATGAAGATCTCCGAGCAGTACGGTCGGGGGATCCCCCTCCAACACCAAGAGGGACCGCCACCATTGCTCTGTTGAACGGCCACGGAGGACAATCGAACACCTACATGGAGTCGTACGTGCTGGAGTATGCGGCATCACCTAACCCTCCCGACCAGGAAGAACTTCAGGCGTCCCCCACGGGCGCCTATCCTCCTCAGGAGTAAGGAACGCTTCAAGGCCCCTCCTTGAACCGGGCTCAAGAGGCGCGGCAGGGAGGTGCCCCCAAACCGCCGGGCATGGCGCCAGCCGCTTTCCCCGCCGAGGAACTATGAAGGTCTGAACCCCATGCCTCGCGAGGCGCTCCTCGGGCACAAGGAAGCTATTCGATGTAATTTTTTGGATTTACTGCCTTAGGAAGTGCCTGCTGACCGCAGGGACTTCAAATATTTAGGGCATGCTTCTACCCATCATATCGTTTGCGCAAGTTTCCATAATTTCTGCTGCATCCACTCGGTGACCTGACGCCTTGCCTTGCTTGCATCTTCGGGCGATCTATCCCCCTCGCTCGGGGGCTCCGGCTGGTGCGCGTCACCCCGACGCGGGGACTAGGGAAGCCCCGCGGCTCCCCATGGGCACAATCAACACGATAAAATGAGGGTCACTTGAGCGTTAAAGGAGACTCCTGAGCATCACGCCTCAGGGGCCTTACTGGTCACAAGGCCACCTACGGCCCTTGATATCGTCCTCGGATATCTGGTCGTTATCAGGGGTGGTAGGGCTTGGCCCCGTAGCTGATATCATACATTCGGTCGCAAGCAGCGGCGGTCATGGAATGTGCGGGACTGGGTCCGGGCGACGCAGAGTTACTTGAGAGTCAAAAGGGGGCTGCTGAGCATCATGCCTTAGGGGCCTTACCGGTCACAAGGCCACTTGCTGCCGTTGGTATCGTCCACGGAAATCCGGTCGTTGTCAGGGGTGGCAGGGCTTGACCCCGTAGCTACATTCGTTCACTCGTTCACATGCAACGGCAGTTAGGAAATGTGCGGGACTGGATCTTTGCGACGTAGATCCGCTCAAACGTTAAAGGGGGCTCCTAAGCATCGCGCCTCAGGATCCTTACCGGTCACAAAGTCACTTGACCACCCTGGTGCCGTCCAGGTTTGGTCGGTATCGGGGGGTGTCGGGGCCTTTCCTCGTGAGGCGCCTCACGACGATTGGGAAATGTGCGGGATAGGGGTCTGTCAACGTAGAGCCATAGAAAAGCCCTTAACCAGCCTTAGGAGAATGAGCGCGTGGGATGTGCATCGACCCGTCGCACCTCCGCATCGTCCTTCAATCCTTCTGGAACCTACTTCATCCCGTGACACTCACACGTAATAACGAGTCGAGGCTGTATACGCCCAGGGCCCCTCGAGGATGCGGAAGAGTCCACTCCACGCATAGTGGAAGACCTATACTCCACGTTGGGTACAAACGGAGGCAATCAACTTAGTCCACCAATGACTATGCCCGCAGCTGGCAAGAAAACCCATATAGTCCACCAATGACTATGCCAGCTTGAGTGTCGGACGCGGCGTTTGCTTGCTTTTCTTGGATTTCGAACTATCTTCCACTGAATTTAAGCTTGTCGATTTCAAAAGTTGGTTTTTAATTCTCAGTGCCTGACGTTTGAAAAACAAAAGGGGTAAAACTTTCTCTTGCGCTTTCTCATTTCGCTAGCTTTAAGGCCTCCCGTCCGGAGGACATTTTTGGAGAAGAACGCTACGCACTGCCCCTAGGAGTCAAGGAGCATGAAAGCACGGACTTGCCTCCTAGGGGCAAACATTTTTCAGTAGTCAACCCCCACTCGGGGGTCCAAACCGAAACTTGATACCACCAGAAAGAGTCTCGGGAGGCCTCAGGGCCCACTGGGGCGATGACCAAAGGAATAGAGTGTGAAATCGCTCAAGCGCCAGAAAGGGGGCTCCTAGGCACCGCCTTAGGAGCCTTACCGGTCATAATGCCACTCGCCACTATTTGTACCGTCCGGGAGCTCCGGTCGGCGCCAGGAATGGCGGGGCCCCGCCCTATGAAGTGCGAACCTAACGACGGTGGGGAAATGTGCGGGACCGGGGCGTGACGACATAGAGCGGCTTGAGTGTCAAAGGGGGCTCCTGAGCAGCACACCTCAGGAGCCTTACTGGTCACAAGGCCACCTGGCCTCCGGGTCAGGGCTTTGCCCCGTGAGGAACAACCTTGGTAACGGGTTGCGCCTTACGGAGGTTGGGAAATGTGCGGGACCGGGACCTGTAGACATAGAGTGTCGAAAGGCTCTTCACCCCGTCCCACCTATGAAACAGGAGCTACTCAGGAGGAACTATGCGGGGGACCGGCCCAAACCCACGAGCTAAGTACCCCGCACACACAGACTGGGACCCTCTCGTCTCACGTCAAACTAAAAATGAATTAAAAACATGCATACTAATGAAGGGATGCACAGCCTAAGGATTCAGCTGTGGCAAGGAAGGAGGCCATCGACCGAGCGTGCGGCAACACGAGCGGCGCCTCGGGAGGATATGACCTCGTGAGGGTCCTGGCCCCCATCATCCCCGAGCAATGACTGGGGCAGCGACGGACCCTAAACCTCGAAGCCAAGTCGCGACGACCAACGACGAGCAAGCCATCAACTTAGGAGCAAAAGGAAAAAGGAGAACGACAAAGGTAATGAACAAAAGTTTAATGCCCGACACGGCAACGTTCTTAATCCACTATTATAGGGGAAGGAGACAAAAGTTGAGGACGCCTAAGGGGAGGGGCTACAGACGTCACCCACGGCGCGTGCATGCTCGGTGTCGGGGCCCTCCTCCTCGCTCGAGGCAGGCACCTGGATGTACCGCTCCACTAGGGCATCTATGCAAGGGTGGACTTCGTCCCGGAGAGGATGCCGGGATGCAGCTGGCACTGGCTCGACGACGTGCTGGAGATCGAGCTCCGGGATGAGGCAGCGCAGGTTGGAGAAGACGAGCGTCAAGGCAAGGCCCAGCAGTTCACGCACGCTAGACGTGCTCTCCTCCTCCGCCCGGGTGATGCCGGCCTCCAGCGCTACCGCCACCTTCTCAAAGAAGGTGAGGTAACCCCCATCGCTCCTCACATTGGGCAGCGTCGGGGCCTCTCCGACGAATCGATGCGTCGCGGCAACCCGGACGGCGATGTCCACGAACTTCTTGGCGCGTTGTGATGCCATCAGCCACGCATACGACGCCTCGTCCTGGGCGGCCTAGACAGCGTCGGTTGCCTCGTTGACCTGTTGTTGCAGCGACGCCAGCTCCGACTTGGCCACTTCCTCGCCCTGGAGGGCGGCCTGGAGAGCGGCCTCAGCACCATCAAGCTCGGCCCGCAGCCCCTCCACCTCCTCTTGAAGCTCGCCAAGCTTGGGCTTCGTGGGGGAGGGTGCACTAGAGAAGAGGGGAAATCAACCATCAAGCAGAAGATGAGGCGACAAGTAAAGGAGATACAAGCAAGGGGCTTACTCTCCGTTCAGAGCCCAGCGGTGACGGACACGCGGAGGCCCCGAGGGCCCTCCGCCACTGCCTCCAGGGGCGGACGAAGGCGCAAGAGGTGCCGCGCGCTTCCCCCGGCCAAGACTGTCTCCGGGAGACGCCATGAAGACGAGGAACAAAGGGGAGAGGAGGTTTTTTCGTGACGAGCAGAGGAAATAGATAGGGGGCTCAAGGTTGTAGTACCTCCCCCCTGGCGGGGGTGAGGCAGATTTATATGCAAGCCATGGACACCAACCGTCATGGGAGCGCGAGCGTTGCGCGCCCCACGAGGGTCGCGAGGTGGGCCGACGGGAGCGGTACCGCCATGTCGCCTCACCTGTCCACCAAGCGGTGACGTACGCGAAGGTCGTTGGGTGTGGTCAGGCTGCGCCTGTGCCATAATGACAGTAATGATGGCCTGCACGATTCTTGGAGATCATGCCGTCGTGGCCTGGCGCACCCTGAGTGCCTCGAGGAGCGAGAGCGTCACAGCACGGCCGTCGGACACATGTGCTACCTGGCCCGCATGTGACTAGGGGCCGTGACACTTCGGGTAGCCCTCAAGGCTTCACGGCGAAGCCAAGCCAGGCGCGCCTTGGGCCCGGGGGCTACTGTCGGCGTTCTGGGAATGGGGGTACCCAGGCCTGCCTGCCTCCGGCCTAGGGCTGGCCCACTTCATCGACCTTAAACCAACGGGCCCAGCATCACTCAGGACAAGGCCCTCGCGAGGGGCTAAGCCTCGTGAGAAGGAGTAGCATCAAGACCGGCAGGGGGCCTCCTCAGGACCCCTCCGGAGAGGCGGATATCCCGAGGCGAGGCCCGGCCTCAGGGTCAAGGGTGACGCAAGGGAAGGATAGGCGAGCAGCAGACAGCAGAGCGGAGCAGTATCCCCTTTGGTGCAAAGGGGGCAAGGATGAACATAGGTTCCCAAGGCATCGTCTAAAGGTTTCCATTCTGGTGTAACAAGACCTTGGCCGGCCGCCGGCAGGACGGACGTCATCGCTGAGCCAGCCCCTGCAGCACTGGCAGCTACTTTGTAGGCGAAGGCCACTTTTGGACAGGGGAAGCATGTTCCCCCGTCCCCCTTCGAAATTGGCCATTGTGGGATCCCTTCCTGCCGAAACTATAAGGGAAGAGGACCAGGGCCGCCGCTATAAAGAGAGATTAGGTTGCTTCGTAGGAGGGGGATCCGATCTGAACCCCGAAACCATTCATTCACCCGTCCTCACACCACTAAGGCAACCTAGCCTTAGTAGGCCGAAGAACACTTTACTAGTTCATCTACCAGCCTTCACGGGAGGCAATCCACCGAAGCACGAGTAGGATTTTACGCTTTGCAGCGGCCCAAACCTCGTAAACTGTTGTGTTCTGTGTTTCCCTCACCATCGAGTAGTCATCTGTCGTCGCCATCGAGTAGCATGCTAGGCGAGGTTAAGCCGTGAGATATCTGCGTACACGCCCCTAGGTTCGAATCTTTAGGATTTTGCGGAGCCCGAAATCCGACAGTGGGTCACCTTATTTTTGGGTGAGGCCCATGTAATTCCGAAATACTACAACATAGGCTGTTTTCAGAGTCCGTATGTCTGGGGAAATCGAGTTTAGGGTTTATTTCTGACCCCTCCTCCAAGGGTCGTGAAAGTCCCTCTCTATTCCATCATATATAGAGCCCTTAGGGCACCATTTAGACCTGAGTTTAGTTTAGATTACAAGTTCTCCATAGCTGCAACTTCGTTTTCTTCGTTTGTGTTGTACGACCAGACCAAGAAGTCACAGAAACCCACTATCATCAATAAATCTTTCCTCTTATATTCGCAGTATCCAGATTGCAATTTCAGTTTCTTGCTTGTTCTTCGTTTGCGTGCAGGAAACAAACACTTGTGGTTAGGTTGATCGTGCTCTGGCGTGGTCAATAACCTCTTAGAGTTGGTTTAGCGATTGCTAAGGCGTGACGTCTTCGCACGTTCGTAGTCGTATTGTCAAAGTCTACTCCACCAAAAACGATAGCCAACATCTCATCAAAAGACATGGACAACTTCGCCTCTATCACGGTACTATCGGGGTCGTGTCTGGTACTACCTCTCATTAGCGGAACTATCGCTGCCTCTCGCGGTACTACCCGCCCTCCTACCACACTGTAGTATCGGGGTGGTACTACTGCTCTTACGTGTGGTACTACGGCTTGTGTGAGCGCACGGGAGGGGGGGATTATGAGACTTCCCCATACCCATTCATCTCTTTCCTACCCGATGTTGTGCCTCTCTCCAGGCAACCCAAGTGCTTCGGAGGCGACCGTCGGACCTCTGTTTCTTTTTTCCCGTGATTCCAACCGGTGGACTCGATCCCCACCTTCTCCTCCTGCCATGGTTGCTGGTATTGCCCGTGTTCTCCCCTCCTATGGTTCTATTTCTTGAATCTAGGTTTTTGGGCAATATGAGATGCATTCTCCGATTTTTAGTCAAATCGAGGCATGGATAGGATGTGGAAGACGGCTAGTAAGTATATTTGAAGTTCTATTGGAGAATAATTGCATTTGGCATCACCGGTAGTGTCGAATCTGACCTGTGGTAGTGGTTGCCACCATGACCTCCACCCGAGTGGTACTACCGCTCCTCCTAGAGTAGTACTACCGCTTGTCGATGGTACTACCGCTATGTTGAGGGTACTATCGCCTGTGCTTGTAAATGAACATTTTCTTTTGATTCCACTTTAGATTTACCCTTCCTTTTTCTTTGGGCTTATGCATATCATTTACACTTGTGTTTCCCTTGCTCTATGTTATGGTCTCCACGTGGTAGAGACTCTTCTCAAAAGGAGCGTCGGACGAATGCAACTTGTGAGGGTGGCTATAAGCGCTACCGAACTGCAGGAGATGATAGTGTCAACCCCAACTACCCCTCCCAAGCAGAAGGCCAAGCAGACTGCAACCAAGCCCAAGAAGTCTCAATCAACGGCTCAATTTCCCAGCAAAGAGTTCTCGGTCACATCCCATCGCAACCCCTATGATGAACCCCAATATTCAACTCTTCGCAACCATCCCTTCTGCACTGGGCAACAGATTTCTATTTATCATGATGTGCTCAAGTAGAAGGAGAACCTATATGTACCCCATGGCAAGCCATTGATATGGATTATCTGTAGAAGAATGCCCAATACTTTGGTGGTGCTCTTAGCCTATGTGAGAAGCTTGGTATTATCAACCTTATGCGGTTCAACGAGGACTTTGATGCAGAAATTGTGGTTGTGTTCTTTGCTACTGTCCATCTTGGATTCGATGAGGATAGGGCTTTGACCTGGATGACTAATGGAAAGTTGTCGTATGCTACGTGGGATGATTTCATGTGTGTACTAGGTTATGAGGATAAGGGGCTAGATAACCCAATTGGATTTTTTTCCCCACATGGAGACCACATCCACTCACAAGCGCCATTTGTGGCCCTTCAGCACTAAGAAGATCTCCTTCACCACTAGCAATTCAACCTATGTGCTAGAACCTTTTCTTGACATCATGCACCTTATCTTCAGGCACACTCTTTCTCACCGTGTTGGTAATTTGGATCAGGTACACTCCTATCTGGTGGATATGCTGCTCTATTATCAGTTTGCGAGGAAGTCAGATGAGGTGGAGGTTTTGGATGTTTCAGATGTCATGTGGTCACAGCTCCTCTCAGAAGTTTCTGAGAGCAAGTGCCGTATATGTGTTCCTTAATTGATGCATCTGATTGAGACGACCTAGAAAAATACATTTCTAGGCATACAACTTAAATGTGATGAGTTGGTTCCCCATAAGGTTGTGGACCTGAGGCAGAAAAACAAGTGGCCCACTCATTCTGCTCCTGAGATGGGTCTGCCTAAGGATGAGGATGACGAGGATGATGATGACTATGTGGCCGAGGGTGGCAGTGCTTCCAGTTTTTGGCCCTCTAATGTTGATCCATCTTGGGCTCAAAAACTCAAGGAGAAGATGAAGAAGCTATTTTGCATGCAGGCACATGGTCAGTACAAAGCTCATGTTGTAGAGAAGGAGGCTAGGAGTCGTCACATGGTGATGGGAAGGCACCTGGGGATTGAAACAAGGAGTGAGTCTCGGGACTCTATCACTGATGAGGAGGCCTGGACGTCCAAGAACTGCAAGTGGGATTCAGATGTTGATTAGTCTCGCACAACATCTCCGCGTGGCATCACAACTTACAACCCCGAGTCGCTGAGTATTGAAGATGGTCCCTTGAGCTGCTACCACCTTGATTCATCTTAGCACCCTTTGCCCTTTTGGTGTCTCGATGCCAAAGGGGGAGAGAGTTTAGGGATTTCCTAAGTCACGAGTGCACTTTATTTTCTTGCTTTTCTTCACTCTTGAACTCTTCAATCATTTGCTTTGGTTCGGTTTATGTTTGTGATACTTAAAGACCACGTCATATGGTCGGAGACATATGCTACCCATTAATTATCTCTATATGTTTTAGTATGTGAGTATTTCTTATCTTGTGCCCTTTGTTTATGCTCACATATCTTATCTTGCATTGATAATTATCTCGTATTCTCTTAATGCAAGTAGTGCATGTCAATAAAATATAGGGGGTATTGATCCTAGTGTGTGTGCTTTGCATTCCAAAAGCATATCAAATATAGTGCACACATCTAGGGGGAGCCCATCTATATTTTGTAGATATTGGGGTTTGATTTCTATCTCGTGATATTCCTTGTGCAAACATCACATTGTCATCAATCCACCAAAAAGGGGGAGATTGTAAGGGCATATTGCTACCCCCGCTGGTTTTGGTGATTGATGACAATGCATTTGCGGACTAATCGTGTGCATTAAGCCTTTTACATAATCCATCATTTGGCACAAGACGGTTCATGCCCCTTGGTGGATTAGAGTGAAGACGGTTTATTCCATGTGTTTCATTTTCGGTGGATTTGAGTCGTAGGAGAACCATACAATTAAGAGGGGGTCTGCATCAGAATGGTTTGGGTGCAATCAACATGTACACTTTCATCTGCATCCATGTTCATTTCCTGCATCATTAGAGCTTCAATGTTGCCCTTGTTCTGATCAATAAGGAACCAAGCAGAAGTATCGCACGAGGCATCGGTACTACCTATTATCTGCGGTAGTACTGCTCTGGGTAACAATACTACCTCTTATCTGTGGTAGTACTGCTCCGGGCGGCAGTAGTACTTCTTGTGGGTAGTAGTGTCGTTTCCCAGTGTCGCGCGTTGTACTGCTGGCTTCGGGGACTCGACTTTTTCATGACGAACTAAGCGGTTTCTGGTCGACAGTAATGCGCGGTAGTACCGCCTGTTAATACCGTGCCACTACCGCCCTTCTTTCTCGGCCTAGAACCCTCAGCAAACTATGAGCAGCAGTAGGCAGCGGTACTACCTCTTATTTGCAGTAGTACTGCTCTGGGAAACGGTAGTACTGCTTATGCGGAACTGCCTCTGCTCCTATGTACTCTCTTTGTTTGAGAGGTGTTGCACTACAACCCCGGCAGTAGTACTGTTGGGCCAAGCGATAGTACCGCTCCAGCGGCACTACCGCCTCGTGGCCTTGTGCCATTGTACTGTGTGGCTAGCTGGCCGCCCAAGCGGTAGTACCGCTTGTGTGCGGGCTGAGAGCGGATAACGGTTGGATTTGTCCCCGCACTATATAAAGGGGGTCTTCTTCCCCAAGAATACCACCTCTTCCTAACCTAAGCTCCATTGTTGCTCCAAGATCCATTTTCACCCGATCTCTCTCCCTAGCCAACAAAAGGTGTTGATGTCCTAGGTTTGGGTGAGAGGGCCCCGATCTACACTTCCACCCAGAGAAATTAGATTCCCTACACTAATCCTTTATAGATCGTGTTACTCTTGGGTGTTTAATCACCCTAGATGGTTTCGGTCACCTCGGATCCACTATCCATTGTGGTGAATCTTCATGGTGTTGTTGGGAGCCTCCAATTAAGTTGTGGAGATTGCCCCAACCTTTTTTGTAAAGGCTCATTCGCCACCTTCAAGTGCACCACTAGTGGAATTACGGCATCTCGCATTGTGTGAGGGCGTGAGGAGAATATGGTGGCCTTAGTGGCATCTTCGGGAGCATTGTGCCTCCACACCACTCCAAAGGAGATGTACTTTCCCTCAAAGGGAAGTAACTTCGGTAACACATCCTCGTCTCCACTAGTTCCACTTATGGTTATCCCTCATCTTTACTTTGTGCAAGCTTTACTTGTGGTGTATTCCTTTGCTTTCTTGTTGTGGTTGTTGTTAGCATCACATAGGTTGTTCACCCAGTTGCATATCTAGACACCCTATTTGTTGGTAAACCTAATTTTTTAAGAAAAGCTGAAAAATTTTAGTTGCCTATTCACCCCCCCCCCCTCTAGTCAACCATATAGATCATTTCAACAAGCATGGGAGATAAAGAAATTAAAGATTGGAAATTGTCCCACTCATGGCTTAAGTTTATGGATGATAATACATAATTTCTTTGGGGGACTAAACTTTGTGTCGAGAAACCTTCTAGATTCTGTTGCAGGTGGTACATTTGTGGAAGTTACGTTGGGAGAATCTACAAAACTTCTCAATAATATCATGAGAGATTATTCTCAATGGCATACCAAGCGAGCTCCAACTGGTAAGAAGGTTAACTTTTTCGGACATATCGCTACCTTGAGTGATAAAATGAATGGTCTTATGAATATGTTTGCTAATAATAATTCTCATGTTGATCCCAATGATGTGCCACTGTCTACTTTGATTGAAAAAAATAATGATGCTAGTGATGTGAATTATGTCTCTCGAAATAATTTCAACAACAATACTTATAGAGGAAATTTCTGTCCTATTTCATATCCCAGTAATTCCTCTAATAATTATGGTTATTCCTATGGAAATTATTCTAATAATAATAGCATAACATCTAATCTCGAGAACACCATTAAAGAATTTATTAGTTCTCAAAAGGTTTTCAACACTATAGTAGAAGAAAAACTACATAGAGTTGTCGATATGTCGAGAAACATGGATAGGGTTGCTCATGATGTGGATGCTTATAAAAGTAAAGTTTTTACACCTAAACATAATATTAATGAGTCCAACAAATCTACTCAAGTATCTATTAATGAAAGTAAGGAGTGGACCGCTAGGTTGAGAGCCAAGCGAGAATTCCTAGAAAAGGCTCTTCCACCCGTTTTTTACTATAATCATGATGAAGATATTAAAATTATTGGTGTTTCTCCTATTGAATATTTATTTAATAATTTGAAACTTGATGAATAAGGTACTCGATATGAGTCAACTTTAGCTATAAGGCATCCCGCTTGTTCGGAGAGTGATGATCCTAATGATAAAAATGAAAAATGTGGGTTTGGAGAGGTCAAAACTTAACATAGTGATGTACCCACTACTTTGGATTACAAGGACTTTAATTATGAAAGTTGTTCTTCATTTGAATGTATTTCCTTGTTGCAATCCATGATTAGGTTACCAAATGCTTATGAACGAAATAAATCTTTTACTAAACATATCGTAGAAGCTATGGTAAAAGATCATGACGAGAAACTTGAACTAGAGGTTTCAATACGCAGAAAATTGCATGATGAATGAGAACCTATTATAAAAAACAAGCTTAAAGACTATGATTGTAATGCTTTGTGTGAACTTGGTGCTAGTGTTTCCACTATACCTAAATCTCTATGTCATGTGCTAGATCTCATCGATATAAATTAATGTTCCCTTGACTTGCATATTGCGGATTCCACTATTAAAAAACCATTGGGTAGAATAAATAATGTGCTTATTCTTGTTAATATATATTGTGTGCATGTATATTTTATTGTGTTTGATATTGAATGCAATCCTTATTGTCAAATAGTACTTGGTAGACCTTTCTTATGACCTATAGGTGCTATTATTGATATGAAGGAAGGAAAAGTAAGATGATAAATCCCATTAAAGAAAGGGATGTGATAGTTTCCTAGAAAAAGAATTAAACCACCTTATAAATATATCATGAGGGCCACCTATGGACTGAACATGAAGGATGAAAACACTTTATACTATGCATTATGCCTAGCTAGGGGCAAAAAAGAGTAGTGCTTGTTGGGAAAAAACGCAATACTTATCTTAAATTTATTGATTTACTTGAAGTTTTGTTGTGTTTACATCATTATTGCTACTCTAATGATTGTGTTTTTATGTTTTAATTAGTGTTTGTGCCAAGTAAAGCCTTTGGGGTGATTTGGTGATAGTAGAATTGATCATGTGCAAAAATATAAACTTTTATGTCTAGTGCAAAATTTCTCTGGTTTTCCTCGATTGTCTTTTTGATCCGAGTTTTTTACACAACATTGGTATATAAATTACCCAGGTTTCCCTGATGTTTCAGAATTTTCAGAGTTACATAAGTATGGGTTTGGTTCTTATCATTACAAAATTGTTCTGTTTTAGACATATTCTGTTTTTTGCTTGAATAGTTTTGATGATGTTATGGATTATATTTAGGGTATATGTCATGGAAAAGTTAGAATATGCTACCTTATGAAATAATTAAATATGAGCGAATTTACAATAGTATCTAAAGTTTATGATTGAGAGGATTCCATATTTAACATTGTATTTAAGTTTTATGACTTATTTGACATCGACAAATAATTTCTTCCCTATCTAACAATAAGTCTAAATTTTATGCCTTTTATGAAATTTTTGTACATTTTAAGCCTAAATGATGGCTAAAAACACTCTTTTCCCCTCATGTGATATGTTTGTGTGGATGCGTGTGTGTGTGTGTGAATTCATGCGTGTGTGTGATGTTGCATGTGATGTTGCGTGCATGCTGCTACGTGTGATGTTGCGTGCGTGCATGTCTGTGCTACGTGTGTGTTTGATGCATGTTGCTGGATTTGATGTTGCGTTTGTGCACGTGTATGTGATGCATGTGATGTTGTGTGTGTTGTGTGCTGCGTGTGGTTGCGTAGAGCGTGTGTGTTGTTGTGTGTATGTGTTGTTGTGTGTGTGCATATGTATGTGTTACTGATGTTGCGTGTGTATGTGTTGTTGTGTGTGCATATGTCTTGCTATGTGTGTATGTGCTACCGCTGATCCACGTGTGTGAGCTACTGTCTCGCATTAATGTTGTGTGTCACTACCTTGCACTAATATTGTCTGCGTGTCACTGCCCCTCATACACACATATAGGTCATGAGGGGTAAAAGGGTCTTTTCAGATGTTATTTAGGTGTAAAATGGACGAGAGTTTTATAAAAGGCACAAAATTTAGACTCGTTGTTAGATGGGAAGAAAAAGTTTTTCAATGTTAAATAAGGAAAGGAAATTTATGATAGTGTTGAATAAGGAATTGTTTCTTTATGATTTACCTATTATACTAACGGATCTCACGAGTTTTCTGTTGAGTTTTCTATGTTGAAGTTTTCATGTTTTGGGTGAGACAACGATGGATGGAGGAACAAGGAGTGGTAGGACCCTAAGCTAGGGTATGCCCAAGGCACCCCAAGGTAATATTCAACTAAGACCCAAGCGTTTAAGCTTGGGGATGCCCCGGATGGCATCCTGATACGTCTCAAACGTATCTATAATTTTTGATGGTTTCACGCTGTTATCTTGTCTTCTTTGTATATTTTATGTACCTTTTTATATATTTTTGGGGACTAACTTATTGATTCAGTACCAAGTGCCAGTTCCTGTTTTTCCGTGTTTTTGACTCTTTTCAAATCAGATTTTGGAACGGAGTCCAAACGGAATAAAATCCCCGAAATGATTTTTCCCGAACGAAAGAAGACCAGGGAACCTTTGGGCTAGGCCAGGTGGGCCCCTGGGAGCCCACAAGCTTGCACCAAGCCACCAGGGGGGAGGCGGCGGTGGGCAAGCTTGTGGCTTCCCTGGCCGCCTCCTGACCTAGGTTTTGTGCCTATATATTCCCAAATATTCCGCAAAAAATCAGGGGAGCCTCGAAAATACTTTTCCACCACCGCAAGCTTCCGTTTCCGCGAGATCTCATCTGGAGACCCTTCCCGGCGCCCTGCCGGAGGGGACTTTGGGGGTGGAGGGCTTCTTCATCATCATCATCGCCCCTCCAATGACTTGTGAGTAGTTCACTTTAGACCTACGGGTCCGTAGTTAGTAGCTAGATGGCTTATTCTCTCTCTTGGATCTTCAATACAAAGTTCTCCATGATCTTCATGGAGATCTATCCGATGTAATCTTCTTTGGTGGTGTGTTTGTCGAGATCCGATGAATTGTGGACTTGTGATCAGATTATCTATGATATATATTTGAGTCTGTGCTGATTTCTTATACGCATGATTTTATATCCTTGTAAGTCTCTCCGAGTCTTGGGTTTTGTTTGGCCAACTAGATCTATGATTCTTGCAATGGGAGAAGTGCTTGGTTTTGGGTTCTGCCATGTGGTGACCTTTCCCAGTGATAGTAGGGGCAGCAAAGCACACATCAAGCAGTTGCCATCAAGGGTAAAAAGATGGGGTTTTTATCATTGGTTTGAGATTATCCCTCTACATCATGTCATCTTGCTTAAGGCGTTACTCTGTTCTTATGGACTTAATACACTATATGCATGCTGGATAGCGGTCGATGTGTGGAGTAATAGTAGTAGATGCGGAAAGTATCGGTCTACTTCTTTCGGACGTGATGCCTATAGAAATAATCATTGCATAGATATCTTCACCACTCTGCACAGTTCTATCAATTGCTCGGCAGTGATTTGTTCACCCACCGTCTACTTGCTTTCATGAGAGAAGCCACTAGTAAACACCACGGCCCCCGGGTCTATTCACATCCATCGTTTACTACTCCTCTTTTACTTTGCTTTGTTACTTTGTTACTTTCAGTTCTCACTTGGCAAACAATCTATAAGGGATTGACAACCCCTTCATAGCATTGGGTGCAAGCTTTTGTGTTTGTGCAGGTTAGTGAGATACTCTTCCGCCGGATTGATACCTTGGTTCTCAAACTGAGGGAAATACTTACCATCGTTGTGCTACATCACCCTTTCCGCTTCGAGGGAATACCAACGTGCCGCAGAAGTATTTCTGGCGCCGTTGCCGGGGATCTTTTTGAGGTAGCAGAAGTATTTCTGGCGCCGTTGCCGGGGAAGAGGATCGCTTGCCGAGGAGGATCGTGAAGAATATTCTCCCGACAACACGCCTATTTTTGGCGCCGTTGCCGGGTAAGAGAAATCAAGATCTATCCAAGTAGGTCTCACAAACTCTTCTCTTGCATTTACTTTTGTTGCCATTTGCCTCTCGTTTTCCTCTCCCCCACTTTACATTTGCCGTTTTCATTCGCCTTTTTCCTTCACCGTTTTCTTTTGCCCGTTTCACTCTCTCTTCCTGCTCGTTTGTGTGTGAGATAGTCCATCAATGGCTAGACCCACCACTCAAAACGACACCCCTAAAAATGGAGTTCTCAATTTCAGGCAGAATGAGGAAGAAAATTTGAAGGACGCTTGGTATAGGATTTGCAATGCTCAAAGTAGATCTACTCATAAGCAATCCATTACCATCCTCCTTCGCAGTTTCTATGTTGGAATTTCTCCTTGGAATACGTATATCCTTGATACCATTGTAGGCGGGAACTTTTTGGGGAGCCATACTATTGACTCCTATAGAGATATCATTAATTTGGTAGGCTCACCCCCGCTCATGGTTAATGGAACTATCTTGACCTTGGAACATGTGATGCAAAGGCTTGACGCTATTGAAAACAAAATTGCCACAGTTGAACTTATTCAGGGTTTGGATAGAAAGCACCACAATCAAATTACTCAGTACGGATCCAAAGTGGGAAACTTTATGAAAAATTTAAAGGAGAAGGAACTTACAGTTAATGGTTTGTCACATCCCTGACACCTTAAGCAAGATAGCTTTGTGCTCATGTTTTCTTTGCATTGCATCTAGGAAATTTTCAACAAGAACAAAGCAAGTGGTGAAGGAAAATGCTAAAACCCTAGCCACTTCTAAAAGTAAAGGAAAATTCAAACTAGTTAAAATCAATGAACCCAAAGTGGCTTCAAGAAAAGTTCAATCTTTCTGATAAATCATGAAAGTAAATAAGCAATGAAGAAAACCTTTTTCTTGACACTTTAAGCATTTTAAATAAATGCAAAAAGCTACTCGTGTCAAGTTTTAAATTTGAAATTAGAAACTTTAAACTTTCAAAAATGTTGAAAACTTTAGGAATGGTTGGAAATATTCCAACAAATATTCTGGTGTGTTTAAAATAGCTTATACAAACTATTTGGGAGCTGAAATAAATAGCAAGTTAATGAATTAGCAAAACAGAAACAAATCAAAAAAAAAGAGAGAAAGAAATTACCTAACGCTCACCTGGCCCGGCCCATCTTCTCCTGTCGTCTTCCTCCTCGCCAGTAGGAGCAGGAGGTGGCCGCCGCGTCGCCGCGCGCCTCCACGCAGCTCCCTGGCTGCCTGGCCGCCGCCTCGCGCTGGCAAGCACGCGGATATCCACCCCGAGCCCGACCCTATCCGTTCCCCAGCTCCAGTTCCCCCCTCCTCTCGGGGTCTCTCCTCCCTCCTTCTGCCGCCATTGCCACGAGCTCGAGCTCGAGCCGCCGCGCCTCTAGCCACAGGACCCCCCTTCCGAGTAGTCCAGTAGCTTCGCCTCGTCGAGATGGTTCTCTCTGCAACGGCCGAAGTCTCCCCGAGCTCTGCAACGTCCCCAACGCCATCGTCTTCAACCTTAGGTCGCCGGCAAATCAACGGTGAAACGCCGGCAACAGCCCTTCCCCGAGCCATCTAAGCCCTGCTCTGCACTCCCCGTGAGCCTGCGATCTTTTCCCCTCTCCTTCCCCTCGGATCCGAGCCCCCTAGCCACTGGACCATCAAACCCGTACTCCGGCACCCGCTCCGGCTCGTCGCCGGCTTACTCCGGCCACCTATAGCTCTCCCTGAGGCCAGCAATGGATGTGGTCGAACCTGGAGATCACTCCAGTGCTCTCAGCCTCCTTTTCCGAGCACCACAGCACGTTTTAGCGTGTCTCCGGCGAGGTTCTGCCGCGCATCTGGTCGCCGCCAGCCAAGCTCCAGCGAGGGCCGACGTGGCCAACCTAATCCAGTAGTTAAAATGCCTAAACACTCACTAACAGTGGGCCCAAGGCCAAGTCAAACCCACTCAGGGTCTGGTCAGCGCGGGACTAGCCCCTGAGAGGCTGACCAGTGGGTCCCCCTTGTCAGGTTTGACCTGAACAGGTCAGGTGACCTACTGATGTCAGCCTGACGCAATAAAGGGATTTTCCAGTATAAAAATAATTCCAGAAATGTTTAAAACTTCAAAAATTCATAGAAATTAATCTGTAACTCCAATGAAAATAATTTATATATGGAAAAGTATCAGAAAAATTCAAGGAATCTGAATATGCCATTTTCAAACATGTTTGAAAATGTTACAGAACCCAAACATGTAGATTAATGAATAAGTCAATTCTTATAAATACTTTATAAATACAATTTGGAAAATATTGAAATATCACTATGAATGACATGATCAAACACTGTTCTAATTACAAACCAGCAACCTAACATGTCATCCCATGCATGTTAAAAGCAAGTTGATCTGAGCATCAGGTCGAATCAATTAAAATGGTATCCGAGAATACCTCGTTTGAAGTGATATTCGAGTTTGATTCAAATCAACTTCAAACCTAATACATGCTAGCTACATTAGTTTATCACCTTGCATTCTCATGCCATGCTCATGCATCATCTTGATTTCCTATGTTTGTTATTGATTGTTGTCATTCCTTTCGGTAGGCTCCGCTCCCCCGGATTCCACCGAATATCTGTCTGACGGATATTGTCATTCCTCTGAGCAACAAGGCAAGCAACCATTTTGATCATCCCGATAAATCCCATGTTCTTGCTCCTGCACTTATTTATTGCATTAGGATCAAATGCTTCAAATGCTTTGCCACGTTAGTTGAACCCACTTCCTTTGCATGACCTATCCTTGTCACAGTAAATAGCTGAACCTTGCAACCTAGCATACCTGTAGTTTCTTGAGCCATGATGTGCCTTATCCTGCTATGCCTGCTATGCTTAGAGTTGTGTATGGTCTGTCATCTGGGAGATGAACAGAATTGTGAGAATGTGTTCGGTAAGCAAAGGTTGTGCGTTGAACCTGATTTGGTAAAGGTATCGGTGAAAGGCTGTGTAGGAGTACATGGAGGGTTGTTTCATTGGAACCGTCCTTAGGAACTGAGTTCCGTGTATGTAATCCAAGACGAGATACTACCACATGCCGGGCCCTGAAATATGACCCCGCTCGACTTATTAATCGCTTAGTACTCGGTCCAGGAGATGCAAGTAGTTTCTGGTGTTTATAGTCATGCTGGAGGCCATGCATAGCGCTGACCTGAGAGGTGGGCTGTGATGCGGTAGGCAGTGGCACGGTGTACCAAGTGGCACCCGGATGGTGGGCTTGGGAACCCTGCGCACATCGTTTGAGGCCGTGGCGGAAACCTCGGCCGGACTTCCGTACGGGTTACTCTCAGATAGGCGATAAACCTGGACTAGGTACTAGTGTGGTTAACGGTCGTGGCCGACTCCTTCGCTAGGCTTCCGCTTGAAGGTTGCCGAGGTGCATGATGTGCACATGGCGATAAGTGGCGAGAGCGTGTGTGACGAAGTACACCCCTGCAGGGTTATGATCTATTCGAATAGCCGCATCCGCGGATATGGACTACATGGAGACATATGTTGTTCATAGATAACTTCAATGGCTACTCATAAAATCGTCAAGATAAGTGTGAGTGTCGCGAACGGCATTTTCATATGGATACGGAATGATTCCACGATGGTGTATTGTTGTGGTGTTAGTGGACTCGTGTGCGAGAAATCAAGTTGTCAAAATTATTTAAAAATGCAAGCTGTCTAGCCACGAGTCAAATGCTGGCTTTCCGCATGAAACCCCACAATACCTTATTGATACATTGCATGAGTAGATAGTTATCCTAAAGTCTTGTTGAGTACCTCCGTACTCATGTTTGTTTAATAAATGTTGCAGAGGTTGCTAATGACCCTAATGGAGGGTTCTTCATAGACATCGACGACGACGAGTAGCTGGTGTCCCAGCTACGATCTGGCCCTAGGTTGGGTCTGAAGTATAGTCAGGCCATGTGCCTTCTAGTTGCACCTGTCTGTACTCAGACAGTTTTAAACTCTTCCGCTGGCTTGTAACTGAATGACTGCTATTATGGGTCGTGAGACCCTTACTGTGTAATATTATGTGTGTGGCTCTTCCGAGCCTCTTAAATAAAGCTTGTATATTTATGGTTATGTTGTGATGCCATCGATGTATCTATACATATCGGTATGCCATGTGTATGTGTGTCGTACTTGATATGTATGGGGTTCGATTACCTAGTCGTGAATTTCTGGTAGCACTCCTTACAGGGAAATGCCCCTTTGTGATCCAACGAGCCATGGTAGCTCGCTACTGCTTCGGACACATTGGTTGACCGGCATGTGTCCTTCTTAGCTGTTGTGTCTGTCCCCTTTGGGGAAATGTCACGCGATGTAGTGGAGTCCTTGTAGCTTGTTATGACTCGTCTACACTCGCTGGTGACTGACGCCTGCTTTGTTGGGTCATGTATGCCTGTCCTTGTGCGGTACTGCCACTTTGGTTTATGACTAGACTTGTCGATCCGGGTTCTTTGACATTGGAATGCTAGCGACACTATTGCATACGTGAGTCAAAAGACGCAAACGGTCCCGGCTAAGGTAAGGCTGCAGCCGTGGAGTTAACCGTGCGTCAGACCGCAAAGGGATGCGATGTGTTACAGGCTGGATTCCTATGGCTTAGGATCGGGGTCCCGACATGGTTCTTCTAGAATTTGCAAATTCGAAGATGTCATAACCAACTTGGGTTTCGCTTTTGCCGTTGTGCAAAATACTCTAAATCTTACTCTCAGAAAGACCGTCAAGCCTGTTTTTGTTCCTAGAGCTAGTGGCGAGTCATATAATAAAGATGAAAATCTTAAGATGATAAATGATCACCCTACCTATGGTGTGAGCACCAAAGATGACTATACATGATTCCTTCACTTTTGCCAAGCTAAGGGCGTTAAACAAAAGCGCTTGTTGGGAGGCAACCCAACGAATCTATCCTTTTTCTTTATGTTTTGTGTTTTTCACACTTTCATAATTCTGTTATGATTATGTTTTTTTTTGTTTCTTTTTGCGTTTGTGCCAAGAAAACCGTTAAGGTTAGTCTTGAGGATGATCGTTTGGTCATGCTAGGAAAGACAGAAACTTTCTGCTCACGAAAAGAATTTTCATTTGTTTTCTTTAAGAGCTTTTGAGTTGGTTTTTTTGCTTCTGATTGCTACGAAATTCTTCAGACTGTCGTAAGTTTTCAGAATTTTTGAAGTACTAGAGGTATATGAAACATACAGATTGCTACAGACTGGTCTGCTGTTAACAGATTCTGTTTTTGTTGTGTTGGTTGCTTATTTTGATGAAACTATGGATAGTATCGGGGGGTATTATCCATGGAAGATTGAATGTACAGTAACCCAACATCAGCACAAGTAGAATTTAAGTTTGCTACAGTACCTAAGGAAGTGGTGGTTTGCTTTCTTGTACTAATGTTATCACGAGTTTATGTTTAAGTTTCATGTTGTGAAGTTTTCAAGTTTTGGGTGAAGTTCTTATGGACAAAAAGATAAAGAGTGGCAAGAGCTCAAGATTGGGGATGCCCAAGGCACCCCAAGAGATTCAAGGATGCCGTAAAAGCCTAAGCTTGGGGATGCCTCGGGAAGGCATCCCCTCTCTCGTCTTCAATCCATCGGTAACGTTACTTGGGGCTATATTTTTATTCACCTCATGTTATGTGTTTTTGCTTGGAGCGTCTTGTATCGTAGGAGTCTTTTATTTTTTTGTTCTGTCACAATCATACTTGCTTCACACCTAGAGAGAGAGACATGCACACGCCGTGATTTTGTCGAGCTTCACTTATATCTTCTGGTAGACAATTCAGCTCACATGTGCTTCACTTATATCTTTTGAGCTAGATACTTTTGCTCTATGTGCTTAACTTATATCTTTTAGAGCGAAGCGGTGCGTAGCTTGGTAGTTGATCTATGCTTTGAAAGTAGTCTCAAAAGGGGTAGTTATACTAAGGGATACGAAAACTTCCTCCTTCATGTGCATTGAATAGTTAGAGAAGTTTGATTCATCTCAATTAGTTTTGAGTTGTGGTTATGGTAATATTGAAGTCATGCTAGTAAGGTGTTGTGGATCTAGAAATACTTGTGTTGAAGTTAGTGATTCCCGTAGCATGCACGTATGGTGAACCGCTATGTGATGAAATCTGAGCATGATTAGTATATTGATTGTCATCCCTTGCGTGGTGGTCGGGATCGCGCGATGGTTTATACCTACCAACCCTTCCCCTAGGAGTATGCGTTGGATGGTTTTTTTTGATTACTAATAAAACTTTTGCAACAAGTATATGAGTTCTTCATGACTAATGTTGAGTCCATGGCTTAGATGCACTTTCACCTTCCACCATCACTATCGTCTTAGTGTCGTGCAATTTTCGCCGGTGCACAAAACCCACCATTAGCCTCCCTCAAAACAGCCACCATACCTACCTATTATGGCTTTTTCAAAGTCATTCCGAGATATATTGCCATGCAACTACCACCATGACATGTGCCACCACGTCTACTTGCCTTTGCATGATCGTAAGATAGCTAGGATGATGTTTCCATTGATGTCTATGCCATGCTAGATCGTTGCCACGGTACACAACCGAAGGCATTCCATATAGAGTTATAATTGCTCTAAGTTTTGAGTTGAAAGTGTGATAATCATCATTATTGGAGCATTGTCCCATGTGAGGAAATAAAATAGGCCAAAGAAGCCCATAAAAAAGAGGCCAAAGATCCCACCAAAACAAAAAAATGAGAGAAAAAGAGAGAAGGGACAATGCTGCCACTTTTTCCACACTTGTGCATTTTGAGCACCATGATCTTCATGATTGAGAGTCTCTCGTTTTTTCACCACCATATAGCTAGTGGGAAATTCTCATTATATAACTTGGCTTGTATATTCCAATGATAGGCTTCCTCAAAATTGCCTTAGGTCTTCGTGAGCAAGCAAGTTGGATGCACACCCACTAGTTTTCTCTAAGAGCTTTCACATACTTGTAGCTCTAGTGCATCATTTGTATGGCAATCCCTACTCACTCACATTGATATCTATTGATGAGCATCTCCACAACTCATTGATATGCCTAGTTAATGTGACTATCTTCTCCTTTTTGTCTTGCAACCTCTACCATATTCCACACCATATATAGTGCTATAACCATGGCTCACGCTCATGTATTGCGTGAGAGTTGAAAATGTTTGAGAAAGTAAAGGTGTGAAACAATTACTTGGCCAATACCGGGGTTGTGCATGATCTAAATTCGTTGTGCAATGATGGTAGAGCATAGCCAAACTGTATGCCTTTGTAGGGATAACTTTCTTTTGGCCTAGTTATTTTGAAAGTTCATGATTACTTTGCTAGTTTGCTTGAATTATTATTGTTTCCACGTCAATAGCAAATTATTGTTTTGAATCTAATGGATCTGAACATTCACGTCATATCTGAGGAATTACAAAGGACACCTATGCTAGGTAGCATGAAAGCATCAAAAATTCATTCTTATCACTTCCCTACTCGAGGACGAGAAGGAGTTAAGCTTGGGGATGCTTGATACGTCTCAAACGTATCCATAATTTTTGATGGTTTCACGCTGTTATCTTGTCTTCTTTGTATGTTTTAGGTACCTTTTTTATATCTTTTTGGGGACTAACTTATTGATTTAGTGCCAAGTGCCAGTTCCTGTTTTTCCGTGTTTTTGACTCTTTTCAGATCTGATTTTGGAACGGAGTCTAAACGGAATAAAATCCCCCACATGATTTTTTCCCAAACGAAAGAAGACCAGGGAACCTTTGGGCCAGGACAGGTGGGCCCCTGGGAGCCCACAAGCTTGCACCACACCACCAGGGGGAGGCGGCGGTGGGCAAGCTTGTGGCTTCCCTGGCCGCCTCCTAGCCTAGGTTTTGCGCCTATATATTCCCAAATATTCCGCAAAAAATTAGGCGAGCCTCGAAAATACTTTTCCGCCGCCGCAAGCTTCCGTTTCCGCGAGATCTCATCTCGAGACCCTTCCCTGCGCCCTGCCGGAGGGTACTTAGGAGGTGGAGGGCTTCTTCATCATCATCATCACCCCTCCAATGACTCATGAGTAGTTCACTTCAGACCTACGGGTCCATAGTTAGTAGCTAGATGGCTTCTTCTCTCTCTTGGATCTTCAATACAAAGTTCTCCAAGATCTTCATGGAGATCTATCCGATGTAATCTTCTTTGGCGGTGTGTTTGTCGAGATCCGATGAATTGTGGACTTGTGATCAGATTATCTATGATATATATTTGAGTCTTTGTTGATTTCTTATACGCATGATTTGATATCCTTGTAAGTCTCTCCGAGTCTTGGGTTTTGTTTGGCCAACTAGATCTATGATTCTTGCAATGGGAGAAGTGCTTGGTTTTGGGTTCTGGCATGTGGTGACCTTTCCCAGTGACAGTAGGGGCAGCAAGGCACACATCAAGCAGTTGGCATCAAGGGTAAAAATATGGGGGTTTTATCATTGGTTTGAGATTATGGCTCTATATCATGTCATCTTGCTTAAGGCGTTACTCTGTTCTTATGGACTTAATACACTAGATGCATGCTGGATAGCGGTCGATGTGTGGAGTAATAGTAGTAGATGTAGAAAGTATCGGTCTACTTGTTTCGAACGTGATGCCTATAGAAATAATCATTGCATAGATATCGTCACGACTCTGCACAGTTCTATCAATTGCTCGACGGTAATTTGTTCACCCACCGTCTACTTGCTTTCATGAGAGAAGCCACTAGTAAACACTATGGCCCCCGGGTCTATTCACATCCATCGTTTACAACTCCGCTTTTACTTTGCTTTGTTACTTTGTTACTTTCAGTTCTCACTTGGCAAACAATCTATAAAGGATTGACAACCCCTTCATGGCGTTGGGTGCAAGCTTTTGTGTTTGTGCAGGTTAGTGAGATACTCTTCCGCCGGATTGATACTTTGGTTCTCAAACTGAGGGAAATACTTACCGTCGATGTGCTACATCACCCTTTCCGCTTCGAGGGAATACCAACGTGACGTAGTAGGATTATTTCTGGCACAATTGCCCGGGGTACACAGCAAACATCACATCCCTCATTTCGTCTCCATTCTATCGGTATGTAACTTGGGGCTATATTTTTACTCATCACATGATATGAGTTTTTCTTGGAGCATCGTATATTATAGTTTGTTGTTATTTTAGTTTTCCACAATCATTTTTTATGGACACACATATTTGAGATAGACACATGTTCATCATAATTTGTTAGAATACTCTATATGCTTCACTTATATCTTTTGAGCTAGGTGGTTTCTCTAGTGCTTCATTTATATCTTTTAGAGCCCAACAGTGTTCAAATTTTAGAGAAATAATTGTACTATCATGCTTCACTTAAATATTTTTGAGATTCTAAGAAATAGGAACGGTAATATGCACGTGTTATTGTACTAGTTCAAAAAGGATAGGTATTCAAGGGGGATATAATAAAAACTTTCATGTAGCTCATCATAAAAGAGAAGTGTGGTTTAATTATATTGATGTCATAATATGGAAGGACATGAGAACATGATCATTGGTTAGTAGAAATATCAGTATTAAAGCGTGTTATTTGTTACTCATCTAAATATTGGTTATGGCATGGTGATGAGGTATGCATTCTTATATCTGACTGAAATCCTATTGTGTTGTTCGGATCGGGGGGGCATGCGATGGTTAACTCCTATCAACCTCCTCCCTAGGGACATGCGGTAGTACTTTGCTTCAAGAGAGCTAATAAGGATTTACAATAAGTATGTGAGTTCTTTATGAATAATGGGAATCCATGGATATACGCACTCTCACATTTCCATAATTTGCTAGCCTCTTTGGTGTCGTGCATTGCCCATTCTCACCTCGAGAGTTGGTGCATCCTTCGTCATTGCATCCAAAACACGTGATATGATACTCTATGTCGCACATCAGCCACCCTATATCTTGCTCAAAATAAGCATCATACCTACCTATCATGGCATTTCCATAGCCATTCCGAGATATATTGCCATGCAACTTCCACCGTTCTGTCACATGACTTGTGCGTTCATCATCATATTGCTTTGGATGATCATGTAGCTAACACAGTATTTGTGGCACATCCACCATTCATCATTACCTACATGTTACGCTAGATCATTGCACATCCTTGTACATTGCCAGAGGCATTCATATAGGGTCATCTTGTATAGTTTTCATATTGAGTTGTAAGTAAATAAAAGTGTGACGATTGTCATTATTATAGCACTGTCCCAGTGAGGAAAGGCGATGGAGACTATGATTCCCCCATAAGTCGGGATGAGACTCGGATGAAAAAAGAAATAAAATAAAAAGGAAAGAAAAAATAAATGAGGGAGGTGATAAAGAAAAAAAAAAGAAAAACCTCACCATGAAAAAGAAAAGAAAAGAAAAAATGAAAATGAGAGAAAAGAGAGAAGGGGTACTATTACTATATTATTTCCACACCTTTGCTTAGAGGGAGCGCTATGTTCTTCATATAGAGAGTCTCCTGAGTTGTCATTTTCATATGCTAGTTCGACTTTTTCGTTATAGAACTTGGCTTGTATATTCTGACGACGGGCTTCCTCAAATTCCCAAGGTCTTCATCAGCAATCAAGTTGGATGCATGCCCACTTAGCTTCATTCGAACTTTCATACACTTGTAGCTCCAGTGCATCCGTCGCATGGCAATCCCTACTCCTTGCATTGATATCGATTAATGAACATATCCATAGCCCATTGGTCCGCCTAGTTGATGCGAGACTTTCTTTCCACTTTGACTCTTTTCATCCCTATCACCATACTCTATTCCACCCATATGATATATCCATGGTTCACGCTCATGTACTGAGTGAAGTCGAAAATGTTGAAGCGTGTTAGAAGTATGATCCAATTGCCTGACTTGACACTGAGGTCCTCATGCTTTATACTTAAGTTGTGAACACACAGTCATGACATCCAAAGATGACGAAATGAGTAGGGAATAACATTTTTAAGGATCGTATATTTTGAATATGAATGATTATGCTTCTTATGTTTATGGATATTATTATGTTAGTATCAATTAGTTCATCATTTTTCAAAGATCGTACCTAAAAGAGATTACATGTTGGGTAGCAAGTCGCATCAAGAATTCTTTTCTGTCATTTACCTACTCGAGGACGAGCAGAAATTAAGATTGGGTATGTTAATACGTCTCCAACGCATTGATAGTTTTTTCATTTTTCCATGCTATTATATTATCAATCTTGGATACTTTCATGCTATTTCATATAATTTTCTGCAACTAACCTATTAAGCTAATGCTCAGTGCAAGTTCCTGTTTTTGCGTGTTTTTTATTTTTGCAGAAAATCAATACCAAATGGAGTCCAAACAATATGAAACTTTTTGGTTATTTTTTCTGGAACATTTTGGGCCCAAGAAGCTCCGGGAGGAGGCTATACACTGCACGAGGAGGCGATAAGCCCACAGGATGCGCCCCTAGAGCTTGTGGGCCCCTCGAGAGTCCCCCTAACCTAATTCCAATTCTATAAATCCTGAAATATTCTAGAAATTTGAAAAACATAGAAGAAATACTTTTTCCTTTGCCGCAAGTCTCTATTATGTCATGATCCCATCTGGAGACCTTTTCGGTGCCCTATCGGAGGGGGAATCGATCACGCACGCCATCTACATCAACCTTGTTGTCTCCATGATGATGTACGGGCAGTCCACCACAGACCTACGGCTCCATAACTAGTACATAGATGGCTTCTTCTCTCTATGATCCTCAATACAACATTCACCACCATTCCGAGGTGATCTATTCGATGTAATCCTCTTTTGCGGTGTGTTTATTGGGATCCGATGAATTGTGGGTTTATGATCAGATTATTCGTTGAAAGTAATTGAGTCTTTTCTGAATTCTATTATGCATGATTATTATAGCTCGTATTTCTTCTGATATATCCGTTTGATTTGGCCAACTAGATCGATTTATCTTCAAAGGGGGTGGTGCAATGTAGTGGGCTCAATTTTGTGGTGCTCCATATCCGAGTGACAGAAGAGTACAAGACACGTATTTGTATTGTTGCTACCAATGATAAAACGACGGGTTCTAAACGTATTGCTTGTCTTACTTTGTCTACGTCATGTCATCCTGGTCCAATAATTACTCTATTAGTTGTGAACTTAATACCTTGAGAGGCAAGCATAGAAGCGCTCTCGAAGTGGAGTAATATTAGTAGATGCAGGATCATTCCAGTCTACTTGTTCATGGACCTGATGCCTATATACACGTAATCATTGCCATGAATAACATGTCATAACTATGCGTTATTCTGTCAATTGCCCAATAATAATTTGTCTACCCACCGCATATATGTTTGAGAGAGAATCCTCGTGAAAACTATGGACTCGGGTCTACTGAAAGCACAATTGCTCCCTAGGGTGGTTTTGATAACTGATCACAACATATGCATCATTGGACTAATATGTTTTCCAAGTATATTTCAGAAAAAGTTCAAAAGATGTTATGGCTTAAGGTTTATGTGGAGATGCCCCTAAATGCAAGAAAGGAATAATATTGGCTCAAGCTTCAAGCTAGAAGACCCTTAATTTTATATTTGTGAGAAATCACTTTTGAGTCCATAAGAAAGTCAATACTATTAAAAGGGGATGAGGTAGTAAAATGAACTGATTGTTCAAATGCTATAAGATTAGCCACCAAAACACTCGGTCATTTTTTCCACATATCCACTTCGTCAAGTTCCACATTCACAAATACGGTGTCACCAACATTTCCATCTCGGACCCACCGAGTTTTACATTAGACAGAAACCCTAGCCATTCCCACCAAATTGATGCAACCAAAACCAAGTTGGTGCTACCAAGTTTAGTGTGACCAACATTCTGTTGCCAAGATACACAAAATCGGAATTTCCGAGTTTGAATATCAGTGCCACCGAGTTTGGCCATCTGACCGTTAGTCACCTTTTCGGTGCCACTGAGTTTCGTATATCGGTCTCACCGAGATTTAAAAGTTCACACCTTTGTGCTAATCGGTACCATTGAGTTCTCAACTTTGGTGTCACCTAGTTTGCCCTTTTGTGTGTAACGGTTGGATTTTGGCTGCTGCCTATATATACCCCTTCACCCACCTCTCATTCGTGGGAGAAGCACTCAGAACACACACATCATTTCCAGATCCATTTTCTAAGAGAGAGACACCTATTCATGTGTTGAGACCAAGATATCCCAATCCAATCATTTGAAACTTGATCTCTAGCCTCCCATATTCTATGAGAGAGTGATTTGTGTTGAGGAGACTATCTTTAGAAGCACAAGAGGAAGGAGTTCATTGATCTACCACATCTATTACCTTTTGGAGGGTGGTTCCTCCTAGATTGGTTAGGTGTTGCTTGGGAGCCTCCTACTTCATGTTGTGGAGTTGAACCAAGATGCTTGTAAGGGCAAGGAGATCGCCTACTTAGTGAAGATCTACCGTGAGTAAGGCTAGTCCTTCGTGGATGGAATCTGTGGTGGAATAGACAACGCCGCTTCTTCGTGGACCCTCCATGGGTGCAACCCTCCGTGGACTCTCGCAGTCGTTACCCTCTGTGGGTGGAAGTCTCCACTAACATGGACGTACGATAGCTCCACCTATCGGAACCATGCCAAAAATCGTTGTGTCAACCTCATGTGTTTGATCTCCCTACCTTACTCCTCTACTTTACACTTGCATGTTTTACTTTTCGCTCGTATACTGTTAGAATTGCATGTGTAGGGTATACTTGACCTTTTATAACTGTCGTAGCTGCCTCTCCAGTAAAATTGGGAAAAGGCAAAAGAATTATCTTGTCAAGTAGTCTAATCACCCCCCCCCTCTAGACATACTTTCGATCCTACAAGTGGTATGAGAGCTTTGGTCTCCATTTCATTGGTTCAACAACCTAGGATAGTATGGAAACTAGTGAGGGAAATTATCATTGTAGAGGTTCATATTTCAATGGCACTAATTTTGCTAGTTGGCAGCACAAAACGAAAATGCATATTCTTGGCTTTAATCCTCATGTTTGGGTTGTTATTCGTGTTGGTGTGCAATGTAACTTCTTCGGAGAAGGGCATGAGCCAGACCGTGATGCGATAGCTGATGAAATGAAGATGTTGTAACTTAATGCTCAAGCCTGCGACATCATCTTGAACTGCCTATGCCCCGAAGAATTCAACAAAATCAGTCATCCGGAGAATGCAAAGGAAATTTGGGTCACTTTGGTTGATATGCATGAAGGTACTGATTCTGTCAGAGAACCTAAGTTGGATGTGCTTCAAAGTCAACTTGACAAGTTCAAGATGAAGGATGGTGAAGGTGTCGCTAAAATGTACTCTAGGATAGCTTTCATTACCAATGAGATTGTCAGCTTAGGAAGCGAAGAGATGACTGAAAATTTCATCATCCAGAAGATACTTTGATCTATCGATGGCAAGTATGACACAGTGTGCACATTGATCCAAATGATGCCAAACTACAAAGATCTCAAGCCAACTCAAGTCATTGGTAGGATTGTTGCTCATGAGATTTCACTCAAGGATAAAGATGAGATGCACAACAAGTCAAGGGTGCTTATAAAGCTTCATGTGATGATCCCTCTACTTCAAAGTACAATCTTGTCACTGATGAATAGATAAGCCTCATTGTCAGAAAGTTCAATAAGTTCTAGAAGAGTAGAGGCAAAGAGAGCAGATCAAGCTCGAGACATGAAGAGAAGCATTCGTCTAGTCGTGACCGAAACTACTACAATTGTAGGAAGCCCGGACACTACTGAAATGAGTGCTCGCCTCCCTACAAAATAAGGGAAGAGTCACCTCGAAGACGAAGCTCAAGAGATAAGTCACCTCGCAGAGAGAAAAGGAGTAGAGAAGAACACTATGAATGAATACACTCACGGAGAGGCAAGGAATCGGAGAAGGAAAAAAACACCAAGAGAAGTTCAAGAAGAAGACATCAAGCTCATGTTGGTGAATGGGTGTCTGGTTCCGAGTCTGATCACCACTCCGAGAGAAGCTATCAGTCCCACTCCGACTATAGTCAAGATGAAGGTGTTGCCGAGATTGCACTTGTTTCCACCAACTCCTACGACTTATTTGATTCACCAAATGAGGGAGTCGGAAACTGCTTCATGGCTAAAGGCCCCAAGGTATCACATCCCGAGTATCTTGATTTTAGTAGTGATGAGGATGACTTGTTAGGAGAAGATGACTTGCTTCTTGATAAAACTAGTGATTGCACTGAAAATGAACTTGCTAATTATCATGCTAGTCAAGAGAAATCGAATGATGATGATAAGAAAGAAATTGAACGACTAACTCAAGAATTAAAAACTCTTAAGTTAGCTCATGAGAGTACTCTAGAAGGTCATAGAGATCTTGCAAGAACCCATGAGAAGCTACACTTCGAAAACCTCAACTTGGAGCAAGAGCATGATTTCTTAAAAGCGATCAATGATGATCTTCGAAAGAAGAGTTATTCTTATCTAGCCAAACGATTACTCTTGTGCAACTTTGTTCCACAAGTTAAGTATAGGAACACTAGTGACAAAGGCAAGAAATTTTCTTCATCCAGTAACAACCATGCTAAGGCTAAAACCAATAATGTTGTTGCTAATAGCTCTATTGATTCCACTAACGATTCTCTTAGCCAAGTTACACTTGAGAAAGAAAATGATATATTGAAAGGGTTTATCGAGAAAGGTGTCTTCAAGAGCCATGCCGGAAGTAAACAATTCGAGGAAATTGTGCGCAAGCAAGGAGGACATCGGAAGAAACAAGGTGTTGGCTACTTCAACGTCAACGGAGATGTTTCGGAAGAAGGTCCATATCCCACTCCTAAGTTTGTTCCCCAAGAGGAGAAGTGTGATCCCAATCTTCCCAAAGTAACAAGCTCACAAGATTGCCTTCTACCACAAGATCACAAAGGCAAGGGAAAGCTTCAACATGACATTGACCTATTTGAAGAAGAACCCCAAGCCAAGGTCAAGTGGGTTCCCAAGGACACTATTAGCTCTACCTCAACAAGTGCTACCACAACTCCAAGGATTCCCATCAATTTGATGTGGATCCCCAAGAGGAAGAACTAGGGAAGTTTTTGAGGGGTGACTCCTCCAATGAAATTCACTCTTATTCATTTTGGCAAGAACTATTTGCAATCAACCTCAACCATATGCATTAGTTCAAGGAGTCACACATTCCCTCAAAGGTAAGCAAGGAATAAGGTAATTAATGCATCTTTGGACATCATCCTATTTGTGTTTCAGTCCATGCCCATAGATATTTTTGCATATGTTCCTCGTGCATTGGGACTAACCCATGTAGGGGAGAAGAGTATGAAAACAACAAGGATTACTCCCAACTCAAGATGATCTTCATCAACATCGAGCATCCACCACTACTTCACCTACTTGAAGTCTTCTACGACAAAACCCAAGGTTAGTTGATCCCTCTTAGTGGGGATGCCATATCAAGGGGGAGCTTTACTCTAAATCTTGAGTATAAGCATCTCCTAAGGATATGAACACATTAATGCTTATGTAAAAGTGGTAACCCCACTTGTGATTAACGATGAGTATGACCTATGATCAAGTATTCTTACTTGGCTCCTATGTCAATATACTCATGTATAGATGACTTTGTCATCGCCCAAGTGCTTGATAGCTGCTAGGATGTTTGTGCATGTTCACCATGTTTTCTCTTTTATTCTTATTGTGTGAGCATGTTGCTATGCATGTGTTTGATCAATCAAGGACATCCAATTGTTGATATTTGGCTCTTGATTTATCTTTTGCCAATTGGATGGACAAGAATTCCTAGGACCCCTCTCTAGCTATCTATGCTATCTCATCTCAAGTTCTATTCATTCTTCATCACAAAACTTGAACAGACACTTGTCGATCCCTATGTGTGAAGGAGCACTTGGAGTTCCATATCGTCAATGGCTGACCTCCAAAACCTCTCTGTGAATGAACTCAGTGAAACCAACTTCACAAACTCGGTTCCACCGAATTCTAGAGTTGATCTAGGTTTTCATCTCGGTACCACCGAAATCACAAACTCGGTTACACCGAGTTTCCCTATCAAGTGAAAGAAGAGGAACTCGGTGACACCGATACCGTAATCTTGGTGACACCGACAGCGAGCGGGTATATATTCCAGCGGCAGGTTATTTGATTTCCAATCGTCAAAGCGTTTTTGCCTCAAACTCTAAGCTGCCTCTTGGACCACTGGACTTCGACCTTGACTCCCCGTGCGTCTCCGATACGTCTCCAACGTATCTATACTTTTTTATGGTTTCATGCTATTATCTTGTCGACTTTGGATGTTTTGTATGCATGAATCTACTATTTTATATCTTTTTTGGGACTAACCTATTAACTCAGTGCCAAGTGCCAGTTTCTGTTTTTTCCGTGTTTTTGACCTTTTTCAGAGGTGAATATTAAACGGAGTCCAAACGGAATAAAACCTGCGGATTGATTTTTTTCCATAACAGAAGATACGCACGGGACTTGAGAACCAAGGCAAAGGACCCCGGGGGAGGTCACAAGCCCCCTAGCCGAGACCTCGGGGGCGCGCCTACCAGGCTTGTGGGCCACCCGTGGCTCCTTTTCCCTACTTCTTCCGCCTATAAATTCTCTAAAAAATCCAAAACTGCCAGAGAGAGCCACGAAAATACTTTTCCGCCGCCACAAGCTTCTGTCTCCGAAAAATCCCATCTGGGGCACGTTCTGGTGCCCTGTCGGAGGGGGATCCAGACACCGAGGCCTTCTTCATCAACACCATTGCCTCTCCGATGATGCGTGAGTAGTTCACCACAGACCTTCGACTCCATAGCTAGTAGCAAGATGGCTTTTTTCTCTCTTGGATCTTCAATACAAAGTTCTCCATGATCTTCATGGATATCTATCCGATGTAATCTTCCTTTGCGGTGTGTTTGTCGAGATCCGATGAATTGTGGATTTATGATCAGATTATCTATGAATATTATTTGAGTCTCCTATGATCTCTTATATGCATGATTTCGTATCCTTGTAATTATCTTCGAGTTGTGGCTTTCGTTTGGCCAACTTGATCTATAATTCTTGCAATGGGAGAAGTGCTTGGTTTTGGGTTCATACCGTGCGGTGTCCTCACCCAGTGACAGAAGGGGTAGCGAGGCACGCATCGTGTTGTTGCCATCAAGGGTAAAAAGATGGGGTTTATAACTATTGCATGAATTTATCCCTCTACATCATGTCATCTTGCTTAAGGCGTTACTCTATTTGTTATGAACTCAATACACTAGATGCATGCTGGATAGCGGTCGATGTGTGGAGTAGTAGTAGTAGATGCAGACAGTATCGGTCTACTTGTCTCGGACGTGATGCCTATATGTATGATCATTGCCTTAGATTTCATCATGACTTTGCGCGGTTCTATCACTTGCAAGACAGTAATTCGTTCACCCACCGTAATACTTGCTATCATGAAGAGAAGCCTCTAGTGAACACTATGGCCCCCGGGTCTACTTCACATCATATTTTCAGCTCTACACTTTTACTTTGTTGCACTTTCCACCTTCAGATCTCACCTTGCAATTAATCGTGAAGGGTTTGACAACCCGTTTATAGCGTTGGGTGCAAGTTTTTTTTTGCGTAGGTACATTGGTGACCGTTCTTGATACTCCTACTGGATTGATACCTTGGTTCTCAAACTGAGGGAAATACTTACTGCTACAATGCTGCATCACCCTTTCCTCTTCAAGGGAAAAACCAACGCAAGCTCAAGAGGTAGCAAGAAGAATTTCTGGCGCCGTTGCCAGGGAGTATCAAGTCAAGAATAGTGTCCCTTCAACGTGTCAATTTCTGGCGCCGGGGACTATTCTAAGTGAAGCTTATACAAGTAGCTATCACAAACTCATCTCTTGCATTTATTTATTGTTGCCTTTTGCCTCTCGTTTTCCTCTCCCCCACTTCTGAAAAACAAAAATTTACAAAAATATTTGCCTTTTTCGTTCGCCCTTTTCTTTCACTTGCTTTCTGTTCGCTTGTGTGCTTGTCTGCTTGCTGAAGTCACCATGACTGAAAACACCAAATTGTGTGACTTCTCTAATACTAATAATAATGATTTTATTAGTACTCCGATTGCTCCCGCCACTAGTGCGGAATCATATGAAATCAATGCTGCTTTGCTGAATCTTGTTATGAAAGAGCAATTTTCTGGCCTTCCTAGTGAAGATGTCGCACCCCATCTTAATACCTTCATTGAGTTATGCGATATGCAAAAGAAGAAAGATGTGGATAATGATGTGATTAAATTGAAGCTATTTCCGTTCTCATTACGAGATCGAGCAAAAACTTGGTTTTCATCTTTACCCAAAACTAGCATTGATTCTTGGAACAAGTGTAAAGATGCTTATATATCCAAGTATTTTCCACCGGCTAAGATTATCTCTCTCCGTAATGATATCATGAATTTTAAGCAACTAGATCATGAACATGTTGCACAATCTTGGGAGAGAATGAAATTGATGATTAGAAATTGTCCCGCTCATGGCTTGAGTCTTTGGATGATTATACAAATCTTCTATGATGGTTTGAATTTTGCTTCTAGAAATATCTTGGATTCTGCCTCTGGTGGAACTTTCATGGAAATCACATTAGGAGAAGCCACAAAACTCCTAGACAATATCATGACAAACTATTCTCAATGGCACAGTGAAAGGTCACCTACTAGTAAAAAAAGTGCATGCTATAGAAGAAATTAACTCTTTGAGTGATAAGATGGATGAGTTAATGAAATTGTTTGCTAGTAAAGGTGCTCCTCTAGATCCAAATGGTATGCCTTTGTCTTCCTTGATTGAGAATAGCAATGAGAGATTGGATGTTAATTTTGTTGGTAGGAATAATTTTGGCAACAACAATGCTTATAGAGGTAACTTTATTCCTAGGCCTTTTCCTAGTAATCCCTCTAATAACTTTCGCAATTCCTACAACAATGCTCATGAAAATTACAATAAATTACCCTCTGATCTTGAGAGTAATATTAAAGAGTTTATCAACTCGCAAAAGATTTTCAATGCATCCATAGAAGAAAAACTGCTCAAAATTAATGACTTGGCTAGGACCGTTGATAGAATGTCTCTTGATATTGACGCTTTGAAATTGAGATGTGCTCCTCCCAAGATTAATATGGATGAAACTTGGAAAGCTATGCATGTTTCCATGAATGAGAGTAAAGAATGAACCGCCCACATTCGTGCTAGACATGAATGGCTTAAAAAGGCGTGTTCTCGTGATGAGAATCACGAAGATCTTAAAGTGCTTGGTGTGACTCCCATTGAATCCTTGTTTTCTAATGTAAATCCTAATGATGATGGGGCTGGATATGAATCCACTTTGGTTGAGAAACGCCCCAATGATTCAGAGTCTATTTGTCTTGATGCTAAAAGCACTGAAAGTGGAGTAGAGGATATCAAAACTTTGAGTAGTAATGAAATTACTACTTTGGATTTCAAGGAATTCAATTATGATAGTTGCTCTTTGATTGAGTGTATTTCCTTGATGCAATCCATGCTAAACTCTCCACACGCTTATAGCCAAAATAAGGCCTTTACCGATTATATCGTTGATGCTATGATGAAATCTCTTGAAGAGAAACTTGAGTTGGAGATATCTATTCCTAGAAAACTTCATGATGAGTGGGAACCTACTATCAAAATCAAGATTAAAAACTATGAATGCAATGCTTTGTGTGATTTGGGTGCTAGTGTTTCCGCTATTCCAAAGTCTTTATGTGATGTTCTAGGCTTCAACGAGATTGATGAGTGCTCTCTTAATTTGCATCTTGCGGATTCTACTATTAAGAAACCTATGGGAAGGATCAATGATGTTCTTATTATTGCAAATAGCAACCATGTACCCGTAGATTTCATTGTGCTTGATATTGATTGCAATCCGACATGTCCCATAATTCTTGGTAGACCTTTCCTTAGGACTATTGGTGCTATCATCGATATGAAGGAAGGGAATATTAGATTTAAATTTCCATTAAAGAAGGGCATGGAACACTTTCCTAGAAATAAAATAAGATTGCCTTATGAATCCATGATGAGGGCTACTTATGGTTTGAGCACCAAAGACGACGATACTTGATTCTATCGCCTTATGCCTAGCTAATGGCGTTAAACAATAGCGCTTGTTGGGAGGCAACCCAAAGAATTTATATTTTCTTTTTGATTTCTGTTTTGTTGTGTCCACACCATCATAATTCTGTTATGATTGTGTTTTTTGTGTTTCTTTTTTTGTTTGAGCCAAGTAAAACCTTTATGACTAGTTTTGGTGATGGTTGTTTCATCTTGCTGAAAAAGACAGAAACTTTGCGCTCACGAAATTATTTTTAATTCCTATACAGAAAGAGATTTTGAGTTGATTCTTTTTGCTGATGGTTGATATGCAAATTTACCTAATTTTCATAATGTTTCAGAATTTTTGAGATACCATAAGTATACGAAGTATACAGATTGCTACAGACTGGTCTGTTTTTGACAGATTCTGTTTTTTGTCGTATTGATTGCTTATTTTGATGAAACTATGGATAGTATCGGGGCCTACTAGCCATGGAAAAGTGATAATAAAGTAATCTAACATCAATCTAAATAGAAATCAAGTTTACTACAGTACCTAAAGAGTTGGTAGTTTGTTTTCTTATGCTAATGATATCACGAGTTCGTGTTTAAGTTTTGTGATGTGAAGTTTTCAAGTTTTGGGTGATGTTCTCATGGACAATGGGATAAAGAGTGGAAAGAGCTCAAGCTTGGGGATGCCCAAGGCATCCCAAGACAAATTCAAGGACACCAAAAAGCCTAAGCTTGGGGATGCCCCGGGAAGGCATCCCCTCTTTCGTCTTCAATCCATCGGTAACGTTACTTGGAGCTATATTTTTATTCACCACATGATATGTGTTTTGCTTCAAGAGTCGTGTACTATAGGAGTCTTTTCTTTTTGTTTTGTCGCAATCATCCTTGCTGCACACTTTTTTGAGAGATACATGCACTCATCGTGAATTTTCTAGAATACTCATTGAGCTTCACTTATATCTTTTGAGTTAGGCAATTTAGCTCGCATGTGCCTCACTTATATCTTTTGAGCTAGATAACTTTGCTCTAGTGCTTCACTTAAATATTTTTGGAGCACGGCGGTGTCATATTTTGAAGAAATAAAAACTCTCGATCTTCACTTATATTTTTTTGAGAGTGCACTCTCTAAGTAACTTGGTAATTGGCTTGTGCTATGAAAGTAGTCCTAAAGATGATAGGCATCCAAAGAGGATACAATAAAAACTTCCAGAATTCAAGTGCATTGATTAGTAAGAGAAGTTGGATTCCTAACAATTAAGTTTTGAGACATGGATCTGGTGATATTAGAGTTATGTTAGTAGGGTGTTGTGAATCTAGAAATACTCGTGTTGAAGTTAGTGATTCCCGTAGCATGCACGTATGGTGAACCGCTATGTTAGGAACTCGGAGCATAATTGATTTATTGACTGTAATCCTTTGTGTGGCGGTCAGGATCGCGCGATGGTTAACACCTACCAACCCTTCCCCTAGGAGTATGCGTTTAGCACTTTGTTTCGATTACTAATAAAACTTTCGCAATAAGTATATGAGTTCTTCATGACTAATGTGAGTCCATGGTATAGATGCCCTTTCACCTTCCACCATTGCTAGACTCTCTAGTGTCGCGCAACTTTCACCGGTACACAAACCCACCATATACCTTTCTCAAAACAGCCACATACCTACCTATTATGGCATTTTCATAAGCCATTCCGAGATATATTGCCATGCAACTCCCACTGTTCCGTCTCATGACTTGTGCCGTCACTTACATATTGCCATTGCATGATCGTAAGATAGCTAGCGAGATGTTTCAACGTCATACGCTAAGCTAGATCGTTGCACATCCCGGTACACTGCCAGAGGCATTTCCTATAGAGTCATCATTGCTCTAAGTATTGAGTTGTGAGTAAATAAAAGTGTGATGATCATCATTATTAGAGCATTTTCCCATGTGAGGAAAAATGAAAAGAGGCCAAAGAGCCCAAACAAAAAAATGAGAGAAAAAGAGAGAAGGGACAATGCTACTAAACTTTTTCCACACTTGTGCTTCACAATAGCACTATGTTCTTCATGATTGAGAGTCTCTTGTTTTGACACTTCCATATACTAGTGGGAATTTTCATTATATAACTTGGCTTGTATATTCCAATGATGGGCTTCCTCAAAATTGCCCTACGTCTTCGTGAGCAAGCAAGTTGGGTGCACACCCACTAGTTCTCCTTTTGAGCTTTCACACACTTATAGCTCTAAGTGCATCTGTTGCATGGTAATCCCTACTCATTCACATTGATATCTATTGATGGGCATCTCCATAGCCCGTTGATACACCGAGTCGATGTGACCATCTCCTCCTTTTTGCCTCACAAGCTCCACCACACTCTATTCCACTTATAGTCCTATATCCATGGCTCACGATCATGTATTGCGTGAGAGTTGAAAAAGTTTGAGAAAGTAAGAGTGCGAAAACAATTACTTGGCCAATACCGGGGTTGTGCATGATTTAAATTGGTTGTGTGTGGATGATGGAGCATAGCCAGACTATATGATTTTGTAGGGATAACTTTCTTTGGCCTTGTTATTTCAAAAGTTCATGATTGCCTTGCTAGTTTGCTTGAAATATTATTGTTTTCATGTCAATAGTAAACTATTGTTTTGAATCTTATGTATCTGAACATTCATGTCACAAGAAATAAGTTACAAAGGACAAATATGTTAGGTAGCATTCCACATCAAAAATTCAGTCTTTATCACTTCCCTACTCGAGAACAACCAGGAGTTAAGCTTGGGGATGCTTGATACGTCTCCAACATATCTATAATTTTTTATGGTTCCATGCTATTATCTTGTCAACTTTGGATGTTTTGCATGCATGAATATGCTATTTTATATCTTTTTTGGGACTAACCTATTAACTCAGTGACAAGTGCCAGTTTCTGTTTTTTCCGTGTTTTTGACCTTTTTCACAGGAGTATATTAAACGGAGTCCAAACGGAATAAAACCCGCAGAATGATTTTTTCCATAACAGAAGATACGCAGGGGACTTGAGAACCAAGGCAAAGGACCCCGGGGGAGTTCACAAGCCCCCTAGCCGTGGCCTGGGGGGCGCGCCTACGAGGCTTGTAGCCCCCCCCCCCCCCCCCCCGTGGCTCCTTTGCCCTACTTCTTCCGCCTACAAATTCTCTAAAAATCCAAAACTGCCAGAGAGAGCCACGAAAATACTTTTCCGCCGCCGCAAGCTTATGTCTCCGCAAGATCCCATCTGGGGCACGTTCTGGTGCCCTGCCGGAGGGGGGATTCGGACACGGAGGCCATTGCCTCTCCGATGATGCGTGAGTAGTTCACCACAAACCTTCGGGTCCATAGCTAGTACCTAGATGGCTTTTTCTCTCTCTTGGATCTTCAATACAAAGTTCTCCATGATCTTCATGGAGATCTATCCGATGTAATCTTCTTTTGTGGTGTGTTTGTCGAGATCCATGAATTGTGGATTTATGATCAAATTATATATGAATATTATTTGAGTCTCCTCTGATCTCTTATATGCATGATTTCGTATCCTGGTAATTCTCTTTGAGTTGTGGGTTTCGTTTGGCCAACTTGATCTATAATTCTTGCAATGGGAGAAGTGCTTGGTTTTGGGTTCATACGGTGCGGTGTCCTCACCCAGTGACAGAAGGGGTAGCGAGGCACGCATCGTGTTGTTGCCATCAAGGGTAAAAAGATGGGGGTTATATCTATTGCATGAATTTATCCCTCTAAATCATGTCATCTTGCTTAAGGCGTTACTCTGTTTGTTATGAACTCAATACACTAGATGCATGCTGGATAGCGGTTGATGTGTGGAGTAATAGTAGTAGATGCAGACAGTATCGGTCTACTTGTCTCGGACGTGATGCCTATATGTATGATCATTGCCTTAGATATCATCATGACTTTGCGTGGTTCTATCAATTGCTCGACAGTAATTCGTTCACCCACCGTAATACTTGCTATCATGAAGAGAAGCCTCTAGTGAACACTATGGCCCCCGGGTCTACTTCACATCATATTTTCAGCTCTACACTTTTACTTTGTTGCACTTTCCACCTTCAGATCTCACGTTGCAATTAATCGTGAAGGGATTGACAACCCCTTTATAGCGTTGGGTGCAAGTTTGTTTGTTTTTGCGCAGGTACATTCGTGACTTGTCTTGATACTCCTACTGGATTGATACCTTGGTTCTCAAATTGAGGGAAATACTTACTGCTACTGTGCTGCATCACCCTTTCCTCTTCAAGGGAAAAACCAACGCAAGCTCAGGAGGTAGCAGTCTCTGCCACTGGGAATCGCTGCCATCGATGGATTCTTCACCGTCGTCGCCGCCGTAGCCGGACCACCGCCAAGGTACGGTATTGTTTAGATCCCCTCTGTGTTCCTCCATCTGATTCTTACGCAATGGGAATTTTTTATCCACAAGTGATACGTCTCCAACGTATCTATAATTTTTTATTCCTCCATGATATTACATTAACTATTTTGGATGTTTCACATGCATTTATATAATGTTTTATATTATTTTTGGGACTAACCTATTAATCTAGAACCTAGTGTGAGTTTCTGTTTTTTCCACGTTTTTGAGTATTGCAAATAATGAATATTAAACGGAGTCCAAACGGAACAAAATCTCCGGAATATTTTTTCTTGGACCAGAAGAAACGCAACAGACTTGGAGTAGGGGAGGAGGGCATTTGTCGGGATGCCACAAGCCTGCAGGGCGCGCCCTAGGGGGGTGGCCGCGCCCCCTGGCTTGTGGGTCCCCTACAGGTCTCCTAACCCTATTCTTTGGCCTATAAATTCCCAAATATTCCCGTATCACCAAAGGGAGCCACGAAAATACTTCTACGCCACCGGGAGCCTCTGTTTCCTTGAGATCCAATATGGGAGCCTTTTCAAGTAATTTTCCGGAGGGGGAATTGATCATGGAGGGCATATACATCAACTCCATTGCCCCTCCGATGATGTGTGAGTAGTTCACCACAGACCAATGGGTCCATAGCTAGTAGCTAGATGGCTTCATCTCTCTCTCTTTGATGTTCAATACCATGTTCTTCATGATCTTCATGGAGATCTATTCGATGTATTACTCTTTTACGGTGTGTTTGTCGAGATACGATTAATTGTGAGTTTATGTTCAAATTATCTATGAATATTATTTGAGTCTCTTATGAATGCTTATATGCATGATTTCATATCTTTGCAAGTCTCTTCGATTTATTGGTTTGGTTTGGCCCACTAGATTGGTAATTCTTGCAATGGGAGAAGTGCTTAGTTTTGGGTTCAATCTTGCGGTGGCCTCACCCAGTGACATAGTAAGGGTAGCGGGGCACGTATTGTATTGCTGCCATCGAGGATGAAAAGATGGGGTTTTCATCATATTGCTTGAGTCTATCCCTCCACATCATGTCATCTTACTTAATGCGTTACTCTGTTCTTCATGAACTTAATACTCTAGATGCAGGCAGGAGTCGGTCGATGTGTGGAGTAATAGTAGTAGATGCAAAATCGTTTCGGTCTACTTAACATGGACGTTATGCCTATATGCATAATTATTGCCTTGGATATCTTCATAATTATTCTCTTTTCTATCAATTGCTCGACAGTAATTTGTTCACCCACCGTATTATTTTCCTTTATGAGAGAAGCCTCTAGTGAAACCTATGCCCCCCGGGTATATTTTCCATATTATACTTTCAGATCTATATACCAAAAATACTTTGTTGCAATTTATTACTTTTGTTTATGCAATATTTTATGTCTATCTCTGTGAGATCTCATCCTTGCAAATAACTCTCAAGGGATTGACAACCCCTTTATAGCGTTGGGTGCAAGTGTTTGATTGTTTCTGTAGGTACTACTATTGGGGTCTTGTTTGTTCCTCCTACTAGATTGATACATTGGTTCTCAACAAACTGAGGGAAATACTTATCTACTTTGTTGCATCACCCTTTCCTCTTCAAGGGAAAACCAACGCAAGCTCAAGAGGTAGCAACGGGCCACCATGTGCATCCTCTCTATCCACCACATGAATCCCATAGATTAGCGAACTAGGAAGTTTTTAGGGTTAACTGTCCGCAGACCCCATCTCGGTGACTCTAGGTTGCAAAACTCGATGCTACTGATTTTGAACCTAGGGTTCGTAAGAATGGACTCGGTGAGACCGAGTTGTCATTTTTGGTTCCACCGAAATGTTGACCAAGTTTCTGTTAAGGATTTCACATGTCTCGGAGACTCCGAAAGTACAAACTCGGTTCCACCGTTATGTGTTCTGCAGAAAGTTAAAACTAAGGATTTCTATGTTCAAATTTTTGAAAACATTTGAATTTTGTGATGCTCATCCTTTCTGTCTTTCCTATATCCACTTCACGGGTTTTGCTATTTGCTGCTGAGTTTGTGCTTGCATGTTAGATATATCTGGTTCAGAAGATAGTCAAAATGACTTCAGAGAGCACAGTGTTGAGATGGACTCAGGCACTAGTCGAGAGAAGTATGCCTCTGACACAAGTTCTCCCAGCTCTCATGGTTTGCCCAAGGCAGCCACCAGGCAGAGGAAGAAGCTGGTTTCTCATGAAGAGGACTCGGACTTTATGCTAGAGGAAACTTCAGCTCCTTCAAAGGATCCAAGGAAGGCTGTCAAGAAAGTAACTACTACCCGTGCTGATCTGAGAGGACCTGAATATGCTAGGAAGAGCACAACACTTTCCAGTGATGTACCTGCCAAGAAGGTTGGTGTGAAGAGGCCGAGGAAGAGAATTGTTCATCTTGTTGGAAGAAAGACTTCAGTGTATGAAGACCCAGAATATGCTGAGGAAGAATCTCCTGAGGAGGTCCTAGTTCCTCCCAAGAAAAAGAAGTTGATGGTTGATGCTATGAAATCTGCTCCTAAGCCTCATGTCAAAGCAAAGAAGGTTGTAGCTCCTAGAAGGACTACCCAGGACATACCTACAGCTGCCAAGAGCAAAGGCCCTGCATCAAGTGTCCATGCTGCAGAGGAGGAGGAAGATGAGAATGCACCAATTCTCAGGAAGCTCACACCAACCCTGCCTATTCACAATGCTGCTCATCCAATAGCAGAAGATATGAAGAAGAGGAAGGATGTCGGACTAAGAAAGTGGAGAGATAATGATCCATATGATGTTATAAGAAGAACTGATGTTGATCCAACATTTCACACCAAGGAACGACAGGATATTTATTAGACTGTCTTGTTTGACAAGAGTCCTCCTGTCAGTGATATGAGATATGTCAACTGGGCATATATCATGGAAAATGACAATTTATTTCCCGGTGTCCAAGAAAACTTCAGGCTAGTGGACATTGAAAAGTTTGTTTGCAAAGATATGACCCCATGGAATGATGAGCTGATCATGCAATTCTATGCAACTTTTCATTTCTAGGATTCTTTAGTCTGGATGACTAATGGTCACAAGTATGAAGCCAAAATTGATGAATGGGTTGCTATCATTGGTTCCCCCAAGTAGGAAGATCGAGATGTAGATGTGTATGCAGAAGCGAAGCAGAGTCACAACTCCATGGCCAATATGTACAAGACAATTCCACACAAGTACTTGGCTAGTCACAAGATGTGTTCAGTGTACTTTCTGCAAGCAGGCATTCCTACAACAAACACTATTCTGAGATACACCTTGATGCCTAAATCAGGAGATGAAAATATGATCAGAGGACATTCTATCAACCTGCTGCACCTGCTAAACACCCATACTAGATTCGGAGTGATGGATTTGATAGTAGACTATGTGGAGAACCTCTGTGGATCAAAAGAGATCATGTGGATATGTTCCTTACATTTAGATGCTTATCAATGCCAAGTTAGTCAAGCATGCATATCTACTTGATCGTCCACATCTACCTCTTCAGCCAGAGTTTGAAGACAATGAAGTGGTAATGGACGACAATGATACCAACTCAGCTGCAGCAAGAATGGCAATAGAGGCAGCCGAAGCTAAGGCTGCTAGAAATAGGCCACCACCAGTTCTGCAGCTCAGAACTCAAGCAGAGAAAATGGAAATTCTAGTTAGCTATGTCCAAGGCATGGAGAAGAACATCCAGGAGATACTGCAAAGTCAGAAAAGCCTTGAGATAGTCGTGGAAACTAAATTTCATGACATGGATGTGAAGGTTTCTGAGTTGACAACTATAGTCAAACAGCTTCGACATGAAGTTGACTCAGTGCAGATCCCACACTCAGATGATGAATATGAAGATGATGATGAGGAGGAGCAGGAGGAGGAAGAAGAGTCTCCCCCTCCCACTACTACTCAGTTCAGCATGAGGCATAGGTCAGCTGCTCTACCTTCTCAGGAGACAAGACAGACATCTTCAGCACCTTCAGCACCAGGTCTAGCTCAAGCACCTTCAGTAGCAAGTCCTCCAGCTCCAGGACATTCACCACAAGCATTCGTAGACACTCTTCGGTCGACTCCATCATCAGCTGCCCAAAGAGACAAGTAGCTCTATATTTTTGAACTTTTTGGTAACTTGTTGCCAAAGGGGGAGAAATGTATAGATCATAGACTTCATGTGAGAGAGAGCTTTTGACCTTATTTGCTATCATTTGGTTTTAAAAACTTTTTTTGGATGACCTTATCCTATCTGTGTGATTGATCATACGCTTTATCCTGTTTGATGCTACACTATTATCTCTTAGCTATCTTAATGATGATCATTCACTTATCTTGTTGGTGCCATGTGCATTGCTATTCATTCATATTTTTGTATACACACCACCAAGATGTATGTGACATGGAAGAGTGACCCATGATCCTAATCGATTGTGCATTTGCATTCAAACACAAATTTTAAATAATGCACAAATATAGGGGGAGCTCTTGCTTTTCACATACTTCTGAAAGCGTCTATGTTAATCATTGATTATATTTATTGTCGAAGCTTTGATCTATATGTTTTCATCAATTACCAAAAAGGGGGAGATTGAAAGCACAATTGCTCCCTATGGTGGTTTTGATAATTGATCACAACATACGCATCATTGGACTAATATGTTTTCCAAGTATATTTCAGAAAAAGTTCAAAAGATGATATGGCTTAAGGTTTATGTGGAGATGCCCCTGGATGCAAGAAAGGAATAATATTGGCTCAAGCTTCGAGCTAGATGTCGGTGTTCTGGGAATGGGGGTACCCAGACTTGTGTGCCTATGGCCCAGGGCTGGCCCACTTCATCAAGCAAGCACAATCGGGCGCGGCAACACTCAAGGCAAGGTCCTCGCGAGGGGCCAAGCCTCGTGAGGAGGAGCAACATCAAGACCCGCAGGGGGGCTCATGGGGACCCCTCCGGAGCGGCAGATATTCCGAGGCGAGACCGTGCCTCACGAGTCAAGGATGACGTGGAGGAAGGACAGGCGAGCAGCAGACAGCAGGACGGAGAAGTTTCCCCCTATAGTGCAAAGGGGACAAGGATGAACCAGGGTTCCCAAGGCATCTTCCAAAGGGTTCCTTTCTGGTGCAACAAGGCCATCGCCGCCCGCCAGCAGGACAGACGTCATCCCTGGACCCGTCCCTGCAGTGCTAGCAGTCACTTTGCACGCGAAGACTACATTTGGTCAGGGGAGCATGTTCCCCTGTTCCCCTTCAAAATTGGCAGTTGTGGAATCCCTTCCCGCTGAAACGATAAGGGAAGAGGACTGGGGCCGCCACTATATATAGAGAGAGTAGGTTACTTCATAGGGGGATTCATTCATTCGCCCACTGGCACCACACAAAGGCCACCCATCCTCCGGAGGCCCTCAAACATTATACTAGTTCATCCACCAACCTCCATGAGATGCAATCCACCAAAGCAGGAGTAGGGTATTATGCTTCTCAACGGCCCGAACCTGGGTAAACTGATGTGTTATGTGTCTTCCTCGCCATCGAGTGAGTTCTCTGACATCCCAAACGAGTAGCAAGTTAGGTGAGGCGAGCCCGCGAGAGATCTTCGTACACGCCCCTGAGTTCGAATCTTTAGGGTTTTGTGAAGCCCGACATCCGATATTTGGCGTGCCAGGTAGGGGGTGTGTCAAGGTTTCCTCTAAGCTTCGCCGCTCCAATGGTTGATGCTCGTTGGGCTCGCACCGAGCGCCACGCCACCCGCGTTGCTCAGACGGTGCTCGTGAGCCCCGCCAGCGCGCGCCGGTCACCATCGCCCATGGTGAACGCCGCCACGGGCCCCGACGCTCAAGAACGACAAGGTTCCTTCCAGCCGGCTACCGAGCAGCTCGACGGCCGCACAGCCACTTCGTCGCTCGTCCGGGCTTCCGGGTCGGCCTCGCGTGCCCCGCCGGAGATGTCGCATGGCCGGCGCGCGCTTTCCATGGCCGTCGAGCTGCTCCGCTACCGGCCCGCCCCTGACTGCCACAACGACTGGCTCCGGCACATCGAGGAGCTCGTCTCCGCTGCTAGTGATCCCGCGGCCCTCTCGTGCTCATTTCGACCCCAACCGTCCCTGGCGAACGACGAGGAGCAAGACGCGTCAGCCCCACCCGCGGCATGGCGCGCACCCCGAGCCCAGGAAGGAAGCGTGTCCCCGCGACTGACCTCGCGAACCCAGGACGAGGCCACGAGATGAAGCAAGCTGTCAGGTGGTTCCTTGGCTACGCGCCGACGTGCGCGCGCTCCCTGCACTACAAATCCCACGCCGCGAGCATGCCCTGCACGAAGCAGGCCCATTGGAGCAACGGGACCAGGTCGCCCTCGCGCGCTGCACCTGTCGGGCCGGTGGGGTGCCTCACCATCGCCCGTGAGTTCTACCCAACTGTGTGACCCTGCAAGTTCAAGCCCGACCTACCCCTGCGCTACAACGACACCCTGGACCCGCCTGAGTTCCTGCAACTGTACACACTGAGTATCAGGGTGGCAGGAGGGGGCGACAAGGTCATGGCGTGTTGGTTCCCCATGGCGCTCAAGAGCGGCGCGCTCTCTTGGCTCCTCAACCTCCCAAGGGCATCCATCACCTCCTGGGATGATCTACGCGAACGCTTCATCGCCAACTTCCAGGGCACCCGCGACCGCGCTCCCACCGTGAACAACCTGTGGTGCATCAAGCAGCACGAGGGGGAGACCCTGCAAAAGTTCACACAGAGCTTCATGGCCATGCGCCTCAAGATCCCTAAGGCGTCGGACGAGGCCGTCATCTCTACCTTCTCCAACGGAGTCACCGACCTCGAGATGAAGGAGGAGCTCGCCATGAGTGATGAAATGAGCAATGCACTAGAGATGTTCAACCTGGCAAACAAGTGCGACAGGGATGAAGAAGATCGCCTGTCGCTCCTCGGGCCCCGGGCGGCGGAACAAGAAGAGAAGAAGACCAAGGCCAAGAAGACGAAGCGCAAGGCTCCGGCAGTGCTCACAGCCGAGCATGAGGCGAAGAACTGCCAAGGGGGAGAGCGTCCGTCAGGAGGGGGGCCCACGTGCATCTTCCACGGCACCAGCGGCCATGATACCTTTGAGTGCCATGAGCTCCAACTAGTTCGTGCCGAGCACTTCAGCAGGCGCCCCGGACGGGGAGACAGAGGCCCCGCGCGCGGCGGTGGTCACAATGGAGGCTGCTGGGATGACCGGGAGCCACGTCAGGGACGGCATGAACAGCCTCATGAAGACCGTTGGCGCGGTCAGCCTCAGGAGGACCGCTGGCGCGACCAGGCTCGGGACAGCCGCTGGCGCGACGACCTTCAGGAGGGGCTACGGCGCGGTTAGCCTCGTGAGGCTGGGCTGCCTCCGCCACCCAGAAGGAGGGATGAAGACAGGCGGAATGATGGGGCTGGGGACTTCCAGGAGGTCAGGGCGGTGGCCTCCATCCTCGACGGCGCCCAGACCCCAACCTCGAACCACGCCTTCAAGCAGTTCGCCCGGGAGGTGAATGCCGCTCTCCCGAAGCCTGAAGCGATGCGCCCCCTCAACTGGTCCCAGACCACCATCACCTTCGACCCAAGTGATCAGCTCAGGTGCTCGTTCATGGCTCACAAGCTCCCCGTGATGTGCACCCTAACCATCAGCAACGTACTCGTCACCAAGACCCTTATCGACAGTGAAGCGGGGCTCAGCGTCCTCTCGGTCGAGACCTTCGAGACACTCCAACTATTGTACAAATAGCTCATGCCGACCAAGCCCTTCTCAGGAGTCACGGAAGGGTCCACCTTGCCCATCGGGCAGGTGCGTCTGCCACTCACCTTCGACAAGCGCAGGAATTGCCACACTGAGATCATCGTCTTCGACGTTGCGCACATCCACCTGTCGTACAACGCGATCCTTGGGTACCCGGCTCTCGCCAAGTTCATGGAAGTGACCCACCATGGCTACAATGTCCTCAAGATGCCAGGGAGCGGCGGCATCATCACCATCGCCTGCGACGAGAAGGATGTCGTCTTTACACTCGAGCTCGACTACCGCGCCGCGGCGGCAGAACGCTTGGACGATGAATAGGACGAGCCACCTCGCGAGGACCCACGCAAGATGAAGAAACAGCTCCTTCCCACGGAGCGCCCTGGGACGGGATCCGTGCCCGGGGACAGGGTCATGCCTCCCATCGCATAGGAAGGCGCGCTCGGCACCCCCCTTGGGTCAGGCCTGGGGGCTCCCACCGGGGACGTTCCCGGCCTGACCGGTGAGGCGAGCGTGGCGCTCGAGCACAACCAAAGGGCGCACTCCGGTGCGCGTCCGCCCAGCTCCCGTGAGTCTGTCATCAGAGCAATCCAGGATCTTCAAGAGGCCCAGGCCGTGCGAGGTGGGGATTGCCCTGCATCACCAATCACAGTCGCCGTTGTCGGCACGATCGATCGGCCCCGCATCTGCATCAACGCGCTCGCAATCGACACAGTTGCGGCTCAAGGCCCCTTCTGGCCCGTGCGAACTAACCATCGGTGGGTGTGCCCAGGCGCCGGCACCCTTATGCCCTTCGGGGTGGGGAACGCGGCTGCTACCTACCAGCGGCTCCAGCAGGCCATGCTCACGCCTTGCCTGCTGGGGCATGGTGAGGAAGAGGAGTAGATGCTCGGGCCAAGCGAAGGTCCCTAGCTTCGGGAGACGGCAGACCCGTGAGGGTCACGATCGTGGAAGCAGGAGATCGAGAAACGACGGCGCCCTCGGCCCTTCAGCGGCATGGCCGCCAGGTGACTTTTTGTTGGTTGCTGCTAGGTAACTTTTTGGCTCACTCTGTCCGAGGGCGCCCACGGGGCCATGTGGCCTGCACGAGTTCAGGGAACTCCACAGCCACCACTTTCATTTACGCATCCTTCAGTTGTTTCTGTCGCACCCACTTCGAACCCTAACGTTCTACCTTGCTTGCATCTTTAGGCAGGCGGCCCCCCGCTTGGGGGCTCCGGCTGAAGCTTTTCCTTGCAGGCCTCCTGAGGCAGCAGACACCCTGCCTCACTCCCGAAGAAGAAGAAGTCAGCAGGGTTTACCAATGACCCAAAAGGAATCACGCGCCTATGCCTCGGGGGTAAGGACACTCGCGAGGCCAAAGCGTCCTGCGACCTCCCAGATACACCCCCCTGGTGACACTCTCACGTAATAACGAGGTGTGGCTGTATATGCCCGGCACCCCCCGAGGATGCGGAGGGGTCCCTCTCATGCCTAGTGGCAGCCCTATGCTCTGTGATGGGGAGAAGACTGCGACACCCTCACGTAATAACGAGTTGTGTTTGTATACGCCTGGGACCCCCCGAGGACGTGGAGGGGTCCCTCGCACACCTAGTGGCAGCCCTACACTTCACGCTGGGGAGAGGACGGAGGCAATTAACTCAGTCGGCCAATGACTACGCCCAGAGCTGGCAAGGATATCAACAGATTCCACCAATGACTATGCCCGCAGCTGGCAAGGAAATCAACATAGTCCACCAATGACTATGCCCACAGCTAGCCAGGAAGTCAACCCAGTCCACCTATGACTACACCTACGCCAGTGCGGGGGACAGACAACTGGAGGTACGGAGTCACTCGTACATCAAGGGGGAGCCCTGAGCATCGCGACTCAGGGGCCTAACTGCGCCCGTAGCCCCTTCCCTCTTGGGTCATCCTGGAATCCGGTCGGTTCAACGCCGGTGGAGGTACGTGCGGGACGGGCTCTGCCGAAGCAGAGCCTAGTGCGCTCAACAAGCCACTTAAAATCTCTTAGGGAGAACGATGGAGTCACTCGTACGTCAAGGGGGACTCCTAAGCATCGCCATTCGGGAGCCTGATTTGCGCTAGTAGCCCCTTCCCTCTTGGGCCGCCCAGGCGGTACAATGGCGGCGGAGGTACGCACGGGGCGGGCCGTGCCGACACAGAGTGTTGAAGGAGTTCGGGAGTCTCAGATTGTCAGTTTCTTAGGAGAGACATTGGAGTCGCTCGTACGTCAAGGGGGACTCCTGAGCATCGCAACTCAGGGGCTTAACTGTGCTTGTAGCCCCTTCCCCCTTGGGCCGTCCTGATACCTGGTCGGTCCAATGGCGGCAAAGGTACACGCAGGGCAGGTCGTGCCGACGCAGAGTGCTGAAGGTATTCTGAAGTTTCAAAATCCTCGCCGTGTTCCCCTCATGAGGGTTGCCTGCACGTCAAGGGGGACTCGTGAGCATTGCGACTCAGGAGCCTAACTGGACCCGTAGCCCCTCACCTCTTGGGCCGTCCTGGAATCCGAATGGTTCAATGGCGGCTGAGGTATGTGCGGGCCGGGCCCTGCCGACGCAGAGTATCACAACAAACATGAAAGAAACGAGGCAAAGAAAACATTCAAGCAGTCAGCCAGTTATTACAAGCCTTAACAAGTTCTTGAAAAGCAAATGAGTTTGACGCCTCCACGATGCACGATGTGCATTGCAGGGAAAAACAAAGGGAAGAAATCAGGAGGAACTGTCGTCACCGGTCGCTCCATCTTCAGGGGGCTTGTCATCGGCGTCAGTGGCGTCCTCTTCCCCGCCTTCGGCTTCAGCGGCATCCAGAGATGGGGGAACTGCGCCGCGGGCGAACCTCTTCACCAACGCCTCCACGGGGCCCTTCACCGCCTCCACAGCGCTGTCGCAGGCCTCGGTAGGGACCGACAGGATCACGGAGTCGAAGTCAAACCCCGGCTCACGAAGATGAAGGTGACTGAAGAAGTGTGTCACGGCCTCAGAAAAGAGATCGTCGCACTCACTGTCCAAGAGCTTGTCCACCTGGAAGACGACGTCCTCCAATGCCATGGCGAGATCCGTCGTGAGCACGGTGAAGCCGCCCTCTGGGTTGGAGAGAGGATCGTCGAACCCGTCCCGGCAGAGGGTGTGGAGTGCCGTGCGAAGCCTGAGCTCAAAGTTAGGGAAGCTGACCAGCTTCGCGGCCTTCTTCTTTACGGCCGCGGCGAGGGCTTCCCCATTGGCATCGAGAAGGGTCTTCTTCGAGGCGATCTCCTTGTCATGCTCGTCCAAGCGCGTTGATACGTCCGAAACGTATCTATAATTTCTGCTTGCTCCATGCAAGTTTTGGGTGATATTGCTATGTGCTTTGTACACTTTCATACAGTTTTCAACATATTTGGACTAACCTACTAACTTAGTGCACCCAGTGCCAGTTTCTGTATGCTGATGTCTATGAATTGCAGGTTTATACTCATTTTTACAGTGCCAGAAAAATTCCACAGAAAATATATAAAAAATCAGTGTTCCAAAAGACTCCCGACGCCCGAAGGAGAGCCACACGGGGGGCACCCCCCATCCAGGCGGCCACCTGGCGTGGTTGTAGTGCCCCAGATGTAAACCTTGCCATATTTGGAACCTATTGCATGTGGGTCCACCTTGTCAGTGATTTGATGTATCCATTGTGCCATGACCTCATGTGGTGTCCCTTGTATTTTCCTTCCTTCCCATGCATGCATGCATAGCATATCATGGTATGCCTTGTCTTGTGTTGTGTTTTAGGATCTTAGCATTTCATGTGATGTGGTGGTCTTGTGGAGTGCTACTTTGCGATGTTGCGTATGTGTTGAGGTGCTCTAAGATTTCATGTGATGTTAGTACTAAATGTAGTGGACTTTTCATGTTTGCAACCTCTCTCTCTTATTCTCAAGCCAATATTCACTTGTCCCAACCTTGATTCAAAAATACCCATGATTTAGTATATTTTGTGGAGGATGTCAAGATGTGTTTTGCTGTTTTGTATCTTAGTTTTAAGGATGCAAATAAATCCAAAATAGTAAATAAATTGCTGTTTTGCATTTATTCAAATTGCTCCAAATATTTCTTTTCTATTTTATTCAAATAGGTCATAATTCCTTATGACCAGGGGCATTTTTGTTTTGTTTTTAACCCCAACAGTATTGCCATTTGTTTTAAATCCTTTTCTGTGTTTGTTTAAATAAATAAAAAAAACCTCAGGCCCCCTCCTCTATCTGTCGCCAGTGGCACAGTCTTCCGCACGGCCCAGCCCATTTCCTCCCTAGCTCACGCGCACGGCACTTCTTCTCCTCCCTTTCCAGTGAGGCAGGTGGCCCCACCTGTCATCCTCTCTTTTCCTCCCCCTCTGCTCCACCGAGAGGAGCGACAGCACATGGCCAACAGCATGTCCCTCGCCTCCTCCTCTCACGCTATATAATCCCTTGGCGTCCGTGCAGACGCGTTAGGGTTCCTCCCCGCCGCCGCACCGTCCAGATCCCGATCCCCCTCTCCCTCTCCCGTCGCAGCAAGGTAAGGAGAGCTTGGGTCCGCCATGGCCGACGGGTAGAAGGTCGTCGCCGCCGTCGATCTGCTACCCCTACCTCCTCTACGTCGTCACCAGCAGCTCGAGGACGCCTCCAAGAGCCCGTTCCCGGTGCTGGATCGACCACCCCCGCGCTGCATCCACTACTTCCCGGCGGCGCTTCCCCTCTGACGAGAAGCTTCGCCGACGGCCTTCTTCCTATACTTCCTCTACGAGTCGCTCCCTCCTCGACTCGTATGCGAGGTAGTCCTCCTCCTCCCTCCTCCCTGTCCCAGATCGAGCGCAGCAGCAGTAGGACCGAAGCGCGCATGCTCTATGTCGCCAGAGTCGCCGCTCGCCGCCGCCACGCCGTTGTAGAGTTCCTCGGGTGTAGTTAGCATGTGAAATGAGCTCGTGCGTGTGTGGGCTTCCTCCCCTCCACGAGTCATTGGCCGATTTAACCTGTGTCACCGGCGAGCACCTCCCCTGTTCCGGTCGTTCGTCGGGCAGCAGAGATGCAGAGGGGAATGCTCTTCAAAGTTACCCCCTCCCCTCTGTCAGACTCCCGATCCATAGCGTAGTGGTAGCGTTCTGTTGTGCCTGTTGTGAGGTGCTGGGTTCGATCCCCCCCTCGGCACCTTTTTAGCTTATTTGAGTTTTTGGCACAACCTTATGCAGGGAAGCCTACCTTGCCTGGCCCCTCTGTTCTGTCGATAAGATGACAGTAGCAGAGTGGTATGGCTCTGTTGTTGCAACCAGTGGGTTTTGGGTTCAAATCCCAGGGAGCCCCTTTTATTTTTTTTCCTTCATGTTATTTTTTTTCTTGCCTTCTTTGCTTGATGCCATGCTTGTGCCACAATCCATTGATGACTTGGCATTTATTTTTACCCTTTATTGTTATGAGCAGTGCCATGTGATGTGAGCATGTGTGTGTTCATGTGAGAAGAGCATATATGTGTGTGTGTAAGTAGATGTGTGTGTTTGCTCTAGAGGGAGTGCATGAAGGTGCTTATGCTAGTATAACCTTGAGCTTGCAAGCATAGCATTTTGTTGTGTGTGATGCACTAGAGTTTCATGTGAAATGTATCTTATGAGGGTTATGATGTGTGTATGTTTGCCATGTGATGCAAGCTATGTTTAGCATGTGTAGGTAGGTATGTTGATCTTGAGCTTGATGTTCTTGTGTGTGAAGTGGAGTAGATGTGTGTGTGAGAGGAATTCCACCTTTGCAAACAAGCTTTGCACCTGCACATGACCATATGTGAGAGGGCATGGTATGTTGTTTGTGTGGATAGCTTGGTAGTAGTGTTTATGAAGTTGATGTGCATGACACAAACATGGGGTTCAAACCCCCATGTCACTTTGTCATTGTGCACATGAGCTCAACCATGTAGTTGTTGATATAATGGAACCACATGAAATGATGCCCTATTCACTAGGCATGATTTGGAGTAGTTTCCTCTTCCTTAATTTGTGGACACTTGTTCCAAGCAAGTGCCCACATATTATATATGATTTTGGGGTAGAATCTCCCAAGGAATCTAGTGGTGGAGTTAGTTTTGCCATTAGGATACTTTATGGAGTTGACATATTCAGATTTGTTGCAAGTTTGCTCTATGTTTCCATGGAATAGGTGGAGCCCAAGGGCATGAGCTTTTGTGTGATAGTAGTAGGGGTTTTGCACTACACCATAGTGGTGTCATTTATCACTTGATGTTACTTGTGTGCAAGCTATGCCTAGACAAAGTGGGCATGTGGCTGAAAATTCCAGCTTAGTGAAATCTGGAATTTCACCAAGTCTGGGAATCTGGAAACATTTTCTTCTCCTGTAGATGAGGTTGTGCTGGTCATTGTGTTGTTATCTAGCCTTATTTCAGTGCTAGGAATTTGGACCTTATATGTTTGTGAAGCTCCCTGTAAAATTTCATCTCATTTGGAGTCACGTAGGTTATGTTTTGCTTGCTGTCAAAAAGCTTCAGAACAAAGACAGAAAGTCAGGTGCAGGAATTTTCACTAAGTCCCTGAGATCTGATGGTTTTGGGAAAGTTTGTGGCCTTGTATCTTCTTGAGTTTAATTCCTTTTGGTGTGATTCTTGCTGGTGCTTGTAGTGTTCTTTGTGGTATACAGCCACATATATTATTTTTCATATTTGGAGGGTTGTAGCTATGTTGCATGTAGCTCACAAAGAGCTAAGATGCAGATTATGGCAGATTGTGTAGTATAGTCATTTTGATGAATGTGGGTGATTAGTTGATGTTGTGGTGTTCTTCCTTGCTCCAATCCATACATGTTGGGTTTTTATATGCCTTGGCAACCTGGGAATACCAGATTTGTGCCAATTGAGTGTGTGGTGTTGATTCTTACATGTAGGGCTTCATATCTTGTTTCGTTGATTCCCGTTGATCCGTAGCTCCGATTGTAATGTTCTTTATATGGTTTTGCATTGCTTTCACGAGACGCATCTGATCATGTCATCCTCATGCATGTAAAAATAGATTAGTGTACAGTTCTGTCCAGAAACTTGTAGCAACTTCTTGGCTTTGCTAGAGTTAGAAATAGTGATGCATGCTCATTTTTCATCTCATGCATCATGTGCTTGTTGCATCTTGTGGTTCTGTTGTTCATTGAATGTTATTCTTATGTTGGGTAGCACCGGGATCGGAGAACGAGTACGTGGATTCGGGAGAGTATGTGCAGGACGAACAAGAACCATTCCAACCTGAGGATATCACAGGCAAGATGATATGACCTTGATTCCATCTCTAGACTTGTTATGCTAGTTTGCGTTTCCATGCCATATTGCTCGCTGCCTACCATTGAATTAAATTGCCTCTTGATATGCCATGAACCCATGCACTGATCTCTTCCTAGCAAAACTTGAATGGCTAAGTAGGCTTTGCTCAGCTACTAATGTTAGCGTTGCTAGATGCAGGTGCTTTGACTCATGTGATAATATGAGCTTGATATCATTATCTTAAATTCTGTCTTTTAATTAATGCACCTATATACTTGGTAAATGACGAAAGGCCTAGCCTTTTTGCCGGGTGCTTTGTTCCGTTATTGCCGCCTTAGTTACCGGCTACCGGTGTTTGATTCCATAATGATCACTCCTAACACATTCGGGGTTGTTATGGGGACCCCCTCGATAAATCGCGTAGCGCTAAGGCTTGTCCGGCAGGACCCAACATTGGTTTTAATCTGCTAATCACATAATAATCTGCATAGGGAATAGCTACCCCGAGGAATTTAATCAACAACCCGGGCCAGTGCTCCTCATGAGTGTTGGTCCCATCTGAGCGATGTCCGGGGCCCCACTGGTCACCCAGAGGTTTAGCCATCCCGACGTCTCGCTCATCCATCGTGTCCTGAGACTGAGATACGCGGCTCTTATCAGGGTCGTCGACACGACGGGAGGTCCTGCTAGCCTTGCCTTACCTTAGCGGTATATCTTGCGTATAGGAATCCCAATGAAGCTTTGGTTTCCCCCAGAGTTGAGGTTTTCCTCTAAGGAATCCGACAAGATCACGAGATTCGTGATAGAGGATGCCTTTGCGGCCTGTGTACGTTTGTGATGGACTAGTTGGAGCACCCCTGCAGGGTTTAATCTTTTGGAAAGCCGTGCCCGCGGTTATGTGGCAACTTGGAATATTTTGTTAACATCCGGTATTAGAGAACTTAAACATAAGATAATAAAATGGCCAACTGTGTGTGTAACCGTGACTGTCCCCCTCGAAGATCTCTCTTCGATCGGGAACACGGTGGGGTTATGAATGCCGTAGGTAGGTGTTCAGGATCACTTAGTGATCAAGTAATCATGACCGCTAGTGTAGACCACCTTCATAACTTCTTTACGTAAGTTAGCCACTAAATCAAGCTTAGGATGCTGCAACCTTATACACTTCACCTTAACCCACCTAATAACATGACTAGTTCTGGCACCAAGGTCTTAGATTGTTGAGTCCCTGTGGCTCACGGATTCCTCCGAAACTCCCAACAGGTACAGGTACCCCAGAGACATAAGATCCCGACGGCACTCAGCTGGCGTGGCAGTACGACGAGGAGACAGACCGCCTCTACGTGAACTATCCAGAGGATTGAGGCGTGGTCGTGATCGTGGGCCTGCAGGCAGGGTAGCATAGCATTTCTATGTTTTGTGTAGTCCGTAGCGGAACTACCTTGATTGTATCTGTGATGTACTCTGAGATATTTATGAGAAGACAATTGAATCCCGGATTGTCTACTTTTATTATTATTCGTGATGTGTTACCTGTTTGCGAAAGGCTTAGATGCGCTTCTTTCCTATTCGGGGCCTCGATCCCCAGATCGGAAAGGACCGCATCTTGGTCGTTACAGTGGCCTAGCGGGAGGTCGCACCACTAGGCCAACTGGGCGAGTGGGACCTCCCCTGGTGCCCCCCCCCCTTTGGTCCTATTTTTACCCCCGTGGAGGAAACCTTGATTCGAGAACCCTTTTCTCGAAAAGTAATTCCGATCTCCGCCGCCATCGCCAACAAGTTTTAGGGAACCAGAATTCATGTGTCGGCGCCCTGCCGGGATGGGGAAGTGCCCTCGGATTCATCTCCATCGATGTTGCTTCCTCCCTCCATGAAGCGGGAGTAGTTCCTCCTCGGGGCTCAGGTCTTCTACAATAGCTATGTGGTTAATTCTCTCTCCCATGATGTGATCTTGATTGTGATGATAGGCTATGTTAATCTAGGGTGATCCCATGATGCTTCCCTTTATTCTATGTATTGGACCGATGTACTCACTTGATCTTATCTAGTATAATCTCCGAGACCATGGTGACACCAGTCTATTGGACATGGAGTAGAAGAATATTTTCATGAGTGATTTCATTTTTGTGAATTGATTGAAGATTGAGAGTATCTTGGTGCTTGTCTTTGACTATCCTTGAGATATGTTGTGGTGAGTGTGGTGCTTGATACGTCTCCAACGTATCTATAATTTTTCATGGTTTCATGCTATTATCTTGTCAAACTTTGGATGTTTTGCATGCCTTTTATATATTTTTTGGGACTAACTTATTAACTCAGTGCCAAGTGGCATTTCCTGTTTTTTTCATGTTTTTTACCCCTTTCAGAGGACGATTTTGAACGGAGTCCAAACGGAATGAAACTGCCAAAAAGATTTTTTTTTGAAACAGAAAAAGATCGGGAAGCCGGAGAATCAGGGCAGGGGGCCACCAGGGACCCCACAAGCCCTCATGGCGCGGCCAGGGGCCCCGCGCCCCCTGGCTTGTGGGCTCCCTCAGGCTCCTTTGCCCTAGGTTTTGCGCCTATATATTCCCTAAAATACCATAAAAATCAGGAGATCATCGAAAGTACTTTTCCGTCGCCGCAAGCTTCTGTCTCCGCAAGATCCCATCTAGCGCACGTTCTGGTGCCCTACCGAAGGGGGGATTCGGACACGGAGGGCTTCTTCATCAACACCATGACCTCTCCGATGATGCGTGAGTAGTTCACCATAGACCTACGGGTCCATAGCTAGTAACTAGATGGCTTCTTCTCTCTCTTGGATCTTCAATACAAAGTTCTCCATGATCTTCATGGAGATCTATCCGATCTAATCTTATTTTGCGGTGTGTTTGTCGAGATCCGATGAATTGTGGATTTATGATCAGATTATCTATGAATCTTATTTGAGTTTCTTCTGATCTCTCTTATGCAAGATTTCATATCCTTGTAATTCTCTTCGAGTTGTGGGTTTTGTTTGGCCAACTAGATCTATGAGTCTTGCAATGGGAGAAGTGCTTGGTTTTGGGTTCATACCCTGCGGTGACGTCACCCAGTGACGGAAGGGGTAGCGAGGCACGCATCGTGTTGTTGCCATCAAGGGTAAAAAGATGGGGTTTTCATCATTTGTTTGAGAGTATCCCTCTACATCATGTCATCTTGCTTAAGGCGTTACTCTGTTCGTCATGAACTCAATACACTAGATGCATGCTCGATAGCGGTCGATGTGTGGAGTAATAGTAGTAGATGCAGAAAGTATCGGTCTACTTGTCTCGGACGTGATGCCTATATGTATGATCATTGCCTTAGATATCGTCATGACTTTGCGCGGTTCTATCAATTGCTCAACAATAATTTGTTCACCCACCGTGATATTTGCTATTTTGAGAGAAGCCTCTAGTGAACACTATGGCCCCCGGGTCTACTCCACACCATATTTTCAGCCTTGCACTTTTTCTTCGTTGCACTTTCTGCCTTCAGATCTCACTTTGCAATCAATCTTGAAGGGATTGACAACCCCTTTATAGCGTTGGGAGCAAGCTCTTTTGTGTTTGCGCAGGTACTCTAGACTTGACGAGATTCTCCTACTGGATTGATACCTTGGTTCTCAAACTCAGGGGAATACTTACTGCTCCTGTGCTGCATCATCCTTTCCTCTTCACGGGAAAAAACCGACGCAAGCAAGAGAAGTAGCAAGAAGAATTCATGGCGTTGCCGGGGAAGGACTTTTTGCCATAGCAGAAGAATTTCTGGCACCGTTGCCGGGGAGGATCAAGTCAAGAACTCATCCAAGTAGGTGTCGCAAACTCATCTCTTGCATTTACTTTGTTTGCCAATTGCCTCTCGTTTTCCTCTCCCCCACTGCACCAATTTGCCTTTTTCGTTTGCCTTTTTCCGTTTGCCCTTTTCTCTCGCTTGCTTTCTGTTCGTTTGTGTGGGATAGTCTACCCGTCCTCATGGATAGATCCACCACTTCAAATGATACTCCTGAGAGTGAAGTTCTCAATTTCAAACAAATTGAGGAAGAAAACTTAAAGGGCGCTTGGTATAGGATTTGCAATGCTCAGAGTAGATCTACTCATAAGCAATCCACTACCGTCCTGCTTCGCAGTTTTTATGTGGGTGTTTCTCCTTGGAATAGGTATATTCTTGACACCATCATAGGTGGAAATTTCTTGGGTAGCCATACCTTTGATTATTACGGAGCTGTAATAAATTTGGTAGGCTCACCCCCACTCATGGTTAATGGAACCACCTTAACTCTGGAACATGTGATGCGTAGGCTGGACGTCATTGAAAATAAAGTTGCTACGATCGAACTCATTGAGAATTTGGATAAAAAGATCCACAATGAAATCACTCAGTACGGATCCAAGGTGGGAATGGTTTTGAAAAATTTAAAGGATTAGGAACCCACAGTTAACGAAAAATTAGGTCATGATTCCGCTAGGATTGGCAAACTAGAGGACGTTATAACCAACTTAGGTTCCGCTTTTGCCGCTGTGCAGAATACTCCAAACTTTTCCCACAATATGGTCACCAAGTCTGTTTTTGTTCCCAAAAATAGTGGTGAATCATCTAGCAAGAAAGATGAAAACCTTAAGATGATAAGTGATCACGCTACTTATGCTTTGAGCACCAAAGATGACGATATGTGATTCTATCGCTTTTATGCCTAGCTAAGGGCGTTAAACAATAGCTCTTGTTGGGAGGTAACCCAATGAATTTATATTTTTATTTCTGTTTTATTGCGTCCACACTATCATAATTCTGTTGTGATTGTGTCTTTTGTGTTTCTTTTTGTGTTTGAGCCAAGCAAAACCTTTATGACTAGTCTTGGTGATTGTTGTTTGATCCTGCTGGAAAAAGACAGAAACTTTTCGCTCACGAGATGATTTTTCATTTTTATTCAGAAAGAGCTTTTGAGTTGATTATTTTTACTTCTGGTTTATATGCCTTTTTCCCAGGCAGTCGTAATTTTTCAGAATTGTTGAGGTAGCAGAAGTATACGAAGTATACAGATTGCTACAGACTGGTCTGTTTTTGACAGATTCTGTTTTTGTTGAGTTGGTTGCTTGTTTTGATGAAACTATGGTTAGTATCGGGGGTACTAGCCATGGAAAAGTAAGAATACACTAGCCCTACACCAATATAGATAGAATTCAAGTTTGCTACAGTACAAAAAGAGGTGGTAGTTTGTTTTCTTGTGCTAATGTTATCACAAGTTTCTGTTTAAGTTTTGTGTTGTGAAGTTTTCAAGTTTTGGGTGATGTTCTCCTGGACAAAGAGATAAGGAGTGGAAAGAGCTCAAGCTTGGGGATTCCCAAGGCATCCCAAGCCAAATTCAAGGACACCAAAAAGCCTAAGCTTGGGGATGCCCCGGGAAGGCATCCCCTCTTTCGTCTTCAATCCATCGGTAACATTACTTGGAACTATATTTTTATTCACCGCATGATATGTGTTTTGCTTGGAGCGTCTTGTATCGTAGGAGTCTTTTCTTTTTGTTGTGTCACAATCATCCTTGCTGCACACCTTTTTGAGAGAGAGAGACATGCACTCATCGTGATTTTGCTAGAATGCTCATAGTGCTTCACTTATATCTTTTGAGCTAGATAATTTTGCTCTATGTGCTTCACTTATATCTTTTAGAGCACGGACGTGCGTGACTTGGTAGTTGGTTTATGCTATGAAAGTAATCCCAAAGGTGATAGGTACCCAAAGAGGATACCAAAACCTCCATCTTCATGTGCATTGAGTAGAAAGAGAAGTCTTGATTCCTCTCAATTAGTTTTGGGACGTGGATTTGGTAGTATTAAGAGTTATGTTAGTAGGGTGTTGTGAATCTAGAGATACTTGTGTTGAAGTTAGTGATTCCCGTAGCATGCATGTATGGTGAACCGCTATGCTAGGAAGTCGGAGCATAATTGATCTATTGATTGTCATCCTTTGTGTTGAGGTCGGGATCGCGCGATGGTTAACACCTACCAACCCTTCCCCTAGGAGTATGTGTTTAGCACTTTGTTTCGATTACTAATAAAAACGTTCGCAACAAGTATGTGAGTTCTTCATGACTAATGTGAGTCCATGGTATAGACGCACTTTCACCTTTCACCTTTGCTAGCCTCTCTAGTGTCGCGCAACTTTCGCCGGTACACAAACCCACTATATGCCTTCCTCAAAATAGCTACCATACCTACCTACTATGGCATTTTCATAGCCATTCCGAGATATATTGCCATGCAACTCCCATCTTTCCATCTCATGACTTGTGCCGTCACTCTCATATTACCATCGCATGATCGTAAGATAGCTAGAGAGATGTTTCAACGTCATACGCCAAGCTAGATCGTTGCACATCGCGGTACACTGCCAGCGGCATTTCCTATAGAATCATCATCGTTCTAAGATTTGAGCTGTGAGTAAATAAAAGTGTGATGATCATCATTATTAGAGCATTGTCACATGTGAGGAAAAAAAGAGGCCAAAGAGCCCAAAAAAGGGTGAAAAGAAAAGAGTCCTAAGAGCCCAAATGAAAAAAAGGGGAGAGAAAGAGAGAAGGGACAATGCTACTATCTTTTTCCACACTTGTGCTTCATAATAGCACCATGTTCTTCATGATTGAGAGCTTCTTGATTTGTCACTACCTTATGCTAGTGGGAATCTTCATTATATAACTTGGCTTGTATATTCCAATGATGGGCTTCCTCAAAATTGCCCTAGGTCTTCGTGAGCAAGCAAGTTGGATGCACACCCACTAGTTCTCCTTTTGAGCTTTCACATACTTATAGCTCTAGTGCATCCTTTGTATGGCAATCCCTACTCACTCACATTGATATCACTCACATTGATATCTATTAATGGGCATCTCCATAGTCCTTTGATACGCCGAGTCAATGTGACCATCTCCTCCTTTTTGTCTCACAACCACCACCACACTCTATTCCCCCATAGTGTTATATCCATGGCTCACGCTCATGTATTGCGTGAGAGTTGAAGAAGGTTTGAGAAAGTAAGAGTGCGAAAACAATTACTTGGCCAATACCGGGGTTGTGCATGATTTACATTAGTTGTGTGAGGATAAAGGAGCATAGCCAGACTATATGATTTTGTAGGGATAACTTTCCTTGGCCTTGTTATTTTGAAAGTTCATGACTACCTTGCTAGTTTGCTTGAAGTATTATTGTTTTCATGTCAATAGCAAACTAGTGTTTGCGCAGGTACTCTGGACTTGACGAGATTCTCCTACTGGATTGATACCTTGGTTCTCAAACTGAGGGAAATACTTACTGCTCCTGTGCTGCATCACCCTTTCCTCTTCAAGGGAAAAACCGACGCAAGCAAGAGAAGTAGCAAGAAGAATTCCTGGCGTTGCCGGGGAAGGACTTTTGTTGCCGTAGCAGTGCTCTCTTTGGATGGTCGCGGTGACATTGGGAAATCCATATATGAGAACTACGAACTCTGAGGCGTGCTTTTGTAGCCCTACATAATTCTCGTCCTCCCATGATCACAAAGGAATGACCTCCGAGTACGTCTCCATTGCATGTTTTAGTGGAAATATCATGTGATTAGACTATGTTAATGTTGTTGGGAGTTGCCACTAGTGAAAGTATGAAGCCTAGGTCTTGTTTCTCACCATTCTTACACCGTTTGTGCTCACTTTTGTCACTTGCTACCTTGCTGTAATTTTTTATTACAGATTTATATTACCTTGCTTTGCCACACCTATCACCCATATTTTACCATCTCTCCGCTGAACTAGTGCACGTATACAATTTACCATTGTATTAGGTGTGTTGGGGACACAAGAGACTTCTTGTTACTTAATTGTAGGGTTGCTTGAGAGAGACCATCTTCAACCTCTACTTCCGTGAGTTCGATAAACCTTAGGTCATTCACTTGAGGGAAATTGTTGATCTCCTACGAACCTCTTGTCACATCCCTAGCTAGCCCCCTTTTATGAATAGCAAGATTGTGCTCATATTTTCATTCTTGCATTAAAAATGAAAATGGAAATCATTTTTGTTAAATATTGGAAACCACAATTCAGGGGTGGATTTATTTTTAAAACTACTTTTGGTATTTTATTTCAAACACAAAAGCCACTCGAATCAAATATAAATTTGATTTCAAATATTTCAAAGTTTCATAAAATGCTGAGAACTTTATGTGGGTTTGGAAATATTCCAAATAACACCCCAGCATTTTTATACTATTTTAGAAATAGCTTGGAGCCAAAAATTAAATGAAACAAATGCCAGAAAGTATAAAACAGAAACAGAAAAGAAAGGAAATAAGAAAAATCCTATCTAACGCTTACCTGGCCCAAGCCCAACCCCTCTTGTCGTCTTCCTCGTGCCAGCGAGCAGGAGGAGGTGGTCGCCATTCGCTCCAGCGCGGCCACGTACCTGCGTGCTTGCTTGGACCTCCCCGTCGCGCTCGCAAGGAGGATAAGCCTCCCCGCGACACATTCCACCTCTCTTCCTCTCCTCACTCGCTGTCCAGCTCCTCTCTCTCGGCCGCCATTAGATCTCGAGCTCGAGCCCGAGCTAGCCGTCGTCTGTGGCCATTGGAAGTCTCCCTGAGCATGCCGTTCGCTCCACCTCATCGATCTTGTCGTCCCTGCCAAAGGAGAAGAGCCCCCATCCCTGCATCGCCAGATCACCGTCGTCTTCCTCCTCGGGCCGCCGTTGATCGCCGCCGTCGTTCTCCCTCCTCAGGCCATCCCCGGGAACGCTTTTGATGCCTCTGCACTCCCCGTGAGCCTAGGGTGCTTTCCCCCTCGTTTTCCCCTTCGATCCCGTGCTCTAGCGCCTGATTCCACCAGAGCCCGACGAGATCCGCCGCGGGAGCTCATCACCGGTGATGCTCCGATGATGGGTTGGTCCATCTGAGACCACCATCAGCTTCGGTGTGTCGTGTAGATGCCATAGGAGCTAAGCCCCGTCCCTTTTCCCCTCTCGATCGATGATCCCGATGATGCTCGAGCTCCGGCAGCCGCTGAGCTTGTCGCCGGCGTCATCTCCGGCCATTTCACCCCTGCAACGTGCAAAAATGGAACCGCGGGCGAGTGGCCTTTCCCTGGTGCCCTCCGCTGTCCTTTTGGTCACCGGAAAAGCAAATCTGATGCCCTCTGCCGTCCCTGTGGTCGCCGGAGCCTCATCGCCGGTGGGTTTGACCCATCGCCGGTGGGGTTGACTCCGAGAGTCACTGGCAAGTGGGGCCAGCCCCCTAGCTAATTAAGGTTAAGTTAATAAAAAATAATTAGTTGAGTTAATTGCTAAACAGACACTTACATGTGGGCCAGCCCCTGTTAATTAACTAATTAACTTAAAGATTAATTAAAATCTGGCCAGAGTCACTGACCAGTGGGTCCCACTCGTCAGGTTTGACTTTCAAACGGCCAGTTGGACCTGTTGATGTCATGCTGATGCAGTAACTATATTTCTGATTTAATATAATTCCAGAAAATGCTAAAACTTTGGAAATTCATAGAAAATTGATTATAACTCCAAATTTGACAAATAATATATGCAAATTGATCAGGAAAATTCAATGAACACAATGGTGCTACTTTCATGCATGAAAAACAAAGTTATGAAACAGCATGAGGTCAAATCAATTAAATGATTATGACAAACATATTATTTCAATTAATATTTGAATTTGAATTCAAATCACCATCATCCTAAAATTTTGATAGACACATTAACTCATGCTACAATTCATTTCAGGCCATGTTCATGCATCATATTATTGCATATCAATGTTATTGATTGATTGTTATTATTTCGGTAGGCTCTGCCCTTCCGGATACGTCCGAATATCCGTCTGACGGATTTAATTCCTGTGCTGAGCAACAAGGCAAGCACCCTTTTGATCATTCCGATATAATCCCATGTTCTTGCTCCTGTTCCCACTTATTGCATTAGGACAAAATATTTCAAATGCTTTACTTCGGTAGCTGAACCTATTCCTTTGCATGACCTGTCATTGTCACAGTAAATAGCCAAACCTTGCAACCTAGCATACATGGTAGATGCTTGAGCTGTGATGTGATTTATCCTGCTATGCTTGTTATGCATAGAGTTGTGTCAGGTCTGTTAAATCTGGGTGATGAACAGGAATGGATGAATGTGTTCTAGTGACAAGGAATAAGTGTGGAACCTGGTTTGGTAAAGGTACCGATGAAAGGCTATGTAGGAGTACATGGCGGGTTGTTTCATTGGAACCATCCTTAGGAATTGAGTTCCGTGTATGTAATCCAAGACTAGATACTACCACACGTTGGGATACTTAATTGACCCTCTCGGCTTATTAATTGCCTAGTACTCGATCCAGGAGTTGCAAGTAGTTTCTGGTGTTTATAGTCATGCTGGAGGTCGTGCATAGTGCTGACCTTAGAGGTGGGCTATGATGCGGTAGGCAGTGGCACGGTGTACCAAGTGGCACCCGGATCGTGGGCTTGGGAACCCTGCGCACATCGTTTGGGGCCGGGCGGAAACCTCGGCCGGACTTCCGTGCGGGTTCACTCTCAAATAGGCGATAAACCTGGACTAGGTATTAGCGTGGTTAACGGTCGTGGCCGACTCCCTCGCTGGGCTTCCGCTTGAAGGTTGCCGAGGTGCATGACGTGCACATAGCGATAAGTGGCGAGAGCGTGTGTGAAGAAGTACACCCCTGCAGGGTTATGATCTATTCGAATAGCCACGTCCGCGGATATGGACTACTTGGAGACATATGTTGTTCATAGATAACTTTAATGGCTACTCATAAAAGTATCAAGATAAGCGTGAGTATCATGTATGGCATTTCCAAAGGGAGGCGGAAAGGAGTTCATGACAGTGTATTGTTGTGGTGGTAGTGGACTCGTGTACGACTTATCAAAGTTGTTAAAACTATTTAAAATTGTAGTTTAGTCTAGCCAAGAGTCAAAGCTGGCTTGCTGCATGAAACACCCCAACCCCCTTTATTGATACCGGAGCATGAGTAGATAGACATGTTCTAAAGTCTTGTTGAGTACTCTTGTACTCATGTTTGCTTAATAATTGTTGCAGAGGATACCCATGAGTCAACAGGTGGGTTCTTTCTAGACATCGATGATGACGAGTAGCTGGTGTCCCAGCTACGACCTCGCCCCTTTCAGAAGGGATCTGTAGATAGTCAGGCTTTATACCTTATCCTTTCAACTATCTGTACTCAGACAGCTTTTATGCTTCCGTTGGTTTGTATGACTCTGTTTGTATGACTTTGAGTGTCGGGTCGTGTGACCCCTACTTGTATGAACATATTATGCAAGATTCTTCCGAGTCTTCTGAATAAATGTCGTGATGTTGTATGGTTATGTTGTGATGCCATTGTTGTATCTATGCATATCTAGTATGTCATGCGTACGTGTGGTGCACTTTGATACGTATGGGATTCGACACCTGGTCATATGCCCTTAGTAGCTCTCTATACACAGAAATGCCCCTTTGTGATTCTACCGAGCCTTGGTAGTTCGCTACTGCTCCGGACACATTGGTTGACCAGCATGTATCCTTCTTAGTTGTTGTGTCTGTCCCTACGGGGAAATGCCACGCGGTGTAATGGAGTCCTTGTAGCTTGCTACGACTCGTCTACACTCACTGATGACCGACACCTGCTTTGTTGGGTTATGAATGCCTGACTTTGTACAGTCGATCCACTTGAGTTTATGACTAGATATGTCGACCCGGGTTCTTTGACACTGGAATGCTAGCGACAATAATGCATATGAGTCAAAAGGCGCAAACGGTCCCGGCTAAGGTAAGGTGGCAGCCGTGGGGTTAACCGTGCGTGAGACCGCAAAGGGATGCAATGTGTTACAGGCTGGATTCCTATGGCTTAGGATCAGGGTCCCGACAGCATTGGTATCAAAGCCTGACTGACTATAGGATTACCAAGCCAAACTGGTCGAAGTCGAGTCTAGAATTGCTTTAGTTATATATAAGGGAATTTTTTGTGGAAGGGAACGTAAGATTCTTTCTTCTCTTCTCAAAGTGGTTCTATTATGGTCATCCTCGTCTTTTCTACGGGGATTAAGAACTAGGTTACTTATCTATCTCAGGATCGCGTGTCACTAATCGGTAGATTGTACGAAAACGGGTCGACAGTTACTCCGAGTTTCTTTTGTTCCAAGGAAAAGAAAATAAGTTTTGATGACCATGGAACTGAACTTGATAGTTGAGTGGTTATGCTATCCTATCTTTTGTGGGTTGTCTCAAAATTGTTTTGAGCATTTACAGCCGTTATGTGCCCAATTTTATCTCCAGAGCTCTAATGCCTTTTGCATTACTCTCTATTTCAGATGTCTGGTCGTCCTTCTTGTCGGGTGGTTCGTCTGACTAGGTGCATTGATGTGCCGGGTCACACGGCCATGCTGGTCAGGATGATGTGAGTAGCCGGTTACCGCTGGTACCCAGAGTATACAGTGGAGGAGCAATACCGGGATTTCAACTAGAGTCAGTACCTGTGCATTGTTAGGGTATTCCCATATTACCCTGGAGACGAGGAACCGATTCATTGGTCTTATGGATTGGGGATTACTGTTGACATGGCGGTACAAGATCCTGCCTATTCAATGTTGACCATCATGAGAGTGAGACATGCACTGTTGTAGAATTCAGAGTTCTGCTATGTTCCCGCTTCTCGGCCAAGAGAAGAAGGATACCTCAGTGGGGTCTACTTTGATTCCTCTATGGAGGATCCGCTGCTGCAGTCCACCACTGAGATGTTAGAGAATAGAGACAGAGATACTTGTGCCCTTCGTATGGAGCTCTATACTACTCGTGCCCGTTTGTGGACAGCTTTGACACAGCTGGCACTTGTAGTTCAGACAGGGTATGAAGATATGGAGATGTTGAACCCTATTAGGACTCATCTTCCAGCTCATGTTGACTGGCCTGCTGTAGGAGGAGTTACCCCTCTTCGGGGACCTCTACTACCACCAGTCAGGGGACCAAGGCCACACCCGTGTCCTTACGGTTCCCATGGGTCTTAGGCTCGAGTATTTCCTGATCCGCAGGTTGAGCTCCCAGGCCATGGAGGCAACCTTTATGAGATGTTTTATGCGGATGCTTGAACCCGTGAGTGGAAGAGTAGTATGGTAGTAGTTGTACTTCCACAGTCCTGTGTGTCTTGTGGAGTATGCTTATGTCGTGAGATGAGTTCCGGAGGCATGGATAAGTAATGTATAGGAAGCTTGGAAGGCTTCTGATGGGTAGTATCATCTTTTCAGTAGTTTGCTCTTCGGTTTGAGGTTGTACTGAACTATGTAATGGTGTGTATGAACCATGGTGTGTTTATAGCAGTTTCTTGTTACCATGTTGTTCGGATGTTCATTTCCGCATTCGATGTGTTCATTACATTCCTAATCCATAGTTAGTATTGATGTTGATATTAGTCTAAGCTGTGAGTTTGTTTGCCAGGATGGTGTTTGATACGTCTCCAACATATCTATAATTTTTTATGGTTCCATGCTATTATCTTGTGAAACTTTGGATGTTTTGTATGCCTTTTATATCTTTTTTGGGACTAACTTATTAACTCAGTGCCAAGTGCCAGTTCCTGTTTTTTCCGTGTTTTTGACCCTTTTCAGAGGAGGATTTTAAACGGTGTCCAAACGGAATAAACTTCCGAAAGGATTTTTTTCCGGAACAAAAGATACGCACAATACTTGAGAACCAAGGCAGGGGCCACCAGGGGACCCCACAAGCCCCCTAGGCTTGTGGGGCCCCTGTGTCTCGTCTGCCCTACCTCTTCCGCCTATAAATTCTTGAAAATTCCAAAACTGTGAGAGAGAGAACGAAAATACTTCTCCGCTGCCGCAAGCTTCTGCCTCTGCAAGATCCCATCTAGGGCACGTTCTGGTGCCCTGCCGGAGGGGGGATTCGGATACGGAGGGCTTTTTCATCAACACCATGACCTCTCCGATGATGCATGAGTAGTTCACCATAGACCTTAGGGTCCATAGCTAGTAGCTAGATGGCTTCTTCCCTCTCTTGCATCTTCAATACAAAGTTCTCCATGATCGTCATGGAGATCTATCCCATGTAATATTCTTTGTGGTGTGTTTGTCGAGATCCGATGAATTGTGGATTTATGATCAGATTATCTATGAATCTTATTTGAGTTTCTTCTGATCTCTTATATGCATGATTTCATATCCTTGTAATTCTCTTCGAGTTGTGGGTTTTGTTTGGCCAACTTGATCTATCATTCTTGCAATGGGAGAAGTGCTTGGTTTTGGGTTCATACCGTGCGGTGACCTCACCAGTGAAAGAAGGGGTAGCGAGGCACGCATCATGTTGTTAGCATCAAGGGTAAAAATATGGGGTTTTCATCATTGGTTTGAGTTTATCCCTCTACATCATGTCATCTTGCTTAAGGCGTTACTCTGTTCGTCATGAACTCAATACACTAGATGCATGCTCGATAGCGGTCGATGTGTGGAGTAATAGTAGTAGATGCAGAAAGTATCGGTCTAATTGTCTCGGACGTGATGCCTATATGTATGATCATTGCCTTAGATATCGTCATGAATTTGCGCGGTTCTATGAATTGCTCGACAGTAATTTGTTCACCCACCATATTATTTGCTATTTTGAGAGAAGCATCTAGTGAACACTATGGCCCCCGGGTCTACTTCACATCATATTTTCAGCCTTACACTTTTACTTCGTTGCACTTTCCGCCTTCAGATCTCACTTTGCAATCAATCTTGAAGGGATTGACAACCCCTTTATAGCGTTGGGTGCAAGCTCATTTGTGTTTGCGCAGGTACTGTGGACTTGGCTCGATTCTCCTACTGGATTGATACCTTGGTTCTCAAACTGAGGGAAATACTTACTCCTCCTGTGTTGCATCACCCTTTCCTCTTCAAGGGAAAAACCAACGCAAGCTCAAGAGGCAGCAGAGTTCACCAGGCTGAACCGTGCCCCTACCCATGAGCAGGGAGAAGGTAGTCAGGCAGCACACGGGGAATTGCCTCACCCACCTTCTCTGGCGGAAGTTATGCTCGAGGCGGAAAGAAACAAGCGAGATACCAACCGTCTGCTAGAGCGTATTGAGAAAAATACGGCTCGTCCGCCGCGAAATGACGCAGTGTCCCTCAATGACTTCGTAAAGCTGAATCCCCGAAGTTCCATCACTCCGTCGATCCTCTCGACGCTGATGACTGGTTGTGCAGTTTATCGCGCAATATACGCTCTGCCAATGTTTCTGAGGCCGACAAGGTGACCTTTGCTGCGTACTTTCTGGAAGGCCCCGCCAATTTGTGGTGGGAGAATTTTGAAGCTATGCGTCCTGCCGGACCAGCAGCCACATGGGCAAATTTCAGTGCAGCCTTCTGTCTGCACCACATTCCAGAGGGTATGATGGACCGTAAGAGAGAGGAATTTTGTTCCTTCACCCAGGAAAAGTTGACCATGGATGCTTATAGCCGCGAGTTCGGTAATCTCGCTCGCTACGCAGCTGAAGAGGTGTCAACTGATGCTAAGAAGCAAGCAAGATTCCGCAAGGGTTTGAGCCCTGAACTTCGTCGTGACCTACGCCTCCATGAATGTACAAGTTTTCAAGCTCTTTTCAACAAGGCGATCAGTGTCGAGACTGGACATACCGACTATGAAGACAATAAGAAGCACTCTCGTGATTCGGGCTCCTCATCTGGTTCCGCGTTTCCAAAACGCGGGCTGCGGGTCCCGAATAGCTCTCTGTCGCCAAGATATACCCCGAGGCCATCCTATGTGGCGCCTCAGGCGAACCAGACCAACCCTCCAGCAAAGACCTATGGTGGTCCAGCTAGCAATGATGCACCACGTGCCAATGAGGTGATTTGTTACAAGTGTGGAGAACCAGGGCACTACTCACGAGAGTGTTCCCATAATATAGGTGCCAAGCAACCTGGAAAGTCGGTTGGGCAAGGCAAGTCGGGAAAGCTTATTATGTGAAGCCAACTCCTGCAGGTGGCCGCGTGAATTATGTTTCAGCAGAAGAAGCTGTAGAGGATCCCGACGTCATTTTGGGTATGCTCCTTGTCAATCATCACCCAGTGTATGTTCTTTTTGACACTGGGTCATCTCATTCCTTCATTTCCGAAAGCTATGCATAGTTGCATAACATGTCCTTTTGTGATATGCCAATCCCATTAGTTGTCCAAACCCCAGGTAGTAAATGGCAAACTTCTAGGATAAGTTATGACCATGAAATCCTAGTAGACCGGCTAGTTTTCCTAGCATCATTGATAGCCCTGAAATCCTCAGATATCAATATCATCTTGGGTATGGACTGGATGTCAGCTCATTATGCCAAGATTGATACCCATTCTAGAAATGTTCGGCTTACCCATCCCTCTGGTGAGATAGTTAATGTCTCTACTCGAATTACCAAATGCCAACTCTATTCCCTCAATGCCAATCCTCTTCTAGAATTTGAAGACATTCCGGTAGTCCGTGACTTCCCGGATGTTTTTCCAGAAGAACTGCCAGGAATTCCACCTGGCAGGGATGTAGAGTTTGTGATAGACCTTGTTCCAGGAACTGTCCTAATAGTCAGAAGACCCTATAAGATGGCACCCTTGGAGCTAGCCGAACTTAAGAAGCAACTAGATGAGGCCTTGAATAAAGGTTTCATTCATCCTAGCTCTTCTCCTTGGGCTTGTCCCGTCCTCTTCGTCAAGAAGAATGATGGAACGACCGGATGGTTGTAGACTATCGACCAGTTAACCTGGTCACCATCAAGAACAAGTATTCGCTTCCCAGGATCAACGATCGGTATGATCAGCTCGCTGGATCTTCAATCTTCTCCAAAATGGATTTGAGGTTGGGCTACCATCAAATCAAGATCAAGAACGGGGACATTCCAAAAACGGCTTTCTTACTCGTTATGGCCAATACGAGTACACCGTCATGTCCTTAGGTTTAACCAATGCCCCAGCCACCTTCTCTCGCTTGATGAATTCAATCTTCATGGAGTATTTGGATAAATTCGTCGTGGTATACCTCGATGATATTCTCATCTACTCAAAGAATGAACAAGAACATGCCGAGCATCTAAGGCTGGTATTGATGAAACTTCGAGAGCATCGCCTATATGCCAAGTTTTCAAAATGTCAATTTTGGTTACCAGAAGTGACCTATCTAGGCCACGTAATCTCTGGTAAGGGTATTGCTGTCAATCCCGAGAGAGTTCAAATTGTCCTTGATTGGACTCAACCTGAATCGTTTAAGCAAGTTAGGAGTTTTCTTGGACTAGCAAGCTATTGTCGCCGCTTTGTCAAGAACTTCTCCAAGGTTGCAAAGCCTCTAACTGAACTCCTTAAGAAAGATAAAAAGTTCGAGTGGACACCACAGTGGTGAGCATAGCTTTCAGGAACTGAAAAGACGCCTAACTTCCGCACTTGTGTTGCTACCACCAGATTTTTCTAAGGACTTTGTTATCTATTGTGACGCCTCACGATAAGGATTAGGTTGCATTCTCATGCAGGATCGTCATGTGCTTGCATATGCATCTTGACAGTTGTGTCCACATGAGGATAATTATCCCACACATGATCTCGAGCTTGCGGCTGTAGTCCATGCACTTAAAACCTAGCAACATTACCTTCTTGGTAATCGTTGCGAAATATTCACTGATCACCAAAGTCTAAAATATATCTTCACCCAGCTGGATTTGAATCTGAGGCAAAGACGATGGGTTGAGTTGATCTCCGATTACGACTTAGGGATAACTTACACCCCGGGGAAGGCCAATGTTATGGCTGATGAACTAAGTCGTAACTCTTATTATAACAATTTGATGCTACAACGAGGTCAACCACGTCTCTATGAGGAATTTCGGAAGTTAAACCTCCACATTGTTCCTCAAGGATTCCTTTCTAACCTAGTGGCGAAACCTACTCTTGGGGATCAAATCATAGCCGTGCAGACATATGATAAGGGTATATCCCGAATCAAGGAAAATATTGCTAGCAAAACGCTAGGGATTTCTCTATTAATGAGCAAGGTGTCGTGTTCTTTCATAACCGTTTAGTGGTTCCTAAGAGCAAATGTGTGCGGAAGTTGACCCTTAAGAAGGTTCATGATTCTCCTCTCACCATTCATCCTGGTAGTACTAAGATGTATCAGGACCTAAGCCAGAGGTTTTGGTGGACAAGGATGAAGAGAGAAATTGTTGAGTTCGTTGCTAACTGCGACGTTTGTCATCGAGTTAAGGCAGAACATCAAAGGCCTGCTGGCACCCTTCAACCTTTAGCTATTCCTTAATGGAAATGGGATAAAGTCAGTATGGATTTCATCACTGGATTTCCCAAGACCAAGAAAGGAAATAATGCTATCTTTGTGGTCATTAACCGTCTTTCCAAAGTAGCTCATTTTCTTCCAGTTCGTGAGAGTATAACAGCTAGCCAGCTAGCAAACTTATATATCTCTCGAATAGTGTCTCTTCATGGTGTTTCTCTGGAGATTAACTCAGATTGTGGAAGTATTTTTACTTCTCGCGAGATTAACTCAGATTGTGGAAGTATTTTTACTTCTCGCTTCTGGGAAAGTTTTCAGAATGCCATGGGGACTCACCTATCTTTTAGCACTGCTTTCCATCCTCAATCAAGTGGTCAAGTAGAAAGAGTGAATCAAATTCTAGAGGATATGCTCCGAGCTTGTGTTATATCGTTTGGTATGAATTGGGAGAAGTGCCTTCCATTCGCCGAATTTGCTTATAACAATAGTTATCAATCGAGCTTGGGCAAAGCCCCTTTAGAAGTTCTCTATGGACGAAGATGTCGAACACCTCTTAATTGGTCTGAAACCGGAGAGAGGCAACTCTTTGGTCTGGATATGATCCAGGAAGCAGAAGAGCAAGTTCGCATTATTCATGAAAAGTTGAAAACAGCCTAGTCTCGTCAAAAGAGCCAATATAATCGTCATCATAAGGCCGTGACCTTTGAAGTTGACGAGAAGGCTTACCTTCGGGTTACACCTTTGAAGGGTACCCATCGTTTCGGTATCAAGGGCAAGTTGGCATCTCGTTACATTGGTCATTTTCGCATTCTTGCCAAACGAGGAGAAGTTGCCTACCGGTTGGAACTTCCTCCGCATCTTTCCAAGGTTCATGATGTTTTCCATGTCTCGCAACTCAGGCGTTGCTTTTCGCATCCTATCCGTGAAGTGGACCACGAAACTCTTGATCTCCAAGATAACCTTTCATACCAAGAATACCCTGTTTGTGTTCTTTATCAAGTTGAGCGTACCACTCGATGTCGAAACCTCAAGTTTCTTAAAGTTCAATGGTCAAATCATTTTAAAAAAGAGGCAACATGGGTAAGAGAGAACCATCTTCGACTTGAGTATCCTACGCTATTCCCGACGACTTCCAAATCTCGGGACGAGATTCTTTTGAGTGGGGGTGAGTTGTCACGTCCCTAGATACCCCCTTTTATGAATAGAAAGATTGTGCTCATATTTTCATTCTTGCATTAAAAATGAAAATGGAAATCAAAATAAAATCCCTAGCAACTTCCTTCTCAAAACAACTCAAGTGGTGACAAATTAATGAACCCAAAATGTCCTTCATAAAAGTCCATCATTTTTGTTAAATATTGGAAACCACAATTCAGGGGTGGATTTATTTTAAAACTACTTTTGGTATTTTATTTCAAACACAAAAGCCACTAGAATCAAATATAAATTTGATTTCAAATATTTCAAAGTTTCATAAAATGCTGAGAACTTTATGTGGGTTTGGAAATGTTCCAAATAACACCCCAACATTTTTTATACTATTTTAGAAATAGTTTGGAGCCAAAAATTAAATGAAACAAATGCGAGAAAGTATAAAACAGAAAAAGAAAAGAAAGGAAATAAGAAAAATCATATCTAAGGCTTACCTGGCCCAAGCCCAACCCCTCCTGTCGTCTTCCTCGTGCCAGCGAGCAGCAGGAGGTGGCCGCCGCTCGCTCCGGTGCAGCCACGCAAGTGCGTGCTTGCGTGGACCCCCCCCCCCCCCATCGTGCTGGCAAAGAGGATAAGCCGCCCCGCGACCCTTTCCACCTCTCTCCCTCTCCTCCCTCGCTCTCCAGCTCCTCTCTCTCTCGGCCGCCATTAGAGCTCGACCTCGAGCTCGAGCTAGCCGTCATCGCTGGCCACCGGAAGTCTCCCTCAGCATGTCGTTCGCTCCGCCTCATCGAGTTGGTCATCCCTGCCAAAGGACAAGAGCCCCCGATCCCTGCATCGCCAGATCACCGTCATCTTCCTCCTCGGGCCGCCGTTGATCGCCGTCGTCTTTCTCCCTCCTCAGGCCATCCCCGAGCACGCTTTCGACGCCTCTGCACTCCCTGTGAGCCCAGGGTGCTTTCCCCCTCGTTTTCCCCTTCGGTCACGTGCTCTAGCGCCTGATTCCACCGAAGACCGACGAGAACCGCCGCAGGATCTCGTCGCCGGTAATGCTCCGATGATGGGTTGGTCTATCTGAGACCACCATTAGCTTCGGTGTGTCGTGTAGATGCCATAGGAGCTAAGCCCCATCCCTTTTGCCCTCTCGATCGATGATCCCGATGATGCCCGAGCTCTGGCAGCCGTTGAGCTCGTCGTCGGCGTCATCTCCGGCCATTTCACCCCCTGCAACGTGCAAAAATTGAACCGCGGGCGAGTGGTCGTTCCCGTGGTGCCCTCCATCGTCCTTTTGGTCGCCGGAAACGCAAACCCGATGCCCTCCGCCATCCCTGTGGTCGCCGGAGCCTCATCGCCGGTGGGTTTGACCCCATCGCCGGTGGGGTTGACTCCCCACAGTCACTGGCAAGTGGGGCCAGCCCCCTGGCTAATTAAGGTTAAGTTAATTAAGGCTAAGTAATTAGTTAAGTTAATTGCTAAAGAGACACTAACATGTGGGCCAGCCCCTGTTAATTAACTAATTAACTTAAAAGATTAATTAAAATCTGGATAGAGTCACTGACCAGTGGGTCCCACTGGTCAGGTTTGACTTTTAAACGGCCAGTTGGACGTGCTGATGTCATGCTGATGCAGTAACTATATTTCTGATTTAATATAATTCCAGAAAATGCTAAAACTTTGGAAATTCATAGAAAATTGATTATAACTCCAAATTTGACAAATAATATATGCAAATTGATCAGGAAAATTCAATGAACACAATGGTGCTACTTTCATGCATGAAACACAAAGTTATGAAACAACATGAGGTCAAATCAATTAAATGATTATGAAAAATATATTATTTCAATTAATATTTGAATTTGAATTCAAATCAGCATCATCCTAAAAGTTTGATAGCCACATTAACTCATGCTACAATTCATTTCATGCCATGTTCATGCATCATATTATTGCATACGAATGTTATTGATTGATTGTTATTATTTCGGTAGGCTCTGCCCTTTCGAATACGTCCGAATATCCGTCTGATGGATTTAATTCCTCTGCTGAGCAACAAGGCAAGCACCCTTTTGATCCCGATATAATCCCATCTTCTTGCTCCTGCTCCCACTTATTGCATTAGGACAAAATATTTCAAATGCTTTACTTCGGTAGCTGCACCTATTCCTTTGCATGACCTGTCATTGTCACAGTAAATAGCCAAACCTTGCAACCTAGCATACCTGGTAGATGCTTGAGCTGTGATGTGATTTATCCTGCTATGCTTGTTATGCCTAGAGTTGTGTCAGGTCTGTTAAATCTGGGTGATGAACAGGAATGGATGAATGTGTTCTAGTGACAAGGAATAAGTGTGGAACCTGATTTGGTAAAGGTACCGATGAAAGGCTATGTAGGAGTACATGGCGGGTTGTTTCATTGGAACCGTCCTTAGGAACAGTGTTCCGTGTATGTAATCCAAGACTAGATATGTCGGGACCCCGATCCTAAATCATAAGAACCCAGCCTGTAACACATCACATCACTTTGCGGCCTCACGCACGGTAAACTCCACGGCTGCCGCCTTACCTTGGCCTGGACCGTTTGCGTCTTTTGGCTCACGTATATGAATATGTTGCTAGCGTTCAAACGACAAAGAACCCGGGTCGACATGACTAGTTATAAACCCAAGCGGTACATCCGTACAGGGACAGGCATACATAACCCAGCAAAGCAGGTGTCGGTCATCAGCGTGTGTAGACGAGTTGTAGCAAGCTACAAGGACTCCATTACACCCCGTGACATTTCCCCGAGGGGACAGACACAGCAGCAAAGAAGGATACATGTCGGTCAATCAATGTGTTCCGAGCAGTAGCAAGCTACCAAGGCCCGATGGAATCACAAAGAGGCATTTCCCTGTAAAGAGTACTACTAAAGGCAAACAACTAGGTGTCGAATCCCAGACATATGATGCATTTCATACATGCACACATTATGCACGATATGTGTAGATACAACATGGCATCACAACATAACTCTATGACTCAAGCATTTATTAAAGACTCATAAGAGTCAACATAGTATGATATTACAAACAGGGGTCTCGTGACCCGACACTCAAGTCATACAAACCACAAGCGGAAGCAATTCATGTCTGGGTACAGACATCTACTAAAAGTGGCTGGAAGAGCCTGAAAAGCTACTACGACCCTACCAAAGGAGCCAGACCTCTGTCTGGGATTCCCAAGCTATTCCGGTCATCATCGAACACATCGCGTAGAACCTTTTAATGAGTCTAAGTCTTCTCTGCAAAAACATAAATAAAGCAACCGTGAGTGCAAAGGTACTCAGCAAGTCTTACATCAGAACTATCTACATATGCATCATGTTTCAATGAAAGGATTGTGGAGTTTGATTGCAGCAAGCCAGCTTTGACTCTTGGCTAACCTGTACTACGACTACAAGTTCTTTCTTTGAGGTGGGATAACGCACACGAGTCCACATATTCACCAATTCAATACACCACTATGGATCCACTCTTGTCTCCCTACAAGAAGGCCTTCCATAGCACTCACACTTATCTTGCATGTTTTAGAGTATCCATTTAAATTGTCTATGTACCACGTAATGTTTCCAAGTAGTCCATAACCGAGGACGTGGCTATTTGAACAGATTGATCCCTGCAGGGGTATACTTCTTCACACATGCTCTCACCACTTAGCACCATATGCACGTCATGCATCTCGGCAACCTTCAAGCGGAAGCACTCGCGTGGGTGTCGGCCACGACCGTTAACCACACAAGACCCTAGTCTAGGTTTATCGCCTATTTGAGACTGAACCCGCAAGGAAGTCCGGCTGAGGTTTCCTCTACGGCCCCAAACGATGCGCGCAGGGTTCCCAAGCCCACCATCCGGGTGCCACTTGGTACACCGTGCCACTGTGTATCTACCGTAGTGAAGCCTACCCCGTCGGGCAGAGCTAAACACGGCCGCCAACACTTTTCCTACAAACACTAGAAACTAATTGCAACTCCTGGACACAAATCTAGGCGATTAATAAGACGAGAGGGTCAATTAAGTATCCCAATGTGTGGTAGTATCTTGTCTTGGATAACACAAACAAAACTCAGTTCTTAAGGACGGTCCCAATGAGACAACCCGCCATGTACTCCTACATGGCCTCTCATCGCTACCTTTACCAAATCAGATTCACACCTTTACTCTCACACTGTAGAACATGATCACAACCATTCTGATTCATCATCCAGATGGATCAGACCCGACACGACTCTAAGCATAGCAGGCATTGTAAACAAGCATGGATGAGTAAGCACAACAAGGCTCAAGCAGTTGCTACTCATGCTAAGTGGTTTCAACTATTTACTGTGACAAAATCAGGTCATGCAGAGGAATGGGTTCAACTACCGATAACATGTATAGTTGAATCGTGTTTGTCCTAATGCAGTAAAAGAGAGCAGAAGCGAGAGAGTGGGTTTATATCAATATGCTCAAGGGGGGGTTGCTTGCCTGACACGTCTGAAGATAGCAATGAGTCTTCATCAATGTCAACGATCACATCGTCGGAAACATCGTTTATCGAGAGGGAACAACACCGGCAAACAAGAAAGAACAAAATTACTTCACGGAAATGCAACACTATGATGCATGCTCAAGACATGAAATGAAAGGTGGCAGGGCTAATGTGGCTATCATTTCTTAAGTTGAAGTTGGTTTGAATTAGGATCCAAACATCATTTCAAGCCGGGTATCTTTCCAAGTACCCTTATAATTGATTCGACCTGATGCTCATAACAAATTATTTCAACATGTATGGAGTTAGTATTTTGAGGTACTGATTTGTATTGACCAATGTTTGGTCATAACAATTGAAGTGGAATTCAAATAAGTATCAAATTCCATCTCCAAACTAATTATGAAATTTATCCTATTCACCATTTTGCCTATTTGGTGATGTTAACTTTTTCAAACATGCATGAAAAGGCCATAATCTGATTCTTTGGATTTTTCTGATCCTTTTTCATATATAAATTATTTCCATCCGAGTTATATTTTAATTTCTATGATTTTTACAAGTTTTGCTATTATTCTGGAATTAATTAAAATCAAAAAAAGCTATTACTGCGTCAGGCTGATGTCATCCCTGCGTCAGCAGGTCAACCAACCGGTCCAGGTCAAACCCTGACCAGTGGGGCCCACTGGTCAGTGACCCAGGGGCTAACCCCGCGCTGACCAGCCCCTAATTGGGGTTTGACCAGGCATGGGGCCCTCTGGCAGTGGCTCTAGGGGGGTTAGTTAGGCTAATAGGCTGGCCACATCGGCACGCCGCAGCTTCACCGGCGGTGACCCATCCGACGGCGGAAGTTCGTCGGAACGCTGCTCGAGCAGCGGTTCGACGCGCGGCTAGGCTCTACGGGGAGCTGGCAACACGCCGCATCCATTCCGACCCGCCCACAGGCCAAGGGGTGGCCGGAATGAGGCCGGCGACGAGCTCGTGCGGTGGCCGGAGTCGGCCATCGTGGGGCTCCGCTAGGGGCGTGGAACGGAACGGGAAAATGGGGAAACGACGGAGAAGCTCACGGGAAGGCTCATGGGAAGCTCGATGGGCTCGGGGCCGCTCTGGACGTCGCGAATCGGGGCCGGCGGCCTTCGGTGGCCGGAGGTGGAGACGACGAGTGTAGCGATTCTCCGAGGCCTTCGTGCTCGATTCCTTTGGCAAGGAGGAGCAGGGCGACGAGGCCATCCTTCTGAGCTTCTTGGAGAGGCGAGGGGAGGCCGGAGGCTACGACTGCGACGGATGGCGACGACGGCCTCGCTGGGATCCTGGGAAGAGAGAAGCATAGAGATGGGGAGGGAAGAGACCAGAGAGGGGGATGAGCTCGAGGGGTCTAGGGGTGTCTACAGGCGAGGAGATAAGCTCGGGGCGCAGGAGGAGGTGGCCGAGGCGCATGCATGCTCGACACCGAGCTGCCTGCCTGCTCTCGCGAGAGGAGGAAGACGGCTCTGCCCCTGGTGGGCTGGGCCAGGCGACAGGTAAGCCAGGTAATCTCCTTCTTCTTCTTTTCTTTTTCTGCTTTTATTTGTTTTTTGACATTTGTGTTTGAATTGAAAATAAAATCAAACATTTTATAAAATCCTAATGACATATTTATGTGACATAACATAATTGTCCAATGCCACATAAATATTTTCAGAGTATATGAAACTAAATATTATATTTAGAAAATATAATTCTAATTAAAATAATTGTTTGATTGATTCAACAAGCCAAGATAAAATGTTTCTTTGTTTTCAAAAATACTTATTTGAATTTTTACTCAGCTCAATATTTTCTTAGAAAATCAAGGACATTTTCTTGAATCAATTTGAAGCAATATTTATGTTGCTTGTTTGACAAAAATTTAAATGATGAGGCTTGATCACTTCTCATTTCATTTCCAAAAGAAAAAAAATAGGAATGCATGCATGAGATGCAAAGACAAACAATTCTAGGTCTGGGGCTGTGACAAGATACTACCACACATTGGGATACTTAATTGACCCTCTCGGCTTATTAATCGCCTCGTACTCGGTCCAGGAATTGCAAGTAGTTTCTGGTGTTTCTAGTCATGCTGGAGGCTGTGCATAGTGTTGACCTTAGAGGTGGGCTATGATGCGGTAGGCAGTGGCACGGTGTACCAAATGGCACCCGGATGGTGGGCTTGGGAACCCTGCGCACATCGTTTGGGGCCATGGCGGAAACCTCGGCCGGACTTCCGTGCGGGTTCACTCTCAAATAGGCGATAAACCTGGACTAGGTATTAGCGTGGTTAACGGTCGTGGCCGACTCCCTCACTGGGCTTCCGCTTGAAGGTTGCCGAGGTGCATGACGTGCACATAGCGATAAGTGGCGAGAGCGTGTGTGAAGAAGCACACCCCTGCAGGGTTATGATATATTCGAATAGCCACGTCCGCGGATATGGAGTACTTGGAGACATATGTTGTTCATAGATAACTTTAATGCTTACTCATAAAAGTATCAAGATAAGTGTGAGTATCATGTATGGCATTTCCGTAGGGAGACAGAAAGGAGTTCATGACAGTGTATTGTTGTGGTGGTAGTGGACTCGTGTACGACTTATCAAAGTTGTTAAAACTATTTAAAATTGTAGTTTAGTCTAGCCAAGAGTCAAAGTAGGCTTGTTGCATGAAACACCCCAACCCCCTTTATTGATACCGGAGCATGAGTAGATAGACCTGTTCTAAAGTCTTGCTGAGTACTCTTGTACTCATGTTTGCTTAATAATTGTTGTAGAGGATACCCACGAGCCAACAAGTGGGTTCTTTCTAGACATCGATGATGACGAGTAGCTGGTGTCCCAGCTACCACCTGGCCCCTTTCAGAAGGGATTTGTAGATAGTCAGGCTTTATACCTTATCCTTTCAATTGTCTGTACTCAGACAGATTTTATGCTTCCCTTTGTTTGTATGACTCTGTTTGATTGACTTTGAGTGTCGGGTCGTGTGACCCCTGCTTGTATGAACATATTATGCAAGACTCTTCTGAGTCTTCTGAATAAATGTCATCATGTTGTATGGTTATGTTGTGATGCCATTGTTGTATCTATGCATATCTAGTATGTCATGCGTACGTGTGATGCACTATGATATGTATGGGATTGGACACCTAGTCGTATGCCCTTGGTAGCTCTCTATACAGAGAAATGCCCCTTTGTGATTCCACCAAGCCTTGGTAGTTCGCTACTGCTCCGGACACATTGGTTGACCGGCATGTATCCTTCCTAGCTGATGTGTCTGTCCCTACGGGGAAATGTCACGCGGTGTAATGGAGTCCTTGTAGCGTGCTGCGACTCGTCTACACTCGCTGATGACCGACACCTGCTTTGCTGGGTTATGAATGCATGTCTCTGTACATTCGAGCCACTTGAGTTTATGACTAGATATGTCGACCCGGGTTCTTTGACACTGGAATGGTAGCGACACTAATGCATACGTTAGTCAAAAGGCGCAAATGGTCCCGGCTAAGGTAAGGTGGCAGTCGTGGGGTTAACCATGTCAGACCGCAAAGGGATGCAATGTGTTACAGGCTGGATTCCTATGGCTTAGGATCGGGGTCCCGACACCTCTGCGCTTGGAGGCCCAACATAGTCTACAAGGATAGAAGCGTGTGTAGACATCAAGCTATTTCTGGCACCGTTGCCGGGAGGTGAGTGCTTGAAGGTATATCTTTAGATCTTGCAATTAAATCTTTTTGTTTCTGGTTTTTATTTTCACTAGTTAGGCTTATGGAAAACTGCACTCTTAGTTCGTTGCTTGGGGAAGGCCGCTTTACCACACCCGTGGTAGAGAAGTCTCCTCCACCTACTGAATGTATTCCATTCAAAATACCACTTGGGATAATTGGAATAATTAGGAATGAATGTTATGCAGGAGATGGAACAGTCAATCCTAGTATTCATTTGTTGGAACTTATAGAAATATGTGAGTTGTTTAAGATTTCAGGTTTGACAAGAGAAGGAGTCATGAGGAAATTATTTGCCTTGTCACTGAAGGGAAAAGCATTGGAATGGTATAGGCTACTAGATGATTCTCACCTACGGGATTGGGAAGAGATTCAGTCTCTCTTTTACTCCAAGTTTTATCCTCTCCATGAAGTCCATGAGAATAGGAATTATGTTTATAATTTCTATCCTCATGACGGAGAGAGCATAGCTCAAGCTTGGGGGGGACTGAAAACTTTAATGCTAAAATGTCCTAACCTTGGGCTCCCCAAAGATATGATTATTACTAATTTCTATGCGAGGCTCTCTCGACAGGATAAAGACTTGCTCGATGCTTCGTCTATGGGTTATTTCACAAACGAAAGGATTGATGCTAAATGGGAACTCCTTGAAAGAATTCAATGCAATACTGAAGATTGGGAGATCGACAACGGTAAAGAGTCAAGTATAAATTATGAGTATGATTGCATTAAGGCCTTTGTTGAAACTGCAAGTTTTAATAAGTTTAGTGCTAAGTTTGGGCTTGATTCTCAACTCCTTGTTGATTTCCTCAAATCTTCTGCTTCACATCTTAATATGCCTAAGTATAATTGGATCAAGCATCATGAACCTTTTAAAGAGATTTGCAAATAAAATGAAATTGTTAATGATAATTGCAACCTGCATGATCCATTTCCTGAAAATGAAGTTTCATATAAGCATGTTAATTTTTGTGGAGTGGATAGACCTTGTGAAAGGCCTATGATTGAAGAAGAGAAGTATCGTAAGCAACATAAGCATGAAAGAACAATCACTTGGGTTAGAGATTTAAATGAAATTGCTAGAGAATTGTGTGACCGTTATCCTTTTACTTGTGAACTTTGTGGTATAGAGGGTCACTTTAATTTTCAATACATGTACTTTCAAAACATAACTGTTAACCAGTTGTGTGATAACATAATCACTTCTCATCTTTATGATGAACTTATGTTATTTTTGATGTGTGAAGAGTTATCAAAAACAACTTCTTGGCTAGATGACAATGCCTTAGGAATAAACAACACTTTTCCAAAATACCATATCTATTGTGTTGTTAATTGCCATGAAAATGATTACATGAGTAAGATTAGAAAGGAGGGAACTTTACCAAAGAATAAAAATGTCTCTTATGTTTCCACTAATAAAAAGGAGAGTTTCTCCCAAGTTTCCCCTATTGTTTCTAATGATAAACCAGAATATTTGGAGAAGCTTCCTCTCCAACCACTCCCTCCTAAGGTGAAGAAGAAGAAAAAGAAGAGGAGGAAGAGGAACAAGAAGGAGGAAGAATGGGTGTCAACCTTGCCTGAGCATATTCCTCGCATCAACTTTTATCCTAACAGACATAAATTTATGGAGGATGGTGAGCTTGATTGCATTCATTATTATCTTGATGGTAAGTCCGTAGGTACTATTGAAGATTATTTTGATTATGATATGTGTGTTACTTATTGTGATTGGGAAGATGATGATAATGCTACTTATGATCTTGACAATCTTTTTGGTACCAACTTTGAAAATGATGATATGGAAAGCTCTAAGCTTGGGGATGATAGGATTGCAAGTCCTTTACCCATTAGTGATGTGATAATTGATAATTCTTTTGCTAGTAAGAATAAAGACAACATGTTTACAAATATAGTTGCTAGCAATAATAATGCTCTTCTCTACCATGATGATGTTATAACTCCTATCTATAGTGATTGTAAAGATACCTATGACATAAGGAGAAATTATCCATGTGAAACTGGTCATAATCATGGAGGGAATTACTCCCTTGCTGAACACCATCTCCCCAATACACAATTAATCTATAGTGTTAAAGTTGTTTATGATAGTCCTACTCCCACTATTACCAATGAGAAAGATTATGCTTATGTGGAGAGTAAGAGTACCTATTTGCATGTGGATCATGGTAACAATGCTTTATGTGATACTTATATTGTTGAGTTTATTCATGATCCCACTAAAAATTATTATGAGAAGGGAACATATGCTTATAGATATTTCAATGATATCAAGTTCCCTCTCTTTATGTTGAAGGTTTTGAAGCTACACTTGTTTTGCCTTCCTATGCTTATTGCTTTGTGCTTCAATGAATTATTCTATTGCAATATTACTATGCATAGGAAGCATGTTAGACTTAATGTGTTTAGTATTTGCTTCTTGATGCTCTCTTTTGTTCTACAACTCTTATTCCTACGAGAACATCATTAAAATCTTAAGCATGTCTTTACGGCTATAAAGAAAGAGCTCTAGGGAGACAACCCTTGTTATCTTTACTTTGAGTTTTTACTTTCAGCTTTTAGTAGTCTTGATGTGTGTTAGTACTGTAGCAACATCATTGTTTCTATATTTTTAAGCTTTGTGCCAAGTTTTAGCCTCCGATTGCAAGAAAGTTCAAAAGTTGTGACATGCTGTCCAGAAACATATTATGTCTGCTTGACGGAAACATTCACCAAAAATCACCAGATCATCTTTTTGATCTGAATTGTTTTGACAGTATGCTCTATACAATTGTATTTCTGGTGTCTGTTCTGAGTTTTTTTTATTTGAGTTGCAGAAGTGCCCTGAAACAATTATTTACTACCTGATGGTCTGTTTTTCACAAATTCTGTCGCATTTTGCGTTTTCATCATTTTGCAAATCTTAAGCTTGCTTTTTCTTTCCCAAAACTTTTTGGAAATCTTGAGAAATAGTAGCTCTTCATGAAAATCTTTATTTCCAGTGGAGAAAAAATATTTTATTATGGGCACTAACCACTCTAATCAGCTTATGATGAGTTTCGTATGAAGGGAGTTTTCGAGTATGCGATGGAAGATGATGAAAGAAGATCCAGGAGTGTCAAGCGCTCAAGCTTGGGGATGCCCCCATGCACCCCCAAGAAATATTCAAGGAGACTCAAGCGTCTGAGCTTGGGGATGCCCCCGTGCATCCCCTTCTCCATCAACAATCATCGGTTCGTCCTTCTCCATGCTATATTTTTATCACTTCATATGTTATGTGCTATGCTTGGAGTGTACCGCTCTTTACTTTTTTAGTTTGTTTTAGTTTTGCTTTTTGTTCATAAAAAATTGGACCCTAGCCTTCTTTGTTTGGGACAGAAACACGCTCCACTCCACCCTAGAACACAACATAGGTTTTCATGTTTATATTTTTGTGTGTTCTTTATCTTTTCATAGTTGTTGTCATGCTTAGCTCTTGGTTTTCATGCTTTATCTTTTTAAGAGCTTTTATTTAGGTTGCTTTTGGAACTCTCTTGAGTTATCATGCTTATCTTGTTTAGAGAGTTGGCTTGTTGCACTAAGTTGTGTGTCTTGCATGAGTAGGTAATGGAGGTTGCTACTTAAGTATAGTAATTGCAATAGTTTTGAGGTATTGATTTGAGTAATGTTTGGACTTTTGGTGTTAAGAGCTTGAGCCTATTAGTGATAGGTGTCGTATTTTTGGCAATCCGTGTGTATTTTCAAAACTAAAAAAAATAGTTGAGAACTCTAGCTACTAGATGGATCGCTAACCTCTGGAGGGGTTGGAATATATAGAGTACCCTCACGTTATCATTGGTTGAGGATGCGCAAGGATAACCAAACCCCCAAACACTCCTCCTTGGGGTACTTGTCTCTTTGTGAATCTCCTGACTAGATAGAGAGTTACCGATAATAAGTGCATGAGTTCTTCGGACTAATGCGAGTATTCGATTGTTGGCACTTCCACCATCCATATTTTGCTATCCTATTGGGTTCCGTGCCTTGCCCTTTCTCATCTTGAGAGTTGGTGCATACTTCGCCGGTGCATCCAAACTCTTGGCATGATACGCTCTGTCATCCTAAGCCTCATTATATCCTTCCTCAAAACAGCCACCATACCTACCTATCAAGGCATTTCCATAGCCTTTCCTAGATACATTGCCATGCAACATCCACCATCTCATGACTTGATCTTTATGTCATACATGCTTTTGCTTGATCGAGGAGCCGCATGCTAGTTGGGATTTGCCCTTATTATTGCTACATGACGCGATAGTATCATTGCATATCCTGCTACACTGGCAGAGGCATACATTTGCATACATCATGATAGTTTTCATTTATCTTTATGTTGAGTACTTCTTATAAAGTGTGAAGATCTTATTTTTATTTCTTGTAAAATATAGAGTTTTGCCCTTAAGTGAGGAAAAGATCCCAAAGAGGACAAATTAAAAGAACCCAAAAAAGGACACATGAAAAGATCCCAAAGAGGACAAATGAGAGATAAATAGAAAGAGCCAAAGAGGCCACAAAAATATAAATAAAAGGAAAGAAAAAAAAGAAAAAAAAAGAGAAGGGGGCAACACTACTATTCCTTTTGAAAGATCCACACTCGTACTCCATTGATATATTTGTACTCCATAGATATTATCACTCATGCATAACTATGTGGGGACCCTTACACTATAGAACTTGGCTTGTATATTCCAATGATGAGCCTCCTCGAATGAGCTCTAGGTCTTTATGAGCAAGCAAGTTGGATGCACCCCCACTAGTTCCATTGGAGAGCTTACCTTAGCTCATATGTCCATCTGTTGCATGGCAATCCCTACTCCTCACATCATATATATCATTTGGCTTTCCCTCGCCTATGATTGTCCTCATTGATGTGAACCTTTCACACCTTTTTTGTCTTCCTTCCCCATCATTATTCTCTTTGCCATCCTAAGTACCAATATATCTTGCTCGCGCTCATCCAGTGCATGAGTGCTCAAAGTCGAAAGGGAGAGGATCACTTTGACTTGTGCCTGACTAGTGGTCTGGGGATGAGTCAAAATAAGATTCCGAAGGAGACCAAGTGTGAAGTTTTAGTAGATTGAGTTCTCAATTAACTATATAGTATTTTTTATGCTCTAAACCCATCTCGTTTGTTCTTACTTTGCTAGTTACAATACTAGATATAGACTCTTGCTTGTTATTGTCTTGACTTGTATTGCATATCTTACTTGCTTTACTTTGAAGATCTTATATGTGTGTTAGCATGTCACCACAGAAATTATGCTTGTTATCATTTACCTACTCGAGGACGAGCAGGAATTAAGCTTGGGGATGTTGATACGGACCAAATGTATCTAAAATTTTTGCTTGCTCCATGAAAGTTTTGGGTGATATTGCTATGTGTTTTGTACACTTCCATACCTTTTTCAACATATTTGAACTAACCTACTAACTCAGTGCACCCAGTGCCAGTTTACGTCTGCTGATGTTTGTGAATTGTAGGTTTATACCCATATTTAGAGTGCCCGAAAAATTCCACAGAAAATATATAAAACATCAGCGTTCTAGAAGACTCCAGACGCCCGAAGGGGAGCCAAAGGGGGGCCACCCCCACCTAGGCGGCCACCTGGCGCGGCCTAGGGGGGAGGTCGCGCCACCAGGCCGTCTGGGCGAGTTGGACCTCCCCTGGTGCCCCCTTTGGCCCTATTTTTACCCCCGTGGAGGAAACCTTGATTCGAGAACACTTTTTTCCAGAATCAATTCTGATCTCCCACGCCATCGCCAACAAGTTTCGGGGAATCGGAATTCCTGTGTTGGCACCCTGCCGGGACGGGGAAGTGCCCCCGTATTCATCTCCATCGATGTTGCCTCCTCCCTCCATGAAGCGAGAGTAGTTCCTCCTCGGGGCTGATGTCTTGTACAGTAGCTATGTGGTTAATTATCTCTCCCATGATGTGATCTTGATTGTGATCATAGGCTATGTTAATCTAGGGTGATCCCATGATGTTTCCCCTTCTTCTATGTATTGGATTGATGTACTCACTTGATCTTATCTAGTATAATCTCCAAGACCATGGTGACAGCGGTCTATTGGACATGGATTAAAAGAATATTTTCATGAATGATTTCCTCTTTTGTAAATTGATTGAAGATTGAGAGTCTCTTGGTGCTTGTCTTTGACTATCCTTGAGATATGTTGTGGTGATTGTGGTGCTCTCTTTGGATGGTCGCGGTGACATTTGGAAATCCATATATGAGAACTACGAACTCTGAGGCGTGCTTTTGTAGCCCTACATAATTCTCGTCCTCCCATGATCACAAAGGAATGACCTCCGAGTACGTCTCCATTGCATGTTTTAGTGGAAATATCATGTGATTAGACTATGTTAATGTTGTTGGGAGTTGCCACTAGTAAAAGTATGAAGCCTATGCCTTGTTTCTCACCATTGTTACACCGTTTGTTCTCACTTTTGTCACTTGCTACCTTGCTGTAATTTTTTATTACAGATTTATATTACCTTGCTTTGCCACACCTATCACCCATATTTTACCATCTCTCCGCTGAACTAGTGCACCTATACAATTACCATTGTATTAGGTGTGTTGGGGACACAAGAGACTTCTTGTTTCTTAATTGCAGGGATGCTTGAGAGAGACCATCTTCAACCTCTACTTCCCTGAGTTCGATAAACCTTAGGTCATCCACTTGAGGGAAATTGTTGCTGTCCTACAAACCTCTGCGCTTGGAGGCCCAACATAGTCTACAAGAATGGAACCGTGTGTAGACATCACGTGCCTGCTTCGCGCCCACGCGAGTTTCCTCCTGGGACAGCTCCTCTTCCCGGGCAGCGAGCTTGGTCTTGCGGGCCTCGAGTCCTTCCTCCCGCAGGCGAAGCTGCTCGGATAGCTTCGCTTGTTCTTCTTGGAAGGCCTTCAGGCGAGCCTCCGCCTCTTCGCAATGTTTGGCAGCCGTCGTGGCTCCTTTCATCGCCTCCTCGCGCGCGGCGCGAGTGGATTCGGCTTCCTCCATCACCTCCTCACGCGTGGTGCAAGTGGATTTGGCCTCCTCCAACGCCTCCTCGCGCGCAGCACGAGCGGCCTTGGCCTCCTTCTCGCCCTCCGCCATCACGACCGCGACCTTTCCTAGGGCATCGAAGGCCTGTTCAGGATGCCCTGTACGTAAGTCATGTGGATCTCCCCCTGAGGAGCCTCTAGTGTTGTCATGGGCAGTGTCGTTAGGGAGGTAACATCACGAGGGACAGGGGGCTTCGAAGGTTGCTCGGAGATTGCGAGCATTGGCGCATCAGTGGACTGAGGGCCCTCAAGAGCTTGCCCCTCGGGCAACGGCACCGCCACAACCGCCTCAGGACACTTCGGGGGCTCGGGGGGCTCGGCGACCAAGGCCTGGGAGGTCTCCTAGCAAGCCTCCCCTTCTTCATTGGCAGGCGGCAACGCATTGGGGAGGGCCGGTGGTGCGTGAGGAGTCGCCTTCGGCTTGATGCCCGCCTTCTTCTTCTTCGCCCCCAGCGAGGCAACGCCCCTGGACATAAGGCAAAAGGGGAATTAGTCATGCGCGAACGATGGACGCGTGGGGCGTTCCAAGACGAGTCACTTACTCTTCGACGTTGACCCATCTCCTCTTCCTCTCCGCTCCGGCGACAGCAGGGGCGACAGGGCCCCCCACGGAGGGGGGCGAGCCCGGTGCCTCAGACTTCCCGTCGGCAAAGGCAGGATGCACCAAGGGCGACTCAACCTCGTGCTTCCCGGGGGCGAGCACGCACACAGACCGCATGGCGCGCGAGGCCGACGCGGGTCCCCTGGAGATCCTCATCAGGCACGAGGAGATCACCGCGGAGACTTTGCCGGTGACATCATCATCTTCAAGCTTACGCAGAAGGACGACCTGTGATGGGAGAGGCGCGCTCGTCGGGCAGTCATCGACGGTCTTCTCCGGGTCCTCCCCACCGAAGGTGTCGTCCGATGACACCTCTACCGGACCACAGCCCTCGGCCGGGAAGATCCCCCGCACATCGAAGACAGGCAGCGCGGTGATCAGGTCGGCCCGATCGTCGAGATGGTACAGCGGACCCAGAGCCTCGGGCAGGTCACGAGGGTCACCGCCCAGCAGGGTCGCCACGACCCTGTTCAGCTCCTCAGTAGGAAGGTCCTGGGACCGGAGCCTGAGCTTGTTGTCACCGAACTGTTAGTCCCACAGGGGCCTGGAATGGGCCTGAAGGGGTGCCAGGCGCTGCGCCAAGAATTCGTTCACTGTCATCCCACCGGTCAACCTCTTGGCGCTGATTTCGCGGGAGAAGTGCTCCAAGATGGGCACGGCCCGAGGGTCGAGAGCTTCGCTGAGCTTCACGCAGAAGTCTTCTCCGGTAGCCCCTTCGGCACCTCCAGCCGAGGGTTGGCGTCCTTGAGGCTCATGAGAACCCAACGGTGCCTGAAGTTTTCCACCTTATTCCCAGCCTTCAGGAGCAAATTGCCGCTCTGGGCCGCTACGAAGGAGACGCATGCCGACAAATGGGCGTCGTCGTGCGGGCGCAGGCTGAAGAATGGCGAAAGAGGGCTACTGAAGGCCGCACGCCTACAAAGGCCTCACAGTAGAAAGCAAAGACGGACAGGAGCAAGATGGAGTTGAGCTAGAGGTGAAGGGCCTGGATCCCATAGTGGTTCAGGATGGTGGTGAAGAACGAGAAGAAAGGCGGCACCAGCCAGCGAAGATGCTATGGAGGAAGAAGGGGTATACCGCCTCCGACGCGGGCCGCTTTGCTGTGGCGCCGGGCCAGATCAGGGTCCGCCCGTGCTCGCTGGACTCGGCCGCCGTCCATGGGAGCACGGGGGTAAGATCCACATCCTTGGAGAGGGCGCACTCTAGGAGCGGAGGAGCTAGGGCAGGACCTTGCGTCTCTGGCTTCTGCTTGCCGGCGGGATCCATCGCTGAACTGACAAGGGAAATGGTGTCATGCTGGATCTGGGATATGCCGGTTGGAGTTGGAGACCGAGGAGGAAGAGCGAGTGCGGGAGAAAGGAAAGCAATAACGGACCAACGCAACGAGTCAGGTTCCTAATATCTCGGGTGGATATAGAAGGCAGGGGAGACCTGACATCAGCCGCGTGACGTGCACCGGCCTGGCCCACGGGCATTTAGGGCCCACGACACCTCAGGGCGCCCCCAAGGCTTCGCCTAGAGGCCGGCGCGAGCACGCCTTGGGCCCGGGGGCTACTGTCGGCGTTCTGGGAATGGGGGTACCCAGACTTGCCTGTCTGTGGCCCAAGGCTGGCATCAAGCAAGCACAATCGGGTGCGGCACCACTCAAGGCAAGGTCGTCGCGAGAGGCCAAGCCTCGCGAGGAGGAACAGCATCAAGACCCGCACGGGGCCTCATCGGGACCCCTCCGGAGCGGCGGCTATTCCGAGGCGAGACCCGGCCTTAGGAGTCAAGGATGACACGGAGGAAGGACAGGCGAGCAACATACGACAAGACGGAGCAGTTTCCCCTATAGTGCAAAGGGGGAAAGGACGAACCGGGGTTCCCAAGGCATCTTCCAAAGGTTTCCTTTCTGGTGCAACAAGGCCATCGCCGCCCACCAGCAGGACAGACGTCATCCCTGGACCCATCCCTGCAGCGCTGGCAGCCACTTTGCAGGCAAAGACTACCTTTGGGCAGGGGAGCATGTTCCCCTGTTCCCCTTCAAAATTGGTCATTGTGGGATCCCTTCCGCCGAAACGATAAGGGAAAAGGACCGGGGCTGCCATTATATATAGAGAGTAGGTTACTTCATAAGGGGGATTCATTCATTCGCCCACTGGCACCACACAAAGGCCACCCAGCCTCCGGAGGCCCTCGAAAATTGTACTAGTTCATCCACCAACCTCCATGAGAGGCAATCCACCAAAGCAAGAGTAGGGTATTACGCTTCTCAGCGGCCCGAACCTGGGTAAACTGTCGTGTTTTGTGTCTTCCTCACCATCGAGTGAGTTCTCTGACATCCCGAGTGAGTAGCGAGTTAGGTGAGGTGGGCCCGCGAGAGATCTTCGCACACGCCCCTGAGTTTGAATCTTTAGGGTTTTGCGGAGCCCAAAATCCGACACTAGAAGACTCTTCATTTTATATTTCTGATAAATCACTTTTGAGTCCATGGGAAAGCCAATACTATTAAAAGGGGATGAGGTAGTAAAATGAAGTGATTGCTCAAATGCTCAAGGATTAGCCACCAAAACACTCAGTCATTTTTCCCACATATCCACTCTGTCAAGTTCCACATTCACAAATTCGGTGTCACCAGCATTTCCATATCGCACCCATCGAGTTTGACCTCAGACAGAATCCCTAGCCATTCCCACCAAATTGGTGCAACCGCAACCAAGTCGGTGCTACCGAGTTCAGTGTGACCAACATTCTATTGCCAAGATACACAAAATCAAAATTCTCGGGTTTGAGTATCAGTGCCACCGAGTTTGGCCATCTAACCGTTAGTCACCTTTTTTGTACCACCGAGTTTCATATATCGGTCTCACCGAGATTCAAAAGTTCACACCTTTGTGCTAATCGGTACCACCGAGTTTGCCCTTTTGTGTGTAACGGTTGGATTTTGGTTGTTGCATATATATACCCCTTCACCCACCTCTCATTCGTGGGAGAAGCACTCAGAACACCCACTTCATTTCTAGATCCATTTTCTGAGAGAGAGCCACCTACTCATGTGTTGAGACTAAGATATTCCAATCCAATCATTTGAAACTTGATCTCTAGCCTCCCCAAACTGCTTTCCACCAAATCAACCTCTCCTACCCATGCATATTCTATGAGATAGTGATTTGTGTTGAGGAGACTATCTTTAGAAGCACAAAAGCAAGGAGTTCATTGATCTACCACATATATTACCTTTTGGAGGGTGGTGCCTCCTAGATTGGTTAGGTGTCGCTTGGGAGCCTCCTAATTCGTGTTGTGAAGTTGAACCAAGATGTTTGTAAGAGCAAGAGATCGCCTACTTCGTGAAGATCTACCGTGAGTAAGGCTATCCTCCCTCGATGGAAGCCTGGTGGAATAGACAAGGCCGCTTCTTTGTGGACCCTCCGTGGGTGGAGCCCTCCGTGGACTTTCGCAGCCGTTACCCTTCGTGGATTGAAGTCTCCACTAACATGGATGTACGATAGCGCCACCTATCGGAACCATGCCGGAAATCGTCGTGTCAACCTCATGCGTTTGATCTCCCTACCTTACTCCTCTACTTTACACTTGCATGTTTTACTTTTCGCTGCTATACTATTAGACTTCCATGTGTAGGGTGTACTTGACCTATTATAACTGTCGTAGTTGCCTCTCAAGTAAATTTGAGAAAAGGCAAAAAAAAAATCTTGTCAAGTAGTCTAATCACCCCCCCCCCCCCTAGACATACTTTCGATCCTACATATACTTAATCCTATTATTCAAAACTCAATTTACATTGTTGTAATTTATTTAATTTTGTTACTTATATCATCTATCTATTAGAATTAATCCTTGCAAGTAACGAGTTCAAGTGGCTTGACAACCCTCTTGCCCGTGTTGGGTGCAAGTGTTTGGTTTTGTGTGTGTAGTTGCTGACGACGAGAGTTTGTTTGGTTCTTCTATTGGTTCATAACCTCGGTTTTCACTAAGGGGAACACTTATCCCTACTATACTGCATTACTCCTCCTCTTCGAGGAAAAACCCAATGCAGTTTACAAGTAGCACTTCTGTAGGTCCCCGTCTAAGCATGCCCGGTGCTGGCAACATCGACGCGTGTTTTCATCCCCGATGTGTTCCCAGGCCTGGCAAGCCTTGAGCGGCGCATCGTCAACATCACCTTCGTCCGCCTACGCATGCCCGGTGCTGGCAACACCAATGCGTGTCTTCGTCCATGATGTGTCCTCGGGCTTGGCAAACCCGGTGCGATGCGTCGTCAACAACATATTCTTTTCGGCACACCACTACTTCGACACCACTGCGCCCATGACTAACTCGGCGTTTCCTTGCGCCCGTGGCTTCGCGGCAATTTCCTCGACACTGGCCACCCCGACTCGACATCGACCACGACATTCTTCGCACGGCTACACCATCCTACGCTCTCGGTTACCTTGACATCGGTAGAAAGGGCTACTGCCTTACTTGAGCAACCTCCTTGGTCTCCACTCCAGCCACGACTTCCGCGATGCATCTACTATTACGACTTTTTTGGGGGGGGGGGGGGGGGGGGGGGTCGACTTACCTTTGGATTCTTCTTCAGTTTCACCATCTGCGTCGGTACCGTTGTAACTGCGGAGGCATGTTGAGTTTCGTGATTAGATTGGAAACATATGATAGACTCAAAGTATTCTGACTTGTCTTATACTTCAAAAATATCATGTACTCCTATATATCCTACGAGGTTCAGCAATAAAATCGAGTCCACTAATCCCTCTCTCTCCCTTCTAACACACACCAATACCCGTCGCCAAAGAATCTCCACGACCTGGGATGTTCTTTTGCCAAGAAGCATCGGAATAGACCCTGGTACCTGCAACTACAAGATCAGATTTGAGTGTTGAGCCTTCCTTGTCATTCTCATGTCCTTGGGAGAGCTATTGTTTTAGGAGAGCCGTTGGAGTTACTCCAATCTTCTTACAAAGAACTCCACTGGCATCGGACAGGGAACTTTTGTCATCTCCTGTCATGTTTATCGTCTAGTCGACGTGGAATTTCTTGCAAATAAAGCCAGTGTTCTGCAATTCAGATGTATGCGCCTCCTATCATGTTTATTGTCTAGTCGACGTGGAATTTTTTGCAAATAAAGCCAAGTGTTCAGCAGTTCAGATGTATGCGCCCGTGCTAGTTCGCTGGAGCAGTTAAAAGAAAGAAACCTGACCCGTATTTTGTTCTACGGACTTCGAAAACAAGTATGAACAAATTACTTTTGAAACAACACCGAAGAAGTTCTATAAATGCCACTAATGAACTACAAGTGCACAACTCAGTATCTAACTCCACGAAATAATAAGTTACTCCCTCTGTATCAAAATATAAGACACTTTTGCAGTTAAAATTGGTACAGAGGTAGTATCTCATAACAGTTTTGACCTGAAAAGCACATTTCTGTAAGAGTTTCCGGTATCATTAACTGTTCTCCAGAAACAGACAAAGAAGGGAAAGAAGAGATTATGTCATACAAGAGCATGCTTTCTGAATTCTGATTAATGATACAAAGAACAGCTAGCTACCCTACCAATGATTCATATGCATAGATAGTACATTAGCTATCTGTACAATGCTGAGTTGCAGTTGGTGTATGATTTAATAGGAGGGCCGTAGTTTTCCTCCTCAAATGAAATCCATGGAGTCGTCTAGGCACAGACCACTCAGAGACTGGCCTCCATTCGCTGGGCTCTGGTGATGGTTTGAATGATGACGCTGAGCTTGGTGCCCACCTAAGTAAGCCATCTGCTGCTGCTGATGTTGCTGGGACAAATAGGATGGAATCTGCTGGAGTCCGCCATTGAATTGACTCCCATTCATGTTTGGAGCTTGCCCTGCAGCTATCTTAAGTCGCTGGACTTCTTCTCGCAGAGCGTCGTTCAGAGCTGCATTTGATACGGAATGGAGCATTTTATTATGTTCATCCCTGAGCTAGAAAAAAAATACTGAATTTGGCTTTACTAACTGACCAGCCAACATGTAACAGATTCAGACCAGTGGCAGGCAAACTTAGTTATTCGGGCTTCAGAGATTTTAAATAATGACTACCGGAAGAACTGAAGAAGTTCTAGTGGAAGATACATACCATCCCGTAGTTTAGCTTGTTCCTCCATGGACTGCAACCGAAGTTTGAGTTCTCTATTCTCAGTAGTTAAACCAGAAGTATCCCTCTGTGTTTCAAGTAGGAGCAACCAATTGTAGTATATGAGAATAAGCTATATATGAAAAAAAAGGTTACATCACCAAATATTAAAGATTGTATCCACACGAAAAAGCAAGAGGCCTGAAACTCTACTGGCAATTACCATCAAATATTTTCAGTGGCATACAGAAAGGGAGGTTTGTGCTAGCATGGTCCAAATAAATTGAACATCCATGCAGAACTGCAAATTCTACATACAGGGAAAATTGACTAAATTTAGTAACACTAACTCAGCAAACATATTGGTAGAAACTAGGGTTCTACCGGCCCTCTGCCTTAGGTTATAAGGGTAGGAAGGAGGTTGGAGGAGAGGAGGGCGCCTCAGCCAGCGCGACGGCGCCGTCTCAGCGCAGGGAGGAGGCGGCGCCGAGTAGTGGAGGCGGTGGCTAGGGTTAGGGTTCCGGCCCCTCTGGGAGCCGGGCAACAGAATTGTCTTATTGCTTAGTTCCAAAAGGTGTCTTACAACTGTTTATATAAGCTCTAAGGTAATAGAAATAAGGAAACTTGGGCAAAGACCCTAACTTAACTAAGATAACTTGGGCTAAGCCCTTAACTAAATGGGCCCATTGGACCTCCTCCGGCTATAAGTCACGCCGGTCATAACACATATACTATAATCATCTTTACTTCTAAAGTAATACTCCCTCCGTCCGGAAATACTTGTCATATGAATGAATGTACCTAGATGTATTTTAGTTCTAGATACATCCATTTGTATCCATTTGTGCGACGAGTATTTTCGGACGGAGGGAGTAGTTAACAGAGGTCTTATCAATAATGGTAGATGCTTATGCAAAGCCCCAAAGGTATGTGAATAACAGAAACATTAGGGTTGTGTTTGGTCTGTGTACCCAAAGGAACACCACCAAATGTGGTAGTGCTCGACTTTGGCCTCTGTTTGATGGTTGCTATTTATTGGCATGCCCGTGGCCCTTTTGTTCAATGGAGAGAACAAGAGCTCTACCATTGAGCTGGACGACTCCTTTGATGATACCAACAGGCGTTTTGTGCATCGAATCCAGGAGTCTAAGGTCAAAGAGGCTTTAAAAAGGATGAAAGGAGGCAAGAAGACAGGCCATGACTGTATCCCCATTGACATGTCAAGAGGCCTCGGAGGCATAGCGATAGTATGGCTAACTAAGCTTTTCGACCTCATTATTCGGGCGAACGAGGTGCCAGAAGAATGTAGACGGAGTATATTAGTACCAATCTTCAAGAACAAGGGAAATGTTCAAAGTTGTACTTACTATCGTGGATTAAGCTGATGAGACAAACAATGAAGCTATGGAAGAGAGTCGCTGAGCACTGCTTGGGAAGAATAACAAGCATGACAAAAAACAGTTTGGTATGACCATGAAGGTCGATTATGCAAGCCATTTTGTTGGTATGACAATCTATTTTTTTTCGGGAAAACGCAATGGACCTTTGTGTTTCATTTCATTGAAAAGAGAGATGGTTGTGAAATTACAGTCCTCCTAGGAGGTGGTTACGCAAATCAGATGGCCACTAGTGCACATCCCATGAGGCTGGCAGCACAACCCTAAGCCCTTCGGCACCAGAAGTGGCCCAAAGCCTGGCCTCGGCTTTGATCCTGCCCACGCGAGTGTGGACGCACGGCTGCGCGCGATCGAAAAGTTAATTGTTACTATGCTTCCAAATCATCCAAGGTATGGCAATCTATGGAGAGATACAGGGAGCAAAAGAAGGACCTGCATATGGTGTTCATTGACTTGGATAAGATACCGCGGAATGTCATGTGGTGGGCCTTGGAGAAACACAAAAGCTCAACAAAGTACATTACCGTCATCAAGGACATGTACGATGATGTTATGGTAAGTGTTCAAACAAGTGATGGCGATACTGATGACTTCCCGATTAAAATAGGACTGCACCAAGGGTCCACCTTTGAGCCCTTATCTTTTTGCTTTGGTGATGGATGATGTCATAAGGGATATACAAGGAGATATCCCATGGTGTATGCTCTTTGCAGACGATGTGGTGCTAGCTGATGATAGTCGGACACGGATTAATAAAAAGTTAGAGCTTTGGAAAAAAAACTTCGGAATCGAAGGTTTTAGGCTTAGTAGAACTAAAACTGAGTACCATGAGGTGCGGTTTTAGTACTACTAGGCATGAGGATGAGGTTAGCCATGATGGGCAGGTGGTACCTCAGGACACCTTTCAATATTTGGGGTCAATGTTGAGAAAGGATGGTGATGTCGATGTGAAGATGTGAGCCATCGAATCAAAGCCGGATGGATAAAGTGGCACCAAGCTTCTGGTTCTCTCTGTGACAAGAGAGTGCCACAAAAGGCAACATATTCAACAGTTTATTTCTTCCATGGCGCCCCGACACTCTATATACTCTCCATGCTAATACTTGATGCAAATTGCCATGAAAATTTCCAGACAGACTTGAAATGCTAATACAAATTCAGTTTACAAAGCATTTTCCGAACGCAAATTTTTTCACTTATTATAATGATGTTATGCATAAAAGAAATCAGCTGTCTTACCCAAACACCGACACATGTATTCTGTCCTACCGACTTATATACTTACAATAAACTGTTCTCGATGCAATATATCACAATGTAAGAAAATGTAAATGTTGATGATAAAGCGTGTCCATGACAACATTTTTATAAGAAATGTAAATTCTTCACACTATTATCAAAAGCTGAACAGTACTATGTGTGTCATTTCCACACAACTCCCACAACAAAACATAGTTACATGCCAACATAAATTAGTTCGTTTCAAGCCTCAGAGCAATCAACAACTTCAGTTGCAGATCACCCAACTAAGGCCCTGTTTGGAACCACAATAGATTAAGATAATCTGGATTATAAAGATAGATTATATAATCAGGTTTATAAAAATAATCTAGGTGGGCACGTTTGGAGGCCAGATTATATAAACTGTAATCCAGGTTTTTACATTGCATAATGACCTGTCTGCCCTGTGCGCGCGCTGAGGAGAAAAAAGGAGGCGGGTGGCGGTGGCAGAAATTAGTAATTACCTCCAACTTTACAAGGATAATGAGTCATTAACAATCCATAATCTGGTTTTATCTGGGATAGAGTAGATTGTGGGTTTTAAATTATCTGTCCATCTAGTTTTTATAATCTACAACATAAGCTGTCCTGTTTGGAGACAATATAGATTATAAAAACTGGATTATCATAATCTGAGTGGTTCCAAACAGGGCCTAAGCATCTTCAAATTCAATGGCAAGGATTGAATGCCATAACATGCTATAAAGTATATACAGCAGACATACAATCAGCGATCTACTTCAACACAGAACAGGATAAATTATGAGTCCAACTTTGGTTACTCTATTAGGGTCATGCTACATGTCAAACATGACAATTGACCAATGAACATAGTGGACTACATAAAAAAGCTCATCTCACACCCCTTAAAAAAATAACCCCATACCTGGAGAAGTGTAAGCTGTGCTGATAGCGTAGTGGCCTCGGTCTGAAGTGTCTGGACCTTCCTCTCTAGCTCACCAGTATACTTGATCTTCCTCTCCTTCGACCTCGCCGCCGACTGCCGGTTTGCCAAAATTCTACACATAGACATACAATTATCCTAAATTAGTACAACCCAAATACAACTAGGAGACGAACCCTAAACATTGCAAATATCATCCAGATATCCGAGATCTCAAAATTGATAGCACACTTCCAGTAGCAGAAATTATCACTTCCCTCCGTTCCATAGTTCTTGCCGTGGTTTTAGTTCAAATTGGAGCTAAAACATGGAACAGGGGGAGTACAAACATGTGCAGACACCTAGAATGTTAACGATCTCAGCTCAAAGGGGTTTTGAGCGAACACGCTATGACACGTTCAATTCCTGTGTACGAATTTCAAAGCAAGACACGTGGCAATCACTTTTCGCTCCCACGGCCCCTCTGAGCGAACTACGACCTGACGGTAGTTTGGTCAGGATGGCAATTTGAACGAACACATCCGGGATGGAAAATTCTGATTTCTAGAGCATGGGAAGTTTCACCATTTCCCTTTGGTGTAGCATGGCAATTTTCTTCTGCCAGCATGGCAAATCTTGAACTAAGTTGAAATTTTTATTTTATTTTAGGCTGGCAATTGCCCATGTTGCATCATGGCAAATCCATAAAAAACGCATGGCAATTACTCTGCTGCAGCATGGCAAATTCCTGACAATCTTTCTGCTAGAATTGTAAGAAAAATCTTTACAACATGGCAAATCTTTACACAGTAGCGTGGCAAATATATCTGTTTTACCATGGCAATTGTCTCGAGCGTTTGCTCAGAGTGGGTTTTTAGGGAACACTTCCAGATTGCGGCATTTGCTCGCATGATCTCCCATAGGGTCAGCAGGTCCAAAAAAATATGGTTCACATGACAAATTACATCAGTAGATGAGATGACACCACCTTCCGGATCGAGAAAGAAGAACTGAAGATTTATTTCCTCACCTCTTTGCGCGTTTGGGGTCAAGGAGGGCTAGCTCGGCGATCCTCTCGGCCGGCATGGCCTTCTTGGCGTAATCCAGTGGCCCGCCCGACAGCGCCGACTCGCCTTCGAACGGCGAGTTCACCCCATCCATGGAGCCACTCCTCTTATGTCCGCCTCCTCCCCCCTGCAAGGCGAGGCCCTCGAAGAAGGCGGCGTCAAGGGATAGGCTCCTGTTGTGGGTCCCGCCTGGTGGACGGGGAACCGGTGCCTGGGACGAGCTGGCCGCCATCGGCGGCGGAGGAGGCGGGGTTGGGTCGGAGAGCGCCGGGGAATCATCGGAGAGGGATGGGAAGTCGAGGTCGGAGAAGGAGAAGTCTCCATCGGGGTCGAGGAAGAGGTCGGTGTCGGGGAAGCGCAGAAACGTCTCCGAATGGGCCCGCCGGTGGTGCCCTCGCACGGCAGCGCCGCCGGAGGACGGCACCGGGGTGGGAAGCTGGAAGCGCGGGTCCATGGCGGCCAACGGGAGGTCTACGCCGGCGGCGGCGGCGGCGGCGGCGGCGCGTGGAGTCGAGCTGGGAGGCGTTGCGCTGTGTGTGTGTGTGTGTGTGTGTGTGTGTGTTTGAGCTCGGGGGATCGAGTTGGTGAGATACGTGTGAGGAGAAAATGGGGGCAGGCCGCGTGGGTGGTGCCGCGCTCCCCTGCGTGCCCCCGGTGCACAGCCTGAACAAATCGCGAGGCGCAATGGACGGTCCAAAGTGGTGAGGAGAGTCCAGGAGCTGTAGAGAATCTTCATCGGGAGCCTCAAGTGTGGACGCGAGGTGGAAAAGGGTGTCCGGGTGGACCTGGCGTACGGTGCGGCCACCGGGAAGTACAAATCGCTAGGACGTTCCTCTTAGGACTTTTTCAATGTCCTCACCTTAATTTAAAACTATAACATAAAATGAATTTTGTATAAAAACTATTTCACGATCTGACCCTTTTAGAAATGTCACAACCCGTGGCGTTGCTGCTGCACATAGCAACTCCTGTCTACCGTGACGTTTCTGTTCCACATTCACACGCCTAACTAGCTTGCGTTGGAGCTCACATACAAATGCGAGTGGGTGTGGCGTTGCTACCATGCGACAAACGCCATGTACCATGGTGTTGCTGGGCAGCGATACCTGCTACCTGTTGCACCTGCATGTGGTCTGGGTCAACGCACGGCAAGAAAGAAGGAAATAGAGAAAAACAGGCAGGTCTCGATGCGAGTGAGGTCCTATGGTACTCTGCGAGTACAATTAGCTTTAGCTCCGCAGAGCGCAGCTGTAGGAGAGAGAGTTAGACATGATGGCAGGATGGGCAAGAAAAGGCTCAAGTTGAGGGGTTAAAGCAATGCTGCGTCGCAGCGGTCGGTGTGATGGTGTGCGTGGCCGAGGAGTGGGGCATTGGGTCGTAGGGGTCCTGCCTCTGCCTGCCATAATGCATGCAGGTGCAGCAGGTATGCGTGCCCCGAATTTCTTGTACTGCTTCTCACATCACAGCTGCCTGCCACGAATTTCTTATACTGCATCTGCCTGCTCACATCACATCCTTGTCATGTATGCCTCTGCCTGCCATGAATTTCTTGTATTGCTGCTCACATCACAGCTCACAGCTACCATAACACATGCAGGTGCAGCAGGCATGCGTTGACCCATGCAAGTCCAGCAACGCCATGGTACATGACGTTTGTCACCTGGGTAGCAACGCCAGACCCACTGGCGTTTCTATGTGAGCTGCAACGCGAGCTAGTTAGGCGTGTGAATGTGGAGCAGAAACACCATGGTAGAGTGACGTTTCTATATGGAGAAGCAACGCCACGGGTGTGGCGTTTCTAAAAGGGTCAAATCGTGAAATGGTTTCGTACGGAGTTCATTTTGTGCTATTGTTCAGATTAAGGTTAGAACAGTGAAAAAACTCTTCCTCTTATGCCTTGGTTTGTGGGTTGGGTCCTCGGGCACCTCCTCCACCGCCTATGAGCTCTATAAATACCCTAATATTTTAAAAAGCCTAAATGAGTCGACGAAAAATCGTTTCAGCTGCCGCAAGTTCCATAATCCACGAAATCCAATCTATAGCCAGTTCCGGAAAGGAACACGATCACGGGGGGAGGAGGTTCATCATCCTCATCGGTGCTCCTCCGATGATGCGTGAGTAGTTCATATCATACCTACGGGTCCATAGGCAGTAGCTAGATGGATTTCTCTCTAGTTTTGCTTCTCATTACAATGGTCTTTTGGAGATCTATTTGATGTAACTCTTTCTTTCGCGGTGTGTTTGTTAGGATCCGATGAACTATGAGTTTATGATCAGATCTATGAAATTATATCCATGCTTGATTATTATAGCCTCGTATTTTTTCTCTGATATTTGGGTTTTGTTTGGCCAACTTGATCTTTTTATCTTGCAATGGGAAGATGTTCTTTGTGATGGATTCGATCTTGCGGTCCTCAATCTTGGTGACAAAAGAGACATGACACGCATGTATCATTGCTATTAAGGATAAACGATGGGGGTCTATTCCTACATTAATATATCTTGTCTACATCATGTCATCATTCTTAAAGCATTCCCCTGTTTCTCCATGCACTTAATACACTAGATGCATGCTAGATAGGGTCGATGTGTGTAGTAATAGTAGTAGATGCACGCAGGAGTCGGTCTAGTTGTCTTGGACGTGATGCCTATATACATGATCATTGTCTTGGATATCGTCATACTTATTCACCTTCTATCAATTGCCCAACAGTAATTTGTCTACCAACCGTTTGTTATTTTCTCGAGAGAAGCCACTAATGAAACATATGGCCCTCTGGCCTATTTTACATCATCTACTTGCAAGATCTATTTTTCTATTCGCGTTTCCAATTTATTAGCTCTTTTATTTTCAGATATATATTATCAAAAACCCAAAATGCCTTGCTGCATTTTATTTATCATTACTTTATTTGTGTCTATCAATCTATCTTTTTACTATTTTGTTTTACCCACGAGGGATTGGCAACCCCTTCATGCATTGGGTTACGAGGATTTGTTATTTGTGTGCGGGTACTGCTTACATAATCTTGTGGATCTACCTAGGATTGATACCTTGGTTTCATAACTCAGGAAAATACTTGTCCTGACTATGCTACATCACCCTCTAAGCTTGGAGGGAAACCAACGCAATCAGCGAGGAGTCAAGATTTCTGGCGCCCTTGCCGGGGAAGTTCAAGTCAAGATCTATCCGGTTCCCACACATAACCTCTCAACTCCTTGCAATTATATTATTTGCCATTTGCCTCTCGTTTTCCTCTCCCTCACTTCACAAAAAAATGCCTTTTTATTTGCCTTCTTTCCATTTGCCGTTTTCTTGCGGGATCTCTTGTTTGCACGTGTTCTTGTTTGTGTAGTCACGATGACTCAAGAAAACACTAAGTTGTGTGATTTTTTCAATACCAATAATAATTATTTTATTAGCACTTCGATTGCTCCTCCCGCCCCTAGTGCGGAGTCTTATGATATTAATGTCGCTTTGTTGAATCTTATTATGAAGGAGCAATTTTCCGGTACTCCTAATGAGGATGTCATGTCCCATCTAAACACTTTCGTAGAATTGTGTGATATGCAAAAGAAGAAAATGAGGACAATGATATTTTGAAGTTGAAATTATTTCAATCCTATTTGCATGATCGTACTAAAATTTGGTTTTCTTGTTTCCCACGAAATAGTATCAATTCTTGGAACAAGTGCAATGATGTTTTTATCACAAAGTATTTTCCTCCGCAAAAATCATTTCTCTTAGAAATCAGATTATGAATTTTAAACAAATTGAACATGAGCATGTTGCCCATTCTTGGGAAAGCATGGAATTGATGATAATAAATTGCCCAAACCATAGTTTGAATTTGTGGTTGATCATACAAAAAAATTAGGCGGGATTGAATTTTTTTCTAGAAGTATTTTAGATTCTGCCGCGGGTGGTACTTTTATGAAAATTACTTTGAGTGATGCTACTAAATTGCTTGATAATATTATGGCTAATTATTCACAATGGCATACTAAAAGAAGTCCTACTAGTAAGAAAGTTAATTCTATTGAAGAAATTGATGCCTTGAGTGATAAAGTTGATGCTCTTATGAAATTGGTTGCTAGTAAACATGCTACTATTTATCCTAATGATGTGTCTTTGTCTACTTCTATTGAGAAAAATAATGATCTCATAGATGTGAATTTTTTCTCGCGAAATAAGTTTAATAATAATGCTTATAGCGGAAATTTTAATCCTAGGACATATCCTGGAAGTTCTTGAAATAAATATGGCAATTCCTATGGTAATTCTCATAACAATAATTCTAGTATGCACTCTTATCTTAATAATAATATTAAGGAATTTATCAATGCGCAAAAAGCTTTCAATACTACGATATATAGAAGAAAAGTTGAATAAGATTGATGATATGTCTAGAAGCATTGATATAATTTCGCATGATGTAGAAAATATTGAGAATAAAAAAATTCCTAAGGTTGATATTAATGAATTCGTTAAAGCTTTATATGTTTCTATAGATGAAAGTAAGAAAATAACTGCTACGTTTAGAGCTAAAAGAGAATTTTTAGAAAGAGTGTTTCCCAATTAATTTCATAAAAATGATAAAGAGACTAAAATGATTGATGTTTCTTCTATTAATTCCTTGTTTAGTAATGTTAAAATTTATGATGAGGGAACTGAAGAAGAGTCAACATTAGCTAGAAGGCGTTCCCATGATTTGGAGGGTGAAAATCTTGTTGAAAAAATTGATAAAAGTGGGATTGAAGAGGTCAAAACTTTAGCTAGTAATGCACACACTATTTGGGATTACAAAGACTTTAATTTTTATAGTTGCTCTTTGATTGAGTGTATTTCTATGTTGCAATCTATGATAAATTCACCCAATGCCTATGAACAAAATAAAGCTTTCACTAAACATATTTCGGAAGCGGTAATAAAATCTTTGGAAGAAAAGTTAGAACTAGAGATTTCAATTCCTAGAAAATTATACTCCCTCCGTCCGAAAATACTTGTCCTAAAAATGCATATAATGAATGTATCTACAATTAAAATAAGTCTAGATACATTCATCTCTAGGACAAGTATTTCCGGACGGAGGTAGTATGATGAATGGGAACCCACCATTAATATCAATATTGAAAAATTTGAGTGGTATGCTTTATGTGATTTGGGTGCTAGTGTTTCCACAATTCTAAAATCTTTTTGTGATGTGTTTGGTCATACCAATATTGAAGAATGTTCTCTCAATTTGCACTTGGTGGATTCTACTATTAAAAGCCCTATGGGAAGAATTAATGATGTTATTCTTCTTACAAATATAAATTATTTTCTCATAGATTTTATTGTTCTTGATATTGATTGCAATCTGTCGTGTCCAATGATTCTTGGTAGACCGTTTTTGCGTACTATAGGGGTCGTGATTGATATGAAAGAAGGGAATATTAAATTTCAGTTTCCACTAAGAAAGGGTATGTAACACCTCCCTAAAACTAGGATTAAATTACCATATGAGTCAATCATGAGTGCAACCTATGGATAAATCACTAAGGATGACAACACTTGAATCTATGCTTTATGCCTAGCTAGGGGCGTAAAATGATAGCGCTTGTTGGGAGGCAACCCAATTAATGAAATTTATTTTTCACTTTTTATTTCTGTTATTGACTGTTTGCACAATTATGCTACTATTATGATTGTGTTTTTAATGTTTTAATTAGTGTCTATGCCAAGTAAATCCTTTAGGATCATGTTGGGTGATAGTTGCTTTGATCTTGTTGGAAAACGGAAACTTTTGCGCCGAGTAGCAGAATTTTATAAAATCACAGAAGCGATGAAAGTGTTTGAGTTTTTGACATAAGATTTATATACAAATTTCCTATGTTTTCCTAACTGTTTATAATTTTTAGAGTTACATAAGTATGAGTAAAATTCGAGTCTTTACAGAATGTTCTGTTTTTTACAGTTTCTGTTTTCTTTGCATTGTGTGCATATTTTGATGAATCTATGGACTGTATCGGGGGGGGGGGGTATAAGCCATGGTAAAGTTAGAATACAGTAGGTATAATGCAAAAATAAAATTGGAATGGGTTTTCAACAATACCTCAAGTAAAGATTAGTTTTCTTTTACTAATGGATCTCATGAAGGTTTTGTTGAGTTTTTTGTGATTGAAGTTTTCAAGTTTTTGGTGAGATCATGATGGATGAAGGAATAAGGAGTGATAAAATACTAATATTGTGGATGATCCATGGCACCCCAAGGTAATATACAAAGATTACCAAGCAACTAAGCTTGGTGATGCCCAGGAAGGCATGCCCTCTTTCTTATAACAACCATCGATAATTTTACTTGGAGATATATTTTTATTCATCACATATCATGAGTTTTGCTTGGAGCGTCTTGTATTATATGAGTATTTTCTTTATTTGCTTGTTAGTTTGTCGTAATAAACCTTGCTGGACACACCTATTTGAGAGAGCCAAATTATGCTATGATTTGTTAGCGTCGCTCTTTATGCTTCACTTAATTTTTTTAGAGCTATGGAATTTCTCTAGTGCTTCACTTATATATTTTTTATCACGACGGTGCTGTTATTTTGAAGAATTTTTCTCTCATTTTCACTTAGATTATTTAGAGAGTTAGTAGAAATTTTGAAGAAATCCTCTCTTGCTTCACGTATATTATTTTGAGAGTTGAAATTTTTAAAGAAACTTGGGCTCTCGTTCTTCACTTATATTTGTTTGAGAGCTTTTTATTTGCAATGGAAATTTAATTTAAATGAAATTTGTCCCGAAGTGATAGATATCTGAGGGATATATAATAAAAACTTTTATGAAGATCATTGGATGATAAACTTGATTCTTTGCAATAGTTTTGTGATATGAAGATAGTGATATGTGAGCTATGTTGATGAGTAAGTACGGTTTAGGAAGAATATTGGTGTTAAGGTTTGTGATTCCCTATGCATGCACATAAGATCAATAATTATGCTATGAAACTACATCCTATTTGTGTTGCATTATTCGGTGTTAGTTATGTTTAATGTTCGCTTATGATGGTTTTTGTTCCTTTGTTGGGCACTTCTTTATCTATTTGCTAGCCTTCACTTGTACTAAGCGGGAATATTGATTGTGCATCCAAATCATAAACCCAAACTTGTGCCAAATGATTCCACCATACCTACCTATATGCGGTATTTCAGTGTCGTTCTAAGTAAATTTGAAAGTGCCAACTCTAATGTTCAAAATAAACTTCTGTTTTGTGTGCATGTACCGCTCATGATGTGGCTAGGGGTGGTCGGTATATTCCATGTTAAACAGGTTATTCTCAAGATGAGTGTTTGTTCACTTGTGATTGCACGAGAGTATGGCAGTAATAGGGAAGCCTGGTCCCGAAATGTAGAGAAAAAATATTTTATGTTGTCAATTACCAAATTCCTTGGAAAGTGTTGGCATGGACGGTACCCGTGGATGCGGCTAGCCGTGGAGTGTGAAAGAATGGTGGAAAAAGGAATAAATTTTATTTCCAGTTTGGGAACCGCTTATGATTTGTCTAGCATGGAAGATACTGGGAACTCTTAGTCGTTTTCGTTGACAGGAAAAGCATGCCACAAAAATTATTTTATATCTAGATTTTTTCGCTTAAAGCTCTCGCACTACTACAAATCTCTGCTTCCATCTGTGAAAGGCCTATCTATTTACTTTATGCAATTTTTTATTTTGAATTTGAGTCTCTATCTTCTCTTATAAAGCACCAACTGAGGAAAAATGTTATCATACTTGATCATTGGATGTAGCTAATATTTGGGTGTGTTGCATGAATGGATCAATGATGGAGCATGATGGGCTAGGGTTAGCATTCTTTCACGTTGATATTTTGGAAGACTTGGTTGGTTGTTGATATGCTTGAGTATTGAAGTTTTCATGTCATATTATAGATTATTGCTTTGAATCATCTACAAGTCCATATGTCCATGCTAAAAAGAATAGAATATGATGAACATGTTAGGCAGCATTCCACATCAAAAATTCTGTTTTTATCATTTACCTACTCGAGGACGAGCATGAATTAAGCTTGGGGATGCTGATATGTCCCAAACATATCTATATTTTTTATTGTTCCATGCTGCTATATTATCATTCTTGGATGTTTTATAATCATTTTATAGAAACTTTATATCATTTTTCGGGACTAACCTATTGACATAGTGCCTAGTGCTAGTTTCTATTTTTTGTTTGTTTTTTCCTTCATGGAAAAAAATATTAGATGAAGCCCAAATGACACGAAATGTTTTGGAGATTTTTTTGGACCAGAAGGAAACTTGAGGACCAAGGAATCTCACCAGGGGAGGACCAGGTGGTCCACTAGGCATGAGGGCGTGCCTTGGGCCCCTGGCGCACCCTGGTGGGTACTGGGGGCCTCAGGCACCTCCTCCACCACCTCTGAGCTCTATAAATACCCCCAATATTCTATAAACCCTAGAGGAGCCGACGAAAAATCGTTTGAGCCGCCGCAAGTTCCAGAAGCCACAAGATCCAATCTAGAGCCCGTTCTGGCACCCTGTCGGGGGGGGGGGGGGACACGGTCACGGAGGGGTTCATCATCCTCATTGGTGCTCATTCGATGATGCGTGACTAGTTCATATCAAACCTACGGGTCTATAGGCACTAGCTAGATGGCTTTCTCTCTCGTTTTGCTTCTCAATACATTGGTCTCTTGGAGATCTATACGATGTAACTCTTTCTTTTGCGGTGTGTTTGTTGGGATCCGATGAACTCTGAGTTTATGATCAGATCTATGAAATTATATCCATGCTTGATTATTATAGCCTCGTATTTCTTCTCCGATATTTGGGTTTTATTTGGCCAACTTGATCCTTTTCTCTTCCAATGGGAAGAGGTGTTTTGTAATGGGTTCGATCTTCGGTGCTCATCTCAGTGACAGAAAGAGACATGACACGCATGTATCATTGCTATTAAGGATAAAACGATGTGGTATATTCCTACATTAATAGATCTTGTCTACATCATGTCATCATTCCTAAAGCATTACTCTGTTCTCCATGAACTTAATACACTAGATGCATGTTGGATAGTGGTCGATGTGTGGAGTAATAGTAGTAGATGCATGCAGGAGTCGGTCTACTTGTCTTGGACGTGATGCCTATATACATGATCATTGTCTTGGATATCGTCATAATTATTCGCTCTTCTATCAATTGCCCAACAGTAATTTGTCTACCCATCGTTTGCTATTTTCTCGAGAGAAGCCACCAGTGAAACCTACGCCCGGGTCTATTTTACATCATCTATTTGCAAGATCTATTTTGCCATTCGCGTTTCGAATTTATTTGATCTTTTATTTTCAAATCTATATTATCAAAAACCCAAAAATACCTTGTCGTGTTTTATTTATGGTTACTTTATTTGCATCTATCAATCTATCTTTTTCCCGTTTTATTTTACCCACGAGGGATTGATAACCCCTTCACGCATTAGGTTGCAAGGATTTGTTATTTGTGTGCAGGTACTGCTTACATAGTCTTGTGGATGTTCATACTGGATTGATACCTTGGTTTCATAACTGAGGGAAATATTTGTCGTCGCTGTGCTACATCGCCCTTTAAGCTTGGAGGGAAACCAACGCAATTTGCGAGGAGTCACCATGATAAATTCAAAACACCTAGAGCTAGAGTGTTTGGGCATTACCAAAGTCATTCTGTTCTGAGAGAACCAAAGACTTATTACACTTCAAGAGCATGATCTTCCAGACGGTTAGGCGTCATGGTCTATAGTATCCAAGAGTTATTGTGGATTGTCAGGTGATCGAGTTTGTACGAATTTCGGAAGTCTACCCTGAAGACTTACCAAAGTGATTTGGCTAGGTATAAGTGACCTTGGGTCAAGGGTAATAAGGTGAAGAGGAGGTCCTCTGAGTTAAATCTTAGCCTCCGTAACTAGATGTACAATTGTCACATCAACTGGAATAGGTCCAAGGAATCATGTGTCTTTGACAAGCAACTCGTTCTATCTTTGCAATCCTTTACATATTGTTCAATACTATGAAGCCATTGCTTGTTCGTTCTTATGTGAAGACATTCATCAAATACATTCATCTGAATTGTATTTGTCTTTGTGCTACTATAGTTTATCTTTGATACACTCCTATTTGCATGATGACTATGCCACATTTGACTGAATGTCTTCATCTCATGCATTGCCTAGATCCTTGACTACTATCCCTAACTAATGCTAAATAATTTCCGCTCACTTTGAATACAATTGTTGTTTCAAAGCTTTTCATAAAAACACCTATTCACCCCCTCTAGTTGCTAACTATCACTTTCAGAGACGTTGAAAATATTTCATGAAAAGTTGTCATGAATTGTGGAGTGAATAGTGGTAACACTATTAGGGTACAACCTCTTTTAGTATCTTTTTGGAAATCCACCTTCTAGGGCCTTGTCTCAAAGTCAATGGGGTGAGATAGGATGGTGGGACCCCTTCGAGTCGCCTCATTCATGGTGGTCAGCCAAGGAAGGAGCTCCACTCACCCCCCCATTGTGGCTTTATCGTGAACACATCCCAAGGTTTTTGGGTATTTTCCCATGGCCCCTACCCCTTACCTCCCACTGGTAATAGAGGTGGATAGAGCTCTTCATTTCACTCAAGTTCTCGCATACACATGCCATTCAATTAGCTGGCTTTCTATCTCCCTCTCCACAAAGTAGTTTCATAGCCGAAAGGGCCTAGTTCTGGACGGCAAAGCCCTGCTGGAGAGTTGACACCGGATGTGTGCAACCCAGTAAAGGGGTCATAGTTTCTATGTTAATTCGAGATATACGTGAAGGTTCTGTCTGAGAGCCTCCCGGAGGGCTGTATTAGGGATCATTCAAGTTTCTTTTTGAGAGATTTTTGAATGTTGTCCGAGGGAGAACATCCCCGCGGTTGGAAAGCTGTAAAATCCTAGTTGTGGAGATCTCCACAAATGCTCTCCATCGACTGTCCTTCCTCCTTCCAGTTTGCTATGAGTCGATAATGATCAGGGCAAACCTTGTATGCATCTTCATAGTGATCCTAGGCGTGAATGTAGCATCGAAATTTGTTGCTTTCTGCTACATTACCCTACAGAGGCATGCACAAACTGTTGGAAATATGCCCTAGAGGCAATAATAAAATGGTTATTATCATATTTCCTTGTTCATGATAATCGTCTATTGTTCATTCTATAATTGTATTAACAGGAAGCAGTAATACATGTGTGAATAAATAGATCATAATGTGTCCCTAGCAAGCCTCTAGTTGGCTGGCTCGTTAGTCAATAGATGATCATGGTTTCCTGGTCATGGGCATTAGATGTCATTGGTAACGGGATCACATCATTGGGAGAATGATGTGATGGACAAGACCCAATCCTAAGCATAGCACTAGATTGTATTGTTCGTATGCTAAAGCTTTTCTAATGTCAAGTGTCTTTTCCTTCGACCGTGAGATTGTGCAACTCCCGGATACCTTAGGAGTGCTTTGGGTGTATCAAACGTCACAACGTAACTGGGTGACTATAAAGGTGCACTACGGGTACCTCTGAAAGTGTCTGTTGGGTTGGTACGAATCAAGATCGGGATTTGTCACTCCGCGTGACAGAGAGGTATCTCTAGGCCCACTCGATAGAACATCATCATGAGCTCAATGTGACTAAGGAGTTAGTCACACGATGACGTGCTACGGAATGAGTAAAGAGACTTACTGGTAACGAGATTGAACAAGGTATAGGTATACCGACGATCGAATCTCGGGCAAGTTCTATACCGACTGACAAAGGGAATTGTATACGGGATTGATTGAATCCTTGACATCGTGGTTCATCCGATGAGATCATCGTGGAGCAAGTGGATGACACCATGGGTATCCAGACCCCGCTGATGGTTATTGACCGGAGAGGTGTCTCGGTCATGTCTGCATGTCTCCCGAACCCGTAGGGTCTACACACTTAAGGTTCGATGACGCTAGGGTTATAGGGAATTGTTATACGAGGTTATCGAAAGTTGTTCGGAGTCCCGGATGAGATCCCGGACGGCACGAGGAGCTCCGGAATGGTCCGGAGGTAAAGATTGATATATAGGACGGATGGTTTTGGACACCGGAAGTGTTTCGGGCGTTGCCGGTAACGTACCGGGACCACCGGAAGTGGCCCCGGGGGTCCACCGGAAGGGGGCCACGACCCCGGGAGGCTAGATGGGCCAAGTGCGGGAGGGAACCAGCCCCTAGGTGGGCTGGTGCGCCCCCACACTCATCCCATGGCGCAAGAAGAGGGGAGAGGGGGGGGGAACCCTAACGCAGGCGGGCCTGAGGCCCACCAGAAGGGTGCGCCACCCCTCCTCCCCTCCTGGCCGCCGCACCTCCTCCCCATCTAGGGCTGCCGCCCCTCCTCCCCATCTAGGGCTGCCGCCCCTCCCAGGAGAGGGAAACCCTCAAGAGGGCGCAGCCCCCTCCCTCCCCCTATATATAGTGGGCACTTTGGGCTGTTGGGGACACCAATCTTCCTCTCCCTCGGCGCAGCCCTGCTCTTCATTCTCCTCCTCTCTGCTGGTGCTTGGCGAAGCCCTGCCGGGAGACCTCGCCTCTCCATCGACACCATGCCATCATGCTGCCGGAGATCTTCCCCAACCTCTCCCTCCTCCTTGCTGGATCAAGGTGCGGGAGACGTCACCGGGCTACACGTGTGTTGAACGCGGAGGTGTCGTGGTTCTGCACTAGATCGGAATCACACCGCGATCTGAATCGCCGCGAGTACGACTCCATCAACCGCGTTCTTGCAACGCTTCCTCTTAGCGATCTTCAAAGGTATGAAGATGCACTCACCCCTCTCTCGTTGCTGGTCTCTCCATAGGAAGTTCTGAATATGCGTAGGATTTTTTTTGAATTTATGCTACGTTACCCAACAGTGGCATCCGAGCCAGGTTTTCTATGTGTAGATTCTATGCATGAGTAGAACACATAAGGTTGTGGGCGATGATTTCTCAATTGCTTGCCACTACTAGTCTTATTCTTTTTCGGCGGTATTGTGGGATGAAGCGGCCCGGACCGACATTACACGTACGCTTACGTGAGACTGGTTCCACCGACAGACATGCACACCGTGCATAAAGGTGGCTAGCGGGTGTCTGTCTCTCCTACTCTAGTCGGGTTGTATTTTATGAAAAGGGTCCTTATGTAGGGTAAATAGCTTTGGCATATCATCGTTGTGGCTGTCACGTAGGTAAGAAAGCGTTCTTGCTAGAAACCCAAATCAGCCACGTAAAACTTGCAACAACAATTAGAGGACGTCTAACTTGTTTTTGCAGGGTTTGACATGTGATGTGATATGGCCAAAGTTGTGATGTTGCATGTATGATGTATGAGATGATCATGTTATTTTAATAGGTTTCACGACTTGCATGTCGATGAGTATGACAACCGGCAGGAGCCATAGGAGTTGTCTTAATTTATTGTATGAGATGCAACGCCATGTGCTTACTACTTTTACTTCATTGCTAACGGTTAGCTATAGTAGTAGTGATAGTAGTAGTTGGCGTGACGACTTCACGGAGACACGATGATGGAGATCATGGTGTCACGCCGGTGACAATGATGATCATGCGATGCCTAAAGATGGAGATCGAAAGAGCAAAGATGATAATGGCCATATCATGTCACTATGTGATTGCATTGTGATATTTATCATATTTTTCATCTTATTGCTTAGAACGGCGGTAGCATAATAAGATGATCCCTCTTAAAATTTCGAGAACGTATTCCCCTAAGTGTGCACCGCTGCGAAGGATCGTTGTCTCGAAGTAGCACGTGATGATCGGGTGTGATAGATTCTAACGTTCGCATACAACTGGTGTAAGCCAGATTTACACATGCGAAACACCTAGGTTGACTCGACGAGCTTAGCATGTACAGACATGACCTCGAATACAAGAGACCGAAAGGTCAAACATGAGTCGTATGGTTGAATACGATCAGCATGAAGTTGCTCACCATGGTGACTAGTCCGTCTCACGTGATGATCAGACACGGGTTAGTCAACATGGATCATGTATCACTTAGATGACTAGAGGGATGTAGATTTAAGTGGGAGTTCATACTTAATTTGATTAAATGAACTTAATTGTCATGAACTTAGTCTAAAGGTTGTCTTTATAAATATTGTAGATGGCCAACGTCAACCTCAATTTCAACGCATTCCTAGAGAAAAACAAGCTGAAAGATGATGGTAGCAACTATGCGGACTGGGTGCGCAACTTGAAGCTCGTCCTTGAAGCAGCTAAAAAGGCTTATGTCCTTGATGCGCCGCTAGGTGACCCTCCCGCTCCCGCAGCAGCCCAGGACATTCTGAACGTCTGGCAAACGTAGAGTGATGACTACTCTCTCGTTAGGTGTGGCATGTTATACAGTTTTGAAACGGGGCTCCATAGGCGTTTTGAGCAACACGGTGCATATGAGATTTTCCAAGAGCTGAAGCTAGTTTTTCAAGCTCATGCCCGTGTCAAGAGATATGAAGTCTCCGACAAGTTATTTAGTTGTAAGATGGAGGAGAACAGTTCTGTCAGTGAGCACATACTCAAAATGTCTGGGTTACACGGTCGTCTAACTTCACTTGGAGTCGAACTTCCGGATGATGCTATAATTGACAGAATCCTCCAGTCTCTCCCACCAAGCTACAAAAGTTTTGTGCTGAACTACTACATGCAAGGGATGGAGAAGACCATTCCCGAGTTGTACTCGATGCTCAAGTCTGCAGAAGTAGAAATCAAGAAAGAGCATCAAGTGTTGATGGTCAACAAGACCACTAGTTTCAAGAAGGGCAAGGGTAAGCAGAACTTCAAGAAAGACGGCAAAGCCGTTGCCGCGCTCGGTAAGCCAGATGCCGGGAAGAAGAAAAAGAATGGACCCAAGCCTGAGACTGAGTGCTTCTATTGCAAGGGAAAGGGTCACTGGAAGCGGAACTGCCCCAAATACTTAGCAGACAAGAAGGCCGACAACGTTAAAGGTATATGTGATATACATGTTATTGATGTGTACCTTACCAGCGCTCGTAGTAGCTCGTGGGTATTTGATACCGGTGTTGTTGCTCACATTTGCAACTCAAAGCAGGAACTGCGGAATAAGCGGAGACTGGCCAAGGACGAGGTGACGATGCGCGTCGGGAATGGCTCCAAGGTCGATGTGATTGCCGTCGGCACGCTACCTCTACATCTATCGTCGGGATTAGTTTTAAACCTTAATAATTGTTACTTAGTACCAGCTTTGAGCATGAATATTGTATCAGGGTCTTGCTTAATGCGAGACGACTACTCACTTAAGTCAAAGAATAATGGTTGTTCTATTTATATGAGTGATATGTTTTATGGTCATGCTCCGCTGGTGAATGGTTTATTCTTGATGAATCTCGAGCGTGATGTTACGCATATTCATAGTGTGAGTACCAAAATATGTAAGTTGATAGTGATAGTCCCACATACTTGTGGCACTGCCGCCTTGGTCATATCGGTGTTAAGCGCATGAAGAAGCTCCATACTGATAGACTATTAGAGTCTCTTGACTTTGAATCATTTGACACATGCGGACCGTGCCTCATGGGCAAGATGACTAAGACTCCATTCTCAGGAATAATGGAGAGAGCAACCGACTTATTGGAAATAATACATACTGATGTGTGTGGTCCAATGAACGTTGAAGCTCGCAGTAGCTATCGTTATGTTATCACTCTCACCGATGATTTGAGTAGGTATGGGTATATCTACTTGATGAAGCACAAATCTGAGACATTTGAAAATTTCAAGGAATTTCAGAGTGAGGTCGAGAATCAACGTCACAGAAAAATTAAGTGTCTACGATCTGATCGTGGAGGAGAATATTTGAGTCATGAGTTTGGCACACACCTAAGGAAGTGTGGAATCGTTTCACAACTGACGCCGCCTGGCACACCGAAACGCAACGGAGTGTCTGAACGTCGTAATCGCACTTTATTAGATATGGTACGATCTATGATGTCTCTTACCGACTTACCGTTATCATTTTGGGGATACGCATTAGAAACTGCAGCATTCACTTTAAATAGGGCACCGTCTAAATCCGCTGAGACGACACCGTGTGAACTATGGTTTGGCAAGAAACCTAAGTTGTCGTTTCTTAAAGTTTGGGGCTGCGATGCTTATGGGAAGAAACTTCAACCAGAAAAGCTCGAACCTAAAGCGGAGAAATGCGTATTCATAGGATACCCTAAGGAAACTATTGGGTATACCTTCTATCTTAGATCTGAAGGTAAAACCTTTGTTTCCAAGAACGGATCCTTTCTAGAGAAAGAGTTTCTCTCGAAAGAAGTAAGTGGGAGGAAGGTAGAACTTGATGAGGTAATTACACCCCCTCTCGAACAGGATAGTAGCGCAGCGCGGGAAGTTGTTCCTGTGGCGCCTACACCAACTGAAGAGGAAGTTAATGATAATGATTATGAAGCTTCGAATCAAGTTACTACTCAGCCGCGAAGGTCCACAAGGGTACGCTCCGCACCAGAGTGGTACGGCAACCCTGTAATGGAAATCATGTTGTTAGACAACGGTGAACCTTCTAACTATGAAGAAGCGATGGCGGGCCTGGATTCCAAAAAATGGCTTGAAGCTATGAAATCCGAGATAGGATCCATGTATGAGAACAAAGTATGGACTTTGGTGGACTTGCCCGATGACCGGCGATCCATAGAAAATAAATGGATCTTCAAGAAGAAGACTGATGCAAACGGTAATGTAACCGTTTATAAAGCTCGACTTGTCGCAAAGGGTTTTCAACAAATTCAAGGAATTGACTACGAAGAGATTTTCTCTCCCGTAGTGAAGCTGAAATCAGTCCGAATCATGTTAGCAATTGACGCCTTTTATGATTATGAAATTTGGCAAATGGACGTCAAAACAGAGTTCCTTAACGGGAACCTTAAGGAAGAGTAGTATATGATGCAACCAGAAGGTTTTGTCGACCCTAAGGGTGCTAACAAAGTGTGCAAGCTCCAGGACTCCATCTATGGGCTGGTGCAAGCATCTCGGAGTTGGAACATTCGCTTTAATGAGGTGATTAAAGCGTTTGGGTGCATACAGGTTTACGGAGAAGCCTGTCTGTACAAGAAAGTGAGTGGGAGATCTGTAGCTTTCCTCATACTGTATGTGGATGACATATTATTGATGGGGAATAATATAGAGATGTTGGAGAGCATAAAGGCCTATTTGAACAAGAGTTTTTCAATGAAGGACCTTGGAGAAGCTGCATACATATTAGGCATCAAGATCTATAGAGATAGATCGAGACGCCTCATAGGTCTTTCGCAAAGTACATACCTTGACAAGATATTGAAGAAGTTCAATATGGAAAAATCAAAGAAAGGGTTCTTGCCAGTTTTGCAAGGTATGAGATTGAGTAAGACTCAGTCGCCGACCACGGCAGCAGATAGAGAGAAGATGAGTTATGTCCCCTATGCTTCAGCCGTAGGCTCTCTTATGTATGCCATGTTGTGTACCAGACCTGATATAAACCTTGCCATAAGTTTGGTAGGAAGGTACCAAAGTGATCCCGGTACGGAACACTGGACAACAGTCAAGAATATCCTTAAGTACCTGAAAAGGACTAAGGAAATGTTTCTCGTTTATGGAGGTGATGAAGAGCTTGTCGTAAAGGGTTACGTCGACGCTAGCTTCAACACAGGTCCGGATGACTCTAAGTCACGGACCGGATACGTATATGTTTTGAATGGTGGGGCAGTGAGCTGGTGCAGCAGCAAGCAAGAAGTCGTGTTAGCATCTACATGTGAAGCGGAGTACATAGCTGCTTCAGAAGCGACTCATGAAGGAATTTGGATGAAGGAGCTCATCACCGAACTTGGAGTGGTTCCAAGCGCGTCGGGTCTAATGACACTCTTCTGTGATAACACTGGGGCCATTGCCATAGCCATAGCCAAGGAGCCCAGGTTTCACCGGAAGACGAAGCACATCAAACGCCGCTACAACTCCATCCAGGACCATGTCGAGAGTGGAGTAATAGAGATTTGTAAAGTACACACGGATCTGAAAGTTGCAGACCCGTTGACTAAACCTCTTCCACGAGCAAAACATGATCAACACCATAATGCTATGGGTGTTTGATACATCACAATGTAACTAGATTATTGACTCTAGTGCAAGTGGGAGACTGTTGGAAATATGCCCTAGAGGCAATAATAAAATGGTTATTATCATATTTCCTTGTTCATGATAATCGTCTATTGTTCATTCTATAATTGTATTAACAGGAAGCAGTAATACATGTGTGAATAAATAGATCATAATGTGTCCCTAGCAAGCCTCTAGTTGGCTGGCTCGTTAGTCAATAGATGATCATGGTTTCCTGGTCATGGGCATTAGATGTCATTGATAACGGGATAACATCATTGGGAGAATGATGTGATGGACAAGACCCAATCCTAAGCATAGCACTAGATCGTATTGTTCGTATGCTAAAGCTTTTCTAATGTCAAGTGTCTTTTCCTTCGACTGTGAGATTGTGCAACTCCCGGATACCGTAGGAGTGCTTTGGGTGTATCAAACGTCACAACGTAACTTGGTGACTATAAAGGTGCACTACGGGTACCTCTGAAAGTGTCTATTGGGTTGGTACGAATCGAGATCGGGATTTGTCACTCCGCGTGACAGAGAGGTATCTCTAGGCCCACTCGGTAGAACATCATCATGAGCTCAATGTGACTAAGGAGTTAGTCACACGATGACGTGCTACGGAATGAGTAAAGAGACTTACCGGTAACGAGATTGAACAAGGTATAGGTATACCGACGATCGAATCTCGGGCAAGTTCTATACCGACAGACAAAGGGAATTGTTACGTGATTGATTGAATCCTGGACATTGTGGTTCATCTGATGAGATCATCGTGGAGCAAGTGGGAGCCACCATGGGTATCCATACCCCGCTGATGGTTATTGACCGGAGAGGTGTCTCGGTCATGTCTGCCTGTCTCCCGAACCCGTAGGGTCTACACACTTAAGGATCGATGACGCTAGGGTTATAGGGAATTTTTATACAAGGTTATCAAAAGTTTTTTGGAGTCCCAAATAAGATCCCGGACGTCATGAGGAGCTCCGGAATGGTCCAGAGGTAAAGATTGATATATAGGACGGATGGTTTTGGACACGGGAAGTGTTTCGGGCGTCGCCGGTAACGTACCGGCACCACCGGAAGTGGCCCCGGGGGTCCACCGGAAGGGGGCCACGACCCCGGGAGGCTAGATGGGCCAAGTGCGGGAGGGAACCAGCCCCTAGGTGGGCTGGTGCGCCCCCCACACTTTGCCCATGGCGCAAGAAGAGGGGAGAGGGGGGGGGGACCCTAGCGAGGTGGGCCTAAGGCCCGCCAGAAGGGTGCACTACCCCTGTGTAACGACCAAACCTCGAAGGATTTGAGTCTCTATGCTTTACTGTGCTAGTCCCTGGATCGACTCGCTAGCACACACAGTATATATGAAAATGAGATATAGCAAGTGCATCATTTATAATAACGTATGATCCAGAATTTATAAAATATAACAATCTGCATAGCACTTAGCTAGCTTTATTCTATTAAACAGCGAAAAAGTAGCAGAATAATAATGATGAGTCCCATCATAGCCCACTGGCGATGTTGAGTGAAGACTCGCGACCCTAACGGTACCTTACTCCTCGTCTGAATATCCTGCAACATGATACGTTGCAGCCATATAGGTCAATACTTTGAATGTATTGGCAAGTTACACAGGAAAAGTAATATAATAGACCTACATGTATATGCATAGTATAACAAGAGAAAGGCTGATGGTTATTTTGCAGAAAGTTGATTTTATCCTCATAGCTACCTAATAGTCAAGTTTTAATTTGTTTGCTACAATAACTCACATATGGTTGAATTGGCATATCCAACTCCAACCTATTACCATTATTAAGTTTCCGATCAATTTTTATTAAGTGTGTCATCTGTCAAGATCATCCAACAACTGTAATGGCCTAGCTGCTCAAAATTGTCCATAACCGGGGACACGGCTAATCATGATTAGTTTATACACTCTGCAGAGGTTAGTACGTTGTACCCACTGGACCCAACCCGAAGATTGAGACGAAGTCTTTCAGAAGCAGTCACCTAGTCCCACAGGAGGCCCATCCCACCTATCATAGCTACATCAGCTGGCACATCCGGGTAAGGTTTCCACGACTGATCCACTAAGCCAGAGCCCATAATAGCCAGTGGTCGCACAAGGAAGCTACTAGTCACTAAGTCTGTTTGATCTTTTTGAACCTGGGCGGCATCCACTTACATTCAGAGGGTTGATACCATGATGTTCTTGAAACCACCCAGCAATACCATATCCGCCTAGAGGTGAATTAAATCCTTAATTACTACTCAAATTTATTTTGTAGTAATCCTCACATAATCTCAATGAATACAGGAACCAATCCCCGTCTACATAGCATAGCAAAACTACAAATACCACGATCTTCAATGACAAGGGATATAACTCAATAGCATAGCAATAATAATATTCCTATACATGCATAATTTTCATAGGGTGATATAATACTACATGCATAAAAAATAATAGGTAAAGGATGATCAACATGTAACTTGCCTTGATTCTGGTTCAGAAAGTCACACTCCTGACAATAGTTTGCGTCGCACTCCGTACAATCTACACGTTGCAAACGATCACACCAATCAATCACCACAATCACATAACACCAAATAAAACCATCGGCAATAAAACAACTTGTTTAAAACCAAAGCATAAATAGCACGGCAGTAGGTATAAAATCATCTACATGCTGATACGATGACAACGCAAAAAGAATCAACTAAACCGGATGAACGGTTTGCAAAATATGGCCTCCGGTAGGTCTAAAATAAATCTGATTTAACTAAAAAAATTAATTTTCGTAAAACTGAAAACTACTGGTTCTGACATGTTCTACTCATCAATACGAGATCACAGGAAAAAGAATTTCCTGAATCAGAGTTACGAGCAAAAAGATAAACGTGTTTCAAAATTATACCAAGAATCTGACAGAGCTAAAAACAGATTAAATTTCGTGCTAAAGCTGTTCATCGGGGTTTGATGAATCGGCTCGTGCGTGCGTTCTCACCACGAACAGCAAGGAAGAACGGAACCGTCTCGGTGTGGCTCCTCCGATGGTGCTCCGGTGGCGGTCGAACGGACTCCGGTGACGTGCGCAAACTCCGGTGAACGGCTTCACGAACTCCGGTGGATGGTGAGGTGCTCCGGCGATGGCGGCTCCGGCGTTAGCGCGGTGAGGGGCGGCTCCTCTGCGATCTAGGCGAGATGGGGTGACATGAGAAAATCGGGACAGGAGAAATCGGGGCCTCGTTTGCCTGGGGCCTCGGTTCCTGGTACTATATCCTCACGAGGAGTCATGGGCAAGGCAGGCTGAGCGAATCCGGCTCGGGGAAGGATTAGGCGCAGGGGCCACTCGGCCCTGGAGCCTGGGCGAAGCCGGCTCGATGCAGGGGTGCTGGTCACCTAGCGCTAGTGGCCGATGGGATCGCTGGCCTCGGTGTGCTGGTGCGCTGGGGCAATGTCCCTGGAGCTGCTGCGCTGGAATCGCTGGGATCTGGCCACCTGGTGACAGGAGCCTGAGGCTCGTGCATGGCCTCGTTGCCTCACGTGGCGCTCGGCGTTGCACAACACCTGGGGCTGGCTTGCCTCGGTGCTGGTGGGCTGGCCCGTGGTGGGTTTCTCTTTTTTTTAATAAAACAACAAAAAAATAACTAAATAATAATAATAATTTTTTTTAGAAAAACAAACAGAAAATAATAATAACAATATACGTATACAAAAATATATACTTATATATATATATAAAAATACGCATATAGTAATATATATATACTTATATATATATATTAAAATGCTAATATAGACATATATATATATAAGTATAAAATAAATCCACCTAATAAATAATAAAGGAACCTAGTTCCACCGAATGCAAACTTTTGAAAATAGCTTTTAATGCAATAGGCCACGCAAAAAGCATTTGAAAAACTTAACTAAAGATAATTTCGGACATTATAGAAATTTGCAAAACCAAATCGAGCAACTTCAAATATCATTCTAAATATTATGCACTTTTATTTGACAGGGGAGAAGTCATATTATCTCCACTCCAATAAATTGCCCAAAGTTACATAATGAATAAAATTTTCAAAAGGGCAAATGATGCATAGGAAAATATGAGATGCATATGAATGGCCTATTAACATCCTGATTTAAGAAAATTGGGATGTTACACCCTCCTCCCCTCCTGGCCGCCGCAACTCCTCCCCATCTAGGGCTGCCGCCCCTCCCAGGAGAGGGAAACCCTCAAGGGGGCGCAACCCCTCCCTCCCGCTATATATAGTGGGCACTTTGGGCTGTTGGGGACACCAATCTTCCTCTCCCTCGGCGCAGCCCTGCTCTTCTTTCTCCTCCTATCTCCCGGTGCTTGGCGAAGCCCTGCCGGGAGACCTCGTCTCTCCATCGACACCACGTGGTCGTGTTGCCGGAGATCTTCCCCAACCTCTCCCTCCTCCTTGCTGGATCAAGGTGTGGGAGACGTCACCAGACTGCACGTGTGTTGAACACGGAGGTGCCGTGGTTTGGCACTAGATCGGAATCACACCGCAATCTGAATCGCCGCGAGTACGACTCCATCAACTGCGTTCTTGCAACGCTTCCGCTTAGCGATCTTCAAAGGTATGAAGATGCACTCACCCCTCTCTCGTTGCTGGTCTCTCCATAGGAAGATCTGAATATGCGTAGGATTTTTTTGAATTTATGCTACGTTACCCAACACAAACGACTAATCAAATCAGTCGCACGGTGCGGAGAATGACGTTTGTTGGAAAGACAAACGGTGGGCATCCCTGGAAAGTGTCGTTTCAAGCCAGACGCACTTTCGAAGAAGAGTTCAGTGTAGTCAATGCAAGTGTCAGTGTTGAGGCGCATGGAGGGTCGATGTTTGGTGGGAGATACAAATCAATCTTGGATAAAAAAATCAAAAAAGAGACACCACTCAAATCAGCTAGAGAGAAGACCCTTGGTCAATGGATTGGGGAAAATTCTATAGGATAGTCCATCATCACGATCGGCAGATAAAACCTAGATACGACTACGGGGGGATGTCAGGCCATCTACTTCTACCTTCGGTTTCTCTCCAATCTGACCATGTGGGTCGATTATTTTGTTTGCAACACTGTCGATACGACTGCGGGGGTGTTAGAGTATATAGGCTTATCTTTATATTTGGTACAATTTGATTTGGAATCATCTTCTACCTTATCTCTTGTAGAGGCTTTGTACCCTCCAAGCCTTATACTTTATAGAATTCGTCTCATATGCTCAATATAATACACACCTTACACCAATTATCTCCCCTTTAATTCTCTTACACTCATTCTCGTGAATCTTCCCTCGATGGAATGAAAACAAGTGTGAGAGTAGCTAGGAGGATCCTTTGACATGGATGATAAACATAGCCGGTGATACGTCTCCAACGTATCTATAATTTTTTATGGTTCCATGCTATTATCTTGTTAAACTTTGGATGTTTTGTATGCCTTTTATATCTTTTTTGGGACTAACTTATTAACTCAGTGCCAAGTGCCAGTTCCTGTTTTTTCTGTGTTTTTGACCCTTTTCACAAGAGAATATTAAACGGAGTCCAAACGGAATAAAACCTCCGAAAAGATTTTTCTGGAACAGAAGATACGTAGGGAGCATGAGAACCAAGGCAGAGGCCACCAGGGTAGGCCACAAGCCCCCTAGGCGCGACTAGGGGGGCCCGCGCCCAGCAGGCTTGTGGCCCCCCTGTGGCTCGTCTGCCCTATTTCTTCCGCCTATAAATCCCCGAAAAATCCAAAACCACGGGAGACATCCACGAAAATACTTTTCCGTCGCCGCAAGCTTCTGTCTCCGCAAGATCCCATCTGGGGCATGTTCTGGTGCCCTGCCGGAGGGGGGATTCGAATACGGAGGGCTTCTTCATCAACACCATTGCCTCTCCGATGATGCGTGCGTAGTTCACCATAGACCTTCGGGTCCATAGCTAGTAGCTAGATGGCTTCTTCTCTCTCTTGGATCTTTAATACAAAGTTCTCCATGATCTTCATGGAGATCTATCCGATGTAATCTTCTTTTGCGGTGTGTTTGTCGAGATCCGATGAATTGTGGATTTATGATCAGATTATCTATGAATCTTATTTGAGTTTCTTCTGATCTCTTATATGCATGATTTCATATCCTTGTAATTCTCTTCGAGTTGTGGGTTTTGTTTGGCCAACTTGATCTATGATTCTTGCAATGGGAGAAGCGTTTGGTTTTGGGTTCATACCGTGGAGTGACCTCACCCAGTGACAGAAGGGGTAGCGAGGCACGCATCGTGTTGTTGCCATCAAGGGGAAAAAGATGGGGTTTATATCTATTGCATGAATTTATCCCTCTACATCATGTCATCTTGATTAAGGCGTTACTCTGTTTGTCATGAACTCAATACACTAGATGCATGCTGGATAGCGGTCGATGTGTGGAGTAATAGTAGTAGATGCAGAAAGTATCGGTCTACTTGTCTCGGACGTGATGCCTATATGTATGATCATTTCCTTAGATATCGTCATGACTTTGCGCGATTCTATCAGTTGATCGACAGTAATTCGTTCACCCACTTTAATATTTGCTATCTGGAGAGAAGCCTCTAGTGAACACTATGCCCCCCGGGTCTACTTCATATCATATTTTCAGCCCTACACTTTTACTTTGTTGCACTTTACGCCTTCAGATCTCACCTTGCAATCAATCGTGAAGGGATTGACAACCCCTTTGTAGCGTTGGGCGCAAGTTTGATGGTTTTGCGCAGGTACATCAGTGCTTCATCTTGATACTCCTACTGGATTGATACCTTGGTTCTCAAAACTGAGGGAAATACTTACTGCTACTGTGCTGCATCACCCTTTCCTCTTCAAGGGAAAAAACCAAGGCAAGCTCAAGAGGTAGCAAGAAGAATTTCTGGCGCCGTTGCCGGGGAGCACCAAGTGAAGCTTATCCAAGTAAGTGTCACAAACTCATCTCTTGCATTTACTTTTTTTGCCTCTCTTTTTCCTCTCCCAAACTTGTGAAAAACAAAAATTTACAAAAATCTTTGCCTTTTTCGTTCGCCCTTTTTCTCTCGCTTGCTTTCTACTCGCTTGTGCACTTGCCTGCCTGCTAAGACATGTATGGCCCAACCAAAGGATTATGATGCTTACTATACAAGGTTGGAAGAGATTGAAACTTGTGTTAAAGGCTTCATGTCTACACAATTTGATTATAATAGTTACTTCCGTAGATAACTAAGGGAGAAAAATTATTTTTTGGCTTTTATGAATAAAGAAGTTGATGATATGGCCAAAGAATTCCTTGCGCTAAATTCTCATTTTGCCCGTCTTGAAAAATTGGTAGGCCAGATTTCTGATAAACAGGCTACCTTAGTCAATAAAATGTTTGCTAAACCTGAAATTTGTGATGAGAATCACGAAGATCTTAAAGTGCTTGGTGTGACTCCCATTGAATCCTTGTTTTCTAGTGTCAAACCTAATGATTATGGGGCTGGATATGAATCCACCTTGGTTGAAAAACGCTGCAATGATTCGGAGTCTATCTATCTTGATGCTAAAAGCATTGAAAGTGGAGTAGAGGATATCAAAACTTTGAGCAGTAATGAAACTACTACTTTGGATTTCAAGGAATTCAATTATGATAGTTTCTCTTTGATTGAATGTATTTCCTTGATGCAAACCATGCTAAACTGTCCACACGCTTATAGCCAAAACAAAGCCTTTACCGATCATATCGTCGATGCTATGATGAAATCTCTTGAAGAGAAACTTGAATTGGAAGTTTCGATTCCTAGAAAACTTCATGATGAGTGGGAACCTACTATCAAAATCAAGATAAAAAACTATGAATGCAATGCTTTGTGTGATTTGGGTGCTAGTGTTCCCGCGATTCCAAAGTCTTTATGTGATGTTCTAGGCTTTAATGAGATTGATGAGTGCTCTCTTAATTTGCATCTTGCGGATTCTACTGTTAAGAAACCCATGGGAAAGATCAATGATGTTCTTATTATTGCAAATAGGAACTATGTACCAGTGGATTTCATTGTGCTTGATATTGATTGCAATCCTACATGTCCTATCATTCTTGGTAGACCTTTCCTAAGGACTATTGGTGCTGTCATCGACCTGAAGGAAGGGAATATTAGATTTCAATTTCCTTTAAATAAGGGCATGTAACATTTTCCTAGAAATAAATAAGATTGCCCTATGAATTCATGATGAGGGCTACTTATGGTTTGAGTACCAAAGACGACGATACATGATTCTATCACCTTATGCCTAGTTAAGGGCGTTAAACAATAGCGCTTGTTGGGAGGCAACCCAATGCATTTATCTTTGCTTTTTTGCTTTATGTTTTGTTGTGTCCACACCATCATGATTCTGTTATGATTGTGTATTTTGTGTTTCTTTTTGTGTTTGAGCCAAGTAAAACCTTTATGACTAGTTTGGTGATGGTTGTTTGATCCTGCTGGAAAAAGACAGAAACTTTTCGCTCAGAAAATTATTTTTCATTTTTATCCAGAAAGAGATTTTGAGTTGATTCTTTTTGCTGCTGGTTGATATGCCAATTGCCAAAACTGTCGTAATTGTTCAGAATTTTTGAGATAACATAAGTATACGAAGTATGCAGATTGCTACAGACTGGTCTGTTTTTGACATATTCTATTTTTGTTGTGTTGGTTACTTATTTTGATGAAACTATGGATAGTATCGGTGGGTATTAGCCATGGAAAAGCGAGAATACGGTAATCTAACACCAATATAAATAGAAATCAAGTTTGCTACAGTACCTAAAGAGGTGGTAGTTTGTTTTCTTGTGCTAATGATATCACGAGTTTCTGTTTAAGTTTTGTGTTGTGAAGTTTTCAAGTTTTGGGTGATGTTCTCATGGACAAAGGGATAAAGAGTGGAAAGAGCTCAAGCTTGGGGATGCCCAAGGCATCCCAAGCCAAATTAAAGGACACCAAAAAGCCTAAGCTTGGAGATGCCCCGGGAAGGCATCCCCTCTTTCGTCTTCAATCCATCGATAACATTACTTGGAGCTATATTTTTATTCACCATATGATATGTGTTTTGCTTGGAGCGTCTTGTATCATAGGAGTCTTTTCTTTTTGTTGTATCACAACCATCCTTGCTACACACCTTTCGATATAGACATGCACTCATCGTGAATTTGCTAGAATACTCTTTGAGCTTCGCTTATATCTTTTGAGTTAGGCAATTTAGCTCACATGTGCTTCACTTATATCTTTTGAGCTAGATAACTTTGCTCTGAGTGCTTCACTTAGACCTTTTAGAGCACGACGGTGTCATATTTTGGAGAAATAAGAACTCTCGATCTTCACTTATATCTTTTTGAGAGTGATCTCTCCGAGTAACTTGGTAGTTGGCTTGTGCTATGAAAGTAGTCCCAAAGGTGATAGGCATTCAAAGAGGATACAATAAAACTTCCATCTTCATGTGCATTGATTAGAAAGAGAAGTTTGATTCCTCTCAAATAGTTTTGAGACATGGATTTGGTAATATTTAGAGTTATGTTAGTACGATGTTGTGAATCCAGAAATACTTGTGTTGAAGTTAGTGATTCCCGTAACATGCACGTATGGTGAACTGCTATGTTAGGAAGTCGGAGCATAATTGATTTATTGATTGTCATCCTTTGTGTTGCAGTCGGGATCGCGTGATGGTTAACACCTACCAACCCTTCCCCTAGGAGTATGCGTTTAGCACTTTGTTTCGATTACTAATAAAAACTTTCGCAATAAGTATGTGAGTTCTTCATGACTAATGTGAGTCCATGGTATAGATGCACTTTCACCTTTCACCATTTCTAGCCTCTCTAGTGCCGCGCAACTTTCACCGGTGCACAAACCCACCATATGCCTTCCTCAAAACAGCCACCATACCTACCTACTGTGGCATTTTCATAGCCATTCCGAGATATATTGCCATGCAACTCCCACCGTTCCGTCTCATGACATGTGCCGTCACTTTCATATTGTCGTTGCATGATCGTAAGATAGCTAGCAAGATGTTTCAACGTCATACGCCAAGCTAGATCGTTGCACATCCTGATACATCTCAAACGTATCTATAAATTTTGATGGTTTCATGCTGTTATCTTGTCAACTTTGGATGTTTTATATACCTTTTATATATTTTTTCCGAGTAACTTATTAATTTAGTGCCAAGTGCCAGTTTCTATTTTTTCTGTGTTTTTGACTCTTTTCAGATCTGATTTTGGAACGGATTCCACACGGAATAAAATCCCCGAAATAAAATTTTCCAGAACAGAAGAAGATTGGGGGACTTGAGAGCCAAAGCAGGAGAGCCACAGGGGGTCCACAAGCCCTTTAGCCGCCACCAGGGGGCCGGCGGCTACCAAGTTTGTGGCCCGCCTGGAGCTCCTCTGCCCTAGCTCTTTCGCCTATATATTCCCTAAAATCCCAGAAAAAATCAGGGCATCCACGAAAACACTTTTCCGCCGCCGCAGGCTTCCGTTTCCGCGAGATCTCATCTCGAGACCCTTCCCGGTGCCCTGCCGGAGGGGACTTTGGAGTTGGAGGGCTTCTACATCAACATCATCGCCTCTCCAATGACTCGTGAGTAGTCCACTTCAGACCTACGGGTCCGTAGTTAGTAGCTAGATGGCTTCTTCTCTCTCTTGGATCTTCAATACAAAGTTCTCCATGATCTTCATGGATATCTATCCGATGTAATCCTCTTTGGCCGTGTGTTTGTCGAGATCCGATGAATTGTGGATTTGTGATCAGATTATCTATGAATTATGTTTGAGTCTTTGCTGATTTCTTATTTGCATGACTTGATATCCTTGTAAGTCTGTCCGAGTCTTGGGTTTTGTTTGTCCAACTAGATCTATCATTCTTGCAATGGGAGAAGTGCTTGGTTTTGGGTTCATACCGTGTGGTGACCTTTCCAAGTGACAGAAGGGGCAGCAAGGCACGCATCATGTTGTTGCCATCAAGGGTAACAAGATGGGCTTTTATCATAGATATGAGATTGTCCATGTACATCATGTCATCTTGCTTAAGGCGTTACTCTGTTCTTATGAACTTAATACACTAGATGCATGCTAGATAGCGGTCGACGTGTGGAGTAATAGTAGTAGATGCAGAAAGTATCAGTCTACTTGTTTTGGACGTGATGCCTATAGATATAATCATTGCCTTAGATAACTTCATGACTTTGCGCGGTTCTATCAATTGCTCGACAGTAATTCGTTCACCCACCGTCTACTTGCTTTCATGAGAGAAGCCACTAGTGAACACTACGGCCCCGGGTCTATTCACAACTATCGTCTCCACTTTCACTTTTACTTTGCTTTGTTTCCTTTTTTGCTTTAAGTTCTCACTTTGCAAACAATCTATAAGGGATTGATAACCCCTTCATAGCGTTGGGTGCAAGCTCTTTGTGTTTGTGCAGGTACTTGTGACTTGACGCGATCCTCCCACTGGATCGATACCTTGGTTCTCAAAACTGAGGGAAATACTTACCGCCGCTGTGCTACATCACCCTTTCCGCTTCGAGGGAACACCAACGCAAGGCTCCAAGGCCATAGGGGAATCCTTTGCATATTTGCCAAGGAATTCCCTAAAGGCGTAGCCCGTAGCAGAAGGATTCCTGGCACCGTTGCCGGGGAGGATCGCTTGCCGAGGAGTATCAAGACAAGAATAGTCTCCCGTCAACAAGCCTATTTCTGGCGCCGTTGGAAGGTCTTTTGTTGCCGTAGCAGAAGTATTTCTGGCGCCGTTGCCGGGGAGGAGAGATCAAGTCAAGATCTATCCAAGTAGGTGTCACAAACTCATCTCTTGCATTACCTTTTTTACCAGTTACCTCTCGTTTTGCTCTCCCCCACTTCACATTTGCCATTTTCATTTGCCTTTCTCCCTTGCCGTTTTCATTTGCCCTTTTGCCTTTCTCCTTTGCCGTTTTCTTTTGTCTTTTGCCTTCTTTTTTCTGCCCGTTTTTCTCGCCTGCTCTTGGGCTTGTTCGTGAGAGACCTTTCCTCATGGCCAAACCAAACTATTTCAGAAAGTTAGAAGAGATTGAAACTAGTGTCAAAGGTTTCATGTCTTCTCAGTTTGACCAAAATAGTTACTTCTGTAGGGAATTAAAAGAGAAAAATTCTTTTATGGCCTGTTTGAATAAAGAAGTTGATGATATGGCCAAAGAATTCCTTGCACTACATTCTGAGCTTGCTCACCTTGAAAAATTGGTGGGCCAAATTTCTGACAAGCAGGCTACCTTAGTCAATAAGATGGGAGCTAAACCTGAAATTTGTGATGCAAATCAGGAAGAACTTAAAGTGCTTGGTTTGACTCCTCTTGAATCTTTGTTTTCACGTGTCAAACCTATTGATGAAGGGGCTGGATATGAATCCACTTTGGTTGAAAAACGCCCCAATGATTCGGAGTCCACCTATCTTGATGATAAAGGTGTGGAGAGTGGAGTAGAAGAAATCAAAATATTGGGTAGTAATGAAACTCCCACTTTGGATTTCAAGGAATTCAATTATGATAGTTGCTCCTTTTTTGAATGCATTTCTTTGATGCATTCCATTGCAAACTCTCCACATGCTTATAGCCAAAGCAAAGCTTTTACCGCACATATCGTAGATGCTATGATGAAATCTCTTGAAGAGAAACTCAAATTAGAAGTCTCTATACCTAGAAAACTTCATGATGAGTGGTAACCTACTATCAAAATCAAAATCAAAAACTATGAATGCAATGCTTTGTGTGATTTGGGTGCTAGTGTTTCCGCGATTCCAAAGTCTTTATGTGATATTCTTGGTTTTAATGAGATTGAAGAGTGTTCTCTTAATTTTCATCTTGCGGATTCTACTGTCAAGAAACCCATGGGAAGGATCGATGGTGTTCTTATTGTTGCAAATAAGAACTATGTACCCGTAGATTTCATTGTACTTGACATAGATTGCAATCCTTCATGTCCCATTATTCTTGGTAGACCTTTCCTAAGGACTATTGGTGCTATCATCGATATGAAGGAAGGGAATATTAGATTTCAATTTCCTCTAAAGAAGGGCATGGAGCATTTTCCTAGAAAGAAAATAAGATTTCCTTATGAATCTATGATGAGGGCTACTTATGGTTTGAGCACCAAAGATGACTATACGCGATTCCATCACCTTTTGCCTAGCTAAGGGTGTTAAACAATAGCGCTTGTTGGGAGGCAACCCAACGAATCTATCCTTTTTCTTTCTATTTTGTGTTTTCCACACTTTCATAATTCTGTTATGATTGTGTTTTTTGTGTTTCTTTTGCGTTTGTGCCAAGTAAAACCGTTATGATTAGTCTTGGGGATGATCGTTTGGTCATGCTGGAAAAGACAGAAACTTTCTGCTCACGAAAAGAATTTTCATTTTTTTATGTAAGAGCTTTTGAGTTGATCCTTTTTTATGCTGAGTGCTACGCAAATTCTTCAGACCGTCTTAATTTTTCAGAATTTTGGAAGTACCAGAAGTATACGAAGTATACAGATTGCTACAGACTGGTCTGCTGTTAACAGATTCTGTTTTTGTTGAGTTGGTTGCTTATTTTGATGAAACTATGGATAGTATCGGGGGGGGGGGGGTATTAGCCATGGAAGATTGAAAATACAGTAACCCAACATCAACATAAGTAGAATCTAAGTTTGCTATAGTACCTAAGGAAGTGGTGGTTTGCTTTCTTTTACTAATGATATCACGAGTTTCTGTTTAAGTTTCGTGTTGTGAAGTTTTCAAGTTTTGGGTAAAGTTCTTATGGACAAAGAGATAAAGAGTGGCAAGAGCTCAAGCTTGGGGATGCCCAAGGCACCCCAAGTTGATTCAAGGATGCCGAAAAAGCCTAAGCTTGGGGATGCCCCGGGAAGGCATCCCCTCTTTCGTCTTCAATCCATCGGTAACGTTACTTGGGGCTATATTTTTATTCACCACATGTTATGTGTTTTGCTTGGAGCGTCTTGTATCGTAGGAGTCTTTTATTTTTGTTGTGTCACAATCTTCCTTGCTGCACACCTAGAGAGAGGGACATGCACTCACCGTGATTTTGTCGAGCTTCACTTATATCCTTTGGTTAGACAATTCTGCTCACATGTGCTTCACTTATATCTTTTGAGCTAGTTGATTTTGCTCTGTGTGCTTCACTTATATCTTTTAGAGCACGGAAGCGCGTGGCTTGGTAGTTGATCTATGCTATGAAAGTATTCTCAAAAGGGGTAGTTATCCAAAGGGATATGAAAACTTCCACCTTCATGTGCATTGAGTAGTTAGAGAAGTTTGATTCATCTCAATTAGTTTTGAGTTTTGGTTGTGGTAATATTAAAGTTATACTAGTAAGGTGTTGTGGATCTAGAAATACTTGTGTTGAAGTTAGTGATTCCCGTAGCATGCACGTATGGTGAACCGCTATGTGATGAAGTTTGAGCATGATTAGTTTATTGATTGTCATCCTTTGTGTAGCGGTCGGGATCGCGCGATGGTTTATACCTACCAACCCTTCCCCTAGGAGTATGAGTTGAATGCTTTGTTTCGATTACTACTAAAAATTTTGCAACAAGTATATGAGTTCTTCATGACTGATGTTGATTCCATGGTTTAGAGGCACTTTCACCTTCCACCATCACTATCTTCTTTAGTGCCGTGCAACTTTCACCGGTGCACAAAACCCACCATTAGCCTCCCTCAAAACAGCCACCATACCTACCTACTATGGCTTTTTCAAAGCTATTCTGAGATGTATTGCCATGCAACTACCACCATGACATGTGCCACCACTTCTACATTGCCATTGCATGATCATAAGATATCTAGCATGATGTTTCATTGATGTCTATGCCATGCTAGATCATTGTCACGGTACACTACGGAAGGCATTCCATATAGAGTCATCATTGCTCTAAGTTTTGAGTTGAAAGTGTGATGATCATCATTGATGGAACATTGTCCATGTGAGGAAATAAAAGAGGCCAACAAAGCCCATTTACAAAAAGAGGGCAAAGATGCCCACCAAAAAAAAAGAAAAAAAGAAGCCAAAGAGCCCACCAAAAAAATAATAATGAGAGAAAAAGAGAGAAGGGACAAGGCTACTATCCTTCCACACTTGTGCTTATTAAGCACCATAATCTTCATGATTGAGAGTCTCTCGTTTTGTCACCACCATATAGCTAGTGGGAAATTTTCATTATATAACTTGGCTTGTATATTCCAATGATAGGCTTCCTCAAAATTGCCTTAGGTCTTCGTGAGCAAGCAAGTTGGATGCACACCCACTAGTTTTCTTTAAGAGCTTTCACATACTCTTAGCTCTAGTGCATCATTTGTATGGCAATCCCTACTCATTCACATTGATATCTATTGATGAGCATCTCCATAGCTCATTGATATGCCTAGCTAATGTGACCATCTTCTCCTTGTTTGTCTTGCAACCTCCACCACACTCCATTCCACTTATAGTGCTAAAACCATGGCTCACGCTCATGCATTGCGTGAGAGTTTATTTTTTTTAGAAAGTAAAAGTGTGAAAAAAATTACTTGCCCAATACCAAGGTTGTGCATGATTTAAATTCATTGTGCAAGGATGATAGAGCATAGCCAGACTATATGATTTTGTAGGGATAACTTTCTTTTGGCCTTGTTATTTTGAAAGTTCATGATTACCTTGCTAGTTTGCTTGAATTATTATTGTCTCCATCAATAGCAAACTATTGTTTTGAATCTAATGGATTTGAACATTCACGTCACATAAGAGGAGTTACAAATGATATCTATGCTATGTAGCATGAAAGCATCAAAAATTCATTCTTTATCACTTCCCTACTCGAGGACGAGCAGGAGTTAAGCTTGGGGATGCTTGATACATCTCAAACGTATCTATAATTTTTTATGGTTTCATGCCGCTATCTTGTCAACTTTGGATGTTTTATATACCTTTTATATCTTTTTTGGGACTAACTTATTAATTTAGTGTCAAGTGCCAGTTCCTGTTTTTTTGTGTTTTTGACTCTTTTCAGATCTGATTTTGGAACGGAGTCAAAACGGAATAAAATCCCCGAAGTAATTTTTTCCAGAACAGAAGAAGATCACGCGACTTGAGGGCCAAGGCAGGAGAGCCATAGGGGGCCCACAAGACCTGTAGCCGCCACCAGGGGGGCCGACGGCTACCAAGTTTGTGGCCCCCCTGGAGCTCCTCTGCCCTAGCTCTTTCGCCTATATATTCCCTAAAATCCCAGAAAAAATTAGGGCATCCACGAAAACACTTTTCCGCCGCCGCAAGCTTCCGTTTCCGCGAGATATCATCTGGAGACCCTTCCCGCTGCCCTGCCGGAGGTGACTTTGGATTGGAGGGCTTCTACATCAACATCATCGCCTCTCCAATGACTCGTGAGTAGTCCACTTCAGACCTACGGGTCCGTAGTTAGTAGCTAGATGGCTTCTTCTCTGTCTTGGATCTTCAATACAAAGTTCTCCATGATCTTCATGGAGATCTATCCGATGTAATCCTCTTTGGCGGTGTGTTTGTCGAGATCCGATGAATTGTGGATTTGTGATCAGATTATCTATGAATTATATTTGAGTCTTTGCTGATTTCTTATTTGCATGATTTGATATCCTTGTAAGTCTCTCCGAGTCTTGGGTTTTGTTTGGCCAACTAGATCTATGATTCTTGCAATGGGATAAGTTCTTGGTTTTGGGTTCATACCGTGTGGTGACCTTTCCCAGTGACAGAAGGGGCAACAAGGCACGCACCATGTTGTTGCCATCAAGGGTAACAAGATGGGATTTTATCATAGATATGAGATTGTCCATCTACATCAGGTCATCTTGCTTAAGGTGTTACTCTGTTCTTATGAACTTAATACACTAGATGCATGCTAGATAGCGGTCGACGTGTGGAGTAATAGTAGTAGATGCAAAAAGTATCGGTCTACTTGTTTTGGACATGATGCCTATAGATATAATTATTGCCTTAGATAACGTCATGACTTTGCGCGGTTCTATCAATTGCTCGACAGTAATTCGTTCACCCACCGTCTACTTGCTTTCATGAGAGAAGCCACTAGTGAACACTACGCCCCCGGGTCTATTCACAACTATCGTCTCCACTTTCACTTTTACTTTGCTTTGTTTCCTTTTTGCTTTCAGTTCTCACTTTGCAAACAATCTATAAGGGATTGACAACCCCTTCATAGCGTTGGGTGCAAGCTCTTTGTGTTTGTGCAGGTACTTGTGACTTGACGCGATCCTCCCAGTGGATCGATACCTTGGTTCTCAAAACTGAGGGAAATACTTACCGCCGCTATGCTACATCACCCTTTCCGCTTCGAGGGAACACCAACGCAAGGCTCCAAGGCCACGGGGGAATCCTTTGCATATTTGCCAAGGAAGTCCCTAAAGGCGTAGCCCGTAGCAGAAGGATTCCTAGCGCCGTTGCCGGGGAGGATCGTTTGCGGAGGAGTATCAAGACAAGAATAGTCTCCCGTCAACACGCCTATTTCTGGCGTCGTTGGAAGGTCTTTTGTTGCCGTGGCACATCCTAGTACACTGCCGAAGGCATTTCCTATAGAGTCCTCATCGTTCTAAGCATTGAGCTGTGAGTAAATCAAAGTGTGATGATCATCATTATTAGAGCATTGTCCCATGTGAGGAAATAAAAAGGCCAAAGTTGCCCACACAAAGAAGGGGAGAGATATGGAAAGAGGCCAAAGAGCCCAATCAAATAAAGAGAGAAAAAGATAGATGGGACAATGCTACTATCTTTTCCACACTTGTGCTTCATAATAGCACCATGTTCTTCATGATTGAGACTCTCTTGTTTCGTCACCACCATATGCTAGTGGGAATCTTCATTATATAACTTGGCTTGTATATTCCAATGATGGACTTCCTCAAAATTGCCCTAGGTCTTCGTGAGCAAGCAAGTTGGATGCACACCCACTAGTTCTCCTTTTGAGCTTTCACATACTTATAGCTCTAAGTGCATCCATTGCATGGTAATCCCATCTCTTTCACATTGATATCTATTAATGGGCATCTCCATAGCCCTTTGATAGGCCGTGTCGATGTGACCATCTCCTCCTTTTTGTCTCACAACCTCCACCACATTCCGGTAGTCCGTGACTTCCCGGATGTTTTTCCAGAGGAACTGCCAGGAATTCCACCTGACAGAGATGTAGAGTTTGTGATAGATCTTGTTCCGGGAACTGTCCCAATAGCCAGAAGACCTTATAAGATGGCACCCCTAGAGCTAGCCGAACTTAAGAAGCAATTAGATGAGGCCTTGAGCAAGGGTTTCATTCGTCCTAGCTCTTCTCCTTGGGCTTGTCCCGTCCTCTTCGTCAAGAAGAAAGACGGAACGGATCGGATGGTTGTAGATTACCGACCAGTTAACCTGGTCACCATAAAGAACAAGTATCCGCTCCCCAGGATCAACGATCTGTACGATCAGCTCGCTGGATCCTCAGTCTTCTCCAAAATGGATTTGAGGTTGGGATACCATCAAATCAAGATTAAGAACGGGGACATTCCAAAAACGGCTTTTGTTACTCGTTATGGCCAATATGAGTACACCGTTATGTCCTTCGGTTTAACCAATGCCCCAGCCACCTTCTCTCGGCTGATGAATTCAATCTTTATGGAGTATTTGGATAAATTCGTCGTAGTATACCTCGATGATATTCTCATCTACTCAAAGAATGAACAAGAACGTGCCGAGCATCTAAGGCTGGTATTGATGAAACTTCGAGAGCATCGCCTTTATGCCAAATTTTCAAAATGTGAATTCTGGTTACCAGAAGTGACATATCTAGGCCACGTAATCTCTGGTAAGGGTATTGCTGTCAATCCCGAGAGAGTTCAAGCTGTCCTTGATTGGAATCAACCTGAACCGGTTAAGCAAGTTAGGAGTTTTCTTGGTCTAGCGAGCTATTGTCGCCGCTTTGTCGAGAATTTCTCCAAGGTTGCAAAGCCTCTAACTGAACTCCTCAAGAAAGATAAAAAGTTCGAGTGGACACCACAGTGTGAGCATAGTTTTCAGGAACTGAAAAGACGCCTGACTTCCGCACATGTGTTGCTACCACCAGATTTTTCTAAGGACTTTGTTATCTATTGCGACCCCTCGCGACAAGGATTAGGTTGCATTCTCATGCAAGATCATCATGTGATCGCATACGCATCTCGACAGTTGCGTCCACATGAGGATAATTATCCCACACATGAACTTGAGCTTGCAGCTGTGGTCCATGCACTAAAAACCTGGCGACATTACCTTTTGGGTAATCGTTGCGAAATATTCATTGATCACCAAAGTCTGAAATATATCTTCACCCAGCCGGATTTGAATCTTAGGCAAAGACGATGGGTTGAGTCGATCTCGGATTACGACTTAGGGATAACTTACACCCCGGGGAAGGCCAATGTTATGGCCGATGCACTAAGTCGTAAATCTTATTGTAACAATTTGATGCTGCAACAAGGTCAACCACATCTCCATGAGGACTTTCGGAAGTTGAATCTTCATATTGTTCCTCAAGGATTCCTTTCTACCCTGGTGGCGAAGCCTACTCTTAAGGATCAAATTATAGCTGGCCAAAAGCGTGACAAGGGTATATCACGGATCAAGGAGAATATTTTTAGCGGAAACGCTAAAGAATTTTCCATAAATGATCAAGGTGTGGTGTTCTTCCAGAATCGTTTAGTGGTTCCTAAGAACCCACATCTAAGGCAGTCAATCCTTAAGGAGGCTCATGATTCCCCTCTCACCATTCATCCAGGTAGTACTAAGATGTATCAAGACCTACGCCAGAGGTTCTGGTGGACTAGGATGAAGAGAGAAATTGTTGAGTTCGTTGCTAACTGCGACGTTTGTCGTCGAGTTAAGGCAGAACATCAAAGGCCTTCTAGCACCCTTCAACCTCTATCTATTCCTGAATGGAAATGGGATAAAGTTAGCATGGATTTCATTACCGGATTTCCCAAGACCAAGAAAGGGAATAATGCTATCTTTGTGGTCATTGACCGTCTTTCCAAAGTGGCTCATTTTCTTCCCGTTCGTGAGAGTATAACAGCTAGCCAGCTAGCAGAGTTATATCTCTCTCGAATAGTGTCTCTTCATGGTGTTCCCCTGGAAATTAACTCGGACCGTGGAAGTATCTTTACTTCTCGCTTCTGGGAAAGTTTTCAGAATGCCATGGGGACTCACTTATCTTTCAGTACTGCTTTCCATCCTCAATCAAGTGGTCAAGTAGAAAGAGTGAATCAAATCCTAGAAGACATGCTCCGAGCTTGTGTTATTTCGTTCGGTATGAATTGGGAGAAGTGCCTTCCATTCGCCGAATTCGCTTATAATAATAGTTATCAATCAAGCTTGGGCAGAGCCCCTTTTGAAGTTCTCTATGGACGAAGATGTCGAACCCCTCTTAATTGGTCAGAAACCGGAGAGAGGCAACTCTTTGGCCCGGACATGATCCAGGATGCAGAAGAGCAGGTTCGCATTATTCGTGAAAAGTTGAAAACAGCCCAGTCTCGTCAAAAGAGCCAATATGATCGTCATCATAAGGCTGTGACCTTTGAAGTTGACGAGAAGGCTTACCTTCGGGTTACACCTTTGAAGGGTACCCATCGTTTCGGTATCAAGGGCAAGTTGGCTCCTCGTTACATTGGACCTTTTCGCATTCTTGCCAAACGAGGAGAAGTTGCCTACCAGTTGGAACTTCCTCCGCATCTTTCCAAGGTTCATGATGTTTTCCACGTCTCGCAACTCAGGCGTTGCTTTTCGGATCCTATCCGTGAAGTGCACCACGAAACACTTGATCTACAAGATAACCTTTCTTACCGAGAATACCCCGTGCGTATTCTTGATCAAGCTGAGCGTACCACTCGACGTCGAAACCTCAAGTTTCTTAAAGTTCAATGGTCAAATCATTCTGAAAAGGAGGCAACTTGGGAAAGAGAGGATCGTCTCCGACTTGAGTATCCTGCGTTATTCCCGACGACTTCTAAATCTCGGGACGAGATTCTTTTGAGTGGGGGTGAGTTGTCACATCCCTAACACTTAAGCAAGATAGCATTGTGCTCATGTCTTCTTTGCATTTGCATCTAAGAAGTTTCAACAAAAACAACAAAGTGGCAAAGGAAAAACTCAAAACCCTAGCCACCATTTCAATTAAAGGAAATTTCAAACTAGTTCAAAATCAATGAACCCAAAATGGCCTCAAGAAATGTTCAAACTTTCTGATAAATCATGAAAGTAAATGAGCATTGGAGAAAACTATTTTCTTGACACTTTAAGCATTTTAAATAAATGCAAAAGCCACTGGTTTCAAACTTTAAAATTTGAAATCAGAATCTATAAATTTCCAAAAATGTTGAAAACCTTGGAAATGAGTGGGGATATTATAACAAATATTGCAGGAGGTCTAAAATAGTTTTTTACTTTTTGTTTTGAAGCTGAATTAATTAGCAAAACAATAATTAGCAAAACAGAAAAACAAAAACAGAAAAAAGGAAAAACCTTACCTGTCGCCTAAGCCTGGCCCGGCCCATCTCCCCGCTCGTCCCCTCCCTCGCGCCAGTAGGCAGCAGGAGGTGGCCGCCGCCCCCTCCGGCGCGGCCACGCACCTGCGTGCCTGCCTGGCCGCTGCCTCGCGCTGGCGACGACGGGGATAAGCTCCCCAGAGCCTCCCCTATCCATTCCCCGCCTCGGTTCTCCTCCTCCTCCCGGATCTCCTCCTCCTCCTTGCTGCCGCCATTAGAGCCGAGCTCGAGCTCGAGCTGCCCGTGCCCCTGGCCATAGGTTTCCCTCCCAGAGCACGCCATTAGCTCCGCCTCGTCGCCCTGGTCATCTCTGCAGAAGCCGAAGCTTCCTCGAGCCCTGCAACGCCCGCAATGCCGTCGTCTTCCACCTCCGGCCGCCGGACCTCTCCCGTCGATTCGTCGCCCCCAGGCCTTCCCCGAGCCGTCTAAGCTCTGCTCTGCACTCCCCGTGAGCATGCGGTCGTTTCCCCTAAGTTTCCCCCGTCGATCCCCTCCTCTAGCTCTAGTTTCACCAGAGCCCGACGAGGACCGCCGCTGCCGCTCGTCGCCGGTAGCCCTTCGATGTTCAGCTCGTCCTTCCGAGGGCACCAGCAGCTCCAGGACGACGCATAGATGCCGTAGCAGCTAAGAACCGAGCGTAGATCCCCCTGATTCAAAGACCCCGATGGTGCCCGAGCTTCGGCCGCCGCTCCGGCTCGTTGCCGACGCCTCTTCCGGCGACCCTAGCCCCCAAAGTTGGTCCTGCCAGATCGGCCACTTCGCGAGCATGCTGTAGCTGCCAACGGCGCACGTTTTGGTGCTGTGCAGCGCCGTCTAGGTCGCCTCCGGCGAGCCCTCCGCCGCGGGTCTGGTCGCCGGCGACCACCCTCCGGTGGGCGTCGACGTGGCCGACCATTAGGGCGTAATTGCCCTCCCCTCAGTCGCTGACAGAGGGCCCACGCCTGGTCAAACCCCAATTAGGGGCTGGTCAGCGCGGGATTAGCCCCAGAGAGGCTGACCAGTGGGGCCCCCCTGTCAGGTTTGACCTGAACAGGTCGGCTGACCTGCTGACGTCAGCCTGATGCAATAAATAGAATTTCCAGTATAAAACTAATTCAGGAAATTGCTAAAATTTGTAAAAATCATAGAAATTAATCTGTAACTCCAATGAAAATAATTTATATATGAAAAAGTATCAGAAAAATTCAAGGATTCTGATTATGCTATTTTCAACCATGTTCAAAAAAGTTACAGAACCCTAAATTGTGGAATAAGCAATAATTCAATTCTTTTAATCACTTTATAAATGGAATTTGCAAAAATATTCAAATTTCATTATATATGCAATGATCACACACTTCCCTAGTTACAAATCAGTACCATAACATGACATTTCATGCATGTTAACATCAAGTTGATCTGAGCATCAGGTCGAATCAATTAAACCGGTATCCGAGAATACCCCGTTTGAATTGCTATTCGAATGTGATTCAAATCAACTCTAAACCTATTACATGTTGAAAATAATAACTTATCACCTTGCATTCTCATGCCATGTTCATGCATCATTTTGAGTGCATATGATTGTTATTGAATGTTACCATTCGTTTCGGTAGGTTCCGCACCCCCGGATTCCACCGAATATCCGTCTGACGGATATCGTTCCTCCTCTGAGCAACAAGGCAAGCAACCCTTTTGATCATCCCGATAACTCCTATGTTCTTGCTCCTGCACCTATTTATTGCATTAGGATCAAATGCTTCAACTGCTTTTGCCACGATAGTTGGACCCACTTCCTTTGCATGACTTAACCTTGTCACAGTAAATAGCCGAACCTTGCAACCTAGCATACCTGGTAGTTGCTTGAGCTATGATGTGCCTTATCCTGCTATGCATGCTATGCTTAGAGTTGTGTATGGTCTGTCATCTGGGAGATGAACAGAAATGTGGAATGTGTTTGCTGAGCAAAGGGTGTGTGTTGAACTTGATTTGGTAAAGGTACCGGTGAAAGGCTGTGTAGGAGTACATGGCGGGTTGTTTCATTGGAACCGTCCTTAGGAACTGAGTTCCGTGTATGTAATCCAAGACTAGATACTACCACATGCTGGGCCCTGAAATATGACCCCGCTCGGCCTATTAATCGCGTAGTACTCGGTCCAGGAGTTGCAAGTAGTTTCTGGTGTTTATAGTAATGCTGGAGGCCGTGCATGGTGCTGACCTGAGAGGTGGAACGTGATGCGGTAGGCAGTGGCACGGTATACCAAGTGGCACCCGGATGGTGGGCTTGGGAACCCTGCGCACATCGTTTGAGGCCATGGCGGAAACCTCAGCCGGACTTCCGTACGGGTTACTCTCAGATAGGCGATAAACCTGGACTAGGTACTAGTGTGGTTAACGGTCGTGGCCGACTCCCTCGCTAGGCTTCCGCTTGAAGGTTGCCGAGGTGCATGACGTGCACATGGCGATAAGTGGCGAGAGCGTGTGTGACGAAGTACACCCCTGCAGGGTTATGATCTATTCGAATAGCCGCGTCCGCGGATATGGACTACTTGGAGACATATGTTGTTCATAGATAACTTCAATGGCTAATCATAAAATTTGTCAAGATAAGCGTGAGTGTCGTGGACGGCATTTCCGTATGGAGACGGAATGATTCCACGATAGTGTATTGTTGTGGTGTTAGTGGACTCGTGTGCGAGAAATCAAGTTGTCAAAACTAATTTAAAAATGCAAGTTGTCTAGCCACGAGTCAAATGCTGGCTTCCCGCATGAAACCCCACAGTACCTTTTGATACCTTGCATGAGTAGTTAGTTCTCCTAAAGTCTTGCTGAGTACCTTCGTACTCATGTTTGCTTAATAAATGTTGCAGAGGTTGCTAATGACCCTAATGGAGGGTTCTTCGTAGACATCGACGACGACGAGTAGCTGGTGTCCCAGCTACGATCTGGCCCTACGTCGGCTCTGTAGTATAGTCAGGCCATGTGCCTTCTAGTTGCCCTGTCTGTACCCAGACAGTTTATAACTCTTCCGCTGGCTTGTATTTGTATGACTGCTATTATGGGTCGTGAGACCCCTAATGTGTAATATTATGTGTGTGGCTCTTCCGAGCCTCTTAAATAAAGCTTGTATGTTTATGGTTATGTTGTGATGCCATCGATGTATCTATACATATCGGTATGCCATGCGTACGTGTGACGTACCTGATATGTATGGGGTTCGATTACCTAGTCGTGAACTTTAGTAGCACTCCTTACAAGGAAATGCCCCTTTGTGATCCAATGAGCCTTGGTAGTTCGCTACTGCTCCGGACACATTGGTTGACGGGCATGTGTCCTTCTTAGCTGCTGTGTCTGTCCCCTTTGGGAAATGTCACGCGACGTAATGGAGTCCTTGTAGCTTGCTACGACTCGTCTACGTTCGCTGTTGACCGACACCTGCTTTGTTGGGTCATGTATGCCTGTCCTTGTCCGGAACCGCCACTTTGGTTTATGACTAGACATGTCGATCCGGGTTCTTTGACATTGGAATGCTAGCGACACTATTGCATACGCGAGTCAAAAGACGCAAACGGTCCCGGCTAAGGTAAGGCTGCCGCTGAGGAGTTAACCGTGCGTGAGACCGCAAAGGGATGCGATGTGTTACAGGCTAGATTCCTATGGCTTAGGATTGGGGTCCCGACAGCGTTGGTATCAGAGCCTGACTGACTGTAGGATTACTAAGCCAAACTAGTCGAAGTTGAGTCTAGAATTTCTTAGTTATATATAAGGGAATTGTTTGTGGAAGGGAACGTAACACTCCTGTTCTCCTCTCAAGATATTCTATTCTGGTCATCCTCGTCTTTTCTGCGGGAATTAAGGACTAGGTTACTCATCTTCTCCTAGGCTCGTGTTTCTGATCGGTAGCTTATAGGACTACGGGTCGAGAGATATTGGGTTTCTTTTATCCCTAGGAAGCAGGAAGTAAGTTTGATGATCAGAGAGTTGAACTTGATAGTTGAGTGGTTACGCTATTCCATTTTGGGTTGTCTCAAAATTTGTTTTTGAGCATTTACAGCCGTTATGCTGCCCAATTTTGCATTCGGAGCTCTAATGCTTTTGCATTACTCTCTATTACAGATGCCTGGCCGTCCTTCTCGTCAGGTGGTACGTCTGACCAGGTGCATTGATGTACCGGGTCATACGGCCATGCTGGTCAGGGTGATGTCGGTGTGCGGTTACCGCTGGTACCCCGAGTACACAGTGGAGGAACAGTACCGAGACTTCAACCAGAGCCAGTACATCTGCACTGTTAGGGTATTCCCAGACTACCCCGGAGCGGAGAAGCCAATCCATTGGTCCTATGGGTTGGGGGTCACTGTTGACATGGCAGTACAAGATGATGCCTATTCAATGCTGACTATTATGAGAGCGAGACATGCACTGCTGCAGAATTCAGAGTTCTGCTATGTTCCGGCCTCTCAGCCTGGTGAAGAGGGATACCTCAGTGGAGTCTATTTTGATTCTTCTATGGAGGATCCACTTCTGCAGTCCACTGTTGAGATGCTAGAGAACAGAGACATGGATGCTCGTGCTCTCCGCATGGAGCTTTATGCTACCCGTGCCCGTCTGTGGACAGCTTTGACGCAGCTGGCACCGGTAGTCCAGACAGGGTATGGAGAGATGGAGATGCTGAACCCTGTTCGGAACCATCTTCCGGCCCACGTTGACTGGCTAGCTATAGGAGGAGTCACACCTCTTCGGGGACCCCTCTTACCACCAGTCAGGGGACCAAGGCCACATCCGTGTCCTTATGGACCCCAGGGATCTCAGGCTAGAGTGTTTCCTGATCCGCAGGTTGAGCTTCCAGGTCATGGAGGTAATCTCTATGAGATGTTCTATGCGGATGCCTGAGCTGTGAGCGGAAGGATAGTATGGTAGTAGCCGTATGTTCACAGTCCTGCGTGACTTGTGAAGTATGGTAGTAATGTGAAATGAATTCCGGAGGCCTAGATAAATAATGTATAGGAAGCTTGTAAGCCTCTGATGAGTAGTTCCACCATTTCAGTAGTTTGCTCTTCGGGTAAGTTTGTACTGAACTATGTAAGGGTGTGTATGAACCATGGTGTATATATAGCAGTTGCTTGTTACCATGTTGTTCGGATATTCATTTCCGCATTCCGTGTGTTCAGTACATTCTTAATCCATAGCTAGTATTGATGTGATATTGGTCTAAGCTATGAGTTTGTTTGTCAGGATGGTGTTCACCAGGTTGAACCATGCCCCTGCTCATGAGCAAGGTGAGGGTAGTCAAGCGTCGCAGGAAGACCTGCCTCACCCACCTTCTCTGGTAGAAGTGATGCTTGAGGCAGAAAGAAACAAAAGAGAGACCAACCGACTGCTAGAGCGTATTGAGCAGAATACGGCTCGACAGCCTAGGAATGCTGTAGTGTCCCTCAATGACTTTGTGAAGCTGAATCCTCCAAAGTTTCATCATTCCGTCGATCCCCTCGACGCTGATGACTGGCTGTGCAGCATCTCACGCAAGATTCACTCGGCGAATGTGTCTGAGGCCGACAAGGTGACCTTTGCGGCGTATTTCCTGGAGGGACCCGCCAATCTGTGGTGGGAGAATTTTGAAGCTATGCGTCCCGCTGAACCTGTGGCCACATGGGCAGACTTCAGTGCAGCTTTTCGTCTGCACCATATTCCAGAGGGCCTGATGGACAGAAAGAGAGAGGAGTTCTGTGCCTTCACTCAGGGCAAGTTGTCTGTGGATGCCTATAGCCGCGAGTTCGGTAACCTCGCCCGCTATGCAACAGAGGAGGTGTCTACTGACGCCAAGAAGCAAGCAAGATTCCGTAAGGGTCTGAGCCCTGAGCTCCGTCGAGACCTGCGCCTCCATGAGTGTGCAAGTTTTCAAGCCCTGGTCAACAAAGCGATCAGTGCGGAGACTGGTCATTCTGACTTCGAAGCCACAAGGAAGCACTCCCGTGACTTTGGCTCATCTTCTGGTTCCGCGTTTCCAAAATGCAGGCTGTGGGTTCCAAATAGTTCTCTACCGCCAAGATACACTCCGAGGCCATCCTATGTGGCGCCTCAGATGAATCAGGCCAACCCTCCAGCAAAAGCTTATGGTGGTCCAGCTAGCAATGTTGCACCACGTGCCAACCAGGTGATATGCTACAAGTGTGGAGAACCAGGGCATTATTCCCGTGAGTGTCCTCAGAATGTGGGTGCCAAGCAACCCGAAAAGTCCGTCGGGCAAGCCAAGTCGGGCAAAGCGTTCTACGTGAAGCCAACTCCTGCACGTGGCCATGTGAACTATGTGTCAGCAGAAGAAGCTGCAGAGGATCCCGACGTCATGCTGGGTACGCTTCTTGTTAATCATCACCCAGCGTCTGTTCTTTTTGACACTCAGTCTTCTCATTCCTTCATTTCAGAAAGTTATGCACAATTGCATAACATGTCATTTTGTGATATGCCAATCCCATTGGTTGTCCAAACCCCTGGTAGTAAATGGAAAACCTCTAGGATAACCTATGATAATGAAATTCTAGTAGACAGGCTAGTTTTTCTAGCCTCATTGATAGCATTGAAATCTTCGGATATTAATATCATCTTGGGCATGGACTGGATGTCAGCTCACTATGCCAAGATTGATACTCACTCTAGAAATGTCCAGCTTACCCATCCCTCGGGTGAGATAGTAAATATCTCTACTCGAGTTGCCAAATGCCAGCTCTATTCCTTAAATGCCAACCCTCTTCCGGAACTTGAAGACATTCCGGTAGTCCGTGACTTCCCGGATGTTTTTCCAGAGGAACTGCCAGGAATTCCACCTGACAGAGATGTAGAATTTGTGATAGATCTTGTTCCGGGAACTGTCCCAATAGCCAGAAGACCTTATAAGATGGCACCCCTAGAGCTAGCCAAACTTAAGAAGCAATTAGATGAGGCCTTGAGCAAGGGTTTCATTCGTCCTAGCTCTTCTCCTTGGGCTTGTCCCGTCCTCTTCGTCAAGAAGAAAGACGGAACGGATCGGATGGTTGTAGATTACCGACCAGTTAACCTGGTCACCATAAAGAACAAGTATCCGCTCCCCAGGATCAATGATCTGTACGATCAGCTCGCTGGATCCTCAGTCTTCTCCAAAATGGATTTGAGGTTGGGATACCATCAAATCAAGATTAAGAACGGGGACATTCCAAAAACGGCTTTTGTTACTCGTTATGGCCAATATGAGTACACCGTTATGTCCTTCGGTTTAACCAATGCCCCAGCCACCTTCTCTCGGCTAATGAATTCAATATTTATGGAGTATTTGGATAAATTCGTCGTAGTATACCTCGATGATATTCTCATCTACTCAAAGAATGAACAAGAACGTGCCGAGCATCTAAGGCTGGTATTGATGAAACTTCGAGAGCATCGCCTTTATGCCAAATTTTCAAAATGTGAATTCTGGTTACCAGAAGTGACATATCTAGGCCACGTAATCTCTGGTAAGGGTATTGCTGTCAATCCCGAGAGAGTTCAAGCTGTCCTTGATTGGAATCAACCTGAACCGGTTAAGCAAGTTAGGAGTTTTCTTGGTCTAGCAAGCTATTGTCGCCGCTTTGTCGAGAATTTCTCCAAGGTTGCAAAGCCTCTAACTGAACTCCTCAAGAAAGATAAAAAGTTCGAGTGGACACCACAGTGTGAGCATAGTTTTCAGGAACTGAAAAGACGCCTGACTTCCGCACATGTGTTGCTACCACCAGATTTTTCTAAGGACTTTGTTATCTATTGCGACCCCTCGCGACAAGGATTAGGTTGCATTCTCATGCAAGATCATCATGTGATCGCATACGCATCTCGACAGTTGCGTCCACATGAGGATAATTATCCCACACATGAACTTGAGCTTGCAGCTGTGGTCCATGCACTAAAAACCTGGCGACATTACCTTTTGGGTAATCGTTGCGAAATATTCATTGATCACCAAAGTCTGAAATATATCTTCACCCAGCCGGATTTGAATCTTAGGCAAAGACGATGGGTTGAGTCGATCTCGGATTACGACTTAGGGATAACTTACACCCCAGGGAAGGCCAATGTTATGGCCGATGCACTAAGTCGTAAATCTTATTGTAACAATTTGATGCTGCAACAAGGTCAACCACATCTCCATGAGGACTTTCGGAAGTTGAATCTTCATATTGTTCCTCAAGGATTCCTTTCTACCCTGGTGGCGAAGCCTACTCTTAAGGATCAAATTATAGCTGGCCAAAAGCGTGACAAGGGTATATCACGGATCAAGGAGAATATTTTTAGCGGAAACGCTAAAGAATTTTCCATAAATGATCAAGGTGTGGTGTTCTTCCAGAATCGTTTAGTGGTTCCTAAGAACCCACATCTAAGGCAGTCAATCCTTAAGGAGGCTCATGATTCCCCTCTCACCATTCATCCAGGTAGTACTAAGATGTATCAAGACCTACGCCAGAGGTTCTGGTGGACTAGGATGAAGAGAGAAATTGTTGAGTTCGTTGCTAACTGCGACGTTTGTCGTCGAGTTAAGGCAGAACATCAAAGGCCTTCTAGCACCCTTCAACCTCTATCTATTCCTGAATGGAAATGGGATAAAGTTAGCATGGATTTCATTACCGGATTTCCCAAGACCAAGAAAGGGAATAATGCTATCTTTGTGGTCATTGACCGTCTTTCCAAAGTGGCTCATTTTCTTCCCGTTCGTGAGAGTATAACAGCTAGCCAGCTAGCAGAGTTATATCTCTCTCGAATAGTGTCTCTTCATGGTGTTCCCCTGGAAATTAACTCGGACCGTGGAAGTATCTTTACTTCTCGCTTCTGGGAAAGTTTTCAGAATGCCATGGGGACTCACTTATCTTTCAGTACTGCTTTCCATCCTCAATCAAGTGGTCAAGTAGAAAGAGTGAATCAAATCCTAGAAGATATGCTCCGAGCTTGTGTTATTTCGTTCGGTATGAATTGGGAGAAGTGCCTTCCATTCGCCGAATTCGCTTATAATAATAGTTATCAATCAAGCTTGGGCAGAGCCCCTTTTGAAGTTCTCTATGGACGAAGATGTCGAACCCCTCTTAATTGGTCAGAAACCGGAGAGAGGCAACTCTTTGGCCCGGACATGATCCAGGATGCAGAAGAGCAGGTTCGCATTATTCGTGAAAAGTTGAAAACAGCCCAGTCTCGTCAAAAGAGCCAATATGATCGTCATCATAAGGCTGTGACCTTTGAAGTTGACGAGAAGGCTTACCTTCGGGTTACACCTTTGAAGGGTACCCATCGTTTCGGTATCAAGGGCAAGTTGGCTCCTCGTTACATTGGACCTTTTCGCATTCTTGCCAAACGAGGAGAAGTTGCCTACCAGTTGGAACTTCCTCCGCATCTTTCCAAGGTTCATGATGTTTTCCACGTCTCGCAACTCAGGCGTTGCTTTTCGGATCCTATCCGTGAAGTGCACCACGAAACACTTGATCTACAAGATAACCTTTCTTACCGAGAATACCCCGTGCGTACTCTTGATCAAGCTGAGCGTACCACTCGACGTCGAAACCTCAAGTTTCTTAAAGTTCAATGGTCAAATCATTCTGAAAAGGAGGCAACTTGGGAAAGAGAGGATCGTCTCCGACTTGAGTATCCTGCGTTATTCCCGACGGCTTCTAAATCTCGGGACGAGATTCTTTTGAGTGGGGGTGAGTTGTCACATCCCTAACACTTAAGCAAGATAGCATTGTGCTCATGTCTTCTTTGCATTTGCATCTAAGAAGTTTCAACAAAAACAACAAAGTGGCAAAGGAAAAACTCAAAACCCTAGCCACCATTTCAATTAAAGGAAATTTCAAACTAGTTCAAAATCAATGAACCCAAAATGGCCTCAAGAAATGTTCAAACTTTCTGATAAATCATGAAAGTAAATGAGCATTGGAGAAAACTATTTTCTTGACACTTTAAGCATTTTAAATAAATGCAAAAGCCACTGGTTTCAAACTTTAAAATTTGAAATCAGAATCTATAAATTTCCAAAAATGTTGAAAACCTTGGAAATGAGTGGGGATATTATAACAAATATTGCAGGAGGTCTAAAATAGTTTTTTACTTTTTGTTTTGAAGCTGAATTAATTAGCAAAACAATAATTAGCAAAACAGAAAAACAAAAACAGAAAAAAGGAAAAACCTTACCTGTCGCCTAAGCCTGGCCCGGCCCATCTCCCCGCTCGTCCCCTCCCTCGCGCCAGTAGGCAGCAGGAGGTGGCCGCCGCCCCCTCCGGCGCGGCCACGCACCTGCGTGCCTGCCTGGCCGCTGCCTCGCGCTGGCGACGACGGGGATAAGCTCCCCAGAGCCTCCCCTATCCATTCCCCGCCTCGGTTCTCCTCCTCCTCCCGGATCTCCTCCTCCTCCTTGCTGCCGCCATTAGAGCCGAGCTCGAGCTCGAGCTGCCCGTGCCCCTAGCCATAGGTTTCCCTCCCAGAGCACGCCATTAGCTCTGCCTCGTCGCCCTGGTCATCTCTGCAGAAGCCGAAGCTTCCTCGAGCCCTGCAACGCCCGCAACGCCGTCGCCTTCCACCTCCGGCCGCCGGACCTCTCCCGTCGATTCGTCGCCCCCAGGCCTTCCCCGAGCCGTCTAAGCTCTGCTCTGCACTCCCCGTGAGCATGCGGTCGTTTCCCCTAAGTTTCCCCCGTCGATCCCCTCCTCTAGCTCTAGTTTCACCAGAGCCCGACGAGGACCGCCGCTGCCGCTCGTCGCCGGTAGCCCTCCGATGTTCAGCTCGTCCTTCCGAGGGCACCAGCAGCTCCAGGACGACGCATAGATGCCGTAGCAACTAAGAACCGAGCGTAGATCCCCCTGATTCAAAGACCCCGATGGTGCCCGAGCTTCGGCCGCCGCTCCGGCTCGTTGCCGACGCCTCTTCCGGCGACCCTAGCCCCCAAAGTTGGTCCTGCCAGATCGGCCACTTCGCGAGCATGCTGTAGCTGCCAACGGCGCGCGTTTTGGTGCTGTGCAGCGCCGTCTAGGTCGCCTCCGGCGAGCCCTCCGCCGCGGGTCTGGTCGCCGGCGACCACCCTCCGGTGGGCGTCGACGTGGCCGACCATTAGGGCGTAATCGCCCTCCCCTCAGTCGCTGACAGAGGGCCCACGCCTGGTCAAACCCCAATTAGGGGCTGGTCAGCGCGGGATTAGCCCCAGAGAGGCTGACCAGTGGGGCCCCCCTGTCAGGTTTGACCTGAACAGGTCGGCTGACCTGCTGACGTCAGCCTGATGCAATAAATAGAATTTCCAGTATAAAACTAATTCAGGAAATTGCTAAAATTTGTAAAAATCATAGAAATTAATCTGTAACTCCAATGAAAATAATTTATATATGAAAAAGTATCAGAAAAATTCAAGGATTCTGATTATGCTATTTTCAACCATGTTCAGAAAAGTTACAGAACCCTAATTGTGGAATAAGGAATAATTCAATTCTTTTAATCACTTTATAAATGGAATTTGCAAAAATATTCAAATTTCATTATATATGCAATGATCACACACTTCCCTAGTTACAAATCAGTACCATAACATGACATTTCATGCATGTTAACATCAAGTTGATCTGAGCATCAGGTCGAATCAATTAAACCGGTATCCGAGAATACCCCGTTTGAATTGCTATTCGAATGTGATTCAAATCAACTCTAAACCTATTACATGTTGAAAATAATAACTTATCACCTTGCATTCTCATGCCATGTTCATGCATCATTTTGAGTGCATATGATTGTTATTGAATGTTACCATTCGTTTCGGTAGGTTCCGCACCCCCGGATTCCACCGAATATCCGTCTGACGGATATCGTTCCTCCTCTGAGCAACAAGGCAAGCAACCCTTTTGATCATCCCGATAACTCCTATGTTCTTGCTCCTGCACCTATTTATTGCATTAGGATCAAATGCTTCAACTGCTTTTGCCACGATAGTTGGACCCACTTCCTTTGCATGACTTAACCTTGTCACAGTAAATAGCCGAACCTTGCAACCTAGCATACCTGGTAGTTGCTTGAGCTATGATGTGCCTTATCCTGCTATGCATGCTATGCTTAGAGTTGTGTATGGTCTGTCATCTGGGAGATGAACAGAAATGTGGAATGTGTTTGCTGAGCAAAGGGTGTGTGTTGAACTTGATTTGGTAAAGGTACCGGTGAAAGGCTGTGTAGGAGTACATGGCGGGTTGTTTCATTGGAACCGTCCTTAGGAACTGAGTTCCGTGTATGTAATCCAAGACTAGATACTACCACATGCTGGGCCCTGAAATATGACCCCGCTCGGCCTATTAATCGCGTAGTACTCGGTCCAGGAGTTGCAAGTAGTTTCTGGTGTTTATAGTAATGCTGGAGGCCGTGCATGGTGCTGACCTGAGAGGTGGAACGTGATGCGGTAGGCAGTGGCACGGTATACCAAGTGGCACCCGGATGGTGGGCTTGGGAACCCTGCGCACATCGTTTGAGGCCGTGGCGGAAACCTCAGCCGGACTTCCGTACGGGTTACTCTCAGATAGGCGATAAACCTGGACTAGGTACTAGTGTGGTTAACGGTCGTGGCCGACTCCCTCGCTAGGCTTCCGCTTGAAGGTTGCCGAGGTGCATGACGTGCACATGGCGATAAGTGGCGAGAGCGTGTGTGACGAAGTACACCCCTGCAGGGTTATGATCTATTCGAATAGCCGCGTCCGCGGATATGGACTACTTGGAGACATATGTTGTTCATAGATAACTTCAATGGCTAATCATAAAATTTGTCAAGATAAGCGTGAGTGTCGTGGACGGCATTTCCGTATGGAGACGGAATGATTCCACGATAGTGTATTGTTGTGGTGTTAGTGGACTCGTGTGCGAGAAATCAAGTTGTCAAAACTAATTTAAAAATGCAAGTTGTCTAGCCACGAGTCAAATGCTGGCTTCCCGCATGAAACCCCACAGTACCTTTTGATACCTTGCATGAGTAGTTAGTTCTCCTAAAGTCTTGCTGAGTACCTTCGTACTCATGTTTGCTTAATAAATGTTGCAGAGGTTGCTAATGACCCTAATGGAGGGTTCTTCGTAGACATCGACGACGACGAGTAGCTGGTGTCCCAGCTACGATCTGGCCCTACGTCGGCTCTGTAGTATAGTCAGGCCATGTGCCTTCTAGTTGCCCTGTCTGTACCCAGACAGTTTATAACTCTTCCGCTGGCTTGTATTTGTATGACTGCTATTATGGGTCGTGAGACCCCTAATGTGTAATATTATGTGTGTGGCTCTTCCGAGCCTCTTAAATAAAGCTTGTATGTTTATGGTTATGTTGTGATGCCATCGATGTATCTATACATATCGGTATGCCATGCGTACGTGTGACGTACCTGATATGTATGGGGTTCGATTACCTAGTCGTGAACTTTAGTAGCACTCCTTACAAGGAAATGCCCCTTTGTGATCCAATGAGCCTTGGTAGTTCGCTACTGCTCCGGACACATTGGTTGACGGGCATGTGTCCTTCTTAGCTGCTGTGTCTGTCCCCTTTGGGAAATGTCACGCGACGTAATGGAGTCCTTGTAGCTTGCTACGACTCGTCTACGTTCGCTGTTGACCGACACCTGCTTTGTTGGGTCATGTATGCCTGTCCTTGTGCGGAACCGCCACTTTGGTTTATGACTAGACATGTCGATCCGGGTTCTTTGACATTGGAATGCTAGCGACACTATTGCATACGCGAGTCAAAAGACGCAAACGGTCCCGGCTAAGGTAAGGCTGCCGCCGAGGAGTTAACCGTGCGTGAGACCGCAAAGGGATGCGATGTGTTACAGGCTAGATTCCTATGGCTTAGGATCGGGGTCCCGACAGTTTTTGACCCTTTTCAGAGGAGAATATTAAACGGAGTCCAAACAAAATAAAACCTCCAAAAAGATTTTTTCAGAACAGAAGATACGTAGGGAGCGTGATAACCAAGGCAGAGGCCACAAGCCCCCTAGGCGCGGCCACGGGGGCGCGCCTAGCAGGCTTGTGGTCCCCCTGTGGCTCGTCTGCCCTTCTTCTTCCGCCTATAAATCCCCGAAAAATCCAAAACCACGGGAGAGATCCACGAAAATACTTTTCTGCCGCCGCAAGGTTCTGTCTCCGCAAGATCCCATCTGGGGCACGTTCTGGTGCCGTGCTGGAGGGGGGATTCGGATACGGAGGGCTTCTTCATCAACACCATTGCCTCTCCGATGATGCGTGAGTAGTTCACCATAGACCTTCGGGTCCATAGCCAGTAGCTAGATGGCTTCTTCTCTCTCTTGGATCTTCAATACAAAGTTCTCCATGATCTTCATGGAGATCTATCCTATGTAATCTTCTTTTGCGGTGTGTTTGTCGAGATCCAATGAATTGTAGATTTATGTTCAGATTATCTATGAATCTTATTTGAGTTTCTTCTGATCTCTTATATGCATGATTTCATATCCTTGTAATTCCCTTCGAGTTGTGGGTTTTGTTTTGCCAACTTGATCTATGATTCTTGCAATGGGAGAAGTGCTTGGTTTCGGGTTCATACCGTGCGGTGACCTCACCCAGTGACAGAAGGGTAGCGAGGCACGTATCATGTTGTTTCCATCAAGGGGAAAAAGATGGGGTTTATATCTATTGCATGAATTTATCCCTCTACATCATGTCATCTTGCTTAAGGCGTTACTCTGTTTGTCATGAACTCAATACACTAGATGCATGCTGGATAGCGGTCGATGTGTGGAGTAATAGTAGTAGATGCAGAAAGTATGAGTCTACTTGTCTCGGACATGATGCCTATATGTATGATCATTGCCTTAGATATCGTCATGACTTTGCGCGATTCTATCAATTGCTCGACAGTAATTCCGTCACCCACCGTAATATTTGCTATCTTGAGAGAAGCCTCTAGTGAACACTATGGCCCCCGGGTCTACTTCACATCATATTTTTAGCCCTACACTTTTACTTTGTTGCACTTTCCGTCTTCAGATCTCACCTTGCAATCAATTGTGAAGGGATTGACAACCCCTTTGTAGCGTTGGGTGCAAGTTTGCTGTTTTTGCGTAGGTACATCGGTGCTTCATCTTGATACTCCTACTGGATTGATACCTTGGTTCTCAAAACTGAGGAAAATAGTTACTGCTACTGTGCTGCATCACCCTTTCCTCTTCAAGGGAAAAAACCAACGCAAGCTCAAGAGGTAGCAGGAGGTTCTAAAAAAAGGCCCGACCAAAGAATGATGGAAATTCAACTAATTCAACTAAGTGGCCTAGGAGGATGTCACATGGTTAAATAAATTAGAAGATACCCCAGTTGCCATGGGAATTGGTTGCTGAAAATTGGGTTAAGGAATATGGGAAACAAAATTAAAGATAGACCTCACTTGTTAAATTCGATTATGTATAGTTAAAATAATATTGATTGAATACAAATATAATAACTAAATGCAAAATCTATTTTCATGTGTGGTTGAATGTTGTGGTGAGTCTTTTCAAATGCATGAGTGCATGTTGAGGTGAGCCTTATCTCATTAGTAGTTGTATGGTGAGGTGATATACTTGCATGCTGAGATAAATATTTAAATTAGATGAAACCAAATCCTTGTTATATTGGTGTTCACATGTTTTTCCAAAAAACTTGTACTAGTAAATTTTTATACACAAGTTCGTCTTAAGGTGGTCGAACTCAATCAAGTCAATCACATTGTAGGTTTGCTGACGTCTACAACAATGTTAAGATAGATAATGTTTTTTTTTGCAGTGGGCACACACTATTTTGGTTGAAGAAAAGAAAAAAGATGCACACTATTTATTTATCCAAAAAAATAAAGAAGTAAAGAAACCGATGGAATATTACTATTACTAGCAGAAGAGCCCGTGTGTTGCAACGAGAGAGAAAATAACACATGATCTTAACACAATAACCATGACTCAAGACCTTAATAGGCCCACATCTTTCAGTTTCACATGTCGCTGCCGAAAGTGGCCTGAATGCTCACACAACAAAAACACGTTAGATTGTGGTCAGTGCTAATCTCGCTCTCCCTCACCCTCCCTCTCCCTCTCTCTCTCTCTCTCCCTATCCCACTCTCTCTCTCTCTCTCTCTCTTTCGCACTCGCTTGGGATAAGATGAGAAGTATGTTGCTTTTTACCGCGAGTTTTTTCATAGGCGTGCATGTGTGGTTCTTGATATCTTTTGTTTCAATCTGGTTTAATTGGGTGTTTATTTGTAATTTGGGTTGCCGACAATACGGAAGAAAAACGGACTATGCACTATAGATTAAGTTTTCATCAAAATTAATATTTTAGAAATATTTAACAATTAAAAATAACATCATATTTAAATTTTACACATTTTTCTAATCAAATTTCATATATAACATGTTAAAATTGGAGTTATGGTTAAAAAGATATGGATAATTTTGTTTTACATAAAAATGGATTGATTAGCCAAAACATCAAGGTTTTTTCCTATTAAAACGACAAAAGGTACAACTGACTTAAATATGGATGGGGAGTTGATTATCTAAAACTTCAAGGGGTATTCTGAGAAAGTGCAAAAAAGGGTTCGACTCTCACTTAAACATGTACCATGGATTAATTTAAAAGAAACTAAGGATTTTATTTGCAAAATGGCGCGACGGACGACCAAAAACAGTTTGTATTTTATTATTAAGTATATATATTATGCAGAGATTAGGTGAGTTGGGCTTTCATTCCAGTTCGCCAAGCCCAAGTGGGATCAAGCAAACGAACACCATGTTGTTGAATCAGATCTCTTAACATTAATTACATATTATAATTAGGGGGAAATCTTCCCTTACCCGTAAGGGGTGTACGGTTGTGCTTGTGCAATCGACGCCTCATCCCTCTGGTTAGAACCAACGCCTCCCTGAGATCGTCACGTCTCTTCCTCGTGTATATATTCTTCTTTCCTGATGCAATAAGACATGGATTTCCATTTCAATCTCAAACACCTTATCACCACTTGTCTACTAGAGAGAGCAAAAAATCAACACAGAAAGAGAGAAGGGAAGGAGCGTTCGTCGCCGATGAGATGTCGCCCATCACTTCCTTCTTCCTCCGCCTCATGAGTGAGGATAACCGCCGGAGCTGCTTCCTTGCCCGTCGCCGCCTTGCTACCGTTGGACGCGACCTAGGTGTCCCTGGTCACGACTTGAGCGCCGCTGGATGCAACCGGGGTGCCACTGGACGTTATCGGGGTGCCACTAAACGCGGCCAGCATGCCGCTCGTGGCGCCGCTCGGGGTGGTTACCTTGCCCCTGGACATGCTGCGGGTGGCCAGCGCACCAAAGTGGATGCCACCCAGGGCGCTCCCGTTGGCCTTGGCACCGTCGTGCATGCCCCTCTCAGTCTTGACCCATGGCTGCTCGCCGGCCTTGAAACGCTGAAGCTGCACGTGGAGGCCGCCGCTCCCGCAGCCGGAGACTCGCCTCCGGCCCCTCCTCCGTCGATGCACTGGCTGCCTCCGCGCACGCCGACATGATACGTCCATTTTGCATCCTGCTTTTATATCAATATTTATTGCATTATGGGCTGTTAATACACATTATGTGTCGCACCCAAGATGCGGTCCTATCCTTATTTTGGCGCGAGGGCCTCGATAGGGATAGAATCGCATCTCGTCGTTTCGCAAGAATGGATACCGTTACAAGTACATCTACTGAAAAGATGAGTATAAAGAGTTGGCTTACACTCGCCACAAGCTACATTAGAATCACATCAGTACAATACATACAATCATCATGAAGAAGAGCAGGGTACGACTACGGACGAAAACAAACGATAAAAGAACGACGTCCATCCTTGCTATCCCAGTCTGCCGGCCTCGAACCCATCCTAGATCAAAGAAGAAGAAGAAGATGAAGAAACTCCAAATGAAAAATCAACGCGCTCGCGTCAAGTCACCCTTACCTGTACCTGCAACGTGTGTTGTAGTAACCTGTGAGCCAAATGGACTCAACAATCTCATTCCCAACTGTATCAAGACTAGCAAAGCTTAATCGCTGAGGTATGGTTAAGTGGTGAGGCTGCAACAAGTGACTAAGCATTTATTTGGTATCTAACTTACGAGTACAAGAATAAAAGAGGGAGAAGATCTACGTATAATGGACATGCACTATTGATGATCAAATGAATGATCCTGAACACCTACTTACATCAGACATAACCCCACCGTGTCCTCGATCAGAGAAGGATCTCACGAAAGAGACAGTCGCGGTTATGTGGCAACTTCTAATTAAGTTAACTTCAAGTTATCTAGAACCGGATGTTAAACAAAGTTTGCATGTTGCCACATAACCGCGGGCATGGCTTTCCGAAAGATTTAACCCTGCAGGGGTGCTCCAACTAGCCCATCACAAACTACCACACGTTGCGACGGAATGACCTCGATCAGGGAAATCCGTGATATCCTCGGGTTCCTATTGGAAAACCTCAACCTCGAGATAACCCAAAGCATCCTCTGAATCCCTCGCACAAGACGCTCGAGAAAGGTAAAACAAGTCCAGCAAGGCCGCCTGACGTGTCGACAATCTTGATAGGAGCCGCGTATCTAGTTCTCAAGACACGACGGATAAGCACAACGTACAGTGGCCTGATAGACATCACCTGAGTTGCCTCAGGTTGGCACTGCAAACATCTCTGTTTTGGACCAGCACCATCAGCACTGGCCCTCCCTGTAGTATGTTGGATTACTCCTCGGGTAGTGCTAACTCCCTATGTTTTTCACTATTAACAAAATTATTATGTTGGGAAAATATAGTACCAATGTTGGGCCTTGCCAAATGAGCTTTATCCCAAAACAAGAATCTAGGGGGTCCCCATAACAACCCCAAGCATGTTAGGAGCGCAAATTTATGGGACATAACATCGGTAGCGGAAACTAAGGCGACAAAGGTGGAACAAAACACCAGACTAGAAAGGCCGAGCCTTCCACCTTTTACCAAGTATATAGGTGCATTAATTTAAATAGAATTAATATGGTGATATAACAAGGAACCCATGTTATCACATGGAAGCAACTACACCTACAACTAGCAACGCTAACACATGGTTAAGAAGCGGTAACATAGCCAATCAGTGGTTTGCTAGGTTGTGATCAAGTTGAAGGGTTTCATGGCAATGTTGAGAGGCTGACATTTAACAGGTGGTAGGCAACGAGACATAATGAAAGAAATGAGACAACTAGCATGGCAATGATAGTAATGGTATCTAGGGAAATGCTTATCTTGCCGGAGATCCTGCTTGGAAGAAGAATGACTCCGTGAAGCAGACGAACCGATATAGTCGAACGGATCCTCACTTCCCGACACGCTTGCGGAACTCTACCGAGACGAAGCAAACCGGAAACAAGGATCAACACACGGTGTTCACCACAATACATGCACGACATAATGCACAACACGTATGATGCATGAACGGTTTCAATTGTGCAAGGCATGGCATGACAACTCACATCAATCAAACACTACACATTAAGTGAAGCTGAATATGCAACGAGTTGCATATTGACGAAACATCACATCTGAATTATTTAGTTCACTCTCAATTAGGTACATGAAAGTTTTAAAATGTTTCTAACATGACAAGAGATGAAGCGTAATTAAGCTACCTATCTAGGCATTTTAAATGAGGTCGGAAACGACATATAGCATCTCTGAAACGACCCCACACGTTAAATTAGAATTATGTCCAGATCTGAACTAACATGTTTTGATACTTGTTAAACATCAAAATAAAGTGGTTCAGGTGATTCTACGCATCGTTCCAATCAATTTACACATAGAGATCATTGCAAACGGAGCTACGGTTCGAAAGATATGATCACCGCAAGATATGATGCCATGAATGCAATAGGTATGCGAATGACAGCCACAAGCATTCCAAACCAAGAAGGCAGCAACATATTATGAAGCTACATGAGATTCTAAGCAAGTTTCATATATGACACGTTCCAAACGGAGAAACGACTCAACAATTACAAGCAAAACAAGAAATAGCTACAATATGCCAAAAACAACATGACATTTTGTACACCCCAAAACAACAAGCTACATAATTCTAAAATGCTCAAACAAGACATGAGGCAGTAGTGGTCAAGATGCAAAACAACACCCTACTAAATGAAACTAGCATGGAAGCATGGAACACTAGGAAAAGAGCTCACAAAATGGCATCTCGCACACAGTTTGAGACTTAGAGAAAATAACAGTTTTAACAGTGCAGTTTTCAACGAGAGGGCATATTGACAGCAGTAAAACTATATGCTACAGGGCACCGAATGGAATGAAAATTTACAGCATGCTATAGAATCTTAAGGACTACAAATAACTCCATTGCACCAACCCCAAAGGAGCTATGGATCACTAGCAAAGCTCATGGCAAGACATCAACAAAATATAACAAATTTCACACTTTGAAATATTTCAGCATCTCCAAATCAACACTATTTTCTAGCATGTTGGCAACAAGCAAACAACACCTAAACATGGATTTCTATAGCAACCAAAAATACTAGGGCTAGCCTACATATCCAAGAGCATATCTCTAGTTGACAAGTAATTCATGTCATGCACGGAATAATTCACACAAAATAAACAAGAGGGCAACATGACAAAATATCATGCACACTAACTTACTCAAAAGACAAAACTAATTGCACAATTAAATTCTATGGATTTTTATACCCCTAAAACATATATAATACGTGGGGTTGAAAAATAAAACTAACGTCACACATATATGCGAGAATTGGGCCTAAACTCGATAAAGCAAAACTATTGACAACACCTACATGCAAAATAGCGATACACTATCTAAAATACATGGCAAAGGGTCCCGGACAACATGAACATTTTTATCTATGGTTTTTGAATAATCCAGAAGCATTAACATATCTATGGAATATTAACTTATTAGGACAGCACGCAAATCTAGGCAAACACTGGGTCAAACCGCTTCAAAGATGCATGCAAGTTGTACAATAATATTCTACGCAAAATTCTAGCTAAGTTACATACAACATTCGTCGCGATCCGACGCGCGAATAAAAATCTAGGGCATTTTAATATCTAATATTTTTCTGAAACGAATATTCGCAGGTTATTGGAAAATCCTACTCGGGCCAAAACTGGTGGCGCAAGATAACTATCACACGCCCAGGGCGAAATATAGAGGGGCTGGGGCCTCACCTCGGGCCTGGCCCGGCGAAGAGGAGGCGGGCCGGGGCAGAGGCGTGGAGGCTGGTGGCTGAGGCTGGCGAACTAGGCCGAGAGGCGAATCCGGCCTGGGCGGCTTGCACGCCGCGATTTGGGCGCTGAGGAGGCTCTTGCTCGAGCATGTCGTGCTCCTCCCGCACGAGGAGGAGGTCGTGGCGACTACAGGCCGGCTCGATGGACATGGTCCAGCGGCCTCCGGCGAGGAGCGCGGCGGGGATCGGCAGATCCGGCTGAGGCAGGGTCGGGCTGGCTCCTCCGGAGGGGCGGCGCAGACCTCCGGTAGGGGCGACACAGGAGCTGCTCGGTCTCGGATCCTGCAAGGGCGCGCTCCGGCGACCCTTTGGTTGCCAGCAACGGAGGAGGAGGCCCTGCGCGGGGCGACCAGGGCGCACTGGGCCGGCGACGAGGCGGTGGCTGTGGGGCGCAGGAGAAGCACCTGGATCTGGGGCTCATGTGGTCGCCCGGACATTGTCTAGTTGGGTGGACATTGTACGGTGGTGCTAGAAATCGAAATTTCGGCCTCTAATTTTGGATCTGAGAGTTGATAATGATGGGGAAGGAGGGGATTTCGGGATTGGAGGTATGTGGGGCGATAAGGTGGGGTTTTCTAGGGGGTGGCTACAAAATGGCTAGGGGGAAACCCTAGTGGAGTGAGAGAGCTCCACCATGGGGTGGCTCTTATATAGGGTTGGGCTATGGGGGGATGGACCTCGTCCGTCCGATCGCGATCCGATGACCACGAACGGAGGAAGTGGCTAGATGGGTCTAATGGGCTGTGTAGTTGGGCTATGTAGGGATGAGAATGAAATGGTGCGCCCCGTGACAGAGTTTTCAAAACGCCCAACGCCCGACAATTAAACCGGTTATAGTGCCACTATATAATAAGCGGTACGGTTATCAAACGAGCTCCGATTGCAACAAAAATTGGCAGGCGGTCTACCTACAACATATTAAGAACGGACGCCAAATTTCAACCCAATCCAAGAATATTTTATACGCACTTTTGAAATCAATATTTTAACGATGCCACGGGCGCGTGCAAGTGTGGTTGGTCTTAAAACGGACAACGACGAAAACGGAGAGAACCGACAACTATGAACAGATGCAAGTTTTGAAAACTGACGGCAATGGGATGCCGATGCAATGCAGATGGTGCGCATGATGCGATGATGAACGCAACAAACAAAATAATAACACGGTGGCAACGGAATAAAAGGGAAAAATTCTAGAGTGTCGATCTCGGGATGTCACAACTCTCCTACACTACAAGAGGATCTCGGCCCGAGATTCATGAATGAAAGGGGAAGAGAAAGAGCAAGAGAAATAGGTAAACTTAGTTGCTTTTTTGACAAACGAGTGAAACCAACGACCCTTGAAGGTTGCAAGAGATGAAGAATGATAAGAGAAACAACAAGAATTCACACAAAATTTCGGCAGCACTTGGGTAGGAAAAGGGGATAAAATTCGATACAATGGAAAGATCTTTAGAAGATTCACAACAAACTAACTAAATTGAACAAGGGAATAATATGATCTTGAAAAAACAAAATGATAGATTGAAGAGAGCAACATCACAAAGCCTCCGTTAGAAAGAATAGAAACTAGATCTTGGCAAGAAAAGAACGAAGAAGAAAATGAGAACTACTACCACAAGAATCTTGAAGAACACCTTGAGAATGAAGAGATCTTGAGCCGCCTAATAGAAAATTGAACAAGGCACCAGAATAATTGAGGGACGAACGAAGAGACAACAATTGAGATGAATTTGAGAACGAAAGCTGAAAGCTGATAACGAAGAAATCTTCTGAAATGATGGCCTTTGGAGGATCAAGAATGAAAACAACTCAGAAATGCATCAGATAGCAAGAAATGGATTCTCATGATTGGGAACAATTGAGAAGATAGCACGAGGTGATATGACAAACTTCAAAAGAATGGACAAGATTTGAGAGAAACACTTCTTCGGTCTTCCAAGCTAAAAATAATGAGGAGAACACCACAAAGAATAACTGAGACACTCCGAAATAATGAAGAATGAAAGGTTGAGCCAAATATGAGAATCAATTAAAATTGATCTTGAAGAAGGAATATGACTGATGAAATTCATACTTACGTCATAGTTGAAAATAATTAGAGAACTCCGGAAAGATTACAAGAGCCAGATAAGACCTTGGAAAAGCCTATGGGTTATGGGCCCACTCAAAAGAAACCACCGTTGAAACAACTGATTAGAAAAGAGAGATAACACCGATATAAAGAAAACTTGATGAGGTTGGGACCCTCGAAATAATTGAAAGGATTGAAAACAAGAAACTTCTGAGATAACTTCAACAATCCGGATAGAATAAGGAGAGATGAAAAACAAGAAAGACTTGATAAGAATTTTCAACATGGGAAAGAATTTAAAGGATGAAAAGGATATGATGAACACGGATAACTGAATTGAATTCACCGGAAAATATAACAAGAATGAATAAAGTTGAACACGAATCTCCTGAGAATCTTCACAATGAATCACCGGACACCACACGGAAGAGAAGATAGTGGAAGAAACACTGAAAAGGAAGGTACTAGGATGATAATCTAATCAGTGAAGAAAAGGGCGGGAGGGCGGGGAAAACAAGGAAAACTAGGGACGGATGAGACGAACTCCGGAAGAAATGAGAGAATGATCTTGCAAAATGGGAGAGGATTCAATTCACTTGAAGAGAAGCACACCGGTTGAAAAATAATTGACATGATGACTTCGGTAGAAAAAGAATTGATAAGACAACTTGATTGAGCAAAAGAATATGCACTCCCATAAAAATATGAGAACACCTCTTGGAAAAGATATGAAATCACAATTTGACATCGAAGCAACTCGAATTACCATACTCCAACAAAAACAAGGATGAGGCTTACGAGACAAGCCAGAACAAATTCATAACAGAGATTCCGTCCGATATTTACGTGGACAGGATAGCACGGGCTCGATCCTACAGTAGCCATCATGTACAAGGTAGTGCACATGACATATGAATCATCCCCGAGTCGTAGCAATCTACAAGGACTCCGTAAGACACAATGAGAACCGCTGTAAGACGACCGTGAACAAACGAATCCACTAGATGTCGAACCCCAACCTCACATCGTGCATGTGTTGGAAAATTATCCTATAAGTAACTACTGAATTCCCACCTAAGAAGTCCCGAAATTTTCTGGTCATGCAATCTGGTCCACGGATACAAGGAGTAATATATCACTCAACTCCTATACTAACCCGTGCAGTGTATCACATCCGTCAACACACAATCAGAATCTCAGAACTTCATCTATCTCAGACCCTCGTAATCACAACGATACTAAGTGTGGCGATACATCCGGACCTATCTACACCAGTACTGGGGAAGCCAGACTCCTCTCGCCACTACTAGTATTGAAGTAATTTCAAACATCCTCCATCCTAAGATACTAAGAAATCTGAATGATAGCGATGTTCTCAATAATCCCCTCGAGCTCAACTCCTCGGAAGAAATGAAGTCAGACAGGAGGCACCAAGACAGAACTCCGTCACATCGACATCATATAGATTCCAAAAATACCCGCGTGATCCTAAAAAAATTTGAGTGAGAAGAGGAGTGGAATTAAAATTATTACGTCAAGATTCCTCACAAGAGCATAGAAGAGGAGAAAAAAGAATCCTACTCTCCGATATATAACTAGACTCAAAGCAGTTTTTCACTAGACTCGACTCAGCCAAGTTCGATCAATCAAGGGGGCTCATAGGTCGGTACTGCTCTGATACCAACTTGTTACGCCCAAGATGCGGTCCTATCCTTATTTTGGCGTCAGGGCCTCGACACAGATATAATCGCATCTCCTCGTTTTGCAAGAATGGATATCGCTACAAGTACATGTACTGAAAAGATGACTACACTCGCCACAAGCTACATTAGAGTCACATCAGTATAATACATACAATCTTCATGAAGAAGAGCAGGGCTCGACTACGGATGAAAACAAACGATAAATGAACGACGTCCATCCTTGCTATCCCAGGATGCCGGCCTGGAACCCATCCTAGATCGATGAAGAATAATAAGAAGAAGAAACTCCAAATGAACAATCAACGCGCTCGCGTCAAGTAACCCCTTACCTGTACCTGCAACTGGTGTTGTAGTAACCTGTGAGCCATAGGGACTTAGCAATCTCATTTCCAAAGGTATCAACACTAGAAAAGCTTAATAGGTGAGGTATGGTTAAGTGGTTAGGCTGAAGCAAGCGACTAAGCATTTATTTGGTATCTAACTTACGTGTACCAGAATAAAAGAGAGGGAAGATCTACGTATAACGGACGTGCACTACTGATGATCAAATGAATGATCGTGTACAACTACTTACATCAGGCATAACCCCATTGTGTCCTCGATCGGAGGAGCTCACAAAAAAGACAGTAACGGTTACACACTTAGTTGACAAGTTTTAATTAAGTTAACTTCATGTTATCTAGAGCCGGATGTTAAACAAAGTTTCCATGTTGCCACATAACCGCGGGCACGCATTTCTGAAAGATTTAACCATGCAGGGGTGCTCCAACTATCCAATCACAAACTAACACATGCTACGAAGGAATGACCTCGATCAGGGAAATCCGTGATCTCCTCGGGTTGCTATTGGAAAATCTCAACCTCGAGATAACCCAAAGCATCCTCGGAATCCCTCGCACGAGACGCTTGAGAAAGGTAAAACAATTCCAGCAAGGCCGCCCGGCGTGTCGACAATCCCGATAGGAGCCACATATCTCGTTCTCAGAAGACGACGGATAAACACAGCGTACGGTGGCCTGCTAGACATCACCCGAGTAGCCCCGGGTTGGCCCCGCAAACGGCTCTGTTTTGGACCAGCACTGGCCCTCCCTGTATTATATTGAATTACTCCTCGTGTAGCGCTAACTCCATATGTTTTTCACTATTAACATAATTATTATGTTGGGCAAATATAGTACCAATGTTGGGCCTTGTCACATGAGCTTTATCCCAAAACGAGAATCTGGGGGGTCCCCATAACAACCCCAAGCATGTTAGGAGTGCTCATTTATGGAACATAACATCGGTAGCCGAAACTAAGGCAACAAAGGTGGAACAAAACACCAGGCTAGAAAGGCCGGACCTTCCACATTTCACCAAGTATATAGGTGCATTAACTTAAATAGCATTAATATGGTGATATAACAAGGAACCCATGTTATCACACGGAAGCAACTGCACTTGCAACTAGCAACGCTAACACATGGTTAAGCAAGCGGTAACATAGCCAATCAGTGGTTTGCTACGTTCTGATCAGGTTGAAAGTTTTCATGGCAATGTTGAGAGGCTGGCATTTAACAGGTGGTAGGCAACAAGACATAACGAAAGAAACAAGACAACTACATTGGCAATGATAGTAATGGTATCTAGGGAAATGATCATCTTGCGTGAGATCCTTCTTGGAAGAAGAATGACTATGTGAAGCAGACGAACCGATCTAGTCGAATGGATCCTCACTTTCCGACACGCTTGCGAAACTCTACCGAGACGAATCAATCCGGAAACAAGGATCAACACACGATGTTCACCATAGCTCATGCACAACATAATGCACAACATGCATGATGCATGAACGGTTTCAATTGTGCAAGGCATGGCATGACAACTCACATCAATCAAACACTACACATTAAGTGAAGCTGAATATCAACGAGCTGCATATAGACAAAACTCCACATCCGAATTATTCAGTTCACTCTCAATTAGGTACACGACAGTTTTAAAATGTTTTTAACATGAGAGGAGATGAAGCGTAATTAAGCTACGTATCTAGGCATTTTAAATGAGGTCAGAAACAAGATATAGCATCTCTGAAACTACCCCATGCGTTAAATTAGAATTATGTCCAGATCTGAACTAACATGTTTTGATACTTGTTAAACAGCAAAATAAAGTGGTTCATGTGATTCTACGCATCGTTCCAATCAATTTACACATAGAGATCATTGCAAACGGAGCTACGGTACAAAAGATATGATCACCGCAAGATATGATGCCATGAATGCAATATGTATGCGAATGAAAACCACAAGCATTCCAAACCAAGAAGGCAACAACATATTATGAAGCTACATGAGATTCTAAGCAAGTTTCATATATGACACATTCCATATGGAGCAACGACTCAACAATTACAAGCAAAACAAGAAATAGCTACAATCTGCCAAAAACAACAACATGGCATTTTCTACACCCCAAAACAACAAGCTACATAACTCTAAAATGCTTAAACAAGACATGAGGCAGTAGTGGTCAGGATGCACAACAACACCCTACTAAATACAACTAGCATGGAAGCATGGAACACTAGGAAAAGAACTCACAAAATGGCATCTCGCACACAGTTTCAGACTTAGAGAAAATAACAGTTTTGACAGTGTATTTTTCAACCGGAAGGCATATTGACGATAGTAAAACTATATGCTACGGGGCACCGAATGGCATGAACATTTACAACATGCTATAGAATCTTAAGGACTACAAATAACTCCATTGCACCAACTCCAAAGGAGCTGTGGATCACTAGCAAAGCTCATGGCAAGACAACAACAAAAGATAACAGATTTCAAACTTAGAAATATACCAACATCTCCAAATCAGCACTATTTTCTGGCATGTTGGCAATAAGAAAACAACACCTAAATATGGATTTCTATAGAAACCAAAAATACCAGGGCTAGACTACATATCCAAGAGCATATCTCTAGTTCACAAGTAATTCATATCATGCACGGAATAAATCACACAAAATAAAAAAGAGGGAAACATGGCAAAATATCATGCACACTAACTTACTCAAAAGACAAAACTAATTGCACAGTTAAATTCTATGGATTTTTTACCCCAAAAACATATATAATATGTGGGGTTGAAAAATAAAACTAACGTCACACATATATGCGAGAATAGGGCCTAAACCCGATAAAGCAAAACTATTGACGGCACCTACATGCAAAATAGCGAGACACTCTAAAATACATGGTAAAGGGTCCCGAACAACGTGAACATTTTTATCTATGGGATTTGAATAATCCAGACACGCACAAAAATTTCTATGGAATATTAACCTATTAGGACAACATGCAAATCTAGGCAAACACGGACTCAAACCACTTCAAAGATGCATGCAAGTTGTACAATAGTATTCTACGCAAAATACTAGCCATGTTACATATAACATTCGTCGCGACCGACGCACGAATAAAAATCTACGAGCGTTTTAATATCTAATAGTTTTCTGAAACGAATATTCGCGGGTTATTAGAAAATCCTACTCAGGCCGAAACTGGTGGCGCAAGATAACTATGAGATGCCCAGGGCGAAATATAGAGGGGCTGGGGCCTCACCTCGGGCCTGGTCCGGCGAAGAGGAGGCAGGCCGGGGCAGAGGCGTGGAGGCCGGCGGCTAAGGCCGACGAACTGGGCCGAGAGGCGAATCCGGCCTGGGCGGGTGGCACGCCGTGATCTCGGCGCTGCGGCCTAGGAGCTCCGCACAGGGCGGCGAGGAGGCTCTTGCTCGAGCACGTCGTGCTCCTCCTTCATGAGGAGGAGGTGGCGGCGGTTGTAGGCCGGCTCGATGGCGAGGTCCGGCGTCCTCCAGCGAAGAGCGTGGCGGGGATCGGCAGATCCAGCTGAGGCAGGGTCGTGCCGGCTTCTCCAGCAAGGGCGGCGTAGACCTCCGGCACGGGCCACACGGGAGCTGCTCGGCCTCGGATCCGGCAGGGGCGCGCTCTGGCGACCCTCTGGTGGCCAGTAGTAGAAGAGGAGGCCCTGCGCGGGGCGACCAGGGCGCACGGGGCCGGCGACGAGGCGGTGGTTGCAGGGTGCAGGAGAAGCATGTGGGTCTAGGGCTCCTGTGGTCGCTCGGACATTGTCCAGTTGGGTGGACATTGTCCGGTGGGGCTAGAAGACGAAATTTGGGCCTCTAATTTTGTATGTGAGAGGTGAGAATGATGGGAAAGGACGGGATTTCAGGATTGGAGGGGTTAGGGGAGAGAAGGTTGTGTTTTCTTGGGGGTGGCTGCAAAATGGCTAAGGGGAAATCCTAGTGGAGCGAGAGAGCTCCACCATGGGGTGGTTCTTATATAGGGTTGGGCTATGGGGGGATGGACCTCGTCCGTCCGATCGCGATCCAATGACCATGAACAGAGGAAGTGGCTAGATGGGTCTAATGGGTTGTGTAGTTGGGCTATGTAGGGATGAGAGCGAAATGGTGCGGCCCGTGACAGAGTTTTAAAACGACCAACACCCGACAATTAAACCGGCTACAGTGCCGCTATATAATAAGCGGTACAGTTACCAAACGAGCTCCGATTGCGACGAAAATTGGCAGGCGGCCTATGTACAACATATTAAGACCGCACGACAAATTTTAACCCAACCCGAGAATATTTTGTACGCACTTTTAAAAACAATATTTTACAGATGCCACGGGCGTGTGCGAGTGTGGTTGGTCTCAAGACGGACAACGACGAAAACGGAAAGAACCGGCAACTACGAACAGATGCAAGTTTTGAAAACTGGCGGCAACGGGATGCCGATGCAATGAAGATGATGCGCATGATGCGATGATGAACGCAACAAACAAAATAATAACACGGCTGCAACGGAATAAAAGTGGAATCTTTTGGAGCATCGGTCTCGGGCTGTCACATTATGGTACAATACTTATGCCTTTTTCTCTTATTTTACAAGCTTTACATGAAGAGGGAGAATGTCGGCAGCTGGAATTCTCGACCGAAAAAGGAGAAAATCTGAGGGACCTATTCTACGCAGCTGTAGAAGTCCTGAAAAGTTACGAAGAATTGTTTTGAAATAAAAAAAAATATTGGGCGAAAGAAATACGAGAGGGGACCCACGAGGAGGTCACGGGCGCGACCTACTCCCCTGGTCGCGCCCTTTTGGTTTGTGGGCCCCCTGGCAGGCCTCCCGTGCCCATATTCTGCTATATGAAGGGTTTCGACCTGGAAAAAATCATATCAGATCTTTCAGGATGAAGCGCCGCCGTCCCGAGGCAGAACTTTGACAGAACCAAGCTAGAGCTCCGGTGGAGCTATTATGCTCGGGAAACTTCCCTCGCGGAAGGGGCAACTTCCCTCGCGGAAGCCATCGTCATCACCAGCGATCCTCTCATTGAGAGGGGGTCAATATCCGTCAACATCTTCATCGACACCATCTCCTCTCCAAACCCTAGTTCGTCTCTTGTATCCGATCTTTGTCCCAAAACCTCAGATTGGTACTTGTGGGTTGCTAGTAGTGTTGATTACTCCTTGTAGTTGATGCTAGTTGGTTTATTTGGTGGAAGATTATATGTTCGGATTCTTAATGATTATTAATACTCCTCTGATTACAAACATGGATATGCTTTGTGAATAGTTACGTTTGTTCCCGAGGACATGGGATAAGTCTTGTTATAAGTAATCATGTGAATTTGGTATTCGTTCGATATTTTGATAAGATGTATGTTGTCTCTCCTCTCGTAGTGTCATGTGAATGTACACTACATGACACTTCACCATTATTTGGGCCTAGGGGAAGGCATTGTGAAGTAATAAGTAGATGATGGGTTGCTAGAGTGACAGAAGCTTAAACCCTAGTTTATGTGTTGCTTCGTAAGGGGCTGATTTGGATCCATATGTTTCATGCTATGGTTAGATTTATCTTAATTCTTCTTTCGTAGTTGCGGATGTTTGCGGGAGAGGTTAATCATAAGTGGGATGTTTGTCCAAGTAAGGGCAACACCCAAGCACTGGTCCGCCCACATATCAAATTTTCAAAGTAACGAACGCGGATCATATGAGCATGATGAAAACTAGCTTGACATAAGTTCCCATGTGTTCTCGGGAGCGCTTTTCTTTATATAAGAGTTTGTTCAGGCTTATCCTTTGCTACAAAAAGGATTGGGTCACTTTGCTGCATCATTGTTACATTTGTTACTTGCTACCCGTTACAAATTACCTTATCACAAAACTATTTGTTACCAATAATTTCAATGCTTGCAAAGAATACCTTACTGAAAACCGCTTGTCATTTCCATTTTCTCCTCGTTGGGTTCGGCACTCTTACTTATCGAAAGGACTACGATAGATCCCCTATACTTGTGGGTCATCAAGACTCTTTTCTGGCGCCGTTGCCGGGGAGTGAAGCACCTTTGGTGAGTGGAACTTGGTAAGGAAAATTTTATATATTGTGCTGAAATTTACTGTCACTTGTCCCTATGGAAAATAATCCTTTGAGGGGCTTGTTCGGGGTATCTTCACCCCGACCAGAAGCACAAAGAGATGCTCCTCAACCTGCTGCACCTACTGAAAGTATTTATTATGAAATTCCTCCGGGTATGATAGAAAAACTGCTAGCTAATCCTTATGCACGAGATGGACCATTACATGCTGATTTGCATCTAATCTATGTGGATGAAGTTTGTGGATTATTTAAGCTTGCAGGTCTGCCCGAGGATGATGTCAACAAGAAGGTCTTTCCTTTATCTTTGAAGGAAAAGGCATTGACATGGTATAGGCTATGTGATGATATTGGATCATGGAATTACAACCGACTGAAATTGGAATTTCATCAGAAGTTTTATCCTATGCATCTGGTTCATCGTGATCGGAATTATATTTATAATTTTTGGCCTCGTGAATGAGAAATAATTTCTCAAGCTTGGGGTAGGCTTTAGTCAATGTTATATTCATGCCCCAATCATGAGTTCCCGAGAGAAATTATTATTCAGAATTTTTATGCTCGGCTCTCTCGTAATGATCAATCCATGCTCGACACTTCTTGTGTTGGTTCCTTTACGAAGAAAAACATTGAAACCAAATGGGACTTATTGGAAAGAATTAAAGGCAACTCTGAAGATCGGGAACTCGACGAAGGTAATGAGTCCAGTATAAGCCTTAAGTTTCATTGTGTTAAATCCTTTACAGACACCGATGCTTTTCGTGATTTTAGCACTAAATATGGACTTGACTCTGTGGTAGTAGCTTCATTCTGTGAATCTTTTGCTACTCATGTTGATCTCCCCAAGGATAAGTGGTTTAAATATCATCCTCCCATTGAAGTTAAAGTGGTTTAACCTATTAAAGTTGAAGAAGAAGCTATTATTTACAATGTTGATCCTGTTATTCCTACTGCTTATATTGAGAAACCACCCTTTCCTGTTAGGATAAAGGAACATGCTAAAGCTTCAACTGTGGTTCGTAAGAGTTGTACTAGAACACCTATACCTCCTGAACAAATTAAAGTTGAACCTAATATTGCTATGTTAAAGATCTCTTGGTTGATAATATTGATGGGCATGTCATTCATTTCTATGATGAAGCTGCTAGAATTGCTAGACCTGATACAAAAGGTAAACATAGACCTATTGTTGGCGTGCATGTTGTTTCTGTTAAAATAGGAGATCATTATTATCATGGATTATGTGATGTTGGTGCTAGTGTGAGTGCAATTCCCTTTACCTTATACCAAGAAATTATGAATGGTATTGCACCAGCCTAATTAGAGGAAATTGATGGCACCATCAAGCTTGCTAATAGAGATACTATTGTACCAATTGGGATTGTTAGAGATGTTGAAGTCTTGTGTGGGAAAATAAAGTATCCTACTGATTTTCTTGTTCTTGGTTCCCCATAAGATGATTTTTATCCCATTATATTCGGTAGACCCTTCTTGAATACTATTAATGCTAAGATTGATTGTGAAAAATAAATGGTTACTGTAAGTTTTGGGGATGCATCTCATGAGTTCAATTTCTCTAAATTTCATAGACAATCCCATGACAAAGAATTGCCTAGTAAAGATGAATTTATTGGTCTCTCTTCCATCGTTGTGCCTCCTACCGATCCCTTAGAACAATATTTGTTAGACCATGAAAATGATATGCATATGAATGAAATAATGAAATAGATAAGATTTTCTTTGATGAGCAGCCTATTCCGAAACATAACCTGCCTATTGAAATACTCAGGGATCCTCCTGCACCTAAGAGTGACCCCGTGTTTGAGCTAAAACAATTACCTGATACTCTGAAGTATCCTTACCTTGATGAAAAGGAGATATATGCTGTTATTATTAGTGCTAACCTTCGAGAGCATGAAGAAAAGTGATTATTGAAAACTCTAAGGAAGCACCATTCCGTTATTGGATATACTCTTGATGATCTTAAGGGCATTAGTCCCACTCTATGTTAGAACAAAATCAATATGGAGCCGCATGCTAAACCAGTTGTTGATCACCAACGACGATTAAATCCTAAAATGAAGGAAGTGGTAAGGAATGAAATAATAAAGCTTTTGGAGGCGGGTATAATTTATCCTATTGCTGATAGTAGATGGGTTAGCCCCGTTCATTGTGTCCCTAAAAAGGGAGGTATTACCGTTGTTCCTAATGATAAAGATGAATTGATCCTGCAAAGAATTGTTACAGGATATAGAATGGTAATTGATTTTAGGAAATTAAATAAGGCTACTAGGAAAGATCATTACCCGCTACCTTTTATTGATCAAATGCAAAAAACACTATCCAAACATACACATTTTTGCTTTCTAGATGGTTATTCTGGATTCTCTCGAATACCTGTATCAAAAGAGGATCAAGAGATACCACTTTTACTTGACCTTTCAGTACCTTTGCTTATAGACGTATGCCTTTCGGTTTATGCAATGCACGTGCTACCTTTCAAATATGTATGATGGCTATATTCTCTGACTTTTGTGAAAAGATTGTTGAGGTTTTCATGGATGATTTTTCCATTTACGGAACTTCTTTTGATGATTGCTTGAGCAACCTTGATCGAGTTTTGTAGAGATGTGAAGAAACTAATCTTGTCTTGAATTGGGAGAAGTGCCACTTTATGGTTAATGAATGCATTGTCTTGGGACACAAAATCTCCGAAAGAGGTATTGAAGTTGATAAAGCTAAAGTTCATGCCATTGAAAAAATGTCGTGTCGAACAGATATCAAAGGTATAAGAAGCTTCCTTGGTCATGCTGGTTTCTATAGGATATTTATGAAAGACTTCTCTAAGATTTCTATGCCTCTCACTAATCTTTTGCAAAAGGATGTTCCATTCGTTTTTTATGATGATGTGTAGAAGCATTTGAAATTCTTAAGAGAGCCCTGATCACTGCACGTGTTGTTCAACCATGTGATTGGAACCTACACTTTGAAATTATGTGTGATGCTAGTGATTATGATGTTGGTGCAGTTCTAGGACAAAGAGTTGATAAGAAATTAAATGTCATCCATTACGCTAGTAAAACACTAGCACTGCTCAAAGAAACTACGCTATCACTGGAAAGGAATTTTTAGCAGTTGTGTTTGCTTGCTATAAGTTTAGACCTTATATTGTTGATTCCAAAGTAACAGTTGATACATCTCCAACGTATCTATAATTTTTGATGGTTCCACGCTATTATCTAGTCAACTTTGGATGTTTTATATGCATGAAAAATGCTATTTTATATCAATTTTTGGGACTAACCTATTAACTCAGTGCCAAGTGCCAGTTTCTGTTTTTTTCGTGTTTTTGACCTTTCTCAGAAAAGAATATTAAACAGAGTCCAAACGGAATAAAACCTGCGACATGATTTTTTCCATAACAGAAGATACGCATGGGACTTGAGAACCAAGGCAGGAGACCTCGTGGGAGGTCACAAGCCCCCTAGGCGCGCCCTAAGGGGGGGGGCGCCTGACAGGCTTGTGGGCGCCACGTGCCTCCTTTGCCCTACCTCTTTCGCCTATAAATTCTCTAAAATCCCGAAACCAAAGAAGAGAGCCACGAAAATACTTTTCCACCGCCGCAAGCTTCTGTCTTCGCAAGATCCCATCCTGGGACCGTTCTGGTGCCCTGCCGAAGGGGGATTCGGACAAGGAGGGCTTCTTCATCAACACCATTGCCTCTCCGATGATGCGTGAGTAGTTCACCACAAACCTTTGGGTCCATAGCTAGTATCTAGATGGCTTCTTCTCTCTCTTGGATCTTCAATACAAAGTTCTCCATGATCTTCATGGAGATCTATCCGATCTAACTTTCTTTTGCGGTGTGCTTGTCGAGATCCGATGAATTGTGGATTTATGATGAGATTATCTATGAATATTATTTGAGTCTCCTCTGATCTCTTATATGCATGATTTTCTATCCTTGTAATTCTCTTTGAGTTATGGGTTTCGTTTGGCCAACTTGATCTATAATTCTTGCAATAGGAGAAGTGCTTGGTTTTGGGTTCATACCGTGCAGTGTCCTCACCCAGTGACAGAAAGGGTAGCGAGGCACACATCTGTTGTTGCCATCAAGGGTGAAAATATGGGGTTTATATCATATTGCATGAATTTATCCCTCTACATCATGTCATCTTGCTTAAGGCGTTACTCTGTTTGTAATGAACTTAATACACTAGATGCATGCTCGATACCGGTCGATGTGTGGAGTAATAGTAGTAGATGCAGCAAGTATCAGTCTACTTGTCGCGGACGTGATGCCTATATGTATGATCATTGCCTTAGATATCGTCATGACTTTGCGTGATTCTATCAATTGCTCGACAGTAATTCGTTCACCCACCGTAATACTTGCTATGATGAGAGAAACCTCTAGTGAACACTATGGCCCCCGGGTCTACTTCACATCATCTATTCAGATCTACAAAATTACTTTGTTGGACTTTTCACCTTCAGATCTCACCTTGCAAATAATCGTGAAGGGATTGACAACCCCTTTTTCGCGTTGGGTGCAAGTTTGTTTGTTTTTGCGCAGGTACATTGGTGCCTCATCTTGATACTCCTACTAGATTGATACCTTGGTTCTCAAACTAAGGGAAATACTTATCGCTACTTTGCTGCATCACCCTTTCCTCTTCAAGGGAAAAACCAACACAAGCTCAAGAGGTAGCAAGAAGGATTTCTGGTGCCGTTGCCGGGGAGTATTCAAGTGAAGCATATCTACCAAGTAACTATAGGAAACTCATCTCTTGCATTTACATTATTTGCCTTTTGCCTCTCGTTTTCCTCTCCCCCACTTCTAAAACGATTTTCCAAAAATACCAAAAAGATTTTCCTTTTAATTCACTCTTCTTCCGTTCTCCTTTTTGTTGCTATGTTTGCTTGTGTTGCCATGTGCCTTCTATTTGCTTGCATGTTCGCTTGATAAAAATCTATTGATATGGATCCTCACCCACTTGCTAATCTCTTTAAGAGATCCAATTATGTTGAACCAATTGCTAGTGAGTTTTGTGCACTAGATTTTCTTTATGAAGTTTTGCTTGAGATGCGTGAATCTGAAAATTGTGATGAAGAAATTTATGAAGTGATTCACGAGGGCTCCTTGAATGAAAACATGATTGCAATGGTTTCACTATAAATTCTATTAATGACAATCATGCTAAAAATATGCAAAACCCTAAGCTTGGGGATGCTAGTTTTGCTATGTCCACTACTTGTTGCAATGATCTTGATTGGGGTGATGATTTTTCTTACGATCTTGAATTTTTTTTAAGCCTCATGATGAATATGACATTGATAATAATGTTTGCAATAAGATTGAAAGTGGGTTTGGAGAAGTCATGACTTTAGTTGATGATAATCCCACTATTTTTGAAGAGCGTCAACTTTGCATGCATGTGGATCATGAAAAGAATATCCTATGTGATAGTTATATTGTTGAATTTGAATATGATCCCACATGTAATTATTATGAGAGAGGAAAATATGGTTGTAGAAATTTTCATATCACTAAATCACCTCTCGTTATGTTGAGATTGCTATTGTCTCTTTCTTCTTCCTTGCATATGGTAACTATTCGTTGTCTTGACAATTTGTCTTCCTATAAAATTCCTATGCATAGGATGTATGTTAGACTTAGATGTGATTTTCACATGATTTATGATGCTCTCGTTGTGCTTCAATTCTTGTCTTTTGTGTGAGCATCATTGAATTATCAATGCCTAGCTAAAAGGCTCTAAAGAAAAGCGCTTGTTGGGAGGCAACCCAATGAATAAAATTTATTTTTGCTTTATGCTTTCTGTTTTGTTGTGTTCACACCATCATAATTCTGTTATGATTGTGTTTTATGTGTTTTTTGTGTTTGTGCCAAGTAGAACCTTTATGATTAGTTTTGGTGTTAGTTGTTTGATCATGCTGAAAAAGACAGAAACTTTGTGCTCATGAAATTATTTTTAATTTCTATACAGAAAGAGCTTTTGAGTTGATTCTTTTTGCTGCTGATGTATATGCAAATTTCCCTAATTGTCACAAGTTTTCAGAATTTTTGGGATAACAGAGGTATACGAAGTATACAGATTGCTACAGACTGGTCTGTTTTTGACAGATTCTGTTTTTGTTGTGTTGATTGCTTATTTTGATGAAACTATGGTTAGTATCGGGGGGGTACTAGACATGGAAAAGTGAGAATACAGTAATATAACATCCATATAAATAGAAATCAAGTTTACTACTGTAGCTAAAGAGTTGGTGGTTTGTTTTCTTATGCCAATGATATCACGAGTTTCTGTTTAAGTTTTGTGTTGTGAAGTTTTCATGTTTTGGGTGATGCTCTTATGGACAATGGAACAAAGAGTGGAAAGATCTTAAGCTTGGGGATGCCCAAGTCATCGCAAGCCAAATTCAAGGACACCAAAAAGCCTAAGCTTGGGGATGCCCCGGGAAGGCATCCCTCTTTCGTCTTCAATCCATCGGTAACGTTACTTGGAGCTATATTTTTATTCACCACATGATATGTGTTTTGCTTGGAGCGTCGTGTATTATAGGAGTCTTTTCTTTTTGTTTTGTCACAATCATCCTCTCTGCACACCTTTTTTAGAGGGACATGCACTTATCGTTAATTTGTTAGAATACTCAATGAGCTTCACTTATATCTTTTGAGCTAGGCAATTTAGCTCCCATGAGCTTCACTTATATCTTTTGAGGTAGATAATTTTTCTCTAGTGCTTCACTTAAATATTTTTAGAGCACGACGGTGTCATATTTTTTAGAAACAAAAACTCTCGGTCTTCACTTACATCATTTTGAGAGTGCTCTCTCTAAGTAACTTGGTAATTGGCATGTGCTATGAAATTAGTCCTAAATATGATAGGCATCCAAAGAGGATATAATAAAAACTTTCATATTCAAGTGCCTTGATTAGTAAGAGAAGTTTGATTCCTCACAATCAGTTTTGAAATATGAATATGGTAATATTAGAGTTATGTTAGTAGGGTGTTGTGAATCTAGAAATACTTGTGTTGAGGTTAGTGATTCCCGTAGCATGCACGTATGGTGAACCCCTATGTTAGGAAGTCGGAGCATAATTGATTTATTGATTGTCATCCTTTGTGTGGCGGCCGGGATCGCGAGATGGTTAACACCTACCAACCCTTCCCCTAGGAGTATGCGTTTATCACTTTGTTTCGATTACTAATAAAACTTTCGCAATAAGTATATGAGTTCTTCATGACTAATGTGAGTCCATGGTATTGATGCACTTTGACCTTCCACCATTGCTCGCCTCTCTAGTGCCGCGCAACTTCCGCCGGTGCACAAACCCACCATATGCCTTCCTGAAAACAACCACCATACCTACCTATTATGGCATTTTCATAGCCATTCCGAGATATATTGCCATGCAACTTCCACCATTCCATCTCATGACATGTGCCGTCACTTTCATATTGCCATTGCATGATCATAAGATAGCTAGCGAGATGTTTCAACGTCATACGCTAAGCTAGATCATTGCACATCCCGGCACACTGCCGGAGGCATTTCATATAGAGTCATTATTGTTCTTAGTATCGAGTTGTAAGTAAATAAAGTGTGATGATCATCATTATTAGAGCATTGTCCCATGTGAGGAAATAAGAAAGGCCAAAGATGCCCACCAAAAAAAAGAGAAAGTAAAATAAAAAAAGAGGCTAAAGAGCCCAAACAAAAAAAATGATGAGAGAAAAAGAGAGATGGGACAATGCTACTATCGTTTTCCACACTTGTGCTTCAAAATAGCACCATGTTCTTCATGATAGAGAGTCTCTTGTTTTGTCACTTTCATATACTAGTGGGAATTTTTATTATATAACTTGGCTTGTATATTCCAATGATGGGCTTCCTCAAAATTGCCCTAGGTCTTCGTGAGCAAGCAAGTTGGGTGCACACCCACTAGTTTTCTTTTTGAGCTTTCACACACTTATAGATCTAGTGCATCCGCTGCATGGCAATCCCTACTCTTTCAAATTGATATCTATTAATGGGCATGTTCATAGCCCATTGATACGCCGAGTCGATGTGACCATCTCCTCCTTTTTGCCTCACAACCTCCACCACACTCTATTCCACCTATAGTGCTATATCTATGGCTCACGCTCATGTATTGTGTGAGAGTTGAAAAAGTTTGAGAAAGTAAGAGTGCAAAAACAATTACTTGGCCAATACCGGGGTTGTGCATGATTTAAATTCGTTGTGTGGGGATGATGGAGCATAGCCAGACTATATGATTTTGTAGGGATAACTTCCTTTGGCCTTGTTATTTCAAAAGTTCATGATTACTTTGCTAGTATGCTTGAAGTATTATTGTTTTCATGTCAATAGTAAACTATTGTTTTGAATCTTACGGATCTGAACATTCATGCCACAAGAAAGAAGTTACAAAGAACAAATATGTTAGGTAGCATTCCACATCAAAAATTTGGTCTTTATCACTTCCCTACTTGAGGACGAGCAGGAGTTAAGCTTGGGGATGCTTGATACGTCTCCAACGTATCTATAATTTTTGATGGTTCCATGCTATTATCTTGTCAACTTTGGATGTTTTATATGCATGAATATGCTATTTTATATCATTTTTTGGGACTAACCTATTAACTCAGTGCCAAGTGCCAGTTTCTGTTTTTTTCGTGTTTTTGACCTTTTTCAGAAAAGAATATTAAACGAAGTCCAAACGGAATAAAACCTGCGGGGTGGTTTTTTCCATAACAGAAGATACACAGGGGACATGAGAACCAAGGCAGGAGACCTCGTGGGAGGTCACAAGCCCCCTAGGCGCGCCCTAGGGGGGGTGCCTGGCCGGCTTGTGGGCCCCACATGCCTCCTTTGCCCTACCTCTTTCGCCTATAAATTCTCTAAAATCCCGAAACCAAAGAAGAGATCCACGAAAATACTTTTCCACCGCCGCAAGCTTCTGTCTCCGTAAGATCCCATCCGGGGACCATTGTGGTGCCCTGACGAAGGGGGATTCGGACACAGAGGGCTTCTTCATCAACACCATTGCCTCTCCGATGATGCGTGAGTAGTTCAGCACAGACCTTCGGGTCCATAACTAGTATCTAGATGGCTTCTTCTCTCTCTTGGATCTTCAATACAAAGTTCTCCATGATCTTCATGGAGATCTATCCGATGTGACTTTTTTTTGCGGTGTTCTTGTCGAGATCCAATGAATTGTGGATTTATGATGAGATTATCTATGAATATTATTTGAGTCTCCTCTGATCTCTTATATGCATGATTTCGTATCCTTGTAATTCTCTTCGAGTTATGGGTTTCGTTTGGCCAACTTGATCTATAATTCTTGCAATAGGAGAAGTGCTTGGTTTTGGGTTCATACCGTGCGGTGTCCTCACCCAGTGACAGAAAGGGTAGCAAGGCACACATCGTGTTGTTTCCATCAAGGGTAAAAAGATGGGGTTTACATAATATTGCATGAATTTATCCCTCTACATCAAGTCATCTTGCTTAAGGCGTTACTCTGTTTGTAATGAACTCAATACACTAGATGCATGCTCGATACCGGTCGATGTGTGGAGTAATAGTAGTAGATGCAGAAAGTATCGGTCTACTTGTCTCGGACGTGATGCCTATATGTATGATCATTGCCTTAGATATCATCATGACTTTGCGCGATTCTATCAATTGCTCGACAGTAATTCGTTGAGCCACCGTAATACTTGCTATCATGAGAGAAGCCTCTAGTGAACACTATGGCCCCCAGGTCTACTTCACATCATATATTCAGATCTACAAATTACTTTGTTGGACTTTTCACCTTCATATCTCACCTTGCAAATGATCGTGAAGGGATTGTCAACCCCTTTTTCACGTTGGGTGCAAGTTTGTTTGTGTTTGTGCAGGTACATTGGTGCATCATCTTGATACTCCTACTTGATTGATACCTTGGTTCTCAAACTGAGGGAAATACTTATTGCTACTTTGCTGCATCACCCTTTCCTCTTCAAGGGAAAAACCAACGCAAGCTCAAGAGGTAGCAACTGTTCACACAGATCACACTTCTATTAAGTAACTTATGGAAAATAAAGATGCTAAACCTAGACTTATTAGATGGGTTCTTCTACTACAAGAATTTGATCTGCATATTATTGATAGAAAGGGCGCTGATAACCCCGTAGCAGATAACTTGTCTAGATTAGAGAATGTTCTTGATGACCCACTACCTATTGATAATAGATTCCCTCATGAACAATTAGCCGTCATAAATGCTTCACGCAATGCTCCTTGGTATGCTGATTATGCTAACTACATCGTTGCTAAATTTATACCGCCTAGCTTCACATACCAACAAAAGAAAAAGTTCTTCTATGATTTAAGACATTACTTTTGGGATGATCCACACCTTTATAAACAAGGAGTAAATGGTATTATTAGACGTTGTGTAACTGAGCATGAACAGGGACAGATCCTACACAAGTGTCACTCCGAGGCCTACGGAGGACATCACGCTGGAGATAGAACTGCACACAAGGTATTACACTCTGGTTTTTATTGGCCTACTCTCTTCAAGGATGCTCGTAAGTTTGTCTTGTATTGCGATGAATGTCAAAGAATTGGTAATATTAGTAGACGTCAGGAAATGCCTATGAATTATTCTCTAGTTATAGAACCATTTGATGTATGGGGTTTTGATTATATGGTACCTTTTCCAAAGTCCAACTGGTATACTCATATTCTAGTTGTTGTTGATCATGTTACTAAGTGGGTAGAAGCTATTCCAGCTAGTTGTGTTGATCATAACACTTCTATTAAAATGGTGAAAGAGGTTATTTTCCCTAGATTTGGAGTCCATAGATATTTAATGACTGATGGTGGTTCACACTTTATTCATGGTGCTTTCCATAAATTGCTTGCTAGGTATGATGTTAATCGTATAATTGCATCTCCTTATCATCCTCAGTCTAGTGGGCAAGTAGAATTGAGCAACACAGAAATTGAATTGATCTTGCAGAAGACCGTTAATAGATCTAGAAAGAATTGGTCTTAGAAACTTGCTGATGCATTGTGGGATTATAGAACCGTTTACAAAAACCCTATGGGTATGTCTCCTCATAAAATGGTTTATGGTAAAGCATGTCACTTACCTCTAGAGCTAGAACATAAAACTTATTGGGCAATTAAAGAGCTTAACTATCATTTCAAACTTGCTGGTGAAAAGAGGTTATTTGACATTAGCTCACTTGATGAATGGAGAACCCATGCCTATGAGAATGCTAAGTTGTTTAAATAAAAGGTTAAGAGATGGCATGATAGAAGGATAAAAAAGCGTGAATTCAATGTAGGTGATGATGTATTACTATACAACTCTGTTTAAGATTTTTGCAGGAAAACTTCTCTCTAAATAGGAAGGGCCTTACATTATCGAGGAAGTATATCGTTCTGGTGCCATCAAGATCAACAACGCCGAAGGCACAAATCCGAAAGTGGTGAATGGACGAAGAGTCAAACATTATAACTCACGTACTCCCATAAATGTTGATACTAATATTATCAATACCATAACTCCGAAAGAGTACATTAGGGAGACCTATAACAACGTTTCAGACTCCGAAAAGGAATAGGTATGTGTTACAGTAAGCAAACCGACTCCAAAAGTTTTCCAATGACAACTTTTATCACTTTTGGAATATTTGAAAAATTCGGAAAATTTAAAGCAATCCGAAGAGTGCACGAGGAGGATACAAGCCAGGAGGGCGCAACCTACCCCCTGGGTGCGCCATGCAGGCTTGTGGCCACCTCGTGCACCCTCGGGACTCCATTTTCTTGTGGAATACTCCTTCTGGTCGGGAAAAAATCATTATATAATCCCTCGTAGGTTTTGACCTTCGTATCTCGACAATATCTCATGTTTTCGTTTTGAGTTGTTTCTGCAGCAGATTTAGAGTAAGATGTCGTCCCAAGATTCCGATGGGGAGAGCTATGTATCGCATTATCTTGCCAATCCAAGCTCTACGGGGACTTATATCCTTATGGATTGTTCTTGGAGGAGGAACTGGAGATATGCAAGTATGCGGAAGAAAGCTTAGACGAAGAGGAGATTCCCCTGCCTCAACCCGAAGATATTCATGCGGAGTTCAAGAAGTCGAGCCTCCCAGATACAAAGAGAAAACCCAAGGTTCTATTTATCCCTTCTCGTTTTCTGCAAGAGATCAAGGATGAATTATGTCAAAAGATGTTGAGGCTCAAGCAGTAAGTAGACGATCTGAAGGAACAAAATTTCATGCTTAAGAGGAAACTTGATAAGCTTCCAACCTCACCAACAACTCCAACATCACTACCTTCGAAGAAACACAACTAATCACATGGGTGCCCAGGTATCGTATCACCATCACACCTTTTACTTTCTTAGTTTTTCTTATAAGCAAGTCCGGGAGTTATATAATAGAGTAGTTCTGAGTTGAGGGCCTTGATTTATTGCTATGATCTAGATAAAAAGAAATAGAAAGAAGTATAGAATAAAAGCAAAAGAGCATACATAATGATCTTATGGGTAGTGATGACTTAACATATAAAAAGTATGTCGATTGAAATTTGTTGTGAGTTAAAAAACAAAGCTATTGGACATTGTTGGAATTATAAGGAAGTAATAAAGAAAGAAAGTTTCACATATAAATATATTATCTTGGGCATCTTTTATGATTGTGAGCACTCATTAAAATAATATATGTTAAGAAGTTGATGTTGGACAAGGAAGACAACATAATGAGTTATGTTTCCTTATTTCCGAATAGAGTTATATGGCTGTAGATCATTCAATATGTGACGCTTGCTTCCACCTCATATTAGCCAAAAACTTATTCACCAAGTAGAGATACTACTTGTGCAGCCAAAAACCATTAACCCAGTTTTGCCTTGAGAGTCCATCATACCTACCTATGGATTGAGTAAGATCCTTCAAGTAAGTTGTCATCAGTGCAAGCAATAAAAATTGCTCTTTAAATATGTGTGATTTATTAGTGCGAGGAAAATAAACTTTATACGAACTTGTGATATAGAAGAAATAAAAGCGACATACTGCATAATAAAGTTCTTTATCACAAGGGGCGATATAAAGTGACGTTCTTTTGCATTAAGGGATCGGGCATCCAACTACAAAAGCGCATGACAACCTCTGCTTCCCTCTGTGAAGGGCCTATCTGTTACATTTACTTTCTAGTACTTACATTTATGTAAGAGGTCTGGTGATCTTCACCATTTCCTTCATTTCTCTTTTATCTTTTGGCAAGCGTCATGTGTTGGGGAATGATCTAGACAAATATATCCACTCGTATATGGGTGATGATGAGTTATTATTGTTGACATTACCCTTGAGGTAAATAGTTGGGAGGCAATTTTATAAGCCCCTATATTTCTCCGTGTCAGGTTGAAGATTTTACCTCATAGGTACCGCGTCAGTGTTAGCAATTATGAAAGACTATAAGATGATTGAGTATGTGGATCTGCTTTACAAGTTCTTATATTGACTCTTTCCTACGTTGCGATAAATTGGAATTGCTTCAGTGACTGAAATCATAGTTTGTTAATTCTCAATAGAGTTCTTGATTCATATTTTACCTTGTGAATGAATTGTTACTCTAGCATAAGATATTCTATGTCAATATGTGTTGTTGTTCTAAGGATAACCATGATGCCTTCATGTCAGTATTTTATTTTATCGACACCTCTATCTCTAAACATGTGGGCATATTTATCGATCTCGGCTTTCGCTTGAGGACAAGCGAGGTCCAATCTTGGGGGAGTTGATACGTCCATTTTGAATCATGCCTATCAATATTTATTGTATTATGGGTTGTTAATACACATTATGGTACAATACTTACGCTTTTTCTCTCTTATTTTACACGGTTTGCATGAATAGGGAGAATGCCGGCAACTGGATTTCTGGACCGGAAAAGGAGAAAATCTGAGAGACCTATTCTACACAGCTCCAAAAGTCCTTAAAAGTTACGTAGAATTTATTTGGAATATATAAAAAATATTGGGCGAAAGAAATACCACAGGGGACCCACCAGGAAGTCGCAAGCCTGCTCGGCACGACCTACCCCCTGGTCGCGCCCCTGTGGCTTGTGAGCCCCCTGGCAGGGCTCTGGTGCCCATCTTCTACTATATGAAGGGTTTTGACCGGGAAAAAATCATATCAGAGCTTTCAGGACGAAGCGCCGCCATCCCGAGGCGGAACTTTGACAGAACCAGTCTAGAGTCTGGCGGAGCTATTCCGCCGGGGAAATTTGCCTCTTGGAAGGGGAAATCGAAGCCATCGTCATCACCAACGATCCTCTCATCAAGAGGGAATCAACCTCCATCAACACCATCTCCTCTCCAAACCCTAGTCCATCTGTTGTATCCTATCCTTGTCTCAAAACCTCAGATTGGTAGATGTGGGTTGCTAGTAGTGTTGCTTACTCCTTGTAGTTGATGCTAGTTGGTTTATTTGGTGGAAGATTATATGTTCAGATCCTTAATGATTATTAATACTCCTCTGATTATGAACATGAATATGCTTTGTGAGTATTTACGTTTGTTCCCGAGGACATGGGATAAGTCTTGTTATAAGTAATCATGTGAATTTGGTATTCGTTCGATATTTTGATACGATGTATGTTGCCTCTCCTCCAGTGGTGTCATGTGAACGGCGACTACATGACACTTCACCATTATTTGGGCCTAGGGGAAGGCATTGCGAAGTAATAAGTAGGTGATAGGTTGCTAGAGTAATAGAAGCTTAAACCCTAGTTTATGCGTTGCTTCGTAAGGGGTTGATTTTGATCCATATGTTTCATGCTATGGTTAGATTTATGTTAATTCTTAGTTCGTAGGTGCGGATGCTTGCGAGAGAGGTTAATCATAAGTGGTATGTTTGTCCAAGTAATGGCAGCACCCAAGCACCGGTCCACCCACATATCAAATTATCAAAGTAACGAACGCGAATCATACGAGCATGATGAAAACTAGCTTGACATAAGTTCACATGTGTCCTCGGGAGCGCTTTTCTTTATATAAGAGTTTGTTCAGGCTTGTCCTTTGCTACAAAAATGATTGGGCGACTTTGCTGCACCATTGTTACATTTGTTACTTGCAACCCGTTACGAATTACCTTATCACAAAACTATATGTTACCAATAATTTCAGTGCTTGCAGAGAATACCTTACTGAAAACGTCTTGTCAGTTCCTTCTGCTCCTCATTGGGTTCGACATTCTTACTTATCAAAAGGACCACGATAGATCCCCTACACATGTGGGTCATCATGACACCCGTTGCCGATGAAGCCGGCTCGAGTCGCCACACGCACGACTACTTACCAGTGCAGATGCCCTCCAAGGTGACCGTGGAGGAGGCGCTTACCTTCATCTCGGTGCCGACCGGCGCCTTCGGCGTCATCCAGTTTGGATTCGAGATCGAATCCACAAATGGGATCACAGCGTTGAGTGAAGCTTTGGCCATCTCTTCGAGCGGACTGTCGGGGCCATCGATCGCCGCCCCGGCCATCGCGTCGGCTCGTGGGCTCTGGCAAGCCTCGGCCTCGGCCTTGGCCTTAGCACTGCTCGCGAGGACCCCGTCGTCATCACCTCTTCTTCTGATGAGGAGGGGTCCTCCGTGGCGCATCCATGATCACCAGAGTATCTAAGGGAGGCGGAGGCCCTCACCCCAACCATCGGCGGTTGCACCCATTAGCCATCGCGAGCACAGCTGGTGAGGAGGAGCGCAGCGCGGTCGAGGGGATCTTATCCATAACCACCCCACTCCTCCCTCCTCTTATGTGCTCGTGGCTGGGGTGGGCCGGCCAAAGGCCGTGGTGGCCTAGGCCCAGGCGCCCGGCTGCCTCCTTTCCTTGGTTGTGGCTGGCCTGAGCAAGATTTTATTCCATTTTTGTGTTTTTAGTTTACTATTAGTACTAATTATTGTATTAGTGTAGTTTTAGACTCTCTCTAGTACTATTTAGTATTTAGTTTGACTGTTACTTATATTTAGTCCAATTCTATATTTTTTCTAAGTTAGGACTTGTGTAATTATTAGTTTGTTTATATTATGCAATGGCTTGATAATATAAATAAAGTACCATATTTCATGTGGGAAGAATGACATGTTCTATGTGTTTACCACATATCAAGTTCTCTCGAACATATTTTTGTGATAGAGATCAGCTTCTCTCGCGTATCAAACTTGCAATTTTTTAATATTTCTCCCTCGTTATACTTGGAATCACAAGGTCAAGAGTTGGGATCTACTGCTTTTGCACACTATCCCCTCTTACTGTTAGGTGTACGTTTTGTTAATCTCTACAAGCGATTACCTTCAAAGTGTATTCCTTATATATGAATTGTAGCATACACAAGGGAATGTCAATGCAGCCCATTACTGTGAGATCTAAGTGAACTTCAATGTGTTATGTTCACACAATTGAGGTTGAGAATTTTTCAAGTTTTCACTTGACTATCAAAATTTTGCATTCTTATTACACAACCATGATGGTTTTTAATTTACCGCCCGTAAATTAATTATCTCTGGTTCCCCATGTAGGCAAAGATGACTGCTAAAGAGTTTGAGGAGCTTGCCCTCAATGGCGACAACTACCCTACATGGGCTGTGGACATCAAGATCAGTATTGCGTCACGTGGAATAGCGTGTGTCATCCAGTCCGCAGAGACCCCTCCCCTGGCTAGAGCCATGTCGCTGACAGAACAGTAGAACTATGTTGCTTTATTCATCATAAGGCACCATATCATCTGGATCTCAAGTCTGAGTATTTATAGGGGGGTCTCCTAGTACTCTATTTTTGGCCCTCAAAACAAGGTATGAACAGCACAAGGCAGTAGTCCTGCCAGAAGCACTCCATGATTGGAGTCATCTCCACCTTCAGGATTTCAAGTCCACTCGTGACTACAATCATGTTGTTCATAAGATATGTTTCAAATTGCGCTTTTGTGAGAAGGAACCTACTGAGGGGGGAAGATGGAAAAAATATGTCTACCATGCTCCCTTCAGACATGATCCTCCAATAGCAATACTGTGCTCGTAACTACATTGTCTATTCCGAGCTTATTCACATGTTACTTTAGGCTGAAAAGCACGATGAGCTACTCGCCAAGAATGTCTCTCACCACCCGGTTGGGGCACAACCTTTACCTGAAGTTCATCTCAATGTCACGAATAGACAGAAGTTTAATGGTACCTTTCGGGGTAAACAGTCCAATTTCGAGCACAAGCGAAAGAGCAATGGGAACAGAAAATTCAGAAACCCAGGCAAGGGTAAAGGCACTACAAAGCCCAGGTTTGATAAATCTAAGCTTTGCAACAAGTGTGGATGCTACACGCATTCTACTAAAAATTGCACAATGCCCAAGCATTTGGTTATGTTGTACCAACAATCTGAGGGACGCAAAGCACCTCAAGGAAAAGGCTTGAAGTCAACTTCAACCTTCATCTACATAGTGCAAATGGAGCCGGTGGTTTGCACTATGTTCCTCACGGCCTGAGCAATGCCCTGATTCCTTATCCTCGTGAGGACCCTGCTGAAACGGAGGTCGTGTTGCTTGAGTACACTTCAAACAATATGTTTGGCGACTTTGATTAGTCCCTCGATCTCCTTAGTGATCTACTTAATTATGTCCATTTGTGATGATTGTAATAAGAACATAAGTTTATTGTTGTCTTTGTATTATATTCTATCATCACATTTTATATAATAATATTGTATTCTATGTATTAACATACGGTTTTCTTATTGAAAATTCTTCTGTTTTATATAGTTATCTACGGGAAAAATCCAATGGAAGAGGAATTATGCCTTGTGGACAGTGGTAGCACAAACTCCATAGTGAGGGAGATGAAATATTTTCAAACTCTGAAAAGATGAATTGAGATATTCTAACTATCGCTGAACGCGATACACCGATTGTTGGTACTGGACCTGTCATATTCACCCACCCAAGTGGTACACAAGTGACGATCGAGGATGCTTTATTGTATCGCAAATCATCACGTACCCTCATCAGTTGTCGATATATCTGTAAGAATGGTTTTCATATTGAAACCCATGAAGACAACAAACAGGAGTATCTACTCTTTACTAAAGATCACGGATATGGCAAAAAGGTACATGAGAAAATTCCTTCTCTATCGTCTGGTTTGTACTATACGTACATCAAACCCATGGAACGTGTTGCATACAAAGTAATTTTTCAGAATGTTAACGCATTCCAAACCTGGCATGATCTCCTAGGCCATCCCGGAATCAGCATGATGAGAAAAATTACTAGCAATTTCATTAGTCATAATTTGCTTGAGTCAAAATGTACTCAATCTTCTCATTTTGTGTGCACATCTTGTGCCACGGGGAAGCTAATTTTGAGGCCCTCGCATCTCAAAATACAAGCTCAACCACTTAAGTTCCTTAAACTTATTGGAGACATTTGTGGTCCCATTCAACCATTATCTGGACTTTTCAGGTATTTCATGGTTCTGATTGACGCATCTACACGATGGTCACATGTGTGTCTTCTATCCACATGGAACCTTGCATTTTCCAAGATGATGAGGCAAGTCATTCAGTTGCAAGCCCATTATCTTGAAAGACGAATTTAGTCAATTCAAATGGACAAAGCTACAAAATTCTCCTTACGTGCTTTCAATGTTTATTGCATGGCTTTGGTGATTGAAGTTCAACACTCTATTTCATATGTCCATACACAAAATGGTTTGGTTGAAGCATTGATTAAGAGGATTTAACTCATTGCCAGACCTTTGTTGATGAATTGCAACTTGCCAACCTCTTGTTGGAGTCATGATGTTTTACACGCGACTGACTTGATACAATTGAGACCAACTGCATATAATAGTTCTTCCCCTCTAGAATTGGTATCACAGTTCTTCCTCCTAGCATTTCTCATCTGCGTAAGTTTGGATGTGCTACATACATCCCGATCTCACCACCACAACGGACATCTATGGGCCCACACAGAAAGTTGGGGATCTATGTGGGGTACAAATCACCATCGATTATCAAGTAGGTCGAACCCCTTACTAGAGATCTGTTCATAGCCCTTCACGCTGATTGCATATTCAGTGAGGAACACTTTCCGGCATTAGGGGTGATTTCAAGTACCAGAAAGAATGCCCAGAAATTGATTGGAATGCTCTTGCCATTTCATCCCCTGATCGACATACCCATGATACCGAACTTCAAGTAAGGAAGATCATTAATTTGCAACATCTTGCAAATAATGTGCCAAATTCATTTATCGATTTGGAAGGTGTTACAAAATCCTTAAATCCGGCCAGAAACAAGCCAGAAAAAGTGGAGGTACCCATAAAAACCACTCAACTCTGTATTTCTAAAAAGAGGGGGCAGAGTACATCCTCTCACCTGGAGCAAGCTTCTAGCAAGCAGCAAAGGAATTCGAGGAGAAAAACCTCGGAGTCAGTAAATGCATGTCAAATCTACATTGACAAAGACATGATAGGGTAGTATACTGTTGGAATTAGTCCCTAGAGGCAATAATAAATATAGTTATTATTATAATTCCTGTATCAAGATAATCGTTTATTATCCATGCTATAATTGTATTGAATGAAGACTTATATACATGTGTGGATACATAGACAAAACACTGTCCCTAGCAAGCCTCTAGTTGGCTAGCCAGTTGATCAAAGATAGTCAGGGTCTTCTGACTATGTACAAGGTGTTGTTGCTTGATAACTGGATCACGTCATTAGGAGAATCACATGATGGACTAGACCGAAACTAATAGACGTAGCATGTCGATCGTGTCATTTTGTTGCTACTGTTTTCTGCGTGTCAAGTATTTGTTCCTATGACCATGAGATCATATAACTCACTGACACCGGAGGAATGCTTTGTGTGTATCAAACGTTGCAACGTAACTGGGTGACTATAAAGATGATCTACAGGTATCTCCGAAGGTGTTCGTTGAGTTAGTATGGATCGAGACTGGGATTTGTCACTCCGTATGACGGAGAGGTAACTTGGGGCCCACTCGGTAATACAACATCACACACAAGCCTTGCAAGCAATGCAACTTAGTGTAAGTTGCGGGATCTTGTATGGCGGAACGAGTAAAGAGACTTGCCGGTAAACGAGATTGAAATAGGTATGCGGATACTAACGATCGAATCTCGGGCAAGTAACATACCGAAGGACAAAGGGAATGACATACGAGATTATATGAATCCCTGGCACTGAGGGTCAAACGATAAGATCTTCGTAGAATATGTGGGATCCAATATGGGCATCCAGGTCCCGCTATTGGATATTGACCGAGGAGTCACTCGGGTCATGTCTACATAGTTCTCGAACCCGCAGGGTCTGCACACTTAAGGTTCGACGTTGTTTTATGCGTATTTGAGTTATATGGTTGGTTACCGAATGTTGTTCGGAGTCCCGAGTGAGATCACAGTCGTCACGAGGGTTTCCGGAATGGTCCGGAAATGAAGATTGATATATAGGATGACCTCATTTGATTACCGGAAGGTTTTCAGAGTTACCGGGAATGACGAATGGGTTCCGGGTGTTCACCGGGGCGGGGGGGGGGGGCAACCCACCCCGGGGAAGCCCATAGGCCTTGGGGGTAGCGCACCAGCCCTTGGTGGGCTGGTCGGACAGCCCAAGAAGGCCCTATGTGCCATAGATAGAAAATCAAAGAGAAAAAAGGAGGTGGGAAAGAAGAGAAGGACTCCACCTTCCAATCCTAGTTTGACTAGGATTGGAGGAGGACTCCTCCTCCCTTGGTGGCGCAGCCCTTGGGGCTCCTTGAGCCTCAAGGCAAGCCTCCCCTCCCCTCCTCCTATATATACGGAGCTATTAGGGCTGATTTGAGATGACTTTTGCCACGGCAGCCCGACCACATACCTCCACGGTTTTACCTCTAGACCGCGTTTCTGCGGAGCTCGGGCGGAGCCCTACTGAGATTAGATCAGCACCAACCTCCGGAGCGCCGTCACGCTGCCGGAGAACTCATCTACCTCTCCGTCTCTCTTGCTGGATTAAGAAGGCCGAGATCATCGTCGAGCTGTACGTGTGTTGAGCGTGGAGGTGCCGTCCGTTCGGCACTAGATCGTGGGACGGATCGCGGGGCGGATCGAGGGACGTGAGGATGTTCCACTACATCAACCGCATTTCTTAACGCTTCTGCTGTGTGATCTACAAGGGTACGTAGATCGGAAATCCCCTCTCGTAGATGACATCACCATGATAGGTCTTCGTGCGCGTAGGAAATTTTTTTGTTTCCCATGCGACGTTCCCCAACAGTGGCATCATGAGCTAGGTTCATGCGTAGATGTCTTCTCGAGTAGAACACAAAAGTTTTTGCGGGCGGTGATGTGCGTTTTTCTGCCCTCCTTTGTCTTTTCTTGATTCCGCGGTATTGTTGGATCGAAGCGGCTCGGACCGACATTACTCGTACGCTTACGAGAGACTGGTTTCATCGCTACGAGTAACTCCGTTGCTTAAAGATGACCGGCGAGTGTCTGTTTCTCCAACTTTAGTTGAATCGGATTTGACCAAGGAGGTCCTTGTATGAGGTTAAATAGCAATTCATATATCTCCGTTGTGGTGTTTGCGTAAGTAAGATGCGATCCTACTAGATACCCATGGTCACCACGTAAAACATGCAACAACAATTAGAGGATGTCTAACTTGTTTTTGCAGGGTATGCTTGTGATGTGATATGGCCAACGATGTGATGTGATATATTGGATGTATGAGATGATCATGTTGTAATAGTTAATATCGACTTGCACGTTGATGGTACGGCAACCGGCAGGAGCCATAGGGTTGTCTTTAAACTAACGTTTGTGCTTGCAGATGCGTTTACTATATTGCTAGGACGTAGCTTTAGTAGTAATAGCATGAGTAGCACGACAACCCGATGGCGACACGTTGATGGAGATCATGATGATGGAGATCATGGTGTGACGCCGGTGACAAGAAGATCGTGCCGGTGCTTTGGTGATGGAGATCAAGAAGCGCATGATGATGGCCATATCATGTCACTTATGAATTGCATGTGATGTTCATCCTTTATGCACCTTATCTTGCTTAGAACCACGGTAGCATTATGAGGTGATCTCTCACTAAAATTTCAAGATGAAATTGTGTTCTCCCCGACTATGCACCATTGCGACAGTTCTTCGTTTCGAGACACCACGTGATGATCGGGTGTGATAGACTCAACGTTCACATACAACGGGTGCAAAACAGTTGCACACGCGGAACACTCGGGTTAAGCTTGACGAGCCTAGCATGTGCAGACATGGCCTCGGAACACATGAGACCGAAAGGTCGAGCATGAATCGTATAGTTGATATGATTAGCATAGAGATGCTTACCACTGAAACTATTCTCGACTCACGTGATGATCGGACTTGAGATAGTGGATTTGGATCATGTACCACTCAAATGATTAGAGAGATGTACTTTTTGAGTGGGAGTTCTTAAGTAATATGATTAATTGAACTAATTGTCATGAACATAGTCTAATGGTCTTTGCGAATTACGATGTAGCTTGCGCTATAGCTATAGAACATGTGGGATCCAGTATGGGCATCCAGGTCCCGCTACTGGATATTGACCGAGGAGTCACTCGGGTCATGTCTACATAGTTCTCGAACCCGCAGGGTCTGCATACTTAAGGTTCGACGTTGTTTTATGCGTATTTGAGTTATATGGTTGGTTACCGAATGTTGTTCGGAGTCCCGGATGAGATCACGGACGTCACGAGGGTTTCCGAAATGGTCCGGAAACGAAGATTGATATATAGGATGACCTCATTTGATTACCGGAAGGTTTTCGGAGTTACCGGGAATGTACCGGGAATGACGAATGGGTTCCGGGTGTTCACTGGGGGGGGGGCAGCCCACCCCGGGGAAGCCCATAGGCCTTGGGGGTGGCACACCAGCCCTTGGTGGGCTGGTGGGACAGCCCAAGAAGGCCCTATGCGCCATAGATAGAAAATCAAAGAGAAAATAAAAAAAATGAGGTGGGAAAGAAGAGAAGGACTCCACCTTCCAATCCTAGTTGGACTAGGATTGGAGGAGGACTCCTCCTCCCTTGGTGGCGCAGTCCTTGGGGCTCCTTGAGCCGCAAGGCAAGCCTCCCCTCCCCTCCTCCTATATATATGGAGCTATTAGGGCTGATTTGAGACGACTTTTGCCACGGCAGCCCGACCACATACCTCCACGGTTTTACCTCTAGATCGCGTTTCTGCGGAGCTCGGGAGGAGCCCTGCTGAGATTAGATCACCACCAACCTCCGGAGCACCGTCACGCTGCCGGAGAACTCATCTACCTCTCCGTCTCTCTTGCTGGATCAAGAAGGCCGAGATCATCGTCGAGATGTACGTGTGCTGAACGCGGAGGTGCCGTCTGTTCGGCACTAGATCGTGGGATGGATCGCGGGACGGTTCGTGGGACGGTTCGCGGGGCGGATCGAGGGACGTGAGGACGTTCCACTACATCAACCGTGTTTCTTAACGCTTGTGCTGTGCGATGTACAAGGGTACGTAGATCGGAAATCCCCTCTCGTAGATGGACATCACCATGATAGGTCTTCGTGCGCGTAGGAAATTTTTTGTTTCCCATGCGATGTTCCCCAACATATACACCCACTGGAAGGGAAACCTCCACAACCTAGCTCCAGTGTGCACAAACTGGCTGGAACATCGGAACACCCGGACTCAATCGTATTGGGAAATCACGAAGAGTCTCTAGGGGTGCAGGAACTTTTCATCAACTATGTTGATTCTGGAGAATCATTTGACCGTAAGACTACGGCTCTCGACATATATTTTTCTAAAAAGATTGTAGATACCCTTCTCACTAATCATGATCCAAGGTCTATCGTTGAGTGCCAAAGGTGCTCCGACTAGCCTAAATGGAAGGATGGAATCCAAGCAGAAATTGCCTCGCTTATAAGAAGAAAGGTATTCGCTGAAGTAATTGATGACCCACAAGTATAGGGGATCAATCGTAGTCCTTTCGATAAGTAAGAGTGTCGAACCGAACGAGGAGCAGAAGGCTCTGATAAACGGTTTTCAGCAAGGTAATAACTACATGCACTGAAAGTAGCGGTAACAAGTGATGGTGTAGTGAGGTGAAACGTAGCAGGTGAAAAGTAACAAGTAACAAGTAATAGCAACGGTGCAGCAAAGTGGCCCAATCCCTTTTGTAGCAAGGGACAAGCCTGAACAAAGTCTTATAGGAGGGAAAACGGTCCCGAGGACACACGGGAATTTCTGTCATGCTAGTTTTCATCATGTTTATATGATTCGCGTTCGTTACTTTGATAGTTTGTCATGTGGGTGGACCGGCGCTTGGGTACTGCCCTTACTTGGACAAGCATCCCACTTATGATTAACCCCTCTCCCAAGCATCTGCGACTACGAAAGAAGAATTAAGACAAAGTCTAAACATAGCATTAAACTAGTGGATCCAAATCAGCCCCTTACGAAGCAACGCATAGACTCGAGTTTAAGCTTCTGTCACTCTAGCAACCCGTCATCTACTTACTACTCCCCAATGCCTTCCTCTAGGCCCAAATAATGGTGAAGTGTTATGTAGTCGACGTTCACATAACACCACTAGAGGACAAAAAACATACAACATATCAAATTACCGAGCGAATACCAAATTCACATGACTACTATTAGCATGACTTATCCCATGTCCTCAGGAACAAAAGTAACTACTCACAAAGAATAATCATATTCATGACCAAAGAGGTGATGAGTAGCATCAAGGATCTGAACATAAACTCTTCCACCAAGTAATCCAACTAGCATCAACTACAAAGAGTAATCAACACTACTAGCAACCTTACAAGTACCAATCGGAGTCACGAGACGGAGATTGGTTACAAGTGATGAAATAGGGTTTGGAGATGAGATGGTGCTGATGAAGATGTTGATGGAGACGAGCCCCCTACGATGAGAGGAGTTTTGGTGATGACGATGGCGATGATTTCCCCCTCCGGGAGGGAAGTTTCCCCGACAGGATCGTCCTGCTAGAGCTCTAGATTGGTTCTGCTCAAGTTCCGCCTCGTCGCGGCGGCGCCTCCTCGAGAAAGCTCCGCCCTGATTTTTTTGCGGACAAAACCCTTTATATAGCAGAAGAGGGGGCCAGTGGGCCACCAGGGTGCCCACAAGCCCTGTAGCCGCGGCCAGGGGGGCATGCCGCGGCTACCAGGCTTGTGGGCCCCTGGTAGCTCACCTCTCGCACTTCTTTCGCCCAGTATTTTTTATATATTCCCAAAAAATTCCGCGTTGTTTTCAGGGCATTGGGAGTTGCGCAGAATAGAGGACTCAGACTTGCTCCTTTTCCAGTCCAGAATTCCAGCTGCCGGTATTCTCCTTCTTCAAATAAACCTTGCAAAATAAGAGAGAAAAGGCATAAGTATGGTACCACAAAGTATAATAACAGTCCATAAAGCGATAAATATCAACAAGAAATCATGATGCAAAATGGACGTATCAACTCCCCCAAGCTTAAACCTCGCTTGTCCTTAAGCGAAAACCAATATCCATAAACATGTCCACATGTTTAGAGATGAAGGTTTTGATAAAACATAATACAGACATGAGGGCATCATGATCAGACATAGAACAACAATAGATCATAAAGATTCTTATGGAAAGTAACAATTCCTTCACAAAGCAAAGTATGAATCAAAAACCTTACCGAGAAGTAGCCAACAACAGTCCATAGTCATTGAAGCAATTGCAATTTATCATAACATCAGAAAGAGTCAAATAAGAGCTTGTAAAGCAAATCCACATACTCAATCATCTCTTTTGTTTTCCACAATTGTTTCAACTCACGTGGTACTCATGGTATCAAAGTTTCAGTTGGACACAGATAAAGATAGGGGCTTATAATTTTGCCTCCCAACCATTTACCTCAAGGGTAAAGTCAAAAATAATAAAGCATAAGTACTCATCTCCAAGTTGATATATGAATATAGATCTTTCCCTAGCATATGACATTCACCAAGATGAAGACGGAATAGGGAATTGGTGTTGATCACCATGACTTTCACAAGGACAAAAGTAAAGGTACAAGATAGGCCCTTCGTAGAGGGAAGCATAGGTTGTCATTCGCTTTTAAGGTTTGGATATACGACCTCTTAGTGTAAGGGAACGTCACTTTATATTGCCCCCTGTGATAAAGAACTTTATTATGCAGTCTGTCGCTTTTATGTCTTCGTCATCACAGGTTCGTACAAAGCTTATTTTCCACACACTAATAAATCATACATACTTTAGATATCAAGTTTTTATTGCTTGCACCGATGACAACTTACTTGAAGGATCTTACGCAATCCAAAGGTAGGTATGGTGGACTCTCATGGCAAAACTGGGTTGAAGGTTTATGGATGCACAAGTAGTATTTCTACTTAGTACGGAAGTTTTGGCTAATATGAGGTGGAAGCAATCATGACATGCTAAGGGATCTCTAGATATATAACATTGTTTGGAATCAAGCAAACACAATTCATTATGTTGTCTTCCTTGTCCAACATCTACTTCTAAGCATGTAATAGTTTGGTGAGTGCTCACAATTATAGAAAGTGTCTAAGATGATATATTTATATGTGAACCTCTCTTTCCTTATTACTTCTTATTAATTGCAACAATGACTGGGGTCTATGTTGTTCTATTCTCAACAAGTTTCAATCATCATACTTGTTATATGTAAAGCTATCACTTTCCATAAGATCATCTCATGATCTTTCATGCTATCGTTCTTTTCATACTTTTGATCACGGCACAAAACAAAGCCCTTGACTAAGATACTCTTTATTATATAGCTCGCAAGCTCGAATACATCGGGGGAGACACAAGGCAAAAGACTCAAACTAAACACTAAAGACTTATCCTACTAAGAGAAGAAAGTAAAAACTGAAAAAGAAAGAACTAAAACAAAGGTAAAAGCAAAAGATATAAAGGTGATACGATACCAGGGCAACTCCCCCAAGCTTGGCACAAGCCAAGGGAGTTGCCCATACCAATGCTTAGTTATCTTCCTTTGGTGGTGATGGTGGTGGAGTTGCAACATGAGTTTGATCCTCCGTCTTCCAAGGCATAGGTGCACCATCATGGTAGGATGAACGAGTCGCCGGAATCCTCAAATCTGCAGCCAACCGTATTGATTTAAATCTATACTCATACTCACAGTTTTGGTTCTGCAGGTCATAGATCTGTCCCTGGAGTTGATCAACCCTGTCATAGAGCCTGGAGAGGTGCTTCCCAATGTCATTGGCATCCATCTTGTGCTTGTTGGTGAACTCCGTGATCATCATGTGGTTGGCGTTGAGTCCATGCTCTACCATTCCTTGGCACTTGAAGACTTGTTGCTCCATTGCTTCGAGCCTCGTCTCCACGCTTCCAGTCTTCCTAGGCCCCTCAACATCACGGATGTGCAACATCCCCTCACGCATCTCAATAGATTGAGGGTGTTGTAGCACTTCCGTGAGCTAAGGATTGATGACCTTCTCGAAGATCTTGTCCTTAGGAGCTTTTGGGGAAGTCATGACGATCTAGATCTGCAACAAAAGCAGGCTCGAAACAAAAAACAGAGGAAAACTGCGTGATACGGAGATCAAAACCCTCGGACGTACATATAATGATTTTTTCTGGACCACAAGGAGTGCTCCGCAAGAAAACGGAGTCCGGGAGGCACACGAGGATCCCACAAGCCCTGTAGCCGCGCCCAGGGGGGAGGCCGCGGCTACCAAGCTTGTGGCCGCCTCGTGCGCTCTCGGGATTGCTTTTTATTTTTCTATTTTTTCATAAATTCCAAAACGGAGAAAATTTCCTACTGGAAAATTTTTGGAGTCCAATTACTTACGAAACACATACCTCTTCGTTTTTAGAGTCTGAAACAGGCTGATAAACATCCCTTATGTACTGCTCTGGAGTTATGATATTGATGATATTGCTCTCAACATTTATGGGAGTACCAGAGATATAATGCTTGATTCTTTGCCCATTTACCACTCTAGGAAAATTACCTTCCGTGTTATTGATTTTGATGGCACCGGAACGATATACTTCCTCGACAACGTAGGGACCTTCCCATTTAGAGAGAAGCTTGCCTGCGAAGAATCTTAAGCGAGAATTGTATAGCAGGACATAATCACCTACATTGAACTCACGTTTTTGTATTCTGTTATCGTGCCATCTCTTAACCTTTTCCTTGAACAACTTGGCATTCTCATATGCCTCGGCCCTCCATTCATCTAATGAGCTGATATCAAACAACCGCTTCTCACCGGCAAGTTTGAAATCAAAGTTGAGCTCTTTGATTGCCTAATAAGCTTTGTGTTCTATCTCAAGAGGTAAATGACAGGCCTTACCGTAAACCATTTTATACGGCGACATGCCCATGGAATTGTTATAAGCACTCCTATAAGCCCATAGTGCATCGTCAAGTTTGCTAGACCAATTCTTTCGAGATCTATTGACAGTCTTTTGTAAGATCAATTTGATCTCCCTATTACTCAACTCCACTTGACCACTAGACTGAGGATGATAAGGAGATGAAACTCTATGGTTGACATCATACTTAGCGAGCATCTTGCGGAAAACACCATGAATGACGTGTGAACCGCCATTAGTCATCAGATATCTAGGGACTCCAAATCTTGGGAAAATGAATTCTTTAAGCATCTTAATAGAGGTGTGGTGATCAGCATTTCTAGTGGGGATAGCTTATACCCACTTAGTGACGTAATCAACAGCGACTAAGATGTGAGTATACCCATTGGAACTCGGGAAGGGTCCCATATAATCAAAGCCCCAGACATCAAATGGTTCAATGACAAGTGAATAGTTCATAGGCATTTCCTGACGTTTACTGATGTTCCCTATTCTTTGGCATTCGTCACAAGACAAGACAAACTTAGGGGAATCCTTGAAGAGAGTGGGCCAATAGAAACCTGATTGCAATACCTTATGAGCCGTTCTATCTCCAGCATGGTGTCCTCCGTAGGCTTCAGAATGACACTTCTGCAGGATCTGTACCTGTTCATGTTCATGCACACAACATCTAATAACACCATCTACTCCTTCCTTATAAAGGTGAGGATCATCCCAAAAGTAGTGTCTCAAATCAAAGAAGAATTTCTTCTTTTGCTAGTAGGTGAAACTGGGTGGTATGTATTTGGCTACGATATAGTTTGCGTAATCAGCATACCACGGTGCACTATGTGAAGTGCGGATGACATTCAATTGCTCATCGGAAAGCTGTCATCAATAGGTCGTGGGTCATCAAGGACATTCTCTAGCCTGGAAAAGTTATCTGCTACAGGGTTATCAGCACCCTTTCGGTCAACAACGTGCAAATCAAATTCCTGTAGCAGGAGAACCCATCTGGTTAGCCTAGGCTTAGCGTCCTTCTTCTCCATAAGGTACTTAATAGCAGCATGATTAGAGTGAATAATGACATTGGAGTCAACTATATAAGATCTGAACTTTTCACATGCAAACACGACTGCTAAAAATTCCTTCTCCGTAGTGGCATAGTTTCTTTGGGCACTGTCTAGAGTTTTACTAGCGTAGTGAATGACATTCAAATTCTTGTCATCTCTTTGTCCTAGAACATCACCAACAGCATAATCACTAGCATCACACATGATTTCAGAGGGCAAGTTCCAATCAGGTGGTTGAACAATAGGTGCGGTTATCAAGGCCTTCTTAAGTATTTCGAAAGCTTCCTCACAATCCTCATCAAAAACAAAAGGAACATCCTTCTGCAAGAGGTTGGTAAGAGGCCTCGAAATCTTAGAGAAGTCTTTAATGAACCTTCTATAGAAACCAGCATGACCTAGGAAACTTCGTATACCTCTGATATCTATGGGGCAAGGCATTTTCTCAATTGCATCAACCTTAGCCTTATCAACTTCAATGCCTTTTTCACAGATTTTGTTTCCTAAGACGATGCCTTAATTAACCATGAAGTGGCACTTCTCCCAGTTCAAGACGAGGTTGGTATCTTTGCATCTCTGTAAGACTCGATCAAGGTTGCTGAGGCAACCGTCAAAGAAAGAACCGTAAACGGAGAAATCATCCATGAAAATCTCAACAATCTTTTCACAGAAGTCAGAGAATATTGCCATCATACATCTTTGAAAGGTGGCAGGTGCATTGCATAAGCCAAAAGGCATACGTCTATAAGCAAAGGTACCGAAGGGGCAGGTGAAAGTGGTTTTCTCCTGATCAGATTGTGCAACAGGTATTTGTGAGAAACCTGAATAACCGTCTAGAAAGCAGAAGTGTGTATGTTTAGATAGCCTTTCTAGCATTTGGTCGATAAACGACAAAGGATAATGGTCTTTCCTGGTTGCCTTGTTCAGTTTTCGGAAGTCTATCACCATCCTATAGCCAGTAATAATCCTATGTGGGATTAGTTCATTCTTATCATTAGGAACGACGGTGATACCTCCCTTCTTAGGTACGCAATGTACTGGACTTACCCAATCACTATGAGCAATAGGATAAATGATTCCTGCTTCCAGAAGCTTTATTATATCTTTTCTCACGACCTCTTTCATCCTAGGATTTAACCTCCGTTGATGATCAGCGACTGGCTTAGAATCATGATCGGTTTTAATCTTGTGCTCACATAGAGTGGGACTAATACCCTTAAGATCATCAAGAGTATATCCAATAGCAGCACGGTGCTTCCTCAAAGTTTTTAATAACTTCTTCTCTTCGTGATTCGAGAGGTGAGCACTAATTATAATAGGATATATCTCCTTCTCATCAAGATAGGCATACTTAAGTGTATCTGGTAACTGTTTTAGCTTGAACACAGGATCACCCTCTTGTGGGGGAGGATCCCCAAGAAATTCAACAAGAAGATTATTATTAAGAATAGGATATTGTTCTAAAACAATTTTATCTATCTCATCTCTTTCATCCATATGCATATCATTTTCATGCTCAAGCAGATATTGCTCTAAAGGATCCGTAGGAGGCACGGCAATAGAGGCAAGAGCAATGATTTCATCCCTACCAGACGACTCTTTTTCATGGGGTTGTCTTCCAGACTTCGAGAAGTTAAATCCATGAGACACACCCTCGAAACTAACTGTGATAGTCTGTTTAACGCAATCAATATGAGCATTGACAGTGTTGAGAAAGGGTCTACCAAATATGATGGGACAAAAGCTATCTTGTGCAGTAGCAAGGACGAGGAAATCAGTAGGATAATTCGTCTTACCACACAGGACTTCTACGTCTCTCACAATTCCCACAGGGTAGATAGTGCCTCTATTAGCTAGCGTAATAGTGACATCAATGGGTTCTAACTCAGCAGGTGCAATCTCATCTTTGATTTCATCATATAGGGACCGGGGTATTGCACTAACACTAGCACCCATGTCACATAAACCATGATAACAGTGATCTCCCATCTTGACAGAAACAACGGGCAGGCCAACTACAGGTCCATATTTGTCTTTCGCGTGAGGTCTAGCAATTCTAGTGGAATCCTCACAGAATTTGATAATATGCCCGTCTATGTCTTCGGCTAAGAGATCTTTGATAATAGCAACACTAGATTCAACTCTAATTTCCTTAGGGGGTGCAAGTGGTCTAATGTAACCCCTATGTATCACAGTTGGAGCTTCAGAATAATCCTTTTTCCTAGCAGGGTAAGGTGGTTTCTCAGTGTAGGCACAAGGAACAATACGATCATTATAGGCAATGACTTTCTCTTCAACTAGATTGGGTTTAACTATGTTGACTTCTACAGGAGGATGATACTTAAACCACTTCTCTTTGGGAAGATCAATATGAGTAGCAAAAGATTCAAATAGAGAAGCTACTATCTGAGAGTCAAGTCCATACTTAGCGCTAAAATCTCTAGAAGTGTTTGTTTCAACAAAAGATTTAACGCAATCAAACTAGAAATTCATACCTAACTCCTTACCTTCTTCAAGCTCCCAATCTTCAGAGTTACGTTTGATTCTTTCCAATAAATTCCACTTGTGGTCAGTATCCTTCTTCATAAAAGAACTGGTACAAGAAGTGTCAAGCATGGTATGATCTTCATGAGAAAGCCGAGCATAAAAGTTTTGAGTGATAATTTCTCTCGAGAGCTCATGATTGGGGCATGAATATATCATTGATTTAAGACTCTCCCAAGCTTGAGCTATGCTTACCCTGTGATGAGGCCAAAAGTTATAAATATAATTCCGATCACGATGTACTAAATGCATAGGATAAAACTTTTGATGAAATTCCAATTTCAACCGATTGTAGTCCCATGATCCAATATCATCACATAGCCTATACCATGTCAACGCCTTATCCTTCAAAGATAAAGGAAATACTTTCTTCTTTACCTCATCCTCGGGCAAACCTGCAAGCTTAAATAAACCACAAACTTCATCTACATAAATTAGATGCAAGTCTGGATGTGATGATCCATCTCCTGTAAAAGGATTAGCCAGTAGTTTCTCAAGCATACCCGAAGGAATTTCATAAAAGATATTTTCAGTAGGTACCTTAGGTTGAGGAGCAACTCCTCGTGCTTCCGTTCATGGTGAAGATACCCCGACCAAATTCCTCAAAGGAACAGTTTCCATAGTGACAAGTGACAATAAATTTCAGCACAATATATAAATGTTTCCTTACCAAATTCCACTTACCAAAGGCGCTTCCCTCCCCGGCAACGGCACCAGAAAAGAGTCTTGATGACCCACAAGTATAGGGGATCAATCGTAGTCCTTTCTATAAGTAAGAGTGTCGAACCCAATGAGGAGTAGAAGGCTCTGATAAACGGTTTTCAGCAAGGTAATAATTGCAAGCACTAAAAGTAGTGGTAACAAGTGATGGTGTAGTGAGGTGAAACGTAGCAGGTGAAAAGTAACAAGTAACAAGTAATATCAACGGTGCAGAAAAGTGGCCCAATCCCTTTTGTAGTGTTGGAAATATGCCCTAGAGGCAATAATAAAATGGTTATTATCATATTTCCTTGTTCGTGATAATCGTCTATTGTTCATGCTATAATTGTATTAATAGGAAGCAGTAATACATGTGTGAATAAATAGATCACAATGTGTCCCTAGCAAGCCTCTAGTTGGCTAGCTCGTTAGTCAATAGATGATCATGGTTTCCTGGTCATGGGCATTAGATGTCATTGATAATGGGGTCACATCATTGGGAGAATGATGTGATGGACAAGACCCAATCCTAAGCGTAGCACTAGATCGTATTGTTCGTATGCTAAAGCTTATCTAATGTCAAGTGTCTTTTCCTTCGACCGTGAGATTGTGAAACTCCCGGATACCGTAGGAGTGCTTTGGATGTATCAAACGTAACTGGGTGACTATAAAGGTGCACTACGGGTACCTCTGAAAGTGTCTGTTGGATTGGTACGAATCGAGATCGGGATTTGTCACTTCGTGTGACGGAGAGGTATCTCTGGGCCCACTTGGTAGAACATCATCATGAGATCAATGTGACTAACGGAGTTAGTCACACGATGACATGCTACAGAACGAGTAAAGAGACTTACCGGTAACGAGATTGAACAAGGTATAGGTATACCGACGATCGAATCTCGGGCAAGTTCTATATCGACAAACAAAGGGAATTGTATACGGGATTGATTGAATCCTTGACATCGTGGTTCATCCGATGAGATCATCGTGGAGCAAGTGGGAGCCACCATGGGTATCGAGACCCCGCTGATGGTTATTAGCCGGAGAGGTGTCTCGGTCATGTGTGCCTGTCTCCCGAACCCGTAGGGTCTACACATTTAAGGTTCGATGACGCTAGGGTTATAGGGAATTGTTATACGAGGTTATCGAAAGTTGTTTGGAGTCCCGGATGAGATCCTGTACGTCACGGGGAGCTCCGGAATGGTTCGGAGGTAAAGATTGATATATAGGACAGATGGTTTCGGACACCGGAAGTGTTTCGGGCGTCACCGGTAACGTACCGGGACCACCGGAGGTGGCCCCGAGGGTCCACCGGAAGGGGGCAACGACCCCAGGAGGCTAGATGGGCCAAGTGCGGGAGGGAACCAGCCCCTAGGTGGGCTGGTGCGCCCCCCACACTCAGCCCAAGGCGCAGAAGGTGGAAAGGGGGGGGGGAACCCTAGGCGCTGGTGGGCCTAAGGCCCACCTAGGGGTGCGCCTCCCTCCCCCCTTGCCTTGGCCGCCGCACCTCCCGTCTGGGGGGCTGCCGCACCACCTAGGGTGGGAACCCTAGGGTGGCACCCCCTCCCCTCCTCCTATATATAGTGGGCACTTTTGGGCTTTTGGAGACACAGTTTTCCCTCTCCCTCGGCGCAGCCCTGCTCTTCTTTCTCCTCCTCTGTGCCAGTGCTTGGCGAAGCCCTGCTTGGAGACCTCGTCTCTCCATCGACACCATGCCGTCGTGCTGCTGGAGACCTTCCCCAACCTCTCCCTCCTCCTTGTTGTATCAAGGTGCGGGAGACATCACCGGGCTGCACGTGTGTTGAACGCGGAGGTGCCGTAGTTCGGCACTAGATCGGAATCACACTGCAATCTGAATCGCCGCGAGTACGACTCCATCAACCGCGTTCTAGCAACGCTTCCGCTTAGCGATCTTCAAAGATATGAAGATGCACTCACCCTCTCTCGTTGCTGGTCTCTCCATAGGAAGATCTGAATATGCGTAGGAAAATTTTGAATTTATGCTACGTTCACCAACATGTAGCAAGGGACAAGCCGGAACAAAGTCTTATAGGAGGAAAAACGCTCCCGAGGACACACGAGAATTTCTGTCATGCTAGTTTTCATCATGTTTATATGATTCACTTTCGTTACTTTGATAGTTTGACATGTGGGTGGACCGGCGCTTGGGTACTTCCCTTACTTGGACAAGCATCCCACTTATGATTAACCCCTCTCGCAAGCATCCGCAACTACGAAAGAAGAATTAAGACAAAGTCTAACCATAGCATTAAACTAGTGGATCCAAATCAGCCCCTTACGAAGCAATGCATAGACTAGGGTTTAAGCTTCTGTCACTCTAGCAACCCATCATCTACTTACTACTCCCCAATGCCTTCCTCTAGGCCCAAATAATGGTGAAGTGTTATGTAGTCGATGTTCACATAACACCTCTAGAGGAAAAGCAACATACAACATATCAAATTATCGAACAAATACCAAATTCGCATGACTACTATTAGCATGACTTATCCCATGTCCTCAGGAACGAAAGTAACTACTCACAAAGCATAATCATATTCATGACCAGAGAGGTGATGAGTAGCATCAAGGATCTGAACATAAACTCTTCCACCAAGTAATCCAACTAGTATCAACTACAAAGAGTAATCAACACTACTAGCAACCTTACAAGTACCAATCGGAGTCGCGAGACGGAGATTGGTTACAAGTGATGAACTAGGGTTTGGAGATGAGATGGTGCTGATGAAGATGTTGATGGAGACGAGTCCCCTCCGATGAGAGAGTGTTGGTGATGACGATGGCGATGATTTCCCCCTCCGGGAGGGAAGTTTCCCCAGCAGGATCGTCCTGCCGGAGCTCTAGATTGGTTCTGCTCAAGTTCCACCTCGTGGCGGCAGCGCTTCCTCGAAAAAGCTCCGCCCTGATTTTTTTCCGGACGAAACCCTTCATATAGCGGAAGAGGGGGGCCAGTGGGCCACCAGGGTGCCCACAAGCCCTGTAGCCGCGACCAGGGGGGCAGGCCGCGGCTACCAGGCTTGTGGGCCCGTGGCAGCTCCCCTTTGGCACTTCTTTCGCCTAGTATTTTTTTATATATTCCCAAAAAATTCCACGTTAATTTTGAGGGAATTTGGAGTTGCACAGAATAGAGGACTCAGACTTGCTCCTTTTCCAGTCCAGAATTCCAGCTGCCGGTATTCTCCCTCTTCAAATAAACCTTGCAAAATAAGAGAGAAAATGCATAAGTATGGTACCACAAAGTATAATAACAGTCCATAAAGCGATAAATATCAACATGAAAGCATGATGCAAAATGGACGTATCGGTAATACCTACACCTCCAATGTTTTCCCTGTGGGGTTCAAATGGGGTTTTCTCCAGAAACAGAATGAGAACAATGAGGTGGTGAGATATAAATCAAGGCTCGCAGCACAAGGTTGCACGTAGGAACCCGACATTGATTTCAATGAAACATACTCTCCAGTAATGAGTGGAACCACTTTCCGATATCTTATACCTTTGGTAGTGTAAAATTGTCTATCCATGCAGTTGATGGACGTCGTGACCGCATATATTTACGTGTCACTAGATTCGGACATATATATAAAGGTTCCTGATGGAATCTTTTTCTTGAATAAAAGTGCAAAACGCAACATGTATTGTGTAAAGTTGAATAAGTCATTATATGGCTTCAAGCAGTCGGGACGGATGTGGTACAACTGATTAAGTGAGTTCCTTCTTCAGAGGGGTACTCCAATAGTGATGATTGCCCATGTGTCTTCATCAAGAAGTCCTCTACAGGATTTTGCATCATTTCTATGTACATTGATGATCTCAACATCATTGGCAACACACCAGTTATTGATGAAGCACACAATCACCTAAAGATGGAATTTGAGATGAAGGATTTGGGTAAAACTATATTTTTTAGATATCCAACTTGAGCACCTTCCCTCACGAATCATGGTACACCAAGCTGTATATATCCATAAAATATTGGAGAAATTCAATATGGACAAATCATATTCATCTAAAACTCCTATGGTGGTTCGGTCTCTAGACATAGAGAAAGATCCGTTCAGGCGAAGGGATGATGGAGAAGAGGTGTTGGGACCTGAAGTTTCATACCTCAGTGCCGCTAGAGCGTCTAAGTATCTTGCAAATTGCACAAGACATGATATTGCATTTGAAGTGAATCTACTTTCTAGACACAACACAACTCCCGCCAAAAATCATTGGAATAGAGTGAAGATCATCTTTTGATATATCCAAGGCACAAAGGACATTGGCCTATTTTTCAGCTCCAAAGAAATCTGGAATATATGATTGGATACACACATGACGACTATTTGTGTGATCCCCATAATGTCAGATCACAGACCAGCTTTGTGTTCCTGCATGGTGGTAGTGCTATATCATGGAAGTCTTCTGAAAGCACAATTGCTCCCTAAAGTGGTTTTTATAATCGATCACAACATATGCATCATTAGACTAATGATCTTACCCAAGTATATTTCAGAGAAGTTCAAAGATGCCTTGGCTATAGGTTTGTGAGGAGAAGCCCCTTGATACAAGGAAAAGTAGGATTGGTTCAAGCTTCAAGCAAGAGGAATCTACATTTTACATTTGTGAGAAATCACTTTGAGTCCATAGGAAACCCAATATTATTAAAAGGGGGTGAGGTATTATGATGAATTGGTTGATCAAGTGCTTAGAGGTAGCCACCAAAAATATTCACTCATTCTCCCACAAGATATTTCTCTCCAGAGCCATATCAGCAAAATCGATGCCACCAACTATTTCCACTCGGCCCTACCGATTTTCCACTAGACAAATCCTATGCCAAACCCTACCATCTCGGTACCACCAACTTTCACATCGGTGCCACCGAGATTCCGTGACCAACTTTCTGTTGAGAAGATTTCAAGAATCGGAATTTGCGTGTTTGAAACCGGTCTCGCCGAAATTTGGAAACTGGTCTTGGTTATCATATCGGTACCACTGAGATTCATATATCGGTCTCACCGAGAATTCAAAAGTTGCCGCATTTTGTGCAACTTGGTACCACCGAGATTCATTTTGGTGTCACCGAGTTGGGCAATATTTTTGTAACGATTGGATTTTGGGAGATGCCTATATATACCCCTCCACCTCCTCTCATTCGTAGAGGAAGCACTCAGAACACACACCCACTTGCCAGATCCATATTTTTGTGAGAGAGCCACCTACTCAAGGGAGCGTCCTACTTCGTGTTGTGGAGTTGAACCAAGAAGCTTGTAAGGGCAAGGAGATCGCCTACTTCATGAAGATCTACCGTGAGTGAGGCTAGTTTTGTGTGGATGGAAGTCATGGTGGAATAGACAAGGCCGCTTCTTCGTTGACCCCTTATGAGTGGAGCCCTCCATGGACTCTCAGAGTCGTTACCCTCCGTGGGTTGAAGTCTCCACTAACATGGACGTACGATAGCACCACCTATCGAAACCACACGAAAAATTATGGTGTCAACCTTTGTGTTTGATCTTCTTACTTTACCCTCTACATTATAGTTGCATGTCTTTACTTTTCGCTGCTACACTCTTAGATATGCATGTGTAGGGTGAACTTGACTAGTCATAATTGCTAAAACTGGCCCACAACTAAAATTGGGAAAAGGCTAAGTTTTTATCTTGTCAAGTAGTCTACTCACCCCCCTCTAGACATACTTTCGATCCTACAAGTGGTATAAGAGCTTTGGTGTCCATTGCATTGATTTCACAATCTAGGAGAGTATGGCTTCTAGTGAGGGAAATTATCACCGTAGCGGTCCATATTTCGATGGTACAAACTTTGCTAGTTGGAAGCATAAGATGAAAATGCATATTCTTGGTCATAATCCTGCCTTTTGTGTTGGGGATATAACCCCGAGGTATAACCCGCCCTGCTGGGCCGGCTCATATCGTGGAGGCTTAAAGTCTACACTCAAGATGGGCCTTGGTGTTCTTGAATAGAGTTACAAGGCGGCTTACAGAGTAAGCCGGCAGGTGGCCCACGACATGAAGATGGCAACTAATGGCCCATGAGGTGGAGAGTCATGAGGAGTTTCCTTGTTTAGGAGGCAAGGCGAGTTAGAGGCGTATCGGGTCACAAATCATAGCACGACCCGGATCTCTTGTAAACCGTGGGTCTCGACCTGTATATAAAGGCGAGCCTGTGAGGTCAATGGGGTTAAGTTACAATCCATCAATAGCTAGGTCAAGTGAGTACGCTCCCTTGTAATCGATATCCTCATCAATATACACAAAGTAGGACATAGGCTTTTACCTCCATCTGAGGGGTGAACCTGGGTAAATTCGTCTCTCATTCCCGATCAACCCCTTTGAGTCGCCACATAGCTACAATGGCCTCACCACTAAGTCCTCTCACGAGGACATCTGTCGTGATAAAACCACGACAGTTGGTGCCCACCATGGGGCCCTCGCACGATGGACTTGAGTTCTCAAAGGGAGCCCTTCCAGGGTTCAGGAGCTACGTGGTTGGTCTAATGACCAAGAGACACCGTGGAAGGCACTACATCGACAACTCGAGCTGGGGTCCCAAGGCCAATTCAATCGAGTCTAGATACCGGGTCCCCTTCGGCAAGATCCACGTATTCATCGGCAAAGTCAGCGCATCAGTACCTGAGCCGGACATCTACACCGACGTCGTGAAGCCGGATCGGCACGCCCGAGCCGGCCACGTCAAGCCGGCCAGCATCACATATTCGTAGGCTTCACACAAGGGATCGGCCTCCCGGATGAGTCAACAGCTAGCAGGGATACCCATGTTAACTCCGATGGCGAGTGATCCATGGGGGAAACGTGATCGATCTGCCCCCTCTTCAATGGGAGACTTAGGGGGCTTCCCCGAGATAGAAATCTGTGAGGAGTCACGAGAACCGCCCCGCCAGGTCACCATCTACATGGCGGGAGCCGCAACAGCTCACGACCTGCCAGGAACAGTCACCGCAAATGGAGCCAGCGGGTTAGGCAAGACGTCGACTCAGGCCATGATGGATCAAATGGGGGAGATAGCAAAACTAATGGCAACCCCGGTCACTGCGGAAAACCAGGAGGAGCACAATATGGAACTGATAAAGCTTTGTGAGGAGATGGCTAAGGTACAATGAGAGATTGACGTTGAGAGCACCTCGATGGCAGAACTACATGCTCGAATCAGTAATGAGTCCGAGCGGTTGAAGGCCGAGGCTTGGTAGTTGGAGCGTCGCCGGAACGGCTCTGATGTGGTACACCAGAGGAGACATCGGACTCGGCTTCTGGTAGATCTTGAGCCATCTCACTTATTCACTAGCCCACACACGCCAGAGGCAGAGCGAGACCCCCCTCGTCACACAAATCAACTGATTGAGTTGGCTCAGCCTCCACCAGCACGGTCGCCGACTCAATGGTTCCAGACACCGTAGGGCTACTTCTCCAACCCTGTTGATAATATGCTAGTTGCAACACGTAACCTGGAGTTGCTCCCCATCCATGGAAACACCCCGATTGAGGTCGAGGCTAGGAATGCAATCGAGATGTTGAAAACCGTAGTGGTACAACAGGCGCAATTTTCATATAGTCATGATCGGGTGCACTCCATGCCGTATGCCAGCCGCAGCAGGAGCCGCCATGAGGAGTCCCCAGCAAACTCCAGTAGTGGTCGCCGCATGTCAAGCCGCAAACTCCAGTAGTGGTCCCCAGCAAACTCCATGCCCAAGAACTTGTGGACGTGGCTCGAGCCGCATGTCAAGCGGAAGCCGAAGCAACATCAACACTCGCGGGGCAGGTGGCTCCGGCCCACCCCCAGCCGATGCCCATGCCTAGCGGGTGAAGTAGCAGAACCGAAGGGGTCCCATGTTTGTCTGTGTCTCTCTGCAATGAACGCATGCCCAAGGACTTCAAAGGCCCTCTCAAGGTGCCCAATTCTACAACACATCTTAAGCCGATGGCATGGATCGAGAGTTATGAGCTTGCCATGGACATGCTTGATGCTAGCGATGCGGTCTGTGCCAAGTACCTTATGATGATGCTGGAAGGGCCGGCTCAAACATGGCTGAAAAACCTGGCTCCCACTTCCATAAACACTTGGGCAGAGTTGATCGAACGATTTATCCAAAACTTCCAGGGGACCTGCAAACGGCCAATGACGATTGTGGATCTGCAGCATTGTGTTCAATGATCTACCGAATCAGCGCGCCACTCAACACACCGAGTTGCTGAAATCATACACTCATCAGATGGCATCACACCTCCTCAGGCCGTCCTAATTTTGGAGAAGAATTTCCACTTTCCTCCACTGGTCCTGAAGCTTTGCCGTTTGAAGCAAAATGTGCAGGACATGGGCGAGTTAATGGTCACTCTCACTAGATACACCGAGTCAGATGGCACGAAGTATACCGGCTCATATGAGGACAAAGCCATCAAGAGCAAGAAAGGCCATGGTGCCAAGGGTCATTATCAAAACCCTAGACACAATGGGAACCCAACAGGTCAAGGAAAATGAAGGCAGCACAATGGTGGGTCAGACTTTGTAGACAATACCAATACTAGTTTCAAAAACCAGCGTCAGAACACTCCTTTTAGAGGAGCTTACAATTAGAGAAAACCGCACAATTACGAGGCCATGCTCAAGGCACCTTGTCCCAAGCATAGTACCCCAGATACCCCGTCTACTCATTCCTTGGAAAATTGCTATGTTATGTAGGAATTTCGTCTCCACGCCTCTAGGGACCATCAAGGAGGCAATGGTGGTGGACATCCGGGTCACCATGGTCCTCGCGGGTCACATAGGGGCTCATCCGGCAGGTTCCCTGGATCCAGTTTCCAAGGTCAAGGCGGCTCGAGGAATGGCAATGGACAACACTCTCGTCAGAATAATCAACACCTTAATTCTCAGGGCAGGTTTCAGAGCAACCCTAAGCAGTTGAATAGTGGTCATTACCATGTTTCCACCACCATCACCTGCAGGCGGGACAACAAACTCAAACAGAGAGCCATCAATGTGGTTGAACCGACGGTTCCCACATATCTCAATTCGTCCGAACAACCAATCACTTGGAGTAGGGATGATCACCCTTCCCGGGTCGATAACCCCGGTGGTCTAGCTTTTGTGGTGGCGCCTCAGGTTGGTGGATACAACCTCACAAAGGTTCTCATGGATGGCGGGAGCAGCATCAATATCTTGTACTATGACACCTTCCGGTGGATGAACCTTTTTGAGGACAGCCTATTGCCATCGACAACGGTCTTTCATGGTATCGTTCCGGGGAAATCGGAATACCCGGTTGGACGGATCAAGTTAAGCGTCGCTTTTGGTGATGAATTTAACTACAGACGTGAAGCCTTTGAGGTGGTCAAGATCAAGAGGCCTTATCATGCCTTTTTGGGCGGTCGGCTTACGCTCGCTTTATGGCCCGACCCTGTTATGTTTACCTTAAACTCAAATGTCGGGTCTCAATGGTACCATTACTGTAAATGGAAGCCGAAAGATAGCTCGGGAGTGCAAGGAAGGGGATGCAGCTTATGCAGAGTCGGCGTGCGCAACTAAGGAGTTGGAGTTCTATGCAGCCAACGTTGACCCGACATACATGAGCCCCCTCAAGAAACCCACCACTCAGTCTGAGCCGCCTCTCAAGTTCCACTCAACTAACGATACCAAACGAGTCGATTTCACCCCAGGCGACTCTTCTAAGCTGTTCTATATGGGGACAGGCCTGGATCCCAAATAGGAAAGCACGCTCATTGAATTCATCCGTGAGAATCGGGACATCTTCGCATGGGAACCTTCTGACATGCCTGGAGTGCCAAGAGAATTCAGTGAGGACCACCTTAATGTGGATCCAAAGATGAAACCAGTACCACAATACCTCCGTCATTTTAACAAGGAGAGGTGCAAAGCCATTGGGGAAGAAGTCGCCCGGCTCCTAGCTGCCGGGTTTATTGTCGAAGTTTTTCATCCTGAGTGGCTAGCTAACCCGGTGCTTGTTTTGAAGAACAACGACACCTTTCGTATGTGTATTGATTACACCTATCTCAACAAAGCTTGTCCAAAGGATCCCTTTGCTCTTTCCCGTATCGATCAGATTATTGACTCTACGACAGGTTGTGAGTGCCTCTGTTTCCTGGACGCGTACTCAGGTTACCACCAGATCAAGATGGCTAAGGAGGATCATGAGAAGACGACTTTCATAACCCCTTTTGGCGCTTTCTGTTATGTCTCTACGCCTTTTGGACTTAAGAGCGCGGGAGGGACTTATGAACGCTATATCTAGAATTGCTTGCACATTCAGATTGGGCGCAACATTCATGCCTATGTTGATGATATTGTGGCAAAGTCTCAGAAGACGGAAACGCTCTTGGAGGATCTCAAGGAGACGTTTGATAATCTTCGAGTTTACCATATGAAGCTTAACTTGGCCAAGTGTGTTTTTGGTGTTCATAGGGGCAAGTTAGTGAGTTTCCTGGTGTCCGAACGAGGCATTAGAGCTAACCCGGATAAGATCAAGGCGATAACTTCACTAGGTAAGCCGGCCAATATCAACCAGGTCCAGTGCATGGCGGGTCGCATCACAGTGTTAAGCCGGTGCATAAGCAGCCTCGATGAAAAGGCAATCCCTCTTTATCAATTGCTCAAGAAGACAGATAATTTTGTTTGGACTAACGCAACTGATGAAGCCTTCGAAGCCCTCAAGAAGCAGCTGGCCAAGCCGCCCATTTTAGCCGCCCCGATCTACAAAGAGCCCATGCTCCTCTACATTGCCGCTAATTCTAAAGCAGCGAGTGTTGCAGTTGTCGTTGAATGCAAGTAAGAAGGAAAAGCGTATCCGGTTCAGCGGCCAATGTATTTCATTAGCGAAGTGCTGACGTCCAAACAACGATACCCACATTGGCAAAAGGTGGTATTTGGAATTTTTATGGCAAGCCGGAAGCTGAAGCACTACTTTTAGGAACATCCAATCACTATGGTCAGTTCTGCACTGCTTGGGGGCATCATACAGAACCGTGAGGCCACCACTCGAATTGCTAAATGGGCAATTATGTTTGGTCCCCACCACGTGAAGTAAACGCCGCGTACGGCCATCACGTCCCATGCACTGGTGGATTTCATCAACGATTGGACCGAGCTTCAAATCTCGAAAGGTAGGCCAGATAACACGTACTGGACTATACATTTTGATGGCTCCATGCAATTGGAAGGCTCCAGGGCTCTTGTAGTGTTATCCTCTCCATGGGGTGATAAATTCTGTTATGTTTTAAGCTCATTTTCCCCTGTACTAACAATGCACGTGATTATGAAGCTCTCATACATGGGCTCAGGATATCTAAGGAGATGAACCTTAGTCGGGTTAGATGCTTGGGCGACTCAGATTTGGTGGCTCAACAGGTCTCTCGGACTTGGGACTCAAAGGACCCGACGTGGAGTAGCCCAGGTGGCGGGTCACTTCCATGGCTACCACGTCGACCACATTGATCGCCAGCATAATGAGGTAGCTGACGCATTGTCACGCCTCGGATCTCAACGCAAGACGGTCCCCCCAATGTGTTCTTGGACGTCCTCCACAACCCCTCCGTGAAATTACCGTCTAAGGAGGGTATAGCCATCCCTGACCCAGAATCGCAGTTGGTGGCGGCTCTTTGGGAAATTCCTGACTAGACAGTACCATATTTAGCTTACCTCGCTTGAGGAGAGCTCCCAGTTGAGGAAGGCATCGCCCGACATATAATACGATGGTGTAGGTCTATGACTATTCATAAGGGTGAGTTGCACAATAGAAGTATTAGCGGTGATTTTCAACACTGTGTTTGCACTCAAGAAGGACGGGAAATTCTCAATGAGATCCATCCTGGCAACTGTGGGCACCATGCCGGATCACGATCTTTGGTGCCAAAAGCTTTCCTTCATAGATTTTACTAGTTAACAACTCATGAAGATGCAGATGATATAGTATGCAAGTGCGATGGATGTCAAAACTTCGCTCGACAAGCCCATGTGTTGGCTCAAGAATTGCGCATGATCCCTATCACTTGGTCGTTCGTAGTCTGGGGGCTTGATATGGTTGGTCCATTCAAGATGTCCTCTGACAAGAAGACTCACCTACTGGTGGCGGTTGACAAGTTTACCAAGTGGGTTGAGGCAGAACCTGTCAGCAATTGCGAGACCGAGACAACAATCATTTTTTAGAAAAAGCTGATTTTTTATTTTGGCTATACTCACAACATTATCACTAACAATGGTACGTACCAATTTGTCCAAGGGAGCCATGAAACAGTTTTGTTAGCATGAGCATATCTGGCTTGATGTGCCACCAATAGTGCACACATAGTCCAATGGGCAGGCCAAACGAGCTAATCATGAAATTTTGAGAGGTATTAAGCCCCGGCTCATGGTTCCATTGTAGCGTACCCCAGGATGTTGGGTCGAGGAACTCCCCGCAGTACTTTGGAGTATCACGACAAGTCCAGACAGATCCACTGGTTACACCCTCTTTTTCTGGTTTATGGAGCCGAGGCGGTACTACCAAGTGATATATGGCATGACTCTCCTCGAGTCGCCGCTTATGTTGAAGCAGACAACGAACAGGCACGTCAAGATTCCCTGGATTTCTTGGAGGAAGAGCGTGACTGGCCAACGGTGAGATCAGCTATATATCAGCAAGACATATGAAGCTAACATAGTCATAGAGTTAAGAGCCGGACTTTTCACGAGGGCGACTTAGTGCTTCGATTGATTCAAGATCACACAGGCATGCACAATCTTTCGCCACCCTGGGAGAGTCCCTTTGTCATTAGCAAAAGCCTTAAGAATGGTGCATATTACGTGATAGACCTTCGACCAGATACATACACATGTGAAGAGGAGAGAACCCGACCCTGGAACATCTCTCACCTTCGGCCTTATTATACTTAGAGCCATTGGATCCTCACTTATGTACCTCCCCCAACTTTTGTACATACCTTTTTATGTTTAAATACAATAAATTCGGCACCCCCGAAACTCGGGATCTCTGTCGTTTCAGCTTATACAATGAGCATGCGTCTTTATTATCAACCTAAGTCGCCCAAGAGGACGAGTCGCCATGATGCGACCATTCAAACATGGGTGCCATAAAGCCAAAGTGGACCAATTGCCATGTGATACGTCTCCAACGTATCTATAATTTATGAAGTATTCATGCCATGTTTATCACAATTTTATATGGTTTTGGTATGATTTGATTAGAACTAACCCGGATTGACGCTGTTTTTAGCAGAACTACGGTGGTGTTGTTTTTTGTGCAGAAATACAAGATCTCCAAATGCAACGAAACTTTATGGCAATTTTTATATAAGGAAAGAGCCCCGGGAAGCTTCGCCAAAGGACCAGAAGATGCTCAGGATGCCCACACAACAATGGGGCGCCCCCACCCCCTTGGGCGTGGGGTGATGTTGTGTGGGCCCCCTGAGGCTCCCCTTCAGATGAAACCAACGCCAAAAATTCACATATATATAAAACCTTCCGATGGATAACCTATAACTTGGACTCTGCTGATGCATGCCTCTGTATCCTCTGAAAACCAATCTTGACACTATTCTAGCACCCTACTGGCGGGGGGGAATCATCACCGAAGGCCATCTTCATCATCCTGGCGGTCGCCATCACAAGGAGGGAGTAGTCCACCCTCCAGGCTAGGGGTATGTACTAGTAGCTATGTGTTTGATCTCTCTCTATTTTGATCTTGAGATGTCACGAACTTGATGTATCGCGGGCTTTGTTAATATAGATGGATCATATGATGTTTCTCCCCTCTCTACCTTTTCTCTGATGAATTGAATCTTTTCCCTTTGAAGTTTTTTCTTATCGGATTGAATATTCAGGTTTGAGAACACATGATATATGTCTTGCATAAGAATACTCGAGGTGACAATGGGTATCATATTGATCCACTTGTTGTATGTTTTGGCACTCAAATTGCGGATTCCCGAGGTGACATTGGGGTAATCTACACATAGGGGTTGATGAACATTTTCATTATCTTTTCTCCGATAGAAACTTTGGGTTCTCCTTGTAATTATTTGTGTGGATTGAATATTATGATTATGAAGTTGTTTGATGCATGTCGTAGGATCAACTTACGGATACTTGTGGTGACATTATAATATTTAGGTGACATTAGAGTTGGTTGATGTATGTCATATGGTGCTATTTTAGTATGAACTCTAAGGCTATCTGTGACACTTATAGGAATAGCCCAATAGATCAATCAGAAAGAATAGCTTTGAGGTGGTTTCATACCCTACAAACAATTTCTATCTTATGTTCTCTGCTAATAGGAATTCGGGAGTGATTCTTTATTGCACTTTGAGGGATAATCATATGATCAAATATGTTAGCATTGTTGAGAGACTTCACTAGTGAAAGTATGTATCCTGGGCCTCATTTTCTATCACTACAATACCATTTGTGGTCCATTTTATTATTTACTACCTTGCTTTTTTTATTGTTCGCACTGCAAAAACTCATATCTACTATCCATACTGCACTTTTATCATCATGTCTTCGCCGAACTAGTGCACCGATACAATTTGCCATTGTATTGGGTGTGTTGGGGACACAAGATATTTATTGTATTTGACTGCAGGGTTTCTTGAGATAGACTATCTTCATCCTACGCCTCCCATGGGTAGATAAACCTTAGGTCATCCACTTGAGGTAAAATTGCTACTATCCTACAAAACTCTGCGCTTGGAGGCCCAACACGTGTCTACAAGAACAAGTTGTGTAGTAGACATCAAGCTCTTTTATGGCGCCGTTGCTGGGGAGGTAAGTGCTTGAAGGTATATCTTTAGATCTTGCAATCGAGTCTTTTAGTTTCTTGTTTTATCACTAGTTAGGTTTTGTAAAAGAAAACTAAAAAATGGAATTGAAGTTGCATGAAATGCTTTACCTTTATGATGTCTTTCTTGAAAATAAGGATTTTGAAAATTGTGCTCAGTTGATTGAAGAAGAATTCTATAAAATGTTTAATTTGAATGATGAGCATGATTTCAATGTTGTTTGTATGCTTTCTATGAATATCCATGATGCTAATGATGTGGAAAGTCACAAGCTTGGGGATCCTATGTTTGATCAAGATGATATTTTTAGTCCCCCATGTTTTGATGAGAAAATTTATTATGATGAAAGCATGCCTCCTATTTATGATGATTATTGTGAGGACATGTATGCTATAAAGAATAATGATGAAACTTGTCATCATGATTTTTATTTTCAATTGGATTATGTCAATCAAGTTTCTCATGATAGTTATTTTGTTGAGTTTGCTCCCACTATTATTGATGAGAAGAAATTTTCTTGTGTGGAGAGTAATAAATTTTCTATGCTTGTGGATCATGAAAAGAATGCTTTATGAGATGGTTATATTGTTGAATTCATTCATGATGCTACTGAAAATTATTATGAGAGAGGAACATATGCTTTTACTTATCTCAAAAATATCAAGTTTCCTCTTTATGTGTTGAAAGTTTTGAAGTCATGCTTGTTTTGAATTCCTATGCCAGTTGATTCTTTATCCAATAAATTATTTGTTCACAAAATCCCTATGCATAGGAAGTGGGTTAGACTTAAATGTGCTAGTCATGTGTTTCATGATGCTCTCTTTGTGTTTCAATTCTTATCTTTTGTGTGAGCATCATTGAAATCATCATGCCTAGCTTGAGAAGTGTTTGTTGGGAGACAACCCAACACTTTTACCTAATGTTTTTGTATGTTAACTTGATTAAGCTAATGTATTAATCATATTTTATAGCTTTTATTTCAATAATGTGCCAAGTAAAGCCTTTGGGATAGTGTGGATGATGGTTGAATTGATTCTATGCAAAAACAAAAACTTTTATGCCCAGTGCAAATTTTTTATAAATTCATAAGAGCGTCAAAATCTTCTGAATGTTTTTACAAATTATTTATATACAAATTCCCCACATTGTACTAATTTTTCAGAATTTTTGGAGTTGCACAAGTTTGGTGATTGTTCAGATCATTACATTGTGTTCTGTTTTTGACAAAATCTGCCTTGTTTGCATAGTTTTCTTGTTTTAGCATTTACATAGCTTATATTAAGTGATATGAATTGTGGAAATGATATATTACAGTAGTGATGGAGTGAGAACAATCATGGATCTTGTCTTTGACAGTACCTAAGTGAATGATTTGCTCTTTATCATACTAACCCATCTCATGAAGTTCCGTAAAGTTTTGTGTGATTGAATTTTTCAAGTTTTGGGTGATATATCTATATGAGGAGAATAAGGAGTGGCAAGACCCTAAGCTTGGGTATGCCCAAAGCACCCCCAAGGTAATACTCAAGGAAGACCCAAGCAACTAAGCTTGGGGATGCCCTAGAAGGCATCCCCTCTTTCGTCTTCAACATTATCGGTAACCTCACTTGGGACTATATTTTTATTCTTCACATGATATGTGTTTTTCTTGGAGCATAATTTCCTTTTGTTTAATTTTTCTTGTTGTTATTTATAATAAAGTTTTGTATCCTTTATTTCAATAAAAGTGTCAAGTGTAGTCTTTACCATGCTCAATTTGCAAGTGAATGAGTTGTTTCAAAACAGAAAGTTTGCGTTTAGTAAAAATATCCCCTAGAAAATTAACCATGTCATAAAATCTTGAAATTTTGACACACGCTGATCTTATAAATTCTCTACAGTGTGGTAAATTTTCAATTTTTTTGGAGTTAATTAAGCATGGATCTTGCTGCATTCTTTAGAGACTGTCTTGTTTAGACAGATTGCTGTTATGTTTGCATTGGTTGCATATGTTGGCTTGTTTAATGGTACTATTTGAGGATAGGAGTATTAAATATGAAGATGAATTAAGTATTCAATGTTAAATTATAATTTTAGTGATTTTTTACAGTAGGTAATGCTAAGGTTTTGCATTTATCTATACCAACTTATCTCACGAGTTCTTGTTGAGTTTTATGTGGATGAAGTTTTTTAAGATTCAGAAAACCGTGATATGAGAGGAACTAAGGAGACACAAAAGCTCAAGCTTGGGGATTACCAAGGCATTCGAAGAAAATATTTCAAGAAGTCTCAAGCAACTAAGCTTGGGGATGCCCCGGTAGGCATCCCACCTTTCTTCTTCAACAATTTTCGGTTAGTTTTCGTTGAGCCTAAGTTATTGCTTCTTCACATGAGTTGTGCTATACTTGGTGTGTCATTATATTTATATTTTGTTTGCTATTTTAATAATATTATCAAGATCTTAAATCTTTATTTAGAGAGAGTCCTCACATATCTACTTAACTGTTTGACTACTCATTTTATCTTCACTTATATCGTTTTGGAGTAGTTTGTCGTTTACTCTTGTTCTTCACATGTATCCTATGAATAAATTCTGAATGAATTCAATATCATAAAGTGGAAGTATTATGAGCTTCATATGCTTGCATCATGCCTAGTGGTAGCTTCACATTGAGTTTAGATGGCGAAATCTTTTGAAGCTTGACAATCACAATATTGGTCATACAAGCAATTCATGAATGAATAGTATGAGGAAGAGAACTTTCACATATAAATATATTATCTTGGGCATCTTTTATGATTCTGAATACTCATTAATTTATTTCAAACTTGAGAAAATTAGTTGAAGTTGGACAAAGAGGACAACATAATGAGTTATGTTTGGGTATATTTGCATATAAATTATATTGTTATGGATCCTCCAACATGTGGTGCTTGCTTAGGATCTTTTGCTATCCAAAAATTCACACTAAGTAGAAATACTACTAGTGCATCCAGAAACCCTTAAACCCAGTTCCTTGCCATAAATGTCCACCATATCTACCTATGGATTGAATAAGATCCTTCAAGTAAGTTTTCATCAGTGCAAAATAGCAATAAAAATTGCTCCTAAATTAAATACGATATTTTATTATAAGGGAAAATAAGCATGGTACGAACTTGTGATGCTAAAGCAATAAAAGCGACGAACTGCATAATACAGGTTGCTATCACAAGGGGCAATATCACATGATGTTCCTTTGCATTAAGAGTTTGTGCATCCAAAAATAAAAAGCGCATGACAAACTCTACTACCCTCTGCGAAGGGCTTATCTATTACTTTCATGTTATTTAATTTTATGCTATTTACTTTCATGTTGATATAATTCCTTCTCCCAACCTATTCTCTAGTTGTAAAGCATCATGTGATGGGGAAAGATCTAAGCACATATGACCAGTCAAATATATTTGATCATCAATTATTATTGTTGTAAATTATCTCTATGATAAATAAGTTGGGAGGCGAAACATTATGCCCCTATCTTTGTGTGTGTTTGATGGATGACATTTGTTCTAAAAATATGCTTTGAGTAGTAGCAATAATGGAAGACTAAATGATAATTGAGTATGTGGAGCTGTTTCTTAGACTTTGTTGAATTAAGTTGAATTGCAATTGCTTGGTGACTAAGAACATAGGTTGTTGAGTTTCAAGAGAATGCACTGTTTGAACCATGACTTTTGAATTAGTTGCTACTTGGTCATGATAAGCTTTATGAGAATAAGTTGTTGTTATGATGCTAGAGAAAGTGACTGAAATTATCATTCATCAAACTTATGCACTATGCTAGCATTCACACTTCATAAATTATTTCTTTTATTATTTACCTACTCGAGGACGAGCAGGAATTAAGCTTGGGGATGCTGAAACGTCTCCAACGTATCTATAATTTATGAAGTATGCATGCCATGTTTATCACAATTCTATATGGTGTTGGTATGATTTAATTAGAACTAACCCGGACTGACGCTATTTTCAGCAGAACTACCGTGGGGTTGTTTTTTGTGCAGAAATAGAAGTTCACCAAATGCAATGAAACTCTTTGATGATTTTCTATATAAGGAACGAGCCCCAGGAAGCTTCGAGGAAGGACCAGAAGACGCTTAGGGTGCCCACGCAACATCGGGGCGCCCCCTTGGGTGTGGGCTGATGTTGTGTGGGACCCTTGAGGATCCCCTTCACGTGAAACCAATGCCAAAAATTCACATATATATACAGAAACCTCTGATGGATAACCTATAACTTGGACTCCATTGCCGCATGCCTCTGTATCCTCTGAAAACCAATTTGAACCCTGTTCTGGCACCCTCCTGGAGGGGGGAATCATCACCGGAGGCCATCTTCATCATCCCAGCGGCCACCATAACAAGGAGGGAGTAGTCCACCCTCGAGGCTAGGGGTATGTACTAGTAGCTATGTGTTTGATCTCTCTCTCTCTCTTGTGATCTTGAGATGTCATGATCTTGATGTATCGCGGGCTTTTGAATATAGATAGATCATATGATGTTTCTCCCCTCCCTGCCTTTTCTGTGATGAATTGAATCTTTTCCCTTTGAAGTTTTGTCTTGTTGGATTGAATATTCAGATTTGAGAACACATGATATATGTCTTGTGTATGAATAGTCAACGTGACAATGGGGTAACATATTGATCCACTTGATGTATGTTTTGGCACTCAACTTGCAGATTCGCGAGGTCACATTAGGGTAATCTATGCATACGGGTTGATGCACGTTTTCATTATCTTTTCTCCGCTAGAAACTGTGGGGTCTCCTTGTAGTTATTTATGTGGATTGAATATTATGATTATGAAGTTGTTTGATGCATGTCATAGGATCAACTCACGGATACTTATGGTGACATTGGAGTATCTAGGCGACATTAGAGTTGATTGATGTGTGTCATCAGGTGCTATTTTAATATGAACTCTAGGGCTCTTTGTGACACTTATAGGAATAATCCACTAGACCGATCAAAAAGAATAGCTTTGAGGTGGTTTCATACCCTACAAACAATTTCTACCTTATGTTCTTCGCTAATAGGAATTTCGGAGTGATTCTTTATTCTACTTTGAGGGCTAATCATAAGATCCAATTATGTTAGCATTGTTGAGAGATTGCACTAGTGAAGTATGTATCCTAGTGTCGGTTTTCGGGCTCCACAAAACCCTAAGGATCCGAACACAGGGGCGCGCGCGGAGTCCACTTAGTATCTTCGGTTCACCTGACTCGCTACTCGATGAACAAGGCAAATAACTCACTCGATGGTGAGGAGGACAAAGGGTGCAGCAGTTTACCCAGGTTCGGGCCGCTGCGAAGAGTAAAACCCTACTCCTGCTTTGGTGGATTGCCTCTCGTGGGGGCTGGTGGATGAACTAGTACAATGTTCCTCGGCCTCTTGAGGCTAGGTGGCCTTAGTGGCGTGAAGATGGGTGAATGAAAATGGTTCCCCCCCTCTATGAAGCAACCTATCCTCTATATATAGTGGCGGCCTAGGACCTGTTCCCTCATCGTTTCGGTGGGAAGGGATCCCACAGTGGCCATGTTTGAAGGGGAACAGGGGAACATGCTCCCCTATCCAAAGGTGGTCTTCTCCTGCAAAGTCGATGTGCGCGCTGCAAGGACGGGCCCGAGAATGTCGCATGCCCTACTGGCGGACGGCGACAACCTTGTTGCACCGGAAAGGAAACCTTTGGAAGATGCCTTGGGAACTCTGGTACGTTCCTGCCCCCTTTGCACTAAACGGGGAACTGCGCCGTCCTGTTGTCTGCTGCTCGCATGTCCTTCCCAAGCGTCATCCTTGACTCCTGAGGCCCAGCCTTGCCTCGGAATATCCGCCGCCCCGGAGGGGTCCTGAGAAGCTCCCCTACGGGTCTTGATGCCGTTCCTCCTCGTGAGGGCCTTGCGTTGAGTGACGGCGAGCCTGCGTGTGTCTGGTTTATGAAGTGGGCCAGCCCTGGGCCGTAGGCATGCAGGTGTGGGTACCCCCATTCCCAAAACACCGACAGTAGCCCCTGGGCCCAAGGCACACCTGGGATGGCTTCCTGGCGAAGCCTTGGTGGCAGCCTGAAGTGTCGCGGGCCCTAGATGTGTGTGGACCAGGCTCCACACGCGCCGCGCAACCTAGTGGCAACACCCCCAGTTCCCGAGGCGCTCGGAGACGCGCCTGGTCAAACTGATGCGACACCTGGATGCTGCGTCAGCGATCATTGCTCCTTGGAGGCGATGCCTATGCACACGCCACACAAGCGCGCCCCCTCACGAACTGTGTGGGCCCGGGAACACGAGAGGATGCTAGCCCACTCTCGGCGAGCTATTTAACCCGGCGAGGGCGATAAGGCTCATATTGCCTTCGTCTTCTTTGTCTTCCACCTTGAGCCCTCCATTCCCTCAGCATGGCGCTGATGAGGAGATACTCTGCCACCGAGAAGGGGATGGCTTCCGGTGAAGGTCTCGCAGCCCCACCTACAAAGAGGGGTCGAGGCCGCCCACGGAAGTATGTGACGGTGCTGACAGTGGCCTCCAGTGGGCGCGGCCGTGGTTTTGCCCACCCAGGGATCACCATCGGTGGTGACGGCGGAGTGTCGATTGGCGCGGGCGCCCGCAACGGCCGAGGTGGGAGGTCGGCGATGGCCACCCGGCCTCCACACCCACGGCTTCACTTGGCTGACTCGGCGATGGAGTTCATGACGTGGGCGGAGAGGCCGAAAGCTGCTTGGTTCCAGCTTCCGAACTTCTTCGCAAAGGCACTGTCGTCTGGCGGGCCCCTGTGCCTGTGGTTGCAGGCCGACGACTGCTGCGGCACGGCATCCTGGGTGGAAGTCGAGGTCACCCCCCGCGGCTACGTGTACCTGAACCGCGGGTGGCACACATTCGCCCGCGCTCGGGGCCTGAAGGGGAGGCGCTACCTCTACTTAAAGTACGACGGGGAGGCGACGCTCTTCGTCCAGATCTTCGGGGACAAGGGCGAGCATCTGGATTGCTGCCTGGAGGATGCTGGCCGTGGTGATCCCATGGATGAGCCCGGCTCCGACGGTGGGCGCCGCGCCTCCAGTAGAAGTGGCACCCCCTCCGGAAGGAGCCTAAGGGACAGCAGCAACAACAGCTACGACGAGTCGCCTCGCCGCCATGCCCGGACCTCGGGGATGAGCCCCCAAGCGCGGCGCCACCCGTCTGCTCCTGCATCGCCTGTGAAGGAGGAGGAGGAGGACACGGACTGAGTTTCGTTGTGAGGGTGTCAGACGTCTGCGGCGGTAGCCCTCCTCCGGGATCTCCATCGCTAGCTGTCTCCTCCTTGCTTTTGGTCCTGCGTCCATGAAAACTAGGATAGGCCCTTCGGACATGTAATGGATTTGGGCGGCTGTCCCTTTTGTTGGTACCGTTGCTTCTCTGTTGGTTCGGATACTTAGCTTGGTATTTGTTGTGACGCATGATTGTGGTGCTCAAGGGGCTTGTTGATCGGTTGGTTTCTCCTCGCTACGGGTGAAGTGGGTCGATGCTCTATGTCAGCATGCCCCAGTCCCGCATATTTCCCTGCCGTTGTGGGGCGTGACCCGTTACTAAGGTCGCTCCTCACGGGGCAAGGCCGTGGAATCAGGGTGCCAGGTGGCTTTGTGACGGTAAGACTCGTGAGGCGCTATGCTCAGGAGCCCCTTTAGACATTCAAGCGGCTCTACGTCAACAGGTCCCAGTCCGACACATTCCCTGCCGTGAGGCATGACCTGTCAAGGTCGTCCCTCGCGGAACAAGGCCCTGGCACCCTGGGTACCAGGTGGCTTTGTGACCGGTGAGATTCCTGAGGCGCGATGCTCATAAGCCCCCTTAGACGTCCAAGAGGCCCTCGCAAATTCTATTTTCTGGAGATCCCTAGTCTGCATTCAGGAAGCTCTGCGTCGGCAGGTCCTAGTCCTGCTCATTTTCGTGCCATCATGAGGCGTGACCCGTTACCAAGATCGTTCCTCACTCGGCGAGTCCCTGGCACTAGGGTGCCAAGTGGCTTGTGACCGGTAAGGCTCTTGAGGCACGATGCTCAGGAGACCCCTTAGGCACTCGAGTTGTGCCAAGAGAAATAGTTGTTGTAAGAAAATACCAAATTTGTTTCCTCTCCACGATGGTGTGCCGAGCCGTGAATGGGACTCTTGAGCGAGTATTAGATGGCATGAGTTTGCCGACTTGTCCATGAGTGGCACGCGAGGGTCCGGGCGCCAAGGCCTTGGCGAGGTGCCGGCATCGTGCCCCCAACCCCGCTCGCGGGGTACGAGCGGGTGGGGACAGGCGAATGCTCGACTTAGAGGAAGAGAGCGTGCTACGAAGAGTGGCAAAGAAAACGAGTTCTCGCAACGGCTTCATTTGCAAAGGCCTCGAGTTTGATTTCATAAACATCAGCAAATCTAAACCAGAAAAAGGCAAATACATGCCGCGTCCGGCGCCTAATTTATTCTCCGCCTCCGTCGCACCCAGCACTGACCATAGGGCTTCCACTTGGCATGGGGTGGACCCCTTCCGCGTCCTCGGTGGGCCCTGGGCGTATACAACCTCGGCTCGTAATTACGTGAGAGTGTCACGGTGGGGGTGTATCTGGGAGGTTGCGAGGATTCTTTGGCCTCGCGAGTGTCCCTACCACCGAGGCATTGGGGCCTGAGCTTCGGGAGTCATTGGTGGACTATGTTGATCGCCTCCATCTGTACCCAACGTGGAGCATATGTATTCCACTAGGCGTGGGGTGGACCCCTTCCGCGTCCTCGAGGGGGCCTGGGCGTATACAACCTCGGCTTGTTATTACGTGAGAGTGTTACAGGATGAAGTAGGTTTCAGGAGAATTGAAGTACGATGCAGGGTCGATGCAGGGGCGGCCCAAAGGCGGTGCAGATCGTCCCGGGTAGAACTTGCGGAGGTGTTGTATGTTCCAGGCATTCTGGATGGGAACTCCGTCTTGAGTCTCCATACGCATGGAGCCTGGCCTGGAGACGTGGACGATCTTGAATGGGCCCTCCCACATGGGCGATAGCTTATGCATGCCCTTCCTAGATTGGAACCGCCTCAGGACGACATCGCCAACTTCGAGGGTCCTGGAGCAGATGTTGCAGCAATGGTAGCGCCGCAAGGCATGTTGGTGTTGGGGAACGTCGCATGGGAAACAAAAATTTTCCTACGCGCACGAAGACCTATCATGGTGATGTCCATCTACGAGAGGGGATGAGTGATCTACGTACCCTTGTAGATCGTACAGAAGAAGCGTTAGTGAACGCGGTTGATGTAGTGGAACGTCCTCACGTCCCTCGATCCGCCCCGCGAACAATCCCGCGATCAGTCCCACGATCTAGTACCGAACGGACGGCACCTCCGCGTTCAGCACACGTACAGCTCGACGATGATCTCGGCCTTCTTGATCCAGCAAGAGAGACGGAGAGGTAGAAGAGTTCTCCGGCAGCGTGACGGCGCTCCGGAGGTTGGTGATGACCTTGTCTCAGCAGGGCTTCGCCCGAGCTCTGCAGAAACGCGATCTAGAGGAAAAACCGTGGAGGTATGTGGTCGGGCTGCCGTGGAAAAGTCGTCTCAAATCAGCCCTAAAACCTCCGTATATATAGGTGGGAGGGAGGGGAGGAGGCAGCCTCAAAACCTAAAGGTTTGGCCGAAATTGGAGGTGGAGGAGTCCTACTCCAATCCTACTTGGAGTAGGATTCCACCTTCCCACTTGGAAACTCGTTCCACCTTGTGTTTTTTCCTTCTCAAACCTTATGGGCCTTAGTGGGAACTTATTCCAGCCCACTAGGGGCTGGTTTATCTCTTCCCATAGCCCATGAGACCCCTTGGGGCGTGACACCCCTCCCGATGGTCCCCGGCACCCCTCCCGGCACTCCCGGTACACTACCGATGAGCCCGAAACTTTTCCGGTAATGCACGAAAACCTTCCGGTAACCAAATGAGGTCATCCTATATATCAATATTCGTTTTCGGACCATTCCGGAAACCCTCGTGACGTCCGTGATCTCATCCGGGACTCCGAACAACATTCGGTAACCAACCATATAACTCAAATACGCATAAAACAACGTCGAACCTTAAGTGTGCAGACCCTGCGGGTTCGAGAACTATGTAGACATGACCCGAGAGACTCCTCGGTCAATATCCAATAGCGGGACCTGGATGCCCATATTGGATCCTACATATTCTACGAAGATCTTATCGTTTGAACCTCAGTGCCAAGGATTCATATAATCTCGTATGTCATTCCCTTTGTCCTTCGGTATGTTACTTGCGCGAGATTCGATCGTTAGTATCTGCATACCTATTTCAATCTCGTTTACCGGCAAGTCTCTTTACTCGTTCCATAATACAAGATCCCGCAACTTACATTAAGTTACATTGCTTGCAAGGCTTGTGTGTGATGTTGTATTACCGAGTGGGCCCCGAGATAACTCTCCGTCACACGGAGTGACAAATCCCAGTCTCGATCTATACTAACTCAACGAACACCTTCGGAGATACCTGTAGAACATCTTTATAGTCACCCAGTTACGTTGCGACGTTTGATACACACAAAGCATTCCTCCGGTGTCCGTGAGTTATATGATCTCATGGTCATAGGACCAAATACTTGACACGCAAAAAACAGTAGCAACAAAATGACACGATCAACATGCTACGTCTATTAGTTTGGGTCTAGTCCATCACATGATTCTCCTAATGATGTGATCCCGTTATCAAGTGACAACACTTACCTATGGCCAGGAAGCCTTGACCATCTTTGATCAACGAGCTAGTCAACTAGAGGCTTACTAGGGACAGTGTTTTGTCTATGTATCCACACAAGTATTGTGTTTCCAATCAATACAATTATAGCATGGATAATAAACGATTATCATGAACTAAGAAATATAATAATAACTAATTTATTATTGCCTCTAGGGCATATTTCCAACAGTTGGTACCTCACGACTCGGTGGGAGGCCTGGCGGTGCGCCTCTTCTCCAAGCACGAGGTCCGTCCTCCGCGCAGCCTCCTGACGCTCCTCATCGAACGCCATGACCCGCGGGGACCGGTGCTTGATTTTGTGGGGAAGGACCTCCTCAGCTTCGTAGATGAGGAAGAACGGGGTTTCGCCGGCGGGTTCAGGTTTGGTGGTGCGGATGGACCACAGCACCGACGGGAGCTCGTCGACCCAACCCCGGCCACAAGCCTCGAGCTTCTTCCTGAATATCCTCACTTTGAGACCTGATAACCCACAAGTGTAGGGGATCTATCGTAGTACTTTCGATAAGTAAGAGTGTCGAATCCAACGAGGAGCAGAAGGATCTGACAAGTGGTTTTCAGCAAAGTATTCTCTGCAAGCACTGAAATTATCGGTAACAGATAGTTGTGTGATAAGATGATTCGTAGCAAGTAGCAAGTAACAATAGTAACAAAGGTGCAGCATGGTGGCCCAATCCCTTTTGTAGCAAGGGACAAGCCTGGACAAACTCTTATAGGAGGTAAAGCGCTCCCGAGGACACATGGGAATTTCTGTCAAGCTAGTTTTCATCATGTTCATATGACTCGCGTTCGCTACTTTGATAGTTTGATATGTGGGTGGACCGGTGCTTGGGTGCTGCCCTTACTTGGACAAACATCCCACTTATGATTAACCCCTCTCGCAAGCATCCGCAACTACGAAAGAAGAATTAGGACAAAGTCTAACCATAGCATTAAACTAGTGGATCCAAATCAGCCCCTTACGAAGCAACGCATAAACTAGGGTTTAAGCTTCTATCACTCTAGCAACCCATCATCTACTTACTACTTCCCAATGCCTTCCTCTAGGCCCAAATAATGGTGAAGTGTTATGTAGTTAACATTCACATAACACCACTAGAGGAGAGACAACATACAACACATCAAAATATCGAACGAATACCAAATTCACATGACTACTTATAGCAAGACTTATCCCATGTCCTAAGGAACAAAAGTGACTACTCACAAAGCATAATTATGTTCATGACCAGAGAGGTATTGAATAGCATCAAGGATCTGAACATATAATCTTCCACCAAGTAATCCTACTAGCATCAACTACAAAGAGTAATTAACATTACTAGCAACCTTACAAGTACCAATCGGAGTCGCGAGATGGAGATTGGCTACAAGAGATGAACTAGGGTTTGGAGAGGAGATGGTGCTGATGAAGATGTTGATGGTGATGAGTCCCCTGCGATGAGAGGAGTGTTGGTGATGACGATGGCGACGATTTTCCCCTTCGGGAGGGAAGTTTCCCTGGCAGGGCGGCCCTGCCGGAGCTCTAGATTGGTTCTGCTCAAGTTCCGCCTCGTGGCGGCGGCGATTCCTCCCGAAAGCCTCCTCCTGATTTTTTCTGGAATGAAACCCTCCTAATAGCAAATGATGGGAGCTAGAGGGGCAACAGGGGGCCCACAAGCCCCCTAGGCTCGGCCAAGGGGGTAGGCCGCGCCTAACAGGCTTGTGGCCTCCTGGTGGCTCCCCTCTGGTACTTCTTCCACCCAATATTTTTTATAAATTCCAAAATAATTCCTCATTGATTTTCACGGCTTTTGGAGTTGCACAGAATTGGTATCTCAAACTTGCTCCTTTTTCAGACCAGAATTCCAGCTGCCGGCATTCTCCCTCTTCATGTAAACCTTGTAAAATAAGAGAGAAAAGGCATAAGTATTGTACCGTGAAGTGTAATAACAGCCCATAAAGCGATAAATATCAACATAAAAGCATGATGCAAAATGGACGTATCAACTCCCCCAAGCTTAGGCTTCGTTGGTCCTCAAGCGGAAACCGAGATCAATAAATATGCCCACATGTTTAGAGATAGAGGTGTCGACAAAACATAATACGAACATGCAGGAATCATGATCATAAATAGAACAACAATAACGTCATATAATCTCTTATGCTAAAGTGATAATTCCTTCACAAAGTAAAGTATGTATCAAGAACCTTATTAAGAGTTAACAACCAATAGCCTTTAGTCATTGAAGCAATTACAATTTATCATAACCTCGGAAAGAGTCAAATATAGAGCTTGTAAAGCAAATCCACATACTCAATCATCCTTTCGTGTTCTACAATCGCTAAAACTCACGTGGTACTCATGAGATCAAAGTTTTAGTTGGACACAGAGAAAGATAGGGGCTTATAGTTTCGCCACCCAACTACTTACCTCAAGGGTAATGTCAACAATAATAATTCATGAATACTTACTTCCAAGTTGACATAATAATATAGATCTTTCCCTAGCACATGACGTTAGCCAAGATAAAAGGCGAAATAAGGAATTGGTGTCGATCACCATGACACTTTTAAGGACAAAAAGTAAAGGTACAAGATAGGCCCTTCGCAGAGGGAAGCATAGGTTGTCATGCGCTTTTGAAGTTTGGATGTGTGGCCTCTTAGTGTTAAGGAACATCACTTCATATTGCCTCGTGTGATAAAGAACTTTCTTATGCAGTCCGTCGCTTTTATGTCTTCCTCATCACAGGTTCGTACAAAGCTTATTTTCCAAACACTAATAGATCATACATATTTAGGGAGCAATTTTTATTGCTTGCACCGATGAAAACTTACTCGAGGGATCTTATTCAATCCATAGGTAGGTATGGTGGACTCTCATGGAAAAACTGGGTTGAAGGTTTATGGATGCACAAGTAGTATCTCTACTTAGTGCGGAAGTTTTGGCTGATATGAGGTGGAAGCAAGCGTCACATGCTAAGGGGTCTCTAGTAATATAACATTGCTCGGAACCAAGCAAACATAATTCATTATGTCGTCTTACTTGTCCAACATCTACTTCTAAACATGTAATAGTTTAGTGAGTGTTCACAATCATAGATGGTGCCCAAATGATATATTTATATGTGAACCTCTCCTTCTTTATTACTTCCTATTAATTGCAACCAAGACCAGGGTCTATGTTTGTCCACCCACAACAAGTTTCAATCAACATTCCTTTTATATGTGAAGCCATCACTTCACATAAGATCATTACATGATCTTTCATGCTTTTGTTCTTTTATCATTCTTTTCTTTAGATCATGGCATGAGGCAAGGCCCTTAACTAAAACACTCTTTATTATATGACTCACGAGTTCGAATATATTGGGGGTAACACCAAGCAAAACTCAAGCCTAGAACACTAAGAATTTATTCTACTAGAGAAAGATAAAACCAAAAAGGATCAAACTAAGAAAAGGTAAAGGCAAAAGATGTGATGGTGATACGATACCGGGGCAACTCCCCCAAGCTTGGCACAAGCCAAGGGGATTGCCCATACCCGTGCTTAGTTGTCTTCCTTTGAAGGTGATGGTGGTGGATTTGTTGCAACCTGGGTTTGATCCTCCGTCTTCCAAGGCATAGGTGCTCCATCATGGAAAGATGATCGAGTCTCCGGAATCCTCAAATCTGCAGCCAATCGTATTGATTTAAATCTATACTCATACTCACAGTTTTGGTTCTCCAGGTCAAAGATCTGGGCTTGGAGGTGATCAATTCTGTCATAGAGCCTCGAGAGGTGCTTCCCGATGTCATTGGCATCGAGCTTGTGCTTGTTGGTGAACTCCGTCATCATCATGTGGTTGGCGTTGAGTCCGTGTTCCACCATCCCTTGGCACTTGAAGACTTGCTGCTCCATTGCTTAGAGCCTAGCCTCCATGCTTCCGGTCTTCTTGGGCCCCTCAACATCATGGATATGCAGCACCCCCTCACGCATCTCGATAGATTGAGGGTGTTGTAGCACTCCCGCGAGGTAGGGATCAACGACCTTCTCGAAGAACTTGTCCTTCGGAACTTTTGGGGAATCCATAGCGATCTAGATCTTTGTGCACAGCAGCTCGAAACGAAAACAGAGGATAATTGCGTGATACGAGGGTCAGACCTTTCGAGAGAATATATAATGAATTTTTCCCGACCAGAAGGAGTACCCTGCAAGAAAATGGTGTCCGGGAGGCACACGAGGTGCCCACAAGCCCCCTAGGCGCGGCCAGGGGGGTAGGTCGCGCCTAGCAGGCTTGTCGCCTCCTCGTGCGCTTTCCGGACTACTTTAAATTTTTCTATATTTCTAGAAATTCCATAACGGAGAAAAATGCCTACTGGAAAAGTTTTGGAGTCGGTTTACTTACCGAATCACACACGTCTTCGTTTTCGGAGTCTGAAACAGGGTGATAAATATCCCTTATGTACTCCTCCGGGGTTATGGTATTAATAACATTGCTTTCAACATTTATGGGAGTACGTGAGATATAATGCTTGATTATTTGGCCATTTACCACTCTCGGAAAATTACCTTCTGTGTTGTTAATCTTGATGGCACCGGAACGATATACTTCCTCAACAATGTAAGGACCTTCCCATTCAGAGAGAAGCTTGCCTGAAAAAAAATCTTAAATGAGAATTGTATAGCAAGACATAATCACCTACATTGAACTCACGTTTTTGTATCCTTTTATCGTGCCACCTCTTAACTTTTTCTTTGAACAACTTGGCATTTTCATATGCCAGAGCTCTCCATTCATCAAGTGAGCTAATATTAAATAACCTCTTCTCACCAGCAAGTTTGAAATCAAAGTTGAGCTCTTTGATTGCCCAATAAGCCTTATGCTCTAGCTCAAGAGGTAAATGACATGCTTTACCATAAACCATTTTGTACGGAGACATGCCCATGGGATTCTTATAAGCAGTTCTATAAGCCCAAAGTGCATCATCGAGCTTCTTAGACCAATTCTTTCTAGACCTATTAACAGTCTTTTGCAGAATTAGTTTAATCTCTCTATTACTTAGCTCTACTTGACCACTGGACTGAGGATGATAGGGAGATGCAACTCTATGGTTGACATCATACTTAGCAAGCATTTTACGAAAAGCACCATAAATGAAATGTGAACCACCATCAGTCATCAAATATCTAGGGACTCCAAATCAAGGGAAAATAACTTCTGTAAGCATCCTGATAGAGGTGTTGTGATCAGCACTACTAGTTAGGATAGCTTCTACCCACTTAGTAACGTAATCAAGAGCAACTAGGATATGAGTATAACCGTTGGATTTTGGAAAAGGCCCCATATAATAAAAACCCCAAACATCAAATGGTTCAATGACAAGTGAATAATTCATAGGCATTTCTTAACGTTTACTGATATTACCTATACTTTGACATTCATCACAAGACAAGCCAAACTTACGGGCATCCTTGAAGAGAGTAGGCCAATAGAAACATGATTGCAATACCTTGTGTGCAGTTCTATCTCCCGCATAGTATCCTCCGTAAGCCTCAGAGTGACACTTTTGTAGGATCTCTCCCTGTTCATGCTTAGGTACACAATGTCTAATAATACCATCTACTCCTTCTTTGTAAAGGTGAGGATCATCCCAAAAGTAATGCCTCAAATCAAAGAAGAATTTCTTCTTTTGCTGGTAAGTGAAACTAGGTGGTATATATTTGGCAACGATATAATTTTTATAATTAGCATACCACGGTGTACTACGTGAAGCATTGATGACATTCAATTGCTCATCAGGAAAGCTATCGTCAATAGGTTGTGGGTCATCAAGAACATTCTCCAACCTAGACAAGTTATCTGCTACGGGGTTCTCTGCACCCTTCCTATCAACAACATGCAAATCAAATTCTTGTAGCAAGAGAACCCATCTGATAAGTCTAGGTTTAGCATCTTTCTTCTCCATGACGTATTTAATAGCACCATGATCAGTGTGAATAGTAACTTTGGAATCAACAATGTAAGATCTGAACTTTTCACATGCAAACACGACTGCTAAAAATTCCTTTTCAGTAGTAGCATAGTTTCTTTGGGCACTGTCTAGAGTTTTACTAGCATAGTGAATAACATTCAACTTCTTTTCAACTCTTTGTCCTAGAACAACACTAACAACACAATCACTAGCATCACACATGATTTCAAAAGGTAAGTTCCCATCAGGTGGTTGAACAATAGGTGCGGTTATCAAGGCCTTCTTAAGTATTTCAAAGGCTTCCTCACAATCATCGTCAAAAACAAAAGGAATATCCTTTTGCAAGAGATTGGTAAGAGGACTAGAAATCTTAGAAAAGTCCTTAATGAACCTTCTATAGAAACCAGCATGACCAAGGAAACTTCTTATACCTTTGATATCTCTAGGGCATGGCATTTTCTCGATCGCATCAACCTTAGCCTTATCGACTTCAATACCTATTTCAGAAATTTTATGTCCTAAGACGATGGCTTCATTAACCGTAAGTGGCACTTCTCCCAATTCAAGACAAGATTGGTATCTTTACATCTCTGCGAAACTCTATCAAGGTTGCTGAGGCAATCATCAAAAGAAGACCAGTAAACGGAGAAGTCATCCATGAAAACCTCAACAATCTTTTCACAAAAGTTAGAGAATATAGCCATCATACATCTTTTAAAGGTCGCAGGTGCATTACATAAGCCAAAAGGCATACGTCTATAAGCAAAAGTACCGAAAGGGCAGGTAAAAGTGGTTTTCTCCTGATCAGATTGCGCAACAGGTATTTGGGAGAAACCAGAATAACCATCTAGAAAGCAGAAGTGTGTGTGTTGAGACAGTCTTTCTAGCATTTGGTCGATAAAAGGCAAAGGGTAATGATCTTTCCTAGTGGCTTTATTCAATTTCCTAAAATCAATCACCATACTATAGCCAGTAATAATCCTCTGTGGGATCAATTCATCTTTATCATTAGGGACAATGGTAATACCTCCCTTCTTAGGGAGGCAATGCACCGGACTCACTCAATCACTATGAGCAACAGGATAGATAATACCTGCTTCCAGGAGCTTTAGTATTTATTTTCTTACTACCTCTTTCATCTTAGGATTTAATATCCGTTGATGATCGGCAACTGGTTTGGAATCAGGGTCGGTTTTAATTTTGTGCTGGCATAGAGTGGGACTAATGCCCTTAAGATCATCAAGAGTATATCCAATAGCAGCACAATGCTTCCTCAGAGTTTTTAATAACTTCTTTTCTTCATGCTCTGAAAGGCTAGCACTAATTATAACAGGATATATCTGTTTTCATCAAGATAAGCATACTTAAGAGTATCAGGCAACTATTTAAGCTCGAACACAGGATCACCCTTTGGTGGGGGTGGATCTCCAAGCAGTTCAACATGCAAATTATTCTTAAGGACAGGATGTTGTTCAAAGATAACTCTATCTATCTCATTCCTTTCATCCATATGCATATTATTTTCATGCTCAAGCAAATATTGCTCTAAAGGATCAGTAGGAGGCACAACAATAGAAGCTAGAGCAATAATTTCATCTTTACTAGACAACTCTTTTTCATGAGGTTGTCTACTAAACTTGGAGAAATTGAACTCATGTGACACTCCTTCAAAGCCAACAGTGACAGTTTGCTTCTCACAGTCATTATGAGCATTGACGGTATTGAGGAAAGGTCTGCCAAATATGATAGGACAAAAGCTATCTTGTGTGGTAGAAAGAACGAGAAAATTAGCAGGATACTTAGTTTTACCACACAAGACTTCAACATCTCTAACAATTCTCAAAGGGCACATAGTATCCCTATTGGCAAGCTGAATAGTGACATCAATAGGTTCCATCTCGACAGGTGCAATCTCGTCTTTAATTTCATCATATAAAGATTGAGGTATTGCACTAACACTAGCACCCACGTCACATAAACCATGATAACAATGATCTCCTATCTTAACAGAAACAACATGCGTGCCAACAACAGGCCTATGTTTGTCTCTAGCATGAGGTTTAGCAATTCTAGCAGCATCTTCACAGAAGTGAATATCATGGCCATCAACATTGTCGGACATGAGATCTTTGATAATAGCAATGCTAGGTTCAACTCTAATTTGCCCAGGGGGTGTAGGTGTTCTAATGTAGCCCCTACGTATCACAGTTGAAGCTTTAGAATGATCCTTTATTCTAATAGGGAAAGGTGATTTCTCAGTGTAAGCACTAGGAACAATAGGATCATTATAAGCGATGACTTTCTCTTCATCTGGATTGGGTTTAACTACATTGACTTCCAAGGGAGGATGATATTTAAACCACTTCTCTTTAGGGAGATCAATATGAGCAGCAGATGATTCACACAATGAAGCTACTATCTCACAGTCAAGTCCATATTTAGTGCTAAAATCACAAAAAGTATTTGTTTCAACAAAGGATTTAACACAATCGAACTTAAGATTCATACCTGACTCCTTACCTCCATCAAACTCCCAATCTTCAGAGTTGCATTTAATTGTTTCCAATAAATTCCATTTGAAGTCAATATCTCTCTTCATAAAAGAACCGGTACAAGAAGTGTCAAGCATGGTGCGATTATCATGAGAAAGCCGAGCATAAAAGTTTTGAATATTAATTTCTCTCGAGAGCTCATGGTTGGGGCATGAATATAACATTGATTTAAGCCTCCCCCAAGCTTGAGCGATACTTTCTCTATCACGAGGCCGAAAATTATAGAAATAATTCCGATCACGATGTACCAAATGCATAGGATAAAACTTTTGATGAAATTCCAATTTCAATCGGTTGTAGTTCCATGATCTAGTATCATCACATAGCGTATACCATGTCAATGCTTTATCCCTCAAAGATAAGGGAAAGACCTTCTTCTTGATCTCATCCTCGTGCAAACCAGCAAGCTTAAATAAACCACAAACTTCATCTACATAGATTAGATGCAAGTCGGGATGTGATGTTCCATCTCGTGTAAAAGGATTAGCCAACAGTTTCTCTAGCATACCTGAAGGAATTTCATAAAAAATATTTTCAGTAGGTGCAGCAGGTTGAGGAGCAACTACTTGTGCTTCCGTTCGAGGTGAAGATACCCCGAACAAGCTCCTCAAAGGATTAGTTTCCATAGTGACAATTGACAATAAATTTCAGCACACTATATAAATGTTTCCTTACCAAATCCCACTTACCAAAGGCGCTTCACTACCCGGCAACGGTGCCAGAAAAGAGTCTTGATGACCCACAAGTGTAGGGGATCTATCATAGTCCTTTCAATAAGTAAGAGTGTCGAACCCAATGAGGAGCAGAAGGATGTGAGCAGTGGTTTTTAGCAAGGTATTCTCTGCAAGCACTGAAATTGTCGGTAACAGATAGTTGTGTGATAAGATGATTCGTAGCAAGTAGCAAGTAACAATAGTAACAAAGGTGCAGAAAGGTGGCCCAATCCCTTTTGTAGCAAGGGACAAGCCTGGACAAACTCTTATAGGAGGTAAAGCGCTCCCGAGGACACATGGGAATTTCTGTCAAGCTAGTTTTCATCATGTTCATATGATTCGCGTTCGCTACTTTGATAGTTTGATATGCGGGTGGACCGGTGCTTGGGTGCTGCCCTTACTTGGACAAACATCCCACTTATGATTAACCCCTCTCGCAAGCATCCGCAACTATGAAAGAAGAATTAAGACAAAGTCTAACCATAGCATTAAACTAGTGGATCCAAATCAGCCCCTTACGAAGCAACGCAGAAACTAGGGTTTAAGCTTCTGTCACTCTAGCAACCCATCATCTACTTACTACTTCCCAATGCCTTCCTATAGGCCCAAATAATGGTGAAGTGTTATGTAGTCGACGTTCATATAACACCACTAGAGGAGAGACAACATACAACACATCAAAATACCGAACGAATACCAAATTCACATGACTACTTATAGCAGGACTTATCCCATGTCCTCAGGAACAAAAGTGACTATTCACAAAGCATAATTATGTCCATGACCAGAGAGGTATTGAATAGCATCAAGGATCTGAACATATAATCTTCCACCGAGTAATCCAACTAGCATCAACTACAAAGAGTAATTAACACTACTAGCAACCTTACAAGTACCAACCGGAGTCGCGAGACGGAGATTGGTTACAAGATATGAACTAGGCTTTGGAGAGGAGATGGTGCTGATGAAGATGTTGATGGTGATGAGTCCCCTCCGATGGGAGGAGTGTTGGTGATGACGATGGCGACGATTTCCCCCTCCGTGAGGGAAGTTTCCCCAGCAAGACGGCCCTGCCGGACCTTTAGATAGGTTTTGCTCAAGTTCCGCCTCGTGACGGTGGCGATTCCTCCCGAAAGCCTCCTCCTGAATTTTTGTGGAACAAAACCCTCCTTATAGGAAAAGATGGGAGCCAGAGGGGCAACAGGGGGCCTACAAGCCCCCTAGGCACTCCCAGGGGGGTAGGCCGCGCCTAGCAGCCTTTGTGGCCTCCTGGTGGCTCCCCTCTGGTACTTATTCCACCCAATATTTTTATAAATTCCAAAATAATTCCTCGTTGATTTTCATGACTTTTGGAGTTGCGCAGAATAGGTATCTCAAACTTGCTCCTTTTTCAGACCAGAATTCCAGCTGCCGGCATTCTCCCTCTTCATGTAAACCTTGTAAAATAAGAGAGAAAAGGCATAAGTATTGTACCGTGAAGTGTAATAACAGCCCATAAAGCGATAAATATCAATATAAAAGCATGATGCAAAACGGACGTATCAAGACCCTGCAGGACCTCCGCGTTGGTGCGCTCCGCCTGGCCATTGCTTCGCGGATGTTCCACCGATGCATAACATATCTGTGTACCGAGGTTAGCATAGTAAATATTGAAGAGCTGACTGGTGAACTGCAAACCGTTATCGGTGATGATGCGGTTGGGGACGCCGAAGCAGCTCACGAGGCCCTTTATGAATTTGACGTCCGACCCGGTCGGGATGGTGCGCACGGGCTCCACTTCCGGCCACTTGGTGAATTTGTCGATGGCTATGTAGAGGTAGCGGAAGCCCCCCGCTGCCCGTGGGAAGGGCCCTAGTATGTCCAGCCCCTAGACCGCGAAGGGCCAGGAAAGCGGGATGGTCTGGAGTCCTTGGGGAGGCTGGTGGATCTGCTTGGCGTGGAACTCGCAAGCCTCGCAAGATCGGACCAGCTCGGTGGCGTCATCCAATGCCGTAGGCCAGTAGAAACCTAACCTGAACGCTTTACCTGCGAGCGTGCACGTATAGGAGTGGTACACGCAGTCTCCTCCATGGACGTCGGCCAGTAGCTCGCGCCCATGCTCCCTGGAAATGCACCATAGCGCGACGTCGTTCGGGCTCCTATGGTACAAGGCACCGTCTCGTAGGCAGTAGGTCGTGGATTTTCATACCACACGCTACACGTCTTCCTCCTTCTCCAGCAATGTGTCGTGGAGCAGGTATGCCCCAAGTTCCTGCATCCAATCGTCGGCCTGAGCCTCTAGGGCCAGGAGCAGTCGAGCCCAGAGGCCTGGCCGCAATCCGGAGCCCCCGAGGATGGTGCTGGGGGGAGCTCCTCTCCGCGTGGCACCGGGTCCTCAGGCGACGGCGTCGCAAAAGGCTTGAAGAGTCGCTCCTCGAAGATGTCTGACTCTTGAGCCTCGCAACGTGAAGCTCTCTTGGCAATGTCGTCTGCCTCCTTGTTTTCGCCACACGGGACGTGTTGCAGCTCCAGGCCCTGAAAACGTTTCTCAATCTTACGTACCTCTTGCAGATATGCCTCCATGTGTTCGTCCTTGGGTGTGTACTATTTGTTGGAGAAGTTGACGAGCAGCCGAGAGTCGCCCATCATGGTGAGGCGCCAGACCCCCAAGGCCGCCGCCGCCTTGAGGCCAGCAATGAGGCCCTTGTACTCCGCTATGTTGTTGGAGACCTTCTCCCCATGCTGGAAGCAGAGCTGTACGGCATAGCGAAGCTTGTCTCCCATCGGGGAAGTGAGCAGGACACCAGCCCCTGCTCCTCTTCGTGTGAAGGCTCCGTCGAAGTGCATGGTCCATCTCTCGGGTGCCTCCACACCAGGGGCAAGGGATTGGTTCCCTTCCAGCCCCCGGTCCGGTGCGTCCGTCCATTCCGCCACGAAGTTAGCCGGGACCGCTCCCTTGATGACCCTGGTCATGTTGAATTCAATGTTGAAGGCCTGAATCTCAATGTTCCATTCGGTGACCCTTCCCGCTGCGTTTGGGTTGTACAAGATCTTCTCTTAGGGGTAGGCGGAGACGACCTTGATCGGGTGTCCTTGAAAGTAGTGACGCAGCTTGCGCGAGGTGATGAGGAGTGCTAGAAGGAGCTTCTGTTGCATGGGATAGCGCGAGTGCGCGTCCCGTAGTACCGTGCTGACGAAGTACACTGGGTGCTCGACGAGGGTGCATTCGCCCGAGGCGTCGTGCTCCTCGGAGATTTCACGAGGTTGGGGTGTTTCATCGTCCGGAGGAGGAACCGGGGCCTCAGGAGGGTCGGGCTCCTCCTGGCACAATCCTGCAGTCTCGGCCTCACGTTCCTCTGCTTGCGGGGGAATTGGTGCTCGTGTGTCGTGCGAGCCCCCAGATGCTGCGGGTGGGGGCCCGCCAGGGCTCCCCGAAGTAGCGCCCTTGCTGGTTCGTTCTTCCCTTACTGCCACCAATACGGCGTTGGCGGAGTGGGGGTGGTAGCGAGGTACAGAAGTAGAGGCTCCCTAGGGTGAGGCGCCACCATGACCGACGGGCTCGTGAGGTAACGCTTGAGCTCATCGAAGGCGGCGTCGGCCTCCGCGGTCCATTCGAAGGGCCCCTTTCTTTTCAGGATCTTGAAGAAGGGCAGGGCCCGCTCGCCAAGCTTGGAGATGAAACGACCCAAAGAGGTAACACACCCCGCCAACTTCTGCATGTCCTTGAGGGTTGTGGGCGCGCTTATCTTGTTTATGGCATTGACCTTCACTTGGTTTGCCTCAATCCCCCGGTGCGAGACTAGGAAATCGAGCAGCTTGCCCGATGGGACCTCTCTGACGCACTTTTCAGGGTTGAGCTTCAGGTTCACCTCCTGAAGGTTGGCGAAGGTCTCCTCCAAGTCCTCTACCAGGGTCTTTGCCTGTCTTGACTTGACCATGATGTCATTGACGTAGGCCTCTGCATTCCTCCCGAGTTGCGGCCCCATGGCGATATGCATTAGCCGCTGGAAGGTTGCCCCGGCGTTCCGCAGCCCGAAGGGCATGCACTCGTAGTAGTGTACCCCAAACGGAGAGAGGAAAGTTGTCTTCTCGACGTCCTCCACCGCCATCTTGATCTGGTGGTAGCCCAAGAATGCATCCAGGAAGCAGAAGAGATCGCACTCCACGGTGGAGTCCACGATCTAGTCAATGCGTGGTAGCGGGAACGGGTCCTTAGGGTAGGACTTGTTGAGGTTGGTGAAGTCGACGCACATGCGCTCCTTCCGCACTTCTTCGGGACAACCACCGGGTTAGCCACCCATTCTGGGTAGCGCACCTCTCGAATGACCCCTGTCTCTTTCAGCTTGCGCACCTCCTCAGCGATGAACGTGTGCTTTCCCGGGGCTTGCCTCCTTGCCTTCTGCTTCACTGGACGCGCGTTTGGGCACAGCATGAGGTGGTGCTCGACGACGTCCCTCAGGACCCCCACCAGGTCGGAGGCGCTACATGCGAATGCGTCCTTGTTCGCCCTGAGGAAACCCACTAATGCCTTCTCTTGGTCTTGAGGGAGGTTTGCACCGATGGTGAAGGTGGGAGCCGAGCTTCCTTCATTCACTCGAACTTGCTTCGTCTCCGCCTGGTCCTGGGAGAACAACTGTTTCTTCTTCACATGCGCGATGTCGTGGACGTCTCCTGGGTCCTCTGCAGTGTGCGCCTCGCCTTTGAGGTTGGCACGCGCCACGGCCGTGGACTCGTGGGAGAGAATGAGCACCCGTGAGGCATCCTTGATGTCCCCCACGATGGTGAGCACGCCGCAGCTCTCGGGCATCTTGACGACGTTGTAGCCCGGGTGTGTCGCCGCCATGAACTGCTCGAGGGCGGGGAAGCCGAGTATTGCGTTGTACGGTAGGTGGATGTGGGCGACGACGAAGTCGATCTGCTCGGTACGGAAGTTGGAGCAGGTGCCGAAGGTGACGGGGAGGAGGATTCGTCCCACAGGGGCGACAGATCCTGCCACCACCCCAGAGAAGGGCTTCGAAGGCCTCCACTTAGATGACGTTGAGGACTGCGCCACCGTCGATGAGGGTTTTGGAGACGGCCACGTCAGATATGGTCAGCGTGCACGTCATGGGAAGCGTCCCGGCGGCCGTCGTGGCCTTGGGGTGATCGTCGGGGCAGAAGGTGATGTTGACCTCTCGCCACACGCGTCATTCCGTGGGCACGGGCCTTGGGCGAGCCCCCCCCCCCCCCCCCCCCCCCCGCGCTGTAGGAAACGCTTGATGTGACAACCAGAAGGTGGGTTCTGCGATCTGCCGAGTATGCAGGCGATCGCAGGGGCGGCCCTGCTCGCTAGGACACCGTCGAACGCCGTGGGCCGGCGGCCGTTGGTGGTTGCACTAGCCATGGAGTCCCCAAGTCGAGATCTGGCCCTTGCTGTCAGCGTGGAGTCTCCGACACGCACCCCCTACTTGGCGCGCCAAATGTCAGATTTCAGGCTCCGCAAAACCCTAAGGATCCGAACTCAGGGGCACACGCGGAGTCCACTTAGCAGCTTTGGTTCACTGACTCGCTACTCGATGAATTAGGCAAAGAGCTCACTCGATGGTGAGGAAGACAAAGGATGCGGCAGTTTACCCAGGTTCGGGCCGCTGCGAAGCGTAAAACCCTACTCTTGCTTTGGTGGGTTGCCTCTCGTGCGGGCTGGTGGATGAACTAGTATAGTGTTCTTCGGCCTCCTGAGGCTAGGCGGCCTTAGTGGCGTGAAGATGGGTGAATGAAAATGGTTCCCCCCTCTACGAAGCAACCTATCCTCTATATATAGTGGGGGCCCGGGTCCTGTTCCCTTCTCGTTTCGGCGGGAAGGGATCCCATAGTGGCCAAGTTTGAAGGGGAACAAGCGAACATGCTCCCCTATAAAAAGGTGGTCTTCGCTTGCAAAGTCCTTGTGCGCGCTGCAGGGACATGCCCGAGAATGACGTCTGCCCTACTGGCGGGCGGCGACAGCCTTGTTGCACCGGAAAGGAAACCTTTGGAAGATGCCTTGGAACCTTGGTACGTTCCTGCCCCCTTTGCACTAAAGGGGGAACTGCGCCATCCTGATGTCTGTTGCTCGACTGTCCTTTCCATACGTCATCCTTGACTCGTGAGGCCGAGCCTTGCCTCGGAATATCCGCCGCTCTAGAGGGGTCCTGAGGAGCCCCTCTGCGGGTCTTGATGCCGTTCCTCCTGGCCAGGCTTGGCCCTTTGTGAGGGCCTTGCCTTGAGTGACGCCGAGCATCCGGGTGTCTGGTTGATGAAGTGAGACAACCCTGGGCCGCAGGCACGCAGTTCTAGGTACCCCCATTCCCAGAATGCCCACACCTAGGCCACGTTTTCTATCATTGCAATATCGTTTGTGCTCCGTTTTATTAATTACTACCTTAATGTTTTTTATTGTTTGCACTACAAAAACTCATATCTACTATCCATACTACACTTTTATCATCAACTCTTCGTCGAACTAGTGTAGCGATACAATTTGCCATTGTATTGGGTGTGTTGGGGACACAAGAGATTTCTTGTAGTTGATTGCAGGGTTGCTTGAGAGAGACAATCTTCATGCTACACCTCCCACGGACTGATAAACCTTAGGTCATCCACTTGAGGGAAAATTACTACTATCCTAGAGAACTCTGCACTTGGAGGCCCATCACGTGTCTACAAGAACAAGTTGTCTAGTAGACATCACCATGATGCATGGTTCAAACATAGGCGCCAATTTTGATTAGTGAAATCAAGCCGGTTTTATCTAAACCCCATATGTTTTGTAGTAGAAGCATTGTCGTGTGTAATCCTAGGCTGAGCTTTTCCCTGATCATGGGTCACTTGGGGGATTCCAACTCACTGAGTTTAGCTTTCTCACCCTCTTGGTCTGGCAAAAAATTAATGCCATACGATGGCAAAACCTGGCTATATGCTTGTGCGACTCCAATTAATTGACCCTATGTACTCTTGACAAGTCAATCCATAGTGGACCCTGAACTTGTGTAACATCCCAATTTTCTTAAATTCGGATGTTAATAGATCATTCATATGCATCTCATATTTTATGCATCATTGTGTTCTTCTGAAAATTTTATCGTTATGTGACTACGGGCAATTTATTGGAGTGGAGATAATATGACTTCTCCCCTCTGAGTTAAAGTCACCATTTTGGTTTTTTGCAAATTTTTCTAAACTCCGAATTATTTTAGTTGAGTTGTTTTTTCAATCGCGTTGTGTGACCTATTGCATAAAACTATTTTTTTAAAAGTTGCATTAGGTGGAACTAGGGTTTCCATAGAAATATTATAAGTATTGGTATATATGTATATGTATATTATATATATATATTAGTAGTATATTTTTTCTGTTTTGTTTTTCTCCTAAGTATTCTAGTGCATATATGTATATTAGCACCTATTTTTTTTCTAGTATTTTGTTAGCTAGGAAAATATTTTTTTTCTGTTTTGTGTTTTTTTTCTTTTTTTGTTGCTGTTGTTTGTTTGTTTTTTCAAAAAAAAGAAAGAAAACTGTCAGGCCGAGCCAAAGAGGCTCTAACCCAGCCTTGCACCAAGGCATGCAATACCTTGCATGCATGCATGCACGTACATGCATCCACCCAAGGCATGCAGCCTTCTCTCTCCCGTTTTTTCTCTCTTCCTTCTCCTCTCTCTCTCCCCACGTACTTCTCTCTTTTCTCTCCTCTCTCTCTCCCAGCGCTTCCCTCTCCTTCCTTAACTCTCTCTTCCTTTCTCCTCCCCACGTCTCTCCCTCTCTTTCCTTTTTTCTTCAAGACCGCAGCTTCCTCCCAGCTTCCTCTCTTCTCCCTTGATTTCCTTCCACCCCGTGCACTCTCCTCCTTCCTTATTTCTCCTCCCTCTCTTTCCTTCCTACAGGAACCGTGATTTCTTTCTTTTATTCTCCCTTCCCTTCCATAGCTGCCACCTCCCCTAGGCCTATATAAACCCCTCTCCACCGCCACCCCTCACCAACCCTAGCCGCCGCCACTTCACCCCGCCGCCGCCACCTCACCCCGCCGCCGCCCTAGCCGCCGCCGCGAGCAGCGGCAGCAGCCCGAAAAGCTGCTGCACCTCGGCCTCGCCAGGAGGAGGAGCCCTCCCCGAGCTCTCTCTTCACCGCCACCTCTTCCCCGCGGAGGAGGAACCACTCCCCCGCCGCCCGACGTCTCCACCGCCGGAGCTACTCCCTCCTCCCCGCCGGCCAACTCTCCTTCCACGGTGCAACACCCTCCAGCTACAGGCAGCTAACTCCCTCTCTCTCTATTTGCATGCAACCCCTCCTAGCCATTAGATCCCATGCAATGGCTAGGATTAGATCATCTATACCCTTTCGGTTTAGTCCAGAAAACCAACGGTTCTTTTGTTCACTTAAGATTTAGCCAGTGGTTTTGCTAGCCATAGGACGTTTGCTCCAAACCAAGAAACACACAGCCACTACAGCCAGTAGAAACTTGCCACGTGTGCCTCTCATTAGCACTAGCAGTTTTGTAACTTTCTGCCCAGATTTCGAAAACAGAAACTTTCAATCTTGTTTTGATCACAACTTTTTATCCCTACGTCCAATGACATTGATTCTTTTTCCAGTAGCTCACAAATTTCCTGTAGTTTTTAAAAACATATAATTTGTCTGTGTTTGAAATTTTTAAATATAAGTTAGAGCAGATTTAGTTTAAACACTGTTTTGCCTATTCCAGGAGTTTGAAAAATGATATTGAGTTGATTCTTTTTGCTACTGTTTTCTAGTGATAGAATATTACTGTGGTAGAAGTTTCAGAATTGTTAAAGTATTTTTACTGGTGTTTTCAACCAAAACAAGTTTCTGCCTTACCGGAGCGCGATAAATTCTTTTGCGTAGTCTTTTGCAAATCATTGCATGTGATGTTATTTTTACTTGTGGCATGATTGAATTGCTTATGGTACGCTTTGTGTTTGTATCGGTAGATCATCCGGAGTGCGAAGCGTGTTACTTAGAGACGCTCGAGCAGGACAACTATCATCAAGGCAAGTCATCTTTGATCATGTTGTTTTACCTATGTTTTCAATGCATAGTAGATCACCTTCTTGGCCCTATTTGCATGCTGCCTAGGTACTTGGAAACTCTAGTCATAGGTGTAGTATCATGTGGTAGGAACACCAACACCCCGATACTTGGCCCCGGGACGACAATGTTATATTTGCTATGCTTAAGTAGACGGGTTATCGGTTGAGTGTATGCCACGAGTGATGCGAGATTGATATAATAACCAAGACCGGACTAAGACAAGATTTTCAAGACCTCGGACGCAATGCAACACTGGGTGAAGGACGGTTGATCGGCTCCTTGGAAAACCCAGTGGATGCCCGGGATGCTGGAGAGGCCATGTCATCCTGCGGAAAGCTTCACCCAGGGTCAAAGGGACGAACGGAGACTTCAAGACTCAAGGCTTACCTGCACAGCCACAAGTCATTATGGGCTCTGGCTTGGTTGGACAACGCGGTGACTCTGGACAGGCGGTGCTAGCAGATGTAGATGAACGGTAGGAATGGATGGGCACTGACAGGGATTCAGAGGGACCCGTTGAAAGACCATGTTTTGATCATCCGGTCTTCAAACACCCTGAAGTGCGAGGACAAACCCGGAGGCGATCAAATCTTGTGGGGAACGTGTGCAAAACTCTGCAGAGTACCCAACCTAATCGATTAGCCGTGTCCACGGTCATGGACAACTTGAGCCGAAGGCATTGAATTTCCCCTGAACTCTCGACACAACTTAATAATGATGTGGGTGTTAACAACTATTCGGGTAGGAGAACTGGTTGGCGGAACCATCTCGTTAACAACAAACATGTAGTAATATTTTGCTTCCGACCCCTTTTGTTGTAGGAGAAATCTGGCTTTATGCAAAACTTAGCTCCACCGGCCAAATATGCATGTAGAGATAGATGATTATTATTTTACTCCCTCTCTTGATGATTTGCCAGCATATTCAATATGCTGACCTACACGGCTGCAACGTATCATGCTGCAGAGTACTTTTCCGACCAGGAGTGAGGCTACGGTTCTACGCTCAGCGACATGCCCTTGGAGTCGGATGGACTCGTCTACCTGATGCTTCCGCTTAGTCTTCGTTAGATAATCTCATGAGTTGGCCTTCAGCCACTTTATTGTACTCCTTTATTGTAATAAAGTACTCTTTATGAGATTTCGATTAATAAAGCTGTGTGATTGCACTCTTGAATATATACATTATGTACTGTGTGTGTACCAGCATGATCTTGGGATGGTACGGAAACACCAGAGGCTTGACTCGTTGAGTCGGGTCACTACAGAAATGGTATTCAGAGCACACGCTGACCTTAGGACGTAACCTCTAGGAATGGAAAAGCCTTAGGAAGAAAACTATTTTCTCTTATTCCTCTTCTGATCATTTCTGACTTCTCTCCGATTTTCCAATGTTTAGATGGCCACCTTCGTCCCTGTTAAGTTCACAGAGTTTTGCCAGCCCGACACTACTATGCCGTTCGGAAAAGAGCTGGTGCAGATCACCAAGGATTTGAGGATTGCTCTGCCGACTATCACAGGGAAGCCAACTTCGTCTTACCTGGAGGATTCACGCTACAGGATCGAGGTGCATATTCCCGGAAGGACATTTGAGCCGCGCACTGAGCCGATGGATTTCAAGTTCATCGCACCCAACTGGATTCTTGGAAGGGACATGGCGATTCATTGTGCACTCGGACGTATCAAGGATGAATACAAAGGCTGCCCTATTTCTCCAGACCTATTCGCTGTATCCCGGAGAAATGAAAACAGAGACATTATCTCAAGCAAGACCAATGACGCTCTCTTGTCTTATGCCCAGACCTTAGAGAAGCACAGCGGAACTCTGGAGTATCACGCGATCAAGGACGCCCGGAAGATCAAGCAACTGTCACTCCGCGAGCTTGAGCTTGAAGATGCAGCCCGGGAAGCCCACTATGAGCATGAGCTGGAAGTGAAGGATTTTCTGGAGCGGATCGAGAAGCTGAAGACTCGAGTTGCATACCTCGAGGAGGAACTGGACATGGGCGAGAACCTTCATCCCGAAGGAGACGTAGCCCCGGTGATCAGCAACGACGAGGATTATGAAGAAAGCTCCACCGAATAACACGACACCATGCTATTCTGAGGAGGACACTTAGACTAGACCACCAAATTTACTTATCGTTTTACGTTTTAGGCCGATGTTTAGGATTATCGATTTTGTATCCTCGTGTGAACCTTTGTGATGATTGAATAAATTTTTGGTGTGATAATTGTGTGTTGCATTCATATGGGTAGTGTAATTCCTCTTAGACCATTGTTCTATGCTAATCTCACCTCTCTACAAACATCAGATGCCTCCAAGACGCGCCCCTACCTCCAACTTTCCGCCGGAACTCACCCAGTTGATCCAGCAACAAAACACCCTGATGCAGCTGATCATCCAGAACCAGAACAACGACAACCGTCACCCACCCCAGGCTGACAACCTTACCCGTTTTCTGAGGTTGAACCCTCCAACTTTCTCCAGCAGCATTGAGCCCATTGTGGCAGATGATTGGCTCCGCAAGATGGAGCGTGAACTTATCACTGCTGGTTGTACTGAAGCCGAGAAGGTGCGTTTTGCCGCGCATCAACTTGAAGGTCCTGCAGCTGCTTGGTGGGAGAACTACACCACCACTTATCCCATTGCTGGAGTCACTTGGGAGCAATTCAAGCAAGCCTTCCACACCGCGCATGTCTCAGTTGGTGCAATGAGTCTGAAGAAGCGTGAGTTTCGCAACTTACGCCAGGGGAATCGCACTGTGGCCCAGTACGTTGATGATTTCAGCATGCTTGCCCGTTATGCACCTGGAGATGTGGCCGATGATGCGGCCAAGCAGGAAAAGTTCTTGGAAGGACTGAATGATGAGCTGAGCATTCAGTTGACGGTAGCCACCTTCAACAACTACCAGGAGCTGGTTGATAAGGCCCTCATCTTGGAGGGGAAATATCAGCAGATGGAGAACCGCAAGCGAAAGTATGGGCTTGGAAAGTTCAACTCCGGCACTCAGCAGAAGCCTCGCTACACCCCTTATCCAGGGAATACCGGGACTGGATCCGGTAAGTTTGGAGGACACATTCAGCATAACCACCATGTGCACAACCATGGAGGCCACAACCATGGAGGAAATGGGAATCACCGCAACAACAACAACTTCAAGAATGGCGGTACTGGCACTCAGCAGAATTCAGCTCCAGCTCAGAAGGATCTGACTCACATCACTTGCTTCAAGTGTCAGAAGAAGGGACACTATGCCACTGATTGTCCCCAGAACAAGCAGGGAAATGGAAACGGCAACGGAAACGGCAACTCTGCAGCTAAGAAGCCCAATCCTTTTCCTCGAGCTCAGGTGAACCACATTGATGTGGAAGAAGTCTATGATCACCCCGATACTGTGGTTGGTAAGTTTTTGCTAAATTCACATCCAGTATTGGTAATTTTTGATTCTGGTGCAACGCATTCATTCATATCAAGGGTAGTTGTGGAAAAGTATAGTTTGCCAACTAGAACCCTCAGCCAACCTATTACGGTCAGTTCCCCAGGAGGCATGATGACAGCCGGGATAGGATGCCATGCTTTGAGTCTCAACATCGGGAACCATAATTTTCCCACCGACCTCATCGTATTAGAGTCCCTAGGATTGGATGTAATTCTTGGCATGGATTGGTTGGCCAAGTATGAAGGGAATATCGATTGTGCCCTTAAGTCTATTTTGCTCACCACCCCCGAGCAGAAGCGGATTAAGTACGTGTCTCAGCGCCCGACACGGAGTAAGCGAGTAAACTCTCTCACGGGAGTAGTCCAGGAGGAAGTACCGGTCGTACAGGAGTATCCAGATGTATTTCCGGAGGAATTGCCGGGCATGCCACCCGATAGAGAGATTGAGTTCTTGATTGAGCTATTACCCGGAACAGCCCCGATATCCAAGAGACCTTATCGGATGCCCGCAAATGACTTGATAGAAATCAAGAAGCAAATTAAGGAGTTGTTGGACAAAGGGTATATTCGCCCAAGTTCTTCACCTTGGGGAGCCCCAGTGCTCTTAGTTGAAAAGAAGGACAAGTCCTTAAGAATGGTTGTCGATTATCGTGCATTGAACGATGTGACCATCAAGAACAAGTACCCCTTGCCGATGATCAATGATCTGTTTGATCAGTTAGTTGGAGCTCGCATATTCTCAAAGATCGATCTTCGATCCGGCTATCATCAGTTGAAAATTCGTGAACAGGATATACCCAAGACAGCCTTTACCACTCGGTACGGCTTGTATGAGTACACGGTCATGTCATTTGGACTGACTAATGCTCCGGCATATTTTATGAATCTGATGAACAAGGTATTTATGGAGTACTTGGACAAGTTTGTCGTGGTGTTCATCGATGACATACTGATATTCTCCAAGAACGAAGAGGAACACAAGGAACATCTGCGTCTAGTTCTAGAGAAGCTTCGAGAGCATAAGCTATATGCAAAGTTCAGCAAATGTGAGTTTTGGTTGAAGGAAGTCGGATTTCTCGGACACGTCATCTCAGGAGAAGGAATAGCAGTGGACCCTGCCAAGGTCACAGCAGTCACCGAATGGGTAGCACCCACGTCAGTCAAGGAGATCCGCAGTTTCCTCGGACTTGCCGGATATTACCGGAGGTTCATTGAGAATTTCTCAAAGATTGCCAAGCCCAGGATAGAGTTGTTGAAGAAGGAATCCAAGTATGTTTGGACTGAGGATTGTGAAACCAGTTTTCAAGAGCTAAAGAAACGTCTTGTGACAGCCCCAGTGCTGATATTGCTGAACATTCAGAAGGATTTCCAGGTTTACTGTGACGCTTCTCGTCAAGGACTTGGAGGAGTGCTCATGCAAGAAGGCAAAGTTGTAGCCTATGCATCAAGACTGCTCAGACCTCATGAGTTGAATTATGCCACACATGACTTGGAACTAGCAGCCGTAGTGCATGCTCTCAAGACCTGGAGACATTTCCTAATCGGAAATGGTTGTGATGTTTACACTGATCACAAGAGCCTGAAATATATCTTCACGCAGAAGGAGTTGAACCTCAGACAGAGGCGATGGCTAGAGTTGATCAAGGACTATGACATGAGATTGCATTATCACCCAGGCAAGGCAAATGTTGTAGCCGATGCGTTGAGCCGCAAGAGTTATGTGAACACGCTCACAGCAGGAGGATTACCCCAGGAGTTAGTCGATGACCTCCGAGAGCTCAAATTGGAGATAGTTCCAAGAGGATTTGTTGCCACTCTGGAAATTCAGTCTAGTTTGACGGAAAAGATCCGTGAAGCACAGAAATCAGACAAAGAGATAGCTGAGATTAAGCAGAAAATGGAAGACGGGAAAGCTAAAGGTTTTCGTGAGGATGAACACGGAACTTTATGGTTTGAGGATCGCATCTATGTTCCCAATGATCCCGAACTCAGGAAGTTGATACTTTAGGAAGCTCATGATTCCCCGTACTCGATACACCCCGGTAACACCAAGATGTATCTGGATCTGAAAGAAAGTTTCTGGTGGACAGGATTGAAGAAAGACATTGCCGAGTTCATAGCTATATGCTATGTTTGTCAGCAAGTAAAAGCCGAGCATCAGAAACCCGCAGGTTTGCTCCAACCCCTGCCGATACCCGAATGGAAATGGGAAAAGCTTGGTATGGACTTCATCACAGGATTACCCAGGACCCGTTCTGGCTATGATTCTATTTGGGTTGTGGTCGATCGTTTGACCAAGGTAGCTCATTTCATTCCGGTGAAAACTACCTACACGAGTGCCAAGCTGGCCAAGATTTATATGACGAGGATCGTATGTCTGCATGGAGTACCGAAGAGCATTGTGTCCGATAGAGCGACTCAGTTCACTTCAAAATTTTGGCACCAACTGCATGAAACCTTGGGAACGAGATTGGAGTTCAGCACAGCATTTCACCCGCAGACAAATGGACAGACCCAGAGAGTTAATCAGATTCTGGAGGACATGTTGAGAGCTTGCGCACTAGACTATGGGTCTAGTTGGGATGACAATTTACCGTATGCCGAGTTCTCATACAACAACAGCTACCAGACCAGTCTGAAGATGGCCCCTTTCGAAGCTCTATACGGAAGGAGGTGCAGAACACCGTTGATGTGGGATGGAGTTGGAGACCGACAACTTTTTGGTCCCGACCTCATCCGAGATTCTGAAGAGAAGGTCAAGCTTATTCGTTACAGACTCAAGATAGCTCAGTCCAGGCAGAAGAGTTATGCCGACAACAAACGCAAGGAAGTAACGTACGAAGTGGGAGATCGAGCATATCTTCGGGTGTCTCCACTTCGAGGAATCAAGAGATTCGGCATGAAAGGAAAATTAGCCCCACGATTTATTGGCCCCTACAAAATTCTTGAACGTAGAGGCGAAGTTGCATACAAACTGGAACTGCCGGAAGGATTGTCCGGAGTTCATGATGTCTTCCATGTTTCCCAGTTGAAGAAATGCCACGCTGAGATGGCCGATGTTCCGTTGAGAGATACAGTGCCCCTAGAGGCCATACAGCTTGACAGTGATCTGACGTATGAGGAGAAACCTGTCCGGATTCTCGAGACCGCCAACAGAGTTACCCGCAGCAAGATCATCAAGTTCTGCAAGGTGTTGTGGAGCCACCACACCGAGGAAGAAGCCACCTGGGAACGAGAAGAGGATCTTCGTCGAGACCACCCGCACCTATTTTCTAGCCAACCCGAATCTCGAGGGCGAGATTCATCTTAAGGTGGGTAGGTTTGTAACATCCCAATTAATTGACCCTATGTACTCTTGACAAGTCAATCCATAGTGGACCCTGAACTTGTGTAACATCCCAATTTTCTTAAATTCGGATGTTAATAGATCATTCATATGCATCTCATATTTTATGCATCATTGTGTTCTTCTGAAAATTTTATCGTTATGTGACTACGGGCAATTTATTGGAGTGGAGATAATATGACTTCTCCCCTGTGAGTTAAAGTCACCATTTTGGTTTTTTGCAAATTTTTCTAAACTCCGAATTATTTTAGTTGAGTTGTTTTTTCAATCGCGTTGTGTGACCTATTGCATAAAACTATTTTTTTAAAAGTTGCATTAGGTGGAACTAGGGTTTCCATAGAAATATTATAAGTATTGGTATATATGTATATGTATATTATATATATATATATTAGTAGTATATTTTTCTGTTTTGTTTTTCTCCTAAGTATTCTAGTGCATATATGTATATTAGCACCTATTTTTTTTCTAGTATTTTGTTACCTAGGAAAATATATTTTTTCTGTTTTGTTTTTTTTTCTTTTTTTGTTGCTGCTGTTTGTTTGTTTTTTCAAAAAAAAAAACTGCCAGGCCGAGCCAAAGAGGCTCTAACCCAGCCTTGCACCAAGGCATGCAATACCTTGCATGCATGCATGCACGTACATGCATCCACCCAAGGCATGCAGCCTTCTCTCTCCCGTTTTTTCTCTCTTCCTTCTCCTCTCTCTCTCCCCACGTACTTCTCTCTTTTCTCTCCTCTCTCTCTCCCAGCGCTTCCCTCTCCTTCCTTAACTCTCTCTTCCTTTCTCCTCCCCACGTCTCTCCCTCTCTTTCCTTTTTTCTTCAAGACCGCAGCTTCCTCCCAGCTTCCTCTCTTCTCCCTTGATTTCCTTCCACCCCGTGCACTCTCCTCCTTCCTTATTTCTCCTCCCTCTCTTTCCTTCCTACAGGAACCGTGATTTCTTTCTTTTATTCTCCCTTCCCTTCCATAGCTGCCACCTCCCCTAGGCCTATATAAACCCCTCTCCACCGCCACCCCTCCCCAACCCTAGCCGCCGCCACTTCACCCCGCCGCCGCCACCTCACCCCGCCGCCGCCCTAGCCGCCACCGCGAGCAGCGGCAGCAGCCCGAAAAGCTGCTGCACCTCGGCCTCGCCAGGAGGAGGAGCCCTCCCCGAGCTCTCTCTTCACCGCCACCTCTTCCCCGCGGAGGAGGAACCACTCCCCCGCCGCCCGACGTCTCCACCGCCGGAGCTACTCCCTCCTCCCCGCCGGCCAACTCTCCTTCCACGGTGCAACACCCTCCAGCTACAGGTAGCTAACTCCCTCTCTCTCTCTATTTGCATGCAACCCCTCCTAGCCATTAGATCCCATGCAATGGCTAGGATTAGATCATCTATACCCTTTCGGTTTAGTCCAGAAAACCAACGGTTCTTTTGTTCACTTAAGATTTAGCCAGTGGTTTTGCTAGCCATAGGACGTTTTCTCCAAACCAAGAAACACACAGCCACTACAGCCAGTAGAAACTTGCCACGTGTGCCTCTCATTAGCACTAGCAGTTTTGTAACTTTCTGCCCAGATTTCGAAAACAGAAACTTTCAATCTTGTTTTGATCACAACTTTTTATCCCTACGTCCAATGACATTGATTATTTTTCCAGTAGCTCACAAATTTCCTGTAGTTTGTAAAAACATATAATTTGTCTGTGTTTGAAATTTTTAAATATAAGTTAGAGCAGATTTAGTTTAAACACTGTTTTGCCTATTCTAGGAGTTTGAAAAATGATATTGAGTTGATTCTTTTTGCTACTGTTTTCTAGTGATAAAATCGTACTGTGGTAGAAGTTTCAGAATTTGTAAAGTATTTTTACTGGTGTTTTCAACCGAAACAAGTTTCTGCCTTACCGGCGCGATATAAATTCTTTTGCGTAGTCTTTTGCAAATCATTGCATGTGATGTTATTTTTACTTGTGGCATGATTGAATTGCTTATGGTGTACTTTGTGTTTGTATAGGTAGATCATCCGGAGTGTGAAGCGTGTTACTTAGAGACGCTCGAGCAGGACAACTATCATCAAGGCAAGTCATCTTTGATCATGTTGTTTTACCTATGTTTTCAATGCATAGTAGATCACCTTCTTGGCCCTATTTGCATGCTGCCTAGGTACTTGGAAACTTTAGTCATAGGTGTAGTATCATGTGGTAGGAACACCAACACCCCGATACTTGGCCCCGGGATGACAATGTTATATTTGCTATGCTTAAGTAGACGGGTTATCGGTTGAGTGTATGCCACGAGTGATGCGAGATTGATATAATAACCAAGACCGGACTAAGACAAGATTTTCAAGACCTCGGACGCAATGCAGCACTGGGTGAAGGACGGTTGATCGGCTCCCTGGAAAACCCAGTGGATGCCCGGGATGCTGGAGAGGCCATGTCATCCTGCGGAAAGCTTCATCCAGGGTCAAAGGGACGAACGGAGACTTCAAGACTCAAGGCTTACCTGCACAGCCACAAGTCATTATGGGCTCTGGCTTGGTTGGACAACGCGGCGACTCTGGACAGGCGGTGCTAGCAGATGTAGACGAACGGTAGGAATGGATGGGCACCGACAGGGATTCAGAGGGACCCGTTGAAAGACCATGTTTTGATCATCCGGTCTTCAAACACCCTGAAGTGCGAGGACAAACCCGGAGGCGATCAAATCTTGTTGGGAACGTGTGCAAAACTCTGCAGAGTACCCAACCTAATCGATTAGCCGTGTCCACGGTCATGGACAACTTGAGCCGAAGGCATTGAATTTCCCCTGAACTCTCGACACAACTTAATAATGATGTGGGTGTTAACAACTATTCGGGTACGAGAACTGGTTGGAGGAACCATCTCGTTAACAACAAACATGTAGTAATATTTTGCTTCCGACCCCTTCTGTTGTAGGAGAAAACTGGCTTTATGCAAAACTTAGCTCCACCGGCCAAATATGCATGTAGAGATAGATGATTATTATTTTACTCCCTCTCTTGATGATTTGCCTGCATATTCAATATGCTGACCTACACGGCTGCAACGTATCATGTTGCAGAGTACTTTTCCGACCAGGAGTGAGGCTACGGTTCTACGCTCAGCGACATGCCCTTGGAGTCGGATGGACTCGTCTACCTGATGCTTCCGCTTAGTCTTCGTTAGATAATCTCATGAGTTGGCCTTCAGCCACTTTATTGTACTCCTTTATTGTAATAAAGTACTCTTTATGAGATTTCGATGATGGGAGAGTTGAAGTTTTTCCTCGGATTCGAGATTAAACAAGGTCTAGAAGGGACATTCATCAAACAAGCCAAGTACACTCAAGACATGCTCAAACGGTTCGAGCTCGAAGATGTCAAACCGGTCAAGTTTCCCATGCCAACCAGATGCAAGCTTGACAGTGATCCCAATGGTAAAGCAGTGGATCAAAAGGTATACCGCTCCATGATTGGATCCCTCCTTTACCTTTGTGCATCTAGACCGGATATTATGTTGAGTGTAGGGATATGTGCACGGTTTCAATCCGCACCAAAAGAAAGTCATTACATGGCTGTCAAACGAATCTTTCGATATTTGGCTCATACCCCAAACTTTGGCCTCTGGTATCCCAAAGGAGCAAACTTCAATCTAGTTGGCTATTCTGACTCAGATTGGGCTGGAGATTGTGTGGAGAGGAAGTCAACATCTGGAGGGTGCCAATTCCTTGGTCGCTCTTTGGTAAGTTGGTCTTCAAAGAAGCAGAACTGTGTCTCCTTATCATCCACCGAAGCTGAGTATGTGGCAGCTGCAAGTTGTTGTGCACAATTGCTATGGGTGAGGCAAACTTTAAAGGATTATGGTGTCACTTGTGACAAAGTGCCTCTTCTATGTGACAATCAAAGCGTCATCAAGATTTCCCTCAACCCAGTGCAACATAGCAAAACCAAACATATTGATATTCGTCATCACTTCATCCGTGAACATATCAAGCTAGGTGATATTGAGGTTCACTTCATTCACACTGAAGAGCAACTTGCAGATATTTTCACCAAGCCACTTGATGAAGCAAGGTTCCGGGAGTTAAGGCATGAGCTAAATATCATTGATTCAAGTAATGTGGATTGAAACTAGGCATATTGCACCTCACTTCACATTCCATCTTGGTCTAGATGTAGGCATGGACATAGGGGGAGTGTTGTTCTCTCAATAAACTCTCCCTCCCCCTATTATGCGTAAATCAATCTAGTCTTTCACCTTAGCCATTGTCAAATGGTACTTGTGCTTCAAAGACGAGCATTGGTCATGAACCCAAGGATAATTCTTCACGGTGTCATACCATTGTCTCAAACATAGGTGGCCACGGCCACCGCCCCTCCATCCTCTCGTGCGTATAAAGGAGAGGATATACAATGACAAGTCAGTACATTTTCTTGGAAGTCATCCCTTCTTACTCACTTGTCATATGCCCAAGTCCCTCTCTTTTCTTAAAGCCGCGCTGCGACATTTGCAACGGTACTACCGCCAGGGTAGCGGTACTACCACCAGGACCCCAGCGGTACTACCGCCAGTGGTAGCGGTACTACCGCCAGAGCTCAAAATCTAACTCGGCCGGCTGGAATATTTCTAGGGTTTCGAGGGGGAGCGGTACTACCGCCAGGGGGAGCGGTACTACCGCCAGGACCCCAGCGGTACTACCGCTGCACTCCAGCGGTACTACCGCCAGGTCAGCGGTACTACCGCTGCATCCCAGCGGTACTACCGCTGTCCGTACCCCTTGGGCTATATAAAGGGAGGGGGAGCCCGATTTTCAATCTGTTTCTTCTTCCTCGCGGCTCCTCCCTCCCCTACCCCAAAAACCCCCTGATTGGATCTCACTTCGTGGAGCTCTTTCTCCCCGTTGGTGTGGAAAGGCTGCTTCACTTCTTCTTCCTCCTCCAAAGCCATGAATCCCGGTAACAAAAGCTCCTCCCTTCTTCTATTTGGTTGTTCTTCGTGTTCTAGGGTTAGGAGCATTGGGGATTGGATTCATCTTGTTGATCCTATGGTTAGTTATTGGATGGCATGAAGGAAATTTTTGAGGGGAGTATAGGTCCAATGGTTGTTGTTATGATTGCTGCCATGGTTTAGGATTTCACCGTCTTAGATCGAATATTTGAACTTTTGGATTAGATCTGAAACGTGCTCTCTCTTGCCTAGGCATGTTTGCACCTCGTATTACTATGTGTTCCTCTTGTCATTAGGGCTGGGGTGTACGCCTTAATGTTCATATTCAGTCTATGCCCTCGAAAACGAGTTTTACATGTGTAATCTGAAAGTCAAACCCCGAGCGGTACTACCGCCAGGGGGTAGCGGTACTACCGCTGTGACCCCCAGCGGTACTACCGCCAGGGGTAGCGGTACTACCGCTGACCCCCAGCGGTACTACCGCCAGGACTGGCGGTACTACCGCCGGGGGTGGCGGTACTACCGCCATAAGAATTCACGGTGTATTTCTCTTTTGCTTAGCAATGCATGTTTTCGTTTTTTGCTCTTTCAAGATCCATTGCCTTGACTTTTCTTGTCGCCTCTTTTTCGCTTTGTGGTCTGTGTCACAGGTGGCTCTGCTCGCCGTTCGAACCCCCCACGGGACACGGCATCCAAACAGTTTCGCAACACAGAGGCGCCCGAGGGGTCTGCCACGTCTGGTCTCCCCCCTAAGAAGAAGTCCTTCAAGAAGGTTGCTCACAAGGACAAGAGGGTGAATATCCGCACAATGTCTCCCAAGGACTTTCTGCAATTCCGCACCAAGAACCACTATCTCCAGGAGAGGGAGAAGATCGATGGTGTTGAAAATGTCTGGGTTAAGGACCATTGTCGGATATATCGAGATGTCATTGCAAACATCAAGAAAAACTATGTCTCTGTCCAGTTGATTGATCTGGCACACCTTCAGCGGCACACAGAGTACTTTGGTGATGCCCTTGCTTTGATTGACAAGATGGGCCTCAAAAACATCATCACCTTCAGGATGGATTTTGATCCTACGGTAGTTCCTCAGTTCTATGTCACTGTTCACTTCTCCCATGATGAACAGCGCTCCATGATATGGATGACTGGGTCAAAGAAGATGACTGGTTCCTGGACAGAGTTCATACAGTTCCTGCACGTTGATTTTCAGGGTGCTGACACCCCTCTTGGGCTGCGTCCTCACGCTCCAGTCCCCTCTGATAAGGGCCTCGCAAAGGACAGACTGCAGACACTATATCTGAGGAAGGGGGTGCTTCCCAAGCACCTGGACATCATGCACCGCATCTTTCGGAACACCCTCTTCCCTCGGAGTGGTAACTTCGATGAGGTCCATGGCTCCTTGGCTGAGATGTTGTTACTGTGTGAGGAGGCTATGTCTGCGGAGTCTGCTCAACTGGATATTGCAGATGTGATGTTCACAGAACTATGGAACTGCATCATCAACCGTAAGGTCCCTATCTACGGGCCTTACCTATTTGCATACATCTGCCATAAGTGGCAACAGGCGTTTCCAGATGAGGTACTCTACGCACAGTCTGACTACATTGTGCATGACCCAATCAAGCTGCGCGTCAAGGACAGGTGGGCCAACCCATCCTCATTTTCTCAGCACATGGACACTGATACAGAGACAGATGCTGGTAGAGGACCTGCCTCTCAGTCCCGCTCGTCTACCATGCCATCTTGGGCTATCAAGTTGCAGGACAAGATGAAGACTCTCTTCTGTATGCAGGCCAAGGGTCAGTATCAGACACACGTGGCTCAGAAGCAGAGCCGCCAGAGGCATAAGCGTGTTCTCAGGACCTTGGATGTGGACATCTCCAGTGGCTCAGAGGACGACATCACGCATGAGGCCACTTGGATGCAGGCTCAGGGGTACCAGTGGTCGGGTGATGAGGCGCAAGAGGAGGAGGAGACTGACCAGGAGGGGACCGACGAGTCTGGTGATCCTGAAGACGAGGAGTAGCTACCTGTGGCATTAGGTGTGCCCCCTTTTTGGTGTCTTGTGCCAAAGGGGGAGAGAGTCTAGGGATTGGATTTGATTTCATTCGAACTTTGCATTGCTTTGCTTTATCTTGTTTGATTTGCTTTGAACTTAGTGTGCTTCGTTTGCTATCTTGTGTGAGACATGATCTTTCTTATGTGAGATTAGATTTATTTCCACCATATGCTGTGAGTCATATATCTCTATCTTTGTACTCTCATATAATTATCCATGCAAATCCGGTATTGTCATCAATCCACCAAAAAGGGGGAGATTGTTGAGGCATAGTTTATGCCTAAGTAATTTTGGTGATTGATGACAGTACCGTACAGGACTAATCGTGTGTGTCAAGGTTTCAGGCAACACTCGTCAATGGCACAAGACGACACGACTCCTCTCTTCTGGAACGGAAGCACGGCGCCCTCCTAGATTCTCTTTATTTGAGTCATAGGAAAGCCGTATTATTAAGAGGGGATCCGTAGTGGAAAGGTTTGGGTGGAATCTATCTTTGCACACGCACACCTCTCTTTCTCCCTTTCCTTTATCTTTGGAGCGGCCCTCGCCGGTTTGTTCTTAGCCTCTCTGCAAAATGGTCCCCAGTGGTAGTACCGCTGGTCCCAGCGGTAGTACCGCTGGACTGCCAGCGGTAGTACCGCCCTTGGTCAGCGGTAGTACCGCTGGCTGGCGGTAGTACCGCCCCTGGTCAGCGGTAGTACCGCTGGCTCGCGGTAGTACCGCCCCAGGTCAGCGGTAGTACCGCTCCAGGTGCCCTGTTCCACCTACCTAGCGGTAGTTCGTGGACGGACCCTTTTGCGAAGACTTTCTCGGCGGTAGTAGTGCTTTTGCACTACCAAGGGCCAGCGGTAGTACCGCTGTTGCCAGCGGTAGTACCGCTGGAAGCCCCAGCGGTAGTACCACTGCTCCCAGCGGTACTACCACCAGGCAGCGGTAGTACCGCTCCTTCCCAGCGGTAGTACCGCTGGATCTCGGGCAGAGAGTGGGAAAACGGTCTGAATTTTCCCCCCACTATATAAAGTGTTCTTCTAGCTGAGGAACCTTATCTATTACCTCTCTAAGCTCCATTGTTGCTCCACAAGCTTAAAAGTGCCCGATCTCTCTCCCTAGCCAATCAAACTTGTTGATTCTTTAGGGATTGGTTGAGAAGGCCTAGATCCACACTTCCACCAAGAGAAAAGTTGATTCCCCCACCTATCCCTTGCAGATCTTGTTACTCTTGGGTGTTTGAGCATCCTAGACGGTTGAGGTCACCTCGAAGCCATATTCCATTGTGGTGAAGCTTCGTGGTCTTGTTGGGAGCCTCCAAGCTTTGTGTGGAGTTGCCCCAACCTTGTTTGTAAAGGTTCGGTCGCCGCCTTCAAGGGCACCTATAGTGGAATCACGGTACCTTGCATCGTGCGAGGGCGTGAGGAGAATACGGTGGCCTTAGTGGCTTTTTGGGGAGCATTGTGCCTCCACACCGCTCCAACGGAGACGTACTTCCTGTCAAAGGGAAGGAACTTCGGTAACACATCCTCGTCTCCATCGGTTCCACTTGTGGTTATCTCTAACCTTTACTTTGTATTTGCTTTTACTGTGACTATATCTTACTTGTCTTAATAGGTCTTGTTGATAGCTTCTATAGGGGTCACCTCTTTGTCATATTATTTGTGAACCCGTATAGTGTTTACCTTAACTTGTTAAGATTAATTAAAAAGTGGACGTTGTCTATTCACCCCCCCCCTCTAGCCAACCATATCGATCCTTTCACACGCTGACTCAGGGGCAAGATCCGCCAAGCCACCCACCACCGGGTTAGATCAACCCCAGTTAACCTGTTGATCATCGAAGCTCTGAGTTTTGGCCACATGAAGGCTATTTGAGCACGTTCTTCTAGAGAAGGTGAACCAGGCAGATCAAAGTTTATAGGAAGGTGTTTTGCTGTGAAACCCGACAGAGGATTTTCATCAACAGGGGTTTTGTTCTTACAATTGAACCAAGTCTTGGCCCATCTTTTAGGATAACTAGGGAAGATAGAGGTAGGAAAACCAGAGTCCTTCGCCTTTGAATTGTGACCCTGCCACGTACTAAGCTCGGCCCATGAGCACATTCTATCTGGTTGTTGAGATAAAAGAACTTTGTAAAAAAAGGACAATAGGCTCCATTTCCATATACACCTCACAAAACACTTGGAACTGACACATGTTGGTTATGGAATCGGGAGCTAGGTCTTGACGGTGAAGATTGTAAAAATTCAAGACGTCTTGGAAGAATTTTGACCCGGGAGGAGAAAAACCCCATTCAAGATGATCTATAAAAATCACTAGTTCTCCTTTGTCGGGTTGTAGTTGTTTTTCACCAAAGGTGACTCGCCAAGCAATCTTTTCTTTAGGTGGCACAGCCCCAAACTCCACATAATCTTGGAGCATAGCTTCAGAAATTTGTGAAGGCGACCAATCGCACGAGACAGGTTTTGTCATCGTGGCTTATTCAAGAGAAGAGAGCCACAGAAGCATATTTGGCACGTTGTTAAAGGAAAGGCGGATTGTTTGATAAGCGGTATAATCATACAAAGATGTTCTAGGGGCTCTAGTTTAAAGTGACATGGTAAACTATAGCATGTGAGTCGTCCCAATATGGGTCACCGTCTAAAGTGAAGCAATTTACAAAGTTGGCGGGTCACTGTCGCACTTATGAGCCGGCAGAATATAAAGGCGACTTAGAATGGTCAAAGATTTCTAGGTTTCCTGCTAAATGAGGTACAAACAAGTTTCTACCGAATCAACTACAATTACGGATTTACATAATGGGTCGAAAAGGAAGTTATTTACTAGCCCTAACAACAAGGTACGGAAATAATGGTGATCTAATCTACAAATTTAAAAAGGGATCTAAAGAGTACTATGTGCGAGATGGAACTACTACTTATGCTGCTGTATTTCTATGAGAGATGTTCATCAGAGCATGCGTGGAGTGACAATGGCGATGAAACACATGATGAACTCCGACGAACTCCTATGAATTGTGATGAACTAATGGAGATCTGAGAGGAGGAAGAGGAAATTACGTGGTGGTTGCTGGCAGTGGCGGAGATGACTCGCTCCACCCTAATGAAGTTGGGGGCGTCGCGATCCCGAAAGCAGTCGACCAACGATGGAATAACGGCGACAACAGGGGTGATTATGTCGGGACCCCGATCCTAAGCCATAGGAATCCAGCCTGTAACACATCGCATCGCTTTGTGGTCTCCCGCACGGTTAACTCCACGGCTGCAGCCTTACCTTAGCCGGGACCGTTTGCGTCTTTTGACTCACGTATGCGATAGTGTCGCTAGCAATCCAATGTCAAAGAACCCGGATCGACATGTCTAGTCATAAACCAAAGTGATAGTACCGCACAAGGACAGACATACATGACCCAACGAAGCAGGTATCGGTCATCAGCGAATGTAGACGAGTCGTAGCAAGCTACAAGGACTCCATTACATCGCGTGACATTTCCCCAAAGGGGACAGACACCGCAGCTAAGAAGGACACATGCCGGTCAACCAATGTGTCCGGAGCAGTAGCGAACTACCAAGGCTTGTTGGATCACAAAGGGGCATTTCCTTGTAAGGAGTGCTACTAAAGTTCACGACTAGGTAATCGAACCCCATACATATCAAGTACGACACACGTACGCATGGCATACCGATATGTATAGATACATCGATGGCATCACAACATAACCATAAACATACAAACTTTATTTAAGAGGCTCGGAAGAGCCACACACATACTATTACACATCAAGGGTCTCACGACCCATGATAACAGTCATTCAATTACAAGCCAGCGGAAGAGTTATAAACTGTCTGGGTACAGACAGGGCAACTAGAAGGCACATGGCCTGACTATACTACAGAGCCGACGTAGGGCCAGATCGTAGCTGGGACACCAGCTACTCGTCGTCGTCGATGTCTACGAAGAACCCTCCATTAGGGTCATTAGCAACCTCTGCAACATTTATTAAGCAAACATGAGTACAAAGGTACTCAGCAAGACTTTAGGATGACTAACTACTCATGCAAGGTATCAAAAGGTATTGTGGGGTTTCAGGCGGAAAGCCAGCATTTGACTCGTGGCTAGACAACTTGCATTTTGAAATTAGTTTTGACAACTTGATTTCTCGCACACGAGTCCACTAACATCACAACAATACACTATCGTGGAATCATTCCGTCTCCATACGGAAATGCCGTCCACGACACTCACCCTTATCTTGACAATTTTATGAGTAGCCATTGAAGTTATCTATGAACAACATATGTCTCCAAGTAGTCCATATCCGCGGACGCGGCTATTCGAATAGATCATAACCCTGCAGGGGTGTACTTCGTCACACACGCCCTCGCCACTTATCGCCATATGCACGTCATGCACCTCGGCAACCTTCAAGCGGAAGCCCAGCGAGGGAGTCGGCCACGACGGTTAACCACACTAGTACCTAGTCCAGGTTTATCGCCTATCTGCGAGTAACCCGTACGGAAGTCCGGCCGAGGTTTCCGCCATGGCCTCAAACGATGTGTGCAGGGTTCCCAAGCCCACCATCCGGGTGCCACTTGGTACACCGTGCCACTGCCTACCGCATCACGGCCCACCACTCAGGTCAGCACCATGCATGGCCTCCAGTATTACTATAAACACCAGAAACTACTTGCAACTCCTGGACGGAGTACTACGCGATTAATAGGCCGAGCGGGGTCATATTTCAGGGCCCAGCATGTGGTAGTATCTAGTCTTGGATTACATACACGGAACTCAGTTCCTAAGGACGGTTCCAATGAAACAACCCGCCATGTACTCCTACACAGCCTTTCACCGGTACCTTTACCAAATCAAGTTCAACACACAACCTTTGCTCATCAAACACATTTCACAATTCTTTTCATCTCCCAGATGACAGACCATACACAACACTAAGCATAACATGCATAGCAGGATAAGGCACATCACAGCTCAAGCAACTACCAGGTATGCTAGGTTGCAAGGTTTGGCTATTTACTGTGACAAGGTTAAGTCATGCAAAGGAAGTGGGTTCAACTATCGTGGAAAAGCAGTTGAAGCATTTGATCTTAAATGCAATAAATAGGTGCAGGAGCAAGAACATGGGAGTTATCGGAATGATCAAAGGGGTTGCTTGCCTTGTTGCTCAGAGGAGGAACGATATCCGTTGGACGGATATTCGGTGGAATCCGGGGGTGCGGAGCCTACCGAAATGAATGGCAACATTCAATAACAATCATATGCACTCAAAATGATGCATGAGCATGGAATGAGAATGCAAGGTGATAAGTTATTATTTTCAACATGTATTAGGTTTAGAGTTGATTTGAATCACATTCGAATAGCAATTCAAACGGGGTATTCTCGGATACTGGTTTAATTGATTCGACCTGATGCTCAGATCAACTTGATGTTAACATGCAAGAAATGTCATGTTATGGTACTGATTTGTAATTAGGACGGTGGTGAACATTGTATATATAATGGAATTTGAATATTTTTGCAAATTCCATTTATAAAGTGATTATAAGAATTGAATTATTCCTTATTCCACAATTTAGGGTTTTGTAACTTTTTCAAACATAGTTGAAAATAGCATAATCAGAATCCTTGAATTTTTCTGATACTTTTTCATATATAAATTATTTTCATTGGAGTTACAGATTAATTTCTATGATTTTTACAATTTTTAGCAATTTCCTGAATTAGTTTTATACTGGAAATTCTATTTATTGCATCAGGCTGACGTCAGCAGGTCAGCCGACCTGTTCAGGTCAAACCTGACAGGGGGGCCCCACTTGTCAGCCTCTCTGGGACTAATCCCGCGCTGACCAGCCCTAATTAAGGTTTGACTTGGCCTTGGGCCCACTTGTCAGCGAGTGATTAAGCCCTGAGATGCTGGGTTAGCTTTGCCACGTCGACATCCACCGGCGGCGAGGTCGTCCTCGCCGGCGGGGAGCCTCCGGTGACCACCAGCACGGCGGAGGGGCTCGGAAACGGCGCACAGGGGGCCAAATGCTGCGCGGAGAACACCAGAGGAACGACACGTCTCCCGCAGCTTCATTTCTGCACTTAGCCGGGGCTAATCTGGCCGGAGATGACGCCGGCGACGAGCTTGGCGGCGGCCAAGGCTCGGGCGTCATCAGGGTCTTTGAATCAGAGGGATCTACGCTCGGTTCTTAGTTGCTACAGCATCTACGCGTCGACCTGGAGCTGTTGGTGCCCTCGGAAGGACGAGCTGATCATCGGAGGGCTACCGGCGACGAGCGGCAGTGGCGGTCCTCGTCGGGCTCCGGTGAAAATAGAGCTAGAGGAGGGGATCGACGGGGAAAACTTAGGGGAAACGACCGCATGCTCAAGGTAATGTCGCCAGGTTTTTAGAGCATGGACCACAGCTGCAAGCTCAAGGTCATGGGTGGGATAATTATCCTCATGTGGACGCAACTGTCGAGATGCGTATGCGATCACATGACGATCTTGCATGAGAATGCAACCTAATCCTTGTCGCAAGGCGTCGCAATAGATAACAAAGTCCTTAGAAAAATCTGGTGGTAGCAACACAGGTGCGGAAGTCAGGCGTCTTTTCAGTTCCTGAAAACTATGCTCACACTGTGGTGTCCACTCGAACTTTTTATCCTTCTTGAGGAGTTCAGTTAGAGGCTTTGCAACCTTGGAGAAATTCTCGACGAAGCGGCGACAATAGCTCGCTAGACCAAGAAAACTCCTAACTTGCTTAACCGATTCAGGTTGAGTCCAATCAAGGACAGCTTGAACTCTCTCGGGATTGACAGCAATACCCTTACCAGAGATTACGTGGCCTAGATAGGTCACTTCTGGTAACCAGAATTCACATTTTGAAAATATGGCATAAAGGCGATGCTCTCAAAGTTTCATCAATACCAGCCTTAAATGCTCGGCATGTTCTTGTTCATTCTTCGAGTAGATGAGAATATCATCGAGGTATACCACGACGAATTTATCCAAATACTCCATGAAGATTGAGTTCATCAGCCGAGAGAAAGTAGCTGGGGCATTGGTTAAATCGAAGGACATAACGGTCTACTCATATTGGCCATAACGAGTAACAAAAGCCGTTTTTGGAATGTCCCCGTTCTTAATCTTGATTTGATGGTATCCCAACCTCAAATCCATTTTGGAGAAGACTGAGGATCCAGCGAGCTGATCGTACAGATCGTTGATCCTGGGGAGCGGATACTTGTTCTTTATGGTGACCAGATTAACCGGTCGATAATCCACAACCATCCGATCTGTTCCGTCTTTCTTCTTGACGAAGAGGACGGGACAAGCCCAAGGAGAAGAGCTAGGACGAATGAAACCTTTGTTCAAGGCCTCATCTAATTGCTTCTTAAGTTCGGCTAGCTCTAGGGGTGCCATCTTATAAGGTCTTCTGGCTATTGGGACAGTTCCCGGAACAAGGTCTATCACAAACTCTACATCTCTGTCAGGTGGAATTCCTGGCAGTTCCTCTGGAAAAACATCCGGAAAGTCACGGACTACCGGAATGTCTTCAAGTTCCGGAAGAGGGTTGGCATTTAGGGAATTGAGTTGGCATTTGGCAACTCGAGTAGAGACATTTACTATCTCACCCGAGGAATGGGTAAGCTGGACATTTCTAGAGTGAGTATCAATCTTGGCATAGTGAGCTGACATCCAGTCCATGCCCAAGATGATATTAATATCCGAAGATTTCAATGCTATCAATGAGGCTAGAAAAACTAGCCTGTCTACTAGAATTTTATTGTCATAGGTTATCCTAGAGGTTTGCCATTTACTACCCAGGGTTTGGACAACCAATGGGATTGGCATATCACAAAATGACATGTTATGCAACTGTGCATAACTTTCTGAAATGAAGGAGTGAGAAGACCCAGTGTCAAAGAGAACGGACGCTGGGTGATGATTAACAAGAAGCGTACCCAGCATGACGTTGGGATCCTCTGCAGCTTCTTTTGCTGACACATAGTTCACACGGCCACGTGCAGGAGTTGGCTTCATGTAAAAATCTTTGCCCGACTTGGCCTGCCCGACGGACTTCCCGGGTTGCTTGGCACCCACATTCTGAGGACACTCACGGGAATAATGCCCTGGTTCTCCACACTTGTAGCATATCACCTGGTTGGCACGTGGTGCAGCATTGCTAGCTGGACCACCATAAGCTTTTGCTGGAGGGTTGGCCTGATTCGTCTGAGGCGCCACATAGGATGGCCTCGGAGTGTATCTTGGCGGCAGAGAACTGTTTGGAACCCACAGCCTGCGTTTTGGAAACGCGGAACCAGAAGATGAGCCAAAGTCACGGGAGTGCTTCCTTGTGGCTTCGAAGTCAGTATGACCAGTCTCCGCACTGATCGCTTTGTTGACCAGGGCTTGAAAACTGGCACACTCATGGAGGCGCAGGTCTCGACGGAGCTCAGGGCTCAGACCCTTACGGAATCTTGCTTGCTTCTTGGCGTCAGTAGACACCTCCTCTGTTGCATAGCGGGCGAGGTTACCGAACTCGCGGCTATAGGCATCCACAGACAATTTGCCCTGAGTGAAGGCACAGAACTCCTCTCTCTTTCTGTCCGTCAGGCCCTTTGGAATATGGTGCAGACGAAAAGCTGCACTGAAGTCTGCACATGTGGCCACTGGTTCAGCGGGACGCATAGCTTCAAAATTCTCCCACCACAGATTGGCGGGTCCCTCCAGGAAATACGCCGCAAAGGTCACCTTGTCGGCCTCAGACACATTCGCCGAGCGAATCTTGCGTGAGATGCTGCACAGCCAGTCATCAGCGTCGAGGGGATCGACGGAATGATGAAACTTTGGAGGATTCAGCTTCACAAAGTCATTGAGGGACACGGCAGCGTTCCTAGGCTGTCGAGCCGTATTCTGCTCAATACGCTCTAGTAGTCGATTGGTCTCCCTTTTGTTTCTTTCTGCCTCAAGCATCACTTCCACCAGAGAAGGTGGGTGAGGCAGGTCTTCCTGCGACGCTTGACTACCCTCACCTTGCTCATGAGCAGGGGCACGGTTCAACCTGGTGAACACCATCCTGACAAACAAACTCACAGCTTAGACCAAAATCATATCAATACTAGCTATGGATTAAGTATGTACTGAACACACGGAATGCGGAAATGAATATCCGAACAACATGGTAACAAGCAACTGTTATTTATACACCATGGTTCATACACACCCTTACATAGCTCAGTACAACCTTAACCGTAGAGCAAACTGCTGAAATTGTGAAACTACTCATCAGATGCGTACAAGCTTCCTATACATTATTTATCTAGGCCTCCAGAATTCATTTCACATTACTACCATACTTCACAAGTCACGCAGGACTGTGAATGTACGGCTACTAACATACTATCTTTCCGCTCACAGCTCAGGCATCCGCATAGAACATCTCATAGAGATTACCTCCATGACCTGGAAGCTCAACCTGCGGATCAGGAAACACTCTAGCCTGAGATCCCTGGGGTCCATAAGGACACGGATGTGGCCTTGGTCCCCTGACTGGTGGTAAGAGGGGTCCCTGAAGAGGGTGTGACTCCTCCTATAGCTGGCCAGTCAATGTGGGCCGGAAGATGGGTTCTAACAGGGTTCAGCATCTCCATCTCTCCATACCCTGTCTGGACTACCGGTGCCAGCTGCGTCAAAGCTGTCCACAGACGGGCACGGGTAGCATAAAGCTTCATGCGGAGAGCACGAGCATCCCTATCTCTGTTCTCTAGCATCTCAACAGTGGACCGCAGAAGTGGATCCTCCATTGAAGAATCAAAATAGACTCCACTGAGGTATCCCTCTTCACCATACTGAGAGGCCGAAACATAGCAGAACTCTGAATTCTGCAGCAGTGCATGTCTCGCTGTCATAATAGTCAGCATTGAATAGGCAGCATCCTGTACTGCCATGTCAACGGTGACCCCCAACCCATAGGACCAATGGATTGGCTTCTCAGCTCCAGGGTAGTCTGGAAATACCCTAACAGTGCAGATGTACTGGCTCTGGTTGAAGTCTCGGTACTGTTCCTCCACTGTGTACTCGGGGTACCAGCGGTAACCGCACATCGACATCACCCTGACCAGCATGGCCGTATGACCCGGCACATCAATGCACCTGGTCAGACGTACCACCTGACGAGAAGGACAGCCAGGCATCTGTAAATAGAGAGTAATGCAAAAGCATTAGAGCTCCGAATGCAAAATTGGGCAGCATAACGGCTGTAAATGCTCAAAAAAAATTTTTGAGACAACCCAAAATGGAATAGCGTAACCACTCAACTATCAAGTTCAACTCTCTGATCATCAAACTTACTTCCTGCTTCCTAGGAATAAAAGAAACCCAATATCTCTCGACCCGTAGTCCTATAAGCTACCAATCAGAAACACGAGCCTAGGAGAAGATGAGTAACCTAGTCCTCAATTCCCGCAGAAAAGACGAGGATGACCAGAATATAATAACTTGAGAAGAGAACAAGAGTCTTACGTTCCCTCCCACAAACAATTCCCTTATATATAACTAAAGCAATTCTAGACTCAACTTCGACCAGTTTGGCTTAGTAATCCTACAGTCAGTCAGGCTCTGATACCAACGCTGTCGGGACCCCGATCCTAAGCCATATGAATCTAGCCTGTAACACATCGCATCGCTTTGTGGTCTCACGCACGGTTAACTCCACAGCTGCAGCCTTACCTTAGCCGGGACCGTTTGCGTCTTTTGACTCACGTATGCGATAGTGTCACTTTCGCACTTATGAGCCGGCAGAATATAAAGGCGACTTAGAATGGTCAAAGATTTCTAGGTTTCCTGCTAAATGAGGTACAAACAAGTTTCTACCGAATCAGCTACAATTACGGATTTACATAATGGGTCGAAAAGGAAGTTATTTACTAGCCCTAACAACAAGGTACGGAAATAATGGTGATCTAATCTACAAATTTAAAAAGGGATCTAAAGAGTACTATGTGCGAGATGTAACTACTACTTATGCTGTTGTATTTCTATGAGAGATGTTCATCAGAGCATGCGTGGAGTGACAATGGCGATGAAACACATGATGAACTCCGACGAACTCCTATGAATTGTGATGAACTAATGGAGATCTGAGAGGAGGAAGAGGAAATTACGTGGTGGTTGCTGGCAGTGGCGGAGATGACTCGCTCCACCCTAATGAAGTTGGGGGCGTCGCGATCCCGAAAGCAGTCGACCAACGATGGAATAACGGCGACAACAGGGGTGATTATGTCGGGACCCCGATCCTAAGCCATAGGTATCCAGCCTGTAACACATCACATCGCTTTGTGGTCTCCCGCACTGTTAACTCCACGGCTGCAGCCTTACCTTAGCCGGGACCGTTTGCGTCTTTTGACTCACGTATGCGATAGTGTCGCTAGCAATCCAATGTCAAAGAACCCGGATCGACATGTCTAGTCATAAACCAAAGTGATAGTACCGCACAAGGACAGACATACATGACCCAACGAAGCAGGTGTCGGTCATCAGCGAATGTAGACGAGTCGTAGCAAGCTACAAGGACTCCATTACATCACGTGACATTTCCCCAAAGGGGACAGACACCGCAGCTAAGAAGGACACATGCCGGTCAACCAATGTGTCCGGAGCAGTAGCGAACTACCAAGGCTCGTTGGATCAAAAAGGGGCATTTCCTTGTAAGGAGTGCTACTAAAGTTCACGACTAGGTAATCGAACCCCATACATATCAAGTACGACACACGTATGCATGGCATACCGATATGTATAGATACATCGATGGCATCACAACATAACCATAAACATAAAAACTTTATTTAAGAGGCTCGGAAGAGCCACACACATACTATTACACATCAAGGGTCTCACGACCCATGATAACAGTCATTCAATTACAAGCCAGCGGAAGAGTTATAAACTGTCTGGGTACAGACAGGGCAACTAGAAGGCACATGGCCTGACTATACTACAGAGCCGATGTAGGGCCAGATCGTAGCTGGGACACCAGCTACTCGTCGTCGTCGATGTCTACGAAGAACCCTCCATTAGGGTCATTAGCAACCTCTGCAACATTTATTAAGCAAACATGAGTACAAAGGTACTCAGCAAGACTTTAGGATGACTAACTACTCATGCAAGGTATCAAAAGGTATTGTGGGGTTTCAGGCGGAAAGCCAGCATTTGACTCGTGGCTAGACAACTTGCATTTTGAAATTAGTTTTGACAACTTGATTTCTCGCACACGAGTCCACTAACATCACAACAATACACTATCGTGGAATCATTCCGTCTCCATACGGAAATGCCGTCCACGACACTCACGCTTATCTTGACAATTTTATGAGTAGCCATTGAAGTTATCTATGAACAACATATGTCTCCAAGTAGTCCATATCCGCGGACGCGGCTATTCGAATAGATCATAACCCTGCAGGGGTGTACTTCGTCACACACGCCCTCGCCACTTATCGCCATATGCACGTCATGCACCTCGGCAACCTTCAAGCGGAAGCCCAGCGAGGGAGTCGGCCACGACGGTTAACCACACTAGTACCTAGTCCAGGTTTATCGCCTATCTGAGAGTAACCCGTACGGAAGTCCGGCCGAGGTTTCCGCCATGGCCTCAAACGATGTGTGCAGGGTTCCCAAGCCCACCATCCGGGTGCCACTTGGTACACCGTGCCACTGCCTACCGCATCACGGCCCACCTCTCAGGTCAGCACCATGCACGGCCTCCAGCATTACTATAAACACCAGAAACTACTTGCAACTCCTGGACCGAGTACTACGCGATTAATAGGCCGAGCGGGGTCATATTTCAGGGCCCAGCATGTGGTAGTATCTAGTCTTGGATTACATACACGGAACTCAGTTCCTAAGGACGGTTCCAATGAAATAACCCGCCATGTACTCCTACACAGCCTTTCACCGGTACCTTTACCAAATCAAGTTCAACACACAACCTTTGCTCATCAAACACATTTCACAACTCTGTTCATCTCCCAGATGACAGACCATAAACAACTCTAAGCATAGCATGCATAGCAGGATAAGGCACATCACAGCTCAAGCAACTACCAGGTATGCTAGGTTGCAAGGTTTGGCTATTTACTGTGACAAGGTTAAGTTATGCAAAGAAAGTGGGTTCAACTATCGTGGCAAAGCAGTTGAAGCATTTGATCTTAAATGCAATGAATAGGTACAGGAGCAAGAACATGGGAGTTATCGGAATGATCAAAGGGGTTGCTTGCCTTGTTGCTCAGAGGAGGAACGATATCCGTCGGACGGATATTCGGTGGAATTCGGGGGTGCGGAGCCTACCGAAATGAATGGCAACATTCAATAACAATCATATGCACTCAAAATGATGCATGAGCATGGCATGAGAATGCAAGGTGATAAGTTATTATTTTCAACATGTATTAGGTTTAGAGTTGATTTGAATCACATTCGAATAGCAATTCAAACGGGGTATTCTCGGATAACGGTTTAATTGATTCGACCTAATGCTCAAATCAACTTGATGTTAACATGCATGAAATGTCATGTTATGGTACTGATTTGTAATTAGGACAGTGGTGAACATTGTATATATAATGGAATTTGAATATTTTTGCAAATTCCATTTATAAAGTGATTATAAGAATTGAATTATTCCTTAATCCACAATTTAGGGTTCTGTAACTTTTTCAAACATAGTTGAAAATAGCATAATCAGAATCCTTGAATTTTTCTAATATTTTTTCATATATAAATTATTTTGATTGGAGTTACAGATTAATTTCTATGATTTTTACAATTTTTAGCAATTTCCTGAATTAGTTTTATACTGGAAATTCTATTTATTGCATCAGGCTGACGTCAGCAGGTCAGCCGACCTGTTCAGGTCAAACCTGACAGGGGGGCCCCAGTGGTCAGCCTTTCTGGGACTAATCACGCGCTGACCAGCTCTAACTGAGGTTTGACTTGGCCTTGGGCCCACTTGTCAGCGAGTGATTAGGCCCTGAGATGTTGGGTTAGCTTTGCCACGTCGACATCCACCGGCGGCGAGGTCGTCCTCGCCGGCGGGGAGCCTCCGGCGACCACCAGCACGCCGGAGGGGCTCGGAAACGGCCCACAGGGGGCCAAATGCTGCGCGGAGAGCACCAGAGGAACGACACATCTCCCGCAGCTTCATTTCTGCACCTAGCCAGGGCTGATCTGGCCGGAGATGACGCCGGCGACGAGCTTGGCGGCGGCCAAGGCTCGGGCGTCATCGGGGTCTTTGAATCAGAGGGATCTACGCTCGGTTCTTAGCTGCTACAGTATCTACGCGTCGACCTGGAGCTACTGGTGCCCTCGGAAGGACGAGCTGGTCATCGGAGGGCTACCGGCGACGAGCGGCAGCGGCGGTCCTCGTCGGGCTCCGGTGAAAATAGAGCTAGAGGAGGGGATCGACGGGGAAAACTTAGGGGAAACGACCGCATGCTCACGGGGAGTGCAGAGCAGAGCTTAGACGGCTCGGGGAAGGCCTGGGGGCGACGAATCGACGGGAGAGGTCCGGCGGCCGGAGGTGGAAGACGATGGCGTTGGGGGCGATGCAGAGCTTGGGGAGACTTCGGCTTCTGCAGGGATGACCAGGGCGACGAGGCGGAGCTAATGGCGTGCTCTGGGAGGGAATCCTATGGCCAGGGGCATGGGCAGCTCAAGCTCGAGCTCGGCTCTAATGGCGGCAGCAAGGAGGAGGAGGAGATCCGGGAGGAGGAAGAGAACCGAGGCGGGGAATGGATAGGGGAGGCTCTGGGGAGCTTATCCCCGTCGTCGCCAGCGCGAGGCGGCGGCCAGGCAGGCACGCAGGTGCGTGGCCGCGCCGGAGGGGGCGGCGGCCACCTCCTGCTGCCTACTGGCGCGAGGGAGGGGACGAGCCACGGATGGGCCGGGCCAGGCTTAGGCGACAGGTAAGGTTTTTCCAATTTTTTCTATTTTTGTTTTTCTGTTTTGCTAATTATTGTTTTGCTAATTAATTCAGCTCCAAAAAGGTGGTAAAAATTATTTTAGACACACCTGATTATTTGTTATAATATTCCCATCCATTTCCGAAGTTTTCAACATTTTTTAAAATTTATAGTTTCTGATTTCAAATTTAAAGTTTGAAACCAGTGGCTTTTGCATTAATTTAAAATGCTTAAAGTGTCAAGAAAATAGTTTTCTCCAATGCTCATTTACTTTCATGATTTATCAGAAAGTTTGAACATTTCTTGTGGCTATTTTGGTTTCATTGATTTTAACTAGTTTGAGAAATCCTTTATTTGAAATAGTGGCTAGGGTTTTGAGTTTTTCCTTTGCCACTTTGTTGTTCTTGTTGAAAAATCTTGGATGCAAATGCAAAGAAGACATGAGCACAAGGCTAACTTGCTTAAGGGTTAGGGATGTGACAACTCACCCCCACTCAAAAGAATCTCGTCCCGAGATTTAGAAGTCGTCGGGAATAACGCAGGATACTCAAGTCCGAGACGATCCTCTCTTTCCCAAGTTGCCTCCTTTTCAGAATGATTTGACCATTGAACTTTAAGAAACTTGAGGTTTCGACGTCGAGTGGTACGCTCAGCTTGATCAAGAATACGCACGGGGTATTCTCGGTACGAAAGGTTATCTTGTAGATCAAGCGTTTCATGGTCCACTTCACGGATAGGATCCGAGAAGCAACGCCTGAGTTGCGAGACGTGGTAAACATCATGAACCTTGGAAAGATGCGGAGGAAGTTCCAACTGGTAGGCAACTTCTCCTCATTTGGCAAGAATGCGAAAAGGACCAATGTAACGAGGAGCCAATTTGCCCTTGATACCGAAACGATGGGTACCCTTCAAAGGTGTAACCCGAAGGTAAGCCTTCTCATCAACTTCAAAGGTCACAGCCTTATGATGACGATCATATTGGCTCTTTTGACGAGACTGGGCTATTTTCAACTTTTCACGAATAATGCGAACCTGCTCTTCTGCATCCTGGATTTAAAAGGCGAAAAGTAGAAGGTGACCGGCCGGCACGTGAATCAAGGAGGTGTAGTAAATTATGGAGCGAGGGGCGCCTCGATTTTCGAGCCAAATGGATGCACATAAAGGCTGTTCCGGTGACATCACCAAACCCATAGATTTTTGGTGGGTGATGTCACTGGTGAGCAAAGCAAGCAATTACAAAGGTACTCGGGGTATCATAAGTCGGCATTTTATAACTCAAAGAAGACAAAGGTACAAACTGAAGATAAGCTGCCAAGATTAAGGTAAAATATATTGATGTGAATGCAAATCAATCTAGGGCCTAATGTTGGGGATATCACCACGAGGTATAACCCGACGTGCTAGGTCGGGTCATATCATGGCGTCTTAAAGTCTACACTCAAGATGGGCCTTGTTGTTCTTGGAACAGAGTTACAAGGTGGCTCACTAAATAAGTCGACAGGCGGCCAAGACATGAAGACGGCGAGTGATGGCCCATGAGGTGTAGATTCGCTAGGAGTTTCCTTGCTTAGGAGGCAAGTCGAGTTAGAGGCATATCGCGTCACGAATCATAGCATGACCCGAACTCTTGTAAACCCTAGGTCTTGACGTGTATATAAAGGTGATCCTGTGAGGTCAATAGGGTTAAGTTACAATCCATCGATAGCTAGGTCAAGCGAATACGCTCCCTTGTAATCGATATCCTCATCAATATACACAAAGCAGGACGTAGGCTTTTACCTCCATCAGAGGGGCCAAGCCTAGGTAAACTCGTCTCTCGTTCCCAATCAACCCCTTTGAGTCGCCACATAGCTGTGATGGCCTCACCACTAAGTCATCTCACGAGGACATCTGTCATGACAAAACCACGACAGTTTGGGCTGTTGTTCATGTTGGTGTGCAAGGTGATTTCTTCGAAGAAGGATGAGAACCGGATCATGATGCAACAACAGATGAGTTGAAGATGTTGTAATAAAATGCTCAAGCATGTGACATACTGTTCAACTGCTTGTGTCCCGAGGAATTCAACAATATTAGCCGCTTTGAGAATGCAAAGGAAATTTGGGATACTTTGATTGATATGCACGAAAGTACTGATTCTGTCAGGGAATCTAAGTTGGATGTGCTTCAAACTCAGCTTGACAAGTTCAATATGAAGGATGGTGAAAGAGTCGCTGAGATGTACTCTAGGCTAGCTCTCGTCACAAATGAGATTGCCGGCTTAGGGCGTGAAGAGATGACCGACAAATTCATCATCAAGAATATACTTAGAGCCTTGGATGGAAGATACAACACCGTATGCACATTAATTTAAATGATGCCAAACTAAGAAGATACTTAGAGCCTTGGATGGAAGGATTGTTGCTCATAAAATGTCACTCAAGGACAAAGATGAGTTGCACAACAAGTGAAGTGGTGCTTACAAAGCTTCAAGTGATACTCCCGCTACTTCAAATGACAACATTGTTACCAATGAAGAGATCAACCTCATGGTTAGAAAATTCAAGAAGTTCTACAAAAGTAGAGGCAAAGAGAGAAGCTCAAGCTCAAGATATGATGAGAAGCATTCGTCTAGTCATGAACGAAACTGCTATAAATGTGGAAAGCCCAGACACTACTCCAATGTGTCCTCCGCTCCCCACAAAAGAAGAGAAGAGTCACCTAGAAGATGAAGCTCAAGAGATTAGTCACCTCGTAGAGAGAGAAGGAGTAGAGAAGATCATTATGAACGAAGACACTCCTAGAGAGGCAAGGAATCGGAGAAGAAGGACAAGTACACCTAGAGCAGCTCAAGAAGAAGACATCAAGCTCACGTTGGTGAATGGGTTTCCGGTTCTGAGTCTAACAACCAACCTGAGAGAAGCTACAACTCCAACTACAACTATAGTCAATATGAAGGTGTTGCCGGTATGGAACTTATTTCCTCCAACTCCTCTCACTTATTTGATTCAACAAATGAAGGTATTGGAAACTGCTTCATGGCAAAAGGCCCCAAGGTATCACACCCTGAGTACTTTGACTTTGATAGTGATGATGATGACGTGTTAGGAGGAGATGACTCGCTCCTCTATAAGACTAGTGATAGCATTGAAAATGAACTTGAAAATAATCATGCTAGTCAAGAGAAATCGAATGATGATTATAACAAAGAGATTGAACGACTAACTAAGGAATTAAACACTCTTAAGTTAGCTCATGAAGCTACTCTAGAAGATCATAGAAAGCTGCAAGGACTCAAGAGAAGCTATGCTTTGAGAAGCTAAATTTAGAGCAAGAGCATGCGTTTCTAAAAGCAACCGATGATGATCTTCGAAAGAAGAGTTCTTCTTATCTAGCCAAACGTTTACTCTTTTCTACTTTTGTTCCACAAGTTAAATCTAAGAACTCTAGTAACAAAGGCAAGAAAGTTTCTTCATCTAGTAACAACAATGATAAAGTTAGATCAAATGATGTTGTTGCTATTAGCTCTCTTGATTCCACTAATGATTCTCTTAGCTAAGTTACACTTGAGCAAGAAAACAATTTATTGAAAGGAATTATATAGACAGGTGTCTTCAAGAGTCCTGCCGGAAATAAGCAATTCGAGGAAATTGTGCGCGAGCAAGGAGGACATCGAAAGAACCAAGGTGTTGGCTACTTCAATGCCAATGGAGATCAATGGGAAGAAGGTCCATATCCCATCCCGAAGTTCGTTCCTCAAGATGAAAAGTATGATCCTACTCTTCCCAAGGGAACAAACTCTCAAGATGGCCTTCAACCACAAGACCACAAGGGCAAGGGAAAGCTTCAACAGGAGATTGACTCATTTGAGGAAGAACCCCAAGCCAAGGTCGAGTGGGTTCCCACGGACACTACTAGGACTACCTCATCTAGTGCAACCACAACTCCGAGGATCCCCATCAAGTTGATGTGGGTCCCCAAGAGGAAGAACTAGAAAGTGCTTGAGGGGTGACTCCGCCAATGAAATTCACTCTTATTTATTTTGGCAAGAACTATATGAAATCAACTCCAACCATATGCATTAGTTCAAGGAGTCACACATTCCCTCAAAGGTAAGCAAGGGACAAGGTAATTAATGCATATTTGGACATCACCTCACATGTATTTCATTATGTGTCTATAGATATTCTTGCATATGTTCCTTGTGCTTTCGGACTAACCCATGTAGGTGATAATAGTAAGAAACGACAATGATTTCTCCCAACTCAAGATGATCTTCATCGACAATGAGCATCCACCACTACTACACCTACTTGAAGTCTTCTACGACAAAACCCAAGGTTAGTTTATCCCTCTTAGGGGGGATGTAAAATCTAGGGGGGTCTTTACTCTAAGACTTGAGTATAAGTGTCTCCTAAACGATGTTAACACATTAATGCTTTATGTAAAAGCGGTAACCCCACTTGTGATTAATCGATGAGTATGACCTATGATCAAGTATTCTTACTTGGCTCCTATGTCAATATACTTATATATAGATGACTTCGTCATCGCCAAAGTGCTTGATAGATGCTAGAATATTTGTGCATGTTCACCATATTTTATTCGACATCTTATTGTGTGAGCATGTTGGTATACATATTTTGTTCATTCGAGGATATCCAATTGTTGTTATTTGCCTTTCAATTTCCATTTGGCCAATTGGATATACAAGAATGCCTAAGTACCTCTATCTAGCTATCTATGCTTTCTCATCTCAAATTCTATTCATGCTACATCACAAAATTTGAGCAAGCACTTTAGGGACACTCTATGTGAGGAGCACTCGGAGATCCATCTCGACAAGGGCTGAATTCCAAAACCTCCCAAAGTGCATCTCGGTGTGACCAACCTCGAAATCTCGATACCACTGAAGCCTAGGGTTGATTAGGATTTTCTATCTAGGTACCACCAAGTTGTTATTTTCGGCCTCACTGAGTTTCTCTATTAGCTGACAGTTAAGGAGTTCCATGGCACCAAAAATTATATCTCAATGTCACTAACAGACAGGGGGTATATATATATTCCGCGGACTCGACGGTTGAAACAACTCCTCAAACATCACCTCCTGCTCCTCCTCATTGCCGCGCCCTAGTCCCCTGGACTTCACCTTGATTCTCCTGTGCGCCCTTGCCACCGGAGTCTTCGCCGTCGAGGGGAATCTTCACCGTCATCGTTGCCGTAGCAGATTAACCACCAAGTCAGGGTATTAATTTGGCCCCTCTTTGCGATCCCAATGCTAATTCTTGTGCAAATAGGCTTTGATGATTTATGTCCACTTCTGCACTCATCCTATCTAGAAGAAAGTTCCCGTAGTTTAGAGGACAATTGAAATTTTAGGGTTATCAGTCCGCAAAATTGAATCTCGGTGTGAGAGATTCATAAAAGTCGGTCTTACCAATTTGGATTTAGGGTTACTAAGAACATACTCGATGGAACTGAGTTCTTCTTTTCGGTGAAACCGAAAAGGGTGCCAAGTATCTGTTAACGAGAACGTCAGTCTTGGTGGCTCCGAATATTAAACCTAGTTTTTCAGAGTTTAAACTTTTCAAAACTTCTGATTTTTGTGATGCACATCTTTTCGAGCTCTTCTATATCTCTTCACAGCGTCTTCTTGTCTGCTTATCTTCTTGTTTGTTTGAGAGTATGTCAGGATCAGAGGATAGTCAATACAACTTCACTGAGCCCATTGCTGAGATGGATTCAGGCACTAGTCCCGAGAGGAAACCTTCTGACCCAGGGACACCTAGCTCCATTAGCTTGTTGTGATGCCCTCGATTTAATCATACTCTAATCATACACGCAAATGCGTACGTTCAAACCCAAGGGCTCACGTGAAGATATCACAACACAACTCCAGACACAAATCAAATAATACAAGCTTCATATTACAAGCCAGGGGCCTCGAGGGCTAGAATACAGAAGCTCGATAAACACACGAGTCAGCGGAAGCAACAAATATCAGAGTACAGACATTAAACAAGGGGTGCCTTAGAGAAGGCTAGCACAAAAGAAACACGATCGAACGAGGCGAGGCCTCCTGCCTGGGAACCTCCTAACTACTCCTGGTCTTCAACGGCCTCTACAAAGAAGTCACCATCGGGGGGCATACGTCGGCAGGAAACTCCATCTCTGGGCTCCATCATCTGGTCGCAGCAACGGATCAAGGGGACAAAGGGGGAGCAAAGCAACGGTGAGTACTCATCCAAAGTACTCGCAAGTCTTACATCAGAACTATGCTAAGATATGCATTAGTATCAAAGAGGTTTTTTTAATGTGGAGTAACTGCAGCAATGCGAGAATAGAGAGAGAAGGCCTAGTCCTATTGAAGACTAGCATCTTCACGGTCTTGCAGCAATAGACGAGAGAAGAGCAAGCTAACACAAATAATAGTCATATTGTTGCAAAAATATTAATATGAGGTCACGCCCAGAGATCCTCCCTCGACTCCCTCTGAGGAAACAATCCCGGGGCAACTAATTCCACTTAAGTAACAATTGTAGTTGTATAAGATCAGGGCACAACTCCAAGTCGTCGTGTAACCGTGGACACGACTATTCGAATAGATAAGTTCTTCCCTGGAGGGGTGCACAACATATTCCCCGACGCGCTCGATAACACTCTGGCCGGACACACTTTTTTGGGTCATGCCCGACCTCGGTATATCGACACGTCGCAGCCCCACCTAAGCTCAGCGGAGAGGCCAGCCCACCGGTCTAACTCCTAAGCACAAAGGGGTCATGGACCCACTTGCCCTCCGCGCTCCTGCATGATGCGAGGGTGGCCGATGTCACTCCTAGCACCCCTTAATACAAGAGCGATGCATCTCGAGACCACGTGGGCGCGTGCCGCTACATCGCTGACGTCTGAAGAGCTTCGGCTGATACTAAGACGCCGAGTACCCGTAATTCTTCCCACGCAAATGGTTAATGCGTAATAAGGCCTTCCGACCAACCCAGATCAAATACCCAAATCCATTATCATTTTAATTAAGTCATCGACACAAACACGCGGGAATCCACCAGCCTAACATCTATTCATCAAAGATCCCAGTAACATGGTCAATTAACTGTGTGGTAGAAACATCAGGGGGAATCCGAGGTATCACCCTCGTTGGATTCCCAACGATGTAATCCGTCAAGGTGGACTTAGAGGAATCACCCTCGAGGGTCCCACACTTGAGGGGTGCACGACAGAGGCATCGTCGGGAATGGTGAAAGAGGAATCACCCTCAATAACCACGACTGGCTAGCTGTACTACAGAGATATCAGCAGAAGTATTTCGCGAGGTGTCACCCTCGGTACCCGATAGTATCTCTGTAGCGTTGCACAACTAAGGGGGTGTAAGTGCTGTGTCGGGTCTGGCTCGTCGACCAGGGATCAAGACTTGAAAACAAAGCGGGGCAGCTGGACTACGGAGTCAGGGGGATGACTGCGCCACCTATACTAAACAAATTAAAAGTATGGTACTGAAAGTAGCATTTCATCAAAATTAGGCTATGCATTAGATATAGGAGCTAACTACAACAATAGCAAAATTCTAATGCAAGCATGAGGAAGAAAGAATAGGCGATATAAGGATGATCAAGGGGGTTTGCTTGCCTTGTTGCTCTGCAGCAAAAGGGCTGGTCGTTAGAGGCGTAGTCGTACCCGGCAGCAGCGTAAGCGTCGAGGTCTACCGGAGAGAAGAGGGGGAAGAACAATAAATAACTGCAACAGGTGCAATACGATGCAAGACATGGTAACACCCAGTGCTAGGCATGAGCTTGCGCGATACTACACATCATGGACGGATCGGGACAATATCTCACGATATTTCCCGGGTCTCTGGCTACTACCGGAGAGACAAAACGGATGAAAAAGTTCCTCGTTCGCTATGCTAGGGACGCGTGACAAACGAACGCATAGCGTATTCGGATTCATGGGATTTTTGAGAGCATCTTTCATATATAGACTATTTTCATATGACTTACGATTTATTTTCTATTAATATTCGAAGTTCTAAAGATTTTCTGAAATTTCCCGTGATTATTTTAAATCAAGTTGACCAAGTCAACTTGACTAGTCAAATGGGAGGGTGTGGCCTACATGTCATAGGCAGCAACTGAACTATGCTAGTTAAATAAATTAATTAGTTTGGGGTCCACTTGACATAGGCTAGTAGTTAAACTAACTAGTAACTAATACTAACTAACCCAATAATCTATAGGACCGGCCACACACTCTCACACACATAAAGAGCACACACACTCACGCAACACACACTTACACGCATACGCACAGAACACACACGCTCAAGCACATAGCACACAACACACGCTCAAGCACACTACGAGCACCAGTTGCACGCAACAACGGCGACTGGTAGCAGTTGCAGCATGAAGCAGCAGTGGCCCAACCACAGGCAATGGGAGCAGGCAAAAGCAGCAGTGCACCGACTAGCAGCACGATAGTAGTAGTGACGGCGAGCAACCAGCAGCAGGAGCAGCAACAACAGTAGCAATGCATCATCAGCAGCAGCAGGACAGAGCAGCGGTGACAGCAAACAGAGCAAGCAACAGCGAACGACAACAGCTAGTAGAGGCGCGTGCCAAGCAGCGGCAGTGGCCAGCACGGGGACAGCGAGTGAGCGCCTGGGCGCGGCCAGGGAGCAGCGTGTGGGCGGCTATAGCAGTAGGCAACGGCAAGGCCACACGCAGACACACACACATGCACGTACATACGCGTACGCTCGGACGGGCTCAGAGAAGGCAGCTACCGCGATGAATCGAGCCGGGAAATAAGGGGAATCGGGCAAGGAACTCACCACGGAGCTCGTGGACATGGTTAGGAAGCGCGGGGGCGACCAAACGTGATGAGCTCGACGATGTAGTGCGATGGTCGTGTTGGAAAACCGGCTCGATGCCGAGCGTACGGGCCGTCCCGGCTTGAGTTGGTCACTGGAACGGACGGATCCGGCCGCGTTGGACCTCCTGGACGTCATCTCACGCGACGAGGAGCACGGTGGCCAGGACGACTAGGTCGTCCATGGCAACAGGAGCTCGGGAACGACGGGGAGAGGCGAGGGAGAGATAGGGAAGCACGACTGGGGGGTAGGGTTTCGGGGTTGCTCTTATCCATCCGGGGAGCCGTGGGATGACCCGCATGGCGCCATCAGTGGCCATGGTGGCCCGGATGGACGCCACGACCCCCTGCTAATGTATAGGGGAAGGGGATGACCAAGTTGGGCTGGGCTGGATTTGCCCTGGCACCAAGGCCCAATGGAGAGTGGCATTTGCCCCTTTTCTTTTTTATTTTTAATCTTTTCTTTTCTTTTATTTTGTTTGTTTTGTATTTATTTAATTGGTAAACGAATTTTATTGCACAAGAAACTTCATCCGTAACTACTAGGCAATATTATGGTGTAGCACAAAATGTTCCAAGCCATCTGGGGATGTATAATTATTTGTTAAATTTGGAAACACTCAATTAAATTTTGTCGGTACAATTCTAAAATAGATAGGGCATTTTTGGTGCCTCAAGTTATGTCAGTTCTTATATGACAATTAGTTAGAGAATATTTGCAACACACACATGATTTTTCTTTTACAGTTTAAAGAGATAATAATTTGACTTTATTTTTAAATTTTGAAATTGGCTTTGATTTTTATCAACTGGAAATTTGGCTTAGTTAATCTTGATGACATAGTACCATTAGCGTATGATTATTTTAGCTTAACTACCGGTGCGTCACAACTCTCCACCACTAAAAGAAATTCTCGTTCCGAGAATTCAGAGGTAGAAGGAAAAAAGCTCGGGGTTTTCATCGCGAAGATGATCCTTGCGTTCCCAAGTGGTTTCATCTTCAGAATGATTTGAGCACTTCACTTTAAAGAACTTGGTGACTTTGCGATGAGTGTGACGTTCAGCCTGATCGAGAATGCGGACCGGATGTTCTTTATAAGAGAGGTCTTGTTGCAGCGCAAGCATATCATGATCCACTGCTCAAATAGGATCTTTGAAGCAGCGGCGGAGCTGAGACACAGGGAAGACATCATGAACCAGAGAAAGATTCGCCGGCAGTTCAATTGATAAGCTACTTTTCCATGTCTTTCGAGAAAAGTGAAAAAACCAATATAGGGAGGAGCTAACTTGCCCTTGATCCCAAAACGGTGTGCACCTCTCATTGGCGTGACGCGAAGATAAGCCTTTTCGCTAGATTGATAGACCATATCTTGATGATGAAGGCCATACTGACTTTTCTGACGAGACTAAGCAGCCTTCAGATTGTCATAAATAATGCGGACTTGATATTTAGCATGTTGGATAATATCCGAACTGAAGGGTGATCATGCCATTGGACTGTGGGTCTGGAATTTCATACGAAGCCAAATGTAAAAGGATACTTTGGATTCAAGGATGTCCAGGAGAATCAGGTTTCGATCCTGTGGAACTTTGGGTTATGGGTCCACCATGTGGGCCAAGAGTAGGCAAACCGGTGACATCTTATACGAGCTTGATAGCAAGACATGTCAGAGGATAACCTGTCAGTTATGTTGGTAACAACATCGGTACCAAGGGCGGGGGATGAATAGAACCATTTTCCTGCTCATTGAAATGAGGCAGACCAATAGGGAAAGTTCTCGTCCATCGGGGGCTACCGGAAAGTTATCCACAATAGTAACAGGGCCTTACTCACAGAGTTGTATACTGAGGTTTTTACCTAAGCATGGAATTACCACTGCTCAGATAGGTTATGCCACAAGAAAAGTCAAACAGACCAATGGAAAGGAAAGTTCGTTCACACACACAAGTATTAAAGTGTAGCATTCCCGAGAAAAAATAGGGTATGGTATACGTGGTAGGTCATCAAGTACATAACCATTTAGATAAAAGGGAAAGGAGAAGCATGATGTTTACCCATACCATGCGGGTTGGATAATCGGTCAAGAACAATTTAGCATTGCGCGTCCAATGTTCCTGTTGAAATTTGAAGCACCACACTCGTGCTTTGAGGTAGCATCGACATGGTCATCAGATAAAGGTAGGACTTTAGATACACCAAGGATTCATCAAAAACAACTTATAAAATAAGTCATACAGTTTTCGCATGGAAGAATGGCGAATCTTGTTTAGGAGGATGATTTAACAATAGGTCCTTCGGCCAGGTGTGCTGGACAACATATCACGGTACCGGGTTACATAAGGACCAAGGTTATAATTATTGGGAAATGTTCCAACCATCATATCTACCAAGATTGAGATCTGATTGGTGTCAGGACACCTCAGGCTCGGGATGCCTGAGAAGAAAAGGGGACAACAAAAATCGACAAGATGGTGATGCAAAATCCTCGGGATATGAACTATGGAAGCGTGTATTGGATCATGAGTTGGATTGTAAGACACGTGAACACAATGTCAAGACATCCGTGCCCACATGGAATTCTTACCATGAAATGCAACTGAGTTCTTATTTGAGAACCATCATCAAGGATATCAAGGCCCTTGTGTTAGCCTGGATTAACTCTTAGGAAGGAACTTATTTTCCTTGATCAAATCAGTCGGTGGCTTGGCGTGCTAAGAGAAGTTATATGAAGTGAAGAGAAAAAATCTTCAAAACATATAACACTTCGCACATGCGTGAATGATTTGGGATGACTTGAGAGGAAGTGAAACAAAACTTTCTTGTATTCAGGACGTTAAGAATGCACGTGAACTTTGGGAAAACATTTCTTCTATCAAACATATTCTTCAAGAGATAGGCACAAAGATAATGCTTTCAAGAGTTTCATCGTCTAACAAGGAGAAAGTTGACGGTGTGGCCGATGAGCTCAGCAACAATCCCACAAGATTTTAACAGGGATGAATTTCCAAAGTTATAATATCAAGGAGATAGCATTTTTCAAATCAAATGGTATAATGTCGTATGCTCGAGGGAACAACAACAATTAAACATTGGTCGAATGGTGCACTCGGAAATACGGATTGAGTAGCACAACCAATGTCAAAAATGATGAGTCAACACACAACACACTAAGAATGAAACGATCAGTTGTTAACCTCAAGGCAATAGGGTTGCCACAAGTATTGGAATCACACATCAGAGTTCACTTGTTGGTATTCCGGTTTGAAACAACACGGGACCAAGAAATGAATGGTGATAGCGAGAAGTATTACTATATCAAGAATTCTTAAGACGTGTGCAATTCTCACGGCATTCTTGACATAAAAGATAGTAATACTCCAAGGTAGAAGACAACATAAGCTGAATAGCAAGGAACTCAATGGACAACAAAAAGCATGATCAAGTTTGTGTTAGAGGGAAGGCAACAAGGATGTCGATGATAATACAATTCATCGAGTGGAAGGGATGGTATTTCCCAATATGCATTCGGTTGATACCCTGCAAGAGCTCAGAATGCTGATGATGATCACAACACATTTATCGAGAAATTTCATGAAGATGTAATCGTTCAGCGACGACATCAAGCAAGGGAATGATGAAGCAAGAGGTTGCCGGAATCACAGATAAGACAGCTAGCTTAGAATAAAAAATGGCCTTTCAAAACAACCAATATGATGTGGAAAGCTCGATGTGAGCTTAACACACAGTTGGAAATGCGTTCCAGAGATGGAGGACAAAGATAGCATGATCAAGCTCCAACATGACGATGATGATGAAGCTTAATAACTTGGAGTGACATGATCGAGTACAAACTCATAAACAAAGAATATTACTAAGAGTTTTTGGATCGCAATGCGTACTCGATTCAGCTATCGGTGTCCTTGAGTGTTCAACATCTCAAACACGAGGAAACTGGAATTAATGAAAATATCATAGTTGACAGGAGCTCACAAGAAGTTATATAGCTCCCCGATATCCTCGAGCTACAAGGAATAATACTCGGAGGTAGATCAACATTAAGGCTTGGACCGATGTATTGATCTGGAGAAGACAAGTACTTTAACTCATCTGAGAATGAAATCAAGGTAGGACAACATGGTCGGAACCACGATTGCAAAGGACAAGATCATAGATACCAGATTTAAACCACAGAATGAATGATTATTGATACGAGAAGTTTCTATGATAAGATCAGCGTCGTTTCCATGGGCATGAACACAAAGTTCAAGGTTGACTCCCACTTCATCAATGCATCACCTGCCATATACCCCTCGGCTTTGATCATATTGTAGCTTGGAAAGATTATCTGGCAAAACACCAAAACAGTAAGACTCATGAAAACTCTTCGGGTCATATTGATTTAGGAAGGCATAGGTTCAACCCATCGGGGCATCTTAGCAACATATAACACAAACTTCAAGAGTAATTAACACATGCTTGAAGAGCATGGCTGACAAAAGCATAGAATAGAACTTATCAGAGGGAGATGACACAATTTACCAATGGCACCATGTGTCAGGGGAAGCAATCACAAGAAGTTTCGAAAGCAAAGGATGCCGTCGGATAATAACCCAGAATGAGTCTGGTAGTCCACAAAGGACCTGATGTGAGTATCGGTACTCAATCAGAGGGAGATAGGATGCAATGCATCGGGTTATAGAACATCTGGAAAAAATACTGATACTTAATTTCCAAAGGAATAAGGATTTCTAGGTTGGTGTATCATAATCAGATGCTCCGATCAAAATACAAGTAATTTGAAAGGACTTATAAGGAGAATCAACCAAAGTTGATTTGTCGAGAACCAGCTCTGTCTCGAAGGACGTCTAAGCTGGAAAGAAAATTTATGAATATCAACAGATGATTGTGTGCATTCACACAAAGGTAGAATCAATAAGATCACAGAAAATTCAGAAAGGAATTTAATGAATGTGGCTAGACATGTGGATTTATCCATAACACAAGCAGGCAAGAAAGGTCAAAAGCAATAGGTTACTGAGGATTCCGAAAGATCGAATAGTAATTCGAAGAACTCTCGAAATCCATGACAACTGATGAAGGACGAATCCCCGAAAATATAATTCGTTGCATCTCGTAAAAACAAGAGCAATTGGAAAAGAAGGTATGAACGGCATTTGTATGCCATCATCCATAGGGGTTGACGGAGGAAGGGAAATCGCAGAAGCGATGAGCAACAGCTCACGAGAGAACATCACAGAGTATATGCCGTTCTTCTGACGGATAAAGCCATCGTCTGGAATACGGGGCTCTCCGGGAGGAAGTATTTACGAGAACCTAATGTTAGAGTTAGTAAAATATTTAACCCGAAAGAGAGGAGAGAGTAGAAACCAGAGTATAGGAAAGGAGTAAAAGATACTAATACCACCGAATTGAGATGTGGGCCCGTAAGCCACATCATCAGTGTTAGTAAAGTTTTTCAAACACTAGACTCAACTCCGGCCAAGGAGTTGGAAAGGGGGCTACCTACACGCAGTCGGCTCTGATACCAACTTGTGACGCCCTCGGTTTAATCGTACGCTAATCATACACGCAAATATGTACGATCAAACCCAAGGACTCACGGGAAGATATCACAACACAACTCTAGACACAAATAAAATAAAACAAGCTTCATATTACAAGCCAGGGGCCTCGAGGGCTAGAATATAGAAGCTTGATAAACACACGAGTCAGCGGAAGCAACAAATATCGAAGTACAAACATTAAACAAGGGGTGCCTTAGAGAAGGCTAGCACAAAATAAACACGATCGAACGAGGCGAGGCCTCCTGCCTGGGAACCTCCTAACTACTCTTGGTCTTCAACGGCCTCCACGAAGAAGTTACCATCGGGGGGCAGGCGTCGGCAGGAAACTCCATCTCCTGGGCTCCATCATCTGGTCGCAGCAACAGATCAAGGGGACAAAGGGGGAGCAAAGCAACGGTGAGTACTCTTCCAAAGTACTCGCAAGTCTTACATCAGAACTATGCTAAGATATGCATTAGTATCAAAGAAGGGGTTTTTAATGTGGACTGACTGCAGCAATGCGAGAATAGAGAGAAGGCCTAGTCCTATCGAAGACTAGCATCTTCAGGGTCTTGCAGCAATAGACGAGAGTAGAGCAAGCTAACACAAATAATAATCATATTGTTGCAACAATATTAATATGAGGTCACGCCCAGAGATCCTCCCTCGACTCCCTGCGAGGAAGAAATCCCGGGGCAACTAATTCCAGTTAAGTAACAATTGTAGTTGTATAAGATCAGGGCACAACTCCAAGTCGTCGTGTAACCATGGACATGGGTATTCGAATAGATAAGTTCTTCCCTGCAGGGGTGCACAACATATTCCCTGACGCGCTCGATAACACTCTGGCCGGACACACTTTTCTGGGTCATGCCCGGCCTCGGAATATCGACACGTCGCAGCCCCACCTAAGCTCACCACAGAGGCCAGCCCGCCGGTCTAACTCCTAAGCACAAAGGGGTCGTGGGCCCACTTCCCTCTACGCTCCTGCATGATGCGAGGACGGCCGATGTCAGTCCTAGCACCCCTTAATACAAGAGCGATGCATCTCGGAACCACTCGGGTGCGCGCTGCTACATCGCTGACGTCTGAACAGCTTCGGCTGATACCGCGACATCGAGTACCCATAATTCTTCCCACGCAGACGGTTAGTGTGTAATAAGGCCTTCCGACCAACCCAGATCAAATACCCAAATCCATTATCATTTTAATTAAGTCATCGTCACAAACACACGGCATCCACCCGCCTAACATCTATTCATCAAAGATCCCAGTAACATGGTCAAGTAACTGTGTGGTAGAAACATCAGGGGGTATCCGTGGTATCACCCTCGTTGGATTCCGAACGATGTAATTCGTCAAGGTGGACTTACAGGAATCACCCTCGAGGGTCCCACACTTGAGGGGTGCACACAGAGGCATCGTCGGGAATGGTGAAAGAGGAATCACCCTCGATAACCACGACCAGCTAGCTGTACTATAGAGATATCAGTAGGAGTACTTCGCGAGGTGTCACCCTCGGTACCCGATAGTATCTCTGTAGCGTCGCACAACTAAGGGGGTGTAAGTGTTGTGTCGGGTCTGGCTCGTCGATCAGGGATCAAGACTTGAAAACAAAGCGGGGCAACTGGACTACAGAATCAGGGGGGATGACTGCTCCACCTATACTAAACAGATTAAAAGTACAGTACTGAAAGTAGCACTTCATCAAAATTAGGCTATGCGTCAGATATAGGAGCTAACTACAACAGTAGCAAAATTCTAATGCAAGCATGAGGAAGAAAGAATAGGAGATATAAGGATGATCAAGGGCGGTTTGCTTGGCTTGTTGCTCCGCGGCAAAAGGGCTGGTTGTTAGAGGCATAGTCGTACCAGACAGCAGCGTCAGCGTCGGGGTCTACCGGAGAGAAGAGGGGCGAGAACAATAAATAACTGCAACATGTGCAATACGATGCGAGACATTGTAACACGCAGTGCTAGGCATGAGCTTACGCGGTACTACATGTCATGGACGGGTCGGGACAATATCTCACGATATTTCCCGGGTCTCTGCTACTACCGGACACGCAAAATGGATGAAAAAGTTCCACGTTCGCTATGCTAGGGACGCGTGACAGACGAACGCATAGCGTATTCTGATTCATGGGATTTTTGAGAGTATCTTTCATATATAGACTATTTTCATGCGACTTACGATTTATTTTCTATTAATATTCGAAGTTTTAAAGATTTTCTGAAATTTCCTATGATTATTTTACATCGAGTTGACCAAGTCAACTTGACTAGTCAAATGGGAGGGTGTGGCCTACATGTCATAGGCAGCAACTAAACTATGCTAGTTAAATAAATTAATTAGTTTGGGGTCCACTTGACATAGGCTAGTAGTTAAACTAACTAGTAACTAATACTAAAAGCATGTCTTGTAGAGCCCTTAAAACCTCGAATAAATAGAAATAACCGTTTTTTACGGATTGAAACGAAAAAACGATAAATAATAGAATCCCTAAACCCCTAAATCCTTAAAAAATACGGATTAGATCTCGGGTTGGCCTCCTCCGTCGCCCCGGCCGCCCCCGTCGCCTCCTCTCTCCCTCCGCCCGTCGCCCCGCCCCTGGCCCCAGCCTCGACGACGCCTGCGCCGGCCCCAGCGACGACCCCAACGTGAACCCCTTCATCACTAATATGTCTTCATCATATCTACTTTTCCAAACTCTTTTCCTATCCCGGACTGACGGTGTTTTCAGCAGAATTGCCATGGTGTTGTTTTTGCGCAGAAATAAAAGTTCTCGGAATGACATGGAAATTTACGAGGATTTTCTGTGGAATATATAAAAAATACTGGCGCGAGAATTACTTGGAGGGACGGAGCCAGGAGCCCACAAGCCCAGGAGGCGCGGGCCCCCCTGGCCGCGCCTGGCAGGCTTGTGAGGCCCTCGTGGCTCCGCCGCCTCCAACTCCAGCTCTATATAGTCTCTCTCGCCCAGAAATAATTAAGACAGAAGAGTTCATCGTGTTTTACGACACGGAGCTGCTGCCACCACCTGTTCTTCCTCTGGAGGGCAGATCTGGAGTCCGTTCTGGGCTCCGGAGAGGGGAGATCGACTCCGTCGTCATCATCAACCATCCTTCATCGCCAATTCCATGATGCTCGTCACCGTTCGTGAGTAATCTCATTGTAGGCTTGCTGGACGGTGATGGGTTGGATGAGATCTATCATGTAATCGAGTTAGGTTTGATAGGGTTTGATCCCTAGTGTCCACTATGTTCTAAGATTGATGTTGCTACTACATTGCTATGCTTAATGCTTGTCACTAGGGCCCAAGTGCCATGATTTCAGATCAGAACCTATTATGTTTTCATCAATATATGTGTGTTGATCCTATCTTGCAAGTTGTAGTCACCCACTATGTGTTATGACCCGGCAACCCCGGAGTGACAATAGCCGGAACCACTCCCGGAGATGACCATAGTATGAGGAGTTCATGTATTCACGAAGTGCTAATGCTTTGTTCCGATTCTCTATTAAAAGGAGACCTTAATATCCCTTAGTTTCCATTAGGACCCCGCTGCCATGGTAGGGATGGACAATAGATGTCGTGCAAGTTCTTTTCCATAAGCACGTATGACTATATACGGAATACATGCCTACATTACATTCACGAACTGGAGCTAGTTACATATCTCCCCATGTTATAACTTTTACATGATGAATGTCATCCGACATAATTATCCATCACCGATCCAATGCCTACGAACTTTTCCTACTGGTCGTTGCTACGTTACTTTACCGCTACCGCTGTCACTGCTGCTACTGTTACTGCTACTGCTGTCACTACTGCTACTGTTATCGTTGCTACCATTACTATCACACTACTTTGCTACTAAAACTTTGTTGCAGATACTAAGTCTTTCATGTGTGGTTGAATTGACAACTCAACTGCTAATACTCGAGAATATTCTTTGGCTTCCCCTTGTGTCGAATCAACAAATTTGGGTTGAATACTCTACCCTCGATAACTGTTGCGATCCCCTATACTTGTGGGTTATCAAGACCATTTTCTGGCGCCGTTACCGGGGAAGCATAGATCTATTCTCTGATCACTTGGGATTTACATATGTTGATCACTATGAGGAATCCGAGAGATCCAAAAACTAAAGTCTTGCCCTCAACTACGAGGACAGGTAAGGAACTGCCATCTAGCTCTGCACTTGATTCACCTTCAGTTATGATTAAGTTTGTGACACCACCACCTACTAGAAATTCTGATGTGTCGCCTGTGCTTGATGATGCTACTTCTGCTATCCATGATGCTTATGATGATGCTTTTCTTGATACTGCTTTGCCACTGGGTGCATTCCTTGATGCACAAATTGCTAGAGTTGCTGCTGAATGTGATGATACTTCTGACACTGCTGAAATTATTGAGGTAGAACCTGATGTTTCACCTGTTAGAACTAGCTCTCCTAGATATGAATTGCCTGATATACCTGAGGGTTATGTTATGGAGGGAGAGGTAGCTGAGGACTTTCTTGCTTGTAAGGATAGCTATGATCTTGAGAATTTATTGCGCAAGTGGAAAGAAAAATCTCTGAATGCTAGAATGAAATACGATCCTAAGTTTGCTACTTCACCCATCTTTATGACTGATAAGGATTATGAATTCTCTGTTGATCCTGAGTTGATCACTTTGGTTGAATCCGATCCTTTTCATGGTTATGAGTCTGAAACGGTTGTAGCACATCTTACTAAGCTGAATGATATAGCCACCCTATTCACGAATGAGGAAATAATTCGCCATTACTATATCCTTATGTTGTTTCCTTTCTCGCTAAAGGGTGATGCTAAGACTTGGTTTACTTCTCTTGCTCCTGGTTGTGTGCATAGTCCCCGGGATATGATCTACTACTTCTCTGAGAAATATTTTCCTACCCATAAGAAACAAGCTGCCTTGAAAGATATATATAACTTTGTGCAAGTTGAAGAAGAGAGTCTCCCACAAGCTTGGGGGAGGCTTGTCCAGTTACTGAATGCTTTGCCTGATCACCCTCTTGAGAAAAATGAAATACTTGATATCTTTTATAATGGACTAACCGATGCTTCTAGGGACAACCTAGATAGTTGTGATGGTTGTGTTTTCAGGGAATGAACTGTGGAACAAGCTGAAATTCTATTGAATAATATCTTGAGCAATGATAATGCTTGGACTATTACCGAACCACCTCCGAAGCCAACTCCGAAGAAAAGAGGTATTCTATTCCTCAGTCCTGAAGATATGCAAGAAGCCAAGAAATCTATGCAAGAGAAAGGTATTAAATCTGAAGATGTTAAGAATCTACCACCTATCGAAGAGATACATGGTCTTGATAACCCGACATAGGTAGTAGACGTAAATTCTCTTCGTAGATTCAATGATAGTGATATTCCTTTTGATAAACCTGCTAGCTTATGCTTAGATGAATTTGATAACTTTGTTGCCAAACAAAAAAGTTTCAATGATTATGTTAGCAGACAATTGGAACAAAATGCTCGCATGATTAATCATTTAAGTGCTTGTGTGGATAGAAATGTCAATGATCTTAAGCTTTTGAGTAAACATGCCTCTATGGTCACTACTCAAGTAGAACAAGTACTTAAGGCTCAAAATGACTTGCTCAATGAGTTGAATGACAATTCTGTTAGAGTCGTCACTAGAGGTGGTAGAATGACTCAGGAACCTTTGTATCCTGAGGGCCATCCTAAGAGAATTGAACAAGATTCTCAAGGAGTTAGCACTGAGGCACCTAGTCATCCTAGTAATAGGAAGAAAAAGAAAGACGATAGGAACTTGCATGCTAGCAAACCTGCTGCTGTTACACCTCAGAATCCAAATGATATCTTTGTTTCTGATGCCGAAACACAATCTGGTGATGAACATGAGCCTAGTGCTAATATCGATAGTGGTGTTCATGATGATGCTCAACCTAGTAATGATAAGGATGTGGAGATTGAACCTGTTGTTGATCTTGATAACCCACAACCTAAGAACAGGAGATATGATAAGAACGAATTTATTGCTAGGAAGCATGGTAAAGAAAGAGAACCATGGGTTTAGAAACACGTGCCCTTTCCTCCCAAACCATCCAAGAAAAAGGATGATGAAGATTTTGAGCACTTTGTTGAAATGATTAGACCTGTCTTTGGGCAAATGCGTTTGACAGATATGCTCAAAATGTCTCCTTATGCTAAGTACATGAAAGATATTGTGACTAATAAAAGGAAGATACTTGAGGTTGAGATTTCCACCATGCTTGCTAATTACACCTTCAAGGGTGGAACTCCTAAGAAACTAGGTGATCCCGGAGTGCCCACTATACCTTGCTCCATTAAAGGAAATTATGTTAGAACTTCTTTGTGCAATCTTGGAGCTGGTGTTAGTGTTATGCCTCTCTCTCTTTATCGTAGACTTGAATTGGATAAGTTGACACCCACTAAAATGTCTTTGCAAATGGCCGACAAATAAACTACTTTTCCTATCGGCATTTGCGAGGATGTGCCTGTTGTAGTTGCTAACGTTACTATCTTCACGGACTTTGTTATTCTGGATATTCCCGAGGATGATGCCATGGCGGTCATCCTTGGAAGACCCTTTTTAAACACTACAGGGGCTGTTATTGATTGCAACAAAGGCAATGTCACTTTCCATGTTAATGGTAATGAGCATATGGTGCACTTTCTGAAGAAACAATATCGAGTACATTGCATCAATGCTATTGAAAAAACTTCATCAATTCTTATTGGAAGCTTTGAATGCCCTATACCTACTGTCAAGATGAAGTACGATTTACTTGTTGGGGATATGCACATCCCCGTTAAGGTAACCTAGTGATTATTCGAAAATTCTCAAGGAGACTTGATCAACCTCATTGACAGATTTCTTTTGATGACCATGAGATGGATGAATCTAGGAGTCACAATCTTCTGTTCCAAACTTTTACTTTCTGTTGTTTAGACAAAAAATGATAAATTTAGCTTTATTTTCCTGTTTTTTGCTTTTTGCGTCCCTTAGAAAAGTGTCCCGAAAATAAAAGTTCTTCCAATGCCCTGAAATTCAAGTATGATTTTTTCTGGAATTTTTTAAAATTTCTGAGATAGAGAGCTAGTCACGGGGATGCACCAGTGGGCCACAAGCCCAGGAGGCGCGGGCACCCCCCCTGGCCACGCCTGGGAGGCTTGTGGGCCCCACGTGGCCCCCTTCCACTTATTCCAGCTCCCATTTCCTTCTTCTACCTCGAGAAAAAATCATCCACAGCTCAAACCCGTGTTCTTGCTCTTCTTGCTGCATCTTTCGATCTCCTTGTGCAAAGCCACATTCACCAAACTGTTTTGGGGGAATTGTTCCTTGGTATGTGACTCCTCCATTGGTCCAATTAGTTTTTGCTCTAGTGCTTTATTCGTTGTGTATTTTTGCTGCCTTGGTGACCCTGTTCTTGAGCTTTGCATGTTAATTTTAGTTGGTCCCAAGTAGTTTTGATGCATGATATGGCCTCTAGGCACTTGTAGGAGTAGTTGCTATGAGTTTTCTTGAGCCTTGTTCACTTTTCTTTTGAGTCACTAAAAATTTCAGAAAATTTCAGAGAAAGAAAAAAGGAAAAGATGAGGAGGTTCCTAAGAGGCTCTTCAAGCCGTGACCCCAAGGAAGATGACAATGAGAAGAATAAACCCAAGTATCCGGTCCCCCGAGTTGCAGAAGTTCGAGCGTGCGAGTGGCCAAGCGATGTGTTCTTACGTGCCGCCGGTCTTTATGAGGATTTTTATTACTTGGTGGAGAACGCAGGCCTTACCGCATTTGTTGAAGCTAAGTGTCCACAATACCTCCTCCTCACTAATATTTTCGTGCAAAGCTTTAATTTCTATTCAAGGAATAGTCCTCCTATGGTTGAGTTCAAGTTATATGATATCCCCCAACGCATGTCACTTCAGGATTTTTGCAGTGTTTGCAAATTACCTTATGTTGGGGATATTCATGAACCTCGTCCACGGGACTTGGAGGCTTTCACTGATACTATTGTTGTAAGAGAGGAGAGAGGAGTGTCTTGTGCTAGAGTTGCCAGTGTACATTTTCCCGTGCTTCGGTATCTCTCATTATTTGTGGGAAAATGTTCGATTGGCCATGGGAAAGCTGGGGCTCTTAGCTCCCCAGATCTTGTGGTTTTGCCTGAAGCTCTTTATAATGATAAAACTTATAGCTTGGGCGCTATAATGGCTCAACGATTGAACACGAACCATACTAAAGGCGTTGTTTATGGAGGTATCTATGCTACCCGTCTTGCTAAACATTTTGAGATACCTATTAGACTGTACGAGGAAGAAGAGATGCTTCTTCCTGAGAGATATCTAGATTATGATAGCATGGTTCGCCATGACTTTCTTTATAAAGATATAAATAAGAGGATGATTTATAACCTGGTATTTAGCCAGGGTACTCGTGAGACTATTACTTTGCCTGCTCCTTCTTTGTTCAATCTTCATCTAGGAAGGTACATTATTATGCCCTTGGACATCTATGCATATTTGGGGCATAGCGCCACCACACGCGCCCGTGCCCGAGCTACCAGTCGAGTACCAGACGCAAGTTTATCAGTGGGAGCCACAGGAGCTCACCCAGCAGTGGCACCCTCAGTACACTCCGGAGTACCCCGGAGACGGTTATTTCCCTCCATGGGAGTAGACCAACTTAGGCCAAAAGCCTAAGCTTGGGGGAGTACGTGTTTCTCACCGACTTTATATTCATGCTCACGCTTTCACCTTGTTAGTCGGTGTTCACACCTTGCCACTGTATCATCCATGCTAGTTCATTTATTTTTCTCGCTTTCTTCTTGTGTGTTTGTTTAGATTGAGAAAAACAAAAAAATTAGTTGTAAGTTTACTTTCCAGTTTGCTTAGTGGTGTTTAAAAAGAAAACCCAAAAAGATTTCCCGTTCTTCTTTTGCTTGTTGGGAGCTTTCCCGTGTAAATAGTTTTCTTTTTCTTTGGGTCAAGGTAGAAAACCATGATTAAAATGTTTAGTGGGTCTCACATGCATATCTGTTTATCCATCAAAGAGCCATATTACTTTGTCTTCTCCTCTGAGTTTGCTTGCAGATTCCAGCTTAGTCCAATGCACGAACATTCTCATTATTATTCACATCATTTGGTCGTGCAAGTGAAAGGCAATAATGACGATATATGATGAAGTGACTGAGCCTGGAAAAGCTGGTATGAACTCGATCTATTTTGTTTTTGTAAATATGACTAGCTCATCGTTCCTAATTCAGCATTGTTATAAGACAAACATGTTTGCGATGACAACTTAGAGATCATAGTTTCTGATGCCATGCTTAATTAGCTAGGAGCTTATTGTTGGAAATATGCCCTAGAGGCAATAATAAAATGGTTATTATCATATTTCCTTGTTCATGATAAACATCTATTGTTCATGCTATAATTGTATTAACAGGGAACAGTAATACATGCGTGAATAAATAGATCACAATGTGTCCCTCGCAAGCCTCTAGTTGGCTAGCTCGTTAGTCAATAGATGATCATGGTTTCCTGATCATGGGCATTAGATGTCATTGATAACAGGATCACATCATTGGGAGACTGATGTGATGGACAAGACACAATCCTAAGCATAGCACTAGATCGTATTGTTCGTATGCTAAAGCTTTTCTAATGTCAAGTGTCTTTTCCTTCGACCGTGAGATTGTGCAACTCCCGGATACCGTAGTAATGCTTTGGGTGTATCAAACGTCACAATGTAACTGGGTGACTATAAAGGTGCACTACGGGTATCTCTGAAAGTGTCTATTGGGTTGGTACGAATCAAGATCGGGATTTGTCACTCCGTGTGACGGAGAGGTATCTCTGGGCCCACTCGGTTGAACATCATCATGAGCTCAATGTGAATAAGGAGTTAGTCACACGATGACGTGCTACGGAACGAGTAAAGAGACTTACCGGTAACGAGATTGAACAAGGTATAGGTATACCGACGATCGAATCTCGGGCAAGTTCTATACCGACAGACAAAGGGAATCGTATACGGGATTGATTGAATCCTTGACATCGTGGTTCATCCGATGATATCATTGTAGAGCAAGTGGGAGCCACCATGGGTATCCAGACCCCCCTAATGGTTATTGGCCGGAGAGGTGTCTCAGTCATGTCTGCCTGTCTTTCGAACCCGTAGGGTCTACACACTTAAGGTCCGATGACGCTAGGGTTATAGGGAATTGTTATACGAGGTTACCGAAAGTTGTTCGGAGTCCCGGATGAGATCTCGGATGTCACGTGGAGCTCCGGAATGGTCTGGAGGTAAAGATTGATATATAGGATGGATGGGGTTGGACGCCGGAAGTGTTTCGGGCGTCATCGGTAACGTGCCGGGACCACCGGAGGTGGCCCCGGGGGTCCACCGAAGGGGGGAAACGAACCCAAGAGGCTAGATGGGCCAAGTGCGGGAGGGAACCAGCCCCTAGGTGGGCTGGTGCGCCTCCCACACCCAGCCCAATGCGCAAGTGGTGGGGAGAGGGGGCAACCCTAGGCGCATGTGGGCCTTAGGCCCACCAGGTGGTGCGCCACCCCCTCCCACCCTAGCCGCCGCCCCCCTTTCCCATCTGGTGGCTGCCGCACCACCTAGGGGGGAACCCTAGGGGTGGAGCACCCCCTCCCCCTCCTCCTATAAATAGAGAGGGGTTTTGGCCCTTGGAAGAGAGACTTCTCCCTCTCCCTCGGCGCAGCCCTGCCCTTCTTTCTCCTCCTCTCTGCCGGTGCTTGGCGAAGCCCTGCCGGGAGACCTCGTCTCTCCATCGACACCACGCCATCGTGCTGCTGGAGTTCTTCCCCAACCTCTCCCTCCTCCTTGCTGGATCAAGGTGTGGGAGACGTCACCGGGCTACACGTGTGTTGAACGCGGAGGTGCCGTAGTTCGGCACTAGATCGGAATCACACCGCGATCTGAATCGCTGCGAGTACGACTCCATCAACCGCGTTCTAGTAACGCTTCCGCTTAGCGATCTTCAAAGGTACGAAGATGCTCTTACCCCTCTCTCGTTGCTGGTCTCTCCATAGGAAAATCGAAATATGGCGTATGAAAATTTTGAATTTATGCTATGTTACCCAACAGTGGCATCCGAGCCAGGTTTTCTATTCGTAGATTCTATGCACGAGTAGAACACAAAAGTTGTGGGCGATGATTTGTCAATTTTCTTGCCGCTACTAGTCTTATTCTTTTCCGGCGGTATTGTGGGATGAAGCGCCCGGACCGACTTTACACGTACGCTTACGTGAGACTGGTTCCACCGACAGACATGCACACCGTGCATAAAGGTGGCTAGTGGGTGTCTGTCTCTCCTACTCTAGTCGGATTGGATTTGATGAAAAGGGTCCTTATGAAGGGTAAATATCTTTGGCATATCATCGTTGTGGCTGTCACGTAGGTAAGAAGGCGTTCTTGCTAGAAACCCAAATCAGCCACGTAAAACTTGCAACAACAATTAGAGGACGTCTAACTTGTTTTTGCAAGGTTTGACATGTGATGTGATATGGACAAAGTTGTGATGTTGCATGTATGATGTATGAGATGATCATGTTATTGTAATAGGTTTCACAACTTGCATGTCAATGAGTATGACAACCGGCAGGAGCCACAGGAGTTGTCTTAATTTATTGTATGAGATACAATGCCATGTGCTTACTACTTTTACTTCATTGCTAACGGTTAGCTATAGTAGTAGTGATAGTAGTAGTTGGCGTGACGACTTCACGGAGAAACGATGATGGAGATCATGGTGTCACGCCGGTGAAGATGATGATCAAGCGATGTCTGAAGATGGAGATCAAAAGGGCAGAGATGATAATGGCCATATCATATCACTATATGATTGCATTGCGATGTTTATCATGTTTTTCATCTTATTGCTAAGAACGACGGTAGCATAGTAAGATGATCCCTCTTAAAATTCCGAGAATGTATTCCCCTAAGTGTGCACCGTTGCGAAGGTTCGTTGTCTTGAAGCACCACGTGATGATCGGGTGTGATAGATTCTAACGTTTGCATACAACGGGTGTAAGCCAGATTTACACACGCAAAACACCTAGGTTGACTCGACGAGCTTAGCATGTACAGACATGACCTCGAATACAAGAGACCGAAAGTTTGAACATGAGTCGTATGGTTGAATACGATCAGCATGAAGTTGCTCACCATGGTGACTAGTCCGTCTCACGTGATGATCGGACATGGGTTAGTCAACATGGATCATGTATCACTTAGATGACTAGAGGGATGTCGACTTAAGTGGGAGTTCATACTTAATATGATTAAATAAATTTAATTGTCATGAACTTAGTCTAAAAGTTGTCTTTATAAATACTGTAGATGGCCAACGTCAACCTCAATTTCAACGCATTCCTAGAGAAAAACAAGCTGAAAGATGATGGTAGCAACTATGCGGACTGAGTTTGCAACTTGAAGCTCATCCTTGAAGCAGCTAAAAAGGCTTATGTCCTTGATGCGCCGCTAGGTGACCCTCCCGCTCCCACAGCAGCCTAGGACATTCTGAACGTCTGGCAAACACGGAGTGATGACTACTCTCTGGTTAGGTGTGGCATGTTATACAGTTTAGAAACGGGGCTCCAAGGCGTTTTGAGCAACACAGTGCATATGAGATATTCCAAGAGCTGAAACTAGTTTTTCAAGCTCATGCCCGTGTCGAGAGATATGAAGTCTCCGACAAGTTCTTTAGCTGTAAGATGGAGGAGAACAGTTCTGTAAGTGAGCACATACTCAAAATGTCTGGGTTACACGGTCGTCTGACTTCACTTGGAGTCGAACTTCCGGATGATGCTATAATTGACAGAATCCTCCAGTCTCTCCCACCAATCTACAAAGGCTTTGTTCTTAACTACAACATGCAAGGGATGGAGAAGACCATTCCCGAGTTGTACTCGATGCTCAAGTCTGCAGAAGTAGAAATCAGGAAAGAGCATCAAGTGTTGATGGTCAACAAGACCACTAGTTTCAAGAAGGGCAAGGGTAAGAAGAACTTCAAGAAAGACGGCAAAGCTGTTGCCGCGCCGGGTAAGCCACATGTCGGGAAGAAGAAAAAGAATGGACCCAAGCCTAAGACTGAGTGCTTCTATTGCAAGGGAAAAGGTCACTGGAAGCGGAACTGCCCCAAATACTTAGCGGACAAGAATGCCGACAACGTTAAAGGTATATGTCATATACATGTTATTGATGTGTACCTTACCAGCGCTCATAGTAGCTCCTGGGTATTTGATACCGGTGTTGTTGCTCACATTTGCAACTCAAAGCAGGAACTGCGGAATAAGCGGAGACTGGCCAAGGACGAGGTGACGATGCGCGTGGGGAATGGTTCCAAAGTCGATGTGATCGCCGTCGGCACGCTACCTCTACATCTACCGTCGGGATTAGTTTTAAACCTTAATAATTGTTATTTAGTACCAGCTTTGAGCATGAATATTGTATCAGGGTCTTTCTTAATGCGAGACGGCTACTCATGTAAGTCAGAGAATAATGGTTGTTCTATTTATATGAGTGATATGTTTTATGGTGATGCTCCGCTGGTGAATGGTTTATTCTTGATGAATCTCGATCGTGATGTTACACATATTCATAGTGTGAGTACCAAAAGATGTAAAGTTGATAATGATAGTCCCACATACCTGTGGCACTGCCGCCTTGGTCATATCAGCGTTAAGCGCATGAAGAAGCTCCATACTGATGGACTATTAGAGTCTCTTGACTTTGAATCATTTGACACATGCGAACCGTGCCTCATGGGCAAGATGACTAAGACTCCATTCTCAGGAATAATGGAGAGAGCAACCAACTTATTGGAAATAATACATACTGATGTGTGTGGTCCAATGAACGTTGAAGCTCACGGTGGCTATCGTTATGTTCTCACTCTCACCGATGATTTGAGTAGGTATGGGTATATCTACTTGATGAAGCACAAATCTGAGACATTTGAAAAGTTCAAGGAATTTCAGAGTGAGGTCGAGAATCAACGTGACAGAAAAGTTAAGTGTCTACGATCTGATCGTGGAGGAGAATATTTGAGTCACGAGTTTGGCACACACCTAAGAAAGTGTGGAATCGTTTCACAACTGACGCCGCCTGGCACACCGCAACGCAACGGAGTGTCAGAATGTCGTAATCACACTTCATTAGATATGGTACAATCTATGATGTCTCTTACCGACCTACCGCTATCATTTTGGGGATACGCATTAGAAACTGCAGCATTCACTTTAAATAGGGCACCGTCTAAATCCGTTGAGACAACACCGTATGAACTATGGTTTGGCAAGAAACCTAAGTTGTCGTTTCTTAAAGTTTGGGGCTGCGATGCTTATGTGAAGAAACTTCAACCAAAAAAGCTCGAACCCAAAGCGGATAAATGCATATTCATAGGATACCCTAAAGAAACTATTGGGTATACCTTCTATCTTAGATCCGAAGGTAAAACCTTTGTTGCCAAGAACGGATCCTTTCTAGAGAAAGAGTTTCTCTCGAAATAAGTAAGTGGGAGGAAGGTAGAACTTGATGAGGTAATTACACCCCCTCTCAAACAAGATAGTAGCGCAGCGCGGGAAGTTGTTCCTGTGGCGCCTACACCAACTGAAGAGGAAGTTAATGATGATGATCATTAGGTTTCGGATCAAGTTACTACTGAACTGCGAAGCTCCACAAGGGCATGATCCGCACCAGAGTGGTACGGCAACCCTGTGATGGAAATCATGTTGTTAGACAACGGTGAACCTTCGAACTATGAAGAAGCGATGGCGGGCCCGGATTCCAACAAATGGCTTGAGGCTATGAAATCCGAGATAGGATCCACGTATGAGAACAAAGTATAGACTTTGGTGGACTTGCCCGTTGACCGGCGAGCCATAGAAAATAAATGGATCTTCAAGAAGAAGACTGATGCAAACGGTAATGTAACCGTTTACAAAGCTCGACTTGTCGCAAAGGGTTTTCGACAAATTCAAGGTGTTGACTACGAAGAGACTTTCTCTCCCGTAGAGAAGCTGAAATTAGTCTGAATCATGTTAGCAATTGCCGCCTTTTATGATTATGAAATTTGGAAAATGAACGTCAAAACAGCGTTCCTTAACGGGAACCTTAAGGAAGGGTTGTATATGATGCAACCAGAAGGTTTTGTCGACCCTAAGGGTGCTAACAAAGTGTGCAAGCTCCAGCGCTCCATCTATGGGCTGGTGCAAGCATCTCGGAGTTGGAACATTCGCTTTAATGAGGTGATTAAAGCGTTTCGGTTCATACAGGTTTACGGAGAAGCCTGTCTGTACAAGAAAGTGAGTGGGAGCTCTGTGGCTTTCCTCATACTGTATGTGGATGACATATTATTGATGGGGAATAATATAGAGATGTTGGAGAGCATAAAGGCCTATTTGAACAAGAGTTTTTCAATGAAGGACCTTGGAGAAGTTGCATACATATTAGGCATCAAGATCTATAGAGATAGATCAAGACGCCTCATAGGTCTTTCGCAAAGTACATACCTTGACAAGATATTGAAGAAGTTCAATATGGAAAACTCAAAGAAAGGGTTCTTGCCAGTTTTGCAAGGTATGAGATTGAGTAAGACTCAGTCGCTGACCATGGCAGCAGATAGAGAGAAGATGAGTTATGTCCCCTACGCATCAGCCGTGGGCTCTCTAATGTATGCCATGTTGTGTACCAGACCTGATATAAACCTTGCCATAAGCTTGGTAGGGAGGTACCAAAGTGATCCCGGTATGAAACACTGGACAGCGGTCAAGAATATCCTTAAGTACCTGAAAAGGAATAAGGAAATGTTTCTCGTTTATGGAGGTGATGAAGAGCTCGTTGTAAAGGGTTACGTCGACACTAGCTTCGACACAGATCCGGATGACTCTAAGTCACAGACCGGATACGTATATGTGTTGAATGGTGGGGCAGTGAGCTGGTGCAGGAGCAAGCAAGAAGTCGTGGTAGCATCTACATGTGAAGCGGAGTACATAGCTGCTTCAGAAGCAACTCATGAAGGAATTTGGATGAAGGAGCTCATCACCGACCTTGGAGTGGTTCAAGCGCGTCGGGTCCAATGACACTCTTCTGTGATAACACTAGGGCCATTGCCATAGCCAAGGAGCCCAGGTTTCACCGGAAGACGATGCACATCAAACGCCGCTACAACTCCATCCAGGACCATGTCCATAGTGGAGTGATAGATATTTGTAAAGTACACACGGATCTGAATATTGCAGACCCGTTGACTAAACCTCTTCCACGAGCAAAACATGATCAACACCATAATGCTATGGGTGTTCGATACATCACCATGTAACTAGATTATTGACTCTAGTGCAAGTGGGAGACTGTTGGAAAAATGCCCTAGAAGCAATAATAAAATGGTTATTATCATATTTCCTTGTTCATGATAATCGTCTATTGTTCATGCTATAATTGTATTAACAGGAAACAGTAATACATGTGTGAATAAATAGATCACAATGTGTCCCTAGCAAGCCTCTAGTTGGCTAGCTCGTTAGTCAATAGATGATCATGGTTTCCTGATCATGGGCATTAGATGTCATTGATAATGGGATCACATCATTGGTAGAATGATGTGATGGACAAGACCCAATCCTTAGCATAGCACTAGATCGTATTTTTCGTATGCTAAAGCTTTTCTAATGTCAAGTGTCTTTTCCTTCGACCGTGAGATTGTGCAACTCCCGGATACCGTAGGAGTGCTTTGGGTGTATCAAACGTCACAACGTAACTGGGTGACTATAAAGGTGCACTACAGGTATCTCTGAAAGTGTCTGTTGGGTTGGTACGAATCGACATCGGGATTTGTCACTCCGTGTGACGGAGAGGTATCTCTGGGCCCACTCGGTAGAACATCATCATGAGCTCAATGTGACTAAGGAGTTAGTCACACGATGACATGCTACGGAACGAGTAAAGAGACTTACCGGTAACGAGATTGAACAAGGTATAGGTATACCGACGATCGAATCTCGGGCAAGTTCTATACCGACAGACAAAGGGAATCGTATACGGGATTGATTGAATCCTTGACATCGTGGTTCATCCGATGAGATCATCGTGGAGCAAGTGGGAGCCCCCATGGGTATCCATACCCCGCTGATGGTTATTGGCCGGAGAGGTGTCTCAGTCATGTTTGCTTGTCTTCCGAACCCGTAGGGTCTACACACTTAAGGTCCGATAACGCTAGGGTTATAGGGAATTGTTATACGAGGTTACGAAAAGTTGTTCGGAGTCCCGGATGAGATCCCGGACGTCACTAGGAGCTCCAAAGTGGTCCAGAGGTAAAGATTGATATATAGGATGGATGGGTTTGGACGCTGGAAGTGTTTCGGGCGTCACCGGTAACGTACGGGGACCACCGGGACCACCGGAGGTGGCCCCGGGGGTCCACCGAAGGGGGGCAACTACCCCAAGAGGCTAGATGGGCCAAGTGCGGGAGGAAACCAGCCCCTAGGTGGGCTGGTGCGCCTCCCACACCGAGCCCAATGTGCAAGTGGTGGGGAGAGGGGGCAACCCTAGGCGCAGGTGGGCCTTAGGCCCACGAGGTGGTGCGCCACCCCCTCCCACCCTAGCCGCCGCCCCCCTTTCCCATCTGGTGTCTGCCGCACCACCTAGGGGGGAACCCTAGGGGTGGCGCACCCCCTCGCCCTCCTCCTATAAATAGAGAGGGGTTTTGGCCCTTGGGAGAGAGACTTCTCCCTCTCCCTCGGCGCAGCCCTGCCCTTCTTTCTCCTCCTCTCTGCCGGTGCCTGGCGAAGCCCTGCCGGGAGACCTCGTCTCTCCATCGACACCACGCCATCGTGCTGCTGGAGTTCTTCCCCAACCTCTCCCTCCTCCTTGCTGGATCAAGGTGCGGGAGACGTCACCGGGCTACACGTGTGTTGAACGCGGAGGTGCCGTAGTTCGGCACTAGATCGGAATCACACCGCGATCTGAGTCGCTGCGAGTACGACTCCATCAACCGCGTTCTAGTAATGCTTCCGCTTAGCGATCTTCAAAGGTATGAAGATGCTCTTACCCCTCTCTCGTTGCTGGTCTCTCCATAGGAAGATCTAAATATGGCGTAGGAAAATTTTGAATTTATGCTACGTTACCCAACACTTATAATGGTTTGTCTTGGATGCCAACATGAATTTCAAGATGATTATGATGTAGTATGATAGGATGGTATCCTCCTTTGAATGATTCAAGTGGTTTGACTTGGCGCATGTTTACGCATGTAGTTGAAACAAAATCAACATAGCCTCTATGATATTCATGTTTATGGTGATTTATGTCCTACTCATGCTTGCACTCAATGTTGGTTAATTTCAATGCATATTGATGACCGTTGTCGCTCTCTAGTTGGTCGCTTCCTAGTATTTTGCTAGCCTTCACTTGTACTAAGAGGGAATACTGCTTGTGCATCCACTTCCATAAACCCAAAGTTGTTCCATATGAGTCCACCATACCTACCTATATGCGGTATCTACATGTCGTTCCAAGTAAATTTGCATGTGCCACTCTCTAAACCTTCAAGTAATAATCTATTTTGTATGCCCGAACCGCTCATGTGGTGACAAGGGGTGGTCAGTATCTTCCATGCTAGGCATGTTATCCTCGATACGTGTTTATTCACTATCACTCACGAGAAAGGGGCCGGTAATCGGAATGCCCAGTTCCATGCTCAAACCGAAAAGATAATTGCAAACAAAACTCCCCCTGGATTGGTGTTGGTATGGACGGCACCCGAGGATTCGGCTAGTCATGGAGTGTGATTGATCGGTGGTGGGGGAGTCAAAACTTTACTTTTCTATTTGGAAACCGCCTATAATATGTGTAGCATGGAACATGGTGAAAACTCTTGGTCATCGTGTTGACAATGAAAGCATGCCACCCAAAAGTATTTATCTCTATCTTCAAAGCTTGAGCTCTGGCACCTCTGCAAATCAATGCTTCCCTCTGTGAAGGGCCTATCTATTTATGTTTCTGTTGAGTTATCCTCTCCTTATAAAGGCACCAATTAGAGAGCACCTCCGTCATTTTTATGCTTTTCTATTCATTGTTATTGAGTATGACTGTGACTGGATCTTCTTTGCCATGAATTGCAATGTTAAGTCAGCCCTTGGTCTTTGAAGGTGCTCTGCATTTATGTTTTGCAGTCTCAGAAAGAGCTAGCGAGATACCATCTGTTCATATTGCTTCATGATTGTTTTGATTGAAGTGTTGACGTTTGAAGCTTATTATTATTGCTCGCTAGTTGATTTTTCCATTGATATGAGTTTACCATGAGACCTAAATGTCATTGCTTATGTGGTTAGCTTATGATCTTGTTGAAAATCTGAATATGAGTTAGTAATAATTACAACAACAAGATCAAACAGAGTTCGTAAAAGCTTTTCTTTTGTCTTTTTCAGTTTGTCAACTGAATTGCTTGGGGACAAGCAAGGATTTAAGCTTGGGGGAGTTGATACGTCTCCATTGTATCTACTTTTCCAAACTCTTTTGCCCTTGTTTTCGACTCTATTTTGCATGATTTGAATGGAACTAACCCGGACTGACGCTGTTTTCAGCAGAATTGCCATGGTGTTGTTTTTGCGCAGAAATAGAAGTTCTCGGAATGACCTGGAAATTTACAATGATTTTTTGTGGAATATATAAAAAATACTGGCTCAAGAATTACCTCGAGGGATGGAGCCAGGAGCCCACAAGCCCAAGAGGCGCCCCCCTAGCCGCGCCTGGCAGGCTTGTGAGGCCCTCGTGGCTCCGCCGCCTCCAACTCCAGCTCTATATAGTATCTCTCGCCTAGAAAAAATTAAGAGAGAATAGGTCATCGCATTTTACGACACGGAGCCGCCGCCACCACCTGTTCTTCCTGTGGAGGGCAGATCTGGAGTCCGGTTTGGGATCCGGAGAGGGGAGATCGACGTCGACGTCATCATCAACCATCCTTTATCGCCAATTCCATGATGCTCTTCACTGTTCGTGAGTGATCTCATCGTAGGCTTGCTGGACAGTGATGGGTTGGATGAGATCTATCATGTAATCGAGTTAGTTTTGATGGGGTTTGGTCCCTAGTATCCACTATGTTTTAAGATTGATGTTGCTACTACTTTGCTATGCTTAATGCTTGTCACTAGGGCCCGAGTGCAATGATTTCAGATCTGAACCTATTATGTTTTCATCAATATATGTGTGTTCTTGATCCTATCTTGCAAGTTGTAGTCACCCACTATGTGTTATGACCCGGCAACCCCGGAGTGACAATAGTCAGAACCACTCCCGGAGATGACCATAGTATGAGGAGTTCATCTATTCACAAAGTGCTAATGCTTTGTTCCGGTTCTCTTTTAAAAGGAGACCTTAATATCCCTTAGTTTCCATTAGGACCCCGCTGCCACAGGAGGGATGGACAATAGATGTCGTGCAAGTTCTTTTCCATAATCACGTATGACTATATACGGAATACATGCCTACATTACATTCACGAACTGGAGCTAGTTACATATCTCCCCATGATATAACTTTTACATGATGAATGTCATCCGACATAATTATCCATCACCGATCCAATGCCTACGAGCTTTTCCTACTGGTCCTTGCTACGTTACTTTACCGCTACTGCTGTCACTCCTGCTACTGTTACTGCTACCTTTGTCACTACTGCTACTGTTATCGTTGCTACCATTACTATCACACTACTTTGCTACTGAAACTTTGCTGCAGATACTAAGTCTTTCAGGTGTGGTTGAATTGACAACTCAACTGCTAATACTCGAGAATATTCTTTGGCTTCCCCTTGTGTCGAATCAACAAATTTGGGTTGAATACTCTACCCTCGAAAACTATTGCGATCCCTTATACTTGTGGGTTATCAGTCATCGACGAGGCGCGCGCCGTCGTCGCCAGGATCCCGTGCGACAGCGTGCTAGTGTGCGTCACCGAGGATGACGTCCTGCTCAAGGAGCACGACCTGTGGTACACCCGCGAGCTCAAGGCCAGCGGCTATGCCGGCGAGGTCTTGCTTGCTTGCTTGGTCAATTTGTACTGAGATATTTTGAAAGGAAATTTGCAGGTGTGGAGGCCCTGAATGAGCTTGCCAGATCAATCACCCAAAAGGAAAAAGGGAAAACAAGCTTGCAGATCTGGAGCCTTGGAGAGAAGGAAGGTGAGGAATAGAGAGCAGTTGGTGAGATTCAGTATAGTTGCTCATTCATGCCAAGTCCTCTGTTAGGTTCAGGTTAAACACACACACACACACACCTTCAGACTGGCCATAGGCCACATACATACTCACACGCACATCGTTACTGTTGGAAGACCATGCTCCCAGGTTCTTGCTGATACTAACTGAAACTTTTTATGTTGGCACAAACAATGCATTCCTGCTGATATTAACTGATACCAAATGATATACCCATACCACCTTAAGCAAAAAAAAAACTCTAGGTAATACTCCTTGGACAAATTGTCTGCTTGTTCTCAAGCTCAAAACTTTTATAAAATTTGCATTAAATCTTGTTGTGGAAGTGGTCTATGATTTTCATTTCCATGTTTGTTTGAAGGTTGATTGTGTTTTTCTAGTGATAATTGTGATATGTCAAATGACAGTTTTAAGGGTTGAGGTTGGGGCAAAGACTAGAACCCTCAAACCCAACCCTTATAACGGAATATTCAGTTAAAGGGTTGGGTTTCAGGGTTCTAGTCTTTATCCCTGTTTTTCAACCCTTAAAAGTGACAAAAAATACCAATTCTCAACCCTTAAAACTGGTTTCAGATTTGACGGTTGAGGGATCTACTAGACATGCTCTAACTAACCCACTAATCTATAGGACCGGCCACACACTCTCACACACACAAAGAGCACACACACTCACGCACTCACGCAACACACACTTACGCTCATACGCACAGAACACACACGCTCAAGCACATAGCACACAACACACGCTCAAGCACACTACGAGCACCAGCTGCAGGCAGCAACGGCGAGTGGTAGCAGTTGCAGCATGCAGCAACAGTGGCCCAACCGCAGGCAACGGGAGCAGGCAAAAGCAGCAGCGTAGCGACTAGCAGCACGGCAGTAGTAGTGACGGCGAGCAACGAGCAGCAGCAGCAGCAGCAGCAACGACAATAGCAGTGCGTCATCAGCAGCAGGAGGACAAAGCAGCGGTGCCAGCAAACAGAGCAAGCAACAGCGAACGACAACAGCTAGTAGAGGCGTGTGCCAAGCAGCAGCAGCGGCCAGCACGGGGGCAGCGAGCGAGCGCCTGGGCGCGGCCAGGGAGCAGCGTGCGGGCGCCTACAGCGGTAGGCAACGGCAAGGCCACACGCAGACACACACAGGCACATACATACGCGTACGCTCGGACGGGCTCGGAGAAGGAAGCTACCGCGACGAATTGAGCCGGGAAATAAGGGGAATCGGGAGAGGAACTCACCACGGAGCTCGTGGACATGGTTAGGAAGCGTTGGGGCGACCAGACATGACGAGCTCGACGATGCAGTGCGATCGTCGTGTTGGAGAAGTCTGTAGCTCCCAAGAGGACTACCAAGGACATTCGTGCAACTGAGAAGAACAAAGGTTGTGCGTCTAGAGAATTTGTTGTAGAGGAAGAAGAGGATGCCCTTGTTCTAATGAAGATGAGAGCTCATCTGCCATCCCACAATGATGCTCATCCACTTGTCGAGGACATGAATAAGAGAAGACATCAAGGACTGGGGAAGTGGAGATCAGTTTATCCATATGTTGTGAGAAGGAGAACTGTTGTTGATCCCCGTTTTCACATAAAGGAGCAACAAGATTTCTACGAGACTGTGTTGCTTGATAAGAGTCCTGTAGTCAGTGACATGAGATATGTCGATTGGGAATACATCAAGGCTAATGAACATTAATTTCCCCATGTGAGTGAAAACTTCAGGCTAGTCAACATTGAAGATTTCGTTGGCAGAGAGATGACTGCATGGAATGATGAGATGATCATGCAATTCTATTCCATTGCACATTTCTATTCTGATGGAAGGATTGTATGGATGACTGAAGGTCACCAGTATGAGTCTACAACTGATGAGTGGGACACTATAATTAGTGCTCCAAAGGCACAAGAAGGAGATTTGGATGTGTATTCAGAATCCAAAATGAATCATAACTCCATGGACAACATGTACAAGCCAGTGCCCCATAAGTATGTGCACACACACAAGTTTGGCTTTGCCTATTTCTTCCAAGCAGGGATACCGACTACAAACACCATTATGAGATATACCGTGATGCCCAAATTAGGATATTGTAAGATGATTAGAGGTTATTCCATCAATATGTTGTATCATCTAGACACCCACACCCGGTTTAGAGTGATGTACTTGATAGTTGAGACTGTCAGGAGGACTGCTACAAATCAGAAGAGATCCTATGGATATGCTCCATATATTCATATGTTCATCAATGCCAAGATTGGAAAGCATGCATATCTACTTGATCGTCCCCACCTGCCACTTCAGCTAGAGTTTGAAGATAATGAAATTGTGATAAACTCAAACCATGCCATCTCAGCTACAACTCGAGAGGCTGCACAGGCAGAGGCTTCTAGAAATGCTCCAGCTCCAACCCCACAACTCAGGACCAGAGATGAGCATATGTCATTCCTTGTCGGCACCATCCAAGGGATGGAGAAGAAAATTTCTGAGATCTTCCTGAATTATAAGAGCCTCGAGAGGATCGTGGAGACAAAATTCCATGACCTAGATGTTAAGGTAACAGAGTTGACTACCATTGTTGAGCAGCTCCAGCATGAGGTTGATTCAGTGCATATATTCCGCTCGAGCAGTGATGATGAAGAGTCGCCCTTCCTACTACTACTCAGTTCAGAATCCAGTCTAGGTCAGCAGTTGTGCCAGTTCTGGAAGCAAGACCATCTTCATTAGCTCAAGCTTCACCATCTTCAACCCGTGCTCCTACACCTCCAGTGTCTACACCTCCAGCTCTAGGGACATATGCAGAAGCCTTCATCGACGCTCTCCTATCCACTTGATCATAAGATACCGGAGGATATCGAGCCGAGAGAGACGAGTAGTTCTATACCTTTGAAATTTTTGGTAACTTATTTCCAAAGGAGGAGAAGTGTATAGGTCAAATAGGCTTTGAGAGAGAGAGAGAGAGAGAGCTTTGCATTTTATTTGCTCTCATTTGGTTTTTCTAAATTTTTGGTCTTCTGGATGACTTTATCTGTTTGAAGTGTTTGATCATACGCTTTGATTGTTTGATGCTACCACATTATTTCCTTTGATCTATCTACATGATGAGCATTCACTTTCTTGTTTGGTGTTATGTGCATTACTATTCATTCATATCATCCATGCGCATCACCAAGTTGTATGTGACATGGAAGAGTAACCCACGATCCTAATCAATTGTGCACTTGCATTCAAACACAAATTTAAAATAATGCACAAATTTAGGGGGAGCTCTTGCTTTTCACATACTTCTCAAAGAATTGATGCTAATCATTGATTATATCTTTTGTAGAAGCTTTGATCTATATGTTGTCATCAATTACCAAAAAGGGGGAAACTGAAAGCACAATTGCTCCCTAACACTACAGGAATCAGCTTGTTTGCCGTCTGCCATCACAGACGGCAAAGAGGTCCACACTGACGCCAAAGAGCTTTGCCGTCTCCCACCTGTCGGCAAAGATTCTGCGTCAGCCTACACTAAGTGGACGGCAAAGCTCTTTGCCGTCAGTGTCGGACACTGAGCAGTCGGCAAAGAGTTTGAGACGGCAGCCGACATGCGCCGCCTCCGTTAGGGCTAACGGAGGCTTTGCCGTCTGCTTCCCTCCGTATCTTTGCTATCTGCTTCCCTCTGCATCTTTGTCGTCTGCCTCCCTACCGCTTTGTGGTCAGCCTCCCGAGGCAGCGGACAGCAAAGAGCCCATATGGCCAGCTGCTCCTGCCCAGGTTTTACAGCTAGGTGCCATGTGGCCTCTTTGCCTTCTGCTCCCTGATGGCAAAGGCCTTTGACATCAGTTGGCTCATGACCCACAAGTATAAGGGATCTATCGTAGTCCTTTCGATAAGTAAGAGTGTCGAACCCGACGAGGAGCAGAAGGATCTGACAAGTGGTTTTCAACAAGGTAAAATCTGCAAGCACTGAAATTATCGGTAACAAGTAGTTGTGTGGTGAGATGATTCGTAGCAAGTAGCAAGTAACAAAGGTAGCAACAGTGCAGCAAAGTGGCCCAATCCCTTTTGTAGCAAGGGACAAGCCTGGACAAAGTCTTATAGGAGGAAAAACGCTCCCGAGGACACATGGGAATTTATGTCAAGCTAGTTTTCATCATGTTCATACGATTCGCGTTCGTTACTTTGATAGTTTGATATGTGGGTGGACCGGCGCTTGGGTACTGCCCTTACATGGACAAGCATCCCACTTATGATTAACCCCTCTCGCAAGCATCCGCAACTATGAAAGAAGAATTAAGACAAAGTCTAACCATAGCATTAAACTAGTGGATCCAAATCAACCCTTACAAAGCAATGCATAAACTAGGGTTTAAGCTTCTCTCACTCTAGCAACCCATCATCTACTTACTACTTCCCAATGCCTTCCTCTAGGCCCAAATAATGGTGAAGTGTTATGTAGTCGACGTTCACATAACACAACTAGAGGAAAAACAACATACAACACATCAAAATATCGAATGAATACCAAATTCACATGACTACTTATAGCATGACTTATCCCATGTCCTCATGAGCAAAAGTAACTACTCACAAAGCATAATCATATTCATGACCGGAGAGGAAATGAGTAGCATCAAATATCTGAACATAAACTCTTCCACCAAGTAATCCACCTAGCATCAACTACAAGGAGTAATTGACACTACTACAACCTTACAAGTACCAATCGGAGTCGCGAGACGGAGATTGGTTACAAGTGATGAACTAGGGTTTGGATATGAGATGGTGCTGATGAAGATGTTGATGATGATGAGTCCCCTCCGATGAGAGGAGTGTTGGTGATGACGATGGTGACGATTTCCCCCTTCGGGAGGGAAGTTTCCCCGGCAGGATCGTCCTGCCGGAGCTCTAGATTGGTTCTGCTCAAGTTCCGCCTCGTGGCGGCGGCGAGTCCTCCAAAAAGCCTCCTCCTGATCTTTTTCCAGACCGAAACCCTTCTTGTAGCAAAAGGGGGGAGCCAGAGGGCCAGCTGGGAGCCCACAAGCCCCCTAGGCGCGGCCATGGGGTGGTCGCACCTAGCAGGCTTGTGACCCAGTGCTCGCGCCCCTCCAGCACTTCTTCGGCCCAGTATTTTTTATAAATCCCAAAAAAATGCACGTTGATTTTCACGGCTTTTGGAGTTGCGCAGAATAGGCATCTCAAACTTGCTCCCTTTTCAGGCCAGAATTCCAGCTGCCGGCATTCTCCCTCTTCATGTAAACCTTGCAAAATAAGAGAGAAAAGGCATAAGTGTTGTACCGTGAAGTGTAATAACAGCCCAAAAAGCGATAAATGTCAACATGAAAGCATGATGCAAAATGGATGAATCACTGGCAGACGGCAAAGAGCCCAAATTGTCACTTTTTTGTTTATTTTTTCTATTTCACAGCACATATATATATAATTCATAGCACATATATGATATATAGGTCACAACACATATATGATATACATATAAAGTTCATCAATGCCATTTGTTCATCAACGTACATCCCATATATCGAAAGAACCAACACATACAAAGTTTCATTCATATATACATACATACAGTTCCACATATATTGTTCATCCATATATACATATACAACTAGTTGCACATCGTTCATCAACTCAAATAAAAACTAGAACTAAAGCACTTCAATGCCAGCTTCCATGCATGTAGTACATCCAATCTGCAAAATGGGAATAACAAAGTCAGAAGAAGAACAACAACAACATATATATGACAAATAAGCTTAATTGAAGAAGCAAGAGAAGAAGCAAGAAGAGAAGAAGGAGAAGAAAAACAAGAATAAGGAGAAGGAGCAGGAGCAGGAGGAGAAGAGGAGAAGAAGAAGGAGAAGAAGGAGGAGAAGAAGAAGGACAAGAAGGAGGGAGAAGAAGAAGGAGGAGAGAAGAAGGAGGGCTCCTTCTCCTCCTCCTCCTCCTCCTTCTTCTTCTCTTCTTCTTCTCTTCTTCTTCTTCTTCTTCCTTCTTTTCATTTTTCCTCTTTCTTCTTCTTCTCCTCTTCTTATTCTTCTTCCTCTTCTTGTCCTCCTCCTCCTCCTCCTCCTCTTCTCCTCTGCTTCCTCCTCCTCCTCTTCTTCTTCTTCCTCTTATTTCTATTTCTATTTTTCTTTATCCTAATAGGCCATTTTGGAGCTCCTTCTCCTTGTTCTCTTCTTCTTCTCCTCCTCCTCCTTCTCCTTCTCCTTCTCTTGTTTTTCTCTTCTTCTTTTTCTTCTTCCTTTTCATTTCTCCTCTTCTCCTCTTCTTGGAGCTAAATGAGCTAACTATGTCTTTTTGGAGCTAAATGGGCTAATTATGTCATTTAGGAGAGAACTTGGCTAATTACGTCATTTAGGAGAGAAATAAGCTAATTATGCCATTTAGGATAGAACTTAGAGAAGGAGGAGAAGGAGGAGAAGGAGGAGAGAAGAAGGAGAAGAATAAGGATAAGAAGGAGGGAGAAGAATAAGGAGGAGAGAAGAAGGAGAAGAAGGAGAAGAAGGAGGGCTCCTTCTCCTTCTTCTTCTCTTCTTCTTCTCTTCTTCTTCTTCTTCCTTCTTTACATTTTTCGCCTTTCTTCTTATTCTCCTCTTCTTCTTCTTCTTCTCCTCCTCCTACTCCTCCTCCTCCTCTTCTCCTCTTCTTCCTCCTCCTCTTCTTCTTCTTCTTCTTCCTCTTGTTTCTATTTCTATTTTTGTTTATCCTCCTCTTCTACTTCTTCTTCTTTTCTTCTTGTTTCTCTTCTTCTCCTTATTTGTTTCTTATTCTCTTATTCTCTTAGGCCTTATTATGTCATTTAGGAGAGAACTTAGCTAAGTACAGGTAATTTTTTATTAAATAGGCCATTTTGGAGCTAACTAAGCTAATTATGTCATTTTGGAGGATAATTAGCTAAGTTGTGAGCTAACCAAGGTTATTATGTTGTTTTTACACTAACTAAGCTAATTAGGTCATTTTGGAGGATAATTAGATAAGTATGTCTTTGATGGGGAAAATAAGCTAAATTGAAGAAGAAAGAGAAGAAGCAAGAAGAGAAGAAGGAGAAGAAAAAGAAGAAGGAGAAGGAGGAGGAGGAGAAGAAGGAGAAGAAGTAGGAGAGAAGAAGGAGAAGGGGAAGGAGAAGAAGGAGGGAGAAGAAGAAGGAGGAGAGAAGAAGGATAAGAAGGAGGGCTCCTTCAATTCTCCTCCTCCTCCTTCTCCTCCTTCTTCTCTTCTTCTTCTCTTATTCTTCTTCTTCCTTCTTTTCATTTTTTCTCTTTCTTCTCCTTCTTGTTCTCCTCTTCTTCTTCTTCTCCTCCTCCTCCTCCTGCTCCTCTTCTCCTCTTCTTCCTCTTCTTCTTCTTCTTATTATTATTCTTCTTCTTCTTCTTATTCTTCTTCTTATTTCTATTTCTTTTTTTCTTTATCCTCTTCTTCTACTTATTCTTCTTTTCTTCTTTTTTCTCTTCTTCTCCTTGTTTTTTTCTTCTTCTCTTCTCTATTAGGCCTTATTATGTCATTTAGGAGAGAAATTAGCTAAGTATAGGTCATTTTTTATTAAATAGGCCATTTTGGAGCTAACTAAGCTAATTATGTCATTTTGGAGGATAATTAGCTAAGTTGTGAGCTAACCAAGGTTCTTATGATGTTTTTACCCTAACTAAGCTAATTATGTCATTTTGGAGGATAATTAGCTAAGTATGTCTTTGTTGGGGAAAATAAGCTAAATTGACGAAGAAAGAGAAGAAGCAAGAAGAGAAGAAGGAGAAGAAAAAGAAGAAGGAGAAGGAGGAGGAGAATAAGAAGGAGAAGAAGGTGGAGAGAAGAAGGAGAAGGAGAAGGAGAAGAAGGAGGGAGAAGAAGGAGGAGATAAGAAGGATAAGAAGAAGGAGAAGAAGGAGGGAGAAGAAGAAAGAGGGCTCCTTCTCCTCCTCCTCCTTCTTCTTCTTCTCTTCTTCTTCTCTTCTTCTTCTTCTTCTTCCTTCTTTTCATTTTTCCTCTTTCTTCTCCTCTTCTCCTCCTCCTCCTCCTCTCCTCTTCTTCCCCCTCTTCTTCTTCTTCTTCTTCCTCTTATTTCTATTTCTATTTTTCTTTATCCTCCTCATTTAGGTGGAAGCCAAGCTAACTATATGTCGTTTTGGAGCTAACTTGGGTTAAATATGTCATTTTAGAGGAGGAGGAGCTAAATTATCTAATTATGTCAAAAATGACATAGAGAAAACTTACCGTCGTGGTCATCAAGGAGGAGAAACACCAGGGTTGCTCGCGCCGGCTTCGTTTGGAGAAAGTTTCCCTGGAGAAGTGTCGTGTGATGCCGCTCGGGAGTTATTCTGCAGAAAATATATTTTGCAATGTCTTAGTTAGCATGATGACACTCAATTGTTAATACTAGTTTATAATGACCATTCAAATGAAACTCACCATGCCAATCGTAGAGAAGACGGGCATCGGTGGAGGGACTTGACCACTCTTCTCGCACAGACTCTGAAGAGTCGGTCGTATTAGTTAGTAATGAAACAGACATTACAGACATGATTTGTCTAATGTGAAAAAAACTTACCACAAAAAGCTCGTACAGGGCCTCTTGACCCGCATCATTCCGGACCCTCTCCTCCTCAATCATTCGTGCCGTGGTCCGGTCCCTCTCCTCAAGAGTAGCCTGAAGAGCAGCCTCGTAATAATACATGTCCACAACAACAACCAGTGCCAGGTAAACAAGAACAAGAGTTACAGTGTCCTTTGGAAATGACATTGTGCTTAATCTGTAGGTTTACCAGGCATTGCTGTGAACTGGAAATCAAACAAGCATGAGCATCAGATAATTTTTAGCCTATCGATGTACACAACATTTTTCTTCCTTGCCAGTACCATCTTGATGAGTACAGCCACAAGGCACATCAACACTAGATTACCAGGGGTTCAATATATGGTTTCTAAAAGCACACAATGCCAAATGTCTAAACCAAAAGACAAGCTTATATATGCCATGGTCACTAGATTTCTAGCACGGGCAATGTTCTACGTACCATTGGTTTGTCAAAATAGGAATGAATAAGGCAGTGAATAAAAACAATTTAAAGTTTCATCTTATTCCTTCAAAGGATGTTAATATACTAATGTATAAATGCACGGGGTGTGGAGCCTCACCGGCACGGGCGGCTGTGGCGTCGTGGGCAGTGGGGCCGGGGGTGTTGGGACGGCGGGGAGGCGGTGGAGGTGTTGGGGCTGCGGGGTGGCGCCGGGGGCGGTGAGGCGGTGATACGTCCATTTTGCATCATGCTTTCATGTTGATATTTATCGCTTCTTGGGCTATTATTTCACTTCACGGTACAGTACTTATGCCTTTTCTCTCATATTTTGCAAGGTTTACATGAAGCGGGAGAATATCGGCAGCTGGAATTCTAGCCTGAAAGTGGAGCAAAGTTGAGATACCTATTCTGCGCAACTCCAAACACCGTAAAAATCAACGAGGATTTGTTTTCCTGATTTATAAAAAATATTGGGCCGAAGAAGCGCTAGAGGGGCGCTAGAAGGTGGCCACAAGCCTGCACGGCACAGCCACCCCCCCAGGCCACGCCAATGGGGCTTGTGGGCAGCCTGCTGGCCCACTGGCCCCCCTCTTGTGCTATATGAAGGGTTTCGTCCAGAAAAAAAATCAAGGAGGAGCTTCTTCGTGGATTCGCCGCCGCCACGAGGCGGAACTTGAGCAGAACCAATCTAGAGCTCGGGCAGGACGATCCTGCCGGGGAAACTTCCCTCCCGGAGGGGGAAATCGTTGCCATCGTCATCACCAACACTCCTCTCATCGGAGGGGACTCGTCACCATCAACATCTTCATCAGCACCATCTCATCTCCAAACCCTAGTTCATCACTTGTAACCAATCTCCGTCTCGCGACTCCGATTGGTACTTGTAAGGTTGCTAGTAGTGTTAATTACTCTTTGTAGTTGATGCTAGTTGGATTATTTGGTGGAAGAGTTTATGTTCAGATCCTTGATGCTACTCATTACCTCTCTGGTCATGAATATGATTATGCTTTGTGAGTAGTTACTTTTGTTCCTGAGGACATGGGATAAGTCATGCTAATAGTAGTCATGTGAATTTGGTATTCGTTCGGTATTTTGATGTGTTGTATGTTGTTTTTCCTCTAGTGGTGTTATGTGAACGTCGGCTACGTAACACTTCACCATTATTTGGGCCTAGAGGAAGGCATTGGGAAGTAGTAAGTAGATGATGGGTTGCTAGAGTGAGAGAAGCTTAAACCCTAGTTTATGTGTTGCTTCGTAAGGGGCTGATTTGGATCCACTAGTTTAATGCTATGGTTAGAATTTGTCTTAATTCTTCTTTCGTAGTTGCGGATGCTTGCGAGAGGGGTTAATCATAAGTGGGATGCTTGTACATGTAAGGGCAGTACCCAAGCGCCGGTCCACCCACATATCAAACTATCAAAGTAACGAACGCGAATCGTATGAACATGATGAAAACTAGCATGAAAGAAATTCCCGTGTGTCCCCTAGAGCGTTTTTCCTCCTATAAGACTTTGTCCAGGCTTGTCCCTTGCTACAAAAGGGATTGGGCCACCTTTCTGCACCGTTTCTACTTTAGTTACTTGTTGCTTGCTACGAATCATCTCACCACACAATCACTTGTTACCGACAATTTCAGTGGATGCAGATTTTACCTTGCTGAAAACCACTTGTCAGATCCTTCTTCTCCTCGTTGGGTTCGACACTCTTACTTATCGAAAGGACTATGATTGATCCCATATACCTGTGGGTCATCAAGATTCTTTTCTGGAGCTGTCGCCGGGGAGTGAAGTGCCTTTGGTAAGTGGAACTTGGTAAGGAAACATTCATATAGTGTGCTGAAATTTATTGTCACTTGTCACTATGGATACTAATCCTTTGAGGGGCTTGTTCGGGGTATCTTCACCTCGAACGGAAGCACAAAGAGTTTCTCCTAAACCTGCTGGACCTACTGAAAATATTTTCTTTGAATTTCCTTCCGGTATGCTTGAGAAACTGCTGGCTAATCCTTTTACAGGAGATGGAACATCACATCCAGACTTGCATCTAATCTATGTAGATGAAGTTTGTGGTTTATTTAAGCTTGCAGGTTTGCCCGAGGATGAGGTCAAGAAGAAGATATTTCCATTATCTTTGAAGGATAAGGTGTTGACATGGTATAGGCTATGTGATGATACTGGATCATGGGACTACAATCGGTTGAAATTGGAATTTCATCAAAAGTTATATCCTATGCATTTAGTACATCGTGATCGGAATTATATTTATAATTTTTGGCCTCGTGACACAGAAAGCATCTCTCAAGCTTGGGGGAGGCTTAAATCAATGTTATATTCATGCCCCAATCATGAGCTCTCGAGAGAAATTATCATTCAGAACTTCTATGCTTGGCTTTCTCATGATGATCGCACCATGCTTGACACTTCTTGTACCGGTTCTTTTATGAAGAGAGATATTGACTTCAAATGGAATTTATTAGAGAGAATTGAATGCGACTCTGAAGATTGGGAGCTTGAAGAAGGTAAGGAGTCAGGTATGAATTTCCAGTTTGATTGCGTTAAATCCTTTGTTGAGAAAAATACTTTTTGTGACTTTAGCGCTAAGTATGGACTTGACTCTGAGATAGTAGCTTCATTGTGTGAATCATTTTCTTCTCACATTGATCTCCCCAAAGAGAAGTGGTTTAAATATCATCCTCCTTTAGAAGTCAATCTAGTCCAACCCACTCCAGTTGAAGAGAGAGTCATTGCCTATAATGATCCTATGGTCCCCGGTGCTTACATTGAGAAACCACCTTTCCCTGTTAGGATGAAGGATCATTCTAAAGCTTCAACTATGATACGTAGAGGCTACATTAGAACACTATACACCCCCTGAGCCAATTAGAGTTGAACCTAGCATTGCTATTATCAAATATCTTCTGTCTGACGATATTGTTGGACATGATATTCACTTCTGTGAAGATGCTGCTAGAATTGCTAAACCTCACACTAGAGACAAACATAGGCCTGTTGTTGGCATGCATGTGGTTTCTGTTAAGATAGGAGATCATTGTTATCATGGTTTATGTGACGTGGGTGCTAGTGTTAGTGCAATACCTCAATCCTTATATGATGAAATCAAAGACGAGATTGCACCTGTTGAGATATAGCCTATTGATGTCACTATTCAGCTTGCCAATAGAGATACTATCTGCCATGTGGGAATTGTTAGGGATGTTGAAGTCTTGTGTGGTAAAACAAAGTATGTTGCTGATTTCCTCGTTCTTGCTACCGCACAAGATAGCTTTTGTCCCATCATATTTGGCAGACCTTTTCTCAATACCGTCAATGCTCATATTGATTGTGAGAAGCAAACTGTCACTTTTGGCTTTGAAGGTGTGTCACATGAGTTCAATTTTGGTAGACAACCTCATGAAAAGGAGTTGCCTAGTAGGGATGAAACTATTGCCTTAGCTTCTATTGTCGTGCCTCCTACTGATCCCTTAGAGCAATACTTGCTTGAGCAAGAAAATGTTATGCATATGGATGAAAGGGATGAGATAGATAGAGTTGTCTTAGAACAATATCCTATCCTTGAGAATAATCTGCTTGTTGAACTGCTTGGGGATCCACCCCCACCAAAGGGTGATCCTGTGTTCGATCTTAAAAAGTTGCCTGATACTCTTAAGTATGCATATCTTGATGAAAAGAGATATATCCTATCATAATTAGTGCTAGCCTCTCAGAGCATGAAGAAAAGAAGTTGCTGAAAACTCTGAGGAAGCACCGTGCTGCTATTGGATATACTCTTGATGATCTTAAGGGCATTAGTCCTACTCTATGCTAGCACAATATTAAAACCGATCCTGATTTCAAACCAGTTGCTGATCATCAAAGGAGATTGAATCCTAAGATGAAAGAAGTAGTAAGAAAAGAAATACTAAAGCTCCTGGAAGCGGGTATTATCTATCCTGTTGCTCATAGCGATTGGGAGAGTCCGGTGCACTGCGTCCCTAAGAAGGGAGGTATTACTGTTGTCCCTAATGATAAGGATGAATTGATCCCACAGAGGATTATTACTGGCTATAGGATGGTGATCGATTTTAGGAAATTGAATAAAGCCACTAGGAAAGATCATTACCCTTTGCCTTTTATCGACCAAATGCTAGAAAGGCTGTCTAAACACACACACTTTTGCTTTCTAGACGATTATTCTGGTTTCTCCCAAATACCAGTTGCACAATCTGATTAGGAGAAAACTACTTTCACCTGCCCTTTCGGTACCTTTGCTTATAGATGTATGCCTTTTGGCTTATGTAATGCACCCTCCACCTTTCAAAGATGTATGATGGCTATATTCTCTGTCTTTTGTGAAAAGATTGTTGAGGTTTTCATGCATTACTTTTCCGTTTAAGGGTCTTCTTTTGTTGATTGCCTCAGCAACCTTGATCGAGTCTTACAGAGATGTAAAGACACCAATCTTATCTTGAGCTGGGAGAAGTGCCACTTTATGTTTAATGGAGGCATCGTCTTAGGACATAAAATTTCTGAAAGAGGTATTGAAGTCGATAAGGCTAAGGTTGATGCAATCGAGAAAATGCCATACCCCACAGATATCAAAGGTATAAGAAGTTTCCTTGGTCATGCTGGTTTCTATAGAAGGTTCATTAAAGACTTCTCTAAGATTTCTAGGCCTCTTACCAATCTCTTGCAAAAGGATATTCCTTTTGTTTTTGACGATGATTGTGAGGAAGCCTTCGAAATACTTAGGAGGGCTTTGATAACTGCACCTATTGTTCAACCACCTGATTGGAACTTACCTTTTGAAATCATGTGTGATACTAGTGATTATGATGTTGGTGTTGTTCTAGGGCAAAGAGTTGATAAGAAGTTGAATGTTATTCACTATGCTAGTAAAACTCTAGACAGTGCCCAGAGAAACTATGCTACTACGGAGAAGGAATTTTTAGCAGTCGTGTTTGCATGTGAAAAGTTCAGGTCTTACATAGTTGATTCCAAAGTCATTATTCGCATTGATCACGCTGCTATTCAGTACCTCATGGAGAAGAAAGATGCTAAACCTAGACTTATCAGATGGGTTCTCTTGGTACAAGAATTTGATTTGCACGTTGTCGACAGGAAGGGTGTTGATAACCCCGTAGCAGATAACTTGTCTAGGTTAGAGAACGTTCTTGATGACCCACAACCTACTGATGATAGCTTTCCTGATGAGCAATTGAATGTCATCAATGCTTCACGTAGTGCACCGTGGTATGTTGATTATGCAAACTATATTGTTTCCAAATATATACCACCTAGTTTCACGTACCAGCAAAAGAAGAAATTCTTCTTTGACTTGGGACACTACTTTTGGGATGATCCTCACCTTTATAAGGAAGGAGTAGATGGTGTTATTAGACGTTGTGTACCTGAACATGAACCGGGACAGATCCTACAGAAGTGTCACTCCAAGGCCTATGGAGGACACCATGAGGGAGATAGAACTGCACACAAGGTATTGCAATCAGGTTTCTATTGGCCCACTCTTTTCAAGGATGCCCGTAACTTTGTCTTGTCTTGTGACGAATGTCAAAGAGTAGGTAATATCGATAAACGTCAGGAAATGCCTATGAACTATTCACTTGTCATTGAACCATTTGATGTGTGGGGCTTTGATTATATGGGACCTTTTCCAAAATCCAACGGGTATACTCATATCCCAGTTGCTGTTGATTATGTCACTAAGTGGGTAGAAGCTATCCCCACTAGTAGTGCTGATCACAACACCTCTATCAGGATGCTGAAAGAAGTTATCTTCCCTAGATTTGGAGTCCCTAGATATCTAATGACTGACGGTGGTTCACACTTCATTCATGGTGCTTTCCGTAAAACGCTTGCTAAGTACGATGTCAACCATATAATTGTGTCTCCCTATCACCCTAAGTCCAGTGGTCAAGTAGAACTAAGCAATAGAGAAAATAAACTAATTCTGCAAAAGACTGTCAACAGGTCTAGAAAGAATTGGTCTAAGAAGTTCAATGATGCACTGTGGGCTTATAGAACTGCCTATAAGAATCCCATGGGCATGTCTCCGTACAAAATGGTGTATGGTAAAGCATGTCATTTACCTCTTGAGCTAGAGCATAAAGCTTATTGGGCAATCAAAGAGCTCAACTTTGATTTCAAACTTGCCGGTGAGAAGAGGTTATTTGATATTAGCTCTCTTGATCAATGGAGAACTCAGGCATATGAGAATGCCAACTTGTTTAAAGAGAAGGTTAAGAGGTGGCATGATAAGAGGATACAAAAGCGTGAGTTCAATGTAGGTGATTATGTCTTGCTATATAACTCTCGTTTAAGATTCTTTGCAAGCAAGCTTCTCTCTAAATGGGAAGGTCCCTATGTTGTTGAGGAAGTATATTGTTCCGGTGCTATCAAGATCAACAACACGGAAGGTAATTGTCCAAGAGTTGTAAATGGGCAGAGAATCAAGCATTATATCTCAGGTACTCCCATAAATGTTGAAGCAATATTATCAATACCATAACTCCGGAAAAATACCTAAGGGATATTTATCAGCCTGTTTCAGACTCCGAAAACGAAGAGGTATGTGATTCGGTAAGAAAACAGAGTCCAAAACTTTTCCAGTGGGAAATTTTCTCCGTTTTGGAGTATTTGAAAAAATACAAAAATTGCAAGTAGTCCGGAAAGTGCGCGAGGAGGTGACAAGCCTGCACGGCGCGGGCCCACCCCCTGGCCGCACCGGGAGGGCTTGTGGCCACCTCGTGCGCCTCCCGGACTCCGTTTTCGTGAAGGGTACTCCTTCTGGTATGAAAAATCATTATATATACTCCCGTTTGGTCTGACCCCTGCATCATGCAGATTTCTTCTGTTTTTCGTTTCGAGCTGGTTTTCTGCCGCAGATTTAGGGCAAGATGTCTTCTCAAGATTCAGAAGGGGAGAGCTTTGTGGCAGATTACCTTGCTAATCCCAAGGTCTATGGGGACTTGGATCCTTATGGCTGGACCACTGATGAGGAAGAAGATTATGATCCGAAGGGGAAGGAACAAACAAGTTCCGATGAAGAGGAGGCTCCTCTACCTCAACCTGGACACACGCATGTGCAGTTCAAGAAGTCGAGCCTCCCTGACTCAAGGAAGAAGTCAAAGACTTTGTTTATCCCTTCTCGTTTCTTGCAGGAGAGTAAGCAGGAATTATGCCAAAGGGTGTTGAAGCTTGAAGAGGAAAATGATGATCTGAGAGAGCAGAATTTTATGCTCAAGTGGAAATTAAACAAGCTCAAGACCTCTGCAACAACTCGACCACCATCACCACCAAAGGAAGACAACTGAGCATTGGCATGGGCAATCCCCTTGGCTTGTGCCAAGCTTGGGGGAGTGCTACTGTGACAATAGACCTTCCCCTGCAACGGCACCAGAAGAATGCTGCTAGCACTCCCCGGCAACGAAACTAGAAGAATGTTGTTGACGGCCCACCAGCGCGTGGGTTCGCGGCAGTTTTTGAGGGTAGAGCATTCGACCCAAATTTGTTGATTCGCCAGGCAGGAGGTGAGAGGATACTCTCGAGTATTAGCAGCTGAATGTATCAGATTCAACCACACCTGAAAGATTAGTATCTGCAAGCAAAGTATCAGCAGCAAAGTAGTATGATAACAACGGTGTCAGAAACGATCTGTTGATACGGCAGACTATTTCTAACGGTCGTATCAATGGCGCCAGAAGTTGCCCGTTGACGGAAATTGTCTTTTCCCGTCAATGACAAGCGAACCAGAATTGCATCAGGTAGCAGCAGTGTAACGAGTAACAGAAGTGGAAAGGAACATCAGTAGTGACAGCAATTGCAAGTAGGAGCAGTAGCAAGTAGCAACAGTAGTAACAGCGGCAGTGGGACAAACTCGTAGGAAATGGGTCGGTGATTCGTTTGGATGATATTCAGCATGCAACAGTTATAACACGGAGAGATATGTGGCTAGCTCCCGTTCGTCAATGTCATGTAGGCATGCATTCCGTGTGTAGTCATACGTGCTTAGGGAAAAGAACTTGCATGACATCTATTGTCCATCCCTCCCGTGGCAGCGGGGTCCAAAAGGATACTACAGGATATTAAGGTTCTCCTTTTAATAAAGAACAGGAACAACGCATTAGCACTTGGTGAACACATGAACTCCACAAACTATGGTCATCACCGGGAGTGGTTCCGGTTATTGTCAGTCCGGGGTTGCCGGATCATAACACATAGTAGGTAAGTACAACTTGAAAGATCGGATCTAAAACACACATATATTGGTGACAACTTAATAATTTCAGATCTGAAATCATGGCACTCGCGCCCTAGTGACAAGCATTAAGCATGGCAAAGTAGTAGCAACATCAATCTCAGAACATAGTGGATACTAGGGATCAATCCCCGTCAAAACTAACTCGATTACATGATAGATCTCATCCTACTCATCACCGCCCAGCGAGCCTACGAATATATTACTCACGAACGATGAAGAGCTTCATGGAATTGGAGAGGGAAGAAGGTTGATGATGACGATGGCGACGATTTACCCTCTCCGGAGCCCAAAACGGACTCCAGATATGTCCTCCAGATGAAGAACACGATGTGGCGGCGCCTCCGTATCGCAAACGCGACGAAATCTTCTCTTCTGATTTTTTTCTGGGCGAAAGTGAATTTATAGAGCTGAGAGTGGGGGCGGTAGAGCCACGTGGGCCCCACAAGCTTGGTTGCCGCGGCCAGGGGGTGGCCGCGGCAATAGGGCTTGTGGCCCACTGGCCCATCCCCTCCGGTGGATCTTTGCACAGGTACTTTTCATATTTTCCAGAAAAATTCTCTGTAAATTTTCAGGACGTTCCGAGAACTTTCATTTCTGCACAAAAACAACACCACGGCAATTCTGCTGAAAACAGCGTCAGTCCTCGTTGGTTCCACTCAAATCATGCAAATTAGAGTCCAAAACAAGGGTAAAAGAGTTTGGAAAAGTAGATACGATGGAGACGTATCAAACTCCCCCAAGCTTAAAACCTTGCTTGTCCTCAAGCAACTCAGTTGACAAACTGAAAGAGAAAGAAAAACTTTGACAAACTCTGTTTGATCTTGTTGTTGCAACTATGTCTAACTCATAACCAGAATTTCAGCAAGATCACAAGTTAACCACATAAGCAAGTGACACATAGGTCTCACGGTAAACTAATATCAATGGCATAATCAGCTAGCGAGCAAATAATAATGAGTTTCATATACCAACAATTCAATCAAAACAAGCATGAAGTAATATGAATAGGTGGTATCTCGCTAGCTCTTTCTGAGACCGTGAAACATAAATGCAGAGCACTTTCAAAGATCAAGGGCTAACTAAACATTGTAATTCATAGCAACGAAGATCCAGTCATAGTCATACTCAATATCAATCAAAAGCAAAGCATAAAAATGATAGAGGTGCTCTCTAATTGGTGCTTATATAAGAAGAGTATGACTCAACAGGAAAATAAATAGACAGGCCCTTCGCAGAGGGAAGCATTGATTTGCAGAGGTACCAGAGCTCAAGCTTTGAAAACAGAGATAATAATTTTGGGTGGCATGCTTTCATTGTCAACGCAATGACCAAGAGTTCTCAATATCTTCCACGCTACTCATGCTATAGGCGGTTCCCAAACAGAAAAGTAAAGTTTTAACTCGCCCACCACCAATCAATCACACTCCACGGCTAGCCGAATTCTCGGGAACCATCCATACTAACATCAATCCGGGGGGAGGCTTGTTTTACAGTTATGTTTTCGATTTAAGCGTGGAACTGGGCATTCCAATTACCGGCCCCTTTCTCATGAATGTAAGTGAATAAACACATGTCGAGGATAACACGCCTAACATGGAAGATACCAATAGCCCCTTGTCACCACATGAGCGGTTCGGCATGCAAAACAGATTATTTCTTGAAGGTTTAGAGAATGGCACGTGCAAATTTACTTGGAATGACAGGTAAATACCGCAAATAGGTAGGTATGGTGGACTCTCATGGAAAAACTTTTGGGTTTATGGAAGTGGATGCACAAGCAGTATTCCGCTTAGTACTAGTGAAGGCTAGCAAAAGACTACGAAGCGACCAACTACAGAGCGACAACAGTCATCAAGATGCAATGAGTTTGACTAACATGGAGTGCAGGCATGAACATGATATAGATCACCATGAACATGAACATCATAAAGGCTATGTTGATTTTGTTTCAACTACATGCATGAACATGCGCCAAGTCAAGCCACTTGAATCATTCAAAGGAGAATACCATCCTATCATACTACATCATAGTCATCTCAAAATCTATGTTGGCATTAGATACGTCTGAAACGTATCTATAATTTTTGATGGTTTCATGTTGTTATCTTGTCATCTTTGGATGTTTTATGTACCTTTTGTATCTTTTTTGGGACTAACTTATTAATTCAGTGCCAAGTGCCAGTTCCTATTTTTTCTGTGTTTTTGGCTCTTTTCAGATCTGATTTTGGAACGGAGTCCAAACGGAATAAAATCCCCGAATTAAACTTTTCCCGCACGGAAGAAGATTAGGGGGCTTGAGGGCCAAGCCAGGAGGGCTACAGGGGGCCCACAAGCCCCCTATCCGCCACCAGGGCGCGGCGGCCAGTAGGCTTGTGGCCTCCCTGGAGCCCCCCTGACGTAGCTCCTTCGCCTATATATTCCCTAAAATACAAAAAAAATAAAGGGATCCATGAAAATACTTTTCCGCCGCCGCAAGCTTCCGTTTCCGCGAGATCTCATCTGGAGACCCTTCCCGGTGCCCTGCCGGAGGGGACTTTGGAGTTGGAGGGCTTCTACATCAACATCATCGCCCCTCCAATGACTCGTGAGTAGTTCACTTCATACCTACGGGTCCGTAGTTAGTAGCTAGATGGATTCTTCTCTCTCTTGGATCTTCAATACAAAGTTCTCAATGATCTTCATGGAGATCTATCCGATGTAATCCTCTTTGGCGGTGTGTTTGTCGAGATCCGATGAATTGTGGATTTGTGATCAGATTATCTATGATATATATTTGAGTCTTTGCTGATTTCTTATATGCATGATTTGATATCCTTGTAAGTCTCTCCGAGTCTTGGGTTTTGTTTGGCCAACTAGATCTATGATTCTTGCAATGGGAGAAGTGCTTGGTTTTGGGTTCTTACTGTGTGGTGACCTTTCCTAGTGACAGTAGGTGCAGCAAGGCACACATGTGTAGTTTCCATCAAGGGTAACAAGGTGGGCTTTGTCGTAGATATGAGATTGTCCATCTACATCATGTCATCTTGCTTAAGGCGTTACTCTATTCTTTTGGACTTAATACACTAGATGCATGCTGGATAGCGGTCGACGTGTGGAGTAATAGTAGTAGATGCATAAAGTATCGGTCTACTTGTTTTGGACGTGATGCCTATAGATATAATCATTTCCATAGATGACGTCATGACTTTGCGCGGTTCTATGAATTGCTCGACAGTAATTTGTTCACCCACCGTCTACTTGCTTTCATGAGAGAAGCCACTAGTAAACACTACGGCCCCCGAGTCTATTCACACCTATCGTTTCCGCTTTCGCTTTTACTTTGCTTTGTAACTTTGTTGCTTTAAGTTCTCACTTGGCGAACAATCTATAAGGGATTGACAACCCCTTCATAGCGTTGGGAGCAAGGTTTTTGTGTTTGTGCAGGCACTTGTGATACTCCTTCACTGGATCGATACATTGGTTCTCAAACTGAGGGAAATACTTACCACCGCTGCGCTACATCACCCTTTCTACTTCGAGGGAACACTAACGCAAGGCTCCAAGGCCATGGGGGAAACCCTTTGCATATTTCCCTAGGAAGTCCCTTAAGGCGTAGCCATAGCAGAAGGATTCCTGGTGCCGTAGCACGTTTCTGGCGCCGTTGGAAGGTCTTTTGTTGCAGTAGCAGAAGTATTTCTGGCGCCATTGCCGGGGAAGGAGAGATCTATCCAAGTAGGTCTCACAAACTCATATCTTGCATTTACTTTTTTGCCACTTGCCTCTCGTTTTCCTCTCCCCCACTTCACAGTTGCCGTTTTCATTTGCCTTTCTCCTTTGCCGTTTTCTTTTGCCCGTTTCACTCTCTCTTCCTGCTCGTTTGTGTGTGAGATAGTCCATCAATGGCTAGACCCACCACTCCAAATGGTACTCCTGAAATGAAGTTCTCAATTTCAGGCAGAATGAGGAAGAAAATTTGAAGGACGCTTGGTACACGATTTGCAATGCTCAAAGTAGATCTACTCGTAAGCAATCCACTACCGTTCTTCTTAGAAGTTTTTATGTTGGAATTTCTCCTTGGAATAGGTATATCCTTGATACCATTTTAGGCGGGAATTTTTTGGGGAGCCATACAGTTGACTCCTAGGGAGCTATCATGAATTTGGTAGGCTCACCCCTGCTGATGGTTAATGGAACTACCTTAACCTTGGAACACGTGATGCAAAGGCTTGACGCTATTGAAAAGAAATTACCACAGTTGAACTTATTGAGGGTTTGGATAGAAAGATCCACAATCAAATTACTCAGTACGGATCCAAAGTGGGAAACTTTTTGAAAAATTTAAGGCAGAAGGAACTTATAGTTAATGATTCTTCTAGAATTGGCAAACTAGAAGATGTCATAACCAACTTGGATTCCGCTTTTGCCGCTGTGCAAAATACTCCAAATGTCAAAAAGACCATCAAGTCTATTTTTGTTCCTAAAGCTAGTGGTGAGTCATCAAATAAATATGAAGATCTTAATATGATAAATAATCACACTATTGTTTGAGCACCAAAGATGACTATACGTGATTCCATCACCTTTTGCCTAGCTAAGGGCGTTAAACAAAAGCACTTGTTGGGAGGCAACCCAACGAATCTACCCTTTTTATTTCTGTTTTGTGTTTTCGACTCTTCCATAATTCTGTTATGATTGTGTTTTTTGTGTTTATTTTTGCGTTTGTGCCAAGCAAAACCATTATGATTAGTCTTGGGGATGATCGTTTGGTCATGCTGGAAAAGACAGAAACTTTCTGCTCAGGAAAAGAATTTTCATTTTTTTCTGTAAGAGCTTTTGAGTTGGTTTTTTTTGCTGATGATTTCTACACAAATTCTTCAGACTGTCGTACATTTGCAGAATTTTTTGAAGTACCAGAAGTATACGAAGTATACAGATTGCTACATACTGGTCTGCTGTTAACAGATTCTGTTTTTGTTGTGTTGGTTACTTATTTTGATGAAACTATGGATAGTATCGGGGGGTATTAGCCATGGAAGATTGAAAATACAGTAACCCAACATCAGCATAAGTAGAATTTAAGTTTGCTATAGTACCTAAGGAAGTGGTGGTTTGCTTTCTTATACTAATGTTATCACGAGTTTCTGTTTAAGTTTCGTGTTGTGAAGTTTTCAAGTTTTGGGTGAAGTTCTTATGGACAAAGAGATAAAGAGTGGAAAGAGCTCAAGCTTGGGGATGCCCAAGGCACCCCAAGAGATTCAAGGATGCCGTAAAAGCCTAAGCTTGGGGATGCCCCGGGAAGGCATCCCCTCTCTCGTCTTCAATCCATCGGTAACGTTACTTGGGGCTATATTTTTATTCACCACATGTTATGTGTTTTTGCTTGGAGCGTCTTGTATCGTAGGAGTCTTTTATTTTTGTTGTGTCACAATCATCCTTGCTGCACACCTAGAGAGAGAGACATGCACTCACCGTGATTTTGTCAAGCTTCACTTATATATCTTTTGAGCTAGATACTTTTGCTCTATGTGCTTCACTTATATCTTTTAGAGCACAGCCGTGCGTGGCTTGGTAGTTGATATATGCATTGAAAGTAGTCTCAAAAGGGGTAGTTATCCAAAGGGATATGAAAACTTCCACCTTCATGTGCATTGAATAGTTAGAGAAGTTTGATTCATCTCAATTAGTTTTGAGTTGTGGTTTTGGTAATATTGAAGTTATGCTAGTAAGGTGTTGTGGATCTAGAAATACTTGTGTTGAAGTTAGTGAACCACTATGTTATGAAGTCTGAGCATGATTAGTCTTTTGATTGTCATCCTTTGTGTGGCGGTCGGGATCGTGCGATGGTTTATACCTACCAACCCTTCCCCTAGGAGTATCCGTTAAATGCTTTGTTTCGATTACTAATAAAACTTCTGCAACAAGTATATGAGTTCTTCATGACTAATGTTGAGTCCATGGTTTATATGCACTTTCACCTTCCACCATCACTATCTTCTTAGTGCCGCGCAACTTTCGTCGGTGCACAAAACCCACCATTGGCCTCCCTCAAAACAGCCACCAGACCTACCTACTATGGATTTTTCAAAGTCATTCCGAGATATATTGCCATACAACTACCACCATGACATGTGCCACCACATCTACATTGCATGATCATAAGATAGCTAACATGATGTTTCCATTAATGTATATGCCATGCTAGATCATTGTCACGGTACACTACCGAAGGCATTCCATATACATTCATCGTTGCTCTAAGTTTTGAGTTGAAAGTGTGATTATCATCATTGATGGAGCATTGTCCCATGTGAGTAAATAAAAGAGGCCAAAGATGCCCACCAAAAAAAATAAAAAAAATAAGAGGCCAAAGAGCCCACCAAAAAAATGAGAGAAAAAGAGAGAAGGGACAATGCTACCACCTTTCCACACTTGTGCATATTAAGCACCATGATCATCATGATTGAGAGTGTCTCGTTTTGTCACCACCATATAGCTAGTGGGAAATTTTCATTATATAACTCGGCTTGTATATTCCAATGATAGGCTTCCTCAAAATTGCCTTAGGTCTTCGTGAGCAAGCAAGTTAGATGCACACCCACTAGTTTTCTTTAAGAGCTTTCACATACTCTTAGCTCTAGTGCATCATTTGTATGGCAATCCCTACTCATTCCCATTGATATCTATTGATGAGCATCTCCACAGCTCATTGATATGCCTAGTTAATGTGATCATCTTCTCCTTATTTTGTCTTGCAACCTCCACCACACTCCACACCACTTATAGTGCTAAAACCATGGCTCACGCTCATGTATTGCGTGAGAGTTGAAAAGGTTTGAGAAAGTAAAGGTGTGAAACAATTACTTGGCCAATACCGGGGTTGTGCATGATTTTAATTCGTTGTGCAATGATGATAGAGCATAGCCAGACTATATGATTTTGAAGGGATAACTTTCTTTTGGCCTTGTTATTTTGAAAGTTCATGATTACCTTGCTAGTTTGCTTGAATTATTATTGTTTCCACGTCAATAGCAAACTATTGTTTTGAATCTAATGGATCTGAACATTCACGTCACATAAGAGGAGTTACAAAGGACATCTATGCTAGGTAGGTAGCATGAAAGCATCAAAAATTCATTCTTTATCACTTCCTTACTCGAGGACGAGCAGGAGTTAAGCTTGGGGATGCTTGATACGTATCAAACGTGTCTATAATTTTTGATGGTTTCATGCTGTTATCTTGTCATCTTTGGATGTTTTATGTACCTTTTATATCTTTTTTGGGACTAACTTGTTAATTCAGTCCCAAGTGTGAGTTCCTGTTTTTTCTATGTTTTTGGCTCGTTTCAGATCTGATTTTGGAATGGAGTCCAAATGGAATAAAATCCCCAAATTAAATTTTTCCCGAACGGAAGAAGATCAGGGGGCTTGAGGGCCAAGCCAGGAGGGCTACAGGTGGCCCACAAGCCCCCCTATCCGCCACCAAGGGGCGGCGGCCAGCAGGCTTGTGGCCTCCCTGGCGCCCCCCTGACCTAGCTCCTTCGCCTATATATTCCCTAAAATACAGGAAAAAAATCAAGGGATCCACGAAAATACTTTACCGCCGCCGCAAGCTTCTATTTCCGCGAGATCTCATCTGGAGACCCTTCCCGGTGCCCTGCCGGAGAGGACTTTGGAGTTGGAGGGCTTCTACATCAACATCATCGCCCCTCCAATGACTCGTGAGTAGTTCACTTCAGACCTACGGGTCCGTAGTTAGTAGCTAGATGGCTTCTTCTCTCTCTTGGATCTTCAATACAAAGTTCTCCATGATCTTCATGGAGATCTATCCGATGTAATCCTCTTTGGCGGTGTGTTTGTCGAGATCCAATGAATTGTGGATTTGTGATTAGATTATCTATGATATATATTTGAGTCCTTGCTGATTTCTTATATGCATGATTTGATATCCTTGTAAGTCTCTCCCAGTCTTGGGTTTTGTTTGGCCAACTAGATCTATGATTCTTGCACTCGGAGAAGTGCTTGGTTTTGGGTTCTTACCGTGTGGTAACCTTTCCTAGTGACAGTAGGGGCAGCAAGGCACACATCGTGTAGTTGCCATCAAGGGTAACAAGGTGGGCTTTGTCGTAGATATGAGATTGTCCATCTACATCATGTCATCTTGCTTAAGGCGTTACTATGTTCTTTTGGACTTAATACACTAGATGCATGCTGGATAGCGGTCGACGTGTGGAGTAATAGTAGTAGATGCAGAAAGTATCGGTCTACTTGTTTTGGACGTGATGCCTATAGATATAATCATTGCCATAGATGACGTCAAGACTTTGCGCGGTTCTATCAATTGCTCGACAGTAATTTGTCCATCCACCGTCTACTTGCTTTCATGAGAGAAGCCACTAGTAAACACTACGGCCCCCGAGTCTATTCACACCTACCGTTTCCACTTTCGCTTTTACTTTGCTTTGTTACTTTGTTGCTTTCAGTTCTCACTTGGCGAACAATATATAAGGGATTGACAACCCCTTCATAGCGTTGGGAGCAAGGTTTTTGTGTTTGTGCAGGTACTTGTGATACTCCTTCACTGGATCGATACCTTGGTTCTCAAACTGAGGGAAATACTTACCACAGCTATGCTACATCACCGTTTCCGCTTCGAGGGAACACCAACGCAAGGCTCCAAGGCCACGGGGGAAATCCTTTGCATATTTTCCTAGGAAGTCCCTTAAGGCGTAGCCATAGCAGAAGGATTCCTGGTGCCGTAGCACGTTTCTGGCGCCGTTGGAAGGTCTTTTGTTGAAGTAGAAGCATTCAAGACAAACCATTATAAGCTCCTAGCTAAATAAGCATGGCATTAGAAACTATGATATCTAAGTTGTTATTGCAAACATGGTTTTCTCACAACAAAGCTGAATCTGGGGCGACAAGCTAGTCATATTTACAAAAACAAAATAGATAGAGTTCATACCAGCTTTTCCAGTCTCAATCACTTCGTCATATATCATCATTATTGCCTTTCACTTGCACGATCGACTGATGTGAACAATAATAAGCGTGCTCGTGCGATGGACTAAGCTGAAATCTGCAGGCAAACACAAAGGAGAAGACAAAGTAATATGGCTCTTTGAAAGCTAAACAGGTATGCATGCAAGAGCCACTAAGCATTGTAACCAATATCTTCTACCTTGACCCAAAGAAAAAGAAAACTATTTACACGGGAAAGCTCCCAACAAGCAAAAGAAGAAAGGAAAATCTTTTTGCGTTTTCTCAAAAGGACACAAAACAAGAATACAAGAAAACGAAAATAAACTAGCATGGATAATACAGTGGCAAAGTGTAAACACCGATGAACAAAGTGAAAGCATAAGCATAAATGTAAGGTTAGTGAGAACACGTACTCCCCCAAGCTTAGGCTTTTGGCCTAGCTTGATCTACTCCCAAGGACGGTCCTGGTGAAACCCAAAATCATAATCGGGGTTATACGGGAGCGCTGCAGCCACTGCATGAATAGCTGCCTCACGAAGACGAGCAGCCATCACCTCCCTCTCATACTCCTCTGCCTCTCCTATGGTTATGTAGTATCTCCGTTTTCCCTGAAAGTCAAAGAAAGCAGGAGCAGGAAGGGTAATATGGAAGACACACTGTTGGTTAAATATCAATCGTTATAGGAGGGATTCATCATCCCTCTCATGAAACTGGTAGCGTGTCAAAGCAACGCGGTCAAGGAAAGTTGTATGGAGCGGGGGATCTCCTGCGTGGATGGGTACTCCAAGAAAATTTGCTATGCGAGTGGCATAGATGCCGCCAAAGAAATCTCCCTCAATAGCATTTTTATTCAACCTCCTTGCTATAATAGCTCCCATGTTGAAGATTTTGTCACCCGTAACTACGCTCTTAAGGATAGTAAGGTCGGATGCACACAGGTGACAATGGTCAACCTTACCGTTAATGCATCTACCTATAAAGAGGGCAAAGTAGTGCAAGGCAGGGAAATGAATGCTTCCTATGGTAGCTTGCGTGATGTCTCTAGTTTCTCCAACAGAAATACTAGAGAAAAGATCTCTAACCGAAGATTTAGCAGGATCTTTAAGATTACCCCCATCGGGTATTTTGCAAATCCTATTGAAATCCTCCAAATCCATGGCATAAGATTTATCATACAAGTCAAACAGTATGGATGAGTCACGGCCAACTGAAAATTTAAATCTACGCACGAAAGAGGCAGTGAGCATAGCATATTGTTCACATTTATCTGAGAGGAACTCTTCTAACCCGGCATTGCGGACAAGTGTATCAAACTCATCCTGGAAGCCTGCTTCGATCATGAACTCATCGGAAGGCCATTCACATGGTTGTACCGGTGCGTCCCTTACTTGATAAGGATCGGGCTCCCGAAAAGAAAGACGGGGACCCTTCTTACTTGAGGAACCACCATGAAACTTGCTCCTGAACATAATTTCTCTTTGCTGAAATTTTGAAGTTCAAGAGAAAAGTGAACAAAGACCAACCACACCTTGTAGCAACTACTCCAACTAGTGCCTAGAGACCGTATCACGCGCTAAAACTACTTGGGACCAGCTAAAATCAACATCTCAAGCTCAAGAACAGGGTCACCAAGGTAGCAAGAATACGCGAAGGATAAAGCACTAGAGCAAAAACTAATTGGACCAATGGAGGAGTCACTTACCAAGGAGCAATTTCCCCAAAACGGTTCGGAGAATGATGCTTTGAGCAAGGAGAACGAAAATCACAACCAAATGAGCAAGAACACGGGTTTGAGCTACGAAACAATTTTTTCTGGAGGATGGGAGCTGGAATGAGTGGAGGGTCCCTGTGGGCCCCACAAGCTTACTCCCCGCGGCCAGGGGGTAGCCCGCGGTGTCAAGGCTTGTGGCCCACTGGGGTGGCCCCAGGCCAGCTCTTTGTCCCAGTATTTTTCAAATATTGCAGAAAAAATCATACTAGATTTTCAGGACCATCGAAGAACTTTTATTTCGGGGTACTTTTCTCCGGGGCGCTAAAACAGGAAACAGGAAAAACTAAACTAAATCTATCATTTTTCTTCTAAACAACACAAAGTGAAATCTTAAAACAGAGGTATGTGACTCTTTGATTCATCCGTTTCATGGTCATCGAAAAAAAATCTGTCAATGGGGTTGATCAATTCCTTATGACAAAACTTTCTCGAATCACAAGAGAAAACAGAGAATTTTCGAATCGCCACTAAGTCACCTCAATGGGGATATGTATCTCCCCAACAAGCAAATCATACTTCATCTTGACACGAGGAATAGGACATTCAAAGCTCCCAATAAGAATTGATGAACTTTTTTCGATAACATTGATACAATGTACTTGATATCATTTCTTCGGAAAGTGCACGGTATGCTCATTCCCGTTGACATGGAAAGTGACATTGCCTTTGTTGCAATCTATAATAGCCCCTGAAGTTTTTAAAAAGGGTCTTCCGAGGATGACTGCCATGGCATCATCCTCGGGAATATCCAAGATAACAAAGTCTGGTAAGATAGTGGTGTTAGCAACCACAACAGGCACATCCTCGCAAATGCCGACAGGGAAAGCAGTTGATTTTTCGGCCAATTGCAGAGAGATTTCGGTAGGTGTCAACTTATCCAGTTCAAGTCTACGATAAAGAGAGAGAGGCATAACACTAACTCCGGCTCCAAGGTCACATAAGGCAGTTCTTACGTAGTTTCCTTTAATGGAGCAAGGTATAGTGGGCACTCCAGGATCACAAAGTTCCTTAGGAGTCCCAGCTTTGAAAGTGTAATTGGCAAGCATGGTGGAGATCTCAAGATCTGGTATCTTCCGTTTATTGGTCACGATATCTTTCATGTACTTGGCATACGGAGACATTTTGAGCATATTAACTAACTGCATCTGTAGAAAGACGGGTCTTATCATTTCAATAAAGCGCTCAAAATCCTCATCATCCTTTTTCTTGGATGGCTTAGGAGGAAAGGGCATAGGTTTCTGAACCCATGGCTCCCTTTCTTTACCATGCTTCCTAGCAGTGAAGTCATTCTTATCGTATCTCTTAGGGTGTGGATTATCAGGATTAACCGTAGGTTCAATCTCCACATCCTTATCATTGCTAGGTTGAGAATCATTATGAACATCGATGTCCATATTGTCACCACGTTCATGTTCATCACCAGATTGTGTTTCTGCATCAGACGCAGAAATATCATTTGGTTCTTCAGGTGTGACAGTATTTGGTGAACTAACATGCAAGTTTCTATCATCCTTCTTCTTCTCCTTAGGATGACTGGGTGCGTCTTCATTAATTCCTTGAGAATCTTGATCAATTCTCTTAGGATGACCCTCAGGATACAAAGGTTCCTGAGTCATTTTGCCTCCTCTGGTAATGACTCTGACAGAATTGTCATTTAATTCATTGAGCAGGTCATTCTGAGCTTTAAGTACTTGTTCTACCAGAGTAGTAATCACAGAGGCATGTTTACTTAGAAGCTTCAGATCATTGACATTTTTGTCTACACAAGCACTTAAATGACTAAGCATACGAGTACTTTGTTCCAAATGTCTGCTAACATAATCATTGAAACTCTGTTGTTTGGCAACAAAGTTGTTAAATTCATCAAAGCATAGGCTAGCAGGTTTATCAAAAGGAATATCACTCTCATCAAACCTATGCAGAGAATTTACTTCCACTACCTGTATCGGGTTATCGAGACCATGGATCTCTTCGATAGGTGGTAGATTTTTGACATCTTCAGATATAATGCCTTTCTCTTGCATAGATTTCTTGGCTTCTTGCATATCTTAGGGACTGAGGAATAGAATACCTCTTTTCTTCGGAGTTGGCTTAGGAGGTGGTTCGGGAATAGTCCAAGCACTATCATTGATCAAGATGTTATTCAGTAGAGTCTCAGCTTGTTCTATAGTACGTTCCCTAAAAACACAAACAGCACAACTATCTAGGTGGTCTCTAGAGGCATCGGTAAGTCCGTTATAGAAGATATCAAGTATCTCGTTCTTCTTAAGAGGGTGATCAGTCAAAGCATTCTGTAGCTGGACGAGCCTCCCCCAAGCTTGTGGGAGACTCTCTTCTTTGAGTTGAGCAAAGTTGTATATTTCCTGCAAGACAGCTTGCTTCTTATGGGCAGGGAAATATTTCGCACAGAAGTAATAGACCATATCCTGGGGACTACTCACACATCCAGGAGCAAGAGAAGCGAACCAGGCTTTAGTGTCATCCTTTAGAGAGAAAGGAAAGAGCTTAAGGATATAGTAGTGGCGGATCTTCTCCTCACTAGTGAAAAGGGTGGCTATATCGTGAATTTTGGTAAGATGGGCTACGACCATCTCAGACTCAAAACCGTGGAAAGGATCAGATTCGACTAGAGAGATTATCTCAGGGTCGACAGAGAATTCATAATCCTTATCGGTGATAAAGATAGGTGAAGTGGCAAACTTCGGGTCGTATTTCATCCTAGCTTTCAGAGATTTTTCCTTCCACTTGAGAAGTAATTTCTCAGCGTCATAGGCATCCTTACACGCAAGAAAATCCTCAGCTATCTCTCCCTCCATAACGTAACCCTCAGGCATATCAGGCAATTCATATCTAGGAGAGCTAGATCTAGCAGGAGCAAAAGCAGGTTCTATCTCAATAGTATCGGCAGTTTCAGAAGCATCACGAGCATTGGCAGTAACTCTAGCAATATGAGCATCAAGGAATACCCCTAGTGGCACATCAGGCAAACTAGTATCTCTAGCAGTATCAAGCATAGCATCATCAGGCAAAATAGCATCTCTAACATCATCAGGCAAGGCAGTATCAGGCATAGCATCTCTAGCTGTATCAGGCATAGCATCTCTAGCGGTATCAAGCATAGTATCTCTAGCATTACCATCATAAGCACCATCAAGCACAGGCGACATATCAAGAAATCTAGCAGGAGGTGATGTCGCAAATTTACTCATAACTGAAGGTGAATCAAGTGCAGAGCTAGATGGCAGTTCCTTACCTCCCCTCGTAGTTGAGGTCAAGACTTTGGTTTTTGGATCCTTCAAATTATTCATAGTGATCAGAAGATATAAATCCCAAGTGACTCAGAGAATATAGCAATACCTCCCCGGCAACGGTGCCAAAAAAATGTTGCTACTGTGACAACAGACCTTCCCCTGCAACGGCACCAGAAGAATGCTGCTAGCACTCCCCGACAACGTAACTAGAAGAATGTTGTTGATGGCCCACCAGCGAGTGGGTTCGCGGCAGTTTTCGAGGGTAGAGTATTCGACCCAAATTTGTTGATTCGCCAGGCAGGAGGTGAGAGGATACTCTCGAGTATTAGCAGCTGAATGTATCAGATTCAACCACACCTGAAAGATTAGTATCTGCAAGCAAAGTATCAGCAGCAAAGTAGTATGATAACAACGGTGTCAGAAACGATCTGTTGATACGGCAGACTATTTCTAACAGTCATATCAATAGCGCCAGAAGTTGCCCGTTGACAGAAATTGTCTTTTCCCGTCAACGACAAGCGAACCAGAATTGTAGCAGGTAGCAGCAGTGTAACGAGTAACAGAAGTGGCAAGGAACAGCAGTACTGACAGCAGTAGCAAGTAGCAGCAGTAGCAAGTAGCAACAGTAGTAACAGCATCAGTGGGACAAACTCGTAGGCAATGGGTCGGTGATTCGTTTGGATGATATTCATCATGCAACAGTTATAACACGGAGAGATATGTGTCTAGCTCCCGTTCGTCAATGTGATGTAGGCATGCATTCTGTGTGTAGTCATACGTGCTTAGGGAAAAGAACTTGCATGACATCTATTGTCCATCCCTCCCGTGGCAGCGGGGTCGAAAAGGATACTACAGGATATTAAGGTTCTCCTTTTAATAAAGAATCGGAACAACGCATTTGCACTTGGTGAACACATGAACTCCTCAAACTATGGTCATCATCGGGAGTGGTTCCGGTTATTGTCACTCCGGGGTTGCCGGACCATAACACATAGTAGGTAACTACAACTTGCAAGATTGGATCTAAAACACACATATATTGGTGACAACATAATAATTTTAGATCTGAAATCATGGCATTCGGGCCCTAGTGACAAGCATTAAGCATGGCAAAGTAGTAGCAACATCAATCTCAGAACATAGTGGATACTAGGGATCAATCCCCGTCAAAACTCACTCGATTACATGATAGATCTCATCATATTCATCACCGCCCAGCGAGCCTACGAATAGATTACTCACGAACGATGAAGAGCTTCATGGAATTGGAGAGGGAAGAAGGTTGATGATGACGATGGCGACGATTTCCCCTCTCCGGAGCCCAAAACGGACTCCTGATCTGTCCTCCAGATGAAGAACATGATGTGGCGGCGCCTCCGTATCGCCAACACGATGAAATCTTCTCTTCTAATTTTTTTTCTAGGCGAAAGTGAATTTATAGAGCTGAGATTGGGGGCGGTAGAGCCACGTGGGCCCCACAAGCTTGGTTGCCGCGGCCAGGGGGTAGCTGCAGCAACAGGGCTTGTGGCACACTGGTCCATCCCCTCCGGTGGATCTTTGCGCACGTATTTTTCATATTTTCCAGAAAAATTCTCCGTAAATTTTCAGGACATTCTGAGAACTTTCATTTCTGCACAAAAACAACAACATGGCAATTCTGCTGAAAACAACGTCAGTCCTGGTTAGTGCCATTCAAATCATGCAAATTAGAGTCCAAAACAAGGGAAAAAGAGTTTGGAAAAGTAGATACGATGGAGACGTATCAGGGAGCTGCCCTGGTATCGTATCACCATCACATCTTTTGCCTTTACCTTTGTTTTAGTTTTCCTTTTCAGTTTTCTTTTTTTCTAGTAGATTAAAAGTCTTAGTGTTTTAGTCTTGAGTTTTGCTTTGTGTCACCCCCGATGTATTCGAGCTCGTGAGCCATATAATAAAGAGTGTCTTAGTTGAAGGGCTTTGCCTCTTGCCATGATCAATAGATTGAGAATAGAACAAAAGCATGAAAGATCATGTAATGATCTTATGGAAGTGATGGCTTCACATATAAAAAGAATGAGGATTGAAACTTGTTGAGGGTAGGCAAATGTAGACCTTGGTCATGGTTGCAATTAATAGGAAGTGATAAAGAAGGAGAGCTTCACATATAAATATATCATCTCTGACACCATCTATGATTGTGAACACTCACTAAACTATTACATGCCTAGAAGTAGATGTTGGGCAAGGAAGACAACATAATGAATTGTGTTTCCTTGGTTCCGAACAATGTTATATGATTAGAGATCCCTTAGCATGTGACGATTGCTTCCAACTCACATTAGCCAAACCTCCCACACTAAGTAGATATACTACTTGTGCTTCCATAAACCATCAACCCAGTTTTGTCATGTGAGTCCACCATACCTACCTATGGATTGAATAAGATCCCTCAAGTAAGTTGTCATTGGTGCAAGCAATAAAAATTTCTCTCTAATATGTATGATCTATTAGTGTGTGGAAAATAAGCTTTGTACGAACCTGTGATGAGGAAGACATAAAAGCGACAGACTGCATAATAAAGTTCTTTATCACAGGAGGCAATACAAAGTGACGTTCCTCCGCACTAAGAGCACACGCATCCAAACCTCAAAAGCGCATGACAACCTCGGCTTCACTCTGCGAAGGGCCTATCTTGTACCTTTACTTTTTGCCCTTGAAAGAGTCATGGTGATCTTCACCAATTCCTTATTCCGCCTTTATCTTAGCTAACGTCATATGCTTGGGAAAGATCTATATTCATATCTCAACTTGGAGGTAAGTATTCATGAATCATTATTGTTGACATTACCCTTGAGGTAAGCAGTTGGGAGGCAAAACTGTAAGCCCCTATCTTTCTTTGTGTCCAGCTGAAACTTTGATCTCATGAGTACCACGTGAGTTGTAGCAATTGTAGAGAACGAAATAATGATTGAGTATGTGGATTTTCTTTACAAGCTCTTATTTGACTCTTTCTGATGTTGTGATAAATTGCAATTGCTTCAATGAGTAAAGACTATCGGTTGTTACTTCTCGGTAAGGTTCATGATCCATGCTTTACTTTGTGAAGGAATTATCACTTTATCATGAGAGATTATATGTTGGTATTGCTGTTCTGATCATGATCATGATGCATGCATGTTCGTATCTTGTTTTGTCGACACCTCTCTCCCTAAACATGTGGACATATTTGTTGAGCTATCTAAGCTTGGGGGAGTTGATTCGTCCATTTTGCATCATGTTTTCATGTTGATATTTATTGCTTCTTGAGCTATTATTTCACTTCACGGTACAATACTTATGCCTTTTCTCTCTTATTTTGCAAGGTTTACATGAAGAGGGAGAATGACGGCAGCTGGAATTCTGGCCTGAAAGTGGAGCAAAGTTGAGATACCTATTCTGCGCAACTCCAAACACCGTAAAAATCAACTCCAAGCGCTAGAGGGGCGCCAGCAGGTGGCCACAAGCCTGCACGGCACGGTCACCCCCCCAGGCCGCGCCAAGGGGGCTTGTGGGCAGCCTGCTGGCCCACTGGCCCCCCTCTTCTGCTATATGAAGGGTTTCGTCCAGAAAACAATCAAGGAGGAGCTTTTTCGTGGATTCGCCGCTGCCACGAGGCGAAACTTGAGCAGAACCAATCTAGAGCTCCGACAGGACGATCCTGCCGGGGAAACTTCCCTCCCGGAGGGGGAAATCGTTGCTATCTTCAGCCCCAACACTCCTCTCATCGGAGGGGACTCGTCACCATCAACATCTTCATCAGCACCATCTCATCTCCAAACCCTAGTTCATCACTTGTAACCAATCTCCGTCTCGCGACTCCGATTGGTACTTGTAAGGTTGCTAGTAGTGTTAATTACTCTTTGTAGTTGATGCTAGTTGGATTATTTGGTGGAAGAGTTTATGTTCAGATCCTTGATGCTACTCATTACCTCTGTGGTCATGAATATGATTATGCTTTGTGAGTAGTTACTTTTGTTCCTGAGGACATGGGATAAGTCATGTTAATAGTAGTCATGTGAATTTGGTATTCGTTCGGTATTTTAATGTGTTGTATGTTGTTTTTCCTCTAGTGGTGTTATGTGAACGTCGACTACATAACACTTCACTATTATTTGGGCCTATAGGAAGGCATTGGGAAGTAGTAAGTAGATGATGGGTTGCTAGAGTGACATAAGCTTAAACCCTAGTTTATGCGTTGCTTCGTAAGCGGCGGATTTGGATCCACTAGTGTAATGCTATGGTTAGACTTTGTCTTAATTCTTCTTTCGTAGTTGCGGATGCTTGCGAGAGGGGTTAATCATAAGTGGGATGCTTGTCCAAGTAAGGGCAGTACCCAAGCGCCGGTCCACCCACATATCAAACTATCAAAGTAACGAACGTGAATCATATGAACATGATGAAAACTAGCATGACAGAAATTCCCATGTGTCCTCGGGACCGTTTTTCCTCCTATAAGACTTTGTCCAGGCTTGTCCCTTGCTACAAACGGGATTGGGCCACCTTGCTGCGCCGTTGCTACTTTTGTTACTTGTTGCTTGCTACGAATCATCTCACCACACAATCACTTGTTACCGACAATTTCAGTGCGTGCAGATTTTACCTTGCTGAAAACCACTTGTCAAATCCTTCTGCTCCTCGTTGGGTTCGACACTCTTACTTATCGAAAGGACTACGATTGATCCCCTATACTTGTGGGTCATCAGACGGCGGCGCGGGGGGGTTGTGGGGCACCGGGGGCTGTGGGGCCGTGGCAGCGGGGCCGTGGGGCACCGGGGCGGCGCAGGGGGCGCCGGGGGTGGCCGGGCGACGGTGGTGGCGGCAGTGGGCATCGGGGGAGGAGAGAGAGAGGGTCGGGATGGGGGCGGGACGGCCGTTAGTATATTCATGAACTTTGCCGTCTGCTGGGGGACGACAAAGGGTCTATACTCTTTGCCATCTGCCTCTGGACTCTTTGCCGTACGCCAGCAGACGGCAAAGAAGGGGATTAGTTTGACCTAAGCTTTTCCCGGCCAGATGGGCCCAGCCCAAAGCTTTGCCGTCTGCTTTTCTCATTGTTGCCGTCTGCGGCTGACGGCAAATAATTGACTGTTAGCAAAGACCTTCTTTGCCATCAACCAGTTCTTTGTCGTCCGCTTTGTGGGAGATGACGGCAAAGACACTCTTTGCCATCAGCGAGCAGACGGCAAAGATTTGGTAGACGGCAAAAAACTAATTTCAAGTAGTGTAAGGTGGTTTTGATAATTGATCACAACATATGCATCATTGGACTAATGATCTTATCCATGTATATTTCCGAAGAGTTCAAAGATGCCTTGGCTATAGGTTTGTGAGGAGAAGTCACTTGATGCAAGGAAAGGAATAGGATTGGCTCAAGCTTCAAGAAAGACGACTCTACATTTTACATTTGTGAGAAATCACTTTGAGTCCATAGGAAAGCCAATACTATTAAAAAGGGGTGAGGTATTATGGTGAATTGGTTGCTCAAGTGCTTAGAGGTAGCTGATATGTCTCCATCGTATCTACTTTTCCAAACTCTTTTGCCCTTGTTTTGGACTCTAATTTGCATGATTTGAATGGAACTAACCCGAACTGACTGTGTTTTCAGCAGAATTGCCATGGTGGTGTTTTTGCGCAGAAATAAAAGTTCTCAGAATGACCTGGAAATTTACGAGGATTTTTTGTGGAATATATAAAAAATACTGGCTCAAGAATTACCTGGAAACACGGAGCCAGGAGCCCACAAGCCCAGGAGGCGCCCCCTAGGTCGCGCGTGGCAGGCTTGTGAGGACCTCGTGGCTCCGCAGCCTCCAACTCCAGCTCTATATAGAGAGAAGAGTTCACCGCGTTTCATGATACGGAGCCGCCGCCACCACCTGTTCTTCCTTGGGAGGGCAGATCCGGAGTCCGTTCTGGGCTCCGGAGAGGGGAAATCGACGTCGTCGTCCTCACCAACCTTCCTTCATTGCCAATTCCATGATGCTCTTCATCGTTCGTGAGTAATCTCATCGTAGGCTTGCTGTACGGTGATGGGTTGGATGAGATCTATCATCTAATCGAGTTAGTTTTGATGGGGTTTGATCCCTAGTATCCACTATGTTCTAAGATTGATGTTGCTACTACTTTGCTATGTTTAACGCTTGTCACTAGGGCCCGAGTGCAATGATTTCAGATCTGAAGCTATTATGTTTTCATCAATATATGTGTGTTCTTGATCCTATCTTGCAAGTTGTAGTCACCTACTATGTGTTATGACCCGGCAACCCCGGAGTGACAATAGCCGGAACCACTCCCGGAGATGACCATAGTATGAGGAGTTCATGTATTCACTATGTGCTAATGCTTTGTTCCGGTTCTCTATTAAAAGGAGACCTTAATATCCCTTAGTTTCCATTAGGACCCTGCTGCCACGGGAGGGATGGACAAAAGATGTCATGCAAGTTCTTTTCCATAAGCACGTATGACTAAATACGGAATACATGCCTACATTACATTCATGAACTGGAGCTAGTTACATATCACCCCATGTTATAACTGTTACATGATGAATGTCATCTGACATAATTATCCATCACCGATCCAATGCCTATGAGTCTTTTTCTACTCGTCCTTGCTAAGTTACTTTATCGCTACTGCTGTCACTACTGCTACTGTTACCGCTGCTACCGTTACTATCACACTACTTTGCTACTAAAACTTTACTGCATATACTAAGTCTTTCAGGTGTGGTTGAATTGACAACTCAACTGCTAATACTCGAGAATATTCTTTGCCTCCCCTTGTGTTGAACCAAAAAATTTGGGTTGAATACTCTACCCTCGAAAACTGTTGCGATCCCCTATACTTGTGGGTTATCAAGACCTTTTTCTCGCGCCGTTGCCGGGGAAGCATAGCTCTATTCTGTGAGTCACCTGGGATTTACGTCTGTTGATCACTATGAGGAATCCGAGAGATCCAAAAACTAAAGTCTTTCCCTCTACTACGAGGATGGGTAAGGAACTGCCATCTAGCTCTGCACTTGATTCACCTTCAGTTATGAGTAAATTCGCGACACCACCACCTACTAGAAATTCGGATATGTCGCATGTGCTTGATGATGCTACTTCTGCTATCCATGATGCTTATGATGATGCTTTGCTTGATAATGATATGCCACTGGGTGCATTTCTTGATGCACAAATTCCTAGAGTTACTGCTGAATGTGTTGATACTTCTGAAACTGATGAAATTATTGAAGTGGAACCTACTGTTACACCTGTTAGACCTAGCTCTCCTAGAAATGAGTTGCCTGATATACCTAAGGGTTATGTTATGGAGGGGGAGGTAGCTGAAAACTTTCTTGCTTGTAAGGATAGCTATGATCTTGAGAATTTATTGCGCAAGTGGAAAAAAATCATTGAATGCTAGAATGAAATACGATCCTAAGTTTGCTACTTCACCCATCTTTGTCACTAATAAGGATTATGAATTCTCTGTCGATCCTGAGTTAATCACTTTGGTTCAATCTGATCCTTTTCATGGTTATGAATCTGAAATGGTTGTAGCACATCTTACTAAACTGAATGATATAGCCACCCAATTCACGAATGAGGAAAAAATTCGCCATTAATATATCCTTAAGTTGTTTCCATTCTCACTAAAGGGTGATGCTAAGACTTGGTTTACTTCTCTTGCTCCTGGTTGTGTGCGTAGTCCCGAGGATATGATATACTACTTCTCTGAGAAATATTTTCCTGCCCATAAGAAACAAGCTGCCTTGCAGGATATATATAACTTTGTGCAAGTTGAAGAAGAGAGTCTCCCACATGCTTGGGGGAGGCTTGTCCAGCTACTTAATGCTTTGCCTGATCACCCTCTTGAGAAAAATGAAATACTTGATATCTTTTATAATGGACTAACCGATGCTTCTAGGGACCACCTAGATAGTTGTGCTGGTTGTGTTTTTAGGGAACAAAGTGTGGAACAAGCTGAACTTCTATTGAATAATATCTTGAGCAATGATAATGCTTGGACTATTTCCGAACCACCCCCGAAGCCAACTCCGAAGAAAAGAGGTATTCTATTCTCAGTCCTGAAGATATGCAAGAAGCCAAGAAATCTATGTAAGAGAAAGGTATTAAATCTGAAGATGTTAATAATTTACCACCTATCGAAGAAATACATGGTCTTGATAACCCGACACAGGTAGTAGAGGTAAATTCTCTTCGTAGATTTAATGAGAGTGATATTCCTTGTGATAAACCTTCTAGCTTATGCTTAGATGAATTTGATAACTTCGTTGCCAAACAACAAAGTTTCAATGATTATGTTAGCAGACAATTGAGACAAAATGCTCGTATGATTGATCATATAAGTGCTTGTGTGGATAGAAATGTCAATGATCTTAAGCTTTTGCCTGAACATGCTTCTATGGTCACTACTCAAGTAGAACAAGTACTTAGGCTCAAAATGACTTGCTCAATGAGTTGAATGACAATTCTGTTAGAGTTGTCACTAGAGGTGGTACAATGAATCTGGAAGCTTTGTATCCTGAGGGCCATCCTAAGAGAATTGAACAAGATTCTCAAGGAGTTAGCACTGATGCACCTAGTCATCCTGGTAATAGGAAGAAAAAGAAAGATGATAGGAACTTGCATGCTAGCAAACCTGTTGCTGTTACACCCGAGAATCCAAATGATGTCTCTGTTTCTGATGCCGAAACACAATCTGGTGATAAACATGAGCCTAGTGATAATATTGATAGTGGTGTTCATGTTGATGCTCAACCTAGTAATGATAAGGATGTGGATATTGAACCTGTTGTTGATGTTGATAACCCACAACCTAAGAACAACAGATATGATAAGAACGACTTTATTGCTAGGAAGCATGGTAAAGAAAGAGAACCATGGGTTCAGAAACCCATGCCCTTTCCTCCCAAACCATCCAAGAAAAAGGATGGTGAGGATTTTGAGCGCTTTGTTGAAATGATTAGACCTATCTTTTTGCAAATGCGTTTGACAGATATGCTCAAAATGTCTCCTTATGCTAAGTACATGAAAGATATTGTGACTAATAAAAGGAAGATACCTGAGGTTCAGATTTCCACCATGCTTGCTAATTACACCTTCAAGGGTGGGACTCCTAAGAAACTAGGTGATCCTGGAGTGCCCACTATACATTGCTCCATTAAAGGAAATTATGTTAGAACTCCTTTATGCGATCTTGGAGATGGTGGTAGTGTTATGCCTCTCTCTATATATCATAGACTTGAATTGGATAAGTTGACACCCACTAAAATGTCTTTGCAAATGGCCGACAAATCAATTGCTTTTCCTATCGGCATTTGCGAGGATGTGCCTGTTGTGGTTGCTAACGTTACTATCTTAACGGACTTTGTTATTTTGGATATTTCCGAGGATGATGCCATGGCGGTCATCCTTGGTAGACCCTTTTTAAACACTGCAGGGGATGTTATTGATTGCAACAAAGGCAATGTCACTTTCCATGTTAATGGTAATGAGCATACGCTGCACTTTCTGAAGAAACAATATCGAGTTCATTGCATCAATACTATTGGAAAATCTTCATCAATTCTTATTGTAGGCTTTGAATGCCCTATACCTACTGTCAAGATGAAGTATGATTTACTTGTTGGGGATATGCACATCCCCGTTGAGGTAACCTAGTGATTATTCGAAAATTCTCCAGTTTTATGTGATTCAAAAAAAGTTTGTCAAAGAGACTTGATCAACCTCATTGACGGATTTCTTTTGATGACCATGAGATGGATGAATCTAGGAGTCACAACCTTCTGTTCCAAACTTTGACATTCTGTTGTTTAGAAGAAAATGATAAATTTAGCTTTATTTTTCCTGTTTTCTGCTTTTTCCGTCCCTTAGAAAAGTGACCTGAAAATAAAAGTTCTCCAAATGCCCTGAAATTCAAGTATGATTTTTTCTGGAATATTTTAAAATTTCTGAGATAGGAAGCTAGTCAGGGGGATGCACCAGTGGGCCACAAGCCCGGAAGGCGCGGGAACCCCCCCTGGCCACGCCTGGCAGGCTTGTGGGTCCCATGTGCCCCCCCCCCCTCCACTTATTCCAGCTCCCATCTCCTTCTCCTACCTCCAGAAAAAATCATTCCATAGCTCAAACCCGTGCTCTTGCTCTTCTTGCTGCATTTTTCGATCTCCATGTGCAAAGCCCCATTCACCAAACTATTTTGGGGAATTGTTCCTTGGTATGTGACTCCTCCATTGGTCCAATTAGTTTTTGTTCTAGTGGTTTATTCGTTGCATATTTTTGCTGCCTTGGTGACCCTGTTCTTGAGCTTTGCATGTTAATTTTAGTTCGTCCCAAGTAGTTTTGATGCATGATATGGCCTCTAGGCACTTGTAGGAGTAGTTGCTATGAGTTTTCTTGAGCCTTGATCACTTTCCTTTTGAGTCACTAAAAATTTCAGAAAAAGAAGATGTTCAGGAAAAACTATCATGGTGGTTCCTTAAGAAAAAGGGGTCCTCGTCTCCTGATTCGGGAGCCCGATCCTTATCAGCCGAGGAACGCACAGGTACAACCATGTGAATGGCCTTCCGATGAATTCATGATTGATGCATGTTTCAAGGACGAGTTTGATACATTTGTTCATAACGTCGGGCTCGAAGAATTGATCTCCAATAAATGCGAACAGTATACTACACTTACTGCCTCTTTTGTTCGTAGATTCAAATTTTCAGTTGTCCGTGACACATCCATACTGTTTGATCTTTATGACAAATCGTATACCTTGGATTTAGAGGATTTTAATAGAATTTGCAAGATACCTGATTGGGGTAGTCCCAATGATCCTCCTAAGTCTTTGGTTAGAGGTTTTATTTCTAGTATAACTATTGGAGAAACTAGAGATATTACGCAGGCTACCATGGGGAGCATTCATTTTCCTGCCTTACATTATTTTGCCCTCTTCATAGGTAGATGAATTAACGGCAAGAATGATCATTGTCACCTCAGCGCACCTGACCTTAGTATTCTTAAGAGCGCAGTAACGGGTGATAGAAGTTTCAACATGGGAGCTATAATTGCGAGGAGGCTAAATAATAATGCTAATGAAGAGGATTTCTTTGGTGGGATATATGCCACTCGCATAGCAAATTTTCTTGGAATACCCATCCGCACAGGAGATCCCCCGTTCCATACAACTTTCCTTGATCGCACCGCTATGATACGTTATCAGTTCCTTGAGAGGGATAATGAATCTCACCTATACCGGTTAATATTTAACCGACGGCGTGTTTTCCATATTACCCTTCCTGCACCTGCCTTCTTTGACTTTCAGGTAAAACGGAGATATTACATAACCAGAGGAGAGGCAGAGGAGTACGAGAGGGAGGCGAAGGTTGCTCGCCTCCGTGAGGCAGCTATTCAGGCGGTAGCTGCCGCGTTCCCGTACAACCCCCATTATGATTTTCGATATCGCCCGGACCAGCCGTGGGAGTAGACCAACTTAGGCCAAAAGCCTAAGCTTGGGGGAGTACGTGTTTCTCATCGAGTTTATATTCATGCTCACACATTCACTTTGATAGTCGGTGTTCACACCTTGCCATTGTATCATCCATGCTAGTTTATTTCTTTTTCTCGCTTTCTTCTCGTGTGTTTGTTTAAATTGAGAAAAACAAAAAAAATTAGTTGTAAGTTTACTTTCCAGCTTGCTTGGTGGTTTTAAAAAAAATCTCGTTCTTCTTTTGCTTGTTGGGAGCATTCCCGTGTAAATAGTTTTCTTTTTCTTTGGGTCAAGGTAGAAGACCATGATTAAAATGTTTAGTGGCTCTCACATGCATAATTGTTTATCCGTCAAAGAGCCATATTACTTTGTCTTCTCCTCTGAGTTTGCTTGCAGATTCCAGCTTAGTCCAATGCACGAACACTCTCATTCTTATTCACATAATTTGGTGTTGGAATTATGCCCTAGAGGCAATAATAAATAAGTTATTACTATAATTCTTGTATTAAGATAATCTTTTATTATCCATGCTATAATTGTATTGAATGAAGACTTAGATATATGTGTGGATACATAGACAAAACACTATCCCTAGCAAGCCTCTAGTTGGCTAGCCAGTTGATCAAGGATAGTCAGGGTCTTCTGACTATGTACAAGGTGTTGTTGCTTGATAACTGGATCACATCATTAGATGAATCATGTGATGGACTAGACCCAAACTAATAGACGTAGCATGTTGATCGTGTCATTTTGTTGCTGCTGTTTTCTGCGTGTCAAGTATTTATTCCTATAACCATGAGATCATATAACTCACTGACACCGGAGGAATGCTTTTTGTGTATCAAACGTCGCAACGTAGCTGGGTGACCATAAAGATGCTCTACAGGTATCTCCGAAGGTGTCCGTTGAGTTAGTATGGATCAAGACTGGGATTTGTCACTCCATGTGACGGAGAGGTATCTCGAGGCCCACTCGGTAATACAACATCACACACAAGCCTTGCAAGCAATGTGACTTAGTGTAAGTCACGGGATCTTGTATTACAGAACGAGTAAAGAGACTTGCCGCTAAACGAGATTGAAATAGGTATGCGGATACTGACGATCGAATCTCGGGCAGGTAACATACCGAAGGACAAAGGGAATGACATACGGGATTATATGAATCCTTGGCACTGAGGTTCAAACGATAAGATCTTCGTAGAATATGTAGGATCCAATATGGGCATCTAGGTCCCGCTATTGGATATTGACCGAGGAGTCCCCCGGGTCATGTCTACATAGTTCTCGAACCTGTAGGGTCTACACACTTAAGGTTCGGCGTTGTTTTACGCGTATTTGAGTTATATGGTTGGTTACTAAATGTTGTTCGGAGTCCCGGATGAGATCACAGACGTCATGAGGGTTTCCGGAATGGTCCGGAGACGAAGATTGGTATATAGGATGACCTCATTTGATTACCGGAAAGTTTTTGGAATTACCGGGAATGTACCGGGAGTGACGAATGGGTTCCGGATGTTCACCGGGGGGCAGCCCACCCCGGGGAAGCCCATAGGCCTTAGGGGTGCTGCACCATCCCTTAGTGGGCTGGTGGGCAAGCCCAAGAAGGCCCCTGCGCAGGATAAGAAAAAATCAAAGAGAAAAAAAATGGGGGAAGTGGAAAGGAAGAGAAGGACTCCACCTTCCAATCCTAGTTGGACTAGGATTGGAGGAGGATTCCTCCTCCCCCCTTCGGCCGACCCCCTTGGGGCTCCTTGAGACTCAAGGAAAGGCCCCTCCCCTCCCTCCTATATATATTGAGGTATTAGGGCTGATTCGAGACAACTTTGCCACGGCATCCCGACTACATACCTCCATAGTTTTTCTTCTAGATCGCGTTTCTGCGAAGCTTGGGCGGAGCCCTGCTGAGATTAGATCACCACCAACCTCCGAAGTGCCGTCATGCTGCCGGAGAACTCATCTACCTCTTCGTCTCTCTTGCTGGATCAAGAAGGCCGAGATCATCGTCGAGCTGTACGTCTGCTGAACGCGGAGGTGCCGTCCGTTCGGCACTAGATCGGAGCGGATCGTGGAACGGATCGCGGGACGGTTCGTGGGACGGTTCGTGGGGCAGATCAAGGGACATGAGGACGTTCCACTACATCAACCGCGTTTATTAACACTTCTGCTGTGTGATCTCAAGGGTACGTAGATCGCAAATCCCTTCTCGTAGATGGACATCACCATGATAGGCCTTCGTGCGCGTAGGAAAATTTTTGTTTACCATGCAACGTTCACCAACAGTGGTATCAGAGCTAGGTTCATGCGTTGATGTAATCTCGAGTGGAACACAAAAAATTTTGTGGGCGGTGATGTGCGATTTGCTCCCCTCCTTAGTCTTTTCTTGATTGCGCGGTATTGTTGGATCGAAGCGGCTCGGACCGACATTACTCGTACGCTTACGAGAGACTGGTTTCATCGCTACGAGTAACCCCGTTGCTCAAAGATGACTGGCAAGTGTCGGTTTCTCCAACTTTAGTTGAATCGGATTTGACCGAGGAGGTCCTTGGATGAGGTTAAATAGCAATTCATATATCTCCGTTGTGGTGTTTGCGTAAGTAAGATGCGATCCTACTAGATACCCATGGTCACCACGTAAAACATGCAACAACAATTAGAGGACGTCTAACTTGTTTTTGCAGGGTATGCTTGTGATGTGATATGGCCAACGATGTGATGTGATATATTGGATGTACGAGATGATCATGTTGTAATAGTTAATATCGACTTGCGCGTCGATGGTACGGCAACCGACAGGAGCCATAGGGTTGTCTTTAAACTAATGTTTGTGCTTGCAGATGCGTTTACTATATTGCTAGGATGTAGCTTTAGTAGTAATAGCATGAGTAGCACGACAACACCGATGGTGACATGTTGATGGAGATCATGGTGTGGCGTCGGTGAGAAGAAGATCGTGCCGGTGCTTTGGTGATGGAGATCAAGAAACACGTGAGGATGACCATATCATGTCACTTATGAATTGCATGTTATGTTAATCCTTTTATGCACCTTAGTTTGCTTGGAACGACGGTAGCATTATGAGGTGATCTCTCACTGAAATTTCAAGACGAAATTGTGTTCTCCCCGACTGTGCACCGTTGCTACAGTTCGTCGTTTCGAGACACCAGGTGATGATCGGGTGTGATAGACTCAACATTCACATACAACGGGTGCAAAACAGTTGCACACGCGGAACACTCGGGTTAAGCTTGACGAGCCTAGCATGTGCAGACATGGCCTCGGAACACATGAGACCAAAAGGTCGATCATGAATCATATAGTTGATATGATTAGCATAGGGATGCTTACCACTGAAACTATCCTCAACTCACATGATGATCGAACTTGAGCTAGTGGAATTGGACCGTGAACCACTCAAATGACTATAGAGATGTCTTTTTGAGTGGGAGTTTAGCAAGTAATCTGATTAAGTTAAACTCTAATTATCTTGAACATAGTCTAAGTCCACTTTGAATATATTTGTATTGTAGATCAATGGCTCACGCGACAGTCACCCTGAATTTTAATACGTTCCTAGAGAAAGCTAAGTTGAAAGATGATGGAACCAACTTTGTAGACTCGGCTCTTAAGTTGCTCGTGCAAGCTGGGAAGAAGGATTATGTCCTTAATGCTGCGCTAGGAGATGAACCACCCGCTACGGCTGACCAAGATGTTAAGAACGCTTGGTTAACACATAAGGAGGACTACTCAGTAGTTCAATGTGCAGTCTTGTATGGCTTAGAGCCGGGGCTTCAATGTCGCTTTGAGCGTCATGGAGCATATGATATGTTCCAAGAGTTGAAGTTTATCTTTCAGAAGAACGCCCGGATCGAGAGGTATGAGACCTCCGATATATTCTATGCTTGCAAGATGGAGGAGAATTCGTCTGTCAGTGAACATGTGCTCAAAATGTCTAGGTACTCAAACCGTCTAGCTGAGCTGGGGATTGAACTCCCGCAAGAGGCTATCACTGACAGAATTCTTCAATCACTGCCGCCAAGCTATAAGAGCTTTGTGTTGAACTACAACATGCAAGGGATGAACAAGTCAGCCGGGGAGTTGTTCGCGATGCTGAAAGGCGCAGAGTCAGAACTCCGTAAAGAGCATCAAGTGTTGATGGTGAATAAGACCACTAGTTTTAAGAGAAACGGCAAAGTAAAGAAGGGTAGTTCGAAGAAGAGCGGCAAGCCTGTTGCCAATCCGACGAAGAAACCCAAAGTTGGACCTAAGCCTGAAACGGAGTGCTATTACTGCAAGGGTATGGGTCACTCGAAGCGCAACTGCCCCAAGTATCTGGATGATAAGAAGGCGGCCAAAGAAAAATCAGGTATATTTGATATACATGTTATTGATGTGTACTTAACCAATTCTCGTAGTAGTGTGTGGGTATTCGATACCGGTTCTGTTGCTCATATTTGCAACTCGAAATAGGAACTGCGGAATAAGCGAAGGCTGGCGAAGGATGAAGTGATGATGCGCGTGGGAAATGGTTCCAAGGTTGATGCAATGGCCGTCGGCACAGTTTCACTTCAGTTACCATCAGGATTAGTTATGAACTTAAATAATTGTTGTTTAGTGCCTGCGTTAAGCATGAACATTATATCTGGATCTTGTTTATTGCGAGACGGTTACTCGTTTAAGTCAGAGAATAATGGTTGTTCTATTTCTATGAGTAATATCTTTTATGCTCATGCACCCAATGTGAGAGGATTGTTCATATTGAATCTTGATAGTGATAATACACATATACATAACATTGTGACCAAAATAGTTAGAGTTAACAATGATAGCGCCATGTTCTTATGGCACTGCCGTTTAGCTCATATTGGTGTAAAGCGCATGAAGAAACTCCATACCGATGGACTTTTGGAGTCACTTGACTTTGATTCACTTGACACGTGTGAACCATGCCTCATGGGCAAGATGACTAAAAATCCGTTCTCCGGAACAATGGAGCGTGCAAGTGACTTGTTGGAAATCATACATACTGATGTGTGTGGTCCGATGAGTGTGGAGGCACGCGGCGGATATCGTTATTTTCTCACCTTCACTGACGATTTGAGTAGATATGGTTATGTCTACTTGATGAAGCACAAGTCTGAAACATTTGAAAAGTTCAAGCAATTTTAGAGTGAAGTTGAAATCATCGTAACAAGAAGATCAAGTTCCTACGGTCTGATCGTGGGGGTGAATATCTGAGTTTCGAGTTTGGTGCTCACTTAAGACAATGTGGAATTGTTTCACAATTGACACCGCGTGGAACATCACAGCATAATGGTGTGTCCGAACGTCGTAATCGTACTTTATTAGAGATGGTGTGATCTATGATGTCTCTTACCGATTTGCCGTTATCGTTTTGGGGTTATGCATTAGAAACAGCTGCATTCACTTTAAATAGGGCACCATCAAAATCCATTGAGACGACACCATACGAACTGTGGTATTGCAAAATACCAAAGTTGTCGTTTCTTAAAGTTTGGGGATGTGATGCTTATGTCAAAAAGCTTCAGCCTGAAAAGCTGGAACCCAAAGCGGAAAAGTGCGTCTTCATAGGTTACCCGAAAGAGACAGTTGGGTATATCTTCTATCTCAAATCCTAGGGCAAAGTGTTTGTTGCTAAGAACGGAGCTTTTCTCGAGAAGGAGTTTCTCTCGAGAGAATTGAGTGGGAGGAAGATAGAACTTGATGAGGTTGTCAAACCTCTCATCCCTCTGGATGGTGGCGCGGGGCAAGGGGAAACCCCTGTCGTTGCGATGCCGGTTGAGTAGGAAGTTAATGATGGTGATCATGAAACTCCAGATCAAGTTCGTGTCGAACCTCGCAGGTCGACGAGACCGCGTACTACTCCAGAGTGGTATGGTAATCCCGTCTTATCAATTATGTTGTTAGACAACAATGAGCCTACGAATTATGAAGAAGCAATGGTGGGCCCGGATTCCAACAAATGGATGGAGGCCATGAAGTCCGAGATAGGATCTATGTATGAAAACAAAGTGTGGACTTTGGAAGTACTACCAGAAGGCCGCAAGGCTATTCAGAACAAATGGATCTTTAAGAAGAAGATGGACGCTGACGGTAATGTGACCGTTTATAAAGCTCGACTTGTGGCAAAGGGTTTTTCACAAGTTCAAGGGATTGACTACAATGAGACATTCTCACCCATAGCGATGCTTAAGTCCGTCCGAATCATGTTAGCAATAGATGCATTTTTCGATTATGAAATCTGGCAGATGGATGTCAAAACGGCGTTCCTTAACGGTTTCCTTAAGGAAGAGTTGTATATGATGCAACCCGAAGGTTTTGTCGATCCTAAAAATGCTAACAAAGTGTGCAAGCTCCAGCGATCCATTTATGGACTGGTGCAAGCGTCTTAGAGTTGGAATAAACGCTTTGATGAGGTGATCAAAGCATTTGGGTTTATACAAGTGGTTGGAGAATCTTGTATTTACAAGAAAGTGAGTGGGAGCTCTGTGGCGTTTCTAATATTATATGTGGATGACATATTGCTGATTGGAAACAACGTGGAGTTTTTGGAGAGCATAAAGGATTACTTAAATAAAAGTTTCTCTATGAAGGACCTAGGAGAAGCTGCTCACATTCTAGGCATTAAGATCTATATGGATAGATCGAAACGCCTGATAGGACTTTCACAAAGTACATACCTTGATAAAGTTTTGAAGAGGTTCAAAATGGAACAGTCCAAGAAGGGGTTCTTGCCAGTTTTACAAGGTACGAGATTGAGTAAGTCTCAGTGTCCAGCAACTGATAAAGATATAGAGCATATGAGCACCGTCCCCTACGCTTCAGCCATAGGTTCTATCATGTATGCAATGATGTGCACTAGACCGGACGTTAGCATGGCCATAAGTATGGCACGTAGGTTCCAGAGTAATCCAGGAGTGGATCACTGGACGGCGGTCAAGAATATCCTGAAGTACCTGAAAAGGACTAAGGACATGTTTCTCATGTATGGAGGTGACGAAGAGCTCGTCGTAAAAGGTTACGTCGATGCAAGCTTTGACACATATCCGGACGACTCTAAGTCGCAGACCGAATAAGTATCTATTCTTAATGGGGGTGTGGTAAACTGGTGCAGTTCCAAGCAAAGCGTCGTAGCTGATTCTACATGTGAAGCGGAGTACATGGCTGCCTCGGAGGCGTCTAAGGAGGGTGTCTGGATGAAGCCGTTCATAACGGATCTTGGAGTGGTGCCGAGCGCACTGAATCCGATAACCCTGTTTTGTGACAACACAGGTGCCATTGCCTTAGCAAAGGAACCACGGTTTCACAAGAAGACCAGACACATCAAACGACACTTCGGCCTCATCCGCGACTACGTCGAGGAGGAGGACGTGAATATATGCAAAGTGCACATGGATCTGAATGTGGCAGACCCGCTGACTAAACCTCTTCCACGGGCAAAGCATGATCAACACCAGAACTGTATGGGTGTTAGATTTATTACAATATAATTCGCATGGCGATGTGAGGACTAGATTATTGACTCCAGTGCAAGTGGGAGACTGTTGGAATTATAACCCTAGAGGCAATAATAAATAAGTTATTATTATAATTCCTGTATCAAGATAATCGTTTATTATCCATGCTATAATTGTATTGAATGAAGACTTAGATACATGTGTGAATACATAGACAAAACACTGTCCCTAGCAAGCCTCTAGTTGGCTAGCCAGTTGATCAAGGATAGTCAGGGTCTTCTCACTATGTACAAGGTGTTGTTGCTTGATAACTGGATCACATCATTAGATGAATCATGTGATGGACTAGACCCAAACTAATAGACGTAGCATGTTGATCGTGTCATTTTGTTGCTACTGTTTTCTGCATGTCAACTATTTATTCCTATGACCATGAGATCATATAACTCACTGACACCGGAAGAATGCTTTGTGTGTATCAAACATCGCAATGTAACTGGGTGACTATAAAGATGCTCTACACGTATCTCCGAAGGTGTCCGTTGAGTTAGTATGGATCAAGACTCGGATTTGTCACTCCGTGTGACGGAGAGGTATCTCGGGGCCCACTCGGTAATACAACATCACACACAAGCCTTGCAAGCAATGTGACTTAGTGTAAGTCACGGGATCTTGTATTACGGAACGAGTAAAGAGACTTGCCGATAAACGAGGTTGAAATAGGTATGCGGATACTGACGATCGAATCTCGGGCACGTAACATATCGAAGGACAAAGGGAATGACATACGGGATTATATGAATCCTTGGCACTCAGGTTCAAACGATAAGATCTTCGTAGAACATGTAGGATCCAATATGGACATCCACGTCCCGCTATTGGATATTGACCGAGGAGTCCCTCAGGTCATGTCTACATAGTTCTCGAAACCGCAGGGTCTGCACACTTAAGGTTCAGAGTTGTTTTATGCGTATTTGAGTTATATGGTTGGTTACCGAATGTTGTTCGGAGTCCCGGATGAGATCACAGATGTCACGAGGATTTCCGGAATGGTTCGGAGACGAAGATTGATATATAGGATGACCTCATTTGATTACCGGAAAGTTTTCGGAATTACCGGGAATGTACGGGGAGTGACGAATGGGTTCCGGATGTTCACCGGGGGGCAGCCCACCCCGGGGAAGCCCATAGGCCTTAGGGGTGCTGCACCAGCCCTTAGTGGGCTGGTGGGCAAGCCCAAGAAGTCCTCTGCGCTGGATAAGAAAAAATCAAAGAGAAAAAAAAAGGGGAAGTGGGAAGGAAGAGAAGGACTCCACCTTCCAATCCTAGTTGGACTATGATTTGAGGAAGATTCCTCCTCCCCTCCTTCGGCCGACCCCCTTGGGGCTCCTTGAGCCTCAAGGCAAGGCCCCTCGCCTCCCTCCTATATATATTGAGGTATTAGGGCTGATTTGAGACAACTTTGCCACGGCAGCCCGACCACATACCTCCACGGTTTTTCCTCTAGATCGCGTTTCTACGGAGCTCGAGTGGAGCCCTACTGAGATTAGATCACCACTAACCTCCGGAGCGCCGTCACGCTGCCGGAGAACTCATCTACCTCTCCGTATCTCTTGCTGGATCAAGAAGGTCAAGATCATCGTCGAGCTGTACGTGTGCTGAATGCGGAGGTGTCGTTCGTTCGGCACTAGATCGGAGCGGATCGTGGGACGAATCGGGGGACGATTCGTGGGACGGTTCGCGGGGCGGATCGAGGGACGTGAGGATGTTCCACTACATCAACCGCGTTTATTAACGCTTCTGCTGTGCGATCTACAAGGGTACGTAGATCAGAAATCCCCACTCGTAGATGGACATCACCATGATAGGTCTTCGTGCTCGTAGGAAAAATTTTGTTTCCCATGTGACATTCCCCAACATTCGGTTGTGCAAGTGAAAGGCAATAATGACGATATATGATGAAGTGACTGAGCCTGGAAAAGTTGGTATGAACTCGACCTGTTTTTTTTTTGTAAATACGACTAGCTCATCGTTCCTAATTCAGCATTGTTATGAGAGAAACATGTTTGCAATGACAACTTAGAGATCATAGTTTCTGATACCATGCTTAATTAGCTAGGAGCTTATAATGGTTTGTCTTGGATGCCAACATGAATTTCAAAATGATTATGATGTACTATGATAGGATGGTATCCTCCTTTGAATGATTCAAGTGTCTTGACTTGGCACATGTTCACGCATGTAGTTGAAAAAAAATCAACATAGCCTCTATGATATTCATGTTTATGGTAATTTATATCCTACTCATGCTTGCACTCAATGTTGGTTAATTTCAATGCATATTAATGATTGTTATCACTCTCTAGTTGGTCGCTTCCCAGTCTTTTGCTAGCCTTCAATTGCACTAAGCAGGAATACTGCTTGCGCATCCACTTTCATAATCCCAAAAGTTGTTCCATATGAGTCCACCATACCTACCCATATGCGGTATCTACCTGCCGTTCCAAGTAAATTTGCATGTGCCACTCTCTAAATCTTCAAGTAATAATCTGTTTTGTATGCCCGAACCGCTCATGTGGTGACAAGGGGCGGTCAGTATCTTCCATGCTAGGCGTGTTATCCTCGATACGTGTTTATTCACTATCACTCACGAGAAAGGGGCCAGTAATCGGAGTGCCTAGTTCCATGCTCAAATCGAAAATATAATTGCAAACAAAACTCCCCTTGGATTGTTGTTGGTATGGACGGCACCCGAGGATTTGGCTAGTCGTGGAGTGTGATTGATCAGTGGTGGGGGAGTCAAAACTTTACTTTTCTGTTTGGGAACCGCCTATAATATGTGTAGCATGGAAGATGGTGAAAACTCTTGGTCATCGCGTTGACAATGAAAGCATAACACCCAAAATTATTTATCTCTGTTTTAAAGGCTTGAGCTCTGGCACCTCTGCAAATCAATGCTTCCCTCTGCGAAGGGCCTATCTATTTACGTTCTGTTGAGTCATCCTCTTCTTATTTAAAGACACCAATTAGAGAGCACCTCCGTCATTTTTATGATTTGCTATTAATTGATATTGAGTATGACTGTGACTGGATCTTCTTTGCCATGAAATACAATGTTCATCAACCTTTGGTCTTTGAAGGTGCTCTGCATTTATGTTTTGCGGTCTCAGAAAGGGCTAGCGAGATACCATCTGTTCATATTGTATTATGATTGTTTTGATTGAAGTGATGACGTTTGAAACTTATTATTATTGCTCGCTAGTTGATTATGCCAATTATATGACTACATCATGAGACCTAAATGTTAATGCGTATGTGGTTAGCTTATGATCTTGCTGAAAAGCCGAATATGAGTTAGACATAATTACAACAACAAGGTCAAACAGAGTTCGTAAAAGTTTTTCTTTTGTCTCTTTCAGTTTGTCAACTGAATTGCTTGAGGACAAGCAAGGCTTTAAGCTTGGGGGAGTTGATACGTCTCCATCGTATCTACTTTCCAAACGCTTTTGCCCTTGTTTTGGACTCTAATTTGCATGATTTGAATGGAACTAACCCGGACTGACATTGTTTTCAGCAGAATTGTCATGGTGTTGTTTTTGCGCAGAAATAAAAGTTCTCGGAATGACCTGGAAATTTACGAGGATTTTTTGTGGAATATATAAAAAATACTGGCGCAAGAATTACCTGGAGACACGGAGCCAGGAGCCCACAAGCCCAGGAGGCGCGTCCCCGCCCCCCTAGGTCGCGCCTGGTAGGCTTGTGAGGCCCTCGTGGCTTCGCCGCCTCCAACTCCAGCTCTATATATTCTCTCTCGCCTAGAAAAAATTAAGAGAGAAGAGTTCATCGCGTTTCACGATATGGAGCCGCTGCCACCACCTGTTCTTCCTCGGGAGGGCAAATCTGGAGTCCGTTCTGGGCTCCAGAGAGGGGAAATCGACGCCCTCGTCATCACCAACCATCCTTCATCGCCAATTCCATGATGCTCTTCATCGTTCGTGAGTAATCTCATCGTAGGCTTGCTGGACGGTGATGGGTTGGATGAGATCTATCATGTAATCGAGTTAGTTTTGATGGAGTTTGATCCCTAGTATCCACTATGTTCTAAGATTGATGTTGCTACTATTTTGCTATGCTTAATGCTTGTCACTAGGGCCCGAGTGCCATGATTTCAGATCTGAACCTATTATGTTTTCATCAATATATGTGTGTTCTTGATCCTATCTTGCAAGTTGTAGTCACCTACTATGTGTTATGACCCGGCAACCCCGGAGTGACAATAGCCGGAACCACTCCCGGAGATGACCATAGTATGAGGAGTTCATGTATTCACTATGTGCTAATGCTTTGTTCCTGTTCTTTATTAAAAGGAGACCTTAATATCCCTTAGTGAAAGTGCATTATATCGACTAGAGCGGGGGTGAATAGGAGATTTGTAGAATTTCATCACTGAGGAAATTCCTCACTGATGACAAACTTATAGCGGAAATAGCAAAGGATCAGGAGTGCAAAGTATCACTACAGCAGTTTTTCAGGATGAAGAATATGAAAACAGTTTGCACAGTATGCAGGCACGCAGAAAACAGATGAGGATTAACTCCTGTGAAGAATTTGGGGTTGAGGAATTTCAGAGAAAGTCTTCAGCAAATTCTTCAAACAGTGACAGTGAAAATCATCAACACACAATCTGAGGAATATAAAGAGTTGAGGAAATAGAACCCGTTTCACAGTGAAGACAGTGGTTGATGACCCAGTTCCAACTGTTGTGACAGTTGTACATCTGGTTTGGAGCCGCTTGGTATTGAAACCAAAGGACACACAGCCCCTACCGTATTCTCCTTGGGCTAAGAACACACAGTCCTCGCCCAACACTCGTGGTAAGTATTCAGGGCAGACTTCCAAACCCTCACAAACTTGGTCACCTAGCGATCCACAACTGACTGCTGGATTGCTCTAGACCATGACGCCTAACCGTCTGGAGGATGCACAGTCCTCAAAGTTAAAAGGCTTCAGTCCCACATAGGAACAACTTCTTCAATGATGCTCAATCACTTGGTTTTTGGTTTGTGGTTTGGTGTTTGGGGTATTTCCTCACTAATGAATTACTCTCGAAGACTCTGAGGAATTTGGGTTGCTCTGATGACAAGTGTCAGTTTCTAACGGAGCAGCCAACCAGCTAATGGTTGTGGGGGGCGGCTATTTATAGCCTGGGAGCATCCCGACATGATTTGACATTAATTCCCTTAAATAATATGACCGTTGGTGTGGATAAGACCAATGATGTGCCGCGACTATCGGTAACGGTCAGGACCCTCAACTGCGAGAGTCCTCATGTCTCTCATATTCCTCACTTGAGGCTTTTGGTAGGATTAGGCTTGGGTTGAGCATCATGAGGAAATTCATTCCAATGTGTTACGTTGACCCCCTTTAACAGTACGGTGTTCCTATTACTCAAGTGTGAAGAAAATAAAACAGAAAGGATAAATCTTCATGCTTCAAAGTCTTCAGATTGATTTTCTTCAGGACGCACCGAACTCCTCATGTTCAATATCTTCACGAGGAATATCAATTTCATCGCAATTCCTTCGCGAATCAATTCTTCAGCTTGAGACCAATTTCTTCAGCCGAAGATATACATTTTTAGGGGTCGATATTCATCGAATATTTCAAACTCCTCAGCGACTTATAGATCCTGTGTACACTCAAGAACACATTAGATACTTAACCTATAAGTCTTCAAACCACCAAAATCACTAAGGGGCACTAGATGCACTTAGAATCTCCCCCTTTTTGGTGGTTGATGACAATTAGTTAAGTCTTCAACGGGGATAAAAATATGAAGTGTAAATACTCATTTGAGGAATTTGAAATCAAGATTCACAGATACTCCCCCTGAAGATGTGCATATCTTGAGGATTTTGCTTTTCACAGCAAAAGCACATTGATGATTTATATCATGAAGATCTCCCCCTGAGTCTTGTAAAACATGCATACATACGACATATAGTATGAAGAAATTGAGGATGCATGATGACAAATGGTATCTGACGAATTCCAGCATGCGTGCATTAAAATTTTGAGGAATAAGCATGCGAAGAAAAACGTTCAAAAGCGTCAGAGTACCATCGGGCTTAAGTTACAACTCATTAGATAAAACACTTCAGAAGAGCCAAGAGTTTGTAACTTGAATAAGGTTTATAAGCCCCCAAAATATATCCCGCGTGAAGACTAACTCTCAAGTTTCTCCCCCTTTGTCATCAAGTGACAAAAAGGGACAAACTGAGGACTAACGCCCGTGAAGACTTTCACTTCTTGGCAGTTGAGGAAGACGCGTGAGGATTCTTGGGAGCAGACTTCCTCCTTGGACCAGTGGCAGTATCTTGTTGGTCTTCATCTGATTCAGCAGTGCGGAATGAAGAAAACGAACTATCCTCAAGGTCTGGAACTGGAATTGGCCTGAACTTCTTTGGTGGCCACGACCAATCGAAGTCCTGCACAAACTCCAATTCTTCAAGTTATGCTGGAGTCTTCAAATGAGCCAGTGTGGCCCAGGTGCGATCAAAAACCTCATGAAGATAATGATGGTTAAGCTTCACGGCATTCTGTGTTTCATTGAGGGTTTTCACAATGGCGCCGAACTGGCGTTTGACCCACTTGTGATTCCGATCCACCTTTTGGTGAAGACTAAGAAGAAGCTCTCTCGTATTCATCACCCTAGGAGCAACATGACTTGGAGGATGGGTCTCAGTGTCATCCCATGAGGAATAAGCATCTGGCTCTCGGAACTAGCCATCAAGGGGCCGACTGCCTTCATCAATGACAGACTTGCCTTTTCCTTCAACGGTCTCGAAAGTCTTCTTGTTGACCCTTAGAGGAGGCATATAACCGATATGATTGTTGAAATCAGCGTGATAGTTGATTCCTGACCTGCGTCTGATGAATCTCATGATCCATGGAGCGTAAATCTTCAGGTCGAAAGGGGACATAGCATTTTCGGCCAGGGTCCTCAAGAAGAAATCAGGGATGTTGATGGGAATGCCATGTATGATGTTCAAGAGGATATTCTTCATGATGCCTACGACGTCTTCTTCATCATCATGACCCTTGATTGGCGCAAGAACACTGCAGAGGATTCTGTAAACCGTCCTGGGTTCATACTTGAGCTCATGGACGAGGAAGGTTGTTCTTGGTGGTTGCCCCGTAGCCAAAGGCTTCATGAGGACTTCCATCAGCTTGTTTGCCAGCTCACGTTCATCATACAGCTTTACTGCCTGCTCTGAGGGGATTGACACGGGAAGTTCATGCAGCAGCTCATTGGCCGGAGCCTTGAAGTGTGTGTTCTGCGTCATTCAATCCAGCACCCGAGTGTTGATGTCTGTTGGATCTCCAGAGATGTGCAGAGTGGCATAGAATTGAAGAACAATGTCACTGTTCCAATCGCAGATATCTGAGCACATAGATAGCAGTCCTGCTTCATGAAGAACGTTGAGGACTGGAGCAAAGCATGGAATTTCTTCAAGCTCAACATGAGGAATATGCCTGTGCTGGAAAATCTTGTTTCTTCCACACAGCACAGATGCATAGTAGTTGAGTTGTGTCCTTGTCCAAAACTTCAGATGTCTGATGCGAGGCTTCTCATAGGGATTTTCTCCGATGAAGAACATGCGTTCTTCAAAGAAGGATTCCTTTTGAAACTTTGGCCGCTTAGAGAATGGCTGACGCTGCATTGGCTGAAGATTTTGCGGCTTGCCATGAGGAGAGACAATCATGGCAGTTTCTGGATTGAGGACGACGAGAGCATTCTCTAGATCTGGTGCATTGTCCTCAGCATGTTCCTCAAGTTGAGGAATTTCATCTACTTGTGCTTCAGGCTGAGGAGCATGCTCTGGTTGAGGAATGTCATCAACGGGAGCATCTTGTTGAGGGTTTTGCTCTCGGGGAGGAATTGGTTCATCCAGAGCCTCAGGTTGAGGATTTTACTCAGGAGGAGGAATTGGGTCAGCCTGAGCCTCAGGTTAAGGATTTTGCTCAGGATTTTGAATTTCATCAGGCTAGGGATTTTCACTTTGTTTTTACTCAGCTTGAGGAGCTTGCTTGGTGGAGGAGCCAGATTCATCAGCTGGTGCAGCTGATCCTTGTGCAGTTTTTTCAGGAGGAATGAAGGTCTAAGGACTGTCATCAATGCAAATTTCCTCATCAGTGTGTTCCTCAGACTCAACATTCTTCATTTCCTCATCAGCTACGTGCTCCTTGTCTTCGCTTTCGAAGGAACTCATCTCATATGATGGAGCAACGTTGTGAGGCACAGGATCCAGAGGTGCATTTTCTTCAAGAGCTTAGAGGCGCTTGGCCTCAGTGGATTCTTCTGCTGAGGAAGCTTTTCTCTTCTTGGCTTCCTTTTCAGCAGCTCTAGTCTTCTTCACGTCTGATGCAGACGGAGTCATTTTCTTCACCTTTGAAGCTTATGGTGAAGGCGTTTTCTAAGCTGAAGCAGTTTCATCAGCTGGAGCAGAGTCATCAGCTGGCTTAGAAGCAGCTGGAGCAGTTTCACCAGTTGTAGCAGAGTCGTCAGCTGGATTTTCCTTGGCAATTTTCTCAATAGCCGGTTCATCAGCACGGCTTTCTTGAGGGATTTCCTCAGCATGAGCAGTTTCATCAACTGGTTCCTCAATCAGAGGCTGAGGTGTTGGTGCTGGAGGGGCAGCCTTCTTGTTGTACTTATCAACTGCGTTAGTGGCAAATTTGATGAAATTGTTTTTGAGACTTTGACGATTAGAGAGCTTAGAGTACTTGTCAGTCAAAGTCTTCAATTCAGCATGTGTTGACACAAGTGCATCAGGCGTCAGGTTGAGGAGATTCTGTCTGAGGAATTTCTCCTTTTTGAGCTTTGCAACCTTAGCATGTTTGGCTTGCTACTCTTTCCACTTGGCCTCGTTGATGAATGTGGCCACCATGTGGCTGATGCCTGGGGGAAGCTTCAAATCATCGATTGGAGTGTTGGGGTCCTCATACCAGATGTTGATGTAATCCAGGAGGACTTTTGGGTCCATGGCCAGAGCAATGGAGGTGCCAGAAGCTTGAGCTACCCTCTCCTTCTTATTTCTGATGATGGCTTGCAAAGCATCATCATCAAATTCATCACTACCTTATGATGCAGAAGGAACTTTGATGATTTTGCTTGGGCTCGGTCTTGTTCCTCTCCCAGCAGTCACCTTAGTCTTCAGGGGAGTCGGTGAAGACTTTGTCTCGGAGCTTGTTGCAGACAGGACTGAGGAGCTGGAGACAGTGGGCAGTTGCTTCACTATTTGCTTCTGTTTAGGCTTTGAAGCCTTTGGTGGTGCTGAGGGTTTTGGAGCTGATGCCGGTGCATCTTTCTGAGGCATTTTCTCTTGAGGCTTTGAAGCCTTTGGTTTTGGTGGCACAGACTTCATTTGAGGAATAGTCGTACCAGAAGTCTCAGCTCTAGAGGAGGTGGCGACAGTTGCAGCAGCAGCAGATTCTTCATTGAATTTCCTCACAGCGGCTTCTGCTTACTTCTGAAGCTTTGACAAATGCTTTGACTTTTCTTCAGGATAGTCATCAATTGTCTTGAGGCTTGAGGTGTGTGCATCCTGATAGTCCTCAGGAGGAGGCCGTTTGCCACGAGGCTTCAGAGCGAATTTCTTCGCATACTTTGGAGTGACGAATCTGTACTCTTTCCACTCCTTAGCCCATCGGCGTTCTATATTTTGAAGCCTTATCTTCCTCTTGGGCATAGATTCTTGCTCATCAGGTGTGCAGTATTCCAAGTATATATCCTCAGGGATATCTATGGCAGTGTTCTGCTCGAGCTTCTTGCCACCCTTTTGCTTCCTTTCATCTTCCATTTTCTTCAGCTAAGGATTTTGCTGAGGAAATTGAACTCTTGAGGATTCTGATGAAACTTGCAGATTTTCTTCAAGAAACGCTGCAAATGAGTTAAGTTGATGAGAACCTACAGATTCATCAGCTGACATGTTTGTACCTGTGAACAGAGTATAGTTGCGAGGAATTTGGAGAGGTCATATACGTTCTCAGATTTGATGAAATGAATTTTTTTGAAAGTTGAGGAATTTGACCAGTGGTTGAGGAATTTGTCTAAGCACACTGTTCTTGGGTTCCAGAGTTGTACAGATTCGAAAACTTGCACAATTGAGGAATCTCGTGAAAATCTTAGATGCTTAGTGAAGTTCATCAATAGTTGAGGAATAAGCAGTGTTTGAGGAAAAAGAAACTGATGGATACTTGAGGAAGAACAGATTTCACATCTCTAAGGTAAAATAGTAGATCAAAAGAGCTGTAAATATAGGGTTTTTATTTACCCTAGATGGCGCGCATGAAGAACAAAGAAGGAGGTAGCAGTAGATGCTCTTCGGTGCGAGTCTAATGCACCCTAACTCGGCAACAGAGGACAGCTATGGCGGCGGCGGACGAAGATGGTCTGGTTCCGGTGTGGTTTCGGCGACGGAGAGGTCGAGGCAGTCAAGCTTTTCCTCGCCGGCGTCGAGACTTCTAGCGGTGGTGCTAGGGCTTTTGAGCTTTGCTGTAGCAGGAGGGCGATGGGACGAAGAAGATTTTACCGAAGGGGATGGGAACATATTTATAGCCAGGCGGTAACTGTTGGCGCGAAAGTATCGGACCAAATAGCCCCTGTCTCTACATCTCCGCAGGACACGTGTAGCCCACAACCGAAGCGGTGGAGATCGTGGTTATACGAACGGGGAAAATGGGGTTCAGTTACTGTGTAACAAAAAAAATTGAAGATTTGAGGATTTTGTTACTAAATCATCAGCTCACAAGGATGAGTGAGGATTTTGAACAAAGTTTCAAGTAGAACGCATATGAAGAATTGAATAGACTAGGTGAGAGTAGCATAGATGGAAAGTTGGGTCCGATCACATTCACTTAGATGAAATATCAAATTGAAGAAATAGCTATAAGTGAATGCTATTGAGGACATTGAAATCACAGTCTATCTAGGTAAACGAAAATCATCTAGTGTTTTTTAAGATTTTGATTAACTTGAGGAATTTGTGACAAAGCGTCATGATGATGAATTTCAGTTTTGAAGAAAAACAAGTTTGAAGAACAACTGTTTTGAAGAGAGTCAACTTTTGAAGAAAATCGGCTTTGAAGAAATTTAACTTGAGGAATTTCAAGTTGGGTGGTGGCGTGACCCACCATATAAGAATGTTGATTTCAGACGCCGCGTACAATTGTCGTAGGGCCCTGAGAATCAATTTCTTCGTTGATTTCCTCACACTAAGAGTGATATTCTTCATTGGTTGAAGAAAATCGATTCATCGTGTGTTGCACATCTAAGTCATCAATTTTGCATAAGTGTTAGGATGTGTGCATGTTTTTACAAAACAATTGAAGATTCTAAGATATTTAGCTCACACCGCAACTTGCAAAACCTTTTCTCATCCAAGGGCTTAATGACGATATCTGCCAGTTGATCGTCAGTCTTCACATGGTCGATGAGGATATTGCCCTTGAGGACATGGTCCCGAAGAAAATGATGACGAATCTGGATGTGCTTGGTCTTCGAGTGTTGTACTGGGTTGTATGCAATCTTGATTGCACTCTCATTGTCGCAGTAGAGAGGCACATTCTTCATGTTGATGTCGTAGTCCTTGAGGGTTTGCTTCATCCATAGTAATTGATCACAGCATGAACCAGCAGCAGTGTACTCAGCTTTGGCAGTGGAGAGTGAAACGCAGTTCTGCTTCTTTGAGGACCAGCAGACTAGTGATCTTCCAAGGAAATGACATGTGCTAGAGGTTGACTTGCGATCCACACGATCACCAGCATAGTCAGAATCAGAATATCCCACAAGATGAAGATTTGAGCCCTTGGGGTACCATAATCCTAGTGTTGGTGTGTGAGCTAAGTATTGAAGAATATGCTTCACAGCCTTATGGTGTGATTCCTTCGATTTTGCTTGAAACGTGAACACATGCAAACACTAAGCATTATATCTGGCCTAGATGCACATAAATACACTAAAGAGCCAATCATAGAGCGATATACGTGCTGATCAAATTCTTTACCACTTTCGTCAGTGCAGAGGTGGCCGTTGGTAGGCATTGGAGTCTTGGCACCTTTGCATCCATGCATGTCGAATTTCCTCAAAACATCCTTGAGGTATTTCTCGTGTGATATGAAGATTCCATTGCATTGTTGACGAATTTGAAGACCTAAGAAGAATATCAGCTCCCCCATCATAGACATCTAATATTCTTCACTCACCATGTAAGCAAATTCATCACTATAACGTTTGTCAGTACAGCCAAATATGACGTCATCGACATATATCTGGCACACAAATAGTTCATTATCATAGGATTTATTGAAAAGAGTTGGATCGAGTGAACCAGGTTTGAAGCCTTTCTTCATGAGGAATTCCTTCAATGTATCATACCATGCCTGAGGGGCTTGCTTGAGACCATAGAGCGCCTTTTTGAGTCTGAAGACTTTGTCTCGATTCTTTGGATCCTCAAAACCTGGGGGCTGAGCAACATATACTTCTTCCTCAAGCTTACCATTGAGGAATGCACTTTTCACATCCATTTGATATAAGATGATGTTATGATGATTGATACGTCTCCATTGTATCTACTTTTCCAAACTCTTTTGCCCTTGTTTTGGACTCTAATTTGCATGATTTGAATGGAACTAACCTGGACTGGCGCTGTTTTCACCAGAATTGCCTTATTGTTATTTTTGTGCAGAAATCAAAGTTCTCCAAACGTCCTGAAAATTTACGGAGAGCATTTTTGGAAAATATGAAAAATATCTGCGCCAAGATCCACCTGAGGGGGTGGGCCACTGGGCCACAAGCCCTGCCTCCGCCACCCCCCTGGTGGCGGTGGGCAAGCTTGTGGGGCCCACACAGCTCTGCCGCCCCCAACCTCAGGTCTATAAGTTCACTTTCGTCCCAGAAAAAATAAAAAGAGAAGATTTCGTCGCGTTTGCGATACGGAGGCGCCGCCACCACCTGTTCTTCATCTAGAGGGCAGATCTGGAGTCCGTCTTGGGCTCCGGAGAGGGGAAATCGTCGTCATCGTCATCATCAACCTTCTTCCCTCTCCAATTCCATGAAGCTCTTCGTCGTTCGTGAGTAATCTATTCGTAGGCTCGTTGGCCGGTGATGAGTAGGATGATATCTATCATGTAATCGAGTTAGTTTTGATGGGGATTGATCCCTAGTATCCACTATGTTCTGAGATTGATGTTGCTACTACTTTGCCATGCTTAATGCTTGTCACTAGGGCCCGAGTGCCATGATTTCAGATTTGAAATTATTATGTTGTCACCAATATATGTGTGTTTTAGATCCGATCTTGCAAGTTGTAGTTACCTACTATGTGTTATGATCCGGCAACCCCGGAGTGACAATAACCGGAACCACTCCCAGTGATGACCATAGTTTGAGGAGTTCATGTCTTCACCAAGTGCTAATGCGTTGGTCCGGCTCTTTATTAAAAGGAGAACCTTAATATCCCGTAGTTTCCTTTTGGACCCCGCTGCCACGGGAGGGATGGACAATAGATGCCATGCAAGTTCTTTTCCCTAAGCACGTATGACGACACACGGAATGCATGCCTACATCACATTGACGAACGGGAGCTAGCCACATATCTCTCCGTGTTATAACTGTTGCATGATGAATATCATCCAAACAAATCACTGAGCCATTGCCTACGAGTTTGTCCTACTGCTCCTGTTACTTGTCTTGCTCTGTTGTTACTACTGTTGCTGCTGCTCTTACTTGTCTTTCTCTATTGGTACTGTTGCTACTACCGTTGCTTGCTACTGTTGCTACTTGCTACTGTGTCACTACTGTTGTTCCTTGCCACTGCCGTTACTCGCTACTTTGCTGTTACTACTTTGCTTGCAGATACTAATCTTTCAGGTGTGGTTTAATCTGACAAATTCAGCTGCTAATACTCGAGAGTATTCTCTCACCTCCTGTTTGGCGACCAACAAATTTGGGTCGAATATTCTACCCTCGAAAACTGCTGCGAACCCACGCGCTGGTGGGCCGTCAACAACATTCTTCTAGTTTCATTGTTGGTGAGTGCTAGTAGCATTCTTCTGGTGACGTTGCAAGGGAAGGTTTGTTGTCACAGAATCAACATTCGTCTAGCTATTGCCAGAGAGTGCCAGTCAGCATTTTTCTGGCGCTGTTGCCGGGGAGGTATTGCTATATTCTCTGAGTCACTTGGGATTTATATTTGCTGATCACTATGAAGAATCTGAAGGATCCAAAAACAAAAGTCTTGCCCTCAACTACAAGGGGAGGTAAGGAATTTCCATCTAGCTGTGCACTTGATTCACCTTCAATTATGAGTAAGTTTGCGACATCACCTCCTGCTAGAAATCTTGATATGTCGCGTGTGCTTGATGATGCTTATGATGCTACTGCTAGAGATATTATGCCTGATACTGCTAGAGATGCTATGCTTGATACTATGCCTGATACTGCTTTGCCTGATATTGCTAGAGATGTTATGCGTGATGATGCTAGAGATGCTATGCCTAATACTGCTTTGCCTGATGATGATAGAGATGCTATTTTGCCTGATGTTCCACTAGGGGTGTTCCTTGATGCTCATATTGCTAGAGTTACTGCCAATGCTCGTGATGCTTCTGAAACTGCCGATACTATTGAGATAGAACCTGCTTTTGCTCCTGTTAGATCTAGCTCTCCTAGATATGAATTGCCTGATATACCTCAGGGTTAGGTTATGGAGGGAGAGATAGCTAAGGATTTTCTTGCGTGTAAGGATGCCTATGACGCTGAGAAATTACTTCTCAAGTGGAATGAAAAATCTCTGAAAGCTAGGATGAAATACGACCCGAAGTTTGCCACTTCACCTATCTTTATCACCGATAAGGATTATGAATTCTTTGTCGATCCTCAGATAATCTCTCTAGTCGAATCTGATCCTTTTCACGGTTATGAGTCTGAGACGGTGGTAGCCCATCTTGCCAAACTACACGATATAGCCACCCTTTTCACTAATGAGGAGAAGATCCGCCACTACTATATCCTTAAGTTGTTTCCTTTCTCTCTAAAGGATGACGCTAAAGCCTGGTTCACCTCTCTTGCTCCTGGATGTGTGAGTAGTCCCTAGGATATGGTCTATTACTTCTGTGAGAAATATTTCCCTGCCCATAAGAAGCAAGTTGCCTTGGAGGAAATATACAACTTTTCTCAACTCCAAGAAGAGAGTCTCCCACAAGCTTGGGGGAGGCTCGTCCAGCTACAAAATGGTTTGCCTGATCACCCTCTTAAGAAAAACGAGATACTTGATATCTTCTCTAACAGACTTACCGATGCTTCTAGAGACCACCTAGATAGTTGTGCCGGTTGTGTTTTTAGGGAACGAACTGTAGAACAAGCTGAGACCCTACTGAATAACATCTTGATCAACGATAATGCTTGGACTATTCCCGAACCACCTCCTAAGCCAACTCCGAAGAAAAGAGGTATTATATTCCTCAGTCCCGAAGATATGCAAGAAGCCAAGAAAGATATGCAAGAGAAAGGCATTAGATCTGAAGATGTCAAAAATCTACCACCTATCGAAGAGATCCATGGTCTCGATAACCCGATACAGGTAGTAGAAGTAAATTCTCTGTGTAGGTTTGATGAGAGTTATATTCCTTTTGACAAACCTGCTAGCCTATGCTTTGACGAATTTGACAACTTTGTTGCCAAACAACAGAGTTTCAATGATTATGTTAGCAGATATTTGGAACAAAGTACTCGTATGCTTAGCCATTTGAGTGCTTGTGTAGACAGAAATGTCAATGATCCGAAGCTTCTGAGTAAACATGCCTCTATGATTACTACTTAGGTAGAACAAGTACTTAAAGCTCAGAATGACCTGCTCAATGAATTAAATGATAACTCTGTCAAAGTCATTACTAGAGGAGGCAAAATGACTCAGGAACCTTTGTATCCTGAAGGTCACCCTAAGAGAATTGATCAAGATTCTCAAGGAATCAATGCTGATACACCTAGTCATCCTAAGGAGAAGAAGAAGGATGATAGAAACATGCATGCCAGTTCACCAAATACTGTCACACCTGAAGAACCTAATGATATTTCTGCGTCTGATGCAGAAACACAATCGGGTGATGAACATGAACCTGGTGACAATATGGACAGTGATGTTCATAATAATGATCAAACTAGCAATGATAAGGATGTGGAGATTGAACCTACGGTTAACCCTGATAACCCACAACCTAAGAGATACGATAAGAATGACTTTACTGCTAGGAAGCATGGTAAAGAAAGGGAGCCATGGGTTCAGAGATCTACGCCCTTTCCTCCTAACCCATCCAAGAAAAAGGATGATGAGGATTTTGAGCATTTCGTTGAGATGATAAGACCCATCTTTCTGCAGATGCGGTTAACTGATATGCTCAAGATGTCTCCGTATGCCAAGTACATGAAAGATATCGTGACTAATAAACGGAAGATACCAGATCTTGAGATATCCACCATGCTTGCCAACTACACTTTCAAGGGTGGAACTCCTAAGAAACTTGGTGATCCCGGAGTGCCCACTATACCTTGCTCCATTAAAGAAACTATGTAAGAACTGTCTTATGTGACCTTGGAGCCGGTGTTAGTGTTATGCCGCTCTCTCTTTATCGTAGACTTGAATTGGATAAGTTGACACCCACTGAAATTTCTCTGCAAATGGCTGACAAATCAACTGCTTTCCCTATCAGCATTTGCGAGGATGTGCCTATTGTGGTTGCTAACACCACTATCTTAATAGACTTTGTTATCTTGGATATTCCCGAGGACGATGCCATGGCTGTCATCCTCGGAAGACCCGTTTTAAACACTGCAGGGGCTGTAATAGATTGCAACAAAGGCAATGTCACTTTCCATGTCAACGGTAATGAGCACACAGTGCACTTTCCGAAGAAACGATATCAAGTACATAGCATCAATGCCATCGAAAAGACTTCATCGATTCTTATTGGGAGCTTTGAATGCCCTATTCCTCGTGTCAAGATGAAGTATGATTTGCTTGTTGGGGAGATACATATCCCCATTGAGGTGACTTAGTGGCTATTCGAAAATTCTCCGTTGTCTCTTGAGATTCAAGAAGGTTTTGTCATGAGGACTTGATCAATCCTGTTGATGGATTTCTTTTGATGACCATGAAATGGATGAATCAAAGAGTCACATACCTCTGTTTTGAGCTTTCATCTTCTGTTGCTTAGAAGAAAAATGATAGAATTAGTTTAGTTTTTCCTGTTTTCTGTTTTAGCGTCTCGCAGAAAAAATACCTCGAAAATAAAAGTTCTCTGATGGTCCTGAAAATCTAGTATGATTTTTTCTGGAATTTTTGAAAATTACTGGGCCTGAGAGCTGGCCTGGGGGCCAGACCAGTGGGCCACAAGCCGTGCCACCGCCACCCCCCTGGTGGTGGAGGGCAAGCTTGTGGGGCCCACAGGGACCCCCTCCACTCATTCCAGCTCCCAGCCTCTTCTTCCACCTCCAGAAAAAATTGTTTCGCAGCTCAAACTCGTGTTCTTGCTCATTTGGCTGTGATTTTCGGTCTCCTTGCTCAAAGCACCATTCTCCAAACCGTTTTGGGGGAATTACTCCTTGGTAAGTGACTCCTCCATTGGTCCAATTAGTTTTTGCTCTACTGCTTTATCTTTCGCGTTTTCTTGCTACCTTGGTGACCCTGTTCTTGAGCTAGAAAAGTTGATTTTAGCTGGTCCCAAGTAGTTTTAGCGCGTGATACGGTGTCTAGGCACTAGTAGGAGTAGTTGCTACAAGGTATGGTTGGTCTTCATTCACTTTTCTCTTGAACTTCAAAAAATTTAGCAAAAGAAAATTATGTTCAGGACGAAGTTTCATGGTGGTTACTCAAGTAAGAAGGGTCCCCGTCTTTCTTTTCGGGAGCCCGAACCTTTTCAACTAAGGGACGCACCGGTGCAACCATGTGAATGGCCTTCCGATGAGTTTATGATCGAAGCAGGTTTCAAGGATGAGTTTGATACACTTGTCCGCAATGCCGGGTTAGAAGAATTCCTCTCAGATAAATGTGAACAATATGCTATGCTCACTGCCTCTTTCGTGTGTAGATTTAAATTTTCAGTTGGCCATGACTCATCCATACTGTTTGATCTGTACGATAAATCCTATACCATGGATTTGGAGGATTTCAAAAGGATTTGTAAGATACCCGATGGGGGTAGTATTAATGATTCTTCTAAGTCTTCGGTCAGAGACTTTGTCTCCAGTATAACTGTTGGAGAAACTAGAGATATCACGCAAGCAACCATAGGAAGCATCCATTTCCCTGCCTTGCACTACTTTGCCCTCTTCATAGGTAGGTGCATTAACGGCAAGGGTGCACATTGTCACCTATGCGCTTCCGACCTTAGTATCATTAAGAGCGCGGTAACAGGTGACAGGAGCTTCAATATGGGAGCTATAATAGCAAGGAGGCTGAATGAAAATGCCAGTAAGGGGGATTTCTTTGGTGGAGTTTATGCTACACGCTTAGCAAATTTTCTTGGAATATCCATCCGTTCAGAAGACCCTCCTCTCCGTACAGCCTACCTTGATCGTGTCGCTTTAACACGCTACCAGTTCCTTGAGAGAGATCATGGATCCCTCCTGTACCGCTTGATATTTAACCGGCAGCGTGTTTTCCATATTACCCTTCCTACTCCTGCTTTCTTTTACTTTCACGTAAAACATAGATACTACATAACCATAGGAGAGGCAGAGGAGTATGAGAGGGAGGCGACAGCTGCTCGACTTCGCGAGACAGCTATTCAGGTAGTGGCTGCAGCACTCCCGTATAACACCCATTATGATTTTGGGTTTCGCCAAGACCATCCATGGGAGTAGACCAAGCTAGGCCAAAAGCCTAAGCTTGGGGGGGTACGTGTTCTCACCGACTTTACATTCACGCTTATGCTTTCACTTTGTTAGACGGTGTTTACACTTTGCCACTGTATTATCCATGCTAGTTTATTTTCGTTTTCTTGTTTTCTTGTTTTGTGTCCTTTTGAGAAAACCCAAAAAGATTTTTCTTTCTTCTTTTGCTTGTTGGGACCTTTCCCGTGTAAATAGTTTTCTTTTTCTTTGGGTCAAGGTAGAAGATATTGGTTACAATGTTTAGTGGTTCTTGCATGCTTACCTGTTTAGCTTTCAAAGAGCCATATTACTTTGTCTTCTCCTTTGTGTTTGCCTGCAGATTCAGCTTAGTCCAATGCGCTTATTATCGTTCACATCGTTCGATCGTGCAAATGAAAGGCAACAATGATGATATATGATGAAGTGACTGAGACTGGAAAAGTTGGTATGAACTCTATCTATTTTGTTTTTGTAAATATGACCAGCTTATCGACCTAGATTCAGCTTTGTTGTGAGAGAACCATGTTTTCAATGACAACTTAGAGATCATAGTTTATGATGCCATGATTATTTAGCTGAGAGTTTATAATGGTTTGTCTTGAATGCCAACATAGATTTTGAGATGACTATGATGTAGTATGATAGGATGGTAATCTCCTTTGAATGTTTCAAGTGGCTTGACTTGGCGCATGTTCATGCATGTAGTTGAAACAAAATCAACATAGCCTCTATAATGTTCGTGTTCAGGGTGATTTATATCATGTTCATGCTTGCATTCAATGTTAGTCAAACTCATTGCATCTTGATGACTGTTGTCGCTCTCTAGTTGGTCGCTTCCCAGTCTTTTGCTAGCCTTCACTTGTACTAAGCGGAATACTGCTTGTGCATCCACTTCCATAAACCCAAAAGTTTTTCCATGAGAGTCCACCATACCTACCTATTTGCAGTATCTACCTGCCGTTCCAAGTAAATTTGCATGTGCCACTCTCTAAACCTTCAAGAAATAATCTGTTTTGCATGGCCGAACCACTCATGTGGTGACAGGGGGCTATTGGTATCTTCCATGCTAGGAGTTTTATCCTCAACATGTCTTTATTCACTGTCATTCACGAGAAAGGGGCCGATAATTGGAATGCCTAGTTCCACACTTAAATTGAAAACATAATTGTGAAACAAGACTCCCCCCGGATTGATCTTAGTATGGACGGTACACGAGGATTCGGCTAGTCGTGGAGTGTGATTGATTGGTGGTGGGGGAGTTAAAACTTTACTTTTCTGTTTGGGAACCACCTATAGCATGAGTAGCATGGAAGATATTGAGAACTCTTGGTCATTGCGTTGACAATGAAAGCATGCCACCCAAAATTATTATCTCTGTTTTCAAAGCTTGAGCTCTGGCACCTCTACAAATCAATGCTTCCCTCTGCGAAGGGCCTGTCTATTTATTTTCCTGTTGAGTCATCCTCTTCTTTTATAAGCACCAATTAGAGAGCACTTCTGTCATTTTTATGCTTTGCTTTTGATTGATATTGAGTATGACTATGACTGGATCTTCGTTGCTATGAATTACAATGTTTAGTCAGCCCTTGATCTTTAAAAGTGCTCTGCATTTATGTTTTACGGTCTCAGAAAGAGCTAGCGAGATACCACCTATTCATATTGCTTCATGCTTGTTTTGATTGAAGTGTTGGTATTTGAAACTCATTATTATTTGCTCGTTAGCTGATTATGCCATTGATATTAGTTTACCGTGAGACCTTTGTGTCATTTGCTTATGTGGTTAACTTGTGATCTTGCTGAAATTCTGGTTATGAGTTAGACATAGTTGCAACAACAAGATCAAACAGAGTTTGTCAAAGTTTTTCTTTCTCTCTCAGTTTGTCAACTGAGTTCCTTGAGGACAAGCAAGGTTTTAAGCTTGGGGGAGTTGATACGTCTCCATCGTATCTACTTTTCCAAACTCTTTTGCCCTTGTTTTGGACTCTAATTTGCATGATTTGAATGGAACTAACCTGGACTGACATTGTTTTCAACAGAATTGCCTTGGTGTTATTTTTTTGCAGAAATCAAAGTTCTCCAAACGTCCTGAAAATTTACGGACAGCATTTTTGGAAAATATGAAAAATATCTGCGCCAAGATCCATCTAAGGGGGTGGGCAAGTGGGCCACAAGCCCTACCTCCTGCACCCCCCCTGGTGGCGGTGGGCAAGCTTGTGGGGCCCACACAGCTATGCCGCCCCCAACCTCAGGTCTATAAGTTCACTTTCGTCCCACCAAAATTAAAAAGAGAAGATTTCGTTGTGTTTGCGATACGGAGGTGCCGCCACAACCTGTTCTTCATCTCGAGGGCAGATCTGGAGTCCGTCTTGGGCTCCGGAGAGGGGAAATCGTCGCCATCATCATCATCAACCTTCTTCCCTCTCCAACTCCATGAAGCTCTTCGTCGTTCGTGAGTAATCTATTCGTAGGCTTGCTGGGCGGTGATGAGTAGGATGAGATCTATCATGTAATCGAGTTAGTTTTGATAGGGATTGATCCCTAGTATCCACTATGTTCTGAGATTGATGTTGCTACTGCTTTGCCATGCTTAATGCTTGTCATTAGGGCCCGAGTGCCATGATTTCAGATCTGAAATTATTATGTTGTCACCAATATATGTGTGTTTTAGATCCGATCTTGCAAGTTTTAGTTACCTACTATGTGTTATGATCCGGCAACCCCGGAGTGACAATAACCGGAACCACTCCTGGTGATGACCATAGTTTGAGGAGTTCATGTGTTCACCAAGTGCTAATGCGTTGGTCCGGTTCTTTATTAAAAGGAGAACCTTAATATCCCGTAGTTTCCTTTTGGACCCCGCTGCCACGGGAGGGATGGACAATAGATGTCATGCAAGTTCTTTTCCCTAAGCATGTATGACGACACACGGAATGCATGCCTACATCACATTGACGAACGGGAGCTAGCCACATATCTCTTCGTGTTATAACTGTTGCATGATGAATATCATACAAACAAATCACCGACCCATTGCCTACGAGTTTGTCCTACTGCTGTTGTTACTTGTCTTGCTCTGTTGTTACTACTGTTGCTGCTGCTGTTACTTGTCTTGCTCTGCTGCTACTGTTGCTACTACCGTCGCTTGCTACTGTTGCTACTTGCTACTGCTGTCACTACTGTTGTTCCTTGCCACTGCCGTTACTCGCTACTTTGCTGTTACTACTTTGCTTGCAGATACTAATCTTTCAGGTGTGGTTGAATCTGACAAATTCAGCTGCTAATACTCAAGAGTATTCTCTCACCTCCTGTTTGGCGATCAACAAATTTGGGTCGAATACTCTACCCTCGAAAACTACTGCGAACCCACGCGCTGGTGGGCCGTCAACAACATTCTTCTAGTTTCATTGTTGGGGAGTGCTAGTAGCATTCTTCTGGTGCCGTTGCAAGGGAAGGTTTGTTGTCACAGAATCATCATGCGTCTAGCTATTACTAGAGAGTGCCAGTCAATGATTAGCATAACCAAGTAGTATTCGAATAGCTTCAAATCTAGCAATAGGTGCAAAAGTTTCATCGAGATCTATTCCTTCAACCTGTGTCTAGCGTTGGGCTACAAGTCGTGCTTTATTCCTCATCACTTGACCATCATCGTCTTGCTTGTTTCGGAAAATCCACTTGGTGCCGATGATATTGTGCTTGCGAGGATATGGTCGTTTGACGAGCTCCCATACGTCATTCAGCTTGAATTGAAGAAGTTCGTCTTGCATGGCTTGGATGCACTCCGGTTCCATGAAAGCCTCAGCAACTTTTGAAGGTTCTGTGATAGACACAAAGGAGAAATGCCCATAAAAGTTAACTAAGTGTGAAGCTTTTGAGCGAGTGAGAGGACCTGGCGCGTTGATGTCATTGAGGATTTTGTCAAGTTCCACTTCATTTGCAATCCTCGGATGAGCTGGTTGAGGATTTCGTTTGGGCTGAGGAATTGGTTCTGGAGCAATTTCCTCAGGAGCATCTTCTTGATTTTCATCAGTGCTGGGAATGATTTCTTCATCAATTTCCTCAGTGGGAACAATGTCTTCAGTAGCTTTGAGCTTTATTGCTTCCTCGGGAGACAGCTTATTTGGATCAGGAGGCAATTGCTCTCTTTGCGAGCCATTAGTTTCATCGAACCGCACATCTACAATCTCAACAACCTTGTTGTGATAGTTGTTGAAGACTCTGTAGGTGTGCGAGTCCTTTCCATAACCGAGCATAAAACCCTCATGTGCCTTAGGTGCAAATTTTGAGCTATGGTTAGGATCTCTAATCCAACATTTTGCACCGAAGACTTTGAAATAACTTACATTGGGTTTCTTGTCTGTGAGGAGTTCATATGAGGTTTTCTTGAGGAATTTGTGAAGATATACCCTGTTGATGATATGGCATGCAGTGTTGATTGCTTCAGGCCAAAAGCGACAAGGAGTCTGATATTCTTCAAGCATGGTTCTTGCCATCTCAAGCAGAGTCATGTTCTTCCTTGCAACGACACTATTATGCTGAGGAGTATAAGGAGCAGACAATTCGTGAGTAGTACCAAGTTCATCAAGATAATTATCAAGACCAGTGTTTTTGAACTCTGTTCCATTATCACTCCTGATGTGTTTGATCTTGATGCCGAAGTTCGTCAAGGCCCTTGAAGAAAATCGTTTGAAGACTTCCTGCACTTCAGTTTTATAAAGAATGATATGCACAAATGTATATCTGGAATAATCATCAACTATGACAAAGCCATATAAAGATGCTGCATTTGTTAGAGTGGCATAATGAGTAGGTCCAAATAGACCCATGTGAAGCAATTCAAATGGACAAGTAGTGGTCATGATAGTCTTCGAGGGGTGCTTGGATCTGGTCATTTTCCCAGACTCACAGGCACCGCAGAGATGGTCCTTGAGGAATTTGACTGATTCGATCCCAATGACATGCTTCTTCTTCGCGAGCCTGTGCAAATCCTCATGCCTGCATGACCGATTCTTCGATGCCACAGCCACCCTTCTGAGGTTTTTGCTAGTAAGCAAGTGGCTGGTTGAGGACCTGTAGAGAAATCAACAATGTACAAATCCCCTCTTCTAACACCTTCGAAGACTTTGGATCTGTTAGATTCCATGATGACAACACATCTATATCTTCCAAAGATAACAATCATATCAAGATCACAAAGCATTGATACTGACATGAGGTTAAATCCAAGGGATTCAACAAGCATCACTTTGTCCATATGCCTATCCTTGGAAATAGCCACTTTGCCAAGTCCTAATACCTTGCTTTTACCTTTGTCAGCATATGTGATTTGCTTCAGGGGTGATGGAGTTAGTGGCATATTCATCAGCAAGCTTTTGTCACCAGTCATGTGATGAGTGCAGCCACTATCAAGAACCCACTCAGTACTCTTGGGTTTGTCATCCTGCAGCTGAATTAGTATAGCTTGCCATCTCATATGCTTCAGCTTTGAAGAATATGATATCAATTTCATCACATAGGAATTTCATCATAAACAAAATTATAAGGACGTGTGAAATATTTATATTTCATCAATATTAGCTTGCGTCTCATCAAGCATTTTCCTCAGGTCTCCAGCAAATTCTTCAGATGATGATTTTCATCTAGAGACCTGACCTGCAGTAGTGATTAGTTCAATTTCTTCACCACCCACATCTGAAGGGGTGTTAAAGCATTCATCATCCTGCGAGCACCATATGAGAAAGGGGGCATTGAAGCTAATGCACTTCTCTTAACAGTAGAGGGGTTAAAGTACTCAAATGAATATGCAGAGAACTTATTTGAGGATTTATGAACATAATGATTTGAGGAATAACGCTCACATTCATATTCCTTGTAATTTCCCTGCAAGTTAGAAGCATTATCACGGGTACGAGCATAGTTTTGATCAGTTGAGAATTTTGATCCTCTTGAAGACTTTGGTCCTCCTGAGGAATTTTATCTGGGGTTCAAATTCTTCATAGGTGGTGTCATGAGGACATTCACCTGAAGATTTCCAATGCAACTTTTGGGAACCCAGATTTTCTTCAAGGGAGGGCCATTCCTGCAGTTAGTTCCAACATATCGAGCAAATACTTCACCAGATTGATTTTTCAACAGTTTATAGTTGGAGTCATCTGAGGAATAGGATAATTCACATGAAAAGCCTATTAGATTGGATGGATCAAAAGGAGGCCCAGTAGCAGCAACCCATGAGGTTTTGGGATACTGCTCAGGTTTCTAATAAGATCCATCAGCATTCAATTTCCTCTCGAAGGCAATTCCTTCTTTCCTTGGGTTCCTGTTCAAGATCTTCTTTTTGAGCACATCACAAAGGATTTGATGTCCTTTGAGACTTTTGTATATGCCTGTCACATACAATTCCTTCAGCCCTGCATTTTCATCAGTGACATTTGTGTTTTCCTCAAGTGAGGAATTTGACACTACAGGAGCAGTTGAAGAATTTGTAGCAATTGAAGCATTTGATGATTCTGGTGAAGAATTAGCAGTTTCAGGTTCGATGCATTTAAGACATGGAGGAATGAATTCAGCTTGAGCAGCACTGATCTGTTGAGCTAGTAATGAATCATTTTCCATACAAAGATCATCATGAGAAATCCTCAGCTTCTCTAGATCAAGCTTCCTTTGAAGAAATTCATAGGAAAGTTTCTCATGATCAGTGACGAGTGTAACAGGACGATCTTGAAGATTATCAAATCTAGACTGAAGACTTTCATATCTTCAGTGAGGGTTTGGGTAAGATTCATTTCATCATTCAACAGATCATCGCTTCTATCTAGCAGTTTCTGAAGCTTTTCCAGGGCATTTTGTTGTTTAGTGGCAATGATAGCAAGTTTACTGTAACTGGGTTTTTTATAATCATCAGGTTCACAGTCACTTGAATCAAAGGAGGAAGCATCATTCGGTACCTTTGAACCTTTTGCCAAGAAGAATAGGTTGGAGCGAAGTGATCAGCATAGTCATCAGTGTGGATGGTGTTATCATTTTCTTCAAGGTTGAAGATTGACTTGCTGACGAATGTGGTTGCAAGTTCAAGACTAGCCTGTCCGGATTCTGAGTCTTCATCAGAACCCTCCTCTTCATCACATTCCTCAGACTCTGCCTCGGAATCCATTTCCTTACCAATAAGTGCCCGAGCCTTTCTGAAACTAGTCTTCTTCTGCGATGAGGACTTTGAAGATGAGGATTTTGAAGATTTCTTCTTTTTCTTCGAGTCATCAGAACTTTCATCCTTGTATTTTTTCTTCTTTGATTCCTTTCACCAATGAGGACAATCAGCAATGTAGTGACCTCATTTCTTGCATTTGTGGGAGGTTCTTTTCTTGTAGTCCACAGATGAAGATTCACATTTCCTCATATCTCTTCTTGAAGATTTACCGAACTGGCCACGTCGTGTAAACCTCTGGAATTTCCTCACGAGCATTGCAAGCTCCTGTCCAAATTCTTCTGGATCACCAATGCTACCATCCGAGTCTTCTTCTTTAGATGAGGAAATTGCTTTGGCCTTCAGTGCACGTGGTCTAAAATAGCTTGGTCCATATAGATCTCTCTTTTCTTCTTGTTGGAATTCATGAGTATTGAGTCTTTTGAGTAGATCAGTTGGACCAAGCATCTTGTAGTCTGGTCTCTCTTGAATCATCAGAACTAAAGTATCAAATGAAGAATCCAAAAATCTTAGCAGTTTCTTCACAACTTCGTGATCAGTAATGTCTCGAGCTCCGAGTGCTTGCAGTTCATTTGATATGTTAGTGAGGTGATCAAAGGTATCTTGGCAGCTTTCATTGTCAAGCCTCTTGAAGCGATTGAAGAGATTGCGAAGAACATCAACACGAGAATCACGCTGGGTTGATACTCCTTCATTAACTTTGGACAACCTTTCCCAGATATGTTTTGCTGAGACCAAAGCACTTACTCTGCCATACTGGCCCTTGCTTAGATGGCCACACATGATATTCTTCGCTTGAGAATCAAGTTGCTTGAATTTCTTCACATCAGTGGCAGAGACAGTAGCAATGATGATAGGGACGCCATGTTCCACAATATACCAGAGATCGTTGTCAATAGCTTGAAGATGCATCTGCGTCTTGGTCTTCCAGAAGGGAAAGTCCTTTCCTTCGAAGGTAGGACATGTTGTAGTAACCTTGATCATGCCTGCAGTCGACATAACTAAAACTCCATGTGGTTAAACCAAAATCACACAGAACAAGGGAGTACCTTGCTCTGATACCAATTGAAAGTGCGTTATATCGACTAGAGGGGGTGAATAGGAGATTTTTAGAACTTCATCATTGAGGAAATTACTTTTGAGGAAATTCCTCACTGATGACTAACTTACAGCGGAAACAACAAAGGATCAGGAGTGCAAAGTATCACTACAGCAGTTTTTCAGGATGAAGAATAAGAAAACAGTTTGCAAAGTATGCATGCACGCAGAAAACAGATGAGGATTAACTCGCGTGAAGAATTTGGGGTTGAGGAATTTTAGAGAAAGTCTTCAGCAAATTCTTCAAACAGTGACAGTGAAAATCATCAACACACAATCTAAGGAATACAAAGAGTTCGGGAAATAGAACCCGTTTCATAGTGAAGACAGTGGTTGATGACCCAGTTCCAACTGTTGTGACAATTGTACATCTGGTTTGGAGCGGCTTGGTATTGAAACCAAAGGACACACAGTCCCAGGACACACAGTCCCTACCGTATTCTCCTTGGGCTAAGAACACACAGTCCTCGCCCAACACTCGTGGTAAGTCTTCAAGGCAGACTTCCAAACCCTCACAAACTTGGTCACCTGGCGATCCACAATTGACTGCTCGATTGCTCTGTTGGGGAACATCGCATGGGAAACAAAAAAAATCCTACGCGCACGAAGACCTATCATGGTGATGTCCATCTACGAGAGGAGATTTGGATCTACGTACCCTTGTAGATCGCACATCAGGAAGCGTTAAGAAAAGTGGTTGATGTAGTGGAACGTCCTCACGTCCCTCGATCCACCCCGCGAACCGTCCCACGATCCGTCCCACGAACCGTCCCGTGAACCGTCCCACGAACCGTCTCGCGATCCGTCTCACGATCCGTTCCGATCTAGTGCCGAACGGATGGCACCTCCACGTTCAGCACACGTACAGCTCGACGATGATCTCGACCTTCTTGATCCAGCAAGCAAAACGGAGAAGTAGATGAGTTCTCTGGCAGCGTGATGGTGCTCCGGTGGTGGTGAAGGATCTACTCCTGCAGGGCTCTGCCCGAGCTCCGCAGAAATACGATCTAGAGGAAAAACCGTGGGTTTTGTGGTCGGGCTGCCGTGCCAAAAGTTGTCTCAAATCAGCCCGAAATCACCACTATATATAGAAGGGAGGGAGGGGAGGAGGCAGCCTCAAAACCTCAAGGTTTGGCCGAATTTGGAGGTGGAGGAGTCCTACTCCAATCCTACTTGGAGTAGGATTACACCTTCCCACTTGGAAACTCTTTCCACCTTGTGTTTTTTCCTTCTCAAACCTTATGGGCCTTAGTGGGAACTTATTCCAGCCCACTAGGGGCTGGTTTATCTCTTCCCATAGCCCATGAGACCCCTTGGGGCGTGACACCACTCCCGATGGTCCCCGGCACCCCTCCCGGCACTCCCGGTACACTACCAATGAGCCCGAAACTTTTCCGATGACCAAAACAGGACTTCCTATATATCAGTCTTTGTCTCCGGACCATTTTGGAAACCCTCGTGACGTCCGTGATCTCATCCGGGACTCCGAACAACATTCGGTAACCACACATAGAACTCAACTATACTAAAACATCGACGAACCTTAAGTGTGCAAACCCTGCGGGTTCGAGAACTATGTAGACATGCCCCGAGGTACTCCTCGGTCAATATCCAATAGCGGGACCTGGATGCCCATATTGTATCCTACATATTCTCCGAATAGCTTATCGGTTGAACCTCAGTGTCAAGGATTCATATAATCCCGTATGTCATTCCCTTTGTCCTTCGGTATGTTACTTGCCCGAGATTCGATCGTCGGTATCCGCATACCTATTTCAATCTTGTTACCGGCAAGTCTCTTTACTCGTTCCATAATACAAGATCCCGTGACTTACGCTTAGTCACATTGCTTGCAAGGCTTGTGTGTGATGTTGTATTACCGAGTGGGCCCCGAGATACCTCTCCATCACACGGAGTGACAAATCCCAGTCTTGATCCATACTAACTCAACAAACACCTTCGGAGATACCTGTAGAGCACCTTTATAGTCACCCAATTAGGTTGCAACGATTGATGCACACAAGGTATTCCTCCGGTGCCAATGAGTTATATGATCTCATGGTCATAGGAACAAATACTTGACACGCAAAAAACAATAGCAATAAAACGACACGATCAATATGCTATGTTCATAGGTTTGGGTCTTGTCCATCACATGATTCTCCTAATGATGTGACCCCGTTATCAAGTGACAACACTTGTCTATGGTTAGGAAACCTTGACCATCTTTGATCAACGAGCTAGTCAACTATAGGCTTACTAGGGACAGTGTTTTGTCTATGTATCCACAGATGTATTTGAGTTTCCAATCAATACAATTATAGCATGGATAATAGACGATTATCACGAACAAATAAATATAATAATTACCAATTTATTATTGCCTCTAGGGCATATTTCCAACATGCTCTAGACCATGACGCCTAATCGTCTCGAGGATGCACAGTCCTCAAAGGTAAAAGGCTTCAGTCCCACACAGGAACAACTTCTTCAGTGATGCTCAATCACTTGGTTTTTGGTTTGTGGTTTGGTGTTTGGGGTATTTCCTCACTGATCAATTACTCTCAAAGACTCTGAGGAATTTGGGTTGCTCTTATGACAAGTGTCAGTTTCTAACGGAGCAGCCAACCAGCTAATGGTTGTGGGGGCGGCTATTTATAGCCTGGGAGCATCCCGACATGATTTGACATTAATGCCCTTAAATAATATGACCGTTGGTGTGGATAAGACCAATGATGTGATGCGACTATCGGTAACGGTCGGGACCCTCAACTGTGAGAGTCCTCATGTCTCTCATATTCCTTACTTGAGGCTTTTGGTAGGATTAGGCTTGGGTTGAGCATCATGAGGAAATTCATTCCAATGTGTTACGTTGACCCCCTTTAACAGTACGGTGTTCCTATTACTCAAGTGTGAAGAAAATAAAACAGAAAGGATAAATCTTCATGCTTCAAAGTCTTCACATTGATTTTCTTCAGGATGCACCGAACTCCTCATTTTCAATATCTTCAGGAGGAATATCAATTTCATCGCAATTCCTTCGCGATTCAATTCTTCAGCTTCAGACCAATTTCTTCAGCCGAAGATATACATTTTTAGGGGTCGATATTCATCGAATATTTCAAACTCCTCAGCGACTTATAGATCCTGTGTACACTCAAGAACACATTAGATACTTAACCTATAAGTCTTCAAACCACCAAAATCACTAAGGAGCACTAGATGCACTTACACTTAGTTTCCATTAGGACCCCGCTACCACGGGAGGGATGGACAAAAGATGTCATGCAAGTTCTTTTCCATAAGCACATATGACTAAATACGGAATACATGCCTACATAACATTGACGAACTGGAGCTAGTTACATATCACCCCATGTTATAACTGTTACATGATGAATGTCATCCGACATAATTATCCATCACCGATCCAATGCCTCAAAGTCTTTTCCTACTGGTCCTTGCTAAGTTACTTTACCGCTACTCCTGTCACTACTGCTACTATTACCGCTGCTACCGTTACTATCACACTACTTTGCTACTAAAATTTTACTGCAGATACTAAGTCTTTCAAGTGTGGTTGAATTGACAACTCAACTGCTAATACTCGAGAATATTATTTGCCTCCCCTTGTGTCAAACCAACAAATTTGGGTTCAATACTCTACCCTCAAAAAGTGTTGCGATCCCCTATTACTTGTGGGTTATCAGTAGCCGCCAAAAATATTCACTCATTCTCCCACAAGATATCTCTCTCCAAAGCCATATCAGCAAAATCGGTGCCACCAACTATTTCGACTCGGCCCTACTGATTTTCCACGAGACAGATCCTATGCCAAACCCTACCATCTCGATACCACCAACTTTCACATCAGTGCCATCGAGATTCAGTGACCAAATTTCTGTTGAGAAGATTTCAAGAATCGGACTTTCCGAGTTTGAAATCGGTCTCACCGAGATTGGGAAACTAGTTTAGGTCATTGTATCAATACCACTGAGATTCATATATCGGTCTCACTCAGAATTCAAATTTTTCCACATTTAGTGCAACTCGGTACCACCGAGTTTCATTTCGGTATCACTGAGTTGGGGCAATAATGTTGTAACTATTGGATTTTGGGATATGCCTATATATACCCCTCCACCTCCTCTCATACGGACAGGAAGCACTTAGAACACACACCCACTTGCCAGGTCCATGTTTCTGAGAGAGAGCCACCTACTCATGTGTTGAGATCAATAGATTCCAATCCAGTCGTTTGAAACTTGATTTCTAGCCTCCCCAAGTTGCTTTCCACGAGATCAATCTCTCCTACCCATGCCAACTCTGTAAGAGACTGATTGAGTGTTGAGGAGACTATTGTTTGAAGCACAAGAGCAAGCAGTTCATCCTTCTACCGCATCTATTACCTTTTGGAAGGTGGTGCCTCCTAGATTGGTTAGGTGTCGCTTGGGAGCCTCCTACTTTGTGTTGTGGAGTTGAACCAAGAAGTTTGTAAGGGCAAGGAGATTGCCTACTTCATGAAGATCTACCATGAGTGAGGCTAGTCTTGTGTGGACGGAAGCCATGGTGAAATAGACAAGGCCGCTTCTTTGCGGACCCCTTGTGGGTGGAGCCCTCCGTGGAGTCTCGCAGTCGTTACCCTCCGTGGGTTGAAGTCTCCACTAACGTGGACGTACGATAGCACCACCTACCGAAACCACGCCAAAAATGGCCGTGTCAACCTTTGCGTTTGATCTTCTTACCTTACCATCTACATTACATTTGCATGTATTTACTTCCCGTTGCTACATATGTAGGGTGAACTTGACTAGTCATAATTCCTAAAACTAGCCGACAACTAAAATTGGGAAAAGGCTAAGTTTTTATCTTGTCAAGTAGTCTAATCACCCCCCTCTAGACATACTTGCGATCCTACATCTTCAAAAGAGACTCTAGTGGCAACATCTACAAATCATTATGAAATAATTTGATTACTTCAAGCATCATGTGAATGTGTATGTCTTCGCAGAATGATAAACCACATACGGCAATCATGTGGAATTGGTTCGACAGGATCACCCACCATTATCTATGAGGATAATGTGGCATGTGTTGCACACATGAAAACATGATACATCAAGAGTAATATCACTAAGCATATTTTTCCTAAGTGGTTTTCCCCCATAATCTCCAGAAAAGCAGGAAAATAAGCATCTTACAAGTCAAATCATGTGACAACATTGCTGATTTATTTACTAAGTCTCTACCAAACTCAACATTCTAGAAATATATTCATGGAGTTGGTATGCGGCGACTTAGAGACTTGCACACATCAGGGGGAGTCTCTTCTTGAGATATCCTTGTTTAAGGCCTCACATAATGCTATCCCTTTGTGAGTTTATGTTTCATGTTCTCATCAAAAATTCTATGAAAAACTTTTGGAGGGAATCCATTCGAGATGACAGCATTACCCGGACAATTGTGAGACGATTTTACATGGTCAAGTGTAGATTAGGGGAAGTGTTAAGATTAATTACATATTGTAAATAGGGGGAGATCTCCCCTTAGCTATAACGGGTGTACGGTTGCGCTCCTGCAACCGACGCCTCGTCCCTCTGGTTAGAACCGACGCCTTCCTAAGATCGATGCGTCTCTTTCTCGTGTATATATTCTTCTTCCCGTGATGCAATAAGATAGTGATTTCCATTTCAATCTCAAACAAGAACGCCGTGCAACGCACCGCTTCACGGGGCCCATATATATAAAATCTTACAGCCTGAGGCTTCCATTTCAGCCATGGTGCGATCTAGGTTCTCTATCTGCGGCCACCTCATTCCAGCCCGAGAATATTACGAAAAGTTTCTCTTACTTATCTTGCGTATTTTTTCTGGACCACTTAATATTTCCGCGGAAGGAAATAATTCACACTAAAATGGGATTTCCTTGAGAAAAAAACACTTTATATTTATCAGTTGCCCCATGTATTAGTTGAAATTTGCAAATTGATGGGGCATTTCAAATGAGGCTTTCACTACGTGTGCTTATAGTTAATGGTCCGTGACAATTGGAGTTGAGCGAATCATTTGCTTAGCAGGAGATTCATAACTGGACATGAGATGGCATTGGATCCCCTTTTAATTATTTGATTACAATAATTTGCCAAATAATTTGTTTCGTTAAAATGTCCATCTACTAAATAGGTTGTGGAGGGCATATCAAATAATTTCTTCATATGCGCTGTTGATATCAATAAGAATGAAACTATGGATTTTATTAAACTATGATAAAAATGTTTAAATCCTTTTTTTAAAACTTCTAGGAGTGCAAATAAATACTCCCTCTGTCCTAAAATAAGTGACACAAATTTAGTATTAAGTTAGTACAAAATTTGTATTAAAGCAGCGACACTTATTTAGGGACGGAGGGAGTAGTAAATAAGCACATAGATGCAACTGCGGCGACCGCTACAAGCCCACAACCCCATTTGAAACAAATGAAAAACACCTAAATTACGTACGATTATATCCCACATTGTTTATATAATTTACATTAAAAATAAAATGTTTACAACATTGTTAGCATCAAAGAAATATAGTTGAAAGGATTTCTTTGATACTATGCCCTATCAAGATTTGTTTTCTTTCGTATGTAAATCTAATAAAAATATTTATGCTTCTCTTGGCTCTCTTAAAAATACTTGGACGACACAACATTTTTCACGTGTCATTTTTGTTCCTCAGATTTCTACATATATTTTTCACGGGTTATATTGCTTTTTAAACAAACCTAATTTTTAGTTCTCGAGACATAGCTTGTTTTGAGGCACAACTTTTTGCAAGTCTACAATTCATAAAAAAGGATATGCCATCTCTACATTCCCCCCGTACATGCTCACAAAAATTCAGGTCTTAAATGTTACCCTTCCTTTCCATTATTCTTGTGGTGTTTTCAGTGCAAATTTGAAATAAAACCACGACAGAACTATGGAACAGAGGGACTTCGTGTATATGCAATGCATATTAATATTTGATAATTTTTTAAAGGATACTAATCAATATATTAATTGCGTCTCATGCTAATATTTGGCAAAATCTTAATTGAACATTAACATTAGGTAGTATATAATTAATTGCTTGATATTGATATACTTTTAACTACTTTCTGTATCACAATACTTGTTGTTGAAGAGAACTAGTCTGGTTTTTTCCAACAAGTATTTAAGAAGAGAAGGAGTAAAAAGCTTGCTAACCTTGTTTACCACTAAACATAAAGGCGACATAAATAAACCAATGGTTGGATGGTTAGAGAAACTGTGGTATCTCCAGCCCAACAGGGTTTAAATCATGGTGTTCGCATTTATTCTTGGATTTATTTCAGGATTTCCGGTGATGCGTATTCAACGAGAGGAGACATTCGCATCGACGACGAGGTGCCTACAGTGAGTTCGTAAATTTCAAGATGATATGCCGGGCCAGTCTCGCATTTATTTTTGGATTTATTTCAGGATTTTCGGCGATGCGTATTCAGCGAGAGGAGACATTCGCATCGATGACGAGGTGCCTACAATGAGTTCGTAAATTTTAAGATGATATGCCAGGCCAGTCTCTTGAAGGTGTACATAGGGATAAGATACGTGTGTGCGTGTTCCTCAGGTGAGTATATGTGCGTGTATATGAACGCTTACGTCTGTATTGCATTAAAAAAAGAAGCGATTGAAACAAGGAGATATGTTGGATCTCCGCAACTCGTTGGTACATATTCACTCCGTCCCATACTATAAAAACGTTTTTTACACTATGGGGCGGAGGGAGTAGATTATTAAGGTATCTTCAACGCCGACCAGTAAATCTCTCGCATGTGTTTGGATTGTGTTGTGTGGACCATAGAAGTCATCCAATACGGTTTTTGTATCGGTTTGCAGCGCGGTCCGTACGTACTTTCTTTCACAAACCAAAGGCAAATGTGGGGGCTTTGCACGAGTTTGGACACGCGACCACGCTCGCTTCTTACCAACCTGACCCGCCTAAACCCCTTCACCCTCGCTTGTGCGTGTTCCCTCCCGGCACCAGTTCTCCACATTCATGTCGATGTAGAGTGCGCCACTCCACATTAGAGACGATTCAGGGTGGATGCGATCTCTCACTGCCTTCGCCATTGAAGAGGCACACCGGGGAGCGGCTTGTCCACGCTTGTTCAATGCTGGAGACGTGTGACTAGACGGGATGAGATGAATATATACCACACCCGTTCAATGCCCCATCCGTTCGTATACCGCCATTAAGAAGGCTCACGTGCCGAGAAACTCACTAAGGTGTCGCGCACAACACCATCATGGCAGAGGGGCAGCCCGCGTCGGCGCCTACGTCGGCTTTAGAGCGAGCGCTGCAGCAACACCAACTGGCGTTGGGCCAGATCAACGGCGTGCCCGTGAGCGAGGAGGCCTTCGCAACCATGGTCGCAGCGAACCCGAACTTCGTCGCGGAGTAGCGTGCCATCTACGATGCCGTCCACGCTTAAGCCGTCGCTTGACCGAAAACGACCGTCGCATAGGTGTAGTTGCACGTGATAACTGAGGCGTAGATTCCGTAACAACGCGAGCTGCACGTCCTACGCACCAGCAACAAACCATTAGGCAACCCGATGGGACGACCACAATGTGAGCACCATCATTTCCCTCATGGACCTAATGTTCACACGCGACGGAGAGGGCGAGTAGTCTTCCGAGTATGCATATGGCATGGGAGGTGACAGGACCTTGTGTTCCACGAGGGCCGGTACGTCTCAAGTGTTCTACTCTTCCTCGTCGGAGACTGCACCTCCACTTCACGTGTCTTATCGCTCGTGCTCATGAAGACGACGGGTGGAGGACGACACAACTTTGAACACCGGACGCCGCCGTCGTAGAATAGGTTTAGGGTGGGGTAGTTTTTTTCAGTTTCAAATGTAATTAAAATCCGGAATTTTCGTCATGTTTGAACAAATTTTGTCTAGTAAATCAAACTGTTATTAAAATGTATGCAGTTATAATTGGATGATGACCTCCAGCATTTGTGTTTACGGACGGCTTCGCTATGTGCTGGAGGATGCGGTAGGAAATTTGCCGCTTATCCGAAACCTATTTTTCTCTTACTATTTTCTCATGAAAACTGGCAGATAAAATTAAATACTTTATTTTATATTTGGCTCAGGAAAATCAAGAGAGGGTTAGGAAATACTCTATATGTGTGCGTATAAAAGAGGGCACGAGGCCAAGCCTAACACTTGGTTCTCCTGCCTCTGCCTAGTTCGCCGCCACCGCCGCCACCCACCCTCTCATCCTCTTCGTCCGCTCTTTGCAGTGTCCGCTCATCTCGGCGGGAGGTCCTCAGGCGGGCAGGTTCCCCTAGATCCCCGGGTAAGCACGTTCGGCCATCCTCGCAGCAGTTCCTTTCTTCTTTTCCAGATTATCCCTGCTAATTTTGGCCCGGAAGCATGCGATTTGTGCGCGGTCGGTGCTGGGGCGTGCTAGATCTGATCAATTACCCGAGAAACGACTAGTTTGTACGGTTCTTGCATGTGCTGTTCTTGCTTTGCCTTTTTTTTTTCCTGCCCCGGAGTGCAACAGTCAGAACCTGGAACTGATGGTTTGTGATGTGCGCTTAGATTGAGTCCTAGTAGAGTTATAACAGCCAAGAAACTGCATGTGGGTGTTCTTGTGTGGTTTTGGATCAGAGTGTATGATTGGACCATCGGTTGATTTGCTTACGTATTTTCCAAGTCATATATGTTGTGTATAGCCTTTGATTTGCTCACTACTATAAAATGGGAGAAAAGAAAAAGCAGAGTTACAACATTTACAACTCAGATGATGTCGTAGGTGCTAACATTGTTGCTGCAACGTAGTAACATTGTGATTTCTCATGGTGAATTTTCTTCTGTTCGTGTGATTTTGTTGGTTGGTATCTGGCAATAATAGCTTTCCTGTCAAAATTTATGCAACAGAGTCACTTAATCAAATGGCTGACGGTGAGGACATCCAGCCCCTTGTCTGCGACAATGGAACTGGCATGGTCAAGGTTTGTATTGCTCCTTTTGGTCAATTCGCCTCAGTCCAGCCTTCATGGTGCTGACTGTGGTCTGTATTCTCCACAGGCTGGTTTTGCAGGGGATGATGCGCCAAGGGCTGTCTTCCCAAGTATCGTTGGGCGCCCCCGCCACACTGGTGTGATGGTGGGGATGGGGCAGAAAGATGCATATGTTGGTGACGAGGCCCAATCCAAGAGGGGTATCCTCACCTTGAAGTACCCGATCGAGCATGGTATCGTCAGCAACTGGGACGATATGGAGAAGATCTGGCATCACACTTTCTACAATGAGCTCCGTGTTGCACCTGAGGAGCACCCAGTACTGCTGACTGAGGCACCCCTGAACCCCAAGGCTAACAGGGAGAAGATGACACAAATCATGTTTGAGACCTTTAATGTTCCAGCCATGTATGTGGCCATCCAGGCAGTGCTTTCCCTATATGCTAGTGGACGCACAACAGGTAATTGTCGTTGCAAACACGCACGTTCTAAAATGTAAGCTTCGTCCTCAATCTGAGCTGAGAATAAATGTTGTTTCTCCAGGTATCGTGTTGGATTCTGGTGATGGTGTCAGCCATACTGTGCCAATCTATGAAGGATATGCCCTTCCACATGCCATCCTTCGTCTTGACCTCGCTGGGCGTGACCTAACTGACTGTTTGATGAAGATTCTTACGGAGAGAGGTTACTCCTTCACCACGACTGCCGAACGGGAAATTGTAAGGGATATTAAGGAGAAGCTCGCATATGTGGCTCTTGACTATGAACAAGAGCTGGAAAATGCCAAGAGCAGCTCCTCTGTGGAGAAGAGCTATGAGCTGCCTGATGGGCAGGTGATCACCATTGGGGCAGAGAGGTTCCGTTGCCCTGAGGTCCTTTTCCAGCCATCTTTCATTGGTATGGAAGCTGCTGGAATCCATGAGACCACCTACAACTCTATCATGAAGTGTGATGTGGATATCAGGAAGGACCTGTATGGTAACATTGTGCTCAGTGGTGGGTCAACTATGTTCCCGGGTATTGCTGACCGTATGAGCAAGGAGATCACTGCCCTTGCACCAAGCAGCATGAAGATCAAGGTGGTGGCACCGCCTGAGAGGAAGTACAGTGTCTGGATTGGAGGGTCGATTCTTGCCTCACTTAGTACCTTCCAACAGGTGAATCTTGCACCTTTCTTTTCCTTCAATTAAACATCGATCATACATGCTTATATCATCGCAGTGGTTACAGTAAATATACTCCCTGTTTGCCATACTAACCATGCTTTCTGATTTTTATGTTACAGATGTGGATCTCGAAGGGTGAGTACGATGAGTCAGGTCCAGCGATTGTCCACCGGAAGTGCTTCTAAGTTGCGAGTTGTCTGGGTCTTCTGAATCTATTCTGGCTGTTCTTTTCTCAAGTCCTTGCCATGTAAGCTACTATGTTTGAGATTGCTGGGATTCTGTTGACTGTATTGCCGGATTAATTTGTTGGATCAAGATTGCGTACCTTGTAGACTCGTAATATGTTCAGTGGGCTGCTATATTTGATCGGTGCTGAATCATATGTCGCATGTTCCTGGGTTTTTTTCATGCCAAAAGGTTTGGTGCTAGCGTGGGGGGAGTGTCAAAATATCTACCAGAGTCTTTGTAAGAGTTTTTTGTGTGAGCCCCATAATCATTTCCTTGTGTACATTCACTTCTGCGATATGTGATCTTTTGGGTTGCGAATTTGGTTCATGAATGTCGGCCCCTAGTACTTGCTCAAACGTCCTCCATTATTAGCGGATCTGCCCTTCCCGCTGTTTGCTGTCTAATGATCAATGCCAAATCATTCTGCTGCTTTGGTTGATTATATGGTACAGAAAACATGGCACGTTGGTGCTGCAGTTCACTGAATGCATGATCAAGTCAGGAACATGATCATGTACAACCATTCATTGTCATGTGCAACCATTCATTGCTTCATGTGGTTTGGCCCTTTGTGTTTCACGTGTGCAGAATTGGATCTCAGCTTTGTGCTCTTCTTTTCTACTTCTTGTGGTTCACATTTACAGTTTTTCTTATGCTGCCTTTTCTTGTTTTTGTGTGTGGATGGAGAATGAAACAAATTCAGGTGCACTTGGCTGGCTGATGCTGCTTTTGTGATTTGTGGTGCTGCTGTGCTCTGAATTGCACACCAGTGAATCCAACTATGGATATGTGGATCAGTTGAAGCTGGATTGCGAATTGCGATCTGTGGAGGAAAGAATCCTTTTTTCCTTTTTTTTTTGAGAAACTAATCCTTTTTTCCTAGTCCTAAAAGAAAGAATCCTTACTTGGTTGGGCAGTTTGTGTGGTGTGGCTGGCTCCTCTTGTTCTTTTGGATCAAATCATCGACGTGTGGCTTCTACTTATCCCGGCCCATCGAAACAATGGCTGACAGTTGGTTTGAGGTCAAATTCAGGTTTGGGCGGTGGGTCAGTAATATAGCGCATGTAAAACATTTCTGTATCTATCCACTTGTACTTATACTCCGCCCTTAAAAAAGATATCTACTCTTATAGTTTTTCTTAATAAAATGGACATAAGGATTCATCTGGGTCAAAAATAAAAATAAAAAAAATAACCCCACTTCTTTGTCCATCCTCCCGACCTCCATCGATTTTTGTTGGTTTTAGACCTCCTGCTGCTTTTCATAGATCGATCTTGAGAGGAAAATATCATTTCCTAAGCTCTATGTGTGATTGATACTTTTATTTTGAAAAAAAATACAATTATGCTCTGTAGCATGTACACTTGCAGGACACGAGCACTCTCCCCACCATGCTTTTGCTTGGAAGCGTCTCTTCCGCGTTGGTCAGCGCGTCTCATAGTTCGGATATGAACTACTCACGCATTAAAGGAAGATTCACGCATCAAAGGAGGATCACCAATGAGGATGATGAACCCCTGTGTGACCATGTCCCCTTCCGACAAGGTGCCGAAACGGGCTCCAGATTGGATCTCATGGGTTCTGGAACTTGCGGTGGCTGAGACAATTTTTCGCCAGCTCCTCTATGATTTGTGGAATATTGTGGTATTTATAGAGCTCAGAGACGATGGAGGAGGTGCCCGAGGGTCCCACTACCCACAAGGGCACGCCAGGGGCCCAGGGCGCACCCTGGTGCCTAGTGGACAGCCTCGTCCTCCCGTGGTGAGCTTCCTTGGTCCTCAAGTTTCCTTCTGGTCCAAAAAATCTCGAAAAAGTTTCGTGGCATTTGAACTTCATCTGATATTGATTTCCTGTGAAGGAAAAAATAAGCAAAAAAAACAACAACTGGCACTGGGCACTATGTCAATAGGTTAGTCCCAAAAATGATATAAAGTTGCAATAAAATGATTATAAAACATTCAAGAATAATAATATAACAGCATGAAACAATCAAAAAATTTAGATACGTTGGAGACGTATCACCTTGCATTATACCTCTCTCTCTCACGTCTTAGAGGTGGGTTGCTCCAAAACGACAACATACTATAATAACCCTGAGCATCCATCAACTTATGGTGAATGGGCGGGTATTTATAGCCAACAGGCAACCCGACATGGTTTGACCAAAATGACCTTGGGTCAGTGGCCAACCGACGCATGTCACGACGGTCGTGACTCACACATCAACATTACTTGGGCTACAAGCAATGCTGACTCAACCAACTGTGGAAGAGATTTCCTCTCATTGTCTTCATTGGAAGACATAGGTATATGGGTTGAGCATCACATCAGCTTCTGACTTCGATCGCCTCAAACCCACTTAATTGTAAAAATGGTTCCTATGACTCAGGAAAGAATAATTTTTTTACCAAAAAACTTCGTCTTCACGTTTCATTATCTTCAAGTGTATATCTTCATGCACCACCATTGTCTTCAACCGTCTTCAATGTCCTTGGACATGTTTAGGGGCCATCTTCAACGGTTAAACTGAATCTCCAAGGACTTATATCTATGTTACCTGTGAACTCTCACAAACACATTAGTCCCTCAACCACGTTTGTCTTTAATACTCCAAAACCAACAAGGGGTGGCACTAGATGCACTCACAATCTCCCCCTTTTTGGTGATTGATGACAAACTGGTTGAAGTTTTCAACGGTGATAAAATATTTGAAGATAAAGACTTCGAGATTATGATTACATGATATAGAGAGCTCCCCGTGAAGATGTGCTTCAGAAGATTTTGCTTCGAATGCAAAAGCACATGTCACGTTTTAATTTGTGGAGATCTCCCCCTATATCTTTGAATCCTATCACAATGCATTTAATGAATGTTATGAAGATAATGAAATGCACAGTGAAAAAGGGCGTGTGCTGAATGACTTCGGGCGAATAAAATAGGCTTTTGAGAAATGCCAAAAGTATGGTAAACTATCGAAAGTGCAGACATCCATCATGACTTCAGTTTTACAACCCAAAATAGCAAATTTTCAGAACAAAACTTTTAAACTTAACAACATATGAGAGACCTAGCCCATTGACCCGTTTGAAGACTATCAATCCAATGCTTCCCCACCTTTGTTGTTGAATGACTAAAAAGGGTGAAGACATTGAAACACTACACATCCCTAACTTGAGTCAAAGATGTTGGTGCAACATGGTCATCATTGGGAGGTGGATAGGGTCCTGATGTAGTGTGAGTACGTTGAGCACACACAGGAGGAGAAATGATGTCTTTGGCTTCAGCATCAGTGGGATTGGCATGTACTGTCTGAGCTGAAGAGGAATATTCACTGTCTTCGAGAGATGGTGTCTTGTGCCACTATTTCGTGGGAGGAGGAGGAGGAGCACATAATTTGAAGTTCCTTGTGAAGCTATCCTCGCGAAGATCATCTTCAGGAGCCAACATGGTCAGAGTCTTCCATGTACGCCTGCATGTATCATGAGCCAGAAATGTGTTCTTGGTAGAGAGGTTGTGAACATGATTGATGCCTGACACAAGATTATACATCTGCCGCTTGGTCCATGCATGATGCTTGTCCTGCTTTTAATCTATAGAGACAAGGATCTCTATATGTGTCATGACATGAACCGTTCTAGGCTTAGGCTATTGAGGCACAGTGCTAGCAGTGGTGTAGGTGGCACTGGCACTTGGATGTGGATGGAGAATGGCACCAATCAGTTGTGCCTTGGTTGGATCATTTGGTATGTGAAGCTCTTCAATGTTGGCGGTTCCACTAGAGCCTTCCACAATTAGATTCTTCCCTTAGAAGGATAGATGTCTTCATGAATGACTTCAATTTAGGGAAGAAACACAATGTGGTTATGAGTAGAGGGCAGGTACTCAGTGTTGTCCCTCCGCTTGATGAAGCACATGATCCATGGTGCACAAACTTTGGGTTCAAAGAGATCCATGCCAGAGTCTGCAAGTTTGCGCAAGAAGAAATCTTGAAGATTGAAGCGTATGCCATACACAACGTTGTATACCCTGGTCTTCAATGCCCCAACCAGTTTGCATGAAGACGAGTGCCCCTTGATCAACCAAGTAGTATGGCGAAGAATATCGTAGATAGTCTTCGGCAAGTATTAAAGATCTTGAACAAGGAATTATGTGGGGTATGGAGCAACTGGTGCCATAGGCTTCATAAGTGTCAACATTTCAGTCATATTGGGCTCTAGCACATGAAAGATGCTCGTTGTGGCTTCAACATAGGCTGCAAATCCTGGATGAAACTCTTCCCCGGATACAACCAAAGGAGTTTTGGCAAAGAGTTCACTTGCAGGAGCCTTAATGTGCTCATCTCTGATCATGAAGTCCAAAGCCCATGTCTTCAGATCTTTGTTGTAGCCTAGGATGTGGAGAGTTGCATAAAATTAAAGAATAAGTTCTTCATTCCAGTCTTCCTTATTGACGACAAAGGGCAACTGAAACTGCTAGTTATCGACTAGAGGGGGGGCGAATAGGCAACTTTTATGAAAAGCTTCAAAACAGTAAATGTATTCAAAGTTAAGCGGAAGCGATACATGACCATGTAGGGATAAGTATCAAGTATCTATGCAAAGAATGCAATATTATGAAGACGTCCAATTCATGCAAGGTACAATTATCATGCACACTAAGATATATCATAGATAAACTTAGGAAGTGTGAAGATAAACAAAGTTGGGAATGTCTTTTGAGAATGTATTCGGTAGAGATGGTCAAGTAATGGCTTCACAGTACAGTAAGTAAAGAGAGTGAAGGACAGAACCAGTAGCTTGACAAAGACACAATATTTTTTGGACCATTTCTAGTTGTTGTGGCAATGGAACGTATGGTTGGGGAGGCTTAGACCTTGTCTTCACCTTGATCCCCTTGAGTCGAAGTGTCTCAGACAACGTCTAATTACTCAGGTAAGTCTTCAGGGCTGACTTCTGAAACACATACAAACTTGGTCACCCGTCAATCCACAATGACTCTTGGGTTTATCTAGACAATGGTCACCCGTCAATCCACAATGACTCCTGGGTTTATCTAGACAATGGTCACACGACAATACACAATGAATCTTGGATGCACTAGACCACGATGCCTAACCGTCGGGAAGATCACAATCTTCAAGTGTAACAAGTCTTCAGTTCTCTTAGAACAGAATGACTTCGATAATGTTCAAACACTTTGGGTCTAGGTGTTTGGGTTTATCCTCGCAGGATAGTTCTCTCACTGAATGTCTTCGAGGTTGGTTGCTCCAAAATGACAACAATCGTAGCAACTCTGAGTAGCCACCAACTTATGGTGGAGGGGTGTGTTATTTATAGCCAACAAGCAACCCTACTTGATATGACCAAAATGACCTTGGGTCAATGGCCAACCAACACATGTTCTAATGGTCATATTTCAAAGACACACATGACAACATTACTTGGGCTACAAGTAATGTCGACTCAACCAACTCTGGAAGAGATTTCCTCTCAATGTCTTTGCTCGAAGACATAGGTATATGTGGGTTGAGAATTATGTCAGCACATAATTTTGATCACATCGACCCCACTTAACAGTATGGTGGTTCCTTTGACTCGGGAAATAAGAAACAAAACAACAAAAGACTTTGTCTTTGATTTTCATTGTCTTCAAGCGATTATCTCCGTGCACCACCAATGGCTTCGGCCATCATCAATGTCTTCAGACATTTTTGAGGGTCGTCTTCGATGGTTAAACCGAATCTCCATGCACTTCTATCTGCGTTATCCTATGAACTCTCACAAACACATTAGTCCCTCAACCACGTTTGTCTTCAATACTCCAAAACCAACAAAGGGTGACACTAGATGCACTTACAATCTCCCCCTTTTTGGTGATTGATGACAAATTGGTTGAAGTTTTCAATGGGGATAAAAATATGTGAATATGAGTACTTGGAGATTATGATTGCAAGATATAGTGAGCTCCCCTTGAAGATGTGTGTATGAATATTTTGCTTTGAATGCAAATGCACATGGCAGGTTGTAATTGGTGGAGATCCCCCCTATATCTTGGAATCCAATCACTATGCATTTGAAGATAATCATCAAAATAATGAAATGCATAATGAAAAAAGGGCATCTGCAAAATTTCTTCGGGCGCATAAGACATGAAGTGAAATAGCGCCAAAGTTGTGATAAGTAAGGAATGCGCACACATCCATGAAGACTTAAGTTTTACAACCCAAAAGCAGAAATGTTTGAAACGTGAGTTGTAAACTTAATAAAAATAGCAACACCCAGCTCATATAGACCCGTTCGAATGCTATCAACCAATGGTTCTCACCCTTTGTCATCAAATGACCAAAGAGGACGAAGACATTGGACACTACTCGTCCCCATGGCGTAAAGACGTTGGTGCAGCTGGGTCGGTGGTTGGTGCAGGCTGAGTTGGTGCAGTGTTGATGCGATTAGTTGGTACACTAGGAGAAGTGACGTCTTCATATTCATCATGGGAAATATTTGCATGGACCAACTCTGCCGATGAAGAGAAGTCACTGTCTTCGAGTGATGCTATCTTATGCCATTTCTCCGTGCGAGGATGAGGGGCACCAAACTTGAATCTTTCTACGAAACCATCTTCTTGAAGATCATCCACGGGAGCTAGGAGAGACAATGTCTTCCAAGAACACCTGCTATTTTCATGGGCAACAAAAGAGTTCTTGGTGGAGAGGTTGCAGATATGATTTATATTAGTGACCAGTGCATGCATTTGTCTCCGAGTCCATTCATGATGACGATCTTTCTTCTGAATCAGAGATACTATAAGTTCAAGATCATTCATGGCATGCTCTCAACTGGGTTGTGGTGGTACATGTGCAGTGGCTTCAATGTTAGTCACACTTGACCGAGGGCGTCTAGAGGAGGCAATGAGTCTAGCTCCAGCTGGATCGGATGGAATATGAATCCCTTCAACATCAACAGTATCACTAGTACTTTCAACAATAGGATTCTTTGCCTTGGATGGATAGATGTCTTCGTGAATGACTTCAACATCAGGAAGATATGTTCCATGTTTGCAAGCAGAAGGCAGAAACCTTGCATTTGTGCAGCGCTTTATGAAGCACATGATCCATGATGTAAATATCTTGAGTTCAAATAAATCTATGCTATTGGTAGCCATGTTTCTCAGGAATAGATCTTGAAGATTGAACCTGATGCCATAGACAATGTTATAGGCTAATGTCTTCAACACACCTTGAAACTTGTGTGAATATGAATGCCCTTTGATTGGCCATATAGTATGACACATAATTTGGTAGATAGTACTAGATAGGTAATGAAGATCATTGACGAAGAAGCTTGTAGGTAGATCAACATTCGGGGCCAAGGGCTGCATCAATGTGAGCATAGCAGTCATGTTTGGCTCTGGGGATCAAAATAAGTTGCGAGTGGCGTCAATGTAAGCTGCTGATCGTGGATCCAAGTCTTTACCAGAAACAACAAGTGGTGTGGTGGCGAAGAAGTCCATGGCAGAAGCTCGGACATGTTCATCGTGAATCATGAAGTCCATCTTCCGGGTGTTCAAATCTCTTTCGAAGCCAGAGATGTGGAGGGTTGCATAAAAATTAAGAATCATTTCTTCATTCCAATATTCATGGTTGGTGACGAATGGCAACAATACAACATCCCGAAGACAATCTAGGGCTTTATCAAAGCATGGGAGGCCACTAATTGCTTCAAAGCTGATATGCTTATGAGGAAAGATCTAGTTGTGGCCATGGAGAATACCAGTGTAGTAGTACCTTTGAGGCATGCTCCAGAATGTGTTAGACTGGATGTTTGGCTTTGCATATGGATTTCTATCTGAATCACAGAAATAATTGTTCAGTCTGAAGCACTGAACACTGAAGCGAATGGGATGACCTGTTCCTTGGTGACGAATGTTGGGCGGCCTGGGCATATGCTTCATAACTCTGGGGCATCGAAAGATGTTGTATTCATACTATGACCCCATTATTGCAGGAGCTTCAAGCCTTGGACATTTGGTTGGGGCCATTTCTCCCTCCCTATTACGAGCCATCATAATGTTTTCCAACATTGTCATCAGCGGATGGTGTAGCTTGTATAGGGGGTTTATCAGGCGCAACAACATTAACTTCACGTACAACAATATATTCAGCTGCATTGACTTCAACTTCAGGCTCATCACGGGGAATATCTTCAAGCTTGAATACTTCCTCGACTGATGCAGTCGGAGGTACACACATTTCATTCACTAGAATACTTTGCATGGCAGAGGGGCTTGTCTTGGTCCTTTGCGAAGCCTTTTGAGCGGCAACATAGTTGCATGGGCTTCTTCCTCCATTAGTGAGGATGGTAATTCTGGAAGTCGTGACACAATGGATGGGAAGAGACTTGGTGGAGAATCAGGATCAGTTTCTGGTACATCTATCCTTGATGGGGATCCAATGTCCACATATTCAGTGTCTTCACGCAGTGGTTATGATACCGCTGTTGCTTCCAATTGAGGCACGTGATCAGTCTCTCTTTGAACATTGTCTTTAGCAGAAGCAATGTCTTTGGCAACAGTTGGTGCATTGTCTTCACCTATGGTGGTGCCAGCAGCTGGTGCATCTTCAGTTGTCTAAGCCTTTGTGGTAGCAGACTCATGTAAAACAACTCGCTTCTCAAGATTCCCTGGGGCAGGAGGAGCCATTGAGATTGGCGTCACAAGGAGGGGATCCTCATGAGCAGGTGGTGTGGCACATGGAGCTTGAGGGGGATCGGGCACTTGGGCTGAACCTGAAGACTTTGTCTTCTTGGTCTTCAGTCGCTTAACTCGTTGGGCTTCAGAAGTAGGAGCAGACTTGCGCTTCCTGGCTTCGGCTTCAACTTTCTTGGTCTTCTTGCTGGTTACACCAAGGGAAGGAGGGGCGTTCTTGTCTCCGAGAAGCCAGCGGGGAAGACAATGATGGGCATGTCTTGCTGTGTTGTTGTAGGGTGGCTCGAAGATAATGAACCTTGTCTGGACCTTTCGAGGATTCTTGGGTCAAGTGCAGGCTCACCAAGAGCTTTGCACTTCAACATCTCGTTATGAGCCTTAACCATCTGCGCAGATTTGTTCTTGAGACGCTCAAGGGCGTCTTTGACAGCAACACATGTTTATCAAATTTAACCTTCAGATCTGTCATGAAGAGTTGACACCCTTGAATTTGACTGGATGTGTGCTTGTGCATGTTCTTTTGGAAGACATCATTTTCATGGCATATCTTCTCGCACTGACGCACAAGCTTTTGTGCCATGGTGAGTTCTTCACTCACCAGCCCTTGAAAAGTGACGCTCAGCCCTATTTGTAGTTGTAGGGCGCCGACAATGAGCGTGGGATCAGCAAACCATTCATCAATGAATTGGTCAATGATCTTTGCATCAATGAGAGGTAAGTCTTCGAGATGCTTTTCCTCTTCCTCTTTTTGTGGAATCAACCTTGCCAGGGCTTCATCGTCATATTCTTTGTTAGACAACCCTATCATATTGGCTGCATCCATCAAGGAGAGGGATGGCTTCGGCCCACGGGTGGCAACATGCTTGTGCTTCAGTCTGCAAGAAATGCGTGAGTCTTCCTCCGTGTCAACTGGCACAACTGGTTTGGATTTGGAGGCTTGAGGTGAAGCTCTGGGCTTTGAAGCCATTCCAGGCTTAGACTTTGAAGCCTTTGTAGCCTCAAGCATGGAAGCCTTTGCAGTGTCGTGCTTTGAAGCCTTTGCCTTCTCTTTTGGCTTCGTCCGAGCAACTTGAGGCTGATCTTCCTCATTACATGTTTCCTATGCCGCAGAGTGACCAAGGATGCTAGATGAAGCTGGTTGCTCACGTGTTGGCGGCCGGACCGTGCATGGGTAGAAACTGAGTTCTATGGCTTCGACCTTTGTCTTTGGATGCACATTCTTGTACATGACATCTGTCCAAGGAGCCTTCAGAGCATTATTCTTGGCATATTCCTTCGTGACGAAGCGATAGTGGAACCACTCCTCCAGCGAATATCTTCGGATCCATTGGATCCGAAGCTTGCATTGTTGGTAACTTTCACGAGGGTTAGATTTGTACATCTCATAAAGATGCGGTGGAAGATCTTTGGCAGTATTCAGACGGTGTTGTCTTCCACTCTTCTTGGGAGTGTTGTCTCTGGCCATTGTGTTCGACTTGGTCAAAGACTTTATAGTTGAATTCAGATGAGAGATGGCTCCAGGTGAGTCCAGATGAATCTGCAAATAGTCTGTAAATGAATTCAGACTATGAGATCCTAGTGATTCTACATACGGGTGAAAGAATTAGAGATGCAGGGGAATAGATGAGGTCATATGCATTCTCAAAAGATTTTGAAGATAAAATATTGTCTAAAGATATTGACCTCATTCACCAAAGACTTTCACTTTCGCTCAAGAAAGGGTGGTTTCAGATTTGTACAAGTCCGAGAATTTGCACAAGTGAGAAATCAACCCACAATTTTAACATAAGTAAAATTATTGAGCAAGTGAGGATAGATGTGTTGACAACTGTTGGATCTAAAGTAGAAAAACAGTTTTTGAGATCTATGGTAACTTTTCAGATCAAATACATGGTAACAATTATCAAATATTTACCATGGTGAAGAACGAAACGAATAGTTCGACAAAGCGAGGAGGCCAAGAAGTTCAATCTTCCACACCCTAGCTTGGTGGTGGCAGAGAGCAACGTAGGCGGCGAGCACAAATGGTTGCGGTCGGCGTGAGTACGTTGACGAGCAAGTCGCGGCAACGAAGTGCTTCTTCTCCGGCAATGATGGAATCAAGCAATGGCACTAGGGTTTGGAGCTAGGAGGAGGAGATGGAGAGGTAAGAGTAATAATGGAGTTGCGGCAATGTATTTTTAAGGATGGGGTGGAATTGGAACATCCGATATTTTTGGACGGGTTTTCCCGGGACTCTTCGCCTTAGTGGGGCACGTGGCAAGCATGCAACACGTCTGGCAACCCACGATCACCGATTTGTTGCGCCAGACGCGAGAATTTTGGCGTTTTTGGCGCTAGAAAGGTAAGTGTGAAAAATGTTTTTAAACTTATTGATTGGATTTGTCTTTGACACACAACGATGTTGTGAAGACAATCAACATGTCTCAATTAGAATGCATATGACTGGAATTTAACAGTGTTAGGAGATATAAGCATAGATGAGGTGTAAGGGTCCGGTCACATTTGCCTAGATAAAAGTCGAAGAAATAGATATAGGCAAGATGTTGTAGAGGACAAAACTCCATAGTGTCTCATATGACATATTCAAATGACAATTTTTCAAGTTCGAAGACAAACACCAAATTCAAAGATAAACTCAAATCCTTGAAGGCATAGATGAAAATACAAAGATACAAGCAATGTCTTCAGGAGGGGTTGATGTCGTTGCCAACCGTATAAGAATGTTTGAACCAGACACGACGCATTATTATCGTGGCGCTCTGTATTCATATTATTTGTTAATGTATTCACACTTGGAGTGTATGTCTTCATGAGTTGAAGACAAACGTTACTTTGTGTGTTGTGCACCACAACCACCTGTATGCATAAGCATTAGGATATGTGTCCATTCACTGGACATTTGAGGATTCTAAGATATTCATCTCACACTCCAGCTTGCAAAACCTCTTCTCATCCAAAGGCTCCGTGAAGATATTAGACAATTGCTCTTCTGAGTTCACAGATTCGATGACGACGTCGCCCTTCAACACATGATGACAAAGAAAATGATGTCATATTTCAGTGTGCTTTGTCTTCGTGTGTTGTACTGGGTTGCACGCGCTCTTGATAGCACTCTCATTGTTGCAGTAGAGAGGTACTTTCTTCTCAGTTATGTTGTAGTCCTTGAGAGTTTGCTTCATTCAGAGAAGCTGTGTACAACACGCGCCAGCAACAATGTATTCATCTTCAACAATGGAGAGTGAGACACAATTTTGCTTCTCTGAAGACAAACGAACCATTGATCGCCCAAGAAAGTGACAAGTGCCTGATGTAGACTTGCGATGAACTCTGTCACCAGAAAATCTGAGTCTGAATAGCCAATGAGATCAAACTTGGAGCCCTTTGGACACCATAGTCCTAGCGTTGTGGTGTGAGCCAAATATCAGAGTATTTGCTTCACCGCGAGGTGATGAGACTCCTTTGGTGTCGCTTGGAATCAGGCACACATGCAAATGCTAAGCATTATAGCTGGCCTAGATGCACATAGGTACAATAAAGAGACAATCATGGAGTGATATTGTTAGGGATTGTAGTAATTTCAAAATATATCCTACGCCATACAAGGATCTATCTATGGATAAACCGGCAACGGGAGAGGTTGTAGAGCATCTTTATACCTTTGAAGATCGCTAAGCGGAAACGTTACTATGAACACGGTTGATGGAGTCGTACTCGCAGCGATTCAGATCGCAGTGAATTCCGATCTATGTGCTGAACTACGGCACCTCCGTGTTCAACACACATACAACCCGGTGAAGTCTCCCATGCCTTGATCTAGCAAGGAGGAGGGAGAGGTTGAGGGAGAGATCCGGCAGCACGACGGCGTGGTGGCGGTGGAGCTACGTGGTTCTCCGGCGGAGCTTCGCTGAGCTGTGCGGAGGACGAGGAGAGAGAGGTGTAGGGCTGCGCCAGTAGAGGAAGAAATTGTGTCGCCAATCAGCCCCAATACCTTGGGTATTTATAGGAGGGAGGGAGAGAGGGTGCGCAGCCCTAGGGTTCCCTCCCTAGGGGTGGCGGCAGCCCTAGATGGCCAGGAGGGCGGCAGTCAGGGCAGGGAGAGGAGGGTGGCGCCCTAGGTGGGCCTTGGGCCCCTCCTGCGCCTAGGGTTTGCCCCTTTCCTCCCTTGCTGCGCCTTGGGCCTAGGTGGGAGGCGCACTAGCCCACTCTGGGCTGGTTCCCTTCCACCTTTTGGCCCATGCGAGCCTTTGCGGCTGGTGGCCCCTCCCGGTGGACCCTCGGAACCCTTCTGGTGGTCCCGGTGCGTTACCGGTGATGCCCAAAACATTTCTGTTATCCAAAATCTCACTTCCTATATATAAATATTTACATCCGTACCATTCCGGAGCTCCTCGTGACGTCCAGGATCTCATCCGGGACTCCGAACAACCTTCGATAACCACGTACACTATTTCCCTATAACCCTGGCATCATCGAACCTTAAGTGTGTAGACCCTACGAGTTCGGGAGACACGCAGACATGACCGAGACATCTCTTGAGGCAATAACCAACAACGGGGTCTGGATATCCATGTTGGTTCCCACATGTTCCACGATGATCTCATCGGATGAACCACGATGTCAAGGATTAAATCAATGCCGTATGCAATTCCCTTTGTCTATCAGTATGATACTTGCCCGAGATTCAATCGTCGGTATCCCTATACCTTGTTCAATCTCATTACCTGCAAGTCTCTTTACTCATTCCGTAACACATCATCCCGTGGCTAACCCCTTAGTCACACTGAGCTCAATATGATGATGGATTACCGAGTGGGCCGAGAGATACCTCTCCGTCTGGAGTGACAAATCCCGGTCTCGATTCATACAACTCAACAGATACTTTTGGAGATACCCGTAGTGCACCTTTATAATCACCCAGTTACGTTGTGACGTTTGGTACACCCAAAGCACCCCTACATTATCCGGGAGCTGCACAATCTCACGGTCTAAGGAAATGATACTTGACATTAGAAAAGTTTTAGCGGACGAACAACGCGATCTAGTGCTATGCTTAGGATTGGGTCTTGCCCGTCACATCATTCCCCAATGATGTGATCCCGTTATCAATGACATACACTTTCCATGATCAAGAAACCATGATCATCTATTGATCAACGAGCTAGCCAACTAGAGGCTCACTAGGGACACATTGTGATCTATATATTCACACATGTATTATGGTTTCTGGTTAATACAATTATAGCATGTATAATAGACAATTATCATGAACTGGAAATATAATAATAACTACTTTATTATTGCCTCTAGGGCATATTTCCAACAGTCTCCCACTTGCACTAGAGTCAATAATCTAGTTACATTGAGATGAATCGAACACCCATAGAATTCTGGTGCTGATCATGCTTTCCCCGTGGAAGAGGTTTAGTCACGGGTCCGCGACATTTAGATCCGTATGTACTTTACAAATATCTATATATCCATCCTGGATGTATCCACGAATGGAGTTGAAGCGGCGCTTGATGTGTTTGGTCTTCTTGTGAAACCTAGGCTCTTTTGCAATAGCAATAGCTCCAATGCTGTCACAGAACGGAGTCATCGGGCCCGACGCACTTGGAATCACTCCTAGGTCGGTGATGAACTCCTTCATCAGACTCCTTCCCGTGCTGCTTCCGAAGCAGCTATGTACTCCGCTTCACATGTAGATGCCGCCACGACGCTTTGCTTGCAACTGCATCAGCTTACTGCCCCATTATTCAAAATGTACACGTATACGGTTTGTGACTTGGAGTCATCCAGATCTGGGTCGAATCTAGCATCAACGTAACCCTTTACGACGAGCTCTTCGGCACCTCCATAGACGAGAAACATATCTTGAGTCCTTTTCAGGTACTTTAGGATATTCTTGACCGCTGTCCAGTGATCCACTCCCGGATCACTCTGGTACCTCCCTACCAAACTTATTGCAAGGTTCACATCAGGACTGGTACACAACATGGCATACATGATAGAGCCTATGGCTGAAGCATAGGGAACGGTACTCATCTTTTCTCTATCTTTTGCCATGGTCGGTCGTTGAGTCATACTCAATCTCACACCCTGTAATGCAGGAAAGAACCCCTTCTTAGCCTTCTCCATATTGAACTTCTTCAATATCTTGTCAAGGTATGTGCTTTGTGGAAGGCCTATGAGGCGTCTCGATCTATCTCTATAGATCTTGATGCCTAATATGTAAGCAGCTTCTCCAAGGTCCTTCATTGAAAAAATCTTATTCAAATAGGCCTTGATGCTTTCCAATAGTTCTATATCATTTCCCATCAACAATATGTCATCCAATATAATATGAGAAATTCTACAGAGCTCCCACTCACTTTCTTGTAAATACAGGCTTCTCCATAAGTCTGTGTAAACCCAAACGTTTTGATCACCTCATCAAAGCGAATGTTCCAACTCCGAGATGCTTGCACCAGCCCATAGATGGAGCGCTGGAGCTTGCATACCTTATTAGCACTGCTAGGATCGACAAAACCTTCCGGCTGTATCATATACAATTCTTCTTTAAGAAAGCCGTTCAGGAATGCTGTTTTGACATCCATTTGCCAGATTTCATAATCATAAAATGCGGCAATTGCTAACATGATTCGGACCGACTTCAGCATTGCTACGGTGAGAAGGTCTCATCGTAGTCAATCCCTTGAACTTGTCAATAACCCTTAGCGACAAGTCGAGCCTTATAGATGGTCACATTACCATCCGCGCCAGTCTTCTTCTTGAAGATCCATTTATTTTCTATGGCTCGCCGATCATCGGGCAAGTCCACCAAAGTCCATACTTTGTTCTCATACATGGATCCTATCCGGGCCCGCCATCGCTTCTTCATAGTTCAAAGGTTCACCGTTGTCTAACAACATGATTTCCATGACAAGGTTGCCGTACCACTCTGGTGCGGAGCGTACCCGCGTCGACCTTCAAGGTTCAATAGCAACTTGATCCGAAGTGTCATGATCATCATCATTAACTTCATCTCTAGCCGGTGCAGGTGCCTCACAAACATTTTCTTGCACTGCGCTACTCTTCGGTTCGAGAGGAGGTACAACTACCTCATCAAGTTCTATTTTCCTCCCACTTACTTCTTTTGAGAGAAACTCTTTCTCTAGAAAGGATCCGTTCTTAGCAACAAAGATCTTGCCTTCGAATTTAAGATAGAAGGTGTACCGAATAGTTTCCTTAGGGTATCCTATGAAGACACACTTTTCCGCTTTGGGTTCGAGATTCTCTGGTTGAAGTTTCTTCACGTAAGCATCGCAGCCCCAAACTTTAAGAAACGACAGCTTAGGTTTCTTGCCAAACCATAATTCATACGGTGTCATCTCAACGGATTTAGACGGTGCCCTATTTAAAGTGAATGTGGCAGTTTCCAATGCATATCCCCAAAATGACAGCGGTAAATCGATAAGAGACATCATAGATCGCAACATATCCAATAAAGTGCGATTACGACATTCATACACACCATTACGCTGCGGTGCGCCAGGAGGCGTGAGTTGTGAAACAATTCCACATTTTCGTAGGTGTGTGCCAAACTCATGACTCAAATATTCCCCTCCACGATCAGATCGTAGAAACTTTATTCTCTTGTCGCGTTGATTCTCCACCTCACTCTGAAATTCCTTGAACTTTTCATAGGTTTCAGACTTGTGCTTCATTAAGTAGACATGTCCATATCTACTTAAATCATCAGTGAGGGTGAGAACATAACGATAGCCACCACAAGCTTCAACGCTCATTGGACCGCATACATCGGTATGTATTATTTCCAACAAGTTAGTTGCTCGCTCCATTATTTCGGAGAACGGAGTCTTGGTCATCTTGCCCATGAGGCACGGTTCGCATGTGTCAAATGATTCAAAATAAAGCAACTCCAAAAGTCCATTTGTATGGAGTTTCTTCATGCGCTTTACGCCGATATGACCAAGGCGGCAGTGCCACAAGTATCTGGGACTATCATTATCAGATCGTAGAAACTTTATTCTCTTGTCGCGTTGATTCTCCACCTCACTCTGAAATTCCTTGAACTTTTCATAGGTTTCAGACTTGTGCTTCATTAAGTAGACATGTCCATATCTACTTAAATCATCAGTGAGGGTGAGAACATAATGATAGCCACCACAAGCTTCAACGCTCATTGGACCGCATACATCGGTATGTATTATTTCCAACAAGTTAGTTGCTCGCTCCATTATTTCGGAGAACGGAGTCTTGGTCATCTTGCCCATGAGGCACGGTTCGCATGTGTCAAATGATTCAAAATAAAGCAACTCCAAAAGTCCATTTGTATGGAGTTTCTTCATGCGCTTTACGCCGATATGACCAAGGCGGCAGTGCCACAAGTATCTGGGACTATCATTATCAACCTTGCGTCTTTTAGCACTCACACTATGAATATGTGTAACATCATGATCCAGATTCATTAGGAATAAACCATTAACCAGCGGGGCATGACCATAAAACATACCACTCATATAAATAGAACAACCTTTATTCTCAGATTTAAATGAGTACCCATCTTGTATCAAGCGAGATCCCGATGCAATGTTCATGCTTCAAGATGGTACTAAATAACAATTATTAAGGTTTATAACTAATCCCGAAGGTAGATGTAGAGGTAGCGTGCCAATGGCGATCACATCGACCTTGGAACCATTCCCGACGCGCATCGTCACCTCGTCCTTAGCCAGCCTACGCTTGTTATGTATTTCCTGCTTAGAGTTGCAAATGTGAGCAACAACACCGGTATCAAATATCCAGGACCTACTACGAGCGCTGGCAAGGTACACATCAATAACAAGTATGTCACATATACTTTTGACGTTGCCGACCTTCTTGTACGCTAAGTACTTGGGGCAATTCCGCTTCCAGTGTCCGGTTCCCTTGCAGTAGTAGCACTCAGTCTCAGGCTTAGGTCCTTTCTTTGACTTCTTCCCGGCAGCTGGCTTACCGGGCGCGGCAACAACTTTGCCGTCTTTCTTGAAGCTTTTCTTACCCTTGCCCTTCTTGAAACTGGTGGTCTTATTGACCATCAACACTTGATGCTCTTTCTTGATTTCTACCTCTAGAGATTTCAGCATTGAATACAACTCGGGAATAGTCTTATCCATCCCTTGCATGTTGTGATTCATCACAAAGCCTTTGTAGCTAGGTGGAAGCGACTGGAGGATTCTATTAATGACCGCATCATCCGGAAGTTCAACTCCCAGCTGAGTCAAGCGGTTGTGCAACCCAAACATTCTGAGTATGTGCTCACTGACAGAAATATTTTCCTCCATATTACAGCTAAAGAACTTATCGGGAACTTCATATCTCTCGACCCGGGCATGAGCTTGAAAAACAAGTTTCAGCTCCTCCAACATCTCATATGCTCCGTGTTGCTCAAAACGCCTTTGGAGCCCTGATACTTCGCCTATTTTTGTGACCGATAAGGATTATGAATTGCTAGGATTATCAAAACGCCTTTGGAGCCCTGATACTTCGCCCTGATGCTAGGATGAAATACGACCCGAAGTTTGCTACTTCGCCTATTTTTGTGACCGATAAGGATTATGAATTCTCTGTCAACCCTGAGTTAATCACTCTCGTCGAATATGATCCTTTTCATGGTTATGAATCTGAAACGGTTGTAGCCCATCTTACCAAACTACACGATATAGCCACCCTATTCACGAGTGAGGAAAATATCCGCCACTACTGTATCCTTAAGCTGTTTCCTTTCTCGCTAAAGGATGATGCTAAGACCTGGTTCACTTCTCTTGCTCCTGGTTGTGTGCGTAGCCCCCAGGATATGATCTACTACTTCTCTGAGAAATATTTCCCTTCCCATAAGAAGCAAGCTGCCTTGCAGGAAATATACAACTTTGCGCAAGTTGAAGAAGAGAGTCTCCCACAAGCTTGGGGGAGGCTCGTCCAGCTGCTGAATGCTTTGCCTGATCACCCTCTTGAGAAGAATGAAATACTTGATATCTTCTATAATGGACTTACCGATGCTTCCAAAGACCACCTAGATAGTTGTGCTGGTTGTGTTTTTAGGGAAAGAATTGTAGAACAAGCTCAGATCCTATTGAATAATATCTTGTGCAATGAGAATGCTTGGACTATTCCCGAACCACCTCCAAAGCCAACTCCGAAGAAAAGAGGTATTCTATTCCTCAGTCCTGAAGATATGCAAGAAGCTAAGAAATCTATGAAATAGAAAGGCATTAAATCTGAAGATGTCAAAAATCTACCACCTATCAAAAAGATCCATGGTCTTGATAACCCGATACAGGTAGTAGAAGTAAATTCTCTGTGTAGATTCAATGAGAGTGATATTCCTTTTGATAAACTTGCTAGCTTATGCCTGGATGAATTTGATAACTTTGTTGCCAAACAACAGAGTTTCAATGATTATGTTAGCAGACAACTGGAACAGAATGCTCGTATGCTTAGTCATTTAAGTGCTTGTGTGGACAGAAATGTCAGTGATCTTAAGCTCTTGAGTAAACATGCCTCTATGGTTACTACTCAAGTAGGACAAGTACTTAAGGTTCAAAATGACTTGCTCAATGAGATGAATGACAATTCTGTTAGAGTCGTCACTAGAGGCGGTAGAATGACCCAGGAACCTTTGTATCCCGAGGGTCATCCTAAGAGAATTGAACAAGATTCTCAAGGAGTTAGCATTGATGCACCTAGTCATCCTAAAAACAAGAAGAGAGATGATAGGAACTTGCACGCTAGCAACCCTGTTGCTGTTACACCCGAGAGATTCCAAATGATGTCTCTGTTTGTGATGCTGAAACACAATCTGGTGATGAACATGAGCATAATGATAATATCAATAGTGATGTTCATGTTGATGCTCAACCTAGAAGTGATAAGAATGTGGAGATTGAACGTGTTGATCTTGATAACCCACAACCTAAGAATAAGATATACGATAAGAATGACTTCGCTGCTAGGAAACATGGTAAAGAAAGGGAACCATGGGTTTAGAAATCCATGCCCTTTCCTCCCAAACCATCCAAGAAAAAGGATGATGAGGATTTTGAGCGATTTGTTGAAATGATTAGACCTATGTTTCTGCAAATGCGTTTGATAGATATGCTCAAAATGTCTCCGTATTCTAAGTACATGAAGGATATTGTGACTAATAAGAGGAGGATACCTAAGGTTGAGATTTCCACCATGCTTGCTAACTATACCTTCAAGGGTGGAACTCCTAAGAAACTAGGTGATCCCGGAGTGCCCACTATACCTTGCTCCATTAAAGGCAACCACGTTAGAACTGCTTTATGCGATCTTGGAGCCGGTGTTAGTGTTATGCCTCTCTATTTATACCGTAGACTTGAATTGGATAAGTTGACACCCACTAAAATGTCTTTGCAAATGGCCGACAAATCAACCGCTTTTCCTATCGGCATTTGCGAGGATGTGCCTCTTGTGGTTGCTCACGTTACTATCTTAACGGACTTTGTTATTTTGGATATTCCCGAGGATGATGCCATGGCGATCATCCTTGGAAGACCCTTTTTAAACACTTCGGGGGATGTTATTGATTGCAACAAAGGAAATGTCACTTTCCATGTTAGCAGTAATGAGCATACGGTGCACTTTCTGAAGAAACAATATCGAGTACATTGCATCAATGCTATCGAAAAAACTTCATCGATTCTTATTGGGAGCTTTGAATGCCCTATACCTCTTGTCAAGATGAAGTATGATTTGCTTGTTGGGGATATTCACATCCCCATTGAGGTAACCTAGTGACTGTTCGGAAATTCTCCGTTTTCTTTTGCGATTCGAAAAAGTTTGTCAAGGAGACTTGATCAACCTCATTGACGGATTTCTTTCGATGACCATGAGACGGATGAATCGAGGAGTCACAAACCTCTGTTCCAAGCTTTCACCTTCGGTTGCTTAGAAGAAAAATGATAGATTTAGTTTAGTTTTCCCTATTTTTTGTTTTAGCGTCCCGTAGAAAAGTACCCCGAAAATAAAAGTTCTCCGAATGCCGTGAAAATCAAGTATGATTTTTTCTGGAATTTTTGAAAAATACTGAGACGAAGAGCTAGTCAGGGGGCTGCACCAGTGGGCCACTAGCCCTGGAGGCGCGGGCATCCCCCTAGCTGCACCTACCAGGCTTGTGGGGCCCACGTGCACCCCCTCCACTCATTCTAGCTCCCATCTGCTTCTCCTACCTCCAGAAAAAATCGTTTCGCAGCTCAAACCCGTGTTCTTGCTCTTCTTGCTGGGATTTTCGATCTCCTTGTGCAAAGCACCATTCACCAAACTATTTGGGGAAATTATTCCTTGGTAAGTGACTCCTCCATTGGTCCAATTAGTTTTTTCTCTAGTACCTTATACATCGCATATTTTTCCTGCCTTGGTGACCCTGTTCTTGAGCTTTGCATGCTAATTTTAGCTGGTCCCAAGTAGTTTTGATGCGTAATATGGCCTCTAGGAACTTGTGGGAGTAATTGCTACGAGTTTTGTTGGGCCTTGTTCACTTTTCCTTAGAGTCACTGAAAATTTCAGAAAAGGAAGATGTTCAGGAGAAACTATCATGGTGGTTCCTCAAGCAAGAGAGGTCCCCGTCTCGTGATTCGGGAGCCCGATCCTTACCAACCAAGGAACGCACAGGTACAACCATGTGAATGGCCTTCTGATGAATTCATGGTTGAGGCAGGTTTCAAAGACGAGTTTGATACACTTGTTCACAACGTCGGACTCGAAGAATTCATCTCCGATAAATGTGAACAATATGTTACTCTCACCGCCTCTTTTGTTCGTAGATTCAAATTTTCAGCTGGACGTGACACATCCGTACTATTTGATCTCTATGACAAATCGTATACCATGGATTTGGAGGATTTCAATAGAATTTGCAAGATACCTGTTTGGGGTAGTCTCAATGATTGTCCTAAATCTTCGGTTAGAGATTTTTTCTCTGGTATAACTGTTGGAGAAACTAGAGATATTACGCAGGCTACCATGGGGAGCATTCATTTTCCCGCCTTGCATTACTTTGCCCTCTTCATAGGCAGACACATTAATTGCAAGATTGAGCATTGTCACCTCTACGCACCCGACCTTAGTATTCTTAAGAGCGCAGTTACGAGTGATAGAAGTTTCAACATGGGAGCTATAATAGCAAGGAGACTGAATAATAATGCTAATGAAGGGGATTTATTTGGTGGGATCTATGCCACTCGCATAGCAAATTTTCTTGGAGTACCCATCCGCGAAGGAGATCCCCCGCTCCATACAACTTTCCTTGATCGCGCCGCTTTGACACGCTATGAGTTCCTTGAGAGGGATGATGAATCCCTCATATACCGTTTAATATTTAACCGGCAACGTGTTTTCCATATCATCCTTCCTACTCCTGCCTTCTTTGACTTTCAGGTAAAACAGAGATATTACATAACCAGAGGAGAGGCAGAGGAGTATGAGAGGGAGGCAAAGGCTGCTCGTCTCCGCGAGGCAGCTATTCAGGCAGTGGTTGCAGCGCTCCCGTACAACCCCCATTATGATTTTTGGTATCGCCCGGACCATCCATGGGAGTAGACCAACTTAGGCCAAAATCCTAAGCTTGGGGGAGTACGTGTTTCTCACCGACTTTATATTCTTGCTCACACTTTCACTTTGTTAGTCGGTGTTCACACTTTGCCACTGTATCATCCATGCTAGTTTATTTTCCTTTTCTTTTTCTCGCTTTCTTTTCGTGTGTTTGTCTAGTTTGAGAAAACCCAAAAGATTTTCTTTTCTTCTTTTGCTTGTTGGGAGCTTTCCTGTGTAAATAGTTTTCTTTTTCTTTGGGTGAAGGTAGAAGACCATGGTTACAATGTTTAGTGGATCTCGCATGCATATCTGTTTATCTGGCAAAGAGCCATATTACTTTGTTTTCTCCTTTGTGTTTGCTTGCAGATTCCATCTTAGTCCAATGCACGAGCACTCTTATTATTGTTCACATCATTCCGTCGTGCAAGTGAAAAGCAATAATGACGATATATGATGAAGTGACTGAGCCTCGAAAAGCTGGTATGAACTCGATCTATTTTGTTTTTGTAAATATGACTAGCTCATCGTTCCTGATTCAGCTTTGTTGTGAGAGAAACATGTTTGCAATGACAACTTAGAGATCATAGTTTCTGATGCCATGCTTAATTAGCTAGGAGCTTATAATGGTTTGTCTTGGATGCCAACATGAATATTGAGATGACTATGATGTAGTATGATAGGATGGTATCCTCCTTTGGATGATTCAAGTGGCTTGACTTGGCACATGTTCACGCATGTAGTTGAAACAAAATCAACATAGCCTTTATGATATTCATGTTCATGGTGATTTATGTCCTACTCATGCTTGCACTTCACTTTGGTTAATCTCAATGCATTTTGATGACTGTTGTCGCTATCTAGTTGGCCGCTTCCCAGTCTTTTGCTAGCCTTCACTTGTACTAAGTGGGAATACTGCTTGTGCATCCACTTCCATAAACCCAAAGTTGTTCCATATGAGTCCACCATACCTACCTATATGCGGTATCTACAAGCCGTTCCAAGTAAATTTTCATGTGCCACTCTCTAAATCTTCAAGAAATAATCTGTTTTGCTTGCCCGAACCGCTCATGTGGTGACAGGGGGCTATCAGTATCTTACATGCTAGGCGTGTTATCCTCGATATGTGTTTATTCACTATCATTCACGAGAAAGGGGCCGATAATTGGAATGCCCAGTTCCATGCTCAAGTTAAAAAGACAATTGCAAACAAAACTCCCCATGGATTGATGTTGGTATGGACGACACCTGAGTATTCGACTAGTCATGGAGTGTGATTGGTTGGTGGTGGGGGAGTCAAAACTTTACTTTTCTGTTTGGGAACTGCCTATAGCATGTGTAGCGTGGAAGATGGTGAAAACGCTTAGTCATTGCGTTGACAATGAAAGCATGCCACCCGAAATTATTATCTGTGTTTCCAAAGCTTGAGCTCTGGCACCTCTGCAAATCAATGCTTCCCTCTACGAAGGGCCTATCTATTTATGTTCCTGTTGAGTCATCCTCTTCTTATAAAAGCACCAATTAGAGAGCACCTCTGTCATTTTTATGCTTTGCTTTTCACTGTGATTGAGTATGACTGTGACTGGATCTTCTTTGCCATGAATTACAGTGTTTAGTCAGCCCTTGGTCTTTGAAGGTGCTCTGCATTTATGTTTTGCGGTCTCAGAAAGAGCTAGCGATATATCATCTGTTCGCACTGCTTCATGATTGTTTTGATTGAAGTGTTGACGTTTGAAACTTATTATTATTTGCTCGCTAGTTGATTATGCCATTGATATGAGTTTACCGTAAGACCTAGATGTCATTTGCTTATGTGGTTAGCTTGTGATCTTGCTGAAATTCTGGATATGAGTTAGACATAGTTGCAACAACAAGATCAAACAGAGTTCGTAAAAGTTTTTCTTTTGTCTCTTTCAGTTTGTCAACTGAATTGCTTGAGGACAAGCAAGGTTTTAAGCTTGGGGGAGTTGATACGTCTATGTCGTATCTTCTTTTCCAAACTCTTTTGCCCTTGTTTTGGACTCTAATTTGCATGATTTGAATGGAACTAACCCGGACTAACGCTGTTTTCAGCAGAATTGCTATGGTGTTGTTTTTGCGCAGAAATAAAAGTTCTCGGAATGACCTGGAAATTCACGGGGATTTTTTGTGGAATATATCAAAAATACTGGCGCAAGAATCAACGGAAGAAGTGGAGCGTGGAGCCCACAAGCCCACCAGGCGCGACCCCCCTGGCCGCGCCTGGTAGGCTTGTGGGGCCCACGAAGCTCCACCGCCTCCAATCTCAGGTCTATTTAGCCCCTTTCGTCCGGAAAAAATCAAGGAGAAGAGTTCATCGTGTTTTACGATATGGAGGCGCCGCCACCTCCTGTTCTTCCTTTGGAGGGCACATCTGGAGTCCGTTCTCGGCTCCGGAGAGGGGAGATCGTTGACATCGTCATCACCAACCTTCCTTCATCGCCAATTCCATGATGCTCTTCACCGTTCGTGAGTAATCTCATCGTAGGCTTGCTGGACGGTGATGGGTTGGATGAGATCTATCATGTAATCGAGTTAGTTTTAACGGGGATTGATCCCTAGTATCTACTATGTTCTGAGATTGATGTTGCTACTACTTTGCCATGCTTAATGCTTGTCACTAGGGCCCGAGTGCCATGATTTCAGATCTGAACCTATTATGTTGTCACCAATATATGTGTGTTCTCGATCCTATCTTGCAAGTTGTACTCACCTACTATGTGTTATGACCCGGCAACCCCGGAGTGACAATAGCCGGAACCACTCCCGGAGATGACCATAGTATGAGGAGTTCATGTATTCACTAAGTGTTAATGTGTTGGTCTGGTTTTTATTGAAAGGAGAACCTTAATATCTCGTAGTTTCCATTAGGACCCCGCTGCCACGGGAGGGATGGACAATAGATGTCATGCAAGTTCTTTTCCCTAAGCACGTATGACTACATACGGAATCTTGCCTACATTACATTGACGAACTGGAGCTAGTTACATATCTCTCCGTATTATAACTGTTGCATGATGAATAGCATCCGGCATAATCATCCATCACCGATCCAATGCCTACGAGTTTTTCCTACTGGTCCTTGCTACGTTACTTTGCCGCTACTGCTGTCACTGCTGCTACCGTTACTCTGTTGCTAATGCTGTTACTCTGCTGCTACTGCTGTTACTTTGCTGCGACTGGTTACTGTTGCTACTGCTGCTATCATACTACCTTGCTACTGATACTTTGCTACGGATACTAAATCTTTCAGGTGTGGTTGAATTGACAACTCAAGTGCTAATACTTGAGAATATTCTTTGGCTTCCCCTTGAGTCGAATCAATAAATTTGGGTTGAATACTCTACCCTCGAAAACTGTTGCGATCCCCTATACTTGTGGGTTATCAATCCCCGGTTCTAAACTGTAAAGCATGCCGCACTAAACTAGAGAGTAGTCATCACTCCGCGACTGCCAAGCATTCCTAACGTCCTGGGTTGCCGTGGGAATGGGAGGATCACCTAGTAGTGCATCAAGGACATATGCCTTCTTGGAAGCCATGAGGATGAGCTTTAAGTTACGAGCCCAGTCCGCATAGTTGCTCCCATCGTCTTTCAGCTTGGTTTTCTCTAGGAGCGCTTTGAAGTTGAATGGGACATTTGCGTTGGCCATTGGATCTACAATATTTGTAAAGACAATTTTAGACTAAGTTCATGATAATTAAGTTCATCTAATCAAATTACTAATGAACTCCCACTTAGATCGACATCCCTCTAGTCATCCAAGTGTTACATGATCCACGTCGACTAGCCCGTGTCCGATCATCACGTGAGACAGACTAGTCATCAATGGTGAGCATCTCCATGCTGATCGTATCAACCGTACGACTCATGCTCGACCTTTTGGTCTCCCGTATTCGAGGCCATGTATGTACATGCTAGGCTCGTTGAGTCAACCTAAGTGTTTTGCGTGTGTAAACTAGCTTACACCCGTTGTATGCGAACGTTAGAATCTATCACACCCGTTCATCACGTGGTGCTTCGAGATAACGAACCTTCGCAACGGTGCACACTTCGGGGAATACTTATCTCAAAATTTTAATGAGGGATCATCTTATATTTGCTACCATCGTTCTAAGCAATAAGATGTAAAACATGATAAACATCACATGCAATCATATAGTGACATGATATGGCCAATATCATCTTGCTCCTTTGATTACCATCTTTGGGGCACCATGATCATCATCATCACCGGCATGAGACCATGCTCTCCATAATCATGATCTCCATCATTGTGTCTCCGTGAAGTTGTCACGCCAACTATTACTTCTACTACTATAGCTAACCGTTAGCGATGAAGTAAAGTAATCAACATGGCTTTGCATCTCATACAATAAATTAAGACAACTCCTATGGCTCCTGCTGGTTGTCATACTCATCGACATGCAAGTCGTGAATCCTATTACAAGAACATGATCAATCTCATACATCACATATGTAACATCACATCGTTTTGGCCATATCACATCACATAGCATACCCTGCAAAAACAAGTTAGACGTCCTCTAATTGTTGTTGCAAGTTTTACGTGGCTGGTTTGGGTTTCTAGCAAGAACGTTTATCACCTACGTGACAGCCACAACGTTGATATGCCAATGCTATTTACCCTTCATAAGGACCCTTTTCATCGAATCCAATTCGACTAAAGTGGGAAAGATAGACACCCGCTAGCCACCTTATGCACCAAGTGCATGTCTGTCGGTGGAACCGGTCTCACATAAGCGTACGTGTAAAGTCGGTCCGGGCCGCTTCATCCCACAATATCGCCGAAAAAACATAAGACTAGTAACGACAAGCAAGTTGACAAATCAACGCCCACACCTTTTGTGTTCTACTCGTGCATAGAATCTAGGAATAGAACCTTGGCTCAGATGCCACTGTTGGGGATCGTAGTAATTCCAAAGAAAATTCCTATGCCATACAAGGATCTATCTATGGAGAACCCTGCAAAGAGAGAGGTTGTAGAGCATCTTCATACCTTTGAAGATTGCTAAGCGGAAGCATTACTATGAACGCGGTTGATGGAGTCGTACTCGCATCGATTCAGATCGCGGTGGATTCCGATCTATGTGCCGAACTACGGCACCTCCGCGTTCAACACACGTATATCCCGGTGAAGTATCCCACGCCTTGATCCATCAAGGAGGAGGGAGAGGTTGAGGGTGAGCTACGGCAGCATGACTACGTGGTGGTGGTGGACCTACGAGGTTCTCCGGCAGAGCTTCGCCAAGCTGTGCGGAGGACGAGGAGAGAGAGGTGTAGGGCTGCACCGGGAGAGGAAGAAATTGTGTCGTCAATCAGCCCCAATACCCCGGGTATTTATAGGAGGGAGGGAGAGAGGGTGCACACCCCTAGGGTTCCCTCCCTAGGCGTGGCGGCAGCCCTAGATGGCCAGGAAGGCGGCGGCCAAACACGGAGAGGAGGGTGGTGCCTTAGGTGGGCCTTGGGCCCCTCCTGCGCCTAGGGTTTGCCCCCTTCCTCCCTTGCCACACATTGGGCCTAGGTGGGAGGCGCACCAGCCAACTCTGGTCTGGTTCCCTTTCACCTTTTGGCCCATGCCAACCTTTGGTGCTGGTGGCCCCTCCCCGTGGACCCTCGGAACCCTTCCGGTGGTCCCGGTACGTTACCGGTGATGACCGAAACATTTCCGGTATCCAAAATCTCACTTCCTATATATAAATATTTACCTCCGGACCATTTTGGAGCTCCTCATGACTTCCGGTATCTCATCCGGGACTTCGAACAACCTTCGGTAACCACATACACTATTTCCCTATAACACTCGCGTCATCGAACCTTAAGTGTGTAGACCCTACGGGTTCGGGAGACATGCAGACATGACCGAGACATCTCTCCGGCCAATAACCAATAGCGGGGTCTGCAGGTTGGTTCCCACATGTTCCACGAAGATCTCATGGATGAACCACGATGTCAAGGATTCAATCAACCCCGTATGTAATTCCCTTTGTCTATCGGTATGATACTTGCCCGAGATTCGATCATCGGTATGCCTATAGCTTGTTCAATGTCGTTATCGGCAAGTCTCTTTACTCGTTCCGTAACACATCATCCCGTGGCTAACCCCTTAGTCACACCAAGCTCAATATGATGATGGATTACCGAGTGGGCCTAGAGATACCTCTCCGTCACACGAAGTGAAAAATCCCGGTTTCGATTCGTACAACTCAACACACACTTTCGGAGATACCCGTAGTGCACCTTTATAATCACCCACTTACGTTGTGACATTTGGTACAACCAAAGCACCCATACGGCATCCGGGAGTTGCACAATCTCACGGTCTAAGGAAATGATACTTGACGTTAGAAAAGCTTTAGCAGACGAACAACCCGATCTAGTGATATGCTTAGGATTGGGTCTTGTCCATCACATCATTCCCCAATTATGTGATCCCGTTATCAATGACATACAATGTCCATGATCAAGAAACCATGATCATCTATTGATCAACGAGCTAGCCAACTAGAGGCTCACTAGGGACACATTGATCTATATATTCACAAATGAATTACGGTTTCTGGTTAATAAAATTATAGCATGAATAATAGACAATTATCATGAACTGGAAATATAATAATTACTACTTTATTATTGTCTCTAGGGCATATTTCCAACAGATATACCTTATGATCGAATTCTTTACCATTTTCTTCAATGCACAGGTGGTCGTTTGTTGGCCTTGTCATATTGTAGCCTTTAAAATCTTGCATGCCAAACTTCTCGAGGTTGTCCTTAAGGTACTTCTCGTGTGATATGAAGATCCCATTTGGTTGGTGTCAAATCTGAATCCCTAGAAAGAACTTCAACACTCCCATCTTATACATTTGATATTGCTCTTGCATCTTGAAGCTAAACTCATCACTGTATTGATTATTAGTGCATTTGAAGATAATGTCATCAACATAGATTTGTCACACAAATAGTTCACCATCATATGATTTAGTGAAAAGAGTGGGATCGAGTGAACCAGGTTTGAAGCCTTTCTCCTTGAGAAATTCTTTGAGTGTGTCATACGAGGCCTTTGGTGCTTGCTTGAGGCCATACAATGCCTTGTTGAGCCGGTAGACCATGTTGGGGTGTTTTAGATCTTCAAACCCTGGTGGTTGAGCAACATATACTTCTTCCTCAATCTTACCATTGATAAATGAACTTTTGACATCCATTTGGTTTAAGCATATATCATGATGGTTAGCATAAGCTAGCAATAAGCATAGGGCTTCAAGTCTAGCCACATGTGTAAAGGTTTCATCAAAATCAGTACCCCCAACCTGTGTGTAGCCTTGAGAAATAAGCCGAGCCTTGTTTCTCACCACTTGGCCACATTCATCTTGCTTGTTGCTATAGATCCACTTTGTGCCGATGACATTGTGCTTGCGTGGATCGGGACACTTGACTAGCTCCCATATGTTGTTGAGCTTGAATTGATGAAGCTCTTCTTGCATGGTTTGAATCCATTCCGATTCCATGAAGGCTTCATCTACTTTGGTGGTATCTAAGATCGACACAACAACAAAGTGCCCATAAAAGTTAGCCAATTGGTTAGCTCTTGAGCGAGTGAGAGGACCTGGTGCATTAATGTTGTCGAGCATCTTCTTGATTTGAACTTCATTTGCCACACGAGGATGAGCAGGTCGAAGACTTTGGTTCTGCTCAGAGCATTGTCTTCATCAGCAACATTATCTTTAGGAGCAACATTGTCTCCGTGATGAGCTGGTGGAGGAATGATGAATTGCTCGACTACTGGTTTCTCAGGTATGATTTCACCAGTGCCCATCAGCTGAATAGCTTCATCTAAAGGAAGTTCATCTAGCACACGAGGCATGTGCTCTTTCTGCGAGCCATTAGTTTCATTGAACCGCACATCTACAGTTTGAACAATTTTATTGTGGAAAATGTTCAAGACTCTATAGGAGTGCGAGTCCATTCCATAACCAAGCATAAGACCCTCATGTGCTTTCGATGCAAATTTTTGCCTGTGGTGTGGATCTCTAATCCAACATGTTGCACAGAAGACTTTGAAATAACTTATGTTGGGTTTCTTATAAGCTAGTAGCTCATATGAGGTTTCTTGAGGAATTTATGAAGATATACCTTGTTGATGATATGGCATGCAGTTTCAATGGCTTTAGGCCAAAATTTTCTTGGCGCCTTGTATTCATCAAGCATGGTGCAAGCTGTCTCAATAAGTGTCCTATCCTTGCGGTCCACAACATCGTTCTGCTGTCGTGTGTATGGAGGAGAGAACTCATGAGTGGTACCTAGAGAGTTAAGAAAGGTGTCCAGTCCTGTGTTCTTGAATTCTGTTCCATTGTCACTCCTAATATGCTTGATCTTGACATTTTAGTTGATCATGCATTTGTTTGCAAAGCGACTGAATACATCATGCACTTCACTACTCTTATAAAGTAAGATGTGCACCCAGGTATATCTAGAGTAATCATCAACAATTACGAAGCCATATAGATTTGCAGTGGTAGAGAAAGTGGAATAGTGAGTGGGGCCGAATAAGTCCATGTGAAGTAGCTCGAAGGGACTCGAAGCCGTCATAATAGTCTTCGAGGGATGTTTAGCCCTAGTCATCTTTCCGTCTTCACACATATGGTCCTTCTTGAACTTGACACCCTCGAAGCCAGTGATGTGATTCTTCTTGGTGAGTGTATGCAAGTTCCTCATACCAGCGTGTACTAGCCGTCGATGCCATAGCCAACATTCTGAAGCCTTTACTAGAAGACATGTTTCGACCTGTGCTCCTACAGAGAAGTCTACCATGTGTAGATCACCTCTTCGAAAACCTTCAAAAACTTTGGTTTTGTGAGGGGCCATTAGTACAATGCATCGAAATTTTCGAAAGATGACAAGCATGTCAAGGTCATAGAGCATGGAGAGAGACGTTAAGTTGTATGCAAGGGATTCGACAAGCATCGCATTTTCCATGTGCCCATCCTTTGATATAGCAACTCTACCTAGTCCCAGCACCTTGCTGCTGCTTTTGTCATCAAAGATGATATGATCTTTGGTTGGAGGTTGAAGAGTTGACTCCATCAATAAGCTTTCATCACCAGTCATGTGACTAGTTCATCCACTATCCATGATCCATTCAGTTGGACTGAATTGGTCTTCGTACATTGAGAATTAGTCTTATTCACCAAGGCATGCAGCAACACCATGCATTGATGAAGATATTGCAGTGATAGAAGTAGTAATACTAGATGACATAAATGGTAAAACTGTTTTCATTTGTTTTCTTGCATCCAGACAAGAATGTTTTCGGTTCCTAGAGATAGTATTCAAGTTAGGCTTCATTCTCTCTAGATACCTGATGCTGCTTGAAGATATTAGTTCTTCTTAACAACCCACATCCCTGAGGGGTGGCCTAGATGCAATAAGACGTAAAGCAATATCAGAGAACTTAGGCAATGTAGCCCTAATAGCATGTTTCATGGGAGGGTTATAATACTCAAATGAATATGCAGAGAAGTTTTTAGTTGGGTGAACATAATGGTTCATGCCATAGTGATGATATTCATGAGTCTTTTGGGTCCTTCCCTGCGAAACATAGACGTTACTGTGATCATATGAAGACTTTTGTCTTCTCGAAGACATTGATCTGGTCAATGTCTTCTTCTTGAGAGATGTCGTTGTGACATTTACTGGAAGCTTCTCAAGAAGACATTTGGGAACCCAAATCCTCTTCATGGGTGAACCATTCCTGGAGTTATTTCGAACGAACCTAGCAAATACTTCACCATTTTAACATTTGAACAGTTTGTAGTTGGAACCAAAGGATTCATCAATATGATAGTATTAGCACAAGTAAAGCGGGATAATGTGGATGGATCAACTCTGGGTCCCTTTGCAGCAACCCATGTGGTTTTGGGGTACTGCTCAGGCTTCCAGTAATATCCATTTGCATTGATGTTTCTATCGAAGCCCACACCCTCTTTCCTATGTTTTTTGTTCAGGATTGTCTTCTTGAGGACATCACACAAAATATGATGTCCCTTTAGACTTTTGTACATACCTGTCTCAACCAATGTCTTCAACATGTCGTTGTCATCAGTGATAGCAGTGGTTTCCTCAGACGATGGGTTAGATACCATAGATATAGTTGAAGATATTGCATTTTCATAAGCATTTGAACATTCAGTAGTGGAATTATTATCCTCACAAGCAAGGCATTTGAAGCATGGAGCATCAAATTCATCCTGAGCGGTACCGATCTGTTCAGCAAGGAGTGAGTCACTTTCCTTCCGAAGATCCTCATAGGCCTCTTTCAACTTCTCAAGATCAAGTTTTCTTTGAAGATATTCAAGAGAAAGCTTCTCATCATCAGTTGAGAGAGAGTCGTGAAGATTTTGGAGATCCTCAAACCTTGAATAAAGATCAAGCATATCTTTTGCCATATCTTCGTTTAGACTCATCTCAATGTGCAACAGGCCATTGCTTTTCTCCAGAGTCAGTTGCATTTTCTCCATATAAATTTTTTGTTTAATAGCAATTTTGATGTGGGCAGAATAGTTGGGTTTGGATTCGTATTCAGATTCACCAGCACTATCAGATTCATTTTCGCTTGAAGATGATGAGGCATAAGAAGATACCTTAGAAAGTTGGGCCATGAGGCAGATCGCAGGCTCATTTTGTACGTTGTTTTCCTTCATTTGATCAAGGTGCTCCGTGAAGCGAGTGATGAAGGAATCTTGACGAGTTGAGGCTCCTGCACAAATGTATGAGATCCTGCCCAGATAAGCTTCGAAAACCCTATACTGCATACAAAAATGAACCATGTCTTGGATAAGCATGAACATATGACTTTCTTGGCATGATCATCTAGCTGAGTGTATAGATGAATGTCTTTGTTAGTGGCATCGTTGCAAAGCTCTGAGATGCCACTATCAGTGATAGTCCATAGATCATCCTTCGATGCTTGAAGAACATTACTCATAAACTTCTTCCATAATGGATAGTTCGTGGCATCGAAGACATGGCACACTGTGAAAATGTTGATTATCCCTAAAGTCGACATAGCTAAAACTCCAGGTGGTTAAACCGAAACATAGAATATGGGAGTACCTTGCTCTCATACCAATTGAAAGTGCTAGTTATCGACTATAGGGGGGGGGGTGATTAGGTGATTTTTTGAAAAGCTTCAAAAGAGTAAATGTATTCAAAGTTAAGCGAAAGCGATACATGATTAGGTAGGGATAAGTATCAAGGATCCATGCAAAGCATGCAATACTACGAAGACAACCAATTCATGCAAGGTATAGTTATCATTCACACTAAGATATATCATAGATAAACTTAGGAAGTGTAAAGGTAAACAGAGTTGGGAATGTCTTCGGAGAATGCCTTCGGGATAGATGATCAAGCATTGGCTTCACAATATAAAGTAAAGAGAGTGCATGATAGAACGAGTAGCTTGACAAAGACATATGATTTGTTGGACCAGTTCCAGTTGTTGTGACAACTATATGTATGGTTGGGGAGGCTTAGACAACGCCCAAATACTCAGGTATATTAAGGGGAGACTTCCGAAACCCATACAAACTTGGTCACTCGTCAATACACAATGACTCTTGGATTGATCTAGATCATGGTCACCCGACAATCCACAATGACTCTTGGATGCACTAGACCACGACACCTAACCGTCTCGAATATCATAATCTTCAAGTGTAACAAGTCTTCAGTTATCTCAGAAAGGAATGACTTTGGTAATGCTCAAATACTGTGGCTCTAGGTGTTTGGGTTTGTCCTCGCGAGATAGTTCTCTCTCTCTAAATGTCTTCCACGTGGGTTGCTCCAAAACGACAATAGTCGTATCAACTCTCAGCAGCCACCAACTTATGGTGGAGGGTGGGCTATTTATAGCCAACATGCAACCCTACTTCACATGACCGAAATGACCCTGGGTCAATGGCCGACCGACACGTGTTCCAATGGTCGGATTTCAAACACACACACGACAACATTACTTGGGTTGGAAGTAATGCTGACTCAAATAGCTCTGGAAGAGATTTCCTCTCAATGTTTTCGCTCGAAGACATAGGTATATGCAGGTTGAGCATTAGGTCAGCACCTGACTTTGATCACATCGACCCCACTTAACAGTACGGTGGTTCTTATGACTCAGAAAGAAGAAACAAAACAAGAAAAGACTTCATCTTCGAGTTTCATTGTCTTCGAGCGATTATCTTTGTGCACCACCTATGGCTTCGGTCGTCATCAATCTCTTCAGACATTTTTGGGGGTCGTCTTCGACTGTTAAACCGAATCTCCAGGGACTTCTATCTGTGTTATCTTGTGAACTCTGACAAACACATTAGTCCCTCCACTACATTTGTCTTCAATACTCCAAAACCAACAAAGGATGGCACTAGATGCACTTACAACAACAAACCAACATCTCAAAGACAATTAAATGGTCGTTCAAAGCAAGGTAGACTACTCATGGCTTCAAGGCTTAGGCACATGTGAGGGAAGATGTAACAACCCGGAACCGACACTAGAGGCGACTTCTAGTTATTTCGATTTTTATTTGGTTGTTGCATTCATCATCGCATCATTCGCTTCATCCGCATTGCATCGGCACTCCGTCGTCATCATTTTTCAAAACTTACATCCTTTCGTAGTTGCCGGTTCTCTTCATTTCCGTCGTTGGCTGTTTCGGGACCAACCACACTCGCACACGCTTGCGGCATCGCTAAAATATTGCTTTTAAAAGTGTGTATAAAACTTTCTCAGAATGAGTTGAAAATTAACATGCAGTCTTTATATAGTGTACACTACTGGAATTGAGAAATTTTCCGTCTGCCATGGCTTTGCCGTCTGCGGACGCATGGCAAAGATACTCTTTGCCGTCAGCTGGCACAAAGCTGACGACAAAGAGGTGGATGATGGCAAAGGTTTTATTTGCCGTCGGCCACCTCTTTGCCGTCTGCCAGCGGACGACAAAGGTCCCAAAGGCGGACGGCAAAGGGTGGGTACACGGCAAAGCCCCCCCCCCAAACGACCGAAACCCACCCCCACCCACCCCACCCCTTTGCCGTCCACCACCCGGCCTTTGCAGACGACAAAGGGGATGTTTCCCTAACGGCTCGCCCCTGCCCCAGCCCGCTCCCCTAACGGCTCGCCCTGCCGACCCCCTTTCTCTCTCTCTCGCCGTATCCAACCCCTCTCTCTCATTTCTCCCTGCCAAGCCGCCGCCGCCGCCGGAGCTGCTCCGGCCCACCATCCTGCCTCGGCGCGCCCCATCCACAGCCGCCCCTGCCGCGACCCCCTCCTCCGCCTCGGCGCGCCCCCTCCACAGCCGCCTGTGCCACACCTCCGCCTCAACGCGCCCCCTCCACAGCAGCCCCTGCCGTCGACCCCCTCTCCTTCGCCCTCGCCGTCGACCTCCTCTCCTCCGCCCTTGCCGTCGACCCTTCTCCTCCGCCCTTGTCATCGACCCCCTCTCCTCCACCGCCACTGCAGCCGGCGCCCTTCCCCCGCCCGACGCCCCTACCCGCCCTGGCACCACACTGGCCAGGCCCCCACCGCCCCGGTACCCACTGCCCCGGCCGCCCACTGCCCCTGCAGGTAAGTTTTTTTTTCCTTTTTGGCTTTATTTCCTTTTTTTCCTTTTGAATTAGATAGTTAGTTTATTTTCTTTTTTTTGTTAAATTGGATAGTTAGTTTTTCTTCTTATGTTTTTTATGTTAAATTAGATAGTTAGTTTATTAGGTAGTAAAAGTAGATAGAAAAGAAAAAAATAGATAGAAAAAACTTAGAAGAAAATAAGAGAATAATAAACTAGAAGAAAGAAGAAGAAGAAGAAAAAAGAGGAGATGAGGAGAAAGAGAAAAGAAAGAAGAAGAAGAGGAGGAGGAGGAGGAGGAGAAAAAAGAATAATAATAATAATAATAATAATAAGATGGTCAAGAAAAAGAAGAGGAAGAAGAAGAAGAAGAAGAAAAAGAGGAGAGATGAGAAGAAGAAAGAAGAGGACCCTGACCGCCGGACCACGACCCCCGATGCCCGACGCCACCAACCCCCGACCCCCGACGCCACCGACACCCGACTCCCGACCCCCGACTCCCGACACCACTGACCCCCCACCCCCGACCCCCGACTCCCGACCCTCGACGCCCGACGCCACTAACAACCGACTCCCGATCCTCGACCCCCGACCCTCGACGCCACTAACCCCCGACCCCCGATGCCCGACGCCACTGACCCTCGACTCCCGAGGCCATTGACCCTCGACTCCCGACGCCACTAACCCTCGACCCTCGACCCCCGACGCCTAACGCCACTGACCCTCGACACCCGACGCCACTGACCCTCGACCCCCGACCCCCGACCCCCGACGCCACTGAACCTCGACCCTCGCCCCGACCCCCACCCCCGACCCCCGACACCTCTTTGGCCTTTTGTTGACCGAAAGGACCCCAACCCCGACGCAAGTGACCCTCGACCTCGACGACACTGACCCCTGACCACCGACGCAACTAACCCCCGACCCCCAACGCCACCGACACCCGACACCACCGACCCTCGACGCCACTAAGCCGCAACCCCGACACCTCTTCTGCCCACTGTTGAACGAGAAGGTGCTTTTTGGCCTTCTAGAGGCCAACGGGTCATAGTTTTGTAAATTATGAGTTAGGTCACATATTTTCCGATTATGTTCATTATGAAAACATCATATTTGTGTTGATCGGGCGAATTTCAATGTGCAGTTGTTCGACGACCTCCACGTGCGTTGGATGAGCTCCGCCCCTTCGTTTGTTGGTGAGCACAAATGACTTCTCCTCCTACCCCCTTAATTTGCTCTGTTCCGGTCTTCGTGCCGATGAAACTTGCTAGCTACAGATTTCTTCAATCATGAGTTTGCGTGACCAGTATGCGTCTCCCATTCGAAAGCGCGACATCTATAAATATGCAGGTCTTTGCATATTTATAACCACCATCCTTTCCAATTGTCCAACGTTATCCATGGACAGCCCGAGTATGTGTAGATTAGGTTTGTTTTCCCATATGCTATGCTCCGGATCCGATGCAGAATTTCATCAGTGCCTCCCTGTTGTTTTCCGGGTACACATGCTCTCTGCTTATTGCCGAGACGTGTATCCGGAGAACAGCGGGGAGGTGCTGCCGAAATTCTGCGTCGCATCTCGAGCAGAGCATGGGAAAACGAACCCAATCTACACATACTCGGGTGGGATTAGGACCTATCTTGACCTATTAGCGTGTAGGTTGCATGGACGTAATAAAACTGACAAACTTGATTAGCGGATGAATATAGATGATGAATTATATATTTATTTCTTGTGTGCCCATAGGTAGCTAGGCAACATGAGTGATCGTGCTTGGATGTACACTGATCACCCTAGTCAGAAAGACATGACCCATGAATGATTAACAAAAACGGGGGGGGGGGGGGGTTGTGAGAGCCGCATTTGCAAATGGCCAGCAAAAAACATGGTGCCCCTGTCCCAACTGTGACAACTGGAAAAAGCAGACAGAGTTTGAAATGGGTAAACACGTGCAGAAGTGGGATTTTACGCATCATTATACGGTGTGGACTTTTCATGGTGAGTCTGACCAACGTGCCAGAGGTGAGGTGATTCGTTGTCACACCGACGATCATGGTACCGGGATCGAAGACATGGTGCAAGACTTTGATGATGCTCGGGATTCGGACGATGAGATGGAGGAATCTGCAAAGGCCTTCTATGAAATGTTGGAGTCTTCAAAACGTCCTCTCCACGAACAGACTGAGCTTTGTCAGCTGGATGCCATCACGCAAGTAATGGCTCTGAAGGCTCAATTCAACCTAGGCAGAGAATGCTACGACGCGATGATGACGATATTTGGACGCTTTCTACCCAAAGGCCATGTACTACCTGCAAACCTGTACCAGTCAGAGAAAATACTCCGTGTACTTAAGATGCCCTATGAGAAGATACATGCCTGTGAGAATGGATGTGCCTTATTTAGGCTTGAGTATGCGGCCTTGAACTATTGCTCCATTTGGAATTCTTCCAGGTACATTGTGGTAGACAACAGTATGGGTAAGAAGAATCAGACCAAAATCCCCATTAGTATTTTTCCGTATCTGCCAATCGTACCAAGACTTGAACGTCTTTTCATGGTAGAAGAGACGGCCAGATAGATGACATGGCACAAATTTGGCAAAAGAACGGAACTAGATGCGGATGGGAACAAGATGCTAGTACACACTTCAGATGGTTTTGCGTGGAGGCACTTCGATGCATTACATAAGGATAAATCGGAGGATCCAAGGCATCTTAGAGTTGCCATCAGCATGGATGGGTTCAATGTGTATGGTATGACGACAACACAATATAGTTGTTGGCTTGTACTTGTCATTCCACTCAATCTCCAACCCGTTGAGATTATGAAAAGAAAGAACATTTTCCTTACGTTGATAATTCTAGGGCCCAACTATCTAGGGAAGAATATGAATGTGTACATGCAGCCGCTTAAGGATGAGTTGCAAGAAGCCTGGGATAATGGGATCAAGACCTATGACACCGCTACCAAAACAAATTTCAAAATGCATGTGTGGTACATGTACTCGACGCATGATTATCCGACGTTTTTGCTATTCGCTGGCTGGTGTGTGCATGGAAGGTTCCTGTGCACCACATGCAAGGCAACTCTTCAGTTTCGTTGGCTGCAGGCTGGTCGCCAGTTTTCTTGCTTCGACATGCATAGACAGTTCCTGGATCCTGACCATAAGTTCAGAAAAGACAAGAAGAATTTCATCAAAGGTAGAGTTGTCAAAAACACTTCACCAGCTGTGTTGACAGGCCAACATACCATTGATTAGTTAAACTCTCTTGAGCCTGGTCCTTGGCGACCAGGGTACTTCAAAGGGTATAATACGGAACATGCCTGGAGTCACAAGTCATGCTTATGGGATCTGCCTTACTTCAAAGACCTCCTTTGCCCACACAACATCAACGTGATGCACACTGAAAAGAATATTGCGGAGGCCATTTTTGGTACATTGTTCGGCATAGAGGGGAAGTCAAAAGATAATCCTAAGGCTAGAATCTACCTGGAGGCTCTATGTGATAGACCGTTACAAAACTTGCGACAACGGAAAGGAAAGCAAAGCATAGAGAAGCCAAAGGCATGGTTCAATCTTGAAAGGCCAGCTATGAGGGAAATGCTATTGTGGGTGAAAATGCGGTTGATGTTCCCCGATGGGTATGCTGCGAATCTAAAGAGGGGAGCGAGTCTTGAGAAATTGAAAATATTTGGTCTCAAGAGTCATGATTGGCACATATGGATTGAGCGGGTAATGCCGGTGATGTTGCGTGGCTTTATCCGTGAGGATGAATGGCCAGTACTGGCAAAGCTGAGCTATTTCTTCCGTTCTCTTTGTGCAAAAGAACTATCGCCTGGCGTGCTATATGAAATGGAAGAGTTGGCGGTGGAGTTGATCTGCAAATTAGAAAAGATCTTTCCACCGGGCTTCTTTAATCCAATGCAGCATTTGATTTTGCATCTCCCGACCGAGGCAAGATTGGGGGGCCCATTCAAAATCGATGGTGCTACTCAACTGAGAGGATGCAGAAGACACTTTGAGCTAAGTGTAAAAATATACATAGAATTGAAGCATCGATGGCTGAGGCATTCATTACTGAGGAGGCGACAAACTTCATGACAGCACACTACGAAGCCAAAAATCATCATTCGCATAACCCGAAGCCTCGGTACAATGATGGCGATCCAAAAAAGGTCGATCCAACCTCAACCTATTCAAAGGGAAGCTCGCACCATCCGGTGCTTCGAAAGGGAAATCGTTGGATGTCGAAGAATGGCGGACCATTTCATTGTATATCTTCACCAACCTAACAAAAGTGCGGCCGTACATCGAGTAAGTTCTTGGTAAATTATTGTTCCGCAATTCTAAGTCCTTTCAACTACTCTTATTCCCAGATATTTGATATATTCGATACGTCGCCGAATTCTCGGATGGAGCGGAGGGTATTTGATATAGTCGATACGTCGCCGAATTCTCGGATGGAGCGGTCATCGAAAAGGATTCTGTCGAAGAGTATGAGCTTCTCGCAAAGCATGGATGCTACTATCCCGGTTTCATCTCTTGGTTCAAACAAAGCATTAATGGGCCATTTGATTTCTTGATCTAATTTGCGGATAATGCATCCATTCTTTCGTATTAAACTTGTAGGCTGATGCAGAGTCTATGGACGCCGAGTTGAGACAAGTCGCTAATGGTTTTGACTATAAGGTCCATTCATTTAATAAGTACAACATCAACAGGTATCACTTTTGTACCTTTCGCAAAGAGCTATCTATGCCCGACCTAAGGACTACAAATTGTTCTGTCTTTGCTATCGGCGAAGGAGGCACCGAGTATTATGGAAGAGTTGAAGCAATTTATGAACTTCTATTCTATGGTGAAAACCCACCGACCGTCGTAGTCTTCAAATGTTATTGGTTTGAGCCGAGGGAGACTAGAAGGACTCATGAACATATAGGACTAGTCGAAATCAACCAAAACACTGCTGCTGGCTACGCCTATAGGGATTTCCTTGGAAAATATACAAAGGATTCCCCCGCGGCCTTGGAGCCTTGCGTTGGTGTTCCCTTGAAGAGGAAAGGGTGATGTAGCACAGCGGCGGTAAGTATTTCCCTCAGTTTAAGAAGCAAGGTATCAATCCAGTAGGAGGATCGCGTCAAGTCACAACTACCTGCACAAACACAGAGAGCTTGCACCCAACGCTATGAAGGGGTTGTCAATCCCTTATAGATTGTTTGCAAAGTGACAACTGAAAGCAAAAAGTAAACAAAGCAAAGTGAAAGTAAAAGCTGAGATGATAGTTGTGAATAGACCCAGGGGCCGTAGTGTTCACTAGTGGCTTCTCTCATGAAAGCAAGTAGACGGTGGGTGAATGAATTACTGTTGAGCAATTGATAGAACCGTGCAAAGTCATGACGTTATCTATGGAAATGATCATACTGTCACATCCCTGGAACTCTAATCAAGTATAGCATTGTGCTAATATCTTCTTTGCATTGCATCCAAGAAAGTTTCAACAAGATCAAAGCAAGTGGTGAAGCAAAACTCGAAAAACCCTAGCCACTTCTCAAATTCAAAGAAATTATAAACTTGTTCAAATCAATGAACCCAAAATGGCCTGAAGAAAAGTTCAACTTTTGTGATAATTCATGGAAGCAAATAAGCAGTGAAGAAAACTATTTTCATAACACATTTGGCATTTTATTTAAATGCAAAACGCTACTCGATTCAAGTTTAAATTTGAATTAAAAAACTTTAAGTTTTCAAAAATGCTGAAAACTTCACGAATGGTTGGATATATTCCAACAAATATTCTGGTGTGTTCAAAATATTTTTGGTAAACTATTTGGGAGCTGAAACAATTAGCAAACCAAAATAGTTAGTAAAACAGAAAACAAAACAGAAAAAAGGAAGAAGCACTTACCTCTCGCCCTGAGGAGGCCCAGCCCACCAAGGGCACCGGCGTCTTCTTCCTCCTGCCTTCTGGCAGAGGAGAGAACGCCCACGACGTCTCCTCCACCTCCTGCTTCGTCGTGGCACGCTCCGATGCTCCCCAGGACAGCGCGACAGCAGGGATAACCTACCTGAGCTCTTGCCTATCCATTCCCGTGCACCATTCCCCCTCTCCTCTCGGTTCTTTCCTCCCCTTCTGCCACCATTGACACGAGCTCGAGCTCGAGCTGCCCGTGCCTCTGGTCACTAGTTCTCTTCCCCGAGTGCCCCATTCGCTCAGCCTCGACGAGATGGTCCTTCCTGCAGAAGCCAAAGATCCCCCGAGCCCTGCAACGCCCATGGCACCATCGTCTTCATGCTTCGGCCGCCGGTGAGCTTCGATCGATTCGTCGCCTACAGCGCCTCCCCGAGCAAGCTAGCGCCACCACTGCACTCCCCGTGAGCTTGCGCAACTTTCCCCCAAGTTTTCCCCGTTGATCTCTTCCTCTAGGCCTAGTTCCACTAGAGCCCGACGAGGACCGCCGCTGCAGCTCGTCGCCGGTAGCCCTCCGGTGAAGGGTTGGTCAATCTGAGGCCACCAACAGCTTCAGGCCGTCGCGTAGATGCTTTAGGAGCTCAGCCCCGCGCGATTTGACCCTGTTTCCGATGACCTCGACGATGGCCGAGCTTTGGTCGCCGCCGAGCTCGTCGCCGGCGTCGATTCCGGCCACCCCAGCTCCTCGTGTTTACCCCATCGTGCGCGCCGTCGGGTGGCCGATCTCCTTGTGGTCTCCGCCGTGCGTTTGGTCGTCGGAGACGAGTTTCCGATGCCCTCCGCCGTACTGGTGGTCGCCGGAGGCTCCCCGCCGGCGAGGACGACCTCGCCGTCGGTGGATCTCAGCTGGCCTGAGCCACTGACGCATGGGGCCAGCCTGTGGAAGTTTAAGGTTAACAAAAATAAATTTAATTAATCTAATAAGTCACTAACATGTGGGTCCACTACTGTTAATTAGCTAATTAAGTTTAAAACTAATCTAAAACTAACCAGAGTCACTGACCAGTGGGTCCCACTGGTCAGGTTTGACTTTCAACGACCAGTTGGACCTGCTGATGTCATGCTGATGCAGTAAAGATTTTCTGATTTCAAAGAATTCCAGAAAAATGCCAAAACTTCTAAAAATCATAGAAATTAATGTGTAACTCCAATGAGAATAATTTATATACGAAAAAGTATCAGAAAAATCCAAGGAATCTGAATATGTCATTTTCAAACATGTTTGAAAATGTTACTGGACCAAACATGTAGAATAATGAATAAGTTAAATTTATAAATGCTATGGAGATGGAATTTGAAAATCATTTGAATTCCACTTCAACTGCTATGATCAAACATTGTTCAATCACAACCAGCAACTTAACATATCATTTCCATGCATGTTAAAAACAAGTTGATCTGAGCATCAGGTCGAATCAATTAAAATGGTATTCGAGAATACCTCGTTTGAAGTGACATTTGAATCTGATTCAAATCAACTTCAAACCTAATAAATGTTAGCCATAATAACATACCACCTTGCATCCTCATGCCATGCTCATGCATCATCTTGTTGCATATGATTGTTATTGATTGTTGTCATTTCTTTCGGTAGGCTCCCCTCCTTCGGATTCCACCAAATATCCGACTCACGGATGTTGTCCCTCTTCTGAGAAACAAGGCAAGCAACCATTTTGATCATCCCGATAAATCCCATGTTCTCGCTCCTGCACTTAATTATTGCATTAGGATCAAATACTCAAATGCTTTTGCCACGTTAGTTGAACCCACTTCCTTTGCATGACCTGTCTTTGTCACAGTAAATAGTTCAACCTTGCAACCTAGCATACCTGGTAGATGCTTGAGCCATGATGTGCCTTATCCTGCTATGCATGCTATGCTTAGAGTTGTTTATGGTCTGTCATCAGGGAGATGAACAGAATTGTGAGAATGTGTTCAGTAAGTAAAGGTTGTGCGTTGAACCTGATTTGGTAAAGATACCGGTGAAAGGCTATGTAGGAGTACATGGCGGGTTGTTTCATTGGAACCGTCCTTAGGAACTGAGTTCCGTGTATGTAATCCAAGACTAGATACTACCACACATCGGGATACTTAATTGACCCTCTCGACTTATTAATCGCTTAGTACTCGGTCCAGGAGTTGCAAGTAGTTTCTGGTGTTTATAGTCATGCTGGAGGCCGTGCATAGCGCTGATCTAAGAGGTGGGCTGTGATGCGGTAGGCAGTGGCACGGTGTACCAAGTGGCACCCGGATGGCGGGCTTGGGAACCCTGCGCACATCGTTTGGGGACGTGGCGGAAACCTCGGCCGGACTTCCGTGTGGGTTACCCTCAGATAGGCGATAGACCTGGACTAAGTATTAGCGTGGTTAACGGTCGTGGCCGACTCCTTCGCTCGACTTCTGCTTGAAGGTTGCCGAGGTGCATGACGTGCACATGGCGATAAGTGGCGAGAGTGTGTGTGACGAAGTACACCCCTGCAGGGTTATGATCTATTCGAATAGCCGTGTCCACGGATATGGACTACTTGGAGACATATTTTGTTCATAGATAACTTCAATGGCTACTCATAAAATTGTCAAGATAAGCGTGAGTGTCATGGACGGCATTCCCGTATGGATACGGAATGATTCCACGATGAAGTATTGTTGTGGTGTTAGTGGACTCGTGTGCGAGAAATCAAGTTTTCAAAATTATTTAAAAATGCAAGTTGTCTAGCCACGAGTCAAATGGTGGCTTTCCGCATGAAACCCCACAATTCCTTATTGATACTTGCATGAGTAGATAGTTATCCTAAAGTCTTGCTGAGTACCTCCGTACTCATGTTTGCTTAATATTTGTTGCAGAGGTTGTTAATGACCCTAACAGAGGGATCTTCCTAGACATCGACGATGACGAGTAGCTGGTATACCAGCTACAATCTGGCCCTAGGGTGGGTCTGTAGTATAGTCAGGCCATGTGCCTTCTAGTTTCATCTGTCTGTACTCAGACAGTTTGTCTACTTCCGCTGGCTTGTAACTTGAATGACTGCTATGATGGGTCGTGAGACCCCTACTGTGTAATATTATATGTGTGGCTCTTCTGAGCCTCTTAAATAAAGCTTGTATGTTTATGGTTATGTTGTGATGCCATCGATGTATCTATACATATCGGTATGCCATGCGTACGTGTGTCGTACTTGATATGTATGGGGTTCGATTACCTAGCCGTAGACTTTAGTAGCATTCCTTACAGGGAAATGCTCCTTTGTGATCCAACGAGCCATGGTAGCTCGCTACTGCTCCGGACACGTTGGTTGACCGGCGTGTGTCCTTCTTAGCTGCTGTGTCTGTCCCATTTGGGGAAATGTCACGTGATGTAATGGAGTCCTTGTAGCTTGCTACGACTCGTCTACATTCGCTGGTGACCGACACCTGCTTTATTGGGTCATGTATGCCTGTCCCTGTGCGGAAGTGCCACTTTGGTTTATGACTAGACATGTCGATCCGGGTTCTTTGTCATTGGACTGCTAGCGACATAATTGCATACGCGAGTCAAAAGGCGCAAACGGCCCCGACTAAGGTAAGGCTGCAGCCGTGGGGTTAACCGTGCGTGAGACCGCAAAGAGATGCGATGTGTTACATGCTGGATTCCTATGACTTAGGATCAGGGTCCCGACAACGTTGGTATCATAGCCTGACTGACTGTAGGACTACTAAGCTAAACTAGTCGAAGTTGAGTCTAGAATTGCTTTAGTTATATATAAGGGAATTGTTTGTGGAAGGGAACGTAAGACTCTTGTTCTCTTCTCAAGTTATTCTATTCTGGTCATCCTCGTCTTTTCTGCGGGAATTAAGGACTAGGTTACTCATCTTCTTCTAGGCTCGTGTTTCTGATCGGTAGATTATAAGACTACGGGCCGAGAGATATTTGGGTCTCTTTTATCCCTAGGAAAAAGGAAGTAAGTTTGATGATCAGAGAATTGAATTTGATAGTTGAGTGGTTACGCTATTCTATTTTTGGGTTGTCTCAATATTGTTTTTGAGCATTTACAGCCGTTATGCCGCCCAATTTTGCATTCAGAGCTCTAATGCTTTTGCATTACTCTCTATTTTTTTCAGATGCCTGGCCGTCCTTCTCGTCAGGTGGTTCGTCTGACCAAGTGCATTGATGTGCCGGGTCATACAGCCATGCTGGTCAGGGTGATGTCGGTGTGCGGTTACCGATGGTACCCAGAGTACACAGTGGAGGAACAGTACCGAGACTTCAACCAGAGCCAGTATATCTGCACTGTTAGGGTATTTCCAGACTACCCTAGAGCTGAGGAGCCAATCCATTGGTCCTATGGATTGGGAGTCACTGTTGACATGGCAGTACAAGATGTTGCCTATTCAATGCTGACCATTATGAGGGCGAGACATGCACTGCTGCAGAATTCAGAGTTCTGCTATGTTCCTGTCTCTCAGCCCGGTGAAGAGGGATACCTCAGCGGGGTCTATTTTGATTCCTCTATGGAGGATCCACTACTGCAGTCCACTCCTGAGATGCTAGAGAACAGAGACAGGGATGCTCGTGCTCTCCGCATGGAGCTTTATGCTACACGTGCCTGTCTGTGGACGGCTTTGACGCAGCTAGCACCGGTAGTCCAGACAGGGTACGGAGATATGGAGATGCTGAACCCTGTTAGGACACATCTTCCGACCCATGTTGACTGGCCCGCAATAGGAGGAGGCACCCCTCTTCAGGGACCCCTACTACCACCAGTCAGGGGACCAAGGCCACATCCGTGTCCTTATGGATCCCAGGGATCTCAGGCCAGAGTATTTCCTGATCCGCAGGTTGAGCGTCCAGGCCATGGAGGCAATCTTTATGAGATGTTCTATGCGGATGCCTGAACCCTGAGTGGAAGGATAGTATGGTAGTAGCCGTACGTTCATAGTCCTGTGTGACTTGTGAAGTATGGTTGTGATGTGAAATGAACTCCGGAGGCCTAGATAAATAATGTATAGGAAGCTTGTAAGCCTCTGATGAGTAGTTTCATAATTTCAGTAGTTTGCTCTTCGGTTAAGGTTGTACTGAACTATGTAAGGGTGTGTATGAACCATGGTGTATATATAGCAGTTGTTTGTTACCATGTTGTTCGGATATTCATTTCCACATTCCATGTGTTCAGTGCATTCTTAATCCATAGCTAGTATTGATGATGATATTGGTGTAAGCTGTGAGTTTGTTTGTCAGGATGGTGTTCACCAGGTTGAACCGTGCCCCTGTTCATGAGCAAGACAAGGGTAGTCAAGCGTCGCAGGAAGACCTGCCTCACCCGCCCTCTTTGGCGGAAGCTTGAGGCAGAGAGGAACAAAAGGGAGACCAACCGACTGTTAGAGCGTATTGAGCAGAATATGGCTCGTCAGCCTAGGAATGCTGCAGTGTCCCTCAATGATTTTGTGAAGCTGAATCCTCCAAAGTTCCATTACTCCGTCGATCCCCTCGACGCTGATGATTGGCTGTGCAGTATTTCACATAAGATTCGCTCTGCGAATGTTTCTGAGGCCAACAAGGTGACCTTTGCGGCGTATTTTCTGGAAGGACCCGCCAATCTGTGGTGGGAGAACTTTGAAGCTATGCGTCCTGCTGAACCAGCAACCACATGGGAAGACTTTAGTGCAGCCTTCCGTCTGCACCATATTCCAGAGGGCCTGATGGACAGAAAGAGAGAGGAGTTCTGTGCATTCACCCAGGGCAAGTTGACCGTGGATGCCTATAGCCGTGAGTTCAATAACCTCGCCTGCTATGCAACAGAGGAGGTGTCTACTAATGCCAAGAAGCAAGCAAGATTCCGTAAGGGTCTGATCCCTGAGCTTCGTCGTGATTTGCGCCTCCACGAGTGTACAAGCTTCCACGCTTTGGTCAACAAGGCGATCAGTGCTGAGACTGGTCATACTGACTTCGAAGCCACAAAGAAGCACTCCCGTGACGTTGGCTCGTCATCTGGTTCCGCGTTTCCAAAACGCAGGCTGTGGGTTCCAAACAGTTCTCTGCCGCCAAGATACACTCCGAGGCCATCCTATGTGGCGCCTCAGACGAATCAGTCCAACCCTCCAGCAAAAACTTATGGTGGTCCAGCTAGCAATGCTGCACCACGTGCCAACCAAGTGATATGCTACAAGTGTGGAGAACCAGGGCAGTATTCCCGTGAGTGTCCTCAGAATGTGGGTGCCAAGCAACCCGGAAAGTCCGTCGGGCAAGGCAAGTCGGGCAAAGCTTACTATGTGAAGCCAACTCCTGCACGTGGCCGTGTGAACTATGTCTCAGCAGAAGAAGCTGCAGAGAATCCCGACGTCATACTGGGTACGCTTCTTGTTAATCATCACCCATCGTCTGTTCTTTTTGACACTGGGTCTTCTCATTCCTTCATTTCAGAAAGTTATGCACAGTTGCATAACATGTCTTTCTGTGATATGCCAATTCCTTTGGTTGTCCAAACTCCTGGTAGTAAGTGGCAAACTTCTAGAATAACCTATGACAATGAAATTCTAGTCGACAGGCTAGTTTTTCTAGCCTCTTTGATAGCCCTGAAATCTTCGGATATTAATATCTTCTTGGGTATGGACTGGATGTCAGCTCACTATGCCAAGATCGATACTCATACTAGAAATGTTCAGCTTACCCATCCCTTGGGTGAGATAGTCAATGTCTCTACTCGAGTTGCCAAATGCCAACTCTATTCCCTCAATGCCAACCCTCTTCCGGAACTTGAAGACATTCCGGTAGTCCGTGACTTCCCGGATGTTTTTCCAGAGGAACTGCCAGGAATTCCACCTGACAGAGATGTAGAGTTCGTGATAGATCTTGTTCCGGGAACTGTTCCAATAGCCAGAAGACCATATAAGATGGCACCCTTGGAGCTAGCCGAACTTAAGAAGCAACTAGATGAGGCCTTGAATAAAGGTTTCATTCGTCCTAGCTCTTCTCCTTGGGCTTGTCCCGTCCTCTTCGTCAAGAAGAAGGATGGAACGGATCGGATGGTTGTAGATTATCGACCAGTGAATCTGGTCACCATAAAGAACAGGTATCCGCTCCCCAGGATCAACGACCTGTATGATCAGCTCGCTGGATCCTTAGTCTTCTCAAAATGGATTTGAGGTTGGGATACCATCAAATCAAGATCAAGAACGGGGACATTCCAAAAACGGCTTTCGTTACTCGTTATGGACAATACGAGTACACCGTCATGTCCTTCGGTTGAACCAATGCCCCACCCACTTTCTCTCGTCTGATGAATTCAATCTTCATGGAGTATTTGTATAAATTCGTCGTGGTATACCTCGATGATATTCTCATCTACTCGAAGAACGAACGGGAACATGCCGAGCATCTAAGGCTGGTATTGGTGAAACTTCGAGAGCATCGCCTTTATGCCAAGTTTTCAAAATGTGAATTTTGGTTACCAGAAGTGACCTATCTAGGTCATGTAATCTCTGGTAAGGGTATTGCTGTCAATCCCGAGAGAGTTCAAGCTGTCCTTGATTGGACTCAACCTGAATGGGTTAAGCAAGTTAGGAGTTTTCTTGGTCTAGCGAGCTATTGTCGTTGCTTTGTTGAGAAGTTCTCCAAGGTTGCAAAGCCTCTAACTGATTTCCTCAAGAAGGATAAAAAGTTCGAGTGGACACCATAGTGTGAGCATAGTTTTGAGGAACTGTAAAGACGCGTGACTTCCGCACCTGTGTTGCTACCACCAGATTTTTCTAAGGACTTTGTTATCTATTGCGACGCCTCGCGACAAGGATTAGGTTGCATTCTCATGCAAGATCGTCATGTGATTGCGTACGCATCTCGACAGTTGCGTCCACATGAGGATAATTATCCCACCCATGATCTTAAGCTTGCAGCTGTGGTCCATGCACTAAAAACCTGGCGACATTACCTTCTAGGTAATCGTTGCGAATATTCACTGATCACCAAAGTCTGAAATATATCTTCACCCAGCCGGATTTGAATCTCAGGCAAAGACGGTGGGTTGAGTTGATCTCGGATTACGACTTAGGGATAACTTACACCCTGGGGAAGGCCAATGTTATGGCTGATGCACTAAGTCGTAAATCTTATTGTAACAATTTGATGCTACAACGAGGTCAACCATATCTCTATGAGGAATTTCGGAAGTTAAATCTCCATATTGTTCCTCAAGGATTCCTTTCTACCCTGGTGGCGAAGCCTACTCTTAGGGATCAGATCATAGCCGTGCAGGCTTATGATAAGGGTATATCCCGGATCAAGGAGAATATTGCTAGCAGAAACGCTAGGGATTTCTCCGTCAATGAGAAAGGTGTTGTGTTCTTTCAGAACCGTTTAGTGGTTCCTAAGAGCAAATGTCTGCGGCAATTGATCCTTAAGGAGGCTCATGATTCTCCTTTCACCATTCATCCCGGAAGCACTAAGATGTATCAGGACCTACGCCAGAGGTTTTGGTGGACTAGGATGAAGATAGAAATTGCTGAGTTCGTTGCTAACTGCGACATTTTTCGTCGAGTTAAGGCAAAACATCAAAGGCCTGCTGGCACCCTTCAACCTTTAGCTATTCCTGAATGGAAATGGGATAAAGTTAGTATGGATTTCATTACCGGATTTCCCAAGACCAAGAAAGGAAATAATGCTATCTTTGTGGTCATTGACCGTCTCTCCAAAGTAGCTCATTTTCTTCCAGTTCGTGAGAGTATAACAGCTAGCCAGCTAGCAGAGTTATATGTCTCTCGAATAGTGTCTCTTCATGGTGTTCCCCTGGAGATTAACTCAGACCGTGGGAGTATCTTTACTTCTCGCTTCTCGAAAAGTTTTCGGAATGCTATGGGGACTCACTTATCCTTTAGCACTGCTTTCCATCCTCAATCAAGTGGTCAAGTAGAAAGGGTGAATCAAATCCTAGAAGATATGCTCCGAGCTTGTGCTATATCATTCGGTATGAATTGGGAGAAGTGCCTTCCATTCGCCGAATTTGCTTATAACAATAGTTATCAATCAAGCTTGGGCAAAGCCCCTTTTGAAGTTCTCTATGGACGAAGATGTCGAACACCTCTTAATTGGTCCGAAACCGGAGAGAGGCAACTCTTTGGCCCGGATATGATCCAGGATGCAGAAGAGCAGGTTCACATTATTCGTGAAAAGTTGAAAACAGCCCAGTCTCGTCAAAAGAGCCAATATGATCGTCATCATAAGGCTGTGACCTTTGAAGTTGACGAGAAGGCTTACCTTCGGGTTACACCTTTGAAGGGTACCCATCGATTCGGTATCAAGGGCAAGTTGGCTCCTCGTTACATTGGTCCTTTTCGCATTCTTGCCAAACGAGGAGAAGTTGCCTACCAGTTGGAACTTCCTCCGCATCTTTCCAAGGTTCATCATGTCTTCCATGTCTCGCAACTCAGGCGTTGCTTTTCGGATCCTATCCGTGAACTGGACCACGAAACGCTTGATCTCCAAGATAACCTTTCATACCGAGAATACCCTGTGCGTATTCTTGATCAAGCTGAGCGTACCAGTCGACGTCGAAACCTCAAGTTTCTTAAAGTTCAATGGTCAAATCATTCTGAAAAGGAGGCAACATGGGAAAGGGAGGATCGTCTCCGACTTGAGTATCCCGCGTTATTCCCGACGACTTCTAAATCTCGTGACGAGGTTCTTTTGAGTGGGGGTGAGTTGTCACATCCCTGGAACCCTAATCAAGTATAGCATTGTGCACATATCTTCTTTGCATTGCATCCAAGAAAGTTTCAACAAGATCAAAGAAAGTGGTGAAGCAAAACTCAAAAAACCCTAGCCACTTCTCAAATTCAAAGAAATTATAAACTTGTTCAAATCAATGAACCCAAAATGGCCTGAAGAAAAGTTCAACTTTTCTGATAATTCATGGAAGCAAATAAGCAGTGAAGAAAACTATTTTCATAACACATTTGGCATTTTATATAAACGCAAAAAGCTACTGGATTCATGTTTAAAATTGAATTCAAAAACTTTAAGTTTTCAAAAATGCTGAAAACTTCAGGAATGGTTGGATATATTCCAACAAATATTTTGGTGTGTTCAAAATATTTTTGGTAAACTATTTTGGAGCTGAATAAATAGCAAACCAAAATAGTTAGTAAAACAGAAAACAAAACAGAAAAGAAGGAATAAGCACTTACCTGTCGCCCTGAGGAGGCCCAGCCCACCAGGGGCCGCGGCGTCTTCTTCCTCTTGCCTTCTGGCAGAGGAGCGAACGCCCACGGCGTCTCCTCCACCTCCTGCTTCACCGTGGCACGCTCCGGTGCTCCCCAGGACAGCGCGACAACAGGGATAACCTCCCCGAGCTCTGGCCTATCCATTCCCGTGCACCATTCCCCCTCTCCTCTCGGTTCTTTCCTCCCCCCTTCTGTCGCCATTGACAGGAGCTCGAGCTCGAGCTGCCCGTGCCTCTGGTCACTAGTTCTCTTCCCCGAGTGCCCCATTCGCTCCGCCTCGACGAGCTGGTCCTTCCTGCAGAAGCCGAAGGTCCCCCGAGCCCTGCAACGCCCACGGCACCGTCGTTTTCAAGCTTCGGCCGCCGGCGAGCTTCGATCGATTCGTCGCCTACAGCGCCTCCCCGAGCATGCTAGCGCCACCACTGCACTCCCCATGAGCTTGATCAGCTCTCCCCAAGATTTCCCCGTCGATCTCTTCCTCTAGGCCTAGTTCCACCAGAGCCCGACGAGGACCGCCGCTGCAGCTCGTCGCCGGTAGCCCTCCGGTGAAGGGTTGGTCCATCTGAGGCCACCAACAGGTTCAGGGCGTCGCGTAGATTCTTTAGGAGCCCAGCCCCGCGCGATTTGACCCTGTTTCCGATGACCTCGACGATGGCCAAGCTTTGGTCGCCGCCGAGCTCGTCGCCGGCGGCGATTCCGGCCACCCCAGCTCCTGGGGTTTGCCCCATCGTGTCCGCCGTCGAGTGGCCGATCTCCTAGTGGTCTCCGCCGTGCGTTTGGTCGTCGGAGACGAGTTTCCGATGCCCTCCACCCTACTGGTGGTCGCCGGAGGCTCCCCGCCGGCAAGGACGACCTCGCCGCTGGTGGATCTCAGCTGGCCTGAGCCACTGACGCGTGGGGCTAGCCTCTGGAAGTTTAGGGTTAACAAAAATAAGTTAATTAATCTAATAAGTCACTGACATGTGGGTCCAGTACTGTTAATTAGCTAATTAAGTTTAAAACTAATCTAAAACAGAGCAGAGTCAGTGACCAGTGGGTCCCATTGGTCAGGTTTGACTTTCAACGGCGAGTTGGACCTGCTGATGTCATGCTGATGCAGTAAAGATTTTCTGATTTGAAAGAATTCGAGAAAAATGCCAAAACTTCTAAAAATCATAGAAATTAATCTGTAACTCCAATGAAAATAATTTATATACGAAAAAGTATCAGAAAAATCCAAGGAATCTGAATATGTCATTTTCAAACATGTTTGAAAATGTTACTGGACCAAATATGTAGAATAATGAATACGTTAAATTTTATAAATGCTATGGAGATGGAATTTGAAAATCATTTGAATTCCACTTCAACTGCTATGATCAAACATTGTTCAATCACAACCATCAACTTAACATATCGTTTCCATGCATGTTAAAAAAAAATTGATCTGAGCATCAGGTCGAATCAATTAAAATGATATTCGAGAATACGTCGTTTGAAGTGACATTTGAATCTGATTCAAATCAACTTCAAACCTAATAAATGTTAGCCATAATAACATACCAACTTGCATCCTCATGCCATGGTCATACATCATCTTGTTGCATATGATTGTTATTGATTGTTGTCATTTCTTTCGGTAGGCTCCGCTCCTTCGGATTCCACCAAATATCCGACTGACGGATGTTGTCCCTCTTCTGAGCAACAAGGCAAGCAACCATTTTGATCATCCCGATAAATCCCATGTTCTCGCTCCTACACTTACTTATTGCATTAGGATCAAATGCTCAAATGCTTTTGCCACGTTAGTTGAACCCACTTCCTTTGCATGACCTGTCTTTGTCACAGTAAATAGCTAAACCTTGCAACCTAGCATACCTGGTAGATGCTTGAGCCATGATGTGCCTTATCCTGCTATGCATGCTATGCTTAGAGTTGTGTATGGTCTGTCATCGGGGAGATGAACATAATTGTGAGAATGTGTTCAGTAAGTAAAGGTTGTGCGTTGAACCTGATTTGGTAAAGGTACCGGTGAAAGGCTATGTAGGAGTACATGGCGGGTTGTTTCATTGGAACCGTCCTTAGGAACTGAGTTCCGTGTATGTAATCCAAGACTAGATACTACCACATGTTGGGATACTTAATTGACCCTCTCGACTTATTAATCGCTTAGTACTCGGTCGAGGAGTTGCAAGTAGTTTCTGGTGTTTATAGTCATGCTGGAGGCCGTGCATAGCGCTGACCTAAGAGGTGGGCTGTGATGCGGTAAGCAGTGGCACGGTGTACCAAGTGGCACCCGAATGGCGGGCTTGGGAACCCCGCGCACATCGTTTGGGGCCGTGGCGGAAACCTCGGCCGGACTTCCGTGCGGGTTACCCTCAGATAGGCGATAGACCTGGACTAAGTATTAGCGTGGTTAACGGTCGTGGCCGACTCCCTCGCTGGGCTTCTGTTGAAGGTTGCCGAGGTGCATGACGTGCACATGGCGATAAGTGGTGAGAGTGTGTGTGACGAAGTACACCCCTGCAGGGTTATGATCTATTAGAATAGCCACGTCCGTGGATATGGACTACTTGGAGACATATGTTGTTCATAGATAACTTTAATGGCTACTCATAAAATTGTCAAGATAAGCGTCAATGTCGTGGACGGCATTCCCGTATGGATACGGAATGATTCCACCATGGAGTATTGTTGTGGTGTTAGTGGACTCGTGTGCGAGAAATCAAGTTGTCAAAATTATTTAAAAATGCAAGTTGTCTAGCCACGAGTCAAATGCTGGCTTTCCGCATGCAACCCCACAATTCCTTATTGATACTTGCATGAGTAGATAGTTATCCTAAAGTCATGCTGAGTACCTCCGTACTCATGTTTGCTTAATATTTGTTGCAGAGGTTTTTAATGACCCTAATGGAGGGTTCTTCCTAGACATCGACGACGACGAGTAGCTGGTATCCCAGCTGCGATCTGGCCCTAGGGTGGGTCTGTAGTATAGTCAGGCCATGTGCCTTCTAGTTTCATCTGTCTGTACTCAGATAGTTTGTCTACTTCCGCTGGCTTGTAACTTGAATGACTGTTATGATGGGTCGTGAGACCCCTACTGTGTAATATTATATGTGTGGCTCTTCCGAGCCTCTTAAATAAAGCTTGTATGTTTATGGTTATGTTGTGATACCATCAATGTATCTATACATATCGGTATGCCATGCGTACGAGTGTCGTACTTGATATGTATGAGGTTCGATTACCTAGCCGTAGACTTTAGTAGCATTCCTTACAGGGAAATACCCCTTTGTGATCCAACGAGCCATGGTAGCTCGCTACTGCTCCGGACACATTGGTTGACCGGCGTGTGTCCTTCTTAGCTGCTGTGTCTGTCCCCTTTGGGGAAATGTCACGCGATGTAATGGAGTCCTTGTAGCTTGTTACGACTCGTCTACATTCGCTGGTGACCGACACCTGCTTTGCTGGGTCATGTATGCCTGTCCCTGTGCGGAAGTGCCACTTTGGTTTATGACTAGACATGTTGGTCCGGGTTCTTTGTCATTGGACTGCTAGCGACATAATTGCATACACGAGTCAAAAGGCGCAAACGGTCCCGTCTAAGGTAAGGCTGCAGCCGTGGGGTTAACCGTGCGTGAGACCGCAAAGATATGCGATGTGGTACATGCTGGATTCCTATGACTTAGGATCGGGGTCCCGACAACGTTGGTATCAGAGCCTGACTGACTGTAGGACTACTAAGCCAAACTGGTCGAAGTTGAGTCTAGAATTGCTTTAGTTATATATAAGGGAATTGTTTGTGGAAGGGAACGTAAGACTCTTGTTCTCTTCTCAAGTTATTTTATTCTGGTCATCCTCGTCTTTTCTGTGGGAATTAAGGACTAGGTTACTTATCTTCTTCTAGGCTCGTGTTTCTGATCGGTAGATTATAAGACTACGGGCCGAGAGATATTTGGGTTTATTTTATCCCTAGGAAAAAGGAAGTAAGTTTGATGATCAGAGAATTGAACTTGATAGTTGAGTGGTTACGCTATTCTATTTTTGGGTTGTCTCAAAATTGTTTTTGAGCATTTACAACCGTTATGCTGCCCAATTTTGCATTCAGAGCTCTAATGCTTTTGCATTACTCTCTATTTTTTTCAGATGCCTGGCCGTCCTTCTCGTCAGGTGGTTCGTCTGACCAGGTGCATTGATGTGCCGGGTCATACACCCATGCTGGTCAGGGTGATGTCGGTGTGCGGTTACCGATGGTACCCAGAGTACACAGTGGAGGAATAGTACCGAGACTTCAACCAGAGCCAGTATATCTGCACTGTTAGGGTATTTCCAGACTACCCTAGAGCTGAGGAGCCAATCCATTGGTCCTATGGATTGGGAGTCACTGTTGACATGGCAGTACAAGATGCTGCCTATTCAATGCTGACCATTATGAGGGCGAGACATGCACTGCTGCAGAATTCAGCGTTCTGCTATGTTCCTGCCTCTCAGCCTGGTGAAGAGGGATACCTCCGCGGGGTCTATTTTGATTCCTCTATGGAGGATCCACTACTGCAGTCCACTGCTGAGATGCTAGAGAACAGAGACAAGGATGCTCGTGCTCTCCGCATGGAGCTTTATGCTACACTTGCCCGTCTGTGGATGGCTTTGACGCAGCTGGCATCGGTAGTCCAGACAGGGTACGGTGATATGGAGATGCTGAACCCTGTTAGGACCCATCTTCCGGCCCATGTGGACTGGCCCGCAATAGGAGGAGTCACCCCTCTTCGGGGACCCCTACTACCACCAGTCAGGGGACCAAGGCCACATCCGTGTCCTTATGGATCCCAGGGATCTCAGGCCAGAGTATTTCCTGATCCGCATGTTGAGCTTCCAGGCCATGGAGGCAATCTTTATGAGATGTTCTATGCGGATGCCTGAACCGTGAGTGGAAGGATAGTATGGTAGTAGCTGTACGTTCACAGTCCTGTGTGACTTGTGAAGTATGCTTGTGATGTGAAATGAACTCCGGAGGCCTAGATAAATAATGTATAGGAAGCTTGTAAGCCTCTGATGAGTAGTTTCATAATTTCAGTAGTTTGCTCTTCGGTTAAGGTTGTACTGAACTATGTAAGGGTGTGTATGAACCATGGTGTATATATAGCAGTTGTTTGTTACCATGTTGTTCGGATATTCGTTTCCGCATTCCATATGTTCAGTGCATTCTTAATCCATAGCTACTATTGATGATGATATTTGTCTAAGCTGTGAGTTTGTTTGTCAGGATTGTGTTCACCAGGTTGAACCGTGCCCCTGCTCATGAGCAAGGCGAGGGTAGTCAAGCGTCGCAGGAAGACCTGCCTCACCCGCCCTCTGTGGCGGAAGTTATGCTTGAGGCAGAGAGGAACAAAAGGAAGACCAACCGACTGTTAGAGCGTATTGAGAAGAATACGGCTCGTCAGCCTAGGAATGCTGCAGTGTCCCTCAATGATTTTGTGAAGCTGAATCCTCCAAAGTTCCATCACTCCGTCGATCCCCTCGACGCTGATGATTGGTTGTGCAATATTTCACGTAAGATTCGCTCTGCGAATGTTTCTGAGGCCGACAAGGTGACCTTTGCGGCGTATTTTCTGGAAGGACCCGCCAATCTGTGGTGGGAGAACTTTGAAGCTATGCATCCTGCTGAACCAGCAGCCACATGGGCAGACTTTAGTGCAGCCTTCCGTCTGCACCATATTCCAGAGGGCCTGATGGACAGAAAGAGAGAGGAGTTCTGTGCATTCAACCAGGGCAAGTTGACCGTGGATGCCTATAGCCGCGAGTTCGGTAACCTCACCCGCTATGCAACAGAGGAGGTGTCTACTGATGCCAAGAAGCGAGCAAGATTCCGTAAGGGTCTTAGCCCTGAGCTTCGTCGTGATTTGCGCCTCCACGAGTGTACAAGCTTCCAAGCTCTGGTCAACACGGCGATCAGTGCCGAGACTGGTCATACTGACTTCGAAGCCACAAAGAAGCACTCCCGTGACTTTGGCTCGTCATCTGGTTCCGCGTTTCCAAAACGCAAGCTGTGGGTTCCAAACAGTTCTCTGCCGCCAAGATACACTCCGAGGCCATCCTATGTGGCGCCTCAGACGAATCAGTCCAAAACAAGTAGACCGATACTTTCTGCATCTACTACTATTACTTCACACGTCGATCGCTATCCTGCATGCATCTAGTGTATTGAGTTCATAAGAACAAAGTAACACCTTAAGCAAGATGACATGATGTAGATGGACAATCTCAAATCTATATTGAAAGCCCATCTTGTTACCCTTGATGGCAACAACACGATGCGTGCCTTGCTGCCCCTTCTGTCACTTCGAAAGGTCACCGCACGGTATGAACCCAAAACCAAGCACTTCTCCCATTGCAAGAATCGTAGATCTAGTTGGTCAAAAAAAACCCAAGACTGGGAGAGACTTACAAGGATATCAAATCATGCATATAAGAAATCATCAAAGACTCAAATATAATTCATAGATAATATGATCACAAATCCACAATTCATCGGATCTCGACAAACACACCGCCAAAGAGGATTACATCGGATAGATCTCCATGAAGATCATGGAGAACTTTGTATTGAAGATCCAAGAGAGACAAGAAGCCATCTAGCTACTAACTACAGACCCGTAGGTCTAAAGTAGACTACTCACGAGTCATTGGAGAGGCAATGATGTTGATGTAGAAGCCCTCCAGCTCCAAAGTCCCCTCCGGCAGGGCACTGGGAAGGTCTCCAGATGAGATCTCGCGGAAACGGAAGCTTGCGGCGGCGGAAAAGTGGTTTCGTGGACGCCCTGATTTTTTCTGAGATTTTAGGGAATAAATAGGCCAAAGAGCTAGGGCAGGGGAGCTCCAGGGGGGCCACAAGCCTGGTAGCCGCGACCCCCCTGGCCGCGGCTACAGGGCTTGTGGACCCCCTGTGGGCCTCCTGCCTTGGCCCTCAAGTCCCCCGATCTTCTTCTGTTCTCGAAAAATTCATTTTGGGGATTTTATTCCGTTTGGACTCCGTTCCAAAATCAGATCTGAAAAGAGTCAAAAACACAGAAAAAACAGGAACTGACACTTGGCATTGAATTAATAAGTTAGTCCCAAAAAAGATATAAAGGTATATAAAACATCCAAAGTTGACAAGATAACATCATGAAACCATCAAAAATTATAGATACGTTTGAGACATATCAAGCATCCCCAAGCTTAACTCCTGCTCGTCCTCGAGTAGGGAAGTGATAAAGAATGAATTTTTGATGCTTTCATGCTACCTAGCATAGATGTCCTTTGTAACTCCTTTTATGTGACATGAATGTTCAAATCCGTTAGATTCAAAACAATAGTTTGCTATTGACGTGGAAACAATAATAATTCAAGTAAACTAGCAAGATAATCATGAACTTTCAAAATAACAAGGCCAAAAGAAAGTTATCCCTACAAAATCATATTGTCTGGCTATGCTCTATCATCCTTGCACAATGAATTTAAATCATGCACAACCTCGGTATTGGCCAAGTAATTGTTTTCACACCTTTACTTTCTCAAACCTTTTCAACTCTCACGCAATACATGAGCGTGATCCATGGTTTTAGCACTATAAGTGGAATGGAGTGTGGTGGAGGTTGCAAGGCAAACAAGGAAAAGATGGTCACATTGACTAGGCATATCAATGAACTATGGAGATGCTCATGAATAGATATTAATGTGAATGAGTAGAGATTGCCATACAGATGATGCACTAGAGCTAAGAGTATGTGAAAGCTCTTAAAGAAAACTAGTGGGTGTGCATCCAACTTGCTTGCTCACGAAGACCTAAGGCAATTTTGAGGAAGCCCATCATTGGAATATACAAGCCAAGTTATATAATGAAAATTTTCCACTAGCTATATGGTGGTGATAAAACGAGAGACTCTCAATCATGAAGATCATGGTGCTTAATATGAAGCACAAGTGTGGAAAGGAGATAGTAGCATTGTCCCTTCTCTCTTTTTCTCTTATTTTTTTGGTGGGCTCTTTGGCCTCTTTTTTTTGGTGGGCATCTTTGGCCTATTTTTGTAAATGGGCTTCGCTGGCCTCTTTTATTTCCTCACATGGGACAATGCTCCATCAATGATGATCGTCACACTTACAACTCAAAACTTAGAGCAATGATGACTCTATATGGAATGCCTTCGGTAGTGTACCGTGACAATGATCTAGCATGACATAGACATCAATGGAAACATCATGCTAGCTATCTTATGATCATGCAATGGCAATGTAGAAGCTGTGGCACATGTCATGGTGGTAGTTGCATGGCAATATATCTTGGAATGGCTTTGAAAAAGCCATACTAGGCAGGTATGGTGGCTGTTTTGAGGGAGGCTAATGGTGGGTTTTATGCACCGACGAAAGTTGCACGGAACTAAAGAAGATAGTGATGGTGGAAGGTGAAAGTGCATCTAAACCATGGACTCAACATTAGTCATGAAGAACTCATATACTTGTTGCAAAATTTTTAGTAGTAATCGAAACAAAGCATTCAACGCATACTCCTAGGGGAAGGGTTGGTAGGTATAAACCATCACGCGATCCCGACCGGTACACAAAGGATGACAATCAATAAACTAATCATGCTCAGACTTCATCACATAGCGGTTCACCATACGTGCATGCTACGGGAATCACTAACTTCAACACAAGTATTTCTAGATCCACAACACCTTACTAGTATAACTTCAATATTACCACAACCACAACTCAAAACTAATTGAGATGATTCAAACTTCTCTAACTACTCAATGCACATGAAGGTGGACGTTTTCATATCCCTTTGGATAACTACCCCTTTTGAGACTACTTTCATAGCATAGATAAACTCCCACGCCACGCACTGCCGTGCTCCAAAAGATAGAAGTGAAACACAAAGAGAAAAATCAACTAGCTCAAAAGATATAAGTGAAACACATGTGAGCTGTATTGCCTAACCAAAGGATATAAGTGAAGCTCGACAAAATCACGGTGAGTGCATGTCTCTCTCTCTAGGTGTGCAGCAAGGAAGATTGTGACACAACAAAAATAAAAGACTCCTACGATACAAGACGATCCAAGCAAAACACATAACATGTGGTGAATAAAAATATAGCCCCAAGTAACGTTACCGATGGATTGAAGACGAAAGAGGGGATGCCTTCCCGGGGCATCCCCAAGCTTAGGCCTTTTAGGCATCCTTGAATCAACTTGGGGTGCCTTGGGTATCCCCAAGCTTGAGCTCTTGCCACTCTTTATCTCTTTGTCCATAAGAACTTCACCCAAAACTTGAAAACTTCACAACATGAAACTTAAACAAAAACTCGTGATATCATTAGTATAAGAAAGCAAATCACCACTTCCTTAGGTACTGTAGCAAACTTAAATTCTACTTATGTTGATGTTGGGTTACTTTATTTTCAATATTCCATGGCTAATACCCCCCGATACTATCCATAGTTTCATCAAAATAAGCAACCAACTCAACAAAAACAGAATCTGTTAACAGCAGACCAGTCTGTAGCAATCTATATACTTCTTATACTTCTGGTACTTCAACAATTCTGAAAACTTACGACAGTATGAATAATTTGCGTAGCAATCAGCAGCAAAAAGAATCAACTCAAAACCTCTCACAGAAAAAAAATGAAAATTCTTTTCGTGAGCAGAAAGTGTGTGTCTTTTCCAGCATGATCAAACGATCATCCCCAAGACTAATCATAACGGTTTTACTTGGCACAAACGCAAAAGAAACACAAAAAAACAATCATAACAGAATTATGAAAGTGTGGAAAACACAAAAAATAAAGAAAAAGTATAGATTCGTTGGGTTGCCTCCCAACAAGCGCTATTGTTTAACGCCCTTAGCTAGGCATTGATAATTCAATGATGCTCACACCAAAGACAAGAATTGAAGCACAACGAGAGCATCATAAAGCATGTGAAAATCACATCTAAGTCTAACATACTTCTTATGCATAGGCATTTTATAGGAAAACAGATTGTCAAGACAACCAATAGTTACCATATGCAAGGAAGAAGGAAGAGACAATAGCAATCTCAACATAACGAGAGGTAATTTAGTGATATGAAAGTTTCTACCACCATATTTTCCTCTCTCATAATAATTACATGTGGGATCATATTCGAATTCAACAATGTAACCATCACATAGGATATTCTTTTCATGATCCACATGCATGCAAAGTTGGCGCTCTTCAAAAATAGTGGGATTATCATCAACTAAAGTCATGACTTCTCCAAACCCACTTTCAATAATATTGAAATATCATATTCATCATGAGGCTTAAACAAATTTTCAAGATCATAAGAAAAATCATCGCCCCACTCATGATCATTGCAACAAGTAGTGGACATAGCAAAACTAGCATCCCCAAGCTTAGGGTTTTGCATATTCTTAGCATGATTGTCACTAATAGAATTTATAGTGAAACCATTGCAATCATGCTTTTCTTCCAAGGAGCCCTCGTGAATCACTTCATAAATTTCTTCCTCACAATTTTCAGATTCACGCATCTCAAGCAAAACTCCATAAAGATAGTCAAGTGCACTCAACTCACTAGCAATTGGATCAACATAATTGGATCTCTTAAAGAGATTAGCAAGTGGATGAGGATCCATATCACTAGATTTTTAGCAAGCGAAGATGCAAGCATATTGAAGACACATGGCACACAAGCGAATAGAAAGCAAGCGAGAAAAAAGGGCGAACGAAAAAGGCAAATTAAAACGGCAAATGTGAAGTGGGGGCGAGGAAAACGATAGACAACTGGCAAAAAAGGTAAATGCAAGAGATGAGTTTGTGACACTTACTTGGATAGATCTTGACTTGATCTCTCCCCGGCAACGGCGCTAGAAATCCTTCTGCTGCAGCTACGCCTATAGGGATTTCCTTGGAAAATATGCAAAGGATTCCCCCGCGGCCTTGGAGCCTTGCGTTGGTGTTCCCTTGAAGAGGAAAGGGTGATGCAGCACAACGGCTGTAAGTATTTCCCTCAGTTTGAGAGCTAAGGTATCAATCCAGTAGGAGGATCGCGTCAAGTCACAAGTACCTGGACAAACACAAAGAGCTTGCACCCAACGCTATGAAGGGGTTGTCAATCCCTTATAGATTGTTTGCAAATTGAGAATTGAAAGCAAAAAGTAAACAAAGCAAAGTAAAAGTAAAAGCTGAGATGATAGTTGTGAATAGACCCGGGGGCGTAGTGTTCACTAGTGGCTTCTCTCGTGAAAGCAAGTAGATGGTGGGTGAATGAATTACTATCGAGCAATTGATAGAACCGCGCAAAGTCATGACGTTATCTATGGCAATGATCATACATATAGGCATCACGTCCAAAACAAGTAGACCGATACTTTCTGCATCTACTACTATTACTCCACACGTCGACCGCTATCCAGCATGCATCTAGTGTATTGAGTTCATAAGAACAGAGTAATGCCTTAAGCAAGATGACATGATGTAGATGGACAATCTCAAATCTATGATGAAAGCCCATCTTGTTACCCTTGATGGCAACAAGACGATGCGTGCCTTGCTGCCCCTTCTGTCACTGGGAAAGGTCACCACACGGTATGAACCCAAAACCAAGCACTTCTCCCATTGCAAGAATCATAGATCTAGTTGGCCAAGCAAGACCCAAGACTTGGAGAGACTTACAAGGATATCAAATCATGCATATAAAAAATCAGCAAAGACTCAAATATAATTCATAGATAATCTGATCACAAATCCACAATTCATCGGATCTCGACAAACACACCGCCAAGGAGGATTACATCGGATAGATCTCCATGAAGATCATGGAGAAATTTGTATTGAAGATCCAAGATAGAGAAGAAGCCATCTAGCTACTAACTACGGACCCGTAGGTCTGAAGTAGACTACTCACGAGTCATTGGAGAGGCAATGATGTTGATATAGAAGCCCTCCAGCTCCAAAGTCCCCTCCGGTAGGGCACCGGGAAGGGTCTCCAGATGAGATCTCGCGGAAACGGAAGCTTGCGGCGGCTAGGGATGGCAATTTTGCTCATGGATTCGGATATCCACGGATACCCCACCCATTTGGGAAAGGGTATGGAGCGCATTTTAGTCCATGGATTCAGGGATTTGGATACCCGCAAAGAGGCGGGTTGGGCACGGTTATGATTTCTGCTCCATGGATATCTAGTGGATACCCATATAATAGATAGATCCATATAATAGTGACAATGGGCTAAGCAAATGTCCAACCCAAGTCGTTCGGGGTCAAAAAATGTGAAAACCCGGACCATGCTCATGTTCCCTAATCCCCGCAACCTAATTATTAAACCTAATTTAGTCCGGCTACCTTGCGCCAACCCACATCTCGTCATCCCCAACCCCAATCCTCCCGAGACAGGTCGTGTTCCTCCCTCAGTCCCTCCAGAGTCCCAATCGCGACGGTGGCAGTGCCGAGCGCCACAATCGTCGCCCCACCTATCCCTGATTGTCCACCTCATACTAGTGACCGACGACCGGCGGCTAACATTGGCAGCCGGACTCGGTGACCAGCCTCGGTGTCACGCATCAGCGACCAGCATATCGGCGACAGGCAGACAAGAATAGACCATGGTATGTGATCTCCATGCGACCAATCTCACTCCCTCGACAACCAGCATCAGGGACGTCCTTGGCGACCGGCACGCCCAAATCCACTCCCTCTGTGGATCTCTCCTTCCCCAATCCGCGAACAATCTCACTCCCTCTCATTCCCTCAGCAACAACCATGGACAACGGCCTCGGCAACTGGCATGCCCCGTCCCACTCCCTCTATCCTTCCCCAATATACGACCAATCTCATCCTTAGCAAACTGCTTTTTTGTTTGTCTGACAGGAGCCAACCTTCAATGGAAGGGGGCAAGAGTAGAAATGGCGTCAATCATGGGAAGGGCAAGGGAGGTACTATTAGCTTCTCGCGGAGGAGTTTGTGTGGTCGGCAACCAGTAGTTGAGTCGCTGTGCACCGGCGAGCAGCAGGGTGTCGACGATAACACCATCATCACTGAAAATGGTTATTTCTACAGTTTTTACAACTCAATGCTCTCCTTGCTTGTGATCTACAGTGTACTTGCTGCTTACTTATGCGTGTAGCTTATGTTGTCATTTGAGAATGAACAATGATGAGTTAATTTCATCTTTGGGAAGGTGTCATGTTGATATTTTATGCCCATGGAGCTCCATGGGTATATGGATATCCAATGGGTTTGGGCATGGGCAGAAATTGTGCCCATGAATACTTTGGTGGATAGGCAGAAGATATGAAGATGGGTCATGGGTTTGACTTGGACCAGCTCCACCTGCACCAAACCCGACCCATTGCCATCCCTAGCGGCAGCGGAAAAGTGGTTTCGTGGACGCCCTGATTTTTTCTGGGATTTTAGGGAATAAATAGGCCAGAGAGCTAGGGCAGGGGAGCTCCACGGGGGCCACAAGCCTGGTAGCCGCAGGCCCCCCTGTGGGCCTCCTACCTTGGCCCTCAAGTCCCTCGATCTTCTTCTGTTCTGGAAAAATTCATTTTGGGGATTTTATTCCGTTTGGACTCCGTTCCAAAATCAGATCTGAAAAGAGTCAAAAACACAGAAAAAACAGGAACTGGCACTTGGCACTGAATTAATAAGTTAGTCCCAAAAAAGATATAAAAGGTATATAAAACATCCAAAGTTGACAAGATAACAACATGAAACCATCAAAAATTATAGATACATTTGAGACGTATCAAACACCCACTTAGATGTTCCCGATGTCTATATTACGGCTCAACATGCGACACAAGTTTTCTATCTACCGTGGGCCTGCCAAACTAATCCAAATCTGAAAGGTTGGGATGTCATTTATGAAGTGTCGCCATATTTTAGACCACCTACCCTCAATAAAGAGTATTACGAACCTCACATTAACCCAGACAAATATGAAGGAGAATTCTTCCAAGGAACACGTATGTCCAAGAAGCGTTTCAAGAACTGCTCTACTTCACCCCAGAACATTGAAGTAGACAGTGACAATGAATCCGTCTTAACCCCTGAGCCCAAACAAGAAGAGCCAGAAGAAGAAGAGGTTACTGCTGCGGATGACTTTTCACTTCTTGACCGATTACATAATGGTGGCCGTCCACATGTTCTTCCCGATAGTGATGATGATCATGCATTTATTGATAATAGTTATGATCATGATGCATTTATTGACCTCTAAGCATATATGGACGAGCACGATTGTTATTAGTTCATGTCAGGTATTCAACTATTACTATATATAAATTTTGAGTTCATGTTAGGTATTCAATTTTTATTAGTCATGTTGGTATTTATGACGATGATACATTTAAATTCTATACATTGTATTACTCATGTTGGTATTTATGTTGTACTAATTTCATTTACTCTTTGTCATGACAGGTGTTGAAAGATGGTGGGAAAGGGTCGAAAGCACTCCGCGGCTCCTTCTTCGTCGACGGGTGGTGGGATGGGTATTTCCATTCATGCCTTGCCTCTTCGGAGAGCGTTGCTCTCTACTCTGCATGGAGTAGCCGCTTCTTCGACTCTCGCGGCCCCCGTGAGAGGAGTTCGACCCCCCGCGAAGCCGAGAGGTACTGAAGGTATTACTCATGTTGGGATTTATGTTGTACTCATGTTGGTATTTATGTTGTACTCATGTTGGTATTTATATACATTTTATTACTCATGTTGGTATTTATGTTGTACTAAAGGTACACGTGGCCGCGAGAGAGGTTGGGCGGTGGCTGCCACGCCTTCCTCGCCGCCACCCGAAGCTGATTCACCTGAGCACATGACTTCTAGGGTGGATTCGTCTGAGGTGGAGGCTACACGGTCTCCGGTTCACGAGCCTCAGGTCGACGAGCCTTCAACCCACGAGACTCGTGTCCCAGAGGCTTCGTTCCAGGCGACTCAAGAGCAAAGCAGGGATGAGGGTACGTCCCCAGAAACCCAGTGGGATACCTGGGCTGATCTGGGTCAGCCTGAGCCAAGTGTCCATGCTAATAGCGACGAGGAGGTGGGTGAGGGGGCCACCGTCTACCGGCTGGTAGTTCGGGGCTCCCGCTTGTGCCGGCGACCCGCGAGCAGAGGTGGTCGATTAAGCCAAATGGGGACAATTTAGTTAATTTACTCTTATTTAACCTTTTGCCTTCACGTTATCTCAAATATCTAATGTTTTGGCTTTAATTTGTCATATTGCATGGGTTGGATTGTTGCCAAGGGTGTACGCAAGCCCAACATCGTCCTTGGTGTGCTTTTCCGTCAAAACCTCCCGGGGTTTGTTACGTTGCCTGGTCGGGAGCAAGAGGTAGGAATGACCTGGGAGCACTACTTGGGTGCCCCGGCCCCGCCGGAGGTGGAGATCGACGGTGTTTTGTGAAACACGAGGGCCGACATGGTGATCCGACAGTTCTGGGTAATTTCTCCTTTACACAATTATAAATCAACCATAGCTAGTTATTGTACTAATCAGTGTTGTCTCGTTTGCAGACCTACTATAGGTGTGAGGAGGGATACGAGGAGGACACGACAAAGGTTATCGAAACCGAATGTCGCCGCCTACTTCAATACTTTCGACATGAGGCTCGGGTGCAGGCTGTTTGAGACTACTATGCCTCGCGGCATACTAGGAAGGACAAGGCGAAGTGCCGCGATTCTAAGATGGAGAAGGAGCATTACATGAAGGTAATTACATATTATTAAGGCCTTGTAGTTAGTTTCCTTGATTTGATTCTTACGCGCTGCGCTCAAATTTCTCTTTATTACCTTAGGTGCCCCCGAGATGTTGTGTGGATAAGATGGATTGTTGGGAGGCCTTGGTGGATCAGTGGTGCTCCGAAACATGGGAGGCCAGCTGCAACAACGCCAAGGAGAGGCGTGGCAAAATGGTTGGTGTGCCACACCATCAAGGGAGCGTCAACTTAATCCAATTTGCAGAGAACTGGGTATGTGGTTTGCTTCATGCCTCATGCAATTTATTCTTAATGCTATCTTGAGCCCTTTACTAATACATTTTTCCTCTCTCTCTCTCTTTTAGGCGCGTCACAATAAGACGGAGGTGCCACAGATGTACGATCTATATGCGATGGCCCATACTGCCTCGTACAAGAAGGTCAAGGCATTCTCCGAGTCTGACCTCGAGCATCCAGAAAACTTCACCAACATCTCCTCCCACCACAAGCTCGTGATGTACAGAGATCACGGGATGGCGAGGAAAGGGGATGACTTTAACCTGAGCGAGGGGCCTATTTATCGAGAGCTGGTGATGATAGCTGGCAACGGGAGGCCCCATGGCTCGATCGCCATTGGAGACGGCCTTATATGCTGTCCTAGCACTCTCTGGCAGATAAAGGCACGCCAAAAGAGCTCTTGTCCTGAGATAACACCTCGTCCACGTCTAGTCGAGCTCGCCATCGAAGTTAGTTTAATGGACTCAACTATCTTTCCGCATTATGTTGTGCGTGGGAATCAATATGATTACAATGCTAACAATGAGTTGTGTAGCAGGCTGCTATTCTAAAAGAGAGAGAGTCAATGTAGGCGCTTTTGGTGGAGAAGGATAAGGAGATGAAGGAGCTGGAGGACAGGACGACTGCATTGGTGGAGGCGGAGAGGGCACGGAATGATGCGTCTAAAAAGGCAATGTACGGGCTCTTCGTGGTAAGTTTCTGATGTCAACTGTTCTTCCCCTTTGCAACTGCACCAGAAGAATGCTGATTGCGATCCTCGGCAACCGAAACTAGAAGAATGTTGTTGACGCCCACAAGTGCGTGGGATCCTAGCAGTTTTCGAGGGTAGAGTATTTGACCCAAATTTGTTGATTCGCACGACGGGAGGTGAGAGAATACTCTCAAGTATTAGCAGCTGAATTTATCAGATTCAACCACACCTGAAAGATTAGTATCTGCAATCAGAGTAGTAACAGCAAAGTAGCGAGTAACGGCAGTGGCAAGGAACAGCGGTAGTGACAGCAGTAGCAAGTAGCAACAGTAGCAAGCGACAGTAGTAGCAACAGTAGCAGCAGAGCAAGACAAGTAACAGCAGTAGCAACAGTAGTAGTAGCAGCAGCAGCAGAGGAAGACAAGTAACAGCAGTAGCAACAGTAGTAGTAGCAGCAGAGAAAAACAAGTAACATCAGTAGCAACAGTAGGACAAACTCGTAGGCAATGGGTCGGTGATTTTTTTGGATGATATTCATCATGCAACAGCTATAACACAGAGAGATATGTGGCTAGCTCCCGTTCGTCAATGTGATGTAGGCATGCATTCTGTGTGTCATCATACGTGCTTAGGGAAAAGAACTTGAATGACATCTATTGTCCATCCCTCCCGTGGCATCGGGGTCCAAAAGGAAACTACGGGATATTAAGGTTCTCCTTTTAATAAAGAACCGGACCAACGCATTAGCACTTGGTGTACACATGAACTCCTCAAACTATGGTCATCACCGGGAGTGGTTCCGGTTATTGTCACTCCGGGGTTGCCGGATCATAACACATAGTAGGTAACTACCACTTGCAAGATCGGATCTAAAACACACATATATTGGTGACAACATAATAATTTCAGATCTGAAATCATGGCACTCGGGCCCTAGTGACAAGCATTAAGCATGGCAAAGTAGTAGCAACATCAATCTCAGAACATAGTGGATACTAGGGATCAATCCCCATCAAAACTAACTCGATTGCATGATAGATCTCATCCTACTCATCACCGCCCAGCGAGCCTACGAATAGATTACTCATGAACGACGAAGAGCTTCATGGAATTGGAGAGGGAAGAAGGTTGATGATGAAGATGGCGACGATTTCCCCTCTCGGAGCCCAAGACAGACTCCAGATCTGCCCTCCAGATGAAGAATAGGTGGTGGCGGCGCCTCCGTATCATAAACGCGATGAAAACTTCTCTTTTTATTTTTTCTGGGACAAAAGGGGACTTATAGACCTGAGGTTGGGGGTGGCAGAGCCGTGTGGGCCCCACAAGCCTGCCCACCGCCACCGGGGGGGGGGGTGGCGGTGCCAGGGCTTGTGGCCCACTGACCCACCCCCTTAGGTGGAACTTGGCGCAGATATTTTTTATATTTTCTAAAACTGCTCCCCGTAAATTTTCAGGACATTTGGAGAACTTTGATTTCTGCACAAAAATAACACCAAGGCAATTCTGCTTAAAACAGCGCCAGTCCAGGTTAGTTCCATTCAAATCATGCAAATTAGAGTCCAAAACAAGGGCAAAAGAGTTTGGAAAAGTAGATATGATGGAGACGTATCAAGTCCCCCAAGCTTAAAACCTTGCTTGTCCTCAAGCAACTCAGTTGACAAACTGAGAGAGAAAGAAAAACTTTGACAAACTCTGTTTGATCTTGTTGTTGCAACTATGTCTAACTCATAACCAGAATTTCAGCAAGATCACAAGTTAACCACATAAGCAAGTGACACAAAGGTCTCACGGTAAACTAATATCAATGGCATAATCAGCTAACGAGCAAATAATAATAAGTTTCAAATACAAACACTTCAATCAAAACAAGCATGAAGAAATATGAATAGATGGTATCTCGCTAGCTCTTTCTGAGACCGCAAAACATAAATGCAGAGCACTTTCAAAGATCAAGGGCTGACTAAACATTGTAATTCATAGCAACGAAGATCTAGTCATAGTCATACTCAATATCAATCAAAAGCAAAGCATAAAAATGACAGAGGTGCTCTCTAATTGGTGTTTATATAAGAGGAGTATGACTCGACAAGAAAATAAATAGACAGACCCTTCGCAGAGGGAAGCATTGATTTGCAGAGGTGCCAGAGCTCAAGCTTTGAAAACAGAGATAATAAATTTGGGTGGCATGCTTTCATTGTCAACGCAATGACCAAGAGTTCTCAATATCTTCCATGCTACTCATGCTATAGGCGGTCCCCAAACAAAAAAGTAAAGTTTTAACTCCCCCACCACCAATCAATCACACTCCACGGCTAGCCGAATCCTCGGGTACCGTCCATACTAACATCAATCTGGGGGGAGTCTTGTTTTACAGTTATGTTTTCGATTTAAGCGTGGAACTGGGCATTCCAATTACCGGCCCCTTTCTCGTGAATGACAGTGAATAAACACATGTCGAGGATAACACTCCTAGAATGGAAGATACCAATATCCCCCTGTTACCACATGAGCGGTTCGGGCATGCAAAACAGATTATTTCTTGAAGGTTTAGAGAATGGCACATGCAAATTTACTTGGAACGGAAGGTAGATACCGCAAATAGGTAGGTATGGTGGACTCTCATGGAAAAACTTTTGGGTTTATGGAAGTGGATGCACAAGCAGTATTCCGCTTAGTACAAGTGAAGGCTAGCAAAAGACTCGGAAGTGACCAACTAGAGAGCGACAACAGTCATCAAGATGCAATGAGTTTGACTAACATTGAATGCAAGCATGAACAGGATATAAATCACCATGAACACGAACATCATAGAGGCTATGTTGATTTTGTTTCAACTACATGCATGAACATGCACCAAGTCAAGCCACTTGAAACATTCAAAGGAGAATACCATCCTATCATACTACATCATAGTCATCTCAAAATCTATGTTGGCATTCAAGACAAACCATTATAAGCTCTCAGCTAAATAAGCATGGCATCAGAAACTATGATCTCTAAGTTGTCATTGCAAACATGGTTCTCTCACAACAAAGCTAAATCTGGGTCGACAAGCTAGTCATATTTACAAAAACAAGATAGATAGATTCATACTAGCTTTTCAGTCTTAGTCACTTCATCATATATCATCATTGTTGCCTTTCATTTGCACGATCGAACGATGTGAACAATAATAAGCACATTGGACTAAGCTGAATCTGCAGGCAAACACAAAGGAGAAGACAAAGTAATATGGCTCTTTTGAAAGCTAAACAGGTAAGCATGCAAGAACCACTAAACATTGTAACCAATATCTTCTACCTTGACACAAAGAAAAAGAAAACTATTTACACGGGAAAGCTCCCAACAAGCAAAAGAAGAAAGAAAAATCTTTTTGGGTTTTCTCAAAAGGGAGAAAAAACAAGAAAACAAGAAAACAAAAATAAACTAGCATGGATAATATAGTGGCGAAGTGTAAACACCGACTAACAAAGTGAAAGCATAAGCATGAATGTGAAGTCGGTGAGAACACGTACTCCCCCAAGCTTAGGCTTTTGGCCTAGTTTGGTCTACTCCCAAGGTGGGAAATAACCAGCTTCAGGATACTCCGGAGCAGACTGTGGATGCCACTGCTGTGTGAGCTCCTCTGGCTCCCACTGATAAACTGGCGTCTGGTACTCGATTGGCTGCTCGGGCACGGGCGCCTGTGGTTGGGCCAAGCCCCAATATGCGTAGATTTCCGAGGGCATAATAGTGTACCTGCCTGCATGAAGATCGAACAAAGAAGGAGCAGGCAAAGTAATAGTCTCTCGAGTACCCTGACTAAATACCAGGTTATAAATCATCCGTCTACTAGCATCTCTATCCAGAAAATCATGGCGAACCATGCTGTCATAATCCAGATATTTCTCAAGGAGAAGCATCTCTCCTTCCTCTCTCAGTCTAATGGGTATCTTAAAGTGTGTGGCATGACGGGTAGCATAGATACCTCCATAGACAACACCTTTAGAACGGTTCAGGTTCAACCGTTGAGCTACTATAGCGCCCAAGCTATAAGTCTTATCGTTATAAGGCCTTCGCGCAAAACTGCAAGGTCTGGACAACTAAGTGATCCAGCCTCCCCACGGCCAATCAAACATTTTCCCACAAATAGTGAGAAGTACCAAAGCACAGGAAAATGTATGCTAGCAATTCTAGCGTGAGATACTCCTCTCTCCTCTCCAACATCAATTGAACCAATGAAATCCTCCAAGTCCCGTGGACGAGGGTCATGGATATCCCCAACATAAGGTAATTTGCATACATTGCAAAAATCCTGCACCGTCATGCACTGGGGGACATCGTATATCATGAACTGAACCATGGGAGGATTCTTCCTCGGATAAAAGTTGAAGCTTTGAACGAAAGTATTGGTGAGGAGGAGGTATTGTGAGCACTTATCTTCAACGAACGCAATGAGACCTGCGTTCTTCACCAAGTAATAAAAGTCTTCATAAAGTCTGGCGGCGCGCAAAAATTCATCACTTGGCCACTCGCACGCTCGAACTTCTGTGACTCAAGGGACTACGTACTTGGGGTGATTCTTCTCATCCTCCTTGGGGTTACAACTTGAAGAGCCTCTCAAGAACCTCCTCATCTTTTCCTTTTTCTAGCTCTGAAAAATTCTGAAATTTTTAGAGACTTCAAAAGAAAAGTGAATGAAGATTAACCCAACTGGTAGCAACTACTCCTACTAGTGCCCAGAGACCGTATCACGCGCTAAAACTACTTGGGACCGGATAAAATCAACCTTTCTAGCTCAAGATCTGGGTCACCAAGGTAGCAAGAATACGCAAAGGATAAAGCACTAGAGAAAAAACTAATTGGACCAATGGAGGAGTCACTTACCAAGGAGTAATTTCCCCAAAACGGTCGAAGAATGGTGCTTTGAGCAAGGAGATCGAAAATCACAGCCAAATGTGCAAGAACACGGGTTTGAGCTGCGAAACAATTTTTTCTGGAGTTGGAAGAAGAGGCTGGGAGCTGGAATGAGTGGAGGGGGTGCCTGTGGGCCCCACAAGCTTGCACCCCGCCAACAGGGGGGTAGGTGGCAGTGGCAGGGCTGGTGGCCCACTGGTCAGCCCCCCACGACAGCTCTCAGACCCAGAAATTTTCAAAAATTAGAGAAAAAATCATGCTAAATTTTCAGGACCATCGGAGAACTTTTATTTTCGAGGTATTTTTCTCGAGGACGCTAAAACAGAAAACAGGAAAAACTAAACTAATTCTATCATTTTTCTTCTAAGCAGAAGAAAATGAAATCTCAAAACAAAAGTATGTGACTCTTTGATTCATCCGTTTCACGGTCATCGAAAGAAATCCGTCAGTGGGGTTGATCAAGTCCTTATGACAAAACCTTCTCGAATCTCAAGAGAGAACGGAGAATTTTCGAATAGCCACTAAGTCACCTCAATGGGGATATGTATCTCCCCAACGAGAAAATCATACTTCATCTTGACACGAGGAATAGGGCATTCAAAGCTCCCAATAAGAATCGATGAAGTATTTCCGATAGCATTGATGCAATGTACTTGATACCGTTTCTTCGGAAAGTGCACTGTGTGCTCATTACCGTTGACATGGAAAGTGACATTGCCTTTGTTGCAATCTATAACAGCCCGTGCAGTGTTTAAAACAGGTCTTTCGAGGATGACAGCCATGGCACCATCCTCGAGAATATCTAAGATAACCAAGTCTGTTAAGATAGTGGTGTTAGAACCACAACACGCACATCCTCGCAAATGCCGATAGGGAAAGCAGTTGATTTGTCGGCCATCTGCAGAGAAATTTCAGTGGGTGTCAACTTATCCAATTCAAGTCTACGATAAAGAGAGAGTGGCATAACACTAACACCGGCTCCAAGGTCACATAAGGCAGTTCTTACGTAGTTTCCTTTAATGGAGCAAGGTATAGTGGGCACTCCGGGATCACCAAGTTTCTTAGGAGTTCCACCTTTAAAAGTGTAGTTGGCAAGCATGGTGGAGATCTCAAGATCTGGTATCTTCGGTTTATTAGTCACGATATCTTTCATGTACTTGGCATACAGAGACATCTTGAGCATATCAGTTAACCGCATTTGTAAAAAGACGGGTCTTATCATCTCAACGAAGCACTCAAAATCCTCATCATCCTTTTTCTTGGATGGCTTAGGAGGGAAGGGCATAGATCTATGAACCCATGGCTCCCTTTCTTTACCATGCTTCCTAGCAGTGAAGTCATTCTTGTCGTATTTCTTAGGCTGTGGGTTATCAGGATTAACCGTAGGTTCAATCTCCACATCCTCATCATTGCTAGGTTGAGCATTATTATGAACATCACTGTCCATATTGTCACCAGGTTCATGTTCATCACCAGATTGTGTTTCTGCATCACACGCAGAAATATCATTAGGTTCTTCAGGTGTGACAGTATTTGGAGAAATGGCATGCAGGCTTCTATCATCCTTCTTCTTCTCCTTAGGATGACTGGGTGTATCAGCATTGATTCCTTGAGAATCTTGATCAATTCTCTTAGGATAACCTTCAGGATACAAAGGTTCCTGAGTCATTTTGCCTCCTCTAGTAATGACTCTAACAGAGTTGCATTTAATTCATTGAGCAAGTCATTCTGAGCTTTAAGTACTTGTTCTACGTGAGTAGTAATCATAGAGGCATGTTTGCTGAGAAGCTTCAGATCATTGACATTTTTGTCTACACAAGCACTTAAATGGCTAAGCGTATGAGTACTTTGTTCCAAATGTCTGCTAACATAATCATTGAAACTCTGTTGTTTGGCAACAAAGTTGTCAAATTCATCAAAGCATAGGCTAGCAGGTTTATCAAAAGGAATATCACTCTCATCAAACCTATGCAGAGAATTTACTTCTACTACTTGTATTGGGTTATTGAGACCATGGATCTCTTCGATAGGTGGTAGATTTTTGACATCTTCAGATCTAATGCCTTTCTCTTGCATAAATTTCTTGGCTTCTTGCATATCTTCGGGACTGAGGAATAGAACACCTATTTTCTTAGGAGTTGGCTTAGGAGGTGGTTCGGGAATAGTCCAAGCATTATCGTTGATGAGGATGTTATTCAGTAGAGTCTCAGTTTGTTCTACAGTTCGTTCCCTAAAAACACAACCGGCACAACTATCTAGGTGGTCTCTAGAGGCATCGGTAAGTCCGTTATAGAGGATATCAAGTATCTCATTCTTCTTAAGAGGGTGATCAGGCAAAGCATTCTGTAGCGGGACGAGCCTCCCCCAAGCTTGTGGAAGACTCTCTTCTTGGAGTTGAGCAAAGTTGTATATTTCCTGCAAGGCAGCTTGCTTCTTATGTGCAGGGAAATATTTCTCATAGAAGTAATAGACCATCTCCTGGGGGATACACACACATCCAGGAGCAAGAGAGGTGAACTAGGCTTTAGCGTCATCCTTTAGAGAGAAAGGAAACAACTTAAGGATATAGTAGTGGCGGATCTTCTCATCATTAGTGAAAGGGTGGCTATTTCGTGTAGTTTGGCAAGATGGGCTATGACCGTCTCAGACTCATAACCGTGAAAAGGATCATATTCGACTAGAGAGATTATCCCAGGATCGACAAAGAATTCATAATCCTTATCGGTGATAAAGATAGGTGAAGTGGAAAACTTCGGGTCATATTTCAACTTAGCTTCCCGAGATTTTTCGTTCCACTTGAGAAGTAATTTCTCAGCGTCATAGGCATCCTTACACGCAAGAAAATCCTCAGCTATCTCTCCCTCCATAACGTAACCCTCCGGTATATCAGGCAATTCATATCTGGGAGAGCTAGATCTAACAGGAGCAAAAGCAGGTTCTATCTCAATAGTATCGGTAGTTTCAGAAGCATCACGAGCATTGCAGTAACTCTAGCAATATGAGCATCAAAGAACACTCCTAGTGGAACATCAGGCAAAGTAGTATCTCTAGCAGTATCAAGCATAGCATCATCAGGCAAAATAGCATCTCTAGCATCATCAGGCAAAGCAGTATCAAGCATAGCATCTCTAGCAGTATCAAGCATAATATCTCTAGCAGTATTAGGCATAGCATCATTAGGCACATGCGACATATCAAGATTTCTAGAAGGAGGTGATGTTGCAAACTTACTCATAACTGAAGGTGAATCAAGTGCAGAGCTAGATGGCAATTCCTTACCACCCCTCGTAGTTGAGGGCAAGACTTTGGTCTTCGGATCCTTCAGATTCTTCATAGTGATCAGCAGATATAAATCCTAAGTGACTCAGAGAATATAGCAATACCTCCCCGGCAACGACGCCATAAAAATGCTTGATGTCAACTGTTCTTCCCCTTTGCAACGGCACCGGAAGAATGCTGATTGCAATCATCGGCAACCGAAACTAGAAGAATGTTGTTGATGCCCACCAGGGCGTGGGATCGTAGCAGTTTTCGAGGGTAGAGTATTCGACCCAAATTTTGTTGATTCGCACGACGGGAGGTGAGAGAATACTTTCAAGTATTAGCAGCTGAATTTATCAGATTCAACCACACCTGAAAGATTAGTATCTGGAAGCAAAGTAGTAACAACAAAGTAGCGAGTAACGGCAGTGGCAAGGAACAACGGTAGTGACAACAGTAGCAAGTAGCAATAGTAGCAAGCGATAGTAGTAGCAACATGTGACATCCCCGGATTAGGCTACAGTAATCCCCGTAATTGAATTACGGTAAACCTATGCAAAGGATACCACGTCACCGTGTTTCCTATCATTGATCTCGCGATTGTTTGAGTTAGTTCAAATTTAAGACTTAAGTTCAAAATCAAACGAGAAAAGTTATAGGGTTGAAATAAAAATGTCGGGGGTGTTATATAAAAATTCCCTAATGAATTATATAACTGAATCGGGCTTCTTAAGATTTATTTCAATAACCGTATAATTAAAACAGAAAGCTATATATATATTTATACATATAATAGAATAAAAGAAAGTATCAAAAAAATATAATAAGTGGTAAGAGAATAATAATAATAATAAAAGATAAATAATGAAAGAAAAAGAAACAACAAAAAAAACAAAAAAGGAGACCAACCCCCCCCCCCCCCCCCCGTGGCCCAGCTGGGCGTGGTGGCCCAGTTGGCCGACACCAACCGGCCCAACAGGGGGGCCGAACCCTAGCGACCCCCGTGGCTCTCCTCGCTCCCCCCTGACTGCCGCCGCCGCCACCCCCCACGCTCCCCCTCTCGGCCCCCCACTCCCACCAACCCCCACGTACCGAGCCTCCCTCCTCTCGGTCTCACTTCTCTCCCCCCCACGACCGAGATAGCCCAGATCACTTCCCACCTCGCATCCTCTAAGGGATCGAGCCCCCACCTCTCGTTCCCTCACCAGATCGGCAGCCCCTGCCCGATCCACTCCCTCGCGGCCCCAGATCCACCTCTCCCTCCCGAGCATCCCAGTCCCTCCCCACCGAGGCACCAGCCCCCGTCGGCCCCTCTACCTCCCGCCGGCGCCCCCCCCCCTTACGGCCTCCCCCTCCCCTCCCTCGGCTCCTCCTCCCACCGGAGGGACCGAGCCCCACCTCGTCTCCCACCTCGCCTCCAAGCCTCGAGGAGCCCCGCCGACAGGAACCCTCTCGGCCCCAACCCCCCCCCCCGTCGGCCTTCCTCCCGCTCGGTCCAGGAGGGACCGGGCAGGGAGACATCTCCACCTCGCCGGATCCGGCCGACCTCATCTCGGCCACCCCCTCCGGGAGGGCCTCTTCCTCGCCGGCACGACCGTCACCAGCACCACCGTCACCACCGCGCCATCACCGCCGTCACCTCCACCTTCCCGCGGACTCCGGCTCCACCAGGCCGTCTCATCAACGTTGGTGAGCCCCTCCTCGGGCTCCTCCCACCGTCGCGTTCCCCTCACCGTCCCGGTTCTGTTCCGGCAAACGGGACTCTGATCCGTCGATGGTAGTTTCCGGTAGGAGGATTTGAAGAAGGTGTTCTTCTATGTTGAGTTAGAGCAGAGAGTTGTTCTGTGTCTCTCTGTTAACAGAGAGAGAGATGAGAGTGCTAAGGGTTAAATGAAAATAAAACAAAATATGTATTAGATGTCGTATGTATGTATGTATGTATGAGATGCGATGCATGTATTTGCGTATATAGATATTTGGAGGAATACGATATTTACATGATTATGTATCTATGAATAAAATCGAGTATTTGGCCTAAGGTCACTTACCGGTGGGGCCAACGCACCCGCTGTCTATGACAGGGAGGCCCCACGTGATAACTAAAAAAATAAAAATAATGTTAATTTTTTTATTAAATAAATAAATAGATATATTAGTTAAATTAATTAATTAGAAGAATGAGAGAATGACACGTGGGTCCCCCACTAAATTAATCTGATTAATTAATATTTAATCTTAATTAAAACTTGTGCCTATGACGTTCGGGACCCGCTGGTCAGTTGACCAGTCAACTGTTGATGTCAGCATGACATCATGCTGACGTCATAATAGATTTTTATTAAATTATTCAAATCTGTTTTTAATTCCTAATTATTGAATAAAACTTTAAAAATTAATATTAAATAATCCGTAAGTCAGACCAAAATATTGTCAACATGAAAGTTGATCAGCAGAACGAGACGAACCCGGATACACGGCCCGTTCATATGTCACGCGTCCCTAGCATAGCAAACATGGAACCTTTCCATCGTTTCTAGTATAACCAGTAGTAGCCCGAGACCCGGAAAATATCGTCAGATATTCTTCCGACCCGTCTATGACGGATGTTGTTGCGTTAGCTCATGTCTAGCCTGCATCTTGCCATGTCATGCTTTGTGTTGCATCGGTGCTATTATTTATTGTTTCTTCCCCCTCTTCTTACAGGTAGACCCCGAGACTGACGTTGCTGCCGGGTACATCTACGACCCTGCCGATCAGTCCTTTGCCGCAGAGCAGCAAGGCAAGCAAACCCCCCTTGATCATTCCTATATCGCCTATGTCTTTCTTCCTACTGCTTGCATTAGTATTTTTGCTACTGTTGTAGTTAGCTCCTATATCTGATGCATAGCCTATTTTTGATGAACTGCTACTTTCAGTCCTGTACCTTTAATATGCCTAGTATAGGTGGAGCAGTCATTCCCTCTGACCCCGTAGTTCAGTTGCCCCGCTTGTTTTCAAATCTCGATCTCTGATCGACGAGCCAGACCCGACACATCACATACACCCCCCTACGTTGTACGACGCTACAGAGATACTATCGGGTACCGAGGTTGACACCTCGCTAAGTACTCCTGAGGATATCTCTGTAGTATAGCTAGTCGGTCGTGGTTATCGAGGGTGATTCCTCTTTCACCATTCTCGATGACGCCTCTGTCGTGCAACCCCTCAAGTGTGGGACCCCCGAGGGTGATTCCTCTAAGCCCACCTTGACGGGTACATCGTTCGGAGTCCAACGAGGGTGATACCTCGGATCCCCCCCCCCCCCGATGTTACAACCACACAGTTACTCGACCATGTTACTGGGATCATTGGTGATTAGTTGTAAGACGGGTGGATTCCCGTGAGATTGTGTTGTTGGCCTAATTAAAATGTAAATGGATTTGGGTATTTGATCTGGGTTGGTCGGAGACCTCTTCGCACTAACCGGCTACGCGGGAAGAATTATGGGTACCCGGCGTCGCGGTATCAGCCGAAGCTTTTCAGATGCCAGCAATGTAGCGGCGCGCGCCCGAGTGGTCCCGAGATGCATCGCGCTTGTGATTAACGGATGCTAGGACTGACGTCGGCCGCCCACGCCACGTGCAGGAGCGCGAAGGGGAACTGGGCCCATGAACCCTTTGTGCTTAGGATTTAGACCGGCGGGCTGGCCTCTTTGATTAAGTCTTAGGTGGGGCTCCGACGTGTCGATATTCCGAGGCCGGGCAGGACCTAGAAAAGTATGTCCGGCCAGAGTGTTATCGAGCGTGACGGGGCATGTGGTGCACCCCTGCAGGGATGAAAATTAACTATTCGGATAGCCGTGTCCACGGTTACAGGACGACTTGGAGTTGTGCCCCGAGCTTATACAACTAAAATAGTTACTTAACTGGAATTAGTTTGCCTCGGGATTGCTTCCTCGCAGGGAGTTGAGGGAGGATCTTTAGGCGTGACCTCACTTTATTATTGTTGTAACAATATGACTATTAATGTTTTACCCCCCTGTTCTACTCTCGTCTATTGCTGCAAGACCCTAAAGATGCTAGTCTTCGATAGGACTAGGCTTTCTCTCTCTATTCTCGCATTGCTGCAGTCAGTCCACATATAACACCCCCCTTCTTTGATACTGGTGCATATTTAGCATAGTTCTGATGTAAGTCTTGCGAGTACTTTGGATGAGTGCTCACCGCTGCCTTGCTCCCCCCTTTGTCCCCTTGATCCGTTGCTGCGACCAGATGATGGAGCCCAGGAGTGGAGTTTCTTGCCGACGCCTGCCGCCCTGATGGTGTCATCTTTGAGGAGGCCGCTGAAGCCCAGGAGTAGTTAGGAGGTTCCCAGGCAGGAGGCCTCGCCTCGTTCGATCATGTTTTCTTTTGTGCTCGCCTTCTCTAAGGCACCCCATGTTTTATGTCTGTACTCAGATATTGTTGCTTCCGCTGACTCGTGTGTTTTTCGAGCTTTCGTATTCTAGCCCTCGAGGCCCCTGGCTTGTAATATGAAGATGATGTTATTTTATTTGTGTCTAGAGTTGTGTTGTGATATCTTCCCGTGAGTCCTTGGGTTTGATCGTACGCATTTGCGTGTATGATTAGCGTACGACTAAACCGAGGGCGTCACAAGTTGGTATCAGAGTCGACTGCCTGTAGGTAGCCCCCTTTCCAACTCCTTGGCCGAAGTTGAGTCTAGTGTTTGAAACACTTTACTAACACTGATGTTGTGGCTTACGGACCCACATCTCAATTGGGTGGTATTAGTATGTTTTACTCCCTTCCTATACTCTGGGCTTTACTCTCTCTTGTCTTTTGGGTTAAAGATTTTACTAACTCTAACATTAGGTTCTCGTAAATATTTCCTCCCGGAGAGCCCCGTATTCTAGGCGATGGCTTGATCCGTCAGAAGACTCCAATGGTACTCTCCGATGTTTCTCTCGAGAACTTGTGCTCATCGCTCTTGCGATTTCCCTTCCTCCTTCAACCACTATGGATGACTTCATACAAATGTCGTTCATACTTTCTTCTCCAATTGCTCTTGTTTTACGAGATGCAACGAATTATCTTATCGGCGATTCATCCATCATCAGTTGTCATGGGTTTCGAAAGTTCTTCGACTTATTATTCGGTCTTCCGAAATCCTCCGTAGCCTAATGTTCATGACCTTTCTCACCTGCTTGCATTATGGTTAAATCCATATGACTAGTCGCATTCATTAAAAATACTTTGTGATTTTCCTGTGATCTTATTGATTCTACCTTTCTGTGAATGCACACGATCATCTGTTGTGACTCATAAATTATCTATCGGCTGAGACGTCCTTCCAGACGGAGCGGGTTCTCGACAAATCAACTTTGGTTGGCTGTCCATCTAAGTCCATTCAACCTACTGGTATTTGACCAGAGCATCTGTTTGTGATACACCAATCTGGAAATCTTAATTCCTTTGGTAGTTAAGTATCGATAATTTTCAGATGTTCTATAATCCGATGCCCTTCGTTTTACCCTCCTCTGATTGAGTTCCGATACTCACATCAGATCATTTCTGGATTGCCAGACTCATTTGAGTTATTATCCGACGACATCCTTTTGCTTTAGAAAATTCTTGTGATTGCTCCCCCTGACACATGATGCCATTGGTAAATTGTGTCTTCTCCCTTTGATAAATTGTATCCTATACTTTTGTCGGCCATGCTCTGTTGTCAAGCATGTGTTAATTACTCTTGAAGTTTGCGGTATATGTTCCTAATATGCCCCGACTGGTTGAACCTATGCCTTCCTAAATCATTATGACTCGAAAAGTTTTCATGAGTCTTACTCTTCTGGTGTTATGCCGGATTTTCTTTCAAAGCTACAACCTGATCAAAGACGAGGAATAAATGGCAGGTGATGCATTGATGAAGTGGGAGTCGACCTTGAACTTTGTGTTCATGCCCATGGAAACGACGTTGATCCTATCATAGAAACTTCTCGTATCAATAATCATTCAATTTGTGGTTTAAATCTGGTATTGGTGATCTTGCCCTTTGCAATCATGGTTCCGAGTCCGACCATGTTGTCCTACCTTGATTTCATTCTCAGGCGAGTTGAAGTACTTGTCTTCTTCAGATCAACACGCCGGTCCAAATCTTAAAGTTGATCTACCTCCGAGTATTATTCCTTGTAGCTCGAGGATATCGCGGAGCTATGGAACTTCTTGTGAGCTTCTCATCAACTATGATATTTTCCTTAATTCTAGTTGCCTCGTGTTTGAGTTGTTGGACACGCGAGTACATCGATAACTGAGTCAAGTACGCATTACGATTCAACAATTTTTAGTAATCTTCCTTGTTTACGAGTTTGTACTCGATCCTGTCATTCCAAGCTGTTAAGCTACATCATCATCGTCATGTTGGAGCTCTACCATGCTATCTATACCCTTCATCCGTGGAACACAATTCCAACTGTGCGTTAAGCTTGCATCGAGCCTTCCACATCTTGTTGGTTGTCTTGAAAGGCAATCTCAATTCTAAGCTAGCAGTCTTATTTGTTTTTCCAACAACCTCTTGCTTCATCATTCCCTTGCTTGATGTCGTCGCTAAACGATTACATCTTCGTGAAGTTTCTCGACAAAAGTGTCGTGATCATCATCAACATTCTGAGTTCTTGCAGGGTATCAATCGAATGCATGTTGACAAATACCATCCTTGCCCCTCGATGATTGTATTATCATCGGCATCATTGTTTACCTTCCCTCGAACACAAACATGTTCATGTTTTGTGTTGTCCCTTAAGTCCCTTGCTATTCAGCTTACGTTATCTTCTACCTTGGAGTATTACTATCTTTGCTGTCAAGAATGTGGTGAGCATCATTGCACCTCTTAAGAATTCTTGATATAGTGATACTTCTCGACGTCACCATTCATTTCTTGGTCCCGTGTTGGTTCAAACCGGAATACCAACAAGTGAACTCAGATGTGTGATTCCAATACTTCTGGCAACCCTATTATCTTGAGGTTAACAACTGATTGTTTCACTCTTAGTGTGTTGGGTGTTGACTCATCATTTTAGCATTTTTTGTGCTGCTCACTCTGTAATTCCGAGTGCACCCTTTTACCAATGTTTAATTATTGTTGTTCCCTCGAGCATACGACATTATACCATTTGATTTGACAAATGCTATCTCTTTGATATTATAATTTTGGCTGTCGAAATTTTGAGGGATTGTTGTTGAACCCATCAGCCACACCCTCAACTTCTCTATGTTCCACGATGAAGCTCTTGAAAGCATTGCCCTTGTGCCTATCTCGAATAATATGTGGATAGTAGAAGTGTATTTTCCCAATGTTCACGTGCACTCTTTCCGCCGTGAATATGTGAAAGTTTTGTTTCGCTTCCTCTTGGGAAATACCAAATCATTCACGCATGTGCGAAGTGTTATATGTTATGAAGATTTGTTATCTTCACTTCATATAACTTTCTCTTAGCATGCCAAGCCACTGACTGATTTGATCAAGGAAAATAAGTTCTTTCATAAGAGCTAATCCAGACTTACACATGGAACCTTGTCATCCTCGATGATGGTTCCCAAAATGAGAACCTAGTTGCCTTTTGAGATAAGAATTTCACGTGGGCAGGAATGTCTTGACATTGTGTTCATATGTCTTAAAGTCGAACTCATGATTCAAGGATTGCTTGTGTAGCTCGTATCATGAGAATCTTGCATCTTCATTTTTCTTCTCAGGCATCTTGAGTCTGAGGTATCCTGACACCAATCAGATCTGAATCCCGGGCAGATATGATGGTTGGAATGTTTTCCAATAATTATAACTTTGGTCTTAGGTAATCTGGTGCAGTGATGTCTTGTCTGGCACACCGGGCCGAAGGACCGATTGTTATAAATTCTTCCATATGAAAGATTCACCATCTTCCATGCGAAGAATATATGACTTATGTCATAAGTTGCTCCTCCTGAATCCTCTTTGTATTCCCATAAGTCTGACCTTCAACTGATGACCATATCGATGCTACCTCGAAGCACGGATGTGGTACTTCAAATTTCAACAGGAACATTGAAGTGCAATGCTAAATTGTTCCTGATCAATTATCCAGACCACGTGGTACGGGTAAACATCTTGATTCTTCTTGCCTCTTTATCAAAATGGTTATGTACTGGATGACCTATCATGTATACCATACTCTATGTTTACCTCGGGAATGGTATACTTTAATACCTGTGTGTGTGGACACATTTTCCTTCCTATTGGCCTGTTTGACCTTTCCTGTGGCATAACTTATCTAAGCGATGTTAATTCCCTGCTTAGGTAAAATTCTCGGTATACGACTCTGTTAGTAAGATCCTGTTACTATTGTGGATAACATTCCGGTAGCCGCCGGTGGACGAGAACTTTGCCTATTGGTCCGCCTCGTTTCGACGAGCAGGAAAATGGTTCTATTCGTCCCCCGCACTTGGTACTGACGTTGTTGCCAACATAACTGAGAGGTTATCCTCTAACATGTCTTGATACCAAGAACGTATAATATGTCACCCTTTACCTACTCCCGGCCCACATGGTGGACCCATAACCCAAAGTTCCACATGATTGAAACCTGACTCTCCTGTACATCTTTAACTCCAAAGTATTTTGTGCACATGGCTTCATATGAAATTCCAGAGCCATCGTTCAATGGACCGATCACTCTTCGGTCCGTATAATTTCCAACATGTCGAAGATAAGGTCTGCATTATTCATGAGTGTCTGAAGGCTGCAGTCTCATCAGAAGAGTTAGTATGACCGTCATCATCAAGATATGATCTATCAACCTGGCGAAAAGGCTTATCTTCGTGTCACACCAATGAGAGGTGCACACCGTTTTGGGATCAAGGTAAAATCAACCCCTCACTATATTAGTCCTTTCGTTATTCTTGAAAGGCGTGGAAGAGTGGCTTATCAGTTGGAACTGCCGGCGAACCTTTCTCAGGTTCACGATGTCTTCCATGTTGCTCAGCTCCGTCGCTGCTTCAAGGATCCTATTCGAGTAGTGGATCATGGTATGCTTGAGCTGCAACAAGACCTCTCTTATAAAGAGCAACTGGTCCGCATTCTGGACCAAGGTGAACGTAAGACTTGTCGCAAAGTCACCAAGTTCCTTAAAGTGAAGTGGTCAAATCACTCTGAAGATGAAACCACTTGGGAACGCGACGATCATCTTTGTGATGAATACCCCGGGCTTTTTCCCTCTACGTCTTAATTCTCGGGACGAGAATTCTTGTTAGTAGGGGAGAGTTGTGACATCCCCGGATTAGGCTACAGTAATCCCCGTAATTGAACTACGGTAAACCTATGCAAAGGATGCCACGTCACCGTGTTTCCTATCATTGATCTCGCGATTGTTTGAGTTAGTTCAAATTTAAGACTTAAGTTTAAAATCAAACGAGAAAAGTTATAGGGTTGAAATAAAAATGTCGGGGTGTTACATAAAAATTTCCTAATGAATTATATAACTGAATCGGGCTTCTTAAGATTTATTTCAATAACCATATAATTAAAACAGAAAGCTATATATATATAATAGAATAAAATAAAGTATCAAAAAAATATAATAAGTGGTAAGAGAATAATAATAATAAAATATAAATAATGAAAGAAAAAGAAACAACAAAAAAAAAAAAGGAGACCAACCCCCCCTCCCCCGTGTGGCCCAGCTCGGCGTGGTGGCCCAGTTGGCCGACACCCACCGGCCCAACAGGGGGGCCAAACCCTAGCGACCCCCGTGGCTCTCCTCGCCCCCCCTGACTGCCGCCGCCGCCACCCCCCACGCTCCCCCTCTCGGCCCCCCACTCCCACCAACCCCCACGTATCGAGCCGCCCTCCTCTCGGTCTCCCTTCTCTCCCCCCCCCACGACCGAGATAGCCCAGATCCCTCCCCACCTCGCATCCTTTAAGGGACCGAGCCCCCACCTCTCGTTCCCTCCCCAGATTGGCAGCCCCTGCCCGATCCACTCCCTCGCGGCCCCAGATCCACCTCTCCCTCCCGAGCCTCCCAGTCCCTCCCCACTGCGGCAGCAGCCCCCCGTCGCCCCCCCCCCTTACGGCCTCCCCCTGCTCTCCCTCGGCTCCTCCTCCCACCGGAGGGACCGAGCCCCACCTCGTCTCCCACCTCGCCTCCAAGCCTCGAGGAGCCCCGCTGGCAGGAACCCTCTCGGCCCCAACCCCCCCCCCCCCCCCCCGTCGGCCTTCCTCCCGCTCGGTCCAGGAGGGACCGGGCAGGGAGACATCTCGACCTCGTCGGATCCAGCCGACCTCATCTCGGCCGGCCCCCTCCTTCAACGCCGCCCCCTCCGGGAGGGCCTCTTCCTCGCCGGCACGACCGTCACCGGCACGACCGTCACCACCGCGTCATCACCGCCGTCACCTCCACCTTCCCGCGGACTCCGGCTCCACCGGGCCGTCTCATCAACGTTGGTGAGATCCTCCTCGGGCTCCTCCCACCATCGCGTTCCCCTCACCGTCCCGGTTCCGTTCCGGCAAACGGGACTCTGATCCGTCGACGGTAGTGTCCGGTAGGAGGATTTAAAGAAGGTGTTCTTCTATGTTGAGTTAGTGCAGAGAGTTGTTCTCTGTCTCTGTGTTAACAGAGAGAGAGATGAGAGTGCTAAGGGTTAAATGAAAATAAAACAAAATATGTATTAGATGCCGTACGTATGTATGTATGTATGTATGTATGTATGAGATGCGATGAATGTATTTGCGTATATAGATATTTGGAGGAATACGATATTTACATGATTATGTATCTGTGAATAAAATCGAGTCTTTGGCCTAAGGTCACTTACCGGTGGGGCCAACGCACCCGCTGTCTATGACAGGGAGGCCCCACGCGATAATTAAAAAAATAAAAATAATGTTAATGTTTTTATTAAATAAGTAAACAGATATATTAGTTAAATTAATTAATTAGAAGAATGAGAGAATGACACATGGGTCCCCCACTAAATTAATGTGATTAATTAATATTTAATCTTAATTAAAACTTGTGCCTATGACGTTCGGGACCCGCTGGTCAATTGACCAGTCAACTGTTGATGTCAGCATGACATCATGCTGACGTCATAATAGCTTTTTATTAAATTATTCAAATCTTTTTTTAATTCCTAATTATTGAATAAAACTTTAAAAATTAATATTAAATAATTCGTAAGTCAGACCAAAATATTGTCAACATGAAAGTTGATCAGCAGAACGAGACGAACCCGGATACACGGCCCGTTCGTGTGTGACGCGTCCCTAGCATAGCAAACATGGAACCTTTCCATCGTTTCCAGTATAACCGGTAGTAGCCCGAGACCCGGAAAATATCGTCAGATATTCTTCCGACCTGTCTATGATGGATGTTGTTGCGTTAGCTCATGTCTAGCCTGCATCTTGCCATGTCATGCTTTGTGTTGCATCGGTGCTATTATTTATTGTTTCTTCCCCCTCTTCTTACCGGTAGACCCCGAGACTGACGTTGCTGCAGGGTACATCTACGACCCTGCCGATCAGTCCTTTGCCGCAGAGCAGCAAGGCAAGCAAACCCCCCCTTGATCATTCCTATATCGCCTATGTCTTTCTTCCTACTGCTTGCATTAGTATTTTTGCTACTGTTGTAGTTAGCTCCTATATCTGATGCATAGCCTATTTTTGATGAACTGCTACTTTCAGTCATGTACCTTTAATAGGCCTAGTATAGGTGGAGCAGTCATCCCCTCTGACCCCGTAGTTCAGTTGCCCCGCTTGTTTTCAAATCTCGATCTCTGATCGACGAGCCAGACCCGACACATCACATACACCCCCCTACGTTGTACGACGCTACAGAGATACTATCGGGTACCGAGGGTGACACATCGCTAAGTACTCCTGATGATATCTCTGTAGTATAGCTAGTCGGTCGTGGTTATCAAGGGTGATTCCTCTTTCACCATTCCCGATGACGCCTCTGTCATGCAACCCCTCAAGTGTGGGACCCCCGAGGGTGATTCCTCTAAGCCCACCTTGACGGGTACATCGTTCGGAATCCAACAAGGGTGATACCTCGGATCCCCCCCCCCGATGTTACAACCACACAGTTACTCGACCATGTTACTAGAATCATTGGTGATTAGTTGTAAGACGGGTGGATTCCCGTGAGATTGTGTTGTTGGCCTAATTAAAATGTTAATGGATTTGGGTATTTGATCTGGGTTGGTCGGAGACCTTTTCGCACTAACCGGCTACGCGGGAAGAATTATGGGTACCCGGCGTCGCGGTATCAGCCGAAGCTTTTCAGATGCCAGCAATGTAGCGGCGCGCGCCCAAGTGGTCCCGAGATGCATCACGCTTGTGATTAAGGGATGCTAGGACTGACGTCGGCCGCCCACGCCACGTGCAGGAGCGCGAAGGGGAACTGGGCCCACGAACCCTTTGTGCTTAGGAGTTAGACCGGCGGGCTGGCCTCTCTGATTAGTCTTAGGTGGGGCTGCGACGTGTCGATATTCCGAGGCCGGGCAGGACCCAAAAAAGTATGTCCGGCGAGAGTGTTATCGAGCGTGATGGGACATGTGGTGCACCCGTGTAGGGATGAAAATTAACTATTCGGATTGCCGTGTCCACGGTTACAGGACGACTTGGAGTTGTGCCCCGATCTTATACAACTACAATTGTTACTTAACTGGAATTAGTTTGCCTCGGGATTGCTTCCTCGCAGGGAGTCGAGGGAGGATCTTTAGGCGTGACCTCAGTTTATTATTGTTGTAACAATATGACTATTAATGTTTTACCCCCCTCTTCTACTCTCGTCTATTGCTGCAAGACCCTGAAGATGCTAGTCTTTGATAGGACTAGGCTTTCTCTCTGTATTCTCGCGTTGCTGCAGTCAGTCCACATATAACACCCCCCTTCTTTGATACTGGTGCATATTTAGCATAGTTCTGATGTAAGTCTTGCGAGTACTTTGGATGAGTACTCACCGCTGCCTTGCTCCCCCCTTTGTCCCCTTGATCCGTTGCTGCGACCAGATGATGGAGCCCAGGAGTGGAGTTTCCTGCCGACGCCTGCTGCCCCGATGGTGTCATCTTCGAGGAGGCCGCTGAAGCCCAGGAGTTGTTAGGAGGTTCCCAGGCAGGAGGCCTCGCCTCGTTCGATCATGTTTTCTTTTGTGCTCGCCTTCTCTAAGGCACCCCATGTTTTATGTCTGTACTCAGATATTGTTGCTTCCGCTGACTCGTGTGTTTTTCGAGCTTTTGTATTCTAGCCCTCGAGGCCCCTGGCTTGTAATATGAAGATTATGTTATTTTATTTGTGTCTAGAGTTGTGTTATGATATCTTCCCGTGAGTCCTTGGGTTTGATCGTACGCATTTGCGTGTATGATTAGCGTACGACTAAACCGAGGGCGTCACACAACAGTAGCAGCAGAGCAAGACAAGTAATAGCAGTAGCAACAGTAGTAGCAGCAGCAGCAGAGCAAGACAAGTAATAGCAGTAGTAACAGTAGTAGCAGCAGCAGAGCAAAACAAGTAACAGCAGTAGCAACAGTAGGACAAACTCGTAGGCAATGGGTCGGTGATTTTTTTGGATGATATTCATCATGCAACAGCTATGACACGGAGAGATATGTGGCTAGCTACCGTTCGTCAATGTGATGTAGGCATGCATTCTGTGTGTCGTCATACGTGCTTAGGGAAAAGAACTTGCATGACATCTATTGTCCATCCCTCCCATGGCAGCGGGGTCCAAAAGGAAACTACGGGATATTAAGGTTCTCCTTTTAATAAAGAACCGAACCAACGCATTGGCACTTGGAGTACACATGAACTCCTCAAACTATGGTCATCACCGGGAGTGGTTCCGGTTGTTGTCACTCCGGGGTTGTCGGATCATAACACATAGTAGGTAACTACAACTTGCAAGATCGGATCTAAAACACACATATATTGGTGACAACATAATAATTTCAGATCTGGAATCATGGCACTCGGGCCCTAGTGACAAGCATTAAGCATGGCAAAGTAGTAGCAACATCAATCTCAGAACATAGTGGATACTAGGAATCAATCCCCATCAAAACTAACTCGATTACATGATAGATCTCATCCTACTCATCACCGCCCAGCGAGCCTACGAATAGATTACTCACGAATGACGAAGAGCTTCATGGAATTGGAGAGGGAAGAAGGTTGATGATGACGATGGCGACAATTTCCCCTCTCCGGAGCCCAAGACGGACTCCAGATCTGCCCTCCAGATGAAGAACAGGTGGTGGCGGCGCCTCCGTATCATAAACGCGACGAAAACTTCTCTTTTTATTTTTTCTGGGACGAAAGGGGACATATAGACCTAAGGTTGGGGGCGGCAGAGCCGTGTGGGCCCCACAAGCCTGCCCACCACCACCAGGGTGTGGTGGCGGAGCCAGGGCTTGTGGCCCACTAGCCCACCCCCTCAGGTGGAACTTGGCACATATATTTTTTATATTTTCCAAAACTGCTCCCCGTAAATCTTCAGGACGTTTGGAGAACTTTGATTTCTGCACAAAAAATAACACCAAGGCAATTCTGCTGAAAACAGCGTGAGTCCAGGTTAGTTCCATTCAAATCATGCAAATTAGAGTCCAAAACAAGGGCAAAAGAGTTTGGAAAAGTAGATACGATGGAGACGTATGAGTTTCTTCTTCATATTATTTGAAATCTTGCATTTTAATGTCCCTTTCATTAATAACTAAAAAGTTTGACTTGTCGAAACCAAATGTACAGTCTATGTGCGAGAAGACCGGCCACGTCCCTCCGGCGATGCCAGTCATTAACATGGCAGGGACGGTGAGTTTCATTTCAATGCAGTGATCTCAAGAGTGTCATTATGCTAACAACACATTGCAAACGATGTTTGGTGCAGAATATCTCCCGAAACGCATCGCACGATCCTCCTATAGTGGAGCCTTCTCCAGGGAAGCCTTCTCCAGGTGAAACAAGCCAGAGCCACCGTGCTTCATCGCCGTGATGACGATAATGGTATGTTATTTCTAGTGTTTTTCTTAACAACCGCATAATGGTCCAATATGTTTTATTAAGCATACTTAGCTCCAAAATGACATATTTAACCAAAGTTAGCTCCAAAACGACACATAGTTAGCTTGGCTTCCACCTAAATGAGATAATTAGCTTAGTTAGCTCCAAAATTACCAATTTAATAAAAAATGACCTATACTTACCTAAGTTCTCTTCTAAATGACATAATAAGGCTATGTAGCTCCAAAATGACATCCACCTAACTTAGCTATTAAATAGCCTATAATTAGCTTAGCTAGCTCCAAAATGCCTTAATAATCATAGTTGGCTCCAAAATGACATGTTTTACCCAAGTTAGCTCTAGAATGGCCTATACTTAGCTTGGCTTCCACCTAAATGACATAATTAGCTTAGTTAGCTCCAAAATGGTCTATTTAATAAAAAATGACCTATACTTAGCTAATTAGCCTCCAAAATGACATAATTAGCTCCAGAAAGGCATAATTAGCTAATTTAGCTCGAAGAAGAGGACAAGAGGAGAAGAAAGAGGAAAAATGAAAAGAAGTAAGAAGAAGAAGAAGAAGAGAAGAAGAAGAGAAGAAGAAGGAGAAGGAGAAGGAGAAGAAGAAGGAGAAGGAGCCCTCCTTCTTCTTCTCTCCTCCTCCTTCTTCTTTTCTACGTTTTCTCCTCTTCCTTCTCCTTCTCCTCCTCCTCCTGCTCCTTCTTCTTCTTTTTCTTCTCCTTCTTCTTCTCTTCTTGCTTCTTCTCTTTCTTCTTCTACGTAGCTTATTTTCCCCAACAAAGACTTACTTAGCTAATTATCCTTGGAAATGATATAATTACCTTAGTTAGGTAAAACATCATAAGAACCTTGGTTAGCTCATTAAAATGACTAATTTAGCTCCAAAATGACATAATAAGCTCAAAATGGCATAAGAACCTTGGTTAGCTCTTGAATATTATATACTTAGCTTGTTTTCCTCTAAAATGACATAACTAGCCCATTCAGCTCCAAAAAGACATACTTAGCTAATAACCAGCTATTAAATAGCCTATAATTAGCTTAGCTAGCTCCAAAATGCCTTAATAATCATAGTTAGCTCCAAAATGACATATTTTACCCAAGTTAGCTCTAGAATGGCCTATACTTAGCTTGGCTTCCACCTAAATGACATAATTAGCTTAGTTAGCTCCAAAATGGTCTATTTAATAAAAAATTACCTATAGTTAGCTAATTATCCTCCAAAATGACATAATTAGCTCAAAAAAGGCATAATTAGCTAATTTAGCTCGAAGAAGAGGACAAGAGGTGAAGAAAGAGGAAAAGTGAAAAGAAGTAAGAAGAAGAAGAAGAAAAAGAGAAGGAGAAGAAGGAGGCTCCTCCTTCTTCTCCTTCTTCTTCTCCTTCTTCTTCTCTTCTTCTTGTCCTCTTCCTTCTCCTTCTCCTTCTCCTCCTCCTCCTCCTACTTCTTCTTCTTTTTCTTCTCCTTCTGCTTCTCTTCTTGCTTCTTCTCTTTCTTCTAAAAAATGACCTATTTAGCTCCAAAATGGCCTATTTAATAAAAAATGACCTATACTTACCTAAGTTCTCTTCTAAATGACATAATAAGGCTAAGTCACTACTGGAAAAATATAATTTGCCGTCAGCTTTTAGCTTTGCCGTCAGCAATTTCACGGGGCTGATGGCCTAGAGACTTTGCCCTCAGCCTCACAAAATACAGACGACATAGACGTGGCTGACGACATAGAGAATCTATGCCGTCTGCTTTATCTAAACCGTCAGCAAAGACTGACGGCATAGGGTGGCTAACGGCATAGGGAGCTAACCCGGTCCCACGTTCGACCATTGCTTAACGGGAGCCGTCTTTGCTGACAGCCGGCTGAGGGCAAAGACTAACGAATGTCTTTGCCGACAGCTGGCTCAGGGCAAAGACTAACGGTTGTCTTTGCCGACAGCCGGCTGAGGGCAAAGCCACGTGCCTTATCCAGCCACACCTGATCGAGAGCAGCTCCCCGTGCCCACCTTTCTCTCGCGACCTAACATCTCGTAGAGCTGCTAGGGTTCCCCACCGCCGCCGGACTCCTCGATCGCCGCCGCGGGCCTCCTCGGTCGCCGCCGCCGGCCTCCTTGGTCGCTGCCACTGCCCTACCGGTGGTCGCCGCCCTCACCTATCGTCGTCGCCATCGGTCTCCGCTCTGTTCCCGCCCCATCGTGAGCGAGGAGACCGACCGGTTCGCGCCTCCCCGACGGTCGCCATCCGCCGCCGCCCCTTCAAGTTCATTCAGGCGGCAAGCCGGCAACTGGTAGGGCATCCACTTCCCTGCTAGACGAGGGGACAACCTTGGCCTGGTTGAATCTTCCCTCCTCGTGGCAGATCCATGTAGGACGGTGACCCTGGTGCTCTTCTTGCTCGAGGCACACATCTCCTACGGCTTCTTCTGTCCTGCAGCTTGCATCTGCTTCGGTCCTTCCATGCCAATCCGGCAGCTCTTCTCCTTCCGTCTTGCAGCTCCATTACTCCGGTCTGGTAACTCATTCTGACCAAGGTATAAGCTTTTCTATGCTTCACATCTATACAGATCGATACATAGTTTGCTATTACGTAGCCCACTTGGTAAGAGTCAAAGGTAGTCAAAGGTTCCCATGGCCATAGCAAAGCAATGAAGCACACAAAGCTTTTCTCTGCTTCTAGTATATATAGATCGATGCATAGCTTTTATTACATAGCCCACTTGCTAGTACATGCCAATACATACACTACATGTTCTCATTGCTAGACCAAGAACTGAACCACACTGCACACGAATGTACTGAGTATAGTCTGCATTTAATTTGTGCTGTTAAACTTTATTTATAAATTCAGTTTATAGTGATACACTTGCATAGTAGAGTCTCTGCATTTTTTATACTGTTCAATGTTGTTTATAAATACAGCTTGAACTGATAAACTTGCACATCAATTTGTTTACTACTAAATTTTGTTCTATAGATTCAGTTTTTACTGATAAAACTGCACTCAACGCAGTATAGATTCAGATAGATGTTTCCAAAATAATGAATCAGCTACATGACAGGATAAAATAGAATTCACATGCACATCAACACATAGTGCTTCCCCTTCTTTTCACCATGTAACCTCCTTCCTGCTGCACCGGCCAGAAACATGATTCAAACAAAAGAAACCTCAGCTAAAGAAAGCAATAAACAGGAAGGGGAGTAGGTATCACTTCTTAGGAATGTTTTCGTCTCCAACTTCAACATCCATCTGATCAAACCACGAGTACAAAACATACTTTAGCTACCATTCTTGTATAAGAAAACAAATGCAACACAAGCAGGTCAGGAGCATCTGCACCTGCTCGCAGTTAATATGTCACCATGTTTGGGAGCATCAGGCTCACTTTAACATAGGATCAGAAGAACAAGTAGGAAGAGTGGAGGAGAGGGACACGACAGGGAGAGTGACCTGGAGGATGAACAGGGTCGCAAGACACAATGTGAGAACCATCGCTTCAATCCTTATGGGAAATCGAATGGTGAAAAGTATTGGAAATTGAATGTAGCAGTGATCACTGCATTTATTGGCCAGCCAAACCTGGTTATCCAGTATTATAAGAAACATCAATATGAAACATGGGACATTGCATTTATATCTGTTCATAGATAATTAATATGAAAACAAAACACTAACTACCATTGATTATAGTCCGTCACCTGACCACCGTCCTAGTCGAGGTGTCTTGCATAGCCTGTTACACATCATGCCCCTTCAAGCATCTTCCCATGCAAAGTCGACCAAACCCTGTTTTAGCGCTTATGTGTGACTATAGTCTGAACAAGAATTCTTCACTAGCTTAATGTAACACAACAAACATATGGGTCTATTAATTATAACATTAGGGGGTCCCTAAATTTTGTTATTACATGAAAAAGGTTTATAATTAAAGTGAATGTATGAGAAGGTGTTTTCTCCTGTGTAATTTCAATTCACAATGACACAAAGGAAACATTATTTGAATCTATAATCTGGAAGAAGAATTCTTCTGTGACTTAATGTAATAGAACAAACATATGAGTATGTTAATTGTGTAACGTTAGGCTGCCCCTAAATTTCATTATTACAGAAAACACCTTTGTAATTGAGCGATTCTATGCAGATGACGATGTGCAGATGACGGCGCACATCACGTCATCCATGCATATCATCAAGTAGTGACCAATACCATCCAATCGTTCGAAGTTCGGCCGTCGACTGTCGTGCGTACATCAATTTCGTTTGTAATTCAAGTTAATATATGAGAAAGTGTTTTTTATTATGTGCAATTCAATTTCATAGTATAATAAAGGAAATATTACTCGAATAATAATATAGGACTAAAATGTATGACAACATGTCCTGCAGCAGGGCACAAATTCAAGACCATAACCCAATGCTACCAATTTTTTAACAAGTCCATGTCTTCCTGAACCTGAAGTGAAACATGAAAATGCAAAACTATATAAGCATCCCAGGATTTGCATAATAGAAGAAATCTTCCATGAACAACGAAATAGGGCACGTAGTACCTTCTTCGCAAAAATTCATCCATCAATTGTTTTTCAGCCACCTTCTGAGCTTTCTTACTTTCATCCGTGTGCGGGCATCGGAATATTTAGAGCACTCTGTTTCAAACTTCTTAACCCTATTTGTAATTTTGTTCGATTCATGGAAACAAGAACCCTGAGGAATGAAAAGAAAAATTAGACCATACAAAGACAGAGAGCAGAATGCTATAAGGTATGAGTCAGGATATACTAAAAATGGGCATACCTTGTTGCTGAAGCACACCTGGGATGTTAGTAGATGTTAGTATTAGTTAGCTAGCTGTTAGCACTAGAAAGAAAATAATAAGAAGAAAAGAAATAGAAGAAGAGAAGAGTAACAAAACTTGAATAATAAATTATTAATAATAGATGTTAGTATTAGTTAGCTTAATTACCGCGAGTGCGTATTTGTGATGATCGAGTGCATTTAAATGTGCAGTAGCTTCTCCGCGAGGGTTTGGTTTTCGACGACCTCCCCTGCATTCGAAAGTGAGCACATTTGTTAACTCCTCCTCCACCCCCTTTATTTTGCTCTGTTCCGGCCTTCGTGCTGATGACACTATCTAGCTAGGTATTTTTAGTATTAAAATGCAATGTTGTTGCGTAACCAATATGCGTCTCCCGTTCGAAAGGGTTCGTGTTATAAATATGCATGCATTTGCATATTTGTAACGATGATTCTTTCAAATTGTCCAACGTTATCCATGGACAGCCCGGGTATGTGTAGATTGGGTCGTTTCCCACGCTTTGCTCCGGATCCCATGCAGAGTTTCGATAGCGCCTCCTTGTTGTTCTCCGAGTACACATCTGTGACTACCCGACGCCGACGTTCCAGAAGATTCCCCTTTATTTCCGTTTCCGTCATGTGAATATTTTGTGTGTTGCGTTCATCTTGCGCATCATGGCATCATGCATGGCATCTTGCATCATCTGTTGTGTGTGGTGTTTTGAGTGTGTGTGCTTCAAGTGCTCTCAGAGTCTTGCAATAGGAAACTCCCTTCTCTCCTCTCTATTCTATTTTGTTTTGTGGTTGCGTTCAGGTTTCAGTTTTAACCCCAATAAAAAGGTTCGTCTTCTTTTAAAAATCATTTTATTAAAGGTGGAGGCAACCCCTCTGGTTTTTCTTTATTTATTCTTTTGTTTTATTTCAAAATAGAGTCGCATTTTATTTATAAAAAAGGGTTTTATTTTATTCTTCAAAAAGGTTTCATTTTTATTCTTAAAAAATGGCCAACCTATTTCTTATAGTTGGGGTATGTTTTTAAGGAGTTAAAAGGTATTTTTTGTTAAATCCTTTTCTTTGTGAATTTTCTGTTTTTAAAAAGAAAAAAACAAGAGAAGAGCAAGAGGGAGAGGGAGCCTGCCAAGGCCCAGGCCCAGCCGATTCCCCACCCTGCCCTAGCGACAGTCTCCCCCCCTGTTCCCCTCCTCGCGCCGTCCACCCCTCCCCAGGCCCGATACCCCCTCAGCCCGATCCCCTCTCTGCCTTCCCCCTCGCGCAGCCTCCCCCAAGTCCCGATCACATCCGCCCTTGCCATGGTTGCCAGCCCCGCGCCAGCAGACCCGCCGATGCCCTGGCCTCCCTCTCCTGCCCCGTTGCCGAGCCGCCTTGGCCGCCAAGCCCCGTCGGCCGCCTCCTCTCGCCGTCTCCCGCCGCGATGCACTGCCGTGCTCGCCTCCCGCAGCCATGGCCGCGCGCCGCCGCCGGCTTGCTACTGTGCCCCCGCCGTGGACGCCTGCAGCGCCAACCTCGCCGACTGCGCCGCCCCGCGCGTGCCTTCCTCCCGGGCCAAGCCTTGCCATGGCCTCGACCTCGCCTCCCTCGCCCTCGGCCTCGCCGCGTACCTCACCGCGCTGCGCCCCGCCCTCCTCCAGGAGCCGTGCCGCCGTTCCCCTACCGAGCCGCCTACTGCAGGAGCCGTGCCGCCGTTCCCGTGCGGAGATCGCGAAGCTGCTGCTGCCGCTGTTGCCGATGTGTTGTTAGCTGTAGCTCTCGTCTCTTGCTGCTGGCCGATGCTGTTGTTAGTTGCTATGCTTGCTGATTGTTGTGCCGCCGTTGCTTGCCGTTTTTCTACAGCGTGTATATGCTGCCAGCTGTTGCCGACTGCTGCTTGCTATTTGCCTGCACGCATTGCCTGATGCTGCTAGCTGTTGCTTGCTGTTTGCCTGCTAGCTGCTAGCCGTGTTGCTGCCGCTTGCCGAAGCTAGTTGCTTGTGCTGACGCATGCTATTAGCTGTTGTTGCTTGTGGTTGCCTGCCGTAGCTTGCCGTTAGCCGTAGCTCCTATTTGTTGCTGCTTGTTGCTGCGTGCCTTGCCCTATCGCCTTTCGGGAACGTCGCCGAAGTCCGCGAGCACCATCCCCGCCACCGTGGGTCGTCGACAAGTTCGCCGAGTCCACGACGTCCTCGACGACCCCCCGAACATCTTCGGAAAACATGTTCTACTACCGACGCCGAAGACCCGTGAACCACAACGCCAAGCGAACCACTTCCGTCGACGAGACCGTGTACAACTACTTCCACGACGACCTATGTTTTCAACGCAACGTTCCGAACCGCTCTGATATGCACGCTTCGAAGGTATACCGTTGGAACGTGTCGTGTAACGAATGCATATGATGTATGAGATGTACCATATGTTTGCGGCTATATATGTTGCCCGTTGCATGTTTTCTCTCTCTGGGTGTGCGCCTAACACATGGGAACCCGATAGACGGGATCATCACATCTTTATTTAGTGTTCCCGCACGCGGTCCCTATTCGTTGGCACCGATATCTCGTTGAGTTATCGGGATAGGAACGTTGTTGTGGCTTCGTTTCCGTTTTGCCGCCATGGTTCCCTTTCGCTCGCAGTGGCGACACATGCTTCTTCCTCTTCTTGCCCGTGTTGTAACTTGCATGCATGACGCATTCATGGCATGATACCTTGTGTTGCATGTTTCTTGTAACGTAGCGACTCTCATAGTCCCACGTGTTAATCGACTAGGATGACAGGTAGAATCACCCGCTTCACCCCTTGCCATGTTAACAACAATTTAATATTGCTGTGTAAATTAACGGGAGTGAACTAAACAATTAAATGTGGAGTTTCGTCGATATGCAACTCGTTGCATATCGAGGTTCACTTAATGTGTAGTGTTTGTGTGAGGCGAATTGCCATGCCATCCCTTGCATTTTTGATCTGCTCATGCATCATATTAGGGTGTGCATCATGTCTTGCATTTCCCGTGGTGAATATCAGTGTTGATGTTTGTTTCCGGTTTGCTCCGTCTCGATAGAGCTCCGTAAGCGTGTCAGAATGTGAGGACTCATTCGACTACGTTGGTTCGCCGACTTCACGGAGTTGTTCTTCTTCCAAGCGGGATGTCAGGCAAGATGACCATTTCCGCAGATATCATTACTATCATTGCCATGCTAGTTTTACCGTTTCTACCGGTTATGTCTCGTTGCGTACCACATGTTATATATGAGCCTCTCAACAATGCCATGAAACCTTCACCCAATCAACCTAGAAAACCACTGATTAGCTATGTTACCGCTAGCTTAACCATGTTATTAACGTTGCTAGTTGCACGTGTAGTTGCTTCCGTGTGAAAACATGGATTCCTTGTCTTATCACCATATTTAAATGCTATTTAAGTTAATGCACCTATATACTTGGTAAAAGGTGGAAGGCTCGGCCTTTCTAGCCTGGTGTTTTGTTCCACCTTTGCCCCCTTAGTTTAGGCTACCGGTGTTATGTTCCATAATTGAGCGCTCCTAACACGATCGGGGTTGTTATGGGGATCCCCTTGATAATTCATTTTAGATTAAAGCTGGTCTGGCAAAGCCCAACTTTGGTACTACTTTTGCCTAATAACTAATGAACTGCATAGGGAGTAATTAACCCGAGGAAATTTAATCAACCCCCGGGCCAGTGCTCCTCATGAGTGTTGGTCCAAAACAGAGCAGCTTATTAACGCTACCCGGGGCAACTCGGCAGTTGGCGTGGTAACCATCGCTCATCCGTCGTGTCCTGAGAACGAGATACACGGCTCCTATCAGGATCGTCGACACGTCGGGCGGCATTGCTGGATTATTTTTACCTTTGACGGAATATCTTGTGCATCCGGATTCCGGTGATGCTTTGGGTAATCTCAGAGTTGAGGTGTTCCACTAGGGAATCCGACGAGATCGCGAGCTTCGTGGCTGAGCATTTCTATGCGGCTTGTGGTAATTTGTGATGGACTAGTTGGAGCACCCCTGCAGGGTTAAATATTTTCGGGAAGCCGTGCCCGTGGATATGTGGCAACGTGGAAGCTTTGTTTAACACTGGTTCTAGATAACTTGAAGTTAAGTTAATTAAAATATGCCAACTCTGTGCGTAACCGTGCCTGTCTCTTTCGTGAGTTCCTTCTCCGATCGAGGACACGGTGGGGTTATGTTTGACGTAGGTAGGTGTTCAGGATCATTCATTTGATCATCAGTAGTTCACGTCCGTTATGCATAGATCTTCCCCCTCTTATTTCTTGTACTCGTAAGTGTAGCCACCAAATATATGCTTAGCCGCTGCTGCAACCTCACCACTTAACCATACCTCACCTAATAAGCTTTGCTAGTCTTGATACCTTTGGAAATGAGAATGCTGAGTCCCCTGAGGCTCACAGATTACTACAACACTAGCTGCAGGTATAGGTAAAGGTTACTTGATGCGAGCGCGTTGATTGTTCATTTGGAGTTGCTTCTTCTTCTTCTTCATTGATCTTGGATGGGTTCCAGGCCAGCAGCCTGGGATAGCAAGGATGGACGTCGTTCTTCTTCTCACGTTTGTTTTTCGTCCGTTGTCGGACCCTGCTCTTATTTATGATGTTTATGTATTGTACTGCTGTGACTCTGATGTAGCTTGTGGCGAGTGTAAGCCAATTCTATATATATATCTCTTCTTTTCAATACATGTACTTGTAACGATATCCATTCTTGCGAAACGACGAGAAGTGCTTCTATCCTCAACGAGGCCCTCGTGCCAAATTAAGGATAGGGTCGCATCTTGGGCGTGACAAGTTGGTATCAGAGCAGTATCGACCTAGGAGCCCCCTTGATTGATCGAACTTGGCCGAGTCGAGTCTAGTGAAAAATTGCTTTGAGTCTAGTTATATATCGGAGAGTAGGATTCTTTTTTCTCCTCTTCTATGCTCTAGTGAGGAATCTTAACGTAATATTTTAATTCTACTCCCCTTCTCACTCAAATTTTTTTTAGGATCACGTGGATATTTTGGAACCTATATGATGCCGATGTGACGGACTTTTGTCTTGGTGCCTCCTGTCTGACTTGATTTTCTTCCGAGGAGTTGAGCTCCAGGGGATTCTCGAGCACATCGTTATCATTCAGATTTCTTATTATCTCAGAACGAAGGATGTTCGTAATTGCTTCAATACTAGTAGTGGTGAGATAACCCCGATGTCCCTAGTACTGGTGCAGATTGTTCGGGAGTACTGCCATACTTTGTATGATTGTGATCACGAGGGTGTGTAGTAGATGAAGGTCCGAGATTCTGGTTGTGTGTTGACGAATGTGATACATTGGACGGCTTAGTATAGGGGTTGTGTGATATTACTCCTTGTATCCGTGTACCAGATTGCATGACCAGAAATTTCGGGAATTCTTAGGTGGGAATTCAGGTAGTTACTTATAGGACAATCTTCCAACAAATGCATGATGTTAGGTTGGGGTTCGACATCTAGTGGATTCGTTTGTTGACGGTCGACTTACAGCGGTTCTCGTTGTGTCTTAAAGAGTCCTTGTAGCTTGCTATGACTCGGGGACGCTTCGTATGTCGGGTGTACTGCCTTGCACTTGATGGCTACTGTTAGATCGAGCCCGTGCGATCCTGTCCACGAAAGTATCGAACGGAAATCTCTCTCATGAGTTTGTTCTGGCTTGTTTCATAAGCCTCATCCCTTTGTTTTTGCTGAATATGGTAATTCAAGTTGCTTCGATGTCAAGTGGTGATTTCAGATCTTTCCAAGAGGTCTTCGCATATTTTTTATGTGAATGCTAATTCTTTTGCTCAATAAATTGTCGTATCAATTCTTGTCAACCGGAGTCGTCATGTTAATTCTTTTCCAACCGGCGTGCTTCTCTTCTGGTGAATTCAATCCTCTCCTATTGTTGCAGATCATTCTCTCATTTTATTCCGGAGTTCATCTCATCTGTCCCATGTTGTCTTTGTTTTTCCCACCCTCCCACCCTTTTTCTTCAGTGATTCAATTTTCATCCAAGAGTTTTTCTTTTCATTGTGCTTCCGCTATCTGTTCTTTTCTCCCTTGCCCGGTGATACATTGTAAAGATTCTTAGGAGATTCGTGTCATAATTGTTCATTCTTTTCATCTTTTCCGGTGAACTTAATTCAGTTGCCCGTGTTCATCTTATCCTTTTCATCCTTGTTATTTCTTTCCTATGTTGGGAATTCTTATCAGCCTTTGTTGTTTAATTATTGCTCTCTTTTTTATCCAGAGCATTGAAGTTATCTCAGTAGTTCCTGCTTCCAATCTTTTCAATTATTTCGAGGTGCTAACCTCGTCTAGTTCTCTTCATACCGGTGCAATATCTTTCTTTCTAAGAAATCTTTTCAACGGTGGTTTCTTTGAGTGGGCCCATAACCCACAGGTTCTTTCCCAGGAACTTATCTGGCTCTTGTAATTTTTCCGGAGATCATTAATTCTTTTCAACTATGACGTAAGTATAAATTTCATCAATCATATTCCTTCTCCAAGACCTATTAGATTTAATTCTCATATTTGGCTCAAACTTTTATTCTTCTTTATTCCGGAGTGTCTCATTAGTTCTTGGTGGTGTTCTCCTCATCTTTTCAGCTTTGAAGTCGAAGGAGTGTTTCTCTCAAATCTTTGTTCATTCTCTTGCAGATTCATCATTTCAGCTTTATGCCATCATCTTAATTGTTTTCAATCATGTGTATCCCTTTCTTGCTATCTGGTGCAGTTCTGATTTGTCTTTATTTCTTGATCCTCCGAAGGCCATCATTTCAGAAGAATCTTCGTTGTCAGCTTTCAGCTTTCATCCTCAATTCTTCTTCATTGTTGTCTCTTCGTTCGTCTCTCGTTTATCCGGTGCCTTGTTTTAGTTTTCTCTTAGGTGGCTCATGATCTCTTCATTCTCATGTATCTCCATTAATTCGTGGTGTTCCCATTCATTTGTGAATTCTTACCGGTGCTTCCTTCGTTTATGCTTCATGTGGTGCATATCTATCTCTCTCTCCAAGTTTCCTTCAAGAAGAATAAGTGCTACGCTAAATCCGTTGCTTGTCATCAATTAAACTTGATGAAGGATAAGCATAACATAATTCTTATTCCTGTTTCATAGTGATTTCAATCTTTCTTCCAGACTGCCTCATGATATCAATTCCTTTTTCTGAAGTGTTATTATCTTTTCTTTTCCGGAGTTCCAAGTTTTCTCAAGTATCTCTTCGTGAAGCTTCATCGAAGGCTTTGCAAGGCTTTAATCTTATTCTTTCATCCTTCATATCTTGCATCATCCTTTTGATATGGAGGCTCGTCATGCTGGTTCTTCAAGGATGTGATTTTTTCTCAAAGTGTTCTTCAACATTCCTATTGGAGTACCTCAAGTATTCTTTCTCTTCCATTTCCAGTGCTTTGTTATTCCTTTATCCTTTGAGGTGGTATTATAGCGTTCTTGTTAGTGTAGGAGCCTCGAAGAGATTTCCTTTCAAGAATGAGATAATTATATCCACCAATTCTTTGATCATGAGATATGTACAACCCATGATTTCTTCATTGAGCTATATTGGTTTGGATTTCACCTAAAGCTTTTCCTATGGATTGTTGCTATCATGGTGCTTGTCATTAATCCAAGTTCTCAATGTATCCTCTTGGTGTAAGAAATTGTTCATATCTTGTTTCTCCCAATCAATCCTTGTTTCTGTTAGTGGCTGGTTGTCACTTCATTAGTTTGAAAGGTTTCCATAAGCCCACTACTATCTTGTCTTTTCATTGTTGTTTTTTCTACAACTCAATTCAATTCTTCTTGCAAGGATGCTTGCCAAGTTCATTTGAGTTAGTAGTTGTCATTCTTTTCTTCACTCTCTTCTTCCGCTTGAGTTAGTTCATATTCTGTTGTTCCGGAGGCATTGTGATATTTCTCTTTTGGGTCTAGCTTCTTGTTCTGTCGAGATCATGGTGTTCCCTTGTTCTATTTAGTTGTTTGTTATGTATATTGTCTAATTCTCTCTTCTTATTGAATTTTTTGTCCCATTTTCCTACCGAAGTGCTGCCGAAATTTTCCGTGAATTCTTGCTTGTTTCTCATGTCATGTTAATCTCTTTGCAACTTTCAAGGATTGTTGGTGTCACTCGTTTGTCAAAGAAGCGACTAAGTTTTACCTCTTGTTCTTTCTCATCCTCTCCCCCTTTCATTCTTGGATCTCAGGGCGAGATCCTCTTGTAGTGTAGGAGAGTTATGACAGCCCGACGCCGACGTTCCAGAAGATTCCCCTTTCTTTCCGTTTCCGTCGTGTGAATATTTTGTGTGTTGCGTTCATCTTGCGCATCATGGCATCATGCATGGCATCTTGCATCATCTGTTGCGTGTGGTGTTTTGAGTGTGTGTGCTTCAAGTGCTCTTAGAGTTTTGCAATAGGAAACTCCCTTCTCTCCTCTCTATTCTATTTTGTTTTGTGTTGCGTTCAGGTTTCAGTTTTAACCCCAATAAAAAAAGGTTCGTCCTCTTTTAAAAATCATTTTATTAACGGTGGAGGCAACTCCTCTGGTTTTTCTTTATTTATTCTTTTGTTTTATTTCAAAATAGAGTCACATTTTATTTATAAAAAAGGATTTTATTTTATTCTTCAAAAAGATTTCATTTTTATTCTTAAAAAATGCCCAACCTATTTCTTATAGTTGGGTTATGTTTTTAAGGAGTTAAAAGGTATTTTCTTTATTTTTGTTGTTAAATCCTTTTCTTTGTGAATTTTTTGTTTAAAAAAAAAGAGAAGAGCAAGTGGGAGAGGGAGCCTACCAAGGCCCAGGCCCAGCCGGTTCCCCAGCGTGCCCTAGTGACAGTCTCCCCTCCACCTGTTCCCCTCCTCGCGCCGTTCTCGCCTCCCCAGGCCCGATACCCCTCAGCCTGATTCCCTCTCTGCCTTACCCCTCGCACAGCCTCCCCCAAGTCCCGATCCCATCCTCCCTCGCCATGGTTGCCAGCCCCGCGCCAGCAGACCCGCCGACGCCCTGGCCTCCCTCTCCTGCCCCATCGCCGAGCCGCCTTGGCCGCAAAGCCCCGCCGGCCGTCTCCTCTCGCCGTCTCCTGCCGCGTTACCCTGCTCTGCTCGCCTCCCTCAGCCATGGACGCGCGCCGCCGCCGGCTTGCTGCTGTGCCCCCGCCGTGAACGCCTGTAGCGCCAACCTCACCGACTGCGCCGCCCCGCGCGTCCCTTCCTCCCGGACCAAGCCTTTCCATGGACTCGACCTCGCCTTCCTCGCCCTCAGCCTCGCCGCGTCCCTCGCCGAGCTGCGCCCCGCCCTGCTCCAGGAGCCGTGCCGCCGTTCCCCTGTCGAGCCGCCTGCTGCAAGAGCCGTGTCGCCGTTCCCCTGCCGAGATCGCGAAGCTGCTGCTGTCGTTGTTGCCGATGTGTTGCTAGCTGTAGCTTGCATTTCTTGTTGCTGGCCAATGCTGTTGTTAGTTGCTATGCTTGCTGATTGTTGTGCGGCCGCTGCTTGCCATTTTTCTGCTGCTTGTATATGCTGCCAGCTGTTGCCGGCTGCTGCTTGCTATTTGCCTGCACGCGTTACATGATGCTGCTAGCTATTGCTTGCTATTTGCCTGCTAGCTGCTAGCCGTGTTGCTGCCGCTTGCCGAAGCTAGTTGCTTGTGCTGACGCATGCTATTAGGTGTTGCTGCTTGTGGTTGCCTGCTGTAGCTTGCCGTTAGCCGTAGCTGCTATTTGTTGCTGCTTGTTGTTGCGTGCCTTGCCCTATCACCTTTCGGGAACGTCGCCGAAGTCCACGAGCACCATTCCCGCCACCGTGGGTCTACGACAAGTTCGCCGAGTCCACGACGTCCTCGACGACCCCCGGACATCTTCGGAAAACATGTTCGACTACCGACGCCGAAGACCCATGAACCACAACGCCAAGCGAACGACTACAGTCGACGAGACCGTGTACCACTACTTCCACGACGACCTATGTTTTCACCACAACATTCAAAACCGCTCCGATATGCATGCTTTGAAGGTATACCGTTCGAACGTGTCGTGTAACGAATGCATATGATGTATGAGATGTACCGTATGTTTGCGCCTATAGATGTTTCCCGTTGCACGTTGTCTTTCTCTGGCTGTGCCCCTGACACATGGGAACCTGATAGACGGGATCACCCCATCTTTATTTAGCGTTCCCGCACGCGCTCCCTATTTGTTGGCACCGATATCTCGTTGAGTTAGCGGGATAGGAACGTTGTCGTGGCTTCGTTTCCATTTTGCCGCCATGGTTCCCTTTCGCTCGCCGTGGCGACACATGCTTCTTTCTCTTCTTGCCCGTGTTGTAACTTGCATGCCTGACGCATTCATGGCATGATACCTTGTGTTGCATCTTTCTTGTAACGTAGCGACTCTCAAAGTCCCGCGTGTTAACCGACTAGGATGACAGGTAGAATAACCCGCTTCACCCCTTGCCATGTTAACAACAATTTAATATTGCCGTGTAAATTAACGGGAGTGAACTAAACAATTACGTGTGGAGTTTCATCGATATGCAACTCGTTGCATATCGAGCTTCACTTAATGTGTAGTGTTTGTGTGAGGTGAATTGCCATGCCATCCCTTGCATTTTTGATCTGCTCATGCATCATATTAGGGTGTGCATCATGTCTTGCATTTGCCATGGTGAATATCAGTGTTGACGTTTGTTTCCGGTTTGCTCCGTCTTGATAGAGTTCCACAAGCGTGTCGGAATGTGAGGACCCGTTCGACGTTCGCCGACTTAACGGAGTTGTTCTTCTTCCAAGCGGGATCTCAGGCAAGATAACCATTTCCCCAGATATCATTACTATCATTGACATCCTAGTTTTACCGTTTCTACCGTTTATGTCTCGTTGCCTACCACATGTTATATATGAGCCTCTCAACAATGCCATGAAACCTTCACCTGTTCAACCTTGCAAACCACTGATTGGCTATGTTACCGCTTGCTTAACCATGTTGTTACCGTTGCTAGTTGCAGGTGTAGTTGCTTCCATGTGAAAACATGGGTTCCTTGTCGTATCACCATATTTAAATGCTATTTAATTTAATGCACCTATATACTTGGTAAAAGGTGGAAGGCTCGGCCTTTCTAGCCTGGTGTTTTGTTCCACCTTTGCCCCCTTAGTTTCGGCTACCGGTGTTATGTTCCATAATTGAGAGCTCCTAACACGATCGGGGTTGTTATGGGGACCACCTTCATAATTCGTTTTAGATTAAAGCTGGTCTGGCAAGGCCCTACTTTGGTACTACTTTTGCCTAATAACTAATGAACTACATAGGGAGTAATTAACCCGAGGAAATTTAATCAACCCCCGGGCATGTGCTCCTCATGAGTGTTGGTCCAAAACAGAGCAGCTTATTAACGCTACCCGGGGCAACTCGGCGTTTGGCGTGGTAACCATCGCTCATCCGTCGTTTCCTGAGAACGAGATACGCGGCTCCTATCGGGATCGTCGACACGTCGGGCGGCCTTGCTGGATTAGTTTTACCTTTGATGAAATATCTTGTGCATCGTGATTCCAGTGATGCTTTGGGTAATCTCAGAGTTGAGGTTTTCCACTAGGGAATCCGACGAGATCGCGAGCTTCGTGGTTGATGATTTCTACGCGGCTTGTGGTAATTTGTGACGGACTACTTGGAGCACCCCTGCAGTGTCAAATCTTTTCAGAAAGCCGTGACCGCGGTTATGTGGCAACCTGGAAGATTTGTTTAACACTGGTTCTAGATAACTTGAAGTTAACTTAATTAAAATATGCCAACTGTGTGCGTAACCGTGCATGTCTCTTTCGTGAGTTCCTTCTCCGATCGAGGACACGGTGGGGTTATGTGTGACGTAGGTAGGTGTTCAGGATCATTCATTTGATCATCAGTAGTTCTTGTCCGCTATGTGTAGATCTTCCCCCTCTTATTTCTTGTAGTCGTAAGTGTAGCCACCAAATATATGCTTAACCGCTGCTGCAACCTCACCACTTAACCATACCTCACCTAATAAGCTTTGCTAGTCTTGATACCTTTGGAAATGAATTTGCTGAGTCCCCTGTGGCTCACAGGTTACTACAACACCAATTGCAGGTACAGGTAAAGGTTACTTGACGCGAGCGCATTGATTGTTCATTTGGAGTTGCTTCTTCTTCTTCTTCTTCATCGATCTAGGATGGGTTCCAGGTCGGCAGCCTGGGATCGCAAGGATGGACGTCGTTCTTCTTTTGTCGTTTGTTTTTTGTCTGTAGTCGGACCCTGCTCTTATTCATGATGTTTATGTATTGTACTGCTGTGACTCTGATGTAGCTTGTGGCGAGTGTAAGCCAATTCTCTCTCTCTCTCTCTCTCTCTCTCTCTCTCTCTTTATATATATATATATATATATATATATCTTCTTTTCAGTACATGTACTTGTAACGATATCCATTCTTGCGAAACGACGAGATGCGCTTCTATCCCTGACGAGGCCCTCGTGCCAAATTAAGGATAGGGTCGCATCTTGGGCGTGACAACATCCTCTCGGTTAGTTGCCGAGACGTGTATCAGGAGAAGAGGTGTTGCCGAAATTTTGCGTTGGATCGGGAGCAGAGCATGGGGAAATGACCCAATCTACACATACTCGGTGGGATTAGGACCCATCTTTACCTAGTAGCTGGTAGGTGTGCATGCCGTGCATCCCAATGTATTAACCATGATTAAAAAATGGCCATAATTAATTTAACATACTTGATGAACTGATAATTTATATTGTTTATATGTGGATACTATATAGCTAGCTTGCAAGAATGACTGATCGTCAATGGATGTACACCGGTCACCATAGTCAGAGAGAGAGGACCGATGAATGGTTGAGCAAAACCTATGAATTCATGGAAACGACATTTTCTAAAGGCCAGCCAAAAACATGGTCCCCCTGCACTAAGTGCAAGAATTATTCGTGACAGACAAAGGATGTAATGGGTAAACACCTGCAGATGCATGGTGAGTCGGCCCAACGATGATTATGGTACAGGGATTGAAGACATGGTGAATGACTTTGATGATGCTCGGAACAAGGACGAAGAGATGGAGGAATCCGCGAAAGCCTTCTATGCCATGTTGGAGTCTTAAAAACATCCTCTTCACGAGCACACTAAGATTTCTCAGCTAGATGCTATCGCACAAGTAATGGCTCTGAAAGCCCAATTCAACATTGGAAGAGACCTCTTTGACTCAGTGATGACCCTATTTGGGCGCTTTCTACCCGTAGGTCATATTATGCCTTCAAACCTATATGAGTCAGACAAAATCCTTAGTGCACTCAAGATGCCGTGTGAGCGGATACATGCTTGTGAGAAAGGATGTGCCTTATTTAGGAAAGAGTATGCGGACGAAACATATTGTCCATTTTGCAAGTCCTCCAGATATGTCGAGGTAGAAAACGGTGAAGGTGAGAAGAAGCAGAGCAAAATCTGTGTGAGTGTCCTACAGTATCTGCTGATCCTACCAAGACTTCAACGACTTTACATGCTCGAAGAAATAGCAAAACAGATGACATGGCACAAACATGGAATTAGGAAAGAATTAGATGAACACGGAGTTCCGATTTTGGTACACGCTTCAGATGGTGACGCATGGAAGGCATTCGATAGTATACATAAGGAAAAAGCTAAAGAACCAAGGAATTGTCGAATCGCCATCAGCCTCGATGTGTTCAATCCTTTTGGTATGATGGCTACCCAATATAGTTGCTGGCTTGTATTTGTCATTCCCCTCAATCTTCCACCATCATCCATTATGCAAAGAAAGCACATATTTCTGACGTTGATAGTTCCAGGGCCAAACTACCCGGGGAAGAATATGAGTGTGTACATGCAACCGCTGATGGATGACTTGAAAGAAGCTTGGGTGAATGGGGTCAACACATACAACATAGCTAAGGAAGAGAACTTTCAAATGTATGTTTGGTACCAATACTCGTTGCATGATCTGCCGGCATTGGCGCTTTTCGTTGCCTGGTGTGTGCATGGAAGGTTCCCATGCCCACAGTGCAAGGCAGCTCTTAAGTTTCATTGGTTGCCGGCGGGTGGGAAGTATTCCTGCTTTGACTTGCATAGACAGTTCTTGCCTATGGACCATCCATTCAGAAAAGACAAGAAGAATTTCATGAAAGGTAAAGTTGTCAAACACTCGGCACCACCTGCGTTGACGGGGGCACAAATTAATGAACAGTTAAAATCTATGGAGCCTGATTCAAACCGTCCAGGGTATTTCTTGGGTTATAATGAGGAACACGCTTGGACCCACAGGCGATGCATCTAGGATCTCCCCTACTTCGAAGACCTCTTACTTCCACACAACATTGACATGATGCACACTGAAAAGAATATCGCCGACGCCCTTCTTGGCACATTTTTCAGCACTGATAAGGGAAAAGATAATACAAAGGCTAGAGTTGACCAGGAGACTCTTTGTGATAGGCCATCACTAAACATGCGAGAACCGAAAGGAAGAAAAAATTGGTCCAAACCACCTGCCTGGTACAATCTTGAGAAGGGAGCAATAAGGGAAATCCTCTTGTGGGTGCAAAAAAAGTTGTTGTTCGCCGATGGGTATGCTGCGGATCTAGCGAGGGGAGTGAGCATTTAAAAAATGAATTTTTTTGGGCTCAAGAGTCATGATTGGCACATATGGCTTGAGCGGATAATGCCGATGATGTTGCGTGGCTGTATCCCCGAGGATGAATGGCTAGTATTAGCCGAGTTGAGCTATTTCTTCCGTGTTCTTTGTGCTAAAGAGTTGTCGCGTGCCGTGATAGATGACATGGAAGAGTTGGCGCCTGAGTTGCTCTGCAAGTTAGAGAATATTTTTCCACCGGGCTTCTTTAATCCGATGCAACACATGATTTTGCATCTCCCAACCGAGGCAAGATTGGGTGGCCCTGTGCAAAATCGGTGGTGCTACGCAACTGAAATAATGCAGAAGACACTTCGAGGAAAATGTAAAAATAAACGTAGAATTGAAGCATCGATGGCCGAGGTGTTCATTACCGAGGAGGCAACAAACTTCGTAACAGCACACTATGATGCCACTATGCACAACTTGCATAATCCAAAGACTCGGTACAATGTGGGCGACGCCAAACGACGTGAATCCAATCTCAGCTTCTTCAAAGGGAAGCTCGCACCTTCTGGTGTGGGAAAACCAAAGTTATTGTGCGTCGAGGAGTGGCGCACACTAAGGATGTATAGATTGAACAACTTAACATAAGTTCGATCATACATCGAGTAAGTGTTGTGTACATTGTTTCGCAACTTTTAACAAGTTTTGTGCCTAACAACTATTATTAATTGATACAGTCGATACGTCGAAAAATTCACGAATAGTGTTGCAATCAAAAAGAATCCATTCTCGAGTATGAACTTTTTGAAAAGACAGCAGGCGGCTATCCCAGTTTCATCTCTTGGTTCAAAAAACGGTACCTCCCTTATATATAATAGGTGATTTCCTTTGTTGCTATTACTCATGAGTAACACACCAAATTCTATCTTTTCTTAACTTCTAGGCTAATTCAGATGAGAAAGTCGATGATGAATTGAGACAAATAGCTAATGGTTTTGACTTTAAGGTCCGTACATTTCAGAAGTACGACATCAACGGGTATCGCTTTCGTACTACTAGCAAAGAGCTTTCAATGCCCGGTCGAAAAACAAACAATTCCGGTGTCTCTGCTATAGGCGAGGGAGGTGTCGAGTATTATGGAAGACTTGAAGAAGTCTACGAACTTCATTATTATGGTGAAAATCCTCCGAACGTTGTTGTGTTCAAATGTCATTGGTTCGATCCTACTAAGACAAGACAGACTCATGAACATCTTGGGCTAGTCGAAATTCGACAAGACAGGCAGTTAAGCGGTGCCGATGTCTACATTGTGGCTCAACAGGCCACCCAAGTTTTCTATCTGCCATACTGTCGTCAAAGTTTTAAGAACCTGGGAGGTTGGTATGTCGTGTTCGATGTGCCGCCACATCTTAGACCACCTCTGCCAAATGAAGACGATTATGAACCTCAAATTGACCCAATAACATATGATGGAGAATTCTTCCAAGAATCACGTGGTGTGAGACGTCGTACCCGAAACTGCTCTACGTCCACCTTGAACACGGAGGAACAAGAATCACGTGATGATGAGGAAGAAGTGGAAGTAGAAGAGGTTACCAATGCGGATGAGCTATCAATGCTTGATCGGTTACAAAAAGGCCTTCCACATGATGTCCCTGAACCCGATGACGATATCAGTCATGACGACATGTGTGATACCGATGATGATTTTGCTTCAATTGACCACGGAGAAGAGACAGATGATCCCGACTATTAGTACTTTGTATGCATCCAAACATTGTTGTTTAATTATTCAATTATTAGTTGAATTATTCATGTATTTATTATTGTTCGTTTAATTATTATCCTTGAATTTGTACTAATTATTTAACTATTTATCATTCCAGGTGGTGAGACATGGCAGGCGGGGATAAGTTGAGGATAGAACCTGGGCAGCTACGGAGAACTTTGTTATAGAGCTTTGCCGAGGAGCCCCGTGGGAGAGGCGGAGGAAAGAAGAGAGGCAGAGGACGTGGTCGTGGGAGAGGGAGGCTACCTGATAGGAGCTAGTCGCCACCACCCTCGGCTACTTCTCTCTCAGCCACTTCACCCTTGCAGACGAGGGTGTCACCGGTGCGGGATCCTCCCGTCGAGGAGCAGACACCGATGCAGGGGGATGAGGCGGAGGCTGAGGAGGGGGCTGAGGCAGAGGCTGAGGGGGCTGAGGGGGAGGCTGAGGGACACAGGCGGAGCCTATCTGCCAGCAAGTTAGTCTACCAACGTGGTATGACACGAGTTCGAGACCGATTGGAGTTGCAGCACAGGGCGTTCATTGAGACAGATGGCAAGAAGTAAGTTGATATATATTGTGTACCTTATATCATTATATTTCACCAAGTAGCTAATGTCTTTACCTTATCATTATGTAGGGGGTGGACTTACCCGGAGAATACCCGGAATCCAAACTGCCTCCTTGGTGCTTTACTTAGGGAGCACTTCCCTGGGATAGTGCAGTTGCCCGGTGAGGGTATGGTTCCCAAGCCAGGACTCAAGTGGGAGCACTACCCAGCTGCTCTGCTCCCGGAAAACACACATGTGAATGGTGTTGTTTGCGTGAGCGTGGCCAACAAGGTGTTGGATGATTTTTGGGTAACTATTATTTTACCCAATAAAAAGTATACAATGTTATATATTGTTATTTCCTTCCAAATCATTTCACTATTCATCTGTGCATCTATATGGCATAATTGCAGAGTTACTTTAGGGTCGAGGACGGGACGGAGGAGGTGGCCAAGAAGAACCTCGTGAAAGAGTGCAAGAGTTTATTGAATAACACGAGGCACGAGCTGCGTGTTCAGGCTGTTCAAGATTGGTACGCCAAGCAAGGGGAGCCGAAGACAAAGACTGAATGTCGAAAGATTTACCTTGATAAGACCGAGTACATGGAGGTATATACATTCCAAAGATCAATTTCTTTAATAGTTTTGTTAGGGCTAGTTAGGTCTATTTAGTTATAATACTTAGTTTCATTCTTCATTAACTTACATTCATAGGTGCCCCCGAGATGGTTGGCCGATAAGATGGATTGTTGGGAGATGATAGTGGACAGGTGGTGCACACAGGCTTGGTTGAGCACCCACACTGTGGCCAAGGACTGTTGTGCCCAATTGGTTGGTGTGCCACACCACCAAGGCAATGCCAACATCAAGCAATACGCCAAAAAATGGGTTTGTGTGCCTTGTTTTGTTTCATCAATAATTCATTCGTTCATGATTTTTGTTGTACTAATTCTTTGTCTTTTCTTGTAGGCCAAACACAATAACCAGCCCGAGCCTCAGGGATACGCCACGTTTAGCATGGCCCATAAGGGCTCGTACAAGACGACAAAGGCATATTCTGAGGGGGACGAGCCATCGACGTACACAAGCCTGTCCGCCTACAACAAGATGACGTCTTATTCTGAGGTGGTCAAACAGCTACGCGGGCCTGACTTTGACCCGAGCCAGAATCCTATCGATCCGGAGGCGTTGATGATCTCTGGTGGAGGTAAGAGTCATGGCACGCTGGCCATGTGTGATGGCTTCGTCCCTATCACTGAGACTCTATCTCAGATCAAGGCGAGGCAAACGAGCTCCGCTCCTGTAATACGGCAACGCGCGAGGCCAGTTGATCTTGCCATCGAGGTTAGTTTCCTTCATTATTTCTTTCGTTCATTTGTCCCTGGAGGGATGATGAAAATTCCTTTTGAGGAGTGGTTGCAGGCCGCACTTGACAAGGAGAGGGAGGCCACCAGGCTCTTGTTGGAGGAGAGGGACCGAAATACGCAGAGGTTGCTTGAGGAGGAGAGGGCACGCAATAATGCCCATGCGAAGGCCATGCATGACTTCGTTGTGGTAAGTCAGTTGTGTGAGAAGCAAGGCTATGTGTGAGAAGCAACAAGGCTATTTCTTTGACTCCTCGAAAAATAATTTGCAGGCTATGTGTGAGAAGCAAGGTTTGCCGTCCCCTCCGTCGATGCCTTCCCTAGTGGGAATGGTGAGTTGCCTTTCAATGGCCAACCTTGCACGGTCTTAGACCATTGTGTGTCTCCGTGCTAACCACATATTTTAACTCTTGCCTTGTTGTAGCATCATTCCAGTGTTGAATCCCACGATCCCTTTACATCTCCTAGTGATAGCCCTAGCAACCCAACGACCAACGGAGATGGTGCTTCTCCTCCGTTTCTTGGCATTCGGTAAGTTATTCTTCTCCTTCTTATTCTTCTTATTGTTTAGATCAACTTAGATTATGCCATGCTTTAGTTAGATTAGTAAATTCTAGTTGATATTAGCCATGCTTTAGTTAGCTTAGTAAATTCTAGTTGATAATTAGCTTACTTACCTAAAAAATTACATAATTAGCTTACTTACTTCAAAAATGACATAATTACTTGATAACACAAAAAATAGTATAATTAGTTGATATTAGAGCTCAAAAATGACATAATTAGTTTAGAAAGTTTAAAAAGAAACGAGAAGAGAAGAACAAAGAATAGATGAAGAAATAAGAGAAGAAGAAAGAGGAGAAAAAGATATAATAAGAAGAACAAATCTTCTTATTCTTCCTTTTTCTCTTCTTTCTTTTTCTCCATCTTCTTCTTCTTCTTCTTCTTCTTCTTCTTGTTCTTGTTCTTGTTCTTATTCTTCTTATTCTTCTTCTTCCACTTCTTCTTCTAGTTGCTTAGCTTAATTTAGATAACTTATTTCTTATTATATTCTTCTTCTAACTTCTTTCTCATTATGCAGATTTTGATAAAGCAACATGGCATATGGATGGATTCTCCAGGGACTGTACTCATGTAGTCTTAGATGAAATTTGTAATGCACTTGTATTTGCGGATGCACTTGTGATGCTTTGTGATCTTGTTTGCACTTTAATTACATATATTGGTGTTGTTTGCATTTTGTGATGCACTTGTGGTGTTGTTTGCACTTTGTGATGCACTTGTGGTGCTGTTTAGGGCCTGGGAAAAAATATATATATATATATATATATTACTGTTTTTATCTATGTTTTGCAAATGCAGGGAATTAACAGAAAACAAATAAAAAAAGCAGAGAGGGTCTTTGCCTACAGCTTACTAATGACAAAGCCTATGTCGTCGGTGGGCTGACGGCAAAGAAGGACACGTGGCGACAGCCTGTGTAACCTGGCAACTGTGAGAACACCAAATTTTCCCAGATTTTCGGCTTTGCCGTCAGCTGTGCTTCGCCTGTGGGCAAAGAGGGGACCGAGGTTTTCGGCTTTGCCGTCAGCTATGCTCCGTCAGAACATTGAAGTAGACAGTGATAGTGAATCCATCTTAACCCCTGAGCCCGAACAAGAAGAGCTAGAAGAAGAAGAGGTTACTGCTGCGGATGACCTGTCACTTCTTAACGGATTACATAATGGTGGCCTTCCACATGTTCTTCCTGATAGTGATGATGATGATGCATTTATTGATAATAGTTATGATCATGATGCATTTATTGACCTCGAAGCATATATGGACGAGCACGATTGTTATTAGTTCATGTCAGGTATTCAACTATTACTATATATAAATTTTGAGTTCATGTTAGGTATTAAATTTTATTAGTCATGTTGGTATTTATGACAATGATAAACTTAAATTATATACATTGTATTACTCATGTTGGTATTTATGTTGTACTAATTTCATTTACTCTTTGTCATGACAGGTGTTGAAAGATGGTGGGAAAGGGTCGAAAGCACTCCACGGCTCCTTCTTCGTCGACGGGTGGTGGGATGGTACTTCCATTCATGCCTTGCCTCTTCGGAGAGCGTTGCTCTGTACTCTGCATGGAGTAGCCGCTTCTTCGACACTCGCGGCCCCATGAGAGGAGGTCGACCCCCCGCGAAGCCGAAAGGTACTAAAGGTATTACTCATGTTGGTATTTATGTTGTACTCATGTTGGTATTTATGTTGTACTCATGTTGGTATTTATATACATTTTATTACTCATGTGGGTATTTATGTTGTACTAAAGGTACACTCGGCCGCGGGAGAGGTAGGGCGGTGGCTGCCACGCCTTCCTCGCCGCCACCGCAAGCTGATTCACCTGAGCACATGACTTCTAGGGTGGATTCGTCTAAGGTGGAGGCTACATGGTCTCCGGTTCACGAGCCTCACGTTGACGAGCCTTCGACCCATGAGACTCGTGTCCCAGAGGCTTCCTTCCAGGCGACTCCAGAGCAAAGCAGGGATGAGGGTACGTCCCCAGAGACCCAGTGGGATACCTGGGCTGATCTGGGTCAGCCTGAGCCAAGTGTCCATGCTAATAGCGACGAGGAGGTGGGTGAGGGGGGCACCGTCTACCGGCGTGGTAGTTCGGGGCTCCCGCTTGTGCCGGCGACCCGCGAGCAGAGGTGGTCGATTAAGCCAAATGGGGACAAGTAAGTTAATTTACTCTTATTTAACCTTTTGCCTTCACATTTTCTCAAATATCTAATGTTTTGGCTTTAATTTGTCATACTGCAGGGGTTAGATTGTTGCCAAGGGTGTCCGCAAGCCCAAATCGTCCTTGGTGTGCTTTGTCGTCAAAACTTCTCGGGGTTTGCTACGTTGCCTGATCGGGAGCGAGAGGTAGGAATGACCTGGGAGCACTACTTGGGTGCCCCGACCCTGCCGGAGGTGGAGATCGACGGTGTTTTGTGCCACACGAGGGCCGACATGGTGATCCGACATTTCTGGGTAATTTCTCATTGACACAATTATAAATCAACCATAGCTAGTTATTGTACTAATCGGTGTTGTCTCGTTTGCAGACCTACTACAGGTGTGAGGAGGGATACGAGGAGGACACGACAAAGGTTATCAAAACCGAATGTCGCCGCCTACTTCAATAATTTCGACACGAGGCTCGGGTGCACGCTATTTGAGACTACTATGCCTCGCGGCATACTAGTAAGGACAAGGCGAAGTGCCACGATTCTAAGATGGATAAGGAGCATTACATGAAGGTAATTACATATTATTAAGGCCTTGTAGTTAGTTTCCTTGATTTGATTCTTACGCGTTGCGCTCAAATTTCTCTTTATTAACTTAGGTGCCCCCCGAGATGGTGTGTGGATAAGATGGATTGTTGGGAGGCCTTGGTGGATCAGTGGTGCTCCGAAACGTGGGAGGCCAGCCGCAACAACGCCAAGGAGAGGCGTGGCAAAATGGTTGGTGTGCCACACCATCAAGGGAGCGTCAACTTAATCCAATTTGGCGAGAACTGGGTATGTGGTTTGCTTCATATCTCATGTAATTTATTCTTAATGCTATCTTGAGCCCTTTACTAATACATTTTTCCTCTCTCTCTTTTAGGCGCGTCACAATAAGACGGAGGTGCCACAGATATACGGCTTGTATGTTATGGCTCATACTGCCTCGTACAAGAAGGTCAAGGCATTCTCCGAGTCTGACCTCGAGCATCCAGAAAACTTCACCAACATCTCCTCCCAGCACAAGCTCGTGAAGTACAGAGATCACGGGATGGCGAGGAAATGGGATGACTTTAACCTGAGCGAGGGGCCTATTTATCGAGAGCTGGTGATGATAGCTGGCAACGAGAGGCCCCATGGCTTGATCGCCATTGGAGAAGGACTTATACGCTGTCCTAGCACTCTCCGGCAGATAAAGGCACACCAAAAGAGCTCCTGTCCTGAGATAACACCTCGTCCACGGCCAGTCGAGCTCACCATCAAAGTTAGTTTAATGGACTCAACTATCTTTCCGCATTATGTTGTTTGTGGGAACCAATATGATTACAATGCTAACAATGAGTTGTGTAGCAGGCTGCTATTCTAAAAGAGAGGCAACGTAGGCGCATTTTTGGCGCAGAAGGATAAGGAGATGAAGGAGCTAGAGGACAGGACGACTGCATTGGTGGAGGCGGAGAGGGCACGGAACGATGAGTCTAACAGGGCCATGTACGAGCTCTTCGTGGTAAGTTTATTCTTCATATTATTTCAAATATTGCATTTTAATGTCCGTTTCATTAATAACTAAAAAGTTTGACTTGTCGAAACCCAATGTACAGTCTATGTGCGAGAAGACCGGCCACGTCCCTCCGGCGATGCCAGTCATTAACATGACAGGGACGGTGAGTTTCATTTCAATGCAGTGATCTCAAGAGTGTCATTATGCTAACAACACATTGCGAACGATGTTTGGTGTAGAATATCTCCCGAAACGCATCGCACGATCCTTCTACAATGGAGCCTTCTCCAGGGCAGCCTTCTCCAGGTGAAGCAAGCCAGAGCCACCGTGCTTCACCGCCGTGATGACGATAATGGTATGTTATTTCTAGTGTTTTTCTTAACAACAGCATAATGGTCCAATATGGTTTATTAAGCATACTTAGCTCCAAAATGACATATCTAACCCAAGTTAGCTCCAAAATGACATATCTAACCCAAGTTAGCTCCAAAATGACATATAGTTAGCTTGGCTTCCACCTAAATGAGATAATTAGCTTAGTTAGCTCCAAAATTACCCATTTAATAAAAAATGGCCTATACTTACCTAAGTTCTCTTCTAAATGACATAATAAGGCTATGTAGCTCTAAAATGACCTATTCCACCTAACTTAGCTATTAAATAGCCTATAATTAGCTTAGGTAGCTCCAAAATGCCTTAATAATCATAGTTGGCTCCAAAATGACATATTTTACCCAAGTTAGCTCTAGAATGGCATATACTTAGCTTGGCTTCCACCTAAATGACATAATTAACTTAGTTAGCTCCAAAATGGTCTATTTAATCAAAAATGACCTATACTTAGCTAATTATCCTCTAAAATCACATAATTAGCTCAAAAAGGCATAATTAGCTAATTTAGCTCGAAGAAGAGGACAAGAGTAGAAGAAAGAGGAAAAATGAAAAGAAGGAAGAAGAAGAAGAGAAGAAAAATAGAAGAAGAAGGAGAAGGAGAATGAGGAGAAGAAGGAGAAGGAGCGCTCCTTCTTCTCTCCTCCTTCTTCTCCTTCTTCTTCTCCTTCTTCTTCTTTTCTTCTTCTTCTGCTCTTCCTTCTCCTCCTCCTCCTCCCCTTCTTCTTCTTTTTCTTCTCCTTCTTCTTCTCTTCTTGCTTCTTCTTCTCTTCTTGCTTCTTCTCTTTCTTCTTCTACGTAGCTTATTTTCCCCAACAAAGTCATACTTAGCTAATTATCCTCCAAAATGACATAATTAGATTAGTTAGGTAAAAACATCATAAGAACCTTGGTTAGCTCATTAAAATGACTAATTTAGCTCCAAAATGACATAATACGCTCAAAATGGCATAAGAACCTTGGTTAGCTGATGAATATTATATACTTAGCTTGTTTTCCTCTAAAATGACATAATTAGCCCATTTAGCTCCAAAAAGACATACTTAGCTAATAATGAGCTATTAAATAGCCTATAATTAGCTTAGCTAGCTCCAAAATGCCTAAATAATCATAGTTGGCTCCAAAATGACATATTTTACCCAAGTTAGCTCTAGAATGGCCTATACTTAGCTTGGCTTCCACCTAAATGACATAATTAGCTTAGTTAGCTCCAAAATGGTCTATTTAATAAAAAATGACCTATTCTTAGCTAATTAGCCTCCAAAATGACATAATTAGCTCCAGAAAGGCATAATTAGCTAATTTAGCTCGAAGAAGAGGACAAGAGGAGAAGAAAGAGGGAAAATGAAAAGAAGGAAGAAGAAGAAGAGAAGAAGAAGAGAAGAAGAAGGAGAAGGAGAAGGAGGAGAAGAAGGAGAAGGAGCCCTCCTTCTTCTTCTCTCCTCCTCCTTCTTTTCTACTTCTTCTCCTCTTCCTTCTCCTCCTCCTCCTCCTCCTCCTTCTTCTTTTTCTTCTCCTTCTTCTTCTCTTCTTGCTTCTTCTCTTTCTTCTTCTACGTAGCTTATTTTCCCCAACAAAGACACACTTAGCTAATTATCCTCCAAAATGACATAATTAGCTTAGTTAGGGAAAACATCGTAAGAACCTTGGTGAGCTCATTAAAACGAGTAATTTAGATCCAAAATGACATAATATGCTCAAAATGGCATAAGAACCTTGGTTAGCTCATGAATATAATATACTTAGCTTGTTTTCCTCTAAAATGACATAACTAGCCCATTTAGCTCCAAAAAGACATACTTAGCTAATAATCAGCTATTAAATAGCCTATAAGTAGCTTAGCTAGCTCCAAAATGCATTCATAATTATAGTTAGCTCCAAAATGACATATTTTACCCAAGTTAGCTCTAGAATGGCCTATACTTAGCTTGGCTTCCACCTAAATGACATAATTAGCTTAGTTAGCTCCAAAACGGTCTATTTAATAAAAAATTACCTATAGTTAGCTAATTATCCTCCAAAATGACATAATTAGCTCCAAAAAGGCATAATTAGCTAATTTAGCTCGAAGAAGAGGACAAGAGGAGAAGAAAGAGGAAAAATGAAAAGAAGTAAGAAGAAGAAGAAGAAGAAAAAAGAAGGAGAAGAAGAAGGAGAAGAAGGAGGAGAGGCTCCTCCTTCTTCTCCTTCTTCTTCTCTTCTTCTTCTCCTCTTCCTCCTCCTTCTCCTTCTCCTCCTCCTCCTCCTTCTTCTTTTTCTTGTCCTTCTTCTTCTCTTCTTGCTTCTTCTCTTTCTTCTAAAAAATGACCTATTTAGCTCCAAAATGGCCTATTTAATAAAAAAATGACCTATACTTACCTAAGTTCTCTTCTAAATGACATAATAAGGCTAAGTAGCTCCAAGATAACCTATTACACCTAACTTAGCTATTAAATGGCCTATAATTAGCTTAGCTAGCTCCAAAATGGCTTAATAATCATAGTTGGCTCCAAAATGATATATTTTACCCAAGTTAGCTCTAGAATGGCCTATACTTAGCTTGGCTTCCACCTAAATGACATAATTAGCTTAGTTAGCTCCAAAATGGCCTATTTAATAAAAAATTACCTATACTTACCTAAGTTCTCTTCTAAATGACCTAATAAGGCTATGTAGCTCCAAGATGACCTATTCCACCTAACTTAGCTATTAAATGGACTATAATTAGCTTAGCTAGCTCCAAAATGGCTTAATAATCATAGTTGGCTCCAAAATGACATATTTTATCCAAGTTAGCTCTAGAGTGGCCCATACTTAGCTAAGTTCTGTCCTAAATAACATAATAAGGCTATGTAGCTCCAAGATGACCTATTCCACCTAACTTAGCTATTAAATGGCCTATAATTAGCTTAGGTAGCTCCAAAATGGCTTAATAAGCATAGTTGGCTCCAAAATGACATATTTTTCCCTAAGTAGCTCCAAAATGACATATACTTAGCTAAGTTCTCTCCTAAATGACATAATAAGGCTATGTAGCTCCAAGATGACTTATTCCCTCTAACTTAGCTATTAAATGGCCTATACTTAGCTAAGTTCTCTCCGAAATGACCTATACTTCCCTTCTTCATCAATCTTCTTCTTCTAACTTTCTTATTTGCCATTTTGCAGATTACATTCACTTCACGGGAAGCTTGGATTATATTGATGGAGTGCCCGAATATGGTTGATTCTACCATGATTTCACGGAAGCTTGGACTGAAACTATTGTAGTATATGGATATATATGAAACTTTGTATGCATGGATGAAACTAGTGTAATATATGGTTTGGTATGGATGCAACTTACACAATATGTCTGTATTATGGAGGAAAGTTATTTTAATATGGTTATGAGTATGGAAACAAAATTATTTCTGTCAAATATATATATATATATATATATATCCTGATTATTCCTGATTTGTGTGAAAATTGCTGGATATTATAGAAAATAAAATAAACACGGGCTGTTTTGAGCCTTTGTCGTCCGCCCACCGACGGCAAAGGGCTTGCAGCAGACGACAAAGGCTCAAACATGCCTGGTCTGAAACACGCTGGGGTGCCCCCTTTGCCGTCGGCCTCAAACATGGCTGACGACAAAGGGGGGAGGGCAGACGACAAAGGTGGAGGGAGAGAGGGGCTCGGTGCCCCCCTTTGCCATGAGCCTCAAATATGGCTGGCAGCAAAGGGGGGAGGGTGGACGACAAAGGAGGGGTAGGGCAGACGACAAAGGGGGCGGGGGGGTGTGGGCCCAGCAGGCTGCCGTTAGCACTTAACGGGAGCGCTTGCGGATCCGCCGTCCCATTTTGTTTGCTGTCAGCCCCCATGGCAAAGATTCTTTCCCGTCCTCCTTCCAAAGGCAGACAGCAAAGAACCTCTTCACCGGATAAATCTTTGCCGTCTAGTTTGCCGTCCGCTGACGGACGACAAAGGCTTTGTCGTCCGGGGTGCCCCCCTTTACCGTCTGCCATGGCGGACGACAAAATTTCTGATCCTTGTAGTGGTAGGTAGACATCTTGCCAAATTTCGTTGCATTCCGAGGTTGTTTGGTACCCGGACCATTAAACATATAGCGACACCATAGCCGGTTTAATTTGGGGACCTTTTTGGCTTATAAAGGTGTGTCACGGGCCTTCTACTTCCCCATCTTCTAAATTCAATGCCATCTACATAGCCCACTAACCCACCTAACCCCCTCGCTCCCGGACCACCTGATCGAGATCTGATGGTCCGAGAACGTACTAAATCCCTAACCCTAGTATCCCTGCCTATATATATATATATATGGCCATATCCTGCTTAATAAGGAAAATCCTAGCCATGCCTTGAAAACCGCACCACCGCCAGCCTCTCCCAATCCTCGAGCCCATACCTGGCCAAACGGGCTGGCCCGGCCTAGCCAAGCATGAATATTAGTCGGGTCGTGCCGTGCCGGCTCATGTGCGCAGCATCTCGGCCCAGGCACGACATGGGAGCTAAATGGGCCGGCCCGTCTGCACGCTGAGCACGATTTTAGGCCTCTTTTAGGTAGTTTTTGGGCTGATTTTGGCCTATTGGGCTATTTTATACGTTGTATATGTAAAAATATGTAAATAAAAAATAAAAAATGTAAACGGGCCGTGCTATGCCGGCCCGCGTGCCCAGCCTTCAGGCCGAGGCACGGCCCGTGGCGGGCTGCGTGCTTGGCACGGGCCCATTAAAGTCATGTCGTGCTCGACCCATGGCGTGCCGTGCTGGCGGGCTCACAGGCGGGCCTGTTTAGCCCGGCCCATTTGGCCAACTATACTCCAGCCTAGATCTGGCCAAATGGGTCGTGTAAACCGGGCCGGCCCGACAGCCCGTGTGCCTGGCACGACACGGGCCCGGCCCGACACGGGCTAATCGTGCTCGGGCCCGGCACGAAGCATGCCTTGGGCCGTGCCTCGGCTTGGAGGCTGGGCATGCGGGTCGGCACGACACGACCTGCTTATTTTTTTTTATAATTTTAGTTTTTTTAATATATATATATATACATAACATATGGCCCAATAGGCTCAAAAAATAAGCCCATGAGGCTAAAAATATGCGGCCCAACGTGCTTATCGGGGCAACATGCTCGCCCGTTTAATAACCGGGCCGTGCGTGAGCCTGGAGGCGCAGCCCATGGGCCGGTACGACACGACCCGACTAATTAACGTGCCTGGGTGGGTCGTGTCGTACGAGGCCCGATTACAACGGGCCTTGCCGGGCCGTTTGCCCAGGTCTGCTCCAGCCGCCACTCACCTCCCTCCATCCCACCTCCCATGCGAGCCCGCCAAAACCCATATCCAGCCCGCCCGGGCCTGGATCACGCCGCTGTTTGTATAGCCTGGCTGAGCTCCTCCTCTCGATTGGATCGAGAGGGGCTCCTCCCTTCCTTCCTCGCGACCCCATGCCTTTGGCGATCCTCGATAAGCCACCGTGAGCGACCAGGACTAGGTCCCGCCATCCCTTGCCTCCTTTCCTTCCTCGGTTCCTCCCTCTTGATCTCTCATCTCTGACCTTGCGTGTTTCTTCCGAGGATCAACTGGCCATGGCCATGGAGTTCCAAGTTCCGCCGTCAAAGCTCGCCCTCGACCTGATCCAGTTGTCAGCGGCTGGATCCGCTGCCCCCCATCGTATCACGATCGTTTTCATGACGTCGGAGTGTGCCAGGGCCGACAGAGTCCGTGCACCTGCAACCGCTGCCTCGTCTTTGTCCTGTGCGAGGAGACGTATGCCATGACACCCGCTCGATCTGTTCCGCCACGTTGACCGAAACCAGCACCCACCCGTTCGCTCGTACATCGTTTGGGCCGAAGCCCATGGTGAGCACAACCACATCCCATCCTCGTGCTGCTATCGGTCACACTAGGTGTAGCTTAGCTATCATGCACTCACTCTATTTCAGATTCAGGCCATCTTATATTTTTCCAGCTTGGCTAATTTATTCATTTTCCAGGCATTGCAGTTTTACAATTTGGACCCCGAACTTCATGTATATAATAACTCACAAATCATGCATCACCTTAAAACAATATATATGTGTCAAATAATCAGATTTTTGTTTATATTAATAATTGCAACTTCCACACATGTTAAAAATGTTTAACTTGCTATGTTCATTTAATTTGCATAAGGCAACATTTTTTCTCATAACTAATTAACCGTAGCTCCCATTAAAATGATCCATATATGTAACTTGACTAGAAAAATGTGTAGAATAACATCTTGGAATTTATTTTTCTTTTTAACAATTCTAGAATTGTGTTCTCCATAGAAAAGTAGCAAATTCTAAAATTACATATAGGGACTTTCCGGAATTGTTATTTGTTGTTTCCGGCCTCATTTAAAATGCCTAGATGATGTAGTGTTCATCCTTCACCTATTGCCATGATTAACAAAATTTAAAATGATTTTTTAGCTAAAACAACATTAACCACATTTCTCTTAAATATGGAAAGTACTATTTTTATATGTTTGTTTTCCTACTCCATTCAAAATTGCTTAATTCCATCTTCTCCTTATGCCATGACCACCCATGTTTAACAACATTTAATATTGATGGGTAGAACAAACGAGAGTGAACTAAATGGTTCGAACATGGCGTTTCATTAATACGCAAACCGTTGCATATTGAACTTCACTTTATTTGTAGTGTTTGACTGTTGCATCTCACCAAGCTGTGTCTATTTAAACCGTACATGCATTATATTTGTTTACGCATCATGTCATGACTATGTTGTGGTGTTTACCATGTCACTTATTTTTTTCCAGATTTTCTTCTCCTCGCTAGTGTTCGGGAACCGATTTAGAGTGTGAGGATTCGTTTGACCATGTTGGTTCGTCTACTTCACTTGTTCGTTCTTTTTGCAAGTGAGATCTCACGCAAGATGACCATTTTCGTGGATACCACTACTATCATTGTTTTTCTAGTTGTCTCACTTTTATCGTTATGTCTCGTTACCCATTACTTGAATGTCAGCCTCCCAATATTACCATGAAAAGCCTCTAACCCATCCACATCCCAGCAAACAATTCTTTGCCTCCACATCCCAGCAAACAATGGATTGGCTATGTTGCCGCCTGCTTAGCCCTTCTTATAGCGTTGCTAGTTGGAGTTGCAAGTTTCTTCCATGTGAAAACATGGATTTCTTGAGATATCACAATATTATTAATATTTGAATTTAATGCGCACATATACTTGGTAAAAGGTGGAAGGCTTGGCCTTTTGCTCGATGTTTTGTTCCACCTTTGCCAGTCTAGTTACTTGTGTACGGGTGTTTTGTTCCATAATGAGCACACCTAACATGCTTGGGGATATTATGGGGACCTGCTTGATTTTTGTTTTGGGATAAAACTCTTCAACAAGGCCCAACATGGGTACTATATTTGTTCAACATAATAATACCGAACATCGTCAGTAACTTATAGGGAGTTAGCGCTACTTATGGATTAATTTAAGATAATATAGGGGGTCCAGTGCTGATGTTGTTGGTCCCAAACGGGCTGACTACAGGGCCACCATGTGGAAACTTATGGTTTGGTTTTACTCGTAGTGTGACCCATCCAGTCGTGTCCTGAGAACAAGATACACGACTACTATCAGGTTCGTCGACACGTCAGGCAGCCTTCCTGGATTTGTTTTACCTTTCTTGAACGTCCCGTGCACCAGGATTACGAGGATACTTTGGGCTATCTTGAGGTTGAGGTTTTCCACCGGGATTCCGAGGAGACCACGAGTTTTCCATGGTTGATTTTTTCCATGCAGCTTGTGGCTAGTTTGTGATGGATGAGGTAGAGCACCCCTGTAGGGTTAAATCTTTTTGAGAGTCGTGCCCATGGTTATGTTGCAACTTGGAAATTTTTGTTAACACTCAGACATAACAAACTTGAAGTAAACTCAATTATAATATGCCAGATGTTAGCATAATCTGTTGGGGAACGTTGCATGGGAAACACAAATTTTCCTACGCACACGAAGACCTATCATGGTGATGTTAATCTACGAGAGGGACATCGGATCCACATACCCTTGTAGATCGCTAAGAGGGAAGCGTTTAACAAAGGCGGTTGATGTAGGGTACAGCTTCGTGATTCAAATCACCGTCGTCCCACGATCCGTTCCGTTCTAGTGCCGAACGGACAGCACCTCCGCGTTCAGCACACGTACTGCTCGATGACGATCTCCGCCTTCTCGATCCATCAAGAGAGACGGGGAAGTAGATGAGTTCTCCAGCAGCGTGATGGCGCACCGGTGATGGTGATGATCTATTCCAGTAGGGCTCCGCCCGAGCTCCGTAGAAATTTGATCTAGAGGAAGAACTATGAGGTATAGGTTTGAGTTGCACGTGGCAAAGTTGTGTCCCGAAAATCCTAAAACCTCTAGTATATATAGGAGGAGGGGAGGGGCTAGCCTTGGGGCTCAAGGGAGCCCCTAGGGCACCGGAGAAGGAGGAGAGGAGGACTCCAACTCCAATTCGGTTTGGGAAGGAGGAGTCCTCCTCTTCCTTCCCAGCTCCCTCTTTTTTTCTCTTTGGTTTTTTCTTCCTAGCACCATAGCCCACTTGGGCTGGCCTCACCAGCCCACAAAGGGCTGGTGCGCCACCCATGGGCCACCAGGGTCACTCCCGGGTGGGTGGGCCCCTCCCGGTGAAGATCCAGAACCCATTCGTCACTCCCGGTACACTCCCGGTAATGCCCGAAATCTTTCCGGAGACTAAATGAAACAATCCTATATATCAATATTCATTTCCGGACCATTCTGGAAACCCTCTTGATGTCCGTGATCTCATCCAGGACTCCGAACAACCTTCGGTCACCAACACCTATAACTCAACTATACTGAAACGTCACCGAACCTTAAGTGTGCAGACCCTGCGGGTTCGAGAACTATGCAGACATGACCTGAGACACTCCCCGGTCAATATCCAATAGCGGGACCTAGATGTCCATATTGGATCCTACATATTCTATGAAGATCTTATCGGTTGAACCTCTATGTCAAGGATTCATATAATCCCGTATACTATTCCCTTTGTCCTTCGGTATGTTACTTGCCCGAGATTCGATCATCGGTATCTCTATACCTAATTCAATCTCGTTACCGGCAAGTCTCTTTACTCGTTCCGTCATACAAGATCCCGTAACTAACTCCTTAGTCACATTGCTTGCAAGGCTTGTTGTGATGTTGTATTACCGAGTGGGCCCCGAGATACCTCTCCGTCACACGGAGTGACAAATCCCAGTCTTGATCCGTGCCAACCCAGGAGACACCTTTGGAGATACCTGTAGAGCACCTTTATAGTCACCCAGTTACGTTGCAACGTTTGATAACCCACAAGGTGTTCCTCCGGTGTCCGGGAGTTGCATGATCTCATGGTCATAGGAACAGATACATTGACACGCAGAAAACAGTAGCAATAAACTGACACGATCATATACTACATTTATAGTTTGGGTCTTGTCCATCACATCATTCTCCCAATGATATGATCCTGTTATCAAGTGACAACAATTGCCTATGGTCAAGAAACCTTGACCATATTTGATCAACGAACTAGTCAACTAGAGGCTCACTAGGGACAGTGTGTTGTCTATGTATCCACACATGTATTTGCGTTTCCAATCAATACAATTATAGCATGGATAATAAACGATTATCATGAACAAAGAAATATAATAATAAGTAATTTATTATTGCCTCTATGGCATATCTCCAACAGTCTCCCACTCGCACTAGAGTCAATAGTCTAGTTCACATCACTATCTGACTGTAATGAATCTAACACCCATACAGTTCTAGGATTCGATCATGTCTTGCTTGTGAGAGAGGTTTTAGTCAACGATTCTGAACCTTCCATATCCGTGTGTGCTTTACAAATTTTTATTTCATCCTATAGATACTGCTACTACGTGCTATTTCGAAATATTCCAAATGACTGCTCTACTATACGAAACCAGTTTACTACTCAAAGTTATTCGGATTAGTGTCAAAGCTTGGATCTATGTAACCCTTTATGATGAATTCATTAATCACCTCCATAACCGAGAAAAATTCCTTAGTCCATTAGTTACTAAGGATAACTTTGACCGTTGTTCAGTGATTCAATCCTGGATCACTCTTTGTACCCCTTGACAGACTCATGGCAAGGCACACATCAGGTGCGGTACACATCATGGCATACTGTAGAGCCTACGGCTAAGGCATAGGGGGCGACCTTTATCCTTTCTCTTTCTTCTGCCGTGGTCGGGTTTTGAGTCTTACTCAAATTCACACTTCACAACACAACCAAGAACTCCTTCTTTGCTGATTTATTTTGAACTCCTTCAAAAACTTGTCAAGGCATGAATTTCACTGAAAGTTCTATTAAGCGTTTTGATCTATCTCTATAGATTTTGATGCTCAATGTTCAAGTAGCTCTATCCAGGTTTTTCTTTGAAAAACTCCTTTCAAACAACCCTTTATGCTTTATAGAAATTCTACATTACTTCCGATCAACAATATGTCAACCACATATACTTATCAGAAAATCTATAGTGCTCCCACTCACTTCTTTGGAAATACAAGTTTCTCATAAACCTTGTATAAACCCAACAACTTTGATCATCTCATCAAAGTGTATATTCCAACTCCGAGATGCTTGCACCAGTCCATACAAGGATCACTGGAGCTTGCATACTTGTTAGCCTCCTTAAGATTGACAAAACCTTCTGGTTGTATCACACACAACCTTTCCTCAAGGAAACCGTCGAGGAAACAATGTTTTGACATCCTATGTGCAATATTTCATAAATAATGCAACAACTGCTAACATAATTTCAACAGACTTTTAGCATCGCTATGAGTGAGAAAGTCTCATCATAGTAAACTCTTTGAACTTGTCGGAAACATCTTTGCGATAAGTCGAGCTTTTCTTAATGGTGACTTTTCACCATCATCGTATGTCTTCCTTTTAAAGATCCATCTTTACTTAATAGTCTTACGACCATCAAGTAGTTCTTCCAAAGTCTACACTTTGTTTTCATTCATGGGTCCTCTCTCGGATTTCATGGCCTCCAGCCATTTGCCAGAATCCGGGCCCACCATCGCTTCTCCATAGCTCGTAGGTTCATTGTTGTTCAATAACATGACCTCCAAGACAGGGTTACCTTACCACTATGTAGTAGTACGCGACCTTGTCGACCTACGAGGTTTGTAGTAACATGATCCGAAGCTTAATGATCACCATCATCAGTTACCACTTCAATTGGTGTAGGCGCCACAAGAACAACTTCCTGCGCCCTGCTACACATGGGTTGAAGTGACGGTTCAATAACCTCATCAAGTTCCACCACCCTCCCACTCAATTCTTTTTAGAGAAACCTTTCCTCGAGAAATGACCCGTTTCTAGAAACAAACACTTAGCTTCCGGATCTGAGATAGGAGATGTACCCAACTGTTTTGGATATCCTATGAAGATGCATTTATTCGCTTTGGGTTTGAGCTTATCAGACTGAAACTTTTTCACATAAGCGTCGTAGCCCCAAACTTACAAGACACGACAGCTCAGGTTTCAACAAACCATAGTTCATACTGTGTCATCTCAATGGAAATACGCGGTGCCCTATTTAAAGAGAATGTGGCTGTCTCTAAAGCATAACCCATAAACGATAGTGGTAATTCGATAAGAGACATCATAGTATGCACCATATCAAATAGGGCGCGGCTATGACGTTCGGACACACCATCACACTATGGTGTTCTAGGTGGCATGAATTGCGAAACAATTTCCACATTGTCTTAACTGTGAACCAAAACTCACAACTCAGATATTCATCTCCATGATCATATCATAAATAGTTTATCGCATTGTCACGACGATCTTAATTCTGAAATAGATTTGAAATTTTCAATATTTCAGACTTGTGATTCATCAAGTAAATACTCCTGTATCTACTTAAATCGTTAGTGAAGTAAGAACATAACAATATCCACTGCATGCCTCAACACTCATTGGACTCTACACATCAAAAATGTATTACTTCCAAGAAGTTACTTTCTTGTTCCATGTCACTTGAAAATGAGGCCTTCAGTCATCTTGCCCATGTGGTATGATTTGCATGTCTCAAGTGATTTAAAATCAAGTGAGTCCAAACAATCCATCTGTATGGATTTTCTTCATGCGTTAATACCAATAGGTATGGTTTGCATGTTTCAAACGTTTCAAAAATGAGTGAGTACAAAGATCCATCACTATGGAGCTTCTTCATGCATTTTATACCGACATGACTCAAGCGGCAGTGCCACAAGTAACTGGTACTATCATTACTACTTTGTATCTTTTAGCATCAATATTATGAACATGTGTATCACTACGATCGAGATTCAATAAACCATTGAAGGTAATTATTCAAGAAAATAGAATAACCATTATTATCTTTAAATGAATAATCGTATTGCAATAAACACGATCAATCATGTTCATGCATAACGCAAACACCAAATAACAATTATTTAGGTTTAACACCAATCCCGATGGTAGAGGGAGCGTGCGATGCTTGATCACATCAACATTAGAATTACTTCCGACACACACCATCACCTCACCATTGCTACTATCCTTTTAATCCTTAGCCATAACTTCGAGTTACTAACACTTAGCAACTGAACCGGTATCTAATACCCTAGTGCTACTAGGAATACTAGTAAGGTACACATGAATATCAGGTATATCCAATATAATTTTAGTCGACTTTGCCAACGTTCTCATCTACCAAGTATCTAGGGTAGTTCTGCCTCAGTGACCGTTCCCCTCATAATAGAAGCACTTAGTCTCGGGTTTCGGTTCACCCATGGGTTTCTTCATTAGAGCAGCAACTGGTTTTCCGTTTCATGAAGTATCCCTTCAAGCCCTTGCCCTTCTTGAAACCAGTGGTTTTACAAACCATCAACAATTGACGCTCCTACTTGATTTCTACTTTCGCACTGTCTATCATTGCAAATTGCTCAAGGATCATCATATCTATCCTTGATATGTTATAGTTCATCACGAAGCTCTAGCAGCTTGGTGGCAGTGACTTTGGAGAACCATCACTATCTCATCTGGAAGATTAACTCCCACTTGATTCAAGCGACTGTTGTACTCAGACAATCTGAGCACATGCTCAACGATTGAGCTTTTCTCATTTACTTTGTAGACAAAGAATCTTGTCGGAGGTCTCATACCTCTCAACAAGGGCATGAGCATGAAATCCCAGTTTCATATCTTAGAACATCCCTTATGTTCCGTGACGTTCAAAACGTCTTCGGCAGCTTGCTTCTAAGTCGTTAAGTACTACGCACTGAACTATCACGTAGTCATCAAAAACGTGTATGTCACATGTTCGCAACATCCACACACGATGCTCGAGGTGCAGCACACTGAGTGGTGCATTAAGGACATAAGCCTTCTGCGTAACAATGATGACAATCCTCAGTTTACGGACTCAGTCCGCAAAGTTGCTACTATCATCTTTCAACTAAATTTTCTCTATGAACATATAAAAATAGTAGAGCTACATCGGAAGCTACAACATAATTCACAAATACCTTTTGACTATATTCATGATAATTAGTTCATTTAATCATATTACTTAAGAACTCCCACTCAAAATATACACCCCTCTAGTCATTTGAGCGGCACATGATCCAAATCCACTAACTCAAATCCGATCATCACGTGAGTTGAGTATAGTTTCAGCGGTGAACATCTCCATGTTGATCATATCAACTATATGATTCATGCTCGACCTTTCCGTCTCCTATGTTCCGAGGCCATGTCTGTACATGCTAGGCTCGTCAAGTTTAACCGGAGTGTTCCACGTGTGCAACTGTTTTGTACCCGTTGTATGTGAATGTTGAGTCTATCACACCCGATCATCACGTGGTGTCTCAAAACGACGAACTGTCGCAACGGTGCACAGTCGGGGTGAACACAATTTTATCTTGAAATTTTAGTGAGGGATCACCTTATAGTGCTACCGTCGTTCTAAGCAAGATAAGGTGCATAAAAGGATTAACATCACATGCAATTCATAAGTGACATGATATGGCCATGATCTTGTGCTTCTTGATCTCCATCACCAAAGCACCGGCATGATCTTCATCGTCACCGGCGCCACACCATGATCTCCATCATCGTGCCGCCATCGAGGTTGTCGTGCTATATATGCTATCACTACTAAAGATACAACCTAGCAATATAGTAAACGCATCTGCAAGCACAAACGTTAGTTTAAACACAACCCTATGGCTCCTGCCGGTTGCCGTAGCATCGACGTGCAAGTCGATATTAACTATTACAACATGATCATCTCATATATCCAATATATCACATCATGTCTTTGGCCATATCACATCACAAGCATACCCCGCAAAAACAAGTTAGACGTCCTCTGATTTGTTGTTGCATGTTTTACATGGCTGCTATGGGTATCTAGTATGATCGCATCTTACTTACGCAAAAAACACAAAGGAGATGTGCAAATTGCTATTTAACCTCTCTCCAAGGACCGCCTCGGTCAAATCCAATTCAACTAAAGTTGAAGAAACCGACACCCGCCAGTCATCTTTATGCAACGAGTTGCATGTTGGTCGATGAAACCGGTCTGTCGTAAGCGTACGAGTAATGTTCGTCCGGGCTGCTTGAATCCAACAATACCGCTGAATCGAGAAAAGACTAAGGAGGGCAGCAAATTGAACGTCAACGTCCACAAAAACTTATGTGTTCTACTCGAGATTACATCTACGCATGAACCTAGCTCTGATACCAATGTTGGGTAACGTTGCATGGGAAACAAAACATTTCCTACGCACACGAAGACTTATCATGGTGGTGTTCATCTACGGGAGGGAGATCGGATCTACATACCCTTGTAGATCACTAAGCGGAAGTGTTTAAGAAATGCGGTTGATGTAGTGGTACAGCTTCGTGATTCAAATCACCGTCGTCCCACGATCCGTTCTGATCTAGCACCAAACGGACGACACCTCCGCGTTCAGCACACGTACAACTCGATGACGATCTCCGCCTTCTTGATCTAGCAAGAGAGACGGGGAAGTAGATGAGTTCTCCGGCAACGTGACGGTGCACTAGTGATGGTGATGATCTATTCCAGTAGGGCTCTGCCCGAGCTCCGCAGAAATCCGATCTAGAGGAAGAACTACAAGGTATAGGTTTGAGTTGCACGTGGCAAAGAGTTGGGGAACGTTGCATGGGAAACAAATATTTTCCTACGCACATGAAGACCTATCATGGTGATGTCCATCTACGAGAGGAGATTTGGATCTATGTACCCTTGTAGATCGCACAACAGGAAGCATTAAGAAATGCGGTTGATGTAGTGGAACGTCTTCACGTCCCTCGAACCGTCCCACAAATCGTCCCGCGATCCGTCCCACGATCCGTTCCGATCTAGCGCCGAACGGACGGCACGTCCGCGTTCAACACAGGTAGAAGTCTACGATGATGTCGGCCTTCTTGATCCAGAAAGAAAGGCGGAGAAGTAGATGAGTTCTCCGGCAGCGTGACGACGCTCCGGTGGTGCTTATGATCTACTCCTACAGGGCTCTGCCCGAGCTCCGCAGAAATCCGATCTAGACGTAGAATTATGTGGTCTAGGGTTGAGTTGCACGTGCCAAAAGTTGTCTCAAATCAGCCCTAAAACACCTTGAGGGACAAGGCCCTCAAGGGTGCACCGGCGCTAGGAGGAGGACTCCTCCTCCAATTTAGTTTGGGGAAGGAGGAGTCCTCCTGTTCCTTCCCACCTCCCTCTTTCCCTTTTTCTTTTTCTTTTCTTTTGGTATTTCTTTATGTGGCGCGATGGGCCCCTTGGGCTGACTCCACCAGCCCACTAAGTACTTGTGGCGCCACCCTAGTAACTTGGGCTCACTCCCCGGTGGGTGGGCCCCTCCCAGTGAACTCCCGGAACCCATTCGTCACTCCCGGTACACTGCCGAAATTGCCCGAAACTTTCCGGTGACCAAATGAAACCATCCTATATATCAATCTTCGTTTTCGGACCATTCCGGAAACCCTCGTGACGTCCGTGATTTCATCTGGGACTCCGAACAATATTCAGAAACCACACATATAACTCAACTATACTAAAACATCATCAAACCTTAAGTGTGCAGACCCTGCGGGTTCGAGAACTATGTAGACATGCCCCGAGACACTCCTCGGTCAATATCCAATAACAGGACCTGGATGCCCATATTGGATCCTACATATTCTTCGAAGATCTTATCGGTTGAACCTAAGTGTCAAGGATTCATATACTCCCGTATGTCATTCCCTTTGTCCTTCGGTATGTTACTTGCCCGAGATTCGATCGTTGGTACCCACATACCTATTTCAATCTCGTTACTGGCAAGTCTCCTTACTCATTCCGTAATAAAAGATCCCGTGACTTACACTTAGTCACATTGCTTGCAAGGCTTGTGTGTGATGTTGTATTACCGAGTGGGCCCCGAGATACCTCTCCGTCACACGGAGTGACAAATCCCGGTCTTGATCCATACTAACTCAACGGACACCTTCGGAGATACTTGTAGAGCACCTTTATAGTCACCCAGTTACGTTTGACGTTTGATGCACACAAGGTATTTCTCCAGTGCCAGTGAGTAATATGATCTCATGGTCATAGGAACAAATACTTGACACGCAGAAAACAATAGCAATAAAACGACACGATCAATATGCTACGTTCATAATTTGGGTCAAGTCCATCACATGATTCTCATAATGATGTGATCCAGTTATCAAGTGACAACACTTGCATATAGCCAGAAAACCTTGACTATCATTGATCAACTGGCTATCCAACTAGAGGCTTGCTAGGGACATTGTTTTGTCTATGTATCCACACATGTATCTATGTTTTCATTCAATACAATTATAGCATGGATAATAAACGATTATCTTTAAACAGGAAATAGAATAATACCTATTTATCATTGCCTCTAGGGCATATTTCAACACAAAGTTGTGTCCCAAAAACCCTAAAACCTCTAGTGTATATAGGAGGAGGGGAGGGGCTAGCCTTGGGGCTCAAGGGAGCCCCTGGGGCGCTGGCCAAGGAGGATAGGAGGACTCCAACTTTAGTTAGGTTTGGGAAGGAGGAGTCCTCCTCTTCCTTCCCACCTCCCTCTTCTTTTTTTTTCTTTTCTCTTTGGGTTTTTCTTCCTAGCGCCATAGCCCACTTGGTCAGGACTCACCAGCCCACTAAGGGCTGGCGCACCACCCCTGGGCCACCAGGCTCACTCCCGGGTGGGTGGGCCCCTCCCGGTGAAGATCCGAAACCCATTCGTCACTCCCGATACACTGCTCGTAATGCCCGAAATCTTTCCACAGACCAAATGAAACAATCCTATATTTCAATCTTCGTTTCCGGATCATTCTGGAAACCCTCGTGATGTCTGTGATCTCATCCGGGACTCTAAACAACCTTCAGTCACCAACACCTATAACTCAACTATACTGAAACGTCACCGGACCTTAAGTGTGCAGATCCTGCGGGTTCGAGAACTATGCAGACATGACGTGAGACACTCCCCGGTCAATATCCAATAGTGGGACCTGGATGTCCATATTGGATCCTACATATTCTATGAAGATCTTATCGGTTGAACCTCTATGTCAAGGATTCGTATAATCTCGTATACTATTCCCTTTGTCCTTCGGTATGTTACTTGCCCGAGATTCCGTCGTTGGTATCTCTATACCTAGTTCAATCTCGTTACCGACAAGTCTCTTTACTCGTTCCGTAATACAAGATCCCGTAACTAACTCCTTAGTCACACTGCTTGCAAGGCTTGTTGTGATGTTGTATTACCGAGTGGGCCCCGAGATACCTATCCGTCACACGGAGTGACAAATCCCAGTCTGGATCCATGCCAACCCAACAGACACCTTTGGAGATACCTGTAGAGCACCTTTATAGTCACCCAGTTACGTTGCAACGTTTGATAACCCACAAGGTCTTCCTCTAGTGTCCGGGAGTTGCATGATCTCATGGTCATAGGAACACATACATTGACATGCAGAAAAGAGTAGCAATGAACTGACACGATCATATACTACGTTTATAGTTTGGGTCTTGTCCATCACATCATTCTCCCAATGATGTGATCCCAATATCAAGTGACAACAATTGCCTATGGCCAGGAACCTTGACCATCTTTGATCAACGAACTAGTCGACTAAAGGCTCACTAGGGACACTGTGTTGTCTATGTATCCACACATGTATTTGCGTTTCCATTCAATACAATTATAGCATGGATAATAAACGATTATCATGAACAAATAAATATAATAATAACTAATTTATTATTGCCTCTAGAGCATATTTCCAACATAACCGTGACTGTCTCTACTCCCGAGTTCTGAATCCAAGAGAGGACACGACAGTGTTATGTTTGACTCGTAAGTAGGTGTTCATGATCACTTCTTGATCATTATTAGTTCACGTCCGTTTATGGGTAGGACACCCCCCACTTATTCTTATACTCGTAAGTTAGCCACTCAAATAAATGCTTAGTGCTTGGTGCAGCCTCACCACTTAACCATGCCTCACACATTAAGCTATGCTAGTCTTGGTACCTTTGGTAATGAGATTTCTCGGCCCCTGTGGCTCACAGATTACTACAACAACAGTTGCAGGTACAGGTAAAGTGATATTTTGGCCTGAGCACGATGATTGTTCTATTTGGAGTTCTTCTTCTTCTTCATCAAGCATAGGATGGGTTCCAGGCCGGCAGCGTGGGATTAGCAAGGGTGGATGTCATTTTATCGTTTGATTTCGTCCGTAGTCGGACCCTGGTCTTCTATATGATGATCGAATGTATTGTTGCATTCAGATGTTCATGTTGTAGCTTGTGGCAAATGTAAGCCAAATCCATATACTCATCTCTTCCTTACATGTACTTGTAACGATATCCATTATTATGAAATGGCGAGATGCACTTCTATCCCTGTCGAGGCCCTCATGCCAAAATAAGGATAGGGTGGCATTTTGGGTGTTACAAGTTGGTATCAGAGTAGTACCGACCTAGGAGCCCCCTTGATTGATCGAACTTGGCCGAGTCGAGTCTAGTGAAAAACTACTTTTGCATCTACTTATATATCAGAGAGTAGGATTCTTTTTACTCCTCATCTATGCTCTGGCGAGGAATTATGTTGTAGGAATTTTAATTCTAGCCTCTTATCACTCGATTTTTTTATGATCACACTGGTATTTTGGAATCTCTATGATGTCGTTGCGATGGAGTTCTATACTTGGTGCCTCCTGTTTCCAAGGAGTACACCTCCAGGGGATTCTTGACACATCGTTATTGTTCGGTTTTGTTAGTATCTTGGGATGGAGGATGTGCAAAATTGCTTCAATACTATTTCTAGCGAGAGGAGTTTGGCATCACCAAGTACTGGGGAGAGCGTCCATATGTACTGCCATAGTTGGTATCGTTGTGATTATGAGGGTGTGAGGTAGATGAGTTTCTGAGGTTTCTATGGTTATGTGTTGACAGATGTGATACACTGGATGGGTAGTATTATTGCTAGGAGTTGAGTGATTTATTCAGTAATTACTCCGTGTATCTGTTGGACCAGATTGCATAACCAGAAAGGTTTTGGGAGTTCTCTGGTGGAAATTCAAGTAGTTACCTAGGATTATCCTTCCAACAAATTCATAACCGCTTATGTATTTGTTTCTAGCTTAATTTGTAAGCCTCATCCTTTGTTCTGTTGTTGTATGGTAATTCGAGTTGCTTCCATGTCAAGTAGTGATTTCATATCTTTCCTAAGTGGTGTTCTCAGATTCCTATGGGAATGCTAATCCTTTTGATCAACTGGAGTTGTCATGAAATTATTTTCAATAGGTGTGCTTCTCTTCAAGTAATTCAATCTTCTCCAATATTTTCAAGATCCATCCTCATATTCTCTCCAAAGTTTGTATCATCTGTCCGAAGTTGTCTTTGTTTTTCCCCGCCCTCCCACCCTTTTCTTTAATGATCAAATTATCATCCAAGTGCCTTTATTTTCATTGATGCTTGAGCTATCTTTTCTTCCGTATTGTATCAGGCGGTTCATTGTGGAGATGCTTAAGTGCTAAGTTCATCATTCTTCATTTTGTTTTCTTCTCCGGTGGATTCATTTCAAGCTTTTTTTGTTCAACATATCCCTTCCATTTGTTCTATGTTCTTCCCGTGTTGGAAATTCCTAATCAAGCCTCTCTTGATTATTCCTCTCTCTATTCTATCCGAGTGGCAAGATATCTCAGAAGATTTTTGTTTCCATTCTTATCCTCTTAAATTATTTCGAGGTTCTCACCTTGTCAACTTTTCATTTTGTACCGGTGCCATCTCTCTTCTAAGCAACCGATTCAATGGTGTTTTCTTTTGACTGGGCCCATAACCCACCGTTTTTCCCAAGATCTTACATGCCTCTTCTAATCTTTTCTCGAGATCTCATGTTCTTTTCAAATATGACGTAAGAATGATTTTCGTCGGTCTTATTCCTTTTCTAAGATCGCTTCAAATTATTGGTTTCATGTGAAGACCAAAGAAGTGTTTCTCTTAAATCTTGACCCATGTGAAGACCGAAGAAGTGTTTCTCTTAAATCTTGACCCATTCTCTTGAAGATTTGTGTTTCAAGCTTGGTGCTATTCTTTCTAATTATTTTTATCGTGAGAAATTCCTTCCATATCTATATGGAACATTTCAGTGTTGTGTTCATTTCTCGATCCTCCGAAGGCCATCATTTTAGAAGATTTGTTCGTTTTGAAATTTCAGCTTTCGTTCTCAAATTCTTCTCAATTGTTGCCTCTTCGTTTGTATCTCAATTTTTCCAGTGCCTTTTTGAAGTTTTCTACAGGATGGATCATGCTTTCTTAGTTATCGTGTATCTCCATTCATTCATAGTTTCCTAATTCGTTTCAAATTCTCACCGGTGTTCCATTCAAGAGGTCTTCAAGATTGGTTCATCTCTTTTCAATCATTGTCAAGAAGAATAAGTAGTATGCCAAATCCGTTGTTTGTCATCAATTTAACTTGATGAAGGATAAGCATGAAATAATTCTTATTCTTGTTTCCTTGAGGTGATTTTAATCCTTCTTCCGGAGGTGGTTCATGATATCAAATTCCCGTTCATAAGTTGTTTATCTTTTCTTTTTCTGGAGTTCCAAGTTTTCTCAAGTATCTCTTCACGAAACTTCATCTAAATATTTGCAAGATCATAATCTTATTCTTTTATTCATTCATTTATTTTCATCAGCCTTTTTTACATGGAGGTCCTTCACGGTGGTTCGTTACAGATATAATTCTTTCTCAAAGTGTTCTTCCATATTTTGTTGGAGGAGCTAAAATATTCATTGTCTTGCATTCAAAGAGCAATTATTTCTCAATTATCTGTTGAGATGGCGTTATAGCATTCTTGATTCATAGGGAGTCCCGAAGAGAATTTATCAAGAATGATATATTTAAATCCATTTATCTTCATTGAAGCTATTCTGTATTGGGTTTCACCTAATACATTTACTAAGGATTTTTGCTATTATGGTGATTGTCGTTGACCCAAGTTCTCAATGTATCCTATTGGTGAAATAAGTTTTGAATATCTTGTTGCTCCCAAGTAATCAACTGTTTCCGTTAGTGGTTGGTTGCCGCCTCATAATTTTGAGATGGTTTCCATAAGCCCACAACAAGCTTGTTCTTTCTGTTGTTTATTTTCCAACAACACCGTTCAATTCTTCTTGTAAGGATGCTTATCAAATCTAATTGTGGTAGAAATTTTCATTTTCTTCCGTGTCAAATGATCTAGTTTCTATATTTTGTTCCAGATGCTTTGTGATGTTGCTCTCTTTCATCCATTGTCTTGTTTTATAAGATCATGTTCTTCCCTTGTTTATCCATTTAATCGGAGTGTTGTCTCATCTTTTCAAATTCTTTCCATATTATCAAGTTTTGCATCTCTTTCCTACCGAAGTGCTGCCCAAATTTGTTTCAAATTATTGCTTGTGCCTCGTGCCATTCTTCATCTCTTTGAAACCTCTAAGTTTTGTTGATTTCACTCATTTGTAAAAGAAGCAACTAAGTTTTACCTCTTTCTCTTTCTCTCTCTTCTAATTCGAAGATTTCGGGTCGAGATCTCTTGTTAGTGGAGGAGAGTTGTAACAGCGCGGACTCGACGCTCCAGACTCCTTCCAGTTATTTTGAGTTTTTCTGCATGTTTTATATGGTTGTTGCATTCATCATTGCATCATTCACTTCATCTGCATTGCATCGACACTCCGTTATTGTCATTTTTCAAAACTTGCATCCGTTCGTAGTTGCGGGTTCTCTTCGTTTTTGTTTTTGACCGTTTTGAGACCAACCACACTCGCTTGCGCACACAGTATCGTCAATTTTTTTTAAATGCGTATAAAACTTTCTCGAAATGGGTTTAAATTAGCATGCGGTCTTAATAAAGTGTAGGTAGACCGCCTCCAAATTTCGTCGCATTCAGATGTCATTTGGTACTCAAACCATTAAACATATAGCAGCATGCGTTGACAATGAAAGCATGCCACCCAAAATTATTATCTCTATTTTAAAAGCTTGAGCTCTGGCACCTCTGCAAATCAATGCTTCCCTCTGCGAAGGGCCTGTCTATTTATGTTCCTGTTGAGTCATCCTCCTCTTACAAAAGCACCAATTAGAGAGCACCTCTGTCATTTTTATGCTTTGCTTTTAACTGTGTTGAGTGTGACTATGACTGGATCTTCATTGCCTTGACTTACAATGTTTATTCAGCCCTTGGTCTTTTAAGGTGCTCTGCATTTATGTTTTGCAGTCTCAGAAAGAGCTAGCGAGATACCATCTATTCGTACTGCTTCATGTTGTTTTGATTGAAGTGTTGACACTTGAGGCTTATTATTGTTTGCTCGCTAGTTCATTATGCCATTGATATGAGTTTACCTTGAGACCTAGATGTCATTTGCTTATGTGGTTTTCTTGTGATGTTGCTGAAATTCCGGTTGTGAGTTAGACATAGTTGCAACAACAAAATCAAACAGAGTTCATCAAAGTTTTTCTTTTGTCTCTCTCTGTTTGTCAACTGAGTTGCTTGAGGACAAGCAAGGCTTTAAGCTTGGGGGAGTTGATACGTCTCCGTCGTATCTACTTTTCCGAACTCTTTTGCCCTTGTTTTGGACTCTAATTTGCATGATTTGAATGGAACTAACCCGGACTAACGCTGTTTTCAGCAGAATTGCCATGGTGTTGTTTTTGTGCAGAAATGAAAGTTCTCGGAACATCCTGAAAATTTACGGAGATTTTTTCTGGAATAAAAGAAAAATACCTGCGCAAAGATCCACCGGAGGGGGCGTGCCAGTGGGCCACAAGCCCATAGGCCGCGGCCACCCCCTAGGCCGCGTCGTGCAGGCTTGTGGGGCCCACGTGGCACCACCGCCCCCAATCTCAGCTCTATATCTTCCGTTTCGCATGAAAAAAAATCAGAGAGAAGGTTTCATCGCGTTTTGCGATACGGAGGCGCCGCCACATCCTGTTCTTCATCTGGAGGGAAGATCTGGAGTCCGTTTTGGGCTCCGGAGAGGGGAAATCATCGCCATCGTCATCATCAACCTTTCTCCATCGACAATTCCATGATGCTCTTCATCGTTCGTGAGTAATATCGTCGTAGGCTTGCTGGACAGTGATGAGTTGGATGAGATCTATCATGTAATCGAGTTAGTTCTTGACGGGGATTGATCCCTAGTATCCACTATGTTCTAGATTGATGTTGCTACTACTTGGCTATGCTTAATGCTTGTCACTTCGGCCCGAATGCCATGATTTCAAATCTGAACCTATTATGTTGTTGCCAATATATGTGTGTTTTAGATCCTATCTTGCAAGTTGTAGTCACCTACTATGTGTTATGACCCGGCAACCTCGGAGTGACAATACCCGGAACCACTCCCGGAGATGACCATAGTATGAGGAGTTCACGTATTCACCGCGTGTTAATGCGTTGGTCCGGTTCTTTATTAAAAGGAGAACCTTAATATCCCCTAGTTTCCATTAGGACCCCGCTGCCATGGGAGGGATGGACAATAAATGTCATGCAAGTTCTTTTCCCTAAGCACGTATGACTACATACGAAATACATGCCTACATTAGATTGACGAACGGGAGCTAGTCATATATCTCTCCGTGTTATAGTTGTTACATGATGAATCACATCCGTCACACTCATCCATCACCGATCCACTGCCTACGAGTCTTTTACTACTGGTCCTCGCTATGTTACTTTGCCTAGGCTTGTCCCTTGCTACAAGAGGGATTGGGCCACTTTGTTGCTGCTGTCACTACTGCTCTTACTTTGCTGCTACTATTGCTACTGCTGTTACTTGTTACTTTGCTGTTGCTGCTATTACTGTTCCTTGCTACTCCGCTGTTACTTGTTGCAAGACTTTGTTGGCACTAACATCCCATCAACAAGGCTTTTTCTAGTGCCATTGATACAACAGTTAGGAATAGTCTGCCTTGTCAACAGATCGTTTCTGGCACCGTTGCTATCATACTACTTTGCTATTCATACTTTGCTTGCAGATACTAATCTTTCAGGTGTGGTTGAATCTGACGAATTCAGCTGCTAATACTCGAGAATATTCTTTCGTTTCCCTCGTGTGAACCAAAAAATTTGGGTTGAGTACTCTACCCTCGAAAACTGTTGCGATCCCATACGCTTGTGGGACATCAAGGATTTTTCTGGCGCCGTTGCCGGGGAAGCATAGCTATATTCTCTGAGTCACTTGGGATTGACGTCTGCTGATCACTATGAGGAATCCGAAAGATCCAAGAACTAAAATCCTACCTTCCACTACGAGGAGAGGTAAGGAATTTCCATCTAGCTCTGCACTTGATTCACATTCAGTTTTGAGTAAGTTTGCGACTTCGCCTCCTGCTAGAAATCTTGATATGTCGCCTGTGCTTGATGATGCTACTTCTGCTACCCATGATGCTTATGATGCTATGCTTGATACTATGCCTGATGATGCTATGCTTGATACTATGCCTGATGATGCTATGCTCGATACTATGCCTGCTATGCCTGATACTGCTTTGCCACTAGGTGCATTCCTTGATGCACATATTGCTAGAGCTGCTGCTAAATGTGATGATACTTCTGAAACTGCTGATACTATTGAAGTAGAACCTGCTACTATGCCTGAATTGCCTATTATGCCTGATACGCGATATGTTATGGAGGGAGAGATAGCTGAGGACTTTCTTGCGTGTAAGGATAGCTATGATGTTGAGAAACTTCTGCGCAAGTGGAAAGAAAAATCTCTGAAAGCTAGGATGAAATACTTGATATCTTCTATAATGGACTTACCGATGCTTCCAAAGACCATCTAGATAGTTGTGCCGGTAGTGTTTTTAGGGAGCGAACCGTAGAACAAGCTGAGATTCTACTGAATAACATCTTGTGCAATGAGAATGCTTGGACTATTCCCGAACCACCTCCTAAGCCAACTCTGAAGAAAAGAGGTATTCTATTCCTCAGTCCTGAAGATATGCAAGAAGCCAAGAAATCTATGCGAGAGAAAGGCATCAAATCTCAAGATGTCAAAAATCTACCACCCATCGAAGAGATCCATGGTCTCGATAACCCGATACACGTAGTAGAAGTAAATTCTCTGCGTAGGTTTGATGAGAATGATATTCCGTTTGATAAACTTGCTAGCTTATGCTTGGATGAATTTGATAACTTCGTTGCCAAACAATAGAGTTTTAATGATTATGTTAGAAGACAATTGGAAAAGAATGCTCGTATGCTTAGTCATTTAAGTGCTTGTGTGGACAGAAATGTCAATGATCTTAAGCTTCTGAGTAAACATGCTTCTATGGTTACTACTCAGGTACAACAAGTACTTAAAGCTCAAAATGACTTCCTCAATGAGTTGAATGACAATTCTGTCAGAGTCGTCACTAGAGGCGGTAGAATGACCCAAGAACCTCTGTATCCTGATGGTCATCCGAAGAGAGTTGAACAAGATTCTCAAGGAGTTAGCACTGATGCACTTAGTCATCCTAGAAAGAAGAAGAAAGATGATAGGAACCTGCACGCTAGCAACCCTGTTGTTGCTACACCTGAGAGTCCAAACGATGCCTCCGTCTCTGATGCTGAAACACAATCTGGTGATGAACATGAGCCTAATGATAATATCAACAGTGTTGTTCATGAAGATGCTCAGGCTAGCAACGATAAGGATGTGGAGATTGAACCTAGTGTTGATCTTGATAACCCACAACCTAAGAATAAGAGATACGATAAGAATGACTTCGCTGCTAGGAAGCACGGTAAAGAAAGGGAGCCATGGGTTCAGAAACCTATGCCCTTTCCTCCCAAACCATCCAAGAAAAAGGATGATGAGGATTTTGAGCGCTTTGTTAAAATGATCAGACCTGTCTTTCTACAGATGCGTTTGACAGATATGCTCAAAATGTCTCCGTATGCTTAGTACAAGAAAGATATTGTGACTAATAAGAGGAGGATACCTGATCATGAGATCTCCGCCATGCTTGCTAATTACACTTTCAAGGGTGGAACTCCTAAGAAACTAGGTGATCCCGGTGTGCCCACTATACCTTGCTTCATTAAAGGCAACTACGTTAGAACTGCGTTATGCGACCTTGGAGCCGGTGTTAGTGTTATGCCTCTCTCTCTTTATCGTAGACTTGAACTGGATAAGTTGACACCCAGTGAAATTTCTCTACAAATGGCCGACAAATCAACTGCTTTCCCTATCGGCATTTGCGAGGATGTGCGTGTTGTGGTTGCTAACACCACTATCTTAACAGACTTTGTTATCTTGGATATTCCTGAGGACGATGCCATGGCTATCATCCTCGGAAGACCCTTTTTAAACACCGCAGGGGCTGTTATAGATTGCAACAAAGGTAATATCACTTTCCATGTCAACGGTAATGAGCATACGGTGCACTTTCCAAAGAAACAATATCGAGTACATTGCATCAATGCTATCGAAAAAACTTCATCGATTCTTATTGGGAGCTTTGAATGCCCTATTCCCCGTGTCAAGATGAAGTATGATTTGGTTGTTGGGGAGATACACATCCCCATTGAGGTAACCTAGTGACTATTCAAAAATTCTCCGTTCTCTTTTGCGATTCGAGAAGTTTTGTCGAGGGGATTTGATCAACCCCATTGACGGATTTCATTCGATGACGATGGATGAATCGAGAAGTAACAAACCTCTATTCCAAGCTTTCACTTTAGGTTGCTTAGAAGAAAAATGATAGATTTAGTTTAGTTTCCCCTGTTTTCTGTTTTAGCGTCCGGTAGAAAAATACCCCGAAAATAAAAGTTCTCCGAACGCTGTGAAAATCTAGTATGATTTTTTCTGGAATATTTGAAAAATACTGGGACAAAGAGTCTGTCTGGGAGCCGCACCTATGGGCCATTACCCTTGGGGCGCGGGTACCCCCCTGGCCGCGCCACCTAGGCTTGTGGGGCCGACAGGCACCCCCTCCACTCATTCTTGCTCTCATCCGCTTCTCCTACCTCTAGAAAAAATCATTTCGTGGCTCAAACCCGTGTTCTTGCTCCTCTTGCTGGGATTTTCGATCTCTTTGCTCAAATCACCGTTCTTCGAGCTGTTTTGGGGAAAATACTCCTTGGTAAGTGACTCCTCCATTGGTCCAATTAGTTTTTGCTCTAGTGCCTTATAATCCGTGTATTTTTGCTGCCTTGGTGACCATGTTCTTGAGCTTTGTAAGATGATTCTAGCTGGTCCCAAGTAGTTTTGATGCGTAATATGTCCTCTAGGCACTTGTGGGAGTAGTTGCTACAAGTTTAGTTGAACCTTGTTCACCTTTCCTTTTGCTCATTGAAAATTTCAGAAAAGGAAGATGTTCAGGAGAAACTTTCATGGTGGTTCCTCAAGCAATAGAGGTCCCCGTCTTGCGATTCGGGAGCCGGATCCTTAACAACCTAGGGACGCGCAGGTACAACCATGTGAATGGCCTTCTGATGAATTTATGATTGAGGCAGGTTTCAAAGATGAGTTTAATGCATTTGTTCGCAACGTCGGACTCGAAGAATTCATCTCCAATAAATGTGAACAGTATGTTGCTCTCACTACCTCTTTTGTTCGTAGATTCAAATTTTCAGCTGGCCGTGAGCCATCAGTACTGTTTGATCTCTATGATAAATCGTATACCATGGATTTAGAGGATATCAGTAGAATTTGCAAAATACCTGTTTGGGGTAACCTCAATGATCCTCCTAAATCTTCGGTTAGAGATTTTTGCGCTAGTATTACGGTTGGAGAAACTAGAGACATTACGCAAGCTACCATGGGGAGTATTCATTTTCCTGCCTTGCATTACTTTGCCCTCTTCATAGGCAGATGCATTAATGGCAAGATTGAGCATTGTCACCTCTGCGCACCCGACCTTAGTATCCTTAAGAGCGCAGTGACGGGTGACAAAAGCTTCAACATGGGAGCTATTATAGCAAGGAGGCTGAATAAGAATGCTATTGATGGGGATTTCTTTGGTGGGATCTATGCCACTCGCATAGCAAATTTTCTTAGAGTACCCATCTGCGAAGGAGATCCCCCGCTCCATACAGCTTTCCTTGACCGTGTCGCTATGACACACTACCAGTTCCTTGAGAGGGATGATGAGTCCCTCCTATACCGATTGATATTTAACCGGCAACGTGTTTTCCATATTACCCTTCCTGCTCCTGCTCTCTTTGACTTTCAGGTAAAACGGAGATATTACATAACCAAAGGAGAGGCAGAGGAGTATGAGAGGGAGGCAAAGGTTGCTCGTCTCCGTGAGGCAGCTATTCAGGCAGTGGCTGCAGCGCTCCCGTATAACCCCGATTATGATTTTGGGTTTCGCCAAGACCATCCTTGGGAGTAGACCAAGTTAGGCCAAAAGCCTAAGCTTGGGGGAGTACGTGTTCTAACCGACTTTACATTCTTGCTTTTGCTTTCACTTTGTTAGCCGGTGTTCACACTTTGCCACTGTATCATCCATGCTAGTTTATTTTCTTTTTCTCATTTTCATTTCGTGTGTCTGTCTAGTTTGAAAAAACCCAAAAACATTTTATTTCCTTCTTTTGCTTGTTGGGAGCTTTCCCGTGTAGATAGTTTTCTTTTTCTTTGGGTCAAGGTAGAAGATATTGGTTACAATGTTTAGTGGCTCTTGCATGGATACCTGTTTAGCTTTCAAAGAGCCCTATTACTTTGTCTTCTCCTTTGTGTTTGCCTGCAGATTCCACCTTTAGTCCAATGCACGAGCACTCTTATTATTGTTCACATCGTTCGGTCGTGCAGGTGAAAGGCAATAATGACGATATATGATGAAGTGACTGAGCCTGGAAAAGCTGGTATGAACTCGATCTATTTTGTTTTTGTAAATATGACTAGCTCATCATGCCTGATTCAGCTTTGTTGTGAGAGAAACATGTTTGCAATGACAACTTAGAGATCATAGTTGCTTATGCCATGCTTACTTAGCTAGGAGCTTATAATGGTTTGCCTTGGTTGCCAACATGAATGTTGAGATGACTATGATGTAGTATGATAGGATGGTAACCTCCTTTGAATGTTTCAAGTGGCTTGACTTGGTGCATGTTCACGCATGTAGTTGAAACAAAATCAACATAGCCTCTATGATGTTCGTGTTCATGGTGATTTATGTCCTACTCATGCTTGCACTCGATGTTAGTTATCTCAATGCATTTTGATGACTGTTGTCGCTCTCTAGTTGGTCGCTTCCCAGTCTTTTGCTAGCCTTGACTTGTACTAAGCGGGAATACTGCTTGTGCATCCACCCACATAAACCCAAAGTTGTGCCATATGAGTCCACCATACCTACCTATGTGCGGTATCTACCTGCCGTTCCAAGTAAATTTGCATGTGCCACTCTCTAAATATTCAAGAAATAATTTGTTTTGCATGCCCGAACCGCTCATGTGGTGACAGGGGGCTATTGATATCTTCCTTGCTAGGCGTGTTATCCTCGATATGTTTATATTCACTATCATTCACGAGAAAGGGGCCGGTAATTGGAATTCCCAGTTCCATACTCAAATCGAAAAGATAATTGCAAACAAAACTCCCCCAGGATTGATGTTGGTTTGGACGGTACCCGAGGATTCGGCTTGCCGTGGAGTGTGATTGATTGGTGGTGGGGGAGTCAAACTTTACTTTTCTGTTTGGGAACCGCCTATAGCATGTGTAGCATGGAAGATATTGAGAACTCTTAGTCATTGCGTTGACAATGAAAGCATGCCACCCAAAATTATTATCTCTGTTTTAAAAGCTTGAGCTCTGGCACCTCTGCAAATCAATGCTTCCCTCTGCGAAGGGCCTGTCTATTTATGTTCCTGTTGAGTCATCCTCCTCTTACAAAAGCACCAATTAGAGAGCACCTCTGTCATTTTTATGCTTTGCTTTTAACTGTGTTGAGTGTGACTATGACTGGATCTTCATTGCCTTGAATTACAATGTTTAGTCAGCCCTTGGTCTTTTAAGGTGCTCTGCATTTATGTTTTGCGGTCTCAGAAAGAGCTAGCGAGATACCATCTATTCGTACTGCTTCATGTTGTTGATTGAAGTGTTGACACTTGAGGCTTATTATTATTTGCTCGCTAGTTGATTATGCCATTGATATGAGTTTACCGTGAGACCTAGATGTCATTTTCTTATGTGGTTTGCTTGTGATGTTGCTGAAATTCAGGTTGTGAGTTAGACATAGTTGCAACAACAAGATCAAACAGAGTTCGGCAAAGTTTTTCTTTTGTCTCTCTCAGTTTGTCAACTGAGCTGCTTGAGGACAAGCAAGGCTTTAAGCTTGGGGGAGTTGATACATCTCCGTCGTATCTACTTTTCCGAACTCTTTTTCCCTTGTTTTGGACTCTAATTTGCATGATTTGAGTGGAACTAACCTGGACTAACGTTGTTTTCAGCAGAATTGCCATGGTGTTGTTTTTGTGCAGAAATGAAAGTTCTCGGAACGTCCTGAAAGTTTACGGAGATTTTTTCTGGAATAAAAGAAAAATACCTGCGCAAAGATCCACCGGAGGGGGTGTGCGAGTGGGCCAAAAGCCCACAGGCCGCGGCCACCTCCCTAGGCCATGTCGTGCAGGCTTGTGGGGCCCATGTGGCACCACCGCCCCCAATCTCAGCTCTATATCTTCCGTTATGCCTGGAAAAAAATCAGAGAGAAGGTCTCATCGCGTTTTGTGATACGGAGGCGCCGCCACATCCTGTTCTTCATCTGGAGGACAGATCTGGAGTCCGTTTCGGGCTCCGGAGAGGGGAAATCGTCGCCATTGTCATCGTCAACCTTTCTCCATGGACAATTCCATGATGCTCTTCATTGTTCGTGAGTAATCTCATCGTAGGCTTGCTGGACGGTGATGAGTTGGATGAGATCTATCATGTAATTGAGTTAGTTCTTGACAGGGAATGATCCCTAGTATCCACTATGTTCTAGATTGATGTTGCTACTACTTGGCTATGCTTAATGCTTGTCACTAGGGCCCGAGTGCCATGATTTCAGATCTGAACCTATTATGTTCTCGCCAATATATGTGTGTTTTAGATCCTATCTTGCAAGTTGTAGTCACCTACTATGTGTTATGACCCGGCAACCCCGGAGAGACAATAGCCGGAACCACTCCCGGAGATGACCATAGTATGAGGAGTTCATGTATTCACCGCGTGTTAATGCGTTGGTCCGGTTCTTTATTAAAAGGAGAACCTTAATATCCTGTAGTTTCCATTAGGACCCCGCTACCACGGGAGGGATGGACAATAGATGTCATGCAAGTTCTTTTGCCTAAGCACGTATGACTACATATGGAATACATGCCTACATTAGATTGACGAACGGGAGCTAGTCACACATCTCTCCGTGTTATAGGTGTTACATGATGAATCACATCTGTCACACTCATCCATCGCCGACCCACTGCCTACGAGTCTTTTACTACGGGTCCTCGCTACGTTACTTTGACTAGGCTTGTCCCTTGCTACAAGAGGGATTGGGCCACTTTGCTGTTGCTGTCACTACTGCTGTTACTTTGCTGCTACTGTTGCTACTGTTGTTACTTGTTACTTTGTTGTTGCTGCTACTACTGTTCCTTGCTACTCCGCTGTTACTTGTCGCAAGACTTTGTTGGCACTAACATTCCGTCAACAAGGCTTTTTCTGGCGCCATTGATACAACAGTTAGGAATAGTCTACCTTGTCAACAGATCGTTTCTGGCACCCTTGCTATCATACTACTTTGCTACTGATACTTTGCTTGCAGACTCTAATCTTCCATGTGTGGTTGAATCTGACGAATTCAGCTGCTAATACTTGAGAAAATTCTTTCACTTCCCTCGTGTGAACCAACAAATTTGGGTTGAATACTCTACCCTGGAAAACTGTTGCGATCCCATACGCTTGTGGGACATCACGACACTATAGCGAGTTTAATTTGCGTACGTTTTCGGCTTATAGAACTCTGTCAGGGGCCTTCCATTTCCCTCTCTTCTCACTCCAATGCCATCTACATAGCGCACTATCCAAGCTACACCCCCCGTGTCCGGACCGCCCGATCGAGATCCGACAGTGCGAAAACGGACTAAACTCCTAACCCTAGCTTCCCTACCTATATATATATATATATATAAACACCCCTACCCTTTCTCATAAGGAAAACCCTAGCAATACCTTGAAAACCGCAATGCCACCACCCTCTCCCTCATCCTCCAGCCGCCACTCACCTCCCACCTCCCACGCGGGGCCGCCGAAACCCATATCCGGCCCGCCCGAGGCCTTATCGCGCCGCCGTCTGTGTAGCCTCGCCAAGCTCCTCCTCCCGATTGGATCGAGAGGGGCTCGTCCCTCCCTACCTTGCGACCCCGTGCCTCCAGCGATCCTCGATGATCCACTATTGGCGAGCATGGCCAGGTCCCACCACCCCTTGCCTCCTTTCCTTCCCCGGTTCCTCCCTCTCGATCTCTCATATATCCCCTTGCGTGTTTCTTCCCACAAGCAACCGACCATGGCCATGGAGTTTCAAGTTCCGCCGTCGAAGCTCGCCCTCAACTTGATCCAGTGTTGAGCTGCTGGATCTGGCGCCTCCCATCATCTCGCGATCATTTTCATTCCGCCAGAGTCCATGCAACCACTGAGGCTACCTCATCCCTATGTCGTGCGAGGAGACATACGCCACAACATAAGCTCGATCTGTTACGCAACGTTGTCTGAACCCAGCACCCGCTTGCTGACTCGCCTCCACCTCTGACTCGGCCTCGCTTGCTGGCTAGCCCAGCCAAGACCAACATCGCCAAGGCCTAGCTCGCCGGCGTGCTCTCCCAGTGAGTCACCTCCTCAAGCCTGCTCCATCATGTGGGCCGAAGTCCCTCGTGATCACAACCGCTGCCATCCTCGTGCTGCTATTGTTCACACTAGTTGTAGCTTAGTTATCATGCGCTCCCTTTGTTTCTGATTCGTCCATCTTATGTGTTTTCCATGTCTCGCGAATTTATTCATTTTCCAACGAATGCAGTTCTACAATTTGGACCCCAAACTTCATGCATACAATAACTCACAAATCGTGCATCAGCTTAAAACTATCTATATATGTAAAATGATCAGAATTTTGTGTAGATTAATAATTTGCAACCTCCACATGTGCTTAAAATGTTTAGCTTTCTATTTTCATTTAATTTGCATAATGCAATGTGTAAAACAGATTGTCTCATAACTAATTAACCGTAGCTCCGATTCAAATGATCCACATATGTACCTTGACTAGAAAAATGTGTTGAATAACATGGCGGAATTTGTTTTTCTGTTTAACAACTCTAAAATTGAGTTCTAGGCACAAAAATTGCAAATTTGAAATTGACATATGGGACTTTTCGGAATTGTTATTTGTTGTTTTCGGTCTCATCTAAAATGCCTAGATGATGTAGTGTTCATGCTTTACCTCTTGCCATGATTAACAAAATTTAAAATGATTGTTTAGCTAAAACAACATTAACCACATTTCTCTTAGATATGGAGAGTATTATTTTTTTATATGCATGTTTTCCTTCTCCATTTAAAATTGCTTAGTTCCATCTTCACCTTAGGCCATGACCACCCATGTTTAACAACATTTAATATTGATGAGTAGAATAAACGAGAGTGAACTAAATGATTCGAACGTCGAGTTTCGTCAATATGCAACCCGTTGCATATTGAACTTCACTTAATTTGTAGTGTTTGATTGTTGCTTCTAACCATGCCATGCCTATTTAAACTAGACATGCATCATATTTATTTACGCATCATGTCATGACTATGTTGTGGTGTTTACCGTGTCATTCATTTGTTCTCGAATTTGCTTATCCTCGCTAGTGTTCGGCAACCAATCCGGTGAGCGAGGATTTGTTCGACCATGTTGGTTCATTTACTTCACAGATCCGTTCGTCTTCCAAGCGTGATCTCGGGCAAGATGACCATTTCCCTGGATACCACTACTATCATTGCTTTTCTAGTTGTATCACTTATATCGTTATGTCTCTTACCCACCACTTGAATGTCAGCCTCCAAACATTGCCATGAAAAGCCTCTAACCACTCCACATCCCAGCGAACCATTGTTTGGCTATGTTACGGCTTGCTCAGTCCTTCTTATAGCATTGCTAGTTGCAGTTGCAAGTTGCTTCCATGTGAAAACATCGGTTTCTTGAGACATCACAATATTATTGCTATTTTAATTTAATGCACATATACACTTGGTAAAAGGTGGAAGGCTTGACCTTTTCTCGGTGTTTTGTTCTGCCTTTTCCACCCTAGTTAGTTGTGTACCGGGGTTATGTTCCATACGTGAGCACTCCTAACATGCTTGGGGTTATCATGGGGGACCCCCTTGATTTTTGTTTTAGGATAAAACTCTTATGGCAAGGACCAACATTGGTACTATATTTGCTCAACATAATAATCCTGAAGACCGTTAGTAACGCATAGGGAGTACCGCTACTCATGGCTTAGTTTAACATAATACACGGGGGCAGTGCTGATGGTGTTGGTCCCAAATGAGCAGAATGCGGGGCCATCGTGGGGAAACTCGTGGTTTGGTTTTACTTGTAGTGTGACCCATCAGTTCGTTTATTGAGAACGAGATACGCGACTCCTATCGGGTTCGTCGACACGTGGAGTGGCTTTCCTGGATTTGTTTTACCTTTCTCTAACATCTTGTGCACCTGGATTCCGGCTATCTCGAGGTTGAGATTTTCTACCAGGATTCGAAGGAGACTACGAGTTTTCCATGGTTGAGGTTGTCCACACAGCTTGTGGCTAGTTTGTGATGGATGAGTTGGAGCACCCCTGCACGGTTAAATCTTTCTGAGAGTCGTCCCGCGGTTATGTGGCAACTTGCAAATGTTGTATAACACCCGGTTATAAAAAACTTGAAGTAAACACAATTAAAATAAGCCAACTATGTTCGTAACCGTGATTTGGGTTATGTTTGAATCATAAGTAGGTGTTCAAGATCACTTCTTGATCATTATTAGTTCACGTCCATTTATCCATAGAATACCCCCTCTTATTCTTATACTCATAAGTTAGCCACTCAAATAAATACTTAGTGCTTGCTGCAGTATCACCACTTAACCATGCCTAACCCATTAAGCTTTGCTAGTCTTGATACATTTGGAAATGATATTGCCGAGTCCCTGTGCCTCATACTTTACTACAACAATAGTTGCAGGTACAGGCAAAGCGATACTTTGACATGAGCGGGATGATTGTTCTATTTGGAGTTCTTCTTCTTGTTGTTGTTCTTCTTCTTCATCGATCATAGGATGGGTTCCACGATGACAACCTAGGATTAGCAAGGATGTATGTCGTTTTATTGTTTGATTTCATCTGTACTCGTACCCTGATCTTCTATAAGATGATCGAATGTAATGTTGCATTGAGAAGTTCATGTTGTAGCTTGTGGCGAGTGTAAGCCAATTCCATATACTCATCTCTTCTTTACATGTACTTGTAACAATATCCATTCTTGTGAAATGAAGAGATGTGCTTCTATCCCTGTCGAGGCCTTCGTGCCAAAATAAGGATAGGGTCGCATCTTGGGCGTTACAGAAGATCCTGTTCTAGCCATAAAGCACACATATACAGTAGCCGCGTTGTTGTGGTCACCAAAATCCAGATTGAATTTTCTGGCATTTGTAAGGGTTTCTGTGAGAATCGAAGAAGGTGTTGTCGAGTCTGAAGCCTTTGACACTAAAGACCATGCGATTGGCTCGGCCTTAGTTGCATAGACATGGAAGTCTAGGTAAAGGATTCAAAATCTTGGGACGATGATGGATGTAGAATTCATACCGAGTTCCCATTCTGGATGGTGGGACTAGACTTGGCCACTTAACTAGCACCATTTCTCCTTCATGATTGCGAGCCATGACAATGATTTCTATTACTATGAAATTCACAAATGAAAATGAAGTAGTTATTGTGAAGGCTACCATTATCCCTTGTCTTGTATGTGTTCCTAAGAAAAGTAATTTGTGCTAAGGTTTCGGGGTCTCAAGAAAAGGGCTTGGAAACAGATAGAAATTATTGAATGGAAATGGGAAGAAATGTAGCCCTAGTTCCTTTGGAAATGGTAAGATCTTTGGCACAAGAATAAGGGGCCACTGATACTTATGATTTACATTGGGTTTTCCATGAAGAGGAATGGGTTATCACAACACAATGTGGGTAAGTATTTCCCTCAGTTTTGAAACCAAGGTTTATCGAACCAACAGGAATATCAACCACAACCGTCTTCATTGGTTGCACACAAAAGAACAAACAACTTGCACCCAACACGGGCAAGAGGGTTGTCAATCCTCTGGTCTTGTTATTTTCAAGCAAGTGAGGTGTGTAGATAATTGTAGATAGCAAGATAAAATAAAAGCAAGCAAATAATAGCAAGGATTGAAGGTTTTATCAATATATTGTGAATAGACCCGGGGCCATAACTTTCCTTAATGGCATCTCTCATGAAAATAACATACAGTGGGTAAACAAATTATTTATGGGAAATTGATAGAAAAGTGGATAGTTCTGCGATATTGACGACAATGATTATGTGTATATAGGCATCATGTCCATAAACAAATTGGCTGACTCCTACCTACAACTATTACTATTACTCCACTCATCACCCGGTATCCAACATGCATCTAGAGTATTAAGTAAAAGAGAGTAATGCATGGATAAGAATGACATGATGTAGACAAAGTAAACTCAAGCAATATGAATAAACCCCATGTTTTTATCCTTAGTAGAAGAAACACAAAGATACAACTTGTCCCCTTCTGTCATTGGGATATAGACATTTGTCAGGTTAAACCTACCACAACGCACCTCTCTCACCAAAGAAATATCGATCTAGTTGGCCAAGCTATTTCAATAGATCGAAGACAATTACAAAGCTATCATAATCATGCACATAAGAATCATATAAGTATTCAGAGGAGACTCAAATATTTATCACGAATAAGCTAAACATAAACCCACAATTTATTGTATCCCAACAAACGCACCACACAAAAGTAGTTAAATTATATGGATCAAAGCGAAGATGCAATAATCAATGTATTGAAGATCAAGCAGAGAGAGATTGCCATATAGATACTGACTATGGACCCGTTGGTCTATGGTGAACTACTCACACATCATCATGAGGGTAGCAAGGTTGATGAAGAGGTCCTCCATGATCGCACCCCCTTCAGCCGGGTGCCAGAACGGAGCTCCAAATGACCTCTCGTTGGAACAAAGACTTCAGCGGTGTAAAAAGTGTTTCGGGACTCCCTGTGGTGTTTTTAGGGTAGATGAGAATTTATAAGCCAAAGAACAAAGTCGGGAGGGCCACGAGGGAGGTACAACCATCCGGGCGCGCCCCCAAGGCCATGTCATGTTGGCTTGTAGGCCCCTCGTGAGGCCTCGAGCCTTCTTCCATGCTCGTTGGTCTTATTTTGGTCCAAAAAAAATCACCAAAAAGTTTCATGGCAATTGGACTTCGTTTGTTATGGAAAATCTGAAAAGTGAAAAACACGCAGAAAACAACAACTGTCATTGGACACTTGATCAATAGGTTAGTGCTAAAAAATAATATAAATTGGTAAATAAATACCCCAAAAGTATTCAAGAATTATAATATATCAGCATGGAACAGTAAATAATTATGGATACGTTGGAGATGTATCAAGCACCCCCAAGCTTAATTCCTGCTCTTCCCCGAGTAGGTAAATGATAAAAACAGAAATTTTGATGTGACATGCTACCCATGTTGTAACCTTATGCATGTATGCTCATCAAGTAACAATGAATTAAAAAATATTAACACGACAATACTTATAGGTATAAGCAGAAAATATTTATTTTTTCAAAGTATACAATCCTCAAAGATTGTCCCCCCATCCAGCTTTATTACATTAGCAAGGCATGGCTCCATCTTCACCACATTAATACAAATGTCAAGCACCATGGTGTCCAAGTCAGGCAATTGGATCATAATTTTCCAACATGCATCAACTTTTTATTCTTCACACAATACATGAGCGTGAACCATTGGACATAGCGTAAGGATGGAATAAAATATGGTGGTAGGTTTAAAAGGGGTAAAAGTGGAGAAGATAGTCTCACATAAACTAGGCGTACCAACGAGCTATGGAGATGCCCGTCAATAAATATAGATGCGAGGAGTGGGATTGCCATGCAAATGATGCACAAGAGGTATAAGTGTATGAAAGCTCCACTTAAGATAAGTGGGGTGTGCATCCAACTTGCTTGCTCATGAAGACCACGGGCATTTGAGGAAGCATGTCATCGGAATATACAAGCCAAGTTTATGAAAAAGTGATTCCCACTAACATATGAATGATATAACATGAGACTCTCTATATGAAGAACAAGGTGCCACTTTGAGGCACACGTGTGGTAAAGGATAGTAGCCAAGTGCCTTCTCTGTTTTTACGTCAATCATTTTTTATTATGGTGTGATCATTTGGCCTCCCCCATTTTTATTTCCTCACTGGCACAATGCTCTAATAATGATGATAATCACACTTTTATTTACTTACAACTCAATATGAAAACTAATAGGACGATATGACTCTTGATGAATGCCTCTGGTAGTGTACTAGGATGTGCAAAGATCTAACATGGCATGTATAAAAAATATGATGAATGGTGGATTTGCCAGAAATACTATGTAAACTCTATATAATCATGCAAAGCATTATAATGATGAACGAACTAGTCATGTGAAGTGACGATGGCATTTGCATGGCAATATATCTCGGAATGGCTATGGAAATGCCATGATAGGTAGGTATGGTGGCTTTTTTGAAGAGGATATAAAAAGGTTTATGTGCAATAGTGTGTGTCATGTCACAAGGTTTGGATGTACCGACGAAAGGTGCACCGATCCTCAATGTGAGAACGGGCGATGCATGGTACCGAAGAGGCTAGCAAATATGAGGTGGTGAGATTGCGTATGTCCATGGTGTCACATTAGTCACAAAGAACTCATATACATATTGCAAAATTTTATTAGTTTTATCACAAATCAAAGTACTACTCGCATGCCCTGAGGGAGAGGGTTGGTAGCAATTATCCATCACATGACTCCGACTCAGAACAACACTAGGATTTCAACAAGGAATAGAAATGCTCACACATCATGACCATGCCTTTCAAAAACATTTAGATGAACAAGAAGTTTAACATCTCTTAATATCGACAACTATGTGAATTAATAATAATGCACTCTCACCTTTTTCATATCACCACATGAATATCATTAACCCACAATTTCTCTATATGTGCTACATGATGGTTTTTATTATCACTCATTGAATACTCATTATTTTTTATCTAGTCTTATGACCCATAAAAATTACCGTCACTATTTGTCCATCTCTGAAACAAATATAATTGAAGGATGCAAGCATAATATTTCCTATAAAATCTACACACCACCTTCCTCAAAAAGATATAAGTGAAGTACTTGAGGACCTACTAAGCTCAAAAGTTATAAGTGAAGCACATAGAGTATTCTAACAAATTGTGATGATGTGGTCTCTCTCTCAAATAGGTGTGTCTAGCAGGCAATGATTGTTGTAAAATGAAAGTAAAAGCAAACAAAAGCAGAACTCATATCATGTGATGAATAAAAATATAACTCCAAGTAACATACCGATGGATTGAGACGAAAATAGGGGATGCCTTCCGGGGCATCGCCAAGCTTAGACGCTTGAGTCTTCTAGGAATATTACCTTGGGGTGCCTTGCACATCCCCAAGCTTAGATTTTTTCTGCTCCTCAATCCTTTGTCCATCAAGATAATACCCAAAACATGAAAACTTCAATCACATAAAATTCAACAAAACTTCATGAGATCCGTTAGTATAAGCAACATATCAAATACTTTTAGGTGTTGTTACAAGTTTATTCTTATTTTATTTTAGCATAAGTACTATATATTAACTCCTCCATGGCTTATACCCCCGATACAATCCATAACATCATCAAAACAAGCAAACTATACATGAAAAAACAGAATCTTACTGAAATACAACAGTTTGTAGTAATCTGTAATGAACCTATACTTATGTAACTCCAAAAATTATAAACAATTAGTATGACCCAAGGAATTGTACAGAAATATTGTGTAAAAAATCAGCTTAGAAATATGTTCTAGTAAAATCAGAGAAATTCTACACTAGACGTCAAAGTTTATCTTTTTGCACCTTATCAATTCTACTCATCATGTAAATCATCCCAAAGGCTTTACTTGGCACAAACACTAGTTAGAACATAAAAACACAATCATTACAAAGGCAATAATCATGTTATCACAAACTAATGGAAAGTAAAAAAAGCAAAAATAAAGATATCTATTGGGTTGCCTCCCAACAAGCGCTATTGTTTTACGCCCCTAGCTAGGCATATTGCATAGTTTCAAGCGTGGTCATCTTTGTAAGAATGACCCTTCATGCTAATCATATTCCTTTATGATATGTAAGCAAAAATAATTGAAGGGACTAAATAGTACGACATTAGGATCCGAAAGGTCTACCACTGGGAGGAATATGAGGCTCTTCCTTGGGTTTTTCATAAGTGATAGTTAGTTCCTCATTGTATAAATTCCTATGGAGTTATTTCCTTCCTTTTGTTTGAAGATCATAATCCAATCCAAATTTTGGTATAGAAAATTGATTATTGTGTTCAGAAATCTTACCAACTAGGACATTAAGCGATACCTTCTTTCCAAGATTCTCATTATAAGCAACATAGTCCGCGGATCTTAGTTTTATTATTTCTTCCAACTCATAAAGAATTCCCTCTATGGGTTCGACCTCACAGTTAACCCTATAATGAGAAAATATACCCCTAGCTTCTTGTATGATATTGCTAAATTCTTGACAAAGGAATATAGTAGCTAGACATTTAGTGGATGCTTCATGGATATTAGAGAAGTCTAGGAACAAACATTGTATAAAAGGATGCATGTGCACAAATTGTCTCTCCAATTGTGCTATAAGCAAAGATATTGCATCCACATAACTTGTAGTTATAGAAACAATAGGACCACCTATCAAAGGAAATGATCATGCACAAGTGAAAAAATCTTGGATTACACTCTTTCCAACAATATTACCACTTCCTATGCGAGGTGTCTTAGTTTGCATAATAGATTCCACCTTAGGAGAATCATCATTCGGAAGATTATCAAGTTTTTCATTAGTAACTTCATCAAAATTTCTTTTAGCATTATCATAGCAAGATGAAGTTGGCAACTAAAGGGTTTCCGCACTAGAGGTGGAAGCATCACTAATTTCAAACTCACACATGATAGCAACTTTCAAGCAAACTAAGCAAGCAAAGAAAATATTTTTGTATTTTTATTTTCTTATGATATAAACTAAATATACCAGAAAATAAAAGGAGAAAAAAGTGAATGGAATTTTTTTTGGATGTACTTGGTAGTTGGTGATGATATTCCACGACAACGGCGCCAGAAATCCTTCCTCATACTTGTGATCTGCGTTGGTTTTCTGGGAACAGGAACGGGTTATCACAACACAATGTGGGTAAGTATTTCCCTCAGTTATGAAACCAAGTTTTATCAAACCAATAGGAATATCTACCACAACTGTCTTCAGCGGCTGCACACAAAAGAACAAATAACTTGCACCCAACACGGGAAAGAGGGTTTTCAATCCTCTTGTCTTGTTATCTGCAAACAAGTGAGGTGTGTAGAAAATTGTAGATAGAAAGATAAAATAAAAACATGTAAATAACAACAAGGTATAGAAGGTTTTATCAATATGTTGTGAATAGACCTGGGGGCATAGCTTTCCCTAATTGGATCTCTCAAGAAAAATAACATACAATGGGTAAACAAAAAACAGTTGGGCAATTGATAGAAAAGCGAATAGTTATGCAATATTCATGACCATGATCATGTGTATATAGGCATAAAATCCATAAAAAAAATAGGCCGACTCCTGCCTACACGTATTACTATTACTCCACTCATCGACCACTATCCAGCATGCATCTAGAGTATTAAGTAAAACAGAGTAATGCATGGAGAACAATGACATGATATGGACAAAGTAAACTCAAGCAATATGAATAACCCCATGATTTTATCCCTAGTAGCAGCAACATAAATACGCATCTTGTCCCCTTCTGTCACTAGGATATAGAAATTTGCCAGGTTGAACCTACCACAACGCACCTCTCAATAAAGAAATATCGATCTAGTTGGCCAAACTATTTCAATAGATAGAAGACTATTACGAAGCTATCATAATCATGCACATAACAATCATATAAGTATTCAGAGGAGACTCAATTATTTATCATGAATAATTTGAACATAAACCCACAATTCATTGGATCCCAACAAATGCACCGCAGAAAAGGAATTACGACATATGGATCAAAGTGAAGATGCCATGATCATTGTATTGAAGATAGAATAGAGGGATTGCCAACTAGGTACTGACTATGGACCCATAGTTCTGTGGTGAACTACTCACACATTATCCTGAGGGCAGCAAGGTTGACGAAGAGGCCATCCGACCGATCCTCCTTGTGTTAGGGTGCCGGAACGGAGCTCCAAATGGCCTCCCGTCGGAACAGAGACTTGCGGTGGTGTAAAAAGTGTTTCGGCACTCCCACTGGTATTTTCAGGGTACATGAGACTTTATAAGCCAAATAACGGAGTCGACTGGGCCACGAGGGAGGCACAAGCCATTAGGGCGCGCCCCCAGACCATGCCTTGTTGGCTTGTGGGTGCCTCATGAGGCCTCCATCCTTCTTCCGATGATCGTTGGTCTTCTTTTGGTCCAGAAAAAATCACCAAAAAGTTTCAGGGCAATTGGACTTTGTTTGGTTTGGAAAACCTTAAAAGTGAAAAACACACAGAAAATAGCAAGTGGCACTAGGCACTAGGTCAATAGGTTAGTGCTAAAAATAATATAAATTGGTAAATAAGTACCCCAAAAGTATTCTAGAATGATAGTATATCAGCATGAAACAATAAAAAATTATAGGTACATCTGAGATGTATCAGCAACCCATATCCTCTTGAATTGGTTCTGCTTCCTTTCCTTTTTAAGGATACCGAGTCGGGTTCTTAAAAATTATTGTCAGTCAATGGCGTAGCAAGGACAGGAGGGCCATCGGGAGATGGTGCATTTTCTACACCTACATTGGCTTTAGCAGGTTGGGATTCAGGAGGAACAATAGTGGTTTCGACTGTAATGACTTCAACATCTTTGCCTTTGACTTCAGGTTGATGGCTTGAAATGTATTCAACCATAGGGGTGTCGACGACTGTTGCATTCGGGGCCACATGTACTTCCTCCTCACGAATGCCTATCATAGAGGAGGCTGAGGGCCTATGGCCTTTGTGAATACTTTTGATGGGCAACAAAAGCTCATGTGTTTCAACCTCCATATCTTCAAATGGAGACTCAGGTGATTCAAGGAGTGGAGTTGAAACAGTTGCTGGCAGAGTACGAGGAATGACTTCATGTATTTGTGTGTTGGGGTGAGGTTCTTCCCAAAACTCATGAGGGATGATTTGCATATGAGCGAGAGCCAATGTCCACATTTTCACTGACCTCTGGCGGAGGCGGTGGTACCAAAGATGCATCAATATGAGGAATAGGATATTGATCTGGTTCAACATTGTCTTCATGGATGGCTTCATCATGGACAATGTCTTTAGCTGCGGTGGGGTCCGCAGCTGGTTTCTCTTTAGCATCATGAGCCTTTGTGGAAGCAGGCTCATGAAGAACAACTATATCTCCATGTTGGTTGATGCAGGAGGAGCCACTAAGATTAGCATCACAAGGAGGGGCTCCTCTTGAGTAGAGGGAGTCATGGATGTAATGACATGAGGTACTTGGGCCTTGCTCGAAGACTTTAGCTTCTTTGTCTTCAACTTCTTGGCAGGTTGAGATTAATGATATTGCATAGTCCTCCGCTTCTTGGCTTCGACCTCAACCAATTTGTCTTCTTGTTGGATGCTACAGAGGAAGGAGGTGGTGATTTGGAGCCAAAGAAGGATGATGGAAATATGATCTTAGGCACATGCTGACTAGCAGGGGCAGTGTGGCTTGAAGACTTTGAAGCCTGCTTGGACTTTTCAAGAACTCGTGGGTCAAGAGCAGGTTGGACAAAAGTTTTTCTTTTGAGCATCTCATTATGTGCTTGGACCATCATCTGAGATTTCTTCTTCAAACGCACAAGGTTGCCTTTGACATCTTCACGACTCCTCTCAAATTTAGTTTTAAAATCTACCATCATTTTCTAACAGCCTTGGATTTCCTTGACGCTGAGCTTGTGAACGTGCTTCTTGAAAATCCCCTTCTCATGGTGAATCTTCTCATGCTGCTGAACATGTTTTTATGCAGCTGCCAGTTCTTCATTCATCATCCCTTAAAAGTGACAATTAGTCCAGTTGGAAGTTTTAGGGAATCAATGGTGATGGAGGGGTGAACAAACCATTCGTCAATGAAATGGTTGAGGATTTATACATCAAAGGGGTGCATATCTTCAAAACATTTGTCCTCTTCTTCCTTTTGCTGAATGAGCTTTGCCAGATTATCATCAAACTCTTCACTACATAGGCCAACAATTTCATCGCCACCCATCAAGGGGACGAATGGCTTCACCCCTCAGGCAACAACTTGGTTTCTCTTCAACTTTGGAGAGTTGTATGACTCATGCTCAGTATGCAAACTGGATTCAGGTGGAGCAACTTGAGTAGTCCTTAATCACGAAGCATTTGGGGTTGCGGGGGCAGGATTTGAAGCCCTTGAGTCCTTAGGCCTTGAAGCCTTCTTTCTCTTGATAGGTTTCAGATCAAAATCAGGAGCTTCGTCATCCGCATCATGAGCTGCAGCTCCTCTATTCGCAACAAGTTGAGCCTCGTGTTCAAGGCAGGCTTCATAACTTTCCCAAAATTTGGTGTAATTTGGGTTTGTGTGGCATGTCCCATCTGGCCTTGGAACTTCTGGCCCATAGTCGAAGTCAATGCCCAGGTTGTTCTTGTTTGATGCAGCTGAAGCCTTTGCATACGGATAGTTTGCTTCGAACAAATCATCGTCACAACACCATCTAATGTTGGATGAGTCAGATTTTTCACGCATGGGATATTTAACCATGAATGGATAGAAGCCAAGACCAATGCTCTCGGCCTTTGTCTTCACATGAAGAGTTTTGTAAACAATATCAGTCCATGGAGCTTGAATGGCATTCTTTTCTGCATATTCAGGTGTGACATAGCGATAGAATAACTATTCTTCTGCCCATATCTTCTAACCCACTAGACGTGGTTCTTGTGTTGAGTATAGTTTTCCTCAGGATTTGACTTGTATTTTTCATATAGATTTGGTGGAAGATCTTGTGCTGTGTTCACACGGCTTTGTCTGCCACCCTTCTTAGGAGCTTGTTCCTTGAACGTTGTCTTCAGCTATTTGACAGACCTCACATGATAATGCAAATGTGAACTTTCTTGAGGTGAAGCCAGATGTATGTGCAAGTGTTTTATAAATGAATTCAGACTATGAGATCCAAGTGATTTTACCGCAGACATATACATGTGAAAGAATTAGAGATGTGAATAGAATAGGAGAAGTCATATGCATTCTCCAAATATTTTGAAGATAAAACATGGTCTGAAGATAATGACCTCATACTGCAAAGATATTCTCTTATATGTATGATAAGTTTGTTCCAAATTTGTGAAAGTTCAAAAAATTGCACAAGTGAGGAATCAAACAGTTTTCACAACACAAGTGAAAGGACTTTGCAAGTTATGAGAGCGAGTTTTGAGTGCTGTTGAAAAGAAGGTGGAAAAACATTAGTAGAAGATATTTGGAAGTTGAAACATATCAAACTCATGGTAAAAATAAGTTTTTATTACCACAAATATGAACAACTGAAGAACAACTCAACGAGGCGAAGAAGCCGAGCGATCCAATCTACCTCACCCTAAATTGGTTGTGGCACATAGCTACGGCGGCGGTGCAAAGACAAACCTCGACCATCGTGAGTACACACACAAAGAAGTTGTGGCAGTTAAGCACTTCTTTTTTGGTGATGATGAATTCCTGCAGCGGCGCTAGGGTATGGTTGAGCTTGGGAGCGTGAGCGAGGGAGGTAAGGAACGTAATAAATGAGCCAGGTGTCAGGTATTTATAGAGGGGCAAGAAGTGAAATGATCCGAGATTTTTGGACAGATATGCCCCTAACCCTTTGGCTTATTGGGACGTGTGACATGCATGCACCATGACTGACACCCCACTACCTCCACACTATAGCGACATGCGCGGGAAACTCTCGTTATGGCGGTAAAAAGGTAAGATTGCAATTTTTAACCATTTGTTGAGTTTGTCTTTCACACCCAAGGATGATGTGAAGATAATCAACACATGTCAAGTAGAATGCATATGACTAGAGTGAACGATTTTTAGGAGAGATAAGCATAGATGAGGTTATAGGGTTTGATAAAGCTATATGTGAAATGTTGTAGAGGACAAAAACTTTACAAAATTATATATTCTATACTCAAAAGACAAGTGATTCAAGATTGAAGACAAAGATCAACCCGAAGACAAACTCAAATTCTTGAATACATGGACAAGGTTGTGAAGATAAAACAATGTCTTCAAGTGGGGATGGTGGCGTTACCCATCGTATAAGAATATTAACCCATACACGATGCACAATTATTGTGGCACTCCGAAGTCATATTCTTTGTTAATGTATTCACACTTAGAGTGTACATCTTCATGAGTTGAAGACAGATGTTACTTCATGTGTTGTGCATCAAAGTCATCAAAATGCATAAATGTTAGGATGTGTGTCCATTCACAAGACATTCAAGGATTCTAAGATATTTAGCTCAAACCACAACTTGCAAAACCTCTTCTCATCCAAAGGCTTCGTGAAGATATCGGCCAACTACTCTTCTATCTTCACATGCTTGATGATGATGTCTCCCTTTAACACATGATCATGAAGGAAATGATGTCAAATGTGCTTTGTCTTTGAGTGTTTCACCGAGTTGTGGGCGATCTTGATAGCCTCTCATCGTCAAAGTAGAGTGGTACTTTCTTCATGTTGATTCTATAGTCCCTGAGGGTCTGCTTCATCTTGAGAAGTTGAGTGCAACATGCACCAGCAACAACGTATTCGGCTTCAGAAGTGGAGAGTGATACACAATTCTACTTTTTTGAAAAAAAACATACAAGAGACTGACCCAGAAAGTGATAAGTGTGTGATCTGTTATGGGTTGTGGGTTTATGATCAGATTATTCATTTAAACTAACTATTTTTTGTCAAATCTATTATGCATGATTGTTATAGCTTCATATTTTTCTTCGATCTATTTGTTTGGTTTGTCCAACAAGTTTGATTTATCTTTAGAGGGAGTGGTGCATTGTAGTGGATTTAATCTTGTGGTGCTCTATATCCTAGTGACAAAAGGGGACTGTTCCTACTAAGGATAAAACGACGGGGTCTGAATATATTGGTTGTCTTTCTTCGTCTACGTCATGTCAGCTTGCTCCAAACATAGAGAGGAAAGCATAGAAGCGCTCTCGAAGTGGAGTAATAGTAGTAGACGCATGATAATTTTAGTCTACTTGTTGATGGACGTGATGCCTATATACACATAATCATTGCTGTGAATAACATGTCATAACTATGCGCTATTCTATCAATTGCTCGACAGTAATTTTTTTACCCGTCGTGTGGTACGTCCAAGAGACAAGCCTCTAGTGAAAACTATCGCCCCGGGTCTACTTAATCCTATTGTTAAAAACTCAATTGACCTTGCTGCAATTTGTTCACTTCTGTTATTTATATCATCTATCTATCAGAATTAATCCTTGCAAGTAACGAGTTCAAGGAGCTTGATAATCCTCTTGCCTGCGTTGGGTACAAGTATTCGGTTTTGTGTATCTAGGTGCTGACGACGAGAGATTTCTTGGTTCTCCTATTGGTTCCATAACCTCAATTCTCACTTAGGGAAATACTTATCTCTACTATACTGCATCACCCCTCCTCTTCGGGGGAAAACCCAATGGAGTTTACAAGTAGCAATTCTGCGAGTCCCCGTCTACTCATGTCCGCTGCTGGCAACACCAACACGTGTCATCATCCCCTATGTGTTCTGAAAGCACAATTTCTCCCTTGGGTGGTTTTGATAATTGATCACAACATATGCATCATTGGACTAATATGTTTTCCAAGTATATTTCAGAAAAGTTCAAAAGATGTTATGGCTAAAGTCTTATGTGGAGATGTCCCTTGATGCAAGAAAGGAATAATAGTGGCTCAAACTTCAAGCTAGAAGGCTCTTCATTTTATATTTGTAAGAAATCACTTTTGAGTCCATAGGAAAGCCAATACTATTAAAAGGAGGTGAGGTAGTAAAATGAACTGATTGCTCAAAATGCTCAAAGTTAGCCACCAAAATACTCAGTCATTTTTCCCACATATCCACTATGTAAAATTCTATGTACACAAATTCGGTGTCACCAACTTTCACATATCAGACCCACCGAGTTTGACATCAGAGAGAAACCCTAGCCATTCCCACCAAATCGGTGCAACCGAATCCATATCGGTGCTACCGAGTTTGGGTGACCAACTTTCCGGTGCCTTGGTACACAAAATTTGAATTTCCGAGTGTGAGTATTGGTGCCACCGAGTTTGGCTATCTGACCATTAGCCACCTCTTCGGTGCCATCAAGTTTCATATCTCGGTCTCACCGAGATTCAAAAGTTGCTACCTTTGTGCTAATCGTACCACCGAGTTTTCCACTTTAGTGTCACCGAGTTTGCCATTTTGTGTATAATGGTTGGATTTTGTGTGCTGCCTATATATACCCCTTCACCCACCTCTCATTCATGGGAGAAGCACTCAGAACACACACTTCATTGCGAGATCCATTTTCTGAGAGAGAACCACATACTCATGTGTTGAGACCAAGATATTCCAATGCAATCATTTGAAACTTGATCTCGAGCCTCCCCAAATAGTTTTCCACCAAATCAACCTCTCCTAGCCATGCATATTCTGTGAGAGAGTGATTTTGTGTTGAGGAGACTATCTTTAGAAGCACAAGAGCAAGGAGTTCATTGATCTACCACATCTATTACCTTTTGGAGGATGGTGTCTCCTAGATTGGTTAGGTGTCGCTTGGGAGCCTCCTACTTCGTGTTGTGGAGTTGAACCAAGATGATTGTAAGGGCAAGGAGATTGCCTACTTCGTGAAGATCTACCGTGAGTAAGGCTAGTCCTCTGTGGGCAGAATCCATGGTGGAATAGACAAGGCCACTTCTTTGTGGATCATCCGTGGGTGGAGCCCTCCATGGACTCTTGCACTATTAACCTCCGAGGGTTGAAGTCTCCACTAACATGGACGTGTGATAGCGCCACCAATCGGAACCATGCAAAAAAACATCGTGTCAACCTCATGCGTTTGATCCTCCTCTACTTCACACTTGCATGTTTTACATTCCATTGCTATACTCTTGGAACTGCATGTGTAGGGTGTACTTGACTTGCTGTAACTCCCATAGCTGCCTCTCAACTAAAATTGTGAAAAGGCAAAAAAACTTATCTTTTCAAGTAGTCTAATAACCCCCCTCTAGACATACTTTCGATCCTACAAGTGGTATCCGAGCTTTGTTCTCCATTTCAGTGGTTTAACAACCTAGGAGACTATGGCATCTAGTGAGGGAAATTATCACCATAGAGGTCCATATTTTGATGGCACTAATTTTTCTAGTTGGAAGCATAAGATGAAAATGCATATCCTTGGTTTTAATCCTCATGTTTGGGATGTTATTCGTGTTGGTGTGCAAGGTAACTTCTTTGGAGAAGGACATGAACCTGATGGTGATGCGACAACTAATGAACTGAAGATGTTGCAACTCAATGCTCAAGCCTGCAACATCATCTTCAACTATCTAGGCCCCGAAGAATTAAACAAAATCAGTCATCTCGAGAATGCAAAATAAATTTGGCATACTTTGATCGATATGCACAAAGGTACTGATTCTGTTAGAGAATCTAAGTTTGATGTTCTTCAAAGTCAGCTTGATAAGTTCAAGATGAAGGATGGTGAAGGTGTCGCCGAAATGTACTCTAGGATAGTTTTCATCACCAATGAGATTGTCGGCTTAGGAATCAAAGAGATGACCGGCAAATTCATCATCAAGAAGATACTTAGAGATCTCAATGGCAAGTATGACACAGTGTGCACATTGATCCAAATGATGCCAAACTACGAAGATCTCAAGCCAACTGAAGTCATTGGTAGGATTGTTGCTCATGAGATGGCACTCAAGGACAAACATGAGCTGCAGAACAAGTCAATCGTTGCTTACAAAGCTCCATGTGATGCTCCCGCTACTTCAAAGGAAAATCTTGTCACTGATGAAGAGATAAGCCTCATGGTCAAAAAATTCAACAAGTTCTACAAGAGTAGAGGCAAAGAAAGAAGCTCAAGCTCAAGACATGATGAGAAGCGTTCGTCCAGTCGTGACCGAAACTGCTACAATTGTGGGAAGCCCGGACACTACTCCAATGAGTGCTCGGCTCCCTACAAAAGAAAAGAAGAGTCACATCGAAGACGAAGCTCAAGAGACGAGTCACCTCGAAGAGAGAGAAGGAGTAGAGAAGATTGCTATGAACGAAGACACTCACGGAGAGGCAAGGAATTAGAGAAGAAGGACAAATACACAAAGTGCAGCTTAATAAGAAGACATCAAACTCATGTTGGTGAATGGGTTTCTTGCTTCGAGTCTGACCACCACTCTGAGAGAAGCTATCACTCCAACTCCGACTATAGTCAAGATGAAGGTGTTGCTGGCATTTCACTTGTTTCCTCAAACTCCTATGACTTATTTGATTCACCAAATGAGGGATTCAGAAACTGCTTCATGGCTAAAGGCCCCAAGGTATCACACCATGGGGCGAGTCGCACGGTGGTATTGTGGCTTGAAGGTAGATCTTCAGGGATCGAGAAGCTTGCTGTGTGCCAAATGAAGGAGCACCAGCGTGAAAGGATTTACATTGTCACTATGACGAGCAGTTGGAGCGACAAATACAAGATTAGATGGAGAGGAGTTTTTAGGGTTATGTCGAATCAAACGCCATTTCATACGAGACTCTAGATGGGGAGGAGTTTTTAGGGTTATTAATGATTAAGCCCTAACCACAAAATAAGTTTAGAAGAATGACCAGTCAGAGATAGAATAGAACCAACAAGCCATGTCTCCCGAGGCGACAGGAGGGGCGATCTCGAAGGCGGCCAACGGGGCTCTCTCCTTGGTCGCCCGAGAGTTGATCGGAGGGACCTCTCCGGCCACCCATAGATCGCTTGGAGTGGAGTCCGTGCAGCTGGGCGGCGCGTCTTCCATCTCAGCGAAAGGAGGGGCGATCTCGGAGGTGGCCAACGGGGCTCTCCCCTTGGTCGTTAGAGAGCCGATCGGAGGGACCTATCCGGCCACCCATGGATCGGTGGAGTCCGTTCAGCTGGGCGGCGCATCTTCCATCTCAGAAGATGGGATTTGCAGGGATACACATCGGACCTGGACGGTGTTGTTCGTGGACACCTCCTCCGAGGAACATGTGTAGAGATCGGATTCCATCAAACTCCATCAGGTATCTCGCTGGATCACTATTAGGGATGAAGATAATGATATTCTTGCAGGCCGTTACTTGCAAGATGAGGAAACTCCGACGATCGGACAAACCATGGACATAGATGGATTCAAGCTCATAGTTGAAGACCGCCATGAGGCTCATCAGGTGAGTACTGACCTTATTTCTAGTTCCCCTCGGTTTGGAGGGCGATTTTGGGTCCTCGCAGATCAGGAATCGGAGGACGAGGTCGAAGAGATCGATGTCGAGGTTTTTGAGCGTTCTACTGCTGCGGCTTATGTTGTTCGTTTCGAGAATGCCATCAGACAACAAGTAAAAATTACAGCTAGGGGGCCAAAGAAGGATGTGTTGAAGCACACCGTTCGTCCATGGATTGGCCCCTTACCAGCGGTGCAGCTTGCACCGATTACGCTTTCTGATTTCCTACCGGCGGCAAGATGGTGCCTAGCCAAGGGAAGGAAGAAGAAGAACTTGGCAGGTCCGAAAATTGTGCCGACAATGATGACCCAGCCGAGTTCTACGCGATCTGATCACAGGGAGGCTTTTTTCAAATCGGTAACGAAGGTTGTTGGGTTCGTTTTCAAACCGGCCAAAGTTAGCTCTATTGGGTATAAGGCCCAGGAGGAAAGCCCGGTCGACAAGTCCAAGTCGGACAACGTCTGTTCTGGGTATAAGGCCCAGGCGACAGCTACGTTGACGACACATAATCCAGAGCGATCGATTGCTTCAGGTGATTTGCATCACGGGAACTCTACCGCCTGCACGAGGACGCCTGAACCTAGGGTTCCTCGACATCAGACCGTGGCTTCCCATCGCTGGGGTCTGGACGAGCTGCGCGGGTGCCGCCTCCTCCTTCCACTACTGTGAGCATGGCAGGCAGGGGCAATGCCAAACCTCCACCGACTGCGTAGCCGCGAACTGCTGGGCAGGGGGATCGCCCCAACGCAAAGCAGCCTGCTGCTGCTCATATGACGCGGCCACCAAGGGCAGCGCAGGCAGGACGGCAGCTCGGCCCTCCCGGTCAGGTTGGGGAACATGCAGATCAGCAGCCACAGCAGCGCAGTAGATGGGGAGTGACGGCGGCAAAGCTTATGGAGAGGGCCAGTTTCGAGGGCCGGCATATGGTGGCGGCCGTGGGCATGCAGCTCCCAACAATGGACCTAACCAGACTTTCACTGCACCGCCCGGGAATTTTGTGCCAGGGACGTCGGGACCTCCTCATCACAAGAGAGGGGGATTTCGACAGAATTGGGTGGGCAGAGGTGGAGGTAGGAAGCCAAGGCCTAATCTGCCTGTTCAAGAGCTGCCGGCAGATGATGCTGTTAGGGCAGCTGTTCCAGAGAAGGTGGCGGCTGACCCGGTTTTACCTGAACAAGCTCCTGTGGTTGCAAAAGGAGAGGGAGGTGATAGGCCCTCCAAGTGGGCACGCAAGAAAGACAAGATGGTCTGTTATCGCTGCAGTGAGACGGGGCACTTTGTGTCTGAGTGCAAGGCTGAGCTCTGTGTGATTTGCCTTAAGCCGACGCATGGTGAGGCTAAGTGTCCTCTGACAGTTGGGAGTATGCCGGTTGTGACCATCTATGGCGTATCCAGTCAAGAACTTATGTTCTTTGAGTCACCGGCGACAACGGCAACTCTTCACACCCCGGATGCTAGTTTCATGGGCACGGTGACGGTTACTCGGGGAGTCTTGACTGTGGAGCAGGTGGTGCAACAGCTTAAGGAACTTGTTTCAGCAACTTTTCGGTGGGAACCGGTTTTGATTTCAGACAATGTCTTCAAGGTCGTTTTTCCTACCAAGGAGGACTTAGCTCGCTTGCTGAAGTTCGGTATGTGCAGAGTGGCTAGCACAAGCTGTGTTCTTGAGTTTGATGCGTGGAAGAGTGAGGAGCCGAAGGGCGTTCCTCTACCTCAGATCTGGGTCCACTTTGCAGGAGCTCCTACCAGGGCTATGAATGACTTTAGCGTTGTATGGAGTTTGGGTTCACTTATTGGTAAGACAGAGGAGGTGGACATGGTGTTCACTAGAGCCAAAGGTATCGCCAGGATGCTTGTGAGTGTGCTAGATATTCAGATTATTCCAGATGAGGTCATTTGGACTTTTGAGGGGATGCGATACACGCTCCAGTTGGAAATAGAGAGTCCTACTCTTTTTGATTCACCGGTCATCGATAAAGATACCAATATGACCGATGGAGATGATGCAGATGGTGCCAAGGACAATGGTAGTTCTTTTGAGCCAGGGCCTACTTTTTCTTCTCAGAAGAATTCACAACCCACTCAGGCACTCGTACAAATCACGGGGTTTCTACGTCTCATCTGGATTTGTGGTTTGGTTCTTTTAAACCTGCATCGGTGCCGGCAAAACTCGGTCGGTCCTTATACTCGTCTTCGGGTATACAGACGAGACTTCCGAGGTTCATGGGAAAGAATCCTCGGAACAACATAGGTATTCTGCAGTCTACCAATATGTTGCAACCGGTTTCTTTGGAGGCATATTTGGCAGATGCAAAGTTTGTTAGTAACCGAACTGAGAATATGCAGTTGGATTCATAGGCTCATCCAGAGAGGTGTCTTAGCACGGTTGAAGATGCTCCAGTGAGGGAGTTAGGTGCTGGGGAGGTTCCCGCTACCATGCATGATGTTCGTGCTCAGGAGGTTCCCACTACCGTGCATGGTGCCGCTAGTTCCGACAATATGGCTGCACCAGCACCAGTGCACTACCAGCGTGCTGCGACTGAGATGATGGACGTTGGGGCTTGCACGGGTGGGGAACCACGTGCGCTCGACGCATCCTGCATGGCGGTGCAAGTACACCATGCAACAGAGACGCGGGTCCATGCTGCGGCTCGACCCAATACCGTGGCTGACAGCCAGGTACACGTTGATGCACACGCTTGCATGACCGTTTCTGAGCCGGAAGTTGGAGGTGAGCTGGGAGCAGCGTTGGGGGAAGCCAACAATGGAGAGGCGACTTTGGCCACAGATGGTGTTCTCACTAGGATAGTTCGACATGCACTGGAAGAGGGTGCTGATTTTTCTGCGACACGGCCTGTTGAGATCTCAGTTGATGAAGTCATAGCGTTTGGTGGAGTTCCAGATCCGATGGGTCCAGACAGACGGTCTAGTAATCGGGTACAATCCCAGCCGGACGTGGATGACTTGTAGATTGGCCGTGCTATGAGGGCGGCTAGAATGAAGGATGTTCAGAATTCGACAGGTATGTCCATTAATACTGAGCACTCTATTCTTCATTTTTCACCGCAAGACATCATAGATAATGCCACCTCTGTGGAGGTCATCTTGGGTAGTAATAGCAAAGGAATTTCTAAATCTATTAATGACTTATTGGACTTAGAAGTTGATAGTGCTTTGGATATTATTCAAACCATAGCTGCCATTAAACCAATGAATGATGAGGCAATGTCTAACATGGGAGGTCTGAATTTACTATGTGATAATTTAGTCTCACCTGAAGATAGAGAGGAGTCTCAGGAGGGCTTGCAGATAGATCAGCAGCCCAATGCTACACTACATGAGGGTGCCAAAAATACGACTGGTTATATGGACCAGGAGTATGTTTGTGAAAAACCAGAACACACTTATAAAAGGAGGGTCTATACTGTCTCTGCAATTCGTAGGAGTGCTAGATTCAAGACTGCTAAAAAATTCCATGATGAAATATAAAAGGAATGTTTTGGAACAGCAGAGGTCTGAGAGACTTGGCTAAAATCCGGTTCCTTGCATAAACAACGTTACATCATAGTCTTGACTTCATCGCGTTGATGGAGACGGGTCGGGATAATTTTACATCGCAATTTCTAAACTCTCTTTCGGGAGGTGTTGAATTTGATTGGCATTGTCTACCACCAAGAGGAAGATCCGGAGGGATCTTACTTGGTGTCCGGTGTCATACACTCCAAGTCCGAGAAGTAGTGCTTGGGGAGTTCTCGGTCAAATTTCGAATTAGAACCAAGGAAGATAGGTTCCAATGGGCTCTGGTTGCGGTTTATGGGGCTGCACAAACAGAGCAAAAGCCAGCTTTTCTGGCTGATCTGGTTCGAATTTGCGATGACACTTTACCACTAGTGGTGGGTGGTGCTTTTAATAATATCAGGAGAGCTGATGAGAAGAACAATGATAACTTTGATGGCAGATGGCCTTTTATGTTCAACACAATTATAGAGAGTCTCAACCTACGGGAGATCGATCTCTCAGGTAGGAAATTTACTTGGGCCAATTCTCTACCTAATCAAACTTTTGAAAAATTGGACAGGGTACTTACGAGTGTTGACTGGGAACAGAAGTTCCCGTTAGTCACAGTATGTGCACTTCAAAGGGCGATATCTGACCATACACCTCTCCTACTAGATTCTGGCCAGGCCACTCACAAAGGGAAAAGTGATGCTTTCTCTTCTGAATCAAGCTAGTTCTCACGTGAGGGGTTTGTCGACATGATTTCTAGGGAATGGAACAAGCATGCGGGTGGGAACTCTAGTGTTGATGTCTGGCAAAATAAGATACGTCATCTTAGACAATTCCTGAGAGGTTGGGCTAAGAATATATCTGGGGTCTATCGAGATGAGCAAGATAGACTTCTCAAATTTATAGATACTCTAGATCGTCAGGCAGAAACTCGCATGCTGGATGACCAAGAGAGGGCCTTAAATTACGAGGCTGAACAAAGAGTCTGGATCCTTCTTCGAGAAGAGGAAATGAAATGGGCTGTCAGAGAAAAAGTTAGGGCAATTGTCCACGGGGATGATAACACTAAATTTTTCCATTTGATTGCAAATGGCAAACATCGGAAAAAGAGGATTATACAACTTGAGCAAGATGAGGGTACAATAGTAGGTCATGAGAATCTAAAGTTGTACATCACAAACTATTATAAAAGGTTGTTTGGTGCTACGACTCATAGTTTTGTGTCTATGGACGAGCATCAGACCGCGGATATTCCTCAGATCGGACAAGCCGATAATGAGTGTTTATCCGCTCCATTCCTAGAGAAAGAGGTACTACAGGCGATTTAGGGTATGAAAAACGGTAAAGCGCTGGGGCCAGATGGGTTCCTGGCTGAGTTTTATAAGAGATGTTGGCATATTATTAAGAAAGATCTGATGGCAATGTTTCACGATTTGTTCTTCGGGCACTTACAACTCTTTCATCTTAATTTTGGTACCATCACGCTGCTACCAAAAAAGGAGGGTGCTTCGCGTATTGAACAATTTCGCACCATATGTATGCTTAATGTTAGCTTCAAAATCTTCACAAAGGTGGGGACAGATAGGTTAACTAAGATGGCACATTCTGTGGTGCAATCTTCGCAGACGGCTTTCATGCCTGGTCAGAATATTCTCGAAGGGGTGGTTGTTCTCCATGAAACCCTTCACGAATTACATTCCAAGAAGCTTAACGGAGTCTTATTTAAGGTAGACTTCGAAAAGGCTTACGACAAAGTCAAATGGTATTTCTTGCAACAAACTCTGCGCATGAAGGGGTTTTGCGAGATTTGGCGAAAGCATATCGATCGTTTTATACGACAGGGTAGTGTCGGTATTGAAGTGAATGATGATGTTGGTCATTTCTTTCAGACACTAAAGGGTCTTAGGCAGGGAGATCCTATGTCACCTATTTTATTTAACATCGTAGCAGATATGTTAGCGCTCATGATCAGGAGGGCTAATGAAAAAGGGTTAGTAGGGGGACTAGTACCACATCTAGTAGATGGGGGTGTTTCCATCCTACAATATGCGGATGACACAATCCTTTTCATGGAACATGATCTCAACAAAGCCAGAAATATGAAGTTAATATTATGTTTATTCGAACAGCTATCTGGGCTGAAAATTGACTTCTTTAAAAGTGAACTCTTTTGCTTTGGAGACGCAAAAGAAGAACAAATCACTTATAATCAACTATTTGGTTGTGAGAGTGGTTCGCTACCGTTTACGTACTTAGGGATCCCTATTCATCACCGAAAATTATCCATTAAGGAATGGAAGTGCATCGGGGATCGGTTTGAGAAAAAGCTGAGCTGCTGGAAGGGCAAGCTATTATCCTACGGAGGACGATTGGTCTTAGTTAACTCAGTGTTGACAAGTATGCCAATGTTCCTTCTATCCTTTTTCGAAGTACCAGTTGGGGTGCGCAAAAGGTTGGATTTTTACCGATCAAGATTTTTCTGGCAAAGTGATGAGGTCAAGACCAAATATAGGTTGGCTCGATGGGATATTATTTGTAGACCCAAAGATTAGGGAGGGTTGGGGATTGAAAATTTAGAGGTTAAGAACAGGTGTCTGCTCAGCAAGTGGCTGTTCAGGCTATCTGTGGAATCAGAAGGTATGTGGATACAAATTCTGAAGAACAAGTATCTACAGCAAAAAACCTTGGCTCAGGTCACTGTGAGACCTGGAGATTCACCTTTTTGGAAGGGTATCATGATGACAAAAACAGCCTTTTTTAACAGGACTTGATTCATCATCGGAAATGGTGAAGCTACTAGATTCTGGGAGGATATCTGGCTAGGTGACGAGCCTCTGGCCCTTCAATATCCGCAGCTGTATCACATTACCCAACGCAGACAAACAACTATTGCGGCAGTGTTACGTGAGACGCCTCTCAACATTCAGTTTCGCAGATCCTTGGTAGGAAATAGATGGGTCAGATGGCTACATCTAGTCAGAAGGCTAATGGATGTTAATCTTTCTGATGCTCCGGATAGGATTGTTTGGAAACTCAACTCCAATGGGAAGTTTACCGTGAAATCGATGTATGACCATGTTATTGACAGTTCAGTTATTCCAAAATCTTCACATATTTGGAACGTCAAGATTCCTCTTAAGTTAAAAATCTTTTTGTGGTTTGTCCACAAAGGAGTTGTTCTAACTAAGGATAACTTGGCCAAGCGAAATTAGAAAGGAAATCGGAGATGTACCTTCTGTCAGACATATGAAACTATCAAGCACCTCTTTCTGGACTGCCCTATGGCTAAAATATTATGACGCTCAATCCATATAGCTTTTAACATAACCCCGCCGACTAGCATTAACATGTTATTTGGGACATGGCTTGACGGGGTTAATATCTCGTTCGCTAAGTTAATTCGAGTTGGAACTTCTGCACTTTTATGGGCTATATGGAACTGCAGAAATGACCTAGTTTTTAACAGACAACAATCTATTAACTTTTTGCAGGTCATCTTCAGGGCTACCGCATTGATCCGCATGTGGTCCTTACTCACTACTGTGGAAACCAGGGAGCCTTTGGTTACTGGGTGTGCCCGATAGGAGATGGTAGCTCAGGCTATCTTCAGCCGATATGGATGACGACATGTTGATAGAATAGGGAATTAGTCAACTACTCCTATCCAGATATTCGGCTTGGGCGTTCATCACCTTGTAATTTATTTTATCTTAACTTTTTTGATTTTGTAACTACTTCGGATCTTTTCAGTTATTAAATAAAATGGTTGTATGCATCACTCGATGCAGAGGCCGGCGCGTGACCTCTTTTTGAAAAAAAAATTCATACAAGACCGGTAAAGAATAGATCTAAGTTATCACCGAACAATCAGATTGGTTGATTATTTTTCCTCCCTCGACAAGAGAAACATAAGAAATCTACAACACACGCGTCCTCAGAAAACCCAAACGAACGATCGAGCAACTGTTTACGAGGTTCTGCGCATTTTCCGGGTCAAATCGGTGTGTTGATCGAAGGAAGGAATTGATATGTCAATACGTCACCACGTGAAGACAACGAAACACGAGAAGATTAGATAAATCATTGCACCAGGGGCAATTCTGCTACATAATTAAGGTCTGGTATTGTTACTCTGCAGCAACACGGATGCGGAGGTGACCCCGACTCGGCCTCCGCGGGTGTGACCTCGCGTTGAACCAACCCACTGCATCGCGCCCGTGGCCACCACCGTGGCTCGCGTCATCGTTGTGGTCGTGCCTTGAACCGGTTCGCCTCTGTTTGCCTGCCGGCAAAGCCGTCGTCGCCTCGTCCCCGGCGCTGAACCACCGTCGCTTCAGCCCGCCGCTGAACCGCTGAGCCAACTGCACCTCTGCTGCGCTTCCCATCCAAGCCGCCATGGCCCGCCGTCTGCGCTTCCTTGTTGCTCTGGTTACGAGCCTGTGCCGCCACTGACCGCCGTCGCTTCGCCCCACTGCTTCGCCGTCGCCTCGCCGCCATAGTGTGCTTTCCCTCGCGTCCGCGTCAGCTACCCCTCCGTGTAAAGGAAGGAATGAAGGAAGGAAAATTGACTACTCCATCGCTGGGGAGGACATCTCGTGTCGCCTTAACGCCACGACCTCGTGTTGCGCGAGCTCGCCCCACCGTGCGTGAGCCACCGTTGTAGTTCGCCTCGCCGCTGCATCTTGAACCGCCGATGTGCATGCACCCGCCGCGGCATGGCTTGGCTGCACCCAGCCTCCACCGGTGCCTGGCCAAGTCGAGCTCGGGGTCAACCTCGTCGCTTGGTTGTCTCGCCTCGCCTCGAGTCGCCCCCACCAGTCTCGGACTCGACCTCATCTCGTTGACCTCATCCGTGTCCATATGAAGATCGGAGACTGATTTTTACTCTATGCCGAAATCAAGACGAATCTCACTGCACCGAGGTGACGTATTGTGGGATTTATTCTGGTTGTCGTATGCTAGTCGCTAAAGTATCCAATTTTCGTTCCCTACAGCTCCAAGTCCCAAGGAGCGACCGATCCACTGAGTTGTTGCTATGTATAGACTGCCCACCTGCACGAGCAATCAAAAGTATTCCACGCCTTCATATATTAAATCAAGGACTAGAGGCAATATGGCATCGATCTCGAAGGCAAAGTTCTACTGGTAATACAAATACTAGTACAAGCATATTGGAACACGCGTCAAGGAGAAGAGGCTCGTTTACTGTGGAGCCGGACAAGAAATAAAAAAGAGAGGAAGAAATGCAAAAGAAGACTACTTGGTGTTGGTGCTATATCACATCATCTAAAATCTATACATAATAATAAAGCGGCTATTGCTTCCGTCGGAAAACCACCACGTCATTTTTATAAAAAAAAACCTATAATTTTTGTTATTCAACCCGCGCTTCAATTTCTCATTATAGTGGAATTAACAATGGACGGGTTGATTTTTCAACAAAATAGGATAAGACTAACTACATTAGTTTGTTAGCTTATTTACGAAAAACCCACCACGCCATTTTTATAAAAAAAAACCCTGTAATTTTTGTTATTCAACCCGCGTTTCAATTTCTCATTATGGTGGAATTAACAATGAACGGGTTGATTTTTCAACAAAAAAGATAGGACTAACTACATTAGTTTGTTAGCTTATTTTTTTAATAAATCAAAATAATTATAAAAAAATTAAAAGCGTGTGGTGTTTTTTTCTCCCGTTGTAACGCACGGGCTATTTTGCTAGTTAGATATACATATGCTATTTTTTGTGTGACAACTACATTCAACATTATCCAACACCACTGGACCCACTGATCAGATAAAAATATCAGGCGCTATTCATTCCAACTATTTTATTAGCACATATTTTTTCTGCAAGAAGCAGTTACTTTGGTGTGTGATATTTTTACGTATGACAATTATTCATTACTAAAGCGGCACGATACCGCTGGGATGGAGGCGCGCCAACGTTAGTGTGGACCGGCTTTCGTCCGTATCAGACTACGCTGGCTTACAACAACGCGGCGAACTCTCACGTCCGCATGACCAAGACGACTTACGATGACACGGCCAACTCTCATGTCCGCACGACCAAGGCGGCTTACAACACCATGACCGATACTTAATTTGCCCATGGTATTTGCCAAAGACGTCTGATGAGCGTCACAAGATCATTACTTCACAACGTCATCTCCAGTCTGGATAATATCCATCGTTCAACCATCAACATTATACCGGCTTATGTCACAATCAAGTATGGAGACTCTCAAGCCGCCTCCTTGAGTCGACTTAAGACTCGGGGGCTACACAAACATGGCTCGGTACATTCAACCGGGCTGAATAATTCTAGAAACCCCGGGTCATTACAGGAAAGTTAAGTTGGTCTCGGGGGCTACTACCTCATTGGCGAAAAGATTTAAAGTCACCCAAGAAGACGAGCCGCCATGATGCGATCATTCAAACATGGGTGCCCTGCCTCATTGCTGGGTGATTTAAAAGCCGCCCAAGAGGTCATTCAAACACGGACGCTATTAGTATCAAAGAGGATGAGCCGCCATTTTGCGATCGTTCAAACATGGATACTGATAAGCCTAAGAGAACCACTTGCCATGATGCACGGATCAAACATAGGCACCAATTTATGATCTTGAAGAATCAAGCCGGCTTACTTGGGGGCTATTAGTCCCCAGGTTGTTTAGGAGTAATAGCATTGTCTTCTGCAATTCTAGGCTCGAGTTTTCCCTAATCATAGGTCACTTGGGGGCTTCCAAATCATTGAGTTCAGCTTTCTTACCCTCTTAGATTGCGAAAAATTAACGCTATACAATGGTTATACTGGACTGTATGTCTTTGCGACTCGCCCTATTAGCCCCATGTACTCTTGGCAAGTCCACCCATCTTGGACCCTCACTTGCCAATATTAAGACATCAAGGTGTCCAGCGGGAACCAGCATATGGAGAATAGATAAACCATGGGTTCATAGAACCTGCTTCATTGAAGCCTGACTTGAGCCTGACCCGCCAATCTAAATTATAAAGGTTATTGCACAAACCTCTTAGGGTACGACTAGAGCCTTGCAAGCCCGTCTACCCGTCGTGACTCACTAAGCCGGCTTATTTAAAACAATTCAATACCCTATATGGTGTTATATTTTTTAGGCAAGGATTCAATATTCTTACCGGCTCATGCAAAGCATGCTGACTATGAAGACTTTTCTCATAAAGGGAAAATCCAAATTGTAAGGCAATAAAGCTCAGAAGGGCGGCTTATATTAAAAGTTAATGCCAAAAGCTTCATTAAAAATAATTTGATGCCTCATATGGTGTCATCTTTTATCAGAAAACCGAAACTATTCTATCATATACATGCATCATCCTGCATTGCATCATGCATCATACATACATGTCATGCCAGTCTTCAAACCAGGTCAAAGCGTAAACTTCTGCAGGAGAAAATAGATCTTTGATAGCTGATATGGTTGGATCTTCATCATGGTTTATCATAACCAATGTTAAATGATTGGGGGTTTTAAGTTAGCTCAGAAGATTTGATTATTTTCGAACATCCGCCCTATTACATATAATGCCGAGTCATCTAATTGACCGACTCTTGGATTTCTTCAACTTGTGCTCTCTGGTAAACTACAACACTTATGGACTTCTCAAACATATATTTGCCGGGTTACATTGCAACCACAATGAAGGATTTCTTTCATCAGAAGGAATCAACAGTTCACACAGTTGATATGATTTTATTCTACAATGGAAGGAATAGTCCCGAGTTGCTGCGTGCACACGACCCGACACTTGGGGGCTACATTATTCAAATCAAGATTACATTAAAGTATGAAAGTCCCATGTTGCTGCAAGCATGCACCATGACACTTGGGGGCTAATGCAAACTGCTCTTTCAAATCATCACATCATCAACAGACCCGGCTACATGTCACTTTTTATTCAAGTATGGATTCAAGGAAGAACCGACTCATCATTTTTATAATGATCCGGTCCTTGGGGGCTATACATTGTTGCTCAAGTTTACATAATCAGATCTATAAAGTCCCTTCTCATTATTTCATAATGACCCGGCCCTTGGGGTCTACATCATATGATGTTTTATTTTCAAAGGAGAAGAACGTGGAAGTCCCGAGTCGCTGCAAGCAATAGACCCGACACTTGGGGGCTACGCTAATTAGATCAAAATTTCTAAAGACCCAGGTTGCTGCAAGCAAGACAACCCGACTCTTGGGGGCTACAACACTCAGTTGTTTTCACAGATCATGAGGTCCAAATTGAAGACCCGACCCATCACACTCTGATGATCCGACCCTTGGGGGCTACACCAGCTGAAGATTTATAAATATAAGATGATTACAAGTCCCAGGCTGTTGCACGCAAGATAACCTGACACCTTGGGAGCTACATGGTCAAAGATATCATTGCAAACCACCAACTCACCACGAACTTATAAACTTGGAGCTTGGGGGCTACAGGTAATATGGATATATCAAGAAGTTGAAGAGCACTTTCAAGATGTCAATTGCGAGACCGTCTCAACATATTTTCATCTAGTTGAAGCATTGAAAGACCGATTCAACATCACATGAATTTTCTTTATTCCCAATAATTTGATCAAGTCAATTAGAGTTCAGTTGTTTGACTGGGAATTACCAACAATCATGACCCAACATTATCAATCATAACCCGACAACTTCGACGATCGCAACTTGACAAGCTCTAAACATCCTCAAGCCGAAAGTATTCAAAGTTGGCTCAACACAAGACGGATATTTGAAGTCTAATATTTTCATCAAGCGAAAGCATTGTAAGCTGACTCAATGGCATATGTATTTTATTGCAAAGGACACATAAGTGCAAGTTGATTGTGAAGACGACTCGAAGAAACCTGGATTTTTAAGGAGCCACTTCATTAAATCAAGTTGGCCAACGGAGCAAGCTGGTCCCTTAACATACTTGTTATTCTTATTTCAGGAGCTTACCATGTATAAATTCAAGCTAACCTGGGGGCTAATGTCGGGGATATACCCCGCGGTGTAACCCGACTTGAAGTATGACCCGGCTGGGACTTGGAGACTCACTGGCGACTCATTAGTGACCTAGTGGGCGACTAATACATGACCCGACAGGCGACTCAGACAAAAGATGAAGACCCAACAGCCCAGAAGGCAGCTCATGGGCGGGCCGGCTCACACAGAGGGCCCAAGAAGAGGAAACACTCCCTCACAAAGGAAACAAGACACAGATTAGGATTCAAGACAGACTAATCCTAGTCATACTCCTAGTAGGACTCTACATGTAAACTTACCCCTTCCACCTATATAAGGAGGGGTAAGTCGTCCCAAGAGGGAGAAGTTAGGTTGAGCTATGACAAGTTCAAGTTATTATAGATAGACATATTGGACACCCTCGAGACCAGAGGTAGCGATTCCGCACCTTTGTATTCGAGATCATCATCTTCATCAATGAAACACAAGCAGGATGTAGGCTTTTACCTCCATCGGAGGGGCCTAACTTGGGTAAACTCGTGTCTCTCGATTCTTACCAACCCCTCTCAAGACGCAACATAGCTGTGATGGCTCCACACCTAAGTCTTTTCACGAGGACATATGCCGTGACAAAACAACGACACCGAGTATCTTGATTTTAATAGTGATGAGGATGATTTGTTAGGAGAAGATGACTTGCTCTTTGATAAAACTAGTGATTGCAATGAAAATGAACTTACTAATTATCATGCTAGTCAAGAGAAATCAGTGATGATGATAAAAAGGAAATTGAACGACTAACTCAAGAACTAAAAACTCTTAAGTTAGCTCATGAGACTACTCTAGAAGATCATAGAGAGATTGCAAGAACCCATGAGAAGATACGCTTGGAGAATCTCAACTTAGATCAAGAGCATGAGTTCTTAAAAGTGATCAATGATGATCTTCGAAAGAAGAGTTCCTCTTATCTAACCAAACGATTACTTTTGTCCAATTTTGTTCCACAAGTTAAAATTAGGTACATTAGTACCAAAGGAAGGAAAGTATCTTCATCTAGTAACAACAATGCTAAAGCTAAATCCAATAATGTTGTTACTAGTAGCTCCATTGATTCCACTAATGATTATCTTAGCCAAGTTACACTTGAGCAAAAAAATAATTTATTGAAAGCGATTATAGAGAGAGGTGTCTTCAAGAGTCTTGCCGGAAGTAAGAAATTCAAGGAAATTGTGCGCAAGCAAGGAGGACATCGGAAGAAGTAAGGGGTTGGCTACTTCAACATCAATGGAGATGATTGGGAAGAAGGTTCATACCCCATTCCTAAGTTTGTTCCCCAAGAATAGAAGTATGATCCTACTCCTCTGGAAGGAACAAGCTCACAAGATGGCCTTCTAACACAAGACCACAAAGGCAAGGGAAAGCTTCAAGATGACATTGACCTATTTGAAGAAGAACCCCAAGCTAAGGTCAAGTGGGTTCCCAAGGGCACTACTAGCTCTACTTAAACTAGTGCTACCAAAACTCCAAGGATTCCCATCAATTTGATGTGGATCGCCAAGAGGAAGAACTAAGAAGTTCTTGAGGGGTGACTCTGCCAATGAAATTCACTCTTGTTCATTTTGGCAAGAACTATTTGCAATCAACCTCAACCATAAGCATTAGTTCAAGGAGTCACATGTTCCCTCAAAGGTAAGCAAGGAACAAGGTAATTAATGCATCTTTGGACATCATCCCATGTGTGTTTCACTCCATGTCCATAGATATTCTTGCATATGTTCCTCGTGCTTTGGGACTAACCCATGTAGGTGAGAAGAGTAAGAAAACAACAAGGATTGCTCCCAACTCAAGATGATCTTCATCAACTTCGAGCATCCACTAGTACTTCACTTACTTGAAGTCTTCTATGACAAAACCCAAGGTTAGTTGACCCCTCTTAGGGGGATGTCATCAAGCGGGGCATTACTCTAAGACTTGAGTATAAGCATCTCCTAAGGATATGAACACTTTACTGCTTATGTAAAAGTGGTAACCCCGCTTGTGCTTAACGATGAGTATGACCTATGATCAAGTATTCTGACTTGGTTCCTATGTCAATATACTCATATATATATTACTTTTGACATTGCCCAAGTGCTTGATAGCTGCTACGATGTCTGTGCATGTTCACCATGTTTTATCCGTCATTCTTATTGTGTGAGCATGTTGGTCTGCATGTATTTGATCATTCAAGGACATACAATTGTTGTTATTTGGCTCTTGATTTATCTTTTGCCAATTGGATGGACAAGAATGCCTAGGACCCTTCTCTAGCTATCTATGCTATCTCATCTAAAGTTATATTCATGCTTCATCACAAAAGTTGAACAATCACTTATCGATCCTTCTGTGTGAAGATGCACTCGGAGTTCTGTATCGTCAATGGCTGAATTCCGAAACCTCTTTGAAAATCTCGGTGAGACCAACTTCACAAAATCGGTTCCACCGAATTTATAAAGTGGATCTAGTTTCCAACCTCGGTACCACCGATATCACAAACTCGGTTACACCGAGTTTCCCTGTCAACTAACACTAGAGGAACTCGGTGACACCAATTTCGTAATCTCGGTGACATCGATAGCGAAAGGGTATATATTCCAGCAGATCGCATCTTTGATTTTTGATCGTCAAAGTCATTTCGTCCAAATCCTACGCTACCCCCTCGACCGCTAGTCCTCGCCCTTGACTCCTCGTGCATCTCTGCCGCTGGGAGTCGCCGCCAGTGATGGATTCTTCACCGCCGTCGTCGTCGTAGCCGGACCATCGCCGAGTTAGGGTATAGATCCGCCCCTTTCTTTTGCGCCTCCCCAATCTATCTCATGCGCATTAGAAGATTTATCCACAAGCCACAATGTGCAATCTCTCCATCCACCATATGCTCCTGTAGATCAGAGAACGTGGAAGTTTTTAGGTTTATCTGTCCGCAGACCTCATCTCGATGACACCGATTTGCGAATGTCAGTTCCACCGATTTTGAACCTAGGGTTCCTGAGAATGAACTCGATGAAACCGAGTTGTTAATTTCGGTTCCACCCAAACGATGACCAAGTTTCTGTAAAAGAGTTCATGTGTCTCGGTGACTCTGATAGTTCAAACTCGGTGCTACGGAAATGTGATCAGTAGAAAGCTAAAAGTAAATATTTCTTTATTCGAATTTTTCGAAAACATCTAAATTTTGTGATGCTCAACCCTTCTATCTTTCCTATATCTACTTCACAAGTTTTGCTATTTGCTACTGAGGTTCTGTGTGTCTGTCAAGATGTCTGGATCAGATGATAGACAGAATGATTTCGGAGAGCAAAGTGTTGAGATGGACTCATGCACTAGTCCACAGAAGTCCGACTCTGACCGTGGATCCTACAACTCCCATGGATTGCCCAAAGCAACCACCACGCAGAGGAAGAAACTGAATTCTGATCTAGAGGACTCATACTTTGTGCCGGAGGAAACTTCAACTCCTCCTAAGGCTCCAAGGAAGATTGTTAGGAAAGAGTACGCTAAACCTGCTGATCTGAGAGCACCTGAATCTGAAAAGCAGAGCACAACATTGTCCACTGACAAACTTGCCAAGAAGGCTGGTGTGAAGAGGCCTAGTAAGCAGACAGTTCACCTTGTTGGGATAAGGACTTCCATGTATGAGGACCCTGAAGAATATGTTGGTGAAGATGAGATCCCATGTAACGCCCAAGATGCGACCCTATCCTTATTTTGGCACGAGGGCCTCGACGGGGATAGAAGCGCCTCTCGTCGTTTTGCAATAACGGATATCGTTACAAGTACATGTACAGAATAGATGAGTATATGGATTTGACTTACACTCGCCACAAGCTACATCAAGTTCACATCAATACAACAATATACACTCATCATTAAGAAGGGTAGGGTCCGACTACGGACGAAAACAAAAGATAAAAGAACGACGTCCATCCTGCTATCCCAGGCTGCCGGCGTGGAACCTATCCTAGATCGATGAAGAAGAAGAAGAAGAAACTCCAAAAGCACAATCATCGTGCTCATGTCAAAGTAACTCTTTACAGGTACCTTCAACTGGTGTTGTAGTAATCTGTGAGCCACATGGGACTCAGCAATCTCATTTCCAAAGGTATCAAGACTATCAAAGCTTAATGGGTGAGGTATGGTTAAGTGTTGAGGCTGCATCAAGTGACTAAGCATTTATTTGAGGTGGCTAACTTAGGAGTACAATAAAAAAAGAGGGGGATGATCTACGCATAACGGACGTGAATTAATGATGATCAAATGAATGATCCTGAACACCTACTTACGCCAGGCATAACCCCACCATGTCGTCAGTCAGAGAAGGAACTCGCAAAAGAGACATTCACGGTTACACACACAGTTGACATCTTTTAATAAAGCTTACTTCAAGTTATCTAGAACCAGATGTTAAACAAAGTTTCCACGTTGCCACATAACCGCGGGCATGGCTTTCCGAAAGATTTAATCCTGCAGGGGTGCTCGAACTAGTATATCAGAAACTATCACACGCTGCGCCGGAATAACCTCGATCAAGGAAAATCCATGATCTCCTCGGGTTCCTATTGGAAAACCTCAACCTCGAGATAGCCCAAAGTATCCTCGGAACCCCACAAACAATACGCTCGAGAAGAGTAAAACAAGTCCAGCAAGGCCACCCGATGAGACGGATCCGTATCTAGAGCTGCGCGCTCTCTATCTACGGGTGTCATCCGTCTATGCAAAGTGAACGATAGCCTGAAAATGCCCCGAGTTGCCCCGAGGTGGCACCGCCGACTGCTAGGTGGGTGGACCAACAATCATGAGGAGCACTGGCCTGGGGGTTGATTAATTATCCACGGGTTGATCAAACCATATGCATATTTTAGTTGTTATTAAGCATATAGTACCAATGTTTCTCCTTGCTAGACTTGTTTTATCCCAAAACAAAAATCAAGGTGGTCCCCATAACAACCCCAAGCATGTTAGGAGCGCTCAATATGGAACTTAACACCAGTAGCCGAAATTAAGGCGACAAAGGTGGAACAAAACACCAGGCTAGAAGGCCAAGCCTTCCACCTTTTACCAAGTATATAGGTGCATTAAATTAAATAGCAATTATATGGTGATATAACAAGGAACCCATGTTTTCAAATGGAAGCAACTACCCCTGCAACTAGCAACGCTATCAAAAGGCTGAGCAAGCAGTAACATAGCCAAATAGTGGTTTGCTCGGTTGTGGAAAGGTTAGATGTTTTCATGGCAATGTTGGGAGTCATGTTAAACAGGAGGTAGGCAGCGATACATAGCAAAGAAACGAGACAACTAGCATGGCAATGATAGTAATGGTATCTAGGGAAATGGTCATCTTGCCTGTGATCCCGCTTGGAAGAAGAATGAATCCATGAAGCAGACGAACCGACGTAGTCGAACGGATCCTCACACTTCGCAGCAGTTCGGAACTTTATCGAGAAGAAACAATCCGAAACAAAAATCGACACACAGTAACACCACACATATTCGAGACATGAGGCACAACACATATGATGCATGTCTGGTTTTATTATGCAAGGCACGACAACTCACAACAATCAAACACTACACATTAAGACGAAACTCCACATTAGAATTACTCAGTTCACTCCCGTTTAGGTATACATCAATGTTAAATGTTGTTAAACATGACAAGAGGTGAAGCATAATTAAACTACCTATCTAGGCACTTTAAATGAGGTAGGAAACAACATATAGCATCTCCGAAATGACCCCATATGTTAATTTCGAAATCTATCCAGATCTGAACTAGCATGTTTTAATATTTGTTAAATAGCACAATAACCTAGTTCATGTGATTCTACACGTCATTCTAGTCGATTTACATATAGAGATCGTTGAAAACGAAGCTACGGTTCAAAAGATATGGTCATCGCAAGAGATTATGTCATGAATGCAATATGTATGCAAATGACAGCCACAAGCATTCCAAACCATGAAGGGAGCAAGACATTATGAAACTACACGATATTCTAAGCAAGTTTTATATATGACACGTTCAAAACGGAGCAACCGTTCAACAATTACAAGCAATACAACAAATATCTATAATTTTCCAAAAGCAGCAACATGGCATTTTCTACACCACAAAACAACAAGCTACATGATTCTAAAATTCTTAAACAAGACATGTGGCACTAGTGGGTAACTTGTACAACAACACTTAATATCATGCTAGAGAATCTTAAGCACTACAACTAACTACATTGCACCAACCCCAAAGGGGCTCTAGATCACTAGCAAATCTCATGGCAAGACGACAACAAAATATTACAAATTCCAGACTTAGAAATATTTCAGCATCTCAAATCAGCACTATTTTCCAGCATGTTGGCAACATGAAAACAACACCTAAACATGGATTTCTATAGCAACTAAAATTACGAGGGTCTAGCATACATGTCCAAGGGCATATCTCATGTTCACAAGTAATTCATATCATGCACGAAATAAATCACACAAAATAAACAAAAAGGCAACATGGCAAAATATCATGCATGCTAACTTGCTTAAAAGACCAAACTAAATGCATAGATAAATTCTATGGATTTTTCTATCCCGAAAACATATATGATATGTGGGGATTTAAATAAAACTAATGCCACCACACATATGCGGGATTATGCCATAAACCCAACATAGCAAACTATTTATGCCACCTACATGAAAACAGCGAGATGGCTATTTTTACCATGCATGGAAATGTGTTGCAAACAACACGAACATTTTACATACTAGGTTTGAGCAATTCGGATGCACGCTTAAATAGCTAAGATATAAAAAGGTTTAATATAACAACATGCAAATCTATGCAAATAGAAGGTCAAACAGTTTTAAATAGGCATGCAAATCGAGAAATATTGATCTACATGAAATTCTACATGATTTACATATAAAACTTATGTCGATCCGACGCACGGTTTAAATGATACAACCATTTTAATAATGCACTGTTTTCTGTAACTAAATAAAATCGTAGGTTGATTAAAATAACCACAGGCTGAACTGGTGGGCGCAATAACTAAAGTGAGCCCGAGAAGCAACATAGCAGAGGTAGGCTAGCAGGCTCACCCAATGAGCATGGGCTGGCTCGGTGCAGCAACCTCGGGCAAGCCGGTCGTGGAGGCCGATTGTGCCGGGGCGAGCTGGCCGCGGGAGGCGCGGGCGCAGCTGGGCCAGGGCGCTCGGGACGGGCCGACTATCGGGCCCACACGGGGAGCCCGCCCAGGAGCGACATTGTGCGGTCAACGGGGGAGCGAGGAGGTGCCCGACCCTCGATCCGATTTGGATCGTCGCGGCGGCGGCGGGCAGACTCCGAGGGCGGGGCGGGGCACGACGTTGGCGGTGGATTGGGGCTCCGGCTGGCCGGCGGCGGGGCAGCATGGCGATGGCCGCATGTTGCTGAAGGCGCGGGATCCACGGCATCCGGTGGGTCGGTGGGGAGCTCGGGCACGGGCAAGCGGGCGGCGGCCGACCGATCCTTGCCGGGAGGGCCGCAGATGGGCTTCGGCGGGCCGTGGTGGCTGGAGAAGAGAGGAGGTTGTGGTGGCGGCTGCGCATGGATTCTAAGGCAGGCTAGGGTTATGCTAGATTTGGTATGGGGAGGGTGTTTAAATAGGAAAGGGGCTAGGTTAGGGGGTTTTTCCACCTAATTTCAACTGCACGATCGTGATCGGAAGGTCTCGGTCATGACATTAGGCTAGGTGGGCTTAGTGGTTGTGGATAGGGGGTGTTGGGATGAGATGAGAGTGAGATTTGCGGCCCGGCAATGAGATTTTTAAACACTGCAAAACGTCCGATGATAAACTGTTGATGTTGCCGCTACGGTCGACCATCGCGTATCAAACGAACTCCGATTGTGATGAAATTTGGCACGCGGCCTACCTACATTAATATAAGACCGCACACCAAGTTTCAACCAATCTGAGAATATTTTATACACATGTTTAAAAGATATTTTAATGATGCCGCAGGCGCGTGCGTGTGTGGTTGGTCTCCAAATGGTTAACGACAAAACAGAGAGAACCAACAACTAATAACGAATGCAAGTTTTGGAAAGTGGCGGCAACGGAGTGCCGATGCAGTGAGGATGATGCGAATGACGCGATGATGAGTGCGACAAACAAACTAATCACACGGCGACAACGGAATAAAAGGAGAATCTTGTGAAGCGTCGGTCTCGGGCTGTTACAGCTCTCCAACATTAACAAGAGATCTCGACCCGAGATCTAAGAATGAAAGGGGGTAGAGGAAGAGAAAGGGCAATAGGAAAAACTTCGTTGCTTCTTTGACAAACGAGTGAAACCAACGATCCTTGAAGGTTGCAAAGGAGTTGAAGAATAACATGACAAACAAGCAAGAATTCATACAATGATGTTTTAACATTGGCAAGTGAGGGTCCAAAATGGATTGACTCATCAAGAGTACATGGGGCCAATAGGGCGAGTCGCAAAGACATACAATCTAGTATAACCATTATAAAGCGTTAATTTTTCGCAAGACAAGAGGGTAAGAAAGCTGAACTCAATGAGTTGGAAGCCCCCAAGTGACCTATGGTCAGGGAAAAGTCGAGCATAGGATTGCAGAAGACAATGCTATTACTGCTAAACAACCTGGGTACTAATAGCCCCCAGGTAAGCCGGCTTGATTCTTCAAGATCATAAATTGGCGCCTATGTTTGAACCATGCGTCATGGCAACTGGTTCTCTCTGGCTTATCAACATCAATGTTTGAATGATCACAACATGGCGGCTCATCCTCTTTGATACTAATAGCGTCCATGTTTGAATGACCTCCTTGGCGGCGGCTCATCCTCTTGGGTGGCTTTTAAATCACCCGCCAATGAGGCAGGGCACCCATGGTTGAACAGTTGTATCATGGTGGCTCGTCCTCTTGGGCGACTTTAAATCTTTTCGCCAATGTGGCAGCGGCCCCCGGGACCGGCTTAACTTTCCTGTAATGACCCGGGGTTCTTAAATTATTAAGCCCGGTTGAATCTGTCGAGCCATGCGTGTGTAGCCCCCGAGATTTAAGTCGACTCAAGGAGGCGGCTTCAGAATACCCATACTTGATTGTGACATAAACAAGCATAAGGTTGATGGTTGAACGATGGATTTATCCAAACTGTCGATGACGTAGTGAGCTGATGACCTTTGTGATGTTCATCACATGTCTTTGGCAAATATCATGGCCAAATTGAGTGTATATGCCTTTTGGCCCATGCTTTATTCTCAGGTAGTCCGACTCTCGTGGCTCCTCGAGGGCCACTTTTACTTTTCTTTGTTGTTTGACTTGAATTATCGGCTCAACGATGGCCGACTCAAATTGTAGCTTCACCAGGGATGTTTCCTTCATGCCAAGCCCTTCTGTTTCTTTTGATATGTTGAGGTAGATAGTATTGGTTAATGTGTCTATCCATTGAGCATTCCGACGCAAGTTGGAGCTGGTCCGTGTTTTGGTGACGTTGTGTTGGGGGAGACGGGTCACAGAGGCGGTTTGCATGCTTCTGTTGGACGGCTCGTATAGGCGAGCACCGCACCGATATGTTGATGGAGAATAGACCGTGGGAACGACGTCTTGCACGCGTCTGTTGGGCAGCTCGTACAGGCGAGCACTGCACTGATATGTTGATATCGTCCGGTCGCGAGGGCGGCGTCTTGCATCCGTCTGTTGGACGGCTCGTACATGAGAGCACTGCACTGGCGGGTTAATGTAAACTGGACTACACGGGTGGCGTTTCACGTACATCCATTGGACGGTTCACATAGGCAAGCACTACACCAACGGGTTGATGTACATGGAACCTGGGGCGACGGCTTGCGCGCATCTGTTGGGCAGGGCAGCTCGTACAGGCGAGCACTGCACCAACGAGTTGAATGCGAGAGCCGTCCGACGATTTGATACGGCTGCGAGAATCGGTGCGGCGTTGTAATCCGTCTTGGTTGCGCGGTAATAAGAATTGGCCGTGTCATTATAAGCCATCTTGGTCGCGCAGACGTGAGAGTTGGCCGCGTTATTGTAAGCCCTTTTGGTCACGGATAGTGAGTCACGTGTGGCGTTGATTGACACAAGCTTCGTACTCGCAATATGACGCTCCTTGTGTAATGAGTAATTGTCCTGCGTAGTAAAATATCACAGGGCAGAGTAATTGTTCTCGCATGAATTAATATGTATGGCAAAAACTAGATAAGATAAATATCACCTCGGTTTTTCGTCGGATGAATGTTTTGACTGCCGACTTTGTTCTTCGATGCAAAAAATCACAGTGGATATCTCAGCCTTGTTTTCTGATGATCTAGCCCTTGGGCGACCAGGTTGATTATAAGTGCACTTTATCCAGTACTTTCCATCGACTCTCCCTTGTGCACCCACGTGCTCCTGGGTGGGGACGACGCAACGGAAGGTGACAACGTGAGGGTTTCCGCTGCACCCTCTGAGGAAGTGGGGCCTCCCTCAGCAACTCGCGCAGGTTGGCGGGCTCGTCGGCATCGAGAAGTTGAGGCGAAGCCGTGGTGCAGCTTGATGGATGCGACGGGGCTGCCGCCACGGAAGCGGCCAAGTCGAGGCAACCCATGAAGACCGCGGCAAAAGCGGTAGGGTGAGGTGGAGTGCAGCAGCAACACATGCGGATCGCGAGGGCGGCTCGTCGGTGATGACTAAACTCGCGGCAGAGGCTAAGCGCAGCCCGGCGGCTCGGCGAGGTGCGGTGTAGGCGGCTGCTCGTGCTGCGATGGTGACTGAAGGCACCGACCGCAGACGGGGCAGACATGCACTAAAGGCGAGGCGGAGCAACAAGTGGGATGGCGACTTCGAGACGAGGTCAACTCAGCACATGAGTTGGAAAGGCGCACACGGTGTCCATGGCCGGCTCGCGTCAGGACCGGGTCATGCATGAGGCGCTAGGTGGCAGCGGGCGCGGTGGTGGGCGGTGCAGGCAAGGTCGGATGCAGTCATTGCTCTAGAGCGAGGCGAGTCCGTCTCCAGGTGATGACCAGCTTGAACACAAAGCGATGCTGGTGAGGCGAGGCGGGCGACGCGGCGGACCGGCTCGAGGTTGAACAAGTGCAGCGGCCGAGCGCAGTCGAGGGCCGGCTGATGTCAGATTTTCGATCGAATCGATCTGGTCGATCTCCTGACTGGACGGTGTGCTCACTTTGTGAGTAGATGGATAAGTGTGTGCCTTCAGATGGATGGTTCTTGTGTGGAAGATGGATGGTGTTGTGGTAGGTGGCTTGCACGGGCGTGGCGGATGACGAAGCGGGTGCACGGCAACCGGGGTGGGCTGTCTTGACGAGCAGGTGCATCGGCCGGCAGGGACGAAGCCAACATGCAAGCATAGAAATGGCAAGTTTGTTTATGAAGGAGGCAAAGTTCATATGAAGTAAAAAAATTAGCTACAACAACCATTATTATAGTAGAAAAATTAATTTGTTAAGGGGTCTAGCCCCCCTTGTCCCCCCTAGAATCGTCCCTGTCGGCGAGGCGATTTGACAGCAACAAAGTAGCGGGTCCGTGTCCTTCTCGATCTGGTTAAACCGAACATGGTTTTTCCTCTCTTGCATTGACCTCCATCGCAAGAACTAGTACTAGTAGTACTACTTGATGCATTGGTGCTGATGGAGATGCCGATGACGACACCGACATTGAAGATTGCTAGGGCGGTGACGAGCTTGAGCAGGCCCATGGACCGGTCCTTGCGCGGCGTGTTGTGGAAGTAGTCTCCCTCCTCGTCCCTGTCGCCACTGCCCCGCCCTCGCCCAGAACGGCACGCACGGGAAATTGCAGCCTGGCCGGATGGATCCACGCGGAAACGGCCAAGGACGGACGATCCACCAATCAATACGGATCGGAAACAACCCCTTCAACTTGATTTCGGCTAACCCGACAACTAAACACGTTTATCACGACGAGCCTTTGAAGTACATACATGGTTGTTTCGCCGGCTCAACCACCAGCCATATGACGATGGCAAATCTGTTTTGATTGCCTGACGGTCGTTCGACTACCACCGGATATTTTCTTTTATTCCTAATGATGTCAGAATTCCAATCTTGATTGATAAACAACGTCGAGTCAATGTAAATTCTTGTCGATCTTGCCGAACTGTAGGATGCGACGGTGCACAGATGTAACCCTAATTTTTTCATGATCTTGAATCTTGTATGTGTACTTCCAACTGCTCGACAAGGTGTAGTCATGACGTAGATCCTTCCGCGCTGGCTTTTTCATCCGGCGGGTCGCGAGCTTCCCGATCCCTAAAAGAGCTCCCTCCAAGAACACAAAACCACCATGCTATTGGCCCTATCGTGGGTGCCAAATGTCGTGGTTTTGTCATTACATATGTAGCGACCCGACCTGAAACGACCAAGTCTCTGGTGTTTGTGTACCATCCCAAGATCATGCTGGTACACACAATACATCAATGTATATATCGAGAGTTCAATCACACAACTTTATTAATCAGATCTCATATCGAGTACTTTATTACAATAATGATTACAATAAAGAGGCTGAAGGCCAAAATCATGAGATAACTAACGAAGACTAGCGGAAGCATCAAAGTAGTAGAGTTCATCTGACTCCAGGGCATATCACCGATAGTAGACCGTGACCTCACTCCTGGTCGAAAAAGTACTCTGCAACATGACATGTTGCAGCCGTGTAGGTCAGTATATTGAATATGCCGGCAAGTCACAAAAAAAGAGAGGTGAAAAGTATCATCTATTCTACATGCATATATGGCAGGTGGGGCTTGTAAATTTTTAGCGGAAAGCAAAGTTTTCTCCTACAACAAGAGGGGGCTAAAAAAATATATTACTACATTGTTGGTTGTTAACGAGATGGTTCCACCAACCAATTCTCGTACCCAAGTTGTCAATAATACCCACATCATTATTATTGTGTTGAGAATTCCAGATAGTTTCAGTTCCTTCGGCTCAAGTCGTCCATGACCGTGGACACGGCTAATTGATTAGGTTTGGATACTCTGCAAAGTTTTGCACATGTTCCCCACAAGATTTTATCGCCTCCGTTGGATGTCCTCGCACTTCAGAGTGTTTGATGACCGGATGATCAAAACATGGTCTTTCAACGGGTTCCTCTGAGCCTCTGTCGGTGCCCATCCAATCCTACCGTTCTTCTACATCTCGTAGCACCGCCTATCCAGAGTCACCGCATTGTCCAACCAAGCCAGAGCCCATAATGACCTGTGCCTGTGCAGGTAAGCCTTGGGTCTTGAAGCCTCCGTCCATCTCTTCGTGCCTGGGTGAAGCTTTCCGCAAGATATCATGGCGCTTCTCCATGCATCCCGGGTCCTCCGCTGGTTAAATCCCAGGGAGCCCATCTGAACCGTCCTTCACCCAGAGGTGTATTGCAGTTCGAGATCTCGAAAGTCTTGACATATCCGGTCTTGATTATTAAAATTTTCTCACAACACTCGTGATAGAATCTCAACCAAAACCCCGTCTACTAAAGCATAGAAAAATAAAGTTCATCGTCCCGGGTCAAGTAACGAGGGTGTTGGGCGCCTACCACATGATACTACATCAAGGTCCAAATTTCCAAGTACCTACTTTGCATGCAATTGGGTGAAGAAAGGTAGAACTACAATGCATATAAAACATAGGTAATAATATGATCAAGGTGACTTGCCTTGCTGATGGTTGTCGAGTTCAAGCGCTTCTAGGTAGCAAGCTTCGCACTTCGGGTGATCTAACGATACGAACATGTTCACACAATAATCACCACAATGACAAGAAATCAAAATAACACAACTATCAAACAATAGCTATAGCAAAATAAAAGTGAAATTGCCTTTACATAACCAAAACAGAATCTGTTTTGGTGAAAACCCCATGATAAAATATAAAAAACTGAAGTTTAAGCTACTGATAACTAAGATCAATAGTGATCATTATAAAAAATAATCAATTAAAAAGCTATTTTTAAACTCCCGGTGTAGACAAAACAAGATTTAAATCAAATCTGTACTAACTCAATTTTTCTAAATTCAAACATAGTCAAATTATATATTTTTGGAAACTACAAGAAATTTGTGATCTCACGCAAAAATAAATACTTTAATTGGATTTGTAGATTAAAAGTTATTAAGAAAACGAAAACAGAACTATTACTGTTACAGATTTAAAATAGGAAAAAGAAACGATGACGTGGCAAACTCTGATTGGCTGTATCCATGCGCTGCTAGAACTAACTAACAAACAACCTATAAGTAAGAAAATGCTTTGGTTAACTTAATAAGTTGACTGGTTCTTAAAAAAAAGTCGAAGGGGTATGCTCATCTAATCCTACTCCGTTGGATCTAGATCTAAGGGTGAAAAAGAAAACAAACAACAAAAAAAGAAAAACAGAGAGGTGCGGGAGATCTCACCGTTGCTGGCAGAGAAGGGAAACCTTCTACGGCCATGTGGGCTGCTCCGGCGAGGTGGGGAGGTCGCCGGCGGGGATGGGGGATGGCGGAGGAGGTCCTAGCGCTGTGGGGAAGGGGCGACGCGGCAGGTTCCAGGGAGGCGTGGGAGGTTCAACACGGCGTCGGGGTTCTTGGTCGTGCTCCTGGCGGTTTCCTTGGCAGAGAGGATCAGCGAGGTGGTGCGGCTGCAGCAGGGGCGATGAGGTGGGGAAGGTGGCATGGGGGGGGGGTGGCAGGGGAGGGGTGGCATGGGAGTGGGGGCGCTAGAGGGGCTCTACAGGGGCGATGGGGGTTCCAGGAGAGCTCCTGGTGAGCGTTCTTGGCACGAAGAGGAAGATGGTGGTGAGGTGGCTACAGGCAGGGAGATGACAAGGTGATGGGGAAAATAGAACGAGGATGTTCGGGGTAGTTTTATAGGGGTGGTGGGAGGCTCGGGGAAGGAAGGGAGAGGTAGATCGGGCAAGTGGGGATTCTCTGTCTCCATTGCCATGGAAAGCTCGTGCACTCGGGAAGGTGACGAGAGGTAGGAGATGATCTCGGTCGGGCCAAATTGGAAAGTCCTTAATGGGCCAGTGCAAGGTTTCCTATTAAACGCGATTTCTTTCCTTTTTTCAAAAATTGGAAACTAAAACGATAAAAGGGAAATAAATTATACTCGGAATATAGGGTTATTATATACTAAAATTATCAGAAAAATAAACTCTATAAGATGGACATTTTTCCACGGCCAAAATAAAAACTTCAGAAAAAATGTTTTTGAGAAAATCCCTAAATTGGTTTATTTCCTTTTTGCAAATATTTTTCAAATAAACCTTGGGTTTATGGTTCAAATATTTTAAATAAATACCCCTGGTTTCGAGGGTCATGTTCCTCCACTCTTTCTTGCTTGGCAAGATAACAATCCCGGCATTTCACGAGTGAAGAAAAATTCTTGAGTCACAAAGAAAAATGCAAACCGAAAGAATTTCAAATGTCACCTTTTATTACAATCAAAATGCACAGATGCTTAGCTACAATTGTAAAACATTTCAAATTAGGAAATTTCGGATGTTACAACATATGTCCTCATGCAAGGAATTAGGTGTGGAGACATCACAACTATGTGGCGACTTGAGAGGGGTTGGTCGGAGTCGAGAAACGCGAGTTTACCCAGGTTCGGCCCCTCCGATGGAGGTAAAAGCCTATGTCCTGCTTGTGTTTCATTGATGAAGATGATGATCTCGATTACAAGGGTGTGGAATTGCTACCTATAATCTCGAGGGTGTCTAATCTGTCTATCTCTAATGACTTGAATCTGTCATGGTTTAACCTAACTTGTCCCTCTTGGGGCGCCTTACCCCTCCATATATAGGTGGAAGGGGTAGGTTTTACACGTCGAGTCCTACTCAGAGTAGAACTAGGACTAGTCTCTCTTTAATTCTAATCCGGGTCTTGTTTCCTTCTCGTTGGAGTCTTTCCTCTTCTTGGGACTTCTCTTGTGAGCCGACCCTCCTGACCTATCTATGAGCCGCCTTATGCCAGAGGTGCACGCCGGCCCTTGGGACTTTGTCGTTTGTCTGAGTCGCCTATGGGGTCATGTATGAGTCGCCCACCGATAAGTCGCGAGTGAGTCTCCAAGTCCCAGCCGGGTCATACTTCATGCCGGGTTACACCGCGGGGTATATCCCCAATAGTAATGCTTTGATACCAACTTGTAACGCCCAAGATGCGACCCTATCCTTATTTTGGTGCGAGGGCCTCGACAGGGATAGAATCACATCTCATCCTTTTACAAGAATGGATATCGTTACAAGTACATGTATAGAATAGATGAGTATATGGAATTGGCTTACACTCGCCACAAGCTACATCAAGTTCACATCAATAGAACAATATACACTCATCATGGAGGAAGGGCAGGGTCCGACTACGGACGAAAACAAACGACAAAATAACGACGTCCATCCTTGCTGTCCCAGGCTGCCGCCCTGGAACCCATCCTAGATCGATGATGATGATGAAGAACAAAGTCCAAAAGCACAATCACCACACTCATGTCAAAGTAACTCTTTACCTGTACCTGCAACAAGTGTTGTACTAATCTATGAGTTGCACGGGACTCAACAATCTCATTTCCAAAGGTATCAAGACCAGCAAAGTTTAATGGATGAGGGATGGTTAATGTTGGGAAACGTCGCATGGGAAACAAAAAATTTCCTACGCGCACGAAGACCTATCATGGTGATGTCCATCTACGAGAGGGGATGAGTGATCTACGTACCCTTGTAGATCGTACAGCAGAAGCGTTAGTGAACGCGGTTGATGTAGTGGAACGTCCTCACGTCCCTCGATCCGCCCCGCGAACAATCCCGCGATCAGTCCCACGATCTAGTACCGAACGGACGGCACCTCCGCGTTCAGCACACGTACAGCTCGACGATGATCTCGGCCTTCTTGATCCAGCAAGAGAGACGGAGAGGTAGAAGAGTTCTCCGGCAGCGTGACGGCGCTCCGGAGGTTGGTGATGACCTTGTCTCAGCAGGGCTCCGCCCGAGCTCCGCAGAAACGCGATCTAGAGGAAAAACCGTGGAGGTATGTGGTCGGGCTGCCGTGGAAAAGTCGTCTCAAATCAGCCCTAAAACCTCCGTATATATAGGTGGGAGGGAGGGGAGGAGGCAGCCTCAAAACCTAAAGGTTTGGCCGAAATTGGAGGTGGAGGAGTCCTACTCCAATCCTACTTGGAGTAGGATTCCACCTTCCCACTTGGAAACTCTTTCCACCTTGTGTTTTTTCCTTCTCAAACCTTATGGGCCTTAGTGGGAACTTATTCCAGCCCACTAGGGGTTGGTTTATCTCTTCCCATAGACCATGAGACCCCTTGGGGCGTGACACCCCTCCTTATGGTCCCCGGCACCCCTCCCGGCACTCCCGGTACACTACCGATGAGCCCGAAACTTTTCCGGTAATGCACGAAAACCTTCCGGTAACCAAATGAGGTCATCCTATATATCAATCTTCGTTTCCGGACTATTCCGGAAACCCTCGTGACGTCCGTGATCTCATCCGGGACTCCGAACAACATTCGGTAACCAACCATATAACTCAAATACGCATAAAACAACGTCGAACCTTAAGTGTGCAGACCCTGCGGGTTCGAGAACTATGTAGACATGACCCGAGAGACTCCTCGGTCAATATCCAATAGCGGGACCTGGATGCCCATATTGGATCCTACATATTCTACGAAGATCTTATCGTTTGAACCTCAGTGCCAAGGATTCATATAATCCCGTATGTCATTCCCTTTGTCCTTCGGTATGTTACTTGCCCGAGATTCGATCGTTAGTATGCGCATACCTATTTCAATCTCGTTTACCGGCAAGTCTCTTTACTCGTTCCGTAATACAAGATCCCGCAACTTACATTAAGTTACATTGCTTGCAAGGCTTGTGTGTGATGTTGTATTACCGAGTGGGCCCCGAGATACCTCTCCGTCACACGGAGTGACAAATCCCAGTCTCGATCTATACTAACTCAACGAACACCTTCGGAGATACCTGTAGAGCATCTTTATAGTCACCCAGTTACGTTGCGACGTTTGATACACACAAAGCATTCCTCCGGTGTCCGTGAGTTATATGATCTCATGGTCATAGGAACAAATACTTGACACGCAGAAAACAGTAGCAACAAAATGACACGATCAACATGCTACGTCTATTAGTTTGGGTCTAGTCCATCACATGATTCTCCTAATGATGTGATCCCGTTATCAAGTGACAACACTTGCCTATGGCCAGGAAACCTTGACCATCTTTGATCAACGAGCTAGTCAACTAGAGGCTTACTAGGGACAATGTTTTGTCTATGTATCCACACAAGTATTGTGTTTCCAATCAATACAATTATAGCATGGATAATAAACGATTATCATGAACTAAGAAATATAATAATAACTAATTTATTATTGCCTCTAGGGCATATTTCCAACAGTCTCCCACTTGCACTAGAGTCAATAATCTAGTTCACATCACCATGTGATTCCAACGAATCCAACACCCATATAGTTATGGGGTATGATCACGTCTTGCTCGTGAGAGAGGTTTTAGTCAACGGTTCTGAAACTTTCAGATTCGTGCGTTCTTTACAAATCTTTATGTCATCTTATAGATGCTGCTACTACGTGCTATTCGGAAATGCTCCAAATATCTACTCTACTATACGAATCCGTTTCACTACTCATAGTTATCCGGATTAGTGTCAAAGCTTGCATTGACGTAACCCTTTACGACAAACTCTTTAACCACCTCCATAATCGAGAAAAATTCCTTAGTCCATTAGTTACTAAGGATAAATTTCGACCGCTGCTAGTGATTCAATCATGGATCACTCTCTGTACCTCTCAACATACTTTGAGTCAAGGCACACTTCAGGTGCGGTACACATCATGGCATACTTTAGATTCTACGGCTAAGGCATAGAAGACGACCTTCGTCTATTCTCTTTATTCTGCCGTGGTCGGGTTTTGAGTCTTACTCAAATTCACACCTCACAACGCAACCAAGAACTCCTTCTTTGCTGGTCTATTTTGAACTCTTTCAAAAACTTGTCAAGGCATGCATCTTGTTGAAACTTCTATTAAGCGCTTTCGATCTATCTCCATAGATCCTTGATGCTCAACGTTCAAGTAGCATAATCCAGGTACTCCTGTGAAAACTTCTTTCAAACAACCTTGTATGCTTTACAGAAATTCTACATTACTTCTGATCCACAATATGTCAACCACATATACCTATCAGAAATTCTATAGTGCTCCCACTCACTTCTTTGGAAATACAAGTTTCTCATAAACCTTGTACAAACCCAAAATCTTTGATCATCTCATCAAAGTGTATATTCCAACTCCGAGATGCTTGCACCAGTCCATTGAAGGATCACTGGAGCTTGCATACTTGCTAGTATCTTTAGGATCGACAAAACCTTCTGGTTGTATCACATACAATGTTTGCTCAAGGAAACCGTCGAGAAAACAATGTTTTGACATCCTACGTGCAATATTTCATAAATAATGCATCAACAACTAACATAATTCTAACAGACTTTTAGCATCTCTACGAGTGAGAAAGTCTCATCATAGTCAACTGTTTGATCTTATCGAAAACATCTTTGCGACAAGTCGAGCTTTTCTTGATAGTGACTTATCACCATCATCGTCTGTCTTCTTTTAAAGATCCATTTTTACTCAATAGTCCTTTGACCATCAAGTAGTTCTACCAAAGTCTACACTTTGTTTTCACACATGGATCCTCTCTCGGATTTCATGGCTTCCAGCCATTTGTCGGAATCTGGGCCCACCATCGCTTTCTCCATAACTCGTAGGTTCACTGTTGCTCAACAACATGACCTCTAAGACAGGGTTACCATACTACTCTGCAGCAGTACGCGACCTTGTCGACCTACGAGGTTTGTAGTAACTTGATTCGAAGCTCAATGATCATCATCATCAGTTTCCACTTCAATTGGTGTAGGCGCCACATGAACAACTTCCTGCGCCCTGCTACACACTGGTTGAAGTGATGGTTCAATAACCTCATCAAGTTCTACTACCCTCCCACTCAATTCTTTCGAGAGAAACCTTTCCTCGAGAAAGGATCCGTTTCTAGAAACAAACACTTTGCTTTCGGATCTGAGATAGGAGATGTACCCAACTGTTTTGGATATCCTATGAAGATGCATTTATCCGCTTTGGGTTCGAGCTTATCAGACTGAAACTTTTTCACATAAGTGTCGAAACCCCAAACTTTCAAGAAACGACAGTTTAGATTTCTCTAAACCTCAGTCTATACTGTGTCATCTCAACGGAAATACGCGGTGCCCTATTTAAAGTGAGTGCGGATGTCTCTAATGCATAACCCATAAACGATAGTGGTAATTCGATAAGAGACATCATAGTATGCACCATACCAAATAGTGCATGGCTATGACGTTCAGACACATCATCACACTATGATGTTCCAGGTGGCATGAACTGCGAAACAATTTCCACATTGTCTTAACTGTGTACCAAAACTCGTAACTCAGATATTCATTTCCATGATCATATCGTAGACAGTTTATCCTCTTGTTACGACGAACTTCACTCTGAAACGGAATTGAACTTTTCAACATTTTAGACTTGTGATTCATTAAGTAAATACTCCTGTATCTACTCAAATCGTCAGTGAAGTAAGAACATAATGATATCTACTGCGTGCCTCAGCACCCATTGGACTGCATACATCAAAATGTATCACTTCCAACAAGTTACTATCTTATTTCATCTCAATGAAAACAAGGCCTTGCTCATGTGGTATGATTCGCATGTCACTAGTGATTCGAAATCAGGTGAGTACAAAGATCCATCAGCATGGAGCCTCTTCATGCAATTTATACTAACATGACTCAAGCGGCAGTGCCACAAGTAAGTGGTACTATCATCATCAACTCGTATCTTTTGGCACCAATATCATGAACATGTGTAACACTACGATCGAGATTCAATAAACCATTGAAGGTGATTATTCAAGAAAATAGAGTAACCATTATTCTCTTTAAATGAATAATCGTATTGCAATAAACACGATCCAATCATGTTCATGCTTAACGCAAGCACCAAATAACAATTATTTAGGTTTAACACAAATCCCGATGGTAGAGGGAGTGTGCGACGTTTGATCATATCAATCTTGGAAACACTTCCAACACGTATCGTCACCTCGCCTTTAGCTAGTCTCCGTTTATGCCGTAGCTTTCATTTCGCGTCACTAATCACTTAGCAACCGAATCGGTATCCAATACCCTCGTGCTACTAGGAGTACTAGTAAAGTACACATCAACATCATGTATATCAAATACACTTCTTTTGACTTTTGCCAGCCTTCTTATCTACCAAGTATCTTGAGTTGCTCTGCCTCAGTGATTGTTCCCCTCATTACAGAAGCACTTAGTCTCGGGTTTGGGTTTAATCTTGGGTCTCTTCATTAGTGCAGCAACTGTTTTGCCGTTTCACGAAGTATCCCTTCTAGCCCTTGCCTTTCTTGAAACTTAGTGGTTTTACAAACCATCAACTATTGATGCTCCTTCTTGATTTCTACTTTCGCAGTGTCAAACATCGCGAATCGCTCAAGGATCATTGTATGTATCCTTGATATGTTATAGTTCATCACGAAGCTCTCACAGCTTGGTGGCAGTGACTTTGGAGAACTATCACTATCTCATCTGGAAGATTAACTCCCACTTGATTCAAGCGATTGTCGTACTCACACAATCTGAGCACATGCTCAACGATTGAGCCTTTTCTCCTGTGCTTTGTGGACAAAGAATCTTGTCGGAGGTCTCGTACCTCTTAACAAGGGCACAAGTATGAAATCACAATTTCATCTCTTTAGAACATCACTTATGTTCCGTGACGTTTTACAACGTTTTCGGCGCCTTGCTTCTAAGCCATTAAGTATTTTTGTACTGAACTATCGTGTAGTCATCAGAAACGTGTATGTCGGATGTTCACAGCATCCACAGACGACGCTCGAGGTGCAGCACACCGAGTGGTGCATTAAGGACATAAGCCTTCTGTGCAGCAACGCGAACAATCCTCGGTTTTACAGACTCAGTCTGCAAAGTTTGCTACTATCAACTTTCAACTAAATTTTCTCTAGGAACATATAAAACAGTAGAGCTATAGCGCAAGCTACATCGTAATTCGCAAAGACCATTAGACTATGTTCATGACAATTAGTTCAATTAATCATATTACTTAAGAACTCCCACTCAAAAAGTACATCTCTCTAGTCATTTGAGTGGTACATGATCCAAATCCACTATCTCAAGTCCGATCATCACGTGAGTCGAGAATAGTTTCAGTGGTAAGCATCTCTATGCTAATCATATCAACTATACGATTCATGCTCGACCTTTCGGTCTCATGTGTTCCGAGGCCATGTCTGCACATGCTAGGCTCGTCAAGCTTAACCCGAGTGTTCCGCGTGCGCAACTGTTTTGCACCCGTTGTATGTGAACGTTGAGTCTATCACACCCGATCATCACGTGGTGTCTCGAAACGACAAACTGTAGCAACGGTGCACAGTCGGGGAGAACACAATTTCGTCTTGAAATTTTAGTGAGAGATCACCTCATAATGCTACCGTCGTTCTAAGCAAAATAAGGTGCATAAAAGGATTAACATCACATGCAATTTATAAGTGACATGATATGGCCATCATCACGTGCTTCTTGATCTCCATCACCAAAGCACCGGCACGATCTTCTTGTCACCGGCGTCACACCATGATCTGCATCATCATGATCTCCATCAACGTGTCGCCATCGGGGTTGTCGTGCTACTCATGCTATTACTACTAAAGCTACGTCCTAGCAAAATAGTAAACGCATCTGCAAGCACAAACGTTAGTTATAAAGACAACCCTATGGCTCCTGCCGGTTGCCGTACCATCGACGTGCAAGTCGATATTATCTATTACAACATGATCATCTCATACATCCAATATATCACATCACATCATTGGCCATATCACATCACAAGCATACCCTGCAAAAACAAGTTAGACGTCCTCTAATTTTGTTGTTGCATGTTTTACGTGGTGACCATGGGTATCTAGTAGGATCGCATCTTACTTACGCAAACACCACAACGGAGATATATGAGTTGCTATTTAACCTCATCCAAGGACCTCCTCGGTCAAATCCGATTCAACTAAAGTTGGAGAAACCGACACTTGCCAGTCATCTTTGAGCAACGGGGTTACTTGTAGCGATGAAACCAGTCTCTCGTAAGCGTACGAGTAATGTCGGTCCAAGCCGCTTCAATCCAACAATACCGCGGAATCAAGAAAAGACTAAGGAGGGCAGCAAAACGCACATCACCGCCCACAAAAACTTTTGTGTTCTACTCGAGAAGACATCTACGCATGAACCTAGCTCATGATGCCACTGTTGGGAAACGTCGCATGGGAAACAAAAAATTTCCTACGCGCACGAAGACCTATCATGGTGATGTCCATCTACGAGAGGGGATGAGTGATCTACGTACCCTTGTAGATCGTACAGCAGAAGCGTTAGTGAACGCGGTTGATGTAGTGGAACGTCCTCACGTCCCTCGATCCGCCCCGCGAACAATCCCGCGATCAGTCCCACGATCTAGTACCGAACGGACGGCACCTCCGCGTTCAGCACACGTACAGCTCGACGATGATCTCGGCCTTCTTGATCCAGCAAGAGAGACGGAGAGGTAGAAGAGTTCTCCGGCAGCGTGACGGCGCTCCGGAGGTTGGTGATGACCTTGTCTCAGCAGGGCTCCGCCCGAGCTCCGCAGAAACGCGATCTAGAGGAAAAACCGTGGAGGTATGTGGTCGGGCTGCCGTGGAAAAGTCGTCTCAAATCAGCCCTAAAACCTTCGTATATATAGGTGGGAGGGAGGGGAGGAGGCAGCCTCAAAACCTAAAGGTTTGGCCGAAATTGGAGGTGGAGGAGTCCTACTCCAATCCTACTTGGAGTAGGATTCCACCTTCCCACTTGGAAACTCTTTCCACCTTGTGTTTTTTCCTTCTCAAACCTTATGGGCCTTAGTGGGAACTTATTCCAGCCCACTAGGGGTTGGTTTATCTCTTCCCATAGCCCATGAGACCCCTTGGGGCGTGACACCCCTCCTGATGGTCCCCGGCACCCCTCCCGGCACTCCCGGTACACTACCGATGAGCCCGAAACTTTTCCGGTAATGCACGAAAACCTTCCGGTAACCAAATGAGGTCATCCTATATATCAATCTTCGTTTCCGGACTATTCCGGAAACCCTCGTGACGTCCGTGATCTCATCCGGGACTCCGAACAACATTCGGTAACCAACCATATAACTCAAATACGCATAAAACAACGTCGAACCTTAAGTGTGCAGACCCTGCGGGTTCGAGAACTATGTAGACATGACCCGAGAGACTCCTCGGTCAATATCCAATAGCGGGACCTGGATGCCCATATTGGATCCTACATATTCTACGAAGATCTTATCGTTTGAACCTCAGTGCCAAGGATTCATATAATCCCGTATGTCATTCCCTTTGTCCTTCGGTATGTTACTTGCCCGAGATTCGATCGTTAGTATGCGCATACCTATTTCAATCTCGTTTACCGGCAAGTCTCTTTACTCGTTCCGTAATACAAGATCCCGCAACTTACATTAAGTTACATTGCTTGCAAGGCTTGTGTGTGATGTTGTATTACCGAGTGGGCCCCGAGATACCTCTCCGTCACACGGAGTGACAAATCCCAGTCTCGATCTATACTAACTCAACGAACACCTTCGGAGATACCTGTAGAGCATCTTTATAGTCACCCAGTTACGTTGCGACGTTTGATACACACAAAGCATTCCTCCGGTGTCCGTGAGTTATATGATCTCATGGTCATAGGAACAAATACTTGACACGCAGAAAACAGTAGCAACAAAATGACACGATCAACATGCTACGTCTATTAGTTTGGGTCTAGTCCATCACATGATTCTCCTAATGATGTGATCCCGTTATCAAGTGACAACACTTGCCTATGGCCAGGAAACCTTGACCATCTTTGATCAACGAGCTAGTCAACTAGAGGCTTACTAGGGACAATGTTTTGTCTATGTATCCACACAAGTATTGTGTTTCCAATCAATACAATTATAGCATGGATAATAAACGATTATCATGAACTAAGAAATATAATAATAACTAATTTATTATTGCCTCTAGGGCATATTTCCAACAGTTAAGTAGTGAGGCTGCAACAAGTGACTAAGCATTTATTTGAGGTTGCTAACTTACAAGTACAAGAAAAAAAATAGGTTGATGATCAACGCATAACGGACGTGAATTAATGATGATCAAATGAACGATCCTAAACACCTACTTACGCCAGACATAACCCCACTGTGTCCTCAGTTGAAGAAGGAACTCAGGAAAGAGACATACACGGTTACGCACACAGTTAGCATCTGTTAATTAAGCTAAATTCAAGTTATCTAGAACCGTATGTTAAACAAAGTTTCCACATTGCCACATAACCTTGGGCACGGCTTTCCGAAAGATTTAACCATGTAGGGGTGCTCCAACTAGTCCATCACAAACTAGCACACGCTGCGCCGGAATAACCTCGATCAGGGAAAGTCCATGATCTCCTCGGGTTCCTATTGGAAAACCTCAACCTCGAGATAGCCCAAATTATCCTCAGAATCCCACACACAAGACGTTCGAGAAGAGTAAAACAAGTCCAACAAGGCCACCCGGTGAGCCAGATCTGCATCTAGATCCGTACGCTCTCTATCTTCAAGCGTCATCCGTCTATGCAAAGTGGGCGATAGCCTGAAAACGCCTCGAGTTGCCCCGAGGTGGCACCACCGATAGCTAGGTGGGTGGACCAACACTCATGAGGAGCACTGGCCCGGGGGTTGATTAATTATCCATGGGGTGATCAAACCCTATGCATATTTTTGTTGTTATTAAGCAAATAGTACCAATGTTGGGCCTTGGGAGACAAGTTTTATCCCAAAATGAAAACCAAGGGGGTCCTCATAATAGACCCAAGCATGTTAGGAGTGCTCAATATGGAACTTAACACCGGTAGCCAAAACTAAGGCGGCAAAGGTGGAACAAAACACGATGCTAGAAGGCCAAGCCTTCCACCTTTTACCAATTATATAGGTGCATTAAATTAAACAGAAATTATATGATGATATAACAAGGAACCCATGTTTTCACATGGAAGTAACTGCACCTGCAACTAGCAACACTATCAAAAGGTTGAGAAAGCAGTAACATAGCCAAACAGTGGTTTGCTGGGTTGTGGAAAGGTTAGAGGTTTTCATGGCAATGTTGGGAGGCATGTTAAACAGGTGGTTGGCAGCAAGACATAGCGAAGAAACGATACAACTAGCATGGCAATAATAGTAATGGTCTCTAGGGAAATGGTCATCTTGCCTGTGATCCCGCTTGGATGAAGAACGAATCCGTGAAGTAGACGAACTGACATAGTCGAACGGATCCTCACACTCCGAAGCAGTTCGGGACTCTATCGTGAAGAAACAATCCGGAACAACAATCAACACACGGGAACACCACAAATATTCGAGACAGGATGCACAAGACATATGATGCATGTCTAGTTTAATTATGCAAGGCGCGACAACTCACAACAATCAAACGCTGCACATTAAGTGAAGTTTAATATGCAATGAGTTGCATATTGACGAAACTCCACAATTGAATTACTTAGTTCACTACAGTTTAGGTACATATCAATGTTAAATGTCGTTAAACATGACATGAGGTAAAGCATAATTAAACTACCTATCTAGGCACTTTAAATGAGTTCTGAAACAACATATAGCATCTCTGAAATGACCCCACATGTTAGTTTCGAAATCTGTCCAGATCTGAACTAGCATATTTTCATATTTGTTGAACAGCAGAATAATGTAGTTTACTTGATTCTACATGTCATTCTAGTCGATTTACATATAGAGATCGTTGAAAACGGAGCTACGGTTCAATATATATGGTCATCGCAAGATATTATGTCATGAATGCAATATGTATGCAAATGATAGCCACAAGCATCCCAAACCATGAAGGAAGAAAGACATTATGAAACTACACGATATTCTAAGCAAGTTTCATATATGACACATTTAAAACAGAGCAACGGTTCAACAATTACAAGCAATACAAGAAATAGCTATAATCTGCCAAAAACAGCAACATGGCATTCTCCACACCCCAAAACAACAAGCTACATGATTATAAAAGGCTCAAACAAGACATGTGGCAGTAGTGGGCAAGTTGCACAACAACACTCTATTAAATACAAAATACATGGAAGCATGGATCACTAGGGAAGGAACTTACAAAATGTCAAATTGCAACTAGTTTCAGACTTAGTGAAAGTAACAGTTTTGACAGTGCAGTTTTTAACTAGATGGCATATTGGCAACAACAAAATTATATGCTATAAGGCACCGATTGACATGAAACTTAATGTCATTGTAGATAATCTTAAGCACTACAACTAACTACATTGCACCAACCCCAAAGGGGCTGTATCTCACTAGCAAATCTCATGGCAAGACAACAATAAAATATTACAGATTCCAGACTTAGAAATATTTCAACATCTCAAATCAGCACTATTTTCTAGCATGTTAACAACATGAAAACAACACCTAAATATGGATTTCTATAGCAACTAAAATTACCAGGGGCTATCATACATGTCCAGGGCATATCTTAGGTTCACAAGTAATTCATATCATGCACGGAATAAATCACACAAAACAAACAAAAGGGCAACATGGCAAAATGTCATGCACGCTAACTTGCTCAAAAGACCAAACTAAATGCATAGATAAATTCTATGGATTTTTCTACCCCGAAAACATATATAATATGTGTGGTTTTAAATAAAACTAATGCCACCACACATATGTGAGATTATGCCATAAACCCGACATAACAAACTATTTATACCACCTACATGAAAACAACGAGATGACTATTTTTACCATGCATGGTAATGCGTTGCAAACAACATGAACATTTTACATAATTTTTTTGAGAGTACGCAATCGCGTACCATAGCTTTATAGAACGCAGAAATATGTACAAGAAGTTGATGATTACAACCAGGACCAGGTACCACACTCGTTGTCACAAACCAGTCCTCGTAACTCCACTCCTAAAGCTTTACTGTGCTACTCACAGAAGATGTTAACTCTATGTCCTCCCGCACTAACCTTAGCACGTAGTTCGTCAAAGATCCGATCGTTGAAGTTGATGACTATCGAGATCACCCTCGTAGGACTGAACACTAATCCGTTGCGATGCTTCCAAAGGCTGCAACAAATGAGCATAACGACCGAGTCAAAGACCCTTCTATTCTCCTTTGGCACTTTCTTTCGATACCGAAACCACCACTTTGCAATCTTATCATTCGTCATTGCTACCAAGCTGATGTTGATCCTGGCTCGGATAAAACAACAGTAACAAACTTGCCAGGCAAAGACGCGGTGCTGCAAAATGTGGTCAACCGCGTCTTCCTCTTGAGCGCAGATGTAGCAAGCAAAGGCTTGGTCTTGCAGTCTGTGTCATAGCTGTCGATCCACTGTCCAAAGCCGGTATTGTGTAGCAAGCCACATGAACAGCTTGCAATATAGGGGTGCCCAACATTTCCATATTGCCGGGCCCGGGGCAAAGCGAACACTACCGTGCCACGACATGTGATATTGCCGATCTCAAGGTATAACATCCACTGTTATGCCATCTCCATATAGGGGTTTCACTTTGCATCGGGTCAAGGACCATGTTGATCATGATCTCCCAAAGATGGATGATCTAAAACAGCCCATCTACGGAGAGATTTCCAGTAATGTCATTTGCCCATCGATGGGAGAGCAAAGCTTCACGGACAGTGTGCCTATTCACCACTTACGTGCGGATTCGCTCAAAAACCAAGGGTGCAAGCTGTTTTATAGACGACCCATCGGTCCAACGATCCTTCCAGAATAGTGCACGCTCTCCATTTCCGACCTTCCAATGAACTAGGCTGTTGAAAGCCGCCTGTGCTTTGGCATCCATTGCCAACGGAAGCCCTGCCAGGGTCTGGTCTCGTCAGAGCATTCAAGCCATTCCCATCTCCGTCTCAAAGCCAACCCGTGTTTGTTCAGGTCCAAATCTCCCAGACCACCAAGTTGCTTGGGTCGACAAATCCTTTGCCAAGAAACAAGACACTTCCCTCCATGAATATGTTCCGAGCCCACCCAGAAGAATGCACGACAACCTTTGTCCACGTGAACAAGGGCCCATTTTGGCGCATCTGCAACCAACATGTGGTGTGTGGGTCTAGCTCTAATCACAGTGTTAACCAGCATTAGCCTACCAGGCCTCGTAACCATCCCACGCTGCCTTCCCAGCAAAAAGTTTAGTACGTCATCCACCACTGGCTGCCAGTCCGAGCGGGTGAGCTGCTTGATGGAGAGTTGCATGCCAAGATATTTGCATGGAAAAGTATCCATGCGCCACGGTAGAGCACCCTTGACTCTCTCCATGTCTGTCTCATCAGAGCGTATCATAATGACAGAAGACCTGATAAAGTTGACATGAAGTCGTGAAGTGGTGCCAAACATTTGCGAAGCTAATCTGGTAAAGCTCGGGTCAGCGGTGGTAGGTCTGATGAAAAGGATGACATCATCAGCATAAATCGACAATCTCTCGTAAGGAGAGCAACCTCGCATGACATTGATCGCTCCCCACTATTGCGCTTTCCATAGTAGTAAGTTCGTCCATCGCAATAACGAAGAGCAAGGGGGATACCAGATCTCCTTTGCGCAGCCCCTTGGCATGTCTGAATTTCTTCCCAAGAGAACCATTCACTAGAACTCGCGAGCTAGCTGTAGACAGGAGGGTCGTTAGTCGAGAACACCAGTGCTCAGAGAACCCTTTCGCCCTGAGCACCTCGAGCAAGAACGACCATGAGAGCAAGTCAAAAGCACGGGAGATGTCAAGTTTCGCTATCACTCCTTTAGATTTTCTCCTATGTAGATTTATGGCCACTTCTTGTACAAGTATGAAGTTATCATGTATGTTCCTTCCTCGAATGTATGGTGATTGATTAATACTTACCACATCACCCATCCGCGGGCAAAGTCTCGAGGCCATCAGTTTAGCCATAATCTTCGGAATACCATGTAAGAGACTAATCGGGCAAAAGTCTCCAATCCGGCACGCATGATGTCTTTTAGGAATGAGAGTTATGATAGCGTGATTCAATCTCCCAAATCCTCTCCCATTTCCAAGCTGGAATTTGTGAATCGCTACCATCATATCTCCTTTAATTGTGTTCCAAGATCTATGAAAGAATAGTTTGATGAAGCTATTCGGACCCGGTGCCCGCTCAGCCAACATGCTCTTGATGACCGAGTAGACCTCCTCCTCCGTATAGATAGCATCTAGGTCTTAGAGGTCCTGCGGAACTATGCACAATATATCTAGATCAATCGAGTGCTCTCTCGCGTGATACGTGCCCAAAGCTCCTTGTAAGCATTACAGAATGCCTCTTATAAAGTTCCTCAACTTTGCTCGGTAATGACCACGTCTCCATGCTGCAGCGCCGGTATAAAGTTCCTCAGCTTTCTACCATTGGCCACAAGGTGAAACAGTTTAGTCTTAGCATCTCCTTCAGCAAGCCATATGATTCACAACCGTTGTCTCACTATCATACACTCGAGCGAAGCCAGGCCCAATGAAGTGATCTTGAGGGTATTGTGCAGCCAGCGCTCACCCGCAAACAGGGCTCGGTGATCCATCGCACGGTCCAGCTCCAGAATAATCCAATTTGCCATCGCAATCTAAAGCTTGACATTGCCAACCTTTCTTTATCCCCATACCGTGAGGTCTTGCGCCATTTTGCGAAGTAGAATATCCAATCTGAGGAAGGGATCTGTGATACTGGAATTGCAAGTCCAGGCCTCCTTCACCACCTTATCAAAATCTTCCAGCTTAGTCCAGAATAAATCGAAGTGAATCGTCTATGAGGCTGTAGGTGATCCTCCATCACAAGGTGAAGTGGACAATGGTCCGACGTGCCTGTGGACATGGCCTGCATCATGCCGTCCAGGTGGTCAAGCTCCCAGTCTACCGAGAGAAAAGCTTTGCCAATCTTCATGAGCGTAGGCAGCTCCCTCTCATTGCTCCAAGTGAAAACACGACTATGCAAAAAAGCTCCTTGAGGCCATTCGAGTCCACAAACCGTCTGAATCTGCCCATCATTCTCCTATCCAGGTTGGCATTGCTTTTGGCCGCCACATTCAAAATGAGATTGAAATTGCCAATAACAAGCCACGGGCCAGGGCAAAGCATGCGCCGTCCGGAAAGCTCCTCCATGAATTGGATTTTCTCATTATCCTCTTGTGGTCCATAGACCAGAGTCATTCACCAAGGGACACCCTCTCTCGGTGTCACAAACACTATGATGAAGTTGGTGTCACACAGATAGTTTGTGATGTTAGCAACCGAAGAATCCCACACCAAAATGATGCATCCACGCGTACCAATGGACGACAAGTAAAAAATCCATCATACGATGGTCCAAAGCATTGTAAAATGGTGAAGTGATTAACTACATCAAGTTTAGATTCTTGGATACAACAAATCCCCGGTAGACCAGACTCAATGAACTCCCTCAAATCTTTCCTCCTAGCCGGATTGTTCAGTCCACGAACATTCCAGCTCACTGGCTCCATTTTCATGCGTGACATAAAGACGCCACACACTCCAGTTATGGCCACCTGCATCTAAAGTGCGATAATAGCTTGGCTCTCGAAGCCCAACTCCATGGGTAGCGACTTGCCAAATATCGCCGCAATCGTACGCAGGTGCCTATCTTGAAGGGGTGAGTCAAACATCTCACTAGTTGCACCAAGGCTCCTTATGATATCGCCAACTCATCCGACACAATACCCAAGGCTTTGAGTAGAACTGTCTTTGCAACTGAAGCCTTGGACTTCCTGGAGTTGGAACTGATTGATCGTGTGTTACGTCGCGGTGTGAAGGGATCTTGACCTGGTTTAACTCAATTAGCCACTTGGATTTCCTTGAGCAGCAAAGGTGCTAGCTTCTTCAGCAGTCCCGCACAAAATACCCTGATGTTCCCAAGCGCCACTAGGTCCGCATGCAACGTGGTCGCGTCCTCCGCATGAAACGTAGGCACGTCACAAATGCCATGCAACGATGGCCCCACCAAGGCGGTCTTCGAGGTGAAACCCGTCGCGTTCTGCTGCTCAGTAGTGGGGGGCAGTAACTCTTGCACTAGCACCCAGCCCTCCGTGCGATGCAACCCAGCTGTAGGCACCACCTCCCTTGGGATCAAGTGTGGCACCTCTGCATGAGAGTTGTCATCCAGTAGCAAGCTTCGAGGCTCATCCGGCCTTACAAGATCCGTTGCAGTCGATCTCACAGCCAACTCCTGCATAGGCGAATCCGGCCACATTAGTTCGCCCACAGCCTGAGCCTACAACACATCCTCCCGCAGCTTCTCGATTGGTTGTGCAGGCACCAACTTGTCTCTGCCCTCCTCTACACCATGCTCCATACCCGTAGGTTGATGAGCCAGTCTATTCTCATTGGTCTCTTTAACTGAAAAGCAAGCCTCCTCCGAATTCTTGTCGGCCGGAACCAGTGTGACCGGCGTGCTAGTAGGCGCCCTAGCTGGCACCATCGGGTTTGACAACGTTCTTTCGACACTTTGGCAGGTGTTTGAACGGGGTCCAACCAAGCTTTGTTTGAACATTTTACACACTAGGTTTGAGCAATTCAGATGCATGCTTAAATAGCTACGATATAAAATGGTTTAATATAACAGCATGCAAATCTATGCAAACAGCAGGTCAAACCGTTTTAAATATGCATGCAAGTTAGAAAATATTAATCTTCACGAAATTCTACACGATTTACATATAAAACTTATCTCGATCCGAAGCACAGTTTAAAACATACATCCATTTTAATAATGCAATGTTTTATGTAATTAAATAAAATCGAAGGTTGAATAAAAATAACCACGGGCCGAACTGGTGGGCGCAATATAACTAAACTGAGCCTCGGACGCAACATAACACAGGTGGGGCTAGCGGACTCACCCAATGGCCATGGGCCGGCTCGGTGCAGCAGCCTAGGGCAAGCAGGCTGGGCAGGCCGATGCTGGAGGCCGACTCGGCTGGGACGAGCTAGCCGTGGGAGGCGCGGGCGCAGCTGGGCCAGGGCACTGGGGACGGGCCGACTGCTGAGCCCATGCGGGTAGCCGACCCAGGAGCGGCGGTGCGCGGTTAACGGGTGAGCAAGGTGGTGCCCAACCCTCGATCCGATCTGGATTGTCACGGTGGCGGCACCAAGACTAAGAGGGTGGCGCGGCGGGGCAGGGCGGTGCCGGTGGCTGGGGGCTCCAGCTGACCAGCGGCGGCGCAGCACGGAGGCGGCGCATTCGGGTGGAGGCGCGGGATCCACGGCATCCGGCGGCTCGGTGGGGAGCTTGGGCACGGGCGAGCGGGCGGCGGCCGACTGATATGGGCCGGGAGGACTGCGGATGGGCTTCGGCGGGCCGTGGTGGCTGGAGGAGAGAGGAGGTGGGAGAGGAGGCTGTGGTGGAGGTTGCGCACGGATTTCGAGGCATACTAGGGTTATGCTAGTTTTCAACTGCACGATCGCGATCGGATGATCTCGGTCGTGAGATTAGGCTAGGTGGGCTTAGTAGCTATGCAGAGGGGGTGTTGGTCTGAGATGAGAGGGAGATTGGCGGCCCGACAATGAGATTTTTAAACACCGCAAAACGTCCGACGATAAACTAATGACGGTGCCGCTACAGTCGACCGTTCAGGTTTCAAACGAACTCCGATTGTGATGAAATTTGGCAGGAGGCCTAACCACATTAATATAAGACTGCACGCCAAGTTTCGACCCAATCCAAGAATATCTTATACGCACTTTCAAAAACAAGATTTTATTGATGTCGCAGGCACGTGCGTGTGTGGTTGGTCTCAAAACGGCAACGACAAAACGGAGAGAACCATCAGCTAATAACAGATGCACGTTTTGAAAACTGTGGGCAATGAAGTGTCGATGCAATGTGAATGATGTGATAATCAGTGCAATAAACAAACTAATCACACAGCGGCAATTAAATAAAAGGGGAATCTTCTAGAGCGTCGGTCTCGGGTTGTTATATCCCAGCTCCTCCTCCTCGGAAGAAGCTTATGGTTGATGCCTTGAAATCTCCTCCTAAGCCTCCTCCCAAGAAAAAGAAGGCCTTAGCTCAGAGAAAGACTACAAGGGACATTCCTGCAGCTGCCAAGGAGAAAGGCCCTGCATCCAGTGCCCTTGCTGTAGAGGGGGCAGTTCTCACGTAGCTCAGACCAACCGTGCCAATTCACAATGCTGCTCATCTAGGAGCAGAGGATATGAAGAAGAGGAAGGATGCCAGATTGAGGAAGTGGAAAGCTGTTGACCCATATGCTGTCAGAAGAAGAACTGTTGTTGATCCAGGGTTTCACACCAAGGAACAAGATTTTTATGACATTGTCATGTTTGAGAAGAGTCGAACTATCAGTGATATGAGCTATGTTGACCGGGCATATATCAAGGAGAATGAAGACTTCTTTCCCCATGTCCAAGAAAATTTTAGGCTAGCGGACATTGAAAAGTTTGTTGGAAAGGAGATGACCCCATGGAATGATGAGCTGATCATTCAATTTTACGTAGCTGTTCATTTCTATGGAGATGGTTCTTTGGTCTGGATGACAGATGGTCATAGGTACGAGCCTACGATTGATGAGTGGGCCACTATCATTGGTGCCCAAAGTAGGAAGATCGAGATGTTGATGTGTATTCTGAAGCAAAGAAGAGCCACAACTCTCTGGCCAATATGTACAAGCCAATTCCTCACAAGTATTTAGATAGTCACAAGATGGGCTCGGTGTACTTTTTGCAAGCAGGAATACCCACTACTAACACTATTCTGAGACACACCTTGATGCCTAAATCAGGTGATGTTAAGATGATCAGAGGACACTCCATCAACCTATTGCACCTTTTGGACACCCACACCAAATTCAGAGTGATGGACCTGGTAGTAGAGACTATCCGTAGGACTGCTGCTGATGAGAAGAGATCATGTGGATATGCCCCTTACATTTAGATGCTTATCAATGCCAAGCTAGGAAAACATGTGTATCTACTTGATCGTCCCCATGTGTCGGTGCACTAGAAATTGGGGTACTTGATCGTCCCCAGACTTGTGCACGGGCACCAGCAATCCACTTGGCAGCAATAGACGAAGAAGGACCGATGAGAAGAAAAACCCCAGGCTCGCCAAGACCACACCCCACCAAAGGTGTGAAGAACCAGCCCAGGCTACAAGGCCCCGACAAGCTCTCCTTGCCGGGAAGACTCGCAGGGCCCCGACAAGCTCTCCTTGCCAGGAAGATGACCAATGCCCCGGCAAGCCATCCTCGCCGGGAAGATAGGTTAGGCCGCAAGCAAGGACGCCAGGCCAGCAGGCTCCCTTCACCTGCCAGGTGTCCCTCCTGCTATAGTGCCACCGACCACCACCACTCCAGTGCATCCCTCATCCGCCAGCACAAAGCCCAAGTGTCAATGCACTTGGGTATGTGTCGAAGCCACCTTGATGCAGGTCAGGGGGCAGACAAGGCATTTACTGCCCCTCACACCGGAGTAGATAGATAAGCAGTGAACCCTATTCAGTATGCAACCCGTGAGGATACTATTGGTGACCCCTTTGCCTATGAAAGGAGGCCCAAAGCTCATTTCTAGGGGTTGGACCTCTTGGGGTTTAGACTCTTTGATCACCAGCTAATTACTGTAGCAAATAACCCTACAGTAAGCACCCGATACAAACAAAGCAGGAGTAGGGTTTTATGCGCCAAGCGGCCTGAACCTGGGTATTCGACCTTGCCGGTGAAGATCGCTAGTTCCGCTCTTGGCGCCACCTCTCTCCCTCCGCCGAACGATCAAGGGACCCTTAGAGTTTCCCATAGGTGTCATTTTCCCAACATCTTTGGCGCGCTAGGTAGGGGGGCTACTGAGAGCTTTTCCGCGGATTCGAGCAAGCTCCACACCAGATCTTGGGAAGTTGAGCGCACTGCCGCGGTTCCCCAAAGTGGAACGCAACGGTGGTCGCTCCACTTTGCTATGGCCTCCTAACGTCTGCGCAAGCGCGCCACTGCGCAAGCGCAGGCTAAGGAGGCAGAGACCCCGATCTCGATGACATCAGGTTGATGCGCTGCTCGAGGACAGTGCGTTGCTGTCGAGGGTGTGCCTGGGGGCTTCGACGAGGCGTCCGGCGCATACTCCCGCTGACGCACCTCCATAGAGTGATGCATAGCCGTCGAGGATGCGCCAACAGGTCCCTAAGCCCAGGCACGCACTCCAGCACAAACGTTTTCCCCCCTTTGGAAGCGTCGTGTCACCGCCGAAGATGCTCTCGGGGGCTCCGCCAGCATGGCTTGGCTAAAGAGAAAAAATAGTTATACTCCGGCAACCCCTTTCCTATACGATAGTCAAGGACTATCGGCAAAAACCTTGCCGGTGGGGAAGTTGTTGGGGGAGTATAACATCCTGCTTGCCGGGGATCTGAGGCCCCGACAAAAGATTCAGGCAACACGGGAAGAAGTACCGCGGCACAACATATAAGTGATAGAGATTCTAGATGAAGTTTTCGAGTAGATAGGTTGTTCCCTTTCTAGAAATCCCAATCTTTGTTTGAGAAACCTGCGCGCAGATGGAACCTTGTCAGGATCAGTGCACCTTGGCTTTGTTTCGAACTCGTTCAATGACCTGAATGGTCACAAAGCACCTTCACACTGTTTCGAACTTGTTCAACAGATCAAGCAGCTACGTAGCGCCTATTTCGCCTCGAGCCGTGCTTGACGATCTAATGCTTGCACTGAGTGCGGCGAGGAGTCTTGCCGGTAACGACCCCTACGACGAACTGCTAAGTATCCATTCCTCAAAGAACTAGCGGCAGGACCATTCATGCCGGCAAGCTTCCGAAAACGCAAAGGGCGTATCATGCAAAGAGGAGGATCAAGGACAAAGGAAACGACATTTAATTCATCTGTTTGAGGTTAACTCAGACATATTACATGGATGATTTTTACTACTCTAACCTATGATATTGTCTTTTGGCGAGGAACATGGTTGCCGGACGGAAGTTCAAGAAGACAAAAAGCGGCAAGGTCTCCGATGCAACCCAGGATGGCTCCTCCTGGACCAGTATTGCACGGAGCAGAACGGGGCCAGAAGGGATGGTGGAGCTGGGAACCAAGCGCCGCCCGGAATATGCGGCAGCGTCGGTTCTTCCAGCTCATCGGTCCCAACTCGGGAAGAGGAGAGCCGCGGATTGACGGTGATGGTGCGACCAACGGTTAGTCCGAGGTCAGATCCTCGTACCCAGGCTTAGCCTGCCAAGGGTGTGACCCGTAACCGCTGTCGCTACCGTCTGTCCAGTCCTCGTCGCCCTCGTGCGAGGAAGGGCTTTTAGTCCTGCTCGAGCTCTCTTCGCAGCAGCTGGGGCGCACACCTGAGCTCCCATATTTCTTGACGAAGAGCAGGTTGTCCGCCATCATCTGGAAGCGAAGAACGAGCCCATCCGAGAGATTATGGGCGCGAGCGAACCTCTTCCACCCGCGGCAAAGGAATAGGAGCCGAGTTCCCGGATGCTCCAAGGCCACCGGTACGGCGCTGTTGGCGCAACCATGCACCCGAAGCCACAACATCGGGAGCTTCTCTTTGCTCATCACCTTGGCGAAGGCGATAGGGTGTTGAAGCCGGGTCCTGATGCGGCCTTGTAGTTTGATGAGAAACTCCAACAGAGTCCTTTCAACATGAGTCCCGCGGGAACAAGCCTGGGAGAAGACGAGGTGCTCGAGTAGCATCCCGCCTTCTTCAGCCACGGCCTCCGCGGGGACCGCGGCCCCTCGCTGCTCCGCACCTCGGGCGCTCGGGCCGCCCTCCGCAGCTGCGGCTCCCTAAAGCTGTGGCATTATCCGAACGGGACCCTCTTGCCACCCTGACGGCCGATGGCGGCCGCCCTCGTCTCCTAGCCATGGTTAGGGGCGAGCGCCACCTGAAGCTAAAGAAGGCACTACAGAAACAAGCTGGGGATGCTGAGTGTTTCAGGAGTTGGATGGATGGGCAAAACCCCCTCGCAAACCTCCTAATTTATAGGGTGAGGCGCGGGGGCTAGCTCTCCTCACTCCAGAAACCGCTGACCCTCTCGCCCAACCACCCCCGATCATGGGCGAACAGGGAACCGCCCTACTATACCAATGCATGCAGGGGCGGCCCCTACCACGACTGCGACCTTTAAGGCCATGATCGCCTCTTGCCTGACCGTTACTGCGCATGCCTCCCGTGTGACAGTAATGCTTCGGGAGGTGGGACGGCCACTGTGCGCACGCCTCTCCACCTCGCGCGCTCAATACGTGACGTGAGGAAGGGCCACTTGCAACGGCTCCAAATTGCCAAGTACCCTGTCACACAAGCCCGTGCACCACTTTGGGCTTGGCCCAACGACGCCTCGCATACGTGTGTGGCCCAGGCCCGGGGGCTCCTGTCGGTGCACTAGAGATTGGGGTCTCCTGTGCCCCAGACTTGTGCACGTGCACCAGCAACCCACTTGGAGGCAATACACGAAGAAGGACCAACGGGAAGATAAACCCCAGGCTCTCCAAGACCACACCCCACCAAAGGTGTGAAGAACCAGCCCATGCAACAAGGCCCCGGCAAGCCCTCCTTGCTGGGAAGACCCACAAGGCCCAGACAAGCCCTCCTTACCGGGAAGACTCGTAGGGCCCCGGCAAGCCCTCCTTGCCGGGAAGATGACTAAGGCCCCGGAAAGCCATCCTCGCCGGGAAGATGGGTTAGGCCGTAGGCAAGGACGCTAGGCCGACAGGTTCCCTTCACCCGCTAGGTGTCCCTCCTGGCACAAAGCCTAGTTGTCAATACACTTGGGTATGTGTCGAAGCCACCTTGATGCAAGTCAGGGGGCCAGACAAGGCATTTACTGCCCCTGACACCACAGTAGATAGATAAGCGGTAAACCCTGTTCACTATGCAACCCGTGAGGACACTTTTGGTGACCCCTTTGCCTATCAAAGGAGGCCCAAAGCTCATTTCTAGGTCTTGGACCGCTTGGGGTTTAGAATCTTTGATCACCGGCTAATTACTATAGCAAATAACCCTATATTAAGCACCCAATACAAACAAAGCAGGAGTAGGGTTTTATCCGCCAAGCAGCCCGAACCTGGGTAAACAACAGTGCCGGTGCTAATCGCTAGTTCCGCTCTTGGCGCCATCTCTCTCCCTCCGGCAAACGATCAAGGGACCCATGGAGTTTCCCATAGTGACGTTTTCCCGACACCATGTACCTCTCGAGCCAGAGTTTGTGGACAATGAAGTGGTAATGAATGACAATGATCCCAGCTCAGCTGCAGCAATAATAGCAGCACAACAGCAGAAGCTGAGGCTGCTAGAAATAGGCCACCACCAGTCCCACACCTCAAAACTCAAGCTAAGCAAATGGCATTTCTAGTTAGCTCTATCCAAGGCATGGAGAAGAATATCCAGGAGATACTGCAAAGCCAGAAAAGCCTTGGGGGAGTCGTGGAAACAAAGTTTCATAACATGGATGCGAAGGTTACTGAGTTGACCGTTATAGTAAAACAACTTCAACATGAAGTTGACTCAGTGGAGATCCCGCACTCAGATGATGAAGATGATGATGATGATGAAGAGTCTCCTCCTCCCACTACCACACGGTTCAGCACTCAGCTTAGATCAGCTGATGTTCCTGCTCGGGAGACAATACAAACATCTTCAGCTCAAGCATGAGCACCTTCAGCACTAGCTCTAGCTCCAGCACCTCGAGTATCAACTCCTCGAGCTCCAAGAAACTTAGTTGATGCCTTCGTGGACGCTCTTCCGTCAACTCTGTCACCAGCTACCAAGAGAGATGAGTAGCTCTATTCTTTTTGAACTTTTTGGTAACTTATTGCCAATGGGGGATAAATGTATATATCATTGACTTCGAGAGAGAGAGAGAGAGAGCCTTTGACTTTATTTTCTCTCATTTGTCTTAAAACACTTTGGTCCTTTGGATGACTTTATCCTGTTATCCGTGTTTGATCGCTTTGCTTGGTTGATACTACATTATTATCTTTTTAGCTATCCATGTGATGATCATTCACTTATCTTGTTGGTGTCATGTGCATTGGTATTCATTCTTATCTTGTATGCGCACCACCAAGATGTATGTGACATGGAACAGTGACCCATGATCCTAATAGATCGTGCATTTCCATTCAAACGCAAATTTTAAATAATGCACAAATTTACGGGGAGCTCTTGCTTTTTCACATACTTCTCAAAGCGTCAATGCTAATCATTGATTATATCTTTTGTCGAAGCTTTGATCTATATATTGTTATCAATTACCAATAAGGGGGAGATTGAAAGCACAATTGCTCCCTAGGGTGGTTTTGATAATTGATCACAACATAAGCAACATTGGACTAATATGTTTTCCAAGTATATTTCAGAAAAGTTCAAAAGACGCTATGGCCAAAGGATTATGTGGAGATGTCCCTTGATGCAAGAAAGGAATAATATTGGCTCAAGCTTCAAGCTAGAAGACTCTTTGTCACGCCGTGTTTTCACCTCACCTTATCTTTCTTTCAAAATTTGGTATAAATTAAAACTTTCTAAGTGAATGCTATGAGTGCCTTGAGTGTCATTACTGTATGTGTGCTGGTGAGTACATCTCAAAAAAACTGTTTTTATAAAATAATATTTCCATAAAAACCCTTCTTAATTATTTTGGTAAACCAAAACCTTGCTTTGGGGTTTGCAGTACAAGTCCATGAATTTAAGGGAGTGCCTTCACCCAAAGATTGTATTTTGATTATAATATTAATATAACTCTTCAAAATCATGAAATGATTATTTTTAAGGCTAGAAATGGTATTTTTGGGTGAAAATTTATTTTTCTACCTTAGAAAAATCTAAGAAAATTAGGGAATACCCATAGGACATATATTTTCCATACATAAGAGTTTCAACCCCTAGTCTTGTTCAAAATATTTAGGCAAACCTTTAAAATCAATTCTGTCTATTTTGACCTTTTGAAATATTTCCAAATGAAATATTCTCAATAAATTCTTAGAAAATTCTAGCATGTTCCACATGCTACACTTGATGAGCATGCCAAGGTTCACCTCCATCCAAGGTGATTTGATTCACCAAATAATTGAGAAACCCTTCTGTCCAGAATCAAGTTGGAGCAACTCTACATTGCCAAGTTTGTCCATTTGGTCTCAAACTTTGCAGGAGTGTCAATACCCCAAATAAGAAGATCATGCCAAGAATTGGATTTGTGAGAATTGATTTGCTCACATCTTCTCACAAGAATGCAGCTCTGCCCATTTGAGGGTATTTTCAAGTTTACATTGTCAAACTTGTCCAATAGAGCTCAAAATTTGGTAGCGCCTCCTTATTATATCCAAAACGAAATCCTGTTAACTTTGAATGCATTTGGAGGAGGTTAACTTCCTCAAACATGCTACAAAAACCTTCTGCCAGATTTGAAAAACAACATCTAGAACCCACCACACTTACTCCCTTCGCTCCAAACTCATGTCACAAATTGCCTATGCCCCTCCACAACTGTAGACGAGAGGCCTAACACTAGTTCGATGAGAGAGAGCCAAAATCTCCACTTTAGCTCCTTAATCAAGGCTGACAACACCACTTTACCTCTCTCCCCTTGCCACACTTGATTCTTCTCAGTTCCTAGCATCCAAGGAGCATCTACTCCAACTCCCAGACAACCCAGGCACGACCAAGACGCGCCAGAGTGCGCCAGCATGCTGTGGCATGCCAAAGCTGTGCTCTGGATGCGCTACAAGGCGCACTAGAGCCCTAGGGGACCAACGCCAACCAGTTCTCGCCTCCACCCGTTGTCCCTGTTTGACCACACCAACGACCGAGTCCAGGGCAGCGCCAGGCCCCTCTTCTCCCCTTTCCTCTACCCCTCGCGACGCGTGCCCGCGCGCGGCCGAAACGTCCAGAACAACCCCACCACCTCGACACGCCAAGAGACTGCCCCCGCTCCTCGTGTAGATGTTGCGCACTCCTAAACCATGTCCGGAATACCATGGTTTCGCACTCGAGCTCTCTCTCCCCGCATGCCGCCGCAGCAAAACTACCGGCGCACCACCGTTTGGCGACTCGTCGCCCGCCTATTTAAAGGCTCCCCCCGCACTATCTCGCTCCACCAGAACCTCCCTCTCCACTCCAACCGACCACCCCGGGCACCCCCTTGAGCTAAGAGAGCCCCGGTACTCGAGATCGATCGAGGCACCGCCGTATCGGGGCTCCGTCAATCTTGGGCTACAGGCCCGCTCCCGAGCTCCTTTCACTTCCCCTGTGACCGCAAAGACCTCCCGAGCCTCCTCCACCACTTCCTCGTCCTTCTCCCCACTCGGAGAACCGTTCCCAGCACCTTCCCGAAAGGCCTCCACCGTGGCTTCATCATCGCCGGTGACTCAGGCCATATCCATCGACCCCTCGACCCCCATCTGGTAGGTGGAGGTGCCACGAGTCCATTCTCGTGCTCACCTGGTCTCGAGAACCCTGGAGCTGCTGCCGGTGAACCGCCCACTTCCCCGTCCTTCTCCCCGACAGGAGGACCCACATGTTGGTGGCCTCTCCCCCCCTCTCTCTCCTCTCTGTCTTTGGCCACAGGGGCCTGCGCATCAGGTTTGAACCTCACGGCACGTGCGTGCCTGGGCTGGCTGGCTGGCTCGCTGGCCGAGCCAGGCCAGTTAGCTGGCCCTTTTCCTATATTTGAATTCTATTTTTTAAAAATAAATCCACCGGATTAATTTCTTATCCAAACTTAAATATATTTCCACCATAATTTTTTAAAATTGTGTAGTACTTAACAGTACTGTTTGTGGAATTTTTATGAAAACTTTTATGCACAGGTTTATTTTAAAACCTAGTTTAACTATTTTAACTCTTGTTAAAAAGACTTTAAAAATACTTTATCGTTCCAAAACCAGAAACAAATGCTTTTGTAAATAAAAATAGGATTTGATAGAATAGGGTAAAATTTTGGATCTGAGTTTGTATTGTGTTTTTAGTTGTGGTCCTTATTATTATTATTGCTATTACGATGATAGATCACGCGTTTGACGAAGGACTTGGACCCGAAGACCTCGAGGAACCCGGATACCTAGCTGATCAAGGCCAGCAACCCTTTGATGATGTGTGAGAAAGTACTTAGGGCATGCCATGTTGAATACTTTATTCCGATGCATATGATCATGATTAATCGTTACACCCTCGGTATGGTGTTACCGATGGCTCCTCTGGAGCACTTGCATTTGAGTATGACCTTACCATCTATGAGGGTCATGCTGACAAAAGTTGACTGGTAGATAGTAGTGCTACGCATAGGATAAGCATATGCATGGTGATGGTAACACAAAGTAGATATCAAAGGTTTTTCAAAATCCCTGTTGGGTGCCACTAATGCCCGAGTGTGATGGTGTTGAACCGGATGACCACTTGAGAAAGAAGTGGAAGTGTTTGTGTGTGTGGTTTTAGAAATGGGATTAGATTTAAGATTTGCTGACCATGCCAACCTTACATGTGCGTCCACGATACCCTAATAAGGGAACGTGGCTTCGTTGATTACTCTGGTTGTGCTAGCAAAGAGCCCGCATTACTAGTGGAGGGAGTGATATGGTCACTCTCGTGACGGGGTCATGCTAGGTAGGCTGACTATGTCATTTTTACGTGTTCCGGGCACACCATTGGTACCTCATGGATGATACGGTCTAGAGTTGGTGCTCGTAAGACATGCATCATGTGCGCTGGGTACCAATCGAGTGGACTATTTGTCTAGTGTCGTCAGGGGAAAGGCAATGATCGGGTACTTACCTCGGGTATGTTATATACTTCGAGTTGTGGATGACACGGAAGTTTCCCGGATCTCGTGGGTACAACGCGCAACCTCTAAAGAGTGTAGAAATATTCGAATAGTTGTGTCCACGGTCAAGGACAGTTGGGTAATTCCGCTTAGACTACGTCCAGTCGTTTCCGCACAAACCAAGTGTGCGTGTGTATAAAGGTGTTACATGAGAAAGTAAATACCTGGGTCAAGTCTGGTGACTTGACATGGAGGCTGAACTTGAGGTGTTCATCCCTCAGAAAATTTATGTTGAAATCTATAATATGTTCTTACGGTTGCTATTTACCTAGTGATGCAACACCATCTAACCACTTGACCATGTTTCTGCTTTAATAAAAACCTGCTTACTTTAAGGTTGCATTATACTTCCTATTACACTCAATTGCATAAACCGCATCATGGGCTGTTTGCGAGTACATTCAAAGTACTCAATTGCTTGCCACTGGTTATTTTATTGACGAGACATGGAGGAACCAGAATATGGAGAAGAATTCGACGTCGAAGACGTACACACGAACTAGGACGCTTCCCAGTCAGAATGCATGTTGGTTAAGGCTTATGGCACAGGTTCACGTTTACTACCAAGATTTCTGCTATTACTTGTGTTGGTGTGATTGGCCTTCATGGACCTATAGATGTAAACTTGACCATAATGGTCATTATCTGTATCAGACGTTATTCATGGATGTAAGACTCTTGTTATTCAGTATCTCTGTGTTCGGTGAGCATTGATCTCTGGGATCACTGTGCACGTTCATTTCGTGGTCTCGACTCGTAAGTCGGGGTCCCCACAGAGCTGGTATCAGAGCCATCCTGACTGTAGGAAGCCTTAGATAGCATGGACGTTAGTCGGGACAAATAGCACACTCAGTCCTTACACTTGGCGAATCATACACCCTTATAGCCTTCCCATACCATTCACAACTTTCTGGCCCCTCTTCTAAAAACCTTGTCGACGGCCGTCGTACTTGAGACACTCATGGAAACTGCTTTCCCGTACTTCTGGGGGACAGCTTGGAGAAGTGTAAAGTACACCGAACACCCGTTTACCTCTACCACGAGCACTGGGTTAATGCCAGCACAAAAGAATTCCACATGGATGTGATTGTGAAGGCAAACGAGTCTCCAACTAGTTGGTTGTTTGAAGGGCCATAGATGGAGACTCTGGTATTGCCAGTTGCGACGGCAGCACGAGAAGCCCTCGTTCACATCAACGACTTTCTTCCAGGGATGGCTGATGAGCCGGCTACCCGCCACCTGCCTTTTGTTAAGGATGAGGCTGACTAGAGTTAAACGCTAAACCCATCCCCACACGAAGGGACGCCACTCAGGTTTCAGACCTACTTCAGCCTCTATGCTGACAACCTAGTTCACAACCTGATTAAGGAGTTAGTCATGCTTCGCCAAGAACTCCATCATGTCCAATAGCTACTCCGTCAAGAAATAAGGAGCACTCAGAGGACAGCATGCTGTCGCATTCAGAGGAGGAATACCACCACATAAGGCCACCCTTGTTCGCAGTCGCCGCATGACCGCCGAGGAGTATACATGGCTCCTCACTGCTTCTCCGACAAAGCGCCGTCATGATAGACTTATTCTTTCCCCCACACCCTTGAAGGGAGATGGTGCCCGCACAGATGATGACACAAAAGAAGACCCTGAGGAGCGTGAGTATGAGACCGAGCAATCCACCACTTAGGATGGATGTCTTAGGGCAAGCTAGGAGTTCACATGCGAAGTCGAGTCCGTGTAATGGTTCATATGAAACCATGTATGCTTGTAGTGCGTGCTTTATGTTTGTGTCTCGATGCAAGCCGTGCTTTTCCCTAGGCAACATGTAAGCGACTACATCGCTTATCTTAATTAATGTATTTGCATAGGGTTCTTCGACCCTCCTTGTTTGACACACTTGCACCATACCAAATCCCCCTTATGTAGGCACGTTTCTCCCTTATGCTTTCCTCTTGACCATTTTGGGATATTGACGTGACTGCTACTCGCACCAGTACCTTTGGCCACCCCAGCAGTGGTGAATCTAGCCAGTAGCCAGGATTCGGTGGGTCTGCACAAGCTGGAGTTCACCAGGAGCAGCTGCAAGGCGACATTCCCCCGCCACCGCCTCCTCCGGAGAACCTAACTGTGGCTCAGTTCCTCCAGGCTCTCCTAGAGGAACTCCAAGCCAACAACGCCGCTATACAGTAGATAGCTCATGCCCTAGTGAACAACCCGCCGCATGGCAGAAAAGGCAAGGGTCGCTCCACTCTGTCGGAGTTCATGAGGACTAGGCCTCCAATATTCACTAAGACAACTGAGCCCCTGGATGCCGATGACTGGATCCGCACCATTGATTACCTTCTCGCGCTGGTTAAATGCACCGACGACCGTGAAAAGGTTCTCTATGCCCCTCTCACTGTCTCGGAGGCACTGCCAGGGCTTGGTGGGACTGGTTCCAAATCATGCAAGGTGCGCAGGTTATCACTTAGGTTGTCTTCAAGGACGGGTTCCGCGATGCTCACATTCCCCCGAGAATGTCGGAATTAGGGCTCCGCAAAACCCGAAGGATTCGAACACTGGGGCATGTACGAAGATCTGTCTCAGCTCGACCTTACCTAGCCCGCTACTCGATGGAAACAATGAAGGACTCACTCGATGCCGAGGGTAGCTCAGAACACAATAGTTTACCCAGGTTCGGGCCGTTGCGAAGCGTAAAACCCTAGTATTGCTTTTGGTGGATTGCCTCTTGCGGAGGTGGTGGATGAACCAGTACAATGCTCTCGAGCCTCCGGAGGCCAAGTGGCTCGGTGTATTGCCCTACGGTTGGAATAAACTCCCCTCTACCAAGTGATCTACCCTTTCTATTTATAGCGGAGGCCCGGGTCCTCTTCCCTCATAGCTTCGACGGGAAGGGATCCCACATCGGCCAATTTTGAAGGGGAACACGGGAACATGCTCCCCTGCCGAAAGGCGGTCTTCGCCTGCGAAGTAATTGTCTGCGCTACAGGGACGGGCCCGAGGATGACGTTTGCCATACTAGCGGGCGGCGGCGTCTTCCTTGCACTAGAAGGGAAACCTTTGGAAGAGGCCTTTGGAACCCGTGTACGTTCCCACCTCCTTTGCACAAAAGGGGTAACTACCCCATCCCGCCATCTACTATTTGCCTGTCCTTTCCTCGTGTCACCCTTGACACCTGAAGCCCGGCCTTGCCTCGGAATATCCACTGCTCCGGAGGGGTCCTGAGGGGGCTCCCTGTCGGTTTTGACGCTGCTCCTCCTCGTGAGGCTTGGCCCCTCACGAGGGCCTTACCCTGAACGATGTCGGGCCCGTTGGTTTGTTTTGGTGAGGTGGGCCCGCCCTGGGCGACAAGCAAGCAGGTCTGGGTACCCCATTCCCACAACGCCGACAGTAGCCCCCGGGCCCGTGGAGTGCTCGGGTTGGCTTCGGGGCGGAGCCTCGGGAGGCATCATGAGGCGTTGTGGGCCCTCAAATGCTTATGGGCCAGGCCGACGCGCGTCACACGGATGGTGTCGGATCCTCCTTGACCTCTATCTCTGCCCCCCTTATTAGGTGCCCTGCTTGTAGCTTCGTTGCCTTATTGTTGGAAATATGCCCTAGAGGCAATAATAAATTAGTTATTATTATATTTCTTTGTTCATGATAATCGTTTATTATCCTTGCAATAATTGTATTGATTGGAAACACAATACTTGTGTGGATACATAGACAAAACACTGTCCCTAGTAAGCCTCTAGTTGACTAGCTCGTTGATCAAAGATGGCCAAGGTATCCTGGCCATAGGCAAGTGTAGTTACTTGATAACGGGATCACATCATTAGGAGAATCATGTGATGGACTAGACCCAAACTAATAGACATAGCATGTTGATCGTGTCATTTTGTTGCTACTGTTTTCTGCGTGTCAAGTATTTGTTCCTATGACCATGAGATCATATAACTCACTGACACCGGAGGAATGCTTTGTGTGTATCAAACGTCGCAACGTAACTGGGTGACTATAAAGATGCTCTACAGGTATCTCTGAAGGTGTTAGTTGAGTTAGTATGGATCGAGACTGGGATTTGTCACTCCGTGTGACGGAGAGGTATCTCGGGGCCCACTCGGTAATACAACATCACACACAAGCCTTGCAAGCAATGTGACTTAGTGTAAGTTGCGGGATCTTGTATTACGGAATGAGTAAAGAGACTTGCCGGTAAACGAGATTGAAATAGGTATGCGGATACTGACGATCGAATCTCGGGCAAGTAACATACCGAAGGACAAAGGGAATGACATACGGGATTATATGAATCCTTGGCACTGAGGTTCAAATGGTAAGATCTTCGTAGAATATGTAGGATCCAATATGGGCATCCAGGTCCCGCTATTGGATATTGAATGAGGAGCCTCTCGGGTCATGTCTACATAGTTCTCGAACCCGCAGGGTCTGCACACTTAAGGTTCGACGTTGTTTTATGCGTATTTGAGTTATATGGTTGGTTACCGAATGTTGTTCGGAGTCCCGGATGAAATCACGGATGTCACGAGGGTTTCCGGAATGGTCCGGAAACGAAGATTGATATATAGGATGACCTCATTTGATGACCGGAAGGTTTTCGGAGTTACCGGGAATGTACCGGGAATGACGAATGGGTTCCGGGTGTTCACCGGGGGGGGGGGGGGGGGGGCAACCCACCCCGGGGAAGCCCATAGGCCTTGGGGGTGGTGCACCAGACCTTAGTGGGCTGGTGGGACAGCCCAAGAAGGCCCTATGCGCCATAGGAAGAAAATCAAAGAGAAAAGAAAAAAAGGAGGAGGTGGGAAAGGTAAGAAGGACTCCACCTTCCAAACCAAGTTGGATTCGGTTTGGAAGGGGAGACCTTCCCCCCTTTGGCTCGGCCGACCCCCTTGGGGCTCCTTGAGCCCCAAGGCAAGGCCCCCCTCTCCCACCTATATATGCGAAGGTTTTAGGGCTGATTTGAGACAACTTTTCCATGGCAGCCCGACCACATATCTCCATGGTTTTACCTCTAGATCGCGTTTCTGCGGAGCTCGGACGGAGCCCTGCTGAGATAAGATCATCACCAACCTCCGGAGCGCCGTCACGCTGCCGGAGAACTCATCTACCTCTCCGTCTCTCTTGCTGGATCAAGAAGGCCGAGATCATCGTCGAGCTGTACGTGTCCTGAACGCGGAGGTGCCGTCCGTTCGGCACTAGATCGTGGGACTGATCGCGGGACGGTTCGCGGGGCGGATCGAGGGACGTGAGGACGTTCCACTACATCAACCGCGTTTCTTAACGCTTCTGCTGTGCGGTGTACAAGGGTACGTAGATCGAATATCCCCTCTCGTAGATGGACATCACCATGATAGGTCTTCGTGCGCGTAGGAAATTTTTTGTTTCCCATGCGACGTTCCCCAACAGTGGCATCATGAGCTAGGTTCATGCGTAGATGTCTTCTCGAGTAGAACACAAAAGTTTTTTTGGGCGGTGATGTGCGTTTTTCTGCCCTCCTTAGTCTTTTCTTGATTCCGCGGTATTGTTGGATCGAAGCGGCTCGGACCGACATTACTCGTACGCTTACGAGAGACTGGTTTCATCGCTACGAGTAACTCCGTTGCTCAAAGATGATTGGCGGGTGTCAGTTTCTCCAACTTTAGTTGAATCGGAATTGACCGAGGAGTTCCTTGGATGAGGTTAAATAGCAATTCATATATCTCCGTTGTGGTGTTTACGTAAGTAAGATGCGATCCTACTAGATACCCATGGTCACCACGTAAAACATGCAACAACAAAACTAGAGGATGTCTAACTTGTTTTTGCAGGGTATGCTTGTGATGTGATATGGCCAACGATGTGATGTGATATATTGGATGTATGAGATGATCATGTTGTAATAGTTAATATCGACTTGCACGTCGATGGTACGGCAACCGGCAGGAGCCATAGGGTTGTCTTTAAACTAACGTTTGTGCTTGCAGATGCGTTTACTATATTGCTAGGACGTAGCTTTAGTAGTAATAGCATGAGTAGCACGACAACCACGATGGCGACACGTTGATGGAGATCATGATGATGGAGATCATGGTGTGACGCCGGTGACAAGAAAATCGTGCCGGTGCTTTGGTGATGGAGATCAAGAAGCGCATGATGATGGCCATATCATGTCACTTATGAATTGCATGTGATGTTAATCCTTTTTGCACCTTATCTTGCTTAGAACGACGGTAGCATTATGAGGTGATCTCTCACTAAAATTTCAAGACGAAATTGTGTTCTCCCCGACTGTGCACCGTTGCGACAGTTCTTCGTTTCGAGACACCACGTGATGATCGGGTGTGATAGACTCAACATTCACATACAACGGGTGCAAAACAGTTGCACACGCAGAACACTCGGGTTAAGCTTGACGAGCCTAGCATGTGCAGACATGGCCTCGGAACACATGAGACCGAAAGGTCGAGCATGAATCGTATAGTTGATATGATTAGCATAGAGATGCTTACCACTGAAACTATTCTCGACTCACGTGATGATCGGACTTGAGATAGTGGATTTGGATCATGTACCACTCAAATGACTAGAGAGATGTACTTTTTGAGTGGGAGTTCTTAAGTAATATGATTAATTGAACTAATTGTCATGAACATAGTCTAATGGTCTTTGCGAATTACGATGTAGCTTGCGCTATAGCTCTACTGTTTTTATATGTTCCTAGAGAAAATTTACTTGAAAGTTGATAGTAGCAAACTTTGAAGAGGATTGTCCTCGTTGCTGCGCAGAAGGCTTATGTCCTTAATGCACCACTCGGTGTGCTGCACCTCGAGCGTCGTCTGTGGATGCTGTGAACATCCGACATACACGTTTTTGATGACTACACGATAGTTCAGTGCAAAATACTTAATGGCTTAGAAGCAAGGCACCGAAGACGTTTTGAAACGTTACAGAACATAAGTGATGTTCTAAAGAGATGAAATTGTGATTTCATGCTCATGCCCTTGTTGAGAGGTACGAGACCTCCGACAAGATTCTTTGTCCACAAAGTAAAGGAGAAAAGCTCAATCGTTGAGCGTGTGCTCAGATTGTCTGAGTACGACAATCACTTGAATCAAGTGGGAGTTAATCTTCCAGATGAGATAGTGATGGTTCTCTAAAGTCACTGCCACCAAGCTGTGAGAGCTTCGTGATGAACTATAACATATCAAGGATAGATACAATGATCCTTGAGCGATTCGCGGTGTTTGACACTGCGAAAGTAGAAATCAAGAAGGAGCATCAATAGTTGATGGTTTGTAAAACCACTAAGTTTCAAGAAAGGCAAGGGCTAGAAGGGATACTTCGTGAAACGGCAAAACAGTTGCTGCACTAATGAAGAGACCCAAGATTAAACCCAAACCCGAGACTAAGTGCTTCTGTAATGAGGGGAACAGTCACTGAGGCGGAGCAACTCTAGATACTTGGTAGATAAGAAGGCTGGCAAAAGTCGAAAGAAGTATATTTGATATACATGATGTTGATGTGTACTTTACTAGTACTCCTAGTAGCATGAGGGTATTGGATACCCATTCGGTTGCTAAGTGATTAGTAACACGAAATGAAAGCTACGGCATAAACGGAGACTAGCTAAAGGCGAGGTGACGATACGTGTTGGAAGTGTTTCCAAGGTTGATATGATCAAACGTCGCACGCTCCCTCTACCATCGGGATTGGTGTTAAACCTAAATAATTGTTATTTGGTGCTTGCGTTAAGCATGAACATGATTGGATCGTGTTTATAGCAATACAATTATTCATTTAAAGAGAATAATGGTTACTCTATTTTCTTGAATAATCACCTTCAGTGGTTTACTGAATCTCGATCGTAGTGTTACACATGTTCATGATATTGGTGCCAAAAGATACGAGGAAATGATGATAGTACCACTTACTTGTGGCACTACCGCTTGAGTCATGTTGGTATAAATTGCATGAAGAGGCTCCATGCTGATGGATATTTATACTCACTTGATTTTGAATCACTAGTGACATCCAAATCATACCACATGAGCAAGGCCTCGTTTTCATTAAGATGAAATAAGATAGTAACTTGTTGGAAGTGATACATTTTGATGTATGCACTCCAATGGGTGCTGAGGCACGCAGTGGATATCATTATGTTCTTACTTCAATGACGAATTGAGTAGATACTAGAGTATTTGCTTAATGAATCACAAGTCTGAAATATTGAAAAGTTTAATTCTGTTTCGGAGTGAAGTTCGTCGTAACAAGAGGATAAACTGTCTACGATATGATCATAGAAATGAATATCTGAGTTACGAGTTTTGGTACGCAGTTAAGACAATGTGGAAATTGTTTCGCAGTTCATGCCACCTAGAACATCATAGTGTGATGATGTGTCTGAACGTCATAGCCACACACTATTTGGTACGATGCATGCTATGATGTCTCTTATCGAATTACCACTATCGTTTATGGGTTAAGCATTAGAGACAACCGCATTCACTTTAAATAGGGTACCACGTATTTCCGTTGAGATGACACAGTATAGACTGAGGTTTAGAGAAATCTAAACTGTTGTTTCTTGAAAGTTTGGGGTTTCGACACTTATGTGAAAAACTTTCAGTCTGATAAGCTCGAACCCAAAGCGGATAAATGCATCTTCATAGGATATCCAAAACAGTTGGGTACATCTCCTATCTCAGATCCGAAAGCAAAGTGTTTGTTTCTAGAAACGGATCCTTTCTCGAGGAAAGGTTTCTCTCGAAAGAATTGAGTGGGAGGGTGGTAGAACTTGATGAGGTTATTGAACCATCACTTCGACCAGTGTGTAGCAGGGCGCAGGAAGTTGTTCCTGTGGCACCTACACCAATTGAAGTGAAAGCTGATGATGGTGATCATCGAGCATCGGATCAAGTTACTATAAGCCTCGTAGGTTGACAAGGACGCGTACTACTACAGAGTGGTACGGTAACCCTGTCTTGAAGGTCATGTTGTTGAGCAACAGTGAACCTACGAGTTATGGAGAAAGCAATGGTGGGCCCAGATTCCGACAAATGGCTGGAAGCCATGAAATCCGAGAGAGGATCCATGTATGAAAACAAAGTGTAGACTTTGGAAGAACTACTTGATGGTCATAGCACTATTGAGTAAAGATGGATCTTTAAAAGGAAGACAGACGATGATAGTGATAAGTCACTATTAAGAAAAGCTCGACTTGTCGCAAAGATGTTTCCGACAAGATCAAACAGTTGACTATGATGAGACTTTCTCACTCGTAGCGATGCTAAAAGTCTGTTAGAATTATGTTAGTTGTTGTTGCATTATTTATCAAATATTGCATGTAGGATGTCAAAACATTGTTTCCTCGACGGTTTCCTTGAGCAAACATTGTATGAGATACAACCATGAGGTTTTGTCGATCCTAAAGATACTAGCAAGTATGCAAGCTCCAGCGATCCTTAAATGGACTGGTGCAAGCATCTCGGAGTTGGAATATACACTTTGATGAGATGATCAAGGATTTTGGGTTTGTACAAGGTTTATGAGAAACTTGTATTTCCAAAGAAGTGAGTGGGAGCACTATATAATTTCTAATAAGTATATGTGGTTGACATATTGTGGATCAGAAGTAATGTAGAATTTCTGTAAAGCATACAAGGTTGTTTGAAAGGAGTTTTCAAAGGAATACCTCGATTGAGCTACTTGAATGTTGAGCATCAAAGATCTATGGAGATAGATCGAAAGCGCTTAATGGAAGTTTCAACAAGATGCATGCCTTGACAAGTTTTGAAGGAGCTCAAAATAGATCAGCAAAGAAGGAGTTCTTGGTTGCGTTGTAAGGTGTGAATTTGAGTAAGACTCAAAACCCGACCACGGCAGAATAAAGAGAATAGACGAAGGTGGTCTTCTATGGCTTAGCCGTAGACTCTAAAGTATGCCATGCTGAGTACCGCATCTGATGTGTGCCTTGCAACAAGTCTGTTGAGAGGTACAGAGAGTGATCCATGATTGAATCACCAGCAGCGGTCAAAATTTATCCTTAGTAACTGATGGACTAAGGAATTTTTCTCGATTATGGAGGTGGTTAAAGAGTTTGTCGTAAAGGGTTACGTCGATGTAAGCTTTGACACTAATCCGAATAACTATGAGTAGTGAAACGGATTCATATAGTAGAGTAGATATTTGGAGTATTTCCGAATAGCACATAGTAGCAGCATCTATAAGATGACAAAAAGATTTGTAAAGAACACACGGATCTGAAAATTTCAGAACCGTTGACTAAAACCTCTCTCATGAGCAAGACGTGATCAGACCCCATAACTATATGGGTGTTGGATTCGTTGGAATCACATGGTGATGTGAACTAGATTATTGACTCTAGTGCAAGTGGGAGACTGTTGGAAATATGCCCTAGAGGCAATAATAAATTAGTTATTATAATATTTCTTTGTTCATGATAATCGTTTATTATCCATGCTATAATTGTATTGATTGGAAACACAATACTTGTGTGGATACATAGACAAAACACTGTCCCTAGTAAGCCTCTAGTTTACTAGCTCGTTGATCAAAGATGGCCAAGGTTTCCTGGCCATAGGCAAGTGTTGTTACTTGATAACGGGATCACATCATTAGGAGAATCATGTGATGGACTAGACCCAAACTAATAGACGTAGCATGTTGATCGTGTCATTTTGTTGCTACTGTTTTCTGCGTGTCAAGTATTTGTTCCTATGACCATGAGATCATATAACTCACTGACACCAGAGGAATGCTTTGTGTGTATCAAACGTCGCAACGTAACTGGGTGACTATAAAGATGCTCTACAGGTATCTCCGAAGGTGTTAGTTGAGTTAGTATGGATCGAGACTGGGATTTGTCACTCCGTGTGACGGAGAGGTATCTCGGGGCACACTCGGTAATACAACATCACACACAAGCCTTGCAAGCAATGTGACTTAGTGTAAGTTGCGGGATCTTGTATTACGGAACGAGTAAAGAGACTTGCCGGTAAACGAGATTGAAATAGGTATGCGGATACTGACGATCGAATCTCGGGCAAGTAACATACCAAAGGACAAAGGGAATGACATACGGGATTATATGAATCCTTGGCACTGAGGTTCAAACGATAAGATCTTCGTGGAATATGTAGGATCCAATATGGGCATCCAGGTCCCGCTATTGGATATTGACCGAGGAGTCTCTCGGGTCATGTCTACATAGTTCTCGAACCCGCAGGGTCTGCACACTTAAGGTTCGACGTAGTTTTATGCGTATTTGAGTTATATGGTTGGTTACCGAATGTTGTTCAGAGTCCCGGATGAAATCACGGATGTCACGAGGGTTTTCGGAATGGTCCGGAAACGAAGATTGATATATAGGATGACCTCATTTGATTACCGGAAGGTTTTTCGGAGTTACCCGGAATGTACTGGGAATGACGAATGGGTTCCGGGTGTTCACCGGGGGGGGGGGGGGCAACCCACCCCGAGGAAGCCCATAGGCCTTGGGGGTGGCGCACCAGCCCTTAGTGGGCTGGTGGGACAGCCCAGGAAGGCCCTATGCGCCATAGGAAGAAAATCAAAGAGAAAAGAAAAAAAAGGAGGAGGTGGGAAAGGGAAGAAGGACTCCACCTTCCAAACCAAGTTGGATTCGGTTTGGAAGGGGAGACCTTCCCCCCTTTGGCTCGGCCGACCCCCTTGGGGCTCCTTGAGCCCCAAGGCAAGGGCCCCCCTCTCCCACCTATATATACGGAGGTTTTAGGGCTGATTTGAGACAACTTTGCCACGGCAGCCCGACCACATATGTCCACGGTTTTACCTCTAGATCGCGTTTCTGCGGAGCTCGGGCGGAGCCCTGCTGAGATAAGATCATCACCAACCTCCGGAGCGCCGTCACGCTGCCAGAGAACTCGTCTACCTCTCCGTCTCTCTTGCTGGCTCAAGAAGGCCGAGATCATCGTCGAGCTGTACGTGTGCTGAACGCGGAGGTGCCGTCCGTTCGGCACTAGATCGTGGGACTGATCGCGGGACGGTTCGCGGGGCGGATCGAGGGACGTGAGGACGTTCCACTACATCAACCGCGTTTCTTAACGCTTCTGCTGTGCGGTCTACAAGGGTACGTAGATCAAATATCCCCTCTCGTAGATGGACATCACCATGATAGGTCTTCGTGCGCATAGGAAATTTTTTGTTTCCCATGCGATTTTCCCCAACACTTATGGCTTTCCTTCTTCCGTCCTCGCCCTTCCTCTTTGGTCTCCGACTCCAACCGGCGCCTCCTAGATCCAGCGCCAGATAGTTCCTTGCGAGTTCAGCAATGACGCCCGCCGGCAAGCAGAAGCCAGAGGGGCATGGTATGGCCCCGGCTTCTCCACTCCTCGACTGTACCCTTTCCAAGGACGTGGATCTTGCCCCCTGCTTCCATGGACCACGGTCGTGTCTAGCGTGCACGGGAGAACCCTGATCTAGCCTGACGCCATAGAGGAGCGGCCCATGCCTCTGGCGGTATACCCCTTCTTCCTTCACAGTATTTATGCTGGGCTGGTGTCGCCTTTCTCCCGATTCTTCACCGCCGTCTTGGACCACTATGGGATCCAAGCCCTTCATCTCCAGCCCAACTCCATCTTACTTCTGTCTGTCTTTGCTTTCTACTATGAGGCTTTCGTCGGCGTGCAGCCTTCGGTTGCCCTCCGCCAGTTCTTCAGCTTGCGCCTGCATGACGGCGCTCATTTCTCAGCGTGTGTCTCCTTCGTGGCAGCCCAGAGTGGCAACATGCTCTTCAATGCCGGGAAGAAGGTGGAGAACTTCAGGCATTGCTGGGTCCTTATGTGCCTCAAGGATGACAAACTCGGCTAGAGGAGCCGAAGGATTTGCCGGAGAAGACCTCCGCATGGAGCTCAGTGAAGCTCTCCGACCCTCGGGCTGTGCCTGTGCTGGAGCGATTTTCCCGCGACATCAACGCCAAGAGGCTGACTGGGGGAATGATAGTGAAGGAGTTCTTGGCGCAGCGCCTGGCGCCTCCCCAGGCACACTCGAGGCCCGTGTGGGAGTACCGGGTTGGCGACGACGAGCTCCAGCGCCGGTCCCGGGACCTCCACACACAGGACCTGAGTAGGGCCGTGCCAATCTTGCTGGGCGGCGACCTTGGCGACCTTCCTGAGGCCCTCGATCCATTATACCGTCGTGACAACCGGGCCGACCTGGTCGCTGTGATGGCTATCTTCAAGGAGCGGGGGATCCTCCCGGCTGAGGGCTTTGGTTCGGTGGAGGTGTCATCTGGCGACACCTCCGGTGAAGGGGACTCAGAGAAGACCGTCGACGACCGTGCAACGAGCGTGCCTCTCCCGTCCCAATTCATCCTTCTGCGCGAGCTCGAGGATGATGACATCATAGGTGATACCTCCATCGGGACCCCCTCGCGCCTAGCCAGGGCCTCCAGGGGGCCCATGTCGACCCCACGCGCCATGCAGTCTGCATGCGTGCTTGCTCCCCAGAAGCTCGGGGCTGAGCCGTCCCTGGCACACCCCGCCTCTGCTGGTGGGAGATCCAAGGCGCCGAGCTCGCCTCCCTCCATGGGGGGCCTCTCACCTCTGTTGTCGCTGGGGCGGAGAGGAGGAAGAGATGGCGCGATGTTGAAGAGTAAGTTACCTGCTTGGGCACGCCTTGTGCATCTATTTTCCGTGCTTGGCTAATTTTCCCCTTTTTTACTTGACGTCCAGGGATGTTGTCTCGCCGAGGGCGAAATGGAAGAAGACGATCATCAAGCCGAAGGCGACTCCCGATGCCCTACCTGCTCTCGTCGGCGCGTCACCGTCTGAAGGTGGGGAAGAGGAGGCTTGTGGGGCGGTCTCCATGGCCTTGATCATCAAGCTCCCCGAGCCCCCGAAGCATCCTGAAGCGAACGTGGGGATGCCGTTGCCTGGAGGGCAGGCCTGTGAGGGCCCTCAGGCTCCCGAGGTATCGATCCCCGCAATTGTTGAGTAGTTTTCGGGGCCCCTTGTTCTTCATGGCGCTGCCCCTCCGACAGCACCACCCGCGCATGCGCTAGAGACTCTTTAGGAGGAGGTCCAGAAGACCTCGGTTCTCACCAAAGGTGTCTTGGATTCGGCCTTCACCGCCATGGGTGATGTCGCGGTTGAGATGAGGAAGGTCGAGAGGAAGGGTGAGGCCGCCCGCGCCGCATGGGAAAAGGCGCTGAAGGAATCCAAGGCGGTTGTCGAATACCGTGAAGAGGTGGAAGCCCGCCTGAACGTCCTCCAAGGAGAACAAGCCAAGCTGGCCTAGCAGCGTCGCCTGCAGGGGGACAAACTTAAGTCCCACAAGACCAAGCTCGCCACCCGGGAGGGAGAGCTGTTCCAACAGGCGAGCAGCCTGAGCATGAGGCAGACGCGCTTGGAAGAGGAGGAGAAGGAGGCCGCCTCAAGGAAGGCCCTCCTTGACACCCAGGAGAAGTCTCTCGCCGCGGCCGAGGAGAGGAAAACCATGGAGCTGGCCTGCTTCCCTGACGTTGAGCTCAGGCTTCGCACGACGCTCCACTCCCTCTGCTGGGATGAGTTCGACGAGCCTCTGGCCACCCCGGAGAATGGCTTTGCCACGCTCGTGAAGGGGCTCGCCGCGGCGCTAGTGGTTGTCGTCGTGCAGGTGGACAAGATCTTGGACAGTGAGTGCCAAGATCTCTTCTTTGCGGCTGCGACTTGCGTCTTCAGCCACCTTCATCTTCGCGACCCCATATTCGATCTAAGATCCGTGATCGTGCTGGTCCCTGCCGAGCCCCGTGACCGCGCCGCAATGGCGGTGAAGGGCCGTGTGGAGGCGTTGGCGAGGAGGTTTGCCCGCGTCGCAGGTCCTTCGTCTCCAGAAACCCCTGGAGCCGATGATGGGGAAGACGCTGCCTCTGACGTCGATGATGAGCCCCCTGCGGAGTGGGCGACCGGCGGCGGCTGCTCCTCATTTCTTGTCCCTGTTATTTTTCTGCAATGCACATCATGCCTTGCGGAGGCGTTAAACTTATTTGCGTTTTTATGAACTTGTTCACAGTTTGTAATAACTGAATGCTTGAATGTTTTCCTCGTCTTGTTCCTGTTATGTTTGCTGTGTTATTCTACGTCGGCAGGGCCCGCCCCGCGTGTACCTTCCCGCGATTGAGCCGACCGGAATCCAAGGACGTCCCAAAGGGGGAAGGGGCTACGAGCGCAGTTAGGCTCTTGAGTCGCGATGCTCAGGAGCCCCCCTTGACACGCGAGCTGCCCTCATGAGGAGAACGCATCGAAGATTTCGAAACTTGGGACATCTTCAGCACTCCACGTTGGCAGGGCCCGCCCCGCGCGTACCTCCCCGCGATTGAACCGACCAGAAACCAAGGACGGCCCAAAGAGGGAAGGGGCTACGAGCGCAGTTAGGCCCGTGAGTCGTGATGCTCAGGGGTCCCCCTTGATGTATGAGTGACTCCAATGTTCCTCCTAAGAAGCCGATAAATTGATACTCTCAAACTCCTTCAGCACTCTGCGTTGGCAGGGCCCGCCCCGCGCGTACCTCCCCGCAGTTGAACCGAACGGAAGGGGCGGCTCAAAAGGGAAAGGGGCTACAGGCGCAGTCCAGGCTCCTGAGTCGCGTTGCTCAGGAGTCCACCTTGACGTACGAGTGACTCTAGTGTTCTTCCTAAGGGATTCGAATTGATTTGTCAAGCGCACTGGGCTCTGCGTTGGCAGGGCCCGCCCCGCGCGTACCTTCCTGCGATTGAACCGACCAAGGATGACCCAAAGGGGGAAGGTGCTACAGGCATAGTTAGGCCCCTGAGTCACGATGCTCAGGGGTCCCCCTTGACGTGCGAGCGGCTCTGTACCTTCAGTTGTTTGCCCCACGTACTGGGCGTGGGCGAAGTCGTGGGTGGACTGTGCTGATCTCCTTGTCGGACGAGGGTGTAGCCGCTCACGGGCTGTGTTGGTGCCAGTTGTGGGCACAGTCATTGGCGGACTACATTGGTGCCAGCTGAGGGCGTAGTCATTGGCGGACTATGTTGATTACCCCTATCTGTACCCAGCGCGGAGCATAGGTCTTCCACTAGGCGTGGGGTGGACCCCTCCGCGTCCTCGGGGGGCCTGGGCGTATATAGCCTTGGCTCGTTATTACGTGAGAGTGTCACGGTGGGGGTGTATATGGGAGGTCGCGAGGATGCTTTGGCCTCGCGAGTGTCCCTACCCTCCGAGTCTTTGGTGGAGTGTGGTTCTCCCCAGCGTGGAGCATAGGGCTTCCACTAGGCATGGGGTGGACCCCTCCACGTCCTTGGGGGGCCCTGGGCTTATACAGCCTCGGCTCGTTATTATGTGAGAGTGTCACGGGCAGGGTGTATATGGGAGGTCGTGAGGACGCTATGGCCTCGCGAGTGTCCCTACCCCCGAGTCATTGGTGAACTAACTTGATTTTGTTTGGGTCATTGGCAAACCCTGCTGACTCCTTCTTTGGGGCGAGGCTGCATATCTGCATGGACAAACTTTGATCGGAGCCCCCAAGCGGGGGGCCGACCGCCCGACAATATAAGCAAGGCAGCACGTTAGCATTCCGAACGGGTGAAATTGAACAACCAAACGATGCATAAACGAAAGTAGCAGCCGGAGGAGTGTCCTGAGCTCGGGGAGGCCGCATGGCCCCGGGGGTGCCCTCAGACGGGGTGAACCGAAAGGTTACCTGGCAGGAGCCAACAAAAAGTCACCTGGCGGTCGTGCTGCTGAAGTACCGAAGGCGCCGTCGTCGCTTGATCTCCTGTCTCCATGATCGCGACCCTCACGGGTCCGCCGCCTCCCGAGGCTCGGGGCCTTCACTTGGCCCGAGCATCTCCTCCTCTTCCTCGCGGCGCCCCAGCAGGCGGGGTATGAGCATGGCCCGCTGGAGCCTCTGGTAGGTGCTAGCCGTGTTCCCCAACCCTAAAGGAATGAAGGCATTGGCGTCTGGGTACTCCCACCAGTAGCCAGCCAGCGTAGGCCAAAAGGGGCCGTATGCCACGACTATGTTGGTTGTTGCAGATGCGGGGCCAGTCAACTGTGCCGACGATGGCGAATGCGATTGGTGCTCCGGGTCAGTCATCGCATCGCATGGCCTGGGCCTATCTAAGTTCTCGGATTGCTCTGATGACGGATTCATGGGAGCTGGGTGGACGTGCTGTGGAGCGTGTCCTCGAGATGTGCTCGAACGCCACCCCCGCCTCACTGGTCAGACCAGGGACCTCCCTGGTGGGAGCCCCCAGCCCTGACCCAAGGGGGGTGCCGAGCGCGCATTGTTATGCAATGGGGGGCATGGCCCCTTCCCTTGGCATGGAGCCCGAAGCCTCGAGGCGCTCCGTGTGGAGGATCTCCTTCTTCTTGTTGCGTGGGTCCTCGCGAGGCAGCCGTCTTCTTCGTCGTCCGAGCGCTCTACCGCCGCCGCACGGTAGGTGCACTTTAGTGTGCCGACGACATCCTTCTCGTTGCAGGGTATGGTGATGACGCCACCGCTCGCGGGAATCTTGAGAACATTGTTACCATGGTCGATCACTGCCATGAACTTGGCGAGCGCCGGGTATCCGAGGATTGCGTTGTATGGCAGAGGAATGTGCACGACGTCGAAGACGATGATCACAGTGTGGTAGTTCTTGCGCTCGCCAAAGGTGACGGGTAGATGCACTTGCCAATGGGCATGATGGACCCCTCTGTTACTCCTGAGAAGGGCTTGGTTGGCATGAGTTGTTCGTACAACAACTGGAGTTTCTCGATGGTCACGACTGAGAGGACGTTGAGCCCTGCTCCATGGTCAATGAGGGTCTTGGTGACGAGGACGTTACTGATGGTAGGGTTGCACATCATTGGGAGTTTGCCGGCCATGAACGAGCACCTGAGATGGTCACTTGGGTCGAAGGCGATGGTGGTGTGGGACCAGTTGAGGGGCGCACTGCTTCTGGCCTTGGAAGGGCGGCATTCACCTCCCGGGCACTACTGGCTGGGGTCTGGGTGCCGCCCAGGATGGAGGCCACCGCCTTGGCCTCTTGGAATCCCTAGCCTCGTCGTCCTACCTCTCTTCATCCCTCCTCCTGGGTGGCGGAGGCAACGGGGGCAGTCTGGCCTCCTGAGGGCAAGCCTCACGAGGCTGACCGCGTCGTTGCCTCTCCTGAGGGTTATCACGCCAGCGGTCCTCCAGAGGCTGGCCACGCCAGGGGTCCTCCTGAGGTTGTTCACGCCACCCCTGACGCGGCTCTCGGTCATCCCAATGGCCCCCATTGCGGCCTCCTCGGCGCACGGAGCTTCTGTCGAACCGTCCGGGGCGCCTGTTGAAGTGTTCAGCACGGACCACACAGAGTTCTTGACACTCAGAGGTATCATGGCCGCTGGTGCCATGGAAGATGCACGTCGGCCCCCCTCCGAACGGGCGCTCTCCTCCTCGGACATGCTTCTCCTTGGGCTCGATGGCGAGCACTACCGGGGCCTTGCGCTTCACCTCCTTGGCTTTGGCTTTCTTCTCTTCTGGGTCCGCTGCCTGGGGCCCGAGGAGCGACAGTCGTCCTTCTTCATCCTTGGCGCATTTGCTTGCCAAGTTGAACATCTCCAGTGCGGTGCGCATTTGATCGTTCATGGCCAGCTCCTCCTTCATCCTATGGTCGGTGACTCCGTCGGAGAAAGCTGAGATGACGACTTCATCCGACGCCTTGGGGATCTTGAGGCGCATGATCGTGAAGCATTGTATGAACTTGTGCAGGGTCTCCCCCTCCTGCTGCTTGACGCATCATACGTCGTTCACGGTGGGAGCACGGTCGCGAGTGCCCTGGAAGTTGGCGATGAAGCGCTCGCGCAGTCCGTTCCATGAGGTGACGGACGTCTTCAGGAGGTTGAGGAGCCAAGAGAGTGCACCACCCTTGAGCGCCATGGGGAACCAACACACCATAATTTTGTCGCCTCCTCCCGCCGCCCTGATGCTTAGCGTGTAGAGTTGTAGGAACTTAGCCGGGTCTTGGGTGCCATCGTAACGCGGGGGCAGGTCGGGCTTGAACTTGCAGGGCCACGCAGCGGGGTAGAGCTCGGGGGCGATAGCGAGGCACCTCACCAGTCCGACGAGTACGGTACGCACGGGGGACGCCGGGTCTTGTTGGTCCACGGGGTCTGCTTCGAGCAGGGCGTGCTCACGACGCGGAATTTGCAGCGCTGGGGGCGTGCATACATTGGCGCGGGGCCGAGGGATCATCTGACAGCTTGCTTCATCTCCGGGTCCCATCCTGGGTTCACGAGGCCGGACGCGGGGTAACACTTCCTGCATGGTCTCGAGGTCCGCGACACGCCACGGGGATGGGGGTGGCGCATCTTGTTCCTCGTTGTTCACCAGGGACGGCTGGGGTCGGAGCGAGCACGAGAGCACCGTTGAGTAACCGGCGACGACGATGAGCTCCTCGATGCGCTTGATCCAGTCGTCGTGGCGGTCAGGAGGAGGCTGGTGACGGAGCAGCTCAGTGGCCATGGCAAGCACGCACTAGCCGTGGGGCATCTCTGGCCGGGCACGCGTTGCCGATCCCGAAGGCCTGGCGAGTGACGGAGTGGCGGTGCGGCCATCGACCGGCTCAGTCACCGGCTGGGAGGAACCTTGTTGCTCTTGAACTTCGGGGGCGGGGGCAGCGTTCACCACAGGTGACGGTGACCGGCGCGCGCCGGCGACAGTGATGGGCGCAGTCTGCGCGATGCAGGTGGCTCGGCGCTCCGCGCGAACCCGGCAAGCGTCAGCCATCGGAGAGGTGGAGCTTGGAGGAAACATCGACACGCCCCCGGGAATATCGGATTTTGGGCTCCGCAAAACCCTAAGGATTCGAACATTGGGGCGTGTACGAAGATCTCTCTCGGCTAGACCTTACCTAGCCCACTACTCAATGGACACAACGAAGGACTCACTTGATGGCGAGGGTAGAGCAGAACAGAACAGTTTACCTAGGTTCGGGCCGGTGCGAAGCGTAAAACCGTACTCCTGCTTTTAGTGGATTGCCTCTTGCGGAGGTGGTGGATGAACTAGTACAATGCTCTCGAGCCTCCGGAGGCCAAGTGGCTAGGTGTATTGCCATACGGTTGGAATGAACTACCCTCTACCAAGTGTTCTACCCTTTCTATTTATAGCGGCGGCCCGTGTCCTCTTCCCTCATAGCTTCGGTGGGAAGGGACCCCACAGCGGCCAATTTTGAAGGGGAACATGGGAACATGCTCCCCTGCCCAAAGGTGGTCTTCGCCTGCAAAGTAACTATCCGCGCTACACGGACGGACTCGAGGATGACGTTTGCCCTGTTGGCGGGCGACGTCGGCTTCGTTACACCAGAAGGGAAACCTTTGGAAGAGGCCTTTGGAACCCCTGTACGCTCCCACCTCCTTTGCACCAAAGTGGTAACTGCCCCATCCTACCATCTACTGCTCCCCTGTCCTTTCTTGGCGTCACCCTTGACTCCTGAGGCCCGGCCTTGCCTCAGAATATCCGCCACTCTAGAGGGGTCATGAGGGGGCTCCCTGCGGGTCTTGACGCTGCTCCTCCTCGTGAGGCTTGGCCCCTCACGAGGGCCTTACCCTGAACGGTGTCGGGTCCGTCGGTTTGTTCCGGTGAGGTGGGCCCGTCCTGGGCCGAAGGCAGGCAGGTCTGGGTACCCCCATTCCTAGAAAGACGACAGGGAATGATGACTAACAAGAAGCGGGAGTTCCGTGCACTGAAGCAAGGTAGCGGCACAATCAAGGAGTACCTGCAAAATTTTAACCTCTTGTCGAGGTATGCGCCTGATGATGTCAGCACTGAACCCACCAAGGTGGAACGCTTCATGGAAGGGCTTCAATAGTCGCTGCAAGATCAGCTTGTTGTGTGTGATTGCCAGACCTTCTGTGATCTTGTGAACAAGGCACTCATGCTTGAAGACAAGCGTCGTGCTATGGATGATACTCGCAAATGCAAGCTGATGGGCAATGGTGGTTCCAGCAACCAGAAGGCTCGTCTGTGGCAGACAGCCCCGACAAGGCCTAACTATTAGCAACAGCAGTACAAGACCTCTCAACCTCACCCCAGCTTTCATGCTCAGCAGTATGCCAACCCCAAGCCGGCTTTCAACCCGCCCAACAGGAGTGGTGGCAAGCCCAACAACAATGGGCAGATCACTTGCTTTGGGTGTGGACATCCTGGACACTACTCGAGGCAATGCCCCAACAAGAAGCCCGATGCACCTCGTCCCAATTCGCCGAATCAAGGACAAGGTCATAGTGCAGCAAACAAGAATGAGGCTTCCTGCAACCAGCAATACCATAACAGGGGACGCATGAACCACATCTCCGCAGAGGAAGCCCAGGAAGACCCGGACTGCATATTCGGTACGTTCCTCGTCAACTCCACTCCAACAACAGTATTGCTTGATTGTGGTGCTTCACATTCTTTTTTCACCCAAAAGTTTGATACGAAGAGTGGTTTGAAAGATACATTCCTAAATGGTCAAATGGCGGTACAAACCCCGTGTGCAGTATTGAGGACCAACATAGGATGTAGGGGAGTTGGGATCAACATTAACAGAGTAGACTTCATAGCAGATCTCATCGTTCTTAAGTCGCAAGGCTTGGACGTCATCCTTGCTTTGGACTGGTTGGCCAAGAATCAGAGCATTCTAGACTATGCCAATAGGGCTATTACCATGACCAGTGACCAAGGAGTCAAAGTCAAATATCTTCGTGAGCCTACCTCCGCTCAAGTCCCTCAGGTTAACTGCCTTTTGGGAAATGAGTTGGATCAAGTGCCAGTGGTATGTGAATATCCGAACGTCTTTCCCCATGAACTGCCTGGGATGCCTCATGATCGAGACATCGAGTTCATCATTGAGCTCATGCCCGGATCAAGGCCTATCTATAAGAAACCCTATAGGATGGTATCCGAGGAATTGGCAGAGCTGAAGAAGCAGCTAGCAGAACAACTCAGGAAGGGATTCAGTCATCCTAGTGCCTCTCCTTGGGGATAACCTATTTTGTTCGTGTCCAAGAAGGATGGGACTATCAGGTTCTGCGTTGATTACCGTTCCCTCAATGAAGTCACAATAAAGAACAAGTATCCACTCCCCAAGATTGAAGACCTATTCGACCAGTTAAATGGTGCCAAGGTATTGTCCAAGATCGATCTTAGATTGGGTACTACCAACTAAAGATTCGGCCCGAAAATATACCCAAGACGGCATTCGTGACCAGGTATGGCCTGTACGAGTGCACGGTCATGTCATTTGGGTTGACCAATGCCCCAGCCTACTTCATGTACCTCATGAACAAAGTCTTCATGGAATATTTGGACAAGTTTGTTGTCGTCTTCATCAACGACATACTCATCTTCTCCAAGTATGAAGAAGATCATGAGAAACACTTGAGGATGGTGTTGGAAAATCTTCAAGAGCATCAACTTTATGCCAAATTCAGCAAGTGCGAATTTTGGCTACGCGAAGTTGGATTCTTGGGTCATACCATGACGACAGATGGATTGGGAGTCGATCCCGCCAAGATTACTACGGTAACAAGCTGGGAGTAGCCAACTGATGTGAAGGAAGTCAGAAGCTTCCTCGGACTGGTGGGATATTACCGCAAGTTCATGGAAGGATTCTCTCGCATCGCCCGACCAATGACTCAGCTCCTGAAGAAGGGAAAAAAGTTCAAATGGACGCGTGAGTGCGAAGAAAGCTTCCAAGAAGTAAAGAAGAGATTAACAACCGCCCCAGTATTGGCCACTCCAGATATCTACAAGGAGTTTGTGATATACTGCGATGCATCAAGAATCGGGCTCGATGGCGTTTTGATACAAGATGGTGGGGTCGTGGCTTATCTGTCGCGGCAACTGCGCCCTCATGAAGAGAACTACGCCACTCATGACCTCGAGTTGGCGGCCGTAGTTCATGCCTTGAAGACATGGCGGCATTACCTTTTGGGGAAGCGATGCGAAATATACACCGACCACAATAGTTTGAAGTATATTTTACCCACAAGGAATTGAATATGAGGCAACGAAGGTGGTTGGACTTGATTAAAGACTATGACCTCAGCATTCAATACCATCCCAGTCAGGCCAACGTGGTAGCAAACGCCTTGAGCCGAAACGCTTGCACCTTGAATGCTATGATCAAGGAAAGGCTACCCGCTCAATATGAGGAGCTGGAATGCTTCGGATTGGAGCTAGTTGAACAAGGATTCCTAGCAAACCTTGAAGCCAAACCCACACTGATGGATGACATTAGCGAGGCCCAGAAGGGACACAAGAGCATCAAAGGCATTAAGAGGAAGATCGAGGAAGGCAAAGCCCCAGGGTTCTCAGTGGATGAACAAGGAGTTGTGTGGTTTGGGAATCGCATATGCGTACCCAACAAGGCCGAACTCAAGAACCTAATCTTGCAAGAAGCCCACAACACTCTGTACTCAATCCACCATGGAGGGACACAGATGTATCAAGACCTGAGAGAAAAATTCTGATGGCATGGCATGAAGAGGGAAATAGCTTCATATATTGCCAAATGCGATGTATGCCGATGAGTCAAAGCTGAGCACTAGCGACCTGCTGGGCTGCTACAACCTCTTCAAGTGCCTGAATGGAAGTGGGATAAAGTCGGTATGGACTTCATCACCAGTATTCCTAAGTCAGGGAAGGGCCACGACTCCATGTGGATAATTGTTGACCATCTGACAAAGGTGGCCCACTTCATTCCCCTCAGTATCAAATATGAGGGAAACAAGTTGGCCAGTCTCTATATTGAGCGTATTGTGTGACTCCACGGAGTTCCCAATGAGATCGTGTCTGACCGAGGCACACAATTCACTTTGAGATTCTAGAAGCAGTTTCAAGAGGTCTTGGGAACCAAACTCTCCTTCAACACCGCCTTCCACCCGCAGACCGGCGGGCAAACGGAGCGAGTAAATCAGTTACTAGAGGATATGCTCCATGATTGTGTCTTGGCACACGGAACCAAATGTGAAGACTGTCTGCCTTTCACTGAGTTCTCTTACAACAAGAGCTATTAGTCTAGTCTCCAGATGGCCCCACTTGAGGTGTTGTACGAACATAAGTGCCGCACTCCCCTTAACTAGTCCGAGACTAGTGAAGGATTGATTTTCAGGCCAAACATTCTCCGGGAAGCTCAGGAGAAGGTGCAACTCGTCAGGGAGCACCTAAAGGCTGCCAAGTCATGAGAAAAGAGCTACGTGGATTCACACCGCCGAGAAGTGGAGCTCAACCCTGGAGATCAAGTGTACCTCCACGTCACGCCTCTCAAGGGACAAAGCGTTTCCACATCAAGGGAAAGCTTGCTCCAAGGTATATTGGACCTTTTAAGATCACTGCAATGCGTGGAGAAGTTGCTTACCAGTTTGAGCTACCTCCAGAACTTTCGGGTGTGCACAACGTCTTCTACGTGTCACAACGCCGGAAGTGCCTTCAAGCGCCAAGCCGTTGAGATCTTTATAAGGACATCGACCATCAAGCAATTGACCTTCAGCCCGACCTAACTTATCGCGAGAGACCGATCTGTATTTTGGACGAAGCCGAGCGTTGTACCCGAAGCCATACCATCAAGTACTTCAAGGTCCAGTGGAGCAACCACACCGGGGTAGAAGCAACATGGGAGCGTGAAGTCTACCTTAGATCCGAGTTTCCGTACCTTTTTAGCACCTAGCTTAGGAATCTCGGGGACGAGATTCTTGTAAGGGGGATAGGTTTGTGACACCCTGTTTTCACCTCACTTTATCTTTCTTTCAAAATTTGGCATAAATTAAAACTTTTTAATTGAATGCTATGAATGCCTTGAGTGTCATTTTTGTATGTGTGCTTATGAGTAGATTGCAAAAAAACTATTTTTATAGAATATTATTTCCATAAAACCGCTTTTTTATTATTGTGGTAAACCAAAACCTTGCTTTGGGGTTTGCACTAGTAGTCCCTAATTTAAGGGAGTGCCTTTACCAAAAGATTGTATTTTGATTCCAATATTAATATAACTCTTCAACACCATAAAATGATTATATTTAAAGTCATTTTCCTATTTTATTTATAAGTCCTTTTCTAAGGTCGGAAATGGTATTTCTAGGTGAAAAATTATTTTTCTACCTTAGAAAATCTAGAAAAAAATTTGGGAATACTCAGAGGACATATATTTTCCATACATGAGGGTTTAAACCCCTAGTCCTCTTCAAAATATTTGAGCAAACCTTTGAAAACCATTTCTGTCTGTTTTGACCTTTTGAAATATTTCCAAAGGAAATATTTTGAATAAATTCCTAGAAAATTCTAGCATGTCCCACATGCTATATTTGGTGATCATGCCATGTTTCACCTCCATCCAAGGTGATTTGATTCACCAAATAATTCAGAAACCCTTTCTGTCCAAAATCAAGTTGGAGCAACTCTATATTGCCAAGTCTGTCCGTTTGGTCTCAAACTTTGGAGGAGTGGTCAATACCCTAAATAAAAATATCATGCCAAGAATTGAATTTTTGGGAATTGATTTGCTCACATCTTCTCACAAGAATGCAGATCTGCCCATTTGTGGGTATTTTCAAGTTTACATTGTCAAACTTGTCCAATGGAGCTCAAATTTGGTAGAGCCTCCTAATTATATCCAAAACAAAATCCCGTTAACTTTAAATGCATTTGGAAGAGGTTAACTTCCCCAAACATGCATCTAGCACCTTCTGCATGATTTGAAAAACATCATCTAGCACCCACCACACTTACTCCCTTCGCTCTAAACTCATGTCACAGATTGCGTGTGACCCTCCACAACTGTAGACGAGAGGCCCAGCACTGGTTCAATGAGAGGGAGCCAAAATATCCACTTTATCTCCTTAATCAAGGCTGACAGCACCACTTTACCTCTCTCCCCTTGTCCAGCTAGATTCTTATTGGTTCCTAATATCCAAGGAGCATCTATCCCATCTCCCAGACACCCTAGGCTTGGACAAGATGCGCTAGAGCGTGCCAGCATGCCATGGCATGCCAAAGCTGTGCTCTGGACGCACTACAGGGCGCACCCGAGCCCTAGGGGACCAGCGCCCGCAAGTTCTCGCCTCCACCCGTTGCCCCTCTTTGACCACACCAACGACCGAGTCTAGGGAAGCATCGGGGCCCTCTTCTCCCCCTCTCCTCTGTCCCTGGCGACGCGTGCCCACGCACGGCCGAAGCAGCCAGAAGAAACCCGCCACCTCGATGCGCGAAGAGACTGCCCCCGCTCCTCCTGAAGATGTTGTGCGGTCCTAAACCGTGCCCAAGATACCACAATTTCGCCCTCGAGCTCTCTCTCCCTCGCGTGTCGCCGCAACAAAACCACTGGTGGACCACCGTTCGGTGAGTCTTCGCCCGCCTACTTAAAGGATCCCCCCGCACTCCCTCGCACCACCAGAACCTCCCTCTCCACTCCAATCGACCACCCCGAGCACCCCCTTGAGCTAAGAGAGCTCCGGTGCTCGAGATCGACCGAGGCACCTACGCGTCGGGGCTCCATCAACGTCAGGCTACAAGCACGCTCCCGAGCTCCTTTCACTTCCCCTGTGACGGCAAACACCTCCCGAGCCTCCTCCACGAATCCCCTATCCTTCTCCCCGCTCGGAGAAACATTCCCAGCACATTCCCGAAAGGTCTCCATCGCGGCTTCGTCGTCGCTGGCGACACAAGCCATCTCCATCGACTCCTCGACCCCCATCTGGTAGGCGGAGGTGCCACAAGTCCATTCCCGTGCTCACCTGGCCTCGAGAACTCAAGAGCTGCCGCCGGTGAGTCGCACCTCTCCTTTGTTTGGAGGAAGAAGTCGACCCCGACAGGAGCACCTAACCTGTTAGCGGCCTCTCCCCCCCCTCTGTCTCCTCTGTGTCACTGGACACAAGGGCCCGCGCGTCAGATTTAAACCTGACGGCGCGCGCGCGCCTGGGCCCGGCCAGCTGGGCTGACCCGACTGCTGGCCGAGCGAGGCTGTGAGGTGGCCCTTTTTCCTCTATTTTAATTCTATTTTTTAAAAATAAATCCATAAGATTAATTTCTTATCCAAACTTAAATATTTCTCCACCCTAATTATTGTAAAATTGTGTAGTATTTAGAAGTACCATTTGTAATTTTTTTTGAAAACTTCTATGCACATGTTTACTTTTAAACCTAGTTTAAGTATTTTAAGTCCTCTTAAAAAGACTTTAAAAATTATTTTTCAATGCAAAACCAGAAACAAATGCTTTTCTAAATAATAATAGGATTTTATAGAATAGAGTAACATTTTTATGTGAGTTTGTAGTCTGTTTTTGGTTGTGGTCCTTATAACTATTATTGCTATTACGACGATAGATCACGCGTTTGACGAAGGACTTGGGCCCGAAGACCTCGAAGACCCCAGATGCCTAGCTGATCATGGTAAGCAGCCCTTTGACCATGTCCGAGAAAATATTTATGCATGCCATGTTGAATACTTTATTCCGATGCATATGATCACGATTAATCGGTACACCCTCGGTATGGTGTTACTGATGGCTCCTCTGGAGCACTTGCATTTGAGCATGACCTTACCATCTATGAGGGTCACACTGACAAAAGTTGACAAGTAGATAGCAGTGCTACGCATATGATCAGCATATGCATGGTGATGGTAACGCAAAGTTGATATCAAAGGTTTTCCAAAAACCCCGTCGGGTGCGAGTAATGCCCGAGGGTGATGGTGTTGAGCTGGATGACCACTTGAGAAAGAAGTGGTGTACGGGAAAGGTTTTGTGTGTGTAGTTTCGGAAATGGGATTATATTTAAGATTTTTTGACCATCCCGACCTTACATGTGCAACCACGATACCCCAATATGGGAACAAGGCTTCGTTGATTACTCTGGTTGTGCTAGCAAAGAGCCTGCATTACTAGTGGCGGGAGTGATATGGTCACTCTCGTGACGGGGTCGTGCCAGGTAGGGCGACTATGCCGTTTTTTCATGTTCCGGGCACATCATTGGTCCCTGCATGGATGATACGGTCTAGAGTTGGTGCTCGTAAGACGTACATCATGTGGGATGGGTACCAATCGAGTGGAATTTTTCTCTAGTGTCGCCAGGGGAAAGGCAATGATCAGGTACTTACCTCGGGTATGTTATATACCGCGACTCGTGGATGACATGGAAGTTTCCCGGATCTCATGGGTACAGCGCGCAAGCTCTGCAGAGTGTAAAACTATTCGAATAGTCATGTCCACGGTCAAGGACAGTTGGGTAATCTTGCTTAGATTACGTCCAGTCGTTTCCGCATAAACCAAGTGTGCGTGTGTATAAAGGTGTTACACGAGAAAATGACTACATGGGTCAAGTGTGGTGACTTGACATGGAGGGTGAACATGAGGTGTTCGGCCCTCAGAAAATTTATGTTGATATCTATAACCTGTTCTTACAATTGCTATTTACCCAGTGATGCATGACCATCTAAGCACTTGACCATGTTTCTGCATTAATAAAACCCCGCTTTTCTGCAGAAATCGTCGTGTCAACCTCATGCGTTTGATCTCCCTACCATACTCATCTACTTTACACTTGCATGTTTTACATTCCGCTGCTATACTCTTAGAACTGCATGTGTAGGGTGTACTTGACTTGCTATGAGTCCCATAGCTTCCTCTCAACTAAAATTAGGAAAAGGCAAAAAAATTATCTTGTCAAGTAGTCTAATCACCCCCCTCTAGACATACTTTCGATCCTACATGTTCCCAGGCCTGGCAAGCCTAGAGCGGTGCATCGTCAACATAGCCTTTGTGCGCCTATGCATGTCAGTGCTGGCAACACCGATGTGTGTCTTCGTCCATGATGTTACGAGTTCAAGGGGCTTGACAACCCTCTTTCCTGCGTTGGGTGCAAGTGTTTTATTATGTGTGTGTAGGTATTGTTAAAGGAGGTTTGGATGATTCTCCTATTGGTTCTATAACCACGATTCTCATAGAGGCCAATACTTATCTCTACCATGCTGCATCTCCCCTCCTATTTGGGGAAAACCCCAGTGTAGTGTACAAGTAGAAGGAAGAATTTCTGGCATCGTTGCTCGGGAGACATCATAAAATTCTCATATGCTTCCTTCATAAAAATTGTCTTTCACTAGTTCTAATTTTTATTTGATGTTATTTGCTTGCTCAAAAATATCAAAAACACAAAAATATTTGCATTTGCTAGTTTACTTGTTTTGCTTGTTAGTTTGCTTCCTTTGTCATTAGGTCTCAAGAAAATACCAAACTGGGTGACTTCTCAAATACTAGTAATAATGATTTTATTAGTACTCCTATACCGCCCACCACTAGTGTGGAGTTTCATGATATTAATTCTACATTGCTAAATCTTGTTATGATAGCACAATTTGTTGGAAGTCCTAATGAGGATGTTGCTTCACGTCTCGATACCTTTGTTTAATTATGTGATATGCAAAAGAAAAAGATATGGATAATTATGTGGTTAAGTTGAAATTATTTCCTTTCTTACTAAGAGATACAACTAAAACTTGGTTTTCATCCTTGCCTCGTAATAGTATTGGAACATGGGATGAGTGTAAGAGGTCTTTTATGGCTAAGTATTTTCCTCCTACTAAGATTATTTCTCTCACAAACCAAATTATCAATTTTATACAACATGAGCAAGAACATGTTGCACAAATGTAAGGGCGTATTTCTACCCCACTGGTTTTCGTGATTGATGACAATGCATTTGCGGAATAATCGTGTGCATTAAGCCTTTCAGATAATTTATCATTTGGCATAATACAATTCATGCCCCTTGGTGGAATTAAGTGAAAACAGTTTCTTTCGTGCGTTTCATTTTCAGAGGACTTGAGTCGTAGGTGAACCATACTATTAAGAGGGGGTCCGCATTGGAAAGGTTTGGGTGGAATCAACACTTACACGTTCATCTCACCCATGTTCCTTTCCCATATCATTGGAGCTCCGACGTTGCCTTTGTTCTGGTCCGGAAGAAACCAAGCAGAAGTACCGCGCAAGGCAACAGTACTACCTCTTATCTACGATAGTATTGCTCTAGGAGCGGTATGATGTCAGCTATGCTAATGCACAAAAGTCCTTCCAATGGCACCAGAAACAGGTGTGTCGACGGCACCAGGAATCCTTCAGTTTCGGCTACACCTTAAGGGACTTCCTAGGCAAGTATGCAAAGGATTTCCCCCGTGTCCTTGGAGCCTTGCGTTGGTGTTCCCTTGAAGCGGAAAGGGTGATGTAGCACAGTGACGATAAGTATTTCCCTCAGTTTGAGAACCAAGGTATCAATCCGGTGGAGGAGTATCACAAGATCCTGCACAAACACAAAAGCTTGCTCCCAACGCTATGAAGGGGTTGTCAATCCCTTATAGATTGTTTGCCAAGTGAGAACTGAAAGCAACAAAGTAACAAAGCAAAGTAAAAGCGGAGGTGTAAACGATGGATGTGAATAGACCCGGGGGTCATAGTGTTTACTAGTGGCTTCTCTCATGAAAGCAAGTAGACGGTGGGTGAACAAATTACTGTCGAGCAATTGATAGAACCACGCAAAGTCGTGACGATATCTATGCAATGATTATATCTATAGGCATCACGTCCAAAATAAGTAGACCGATACTTTCTGCATCTACTACTATTACTCCACACGTCGACCACTATCCAGCATGCATCTAGTGTATTAAGTCCATAAGAACAGAGTAACGCCTTAAGCAAGATGACATGATGTAGAGGGATAATCTCAAACCAATGATAAAAACCCCATCTTTTTACCCTTGATGGCAACTACTTGATGTGTGCCTTGATGCCCCTACTGTCACTGGGAAAGGTCACCACATGGTAGAACCCAAAACCAAGCACTTCTCCCATTGCAAGAATCATAGATATAGCTGGCCAAACAAAACCCAAGACTCGGAGAGACATACAAGCATATCAAATCATGCATATAAGAAATCAGCAAAGACTCAAATATATATCATAGATAATCTGATCACAAATCCACAATTCATCGGATCTCGACAAACACACCGCCAAAGAAGATTACATCGGATAGATCTCCATGAAGATCATGGAGAACTTCGTATTGAAGATCCAAGAGAGAGAAGAAGCCATCTAGCTACTAACTACGGACCCGTAGGTCGGAAGTGAGCTACTCACGAGTCATTGGAGGGGCGATGATGATGATGAAGAAGCCCTCCAACTACAAAGTCCCCTCCGGCAGGGCACAGAGAAGGGTCTCCAGATGAGATCTCGCGGAAACGGAAGCTTGCGGCGGCGGAAAAGTATTTTCGAGGCTCCCATGATTTTTTGCGGAATATTTGGGAATTTATGGGCCAAAGACCTAGGTCAGGGGGCGGCCAGGGAGGCCACAAGCCTGCCCACCGCCGCCTCCCCCTGGTGGCGGAGTGGGGGCTTGTGGGCTCCCTGGAGCCCACCTGGCTTGGCCCAAAAGCCCCCTGGTCTTCTTCCGTTTGGGAAAAAAAATCATTTTGGGGTTTTTCTTCTGTTTCGACTCCGTTCCAAAATCAGATCTAAAAAGAGTCAAAAACACGGAAAAAACACGAACTCGCACTTGCCACTGAATTAATAAGTTAGTCCCAAAAAAGATATAAAAGGTACATAAAACAACCAAAGAAGACAAGATAACAGCGTGAAACCATCAAAAATTATAGATACGTTTGAAACATATCACGATACCATCTCTTATCTACGATAGTACCGCTCTGGAAATCAATATTACCTCTAGTGGGTGGTAATGACATTACCCAGTGTCGAGGGTTGTACCTTTGTCTTTGGTGTCTCGACTTTTTCGTGTAGGACTAAGCAGTTTTTGGCTAGTAGTATGGCACGGTAGTACCGCTCCCAAGTAGTAGTAGTGCGTGTTACTACCATGCCACTATCGCCCTTCTTTCTGGGCTCAAAACCCTCAGAAAACTATGACCGACAGTAGGCGCCAGTAATACCTCTTTTCCGGCGTGAGGAGAATACGATGGCCTTACTGGCATCTTCGGGATCATTGTGCCTCCACACCGCTCCAACGGAGGCGTACTTCCGCTCAAAGCCAAGGAACTTCGGTAACACATCCTCGTTTCCACCGGTTCGACTTGTGGTTATATCTCACCTTTACTTTGTGCAAGCTTTAGTTATGTTGTATTCCTTTTCTTTCTTGTTTTGGTTGTTGTTAGCATCATGTAGGTTGTTTACCTAGTTGCATATCTAGACAACCTATTTGTCGCTAAACCTAATTTGTTAAGAAAATCTTAAAAATTGGTAGTTGCCTATTCACCTGCGTAGTCAACCATATCGATCCTTTCAATTGGTATCAGAGCTACGTCTATTTATGAAGGGCTTTACCACCTGAAGAGTATGGTTAACGATGGGGATAGGGTTGTGTACTTACCCGATGTCGAGGGAGTGAACACGGTCTCTTTTGAGGATTTAAATGAGGCAATTGCATCACTTAAATCCTCTATGAAGACCAAGGTCAAATAATTGTTTAAATAATTCCTTGATGGTCTCAAATTCTCCATCGATATGCTGTTAGTGGTTAATCCCACTAACTCGGAGTTGGATGCCAACACCGGAAAGGAGGGGGCTAGTAGGGTTAAGGATAAGTTACCTCAAGGAAAGGATGGGACAGAAACCTTTGCCTTGACCCCCCCTCCCACAGTCTATGGAGGACCGGTCCACGCACCTCAGATTAACAACCTAGGTCCTCCTCTTAAGCTTGTGAAAACTGATGCCGCTAACTCGTTTTTTTTGTATCAAGTCTCATTTGAATCATAACTCTATTCATCTTTGGATAATCATTGTGTGGGGACCCCGACTTACAAGTCGAGATCGCCGAATGAACATGCTTAGTGATCCCAGAGATCAATGCTCACCGAACACATAGAAACAGAATAACAAGAGTTTTACATCCATACATACTATTTGATACAATAAATGACCATTATAGTCAAGTCTTACATATATCGGGCCTTGAAGGCCAGCACACCAAACTGGACCAATAGAAGAAGTATGGGTCAAAAGCGTGAACCCATGCCATCAGCCTTAACCTAAAGGCATTCTGAATGGGAAGTGTCTTAGCTCGCAGGAACATCACCAAGTTACTCTTCACGATATCCTCATCTCTCATACCTGGTCAATGAAATGACTAGTGTCAAGCCAATGAGTACTTTGAATTTACTCACAAACAGCCCGTGACGTGGATAATGCAGTTGGTAAGATAATAAGTAATATGCAAACTTTGCGACAAATAGGTTTTGATTATAAATAAACATGATCAATTGCTTGAATGGAAATGCATCATAAGCTAGATGGTAATCTTAAGAACAGGTTACAAATATCAACATATCTGCTGTGGGCTGAATAATCCGGGTTCACCCGATATGCCAAGTCAATAAACTTGGTCATATCAACTCTTTCAGATATCACCTTTGAAAACACACACACACACACTTGGTTTGTGCAGAAACGACATGACGTAGTTTAAGCAGCACCACACAACTGTCCTTGACCATGGACACGGCTATCCGAATAGTTTTACACTCTGCACAGGTTTTACGCTGTACCCACAAGATCCGGTAAACTTCCGTGTCATCCACGACTTGTGGTATATAACATACCCGAGGTATGTACCCAATCATTGCCTTTCCCCTAATGACCGTAAACAAAGAGTTCCACTCGATTGGTACCCAGCCCACATGATGTACGTCTTACGAGCACCAACTCTGGACAATATCATCCATGCGGGGACCAACGGTGTGCTCGGAACACGTAAAAACGACATAGTCGACCTATCTGGTAGGACCCCGTCACGAGAGTGACCACATATCACTCCCGCCACTAGTAATGTGGCCTCTTTGCTAGTACCGACCAATGTAGTCAACAAAGCCCCGTGCCATAAAGGCGTAACGTGGTCGCACATGTAAGGTTGGGATGGACGACACATCATAAATCTAACTCTGTTTCTGAAACCACTCACACCAAATATACCCGGTGCACCACTTCTTCATAAGTGGCCACCAACTCATCATCATCACCCTCGGGCATTAGTGGCATCCGACGGGGTTTTCATAAAACCTTTGATATCAGCTTTACCATCATCATGCATATGCTTCTACTATGCGTAGCACTACTGTCTACTTGTCAACATATTACCAGCATGACCCTCATAGGTGGTAGGGTCATGCTCAAATGCAAGTGCTCCACGGGAGCCATCAGTAACACCATATCGCTAGTTTACCGAATACTCATGATCATATGTAACGAGAATATTACTCTACTTGGCATGCAATAAATATTTTGCTCAAACATGGTCAAAGGGATGCTTGCCTTTGCTCTCATAGTTCTTGGGGTCTTCGTGGTCTACCGGTCCAACTCCGAGTACTCCGTCTACTCCGTCAACTATCATCGAAAACAATCACAGTAAGACACACAGCAAGCAGGAGCAAAAGTGCTATATAAATGGAAGTTCTATTTTTCTTGGACCTCTTTGGTCATAAGAAAAATGCATGAAGGTTTCTATAGGAGATTTGGACCATCAGGCATTTTTGAATGGATGAAAGGGGAAATAGGTAGTCCTTTAAGAAGCCTACATAAAACATTTTGTTAAAAATGAGTGGAGGCACTCAATAAACATAGCATGATTTTAAAAATATTTAGGAAGTTGTTTCACTGGATTTGGAGTTGGTATGAATATTCTAGGGATATTCTGTTATTGGATAAATAGCAAAAGGAAGCTATTTATTTAATGCAACAACAACATGCCAGATAAAAATGTTGACTAAGGCTTCAAAAATAGGGCATGATCTTAGGAGACCGTGAAAATTGGAATCACTCTATTTGGAGTTGATTTGAATGGTATAGGAATTTACAAATTGGAGTTTGAATAAATCAAATTCATGTTTGGCTTCAAAAATAGGGCAGGATCTTAGGAGACCCTGAAAATTGGAATCACTCCATTTGGAGTTGATTTGAATGGTATTGGAATTTACAAATTGGAGTTTGAATAAATCAAATTCATGTTTGGATTTGATCTCTACGAAAATTGTTCCTGATTTGATCTCTTGGTAGGTTTTGATTTAAGAAACCTGTAGAAACTTGAATCAACAATTTTGGAGGTCAAATAGATTTTTGATGGATTTATGAAGTTTCTGAAAAGGAAAATAGGCTTACCAGGGGGCCTATAGTGCGCTCAGGGCACTAGGGAGGAGCTGGGCCGGCCTAGTGGGTCGGTTTGGCGAACGAGGAGGCCACGCAGGAGGCGTATTCTGCCGAATACGCCTTCGGCGAGGGGAAGGCGCAAAGCACCGGGGCGCCTCCACTTACCCGATGGGCCCGGCTCGCGGGTCACCGACACCTAGGGCCTGCCAGTCTCCTTCTCTCTCCTCTACCCCATCTTCAACCTCAAGACGGGGGTAGATGCGGGTGCTGACTGCGACGGTTCTAGCCACCCGTTGGGCCAGCCGCCGAGCCGATCGTGTGGGCGGGTGCCCTGCTCCCTGCTGAGCCTGGTGGCGGTCTTGGTGGCCGCGAGGATGGCCGGGGTGAGCGGCCCGCCATGAGGAGCGGCTGACAGCTCCGACCACTGCGGAGGGGCATGACATGACCTTGGGGAGGGGCCCGAAACGTGTCCACGAGGATGGGCGAGCAGAGGGCACTCGGCTAGAGGGCGGGCCCTGATACGTCTCAAACGTATCTATAATTTTTGATGGTTTCACGCTGTTATCTTGTCTTCTTTGTATGTTTTATGTACCTTTTTTATATCTTTTTGGGGACTAACTTATTGATTTAGTGCCAAGTGTGAGTTCCTGTTTTTCCGTGTTTTTGACTCTTTTGAGATCTGATTTTGGAACGGAGTCCAAACGGAATAAAATCCCTGAAATGATTTTTTCCGGAACGAAATAAGACCAGGGATCCTTTGGGCCAGGCCAGGTGGGCCCGTGGGAGCCCACAAGCTTGCACCATGCCACCAGGGGGAGGCGGCGGTGGGCAAGCTTGTGGTTTCCCTGGACGCCTCCTGACCTAGGTTTTGCGCCTATATATTTCCAAATATTCCGCAAAAAATCAGGGGAGCCTCGAAAATACTTTTCCGTCGCCGCAAGCTTCCGTTTCCGTGAGATCTCATCTCGAGACCCTTCCCGGCGCCCTGCCGGAGGGGACTTTGGAGGTGGAGGGCTTCTTCATCATCATCATCGCCCCTCCAATGACTCGTGAGTAGTTCACTTCAGACCTACGGGTCCATAGTTAGTAGCTAGATGGCTTCTTCTCTCTCTTGGATCTTCAATACAAAGTTCTCCATGATCTTCATGGAGATCTATCCGATGTAATCTTCTTTGGCTGTGTGTTTGTCGAGATCCAATGAATTGTGGACTTGTGACCAGATTATCTATGATATATCTTTCAGTCTTTGCCGATTGCTTATATGCATGATTTGATATCCTTGTAAGTCTCTCCGAGTCTTGGGTTTTGTTTGGCCAACTAGATCTATGATTCTTGCAATGGGAGAAGTGCTTGGTTTTGGGTTCTGCCATGTGGTGACCTTTCCCAGTGACAGTAGGGGCAGCAAGGCACACATCAAGCAGTTGCCATCAAGGGTAAAAAGATGGGGTTTTTATCATTGGTTTGAGATTATCCCTCTACATCATGTCATCTTGCTTAAGGCGTTACTCTGTTCTTATGGACTTAATACACTAGATGCATGCTGGATAGCGGTCGATGTGTGGAGTAATAGTAGTAGATGCAGAAAGTATTGGTCTACATGTTTCGGATGTGATGCTTATAGAAATAATCATTGCATAGATATCGTCACGACTCTGCACTGTTCTATAAATTGCTCGGCAGTAATTTGTTCACCCACCGTCTACTTTCTTTCATGAGAGAAGCCACTAGTAAACACTACGGCCCCCGTGTCTATTCACATCCATCGTTTAGAACTCCACTTTTACTTTGCCTTGTTACTTTGTTACTTTCAGTTCTCACTTGGCAAACAATCTATAAGGGATTGACAACCCCTTCATAGCATTGGGTGCAAGCTTTTGTGTTTGTGCAGGTTAGGGAGATACTCTTCCGCCGGATTGATACCTTGGTTCTCAAACTGAGGGAAATACTTACCGTCGCTGTGCTACATCACCCTTTCCGCTTCGAGGGAATACCGACGTGCCGTAGTAGGAGTATTTCTGGCACAATTGCGAGGGGTACACAACAAACATCACAAGTATTTCTGGCGCCGTTTCCGGGGAAGAGGATCGCTTGCCGAGGAAGATCGTGAAGAATATTCTCCTGACAACACGCCTATTTCTGGCGTCGTTGCCGGGGAGGAGAAATCAAGATCTATCCAAGTAGGTCTCACAAACTCTTCTCTTGCATTTACTTTTGTTGCCAGTTGCCTCTCGTTTTCCTCTCCCCCACTTCACATTTACCGTTTTTCTCCTTCGCTGTTTTCTCCTTTGCCTTTTTCCTTCGCCCTTTTCTCTCGCTTGCTTTCTGTTCGCTTGTGTGCCATGTGCCCTCAATATGCTTGCATCTTCGCTTGCTGAAAATCTAGTGATATGGATCCTCATCCACTTGCTAGTCTCTTTAAGAGACCCACTCGTGTGGAACAAATTGCTATTGAGTTAAGAGACCCACTTGTGTGGAACAAATTGCCTATTTCTTTGGAGTTTTGCGTAAGATGCGTGAATCTGAAAATTGTGCGGAAGAAATTCATGAAGTGATTCACGAGGGCTCCTTGGATGAAAAGCATGATTGCAATGATTTCACTATAAATTCTATTAGTGAAAATCATGCTAAAAATATGCAAAACCCTAAGCTTGGGGATGTTAGTCTTGCTATGACCACTACTTGTTGCAATAATCATGATTGGGGTGATGGTCTCTTTATGATCTAGAAAATTTGTTCAAATCTCATGATGAATATGATATTTTCAACAATACTGAAAGTGGGATTGGAGAAGTCATGACTTTATTTGATGATAATCCCACTATTTTTGAAGAGTGTCAACTTTGCATGCATATGGATCATGAAAAGAATATCCTATGGGATAGCTATATTGTTGAATTTGACTATGATCCCACATGTAATTGCTTTGAGAGAGGAAAACATTGTGGTAGAAACTTTCATGTTACCAAATTACCTCTCGTCATGTTGAGATTGATATTGTCTCTTTCTTCTTCCTTGCATATGGCAACTATTGGTTGTCTTGACAATCTGTTTTCCTATAAAGTGCCTATGCATAGGAAGTATGTTAGACTTAGATGTGATTTTCACATGCTTTAGGATGCTCTCGTTGTGCTTCAATTCTTGTCTTTTGTGAGAGCATCATTGAATGCCTAGCTAAGGGCGTTAAACAAAAGCGCTTGTTGGGAGGCAACCCAACGAATCTATCCTTTTTCTTTCTGTTTTGTGTTTTCCACACTTTCATAATTTTGTTATGATTGTGTTTTTGTGTTTCTTTTTGCGTTTGTGCCAAGCAAAACCATTATGATTAGTCTTAAGGATGATCGTTTGGTCATGCTGGGAAGACAGAAACTTTCTGCTCATGAAAAGAATTTTCATTTTCTTTCTATAAGCATTGTGAGTTGATTCTTTTTGCTGCTGATTTCTACGTAAATTCTTCAGACTATCGTAATTTTTCAGAATTTTTGAAGTACCAGAGGTATACGACACATACAGATTGCTACAGACTAGTCTGCTGTTAACAGATTCTGTTTTTGTTGTCTTGGTTGCTTTCTTTAATGAAACTATGGATAGTATCGGGGGGTATTAGCCATGGAAGATTGAAAGTACAGTAACCCAACATCAGCACAAGTAGAATTTAAGTTTGCTACAGTACCTTAGGAAGTGGTGGTTTGCTTTCTTGTACTAATGTTATCACGAGTTTCTGTTTAAGTTTCGTGTTGTGAAGTTTTGAAGTTTTGGGTGAAGTTCTTATGGACAAAAAGATAAAGATTGGCAAGAGCTCAAGATTGGGGATGCCCAAGGCACCCCAAGAGATTCAAGTATGCCGTAAAAGCCTAAGCTTGGGGATGCCTCGGGAAGGCATCCCCTCTCTCGTCTTCAATCCATCGGTAACGTTACTTGGGGCTATATTTTTATTCACCACATGTTATGTGTTTTTGCTTGGAGCGTCATGTATCGTAGGAGTCTTTTTTGTTGTTGTATCACAATCATGCTTGCTGCACACCTAGAGAGAGAGACATGCACACGCCGTGATTTTGTCGAGCTTCACTTATATCTTTTGGTAGACAATTCAGCTCACATGTGCTTCACTTATATCTTTTGAGCTAGATACTTTTGCTCTATGTGCTTCACTTATATCTTTTAGAGCGCAGCGGTGTGTATCTTGGTAGTTGATCTATGCTTTGAAAGTAGTCTCAAAATGGGTAATTATCCAAAGGGATACGAAAACTTCCTCCTTCATGTGCATTGAATAGTTAGAGAAGTTTGATTCATCTCAATTAGTTTTGAGTTGTGTTATGGTAATATTGAAGTCATGCTAGTAAGGTGTTGTGGATCTAGAAATACTTGTGTTGAAGTTAGTGATTCCCGTAGCATGCACGTATGGTGAACCGCTATGTGATGAAATCTGAGCATGATTAGTATATTGATTGTCATCCCTTGCGTGGTGGTCGGGATCGCGCGATGGTTTATACCTACCAACCCTTCCCCTAGTTGTATGCGTTGAATGCTTTGTTTCGGTTACTAATAAAACTTTTGCAACAAGTATATTAGTTCTTCATGACTAATGTTGAGTCCATGGTTTAGATAAACTTTCACCTTCCACCATCACTATCTTCTTAGTGTCGTGCAACTTTCGCCGGTGCACAAAACCCACCATTAGCCTCCCTCAAAACAGCCTCCATACCTACCTACTATGGCTTTTTCAAAGTCATTCCGAGATATATTGCCATGCAACAAACACCACGACATGTGCCACCACGTCTTCTTGCCTTTGCATGATCGTAAGATAGCTAACATGATGTTTCCATTGATGTCTATGCCATGCTAGATCGTTGCCACGGTACACTACTGAAGGCATTCCATAGAGTTATAATTGCTCTAAGTTTTGAGCTAAAAGTGTGATGATAATCATTATTGGAGCATTGTCCCATGTGAGGAAATAAAAGAGGCCCAAGAAGCCCATAAAAAAGAGGCCAAAGAGCCCACCAAAATAAGAAAAATAAAAAAAATAAAAAAATGAGAGAAAAAGAGAGAAGGGACAATGCTACCACTTTTTCCACACTTGTGCATTTTGAGCACCATGATCTTCATGATTGAGAGTCTCTCGTTTTGTCACCACCATATAGCTAGTGGGAAATTCTCATTATATAACTTGGCTTGTATATTCCAATGATAGGCTTCTTCAAAATTTCCTTAGGTCTTCGTGAGCAAGCAAGTTGGATGCACACCCACTAGTTTTCTCTAAGATCTTTCACATACTTGTAGCTCTAGTGCATCATTTGTATGGAAATCCCTACTCACTCACATTGATATCTATTGATGAGCATCTCCTCGACTCATTGATATGCCTAGTTAATGTGACTATCTTCTCCTTCTTGTCTTTCAACCTCTACCACATTCCACACCATCTATAGTGCTATAACCATGGCTCACGCTCATGTATTGCGTGAGAGTTGAAAATGTCTGAGAAAGTAAAGGTGTGAAACAATTACTTGGCCAATACCGGGGTTGTGCATGGTTTAAATTCGTTGTGCAATGATGATAGAGCATAGCCAGACTATATGCTTTTGTAGGGATAACTTTCTTTTGGCCTAGTTATTTTGAAAGTGCATGATTACTTTGCTAGTTTGCTTGAATTATTATTGTCTCCACGTCAATAGGAAACTATTGTTTTGAATCTAATGGATCTGAACATTCATGTCACATAAGAGGAATTACAAAGCACACCTATTCTAGGTAGCATCAAAGCATCAAAAATTCATTCGTATCACTTCCCTACTCGAGGACGAGCAGGAGTTAAGCTTGGGGATTCTTGATACGTCTCAAACGTATCTATAATTTTTGATGGTTTCACGCTGTTATATTGTCTTCTTTGTATGTTTTATGTACCTTTTTATATCTTTTTGGGGAGTAACTTACTGATTCAGTGCTAAGTGCCAGTTCCTGTTTTCCGTGTTTTTGACTCTTTTCAGATCTGATTTTGGAACGGAGTCCAAACGGAATAAAATGATTTTTTCCCGAACGAAAAAAGACCAGGTAACCTTTGGGCAAGGCCCGGTGGGCCCCTGGGAGCCCACAAGATTGCACCACGCCACCAGGGGGAGGCGGCGGTGGGCAAGCTTGTGGCTTCCCTGGCCGCCTCCTGACCTAGGTTTTGCGCCTATATATTCCCAAATATTCCGCAAAAAATCAGGGGAGCCTTGAAAATACTTTTCCGCCGCCGCAAACTTCCGTTTCTGCGAGATCTCATTTGGACACCCTTCCCGGCGCCCTGCCGGAGGGGACTTTGGAGGTGGAGGGCTTCTTCTTCATCATCATCGCCCGTCCAATGACTCATGTGTAGTTCACTTCAGACCTACGGGTCCGTAGTTTGTAGCTATATGGCTTCTTCTCTCTCTTGGATCTTCAATACAAAGTTCTCCATGATCTTCATGGAGATCTATCCGATGTAATCTTCTTTGGCGGTGTGTTTGTCATGATCCGATGAATTGTGGACTTGTGATCATATTATCTATGATATATATTTGAGTCTTTGCTGATTTCTTATATGCATGATTTGATATCCTTGTAAGTCTCTCCGAGTCTTGGGTTTTGTTTGACCAACTAGATCTATGATTCTTGCAATGGGAGAAGTGCTTGGTTTTGGGTTCTGCCATGTGGTGACCTTTCCCAGTGACAGTAGGGGCAACATGACACACATCAAGCAGTTGCCATCAAGGGTAAAAAGATGGGGTTTTTATCATTGGTTTGAGATTATCCCTCTACATCATGTCATCTTGCTTAAGGCGTTACTCTGTTCTTATGGACTTAATACACTAGATGCATGCTGGATAGGGGTCAACGTGTGGAGTAATAGTAGTAGATGCAGAAAGTATTGGTCTACTTGTTTCGGACGTGATGCTTATAGAAATAATCATTGCATAGATATCGTCACGACTCTGCACAGTTCTATAAATTGCTCGGCAGTAATTTGTTCACCCACCTTCTACTTTCTTTCATGAGAGAAGCCACTCGTAAACACTACGGCCCTCGTGTCTATTCACATCCATTGTTTAGAACTCTGCTTTTACTTTGCTTTGTTACTTTGTTACTTTCAGTTCTCACTTGGCAAACAATCTATAAGGGATTGACAACCCCTTCATAGCATTGGGTGCAAGATTTTGTGTTTGTGCAGGTTAGTGAGATACTCTTCCGCTGGATTGATACCTTGGTTCTCAAACTGAGGGAAATACTTACCGTCGCTGTGCTACATCACCCTTTCCGCTTCGAGGCAATACCAACGTGCCATAGTAGGAGTATTTCTGGCACAATTGCCAGGGGTACACAACAAACATCAGGCCCGAGGCCAGGGAGGCTGGCTAGCTCGAGCGCAATGGAAGCCGAGGCAGCGCCATGATTGCCGTAGGAGGGGAATGTGGTGTGGGAGCTCCAATGGGGGCTCCTGGAGGTTGTTGGGAGGGAGGTGGAACTAAGGGAGAGCTAGAGAGGGCTCGGGCTAAGAAGATAAGAGAGGGGGTGACAGGGAGAGCTCGGGAGCTTTCGGGTGCTCCCTAGCATGTGGGTCCACGCACCTCAGATGGAGTTTGGAGGCTAGCTGGTGTCGGGAAGCAGCTTGACTGGTCATAGGGGGCTTGTTGGCGCGCTAAGACACGATGCAACAACCGGATACGGCCTGGAGAAAGAAAACAAGGAGCACGGCCACCTGTGCCTACATGGCTCTTATGACTAGTAAAAGATCTTTGGGGTGAGGGGCATGCTTGGTGGGGTGTGACTGAGGAGTTTGGTAGCTTGTGGACCTGGTTTGAATTGGTTTGAACTCTTATTAAGCTTGCAGCAACAAACTTGGGACTAGAAAAAGTGGTTTTTAGTGGGGGTGGTTTTGGGATGAAACCATGTCTAGCAGTGCTAGCTATGCAAGGACTACAATACTGCTAAGTTTCAGCTCAAGCAGAGGAGTGTAGCTAGTACTTATTGTACAAAGCTACAATTCAGCCAGAAATCAACTTGTAGATGTGCTGTTCATTTTTCCTACATGAACATGCCATATTTTGATTTGAAATGATGCATTAGCATGCTAGGGGATCTCTGGAAAGAGGTGGTGGCTTTGGCTTAAGCAGAAGTATAGGAAGAGGGGTAAAAATGGTGATGTCATGGTGAAAATGAAAGGTAGCTACAAGGAGTCTCCTTCCAATAATTGACCAGAGGCCATGGTAGAGCTACTTTCGGTAAAAGGTAACTATAGTGAGTTTTGGTAAAACTTAAGCTCAAGGGTAATAGTTGAAGGGGTCAAAGCAGCAACTTTCGTGAATGCACACAAGGTGTTTGATGAGTGTTAGGGCTACCAGATGGACTTCAATTGATATAAAACTTAACAATATCAAATAATAGGTGAAAATAAGCTTGGGCACCAAATTTGGGACTTGGCGGGGAAGATTTCCAATGTAGACTTGGAAAACCCATTAAATTGGCAGAAATGGCCTTCTGCTTACAAAACTATTCAAATCAATTCCCACAAATCCAATATTTGGTGTGGAGGGCATTATTTGAGCATTAAACCATGCTCAAAAAGTTTGGGATCAATTGGAGAAACTTCATAATGTAAAGTTTCCCAAAGTCAAAAATCAACACAGAGGGTTTTGAGGGGCCTGGGACAAGTTATTCTATTCTCCTTGATGCACCACTTGGTGTGGATGCATTATTGGAGTATCAAAACATGTCCACAAAATTTGAGCAGAATTGGAGTCACTTGGCAATGTAGAGTTGCTCGAATTTGGATCGGGACAGATAGGGTTTTAGAATAATTAGGGAAATCATATCAACTTGGATTGAGATGAAACTTGGCAAGATCATCACATATATCATATGTGACATTCTAGAAATTTACAGGAATTTATTGGGATAGAAATATTCCAAAAGCTTGAAATAGGTAGGAAGGGTTTTGAAGGGTTTTACCCAATATTTTGAACACGACCATGTGTTGAAACTCATATATATGGAATATATATGTCCACTGAGTTTCCCTAAATTTTCTCAAATATTTTGAAAGCAATAAAAATAACTTTCCGTCATAAGGGACCATTTCTGGCCTAAGAGAAAGGTATTTATATAAAATAGTAAAATAACTTTTAAAATAATAATATTGTGGTTTTGGGAAGACATTTTTATAACGGGATTTAAATAAAATATTTTATGCAAAATAACTTCCATAATTTTAGGACTTGTAGTACAAATCCCAACTTAGGGGTTTTTGAAAGCTTGTATCATGGAAATGCTTTTTGGTGATGATTTGGTAAAAAATAGTTTCTGGTCCTAAACACATGGCATGATCATTAGGCAAGGGTTTGGGTCAAGGAGCTGAGCTTGGAGAGTAGCAGGAGCTTTGGACTCAAATACAAGCAATAAGCAAGCAAGCAAACATCACATCAAACATCACAAGGAGTCATAAATTTTTTAATTGGTCCTAATTTTTGAGAAAATTCAAATCAGTCAGGGGAGTTAAACACAGGGTGTTATAGACCTTACCCCCTTAAGGAAATCTCGTCCCCGGGATTTCTAGGCTAGGTGTTGGAGAGATACAAAATCTTGAGTCGGAGGTAGTCTTCATGTCCCCATGTTGCTGTTGTGGGTCTTAAGGTGCTTGATGATATAGCTTTGAATGCTCTGCACGTCCTTGCCTAACCGTGAGCGGGGTTCTGGCAATAACTCAGGCTAGACTGAGGGCCAGGGGTTGGTGAACTAAGTTCGGGCAAGGTTCTGGCTTGCAAGTGCATTCCAGAGTGCGAATACGTGGCAAGATAGTGTGTCTGGGTTCTGGTCTCGGAGCTGCTCATGCCGGTTAGTGACTGATGTTTGTTGTGTATCCCTTGCAATGGCGCTAGAAATAGTGGTGTCGACGGCACCAGGAATCCTTCAGCTGTGGCTACGCCTTAAGGGACTTCCTAGGCAAGTATGCAAAGGATTTCCTCCGTGGCCATGGAGCCTTGCGTTGGTGTTCCCTCGAAGCGGAAGGGGTGATGTAGCACAGTGACGGTAAGTATTTCCCTGAGTTTGAGAACCAAGGTATCAATCCAGCGGAAGAGTATCTCAAGATCCTGCACAAACACAAAAGCTTGCACCTAACGCTATGAACGGGTTATCAATCCCTTATAGATTGTTTGCCAAGTGAGAACTGAAAGCAACAAAGTAACAAATCAAAGTAAAAGTGGAGGTGTAAACGATGGATGTGAATAGACCCGGGGGCCGTAGTGTTTACTAGTGGCTTCTCTCATGAAAGCAAGTAGACGGTGGGTGAACAAATTACTGTCGAGCAATTGATAGAACCGCGCAAAGTCGTGATGATATCTATGCAATGATTATATCTTGAGGCATCACGTCCGAAACAAGTAGACCGATACTTTCTGCATCTACTACTATAACTCCACACGTTGACCGCTATCCAGCATGCATCTATTGTCTTAAGTCCATAAGAACAGAGTAACGCCTTAAGCAAGATGACATGATGTAGAGGGATAATCTCAAACCAATGATAAAAACCCCATCTTTTTACCCTTGATGGCAACTACTTGATGTGTGCCTTGCTGCCCCTACTGTCACTGGGAAAGGTCACCACATGGTATAACCCAAAACCAAGCACTTCTCCCATTGCAATAATCATAGATATAGTTGGCCAAACAAAACCCACGACTCGGAGAGACTTACAAGGATATCAAATCATGCATATAAGAAATCAGCAAAGACTCAAATATATATCATAGATAATCTGATCACAAATCCACAATTCATCGGATCTCGACAAACACACCTCCAAAGAAGATTACATCGGATAGATCTCCATGAAGATCATGGAGAACTTTATATTGAAGATCCAAGAGAGAGAAGAAGCCATCTAGCTACTAACTACGGACCCGTAGGTCTGAAGTGAACTACTCACGAGTCATTGGAGGGGCGATGATGATGATGAAGAAGCCCTCCAACTCCAAAGTCCCCTCCGGCAGGGCGCCGTGAAGGGTCTCCAGATGAGATCTCGCGGAAACGGAAGCTTGCGGCGGCAGAAAAGTATTTTCGAGGCTCTCCTGATTTTTTGCAGAATATTTGGGAATTTATAGGCCAAAGACCTAGGTCAGGGGGCGGCCAGGGAGGCCACAAGCTTGCCCACCACCGCCTCCCCCTTGGTGGCATGGTGGGAGCTTGTGGGCTCCCTAGAGCCCACCTGGCTTGGCCCAAAGGCCCCCTGGTCTTCTTCCATTCGGGAAAAAATCATTTCGGTGTTTTTATTCCATTTGGACTCCGTTCCAAAATCAGATCTGAAAAGAGTCAAAACACGGAAAAAACAGGAACTGGCACTTGGCACTGAATCAATAAGTTAGTCCCAAAAAAGATATAAAAGGTACATAAAACAACCAAAGAAGACAAGATAACAGCGTGAAACCATTAAAAATATAGATACGTTTGAGACGTATCAAGCATCCCCAAGCTTAACTCCTGCTCGTCCTCGAGTAGGGAAGTGATAAGAATGAATTTTTGATGCTTTCATGCTACCTAGCATAGGTGTCCTTTGTAATTCTTCTTATGTGACGTGAATGTTCAGATCCATTAGCTTCAAAACAATAGTTTGCTATTGACGTGGTAACAATAATAATTCAAGCAAACTAGCAAAGTAATCATGAACTTTCAAAATAACAAGGCCAAAAGAAAGTTATCCCTACAAAAGCATATAGTGTGGCTATGCTCTATCATCATTGCACAATGAATTTAAATCATCCACAACCCCGGTATTGGCCAAGTAATTGTTTCACACCTTTACTTTCTCAAACCTTTTCAACTCTCACGCAATACATGAGCGTGAGCCATGGTTATAGCACTATAGATGGTGTGGAATGTAGTGGAGGTTGCAAGACACAAAAGGAGAAGATAGTCACATTAACTAGGCATATCAATGAGCTGTGGAGATGCTCATCAATAGATATCAGTGTGAATGAGTAGGGATTGCCATACAAATGATGCAGTAGAGCTACGAGTATGTGAAAGCTTTTAAAGAGAACTAGTGGGTGTGCATCCAACTTGCTTGCTCACGAAGACCTAAGGCAATTTTGAGGAAGCCTATCATTGGAATATACAAGCCAAGTTATATAATGAAAATTTCCCACTAGCTATATGGTGGTGACAAAACGAGAGACTGTCAATCATGAAGATCATGGTGCTTAATATGCACAAGTGTGGAAAAAGTGGTAGCATTGTCCCTTCTCTCTTTTTGTCTCATTTTTTTTATTTGGCGGGCTCTTTGGCCTCTTTTTTTTTGTGGGCTTCTTTGGCCTCTTTTATTTCCTCACATGGGACAATACTCCATTAATAATGATCATCACACTTTCAACTCAAAACTTAGAGTAACGATGACTCTATATGGAATGCCTTCGGTAGTGTACCGTGGCAATGATCTAGCATGGCATAGACATCAATGGAAACATCATGCTAGCTATCTTACGATCATGCAAAGGCAAAGTAGACGTGGTGGCACATGTCATCGTGGTAGTTGCATGGCAATATATCTCGGAATGACTTTGAAAAACCCATAGTAGGTAGGTATGGTGGCTGTTTTGAGGGAGGCTAATGGTGGGTTTTGTGCACCGGCGAAAGTTGCACGACACTAAGAAGATAGTGATGGTGGAAGGTGAAAGTGCATCTAAACCATGGACTCAACATTAGTCATGAAGAACTCATATACTTGTTGCAAAAGTTTTATTAGTAATCGAAACAAAGCATTCAACGCATACTCCTAGGGGAAGGGTTGGTAGGTATAAACCATCGCACGATCCCGACCGCCACGCAAAGGAAGACAATCTATATACTAATCATGCTCAGATTTCATCACATAGCGGTTCACCATACGTGCATGCTACGGGAATCACTAACTTCAACACAAGTATTTCTAGATCCACAACACTTTACTAGCATGACTTTCAATATTACCATAACCACAACTCAAAACTAATTGAGATGAATCAAAGTTCTCTAGCTATTCAATGCACATGAAGGTGGAAGTTTTCGTATCCCTTTGAATAACTACCCCTTTTGAGACTACTTTCAAAGCATAGATCAACTACCAAGACACGCACCGCTGTGCTCTAAAAGATATAAGTGAAGCACATAGAGAAAAAGTATCTAGCTCAAAAGATATAAGTGAAGCACATAGAGCAAAAGTATCTAGCTCAAAAGATATAAGTGAAGCACATGTGAGCTGAATTGTCTACCAAAAGATATAAGCAAAGCTCGACAAAATAACGGTGTGTGCATGTCTCTCTCTCTCTAGGTGTCCAGCAAGGCTGATTGTGACACAACAAAATTAAAAGACTCCTACGATAAAATACGCTCCAAGCAAAAACACATAACATGGAGTGAATAAAAATATAGCCCCAAGTAACGTTACCGATGGATTGAAGACGAGAGAGGGGATGCCTTCCCGGGGCATCCCCAAGCTTAGGCTTTTACGGCATCCTTGAATCTCTTGGGGTGCCTTGGGAATCCCCAAGCTTGAGCTCTTGCCACTCTTTATCTCTTTGTCCATAAGAACTTGTCCCAAAACTTGAAAACTTCACAACACGAAATTTAAACAGAAACTCGTGATAACATTAGTACAAGAAAGCAAACCACCACTTCCTTAGGTACTGTAGTAAACTTAAATTCTACTTGTGCTGATGTTGGGTTACTGTACTTTCAATCTTCCATGGCTAATACCCCCCGATACTATCCATAGTTTCATCAAAATAAGCAACCAACACAACAAAAACATAATCTGTTAACAGCACACCAGTATGTAGAAATCTCTATATTTCGTATACCTCTGGTTCTTCAAAAATTCTGAAAAATTACGAAAGTCTGAAGAATTTGCGTAGCAATCATCAGAAAAAAGAATCAACTCAAAATCTCTTACAGAAAAAAAATTCTTTTCGTGAGCAGAAAGTTTCTGTCTTTTCCAACATGACCAAACGATCATCCCCAAGACTAATCATAACGGTTTTGCTTGGCACAACGAAAAAAGAAACACACAAAAAACACAATCATATCAGAATTATGAAAGTGTGGAAAACACAAAACAGAAAGAAAAATGATAGATTCGTTGGGTTGCCTCCCAACAAGCGCTATTGTTTAACGCCCTTAGCTAGGCATTGATTTCAATGATGCTCACACAAAAGACAAGAATTGAAGCACAACGAGAGCATCATGGAGCATATGGCTAGCACATTTTAGTCTAACCCACTTCCTATGCATAGGGATTTTGTGAACAAACAACTTGCTGGAGCAAGAATCAACTAGCATAGGAAGGCAAAACAAGCATAGCTTCAAAAATTTCAACACATGGAGAGGAAGCTTGATACTATTGCAATAAGTAGAAACATATGATCCTCTGGAAGTGTGTTATATCGACTAGAGGGGAGTGAATAGGAGATTTTTAGAATTTCATCACTGAGGAAATTCGTTTTGAGGAAATTCCTCACTGATGACTAACTTACAGCGGAAACAGTTAAGGATCAGTCGTGCAAACGTTCACAACAGCAGTATTACAGAGTGAAGATTGTGAAAACAGATTGCACAGTAAGCAGGCACTCAGAATACAGATGATGATTAACTCAAGTAAAGAGTTTGGGGTTGAGGAAATTCAGAGGAAGTCTTCAGCAAATTCTTCAAACAGTCACAGTGAATGTCATCAACACATAATACAGAGAATGTAAAGAGTTGAGGAATTATTACCCGATTCTTGGTGAAGACTTTTGTTGATGACCCAGTTCCAACTGCTGTGACAGTTGTACATCTGGTTTGGAGCGGCTTGGTATTGAAACCAAAGGACACCCAGTCCCGGGACACACAGTCCCTACCGTATTCTCCTTGAGCTAAGGACACACAGTCCTCGCCCAACACTCGTCGTAAGTCTTCAGGGCAGACTTCCAAACCCTAACAAACTCGGTCACCCGGCGATCCACAATTGACTGCTAGATTGCTCTAGACCATGACGCCTAACCGTCTGGAGGATGCACAGTCCTCAAAGGTAAAAGGCTTCAGTCCCACACAGGAACAACTTCTTCAGTGATGCTCAATCACTAGGTTTGGTTTGTGGTTTCGGTGGGTGGTGTATTTCCTCACTGATGATTTACTCTCTAAGGCTCTGAAGAATTTGGGTTGCTCTTATGACAAGTGTCAGTTTCTAAAGGAGCAGCCAACCAGCTAGTGGTTGTGGGGGGCGACTATTTATAGCCTGGGAGCATCCCGACATGATTTGATACTAATGCCCTTAAATAATATGACCGTTGGAGTGGATAAGACCAGTGACTTGGCGTGGTTATCGAAACGGTCGGGACCCTCAACTGTGAGAGTCCTCATGTCACTCATATTCCTCACTTGAGGCTTATGGTAGGATTTGGCTTGGGTTGAGCATCATGAGGAAATCCATTCCATAGTGTTACTTTGACCCCCTTTAACAGTACGGTGTTCCTATTCATCAAATGCGAAGAAAGTAAAACAGAAAACGTAAATCTTCACGCTTCAATTTCTTCAGAATGATTTTCTTCAGGAACCACCGGTCTTCTCAATATCAGTGTCTTCACAAGGAATATCAATTTCATCGCAGATTCCTCGCGATTCATTTCTTCAGCTTCAGACCAATTTCTTCAACTGAAGATATACATTTTTAGGGGTCGATATTCTTCAAATATCTCAAACTCCTCAATGACTTATAGATCCTGTTTACACTTATAAACACATTAGATACTTAACCTATAAGTCTTCAAACCACCAAAATCACTAAGGGGCACTAGATGCACTTACATCCTCTCTCATAGTAATTTTCAGTAGCATCATGAATGAATTCAACAATATATCCAGCACCTAAAGCTTTCTTTTCATGATCTACAAGCATGCAAAGTTGACCCTCTTCAAAAATAGTGGGATTATCATCAACTAAAGTCATGACGTCTCCAAACCCACTTTAAATATTGTTGCAAATATCATATTCATCATGAGGTTTGGAAAAAATTTCAAGGTCATAAGAAAGATCATCACCCCAATGATGATTATTGCAACAACTAGTGGTCAAAGCAAAACTAGCATCCCCAAGATTAGGGTTTTGCATATTTTTAGCATGATTGTCACTCATAGAATTTATAGTGAAACCATTGCAATCATGCTTTTCATCCAAGGAGCCCTCGTGAATCACTTCATGAATTTCTTCCTCACAATTTTCAGATTCATGCATCTTAAGCAAAACTCCATAGAAATAGTCAATTGTCCTCAACTCACTAGCAATTCGTTCAACAATAGTGGGTCTCTTAAAGAGACTAGCAAGTGGATGAGGATCCATATCAATGGATTTTTAGCAAGCAAAGATGCAAGCTAAAAGAAGGCACATGGTAACACAAGCAAATGGAAAGCGAGCGGAAGAAGGGCGAATGGAAAAAGGCAAATGGAAACGGCAAATGTGAAGTGGGGGAGAGGAAAACGAGAGGCAACTGGCAACAAAAGTAAATGCAAGAGAAGAGTTTGTGAGATCTACTTGGATAGATCTTCATTTCTCCTCCCCGGCAACGGCGCCAGAAATACTTCTGATGTTTGTTGTGTATCCCTGCAACAGCGCCAGAAATAGTTGTGTCGACGGCACCAAGTATCCTTCAGCTGCGGCTACGCCTTAAGGGACTTCCTAGGAAAAAATGCAAAGGATTTCCCCCGTGGCCTTGGAGCCTTGCGTTGGTGTTCCCTCGAAGCGGAAAGGGTGATGTAGCACAACGACGGTAACTATTTCCCTCAGTTTGAGAACCAAGGTATCAATCCGGCGGAAGTGTATCTCAAGATCCTACACAAACACAAAAGCTTGCACCCAACGCTATGAAGGGGTTATCAATCCCTTATAGATTGTTTGCCAAGTGAGAACTGAAAGCAACAAAGTAACAAAGCAAAGTAAAAGCGGAGGTGTAAACGATGGATGTGAATAGACCCGGGGGCCGTAGTGTTTACTAGTGCCTTCTCCCATGAAAGCAAGTAGACTGTGGGTGAACAAATTACTGTCGAGCAATTAATAGAACCGCGCAAAGTCGTGACGATATCCATGCAATGATTATACCTAGAGGCATCACCTCCAAAACAAGTAGACCGATACTTTCCGCATCTACTACTATTACTCCACACGTCGACCGCTATCCAGCATGCATCTAGTGTATTAAGTCCATAAGAACAGAGTAACGCCTTAAGCAAGATGACATGATGCAGAGGGATAATCTAAAACCAATGATAAAACCCCCATCTTTTTACCCTTGATGGCAACTACTTGATGTGTGCCTTTCTGCCCCTACTATCACTTGGAAAGGTCACCACATGGTAGAATCCAAAACCAAGCACTTCTCCCATTGCAAGAATCATAGATCTAGTTGGCCAAACAAAACCCAAGACTCGGAGAGACTTACAAGGATATCAAATCATGCATATAAGAAATCAGCAAAGACTCAAATATATATCATAGATAATCTGATCACAAATCCACAATTCATCGGATCTCGACAAACACACCGCCAAAGAAGATTACATCGGATAGATCTCCATGAAGATCATGGAGAACTTTGTATTGAAGATCCAAGAGAGAGAAGAAGCCATCTAGCAACTAACTACGGACTCGTAGGTCTGAAGTGAACTACTCACGAGTCATTGGAGGGGCGATGATGATGATGAAGAAGCCCTCCAACTCCAAAGTCCCCTCCGGCAGGGCGCTGGGAAGGGTCTCTAGATGAGATCTCGCGGAAACGGAAGCTTGCGGCGGCGGAAAAGTATTTTCGAGGCTCTCCTGATTTTTTGCGGAATATTTGGGAATTTATAGGCCAAAGACCTAGGTCAGGGGGAGGCCAGGGAGGCCATAAGCTTGCCCACTGCCGCCCCCCCTGGTGGCGTGGTGGGAGCTTGTGGGATCCCTGGAGCCCACCTGGCTTGGCCCAAAGGCCCCCATGGTCTTCTTCTGTTCGAGAAAAAATCATTTCGGGGTTTTTATTCCGTTTGGACTCCGTTCCAAAATCAGATCTGAAAAGAGTCGAAACACGGAAAAAACAGGAACTCGCACTTGGCACTGAATCGGTAAGTTAGTCCCAAAAAGATATAAAAGGTACATAAAACAACCAAAGGATACAAGATAACAACGTGAAACCATCAAAAATTATAGATACATTTGAGACGTATCAGTGACATCTAGATGTTTCGTGTTAGAACGTACAGTCAAGGTCTTCGCATAGCTCCCTGCTGACGGGGAAGTCCTTGACTCCCTTAAGGCAGGCAAGCTAGGGTCACAGGTGGTCTACATCCTCGAGGGTGTTGCAGTGGGTCTTTGAAGGCTTCTCATGAAAGGGTCTGGGTTGGGTCTTGCCCATGAGTCTAAGCTTGGAGACTCAGTGTTCAGAACGGTTTCTACCATCTCGGAAGGCTCGTAAGCGGTTCAGGATGAGCTGGCTACCCAAGAGTATAGGCCAGTCATCCACTCCAAAGGTCTACGGCTCGGCAAGCGGGTGAATCAACTTTAGCAGGTTTTTACCATGATCCAATTAGGACTCTCGTCCTTGGTTTGGACCAAGAAGAAGCTCTCTGATTTCTCTCGTTGTCCAAAGGTTTCATTATCTTGAATTGTCGAGGCTTCTTGACATTGTTGATGTAGTCGGCGCAGGATCGGTGGTTGACTTCTATTGCTTCTTCTTCCTTGTCGTGGTTTTCCCAACCATGGTGGTCCTTCGTCTTGTCTTGGGTAGGATAGACTTCCGCTGCCTTGAGATTGCTTCGAGAATCTGACATTCTCAAGATAACACCATCTCTCGAGGGGCATAGCGATCGGCGTTCCTGGGGCTCGTACAAACATGACTAAAGTGCTCTTCCTCCTGTTGGATGAATAAGCATGTCATCCGTGAGGATAACGACATACTTCCCCAAGCATCACATAATCACAGTGCTCATGAGACATGTGAGGAGAGCGGAAACTTGTTATGGGCGGTCACTGGCCGAGGGTTTTGTGGTCCAACATGATCTGGTACCTCATGCCCGTGTTTGTCATAGACACGATGGGTGGTGGTCGGGCGGAGTACTGGGCATATTCTAACGACTTAGAGCCATTTCCTATGGTCATAATCCGATCACCTTATGGATAGGTGAAGCTTTGGGGTTTCAAGGAACTTAGGACGTGAGTGAACATCTATCAGCTTATCCTAAGCAAATTCCATAGATGCCAATAGTCTGACCTCCAACTCGGGACAACATCTCCCTATTTCATCAAAGATACCCCCTCACATAAGTCAACTACACACCACTCATGCTACTCAACACGAGGGTTGAGGGAAGAACTAAACCCAAACACCACAAGTATGATATAGCTACATTGCACATGCATTCCAATCAAAGGACCTCGGGGAGGCACACAAGCTCCTAAGCTTGAATTAAGACACCACAAATCGAAATGTCCAGCTAGATCATCCAATGGCCAGAGTACTGCATTTCTATATTAAGGAAACACGTAGTATACCAATCCAAGATCTTGTTTCCTTTTTACGAATCCGATCAAGTGGTCCATCAATCCGGTCGAACATCACTGGACCCATCACTCCTACAAATCCAATATTGATGGGGTTCTACATGATCACTTAGAGTTCTCATGACCCACATATTATTTGGAGAACTACATCATAGCGTATCCACCAACTTTCAATATCATGGCCAACTAATCTTCGAAGCCGACTTATATAGGTTCATAGACCAATTTCACAACTCCAATTACTTCTGCTCGTTATCCACCAAGAAACATGGTATCATGATCAAGATCATTGGGCTAAATCCGATTTACTCCGAACCATGTGGCCTTATACATTATTGATACTCTTTTGAGATTACCTATTTAAATCCAAAACTCAAGTCCAATAAGTACTCTTACTCGGTACTCCAAGTCATGATGGTAACATCATCAAACCATGTCACTACTCGATAAAGTCAATTATACCACCAAGAATTATTGCTCGTGATCATAATTGTCCTACTGAATCCAAACTTACTCCAGGAATACGTAGGTTGTGCTACTTATCAACTTGTTCCACCAAGTTCACCTACCTTTATAAGGGTCTTACTATCCACCAAGATAGTCTGGCTATATCCTCAAGATACCTATCATCATCTCGACATGCATTGCCTAGAAATCATATATCTCAGAGCGATCCTTGCTATGTGATACGTCTCCATCGTATCTACTTTTCCGAACTCTTTTGCCCTTGTTTTGGCCTCTAATTTGCATGATTTGAATGGAACTAACCCGGACTAACGTTGTTTTCAGCAGAATTGCCATGGTGTTCTTTTTGCGCAGAAATAAAAGTTCTCGAAATGACCTGAAAATTTATGGAGAATTTTTCTAGAATTATTGAAAAATACTGGCGCAAGAATCAATAGAGGGAGTGGAGCCGTGAGCCCACAAGCCCACCAAGCGCGGGAGCCCCCCTGGCCGCGCCTGGCAGGCTTGTGGGGCCCACAAAGCTGCACCGCCTCTCAATCCAGCTCTATATAGTCCGTTTCGTCCGGAAAAAATCAAGGAGAAGGATTCATCATGTTTTACGATACGGAGGCGCCGCCACCTCCTGTTCTTCATCTCGAGGGCAGATCTGGAGTCCGTTCTGGGCTCCGGAGAGGGGAGATCGTCGCCATCGGCATCATCAACCTTTCTTCATCGCCAATTCCATGATGCTCTTCACCGTTCGTGAGTAATCTCATCGTAGGCTTGCTAGAAGGTGATGAGTTGGATGAGATCTATCATGTAATCGAGTTAGTTTTGACGGGGATTGATCCCTAGTATCCACTATGTTCTGAGATTGATGTTGCTACTACTTTGCCATGCTTAATGCTTGTCACTAGGGCCCGAGTGCCATGATTTCAGATCTGAACCTATTATGTTGTCGCCAATATATGTGTTTTTTAGATCCTATCTTGCAAATTGTAGTCACCTACCATGTCTTATGCCCCGGCAACCCCGGAGTGACAATAGCCGGAACCACTCACGGAGATGACCATAGTATGAGGAGTTCATGTATTCACCAAGTGTTAATTCGTTGGTCCGGTTCTTTATTAAAAGGAGAACCTTAATATCCCATAGTTTCCATTAGGACCCCGCTGCCACGGGAGGGATGGACAATAGATGTCATGCAAGTTCTTTTCCCTAAGCACGTATGACTACATACGGAATACATGCCTACATTAGATTGACGAACAGGAGCTAGTTACTTATCTCTCCGTGTTATAGCTGTTACATGATGAATCACATCCATCATAATCATCCATCACCGATCCAATGCCTACGAGTCTTTTCCTACTGGTCCTTGCTACGTTACTTTGCCGCTACTACTGTTGCTGCTGCTACTGTTACTCTATTGCTACTCCTGTTACTCTGCTGCTACTGGTTACTGTTGCTACTGCTGCTATCATACTACCTTGCTACTGATACTTTGCTGCACACACTAAATTCTTGAGGTGTGGTTGAATTGACAACTCAACTGCTAATACTTGAGAATATTCTTTCGCTTCCCCTTGAGCCGAATCAATAAATTTGGGTTGAATACTCTACCCTCGAAAACTATTGCGTTCCCCTATACTTGTGGGTTATCAAGACCTTTTTCTGGCGTCGTTGCCGAGGAAGCACAGCTATATTCTCTGAGTCACTTCGGATTTACGTCTGCTGATCACTTTGAGGAATCCGATAGATCCAAGAACTAAAGTCTTGCCCTCAACTACGAGGACAGGTAAGGAACTGCCTTCTAGCTCTGCACTTGATTCACCTTCAGTTATGAGTAAGTTTGCGACATCACCTCCTGCTAGAAATTTTGATATGCCGCGTGTGCTTGATGATGCTACTTCTGCTGCCCATGATGCTTATGATGACGCTATGCTTGATACTGCTTTGCCTGATGATGCTATGCTTGATACTGCTTTGCCTGATGATGCTATGCTTGATACTGCTTTGCCACTAGGTGCATTCCTTGATGCACAAATTGCTAGAGTTGTTGCTAGATGTGATGATACTTCTGAAACTGCTGATACTATTGAAGTAGAACCTGCTATTTTGCCTGCTAGAACTAGCTCCTCTATGCCTGAATTGCCTGAGCGTTACGTTATGGAGGGAGAGATAGCTGAGGATTTTCTTGCGTGTAAGGATAGCTATGATGTTGAGAAATTACTGCGCAAGTGGAAAGAGAAATCTTTGAACGCTAGGATTAAATACGACCCGAAGTTTGCAACTTCGCCTATCTTTGTGACCGATAAGGATTATGAATTCTCTGTCGACCTTGAGTTAATCACTCTGGTCAAATCTGACCCTTTTCACGGTTATGAGTCTCAAATGGTTGTAGCCCATCTTACCAAACTGCACGATATAGCCACCCTATTCACTAGTGAGGAAAAGATCTGCCACTACTATATCCTCAAGTTGTTTCCTTTCTCGCTAAAGGATGATGCTAAGACCTGGTTCACTTCTCTTGCTCCTGGTTGTGTGCGTAGTCCCCAGGATATGGTCTACTACTTCTCTGAAAAATATTTCCATGCCCATAAGAAGCAAGCTGCCTTGCAGGAAATATACAACTTTGCTCAAGCTAAAGAAGAGAGTCTCCCACAAGCTTGGGGGAAGCTCGTCCAGCTACTGAATGCTTTTCCTGATCACCCTCTTGAGAAGAATGAAATACTTGATATCTTCTATAATGGACTTACCAATGCTTCCAGAGACCATCTAGATAGTTGTGTTGGTTGTGTTTTTAGGGAACGAACCCTAGAACAAGCTCAGATCCTATTGAATATCATCTTGTGCAATGAGAATGCTTGGACTATTCCCGAACCGCTTCCTAAGCCAACTCCGAAGAAAAGAGGTATTCTATTCCTGAGTCCTGAAGATATGCAAGAAGCTAAGAAATCTATGCGAGAGAAAGGCATTAAATCTGAAGATGTCAAAAATCTACCACCTATCGAAGAGATCCATGGTCTTGATAACCCGATACAGGTAGTTGAAGTAAATTCTCTGCGTAGGTTTGATGAGAGTGGTATTCCTTTTGATAAACCTGCTAGCCTATGCCAGGATGAATTTGATAACTTTGTTGCCAAACAACAGAGTTTCAATGATTATGTTAGCGGACAATTGGGAAATAATGCTCGTATGCTTAGTCATTTAAGTGCTTGTGTGGACAGAAATGCCAATGATCTTAAGCTCCTGAGTAAACATGCCTCTATGGTTACTGCTGAGGTAGAACAAGTACTTAAGGCTCAAAATGACTTGCTCAATGAGTTGAATGACAATTCCGTTAGAATTGTTACTAGAGGCGGTAGAATGACCCAGGAACCTTTGTATCCTGAGGGTCATCCGAAGAGGATTGAATAAGATTCTCGAGGAGTTAGCACTGATGCACCTAGTCATCCTGGAAAGAAGAAGAAAGATGATATGAACACTAGCAACCCAGATGTTGTTACCCCTAAGAATCCAAACAATGTCTCTGTCTCTGATGCTGAAACACAATCTGGTGATGAACATGAGCCTAATGATCATATCAATAGTGATGTTCATGTTGATACTCAACCTAGCAATGATAAGGATGTGGAGATCGAACCTTCTGATCTTGATAACCCACAACCTAAGAATAAGAGATACGATAAGAATGACTTTGCTGTTAGGAAGCATGGTAAAGAAAGGGAACCATGGGTTCAGAAACCCATGCCCTTTCCTCCCAAACCATCCAAGAAAAAGGATGATGAGGATTTTGAGCGCTTCATTGTAATGATTAGACCTGTCTTTCTGCAAATGTGTATGACAGATATGCTCAAAATGTCTCCGTATGATAAGTACATGAAAGATATTGTGACTAATAAAAGGAAGATACCTGAGGTTGAGATTTCCACCATGCTTGCTAATTATACCTTCAAGGGTGGAACTCCTAAGAAACTAGGTGATCCCGGTGTGCCCACTATACCTTGCTCCATTGAAGGTAACTACGTTAGAACTGCTTTATGCGACCTTGGAGCCGGTGTTAGTGTTATGCCTCTCTCTCTTTATCGTAGACTTGAACTGGATAAGTTGACACCCACTAAAATCTCTCTGCAAATGGCCGACAAATCAACTGCTTTCCCTATCGGCATTTGCGAGGATGTGCCCGTTGTGGTTGCTAACGTCACTATCTTAACAGACTTTGTTATCTTGGATATTCCTGAGGACGATGCCATGGCGGTCATCCTCGAAAGACCCTTTTAAAACACTTTAGGGGCTGTTATAGATTGCAACAATGGCAATGTCACTTTCCATGTCAACGGTAATGAGCATACGGTGCACTTTCCGAAGAAACAATATCGAGTACATTGCATCAATGATATCGAAAAAACTTCATCGATTCTTATTGGGAGCTTTCAATGCCCTATTGCTCCTGTTAAGATGAAGTATGATTTGCTTGTTGGGGAGATACATATCCCCATTGAGGTGACCTAGTGACTATTCGAAAATTCTCCGTTCTCTTTTGCAATTCGAAAAGGTTTGTCGAGGAGACTTGATCAACCTCATTGACGGATTTCTTGCGATGACCATGAGATGGATGAATCGAGGAGTCACAGACCTCTGTTCCAAGCTTTCACCTTAGGTTACTTAGAAGAAAAATGATATATTTAGTTTAGTTTTCCCTGTTTTATGTTTTAGCGTCCGGTAGAAAAGTACCCCGAAAATAAAAGTTCTCCGAACGCCGTGAAAATCAAGTATGATTTTTTCTGGAATTTTTGAAAAATACACAGACGAAGAGCTAGGCTAGGGGCTGCACGAGTGGGCCACAAGCCCTGGAGGCGCGGGCACCCCCCTGGACGCGCCTCCTGGCTTGTGGGGCCCACGTGCACCCCCTCCACTCATTCTTGCTCTCATCTGCTTCTCCTACCTCTAGAAGAAATCGTTTTGCAGCTCAAACCCGTGTTCTTGCTCCTCTTGCTGGGATTTTGGATCTCCTTGCTCAAAGCACCATTCTCCGAACTGTTTTGGGGAAATTACTCCTTGGTAAGTGACTCCTCCATTGGTCCAATTAGTTTTTGCTCTGGTGCCTTATACTTCGCGTATTTTTGCTGCCTTGGTGACCATGTTCTTGAGATTTGCATGCTAATTTTAGCTGGTCGCAAGTGGTTTTGATGCATAATATGGCCTCTAGGCACTTGTTGGAGTAGTTGCTACGAGTTTCGTTGAGCCTTGTTCACTTTTCCTTAGAATCACTAAAATTTCAGCAATTTTCAGAGATATAAAAAGGAAAAGATGAGGAGGTTCTTAAGAGGCTCATCAAGCCGTGACCCCAAGGATGATGGAAGTGAGAAGAAACCCAAGTTCCGGTCCCTTGAGTTGCGGAAGTTCGAGCGTGCAAATGGCCAAGCGATGTGTTCTTACGCGCCGCCGGACTTTATGAGGACTTTTACTACTTGGTGGAGAACGCAGGCCTTACCGCCTTCGTTGAAGATAAGTGTCCACAATACCTCCTCCTCACTAATATCTTCGTACAAAGCTTTAACTTCTATCCGAGGAAGAATCCTCCTATGGTTCAGTTCAAACTTTATGATATCCCCCAGCGCATGTCACTCCAGGATTTTTGCAATGTTTGCAAATTACCTTACGTTGGGGATATTCATGAACCTTGTCCACGGGACTTGGAAGCTTTCATCGATACAATTGTTGTAGGAGAGGAGAGAGGAGTGTCTTGCGCTACAGCTGCAAGCATTCATTTTCCCATGCTTAGGTACTTCTCATTATTTGTGGGAAAATGTTTGATTGGCCATGGGAAAGCTAGGTCACTTAGTTCCCCAGCTCTTGCGGTCTTGCACGAAGCCCTTTATAATGATAAAACTTATAGCTTGGGCGCCAAAGTAGCTCAACGGTTGAACACGAACCATTCTAAAGGCATTGTCTATGGAGGTATCTATGCTACTCGTCTTGCTAGACACTTTGAGATACCTATTAGACTGGAAAAGGAAGAAGAGATTCTTCTTCTCGTGAGATATCTAGATTACTATAGCATGGTTTGCCATGACTTTCTTGATAGAGATATAAATAGAAGGATGATTTATAACCTGGTATTTAGTCAGGGTACTCGTGAGACTATTACTTTACCTGCTCCTTCTTTGTTCAATCTTCATGCAGGCAGGTACATTATTATGCCCTCGGACATCCATGCATATTGGGGCTTGGCCCAACCACAGGTGCCCGTGCCCGAGCCACCAGTCAAGTACCAGACGCCAGTTTATCAGTGGGAGCCAGAGGAGCTCAGACAGCAGTGGCATCCTCAGTCCACTCCGGAGTACCCTGGAGCTGGTTATTTCCCTCCTTGGGAGTAGACCAACTTAGGCCCAAAGCCTAAGCTTGGGGGAGTACGTGTTTCTCACCGACTTTATATTCTTGCTTATGCTTTCACTTTGTTCGTTGGTGTTCACACTTTGCCACTGTATCATCCATGCTAGTTTATTTTCTTTTTCTCGTTTTCTTTTCGTGTGTCTGTCTAGTTTGAGAAAACCCAAAACGATTTTGTTTTTCTTCTTTTGCTTTTTGGGAGCTTTCCCGTGTAAATAGTTTTCTTTTTCTTTGGGTCAATGTAGAAGACCATGGTTACCATGTTTAGTGGCTCTCGCATGCATATCTGCTTATCTGTCAAAGAGCCATATTACTTTGTCTTCTCCTTTGTGTTTGCCTGCAGATTACTTTGGCTCGTGCGTAGTCCAATGCACGAGCACTTTTATTATTGTTCACATCGTTCCATCGTGCAAGTGAAAGGCAATAATGGCAATATATGATGAAGTGACTGAGCCTGGAAAAGCTGGTATGAACTCAATCTATTTTTTTATAAATATGACTAGCTCATCATGCCTGATTCAGCTTTGTTGTGAGAGAAACATGTTTTCAATGAGAACTTAGAGATCATAGTTGCTGATGCCATGCTTATTTAGCTAGGAGCTTATAATGGTTTGTCTTGATTGCCCACATGAATTTTGAGATGACTATGATGTAGTATGATAGGATGGTATCCTCATTTGAATGATTCAAGTGGCTTGACTTGGCGCATGTTCAGGCATGTAGTTGAAACAAAATCAACATATCCTCTATGATATTCATGTTCATGGTGATTTATGTCCTACTCATGCTTGCACTCAATGTTAGTTAATCTCATTGCATTTTGGTGACTGTTGTCGCTCTCTAGTTGGTCACTTCCCAGTCTTTTGCTAGCCTTCACTTGTACTAAGCGGGAATACTGCTTGTGCATCCACGTCCATAAACCCAAAGTTGTTCCATATGAGTCCGCCATACCTACCTATATGTGGTATCTACCTGCCGTTCCAAGTCAATTTGCATGTGCCACTCTCTAAATCTTCAAGAAATAATCTGTTTTGCATTCCCGAACCGCTCATGTGGTGACAAGGGGCGATTGGTATCTTCCATGCTAGGCGTGTTATCCTTGATATGTGTTTATTCACTATCATTCATGAGAAAGGGGTCGATAATTGGAATTCCCCGTTCCATGCTCAAATCGAAAAGATAATTGCAAACAAAACTCCCCCAGGATTGATGTTGGTATGGACGGCACCCGAGGATTCGGCTAGTCGTGGAGTGTGATTGATTGGTGGTGGGGGAGTCAAAACTTTACTTTTCTGTTTGGGAACCGCCTATAGCATGTGTAGCGTGGAAGATGTTGAGAACTCTTAGTCATTAAGTTGACAATGAAAGCATGCCACCCAAAACTATTATCTCTGTTTTCAAAGCTCGAGCTCTGGCACCTCTGCAAATCAATGCTTCCCTCTGCGAAGGGCCTGTCTATTTATGTTCCTCTTGAGTCATCCTCCTCTTATAAAAGCACCAATTATAGAGCACCTCTGTCGTTTTTATGCTTTGCTTCTAAGTGTGTTGAGTATGACTGTGACTGGATCTTCTTTGCCATGCATTACAATGTTTCATCAGCCCTTGGTCTTTGAAGGTGCTCTGCATTTATGTTTTCCAGTCTCAGAAAGAGCTAGCAAGATACCATCTGTCCGTACTGCTTCATGTTGTTTTGATTTAAGTGTTGACGTTTGAGACTTATTATTATTTGCTTGCTAGTTGATTATGCCATTGATATGAGTTTACCGTGAGACAAAGATGTCATTTGCTTATGTGGTTTGCTTGTGATCTTGCTGAAATTCTGGTTATGAGTTAGACATAGTTGCAATAACAAGAACAAACAAAGTTCATCAAAGTTTTTCTTTTGTCTATTTCAGTTTGTGAACTGAATTGCTTGAGGACAAGCAAGGCATTAAGCTTGGGGAGTTGATACGTCTCCATCGTATCTACTTTTCTGAACTCTTTTGCCCTTGTTTTGGACTCTAATTAGCATGATTTGAATGGAACTAACCCGGACTAACGTTGTTTTCAACAGAATTGCCATGGTGTTGTTTTTGTGCAGAAATAAAAGTTCTCGGAATGACCTGAAAATTTACGCAGAATTTTTCTGGAATTAATGAAAAATACTGGCGCAAGAGACAGCGGAGGGAGTGGAGCCGTGAGCCCACAAGCCCACCAGGCGCAGGGCCCCCCTGGTCGTGCCTGGCAGCCTTGTGGGGCCCACAAAGCTCCACCGCCTCTCAATCCAGCTCTATATAGTCTGTTTCGTCCAGAAAAAAAATCAAGGAGAAGTATTCATCGCGTTTTACGATACGGAAGCGCCGCCACCTCCAGTTCTTCATCTGGAGGGCAGATCTGGAGTCTGTTTTGGGCTCCAGAGAGGGGAGATCGTCGCCATCGTCATCATCAACCTTCCTTCATCGCCAATTCCATGATGCTCTTGACCGTTCGTGAGTAATCTCATCGTAGGATTGTTGGACGGTGATGAGTTTGATGAGATCTATCATGTAATTGAGTTAGTTTTGACGGGGATTGATCCCTAGTATCCACTATGTTCTGAGATTCATGTTGCTACTACTTTTGCCATGCTTAATACTTGTCACTAGGGCTAGAGTGCCATGATTTCAGATCTGAACCTATTATGTTGTCGTCAATATATGTGTGTTTTAGATCCTATCTTGCAAGTTGTAGTCACCTACTATGTGTTATGACCCGGCAACCCCGGAGTGACAATAGCCGTAACAACTCCCGGAGATGACCATAGTATGAGGAGTTCATGTATTCACCAAGTGTTAATGCGTTGGTCTGGTTCTTTATTAAAAGGAGAACCTTAATATCCCGTAGCTTCCAATAGGACCCCGCTAGCACGGGAGGGATGTACAATAGATATCATGCAAGTTCTTTTCCCTAAGCACGTATGACTACACACGGAATACATGCCTACATTAGATTGACGAATGGGATCTAGTTACTTATCTCTCCGTGTTATAGCTGTTACATGATGAATCACATCCGGCATAATCATCCATCACGGATCCAATGCCTACGAGTCTTTTCCTACTTGTCCTTGCTACGTTACTTTGCCGCTAGTACTGTTGCTGCTGCTACTATTACTCTGTTGCTACTGCTATTACTCTGCTGCTACTGGTTACTGTTGCTACTGCTGCTATCATACTACCTTGCTACTGATACTTTGCTACAGACACTAAATCTTTCGGGTGTGGTTGAATTTACAACTCAGCTGCTAATACTTGAGAATATTCTTTCGCTTCCCCTTGAGTCGAATCAATAAATTTGGGTTGAATACTCTACCCTCAAAAACTGTTGCAATCCCCTATACTTGTGGGTTATCACTATGGCATCAGGGTTTTGGTTCTAGCTTAAGAATGAAGCATACTCGTTCACCGTGGTCACTTGTTCCATAAAGAACCCGGTGCTAAGCGAGGATTTATCGGGTCTCGACGGGTGTTCTGGCAAACCCTTGTGTTAGACACGTGACCAAAAATTTGAGCCGGAAAGGCTTGTGCAGGTTAGGCTGGGCTAGGAAGGGTTTCCAATCTTCAGTGTCACATGTCCGTCCAAGTGGATCCTTGGTATATCTTGTCTTGCTAGTCTTAAGTTGTCGAGAGGGGTGAGAGAGAGAGTAGTAGCACAGAGGGAAGTGCCTAAGGGGTCCTATGGTGCAGGTGAAATCAAACAAGGGTTGAAAAGTCAACTCAAACATCAAGATAATACAGATGATGTAATCATGTGATTGTTGCATAGAAAAAAGCACGACTTATATCAAGCACAACAAAAAAGAACAAACAACACACAATATGGTTACATCCGAACCATTTCACAGACTCCACTTCGTATAAGGGATTTACGACTCATCCTACCCTAGGGTTCTCGGACTCGACAGTCATGCTTGTTTCATATCTTGGTGAGTAGTCCGCTCATTCCTATCGGTCTTCTTACGATGTTGCCATGCACCTTGTTGCTGTTTGCCGAAACGACTTGGGTTGAGCTGAAAAGAATTCTTGACGACTTCTCTTCTGGTGAGCTATCGACGAGGGTGGTTCTTCATGGCTGTTGTTGACAAGGTCTTCTGTTGTCTTTATAATCTTGCTATTGTCTTCTTGCCTTCCAAGGCATCAAGAGTTCCAAGTGGACATCCATTATGAAATGACATGAGCAAGGTATGATAGAGTTCCGACGTGTCAATCATGTTGGCCACAATATCGACACATATGGCGGGGGATGAAGAGAATCGTTTTCCTGCTCACTAAGCTGAGGCAAACCAAATGACGAGGTTCTGATCCACCTGTGGTGGTCGACACAACCTTGATATTGATAGGGTCGCTCTATTAGCGATGCACATCATGGCCTTCCATATATTACGTCTTTCTCATCGTAGGTGAAGGTGGCATTACCCCGGAACAGTGTCGAGGATGTCGCCATCTTTTGGGTCTCGATGTCCTTGTTCCTCATGGAGGTACTTCTGTTGGTGTCGTGTGGTCGTAGCTTGCCATCCTTGTCCTTCAAGTACATGGGTGGTCGCTTGGAAAGATTGCTTCCTTCCAAGTTACCCAAGAGGATTTTAGTAATCCCGTGGTCAGGTATAAGGGTGCTAGCGGCCATTTGTAGGTTTTGAAGAAGCAGACGAGGAGTGTAAAGTGAATAAGAGTGGAAGTGCTAAGGCAAAAACCTTGCTTCCTTTGAAAATTTAAGAGAGGTGGGAAAGGTACAGTTTTTGTAGGTACTTTTGAGAGGTGTGGAAAACAATTTTGTCCTAACTAACGTTCGTCCTAACTAAGGGCTTCCTATAGCTAGGATGGCTCTCATACCACCTCTATGGGGACCCCGACTTACAAGTCGAGATCGCCGAATGAACGTGCTAAGTGATCCCAGAGATCAATGCTCATCGAACACACATAAACTGAATAACAAGAGTCTTACATCCATACATAACGTTTGATACAATAAATGACCATTGCGGTCAAGTCTTACATATATCAGGCCTTGAAGGCGAGCACACCAAACTGGACCAATAGCAGAAGTATTGGTTGAAAGCGTGAACCCATGCCATCAGCCTTAACCTACACGCATTCTGACTCGGAAGCGTCCTAGCTCGCAGGAACGTCACCAAGTTACTCTTCACCATATCCTCATCTCTCATACTTGGTCAATGAAATAACCAGTGACAAGCCAATGAGTACTTTGAATGTACTCGCAAATAGCCCGTGATGTGGATAATGCAGTTGGTACCATAATAAGTAATATACAGCCTTTGTGGCAAACAGGTTTTGATTATAAATAAACATGATCAATTGCTTGAATGGACATGCATCATAAGCTAGATGGTAATCTTAAGAATGGGTTACAGATCTGTTGTGGGTTGTACACTCCGAGTTCACCCGATATGCCAAGTAACCAAACTTTGTGATATCAGCTCTTTCAAATATCACCTTTGAACACACACACACACTCTTGGTTTATGCGGAAACGACTAGACATAGTTTAAGCAGCACCTCCCAACTGTCCTTGACCATGGACATGCCTATTCGAATAGTTTTACACTCTGCAAAGGTTGTATGATGTACCCACGAGATCCGGGAAACTTTCGTGTCATCCACGACTCGCGGTATATAATATAACTGAGGTAAGTACCCGATCATTGCCTTTCCCCTGACGACACTATACAAAGATTTCCACTCGATTGGTACCCAGCCCACATGATGTACGTCTTACGAGCACCAACTCTGGACACTATCATCCACGTTGGGACCAACGGTGTGCCCGGAACACGTAAAAATGGCAAAGCCGACCTACCTAGTACGACCCCGTCACGAGAGTGACCACATATCACTCCCGCCACGAGTAATGTGGCCTCTTTGCTAGCACCTACCAAGGTAGTCAACAAAGCCCCATCCCATAAAGGGGTAACATGGTCGCACATGTAAGGTTGGGACGGTCGACACATCATAAATCTAATCCTATTTCCGAAACCACTCACACCAAATATACCCGGTGCACCACTTCTTCATAAGTGGCCACCAACTCAACATCATCACCCTCAGGCATTAGTGGCACCCGAATGGGTTTTCGTAAAACCTTTAATATAATCTTTACCATCATCATGGATATGCTTCTACTATGTGTAGCACTACTGTCTACTTGTCAACATATTAACAGTGTGACCCTCATAGGTGGTAGGGTCATGCTCAAATGCAAGTGCTCAAGGGGAGCCATCGGTAACACCATATCGATAGTTTACAGAATACTCATGATCATATGCAACGGGAATATTACTCTACTTGGCATGCAATAAATATTTTTCTCAAACATGGTCAAAGCGATGCTTGCCTTTGCTCTCATAATTCTCGGGGTCTTCGAGGTCTTTCGCTGCAACTCCGAGTACTCCGTCAAATCCATCAACTATCTTCGGAAACAATCACAGTAAGCCACACAACAAGCACAAGCAAAAGTGCTATATAAATGGAAGTTTTTCTTTCTTGGACTTCTCTGGTCATAAGAAAAATACCTGAAGCTTGCTATAGGAGATTTGGAACTTCAGGTATTTTTGAATGGATGAAAGGGGAAATAGGTAGTCCTTTTAGAAGCCTATAGAAAACATTCTGTTAAAAATGAGTGGAGGCACTCAATAAACATAGCATGATTTTAGAAATATTTAGGAAGTTGTTTCACTGGATTTGGAGTTGATATGAATATTCTAGGGATTTTCTAATATTGGATAAATAACAAAAGGAAGCTATTTATTTAATGCAACAGAAACATGCCAGATAAAAATGTTGACTAAGGAACCACAACATTTGGATTTGATTTGAATGCTATAGGAATTTACAAAGTGGAGTTTGAATAAATCAAATTAATGTTTGGATTTGATCTCTACAAAAAATGTTCCTGAAAAATTATGCAAAGCACAGATCTGGGTAAGTGTTGATTTAAGAAACCTGCAGAAACTTGAATCATCAATTTTTCAGGTCAAATGGATTTTTGCTGGATTTATGAAGTTTCTGAAAAGGAAAAGAGGCTTACTAGGGGGGGCTATAGTGCACTGGGGAAGAGCTGGGCTGGCCCAGTGGCTCGGCCTAGCGAACGAGGAGGCCACACAGGAGGCATATTCTGCCGAATACGCCTTCAGCGAGGGGAAGGCGCAAAGTGCTGGGGCGCCTCGACTTACCTGTATGGCCCGTCTTGCGGGTCACCGACACCTGGGGACCGCCAGTCTCCTTCTCTCTCCTCTACCCCTTCTTCAACCTCATGAAGGGGGTATATGGTGGTGTCGGCTGCCGCGGCTCTAGCTCCCCGCTGGGCCAGCCGCCGAGCCGAGGGTGTGGGCGAGTACCCTGCTCGATGCTTGGCCTGTTGGCGGTCTTGGCGGCCGCGGGGATGGCCGAGGCGAGCGGCCCGCCATGAGGAGCGGCTGACAGCCCCGGCCGTTGTGGAGGGGGCCTAAACTTGTCCAGGAGGATGGGGGGCTAAGGGCACTCGGCTGGAGGGAAGGCCCGAGGCTAGGGAAGGCTGGCTAGCTCGAGCGCAATGGAGGCCGAGGCGGTGCCATGGAGGCCGTAAGAGGGGAATGGGGTGTGGGAGCTACAATGGGGGCTCCTGGAAGTTGTTGGGAGGGAGGTGGAACTGAGGGAGTGCCAAAGAGGGCTCTGGGTGAGAAGATAAGAGATGGGGTGACAGGGAGAACTCGTGAGCTCTCGGGTGCTCCCTGGCATGGGGGTACACGCACCTCAGATGGAGCTTGGGGGCTAGCTGGTGTTGGGAAGTATCTTGACTGGTCAAAGGGGGCTTGGTGGCGCGCTATGACACGCTGCAACGGCCGGATACGGCCTGGAGAAAGAAAGCAAGGTGCATTGCACCCTTATTGCATGCTTGGGTAGTGGTCACCACGGCCACCTGTGCCTACATGGCTCTTATGACTAGTCAAAGATGTCTCGGGCGAGGGGCATGCTTGGTGGGGTGTGACTGAGGAGTTTGGTAGCTTGTGGATCTGGTTTTAATTGGTTTGAACTCTAATTAAGCTTCCAACAACAAACTTGGGGCTGGCAAAAGTGGTTTTCAGTGGGGTGCTTTTGGGATGAAACCATGTCTAACAGTGCTAGCTATGCAAGGACTACAATACTGCTAAGTTTCAGCTCAAGCAGAGGAGGGTAGCTAGTACTTGTTGTACAAAGCTACAATTCAGCCAGAAATCAATTTGTAGATGTGCTGCTCATTTTTCATACATGAGCATGCCACATTTTGATTTGAAATGATGCATTAGCATGCTAGGGGATCTCTGGAAAGAGGTGGGGGCTTTGGCTTTAGGAGAAGTATAGGAAGAGGGGTAAAATGGTGTTGCGTGGTGAAAATGATCTACATGGAGTCTCCTTCCAATAATTTACTAGAGGCCATGTCAAATCTACTTGAGGTAAAAGGTAACTATATAGAGTTGTGGTAAAAATTTAAGCTCAAGGGTAATAGTGGAAGGGGTCAAAGCAGCAACTTTGGAGAATGCACACAAGGTGTTCGATGAGTGTTAGGGATACCAGATGGACTTCAATAGATATAAAACTTAACAAGATCAAATAATAGGTGAAAATAAGCTTGGACACCAAATTTGGGATTTGGGGAGAAGGTTTCAAAAGTAGACTTGGAAAACCCATGAAATGGGCAGAAATGGCCTACTGCTTACAAAACTATTCAAATCAATTCCCACAAATCCAATATTTGGTCAGGGGCATTATTTGAGTATTAAATCATGCTCAAAAAGTTTGGGATCAATTGGAGAAACTTCATAATGTAAAGTTTCCCAAAGTCAGAAATCAACACACAGGGTTTTGACGGGCTTGGGACAAGTTCTTCTATTCTCCTTGATGCACCACTTGGTATGGATGCATTATTGGAGTATCACAATATGTCCACCAAATTTGAGCACAATTGGACACACTTGGCAATGTAGAGTTGCTCAAATTTGGATCAGGAGAGATAGGGTTTTAGAATAATTAGGGGAATGAGATCAACTTGGATTGAGATGAAACTTGGAAAGATCATCACATATATCATATGTGACATGCCACAACTTTACAGGAATTTAGCGAATATTTCTTATAGAAATATTCCAAAAGCTTGAAATGTGTAGGAAGGATTTTGAACGGTTTTGCCCAATATTTTTTGAACTTGACCATGTGTTCAAACTCATATATATGGAATATATATGTCCACCGAGTTTCCCTAAATTTTCTCAAATATTTCGAAAGCAATAAAAATAACTTTCCTTCATAAGGGACCATTTCTGGCCTCAGAGAAAGGTATTTAAATAAAATTGTAAAATAACTATTAAAATAATAATATTGTGGTTTTGGGAAGACATTTTTATAATGGGATTTAAATAAAGTATTTTATGCAAAATAACTTCCATAATTTTTGGACTTGTAGCACAAATCCCAACTCACGGTTTTTTGAAAGCTTAAATCAAGGAAATGCTTTTTGGTGATAAAAAGGATTGGTAAAAATAGTTTCTGGTCCTAAATAGATGGCATGATCATTAAGAAAGGGTTTGGGTCAAGGAGCTAAGTTTGGAGAGTAGCAGGAGCTTTGGACTCAAACACAAGCAATAGGCAAACAAGCTAACATCACAAGGAGTCATAAATTTTTTAATTGTTCCTAATTTTTGAGAAAAGTAAAATCAGCGAGGAGAGTTAAACACAGGGTGTTACACATTGAGCAAGGATACTACCCACATGATCCAAACAATCTCACGGGAGTCGCCGCCATCGTCGACCTCGCCAAAGATTTCCTCAACCCGTTGTAAGGTACCAGAGTTTTCCCTCCCATGAGATCTAAATCCTAGGGTTGAGATTAGATGACTATAAGTCAATAACTGTTTTCATTTAAATAGCTGACATCTGTTGTTTATCGACCACAGCAAACACATCCAGCCACTCACGTTTCGCCACGTGTCCCCTAGCCGGTTCATGGCGTTTTTTTCTTTTTCAATTTTTGTTTTATTTTCAAAATAGTTTATGTTGCGTTTTCGTAATATCGTTTAGGGTTTTTAATGTTTTTGATTGATTCTTGCATTAGATCATAAATTTGATGTAGTTTCCATTCGTGCAATTAGTTTTCAAATTTGAATTGTTTAAATTTGCTCCAATCACTAATTTGTGAATACCTTGTGACTAAAAATAGATTTTGACTTGATTATTTTTGCTCCTATTTTCTTATTGCTTTGTTATTGCATAGGAGCAATATAATTTATTTCATATTATATTTATTTGTATTGAGATCATATTAAAATTTTGTTTTTTAGGTAGTTTTATTCAAAAAGAAAAGTTATTCATTTATTTCTTAGTATTTTCTTTTGTAAATTTTGACAAGTTGTTTTATGTTTTTGTTAGTCAAGAATAGCCACTTTTACTTATTAATGAAAATAAATTAATATTTTTTCTTTTGTTTTGCATGAAAACTTGTTTAGGTCATAACTTTTATAAAAGCTTTTCAATTACTTATTTTTTGCTAATATTTTTTTATGAAAAATACTTTGTGTTACCTCAGTTGTTTTACATTTTGTTTTTTGTTAATTTATTATTTTAGAGTTCTTCTTTGTTGTTAAGTTTTATCACGACAAAAACTTGTATTTCTTAGTGTGTTACTCTTCATAGTTTCTTTATTTGTTCTTAAAAAGTAATTATTTTTGCTAGTAACAGATTTACTAAAATACTTTATTTTAGGTATTTCTTTTTGATGTTTTATTTCTGTTGAGGATAGGTTATTTATAGGAAAACTATTTCCTGGTTGCTTTGACAAGTTTAATTGTTTTGATTTTTATCTGAAGTGTTTAGCACTTGCTTTTGCTTCTTGATTGTTAGAATGATTGCTAGAAATATTTTCTAGATTGAATACTTATGAATGCCATGTTTGATTATAATATATTTCATTGGAGAGTGATTAATAGTTGTGTCATGTTATTTCTGAGAGCGATATTATCATCATTAACCTTACCACGCAAGTTCACTTTGACAATACGTTTACCTATGCTTTAATTGCATGTAGTGTCTCCTTTTCAACAATCCCTCCAATAGTGATATTGAATCATGTAGTTGAGTAGAATGCATGAGGTAGGAACCCACCACCCTGTTATGAAGCCCCGGGAAGTTATTTATTTTTAAATGATATGTTATAGTAGACGGGGTTGGTATGAGTGTTCAGGAGTGGTGTGAGAAGGAGGACTCTACGTCAAAGATGACTACTCCATAATGGCATCTTCAAGGCCTATATCTTCAAGACTCGACACAAGATTTTAATACACACTACTAGGTGGAATGGTTGTGAGGCACCATGGAGTACCAAGTGGATGCGTTGTGAGATGGAGTTGGCCAGTACTCATGCAGAAAGCTCCACCCAGACTCAAAGACATTGAAGAACACTTCATGCCCGCGAGCTTATCTGTGCAGCCACATGTCATTATGGGCTCTGGCTTGGTTGATCATCATAGTGAATCTGACTGGTCCAGTGCTCCGAGATGTAGAACTATGGTAGGATGGGCTGGGCACTAGCAGTAGTTAGGGAAAGTCCTTCAAAGACCTTGTTTCGATCATCCTGTTCTCAAACACCATGTAGTGCGAGAACATCAAAGGGGGGTCGAATCTTGTCGGTGAAGTGCACAAATCTCTACAGAGTTAAAGCCTAATCAATTAATCGTGTCCCGGTTATGCATAATTTGAGCCTCTAGAGTTGGATCTATCTCTGAACTCTCAACATCGGGCTGATAACTGATTGTGGGCAACTTATGATACTTACGGACTATGAGACATCGGTTGGCTCAACCATGTCATATTCGGTAACAATGTAGTGGAAACTCCTGACAATTCCTTTGTTAAAAAATGTAGAGCCACAAAGCCATATTGCATATAGTATAGACTTCTCATCTGCTTTCTATTGTGATCTTGTCGGTACATTCAATGTACTGACCTACACGGCTACAATGTATCATGTTGCAGATATTTCTACAACGAGTAAGAGTACAATATAAGGTGACGGTCTACACTCAACTTGCCATTGGTGTTGAGGGGACTCCACACCCTTAATATTTTGTTTCCGTTGTGGTATAAGTTATACACTAGATCTACGGTATTTATTTTACAAGTGATGTTATGGTATTTCATCAAAGTATTGTGTGTGCCAGCATACTAGTCCAGGGATGGCACAGAAAGCAGAGAGGCACCGATCCATTTGGGTCAGATCACCAAAGAGATGGTATCAGAGTACATGTTGACTGTAGGACATGACCCTAGAAAATGGCTTAGAAATAGGAAGACCGTGATATGAACAACTTTTACCTTCAACTACTCTTGTAACCTCTAAATTGTTTTACTAAACCTTCCTTATTTCAAACTATAGTTGGCGAGTTACCTTCTGAAGAAAAGAGAGCACTACGAGGATGTTCTTGGTGGACCATTCCTCGTTGAACTTGTCAAAATGTTGAACCTGCCGATACTCGATATCAAGGTGTGTAAAAGGAAGTCTGGATCATGGGGCGTCAAGACTCAAGTTTTTGGTCATAAAAAAGACCCTGGGACCGAAGACATCAACTACATGATGTTCAACCATGACTGTGATATGGGGATAAACACTATCATCCATGATGCTATCGCACACTTAAGCTAGCATCATCGTGCTGAGTTAGGCAACCATTACTTTGGAAGGTTTGGATGGCAGAAGGCTAATGGACCACACATTATCTTGATGGACGAGGAGAAGATGAAGTTTTCACCTCTGCTCGTGTATAATCAAGAACTGGTACATTACGTCAAGAATCTCCAAATGGATCTTTTGGACTCTTTATTTGACAAGGAAGCACTTCATGAGGACCTCAAGGTCCAGAAGCTAAAGGTAGCCAACAAGAGAAGCAAGAACTCAAGATCTAGAAGATTCGTCAGGAATTGAAGGATAGTTGGGCTATGTCAAATACCAAGGATGTTGAGATCAAGGAGCTCGAGAACCAACTTCTGGAACTACAGTGGCGACACAGGAAGCTCCGCGCCAATAGGGATGATCTAGTACAAGAACTTGAGAAGATTAAGCACGACCAGAAGAAGCCTACTGAATATGAAGACACCCATAAGCTAGCTTAGTAGTATCCCCACCATGATAGAATAAAGATGAATGTTTTTGCGATTAAAGTAATCGACCATACTGAAAGCACAATTTCTCCATAAGGTGGTTTTAGTAATTTATGTGTCATTGAACTAATGATTTTATGTAAGTATATTTCATAATTGTTTAAAGATGCATTGGCTAATTATTGCAAGGACAACCCCTAGATGCAAGGAACATCTATTGGCAACAAGCTTGAAGACTCCAGATTTTACATTTTGTGAGGAATCATACTTGAGTCCATAGGAAAGCCAACACTATTAAAAGGGGATGAGGTGAGTATGATGGTCTAGTTGCTCAAGTGCTTAGAGATAGCCACCAAAAATACTCATGAAATTATCCCACAAAATTATGTTTTGAAAGCCTATTCATGAAAAATGGTGCCACCAACTTTATCCACTCGGCCATACCGATTTTCATCTAAGATAGAACCTATGCCAAACCCCAACCAATCTCGTGTGACATCGCAAAAGATTCCCCTTTTATTCTGTTGTCGCCATGCTATTTTTTTGTTTGTTGCATTCATCATCACATCATGCGCATCATCTGCATTGCATCGACACTCCGTTGCCGCCATTTTTTAAAACCTGCATCCGATATTAGTTGCCGGTTCTCTCAGTTCTTGTCGTTGACCGTTTTGAGTCCAACCAAACACGCATGCGCCCGCAGCAGCGTTAAAATAATATTTTTTAAAGTGTGTATAAAACTTTCTTCGTGTGCGGTCTTATTTTAATGTAGGTAGGCCGCCTGCCAATTTTCATCGCAATCGGAGTCCGTTTGGTACCCGAACGGTCGACAGTAGCGGCATCATCATCGGTTTATCGTCGGACGTTTTTCGGTGTTTAAAATCTCATTGCCGGGATGCAAACCTCCCTCTCTTCACCATCCAGCCTACTCTACACAGCCACTAAACCCACTTAGCCATCCCCGTGACCGGGGCCGTCCGATCTCGATCGCGCGGTTGAAATCGGATGGAAAAACTGCTAACCCTAGCCCCCTGTCTATAAATAGCAAGCCCCCTTCCAAATCAGTCTCTCTTCCTCTCATCCTCCTCAGAATTCGTGCCCCGCCGCTCCTTCCATGCCACTTGGGGACGACCCAGCAGACCTACCGCCATGTGAGCTGCCGCAACTACCAGCCTCATCCACTCATGGGCTACCACACGCCCCCACGTTGCTCCCCGCTGCCGCAGCCCAGATCGGGCCCGTCCCGGGCCAAATCGGGCCCGATGAGCCCGAGCCACGGGAGCTTGTGCAGCTGATCGCTTCCCCGCACTCACTCCCTCCCATCGTGCCCGAGGCTTTGGAATTCGCCCAGCCGTCGGAGCACCAACCGTCTGGAGCGGCTCGCTGGAGCTGGCCAGGATAGCCCGTCGGACCGCCTCCTCTCTCTCTCCCTCCTTACTCCGATCTCTCGCCCTCTAACCCATTCCTCTCTTCCCCGATCTGCAGGTCCGCACTATGGCCAGCCGAAGCGTCGCCCACCACCGTTGTTCGTCAGATTCGGCCCCTCCTCGCCGGATTTGGCCCGATCCACCGTGGCCCGAACCCACCTTCCCGTTGGCTGCCCCTCGCCTCGCCGGAGTTCTCCCATCGGACGCCCCAGCCCAGGCCGCCTCTTCACCGCCGAGCCCTCCGCCCGAGCACCCGATCCAGGTCGGATCGAGGCCGAGCGCCCGCTTGCCAGCGCTCCCATTGACCGGCTTGCCTCGCCCCGTGGGTCGTGTGAGCCGGCCAAGTGACCAGCAAGCAGCTGGCCCAGCTTCCCGTGCGCACCGGCCCAGCCCTCCTCTTCAGCCCAAGGTGAGCAACTCCGGGAACCCCTCTATCTTGCGCCCTGTGCGCATTTTAATATATTGCGCCAATGTATCTGCTGCAGATTCGGCCCGTTTAGTTTTTTTAGGTTTTGCGAATTTAGTATTTTTAGAAAAAATGCATATTTTCAAACACCCGTAGTTTTTAGACCGTGCGTCGGATCGCGACAAATTATACATGTAAAGTGATTAGATTTTTGCGTAGAATACTGTTTTCCAGCTCACATGCATATTTAAAGCTGTTTAGAATGTTGTTTGCTTCGGTTTGCGTGTCGATGTGATAGAAATGGTTTAGATCGTAGTTATTTAACCGTAGCTGCGTTGGAGATGAGCCATATATGTAAATGGACTAGAACAACGAGTAGAGTCACGTGAAACACTTTGTTTGGCCGTTTAACAAACATAAAATGTGGTTAGGGAAAATCTGGAAAGATTTCAAGTTAAAATATGGGTCATTTCCGAAACGCTATATGTCGTTTCTGGACTCATTTAAAATGCCTAGATAGGTAGTTTAATTTGTGCTTCACCCCTTGACATGTTTAAACAACATTTATATTGCCGTGCAATAAACGAGACTGAACTAAATAAGTAAATGTGGAGTTTCGTCAATATGCAACTCGTTGCATATGGAGCTTCACTTAATGTGTAGTGTTTAATTGTGTGAATTGCCATGCCATGCCTTGCATATTTGAAACTGTTGATGACCCAGAAGTATAGGGGATCAATCGTAGTCCTTTCGATAAGTAAGAGTGTCGAACCCAATGAGGAGCAGAAGGCTCTGATAAACGGTATTCAACAAGGTAATAACTGCAAGCACTGAAAGTAGCGGTAACAAGTGATGGTGTAGTGAGGTGAAACGTAGCAGGTGAAAAGTAACAAGTAACAAGTAATAGCAACGGTGCAGCAAAGTGGTCCAATCCCTTTTGTAGCAAGGTACAAGCCTGAACAAAGTCTTATAAGAGGAAAAACGCTCCCGAGGACACACCGGAATTTCTGTCATGCTAGTTTCATCATGTTCATATGATTCGCGTTCGTTACTTTGATAGTTTGACATGTGGGTGGACCGGCGCTTGGGTACTGCCCTTACTTGGACAAGCATCCCACTTATGATTAACCCCTCTCGCAAGCATCCACAACAACGAAAGAAGAATTAAGACAACATCTAACCATAGAATTAAACTAGTGGATCCAAATCAGCCCCTTACGAAGCAACGCATAGAATGGGGTTTAAGCTTCTGACACTTTAGCAACCCATCATCTACTTACTACTCCTCAATGCCTTCCTCTAGGCCCAAATAATGGTGAAGTGTTATGTAGTCGACGTTCACATAACACCACTAGAGGAAAAACAACATACAACATATCAAAATACCGAACGATACCAAATTCACATGACTATTATTAGCATGACTTATCCCATGTCCTCAGGAACAAAAGTAACTACTCACAAAGCATAATCATAATCATGATCAGAGTTGTAATGAGTAGCATCAAGGATCTGAACATAAACTCTTCCACCAAGTAATCCAACTAGCATCAACTACAAAGAGTAATCAACACTACTAGCAACCTTACAAGTACCAATCGGAGTCGCGAGATGGAGATTGGTTACAAGTGATGAACTAGGGTTTGGAGATGAGATGGTGCTGATGAAGATGTTGATGGAGACGAGTCCCCTCCGATGAGAGGAGTGTTGGTGATGACAATGGCGATGATTTCCCCCTCCGGGAGGGAAGTTTCCCCGGCAGGATCGTCCTGCCGGAGCTCTAGATTGGTTATGCTCAAGTTCCTCCTCGTGGCAGCGACACCTCCTTGAAAAAGCTCTGCTCTGATTTTTTTCCGGACAAAACCCTTCATATAGCAGAAGAGGGGGACAGTGGGCCACCAGGGTGCCTGCAAGCCCTGTTGCCGCGGCCAGGGGGGCAGGCCGCGGCCACCAGGCTTGTGGGCCCCTGTCAGCTCCCCTCTGGCACTTTTTTCGCCCAGTATTTTTTATATATTCCCAAAAAATTCCACGTTGAATTTAAGGGCATTTGGAGTTGCACATAATAGAGGACTCAAACTTGCACCTTTTCCTGTCCAGAATTCCAGCTGCCGATATTCTCCCTCTTCAGATAAACCTTGTCAAATAAGAGAGAAAAGGCATAAGTATGGTACCACAAAGTATAATAACAGTCCATAAAGCGATAAATATCAACATGAAAGGATGATGCAAAATGGATGTATCAACTCCCCCAAGCTTAGACCTCGCCTGTCCTCAAGCGAAAACCAAGATCCATAAACATGTCCACATGTTTAGGGATGAAGGTGTCGATAAAACGTAATACGGACATGAGGGCATCATGATCACACATAGAACAACAATATATCATAAAGATTCTTATGGGAAAGTAACAATTCCTTCACAAAGCAAAGTATGAATCAAAAACCTTACCGAGAAGTAGCCAACAAGAGTCCATAGTCATTGAAGCAATTGCAGTTTATCATAACATCAGAAAGAGTCAAATAAGGGCTTGCAAAGCAAATCCACATACTCAATCATCTCATTTGTTTTCCAAAATTGTTACAACTCACATGGTACTCATGGCATCAAAGTTTCAGTTGGACACAGAGAAAGATAGGGGCTTATAATTTTGCCTCCCAACCATTTACCTCAAGGGTAAAGTCAACAATAATAAAGCATAAGTACTCATCTCCAAGTTGATATGTGAATATAGATCTTTCCCAAGCATATGACATTCACCAAGATGAAGACAGAATAGGGAATTGGTGTTGATCACCATGACTTTCACAAGGACAAAAGTAAAGACACAAGAGAGGCCCTTCGCAGAGGGAAGCAGAGGTTGTCATGCGCTTTTGAGGTTTGGATGCATGTCCTCTTAGTGCGGAGGAACATCACTTTATATTGCCTCCTGTGATAAAGAACTTTCTTATGCAGTCTGTCGCTTTTATGTCTTCCTCATCACAGGTTCGTATAAAGCTTATTTTCCACACACTAATAGATCATACATATTAGAGAGCAATTTTTATTGCTTGCACCGATGACAACTTACTTGAGGGGTCTTATTCAATCAATAGGTAGGTATGGTGGAGACTCATGGCAAGACTGGTTTGAAGGTTTATGGATGCACAAGTAGTATCTCTACTTGGTGCGGGAGTTTTGCCTAATATGAGGTGGAAGCAATCGTCACATGCTAAGGGATCTCTAGACATATAACATTGTTTGGAATCAAGCAAACACAATTCATTATGTTGTCTTTCTTGTCCAACATCTACTTCTAAGCATGTAATAGTTTGGTGAGTGCTCACAATTGTAAAAAGTGTCTAAGATGATATATTTATATGTGAACCTCTCTTTCCTTATTACTTCTTATTAATTGCAACAATGACTGGGGTCTATGTTGGTCTATTCTCAACAAGTTTCAATCATCATACTTGTTATATGTGAAGCTATCACTTTCCATAAGATCATCTCATGATCTTTCATGCTATCGTTCTTTTCATAATTTTGATCACGACACAAAAAAAAGCCCTTGACTAAGATACTCTTTATTATATAGCTCGCAAGTTCGAATACATCGGGGGAGACACAAGGCAAAAGACTCAAACTAAACACTAAATACTTATCCCACTAAGAGAAGAAAGTAAAAACTAAAAAAGAAAGAACTAAAACAAAGGTAAAAGCACAAGATATAAAGGTGATACGATACCAGGGCAACTCCCCCAAGCTTGGCACAAGCCAAGGGAGTTGCCCATACCAATGCTTACTTGTCTTCCTTTGGTGGTGATGGTGATGGAGTCTTTGCCTTTGATTCTAAGAGAGCTATCAATCTTTGATTTATACCTTGGAGATCTGTGACATGATTCTCCAGCAAAACAACTTCACGAGAAATAGAATTATTGCAAGGACGAGTTGTTTCACAAAACCTCAAGAGTTCAATCAAGGATGGAGACAGCATGTGGAGGAAAGGTTGGAGAAAATTCACTCCTTCAACGTCTTCAATGTTGAACATAGGTTGAACTTCCTCCCTACCTTGGGTTTTCTCCTTAGCTTTGTCCCTAGCTTCCGTGACTTCTACTCTTTTCAGATCAGCATCTACTTCTTCATGAACTTGAGGGAGATTATTCTCCCCAACAGATTCCTGAGACATCTTTGCTCTAAATCTGCGGCAGACAATAGGCTCGAAACGAAAATAGAGGAAAACTGCGATACGGAGATCAAAACCCTCGGGCGTATATATAATGATTTTTTCTGGACCAGAAGGAGTGCTCCGCAAGAAAACGGAGTCCGGGAGGCACATGAGGTGCCCACAAGCCCTGTAGCCGTGGCAAGGGGGGAGGCCGCGGCTACCAAACTTGTGGCTGCCTCGTGCGCTCTCCGGACTGCTTTTTTATTTTTCTATTTTTCCATAAATTCCAAAAAGGAGAAAATTTCCTACTGGAATTTTTTTGGAGTCCAATTACTTACCGAAACACATACCTCTTCGTTTTCGAAGTCTGAAACAGGCTGATAAACATCACTTATGTACTCCTCTCGAGTTATGATATTGATGATATTGGTCTCAACATTTATGGGAGTACGAGAGATATAATGCTTGATTCTTTGCCCATTTACCACTCTCGGAAAATTACCTTCCGTGTTATTGATTTTGATGGCACCGAAACGATATACTTCCTCGACAACGTAGGTACCTTCCCATTTAGAGAGAAGCTTGCCTGTGAAGAATCTTAAGCAAGAATTGTATAGCAGGACATAATCACCTACATTGAACTCACATTTTTGTATTGTTTTATCGTGCCATCTCTTAACCTTTTCCTTGAACAACTTGGCTTTCTCATATGCCTGGGCCCTCCATTCATCTAATGAGCTGATATCAAACAACTGCTTCTCACCGGCAAGTTTGAAATCGAAGTTGAGGTCTTTGATTGCCCAATAAGCTTTGTGTTCTAGCTCAAGAGGTAAATGACAGGCCTTACAGTAAACCATTTTATACGGCGACATGCCCATGGGATTCTTATAAGAAGTCCTATAAGCCCATACTGCATCGTCAAGTTTGCTAGACCAATTCTTTCGAGATCTATTGACAGTGTTTTGTAAGATCAATTTGATCTCCCTATTACTCAACTCCACTTGACCACTAGACTGAGGATGATAAGGAGATGCAACTCTATGGTTGACATCATACTTAGCGAGCATCTTGCGGAAAACACCATGAATGAAGTGTGAACCGTCATTAGTCATCAGATATCTAGGGACTCCAAATCTTGGGAAAATCACTTCTTTAAGCATCTTAATAGAGGTGTGGTGATTAGCATTTCTAGTGGAGATAGCTTCTACCCACTTAGTGACGTAATCAACAGCAACTAAGATGTGAGTATACCCATTGGAACTCGAGAAGGGTCCCATATAATCAAAGCACCAGACATCAAATGGTTCAATGAAAAGCAAATAGTTCATAGGCATTTCCTGACGTTTACTGATGTTCCCTATTCTTTGGCATTCGTCACAAGACAAGACAAACTTACGGGCATCCTTGAAGTGAGTGGGCCAATAGAAACCTGCTTGCAATACCTTATGAGCAGTTCTATCTCCGGCATGGTGTCCTCCGTACGCTTCAGAATGACACTTCTGCAGGATCTATCCCTGTTCATGTTCAGGCACACAACGTCTAATAACACCATCTACTCCTTCCTTATAAAGGTGAGGATCATCCCAAAATTAGTGTCTCAAATCAAAGAAGAATTTCTTCTTTTGCTGGTAGGTGAAACTAGGTGGTATGTATTTGGCTACGATATAGTTTGCGTAATCAGCATACCACGATGCACTATTGAAGTGCGGATGGCATTTAGTTGCTCATCGGGAAAGCTGTCATCAATAGGTCGTGGGTCATCAAGGACATTCTCTAGCCTGGACAAGTTATCTGATACAGGGTTATCAGCACCCTTTCGGTCAACAACGTGCAAATCAAATTCCTGTAGCAGGAGAACCCATCTGATTAGCCTAGGCTTAGCGTCCTTCTTCTCCATAAGGTACTTAATAGCAGCATGATCAGAGTGAATAATGACTTTGGAGTCAACTATATAAGATCTAAAATTTTCACATGCAAAACGACTACTAAAAATTCCTTCTCCGTAGTGGCATAGTTTCTTTGGGCACTGTCTAGAGTTTTACTAGCGTAGTGAATAACATTCAACTTCTTGTCAACTCTTTGTCCTAGAACGGCACCAACAGCATAATCACTAGCGTCGCACATGATTTCAAAGGGCAAGTTCCAATCAGGTGGTCGAACAATGGGTGCGGTTATCAAGGCCCTCTTAAGTATTTCGAAAGCTTCCTCACAATCCTCATCAAAAACAAAAGGAACATCCTTCTGCAAGAGGTTGGTAAGAGGCCTAGAAATCTTAGAGAAGTCTTTAATGAACCTTCTATAGAAACCAGCATGACCTAGAAAACTTCGTGTACCTCTGATATCTGTGGGGCAAGGCATTTTCTCAATTGCATCAACCTTAGCCTTATCAACTTCAATGCCTTTCTCAGAGATTTTGTGTCCTAAGACGATGCCTTCATTAACCATGAAGTGGCACTTCTCCCAGTTCAAGACGAGGTTGGTATCTTTGCATCTCTGTAAGACTCGGTCAAGGTTGCTGAGGAAATCGTCAAAGGAAGAACCGTAAACGGAGAAATCAACCATGAAAACCTCAACAATCTTTTCACAAAAGTCAGAGAATATTGCCATCATACATCTTTGAAAGGTGGCAGGTGCATTGCATAAGCCAAAAGGCATACGTCTATAAGCAAAGGTACTGAAGGGGCACGTGAAAGTGGCTTTCTCCTGATCAGATTGTGCAATAGGTATTTGCGAGAAACCTAAATAACCGTCTAGAAAGCAGAAGTGTGTGTGTTTAGATAGCCTTTCTAGCATTTGGTCGATAAACGACAAAGGATAATGGTCTTTCCTGGTTGCCTTGTTCAGTTTCCGGAAGTCTATCGCCATCCTATAGCCAGTGAAAATCCTATGTGGGATTAGTTCATTCTTATCATTAGGAACAACGGTGATACCTCCCTTCTTAGGTACGCAATGTACTAGACTTACCCAATCACTATGAGCAACAGGATAAATGATTCCTGCTTCCAGAAGCTTTAGTATTTCTTTTCTCACGACCTCTTTCATCCTAGGATTTAACCTTCGTTGATGATCAGCGACTGGCTTAGAATCAGGATCGGTTTTAATCTTGTGCTGACATAGAGTGGGAATAATACCCTTAAGATCATCAAGAGTATATCCAATAGCAGCACGGTGCTTCCTCAAAGTTTTTAATAACTTCTTCTCGTCGTGATTCGAGAGGTGAGCACTAATTATAACAGGATATATCTCCTTCTCATCAAGATAGGCATACTTAAGTGTATCGGGTAACTGTTTTAGCTCGAACACAGGATCACCCTTTGGTGGGGGAGGATCCCCAAGAAGTTCAACAGGCAGATTATTCTTAAGAATAGGATATTGTTCTAAAACAATTTTATGTATCTCATCTCTTTCATCCATATGCATATCATTTTCATGCTCAAGAAGATATTGCTCTAAAGGATCCGTAGGAGGCACGACAATAGAGGCAAGAGCAATGATTTCAACCCTACCAGACGACTCTTTTTCATGGGGTTGTCTTCCAAACTTGGAGAAGTTAAATTCATGAGACACACCCTCGAAACTAACAGTGACAGTCTGTTTAATGCAATCAATATGAGCATTGACAGTGTTGAGAAAGGGTCTACCAAATATGATAGGACAAAAGCTATCTTGTGCAGTAGCAAGGATGAGGAAATCAGTAGGATACTTCGTCTTACCACACAGGACTTCTACATCTCTCACAATTCCCACACGGCAGATAGTGTCTCTATTAGCTAGCGTAATAGTGACATCAATGGGTTCTAACTCAGCAGGTGCAATCTCATCTTTGATTTCATCATATAGGGACCGGGGTATTGCACTAACACTAGCACCCATATCACATAAACCATGATAACAGTGATCTCCTATCTTGACAGAAACAACGGGCAGGCCAACTACAGGTCCGTATTTGTCTTTCGCGTGAGGTTTAGCAATTCTAGCGGAGTCCTCACAGAATTTGATAACATGCCCGTCTATGTCTTTGGCTAAGAGATCTTTTATAATAGAAACACTAGGTTCAACTCTAATTTCCTCAGGGGGTGCAAGTGGTCTAATGTAACCCCTACGTATCACAGTTGGAGCTTTAGAACAATCCTTTTTCCTAGCAGGGTAAGGTGGTTTCTCAGTGTAGGCACAAGGAACAATAGGATCATTTTAGGCAATGACTTTCGCTTCAACTAGATTGGGTTTAACTATGTTGACTTCTACAGGAGGATGATACTTAAACTACTTCTCTTTGGGAAGATCAATATGAGCAGCAAAAGATTCACATAGAGAAGCTACTATCTCAGAGTCAAGTCCATACTTAGCGCTAAAATCTCTAGAAGGGTTTGTTTCAACAAAAGATTTAACGCAATCAAACTGGAAATTCATACCTGACTCCTTACCTTCTTCAAGCACCCAATCTTCAGAGTTACGTTTGATTCTTTCCAATAAATTCCACTTGTGGTCAATATCCTTCTTCATAAAAGAACCGGTACAAGAAGTGTCAAGCATGGTATGATCTTCATGAGAAAGCCAAGCATAAAAGTTTTGAGTGATAATTTCTCTCGAGAGCTCATGATTGGGGCATGAATATAGCATTGATTTAAGCCTCCCCCAAGCTTGAGCTATGCTTTCCCTGTCGCGAGGCCAAAAGTTATAAATATAATTCCGATCACGATGTACTAAATGCATAGGATAAAACTTTTGATGAAATTCCAATTTCAACCGATTGTAGTCCCATGATCCAGTATCATCACATAGCCTATACCATGTCAACGCCTTATCCTTCAAAGATAAAGGAAAGAATTTCTTCTTTACCTCATCCTCGGGCAAACCTGCAAGCTTAAATAAAACACAAACTTCATCTACATAGATTAGATGCAAGTCTGGATGTGAAGATCCATCTCCTGTAAAAGGATTAGCTAGCAGTTTCTCAAGCATACCCGAAGGAATTTCATAAAAGATATTTTCTTTAGCTACCTTAGGTTGAGGAGCAACTCCTCGTGCTTTCGTTCGTGGTGAAGATACCCCGAACAAATTCCTCAAAGGAACAATTTCCATAGTGACAAGTGACAATAAATTTCAGCATAGTATATAAATGTTTCCTTACCAAATACCACTTACCAAATGCGCTTCACTCCCCGGCAATGGCGCCAAAAAAGAGTCTTGATGACCCAAAACTATAGGGGATCAATCGTAGTCCTTTTGATAAGTAAGATTGTCGAACCCAACGAGGAGCAGAAGGCTCTGATAAACAGTTTTCAGCAAGGTAATAACTGCAAGCACTGAAAGTAGCGGTAACAAGTGATGGTGTAGTGAGGTGAAACGTAGCAAGTGAAAAGTAACAAGTAACAAGTAATAGCAACGGTGCAGAAAAGTGGCCCAATCCCTTTTGTAGCAAGGGACAAGCCTGAACAAAGTCTTATAAGAGGAAAAATGCTCCCGAGGACACACGGGAATTTCTATCATGCTAGTTTCATCATGTTCATATTATTCGCGTTCGTTACTTTGATAGTTTGACATGTGGGTGGACCGGCGCTTGGGTACTGCCCTTACTTGGACAAGAATCCCACTTATGATTAACCCCTCTCGCAAGCATCCGCAACTACGAAAGAAGAATTAAGACAACGTCTAAGCATAGCATTAAACTAGTGGATCCAAATCAACCCCTTACGAAGCAACACATAGACTGGGGTTTAAGCTTCTGTCACTCTAGCAACACATCATCTACTTACTACTCCCCAATGCCTTCCTCTAGGCCCAAATAATAGTGACGTGTAATGTAGTCGACATTCATATAACACCACTAGAGGAAAAACAACGTACAACATATCAAAATACCGAAAGAATACCAAATTCACATGACTGTTATTAGCATGACTTATCCCATGTCCTCTGGAACAAAAGTAACTACTCACAAAGCATAATCATAATCATGATCAGAGTTTTAATGAGTAGCATCAAGGATCTGACCATAAACTCTTCCACCATGTAATCCAACTAGCATCAACTACAAAGAGTAATCAACACTACTAGCAACCTTACAAGTACCAATCGGAGTCGCGAGACGGAGATTGGTTACAAGTGATGAACTAGGGTTTGGAGATGAGATGGTGCTGATGAAGATGTTGATGGAGACGAGTCCCGTATGATGAGAGGAGTGTTGGTGATGAAGATGGCGACGATTTCCCCCTCCGGGAGGGAAGTTTCCCCGGCAGGATCGTCCTGCCGGAGCTCTAGATTGGTTCTGCCCAAGGTCCTCCTCGTGGTGGCGGCGCCTCCTCGAAAAAGCTCCGCCCTTATTTTTTTCTGGACAAAACCCTTCATATAGCAGGAGAGGGGGGCCAGTGGGCCACCAGGGAGCCCACAAGCCCTGTTGCCGCGGCCAGGGCGGCAGGCCACGGCCACCAGGCTTGTGGGCCCCTGGCAGCTCCCCTCTGGCACTTCTTTCATCCAGTATTTTTTATATATTCCCAAAAAATTCCACGTTGATTTTCAGTGCATTTGAACTTGCACAGAATAGAGGACTCAAACTTGCTCCTTTTCCAGTCCAGAATTCCAGGTGCCGGTATTCTCCCTCATCAAATAAACCTTGCAAAATAAGAGAGAAAAGGCATAAGTATGGTACCACAAAGTATAATAACAGTCCATAAAGCGATAAATATCAACATGAAAGCATGATGCAAAATGGACGTATCAACCGTACATCCATCATATGTGTTGTGCATCATGTCGTGCATGTGTCGTGGTGAATATTGTGTGTCGATTATGTTTCCGGTTTACTTCATCTCGATAAAGTTCCGCAAGCGTGTCGGAACGTGAGGACCCGTTCGACTACGTCGGTTCGTCTGCTTCATGGAGTCGTTCTTCTTCCAAGCAGGATCTCAGGCAAGATGACCATTTCCCTACATGCCATTACTATCAATTTCATGCTAGTTGTGCCGTTTCTTTCAATATGTCTCATTTCCTACCACTTGTTAAATGTCAGCCTCTAACCATTGCCAGGAAACCTTCATCCTTCTACAACCTAGCAAACAACTGACTGGCTATGTTATCGCTTGCTTAACCATATGTTAGCGTTGCTAGTTGCAGGTGCAGTTGCTTCCATGTGATAACATGGCTTCCTTGTTATATCACCATATTATTGCTACTTAATTTGATCCACCTATATACATGGTAAAAGGTGGAAGGATTGGGATTCTAGCCTGGTGTTTTGTTCCACCTTTGTCGCCTTAGTTTTGGCTACCGGTGTTATGTTCCATAAATGAGCGCTCCTAACATTCTTGGGGTTGTTATGGGGACCCCCTTGACTTTCCTTTTGGGATAAAACTCGTCTGGCAAGGCCCAACATTGGTACTATTTGCTAATAACAAACTAATATATGCATAGGGTTTGATCACCCCGTGGATAATTAATCAACCCCCGGGCTAGTGCTCCTCATGAGTGTTTGTCCAACCTATAGCACTTTGCGGGGCCAACCCAGGGCAACTTGGGTGATTTCTATCAGGCCACCGTACGCATAGCTTATCCATCGTGTCCTAAGAACAATATACGCGGCTCCTATCGGGATCGTCGACACATCGGGCGACATTGTTAGACTTGTTTTACTCTTCTTGACGTCTTATACGAGGGATGTCGAGGATACTTTGGGCCATCTCGAGGTTGAGGTTTTCCAATAGGAACCCGAGGAGATCACGGGTTTTCCCTGTTCGAGGACATTCCGGCGCAGCGTGTGGTATTTTGTGATGGACTAGTTGGAGCATCCCTGCAGGGTTAAATCTTTCGGAAATTCGTGCATGTGGTTATGTGGAAAACGTGGAAACTTTTCTTAACATCCGGTTCTAGATAACTTGAAGTAAGCTTAATTAAAATATGCCAACTGAGTGCGTAACCATGATTGTTTTCGTGAGCTCCTTCTCCAATCGAGGACACGATGGTGTTATGTCTAACGTAAGTAGGTGTTTAGGATCATTCATTTGATCATCAGTAGTTCACGTTCGCTATGCGTAGATCATCCCCCTCTTATCCTTGTACTCGTAAATATCCAATTCAAATAAATGCTTAGACGCTTGGTGCAGCCTCTCCACTTAACCATACCTCACCCATTAAGCTTTGCTAGTCTTGGTACCTTTGGAAATGAGATTGTTGAGTCCTCTTTGATTCACAGATTACTACAACACTAGTTGCAGGTACAGGTACAATGGTATTATGATGTGAGCGTGATGATTGTGCTTTGGAGTTTCTTCTTCTTCTTCTTCATTGATATAGGGTGGGTTCCAGGCCGGCAGCCTGGGATAGCAAGGATGGACGTCGTTATTTTATCGTTTGTTTTCGTCCGTAGTCGGACCCTGCTCTTCGTGATGATGACTGATTATTTTGTTGTATTTATGTGACTATGATGTATCTTGTGGCAAGTGTAAGCCAATTCCATATACTCATCTATTCTATACATGTACTTGTAACGATATCCATTCTTGCGAAATGACGAGATGCGCTTCTATCCGCTTAAAGGCCCTCACGCCAAAATAAGGATAGGACCGCATCTTGGGCCTTACAAGTTGGTATGAGAGCAGTATCGACCTAGGAGCCCCCTTGATTGATCGAACTTGGCCGAGTCGAGTCTAGTAAAAAACTTCTTTGAGTCTAGTTATATATCGGAGAGTAGGATTCTTTTTCTCCTCTTCTATGCTCTGGTGAGGAATCTTGATGTAATAATTTTAATTCTGCTGCTCTACTCACTCAAAAAAAAAGGATCACACGGATGTTTTGGAATCTATATGATGTCGATGTGACGGAGTTCTTTCTTGGTGCCTCCTATCTGACTTGATCTATTCCAGGGAGTTGAGCTCCAAGGCATTCTTGAGCGCATCATTATCATTCAGATTTCTTAGTATCTCATCACGGAGGATGTTCAAAATTTCTTCAATACTAGTAGTGGTGAGAGAAGTCTGGCTTCCCCAATACTGGTGTAGATAGGTTCGCATGTATCGCCATACTTAGTATTGTTTTTTTTTCGAGGATCTGAGATAGACGAGTTTCCGAGATCTCTGGTTATGTGTTGATGGATGTGATACACTGGACGGGTAGTGTTATTGCTAGGAGTTGAGGGATGGATTTTACTCCTTGTATCCGTGGACCCGATTGCATGACCAGAAATTTCGAGAGTTCTTAGGTGGGAATTCAAGTAGTTACTTATAGGACAATCTTCCAACAGATGCATGGTGTGAGGTTGGGGTTCGACAACTAGTGGAATCGTTCGTTCAAGATCGTCTTACAGCGATCCTCGTTGTGTCTTAAAGAGTCCTTGTAGCTTCCTATGACTCGGGGATGCTTTGTATGTCGTGTGCACTGCCTTGTACGTGATGGCTACTGTAGGATAGAGCCTGTGCAATCCTATCCACGAAAATATCAGAGGAAATCTCTGTCATGAATTTGTTATCGCTTGTTTCATAAGCCGCATCCTTTGTTTTTGTGGGAATATGGTAATTCGAGTTGGTTCGATGTCAAGTGGTGAATTCATATCTTTCCAAGAGGTGTTCTCATATTTTCTATGGGAATACAAATTCTTTTCCTGAACCAAGTTTCTGATCAATTATTTTCAATCGGAGTCGTCATGTCAATTCTTTTTCAACTGTTGTGCTTTCGTTCGAATCAATTCAATCCTTTTCAATGTCTGCAAGATCAATCCCTCATTTCTTTCCGAAGTTTGTTTCATCTGCCCCAAGTTGTCTTTGCTTTTCCTGCCCTCCCACCCTTTTTCTTGAATGATTTAATTTTCATCCAAGTGCCTTTCTTTTCATTGATTCTTTCGCTATCTTCTCTTCCGTGTAGTATCCGGTAATTCTTTGTGAAGATTCTCAGGAGTTCGAGTTCATCATTTCTTCATGTTGTTTTCTTACCAAGTGGATTCAGTTCAAGATCTCTGCGTTTATCATATCATTTTCATCTTTTAAGTTCTCTCCCATGTTGGAAATTCATATTCAAACCTCTCTTGTTATTTATCTCTATTCTATCCGGGGTGTTGAAGATATCTTAGAACTTCTTGTCTCAATCCTTTCAATTGTTTCAAGGCTCTCATCTCATCAAGTTCTTCATTCATACCAATGCAATCTCTCTTTCTAAGCAATTGTTTCAACTGTGTTTCTTTGGGTGGGCTCATAACCCACAGGTTCTTTCCCAGGATCTTATCTATCTCTTGTAATCTTTCCCGGAGATCTGTAATTCTTTTCAAGTGTGACGTAAGTATGCATTCCATCAGTCATATCCCTGCTCCAAGATCTAATTGGATTAATTTCCTTCGTTGGCTCAACTTTTCCTTATTCATTATTCTGGAGTGTCTCAGTAATTTTGGTGGTGTCCCTTCTCATAATTCTCAGCTGGGAAGACCGAAGGAGAGTTTCTCTTAAATCTTGCTCTATTTTTTAAAAGATTGTCATCTCAGCTTTGTGTTATCCTCTCATTTGTTTTCGTTCATGAGAAATTCCTTCCATATCTATCCGGTGCATTTCAGATTTGTTTTCATTCTCGATCCTCCGAAGGCCATCATTTCAGAAGATTTCTTCATTCTCAGCTTTCAGCTTTCATTCCAAAATTCTTCTCAATTATTGTCTCTTCGTTCGTCTCTCAATTATTCCAGTGCCTCATTCAAGTTTTCTATTAGGCGGCTCAAGATCTCTTCATTCTCAAGGTGTTCTTCAAGATTCCAGTTGAAGGTGTTCAAGTATTCGTTATCTTGCATTTCAAAGTGCAATTCTTCCTCCTTTATCCTTTGAGGTGGTGTTATAGAATCCTTGTTAGTGGAGGAGCCTCGAAGAAAAGCTATTTCAAGAATGAAATATGTAAACCCACCAAATCCTTTGATCATGAGATATTTTGACCCATGGTGTCTTTATTGAGCTATCTCGGTTTAGATTTCACCTAAGCTTTTCATAAGGATTGTTGCTATTATGGTGATTATCGTTGATCCAAGTTCTCAATATATCCGCTTGGTGTAAGCAGTTTTGCCTCTCTTGTTGCATCCAATCAATCCTTGTTTCTGTTAGTGGCTGATTGTCACCTCATTATTTTGGGAAGGTTTTCATAAGTCCACTACAAGCTTGTTCCTTTCGTTGTTGGTTTTCCAACAACTCCGTTCAATTCTTCTTGCAAGCCTGCTTGTCAAATTCAGTTGTGGTAGAAGTTTTCATTTTCTTCTCCGTTCTCTTCTCTCCATGATCTAGTTTCTATTCTCTTGTTACAGACTTGTGGTGATGTTGCTCTCTTCAATATACCATCTGGTTCTATCAAGATCATGTTCTTTCCCTTGCTTATCAATTTAGTTAGTTTGTTGTGAATCTTGTCAAGAGCTTTCCATCTTATCAATTTTTGTCCTCTTTCCTACCGAAGTGCTGCCGCAATTTTGTTTGAATTTCTTCCTTGTTCCTCATGTCATTCTTGATTTGCTTGCAACCTTAAGTTTTGTTGGTTTCACTCGTTGTCAAAGAAGCAACTAAGCTTTACCTCTTGCTTTATCTTCCTCTTCCCCATTCATTCTTAGATCTTGGGGCGAGATCTCTTGTTAGTGTAGGAGAGTTGTGACACCCCGAGACCGACGCCCAGAAGATTCCCCTTATATTCCATTGTCTCCATGCTATTTTTTTAGTCGTATTCATCATCGCATCATGCGCATCATCTTCATTGCATCGACACTCCGTTGCTGCCAGTTTTCAAAACCTGCATCCGAAATTAGTTGCCGGTTTTCTCTATTCTTGCCATTGACCGTTTTGAGTCCAACCACACACGCACGCACCCGCGACAGCGTTAAAATAATATTTTTTAAAGTGTGTATAAAACTTTCTTGGATTGGGTCAAAACTTGGCGTGCGATCTTATTTTAATGTAGGTAGGCCGCCTACCAATTTTCGTCGCAATCGGAGTCTGTTTGGTACCCAAACAGTTGACAGTAGCGGCACCATCATCGGTTTATCGTCGGACGTTTTTCGGTGTTTAAAATATCGTTGCCGGGCCGCAAACCTCCCTCTCTTCCCCATCTAGCCTACTCTAACAGCCACTAAACCCACTTAGCCATCCCTGTGACCGGGACCGTCCGATCTCGATCGCGCGGTTGAAATCGGATGGAAAAACTCCTAACCCTAGCCCCCATGTCTATAAATAGCAAGCCCCCTTCCAAATCAGTCTCTCTTCCTCTACTCCTCCTCAGAATCCATGCCCCACTGCTCCTCCCATGCCACATGGCAATGACCCAGCAGCCCCGCCGCCACCTGGGCCACCGCAGCCACCAGCCTCCCCCACTCATGGGTTGCCACGCGCCCCCACGTAGCTCCCCGCCACCACAGCCTAGATCGGGACCGCCCCAGGCCGAATCGGGCCCGACGAGCCCGAGCCACACACGCTTGTGTAGCTGCACGCTCTCCGTGCTCGCTCCCTACCCTCGTGCCCAAGGCTGTGGACTTTGCCAAGCCGTCGGAGCACCAATCCGGCTGAAGCGGCTTGCCGGAGCCGGCCAAGACAGCCCGCCGGACCGCGTCCACTCTCTCTCTCTTTCCCTCCTTCCTTCGATCTCTCTCCCTCTAACCCATTCCTCTCTTCCTCAATCTGCAGGTCCATGCTATGGCCGGCCGAAGGGCCGCCCGCCGCCGTTGTTCGTCGAATTCGGCCCCTCCTCGCCGGATCTGGCCCGATCCACCGCAGCACGGACCCGCCTTCGTGTCGGCTGCCTACGCCTCGCCGGAGTTTGCCCGTGGGATGCCCCAGCCGCCTTTCACCGTCGAGCCCTCCACGCGGGATCCCGATCCAGATCGGATTGAGGACGAACGCCCGCTTGCCAGCGCTCACGTTCACCGGCCTGCCTCGCCTCGTGGGACGCGTGAGCCGGCCCAGCGACCAGCAAGCAGCTGCCGAGCTTCCCCTGCGCACCGGCCGAGCCCTCCTCTTCAGCCCAAGGTGAGAAACCTCGACAGCCCCTCTATCTTGCGCCCTATGTGCATTTTACTATATTGAGCCCATGTATGTGCTGCAGATTTTGCCCCTTTAGTTTTTTTTAGGTTTTGCGAATTTAGTATTTTCAAAAAAATGCATATTTTCAAACGCCCGTAGTTTTTAAACCGTGCGTCGGATCGCCACAAATTATATATGTAAAGTGATTGTATTTTCGCATAGAATAATGTTTTCCAGCTCCCATGCATATTTAAAGCTGTTTAGCCTGCTGTTTGCTTTGGTTAGCGTGTCGATGTGATAGAAATGGTTTAGATCGTAGTTATTTAATCGTAGCTCCGTTGGAGATGAGCCATATATGTAAATGGAGCAGAACGACAAGTAGAATCACGTGAACCACTTTGTTTTACTGTTTAACAAACATAAAATATGGTTAGGGCAAATATGGATAGATTTCAAGTTAACGTGTAGGGTCATTTCGGAAACGACATATGTCGTTTCGAGCCTCATTTAAACGCCTAGATAGTTTGTTTAATTTGGGATTAACCTCTTAACATGTTTAAACAACATTTATATTGCCGTGTAATAAATGGGAGTGAACTAAATAAGTAAATGTGGAGTTTCGTCAATATGCAACTCGTTGCATATTGAGCTTCACTTAATGTGTAGTGTTTGATTGTGTGAATTGCCATGCCATGCCTTGCATATTTAGAACCGTACATGCATCATATGTATTTATTGTGCATGTTGTCGTGCATGTGACGTGGTGAATATTGTGTGTTGATTCTGTTTCTGGTTTGCTTCGTCTCGATAGTGTTCCACAAGCGTGTCGGAATGTGATGACCCGTTCGACTACGTCGGTTCATCTGCTTCATGGAGTCGTTCTTCTTCCAAGCGGGATCTCAGACAAGATGACCATTTTACTAGATACCATTACTATCAATGCTATGCTAGTTGTCTTGTTTCTTTCATTGTGTCTCGTTGACTACCACCTATTAAATGCCATCCTCTCAACATTGCCATGAAACCTTCAAACTTCTACAACCTAGAAAACCACTGACTGGCTTTGTTACCGCTTGCTTAACCATGTGTTAGAGTTGCTAGTTGCAAGTGCAGTTGCTTCCATGTGATAACATGACTTCCTTGTTATATCACCATATTATTGCTACTTAATTTAATGCACATATATACATGGTACAAGGTGGAAGGTTGGCCTTCTAGCCTGGTGTTTTGTTCCGCCTTTGTCGCCTTAGTTTCGGCTACCGGTGTTATGTTCCATAAATGAGCGCTCCTAACATGCTTGGGGTTGTTATGGGGACTAATACGTCTCAAATGTATCTATAATTTTTGATGGTTTCATGCTGTTATCTTGTCTTCTTTGGTTGTTTTATGTACCTTTCATATCTTTTTGGGGACTAACTTATTAATTCAGTGCCAAGTGCCAGTTCCTGTTTTTTCGTGTTTTTGACTCTTTTCAGATTTGATTTTGGAATGGAGTCCAAACGGAAGAAAAACCCCAAAATAATTTTTTCCCGAACGGAAGAAGATCAGGGGGCCTTTGGGCCAAGCTAGGTGAGCTCCAGGGAGCCCACAAGCCCCCACTCCGCCACCAGGGGGAGGCGGCGGTGGGCATGCTTGTGGCCTCCCTGTCCGCCCCCTGACCTAGATCTTTGGCCTATAAACTCCCAAAAATTCCGCAAAAAATCAGGGGAGCCTCGAAAATCCTTTTCCGCCGCCGCAAGCTTCCGTTTCCGCGAGATCTCATCTGGAGACCCTTTCCGGCGCCCTGCCGGAGGGGACTTTGGAGTTGGAGGGCTTCTTCATCATCATCATCGCCCCTCCAATGACTCGTGAGTAGTTCACTTCAGACCTACGGGTCCGTAGTTAGTAGCTAGATGGCTTCTTCTCTCTCTTGGATCTTCAATAAAAGTTCTCCATGATCTTCATGTAGATCTATCCAATGTAATCTTCTTTGGCGGTTTGTTTGTCGAGATCCGATGACTTGTGGATTTGTGATCAGAATATCTATGATATATATTTGAGTCTTTGCTGATTTCTTATATGCATGATTTGATATCCTTGTAAGTCTCTCCGAGTCTTGGGTTTTGTTTGGCCAACTAGATCTATGATTCTTGCAATGGGAGAAGTGTTTGGTTTTGGGTTCTACCATGTGGTGACCTTTCCCAGTGACAGTAGGGGCAGCAAGGCACACATCAAGTAGTTGCCATCAAGGGTAAAAAGATGGGTGTTTTATCATTGGTTTGAGATTATCCCTCTACATCATGTAATCTTGCTTAAGGCGTTACTCTGTTCTTATGGACTTAATACACTAGATGCATGCTGGATAGCGGTCGACGTGTGGAGTAATAGTAGTAGATGCAGACACTATCAGTCTACTTGTTTTGGACGTGATGCCTATAGATATAAGCATTGCATAGATATCGTCACGATTTTGCACAGTTCTATCAATTGCTCGACAGTAATTTGTTCACCCACCGTCTACTAGCTTTCATGAGAGAAGACACTAGTAAACACTACGGCCCCCAGGTCTATTCACATCCATCGTTTACACCTCCGCTTTTACTTTGCTTTGTTACTTTGTTGCTTTCAGTTCTCACTTGGCAAACAATCTATAAGGGATTGACAACCCCTTCATAGTGCTGGGAGCAAGCTTTTGTGTTTGTGCAGGATCTTGAGATACTCCTCCGCTGGATTGATACCTTGGTTCTCAAACTGAGGGAAATACTTACCACCGCTGTGCTACATCACCCTTTCTGCTTCGAGGGAACACCAACGCAAGGATCCAAGGCCAGAGGGGAAATCCTTTGCATACTTGCCTAGAAAGTCCCTTAAGGCATAGCCGCAACTGAAGGATTCCTGGTGCCGTCGACACGACAATTTCTGGCGTCATTGCAAGGGAAGCACAACTGACATCATAAGTATTTCTGGCGCCGTTGCCGGGGAGGAGAAATCAAGATCTATCCAAGTAGGTCTCACAAACTCTTCTCTTGCATTTACTTTTGTTGCCAGTTGCCTCTCGTTTTCCTCTTCCCCACTTCACATTTGCCGTTTTCATTTGGCTTTTTCCGTTCGCCCTTCTTCCGCTCGATTTCTATTTTCTTGTGTTACCATGTGCCTTCTTTTAGCTTGCATCTTTCCTTGCTAAAAATCCATTGATATGGATCCTCGTCCACTAGCTAGTCTCTTTAAGAGACCCACTCTTGTGGAACGAATTGCTAGTGAGTTGAGGACACTTAACTATCTCTATGGAGTTTTGCGTGAGAGGCGTGAATCTGAAAATCGTGATGAAGAAACTTATGAAGTGATTCACGAGGTCTCCTTGGATGAAAAGCATGATTGCAATGGTTTCACTATAAATCCTATTAGTGAAAATCATGCTAAAAATATGCAAAACCCTAAGCTTGGGGATGCTAGTGTTGCTATGACCCCTACTTGTTGCAATAATCATGATTGGGGTGATGATCTTTCTTATGATCTTGAAAATTTGTTTAAGCCTCATGATGAGTATGATATTTGCCACAATATTGAAAGTGGGATTGGAGAAGTCATGACTTTATTTGATGATAATCCCACTATATTTGAAGAGTGTCAACTTTGCATGCATGTGGATCATGAAAATAATATCCTTTGTGATAGTTACATTGTTGAATTCGAATATGATCCCACATGTAATTGCTATGAGAGAGGAAAATATTTTGGTAGAAACTTTCATGTTACCAAATTACCTCTCGTTATGTTGAGATTGCTATTGTCTCTTTCTTCTTCCTTGCATTTGGTAACTATTGGTTGTCTTGCCAATTTGTTTTCCTATAAAATTCCTATGCATAGGAAGTATGTTAGACTTAGATGTGATTTTCACATGCTTTATGATGCTCTCGTTGTGCTTCAACTCTTGTCTTTTGTGTGAGCATCATTGATGCCTAGCTAAGGGCGTTAAACAAAAGCGCTTGTTGGGAGGCAACCCAACGAATCTATCCTTTTTCTTTCTGTTTTGTGTTTTCCACACTTTCATAATTCTGTTATGATTGTGTTTTTTGTGTTTCTTTTTGCGTTTGTGCCAAGCAAAACCGTTATGATCAGTCTTGGGGATGATCGTTTGGTCATGCAGGAAAAGACAGAAATTTTCTGCTCACGAAAAGAATTTTCATTTTTGTTCTGTAAGAGCTTTTGAGTTGATCCGTTTTGCTGCTGATTTCTACGCAATTATTCAGACTGTCTTAATTTTTCAGAATTTTTTAAGTACCAGAGGTATATGAAATATACAAATTGCTACAGACTGGTCTGCTGTTAACAGATTCTGTTTTTGTTGTGTTGGTTGCTTATTTTGATGAAACTATGGATAGTATAGGGGGGTATTAGCCATGGAAGATTGAAAGTACAGTAACCCAACATCAGCACAAGTAGAATTTAAGTTTGCTACAGTACCTAAGGAAGTGGTGGTTTGCTTTCTTGTACTAATGTTATCACGATTTTGTGTTTAAGTTTCGTGTTGTGAAGTTTTCAAGTTTTGGGTAAAGTTCTTATGGACAAAGAGATAAAGAGTGGAAAGAGCTCAAGCTTGGGGATGCCCAAGGCACCCCAAGAGATTCAAGGATGTCGTAAAAGCCTAAGCTTGGGGATGCCCCGGGAAGGCATCCCCTCTCTCTCGTCTTCAATCCATCGGTAACGTTACTTGGGGCTATATTTTTATTCACCACATGTTATGTGTTTTATCTTGGAGCGTCTTGTATCGTAGGAGTCTTTTATATTTTTGTTGTGTCACAATCATCCTTGCTGCACACCTAGAGAGAGACATGCACTCACCGTGATTTTGTCGAGCTTCACTTATATCTTTTGGTAGACAATTCAGCTCACATGTGCTTCACTTATATCTTGTGAACTAGATACTTTTGCTCTATGTGCTTCACTTATATCTTTTAGAGCGCAGCGGTGCGTGGCATGGTAGTTGATCTATGCTTTTAAAGTAGTCTCAAAAGGGGTAGTTATCCAAAGGGATATGAAAACTTCCACCTTCATGTGCATTGAATAGTTAGAGAAGTTTGATTCATCTCAATTAGTTTTGAGTTGTGGTTATGGTAATATTGAAGTCATGCTAGTAAGGTGTTGTGGATCTAGAAATACTTGTGTTGAAGTTAGTGATTCCCGTAGCATGCACGTATGGTGAACCTCTATGTGATGAAACCTGAGCATGATTAGTATATTTATTGTCATCCTTTGCGTGGCGATTGGGATCGCGCGATGGTTTATACCTACCAACCCTTCCCCTAGGAGTATGCGTTGAATGCTTTGTTTCGATTACTAATAAAACTTTTGCAACAAGTATATGAGTTCTTCATGACTAATGTTGAGTCCATGGTTTAGATGCACTTTCACCTTCCACCATCACTATCTTCTTAGTGCCGTGCAGCTTTCACCGGTGCACAAAACCCACCATTAGCCTCCCTCAAACAGCCACCATATCTACCTATTATGGCTTTTTCAAAGTCATTCCGAGATATATTGCCATGCAACTACCACCATGACATGTTCCACCACGTCTACATTGCCATTGCATGATCGTAAGATAGCTAGCATGATGTTTCCATTGAGGTCTATGCCATGCTAGATCATTGCCACGGTACACTACCGAAGGCATTCCATATAGAGTCACAGTTGCTCTAAATTTTGAGTTGAAAGTGTGATGATCATCATTAATGGAGCATTGTCCCATGTGTGGAAATAAAAGAGGCCAAATAAGCCCACCAAAAAAAAAGAGGCCAAAGAGCCACCAAAAAAATAAAAAATAAATAAAACAAATGAGAGAAAAAGAGAGAAGGGACAATGCTACCACTTTTTCCAGACTTGTGCATATTAAGCACCATGATCTTCATGATTGAGAGTCTCTCGTTTTGTCACCACCATATAGCTAGTGGGAAATTTTCATTATATAACTTGGCTTGTATATTCCAATGATAGGCTTCCTCAAAATTGCCTTAGGTCTTCGTGAGCAAGCAAGTTGGATGCACACCCACTAGTTTTCTTTAAGAGCTTTCACATACTCGTAGCTCTAGTGCATCATTTGTATGGCAATCCTGACTCATTCACATTGATATCTATTGATGAGCATCTCCACAGCTCATTGATATGCCTAGTTAATGTGACTATCTTCTCCTTTTTGTCTTGCAACCTCCACCACATTACACACCATCGATAGTGCTATAAACATGGCTCACGCTCATGTATTGCGTGAGAGTTGAAAAAGGTTTGAGAAAGTAAAGGTGTGAAACAATTACTTGGCCAATACCGGGGTTGTGCATGATTTATATTTGTTGTGCAATGATGATAGAGCATAGCCAGACTATATGCTTTTGTAGGGATAACTTTCTTTTGTCCTTGTTATTTTTAAAGTTCATGATTACCTTGCTAGTTTGCTTGAATTATTATGGTTTCCACGTCAATAGCAAACTATTGTTTTGAATCTAATGGATCTGAACATTCACGTCACATAAGAGGAATTACAAAGGACACCTATGCTAGGTAGCATGAAAGCATCAAAAATTCATTCTTTATCACTTCCCTACTCGAGGACGAGCAGGAGTTAAGCTTGGGGATGCTTGATACATCTCAAACGTATCTATAATTTTTGATGGTTTCATGTTGTTATCTTGTCTTCTTTGGTTGTTTTATGTACCTTATATATCTTTTTTGGGTCTAACTTATTAATTCAGTGCCAAGTGCCAGTTCCTGTTTTTTTTCGTGTTTTTGACTCTTTTCAGGTCTGATTTTGGAACGGAATCCAAACAAAAGAAAAACCCCGAAATGATTTTTTCCCGAACGGAAGAAGATCAGGGGGCCTTTGGGCCAAGCCAGGTGGGCTCCAGGGAACCCACAAGACCCCACTCCGCCACCAGGGGGAGGCGGCGGTGGGCAGGCTTGTGGCCTCCCTGGCCACCCCCTGACCTAGATCTTTGGCCTATAAATTCCCAAATATTCCGCAAAAAATCAGGGGAGCCTCGAAAATACTTTTCCGCCGCCGCAAGCTTCTGTTTCCGTGATATCTCATCTGGAGACCCTTCCCGGCACCCTGCCGGAGGGGACTTTGGAGTTGGAGGGCTTCTTCATCATCATCATCGCCCCTCCAATGACTCGTGAGTAGTTCACTTCAGACCTACGGGTCCGTAGTTAGTAGCTAGATGGCTTCTTCTCTCTCTTGGATCTTCAATACAAAGGTCTCCATGATCTTCATGGAGATCTATCCGATGTAATCTTCTTTGCGGTGTGTTTGTCGAGATCCGATGAATTGTGGATTTGTGATCAGATTATCTATGATATATATTTGAGTCTTTGCTGATTTCTTATATGCATGATTTGATATCCTTGTATGTCGCTCCGAGTCTTGGGTTTTGTTTGGCCAACTAGATCTATGACTCTTGCAACGGGAGAAGTGCTTGGTTTTGGGTTCTACCATGTGGTGACCTTTCCCAGTGACAGTAGGGGCAGCAAGGCACACATCAAGTAGTTGCCATCAAGGGTAAAAAGATGGGGTTTTTATCATTGGTTTGGTATTATCCCTCTACATCATGTCATCTTGCTTAAGGCGTTACTCTGTTCTTATGGACTTAATACACTAGATGCATGCTGGATAGCGGTCGACGTGTGGAGTAATAGTAGTAGATGCAGACAGTATCGGTCTGCTTGTTTTGGACGTGATGCCTATAGATATAATCATTGCATAGATATCGTCATGACTTTGCGCAGTTCTATCAATTGCTCGAAAGTAATTTGCTCACCCACCGTCTACTTTCTTTCATGAGAGAAGCCACTAGTAAACACTACGGCCCCCGGGTCTATTCACATCCATCATTTACACCTCCGCTTTTACTTTCCTTTGTTACTTTGTTTCTTTCAGTTCTCACTTGGCAAACAATCTATAAGGGATTGACAACCCCTTCATAGTTTTGGGAGCAAGCTTTTGTGTTTGTGCAGGATCTTGAGATACTCCTCCACTGGATTGATACCTTGATTCTCAAACTGAGGGAAATACTTACCACCGTTGTGATACATCACCGTTTCCGCTTCGAGGGAACACCAACGCAAGGCTCCAAGGCCACGGGGGAAATCCTTTGCATACTTGCCTAGGAAGTCCCTTAAGGCATAGCCGCAGCTGAAGGATTCCTGGTGCCGTCGACACGGCAATTTTTGGCGCCGTTGCAAGGGAAGCACAGCTGACATCAGGGACCCTCATACTTTTGTTTTGGGATAAAACTCGTCTGGCAAGGCCCAACATTGATACTATTTGCTAATAACAAACGAATATATGCATAAGGTTTGATCACCCTGTGGATGATTAATCAACCCCCGAGCCAATGCTCCTCATGAGTGTTGGTCCAACCTAGAGCTCTGTGTGGAGCCAACCCAGAGCAACTTGGGTGATTTCTATGAGGCCACCGTATGCGTATCTTATCCGTCGTGTCTTGAGAATGAGATACGCGGCTCCTATCGGGATCGTCGCCATATCGGGCGGCCTTGCTGGACTTGTTTTACTCTTCTCGAATGACTTGTGCGAGGGATGCCGAGGATACTTTGGGCTATCTCGAGGTTGAGGTTTTCCAATAGGAATCTGAGGAGATCACGGGTTTTCCCTAATCGAGGACATTCTGGCGCAGCGTGTGGTAGTTTGTGATGGACTAGTTGGAGCACCCTTGCAAGGTTAAATCTTTTGAAAAGTCGTGCCCGCCGTTATGTGGCAAACGTGCAAACTTTGTTTAACATCTAATTCTAGATAACTTGAAGTAAGCTTAACTAAAATATGCCAACTGAGTGTGTAACCATGACTGTCTCTTTCATGAGCTCCTTCTCCGATCGAGGACACGGTGGGGTTATGTCTGACGTAAGTAGGTGTTCAGGATCATTCATTTCATCGTCAGTAGTTCACGTCTGCTATGCGTAGATCATCCCCCTCTTAGCCTTGTACTCGTCAATAGCCACTTCAAATAAATGCTTAGATGCTTGCTACAACCTCACCACTTAACCATACCTCAACCATTAACCTTTGCTAGTCTTGGTACCTTTGGAAATGAGATTGTTGAGTCCGTTGTGGCTCACAGATTACTACAACACTAGTTGCAGGTACAGATAAAGTGATATTATGACGTGAGCGTGATGATTGTGCTTTGGAGTTTCTTCTTCTTCATCATCGATCTAGGATGGGTTCCAGGCCGGCAGCCTGGGATAGCAAAGATGGACGTCGTTCTTCTATTGTTTGTTTTCGTTCGTAGTCGGACCTTGCTCTTCTTCATGATGACTGATTATGTTGTTTTATTGATGTGACTCTGATGTAGCTTGTGGCGAGTGTAAGCCAATTCCATATACTCATCTATTATGTACATGTACTTGTAACAATATCCATTCTTGCGAAACGACAAGATGCGCTTCTATCCCTGTCAAGGCCCTCGCGCCAAAATAAGGATAGGACCGCATATTGGGCGTTACATCTCGGTACCACCAACATTCCATTCGGTGCCACCAAAATCAGTGACCAAATTTCTGGCTAGCCATTTTCAAGAATTGGAATTTCCAAGTTTTGGAATCGGTCTCACTGAGATTTGGAAACTGTCCTAGGTCACCCATATCAGTACCACCGAGATTTCTATATCAGTCTCACGGACTATAAAAAAGTTGCCACATTTTGCACTAGTCGATGCCATCGAGTTTCATGTTGGTTTCACCGAGCTGGGCAATAATGTTGTAACGGTTAGATTTTTGGAGTTGCCTATATATACCCATCCACCACCTCTCATTCGCACAGGAAGCACTCAGAACACACATACACTTGCCATATCCATTTTTCTGAGAGAGAGCCACCTACTCATGTGTTGAGATCAAGATATTCCATTCTGAACATTAGAAACTTGATCTCTAGCCTCCCCAAGATGCTTTCCACCCATTCAATCTATTCTACCCAAGCCAAATATGTGAGCGAGTGATTGAGTATTCAGGACACTATATTTTGAAGCACACGAGCAAGGAGTTCATCATACTACCACATTTGTTACCTTTTGGAGGGTGGTGCCTCCTAGATTGGTTAGGCGTCACTTGGGAGCCTCCTACTTCGTGATGTGGTGTTGAAATAAGAAGTTTGTAAGGGCAAAGAGATCACCTACTTCGTGAAGATCTATCCTAAGTGAGGCTAGTCCTTCGTGGAAGTAAGACATGATGGAATAGACAATTTTTCTTCTCCATGGACCCTTCGTGGGTTCAGCCCTCTGTGGACTCTCGTGGTAGTTATCCTCTGTGGGTTGAAGTCTCCATCAATGTGGACGTACGATAGCACCACCTATCGGAACCACGCCAAAAATAGCCGTCTCAACCTTTGCGTTTGATCTTCCTATCCCTACCTTCGACTTACATGTGCATGCCATTACTTTTGTTGTTATACTCCTAGACTTGCATGTGTAGGGTGTGCTTGACTTACAAAAATTACTAAAACTTGCCCACAACTAAAATTGGGAAAAGGCTAAGTTTTTATTTGGTCAAGTAGTCTAATCACCCGCTATAGACATACTTCGGATCCTACAAGTGGTATCAAAGCTTTGGTCTCCATTGCATTGGTTTCAAAATCTAGGAGAGTACGGCGTCTAGTGTGGGAAATTACCATCGTAGAGGTCCATATTTTGATGGTACAAACTTTGCTAGTTGGAATCATAAGATGAAAATGCATATTCTTGGTCCTAACCCCGCCGTTTGGGCTGTTATTCGTGTTGGTTTGCAAGGTGAATTCTTTGGTGATGGAAGGAAACCAAATCATGAAGCGTCTATGGAAGAGTTGAAGATGTTGCAATACAACATTCAAGCATGCGCCATTCTATTCCACTGCCTATGCCCCCGAAGAGTTCAATAAGATTAGCCATCTTGAGAATGCCAAGGAAATTGGTGACACTTTGGTTGATATGCACGAAGGTACCAAACCCGTCATGGAATCTATGTTGAACGTGCTACAAAGTCAGCTTGACAAGTTCAAGATGAAAGATGGTGAAGGAGTCGATGATATGCACTCTAAGCTTGCTCTCATCACAAATGAGATTGTCGGCTTAGGAAGCGAACAGATGACTCACAAATTCATCATCAAGAACATACTTAGAGATTTTTATGGAAAGTACGTCACCGTGTGCACGTTGATCCAAATGATGCCAAACTACAAAGATCTCAAGCCAATGAAAGTCATTGGAAGGATTGTTGCTCGTGAAATGTCACTCAAGGACAAAGAAGAGCTTCACAACAAGTCAAGCGGTGCTTACAAAGCTTCAAGTGATACTCCCACTACTTCAAATGACAACTTTGCCACCAGTGAAGAGATAAGCCTCATGGTCAAGAAATTCAACAAATTCTACAAGAGTAGAGGCAAAGAGAGAAGCTCCAATTAAAGATATGAATAGAAGCATTCATCTACTCATGACCGAAACTGCTACAATTGTGGAATGCCTAGACACTACTCAAGTGAGTGATCCCCCCCCCCCCACACACACACACAAAAGAAGAGAAGAGTCACCTAGAAGACGAAGCTCAAGAGATGAATCACCTCGAAGAGATAGAAGGAGTAGAGAAGATCGTTATGAACGAATACCCTCCCGAAGAAGCAAGGAATTGGAGAAGAACGACAGGTACACCAACCGCCACTCAATAAGAAGACATCAAGCTCATGTTGGTGAATGGGTATCCCGCTCCGAGTCCGACAACCAATCTGAGAGAAGCTACCACTCCAACTCTGAATATAGTCAAGATGAAAGTGGTACCGATATTACACTCATATCCTCCAACTCCTATGACATATTTGATTCACAAAATGAAGGGATTGGAAACTCCTTCATGGCTAAAGGCCCCAAGGTATCACACCCCGAGTACTTCAACTTTAATAGTGATGGGGATGACTAACTTGGAGATGATGACTTGTTCTTTGATAAAACTAGTGATAACAATGAAAATGAACTTGACGATAATCATGCTACAATTGTGGAAGGCCCGGACACTACTCCAATGAGTGCTCGGCCTCCCAAAAAATAAGAGAAGAGTCACCTAGAAGACAAAGTTTAAGAGATGAGTCACCTCGAAGAGAGAGAAGGAGTAGAGAAGATCGTTATGAACAAAGACCCTCCCAGGGAAGCAAGGATTCACGGAAGAAGGACAAGTACTCCAAGAGCCACTCAAGAAGAAGACATGAAGCTTATGTTGGTGAATAAGTATCCAGCTCCGAATCCGACAACCAATCCGAGGAAACTACCACTCCAACTCCAACTATAGTCAAGATGAAGGTGTTGCCGGTCTTGCATTCGTATCCTCAAACGTCTATGACATATTTGATTCACCAAATGAAGGAATTGAAAACTGCTTCACTGCTAAAGGCCCCAAGGTATCACACCCTGAGTACTTTGACATTAGTAGTGATGAGGATGACTTACTAGGAGATGATGATTTCTATTTGACAAAACTAGTGATAACAATGAAAATGGACTTGATGATAATCATGCTAGTCAAGATAAGTCGTATGGTCATGATAAGAAGGAGATTGAGTGTCTAACGAAAAAATTAAACACTCTTAAGTTAGCCCATGAAACTACTCTACAAGATCATAGAGATCTTGCAAGAACTCATGAGAAGCTACACTTCGAGAAGCTAAATTTAGAGCGAAGAGCATGAGTTTATAAAAGCAATCAATGATGATCTGCGAAAGAAGAGTTCTTCTTATCTAACCAAACGATTACTCTTGTCTACTTTTATTTCACAAGCTAAATAAAAGCAAACCGGTAACAAGGCAAGAAAGTTTCTTCATCTAGTAACAACAACACTAATGCTAAATCTAATGACGTTGTTGCTAGTGGCTCTCTTGATTCCACTAACGGTTCTCTTAGCCAAGTTACACTTGAGCAAGAAAATGATTTCTTGAAAGGGATTATAGAGAGAGGTGTCTTCAAGAGTTTTGCCAAAAGTAAGGAATTCGAGGAGATTGTACGCAAGCAAGGACAACATCGAAATTGGCTACTTCAATACCAATGAGGATGAATGGGAAGAAGGTTAATACCCCAACCCAAAGTTTGTTCCCCAAAAGGAGAAGTATGATCCTACTCTCCCAAGGGAACAAATGCTCAATATGACCTTCCACCACAATACCACAAGCTCAAGGGCAAGTACAAGCTTCAAGAGGAGATTGACTTGTTTGAAGAAGAATCCCAAGACATGGTCAAGTGGATTTCCAAGAACACCACTAGCTTTACTTAATCAAGCGCTACCTCAACTTCAAGGATCCCCATCAAGTTGATGTGGGTCCCTAAAAAGAAGAATGAGAGAAGTTCTTGAGGGGTGACTCCTTCAATGAAATCTTCTATCTATTATATACCTAAAACGATAGAAAAGTAACCGTAGGGATTTAACGCTCCAAAGTTATGAAATATGCATGGTTGAGATTCATCGAAAGCAAACTGTACGCAACGCACACGGCTACGACTTTTTTATGGAACAAGAGTCCTATGCATCGTGACTTGGTAGTCATCGCAGAATTCAAAACGTGAGCGACTATGCAAGGAAAATTTACATGTACAGTTTTTTAGAAAAATTTACATGTACGTGTCATCTTACCAAAATTTTCCAAAGAGACATAATGTGGTTCCTCCAAAAAACAAGACATAACGTGAAGTCAAACCGTGTTAAATAATAGACTGATGTCGAAGGTGTGTGTGGGTCGCTATCATCACGAAGTTTTCGCTATCACCACACAGTTGTTTTCCTGCACGACGACCAAGCTTTTCTTCACAAAAAAACGAGTTGGATTGCAGCACACTCCAAGGGAACATTCTCACGTAATGGGTGCGTATACCTGAACTTGCGTTTGGCACAACACACAATATCAAGCAGATCACGTAAAAAAAGGAATCCTCCCGTAAAAAGGCATTCGGAATCCACAAAATATTCCATATATAAGTGTGTGTTCCTTTTTTTAAGATGAGGAAACAAAGACATATTCCAGTCCTGAACGGACGTGCCAAACATATCTAGGCACTTATGAGGGCTGGCATATACAAACACAAGCAGAATGAGAAAAGCATAGTCAATCGAGATGCTTTATCAGACCACAAGATATGCAGTGAGCTGAGTACTAATGTGTTTCTTTGTTTCCTAATATGCATGCGTTCATCTAGGCACTAGAGTGTACGACAGCGGACGAACTAGAATGTACGGCAACACAAAAAAGCTAGAATGTATGGCATCGTAGAGTAAATGAAGCAATGCAGATTATAAAAATATATGAATGAAAATAGAAAATAAAAAACAAAAAATCTAAAAACATGATTAAGCTATGTAAATATAAGTGGGTTGTAATAAAGTCGAATGAAGCACCAATATTTTAGAGCATTCTAGGGGCAAGTCAAATACATTGAGTAACAAAAAACATATCTGATTCATGTTATCAAATAAAATAAATTCTTTTTTCAAAGTTTGAATTCATAGAATAACATATAACACTTATGTAGGAAATATCCATGTAAATGCGCATGCAACATACATCTGCGACTTTTAGTAATAATAGTAGGCATATATAGAAGTAGTTAGATTGGCCTGTAAAAAACTAAAAATAATGTAATTTGTTTCAACATAAATTATTGAAATCATACTGTCACTTATAATTTTATATATGAACACATATCTATTGAAGAAATCTGAAGTTATGCATTAAGACCGTGTCAAAACCTAAACGATGGATGTTACGTTATAGATGTAACCTATACTTCATGTTATGTGAATAAAAAATTAAACATTCCTGCGTACCGAGCCACACGTATGCATCCACATACATTAGTTATCTCCACTATTTACTATTTGGTGCAACGTAATATAGCAACTTAGATTTAATAATACAAAAGAAGATAGCATGCTCCAGTGTCCAGTACTAACCACAATAGACTAATCAAAAATCACACATATTAGAAAACAAAGGAAAAGTGCAAAGTGGACGCGCATGCAGCTTGAATTTTCCAAGTTTGTAATTCAAAGTATAGTACTATAGAAAAAGGTGGACGAGTACACATGAAAGATGGTATATTACACAAATATGGATTCGCACCATTTGTGGCATTTAGTTTTACATGGAAAAGATATGCAATTGGTTGGTGGTTCATATATTTTAAAAATTAAAAAATAAGTTGACACGAAACAATAGAAGACATGATCAACATGAATAAGCTTGAGAGAACATCATTCATCACAAATACCAGTATATAATGACAACCGATGATCATAAGGTGTGGATTCATATGTTGGTAGGAAATATATTGAAGTAACACAAGGAAACCAAAAGTGCAGCCAATAGTCGATTTGACAAAACGAGAGAAAAAATGGCTTACATAGAAATCGTTCATGTTTAGATCTTCTTGGAGGGGATTACTCAGTAGCCACATTGATGCAAAGATACATAATAAGGGATAAGGAGTGGATCAAAGGGTGGACATATGAACATATTGGTACAAAAATGTACATACAATTTTTTTGTCCATCTTCTTAAGTCATAAAGAAGGTATTGTATCTACAAACTACAACGCACTCCATAATAAAACTATTTTTACAACATAGTGTATTTATATGACATACATTTAGCGTCAAATTAAGTCGGATAATATTTGAGAGAGATGCCATATAGTTGGAAGAGAAAAGTAACCCATAATATAGCATTATATATAATTAATCTTTGCAATTTGGCAAGAACTATTTGCAATCAACTCCAACCATATGCATTAGTTCAAGCAGTCACACATTCCCTCAAAGGTAAGCAAGGGACAAGGTAATTAATGTATCAATGGACATCATCTCATATGTATTTCACTCAACGTCCATAGATGTCCTTGTATTTGTTCCTTGTGTGGGACTAACCCATGTAGGTGAGAAGAATAAGAAACAACAAGGATTGCTCCCAACTCAAGACAATCTTCATCAACCATGAGCATACACCACTACTACACCTACATGAAGTCTTCGACGATAAAACCCAAGGTTAGTTTATCCCTCTTAGGGGGATGCCACATCAAGGGTGGGCTCTACTCTAAGACTTGAGTCAAAGCATCTCTTAAAGATGTGAACACATTGAAAGATTTATGTAAAAGTGGCAACCCTACTTGTGCTTAAACAATGAGTATGACTTACGATTAAGTATTCTTGCTTGCCTCCTATGTCATTATACTCATATATAGATGACTTCGTCATCGCCAAAGTGCTTGGTAGATACTAGAATGGTTGTGCATGTTTGCCATGTTTTCTTTGACATCTTATTGTGTGAGCATGTTGGTATGCATATTTTTGCTCATTCGAGGATATCCAATTGTTTTTTTTTTACTTTTATTTTTCTTTGGCCAATTGGATATACAAGAATGCCTAAGTATCCTCTCTAGCTATCTCACTACTGGAATTCAGAATTTTGTCGTCCGCTTGGCCTTTGCCATCTGCTGACACATGACAAAGGTAATCTTTGCCGTCAGCTGACACAGTGCTGACGGCAAAGAGGTGGCTGATGGCAAAACTTTATTTTGCCGTCGGCCACCTCTTTCCATCCGCTGGCGGACGGCAAAGAAGCCCTGTGCAGACGGCAAGGGGAGGGCGGACGGCAAAGGCCCCCCCCAAACGGCCGAAACCCCACCCCACCCACCCCTCCCCTTTGTTGTCTGCCTGGGGGCCTTTGCCGTCCACCTGGGAGCACGGCGGACGACAAAGGGGACGGCAGCCCACCAACCCAACCCCCACCCAATGCCCCCCCGGGACCTTTGCCGTTTTCCTGGGAGTGCGGCGGACGGCAAAGGCCAACCAAATACACTCCCCCCTCCAACCGACGATTCCCGCCCACCCCTGCTCGAATCCCCCATCGCGCGCGCCGCAGCGTGCCGACGTCCCGCGCCGTGTGCCCCGCGCCGCTGCCCCGCACCGCCTCCTCCCCACGCCGCCTGCCCCGCACCGCCTCTTCCCCGCGCTGCCTCCTCCCCGCGCCGCTGCCCCGCCCCGCCTCCTCCCCGTGCCTCCTCCTCCTCTACGGTTGTCCTCCCTGTGCCATCCTCATCGCCCAGCTGGCCCCCTCCCGTGAGTCCCTATTTTTTTTCCTTTTTCGTATAATTTGTTAATTAGGTTAGTTAGGTTAGTTGTTAATTACCTACTGTTAATTAGGTTAGTTAGGTTAGTTGTTAGTGGTAGATTCTGTTAATTAGTAGATTTAGTAGTGGTAGATTATGTTTTGTTAATTAGTGGTAGCTAGATTCTTTTTTAGTTACTTAGTGGTCGATTTTGTAGGTTAGTTTATTAGTGGGAGGTCAAATTAACCGGTGCACTATGTTGTGGTGTGTGTTCTTCCACCAGACAAAACAATGAAATTTTGAAACATCCCTTTCAACCATAATATTCTCAACAACCCCCGACGCCACTCACCCTCGACCCTCGACCCCCTACCCCGACTCCCGAGCCCCGACACCTCTTTGGCCTCTTGTTGACCGAAAAGACCCCAACCCCCGACGCCAGTGAGCCTCGACCCCCGACGACACTGACCCACATAGTTATGAGTTAGGTCACATAGTTATGTTAATTATAAAAACATCGTATTTGTGTTGATCGTGTGAATTTCAATGTGCAGTTGTTCGACGACCTCCACGTGCGTTGGACGAGCTCCGCCCTTGCGTTTGTTGGTGAGCACAAATGACTTCTCCTCCTACCCCCTTAATTTGCTCTGTCCCGGTCTTCATGCCGATGAAACTTGCTAGCTATAGGTTTCTTCAATCATGAGTATGTGTGACCAGTATGTGTCTCCCGTTCGAAAGGGCGACATCTATAAATATGCATTTCTTTGCATATTTATAACCGCCATCCTTTCGAATTGTCCAACATTATCCATGGACAGCCCGAGTATGTGTAGATTGGGTTCGTTTTCCCATATGCTGTGCTCTGGATCCGATGCATAATTTCGTCAGTGCCTCCCTGTTGTTCTCCGGGTACACATCCTCTCTGCTTATTGCCGAGACGTGTATCAGGAGAACAGCGGGGAGGTGCTGCCGAAATTCTGCGTCGCATCAGGAGCAGAGCATGGAAAAACGAACCCAATCTACACATACTTGGGTGGGATTAGGACCTATCTTTACCTATTAGCGTGTAGGTTGCATGGACGTAATAAAACTGACAAACTTGATTAGCGTATGAATATAATGATGAATTATGTATTTATTTCTTGTGCCCCCATAGGTAGCTAGGCAACATGAGTGATCATGCTTGGATGTACACTGGTCACCCTAGTCAGAAAGACATGACCCATGAATGGTTAACAAAAAGCAGAGGGTTTGTGAGAGCCGCATTTGCAAATGGCCAGCAAAAAACATGGTGCCCCTGTCCCAACTGCGACAACTGGAAAAAGCAGACATATTTTGAAATGGGTAAACACCTGCAAAAGTGGGGTTGTATGCCTAATTATACGGTGTGGACTTTTCATGGTGAGTCTGACCAACGTGCCAGAGCTGAGGTGATTCGTCGTCGCACCGACGAGCATGGTACCGGGATTGAAGACATGGTACAAGACTTTGATGATGCTCGGGATTCAGACGATGAGATGGAGGAATCTGCTAAGGCCTTCTATGAAATGTTGGAGTCTTAAAAACATCCTCTCCACGAGCAGACTGAGCTTTGTCAGCTGGATGCCATCGCACAAGTAATGGCTCTGAAGGCTCAATTCAACCTAGGCAGAGAATGCTACGACGCGATGATGACGATATTTGAACGCTTTCTACCCAAAGGCCATGTACTGCCTGCAAACCTGTACCAGTCAGAGAAAATCCTCCGTGTACTTAAGATGCCCTATGAGAAGATACATGCCTGTGAGAATGGATGTGCCTTATTTAGGCTTGAGTATGCGGCCTTGAACTATTGCCCCATTTGCAATTCTTCCAGGTATATTGTGGTAGACAACGGTATGGGTGAGAAGAATCAGACCAAAATCCCCATTAGTGTTCTTCGGTATCTGCCAATCGTACCAAGACTTCAACGTCTTTTCATGGTCGAAGAGACGGCCAAACAGATGACATGGCACAAATTGGGCAAAAGAACCGAACTAGATGCGGATGGGAACAAGATGCTGGTACACACTTCAGATGGTTTTGCATGGATGCACTTTGATGCATTACATAAGGATAAATCAGCAGATCCAAGGCAACCTAGAGTTGCCATCAGCACGGATGGGTTCAATGTGTATGGTATGACGGCAGCACAATACAGTTGTTGGCCTGTATTTGTCATTCCACTAAATTTTCCACCCGGAGAGATTATGAAAAGAAAGAACATTTTCCTGACGTTGATAATTCCAGGGCCCAACTATCCGGGGAAGAATATGAATGTGTACGTGCAGCCGCTTAAGGATGAGTTGCAAGAAGCCTGGGATAATGGGATCAAGACCTACGACGCGGCTACCAAAGCAAATTTCAAAATGCATGTGTGGTACATGTACTCGACGCATGATTATCCGGCGTTTGCGTTATTCGTTGGCTGGTGTGTGCATGGAAGGTTCCCGTGCACCACATGCAAGGCAGCTCTTCAGTTCCGTTGGCTGCAGGCTGGTCGCAAGTATTCTTGCTTCGACATGCATAGACAATTCCTGGATCTTGACCATAAGTTTAGAAAAGACAAGAAGAATTTCATCAAAGGTAGAGTTGTCAAAAACACTGCACCACTGCGTTGACAGGCCAATAGACCCTTGATCAGTTAAACGCTCTCGAGCCTGATCCTTTGCGTCCAGGATACTTCAAAGGGTATAATACGGAACACGCCTGGACTCACATGTCATGCTTATGGGATCTGTCTTACTTCAAAGACCTCCTTTGCCCACACAACATCGACGTGATGCACACTGAAAAGAATATTGCGGAGGACATTTTTGGTACATTGTTCAACATAGAGGGGAAGTCAAAAGATAATCATAAGGCTAGAATCGACCTGGAGGCTCTATGTGATAGACCATTGCAAAACTTGCGACAACGGAAAGGAAAGCAAAGCATAGCGAAGCCAAAGGCATGGTTCAATCTTGAAAGGCCAGCTATGAGGGAAATGCTATTGTGGGTGAAAATGCGGTTGATGTTCCCCGATGGGTGTGCCACGAATCTAAAGAGGGGAGCGAGTCTTGAGAAATAGAAAATATTTGGTGTCAAGAGTCATGAATGGCACATATGGATTGAGCAGGTAATGCCGGTGATGTTTCGTGGCTTTATCCCTGAGGATGAATATAATGGCTAGTACTGGCAGAGCTGAGCTATTTCTTCCATTCTCTTTGTGCGAAAGAACTATAGCCTGGCGTGCTAGATGAAATGGAAGAGTTGGCGCTGGAGTTGATCTGCAAATTAGAAAAGATCTTTCCACCGGGCTTCTTTAATCCAATGCAACATTTGATTTTGCATCTCCCGACCAAGGCAAGAATGGGGGGGCCGTTCAAAATCGATGGTGCTACTCAACTGAGAGGATGCAGAAGACGCTTCGAGCTAAGTGTAAAAATAAACGTAGAAGTGAAGCATCGATGGCTGAGGCATTCATTACTGAGGAGGCGGCAAACTTCGTGACAGCACACTACGAAGCCAAAAATCATCATTTGCATAACCTGAAGCCTCGGTACAATGACGGCGATCCAAAAAAAGTTCGATCCAACCTCAGCCTATTCAAAGGTAAGCTCGCACCATCCAGTGCTTCGAAAGGGAAATCGTTGGATGTCGAAGAATTGCGGACCATTTCATTGTATATCTTCACCAACCTAACAGAAGTGCGTTCGTACATCGAGTAAGTTCTTGGTAATTTATTGTTCCGCAACTTCTAATTGCTTTGAACTACTCTTATTCCCGGATATTTGATATAGTCGATACGTCGCTGAATTCTCGGATGGAGCGGTCATCAAAAAGGATAACATCAACGAGTATAAGCTTCTCGCAAAGCATGGAGGCGACTATCCCAGTTTCATCTCTTGGTTCAAACAAAGGGTATTTAATTACCACTAAGGGCCCATTTGATTTCTTGGTCTAATTTGCGGCTAATGCATCCATTCTTTCGTATTAAACTTGTAGGCTGATGCAGAGTCTATGGACGCCAAGTTGAGACAAGTCGCTAATGGTTTTGACTATAAGGTCCGTTCATTTGACAAATACAACATCAACGGGTATCACTTTCATACCTTTGGCAAAGAGCTATCTATGCCCGACCTAAAGACTACAAATTGTTCTGTCTCTGCTATCGGCGAAGGAGACACCAAGTATTATGGAAGAGTTGAAGCAATTTATGAACTTCTATTCTATGGTGAAAACCCACCAACCGTCTTAGTCTTCAAATGTTATTGGTTTGAGCCGAGGGAGACTAGAAGGACTCACGAACATATAGGACTAGTCAAAATCAACCAAAACACCCACTTAGATGTTCCCGATGTCTATATTACGGCTCAACAGGCGACACAAGTTTTCTATCTACCGTGGGCCTGCCAAACTGATCCAAATCTCAAAGGTTGGGATGTCGTTTATGAAGTGCCACCACATTTTAGACCACCTACCCTCAATGAAGAGGATTACGAACCTCACATTAACCCAGACACATATGAAGGAGAATTTTTCCAAGAAACACGTATGTCCAAGAAACGTTTCAAGAACCGCTCAACTTCACCCCAGAACATTGAAGTAGACAGCGACAGTGAATCCGTCTTAACCCCTAAGCCCGAACAGGAAGGCTGGAAGAAGAAGAGGTTACTGCTGCAGATGACCTGTCACTTCTTGACCGATTACATAATGGTGGCCTTCCACATGTTCTTCGTGATAGTGATGATGATGATGCATTTATTGATGATAGTGATGATCATGATGCATTTATTGACCCCGAAGCATATATAGACGAGCACGATTGTTATTAGTTCATGTCAGGTATTCAACTATTATACTATATATAAATTTTGAGTTCATGTTAGGTATTCAACTTTTATTAGTCATGTTGGTATTTATGACGATGATACACTTAAATTATATAAATTTTATTACTCATGTTGGTATTTATGTTGTACTAATTTCATTTACTCTTTGTCATGACCGGTGTTGAAAGATGGTGGGAAAGGGTCGAAAGCACTCCGCGGCTCCTTCTTCCTCGACGGGTGATGGGATGGGTACTTCCATTCCTGACTCACCTCTTCGGAGAGCGTTGCTCTCTACTCTGCAAGGAGCGCCCCCGCGAAGCCGGGAGGTACTAAAGGTACACGTTGTATTCATGTTGGTATTTATGTTGTACTCATGTTGTATGCATATTGGTATTTATATACATTTTATTACTCATGTTGGTATTTATGTTGTACTAAAGGTACACGTGGCCGAGGGAGAGGTAGGGAGGTGGCTGCCACGCCTTCTGAGGTGGAGGCTACACGGTCTCCGCCACCACCCCAAGCTGATTCACCTAAGCACAGGACTTCTAGGGTGGATTCGTCTGAGGTGGAGGCTAAACGGTCTCCGGTTCACGAGCCTCGGGTCGACGAGCCTCAGGTCGACGAGCCTTCGACCCACGAGACTAGTGTCCCAGAGGCTTCGTTCCAGGCGACTCCGGAGCAAAGCAGGGATGAGAGTATGTCCCAAGAGACCCAGTGGGATACCTGAGCTGAGCCTAGTGGCCATGCTGGTAGCGACGAGGAGCTGGGTGAGGGGGAAACCGTCTACCAGCGTGGTAGTTCGGTGCTCCCACTCGTGCCGGCGACCCCCGAGCAGAGGTGGTCGATTAGGCCAAATGGGGACAAGTAAGTTAATTCACTCTTATTTAACCTTTTGCCTTCGCGTTTTCTCAAATATCTAATGTTTTGGCTTTAATTTTCATACCGTAGGGGTTGGATTGTTGCCAAGGGTGTCCGTAAGCCCAACAGTGTCCTTGGTGTGCTTTGCCCTAAAAACTTCCGAGGGTTTGTTACGTTCCCCGGTCGGGAGCGAGAGGTAGGAATGACCTGGGAGCACTACTTGGGTGCCCCGGCCCCGCCGGAGGTGGAGATCGACGGTGTTTTGTGCCACACGAGGGCCGACATGGTGATCCGATAGTTCTGGGTAATTTCTCCTTCACACAATTATAAATCAACCATAGCTTTTTATTTTACTAATCGGTGTTGTCTCGTTTGCATACCTACTACAGGTGTGAGGAGGGATACGAGGAGGACGCGGCAAAGGTTATCGAAACCGAATGTCGCCGCGTACTTAAAAACTTTCGGCACGAGGCTCGGGTGTAGGCTGTTCGAGACTACTATGCCACGCGGCGTATTAGGATTGACAAGGCAAAGTGCCGTGATGCTAAGATGGAGAAGGAGCATTACATGAAGGTAATTACATATTATTAAGGCTTTGTAGTTAGTTTCCTTGATTTGGTTCTTACGCGCTCAAATTTATCTTTATTAACTTAGGTGCCCCTGAGATGGTGTGTGGATAAGATGGATTTCTGGGAGGCCTTGGTGGATCAGTGGTGCTCCGAAACGTGGGAGGCCAGCCACAACAACGCCAAGGAGAGGCATGGCAAAATGGTTGGTGTGCCACACCATAAAGGGAGCGTCAACTTAATCCAATTTGGCGAGAACTGGGTATGTGGTTTGCTTCATGCCTCATGCAATTCATTCTTAATGCTATCTTGAGCCCTTTACTAATACAATTTTCCTCTCTCTCTTTTAGGCGCGTCACAATAAGACGAAGGTGCCACAGATGTACGACCTGTATGTGATGGCCCATAGTGCCTCGTACAAGAAGGTCAAGGCATTCTCTGAGTCTGACCTCGAGCATCCAGAAAACTTCACCAACATCTCCTCCCACCACAAGCTCGTGAAGTACAGAGATCACGGGAAGGCGAGGAAAGGGGAGGACTTTAACCCGAGCGAGGGGCCTATTGATCCAGAGCTGGTGATGATAGCTGGCAGCGGGAGGCCCCATGGCTCGATTGCTATTGGAGAAAGCCTTATACGTTGTCCTAGCACTCTCCAACAGATAAAGGCATGCCAAACGAGCTCCTGTCATGAGATAACACCTCGTCCACGGCCAGTCGAGCTCGCCATCGAGGTTAGTTTAATGGACTCAACTATCTTTCCGCATTATGTTGTGCATTGGAACCAATATGATTACATTGCTAACAATGAGTTGTGTTGCAGACTGCTATTCAGAAAGAGAGAGAGGCAATGCAGGCGGCTATGGCGGAGAAGGATAAGGAGATGCGGGAGCTGGAGGAGAGGACGACTGCATTGGTGGAGGCGGAGAGGGCACGGAATGATGCGTCTAACAGGGCCATATACGAGCTCTTCGTGGTAACTTTCTTCTTCATGTTATTTCAAATCTTGCATTTTAATGTCCGTTTCATTAATAAATAAAAAGTTTGACTTGTCGAAACCAAATGTACAGTCTATGTGCGAGAAGAGCGGCCAAGTCTCTCCGCCGATGCCAGTCATTAACATTGCGGGACGGTGAGTTTCATTTCAGTGTAGTGATCTTAAGAGTGTCCTCATGCTAACGACACATTGCAAACGATGTTTGGTGCAGAATATCTCCTCAAACGCATCGCACGACCCTTCTACAGAGGAGCCTTCTCCAGGTGAAACAAGCCAGAGCCACCGTGCTTCACTGTCGTGATGACGATAATGGTATGTTATTTCTAGTGTTTTAATAAAAATTAGCTAGACTTCCATCTAAATGACATAATTAGCTTAGTTAGCTCCAAAAAGGCTTAATAAGCATAGTTTGCTCCGGAATGACCTATTTTACCCAAGTTAGCTCCGAAACGACCTATAGTTAGCTAGGCTTCCACCTAAATGACATAATTAGCTTAGTTAGCCCCAAAATGGTCTATTTAATAAAACATGACCTATACTTAGCTAATTATCCTCGAAATGACATAATTAGCTCCAAAAAGGCATTCTTTGCTAATTTAGCCCAAAGAAGGGGACAAGAGGAGAAGAAAGAGGAAAAATGAAAGGAAGGAAGAAGAAGAAGAAGAGAAGAAGAAGAAGAAGAAGAGAAGAAGAAGGATAAGAAGAAGGAGAAGAAGGAGGAGAAGAAGGAGAAGGAGCTCCTCCTTCTCCTTCTTCTTCCTCCTTCTTCCTCCTTCTCCTTCTCCTTCTTTTCTTCTTCTTCTCCTATTCCTTCTCCTTCTCCTCCTCCTTCTTTATTTACACCTTCTTCTTATCTTCTTGCTTCTTCTCTTTCTCTTCTTCTACGTAGCTTAGACTCATCCAAGAAAGACTAAATTGGCTAATTATCCTACAAAATGACATAATTAGCTTAGTTAGCTCCAAAATGACCTATTTAATAAAAACTGACCTATAGTTAGCTAAGTTCTCTCCTAAATGACATAATAAGGCTTACGTAGCTGCAAGATGACCTATTCCCCTAACTTAGGTATTAAATGGCCTATAATTAGCCTAGATATCTCCAAAATGGCTTAAAAAGCATAGTTTGCTCCGAAATGACCTATTTTACCCAAGTTAGCTCCGAAACGACCTATAGTTAGCTAGGGTTCCACCTAAATGACATAATTTGCTTACTTAGCTCCAAAATGGTCTATTTAGTAAAACATGACCTATACTTAGCTAATTATCCTCGAAATGACATAATTAGCTCCAAAAAGGCATTCTTAGCTAATTTAGCCCGAAGAAAGGGACAAGAGGAGAAGAAAGAGGAAAATGAAAGGAAGGAAGAAGAAGAAGAAGAGAAGAAGAAGAAGAGAAGGAGGAGGATAAGAAGAAGGAGAAGAAGGAGGAGAAGAAGGAGAAGGAGCTCCTCCTTCTCCTTCTTTTTACTCCTTCTTCCTCCTTCTCCTTCTCCTTCTTCTTTTCTTCTTCTTCTCCTCTTCCTTCTCCTTCTCCTCCTCCTCCTCCTCCTCCTTCGTCTTATTTTACTTCTTCTTCTCTTCTTGCTTCTTCTCTTTCTCTTCTTCTGCATAGCTTAGACTCATCCAAGAAAGACTAAATTGGCTAATTATCCTACAAAATGACATAATTAGCTTAGTTAGCTCCAAAATGACCTATTTAATAAAAAATGAACTATAGTTAGCTAAGTTCTCTCCTAAATGACATAATAAGGCTTATGTAGCTGCAAGATGACCTATTCCCCCTAACTTAGGTATGAAATGGCCTATAATTAGCCTAGCTAGATCCAAAATGGCTTAATAAGCATAGTTTGCTCCGGAATGACCTATTTTACCCAAGTTAGCTCCGAAACGACCTATAGTTAGCTAGGCTTCCACCTAAATGACATAATTAGCTTAGTTAGCTCCAAAATGGTATATTTAATAAAACATGACCTGTACTTAGCTAATTATCCTCGAAATGACATAATTAGCTCCAAAAAGGCATTCTTAGCTAATTTAGCCCGAAGAAGGGGACAAGAGGAGAAGAAAGAGGAAAAATGAAAGGAAGAAAGAAGAAGAAGAAGAAGAGAAGAAGAAGAAGAGAAGGAGGAGGATAAGAAGAAGGAGGAGAAGAAGGAGAAGGAACTCCTCCTTCTCCTTCTCCTTTTTCTTTTCTTCTTCTTCTCCTCTTCCTTCTCCTTCTCCTCCTCCTCCTTCTTCTTTTACTTCTTCTTCTCTTCTTGCTTCTTCTCTTTCTCTTCTTCTACGTAGCTTAGACTTATCCAAGAAAGACTAAATTGACGAATTATCCTACAAAATGACATAATTAGCTTAGTTAGTTCCAAAATGACCTATTTAATAAAAAATGAACTATAGTTAGCTAAGTTCTCTCCTAAATGACATAATAAGGCTTACTTAGCTGCAAGATGACCTATTCCCCCTAACTTAGGTATTAAATGGCCTATAATTAGCCTAGCTAGATCCAAAATGGCTTAATAAGCATAGTTTGCTCCGGAATGACCTATTTTACCCAAGTTAGCTCCGAAACGACCTATAGTTAGCTAGGCTTCCACCTAAATGACATAATTAGCTTAGTTAGCTCCAAAATGGTATATTTAATAAAACATGACCTGTACTTAGCTAATTATCCTCGAAATGACATAATTAGCTCCAAAAAGGCATTCTTAGCTAATTTAGCCCGAAGAAGGGGACAAGAGGAGAAGAAAGAGGAAAAATGAAAGGAAGAAAGAAGAAGAAGAAGAAGAGAAGAAGAAGAAGAGAAGGAGGAGGATAAGAAGAAGGAGGAGAAGAAGGAGAAGGAACTCCTCCTTCTCCTTCTCCTTTTTCTTTTCTTCTTCTTCTCCTCTTCCTTCTCCTTCTCCTCCTCCTCCTTCTTCTTTTACTTCTTCTTCTCTTCTTGCTTCTTCTCTTTCTCTTCTTCTACGTAGCTTAGACTTATCCAAGAAAGACTAAATTGACGAATTATCCTACAAAATGACATAATTAGCTTAGTTAGTTCCAAAATGACCTATTTAATAAAAAATGAACTATAGTTAGCTAAGTTCTCTCCTAAATGACATAATAAGGCTTACTTAGCTGCAAGATGACCTATTCCCCCTAACTTAGGTATTAAATGGCCTATAATTAGCCTAGCTAGATCCAAAATGGCTTAATAAGCATAGTTTGCTCCGGAATGACCTATTTTACCCAAGTTAGCTCCGAAACGACCTATAGTTAGCTAGGCTTCCACCTAAATGACATAATTAGCTTAGTTAGCTCCAAAATGGTATATTTAATAAAACATGACCTATACTTAGCTAATTATCCTCGAAATGACATAATTAGCTCCAAAAAGGCATTCTTAGCTAATTTAGCCCGAAGAAGGGGACAAGAGGAGAAGAAAGAGGAAAATGAATGGAAGGAAGAAGAAGAAAAAGAGAAGAAGAAGGAGAAGGAGCAAGAAGAAGGAGAAGGAGAAGGAGAAGCTCCTTCTCCTTCTTCTCCTCCTTCTTCTCCTTCTTCTTGTCCTTCTTATTTTCTTCTTCTCCTCCCTCTCCTCCTCCTTCTTCTCCTCCTCCTTCTTCTTCTTCTTTTTCTTGTCCTTCTTCTTCTCTTCTTGCTTCTTCTCTTTCTTCTTCTACGTAGGTTATTTTCCCTAACAAAGACATACTTAGCTAATTATCCTCCAAAATGACATAATTAGCATAGTTAGGTAAAAACATCATAAGAACCTTGGTTAGCTCATTAAAATGACTAACTTAGCTCCAAAATGACATAATAAGGTCGAAATGGATTAATAATCATAGTTGGCTACAAAATGACATATTTTATCCAAGTTAGCTCTAGAATGACCTATACTTAGCTAAGTTCTCTCCTAAATGACATAATAAGGCTATGTAGCTCCAAGATGACCTATTCCACCTAACTTAGCTATTAAATGGCCTATACTTAGGTAATTTCTCTCCGAAATAACCTATATACTTCTTCATCTAGTATTATTCTTCTAACTTTCTTATTTGTCATTTTGCAGATTATATTCACTTCACGGGAAGCTTGGATTATATTGATGGACTGATTGAAGATGATTTCTTGTACCATGGCTTCACGGAAGCTTGTATTGAAACTATTGTAGTATATGGATATATATATATATGAAACTTTGTATGCATGTGGATGAAACTGGTGTAATATATGGTTTGGTACGGATGCAACTTGCATAATATGTATGTACTATGGATGAAATTTATTTTAATATGGTTATGAGTACGGAAAGAAATTTATTTATGTCAAATATATATATATATATCCTGATTATTGTGAAAAATCCTGGATATAATAAGAAATAAATTAAAAAGGGGTTGGTTCCCCCCTTTGTCGTCTGCCCCCACATGGCAAAGGGGGAATGGCAGACGACAAAGAGGGGAGAGAGAGGGGCTGATTCCCCCTCTTTGTCGTCTGCCCCCACATGGCAAAGGGGGGAACTAGCCCCTCTCGCTCCCCTCTTTGTCGTCTGCCCCCACATGGCAAAGGTGGGGTGGCAGACGGCAAAGAGGGGAGAGAGAGGGGGCTGGTTCCCCCCTTTGCCGTCTGCCCCCACATAGCAAAGGGGGGATGGCAGACAGCAAAGAGAGCAGGCCTGTCGTTAACACTTAACGGGGCCGTTGGTATGTGTGTCGTCCCATTTAATTTGCCATCTGCCCCCTCATGGCAAAGATTCTTTGTCGTCCGCTTTAAAAAAGCACACGGCAAAGAACCTCTTCACATGATTTTTTTTTTGCTTTCTAGTTTGTCGTCTGCTGACCGACGGCAAAGCCTTTGCCGTCAGTGGTTCCCCCTCTTTGTCGTCTGCCCCCACAAGGCAAAGGGGGGAACCAGCCCCTCTCTCTCCCCTCTTTGCCGTCTGCCCCCACATGGCAAAGGTGGGATGGCAGACGACAAAGAGGGGAGAGAGAGGAGACTGGTTCCCCCCTTTGTCGTCTGCCCCCACATGGCAAAGGGGGGATGGCAGACGGCAAAGAGAGGAGAACTGCCGTTAACACTTAATGGGGCCGTTGGTGTGTGTGCCGTCCCATTTAATTTGCTCTCTTCCCCCTCATGGCAAAGATTCTTTGTCGTCCGCTTTAAAAAAGCAAACGGCAAGAACCTCTTCACCGGATTTTTGTTTTGCCGTCTGCTGACCGACAGCAAAGCCTTTGCCATCAGTGCTTCCCCCCTTGCCGTCCGCCATGGCCGACGGCAAATTTCTGAATTTTAGTAGTGTCTATGATTTCTCGTCTAAAATTCTATTCACGGTACATCACAAAATTTGAGCAAGAACTTTCAGGACACTCTATGTGAGGAGCACTCGAAGTTCCATCTCGACAAGAGTTGCCTTCCAAAACCTCACACATGCCACTCTGTGTGACCGATTCCAAAATCTCGGTCAAACCGAAGCATTAGGGTTGATCTAATTTTGCACCTGGTAAAACCAATCCCTAAATCTCGGTTGATCCGAATCGATGCTACTCGCAGCTGGGGATATTTATCGAGCGGATCTAATTTTTGAAATCAATCTTCCAACATCGTCCTCCGCAAACCCATGATGCCGCGATCGTCTCTACGAACATTGCAACTTCTCCTCCGTGTGCCCTCGCCTACGGAGTTCCTCGTAGCCGACGGGAATCCCACTTGCCGTCGCCGCCATAGGAGGTCTTTGCCAAACTAGGGTAAAGATCTTGCCCCTCTGTGCTCCCTATCCGATTCTTGCCCATTTGGTCTCGTTTATCCTCTTGCCAAGTTTTTCAAATCATATGTCCATAAGAAACATCGATTACATTAGGAACAACTTTTGAGGTTTAATCTTCTGCCTTCTCTGTCTCGGTGTCACTGGGTTAGGATAAATCGACCTTACCGATTTTCCACTTAGGGTTACTGGGAACACTCCGGTGAGACCGAGTTGCTCGTTTCGGTGAAACCAAATTGAGTGGGCATGTCTTTGTTTATGGGAGTGTGTGTCTTGGTGGATTCAAAAATTCTAACTTAGTGGAACCAAAACCCACTTAGCAGAAAGTTCAATTTAACACTTCGAGTTCAAACTTGCAAAAAAATGTGTTTTGTGATGCTCATCCATTCCTACTCTTCAAAACTATTCAAAGGGTCATCTTGTTAGCTTGTCAGCTTGTCCGCATGTCAAGGGTCTGAACATAGCCACAATGCTTACAGAGAGCAGAGCATGGAAATGGACTCATGCACAAGTACCGAGAAGATATATTCTGATCTAGGCACTCCAAGCTCTCATGATATGACCAAGGCAGCTACGAGGTCTAGAAAGAGGCTAAACTTAGATGAGCAAGATACTGATTTTATTCCTGAGGAAATCCCTTCTCACAAGAAGAAGGAGAAGGTCACATACAAAAATCTGTGAGAAAGAAGTATGCCAACCCAAATTCCGTGAGAGCTCCTGAGACAGTTATAGATGCTACATCTCTGGCGGGTGCTAAAACCTCCAAGCTAGCCAAGAATCCAGGATAGAAAAGAGCGAGGAAGAGAGTTGTACATGCTGTTGGAAGGCCAACCTCAATGTATGAAGATCCAGTAGAAGTTGCTGAGGAAAAAAAGGAAGAGGTACCTGCTAATCCACCTCCTTCCAAGAAGAAGAAGCTGTTGGGAGATGCAATGCCTAGCAAGCGTGAAACTAAGGCTAAAACAACTGCTCCCAAGGCCAAGAAGTTTATAGCTCCAAAACCCAAGAGGACTACAAGAGATATCCTTGCAGCAGAGAAGAGGAAAGGCTCTGCATCCGTAGATGTTGTTGCGGAAGAAGTGGAAGATCATGATGTTTTGAGGAATGTGAGACCTCACCTGCCAGAGCATAATGATGATCATCCTGTTGTAGAGGACATGAAGAAGAGGAGAGGCCAAAGGCTAAGGACATGGAGAGATACGGATTCATATGTTGTCGGGAGGAGGACAGTTGTCGATGCTCACTTCCACACCAAGGGGTAGTAGGATTTTTAGGAGACGATGTTATTGGATAAGAGTCCTGCTCTGCGCGACATGAGATATGTAGACTGGGACTACATGAAGGAACATCAGGAATACTTCCCTCATGTGAGAGAAAACCTTCGAGCCATTAACATAGAAGATTTTGTTGGCAAGGAAATGACTGCTTGGTACCATGAGATGATCATGCAATTCTACTCCACATCACACTTTTATCCTGATGGTAGGATTGTATGGATGACTAAAGGTCACAAGTATGAATCAGCTCTTGAGGAATGGCCAACCATCATAGGTGCTCCAAATTCACTAGAGTGACTTGGATGTTTATACTGAGCCAAAAAATGAATCACAATTCTATGGCTAACATGTATAACCCAGTGCCCAAGAAGTACCTGAATGCCCACAAGCTTGGATATGTTTACCTTCTGCAAGGTGGAATACCTACCACCAACACTATAATTAGATACACCTTGATGCCCAAGTTAGGTGATGATAAAATGATCAGGGGGTATTCTATCGATATTCTACACTAATAGGCACACACACGAGGATTAGGGTGATGGATCTGATTTTTGAGACAGTCAGAAGGACAATTCTTGATCAAAAGAGATCCTGCACAGATGCACCATACATTCAGATGTTGATCAATTCCAAGATTGGAAAGAATGCATATCTGCTTGATTGTCCACACCTGCCACTCTGGCCAGAGTTTGAAGACAATAAAGTTGTGATGGACCCCACCCATCCCAATTCAGCTTCAGCATGTGTTCAAGTAGAGGCATCTGCAGAGGCAGAGGCAGTTAGAGAAGCTCCAGCTCCACAGTTGAGGACGAGAGAGGACGAATTGACTTTTCTTATCAGCACCATCCAAGGGATGGAGAAAATATTACATACATCTTGGTGAACCAAAAGAGTCTCAAGAGGATCATGGACACAAAATTCCATGACCTTAGATATCAAGGTGATGGGGTTAATCACAATTGTAAATCAGCTAAAGCATGAAGTTGATGTAGTGCACACACCTCGCTCGAGCAGTGATGATGATGATGATGATGATGATGATAATGATGATGATGATGATACGTCTCCTCCGACTACCAGTCAGTTTGGGACCCAGGCCAGATATGCAGTTGTGTCAGTTTAGGAAGCCACACCATCTTCATCAGCCCAAGCATCAGCTCCATCAGCTCCACCAGCTCCTGCACCTTTGGTGTCTACACCTTCACCTTAGAGGACATCTGTTAAAGCCTTCGTCAATGCTCTCGTGTCGACTCCATCAACAACTACCAAAGGAGATCAAGCCAGAGCGACGCTTAGTTCTAGACCTTTGAACTTTTTGGTAACTTTTTGCCAAAGGGACAACAAGTTCACCTACATGCCACCTCATCATCATCATTCGAAGGTATGTACTCATATCCTTGATAAAGCTTTGCACTAAGTCATGATGTAAAGAAACTCAAGTGACATGAAGACATTAAAATGCTTAATCGAAAAATGGTAACCCCATTTTGTGCTTAACGATGAGTATGATCTATGATCAAGCATTCTTGTTTGACTCCTCAAGTCAGTATACTCTAATATAGATAACCTAGTCACCGTCCAACTTCTTGATGGAGATTCTTGTATGGTTCATATCTTTGTTGCATGCTTTCTTGGAATCATTCAGCTCTCATCAACATGTATGTATATATTTCAAAAAACAAAAAAAATATTTTCCCTTGTTCTTTTTCAAATCTTTGGATATTTCCTTTTTCAAGTTTGTGGATATTTTCTCTATTTAAGTTTAGAAGTTGATTTTCATTGCAACTCGGTCTCGCCGATGTGGGAAACTCGGCCTAACCGATTTATTCCACACTCCTATTATTATTTTAGGTTCTACCAAACCATATTGCCTTGGTGACTCCGAATCTTATCACTGCCTATGATACTTTGGAATTTCTGGATGTTTGACACAAGGGGGGACAAAGTTTTTCAATGATCCCAAGCCTTGTTACCTCCTGAGATATTATTGACCAATTCGAGTCGTACCCAAGGGGGGATAATCTTGTTTCCACAAATTTCTAAGGAGGACAAAACTTCAATGATCCTATAATATAAGAGGGATAAATTTCTATGATCCCTAAAAAAGGGGGAGGTAAATCAAGGAACTCATATGTGTACTTAAGGGGGGGAGGTCAAATTCAAGGAATCCTTAACAAAGAGAGAAGAATCCAGGATCTCTTACTCTCAATGAACCCTTACCCTCTGACCTTTTTGGAAATTAATGCCACTCGGGGAGAAATATCAATGCTTCCAATAAGCTTCAGACAAAGGGGGAGACATATACTCAAGGGGAGAAATACCATTAAGGGGGAGAGATATAAATCTTATATAAATTTATTTATTGTCATCTTTGGATTGAACTTGTCTCACCCTATCTACTCCTAATATCTACATGCTATGATTCAGGGGGAGAGGTAATCTTACATACTCATTCTAAGGGGAGAAAGTCCTAATATACTTGGAGACATATCTACCATCAAATCAGATTTGTCATATGTTCTCTATATCTTGGTACTTATGAAGATCTTTGCATCTTTAAAATAGAGTACTCTTGTGTTATCTAACATTTGTTTTCCCAAGTGTACTCCTAATTCCATGACGCTGAGGAACCTAAAGGTAAAGTATATGCATCATATCCTTGTTTAGGATGATCTCTTGTCTCTTGCACATATTGTTTGCAAGAGTGAGTCTTTAACATGGAAGTCCTTCATTCGCATATGTTTGATGCATATAGCCAAGATTTGCATGACTTCTCTTATCCTTCTACCATGTGTGTGGTCATGCAGTCCAAAGCAACTATCCTTTAAAAGGGGATTGCATATATTTAGGGGGGCTTGTAATAGTCATGTATCTCTCAAATCTGTCATATTCTAATGCATATCTTTATTTAAAGATTTGGTTGTATGTTGTCATCAATTACCAAAAAGGGGGAGGTTGAAAGCACATATGCTCCCTTGGTGGTTTTGATAATTAATGACAATGTAAATTGTCTCTTGGACTAACACTTTTACCTAGTATATTTTACGTATATCCCAGAGAGAGCATTGGCCAAAGGATTGTGAGGAGAAACCCCTTGATGCAAGGAAAGGAATATGATTTGCTCAAGCTTCAAGCAAGATGAATCTACATTTTACATTTGTGAGAAATCACTTTTGAGTCCATAGGATAGCCAATACTATTAAAAGGGTGAGGTATTGTGATGAATTGGTTGCTCAAGTGCTTAGAGATAGCCACCAAAAACACTCAGCATTTCTCTCACAAGAATCTCTGTCCCAAGCCAAAACAGCAAAATCAGTGCCACCAAGTTTTCCCACTCGGCCCTACTGATTTTCCCAATGACAGATACTTTGCAAAAACCTAATCTCTCGGTACCACCGAAAGACAGTGACCAATTTTCTGGTGTCTCCATTTTAAGAAACGAAATTTCCAGGATTGAAATTAGTACCACCGAGATTTGGAAACTGTCCTAGGTCATTGTATCGGTACCTCCGAGATTCATATATCGGTCTCACCGAGAATTAAAGAGTTGCAACATTTAGTGCAACTTGGTACTATCGAGATCCATTTTGTTGTCACCGAGTTGGGCAATAATGTTGCAATGGTTGGATTTTGGGGATGCCTATATATACCCCTCCACCTCCTATCACTTGTAGAGGAAGCACTCAAAACACACACACACACACACTTGCGAGATCCATTTTTCTGAGAGAGAGCGACCTACTCATGTGTTGAGATCAAGAGATTCCAATCCATCCATTTGAAACTTAATCTCTAGCCTCCCCAACTTAATCTCTCATACCCATGCCAAATCTATGAGAGAGTGATTGAGTGTTGAGGAGACTGTCTTTTCAAGCACAAGAGCAAGGAGTTCATAGTTCTATCGCATCTAATACCTTTTGTAGGGTGGTGCCTCCTATATTGGTTAGGTGTATCTTAGGAGCCTCTACTTCGTGTTGTGGAGTTGAACCAAGAAGTTTGTATGGGCAAGGAGATCGCCTACTTCGTGAAGATCTACCATGAGTGAGGCTAGTCCTGTGTGGACGTAAGCCATGTGCAAGGTCTAGTCCTGTGTGGACGTAAGCCATGGTGGACGTAAGCCTTGTGGGTGGAGTCCTCCATTGACTCTCACAGTCGTTACCCTCCGTGAGTTGAAGTCTCCACTAACATGGGCGTACGATAGCGCCACCTATCGGAACCACGCCAAAAATGGCCTTGTTCATCTTTGTGTTTGATCTTCCTAAACTCTACTCCTTAATTATATGTGCAATGTCTTTATTTTACGTTGCAATATATGTTGACTAGCATGTGTAGGGTGTACTAGGCTTGTTAGAATTGCTAAAATCTGCCAACCATTAAAATTGGGAAAAGGCTAGGATTTTAATTTATTCAAGTAGTCTATTCACCCCCCCCCCCCCCCGTCTAGACACCCCTTCTATCGATCCCACAAGGTGACATGGGAAAATATGAAAACCTTTAAGTTGTGAAGAAACGGTAGACGTTTTGTTCAACTTGCAGAATCAGTGGATTTATCTGAACTCAATTCATCAACAAGAGAAATTCTGAAATGCTTGTGAGGATGCCCAAGTGTTAGAATTCGTGTTCCGCTGTTTGCGTATGTAGTAATAATTCAAGTACGGGATGGATTGAGCACCATACCGGAGACTTTTATCACAAACTACCATATGTTGGTGGAAAATCAAAGAGCCTTAAAACCTTAGAAGAGTGCTAGTACGACAAGCCAAGAACATTAGAATGGTAGGACGATGGAACCCTGTAAAGCCAAACGTTGCCAATCGTAGAATATACGGTGAGATTCAATCCAAACCCATTTTCCTACAGGAGAAACCATTAATTGTTGACCATCGTGAGAATTGTTTGATAGTTGTTTAGTATTGGCGACATACCTATCAGTTAAGAAGACCCAGTCTCGGAAGAACCCTACCAGGATGAAACGATGCAAGAATTAAGGAAAAAGTTATGCCCTTACTCGAAGAACCTCGGTGGAAGAGTTATCCTGAAGAATGTGAGAATAATGACACCGTCAACTATAAGGATAGAGTACATGAATTTTGATGGAGCCATGTCTCTCACTCTAAGTGTGGTAGCACCCCATACTTTTTCCGATCAATGGATTTGCCAGAAGACCCCCTACCCTAACCTTCTTCTAGCCTCTTCGAATCTCGAGGACGAGATTCATTTTAAGTGTGTTAGTTTGTAACATCCCAAAATTCTAATTTTTGCAAGTTATATTAAATAAATAAGTATGGTTGATTGTTTGTTTTGTGTGTGATTGATTGTTTGAAATTGAGTCGAATCTAAAAACTATTGAAAGTTGAAAAGAGGGGGCATAAAATGACTTTCCCAAAAGTGTTTCTATTTGACATGATTTGAAATTTTCACTTTGAGAATATTTCAAACTTCATGCCACTCAAGGACCTTCATGAGATAAGATGTAGTGAATATAAGAGAGTGGGGAGTAAAGAAAACTATTTTCAATTTCCATTGGGATCCTTTTCATTTTTGAAATAAATTCAAATGCCCTTGACCCAACTCAAAATAAAGAGAGGAGCAACATGACAGTCCAAACCAGGGGAACATTTCAATTTCATTTGAATCTAGAAACTTAGAAACATATTTGGAAAAACAATTGGTCTTTGGATCAAAGTCATTTTTTGAATTTTCGAAAATAACTATTTTTAAAATTATTTCAAATGTCTCTCAATAAGTGTTCATGTTTTAGATTAAATTTTTCTAGTCATTTTCATATATAACATGTCTATGTATTTTTTTTATTTAATTTACTAAATCACTTTTATTTCTCTATCTAGTTTTTATAAAAAAGAAAAGAAAAAGAAACACGTAGTTTTAATAAAAAAGGTCGAAGCTTTTAGCCCAGCCACCGCGACCCACTTGCACCCGACAGCCTAGCCAGCCGCGCCGTGCCCAAAATGGCAAACGACCGGCCACCCCCTTTCCTTTCCACACCTATTTGATCACCTGGTCCTACCGCCCCACCGAAATCTCCATGCCTTCCTTCTTCTTTCTGTCCTTCTATCGTCGGAGCCCGCTAAGAGACTCTGGGATTAGGGGGTCCTTGGGCCACCTACCTATCCTCATGGGTCGGACCCTCTGACCTGTTCGACTGTTGGCAAAAGTATTTGACTCGAGATGGACTCTTTAAAATACTTGGCGTGTTATCACAGGAGATGTAGTAATCAACATATTCCTTCTCTGTTGTAACCGACCTTGTGTAAACCCTAACACCCCTAGCGTCTATATAAGCCAGGGGGTCATAGCTTGTAGGATACATAAGGCTCATTGCGATTAGGGTTTAGACCACAACATCGATCTCGGAATAGATCAACTCTGTACTCTGTACTACCTCATCAATAACAACAAGAGTAGGACGTATGATTTTACCTCCATCAAGAGGGCCCAAACCTGGATAAGACACCATCTGCATCGTCTCTTGTTACCCATCGACCCTAGATCCATAGTTCGGACCCGCTACTCGAGATCGGCCGGTTTTGACACCGAGATTGGTGCTTTCATTGAGAGCTCCATTGTGAGATTGCAACAAGCCTCAATGGCTCGCTTGGTCACCAGCAATAGTGTTAAGTCCCGAGATATCTTTGTGTCCGGCCAATCCTTTGCTTTCAGCAATACCTTGCACATCAAGGCGGCTCATTATCGGATCGACGGGATCATCCCGTGTCAGGAATTTAAGTTCGGAGAGTTGGAATTCGTTGCCAACACCTGGGGCAACCTGATCTTTTCTGAGTTTCCGGTTGTGCCCAAAAACCTCGAAATATCCAAAAAAAAACTTCGGGCCCTATTCTAGACTTCGAGACCGGAATTTTTACCCCCAAGATGTGATCCTATCCTTAATCTGGATAGAAGCGCTTCTCATCGTTTTGCAAGAATGGATATCATTCCAAGAACATGTACAGAAGAGATGAGTATGTGGAATTGGCTTACACTCGCCAAAAGCTACATCATGAACAACAAAATACAACAAGATATTCAATCACCATGTAGAAGAGTAGGGTCCGACTACGGACAAAAACAAATGATTAAAGAACGATGTCCATCCTTGCAATTCTAGGCTGACGGCGTGGAACCCATCCTATGATCGAACAAGAAGAATAAGAAGAAACTCCAAATAGAACAATCATCGCGCTCACGTCAAAGTATCGTTTACTTGTACGTGCAACTGTGATTGTAATAATCTATGAGCCACAGGGACTCAGCAATCTCATTTCCAAAGGTATCAAGACTAGCATAGCTTAATGTGTAAGGTATGGTTAAGTGGTGAGGCTGCAACTAGCACCTAAGCATTTATGTGAGTGGCTAACTTACAAGTATAAGAAATAGAGGGGGTGATCTACGCATAAGGGATGTGAACTAATGATAATCAAAGAATGATCCTGAATACCCACTTACGAGTCAAACATAATCCCACCATGTTCTCTCTCGGATAAGAACTCATGAGAAGAGACAGTCATGGTTATGCACACAGTTGGCATATTTTATGTAACTTTACTTCAAGTTTGATACGATCGACTGTTAAACAAAATTTCCAAGTTGCCACATAATCACAGGCATGGATTTTCGAAAGATATTAACCCTGCAGGGGTGCTCCAACTAGTCTGTCACAAACTACCACCACTACAGGAATCAGGGAATTTGCCATCTGCCTGATCTTTGCCGTCTGCTAGCTGATGGCAAAGAGATTCTTTGCCATCAGCTACCAACAAACACATGGCAAAGAACTAACTGATGGCAAAGATACTCTTTGCCATGAGTGCATTCTTTGCCGTCTGCAGGCAGATGGCAAACATGGAATAAGCAGACAGTAAAGACACGGCTGATGACAAAGATGGTTCACACAGACGGCAAAAAATCACCATAACTAAAACCATCCTCTTTACCATCAGGGGTCTCTTTATCGTCCGCCTAGGGCCTCTTTGCCTTCTGCCTCGACCCCTTTGTCGTCATCTTATCCCCAGGCGGACGGCAAAGGGGACGGCCTTCTAACAGCACCCCATCTCTCCACCTCCATCTGCCCTCCCCCGATCCCCATTCTCTCTCTCCCAGATCCAGACCCCTCTTCCTCTCCTCCCCGCTCCCATCCGACAGGCAGAACGAGCCCCCGCCCCAAACCCTAGCCACCGAGGAGCTGGTCTGGGCCAAGACCAAGGGCCACCACCACTGGTGACCAGCGCGCCTCCACTTCCCCTCCACCCACCCATCCACTGAATCCCTACTCGGTTCCTCCCTCGGCACCGAGTACTCAGATGACCACCACCATGCCGCAGCCGTCAAGCCCTTCCTCGCCGCCCTCGCGTGCGCCAACACCGGCCTGACGTGCCGCGCCAAGCACTCTCACGTGCGGTGCCACCGCCGTCGCTATTCCCCTTTTTCCTCGCCGGCGCGTCACGTTCCCCCTGTCTCCACCCCGTCCCGGTCTTCAGCCACTGGGGTTCGACTTCGAGGCACCCGATGCACCATCCAGATCCGCCCCTGCTCTCCGCCCGAATCTCCATGGAGGGGCAGTCCGACCCGCATCTCTCCCTCTTCTCGCCCTCCGAGGTAATCCACCCCTTCGCCCACCCGTATCTGTATGTATCCTTGTTGACCCAGGAGGGCATGTTCCCTCGCTGCTGGCTCCATTTGTGATGGCGGCTGGTTGGTTGGTGCAGGTGGAGTTCGTGGCCGAGGACGAGATCGTCGAGATCGTCCCCAACATCCGCATGGAGGCCCTCAACATGATCTGCGTGCGTGCTCTCAACGAATTTTCAATTTTACTTATCAGTATTTTTCTCCTAGTCCACTAGTAGTTATGTACACTGCACCTCCATTTCTTTAGATTTTATCCGGCCATTTATAACACAGTACTTGTCTAGATACTTTATGCATCATTTGCTGTCTAGTCACTGGTACACTTCGATGTTCTGCTGACTGTTGGTTGTTGTATAGTATCATTATGTGGGAATTTTTGAGAGGGTTGGGCCAATTTTAGAGGTCAATCATGTCTAGGTATGTTTGGTTTCTACTGCCAAACATTGGTGAAGCAATCCTCCACTCTGGGTTGGCTAAAATTTTGGCAACAATTTTTGAATGGAGCATTAAAGGATCTGCAGGGAACCATTTTTTTTGCAACAGACCAAGCAGTACACAAATGTCAAGTGGTGCTAAACATCTGGCCAGTCTTGACTAACATTGTACTCACCTTCACCATGTAGGGGGATTTCGGACCCTTCTTCCCCCAAATTCCAAGCAAGGTCCCTCTGTGGCTCGCTGTGGCGCTCAAGAGGCATGGCAAGTGCACCATACGTGCACCCGAGTGGATGATTGTTGGTGAGTGCTCGTTCACTCGCTTGTTTTAGTAGCTTCATTTCCTGTCAAGGCCCTCGCCCGCGCCAACACCGGCCTGACCTTCATCGCTGCCATCGCCCATGCTTGGGCCATCACTTTCGGGATGCCCCTGCGCGCGCGACCTCAACTCCTCCTCCGACCGACTCCGAATCCACCGAAAAGGTCGTCATCACCACCGTCACCAACCTCGAGCCCCGCGGCTTCCTCGCCGCCCTTGCCAGCGCGGCTAGTGTGTGAGGAGTCGGGGTCCCAGGGATTCGCGTGGAGCACGTGGACATCTCCGCCCTGCCGCTGCTTAACACCGACCTCGAGACGTCCTGCCCGCCGTCGAGGCCATCCATGACCACACCTGCACCGCCGACTGCTTCCTCTTTGGCCCGCCACGCAAGAGCAAAAGTACTCCAATGCAAGTAATTGTTGCCCGCCCTCTCCTCCCCACTCCTTAATTTCAACCTTGTTTTCGTGCCAAGTATTCTCGGATTGCTCAAGCCATGTAAGAGTATCTCCCAAATTGGCACTTTGTTGCTGCTGCACCAACTGAAATACAGAGTTAGTATTAGTGGTCAGTATATTTTGGCCACAAAGCAGGGGGGAACCCTTTTGTAAAGAAATGGATACAGTTTACAAGTTAGTATTAGTGGTCAGTATATTTTGGCCAACACATGTTCTGATGTTCCCTCTCAAATTAAACTAAGGATTATGTTATGGTTTCTCGCCGGTATGGGTAAATTTTGGCTGCCTGTGCCAAATCATGCATTTCTGTCTCCATAACTGCGGAGTTTCTATTCCACAAGGTGGATTCATATTTTTGTCATGATGCTTAGTTAGTGGAGTCTTGTCCGGACATGACCGGATAGTAGATTGTTCATAAAGTAGAATACTAAATTTCTTAGGCCAACTTAAAAAAACCAAGTAGCCCATTTTGTCTGGTCACTAAGCATGTCAACATCAAGTGTTAGAACCTCCTTTATTCCTTTCTTGCAGATTTTATAAAGAAAAGTGTGTCAATATTCTATCCTTCCCTTTTACTTCAATTTAATATGGTTATGTGATAACTTCTACACCTGAGAAATGCCCAATTCTACTGCACAGAATATATGTACATTCCCGCTACCCTTGTCCAGGAGAAACCAACATTCATGTACTTATTGCTCTATTAAGTTTAGTTCACACGAGTGCCCTTCACATAACAGTTCCATATCTTACTATTCCTTTTTTTAGAAAAGGAGGTAAAGCCCCGGCCTCTGAATCAATCGATGCATGCGGCCATCTATTCTTGTCTTCCAGTAGTTATATACTCCAGTAGTTTAGTTCACACCATATATGGAGTACAAATCAAGTTTATTGCTAAAAATATTTATTATGATGGAACATACAAATCAAGTATTATTTTTATATTAAACTAAAAAAGAAATGCAGATGTTGATTATAGCTAAATGGACAAATATGTCCAGCTGGTGGCGTTGACCTGCGACAAATGTTTTCAGCGGTTGGTCTTGATGAGAGGGTCATTGTTCATGTCGAATGTATGTATACATGTTTATGTCCAATACTTTAGATTATTCTTTGTTTCCCTCCAACGGGCTAGACTCTGTACATGATTAATTGACATGTTTGCTTGAGTGCATGTAATTGTTTTTCTTCATCTAGTTATATACTCCAGAAGTTTAGTTCACACCATATCTAGAGCACAAATCATGTTCCCTTCATCTAGTTTAATACATGACGTACGTGAGCAAACCATGTGGTGTTGTTTGGGCATGCTTCTTTGGAGCAGAGTTCTTTTGTAGTTTAACATGGATTGCTGACTTAGTATTTAGCATAGCTGTATTGGAGTTGGACCCTCAACTTGTCACTCCAATCATCTATGAAGATACTCCCATAGGTGAGGCAAAGTACCCCTATTCTCCCTCAATTTATTCGCTGATTGATATGTATACAGTTAATTAGAACTTTATATTAGGTCTGTAAACTAATTACTATTGCAACTATTAGGTCTGCAAACTTTATATTAGGTCTTTACAGATACTCCCATAGTAACAACTTTATATTAGGTCTGCAAACTAATTACTATTGCAACTATGCAACCAGCAGCACACCCTATCACCTTAAATCACAAGCGATGGAGCAGAATCGATGTGAGCTAACATAAGCAACAGTTGCAGACTTGGCTGGGCTAGACCCCTCTCACATCATGGTAATATGCAATGCTCCTAACAACAATATCATCTCCATGCTTACCTTTACGTTTTTTTAAGTATGATGGTTTCCTTTGTTAGTTCACCTCTTTTACACATTGTGATTTGAATACCTATATCTCTCACAAATAACTATGGGAAATAGTGTTGTTCGTTGTTAAGCTTGATACGAATGTCATTTATCTCCACGTCTATCTTCCCCATCAAATAACTAAGATCCATAAATATGCGTCAATGTGTATGGCATTTTATTTAATTCCAGACTTAAATTTGAAGTTTTTGAAAAAAAATACTAATTTGTATGCAAGGAACATCATATTCTGTTTAAACCTAATTATTATCGTGTTGGTGTATGCTTTGGTGCATGAGTTTGTGCTCATGTAAACTAATGAGCACTAAAATTTGCCTTCCAAAATTAGTATTGTAACCATTGTATTTTACCATCCATTTATCATTATCGATCTACCATTGCCTCTACGGGCGCGGCGTGTCGCCATGCTTTTTGGTGCTAGTTGATATGATTCCTACTTCAGTTAGTGCTCTAAGTGGTTAACTAAACTTTTAAGTTTCAGCTACTAAAATCATGTTGAACTGAATAGTCTTACTGCACTACTTGTCGCAACACTTTTGTTTATTTTTTGTTATTAAGACATGATTGGTTGGTCTATTTGATAAGATTTCTGGTTCAAAAGCTGTTAGGAATCATTGATAAAACACTAATGCCAGCTAATAGTGCATATACTAAAACACTAATTAGTATTTTTTTGTCAGGCCTTAACAAGTTGTCTACATATATGCAATGAACATTCCTGTATATATGCACCTTCTACCTCTTCTTCTTCTTTTACTTATTATTCTTTTACTCTTTTTTCTTCTTCTACTTCTTCTAACTTTCTTAATTACTCTCCTTTTTGCAGATTTGATTCATTTCATGGAAGCTGGCATTGATGGACTGTTAGTGTTTAGTTTTTTCATTTGTATTGACGAACAATGTAAAACTTATGTATGTATATATATGGATGAACTATGTGAAACTACATATTGTGCTAGCCTATGTGTTCTCTAGCTTGTTAAATATTTCATGATGATGTTGGAAATATATATGCTGTGAAATATATGTGTTGAAGATGTCTAAAACTATATATGCTATGAAGTATGTATATAGATATAGTATAAAAATGTAGGGAAATAAAAAAACAGACAAAAAATGGAGCAATACAGGCTCTTTGCCATCTGCCAGCAGATGGCAAAGGGTGGAGGGGAGGCAGACGGCAAAGATGGCAACGCCTGTCGGCTGCCGTCTCGAGCACTTTGCCGACTGCTCCTAACGAAAGCTGACGGCAAAGAAGGTCCTATGCCGTCGTAGGCTGAAGTAGAAATTTTGCCGGCCGTGAGAATCTTTGCCGTCTGTGATATTGTCTTTGCCGTCCAGGATATTGTCTTTGCCGTCTGTGATGGCAGACGGCAAAGAAGCTGATTCCTGTAGTGCACGCGTTGCGTCAGAAACCTCGACCATGGAAAACCCATGATCTCCTTGTATTCCTGGTGAAAAACCTCAACCTCGAGATAGCCCAAAGTATCCTTGGAATCCCTCGCACAAGACCTTCGATAAGAGTAAAACAAATCCAGCAAGACCGCCCGACATGCCGACAGACCCGATTGGAGCCGCGTATCTCCTTCTCAAGGCACGACTGAATGAGCAAGACGTCAGGTTGCTCACACCCCAGGTGACCAAGGGGCGCCGTACATCGCTCGTTTTGGACCAACACTCATACAGAGCACATGCCTGGGGGTTTGATTAATTATCCACGGGGGTCGAGGGTCCCTATAACAAGGAAACCATGATTTCACATGGAATCAATTGCACATGCAACTAGCAACGCTATAAGAAGGCTGAGCAAGCGATAACATAGCCAAACAGTGGTTTACTCGGATGTGGAGGGGTTTGAGGCTTTTCATGGTAATGTTGGGAGGCTAAACATAACACGTGGTAGGCAGCAAGAGATAGCGTAAGAAAACAAGACAACTAGCATGGCAATGATAGTGATGGTATCTAGGGAAATGATCATATTGCCTGTGATCCTGCTTGATAAAAGAACGAATACATGAAGTAGATGAACCAATGTGGTCGAACGAATCCTCACACTCAGAAGCGGTTCGGAACCCTATCGAGAAGAAACAATCCGTAAACAACAATCAACACACGACACACACCACAACATATGCATGACATGATGCACAAACAAATATGATTCATGTCCGATTTAATTGTGCAAGGCATCACAATCACCACAATCGAATAGTACACATTTAATGAAACTCAATATGCAACGAGTAGCATATTGACGAAACTCCACAACTGAATCAATTAATGCACTCATGTTTAATTACGTGGCAATATTAAATGTTGTTTAGCATGGAAAGAGGTGAAGCATAAATGAACTGCCAATCTAGGCATTTTAAATGAGGTCGGAAACAACATATAGCATTTCCGGAATGACCCCATATGTTAATTCCGAAATTGGTCTAGATCTGAACTAAACACATTTTATATTTATTAAATAGCAAAATAAAGTGGACCCTGTCATTCTAGTCGGTTTACATATATAGATTATTACAAACGGAGCTACGGTTTAAAACATATGACCAACACAAGATGATATGGCATAAATGCAAAATGTATGCAAATGACAACCACACACATGTTAAAATGGATGCAACAAGATATTATAAAACTACATGGAATTCTAAGCAAGTTTAGATGAGGCCAGAAGAACGAACGATAATTCCGAGAAGTCCCCATATGCAATTAAGGTTTCGGTACTGTTCTGCCTATAACACAATTTTAGATTTGTTAAACAGGAAAACAAATGCTATCATGTTGTTCCACATATTTTTCTGGTCAAGTTACATATGTGGAACATTTTAATCGAAGCTACGGTTAATTAATTATGAGACAAATCATTTTAACATGGCATGTGTGCAAATTAAATGGAAACAACAAGTTAAATAATTTTAAACACATGTGAGGGTTGGATACTATGAAACTAACCAAAATTGTAAGCACCTTTCATGTATAAACTTTTTAAATACGACGCACGGTTATGTTTCTATGAATTAAATCGTTTCAATATGGCATCATCCAAAATAATGCAAACAGTGGGTTAAACATTTTGAACATGCATGATAGTGGAATATTACTAATCTACAACAAATTCTGGATATTTTACTTAGATAAAGTTTTTTAATCGAATGCACGGTTAATTAGTTATTAGCAATGCAAAATAATGATGTTTTTCTAGAATAAAAAAAGTCCTAGTTAATTACTAAAATCGCCTAGAGCAAAAAAAAACATATTTGGCCCGTATAATAGGACCGAACAAAGGCATGCACGATGGCTAGCACTTTGATGCGTTGGGCGGGTGATAGCGAGGCAGTGCTCACATTGGGCCTAACATGCCAGCTCGGGGTCGCAACAGATCTTGTGGCCTAGGGGGAGGCCTGCTGGCGTCTGGGAGGCGGAGGTAGTCCGGTGCACTGCTGGGCTCGTGGCTGGGCCGCGAGTGGCTCGGGCCGAGGAGGCAGGCCGGATCTGGAGCGCTGGCGTGACCCACATGCGAGGTCGAGCGCGTGGCTCCTCGTCGTTCTGCTCGAGCGAGCACAGGCACGGCCGCCATTGCTCTGCTCCGGTGATCCGATGAGCGAGGAAACGGCGAGGGCGGGTGGATATGGGAGTGGTGACAGGATCCAACCGACAACGATGACTTCAAGGGGCGGCGATGGTGTGCGGCGGCCACGGGGCTCCTGGATACGAGAGGCATAGGGAAGATTGGGGGAGAGAAAAAGAGAGAAGGAGGAAGACGGAGAGGTCCGGCGCGCGGGGCCTGGCCTCATCGAGGCGACGACTACGGTGCAGCAGTAGGGTTGGGGAAGCCGAGGCAACCAACGATGACGCTCGGAGGGAGTCGCGCTCGGGCGCAGGTGCTATAGTTTGTGGGGAGGAGCTCGAGGGTCTCGTGGCTGCGGGCGGCAACGGCTCCCCTCGGGTCGTGACGGGCCGGATCTGGCCGTGGTGGCCTGCCCGGGACGAGGGGGAATGTGGCGGCTAGGCAATGGTGGCACACATAATTGAATGCATGGGGTTTGGATTTCCAATTCTGGACAAGGGAGTTGTCTATATATAGCAAGGGTTGCTAGGATTAGCTGATTAGACAGTTTTCACACCGTTTGATCTTGATCGGACGATCCAGAAGTGGAGGGGCTAGCTGGGATAAATTTGGGTTGTGTGTAGGTGGTGGGATGAGATGAGAGGGAAATGGTGTGGCCTGTGACAGAGTTTGTAAAACTGAAAAGGGCTCGACGAATAAACTGATGACAGTGCCGCTACGGTCGACCGTTCGGGTATCAAACGAATTCCGAATGCGACAAACTTTGGCAGACGGTATACCTACATTAAAATAAGGCCTCACGCCAACTTTCGACCCATTCCAAGAATATTTTATGCACACTTTTAAAAATAATAATTTTATCAATGTCGCGGGCACGTGCATGTGTGGTGGTTCTCGAAACGGTCAACGTCAAAACAAAGAGAAGCGGCAACTAATAACGGATGCGAGTTTTGAAAAAAATGACGGCAACAAAGTGTCGATGCAATGCAGCTGATGCGCATGATACGATGATGAATGCGACAACCAAACAAATCACATGGCGACAACAGAATAAAAGGGGAATCTTCTGAAGCATCGGTTTTGGGCTGTTACAACTCTCCTACACTAACAAGAGATCTCGACCCGAGATCTAAGAATGAAAAGGGGAAGACGAAGACGAAAGGAAGATGTAAAACTTAGTTGCTTCTTGACGAATGAGTGAAACCCACGATCCTTGAAGGTTGCAAGAGATGAAGAATTACATGAGGAACAAGCAAGAATTCAAAATAAATTTGGGCAGCACTTCGGTAGGAAAGAGGGCAAAAATTTATAAGATGGAAAGATGTTGAAAAAAATACACAACACACCGATTAAATGGACAAACAAGGAAAAATAGGGATGAAGAGTTGAAGAGAGCAACATCACAACGCCTTGGGAACAAAAGAATAGAAACTAGATCATTTTTTGAGGAAGAAAATGACAACTTAAATCACAACTAAATTTGAAAATAATCCTTACAAACGAGGATTGAATGGAGTTGTTGGAAAATCACAACGAAAAGAACAAGCTTGTTGTGGACTTATGAAAACCATCTCAAAAAATGAGTTGACAATCGAACACCAACGGAAACGGAGATTGCTTCGAAGCAACAACATATGCAAAACTTATTTCACCAAGAGGATACATTGAGAACTTAGATCAACGATAATCAACATAATATCAACAATCCTTAAGAAATGCTTTAAGTGAAATCCAATCCAAGATAATTTCAGTGACGAAATCATGAGTTGAAAATATCTCATGATCGAATAAATTGGTCTGTTTAAATATCTCATTCTTGAAACTAATTTTCTTCGAGACTCCCCATGAATCAAGAATGCTATAACACCACCTAAAAGGAAAATGATGAAGAATTGCACTTTGACATGCAAGATAAAGAATACTTGAGGTTCTCCAACAAGGACCTTCAAGAACACTTTGAGAATGAACTGAATCCTTGAAGAACCACCATGACGAACCTACGTATACAAAAGAATCATGAAAAGAATGAAGGTTGAAAAAAATAAGATTATGACCTTTCAAGATATATATGAAACTTCACGAAGATATACTTGACATAACTTGGAACTCCAGAAAGAAAAGACGAGCACTTATAATCAAGAATTTGATATCATGAACAACTCTCGAAGAAGAATTGAATTCACCTTAATGAACAAGAATAAGAATTATGTTTTGTTTATCCTTCACCAAGTTAATTGATGACAAGCAATGGATTCAGCATACCACTTATATGTATTGAAAGTATTGGAGAGAGAGATAGAGCACAAACTTGAAGAAGTCTTGAAGGAACCACCGGTAAGAATTCACAAACGAATGAGGATACCAAGAATGAATGGAGATACATGAGAACGAAGAGACTATGATCCGCCTAATAGAAAACTTGAATGAGGCATCGGAATAATTGAGGTACGAACAAAGAGACAACGATTGAGAATAATTTGAGAACGAAAGTTGAAAGTTGAGAAAGCAGAAATCTTCTGAAATGATGGACTTCGTAGGATCGAGAAAAGAAAATAACTCTGAAATGCACCAGATAGATATGGAAGGAATTTCTCATGATCTAAAACAATTGAGAAGATAACACGAAGCTAAGATGGTAATCTTCAGAAAAAATAGACAAATATTTAAGAGAAACACTTCTTCTGTCTTCCAAGGTGAGAATTATGAAGAGAAACAACACCATGAATTACTCAGACACTCCAGAACAATGAATGAGAAAAGGTTGAGCCAACAAATAAAATTGATGACTAATGGAATCCATACTTACACCACACTTGAAAGAATTAGAGATATCTCGAAAATATTAGAAGAGCTAGGTATAATCCTGGAGAAGAACCTCTAGGTTATGGGCCCACTCAAAATGAAATCACCCATTAAACTATTTCTTATAAAAAGATGTTGCACCAATACAAATTGAGAACTCGATGAGGTGAGAACCTCAAAATAATTGAATGTATTTTAACAAAAACACAATGTTGAGAGATATCTTCAGCAATTGGGATGGAATAGAGAGGGATGAAAAAAAGCAAGAGAGGCTTGATAAGAATTTCCAACATGGGAAAGCATATAGGGATGAAAAGGACATGATGAACACCGAGTGATTGAATTGAATTCACCGGAGAAGAAAACAAGAATGAAGAATGATGAACTCGAAACTCCTAAGAATATTCACAATGGATCACCAAAAACAATACGAAATAAAAGATAGTGGAAGCATCAAAGAAAATAAAGGCACTTGGATGATAATTTAATAGTTGAAGCAAAAGTGTGGGAGGGTGGGGAAAGCAATGACAACATGGTACAAATGAGATGATTGCCGGAGAGAAATAATAGGATTTATCTTGCAAATAATGGAGAGAATTTAATTACAAGATGAGAAGCACACCGGTTGAAAAAGAATTGACATGACTACTCCAGTTTGAAAAGAATTGATAAGACAACTTGCTTGAGCAACATTATTAGCACTCTCATATAAATATGAGAACACCTCTTATGAAAGATATGAAATCACCACTTGACATCGAGGCAACTTGAATTACCACACTCCAACAAAACAAAGGATGCGGCTTACTAAACAAGCCGGAAAAAAAAATTATGACACAAATTCCGTTTGATATTTTCGTGGTAAGGTTCGCACGGGCTCGATCGTACATTGGATTGTCATATTGAAATGATGCTCGAATATTCTCCCTAGGCGTAGCGAACTACAAGGCTTGAAGGAGAATATGTGATGAAGTATATCGAGACTGTCATGTGTAAGAGAGACCGTGAACAAACGACTCCACTAGATGTCGAACCCCAACCTCACATCATGCATCCATTGGAAGATAATCCTAGGTAACTATTTGAATTCCCACCTAAGAACTCCCGAAATTTTCCGGTTATGCAATCGGGTCCACGGAAACAAGGAGTAAAATCTATCACTCAACACCTAGCAATAATACTACCCGTCCAATGTGTCACATCCGTCAACACATAACCAGAGATATTGGAAACTCATCTACCTCACAGCCTCATAATCACAACGATACCAATTACGGCAGTACATCTGGACGCTCTCCCCAGTACTAGGTGACGCCAAACTCCTCTAGCCACAAAGAGTTTTGAAGCAATTTCGAATATCCTTCGTCCTGAGATACTAAGGAAACTGAATGATAGTGAGTGTGACAAGAATCCCCTGGAGCTCAACTCACTGGAAGAAATCAAGTCAGGCAGGAGGCACCAAGTCAGAACTCCATCACATAGGCATCATATAGATTCCAAAATACCCACGTGATCCTAAATTGTTTTGAGTGAGAAGAGGACTAGAATTAAAATTCCTACATCAGAATTCCTCACCAGAGCATAGAAGAGGAGGAGTAAAAAGAATCCTACACTCCGATATATAACTAGACTCAAAGTAGTTTTTCACTAGAATCGACTCGGCCAAGTCCGATCAATCAAGGAGGCTCCTAGGTTGGTACTGATGTGATACCAACTTGTAACGCCCACGATACGATCCTATCCTTGTTTTGGAATGAGGGCCTCGACAAGGATAGAAGCGCATCTCATCATTTTTCAATAACGGATATTGTTACAAGTACATGTATAGAAGAGATGAGAATATGGAATTGGCTTACACTCGCCACAAGCTACAACATGAAAGACACAATAAAAATATATATTCAATCACCATGTAGAAGAGCAGGGTGAGACTACGAATCAAATCAAACGATAAAAGAATGACATCCATCCTTGCTATCCAGGCTGCCAGCCTGAAACCCATCTTATAATCGATGATGAAGAAGAAGAAGAAACTCCAAATAGAACAATCATGATGTTCACGTCAAAGTACCGCTTTACTTGTACCTACAACTGTGGTTGTAGTAATCTGTGAGCCACGGGGACTCAACAATCTCATTTCCAAAGGTATCAAGACTAGCAAAGCTTAATGGGTAAGGTATGGTTAAGTGGTGAGGCTACAACAAGCACCTAAGCATTTATGTGAGTGGCTTACTTACGAGTACAAGAAATGGATGATCCTGACCACCTACTTACTAGTCAAACATAACCCAACTGTGTTCTCTTGGATAAGAAGTCACGAGAAGAGACAGTCACGGTTACGCATGAAGTTGGCATATTTTATTTTAGTTTACTTCAAGTTTGCTATGACCGGGTGTTAAACAAAGTTTCCAAGTTGGAACATAACCACGGGCACGACTTTCCAAAAGATATTAACCCTCTAGGGGTGCTCCAGCTAGTCCTTCACAAACGACCACACACTCCATTGGAAGACTTGACCACAGAAAACCCATGATCTCCTCGGATTCCTGGAGGAAAACCTCAACCCCGAGATAGGCTAAAGTATCCTCCGAATCCCTCGCACAAGTCCTTTGATAAGAGTAAAAAAATCCAGCAAGACCGCCCGACATGCTGACAGACTCGATAGGAGTCGCGTATCTCGTTCTCAGGGCACAACCAGATGAGCAAGACGTCGAGTTGGTTGAGACCCCAGGTGACTAGGGGGCACCAGACATCGCTCGGTTTGGGCCAACACTCATGCGGAGCACTGGCCCGGGGGGTTGATTAGTTATCCACGGGGGGTCGACGGGTCCCTATGAAATTTTATTAGTTTATTAGGAAAATGTAGTACCAATTTTGGGCCTTGCCAAAAGAGTTTTATCCAAAATGAAAATCAAGGGGGTCCCATAAAAACCCCAAGCATGTTAGGAGAGCTCAATTATGGAACATAACACCAGTACACAAGTAACTAGGGCGGCAAAGATGGAACAAAACATCTGGCTAGAAGGCCAATCCTTCCACCTTTTACCAAGTATATAGGTGCATTAAATTAAATAGCAATAATATGGTGATATGACAAGGAAACCATATTTTCCCATGGAAGCAACTGCACGTGCAACTAGCAACGCTATAAGAAGGCTGGGCAAGCGGTAACATAGCCAAACAATGGTTTGCTGGGATGTGGAGGGGTTAGAGGCTTTTCATGGCAATGTTGGGAGGCTGAACATAACACGTGGTAGGCAGTGAGACATAGCGTAAGAAAACAAGACAACTAGCATGGCAATGATAGTAATGGTACCTAGGGAAATGATCATCTTGCATATGATCCCGCTTGGAAGAAGAACGAATCCATGAAGTAGATGAACCAACGTAGTCGAACGAATCCTCACACTCCAAAGTGGTTCGGAACTCTATCAAGAAGAAACAATCTGGAACCAACAATCAACACATGATAGACACCACAACATATGCATGACATGATGCACAAACACATATGATGCATGGCCGGTTTAATTGTGCAAGGCATGACAGTCACCACAATCGAATACTACACATTAAGTGAAGCTCAATATGCAACGAGTTGCATATTGATGAAACTCCACATTGAATCATTTAATTCACTCGCATTTATTTACATGGCAATATTAAATGTTTTTTAGCATGGCAAGAGGTGAAGCATAAATAAACTACCTATCTAGGAATTTTAAATGAGGTCGAAAACAACATATAGCATTTCTGAAATGACCCCATATGCTAAATTCGAAGTTGGTCCAGGTGAGAACTAAACAAATTTTATATTTATTCAACAGCAAAACAAAGTTAACCATGTGATTCTACACGTCATTCTAGTCGGTTTACATATATAGATCATTGCAAATGGAGCTACGGTTTAGAATATATGACCAACACAAGATGATATGGCATGAGTGCAAAATGTATGCAAATGACAGCCACAAACATGTTAAAATGGACGCTACAAGATATTATGAAACTACATGGAATTATAAGAAAGTTTAAATGAGGTCAGAACAACGAACAATAATTCCGGGAAGTCCCCATATGCTATTAAGGTTTCGGTAATGTTCTGCCTATAACACAACTCTAGAGTTGTTAAACAGGAAAAAAATGCTACCATGTTGTTCTACACATTTTTCTAGTCGAGTTACATATGTGCAACATTTTAATCGAATCTATGGTTAATTAATTATGAGACAAATCATTTTAACATGGCATGTGTGTAAATTAAACGAAAACATCAAGTTAAATAATTTTAAACACATGTGATGGTTGGATATTATGGGGACCCCGACTTACGAGTTGAGATCGCCGAATGAACATGCTCAGTGATCCCAGAGATCAATGCTCACCGAACACACATATGCTGAATATTAAGAGTCTTACATCCAAGTACCAAAATATTACAACACAAGACCGATAAGGTCAAGTTCACAAGGTAGGGCCTATAAGGCCACATCACACTGATACAACTAGTAGCGGGAATCTTAGGGCTAAGCGGGTGCCCTTTGAATGTACTTGCAAACAGCCGTCTGACTGGGAAGCATCCTAGTTCGCAGGGCCGTCTCCGATGACATACTATTCTCCAAACTCCGATCCTTCCATCTCTGGTCAATAATATAACCAGTGGCAAGCCGATGAATACTTTGAATGTACTTGCAAACAGCCCATGATATGAACAATGCAATTGATGGAATAACAAGTAACATGCAGTATTAGTGGATAGCAGCTTAACTATAAATAAACATGATCATGGATGTGCGACTTGAGCTAGATGGTATTTAGAAGAACAGGTTACAGATATCGACATATTTGTTAAGGGTTGAACACTCCGGGTTCACCGGATATGCCAAGTCACCAAACTTGGTCATATCAACTCTCTCACATAATTCCTCAAAGACACACACACACACACACTCTCTCTCTCTCTCTCTCTCTCTTGGTTTATGCGGAAACGACTGGACATAGTTTAAGCAGGATTACCCAACTGTCCTTGACCGTGGACACGGCTAATCGAATAGTTTTACACTCTGTAGAGGTTGTATGTTGTACCCACGAGATCCGGGAAACTTCCGTGTCATCCACGACTTGCGGTATATAACATACCCGAGGTAAGTACCCGATCAATGCCTTTCCCCTGACGATACTAGACAAAGAGGTCCACTCGATTGGTACCCATCCCACATGATGTATGTCTTACGAGCACGAACTCTGGACAGTATCATTCATGCGAGGACCAACGGTGTGCCCGGAATACGTAAAAACGACATAGTCGCCCTACCTGGCACGACCCCGTCTCGAGAGTGACCACACATCACTCCCGCCACTAGTAATGTGGCTCTATTCTAGTACAGTCCAGAGTAATCAACAAAGCCCCGTCCCATAAAGGGGTAACGTGGTCGCACATGTAAGGTTGGGACCGTCGACACATCATAAATCTAATCCCATTTCCGAAACCACTCACACCAAAATACACCCGGTGCACCACTTCTCCAAAAGTGGCCACCTAATTCATCATCACCCTCGGGCATTAGTGGCACCCGATGGGGTTTTCATAAACCTTTGATTTATACCATCATCATGTTCATGCTTCTACTATGCTTAGCTCTACATGTCAACATGATATTTGCGTGACCCTCAGAGGTGGTAGGATCATGATCAAAATGCAAGTGCTCCGGAGGAGCCATCGGAAACATCATACCGATGATTTAGCAATACTTATGATCACATGCAACGGACATATTTGTTCTACTTAACATGCAATATAACATATGCTCAGACATGGTCAAAGGGCTGCTTACCTTTATCAGCTAAGTATCCGGGGTCTTCGGGGTCTTCAAGTCCAACTCCTTCGTGAAACGTGGTTCCTATCGTCGTAATAAATAAAAAGTAATAAGTAGCTCACTCAAAAATAGAGCACAAAGTCACTTTAAAAATGTTTCTTAATTCTGATAAATCCATATTATTATTTAAAAATATTTGTCTTTGGTTTTAATGAAAGGATTATTTTTAAAAGTATTTTAACATAAGCAAAAGTATTCCAAATAGCCTTTTTAGTTATTATAAAACAGAAAGGTTGTCTCAAAAATTTGTTCAAAAGGCTATGTTAAATACTACTCATTTTTAGAAGAATTATGGTGGAAGAATAATAAAAATATATTGAATAATTATTTTTATAAAAATCTTTCAAAAATTTATTTAACATAAAAAAGGAAAGAGGTTGGGGCTCAGGCCTGGCTTGGCCCGAGGCTTGGGCCGGCCCAGCGAGCCAGCTGAGGCGCGCGCGCGACCAAGTTCAACCCTGACGCGCGGGCCCCTGCTATCAGTGGCAGAGAGGAGAGAGGGGGAGATAGGGGCCACCGACAGGTGAGCCCCAACTGTCGGGGTCGTCTTCCACCTCGGGACAGAGAGGAGGGAGGCTCGCCGGCGTTGTTACCGATGGCCTGGATCCCAACCAAGGCAGAAATGGAACGAACCTACCGTCGCCTAATTGCTGGTGGTCGAGAGGTCGACGGGGAGGCCCTGCTTCACCGGCGACGAGATGCTACGGCGCAGCAGTTTTGGGAGGTCGATGTACTGGGTGCTATGGGCGTGGTTAAGCTCGAGGAGGTGATGGGGAAGCTCCCTGAGGTTGCTAGGAACCCGTAGGAGGTGGAAGGAGCACCAGAGCTGGCCCATAGCCCGAGATCGATGGAGCTCCGAAGGAGTGGGGCCTCGGTCGATCTTGAGTACAGGAGCTCGCTGTGCTCAAATGGAGAGGCCAGGGGTGGAATTCAGGCTCTGGAGAGGTGGGATGGAGGTGCTGGAGCGATGGGAAGGCCCAATCAATAGGCTCCCGGCGGTGTACCGAGCCGGTGACGCCGGTGGTTTCACCGTAGCTCGCAGGAGGGGCAGTGAGCCTACGGGTCGAAACCACGGTGTGTGGACGTGGTTTAGGATCTACGTGACCCACTGAGAGGGAGATAGAGCGAGAAGGAGCGTGCACGCATGGCCACAGTCTTCTGGTGGATCTGGCGTGCAAGGGCACGCGTTGCTTCGGTCAACAGAGGGAGGGAGGAGGGGCCCTGGGGCTGCCCTGATGCAGAGAGGTGGTCGGGGACTCGAAATGGCAACACGGCGAGGCTTGAACCGGCCGGGCTGGCCACCTTGGCGGGTTCGCCCAACAACATTCCCAGAGCGCAGTTCTGGCATGCCACGACATGCTGGCGCTCTCTGGGGCGCTTTGGCCTTGTGTGGGCTGTCCTGGGGCTTGGCTTGGAGATGCCTAGCCGTTTGGGAGCCGAGGGGGGCACTGTTGCCCATGGGAGGAGAGGAAAGAAGAGCTGCGAGTGCTAGACCAGAAATTAGAATGAGGATTTTGGGGCCTTCTGCTTGGATTCAAAGAGGGTCCACTCTTTGTAGTTGGGGAGTGGTGCTGGCTACTTGGTCAAAGAGTTTGGAGGGAAGAGCTTAAGTGTGGAGTGGGATAGGAGTTGTTTTGCTATTATGACATTAGGTGTTCGACAGATGTTTGGTGTAGCAACACCTCACCACTGGTGGTGAGAGTTAACAGGATTAGCTTGGGTGCAAAAATAAGATACTCCACCAAATTTGAGCCTCTTTGGATGAGTTTGGCAATGCAAACTAGAAATCACCCCCCAAATGGTAGATATGTCCCTCCAAAGGGAATGTGGGTAAATTACCTCCTGCAAATCCCATTTTTTGGCAGAGACTGCTCATTTGGGGTGTTGAACACTCCTGCAAAGTTTCAACCTATTTGGATAAACTTTGCAAAGTAGAGATGTTTCAACTTGGTTCTGGAGAGAAAGGGTTTTGGAATTATTAAGTGAGCCAAACCACCCTGGAATGAGGTGAAACTTGGTGTGGCCACTAAATATTGCTTGGGAAGGTTCCTGGAATTTTATGGGATTTTATTGAAAATATTACCTTTGGAAATATTCCAAAAGATCAAAACAGTCAGAATAGGTTTTCAAGGATTTACTCAAATATTTTGAATATAAATAGGGGTTCAAAATCTTATGTATAGAAAATATATGTCGTGTGAGTATCTCCAAATTTTGTGAGACTTTTCTAAGGCAGAAAAGTATTTTTCCATCTAGGAATATCATTTCTAGCCTCAAAATGGACATGCAATTAAAATAGGAAAATAATTCATAAATAATTATTTTATTGTTTTAGTGAGGTAAAATAGTTTTGAAACCAGATGACCATCTTTGGGTGAAAGCAGTCCCTTGCTGCCAAGGACTTGTAGTGCAACCCAAAGCAGGGTTTTGAAATAATCAGAAATAAAAAAAAGGATTTTGAGAATGTTTAGGTAGGAAAAATATGGTTTTGATATTGCATAATCAAGCATACAAGTATACAATGACAACCATGGCACTCACATCATTGGTTTTTGAAAAGTTTTAATAAACTCAGATTTTTGAACTATAGTAAAAGTGAAGTGAAAACAGGGTGTGACAGACCTATCCCCCTTACAAGAATCTCGTCCCCGAGATTCCTAAGCTAGGTGCTAAAAAGGTACATAAATACAGGTCGGAGATAGTCTTCACATTCCCATGTTGCTTCTGCTTCGGTGTGGTTGCTCTAGTGAACCTTGAAGTGCTTGATGGTGCGGCTTCTGGTGCAACGCTCTACTTCATCAAGATGCGGATCGGCCTCTCACGATAAGTGAGATCTGGCTGGAGGTCGATGGCCTGATGGTCAATGTTCTTATAAAGATCTGGACGGTTTGGCGCTTGTAGACACTTCCGGAGTTGTGACACGTGGAAGACATTGTGCACTCCCGAAAGTTCTCGAGGTAGTTCCAACTGGTATGCAACTTCTCCACGCCTTGTCATGATCTTAAAAGGTCCAATGAACCTTGGAGCAAGTTTCCTCTTGACGTGGAAACGCTTGGTTCCTTTGAGAGGGGTGAAGCAAAGGTACACCTGGTCTCCGGGAATGAACTCCACTTCTCTGCAGTGAGAATCCGCATAGCTCTTTTGTCGCGACTTGGTTCCCTTCAAGTTTTCTCGGACAATTTGCACCTTATCTTCTGCCTCTTGCAGAACTTCCGTCACAAAAATCAATCCTTCGCCGGTTTCGAACCAGTTTAGCGGGGTACGACACTTTCATCCATACAACACTTTGAGTGGGGCCATCTGGAGACTGGACTGGTAGTTGTTGTTGTACGAGAACTCAGCGACCGGCTGACAGTCTTCCCATTTGGCACCATGTGCCAAGACACATGCCCAGAGCATATCTTCGAGTATCTGGTTTACTCTCTCCGTCTGTCCGCCCGTCTGTGGGTGGAAGGCGGTGCTGAAAGAGAGTTTGGTTCCGAGAGCTTCTTGGAACTTCTTCCTGAATCTTGAGGTGAACTGCATACCTCGGTTAGATACAATCTACTTGGGAACTCCATGAAGGCTTACAATGCGCTCAATGTAGAGGCTAGCCAGCTTGTCGCCCCCATAGGTGGTACTAACCATAATGAAGTGAGACACCTTGGTCGGATGGTAGACGATGACCCATATAGAGTCATGACCTCTGCTGGACCTGGGTAAGCCGGTGACGAAGTCCATGCCGACTCGGTCCCACTTCCATTCGGGCACTTGGAGAGGTTGTAGCAATCCAGCAGGTCGTTGGTGTTCAGCCTTGACCCTTTGGCATATGTCGCACTTGGCGATGTAAGAAGCTATTTCCCTCTTCATGCCGTGCCACCAGAACCTTTCTCGGAGGTCTTGATATATACATCTTGGTGCCACCAGGGTGAATAGAGTAGGGTGTGTCATGGGCTTCCTGTAGGATCAAGTCCTTGAGTTCCACCTTGTTGGGTATGCATAAACGTTTCCAAACCACACTAGTCCTTGCTCATCCACCGAGAATTTTGGGGCCTTGCCTTCCTGGATCTTCTTCTTGATGCCTTCGATGCTCTTGTGCCCCTTCTGGACTTCCTTGATGTCGTCTGCCAGCGTGGGTTTGACTTTGAGGTTAGCTAGGAATCCTGGTTCAACTAGCTCCAACCCGAAGCTTTCCATTTCTTCATACAAGGCGGGTAGACTTTCCTTGAGGATAACATTCAAGGTGTTGGCCTTCCGGCTTAAGGCATCAGCCACCACATTGGCCTTACCGGGGTGGTATTGAATGTTGAGGATAACTCCAACCATCTTTGCTGCCTCATATTCAATTCCCTTTGAGTTAAGATATACTTCAGACTTTTGTGGTCAGTATATATTTCACATCGCTTCCCTGGAAGGTAATGTCGCCATGTCTTCAGGGCATGCACTACTGCTGCCAACTCGAGATCATGGGTGGTGTAGTTATCCTCGTACGGGCGCAGTTGCCGTGACAAATATGCCACAACCCTGTCGTCTTGCATTAGGACTCCATCGAGCCTGGTTCTGGAGGCATCACAATATATGACAAACTCCTTGCTGATATCTGGAGTAGCCAATATCGGGGCGGTAGTCAATCTCTTCTTCATCTCCTGGAAGCTTGCTTCACACTCTCGCGTCCATTCGAACTTCTTGCCTTTCTTCAAGAGCTGAGTCATGGGTCGAGCGATGCGGGAGAATCCTTCTACGAATTTGCGATAATATCCCGCGAGTCCGGGGAAGCTCCTGATTTCCTTCACATCGATTGGCGACTCCCAGTTGGTTACCGTAGTAATCTTGGAAGGATCAGCCGCTAATCCGTTTGCCGTCATGGTATGACCCAAGAATCCAACTTCGTGCAGCCAAAATTGGCATTTGCTGAATTTGGCATAAAGTTGGTGCTCTCGAAGTTCTCCAACACTAACCTCAAGTGTTGCTCATGCTCTTTTTCGGATTTGGAGAGGATTAATATGTCATCGATGAAAACGACAACAAACTTGTCCAGGTATTCCTTGAAGACCTTGTTCATGAGGTACTTGAAGTATGCTGGGGCATTCGTCAACCCAAATGACATGACAGTGCACTCGTATAGACCATACCGGGTCAGGAATGCAGTCTTCGGTATGTCTTCAGGTCTGATCTTCAGTTGGTAATATCCATATCGGAGATCGATCTTGGAAAATACCTTGGCTCCATTTAACTGGTCAAACAAGTCTTCAATCTTGGGGAGTGGGTACTTGTTCTTGATCGTGACTTCATTGAGAGAAGGGTAATCGACGCAGAGTCTGGTAGTCCCATCCTTCTTAGACACGAACAAAACAAGTGATCCCCAAGGTGATGCACTCGGACGAATGAATCCTTTCCTGAGTTGCTCATCCAGCTGCTTCTTCATCTCTGCTAGCTCTTCGGATCTCATCCTATAAGGCTTCTTATAAATAGGCCTTGACTCGGGCATGAGCTCAATGATGAACTTGATGTCTCGGTCGGGAGGCATCCCTGGTAGCTCATCAGGAAAGTCGTCCGGGTATTCACAGACTATTATCACTCGATCCAGCTTTTCTCCCGATAGGCAATTAACATGCGGGGCTTGATTGGATGTAGGCTCAGGGACATACTTGACTTTGACCCCTTGGTCGCTTGTCATGGTAATAGTCATGTTGGCACAGTCCAAGATGCTCTGGTGCTTGGCCAACCAATCCATTCCAAGGATTACTTCTAAGCCTTGCGACTCAATGATGATGAGATCTGCTGAAAAGCTTATCCCATTAATATTGATCCCGACTCCTCTACATCCTAGGTTGGTCCTTAGCACTGCTCCCGGATTATGTACTGCCATTTGCCTGTTAAGTAGGGTAGGCTTCAAACCACATTTTTCCGCAAACTTCTGAGTAACAAAAGAATGCGAAGAACCACAATCAAACAATACTGTTGCCAGGGAAGAGTTTACGAGGAACGTACCCAGAATGCAGTCCGGGTCTTCATGTGCTTTTTCTGTGGAGATGTGATTAATACGACCCATGTTGTGATACTGCTGGTTGCGGGGAGCTTGGTTCCTGCCTGGTGCTCCTTGACCTTGTCCTTGATTTGGCGCATTGGGGCGCGATGCGTCATGCTTCTTGTTGGGGCACTGCCTGGAATAGTGCCCAGCTTGTCCACATCCAAAACAGGTAACCTGTCCCGGGATGTTGGTCTTGACTCCACTGTTGTTTGGTGGGTTGAATGCTGGCTTGGTGTTGACTTGCTGCTGAGGCTGGTAGTTCTGGCGGAATGTTGGTGCCTTGTACTGCAGTTGCTGATAACTGGGTCTTGGTGGAGCTGACTGTCATGAGCGTGGTTTCGGGTTACTAGGTCCTCCACAACCCACCAGCTTGCGCTTAAGGGTGTCGTCCATTGCATGACGCTTATCCTCCAACATGAGGGCCTTGTTAACCAGATCGCAGAAGGTCCGACATTCACAAACAACCAGTTGATACTGGAGTGACTACTGCAGTCCTTCCATAAAGCGCTCCACCTTAGAGGCCTCAGTGTTGACTTCCCGTGGTGCATATCTCGACAGGAGGTTAAACTTCTGCAGATACTCCTTGACGGTTCCACTGCCTTGCCTTAAAGCTCGGAATTCCCGCTTCTTAATGGTCATCATTCCAGGAGGAATGTGAGTAGCGCGGAATAATTCGTTGAACATTGTCCAAGTGATAGCTTGCCCTTCTCGCATGGTCTGTAACCCGTCCCACCAAGCTCTGGCCGTGCCTCCGAGAAAGTGAAAAGCATAAAGGACTTTCTCGCGATCATCAGTGCACTTGACCAGCGCGAGGAGGTCTTCGATAGTCTGGATCCAGTCATCGGCATCCAATGGTTCAGTTGTTTGTGTGAATATAGGAGGCGTAGTCCGCATGAACTCAGATAGAGTAGAGCGACCGTTGCCATTTCCGTTTTGCGGCGGATTGTTCACCAAGACTTGAGACAGCTGTTGGATTGCGGCATGGTTGGCTTGACATTCCTCTCGGAGAGCTTGGAGGAACATAGCCACAGTCAGGCTCTCCGGAGGAGGCGATGGCGGAGGAATATCGTCTTGCTGCTGCTCGTGGTGATCTCCAGCGTGAGCGTTTCCACCGGTTCCCTGCTGCAGGCCAGGGGAGGCAGAGCCTTGGTTGCTGAAGGTGCTGGTGCAGGTTGAAATCACCATCCTGTTAGGGGAGTAGACAGGTAAATATGCCAAATTAGCGGGGAATCATAAGGGATGATGCTCTAATAAGGGGGTTTGGTGTCATGCTAGTGTGAGATTTTTAAACAAAGGTTTTTGGGAAAGCAATGCATTAAAATGAAACAAGTGATGTAGTTGCTTACAAGCTGCCTAAGGCAGAAATGCGGCTTGCATCATACATGTTTACACAACACTCATGGTTCACATGAACCGATAAATGGACTCACTACGCTTGGGGAAGACTCCTAGTTGCCTAAGTCGTACTTCTAAGCGGCGGACTGCTCGGTCTCATAGGCAGGCTCTGCAGGGTCTTCGTCTTCATCCTCATCGGTGCTTTCCTCCTTCACAGGTGTGGGTGACAGAAGTTGTCCATCATGGCGTCTCTTAGTCGGCGAAGCGGTGAGGAGCTCAGTGTACTCTTCCGCGGTTAGACATCGACTCTCAATAGGAGTGGCCTCGAGCAGTGGTATTCCTCCTCGGAAGGCAATGGTTGACTGCCCTCCGGGTGCTCCTTCCTTCTTGACCTTGCAGGTCTTCATCTTCTCCAGGCAAAGTAGGTCCTTGACTTGGTGTAGCTCTTGGCGAAGCATCATCGACTCCTTGATCAGAAGGTGAGTCAAGATGTCGACGGAGAGGCTGAAGTAGGTCTAAAACCTTAGTGGTGTCCCGTCCTCTGAAGATGGGTTGAGTGTCCAACTCCCGTCAATCTCGTCCTTAATAAAAGGCAGGTGATGAGTAGCTGGCTCATTAGACATCTCGGGAAGGATGTCACGGAGACGCACGAGGGCCTCTCGTGCGGCTGTATCCACTGCCAACATCAGATTCTCCATCTGTGGTCCTTCAAAGAACCAACTAGTTGGGGAGTCGTTAGCCTTCACTATCACATCCACGTGATATTCCTTGGTGTCGGAGTTGACCCAGTGCTCGTGATAGAGGAAGATGGGTGTGCGGCGTACTTGACACTTCTCGAGGCTAGCTCCCAAAAGTAGGGGAAAGCCTGTCTCCATAAGAATCTCAGGTACGGCGGCCATCTACAAGGTTGTAGGGGAGGGTTAGAAATTTTTGGTGGGTGCAGAAAATCTCAAGTGTAAGGGCTAAGTGCACTAATCGTCTCGACTATCGTCCATGCTACCTAAGGCTTCCTACAGTCAGGATGGCTCTGATACCAGCTCTATGGGGACCCCGACTTACGAGTCGAGATCGCCGAATGAACGTGCTTAGTGATCCCAGAGATCAATGCTCTCCGAACACAAAGATGTTGAATATTAAGAGTCTTACAACCAAGTACCGAAATATTACAACACAAGACCGATAAGGTCAAGTTCACAAGGTAGGGCCTATAAGGCCACATCAAACTGATACAACTAGTAGCAGAAATCTAAGGGCTAAGAGGGTGTCTGCTACCTCTTGAGCTTGCGTTGGTTTTTTCCCTTGAAGAGGAAAGGGTGATGCAGCACAATAGCAGTAAGTATTTCCCTCAGTTTGAGAACGAAGGTATCAATCCAGTAGGAGTATCAAGATGAAGCACCGATGTACCTGCGCAAAAACAGCAAACTTGGATCCAACGCTACAAAGGGGTTGTCAATCCCTTCACGATTGATTGCAAGGTGAGATTTGAAGGCGGAAAGTGCAACAAAGTAAAAGTGTAGGGCTGAAAATATGATGTGGAGTAGACCCGGGGGCCATAGTGTTCACTAGAGGCTTCTCTGACAATAGCAAATATTACGGTGGGTGAACGAATTACTGTCGAGCAATTGATAGAACCGTGCAAAGTCATGAAGATATCTAAGGCAATGATCATACATATAGGCATCACGTCTGAGACAAGTAGACCGATACTTTCTGCATCTATTACTATTACTCCACACATCGACCGCTATCCAGCATGCATCTAGTGTATTGAGTTCATGACAAACAGAGTAACGCCTTAAGCAAGATGACATGACGTAGAGGGATAAATTCATGCAATAGATATAAACCCCACCTTTTTACCCTTTATGGCAACAACACAATGCGTGCCTCGCTACCCCTTCTGTCACTGGGTGAGGTCACCGCACGGTATGAACCCAAAACCAAGCACTTCTCCCATTGCAAGAATCATAGATCAAGTTGGCCAAACAAAATCCACAACTCGAAGAGAATTACAAGGATATGAAATCATGCATATAAGAGATCAGAAGAAACTCAAATAAGATTCATAGATATCTGATCATAAATCCACAATTCATCAGATCTCGACAGACACACCGCAAAAGAAGATTACATCGGATAGATCTCCATGAAGATCATGGAGAACTTTGTATTGAAGATCCAAGAGAGAGAAGTAGCCATCTAGCTACTAGCTATGGAGCCAAAGGTCTATAGTGAACTACTCACGCATCATCGGAGAGGCAATGGTGTTGATGAAGAAGCCCTCCGTATCCGAATCCCCCCTCCAGCAGGGCACCAGAACGTGCCCCAGATGGGATCTTGCGGAGACAGAAGCTTGCGGCGGCGGAAAAGTATTTTCGTGGATCTCTCTCGTGGTTTTAGATTTTTCGGGGATTTATAGGCGGAGGAAGTAGGGCAGACGAGCCATAGGGGGCCCACAAGCCTGCTAGGCGTGGCCCCCCTGCCGCGCCTAGGTGGCTTGTGGCCTCCCCTAGTGCCCTTTGCCTTGGTTCTCAAGCTCCCTGTGTATCTGCTATTCCGGAAAAGATATTTTTGGGAGCTTTTATTCTGTTTGGACTCTGTTTAATATTCTCCTTTGAAAAGGGTCAAAAACACGGAAAAAACAAGAACTGGACTTGGCACTAAATTAATAAGTTAATCCCAAAAAAGATATAAAAGGCATACAAAACATCCAAAGTTTGACAAGATAATAGCATGGGACCATCCAAAATTATAGATACGTTGGAGACGTATGAAGCATCCCCAAGCTTAACTCCTGCTCGTCCTCGAGTAGGGAAGTTATAAAGACTGAATTTTTGATGTGGAATGCTACCTAGCATATTTGTCCTTTGTAACTTCTTTCATGTGACATGAATGTTCAGATCCGTAAGATTCAAAACAATAGTTTGCTATTGACATGAAAACAATTATACTTCAAGCAAACTAGCAAGGTAATCATGAACTTTCAAAATAACAAGGCCAAAGAAAATTATCCCTACAAAATAATATAGTCTGGCTATGCTCTATCACCCCCACACAACGAATTTAAATCATGCACAACCCCGGTATTGGCCAAGTAATTGTTTTCGCGCTCTTACTTTCTCAACCTTTTTCAACTCTCACACAATACATGAGTGTGAGCCATGGATATAACACTTATAGGTGGAATAGAGTGTGGTGAAGGTTGTGAGGCAAAAAGGAGGAGATGGTCACATTGACTCGGCGTATCAAAGGGCTATGGTGATGCCCATCAATAGATATCAATGTGAAAGAGTAGGGATTACCATGCAATGGATGAACTTAGAGCTATAAGTACGTGAAAGCTCAAAAGGAGAACTAGTGGGTGTGCATCCAACTTGCTTTCTCACGAAGACCTAGGGCAATTTCGAGGAAGCCCATCATTGGAATATACAAGCCAAGTTATATAATGAAGATTCCCACTAGTATATGGTGGTGTCAAAACAAGAGACTCTCAATGATGAAGAACATGGTGCTATTATGAAAGACAAGTGTGGAAAAAGATAGTAGCATTGTCCCTTCTCTCTTTTTCTCTCTCTCTCTCTTTTGTGGGCTCTTTGGCCTCTTTCCATATATATTTTTTTGTGGGCAACTTTGGCCTCTTTTTTTCCTCACATGGGACAATGCTCTAATAATGATGAGCATCACACTTTCATTTACTCAAGGCTCAATGCTTAGAACGATGATGACTCTATAGGAAATGCCTGTGGCAGTGTACCGAGATGTGCAACAATCTAGCTTGGCGTATGACATTGAAACATATCGCTAGCTATCTTACAATCATGCAATGGCAATATGAAAGTGACGACACATGTCATGAGACGGAACGGTGGTTGTTGCATGGCAATATATCTCAGAATGGCTATGAAAATGCCATAGTAGGTAGGTATGGTGGCTGTTTTGAGGAATGCATATGGTGGGTTTGTGCACAGGCGAAAGTTGCGCGGCACTAGAGAGGCTAGCAATGGTGAAAGGTGAAATTGCATCTATACCATAGACTCACATTAGTCATGAAGAACTCACATACTTATTGAGAAAGTTTTTATTGGTAATCAAAACAAAGTGCTAAACGCATACTCCTAGGGGAAGGGTTGGTAGGTGTTAACCATCGCGTGATCCCGACCGCAACACAAAGGGTGACAATCAATAAATCAATTATGCTCCGACTTCCTAACATAGCGGTTCACCATACGTGCATGTTACGGGAATCACTAACTTTAACACAAGTATTTCTAGATTCCCAACACCCTACTAACATAACTCTTAATATTACCAAATCCGTGTCTCAAAACTAATTGAGAGGAATCAAACTTCTGTTTCTAATCAATGCACATGAATATGGAAGTTTTATTGTATCCTCTTTGGGTGCCTATCACCTTTGGGACTACTTTCATAGCACAAGCCAACTACCAAGTTACTCAGAGAGAGCACTCTCAAAAAGATATAAGTGAAGATCGAGAGTTCTTATTTCTCCAAAATATGGCACCGCCGTGCTCTAAAAGATCTAAGTGAAGCACTTAGAGCAAAGTTATCTATCTCAAAAGATATAAGTGAAGCACATGTGAGCTAAATTGCCTAACTCAAAAGATATAAGCGAAGCTCAATGAGTATTCTAGCAAATTCACGATGAGTTCATGTCTCTCTCAAAAGGTGTGCAGCAAGGATGATTGTGACACAAGAAACAGAAAAGACTCCTATAATACACGACGCTCCAAGCAAAACACATATCATGTGGTGAGTAAAAATATAGCTCCAAGTAATGTTACCGATGGATTAAAGACGAAAGAGGTGATGCCTTCCCGGGGCATCCCCAAGCTTAGGCTTTTTGGTGTCCTTGAATTTGGCTTGGGATGCCTTGGGAATCCCCAAGATTGAGGTCTTTCCACTCTTTATCCCTTTGTCCGTGAGAACATCACCCAAAACTTGAAAACTTCACAACACAAAACATAAACAGAAACTCGTGATATCATTAGCACAAAAAAACAAACTACCACCTCTTGAGGTACTGTAGCAAACTTGATTTCTATTTATATTGGTGTTAGATTACTATGTTCTGTATTTTCCATGGCTAGTACCCCCCGATACTATCCATAGTTTCATCAAAATAAGCAATCAACACAACAAAAACAGAATCTGTCAAAAAGAAACCAGTCTATAGCAATCTGTATACTTCGTATACTTATAGTATCTCAAAAATTCTGAACAATTACGACAATTTGTGCAATTGGCATATCAACCAGCAGCAAAATGAATCAACTCAAAAGTTCTTTCTGGATAAAAATGAAAAATAATTTTGTGAGCGAAAAGTTTCTGTCTTTTTCCAGCATGATCAAACAACCGTCAGCAAACTAGTCATAAAGGTTTTACTTGGCTCAAACAAAAAAAGAAACACAAAAGACACAACCATAACAGAATTATGATGGTGTGGACGCAACAAAACAGAAAGCAAAAAGCAAAGATAAATTCATTGGGTTCCCTCCCTACAAGCGATATTGTTTAACACCCTTAGCTAGGCATAAGGTGATAGAATCACGTATCATCGTCTTTGGTACTCAAACCATAAGTAGCCCTCATCATGGATTCATAAGGAAATCTTATTTTCTTTATAGGAAAATGTTCCATGCCCTTCTTTAATGTAAATTGAAATCTAATATTCCCTTCCTTCATATCGATGACAACACCAATAGTCCTTAGGAAAGGTCTACCAAGAATGATAGGACATGTAGGATTCAATCAATATCGAGCACATTGAAATCTACGGGTACATAGTTCCTATTTGCAATAATAAGAACATCATTGATCCTTCCCATAGGTTTCTGAACAGTAGAATCCGCAAGATGAAAATTAAGAGAGCACTCATCAATCTCATTAAAGCCTAGAACATCACATAAAGACTTTGGAATCGCGGAAACACTAGCACCCAAATCACACAAAGGATTGCATTCATAGTTTTTGATCTTGATTTTGATAGTAGGTTCCCACTCATCATAAAGTTTTATAGGAATAGAAACTTCCAATTCAAGTTTCTCTTCAAGAGATTTCATCATAACATCGACGATATGATCGGTAAAGGCCTTGTTTTGGCTATAAGCGTGTGGAGAGTTTAGCATGGATTGCATCAAGGAAATACATTCAATCAAATAGCAACTCTCATAATTGAATTCCTTGAAATCCAAAGTAGTAGTTTCATTACTACTCAAAGTTTTGATATCATGCTTTTAGCATCAACATAGATAGACTCCGAATCATTGGGGCATTTTTCAACCAAGGTGGATTCATATCCAGCCCCATCATCATTAGGTTTGACACTAGAAAACAATGACTCAATGGGAGTCACACCAAGCACTTTAAGATCTTCGTGATTCTCATCACGAGAACTCGCCTTTTTAAGCCATTCATGTCTAGCACGAATTTGGGCGGTTCTTTCTTTACTCTCATTCATGGAAACATGCATAACTTTCAAAGTTTCACCCATATTGATCTTGGGAGGAGCACATCTAACTTTCAAATCATCAATATCAAGAGACGTTCTATCAACGCTCTTAGCCAAATCATCAAGTTTGAGTAGATTTTGTTCTATGGACGCATTGAAAATCTTTTGCGAGTTGATAAACTCTTTGATATTACTCTCTAGATCAGAGGGTAATTTATTGTAATTTCCATGAGCATTGTTGTAGGAGTTGCCAAAGTTATTAGAGGGATTACTAGGAGAAGGCCTAGGAATATAGTTTTCTCTAAAAGCATTGTTGTTGCCAAAATTATTCCTACCAACAAAATTAACATCCAAGCTTTCATTGCTACACTCAATCAAGGAAGACAAGGGCATATCATTTGGATCTAAAGGAGAACCTTTACTAGCAAAAAATTTCATTAACTCATCCATCTTAGCACTCAACGAGTTAATTTCTTCTATAGCGTGTACCTTTTTACTAGTAGGTGACCATTCAGTGTGCCACTGAGAATAGTTTGTCATGATATTGTCCAGGAGTTCTGTGGCTTCTCCTAATGTGATTTCCATGAAAGTTCCACCGAAGGCAGAGTCCAAGATATTTCTAGAAGCAAAATTCAAACCAGCATAGAAGATTTGTATAATCATCCAAAGACTCAAGCCATGAGCGGGACAATTTCTAATCATTAATTTCATTCTCTCCCAAGATTGTGCAACATGTTCATGATCAAGTTGCTTAAAATTCGTGATATCATTATGGAGAGAGATAATCTTAGTCGGCGGAAAATACTTGGATATATAAGCATCTTTGCACTTGTTCCAAGAATCAATACTATTTTTGGGCAAAGATGAAAACGAAGTTTTTGCTCGATCTCGCAATGAGAACAGAAAAAGCTTCAATTTAATCACATCATTATCCACATCTTTCTTCTTTTTCATATCGCATAACTCAATGAAGATATTAAGATGGGATGCGGCATCTTCACTAGGAAGGCCGGAGAATTGCTCTTTCATAACAAGATTCAGCAAAGCAACATTGATTTCATATGATTCCGCACTAGTGGCGGGAGCAATCGGAGTACTAATAAAATCATTATTATTAGTATTCGAGAAGTCACAAAGTTTGGTGTTTTCAGTCATGGTGACTTCAGCAAGCACACAAGCACACAAGCGAATAGAAATCAAGCGAAAAAAAGGGCCAACGAAAAAGGCAAATATTTTTGTAAATTTTTGTTTTTCAGATGTGGGGCAGAGGAAAACGAGAGGAAAAAAGTAAATGTAAGAGATGAGTTTGCGACGGTTACTTGGATAAGCTTCACTTGATGCTCCCCGGCAACGACGCCAGAAATTGGCACGTTGACGGGAGACTATTCTTGACTTGATCCTCCTCCCTGGCAACGGCGCCAGAAATTCTTCTTGCTACCTCTTGAACTTGCTTTGTTTTTTCCCTTGAAGAGGAAAGGGTGATGCAGCATGGTAGCAGTAAGTATTTCCCTCAGTTTGAGAACCAAGGTATCAATCGAGTAGGAGTATTAAGATGAAGCACCGATGTACGTGCGCAAAAATAGCAAACTTGCACCCAACGCTACAAAGGGGTTGTCAATCCCTTCACGATTGATTACAAGGTGAGATCTGAAGGCGGACAGTGCAACAAAGTAAAAGTGTAGGGCTGAAAATATGATGTGGAGTAGACCCGGGGGCCATAGTGTTCACTAGAGGCTTCTCTCAAAATAGAAAATATTACGGTGGGTGAATGAATTACTGTCGAGCAATTGATAGAACCGTGCAAAGTCATGAGGATATCTATGGCAATGATCATACATATAGGCATCACGTCCGAGACAAGTAGGCCGCTACTTTCTGCATCTACTACTATTACTCCACACATCGACCGCTATCCAACATGCATCTAGTGTATTGAGTTCATGACAAACAGAGTAACGCCTTAAGGAAGATGACATGATGTAGAGGGATAAACTCATGAAATAGATATAAACCCCATATTTTTACCCTTGATGGCAACAACATGATGCGTGCCTCGCTACCCCTTCTGTCACTGGGTGAGGTCACCGCACGGTATGAACCCAAAACCAAGAACTTCTCCCATTGCAAGAATCATAGATCAAGTTGGCCAAACAAAACCCACAACTCGAAGAGAATTACAAGGATATGAAATCATGCATATAAGATATCAGAAGAAACTCAAATAAGATTCATAGATAATCTGATAATAAATCCACAATTCATCGCATCTCGACAAACACATCGCAAAAGAAGATTACATCGGATAGATCTCCATAAAGGTGATGGAGAACTTTGTATTGAAGATCCAAGAGAGAGAACAAGCCATCTAGCTACTAGCTATGGACCCGAAGGTCTATAGTGAACTACTCATGCATCATCGGAGAGGCAATGGTGTTGATGAAGATATCCTCCGTATCCGAATCCCCCTACGGCAGGGCACCAGAACATGCCCCAGATGGGATCTTGCGGAGACAGAAGCTTGCGGCAGCGGAAAAGTATTTTCGTGGATCTCTCTCGTGGTTTCAGATTTTTCGGGGATTTATAGGCAGAAGAAGTAGCGCAGACGAGCCATAGGGGGCCCACAAGCCTGCTAGGCGCGGCCCCCTAGCCGCGCCGAGGGGGGTTGTGGCCTCCCCCGGTGCCCTCTGCCTTGGTTCTCAAGCTCCCCGCGAATCTTCTGTTCAGGAAAAAATCTTTTCGTAGGTTCTATTCTGTTTGGACTCCATTTAATATTCTCCTCTGAAAAGGGTCAAAAACACGAAAAAAACAGGAACTGGCACTTGGCACTGAGTTAATAAGTTACTCCCAAAAAAGATATAAAAGGCATACAAAACATCCAAAGTTTGACAAGATAATAGCATGGAACCATCAAAAATTATAGATATGTTGGAGACGTATCAGTGCCCATGCCGTCAGCATACAGCAACAAGCATTCTGACTGGGAAGCGTCCTAGTTCGCAGGGCCGTCTCCGATGACGTAGTCTTCTCCAAACTCCGTTCCTTCCATGTGTGGTCAATAATATAACCAGTGGCAAGCCAATGACTACTTTGAATGTACTCGCAAACTACCCATGATATGAACAATGCAATTGATGGAATAACAAGTAACATGAAGTATTGGTGGATAGCATCTTAACTATAAATAAACATGATCATGGATGTGTGACTTAAGCTAGATGGTATTCAGAAGAACAGGTTAAAGATATCGACATATCCATTAAGGGCCGAACACTCCGGGTTCACCCGATATACCAAGTCACCTAACTTGGTCATATCAACTCTCTCACATAATTCCTCGAACACACACACACACACACACACACACACACACTCTTGGTTATGCAGAAACGATTGGACGTAGTTTAAGCAGGATTACCCAACTGTCCTTGACTGTGGACACGGCTATTCGAATAGTTTATACTCTGAAAGGTTGTACGTTGTACCCACGAGATTCGAGAAACTTCTGTGTCATCCACGACTCGTGGTATATAACATACCCGAGGTACGTACTCGATCAATACCTTTCACCTGACAATACTAGACAAAGAGGTCCAATCAATTGGTACCAAGCCCACATGATGTATGTCTTAAGAGCACCAACTCTAGACAGTATCATCCATGCGGGGACCAACGGTGTGCCCAGAACACGTAAAAACGACATAGTTGCCCTACTTGGCACGACCCCATCACGAGAGTGACCACACATCACTCCCGCCACTAGTGATGTGTCTCTTTGCTAGCACCGACCAGAGTAATCAATAAAGCCCCGTCCCATAAAGGGGTAACATGGTCGCACATGTAAGGTTGGGACGATCGACACATCATAAATCTAATCCCATTTCCAAAACCACTCACACCAAAATACACTCGGTGCACCACTTCTCCAAAAGTGGCCACCTAACTCATCATCACCCTCGGGCATTAGTGGCACCCGACGTGGTTTTCATAAACCTTTGATTTATACCGTCATCATTCTCATGCTTCTATTATGCTTAGATCTACTTGTCAACATGATATTTGCGTGACCCTCATAGGTCGTAGGATCATGCTCAAAATGCAAGTGCTCCGGAGGAGCCATCGGAAACATCATACCGATGATTTACCGATACTTATGATCACATGCAATGAAAATATTTGTTCTACTTTGCATGCAATATAACATATGCTCAGACATGGTCAAAGGGTTGCTTGCCTTGATCAGCTAAGTATCCGGGGTCTTCGGGGTCTTCAAGTCCAACTCCTTCGTCAAACGTGGTTTCTATCGTCGTAATAAACGAAAAGCAATAAGTAGCTCACTCAAAAACAGAGCACAAAGTCACTTTAAAAATGTTGCTTAATTCTGATAAATCCATATTGTTATTTAAAAAATATTTGTATCTCGTTTTAGCGTATGGATTATTTTTAAAATTATTTTAACAAAATCAAAACTATTCCAAATAGCCCTTTTTAATTATTATAAAACAGAAAGGCTGTCTCAAAAATTTGTTCAAAAGGCTCTGTTAAATACTACTCACTTTTAGAAGAATTATGGTGGAAGAATAATAAAAATATATTGAATAATTATTTTTATAAAAATCTTTCAAAAATAGATTTAACCGAAAAATAAAAGACGCTGGGGCTCGGGACTGGCTTGGCCCGAGGCTTGCGCCGGCCGAGCGAGCCAGCCAGCCGAGGCGCGTGCGCGGCCACGTTCAAACCTGATGCGCGGGCCCCTGCGGTCACTGGCAGAGAGGAGAGAGAGGGGGAGACAAGAGACACCGACAGGTGAGCCCCACCTGTCGGGGTCGTCTTCCACAACGGGACAAGAGGAGGGGAGGCTCTCCGGCGTTGCTACCGATGGCCTCGAGGCCAACCAAGGGTAGAAATGGAAAGAGCCAACCATGGGCTACTTGCCGGTGGTCGAGAGGTCGACGCGGAGGCCCTGCTTCACAGGCGACGAGATGCTACGGCGGAGCAGTTTCAGGAAGTCGACGAACTGGGTGCTACGAGCATGGATAAGCTCGGGGAGGTGATGGGGAAGCTCCCTGAGGTTGCTAGGAACCCGTAGGGGTGGAAGGAGCACCGGAGCTGGCTCGTAGCCTGAGATCGACGGAGCTCTGAAGCGGCGGAGCCTCGGTCGATCTCGAGCACATGAGCTCGCTGTTCTCAAATGAAGAGGCTAGGGGTGGAATTCAGGCTCTCGAGAGGTGGGATGAAGGTGCTGGAGCGAGGGGGTCGCCCTATTTATAGGCTCCTGACGGAGTACCAAGATGGTGACGCCAGTGGTTTCACCGTAGCTCGCAGGATGGGCAGCGAGCCTACGGGGTCAAAACCATGGTGAGCGGACGTTGTTTAGGACCTGTGTGACCCACTGAGAGGGAGAGAGAACGAGGAGGTGCATGCACGCGTGGCCACGGTCTTCTGGTGGATCTTGTGCGCGTGGGCACGCGTCGCTCCGGTCAACAGAGCAAGGGAGGAGGGGCCCTGGGGCTACCCTAATGCAAAGAGGTGGTCGGGGACACGAAATGGCAATAGGGGGAGGCTTGAACCGGCCGGGCTGGTGATACGTCTCCAACGTATCTATAATTTTTTATGGTTCCATGCTATTATCTTGTCAACTTTGGATGTTTTGTATGCATTTTATATCTCTTTTGGGACTAACCTATTAACTCAATGTCAAGTGCCAGTTCCTGTTTTTTCCGTGTTTTTGACCCTTTTCACAGGAGAATATTAAACGGAGTCCAAACGGAATAAAATCTTCGGAATGTTTTTTTCCGTAACAGAAGATACGCACAGAACTTGAGAACCAAGGCAAAGGACCCCGGGGGAGGTCACAAGCCCCCTACGCTCGGCCTGGGGGCGCGCCTAGCAGGCTTATGGGCCCCCCGTGGCTCCTTTGCCCTACTTCTTCCGCCTATAAATTCCCTAAAAATCTGAAACCATGAGAGAGAGCCACGAAAATACTTTTCCGCCGCCGCAAGCTTCTGACGCCGCAAGATCCCATCTCGGGACCGTTCTGGTGCCCTGCCGGAGGGGGGATTCGGACACGGAGGGCTTCTTCATCAACACCATTGCCTCTTCGATGATGCGTGAGTAGTTCACCACAGACCTTCGGGTCCATAGCTAGTAGCTAGATGGCTTCTTCTCTCTCTTGGATCTTCAATACAAAGTTCTCCATGATCTTCATGGAGATCTATCCGATGTAATCTTCTTTTGGATGTGTTTGTCGAGATCCGATGAATTGTGGATTTATGATCAGATTATCTATGAATATTATTTGAGTTTCCTCTGATCTCTTATATGCATGATTTTGTATCCTTGTAATTCTCTTCGAGTTGTGGGTTTTGTTTGGCCAACTTGATCTATAATTGTTGTAATGGGAGAAGTGCTTGGTTTTGGGTTCATACCGTGCGGTGTCCTCACCCAGTGACAGAAGGGGTAGCGAGGCACGCATCATGTTTTTGCCATCAAGGGTAAAAAGATGGGGTTTATATCTATTGCATGAATTTATCCCTCTACATCATGTCATCTTGCTTAAGGCGTTACTCTGTTTGTTATGAACTCAATACACTAGATGCATGCTGGATAGCGGTCGATGTGTGGAGTAATACTAGTAGATGCAGAAAGTATCGGTCTACTTGTCTCGGACGTGATGCCTATATGTATGATCATTGCCTTAGGTATCATCATGACTTTGCGCGATTCTATCAATTGCTCGACAGTAATTCGTTCACCCACCGTAATACTTGCTATCATGAGAGAAGCCTCTAGTGAACACTAAGGCCCCCGGGTGTACTTCACTTCATATTTTCAGCTCTACACTTTCACTTTGTTGCACTTTCCGCCTTCAGATCTCACCTTGCAATCAATCGTGAAGGGATTGACAACCCCTTTATAGCGTTGGGTGCAAGTTTGTTTGTTTTTGCGCAGGTACTTTGGAGACTTGCCTTGATACTCCTACTTGATTGATACCTTGGTTCTCAAACTGAGGGAAATAATTACTGCCACCGTGCTGCATCACCCTTTCCTATTCAAGGGAAAAACCAACGCAAGCTCAAGAGGTAGCAAGAAGAATTTCTAGCGCAGTTGCTGGGGAGTATCAAGTCAACAATAGTCTTCCTTCAACGTGTCAATTTCTGGCACCGGGGACTATTCTAAGTGAAGCTTATCCTAGTAACTGTCGCAAACTCATCTTTTGCATTTACTTTTTTTGCCTCTCGTTTTCCTCTCCCCCACTTCTGAAAAACAAAAACTTACAAAAATATTTGCCTTTTTCGTTTGCCTTTCCTTTGCTTGTGTGCTATGTGCCTTCAATATGCTTACATCTTTTCTTGCTAAGTATCTGTTGATATGGATCCTCATCCACTTGCTAATCTCTTTAAGAGATCCAATTATGTTGAACCATTTGCTAGTGAGTTTTTTGCACTAGATTATCTTTATGATGTTTTGCTTGAGATGCGTGAATCTGAAAATTGTGATGAAGAAATTTATGAAGTGATTCACAAGGGCTCCTTGAGTGAAAAGCATGATTGCAATGGTTTCATTATGAATTCTATTAATGTCAATCATGCTAAAAATATGCAAAACCCTAAGCTTGGGGATGCTAGTTTCGCTATGCCCACTACTTGTTGCAATGATCATGATTGGGGTAATTATTTTTCTTATGATCTTGAAAATTTGTTTAAGCCTCATGATGATTACAATATTTGAAATAATATTGAGAGTGGGATTGGAGAAGTCATGACTTTAGTTGATGATAATCCCACTATTTTTGAAGAGCGTCAACTCTGCACGCATGTGGATCATGAAAGGAATATCCTATGTGATAGCTATATTGTTGAATTTGAATATGATCCCACATGTAATTGTTATGAGGGTGGAAAATATCGTGGTAGAAACTTTCATGTTACTAAATTACCTCTCGTTATGTTGAGATTGATATTGTCTCTTTCTTCTTCCTTGCATATGGTAACTATTGGTTGTCTTGACAATCTGTTTTCCTATAAAATGCCTATGCATAGGAAGTATGTTAGACTTAGATGTGATTTTCACGTGCTTTATGATGCTCTCGTTGGGTTTCAATTCTTGTCTTTTGTGTGACCATCATTGAATTATCAATGCCCAGCTAAGGGCGTTAAACAATAGCGCTTGTTGGGAGGCAACCCAATGAATTTATCTTTGCTTTTTGCTATTTGTTTTGTTGTGTCCACACCATCATAATTCTGTTATGATTGTGTTTTTTGTGTTTCTTTTTGTGTTTGAGCCAAGTAAAACCTTTATGACTAGTTTTGGTGATGGTTGTTTGATCTTGCTGAAAAACACAGAAACATTGTGCTCACGAAATTATTTTTAATTCCTATCCATAAAGAGCTTTTGAGTTGATTTTTTTCTTCTGGTTTATATGCCAATTTCCCTAATTGTCATAAGTTTTTAGAAATTTTGAGATACCAGAAGTATACGAAGTATACAGATTGCTACAGACTGGTCTGTTTTTTGACATATTCTGTTTTTGTTGTGTTGATTTCTTATTTTGATGAAACTATGGATAGTATCGAGGGGTACTAGCTATGGAAAAGTGAGAATACAGTAACATAACACCAATATAAATAGAAATCAAGTTGCTACAACACCTAAAGAGTTGGTAGTTTGTTTTCTTGTGCTAATGATATCACGAGTTTCTGTTTAAGTTTCGTGTTGTGAAGTTTTTCAGCTCTACACTTTCACTTTGTTGCACTTTCCGCCTTCAGATCTCACCTTGCAATCAATCGTGAAGGGATTGACAACCCCTTTATAGAGTTGGGTGCAAGTTTGTTTGTTTTTGCGCAGGTACTTTGGAGACTAGCCTTGATACTCCTACGGGATTGATACCTTGGTTCTCAAAACGAAAGAAATACTTACTGCTACTGTGCTGCATCACCCTTTCCTCTTCAAGGGAAAAACCAACGCAAGCTCAAGAGGTAGGAGTTGCCACCTTGTCTTTGGGTGCACCGAGCAGCGTGCCTAGAGCGTGGTTTTGGCATGCCGGCGCGCTCTGGGGCGCTTTGGCCTTGTCTGGGCTGTCCTAGGGCTTCGCTCGGAGATGCCTAGCCATTTGGGCACCGAGGGGCTCACTGTTGCCCATGGGAGGAGAGGAAAGAAGAAGTGCCAGTGCTAGACCAGAAATTGGAACGAGGATCTTGGGGCCTTCTACTTGGATTCAAAGAGGGGCCACTCTCCTGCAGTTGGGGAGTGGTGCTGGCTACTTGGTCAAAGAGTTTGGAGGGAAGAGCTTAAGTTTGGAGTGGGGTAGGAGCTGTTTTGCTATTATGGCAGTAGGTATTCGACTGGTCTTTGGGGTAGCAACACCTCACCACTGGTGGTGAGAGTTAGCGGTATTAGCTTGGGTGAAAAAATAAGATACTCCACCAAATTTGAGCCTCATAGGATGAGTTTGGCAATGCAAACTAGAAATCACCCCCCAAATGGCAGATTTGTCCCTTCCAAAGGGAATGTGGGTAAATTACCTCCTACAAATTCCATTTTTGGCAGAGACTCCTCATTTGGGGTGTTGAACACTACTACTAAGTTTCAACCTATTTGGATAAACTTTGAAAAGTAGAGATGTTTCAACTTGGTTCTGGAAAAAAAGGGTTTTGGAATTATTTAGTGAACCAAACCACCTTGGAATGAGGTGAAACTTGGTTTGGCCACTAAATATAGCTTGGGAAGGTTGTTGGAATTTTATGGGATTTTATTGAAAATATTTCCTTTGGAAATATTCCAAAAGATCAAAACAGACAGAATAGGTTTTCAAGGATTTACTCAAATATTTTGAATATAAATAGGGGTTGAAAATCTTATGTGTGGAAAATATATGTCGTGTGAGTATCTCCAAATTTTCTCAGACTTTTCTAAGGCAGAAAAGTATTTTTCCATCTAGGAATATCATTTCTGGCCTCAGAAATGGACATGCAATTAAAATAGGAAAATAATTCATAAAATAATTATTTTATGGTTTTAGCGAGCTAAAATAGTTTTAAAACCAGATCACCATCTTTGGGTGAAAGCTCTCCCGTGCTGCCAAGGACTTGTTGTGCAACCCAAAGCAGGGTTTTGAAATAATTAGAAATAAGAAAAGGATTTTGAGAATATTTAGGTAGGAAAAATATGGTTTTGATATTACACAATCAAGCATACAAGCATACAATGAAAACCATGGCACTCACAATATTGTTTTTTGAAAGTTTTAATTAACTCAGATTTTTGAACTACAGTAAAAGTGAAGTGAAAAGAGGGTGTGACAGATATTGTCAAACTACCAAAAATTCTAAGAACCTTTTATGTATACAGTTTTGAAATCCGACGCATAGTTATTTGCCATGAATTAAATCATTTTAATATCGCATCACGCAAACTAATGCAAATAGTGGGTAAAACATTTGTAAACTTGCTTGAAAGCATAATATTATTAACCTACACCAAGTTCTAGATATTTTACTTATATAAAGTTCTTTAATCGGATGCAGAGTTAATTTGTTATAGCAATGCAAAATAATGATGTTTTTCTGGAATTAAAAAAATGTCCGAGTTGATTACTAAAATAGCCTAGAGCAGAAAAAAATATATTTGGGTTGTATAATAGGCCCGAACAAAGGCATGCGCGTCGGGGAGCACTTTGACTCGCTCGGCAGGTGATAGCGGGGCCGTGCTCAGATTGGGCCTAAGAGGCCAGCTCGGGGTTGCATCACATCGCGTGGCCTAGGAGGAGGCCCGCTGGTGTCTGGGAGGCGAAGGTGGTCGGGGGCGATACTGGGCTGGTGGTTGGGCCGCGAGTGGCTGGGGCCAAGGAGGCAGGCCGGATCTGGAGCACTCACGCGGCCCACAGGCGAGGTCGAGCGCCTGGCTCCTCATTATTCCGCTCAAGCGAGCACAGGCTGGGCCAGCGGTGCTGCTGTTCTCCGGTGATCCGATGAGTGAGGAAACGACGGGGGCGGTTGGATCTAGGTAGTGGTGGCCGGATCCGACCGGCGGCGACGACAACAAGGGGCGGCGATGGTGTGCGGCGACCACGGGGCTCCTGGATACGAGAGGCAAAGGGAAGACCAGGGGAGAGAAAGAGAGAGAAGGAGGAAGATGAAGAGGTCCAGTGGCACGGGGCGTGGCCTGATCAAGGTGACATCTCTGGTGCGGTAGCATGGTTGGGGCAGCCGAGGCAACAGACAGTGAGGCTCGGGGGGAGTCACGCTCGGGCGGCGACGTCTCCCCTCGGGATCAAACGGGCCGGCTCTGGGCGTGGCAACCCGCATAGGAGGAGGGGGACAGCGGCGGCTTGTGATGGTTCGACAGTGGTGGTGCACAGAATTCGATGCATGGGGTTAGGGTTTCTAATTCTGGACGAGGGGGTTGTCTGTATATAGCACGTGTAGCTAGGGTTAGCTTATTTAGAATGTTTTCGGACCATTAGATCTCGATCGGACAGTCTCGAAGTGAAGGGAGCTAGCTGGGATTAATTTGGGCTATGTAGAGGTGGTCGGCTGAGATGAGAGGGAAATGGTGCGGACCGTGACAGAGTTTAAAAATCCAAAAACGTCTGACGAATAAACCAATGACGGTGCCGCTACGGTCGACCGTTCGGGTATCAATCGGACTCCACGGACTCCGAATGCGATGAAATTTGGCAGGCGGTCTACCTACATTACAATAAGACCGCACGCCAACTTTCAACCCATTCCGAGAATATTTTATACACACATTTAAAAACAATAATTTTGTCTATGTCACGGGCGTGTGCATGTGTGGTTGGTCTCGAAATGATCAATAACAAAATGGAGATAACTGACAACTAATAACGGATGTAGGTTTTGGAAAAGGGACGGCAACGAAGTGCCCATGCAATGCGTATGATGTGTATGATGTGATGATGAATGCGACAAACAAACAAATCACATGGCAACAATGGAATAAAAGGGGAATCTTCTGACGCGTCATTTCCGGGCTGTTACAGGAATAGACTTTAACCTTGATTCGGCCTTGAGCCAAGATCCGGCTATGGAATTCGAGGGCACGAGGGTCATCCCTCATGAACACACTTCCTACACCGAAGCCTCGAAATAGAGTTCTGTCAGGGCTCTAAGTGCCAGTCCAGCAAATCTCTCATGGTTGAATGAGACAAAGACCCAAGCCCGAAGCGCTGACTATTCAGATGAGCGGTGTCCGGCCCAGGAACTTAATGGCCATGCAGCTAGGTGCAGGGAACTTTATTCTCCACCCACCACCCACTTTGTCGCCGCCATCGAAGATCTAACCGATCTGTTAGACTTCTCTTTTGAATAAGCCCAAGATATGCACACGACTATTCAATCACTAGACCTCCCATAACGGGACGATGGACCGCCACCTCCATGTATGATGTCTAGATGATGGAAACCCCCAGGGACAAAGGTGATACAGGGAAAAGCGATGATGAAACCCCAGCCAAAAACAACGGTGCCGAACCTGTCAAACACCGTCGCCAGCACAAAAAGCCTAAAGCTCGTAAGGGCAAGGAAAGGAATGCAGTCAGAGGGGAAAACACAAATCCAAAGGATATGGAAAATCTCGCCGAATCCCCAAAACCTTCGGACCCCGCATATGACCTCGATTTACGAGGATACATGGATATAGACCATCCTGAAGATCTCGATGACTCCAAAGACAACAACTACGTCCCTCCAATCGAGGAGGATGAGAGCATGGGAGACGAAGATTTTATTATCCCCGAACACCCATTTGATCAGTAAGTGTTCACGCAACAGCTCATTGCACTGTTCGGAGCCTTAAGATAAAGAAAATACAGCTCAATACCGAAAAAGACTCCATTAATGAAAGATGGACCAAAGTCTTGGTTGCTGAAGAAGGGTATGGCTAGGAGCGACAGGGGCAAACCAAGAGTTACCCACGTCAATGCCTGTTACCAGAATTCTAAGACGAGGCATTGGAGCCTGCACCACCTAGATTCGCACAAGATGATCAACCATATCGTCCTCCTCAAGGACGGGACAAGCAAAAGGAACCAGTTCAACCCAAATACCGATATGATTTGCGGCAGGAAATTAAGTCTAAAGCAGAACAAACCAAATCCATTTACGGATCCAGAAGTCACACTCTCGCAAGAAAGAACATGTACCAAGCTCGTCCCAACCAGAACGATGGATTTCGGGACACGCAACATGGTACAACCTCGATCAATCTCCAGCATGACATAACTCGGATAAGGGGAGCCGCTCACCCAATGTGCTTCATGGATGAGGTAATGCGACATTAGTTCCCCGAAGGGTTTAAACCCGTAAATATCGAACAGTACGACAGGACGACACATCCGGCTGTCTGGATCGAGGATTTCCTCCTTCATATTCACATGGCTCGCGGACATGATCTCCATGCCATCAAATACCTACCACTCAAGATCAAAGGCTCGGCTAGGCACTGGTAGAACAACCTCCCAGAAAACTCCATTGGGAGTTGGGAGGATCTTGGAGATGCCTTTCGAGATAACTTTCAACGTACTTATGTTTGGCCACCTTGGTCCAATGACTTAAGCCACATAATCGAGCAGCCTGATGAGTCATCCCGACAATTTTGGAACAAATTCCTCACAAAGAAAAATCAGATTGTTGATTGTTCGGACGCTGAGGCAATAGCTTCCTTCCGCAACAATATATGGGATGAATGGTGTGCCCGGGCACTTGGACAAGAAAGGCCAAGGAAAATGGCCGCCCTTACCTCCATTATGACCCGCCATTGTGCGGGTGAGGATACTTGGCTGGCTTGGTAGAATAGCCCTCCCTCAAACCCTGGGACTTCTACAATCTGGGACAGCAATGGGAAGCCATGACACAACACGAATAAGCGTCAGCGCAACAGCAGTGAGGACTATGACACGGTGGTCAATGCCGAATTTAGCAATTCCAGGCCCGGACCAAAGAAGAAACCTTTCAAGGGAAATTGGGACGGGCCGACCGCGTTGGACAAAATACTCGAGAGGCCCTGCCAGATACATGGCACTCAAAATAAGCTTGTTATGCCCATCAACCGTAACTGTTGGGTGATCAAAGCGACGGGTAAGAGCATGGTCGAATATCAGGCCAAGAGCCCACGGAGTGAGGACGATGAAGAGCCTCGTTGCTCGGACAACAAGGGCGAAAACTATTTTCCCCGTGAAGTAAAAACGGTGAACATGATTTATGTCACCCACTTACCCAAAAAGGAGAGAAAGTGTGTGCTTCGGGACGTATATGCGGTAGAGCGAGTAGCCCCGAATTACAATCCTTGGTCTACATGTACGATCCCCTATGACCGCACGGACCACCCCACCAGTATTCAGCATGGGGGTCAGCGACCTTGGTACTCGATCCCATCATTAACGGGTACCACCTCACATGAGTCCACATGGATGGGGGTAGCAGCCTTCATCTTATTTACAAAGATACAATGTGGAAAATGGGTATTGATCCAGTGCGAATCAAACCCGATGAGACCACATTCAAGGGAGTAATTCCTAGCGTCGGAGCTCGCTATTCAGGCACGATAACCCTATAGATAGTGTTCGTCTCACCTGACAACTTTTGCAGCGAGGATTTGATCTTCGACATCATTCCTTTCCACAACGAGTACCACGCACTCCTTTTTCATACGACATTCGCTGGCTTTAAAGTCGTTCCCCATTATGCATACCTCAAGCTGAAGATGCAAGGACCTAAAGGTGTTATTACAGTCAACGGTAACACCGAATGTTCCCTTCGAACCGAGGAACACAGTATGGTCTTAGCAGCAGAAGTGCAGGCTCATGACATGACTCCCAAGCCAAAGGTATCCGTCAAGGAGCATAAACGGGCTCGTGCCCCGCCACAGTCACATACCACGGTAGGTAAATAGGGATACACTCCTCATAGCATCACCCTTCCTCTAGCAAAGTATGTACCTGGAAGACACAACTTTGTGCTCAAAATACCATGGGAAGCCATGAGGATTAATAATATAAGACTTAATGTACGGATAAACCAAACCTTTGGAAGTACAGTCTTCGGACATATATAGGTACCATTAAGGACTGATCTGTATGTCAAGCACACATACACATCGGCGGCTTCTCAAGACCACTATTGATCACAAGAGTTGTTCATCGAAGTTCTCTCCTGTCGAAGGAATATTCTCCGACGAATAAAGGTGCAGACGTGCAGCAGGGTGCTTATAGGAAAATCAAGCTAGTCACACGCAACTCTGTGTAAACATCTACTCTCTACTCTTTTATTCATCTATACATATACAGCTTCTTGTGAAGTTCGAATTATACAATTCATAATTCTTCGGAAGTATGGAACGCTCTTGTTATTTATGAGCTTTGCAATGGTTTCTTGCTTCCTACTTTTCCCGAATTGCTTCTCGAACACCTATACAAGTTTTTTACACACATATCGGCTGAGTTAAAGGGGACTTGGTCGTCACAACGACCCCTTTTGAACCGTTACATTACTATTTGGCATTTCACGAGTGCGGCGTCTTGGATATGTGTTATATGCATCAATTCGGAATTATGTCTTTGGTCAAATGTTGGGTTTCCCCACTCATGTGTGTACCCATTTATGTTCTGCTACTTCAGCTAAAAGGGTAAAGGGAGAACCGATGTGATTGTATTTCCTGTTAGTCTAGTTAAGTTCCTTAGTGGAGAAAGCTGAAAACGGACCGGCATGATGAGCGAGAGTTGGTTTGCGATCCGAAGACAAGTGTTAAACTACGAACCGTTAGGGGTTCATCGCTTCGTGTGAAAGGTTTGAAGTCATTCAATCCAAGTGATTGTAGGTTTTTACACCACGGCATAAGACGAATATCACAAAATTTTTGGAAGGGTTTCACTTAGCACCCACGGTCAAGCTCTTATGGCTAAATGAAAGCATTAAAGCCAAATAGTCTGATTGCCTGGTTTTCTCCCACATTACCGCCTTAAGGGTGCGAAGACGTTGGCTAAGGGTAACTATGCGAAAGCTGAAAACACCCTCCTAGAATCTGGAGGGGGGCTGAGGCCAGCGACTGGAAACTTTCAATATCACAATAACCAAAACAAGAGTTGCAATTTAAAGACATGGTCTACCATGCAAAAATTAGAACCCGTTGTATTATACAACCACTTTTACATGATAGCATCTAATAATCAAATACTATGTCATTAGAGCATAGTGCCTCTATAGCTCAGGCACCTTCCATAACAGTGGAGAAATACCATTCAGGGCGCGTGTACTCTTTCCGAGGCGGTGGAGGTGCGGTGGCCATCTTCAGGGGCTCTAACTTCGGCAAATGCGTCATTGTTTTCGCAAAGGACATACGAGCTCCTTCGATGCAAACTGAACGCTTCGAGACATTGATTCGAGGTGACATAACAATTAGGTTTTGAACCAAGCGAAAGTAGCTATTGGGCAACGGTTTGGCTCACTACAACGTGATGCACAAGTCCTTCATGGCAGGCTCAGTCATCTTGTGCAGCTCCATCAGCTGCTTCAACTGATCAGATGCGAGTTGAGGATGCTCCCGATTTCCGAACTATGCTGAGAAGAGCCTTTGTTGTGCCGCGCCCTCCTGAGAAGCATAGTACTTCTCAACCTCTGCCACACTCTTCGGCAGATCAGCAATCACACGTGGAGAACTCCATATTCGGTTAAGAGATACAAATCTTCACCTGCCAAAGGCACATTGTAGTAAATATCGCTTACCAGCCATGATTTTCTTGATCTGATGGACCTCCTTCTGGAGATTGTGTGCCTCCTTCCGCGCAACCTGGAGCGCGGAGGTGACCAATGTCAGTTCGGTCGATTTTTCTTTTTATTTCTGCTCAAGGGCCTCATTCTTCGCGATGGCCTCCTTAAGTTCTTGTTGAACTTCCCTGACTGGCCTCACATTTATCCTTGATAGCTTTTACATGTATGACCGCTCCCCTCTGTTCATCGCCCTCTTGTTTGGCTTGGCCTAGTTCATCTTTGAGCCGATCAACGTCAGGAGCAGCAACTGTGATAGTCATTTGGATAACACTAATTTAGAGACAAATATTGCAAATAGTTGAATAAGAGAGCTAAAGCTTGCACACTTACTTTGAGCGTCTTCAAAATGCTTGTTTTTGCGATCCATCTCCTCTTCAGAAACTTTTAGTTTCTGGTTCATCTCCTCCAACTCTATATAGTTGGGGGTTGCGGCTAATGTAGAGGCCTGCGAAATAACATATTTTGTTAGTTTTTAGATTCTTTCAGAATCTTTTGTCCAAAGTGCGTTCTCATCAACCCACCAGAGCCTTGGGGGCTACATGCACTGTTTCTGAATCATTCTAACCCCCACATGAGTCTTTGAAACTCACAAAGGGCTTGGGGGCTACTCAGCATAATAGAACTTTTAGACAATGGATAATCGCAAATGGAAACGTATGCGGATTACCTTGATGCCTGCTAGTAGTGCGTTGAAAGCTCCTTTCAGACCGTTATCAACAGACTGAATGCTTTGCAAAACCGCACTCAGATGAGTGCGGCATTCTTCTAGGACGGAAGGATCATTCAGACCTTTCTCCCTTAGGTTTTGCCACCCAGTTCAGAATGGCTCCGTCGTGGATGGCTCTGAGTGTGCCATAGTAGTCTTCCTTTGCGGAGAGACTACTACTGCTGAATCGGAGGGGGAAGACCCTCGGGAGTTGTCTTCGGAGGAGACCCAAAGGGTCCAGACCCTCCCTCCTTTGTCGCCAGGGCGAGTTAATCCTCGTCATCCTTTGTGGCCAAAGTGTTGGCCTCGTCCATAATATAGTCACCCCCGGTGATCGTATCTGGCACAGGGGACCTCCTGGATACCACATCCCCAGTCCCCTCGGCTACAGGGGAGGTGTGTGAGGCGAGACGGTCCCGCTTTCAGCCAGATTGGCTAGTAGGGAATCCCCCTCTGAAACTTGATCGGTGGGAAAATCACGTTGTGGGATGTAATGTGGAATGTTAGCCTAATTTGAACCGCGGAAATTATAGGGAAGGTATACTCGGATTTTTTGTACATGCCTTCTGGCTTGGGCTTTCACCCCGAGCGTCCTTCGAGGGACTGGTGCCTCATCCGCGGACTCCTCATCCGAGTCTGGAATGTCATCGAAGAGGGCCATAGGGTCCCTACGTGGATTCTTCGAGGCAACAGGAGCTTGATCTCCCTTGGCATCTTCGGACGTCGCTCTCTTTTTTCGTGTAGGAGGAGTCACTTAACTCCTCCTCATCTTCCTCATCCTCTCCCTCCATGTGGGAGGGAGCCAGTGCCTCTTCGGACTTAGTGTCTGGGGACCCTTCGACCGAAGACCGTCCCGGATCTTCTTCTTCCCCTTCTTCCATTCCTCCTTCTCCCTCGGAGCCGTATACGACTTCTCTACCATCATGGCCACCATCTGATGGGTCATGACATCCTCGAGGAAAGGCGTCAGGCATTTAAACCGTCCAGATTTCTTTACCCAGATCTGGGGTATTGGGGGAGGAAGGGGTGAGTGCCTTGTTAAAAGGAAGGGATGAAATTTAAAAAATATGGTAAAGACATTACCGGTCCAGCTGGATTGACGAGGGAGAGGCCTTTGTCTTCCTCCTTGTCAGGCCAAGTCTTTTGTGACTTGAACAGTGCTATCCACAGCTTCTCGAGTGTGGTACGAGCTCCGCACCAGGACAGCCGCAATGTTCGGATTCTCCACATCATATTCCCACATCGGTATGGGACGGTACTGGTAGGGGAGAAGGCCGTGATGCAGCATCACCTGAACCATGTTGGTGAGGTCGATTCTCTCCATTAGATCGGAGATCCTCTTCATGATCTCCTTCACCTCCACGGCCTCCCCCCATTCTAGGTCCTTTCCTGTCTAGGACACGAGGTGAGTGGGGGGAGCCAGATCTGAATGCAGGAGGAGCTGCCTCGCATGCGCTGCGCGGCTCAGTGATGTAGAACCACTCCTTCTGCCATGACTTGATGGTGTCGATGAATGTGCCCTTTGGCCTTGTAGCCCTATTGAGCTTGCCAATCATCACCCCTCCGCAGTGAGCCTGCTTGCCGTTAACAACCTTGGGCTTGACGTTGAGAACCTTCAGTGACAGGTTGAAGTGAGGTTGGACCTGCAAGAAGGCCTTGCAGACTGTGATGGAAGTGGAAAGATGGGTGATGGAGTTTGGGGGGAGATCGTGGAAGTCAAAACCATAGTAAAACATGATCCCCCGAACAAATGGGCGAATGGGAAAACTTAAGCCTCTAATGAAATGAGGAAATGAAAACTACTCTTTCCCCATCTCTAGGAGTGGAGATAACCTGGTCCTTCTCAAGCGCATGGTGGGCTATGTTCTATGGAAGATAGCCGCAACTCTTCATCTCCAAAATGTGTTTTTTAATGACGATGGTGAGCGAGATCTAGGGTGCATGAGGAGGCCGAGGTGACGGTTTTCACCTTTTATAACTCGCCAGAATACCGAAGGCCTCGCAGATACACCATAAACTCAGTCACTTACAATTAAAATCGTGATTATGGGTGCGTGGGATAAACCCAAACCATAAACCATATCCCTAGAAAAGGGGGGAACGATCTCCATGATGGGACGTGTCAATAAAACGGTCTCGAACTGCTCGTTCAAAAAAATGGGCCCTAGCCAACCGCCACCTTTCAACTTAGAAAAGATGCCACTCGTAGTTAAATGGTAGGCCTAGGAATATATATATATATATATATATATATATATATATATATATATATGTCTATGTGTTTAAAGAAGAAGGAGTCATATGTAGCCGAACTATCTTCGGTTAAAGGAAAAAAGGAGGAACTCACCTCCCACGCCAAAGCTCTCGTGGCGTCATCAACGGAGGAAGATTTCCGCGTTGGAGGCTAGTTCGGGGGCTACCGAGGGAGTCCGGGTTTAGGGGGTCCTCGAGCTGCCTACCTATCCTCATGGGTCGAATCCTCTCACATGTTCGACCATCGACATAAGTAATGGACTGGAGATGGACTCTTCCGAAGACCTAGCGTGTAATACACGGAGATGTAGTAATCGGCATATTACTTCTACGTTGTAACCGACCTTGTGTAAGCCCTGACACCCCTAGAGTCTATATAAGCCAAGGGGTCATAGCTCGTAGGATACATCAAGCTCATTACTATTAGGGTTTAGACCACAACATTGATCTCGTAGTAGATCAACTCTATACTCTTTACTACCTCATCAACAACAACAAGAGCATGAACCTCCATCAAGAAGGCCCGAAACTGGGTACAACACTGTCTCCGTAGTCTCTTGTTACCATCGATCCTAGATCCATAGTTCGGCCCCCCTACTCGAGATCGGACGGTTTTGACATCGACACCTGCCGCGGTATCAAATCCCGGTACGATCCTCCTCAAAAAGTGTGTTACTCTCTTTATTTGTTCTTGAAAGGTAATTATTTTTTCTACTAGAAGATTTACAAAAATACTTTCTTTTAGGTATTTGTTCTTGATGTTTTGTTTCTGTTGAGGATAGGTTATTTATAGGGAAACTATTTCCTGGTTGCTTTGACAAATTTTATTGTTTTGACTTTTGTCTTAAGTATTTCCTTCATCACAACACTAGGGTGTTTATTACTTGCTTTTGCTTCTTGATTGTTTGAATGATTGCAAGCAAGATTTGCTAGATTAAATACTTATGAATGCCATGTTTGATTATAATAGATTTGATCGGAGAGTGACGAATAGTTTTGTCAATTTATTTCTAAGAGCGATATTATCTTCATCAACCTTAGCAGGCAAGTTCACGTTGACCATTTGTGTACCTATATTTTACTTGGATGTAGTGTCACATTTTCAACAATCCCTCCAATCCGGATATTAAATCATGTAGTTGAGTATAATGCATGAGGTAGGAACCCACCACCCTATTATCAAGCCTCTAGACTTTATTTATTTTTAGAAGCTACGCTTTAGTATACGAGGTTGGTATGAATGTTCGGGAGTGGTGTGAGAAGGAGGACTCTACGTCTAAGCCGACTATTCCAAGAGATAAAATAATTTGGGTGGTATGCTTTTCCTGTCAACAAAAATGACTAAAAGTTCCCAATATCTTCCATGCTAAACAAATCATACGCGGTTCCCAAACTGAAAATAAAGTTTATTCCCTTTTCCATCATTCTTTCACACTCTATGGCTAGTCGTGTAATCGGGTATCGTCCATACCAACACTTTCCAAGGAATTTATTCACTCACAACATAAAATAAATTTTCTTTGCATTTAGGGACTAGGCATCCCTATTACCGCCATACTCTCGTGCAATGACAAGTGAATAAACACTCATCCTGAGAATAACCTATTTAACATGGAGGATACCGGCCACCCCTCGCCGCTTCAAGAGCGATACAGGCACACAAAACAGAAGTTTATTTTGAACATTACAGTTGGCACTTGCAAATTTACTTAGAACGGCACTGAAATATTGCATATAGGTAGGTAGGGTGGACTCATTTGGCACAACTTTGGGTTTAGGATTTGGACGCACAAGAAGTATTCCCGCTTAGTACAACTGAAGGCTAGCAAATAGATTGAGAAGCGCCCAACAAAGGAATGAAAACCATCATAAGCGAACATTAAACATAACTTACATTGAATAATGCAACACAAGTAGGATGTAATTTCACAGCATAATTATTGACTTCGTGTGCATGCATAGGTAATCACAAACCTTAACACCAATATTCTTGCTAAAGCATAATTACTCATCAACATAACTCACATATCACTATGTTCATATCGCAAAACTATTGCAAAGAATCAAGTTTATCATCGAATGATCTTCATGAAAGTTTTTTATTATATCTCCCTTGGATATCTATCACTTTGGGACTAATTTAATTTAAAGAAAATTGCCATTGCAAATAACAAGTTCTCAAACAAATATAAGTGAAGAACAAGAGCACAAGTTTCTTTATAAAATTAACTCTCAAAATAATATAAGTGAAGCAAGAAAGGATTTCTTCAAAATTGCTACTAACTCCCAAAATAGTCTAACTGAATCATGATAGCAAATTTCTTCAAAATAACAGCACCACCATGCTCAAAAAGATATAAGTGAAGCACTAGAGCAATTCCATGGCTCTAAAAAATTTAAGTGAAGCATAAAGAGGGATTCTAACAAATCATAGCATAATTTGGCTCTCTCAAATAGGTGTGTCCAGCAAGGTTTGTTATGAAAAACTAATAAGCAAAGCAAGAAAAGACTCATATAATACAAGACGCTCCAAGCAAAACTCATGATATGTGACGAAAAAAATATAGCTCCAAGTAAAATTACCGATGGTTGTTGGAAGAAAGAGGGGATGCCTTCCAGGCCATCCTCAAGCTTAGTTCCTTGGTACTCTTTGGATATTTCCTTGGCTACCATGGGGCATCCCGAACCTTAGGCTTTTATCACTCATTACTCCTTCATCCATCGTGCTCTCACCCAGAACTTCAAAACTTCAATCACACAAAACTCAACAAAACCTTCGCAAGATCCGTTAGTATAAGAAACCTAAACTTTACTTTAGGTAGTATTGAAAACCTATTCCAATTTTGTTTTTTCATTATACCAACTGTATTCTCACTTTGACATGGCTTACATCCCCCTGATACAAACCATATACTCATGAAAATAAGCACACAATTTAAAGAAAACAAAATTTGTCAAAAACATAACAGTCTGTAAAGATTCGTGCACCTCTAAAAATTCTGAACAATTAGGATTTTGTACGATATTTGTATGTAAATCTTGTGTAAAAAATTTAGACACTTTCGTTGCTTCATTAATTTTTAAAAATTATTCTACTAGACGCAAAACTTTCTGTTTTCCAACAAGATCAAAGCAACTATCACCCAACATGATCGCAAAGGATTTACTTGGCACAAACACTAACTAAAACATAAAAACACAATCGTAACAGTAGCATAATTGTGAAAACACTCAAGAATAGAAAGAAAAGGTGAAAAATAAATTTTATTGATTGGGTTGCCTCCCAACAAGCTCTTTCTTTATAGCCATTAAGATAGGCTTGAGATTTTATTGATGATCACATGAAAGATAGTAGCTGAAACACAAAAAGAGCATCATGTAGCATAAGACAAACACATTTAAGTCTAAATACTTCCTATGGATAGGCATTTCGTAAGCAATTAAATTATTAAGAAAAGAAATATCTATCATATTCATGGAAGAAGAAAGAAACAATAGTAATCTCAACATGAAGAGACATAATTTAGTAACATGACTATTTCTCTGACCATATTTCCCTCTCTCATAATAATTACATGTAGGATAATATTCAAATTCAACAGTATAGCTATCACATAAAATATTCTCTTCATGATCCACATGCATAAAAGTCTTATAATCTTCCAACGTAGTGGGATTAACATTAACTAAAGCCATGACCACTCCAAACCCACTTTATCGAAAAATTCACGAGATGGATAATTCTCCAAAATAGTGGGATCATTATTACGTAAAGTTGACACTCTTACAAACGAACTTTAAATACTATTGCAAACATTATTACCAATATCCTATTCATCATGAGGATTGAATAAGTTTTCAAGACAATAAGAAGCATCACCCAATCATGATCATTACAGTGAGTAGTGGACATGACAAAATTACCATACCCAATCTTGTAGTTTTGCATATTATTAGCACAATTGAAATTAATAAATTTATAATGTTATCATCACAATCATGCTTTTCATTTAAGTATATATCATGAATCACTTTATAAATTTCTTCTTTTAACACTTCATCACAATATTCAGATTCACGATTTTCAAGCAAAATTTCACAAAAATAATCAAGAGCACTCAACTCACTAGCAATTGGTTCAAGATAATTAGATGTTTTGAAAAGATTAGCAAGTGGATGAGGATCCATATGTCTTTAATTTTACTGTTTATTTTTCTGTTTTCGAGTGTTGACATGAAGGCATTAGAAGCAAGCAAGCCAGAAGAAGGCAAACGGAAATGAGGCAAATAAAAAGGCAAATTTTATTGAAGCAGGGGAGAGGAAAACGAGAGACAAATGGCAAATAATGTAGTATAAAGGAGATGAGAGATTGTGTGGGAACCTGATAGATCTTGACTTGATCTTCCCCGGCAACGGCCCAGAAATCTTGACTCCTTGCCGATTGTGTTACTTTCCCTCCAAGCTTAATGGGTGATGTAGCACAGCGACGACAAGTATTTCCCTCAATTATGAAACCAAGGTATCAATCGAGTAGGAAGATCCACAAGACTATGTAAGCACTACCTGCACACAAATAACAAATCCTCGCAACCCTACGTGTGTAGGGGTTGTCAATCCCTCGTGGATAAAATAAAACGGTAAAAGGATAGATTGATATATGCAAATAAAGTAATGGTAAATAATATAAAATAGAAGGTATTATTCAGTTATCAATAATATAGATTTGAAAATAAAAGAGCAAATAAATTGGAAATGCGAATAGAAAAATAGATCTTGCAAATAGATGATATATAAAATTGACCCGGGGGCATAGGTTTCACCAGTGGCTTCTCTCGAGAAAATAGCAAAGAGTGGGTAGACAAATTATTGTTGGGCAATTGATAGAAGAGCGAATAATTATGACGATATCCAAGACAATGATCATGTATATAGGCACCACGTCCAAGACAAGTAGACCGACTCCTGCCTACATGTACTACCATTACTCCACACATCAACCGCTATCCAACACGCATCTAGTGTATTAAGTTCATGGAGAAACAGAGTGATGCTTTAAGAATCATGACATGATGTAGACAAGATCTACTCATGTAGTAATAGACCCCATTGTTTTATCCTTAATAGCAACGATACATGCATGTCATGTCTCTTTCTGTCACTCGGATTGAACCCATCACAAAGCACCTCTTCCCATTGCAAGATAAAAAGATCGAGTTGGCTAAAAAAACCAAAATATTGGAGAAGAAATACGAGGCTATAATAATCAAGATGTATGTAATTTCATAGATCCGATCATAAACTCACAATTCATCAGATCCCAACAAAAATACCGCAAAAGAAAGAGTTACATCAAATAGATCTCCAAGAGACCATTATATTGAGAAGCAAAACGAGAGAGAAAGCCATCTAGCTACTACTTACAAACCGTAGGTCTGATATGAACTACTCATGCATCATGGGAGGAGCACCAATGAGGATGATGAACCCCTCCATGGCCGTGTTCCCCTCCGGCAGGGTGCTGGAGCGGGCTCTAGATTGGATCTCGTGGCTTCTGGAATTGTGACGCCTGAAACGATTTTTTGTCGGCTTCTCTAGAGTTTTAGGAATATTGTGGTATTTATAGAGCTTACTGGCGGTGGAGGAGGTGCCCGAGGCCCCCACTACCCACCACAGCACGCTAGGGGCCCAAGGCGCGCCCTGGTGCCTAGTGGGCCACCTCGACCTCCCCTGGTTGGCTTCCTTGGACTTAAAGTTTCCTTCTGGCCCAGAAAATCTACAAAAAATTTCATGGCATTTGGACTTCATCTGATATTGATTTTTGTGAAGGAAAAACAAGCAAAATAGCAATTGGCACTAGGCACTATGTCAATAGGTTAGTCCCAAAAAATGATATAAAGTTTCTATAAAATGATTACAAAATATCCAAGAATGATAATATAACGGCATGGAACAATCAAAAACTATAGATAGGTTGGAGACGTATCAAGTTCCGAAACCGCTTCGGCGTGTGAGGATTTGTTCGACTACATTGGTTCGTCTACTACACGGATTCGTTCATCTTCCAAGTGGGATCTGACGCAAGATGACCATTCCCCTGAATACCACTACTATCATTGCTATGCTAGTTGTGTCGCTTCTATCGTTATGTATCGTTACCTACCAATTAAATATCAGCCTCACAACATTGCCTTGAAAAGCCTCTAACCCCTCCACATCCTAGCAAACCTTTTTTTTTGTAATGTTACCACTTGCTCGGTCTTCTTATAATGTTGCTAGTTGCAGGTTGATGACGAGCTGATGAATATACTTCTCGCCCCTCGTTGGTTACCCCAAGTGGAAGGTGAAAAGGATCGAGATGGACCTAGAGGGGGGGGGGTGAATAGGTACAAATCCAAATTTTAATAATTACTTAGCAATTTTAGGCAAAAGTGCGGAATATGAGTGTAAGCCTAATAATTGCTATGAAAAGGAGTAAGCTATTTAGAGTGAAGTAAGGCAAGCGGTAAACAACAATCAAATACAAGTACGTAATAAGGATTAACACAAGTAGAGAGTTAGGGTTAGGAATAACCGAAACTCCAAGAGAGACAAGGATGTATCCGATGTTCACTTCCTTGGAGGGAAGCTACGTCACCGTTAGAGGGGCGGATGTTACCACGAAGGCACACCAACGCCACGAAGGCTCACCCTATTCTCCCTTTGAGATAACTCCACGAAGGCGTTTCTCAACCACTAGTGGTAAGCCTTGAGGTGGCTTCCAAACCTTCACAAACTTTCCGGGGGATATCACAATGGTTTGATTCCTCTCCGAAGACTCCTACCGCCTAGGAGTCTCCAACCTCCAAGAGTAACAAGATCACGGGGATTGCTCAAAACTTGCTCAAATCACAAATCACTTTGGTGGGAAGGAGCAGAGGGAGACGATCTATCTTTTGATTGGAACAACACTCAAAGGGACTCACAAATGCTCTTGGGATCTAGGGTTTGGTGTAGACAAGAGTGAGTGAGAGGAAAGGTGTTCTTGGTTGTATTCTAGCTGTGTTGAACACCCTTTCCCGAGGTGGGAGAAGAGTATTTATAGTGGGGAGTCAAATCAAGCCGTTGGGGGCACATTAAGTCACACATGGTCCGGACGTCCGACAGTTGCCGGACGTCCGGGCGTCCACAAGGGGTCGGACGTCCGACAGGGGTCGGTCGTCCGAGGCCTGAAGATACGACTGAACCTATTTTGAATTTATCAGCGACCGGACGTCCGGAGACGTCCGGAGAGGACGTCCGACCCTCGGATGTCCGGAGGAAGCCGGATTTCCGAGTTATATGACTTACAAACTTCTGGTGAAGGGCTGCGGATTTCCAAAGCCAGCCGGTCGTCCGGCCCTCGGACGTCCGGAGGGAGCCGGATGTCCGAGGCAACAGACCTGTTTTGAACTGAGAACATAGTGGAGAGTATGAGGTACTGGATATGAGAGTAAAGATGTGGTATGAGCAAGTTCATCGCAAAACCTGTGATACCCTCTTAATAGTGCGGGATCCCTATACTCAATATTAGTAAACTCAAAAGACTAGTCTACATCATCTTTTTTAATCCCGAGCCTTCTCGAAATAAAAATCCCCAATCTTTTCACACAACCTTTGCCACATAATTCTCAATCTACTAAAGTACTTGCCATCCTAAGATACACTCAACAAATAGGATTAGTTTCCTATGTATGTGTTGTCATTAACACCAAAAGACGATTAGGAGCATAGCATGCACTTTCAGAAGGTGGAGATGTAGACAGCAGCAAGTTTCCCTTACATGCAGACTGTAAGGTTTATCAAACCAGGAGGACTCCGAGGATCAACAAGTAGGTGTTCGTTGCCCTGCCGCAAGCAGAAGACGTGGACCTACACACACAAATAAATTTGCTCCCAACGAGTACAGAGAGGTTGTCAATCTCTCCGGCCTTGTAATTTGCAAAGGATCAAAACACAAGAGGGAATAGTGATAGTGATTGCAACGGAAAAGTAAATGAAAGAAGTAAATGATGGTGGCGTAAGCAATGGTGGTGATATGGACCGGAGTCACATGATGTTCACTAGTGATGTCTCTCTCCCAAAATATGATGAACAACTACACTTGGGTAAACAAATTACAGCTGGGCAATTGACAGAACTGTGAACGCACTCCAATGCTAATTATGCTACTTGAAAGTTAGAGGCTCAATAGTAATGGGCAGTATGCCAAGACAAGTGGACCGTTCATTCATCAGCATATACTTACTAATCATCCACCTTGTGATATCTATCGAGAACATCTCGCTGATATTAAGTTGCGAGCCCCACCCAAAGTGTAAACTCAAAGCAACGAACAACTGCATTAACGAACTATGCGTAAGGTAAACAATCCTTGCAACAGTCGTCACAAGCACCGTTGTTTTCTCCCTGGTGGCAATAGCACATCCCCTAGTCTCATGTTTCTATCACTCAAGATAGACATCAGGGGGCATGAACCAACAATCATGCATAACGCTCCCTCTTGGAGTTGCAATCTACTACTCGGCCAAAGCAATAAAGAGCAATGGAGAACATGCATGAATAACTAAAGAACATAATATAAAAGGATAATCAAATATATAACTCATAACTATCTGAACATAATCTCATAATCCATCGGATCCCAACAAACCCAGCATAGAAATAGCATGAAAATTATGTAGGGCAGCTCACAAGGGCCAATCATTGAAGCACAAGATTGGAGAGAAGACATCACATAGCTACTGATCATGGACTCATGGTCCAAGGATGACTACTCACGGCACGTCCGGGAAGCGTCGATGGCGGGGAGAAGCTCCCGGAGGTCGATCCTCCCTCTGGCAGGGTGCCGGGAAGAGGTCTCCTGATGCTCCCGTTCTCTGAAGCGCTGCGGCGGCGGGACGATGGAGAAATTCGCGATTCTGGATGTGATGGAAGGGTTTCCTCTCGGAGGAGTAAATATAGGCCAAACGAGGGCGTTATAAGAGGTGGGGCCCACCCAAGCGGAATGTGGGCGCGGCCAGGGGCTAGGCCAAGCCGGGAGGTCGCTTGGGCAGCCCCTGGCCCCCCTCTGGACCATCTTCGGTGAACTGGAAGCTTCCGTCATGCTAATTTTTATATATTTTTCTTGGGATTTTGGGGCTTCAGAAAATTGGGTAAAAGCCCCTGCAAAAAAGACATCAGCAGACAAAAACTGGCACTTGGTCCACTGAGCTAGTAGGTTAGCCCAAATATGTGTAAAAAGATATAAAAGTGTAGCAAAACATATAACAATATCACCCAAAAGATCATGGAACAAGCAGAAGTTATAGATACGTTTGGGACATATCAACATCCCCAAGCTTAATTCCTGCTCGTCCTCGAGTAGGTAAATAATAACACAAATGATTTATGTGGTGACATGCTAACACACATATAAGAACTTCAAAGTAAAGCAAGTAAGATATGCAATTCAAGTCAAGACAATAACAAGAAAGAGTCTATATCTAGTATTGAGTATAGCAAAGTAAGAACATAAAGGTGCAAGAGCTCTCGTTGTCCGTGACTCTAATGTCTCCAAATGGTGTTTGCGTGCAAGAAGTGGGAGATGGGTTTAGAGCATAAAATATATTTTTCATTGAGAACTCAATCTACTAAACTTCTCACTTGGTCTCCTTCGGAATCTTATTTTGACTCATCCCTAGACCACTAGTCAGGCACAAGTCAAAATGATCCTCTCCCTTTTGACTTTGAGCTCTCATGCAATGGATGAGCGCAAGCAAGGTATGTTGGCACTTAGGATGGCAAAGAGAATAATGATGGGGAAGGAAGACAAAAAGGGTGTGAAAGCCTCACATCAATGAGGATAACCATAGGCGAGAGAAAGTCAAATGATAGATATGATGTGAGGAGTAGGGATTGCCATGCAACGGATGTACATATGAGCTAAGGTAAGCTCTCCAATAGAACTAGTGGGGTGCATCCAACTTGCTTGCTCATGAAGACCTAGAGCTCATTTGAGGAGGCTCATCATTGGAATATGCAAGCCAAGTTCTATAGTGTAAGGGTCCCCACATAGTTATGCATGAATGATAATCTCTATGTAGTACAAATATAGCAATGGAGTACGAGTGTGGATCTTTCAAAAGGAATAGTAGTGTTTCCCCCTTCTCTCTTTTTTTTCTTTTTTTCTTTTTTCTCTTTATTTTATTTTTTGTTGACCTCTTTGGCTCTTTCTATTTATCTCTCATTTGTCCTCTTTGGGATCTTTTCCTCACTTAAGGGCAACACTCTATATTTTACAAGAATAAAAAGAAGATCATCACACTTTATAAGAAGTACTCAACATAAAGACAAGTGAAAACTATCATGATGTATGCAAAACTATGCCTCTGCCAGTGTAGCAGGATATGCAATGATACTAGCGCGTCATGTAGCAATAATAAGGGCAAGGCCCAACTAGCATGCGGCTCCTCGAACAAGCAAAAGCATGTATGACATGAAGATCAAGTCATGAGATGGTGGATGTTGCATGGCATTGTATCTCGGAAAGGCTATGGAAATGCCTTAATAGGTAGGTGTGGTGGCTGTTTTCAGGAAAGATATAATGAGGCTTATGATGACAGAGCGTATTGATACGTCTCCAACGTATCTATAATTTTTGATGGTTCCATGTTATTATCTTGTCAACTTTGGATGTTTTATATGCATGAATATGCTATTTTATATCTTTTTTTGGACTAACCTATTAACTCAGTGCCAAGTGCCAGTTTCTGTTTTTTCCATGTTTTTGACCCTTTTTCAGACGGAGTCCAAATGGAATGAAACTTTACGATGATTTTTTTGGACCAAAAGAGACCCCCGAAGCTTTGGAAGAAGGCCAGAAGAGCCACGAGGGAGTCACAAGCCCATGGGGCACGGCCTACCCCCTGGTCGCACCGTGTAGGCTTGTGACCCCTCGTGGGCCCAACTGACGCAATTCCACTGCCATAAATTCCTATAAATTCATAAACCCCCAGAAAGGAACCTAGATCGGGAGTTCCGCCGCCACAACCCTCTGTAGCTACCAAAAACCAATCTGGAGCCCGTTCCGGCACCCTGTCGGAGGGCGAATTCATCTCCGATGGCCATCTTCATCATCCCAGCGATCTCCATGACGAGGAGGGAGTAGTTCTCCCTCGGGGTTGTGGGTATGTACCAGTCGCTATGTGTTTGATCTCTCTCTCTCTCTCTCGTGTTCTTGAGATGTCTTGATCTCGATGTACCGTGGGCTTTGCTACTGTAGTTGGATCTTATGATGTTCTTCCCCCTCTCCCTTCTTTTAATGAATTGAGTTTCCCCTTTGAAGTTATCTTATCGGATTGAGTCTTTGAGAACACTTGATGTATGTCTTTCACGTGTCTATCTGTTGTGATCAACGTGTGGGTTTGTGGCAATTGGGAACCTATTCATATGGGTTGGGACACGTGGGTTCATGTGAGTACTCGATGTATGTTTTGGTGATCAACTTGTGGGTTCGTGACATTGGGAACCTATGCATAGGGGTTGGCACATGTTTTGACTCTCCGGTAGAAACTTTGGGGCACTCTTTGAAGTTCTATGTGTTGGTTGAATAGATGAATCTGAGATTGTGTGATGCATATCGTATAATCATGCCCACGGATACTTGAGGTGACAATGGAGTATCTAGTTGACATTAGGGCCTTGGTTGATATGTATCTTAAGGTGTTATTCTAGTACGAACTCTTGAATAGATCGATCAGAAAGAATAACTTTATGGTGGTTTCGTACCCGACAATAATCTCTTCGTTTGTTCTCAGCTTTTAGTGACTTTGGAGTGAATCTTTGTTGCATATTGAGGGCTAGTTATACGATCCAATTATGTTATCATTGTTCAGAGAACATCACTAGTGAAAGTATGAACCCTAGGCCTTGTTTCCACGCATTGCAATACCGTTCGTGCTCACTTTTGTTATTTGTTACCTTGCTGTTTTTGTAATTTCAGATTACAAAAACCTTTATCTACCATCCATATTACACTTGTTTCACCATCTCTTCGCCGAACTAGTGCACCTATACAACTTACCATTGTGTTGGGTGTGTTGGGGACACAAGAGACTCTTTGTTATTTGGTTGCAGGGTTGCTTGAGAGAGACCATCTTCATCCTACGCCTCCCGCGGATTGATAAACCTTAGGTCACCCACTTGAGGGAAAATTGCTACTGTCCTACAAACCTCTGCACTTGGAGGCCCAACAACGTCTACAAGGAGAAGGTTGTGTAGTAGACATCAAGCATTTTTCTGGCGTCGTTGCCGGGGAGGCTAGGTAAGCTGGACTAACATCCCGTCAACGAAGCATTTTTCTGGCGTCTTTGCCGGGGAGGTTAGTGCTTGAAGGTATATCTTTAGATCTTGCAATCGAATCTTTTTGTTTCTTGTTCTTTCGCTAGAAAACTACAAAAAATGGAATTGAGGATGCCTCATATGCTCCTTCTTTTCAATGTCTTTCGTGAGCATGATGGGAAGGAAAATTGTGCTCAAGTGCTGAAAGAAGAATTACATAGAATGCTTGGCATAGAATATGTGAATGATGAGCATGATTGTAATGTTATTACCGTGAATTCTTTGAATACCCATGATGCTAATGATAAGCAAAGCCACAAGCTTGGGGGTGCTATATTTGATAAAGATGATCTTTTTAGTTCTTCCACTTTGAATGATCAAAATCATTTTGATGAAAGCATGCCCCTATCTATGATAATTATTGTGAGGATACTTATGCTTTAAAGAATAGGGATGATAAAAACTTGTCATACTCTCGAGAACCCCTTTTCTAAACCTTGCTTTTTCATTGTGGACACAATTTGTAGTGCTCAAGTCTTTTACGATACTCCCACTACTATTCTTGAGAATAGATTTCCTTATGTGGAGAGTAGTAAAACTCCTATGCTTGTAATTCATGAAAAGAAAGCCTCAGGTGCTGGTTATTTTGTTGAATTCATTCATGATGCTACTGAAAATTACTATGAGAGAGGATCATATGCTTCTACTTATTGCAATAGTATCAAGCTTCCTCTCCATGTGTTGAAATTTTTTAAGCTATGTTTGTTTTGCCTTCCTATGCTAGTTGATTCTTGCTTGAACAAGTTGTTTGTTCACAAAATCCCTATGCATAGGAAGTGGGTTAGACTTAAATGTGCTAGCCATATGCTCCATGATGCTCTCTTTGTGTTTCAATCCTTACCTTTTATGCGAGCATCATTGAAATCAATGCCTAGCTAAGGGCGTTAAACAATAGCGCCTATTGGGAGTTAACCCATTGAATTTATATTTTTCATTCTGTTTTGTTGTGTCCATACTTTCATAATTCTGTTGTGATTGTGTTTTTTGTGTTTCTTTTTGCGTTTGTGCCAAGTAAAGCCTTTATGATAGCTTGGGTGATAGTTGTTTGACCATGCTGGAAAAAGACAGAAACTTTCTGCTCACGAAATTATTTTTTATTTCTATCCAGAAAGCGCTTTTGAGTTGATTATTTTTGCTAATGATTGATATGCTTGTTTCCTAGGCCGTCGTAATGTTTCAGATTTTTTGAGGTACCAGAAGTATACGAAGTATACATATTGCTACAGACTGGTCTGTTTTTGACAGATTCTATTTTTGTTGAGTTGGTTGCTTGTTTTGATGAAACTATGGTTAGTATTGGGGGGGTACTAGCCATGGAAAAGTGAGAATACAGTAGCCCATTATCAATATAGATAGAATTCAAGTTTGCTACAGTACCAAAAGAAGTGGTAGTTTGTTTTCTTGTACTAATGTTATCACAAGTTTCTGTTTTAAGTTTTGTGTTGTGAAGTTTTCAAGTTTTGGGTGATGTTCTCATGGACAAAGAGATAAGGAGCGGAAAGAGATCAAGCTTGGGGATGCCCAAGGAATCCCAAGCCAAATTCAAGGACACCAAAAAGCCTAAGCTTGGGGATGCCCCGGGAAGGCATCCCCTCTTTCGTCTTCAATCCATCGGTAACATTACTTGGAGCTATATTTTTATTCACCACATGATATTTGTTTTGCTTGGAGCGTCTTGTATCATAGGAGTCTTTTATTTTTGTTTGGTCACAATAATCCTTGCCACACACCTTTTTGAGAGAGAGAGACATGCACTCATCGTGATTTTGCTAGAATGCTCATTGTGCTTCACTTATATATTTTGAGCTAGATACTTTTGCTCTTGTGCTTCACTTATATCTTTAGAGCACGGCGGTGCGTGATTTGGAAGTTGGCTTATGCTATGAAAGTAGTCCCAAATGTGATAGGTACCCAAAGAGGATACAAAAACCATCATCTTCATGTGCATTGAATAGAAAGAGAAGTTTTGATTCCTCTCAATTAGTTTTGAGACGTGGATTCGATAATATTAAGAGTTATGTTAGTAGGGTGTTGTGAATCTAGAAATACTTGTGTTGAAGTTGGAGATTCCCGTAGCATGCACGTATGGTGAACCGCTATGTTAGGAAGTCGGAGCATAATTGATCTATTGATTGTCATCCTTTGTGTTGAGGTCGGGATCGCGCGATGGATAACACCTACCAACCCTTCCCCTCGGAGTATGCGTTTAGCACTTTGTTTCGATTACTAATAAAAACTTTCGCAACAAGTATGTGAGTTCTTTATGACTAATGTGAGTCCACGATATAGATTCTCTTTCACCTTCCACCATTTCTAGCTTCTCTAGTACCGCGCAATTTTCGCCAGTGCACAAACCACCATATGCCTTCCTCAAAACATCCACCATACCTACCTACTATGGCATTTTCATAGCCATTCCGAGATATATTGCCATGCAACTCCCACCATTTCGTCTCATGACTTGTGTTGTCACTCTCATATTGCCTTTGCATGATCGTAAGATAGCTATGAGATGTTTCAACGCCATACGCCATGCTAGATCGTTGCACATCCCAGTACACTGCCGGAGGTATTTCCTATAGAGTCATCATCGTTCTAAGCTTTGAGCTGTGAGTAAATAAAAGTGTGATGATTATCATTATTTGAGAACTGTCCCATGTGATGAAATAAAAAAAAGGACAAAGAGCCCAAAAATTAAAAAAATGAAAGAAAAAAAGAAAAAAAGAGGCCTAAGAGCCCAAATAAAAAAAGAGAAAAGAGAGAAAAAGAGAGAAGGGACAATGCTACAATCTTTTTCCACACTTGTGCTTCATGATAGCACCATGTTCTGCATGATTGAGAGCTTCTTGTTTTGTCACCACCATATATGCTAGTGGGAATTTTCATTATATAACTTGGCTTGTATATTCCAATGATGGGCTTCCTCAAAATTGCCCTAGGTCTTCGTGAGCAAGCAAGTTGGATGCACACCCACTAGTTCTCCTTTAGAGCTTTTCACATATTCATAGCTCTAGTGCATCTTTTGTATGGCAATCCCTACTCATTCACATTGATATCTATTAATGGGCATCTCCATAGACTTTTGATACGCCGAGTCAATGTGACCATCTCGTCCTTTTTGTCTCACAACCACCACCACACTCTATTCCACCTATAGTGCTATATCCATGGCTCGCGCTCATGTATTGCGTGATAGTTATAAAAAGTTTGAGAAAGTAAGAGTGCAAAAGAAATTACTTGGCCAATTCCGGGGTTGTGCATGATTTACATTAGTTGTGTGAGGATGATGGAGCATAGCCAGACTATATGGTTTTGTAGGGATAACTTTCATTGGCCTTGCTATTTTGAAAGTTCTTGATTACCTTGCTAGTTTGCTTGAAGTATTATTATTTTCATGTCAATAGCAAACTATTGCTTTGAATCTTACGGATGTGGACATTCATGTCACGTGAAATAAGTTGCAAAGGACAACTATGCTAGGTATCATTCCACATCAAAAATTCATTCTTTATCACTTCCCTACTCGAGGACGAGCAGGAGTTAAGCTTGGGGATGCTTGATACGTCTCCAACGTATCTATAATTTTTGATGGTTCCATGCTATTATCTTGTCAACTTTGGATGTTTTATATGCATGAATATGCTATTTTATATCTTTTTGGGGACTAACCTATTAACTCAGTGCCAAGTGCCAGTTTCTGTTTTTTTTCCGTGTTTTTGACCCTTTTCAGACGGAGTCCAAATGGAATGAAATTTACGATTATTTTTTTGGGACCAAAAGATACACCTGAAGCTTTGGAAGAAGGCCAGAAGAGCCACGAGGGAGTAACAAGCCCATGGGGCGCGGCCTACCCCCCTAGTAGCACCGTGCAGGCTTGTGACCCCCTCGTGGGCCCAACTGACGCAATTCCACCGCCATAAATTCCTATAAATTCAGAAACCCCCAGAAAGAAATCTAGATCGTGCGTTCCGCCGCCGCAAGCCTCTGTAGCCACCAAAAACCAATCTGGAGCCCATTCCGGCACCCTACCGGAGGGGGAAATCATCTCCGGTGGCCATCTTCATCATCCCGACGATCTCCATGACGAGGAGGGAGTAGTTCTCCCTCGGGGCAGAGGGTATGTACCAGTAGCTATGTGTTCGATCTCTCTCTCTCTCGTGTTCTTGAGATGTCTTGATCTCGATGTACCGTGGGCTTTGCTACTATAGTTGGATCTTATGATGTTCTTCCCCCTCTCCCTTCTTGTAATGAATTGAGTTTCCCCTTTGAAGTTATCTTATGGGATTGAGTCTTTGAGAACACTTGGTGTATGTCTTGCACGTGTCTATCTGTTGTGATCAACTTGCGGGTTTGTGACAATTGGGAACCTATGCATATAGGTTGGCACACGTGGATTCATGTGAGTACTCGATGTATGTTTTGGTGATCAACTTGCGGGTTCGTGACATTGGGAACCTATGCATAGGGGTTGGCACACGTTTTGACTCTCCCGTAGAAACCTTGGGGCACTCTTTGAAGTTCTATGTGTTGGTTGAATATATGATTCTGAGATTGTGTGATGCATATCGTATAATCATGCCCACGGATACTTGAGGTTACAATGGAGTATCTAGGTGACATTAGGGCCTTGGTTGATATGTATCTTAAGGTGTTATTCTAGTACGAACTCTTGAATAGATCGATCAGAAAGAATAACTTTATGGTGGCTTTGTACCCGACAATAATCTCTTTGTTTGTTCTCAGCTTTTAGTGACTTTGGAGTGACTCTTTGTTGCATGTTGAGGGCCAGTTATATGATCCAATTATGTTATCATTGTTGATAGAAATTCACTAGTGAAAGTATGAACCCTAGGCCTTGTTTCCACGCATTGCAATACCGTTCGTGCTCACTTTTGTTATTTGTTACCTTGCTGTTTTTGTAATTTCAGATTACAAAAACCTTTATCTACCATCCATATTACACTTGTTTCACCATCTCTTCGCTGAACTAGTGCACCTATACAACTTACCATTGTATTGGGTGTGTTGGGGACACAAGAGACTCTTTGTTATTTGGTTGCAGGGTTGCTTGAGAGAGACCATCTTCATCCTACGCCTCCCGCGGATTGATAAACCTTAGGTCACCCACTTGAGGGAAAATTGCTACTGTCCTACAAACCTCTGCACTTGGAGGCCCAAGAACGTCTACAAGGAGAAGGTTGCGTAGTAGACATCATGTATCATGCCAAGGGTTTGGATGCACCGGCGAAGTTTTCACCAACTCTCAAGATGAGAAAGAGCAATGCACGGTACCGAAGAGGCTAGCAAAATATGGATGGTGGAAGTGCCAACAATCGAACACTCGCATTAGTTCGAAGAACTCATACACTTATTATCGTTAACTCTCTATCTAGTTAGGAGATTCACAAAGAGACAAGTAACCCGAGGAGGAGTGTTTGGGGGTTTCGTTATCCTTGCGCATCATGGACCCATGGTAACGTGAGGGTACTCCATATATTCCAACCCCTCCAGAGGTTAGCGATCAATCTAGTAGCTAGAGTTCTCAACTAATTATTAGTTTTTAAAACACACACGGATTTCCCAAAATACGACACCTATCACTAATAGGATCAAGATCTTGGCAACAATAGTCCAAACATTACTCAAATCAATACCTCAAAACTATTGCAACTTACTACTATACTTAAATAGCAACCTCAGTTACCTACTCATGCAAGACACACAACTCAGTGCAACGAGCCAACTCTCTAAACAAGATAAGCATGATAAATCAAGAGAGTTCCAAAAGCAACCTAAATAAAAGCTCTTAAAAAGATATAACATGAAAACTAAGAGCTAAGCATGACAGCAGCTATGTAAAGATAGAGAACACACAAAAAGGGTAAGCATAAAAACTTATGTTGTGTTCTAGAGTGGAATGGAGCGTGTTTCTCTCCCAAACAAGGAAGGCTAGGTTCCGAATTGTTATGACCAGAAAGCAAAACTAGAATAAACTAAAGAGTAAAGAGCGGGATGCTCCAAGCATAGCACATAACATACGAAGTGATAAAAATATAACATTGAGATGGACGAACTGATGATTGTTGGTAGAGAAGGGGATGCACGGGGCATCCCCAAGCTTAGATGCTTGATTCTCCTTGAATATTTATTGGGGGTGCATGGGGGCATCACCAATGTTGAGCGCTTGACACTCCTAGATCTTCTTTCATCATCATCCATCGCATACTTGAAAACTCCCTTCATACGAAACTCATCATAAGCTGATTAGAGTGGTTAGTACAAAAAGATAAAATAATTCATTACCTACTGGAAATAAAAAATTTCATGAAAATCTACTGTTTCTCATGATTACCAAAAGGGTTTTTCAAAGGAAAAGCAAGCTTAAGATTTGCAAAATGATGAAAACGCAAAACATGGCAGAATCTGTGAAAAGCAGAACAACAGGTAGTAAATAATAATTTCGGGGTACTTATGCAACTCAAATCAACAAACTCAGAACATATGCCAGAAATACAATTATATAGAGCATGCTGTGAAAAAATTCAGATCAAAAAGATGATCTGGTGATTTTTGGCGAATTCTTTCGTCAAGCAGACAGAATCTGTTTCTGGACAGCATGTCACAACTTTTGAACTTTCTTGCAATCGGAGGCTAAAACTTGACACAAAGCTTGAAAATAAAAGATTCAATGATGTTGATACAATAGTAACAAGCATCAAGACCACTAAAACTGAAAGTAAAAAAAATTGGGTTGCCTCCCAACAAGCGTTTTCTTTTATCCTTTGAGCTAGGCATGATGTAGAAAGATCAAGTTGTATCATTTGAACAATCACAAAGATCATCGAAAAGCTCTTCAATAGTACAACTAGTATTAAGAGGACTCTCAAAGAGAGGCTTAGTGGCAACGCTTCTAGGAACAAAAGCAAAGGTAGTAAGACCAATTTTAATTTCATTTCTAATTCTATATAAGAGAGGTATCTCTTCCAAGGTCTTCACAGTTTCAACACCCCCTAGCAATAAGTATACTCGCTTTGGGTTGAGGAACCTTGGGTACGTTAACGGACCTAGGTCCCTTCCTTGCGGGGGTTTCTACCTTTTTAGTCTTGATGGAGGATAGAGTAGTTCCTAAAGTTTCAAAAATATCCTCGATCTTATCAATCCTAGAAGGATCCATACCATGGGATTTAAGGGTCTCCAAAGTTTTGTAAATTTTGTGCATGGAGCTATCAAGTCTATTTAAGTTCCCTTGAATCCTACGATCTAATTCATTTATTTTACTCATGCTTGGCATCTCTAGTTCTATTTTCTCAAGTTTACTCATAATGTGAGCTAAAGTAATATTATCCTTTATGTCAACAATAGGTGGGATTCCAACAAGATTTTCCATAACGTTAGGAGGCTCCCCAACGGGAGCTTCCAAGAAATTCCCTCCTGTTGTTGTGTCTACAAAAAACCTATGCCAAGAAGTAATACCAACATAAAAAATTCTAAGAAAAATAGTGGTGGATTGCTTCTTGGTGTCTCTATCAATTTTTAATTCTATACCAAGCATCTTTCAAACCTTCACCAACCCTTTGTTTGAAGGTGAGAATCTCTCCTTCTGGTGCAACACTAGAGGCAAATGATTTAGACATACTGACTAAACAAAGCAAAGTAACTGATTTTTTGTGGTTTTTGGTATAAGACTCTAAAGCAAAACTAGAAAGAAAACTAACAAGACTAAAAAGCAAAAGTAAAAGATAGAGTGCAACTCCCCTATCTTGAAGACTCGAGTCCCCGGCAACGGCGCCAGAAACTTGCTTGATGACGAGTTGATGAATATACTTCTCGCCCCTCGTTGGTTACCCCAAGTGGAAGATGGAGATGTGGTCAGTAGCAAGTTTCCCTTACACGGAGACTGTAAGGTTTATCAAACCAGGAGGACTCCGAGGATCAACAAGTAGGTGTCCGCTGCCCTGGCGCAAGCAGAAGACGTGGACCTGCACACACACAAATAACTTTGCTCCCAACGAGTACAGAGAGGTTGTCAATCTCTCCGGCCTTATAGTTTGGAAAGGATCAAAACACAAGCGGGAATAGTGATAGTGATATTAACGGAAAAGTAAATGAAAGCAGTAAATGATGGAGCTGTAAGCAATGGTGGTGATATGGACCGAAGTCACATGATGTTCACTGGTGACGTCTCTCTCCCAAAAGGCGATAAACAACTATGATTGGGTAAACAAATTACAGCTGGGCAATTCACAGAATTATGAATGCACCGCAATGCTAATTATGCTACTTGAAAGTTAGAGGCTCAATAGTAATGGGCAGTACGCCAAGACAAGTAGACTGTTTATTCATGAGCATCTACTTACTAATCATCCACCTTGAGATATCTATCCAGAACATCTCGCTAGTATTAAGTTGTGAGCCCCACCCAAAGTGTAAACTCAAAGCAATGGACAACTACATTAACGAACTATGCGTAAGGTAAACAATCCTTGCAACCTTGGTCACAAGCACCGTTGTTTTCTCCCAGGAGGCAATAGCACATCCCCTAGTCTCATGTTTATGTCACTCAAGCTAGGCATCAGGGGGCATGAACCAACAATCATGCATAACGCTCCCTCTTGGAGTTACAATCTACTACTCGCTCAAAGCAATAAAGAGCAACGGAGAACATGCATGAATCACTAAAGAACATTATATAAAAGGATAATCAAATATATAACTCATAACAATCTGAACCTAATCTCATAATCCATCGGATCCTAACAAACCGAGCATAGCAATAGCATGAAAATTACATAGGTGCCTTGATCGTGTAGGGTAGCTCACAAGGGCTAATCATTGAAGCACAAGATTCGAGAGAAGACATCACATAACTAATAGTCATGGACTCATAGTCCAAGGAGGACTACTCATGGCACGTTCGAACAGCGTCCATGGCGGTGGAGAAGCTCCCGGAGGTCAATCCTCCCTCCGGCAGGGTGTCGGGAAGAGGTCTCCTGACACTCCCGGTCTTGGAAGCGTTGCGGCGGTAGAACGATGGAGAAATTCACGATTCTAGATGTGATGGAAGGGTTTCCTCTTGGAGGAGTAAATGTAGGCCAAAGGAGGGCGTCAGAAGAGGTAGGGCCCACCGAGGCGGCCAGTGGGCACGGCCAGGTGCCAGGCCTTGCCGGGAGGTCACCTGGGCAACCACTGGCCCCCTCTGGCCCATCTTCAGTGATGTAGAAGCTTCCGTCATGCTAATTTTTATATAATTTTCTCGGGATTTCTGGGGCTCCGGAAAATTGGGTAAAAGCCCATGCACAAAAGACATCAGCAGACAAAAACTGGCACTGGGTGCACTGAGTTAGTAGGTTAGTCCAAATATGTGTAAAAATATAAAAAAGTGTAGCAAAACATATAACAATGTCACCCAAAAGATCATGGAACAAGCATAAATTATAGATACGTTTGGGACGTATCACACGTGTAGATGCTTCCATGTGAAAACATGCATATTCTTTTGAATATCACCATATTATTGTTGGGGAACATCGCACGGGAAACAAAAAAATTCTACTCTCACCTAGAACAATCTAGGGGGACCAACATCTACAAGAGGGGGAGTGCATCTACATACCCTTGTAGATGCTAAACAGAATCGTATAAAACGAGGTTGATGTAGTCATACATCTTCACGATCCAATCGTAATCCATCCCGATCTAGCACCGAACGGACGGCACCTCCATGTTTAGCATACATACAGCTTGATGACGTCTCATCCTTCTTGATCCAGCAAGATAGGAAGGAGAAGTAGATGGGAAATCAACCAGCACGACGACTTGGTGGACATGATGGTGGAGCATTGCAAGCAGGGCTTTGCAAAGCACTGCCGGAACCGAACCGAGGAGAGAACGAAGTTATGGGAGAGGTAGAACTGCCACCGGGGCATGGGAATTGGTGTATTCAGCCCCTCCCTCTCCCCCACTATATATAGGAGGCAAGGTGGAGGGTTGGGTCACAGCCCTAGCCCCTCCTCCAAGGTGGGGTGTGGGCCTAGGGAGGTTTCGTCCCTCCCAAGGCATCTAGGAGGTTCCTTGCCCCTTAGGGACTCTTCCTTCCCAACTGAATGGGCCCTTGGGGCTGGACCAACAAGGCTTGGATGCACCTTTACAACCCATGCACTTCCTAGGGGCTGGAGGGACCCTTCCGGAACCCTCCGGAACCTTCCGGAATCATCGAGAAGCTTCCCGGTACAATACCGATATAACCCAAAACTTTTCCGGTATCCAAAATATGACTTCCATATATAAATTTTTACCTCCGTACAATTCCGGAGCTCCTCGTGACCTCCGGGATCTCATCCGGGACTCTGAACAGCATTCGGTCACCAATGTACATATCCCAATACTACTCAAGCATCACCGAATGTTAAGTGTACACACCATGCATGTTCAAGAACTATACACACATCACCGAGACACCTCTACAGTTAATAACCAATAGTGGGACCTAGATTCCCATATTGGTTCCTACGTATTCTACGAAGTTCTTTATCGGTTGAACCATGATGTCAAGGATTCAATCAATCATGTATAGAGTTCCCTTTGTCCATCGGTATGTTACTTGCCCGAGATTTGATCGTCGATATCTACATACCTAGTTCAATCCCGTTACCGCCAAGTCTCTTTACTCGTTTCGTAATACAAGACCCCATGACTAACTCCTTAGTCACATTACTTGCAAGCTTCTTGTGATGTTGTATTACGGAGTGGGCCCTGAGATACCTCTCCGTCATACGGAGTGACAAATCCCTGTCTTGATCCATGCCAACTCAACAAACACCCTCACAGATAACTAATGTCTACTACGCGACTTTATTCTTGTAGACTGTTGTTAGGCCTCTAAGCGCATATTTTTGTAGGACAGTAGCAATTTTCCCTCAAGTGGATGACCTGCGGTTTATCAATCCGTGGGAGGTGTAGGATGAAGATGGTCTCTCTCAAACAACCCTGCAATCAAATACAAGAAACCTCTTGTGTCCCCAACACACCCAATACAGTGGCAAATTGTATAGGTGCACTAGTTCAGCTAAGAGATGGTGATACAAGTGCAATATGGATGGTAGATATAGGTTTTTGTAATCTAAAAAACTTAAAACAACAAGGTAGCAATTGATAAAACTAAGCACGATCGGTATTGCAATGCTTGAAAACAAGGCCTACGGTCTGTACTTTCGCTTTTGCAATCTCTCAACAATGCTAATATAATTGGATCACATAAACATCCCTCAACGTGCAATGAAGAATCACTCCAAAGGTCTTATCTAGCAGAGAACATAAGAAGAAAAAATTGTAGGGTACGAAACCACGTTAAAGCTATCATTTCCGATCAATCTATCAAAGAGTTCATACTAAGATAATAAGTTATCCTTTCTGATTGATCTATTCAAGAGTTTGTACTAAAATAACACCGTATGATACGCATCAACCAACTCTAATGTCACCTAGATACTCCAATTTCACAACAAGTGTGACAGCAGAAGACCGACGCTCCAGAAGATTCCCCTCTTATTCCATTGCCGACGTGCGATTAGATTGTTTGTCGCATTCATCATCGCGTCATTCGCATCATACGCATTGCATCGGCACTTCGTTTCCATGAGTTTTCAAACTTGCATCCATTATTAGTTGCCGGTTCTCTACTTTTTTGTCGTTGACCGTTTTCAGACCAACCACACACGCACGTGCCCGCGACATTGATGTTCGTTATGCTACTACACCAAAGACCTTCCCGTGGCGCCAGAAATGGGCATGTTGACGACACCAGGAATCATTCTGCGTTGGTGTTCCCTCGAAGTGGAGAGGATTATGTAGCACAGCGGAGGTAAGTATTTCCCTCAGTTTGAGAACCAAGGTATCAATCCGGCGGAGGAGTGTCTCAAGATCCTGCACAAACACAAAAACTTGCACCCAACGCTATGAAGGGGTTGTCAATCCCTTATAGATTGTTTGCCAAGTGAGAACTGAAAGCAACAAAGTAACAAAGCAAAGTAAAAGAGGAGTTGTAAACGATGGATGTGAATAGACCCGGGGGCCGTAGTTTTTACTAGTGGCTTCTCTCATGAAAGCAAGTAGACGGTGGGTGAATAAATTGTTGTCGAGCAATTGATAGAACTGTGCAGAGTCGTGACGATATCTATGCAATGATTATTTCTATAGGCATCACGTCCGAAACAAGTAGTCCGATACTTTCTACATCTACTACTATTACTCCACACGCCGACCGCTATCCAGCATGCATCTAGTGTATTAAGTCCATAAGAACAGAGTAACGCCTTAAGCAAGATGACATGATGTAGAGGGATAATCTCAAACCAATGATAAAAACCCCATCTTTTTACCCTTGATGGCAACTGCTTGATGTGTGCCTTGTTGCCCCTACTGTCACTCGGAAAGGTCACCACATGGCAGAACCCAAAACCAAGCACTTCTCCCATTGCAAGAATCATAGATCTAGTTGGCCAAACAAAACCCAAGACTCGGAGAGACTTACAAGGATATCAAATCATGCATATAAGAAATCAGCAGAGACTCAAATATATATCATAGATAATCTGATCACAAGTCCACAATTCATCGGATCTTGACAAAGACACCGCCAAAGAAGATTACATCAGATAGATCTCCATGAAGATCATGGAGAACTTTGTATTGAAGATCCAAGAGAGAGGAGAAGCCATCTAGCTACTAACTACAGACCCTTAGGTCTGAAGTGAACTACTCACGAGTCATTGGAGGGGCGATGATGATGATGAAGAAGCCCTCCAACTCCAAAGTCCCCTCCAGCAGGGTGTCGGGAAGGGCCACCAGATGAGATCTCGCGGAAACGGAAGCTTGGGGCGGCGATAAAGTATTTTCGAGGCTCCCCTGATTTTTTGCGGAATATTTGGGAATTTGTAAGTGCATCTAGTGCCCCTTAGTGATTTTGGTGGTTTGAAGACTTATAGGTTAAGTATCTAATATGTTTTTAAGTGTACACACAATCTATAAGTCATTGAGGAGTTTGAGATATTTGAAGAATATCAACCCCTAAAAATATATGTCTTCAGTTGAAGAAATTGGTCTGAAGCTGAAGAAATGAATCGCGAAGAATTTGCGATGAAATTGATATTCCTCATGAAGATATTGATATTGAGAAGATCGGTGGTTCCTGAAGAAAATCGGTCTAAAGAAATTGAAGCATGAAGATTTACGTTTTCTGTTTTACTTTCTTCGCATTTGATGAATAGGAACACCGTACTGTTAAAGGGGGTCAAAGTAACGCTATGGAATGAATTTCCTCATGATGCTCAACCCAAGCCAAATCCTACCAAAAGCCTCAAGTGAGGAATATGAGTGACATGAGGACTCTCACAGTTGAGAGTCCCGATCGTTTCGATAAGCCACGCCAAGTCACTGATCTTATCCACTCCAACGGTCATATTATTTTAGGTCATTAATGTCAAATCATGTAGGGATGCTCCCAGGCTATAAATAGCCGCCCCCCACAACCACTAGCTGGTTGGCTGCTCTGTTAGAAACTGACACTTGTCATAAGAGCAACCCAAATTCCTCAGAGCTTTCAAGAGTAAATCATCAGTGAGGAAATACACCACCCACCGAAACCACAAACCAAACCTGGTGATTGAGCATCACTGAAGAAGTTGTTCCTGTGTGGGACTGAAGCCTTTTACCTTTGAGGACTGTGCATCCTCCAGACGGTTAGGCGTCATGGTCTAGAGCAATCCAGCAGTCAATTGTGGATTGCCGGGTGACCGAGTTTGTGAGGGTTTGGAAGTCTGCCCTGAAGACTTACCACGAGAGTTGGGCGAGGACTGTGTGTCCTTAGCTCAAGGAGAGTACGGTAGGGACTGTGTGTCCCGGGACTGGGTGTCCTTTGGTTTCAATACCAAGCCGCTCCAAACCAGATGTACAACTGTCACAGCAGTTGGAACTGGGTCATCAACAACAGTCTTCACCAAGAATCGGGTTCTAATTCCTCAACTCTTTACATTCTCTGTATTATGTGTTGATGACTTTCACTGTAACTGTTTGAAGAATTTGCTGAAGACTTTCTCTGAATTTCCTCAACCCCAAATTCTTCACTTGAGTTAATCATCATCTGTATTATGCGTGCCTGCTTGTTGTGCAATCTGTTTTCATAATCTTCACTCTGTAATACTGCTGTTGTGAACGATTGCACAACTGATCCTTAACTGTTTCCGCTGTAAGTTAGTCATCAGTGAGGAATTATCTCAAAAGGAATTTCCTCAGTGATGAAATTCTAAAAATCTCCTATTCACCCCCACTCTAGTCAATATAACGCACTTTCAATTGGTATCAGAGCAAGGTACTCCCTTGTTCTGTGTGATTTTGGTTTAACCACCTGGAGTTTTAGTTATGTCGACTGCAGGCATGTTTAAGGTGACTGCAACATGTCCTACCTACGAGGGAAAGAATTTTCCCTTCTGGAAGAACAAAATGCAAATGCATCTACAAGCTATAGACAATGATCTCTGGTATATTGTGGAAAATGGTGTTCCCATCATTTCTGCTATTGTCACTGCAGCTGATGTGAAGAAATTCAAGCAACTCGATTCTCAAGCGAAGAACATCATCTGTGGTCATCTGAGCCCTGGCCAGTTTGGAAGAGTAAGTGCCTTAGGCTCTGCAACACTGATCTGGGAAAGACAGTGCAAGGTAAATGAAGGAGTATCAACCCAACGCGACTCTCGTGTTGATATTCTTCGCAATCTCTTCAATCGCTTCAAGAGACATGAAAATGAAAGCTGCCAAGACACCTTTGATCGCCTCACTGACATATCAAATGAACTGCAAGCACTGGGAGCTCGAGACATCACTGATCATGAAGTGGTGAAGAAACTGCCGAGATCTTTGGATTCTTCATTTGACACTTTAGTTCTGATGATCCAAGAAAGACCAGACTACAAGATGCTAGATCCTGCTGATATCCTTGAAAGGCTAAATACTCATGAATTCCAGCTAGAAGAAAAGAGAGATCTATATGGACAAAGCTATTCCAGACCACGCGCACTAAAGGCAAGAGCAATTTCCTCATCTGAAGAAGATGACACAGATGACAGCAGTTGTGACCCTGAAGAATTTGGTCAGGAACTTGCAATGCTTGTGAGGAAATTCCAGAGATTTACACGACGAGGCCAGTTCGGTAAATCATCAAGAAGAGACATGAGGAAATCAGAATCTGCATCTGAGGACTACAAGAAACGGACTGTCACAAGTGCAAGAAATCAGGCCATTACATTGCTGATTGTCCTCGCTGGGGAAAGGAATCAAAGAAGAAGAAATACAAGGATGACAGTTCTGATGACTCAAAGAAGAAGAAGAAATCTTCAAAATCCTCATCCTCAAAGTCCTCCTCACACAAGAAGACTAGCTTCAGAAAGGCTCGGGCACTTATTGGCAAGGAAATGGATTCCGAGGCAGAATCAGAAGAATGTGATGATGAAGAAGGCTCTGGAGAAGATTCAGAATCCGGACAGGCTAGTCTTGCACTAGCAACCAATTTTGTCAGCAAGTCAATCTTCAATCTTGAAGAAAATGAGTGCACCATCCATACTGATGACTATGCTGATGACTTCGCTCCAACCTATTGCTTCATGGCAAAAGGTTCAAAGGTATCACATAATGCCTCCTCATCTGATTCAAGTGACTGTGAACATGATGATTACAAAAAACCCAGTTACAGTAAACTTGCCATCATTGCCACTAAACAACAAACTGCTCTGGAAAAGCTTCAAAAACTGCTAGACAAAAGTGATGATCTGTTGAATGATGAAATGAATCTTAATCAAATCCTCGCTGATGACATGAAAAATCTTCAGTCTAGATTTGATATTCTTTAGGATCGTTATGATACACTCCTCACTGATCATGAGAAGCTTTCCTACGAATTTCTTCAAAGGAAGCTTGATCTTGAGAAGCTGATGATGTCTTATGATGATCTTCATACGGAAAATGATTCATTACTAGCTCAACAGATCAGCGCTAGTCAAGTTGAATTTATTCCTCCATGTCTTAAATGCATTGATCGTGAAACTGCTAATTCTTCACCAGAATCTTCAAATGCTACCACTGCTACAAATTCTTCAACTGCACCTGTTGTGTCTATTTCCTCACTTGAGGAAAACACAAATGTCACTGATGAAAATGCAGGGTTGAAGGAATTGTACTTGACAGGCATGTACAAAAGCCTCAAAGGACATCAAATCCTTTGTGATGTGCTCAAAAAGCAGATCTTGAACAGGAACCCGAGGAAAGAAGGAATTGCCTTTGAGAGGAAATTGAATGCTGATGGATCTTATTGGAAACCTGAGCAGTATCCCAAAACCTCATGGGTTGTTGCTACTGGGCCTCCTTTGGTTCCATCTAATCTAACTGGCTTCTCATGTGAATTATCCTATTCCTCTGATGAGTCATTTGATTCCAACTATAAACTGTTCAAAGATCAATCTGGTAAAGTATTTGCTCGATATGTTGGAACTAACTGCAGGAATGGCCCTCCTCTGAGGAAAATCTGGGTTCCCAAAAGTTGTCTTGAAAATCTTCAAGTAAATGTCCCCATGACATCACCTCTGAAGAATCTGAACCCCAGATCAAATTCCTCAGGAGGACCAAAGTCTTCAAGAGGATCAAAATCCTCAACTGGTCAAAACTATGCTCATACCCATGCTTATGCGTCTAACATGCAGGGAAACTACAAGGAATATGATTATGAGCTCTATTCTTCAAGTCATTATGTTCATAAATCCTCAAACCAGTTCTCTGCATACTCATATGAGTACTTTAACCCCCCTACTGTTAAGAGAAGTGCATTAGCTTCAATGCCACCTTTCTCATATGGTGCTCGTAGGATGATGAACGCTTTGCCACCCCTTCAGATGTGGGTGGTGAAGAAATCAAAATAATCACTTCTGCAAGTCAGGTCTCCAGATGAAAATCATCATCTGAAGAATTTGGTGGAGACCTGAGGAAATGCTTGATAGGACGCAAGCTAATGATTGATGAAATAGAAATATTTCACACGTCCTTACATTTCTGTTATGATGAAATTAGTATCATATTCTTCAAATTTGAAGCATATGAGATGGTAAGCTGTACTAATTCATCTGCAGGATGACAAACCCAAAAATACTGAGTGGGTTCTCGATAGTGGCTGCACACATCACATGACTGGTGATAAAAGCCTACTGATGAATATGCCACTAACTCCATCACCTCTGAAGCAAATCACATATGCTGATAAAGGTAAAAGCAAGGTATTGGGACTTGGCAAAGTAGCTATTTCCAAGGATAGGCATATGGACAAAGTGATGCTTGTTGAATCCCTTGGTTTTAACCTCATGTCAGTCTCGATGCTTTGTGATCTTGATATGATTGTTATCTTTGGTAGATATAGATGTGTAGTCATCATGGAATCTGACAGATCCAAAGTCTTCGAAGGTCTAAGAAGAGGGGATTTGTACATTGTTGACCTCTCTACAGGTCCTCAACCAGCCACTTGCTTACTAGCAAAATCCTCAGAAGGATGGCTGTGGCACAGAAGACTAGGTCATGCAGGCATGAGGAATTTGCACACACTTGCAAAGAAGAAGCATGTCATTGGCATCGAATCAGTCAAATTCCTCAAGGATCATCTATTTGGTGCTTGTGAATCTGGGAAAATGACCAGATCCAAGCATCCCTCCAAAACCATCATGACCACTACCCGTCCATTTGAATTGCTTCATATGGATTTGTTTGGACCTACTCACTATGCAACACTAACCAATGCAGCATCTCTATATGGTTTTGTCATAGTTGATGATTATTCCAGATACACTTGGGTGCATATCATAGTGTATAAAACTGAAGTGCAGGAAATCTTCAAACGATTTTCTTCAAGGGCCTCGACGAACTTCGGCATCAAGATCAAACATATTAGGAGTGATAATGGAACCGAGTTCAAAAACACTGTCTTGATGATTATCTTGATGAACTTGGTATTACTCACGAATTGTCTGCTCCTTATACTCCTTAGCAGAATGGTGTCGTCGAAAGAAAGAACAGGACTCTGGTTGAAATGGCAAGAACTATGCTTGAAGAATATCAAACTCCTCGTCGCTTCTGTCCTGAAGCAATTAACACTGCATGTCATATCATCAACAGGGTATATCTTCACAAATTCCTCAAGAAAACCTCATATGAACTCCTCACTGACAAGAAACCCAATGTAAGTTATTTCAAAGTCTTCGATGCAAAATGCTGGATTAGAGATCCTCATCATAGCTCGAAATTTGCACCTAAGGCACGTGAAGGTTTTATGCTCAGTTATGGAAAGGACTCACACACCTACAGAGTTCAACAACTATCACAACAAAGTTGTTGAGACTGTAGATGTGCGGTTCGATGAAACTAATGGCTCGCAAAGAGAGCAATTGCCTTCTGATCCAGATAAGTTGTCTCCTGAGGAAGCAATAAAGCTTAAGCCTACTGAAGACATTGTCCCCACTGAGGAAATTGATGAAGAAACAATCCCCATCGCTGATGAAAACCAAGAAGATCCTCCTGAGGAAATTGCAACAGCACCACTTCCTCAGCCCAGACAAAATCCTCAACCAGCTCATCTGAGGATTGCAAATGAAGTAGAACTTGACAAAATCCTCAACGACATCAACGCGCCAGGTCCTCTCACTCGCTCAAAAGCTTCACACTTAGTTAACTTTTGTGGGCATTTTTCTTTTGTATCTATCACAAAGCCCTCAAAAGTAGCTGAGGCTTTTCTGGAACCGGAGTGGATCCAAGCCATGCAAGACGAACTTCTTCAATTCAAGCTGAATGACATATGGGAGCTCGTCAAACGACCAGATCCTCGCAAGCATAACATCATCGGCACCAAGTGGATTTTCCGAAACAAGCAAGATGAGGACGGTCAAGTGGTGAGGAACAAGGCACGACTTGTAGCCCAAGGCTACACCCAGGTTGAAGGAATAGATTTCGATGAAACTTTTGCACCTGTTGCTAGACTTGAAGCTATTCGAATCCTACTTGCTTATGCTAATCATCATAACATCATCTTATACCAAATGGATTTGAAAAGTGCATTCCTCAATGGTAAGCTTGAGGAAGAAGTATATGTTGCTCAGCCCCCAGGTTTTGAGGATCCAAAGAATCCAGACAAAGTCTTCAGACTCAAAAAGGCTCTGTATGGCCTCAAGCAAGCCCCTCGGGCATGGTATGATACATTGAAGGAATTCCTCATGAAGAAAGGATTCAAACCTGGTTCACTCGATCCAACTCTTTTCACAAAATCTTATGATAATGAACTGTTTGTATGTCAAATATATGTTGATGATATCATATTTGGCTGTACTGACAAAAGATACAGTGATGAATTTGCCTATATGATGAGTGAAGAATATCAGATGTCTATGATGGGGGAGCTGAAATTCTTCTTAGGTCTTCAAATTCGTCAACAAAGCAATGGAATCTTCATATCACAGGAGAAATACCTCAAGGATGTTCTGAGGAAATTCGACATGCATGAATGCAAAGGTGCCAAGACTCCAATGCCTACCAACGGTCACCTCGGCACTCATGAAAAATGTAAAGAGTTCGATCAGCAGGTATACCGTTCTATGATTGGCTCTTTATTGTATCTATGTGCATCTAGGCCAGACATAATGCTTAGTGTTTGCATGTGTGCACGTTTTCAAGCAAAACCGAAGGAATCACACCATAAGGCTGTGAAACATATTCTTCGATACCTAGCTCACACACCAACACTAGGATTATGGTATCCCAAGGGCTCCAATCTTCATCTAGTAGGGTATTCTGATTCAGACTGTGCTGGTGACCGTGTGGATCGCAAGTCAACTTCTGGCACATGCCATTTCCTCGGAAGATCACTGGTTTGCTGGTCCTCAAAGAAGCAGAACTGCGTATCACTCTCCACTGCCGAAGCTGAGTACATTGTTGCTGGTTATTGCTGTGCTCAATTACTATGGATGAAGCAAACCCTCAAGGACTACGGCATCAACATGAAGAATGTGCCTCTCTACTGCGACAATGAGAGTGCAATCAAGATTGCCTACAACCCAGTACAGCTCTCGAAGACCAAGCACATCCAGATTCGTCATCATTTTCTTCGGGATCATGTCCTCAAGGGCAATATCCTCATCGACCATGTGAAGACTGATGATCAACTGGCTGATATCTTCACTAAGCCCTCGGATGAGAAAAGGTTTTGCAAGTTGCGGTGTGAGCTAAATATCTTAGAGTCTTCAAATGGTTTGTAAAAACATGCACACATCCTAACACTTATGCAAAGTTGATGACTTAGATGTGCAACACATGATGAAACGATTTTCTTCAACCAATGAAGAAAGTCACTCTGAATGTGAAGAAATTAACGAAGAAATTGATTCTCACGGCCCTACGACAATTGTACGCGGCGTCTGTAATCAACATTCTTATATGGTGGGCAACGCCACCGCCAAATGTGAAATTCCTCAAGATGATTTTCTTCAAATGATCAAATTCCTCACAATGCATTTTTCTTCAAAACAGTTGTTCTTCATTGTGATGATCTATTGCAAAATCTTCAAAAACACTTGATGACTTTCATTTGCCTAGGTAGACTGTGATTTCTAGTCCTCAACAGCATTCACTTATTGCTATTTCTTCAAGTTGATGTTTCTTCTAAGTGAATGTGATCGGACCCTATTTTCCCTCTATGCTATACTTATCCAGTCTATTCAATTCTTCATATGCGTTCTACTTGAAACTTTGTTCAAAATCCTCACTGCATCGTTGCCAGCTGATGATTTTGTAACGAAAATCCTCAAATCTTCGAAAAATTATTTCTTCAAAGGAACAGTAACTGAACCCCCACTTCCCACGATTGGATAGCCACGATCTCCACTATCTCCACCGCATCGTACGGGAGCTACACGTGTCCTGCGGAGACGTAGAGGCAAGGGCTATTCGGTCCGAAACTTTCGCGCCAAACAGTAACTTTCGGGCTATAAATATGTCCTTAACCCCCTCGGTATCATCTTCTTCGCCTCATCGCTCTCCTGCCACAGCACACCGAACCCTAGCGCCACCGCTGGTAGTCTTGTCGCCGGCAAGGAAGAGCTTCACTGCCTCAACCTTCTCGCCGCCAGGATCACGCCGGAGACGGAACATCTACGTCCGCCGCCGCCGTAGACGTCCTCTGCTGCCAACTTAGGGTGCATTGGACACTTGACCGAAGAGCCTCTCCATCACCACCTTTTTGTGTTCTTCGTTCGCACCTTCCATGGTAATTATATCCCATTTTTACAACAGATTAGATCTGAAATTTTACCTCTCCCATGTGAAATCTGTTTTTCCTCAAGATACGATGCGCACATGATTCCTCAAACACTATCCATCACCACAATCATTGATGAACTAGCTAAGCATCTAAGATTTTCACGAGATTCCTCAATTGTGCGAATTTTCGGATCTGTACAACTCTGGAACCCAAGAACGGAATGCTTAAGAAAATTCCTCAACCACTGGTTATATTCCTCAAACTGTCAAACTTTTCATTTTCTTCAAATCTGAGAACGCATATGACCTCCCCAAATTCCTCGCAACTATACTCTGTTCACAGGTACACACATGTCAGCTGATGAATCTCTCGGTTCTCATCACATTAACTCATTTGCAGCGTTTCTGGAAGAAACTCTTCAAGGCTCATCAGAATCCTCAAGAGTTCAAAATCCTCACAAAGTTCCTCGTCTGAAGAAAATGGAGGAAGAAATGAAACATAAGGGAGGAAAGAAACTGGAGCAGAACACAGCTGTTGATATTCCTGATGACATATACCTGGACTATTGCACGCGTGATGATGAACCTGAGACTATGCCTAAAAGAAAGATTAGGCTGCAGAAAATTGAACGCAGATGGGCAAAGGAGTGGAAGGAGTACAGGTTTGTGACTCCAAAATATGCAAAGAAATTCGCTTTGAAGCCTCTTGGCAGAAGGGCCCCACTTGAGGATCATCAAGTAGCTCATCCCTCAAGTCTTATGACACTTGATGACTACCCAGATGAAAAAGAAAGGCATCTCGACAAGCTCAAGAAGCAAGCAGAAACAACAGTGAAGAAATTTCATGAATCTTCAGCTGCTGCCTCCGGTGCTGCTCATTCCTCAGCAGCAGAAACCTCAGGCTCCGAGATTCCTCAACCAAAGTCTGTGCCAACAAAGCCAAAAGCTTCAAAACCCCAAGAGAAGTTTGCACAGACTTCTGTCACCAAACCCTCAGCTCCAAAACCCTCGGTTCCAAAACCGTCAACACCAAAACCATCAGCGCCAAAACCTTCAGCACCAATCGCATCTACACCAAAGTCCTCAGCTCCACCTCCAAAGCCAGTACAGAATAAAGTCGTGAAGACTACGACTGCCAGCTCCAGCTCCTCACTCCCAGCTGCAACTAGCTCGGAGACAAAGTCTTCAACACCTCTTTTGAAGACTTTGACAACAACTGAATCTGCACCTCTGCCCAGCCCTAGCAAAATCATCACAGTCCCGTCTGCATCAGAGGGAAGTGAAGAATATGATGATGAAACTCTGCAAGCCATCATCAGGAACAAGCAAGAAAGGGTAGCACAAGCATCAGGCAGTGCTATTCCTCTGGCGATGGACCCCAAGGTCCTCCTCGACTTCATCAATGTGTGGTATGAAGACCCAAACACACCCATTGATGATTTGAAACTTCCTCCTGGTGTCAGCCACATGGTGGCTACCTTCATAAACGAAGCCAAGTGGAAGGAACAGAAGGCCAAGCAGGAAAAAATTGCAAAGGCCAGAAAGGAGAAATTCCTCAGGCAAAATGTTCTCAAGCTGACGCCTGAAGCATTGGTGTCCACCCAGGCAGAGCTGCAAGTCTTGACTGACAAGTGTGAGAAACTGTCAGACCGCACAAGCATCAAACGCAATTTCATCAAGCTAGCCACTAGTGTTGTTGATGACTACAACAGACGTCACCCCCCACCAGCACCAACTCCTCAGCCCCTGGTTGAACAGCCAGAAGATGCATCTCCTATTGAGGAGGAAATTCCTCAAGTTGAGGAACAACACCAAGAGCGCCGTGCTGATGAGCCGGCCATTGAAGAAATCATCACTGAGACGGCTCCTGATGAAACTGCAAACCCTGATGAAACTGCTACTGATCCAGCTGCTTCACCAAAGCAGGCTGATGACTCTGTTCAAGCTGGTTCCTCACTGTCAGCTGAAGAATCTGTTGAGAAATCACCTTCACCAAAAACTTCAAAGGTGAAGAAGTTAATCCCGTCTGCATCAGACGCGAAAAAGACAAGGGCTGCTGAGAAGGAAGCGAAGAAGAGAAAAGCTTCCTCAGCAGAAGAAAAGATTGAGGCAAAACGCCTCAAGGAAACTGAAGAATCTGCCCCACTGGACCCGGTGCCTCTTAATGTTGCACCTTCATATGAAATGGTCGTCATTGGTGACCACACTACAAGGGCAGATGAGGAAATGAAGGATGCTGCCTCTGAGGAGCATACTGATGAGGAAATACAAATTGATGACTGTCCTCAACCTCATATTCCTCAGAAAGAGACTATTCAAGCTTCAGCTGCAGCAGCTGATGAATCTGCTTCTGCCACAAAGTCAGCTGATGAAAATCAAGCTGAAGACAATGTTCAATCTGAGCAGGCTCCTCCCACTGAACAGGCTGACCGAACTCCTCAAGCTGAGAAGGATGAAGAAATTCCTCAGCCTGATGCTCAGCCAGAATAAGAAATTCCTCATCCTGAGGAAACTGCTGAAGAAAATGTTCCCGCCCCTGACAATGAATTCATTGTGCTCAACCCAGAGACTGCCATGGTTGTTTCCCCTCCCATTCCTCAGCACAATCTCAATCCAGTTCAGCGCCTGACATTCTCAAAGCGGCCAAAGTTTCAGAAAGAGAATTTCTTTGAGGAACGCATGTATTTCATCGGAGAGAATCCTTATGACAAGCCTCAAATGAGGCATCTGAAGTTTTGGACAAGGACTCAGATGAACTACTATGCTTCTGTGCTCTGTGGCCGCAACAAGATATTCCAGCACAGGCACATTCCTCATGATGAACTTGAAGAGATTCCCCGCATGGAACCAGTCCTCAATGTACTACATGATGCAGGTTTGCTCCCTATGTGCTCCGACATATCCATTGGAATAGTGAGCTAATTCTTCAGTTCTATTCAACTCTGCACATCTCGGGCAATGCTGATGACATCAACACTTGGGTGTTCGACTGGATGACCCAAAATACTCACTACAAGGCTCCAGCGTCTGAACTCCTCAGAGAACTGCCCGTACCAATTCCTTTAGAAGGGGCAGTGAAGCTTTATGGTGAGCGTGAGCTGCCAAATGGCATGATGGAAGTCCTCATGAAGCCTTTGGCTGCAGGAAAACCCTCAAGAACCACATTCCTCGTCCATGAGCTCAAGTACACACCCCGGTCTGTCTACCGCATTCTCTGCAGTGTGCTAGCGCCAATCAAAGGCCATGATGATGACGAAGATGTCGTCGGCCTCATGAAGAATATCCTCTTCAACATCATTCACGGTATCCCCATGAATATCCATGATTTCTTCTTGAGGACTTTGGCTGACAATGCAATGTGCCCATATGATCACAAAATTTATGCACCATGGATCATGAGATTCCTCAGGACAAGGACAGGCGTCAACTTTCACGCAGATTTCCAGAACCATGTTGGTTATATGCCTCCTATCCGGGTCAACAAGAAGACTTTCGAGCCTATTGAGGGAAAAGGAAAGTCTGTAATTGATGAAGGAAGCAGGCCTCTTGATGGTCAATTTAAAGAGCCAGATGCATATTCCTCATGGGACGATACTGAGACTCGTCCACCAAGCCCAGTTCCTCCTCGCGTGCTAAACACCAGAGAGCTTCTTCTCAGTCTTCATCAGAAGGTGGATCACAACCACAAATGGGTCAAACGCCAGTTTGGTGCCATTGTGAAAACCCTCACTGAGACACAGAACAGTGTGAAGCTAAATCATCACTATCTGCATGAGGTTTTTGATCGCACCTGGGCTACCCTTGCACATCTGAAGACCCAGACTGAGCTTGAAGAATTGAACTTTGAGCAGGACTTTGACTGGTCGTGGCCTCCCAAGAAAAAGTTCAGGCCCATTCCAGTGCCAGACCTTGAAGACAGCTCCTTCTCGTCCTTCCGCACCGCCGAATCTGATGAGGAACAGCTCGACACCGCAACAGGCCCAAGGAAGAAGACTACACCCAAGAAGCGCCAAGGATCTTCATCAACCGCCAAGAAATGAAGTCTTCACGGGCGTTAGTCCTCAGTTTGTCCCTTTTGTCACTTGATGACAAAGGGGGAGAAACTTGAGAGTTAGTCTTCAAATGGGATTTATTTTTGGGGCTTATGAACTATATTTAAGTTACAAACTCTTGGCTCTTCTGAAGTTTTTATGTAATGAGTTGTAACTTAAGCCCGATGGTACTCTGACGCTTTTGAACGTTTTTCTTCGCATGCTTATTCCTCAAGTTTTAATGCACGCATGCTGAAATTCGTCAGATACCATTTGCCATCATGCATCCTCATTTTCTTCATATGATATGTTATATGTATGCATGATTTACAAGATTCAGGGGGAGATCTCCATGACATAAATCATCAATGTGCATATGCTATAAAAGCAAAATCCTCAAGGTATGCACATCTTCAGGGGGAGTCTCTGTGAATCTTGTTTTCAAATTCCTCAAATGAGTATTTACACTTCATATTTTTGATCCATGTTGAAGACTTAACCTAATTGTCATCAACCACCAAAAAGGGGGAGATTGTAAGTGCATCTAGTGCCCCTTAGTGATTTTGGTGGTTTGAAGACTTATAGGTTAAGTATCTAATATGTTTTTAAGTGTACACAGGATCTATAAGTCATTGAGGAGTTTGAGATATTTGAAGAATATCGACCCCTAAAAATATATGTCTTCAGTTGAAGAAATTGGTCTGAAGCTGAAGAAATGAATCGCGAAGAATTTGCGATGAAATTGATATTCCTCATGAAGATATTGATATTGAGAAGATCGGTGGTTCCTGAAGAAAATCGTTCTGAAGAAATTGAAGCATGAAGATTTACGTTTTCTGTTTTACTTTCTTCGCATTTGATGAATAGGAACACTGTACTGTTAAAGGGAGTCAAAGTAACGCTATGGAATGAATTTCCTCATGATGCTCAACCCAAGCCAAATCCTACCAAAAGCCTCAAGTGAGGAATATGAGTGACATGAGGACTCTCACAGTTGAGAGTCCCGACCGTTTCAATAAGCCACGCCAAATCACTGATCTTATCCACTCCAACGGTCATATTATTTAAGGTCATTAATGTCAAATCATGTCGGGATGCTCCCAGGCTATAAATAGCCGCCCCCCACAACCACTAGCTGGTTGGCTGCTCTGTTAGAAACTGACACTTGTCATAAGAGCAACCCAAATTCCTCAGAGCTTTCAAGAGTAAATCATCAGTGAGGAAATACACCACCCACCGAAACCACAAACCAAACCTGGTGATTGAGCATCACTGAAGAAGTTGTTCCTGTGTGGGACTGAAGCCTTTTACCTTTGAGGACTGTGCATCCTCCAGACGGTTAGGCGTCATGGTCTAGAGCAATCCAGCAGTCAATTGTGGATTGCCGGGTGACCGAGTTTGTGAGGGTTTGGAAGTCTGCCCTGAAGACTTACCACGAGAGTTGGGCGAGGACTGTGTGTCCTTAGCTCAAGGAGAGTACGGTAGGGACTGTGTGTCCCGGGACTGGGTGTCCTTTGGTTTCAATACCAAGCCGCTCCAAACCAGATGTACAACTGTCACAGCAGTTGGAACTGGGTCATCAACAACAGTCTTCACCAAGAATCGGGTTCTAATTCCTCAACTCTTTACATTCTCTGTATTATGTGTTGATGACTTTCACTGTAACTGTTTCAAGAATTTGTTGAAGACTTTCTCTGAATTTCCTCAACCCCAAATTCTTCACTTGAGTTAATCATCATCTGTATTCTGCGTGCCTGCTTGCTGTACAATCTGTTTTCATAATCTTCACTCTGTAATACTGCTGTTGTGAACGATCGCACAACTGATCCTTAACTGTTTCCGCTGTAAGTTAGTCATCAGTGAGGAATTTCCTCAAAAGGAATTTCCTCAGTGATGAAATTCTAAAAATCTCCTATTCACCCCCCCTCTAGTCGATATAACGCACTTTCAGAATTTATAGGCCAAAGACCTAGGTCAGGGGGCGGCCAGGGAGGCCACAAGCCTGCCCACCGCCGCCTCCCCCCTGGTGGTGGAGTGGGGGCTTGTGGGCTCCCTGGAGCCCAACTGGCTTGGTCCAAAAGCCCCCTGGACTTCTTCCGTTTGGGAAAAAATCATTTCGGGGTTTTTCTTCCGTTTGGACTCCGTTCCAAAATCAGATCTGAAAAGAGTCAAAAACACGGAAAAAACAGGAACTGGCACTTAGCACTGAATTAATAAGTTAGTCCCAAAAAGATATAAAAAGGTACAGAAACATACAAAGAAGGCAAGATAACAGCGTAAAATCATCAAACATTGTAGATACGTTTGAGACGTATCAAGCATCCCCAAGCTTAACTCCTGCCCGTCCTCGAGTAGGGAAGTGATAAGAATGATTTTTTGATGCTTTCATGCTACCTAGCATAGGTGTCCTTTGTAATTCCTCTTATGTGACGTGAATGTTCAGATCCATTAGATTCAAAACAATAGTTTGCTATTGACGTGGAAACAATAATAATTCAAGCAAACTAGCAAAGTAATCATGAACTTTCAAAATAACAAGGCCAAAAGAAAGTTATCCCTACAAAAGCATATAGTCTGGCTATGCTCTATCATCATTGCAGAATGAATTTAAATCATGCACAACCCCGGTATTGGCCAAGTAAATGTTTCACACCTTTACTTTCTCAAACATTTTCAACTCTCACGCAATACATGAGCGTGAGCCATGGTTATAGCACTATAGATGGTGTGGAATGTGGTGGAGGTTGCAAGACAAAAAGGAGAAGATAGTCACATTAACTAGGCATATCAATGAGCTGTGGGGATGCTCATCAATAGATATCAATGTGAATGAGTAGGGATTGCCATACAAATGATGCACTAGAGCTACAAGTATGTGAAAGCTCTTAAAGAAAACTAGTGGGTGTGCATCCAACTTGCTTGCTCACGAAGACCTAAGGCAATTTTGAGGAAGCCTATCATTGGAATATGCAAGCCAAGTTATATAATGAAAAATTCCCACTAGCTATATGGTGGTGACAAAACGAAGGAATCTCAATCATGAAGATCATGGTGCTCAATATGCACAAGTGTGGAAAAAGTGGTAGCATTATCCCTTCTCTCTTTTTCTCTTTTTTTGGTGGGCTCTTTGGCCTCTTTTTTATGGGCTTCTTTGGCCTCTTTTATTTCCTCACATGGGACAATGCTCCAATAATGATGATCATCACACTTTAAACTCAAAACTTAGAGCAATTATGACTCTATATGGAATGTCTTCGGTAGTGTACCGTGGCAATGATCTAGCATGGCATAGACATCAATGGAAACATCATGCTAGCTATCTTACGATCGTGCAAAGGCAATGTAGACATCGTGGCACGTGTCATGGTGGTAGTTGCATGGCAATATATCTCGGAATGACTTTGCAAAAGCCATAGTAGGTAGGTATGGTGGCTGTTTTGAGGGAGGCTAATGGTGGGTTTTGTGCACCGGCGAAAGTTGCGCGGCACTAAGAAGATAGTAATGGTGGAAGGTGATAGTGCATCTAAACCATGGACTCAACATTAGTCATGAAGAACTCATATACTTGTTGCAAAAGTTTTATTAGTAATCAAAACAAGGCATTCAATGCATACTCCTAGGGGAAGGGTTGGTAGGTATAAACTATCGCGCGATCCCGACCGCCACGCAAAGGATGACAATTAATATACTAATCATGCTGAGATTTCATCACATAGCGGTTCACCATACGTGCATGCTACGGGAATCACTAACTTCAACACAAGTATTTCTAGATCCACAACACCTTACTAGCATGACTTCAATATTACCATAACCACAACTCAAAACTAATTGAGATGAATCAAACTTCTCTAACTATTCAATGCACATGAAGGTGGAAGTTTTCGTATCCCTTTGGATAACTACCCCTTTTGAGACTACTTAAAAAGCATAGATCAACTACCAAGCCACGCACCGCTGCGCTCTAAAAGATATAAGTGAAGCACAAAGAGCAAAAGTATCTAGCTCAAAAGATATAAGCGAAGCACATGTGAGCTGAATTGTCTACCAAAAGATATAAGTGAAGCTCGACAAAATCACGGTGTGTGCATGTCTCTCTCTCTCTAGGTGTGCAGAAAGGATGATTGTGACACAACAAAATAAAAGACTCCTACGATACAAGACGCTCCAAGAAAAAACACATAACATGTGGTGAATAAAAATATAGCTCCAAGTAACGTTACCGATGGATTGAAGACGAGAGAGGGGATGCCTTCCCGGGGCATCCCCAAGATTAGGCTTTTACGGCATCCTTGAATCTCTTGGGATGCCTTGGGAATCCCCAATCTTGAGCTCTTGCCACTCTTTATCTTTTTGTCCATAAGAACTTCACCCAAAACTTGAAAACTTCACAACACGAAACTTCAACAGAAACTCGTGATAAAATTAGTACAAGAAAGAAAACCACCACTTCCTTAGGTACTGTAGCAAACTTAAATTCTACTTGTGCTGATGTTGGGTTACTGTACTTTCAATCTTCCATGGCTAATACCCCCCGATACTATCCATAGTTTCATCAAAATAAGCAACCAACACAACAAAAAAGAATCTGTTAACAGCAGACCAGTCTGTAGCAATCTGTATATTTCGTATACCTCTGCTACTTTAAAAATTCTGAAAAATTACGACAGTTTGAAGAATTTGTGTATAAATCAGCAGCAAAAAGAATCAACTCAAAAGATCTTATGGAAAAGAAAAAATATTTTCATTAGCAGAAAGTTCTGTTTTTTCCAGCGTGACCAAACGATCATTCTCAAGACTAATCATAACGGTTTTGCTTGGCACAAACGCAAAAAGAAACACAAAAAACACAATCATAACAGAATTATGAAAGTGTGGAAAACACAAAACAGAAAGAAAAAGGATAGATTCGATGGGTTGTCTCCCAAATAGCGCTTTTGTTTAATGCCCTTAGCCAGGCATTCAATGATGCTCTCACAAAAGACAAGAATTGAAGCACAACGAGAGCATCCTAAAGCATGTGAAAATCACATCTAAGTCTAACATACTTCCTATGCATAGGCATTTTATAGGAAAAAAAATTGACAAGACAACCAGTAGTTGCCATATGCAAGGAAGAAGAAAGAGACAAGAGCAATCTTAACATCACGAGAGGTGAATTGGTAACATGAAAGTTTCTACCAAAATATTTTCCTTTCTCATAGCAATTACATGTGGGATCATAATCAAACTCAACAATATAGCTATCCCATGGGATACTCTCTTCATGACCCACATGCATGCAAAGTTGACGCTCTTCAAAAATAGTGGGATTATCATCAAATGAAGTAATGACTTCTCCAATCCCACTTCCAGTATTGTTGCAAATATCATATTCATCATGAGGTTTGAACAAATTTTCAAGATCATAAGAAAGATCATCACCCCTATCATGATTATTGCAACAAGTAGTGGACGTATCAAAACTAGCATCCCCAAGCTTAGGGTTTTGCATATTTTTAGCATGATTGTCACTAATAGGATTAATAGTGAAACCATTGCAATCATGCTTTTCATTCAAGGAGCACTCGTGAATCACTTCATGAATTTCTTCCTCACAATTTTCAGATTCACGCATCTTACACAAAACTCCAAAGGAATAGTCAATTTCCCTCAACTCACTAGCAATTTGTTCCATACGAGTGGGTCTCTTAAAGAGACTAGCAAGTGGATGAGGATCCATATCACTAGATTTTCAGCAAGCAAAGATGCAAGCATATTGAGGGCACATGGCACACAAGCGAACAGAAAGCAAGCGAGAGAAAAGGGCGAATGAAAAAGGCAAAGGAGAAAGGCAAATGAAAACGGCAAAAGTGAAGTGGGGGAGAGGAAAACGAGAGGCAACTCGCAACAAAAGTAAATGCAAGAGAAGAGTTTGTGAGACCTACTTGGATAGACCTTGATTTCTCCTCCCCGGCAACGGCGCCAGAAATACTTCTGATGTTTCAAAAGGATCCCAGGCAACGGCGCCAGAAATGCTTCTGATGTCTGTTATGCTACTGCACAAAAGACCTTCCTGTGGCGCCAGAAATGGGCACGTTGACGACGCCAGGAATCCTTCTGCGTTGGTGTTCCCTCGAAGCGGAGAGGATGATGTAGCACAGCGGAGGTAAGTATTTCCCTCAGTTTGAGAACCAAGGTATCAACCGGCGGAGGAGTATCTCAAGATCCTGCACAAACACAAAAACTTGCACCCAACGTTATGAAGGGGTTGTCAATCCCTTATAGATTGTTTGCCAAGTGAGAACTGAAAGCAACAAAGTAACAAAGCAAAGTAAAAGCGGAGTTGTAAACGATTGTTGTGAATAGACCCGGGGGCCGTAGTGTTTACTAGTGGCTTCTCTCATGAAAGCAAGTAGACGGTGGGTGAACAAATTACTGTCGAGCAATTGATAGAACTGCGCAGAGTCGTGATGATATCTATGCAATGATTATTTCTATAGGCATCACGTCCTAAACAAGTAGACTGATACTTTCTGCATCTACTACTATTACACCACACGTCGACCGCTATCCAGCATGCATCTAGTGTATTAAGTCCATAAGAACAGAGTAACGCCTGAAGCAAGATGACATGATGTAGAGGGATAATCTCAAACCAATGATAAAAACCCCATCTTTTTACCCTTGATGGCAACTGCTTGATGTGTGCCTTGCTGCCCCTACTGTCACCCGGAAAGGTCACCACATGGCAGAACCCAAAACCAAGCACTTCTCCCATTGCAAGAATCATAGATCTAGTTGGCCAAACAAAACCCAAGACTCGGAGAAACTTACAAGGATATCAAATCATGCATATAAGAAATCAGCAGAGACTCAAATATATATCATAGATAATCTGATCACAAGTCCACAATTCATCGGATCTCGACAAACACACCGCCAAAGAAGATTACATCAGATAGATCTCTATGAAGATCATGGAGAATTTGTATTGAAGATCCTAGAGAGAGGAGAAGCCATCTAGCTACTAACTACGGACCCGTAGGTCTGAAGTGAACTACTCACGAGTCATTGGAGGGGCGATGATGATGATGAAGAAGCCCTCCAATTCCAAAGTCCCCTCCGGCAGGGTGCTGGCAAGGGTCTCCAGATGAGATCTCGCGGAAACGGAAGCTTGCGGCGGCGGAAAAGTATTTTCGAGGCTCCCCTGATTTTTTGCGGAATATTTGGGAATTTATAGGCCAAAGACCTAGGTGAGGGGGCGGCCAGGGAGGCCACAAGCCTGCCCACCGCCGCCTCCCCCGTGGTGGCGGAGTGGGGACTTGTGGGCTCCCTGGAGCCTACCTGGCTTGGCCCAAAAGCCCCCTGGACTTCTTCCGTTCGGGAAAAAATCATTTCGGGGTTTTTGTTCCGTTTGGATTCCGTTCCAAAATCAAATCTGAAAAGAGTCAAAAACACGGAAAAAACAGGAACTAGCACTTGGCACTGAATTAATAAGTTAGTCCCAAAAAGATATAAAAAGGTACATAAAACATACAAAGAAGGCAAGATAACAGCGTGAAATCATCAAAAATTATAGATACGTTTGAGACGTATCAAACATCACTTATATATTGTTTGTAAAACTGTGTATGAAATATTATCGGATTGGGTTGAAACCTGGTGTGCGGTCTTAATATAGTGTAGGTAGGCCACCTGTCAATTTTCGTCGCGATCGGAGTTCGTTTGATACCCGAACCGTTAAACCTATAGAGGCACTATAGCTGGTCATTTCGTCGGACATTTTCGGTTTGTAAAACTCTGTCGTCGGGTGCCCGTTTTCCGTGTCCCCTCCACCTAAGCTCTCTACACAGTGCACCGACTTGCGTGCAGCCTAGTCCGAAAACCTCCGAGAAGCGGAATCATACGGTCGTGACCGTTGGGTCCAGATCAACCCCGTTTTACCGCAAATCGTCATTGGTTTGTCCATTGGACCCCTAACCTAGTTAACCACGACCGCCCTATTTAGATCAGAGGATCAAGACCTAATCGAACCTGTTATTTATATGCACATGTAGGCCTACCCTAACCCTAGTCCAATCAGTCCTACCGCGCGCCGCCACCCCACCTAGATTTCCACACTTGGCCAAGCAGAGCCGCTCGCCCACAGCCGCAGCTTCCCTGCAAGTGTCGCGCATAGCAACAAGCAGCAGCGAGCGCCGCACCTAGTAGCAAGCATCAACCACTACCACGCGTGGCAGCAGCAGCAGCAGCCACATGTCACCGCCTCCCCTATGCCTCCAGCCGCTGGAGCCACATGCCCGCTGGACCCCACTAGCTGCATGCAGCACATGATCTGGAGCGGGAGCACCCGAGCTCCTCTACCCATTGCTGCTGAGCGGCCACGCCGACCAGCCGTCACCGGCGAGGACCTCCAGGTCAGCTCTGTCTCGCCCCTCTCCTTCTTCCGTGCTCTCTTTCCCCCTCTAGTCGTCACCTCTCTTTCACCTCGTCTCTCTCTCTCTCTTTGTCCAGCAGGAGCACAGAAGCCCCTTGGCCGCCATGGCCTCAAGGTCCGGCTCGTCGGCCCGGGACCCCGTTATAGCGCCGGAATCGGACGCCTCGGCCATCTACGGTGTTCCAACCGCCTCCGCTACACCATGGAGCAGCGTTGTCCTCCTCACCTCGTTGCGTCAAGTCGCCGCCTCATCAGCGTGTGCCTCGCCATGGAACCTCCACGTGCAGCAATAGCGGACATGGACATGAGTAGCCGAATTTGGTGCCCCGAGGGCCGGATCCATCCATCCCTAACTGTCCCACTTCGGATCTGGCTAGCCTCGCCCGTTCCATCACCAAGCCGTGTATTGTCCCATCCACCGCATCCCCGACCATGGAACAGAGCTGCTCTGTTTCGTTTTTCAGTTTTGTCAGATTCGCGCCATGGTATGGTTCATCTCTCCCTAATCCCATGCTTTTGTCATAAGTTTCTTGCTAGCCGACCTGGTCATTCCCGTGTGCAGTCATCCGAGGGTCTGGGTTTGAATCCCAGCCGCCCCTAATTTTATTTTGTTGTATTTATTCTGTTCTCAGTCAGGTTTGCTTTAGTTCAGCTAGAAATAGACTGTGGTTTGAACATATTAGTTGCACGTCCTACTTGTTAGCGACCTCTTGCTGTGTTTTATAAATGGCCGATGCCATTTGGTCACAAGTTATCTTCCTAGCCTTATGGTTGGCGCCAAAAGTTACACTCGAGAGGTCCTGGGGTCAAATCACATAGGACTGAATTATTTTTCTATGATTTCTTTTCTTTTCTTTTGCACCTCGTAGTATTTTGTTAGTTACAGGTACCTCATATTCATGCCTCCGACACATGGGAACTCGGTAACTGGGATCACCCCATCATTATTTGGCATGACACACACACGCTCCTAGTTTGTTTGCATCGGTATATCATCGAGCTATTGGAACCGGAACGTGTTGTGGCCGTCATCTACATGCATTTTGCATTCATGCATACAATCTTGTGTTGCACATATCTGGTAAACCGTAACTCTGTTAGAGATGTTCTATATGTGTAACCGACTAGAATGACGTGTAGAATCACATGCTTCACCTCTTGCCATGTTGACAACATTTTAAAATTGTCGTGTACCTAAAAGGGAGTGAACTAAATAATTCGTATGTGGAGTTTCTCCAATATGCAACTCGTTGCATATTGAGGTTCACTTCATGTGTAGTGTTTGATTGTTGTGAATTGTCATGCCATGCCTTGCATAATTGAAATGGACATGCATCATATTAGGTTATGCATCATATCGTGTGTGTGTCGTGGTGAATATCGTGTGTTGATGCTTGTTTCCGGTTTGCTTCGTCTCGATGGAGTTTCGCAAGCGTGTCGGAATGTGAGGACCCGTTCGACTTGTTGGTTCGTTTGCTTCACGGAGCCGTTCTTCTCCCTAATGGGATCTCATGCAAGATGGTCATTTCCCTAGATACCATTACTATCATTGCAAAGCTAGTTGTTTCGCTTCTATCATTATGTCTCGCTGCCTACCACCTGTTAAATGTTAACCTCTCAACATTGCCATGAAAACCTTCAAACTTTCTACAACCTAGCAAACCACTGATTGGCTATGTTACCACTTGCTTAACTTGGATAGCGTTGCTAGTTGCAGGTGCAGTTGCTTCCAGGTGAAAACATTGGTTCCTTCTTATATCACCATATTATTGTTAATTAATTTAATGCACCTATATACTTGGTAAAAGATGGAAGGCTTGGCTTTCTAGTCTAGTGTTTTGTTCCACCTTTGCCGCCTTAGTTTCGACTACTGGTGTTATGTTCCATAAATGAGTGCTCCTAACATGCTTGGGGTTGTTATGGGGACCCCCTAGATTCTCGTTTTGGGATAAAGCTCGTCTGGCAAGGCCCAACATTGGTACTATATTAGCCCAACATAATAATTCTGTTAATAATGAAAACATAGGGAGTTAGCGCTACTCGAGGAGTAATTAAACATAATACAAGGAGGGAAAGTGTTGGTCCAAACTAGAGCCGTTTGCGGGGCCAATCCGGGGCAACTCGGGATATTTCTATCAGGCCACCATACGCTATGCTTATCTATCGTGTGTTCAGAACGAGATACGCGGCTCCTATCGGGATCATCGACACGCCGGGCGGCCTTGTTGTACTTGTTTTACCTTTCTCGAGCGTCTTGTGCGAGGGATTTCTAGGATACTTTGGGCTATCTTGAGGTTGAGGTTTTCCAATAGGAACCCGAGGAGATCACGGGTTTCCCTGATTGAGGTCATTCCGTCACATCATGTGGTAGTTTGTGATGGACTAGTTGGAGCACCCCTGCAGAGTTAAATCTTTCAGAAAGTCGTGCCCGCGGTTATGTGGCAACATAGAAACTTTGTTTAATATCTGGTTCTAGATAACTTTAAATAAACTTAATTAACATATGCCATCTAAGTGTGTAACCGTGACTGTCACTTTCGTGAGCTCCTTCTCCGATCGAGGACACGGTGGGGTTTGTTGGGGAAGTTGCATCGGAAACAAAAAAATCCTACGCACACGAAGACCTATCATGGTGATGTCCATCTACGAGAAGAGATTTGGATCTACGTACCCTTGTAGATCGCACAGAAGGAAGCGTTAAGAAATGTGGTCGATGTAGTGGAACGTCTTCCCGTCCCTCGAACCGTCCCACGAACCGTCCCGCTATAAGTCCCACGATCCGTTCCAACCTAGCGCCGAACGGACGACACCTCCGTGTTCAGCACACGTACAACTCGACGATGATCTCGGCCTTCTTGATCCAGCAAGCAAGACGGAGAAGTAGATGAGTTCTCCGAAAGCATGACGGTGCTCCGGTGGTGATGATGATCTCCTCCTGCAGGGCTCCGCCCGAGCTCTGTAGAAATCCGATCTAGAGGTAGAACTATGTGGTCTAGGGTTGAGTTGCACGTGACAAAAGTTGTCTCAAATCAGCCCTAAAACACCACTATATATAGGAGAGAGGCGGAGGGGCATGCCTTGAGGGACAAGGCCCTCAAGGGTGCGCCGGCGCTAGGAGGTGGAGGACTCCTCCTCCAATTCGGTTTGGGGAAGGAGGAGTCCTCCTCTTCCTTCCCACCTCCCTCTTTCCCTTTTTCTTTTTCTTTTCTTTTGGTATTTCTTTATGTGGCACCATGGGCCCCTTGGGCTGACTCCACCAGCCTACTAAGGACTTGTGGCACCACCCTAGTGCCTTGGGCTCACTCCCGGGTGGGTGGGCCCCTCCCGATAAACTCCCGGAACCCATTCGTCACTCCCGGTACACTGCCGGAATTTCTCGAAACTTTCCGGTGACCAAATGAAACCATCCTATATATCAATCTTTGTTTACGGACCATTCCGGAAACCCTCGTGATGCCCGTGATCTCATCTGGTACTCCGAACAACATTCAGTAACCACACATATAACTCAACTATACTAAAACATCATCGAACCTTAATTGTGCAGACCCTGCGGGTTCGAGAACTATGTAGACATGCCCCGAGGCACTCCTCGGTCAATATCCAATAGCGGGACCTGGATGCCCATATTGGATCTCCGAAGATCTTATCGGTTGAACCTCAGTGTCAAGGATTCATACAATCTTGTATGTCATTCCCTTTGTCCTTCGGTATATTACTTGCCCGAGATTCGATCGTCGGTATCCGCATACCTATTTCAATCTCGTTACCGACAAGTATGTTTACTCATTCCGTAATACAAGATCTCGTGACTTACACTTAGTCACATTGCTTGCAAGGCTTGTGTGTGATATTGTATTACCGAGTGGGCCCCGAGATACCTCTCCATCACACGGAGTGACAAATCCTAGTCTTGATCCATACTAACTCAACGGACACCTTTGGAGATACCTGTAGAGCACCTTTATAGTCACCCAGTTACGTTGTGATGTTTGATGCACACAAGGTATTCCTCCCGTGCCAGTGAGTTATATGATCTCATGGTCATATGAACAAATACTGGACACGCAGAAAACAATAGCAGTAAAACGACACGATCAATATGCTACGTTTATAGTTTGGGTCTAGTCCATCACATGATTCTCCTAATGATGTGATCGAGTTATCAAGTGACAACACTTGCATATAGCAAGAAAACCTTGACTATCATTGATCAACTAGCTAGCCAACTAGAGGCTTGCTAGGGACATTGTTTCGTCTATGTATCCACACATGTATCTATGTTTTCATTTAATACAATTATAGCATGGATAATAAATGATTATGTTTAAATAGAAAATATAATAATAACAATTTATCATTGCCTCTAGGGCATATTTCCAACAGTCTCCCACTTGCACTAGAGTCAATAATCTAATCCTCACATCACCATGCGATTTAAATTGTTATAAATCGAACACCCATACAATTCTGGTGTTGATCATGTTTTGCCCGTGGAAGAGGTTTAGTCAGCAGGTCTGCTACATTCAGATTCGTGTGCACTTTGCAAATATTCATGTCCTCTCTTTCGACATAGTCGTAGATGAGGTTAAAGCGTCGTTTGATGTGTCTGGTCTTCTTGTGAAACCTTGGTTCCTTTGCTAAGGCAATGGTTCCAGTGTTGTCACATAACAGAGTTATTGGATTTAGTGCGCTCGGCACAACTCCAAGATCTGTCATGAACTGCTTCATCCAGACACCCTCCTTTGCTGCCTCCGAGGCAGCCATGTACTCCGCTTAACATGTAGAATTTGCTACGACACTCTGCTTGAACTGCACCAGCTTACTGCACCCCCATTAAGAATAAATTCGTATCTGGTTTGCGACTTAGACGCATCCAGATCGGTGCCAAAACTTGCATCGACGTAACCTTTTACGGCGAGGTCTTTGTCACCTCCATAAAACATTTCCTTAGTCCTTTTCAGGTACTTTAGAATATTCTTGACTGTCGTCCAGTGATCCACTCCTGGATTAATCTGAAACCTGCCTGCCATACTTATGGCCAAGCTGACGTCTGGTCTAGTGCACATCATTGCATACATGATAGAACCTACGGCTGAAGCGTAGGCGATGGAACTAATTTGTTCTCTATCTTCTACAGTTGCTGGGCACTGGGTCTTACTCAATTGTATACCTTGTAATACCGGCAAGAACCCTTTCTTGGACTGATTCATTTTGAACTTCTTCAAAACTTTACCAAGGTATGTGCTTTGTGAAAGTCCTATCACGCGTCTCGATCTATCTCTATATATATTAATGCCTAGAGTGTAAGCAGCTTCTCCTAGGTCCTTCATAGAGAAACTTTTATTCAAGTAATCCTTTATGCTCTCCAAAAGCTCCACATTGTTTCCAGTTAGAAATATGTCATCCACATATAATATTAGAAACGCCACAGAGCTCCCACTCACTTTCTTGTAAATACAAGATTGTCCAACCACTTGTATAAACCCAAATGCTTTGATCACCTCATCAAAGTGCTTATTCCAACTTCGAGATGCTTGCACCAGTCCATAAATGGATCGCTAGAGCTTGCATGCTTTGTTAGCATTCTTTGGATCGACAAAACCTTTGGGTTGCATCATATACAACTCTTCCTTAAGAACCGTTAAGGAACGTCGTTTTGACATCCATCTGCCAGATTTCATAATCAAAAAATGCAGCTATTGCTAACATGATTCGGACGGACTTAAGCATCGCTACTGGTGAGAATGTCTCATCGTAGTCAACTCCTTGAACTTGTGAAAAACCCTTTGCCATAAGTCGAGCTTTATAAACGGTCACATTACCGTCTGCGTCCGTCTTCTTCTTAAAGATCCATTTGTTCTTAATAGCCTTGCGGCCTTCAGGTAGTACTTCCAAAGTCCACACTTTGTTCTCGTACATGGATCCTATATCGGACTTCATGGCCTCCAGCCTTTTATTGGAATCCGGCCCCACCATTGCTTCTTCATAATTCGCATGTTTATTGTTGTCTAACAACATAATTGATAAGACAGGATTACCGTACCACTCAGGAGCAATACGAGATCTTGTCGACCTGTGTGGTCCGATAGGAACTTGATCCGAAGTTCCATGATCGTCATCATCAACTTCCTCCTCAACCGACATCGCAACGACAAGGGTTTCCCCTTGCCCTGCGCCACCATCTAGAGGGATTAGAGGTTCGACAACCTCATCAAGTTCTATCTTCCTCCCACTCAATTATTTCGAGAGAAACTCCTTCTCAAGAAAAGCTTTGTTTTTAGCAACAAACACTTTGCCCTCAGATTTGAGATAGAAGGTATACCCAACTGTCTCTTTTGGGTACCCTATGACGATGCACTTTTCCGCTTTGGGTTCCAGCTTTTCAGGCTGAAGCTTTTTGACATAAGCATCACATCCCCAAACTTTAAGAAACGACAACTTTGGTCTTTTGCCATACCACAGTTCGTATGGTGTCGTCTCAACGGATTTTGATGGTGCCCTATTTAAAGTGAATGCAACTGTCTCTAATGCATAACCCCAAAACGATAACGGCAGATCGGTAAGAGACATCATAGATCGCACCATCTCTAATAAAGTACGATTACAACGTTTGGACACACCATTACGCTATGGTGTTCCAGGCGGTGTCAATTGTGAAACAATTCCACATTGTCTTAAGTGAGCCCCAAACTCGAAACTCAGATATTCACCCCCACGATCAGACCGTATGAACTTGATCTTCTTGTTATGATGATTTTCCACTTCACTCTGAAATTGCTTGATTTTCTCAAACGTTTCAGACTTGTGCTTCATCAAGTAGACATAACCATATCTACTCAAATCGTCAGTGAAGGTGAGAAAATAACGATATCCGCCACGCGCCTCCATACTCATCGGACCGCATACATCGGTATGTATGATTTCCAACAAGTCACTTGCACGCTCCATTGTTTCGGAGAACGGAGTCTTAGTCATCTTTCCCATGAGGCATGGTTCGCACGTGTCAAGTGAATCAAAGTCAAGTGACTCCAAAAGTTCATTAGAATGGAGTTTATTCATGCGCTTTACACCAATATGACCTAAGCGGCAGTGCCATAAAAACATGGCACTATCATTGTTAACTCTAACTCTTTTGGTCTCAATGTTATGTATATCCGTATCATCGCTATCAAGATTCAATATGAACAATCCTCTCACATTGGGTGCATGACCATAAAAGATATTACTCATAGAAATAGAACAACCATTATTCTCTGACTTAAACGAGTAACCGTCTCGCAATAAACAAGATCCAGATATAATGTTCATGCTTAAGCAGGCACTAAATAACAATTATTTAAGTTCATAACTAATCCTGATGGTAACTGAAGTTAAACTGTGCCGACAGTGATTGCATCAACCTTGGAACCATTTCCCACGCGCATCGTCACTTCATCTTTTGCCAGCCTTCGTTTATTCCGCAGTTCCTGTTTCGAGTTGCAGATATGAGCAACAGAACCGGTATCTAATACCCAGGCACTACTACGAGAGTTGGTTAAGTACACATCAATAACATGTATATCGAATATACCTGATTTTCCTTAGCCGCCTTCTTATCAGCCAGATACTTGGGCAGTTGCGCTTCTATTTACCCAGTCCATTGCAATAATAACACGTTGTTTCAGGCTTAGGTCCAGCCTTGGGTTTCTTCGTCGGATTGGCAACATGCTTGCCACTCTTCTTGGAATTACCCTTCTTGCCTTTGTCATTTCTCTTGAAACTAGTGGTCTTATTCACCATCAACACTTGATGCTCTTTACGGAGTTCTGGATTTGCGACTTTCAGCATCGCGAATAACTCGCCGGGTGACTTGTTCATCCCTTGCATGTTATAGTTCAACACAAAGCTCTTGTAGCTTGGTGGCGGTGATTAAAGAATTATGTCATTGATAGCCTCTTGCGGGAGTTCAATCCCCAGCTCAGCTAGACGGTTTGAGTACCCAGACATTTTGAGCACATGTTAACTGAGAGACGAATTCTCCTCCATCTTGCAAGCATAGAATTTATCGGAGGTCTCATACCTCTCGATCCGGGCGTTCTTCTGAAAGATAAACTTCAACTCCTAGAACATCACAAATGCTCCATGACGCTCAAAGCGACGTTGAAGTCCCGGCTCTAAGCCATACAAGACTGCACATTGAACTACTGAGTAGTCCTCCTTACGTGTTAACCAAGCGTTCTTAACATCTTGATCAGCCGTAGCGGGTGGTTCATCTCCTAGTGCAACATTAAGGACATAATCCTTCTTCCCAGCTTGCAGGAGTAACTTTGAGATTACGAGCCCAGTCTACAAACTTGCTTCCATCATCTTTCAACTTAACTTTCTCTAGGAACGTATTAAAATTCAGGGTGACTGTCACGTGAGCCATTGATCTACAACACAAATATTTCAAAGTGGACTTAGACTATGTTCAAGATAATTAGAGTTTAACTAATCAAATTACTTGCTAAACTCCCACTCAAAAAGTACATCTCTCTAGTCATTTGAGTGGTTCATGATCCAAATTCACTAACTCAAGTCCGATCATCACGTGAGTTGAGAATAGTTTTAGTGGTAAGCATCTCTATGCTAATCATATCAACTATACGATTCATGCTCGACCTTTCGGTCTCTTGTGTTCCGAGGCCATGTCTTCACATGCTAGGCTCGTCAAGCTTAGCCTGAGTGTTCCGTGTGTGCAATTGTTTTGCACCCGTTGTATGTGAACGTTGAGTCTATCACACCCGATCATCACGTGATGTCTTGAAACGACGAACTGTAGCAACGGTGCACAGTCGGGGAGAACACAATTTCGTGTTGAAATTTTAGTGAGAGATCACCTTATAATGCTACCGTCGTTCTAAGCAAAATAAGGTGCATAAAAGGATTAACATCACATGCAATTCATAAGTGACATGATATGGCCATCATCTTGTGCTTCTTGATCTCCATCACCAAAGCACCGGCACGATCTTCTTGTCACCGGCGCCACACCATGATCTCCATCATCATGATCTCCATCAATGTTTCACCATCGAGGTTGTCGTGCTACTTATGCTATTACTACTAAAGGTACGTCCTAGCAATATAGTAAACGCATCTGCAAACACAAACGTTAGTTTAAAGACAACCCTATGGCTCCTGCCGGTTGCCGTAGCATCGACGTGCAAGTCGATATTAACTATTAAAACATGGTCATCTCATACATCCAATATATCACATCACGTCATTGGCCATATCATATCACAAGCATACCCTGCAAAAACGAGCTAGACGTCCTCTAATTTGTTGTTGCATGTTTTACGTGGCTGCTATGGGTATCTATTATGATCGCATCTTACTTACGCAAAAACCACAACGGAGATGTGCAAATTGCTATTTAACCTCTCCAAGGACCGCCTCGGTCAAAACCAATTCAACTAAAGTTGAAGAAACCGACACCCGCCAGTCATCTTTATGCAATGAGGTTGCATGTCAATCGATGAAACCTGTCTCTCGTAAGAGTACGAGTTATGTCGGTTCGGGCCGCTTCAATCCAACAATACCGCTGAATCAAGAAAAGACTAAGGAGGTCCGCAAATCAAACATCACCATCCACAAAAACTTTTGTGATCTACTCGAGATAACATCTACGCATGAACATAGCTCATGATGCCACTGTTGAGGAACGTTGCATGGGAAACAAAAAAATTCCTACGCACACGAAGACCTATCATGGTGATGTCCATCTACGAGAGGAGATTTGGATCTACGTACCCTTGTAGATCGCACAGCAGCAAGCGTTAAGAAACGTGGTTGATGAAGTCGAACGTCTTCACGTCCCTCGAACCGTCCCACGAACCGTCCCGCGATCCGTCCCACGATCTATTCCAATCTAGCGCCGAACGGACGACACCTCCGCGTTCAGCACACGTATAGCTCGACAATGATCTCAGCCTTCTTGATCCAGCAAGCAAGACGGATAAGTAGATGAGTTCTCCAGCAGTGTGATGGCGCTCCAGTGGTGGTGATGATCTCCTCCTGCAGGGCTCCGCCCGAGCTCCGCAGAAATCCAATCTAGAGGTAGAACTATGTGGTCTAGGGTTGAGTTGCACGTGGCAAAAGTTGTCTCAAATCAGTCCTAAAACACCACTATATATAGGAGGAAGGGGGAGGGGCTTGCCTCGAGGTACAAGTCCCTCAAGGGTGCATCGACGCTAGGAGGAGGAGGACTCCTCCAATTCGGTTTGGGGAAGGAGGAGTCCTCCTCTTCCTTCCCACCTCCCTCTTTCCCTTTTTCTTTTTCTTTTCTTTTGGTATTTCTTTATGTGGCGCTATGGGCCCCTTGGGCTGACACCACCAGCCCACTAAGTACTTGTGGGGCCACCCTAGTGCCTTGGGCTCACTCCCGGGTGGGTGGGCCCCTCCCGATGAACTCCCGGAACACATTCGTCACTCCCGGTACACTGCCGGAATTTCTCGAAACTTTTCGGTGACCAAATGAAACCATCATATATATCAATCTTTGTTTCCGGACCATTCCAGAAACCCTCGTGACATCTGTGGTCTCATATGGGACTCCGAACAACATTCGGTAACCACACATATAACTCAACTATACTAAAACATCATCGAACCTTAAGTGTGCAAACCCTGCGGGTTCGAGAATTATGTAGACATGCCCCGAGGCACTCCTCAGTCAATATCCAATATTTGCACCTGGATGCCCATGTTGGATCCTACATATTCTCTGAAGATCTTATCGGTTGAACCTCAGTGTCAAGGATTCATATAATCCCGTATGTCATTCTTTTTGTCCTTTGGTATGTTACTTGCCCGAGATTCGATCATCGATATCCGCATAACTATTTCAATCTCGTTACCGGCAAGTCTCTTTACTCGTTCCGTAATACAAGATCATGTGACTTACACTTAGTCACATTGCTTGCAAGGCTTGTGTGTGATGTTGTATTACCAAGTGGGCCTCGAGATACTTGTTCGTCACACGGAGTGACAAATCCCAGTCTTGATCCATACTAACTCAAAGGACACCTTCGGAGATAACTGTAGAGCACCTTTATAGTCACACAGTTACGTTGTGAAGTTTGATGCACACAAGGTATTCCTCCGGTGCCAGTGAGTTATATGATCTTTAGTTATATGATCTCATGGTCATAGGAAGAAATTGTTGACACGCAGAAAACAATAGCAGTAAAACAACACGATCAATATGCTACGTTCATAGTTTGGGTCTAGTCCATCACATGATTCTCCTAATGATGTGATCCAGTTATCAAGTCACAACACTTGCATATAGCCAGAAAACCTTGACTATCATTGATCAATTGGCTAGCCAACTAGAGGCTTGCTAGGGACATTGATTTGTCTATGTATCCACACATGTATCTATGTTTTCATTCAATACAATTTTAGTATGGATAAGAAATGATTATATTTAAAAATAAAATATAATAATAACTATTTATCATTGCCTCTAGGGCATATTTCCACCAAGGTTATGTCTGACGTAAGTAGGTGTTCAGGATCATTCATTTGGTCATCATTAGTTCACGTCCGTTATGCGTAGATCATCCCCCTCTTATTCTTGTACTCGTAAGTTAGCCACCTCAATTGAATGCTTAGTTGCTTGTTGCAACCTCACCACTTAACCATACCTCACTCATTAAGCTTTGTTAGTCTTGATACGTTTGGAAGTGAGATTGCCGAGTCCCTTGTGGTTCACAGATTACTGCAACACCAGTTGCGGGTACAGGTAAAAGTTACTTTGACGTGAGCATGATGATTGTGCTATTTGGAGTTTCTTCTTCTTCTTCATCATCAATCTAGGATAGGTTCCATGCCGGCAGCATGGGATAGCAAGGATGGACGTCATTCTTTTACCGTTTCTTTTCGTTCGTAGTCGAACCCTGCTCTTCTTCATGATGATTGTATATTGATGTATCGATTTGATATTGATGTAGCTTGTGGTGAGTGTAAGCCAATTCCTTATACTCATATTTTCAGTACATGTACTTGTAACGATATCCATTATTGTGAAACGACGAGATGCATTTCTATCCATGTCGAGGCCCTCGCGCCAAAATAAGGATAGGACCGCATCTTGGGTGTTGCAACAAGTATCCATGAGTTAATTATAGGATATGCATCAAACAGTTTCAGATTCATAATACTCAATCCAACACAAAGAACCTCAAAGAGTGCCCCAAATATTCTATTGGAGAACGTACGACAAGAACGTGCATCAACCCCTATGCATATATTACCCCAACATCACCTCGAGAATCCGCAAGTTGAGTGCCAAAACGCACATCAAGTGAATCAATATGATACCCCATTCTCACCACGAGTATTCATAGCAAGACATACATCAAGTTTTCTCAAATCCATAAAAGTATTCAATCCGATAAGAAATCTCAAAGGGAAAACTCAATTCATCACAACAAGATAGAGAGGGGGAAACACCATATGATCCAACTATATTAACAAAGCCCGTGATACATGAAGATCGTGCCATCTCAAGAACACGAGAAAGAGAGAGAGATATTGAACACATAGCTACTGGTACAAACCGTCATCCCCGAGGGTGGTATACTCCCTCCTCGTCATGGCCTCCGCCGGGATGATGAAGATGGCCACCAGAGATAATCTACCCTCTCCAGCAGGGTATTGTTTTCTCTCCAGATTGGTTTTTCATCGATACAGAGGCCTTGCGGCGGCAGAACTTCTCTTCTAGGGTTAATTCTTATGGTTTCTATATTTATAGGAATTTTTGGCATTGGTTTCACGCGAAGATGGGCCTCGAGGTGAGCACAAGACACCAGGGCACCCTGGGCCCCTCTGGCGCGCCGTGGTGTGTGGTGCTCTCCTTGTTGCTCTTCTGGCCCTCCCACGAAGCTTCACGGGTATCTTTTCTTCCAAAAAATCGCCAAAAAGTTCTGGGGATTCCGAGAACTTTCATTTTGTGTACAAAAACAACACCATGGTAGTTCTGATGAAAACAACATCAGTCCAGGTCAGTTCTAAATAAATCATATAAAGTGCATCACGACCATATAAAAGTGTTGTAAACATAGGTGAATATGGCATGAATTCTTCATAAATTATCGATACGTTGCAGACATATCAATACCTATAAAGCATCTTTATAGTCACTAAGTTACGTTGTGACGTTTGATACACACAAGGTACTCCTCCATTGTTAGTGAGTTGCATGATCTCGTGGTCACAGGAACAGATACTTTACATGCAAAAAAACAATAGCAATAAACTGACACGGTCATATTCTACGTTCATAGTTTGGGTCTTGTCCATCACATCATTCTCTTAATGACGTGATCCCGTTGTCAAATGACAACGCATGTCTATAGCTAGGAAACCTTAGCCATCTTTGATCAACGAGCTAGTCTAGTAGAGGCTCACTAGGGACGCGGTGTTGTTTATGTACCCACACATGTATCTGAGTTTACAATCAATACAGTTATATCATGGATAATAAACGATTATCATGAACAAGGAAATATGATAATAACTAATATATTATTGCCTCTAGGGCATATTTCCAATAGTCTCCCTCTTGCACTAGAGTCAATAATCTATTTCACATCACCATGTGATTAACTCCCAATAAGTTCTGGGGTTTGGTCATGTTTTGATTGTGAGAGAGGTTTTAGTCAACAGGTGTGCAACTTTCAAATCTGTGTGTACTTTAAAAATCTCTATGTCCTACTGTAGATGATGCTACCATGCTTCACTTGGAACTATTCCAAATGATTGCTCTACTATACGAATCCGGTTTGCTATTCAGGGTCATCCGGATTGGTGTCAAAGCTTGCATCGACATAACCCCTTACGACGAACTCTTTTATCACCTCCATAATCGAGAAACATTTCCTTAGTCCTCTAGTTACTAAGGATAACTTTGACCATTGTACAGTGATCCGCTCCTAGATCACTCTTGTACCCCTTGACATACTCATGGCAAGGCACACGCCAGGTGCGGTACATATCATGGCATACTATAGAGCCTACAACTAAGGCATAGGGGGCGACTTTCGTCCTTTCTCTTTCTTCTGTCGCGCTCGGGCTTTGAGTCTCACCCAAATTCACACCTTACAATACAGGCAAAACTCCTTTGATTGATCCATTTTGAACTCCTTCGAAATCTTGTCAAGGTATGTATGCATTGAAAGTTATATCCAACATCTTGATCTATCTCTATAGATCTTGATGACCAATGTTCAAGTAGCTTAATCCAGCTTTTATTTTGAAAAAACTCCTGTCAAACAACCCTATATGCTTTCCAGAAATTCTACATCATTTCTGATCAACAATATGTCAACCACATATACTTATTAGAAATTCTATAGTGCTCCCACTCACTTTCTTGTAAATACAAGTGTCTTCATAAACTCTGAATAAACCAAAAGCTTTTATCACTCATCAAATCACTAATTCCAACTCTAAGATACTTGCACCAGTCCATAAATGGATCGCTGGAGTTCGCATGTCTTTTAGCATCCTTAGGATCGACAAAATCTTCTGGTAGTATCAAATACAACCTTTATTCAAGGAAATCATTAAGGAAATGATGTTTTCACATCCATCTGCCAGATTTCATGATTGAAAAATGCAGCAACTGCTAACATGGTGCCAACAGACTTCAGCATTGTTACGGGTGAGAAAGTCGCATCGTAGTCAACTCCTTGAACTTGTTGGAAACCTCTTTGCAACAAGTCGAGCTTTCTAAATGGTGACATTTACCATCGTCGTATGTCTTCCTTTTAAAGATCCATTAGTACTTAATAGCCTTACGACCATCAAGTAGTTCTTCCAAAGTCCACACTTTGTTTTCGTACATGGACCATTTCTCGGATTTCATGGCCTCCAGCCGTTTGTCAGAATCCGGGTCCACCACCGCTTCTGCATAGCTCATAGGTTTATTGTTGTCCAACAACATGACCTCCAAGATAGGATTACCATACCACTCTGGAGTAGTATGTGTCCTTGTCGACCTACAAGGTTGGTAGTAACTTCATCTGACGCTTTATGATCAACTGGTGTAGGCACCACAGGAACACTTTCATGTGCCCTACTACTCTCTCGTTGAAGTGACGGTATAATAACCTCATCAAGTTCCACCACCCTCCCACTCAATTATTTAGAGAGAAATTCTTTCTCTAGAAACGACCCGTTCTTAGCAACAAACACTTTGCCTTCGGATCTGAGATAGGAGGTATACCCAACTCTTTCCATTGTATATCCTAGGAAGATACATTTATCCGCTTTGGGTTCGAGCTTATCAGCCTGAAGCCTTTTGACATAAGTATCGCAGCCCCAAACTTTAAGAAACGACAGATTACGTTTTTCCAAACCATAGTTCGTAAGGTGTCATCTCAACGGAATTATATGGTGCCCTATTTAAAGTGAATGTGGTTGTCTCCAATTCATAGCCCCAAAATGATACTGGCAAATCGGTAGAGACATCATAGTATGTATCATATCCAATAGGGCCTGGCTACGACGTTTGGACACACCATCACATTATTGTGTTCCAGGTGGAACGAATTGTGAAACAATTTCCACATTGTCTTAACTATATACCGAACTCGTAACTCAGATATTCACCTCTAGGATCACATCGTAGACATTTCATCCTCTTTTCATGATGATCTTCAACTTCACTCTGAAATTTATTGAACTTCTCAACATTTTAGACTTGTGATTCATCAAGTAAATATACCCATATCTAGTCAAATGATGTGTGAAGTAAGAACATAACGATATCCACTGTGTGATTCGACACTCATTGGACTACATACATGAAAATGTATTATTTCCGATAAGTCACTTGCTTGTTCCATCTCACTAGAAAACAAGGACTTCAGTCATCTTGCCCATGTGGCATGATTTGCATGTCTCAAGCGATTCAAAATCAAGTGAGTCCAAAAGATCCATGAGCATTGAGTTTCTTCATGCGTGCCACAAGTGGTACTATCATTACTAACTTTGTATACTTTGGCATAAATACTATGAAAGTGTGTATCACTACGATCAAGATTCAGTAAATCATTCACATTGGGTGCATGATCATGAAAGATATTATTCATGTAAACAGAATAACCCATTATTCTCTAACTTACGACAATAACCACCTCAAAATAAACAAAATCAATATAATGTTCATGGTCAACGCAAACACCAAATAACATTTATTTTGGTTTACCACTAATCCCGAAGGTAGATGGAGCATGTGATGGTTCCCACATCAACCTTGGAAACACTTCCAACACACATCGGCACCTCCCCCTTAGCTAGTCTCTGTTTATTACGCAACTCCTGTTTCGAGTTACTAATATTAGAAACTGAACTATATCAAATACCCAGGAGCTACAACGAGCACTAGTAAGGCACACGTCAATAACATGTATATAAGATATATTTTTGTTGACATTGCCAGCCTTCTTATGTGTGAATTATATGGGGCAGTTATGCTTCCAATGACCACTCCCCTCATAAGAGAAGCACTCAGTCTTGGGTTTGGGTTCAACCTTGGGTTTCTTCACTAGAGCAACAACTGGATTGTCATCCTCAAAATTTCCCTTCTTGCCCTTACCCTTCTTGAAACTAGTAGTTTTACTAACCATCAACACTTGATGCTCCTTCTTGATTTCTACCTTCGCGGTGTCAAACATCGCGAATGGCTCTGGGATCATCTTCTCCATCCCTGATATATTATAGTTCATCACAGAGCTTCAATAGCTTGGTGGAAGTAACTATGGAAAACTATGTCAATCACTATCTTATCTAGAAGATCAACTCCCACTTGATTCAAGCGAATGTAGTACCGAGACAATATGAGCAGATGTGCACCTATTGAGCTATTATCGTTCATCATGTAGGCAAAGAACTCGTTGGAGGTCTCATACCTCTCAACACGGGAACGAGCCTGGAATCCCAATTTCAGCTCTTAGAACATCTTCTATGATCTATTACATTCAAAACATCTTTGGAGCCTCAATTATAAGTCGTAAAGCATGACTCACTGAACTATCATGTAGTCATCAAAATATCTATGTCAGATGTTCGCAACATCCACAAACAATGCATGGGGGTAGCACACTGAGTGGTTCATCAAGGACATAAGCCTTATGTGTAGCAATGAGGACAATCCTTAATTTATGGACCCAGTACACATAATTGCTACTATCATCTTTCAACTTAGTTTTCTCTAGGAACGCATCAAAAATACAGGGAAGCTACAGCGCGAGCTATTGTTCTACAACATAATTTGTAAAGACAACTTAGACTATATTCATGATAGTGAGTTCAATTAATCGTATTACTTAAGAACTCCCACTCAAATCAACAACCTTCAGGTTGTTCGAGTGTGACATGATCCAAATCCACCAACCCAAGTCCGATCATCACATGAGATGACGTGGTTTCAATGGTGAACATCTTCATCTTGATCATATATACTATATGAGTCATTGCTACTGCAACAAAAGACCTTCCAACGGCGCCAGAAACACGTGCTGACGGGGGACTATTCTTGTCTTGATTCTCCTCAGCAACGGCACCAGGAATCCTTCTGCTACGGCTACGCCTTTAGGGACTTCCTAGGCAAATATGCAAAGGATTTCCCCGTGGCCTTGGAGCCTTGCGTTGGTGTTCCCTCGAAGCGGAAAGGGTGATGTAGCACAGCAGTGGTAAGTATTTCCCTCAGTTTTGAGAACCAAGGTATCGATCCAGTGAAGGAGTATAACAAGTGCCTGTACAAACACAAAAAACTTGCTCCCAACGCTATGAAGGGGTTGTCAATCCCTTATAGATTGTTTTCCAAGTGAGAACTGAAAGCAACAAAGTAACAAAGCAAAGTAAAAGCGAAAGTGGAAACGATAGGTGTGAATAGACCCGGGGGCCGTAGTGTTTACGAGTGGCTTCTCTCATGAAAGCAAGTAGACGGTGGGTGAACAAATTACTGTCGAGCAATTGATAGAACCGCGCAAAGTCGTGACATCATCTATGGCAATGATTATATCTATAGGTATCACGTCCAAAACAAGTAGACCTATACTTTCTGCATCTACTACTATTACTCCACACGTCGACCACTATCCAGCATGCATCTATTGTATTAAGTCCAAAAGAACAGAGTAACGCCTTAAGCAAGATGACATGATGTAGATGGACAATCTCATATCTACGACAAAGCCCACCTTGTTACCCTTGATGGCAACTACACGATGTGTGCCTTGCTGCCCCTACTGTCACTTGGAAAGGTCACCACACGGTAAGAACCCAAAACCAAGCACTTATCCCATTGCAAGAATCATAGATCTAGTTGGCCAAACAAAACCCAAGACTCAGAGAGACTTAAAAGCATATCAAATCATGCATATAAGAAATCAGCAAAGACTCAAATATATAACATAGATAATCTGATCACAAATCCACAATTCATCGGATCTTGAGAAACACACCGCCAAAGAGGATTACATTGGATAGATCTCCATGAAGATCACAGAGAACTTTGTATTGAAGATCCAAGAGAGAGAAGAAGCCATCTAGCTACTAACTACGAACCCGTAGGTCTAAAGTGAACTAGTCACGAGTCATTGGAGTGGTGATGATGTTTATGTAGCAGCCCTCCAGCTCCAAAGTCCCCTCCGGCAGGGCACCAGAAAGGGTCTCTAGATGAGATCTCGCGGAAACGGAAGCTTGCGGCGGCGGAAAAGTGTTTTCGTGGATTCCCTGATTTTTCCTGTATTTTAGGGAATATATAGGCGAAGGAGCTAGGTCAGGGGGGCGCCAGGGAGGCCACAAGCCTGCTAGCCGCCCCCTGGTGGCGGCTACAGGGCTTGTGGGCTCCCTGTAGCTCTCCTGGCTTGGCCCACAAGTCCCCTGATCTTCTTCCGTTCGGGAAAAATTTATTTTGGGGATTGTCGTGGGTATAAGTCTGACAGTAGAAAGGGGGTAAGATAACAGAGCATGATCTATCAAGATGCACATGGGTGACACAGTGGTTTTAGCGAGTTCAGGCCTCTCATAGTGGAGATAACAACCCTACGTCTCGTGCTCCGGAGAGGCTTTGTTTTGTCTGTCATGGACATGAGTTACATGGTATAGAAAGAGCCAGAGCTCCAGGGAAGGAATGAGCCCGCAAGGGGAGAAGAAGAAGACCCCCCCTAGCTATGTGGATGGGGGTGGCTTATATAGAGTGCGCCACCTCCTCACCTCTTATGTTACAAGATGGGGCATTGATGCCATAATGTCATCCCACTACAGATGTCTTGCCGACTGTTGGTATTTGCATGACCGAGTGAGTCATACGGCCGAGTGGTTGACTGTCATCCGAGTGAATGGAATGTACTTGTCTGAGTGGATCCATACCGAGTAGATTAGATGTTGTCACGATACAGTAGGAATTTCCCTTGTAACCCTTAAACTAATAATGAGGTGCCCTTGGGTAGGACGTATTGGTTAGACCTATGACCCTACCCTAGGGCTATATCCCCGTCATTAGCCCCCGAATGGATCAGGGTCCGAGTGGTGAAGGTGTCGATGTAAATCTTGTAGCAGCAGACCGAACTTGAACGTGCTTCAGGGCCTTGCAAAATTATGCGTTGATTGAAGTCTTCATCATTCGCCCTGATCGATTCTGCTGAGTAGTACGTCCGAGTGAACTTAAGAATTGAAGTACATCCGAGTGACCAACAGGATCTTGAGACTCTGACTGACTTCTAGTAGTCGGTTGGAATCTGTTGAATCTGTTGAATTTGGATGTTGTTGGTGGACCTGACCAAGCAAAATGTTTCTTTTTCGTTTTTCTCTTCTAGTGGGGGCACGCTAAGTGCACCCACTGGGTGTAGTCCCCGAGCCTCTGTCGGACTAGATGAGTCCGGCAGAGGGTTTAAGTCATCCAATGCTCGTCATGTTGAATGTTTGTTGTATCTGCATTATATGATTTCTAGATCAAAGTCAAGTCTCTAAGAGTTGTTTTTAACTTAGGCGATACGGGGTCGCAGCTAAGTTCCCGAGTGTGGAGCGTGTCTATACTCGGAGTAGTTTTTAACTTAGGCGATATGGAGCCGCAGCTAAGCCCCCGAGTGTGGAGCGTGTCCGTACTCGGAGTTGTTTTAACTTAGGCGATACAGAGTCGCAGCTAAGCCTTCGAGTGCGGAGCATGTACGCACTCGGAGTTGTTTTTAACTTAGGCGATACGAAGTCGCAGCTAAGTCCCCGAGTGTGGAGCATGTCCACACTCGGAGTTGTTTTTAACTTAGGCGATACGGAGTCGCAGCTAAGCCCCCGAGTGTGGAGCATGTCCGCACTCAGAGTTGTTTTTAACTTAGGCGATACGGAGGTGCAGCTAAGTCCCCGAGCATGGAGCATGTCCATACTCGGAGTTGTTTTTAACTTAGGCGATACAGAGTCGGAGCTAAGTCCCCGAGTGTGGAGCATGTCCGCACTCGGAGTTGTTTTTAACTTAGGCGATACGGAGTCGCAACTAAGCCCCCGAGTGTGGAGCATGTCCGCACTCGGAGTTGTTCTTAACTTAGGCGATACGGAGTCACAGCTAAGCCCCCAAGCGTGGAGCATGTCCGCACTCGGAGTTGTTTTTAACTTAGGCGATACGGAGTCGCAGCTAAGTCCCCGAGTGTGGAACATGTCCGCACTCGGAGTTGTTTTTAACTTAGGCGATACGGAGTCGCAGCTAAGCCCCCGAGGGTGGAGCATGTCCGCACTCGGAGTTGTTTTTAACTTAGGCGATATGGAGTCGCAGCTAAGTCTCCAAGTGTGGAGCATGTCCGCGCTCGGAGTTGTTTTTAACTTAGGCGATACGGATTCCCAGCTAAGTCCCCGAGTGTGGAACATATCCGCGCTCGGAGTTGTTTTTAACTTAGGCGATACGGAGTCGCAGCTAAGTCCCCGAGTATGGAACATGTCCGCACTCGGAGTAGTTTTAACTTAGGCGATACTGAATCGCAGCTAAGCCGAGCGGTGGCGCGCGGGGCGTCCGAGTGATGAAGACGTGCCACACGGAGTAGCGATGCGCATGGCATCCGAGTGAGGTAGACGATTCTGGCTGATGGCAACGCGCGGGGTGGCCAAGTGATGTATGTCGAGGAGGCGTCCGACCCACCGACGGCACGCGGGGCGGCCGTGTCCACTACGTCATTGAAAAGGCTTCCGAACACGTGAAAACGCATGAATGATCGTTACGGCGACTGAGCCTGAGCAGCGACGAGGATGGCGCACGGAAGCATCGAGTAACCTATGTATGAAAAATAGCACAGGCCAGCATAAAAATTTATCAAAGTAATATGATCTTTTCTGAAATAGTTTGTGTAAATTGCACCCATAAACACCCACTGGGTGCGCCACGTGATTGCTGGTTCGGAACCAGCAAGAGTCTAAAAGAGTGAAGGATCCGGCTGAAGTCGTTTGAGTACTGGACCCAAACAAAGCGGAAGTGAAGTGTTCCCACATAAAAATAAACAACCGAGTGCAGAGGTACACTCAGTGGCGTGGCCTCCGAGTGAACGTCATGTGCGACTTCCTCGACACTCGGTAATGTAGAAACGATTATTTAATAGAATGTAGTCTGTGAAAAAATGACCTAGCTGCCTGACGACGCGCGGGGCGGTCGAGCGAAGTAGACACGTCCGGTTGAGTGGCGACGTGTTGGGCGGTCAAGCGATGAAGACGCGTCTAGCTGAGTGGCGACACGCGGGGCGGCCGAGAGACGACGCGCAGAGCAACCGGACGACGAAGGAGCCTCCAGCTGAGTGACGACACGCGAAGCTGTCGAGTGACGAAGGAGTCTCCAGCCGAGTGACGACACGCAGGGCGGCCGAGCGCTGACGACGTGTCCGACTGAGTGACAGCATGCAGGGCGGCCGAGTGATGATGACGCGTGTTGTAGAGTGACGGTGCGCGGAGCGGCCGAGTGAGGATGGAGTGTCCGACTAAGTGGCGATGCGCGGAGCTGCCGAGTGATGACGGCGCGTCCAGTAGAGTGATGGCGCGCGGAGTGGCCGAGTGATGATGGAGCGTCTGGCTGAGAGGCGATGCGCGGAGCTGCCGAGTGATGACGGCGCATGTCTAACTCAGCGACGATGTGCAGGGCGGCCGAGTGATGACGACGCGCGTCCGACCGAGCAACGACGCGTGTCCGACCGAGTGACGACGCACAGAGCGGCCGAGTGATGACGATGCTTTCGACTGAGTGATGATGTCGCGCCCCGTTGTGTAGCGACGCGCGGTGCTGTCATGTGGACGTTTTGTTGTCCGAGTGACGAGTCTCTTAGTTATAGGGATAATCTGGTTTCCGGCTAGCCGAGTGACCCTGCAAGTTAGCAAGTATAGCCACTATTCTTTGTGCCGGACAAAAACGACCGTGTATTGATGCTAATTAGCCGGATTAAACGCTGGGTGGTAATATATGCATGCATGTACAAATTAATTGGCGCGAAAGGAGCATGCTTGTTAACGCTACAATAAATAGGTAATTGACGTTGGGAATACTCACCAATTAGCCACATAATGAGGCGATTATACCTTAATGAAACGGTCCACCCATGCAATTAGCCACATAATGAGGCGATTATACCTTAATGAAACGGTCCACCCATGCTTCAAGGAATTGGGAGACCCACGTTAGGCTTGCAATTAATGATTGTCGGTGGAGTTGCGTACGGGTGTGCATGGTAGCTCTCCTTCCGTTCCTTTTTTTTTCTGCATGCAGTCAATTAATCAAGGAAGATGCCAAAGTAATAGCATTGAACGGTCGTCAGTTGCAGCTTGCAAGCCGAGGCTGATTCGTAAGGCGTCGTTGTTGTGTGCCTCGGCCAGGAGGCCTCGCCGGCAACCAGCGCCAGAGGAAGTAGCGCTACGCGCCCGCATCGCGCGGCGTTGGCGCTTCCACCGCGGAGGTCGCCCCCGAGTGGCCGAGAACACGAGGCTAGAGTTGACGACGAGGCGAACGGTGTCGGAAGTCGTGCATGCGGGCTCAACGACCTGGTTGAGGACGATGCCCACGCGGGCGTCGGTGGCGGCCGCGCATCACGATGATGAGACGGGTGGTGCCTATAGTCGTGCGTGGATGCTCGACGACGACGTCGCACACGATGTGCAGTCGGTTGTGCCGATGTCGATGATGACGAGAGTGCGGACGACGTCGATGGCCGTTGTGCCCATGTCGATGATGACGACAATGAGATGGACGACGCCGGCAGCCACACGTAACGACGACGGGACGCCGGTGGCCGCCCGTGATGACGATGAGGCGAAGGACGCTGGTGGCCACGCATGACGACGATGAGCCGGACGATGCCAGCGGCCGCGCATGATGACCATGAGGCTCACGACGATGAAAAATAACCATATGCATCATGGCTTGATAGACGCCACGCCCCAAGGTGGGCGCCAACTATCTTGGGTATAAGTCTGACAGTAGAAATGGGGTAAGATAACGGAGGATGATCTATCAAGATGCACATGGGTGACATGGTGGTTTTAGCGAGTTCAGGCCTATCACAATGGAGATAACAACCCTACGTCTCGTGCTCCAGAGAGGCTTTGTTTTGTTTGTCATGGACATGAGTTACATGGTATAGAGAGAGCCAGAGCTCCAGGGAATGCATGAGCCCGCAAGGGGAGAAGAAGAAGACCCCCCCTAGCTATTTGGATGGGGATGGCTTATATAGAGTGCGCCACCTCCTCACCTCTTATGTTACAAGATGGGGCATTGATGCCATAATGTCAGCCCACTACAGATGTCTTGCCGACTGTTGGTATTTGCATGACCGAGTGAGTCATACGGCCGAGTGGTTAACTGTCATCCGAGTGGATGGAATGTACTTGTCTGAGTGGATCCGTACCGAGTGGATTAGATGTTGTCACGATCCTGTAGGAATTTCCCTTGTAACCCTTAAACTAATAATGAGGTGCCCTTGGGTAGGACGTATTGGTTAGACCTATGACCCTACCCTAGGGCTATATCCCTGTCAGGGATTTTATTCCGTTTGGACTCCGTTCCAAAATCAGATCTGAAAAGAGCCAAAAACACAGAAAAACAAGAACTGGCACTTGGCGCTGAATTAATAAGTTAGTCCCAAAAAAGATATATAAGGTACATAAAACATCCAAAGATGACAAGATAACAGCATGAAACCATCAAAAATTATAGATACGTTTGAGACGTATCAAGCATCCCCAAGCTTAACTCCTGCTCGTCCTCGAGTAGGGAAGTGAGAAAGAATGAATTTTTTATGCTTTCATGCTACCTAGCATAGATGTACTTTGTAACTTCTCTTATGTGACGTGAATGTTCAGATCCATTAGATTCAAAACTATAGTTTGCTATTGACGTGGAAACAATAATAATTCAAGCAAACTAGCAAGGTAATCTTGAACTTTCAAAATAACAAGGCCAAAAGAAAGTTATCCCTACAAAAGCATATAGTCTGGCTATGCTCTATCATCATTGCACAATGAATTTAAATCATGCACAACCCCGGTATTGGCCAAGTAATTGTTTCACACCTTTACTTTCTCAAACCTTTTCAACTCTCACGCAATACATGAGCGTGAGCCATGGTTTTAGCACTATAAGTGGTGTGGAGTGTGGTGGAGGATGCAAGACAAAAAAGGAGAAGATGGTCACATTAACTAGGCATATCAATAAGCTGGGGAGATGCTCATCAATAGATATCAATGTGAATGAGTAGGGATTGCCATACAAATGAAGCACTAGATCTAAGAGTATGTGAAAGCTCTTAAAGAAAACTAGTGGGTGTGCATCCAACTTGCTTGCTCACGAAGACCTAAGGCAATTTTGAGGAAGCCTATCATTGGAATATACAAGCCAAGTTATATAATGAAAATTTCCCACTAGCTATATGGTGGTGGCAAAACGAGAGACTCTCAATCATTAAGATCATGGTGCTTAATATGCACAAGTGTGGAAAGGTGGTAGTATTGTCCCTTCTCGCTTTTTCTCTCATCATTTTTTTTCTGTGGGCTCTTTGGCCTCTCTTATTTTGGTGGGCATCTTTGGCCTCTTTTATTTACTCACATGGGACAATGCTCCATCAATAATGATCATCACACTTTCAACTCAAAACTTAGAGCAACGATGACTCTATATGGAATGCCTCCAGTAGTGTACCATGACAATGATCTAGCATGGCATAGACATTAATGGAAACATCATGCTAGCTATCTTACGATCATGCAATGGCAATGTAGAAGTGGTGGAACATGACATGGTGGTAGTTGCATGGAAATATATCTCGGAATGACTTTGAAAAAGCCATAGTAGGTAGGTATGGTGGCTGTTTTGAGGGAGGCTAATGGTGGGTTTTGTGCACCAGCGGAAGTTGCACGGCACTAAGAAGATAGTGATGGTGGAAGGTGAAAGTGCATCTAAACCATGCACTCAACATTAGTCACGAAGAACTCATATACTTGTTGCAAAATATTTATTAGTAATCGAAACAAAGCATTCAATGCATACTCCTAGGGGAAGGGTTGGTAGGTATAAACCATCGTGCGATCCCGACCGCCACACAAAGGATGACAATCAAAAGACTCATCATGCTCAGACTTCATCACATAGCGGTTCACCATACGTGCATGCTACGGGAATCACTAAATTCAACACAAGTATTTCTAGATCCACAACACCTTACTAGCATAACTTCAACATTACCAAAACCACAACTCAAAACTAGTTGAGATGAATCAAACTTATCTAACTATTCAATGCACATGAAGGTGGAACTTTTTGTATCCCTTTGGTTAACTACCCCTTTTGAGACTACTTTGAAAGCATAGATCAACTACCAAGCCACGCACCGCTGTGCTCTGAAAGATATAAGTGAAGCACATAGAGCAAAAGTATCTAGCTCAAAAGATATAAGTGAAGCACATGTGAGCTGAATTGTTTACCAAAGGATATAAGTGAAACTCAACAAAATCACGGTGAGTGCATGTCTCTATATCTAGGTGTGCAGCAAGGATGATTGTGACACAACAAAAATAAAAGACTCCTAAGATACAAGAAGCCCCAAGCAAAACACATAACATGTGGTGAATAAAAATATAGCCCCAAGTAACGTTACCGATGGATTGAAGACGAAAGCGGTGATGCCTTCCCGGGGCATCCCCAAGCTTAGGATTTTACGGCATCCTTGAATCTCTTGGGGTGCCTTGAGAATTCCCAAGCTTGAGCTCTTGCCACTCTTTATCTTTTTGTCCATAAGAACTTCACCCAAAACTCGAAAACTTCACAACATGAAACTTAAACAGAAACTCGTGATAACATTAGTATAAGAAAGCAAACCACCACTTCCTTAGGTACTGAAGCAAACTTAAATTCTACTTGTGCTGATGTTGGGTTACTGTATTTCCAATCTTCCATGGCTAATACCCCCCGATACTATCCATAGTGTCATCAAAATAAGCAACCAACACAACAAAAAACAGAATCTGTTAACAGCAGACCAGTCTGTAGCAATCTGTATACTTCGTATACTTCTGGTACTTCAAAAATTCTGAAAAATTACGACGCACTGAATAATTTGCGTAGAAATCAGCACCAAAAAGAATCAACTCAAAAGCTCTTACAAAAGAAAAAAATGAAAATTCTTTTCTTGAGCAGAAAGTTTCTGTCTTTTCCAGCATGACCAAACGATCATCCCCAAGAATAATTATAACGGTTTTGCTTGGCACAAACGCAAAAAGAAACACAAAAAAACACAATCATAACAGAATTATGAAAGTGTGGAAAACACAAAACAGAAAGAAAAAGGATAGATTCGTTGGGTTGCCTCCCAACAAGCGCTTTTGTTTAACGCCCTTAGCTAGGCAAAAGGTGATGGAATCACGTATAGTCATATTTGGTGCTCAAACCATAACTAGCCCTCATCATAGATTCATAAGGCAATCTTATTTTCTTTCTAGGAAAGTGCTCCATGCCCTTTTTTAAAGGAAATTGAAATCTAATATTCCCTTCCTTCATATCGATGATAGCACCAATAGTCCTTAGGAAAGGTCTACCATGAATAATGGGACATGAAGGATTGCAATCTATGTCAAGTACATAGAAATCCACGGGTACATAGTTCTTATTTGCAACAATAAGAACATTATCGATCCTTCCCATGGGTTTCTTGACAATAGAATCCGCAAGATGCAACTTAAGAGAACACTCTTCAATCTCATGAAAACCAAGAATATCACATAAAGACTTTGGAATCGCGGAAACACTAGCATCCAAATCACACAAAGCATTGCACTCATAGTTTTTGATCTTGATTTTGGTAGTAGGTTCCCACTCATCATGAAGTTTTCTAGGTATAGAGACTTCTAGTTCGAGCTTCTCTTCAAGAGATTTCATCATAGCATCTACGATATGCACGGTAAAGGCTTTCCTTTGGCTATAAGCATGTGGAGAGTTTGCAATGGATTGCATCAAAGAAATGCATTCAAACAAGGAGCAATTATCATAATTGAATTCCTTGAAATGCAAAGTGGGATTTTTATTACTACCCAAAATTTTGATTTCTTCTACTCCACTCTCCACACCTTTATCATCAAGATGGGTGGACTCCGAATCATTGGGGCGGTTTTTAACCAAAGTGGATTCATATCCAGCCCCTTCATCAATAGGTTTGACACGCGAAAAAAAGATTCAAGTGGAGACACACCAAGCACTTTAAGATCTTCGTGATTTGCATCACTAGAACGCACCCTTTTAAACCATTCATGCCTAGTGCGAATTTGGGCGGTTCTTTCTTTGCTCTCATTCATGGAGACACGTATAGCTTTCAAAGTTTCATCCAAGTTGACCTTCGGAGGAGCACATCTAACTTTCAAAGCATCAATATCACAAGACATCCTATCAACGCTCTTAGCCAAATCGTCAATTTTGAGTAGTTTTTCCTCTATGGACGCATTGAAAATCTTTTGAGAGTTGATGAACTCTTTGATATTACTCTCTAAATCAGAGGGTAATTTGTTGTCATTTCCATAAGTGTTGTTGTAGGAATTGCCATAATTGTTAGAGGAGTTACTAGGAAAAGGCCTAGGAACATAGTTTCCTCTAAAAGCATTGTTGTTGCCAAAATTGTTCATACCAACAAAATTCACGTCCAAACTAGCGTTGCTACTCTCAATCAAGGAAGATAGTGGCATGTCATTAGGATCTACAGTAGCATTTCTACTAGCAACCAAATTCATCAACTCGTCCATCTTAGCACTAAGCGAGTTAATTTCTTCTATAGCGTGTACCTTTTTGCTAGCAGGTGACCTTTCAGTGTGCCATTGAGAGTAGTTGGTCATGATATTGTCTAGGAGTTTTGTAGCGCCTCCTAACGTGATTTCCATGAACGTTCCACCTGAGGCGGAGTCCAAGATATTGCGAGAAGCGAAATTCAAGCCAGCGTAAAAGATTTGTATAATCATCCACAAACTCAAGCCATGAGCGGGACAATTTCTAATCATAAGCTTCATCCTCTCCCAAGATTGTGCAACGTGTTCATGATCAAGTTGCTTGAAATTCATGATATCGTTACGTAAGGTGATGATCTTAGCCGGCGGAAAATACTTGGATATGTAAGCATCTTTGCACTTATGCCAAGAATCGATACTATTTTTAGGCAAAGAAGAAAACCAAGTTTTTGCGCGATCTCGCAACGAGAAAGCAAAAAGCTTCAACTTAATCACGTCATTATCCACATCTCTTTTCTTTTGCATATCACAAAGCTCAATGAAGGTATTGAATGGGATGCGGCATCTTCACTAGGAAGGCCAGAGAATTGCTCTTTCATAACAAGATTCAGCAAAGTTGCGTTGATTTCATACGATTCCGCACTAGTGGCGGGAGCAATCGGAGTACTAATAAAATCATTAGTATTAGTGCTCGAGAAGTCGCAAAGTTTGGTGTTTTCAGCCATGATGACTTCAACAAAAAACAAGCACACAAGCAAGCAAGAAAACCGGCAAAGGAAAACGTCAAAAAGGCAAAAGGCAAAAGAAAAAAGGCAAAGGAGAAAGGCAAATGAAAACGGGAAATGTGAAGTGAGGGAGAGGAAAACGAGAGGCAACTGGCAGAAAAAGTAAATGCACGAGATGAGTTTGTGAGACCTACTTGGATAGATCTCTCCTTACTCGGCAACACCGCCAGAAATACTTCTGCTACTGCAACAAAAGACCTTCCAACGGCGCCAAAAACACGTGCTGACAAGAGACTATTCTTGTCTTGATTCTCCTCAGCAACGGCACCAGGAATCCTTCTGCTACGGCTATGCCTTTAGGGACTTCCTAGGAAAATATGCAAAGGATTTCCTCGCGGCCTTGGAGCCTTGCGTTGGTGTTCCCTCGAAGCCGAAAGGGTGATGTTTCGCAGCGCTGGTAAGTATTTCCCTGAGTTTCAAAACCAAGGTATCGATCAAGTGAAGGAGTATCACAAGTGCATGCACAAACACAAAAAGCTTGCTCCCAACGCTATGAAGGGGTTGTCAATCCCTTATAGATTGTTTGCCAAGTGAGAACTGAAGGCAACAAAGTAACAAAGCAAAGTAAAAGCGAAAGTGGAAATGATAGGTGTGAATAGACCCGGGGGCCGTAGTGTTTACTAGTGGCTTCTCTCATGAAAGCAAGTAGACGGTGGGTGAACAAATTATTGTCAAGCAATTGATAGAACCGCGCAAAGTCGTGACGTCATCTATGGCAATGATTATATCTATAGGCATCACGTCCAAAACAAGTAGACCGATACTTTCTGCATCTACTACTATTACTCCACACGTCGACCGCTATCCAGCATGCATCTAGTGTATTAAGTCCAAAAGAACAGAGTAACGCCTTAAGCAAGATGACATGATGTAGATGGAGAATCTCATATCTACGACAAAGCCCACCTTGTTACCCTTGATGGCAACTACACGATGTGTGCCTTGCTTCTCCTACTGTCACTGGGAAAGGTCACCACACGGTAAGAACCCAAAACCAAGCACTTCTCCCATTGCAAGAATCATAGATCTAGTTGGCCAAACAAAACCCAAGACTGGGAGAGACTTACAAGGATATCAAATCATGCATATAAGAAATCAACAAAGACTCAAGTATATATCATAGATAATCTGATCACAAATCCACAATTCATCGGATCTCGACAAACACACCGCCAAAGAGGATTACATCGGATAGATCTCCATGAAGATCATGGGGAACTTTGTATTGAAGATCCAAGAGAGAGAAGAAGCCATCTAGCTACTAACTACGGGCCCGTAGGTCGGAAGTGAACTACTCACGAGTCATTGGAGGGGCGATGATGTTGATGTAGAAGCCCTCCAGCTCCAAAGTCCCCTCCGGCAGGGCACCGGGAAGGGTCTCCAGATGAGATCTCGCGGAAACGGAAGCTTGCGGTGGCGGAAAAGTGTTTTCGTGGATTCCCTGATTTTTTTTCTTTATTTTAAGGAATATATAGACGAAGGAGCTAGGTCAGGGGGGGCGCCAGGGAGGCCACAAGCCTGCCAGCCGCCCCCCTGGTGGCGGCTACAGGGCTTGTGGGCTCCCTGTAGCTCTCGTGGCTTGGCCCACAAGTCCCCTGATCTTCTTCCGTTCTGGAAAAATTTATTTCGGGGATTTTATTCCGTTTGGACTCCGTTCCAAAATCAGATTTGAAAAGAGCCAAAAACACAGAAAAAATAGGAACTGGCACTTGGCACTGAATTAATAAGTTAGTCCCAAAAAGATATAAAATGTACATAAAACATCCAAGGATGACAAGATGACAGCATGAAACCATCAAAAATTATAGATACGTTTGAGACGCATCAGTCATGTTCGACCTTTCGGTTTCCTGTATTTCGAGGCCATGTGTGTACATTCTAGGCTCGCCAAGTTTAACCTGAGTGTTCTGCACGTGCAAAACTGGCTTGCACCCATTGTATGCGAACGTAGAGTCTATCACACCCGATCATCACGTGGTGCTTCGAAACGACGAACTTTTGCAACGTTGCATACTGAGGGAGAACACAATTATATCTTGAAATTTTAATGAGGGGTCATCTTATAATGCTACCATCGTCCTAAGAAAAATAAGATGCATAACGGATTAACATCAGATGCAAATCAAATAAGTGACATGATATGGACATGAATTTGTGCTTTTGATCTCCATCTCCAAAGCACCAACACGATCTCCATCGTCACCGACATGACACCATGATCGCCATCAGCGTGTTATCGTCAGGGTTGTCACGCCATTCATGCTTCTACTACTATTGCTACTGTTTAGCAATAAAGTAAAGCATTACATAGCGATTAATGATTGACTCACAGGTCATACAATAATTGAAGACACCCCTATGGCTCGTGCCTGTTACCGTATGCATCGACATGCAAGTCGTGATAAACTACACAAACCATGATCATCTCATACATCACATTTAACATCACATCTTGGCCATATCATATCATATCATACCCCGCAAAAACAAGTTAGACGTCCTCTAATTTGTTGTTGCATGTTTTACGTGGCTGCTATGGGTGACTAGCAAGAACCGTGCTTACCTACGCAAAGCAGCAATGGTGATATTCAAGTTGCTATTTAACCTTCTACAAGGACCGCCTCCGAAGAATCTGATTCAACTAAAGTGGGAGAGACATACACCCGCCAGCCATCTTTATGCAACAAGTTGCATGTCAGTCAATGGAACCAGTCTCTCGTACATGGACGAGTAAGGTTGATCTGGGCTTCTTCATCCGACAATACCGCCGAATCAAACTAACACTAAGGAAGTAAGCAATTTGAACATCAACACCCACAAACTCTTTTGTGTTCTACTCGTGCATGTTATCTACGCATAGACCTAGCTTTGATACCATAGTTGGGGAACGTCGCATGGGAAACCAAAAAAATCCTAGACTCACCAAGATCAATATATGGAGACTAACATCTATGAGAGGGGGAGTGCATCTGCATACCCTTGTAGATCGTTAAGAGAAAGTGTATATAACACGGTTGATGTAGTCGTACGTCTTCACGATCCAATCGTAATCCATCCCGATCTAGAGCCAAACGGACGACACATCTGCATTCAGCACACGTACGGCTCGATGATGTCTCCTCCTTCTTAATCTAGCAAGAGAGGAAGGAGAAGTAGATGGGATCTCAACTAGCACGATGGCATGGTGGAAATGATGGTGGAGCACTGCCAGTAGGGCTTCGCCAAGCGCTGCCGGAACCGATCTGAGGGGAAAACAAAGTTATGGGAGAGGTAGGGCTGCCGTTGGGGCGTGCAAATTGGTGTGTTCAGCCACTCCCTCTCCCGAGGCAAGGTGGAGGTTTGGGTCGCATCCCTAGCCCCTCCTCCAAGGAGGGGCGTGGGCCTAGGGAGGTTTCCTCCCTCCCCAAGGCACCTAGTAGGTGCCTTCCCCTTTTGGGACTCTTCCCTCCCAACCTCGTGGGCTCTTGGAGCTGGACCAGCAAGGCTTGGACACCTTGTTAAAGCCCATGCACATCCTAGGGCCTAGAGGTACCCTTTCGGACTCCTCCAGAATCCTCTGGAACCTTCCAGAAGCTTCCCGATACAATACCGATAAAACCTAAAACGTTTGCGGTAGTCAAAATATGAATTACATATATAAATATTTACCTCCGGACCATTCTGGAGCTCCTCGTGACGTTTGGGATCTCATCCGGGACTCCAAACAACATTTGGTCACCAACATACAGATCCCAATACTACTCTAGCGTCATCGGACGTTAAGTGTACACAACCTGCGGGTTCAAGAACTATGCACACATGATCGAGACTCCTCTACAGTCAATAACCAATAGCGGGACCTGGATGCCCATATTAGTTCATACATATTCTCCAAAGATATTTATCGATCGAACCACGATGTGAAGGATTCAATCAATCTTGTATGGAGTTCCCTTTGTCCATCGTCAAGTTACTTGGCCGATATTCGATCGTCAGTATCTACATACCTAGTTCAATCTCGTTACCGCCAAGTCTCTTTACTCATTTCGTAATACAAGATCACGTGATCTTCTTGTTATGTTGTATTACCGAGTGAGCCCCGAGATACCTCTCCATCATACGAAGTGACAAATCACAGTCTTAATCCATGCCAACTCAACAAACACCCTCAGAGATACGTGTAGAGCATCTTTATATTCACCAATTCGTTGCGATGTTTGATACACACAAGGTACTCCGCCGGTGTCAGTGAGTTGCATGATCTCATGGTCATAGGAACAGATACTTGACATGCAGAAAACAATAGCAATAAACTGACATGATCATATGCTATGTTCATGGTTTGGGTCTTGTCCATCACATCATTCTCCTAATGATGTGATCCCATTATCAAATGACAACTAATGTCTATGGCTAGGAAATCTTAGCCATGTTTATCAACGAGCTAGTTTAGTAGAGGCTCACTAGGGACACGGTGTTGTCTATGTATCCACACATGTCTTTGAGTTTCCAATTAATACAATTATAGCATGGATAATAAAAGATTATCATGAACAAGTAAATATGATAATAACTAATATAATATTACCTCTAGGGCATATTTTCAACAATTATTTCTATTTAATTTAATGCATATATATACTTGGTAAAAGGTGGAAGGCTTGGTCTTCTAGCTCGGTATTTTGTTCCATCTTTGCCGCCCTAGTTACTTGTGTATCAGTTTTATGTTCCATACTGAGCGCTCCTAACATGCTTGGGGTGTTATGGGGATCCCCTGATTTTTGTTTTGCGGTAAAACTCTTCTTGCAAGGCCCAACATTGGTACAACACTTTCCTAATAACTAATAAAATTGCAAAGGGACATGCCGGCCCCCGTGGATAATTAATCAACCCCCGGGCCCGTGCTCCTCATGAGTGTTGGTCCAAACTAGAGCACCATGTGGGGCCAACCGGGGGAAACTCGGGAGATATCTATCAGGCCACAGTACGCTTAGCTTCTCCTACGTGTCCTCAAAACGACATACATGGCTCGTATCGGGGTCGACGCCATGTCGGGCAGTCTTGCTAGATTTGGTTTACCTTTCTCTAACGTCTTGTGCGCGGGATTCTGAGGATACTTTGGGCTATCTCGAGGTTGAGGTTTTCCAACGGGATTCCGAGGAGACTACGAGTTTTCCGTGGTTGAGGTTTTCCATGCAACTTGTGGCTATTTTCTGATGGATGAGTTGGAGCACCCTGCAGGGTTGAATCTTTCTCAGAGTCGTGTTTGCGATTATGTGGCAACTTGGAAACTTTGTTTAACACCTGGTCATAGAAAATTTGAAATAAACTTAATTAAAATATGCTAACTGTGTGCGTAACCGTGGCTGTCCCTACTCATGAGTTCTGAATCCAAGAGAGGACACAGTGGTGGTATGTTGGACCCGTAAGTAGGTGTTCAGGATCACTTCTTGATCATTATTAGTTCATGTCTGTTATGCGCATCTCAACCCCCCCCTCTCTCTTATTGTTGTACTCATAAGTTAGCCACTCAAATAAATGCTTGGTGCTTGCTGCAGCCTCTCCACTTAATAATGACTCACCCATTAAGATTTGCTAGTCTTGATACCTTTAGAAATGAGATTACTGAGTCCGTGTGGTTCATAGATTACTACAACAATAATTGCAGGTACAGGTAAGGTGATACTTTGATGTGAGCATGATGATTGTTGTATTAGGAGTTCTTCTTCTTCTTTTTCTTCATCGATCATAGGATGGGTTCCAGGCCGGCAGCCTGGGATAGCAAGGATGGACATAGTTTTATCGTTTGATTTCGTCCGTAGTCGGACCCTGCTCTTCTATATGGCGATTGAGTTTATTGTTGTATTAATATGTTTATGTTGTAGCTTGTGGCGAATGTAAGACAATTCTATATACTCATCTTCTTTACATGTACTTGTAAAGGTATCCATTCTTGCGAAATGATGAGATGTGCTTCTATCCCTCTCAAGGCCCTCGTGCCAAAATAAGGATAGGATCGCATCTTGGGCTTTACATGCTAGCCCCTCGTATTTTTGGTTGCTATAAAAACCATGTTTAGGTGTCATTTTCTGGCTGGCAACATGTCACAACAATACCGTTGTTTTGATAAGCCCAAAATAATTCTGTCTCAAACTGCTATATTTTGTTGCTCTGTTTCCATGTGAATTGCCATTGAACTACAACTCCTTTGTGGTTGCCCCATGGATTGTCTTGCAAAGCATGTTCTCTTTTGTTATGCTGTGCCATTAGTTTTCATGTGTAGGTTTTGCAGCATAGTTAATACCACTATCAAACGTGTCAATTTGACAAAACTACTGCTCTTTGCACCATGTTATTTTTCTAAGTCTCAAAAATTGTTTATTTTAGATTGCCATGTTGGGTTGATGCTAGCCATGTTTTTGTGAATATTTTGATGATGCTTCTGTGGAGTGAATTGTAGTGCATCATGTCCTTTATCATGTTGTAGAATTTCATGCCATGATAGGCCCTGTAGAATGTAGTTTTATTGTTGTCAATAAGCTTTCAGATTAACACTTGTCGTGAACCACTGTTATTTTCACTAAGTCCCTAAATGCTAATTTGTATAATCATGTTGTGAGCTCCCTACCATGTGATCCATGACACTCTTGAGCATGATTACTCGTGATGAAATTAAATACATATTACATACTACTACCCATGCCTTGTATGTTCATTTTAGATTTCTGTAGCTTGTGGTTTGGATGTGTGCCAAATGACATGTTGTTGTTTTGGACAGATTGCTTGCATAATTATCTTCCACTTTGTGGGAGTTATACCCACCTGTTTGTCATGATCTCTAGGTCCATTTCACCTAGAATTTCATTTACAATCTAGTGTCGTACTTGGGATACCAAAAATTTTCCCATAGCCTCTCTCAAATTATGTTTTGCCATCGTTTCCTTCTGTACCTTGTCGTGAGTGCCCCGATATATTCGTAACTCCGATTGCAACTTTCTTCATATGCATTTACATCGTTTTCACGTGAAGCATTCATTTTTTCCATGTCCATGCATATCAAATTAATTAATCTTGAGGTTCCATCTAGGAACATAATAACTAAATAATCGCGCGAGAAAGATGACTACTATAGGATTACCATGTTCCTTTCACCACATGACCACGCATCATATTGCTTGAGCATTGTGCATTGGATCTATGTTCATTGGATGTTGTTATTTCTTTTGGGTAGTGTCGGGTGACGAGAACGAGTACGAGGATCATGTTGAGAACGTTTCTGAGGAGCAATAGTATTATCCCCCTGGATAAGCTCAAGGCAAGATGATCACCACCCTTGATATAGTTTCTAATTTTGTTATGCCTAGTTGTCTCGTTTCTATCGTTATGTCTCGCTACCTACCACTTGAATGTCAACCTCCAAAAATGCCATGAAAAGCCTCTAACCCTTAACCTCCTAGCAAACATTGTTTGGCTAAGTTACCGCTTGCTCAGCCCTTCTTATAGCGTTGTTAGTTGCACGTGCATGTTGATCCATGTGTCAAAATGGATATTTCGGGATATCACCATATTATTGCTGGTTAATTTAATGGACATATATACTTGGTAAAGGCAGAAGGCTTGGCCTTTTTCTCGGTGTTTTGTTCCATATTGAGTGTTCCTAACATGCTTGGGGTTGTTATGGGGACCCCCTTGATAATTTATTTTGGGATGAAACTCCTCCGGCAAGGCCCAACATTGGTACTATATTTTCTTAATGATGACCCACAAGTATAGGGGATCAATCATAGTCCTTTCTATAAGTAAGAGTGTCGAACCCAATGAGGAGCAGAAGGAAATGACAAGTGGTTTTCAACAAGGTAATTTCTACAAGCACTGAAATAATGGTAACAAGTTGTTTGATAGCAAGATAACTGTAACAAGTAATGACTAGAAATAGTAAGATTAAGTGCAGTAAGGTAGCCCAATCCTTTTATGGCAAAGGACAGGCTGAAATGATTTCTTTTAATAGGCAAAGCGTTCTTGAAAGCACACGGGAATTTCATCTAGTCACTTTCATCATGTCGGATTAATTCGCGTTCGGTACTTTAATAATTTGATATGTGGGTGGACCGATACTTGGCTGTTGTACTTATTTGAACAAGTCTCCCACTTATGATTAACCCACCCGCAAGCATCCGCAACTATGAGAAAAGTATTAAGAATAAATTCTAACCATAGCATTAAACATAAGGATCCAAATCAGCGTCGTATGGAATAGAACATAAACTGGGGTTTAAGTTTCTGTTGCTCTTGCAACCCATCATCTAATAACTACTCCACAATGCATTCCCTTAGGCCCAAAGATGGTGAAGTGTTATATAGTCGATGTTCACATAACACCACTAAGGGAACCACAACATTCATATCATCAAAATATCGAACGAATATCAACTTCACATGACTACTTGCAACATGACTTCTCTGGTAGCCTCAAGAACAAAAGTAACTAATCACAAGTGATGAACATGCTCATGATCGGACATATTGGATCTGAACATATGATCTTCCACCAAATAAACCGTAAAGCATCAACTACAAGATGTAATCAACACTACTACTCACCCCCGAGGTACCAATCTGAGGTTCTGATACAAGATTGGGCACAAGAGATGAACTAGGGTTTTGAGAGGATATGGTGATGTTGATGTTGATGAAGATTGGCCTCCCCAAGATGAGAGGGTTATTGGTGATGATGATGGCCTAGATTTCCCCCTCTGGGAGGGAATTTCCCCCTGCAGAATCGCTCCACCGGAGGGCAAAAGTGCTCCTCCCAAGTTCTGCCTCGAGACGGTGGCGCTCCGTCCTGAAAGTCCTCCCCTTATTTTTTTCCAAGTCAAACATGAATATATATAGCATAAGATGGTCGCCAGAAGTGGGCTGGGTGGCCCACTACCCACGAGGGCACACCTCGGGGGGGGGTGGCTGGCACGCCCTGGTGCCTAGGGGCCAACTCGGAGCTCCCCTCTGGTACATATTTATTCCAGTATTTTTTATTTATTCCTTAAAAATTCTCCATGGAGTTTCAGCCCATTTGGAGATGTGCAGAATAGGTATATCTGACGTTGCTTCTTCAGGTCCAAAATTCCATCTGCCAGCATTTTGCCTCTTGGTGTAAACCTTGCATATTATGAGAGAAAAGGCATTAGAATTACTCCATAAATTGGTATAGCATAAAAACACTATAAATAATAGTAGCAAAACATGATGCAAAATGGACGTATCAACTCCCCAAGCTTAGACCTTGCTTATTCTCAAGCGAAAGCCAATAACAAAAATCACGACCACATGCTTTCAGAGAGTGGTGTCGATAAAAACAAAATACGGACATAGTAGCAGCATGCTCATTATTATAACGGCAAATAAAGTTTATAAAATACTTCATCACAACATTTTCATCATAAAAACTTCTCATAAACAAGTAACAATTCATCACAACATCGAAGTATGAAGCATAAACTCTATTTAAAATAACAAACTATGTTTTAAGTCAACTTTGCAACACAATTCATCACGTTTTCAGAAAAGGGTCACATATCGGAGCTTTTAAGCAAGTCTACATACTCAACTATCATTTAATCTTGTATGATTGCTAACACTCACCGCATACATATGGGAAAAAGGTTTCAATCGAACACATAGAAAGATAGGGGCTTAAAGTGTCGCCTCCCAACATATTCACCTCAAGGATGATGTCAACAATAATAACTCGTGACCACCCACATTCAACTCGATATATATGCCTAGATCGTTCCCCGCCACATGATACTTGCAAAGGAGAAAATAAAAAGGAGTAGAGAAGAATAATTTGACTCTTGCATAAAAGTAAAAGATAGGCCCTTCGCAGAGGGAGGCATAGGTTGTCATGCGCTTTTTGGTTGTAAGCCAAATCCCTTAGTGCAAATGAACATTATGTTATATTGCCCCTTGTTTTAGCAACATTTATTATGTAGTTTATCGCTTTTATTATCGCCATCACAAGTTCGTACAATGCTTAATATCCCTTATACTAAATGATCGAACATGTTTAGAAGAAATTTTTATTGCCTTGCGCATCGATGACAACTTACTTGAAGGATCTTACTCAATCCATTGGTAGGTATTGAGGACTCTTAAATCATCGATTTGGGGTTAAGGTTTTGGATGCACAAGTAGTATTTCTACTTAGTGCGGAGTTTTGGCTCGCAAAGATATTGGGAAACCACCACATATTAGAGGATCTATAACCATATAACTTCTATGTGAATGTGAACAAACATAAATCATTATGGTGTCTTCTTTGTCCTAGGTCAACAGTTTTGGCATACTATAATTAATAAGAGCTCACAGCCATAAAAGATGTCAAGGATAGTGTATTTGCATGTAAATCTTCATTTCCCTTGTTAATTCATTCATGTTTTACATCACCGACCAATGTTGTGTTTGTCAACCTTCAACAAATTTTACCACTTATACTCTTACTTATGTGGTGTCACTACTTACTATAATATTAGCATATGATATTTTTCCTTATTTCCCTTTATTTTGATTGCAACAAGAAAATAAAGAAGCAAAAACTAAAACTAAACTTTATTATATAACTCTCACTCGATTACATAGATAGATAGATCACGAAACTAGCACTCAAAAAGATGGATCGAACTAAACTTTTATTTGACTAATTCACAAAATAACTAAAGATAGAACTAAGATGGATAAAGATAATAAGAGTGATGGTGATACCATATTGGAGCACCTCCCCCAAGCTTGGCACAAGCCAATGGGAGTGCCCATACCCGTGTACTCAAGTCTCCTTCTTTGGTGATCAAGATGGAGGTGTTGCTGGTGTAAATGTTGACGTACACTACATGAATCTGAGAATTTGCCGTCTGCCATGGCTGGCGGCAAAGGGGGGAACCCCGGACGGCAAAGGCTTTGTCGTGCGTCAGCTGACGGCAAACTAGACGGCAAAAAAATATCCGGTGAAGAGGTTATCTGTCGTCTGCTTTTGTAAGGCGCACGGCAAAGAATCTTTGCCATGAGGGGGCAGACGGCAAATCCACAGACGCTCCCGTCAAGTGCTAATGGCAAGCTTCTCCTCTTTATCGTCTGCCCTACTCTTTGTGTCGTCTGCCATGTTTAGGGCCGACGGCAAAGGGGGCACCGAGCCCCTCTCTCTTTGATATTGGACAATTCGAAAGGATGGCAGTTATAAATATGCAAAGACATGCATATTTATAGATGTCGCCCTTTCGAATGGGAGACGCATACTGGTCACGCATACTTATGATTGAAGAAACCTATAGCTAGCAAGTTTCATCGGCACGAATACCGGAACAGAGAAAATTAAGGGGGTAGGAGGAGAAGTCATTTGTGCTCACCAACAAACGCAGGGGTGGAGCTAGTCCAACGCACGTGGAGGTCGTCGAACAACTGCACATTGAAATTCACCCGATCAACACAAATATGATGTTTTAATAATTAACATAATCGAAAAATATGTGACCTAACTCATAATTTACAAAACTATGACCCCGTGAGCCTTGGGGGTTAGTGGCGTAGGTAGTCGGGTGTCGATTACGTCGGGGGTCGAGGGTCACTGGCATCGGGGGTCTTTTCGGTCCACAAGAGACCGAACAGGTGTCGGGGATCGGGGGTTGGGGGTCAGTGGCGTCGGGGTCAGGGGTAAGGGGTCGGGGATCGAGGGTCGAGGGTCGAGGGTCAGTGGCATCGGGGGTCGAGGGTCGAGGGTCATTGGCGTCGGGGGTCGAGGGTCAGTGGTGTCGGGGGTCGGGGGTCAATGGGTCGGGGGTCGGGAGTCGGGGGTCGGGGGGTCGAGGGTCAGTGGCGTCAGGGGTCGAGATCAGTGGCGTCGGGGGTCGAGGTCAGTGGCGTCGGGGGTCGGGGGTCAGTGGGGTCTTGGGTCGGGGGTCAGTGGTGTCGGGGGTCGGGAGTCGGTGGTCGGGGGTCGGGGGTCAGTGGCGTCCGTTGTAGGGGGTCAGGGGTCGGGGGTCGGGTGTAAGTGGCGTCGGGTGTCCGGGGTTGGGGTCGGTGGCGTCGGGCATCGGGGGTCAGTGGAGTCGGGGGTCGTCCACTACTTATTCTACTTTTTCTTCGTCTCCTTCATCTTCTTCTTCCTCCTTCTACTTATTCTTCCTAGCACTAAACTAATCTTGCACTAAACCTAACACTAACCTAATCTTATCTAACATTAAACCTAGCACTAAACTACATACATAATCTAAACTAACAACTAAGCAGCAAAAAAGAAGAAGAAAAACAGGAACAAAAACAAAAAAGAAGAAAAACACTCACCGGAGGGTGCCGAGGTCGCCGGCACACAGAAGGTGTGGCTGGGGCGGTGGCCGGGAGGGAGGTGGGAGGGGGGCGGTGGCCGAGAGGGAGGTGGGAGGGGGGCGGTGGCCGGGAGGGTGGTGGGAGGGGGGCGACGACCGGGAGGGTGGTGGGAGGGGGGAGGCGGCCGAGAGGGAGGTGGGAGGGGAGCGGCGGCCGGGAGGGAGGTGGGAGGGGAGCGGCGGCCGGGAGGGAGGTGGGAGGGGGGAGGGAGGTGGGAGGGGTGCGGCGATGGCCGGGAGGGAGGTGTGAGGGGGGCGGCACGGGTGGCTAGGGATGAGCGCGGTACAGCGAGAGAGAGAGAGAGGGGGTGGGCGGGCAGGGGCGAGCCGGCCATTAGGGAAGCAGGCCGGGGCATGGGGAGCCATTAGGGCCACATCCCCTTTGCCGTCTGCAAAGGGTGGGCGGTGGACGGCAAAGGGGTGGGGTGGGTGGAGGTGGGGTTTCGGTCGTTTGGGGGGGGGGGCTTTGCCGTCTGTCCGCCCTTTGTCGTCCACATAGGGGTCCTTTGCCGTCTGCCAGCGGCCGGCAAAGAGGTGGCCGACGGCAAATAAAACCTTTGCCATGTGCCACCTCTTTGCCGTCAGCATTGTGCCAGCTGACGGCAAAGAGTATCTTTGCCATGCGTCAGCAGGCGACAAAGGCAAGGCAGACGGCAAATTTCAACATTCCAGTAGTGGTAGAAGCAAACTTGTCCTCCGGTTTCCATGGCAGTGGCTCAGCATCATAAGAGGAGGCACGAGTTTCCAGAGTCCTAAAACTAGCAGCTAAACTCATACCTTCAAACCTTGCTTCATACTCAAAGATTTAGTTTTGAATATTGAAGATTTGTTTTCAGAAAATGTATTTGCTCGTTGAGGGTGAACACGATATCCTTCAAGGACCTGCCATCCACCGTCTGATCACTGGTGTCTTCTATGATCATGGAGTGATCGGCACTGAGTCCATGATCCACCATGCGTTGGCACCTGAAGATCTCGTGCTCCACCACCTCTAGCCTGTCCTCCATGGTTCCCGTCTTCTTGGGACCTTGAACATCTTGGATGTGGAGCACCCCCTCACACATCTCAATGGCTTGAGGATGCTTCATCACCTCCGACAAGTAGGGGTTGATGACCCTCTCAAAGAACTTGTCCTTAGAGGAGCCTGATGAAGCCATGGTGATCTAGATATCAGAAAAACAAAACGAAACAAGAACAGAGGATTTCTTTATGGTACAAGCGTCAAATCATTGGGAGAGATATATAAAGAATTTTTATACAGGGAAATACTTGTCCTACAAGAAAACAGATCCACAAAGGTGCCCGAGGGACCCACTACCCACCAGGGCGTGCCAGGTGGGGCTGGCGTGCCCTGGTGCCTAGTGGGCACCTGGGTTGCCTTCCCGTGTGTTTATCCATTTCCTAATTTCTCTAATATTCCAAAACTGATAGAAAAATGCGGATTTTTCAGAGTCCATTTACTTACCGTATCACATACCTCTTCCTTTTAAGGGTTCTAGAGTGTTCTGGAAGGTCTCTTTTATGTATTCCTCTAGTGTCATTGTTTGAATAATATTCGTTTCAACATTAATAGGTGTACCTGAAATATAGTGCTTTATTCTTTGTCCATTGACCACCTTCGGGTTAGTTCCTTCAGGATTATTGATCTTAATAGATCGAGGATGATAAACTTCTTCGATGATATATGGTCCTTCCCATTTGGAGAGAAGTTTTCCTGCAAAAAACTAATACGAGAATTGTATAATAAAACATATTTACCAGCTTGAATTCTCTCTTTTCGATTCTTTTGTCATCCATCTTTTAAGTGTTTCTTTGAATAGTTTAAAATTTTCATAAGCTTGGGTTCTCCATTCATCTAATGAGCTAATATCAAATAACCTCCTTTCACCAGCAACTTTGAAATCATAATTGAGTTCTTTAATTGCCCAATAAGCTTTATGTTCTAGCTCAAAAGGTAAATGACATGCTTTTCCGTAAACCATTTTATAAGGAGACATACCCATAGTATTTTTATAAGCTCTTATGTAGGCCAACAATGGATCATCTAATTTCTTAGACCAATTCTTTCGGGACCTATTGATAGTCCTTTGCAATATTAATTTTATTTCTCTATTGGTTAATTCTATTTGACCACTAGATTGAGGATGATAGGGAGATGCCATTTTCTGGTTAACATCATATCTAGCAAGCAACTTATGAAAAGCACCATGAATAAAATGTGAACCGCCATCACTCATTAAGTATCTAGGGACTCCAAAACATGGGAAAAATAACTTACCTGATCATTTTAATAAAAGTGTTATGATCAGCACTACTTGTTGGAATAGCTTCTACCCGCTTAATGACATAATGATCACCAACCAAAATATGTGTATACCCACTAGTGGAAGGAAAAGGTCCCATATAATCAAATCCCCAAACATCAAATGGTTCAGTAACAAGTGAATAATTCATAGGCATTTCTTGACGTCCACCAAAATTACCAATTCTTTGACATTCATCACAAGAGAGGAGAAACTTACGAGCATCTTTGAAAAGAGTAGGCCAATAAAATCCATAATGTAATACCTTGTGTGTAGTTCAATGTCCCGCATGGTGTTCTCCATAAGCCATGGAGTGACACTTCCGAAGGATTTGTTCATGTTCATGCTCAGGTATACAACGTATAATAATACCATCTACTCCCTCTTTATAAAGATGTGGGTCATCCCAAAAGTAATTTCTTAAATCAAAGACTAATTTTTTCTTTTGCTGATAGGTGAAACTAGGTGGTATGTATTTAGCAACAATGTAATTAGCATAATCAGCAAACCACGGTGTGTTATGAGAAACATCGACCACACCTATTTGTTCATCACGGAAGCTATCATCAATAGGTAGTGGGTCATCAAGAGCATTTTCTAACCTAGACAAGTTATGAGCTACGGGGTTGTGAGGTCCTTTCCTATCAATGATATGCAAATCAAATTCTTGTAGAAAAAGAACACACCTAATAAGTCTAGGCTTAGCGTCTTTATTTTACATTAGATATTTAATAGCAGCATGATCAGTCTGAACAATTGCTTTAGAATCAACAACGTAAGATCTGTATTTATCACAAGCAAATACAACTGATAAAAATTCTTTTTTAGTGGTAGCAAAATTTCTCTACGCATTGTCTATAGTTTTACTAGCATAACGGATAACATTTAATTTCTCATCAACACTTTGTCATAGAATAGCACCAATAGCATAATCACTAGCATCACACATAATTTCAGAAGGCAAGTTCCAATCATGTAGTTGAACAATAGGTGCAGAAGTTATGGCTTTATTAAGTGTTTCAAAGGATTTTACACAATCATCATCAAAAACAAAACGAACATCCTTCTGTAATAAATTGGTAAGAGGTCTAGAAATTTTAGAGAAGTCTTCAATAAACCTCCTATAGAAACCAGCATGACCAAGGAAACTACGGATACCTTTAATATATTTAGGACATGGCATCTTCTGGATTGCATAAACTTTAGCCTTATTCACCTCAATACCTCATTCGAAAACTTTATGACCCAAGACAATACCTTCATTTACCATAAAGTGGCACTTCTCCCAATTCAAGACAAGGTTAGTTTGCTCACATCTCAGCAAAACTCGATCAAGGTTGCATAAGCAATCATCAAAAGAAGTTCCATAAACAGAAAAATCAACCATGAAAACCTCAACAATCTTTTCACGAAAGTCAGAGAATATAGTAGTCACTGTCGGATTTCGAGCTCCGCAAAACCATAAAGATTCGAACTCAGTGGCGTGTACGAAGATCTCTCACAGCCTAACCTCGCCTAGCCCGCTACTCGATGGTAATGGCAAAGAACTCACTCCATGGTGAGGGAAACACGGAACACAACAATTTACCCAGGTTCGAGCCGCTGCGAAGCATAAAACCTTACTTCTGCTTTGGTGGATTGCCTCTTGTGGGGGCTGGTGGATGAACTAGTACAATGTTCTTCGGCCTCGTGAGGCTAGGTGGGCTTGGTGGTGTGAAGATGGTTGAATGAATGGTTCGGGGCAGGCCGGATGGGATCCACCTCTACGAAGCAACCTATCCACTATTTATAATGGCGGGCTCGGTCCTCTTCCCTTATCGTTTCAGCGGGAAGGGAACCCACAACAGCCATTTTTGAAGGGGGACACGGGAATATGCTTCCCCTGTCCAAAAGTGGTCTTCGCGTGCAAAGTAGCTGCCAGCGCTGTAGGGGCTGGCTCAGGGATGACGTCCGTCCTGCCGGCGGGCGGCCAGGGTCTTGTTGCACCAGAATGGAAACCTTTAGGAGATGCCTTGGGAACATGCGTTCGTCCTTGCCCCCTTTGCACCAAAGGGGAAACCGCTCCATCCCGTTGTTCGCTGCTCGCCTGTCCTTCCCTTTCGTCATCCTTGACTCCTGAGGTCCGGCCACGCCTCGGAATATCCGCCGCTCCGAAGGGGTCCTGATGAGGTCCCCTACAGGTCCTGATGTCGTTCCTCCTCGCGAGGCTTGGTACCTTGCGAGGGCCTTGTCTTGGGTGCTGCCGGGCCCGTTGGTTTTAGGTTGATGAAGTGGGACAGCCCTGGGCCATAGACAGGCAGCGCTGGGTACCAGATTCCCAGAACGCCGACAGTAGCCCCGTGGCCCAAGGCGCGCCCGGGTTGGCTTCTTGGCGAAGCCTTGAGGGCGGCCAGAAGCGTCACGGGCTCTATTTGCTTGCGGGCCAGGCGGCACACATGTCCAGCGGCCATGTGGCGTCGGTCTTACTTCTCGAGGCGTCCGGGGTGCGCCAGGCCACGACGGCACGATCCCCAAGAACCACGCAGACCATCATTGCTCTCGTTGAATGGCAGCGGTGCGGCCTAACCACACCTAACGGCCCCCGCGAACGTGACCGCTCGGTGGACAGAAGAGGCGACGGGGGCGGCAGCCCACCTCGTGGCTCCCGAGGGGCGCACGACGCTCGCGCTCCCACAACAGTTGGTGGCCGCAGTTCATCTATAAATCTTCCCCACCCCTCGCAAGGGGGAGGCACCGCAACCCTGAGCTCCCTTTCTGCTTCCTCTGCTTCGCCGCAAAAAACCCTCTTCTCCCCTTTGTTCCTTGTCCCCATGGCATATCCCGGAGGTGATCTTAGCCGGGGGAAGCGCGCAGAACCTCCCGCGCTTTCGTCCGTCCCCGGGGCAGCGGTGGAGGGTCCTCTGAGTCGCCGCGCACCCGCCAGCGTTGGGCCCTGAGTGACGAGTAAGTCCCTCTTCTGCTTCTCCTTTCCTTGTCGCCTCATCTGCTGCTTGTTGGTTGATCTTTCCTTTACTCCAGAGCGCCCTCGGCCAAGAAGCTCAAATTAGGCGAGCTTCAGGAGGACGTGGAGGGGCTGCGGGCTCAGCTCGAGAGTGCTGAGGCCGCCCTCCAGGCTGCTCGTGAGGGCGAAGCGGAGGCCAAGGCCGAGCTGTCCTCGCTGCAGAAGCAGGTCCAGGAGGCGACCGATGCCATCTTGGCCGCCAAGGATGAGGCATCGTTCGTCCGGATAATGGTGTTCCAACGGGCCAAGCAGTTCACGGGCATCGCCGGCCGGGAGGTTGACGTGACGCACCAGTTTGCGGGGGAGGCCCCGGCGCTGCCAAACGTGAGGAGCGAAGGGGCTACCTTGCCTTCTTCGAGAAGGTGGTGGAGGCGCTAGAGGCCGGCGTTTCCCGGGTGGAGTAGGAGAGTGCGTCCGACGCGCGCGAGCTTCTAGGCCTTGCCTTGACGCTTGTCTTCTCCTACTTGAGCTCGATCTCCAGCGCATCGTCGAGCCGGTGCCTGCTGAGCCCCGGCGCCTTCTCCGGGACGAAGTGCGCCCGCACGTGGATACCCTGGTGGAGCGGTACGTCCGGGCACCTGTCTCCAATGAGGAGGAGGCCTCCGATGCCGAGCCCATAGGCGCCAAGGGTGGCGCCGGCGTCCTTTCCCCTAGGCGTCTCCCAGCTTCCGTTTCCTTCTCCTGTAACATCAAACCAAGAACTCTGCCCAATTGGGCGTTAAACTTTTGTTCATTACCTTTGTCGTTTCCTGTTTTTCCTTTAACTCGTGGGTCAATTGCTCGCTTGCCGGTAGTCGTTGCAGTCGGCTTCTTTGCATAGGGCTCGTCACTGCCCCAGCCATCGCTCGGGAGTAACGGCGGTCGGGGCCCTTAGGAGGTCCCGTCCACCCGAGGTACCACCCATGTCATGATGACCCACAAGTATAGGGGATCTATCGTAGTCCTCTCGATAAGTAAGAGTGTCGAACCCAACGAGGAGCAGAAGGATCTGACAAGTGGTTCTCAGCAAGGTAATATCTGCAAGCACTGAAATTATCGGTAACAAGTACTTGTGTGGTGAGATGATTCGTAGCAAGTAGCAAGTAGCAAGTAACAAAAGTAACAACGGTGCAGCAAAGTGGCCCAATCCCTTTTGTAGCAAGGTACAAGCCTGGACAAAGTCTTATAGGAGGTAAAACGCTCCCATGGACACACGGGAATTTTTGTCATGCCAATTTTCAATCATGTTCATATGATTCGCGTTCGTTACTTTGATAGTTTGATATGTGGGTGGACTGGCGCTTGGGTACTGCCCTTACTTGGAGAAGCATACCATTTATGACTAAACCCTCTCGCAAGCATCCGCAACTACGAAAGAAGAATTAAGACAAAGTCTAACCATAGCATTAAACTAATGGATCCAAATCAGCCCCTTACGAAGCAACGCATAAACTAGGGTCTAAGCTTCTGTCACTCTAGCAACCCATCATCTACTTACTACTTCCCAATGCCTTCCTCTAGGCCCAAATAATGATGAAGTGTTATGTAGTCTACGTTCACATAACACCACTAGAGAAAAAAACAACATACAACACATCAAATTACCGAACGAATACCAAATTCACATGAATACTTATAGCATGACTTATCCCATGTCCTCAGGAACAAAAGTAACTACTCACAAAGCATAATCATAATCATGACCAGAGAGGTAATGAGTAGCATCAAAGATCTGAACATAAACTCTTCCACCAAGTAATCCAACTAGCATCAACTACAAAGAGTAATTAACACTACTAGCAACCTTAGAAGTACAATCGGAGTCGCGAGACGGAGATTGGTTACAAGTGATGAACTAGGGTTTGGAGATGAGATGGTGCTGATGAAGATGTTGATGGTGATGAGTCCCCTCCGATGAGAGGAGTGTTGGCGATGACGATGGCGACGATTTCCCCCTCCTCGAGGGAAGTTTCCCCGGCAGGATCGTCTGCCGGAGCTCTAGATTGGTTCTGCTCAAGTTCCGCCTCGTGGCGGCGACGAATCCTCCGAAAAGCCTCCTCTTGAATTTTTTTTCCAGACCGAAACCCTTCTTGCAGGAAAAGAGGGGGCCAGTGGGCCAGCAGGGAGCTCACAAGCCCCCTAGGTGCGGCCAGGGGGAGGCCGCGTCTAGCAGGCTTGTGGCCTCCTACTGGCGCCCCTCTGGCACTTCTTCGGCCCAGTATTTTTTATAAATCCCAAAAAAATCACGTTGATTTTCACGGCTTTTGGAGTTGCGCAGAATAGATATCTCAAACTTGCTCCTTTTTCAGGCCAGAATTCCAGCTGCTGGCATTCTCCCTCTACATGTAAACCTTGCAAAATAAGAGGGAAAAGGCCTAAGTATTGTACCGTGAAGTGAAATAACAACACAAAAAGCGATAAATATCAACATGAAAGCATGATGCAAAATGGACGTATCATGTCACCGCACGCTTGGTCGATGACCTCCTTCCACGCCGCAGCTCAATCCTTAGGCTCTGCATACCTTCGTTAGTGTGCACATTTTTAATTCATTGTTAGTCTGATGTAAAACTAAATGGTCCCGGTCTGGGCCTGCGGGGTACTTAGCTCGTGGGTTTGTGTCGGTCTCTTGCATAGCCCCTCCTAAGTAGCTCCTGTTGTGTAGGTGGGACGGGGTGAAGACCCTTTCGGCACTCTATGTCTGCGGGTCCCGGTCTCACACATGTCACTGCCGCCGTGAGGTGCAACCCATTACCAAGGTTGTTCCTCACGGGGAAAAGCCCCGGCACCCCAAGTGCGGACGTGCTCGACACCTGGGTGGCCGAGTGGCCTTGCGACCAGTAAGGCTCCTGAGGCATGCTGCTCAGGAGCCCCCCTTGACACTCAAGCCGCTCTACGTCGACAGGCCCCGGTCCCGCACATTTCCCCACCGCTGTTAGGTTCGCACTTCACAGGGCGGGGCCCCGCCCCTCCTCACACCGATCGGAGCTCCGGGACGGTGCCAGCAGTGGCGCATTATGTCCGGTTAGGCTCCTAAGATGGCGCCCAGGAGCCCCCCTTTTGGCGCTCGAGCAATTCCGCACTCCGTTCCTTTGGTCATCGCCCCAGGGGGCCCTAAGACCTCCCGAGACTCTTTGTAGTGGTATCAAGTTTCGGTCCGTACCCCCGAGCGGGGGCTGACTACTGAAAAGTGTTTGCCCCTGGGGCGACAAGTCCTTGCTTTCATGCTCCTTGACTCCTAGGGGCGGTGAGGAGCGTTCATCTCCAAAATTGTCATCCGGGAAAGGAGGCTTTGAAGTTGGCGAAACGAGAAAGCGCAAACGAAAGTCCCCCCCCCCTTTTTTGTTTTTCAAACGTCGGGTACTAAGAGTTAAAAACCAACTTTTGAAATCAGCAAGTTTAAGCTCAGCAGAAGATAGTTCAAGACCCAAGAAAAAGCAAGCAAAACGCCGCGTCCGGCACCTAAGCTGGCACAGTCATTGGTGGACTTAGTTGGTTCCTTTGCCAGCTGGGGGCATAGTCATTGGTGGACTCGGTTGGGTGCCCCCATCCCGAGCGATGAGAAAAGGGCTTCCACTAGGCGTGGGGTGGACCCCTTCCGCGTCCTCAAGGGGGGGGGCTGGGCGTATACAGCCTCGGCTCGTTATTACATGAGAGTGTCACGGTGGGGTGTATATGGGAGGTCACAAGGATGCTTTGGCCTCGCGAGTGTCCCTATCCCCGAGGCATTAGGCACCTGATTCCGGAAGTCATTGGTGGACTGTGTTGATTATCGCCGTCTTCTCCCCAGCGTTGAGCATAGGGCTACCACTAGGCATGGGGTGGACCCCTTCCGCGTCCTGGGGGGCTGGGCGTATACAGCCTCGACTCATTATTACGTGAGAGTTTCATGGGATTAAGTAGGTTCCGGAAGGATTGGATGACGATGCAGAGTTGTCATGAGTTGGTGCAGGTCCTGCACGCTCGTTCTCCTGAGACTGGTTGAGGGTTTTTCTATTTCTCTACGTCGGCAGGATCCAGTCCCGCACATTTCCCTGTCACCGTGAGGTGCCTCACGGGGCAAGGCCCTGACTCGGGGGCCAAGTGGCTTTGTGACCGGTAAGGATCCTGAGGCGCGATGCTCAGAAGCCCCCTTTAATGTTCGAGCGGCTCTGCGTCGCTAGGATCCAGTCCCGCACATTTCCGAACCGCCGTTGCATGGGACCGAATGAACGGATCTAGCTACGGGGTTAAGCCCTACCACCCCTGATAACAACCGAATGTCCATGGACAATATCAAGGGTGGAAGGTGGCCTTATGACCGGTGTGACATCCTTAGCTTTTGCTACAATGTTGTATGTAATTAAGCTACAATGATCCCATGCTAATGATGCCACGTCAACGTGATTCTTTTGTTAAACTCGCGTGGGTTCAAACCCCCCTGATATTCCGTTGCAAATTTGATTTGTTCGAAAAGTAGAATTTAAAAGTTTTACGAAACTCGAAATAAAAATGTCGGATGAGTTACAAAAATTCCCTAATAATTTATAAAATCGAATCGGGCACTTTGGAATTTTTTAAAACCCCTAAATAATTAAAACAAAATATGTTAATAATAAAAGAAAGTAATTAAAAAGAAAACAAAAAAAAGAAGAAAAAGAAAACAAGCAAAGCCCCCAGCCCAACTGGGCCAAATGGCCCAGCCGGCCACCCTAGAGCCCACCAACCTCACCGGGGGTATAAGACCCCCAGGGAAAACCCTAACGCTAACCACTCCCTCACCGTGCCGCCAGAATCGAACGAGGGAGCCAGCCCTCGCTCGCCCTCCCTCTCCCTCGAACTCCCTCCCCCTCGTCAACTCTCCTGACCGAGCCCTCCCACGCGCTCGCTCGCCCCTGCGGGCCCTCCCTCTCCAGCTCCCCACGTCCCCCCCCCCCAGATAGCCTCGTCGCCCCACTCCCTCGCCCACGCGCTCGTCTCCCTCCGCCGCTGCCAGGGCCAGCCCCACACCGCCCAGCACCCCGCTGGCCCTCTCCCCCACTGCACATCGCTCCTCTCCCTCTCCAGCGCCTGCCAGCCCTCCCGTCGCTCCCACAACACCTCGCTGGTCCTCCTCCCTTTCACTAGACCATGCCAGCCCTGCCTCACTCTAGCAATTGTCGCCCCAGCGTCCCTCTCTGTCGCCTGAGGAGCTCGTTGTCCTCCTCACCGCCGACCTCTCTCACCTCTTCCCCACCGGCTCCATCGAGCCTCGCCACCCCGATCCCCGGCAGTGAGCTCCGGGCCCCAGCCACTCTCCCTCTACTCCCCCTGCTCCGACCTCACCGCACTCGCGCCCGCGCATCGCGCCTGCCTGCAGCCCCCGCGCCTGGTGCCTCCTCTGGCCGCGTCGGCGTCGCCCCGACCACCCCATCGCTCGCCCCCTGGCCATGGACGTCGGCTCGTGTTTGAGCCGTGCATGCCCAGCTCTTCGTGCCCTATGACCGATCTAGTTATTGGGGAGGATTAGACCCCCTAGTAACCCCCCCTCGTTTTTTTTCTTTTTGTGTGTATGACAGGGGGGTCGAGGAACACCCCCCTCTAAACTGTTAAAAAATAGTATAAATTAAATATATATGTTTTAATAATAATAATAGTAATAAATAATTATATTAATTAATTAATTAGTTAAATAGATGATTACGTATTAATTAAAGGTTGTTAATAAATTTAGCTAATTATATTGTCATATCACTGTATGACGCGTGGGTCCCCCATTGAATTAATCTGATTAATTAATAATTAACCTAAATAAAATTTGAGTCTATGACACATGGGACCCAATGGTTAGTTAACCAGTCCACTGCTGATGTCAGCATGACATCATGCTGATGTCATAATTCCATTTAATTGAATTAATCAAATCTGTTTTTAATTCCTTAATATTAAGAAAACTTTAATAATTAATATAAAATAATCCTTAACTCACATGAAAATATTTTCAACATGAAAGTTGATCAGCAGAACGAGACGAACCCGGATACGTTATCCGTTCGTTTGTCACCCGTCCCTAGCATAGCAAATGTGGAACTTTTTCATCATTTTTCATGTGACCGGTAGTAGCCACAAACCCGGGAAATATCATCTGATATTTTTCCCGACCCGTCTATGATGGATGTTACTCCATTAGCTCATGCCTAGACCTGCATATTACCAAGTCATGCTTAGTGTTGCACCTGTTGTTGTTATTTATTGTTTCTTCCCCCCTCTTGTAACCGGTAGACCCCGAAACTGACGCTGCTGCCGGGTACATCAACCCTCCCGACGACCAGCCCTTTGCCGTAGAGCAACAAAGCAAGCAAACCCCCTTGATCATTCCTATATCGCCTATTCTTTCTCCCTCATGCTTGCATTAGAATTTTGCTACTATTGTAGTTAGCTCCTATATCTGATGCATAGCCTGTTTTTGATGAACAGCTACTTTGAGTACCGGCACTTTAAAATTGTTTAATATAGGTGGAGCAGTCATCCCCTCTGACCCCTTAGTCAAGTTGCCCCGCTTTAATGTTAAGTCTCGATCCCTGATCAACGATCCAGAACCGACACAACACTTACACCCCCGTTAGTTGTGCGGCGCTACAGAGCTACTATCGGGTACCGATGGTAACACCTCGCGAAGTACTCAGGATGATATCTCTATAGTATAACTAGTCGGTCATGGTTATCGAGGGTGATTCCTCCTTCACCACTCCCGATGATGCCTCTGTCGTGCAACCCCTCAAGTGTGTGACCCTCGAGGGGGATTCCTCTAAGTCCACCATGACGGATACATTGTTCGGAATCCAACGAGGGTGATACCTGGGATTCCCCCTGATGTTACAACCACACAATTACTTGATCATGATACTGGGATCTTTGATGGATAGACGTTAGGTGGGTGGATTCCCATGTGGATGTGTCGATGACTTAATTAAAACGATAATGGATTTGGGTATTTTATCTGGGTTGGTCGGAAGGCCTTATTACACAATAACCGTCTACGTGGGAACAATGATGGGTACTCGACGTCGTGGTATCAGCCGAAGCTCTTCAGACGTCAGCAATGGAGCGGCGCATGCCCGAGTGGTCTCGAGATGCATCACGCTTGTAATAAGAGGTGCTAGGACTCGCATCGGCTGCCCTTGCATCGTGCAAGAGCGCACAGGGAAAGTGGGCCCATGAACCCTTTGTGCTTAGGAGTTAGACCAGCGGGCTAGCCTCTCTGTTGAGCTTAGGTGGGGCTGCGACGTGTCGATATTCCGAGGCCGGGCATGACCTAGAAAAGTGTGTCCGACCAAAGTGTTATTGAGCGTGACGGGGAATATGTTGTGCACCCATGCAGGGAAGATATTAACTATTTGGATAGTCGTGTCCACGGTTACAGGACGACTTGGAGTTGTCCCCTGATCTTATACAACTATAAGTGTCACTTAACTGGAATTAGTTGTCCCAGGATTGCTTCCTTGTAGGGAGTCGAGGGAGGATCTCTAGGCGTGACCTCATATTAATATTGTAGTAACAATATGACTATTAATTTGTGTTAACCTGTTCTACTCTTGTCTATTGCTGCAAGACCCCTGAAGATGCTAGTCTTCGATAGGACTAGGCCTTCTCTCTCTGTCTCGCATTGCTGCAGTCAGTCCACATATATATCCCTTCTTTGATACTGATGCATACTTAGTATAGATCTGATATAAGTCTTGCGATTACTTTGGATGAGTACTCACCATTGCTTTGCTCCCCCTTTGCCTCTTGATCCGTTGCTGCGATCAGATGATGGAGCCCAGGAGATGGAGTATCCCATCGATGATGACTGCTACCCCGACGGTGCCTACTACTACGTGGAGGCCGCTGAAGACCAGGAGTAGTTAGGAGGTTCCCAGGCAGGAGGCCTCGCCTCGTTCGATCGTGTATCTTTTGTGCTAGCCTTCTCTCAGGCACCCCATGTTTAATGTATGTAGTCAGATATTATTGCTTCCGCTGACTCGTGTGTTTATTGAGCTTCCGAATTCTAGCCCTCGAGGCCCGTGGCTTGTAATATGAAGCTTGTATGTTTTATTTGTATCTAGAGTTGTGTTGTGATATCTTCCCGTGAGTCCTTGAGTTTGATCGCATGCATTTGCGTGTATGATTAGCGTACGATTAAATCGAGGGCATCACAAGTTGGTATGAGAGCCGACTGCATGTAGGTAGCCCCCTTTCCAACTCCTTGGCCAAAGATGAGTCTAGTGTTTGAAAAACTTACTAACTTTGATGTTGTGGCTTACGGGACCACATCTCAATTGGGTGGCATTAGTATATTTTACTCCTTTTCTATACTCTGGGTTCTACTCTCTCTCTCTCTTCTCTTTCGGGTTAAAGAATTTACTAACTCTAACATTAGGTTCTCGTAATCACATCGACCCGGAGCGCTGGACTATCTACTCTTGTTCTTCTGATAATATATTACACACTATCATTTCGTATCTGTGAATCTTTCTTTTCAGATGCGTCCCGCAAGACAGCACGTGCGCCTGACACTGGTGAGTGAGACGACTGGGTTCCCGACCATTTTGGTCGACCTCCTGACCAGGCTGGGATATCGCTAGTACCTCGAGTACAATGTGTACGAGGACTTCCGCGAGTTCAACCAGTATCAGTACCAGGCTGAGATTCGCATCTTCAATCAGATGGGCAACTCCACCCACGAGCGCCACGTCTTCTGCGGTATTAGATTTTCGATCGAGATGGTCGTCCATGATGCGGCCTATATCGCTATCACCCGTCTCCGTGGAGCGTACCCTCACCTAGAGGACAGTGCTTTCAGATACATCTTGTATGTTCCTGCTGGGAATGAGACTAGGTCTTATCTTGATGCCTACACTGCTCGCGTTCGGGAGCGCAACGACCGGTCCTACGGCGTTGTTTGCGCCCCCTACATGAGGCGTCGCTACGACGCACAGTTTCCGGTGCAGTACACTGAGGCACTTGATCGTGCTTTTCGAGCTCTGACTATGGAGTTGTATGATACGTCCATTTTGCATCATGTTTTCATGTTGATATTTATCGCTTCTTGGGTTATTATTTCACTTCACGGTACTATTCTTATACCTTTTCTCTCTTATTTTGCAAGGTTTACATGAAGAGGGAGAATGCCGGCAACTGGAATTCTGGCCTGAAAGTGGAGCAAAGTTGAGATACCTATTCAACGCAACTCCAAACGCCGTAAAAATCAACGAGGATTTTTTTCCCGATTTATCAAAAATACTGGGCCGAAGAAGTGCTAGAGGGGGGCGTGCACGTGGACACAAGCTTGCACGACGCGGCCACCCCCTCAGGCCGCGCCATGAGGGCTTGTGGGCACCCTGCAGGCCCACTTGCCCCCCTCTTTTGCTATATGAAGGGTTTCGTCCAGGAAAAAATCGGGGAGGAGCTTTTTCGTGGTTTCGCCGCCGCCACGAGGCGGAACTTGAGCAGAACCAATCTAGAGCTCCGGCAGGACGATTCTGCCGGGGGAAATCATCGCCATCGTCATCACCAACACTCCTCTCATCGGAGGGGACTCATCACCATCAACATCTTCATCAGCACCATCTCATCTCCAAACCCTAGTTCATCACTTGTAACCAATCTCCGTCTCGCGACTCCGATTGGTACTTGTAAGGTTGCTAGTAGTGTTAATTACTCTTTGTAGTTGATGCTAGTTGGATTACTTGGTGGAAGAGTTTATGTTCAGATCTTTGATGCTACTCATTAACTCTCTGGTCATGAATATGGTTATACTTTGTGAGTAGTTACTTTTGTTCCTGAGGACATGGGATAAGTCATGCTAATAGTAGTCATGTGATATTGGTATTCGTTCTGTAATTTGATATGTTGTATGTTGTTTTTTCTCTAGTGGTGTTATGTGAACGTCAACTACATAACATGTCACCATTATTTGGGCCGAGAGGAAGGCATTGGGAAGTAGTAAGTAGATGATGGGTTGCTAGAGTGACAGAAGCTTAAACCCTAGTTTATGCGTTACTTCGTAAGGGGCTGATTTGGATCCACTAGTTTAATGCTATGGTTAGACTTTGTCTTAATTCTTCTTTCATAGTTGTGGATGCTTGCGAGAGGGGTTAATCATAAGTGGGATGCTTGTCCAAGTAAGGACAGTACCCAAGCGCCGGTCCACCCACATATCAAACTATCAAAGTAACGAACGCGAATCATATGAACCTGATGAAACTAGCATGACAGAAATTCTCGTGTGTCCTCGGGAGCGTTTTTCCTCCTATAAGAATTTGTCCAGGCTTGTCCCTTGCTACAAAAGGGATTGGGCCACTTTGCTGCACCGTTGCTACTTTTTTTACTTGTTGCTTGCTACGAATCATCTCACCACACAATCACTTGTTACCGACAATTTCAGTGCCTACAGATTTTACCTTGCTGAAAACCACTTGTCAGATCCTTCTGCTCCTCGTTGGGTTCGACACTCTTACTTATTGAAAGGACTACGATTGATCCCCTATACTTGTGGGTCATCGAGAGTCTTTTTTGGCGCCGTTGCCGGGGAGTGAAGCGCCTCTGGTAAGTGGAACTTGGTAAGGAAACATTCATATAGTGTGCTGAAATTTATTGTCACTTGTCACTATAGATACTAATCCTTTGAGGGGCTTGTTCGGGGTATCTTCACCTCGAACGGAAGCACAAAGAGTTTCTCCTCAACCTGCTGCACCTACTGAAAATATTTTCTTTGAATTTCCTTCGGGTATGCTTGAGAAACTGCTGGCTAATCCTTTTACAGGAGATGGAACATCACATCTAGACTTGCATCTGATCTATGTAGATGAAGTTTGTGGTTTATTTAAGCTTGCAGGTGTTCCCGAGGATGAGGTCAAGAAGATGGTCTTTAATTTATCTTTGAAGGATAAGGTGTTGACATGGTATAGGCTATGTGATGATACTGGATCATGGGACTACAATCGGTTGAAATTGGAATTTCATCAAAAGTTTTATCCTATGCATTTAGTACATCGTGATCGGAATTATATTTATAATTTTTGGCCTCGTGACAGAGAAAGCATTGCTCAAGCTTGGGGGAGTCTTAAATCAATGATATATTCATGCCCCAATCATGAGCTCTCTAGAGAAATTATCATTCAGAACTTCTATGCTCGGCTTTCTCATGATGATCGCACCATGCTTGACACTTCTTGTACCAGTTGTTTTATGAAGAGAGATATTGACTTCAAATGGAATTTATTGGACAAAGTTAAACGCAATTCTAAAGATTGGGAGCTTGAAGAAGGTAAGGAGTCAGGTATGAATTTCACGTTTGATTGCGTTAAATCCTTTGTTGAGACAAATACTTTTTGTGACTTTATCGCTAAGAATGGACTTGACTCTGAGATAGTAGCTTCATTGTGTGAATCCTTTGCTGCTCATATTGATCTCCCCAAAGAGAAGTGGTTTAAATATCATCCTCCTTTAGTAGTCAATATAGTTAAACCCACTCCAATTGAAGAGAAAGTCATTGCCTATAATGATCTTCTGGTTCCCAGTGCTTACATTGAGAAACCACCTTTCCCTGTTAGGATAAAGGATCATTATAAAGCTTCAACTGTGATACGTAGAGGCTATATTAGAACACCTACACCCCCTGAGAAAATTAGAGTTGAACCTAGCATTGCTATTATCAAAGATCTTCTGTCTGAAGAAGTTGAGGGACATAATATTCACTTCTGTGAAGATGCTGCTAGAATTGCTAAACCTCACGCTAGAGACAAACATAGGCCTGTTGTTGGCATGCTTGTGGTTTCTGTTAAGATAGGAGATCATTGTTATCATGGTTTATGTGACGTGGGTGCTAGTGTTAGTGCAATACATCAATCCTTATACGATGAAATCAAAGATGAGATTGCACCTGTTGAGATAGAGCCTATTGATTACACTATTCAGCTTGCCAATAGAGATACTATCCGCCCTGTGGGAACTGTTAGGGATGTTGAAGTCTTGTGTGGTAAAACGAAGTATCGTGCTGATTTCCTCGTTCTTGCTACTGCACAAGATAGCTTTTGTCCCATCATATTTGGCAGACCCTTCCTCAATGCCGTCAATGCTCATATTGAGTGTGAGAAGCAAACTGTCACTGTTGGCTTTGAAGGTGTGTCACATGAGTTCAATTTCTCCAAGTTTGGTAGAAAACCTCATGAAAAAGAGCTGCCTAGTAGGGATGAAACTATTGCCTTAGCTTCTATTGTCGTGCCTCCTACTGATCCCTTAGAGCAATACTTGCTTGAGCATGAAAATGATATGCATATGGATGAACGGGATGAGATAGATAGAGTTGTCTTAGAACAATATCCTATCCTTAAGAATAACTTGCATGTTGAACTGCTTGGGGATCCACCCCCACCAAAGGGTGATCCTGTTTTCGAGCTTAAACCGTTGCCTGATACTCTTAAGTATGCTTATCTTGATGAAAAGCAGATCTATCCTGTCATAATTAGTGCTAGCCTCTCAGAGCATGAAGAAAAGAAGTTACTTAAAACTCTGAGGAAGCACCGTGCTGCTATAGGATATACTCTTGATGATCTTAAGGGCATTAGTCCTACTCTATGCCAGCACAAGATTAAAACTGATCCTGATTTCAAACCAGTTCTCGATCATCAAAGGAGATTGAATCCTAAGATGAAATAAGTAGTAAGAAAAGAAATACTAAGGCTCCTGGAAGCGGGTATTATCTATCCTGTTGCTCATAGAGATTGGGTGAGTCCGGTGCATTGCGTTCCTAAGAAGGGAGGCATTACCGTTGTCCCTAATGATAAGGATGAGTTGATCCCACAGAGGATTATTACTGGCTATAGGATGGTGATCGATTTTAGGAAATTGAATAAAGCCACTAGGAAAGATCATTACCCTTTGCCTTTTATCGACCAAATGCTAGAAAGGTTGTCCAAACACACACACTTCTACTTTCTAGACGGTTATTCTGGTTTCTCCCAAATACCAGTTGCACAATCTGATCAGGAGAAAACCACTTTCACCTCCCCTTTTGGTACTTTTGCTTATAGACGTATGCCTTTTGGCTTATGTAATGCACCTGCCACCTTTCAAAGATGTATGATGGCTATATTCTCTGACTTTTGTGAAAAGATTGTCGAGGTTTTCATGCATGACTTCTCTGTTTATGGGCCTTCCTTTGATGATTGCCTCAGCAACCTTGATCGAGTCTTACATAGATGTAAAGACACCAATCTTGTCTTGAATTGGGAGAAGTGTCACTTTATGGTTAATGAAGGCATCGTCTTAGGACATAAAATTTCCGAAAGAGGTATTGAAGTCGATAAGGCTAAGGTTTATGCAATCGAGAAAATGCCATACCCCACAGATATCAAAGGTATAAGAAGTTTCCTTGGTCATGCTGGTTTCTATAGAAGGTTCATTAAAGACTTCTCTAAGATTTCTAGGCCTCTTACTAATCACTTGCAAAAGTATATTCCTTTTGTTTTTGACGATGATTGTGAGGAAGCCTTCGATACTTAAGAGGGCTTTGATAACTGCACCTATTGTTCAACCACCTGATTGGAACTTGCCTTTTGAAATCATGTGTGATGCTAATGATTATGTTGTTGGTGTTGTTCTAGGGCAAAGAGTTGATAAGAAGTTGAATGTTATTCACTATGCTAGTAAAACTCTAGACAGTGCCCAGAGAAACTATGCTACTACGGAGAAGGAATTTTTAGCAGTCGTGTTTGCATGTGAAAAGTTCAGGTCTTACATAGTTGATTCCAAAGTCACTATTCACACTGATCATGCTGCTATTAAGTACCACATGGAGGAGAAATACGCTAAATCTAGACTTATCAGATGGGTTCTCTTGCTACAAGAATTTGATTTGCACGTTGTCGACAGGAAGGGTGCTGATAACCCAGTAGCAGATAACTTGTCTAGGTTGGAGAACGTTCTTGATGACCCACAACCAATTGATGATAGCTTTCCGGTTGAGCAATTTAATGTCATCAATGCTTCACGTAGTGCACCTTGGTATGCTGATTATGCAAACTATATCGTTGCCAAATATATACCACCTAGTTTCACGTACCAGCAAAATAAGAAATTCTTCTTTGACTTGAGACATTACTTTTGGGATGATCCTCACCTTTATAAGGAAGGAGTAGATGGTGTTATTAGACGTTGTGTACCTGAACATGAACAGGGACAGATCCTACAGAAGTGTCACTCCGAGGCCTACGGAGGACACCACGCGGGAGATAGAACTGCACACAAGGTATTGCAATCAGGTTTCTATTGGCCCACTCTCTTCAAGGATGCCCGTAAGTTTGTATTGTCTTGTGACGGATGTCAAAGAATAGGTAATATTAGCAAACGTCAGGAAATGCCTATGAACTATTCACTTGTCATTGAACCATTTGATGTCTGGGGCTTTGATTATATGGGACCTTTTCCAAAATCCAACGGGTATACTCATATCCTAGTTGTTGTTGATTACGTCACTAAGTGGCTAGAAGCTATCCCCACTAGTAGTGCTGATCACAACACCTCTATCAAGATGCTGAAAGAAGTTATCTTCCCTAGATTTGGAGTCCCTAGATATTTAATGATTGATGGTGGTTCACACTTCATTCATGGTGCTTTCCGTAAAATGCTTGCTAAGTACGATGTCAACCATAGAATTGTGTCTCCCTATCACCCTCAGTCCAGTGGTCAAGTAGAGCTAAGTAATAGAGAGATTAAACTGATTTTGCAAAAGACTGTCAACGGGTCTAGAAAGAATTGGTCTAAGAAGCTCGATGATGCACTGTGGGCTTATAGAACTGCCTATAAGAATCCCATGGTCATGTCTCCGTACAAAATGGTGTACGGTAAAGCATGTCATTTACCTCTTGAGATAGAGCATAAAGCTTATTGGGCAATCAAAGATCTCAACTTTGATTTCAAACTTGCCGGTGAGAAGAGGTTATTTGATATTAGCTCGCTTGATGAGTGGAGAACTCAGGCATATGAGAATGCCAAGCTGTTCAAAGAGAAGGTTAAGAGGTGGCATGATAAGAGGATACAAAAGCGTGAGTTCAATGTAGGTGATTATGTCTTGCTATATAACTCTCGTTTAAGATTCTTTGCACGCAAGCTTCTCTCTAAATGGGAAGGTCCCTATGTTGTTGAGGAAGTATATCGTTCCGGTGCTATCAAGATCAACAACACGGAAGGTAATTGTCCGAGAGTGGTAAATGGGCAGAAAATCAAGCATTATATCTCAGGTACTCCCATAAATGTTGAAAGCAATATTATCAATACCATAACTCCGGAAGAATACCGAAGGGATATTTATCAGCCTGTTTCAGACTCCGAACATGAAGAGGTATGTGATTCGGTAAGAAAACAGTGTCCAAAACTTTTCCAGTAGGAAATTTTCTCCGTTTTGGAATATTTGAAAAAAATACAAAAATTAGAAGTAGTCCGGAAAGTGCGCGAGGAGCTGACAAGCCTGCACGGCGCGGGGCCATCCCCTGGTCGCGCCGTGAGGGCTTGTGGCCACCTCCTGCGCCTCCTGGACTCCATTTTCATGCAGGGTACTCCTTCTGGTCTGGAAAAAATTATTATATATACTCCCGTTTGTTCTCACCCGTGCATCACGCAGATTTCCTTTGTTTTTCGTTTCGAACCTGTTTTCTGTCGCAGATTTAGAGCAAGATGTCGTCCCAGGAATCTGTGGGGGAGAACAATCTCCGTCAAGTCTGTGGATAAGTACGTGCTGATCTGAAAAGGATGGAGATCATGGAGGCTAAGGAAAGGCTACCTAAAGAAACCAAGGGCAAAGCTAAGGAGAAGGATCAGGCATGGGACGAAGTACAATCTATGCTCAACAAGGAAGAAGTTGAACAAGTGGATTTCCTCCAACCCTACCTCCACCTATTGTCTCCATCCTTGATTGAACTCTTGAGATCTCCAAGGTATAAATCAAAGATTAATGGCCCTCTTGGAGTCAAAGATTGCAACAACACCACCATCACCGCCAAAGGAAGACAACTGAGCATTGGTATGGGGAATCCCCTTGGCTTGTGCCAAGCTTGGGGGAGTTGCCCCGGTATAGTATCACCATCACATCTTTTGCCTTTAACTTTGTTTTAGTTTTCCTTTTCAGTTTCTCTTTCTCTTGTAGTTTTAAAAGTCTTAGTGTTTTAGTCTTGAGTTTTGCTTTGTGTCACCCCCGATTTATTCGAGCTCGTGAGCCATATAATAGAGTGTCTTAGTTGAACGGCTTTGCCTCTTGCCATGATAAAAAGAGTGAGAATATAACAAAAGCATGAAATATCATGTAATGATCTTATGGGAAGTGATGGCTTCACATATAAAAAGAATCAGGATTGAAACTTGTTGAGGGTAGGCAAACGTAGGCCTTGGTCATTGTTGCAATTAATAGGAAGTGATAAAGAAGGAGAGGTTCACATATAAATATATCATCTCTCACACCATATATTATTGTGAACACTCACTAAACTATTACATGCCTAGAAGTAGAAGTTGGACAAGGAAGACAACATAATGAATTTTGTTTGCTTGGCTCTGAACAATGTTATATGATTAGAGATCCCTTAGAATGTGACGATTGCTTCCACCTCACATTAGCCAAAACTCCCACACCAAGTGGAGATACTACTTGTGCATCCATAAACCATCAACCCAGTTTTGCCATGTGAGTCCACCATACCTACCTATGGATTGAATAAGATCCCTCAAGTAAGTTGTCATCGGTGCAAGCAATAAAAGTTGCTCTCTAATATGTATGATCTATTAGTGTGTGGAAAATAAGCTATATACGAACCTGTGATGAGGAAGACATAAAAGCGACAGACTGCATAATAAAGTTCTTTATCACAGGAGGCAATATAAAGTGACGTTCCTCCGCACTAAGAGGACACGCATCCAAACCTCAAAAGCGCATGATAACCTCTGCTTCCCTCTGTGAAGGGCCTATCTTGTACCTTTACTTTTTGCCCTTGAAAGAGTCATGGTGATCTTCACCAATTCCTTATTTTGCCTTTGTCATGGCTACCGTCACATGCTTGGGAAAGATCTATATTCCTATGTCAACTTGGAGGTAAGTATTCATGAATTATTATTGTTGACATTACCCTTGAGGTAAGCAATTGGAAGGCAAAACTGTAAGCCCCTATCTTTCTCTGTGTCCAGTTGAAACTTTGATCTTATGAGTACCACGTGAGTTGTAGCAATTGTAGAGAACGAAAGAATGATTGAGTATGTGGATTTTCTTTACAAGCTCTTATTTGACTCTTTCTAATGTTATGATAAATTGCAATTGCTTCAATGACTAAAGGCTATCGGTTGTTACTTCTCGGTAAGGTTCTTGATCCATGCTTTACTTTGTGAAGGAATTATCACTTTAGCATGAGAGATTATATGTTGGTATTGTTGTTCTGATCTTGATCATGATGCATGCATGTTCGTATCTTGTTTTGTCGACACCTATCTCCCTAAACATGTGGACATATTTATTGAGCTAGGCTTTCGCTTGAGGACAAGTGAGGTCTAAGATTGGGAGAGTTGATACGTCCATTTTGCATCATGTTTTCATGTTGATATTTATCGCTTCTTGGGTTGTTATTTCACTTCACGGTACTATTCTTATGCCTTTTCTCTCTTATTTTGCAAGGTTTACATGAAGAGGGAGAATGTCGGCAACGGGAATTCTGGCCTGAAAGTGGAGCAAAGTTCAGATACCTATTCTGCGCAACTCCAAACGCCATAAAATCAACGAGGATTTTTTCCCCGATTTATCAAAAATACTGGGCCAAAGAAGTGCCAGAGGGGGCGTGCAGGTGGCCACAAGCCTACACGGCGCGGCCACCCCCCCCAGGCCGCGCCATGAGGGCTTGTGGGCACCCTGCAGGCCCACTTGCCCCCTCTTTTGCTATATGAAGGGTTTTTTCCAGGAAAAAATCGGGGAGGAGCTTTTCCGTGGTTTCGCCGCCACGAGGCGGAACTTGAGCAGAACCAATCTAGAGCTCCGGCAGGACGATCCTGCCGGGGAAACTTCCCTCCCGGAGGGGGAAATCGTTGCCATCGTCATCACCAACACTCCTCTCCTCGGAGGGGACTCGTCACCATCAACATCTTCATCAGCACCATCTCATCTCCAAACCCTAGTTCATCACTTGTAACGAAGCTCCGTCCCGCGACTTCGATTGGTACTTGCAAGGTTGCTAGTAGTGTTGATTACTCTTTGTAGTTGATGCTAGTTGGATTACTTGGTGGAAGAGTTTATGTTCAGATCCTTGATGCTACTCATTACCTCTCTGGTCATGAATATGATTATGCTTTGTGAGTAGTTACCTTTGTTCCTCAGGACATGGGATAAGTCATGCTAATAGTAGTCATGTGAATTTGGTATTCGTTTGGTAATTTGATATGTTGTATGTTGTTTTTCCTCTAGTGGTGTTATGTGAACGTCGACTACATAACACTTCACCATTATTTGGGCCTATAGGAAGGTATTGGGAAGTAGTAAGTAGATGATGGGTTGCTAGAGTGACAGAAGCTTAAACCCTAGTTTATGCGTTACTTCGTAAGGGGCTGATTTGGATCCACTAGTTTAATGCTATGGTTAGACTTTGTCTTAATTCTTCTTTCGTAGTTGCGGATGCTTGCGAGAGGGGTTAATCATAAGTGGGATGCCTGTCCAAGTAAGGGCAGTACCCAAGCGCCGGTCCACCCACATATCAAACTATCAATGTAACGAACGTGAATCATATGAACATGATGAAACTAGCATGACAGAAATTCTCATGTGTCCTCGGGAGCGTTTTTCCTCCTATAAGACTTTGTCCAGGCTTGTCCCTTGCTACAAAAGGATTGGGCCACTTTGCTGCACCGTTGCTACTTTTGTGTTGCTTGCTACGAATCATCTCACCACACAATCACTTGTTACCGACAATTTCAGTGCCTACAGATCTTACCTTGCTGAAAACCACTTGTCAGATCCTTCTGCTCCTCATTGGGTTCGACACTCTTACTTATCGAAAGGACTACGATTGATCCCCCTATACTTGTGGGTCATCATTGTACGCTACGCGTGCTTGTCTTTATGATGCGTTGACAGAGCTACAGCCAGCACACCAGCCGAGGGTTCCCCCTGCGCAGATCCGTGAGCCGAGCAGGACAGAGCTACCATCAGGTCTTGAGTGGACTGATGTTGGGGGTAGTACCACTGCACTTGGACATCTGCTCCCCGATTGGATGTGGTACCCTCATCAGAGTCACCACGGAACACATGGTTCTATTCCTACCTTCTACCACCGCCAGCTACCAGGATTTGATCGTTTTCTCCGATGTTGATGTAGCCTTATCGCTATGTCTCGTTGTGGTACTCTTCCACCACGTGCATGCGTGCCGCCTAGTGAGTCCAGGTTATCATCTAATGCGTCCAGGTTATTGCCAAATTTCGAATTTGTAATCGATGGTCTGTAATCAAACTTATGTATGGGTCTATATTTTGAACTCAACTACTATGAAGTATCTATCGCATTTCCCTTTCATCATGCTTGATTACTTCATGAATACCTACGATGTCTTTGCAATTACATTAAGCTAAACTACCCTTGTTAAATATTTAGCAGGATGGTTAGACAAGTTGGCCGCCCGCATGGCCCCGCCAATGATGCACCACCCTGCCTCCTGAATATATGGCAGGGTTGATCCAACAGCTTGAACTGAACCGCCAGTTTATGCAAGGGCTCATGGATCAGTTCTAAAGGTCGAAAATGAACCAGCAGCAAGGCGTGACACTACAATACTTCTGCTGCCTCAACCCTGCGATCTACCGCAGCTCAACTCAGCCTCTTGATGCTAATGACTGGCTCCGTGACATTGCTTATGAGCTGGAGTCTGCCAATGTGCCCCTGGCGAGCTATGTCAACTTTGCCGCCTACTTCCTGAAGGGTCCCGTTGCTCAATGGTGGGACAGTCACAGGCGCTCTCAACCCGTTGGGACTGTCATCACTTGGACGGAGTTCAAGGCTGCTTTCCGTGCTCCCTACATTCCTCAGGGAATCATGGACCGGAAGAAGCGTGAGTTCCACAATCTTGTCCAGGGCAACAAGACTGTGGATGCTTATCAACGGGAATTTCTGGACTTATCTCGCTATGTTGAAGAAGATATAGCAATTGATGCACGCAGACATGAGAAGTTCCGTGAGGGCCTTCACCCTGACATCAAGTCAGCGCTCCTCGTTCAGGACTATGCTGATTTCGACACCCTGAACAAGGCTATTCAGGTTGAGACTGGTCTGCAGGAATACAAGGATAGCAACAAGCGCAACCATGAAATGGGCTCATCTTCGGGATCATCTGCACAGAAGAGGAAGATCTTGATTCCCAACAACATGTACTATTCACCTGCTCCTGCTCCGAGGCCGTCCTATGATGCACCTCGCATGCCTCCTCCACCACCTAGGCAGCCGAGGCTTCCAGATCCACCACCTCGAGTTCCTCCTTCCTGTCCTGAGGACGGGTTGTGCTTCAAGTGTGGCCGTGCAGGTCACCGTCCTAGAGACTGCAGGAAGAATCCGAATCAGCTGGCACTTCCCTCAACTGGCACTGGCAACAACCAGAACCGCGACAACAATGCCAAGCCTGCTTATGTTCGTGGTCAGGCCAACAACATTGATATGGGTCAAGCTCAAGACCAGCCTGCTACCGTGATGGGTACACTTCTGGTTAACTCAGTACCTGCTTCTGTATTGTTTGATACATGAGCATCACATCCCTTCATGTCAGAAATTTTTGCATTCATGCATGGCATTAAGTATGAAGAGATAAACGTCCCAATAGTAGTAAACACCCCCGCGGGCCAATGCCGACCCTCCATGGTCTGCCCCAATGTCCCCGTTGAAATTGACGGATTGGAATTTCTTGCCACTCCCATGTTATTGAGTTCTTCCAACATTGATCTCATACTGGGAATGGACTGGTTGAAAGCTCATATAGCTTCAATCGTTTGTGCCTCCAAGACCGTCCACCTCCTACACACTTCAGACGAACTAATAAGCTACCATGCTCATCTCATCCGAGATGCTGAGGCACGGCTATATGCCTTGAATGCATTAAATGCGTCGCCTCTGAAGGGATCGAAAACATTCCAGTGGTCCGGGAATTCCAAGATGTCTTTCCAGAGGAACTTCCGGGGATTCCCCTTGCTCGAGTTGTCGAGTTTGTCATTGACTTGGTACCCGGTACCACTCCTATTGCCAAGCATCCTTATAAAATGCCACCACATGAACTTCTCAAACTTAAGCAAGAAATTGGCAACTCACTTCATCTTGGTTTCATTCGTCTGAGTTCCTCTGCTTGGGGAGCACCTTCTCTCTTTGTTAAGAAGAAGGATGGGACAAATCGATTGGTTCAAGACTACCGTCCTATCAACTAGGCCACTATTCAAAACAGATATACTCTCCCTCGGATAAATGATCTATATGATCATCTTGCTAGTTCCACAGTCTTCTCTAAACTTGACTTGAGGTTGGGATACCACCAGATCAGTGTTCGCAAAGAGGATATTCCAAAGACCGCCTTTGTTACTCATTATGGATCATACGAGTACACTATCATGTCCTTCGGCTTAACCAATGCACCGGCAACCTTCTCTCGATTGATGAATTATATATTCATGGACTACCTCGACAAATTCGTCGTGGTATATCTGGATGATATTCTGGTATTTTCGAAGAATAAAGAAGAGCACGCTAAACATCTTCGTCTTGTGTTGGATAAGCTTCGGGAGCATAAACTCTATGCGAAGTATTCCAAATGTGAATTCTGGCTGGACGAAGTGGCATACCTTTGTCATGTGATTTCCAAGGATGGTATTACAGTCAACCCCGAAAGAATTCAAGCTATTCTTGACTGGACTCCCCCGAAGAATGTCAAGCAAGTTAGAAGTTTTCTCAGACTCGCCAGCTATTGTCGTCGATTCGTCGAGAACTTCTCCAAGATAGCGAAGCCCTTAACGAATCTGCTTCACAAATGTGTTAAGTATGAGTGGACTGATAAATGTCAAGAAAGTTTCCAGGCTCTCAAGGACAAACTGGCATCCACTCCGGTACTTGCTCCTCCGGATATGAATAGGGATTTCGTCATATATTGTGACGCTTCTCATCAAGGATTAGGTTGTATCCTTATGCAGGATCGCAAGGTGATTGCTTATGCCTCAAGTCAGTTGCGTGCTCATGAAGAGAACTACCCAGTTCATGATCTCAAACTTGCCGACTTATTCATGCACTGAAAGAATGGCGACAATACCTTGTTGGTAATCGCCGTGAAATCTACACCGACCATCAAAGTCTGAAGTATCTGTTCACTAAGCCAGAGCTGAATCTATGTCAACAATGATGGATGGAGCGTAGAGCATATTTTGACTGTAGTATATCATATACCCCCGGCAAGGCTAACGTAATGGTGGATGCCCTGAGTCGCAAGTCATACTGCAACCACCTCCAGGTTCATATGGTTCACGATCATATGCAAGATGAAGTTCTAAAGCTGAACCTCCATATTGTTCCTTAGGGTTACCTTGTTCCCCCTCCTGCAGAGTATCGAAAGATGAACCTTCGTGTTGTTAATCAGGGTTCCCTCAGTAACCTGGTTGTTGAACCAGATCTTGTGGGCACCATCAAGAATCTGCAAGGCTTCGACGATGATGTCGACAGGATTTGAAGCTATCTTGCGAATGGTAAACCCTCCTTTTTCACTGTTGCTGAAGATGGCACCTTGTACTTCAAGGGTCGCCTATTCATCCCAAATAAGAAGGAAAATCTGAGAATGACCGGAGAGATGATGAAAGAAGCTCACGACACACCATTGTCTATTCACCCGGGTAGTACCAAGATGTACCAAGACATCCGTCAAAGATTCTAGTGGCCCAATATGAAACAAGACATTGCATGATATGTGGCAGAATGTGATATTTGCCGGCGAATCAAAGCAGAACATCAAAATCCTGCTGGAACTCTGCAACCTATCTCTATTCCTGAGTGGAAATGGGACCATGTTGAAATGGACTTTGTCACTGGTTTTCCCAAATCTCAGAAAGGTCATGATGCTATTCTTGTTTTCATTGACCGACTGTCCAAGGTTGCACATTTCCTGGCCGTCAAAGGAACAATTAATGCTAGTCAACTGGCAGATCTTTATATGTCAAGAATTGTTTGAGTTCACGGTATTCTCTTGGTAATCAACTCAGACCGTGGCAGCTTGTTCACTTCAAAATTCTGGGAAAGTTTTCAGAAGGCTATGGGGACTCATTTGTCCTTCAGCACTGCATTTCATCCTCAATCCCAGGGACATGTTGAACGAGTCAACCAAATTCTTGAGGACATGCTTCAAGCTTGTGTCATTTCTTTCGGTAAGAAATGGGAGGAATCTCTCCCGTATGTTGAGTTCTCCTACAACAATAGCTATCAAGCTAGTCTGAAGATGGCCCCTTTCGAAGTATTGTATGGACGAATGTGTCGAACTCCTCTGAATTGGTCAGAAACTGGGGAGCGATCACTCTTTGGTCCGGATATTATCCAACATGCCGAAGATCAAGTCCGCATTATTCATGAGAATCTGAAGGCTGCTCAGTCTTGTGAGAAGAGTCAGTATGACCGTCATCATCAAGATATGGTCTATCAACCTGGCAAAAAGGCTTATCTTCATGTCACACCAATGAGAGGTGCACACCGTTTCGGGATCAAGGGCAAGTTAGCTCCTCGCTATATCGGTCCTTTCACTTTTATCAAAAGGCGTGGAAAAGTAGCTTATCAATTGGAATTGTCGACGAACCTTTCTCAGGTTCATGATGTCTTCCATGCGTCTCAGCTCCGTCGTTGCTTCAACGATCCTATTCGAGCAGTGGATCATGATATGCTTGAGTTGCAACAAGACCTCTCTTATAAGGAGCATCCGGTCCGCATTCTCGACCAGGCTGAACGTCAGACTCGTCGCAAAGTCACCAAGTTCCTTAAGGTGCAATGGTATCGACCAAGCTCGGCCTCCCTCTCCCTCGATCTCCCTCCCCCTCGTCAACTCCCCTGACCGAGCCCTCCCACGTGCTCGCTCGCCCCTGCGGGCCCTCCCTCGCCAGCCCCCCACGTCGCCCCCCTCCAGCTCGCCTCGTCGCCCCACTCCCTCGCCCACGCGCTCGCTGTTAATAAATTCTACTAATTATATTGTCATATCAGTGTATGACATGTGGGTCCCCCATTGAATTAATCTGATTAATTAATAATTAACCTAAATAAAAAATGAGTCTATGACACATGGGACCCACTGGACAATTGACTAGTCAACTGCTGATGTCAGCATGACATCATGCTGATGTCATAATTGCATTTAATTGAATTAATTAAATCTGTTTTTAATTCCTAAATATTAAGAAAAAATTAAAAATTAATATAAAATAATTCGTAACTCACATGAAAATATTTTCAACATGAAAGTTGATCAGCAAAACGAGACGAACCCGGATACGTTATGTGTTCGTCTGTCACGCGTCCCTAGCATAGCAAACGTGGAACTTTTCCATCGTTTTTCATCTGACCGGTAGTAGCCACACACCCGGGAAATATCATCTGATATTTTTGCCGACCCGTCTATGACGGATGTTACTGCGTTAGCTCATGCCTAGACCTGCAAATTGCCATGACATGCTTAGTGTTGCACCTGTTGATGTTATTTATTGTTCCTTCCCCCCTCTTCTTACCGGTAGACCCCAAGACTGACGCTGCTGCCGGGTACATCTACCCTCCCGACAACCAACCCTTTGCCGCAGAGCAACAAGGCAAGCAAACCCCCTTGATCATTCCTATATCGCCTATTCTTTCTCCCTCATGCTTGCATTAGAATTTTTCTACTCTTGTAGTTAGCTCCTATATTCGATGCATAGCCTGTTACTCATGAACTGCTACTTTCAGTACCAACACTTTAAAACTGTTTAATATATGTGGAGCAGTCATCCCCTCTGACCCCTTAGTCAAGTTGCCCTGCTTTAATGTTTAGTCTCGATCCCTGGTCGACGAGCCAGAACCGACACAACACTTACACTCCCTTAGTTGTGCGGCGGTACAGAGCTACTATCGGGTATCGAGGGTGACACCTCGCGAATTACTCAGGATGATATCTCTGTAGTACAACTAGTCGGTCGTGGTTATCGAGGGTGATTCCTCCTTCACCACTCCCGACGATGCCTCTGTCATGCAACGCCTCAAGTGTGTCACCCTCGAGGGTGATTCCTCTAAGTCCACCTTGACAGATACATTGTTCGGAATCCAACGAGGGTGATACCTAGGATTCCCCCTGATGTTACAACCACACAGTTACTTGATCATGATACTGGGATCTTGATGTTAGGCGGGTGGATTCCCGCGTGGATGTGTCGATGAATTAATTAAAATGATAATGGATTTGGGTATTTGATCTGGGTTGGTCGGAAGGCCTTATTACGCACTAACCGTCTGCGTGGGAAGAATTATGGGTACTCGACGTCGTGGTATCAACCGAAGCTCTTCATGCGTCAGCAATGGAGCGGCGCCCGCCCAAGTGGTCCCGAGATGCATCGCGCTTGTAATATGGGGTGCTAGGACTAACATCGGTCGCCCTTGCATCGTGCAGGAGCGCAGAGGGCAAGTGGGCCCATGAACCCTTTGTGCTTAGGAGTTAGACCGGCGGGTTGGCCTCTCTATTGAGCTTAGGTGGGGCTGCAACGTGTCGATATTCCGAGGCCGGGCATGACCCAGCAAAGTATGTCCGGACAAAGTGTTATCGAGCGTGACGGGGAATATGTTGTGCAACCCTACAAGGAAGAAATTAAATATTCGGATAGTCGTGTCCACGGTTACAGGACGACTTGGAGTTGTGCCCTGATCTTATACAACTACAACTGTTACTTAACTGGAATTAGTTGTCCTGGGATTGCTTCCTTGCAGGGAGTCGAGAGAGGATATTTGGGCGTGACCTCATATTAATATTGATGTAATAATATGACTATTAATTTGTGTTACCCTATTCTACTCTTTTTATTGCTGCAAGACCCGTGAAGATGCTACTCTTCAATAGGACTAGGCCTTCTCTCTCTTTCTCGCATTGCTGCAGTCAGTCCACATATATACCCGTTCTTTGATACTGATGCATACTTAGTATAGATCTGATATAAGTCTTGCGAGTACTTTGGCTGAGTACTCACCGTTGCTTTGCTCCCCCTTTGCCCCTTGATACGTTGTTGCGATCAGATGATGGAGGCCAGGAGATGGAGTATCCCGTCGACGATGACTGCTACCCCGATGGTGCCTATTACTACGTGGAGGTCACTGAAGACCATGAGTAGTTAGGAGGTTCCCTGGCAGGAGGCCTCGCCTCGTTCGATCGTGTATCTTTTGTGCTAGCCTTCTCTAAGGCACCCCGTGTTTAATGTTTGTACTCAGATATTGTTACTTCCGCTGACTCATGTGTTTATCGAGCTTCCGTATTCTAGCCCTCGAGGCCCCTGGCTTGTAATATGAAGCTTGTATATTTTATTTGTGTCTAGAGTTGTGTTGTGATATATTCCTATGAGTCCTTGAGTTTGATCGTACGCATTTGCGTGTATGATTAGCATACGATTAAATCGAGGGCGTCACAACCGGTAAGGCCCCTGAGGTGCGTTGCTCAGGAGCCCCCTTTTGACACCCAAGCGGCCCCCATCTCTTCCTATTGGCTATGGCCCTAGGGAACCGCGTGGCCTCCCTAGGTCTCGGGATGGAGTGTCGTGCACCGGCCAGAGCCCCGTGCAGGGGGGGTATGTCGCCCAAAGATGCAAGCAAGGCAAGATGTCAGGTTGCTGAATGGAGGCAGCAGAAGTTATGGAAGCTTGCGCAAATGATATGACGGGCAGAGACATGTCGTGAATATTTGAAGTTCCTACGGTCAGCAGACGCTTCCTAATGCAGTAAACCCAAAATATTACCTCGAATGGCTTCTTCGTGCCTGAGGAGCGCATCACGGGGCCTGGCCCTCGGCGCCCATGCCTGCATCGTGGTTGCCGCGGGTGGCCCGTGCAACTTGTGTCTCGTCGTTGCATATGACTCGTCCTCCTAAAGCCTGGGGTTTGACTCTTCGTAGTTCCTCCATGGGGGAGGCAGTCGGCGCCACGCCCCGTGGCCCGGGGGCGCCTCCCTGCCCGTGCCTCCTGGGGCCAGCTCAAGGAGGATCCCCAAAGCGTTCCTCACTCCTGAGGAAGATAGGCGCCCAGGGGGGACGCTTGAGGCTCCTCCTCGTCGGGAGGGTCAGGTGATGTTGCATACTCCGGTACATATGGCTCCATGTAGGCGCTCGATCGCCCTCCGAAGCTGTTCAGTAGCGCGACGATGGCGGTCTGTCTCGGCGGTGGAGGGGGATCCCCTCGGCCGTGCTGCTCGAAGATCTTTCTGTGATAAGCCTCCGCACGAAGTCGCTTGTTCCTGTTACTGATGTTGGTTGGTCCCAGCACCGCTCGGTGCTAACTCCCCCCTTGGTGCCCCGGCGTGTCTCGGTTGTCGTAGTTCGCGTGCGCCGATGCCTCCGCCTTCTGCTGGCTGCGCCGGAGGGAACGCTCCTGTCTGGCCGCTCCGGACTGTCGGGGGCCAACCTGGTCTTGGTGATGCACACCGGTGTGCGCATCGATCGTCCCGCCGTTCTCCTTACGCCCCTGGTGGTTGTCAGAATTATGCGTCTCGGGGCCGGCCGCTGGAACCTGGAGGAGGAGGAGGAGTGATGCATCAGGCGCGTCTCTCTCGACCCTGCCCAGCGTGGGAGGGGCCTCATTGCTCGTAGCCCCAAGGACCGGCATGAGGTTCGATCCCCCGGCGTCCGATGCCTCCGGCCTTGAAGAAGAGCGGTGTTGGATGGTGTTCTGCGTGATGGCGATCAGCTCCATGATGTGGTCTGCCCAGGCGTCGAAGCCCCCTTGCATCGGTCATTTGTGGAGCATCTCGCTTGCCATCTACAACGCGTCGTGCGCGTCAATGTCCCCCAAGTTGATGTCGCACGTCGTGGGAGCTGGGGACGCCGCCCAGCCGCCATGCTCCTGGGTGGCGCGGGTGGTTGCGACGGTGGAGATGATGTTGATGACCTGGTATGTGCCGCCTCGTACCACAACGCCGGTATGCGTGCTTTCAGCCGCAGTGAGGTGGTGGTTGGAGGCTAGCTCGACGAGGCTCAAATAAACTAGTTGGGCGCCGACCATCCGAGCAGAACGCCTAGGGAAGATGAAGCTTGGAGAAGACCTTAACACGCCCACTACCTGGCGCGATAAATGTCGGATTTCGGGCTCCGCAAAACCCTAAATGTTTGAACTCAGGGGCGTGTACGAAGATCTCTCATGGCCTAACCTCGCTTAGCATGATACTCGATGGGAACGGCGAAGAACTCACTCGATGGTGAGGGAAACACAGAACACAACAATTTACCCAGGTTCGGGCCACTGCGAAGTGTAAAACCCTACTCCTGCTTTGGTGGATTACCTCTCATGGGGGCTGGTGGATGAACTAATAAAGTATTCTTCGGCCTCTTGGGCTAGGTGGCCTTAGTGGTGTGAAGATGGGTGAATGAATGGTTCGGGGCGGGCCGGATCGGATCCTCCTCTACGCAGCAACCTATCCTCTATTTATAATGGCGGCCCGGTCCTCTTCCCTTATCGTTTCGACTGGAAGGGATCCCACAATGTCCAATTTTGAAGGGGGACAGGGGAACATGATTCCCCTGTCCAAAAGTGGTCTTCGTCTACAAAGTAGCTGCCAGCGCTGCAGGGGCTGGCTCAGGGATGACGCCCGTCCTGCCGGCGGGTGACTAGGGTCTTGTTGCACTAGAATGGGAACCTTTAGGAGATGCATTGAGAACCTGCATTCGTCCTTACACCCTTTGCGCCAAAGGGGAAACTGCTCCGTCCTGATGTCCGCTGCTCTCCTGTCCTTCCCTTCCGTCATCCTTGACTCCTGAGGCCGGGCCTCGCCTCGAAATATCCGCCGCTCCGGAGGGGTCGTGATGAGGCCCCTTGCAGGTCCTGATGTCGTTCCTCCTCACGAGGCTTGCCCCCTCGCGAAGGCCTTGTCTTGGGTGGTGTCGGGCCCATTGGTTTTAGGTTGATGAAGTGGGCCAGCCCTGGGCCACAGGCACGCAGGTCTGGGTACCCCCATTCCCAGAATGCCGACACTCACACATCTTTAAAAGGTAGAAGGTGCATTGCATAATCCAAAAGGCATACGTCTATAAGCATAGGTTCCAAAAGGACAAGTAAAGGTGGTATTCTCTTGATCAGGTTGTGACACAGGTATTTGAGAAAAACCAGAATAACCATCTAGAAAGCAAAAAATGTGTTTGCTTCGATAATCTTTCTAGCATTTGGTCTATGAAAGGTAAAGGATAATGAACTTTTATAGTAGCTTTGTTTAATTTTCTAAAATCAATTACCATTCTATAGTGAGTCACAATTATTTGTGGAGTGAGTTCACTTTTATCATTAGGAACAACAGTAATACCTCCTTTCTTAGGAACACAATGAACGAGACTTACCCATCTACTATCAGCTATAGGATAAATTATACTTGCTTCCAAAAGCTTTAATATTTCATTTCTTACCACTTCTTTCGTTTTGGGATTCAGTCTTCATTGGTGATCAACAACGGGTTTAGCATATGGTTCCATATTAATATTGTGCTAACACAGAGTGGGACTAACGCCCTTAAGATCATCAAGAGTATACCCAATAGCAGCTCGATGCTTCCTTAAAGTTTTTAACAATCTTTTTTATTCTTGCTCTCTAAGGTTAGCACTAATAATGACATGATATATCTTATTTTCATCAAGATATGCATATTTCAAAGTGTCAAGTCATTGCTTTAATTCAAACATAGGATCGCCCTTGGGTGGAGGAGGACCTCCTAGAGTTTCAAGAGGAAGGTTGTGTTTAAGGATAGGCTATTGTTCAAAGAACATTTCATCTATTTCATTTCTTTCACGCATATGCATATCATTTGCATGGTCTAGCAAATATTGTTCTAATGGATCAGTAGGAGGAATGGTAATAGAAGCAAGACCAATTATTTCATCTTTACTAGGCAATTCTTTATCATGGGGTTTCTTAGTGAACTTAGAGAAATTAAAATCATGAGACATACCACCAAAATAAACACTAACAATTTCCTTTTTGCAATCTATTTGAGCATTGACAGTGTTCAAGAAGGGTCTACCAAATATTATGGGACAAAAATCATATTGTGGTGAGCCAAGTACTAGGAAATCAGTAGGGTATTCTACTTTTCCACACAAGACTTCAAAGTTTCTAACAATCCCAAGTGGTGTGATGGTGTCTCCATTAGCAAGTTTAATAGTAACATCTATGTCTTCTATTTCGGCAGGTGCTATCTCATGCATAATTTATTGATATAAGGTAAAAAGGAATAGCACTAACACTAGCACCCATATCACATAAACCATGATAATAATGATCTCCTATTTTGACTAAGACGACAGGCCAACCAACAACGGGTTTATTTTTATCTTTAGTATCAGGTTTGGCAATTCTAGCAGCTTCATCACAAAAATAAATAACATGCCCATCAATATTATCGACTAAGAGATCTTTAACAATAGCAATACTAGGTTCTACCTTGATTTGCTCAGAGGGTTTGGTTGTTCTAACATAACTTTTGTTAACCACGGTTGAAGCTTTAGCATGTTCCTTTACCCTAACAGGGAAAGGTGGTTTCTCAATATAAGCAGTAGGCACAACTTGGTCAATGTTGTAAATGATAGTTTTACAATCAACTCTAATTGATTCTCCAACTTTTTGTTTAACAGACGAATGATATTTAAACCATTTCTCTTTAGGGAGATCAACATGAGTAGCAAAGGTTTCACAAAATGAGGCTACTATCTCAGAGTCAAGTCCATATATAGTGCTAAAATAATTGAAAGTATCACTATTTGTCACACCCTATTTTCACTCCACTTTTATTGTAATTCAATAAATCTGAGTTTATTAAAACTTTTCAAAATCAATGATGTGAGTGCCATGATTGTCATTGTGTGCTTGTATGGTTGATTGTGTGATATCAAAAACCATGTTTTTCATAACTTAAATATTTTCCAAACCCTTTTTCTTAATTCTAGTTATTTCAAAACCCTACTTTGGGTTGCACTACAAGTCCTTGATGGCAAGAGAGTGCTCTTACCCAAAGTTGCTGATTTGGTTCTAAAACTATTTTAGTTTACCAAAACCATCAAATAATTATTTTATAAATTATTTTCCTATTTTATTTGCATGTCCATTTCTAAGGCCAGAAATGATATTCCTATATGGAAAAATACTTTTCTGCCTTAGAAAAATCAGAGAAAATTTGGAGATAGTCAGAGGACATATATTTTCCATACATAAGATTTCGAACCCCTATTTATATTATAAATAATTGAGTAAAACCCTGAAAACCTATTCTGTCTGTTTTGACCTTTTGAAATATTTCCAAAGGAAATATTCTCAATAAATTCATAGAAAATTCCAGTGACCTCCCTAAGCCATATTTAGTACACATATAAAGTTTCACCTTGATCCAAGGTGGTTAGGGTCACCAAATAATTCCAAAACCCTTTTCTGTCCAGTAAGAAGTTAGAGCAACTCTACATAGCAAAGTTTATCCAATGGAGCTGAAACTTTGCAGGAGTGCCTAATACCTCAAATGATGACTCATGCCAAAAATAGGAATTGTGGGACTTGAATTGCCCACACTCCCTTTGGAAGGAACAGAACTGGCCATTTAGGAGTGATTTCAAGTTTACATAGCTAAACTTATCCAATGGAGCCCAAAATTTGTGTAGCCTCATGTTTTTGCACCAAACCTAGTCATGTTAAGTTTCATAGCCAGTAGTGGGGTGCAACCATCCCAAACCACTGTCGAGCACCTTCTGACAGTTTGGCAAAACCCCTCTTAACCTCCACTGCACCCATTCCCTTTCTCTCAAACTCCTAGATTAGGTGGACAACATCAATGCCCAACTCCAGTCAAGTGGCTCTTCTCTCATTCTAAGTAGAAAATCCAAAAAACCCAATCTAAGCTTCAGCCCAAGGCTGCGAGCATCTGGTTTTCTCCCCTCCTTTGACTAGCTGATACTCCCACGGGATTCAAACGGCTAGGCATCTCCAAGCAAGGTTCCAGCCTCCCCGCGTTGTCCTTCCTCTCCCCTGACAGCTCCTCTGCATCAGGCAGCCCCAGGGCCCCTCCTTACCCGCGCTGAGAGCTGGTACGGCGCGTGCCCGCGCGCACCAGTAGCGGCCAGAGGAACGCGTCCATGTAGGCACGCCACTCCTTACTGCCCCCTCTCTTGCAGTGAGCTCGGAGGTCCAAAACCACGTCCTGAGGCCGTGGTTTTGACCCAAGCCTCTCTCTGTGCCCTCATGCACGCCACGGTGAAACCACCGGAGCTTCCCGCCCGGTGCACCGTCGCGGGCCTATATAAGGCCACCCCCTCGTTCGAGCACCCCTCACTCCACTCCACCTAGACCCCAATCACCTCCCTAGCCACCCCATTGAGCAAGCAGAGCCCCGGTGCTCGAGATCGACCGAGGTCCCTCCAGATCCGGTCGATCTCCGGCTACACGTCGGTTCTCGCACCCCTCTGCCCACCTACGCACTCCCCATGACCCCGGCAACCTTTCCCCTCACTTCCCCGAGTGATTCCGTGCCCGTAGCCACCACCTCCACCGTTGACCGAAACCTCTCTGCCGAGGACACCTCGTCGCCGATGAACCAGGACCCCCCCCCCCCCCGTCATCGACTCGACCACCAGCACGTAGGAGACGACGAGCCGGACCCATTCCCGTCGTTGTTAGGGCCTGAGGACATCGGTAGTCACATCGGCATGCTCCTCCTCCTCTCTATCCAAAGGTAGGAGACGACCCCGACAGGTGTGCCCCACCTGTCGGTGGCCCATCCACCTCTCCCTCGCACCCTGCAACCGCTGACGGCAGGGGCCCGCGCGTTAGGTTCAAACCTGACGGCGCGCGCGCCTGGGCAGGCTCGCTGGCTGGCCATCTAGGCTGGCCCAGCCCCAGGCCAAGCCAGGCCAGGGCTGTTGCCCTTTTTCTTTTATTTCAAAACTCTGTTTTGAAAGATTTTATAAAAGGATTTAACCTGCGGAAATTAATGATACTTCCACTGTTATTTCTCTAAAAATGAGGAGTATTTAATAGAACTGTTAGACAATTTTTTAGGACAACTTATCTATTTTAGAATAATTAAAAATGCTATTTGGAATAGTTTTGCTTTTGTTAAATTGATTTTAAAAATATTCCTTCCACTAAAACCAGAGACAAATATTTTTACAATAACAATATGGTTTTATCAGAATTAAACAACATTTTTAAAGTGACTTTGTGATCTGTTTTTGAGTGAGCTACTTACTGCTTTTTATTTACTACGACGATAGAAACCACGTTTGACGAAGGAGTTGGACTTGAAGACCCCGAAGACCCTGGATACTTAGCTGATCAAGGCAAGCAGCCCTTTGACTATGTTTGGGCATATGTTATATTGCATGCTAGTGTAGCAAATATTTCCGTTGCATGTGATCATTAGTATCGGTAAATCATCGAAGTGATGTTACCGAAGGCTCCTCCGGAGCACTTACATTTTGAGCATCATCCTACCACCTATGAGGGTCATGCTAATATCATGTTGACAAGTAGAGCTAAGCATAGTAGAAGCATGAGCATGATGATGGTAAAAACCAAAGTTTTATGAAAACCCCGTCGGATGCCACTATTGCCCGAGGGTGATGATGAGTTAGGTGGCCACTTTTGGTGAAGTGGTGCACTAGGTATTTTGATGTGAGTGGTTTCGGAAATGGGATTGATTTATGATGTGTCGACTGTCCCAACCTTACATGTGTGACCATGTTACCCCTTTATGGGACGGGGCTTTGTTGATTACTCTGGTCGGTGCTAGCAAAGAGCCACATTACTAGTGGCAGGAGTGATGTGTGGTCACTCTCGTGACGGGGTCGTGCCAGGTAGGACGACTATGCCATTTTTACGTGTTCCAGGCACACCGTTGGTCCCTGCATGGATGATACTGTACAGAGTTGGTGATCATAATACGTACATCATGTGGGATGGGTACCAATCGAGTGGACCTCTTTGTCTAGTATCGTCAGGGGAAAGGCATTGATCAGGTACTTACCTCGGGTAAGTTATATACCGCGAGTCATGGATGACATGGAAGTTTCCCGGATCTCGTGGGTACAACGTACAACCTCTGTAGAGTGTAAAACTATTTGAATAGTCGTGTCCATGCTCAAGGACAGTTTGGTGGTGCTGCTTAAACTACGTCCAATCGTTTCTGCATAAACCAAGTGTGTGTGTGTGTGTGTGTGTGTGTGTGTGTGTTTAATGGTGTTAATATGAAAGAGTTCATATGACCAAGTTTGGTGACTTGGCATATCGGGTGAACCCGGAGTTTTCAGCCCTTGATAGATATATTGATATTTGTAACTTGTTCTTCTATACAACATCTAACTTATGTTGCATATCCATGAACATGTTTATTTACAGTTAAGCTGCTATCCACCAAAACTGCATAGTAGTTGTTAATCTACATATTGCATTGTTCATATCATGGGCTGTTTGCGAGTACATTCAAAGTACTCATTTGCTTGCCACTGGTTATATTATTGACCAGACATGGAAGGACCGGAGTTTGGAGAAGAGTACGTCTTCGGAGACGGACCTGCGAACTAGGACGCTTCCTAGTCAAAATGCGTGTTGGTGTAGGCTAATGGCATGGGCACCCACTTAGCCCTAAGATTTCTGCTACTAGTTGTATCGGTGTGATTTGGCCTTATAGGCCCTACCTTATGAACTTGACCACTCGGTCATGTGTTGTAATAATTTGGTACTTGGATGTAAGACTCTTAATATTCAGCATTTGTATGTTCGGTGAGCATTGATCTATGGGATCACTGAGCACGTTCATTCGGCGATCTCGACTCGTAAGTCGGGGTCCCCACAGTATTCATAAAAGATTTAACACAGTCGAACTCAAGTTTTATACCTGACTCTTTACCTTCGTCGAGTTCCCAATCATCAGAGTTGCATTTAATTCTTTCCAAAAGATCCCACCTGAATTCAATAGTTTTCTTCATAAAAACCAGATCAAGAAGTATCGAGCGTGGTTTGACCATTACGAGAAAGCCGAGCATAAAAATTCTGAATAATAATTTCCCACGTGAGCTCATGATTGGGGCATGAATATAACACTGAATTAAGCCTCCCCCAAGCTACAGTGATACTTTCTCCTTCATGAGGCCAAAACTTATAGATAAAATTTTGATCAGGATGAACAAGATGCATAGGATAATTGTTTTGGTGAAACTCCAATTGCAATCGATTCCAAATCCAAGATCATGAATCATCACATAGCCTATACCATGTCAATGCTTTTCCCCCCAAAGATAAATGGAAAACCTTCTTCTTGACTTCATCTCCGAATAAACCTGCAAGCATAAATAATCCACAAACTTCATCCTCATATATTAGGTGCATATCTAAGATGTTTTGTTCCATATCTTGCATAAGGATTAGCTAGCAGTTTCTCTATCATACCCAAAGGAATTTCATAATAAATATTTTCAGTAGGTTCAGTAGGTTGAGGAACAACTCTTGGTGTTTCTGGTCGAGGTGAAGATACCCCGAACAAACACCTCAAAGGATTACTTTCCATAGTGACAAGTGACAGTAAATTTCAGCACGTAATATAATTTTTTCCTTACCAAATTCCGCTTACGAAAGGCGCTTCACTCCCTGATAACAGCGCCGGAAAAGAGCCTGCATGATCCACAAGTATACGGGGTCAATTGTAGTCCTTTTGATAAGTAAGAGTGTCGAACCCAACGAGGAGCAGAAGGAAATGACAAGTGATTTTCAACAAGGTAATTTCTACAAGCACTAAAATAGTGGTAACAAGTTGTTTGATAGCAACATAATTATAACAAGTAATGAGTAGCAATAGTAACAATAGGTGAAGCAAAGTATCCCAATCCTTTTGTGGAAAAGGACAGGCCGGAACGGTTTCTTATAATAGGCAAAGCGTTCTTGAGGGCACACGTGAATTTCATCTAGTCACTTTCGTCGTGTCGGGTTAATTCGCGTTTGGTACTTTGATAATTTCATAGGTGGGTGGACCAGTGCTTGGGTGTTGTTCTTACTTGAACAAGCATCCTAGTTATGATTAAACCTCCCACAAGCATCCACAATTACGAGAAAGGTATTAAGAATAAATTATAACCATAGCATTAAACATAGGGATCCAAATCAGGCCCTTACCGAATAGCGCATAAACTAGGTTTAAGTTTCTATCACTCTCGCAACCCATCATATAATAACTACTCCAGAATGCAATCCCTTAGACCCAAAGATGATGAAGTGTTATGTAGTCGACATTCACATAACACCACTAAGGGAATCACAACATTCATATCATCAAAATATCGAATGAATATCAACTTCACATGACTACTTGCAACATGACTTCTCCCGTGGCCTCAAGAACAAAACTAACTACTCACAAGTGATGAACATGCTCATGATCAGAGGGGTATTAAATAGCATATTGGATCTGAACATATGATCTTCCACCAAATAAACCGTAAAGCATCAACTACAAGATGTAATCAACACTACTAGTCACCCCCCAGGTAGCAATCTGAGGTTCTCGTACAAGATTGAGCACAAGAGATGTACTAGGGTTTTGAGAGGAGATGGTGTTGTTGAAGAGGTTGATGAAGATTGGCCTCCCCAAGATGAGAGGGTTAATGGTGATGACAATGCACTCAATTTCCCACTCCGAGAGGGAAGTTCCCCCGGCGGAATCGCTCCGCCGGAGGGCAAAAGTGCTCGTGCCCAAGTTCCGCCTCAAGACGGCGATCCTCCGTCCCGAAAGTCCTCTCCTTATTTCTTTCTAGGTCAAACAGGAATATATATATATATATATATATAAGATGGTCGCCAGAAGTGGGATGGGTGGCCCACTACCCACCAGGGCGTGCCAGGGGGGCTGGTGCGCCCACGTGCCTAGTGGCCACCTGGCAGCCCACCTCTGGTTCTTCTTTCTTCCAGTATTTTTTATTTATTCCATAAAAATTCTCTGTGGAGTTTCACCCCATTTGAAGATATGCAGAACAGGTATCTCTGTCGTAGCTTTTTCAGGTCCAGAATTCCATTTGGTGGCATTCTCCCTCTTGTTGCAAACGTTGCATATTATGAGAGAAAGGGCATTAGAATTACTCCATAAAGTGGTATAATGCATAAAAACACTATAAATAACAGTAGAAAAACATGATGCAAAATGGACGTATCACTTAACAATTGTGCTCCTCATGAGTGTTGGCCCAAACTAGGCGATGTGCAGTGCTCCTTGTCACCACGGGTTTCAGCCAAACCAAAGTCTTGCCCATCTTGTAGTGCACTGAGAAAGAGATGTGCACGGATCCTATTGGGATCTGGCGTGCCGAGTGGTCTTGCTGGATTTGTTTTCCCCATCTCGAATGTCTTGTTCACTCGGATTTCGAGGATACCTTGGGCTATCTCGAGGTTCAGGTTTTCCACAGCATAGTGTGGCTAGTTTGTGATGGATGAGTTGGAGCACCCCTGGAGGGTTAAATCTTTCTGGAAGCCATGCATGCGGTTATGTGGCAACTTGGAAATTGTCTAACACCTGGTCATAGCAAAATTGGAGCAAACTCAACTCAAATACACCAACTTCGGGTGTAACTGTGACCGTCTTTTTTCTAGGGAATTCGGGAAGAGAACACGGTGGGGTTATGTTTGATTCATAAGTAGGTGTTGAGGATGACTTCTTGATCATGTTAAATTCACGCACGTTATGCATAGATTCTCATCTTACTCTTGTACTCATAAGTTAGCCACCAAATATATGCTTAGTGATGCAGCAACCTCAACACTTAACCATGCCTCACCAAATAACTTGATTAGGCCCGATATCTTGGTCAATGAGATTGATGGGTCACCGTGGATCACATATTACTATAACACCATAGATCCAGGTACAACAGATGTTGATGTAGTTGACGCTCCCCAGCTCCAATGGGAGTATGACGAGGAGAGTAGACGTATGCACGTCACTTATTCGGACGAGTAGAGGGATCCTTGGTCGTCTCCTTGGCATAGCGATATAGACGTCACTTGCTTTTGTCATTTGATTTTGTCTCTGGTCGGCCCATGCTCTTATGAATGTTTGAATGGATGATTGTATGGATTATGCAATTTAGCATGTGGCGAGTGTAAGCCAACTCATATACTCATCTCCTCTATTACATGTATTGCAATGATGTCTATGTTGGGTTCTATCGTAGGTGCATCACATGCGAATTAAATTTTTCTTACATGCAGAACATCCAAGAACATGCTACGGAGATGGATAACATATCATTACCAATAGATGTCTAGTGTCGTGCAGCGGAAGTAGACTTGGGGCACCACGTCTGCATGGTCCATCTCCTCCTCGTCCGATCTCCCTCGAAGAGCCAGTCGCCGGATCGTCTCCCTCGAACAGCCGGTCGCTGGATCCCACATACAGGTTCAGTGGAGCAGCGCAGGTGCACTACCTCTAACTGTATCCACGCGTGTAGGAAGAACACTGTTCGGCGGAATGCTAGGTCCGGATCACACAGTTGGTCGCGAAGAGTGGAGGTGGCTAGGTGCAAAACATGCACAACCCTAATGACGGCGCCGAAGCAATCAATCGAATAGGTGTGCCGCACCTCCACTATATATAGGCGTTCGACGCAAGCTCAACTCTTGGGCCTCGCATGGACCATAAATCCCATGTGTTCCTTCCCTTGAGCGCGCGACCCTTTAGGTTCTCGTTCACTTGTTCGCGACTTAGACCACGTCCGACTCGCCTAGTCGGTAGCAGCCTCTAGCAAGGTGTGCCGACTCCAAGTGTCCGATGAAGCTGGTTAGGCAACCCTGTACTTCATACTTATGTTCCCTTTGCCACATGATATACGTTGTCGTGCTCAAGGCGACATGGTCATCCCTATTGGCGCACGACCTCTTTTTTGTTCGGTGAATCTGACCAACATTCGGATTATCTCATAATCCTCATCGCATGGTGATACTTCTCAAACATATCGACTTTTCCAAACACTTTTGCTATTGTTTTCGCCTCATTCTTGCATGATTTTAATGAAACTAACCCGGACTGATGCTGTTTCCAGTAGAGCTGTTTGTATGGTTTTCTTGTGCGTAGGAAAATGGATATTTAGACGTCCCGGAAAATTACCATAAAAAATAGAGAAAATCCACACATCGGGAGGAACCATGGGCCACAAGATGGGCCAGAGGGGAGCCACACGGCCCCCAGGTGACCTGTGGGCGCGACCTGCCCCCTGGCCACGCCGGGAGGCCACCTGGGTGGGGGCCACCCCCTCTGGTGCCCTACTTTGGCTCCTATTTTTACCTGTGATGCAGAAATCCTAGAACAGAAGTCGTTTTGCAAGTCCTTGACGCAGAGCCGCCGCCGACGTTGGTTCTTCTTCGGGAGAGCTAATCTGGAGGTTGTTTTGGCCTCCGGGGAGGGGAAATCGTCGCCATCGTCATCACCATCACCACTCCATCATCCTCCCATGGCTTCTCCCATCATGTGTGAGTAATTCCCTGTTGTAGGTGAAGGGGATGGGAGAGATTGGATGAGTTAGATCATGTAATAGTTCGTCGGATTGTTGGGGTCATGTTGCCTATCATCTACTATGGTGTTTATCATCTTTGCTACTACTTGTTACTCTTAATGCTTGTCACTTTGGGCCCGAGTAACATGATTTCAGAACTGAATACCTTATGTTTTCGTGAATATATTTGTGTTCTAGATCCTATCTATGAGTAGTATGCACCTATTATAGTCCGGAACCGGCGATACCAATGGTGACAGCTTGGGACACCAAAGGGGATAGACTATAGTTTGAGGATTCCATGTATCCATTGATTGTTAATGCTTTGTTCTGGTTCTCTTTGACAGGAGGACCTTAATCTCCATAAGTTCCTTTCGGCCCCGTTGATTGCGGGGTGCTAGGACAAAAGATGGTGTGCAAGTTCTTATTGCAAGCACGCACGACTACCTCGGGATACATGCCTAGTGTTTGATATATGCCTAGATGATCATTCCTTTTCTATGTGCCTTGCCCCAAGTTAAATACATGATATCTCTCATCCATGACCAACCATCCATCTCCCTAGCCTACAGTGTTTTAATCCTGCTGGTCACAAGTCACTTTACTTTCGTTGTTTTACTTTCGTTACTTTGCCACTATTATTTCCATTGCCACCATCACTTCCATATCACCGTTGATACTAATATTTCATTGCCAAGCAAGTACCTTTAAGGTGCGGTTGAATTGACAACTCAACTGTTAAAGCTTATAAATATACTTTGGCTCCCCTTGTGTCAAATCGATAAATTTGGTTAACTTACCCGCGCAGACTGTTGCGATCCGCTACACTTGTGGGTTATCAAGACCATTTTCTGGCGTCGTTGTCGGGGACCATAGCTTTATTTACAAGTCTACTTGGAGTTATTTTGCTTGCTGCGATTTATTCACTATGGGTAACAAAGGAGACCCCAAGGTTCCAATCTTACCATCCACTATGAGAAAAGGTACTGTTCTCAGCACTAGCGCTACGCTTGATTCACCTTACGTTATGAGTAAGTTTGCTTCACCACCACCACATGTTGCTTCTACTGAGTCTGTCACTATGCCTAATACTTTTGATGATGCTTCTACTACTACTGATGAGTCTGGTTTACTTGGTTATTTTATTGAGTCTCGGATTACTAAGGTTGCTAAGCAGTCTGGAATTGAACTTCGTGTTACACGCTACCCCATTGGTAGATCTTTTGGTTACCCAGACTTGAGTGGTCTCAAGGAAAGAATTCTTGATGATGATTATATTGAAGTTGATGATGATTTATGCAGGGAACTTACAGAGTGTGCTGACTCTGACCCTGCTTCTGTTAAGAAGCTGCTTGAAAAGCATTCTATTAAGAACAAATTTACTCCTGATCCTAAATTTGCTTCATCTCCTATTTGCATTGAGGACACTGATTTTGATTTCTCTGTTGATCTTTCATTTATATCCACAGTTCAAGCTGACCCATTTTATGGCAGAGAAAATAATGATGCTATTGCACACCTTACCAAACTCACTGAGTTGGGTGGCTTATTCACTACAGAGGACAAAAAGAGAAATTATTATGTTACTAAGCTACTTCCTTTCTCTTTGAAGGAAGATGCTAAAGCATGGTATGATTCACTACCATGTGGTTCCATTAAGAGTCCTCAAGATTTAGCTCAATCTTTTGTTGCTAAATATTTTCCTACTCATAAGCAGCACGTTGCTTTACAAAGAATTTATAACTTTAAACACTTGCAGGATGAGCACCTCCCTAAAGCTTGGGGGAGGTATTGCACTTTACTTAAGGCTCGACCGATACATGGAATCCCTAAGAATGAATTGCTTGATATATTTTATGCTGATCTAACCGATGAATCTAGAACCTATCTGGATAGTTGTGCTGGTTCTGTTTTCAGGGAAAGAACACCCGACGATGCTGAAGAACTAATGGACAAGATAGCTAAAAATCATGATGATTGGTCTGTTCCTGAACCATTTCCACCACCAAAGAAGAGAGGTATGCTTTTCTTGAGCCCCGAAATTATGCGAGAAGCCAAGAAGTCTATGAATGAAAAAGGTATTAAAGTTGAAGATGTGAAGAATCTACCTCCTATTGAGAAATTATGTGAGCCTACCACTCACCCACCTATGGTAGAGGTACACTCTCTTTTAGAATTCAATCCAAGTGACATCCCTCATGGTAAGCCCCCTGATCAATGTTTAGATGAGCTTGATAATTTTATTGTCAAGCAAAATCACTTTAATGAGAGGATTCAAAGCCAATTGCATGATTATTCCCTTGCTATCAAAAGTTTGCTTGATGTTTTAAGTAGAACTGTTAATGATGTTAAAGGTCTTGTTAAGCATTTTCATATGGTTCAAACTCATCTTGAACAAATTTCTAATGTGCAAAAATATTTGCTTGCTAACAATGCCAAACAAGTTGATACACAGGCATATGGTATAAAGGCCCTAGGAGGTACACACACCCAGGACCCCCTTTATCCGGAGGGGCATCCAAAGAGGATCGAGCAAGATTCTCAATTGCAGGAAGAAGATGTTGTCAGCTCCCCGAAGAAGAAGAACAAACACAAGGAAGCTGACAGCTCCAATGATCCCATAATTGATGAAGAACCTATTGTTGATCCTAATACTATATCTATTTCCGATGCTGAAACTGAAGATGGTGCTGAACGTAATAAATATAATGAGAAGATTGATCCTCGTGAGATACGAGAATAAGAAGCACCCGACAAGCACAAGAGGCATACTAGAGAAGATTTTGTTGCAAGAAAACATGGGAAGGAAAGAGAACCATGGGTACAGAAATCAATGCCCTTCCCACGTAAGTCTTTCAAAACCAAAGAAGAAGAGCATTACAATAAATTTTGTGAATGGATGAAACCTCTTTTTCTTCAAATTCCTTTGACTCATGCTATTAAGTTGCCTCCGTATTCGAGGTATACTAAAGATAGTGTTACTAATAAAAAAAAGTTCCTAATGAGGCAATATCTACTATGCTTGCTAATTACTCTTTCAGTGGTAAGATTCCTTAGAAGCTTGGTGATCCAGGTATACCCACCATTCCTTGCTCCATAAAAAATAATTATGTCAGAACTGGTTTATGTGATCTTGGTGCAGGAGTGAGTGTTATGCCTTTCTCTCTTTACAAAAGGCTATGTCTAGATAAACTAATCCCTACAGATATCTCTCTTAAAATGGTTGATAAGTCAACGACCGTTCCTGTTGGTATTTGTGAGGATGTTCCTATTGAAGTTGCTAATTGCTTGATCCTTACTGACTTTGTTGTGCTTGATATGTCCGAGGATGGTGGCATGTCTATTATTATTGGTAGACCTTTTCTTAACACCGCACGTGCTATTATTGATTGCAATAAAGGAAAGGTGGCCTTCAATGTTAATGAGAAGGAGCACATGGTATATTTTCCGAAGAAGATTGATAAAAGGCATGGCCTTAATTCTATTGATAATATTGAGACCGTGAAGGTTGGAGAGTGGGATTGTCTTCTACATGTGCACCACAGATACAAAACCATTTATGGTGGGGAAAATATCCATTGAAATAAAGGTACCATGATTGCTTTATAAGAAGTGGAACTTTTTGCTCAAATATAACACATGTTTGGTAGTAAGACTTGATCAACCTTGCTAACAAATATGTTTTATAGGAGTAAAAAGAGAAGCTTGTTATGTTTTCATTTCCTTTATCTTTCATCCTCCTTGTTGTACCAAAGTTTAATGTTTTTGAAGCTTCATATATTTAACCAGTGTTTCGACCTTTCCGGAAGTTCTGCAGCTTTCGGTATTTCGGAAAAAAATCAAAAGTGAAGTTGTCAGAAAAATTCCAGAAAATTTAAAATAAAAAATTTCATCAAAAAAGAGATGCAGGGGCACCTGGAGCCAGCCAGGGGGGGCACCCTTGGTCCAGGCGGCCAGCTGGCGCGGCCTGCCCCTGGCCGCGCCCACATGTCGCATGGGCCCACCTAGGCTCCTTTCTAGGTACTTCTTCCTCCCTTCTCTCTCTCTCTCACTCAAAAAATCCCGAATTTTCTCCTGGAGCTCGAGTTCTTGCTGTTCTTGGTGGGAAATTTCGATCTCTCTCTACAGCCCATCATTTGCATTGAGAATTTGAGCATTTGCTCCCTGGTATGTGACTCCTCCACTCCTCCAATTAAATTTTTGATTGGTGGTCTTATTTGTGAGTATTTAGGAGTTCTTGGTGTTGTTCATATGAGCTTGCATGCATGTTTAGAAATTTATTTGTGAAGTTTTGATGCAAGTTTATGCATCAGGGAAGTAAGTAGAATAGTTTGCTCCAACTCTTTTTGCTTAAACCCCCATTCTTGTGATGAATCAAAAAATTCAGAAATGAGTTTGTTTGGAAAAGCAAAAGGATGGCTTGGGAAGAAGAGCCCCAAGCCTATCGATAGACTAACTAGAGCTACACCTTCATCCTCTACTGTGAGGACAAGTTAAAATGATGATATCGTGCCACAGAGTTGTTCCACGAGACGGACACAGCACGTGTCATGGCAAACCCGTGTTCATATTTCCTTATGGTGGTAGATATTAAGGATGAGTTTGATAACCTCTATGCAGCTGCAGGTTTGACACATCTCGTAACACGACGTGTGCAACAATATCCAAAAATCGCCTATTATTTTGTGAACTGGTTTAGATATAATGATAAAAACTCCATGATTGAATTCAGATTATATGAAGATGTCTTTACCATCTCTTTGGCAGAATTTTCTGATGTTATAGGTGTGCGGAATGTCGGGAAGACGACCAAAATGAACGTTCAGCCCTACGAGATGAAATCCCTATTCGCTTCCCTTTGCAGTAAGGACCCGTGACAAATTCACCGGGGGAAGATCTCCAGCATCTTGTTTCCCCACATCAGGTACTTCGCACACTATATTGCTCGAGGGGTGCTAGCTCGTCACAACACGAGCAACATTTTGGCTCCAGATCTCGCTATCTAGGCAGCCGCCCTCTTAGGAGATAACACGTATAATATTGGTGCTTTGATTGCTCGTCGCTTCGTCGCTACCAGCGGCAAAGGGCCTCACTTTGGTGGCATTTATGCCACGCTTATCCTCGAGCACCTCGGGCGCACCGTGCGCACGGATGATACGCCTTTTTCATTCATAAGCTTTGATCTTACCGCTATGAAGAGGCATGAGTTTGTTACTAGGACTTTCGAGTCTGGTAACCTTGTTTATATTACGAGATTTGCCGAGCTTACTACTCGCGAGATCCGTCTACCTGCACCACTTTTGTTTGATTACACTAGCAGGAACGGGTGGTCTTTCACCTCGGTTGACCTGGACGAGTTCGTCATCCAGCAGCAGTTCCACAACCCCATGGAGGAGGTTGTTCCCGAAGAAGAAGAGCCTTCTTCTTGGGAGGCCAGTCGGGCATCAGTGTACACGCCCGAGGCCTCGTATGATTCTTGGAGCCACCCGTACCACTCCGGAGCCGGAGGGAGCTCCTGGAACCCGCAGTAGCCAAGCTCAACTTAGGTCAAAAGCCTAAGCTTCGGGGAGTATGTATCCTTCTCCCTTTTCATTGTATCATCTGTAGTTTCCTTTTTAATCTTTTCAGAGTTTTTGCCTCTTCTTCTTTGTTCTTTCTTTGCAAAAACAACAAAAATATTTCTTTTTTTTGCTTTCGTTTAACCTTTGGAAAACCCCAAAATATTTCTTTTCTCTCTTTAGTTTGCTTCGTTTGTAGAGTTAAGCTCACGTCCATGATTGTAATTGCACTTGATTATATCTTTCTACGTTCGATCGTGCAAGTGACGATGCAATAATGACGAAGATCGACGTAAAGAATGCAACAAGGAAAGCCGGTATGAACTTTATTTGTTTCCACTTTTGTACATATGCATGTACTTATGATCTAGAGACCAGCTTGTAGCGACATAGTGCTATGATTACAATGCTTTCCTAGTAGTTCATGCTTTCTTTGTGACTAGTCTCAAATAACTGGAGTGCATAATGTGTTATTGAAATGTTTAGCATGCATTGCATTGTTCATGGTTTGGCATATTAGAGTGGTATTTCCCTTTGGAGAGTTTTTGGATTGACTTGGCACATGCTTACACATGTTTATGACTAGAGTCTATTAAGCTTTGATGATCTTTTTATTTCAGAATAGTTATATCCCTTTCATGCCCGATTCAATGTTGCTTTGTCATTCTGCATGATTATGACCGTTATTGCTCTCTAGTTGGTCGCTTCCCCATCTTTTGGTAGCCTTCACCTGTACTAAGCGGACTGCCTGCTTGTGCATCCAAAATCCTTGAAACCAGTTGCGCCATATGAGTCCACCATACCTACCTATATGCGGTACTTATGTGCCATCCTAAGTAAATTTGCATGTGTCGTATTCTTAAATTTCAAATAAATATTTTTTTTGTATGCCCGAATCACTCATGTAGCGACTAGGGGCTATCAGTATCTTCCATGCTAAGTAGATTATTCTCAAGATATGTGTTGATTCACTATCATTCACGAGAAAGTGGGTGGTAACCGAGATGCCCAGTTCCATGCTCAAAGTAAAATCAAATTTAATGAAACAAAACTCCCCCAGGATTGTTGTTTGTATGGACGGTACCCCTGGATTCGGCCTGCCGTGGAGTGTGATTGATTGGTGGAGGGGGAGTAAAAAACTTCACTTTTCTGTTTGGGAACCGCCTATAATGTATTTAGCATGGCATATATTGAGATCTTTTAGTTGTTACGTTGACAATGAAATCATAACACCCAAAAATTTGATTTATCTCTGTTTTAAAGCTCAAGCTCTGGCACCTCCGCAAATCAATGCTTCCCTCTACGAAGGGCCTATCTATTTTCCTTTTCTGTTGAGTCGTCCTCTTCTTATAAAAAGCACCAAATATAGGGAGCATAATTGTCATTCTGAGTGTAATGTGCATTGTCCCAAAGCACCACATTGTCTTCTGCATGATTGTGATATTGCCAATTCTGAAATATTTATTTCTAGTCTCCTTTAATACTCCGAAGAAGTGTGTGCATTTATGTTTTGCTTCACTCTTGGGGGCTAGCGAGATACCACTCTAGTATATCCAAGTCATGTGCATTGTGATCTCGTTATGATTTCAGTTACATATTATTCAATCTTAGTTGTTTGAAACTCTTCACATGATCGAAGGATTGCTTCCTTCATTGTCTTTGTAGCATTGCTTCAATACTTGTTGGACTTGTTCGTAGTTCATGCTTATATACATCTGATGAAGCAAAAGAGTTTTTCAGAGTTTTCTTTGTCGCGTTCAGTTCGTTGAACTGAATTGCTTGAGGACAACCAATATGCTAAGCTTGGGGGAGTTGATACGTCTCAAACGTATCGACTTTTCCAAACACTTTTGTTATTGTTTTGGCCTCATTCTTGCATGATTTGACTGAAACTAACCCGGACTGACGTTGTTTTCAGCAGAGCCGTTTGTATCATTTTCTTGTGCGTAGGAAAATGGATATTTAGACGTCCCGGAAAATTCCCATAAAAAATAAAGAAAATCCACGCACCGGGAGGAACCATGGGCCAGAAGATGGGCCAGAGGGGAGCCACAGGGCCCCCAGGCGACCTGTGGGCGCGGCCTGCCCCCTGGCCGCTTCGGGAGGCCGCCTGGGTGGGGCCCACCCCCTCTGGTGCCCTACTTTGGCTCCTATTTTTACCCGTGACGCATAAATCCCAGATCAGAAGTCGTTTTGCAAGTTCTCGGCATAGAGCCACAGCCACCCTCGGTTCTTCTTCGGGAGAGCTAATCTGGAGGCTGTTTTGGCCTTCGGATATGGGAAATCGTCGCCATCGTCATCACCATCACCACTCCATCATCCTCCCATGGATTCTCCCATCATGTGTGAGTAATTCCCTGTTGTAGGTGAAGCGGATGGGAGAGATTGGATGAGTTAGATCATGTAATCGTTCGTCGAGTTGTTGGGGGCATGTTGCCTATCATCTACTATGGTGTTTATCATCTTTGGTACTATTTGTTACTCTTAATGCTTGTCACTTTGGGCCTAAGTGCCATGATTTCAGATCTGAATACCTTATGTTTTCATGAATATATTTGTGTTCTAGATCCTATCTATGAGTAGTATGCACCTATTATAGTCCAGAACAGGCGATCCCAATGGTGACAGCTTGGGATGCCAAAGGGGATAGACTATAGTTTGAGGATTCCATGTATCCATTGATTGTTAATGCTTTGTTCTGGTGCTCTTTGACAGAAGCACCTTAATCTCCATAAGTTCCTTTTGGCTCCGTTGATAGCGGGATGGTAGGACAAAAGATGTTGTGCAAGTTCTTATTGCAAGCACGCACGACTACCTCGGGATATATGCCTAGATGATCATTCCTTTTCTATGTGCCTTGCCCCAAGTTAAATACATGATATCGCTCATCCATGACCAACCATCCATCTCCCTAGCCTACAGTGTTTTAATCATGTTGGTCACAAGTCGCTTTACTTTCGCTGTTTTACTTTCGTTACTTTGCCACTATTATTTCCGTTGCCACCATCACTTCCATATCACCGTTGATACTAATATTTCGTTGCCAAGCAAGTATCTTTCACGTGCGGTTGAATTGACAACTTAACCGTTAAAGCTTATAAATATTCCTTGGCTCCCCTTGTGTTGAATCAATAAATTGGGTTAACTTACCCGCGAAGACTGTTGTGATCCCCTACACTTGTGGGTTATCACATGGCCATGCTTATCCAGGTCAGATCACCCGAGGGGCCCAGAGTATATCTCTCCTAGTTAGAGGGGAAAACCCATCTTTCTCGACCATGTCTCACAACATGGGTCTGGACACGCCCGAAACCTACCTATGTAACTACCCAGTCACGGAGTAGCGTTTGGTCGGCCCAAAGCAAGTCTGTCACCATCCCGATTACATGCGCGAGCTCGGGTCTTAGGACATAGAACATATGTTGTACTAGAGACTCACACATGACCTATCGCTGTGTCTCATAGTTGGGTCTGTCCAACTCAGACCTTATCTCGACTCGGATCCAACTACGTCGAATCCGACCAGATCTTTTTGACTCCATAATATCTGGCTAGCATCTAATGGTACATGGCCAGTGAGACGGGACAATCCACCGTATCATATGCTAGTCTAATTGGTTGCGCGTCCACACAACTCTTTCGACTAGGGACCATTTAGGAGAGTCATCATACAATGTATAGTCTCACAAACAAGTCACGTACTTGTTAATACACATCATTGTTAATGTCCAAGGACTATATTTATTCATAAACAAATAAGAAATTGTCCATCTCACTACGCCTCCATTCATGACATACATGAATCCAGTTTGCGATCGACAATCATCCCTGTCAGTTTGGAAACTAGCATCAACGTAACCCGTTACGCCAAGCTCCTCCTGTTAGAGCATATGTCTCCATATGTGGTTTTGGTAATTGATGACAATTCCTATGGACTAATGGTTGCCTTAAGTTATATTTATAGGATTTGTCCATAGGCACTTCTTGAAGTCCATTTGTTGGGTTCAAGGAGTTTATATGCTGACCAAGATGTTATTCAAGGTATTATCCAAAGAATGGTCATAGAAACACTAGGTTGATCAAGATCTCGGACTAAGAGTAAATCAAGATGATCAACACACAAAGCGTATAAGATGTACCGAGAGGGATCAAGTGATCCCATGGTATGGTAAGCATTGTCCATTACGTGTTTGTGTACTAACCCATGGTCTTTGTGAGACTCCTATGTGGGGGTTAGGTGTGTTTCCATTGGGCTTGTGTCAAAAGGAAGATCTCATACAACCCATGAAGGATGACGTCAAGTGCTGACCGTCATCAAGATTGTGGTGTGCAAGTTCAAGTGGATCACCCATGAAGGATGACGTCAAGTGGTGATCGTCATCAAGATTGTGGTGTGCAAGTTCAAGTGGATCAGCACGAATATATCATTGAAACTATTGTCAATGATCATGTGTTGATAAGGACAATCTCATGTGCTAACAAGGACAAGATCAAGATAAGCATTCCTGAGCACTACATGCTTGATTCTTGTGGATGTTCACATGGTGGACAGGACAAGATCAAGATAAGCATTCTTGAGCACTACATGCTTGATTCTTGTGGATGTTCACATGGTGGACAAATGAAGATAAACATAAGCTAGGCTTTCCGCATCGTGTATGGGAAAGCTACTTGAAGACTTCATCATGTCTTGCTTTCAACTTGAGCCAATAAGGAACAACAACATCAAGCTCAGGTGAAACGGCTAACTCAAAGGTATCAGTTCTTTTGACGTTAGTGGTGCGGAGTGATGATCAGCGAATAAAAGTATACACTCAAGTATGGATCATCAGTACTCTTTTATGATTCTTGAGTCCTTTGGGATCCCGCACTATTAAGAGGGGATCACGGGTTTTGCGATGAACTTGCTCAAACTACAACTTCACTTTCTGCTCAGACCACATCTTCACTGCTTTGCTGTTATCTGAAAACAGAACCAGTGCCTCAGACATCTGGCTTCCTCCGGACGTCCGAGGGCCGGACGACCGACTGCCTCGGAAATCCGGAGCCCTGCACCAGAAGAATATGAGCTCTATAACTCGGATTTTCGGTCCTCTCCGGACGTCCGGTCACTGTTTAATTCAAAATAGTTTCAGTCGTATCTACAGGCCTCGGACGACCGACCCCTGTCAGACGTCCGACCCCTCGCAGACGCCCGGACTTCCAACAACTGTCGGACGTCCGGACCCTGTGCGACTTAAAGTACCTCCAACGGCTGTTTTTCTCTCCCCACTATAAGTACCCCCCTCCCACTTCATGAGAGGGTTGCCTAACACAGCCTTATCCTCATAAGAACACATTTCTACCTCACACACATTTGCTCACACCAAAACTTAGATCCCAAGAGCATTTGTGAGCCCCTTTGAGAGTTGTTCCAATCAAAAGATAGATCGTCTCCCTCTCCTTCTCTCAACCCAAGCTATTTGAGATTTGAGCAAGTTTTGAGCATTCCCCGTGATCTTGTTACTCTTGGAGGTTGGAGACTCCTAGGTGGTAGGAGTTCTTCGGAGAGGAATCAATCCGTGTGATTTCCCCCGGAAAAGTTTGTGAGGGTTTGGAAGCCACCTCAAAGGCTTACCACTAGTGGTTGAGAAACGCCTTCGTGGTGTTATCTCAAAGGGAGAATAGGGTGAGCCTTCGTGGCGTTGGTGTGCCTTCGTGGTAACACCCACCTCTCTAACGGTGACTAGCTTCCCTCCAAGGAAGTGAACATCGGGATACATCTTCGTCTCAGTGACCTTGGTTATCCTTAACCCTAACTCCTTACTTGTGGTTTACTTGTGTTACTTGAGCATACATACATTGCATATTGTTTGTGCTCATTATATTGTGTTGGCTATTTCTTGTACAAGATTAATCATTCAAGCATACCCTCTATATCCACACGTTCACACTTGCAGCTTTTGATATATCGTGTGATATAGTGTGATCTAGTATCTTGTGTCATTCACCTACTTGTCGTGTGATATAGCTCAAGTAAGTTTGTGTAACTTACTTGTGCTTGTTAGTAACTGTATTGTGTCCATCTTGGTAGATCGTGTTGTTGATACACGTTGTAGTGCCTAGTGCATTTAGGATTTGTGCTTGACAAGTACCCTCTTAGTTTATTTCCGCATTAGGTTCAAGCCAAATCCGAAGAAGTTTTTAAATAGCCTATTCACCCCCCCCCCTCTAGGCGTCATCGAGGTCTTTTCACCTCCTCACCTTCATAAACTAGGAACATCTCTTTAGTCCTTTTCAGGTACTTCAAGATAGATTTCACCGCTCACCTAGGTCGACCTGGTATCTATTTATTAAGCTTATTGCATAGGCAACATCAGGTTGTGTACATAGCATGGCATACATGATGGATCCTATTGCCGAAGCATATGGAATCCTACTCATCCAGTTTCACTCATCAGAAGTAAAAGGACACCGAGTCTTGCTTAGCCTTATACCATGTGAGATGGGCAAGAACCCTTTCTTGGCCTCACTCGTGTTGAACCGCTTCAACACTTTGTCTACGTATGTGCTCTCGTTTAAGCCAAGCAGCCTCCTCGATCTATCTCTATAGATCTTGATGCCTAAAATGTACACTCCCTCTCCAAGGTCCTTCATTGAAAACTTGCCATTCAACGATTCCTTGACTCAGTTCAGCATTGAAACATCATTTCCGATCAGTAGTATGTCATCCACATACAAGATCAAAAATACTACCGAGCTCCCACTAGACTTCTTGTATAAACAATAGTCATCTTCGTTCTTGATGAAACCAAGGTCAACAATGACTTCATCAAAACGAATATTCCAACTCCGAGCTGCTTGCCTCAATCCATAAATGGAACTCTTGAGCTTGCATATTTTACTAGCATTAGTTGGATCGAAAAAACCTTCTGGTTGTATCATGTATACATCCTCTTTTAAATTTCCATGAAGGAAGGCCGTTTTGACATCCATGTGCCATATCTCATAATCGAAATATGCAGCTATAGCTAGTATAATCCTCATCGACTTCGACATCGCTACCGGCGAGTAGGTCTCGCCGTAGTCAATTCCTTGAACTTGTCCATGACCTTTAGCAACAAGCTGAGCTTTGTGGATCTGAACATTTCCATCCACATCGGTTTTCTTCTTGAAGAAGCTTTTTTAACCAATGGCTACTAGCCAGGCGGCGGATCAACCAAGTCCCAGACTTGATTATCATCCATGGATTGTAACTCGGATCTCATGGCCTCAAGCCATTCCTCGGAATCTGGGCTTACCATCGCTTCCGCATATGTGGCCGGCTCATCGCTTTCTAGCAACAACACATCGCGCACTTTGCGCAATCTATTCGACCTTTGTGGCTCCAATGCCGACTCTTGGTGAACGTAGAATAAATTCAAAATTTTCCTACGCATATTCAGATCTTGCTATGGAGAGACCAGCAACGAGAGAGGGGTGAGTGCATCTTCATACCTTTGAAGATCGCTAAGCGGAAGCGTTGCTAGAACGCGGTTGATGGAGTCGTACTCGCGGCGATTCAGATCGCGATGTGATTCCGATCTAGTGCCGAACTACGGCACCTCCGCGTTCAACACACGTGCAGCCCGGTGACGTCTCCCGCACCTTGATCCAGCAAGGAGGAGGTAGAGTTTGGGGAAGATCTCCAGCAGCACGACAGCGTGGTGTCGATGGAGAGACGAGGTCTCCCGGCAAGGCTTCGCCAAGCACCGGCGGAGAGGAGGAGAAAGAAGAGCAGGGCTGCGCCGAGGGAGAGGGAAAATTGTGTCTCCAAAAGCCCAAAAGTGCCCATTATATATAGGAGGGGAGGGGGTGCCACCCCTAGGGTTCCCACCCTAGGTGGTGCGGCAGCCCCCCCAGATGGGAGGTGCGGCGGCCAGGGCAAGGGGGAGGGGTGGCGCACCCCTAGGTGGGCCTTAGGCCCACCAGCGCCTAGGGTTTCCCCCCCTCTCCACCTCCTGCGCCTTGGGCTGAGTGTGGGGATGCACCAGCCCACCTAGGGGCTGGTTCCCTCCCGCACATGGCCCATCTAGCCTTCCGGGGTCGTTGCCCCCTTCCGGTGGACCCCCGGGGCCACCTCCGGTGGACCCGGTGGTCCCGATACGTTACCGGTGACGCCCGAAACACTTCCGGTGTCCGAAAGCATCCGTCCTATATATCAATCTTTACCTCTAGACAATTCCGGAGCTCCTCGTGACGTCCGAGATCTCATCCGGGACTCTGAAAAACTTTCGATAACCTCGTATAACAATTCCCTATAACCCAAGCATCATCGAACCTTAAGTGTGTAGACCCTACGGGTTCGGGAGACAGGCAGACATGACCGAGACACCTCTCCGGCCAATAACCATCAGCTGGGTCTGGATACCCATGGTGGCTCCCACTTGCTCCACGCTGATCTCATCGGATGAACCACGATGTCAAGGATTCAATCAATCCCGTATACAATTCCCTTTGTCTGTCGGTATAGAACTTGCCCGAGATTCGATCATCGGTATACCTATACCTTGTTCAATCTCGTTAGCGGTAAGTCTCTTTACTCGTTCCGTAGCATATCATCATGTGACTAACTCCTTTAGTCACATTGAGCTCATGATGATGTTCTACCGAGTGGGCCCAGAGATACCTCTCCGTCACACGGAGTGACAAATCCCGATCTCGATTCGTACCAACCCAACAGACACTTTCAGAGGTACCCGTAGTGCACCTTTATAGTCACCCAGTTACGTTGTGACGTTTCATACACCCAAAGCACTCCTAAGGTATCCGGGAGTTGCACAATCTCACGGTCGAAGGAAAAGACACTTGACATTAGAAAATCTTTAGCATACGAACAATACGATCTAGTGCTACGCTTAGGATTGGGTCTTGTCCATCACATCATTCTCCCAATGATGTGACCCCGTTATCAATGACATCTAATGCCCATGACCAGGAAACCATGATCATCTATTGACTAACGAGCTAGCCAACTAGAGGCTTGCTAGGGACACATTGTGATCTATTTATTCACACATGTATTACTGTTTCCTGTTAATACAATTATAGCATGAACAATAGACGGTTATCATGAACAAGGAAATATAATAATAACCATTTTATTATTGCCTCTAGGGCATATTTCCAACACCGACTCCACTACGGGTTCCCTGACCGACTCCGGTATGATCTCATCACCAGCCGAGTCGTCCCCAAGTGGCTCTTGAATTTCTTAGAGTCGCACCATTCTCCCACTAGCCTCCCGACTCGGAAACTCTTTCTCTAGGAAAATCCCTTCCAAGAAACAAACACTTTCTTCTCTTCTCGGATGTACAAGCTGTATCCCAAGGTTTCCCTCGGATATCCCACGAATATGCATTTATCCAACTTAGGTGTAAGCTTGTCTCACATGAGTCGCTTGACAAATGCTTCACAACCCCAAATCTTTAGAAAAGACAAACCAGGACTCTTCCATTCCACATCTCATGCGGTGTCTTGTCTACGGATTTCGGTGGTACCGTGTTAAGTGTGAAAGCTGCATTTTCTAGAGCGTATCCCCAGAATGACAAGGGTAATTCCAATTCGCTCATCATCGAGTGGACTGATAAGTCTCCAACGTATATATAATTTTTGATGGTTCCATGCTATTATCTTGTCAGCTTTGGACGTTTTATATGCATGAATATGCTATTTTATATCTTTTTTGGGACTAACCTATTAACTCAGTGCCTTGTGCTAGTTTCTGTTTTTCCGAGTTTTTGACCTTTTTCAGAATGGAGTCCAAATGGAATAAAACTTTTGCAGTGATTTTTTTGGACCAAAAGAGACCCCTAAAGCTTTCGAAGAAGGCCAGAAGAGCCACGAGGGAGTCACAAGGCCAAGAGGCCCGGCCACCCCCTGGGTCGGGCCTAGCAAGCTTGTGACCTCCTCATGGGCCCAACTAACGTAATTCCACCGCCATAAATTCCTACAAATACAGAAACCCCCAAAAATAAACCTAGATCGGGAGTTCCGCCGCCGCAAGCCTCTGTAGCCACCAAAATCCAATCGGGAGCCCGTTCCGGCACCCTGTCGGAGGGGGAATCCATCTCTGGTGGCCATCTTCATCATCCCGGCGATCTCCATGACGAGGAGGCAGTAGTTCTCCCTCGGGGCTGAGGGTATGTACCAGTAGCTATGTGTTTGATCTCTCTCTCTCGTGTTCTTGAGATTTCTTGATCTCGATGTACCGCAGGCTTTGCTACTATAGTTGGATCTTATGATGTTCTTCCCCCTTTCCCTTCTTGTAATGAATTGAGTTTCCCCTTTGAAGTTATCTTATCAGATTGAGTCTTTAAGAACACTTGATGTATGTCATGCACGTGTCTATCTATGGTGACAATGGGATATTCATGTGAGTACTTGATGTATGTTTTGGTGATCAACTTGCGGGTTTCGTGACATCGGGAACCTATGCATTTGGGTTGGCACACGTTTTGACTCTCCGGTAGAAACTTTGGGGCACTCTTTCAAGTTCTATGTGTTGGTTGAATAGATGATTCTGAGATTGTGTGATGCATATCGTATAATCATGCCTACGGATACTTGAGGTGACAATGGAGTATCTAGGTGACATTAGGGTCTTGGTTGATGTGTGTCTTAAGGTGTTATTCTAGTACGAACTCTAGGATAGATTGAACGGAAAGAATAACTTCATGTTATTTTACTATGGACTCTTGAATAGATCGATCAGAAAGAATAACTTTGTAGTGGTTTCGTACCCGACAATAATCTTTTCGTTTGTTCTTCGCTGTTAGTGACTTTGGAGTGACTCTTTGTTGCACGTTGAGGGCTAGTTATATGATCCAATTATGTTATCATTGTTGAGAGAACTTCACTAGTGAAAGTATGAACCCTAGGCCTTGTTTCCACGCATTGCAATACCGTTCATGCTCACTTTTACTATTGGTTACCTTGCTGTTTTTGTAATTTCAGATTACAAAAACCTATATCTACTATCCATATTGCATTTGTATCACCATCTCTTCGCCGAACTAGTGCACCTATACAATTTACCATTGTATTGAGTGTGTTAGGGACACAAGAGACTCTTTGTTATTTGGTTGCAGGGTTGCTTGAGAGAGACCATCTTCATCCTACGCCTCCCACGGTTGATAAACCTTAGGTCACCCACTTGAGGGAAAATTGCTACTGTCCTACAAACCTCTACACTTGGAGGCCCAACAACGTCTACAAGTAGAATGTTGTGTAGTAGACATCAAGCTCTTTTCTGGCGTCGTTGCCGGGGAGGTTAGCACTTGAAGGTATATCTTTAGATCTTGCAATCGAATCTTTTAGTTTCTTGTTTTATCACTAGTCTAATCTATAAAAGAAAACCACAAAAAATGGAATTAAGGTTGCCTCATATGCTTCATCTTTTCAATGTCTTTCATGAAAATGATGGAAAAGAAAATTGTGCTCAAGTGCTAGAAGAAGAATTACATAGAATGTTTGGCATAAAATATGTTAATGATGAGCATGATTGCAATTTTGTTAGTATGAATTCTTTGAATACCCATGATGCTAATGATATGCAAAGCCACAATCTTGGGGATGCTATGTTTGATGAAGATGATCTTGTTTTGAATGATCAAAATTATGATGATGAAAGCATGCCCCCTATCTATGATGATTATTGTGATGATACTTATGCTATAAAGAAGAGGGATGATAAAACTTGTCATACTCTTGAGTATCCTTTCACTGAACATTACTCTTTTAATGTGGAAACAATTCGTAGTGTTCAAGTCTTTTACGATACTCCCACTATTAATCATGAGGATAAATTTGCTATTGTGGAGAGTAGTAAAAGTTCTATGCTTGTAGATCATGAAAAGAATGCTGTAGGTGCTGGTTATATTGTTGAATTCATTCATGATGGTACTGAAAATTATTATGATAGAGGATCATATGCTTCTACATATTGCAATAATATCAAGCTTCCTCTCCATGTGTTGAAACTTTTGAAGTCATGCTTGTTTTATCTTCCTATGCTAGTTGATTCTTGCTCCAATAAATTGTTTGATCACAAAATCCCTATGCATAGGAAGTGGGTTAGACTTAAATGTGCTAGTCATATGCTCCATGATGCTTCCATTATGTTTCAATCCTTGTCTTTTATGTGAGCATCATTGAAATCATCATGCCTAGCTTGAAAGGCATTAAAGAAAAGTGCTTGTTGGGAGACAACCCAATATGTGTCCTTACTGTTTTTGTGTGTTCACATGATTAATCTACTATATTAATCATGTTTTATAGCTTTTATTTCAATAAAGTGCCAAGTAAAGCCTTTATGATTAGTTTGGGTGATAGTTGTTTGATCATGCTGAAAAAGACAGAAACTTTGCGCTCGCGAAATCATTTCTAATTTCTATCCAGAGAGTGATTTTAGGTTCATTCTTTTTGCTGTTGATTTATATACAAATTGCCTAAATTTTCATAATTGTTTCAGAATTGTTGGAGGTGCAGAAGTATGGTTAGCATTCAGATCATTACAGACTGTTCTGTTTTTGACAGATTCTGTTTTCAATGCATAGTTTGCTTGTTTTGGTGTTTCCATAGATTATATTGAGTAATATAAATTGTGGAAATAGTAAGATACAGTAGGAATTGTGTGAAAATAATTATGAGTCTTGTTTTGACAGTACCCAAGTGATTGATTTGCTCGTTATCATACTAACCCATCTCACAAAGTTTCGTTAAGTTTTGTGTTGTGAAGTTTTCAAGTTTTGGGTAGAGTTTCGATGGACTATGGAACAAGGAGTGGAAAGAGCCTAAGCTTGGGGATTCCCAAGGCACCCCAAAGCCATATTCAAGTACACCCAAGAGCCTAAGCTTGGGGATGCCCCGGGAAGGCGGCCCCTCTTTCGTCTTCAATCCATCAGTAACTTTACTTGGGGCTATATTTTTATTCACCGCATGATATGTGTTTTGCTTGGAGCGTCGTGTATTATAGGAGTATTTGCTTTTTGTTTTGTCACAATACTCCTTGCTGCACACCTTTTTGAGAGGGACATGCACTCATCGTGAATTTTCTAGAATACTCAATGAGCTTCACTTATATCTTTTGAGTTGGGCAATTTAGCTCGCATGTGTTTCACTTATATCTTGTGAGCTAGATAATTTTTCTCTAGTGCTTCACTTAAATATTTTTAGAGCACGGCGGTGTCATATTTTGTAGAAATAAAAACTCTCTCTTCACTTACATCTTTTTGAGAGTGCTCTCTCTAAGTAACTTGGTAATTGGCGTGTGCTATAAATTAGTCCTAAATATGATAGGCATCCAAAGAGGATATAATAAAAACTTCCATATTCAAGTGCATTGATTAGTAAGAGAAGTTTGATTCCTCACAATTAGTTTTGAGACATAAGGACGGTGATATTAGAGTCATGCTAGTTAGTAATTATGGATTGGTAGAAATACTTGTGTTAGAGTTTGTGATTCCTCTAGCATGCACATATGGTGAACCGCTATGTTAGGAAGCCGGAGCATAATTGATTTATTGATTGTCATCCTTTGTGTGACGGTTGGGATCACGCGATGGTTAACAGCTACCAACCCTTCCCCTAGGAGTATGCGTTTAGCACTTTGTTTCGATTACTAATAAAAACTTTCGCAATAAGTATACGAGTTCTTCATGACTAATGTGAGTCCATGGTATAGATGCACTTTCAGCTTCCACCATTGCTAGCCTCTCTAGTACCGCGCAACTTTCGTCGGTGCACAAACCCACCATATACCTTCCTCAAAACAGCCACCATACCTACCTATTATGGCATTTTCATAGCCATTCCGAGATATATTGCCATGCAACTCCCACCGTTCCGTCTCATGACATGTGTCGTCACTTTCATATTTCCTTTGCATGATCATAAGATAGCTAGCGAGATGTTTCAACGTCATACGCTAAGCTAGATCGTTGCACATCTCGGTACACTGCCGGAGGCATTTCCTATAGAGTCATCATTGTTCTAAGTATTGAGTTGTGAGTAAATAAAAGTGTGATGATCATCATTATTAGAGCATTGTCCCATGTGAGGAAATAAAAAAAGAGGCCAAAGATGCTCACAAAAAATAAATGAAAAGAGGCCAAAGATCCCAAACAAAAAAGAAGAAGAAGAGAGAAGGGACAATGCTACTATCTTTGTCCACACTTGTGCTTCAAAATAGCATCATGTTCTTCATGTTAGAGAGTCTCTTGTTTTTACACTTCCATATACTAGTGGGAATTTTCATTATATAACTTGGCTTGTATATTCCAGTGATGGGCTTCCTCAAAATGGCCCTAGGTCTTCGTGAGCAAGCAAGTTGGGTGCACACCCACTAGTTTTCCTTTTGAGGTTTCATACACTTATAGCTCTAGTGCATCCATTGCATGGCAATCCCTACTCATTCACATTGATATCTATTGATGGGCATCTCCACAGCCCATTGATATGCCGAGTCAATGTTACCATCTCCTCCTTTTTGCCTCACAACCTCCACCATATTCTATTCCACCTATAGTGCTATATCCATGGCTCACGCTCATGTATTGCGTGAGAGTTGAAAAAGTTTGAGAAAGTAAGAGTGCAAAAACAATTACTTGGACAATACCGGGGTTGTGCATGATTTAAATTCGTTTCGTGGGGATGATGGAACATAGCCAGACTATATGATTTTGTAGGGATAACTTTCTTTGGCCTTGTTATTTCAAAAGTTCATGATTACTTTGCTAGTATGCTTGAAGTATTATTGTTTTCATGTCAATAGTAAACTGTTGTTTTGAATCTTACGGATCTGAACATTCATGCCACAAGAAAGAAGTTACAAATGACAAATATGTTAGGTACCATTCCACATCAAAATTTGCGTATTTATCACTTCCCTACTCCAGGACGAGCAGGAGTTAAGCTTGGGGATGCTTGATACGTCTCCAACGTATCTATAATTTTTGATGGTTCCATGCTATTATCTTGTCAACTTTGGATGTTTTATATGCATGAATATGCTATTTTATATCTTTTTTGGGACTAACCTATTAACTCAGTGCCTAGTGCCAGTTTCTGTTTTTCTAAGTTTTTGACCTTTTTCAGAACGGAGTCCAAATGGAATATAACTTTCGCGATGATTTTTTTGGACCAAAAGAGACCCCCGATGCATTGGAAGAAGTCCAGAAGAGCCACGAGGGAGTCACAAGCCCAGGAGGCCCGACCACCCCCTAGGCCGGGCCTAGCAGGCTTGTGACCTCCTCGTGGGCCCAACCGATGTAATTCCACCGCCATAAATTCCTATAAATACAGAAACCCCCAAAAAGAAACCTAGACCGGGAGTTCCGCCGCCGCAAGCCTGTGTAGCCACCAAAAATCAATCGGGAGCCCGTTCCGGCACCCTGCCGGAGGGGGAATCCATCTCCGGTGGCCATCTTCATCATCCCGGCGATCTCCATGACGAGGAGGCAGTAGTTCTCCCTCGGGGCTAAGGGTATGTACCAGTAGCTATGTGTTTGATCTCTCTCTCTCTCGTGTTCTTGAGATGACTTGATCTCGATGTACCGCGGGCTTTGCTACTATAGTTGGATCTTATGATGTTCTTCCCCCTCTCCCTTCTTGTAATGAATTGAGTTTCCCCTTTGAAGTTATCTTATCGGATTGAGTCTTTAAGAACACTTGATGTATGTCATGCACGTGTCTATCCGTGGTGACAATGGGATATTCATGTGAGTACTTGATGTATGTTTTGGTGATCAACTTGCGGGTTTTATGACATCGGGAACCTATGCATATGGGTTGGCACACGTTTTGACTCTCCGGTAGAAACTTTGGGGCACTCTTTGAAGTTCTATGTGTTGGTTGAATAGATGACTGTGAGATTGTGTGATGCATATCGTATAATCATGTCCACGGATACTTGAGGTGACAATGGAGTATCTAGGTGACATTAGGGTCTTGGTTGATGTGTGTCTTAAGGTGTTATTCTAGTGCAAACTCTAGGATAGATTGAACGGAAAGAATAGCTTCGTGTTATTTTACTACGGACTCTTGAATATATCGATCAGAAAGAATAACTCTGTGGTGGTTTCGTACCCGACAATAATCTCTTCGTTTGTTCTTTGCTATTAGTAACTTTGGAGTGACTCTTTGTTGCACGTTGAGGGCTAGTTATATGATCCAATTATGTTATCATTGTTGAGAGAACTTCACTAGTGAAATTATGAACCCTAGGCCTTGTTTCCACGCATTGCAATATCGTTCTTGCTCACTTTTACTATTGGTTACCTTGCTGTTTTTTGTAATTTCAGATTACAAAAACCTATATCTACTATCCATATTGCACTTGTATCACCATCTCTTCACCGAACTAGTGCACCTATACAATTTACCATTGTATTGAGTGTGTTGGGGACACAAGAGACTCTTTGTTATTTGGTTGCAGGGTTGCTTGAGAGAGACCATCTTCATCCTATGCCTCCCACGGATTGATAAATCTTAGGTCACCCACTGGAGGGAAAATTGCTACTGTCCTACAAACGTCTGCACTTGGAGGCCCAACAACGTCTACAAGGAGAAGGTTGTGTAGTAGACATCATGGACCATGTCCAACAAGGTTCGATTTCTCCGTTCTGACACACCATTTCTTTGCGGTGTACCCGGAGGTGTGTGTGCTGAGGTACTATACCTCGGCTTTTCAGATGATCATCAAACTCATGGCTCATGTACTCACCTCCATGATCTGGTCATAGGATCTTTATCGTCTTACCGAGCCGATTTTCAACCTCGTTCTGAAACTCTTTGAACTTTTCAAAATTCTCTCACTTATGCCTCATCAAACAGATATATCCATATCTACTCAAGTCGTTGGTAAAAGTCACGAAGTACTGATAGCCAGCTCTAGCCATTGTGATCACTGGACCACACACATCACTGTGTATAAGCTCCAATAGCTCGTACACCCTCTTGCAACTCTTTGCAAAAGGATACTTAGTCATCTTGCCCAGCAAGCATGATTCACAAGTCTCGAACGACCCGAAGTCAGACAAACTTAGGAGTCTATCATCATGGAGCTTCTTCATGCGTTTCAGACTAATGTGTCCAAGCCGGCAATGCCAAAAGTATGTGGGATTTATTAGGCTTATGCCTCTTGACATTCAAGTTATAGACCGGTTATGTTTGTAGATTCAAAATAAATAATCCATCTACAATGGGTGCATAGCCGTGGAACATTCCATTCAAATAAAATGAACAACCATTGTCCTTTAAATTGAATTGATAACCTGACTCATCAAGCATGAGGCAGAAATAATGTTCCGACTAAGTGCAGGAATGTAATAACAGTTATTCAATTCCAAAATAAATCCAGAACGAAGTTGGAGCTGCATCGTGCCGACCTCCAACGCAGTAACTCTTGCTTTGTTGCCGACCCTAATGTCACTCTCCCCTTGTGCCACACGCCTAGTTCTTACAACCCCTACATCGAGTTGCAAATATGAACAACTGATCCGGTATCAAATACCCAAGAGCTACTAGGTATGTTAGCAAGGTAAATGTCTATAACATATGTAACAAGTGTACCTTTGCCTAAAGAAGCATATCCGGACTTCTTGCCATGCTCAGCAAGCCACTTGCTACAGTTCCTCTTCCAGTGACCAGCTTCCTTGCAATGATAGCAAATGGTCTTTGAGTTCGGTCCGGACTTCGGCTCAGCAGCGGAGACAACCTTCTTCGTGCCTTTTGGCTTACCCTTTTTCTTGGACCAACTCTTATTAAACTTTGCCGAGTTCTGCACCATCAACACTTGATGCGTGCCTTTTTAATATCTTGCTCTACCACCTTGAGCATCCCATGCAATTAAGTGAGCTTCTTATCCATGCCATGCATATGATAGTTCGAGATGAACGTCCCATAGCTAGTTGGAAGAGAACCCAAAATTGCATCAGTAGCCAACTCATTCGTGAGCGGGAAGCCCAAATGATCCAAAGCTTGCACGTATCCGATCATCTTGATCACATGCAGGCTTAGTGGATCACCTTCCTTCAGCTTACAATCCATCTAGGATCGCCAGATGTTGAACCTTTCGGTCCTAGCCTGCACCTGAAACATGCTCTTGAGACTCTCGATAATATCGAAAGCCGCAATGTCTTCGAAATGCAGTTGCAAATCGGGCTCCATACAAGACAGCATGAGGCAGCTGATCTCGTTCGATTCATCAACGAGTTCATGGTAGGCATTCTTGGTTGTGGCATTAGCATTATCGGCAAGTACCTGTGGAAGTGGATCCTCTAGAACATGTTCCTTTTTATCGTGCTTGAGAACAATTCTCTAATTTCTATACCAGGTGGTAAAGTTTGTTCCATTTAGTTTATCCTTTTCCAGAATTGATTTCAATGCAAAGTTTTGAGCAGGTGGTGCCATTGATCTACAACAGAAAATATGCAATCACTAAGCAATGTGTTTATGTAGAGTAATTCAAGCCTTAAATAGAACTACTCCCATTGAAGTCGACATCCCTCCGCAAACTCTGAGTGATTCAGGATCCGTATAGCACGAGCAACTAGTGAGATTTAGCATCACTGTTGGCCAACTTGCATATTCGGTAAGCAACACCTTATTAATTGTATCTCTATACGACTCGTGTCGTTTGGGTAGGTATCTTATACCCCAGCTCCCAACCTTCTTTGCCACAAGGCCCAAAACCGTTTTGATAGCCTTGTCAAGTTAACCTGATGCAGTGCATGTCCATGTCCGACACGAACCCTCCAGTTCAAGGACACCTAGTAGCACCTCAATTTTATGAGCCCGCCACTAGACGCATTTGACGTGCGAAGGTGCAACATCCGGAATAGAAATGTTCTTGATATTAACTAGGGATCTTTCTACACTCTAACATGCATAGAAAACAAGAAGCAATATCAATCACATATAAAAAAATATGTGAAATAGTATGGCTCCTTCATGGACGTCCTTCCAGGCCGGCTCCAACTCCGATGGCCACGACTGAACTCCATCATATTTGTCACGCCAGGACACCAAAGGCTCGAACTTGTTCTCTCTCCTCCAACTACTACAACCAGTAATGAATTAAAGAGAATCACAAGTTGACACACATGTCGTTATACAATAAAATGACAGCACTTTGGCTCCTATCGGCTGACAATCATGACACGCAGGCCATGTTAAATTACACACATGCATCACATACATATGAGCCATACTATTCACATCAAACCTACAAAGCAAACATATGCATAGAATCGCATTCTACCGGTTTTGTGTGATCATGTACAAAATACACAGTGCTACGCACACGTTTTCACAAATCACACATTGTATCTGTACTCAGATCACGCCGAATTTTCTGATCTTACCGATCTTATCGATCATCGTGAACCCGATTCAGATTTACGTTTCCCTGTTAACCCCGGTGATGGAAACCGACGGGTAGGGTAGGTTGTGTCACGACCTCATTGATTCGGATTGACATAAAACATTGCCTCAATGATCCCGATGTGCAATTGATCTCATCAACCGTGCACATAGCCGATCTCAAGAACGATGACAAATCTCATCAGCCGCCTCCACATATCAAATATGCATCCGATCTGAAACCAAAACCCCTATCACATGCTCTGATACCACTGTAAGGTTCTAACGTAGGTGCATCGCATGTGAATTAAAAAAAATCCTACGCGCGGAACATCCAAGAACATGCTACGGAGATGGATCACAAATCGTTACACTAGACGTGCAATGTCATGCAGTGGAAGTAGAGTTGGGGAAGCACGTCTGTGTGGTCCGTCTCCTCCTCGTCCAATCTCCGTCGAACAGCCGGTCGCCGGATTGTCTCCCTCGAATAGATGGTTACTGGATCCCACGTACAGGTTCGCCAGAGCGGCGCAGGTGCACTGCCTCTAATGGTATCCGTGCATGAGGAGGAACACCATGCGGCGGACTGTTGGGTCCGGATCACACAGTTGGCAACGGCGAGTGGAGGTGGCTAGGTGCAACACGTGCACAATCCTAATGATGGTGCCGAAGCAATCAATCAAATGGGTGTGCCGCACCTCCACTATATATAGGCGTCTGATGCAGGCTCAACTCTTGGGCCTCGCATGGACCCTAAAGCCCATGTGTTCCTTCCCTTAAGTGCACGACCCTTAGGTTCTCGTTCACTTGGTCGCGAGTCAGACCATGTCCGACTCAGCTAGTCGGTAGTGGCCTCTAGCAAGGCGTGCCGACTCCAAGTGTCCGATGAAGCTGGTTAGGCAAACCTGTACTTCATACTTCTGTTCCCTTTGACATACGATATACGTTATCGTGCTTAAGGCGACATGGTTCTCGTTCCAGTGAATCTGACCAACATGCAAATTATCTCATAATCCTCATCGCATGGCAATGATTATCCACATCAGATCACCCGAGGGTCCCAGAGTATATCTCTCCTAGTCGGAGGGGAAAATCCCATCTTCCTCGACCACGTCTCGCAGCATGGGTATGGACAAGCCCGAAATGTACCTTTATAACTACCCAGTCACGGAGTAGCGTTTGGTCGGCCCAAAGCAAGCTGTCACCATCCCGAGTACATGCGCCAACTCACGTCTTAGGACATAGAACGTATGTTGTACTAGAGACTCATAGATGTCTTATCGCTGCATCTCATAGTTGGGTCTGTCCAACTCAGACCTTATCTCGGCTTGGATCTGACTACGTCGAATCCGACCAGATCTTTCTGAGTCCATATTATTCGCTAGCATCCAATGCTACATGGTTAGTGAGACCGGACCATCCACCATATCATATGGTAGTCTAGTTGGTTGCGCGTCCACACAACTTTTTCGACTAGGGACCATTTAGGACAGTCATCATACAGTGTATAGTCTCACAAAAAAGTCAAGTACTTGGTAATACACATCATTGATAATGTCCAAGGACTATATTTATTCGTAAACACATAGGAAATATCATCATACATGTTTGCCTCTAGTGCATATCTCCAACAGTCTACATTTGTGAAACAACGATATGCGCTTCTATCCCTATCAAGGCTTCAGCACGAATAAGGATACTACCGCATCTTGGGTGTTAGATCTTTGGACACCCCAGGCGCCCGGATAAAAGGACCCCAGGGTGCCCGGACGTGTGGCCATCAGCGGGTAGAGCCCCTCGTCACCCTGGGTGCCAGGACCCCTCCAGCCCCGGGGTGCCCGACCCTCCACCTAGGCGCACACCCATGTGTCTAGCCCCTGCTCCCAAGTGCCATCCCTGGTGATCGACCCCTCCACCCCAGGTTCTCGAGCCCGACACCCAGCCGCCCCTAGGTACCCGAACACATTTACCCTGGGTGTCCAGACCCCTGTGACCATGTCTGCATGCATTTGGTAAAATGACCCTTGTACCCTCATTTTCCCCAAAATCTTCCCGAGGCTATAATTAGTTGTCTCCTAGCTCGAAATTAGGGTCAGCAACGTATATGATATCATTTGAGAGAGCTTTGCTCCTTGTACCTCCATATTGATGATCAACACCTCCTAAGGGAGAGGGGTCCCCATCATAGGATCATCAAGACCTCCTAAGGGAGAAGGATCTCTAGCTAGATCATCAAGATCTCATCTCCTTTGGATTTGAAAAGAATGCTTACCTTTGTGCTATTCCCCTTGTTTGTTCATGTTATACTTGTGTATATCATGTATGCTATTCTAGTGGATGTGGGATTTGGATTCGTTTGAGTGATCTCTCTGTCGAGTTCTTGTTTGCCCTCTGATGTCTACTACACAACTTTATTCTTGTAGACCATGTTGGGCCTCCAAAAACAAAGTTTTGTAGGACAGTAGCAACTTTCCCTTGAGTAGATGGCCTAAGGTTTATCAATTCGTGGGGGGTCTAGGATGTATATGGTCTCTCTCAAACAACCCTCCAATCAAATACAAAAAAATTCTCGTGTCCCCAATACACCCAATACAATGGCAAATTGTATAGGTGCACTAATTCGGTGAAGAGATGGTGACACAAGGGTAGTATGGATAGTAGATATAGGTTTTTGTAATCTGAAAATATAAAAACAGCAATGTAGCAAGTCTAAAACAACGAGCAAAACATTGTATAAATGCTTGGTAACAAGGCCTAGGGTTCATAATTTCACTAGTGCAATCTCTCAACAATGCTAACATAACAGAATCATATGATCATCCCTCAACGTGCAACAAAGAATCACTCCAAAGTTCCTATCTAGAGGAGAACAATAAGATGAAGTTGGTGTAGGTAGTAGAACCACCTCAAAATTATTCATTCTGGTCAATCTTTTGATCTATTCCTATAAGTGTCACAAACAACCCTAGAGTTCGTACTAGAATAACACCCATGACACATATCAATTAACCCTAATGTCACCCAGGTACTCCAATATCACCTCAAGTATTCGTGGTCTAATTATACGACATGCATCAAACAATTTCAGATTCTTCATACTCATCCAACACAAAGAACTTTAAGGAGCACCCCAAGATTTTTATCGCAGAACATAGTACGAAAACTTGCAATCAACCACTATGCATAGATCCCCAAGGTCACTGGATTCCGCAAGTTGATGCCATAACATATATCAAGTGAATCACTTGAATACCCCATTGTCACTACGGGTATCCCCATGCAAGACATACATCAAGTGTTCTCAAACCAAAATATTCAATCCAACACAACGATATCTTAAAGGGAAAGATTCAATTCATCACAACAAGGTAGCAAGAGAATAACATCATATGATCCAACTAGATTGACAAGGCCCGTGATACATCAAGATCGTGCCATCTCAAGAACACAAGAGAGAGAGAGGGAGAGATTTAACACATAGATACTTGTACATACCCTCATCCCCGAGGGTGAACTACTCCCTCCTCGTCATGGCCTCCACCGAGATGATGAAGATGGCCACCGGAGATGATTTCCCCTCACCGATAGGGTACTCAAAAGGTTCCAGATGGTGTTTTCGTCAAAACACAGAGTTGCGGCGGCAATACGGAAGTTCTTTCTTTATTTTTGTGGTTTCTGGAATATATAGGATTTGCAGTGTCCGAATCACGCCAAACAGAGCCACGTGGGCCCCACAAGCTATCAGGGCACGACCTAGGGGGCGCGCCCTGTTGGCTTGTGGCCCACAGGTGGCTCCCTTTCGGTGGTTCTTCGCTCGAAAATTTCTTATTTTCTCCATAAAATTATAAAAAAGTTTTGGGCGATTCCGAGAACTTCCATTTTCTGTACAACAACACCATGGTAATTCTAATGAAAAAACATCAGTCCGGGTTAGTGCTACAGAAATCATATATTGTGCACCAAACCCATGTAAAAGTATCGTAAACATAGGCAAACATGACATGAATACTTCATAAATTATTGATACGTTGGAGACATATCAACATCCCAGGTTTAATTCCTGCTCGTCCTCGAGTAGGTAAATGATAAAAGAAATAATTTATGAAGTGAAAATGCTAGCATAGTATATAAGTTTGCTCAATGATAATTCCAATCACTTTTTCTAGCATCATAACCAACAACTTTTTTATTAAAATCATCATGGCTGAGTAGAAATCAATTCACATGTCATGGTTCAAACAATGCATTCTCTTGAAACTTAACAACCCATGTTCTTAGTCACCAAACAACTTCAAATGCATCATCAAGTCTAAGTAGGAGCTCCACATACTCAATTATCATATATTGTTCTATGATTTCTAATACTCAAGGCATTCTTTTAGAACAAACAACATTCATCGAACACACAGAAAGATAGGGGCTTAAAGTTTCGCCTCCCAACATACTTATCATAAAGATAATTGACAACTATAATGAATCACGATCAAATATATTTGACTGGGTATATATGTTTGGATCTTTCACCACCACATGATGCTTGCCAACTAATAGATTGAGGTTGGAATAAGAAGTTGACTCAACATGAAAAGTAAATAGATTGTCCCTTTGTAGAGGGGAGCGGGGATTTGCACAGGTTCGAGAGCTCGTTGTTTTAGAACAGAGATGAATATGTAATTTTGGGTGGTGTGCCTTTCCTGTCAACGTCAAAACAGAGTTTTCAATATCTTCCATGCTAATCAAACCATTGGTGTTTCCCAAACAGAATTGAAATTTTACTCCCCCTCAACTATTCAATCACATTCCATGGCTAGCCGTATCCACGGGTGTCGTGCAAACAATCAACTTTCTAGGGGGATTTCTTGTTTATTTATTTTTGTATTATGCAGGGTTGGGCATCCTTTTTATATCAACCTCTCTCATGCAATGACAAGTGAAAAAAAATCATCTTTAGAATAACTCGCTTAGCATGAAAGAAAATGACCGCCCCGTCACTCCATGAGCGATACGAGCACACAAAACGAATGTTTATTTGAATGTTTAAAGGTGGCACATGCAAATTTATTTGGAATGACAGTGAAATACCATATATATGTAGGTATTGTGGACTCTCATGGAAGAAACTTGGCTCAAGGATTTAGATGCATGAGTAGTATCTCTACTTAGTACAAAGTTTTGTCTAGCAAAAAGTTCAAAACAAGCACCACATGTTGGAGGATCCATAACAATATAACTTCTATGAAAATATACCCAAACGTAACCATTAAGTTGTCTTCCTTGTCCAACTTTAGCAACTTGATCAAGTTTGAAAATAATTAATGGATATTCGCAATCATAAATGATGTCCAAGATAGTATATTTATATGTGAAATTTCTCTTTCTTATACTAATCATTCATGAATTGCTCATATGGCCAATACAGTGATTGTCAAACTTCAATAGATTTTACTTTATAAACCAAATGTGAAACGACTAAAAGACAAAGCACATTCATAATTTCATATTTATGATATTTCATTCATTCACAATTTACTCTTAGGATATAAATGAAGCACAAGAGTAAACATCAAACTACTCTCAAAAGATATAAGTGAAGTTCAATGAGTAGTCGAACAATTAATAGCTATGTGAGGAGTATGTATCAATAAAGGTTTTTAGATATGTTATTTTATTTCAAATAGAAATCTTAAATAATAATGCATTCCAAGAATAGCACGTATCATGTGGACAAATAAAAACTTAGGATCAACATGGGCTAATCGATATTTGTTGACGAAGAGAGGTGGGATGCGTAGCATCCCCCAAGCTTCGATGCTTGAGAATTCTTATAACATTTACATGAGGTGCCTTGGGCATACCCTAGCTTGAGATTTTATATCTCATTCAATCCTCTCATATCCCGGTTTCACCTAAGTCTCAAAAACTTCATCCACACAAAACTTGAAAAGAACTCCTGAGATAGGTTGGTACACATAAAAGTAAATCAATGCTTCATGTACTGCCAAGACAAGTTGCATAGTATTTTTCAAACATTAGGTAATTTATACTATCATTTCCACAATTTATATCTACCAATATAATCCATGAAAAGTCTAGGATAAGTAGATAACAAAACTATGACACCATTCTATCCAAACAGAATAGTATGTAGCAATCTATTAGAAAGTGTACTTATGTAACTAAAAAAATTATGTAAATTTATAAAATGATAAATAATTTGTATGAAAATACTGTGTAAAAATTTCAAAAACTATACACGTTCCAGTAAAATATCATTATTCAAATACTGCAGCACAAGTTTCTGTTTTTGTACATCACACATCACACATGCAGTTCAAGCATTATAAAGGCAATTATTGGATATTTTTATTCAAAACTAAGATTGTAAATAACATATAACAGAGAACAAGAAAATAAAATGATGCTCCAGGCAAAACACATATCATGTGACGAATAAAAATATAGCTCCAAGTAAAATATACCGATAATGTTGGAGACGTAAGAGGGGATGCCTTCCGGGAGTCCCCAAAGCTTGGACGCTTGAGTATTCCTTGGATATTACCTTGGGGGACTTGGGAATACCCAATATTAGGTTCTTGCTTCTCCTTATTCACCTCATATCAGTATCTCACCCAAAACTTGAAAACTTCAATCACACAAAACTTAACGGAATTTCATGAGGTGGGTTAGTGTAATAAAGATAGATCATTCGCTTAGGTACTATCAAGACAATATTCATAATTTTATCACATAATACCTACTGTATTCTATCATTACCATAATTTATATCACTTAATATAAGCTATGGATACACTAAAATGAGCAAACTATGCTTGCAAAACAGAATCTGTCAAAAATAGAACAGTGTGTGAAGATCTGAATGAACAATGTACTTCACTGACTCTAAAAATTCTGAAACATTAGGAAAACATAGATAATTTGCATTTCAATTGTGTGTAAAAATTTCATATTTTTTTACTCTCGACTAAAATCACATAATTCATATACTGGACGCGAAAGTTGTTGTTTTCGCACAAAATCAAACAAACAAGTATCCACACTATCCCAAAGGCTTTACTTGGCATTTTATTGAAATAAAAGCTATAGAACATGATTTCCAGAGTAGATTAATCATGTTAACACACAAAAACATAAATTAAAAGTGTTGGGTTGTCTCCCAACAAGCGCCTTTCTTTAATGCCTTTTAGCTAGGCATGATGATTTCAATGATGCTCGTATAAAAAGTAGTAAATGGGGCATGCAAGAGAGCATCATGAATCACATGACACGAAAATTTAAGTCTAACCCACTTCCTATGCATAGGGATTTTTCAAGCAAATAATTTATTGTAGCAAAAATTAACTTGGATAGGAAGGCAAAACAACCATGACTTCAAAACTTTGAACACACACAGAGGAAACTTGATATTATTGTAATTCCTACAATAATATGTTCCTCCCTCATAATAATTTTCAGTAGCATCATGAAGGAATTCAACAATATAACTATCACATAAAGCATTCTTTTCATGATGCACAAGCATAGAATTTTTACTACTACCCACACAAGCAAAATTCTTATTATTTATAGTAGTGGGAGCAAACTAAACAAAATAACTATCATGAGATACTTTATTGATATAATCCATGTGAAAATAAAAATCATGATGAAAAATTTCATGGTTATCCTTATTCTTTATAGCATAAATGTCATCACAATAATCATCATAGATAGGAGGCATGATGTCATCGAAATAAATTTGCTCATCAAAACTTGGGGGACTAAAGATAACGTCTTCATCAAACATAGCATCCCCAAGCTTGTGGCTTTGCATATCATTAGCATCATGGATATTCAGAGAATTCATACTAACAATATTACTATCATGCTCATCATTCAATGAATTCACATTAAGCATTTTCATAAATTCTTCCTCTAGCAATTGAGCACAATTTTCCGAATCATCATTTTCACCAAAGCCATTATAGAGACGAAGGAAATGAGGCAACCTAAATTCCATTTTTTATAGTTTTCTTTTATAAAACCAAACTAGTGAAAAAAAAGAAACTAAAAGATTTAATTGCAAGATCTAAATATATACCTTCAAGCACTCACCTTCCTGGCAACGGTGCTAGAAAAGAGCTTGATGTTTACTACAAAACTTTATTCTTGTAGACTATGTTGGGCCTCCAAGCACAAAGTTTTGTAGGGCAGTAGCAATTTTTTTCTCAAGTGGATGACCTAAGGTTTATCAATCCGTGGGAGGTATAAGATGAAGATGGTATCTCTCAAACAACCCTACAGTCAAATACAAAAAATCCCTTGTGTGCCCAACATACCCAATACAATGGCAAATTGTATAGGTGCACTAGTTCGACGAAGAGATGATGACACAAGTATAGTATGGTTACTATATATAGGTTTTTGTAATATGAAAATATAAAAAAGCAAGGTAGCAAGTGTAAAACAGCGAGCAAAACATTGTACAAATTCTTGGTAATAAGGCCTAGGGTTCATACTTTCACTAGTGCAATCTCTCAACAATGCTAACATAATAGAATCATATGATCATCACTCAACGTGCAACAAAGGATCACTCCAAAGTTCCTATCTAGAGGAAAACACTAAGATGAAATTGGTGTAGGTAGTAGAACCACCTCAAAGTTATTCTTTCTAATCAATATTTTGAGCTATTCCTATAATTGTCACAAACAACCCTAGAGTTCGTACAAGAATAACACCCATGATACACATCAATCAACCATGATGTCACCTAGATACTCAAATGTCACCTCATGTATCCATGGGTAAATTATGTGACATGCATCAAACAATTTTAGATCCATCATATTCAATCCAACACAAAGAACTTCAAGGATCACCCCAAGATTTCTATCGGAGAACATAGTATGAAAATGTGCAATCAACCCCTATGCATAGATCCCCAAGGTCACATGAATCCGCAAGTTGATGTCATAACATATATCAAGTGAATCACTTGAATACCTCGATGTCACTACGGGTATCCATATGCAAGACATACATCAAGTGTTCTCAAACCAAAATATTCAATCCAACATAACGAGATCTTAAAGGGAAGGATTCAATTCATCACATGGCCCGTGATACATCATATGATCCAACTAGATTAACAAGGCACGTGATACATCAAGATCGTGCCATCTCAAGAACACGAGAGATGGAGAGATTGAACACATAGCTACTAGTACATACCCTCAGCCCCGATGGTGAACTACTCCCTCCTCGTCGACCTCCACCGGGATGATGAAGATGGCCACTAGAAATGATTTTCCCTCTTCAGAAGGGTACTAGAAAGGCCCGAGATGATTTTTTTTCGTTGATACAGAGAGTTGCTGAAAATGCGTTATATCGACTAGAGGGGGGTGAATAGGAGATTTTTAGAATTTCATCACTGAGGAAATTCCTTTTGAGTAAATTCCTCACTGATGACTAACTCACAGCGGAAACAATAAAGGATCAGAAGTGCAAAGTTTCACAATAGCAGTTTTTTCAGAGTGAGGAATGTGGAAACAGATTGCACAGTGAGCAGGCACGCAGAATACAGATGAGGATTAACTGACGTGAAGAATTTGGGGTTGAGGAAATTCAGAGAAAGTCTTCAGCAAATTCTTCAAACAGTAGCAGTGAAAGTCATCAACACATAATACGAGGAAAGTAAGGAGTTGAGGAATTAGAACCTGTTTCTCAGTGAAGACAGTCGTTGATGACCCAGTTCCAACTGCTGTGACAGTCGTACATCTGGTTTGGAGCGCCTTGGTATTGAAACCAAAGGACACACAGTCCCTACCATGTTCTCCTTGGGCTAAGAACACACAGTCCTCGCCCAACACTCGTGGTAAGTCTTTAGGGCAGACTTCCAAACCCTCACAAACGTGGTCACCCGGCGATCCACAATTGACTGCTGGAAAGCTCTAGACCATGACGCCTAACCGTCTGGAGGATGCACAGTCCTCAAAGGTAAAAGGCTTCAGTCCCACACAGGAACAACTTCTTCAGTGATGCTCAATCACTAGGTTTGGTTTGTGGTTTCGGTGTATGGGGTATTTCCTCACTGATGAATTACTCTCGAAGACTTTGAGGAATTGGGTTGCTCTTATGACAAGTGTCAGATTCTAACGGAGCAGCCAACTGGCTAATGGTTGTGGGGGGTGGCTATTTATAGCCTGGGAGCATCCCGACATGATTTGACACTAATGCCCTTAAATAATATGACCGTTGGAGTGGATAAGACCAATGACTTGGCGTGGCTATCGAACGGTCGGAACCCTCAACTGTGAGAGTCCTCATGTCACTCGTATTCCTCACTTGAGGCTTTTGATAGGATTAGGCTTGGGTTGAGCATCATGAGGAAATTCATTCCAAAGTGTAACTTCGACCCCCTTTAACAGTACGGTGTTCCTATTACTCAAATGCGAAGAAAATAAAACAGAAAGAGTAAGTCTTCATGCTTCAAATTCTTCAAAGTGATTTTCTTCAGGACACACCGAATTCCTCAATTTCAGTATCTTCATGAGGAATATCAATTTCATCGCAGATTCCTCGCGATTCATTTCTTCAGCTTCAGACCAATTTCTTCAACCAAAGATATATATATATTTTAGGGGTCGATATTCTTCAAATATCTCAAACTCCTCAATGACTTATAGATCCTGTGTACACTCATAAACACATTAGATACTTAACCTATAAGTCTTCAAACCACCAAAATCACTAAGGGGCACTAGATGCACTTACAATCTCCCCATTTTTGGTGGTTGATGACAATTAGGTTAAGTCTTCAACAGGGATCAAAAATATGAAGTGTAAATACTCATTTGAGGAATTTGAAATCAAGATTCACAGAGACTCCCCCTGAAGATGTGCATATCATGAGGATTTTGCTTTTCACAGTAAATGCACATTGATGATTTATATCATGGAGATCTCCCCCTGAGTCTTGTAAATCATGCATACATGTAACATATCATATGAAGAAAATGAAAATGCATGATGACAAATGGTATCTGACTAATTCCAGCATGCGTGCATTAGAACTTGAGGAATAAGCATGCGAAGAAAAACGTTCAAAAGCATCAGAGTACCATCGGGCTTAAGTTACAACTCATTACATAAAAACTTCAGAAGAGCCAAGAGTTTGTAACTTAAATATAGTTCATAAGCCCTAAAAATATCCCGCTTGAAGACTAACTCTCAAGTTTCTCCCCCTTTGTCATCAAGTGACAAAAAGGGACAAACCGAGGACTAACGCCCGAGAAGACTTCACTTCTTGGCGGTTGAGGAAGAGCCGTGACGCTTCTTGGGAGTAGTCTTCTTCCTTGGACCGGTAGCAGTGTCGAGCTGTTCTTCATCAGTTTCAGCAGTGCAAAATGAAGAAAAGGAGTTGTCTTCAAGGTCTGGAACTGGAATGGGCCTGAACTTCTTCTTGCGAGGCCACGACCAGTCAAAGTCTCGCTCAAGGTCCATTTCTTCAAGCTCAGTCTGAGTCTTCAGATGTGCAAGTGTAGCCCAGGTGCGATCAAAAACCTCATGCAGATAGTGATGGTTGAGCTTCACGGAGTTCTGTATTTCAGTGAGGGTTTTCACAATGGCGCCAAACTGGCGTTTGACCCACTTGTGATTGCGATGCACCTTCTGGTGAAGACTGAGGAGGAGCTCTCTTGTATTCATCACTCGAGGAGGAACGGGGCTTGCCGGACGAGTCTCAGTATCATCCCATGAAGAATAAGCTTTTGGCTCTCTGAATTGGCCATCAAGGGGCCTGCTGCCTTCTTCAATCACTGATTTGCCTTTTCCTTCAATGGGCTCGAAAGTCTTCTTGTTGACCCGGATAGGAGGCATATAACCAACATGGTTTTGGCACTCAGCGAGAAAGTTGATGCCTGTCCTTGTCCTGATGAATCTCATGATCCATGGGGCATATATCTTGTGATCAAAAGGACACATAGCATTGTCGGCCAAAGTCCTCAAGAAGAAATCATGGATGTTGATAGGAATACCATGGATGATGTTGAAGAAGATGTTCTTCATGAGGCCTACGACATCTTCTTCATCATCATGGCCTTTGATCGGTGCGAGCACACTGCAGAGGATTCTGTAGACAGACCTGGGTGTATACTTGAGCTCGTGGACGAGGAATGTTTTTCTCGATGATTTTCCTTCAGCCAAATGCTTCATGAGGACTTCCATCATCCCATTGGGCAGCTCACGCTCACCATAAAGCTTCACAGCCTCATCTGAGGGAAATGGTACAGGCAGTTCACGGAGAAGCTCAGTAGCAGGAGCCTTGTAGTGACTGTTTTGTGTCATCCAGTCAAACACCCAAGTGTTAATGTCTTCAGGGTTGCCAGAGATGTGAAGAGTGGCATAGAACTGAAGAATTAGCTCGCTGTTCCAGTCAGAGATGTCGGAGCACATTGGCAGTAAACCAGCATCATGGAGTACATTGAGGACTGGCTCTAAGCACGGTATAGCTTCAAGTTCAACGTGAGGAATATGCCTGTGCTGGAATATCTTGTTTCTTCCACACAGCACAGAGGCATAGTAATTCATCTGCGTCCTAGTCCAAAACTTCAGATGCCTCATTTGAGGCTTGTCATAGGGGTTCTCTCCAATGAAGTACATGTGTTCTTCAAAGAAATTCTCCTTTTGAAACTTTGGACGCTTGGAGAATGGCTGACGCTGAACTGGTTGAAGATTTTGCTGAGGAACAGGAGGGGAGACAACAATTGCAGTCTCGGGGTTGAGCACGACGAATGCATTGTCTTGGTGAGGTGCATTTTCCTCAGGGTGAGGAATTTTAGCAGCTAGGACTTCAGGCTGAGGAGATGGTTCTGGCTGGGCGTCAGGCTGAGGGGCTTGCTCTAGCTGTGCATCAGGCTGATGGGCTTGCTCTCGCTGTGCATCAGGCTGAGGAATAGTTTCATCTTGCTCAGCTGGAGGAGTTGGGTCAGCCTGTTCCTCATCGTGAAGATTTTGCTCAGAGCTTTGAATTTCATCAGCTTGAGGATTTTCAGTTTGTTCTTCCTCAACTGACTTGGTGGTAGAGGCAGTTTCTTCAGCTGGTGCAGCTGATCCTTGAGCAGTGTCTTTCTGAGAAATGAAGGGCTGAGGACTGTCGTCAATACGAATTTCTTCGTCGGTGTGTTCCTTAGTGGCAGCATCCTTCATTTCCTTATATGTCCCTTTTGCTTGATCATCAAGGATGACCATTTCATAAGAAGGAGCGACATTTAGGGGCACAGGGTCCAGAGGAGCAGTTTCTTCAAGTGCTTTGAGGCTCTTGGCCTCTGTTTCTTCTTCTGCTGAGGAGGCCTTTCTCTTTTTGGCTTCCTTCTCAGCAGCCCTGGTTTTCTTCACGTCTGATGCAAACGGAGTCATCTTCTTCACCTTTGAAGCTTTTGGGGAAGGGGTTCTCTCGACAGATTCTTCAACTGATTTTGAGGAACCAGCTGGAGCCGAGTCATCAGCTTGCTTTGATGAAGCAGTTGGGTCAGGGGCAGTCTCATCAGCTGCAGCAGATTCATCAGCTAGAGCTTCCATGATGATTTCTTCAATAGCCGGTACATCTGCACGGCTTTCTTGGTGGATTTCCTCAGCTTGAGGAGATTCATCTGCTGGCTCCTCAATCAAGGGCTGAGAAGTTGGTGCTGGAGGTGCAGCCTTCTTGTTGTAGTCATCAACAGCTTTAGTGGCCAGCTTGATGAAATTGCTCTTGAGACTCTTACGATCTTACAGCTTGGAGTACTTGTCAGTCAAATTCTTCAGCTCTGCCTGTGTTGATACCAGTGCATCAAGCGTCAAGCTGAGGAGATTCTGCTTGAGGAATTTCTCCTTTTTAAGCTTTGCTACCTTGGCCTGCTTGGCCTGCTGTTCTTTCCACTTGGCTTCATTGATGAAAGTGGCCACCATGTGGCTGATGCCAGGGGGAAGTTTCAAATCATCAAGCAGAGTGTTTGGGTCCTCATACCAGATGTTGATGTAGTCAAGGAGGACCTTGGGGTCCATGGCCAGAGGGATGGCACTGCCTGATGCTTGAGCTACTCTTTCCTGCTTGTTTCTGATGATGGCTTGCAGGGTTTGATCATCATATTCATCACTGCCCTCTAATGCAGACGGGACGGTGATGATTTTGCTGGGGCTCGGCAGAGTTGCTCGTTCAGCAGACACCTGAGTCTTCACAGGAGGTGGTGAAGACTTTGTCTCCGAGCTGGTTGCAGCTGGGAGTGAGGAGCTGGAGTTGGCGGTCATAGGCTTCATGACTTGCTTCTGTACTGGTGTCTCTTGAGGCTTTGGTGGTGGTGCTGAGGATTTTGGAGCTGAGGAGATTGGCGCTGAGGGTTTTGTAACTGATGCCAGAGCAGACTTCTCTTGAGGCTTTGGAGCCCTTGGCTTTGACGGCACGGAGTGTGGTTGAGGAATTGCTGAACCAGAGGTCTCAGCGGCAGAGGAAGTAGCTGCAGCTGAGGATTCATTGAATTTCCTCACTGCAGCTTCTGCCTGCTTCTTGAGCTTAGCCAGATGCTTTTCCTTCTCATCTGGATAGTCATCAAGGGTCTTGAGGCTTGAGGGATGTGCTACTTGATGAGCCTCAAGTGGGGCCCATTTTCTAGGGGGCTTCAGAGCGAATTTCTTCGCATACTTGGCAGTCACAAACATGTATTCTTTCCATTCCTTCGCCCATCGGCGTTCTATCTTCTGCAGCCGGATCTTTCTCTTGGCCATTGTCTCATTTTCATCAGGTGTGCAATAGTCCAAGTAAATATCCTCAGGGATATCCACAGCTGTGTTTTGCTCAAGTTTCTTTCCTCCCTTCTGTTTTCTGTCATCCTCCATTTTCTTCAGCTGAGGATTTTGCTGATGAGATTGAACTCTTGAGGATTCTGATGAGACTTGAAGATTTTCTTCCAGAAACGCTGCAAATGAGTTAATGTGATGAGAACCGAGAGATTCATCAGCTGACATGTGTGTACCTGTGAACAGAGTATAGTTGCGAGGAATTTGGAGAGGTCATATGCGTTCTCAGATTTGAAAAAATGAAAAAGTTTGACAGTTGAGGAATTTAACCAGTGGTTGAGGAATTTGCCTAAGCATACTGTTCTTGGGTTCCAGAGTTGTACAGATCCGAAAATTCGCACAACTGAGGAATCTCGTGAAAATCTTAGATGCTTAGTATAGTTCATCAATGATGTGGTGATAGGCAGTGTTTGATGAATCAAGTGCTTATCGATTCTTGAGGAAAAACAGATTTCACATAGAAGATGTAAAATTGTAGATCTAACTTGTGGTAAAAATGGGATTTTATTTACCCTTGAAGGAGCACACGAAGAACACAGAGAAGTTGTGTGGAGAGGCTCTTCGGTCGCGTGTCCAATGCGCCCTAACCCGGCGACAGAGGACGTCTACGGCGGCGGCGGACGAAGATGGTCCGACTCCGGCGTGGTTCCGGTGACGGAGAAGTCGAGGCAGTGAAGCTCTTCCTCACCGGCGACGAGACTACCAGCGATGGCGCTAGGGTTCGGTGGTGTTTGCTGTAGCAGGAGAGCGATGGAGCGAAGAAGAGTTTGCCGAGGGGGATAGGGACATATTTATAGCCAGACAGTTATTGTTGGCGCGAAGATTTTGGACCAAACAGCTCCTGCCTCTACGTCTCCGCATGACACGTGTAGTTCCCGAACAAGGCGGCGGAGATAGTGGAGATCGTGGTTATCCGATCGTGAGAAGTGGGGTTCAGTTACTGTCCATTAAAGAAACAATTTTTGAAGATTTGAGGATTTTCGTTACAAAATCATCAGCTGACAAGGACGCAGTGAGGATTTTGAACAAAGTTTCAAGTAGAACGCATATGAAGAATTGAATGGACTGGATGAGTATAGCATAGAGGGAAAGTAGGGTCCAATCACATTCACTTAGCAGAAATATCAACTTGAAGAAATAGCTATAAGTGAATGCCGTTGAGGACTTGAAATCACAGTCTATCTAGTCAAATGAAAGTCATCAAGTGTTTTTGAAGATTTTGTGATAAATCATCACAATGAAGAACAGCTGTTTTGAAGAAAAACACATTTTGAGGAAATGAAACTTTTGAAGAAAATCAACTTGAGGAATTTCACATTGGGCGGTGGCGTGACCCACCATATAAGAATGTTGATTACAGACGCCGCGTACAATTGTCGTAGGGCCCTGAGAATCAATTTCTTCGTTGATTTCTTCACATTCAGAGTGAAATTCTTCATCAGTTGAAGAAAATCGATTCATCATGTGTTGCACATCTAAGTCATCAATTTTGCATAAGTGTTAGGATGTGTGCATGTTTTTACAAAACATTTGAAGATTCTAAGATATTTAGCTCACACCGCAACTTGCAAAACCTTTTCTCATCCAAGGGCTTAGTGTAAATATCTGCCAGTTGATCATCAGTCTTCACATGGTCGATGAGGATATTGCCCTTGAGGACATGGTCCCGAAGAAAATGATGACGAATCTAGATGTGCTTGGTCTTCGAGTGCTGTACTGGGTTGTATGCAATCTTGATTGCACTCTCATTGTCACAGTAGAGAGGCACATTCTTCATGTTGATGCCGTGGTCCTTGAGGGTTTGCTTCATCCATAGTAATTGAGCACAACATGAACCAGCAGCAATGTACTCAGCTTCGGCAGTGGAGAGTGATACGCAGTTCTGCTTCTTTGAGGACCAGCAAACTAGTGATCTTCCGAGGAAATGGCATGTGCCAGAGGTTGACTTGCGATCCACACGGTCACCAGCATAGTCAGAATCAGAATACCCTACCAGATGAAGATTTGAGCCCTTGGGATACCATAATCCTAGTGTTGGCGTGTGAGCTAAGTATCGAAGAATATGCTTCACAGCCTTATGGTGTGATTCCTTCGGTTTTGCTTGAAAACATGCACACATGCAAACACTAAGCATTATATCTGGCCTAGATGCACATAGATACAATAAAGAACCAATCATAGAACGATATACGTGCTGATCGAAATCTTTACCATTTTCATCAGTGCCGAGGTGGCCGTTGGTAGGCATTGGAGTCTTGGCACCTTTGCATTCATGCATGTCGAATTTCCTCAGAACATCTTTGAGGTATTTCTCCTGTGTTATGAAGATTCCATTGCTTTGTTGACGAATTTGAAGACCTAAGAAGAATTTCAGCTCCCCCATCATGGACATCTGATATTCTTCACTCATCATGTAAGCAAATTCATCACTGTATCGTTTGTCAGTACAGCCAAATATGATATCATCGACATATATTTGACACACAAATAGCTCATTATCATAGGATTTAGTGAAAAGAGTTGGATCAAGTGAACCAGGTTTGAAGCCTTTCTTCATGTGGAATTCCTTCAATGTATCATACCATGCCCGAGGGGCTTGCTTGAGACCATAAAGAGCCTTTTTGAGTCTGAAGACTTTGTCTGGATTCTTTGGATCCTCAAAACCTGGGGGCTGAGCAACATATACTTCTTCCTCAAGCTTACCATTGAGGAATGCACTTTTCACATCCATTTGATATAAGATGATGTTATGATGATTAGCATAAGAAAGTAGTATTCGAATAGCTTCAAGTCTAGCAACAGGTGCAAAAGTTTCATCGAAATCTATTCCTTCAACCTGGGTGTAGCCTTGGGCTACAAGTCGTGCCTTGTTCCTCACCACTTGACCGTCCTCATCTTGCTTGTTTTGGAAAATCCACTTGGTGCCGATGATGTTGTGCTTGCGAGGATCTGGTCGTTTGACGAGCTCCAATATGTCATTCAGCTTGAATTGAAGAAGTTCGTCTTGCATAGCTTGGATCCACTCCGGTTCCAGAAAAGCCTCGGCAACTTTTGAGGGTTCTGTGATGGATACAAAGGAAAAATGCCCACAAAAGTTAACTAAGTGTGAAGCTTTTGAGCGAGTGAGAGGACCCGGCGCGTTGATGTCGTTGAGGATTTTGTCAAGTTCTACTTCATTTGCAATCCTCGGATGAGCTGGTTGAGGATTTCGTCTGGGCTGAGGAAGTGGTTCAGGTGCAATTTCCTCAGGAGCATCTTCTTGATTTTCATCGGTGATGGGGATCGTTTCTTCACCAATTTCCTTAGTGGGGACAATGTCTTCAGTAGGTTTGAGCTTTATTGCTTCCTCAGGAGACAGCTTATCTGGATCAGAAGGCAATTGCTCTCTTTGCGAGCCATTAGTTTCATCGAACCGCACATCTACAGTCTCAACAACTTTGTTGTGATAGTTGTTGAAGACTCTGTAAGTGTGCGAGTCCTTTCCATAACCGAGCATAAAACCTTCATGTGCCTTAGGTGCAAATTTTGAGCTATGGTGAGGATCTCTAATCCAGCATTTTGCACCGAAGACTTTGAAATAACTTACATTGGGTTTCTTGTCAGTGAGGAGTTCATGTGAGGTTTTCTTGAGGAATTTGTGAAGATATACCCTGTTGATGATATGGCATGCAGTGTTGATTGCTTCAGGCCAAAAGCAACGAGGAGTCTGATATTCTTCAAGCATAGTTCTTGCCATTTCAACCAGAGTCCTGTTCTTCCTTTCGACGACACCATTCTGCTGAGTAGTATAAGGAGAAGATAATTCGTGAGTAATACCAAGTTCATCAAGATAATCATCAAGACCAGTGTTTTTGAACTCGGTTCCATTATCACTCATGATATGTTTGATCTTGATGCCAAAGTTCGTCGAGGCCCTTGAAGAAAATCGTTTGAAGATTTCTTGCACTTCAGTTTTATACACTATGATATGCACCCAAGTATATATCTAGAATAATCATCAACTATGACGAAGCCATATAAAGATGCTGCATTGGTTAGTGTGGCATAGTGAGTAGGTCCAAATAGATCCATATGAAGCAATTTGAATGGACGTGTAGTGGTCATGATGGTTTTGGAGGGATGCTTGGATGTGGTCATTTTCCCAGATTCACAAGCACCGCAGAGATGATCCTTGAGGAATTTGACTGATTCGATGCCGATGACATGCTTCTTCTTCGCGAGCGTGTGCAAATTCCTCATGCCTGCATGACCTAGTCTTCGGTGCCACAACCATCCTTCTGAGGTTTTTGCTAGTAAGCAAGTGGCTGGTTGAGGACCTGTAAAGAAATCAACAATGTACAAATCCCCTCTTCTTACACCTTCGAAGACTTTGGATCTGTCAGATTCCATGATGACTACACATCTATATCTACCAAAGATAACAATCATATCAAGATCACAAAGCATCGAGACAGACATGAGGTTAAAACCAAGGGATTCAACAAGCATCACTTTGTCCATATGCCTATCCTTGGAAATAGCCACTTTGCCAAGTCCCAATACCTTGCTTTTACCTTTGTCAGCATATGTGATTTGCTTCAGAGGTGATGGAGTTAGTGGCATATTCATCAGTAAACTTTTATCACCAGTCATGTGATGTGTGCATCCACTATCAAGAACCCACTCAGTATTCTTGGGTTTGTCATCCTGCAGATGAATTAGTACAGCTTACCATCTCATATGCTTCAGATTTGAAGAATATGATACTGATTTCATCAGATAAGAATTTCATCATAACAAAAATATAAGGACGTGTGAAATATTTCTATTTCATCAATCATTAGCTTGCATCCTATCAAGCATTTCCTCAGGTCTCCAGCAAATTCTTCAGATGATGATTTTCATCTGGAGACCTGACCTGTAGAAGTGATTAGTTCAATTGCTTCACCACCCACATGTGAAGGGGTGGCAAAGCATTCATCATCCTGCGAGCACCATATGAGAAAGGTGGCATTGAAGCCAATGCACTTCTCTTAACAGTAGGGGGGTTAAAGTACTCATATGAATATGCAGAGAACTGGTTTGAGGATTTATGAACATAATGATTTGAGGAGTAACGCTCATATTCATATTCCTTGTAGTTTCCCTGCATGTTAGACGCATTAGCACGGGTACGAGCATAGTTTTGACCAGTTGAGGATTTTGATCCTCTTGAAGACTTTGGTCCTCCTGAGGAATTTGATCTGGGGTTCGGATTCTTCAGTGGTGGTGTCAAGAGGATATTCACCTGAAGATTTTCAAGACAGCTTTTGGGAACCCAGATTTTCCTCAAGGGAGGGTCATTCCTGCAGTTAGTTCCAACATATCGAGCAAATACTTCACCAGATTGATTTTTGAACAGTTTATAGTTGGAGTCAAATGACTCATCTGAGGAATAGGATAATTCACATGAAAAGCCAGTTAGATTAGATGGATCAAAAGGAGGCCCAGTAGCACCAACCCATGAGGTTTTGGGATACTGCTCAGGTTTCCAATAAGATCCATCAGCATTTAATTTCCTCTCAAAGGCAATTCCTTCTTTCCTCGGGTTCCTGTTCAAGATCAGCTTTTTGAGCACATCACAAAGGGTTTGATGTCCTTTGAGGCTTTTGTATATGCCTGTCACATACAATTCCTTCAACCCTGCATTTTCATCAGTAACATTTGTGTTTTCCTCAAGTGAGGAAATAGACACAACAGGTGCAGTTGAAGAATTTGTAGCAATAGTAGCATTTGATGATTCTGGTGAGGAATTAGCAGTTTCGCGTTCAATGCATTTAAGACATGGAGGAATGAATTCAACTTGACCAGCACTGATCTGTTGAGCTAGTAATGAATCATTTTCCATACGAAGATCATCATGAGACATCCTCAGCTTCTCAAGATCAAGCTTCCTTTGATGAAATTCATAGGAAAGCTTCTCATGATCAGTGAGGAGTGTATCATAACGATCCTGAAGATTATCAAATCTAGACTGAAGACTTTTCACATCTTCAGTGAGGATTTGGGTAAGGTTCATTTCATCATTCAACAGATCATCACTTTTATCTAGCAGTTTCTGAAGCTTTTCCAGGGCAGTTTGTTGTTTAGTGGCAATGATAGCAATTTTACTGTAACTGGGTTTCTTATAATCATCAGGTTCACGGTCACTTGAATCAGAGGAGGAGGCATTATTTGGTACCTTTGAACCTTTTGCCATGAAGCAATAGGTTGGAGTGAAGTCATCAGCATAGTCATTAGTGTGGATGGTGCAATCATTTTCTTCAAGATTGAAGATTGACTTGCTGACGAAAGTGGTTGCCAGTGCAAGACCAGCTTGTCCGGATTCTGAATCTTCATCAGAACCCTCTTCTTCATCACCTTCCTTTGATTCTGCCTCTCAGTCCATTTCCTTGCCAATGAGTGCCCGAGCATTTCTGAAACTAGTCTTCTTGTGCGATGAGGGCTTTGAAGATGAGGATTTTGAAGATTTCTTCTTCTTCTTCGAGTCATCAGAACTGTCATCCTTGTATTTCTTCTTCTTTGATTCCTTTCCCCAACGGGGACAATCAGCAATGTAATGACCTGATTTCTTGCACTTGTGGCAGGTTCGTTTCTTGTAGTCCTCAGATGAAGATTCTAATTTCCTCGTGTCTCTTCTTGAAGATTTACCAAACTGTCCACGTCGTGTAAATCTCTGGAATTTCCTCACGAGCATTGCAAGCTCCTGTCCAAATTCTTCAGGGTCACCAATGATGTCATCTGTGTCTTCTTCTTCAGATGAGGAAATTTCTCTAGCCTTCAGTGCACGTGGTCTGGAATAGCTTGGTCCATATAGATCTTTCTTTTCTTCTAGCTGGAATTCATGAGTATTTAGCTTTTCGAGTATATCAGCTGGATCAAGCATCTTGTAGTCTGGTCTTTCTTGAATCATCACAACTAAAGTATCAAATGAAGAATCCAAAGATCTCAGCAGTTTCTTAACAACTTCGTGATCAGTGATGTCTCGAGCTCCCAGTGCTTGCAGTTCATTTGATATGTCAGTGCGGCGATCAAAGGTATCTTGACAGCTTTCATTGTCATGTCTCTTGAAGCGATTGAAGAGATTGCGAAGAATATCAACACGAGAGTCACGCTGGGTTGATACTCCTTCATTTACTTTGCACAGTCTCTCCCAGATCAGTGTTGCAGAGCCCAAAGCACTTACTCTTCCAAACTGGCCTGGGCTTAGATGGCCACAGATGATATTCTTCGCTTGAGAATCAAGTTGCTTGAATTTCTTCACATCAGCAGCAGAGACACTAGCAGAGATGATGGGGACGCCATGTTCCACAATATACCAGAGATCATTATCAATAGCTTGTAGATGCATTTGCATTTTGTTCTTCCAGAAGGGAAAGTTCTTTCCTTCGAAGGTAGGACATGCTGCAGTCACCTTAAACATGCCTGCAGTCGACATAACTAAAACTCCAGGTGGTTAAACCAAAATCACACAAAACAAGGGAGTACCTTGCTCTGATACCAATTGAAAGTGCGTTATATCGACTAGAGGGGGTGAATAGGAGATTTTTAGAATTTCATCACTGAGGAAATTCCTCACTGATGACTAACTCATAGCGGAAACAGTAAAGGATCAGAAGTGCAAAGTTTCACAACAGCGGTTTTTCAGAGTGAGGAATGTGAAAACAGATTGCACAGTGAGCAGGCACGCAGAATACAGATGAGGATTAACTGACGTGAAGAATTTAGGGTTGAGGAATTTTAGAGAAAGTCTTCAGCAAATTCTTCAAACAGTAGCAGTGGAAGTCATCAACACATAATACAAGGAAAGTAAGGAGTTGAGGAATTAGAACCCATTTCTCAGTGAAGACAATCGTTGATGACCCAGTTCCAACTGCTGTGACAGTCGTACATCTGGTTTGGAGCGGCTTGGTATTGAAACCAAAGGACACACAGTCCCGGGACACACAGTCCCTACCGTGTTCTCCTTGGGCTAAGAACACACAGTCCTCGCCCAACACTCGTGGTAAGTCTTCAGGGCAGACTTCCAAACCCTCACAAACTTGGTCACCCGACGATCCACAATCGACTGCTGGAAAGCTCTAGAACATGACGCCTAACCGTCTGGAGGATGCACAGTCCTCAAAGGTAAAAGGCTTCAGTCCCACACAGGAACAACTTCTTCAGTGATGCTCAATCACTAGGTTTGGTTTGTGGTTTCGGTGTATGGGGTATTTCCTCACTGATGAATTACTCTCGAAGACTTTGAGGAATTGGGTTGCTCTTATGACAAGTATCAGATTCTAACGGAGCAGCCAACCGGCTAATGGTTGTGGGGGTGGCTATTTATAGCCTGGGAGCATCCCGACATGATTTGACACTAATGCCCTTAAATAATATGACTGTTGGAGTGGATAAGACCAATGACTTGGCGTGGCTATCGAAACGGTCGGAACCCTCAACTGTGAGAGTCCTCATGTCACTCGTATTCCTCACTTGAGGCTTTTGATAGGATTAGGCTTGGGTTGAGCATCATGAGGAAATTCATTCCAAAGTGTAACTTCGACCCCCTTTAACAGTACGGTGTTCCTATTACTCAAATGCGAAGAAAATAAAACAGAAAGAGTAAGTCTTCATGCTTCAAATTCTTCAAAGTGATTTTCTTCAGGACACACCGAATTCCTCAATTTCAGTATCTTCATGAGGAATATCAATTTCATCGCAGATTCCTCACGATTCATTTCTTCAGCTTCAGACCAATTTCTTCAACCAAAGATATATATATATTTTAGGGGTCGATATTCTTCAAATATCTCAAACTCCTCAATGACTTATAGATCCTGTGTACACTCATAAACACATTAGATACTTAACCTATAAGTCTTCAAACCACCAAAATCACTAAGGGGCACTAGATGCACTTACAGTTGCGGCAGCGGAGTGGAAGTTATCTCTTTATTTCTGGGGTTTCTGGCATATATAGGATTTTTCAGGGTTGGAATCACGCCAAACGGAGCCATACGGGCCCCGCAATCCATCAAGGCGTGGTCTAGCGGGCGCCCTGTTGGCTTGTGGCCCATAGGTGGCTCCCCTCCAGTGGTTATTTCCTCCAATATTGCTTATTTCCTCAAAACAATTATAAAGAAAAAGTTTCGGGCGGTTCCGAGAACTTTCATTTTCTGCACAAAAATAACACCATGGTAATTCTGTTGAAAACAACGTCAGCTTGGGTTAGTTTTAAATAAATGATGTGCATCAAAACCATATAAAAGTATTGTAAACATATGCAAACATGAGATGAATACTTCATAAATTATCGACACGTTGGAGACATATCAACCTCTATTTTCCCCTCCAAGTGTGAAGAAAGATCATCACCTAGGGTTTCACCCCTACAATAATTGGTTACAAAATATGTTTGAGTGGTTGAGTGCATCCGTCAAGCTATATAAGGATAACCACTTTTTTCTGTTTGATTACGTGAATTGGATGAGCCAAAATTTGTTTCTTTGCAAGGATGAAAGATGGTTGGGAGATAACGAGTTGAGTGTTTGGGTTAGCAATGATTGATGGATAAGGTTGGTGACTATTTTTACTGAATTGGTAAGATTAACCCTCCTAACTTGTAATTTTTTAAATACGAGGCAATCAAATATGCAATGAAAAATATTAATTCATTTAGCACACAAAGAGCCAATAAAGCGCATATATGCATACAAAATACCAGACAAGTAGTCATCATGAGCACACAAGCATAAAACCTACCACTTTTTATCACAAATATTCAACAAGGGCATAAACACATTAGAACACATGCCAACTAACTCACACACACACACAAACTGACGGGTAACCCGCTCCATCCATATTTTTTGCAGGGAAATTGTGAGTTTTACTCCTCGTTAATCGTGTTACAACCTACTAGTACATACCCCAAAACAAAATTTGAACATGTCACAACCAACAAACTATGTTCCCTCCGGTACAACCCAAATTATCTTGACTATGAACATCTCTATTTTGGTTTCCCTCGATTTTCAAAGGGATAAACTCACACAGGTCAATGTGTTTTGTGTATCTCCATATACACGACTAGTCCAGCGAGTGATCCATCATTACGTCAATTGTAGCTGAGCTATCAGATTGGATCACGATTGAAAACACCGACCATTGCATGCTTAGACAACACTTCCAAAATTAACTCTCTCAACACAATTACTGAAGAGAGAAGGTACTATTGCTCTCTAAGACTCCCACGAACCTTCCAACACGCTAGGATTCGAATCTGCCAACACGCTAGGATTCAAAGCTGCCGACAATCATGGTCGGCAGGATTCGAACCTGCCAATGCTCCAAATCGTGGCGCAAACATTTCTAACTCCAACACTCCAAAGCTAAGCATTACGGAATAACACTCTTGATTAAAATATTCAATGGTCTAAAACATTACATTCCTAACGCTAATACTCTAACGGTAAGCAAATATTGAAATAGCCGAGTAACAATGATCTGAGTTATAGAACAAAATTCATGGAATAACACTGTCATAATTAAAATATTCTATGGACTAAAATCATAAGCAACAAATATTCTATGGATTTGAATTTGCCCACGCGATTTTTAGTCATGCGTGATAACCACTCTGGCACGACCACTTTTATGTACAGTTAATGTTTTTAAGGTAGTAATACAGGCATATCCTATTTAGTGCCACACACATCGGTTACACGCAAAATTTGCTAACCGGCGTCTCCAGCGCTTTCCTGATGGGCCTACCCATCTGGAGATCCTGTATGTGTTTTAGTCAGTGAACTTTTTCCAAAACGATGATTTTTTTTGAAATCGGTGATTTTTTTTGAAAAGCGATGATTTTTTTTAAAAATCGATGAACTTTTTTGAAAATTTGTGAACATATTTTAAAATTTGTGAAGCTTTTCAAACTCGATGAACTATTTTAAAAAATTTGATGAACTTTTTTTTGAAAGCAATGATTTTTTTTTTGAATCTGTGAACTTTATGAAAATTTATGAACATATTTTAAAAATCGATGAACTTTTTTTCATAATCATTAAACTTTTTTCGTAAATTTGAACTTTTTAATATTCGGTGAACTTTTAAAAAGTTTTAATGGCCAATCACACTTTGCATGGGACGACACACAAGAAAGGCGCTGGTTTTTCCAGGTGGAGCTGAAGGCGCCACATAGGACCTCCAATAATATGTACTAGAGACTGGGGCGCCACCTGGTGGCGCCTCTTGAGGCTTGTCTGTGCGCACTTATCTCGTGTGTGACATATTCTACTGTCATGTTCGATCCTCAGTCTCACTAAGGTACATCAATATGGGCTTATGCTATAACATTAGGATTTTTTGCTCTGTTCGATGTAGCCATATAAAATATTAATTACAACCATCCTTTGATGAATCATTAAGAAAGAAAGAAAATCTGAATAAGCTTACAACAAATTCAATTTCAGTGTGTATATATGATATGTTGCTCTACTATCTACAAAATAGAGATGGAAAAGGTGGGGAGAGAGAGCTGCCATTAGTTGGAAACCTATATAAGAAAGGAAGGGAGGGACGAACAGGAGTGGGAATAATGAAGCTGAGTATAACTGGCCGCTGCTCGAGGTAGACTAAGGGCAGAGGTGAAGGCTGAAGACCTAGGAGCAGAAGAGTTACTGCTTCCCGTCGTCGAGCTAATACTACTTCCTGTCGTCGTCCTCATCCATCTCTACGTCTCCTCACTCCACACCACCTTGACAGTGACCTTTTTAGGGAAGAGATCTAGAGGAATTGGGATGGAATTCAGTTGACCTTAAGATATTCCGCAAAACAAAGTGTCAATGAATTTTTCAGAAAAAAATATGTACATCAAAGTAAGCAGACCTTCTAGAAAAAACATCATATACACGTACATGATGGTCACAAAAGTGGGAGTTTTATGTGAGAACGGAACCTCACAATCTATATCAAAAAGATATCTTAACTGGAAATTTAAGCAACACAACAAGATAACACTTGAGTGGTTATAATTACTTGGGAATTCAGATTCTTACTTTTCTTGTAAGACGTCCAATATCCTTAATTACTCAGAGCAAATTTAACTTAAACTAAATATCTACAAGTAAGTTCTGGTTGATTTATTTTACAGAAGTTCAGTTCTGCAAAAGTACCGAAGGAAAGGTCACAAGCTTTTAGCATTCTACAAAGGCCTATAGTTGGTCAGGTCTCTTCTAAAAGTGATGTCAAGTTACTCTAGAGGCAATGTTGAACTAATAAAATAAAATTTTGGATGAAAACACCAAATCAAGTTTTTTTAAGCAGAGGTAACCACAAGATTACACTATGGAAAGGTAAAGGAACATGTACGTCCAAATTAAGAGTTGAAGTTACGAAATAATAAACTAACTTAAGCTGTTACTGTTATTAAAACTTTTGTTGATAATTCTCTGGAGCTCCACTTACTGATGAGAATTTATTCATCCCACGTAGTAAAGTCTGAGTTGCATTAGCAGTATAGTCGACAAATGGTCGTCCCTCGTAAAATGATAACCTTGTTAGCTAAGTAGGTTGCCATGATGAAATGATGCTCAACAACAAATGCAGTTTTCTTTGCATGAAGGATGGATCTTTTGATGACCTTTGAGGCAACAATATGTTAAGAGATGCACTTGGTTCATCGATCAGATATATATCTGCAGGCTAAACAACAACTTCAAAGCTAGGATCCATAAGCTGTCAATATTAACATTCTTAGTATGAATAAACACAAGCATATAATTGACATGCTTGAAGTTATGTGCATACATGGACGACGAACCAAGTGAAGGCGAAAAATATGTAAAATACATAAAATATGCAAAATGCATATAGCCGGGCAAAGAGCAGTACATATGGATAGTAGGACATACATATAGTATCCATATAAACAATTTTACAAAAAATATTGGAAGTAGTATTAGATATATGCAAAAATAAAATGCCGTGAAGTCCTGAATCTTTTGAACACCATAGAACATGGAAACAATATATATATATATATATATATATATATATATATATATATATATATATATATATATATATATATATATATATATAATCCTCTAAAGAAAATCGATTTCATAAACCAACATCAACATAAACCAACATCGACTCTCTGCAGAAACTCCTTCAAAATCAGCACAGAGATCCTATTGCCACAATCCTACCCTCCCAAATGACGTGCCGAAGAATCCGATTAGCGACCCCAACACCATTTTATATCCAAATTTCGTTAGCTGACACACATCCACAAAATCCACCGGATTAGCATACACATTCAAAAAAGAAGAGAGTATTGCATTTGTTGTAGTTGAAAAGAGATCATAAGCATCCTAATAAGTTACCTAGAGATAATCTGATTGCATGTGTTTTAAACATCCATGTTGGCCCGTGTCTTGATCAGTACCTACCAGGAGTAGCCGCTAAGAAAAAGAAGTTATAAGCTCTATTCTAGCATCAAACCTAAACATGAACCTAAGCACTTGTAAACATAGACCTCAACTGCTCTATTCAAACATGCAGTCTGGATAAGCTCGAAAAACTAAACCCTATAGGTCCAAAACACTGCAGATTCAACCACTTGCTCTAATTTCTATGCTCTAGTTATTAAATTTTTTGTTAACAATTCACATTACCGATGACCACTTGCTTCCTCTATCCACTGTAAAACCTCTTCTACAGGACAACCGTTTCATGCTCTAATCGTACAAGACCAATCATATCAGAGGCCAAGAGTTTATTGCAATGCTAGCACTCGCAGAGGATAAAGTGAGCAGAATCTCATACCGTTACGCGAATGGATCAGTCGTTCATGGCCTGGGGGCCTGGATACAGGCTGCCACCCAACGCAGAGTTGAATGACCTACTTGAGCGCCGGCGAGGCCACCTCCATCGTCCACTTGTCATAGTACTTCTCTAGCGTGAAGACACACTTAGCACCGGGCCGTCGACCAGGCACGGCAGCGCACCGTGCAGGAACGCGTCGCCCTCCGACCTGATCCACGCGGCCACCGTCTCTTCTTTGTCGACAGCCTGCAACAGCATTCATCAGTAGCTGTAACTGAGATATATGCATAATGCTTAGCCTCATATCATATTGTCTGAAGATGCAGGTACCTTCTCCGACATGTACTTGAAGACCGTCTTCTTGTGTCCTCCTTCGTATATGTTGCACTGGGACACAATTTGCGAATGGAGGTATTGATTGATTCAGTAGAAATTGACGATCTCCTCCAGGAAAGTGTTGCCAGTTGCAAGCATTTGAATTTTGGAACAGTGCATTCAAATGAGCTACCTGAGCTTTGACACTGGCACAGACAACATATATTCCCTAGTCCCTGGTGTAGTTGTTGTAGAGGTGGACCTTGCCGAAGTGCAAGCGCGGGTGCCTCAGCCACGTGCCGCCGAAGAAGCAATGGTGGATGGTGACACTGATGCACCTGTCGTCGACGTGCGTCGGGTCTGCGTCGATGAGCATCGTCTTGTCATGCCTTGCAAAGTGGCATGTGCGCAAAAAATGCAGTCACATACAGGCACACATGTTCATCAACACAATTATCAAACGAAATGAGTGAAGAACTGAAGATTGCGCGATGCTGCACACAGAAATTCGACGACGGACACAGAACTAAAGATTCCAGAGTGGGTGACGGGAGGGGGACCTTGGAGGGAGGTGACGTGGTAGGTGGCGCCATGGAGGCCCCCGATGGCGTGGCGGCGAGCGCGCGGAGGGTGTGGTCCGCGTCGGCGTAGGGCATCCGCGGTTGCGGGGGGCGGCGGGCCTCCGTCGTCACCGTCCCTGGCCCCGTCTCCGTGTCCATGTCAGGGCACGGGAGGTAGGCTGCTCTGGCGGCAGTAGCTGGAGGAGGAGGAGGAGAGGGGGGGGGGGGGGGGGGGGGGGGGCGAGGGTCGGAGGAGGGAAGCAGCAGGAGCAGAGGGGATTGGGGGGCGACGGCGGTGGCAGGGATGCCGACGGGAATGGGCTAGGTTTTTTCTCGCGACGACAAGACGTTAAAACGAAACCAGAAAGCCACCCTCAGTCTATTGTGTCCACATTACATTCCCATTATTCAGAGGACAAGGCCACCTTTCAAATCATTCTCTCCCTAATAATAAAGCGGTGATCGCTTCTGTCGCCCGTCGTGCTACTTTTAAAAAAAACCCGACATTTTCTAAAATCAACCCGCAGTCTGAATATAAGTGAGAAAACGAATCGTTTTTTGAATGTTTTAGAAAACCCCTTGATGTTTCAGGTAATGAACCCGTAGTCCGGATTTAAGTAAGAAAACGAATTTTTTTTTGCGTTGTTCAGAAAACCCCCTGATGTTTCAGGTAATCAACCCGCCCTCTGTATTTTAACAAAAAAAACCCTAACTTTTGAGTTAATCAATCCAAATTTTATCTAAAACAAAATTATCCATATCTTTTAAACCGTAACTCCGATTTTAACATGTTATATATGAAATTTGATTAAAAAAATATGTAGAATCTAAATATGATGTTATTTTTAGCCGTTGAATACTTTTTAAATATTAGTTTTGATGCAAACTTAATCTATAGTGTACGATCCTTTTTTTTCTCTTTTTCCGACGACGACGATACGAATTGCAATAAACATCCATTAAACTAAAACCAAATTAAGAGAAAAAAAAACATCGTTAACCACACATGCACAACTTTGAAAAACCTCGTGGGAAGAAACAACATATATCTCATCTTATTCCGAGTGACTGTACATTCAAATGTGTTTTCGTTGTGTGAGCACTAAAGCCATCGTCGGCAACACAAATGTGATGCCATGTAAAAATATATTGCGTTCAGAGCGTATGTTATTTTCTCTTCCGTTGCGACGCACGGGCTCTTTCTTACCTACTAATAAAGCAAATAGTGCTTCTTCCGTACGTCATCTAAATTACCCTTAAAGTTGACTAAAATTACCCACCAATGCCACCTATAAGTCATAAAAAACGTTTCAAACAGGAAAATCTTTGGACTGCGCCGGCCCATGTAGGCACCTCCTATATTACGCTCTAGGCTTTAGAAAAAGATGCAGCATACCTGTTTGGGCCGGCCCATGCGTGGGTGCCTGTTTTTTTGTTTAGTTTTTTATTTTTCTTTTCAGTTCCATTTTGTTTTTCTACTTTAAATAATTTAGAACTTCAAACAACTTTTCTCAATTTTAAGAAACTACGAATTTTGAAATAAAATATAAAAAAACATTTTTTTTGAGAATTCAAAAACTATTCAGGAGTTTTGAAAAATGTTTGCATATAAAAAATGTTTAAACTTTGAGAAAATGTTCATAAAATAAAAAAGTCAACGATTTTAAACAAAAGTCCATGTAAAAATCTTAAAAACATTTCGTGCCTCTGTTTTTAGTCTCATTTTTTATTTTCATTTTTCTGTTTCATTTTTTAGTTTAAATAATTTAGAGCTTTGAAAAACTTTTGCAATTTATAAAATTGGGAATTTTGAACTAAAAGTTTGAAGAAAATATAAAATGTTTGTGAATTCAAAAAATGCTTAGGATTTTTGTAAAAATATTCGCATATTCAAAAAAATGTTCATAATTTTGAGAACAATATTGGTGAAAACAATAAAAGTCCATGATTTTGAAAAAAAGTTTGTTTGTTATTTTTTGAGTGCAATTAAAAAAATGTTTGCTAATTCAAAAAATCTTCATGCATTTCAAGAAATGTCCTAAAATTTTAAAGACATAATATGATCAGCACCATTGGATATTATTATTGTTTTTCTCCCGTTACAACGCACGGGTTCTTTTGCTAGTTGTTAGTAAAATTCAAGTTTATTAAAAAAAAAAAAAACAAGGCCACCATCCTTCACCGGTGTAACTTATCATCGAAGAGTATGGCGGCAGCAGAAGCCTCCTCCTCCCTCAATCCGCGGCGTCCCGACCTGCGCCGCCGGCAGCGCCGCCTCGTATTCGACCGCCGCTACGGATGGATGTACCCCCCCCCCCCCCCCCCCCCCTCTCTCTCTCATGGTTCTGCTCCCGTGGCGCTTTGGCTCACCCTCTCGTTTGCTTTCTTCTCCACCTCAGTTTCGATGAATGGACGGACCCGGCCGTCGCCGCCCTCTTCGGTGGCAGGGGAATGTTAGTATTCTCTCGTCGTCCGCCCGCAGTCAAGCACACTACGGCGGCCTTCTTCCCAGTCCTTAAATTTGATCCCCAATGCCCACGTGTACTGATTCTTTGCCCACTCCTGTGTTCCAGGTTCTGCATACTCCCGATGGCGCATTCCCTGATGAGCGCGGCTGCATCTTCGGTAAACAACTTTGCACAGATTAGAAACACGAGCGAGCTGATTTTTCAATGTTTTGTTGCGAATAGCTGAACCATAATTTATAATTTTGTTTAGTTGCTTGCTTAATTCGGGCTTTGATGGGCTAGAAGAACCCCAGGCCCCGTTTAGGATTCACCGCGTGACCTGATTGATTGATTGTTGAATGGTTTTGTTATTGTTTACAGTACTTGGTAGTTGGTAGGATCAGATAATCAGAGTTTTCAAATGTCATTACTAGTAGTTTCTTGTTTGGTGTTTACAGTCAACGTTTCACTTGGTTTGGAGATTTATTAGGATTATTATTAGGCGTCTGCTACGGATCAACCGACTGGAAATCAGTCGGGTCCTGGGCCGTTAGATCCCGTCGGCTGTTACCATTGGATCCGGTCAACAACGCAGCCGCCCCACTAGAGTGTTGCAGTGCAGCTCCGCCATCTCGAGACCAGCACAACGCCCCGTTGCATAGCAGCACCGCCACCCCACGGGCAGGTTCCGCTGTAGCTTCGCCGCTCCGGCGTGCAGCACCATGCCGTTGCACTACAACTCCGTTTCCACACCGACGCCGCTCCATTGTAGCCCCGACGGAGCTCCACTGCAGCCCCTGCGGCGCTACATTGCAACTCCATCATAGCATCAAACCCCCGACGACGCTCCATTGCATCAACACAGCCAAGGCCGTGCTCCATGGCAGCATTGGCTGCCGCCGGCGATGCTTCGCTGCAGCACCAACACCGGCGCGGCGGAGCCACATCGCAGCACCAGGGCCGTTGCATTCCATGCGGGTAGTCTTGTTAGCCGCCGCCGAACCCTTGCAGCAGAGCCGGCACCCCGCCCCCGAGTAGCACGAGCGAACATCTCTCTCCCACATCAAAAAAGCGGTGGTGACGAAAGGAGACGAGGGGGTGGCTGGTGCTTCTATGGAGCTGTTCAATGGCAAGGATTTTTAAGAGAGAGAAAGCGCTAGAGTTTTCATAGCTGGATCTTGTAGCTTCCATGACTGGATCATGAGAGGGGGGAAAATGTGTCTGGGGAACGAGATGGGAAAGGATAAGGATGGGCGGATGCCAGGGACGGGTGGTTACGCGGACGTGGCGGGAGTGCGCGTGCGGGGACACGTGTCATGAAAACGAGTCGGCTTAAGACGCGCTGGAATCAGTCGGTTGATTACAATCGTTTTCCTTATTATTATGCCCTCGTTTTGCTGTCTTGAGTATTTTGTATATCATTAGTAGCTCACAAGATTAGATTTAACATATACTACTACTATGTGGATTTCCTGAAAAGACATATGCTATGTCCACAAGAGATGAACCTATGGCTGCTTTCAAAATTATGTTTTAGTAAGTTAACAAAAGTGAAGTACACCAAGCACTTTTTAGTAATAGGTAGGTTGTCTTTCCTACAAAAGTAGGTTGCGTTGTGATATTGCCGTGTTTGTGAGCAGCTTCTCGTCCCTCGTGTCGCCCCCCGGGTGACCCAGGGGGAAACCCTAGCCATAGGTATTCGGCCCTCCTTCGTTTCTCCCTCTCCTTGCCAACGTCTGCAGCGCCGCCGGGCGAAGCCTGGTGTCGGTGCACTAGAGACTAGGGTCTCCTGTGCCCAGACTTGTGCATGGGCAGCAGCAACACACTTGGCGGCAGTACACGAAGGAGGACCGACGGGAAGATAAACCCCAGGCTCGCCAAGACCACACTCCACCAAAGGTGTGAAGAACCAACCCAGACTACAAGGCCCCGGCAAGCCCTCCTTGCCGGGAAGACCCACAAGGCCCCGACAAGCCCTCCTTGCCGGGAAGACTTGCAAGGCCCCGGCAAGCTCTCCTTGCTGGGAAGATGTCCGAGGCCCCGGCAAGCCATCTTTGCCGGGAAGATGGGTTAGGCCGCAGGCAAGGACGCCAGGCCGGCAGGCTCCCTTCGCCCGCCAGGTGTCCCTCCTGCCACAGTGCCACCGACCGCCACCACTCCAGCGCATCCCTCATGCGCCAACACAAAGCCCAGGTGTCAACACACTTGGGTACGTGTCGAAGCCACCTTGATGCGGGTCAGGGGACCAGACAAGGCATTTACTGCCCCTGACACCGCAGTAGATAGATAAGCGATGAACCCTGTTCACTATGCAGCCCGTGAGCACACTGTTGGTGACCCCTTTGCCTATAAAAGGAGGCCCAAAGCTCATTTCTAGGGGTGAGACCTTTTTGGGGTTTAGACTCTTTGATCACCAGCTAATTACTGTAGCAAATGACCCTACAGTAAGCACCTAATACAAAGAAAGCAGGAGTAGGGTTTTACGCGCCAAGCGGCCCGAACCTGGGTAAACGACCTTGTCGGTGCTGATTGCTAGTTCCGCTCTTGGCGCCACCTCTCTCCCTCCGCCGAACGATCAAGGGACCCTTAGAGTTTCCCATAGGTGTCGTTTTCCCGACATCTTTGGCGCGCCAGGTGGGGGGAAGAGGGTCGCGTTGATCCGACCTAGCCATCAGCGCACCAGCTTTTCTTCATCGCCATGGCCCCCAAGAAGAGGGGTGCTCCGGCGACCGACGCACCCGCACCCAGTGCTCCTACCCCGATGCGGATGGGGGAGGGTGCGGGCGCAGGACAAGGAGGCAGAGGTCCCGAACTTTCGCAACATTCTGGAGAGCAAAACTGGGCGAGTGGTATCATCCACGACCGCGACGACCATCCGCGCGCCGGTGCGTCGAAGAATGTAGTTGCGCAGCCTACGGGCGACGCGGCTACTTCGAAGGATGTGAGGATATCTTCCAAGACGACGACACGGACGGACCCGCCCCGACCTTCCCAGGGCGCGCGCGGCGGACCATGCCAAAGCGATGGCGATTCGCCACCCCCACCAAGGACTCCTGGGCCTCGTTCCCAGGACTCGCAGGGCCGACACACACGCTTTGGGACTGGCCAGCGGCTCACCATCGCGGGACATAGGGGGCGCTCCTTTTAACGTAGTTACAAGTAAGAGCCCCTCGCGGTCTTCGCACATATCGCCGCCGCCCACGCCGGCAGAAGCCCTGAAGCGAGCTCATCTGCTCTTGGACTTCTCTCCAACAGCGGAGAGGCTTGAGGAGTGGAGGGCCACCATCCAGAGCCTCGTCGCCCTCGCCAATGGGGACGGGCCCCAACAGGTGGGGACGTCGAAACGACCCTCCAGCAAGCGCGCCCACGACCGTACGGAGAAGACTGGAGCTGCCACCTCCATGGTGCACTCCCCCCACGGCGGCGGCAACAGGTTATCGTCTCTGACGATTCGACCGGGTCTTCCGACCCACGGACCCGCCGCGATCAACGTGACATTCTTCGCGAGCGGCGCAAGGAAGACACACATACTCTCATCGACCAACGACGAGAGACACGCCGTCAATCAGACAAGCGTGCCGGAGCCGCTGCGGACAGTCCGGCATCGGGGTACCCTGGCGACCTACCTTACGAGGTGGGCTGCCCGGCGTTTACTCGCGAGTTGCGACAAATCCAGTGGCCCAGCTCCCGTACCTTCAAGCCGGAGATCCCGGAGAAGTACGACGGCAAGACCCACCTGTCCGAGTTCCTAAGCATCTACACCATTGCGGTGCATGCTGCCGGGGACCGAGACGACAAGATATTGGCCAACTACTTACCGTTGGTACTCAAGCCCAACGTCTGGTCGTGGTTGATGCACCTACCCAAGAACTCCATTTCCTCCTGGAAGGAGCTGTGCCAGGACTTCGTTGGCGCCTTCACGGGCGGCCACCGGGCCCCTGTCCAAGAGAGTGACTTGCACATCATCCCCTAGAAGGAGGGTGAGACTCTACGCAAGTACATCCAGAGATTCAGCCGCAGACAACACAACATCCCGGATGTTCACCCAGCCGCCGTCATCAGCGCGTTCCATCAGAACGTGCGAAACCGGAAGATGCGTGAGGAGCTTGCGATGAACAAGGTCCGTGATGTCGCCGAGCTTTACGCCCTGGCGGACAAGTGTGCATGAGCAGAAGAAGGGAGAAGGCTTCCCGGCGAAGACGCCGGTGCAGAGACCGACTCCGAAGACGAAGATGCCGACGTCCCCACAAAAAAGGGGAAACAACGCACAAGAAGCGGAAGGGCAAAGCTGTGTTTGCCGTCAAGACATCCGGTAACGCCGACGCCTCCAAGAAGGCGAAGGCCGAGGTTCCCAGCAAGGATCTGCCGGGTGCGGCTCTTGCTAGGCCTTGGCGGCCGCCGATAAGCCGGAGGGCTCCGACGCCCAATACTGCAAGATCCACCGCACCAAGGGTCACGACCTCCAACACTGCCGACAAGTTGAACTACTTGTCGAGAAGCAGAGGGCGGAGTACCAAAGACGCGACAAGGAGAAGGCCCGAGACGGTGGCGAAGGATCAAGCGGGAAGAAGGGCGGCCAAGGGGGTCCCCCCGGCAAGTTCAAGAACAAGAGGGTTAAGCCCGTGCCGGCGCGGGAAAGAAAGGAGGAGGATGAGGACTGCCCAGACGACGATTCCAGCGACCACGAATTTCAAAAGGCAACAAATATGATGTGCCTTGATGGAGATGCATCGCTTCACTCTTCCCACCGCCAACTGAAGAAGTGGGCATGTGAGGTGAGTGCGACGGAGCCCTCCATCGGCACTCATAGGCCCTTGAAGTGGTCGCACACACCGATCATCTTCGATTCTGAGGATCATCCAGACCGCGTTACGGCGGTCGGATGTTTGCCGTTGTTGGTCTCCCCAACGACCCGCAACCTCAAGGTGACGAAGATGTTGGTGGATGGCGGGTCCGGACTAAACCTCATCTCCCTCGACGTGATTCGGAGGTTGCAGATTCCCGACGAAGATCTCGAGGAAACAGGAGCGTTCCAAGGGATCAACCTCGGGAAGATCCAGCCAAAGGGAAAGATCACGCTGCCGGTAACCTTCGGCAGTGACAAGAACTACCGAATGGAGAAGGTCGTCTTCGACGTTGCTGACAACCCCTTCGCGTACAATGGGATCCTCGGGCGCCCTGCGCTGGCCAAATTCATGGCAGCCTCCCACTACGCCTACAACACCCGGAAGATGCCTGGGCCGGTCGGCGTCATTGTCATCAACACCGACAAGAAGGATGCACTCGTGTGCACCAACCGCCTCTATCGGGAGGCAGTGGCAGCGCCTGCAGCTAAGGCACCTTCTGCCGCCGCCAAGGCCCCCGGGGAGAAGAATCCCGGCTAGAGGGCTTCCCGCGCCGATCCCGGCAAGCACGCCTCACCAGAGTGCTTCGCTGCCGCCGCCGACGCGCCGGAGAGCTCTGTCGCCCGGAACAAGAAATCCAGGGCTGCTCCGCCAGAGATCAAGAAGGTGCCCGCCTGAGAGGACGACACGGGTGTAACTTTCACCATAAGTTCCACCCTTGACAGCAAATAGGAAAGCGCGCTCATCGCCTTCCTGCAGGCGAATCTCGATGTTTTTGCATGGCAACCATCAGATATGCCCGGTGTTCCCAGGAAGGTGATTGAGCACCACCTCGCTGTCTGCCCCCACGCGCGGCCGGTCAAGCAAAAGGTGAGGAAGCAAGCCCTGGAGCGGCAAGAGTTCATTGCCGAGGAAATCAAGAAGTTAGAAGCAGCGGGACTGGTTAGAGGAGTCATACATCCTACATGGTTGGCCAATCCGGTTGTAGTGCGCAAGGTGAATGGGAAGTGGCAGATCTGTATCGACTTTACCGATGTCAATAAAGCTTGCCCAAAAGACCCTTTTCCCTTGCCGCGCATCGACCAGATTGTTGACTCCACTGCTGGCTGCGACCTGCTGTCCTTCCTCGACGCCTACTCAGGGTATCACCAGATCTATATGGCCGAGGAAGATGAAGAGAAAACCACCTTCATCACCCCCTGTGGCACGTACTGCTTTGTACGAATGCCCTTCGGGTTGAATAATGATGGTTCCACCTTTGCAAGAGTGATCCAAATTGGTTTTGAGCCCCAACTTCACAGGAATCTGGAAGCGTACATGGATGACATAGTGGTCAAGACCAAGGACAAATCAACACTCGTGCAGGATTTGGATGAGACATTTGCCAACCTGCGCAAGATCAACCTCAAGCTCAACCCCGAAAAATGTGTCTTCGGTGTCCCATCCGGCAAGCTTCTCGGGTTCTTCGTGTCCCAACGCGGGATCGAAGCCAACCCCGACAAGATCAAGGCCATCGAACAAATCGAGGCACCGAAGCGCATCAAGGATGTGCGACGCCTAGCCACTGTGTAGCCGCCCTGAGCAGGTTCATTTCCAAGTCTGCCGAACGTGCCCTGCCATTCTTCAAAATCTTGGAGAAGGCAGGACCAATGGAATGGACCACCGAGGCGGAAGCAGCGCTACAAGACCTGAAGAAATACCTTTCCTCTGCGCCAATCCTGGTAGCGCCTAAACCACAAGAGCCACTGCTCCTGTACCTAGCGGCAACCAACCAAGTGGTTAGCTCTACGCTGGTGGCGCAGAGGGAAGACGACGAAGATACGCCGGCAAAGGCGACGCCATCAGATGAGGAAGCGCACATCGGCAACCAGTGACCCCCGGCAGAGTCCGGGGGCAACCAAGAGAAACCCGGTCTATTTCGTGCAGAAGAAGATGGTGCAGCGCCCGGTCTATTTCGTCAGCTCCCTCTTGCAGGGGGCCAGGTCGAGATAGTCTGGGGTACAAAAATTGCTTTTCGGCCTCCTCATGGCCTCGAGAAAGCTGCGCCACTACTTCCAAGCACACGAGATCACCGTCGTCGCTCGCTTTCCGCTGCAAAGGGTTTTGCGAAACCCCGATGCCACTGGCAGGATCGTGGAGTGGGCGTTGGAGTTGTCCAGCTTCGGCCTCAAGTTTGAAAGCACATCAACCATCCAGAGCAGGGCCTCAGCGGAGTTCATTGCCGAATGGACCCTGACGCCAGACGAAGAAATACCAGAATCAACCCTCCCGGGCAAGGAGTCCAACCAAGAATGGATCATGTATTTTGATGGAGCGTTCTCACTGCAAGGGGCTGGAGCCGGCGTGCTGCTAGTTGCGCCTACTGGAGAACACCTCAAGTATGTAATCCAGATGTACTTTCCCCGGTAGAAGTCAACCAACAACACCGCCAAGTATGAAGGACTACTTGCCGGCCTCAGGATCGCGGCAGATCTGGGGATCAGGAAGCTCATCGTCAGAGGAGACTCACAGCTAGTAGTCCGGCAGGTCAACAAGGACTACCAGAGTCCACTGATGGAGGCTTACGTGGAGGAAGTGAGAAAGTTGGAAGAGCGCTTCGACGGTCTGCAGACGGAGCACATCCCTCATGCCGAGAATACCATCGCCGACGACCTGTCGAATCGTGCAACCCTTAAGTTGCCTGTGGAACCAGGAACTTTTGTGCTACGACTGACTCAACCCTCCGTAACACCATCAACCAAGCCAGGCAAGAGAAGGAAACTGAACTCCGGCCAGTACTTTCCGGCAGACCTGCCAAGGAGCCCCGACAAGGATCTTGCCGGAGAAGGAGTTGCCGGAGAAGATGACGAGCCTGCCAAGAGGGATGCCCCCTCGGCAGAGGGTATGCCTTTAGTCCTTGCCGTCGAACCTCAGGCTCCGACATGGGCGCAACACAAAGTCCGGTACCTCCAAACTGGGGACCTGCCCGAAGAGCAGGAAGAAGCAGAAAGAGTAGCCCGTCAGTCCAGCATGTACCAGTTCGTGGATGATGCCCTCTACAGAAGACGACTGAACGGCGTGAAATTTAAATGCATCCCCCAAGAGGAAGGACTGGAGTTGTTGGCCGAGATACATGGGGGGATATGTGGCTCCCACATAGGGTCAAGAGCCCTTGTCGGCAAAGCATTTCGGCAAGGTTTCTTCTGGCCCACAGCCCTCCAGGATGCAACTGCACTAGTAACCAAGTGTGAAGCGTGCCAGTTTCATTCAAGAAAGCTTCATCAGCCAGCCCAAGCTCTCCAGACGATCCCTCTCTCCTGGCCATTCTCGGTCTGGGGGCTCGATATCCTCGGCCCTTTCCCCCGCGCTGTCGGGGGCTTTGAGTACTTGTACGTCGCAATCGACAAGTTCACAAAGTGGCCAGAGGTGGAACCAGTGAGAAAGGTGACATCACAGTCAGCCGTCAAGTTCTTCAAAGGAATTGTCTGCCGTTTCGGTGTCCCGAACAGGGTCATCATGGACAATGGCACTCAGTTCACGAGCCGCGCCTTCATGCAGTACGCCCAAGACCTTGGCAGCAAAATATGCTTCGCTTCTGTTGCCCATCCGAGGAGCAATGGTCAAGTTGAAAGGACAAACGCCGAAGTACTGCAGGGGCTCAAGACGAGAACTTTTGACAAGGTGCGAAGGCATGGAAAGCACTGGATTGATGTACTCCTGACGGTTCTTTGGTCGATCAGAACGACGCCAAATCGAGCCACCGGCCAGACACCCTTCTCCCTGGTCTACGGGGCGGAGGCAGTTCTTCCCACGGAACTCACTTATGGGTCACCTTGAGTGCTCGCTTATGATGAGCTTGAGCAAGAGCAATTGCGTCGGGATGATGCAGTGCTCCTCGAGGAGAACCGGATTCAGGCGACTGTGCGAGCCACTCGCTATCAGCAAGCCTTGCATCGCTATCATAGCCGCAAGGTCCGAGCCAGAAGTCTTGAGGAAGGCGACTTTGTTCTTCGGCACGTTCAGTCGGCCAAGAATTCAAACAAGTTGACGCCAAAGTGGGAAGGCCCATATCGGGTAGTATGAGTCACCAGGCCCGGCGCTGTCCGCCTGGAGACCGAAGATGGCACACCGGTGAGCAATTCGTGGAACATTGAACATCTTCAAAAGTTCTACCCGTAGGGAGAGGTTGCCGGGTCTACCGACGACCACCTTTTGTACAAGTCTTGCCGAAGTTGCATGTAATCCTTTGTACAGAGCCAGGAGAAGACCCTGTGCGCAGTTGAATAAAGCATAGCGTTTCGCATCATCATTTAGATTTCCATGTTAGATCATGTGCATGCACAATCTAAAATTTTGTGAAACGCCTAAACTAATGGACTGCCAAGGTTCCAACACCTATTTTCTCTTCTTTCTTTTTCTTAAAAGACAGATACAACCCTGAGTTTGCCGGGGGGGGGGGAGATAGTGGGGATGCCCACAGCGGCAGCAAGAACAAGGACGATCTACTCAAGACAGAAAGAAGTACCGCAGCCTAGAGATAAGTTGCAAAAACTTTAAGTAAGTTGTCGAGTAGATACAACACTCCCTTTTACGTGTCGACGTTTGTATGGAAAACCTGTGCGCGAGGGAACTCTGTCGCAAGCCTCCTAAGCGTTGTCTTGAAGCGCACTCGATAACTTAAGCTGCCCGCCCCGCGTGCCCCTTCTGCTTAAAGAGCGTGCTCGACAACCTATGGGAAAGCCCAGAGGGAGGCAGGGCGCCTTGCCGGCGGTGACGACTCCGGCAAGAGCCACCCATCGGAGCGCTTACGACAAGGCCAGTTGAGCCAGCAAATCCCCAGCGAAACACAAGGACGAGCCATACAAAAAGAGCAAAGGAGGGAGGTGTAGTGCTTATCAAAAACATCGAATATATTACAATACTAACAGTTATGAACAAGATACAACAGCTCTTGGTTGAGAATTTCAGCAACAGGAGAGCACGAAGAATTAATCCCTGCGCGGATCTTGCACCCTCTTGATCTGGTCCACCTTGTCAACGATGGGCATGACCAGGTTCTCGAGTTCCTTGAGGTTCGCCTCTTTCGGCAAATGCCCCAGGGTGAGGTCGATGCCGGGATTCTTGTACGCGAATTTGGTGAGGACCTTGAGGAGGGCGCCCCGGCACAACCTCCGAGACTCGTTCGCCAGGGGCGCCGCCTCGCCGGCTCGAATCTGCTTCAAAGCGTCGACCACGCTCTCGAAGAACAGAGTCAGCTTGGCGTTTGGAGACACCTCCGGGCCCGAAGAATAACCAAAGCCTTGGAGATCCATAGAAGACAGCTGCGCGGCAATCCCCTCCGCGGCGTTGACAAGACGTTCGGTCCACAACTCCACACCACGCGTGTAACCCTCGCGGGCGACGGAGGCGGCCTCGAGCTGATTTGTCGCGTCGAGGAGCTTTTGAGTCAAGACCTCTTCGCGGGCCTTGCTTTCTTCAAGGGCCTGCTCCAGGGGAGCCAGTTTATCCTGCAGGGCGGCAAGGGAGGCATTGGCGGAGCAGAGTTGAGCACTCTTGTCGGAAACGGCAGCTTGGGTCTCCGTCAAGTTGGAGAGAGTTTTCTCTCTCTCAATTGTGAGGGTTGAGATCTCCTTGCCGAGGCCTTCAAGGTCCTCTTCCAGCTTCTTCAACTTGCCGACAAGCTCCTCCTTGGCAGCCTCGGCGCCGACAGCCTTGTCAGCAACCTCCTGCAACTTGCCGGCGCGCTCTGAAGCTTGGGCGGCGAGGGCGTCCTTGTGCTGATCCATCACCTCTTGGGTACGCTGCGCCACGAGCCTCTCGACTTCCTCGTCCTTGGCGCGGAGCTTGTCGCTGAGCGCCTTCTCACGATCGGCGAGTTCCTCTTCGTGGGGCTCGAGGCTGATCCGAAGCGCATTGAGGTGGGCGTCTTCGTCGGAAATGCGGCGTCGGGCTCTTCCTCCTCCTTCCGGATGTCAGACGACTTCAGAAGGAGCTCGTCCCGCTCGGCCCTCAGCTTTTCGCGATCGACCTTCACCTCCTGGTGAGCCTCGGCGAAGTGGATCCGCGTCTCCTTGAAGCGCTTCTCGAAGGCCTCCTCTGCTGCCTCGACAATCGCCGCCCGGGAGTCTAATTTCTCCTTCGGGCCCGATAGAGGGCCTGGAGCTGGCTGACGTTGTCCCTCATGGACTGGAAGAGCTGCTCTTCGCTGAGCTTCCCGCCGCTGGTCTTCGATCCCCTCACGATCTTGAGCCCAACACTGGCGGAGATTTCGGCGTCGAAGCTCTCCCCCTCCGTGGCTATCCTCGTGCGACTCACCCTTGGCGGGTTGATGAATCGACCCTCGCCGGCGCGAATGTACTCGCTGGCTGGCGGGGGCCCAGAGATGGGAGGTTGGTCGTCACCAACATCCTCGCCGACAAGAGGGGGCTCCTCGTCCAGTGCTACCTCCTCAGCCCCGGCAGCAGAAGAATCGCCGACACGTGCTCCGGGTCCTTCGATGGACTCCTCCGTCGGTTCCTGAGTGTCCCGTTCCCGCGCCTCCTCGGCGGACTCGCTGGCGGCAACCTTATCGATCTCAACAGCCGCGTCCCGCGCGGTCTCCTCGTTGACGGAGTCGACGTCCATCTCCTCCACAGGGGAGAGACCTGAGGTACAAGACAAGGAAGAAGATGATCAGAACAAGATGGGCATTCAAGAAAACAAAAGGAAAAACCCGCAGACGTCCTTTGCCGGGACACTCATCCTCGTCGAGCTAGTGAGGGGTAGCTGTCTCCTCTCCGGCAACATCAATTACTAGGGGCTCGTCTTCAGGCGTCGCGGGCCTCGACGACTCCTGCTGGGAGCTTTGCTGGGGGCTGGGCACCGGGGTGGCGGAAGCTGCCGGCGGCGCCTCTAAGGCACTTGTCGAGGGACCGCCGCCTGCCGACACCTTGGCCCTCTTCGCCATCCTCTGGGCCAACGTCTCCGTGTTCCTGTGGAGAAGAACCAACGCTCATGAGTAAGAACATAAAGCAAGGGGTTCGAAGAGGGTGAAGGGTCAGGCGCGTACTCTCCCTCCTCCCCCGAGCTGAAGGCCGAGAAATCAAAATCCACACCCCCTTCGACATCTGCCGGAGGGGATGCGGCCCTGGGACGCTTGACACGCGCGGACGATGGAGCTGGCCGGACGGGGAGATTGGAGCCAGCATGTCGAAGCACTCGCTTGGGCTTCGGCGGGCCGGAGGCACCTCCTCGTCCTCCTCTTCGTCGGGCGCCCGTTCCTCCGAAGGGCCCCCGGCAGCCGAGCTGCTAGGCTCCCCGACAAGCTCTCCCTCCAGCAGCGCTCCTTCCTCGAGCGCTCCCTTGTCGTAAAAGCCGACACTCCCGGCCGCTTCAGCAAGGGCCCGTTCTTCGGCCCGGCTGGCGATGTACGCCACTTCCTCGTCGGTGGTGTCACGGATGAGGCCGGTCTCTTCCCTGATGGGCTTCTCCGACAAATAGTCGAAGAAAGATAAGGCGTCCTCCTCCTTGGGCTCGATCCAAGTTGCGACTACGCCATGAGCATTACACTCCGGCATCATCGCCGTGAGGGCGCTTAAAGCCGAGTTGTTGCACAAGGGTATGACGCCATGCGACAGCCGAGGCCTCGAGTCAGATTTGAACAGCTTCTGGCAAACGAAGGCATGCTCAAGCGTCGTCAGGTTGTTGTTCAAGCCGGTCCGCAGCCGCATAACATCCGCGGCATTCACGAAGGCCGAGGCTGGCCTTCCTCCCCTGTTCTGGAGGGGGGCGATGCGTCTGCGGACGAAGTCAGCACCCACCATCTCCATCGTCAACCCTGCGGCCCTGAGACGCATGATCCTGTTGACGGCGACGGTCAGCTTCTTATCATCCGGGTCGAAGTCACTCCAACGCTTGCCACGGGAATCGATCTTGGCGGTCCTGGGCTCGTAGAAGGGCAGATACCCCTCCTCGCGGATTCAACACCATTTACCCCGCCATTCTTCCCACTTCTCGCGAAAGGCCCCGTCTAGGTATAACTCCTTGCATCCGGACCTTGTAATCCAGGTAATGGAGCCCGAGAGGGCGTCCCCTCCCTGGATGCGAGGAGTGAAGTAATGGCGGAAAAGGGCCGTGTTGGGAGTAATCCCGACGAAGTTCTCGCAGAGTTGCGTGAATATGGACATGCATGTCACCGCGTTCGGCGTGAAGTCCAAAAGATGGAAGCCGTAGGTGTGCATGATGTCGATGAAGAATTCAGAGAAGGGCGGGCAGAGCCGGCAATAGAAATAATCGGTAAAGAAAGGATACTTATCACGGCCACCGCCAGCCTCTCCCGGAGTCACGCAGGTGGCCAGATGCGCCGTCGTCCGAGCCGCCCACATGAACTGGTAGCGCCGCTTCAAGGTGAGCGCATCAGGCCCCGGGGAGAAGTAGGCCAACTCCTTCCGCATCTTCACCAGCTCCTTCTCCGCGGTAACAACCTTCTTCTTCTTGCCTTTGGTTCCCTTCGGCGCCATAGCGACGGCGGAAGCTGCGGCTACCCGAAGCGCAACTATAGAGGTGGGAGGGGGAAGGGGGTGGAAGTTCTAGCTGAAGGGAGGTGACGGCGGCGGCTTCGAGATTGAAGGAAGTTGGGGGCAATGGGCTTATGCGCTTGCGCTTTCCCCCTTCTTATGTGGGTCGGGGGGGGGGGATATGCGGGCCAACCCTTGCGTACCCAACCAATGGCTCCACGCGCGCGTGGCTACCTCGGCCACTGTGCGCACGCCTCCCCACTTCGCGCGTTCAATACGCGGCGTGGGGAAGGGCCACTTGCAACGGCTCCAAGCTGCCAAGCGCCCTATCACAGAAGCCCGTGCACCACTTTGGGCCTGGCCCAACTACGCCTCGCATGCGTGTGTGGCCCAGGCCCAGGCGCTCCTGTCGGTGCACTAGAGACTAGGGTCTCCTGTGCCCCAGACTTGTGCACGGGCACCAGCAACACACCTGGCGGCAGTACACGAAGGAGGACCGACGGGAAGATAAACCCCAGGCTCGCCAAGACCACACTCCACCAAAGGTGTGAAGAACCAGCCCAGACTACAAGGCCCCGGCAAGCCCTCCTTGCCGGGAAGACTTCCAAGGCCCCGGCAAGCCCTCCTTGCCGGGAAGATGTCCGAGGCCCCGACAAGCCATCCTTGCCGGGAAGATGGGTTAGGCCGCAGGCAAGGACGCCAGGCCGGCAGGCTCCCTTCGCCCGCCAGGTGTCCCTCCTGCCACAGTGCCACCGACCGCCACCGCTCCAGCGCATCCCTTATGCGCCAGCACAAAGCCCAGGTGTCAATACACTTGGGTACGTGTCGAAGCCACCTTGATGCGGGTCAGGGACCAGACAAGGCATTTACTGCCCCTGACACCGCAGTAGATAGATAAGCGGTGAACCCTGTTCGTTATGCAGCCCGTGAGCACACTGTTGGTGATCCCTTTGCCTATAAAAGGAGGCCCAAAGCTCATTTCTAGGGGTGAGACCTTTTTGGGGTTTAGACTCTTTGATCACCAGCTAATTACTGTAGCAAATGACCCTACAGTAAGCACCCAATACAAACAAAGCATGAGTAGGGTTTTACGCGCCAAGTGGCCCGAACCTAGGTAAACGACCTTGCCGGTGCTGATCGCTAGTTCCGCTCTTGGCGCCACCTCTCTCCCTCTGCCGAACGATCAAGGGACCCTTAGAGTTTCCCATAGGTGTCGTTTTCCCGACACCTGGCCAGCAGGGCGGCGGCGGGGCTTCTCCCCACCCTTTTCGTTTCGGCTGGCGCGGGACAACGGGATCGAGAGGAGCGTTGGGCGAGCGTGGGGTTCGGCGGTGCGGCTGGCGGGTCTCCCAGCGAGGTCGTGCGCGGCGCGGCAACGGCTGCCTGTTTGTGGCGAGGTGGTGGCTGCGTTGGGCATGACCGGTGGTCGCGACTGCCACTGGATCCATGTTGGATCCATCTGGATCCTGTCTTTAGACGTCGTCGGTCGCCATAGGGTGGTGGTCGTCGTCGCAGGCCACGTCGGATCGCTGGATTCTGCGTCTGGAGAACTACAATGGGTTCTTCTCGATCCTCCTTCCTTGTGGGTTGAGCCCCATGGCTCTTTCATCTCTGCAGGTTCCGGTTCATGGCTCGTTGCCGGATCCGGAGCAGACGGAGGTTTGGTGGTATAGGATGGGACCGGAGGAAACTTTGGTCGGTTTGTTCGGCTCGGCATCGGCGACGTGACTCGACGCCATTACTCTTCGGGGAGGTGAAACCGAGGTCTGTCCTATCCACCCCCGAACCCCTCCCGGACGAAATTCCAAAATTCAGTCTGGATTGGGCGTTGGCTGCGTCCTACGCGTCGTATCCTCCATGGAGGCGCCTTCTTGGGAGGACCTCGTGTTCGGGGGAGTGATGTTGTGGTTGGTGGGCTCCGCATAGCTCCAGCAGTGGCGATGGTGTGAAGGTTGCTAGGTGGTGCAGCGTTCTATCTATCGTGTCGATGACGACGAGTATTGGCGGCATGGTGCAGCTGGATATCGTCGATGGATGTGGCTGAATGGTCGAGCACAGGGCAGTGGCGCTGTCTGGCGCCATGGTGGCGTCGACGGCAGGCTGGCAAGGTTTGTGCGTCAGTCCCTACTCTGGAGATGGACCAGTGGAAGACGGCGGTGGCGGCCTTGGTGAGTGTGCCGGACCGGTGTGTGACCCAGTCCCGGTATGTGGCTGGGATGGGGCATCCGGCATTTTTGTTTCATTTGGTGAATGTCACTAGAGATTAACAGATCTTTAGCATCTTCATCTTGGGATACAGATAAAGGGGTGAAAGATAGAGATATAGAGTGGAGAGGCTGATACTCATATTCATGTTTTATCTTGGGAAGTCAACTATTCCATCCAAATTAGACCCCAATGCCAGTTCATTTGTGGTTTTTATGATGTGGCATGCTATTGTGTGCTAGTAAGCATATAGGTGGTGAATTAGCCAACAAACATCATGTTTTAAACAAATGGATCCATTTATCAGCCTCTCCACTCTATATCTCTATTTGTCTTTCCTTTCAGTCTTCACCATGGACATTGCTGCCATCATCCATGGTAGCTGCCAACCAACTTCCAGAAGCTACTTGCAGTGCCAGTACACCTGAAGAAGTTTGCCATCACTACCACCCAGCTTGCCACCGCAAATCCCATGGTCACCAGCGGTAGTATCCATGGTGGCAGATGGCAAGAAACCCTTAATCCGCCAGTACCACATCTGGTTGCTCATCCACCTGCAGCCCTAATACGCCTGTCGCACCACTGGCTTGGCCCTTGATCACCCTTTAGGTCACTGCACCGGTATTGAGAGTTGAGGGGAAAAATTAAATGCTATTCAAACTTGGGTTGCAATAAGGTGTGTTAATGGCTGAGGGACAAGAAGTGGACCTTCTAGATCAACTTGGCCATCTGTTAATTTCATTTATATTTCACCAGTTTACAAAATGTATGGCTTCATGTCTTTGCCCAATATACAGTATCAACAGAACTTCTATCCCACAAATATAATCCTATTTTTCCATAAATACTGAATGTTGCTAGTTGACCATTCATGTCAACAACTATGCAGATCATTTGCGCATTTTAGTCGTTGTTTCATAATAATAGTTATAATACTCGACAATATTGTTGTCAATGAAGATGCTGAAGCACACAACTTTCACATGTGTGGCCATTAGTTAAATTTAACATATCATTCGATGAGGTTATCCAATGCAATGCATTCTTGTCAGTTTTTCAGATACCCCTCTACAGAAGCTTATCCATTTAGTGGCTAATTACTGGACTTGTGTTATTTTACAGGTTGACTATGCAGCAGATTCAGTTAGGGCAGCTCTTAAACGGCCTGACATTTTCTCCCCACTGGCATATCTCCCTCACCTGCAATTGCACAGGAAGCAACAAACTTGATTGTACGGACTTGAGCAATCTGGAGTCGTAGCTGACGCCAAGTTAATACCATGTAGAACTCTTTGTGCCTCGGAGGATCGCATTTTGGCGGCAAGGTAGTCTAGTACTCTGTAAACTGAGTATGGAAAAAAGTGCACAAGTCAGTTCTGTCGGCTGAAACATGCGTGGCTTCCTAACAATGTCCTAAAGATAGCTTGGTCAAAATCTTGAAATGCTAGCCAGATTTGGCCCTGTCTTATGCAATTGGGTTTGTATTACTTCCGTGTAGCTCCAGTGATATTATCCTTCCCATTGCTATTTTGGATTATTTCTCTTAGGCCTGCTTGGACCGAGGGCATTCTTTTGTGTGCCCTAAAATACCGGGGGTAACACAAAATTTGCACTCAATCCAAGCATATTGTTTATGTCTTAGGAATCCATGCACAAACGCATCAAACTGATGCGTTGATGAATCGTCTACAACACCCGTGCACGACTCTACATTTGTTTTTGCTGAGCTCCAGTGATAGAGGCAAGGGTCTCGATCTTGTATCTTGTGATGAGATAATAACTATCGATTTGTGGAGGCAGCTTGTCATCTACATTTGTTTTTGCTGAGCTCCAGTGACAGGGGCAAGAGTATCGATCTTTTTGTTGAGATAATAACTACCGATTTGGTGGAGGCGACTTTGACAAGCCAACTATAAACATACATGACGTTGTGTTTTAGTAATCGCTAAACCAATCTCTAGAAGGTTATTGACGATGCTGGAAGCACGATCAATGATATATGAAGTATTGATAATGTTGGGATCAAAAAACGGTCTTGGTCTGGTCGTTGGATACAAATGAAATACACAAAGTTGTAATGGTTAACTTTTAACTAAACAAATTCCCTAACAAAAAACTACTAGATTGATTTACTTATATAAGCAAGGGTGGCGTTCAAAGAGCCTTCCAAGACAGCCTAAAACTAATAGTACAAGGCTCATGAGCCTAAGTGGAGGTGATGCAACATATTTGGACTTATAGTTTGACTCGAATCCCGCTGCAGCGTTAGATTGTTTCGTCAATATCTTCACGCTCCGGGCAAATTTGAATGTGAATCCAATTGGGTTGGAAAGCACATGAAATCTACTTTCCAACAAAAAAAAAATCACCCAATTTGGAGTCCGGATGTAAAAGCTCTTGGCATTTTAAGACAGGTATGTCTCTACAGTCCGAATCTGAGTCTAGAACGTGGAAGACTTGAACTCTATCTTCTTTTGGGTTAAAAGCTATGCGAGAAAACTTCTTAAACAACGCCTAAATGTCTTTTTTTCCCTTATCTTCATTTGTTGATTGTACAAGTGCCCTAGTTCTGTAATTAGGCATGAAACAAAAAGGGGTGAAGTACTTTTGTTCTGTATAGCAAAAATAAATTATTGCATATCTTTTATTAAAAATCACCTCAAATTAATACGTATATGCAATATTTGTGATCATATCCAAGATAGACATGTCCTCATCATCCATGGATACGCACATAATTTCATTTTAGAGGTTACACATAACATGTTCCTATCAACATATTGAAAACCATTGATATTTCATAAATATTTTAAAAATCCATGAACATTCTGAAATTCTGGGAACATCTTTTGAAATCTGGAAGCGTTTTCTGAATTCACGAATATTTTCTAAATTTTCAAACATTTTCTTAATTTATGAACATTTTTTTCAAATCCATAAAGTTATTCTAAATTCACAATTTTTTTATTGAAATCCATGGACATTTTTTTCCACAAGATTTTAAATATTCTTTCTACTTAGCTTCTATGGATGGGTTGAGGCTCAATAGGGCTGGAAGGCGGCTAGGTTGAGGGATTGGAGTCCTTTTGGCAATGCAAATCAGTGCAAGAAGGGAGTGATTCTAAGAGGCAAAGTCATGAGTGAATTTGGTTGTGTCGGAGGGGTGCAACGTACATGGACCGAGGGTGATGCCTACACATGCCATCAAAGTAGGGAATTTAGAGAAAAGGGGACCATTTTGGTGCACATGGTCTAATGGTCAAGTTGATTTATCTAGGATGAAAATTGATGATATGTCCAAACAAAAACAACCAACGATGAAAACACCTATCCATACACTATAAACTGAATAAATCAGGAATATCAGCCAATTCAATTCAATTCAGTTCTTCAATTTTCAATATAAATTGCTCACCTTCGACTATAATAGCTAAAAAAGACTTAACTCACAATCAAGAGGAATGGCACGGCAAAGGACGCATCCCCTCTATTTGTATACTAAATGTCTGCAAAAGTTGTCCTTCAATAATGTGTTTCTTGTGCAGCTACCAAATCAATATCAGAAAACAAGCTTTCATCCACTTTATAGATAAAAGGGACGATGCATGGCATTGAGGAAATCAACATAAGACGACCAAAGAAAAATACACGGCAAAAACTAACCGAGAATGCTAAACTAAACACATCAAGCAAGCCGATAAGAAGAAGCACATGAGACCCACCGTCATGTCCGAGGGTGTGACGCCCCCAACTTAATCGTATGCTAATCATACACACAAATGCGTACGATCAAGATTAGTGACTCATAGGAAGATATCACAACACAACTCTAGATACAAATTAAAGTCATACAAGCTTCATATTACAAGCCAGGGGCCTCGAGGGTTCGAATACATAAGCTCAGATACAAACGAGTCAGCGGAAGCAAATAATATCTGAGTACAAACATGAGCAAACAAGTTTTGCCTTAAGAAGGCTAGCACAAACATAACATAGATCGAAGAGGCGATGCCTCCTGCCTGGGAACCTCCTAAGTACTCCTGGTCGTCAGCGGCCTCCACGTAGTAGTAGGCTCTGTCAGGGTAGTGGTCTTCGATGGGATCAACCATCTCCTGGGCTCTGTCATTTGGTCGCGGCAATCGTATCAAGAGAAAAAGGGGGAAACAAAGCAGCGGTGAGTACTCATCCAAAGTACTTGCAAGACTGACATCAGAACTATGCTAAGTATGCACGAGTATCAAAGGAATGGGGCTATATCTTTGGACTAACTACAAAGATGCCAGAATAGAGAGAAGGTCTAGTCCTATCGAAGACTAGCATCTTTAGTGTCTTACAGCATTAGAGGAGTACAAATTAGTAACACATATGTAGTCATATTGTTGCCGCAAATTTATTAAGTAACGCCCATAGATCCTTCCTCGACTCCCTACAAGAAAGCAATCTCGTAGCCAATCATTCAAATTAAGTCACACTTCCAGTTGTATTAGATCGGGATACAACTCCAAGTCATCCTAGTACCATTGACATGACTATTCGAATAGTTCAATCATCCCTGTAGGGGTGCACCACATTTTCTAACAAGCTCGATCAACTCCGTCCGTACACACTTACCTTGGTCATGGCCGACCTCGGAAGATCAACACGTCATAGCCCTACCTAGGCTCTACGGAGAGGCGTGCCGGTCGGTCTAAATCCTTGTGGCACCCCGTCTCACAGCTACCAGTTTACCTTGCATTGTGAGCCCATGGATCATGTCTTCTGGCAATACACAACAACTTGGTACAGAAATACAACCGCTTTATTGATATCTAGCGGATACATAGGTTAAAGATTACATATAAAGGGGGCGAGGCCCAGCAGCACACTCGGTGCAGCTAAACAATATGTACATTATTTAGTAAACATTCATGAGGCCTCGATGATCATGACACAACTACTTGGCAGCGAAAATACGACGTAGCGGAACTCCATCTCACAGGGACACTGCTGGAACACGACCTAGACTGCGATGATGCAACTAAAACTCCAAGTATGGTTTCTCCTGAAACTGGCATGACACGCCACGTGATTACTTTGAATGTACTCGCAAGCTCACAACAAACAACACAGTAATGGTAGACAATGATATGACATTTAAGCAGGTTATATGCAAGATGTGACAAACTACTCATGAAGTGCAAGTGATAATCACATAGATTCTTCCTTACCATTATGGTTACCGCGTAACCATATCCATCTTCTTACCACAATGATCACCTCCGGATCACGAAATAAAACATCTCATTGATCTTGGGAAACCATACAACATGTGCCATGGTTATATGATTACTGTGCAAGTTAATTATTCTTGTTGATCCATGGTGTGACCTAGTACAAGCTATGTCCATGACCGAGGACACGACTATTGATAGATTATAAACACTCTCTGTAGAGTTTAGTACACCGTTCCCACACCACACAACCCATGGCCTCGTGTTCCCATTCGGGTGGACCAACGACGTTTCGACAAAACCAATCTACTCCATGACACTCTCCCGGCCACTCCGACCAACTCCCCTTTGGGCTAAGTCATGGGTGGCCCTGGATGCCACTTTGGACATCACCTCGCAATCGTCCTGGCAAAACAAAACAGTCCCAAACGGGGACAATGGTACCAAAACAACAATGGGCACACAAGGCTATACCTGACTACCGGGCCAGGATAGCGCCAGCGAATAACCTTCCCTCGTTGGAGGCACCGACGAGAGGCATGTGAGCAAACCAAATAAGGGCCCCATAAAGGCAAATGTGGTTGCAATGGGAAGCTCGATTCAGTGGTACCATGACTCAATCAACAACAAATTCAAGTTGTGTTATTAACATTTTTATTCTGAAACAATAATTTATTCGAGCCATAGTGTGACATGAGAATGCCGTGAAATGCAAATGAACCGACTTGATTGAACGACATTGCTAACATAAGTAACATTATGATGAAACTACTATGCTGCATCAACTTAACCAAGTAACCATCATACTCCTATCATACTAACAGGTTTATCATGAGATTTTAGTTAGCATAAGTAATACAAATTTTTAATGGAATATATGCTATATATTAATTCAAGTTCAAGCAAAAATTCATAGTCATTGCAAGTCATCTTTGAAAATGTATGTGATGGCTTGCCTTAGTTCAGAGGAGGGTCACAAACCTCTTGGTCCTCTTCAAGGAAAGTTGAACCTTCTGAGAATAATAAAAATACAAAAAGGAAAATGTGGGATAAAAAATTTAATGCACCAGAAAATATGTACAACAAGGAAATATCATAATTTTTGCATGCTCACAGGGGAGCTTAATACAAAATTGTTGGAAAAAGAATCATCTCATTTGGACTTATGGTTTAGGAGTTATAGTTGGTCAAAGTTGCACTCAAAAATATGAATTTAAACAAAAAATAGGAAATTCCAGAGAGGGTCACGTCGAAGGTGTATTTTCAAAATCTGCCTCCACTTATACCGCTATGGGAGCGAGGGGAGAGACTGATAGGCGGGGCCCTCTTGTTGGGTTTAGAGGAGAGAGAGAGGGGGGAACAGGGACAGCGGCTCGGCCGACGACAAATTTCCGGCGAGGGGGCACGACTGCCATCGACGGGGAGGAGAATGGACGCAACTCTTCACGACGAGCAAGTACGTACCAGTAAGTCAAGCAGAGATGGACGGACGGGGTCGCAACGGTCTTCTCCAAAGACGGCGAGCGGTGGAGCTCGTCGGAGTTGAGGATTCCGACAAGGTTGAGGGGATCCAGCAGCTTTGTCACGCTCCACGGAAGGTCACGAGCACGCTTGAGGGGTTGGAGAAGAGCGGAGGGCACTGGAGCGAGCTGCCGTCGGGAGGGGATCCGCGGCCAACTCCGGGGATGATTCGGTGGCTTCATGCCCGCCCTTCTATGCCGCGGTGCTACTCTAGGTGATTTGAGGCCAAAACAGGGGAGTGGGGTGGCTAGAATGGCTCGGGGAGGTCCTATTTATAGGGAGGGCAAAGTAGAGCATTTCGGTTGCCGGTGAGCTTTCTAGAGCGACGAGAGGCGACGAGCGAGACTCAGAAGGATGGGAGAGCTCGGGGTGGATCCTCCAAGAATAGTGGCAGTGTCGGGCCAAGTATAGGATGCGTGGGCGAGACAAATCGATCACACGATCATTGTTGCTCCTGCCCCGCCGTGTTCGTTCCTGCTAATCCTATCACCAGCATCGGGGAGCGGCAGAGAGGGTTGGGGAGGATTGGGAGGAAGCAGCAGGAGCTCGAAGACACGCAGGGGCATCACGGGGCACGCTCACGGGTGAGACAGGGTTCTCGCAAATGTGAGGAGCATGCAAATTGCCTATCGAACACCTTGGAGCCACGCAGTCACCGCGTGCACTCGTGCAATACGCGCGCCGAGGTTGTCCGACCATGTGTGGGCTCAAGTCCCTTCAAGGTCAGACCCATTCGTGATCTTGGTTCATCCTGAGACTGCTTGGGCAAGAAAAGAGCTAGGTGGCAAGTTTCTGGACATAAACTGTAGCAGCTTACAGACAAAAATCTAGACAAAGATAGGAGCTGAAACTTGGAGGCCAAGGTTTGGGTTGGAAGGTGGACATGCTAGAAAAATTTCAGCTCAAATGGAGCAAGAAAAAGTGCACTTCCTTCACAAAGTGACCTTTCTGTCCAGAACATAAAATATTTTATTGAGCCAAAATCCTCCACATGACCATGTGATATTTTTGCATAAAAAGGTGAGGCATGACCTCAAGAATAGGGGGGAATTTATTCAGATTTTTCTGGGCAATAAAAATGAGGGTTGCTTTGGAGCATAAGAGAGAAATACTCGTTTTCAGGGAGAAAATGAATGTTATTCTTAAAAGAATTTGCAATATTAGGAGAGAGATGATGTCTCAAGATGTTTGAGGGAGTTAGGAGTTAGCTGGGTGAAAATCAAAAGAATGCCTAAGTTGAAATCCCCATGAGATGATTCAAAAACCCATTTTCAAATCAAATATTCAATGAAAATCAAATAAAATAAAAAGTGCAAAAACCAAGGTGCCATAAACCTCCAACCCTTAGGATGAATCTCGTCCTCGAGATTCGGTTTCTCAGAAACATTCAAGGGTATGAAGTCATTAAAAAGTCCTCTCTTTCCCATGTGGCTTCTTCCTCATTATGGTGCTCCCGTTGTACCTTGTAAAACTTGATTGACTTACTGCGGATTACTCTTTCCATCTCATCCAATATTTGGAATGGTTCTCTTCATAAGTCAGATCCTCAGCAAGCTGATGACGAGATATTGTATATACTTCTTGCTCCTCGTTGGTTACCCCAAGTGGAAGGTTGAGATGTAGTCAGCAACAAGTTTTCCCTCACACAGAGACTGTAAGGTTTATCAAACCAGGAGAACTCCTAGGATCAACAAGTAGGTGTCTTCCACCCTGGCGCTAACAGAAGACATGGATCTGCACACACAACAAATAACTTTGCTCCCAGTGAGTACACATAGTTTGTCAATCTCTCCGGCCTTGTAGTTTGCAAAGGATCAAAACACAAGCGGGAAAGTAATAGTGATTGCAACGGAAAAGTAAATGAAAGCGGTAAATGATGGAGGTGTAAACATTGATGATGATATGGACCAAAGTCACATGATGTTCACTAGTGATGTCTCTCTCCCAAAAGACGATAAACAACAATGCTTAGCTAAAAAAATCATAGTTGGGCAATTGAGAGAATTATGAACGCACCGCAATGCTAATTATGCTACTTGATAGTTAGAGGTTCAATAGTAATGGGAAATACACCAAGACAAGTAGACCGTTTATTCATCAACATCTACTTACTAATCATCTACCTTGAGATATCTATTCAGAACATCTTGCCGGTATTAAGTTGCGAGCCCCATCCAAAGTGTAAACTCAAAGCAACGGACAACTGCATTAACGAACTACACATAAGGTAAACAATCCTTGCAACCGTGGTCACAAGCACCTTTGTTTTCTCCCTGGTGGCAACAAAACATCCCCTAGTCTCATGTTTCTGTCACTCAAGCTAGACATCGAGGGACATGAACCCACAATCATGCATAACGCTCCCTCTTGGAGTTACAATCTACTACTCGGCCAAAGCAATAAATAACAATGAAGAACATGCATGAATCACTAAGGAACATAATATAAAAGGATAATCAAATATATAACTCATAACAATCTGAACATAATCTCATAATCCATCGGATCCCAACAAACCGAGCATATCAATAGCAAGAGAATTACATAGATGCCTTGATCATGTAGGGCAACTCACAAGGACTAACCATTAAAGCACAAGACTGTAGAGAAGACATCACATAGCTACTGGTCATGGACTCATGGTCCAAGGAGGACTACTCACGGCACGTCCGGGAAGCGTCCATGGCTGTGGAGAAGCTCCCGGAGGCCAATCCTCCCACCGACAGGGTGTCGGGATGAGGTATCTTGACACTCCCGATCTCGGAAGTGCCGCGGTGGCGGAACGATGGAGAAATTCGCGATTCTGGAAGTTGTGGGAGGGTTTCCTCTGGGATGACTAAATATAGGCCAAAGGAGAGCATCGGAGGAGGTGGGGCCCACCCATACGGCCTCCTGGCGCGGCCAGGGGGTAGGCCGCGCCAGCAGGTCGCCTGGACGGCCCCTGGCCCCCTCTTGCCCATCTTCGGTGATGTGGAAGCTTCCGTCTTGCTGATTTTTTATATATTTTTCCTGGAATTTTCCGGGCTTCGGAAAATTGGGTAAAAGCCCGTGCAAAATAGACATCAGCAGACAAAAACTGGCACTGGGTGCATTGAGTTAGTAGGTTAGTCCAAATATGTGTAAAATGATATAAAAGTGTATCAAAACATATAACAATGTCACCCAAAAGATCATGGAACAAGCAGAAATTATAGATATGTTTGGGACGTATCAACATCCCCAAGCTTAATTTTTGCTCGTCCTCGAGTAGATAAACGATAAGACAATAATTTCTGTGGTGACATGCTAACACACATATAATAAATTCAAAGTAAATCAAGTGATATATGCAATTCAAGTCAAGACAATAACAAGCAAGAGTTTATATCTAGTATTGAATTTAGCAAAGTAAGAACATAAAGGTGGAAGAGCTCTCGCTGTCCGTGACTCGAATGTCTCCAAATGGTGTTTGCGTGCAAGAATGGGAGATGGGTTGAGATCATAAAATATTTTTTTAATTGAGAACTCAATCTACTAAAATTTCACACTTGGTCTCCTTCGGAATCTTATTTTGACTCATCCCGAGACCACTAGTCAGGCACAAGTCAAAATGATCCTCTCCCTTTCGACTTTGAGCACTCATGCAATGGATGAGCGTAAGCAAGATATGTTGGCACTTAGGATGATAAATAGAATAATGATGGGGGAAGGAAGACAAAAATGTGTGAGAGGCTCACATCAATGAGGACAACCATAGGCGAGAGAAAGCCAAATGATAGATATGATGTGAGGAGTAGGGATTGCCATGTAACAGATGCACATATGAGCTAAGGTAAGCTCTCCAATGGAACTAGTGGTGGTGCATCCAACTTGTTTGCTCGTGAAGACCTAGAGCTCATTTGAGGAGGCTCATCATTGGAATATGCAAACCAAGTTCTATAGTGTAAGGGTCCCCACATAGTTATGCATGAATGATAATCTCTATGTAGTACCAATATAGCAATGGAGTACGAGTGTGGATATTTCAAAAGGCATAGTAGTGTTGCCCCCTTCTCTTTTTTCTTTCTTTTTCCTATTTTTTGTGGCCTCTTTGGCTCTTTCTTTTTATCTCTCATTTGTCCTCTTTGGGATCTTTTGTTTGTCCTCTGTGGGATGTTTTCCTCACTTAAGGGCAACACTCTATGTTTTAGATGAATAAAAAGAAGATCATCACACTTTATAGGAAGTACTCAACATAAAGACAAGTGAAAACTATCATGATGTATGCAAATATATGCCTCTGCCAGTGTAGCAGGATATGCAATGATACTAGCGCGTCATGTAGCAATAATTTGGGAAAGGCCCAACTATCATGCAGCTCTACGATCAAGAAAAAAAGCATGTATGACATGACGATCAAGTCATGAGATGGTGGATGTTGCATGGCAATGTATCTCGGAAAGGCTATGGAAATGCCTTAATAGGTAGGTATGGTGGCTGTTTTGAGGAAAGATATAATGAGGCTTATGTATGAAAGAGCGTATCGTGTCATGGGTTTGGATGCACCGGCGATGTTTGCACCAATTCTCAATGTGAGAACGGGCAATGCACAGTATCGAAGAGGTTAGCAAAATATGGATGGTGGAAGTGCCAATAGTCGAATACTCACATTAGTCCGAAGAACTCATACACTTATTATAGGTAACTCTCTCTCTAGTTAGAAAATTCACAAAGAGACAAGTACCCCGAGGAGAAGTGTTTGGGGGTTTGGTTATCCTTGCGCATCCTCGACTGATGGTAACATGAGGGTACTCTATATATTCCAACCCCTCGAGAGGTTAGCGATCAATTTAGTAGTTAGAGTTCTCAACTAATTTCTGGTTTTCGAAAAACACACGGATTTCCCAAAATACGACATCTATCACTAATAGGCTCAAGCTCTTAGCACCAATAGTCCAAACATTACTCAAATCAATACCTCAAAACTATTGCAAGTTACTACTATACTTAAATAGCAACCTCAATTACCTACTCATGCAAGACATACAACTCAGTGCAACGAGCTAACTCTCTAAACAAGATAAGCATGATGACTCAAGAGAGTTCCAAAATCAACCTAAATAAAAGCTCTTAAAAAGATAAGCATGAAAACTAAGAGCTAAGCATGACAGTAGCTACGAAAAGATAGAGAACACACATAAAAGATAAGCATGAAAACTTATGTTGTGTTATAGAGTGGAATGGAGTGTGTCTCCCTCCCAAACAAGGTAGGCTAGGTTCCGACTTATTATGAACAGCAAGGAAAACTAAAACAAACTAAAAAGTAAAGAGCGGGACGCTCCAAGCATAGCACATAACATATGAAGTGATAAAAATATAGCATGGAGATGGACGAACTGATGATTGTTGATAGACAAGGGGATGCACGGGGGCATCCCCAAGCTTAGACGCTTTAGTCTCCTTGAATATTTCTTGGGGTGCACGGGGGCATACCCAAGCTTGAGCGCTTGACAATCCTGTATCTTCTTTCATCATCTCCCATCGCATACTTGAAAACTCCCTTCATACGAAACTCATCATAAGCTGATTAGAGTGGTTAGTACCCTTAATAAAATAATTCATTACCTATTGGAAATAATGATTTTCATGAAAAGCTACTGTTTGTCATGATTTCCAAAAGGTTTTTTGCAAATAAAAAGTAAGCTTAGGATTTGCAAAACAATGAAAAGGCAAAACATGACAGAATGTGTGAAAAAACAGAACAACAGGTAGTAAATAATTTATTCAGGGTACTTATGAAACTCAAATCTAAAAACTCAGAACATATGCCAGAAAGGAAATTATATATATCAATATGTCAAAAAAATATCAAAAAGATGAACTGGTGATTTTTGGCGAATGTTTCCGTCAAGCAGACAGAATCTGTTTCTCGACAACATGTCACAATTTTTGAACTTTCTTGCAATCGGAGGCTATAACTTGGCACAAAGCTTAAAAATAAAGATACAATGATGTTTCTACAGTAGTAACAAGAAGCAAGACCACTAAAATAGAAAGTAAAAACAAATTGGGTTGTCTCCCAACAAGCGCTTTCTTTTATGCCTTTGAGCTAGGCATAATGCAAGAAGATCAAGTATTATCAACTCCAAAAGAATAACTTGCCCGAGTAACGAACTCATAAGGTAACTTTTCTTTCTATGGAAGTGTTATGTTCCCTTTTTAAGAGGAAATTTGAATTTAATAATTTCCTCTTTCATGTCAATGATAGCACCAACGGTGCGGAGAAAAGGACGTCCCAAAATAATTGGACATGAAGGATCACATTCAATGTCCGTAATAAGAAAATCAATGGGCACGTAATTATCATTGACAACAATAAGAACATCATAATTTCTCCCTAAAGGTTTCTTTATGGAAGAATCAACAAGACGAACACCAAAAGAACATGGATCATAAGGTTTCCAATCAAGCATATCATACATTCTTTTGGGCATAACGGAGGCACTAGCTCCAACATCACACAAAGCAAAGCAAGATATATTATTCAATTTTATTTTGACCATAGGATCCCAACCATCTTCTAGTTTTCTAAGAATAGAAGTCTCTAGCTTGAGCTTCTCCTCCCTAGCTTTGATAAGAGCATTGGTAATATGCTCGATGAAGCCAATATTGAGTGTACTAGTGTGGGGGTCTTTAGCCATTCTTTGCAAAAAGGTGATAACTTCGGAAACACTAAAATTGTCAAAATCAATATTATTGCTATTAAGTAAAATTGTAGTGTCATCCTCTACGTTTGATTTGCTCTCTATTATAAGAGTTTGGACGTCTTCCCAAGTTTGGGGACGTTTAGGAGCAACTTCAAACCAAAGATCTTGTGGCTTCCCGATGCAACCATGCCAAGGGCATAATTCTCCATAATGACTAGTATAGTCACAAGGTTTACTTGTAAAAAGACCCTTAGTGGTAACTGGAGCAATAGAAGAGAAGGTATAATCATTCTTGTTGTGACTAGTGAAGTCAAACAACTTGGTGTTCTCAGTGGAACCCATAGCAGCGGCAACAAGCAAGACCAAAGCAACTATTTTTTTGTGGTTTTTGGTATAAGACTCTAAAGCAAAAACTAAAAAGCAAACTAACAAGACTAAAAAGTAAAGGTAAAGGATAGCGTGCAACTCCCCTATCTTGAAGACTGGAGTCCCCGGCAACGGCGCCAGAAATCTTTGCTTGATGACGAGATGATGTATATACTTCTTGCTCCTCGTTGGTTACCCCAAGTGGAAGGGTGAGATGTAGTCAGCATCAAGTTTTCCCTCACACAGAGACTGTAAGGTTTATCGAACCAGGAGGACTCCTAGGATCAACTAGTAGGTGTCTTCCACCCTGGCGCTAGCAGAAGACGTGGACCTGCACACACAACAAATAACTTTGCTCCCAATGAGTACAAAGAGGTTGTCAATCTCTCCGGCCTTGTAGTTTGCAAAGGAACAAAACACAAGCGGGAAAGTAATAGTGATTACAATGGAAAAGTAAATGAAAGCGGTAAATGATGGAGGTGTAAACAATGATGATGATATGGACCGGAGTCACATGATGTTCACTAGTGATGTCTCTCTCCCAAAGCAATAAATAACAACGGAGAACATGCATGAATCACTAAGGAACATAATATAAAAGGATAATCAAATATATAACTCATAAAAATCTGAACATAATCTCACAATCCATCGGATCCCAACAAACCGAGCATAGCAATAGCAAGAGAATTACATAGATGCCTTGATCATGTAGGGCAGCTCACATGGACTAACCATTGAAGCACAAGATTGGAGAGAATACATCACATAGCTACTAGTCATGGACTCATGGTCCAAGTAGGACCACTCACGACATGTCCGGGAAGCGTCCATGGCGGTGGATAAGGTCCCGGAGGTCAATCCTCCCTCCGACAGGGTGTCAGGAAGAGGTCTCCTGACGATCCCGATCTCGAAAGCGCTGCGGTGGCGGAACGATGAAGAAATTCACGATTCTGGAAGTTGTGGAAGGGTTTCCTGTGGGAGGACTAAATATAGGCCAAAGGAGGGCACCAGAGGAGGTGGGGCTCACCCAGGCGGCCTCGTGGCGCGACTAGGGGGTAGGCCATGTCAGCAGGTCGCCTCGACGACTCCTGGCCCCCTCTGGCCCATCTTCGGTGATTTGAAAGCTTCCGTCTCGCTAATTTTTTATATATTTTTTCTGGAATTTTCCGGGCTTCGGAAAATTGGGTAAAAGCCCCTGCAAAATAGACATCAGCAGACAGAAACTGGCACTGGGTGCATTGAGTTAGTAGGTTAGTCCAAATACATGTAAAATGATATAAAAGCGTAGCAAAACATATAACAATGTCACCAATAGTTCATGGAGCAAGCATAAATTATAATACGTTTGGGACGTATCACAAGCTCAGTCACATCAGTCTGCTTCTGTGGCTGTGAGACACACTTTCTCAGTTGCGACACGTGGAAGACATCGTGCACGTAGGACAATGCAGGTGGAAGTTCCAGCTGGTATGCTACTGCACCAACTTTGGACATGATGGGAAAGGGTGCAATATACCTTGGTGCAAGCTTCCCGCGAGTCAGGAATCTTTTCACTGCGCTCATGGGTGTGACTCTGAGATAGGCGTACTCGCCTGGTTCAAAGCTGACATGTCGGTGCTTGGAATCATGGTAACTCTTTTGTCGGGATTTTGCCACCTGAAGTCTGCCACAGAGTTCTCTTACTTTATTTTCCTCCTCTAACATTAGGCCAGTCCCGAAGATGCGGCAATCTCCTTTATGAGACCAATTCATAGGAGTACGACACTTATGTCCATACAAGGCTTCGTATGGTGACATCTTGAGGCTGGTCTGATAGCTGTTGTTGTAAGAAAACTCCGCATAAGTCAAACTATCTTCCCACTTAGGCCCTTGAGCGAGTGTGCATGCTTGAAGCATGTCCTCTATTATCTGATTTACTCGTTCAGTCTAACCGTCTGTTTGGGGATGATAACCTGTACTATACTTCAGAGCAGTTCCCAAGGCTTGATGAAGGCGTGACCAAAATGCCGAGGTAAAAAGAGATCCTCGATCGAAAGCGATGGTTCTTGGAACTCCATGCAAGCTGATGATTCTGGACACATATAATTGTGCAAGTTGGTCTGCTCGGTACATGGTCCTAATAGGAATGAAATGGCCCGCCTTAGTCAGCATGTCCACCACGACCCATACGACATTATTTCCTCAAGGAGTTTTGGGGAGCCCCGTGAGGAAATCCGTGCCAAAGTCGTCCCATTTCCACTATGGAACAGGTAGGGGTTAAAGCTGTTGGAAATATGCCCTAGAGGCAACAATAAATTAGTTATTATTATATTTCTTTGTTCGTGATAATCGTTTATTATCCATGTTATAATTGTATTGATTGGAAACTCAAATACATGTGTGGATACATAGACAAAACACTGTCCCTAATAAGCCTCTAGTTGACTAGCTCGTTAATCAAAGATGGTCAAGGTTTCCTAACCATAGACAAGTGTTGTCACTTGATAATGGGATCACATCATTAGGAGAATCATGTGATGGACAAGACCCAAACTATGAACGTAGCATATTGATCGTGTCATTTTATTGCTATTGTTTTCTGCGTGTCAAGTATTTGTTCCTATGACCATGAGATCATATAACTCACTGGCACCGGAGGAATACCTTGTGTGCATCAAACGTCGCAACGTAATTGGGTGACTATATAGGTGCTCTACAGGTATCTCCGAAGGTGTCCGTTGAGTTAGTATGGATCAAGACTGGGATTTGTCACTCCGTGTGACGGAGAGGTATCTCAGGGCCCACTCGATAATACAACATCACACACAAGCCTTGCAAGTAATGTGACTAAGTGTAAGTCACGGGATATTGTATTACGGAACGAGTAAAGAGACTTGCCGGTAACGATATTGAAATAGGTATGCGGATACCAACGATCGAATCTCGGGCAAGTAACATACCGAAGGACAAAGGGAACAACATACGGGATTATATGAATCCTTGACATTGAGGTTCAACCGATAAGATCTTCGAAGAATATGTAGGATCCAATATGGGTATCCAGGTCCCGCTATTGGATATTGACCGAGGAGTGCCTCGGGGCATGTCTACATAGTTCTCAAACCCGCAGGGTCTGCACACTTAAGGTTCGTTTTAGTATAGTTGAGTTATATGTGTGGTTACCGAATGTTGTTAGGAGTCCCGATGAGACCAGGGACGTCATGAGGGTTTCCAGAATGGTCCGGAAACGAAGATTGATATATAGGATGGTTTCATTTGGTCATCGGAAAGTTTCGGGCAATTCTGACAGTGTACCGGGAGTGACGAATGGGTTCCGGGAGTTCACCGGGAGGGGCCCACCCACCCGGGAGTGAGTCCAAGGCACTAGGGTGGCGCCACAATTCCTTAGTGGGCTGCTGGAGTCAGCCCAAGGGGCCCATGGCGCCACATAAGAAAATACCAAAAGAAAATAAAAGAAAAAGGGAAAGACGGAGGTGGGAAGGAAGAGGAGGACTCCTCCTTCCCAAACCGAATTGGAGGAGGAGTCCTCCTCCCTTGGCCGGCGCAACCTTGAGGCCTTGTGCCTCAAGGCTTGCCCTCCCCCTCCCTCCTATATATATTGGTGGTTTAGGGCTGATTTGAGACACAACTTTTGCCACGTGCAACTCAACCCTAGGCCACATAGTTCTACGTGTAGATCGGATTTCTGCGGAGCTCGGGCGGAGCCCTGCCCGAGTAGATCATCACCATCACCAGAGTGCCGTCACGCTGCCGGAGAACTCATCTACTTCTCCGTCTTGCTTGCTGGATCAAGAAGGCCGAGATCATCGTCGAGCTGTATGTGTGCTGAACGCGGAGGTGCCGTCCGTTCGACGCTAGATCGGAACGGATTGTGGGACGGATCGCGGGACGGTTCGAGGGACGGTTCGAGGGACGTGAAGACGTTCCACTACATCAACCGCGTTTCTTAATGCTTCCTGCTGTGTGATCTACAAGGGTACGTAGATTCAAATCTCCTCTCGTAGATGGACATCACCATGATAGGTCTTCGTGTGCGTAGGAATTTTTTTGTTTCCATGCAACGTTCCTCAATAGTGGTATCAGAGCTAGGTTCATGCGTAGATGTTATCTCGAGTAGAACACAAAAGGTTTTGTGTATGGTGATGTTCGATTTGCTGCCCTCCTGTAACGCCCAAGATGCGATCCTATCCTTATTTTGGCACGAGGGCCTCGACACGGATAGAAGCGCATCTCGTCGTTTCACAAGAATGGATATCATTACAAGTACATGTACCGAAGAGAAGAGTATATGTAATTGACTTACACTCGCCACAAGCAACATCAGAGTCACATCAGTACAATACATAAATGTCACGAAGAAGAGCAGGGTCCGAATACGGACGAAAAACAAACGAGAAAAGAACGACGTCCATACTTGCTATCCCAGGCTGCCGGCTTGGAACCCATCCTAGATCGATGATGAAGAAGAAGAAACTCCAAATGAACAAACATCACGCTCACGTCTTAATCACCTTACCTATACTTGCAACTAGTGTTGTAGTAATCTGTGAGCCACAGGGGACTCAACAATCTCATTTCGAAAGGTATCAAGACTAGCAAAGCTTAATGGGTGAGGTAAGGTTAAGTGGTTAGGCTGCGGCAAGCGAGTAAGCATATGTGAGGTGGCTAACTTACGAGTACAAGAAATAAGAGGGGGACGATCTACGCATAGCGGATGTGAACTACTGATGATCAAATGAATGATCCTGAACACCTACTTACGCCAGACATAACCCCACCGTGTCCTTGATCGGAGAAGGAACTCACGAAAGAGACAGTCACGGATACACACTCAGTTGGCAAGTTTTAATTAAGTTAACTTCAAGTTGTCTAGAACCAGTGTTAAACAAAGTTTCCATGTTGCCACATAACCGCGGGCACTGCTTTCCGAAAGATTTAACCCTGCAGGGGTGCTCCAACTAGTCCATCACAAATTACCACAAGCCGCATAGAAATCCTCGATCACGAAACTCGCGATCTCGTCGGACTCCTTAGTGTAAAACCTCAACTCTGAGATTACCCAAAGCATCACCGGATCCCGATGCACAATATATTTCGTAAAAGCTAAAAGTAATCCAGCAAGGACGCCCGATGTGTCAACGATCCCGATAGGAGCCGCGTATCTCGTTCTCAGGACACGACGGATAAGCGAAGCGTACGGTGGCCTGATAGACATCACCCGAGTTGCCTCGGGTTGGCCCCGCACGGTGCTCTGTTTTGGACCAGCACCATCAACACCGGCCCTCCCTGTATTATGTTGAATTACTCCTCGGGTAGCACTAACTCCCTATGCTTTCAGTATTAACATAATTATTATGTTGGGCAAATATAGTACCAATGTTGGGCCTTGCCAGACCAACTTGAATCTAAAACGAATTATCAAGGGGGTCCCCATAACAACCCCGATCGTGTTAGGAGCGCTCAATTATGGAACATAACACCGGTAGCCGAAACTAAGGGGGCAAAGGTGGAACAAAACACCAGGCTAGAAAGCCGAGCCTTCCACCTTTTACCAAGTATATAGGTGCATTAAATTATTTAGCAAGAATATGGTGATATAACAAGTAACCCATGTTATCACATGGAAGAAACTACACCTGCAACTAGCAACGCTAACACAGGGTTAAGCAAGCAGTAACATAGCCTATCAGTGGTTTGCTAGGTGGTGGACAGGTTGAAGGTTTTCATGGCAATGTTGAGAGGCTGATATTTAACATGTGGTAGGCAACGAGACATAACGATAGAAACGGTAAAACTAGCATGGCAATGATAGTAATGGTATCTGGGGAAATGGTCATCTTGCCTGAGATCCCGCTTGGAAGAAGAATGTCTTCGTGAAGCAGACGAACTGATGTAGTCGAACGGGTCCTCACTTTCCGACACGCTTGCGGAACTCTATCGATACGAAGCAAACCAAAAACAAGAATAAACACACAATATTCACCACGACACATGCACGAGAAGATGTAATCCACATATGATGCATGATCAGTTGAATATATGCAAGACATGGCATGACAATTCACAACAATCAAACACTACACATTAAGTGAAGTTCAATATGCAACGAGTTGCATATTGACGAAACTCCACATACGAATTATTTAGTTCCATCCCGATTAGGTACACAACAATATTAATTGTGGTTAAACATGGCAAGAGGTGAAGCATAATTAATCTACCTATCTAAGCATTTCAAATGAGGTCGGCAACGACATATAGCATCTCCGAACTGACCTCATATGTTAATTTATAATTCTGTCCAGATCTGAAATAACATGTTTTAGTATTTGTTAAACAGCAAAAAGAAATAGGTTCACGTGATTCTACGTGCGTTCCAATCAATTTACACATAGAGAACATCTCCAACGGAGCTACGGTTCAAAAGATACGAACACCGCAAGATATGATGGCATGAATGCAATATGTGTGCAACGACAGTCACAAGCATCCCAAACCAAGAATACAGCAACAAAATATGAAACTACACAGGATTCTAAGCAAGTTTTATATAGGACACGATCAAAACGGAGCAACGGTTCAACAAATACAAGCTACACAAGAAATACTCATAATCTGCCAAAATCAGCCACATGGCATTTTCTACACCCCAAAACAATAAGCTACATAAATCCAAAATGCTCAAACAAGACATGAGACAGTAGAGGGCAATACGCGCTTCAACACCCTACTAATAAGATCTAGCATGGAAGCATGGATCACTAGGAAAAGAAGTCACAAAATGGCATCTCACACAGTTTCAGACTTAGTGAAAACATCAGTTTTAACATTGCAGTTTTTGATATGAAGGCATATTGGCAGCAACAAAACTATAGGCTACAGGGCTCCGAATGGCATGAAAATCTACAACATGCTAGAGAATCTTAAGGACTACAACTAACTCCATTGCACCAACCCCAAAGGAGCTGTAGATCACCAGATAAACTCATGGCAAGACAACAACAAAATATAGCAGATTTCAGACTTAGAAATATTTCAGCATCTTGAAATCAGCACTATTTTCTAGCATGTTGAGAATCAAGCAAACAACACTTAAACATGGATTTCTATTGCAACCAAAATTACCAGAGGCTAGCCTACACATCCAAGGGCATATCTCTAGTTGACAACTCATTCAAATCATGCACGGAATAAATCCCACAAAATAAACAAAATGACAACATGGCAAAATATCACGCGTAATAACTTACTCAAAAGCTAAAACTAAATGCACAGCTAAACTCTATGGATTTTTCTACCCCGAAAACATATATAACATGTGGGGTTGCAAAATAAAAATGTCGCCACACGTATATGCGAGATTATGTCCTAAACACGTCATAGCAAGCAAGCGATGGAACCTACATGCAAAAATGCAAACAACTACTCTAAAATACATGGAAAAGGGTCCCGAACAACACGAACATTATATCTACGGGGTTTGAGCAAATGGGACACGCACTAAAATAAATACGGGATAATTCCCTATTAGGACGGCACACAAATCTAGGCATACGACGGGTCAAACTACTCCAAACATGCATGCAAATTGTAAAATCATAATTTACGCGAAATTCTACACAAGTTACATATATAATACGTTGCAATACGATGCACGGTTTAATAACTACGGGCGTTTGAAAATATCTAATATTTACTGAAATTACTAAATCTGCAAAATCTAATAAAAATCTACCGGGCCAAATCTACATCAAACGTCCTACACAGGGGTGGGCGCTGGTTAACTAACTGTCGCCCGAGGCACACATTAGAGGGGCCAGGGGGATCTCACCTCGGGCCTTGGCCCGACTCGGATCTGGAAGAAGAGGAGGCTGGGCCTCGGTTGGGGATGAACCGAGGGGCGCGCAAGGCCTGGTCGGGGCCGGCCCACGCGAGCTGACGAGCGGGAGGAGCAGGCGTTGGGTCATGCTCTCGTGCGGGATTCATGGCGGCGGCACGCAAACTTCAGCGAGGGAACGTCGGGACGGCGCGAGTCGACGGGGTTCCGTTCACGGATCTGGACGGATCCGGGCTTTAGGGACCCATTCCCGGCGTCAGGCGGCGGCGCGGAGCTTCGGTGGTCACCTGCCATGGTGCTAGACATGAGGGAGAGAGGGAGAAGTTACAGGAGAGAGAGAGACACACGAGAGCAGGGGAGAGGGCGGCACGAGGCGACCTGGGCAGAGCGCAGCGCAACCGGCAGCGGGGTGACGGTCACGGCTTCGAGCGCGAGGACAGGGCAGCCAGGCGCTGCGGGCTGTTGCGGATCGGGGATGCACGAGCTCCACGAGGAGCCGACGGCGGCTACGGTGGCTCGGTCCCCGAATGGGCTCGGGTGGGCCAGATCTGGTCCCCAACGGCCCTATTCGAGGTGGAAGGAGGCTGTGGCTGTGGAAGTGGCGGCTAAGACTAGGGTTTGCACGAGAACCGAGGGAGAGAGAATGGCTGTCTATTTATAGACAGAGGGGCTAGGGTTATCCGAATCCGGCTTTGTTTTCGACCATGTGATCGCGATCAAACGGCCACGGACGCGGGAATGTCTAGGTGGCTGTGTAGAGTGGCTAGCCGGAGACGAGAGGGAAATGGAGCGGCACATCAACGCGATTTAGAACACCGAAACACGTCCGACGAATAACCCAAGACGGTACGACTACGGTCAACCGTTGGGTACCAGACGGACTCCGATTGCGACGAAAATTGGCAGGCGGCCTACCTATAATAAAATAAGGCCGCACGCCAAGTTTCAACCCAATCAGAGAAAGTTTTTTACACACTTTTAAAAACAAGGTTTTGACGATGCCGCGGGAGCGTGCGTGTGTGGTCGGGCTCAACACGGTCAACGACAAAAACGGATGGAACCGGCAACTAACAACGGAAGCTGGTTTTGAAAATTGGCGGCAACGGGGTGCCGATGCAATGCGGATGATGCGCATGATGCGATGATGATGCAACAAATAAAAATAAACACACGCCAGCAATGGAATAAAGGGGAAATCTTATGGAGCGTCGGTCTCGGGCTGTCACACCTCTTTAGTCTTTTCTCGATTCGGCGGATTGTTGGATTGAAGCGGCCCGGACCGACATAACTCGTACGCTTACGAGAGACTAGTTTCATCGATTGACATGCAACCTCGTTGCATAAAGATGACTGGCGGGTGTCGGTTTCTTCAACTGTAGTTGAATTGGTTTTGACCGAGGCGGTCCTTGGAGAGGTTAAATAGCAACTTGCACATCTCCGTTGTGTTTTTTGCGTAAGTAAGATGTGATCATACTAGATACCCATAGCAGCCACGTAAATCATGCAACAACAAATTAGAGGATGTCTAAATTATTTTCGCAGGGTATGCTTGTGACATAATATGACAAGCATGTTGACTAGCTCGTTGATCAAAGATGGTCAAGGTTTCCTAACCATAGACAAGTGTTGTCACTTGATAACGGGATCACATCATTAGGAGAATCATGTGATGGACAAGACCCAAACTGTGAACGTAGCATATTGATCGTGTCGTTTTATTGCTATTGTTTTCTGCGTGTCAAGTATTTGTTCCTATGACCATGAGATTATATAACTCACTGGCACCGGAGGAATACCTTGTGTCCATCAAACATCGCAACGTAACTGGGTGACTATAAAGGTGCTCTACAGGTATCTCCGAAGGTGTCCGTTGAGTTAGTATGGATCAAGACTGGGATTTGTCACTCCTTGTGACGGAGAGGTATCTCGGGGCCCACTCGGTAATACAACATCACACACAAGCCTTGCAAGCAATGTGACTAAGTGTAAGTCACGGGATCTTGTATTACGGAACAAGTAAAGAGACTTGCCGGTAATGAGATTGAAATAGGTATGCGGATACCGACGATCGAATCTCGGGCAAGTAACGTATCGAAGGACAAAGGGAATGACATACGGGATTATATGAATCCTTGACACTAAGGTTCAACCGATAAGATCTTCAGACAATATGTAGGATCCAACATGGGCATCCAGGTCCCGCTATTGGATATTGACCGAGGAGTGCCTCGGGGCATGTCTACATAGTTCTCGAACCCGCAGGGTCTGCACATTTAAGGTTCGATGATGTTTTAGTATAGTTGAGTTATATTGTGGTTACCGAATGTTGTTCGGAGTCCTAGATGAGATCACGAACATCACGAGGGTTTCCAGAATGGTCCGGAAACGAAGATTGATATATAGGATGGTTTCATTTGGTCATCGGAAAGTTTCGGGCAATTCTGACAGTGTACCGGGAGTGACGAATGGGTTCCGAGAGTTCAACGGGAGGGGCCCACCCACCCAGGAGTGAGCCCAGGCACTAGGGTGGCGCCACAATTCCTTAGTGGGCTGGTGGAGTCAGCCCAAGGGGCCCATGGTGCCACATAAGAAAATACCAAAAGAAAATAAAAGAAAAAGGGAAAGAGGGAGGTGGGAAGGAAGAGGAGGACTCCTTCCAAACCGAATTGGAGGAGGAGTCCTCCTCCTCCCTTGGCCAGCGCACCCTTGAGGCCTTGTGCCTCAAGGCTAGCCCTCCCCCTCCCTCCTATATATATTGGTAGTTTAGGGCTGATTTGAGACACAACTTTTGCCATGTGCAACTCAACCCTAGGCCACATAGTTCTACCTGTAGATCGGATTTCTGCAGAGCTCGGGTGGAGCCCTGCAGGAGTAGATCATCACCATCACCAGAGTGCCGTCACGATGCCGGAGAACTCATCTACTTATCCGTCTTGCTTGCTGTATCAAGAAGGCCGAGATCATATTCGAGCTGTACGTGTGCTGAACGCAGAGGTGCCGCCCGTTCGGCGCTAGATCGGAACGGATTGTGGGACGGATTGGGGGACGGTTCATGGGACGGTTCGAGGGACGTGAAGACGTTCCACTACATCAACCGCGTTTCTTAACGCTTCCTGCTGTGCGATCTACAATGGTACGTAGATACAAATCTTCTCTCGTAGATGGACGTCACCATGATAGGTCTTCGTGTGCGTAGGAAATTTTTTGTTTCCCATGCAACGTTCCTCAGCAGAAGCAGTCCGGCGGGTTTCTGATGTTCCGCCTTTACCCTGTTGCATATGTCACAGAACGCGATGAAATATGCAATATCATTCTTCATGCCATCCCACCAAAATGCTTGCTTTAGGTGTTCGTACATTTTGGTCCCACCATGATGGATAGAGTATGATGACTCATGCGCCTCCTTCAATATCTTTTGCCTTAGTTCTCCGATGTTGGGTACACAAATTCGTCCGCAAAATCTCAGAGTACCTTGATCATCCAATAGGAAATTCGGAGTTTTGACGGCTTGCACGTGAGCGACATACCATGGCAATATCGGGTCCTCTGCTTAGGCATTGCAGACCTCTTCTTATAAAGTGGGGGTGACCTCTAGCCCAGTGGTGCAGTCAACATCAACAATAGTTAGGTTGAGCTGGGTCATCTCCTCTTGTAGCTCGAGAGGCAAAGCTTCTATTAATGCATTTAATGTGGCTGTTTGGTGGTTAAGGGCATCAACAACCACATTAGCTTTACCTGGATGGTAGTTGATACCAAGGTTGTAGTCTTTGACTAATTCAAGCCATCTTCTTTGCGGGAGATTCAAATCTGTCTGCGTGAATATGTACTTGAGGCTTTCGTGATTGGTGAAGATTTGGCATCACTTGCCTATGAGATAATGCCTCCAGATTTTAAGGCATGCACAACTCCCACTGACTCCAAGTCATGAGTAGGGTAGTTTCCTTCATGAGGTCGTAGTTGCGTGGATGCATAAACCATGACCTTGCCGTATTGCATGAACACACACCCTATACCTTTTCGGGATGCGTCACAGGGGTCGAAGCTTCGATAAATATTGGGGAGCGTCAATACGGGTGATGAAGTTAAGCGGTTCTTCAATTCATTAAAGCTCTTTTCACACTTCTTGGACCATATAAATTTTGGTCCTTCTTAAGTAGCTTGGTCATTGGTTTCACAATCTTGGAGAAACCATCAATGAATCGACGGTAATAAGCAGCAAGTCCTAGAAAACTTCGGATCTCAGACACAGTTGTGGGTGCTGGCCATTTTAGAACATCATTGACTTTACTTGGGTCCACTGCTATTTCGTGAGCTGACAGGATATGCCCCAAAAATCCTACTTGCTTGAGCCAAAACTCACATTTTCTGAATTTTGCATACAATTGGTGATCACGGAGCATTTGCAACACTGCCCGGAGTTGTTGTTTATTCTCGCATTCTCCTTTGGAATGGACGAGAATGTCGTTGATGAATACCACCAAAAACTTGTCCAAGAAGTCCATGAACACTTTGTTCATCATATGCATGAAGAATGCCGGAGCATTTGTTAGGCCAAAAGACATGACAATATATTCATATAGACCATAGTGAGTGGTGAATGCCTTGGGAATATCCTCCTTCTTGATCTTAAGTTCATGGTACCCGGTTCTGAAGTTGATCTTTGAGAATATCTCAGCTCCATTCAGATGATCGAAGAAATCATCAGTTCGAGGAAGTTCCTATTTGTTCTTGATGTGACATCATTAAGCTGACGGTAGTACACACACATCCGAAGGCTACCATCCATCTTGTCCATGAATATTGTTGGTGATCCCCATGGTGAGGAGCTAGGGCGGATATATACCTTCTTGATCATCTCATCAAGTTGCTTCTCCAGCCCCACTGGCTCGGATGAAGGCATTCTATAATATTTCTTTCATATAGGTGTTGTCCCAGGGACGAGTTCAGTAGTGAACTCGAGTTCCTGATCTAGTGGCATTCCTTGCAGTTCTTTAGGGAATACATCTAGAAACTCACTGACTACTCGGATTAACTCCATGCCGGAGGCTACTGCGGTAAAGACCACATCTCTTTTTTGGATGGTCCTTCGGGCCACAAACTACAATGCTTGTTCTGCTAGGTTTCTTAATGTGTCCACTCAGGTTGTGTAGTTTATACAGACTTGATGTCGTGTTAGCCAATCCATTCCTAGTATGACATCCATCTTTGCAGACTCAATGGACACCAAAGTGGTAGGAAAAATAACTCCCTGGATGTTTATCTCCAGTCCACGACATACCACATTGGATTTGAGCATGGATCCCGGGGATTGCACCACCATGATTTTTTCAGGAAGCGGCAAGAAAACCAATTTTAGGCAACAAAACTCCATGAAATAAAAGAATGGGAAGCCCTAGATTCAAATATATTTGTTGCAGGTATGCTATTAATGGGAAACAGACCAATGAGTACTTTGGGGTTTTCTTGTTCTTCCTCAACAGAGAGATGATGCACTTGCCCTTGGATGAGCCTCTGCGAGGAACCCATGTTGTTGACTTGTGGCTTGAGGGTTGTATTAGGCTTACTATTCTTGGGGCACAACCTTGCGTAGTGTCCAGTCTGACCACATGTGAAACACACATTGTTATGCTGACAGTCCTCCTTCACTGGGTGTCTCACATAGTTCTTGACGCGATTCTCTGTCTTGTTGGCATTATGCTGCCATGTTGGCTTGAATTCAAACTGAGGTTGCTGCCAGGTGCGAGCCTTCTGAACCATCAGTCCATCTTTCTTAGGTTCAAACTTGTGTTTGCGGTCTTCATAAGCTAACTTGTTATCATGCACGAGCTTGTGCTCCCTCTCAGCGATGAGAGCCTTGTTTACCAAAGTCTGGAAATCTGGAAAGTCTAGTATGCTTACCGTGGATCAGAGAGTCTGGTTGAGTGCTCCAAGGAACCGGTCTATCTTCCTTTCTTTGGTGTCCACGTCATGGAGGGAATAACGGGCCATATGGTTGAACATGTTTAAATACTCACTTACTAACAGGTTCCCTTGCATAAGGGCGAGGAACTCATGCTGCTTGACTTTCATAATGTCGGTGGGAATGTGATACTTACGGAACTTGTCCTTTAATTTGTCCGGTGTGATCTCGTCGTCTGCGGGCCACATGACTTTCGTATTATTCCACCATAGAGCAGGGGGTCCTTCAAGATAGTGAGTAGAAAATGGAACCATGTCAGCTGCTTCGGTACGAGAGATTTCTAGTTTCTTCTCAATGGTTCTCAGCTAGTCGTCTGTTTCTATTGGATCAACAACTTGACTAAAACTGGGAGGTTTGGTTCTGTGGAAATCTGACAGCTTGGAGTGATTACCATTATGAGTGTGGTTCTGACCAACCATAGCCTGCACACTTTTCAATATTTCAAGCAAATATTGGTTTCTTCTTTCCTTGAACATGCACATAATCTTTTCTGTAGAGGGTGGATGTGGTGGAGGTGGTGGTGGATACCATTCAGGGGAATGTCCTGCTTGTGTGGCGAAGCGACGTACAGGAGTATCGTCACCACCATGACTGCTACTAGCGTATCTTGTCATCCTATTTTTGTTTCCCTATATGAGGTATAGAGATGAGCAATATCCATAAATAGGGAAGAAAAGCAAGCGGCAAAAGTTTGAGAAAACGATGAAAACCAAAGCGAATAAAAAGTTCCAACATAATTATACATAGACTCATACATGAAAGGAAATCCTCATGGTAAGTACTCATACATTCATACAACTCTAGCATTATGACCACCTCGACTATTCTAAAAGAAAGTGGTGCACTCATGCTCTGCACGTCCTCGTGGAGTCTGCTCAGTCTTGGACTCAGTATCTGAGCTGATGACATGAACGGAAACCTCTGGATAAAAGGAAACGCGATGCCTGTGCCTCAAGGGCTCTCCCTCAAGGACATGTGCTGAGTGAGGCTGAAGCATAGGGGCGGCGGGAGTAGCAAGAAGCACAACCCACCCGGTAGGAGACTCGCGAGGAGTCATTGTCGACGTGTCTGAGTTACTCTGAGGGGTAACCCGAGTTGGTGGAGGTATGGAAACTGGGGTGGGGAACAGGGAAAAACCAAGTGAGGGGGGGGGGGCAAAAGCTTATCTAGCGGTGGCCAGGGCTGCACGATTACGAGTCATCTCCTGGGCCAGGTTGAAAATCAAAAGATAACTGGCCGATATGTAACGGGAAAGGTGGCTAGAAGAGTGATCACACGTCTGATCAATGGAAGGAAATCTGATGCGGTCATCTTCGAATAGGGATGGATAGAAATACAAACCCGGGTGCGTGTGCATCCGAACTTCATTGTAGCATAGGTCCATGAGAGCTTCAAATGCAATGAACTGAACTACTTGATCGGGGGTCGATGCAAAACCACTCCTAGAAGAACGGGTGTAGGTGCCGGTCAGAGAGTTGTTGTGCATAGTGACCTTCGCATGGTACTCACACACCGAGTCTCCCAGCCACTCCCGGTACACCTGGTACATCGGGTTGTCGCCATCGGGATAGAGTCACCACCATACATTACAAAGAAGGTGCGGGGAAGTGAGGGGTGCTAGCTCACACTGGTATGGGTACGACACTTGGGCCATCTATACTCACAACCATTAGTTTGTTAGTAATAAAAATATTCTATACGCATGCAATGGAACAACCAAATGCATAGACATACTTGCGACACTCAGGACTACTAACTACCATTTATCTAACACGTCGGGGTTCTAGGGCGTTCTACAGTCAGTGCGACTCTGATACCAGGCGTTGTGGAACCCCGGCTCATAGCGATCGGTTTACCTTGCATTGTGAGTCCATGGATTATGTCTTCTCGCAACACACAACAACTTGGTATAGCAATACAACCACTTTATTGATCTCTAGCGGATACATAGGTTCAGGATTACATAAAGGGGGCGAGGCCCAGCGGCATACTCGGTGCGGAGAAACAATATGTACATTATTTAGTAGACATTCATGGGGCCTCGATGATCACGACACAACTACTCGGCAGCGGAAAGACAACGTTGTGGAACTCCATCTCACAGGGACACTGCTGGAACATGGCTTAGATCGCAATGATGCAACTCAAACTCCAAGTACGGCTTCTCCTGAAACTGGCATGACACGCGAGGCGACGACTTTAAATGTACTCGCAAGCCCACAACAGACAACATAGTAATAGCAGATAATGATATGACATTTAAGCAGGTTGTATGCAAGATGTGATAAACAACTCATGAAGTGCAAGTGATAATCACATATATTATTCCTTACTATGATGGTTACCATGTAACCATATCCGTCATCTTACCACAGTGATCACCTCCGGATCACAAAATTAAACATCTCGTTGATCTCGACAAACCATGCAACATGTGCCATGGTTATATGATTAGTGTGCAAGTTAATTATTCTTGTTTATCCATGATGTGACCTAGTACGAACTGTGTCCATGACCGAGGACTCGGCTATCGATAGATTGTACACACACTCTCCACAGGTTAGTACATTGTGCCCACACCAGAGAACCCATGGCCTCGTGTTCCCATTCGGGTGGACCAATGGCATTTTGAAAAAACCAATCTACTGCATGACACTCTCTTGGCCACTCCGGCCAACGCCCCTTTGGGCTAAGTCATGGGTGGCCTCGGATGCCACTCTGGACATCACCTAGACACCATTGTGGCAAAACAAAAAAGTCCCAAATGGGGACAATGGTACCAAAACAACTATGGACACACAAGGCTATACCTGCCTACATGGCTAGGATAGCGCCAGGAAATAACCTTCCCTCGTTGGAAGCACCGGCAAGAGGCATGTCAGCAGACCGAATAAGGGCCTTCCCATAAAGGCAAATGTGGTTGCACTGGGAAGCTCGATACAGTGGCACCATGACTCGATCAACAACAAATTCAAGTTGTGTTATTAACATTTTTATTCTGAAATAATAATTTATTCGAGCCACAGTGTGACATGAGAATGCCATGAAATGCAAATGCACTGACTTGACCTAATGAAATTGCTAACATAAGTAACATTATGATGAAACTACTATGTTCCATCAACTTAACCAAGTAACCATCATACTCCTATCATACTAATAGGTTTATCATGAGTTTTTAGTTAGTGTAAGTTGTCGGCGTTCTGAGAATGGGGGTACCCAGACCTGCCTGCGTGCGGTCCAGGGCTGGCCCACTTCATCGACCTAAAACCAATGGGCCCGGCGTCACTCAGGACAAGGCCCTCGCGAGGGGACAAGCCTCGCGGGGACGAGCAGCATGAAGACCCGCATGGGCCTCCTCAGGACCCCTCCAAGGCGGCGGATACTCCGAGGCGATGCCCGACCTCAGGAGACAAGGGTGACACAAGGGAAGGACAGGCGAGCGGCAGACAACTGAGCGGAGCAGTTTCCTCTTTGGTGCAAAGGGGGCGAGGACGGACGCAGGTTCCCAAAGCATCCCCTAAAGGTTTCTATTCTGGTGCAACAAGACCCTGGCTTCCCGCCGGCAGGATGGACGTCATCCCTGGGCGATCCCTTGCAAGACTGGCAGTTACTTTGCAGGCGAAGACCACCTTTGGGTAGGGGAGCATGTTCCCCTGTTCCCCTTCAAAATTGGCCACTGTGGGATTCCTTCCCGCCAAAGCGATAAGGGACGAGGACAGGGGCCGCCACTATAAATAGAGGATAGGTTGCTTCGTAGAAGGGATGCGATTCCCGAACCACCTCTTCATCCACTAGCAGCGAACAAGGTCATCCAGCCTCCGGAGGCACCCAAGCAGTGTACTAGTTCATCCACCAACCTCCATGAGAGGCAATCCACCAAAGCAGGAGTAGGGTTTTACGCTTCGCAGCGGCCCGAACGTGGGTAAACTGTTATGTTTTGTGGATCCCTCACCATTGAGTGAGTTTTTAGCCATCCGAAGCGAGTAGCGAGCTAGGGGAGGCGAATAAGTGAGAGATCTTCGTACACGCCCCTAAGTTCGAATCTTTAGGGTTTTGCGGAGCACGAATCCGAAATTTGGCGCGCCAGGTAGGGGGCGTGTCGAGGTCTCTCCCAAGGCTCGGTTCGCTGAAGCTGATCACACCCATGGCAGGGAAACAGCGAATCCACGCGGAAAGGCGCACCGCCCGCATGTCGCGGATGGTGCAGGGAAGCCAAGACGCCCAGCACCGCCCCGCCGCCCCGACGGATGGCGTCCACGCTGGACAGGCTTCCAACGGGCGTCGGGAGCTGCCGCTTTCACCGACCACATGGCGTCCCCCGTCGCCTCGGCCCCTCCACACGCCCAGGCAGCTCCTTCCCCCTTCCGAATTTGTCACCACCCGACGCACAGGTATGTCGCGCTCCTGGTGGCGCACGAGCTCAGGCGCCAGCGCACCACCCCCACCGCCGCGTCGGAGGCCGCGGGCGCCATCTCGGACGTGACGCCGCCGGTGAGACCCAAGCGCACCCCGTGCGACCCCCGCTCATTGGCCCGTACCACCAAGGGTTGCAATGGGAGGGCCGCATGGGCATGCCCCGGACACCCACTCAGGCCCGCCTTTAGCAGAGATTCGGCGGGAGCTTATGGAGGCACGAGATTTGACCTTGCTGGGAAGGCGTTATCCAGAGTCCCCCGACGTGCTTCACGGAGCAAGGAGGCAGTATTGGAGGCATGAATACATCGACCACTGGAGGCGCGCACGACCCAATGACAACTACGTCGACACACCCTGGGGCTACGGAGGAAGCAACGCCGACCATCACTACAGCAGGAGGCACGCGCGTGACCTCGCTGGCAACCCCCGCGTGTACAGGTATGAACAGCACCGCGGGGTGGCCCGCAGGGGTGGCTTTGCGGGGACGCCCAGCCCGGGTGTCCCCGCGGGGCACACCTGCTGAATGGGAGCTGCTTCGGGGCAGACGTCTGGGTCTGGGGACCGGGGACCTTTCGCCTTGGATAGGGTGGACGCACCCTCATGTCCAGATCGAGGAGCCCCATCCTGGGGACTGAGGGTGGAACATACGCCCATGTTCCCAGGCCAGATGATCCCAACCTCGGGGCCAGGGGTGGAGTACCCGCCCTTGCCCCGAGGTCGCGCGACGCCCGCCTGGGGACTGAGGGTGGAACACACGCCCATGTCACCAGTGCGGGCTTCGTTCGGTTACCAGCAGGTGTTCAGGTACCCGCCGTCGCCCCTAGACTGGGCTAGCCCAGCATGGGGGCATGACCCTGGGTACCAAAGTGGGAACTTGGGGAGCCCTGGCGAGGCGCGTTGGGGCAGCGCCCTAGGGACTCAAGATCTACCGTCCAGGCGAGCCTTCCGGCCAACGGGCGCTGGAGACTCCTCCTATGCTCGAGGGCTCGCCCAGGCCGGACCACGCCACATTGCTACAAGCCCGGGGACTAGGAACGGGGCACGTGCCTCTGAGGCATGGGGCTCCCAAAATGTCCCCGGGACCTGCATCAACACAGTCCACCAATGACTCCCGAAGCTCAGGCCCCAATGCCTCGGGCGTAGGGACACTCGCGAGGCCAAAGCGTCCTCGCGACCTCCTAGATACACCCCCACCGTGACACTCTCACGTAATAAAGAGCTGAGGCTGTATATGCCCAGGGCCCCCGAGGACGCGGAAGGGGTCCACCCCACGCCTAGTGGAAGCCCTATGCTCAGCGCTGGGGGGAGACAGAGGCGGTGAATAGCTAGGGAGCCGGACGCGGCTGTTTTCTCGTTCCTTCTTTGCGTTTTAAGTTGTGGCCCACCAAGGCCTTCCCCTTTTCTGTATCTTGAGTTATCAAAGGCTTCTTCTCTCAATGTTTTGAAAAGAAAAGAAGGGCGGGAATTTCTCCTCTGCGTTCTCTCTTTTACCGAACTTGTGTTGTGTTTCCCCCTTTGTTCTGATTGGTGTTTCGCAGAAACCTCAGGGGACCCCCGGGCCTCCCAAGGCAACCGCAAAAAAGGGACAGAGTGGGGAATCGCTCGAGCGTCAAAGGGGGCTTCTGAGCATCGAGCCTCAGGAGCCTTATTGGTTGTAAGGCCACCCGCTACCCCTGGTGTTGTCCTGGGGCTCAGGTCGATGCTAGGAGCGACGGGGCCCTGCCCTGTGAAGTGTGTCGAACCTATCGGTGGTGGGGAAATGTGCGGGACTTGGACTTGTCGACATAGGGCGGTTTGAGTGTCAAGGGGGGATCCTGAGCAACACGCCTCTGGAGCCTTACCGTTCGCAAGGCCACCCGGCCACCCAGGTGCCACCCATGCTGGCTCCTAGGGTGCTGGGGCCTTGCCCATGGGGGACAACCTTAGTAACACGTGGTGCCTCACGGCGGCAGGGAAATATGCGGGACCGGGACCTGCTGACACAGAGTGTCGAAAGGGTCCTCAAACCGTCCCACAAGCAGGGAGGAGGCGCCAAGAATGAAGCCACGCTCACGGGCTAGACCGCCGGTGTCGCAACAACACAGGTTGGCAGCGACTACAACCAAGGGGGAAGTATCGGGTGCACCTCGTCTTCAGGAAACACGTCTAAAGGTACGCACCAAATACATCAAAGTGGCTGTCAAAACTTAATACATAACCCAATCAGGAGAACAAAGTGGCAGATGAAGGGGACGCATCATCCCCAGATCCACGCCGTGGCCTTCAGGGGCAAGCCTTCCCACCAGGTCTTCCACGTAAACCTCGACCCATTCGGCCAGGGCGGCGTGGACCGTCTCTGGCACTGGATCCAACACTTCAGCAAAGTCGAAGTATGGGTCGAGGCGAAGGAGGTGGCTGAAGACGTCCAAGGCCGCTTTGCCTAGGAGGTCACGACTGTTTTCCTTTGCGAGCGCGAGGGACTTTGCAGAGCCCGCCTCAAGACGCTCCACGACACGGAGGAAGAAGCCCAGGTACCCAACGTCGTCAGGGACCAAGGGGCCGGAGGCACTCTCGCCACAGATGTTGCTCAAGGTGTGGGAGGCTCTCCTATCAAGGGACTGGAACATCCAGGAGCGTTCAAGTTGGAGGTCGCGAGCACGGGCCGTCTCCTCGGAATCCTCTCCAACCAGGGAAGCCGCACCTTTCACCTATTTGCAAACATGAGCCAGTTTACCCTCGGCAGTGGCTTGGGCGTCCAGCGCGACCTGTCGGTGTTTCACCTCATGATCCAACCTCCTCCAGAGGGCATTGACCTCGTTTTGCAGGTGACCACGACACTCGAGGAAGCGGGACTCCTGGAGCCTCAACTTCGCACGGTAGTCGAGGAGAAGGGACGTTGAGCCTCCGCCACCCTTCTGTCTATCACCTCCTGGAGCTTCGCTTCACGAGAGGCGAGGGACTCCTCAGCAAGCGACACCTGGCGCTCCCTCGTCTCCAGACGCTCCTGCTACAGGCTCTGCTCCACCTCTACGAGCGCGAGCAAATCGGCGGACGCTCGAGAACCTGTGCCGACGAGGGAGGACTCCGCCGGCGGATCCCCGGGGTGGCCCTTGGCGGGGCTTGCTCTTCAAGACCGGCGATGAGGGCACAAAGCTCCCGGTGGCGACCTTCAGAGGCCCTGCGTCGACTATCCGCTTCCTCAGCCTCGAAGAGAGTGCGCTCGCGGGCCTCCACAGCCGTGGCAAGAGACGCCTCCGTCTTTGCGCGGGAGTGCTCCCGCTACAGACGGATAAGGTCCACGACGACTTCAAGCTCGCGCCACCCTGCCTCAATGTGCTGGCGCTCACTTTCCCGGTAGGCCTCATGACAGGCAAGCCCTGACCCCAGACGTTGAAGCTCCCCTGCCTCGGTACAGAGTAAGCACCACGGCGCGGCATGCGATGCCGCGACAGGCTCCAACGTCCAACAAGGGTCCTCACCTTCTGCCCGACAGAACAAGAGAGGTGCGCGGGGAGCCCCCAGGCCCGAACCAATGCTCGGGGTCTGGGGGCTCGCGCGCAGACATCTCACCAAAAGTAAGCGCCCCTTGAGGCCCCGCATCGCCAAATAGAGGGGGGCTAGAGGGAAGGCGCAGCACGACCCTAGGAGGGACCACAGGCGGGGGGAGTGTCACTCCCTAGGAAAGCTGGAGGCCGCGGGCAAGGAAGACAGCAGGAGGCCCACAAACGAGAGGCCCGGAAGGTTGAACCCCGCGAGATGCAAGGAAAGAGTCCGTAGGATGCTCGGTGATTGTAGGGGCAGGCAGTACCGACCCATCACCTCTGTTGCCGGTGGGAAGCCTGCAGAACAAAGGCTCAGAAGGAAGACGCGGAAAGAAAGGACGAAGGAGGATGCAAACGCTTACTAATCTATTGCGATCCACCTCTTCTTCAGTGGAGCCTGCTGAGCTTGGGGGCGGCCACCCCCGGCGTGGGAAGCCTGGCTAGGGAGCTCGGCTGCCCCCGGCTAAACCCCGAGGGCAGGGGTGACAATCTCCACCATCGACCGTTCGCCACCGCCGACCCCGGTCGAGCAAGGGCCGGGGGTACAGGCGGTGATTGATACGTCTCCAACGTATCTATAATTTTTGATGGTTCCATGCTATTATCTTGTCAAACTTTGGATGTTTTGTATGCCTTTTATATCTTTTTTGGGACTAACTTATTAACTCAGTGCCAAGTGCCAGTTCCTGATTTTTCTATGTTTTTGACCCTGTTCAGAGGAGAATATTAAACAGAGTCCAAACGGAATAAAACCTACGAAAAGATTTTTCCAAAACAGACGATACGCAGGGAGCTTGAGAACCAAGGCAGAGGGCACCACGGGAGGCCACAAGCCCCCTAGGCGCGGCTAGGGGGGCCCGCGCCTAGTAGGCTTATGGCCCCCCTGTGGCTCGTCTGCCCTACTTCTTCCGCCTATAAATCCCCGAAAAATCTGAAAACACGAGAGAGATACATGAAAATACTTTTACGTAGCCGCAAGCTTCTGTCTCCGCAAGATCCCATCTGGGGCACGTTCTGGTGCCCTGCCGGAGGGGGATTCGGATACGGAGGGCTTCTTCATCAACACCATTGCCTCTCCGATGATGCGTGAGTAGTTCACCATAGACCTTTGGGTCCATAGCTAGTAGCTAGATGGCTTGTTCTCTCTCTTGGATCTTCAATACAAAGTTCTCCATGATCTTCATGGAGATCTATCCGATGTAATCTTCTTTTGTGGTGTGTTTGTCGAGATCAGATGAATTGTGGATTTATGATCAGATTATCTATGAATCTTATTTGAGTTTATTCTGATCTCTTGTATGCATGATTTCATATACTTGTAATTCTCTTCGAGTTGTGGCTTTTGCTTGGCCAACTTGATCTATGATTCTTGCAATGGGAGAAGTGCTTGGTTTTGGGTTCATACCATGCCGTGACCTCACCCAGTGACAGAAGGGGTAGCGAGGCACGCATCGTGTTGTTGCCATCAAGGGTAAAAAGATAGGGTTTATATATATTGCATGAATTTATCGCTGTACATCATGTCATCTTGCTTAAGGCGTTACTCTGTTTGTCATGAACTCAATACACTAGATGCATGCTGGATAGCGGTCGATGTGTGGAGTAATAGTAGTAGATGCAGAAAGTATCGGTCTACTTGTCTGAGACGTGATGCCTATATGTATGATCATTGCTTTAGATATCGTCATGACTTTGCGCAGTTCTATCAATTGCTCGACAGTAATTCGTTCCCCCAACGTAATATTTGCTATTTTGAGAGAAGCCTCTAGTGAACACTATGGCCCCCGGGTCTACTCCACATCATATTTTCAGCCCTACACTTTTACTTCGTTGCACTTTCCGCCTTCAGATCTCACCTTGCAATCAATCGTGAAGGGATTGACAACCCCTTTGTAGCGTTGGGTGCAAGTTTGCTGTTTTTGCGCAGGTCCATCGGTGCTTCATCTTGATACTCCTACTGGATTGATACCTTGGTTCTCAAACTGAGGGAAATACTTACTGCTACTGTGCTGCATCACCCTTTCCTCTTCAAGGTAAAAAACCAACACAAGCTCAAGAGGTAGCAAGAAGAATTTCTGGCGCCGTTGCTGGGGAGGAGGATCAAGTCAAGAATAGTCTCCCGTCAACATGCCAATTTCTGACGCCGTTGCCGGGGATCATCAACTGAAGCCTATCCAAGTAACCGTCACAAACTCATCTCTTGCATTTACTTTTTTGCCTCTCGTTTTCCTCTCCCCCACTTCTGAAAAACAAAAATTTACAAAAATATTTGTGTTTTTCGTTTGCCCTTTTCTTTCGCTTGCTTTCTATTCGCTTGTGTGCTTGTCTGCTTGCTGAAGTCACCATGACTGAAAACACCAAACTTTGTGACTTCTCGAATACTAATAATAATGATTTTATTAGTACTCCGATTGCTCCCGCCACTAGTGCGGAATCATATGAAATCAATGCTGCTTTGCTGAATCTTGTTATGAAAGAGCAATTCTCCGGCCTTCCTAGTGAAGATGCCGCATCCCATCTTAATACCTTCATTGAGTTATGCGATATGCAAAAGAAGAAAGATGTGGATAATGATGTGATTAAATTAAAGCTATTTCCGTTCTCATTGCGAGATCGAGCAAAAACTTGGTTTTCATCTTTGCCCAAAAATAGTATTGATTCTTGGAACAAGTGCAAAGATGCTTATATATCCAAGTATTTTCCGCCGGCTAAGATTATCTCTCTCCGTAATGATATCATGAATTTTAAGCAACTAGATCATGAACATGTTGCACAATCTTGGGAGATACTGAAATTGATGATTAGAAATTGTCCCGCTCATGGCTTGAGTCTTTGGATGATTATACAAATCTTCTACGCTGGTTTGAATTTTGCTTCTAGAAATATCTTGGACTCCGCCTCCGATGGAACTTTCATGGAAATCACATTAGGATAAGCCACAAAACTCCTAGACAATATCATGACAAACTATTCTTAGTGGCACACTAAAAGGTCACCTACTAGTAAAAAGGTACACGCTATAGAAGAAATTAACTCGTTGAGTGCTAAGATGGATGAGTTAATGAAATTGTTTGCTATTAAAGGTGCTCCTTTAGATCCAAATGATATGCCCTTGTCTTCCTTGATTGAGAGTAGCAATGAAAGCTTGGATGTTAATTTTGTTGGTAGGAATAATTTTGGCAACAACAATGCTTTTAGAGGAAACTATATTCCTAGGCCTTTTCCTAGTAATCCCTCTAATAACTTTGGCAACTCCTACAACAATGCTCATGGAAATTACAATAAATTACCCTCTGGTCTACAGAGTAATATCAAAGAGTTTATCAACTCGCAAAAGATTTTCAATGCGTCCATAGAAGAAAAACTACTCAAAATTGATGATTTGGCTAGGAGCGTTGATAGAATGTCTCTTGATATTGATGCTTTGAAAGTTAGATGTGCTCCTCCCAAGATTAATATGGATGAAACTTTGAAAGCTATGCGTGTTTCCATGAATAAGAGTAAGAAAGAACCGCCCAAATTCGTGCTAGACATGAATGGCTTAAAAAGGCGTGTTCTCGTGATGAGAATCACGAAGATCTTAAAGTGCTTGGTGTGACTCCCATTGAATCCTTGTTTTCTAGTGTCAAACCTAATGATGATGGGGCTGGATATGAATCCACCTTGGTTCAAAAACTCCCCAATGATTCGGAGTCTATCTATCTTGATGCTAAAAGCATTGGAAGTGGAGTAGAGGATATCAAAACTTTGAGTAGTAATGAAACTACTACTTTGGATTTCAAGGAACTCAATTATGATAGTTGCTCTTTGATGAATGTATTTCCTTGATGCAATCCATGCTAAACTCTCCACACGCTTATAGCCAAAACAAGGCCTTTACCGATCATATCGTCGATGCTATGATGAAATCTCTTGAAGAGAAACTTGAATTGGAAGTTTCTGTTCCTAGAAAACTTCATGATGAGTGGTAACCTACTATCAAAATCAAGATCAAAAACTATGAATGCAATGCTTTGTGTGATTTGGGTGCTAGTGTTTCCGCGATTCCAAAGTCTTTATGTGATGTTCTAGGCTTTAATGAGATTGATGAGTGCTCTCTTAATTTGCATCTTGCTGATTCTACTGTTAAGAAACCTATGGTAAGGATCAATGATGTTTTTATTATTGCAAATAGGAACTATGTACCCGTAGATTTAATTGTGCTCGATATGGATTGCAATCCTACATGTCCTATCATTCTTGGTAGACCTTTCCTAAGGACTATTGGTGCTGTCATCGATATGAAGGAAAGGAATATTAGATTTCAATTTCCATTAAAGAAGGGCATGGAACATTTTACTAGAAAGAAAATAAGATTTCCTTATGAATCCATGATGAGGGCTACTTATGGTTTGAGTACCAAAGACGACGATACGTGATTCTTTCACCTTATGCCTAGCTAAGGGCGTTAAACAATATCGCTTGTTGGGAGGCAACCCAATGAATTTATCTTTGCTTTTTTTCTTTCTGTTTTGTTGCGTCCACACCATCATAATTCTGTTATGATTGTGTCTTTTGTGTTTCTTTTTTGTGTTTGAGCCAAGTAAAACCTTTATGACTAGTTTGGTGATGGTTGTTTGATCATGCTGGAAAAAGACAGAAACTTTTCGCTCACGAAATTATTTTCCATTTTTATACAGAAAGAGCTTTTGAGTTGACTCTTTTTGTGCTGGTTGATATGCCAATTTCCCAAACTGTCGTAAGTTTTCAGAATGTTTGAGATAGCAGAAGTATACTAAGTATATAGATTGCTACAGTCTGGTATGTTTTTGACAGATTCTATTTTTGTTGTGTTGATTGCTTATTTTGATGAAACTATGGATAGTATTGGGGGTACTAGCCATGGAAAAGTGAGAATACAGTAATCTAACACCAATATAAATATAAATCAAGTTTGCTACAGTACCTCAAGAGGTGGTAGTTTGTTTTCTTGTGCTAATGATATCACAAGTTTCTGTTTAAGTTTTGTGTTGTGAAGTTTTCCAGTTTTGGGTGATGTTCTCACGGACAAAGGGATAAAGAGTGGAAAGATCTCAAGCTTGGGGATGCCCAAGGCATCCCAAGCCAAATTCAAGGACACCAAAAAGCCTAAGCTTGGGGATGCCCCGGGAAGGCATCCCCTCTTTCGTCTTCAATCCATCGGTAACATTACTTGGAGCTATATTTTTATTCACCCCATGATATGTGTTTTGCTTGGAGCGTCGTGTATTATAGGAGTCTTTTCTTTTTGTTGTGTCACAATCATCCTTGCTGCACACATTTTGAGAGAGACATGCACTCATCGTGAATTTGCTAGAATACTCATTGAGCTTCGCTTATATCTTTTAAGTTAGGCAATTTAGCTCACATGTGCTTCACTTATATCTTTTGAGCTAGATAACTTTGCTCTAAGTGCTTCACTTAGATCTTTTAGAGCACGGCGGTGTCATATTTTGGAGAAATAAGAACTCTCGATCTTCACTTATATCTTTTTGAGAGTGCTCTCTCTGAGTAACTTGGTAGTTGGCTTGTGCTATGAAAGTAGTCCCAAAGGTGATAGGCACCCAAATAGGATATAATAAAAATTCCCTATTCATGTGCATTGATTAGAAAGAGAAGTTTGATTCCTCTCAATTAGTTTTGAGACATGGATTTGGTAATATTAAGAGTTATGTTAGTATGGTGTTGTGAATCTAGAAATACTTGTGTTGAAGTTATTGATTCCCGTAACATGCACGTATGGTGAACCGCTATGTTAGGAAGACGGAGCATAATTGATTTATTGATTGTCATCCTTTGTGTTGCGGTCGGGATCGTGCCATGGTTAAGACCTACCAACCCTTCCCCTAGGAGTATGCGTTTAGCACTTTGTTTTGCTTACTAATAAAAACTTTCGCAATAAGTATGTGAGTTCTTCATGACTAATGTGAGTCCATGGTATAGATGCACTTTCACCTTTCACCATTGCTAGCCTCTCTAGTGCCGCGCAACTTTCGCTGGTGCACAAACCCACCATATGCATTCCTCAAAACATCCACCATACCTACCTACTATGGCATTTTCATAGCCATTCCGAGATATATTGCCATGCAACTCCCACCGTTCCGTCTCATGACATGTGCCGTCACTTTCATATTGGCATTGCATGATCGTAAGATAGCTAGCGAGATGTTTCAATGTCATACGCCAAGCTAGATCGTTGCACATCCCGGTACACTGCCAGAGGCATTTCCTATAGAGTCATCATCGTTCTAAGCATTGAGCCTTGAGTAAATGAAAGTGTGATAATCATCATTATTAGAGCATTGTCCCATGTGAGGAAATAAAAAAAGGAGGCCAAAGTTTCCCACAAAAAAAATGAAAGAGGCCAAAGAGCCCACAAAAGAGAGAGAGAGAGAGAAAAAAGAGAGAATGGACAATGCTACTATCTTTTTCCACACTTGTGCTTCATAATAGCACCATGTTCTTCATGATTGAGAGTCTCTTGTTTTGACACCACCATATACTAGTGGGAATCTTCATTATATAACTTGGCTTGTATATTCCGATGATGGGCTTCCTAAAAATTGCCCTACGTCTTCGTGAGCAAGCAAGTTGGATGCACACCCACTAGTTCTCCTTTTGAGCTTTCACATGCTTATAGCTCTAAGTGCATCCATTGCATGGTAATCCCTACTCTTTCACATTGGTATCTATTGATGGGCGTCTCCATAGCCCTTTGATACGCCGAGTCGATGTGACCATCTCCTCCTTTTTGCCTCACAACCTTCACCACACTCTATTCCACCTATAAGTGCTATATCCATGGCTCACGCTCATGTATTGCGTGAGAGTTGAAAAAGGTTTGAGAAAGTAAGAGTGTGAAAACAATTACTTGTCCAATACCGGGGTTGTGCATGATTTAAATTCGTTGTGTGGGGATGACGGAGCATAGCCAGACTATATGATTTTGTAGGGATAATTTTATTTGGCCTTGTTATTTCGAAAGTTCATGATTACCTTGCTAGTTTGCTTGAAGTATTATTGTTTTCATGTCAATAGCGAACTATTGTTTTGAATCTTACGGATCTGAACATTCATGTCACACGAAAGAAGTTACAAAGGACAAATATGCTAGGTAGCATCCACATCAAAAATTCAGTCTTTATCACTTCCCTACTCGAGGACGAATAGGAGTTAAGCTTGGGGATGCTTGATACGTCTCCAACGTAACTATAATTTTTGATGGTTCCATGCTATTATCTTGTCAAACTTTGGATGTTTTGTATGCCTTTTATATCTTTTTTGGGACTAACTTATTAACTCAGTGCCAAGTGCCAGTTCTTGTTTTTCCGTGTTTCTGACCCTTTTCAGAGGAGAATATTAAACGGAGTCCAAACGGAATAAAACCTCCGAAAAGATTTTTTCCGGAACAGAAGATACGCTGGGAGCTTGAGAACCAATTAGAGGGCACCTGGGGAGGCCACAAGCCCCCTAGGCGCGGCCAAGGGGGCCCGCGCCTAGCAGGCTTGTGGGCCCCCTGTGGCTCGTCTGCCCTACTTCTTTCGCCTATAAATCCCTGAAAAATCTAAAACCACGAGAGAGATACATGAAAATACTTTTACGTAGCCGCAAGCTTCTGTCTCCGCAAGATCCCATCTGGGGCACGTTCTGGTGCCCTGCTGGAGGGGGATTCGGATACGGAGGGCTTCTTCATCAACACCATTGCCTCTCCGATGATGCGTGAGTAGTTCACCATAGACCTTCGGGTCCATAGCTAGTAGCTAGATGGCTTCTTCTCTATCTTGGATTTTCAATGCAAAGTTCTCCATGATCTTCATGGAGATCTATCCGATGCAATCTTCTTTTGCGGTGTGTTTGTCGAGATCCGATGAATTGTGGATTTATGATCAGATTATCTATGAATCTTATTTGAGTTTCTTCTGATCTCTTATATGCATGATTTCATATTCTTGCAATTCTCTTCGAGTTGTGGGTTTTGTTTGGCCAACTTGATCTATGATTCTTGCAATGGGAGAAGTGCTCGGCTTTGGGTTCATACCGTGCTGTGACCTCACCCAGTGACAGAAGGGGTAGCGGGGCACGCATCGTGTTGTTGCCATCAAGGGTAAAAAGATGGGGTTTATTGCATCAATTTATCCCTCTACATCACGTCATCTTGCTTAAGGCGTTACTCTATTTGTCATGAACTCAATACACTAGATGCATGCTGGATAGCGGTCGATGTGTGGAGTAATAGTAGTAGATGCAGAAAGTATCGGTCTACTTGTCTCGAACGTGATGCCTATATGTATGATCATTGCCTTACATATCGTCATGACTTTGCGCAGTTCTATCAATTGCTCGATAGTAATTCGTTCACCCACCGTAATATTTGCTATTTTGAGAGAAGCCTCTAGTGAACACTATGGCCCCCGGGTCTACTCCACATCATATTTTCAGCCCTACACTTTACTTTGTTGCACTTTCCGCCTTCAGATCTCACCTTGCAATAAATCGTGAAGGGATTGACAACCCCTTTGTAGCGTTGGGTGCAAGTTTGTTGTTTTTGCACAGGTACATCGGTGCTTCATCTTGATACTCCTACTGGATTGATACCTTGGTTCTCAAACTGAGGGAAATACTTACTGCTACTGTGTTGCATCACCCTTTCCTCTTCAAGGGAAAAAACCAACGCAAGCTGCTCAAGAGGTAGCAGCGATGCATCGCCCGCTCCGATTGCAAAAGGGGAGACACGACCAGGGGCTCCACGGGCCTGAGCCCCAAGGGCTGACCCCCTAGGGGCCCACCTCCCTACTAGGGAGGACTCCCGCTCATCGAAGAGCGGCATCTCCGTGATGAGAGATTCCGGGGCCTTGAAGTTATATAACGGGAGGCCGTTCCGGGGAAGCTCGTCAGGGTTGCCACCAGTCAGCCGACGAAGCATCTCCGCGAAGACGTCGGAGGAAAGAGGCATGATCTGGATCCTCATTGTGTCTCGGGGTCCTTTATAGGCCCACATCGGACGGGAGTGGCACTGGAGAGGAGTAATCCACCGACAGATTAATTCCCGCACCACCATCGCCATCGTCACCCCCGCGTGCTTCAGTCTCTCTAGCCAGGTCAGGATCGGCGTGAGTTGGGGGTCATCGAGCTCCTCACGCATCCACCCTCGGGTTGGCGTTGCGGGGATAGATGGGGGCTGGAATAGAGCCCTTGTCTCGAAAGTATCAACCTGTACACACTGTCACCGGAACCCCTCTGCTTCGAGGAGGAGCTCTGCGTCAAGAGTCCCCCGGGCCGATGCGTCAGCCGCTTTCAAGGACACGCATCAATAGCACTACTCTGCGGATATCGCCTCGAGGGAGAAGAAGTGGCGGAGCAACACCACGGAGGGGGCGACGCCTACAAAGGCCTCGCACAAGAACGCGAAGGCCGAAAGGAGGACCGGAGAGCTGGGGTCAAGATGGAGCGCGTGGATCTGGTAATGTGAAAGCAATGCACCGAGGAAGCTCAGGAATGGTGGCGGTACAACAGACAAGAGAGCGTGGATATGAAGAGGAACCACGGGGGGCACTATCTCCCCCTGAGTCCAGGAACCTGGCCAGATCCGGGTGCCCCCCACTCATTAGAGCCGGCCGCGACCACCATTCAGACCTTCTCCAACCCCTCGAAGTTCACCATTGTTGATTGGCCCAGCGCGGGCCGAAGCGCACCTTTCGGAGACATGGCGAGAAGAATGAGGGAAGGGCGACGCGGTGCGCGGGGGACGAGAGGAAGAACCGGCAGCGGAATTGGCAAGAGGAGGGGGCGGCGTGCAAGCACTCGTCATGAGTCCCGCGCAAAGAAGACGGATCCGCCATTTTAAGGCCTGGCCGCAGGAAAATAGGGTCCGCGATGCTTCAGGCCGCCCTCCAGGCTTAGCCAAGAAGCCAACCACTACGCGCCTTGGGCCCGGGGTCTACTGTCGGCGTTCTGGGAATGGGGGTACCCAGACCTGCCTGCCTGCGGTCCAGGGATCACCCACTTCATCGACCTAAAACCAATGGGCCCGGCGTCACTCAGGACAAGGCCCTCGCGAGGGGCCAAGCCTCGCGGGAGGAGCAGCATCATGACCCGTAGGGGCCTCCTCAAGACCCCTCCGAGGCGGCGGATATGCCGAGGCGAGGCCCGGCCTCAGGAGTCAAGGGTGTCGCAAGGTAAGGACAGACGAGCGACAGACAGCAAAGCGAAGCAGTTTCCCCTTTGGTGCAAAGGGGGCGAGGACGAATGCAGGTTCCGAAAGCATCCCCTTAAGGTTTCCATTCTACTGCAACAAGACCCTGGCCGCCCGCCGACAGGACAGACGTCATCCCTGGGCCAGCCCCTGCAACGCTGGCAGCTACTTTGCAAGCGAAGACAACCTTTAGGCAGGGGAGCATGTTCCCCCGTTCCCCTTCAAAATTGGCCACTGTGGGATCCGTTCCCGCCGAAGCGATAAGGGAAGAGTACCGGGGCCGCCACTATAAGTAGAGGATAGGTTGCTTCGTAGAAGGGATCCAATTCCTGAACCACGTCTTCACCCACTAGCACTCTACAAGGTCATCCAGCCTCCGAAGGCGCCCAAGCACTGTACTAGTTCATCCACCAACCTCCATGAGAGGCAATCCACCAAAGCAGGAGTAGGGTTTTACGCTTGCATCAGCCCGAACCTAGGTAAACTATTGTGTTCTATGTTTCCCTCACAATCGAGTGAGTTTCTAGCCATCCGAAGCGAGTAGCGAGCTAGGGGAGGCGAATCAGTGAGAGATCTTCGTACACGCCCCTGAGTTCAAATCTTTAGGGTTTTGCGGAGCCCGAAATCCGACATAAGTGATGCAAATTTTTAATCGAATATATGACATATATTAATTCAAGTTCAAGGAAAAAAATTGTAGTCATTGCAATTCATCTTTGAAAATGTATGTGATGGCTTGCCTTAGTTGAGAGGAAGTTGAACCTTTTGAAAATAATAAAAATACAAAACAAAAAATGTCACATAAAACATTTTAATGCACCAGAAAATATGTACAACATGGGAAAAATTTCAAATTTTGCATGCTTACAGGGGAGCTTAATACAAAACTGTTGCAAAAAGAATCATTTCATTTGGACTTATGGTTTAGGAGTTATAGCTGGTCAAAGTTGCACTCAAAAATATGAACTTAAATAGAAAATATCAAATTCTAGAGAGGGCCACGTCGAAGTCGTATTTTCAAAGCTTGCCTCCACTTATACCGCTTCAAGAGCTAGGGGAGAGACTGGCATGCGGGCCCCTCCTGTCGGGTTTAGAGGAGAGAGAGGGGGGACAAGGACGGCGACTCGACCGGCGATGAATCTCCGACGAGGGAGAACGACTATCATTGGCGAGGAGGGGAATGTACACAACTCTTCACAGCGAGCAACTACGTAGCACAAAGTCAAGCAGAGATGGATGGAGGGGTTCAGAACGATCTTCTCCGAAGACGGCGAGCGGCGGAGCTCTTCGGAGTTGAGGATTCCAACAATGTTGAGGGGGTCCAGCAGCTCCGTCATGCTCGAGGTAAGGTCATGAGCATGCCTTAGGGGTTAGAGAAGAGCGAAGGGCACCGGAGTGAGCTGCCATCAAGAGGGGATTCGCGACCATTTCCGATGATGATTCGATGACTGGAGGCCTGCCCGGCCTTGCGGCGGTGCTACTCTAGGTGATTTGAGGCCAGAGGAGGGGAGTAGGGTGGATAGAATGGCTCGGGGAGGTCCTATTTATAGGGGAGGGCAAAGGAGAGCATCTCAGCTGCTAGCGAGCTTTCTAGAGCAGCGAGAGGCGAGAGCGAGCCTCAGACGGATGGGAGAGCTCAGGGGGGATCCCCCAAGAAGAGTGGCCTCCGGTCCAAGCACAGGATGCGCGGGCGAGACAAATTGATCATGCGGTCACCGTTGCTCCTGCGCTGCCGTGTCCGCGCTTGCTGGTCCTGCCACCAACATCGGGGAGCGACAAAGAGGGTTAGGGAGGATTGGGACAAAGCAGCTGGAGCTCGAAGACATGTAGGGGCATCAAGAGGCACGTTCACAGGCGAGACAGGGTTCTGGCCGGCGCGAGGAGCATGCAAACTGCTTGTTGAACACCTTGGAGCCGCGCGGTCACCGCGTGCACTCATGCAATACGTGCGCCGAGGCTTCCAGACCATGTATGGGCTCAATTCCCTTCAAGGTCAGACCCGTTCATGGTCTTGGTTCATCTCGAGACTGCTTGGGCAAGAAAAGAGCTAGCTGGCAAGTTTCTTGACAGAAGCTATATCAACTTACTCAGAACAATCTAGAGAGAGATAGGAGCTGAAACTTGGAGGCGAAGGTTTGGATTGGAAGGTACACATGCTAGAAAAATTTCAGCCCAAATGGAGCAAGAATAAGTGCACTTCCTTCACAAAGTGACCTTTCTGTCGAGAACATAAAGTATTTTATTGAGCAAAAATTCTCCACATGACCATGGGATATTTTTGCATAAAATGGTGAGGCATGACCTAAAGAATACTAGGGAATTTATTTAGATTTTTTTGGGCAATAAGAATCAGGGTTGCTTTGGAGCATAAGAGAGAAATACTTATTTTCAGGGAGAAAATGGATGTTACTCTTAAAAGAAAAATATTTATTTTGCAATATGAGGGGAGAGGTGATGTCTCAAGTTGGTTTGAGGGAGTTATGAATTAGTTGGGTGAAAATCAAAAGAATGCCTAAGTGGAAATCCCCATGAGATGATTCAAATACCCATTTTCAAATCAAATATTCAATGAAAATCAAATAAAATAAAAAGTGAAAAAACCAGGTTGTCACAATACGAAGCACGCATGGGTCTTGGGCTCATCGCCCTTTGCACTCTTGCACGTTGCATGGGCGGCCGAGATCAGTCCTGACACTTCTTATACAAGATCAATGCTTACACGGACCACTCGGGCGCGTGCTGCTCTAATGCCGATGTCCGAAGAGCTTCGGCTGATACATCAAAGCTGAGTGCCATAACTGTCCCCGCATGAAGGTTAATGCAAAAAAGGTCAATTGACCAACTCAGATCAAATACCCAATCCCATTAATGTTTTGTTAACTGTGGCGACAATCTGTGATCCCTGATATGTGGTCCCGTCGCCTCGTCTCGAGGTTGTGTGGCAAGGGCCAAGAATGCCTCAACACGCCTCATCACAGTCATGCGGGAATCCACCCGCTCCACACATCTCATCATGTTTCCAGTAGTAAAGTTAAAGTAACAGTGTGTCTATAATATCATAGGAATTCGAGGTCTCACCCTTAACAGATTCCAATTGATGTAACCGTCAAGGTGACCAGGGAGCAATCACCCTCGATGGTCCACGCTTGAGGGGTTGCACGACAGAGTCGTTATCGGAAGTGGTGAAGGTGGAATGACCCTGTGTAATCCACCTCCAGTTAACTACACTACACAGTTAACATCAGGAGTGCATTTCGAGGTATCACCCTCGGTACTCTATATTAGCTCTGCAGAGTCATAAAACTAAGGGGGTGTGCAGTGATGTGACGGGTCATGGTTTGTCGATCAACTAATCAAGCCTTCGGGTCTTCAAGTCATCGAGTCTTTGATGATGAAGTAGGGGCAACTGGGACTAAGTGGGGTCATTGGGGATCAATAATCAACATATACTAAGCATTTAATATGTAGTAAGGTACAATAGTAGTTTAACAAAAACATGCTATGCATCATAATAGGAGCTATCTACAACAGTAGCAAAATCTAATGCAAGCATGAGGGAGAAAGAACGGGCGATATAGGGATGATCAAGGGGTTTACTTGCCTTATTGCTCTGCTGCAAAAGGCTGGTCGTCAGGGAGTAGTTGTACCCGGCAGCAGCAGCAGCTTCGGTGTCTATTGGAGGGAAGAGGGGGAAGAAACAATAAACAAAGCAAGCATGTGCATCACGATGCATGACATGGCAATATGCAGTGCTAGGGATGAGCTAACACAATACTACACATCATTGATAGTGCGAGAAAATATGCGACGATATTCCCCGGGTCTCAGGCTACTACCGGATAGGTGATCCTAATGCCAAAATGTCCATGTTCATCATGCTAGGAGCATGTGATACATGAACACACGGTGTATTTGGATTCATGGCATTTTTCTACTCAACTTTCATGTATATAATTTTTTCATCTCACTTATAGATTATTTTATATTAATTTTCAAAGTTATAATAATATTTTGAAATTAATATATATTTATTTTAATACAAAAGTTGACTTATTGCATGAGGGTGATGTCGGTAGTCAACCCAGCTGTATCACGTCAAACCTGACAGCTGGGCCCCACTTGTCGTAGAGAGTGGGCTTTAACACGAGTTTTATTTTAATCTAACCAACGAAGTATCTATCAGGACCCACATGTCACTGACCTATTAACTCAAATTAATTAATTTAGTTTATTTAAACATATTAATTAGGGTGAATGACCCTCGGCCCACATGTCACTGGCCTAGGGAGGGTGTGGCCCACTCGTAGTGGCTTGGGCTGCCCAGTTAGCGTAGTTGACTGGGTCAACCATTCAACTAGGGCCACGGGCGCATGTCAGTGACCCTCGGGGTGTCCTCAGGTCAACCACGCCGGCAAACATCGTCAGAGTTGCTCCAGCAACCTCAAACACAGCGGAGAGGCTCGGGGGGTGGGGGGGGGCTCGGGATCCGCCATCCGGCCACCAAACGAGTGACGAAGAGGTGCGTTCGAACGCGGGGGCCCGCACGCGACCATTTTGGTGAGAGGGAGGAGCTGGGGCGGCCCGGAACAGTGCGGGTGGTGAGCAGAGGTGGCAATGCTTTCGGGCGAAAGTGGGGAGCGGGTTATAGGGCACGAGGAAGCCCGCACCCGCGCATGTGGGCTCCTGGGAGCCCTAGAAGCTCGACGCTGAGCTTAGACATTGTTTGTGGCCACGGGGGCCATGTCGGCGAGCTCAACCACTACGACGGGACTACAACAACGATGGCAGTTAGCTAGCGAGCCTACGGGAGCACAGAGAGGGAGGAAACTACAAGAGGGAGCTCTTAGCTTTGCAGAGAAGGCCCGGGGAAGGTCGCGATGCAACAATGACAGTGAATCGTCACAAATAGCGGCAGATGGAGCCGAGAAAGAAGAAGCCATGGGCGATGGCATAGGATCTCCTCGTGCTTGATTCAGTGGAGAGGAAGAAGGAACACATGCGTGCGAAGCTCCTGTACAACTTGGCTTGTCGCGGGAGGGTCGGTGGCCACGTTGCTCACCTAGGGGCGTCCATGGCTGCGTTCGGTCGAGGTTGGGGGAGATAAAGGGAGTAAACTGTGGGAGAGGGAGGCGGGATAGGGTTCCAGGGGTGCAGGGGTCTTGTAGGGGCTGGCGGGGTGGCTGGATGGCCGCAACGGCGATGGGGGCAGCCGGTGGCACGCATCGGCGCATCCCTGTCTCCCGTGGTGAACACACGAAGGAGAAGGGGGGTTAGGTGGGCTCGTTGGGCCGACTGGGCCGGCGCTGTAGATCATTAGAGCCTAGGGGCATAGTGTCCCCCTCTTATTTTACTTTTTCTTTCCTTTTCCTTTTCCCTTTTTTTATTTGTTTCTGTCTTGATTTATTTTTGTAACAAAATGACCTTTATAAAGTAGGGGACCTGGCCCATTCTTCCTATTGCATCCTTATGCACTACCACAAAAAGTTTGGGTCCCATTTGAAAAGTGTGGGAATTTTCATAATTCAAAAAGGTATTTAATTAATTGTTTTGGCCTATGTCATTATTGTTTGGAGGCACTTAAATACTTTGACAAAATATGGTTTCAATTTTATAATCACTAGGTGAATATTTGCAAAGCAGCCATGATTTTAGTTTTCGTGTTTGGCAAAATATGTAATCCACTTATTATTTGAATTTTGAATTTCAAAAGGGAATTTGAAATGAGATATGATTCAAAGATTGATCAAGCACTATTTAGCAAAAGCATTTAGATTAATCTTGTCCATAACTCTAGCTTAATTGCAATGATCATTATAGCTTAATTCAAGGGTGTAACAACTCTCCCATACTAAAAGTAATTCTCGTCCCGAGAATTAAGACGTAGAAGGAAAGAGCTCGGGGTATTCATCACGAAGATGATCCTCGCGTTCCCAAGTGGCTTCATCTTTAGAATGATTTGAACACTGCAGTTTCAAGAACTTGGTAACCTTTTGACGAGTCCGGTGTCTAGTTTGATCGAGAATGCGGCCCGGTGCTCCTTATAAGAAAGGTCTTGTTGCAGCTCAAGCATATCGTGATCCACTGCTTGGATAGGATCCTTGAAGCAGCAGCTGAGCTATGGCACATGGAAGACATCGTGAACCTAAAAAAGGTTTGATGGTAGCTCCAATTGATATGCCACCTTTCCACGCCTTTCGAGAATAGTGAATGGACCAATATAGCGAGGAGCTAGCTTGGATTGGATCCCAAAGCGGTGTGCACCCTTTTTATAGTGTAAAACAGTAGGAGAGGCTCCTACTAAATGTATATATCAAACCAACAATTACACATATACAAGAGGGGGGTGTGAGGTGGGTGTGAGGGGAGGGGGAGGTGGGATGGGAGGAGTTACATATTAGGAGGCGTCAGCTAGGTTTGCAACAATGTTATCTATGAGCTGCACCTTACTAGCAGGCACACGATATCTAAGGTTGGAGAAGTCTTTAATGAATCTATGTCGCCAAGCTCCCAGAGAGGGGGTTACATTCTCAAAACACTTGTTATTTTGTTCTTTCCACAGACTCGAGGCCGCCACTAGGAAGATCTACATGAACATGTTTCGGGGGTGCATCGTCTTCTGATGTTGCAGTATCTCCAGTCTATGTCGGCGAGTCACCCACTTGATGTTCAGCATATCCCAACAACATTGGCTAAAGAGACATCCGAAGAAGAGGTGTTCAAGGGTCTCCTCCACATGTTGGTCACATAGCAGGAAATCCAAGGTAGACCCGACATTGTAATGTCTTCTTTTGAGCATATTTCTCGTATTAAGCCTATCCATCAATAGGAACCATCCGAAAACCTTGATCTTTGGGACACATTTCGTTTTCCACAACCAGCTTAACACTGCATGGACAGTGGCTCCTCTGAAGTAAAATCGGCGGTATGCCGCTGTCGTAAAAGTGTCAGCTTCCCAAGCACACACCCAGTCATCTCCACTAGGGTTGAGCTGAATACTTCTTATTTCCTGCTGCATCATCTTGAGTTCCTCATGCGCCTGCTCCAATAGTGGTAGCGAGAAAGCTCCTTGCAGCGAGCTTGTTCCCAGGAAGGTTTGAACCGAGGCATCCTCAGAGCCAGCGAAAGAGAAAGCACGGGGGAACTTGTGTGCGTAGACGACATTGTTCCAATTGTCCCTCCAAAAGAGCGACGAAAGCCCATTGTTAAACTTGACCTATGTTACCCCTCGAACACCGGCATGAGCTTAATCAGCTCTCGCCACCAAAAAGAGCCACATTGATCTCGTACATGGGGTATCGTATCACCATATTGTGTGTTCCAGATCAACGATACCCATGGGATATCCCGTCGGTTGTAGAATTTGTGTAGCATCTTCAGGAGCATGGCATCATTCTGCAACTTGAGATTTAAGACCCCTAGGCCCCCATTTTCCTTGGGGAGGCAAACCAATTCCCATGCTACTAGGGCATTGCTTTTAAACCCATCAGCCGTCTTCTTCCTCCACAGACACTGCCTCCGTATCTTATCGAACTGCTCCACAATTGTCGGGGGGATTCTGAGGGTCCCCATCGAGAACACAAGCAACGACGTGATGAGCGAGTTCATCAGAGCTAGTCTGCCCGCATGCGACATCAGCGACATGGCAGCAGTGATTTTCCTCTCTGCTTTACAGACCAGTGGCATCATGTCTAAAACAGTGGGTTTGGACGTGCCAAGCGGGAGCCCTAGATAAGTGAACGACATGGATGCTAGCGCGCATCCAAAGAACGACATGATGGTGTTGCATGCGCCAGTCGTCATGTTTATGGGGACTAGGGTTTATTTCTGATAGTTGATCTTAAGGCCTATGGTCGTAGCGTAATCATCAAGTATTCGTTTCATCCTCGCAGCTTGGACGGGGCACACCAACATGATGATGATGGTGTCATCGGCATATTGGATCACTGGAAACTCAGCATCACCCCTAGGATCGATGGGGTGCGACAACGTTCCAATACTCAGCTCTTTATTAATCTCAGTTTGAAGAAGGTCTGCCGCCAGAACAAAGATCAATGGGGAGAGGGGGCCCCCATGTCTAACTCCACATCTGCAGGGAAACTGTTTGCCAGGGATTCCATTCAGCAGGACCGATGATTTTCCTGACGAGAAGATGCATTTGATCCATTCAATCCACCTCGAGTTAAATCCCATATGTTGCATGATTTTGATCATGGCTGAATGTTGACTGTGTCAAATGCTTTAGCGAAGTCCAGCTTAAGAAGAACCACCTCCTTTCGAGAGCTTTGGTATAGATGGATGTATTCGAAAGCCCACGCCAAGCAGTCATGGATACATCTACCTCGGAGGAAGCCGTACTGATTGCGATGTACAATCTGTAGGATGATTTTCTGAAGTCGCTGCGCCAGTATCTTGGTGATCATCTTGAGGAAACAGTTAAGTAGCGTAATTGGACGATAGTCATTTACTGTCTCAGGCGAAGCCATTTTCGGGATCAGCGTAATGTGTCCATAATTGAGGGATTCTAAGTTTAAAGTACCTTGATGAAACTCATCACAGAGATCGTAGAATTCCTTTTTGATGATGGGCCAGCAAGCTTTTACAAAAGCTCCGTTAAACCCATCCGGTCCTGGTGATCTGTCGACTGGCATCTCTTTTACAACAACATCAATTTCTTTTCTTTCAAAAGGGACAACGAGGGCTTCAAAATCGACCCCTTGGCGCATTAGTTGCGTTAGATCAAAGCGTATGTCTGGTGACCTTGATGTGCCCATCCTCGTTCTGTAGGTGTCGAATAGGAGAGCCTCCTTGTCTGCATGTTTCTCAACCACGACGCCATCCGTAGTTTTGAGTGTGGCAACACAGTTACGTCTATATCGTTCAGTCGCCACCGTTTGGAAGAACTTGGTATACTCAACCCCGAACTTGATCCATCTGATCGTACACCTTTTGTGCTAGTAATCTTTCTGATATTGCAACAGTTTGAGAAGGTGTTTTTTGAGAATGCGCCTGAAGTTTTTTTCTGGCGTTGTGAGAGTTCGTTTGTCCTCGATGGCATCTATCTCAAGAAAAGTCTTGTTGGTGTTGACAGTTGCTACTTTGAGGCGGGAGATATTTCTGCAACAACGTTTTAGCGCAAACCATACCGCTTTAAGTTTCTGACATACTACTGAAGCCGCATTGTTATCTCTACCATGCTTGATGGGTTTATTCCATGCTTGTGATACCGTGTCCATGAATCCTGTGTGAGCAATCCAGTAGGTTTCAAAGCGAAAGGTTTTGTTTCGAGGGATGTTTGTTTGAATCACTACTGAACATGGGATATGATCCGAGACAGGGCGAGCCAAAGGATGTACCAAGGTGTTGGGAAAGGAAGTGGTCCAATTCAGAGAGGTAAAAAACCAATCTAGTTGTTCTAGGAGGGGATTTTGTTGCATATTCGACCAGGTATAAGCTCTGCCTTTGAATGGAATCTCTGTTAACGCTTATTCGCTGATAAATTCGTTGAACGTGAACATGTCTTGGACATCACCTCCGGGTAGGTTACGGTTTGCCGGAGCCCTAATATAATTGAAGTCCCCAAGGATTAGCCAATCCTCGGATGCAGCAATATTAAGGTCAAAGAGCCAGTTTGTGAATCGAGTGCGTTGTTCCCCTTGACAGGGGCCATAGATATTCAGTAACTTCCATCTATGTGCTGATTGCGTCGATGTAAACTGAACCCCGAGGGCAAATTCTTCTTCAATGAATGCATCTCCTATAAACACATTGTTGTTCCAGATTGTAACTAACCCACCAGAAGCACCTCTGGAGGGAATATAGACGAATTTATGAAAACGTTTGGGGCACAGGGATCTCAAAGTATTAGCATCAAACAACGGCATTTTGGTTTGTTCCAAACAGATAATAGAGCAACCACTGACACGGATAGCATTCGATAGAGCTAAGTGTTTTTTTGGGAGAATTAAGGCCACGAATGTTCCAACATAAGACATTCCAATGATTCAAAAGCACCATAATATAAGAAAAAGTGCTACCGCGAGAACAAGCTTAAGCTTGGTCATCTTTAGAGCCTGATCCTTCTCTAAGTAGCTCATTAGCAGCAAGCTCTTCTTCAGGTATGGCACAGATCTGTGTCCCAATGGCTTGCATAGTGTTAATGGCAGTAGGAGGGGGCACCTCGATCTTCAGGGTATGGGCAACATCTTGCAGTGATATATTAGGGATCACCCTGGGCTTGACTTTGGATTTATTGATCTTACCCTTTGCCAGAGATGGAACCTTGAAACCATCATACTTGTTCGAGCGCAAGCTTCGGTGAAGGTTAGCAGTGTCCACTTGGATCTTCATTTTTTCTTTGTTCTTCTAGGGGATCATGTCTCCTCGCGGCCCTGTTGAAGGAGATAAACTTGAGTGGGGAGGTCCATCACAATCACAAAAGTCTCTGCCACTATATCCCTCGAGACTTGAGGATAGATATCCATACACTGACCCATGTTGAGATCTGCGTCCACTAGTGTAACAGGATGATCCAGACTTGGTGGCATAGGTTTCTCAAGGGATAGTGCTTCTATCACAACTGCAAAGGATGAGCTGATCATTGGGAATGCAGAGCAGGTGTTGCTGAAAATCAGACTTTCCTCTCCCAAAGCCACTGCAAATTCCACATTCATGCACTCATGCTTGAATCCATATCCATTATTCCAAGGCCCTCTAGAAGCTAAGAGAGGTTTAATGGCCCTAAATATGAAGTCATTCAACTGTTGCCTTGGAGCTGGGTCAGTTAACAACAAGGAGAGAACTGACTCTCCATGTTCAGAGAGACCAAAACGGATGTCCTCATTATGCACTTATATCCTTAAAAGGCCCTCAGAGTGTTGTTGTTGTATTGATTGAGAGTGCATCACTCATGGAGGCAGGGAACCAGCAGAAATATTTGTGCTACCAGAGCTGTTAGAATAAGAGATGGCATCATTCCAGGCTTGAGAGGCACTATCTGAAATGTTGTCCTCAGGGACTAAACCATCTTGCACTTGGAGACCCTGAGCAGCAAGCCAAGCCTGAAAAATATACAGGTATGGAGGTAAGTGTGGTTCTTGTGGAGGTTGGTCCGGCCACACACCCCATCTACCATTTTGTACTTGCTGATTTGGAGCCACATTAGCAGGAGGAGACGCATTGGGAGGAGCTGCATTCTGAACAAGCCAATTATGCACCTGCTGTTGATACAATTGCTCAACAGTTAGATCAGGACCAAATTGGGGATGTGGGTTGCATGAGGAGGAGGGGGTTGCTCCCCAGCAGGAAGAACTTCAGGCAGTAGCCCGTTCCGGTCATGGCTACACAGGATAGTTACTTGAACAGTCCAGCAATCTCTAGCCCCTCCGAGCTGTCAAACTACAAAGCTCTTCGTAATTAACCGCATGTTAAGAACTCTCACCTTGAGCAGGACAAATCGTCTATCTTGTCTCGGATTATACCAGGAAATGAGAGAGCCAAAACCACCTAGCGATTTTTTTATGTAATACTCTGTTTGATAATCATAAGGGAAACCAAAGTACATAATCCAAAGTTCAGGCCCAAAAGTAGTATTGCGGCGATTCAAGGCTTCATTATGCGGTACAAAGGTGATGAAGAGGTCTTCTTCCTCAAGCTCTAGCGGAGTAGCAATGGCAGTATCCCTCATAAAAGAATCCGCAAAGCCAAAGATCCCAATACCCAAAGGATGATCAGAAGATTCAGAGGTGAATATTTGGGCTTCATGGAGCAAACCTTCAATCTGAGTGCGGATGGTCGCACGACAATGCAGAGGAACGTAGTGGCTTGCCTCTGCTATTGCCAGGAAGTCATGGTTGAGAGGTGGGATCGGACCTACCACCATACCACTTCTCACAAGTCTGTCGGCCGGACCAGGTTCAACGGCGAAGCCCGGCGGGAGGAACGTCACCGGGTTCAATGGATAGTTGGCCATGGCGATGGAAGTGGATGGTAGCAGAGGTGACAGGGGAGGGTGCGACGGCAGTGGTATCGGTGGAGGTGTCAGGAGGTTGATTAGCTCTGTTTGGGAAGGCGTAGAATTCGAAGCATGAGGGGTAGAGATGGAAACTTTAGGCACCCAAATCCATTTAGAATATTTTCTGTCTTGAGGCAGGATTGTACCGCGTGTCCATATGCCCCACACCAATTACACCTAATAGCTCGACGTCTTCTGCCCTGAGAGGGAACAGAGCGGGTAACGACAACCTTTGATTGGTTGCGATCTCTGGTATTATTGCCCAGAGTAGGAGTTGTGTCTGGCGACAAATGATGATGATGAAGCGCGGGGCAAACAATCACCTTATGATCGGGAGCTGAGCAATTAATGCAAATTAATCGCGAGAAGCAATCTCCCTTATGATGGCCCCATTGAAGGCCTATGGAGCATAAAATCGGCCAGTTAATAGTTAGTCCCGAGATTTCCTATGCAGAATATTGGGCTTGAGCTAAATCCGCTTTGTGACGAGCCTGTAATACCGGCGGCCAATCCGTAGTCTGTGGCGCATATTTCAATGCCGATTTTAAGAAACACTGAGGTTGTGTAGGGTAAGGAATATTAATCCGAAAGCGGAAACTGCCCAAAGGGAGGAAATTGGAATTGGAGGCTAATCCCAAGTCCTCCAATTCTGCTAGTGCCACATAACTCTGTATTAATCGCTTATGAGGGCTCTCCTCCAAAGATGGCGTTGTGGAATTCAAATTTGAATGCACCAAGTTTATTGGACTGCCGGAACGAGCTACAGCATGTGATGAAGAAGCTTCACCTCCATTACGATTGTCAAAGTTGATATGATCAAGTTGAACCAAACCCGAAGAGTGACCCAAAACTGGAGCAGGGTCTATGAGAGTCTCCTTTCGAAGAAAACTTAGGTTAGCTTTGATCGCGAAAGATCTCCTAGACGAGATGTCAATCAATTCCTCATCGGCATGCCAGTGGGAATCATGATGTATAACCTGGGGATAACGTCCCTTGAAGAGATGGAAATGACAAACAAAGTCTGTCCATACTCCGTCTTTGAGCCCATAGATGAAATGACCCACTTTGTTGTTGGCAACACTAAACCGAAAAGTTTTGGCATAAATTTTGCGGACAGAGAAACCCGAACTTAAACCACCCAAGCAGCATTGGAGAGCAATGCCCACTGAATCTTCATTCAAGGGGAAGGAGGCCGAATAGAAAGAAACCACCAAAAAGAAAACTTTGCCCGACCGGGGAGTAGAGAAATGCACCGTGGTGCCAAACTTGTGCCTCACCTGATTAGTCAGGGCTAAGCTTGGTGAGAAATCCAAGTGTAAGAGCCCTTCCATCTAGATTAACACGAGAAATCTTCATGGTTGGATGGAGTGGAGAGGCGGTGGAGAGGGAAGGGGAGGGAAGGAAGGGAGCCATCCTCAGAGCCAACCTAGAGGGTGGTTCCCGGTGCACCCCTCATTGGTGTAACATGCAGATAAGCCTTTTCGCCAGGTTGATAGGACATATCTTGGTGATGATGGTAATACTGACTCTTGTGATGAGACTGAGTAGCCTTCAGATTGTCACGAATAACGCGGACTTGATCTTTGGCATGTTGGATAATATCCAAACCAAAAAGCGATCCCCAGTTTCTGACCAATTCACGGGAGTTCAACACTTTCGTCTATACAACACTTCGAAGGGGCATCTTCAAACTAGCTTGATAGCTATTGTTGTTGGAGAACTCGACATACGGGGGAGGTTTCTCCCATTTCTTGTCGAAAGAAATGACACTAGCTCGAAGCATGTCTTTGAGAGTCTGGTTGACTTGGTCAACTTGTCCCTCGGATTGAGGATGAAAGTGTTTCTAAAGGACAAATGAGTTCCCATAGCCTTCTCGAAACTTTCCCATAATCTTGAAGTGAATAATCAGCCATGGTCCCAGCTAATTACCAACGGAATACCGTGGAGTGAAATAATTCTGGCCATATATAGTTCTGTCAGCTGACAAACAATGATGGTTTCCTTGACGGCCAGAAAATGTGCAACTTTGGATAGTGTGTCAATGACGACAAGTATAGCATCATCACCTTTCTACGATCTGGGAAAACTAGTGACAAAGTCCATTTCAACATGGCCTCATTTCCATTCAGGAATATAAATAGATTGCAGAGTTCCAACATGCCTTTGGTGTTGTGCTTTGATTCGATGACAAATGTCACATTGTCCAACATAGCATGCAATGTCTTGTTTCATGTTTGACCACGAGAATCTTTGACGGATGTCTTGGTACATCTTGGTACTATCCGGATGAATAGACATAGGTGTATCTTGAGCTTCTATCATCACCCTGTGAGTCATATTCAAGTTTTCCCTATGAGTAGGAACGAATAGGCGACCCTTGAAGTACAAGGCTCCATCATCAACAATAGTGAAGCAAGAGGGTTTACCTTCTGCAAGATAGCCTTTAATCTTTTTGACTTCTTCGTCATAGTGTTGAACAGTTTTGATGTCACCCACGAGATCTGGTTCAGTAACCAGGTTATTAAGGGAACCTTGGTTGAAATCACGGAGGTTTATCTTGTAGAACTATTTAGGAGGAGGAGCAAGATAACCCTGAGGAACAATATGGAGGCTCAGCTTGCTGAATTCTTATTGAAGACGGGACTAAGCCTTATGAACCTGTAGGTGGTCGCATTATGACTTGCGGCTCAAGGCATCAACAATTACATTAGCCTTGCCAGGTGTATAAGAAATACCAAGTTGAAATCGAATATGCTCTCAATCCATCTCTCTTGATGGAGGTTGATACGTCTCCAACATATTAATACTTTATGAAGTATTCATGCCATGTTTGCCTATGTTTACACCACTTTTATATGGTTTTGATGCACTTTATATGATTTATTTAGAACTAACCCGGACTGACGTTGTTTTTAGCAGAACTACCATGGTGTTGTTTTTGTGCAGAAAATGAAAGTTCTCGGAATCGTCGAAAACTTTTATATATTTTTTCTGGAGGAAATAAGCAATATTGGAGAGAAGAACTACCACAGGGGAGCCACTAGTGGGCCACAAGCCAACAAGCCGCAACCCCCCTAGGCCGTGGCGTGATGGCTTTTGGGGCCCACATGGCTCTGTTAGGCGTGATTCCAATGCTGAAAAATACTATATATACTAGAAACTCCAGAAATAAAGAGGGAACTTCCGCTTCATCGTTGCAACTCTCTGTATCGATGAAAAACCAATCTGTAGACGTTCCAGTACCCTGTCAGAGAGGGGAAATCATCTCCGGTGGCCATATTCATCATCTCGGCGGAGTCCATGACAAGGAGGGAGTAGTTCACCCTCGGGGCTGAGGTTTTGTACCAGTAGCTATGTGTTTAATCTCTCTCTCTCATGTTCTTGAGATATCATGATCTTGATGTATCACGGGCTTTGTAAATATAGTTGGATCATATGGTGTTTGTCCCTAGCTATTGTTGTGATGAATTGAATCTTTATCTTTGAGATCTCGTTATGTTGGATTGAATATTGAGGTTTTAAAACACTTGATGTATGTCTTGCATGCAGATACCCATAGTGACATTGGGGTATTCAATTGATTCACTTGATATATGTTATGGCATCAACTTGCGGATTCCGGTGACCTTGGGGATCTATGCATAGGGGTTGATTGCACATTTTCATACTATGTTCTCCGATAAAAGTCTTGGGGTTCTCCTTAAAGTTCTTTGTCTTGGATTGAATATAAAGAATGTGAAATTGTTTGATGCATGTCATATAATTAGCCCACGGATAGTTGAGGTGACATAGGAGTATCTAGGTGACATTAGGGTTAATTAATATGTATCATTGGTGTTATTCTAGTACAAACTCCAGGGTTGTTTGTGACACTTATAGGAATAGCACAAAAGATTGACCAAAAATAATAATTTTGAGGCGGTTCTACTGCCTACACCAATTTCATCTTATTGTTATCCTCTAGATAGGAACTTTGAAGTGATTCTTTGTTGCACGTTGAGGGATGATCATATGATTCTATTATGTTAGCATGGTTAATGGATTGTACTAGTGAAAGTATGAATCCTACTCCTTATTTCCAAGCATTTATACAACACTTTGTTCTATGTTTTACACTTGATACCTTGTTGTTTGTGGAGACTTCAACCCATGGAGGGTAATGGCTGCGAGAGTCCATGGAGGGCTCCACCCACAAGGGGTCCATGATAAGCCGCCTTGTCTATTCCACCATGGCTTCCGTCCATGAAGGACTAGCCTCACTCACGGTAGATCTTCACGAGGTAGGCAATCTCCTTGCCCTTACAAACATCTTGGTTAAACTCTAGAACACGAAGTAGGAGGCTCCCAAGCGATATCTAACCAATCTAGGAGGCACCACCCTCCAAAAGGCAATAGATGTGGTAGAATGATGAACTCCTTGCTCTTGTGCTTCTAAATATAGTCTCAACACACAATTACTTTCTCACAGAATAGGCATGGGTAGGAGAGGTTGATTTGGTGGAAAGAAACTTGGGGAGGCTAGAGATCAAGTTTCAAATGATTGAATTGGAATATCTTGATCTCAACACATGAGTAGGTGGTTCTCTCTCAGAAAAATGGATCTGGCAATGAAGTCTGTGTTCTGAGTGCTTCTCTCTCGAATGAGAGATGGGTGGAGGGGTTTCTACCTCTTGAGCTTGCATTGGTTTTCCCTTGAAGAGGAAAGTGTGATGCAACGAAGTAGATAAGTATTTCCCTCAGTTTGTTGAGAACCAAGGTATCAATCCAGTAGGAGGAACAAGCAATGTACCAATCATAGTACCTACACAAAGAATCAAACTCTTGCACCCAACGCTAAAAAGCGGTTGTCAATCCCTTCAGAGTTATTTGAAAGGATGAGATCTAATAGAGGTAGATATAAAATATTGCGGAAACAAAAGTAAATAAATTGCAACAATGTATTTTTGGTTTATAGATCTGAAAGTATAATATGGAAAATAGACCCTCGGGCCATAGGTGTCACTAGAGGCTTCTCTCATAAAGGAAAATAATACGGTGGGTGAACAAATTACTGTCGAGCAATTGATAAAAAAGCGAATAATTATGAAGATATCTAAGGCAGTGATTATGCATATAGGCATCACGTCCGTGTCAAGTAGACCGAAACGATTCTGCATCTACTACTATTACTCAACACATCGACCGACTCCTACGTGCATCTAGAGTATTAAGTTCATGAAGAACAGAGTAATGCATTAAGTAAGATGACATGATGTAGAGGGATAAACTCAAGCAATATGATGAAAACCCCATCTTTTTATCCTCGATGGCAACAATACAATACGTGCCTCGCTACCCCTACTATGTCACTGGGTGAGGACACCGCAAGATTGAACCCAAAACTAAGCTCGTCTCCCATTGCAAGAATTACCAATCTAGTTGGCCAAACCAAACCAATAACTCAAAGAGATTTGCTAAGATATGAAATCATGCATATAATAATATTCATAGATAATCTGAACATAAACTCACAATTCATCGGATCTCGAGAAACACACCGCAAAAGAGTATTACATCAGATAGATCTCCATGAAGATCATGAAGAACATGGTATTGAAGATCAAAGAGAGAGAATAAGCCATCTAGCTACTAGCTATGGACCCGTAGGTCTATGGTGAACTACTCACACATCATCGAAGGGGCAATGGAGTTGATGTAGATGCCCTCCGTGATCAATTCCCTCTCCGGCAGATTACCGAAAAAGGCTCCTAGATTAGATCTGACGGGAACAGAGGCTCCCGGCGGCGTAAAAGTATTTTCGTGGATCCTTTTAGCGATGGGGGATATTTGGGAATTTATAGGCCGAAGAATAGGGTTAGGAGGCCTGTAGGGGACCCATAAGCCAGGAGGGTGCGACCACCCCCCTAGTGTGCACCCTGCAGGCTTGTGGCCTCCAGGCACGTGCCCTGCCCCTACTCCAAGTCTCGTGGGTTTCTTCTCGTCCAAGAAAAATCTTTCCAGAGATTTTATTCCGTTTGGACTCCGTTTATTATTCCTTATCTACAATGCTTAAAAACATGGAAAAAAACAGAAACTCGCACTAGGCTCTAGATTAATAGGTTAGTCCCAAAAATAATATAAACCAACATATTAATGCATATAAAACATCCAAAACAAATAATATAATAGCATGGAACAATAAAAAATTATAGATACGTTGGAGACATATCAGGGGTATATATAGGCAGTCCCAAAAATCCAGCTCTTACACCTAAAGTGACAAACTCGGTGACACCGAAGTCATGAACTCGGTGGTACCGACTTGCATTAAAGGCATCAACTTTTGAATCTCGGTGGAACCGATATACACAACTTGGTGACACTGAAAAGGTGGCTAACGGTGAGATGACACAACTTGGTGACACTGAAAAGGTGGCTAACGGTGAGATGACATAACTTGGTGACACCGATACCCAAACTCGGAAATACCGATTTTGTGTACCGAGGTGACAAAAAGTTGGTAACCTAAACTCGGTAGCACCGACACAGTTTCGGTTGCACCAATTTGGTGGATTTGGCTAGGGTTCTGTCTGGAATGAAAATCGGTAGGGCCGAATTGAGAATCTTGGAGGCACCGATTTTGTGTATGTGGCTTTGGACAAAATGGTTATGTGGGAAAATGACTGAGCATTTTTGGTGGCTATCTCTGAGCACTTGAGCAACCACTTCATTTTAATACCTCACCCCTTTTAATAGTATTGGATTTCCTATGGACTCAAAAGTGATTTCTCACAAATATAAAATGAAGAGTCTTCTAGCTTGAAGCTTGGGCCAAACTTATTCCTTTCTTGCATCAAGGGTCATCTCCACATAAGCCTCTAGCCAATGCATCTTTTGAACTTTTTTGAATATACTTGGATACAAATATTAGTCTAATGATGCATATGTTGTGATCAATTATGAAAACCACCTTAGGGAGCAATTGTGCTTTCAATTTCCCCATTTTTGATAATTGATGACAACATATAGATCAAAGCTTCGACAAAACATATAATCAATGATTAGCATCGACGCTTTGAGAAGTATGTGTAAAGCAAGAGCTCCCCCTAAATTTGTGAATTATTTATAATTTTGGTTTGAATGCAAATGCACAATAAATTAGGATCATGTGTCACTCTTCCATGTCACATACATCTTGGCGGTGCGCATACATGATAAGGATGAATAGTAATGCACATGACACCAAAAAGATAAGTGAATGGTCATCACATAGATATCTTAAAGATAATAATGTAGCATGAACCAAGCAAAGCGTATGATCAAACACAAGAACAAGTTTAAGGTCATCCAAAAGACCAATGTTTTGAAAAACCAAAATGAGAGAAAATAAAGTCAAAAGCTCTCTCTCTCTCCCTCGAAGCCCTATGATCTATACATTTCTCCCCCTTTCGCAACAAGTTACCAAAAAGATCAAAAGTATAGAGCTAATCGTCTCTCTGGGTAGTTGATGAAGGAGTGGACAGAAGAGCGGACACGAAGGATTTTGTTGAATGTCCTGGAGCTGGAGGAGTTGATACTGGAGGTGCTGGAACTTGGCATGAAGCTGAAGGTGCAGATGCCTGAGCTGATGAAGTTGGTCTTTCTTCTAACACTGGCACAACTGCTAGCCGGGGCTTGGTACTGAACTGAGTGGTAGTGCGAGGAGGCGACTCTTCATCATTACTAGTTGAACTGGGTGTCCTCACACCATCAACTTCATGCTTAAGTTGTTCGACACTAGCAGATATCCGTGTCACTTTGACGTCCAAATATGGAACTTTGTTTCCACGATTCTCTCCAAACTCTTCTGATTTTGTAGAATCTCTGAAATGTTCTTATCCATTCCTTGGATAGAGCTTACTAGAAAAGTCATTTTCTCAGCTTGAGTTCTGAGCTGTGGAACTGGTGGTGGCACATTTCTAGCAGCCTCAGCTTCTACTAGCTATGCTGCCATTCTAGCGGCACATGAGCTGGGATCATTGTCATCCATCACCACTTCATTGTCTTCTTATTCTGGCTGAAGGGGTAAATGGGGACGATCAAGTAGATATGCATGCTTGCCTAGCTTGGCATTGATAAGCATTTGAATGTATGGGGCATATCCACAATATCTTTTCTGCTCAGTAGAAGTCCTTGTGATAGTCTCTACTATCAAGTCCATCACTTTGAATCTAGTGTGACAATCCAAATGGCGCTGCTAGTTGATGGAATGACCTCTAATCATTTTCTCATCACCTGATTTAGGCATCAAGGTGTATCTCGGAATGGTATTGGTTGTAGGTATCCCTGCTTGCAAGAAGTACACTGAGCCAAACTTGTGAGTTGCCAAGAACTTGTGAGGAATTGGCTTGTAGATGTTGGCCATGGAGTTGTGACTCATCTTCAGCTCAAAGTATACATCCACATCACCTTCTTTATGCTTAGGGGCACAAATGATAGTGGCCCACTCAACAACAGTGGATTCATACTTGTGACCATCAGCCATCCAGACTATAGAACCATCACCATAAAAATGAATAGTTGAAAAAATTGCATAATGGGTTCATCATTCCATGGGGTCATCTCTCTCCCAACAAAGTCTTCAATGTCCACAAACTTGAAATTATCTTGCACATGGGGATAGAAATCTTCATAGGCTTTGATGTAAGCCCAGTCAACATATCTCATATCACTAACAGCTGGACTTTTGTCATATAGAACAATCTCATAGAAGTCTTGTTGTTCCTTGGTGTGGAATCTTGGATCAAGAGCAGTTCTTCTCCTTATGGCATATGGATCTGTAGCTCTCCATTTCCTCAATTCTATATCTTTCGTCTTCTTCATATCTTCAGATACTGGATGAGCAGCATTGTGCAGTGGTAGATTAGGTCTGAGCTTTCTGAGAATGGGTGCATCCTCTTCTTCTTCTTCTTCAGCAAAGGCACCGGAAGCAGGGCCTTTCTTCTTGGCAGCTGCAGGAATATCCTTTGTAGTCCTCTTGCTAGCTACAACCCTTTTAGCCTTAGAAGCAGGCTTCGGGGTAGATTTCCTGGGCATGGCATCAGCCATGAGCTTCTTCTTCCAAGGAGGAGGAGGGGGGCATCAGCTAGGACCTCTTCTTCTCCAGCATCATCTTCTGGGTCCTCATACATGGAAGTAGGTCTTCTAGTAACATGGATCACCCTCTTCCTCGCTCTATTCACACCAACCTTCTTAGGAGGATTGTCAAGGGACAGTGTCATCCCATGCCTTGCAAATTCAGGGGCTCTAAGATCAGCAGGCTTAGCATACTATTTCTTTACACTCTTCTTGACATGACCTTTCTCTTTCAGTTTCTGAGGTGCTGAAGTTTCCTATGGCACAAAATTTCAATCCTCTTCACCTGAATTAAGCTTCTTTCTCTACCTAGTGGCTGCCTTGGGCAATCCATGGGAGCGGTAAGAACCAGGGTCAGAGTCTGTCCTCTCAAGACTTGTGCTTGAGTCCATCTCAGGTCTATTTTCCATGAAGTTGTTCTGTCTGTCCTCTGAATCAGACATATTGGCAGACAAGCAACAACACACGAGCAAACCAGCAAACAGCAACCCTGTGAAATAGATATAGAAGAGCAGAAGGGTTGAGCATCACAAAACGCAGCTGATTTTTTCAAAGTTTGATTTCAGAAACTCTGGGTGTGATTTACTACAGAATGCAATTTGGTGGAACCGGGTTTGTCATTTTGGAGTCACCGAGATGTATGTCACGGGAAATCAGATCCATAATTTCGTCAATCTCTACTCTACAGGAATTTCCTGGTGGATAGAAGAACTTGCACATGGTGGATTTTAGATAAAAACAACTATTGCGCACGGATTGGATTTGGGAGTGCAAAAGAGGAACGGAGTCGTACCCTAACTTGGCGGCGGTCCGACTATAGCAGCGACGTTGGTGTAGATTCCGTCGACGGCGACGAATCCCAGCAGCGGAGGAGCTCGGGGATGCAAAGGCGACGACCACGGGTCCTTGGAGGTATATTTGGTTTTGGGGATGAAGGGTTTTGAGCAAGTGTTTTCAAAAACCCTGCCCGCCAGATTATATACCCATAACTGTCGGTGTCACCGAGATGACAAAATCGGTGTCACCGAGTTCCTATGCTATCAGCTCACATGGAAACTCGGTGCAACCGAGTTAGTGATTTCAGTGGTACCGAGATGGAAAATTCTTATCAGCTTTGTAATTCCGTGGAACCAATTTTGTGGGATTGGTTTCACCAAGATTCACAAAGGGGTTTTGGAAGACAACCTTTGACGATACGGAACTCCGAGTGCTCCTTCACACAAAGGGATCGAGAAGTGCTTGTTCAAGTTTTGTGATGAAGCATGAATAGAACTAGAGATTAGAAAGCATAGATAACTACAGGAGGGTCCTAGGCATTCTTGTCCATCCAATTGGCAAAAGATAAATCATGAGCCAAATAACAACAATTGGATGTCCTCGAATGAGCAAAAATATGAAGATCAACATGCTCACACAATAAGATGATAGATAAGACATGGTGAACATGCACAAACATTCTAGCATCTAGAAAGAAATTGGTGATGACAAAGTCATCTATATATGAGTATATTGACTTAGGAGCCAAGTAATAATACTTGAATATAGGTCATACTCATTGTTTAAGCACAAGTGGGGTTACCACTTTTACATAAAGCATTAATGTGTTCGTATCCTTAGGAGATGCTTATACTCAAGATTTAGAGTAAAGCTCCCCCTTGATATGACGTACCCCCTAAGAGGGTTAAACTAACCTTGGGTTTTGTCGTAGAAGACTTCAAGTAGGTGAAGTAGTGGTGGATGCTCAATGTTGATGAAGATAATCTTGAGTTGGGAGCAATCCTTGTTGTTTCTTACTCTTCTTACCTACATGGGTTAGTCCAAAGTACAGGGAACATATGCAAGAATATCTATGGACATGGAGTTAAATACATATGGGATGATGTCCAAAGATACATTAATTACCTTGTCCCTTGCTTACCTTTGAGGGAATGTATGGCTCCTTGAACTAATGCATATGGTTGAGGTTGATTGCATATAGTTCTTGCCAAAATGAATAAGAGTGAATTTCATTGGCGGAGTCACCCCCTCAAGAACTTTCTAGTTATTCCTCTTGGTGATCAACATCAAATTGATGGGGAACCTTGGAGTTATGGTAGCACTAGATGAGGTAGTGCTAGTAGTGTCCTTGGGAATCCACATGACCTTGACTTGGGGTTCCTCTTCAAATAGGTTAAGCTCGTCTTGAAGCTTTCCCTTGCCCTTTGTTGTCTTGTGGTAGAAGGCCATATTGTGAGCTTGTTCCTTTGGGAGGAGTAGGATCATACTTCTCCTATTGAGGAACAAACTTAGGAATGGGATATGGACCTTCTTCCCAAACATCTCCGTTGACGTTGAAGTAGCCAACACCTTGTTTCTTCCAATGTCCTCCTTTCTTGTGCACAATTTCCTCAAATTGCTTACTTCCGGCAAGAATCTTGAAGACACCTCTCTCTATAATCCCTTTCAATACATCATTTTCTTTCTCAAGTGTAACTTGGCTAACAGAATCATTAGTGGAATCAAGAGAGCTACTAGCAACAACATCATTAGTTTTAATCTTAGCATTGTTGTTACTAGAAGAAGAAACTTTCTTGCCTTTGTTACTAGTGTTCTTATCTTTAACTTGTGGAACAAAAGTAGACAAGAGTAATTGTTTGGCTAGATAAGAAGAACTCTTCTTTCAAAGATCATCATTGATTGCTTTTAGGAACTCATGCTCTTGCTCCAAATTGAGCTTCTCAAAGTGTAGCTTCTCATGAGTTCTTGCAAGCTCTCTATGATATTCTAGAGTTGTTTCATGAGCTAACTTAAGAGTGTTCAATTCTTTATGAAAGGACGTGGATTTCACCTAGAGGGGGGGGGGGGTGAATAGGCACTTTAAAATAATTATGGTTTAGTCTTGAACAAACGCGGAATAAAACTAACGTTTAATTTGTCAAGCACAAAACCTAAAATAACTAGGCACACCTATGTGCACCACCAACTTATGCTAAGCAAGATACACAACTAAGTGATAGCAAGATATATGACACGAAACAATATGCTATCAAAAAGTAAAGTGCATAAGTATAGGGCTCGGGTAAGAGATAACCGAGGCACGCGCAGACGACGATGTATCATGAAGTTCACACCCTTGAGGATGCTAATCTCCATTTGGAGCGGTGTGGAGGCACAATGCTCCCCAAGATGTCACTAAGGCCACCGTAATCTTCTCACTCCCTTGCACAATGCAAGATGTCGTGATTCCACTAAGGGACCCTTGAGGGCGGTCACTGAACCCTTACAAACAAGGTTGAGGCAATCTCCACAACTTAATTGGAGGCTCCCAACAACACCACGAAGCTTCACCACAATGGCATATGGCTTCGAGGTGACCACAAATGCCCGAGGCAATCTCCACAACTTAATTGGAGACCCTGACACTTGCCTGGAGCTTTACACCACAATGATTGAGCTCCGAGGCACCACCAAGCTTCAAGGATACCAAAGCATCCATGAAGAACAATCTCTAGGGGTACCAAGTACCCAAGGGTAATAAGCTTCTCAACTTCTCACTTCCACGTATCACCATGGAGAACTCAAACCGATCCAACTAATGCAATGGCAAGAACACACGAAGTGGTCAAGTCCCTCACATTCAAATCCCTCCACAACAACAAAAGATACGGAGAAATATGAGAGGAAGAACAAGGAGCTCACAAAGAACTCCAAGATCAAGATCCAAGGGGTTCCCCTCACATTTTAAATTGGATTTCTTGATTTTTGAACTGTTTTCAAAATGGATTTTTTTAGCTTTAATACAAAGCTTTCAAGCTCTTTGACAACCTCTTTAAGATTTTTTTGGAACTTTCTTTTCTCAACGTACCTGGTTTAAAAAGTATTCTTTTGGCCTCTTCTCAAAATGAATTGGTTTGGGAGAATATTTTGTTGTTTTGCAAAACCTTGGAATTTAATTTCTATAGGTTCAAGTGTCAATTTTCCTCAAGATTTCATTTTCCTCCATTCTTATTTAGACCCTTTGGCACTTCTCTAACATCTAGCTTTTCATTTTCATGGATTGACCAATGCTTTAGAAGGGTTTAACCACCTTTCATATTTTATTTAAAATAAAATAATTTTCTGTAATCAGATTTGACCCCGACAAATTTACAAAGGAACTCAGTAATTCCTTTGGAATTTTAGACCCAAACTCCTACACTTAGAAGGCCTTAGTACCATCAACCTATTTCACTAAAAACATTGGAGTCGCAAGTTTCAAATTTTCAAATTTCATTTGACTCAAGTTTGACCCAAAAGATTCTGTTTTCAATAAAAACCTAACTAAAACAGTTTCAAATATTCTAAAAATTTGTGGGCAACCTTTTCACCCAATGAGAGACCACCTTAAAAAAATTTGGCTCAAAATATTTTGTGCACATACCATTTACATTTGGTCGAACACCTAGCTTGCTGTAACATCCCAAAATTATAAATTTTGGAATGTTAATATAATTATTAGTAGATTGTTTGTTGGTTGCGTGAGTGATTGAAACTTGTGGGAAATTTGAAACTTTTCGAAACTTTTGAATGAGAGGGAATAAAATGACTTTCCCCATCTCCGGTAAATTCAAATTCAATCTTTTAAAAGCAAAGAGAGAAGATGACATGACTTCTTCAACTATAAATAATTTGAACGGAGATATTTGCATTTAAATTCTTTTGCATTTCCATCTGTTTTCTTCGTGCAAGAAATGCCGGGAAATACATTCTAGAGCGGAGGAACATGACCCTCAAACACACGGGCATTTTGAAAGTTATTTGAACCCTAAAACTTAGAGGGTCATTTGAAAATTATTTGCAAAAGAAAATAAACCTTTTAGGAAATTTTGTGAAAATAATTTTTTCTGAAGTTTTTATTTTTGTCGTGGAAAAATGCCCATCATCTATATTTTATTTTTCTCATAGTTTTAGTATATAAAAACTCTTTATTCCGAATTGATTTGAATTCCCTTTTATCGTTTTAGTTTCCTAGTTTTAAAAATAGGAAAGGAATCTCCATTAAATGGAAATAAGGGCTGGCCCATTAAGACACTTTCCAAATTTGGCCCAACAAAGGATCATCTCCTACCTCTCTCCTTCCTCACGTTACAGGAACTTCCATCCATGGAGGAAGGAATCCCCTCCTTCCCGATCTCCCTCTTCTTTCCTTCCGGACGCCATCCGAGGCCGCCTATAAAACCCTCAGCATCTCTTCTCTCCATTTTTCCCGAGAGAACCCCCTCTCCTCGCCTCTAGCTCGCGCGCCACCATCACCCCGTCGGTCACCAGAGAACATCACAGGAGCTCCTCCACCTCGCCCCTGCATCTTCCCCTTGCCCCTGCCGAGCCCTCCCCACCCCTGCCGCGCCTCCCCACCACTCGGGCCCCTCCTCCACCACCTCGCCCCCCTCCACCTCCACCTCGCTGCACTCCTCCACCTCGCCCCGACCAGGAGCTTTTCTCCAGCAGCTCCTCCACCTCGCTGCCTCCCTGCAGCCCTCCCTCCACCTCTCCTCCCTCCCCTCCTTGGAGCCCCGCCGCCCCTTCCCCACCCTCGCCGGCCCCTACCCCACCCCACCGGAGCTTACCCCGACCCAACCACCTTGGCCACTATAGCCAGCACGGGGGCAACTCCCAGCCACGGTAAGGCCCCCTCTTTCTTTCTTTTTTTTACTTGTTTTTTTTTGTTTTAGGCCTTAGATCTACATTCTACGGTGTAGATTAGAGTAGGATACCCCTTCGGTTTAGATCAGAAAACTGCGCTGGTTTTTATTCCACTTAAGCAGTTAGCCGGAGGTTTTAGTTAGGTTTCGGCCGTTTGTTTATAAGCCTCGCAGCAAACACCCCTTAGCCAATCAGTGGGCGCCACGTGTCCGTAGCAATTATTCCCTTTTTCTGTCTAGTTCCAAAAACAGCAAAGTTTCTGTTTTGTTTTGGGCATAACTTATGATCCCGAAGTCCAATGATAGTGATTCTTTCTCCAGTAGACTCCAAGTTTTATGTATTTTTTAAAAACATATAATTTGTCTATGTTTGAAATTTTCAAATATAAGTTAGATCCGATTTAGTTTAAACATTGTTTTGCCTATTCCAGGAGTTTCAAAATAGCTTTTAATTTGATTCTTTTTGGTACTGATCACTAGTGATCTTATTTATCAGTGGTAAAAATTTCAGATTTGTTTGAGTATTTTAGCTCACTGTTTCTTGTGAAACAATTTCTGTTTCACCTCTTTTAGGATTTCGTCTAATTCCTTTTCTATTTTTGTTTTAAAATATTTTCTTTATTATTTCAGAAACATTATTGTTTTGTTTATGTTAGTTAAACAGTAGTTTTGCAACAAGTTTTTATTTTATTTTTATTTGTTTTCATGAAATCAATTCTAGTTCCTTAGTAACTTGCAATTGGTTTCACCACTGTTTCAAATCCCGTTTGGGAATACTTTCAAATAGTTTTGTGAAAAATATTTTATTTTATCTTAGTTAAACTTATATCTTAGTACCTTGTTATTATTTTCTGTTATACAAAACTATTTAGTGTTTGATGTAGTAGAGGACTCTCTAGTCTTATTTGAAGTTCCTTTCGGTTTCTTATTTGCTCTCTCTTTTGTTTTGATTGTTAGAATGATTGCTAGTATAAGTGCTTATGTGAATGATATTTTTGTTATATAGATTTCATCGGAGAGTGACGAGTAGTCTATCAAGTTATTTCTCGAGAAATTCTTCTTCGTCAACATCACCAGGCAAGTCACTTTGATCATACTATCACCTATGTTTTATGCATCGTAGTTCTACCATCCTATCCCCAATTGCATGCTGCTTAGGTACTTGGAAATTTTAGTATAGATTGTAGTATCATGTGGTAGGCACACAACAACCCCGACACTTGGCCCCGGGACGACAAATTTCATATTGCTATGCTTGAGTAGACGGGATTTCGGTTGAGTGCATAACACGAGTGATGCGAGGTTGATCAAATAATCAAGACCGGTTAAGACAAGATTTTCAAGACCTCGGACGCAATGCAACTCTGGGTGAAGGACGGTTGATCGGCTCTCTGGAGAACCCAGTGGATGACCCGGGATGCTGGGGACGGCCATGACATCCTGCGGAAAGCTTCACCCAGGCTCAAAGAGACGGACGGATATTTTCAAGACCCAAGGCTTACCTGCACATCCACAAGTCATTATGGGCTCTGGCTTGGTTGGACAACGCGACGACTCTGGACAGGCGGTGCTAGCCGATGTAGACGAACGGTAGGAATGGATGGGCACCGACAGGGATTCAGAAGGACCCGTTGAAAGACCATGTTTTGATCATCCGGTCTTCAAACACCCTGAAGTGCGAGGACATACACGGAGGCGATCAAATCTTGTGGGGAACGTGTGCAAAACTCTGTAGAGTACTCAAACCTAATCGATTAGCCGTGTCCACGGTCATGGACAACTTGAGCCAAAGGAACTGAAGTTATCTGGATTTCTCAACACCATTAAATATATTTGATGAGGGTAATTATTGACAACTCGGGTACGAGAACTGGTTGGCGGAACCATCTCGTTAACAACCAACAAAGTAGTAACATTTTGCTTTTAGCCCTCTCTTAATGTAGGAGAAAACTTGCTTTTCGCAAAAAAACTTATAGCCCCACCTGCCATATATGCATATAGTATAGATGATTACTTTTCACCCCTCTCTTATGTGACTTGCCGGCATATTCAATATGCTGACCTACACGGCTGCAACGTCTTATGTTGCAGATATTTTTCTTCGACGAGTAAGAGTACGATTCAGGGTTACGGTCTACACTCAACTTGCCGTTGGTGTTTATTGGGACTCCACTCCCTTGACTGCTTACGCTGAAATATTTAAGGTATATATTAGTTTTACGCTATTTACATGTGACTGCACTTTTATATATACATTGATGTACTGTGTGTGCCAGCATACTGATCCAGGGATGGCACAGAAACCCAGAGGCTTGACTCGTTTTGAGTCGGGTCGCTACAGAAATGGTATCAGAGCACATGTTGACTGTAGGACGTGACCCTAGAAACTGGAAACTTCTTAGGATAGGATCTCTCAAAAATCTTATTTTCGAGAACACCTTTCACTCCTCATCTCTTCTGAATTCATCAAATATTCTCTCTCACCTCCAATAGTTAGACAATACCCTTACCCCTTCGACCTCATGAAGAATCAACGGAGTTCTACTTCAAAGTAAAGAGGATTTCACCACGCGTTTGAAGAATTGAAGCTACACCAACAGAGGACTCTCAAGACCCGAAGAACTCGAAGACCCTGAAGTGTTCGAATAATTATATGACCATTAGAAGTCCAAACCCCTTTTATATACTCACGTTAGATACGATGATTTGTGAGCCGTCATTGGTGTGTGTTTCCCGACGGCCACAACTAAAACCTATTCTCAAAAATATTGTTTTTATTGTGTGTATCTCCCTCCCTCTCTTACCCGTCTCATCCCCAAAACCTCAACCCTACCAGATGGAGTATGAAGCTGGACTTGTAGTCTCTGGACCAATGACCCAGCTGGAAGCTGAAATATGGATTCAGAACATGGAGAACCACTTCGGGAGCAACTTGATCTCAAGGAAGTATGAAGTGGAACACGCTCTCCAGTACTTTACCCAAAGTGCTGCAATCTGGTGGAAAATGCATCATGCCATACAAGGATTTAGTGGAGCAGAAACCTAGGACGAATTCAAGAAGACTCTGTTAAGATCCCGTCTTATTTGGAAGTGCTATGATAATCCGAAGAAGAAGACTTGTGCATGCAAGATCTGTGGAGAAATAGGACACACCCAGGAGGAACACAAGGATGGATGCACTCATTGTGAAGAAAATCACCCAGCTGAGGAATGCCCAACTAGTCAGGTGACTTGTTTCTTGTGTGAAGGAACCACCCACTACCCAGCTCAGTGTCACATTTACCCCAAGGTGCAACAAGTTGTCAAGCAGCAGAAAGATGAAGTGAAGGAAACCCTCGAGAAGAAGATTCTAGAAGAACCGGTGATGAACGAAAATATTGAAGACCCTGATGGACAAGGTCTGACCAGATTTTTCTCCAATGCATGCTACTCATGTGGAGAAGAAGGACATTATTCACAGGACTGCACGAAGAGAAGCCAAGAGTATCTGGGAAACTTCCCGACGGAAGAAGTGGAGTTTGATCCACTTGAATTAGAAGAACTGGCCAAAATGAAGGAGTCCGGAAAGAAGAAAAGGTACCCTCGGAAGAACCAAATCTCTGCAGACATAGACCTGAGTCATGTCAGATGTTACAAGTGTATGAAATTTGGCCACCACAAATACATGTGCTCAGGAAGGAAGCCGGGAACCCAAGGAACAAAGGCAACCACTAAGACGCCTCGAGACTTGTCAGAACTCATTTGCTTTTGTTGCAAGGAAGCAGGACATTTTGCCAGCGATTGTCCACAAAGGAAGAAAGCTAGAATGGAGTAGTTAAGTTTTGACCATGGCAATAAGTGTTATCCGAAGCACTCTTGTTTTTCGTAAGATCATGGAGTGAAAAAAAATTTGTAACAGAAGTCCCTCAGATTGTAATAACATCATGAATAAATGGAATTTATTGTCTCATGATTGCATATGTTGAAACTGTATGCGTTGTTTCTCATCGAACAAAGATCTCTGAACATTATGAGGATATGAGAAAGTATGGTCTATGCAGACATGAGTATAATTCATTTTAAGTGTGGTAGTAATCGGTAAACCCACAAGATCCAATGAGTATGAATGTACCATGCATACCAAGAAGCCAAACCCACTGAATACAGTCGAAGGAAATGTTGGATCATATCAAACTATGGGGGTGACAACAGAAGAATAGTGTACCTTGGAATTGGAAATTTGAGGAGAGATTTAATATGAGGAACAAACACTTTTGTTGGTACACACACCAATGGAAGGAAAAATGAGTTCAAGGAATACAACCGGTACCAAGGATGCATCTCAAGATTTCATGAAGGTTGCCCCAAGAGCATGAAGGAAGAAGCTATGATGGATCAGCAAACATTTTCTTAGGAGCATACGAAAACCTGAGAGTTGTGAAGATACGATAGATGTTTCGTTCAGCTTGCAGAACCAATGGATTATCCGAACTTCGTTCGTGGACAAGAGAAATTCTGCAACGCTTGTGAGGATGCCCAAGTGTTAGAATGCGAGATTCGCTAAACCTTATACAGAGAAATGATTTGGGTGGGGAATGGATTGATCACCATGAAGACTTACTCTTATCATTTATCTTGCTATTCGGAATGGTAAATCTGAGAGACTTACCCATATAGCGAGACGACGTTCTTTGAAGCTTTTTCTTAAGCCTTAGAATGGTATGATGAAAGCCCCACGTACATGGCATTTGTTGCCACGCGTAGGAAATTTTACGGTGAGAATGAAACCAAGACCCCTCTCTCTGCAGGATAACCACAAATGGTAGACCACCATGAGAACCATCGATATGTTATTTAGAATTGACCACGAGACTGTCAGTTAAGAAGACCCAGTGATGGAAGAAGCTTATATCAACGGGAGAGCATCACCAAAGGATTTAATATGAAGACTGTGCGATGTCAGTTGCCAAAACCCAGAGGATCGTTAAAGCATTTTGAGGGACCAGTAGCACTCATTTTTAAGTGTGGTAGCATCCCACCTTGCCGGAGATTGGAATTGTTAGAAGACCCCCAAACCCTAACCTTTCTTTCTAGCCTCTTCGAATCTCGAGGACGAGATTCATTTTAAGTGTGGTAGTTTGTAACATCCCAAAATTATAAATTTTGGAATGTTAATATAATTATTAGTAGATTGTTTGTTGGTTGCGTGAGTGATTGAAACTTGTGGGAAATTTGAAACTTTTCGAAACTTTTGAATGAGAGGGAATAAAATGACTTTCCCCATCTCCGGTAAATTCAAATTCAATCTTTTAAAAGCAAAGAGAGAAGATGACATGACTTCTTCAACTATAAATAATTTGAACGGAGATATTTGCATTTGAATTCTTTTGCATTTCCATTTGTTTTCTTCGTGCAAGAAATGCCGGGAAATACATTCTAGAGCGGAGGAACATGACCCTCAAACACACGGGCATTTTGAAAGTTATTCGAACCCTAAAACTTAGAGGGTCATTTGAAAATTATTTGCAAAAGAAAATAAACCTTTTAGGCAATTTTGTGAAAATAGTTTTTTCTGAAGTTTTTATTTTTGCCGTGGAAAAATGCCCATCATCTATATTTTATTTTTCTGATAGTTTTAGTATATAAAAACTCTTTATTCCGAATTGATTTGAATTCCCTTTTATCGTTTTAGTTTCCTAGTTTTAAAAATAGGAAAGGAATCTCTATTAAATGGAAATAAGGGCTGGCCCATTAAGACACTTTCCAAATTTGACCCAACAGAGGATCATCTCCTACCTCTCTCCTTCCTCACGTTACAGGAACTTCCATCCATGGAGGAAGGAATCCCCTCCTTCCCGATCTCCCTCTTCTTTCCTTCCGGACGCCATCCGAGGCCAACTATAAAACCCTCAGCATCTCCTCTCTCCATTTTTCCCGAGAGAACCCCCTCTCCTCGCCTCTAGCTCGCGCGCCACCATCACCCCGTCGGTCACCAGAGAACATCACAGGAGCTCCTCCACCTCGCCCCTGCATCTTCCCCTTGCCCCTGCCGAGCCCTCCCCACCCCTGCCGCGTCTCCCCACCACTCGGGCCCCTCCTCCACCACCTCGCCCCCCCTCCACCTCCACCTCGCTGCACTCCTCCACCTTGCCCCAACCAGGAGCTTTTCTCCAGCAGCTCCTCCACCTCGCTCCCTCCCTGCAGCCCTCCCTCCACCTCGCCTCCCTCCCCTCCATGGAGCCCCACCGCCCCTTCCCCACCCTCGCCGGCCCGTACCCCACCCCACCGGAGCTTACCCCGACCCCAGCCACCTCGGCCACCATAGCCAGTACGGGGGCAACTCCCAGCCACGGTAAGGCCCCCTCTTTCTTTCTTTTTTTTACTTGTTTTGTTTTTGTTTGTTTTAGCCCTTAGATCTATATTCTACGGTGTAGATTAGAGTAGGATACCCCTTCGGTTTAGATCAGAAAACCGCGCTGGTTTTTATTCCACTTAAGCAGTTAGCCGGAGGTTTTAGTTAGGTTTCGGCCGTTTGTTTATAAGCCTCGCAGCAAACACCCCTTAGCCAATCAGTGGGCGCCACGTGTCTGTAGCAATTATTCCCTTTTTCTGTCTAGTTCCAAAAACAACAAAGTTTCTGTTTTGTTTTGGCCATAACTTTTGACCCCGAAGTCCAATGATAGTGATTCTTTTTCGAGTAGACTCCAAGTTTTCTGTAGTTTTTAAAAACATATAATTTGTCTATGTTTGAAATTTTAAAATATAAGTTATATCAGATTTAGTTTAAACCTTGTTTTTCCTATTCCAGGAGTTTAAAAATAGCTTTTAATTCGATTCTTTTTGGTACTGATCACTAGTGATCTTATTTATCAGTGGTAAAAATTTCAGATTTGTTTGAGTATTTTAGCTCACTGTTTCTTGTGAATCAATTTCTGTTTCACCTCTTTTAGGATTTCGGCTAATTCCTTTTCTATTTTTGTTTTAAAATATTTTCTTTATTATTTCAGAAACATTATTGTTTTGTTTATGTTAGTTAAATAGTAGTTTTGCAACAAGTTTTTATTTTATTTTTATTTGTTTTCATGAAATCAATTCTAGTTCCTTAGTAACTTGCAATTGGTTTCACCACTGTTTCAAATCCCGTTTGGGAATACTTTCAAATAGTTTTGTGAAAAATATTTTATTTTATCTTAGTTAAACTTATATCTTAGTACCTTGTTATTATTTTCTGTTATACAAAACTATTTAGTGTTTGATGTAGTACAGGACTCTCTAGTCTTATTTGAAGTTCCTTTCGGTTTCTTATTCGCTCTCTCTTTTGTTTTGATTGTTAGAATGATTGCTAGTATGAGTGCTTATGTGAATGATATTTTTGTTATATAGATTTCATCGGAGAGTGACGAGTAGTCTATCAAGTTATTTCTCGAGAAATTCTACTTCGTCAACATCACCAGGAAAGTCACTTTGATCATACTATCACCTATGTTTTATGCATCGTAGTTCTACCATCCTATCCCCAATTGCATGCTGCTTAGGTACTTGGAAATTTTAGTATAGATTGTAGTATCATGTGGTAGGCACACAACAACCCCGACACTTGGCCCGGGGACGACAAATTTCATATTGCTATGCTTGAGTAGACGGGATTTCGGTTGAGTGCATAACACGAGTGATGCGAGGTTGATCAAATAATCAAGACCGGTTAAGACAAGATTTTCAAGACCTCGGACGCAATGCAACTCTGGGTGAAGGACGGTTGATCGGCTCCCTGGAGAACCCAGTGGATGACCCGGGATGCTGGGGACGGCCATGACATCCTGCGGAAAGCTTCACCCAGGCTCAAAGAGACGGACGGATATTTTCAAGACCCAAGGCTTACCTGCACAGCCACAGGTCATTATGGGCTCTGGCTTGGTTGGACAACGCAGCGACTCTGGACAGGCGGTGCTAGCAGATGTAGACGAACGGTAGGAATGGATGGGCACCGACAGGGATTCAGAGGGACCCGTTGAAAGACCATGTTTTGATCATCCGGTCTTCAAACACCCTGAAGTGCGAGGACATACACGGAGGCGATCAAATCTTGTGGGGAACGTGTGCAAAACTCTGTAGAGTACTCAAACCTAATCGATTAGCCGTGTCCACGGTCATGGACAACTTGAGCCAAAGGAACTGAAGTTATCTGGATTTCTCAACACCATTAAATATATTTGATGAGGGTAATTATTGACAACTCGGGTACGAGAACTGGTTGGCGGAACCATCTCGTTAACAACCAACAAAGTAGTAACATTTTGCTTTTAGCCCTCTCTTAATGTAGGAGAAAACTTGCTTTTCGCAAAAAAACTTATAGCCCCACCTACCATATATGCATATAGTATAGATGATTACTTTTCACCCCTCTCTTATGTGACTTGCCGGCATATTCAATATGCTGACCTACACGGCTGCAACATCTTATGTTGCAGATATTTTTCTTCGACGAGTAAGAGTACGATTCAGGGTTACGGTCTACACTCAACTTGCCGTTGGTGTTTATTGGGACTCCACTCCCTTGACTGCTTCCGCTGAAATATTGAAGGTATGTATCAGTTTTACGCTATTTACATGTGATTGCACTTTGATATATACATTGATGTACTGTGTGTGCCAGCATACTGATCCAGGGATGGCACAGAAACACAGAGGCTTGACTTGTTTTGAGTCGGGTCGCTACACCTGCTGTCTATCTCTGAATTTGATTCAGTCAACATTCAGAGTTCAACTTCAGTCTTGAGCAGTGACAATCTCCACAGTATCGACGCAAGAGTCGCTCGATCCTGTACCCGAGCTTATCCTCGCACCGCACATCACCTTGGACGCTTGCTAGCGTCGATGGGGAGCTAGCCGAGCCACTCAGCTCCGGCAGCAGCACCTGCAGCGGCTGCCGCGACCACCAGTGTCCCCCATGCTGCAGCCCTGCACCGTCCGGCACCGCTCTTTGCACCTGAGGCCTCCGTGTGTCCGTGGACCCATCACGCGTCGTGTTTGCCATCGCCATGCCCCGGGCAATGCAGAGCACGAACTGTGCTGCCGCGATGCACATTGAGACCCACTCCATCGACCCACGTCTTCCGTCGACGACCGAGTGGATTTAGGCCAAAAATGGACCCCCCCCGATGAGTAGGTATGAACCGGACCACCTAACCACCTGACTAACCCCCTAGATCACCAGAATTTCTTGCCGGAGTTAAGACCTGCAAAACCTCTCTCGGCCCTCTATAAATAGAGCCCCCTCCGAGCTGCCGAACCCATCACTCACCTCACCACACTCCACCCCCACTCTGAAACCTTGCCCGAGCCAGAGAAGGGCGTCGGAAAGGCCTTCTTCCCCAGCTCCGGCTGCCCCGATCTGCTTCGGGTTCTGGTTGGATTCGAGCAAGGTTAGCAGAGGTAGGAGCTCCTGAGACGTTCAGTAGCTTCCTCGTGAGCCCCTCATTCTGAAACTCCCCTTCGATTTGATCGCAGGCAAGTCCCTCGGTGAGTTCCGATGGTGCCCGAAGGTGTTGTCCGCTGGAGCTAGGTCATCGTTGACATAGAGCCTCCCCCTCGACTCAATCCACCTCTCACCGACGTGCGGGAACACGGTGAGTGCGTAGGTGCCCTCGGTTAGCTCTCTCCCTTCGTTAGTCGCACCGGTGAGTTCGAAACTGACAGGGTGGGACCCCCTCGTTAGGGTTCTGTTTTTTGGAACATTTTCCCTGAAGGCGCCTTCACCAAGAGCCATCTTCAATGCTGGTTAGCGTATTTTCCTTTCGGGCGCTTTGAGTTTCTCAAACTAGCCCCTCGACAGATTATGTTTTATTACACAATAGTCCCTGAACTGGTTTTGCTTACAACTAATAAACTTTAACAACTTTTTAATCAATTCTTTTTGCAAAGTCTTGCTCTGAGGGTCTAGTTCATTTCCAGATTTATTTAAAAATTAGTTAGCCAGTAGCTAGGCCTCAACTCTTACGACGGTATGTGTTATATGACATAGATTCCGATGAAGGAAACGCCAACGTTAACTTCACCGAGCTTGATCCTGACTATGTGGAACTAGGCAAGCATGTTTGAACTTTTGATGTGATTGTTTGCTCACTAACCAAATTTTTATATTCATCCATTGCATTATTCAAGGATATTGCATATCTCATAAATAATGTTAAAAACATGACTGCGACAAGTGATGGTCGTGAGAGGTCGTGGATAACCTAGTCACGCGGAATGTGATAGGTTATGGCCTGGTCATGACAAGTGCATAATTATGATGGGAAGATAGTAGTAACTCTAGTATCAACCTAGATCGAGTCTTGTGAGTGTCTTACTTTCATTATCGTGCTACCACTGTTTCCTGAATAAGGGTTCGGTATAGTCGGTCGTAGGCCTATTATCAGTCACACACCAAGTAGAGGGGTCGGGATGAAGGTATCCATGGCCGTGGACTAAATCCAGTCATCCGGTCAGGGGGCACGGGTGTTTCCGGTCTGGGACCGAGAGGGAGGGCACTCCCTTGTAGCGCGCGGTATAAATTTGATCCCATGATAGTCAAGGTCGGAGCCTCCCCATCTTATGGTTTTTCCCTGGCAGCGTAGTTCGGTGAAGCCGGGCTTCGCGGAGTAAAATAGGTGTGTGTTGGTTTTGAGTGTCTGTTTCTAAAATACCATACGCGGGATTAGTCATACGGATTATTGGAACTCGTGAGCTACGGGTAAAGAGTACACCGTCTCTAGAGTCAAAACTATTCGAATAGCCGTGTCCAAAGTTAAGGACGGTCGTTTGACAAGTAAAGTGTCGGTCTTAGAGTCGATCCTTGGAATACAAGTTGGTTGAACAATAATGGTTGTGGATATCTAACGGTATTTTGGAAAGATTTATTATTAACACCGTGATTCTGAATTTGTCCTGAAGGTTTGTAGTACCACCGGATAATTCTTATTTATTTGTATGCCCTTTCTGTGGTGTCGCTAAGATGCCCGACTGTGGCTTGTTATTTAGTTTTATGCCCTTTCTGTGGTGTTGCTAAGATTCCCGACCGTGGCTTGTTATTTATTTTTATGCTCTTACTATGGTGTCGGTAAGACGCCCGACTGTGGCTTGTTATTTATTTTTATGCCCTTTCTGTGGTGTCGCTAAGACACCCGATTGTGGCTTGTTATTTATTTTTATGCCCTTTGTGTGGTGCTCCTAAGACGCCTGACTGTGGCTTGTTATTTATTGTTATGCTCTTTCTGTGGTGTCGCTAAGATGCCCGACCGTGTCTTGTTATTTATTTTATGCCTTGTATGAGGTGTTGCTTAGATGCTCTAGACACTCGATCGGTGCAGTTTTACTTTTCTGTTGGGATATCTCGGGAGGATTACCGCCCGATTTATCCACTAACTTAAATTATTTCTAACTCATACATTTGATATATTATTATCTGAACCATGCATATTAATAATTGACTCCATGCATCTCATCTTTTGTGCAAACTTTTGCGATTACTTTTCGAAGTACTCACTGGCTTGTTGATGTGGCCGTATATGAATGAAGGAGGCCTCATGGATGAAGAGTTCGATAGCGAGTCCAATGTCTAGAGGAGTCCCAGTCAGTCTTGTGATCCTCGAGTCCGCCGCTGTATTATTCCACCACTACCGCGACCGCGAATAAATCGTCAAGCCTCACTCTGACGCTTGGCGCGTAGTAGTACTTGTCATGTCACACTACTCTGATGTGACATGCCCCTTTTATTACAAGCAGTAGAGTTATCCCATTACCACTGTAACATATCCGTCTGTGTGAGACTTGGACATGTTGTAATAATCTGAGAGCAACCTCTGCTCTACCTATTTAATATTAAGTACTACTAGTTTTCTGTATCAAGATGAGTCTATCACTGGGAAATATTTTTCTACAGTGGTGATGCACATGGCTGATTTCCAATAAATTATTTTATTTGGAAACCGGTCGTGACAACCTTGGTATCAAAGCTAGGCTGACTGTAGGAAACCCCTAGGCACGATTGCTAATTGGATTAGCTATTTTATTATTTCTGCATGTTGTGTATATTTTTATATTAGTCAACATATATTTATGTTATGACTATATGAAAAATTTGTCTACTGCGTAGATGGCTAGCAGCGGTTGCCCATCTCAGGTGTTCTCCAATGAGCCGGCGGGATTTTCGCGACTTCTTTTCGTCATTGCCAAGATCGCGATTGGACCGACGACTCGCACCGAGTACATGTTCTAGCGCCACAAGATCAGCGACTCACTGACTATGCATCAGGTGTCGGTGCATTTTACTGGTGGGCGACCGGAGGCCTGTCGTCTTCGTTTCATTGTGGGAGCCATGCCTACAGAGAGGCAGGATATTCATATGGCAGCCAGGGAGGCAATTGCCCGTCTCCGGGACACCCTCCCAGTGATAAAGACTTGTCCTTATCACTACCTGCCATGCCACATGTCGTACACTAGTCAGTATGCTTTTGCCTGTCCCGGAGGAGAGGAAGACGATGCTATTGGGATGCTCGTGCAGTACCTCATAGACTTGGAGTCAGCCTTTGATGTCTTAGTGGATGACTTGGTGGATGTCTCCATGGAGGCCCTTACTCGTCCTCAAAACAAGACTGAGCTCCTTTGCCTCATGCCACATCGGTCATGCCCATCTTCCTCTGCCTCGTGCACTCCGCCAGCTCAACTTCACCGTCAGCTGCCTTCGATTGAAGAGTTCAATCATGGCATTGCTCCTGCCCCCATTAGAGTTGCTATGCCCGCTAGTCCAGTTCGTGCTTCTCCGTCTCATGTGGTCGCCTAGAGCCCGTGCTAGAGGAAGCGGACTCCCCAACTCCTCATTTGGGACTTTCACTCGGCCATCCAATCCAGGCCCCTTCCGACTCCACCTAGAGATGGTGTAGCAGATCGTTCGTGCGTTTGTATGATATGTATGATGGCGTGCTCCTAGACTGAAAGGAAGTAGTCGTGCTGCGTCATGTAGGACCAGGAGAAGTGCACTAGCTTAAATAACATGTCAGGCATACGAGAGTACAACCTGAGTGATATGTATAATTATGCATGATGTAAGATGTACCGCAGTCCTTCTCCGAACGTGACGGTTAATTTATGAAGAAGACTTTTCAGAGTGTTTCCTTGGATAAAAATTTTAATTTTCTTTTTTCTTGAACTTGGATTTCTCATTTGGTTTTTGCGACATTAACCCAACTTTTAGAAAATGAGCCGTCCCTAGACACGCTCCATGCCAAGAATACATGGAGAAAATCAATCTGCCGAGACAGGAAATGATTTCACTCAAGGACAGTCAAGCCGACACGAGAGCGACCCAACATTTTTGGAGGTTTGTCGTCTGAATAACAGAGCCAGCAACATCATCACAAGATGATGAACAAACTAATGAATATGTGAAATAAGCGTGGGCCACAACCGCAACACTCCAGATTGGCTGAATTACAAAAGACACGTCCGCCAACTTTTTCGCACACCGACAAACCTATGGAAGCAGACGATTGTTACATGACATTGAGAGAAAGCTTATTGTTGCGCAATGTTCTGACCATGAGAAAGTACTCTATGCACCTCACTATCTGTCTGGAGCCGCAACTTCATGGTGGGAAAATATCCTTCGCGTACATCCTGACAAGAACAACATCACATGGGCCGAATTCAAGGAGAGTTTTTGTGGGGCACACATTCCGAACAGTGTCATGAAAATCAAGAAGAGGGAATTCGAAGACCTCAAACAAAGGAGTTCCACTGTAATGGAATATCTGGACTAGTATAATCAATTGTCCTGTTATGCCAGTGATGACTATAAGACAGAAGAGAAAAGAATGGAAAAAATTCCTGGATGCACTCGCTCCAGCATTAAAATGCCAGCTGGTCGTTCACACCTTTCCACACTTCAAAACACTTGTGGACAAGGCCAACATGCTTGAGGCCGAACATCGTAGATTGGACGAAATTCATAAGCGTCATCATAGCAACTCGGCACCAGCTCGCAACATCAAGCATAAGACTGAGGACACAAAGAATCAAACTCCTCGTACTCCAACGTCAAGAAATAAAGTCCACTTTTATGCGAGGAACAAGGATTTTACTCCCCGCCCCGGTATCACATGTTTTGCCTGCGGAGAGGCTGAACACTTCGCCCGACAGTGCCCAAAGGCCGGGAATGGTGCAACTAAAACCAACCCAGCTTTGACCCAACACCAAAGTGCAACAACAATCACCAGAAGGGTCACGTGAATCTTGTCGCCAAAGAAGATGCTATGAAGGGGCAAGAGATGGTGCTCGGTAAGTTTCGTGTCAACAAAATTCCTGTCATGGTTTTGTTTGATTCTGGAGCTTCCCATTCGTTCATTCCAGAAATTTTTTCTTTGAAACACTACTTTTCAACCCTTCCCTTGGAAAATTCGATGACCATCAAGTCCCCGGGAGTGCAGCAGATTACACAAAAATATTGCAAGGATGTTACCATTGAGATCGAAGACTTGACATTTTGGGCAAATCTCATTGTGATCGAAAGCAACAATTTGGATCTTATTCTGGGAATGGATTGGCTAAATACCAACAAGGATTTATTGATTGCTTCAACTGAACGGTCACACTCACCCACCATCAGGGTAAAAGAGTAAAAGTTCTAGCGTTAGAAAATAAGAAGTCAACCCAAGCACGACTAAATAAGATGGAAACTATTGAGCTGAAGGGCGTCCGAGTGGTATGTGAATTTACGGATGTATTTCCAGACGAACTACCAGGTATGCCACCACACCGAGAAATAGAATTTGTTATTGAACTTGCACCTGGTACCACCCCAATGTACAACAAGCCGTACCGCATGGCACCTACTGAGTTGGTAGAACTCAAGAAGCAAATAAAAGAGTTGTTCGACAAAGGATACATCAGACCCAGCTCTTCGCCTTGGGGATCGCCTGTATTATTTGCTAAAAAGAGAGATGGGACGCTAAGACTTTGCATTGATTATCGAGCCCTCAACATGGCCACCATCAAGGACAAGTATCCACTACCCAGGATAAATGATTTGTTTGATCAGTTAGCACAAGAACAGGTATTCTCAAAGATTGATTTGCGGTCAGGGTATCATCAACTTAAGATACGTTCAGAACACATCCCGAAGAAAACATTTACGTCACGATACGGATTGTATGAGTTTACTGTAATGCCTTTCGGACTAACAAATGCACCAGCTTACTTCGTGCATTTAATGATAAGGTATTCATGAAGTACATGGATAAGTTTGTCGTAGTCTTCATCGACGACATACTCATCTACACCAAGAACCCCGAAGAACATGCAGACATCTAAGATTTGTGTTGGGAGAACTGCGTAAACATCAGTTGTATGCCAAATTCAGCAAATGTGAGCTTTGGCTGAAGCAAGTTGGATTTTTTGGTCACGTAATGACGCAATATGGCATAGCCGTCGATCCTGAGAAGGTCAAGGCTGTAAGTGAATGGCCGCAACCAACTAATGTGACAGCCATCCAAAGTTTCTTCGGAATGGCGGAATACTACCAGAGATTTTCTGAAAGTTTTTCCACTATTGCCAAGCCCATGACCCAACTACTCAAAAAGGAAAATAAATTTGAATGTACTGAAGCCTGCGAGAATAGCTTCCAAGAGCTGAAGAGGAGACTAACCACGACACCTGTTGGGGATATCATCCCGCCATGAGACCCGCCCTTAGAGGCCATATCCAGATGATGGCGGCTCAAACATTTCCTGTTCAAGATGGGCCGTGACTTATAGAGTAGAAGGCATAAGGTGAAGTCAGAAGAGCCAGCCGTGGCCCAAGACATAAAGATGGCGACTGGTCGCCCATATAGGAGAGGGGCTTTGAGAAGTTTCCTTGCGATAAAGGTAAGGCGAGTTAGAGATATGTCAGGTCACGAATAATATGTGACCTGGACTCTTGTAACCCTAGGGCCTCGACTTGTATATAAAAGCGAGTCTCTAGGGCTGATAGACTTAAGTTACCACCAATCGAGAGCTAGGTCAGGCGAATCCGCACCCGTGTAATCGATTTCCACAGTAATATACACAGAGCAGAACATAGGCTTTTACCTCGATCCGAGGGGCCGAACCTGGGTAAAATCGTCTCTTGCTCCGTGCTAACCCCTTCGAGTCGCCACATGGTTGGGATGCCCTCATCTCTAAGTCCTTTGAGGAGGACATCTGCCGTGAAAAAATCACGGCATTTGGCGCCCATCGTGGGGCATACGCATGGTGGAGTTGAGTTCTCAAAGGGAGCCCTTCCAGGGTTTGGAAGCTTCGCGGTCGTACTCATGACTAAGAGCCGTCGTGGAAGGTACTACATCGACAATTCAAGCTGGGGTCCCGATGCCGGTTCAATAGAATCATGCTACCGGGTCCCCTTCGGCAAGATTCACGTCTTCATCGGCAAGATCGGAACATTGGTCCGTGAGCCGGACATCTGCACCGACATCGTCGAGCCGGCTCGGCTCGCTCAACCCACACAGCCTCGGATCGAGGAGTGTCACGTTTTCGTCGGCTTCACACAGGGGGGTTAGCCTTTCGGATGAGCCGGAAGCTGGTGTAGATACCCCAGTCAACTCTGATGAGAGTCATCAATTGGAGATACTGATTCAATCTACCTCCTCTACGAGGGAAGGCTTGGGGGATTTCCTAAGGTGGCAATCTCTGAAGGGCCACAGGAACCACCCCGCCAAATCGCCATCTACATGGCGGGGGCAACGGCGGCTCAAGACCAGCCAAACGCAGCGACCGCTAACAGGGCCAGCGGATCTGGAAAGACGTCGGCCCAGGCCATGAAAGATCTGATGGCTGAGATGTCAAAACTCATGGCAGTCGCCGTGACGGCTGATTACCAAGAGGAAGTCAATGCAGATTTGGCCAAACTTCGGGAGGAGATGGCACAGATACAGCGTGAAATCGATGCTGAGAAGACCCGGATGGTGGATCAACAAGCTCGGGTTGATGAAGAGGTAGAGCGCTTGAAGTTGGAAGCATGGCGACTTGAGCGCCAGCAGTTGCATCGGATGTCGTTCATCACAGGAGGCAACGGAGTCGTGTCCCGGCCAACCTTAACTATTCCAATCTGTTTAGCAGCCCACATACGCTTGGCACGGAGCATAATCCGCCTCGCTGGAATGATCCACATGTCGAGATCGGACAACAGCCAATGCAACCCCCACCGATCCCCCAGGCGGCTCAACACTTCCAAACACCTCAAGGTCACTTCTCCAACCCGGTGGACAACGTGCTGGCTACGACCCGCCACTTGGAGTCTCTCCCTATTCGTAGGAACATTACGCTTGAGGTGGAAGCTAGGAACGCCATCAAGATGTTAAAAACGGCAGTGGTCTAGCAGACGCAACTTTCATATAGTCGTGATCGACTGCACTCCACGCCACAGGCAAGCCATACTAAGAGTCGCCCAGATGATTCCCTGGCGGTTTCCAGCAGAGGCCATCGACACCAACATCAAATCAACCCGCCCAAGCCATTAGCATCAAATGCTCAGGCGCTTGTTAAGGTCACACGATCCGCCCGACAGGCAGAAGCAGAGCCGGCATCGACATTGGCGGGCCATGGAGTTCCACCATATGCCAGTTGGCCCCTGTGTACAGTGGATCGGGAGGAAGGAATGTAGGGGTCCCCTTTCTATCATTTTCTCTGCGCAACGAGTGCATGCCCAGAGACTTCAAGGGCCCTCGTAAGGTGCCCAATTATAGACTGGTCTTTAGCTGAGGGCATGGGTTGAGAGCTACGAGCTGGCTATGGACATGCTTGACGCTACTGACGCGGTCTGCCCCAAGTATTTCACCATGATGTTAGAAGGGCCGGATCTCACGTGGTTGAAAAATTTACCAGCCAATTGCATCAACACTTGAGCAAAACTCAAGGAGCGTTTCGTAAAGAACTTTCGAGGGACTTGCAAGCGTCCAATGACGGTCGTAGACCTCCAACATTGTATTCAGCGGGCGGATGAGTCGGCTCATCACTTGACGAGGCGAGTCATGGAGATTATCCATTCTTCGGAGGACATCGTGGCGGCCCGGGCCGTGCTGATCTTGGAAAAGAACTGTCATTTCAGCCTTTGGTATTGAAGCTCGACCGTCTTAAGCGAAAGGTGCAGGATATGGGTGAGTTGATGGACACCCTCACCAGGTACGCCAAGTCAGACGACACGAAGGATGCCGACTCTGATGATAAGAAGGCCAGTGAAGATAAAAGGGGAGATGGAGCTAAGGGTCACTTCCAAACTCACGGGCGCAACAATAACCAAGGAGGTCAAGGAAAAAGGAGGCAGCAAGATGGCGTATCTGATTTTGTTGCTAACTCTAGTGCCGAGACCAGAAACCAGCACCGAAACCTCGGTCAGGATCGGAGTTTCGGTGGAAGAAAATCGCGCAATTAAGAAGAGTTGCTTAAGGGACCTTGCCCTAAACATAGTACCCTAGGTGCTCCGTCTGCTCACTCTTGGGAAAACTGTTTTGTAATGTAGGAATTCCGTCTTCAAGCGTCCAGAGACCACCAAGGGGTAACGAAGGCACCCAATAGAGTCAATTTGGCCCGGGCGGATCACGAGGTGGCTCGTTTGTCGATTTTCCTAACCCGGGTCCACACAGGCGAGGCGGTTCACATAACAATGGTGGACAATCATCTGGCCAAGGTAGTCAGCAGTATAATGACCAGGGCGGGTTTCAGTAGCCAAACAACCAGGGCGGTTTCCAGAGCAATCCTAAGCAGTTGAATGGTGGTCAATATCATGTCTTCACCACTGGCACCTGTAAATGGGATAAGAAAGTAAAGCGGAGGGCAATCAACATGGGTGAGCTGGCGGTTCCCAAATACCTAAACTGGTCTGCACAACCTGTCACGTGGAGTAGAGCTGATCACCCTCCCCAGATTGACAATCCAGGCGACTTGGTGTTAGTGGTGGCGCCTCAGGTTGGGGGATACACACTTTATAAGGTCCTTATGGATGGAGGTAGCAGTGTCAACATCCTGTACTATGACACCTTCCCGCGGATGAACCTCTCTGAGAAGGACTCGATGCCTTCAACCACGGTTTTTCATGGCATTGTGTCGGGCAAGTCGGCTTATCCTGTTGGGCGGATTAAGTTGAATGTGTCATTTGGCGATGAGTCCAATTACACGAGTGAGGCATCGATGTCTGAGGTGGTCAAAATTAAGAGTCCTTACCATGCTCTATCGGGCGGCGGGCTTATGCCCGTTTCATGGCACGGCCTTGCTATGTATAACATAAGCTTAAGATGCATGGCCTTAAGGGCACCATCACAGTCCCGCATATGCTGAGTTAGTGTGCATTGCCGAAGAGTTGAAGTTCCACAAAGCCAATGTGAACCCAACTAACATAAGCCCGCTCAAAAAACCAACTGTTGATTCTAAGCCACCCCTTAAGTTCAAGCCAGCAGATGATACCAAACAAGTTAATTTCACACTAGGCGACTCTTCTAAGCAGTTTACTATTGGGACCGGTCTGGATCCCAAATAGGAAAGTGCGCTCATCGAATTCATCCGTGAGAATCGGGAAATCTTCGCATGGAAACCTTCTGACATGCCAGGAGTACTGAGAGAATTCGCTGAGTACCATCTCAATGTAGATCCCAATATGAAGCTGGTTCGTCAGTACCTCCGTCGTTTCAATGAGGAGAGGCGTAAAGCAATTGGGGAAGAAGTCACCCGGCTCCTGGCCGCCAGGTTCATCGTCGTGGTTTTTCATCCTGAGTGGTTGGCTGACCCGGTCTTAGTTCCCAAGAAGAATGGCACCTTTCGCATGTGCATCGACTATACAGACCTCAACAAAGCGTGTCCGAAGGATCCTTTCGCCCTCCCCCGTATTGATCAAATCATTGACTCTACGACCGGTTGTCGGGAGGATGCGCCACACGGTCCCGAAGCCCCCACGCACTCCAGTGCGAGTGTTGTGCCCCTGAGAGCGTTGCATCATCACCCAAAGACGCGCTCGGGGGCTCCGCAAGCACATACTAGCAAGATAAAAGCAAAGGGGTTACACCACGGCCAGCTATTCCTCCAAACGACGGTCGTGGACCATCGGCGAGAAGAATTTGCTGGAGGAAAAAGCCACCGGGAGCGGTGATTCCCTCCTTGCCGAGGGCTCCGACGCCCCGGCAAAAGATTCAAGCGCCATGCAACCGTGACGTGAGCAGATAAGTTTTAAAGATTAAGATTCATATCTGAAGTCGATAGATTCTCTGCTTCCCCTTTGAAAGATTCCAATCTTTGTGTGTGGAGTTTGCGCATACTAGGACCTTTCCAAAGATCAGTGCACCTTGTCTTTGTTTCGAACTTGTTCAAATGATCTGAATGGCCACAGAGCGCTTCAAACAGTTGCGACCTGATCAACAGAGCAAGCGGCTACGTAGCACCCGATTTCATCTCAAGCTGTGCTTGGTGATTTCCATGGTTGCACTGAAAGCGGCAAGGAGCCTTGCCGGCAGTTCCCGGCATGCTCCCACATTATGCAATGGCGAATCATACAAAGAACGGAACGAGAAAAAGGGGAAAATAGTCTTTTCAATCATTTGTTTGGGGTATTCTCAAACATATTACATGGATGATATGACCTACTCTAACCTAGAACTTTTGTCTTTGGTGAGGAACTAGACTTGTCGGAGCGAAGTTCAAGAAGACAAAAAGGCGGAGCCTGCGGCGTGGCCAGGGCTGGCCCCCGATGGCCAACACTGTGCCGACGAGAACGGGATCAGCCCCGGCGAGCGCCACCTGGCCCCCCTCTGGCCGAGGAACAGATGGCAGGACACAGGAAGGGGTGAAGGATCCAGAGTCTGCGGACCCAAGACCCCGACTAGCTCCCTTGTCGGGGTGACGGGTCTAGGCACTGGAGGGCAACCTCCCTCGCCATAGTGCCACCGCCCCCAAGTTCCAACGCATTCCGCATGCGCCAGCACAGCGTCCAGGTGTCAAAATGCGTGGATACATGTCTTCACCAGGACATCGTTGACAAGGACAAGACGTGCATTTAATGCACCTGATAGCGGTAGATGGATAAGCACCGCTCTAGGTTCACTGTAACTTCTCGTGAACCTACCACCAAGCACTTTAGGTGACCCCTTTGCCTGTAAAAGGAGGCCCTTAGTTCATTCACAAGGGGTTGGACTTTTTGGACATTGGCCCAGAACAAGGTTATCGAGAGTCACTGTAACAGTCAACAACAAAACGCTTAATAACACCAGACAAGCAGGACGTAAGGTTTTACGCGTGAGCGGCCCGAACCTGCCTAAAAAGGCTAGTCGGGTGCTGATCGTTAGCTCTGCTCTTGACGTCGCCTTTCCCGCCCTATGATCACAAGGGTTTCGTGTTGATTCCGATAGGTGGCGACCTAGCATCGCTGAGATCTTTCCTATCGGTGCACTAAAGACTGGGTCCCTAGTGCCCCAAACTTGTGCATGGGCGCAAAGAGCCCGTGTCGGCAGGGCATGGTAGGACCTGGACGAGATGCATCCCCCAAGATAATCGAGGCCTCGGCAAGCTTGCCTTGCCGGGAAGATGACCAAGGCCACGCCCATTTGGTGGGCGTGATGAAGTCACCAAATACAAGACCTCGACAAGCCTCCCTTGCCGGGATGATAACCGAAGCCCCCGACAAGTTCCCTTGCCAGGACGAAGACCCAAGACCCCGGCAAGCTCCCTTGCCGGGATGACGGGGTTAGGCACTGGAGGGCAACCGCCCTCACCATAGTGCCACCGCCCCCCAAGTTCCAGCGCATTCCGCATGCGTGAGTGCAGCGTCCAGGTGTCAAAACGCATGGATACGTATCTTCACCAGCACATCGCTGACAAGAACAAGACGTGCATTTAATGCACCTAGCAGCGGTAGATGGATAAGCATCGCTCTAGGTTCACTGTAACTTCTCGTGAACCTACCACCGAGCACTGTGGGTGACCTCTTTGCCTATAAAAGGAGACCCTTAGCTAATTCACAAGGGGTTGGACTTTTTGGACATTGGCCCAGAAGAAGGTTATCGAAAGTCACTTTAACAATCAACAACAAAACGCTTAATACAACCATACAAGCATGACGTAGGGTTTTACGCGTGAGCGGCCCAAACCTGGGTAAAAAGGTGTGCCGGGTGTAGATCGTTAGCTCTGCTCTTGACGCCACCTTTCCCACCCTACGATCACAAGGGTTTCATGTTCATTCCTATAGGTGTTGACCTAGCATCATCGACATCTTCGGCGCGCCAGGTCGGGGGTGCGGAGTTTTGCGTGAATCAGAGAAAACTCAACACCAGATTCTTTGAAGTTTGGGCGCTACGCCGCGTTCCACCGGAAACGGGGTACCACGACGGACGCTCTGTTCTGCTACGGCATCCCAAGGCCCGCGCGATCGCGTTGCTACACGTGCACGGGGCGGGGAGGCGGAGGCTCCAATAAAGATGTCGGCAATGCTAGGTCGACACCTATGGGAATAAACATGAAACCCTTGTGATCGTATGGTGGGAAAGGCAACGTCAAGAGCAGAGCTAACGATCGGCACCCGACAAGCCTTTTTACCCAGGTTCGGGCCACTCATGCGTAAAAAACCTACGTCGTGCTTGTGTGGTTGTATTAAGCGTTTTGTTGATGATTTTTACAGTGACTGTCGGTAACCTTCTTCTGGGCCAATGTCCAAAAAAGTCCAACCCCTTGTGAATGAGCTAAGGGCCTCCTTTTATAGGGAAAGGGGTCACCTACAATGCTCGGTGGTAGCTTCATGAGAAGTTACAGTGAACCTAGAGCGGTGCTTATCCATCTACCGCTGTCAGGTGCATTAAATGCACGTCTTGTCCTTGTCAGCAATGTGGTGGTGAAGACACGTATCCAGGCATTTCGACAGCTGGACGCTACGCTGGCGCAAGCGGAATGCGCTGGAACTTGGGGGCGGTGGCACTGTGGCAAGGATAGTTTCCCTCCAGTGCCTAGCCCCGTCATCCCGACAAGGGAGCTTGTCGGGGCCTTGGGTCTTCGTCCCGGCAAGGGAGCTTGCCGGGGGCGTCGGTTGTCATCCCGACAAGGGAGGCTTGCCGAGGTCTTGTACTTGGTGAGTTCACCACGCCCACCAAATGGGCGTGGCCTAGGTCATCTTCCCGGCAAGGCAGGCTTGCCAAGGCCTCAATTATCTTGGGGGATGCATCTTGTCTGGGTCTTGCCATCCCTGCCGACAAGGGCTCTTTGCACCCGTGCACAAGTCTGGGGCACTAGGTACCCCAGTCTTTTGGGCACCGACAGGAGCCCCTGAGCTTGGGCCACACACGCGAGCGAAGCGTTGTTGGGCCAGGCCCAAAGAGGTGCACGGGCATTCATGGCTGGATCTGTTGGCGGTTGCTTTTCCCCACGCCGCGTATCGAATGCGCAAAGTGGGAGGTTGTGCATGGAGTGGCCTCTTAGCCTCCTGAAACACCTCTGCCAGGCACGTGGCATGCGCAGTTATGAATGGACAGATGGCAGACGTGGCCTTGAAAGGCTTAGTAGTGGCTGGGCCCAACCGTGCATGCATTGGTGTAGCAGGGCGATTCTCTATTGCCCGTGAACTCGAGCAATTGGTCGAGAGGGGTGGTGGCTTCCGGAACAAGGGAGGCTAGCCCCCGCGCCCCTTCTATAAATTGGGAGGGTTTTGCGAGGGGTTTTGCTCACCCAAATCCCTCTGACTCCACCAACTCCTCAGCCTTGGTCATCAGGATCTTCTTCTGTCTGCAGGTGGTGCTCGCCCCTAACCATGGTTAGGGGACGGGGTCAGCCACCATCGGCCGCCAGGGCGGCGAGAGGATCCCATTCGTACCATGCCATATCTTCTGGGGGCACCGCGACGGAAGACGGCCTGAGCGCCCGTGGTGGAGGAAGGGCGAGGGGCCGCGGTCGCCGCGGAGGTCGAGGCTGGGGGAGGCGGAGCGCTACTCCAATGCCTCCGCCTTCCCCGGGGCTTGCTCCTGCGGCGGTCCTCCATGTTGCTTTAGGGCCCCCTCGTGTGCTTCTCGGCTGCTGCGAAGGTCGCTCGAGCGGCATTGAGAGCTCCGCTTCGAGCGACGGTGACAAGGGGGCGGCGGCAATGACGGTGGCGGGCCTAGTCACAAGCCCCGGGAATTGAATCGGATGATGATTCCCCGGCTCGGACTAAGTGCTTCCTGCACTAATGCGAGCCGGTCACGCCCCTCCCTCGCCTCAGAGGGGGATCTCAACCGGATCCGTCGCCCCCTTCTCGCGGCTTTACGAGGCTGAACCCGCTTTCGTCGGTACGACACTGGGGGGGCCAGCGTGGATGTACTACGGGCCTTGTCGTGCCTTGTCTTCATGAACTCCAACTCCTCCGCGTAGGTTGATCCTCCTCAAAATACAGAGTCTTTAGGTTAGAATAACAACGCTTTGTAAGTGGAGTCAAATGTATCCATTCAAATGAATGAAAGACTATTTTCCCCTTTTCCGATTCCGTTCTTTGTATGATTCTCCTTTGCATAATCTGGGAACTTCCGGCAACTACCGACAAGGATCCTTGCTCTGTTCAGTGCAACCATGGAAATCGCCAAGCGTAGCTTGAGACAAAATCGGGTGCTACGTAGCCGCTTGCTTTGTTTATTAGGTTCGCAACAGTTTGAAGGCGCTCTGCGGCCATTCAGGTCGTTTGAACGAGTTCGAAACAAAGACACGGTGCACAGGTCTTTGGAAAGCTCCCAGTATGCGCAAGCTCCACACACAAAGATTGTAAACTTTCAAAGGGGAAGCAGAGAATCTATCTACTTCAGATCTGAATCTTAAACTTAAAAACTTATCTGCTCACGCCGCGGTTGCATGGTGCTTGAATCTTTTGCCGGGGTCTCGAAGCCCTCGGCAAGCAAGGAATCACCGCTCCCGGCGGCTTTTTCCTCCAGGAAAGTCTTTTTGCCGACGGTCCGCGACCGTCGTTTGGAGGAAAAGCTGGCCAGGGTGTAACCCCTTTGCTTTTCTTTTGCTAGGTTGTGCTTGCGGAGCCTCGAGCTCGTCTTTGGGTGACGACGAGATGCTCTCAGGGGCGCAACACTCGCACTGGAGTGCACGCCGGGGCTTTGGGACCGTGTGGCGCATCCTCAACGACTATGCATCACTCCGGAGAGGTGTGTCCGCCGGAGTATGCGCCGAGGCCTCTGTGAAGCGCCCAGGCACGCCCTCCACATCTGCGTGTTGGCCCCGAGCGACGCATCGGCCTGACGGCGTTGCCCTTGGATCCTTCACCTCCCTGCCCCACGCACGCGTAGCAACGTGCTCGCACAGGCCTTGGGAAGCCGTAGTAGAACAGAGCGTTTGCCGCGGTACCCCATTTCTAGGGGAACGTGGCTTAACGCCCAAACTTCATAGAATCCGGTGCGGAGTTTGCTCTAATTCACGCACAACTCCGCACCCCCTACCTGGCGCGTCGAAGATGTCGGCGATGCTAGGTCGACACCTATGGGAATCAACGTGAAACCCTTGTGATCGTAGGGCGGGAAAGGTGACGTCAAGATCAGAGCTAACGATCAGCACCTGGCAAGCCTTTTTACCCAGGTTTGGGCCGCTCACGCGTAAAACCCTACGTCTTGCTTGTCTGGTTGTATTAAGCGTTTTGTTGTTGATTGTTACAGTCACTCTCGATAACCTTCTTCTGGGCCAATGTCCAAAGAGTCCAACTCGTTGTGAATGAGCTAAGGGCCTCCTTTTATAGGCAAAGGGGTCATCTACAGTGCTCGGTGGTAGGTTCACGAGAAGTTACAGTGAACCTAGAGCGGTGCTTATCCATCTACCGCTGTCAGGTGCATTAAATGCACGTCTTGTCCTTGTCAGCGATGTGCTGGTGAAGACATGTATCCAGGTGTTCTGACACCTGGACATTGCGCTGGTGCATGCGGAATGCGCTGGAACTTGGAGGGCGGTGGCACTGTGGCGAGGGTGGTTGCCCTCCAGTGCCTAGACCCGTCATCCCGACAAGGGAGCTTGCCGGGGTCCTGGGTCTTCGTCCCGGCAAGGGAGCTTGCCGGGGGCTTCGGTTGTCATCCCGGCAAGGGAGGCTTGCGGAGGTCTTGTACTTGGTGAGTCAATCACGCCCACCAAATGGGCGTGGCCTTGGTCATCATCCCGGCAAGGTAGGCTGCCGAGGCCTCGATTATCTTGAGGGATGCATCTTGTCTGGGACCTGCCATGCCCTGCCGGCACGGGCTCTTTGCGCCCGTGCACAAGTCTGGGGCACTAGGGACCCTAGTCTTTAGTGCACCAACACGGGTTGTGAGCATTTGTGCTTTCTGGATGCGTACTCTTGTCATCACTAGATCAAGATGGCCAAGGAGGACCAACAGAAAATGGCCTTTATAACTCCTTTTGGTGCTTTTTGCTATGTCTCAATGCCTTTTGGACTCAAGAGCGCGGGGGCGACTTCTCAACATTGCATTCAGAATTGTTTGCACAGTCAGATTGGATGTAACGTTCATGCTTATGTCGATGATATCATGGTGAAGTCACAGAAGAAGGAGACACTTCTAGGCGATCTCAAGGAGACATTTGACAACCCCCGGGTGTATTAGATGAAGCTTAACCTGACCAAGTGCGTGTTTGGGGTTCCTGCAGGAAAATTATTGGTATTCCTAGTGTCTGAGCATGGCATTGAAGCTAACCCGGACAAGATCAAGGCGATAACTTCGCTTGGGAAGCTGACTAACATTAATCAGGTCTAGCGTATGGCGGGTCGTATTGCGGCACTGAGTCGTTTCATAAGTCGACTTGGTGAGAAGGCCACCCCTCTTTATCATTTGCTCAGAAAAACGGATCACTTTGTTTGGGCTGACGCGGCTAATGAGGCTTTTGAGGCCCTGAAGAAGCAACTTGTTGAGCCACCCGTGTTGGCAGCCACAGCCGACAAAGAACCAATGATCTTGTACATTGCTCCTAACTCTAAAGAAGTGAGTGTAGCGGTGGTTGTTGAACGCAAAGGAGAAGGCAAGGAGTATTCAGTTCAGCGACTAGTATATTTTGTTAATGAGGTATTGACTCTATCCAAACGACGATATCCGCATTGGTAGAAGCTGGTCTTTGGGATTTTTATGGCATGCCGGAAATTGAAACACTACTTCCTGGAGCATCCGAACACCATGGTTAGTTCTGCGCCAATTGGGGACATTATACAGAACCGTGAAGCCACTGGGCGGATTGCTAAATGGGCAATAGAGCTTGGTCCTCACCATGTGAAGTATATGCCTCACACAGCCATCAAGTCTCAAGCTCTGGTGGACTTTATCAATGATTGGACTGAGTTGCAGATTCAGGAAGATAGGCCTTATAACACATATTGGACTATTCATTTTGATGGTTATAGGCAGTTGGAAGGCTCGGGGGCCGGAGTGGTGCTGTCTTCCCCATGAGGCGACAAGTTTTGCTATGTTTTGTGACTTATGTTTCCTTGTACCAACAATACGGCTGAGTATGAGGCTTTTCTCCATGGGCTCAGGATATCTAAGGAGATGAACCTTAGCCGGGTCAGATGCTTAGGCGACTCGGATTTGGTGGCTCAGCAAGTATCAGGAACCTGGGATTCCAAATACCCATTGATGGCAGCTTATCAGCGTGCGGTAACCGAAGTGGTGGGTCACTTTCAGGGCTACCAGGTTGATCATATTGATCGTCGACACAATAAGCCGGCTGATGTTTTACCGCGACTTGGATCACAACGTAAGCATGCCCCCCCCCAATGTGTTCTTGGATGTCTTACATAACCCTTCTGTGAAGCTGCTTTCTGAAGAATACATAGCAATTCCTGACCCGGAATCACAGTTGGTGGCGGCTCTCCGGGCAATTCCACACTGGACAGTACCTTACATGGCTTATCTAGAATGAGGCAAGTTGCCGACTGATCAAATTTTTGCTAGATAAATCGTGCGGCGGTGCAAGTCTATGGTTATACATAAAGGTGAGTTACATAAACGGAGCACCTCTTGGGTTTTTCAGCGCTGTGTGTCGCCAGAAGAAGGGCGAGATATTCTCAATGAGATAGATGCGAGCGACTATGGGCATCACATCGGGTCATGATCTTTGGTGTCAAACGCTTTTCGCCATGGTTTCTACTGGCTGACGGCTCACGCCTATGTAGAGGATATAGTGTGTCGGTGTGATGGGTGTTAGAAGTTTGGACGTCAAGTACATGTGTCGGCTCAGGAGTTGCACATGATCCCAATCACATGGCCTTTTGCAGTTTGGGGCTTCATATGGTTGGCCCGTTTAAAATGTCTTTCGACAAAAAGACCCATGTGTTGGTTGCGGTTGATAAATTTACCAAGTGGGTTGAAGCAGAGCCGGTCAGCAATTGTGAGGCAGAGACTGCAGTCAAGTTTCTCAAGAAGCTGATTTTCCGTTTTGGTTATCCCCACAGCATCATTACTGATAATGGTACTAATTTGTCTAAGGGGGCAATGAAGGAGTTTTGTCAACGAGAGCACATCCGGCTTGATGTATATGTAGTGCCTCATCCACAGTTCAATGGTCAAGCCGAGCGGGCTAATCAGGAAATCTTGCGTGGAATCAAGCCCCGGCTCATGGTTCCTTTGGAGCACACTCTGGGTTGTTGGGTCGAAGAGCTTACTTTTGTACTTTGGAGCATCAGAACAACACCACATAGATCCAGTGGTTACACTCCTTTTTTCTCGTCTATGGGGTTGAGGCGGTTCTTCCAATCGATATAAGGCACGATTCTCCCAGAGTCTCCGCATACGTAGAAGCAGATAATGAGCAAGCACGTCAGGATACCTTCGATGTTCTAGAGGGGGAGCATGATTCAGCAGCAGCACGATCGGCTATCTACCAACAAGATGTGCGTCGTTATCACAGTCGACGGGTCAAGAGTCGGGTCTTCTAGGAGGGCGACTTAGCGCTTCGACTGATTCAAGATCACATGGGCATGCACAAGCTCTCACCTCCATGGGAAGGACCTTTCATCGTCAGCAAAAGCCTTTGCAATGGCTCTTATTACTTGATTGATCTTCGCCCTAACAAGCCAACCTCGGAGGAAGAGACGACCCACCCGTGGAACATTGCTCATCTGCGGTCTTACTACACTTAGAGCCATTGGCTCCTTATCCATGTACATAGTTCAGTATTTGTGTACTCTTTATATCATATCAATAAAGCCGACGCCCACGAAATTCGGGGTCTGTGTCCTTTCAGCCTATATGTTGAGCATGAGTCTTTATTGATTAAATAAGCCACCTAAGAGGATGAGTCGCCGCCAAGGAGGCCATTCAAACATGGACGCTATTAGTATCAAAGAGAACGAGTCACCCCGTTGTGATTGTTCAAACATAGATACTAGTAAGCCAAAGGGGACCAAGTGCCATGATGCACGGTTCGAACATAGGCGCCAATGTATGGTCATGAACGATAAAAACTGGCTTACTTGGAGGCTACTAGTCCCCGGGTTGTTTAGAAGTAATAGCATTGTCTTCTGCAATCCCATGCCCGTTTTTCCTTGATCATAGGTCACTTGGGGGCTTCTCACTCATTGAGTCCCGCCTTAATACCCTCTTGGCTAGCGAAAAATTAACGCATTACAATGATTATACTGGACTGTATGTTTTGCGACTCGCCCCATAAGCCCCTGTACTCTTGGCGAGTCAATCCAATCTTGGACCCTAAACTTCCAAAGTTATAACATTGAGGTGCTTGCGAGAGCCAGCATATGGAAAATAGATAAACCCTGGGTTCACAGAACCTGCTTCACTGAAGCTTGACTTGAGCCTGATCCGCCAGTCTAAGAACATAAAGGTTTTTGCAAAAACCTCTTAGGGTACGATTAGAGCCTTGCAAGCCCGTCTACTCGCCGTGACTATTTTTCACCTTATGTGGTGTTATATTTTCAGGCAGAAATCCAACTGTTGTGCTGACTCATCCTAATTGGGTGATTCTAAGGGTTTTCCCTTTCAAAGAGGGTAAGAAAACATACTTCATAACCGATGATAGCTCAAATAGGTCACTCATATTACAAGGTAACGCCAGAAAGGTTTTGGCATCCATACTCATGCAAATATATAGCAGTTTAAGTATACTCAAAACCAAATTACATGGCTCACGAAGGCCAAAGGTTTTCCCATATTAACCCGGTGGCAAGTTTCCTCTGAGTTTAGTTTTTTTCTTCCGGTTGAAGATTCAAGAGTCGCCTTGTTTAAGCCGCCTCCGGGTCACCCTCTGCCGAGCTTTTGGGGCCGTGGATCTGGAAGTTGTCCACATCCTAGGTGCAATTGATTAAAGCATGAAATTCAGCTTCCTGTGTCAAGATGGTTGATGGGTCAGCATCAGGGGCAAAAAGATGCTTACGACGCTGAGGAGTCAAATCCATTGGTGCAAAACTGGGAGGCGCCACGCGTTTATGGTTATCATCATAAGTCGGCTGATACTTGGACAGGTCAAGACTCTCGGCAAGCCGGCTTCGTGCAGGACGAACATCCCTTACGCACTGGGCATAGTCTTCTTGCATAAATTCTGAGTCGTCATCCTTATACTCAAGGAACCCGTCTGCTATCTCGTCTGGCTTGAGTTCTAGAGCATAGGCTAAAGACCGGCTGATAGTCGTGATTAGGCCTTTCCATGCAGATGATTTCTTTATTTCCTCTATGTGCTGGGGTATGGTTGAGAGCCTCCTTAGCATGTCCTTGAGGTATTTTACCGGGTCTTTGTCACCCCACAGAGCCTTGATGGTGAGTAAGCCACCAGCATAGAGTTGTTCTGTCAGGGTATATAGCGTTTTAGCTTCAACACATAGTCATCCTGAAGATTGGCAGATCGAGCGCCTGCAAGGAACAAATGAAACATAAGTCACCTCGCACCTTGTGTCCTTTACAATGGTTACAATGGACATTATCTCAAAAACTTACCAAATACAGCACTGGTCATCTTGGAGATGTGTCGTCGAAGACCAGTAATTCTTCCGTGACTACTTTCAGCTGGCCCTCGGTGTTTTTAGCACGTTTCATCAGGGCAGCTTTGTCAGCTTCAGCTGACTCTTTGTATCGTATGTTCTCAGCCTGGACATTTTCAAGTTCTGCCAAAGAGACTCGAAGTTTTTATTCAGCTGCAGCCCTGTTGTATTGTTGACGTCCCAAACTTTTTTTCATACCACTCAAGGATGAGTCAGCCTGACTTATAGTTTCCTGCATAATCCATCGGGGTGGATAAGTTACCTTGGTACTGCGTGGTCAGATTGATCATTTGATGTCAAGTCTCAAGCAGATTGCAAGCAATACACTTGACACTTGGGGCTAATGCCCTAGATTTTCAAGATTATTAAACAAGACCCGGCTCATCTTCAAGAAGATGACCTGGCCCTTGGGAGCTACAGGTTGAAGTTTTTCAAGATTATTAAACAAGACCGGCTCATCTTCAAGAAGATGACCCGACCCTTGGGGGCTACAGGTTGAAGTTTTTCAAGATTATTAAACAAGACCCGGCTCATCTTCAAGAAGATGACCCGGCCCATGGGGGCTACAGGTTGAAGTTTTTCAAGATTATTAAACAAGACCCGACTCATCTTCAAGAAGATGACACCACCCTTGGGGGCTATAGGTTGAAGTTTTCAAGATTATTAAACAAGACCCGACTCATCTTCAAGAAGATGACCCGGCCCTTGGGGGCTACAGGTTGAAGTTTTTCAAGATTATTAAACAAGGCCCGACTCATCTTCACGAAGATGACCCAGCCCTTGGGGCTACAGAGGGATATATGGGGTAATTTATTACACAACACCATACCTCATATCTTTTCCTCACCATATTTACCAGGCCAACTTCCAGGTCCTCGCTCATGGAGAGGCGGTTTAAATATCTCGCAAGCAATTCTTCGAAGTTCAGCTTTTTAATATTGGGAAGCTCAAGTTTAGCTTTCCCTTTCTCTATTTTGGTTGAGACATCCTTGGTAGTATTCTTAGCCAACACATTAAGGATGGGCATCGTGTGACCCGTCCCAGTAATGACGACAACCTCTTATTCAAGCATGGCATCTTTGGATGACTTCAGGGGGCTTGGCGGTTTGAGATTTTCTTTCTGACTCGGGTCCATGGTCGCATTGTCAGTTTCTGCTGGGTTGACTTGAGTGTCAAGGATATTATCCATAGCATTGCTCTCAGGAGGTTTAGTATAAGGTTCCGCTGGTTCAACTGGAGCATCACGGATAGAGGCGTCTATTTCCTCCACTTCAGGTGTTTCACTATTTGGGATTGACCCGCCGATTTTCCTTTTCTTCGCTTGAGCCCTAAAAACGAAAGGTTAAGGTATGTATAATGACATGTAAAGTATTGAAGCAAGCACTGATAAAACAGGAGGTGATGTACCCTGGGAGACGAACAAGGTGTGGCAATTTTGAAGATGCTGATTTGCCAGATGAAGGAGGAGACACCTATTACGATGGAAAATCTTGTGAGCTTGAGCAAATTGACAAACAGGGTACAGGTGATAAATAAAGAGAGGGCACCTCAGTATGGCGTTTACGACCAGATGTTTTTTAGGCAGACCCGCCATAAGATCACATGAGGAGCTGCGGGTGTGGCGTTTTGGAGTATATAAATCCTTCTTCAAAAGGAAGTTAGGATCCAAATGAGTATCTAGATGATTCATAGGAACTTTCTTACAAACCCACCTTCGAGGTCTTTCCAAGGAAATATTTGAGTTAGAAGATATTAAAATTACCTCAGCATTTTCAGCGTCACTCTCAACATCATCCCCCTGAGAATAAGTTGAGTGATTAGAACAACATGTGGCACAATAAGGGGACAGTCTAGACATTTACCTCAGATAGTTCTTCAATGTTCTGTGACTCGCCCGCAACAGATGACTCGTGTGCACCTACTTTGGTTTTCTTCTTCTTCTTTGTGACAGTCTTGACCCTTTTAACAAACGGCTTTACTGGTCTACGTTTCTAGAAGGGCGCGTTTTTGTACAACAGGAAAAGGGAATACCAAATAAGGCGTGTGATGGTCGGATATATTTACCTCAGGAGCCGGATTCAGGGTGTAGAATGGTTTCAGACCAATTTTGGAACATGCTTCTTTGGGCTCACCACATAATTTCTTCACAAGGCTATTAACTTATTCAGAGTCGAGCATTACATTGGTGAAGCGTTAAGCATTGTTTAAGTCGCCAGTATAATGACACATCAGTCCATCCCAGCGGCTTAAGGTCATAATGCGCCATTCCACCCAGCATCGGATCAAGTCAACTCCGGTCAAGCCGTTGGCATTCAAAGCTCTCAATTTTGCCCAGACAAAGGTGTGGGCGGCTTGTTCTTCTGGGGTCAGTGCACCGGGGAGGTGGAAATCCATTGGAAGACGCTCTGCTCTGAAAACCGGTAGAGGATTTTCCTCAGCTAGGGTTGTATTCTTGCAATAAAACCAAGTTTTTCCTCAACCCTTGGGGTGAATGGGTAAGGTGACAGCAGGAAAACCGCACTCACGCCGCCTCTGGATTGTGACTCCGCCAAGTTCTTAGCTCGGGCCATCAGCCCATTCCGTTTGGCGGTTCAAGTAGAAGAACTCCCTAAATAAGGGAACGGTGGGTTCTATACCTAGGTACGCCTCACAAAAGACTTGAAACTGGCATAAATTACTGATTGAGTTGGGACCTAGATCTTGGGGGTGAAGTTTGTAGCAGTTGAGAGCGTCCCGAAAGAATTTTGAACCAAGGGACAGAAACCTCGTTCTAAATGATCAATGAAAACCACAACCTCTCCTTCGGAGGGTTGGGGTCGCACTTCTCCAGTGGCGGCTCTCCATCCGATCATCTCCGTAGAAGACACAGTTCCTACTGACACACATCGCTGCAGGGCGGCGTCACCAATTTCAGAGGGCAACCAGTCACATTTTGATGGTTTCGACATGTCGATAGGTCCAGGAAGGAAACAGGCTGCATAAGTATGATCGGCGGGTTATTCTAGCGAACAAAAAATGTTTGGAGAAACAAGCAATGAGGAAGTTCATAATATTTGAGTGCCTTAATAAAAAAAGGCATTTCACGAAGATGGCGAGTTGCAAGATGTCTAACAAATCGGGGAACTCTGATATCAGATTCCGCTAAGTACTGGACAAACAGTTTTCTACCAAAGTATATAGACAGATGGATCTACCAATGGTGCGGAAAAACAAACTTAATTGTCCTAGGCGATGGTAAAACGTGGGGCAGCAACAACCAGTGTTCATGAGTTTCTTGCATAATGTCCAAGAAGTTTATGTGGTATTCAGATTTCTAATCTTTCGCGACCTATCGTTGGGGAAGATTTTCATCAAGAAGTCAAATAGATCTGTAATGGCGATAGCTATATATGAACCCTATGAACTCCGATGAACTACGGTGAGCAACCTAGGCAGATCCAGTACAAGAAATGAAACCTTACCTAATGGCGTTGACGGAGGTGGAAGACGCTTGCGTTTCGGTGCAGAAGACGCACGGTGGCGGAGCCCTTGTACCGGAGTTCTCGATGATGCAAGGCGTGGCGACAGCGTGATGTAGTCTTGAGCCCAAGGTAGAAAGCAAAGAAGAGGAGCAGGGTAAAGGTAAAACAGATACCCTTGTCGCTATTTAAAGGCCAAAGCGGAAATGGAAACGTCACGCGCGGGAATCTAGGAGGCGTGGTAAATTCTAGAGTTAATGGCGCCTCGATTGTCGAGCAAAATGGATAAGCCAAAGGAGCCGCTATGTGGGGACCCTGACTTATGAGTCGAGATCACCTAATGAACGTACTCAGTGATCCCAGAGATCAATGCTCACCGAACACACAGATACTGAATATTGAGAGTCTTACATCCAAGTACCGAATTATTACATCACGTGACCGAATGGTCAAGTTCACAAGGTAGGGACTATAAGGCCAAATCACACGGATACAACTAGTAGCAGAAATCTTAGGGCTAAGCAGGTGCCCATGTCATCTTCCTACACCAACATGCATTCTGACTAGGAATTGTCCTAGTTCGCAGGGCCGTCTCCGAAGACGTACTCTTCTCCAAACTTCGGTCCTTCCATGTCTCGTCAATAATATAACCAGTGGCAAGCCAATGAGTACTTTGAATGTACTCACAAAGAGCCCATGATATGAACAATGCAATTGAAGGATAACAAGTAATATGCATCTTTGGTGGATAACATCTTGGTTGTAAATAAACATGATCATGGATGTGCAACATAAGTTAGATGTTAATTGGAAGAACAGGTTACAGATATCAACATATCTGTCAAGGGCTGAACTCTCCGGGTTCACCCTATATCCCAAGTCACCAAACTTGGTCATATCAACTGTTTCGTATTAACACCATTTACCACACACTCGCACACACACTTGGTTTATGCGGAAACGACTGAACGTAAATTAAGAAGGATTACCCAATTGTCCTTGACCGTGGACACGGCTATTCGAATAGTTTACACTCTGCAGAGGTAGTATGCTGGACCCACGAGATCCGGGAAAGTTCTATGTCATCCACGACTCGCGGTATATAACATACCCGAGGTAAGTACCTGATCAATGCCTTTCCCCTAACGATACTAGACAAAGAGGTCCACTCGATTGGTACCCAGCCCACATGTTGTACGTCTTATGAGCACCGACTCTGGACAGTATCAACCATGCGGGGACCAAAGGTGTGCCTGGAACACGTAAAAACGGCATAGTCACCCTACCTGGCATGACCCCATCCCGAGAGTGACCACACATCACTCCCGCCACTAGTAGTGTGGCTCTTTGCTAGTACCGACCAGAGTAATCAACAAAGACCCGTCCCATAAAGGGGTAATGTGGCCGTACATGTAAGGTTGGGACGGTCGACACATCATAAATCTAATTCCATTTCTGAATCTATACACACACAAAATACCCGGTGCACCACTTCTCCGAAAGTGGCCACCTAACTCATCATCACCCTCGGGCATTAGTGGCACCAGACGGAGTTTTCATAAACCTTTGATTTATACCATCATCATGCTCATGCTAATATGCTTAGCTCTACTTGTCAACATGATATTAGTGTGACTCTCATAGGTGGTAGGATCAAGCTTAAAATGCAAGTGCTCCGGAGGAGCTATCGGTAACATCACTTCAACGATTTACCGATGCTTCTGATCACGTGCAATAGAAATATTTTCTCTACTAGCATGCAATAAAACATATGCTTAGACATGGTCAAAGGTCTGCTTGCCTTGGTCTACTAGGTATCCGGGGTCTTCGAGGTCTTCAAGTCCAACTCCTTCGTCACACGGGTTTTCTATCGCCATAATAAATAAAAGCAATAAGTAGCTCACTCCAATACAGATCACAAAGTCACTTTAAAAATGTTGTTTAATTCTGATAAATCCATATTGTTATTTTAAAAATATTTGTCTCCGGTTTTAGTGAAAGAATATTTTTAAAATCAATATAACAGAAGCAAAACTATTCCAAATTAACCCTTTTATTAATATAAACATAATAATTGTTACAAAAATTCATCCAATGGTTCTGTTAAATACTACACATTTTAAGAAAAATAAAAGTGGAAGAATCATATGATTTCACTTGTTAAATCTTTTTGCAAAAATCATTTAAGATCAAGTTTTAAATAAAAATAAAAAGGTTACAGCCCCTGGCCTCGCTTGGCCTAGGACTGGGTCGGCCCATTGGCCAGCCAACCAGCCTGCCTAGGCGCGCGCGCCGTCAGGTTTGAACCTGACGCACGGGCCTTGCGGTCAATGGCTGCGAGCACCGAGGGAGAGAGAGATGGGCCACCGACAGGTGGGGCACACCTATCGGGGTCATCTCCTACCTCTGGCCAGAGAGGAGGAGGAGCACGCCGACGTGGCTACCGACGTCCTCAGGCCCTAACGACGACATGAATGGGTCCGACTCGTCGTCGCCTACCTTCTCGTGGTCGAGTCGACGAAGGAGGGGCTATGGTTCACCGACGACGAGGTAGCCGCGGCGGAGGGGTTTCGGGTGAAGGTGGAGGTGGCATCTACGGGCACGAATTCACTCGGGAAGAGGGGGGAAAGCTTCCTGGTGTCACGGGGAGTCTTTTGGTGGGCAGAGGGACGCGAGAGCCGACGTGTAGCCGGAGATCGACTGGAGCTCCGAGGCGGAGGGGCCTCGGTCGATCTCGAGCACCGGGGCTCTACTTGCTCAATGGGGTGGCTAGGGAGGTGATTTTGGTCTCAGTGAGGCGGAGTGAGGGGTTCTGGAGTGAGGGGAGGGGATATTTATAGGCCCATGACGGTGAGCCGACTCGGGAGCGTCAGTGATCCACGATGGCGTGCATGGGGCTGCTGAGATATGCTGCGGTCGAAACCACGGTCTGAGGGCGTGGTTTAGGACCTTCGGGACTCACTGCGAGAGAGAGGGAGAGAGGAGATGCGAGCTATTGTGGCCTCGCTCCTCTGGTGTCACATCCCTGGAACCCTAATCAAGTATAGCATTGTGCTCATATCTTCTTTGCATTGCATCCAAGAAAGTTTCAACAAGATCAAAGCAAGTGGTGAAGCACAACTCAAAAAACCCTAGCCACTTCTCAAATTCAAAGAAATTATAAACTTGTTCAAATCAATGAACCCAAAATGGCCTCAAGAAAAGTTCAACTTTTCTGATAATTCATGGAAGCAAATAAGTAGTGAAGAAAACTATTTTCATAACACATTTGGCATTTTATTTAAATGCAAAAAGCTACTGGATTCAAGTTTAAATTTGAATTCAAAAACTTTAAGTTTTCAAAAATGCTGAAAACTTCATTGAATGGTTGGATATATTCCAACAAATATTCCGGTGTGTTCAAAATATTTTTGGTAAACTATTTTGGAGCTGAAATAAATAGCAAACCAAAATAGTTAGTAAAACAGAAAACAAAACAGAAAAAAAGGAAGAAGCGCTTACCTGTCGCCCTGAGGAGGCCGAGCCCACCAGGGGCAGCGGCGTCTTCTTCCTCCTGCCTTCTAGCAGAGGAGCGAACGCCCACGGCGTCTCCTCCACCTCTTGCTTCGTCGTGGCATGCTCCGGTGCTCCCCAGGACAGCGTGACAGCAGGGATAACCTCCCCGAGATCTGGCCTATCCATTCCCGTGCACCATTCCCCCTCTCCTCTCGGTTCTTTCCTCCCCCTTCTGCCGCCATTGACAGGAGCTCGAGCTTGAGCTGCCCGTGCCTCTAGTCACTAGTTCTCTTCCCCGAGTGCCCCATTCGCTCCGCCTCGACGAGCTGATCCTTCCTACAGAAGCCGAAGGTCCCCCGAGCCGTGCAACGCCCACGGCACCGTCGTCTTCAAGCTTCGGCCGCCGGAGAGCTTCGATCGATTCGTCGCCTACAGCGCCTCCCCGAGCAAGCTAGCGCCACCACTGCACTCCCCGTGAGCTTGCGCAGCTTTCCCCCAAGTTTTCCCCGTCAATCTCTTCCTCTAGGCCTAGTTCCACCGGAGCCCGACGAGGACCGCCACTGCAGCTCGTCGCCGGTAGCCCTCCAGTGAAGGGTTGGTCCATCTGAGGCCACCAGCAGCTTCAGGTCGTCGCATAGATGCTTTAGGAGCCCAGCCCCGCACGATTTGACCCTGTTTCCGATGACCTCGACGATGTCCGAGCTTTGGTCGCCGCCGAGCTCGTCGCCGGCGTCGATTCCGGCCACCCCAGCTCCTGGGGTTTGCCCCATCGTGCGCGCCGTCGAGTGGCCGATCTCCCTGTGGTCTCCGTCGTGTGTTTGGTCGTCAGAGACGAGTTTCCGATGCCCTCTACCGTACTGGTGGTCGCCGGAGGCTCCCCGTCAGCGAGGACGACCTCGCTGCCGGTGGATCTCAGCTGGACTGAGCCACTGACGCGTGGGGCCAGCCTCTGGAAGTTTAGGATTAACAAAATTAAAGTTAATTAATCTAATAAGTCACTGACATGTGGGTCCAGTACTGTTAATTAGCTAATCAAGTTTCAAACTAATCTAAAACTGACGGGAGTCACTGACCAGTGGGTCCCACTGGTCAGGTTTGACTTTCAACGGCCAGTTGGACCTACTGATGTCATGCTGATGCAGTAAAGATTTGCTGATTTAAAAGAATTCCAGAAAAATGCCAAAACTTCTAAAAATCATAGAAATTAATCTGTAACTCCAATGAAAATAATTTATATATGAAAAAGTATCAGAACAATCCAAGGAATCTGAATATGTCATTTTCAAACATGTTTGACAATGTTACTGGACCAAACATATAGAATAATGTATAAGTTAAATTTTATAAATGCTATGGAGATGGAATTTGAAAATCATTTGAATTCCACTTCAACTGCTATGATCAAACATTGTTCAATCACAACCAGCAACTTAACATATCATTTCCATGCATGTTAAAAACAAGTTGATCTGAGCATCAGGTCGAATCAATTAAAATGGTATTCGAGAATACCTCGTTTGAAGTGACATTTGAATCTGATTCAAATCAACTTCAAACCTAATAAATGTTAGCCATGATAACATACCACCTTGCATCCTCATGTCATGCTCATGCATCATCTTGTTGCATATCATTGTTTTTTATTGTTGTCATTTCTTTCGGTAGGCTCCGCTCCTTCAGATTCCACCGAATATCCGACTGACAGATATTGTCCCTCTTGTGAGCAACAAGGCAAGCAACCATTTTGATCATCCCGATAAATCCCATGTTCTCTCTCCTGCACTTACTTATTGCATTAGGATCAAATGCTCAAATGCTTTTGCCACGTTAGTTGAACCCACTTCCTTTGCATGACCTGTCTTTGTCACAGTAAATAGCTGAACCTTGCAACCTAGCATACCTGGTAGATGCTTGAGCCATGATGTGCCTTATCCTGCTATGCATGCTATGCTTAGAGTTGTGTATGGTCTGTCATCGGGGAGATGAACAGAATTGTAAGAATGTGTTCAGTAAGTAAAGGTTGTGCGTTGAACCTGATTTGGTAAAGGTACCGGTGAAAGGCTATGTAGGAGTACATGACGGGTTGTTTCATTGGAACCGTCCTTAGGAACTGAGTTCCGTGTATGTAATCCAAGGCTAGATACTACCACACGTTGGGATACTTAATTGACCCTCTCGAGTTATTAATCGCTTAGTAATCGGTCGAGGAGTTGCAAGTAGTTTTTGGTGTTTATAGTCATGCTGGAGGCTGTGCATAGCGCTGACCTAAGAGGTGGGCTGTGATGCGGTAGGCAGTGGCACGGTGTACCAAGTGGCACCCGGATGGTGGGCTTGGGAACCCTGCGCACATCGTTTGGGGCCGTGGCGGAAACCTCGGCCGGACTTCCGTGCGGGTTACCCTCAGATAGGCGATAGACCCGGACTAAGTATTAGCGTGGTTAACGGTCGTGCCCGACTCCCTCGCTGGGCTTCCGCTTGAAGGTTGCCCAGGTGCATGACGTGCACATGGCGATAAGTGGCGAGAGCGTGTGTGACGAAGTACACCCCTACAGGGTTATGATCTATTCGAATAGCTGCGTCCGCGGATATGGACTACTTGGAGACATATGTTGTTCATAGATAACTTCAATGGCTACTCATAAAATTGTCAAGATAAGCGTGAGTGTCGTGGACGGCATTCTCGTATGGAGACGGAATGATTCCACGATGGAGTATTGTTGTGGTGTTAGTGGACTCGTGTGCGAGAAATCAAGTTGTCAAAATTATTTAAAAATGCAAGTTGTCTAGCCACGAGTCAAATGCTGGCTTTCCGCATGAAACCCCGCAATTCCTTATTGATACTTGCATGAGTAGATAGTTATCCTAAAGTCTTGCTGAGTACCTCCGTACTCATGTTTGCTTAATATTTGTTGCAGAGGTTGTTAATGACCCTAACGGAGGGTTCTTCCTAGACATCGACAACGACGAGTAGCTCGTATCCCAGCTATGATCTGGCCCTAGGGTGGGTCTGTAGTATAGTCAGGGCTTGTGCCTTCTAGTTTCGTATGTCTGTACTCAGACAGTTTGTCTACTTCCGTTGGCTTGTAACTTGAATGACTGTTATGATGGGTCGTGAGACCCCTACTGTGTAATATTATATGTGTGGCTCTTCCGAGCCTCTTAAATAAAGCTTGTATGTTTATGGTTATGTTGTGATGCCATCGATGTATCTATACATATCGGTATGCCATGCATACGTGTGTCGTACTTGATATGTATGGGGTTCGATTACCTAGCCGTAGACTTTAGTAGCATTCCTTATAGGGAAATGCCCCTTTGTGATCCAACGAGCCATGGTAGCTCGCTACTGCTCCGGACACATTGGTTGACCGGCGTGTGTCCTTTTTAGCTGTTGTGTATGTCCCCTTTGGGGAAATGTCACGCGATGTAATGGAGTCCTTGTAGCTTGCTACGACTCGTCTACATTCGCTGGTGACCGACACCTGCTTTGCTGGGTCATGTATGTCTGTCCCTGTGTGGAAGTGCCACTTTGGTTTATGACTAGACATGTCGATCCGGGTTCTTTGTCATTGGATTGCTAGCGACATAATTGCATGCGCGAGTCAAAAGGCGCAAACGGTCCTGGCTAAGTTAATGCTGCAGCCGTGGGATTAACGGTGCGTGAGACCGCAAAGAGATACGATGTGTTACAGGCCGGATTCCTATGACTTAGGATCAGGGTCCCGACATCTGGCGCTTCTGGTGCACGCGGGCACGCGTCACACCGGCTCTTAGCACGGGAAAAGAGGGGCCCTGAGGGCTTCCTGATGCAGAGGGGTTGTCGGGGGATAGGAGAGACACCGCGAGGAGGCTGGAACTGGCCGAGGGAGTCGCCCCCACCTCGGTTGCTCTCTGTAGCGCGCCCAGAGCGCAGCTTTGGCATGCCACGGCATGCTCGCACGCTCTGGGGTGCCTTGGACGTGTCTAGCGTGTCCTGAGCACCGGCTTGGAGATGCCTAGCCGTTGGAATCCCGTGGGAGCCTCGGTTGGTCAAAGAAAGACAAGGAAACAAGTGATGTCGGCCTTGGGCTGAAGCTTAAATTGGAGATTTTGGTTTATCTACTTTGAACCAGAGAGGGGCCACTTGACTGGAGTTAGGTATTGATGTCAGCCACCTAATCTATGAGTTTCGGAGAAAGGGATTGGGTTTAGCTAAGGTTAAGAGGGGTTTTACCCAACTGTCAGAAGGTGCTCGACAATGGTTTGGGGTGGTTACACCCCACCACTGGCTATGCAACTTAACAGGATTGGGTTTGGTGCTAAAACAATGGGCTTCACCAAGTTTGAGCTCCATTGTACAAGATTAGCTTTGTAAACTTGAAAACATCCCTAAATGACCACATCTCTTCCTTCCAAAGGGAGTGTGGGCAAATCAAGTCCCACAAATCCCCTTTTTGCATGGAGTCCTCATTTGAGGTATTAGGCACTCCTGCAAAGTTTCAGCTCCATTAGATAAACTTTGCTATTTAGAGTTTCCCTAACTTCATACTAGACAAAAGGGGTTTTGCAATTATTTGGTGACCTTAACCACCATGGATCAAGGTGAATTTTTATATGGGCACCAATTATGGCTTAGGGATACCACTGGATTTTTTTAGGAATTTCTTGAGAATATTTCCTTTGGAAATATTTCAAAAGGTCAAAACAGACAGAAAAGGTTTTCAGGGTTTTACTCAAATAATTATAGTATAAATAGGGGTTGAAAATCTTATGTATGGAAAATATATGTCCTTCTAAGTATCTCCAATTTTTCTCAGATTTTTCAAAGGCAGAAAAGTATTTTTCTATATAGGAATATCATTTCTGGCCTCACAAATGGAGATGCAAATAAAATAGGAAAATAATTCATAAAATAATTATTTTATGGTTTTGGTGAACTAAAATGGTGCTAGAACCAGGTCACCAACTTTGTGTAAAAGCACTCCTTGCCATCAAGGACTTGTAGTGCAACCCAAGGCAGGGTTTTGAATTAACCAGAAATTAGAAAAAGGGTTTGAAAATAATTAGGTTATGAGAAATGTGGTTTTTTGATATCACATAATCAAGCATGCAAGCATACAATGACAATCATGGCACTCACAACATTAGTTTTGAAAAAGTTTTAATAAACTCAGATTTTTGAATTACAGAAAAAGTGATAGTGAAAACAGGGTGTGACACGTTGGAGTGGCGTCATAAAGATCCCTCGAATTAGGGGATAGCCGATATCATTAACAAATGGAACAGAAAACCAGAAGAATATTACAAGCCGGTATTTTTTTCCATTGAGAGACAGTTGGGGTTATGTGTGATGCCACCAAGAGTGTGAGGAAGGTTTATTGACGTGAACAAGTTCAAGTCAATCTAGGGCCTAATGTTGGGGATATTATCCCGCCATGAGATCCGCCCTGAGAGGCCGGGTCCAGATGATGGCAGCTCAAACATTTCATGTTCAAGATGAGCCATGACTTATAGAGCAGAAGGCGTAAGGTGAAGTCAGAAGAGTCGGCCGTGGCCCAAGACATAAAGATGGCGACTTGTGGCCATATAGGAGAGGGGCTTCGAGAAGTTTCCTTGCGATAAAGGTAAGGAGAGTTAGAGATATGTCACGTCACGAATAATATGTGACCCGGACTCTTGTAACCCTAGGGCCTCGACCTGTATATAAAGGCGAGTCTCTAGGGCTGATAGACTTAAGTTACCACCAATCGAGAGCTAGGTCAGGCGAATCCGCACCCGTAAAATCGATTTTCATAGCAATACACACAGAGCAGGACGTAGGCTTTTACCTTGATCCGAGGGGCCGAACCTGGGTAAAATCGTCTCTTGCTCCCTGCTAACCCCTTTGAGTCGCCACATGGTTGCGATGTCCTCATATCTAAGTCCTCTAAGGAGGACATCTCCCATGACAAAACCACGACATCACTCGTATTAATTGTTCTAGACTTAAATAAAGATTTTGAGGTATATTGTGACGCCTCAAGGAAAGGCCTCGGATGCGTACTTATGCAGGAAGGGAAAGTCGTGGCTTACGCCTCAAGACAACTACGATGACACGAAGAAAATTACCCCACTCACGAATTGGAATTGGCCGACGTGATACACGCTCTCAAGGAATGGAGGCATTTTCTGCTTGGAAATCGTTGTGAGGTATACACGGATCATAAGAGTCTCAAATATATCTTCACGCAGCCAGATCTCAACCTACGACAACGATCTTGGTTGGAATTAATTAAAAATTATGATGTGGGCATTCATTACCATCCTAGTAAGGCTAACGTGGTAGCCGATGCTCTCAGCCGGAACCCCACCTCAGGCAAAGGCCCTGTACCAAAGCTAAGACCTGAAATTGCTAGAGAGTTCGCTCTGCTAAACCTGCTTCTCGTCCAGATAGCACCGTGGCACAACTAGTGGTACAACCCACTCTGGATGAGAATATCAAGAAGGCTCAGAAGGAGCACCCCAGCATTGAAGGCATAAACAAAAAGGTGAACCTCGGAAAGGCCCCAGAATTTATTATTGATGAACATGGGATATTATGGTACGGAGACCGACTATGTGTACCAGACCAAGAGGACCTCAAAGCTCAAATTTTCGAAGAAACTCACAATGTGCCATGTTCAATCCATCTCAGAGGTACAAAAATGTTCAAGGATCTACAGGCAAAATATTGGTGGCACAGGATGAAAAGAGATATTGCTACTTTCATTGCTCCTGTGATTCATGCCAACGAATCAAGGCGGAACACCAGAAGCCAGCATGACTATTGCATCCTATGAAGGTACCCGAGTGGAAGTGGGATGAGGTGGGCTTGGACTTCATTGTGGGACTACCCCAGTCACAACATGGACACGACGCTATATGGTTTATCATAGATCGACTCACAAAGGTGGCTCACTTCATTCCAGTAAAAACTACATGCTCCACTCAGAAGCTAGCAAAGTTATACCTCGCCCATATTGTCTGCTTGCATGGGATACCTAAAACTATTGTATCTGATGGAGGCATCCAGTTTACATCAAGGTTTTGGGATTATTTGCAACAAGCTTTGGGAACCCAGTCAGAGTTCAACACAGTGTATCACCCTCAAACTGGAGGACAGACGAACATGTAAATCAGATTCTCGAAGACATGCTCAGGGCTTGTGTGCTCACATATGCACACAGTTGGGAGGACAGTTTGCCTTACGCCGAATTCTCGTACAACGACAGTTATCAGACAAGCTTACAAATGTCACCTTTTGAAGCCTTATATGAAAGAAGATGTCGTACGCCTCTAAATTGGTCAAAAACTGGAGATAGCTGTATCTTCGGCCCGCAACTACTTCAAGAGGCACAAGACAAGGTAAAACTCATAAGGGACATACTCAAGACAGCCCAAAGCCTTCAGAAGAGCTATTACGATCAAAAACACTGTGACATCGGCTTCAACCCAAATGATTATGTATATCTAAAGGTATCACCCATGAGAGGTCTAAAAAGGTTCAAGGTCAAGGGCAAGCTTGCACCCCGCTTCATCGGACCATTTCGTATAATTGCTCGAAGAGGCCAAGTTGCCTATCAACTTGACCTACCAGCTGAACTGTCAGACGTGCACGACGTGTTCCATATTTCTCAACTAAGGAAGTTTGTAAGGAACCCCGATCAACAGGTAGCCCATGATAGTATAGAAGTACGACCAGACCTATCCTATCAGGAACATCGCGTGAGAATATTGGAGGAGGCAGAAAGGAGGACACGACAGAAGGTAACCAAATTATTTAGGGTATAGTGGAGCAACCCTTCAGAGGATGAGGCCACTTGGGAAAGAGAGGATTTCCTGCAGAAAGAACAACCGCAGCTGCTTGAGGACTCACTCAAATCTCGGGGACGTGATTTTTCTTAAGGGGGTAGGTGTTTTTACACCCAAAAAAATTAAATTAGATTTCTTGATTTTTGAACTGTTCTCAAAATGGATTTTTAAATTTTTTAAGCTTTAATACAAAGCTTTGAAGCTCTTTAACAACCTCTTTAAGAAAAAATTTGGAACATTATTTTCTCAACCTACCTGGTTTAAAAAGTATTCTTTTGGCCACTTCTCAAAATGAATTGGTTTGGGAGAATATTTTATTCTTTTGTAAAACCTTGGAATTTAATTTCTATAGGTTCAAGTGTCAATTTTCCTCAAGATTTCTTTTTCCTCCATTCTGATTTAGACCCTTTGGCACTTCTCTAACATCTAGGTTTTCATTTTCATGGATTTACCAAAGTTTTAGAATGGTTTAACCAACTTTCATATTTTATTTCAAATAAAAGAATTTTCTGTAATCAAATTTGACCCCAGCAAGTTTACAAAGGAACTCAATAATTCCTTTGGAATTTTTGACCCAAACTCCTACACTTAGAAGGCCTTAGTACCCTCAAACTATTTCACTAAAAACCTTGGAGTCACAAATTTAAAAACTTCAAATTTCATTTGACTCAAGTTTGACCCAAAAGACTCTGTTTTCAAATTTCAATAAAAACCTAACTAAAACAGTTTCAAAAAATTTGAAAATTTGTGGGAAGTCTTTTCACCAAATGAGAGACCACCCCAAAAAAATCAACTCAAAACAATTTGTGCACATACCATTTGCATTTGATCGAACACCTAGCATGCACTGTTGCCACTGTCTATCTCTCAATTTGATTCAGTCAACATTCAGAGTTCAATTTCAGTCTTGAGCAGTGACAATCTCCATAGTATCGATGCAAGAGCCGCTCGATCCTGTGCCCGAGCTTATCCTCGTGCCGCACATCACCTTGGACGCTTGCTAGCGTCGGTGGTGAGCTGGTCGAGCCAGTCAGCTACGGCAGCAGGACCTGCAGCGGTGCCGCGACCACCAGCGTCTCTCATGCTACAGTCCCACACCGTCCGACACCGCCCATTGCACCTAAGGCCTCCGTGTGTCCGTGGACCCAGCACGCGCAGCGTTTGCTGTCGCCACGCCCCGGGCAACGCAGAGAACGAACTCTATTGTCGCCATGCACAACGAGACCCGCTCCGTCGACACGGGTCCTCCATCGATGATTGAGTGGCTTTAGGCCAAAAATGGATCCCCCTCGATGAATAGGTACGAAGCGGACCACCTAACCACCTGACTAACCCCCTAGATCACCGGAATTGCTCGCCGGAATTAAGACCTGCGGCACCTCTGTCGGGCCTCTATAAATAGAGCCCCCTCCGAGCTGCCAAACCCATCACCCACCTCACCACACTGCATCCCCACTCTCAAACCTTGCGCGAGCCATAGAAGGGCCTCGGAGAGGCCTTCTTCCCCAGCTCCGGCCGCCTCGATCCGCTTCGGGTTCCGGTTGGGTTGAAGCAAGGTGAGCAAAGGTAGGATCCCCTGAGGCGTTCAGTAGCTTCCTGGTGACCCCCTTATCCTGAAACTCTCCTTCGATTTGATCGCAGGCGAATCCCTCGGTGAGTTATGGTGGTGCCCGAAGCTGCCGTCCGCCGAAGCTACGTCGCCGTCGACGTAGAGCCTCCCCCTCGACCCAATCCACCTCTCACCAAAGAACGGTAACACGGTGAGCGCGTAGGTGCCCTCAGTTAGCTCTCTCTCCCTTCGTCAGTCGCCATCAGCGATCACCGCAATGCCTCTAGCACCGGTGAGTTTGAACCTGATAGGGTGGGACCCCTTCGTTAGGGTTTTGTTTTTTTGGAACGTTTTCGCCGAAGGCGCCTTCGCCAGGAGCCGTCTTCGCGGCTGGTTAGCATATTTTCCTTTCGGGGGCTTTGAGTTTCTCAAACTAGCCCCTCGACGGATTCTGTTTTATTATAGAGTAGTCCCTAAACTTGCTTTGCTTATAACTAATAAACTTTAACAACTTTTGAATTAATTCTTTTTGCAAAATCTTGCTCTAAGGATCTAGTTTATTTTCAGATTTATTTTTAAAAAATTGGATCCAGCAGCTAGGCCTCAACTCTTATGATGGTATGTGTTATATGACGTTGATTCCGACGAAGGAAACACCAACGTTAACTTCACCGAGCTTGATCCCGACTACGTGGAACCAGACAAGCATGTTTGAACTTCTGATGTGATTGTTTGCTCACTAACAAGAAAATCATATTCATCCATTGCATTATTCAAGCATATTGCATATCTTATAAATAATGTTAAAAACATGACTATGGTAAGTGATGGTTGTGAGAGGTCGTGCATAACCTAGTCACGTGGAACGTGATAGGTTATGGCCTGGTCATGACAAGTGCATAATTGTGATGGGAAGATAGTAATAACTCCAGTATTGACCTAGATTGAGTCTTGTCAGTGTCTTACTTTCGTTATCGTGCTACCATAGTTTCCTGAATAAGGGTTAAGTATAGTCGGTCGTAGGCCTATTATCAGTCACACACCAAGCAGAGGGGCCGGGATAAAGGTATACATGGCTCTGGACTAAATCCAATCATCTGGTCAGGGGGCATGGGTGTTTCGGGTCTAGGACCGAGAGGGAGGGCACTCCCTTGTACAGCATGGTATAAATTTGATCCCATGCTAGTTGAGAATGGAGCCTCCCCGTCTTCTGGTTTTTCCCTGGCAACATAGCTCGGGTGAAGCCCGACTTCACGGGGTAAAGTGGGTGTGTGATGGTTTTGAGTGTCTGCTTCTAAAATACCGTATGCGGGATTAGTCATATGGACTATCGAAATTCGTGTGCTATGGGTAAAGAGTACACCCTCTGCAGAGTCAAAACTATTCGAGTAGCCTTGTCCACGAATAAGGACGATTGTTTGACAAGTCAAGTGTTGGTCTTAGAGTCGGTCCTTGGAGTACAAGTTGGTTGAACAATAATGGTTGTGGATATCTAACGGTACTGTGGAAACATTTATTATTAACATCTTGATTCTGAATTTATCCTCAAGGTTGGTAGTACCACCCGGATAATTCTTATTTATTTGTATGTGCTTTCTGTGGTGTTGCTAAGACGCCCAACTGTGGCTTGTTATTTATTTTTATGCCCTTTCTGTGGTGTCGCTAAGACGCCCGACTGTGGCTTCTCATTTATTTTTTATGCCCTTTCTGTGGTGTCGCTAAGACGCCCGACTGTGGCTTGTTATTTATTTTTACGCCCTTTCTGTGGTGTTACTAAGACGCGTGACTATGGCTTGTTATTTATTTTTATACCCTTTCTGTGGTGTCGCTAAGACGCCCGACTGTGGCTTGTTATTTATTTTTATGCCCTTCCTGTGGTGTCGCTAAGATGCCCGACTGTGGCTTGTTATTTATTTTATGCCCTGTATGAGGTGTCGCTTAGACGCCCGACAATGGTAAACTAACACTTGTTAAACTTTCGAGGCGTCGCTCCAGACACCCGATCGGTGCAGTTTTACTTTTCTGTTGGGATATCTCGGGAGGATTACCTCCCGATTTATCCACTAACTTAAATTATTTCTAACTCATCCATTTAATATATTATGATCTGGACCATGCATATTAATAATTGACTGCATGCATCTCGTCTTTTGTGCAAACTGTTTGCGAGTACTTTTCGAAGTACTCATTGGCTTGATGATGTGGCCGGATATGGATGAAGGAGACCTCAGGGATGAAGAGTTCGATAACGAGTCCGATGTCTAGAGGAGTCTGATTCAGTCTTGCAATCCTCGAGCCCGCCTTGTATTATTCCACCGCTTCCGCCACCGCGAATAAATCCTCAAGCCTCACTCTGACGCTTGGCGCGTACTAGTACTTGTCATGTCACATTACTCTGATGTGACGTGCCCCTTTTATTACCAGCAGTAGATTTATCCCATTACCACTTTAACATATCCGTCTGTGTGAGACTTGGACATGTTGTAATAAATTGTAGAGCAACCTCTGCTCTACGTGTCTAATAATAAGTACTACTGGTTTTCCGTACCAATATGAGTCTATCAGTGGGAAATATGTTTCTACACTGGTGACCCACATGGCTGATTTCTAATAAATTATTTTATTTGGAAATCGGTCGTGACACTACCTCTGCTAGGAGCGGTACTACCGCTGCTAGGAGCGGTACTATCGCTGTTAGGAGCGGTACTACCGCACTGTAGATCCAACTGCCAAGGAAGTAAAAAATTGCTTCTGTGCCCACCTCCGCTGAGGCTGCGGTTGTGCAAAAGTCCGACGGCACAGTAGTACCAGGCGGTACTATCGCCAGAGAGCGATAGTAAAAAACTACTACCACTGGCACTTGCGGTACTACCGCTAGTCACTCAGACTGCCATAACTTTCGCATACGAGCCCCGCATCGAGCAAAGTCAAGCTTGTTGGATTAAGAAAGACAAGAGATATCCAAACATGCAGTTGTGAAAATTCCAATGATATAGAGATGTGAGACCTCTATGAATGAAGAAGAACCAGCAAAAACTTCCAAAATCGAAAACATCATAGAAGATGCATATGGACTCTGTTTCGATGAACTCGAGTTTGTCATGAAGATGACCATAAGTTCTAAAACTCACAAAGAGAAACACCAAACAAGAACCAAGAAATATGATGCAAGGATGCACATGGTTCAAGCTCTCAACAAACGATACGATCAAGCTACTCACTTGAGAGTCCCCCTTGACAGTACGACAATCTATCCTAAAATAGAGAAACCTATCAAGGGCAAACCTATACCTTGCACCTAGTCCTCTTGAGCTAGATGACGATGATCTTCGCTTCCTCAAGATGGACCACCTTTCTTGATTGCGTTGGTTTGACGAAGACTAGTTGATTGCTCCCCCATACTCACTATGGGTGAGCCACTCTTCAACATATCTTCACAAGTTCATTGCCACCACAATGGATGGCAAGCTTCAAGCATGATATCTTCGTGATGCTCCAACTGAACTTGCACACCACAATCTTGATGACGATCGCCACTTGATGTCATCCTTCATAGGTTGAATCAGATCTTCCTCTTGACGCAAACTCATGGAAACACACCTAACCTTCGATTATAACTTAAGGCAACCATTAGTCCATAGGGATTGTCATCAATTACCAAAACCACATATGGAGAAATATGCTCTAACACTTTAGTTAGTCGTTCAATCTCTTTCTTATCATCATCACTCGACTTCTCTTGACTAGCATGATAATTAGTAAGTTCATTTTCAGTGCAATCACTAGTTTTATCAAAGAGCAAGTCATCTTCTCCAAACAAGTCATCCTCATCACTATTAAAATCAAGTTACTCGGGGTGTGATACCTTGGGGCCTTTAGCCATGAAGCAATTTTCGAACCCCTCATTTAGTGAATCAAATAAGTCGTAGGACTTGGAGGAAATGAGTGCAATGACGGCAACACCTTCATCTTGACTATAGCCGGAGTTGGAGTGGTAGCTTCTCTCGGATTGGTTGTCAGACTCGGAGCCATAAAACCATTCACCAACATGAGCTTGATGTCTTCTTCTAGAGATGCTCTTAGTGTATTTTTCCTTCTTCTCGGATTCCTTGCCTCTCCGTGAGTGTCTTCGTTCATAACGATCTTCTCTACTTCTTCTCTCTCTCTGTGAGGTGACTCAACCCTTGAGCTTCGTCTTTGAGGTGACTCTTCTCTTCATTTGTAGGTAGCCGAGCACTCATTGGATTAGTGTTCGGGCTTCCCACAGTTGTAGCCGTTTCGGTCACGACTGGACGAACGCTTCTCATCATGTCTTGAGCTTGAGCTTCTCTCTTTGCCTCTACTCTTGTAGAATTTGTTGGATTTTCTGACCATGAGTCTTATCTCTTCATCAGTGACAAGATTGTCCTTTGAAGTAGTGGGACCATCGCTTGAAGATTTTTAAGCACCGCTTGACTTATTGTGCACCTCATCTTTGTCCTTGAGTGACATCTCATGAGCAACAATCCTACCAATGACTTCAGTTGGATTGAGATCTTTGTAGTTTGGCATCATTTGGATCAATGTGCACACGGTGTCATACTTTCCATCAAGATATCTAAGTATCTTCTTGATGATGAATTTGTCGGTCATCTCTTCGCTTCCTAAGCCGGCAATCTCATTTGTGATGAGACTAGCCTAGAGTACATTTCAGCGACACCTTCACCATCCTTCATCTTGAACATGTCAAGCTGACTTTTGAGCACATCCAACTTAGATTCTCTCACAGAATCAGTACCTTCGTGCATATCAATCAAAGTATCCCAAATTTCTTTTGCATTCTCAAGGCGGCTGATTTTGTTGAATTCTTCGGGGCATAGACAATTGAAGGTGATGTCGCAGGCTTGTGCATTGAGTTGCAACATCTTCAGTTCATCCACTGTTGTATCACGATCCGGTTCACGCCCTTCTCCGAATAAATCACCTTGCACACCAACACGAATAATAGCCCATAAGGAAGGATTAAAACCAAGAATATCCATTTTCATCTTATGCTTCCAACTAGCAAAATTAGTGTCATCGAAGTATGGACCTCTACAGTGATAACTTCCCTAACTAGACGCCATACTCTCCTAGGTTATGAAACCAACGCAATGGAAACAAAGCTCTCATACCACTTGTCGGCTCGAAAGTATGTTTAGAGGGATGTGATTAGACAACTTGACAAGATAAAAACTTAGGGTTTTCCCAGTTTTAGTTGTGAGCCAGTTTTAGCAATTATGGCAAGTCAAGTACACCCTACACATGCAGTTCTAAGAGTATAGCACCGGAATGTAAAACATGAAAGTGTAAATTAAAGGAGTAAGGTAGGGAGATCAAATGTGTGAGGTTGACACGACGATTTTTGGCATGGTTGCGGTAGGTGGCGCTATCGTACGTCCATGTTAGTGGAGACTTCAACCCACGGAGCGTAACAGCTGCGAGAGTCCATGGAGGGCTCCACCCACAAGGGGTCCACGAAGAAGCGGCATTGTCTATTCCACCACGGCTTCTGTCCATGAAGTACTAGCCTCACTCACGGTAGATCTTCACGAAGTAGGCCATCTCCTTGCCTTTACAAACATCGTGGTTCAACTCCACAACACGAAGTAGGAGGCTCCCAAGCGACACCTAACAAATCTAGGAGGCACCACCCTCAAAAAGGTAATAGATGTGGTAGAACGATGAACTCCTTGCTCTTGTGCTTCTAAAGATAGTCTACTCAACACACAATCTCTCTCACACAGAATAGGCATGGGTAGGAGAGGTTGATTTGGTGGAAAGCACCTTGGGGAGGCTAGAGATCAAGTTTCAAATGATTGGATTGGTACATCTTGATCTCAACACATGAGTAGGTGGCTCTCTCTCAGAAAAATGGATCTAGTAATGAAGTGTGTGTTCTGAGTGCTTCTCTCTCGAGTGGGAAATGGGTGGAGGGGTATACATAGGCAGTCCCCAAAATCCAACTGTTACACCTAAAGTGACCAACTCAGTGACACCGAAGTCATGAACTCGGTGGTACCGACTTGCAGTAAAGGCAGCAACTTTTGAATCTCGGTGGAACCAATATACACAACTCGGTGACACCGAAAATGTGGCTAGCGGTCAGATGACACAACTCGGTGACACCGATACCCAAACTCGGAAATTGTGATTTTGTGTACCGAAGCAACAGAAAGTTGGCCACCTAAACTTAGTAGCACGGCCATAGTTTCGGTTGCACCGATTTGGTGGCTTTGGCTAGGGTTCCGTGTGGGATGAAAATTGGTAGGGCTGAATTGAGAAACTTGATGGCACTGATTTTGTGTATGTGGCTTTGGACAAAATGGTTATGTGGGAAGATGACTGAGTATTTTTGGTGGCTATCACTAAGCACTTGAGCAACCAGTTCATTTTAATACCTCACCCCCTTTTAATAGTGTTGGCTTTCCTATGGTCTCAAAAGTGATTTCTCATAAATATAAAATGAAGAGTCTTCTAGCTTGAAGCTTGGGCCAATCTTACTCCTTTCTTCCATCAAGGGGCATCTCCACATAAGCCTTTAGCCAATGCATCTTTTGAGCTTTTCTGAAATATCCTTGGATAAAAATATTAGTCCAATGGTGCATATGTTGTGATCAATTATGAAAACCACCTTAGGGAGCAATTGTGCTTTCATCCTACAAAACTCTGCGCTTGGAGGCCCAACATAGTCTACAAGAATAAAGTTGTGTAGTAGACATCAAGCTATTTTCTGGCGCGGTTGCGAGGGAGGCGAGTGCTTCAAGGTATATATGTAGATCTTGCAATTAAATCTTTTAGTTTCTTGTTTTTTACTAGTTTAGTTTATAAAATAAAACTACAAAAAAATGGAGTTTATGTTGCCTCATTTGCTTCATCTCTATAATGTATTTCGTGAAAATGATGGTTCAGAATATTGTGCTCAATTGTTAGAGGAAGAATTTATGAAAATGATTAATGTGAAATCCTTGAATGATGAACAATATAGAAATATTGTTGGTATGAATTCTCTGAATATCCATGACGGTAATGATATGCAAAGCCACAATCTTGGAGATGCTATGTTTGATGAAGATGCTATTTTTAGTCCCCCAAACTTTGATGAGAAAATTTATTATGTTGAAATCATGCCTCTTCTCTACAATGATTATTGTGATGACATTTATGCTATAAATAATAAGGATATCCATGAAAATTGTCATCATGATTTTAGTTTTCACATGGATTATATCAATCAAGTATCTCATGATAGTTATTTTGTTGAGTTTGCTCCCACTACTATGAATGATAAGAATTTTGCTTGTGTGGGTAGTAATAAAAATTATATGCTTGTGCATACTGAAAAGAATGCTTTATGTGATAGTTATATTTTTGAATTCCTTCATGATTCTACTGACAATTATTATGAGGGGGGAACATATGCTTGTAGGAATTGCAATAATTTCATGTTTCCTCCCTATGTGTTCAAAGTTTTGAAGTCATGCTTGTTTTGCCTTCCTATGCAAGTTGATTATTGCTACAATAAATTGTTTGCATGGAAAATCCCTATGGATAAAAAGTTGGTTAGACTTAAATATGCTTGTCATGTGCTCCATGATGCTCTCTTGCATATTTTAATTACTATTCTTATATGAGCATCATTGAAATCATCATGCCTAGCTAAAAGGCGTTAAAGAAAAGCGCTTGTTGGGAGACAACCCAATTTTTACCATTTTTCTTTTTGAGTGTTAACATGATTAATCTGATGTATTAATCATGTTTTATAGCTTTTATTGTGATAAAGTTCCAAGTAAATCCTTTGGGATAGTGTGGATACTTGCCTGTTTGATTCTATGCAAAAACAGAAACTTTTACGTGCGGTGCAGAATTTCTCTGATTTTACTGCAATGTCAAAAAAACCTGAAATTTTTACACAGTTTGATATGCAAATTCTATGCGCTGTCCTAATTTTTTAGAATGTTTAGAGACAGGGAAGTATGGTATTTGTGCAGATGTTTACAAACTATTTTGTCTTTCACATATTCTGTTTTGCGTGTATAGTTTGCTTGTTTTAGCGTTTCCATAGCTTATATTGAGTGATACAAATTGTGGAAATGATATAATACATTAGGTATTATGTGAGAACAATTATGAATGTTGTCTTAATAGTACCTAAGTGAATGATCTATATTTATTATACTAACTAATCTCACGAAGTTCTGTTAAGTTTTGTGTGATTGAAGGTTTCAAGTTTTGGGTGAGATACTGATATAAGGTGAATAAGGAGCAGAAAGAACCTGAGCTTGGGGGCACCCAAGGCACCCCCAAAGAAATATCCAAGGAATACTCAAGCGTCTAACCTTGGGGATGCCCCGGAAGGCATCCCCTCTTTCATCTCCAACATTGTCGATATATCTTACTTGGAGCTATATTTTTATTCGTCACATGATATGTGTTTTGCTTGGAGCATCATTTTATTTTTTTTCCTCTGATAGATGTTCTTTATAATCTTGTTTTTCAATAATAAAAAGTTCCAAGAATGGCCTTTAGAATGCTTGAATTGCATCTATGATGTATGTTGTACAAAAACAGAAAGTTTTGTTGTAGTATTTGAATTATAAGATTTTACTGGAATGTGGAAAGTTTCTGATATTTTTACATGGAACTTTCATAGAAATTTTTTACCACATCCTAAATGTTTAGAATTTTTGGAGTTACATAAGTACACTTTTAAAACAGATTTCTCCAGACTGCTCTACTTGGACAAATTGGTGTCATGGTTTTCTTATCTACTTATCCTATAGTTTCTGTTGCCTATATTGGTAGATATAAATTGTGGAAATGATAGTATACAATACCTAATGTTTGAATATTATTATGCAACTTGTATTGGCAGTACATGAAGTGTTGATTTACTTTTATGTGTACTAACCTATCTCACAAGTTCTTTTCAAGTTTTGTGTGAATGAAGTTTTTGAGACATAGGTGAAACCGGGATATGGGATGATTGAACAAGATATAAAAGCCCAAGCTTGGGGATGCCCAAGTCACCCCAAGTAAATATTACAGGAAGTCTCAAGCAGCTAAGCTTGGGGATGCTACACATCTCACCTCTCCCCATCAACAACTATCGGTTAGCCTATGTTGAGCCTAAATTTGTAATTGTCCACATGATATGTGCTATTCTTGGAGTGTCTTTTGTTTTCTTTGTTGTTTGAATAAAATAATCATATCTTAAAATCTTTATTTGGAGAGAGGGAGGGAGAGAGAGAGAGAGGGAGAGACCTCACATAGCTACTTAATTGTTTAACTACTCATTGATCTTTACTTATATCTTTTTGAGAGTAGTTTGATGTTTACTCATGTGCTTCGCTTATATCCTAAGAGTAAAATATGAACGAATGAAATATCATAAATATGAAATTATCAGTGTGCTTTATGCTTAGTAGTAGCTTCACATCTGGTTTAAAAGTAAGATCTATTGAAGTTTGACAATCATCAAATTGGTCATATGAGCAATTTATGAATTATTAGTATAAGAAAGAGAACTTTCACATACAAATATATTATCTTGGACATATTTTATGATTGTGAATACCCATTAATTATTTTCAAACATGACCAAATATTTGAAGTTATACAAGGAAGACAACGTAGTGGTTATGTTCGAGTATATTTGCATAGCAGTTACATTGTTATGGATCCTCCAACGTGTGGTGCTTGTTTAGAACCTTTTGCTAGCCGAAACTTCGTACTAAGTATAGATACTACTTGTGCATCCAAATCCTTGAACCAAGTTTCTTCCATGAGAGCCACCTTACCTACTTATATATGGTACTTCATTGCCATTCCAAGTAAATTTGCATGTGCCACCTCTAAACAATCAAATAAACATCCATTCTGTGTGCTCGTACCGCTCATGGAGCGACGGGGCGGTCATTATCTTCCATGCTAAGCGAGTTATTTTCAAGATGAGTGTTTATTCACTTGTCATTGCAAGAGAGAGGTTGGTAAAAAGGATGCCCAGTCCTGCATAATAAAAAAATAAATAAACAAGAACTCCCCTAGAAAGTTGATTGTTTGGAGGGCACCCGTGGATAGGGCTAGCCATGGAATGTGATTGAATGGTGGAGGGGAGTAAAATTTCAATTCTGTTTGGGAGCCGCCAATAATGGGAGTAGTATGGAAGATATTGAAAGCTCTATTGTGACATTGACACAAAAGTCACAACACCCAAAATCACATATTCATCTCTGTTTTAAAAAAATGAGCTCTAGCACCTATGAAAATTCGTGCTTCCCTGTGCAAAGGGACAATCTATTTACTTTCATGTTATTTACTTTTCATGTTGAGTCAACTTCCTATTCCAAGCTAAATCTATTAGTTGGCAAACACCATGTGGTGGGGAAAGATCCAAACATATATATCCACTCAAATATATGTGATCATGATTAATTAGTGTTGACAATTATCTTTATGATAAATATGTTGAGAGGCGAAACTCTAAGCCCCTATCTTTCTGTGTGTTCGATGGATGTTGTTTGTTCTAAAAACATGCTTTCATTACCAACGATCATAGAAGGTTATATGATAATTGAGTATGTGGAGCTCTTACTTAGACTTGATGATGCATTAAAATTGTTTGATGACTAAGAACATATGATGTTGAGTTTCAAGAGAATGCATTGCTTGAACCATGACATGTGAATTGATTGCTACTCAATCATGATGATTTTTATGAAAAAGTTGCTCGTTATGATGCTATAAAAAGTGATTGGAATTATAATTGATAAAACTTATATACTATGCTAGCATTCACACTTCATAAATTATTTCTTTTACCATTTACCTACTCGAGGATGAGTAGGAATTAAACTTGGGGATGCTGATACGTATCCAACGTATCAACAATTTATGGAGTACTCAGGACATGTTTGCCTATGTTTACAACACTTTAATATGTTTTTGGTGCACTTTATATGACTTGTTTTCAGCAGAATTACCGTGGTGTTGTTTTTGTGCAGAAAATGCAAGTTCTCCGAATTGGCTGAAACTTTTATATATTTTTTTGGAGGAAATAAGCAATATTGGAGCAAAGAACATCCAATGTATATATGATCCCCCCCTAGGTCGTGGGCCACAAGCCAACAAGCCACGATCCCCTCCTAGGTCGTGGTGTGATGGCTTGTGGAGCCCATGTGGCTCCGTTTGGCGTGATTCCAATGCTGAAAAATCCTATATATACTATAAACTCCAAAAATAAAGAGATAACTTCAGCTCCACCACGGCAACTCTACGTATCGATGAAAATCCAATCTAGAGACATTCTAGTTGTTGGAAATATTCCCTAGAGGCAATAATAAAGTTGTTATTATTACATTTCTAGTTCATGATAATTGTCTATTATTCATACTATAATTGTATTAACCAGAAACCATAATACATGTGTGAATATATAGATCACAATGTGTCCCTAGTGAGCCTCTAGTTGGCTAGCTCGTTGATCAACAGATGATCATGGACATTGGATGTCATTGATAACGGGATCACATCATTGGGGAATGATGTGATGGACAAGACCCAATCCTAAGCATAGCACTAGATCGTGTCATTCGTATGCTAAAGCTTTTCTAATGTCAAGTATCATTTCCTTAGACCATGAGCTTGTGCAACTCCCGGATACCGTAGGAATGCTTTGGGTGTATCAAATGTCACAACGTAACTGGGTGATTATAAAGGTGCACTACATGTATCTCTAAAAGTGTTTGTTGGGTTGTACGAATTGAGACTGGGATTTGTCACTCCGTGTGACGGAGAGGTATCTTTGGGCCCACTCGGTAATCCATCATCATATTGAGCTCAGTGTGACTAAGGAGTCAGCCACGAGATGATTTGTTACGGAACAAGTAAAGAGCCTTGCCGGTAACGAGATTGAACAAGGTATAGGGATACCGACGATCGAATCTCGGGCACGTATCATACCGGTAGACAAAGGGAACTGCATACGGGATTGATTGAATACCCGACATCGCGGTTCATCTGATGAGATCATCATGGAACATGCGGGAACCAACATGGATATCCATACCCCGCTGTTGGTTATTGACCGGAGAGGTGTGTCGGTCATGTTTGCATGTCTCCCGAACACGTAGGGTCTACACACTTAAGGTTTGATGACGCTAGGGTTATAGGGAAATAGTGTACGTGGTTACGAAGGTTGTTCGGAGTTCTGGATGAGATCCCAGAAGTCACGAGGAGTTCCGGAATGGTCCAGAGGTAAAGATTTGTACTTAGGAAGTGAGGATTTGGTCACCGGAATTGTTTCGGGCGACACCGGTAATGTACCGGGACCACTTGAAGGGTTCCGGGGTCCACCGGGAAAGGCCTACAGCCATGAAAGGGTATTTGGGCCTGTAGGTGGATGGGAACCAGCCCAAAGTGGGTTGGTGCACCACCACCACCCATCCCAAGGCGCAAGGAGGCTAGGTGGGCCAAAACCCTAGGGTGTGGGGGCTTGCCTTGGGTGATGGTGAATAAGACCACCAGTTTCAAGAAAGTCAAGGGGAAGAAGAACTTCAAGAAAGACGGCAAATCAGTTGCCGTGCCCGGTAAACCAGTTGCCGGGAAGAAGCCAAAGAAAGGACCCAAGCCTGAGACTGAGTGATATTATTGCAAGGGAGCGGGTCACTGGAAGCGAAACTGCCCCAAGTACTTAGCGGATAAGAAGGCCGACAACATCCAATGTATATATGATATACATGTTATTGATGTGTACCTTACCAGCACTCGTAGTAGCTCCTGGGTATTTGATACTGGTGTTATTGGTCACATTTGCAACTCAAAACAGGAACTTCGGAACAAGCATAGGCTGGCAAAGGACGAGGTGACGATGCGCGTCGAGAATGGTTCCAAGGTCGATGTGATTGCCGCCGGCATGCTACCTCTACATCTACCTTCAGGATTAGTTTTCAACCTTAATAATTGTTATTTAGTACCAACTTTGAGCATGAACATTGTATCGGGATCTCGCTTGATGCAAGATGTCTACTCATTTAAATCTGGGAATAATGGTTGTTCTATTTATATGAGTGGTATGTTTTATGGTCATGCCCCGCTGGTCAGTGGTTTATTCCTGATGAATCTCGATCGTGATGTTACACATATTCATAGTTTGAGTACCAAAAGATGTAAGGTTGATAATGATAGTCCCACATACTTGTGGCACTGCCGCCTTGGTCATATCGGCGTAAAGCGCATGAAGAAACTCCATACAGATGGACTTTTGGAGTCACTTGATTTTGAGTCATTTGACACATGCGAACCGTGCCTCATGGGCAAGATGACCAAGACTCCGTTCTCTGGAACAATGGAGCGAGCAACCAATTTATTGGAAATAATACATACCGATGTATGCGGTCCAATGAGCGTGGAGGCTCACGGTGGCTATCGTTATGTTCTCACCCTCACTGATGATTTGACTAGATATAGATATGTCTACTTAATGAAGCACAAGTCTGAAACCTTCGAAAAGTACAAGGAATTTCAGAGTGAGGTGGAGAATGAACGTGACAAGAAAATAAAGTTTCTACGATCTCATCATGGAGGAGAATATTGGAGTCACGAGTTTGTCACGCACCTAAGGAAATGTGGAATTGTTTCACAACTCACGCCGCCTGGCACACCACAGCGTAACGGTGTATCTGAACGTCGTAATCGCACTTTATTGGATATGGTATGATCTATGATATCTCTTACCGATTTACCGCTATCATTTTGGGGATATGCATTGGAAACTGTCGCATTCACTTTAAATAGGGCACCATCTAAATCAATTGAGACGACACCGTAAGAATTATGGTTTGGCAAGAAACCTAAGTTGTCGTTTCTTAAAATTTGGGGTTGCGATGCTTATGTGAAGAAACTTCAACCAGAGAAGCTCGAACCCAAAGAGGAAAAATGTGTCTTCATAGGATACCCTAAGGAAACTATTGGGTACACCTTCTATCTTAGATCCAAAGGCAAAATATTTGTAGCCAAGAACCGATCCTTTCTAGAGAAAGAGTTTCTCTCGAAAAAAGTAAGTGAGAGGAAAATAGAGCTTGATGAGGTAATTGTACCTCCTCTCGAACCGGAGAGTAGCACAGTGCAAGAAAATGTTTCTGAGGCGCCTGAACCGGCTAGAGAAGAAGTTACTGATGATGATCATGAAACTTCGGATCAAGTTGCTATTGAACCAAGAAGGTCGACAAGGGTACGCTCCGCACCAGAGTGGTACGGCAATCCTGTCATGGAAATCATGTTGTTGGACAACAGTGAACCTTCGAACTATGAAGAAGTGATGGTGGGCCCGGGTTCCAACAAATGGCTTGAGGCCATGAAATCCGAGATAGAATCCATGTATGAGAACAAAGTATGGACTTTGGTGGACTTGCCTAATGATCGGCGAGCCATAGAAAATAAATGGACTTTTAAGAAGAAGTCTGACGCGGATGGTAATGTGACCATCTATAAGGCTCGACTTGTCACTAAGGGTTATCGACAAGTTCAGGGGATTGACTATGATAAGACCTTCTCACCCGTAGCGATGCTGAAGTCAGTCCGAATCATGTTAGCAATTGCCGCATTTTATGATTATGAAATCTGGCAAATGGACGTCAAAACAGCATTCCTGAATGGATTTCTTAAAGAAGAATTGTATATGATACAGCTGGAAGGTTTTGTAGATCATAGCAATGCTAACAAGGTGTGCAAGCTCCAACGCTCCATCTATGGGCTGGTGCATTTGTAGATCAAAGCGTTTGGGTTTGTACAGACTTATGGAGAAGCCTGTATTTACAAGAAAGTGAGTGGGAGCTCTGTAGAATTTCTCATATTATATGCGGATGACATATTGTTGATGGGAAATGATATAGAACCATTGGAAAGCATCAAGGCCTATTTCAATAAGAGTTTTTCAATGAAGGACCTTGGAGAAGCTGCATATATATTAGGCATCAAGATCTATAGAGATAGATCGAGACGCCTCATAGGTCTTTCAGAAAGAACATACCTTGACAAGATATTCAAGAAGTTCATTATGGATAAGGCTAAGAAGGGGTTCTTGCTTGTATTACAAGGTGTGAGGTTGAGTACGACTCAACGCCCGACCACGGCGGAAGATAGAGAAAAGATGAGTATCGTCCCCTATGCTTTAGCCATAGGCTCTCTCATGTATGCCATGTTGTGTACCAGACCAGATGTGAACCTTGCCATAAGTTTGGTAGGGAGGTACCAGAGTGATCCAGGAGTGGATCACTGGACAACGGTCAAGAATATCCTAAAGTACCATAAAAGGACTAAAGATATCTCTCTCGTCTATGGAGGTCTCGAAGAGCTCGTCATAAAGGGTTACGTCGATGCTAGCTTCGACACAGATCCGGATGACTCTAAGTCACAAACTGGATACATATATATTTTGAATAATGGGGCAGTTAGCTGGTGCAGTTGCAAGCAAAGCGTCGTGGCGACATCTACATGTGAAGCGGAGTACATAGCTGCTTCGGAAGCAGCACAGGAAGGAGTCTGGATGAAGGAGTTCATCACCGACCTTGGAGTGATTCCCAGTGCGTCAGGCCCGATGACTCTGTTCTGTGACAACACTGGAGATATTGCCATTGTAAAGGAGCCCAGGTTTCACAATAAGATCAAGCACATCAAGCGTCGCTTCAACTCCATTTATGGATACATCCAGGATGGAGATATAGATATATGTAAAGTACACACGGATCTGAATGTCGTAGATCCGTTGACTAAACCTCTTCCACACGCAAAGCATGATCAACACCAGAACTCTATGGGTGTTCGATTCATCACAATGTAACTAGATTATTGACTCTAGTGCAAGTGGGAGACTGTTGGAAATATGCCCTAGAGGCAATAATAAAGTTGTTATTATTATATTTCCAGTTCATGATAATTGTCTATTATTCATGATATAATTGTATTAACCAAAAACCGTAATACATGTGTGAATATATAGATCACAATGTGTCCCTAGTGAGCCTCTAGTTGGCTAGCTCGTTGATCAATAGATGATCATGGTTTCTTGATCATGGACATTGGATGTCATTGATAATGGGATCACATCATTGGGGAATGATGTGATGGACAAGACCCAATCCTAAGCATAGCACTAGATCGTGTTGTTCGTATGCTAAAGCTTTTCTAATGTCAAGTATCATTTCCTTAGACCATATTGTGCAACTCCCGGATACCGTAGGAGTGCTTTGGGTGTATCAAACGTCACAATGTAACTGGGTGATTATAAAGGTGCACTACAGGTATCTCCGATAGTGTCTATTGGGTTGTACAAATCGAGACTGGGATTTGTCACTCCGTGTGACGGAGAAGTATCCCTAGGCCCACTCGGTAATCCATCATCATATTGAGCTCAGTGTGACAAAGGAGTTAGCCACGGGATGACGTGTTACGGAACGAGTAAAGAGACTTGCCGATAACGAGAATGAACGAGGTATAGGGATACTGACGATCGAATCTCTGGCAAGTATCATACTTGTCACGCCCAAGATGCGACCCTATCCTCAGTTTGGCACGAAGGCCTCGTTAGGGATAGAAGCGCATTTCGTCGTGTCGCAAGAATAGAAATCGTTACATGTACATGTACTGAAAAGAAGAGATATATATATATAATTGGCTTACACTCGCCACAAGCTACATCAGAGTCACATCAGTACATTACATAATCATCAAGAGTAAGAGCAGGGTCCAACTATGGACGAAAACAAACAAGAAAAATAAGAACGACGTCCATCCTTGCTATCCCAGGCTGCCGGCCCGGAACCCATCCTAGATCGATGAACAAGAAGAAGAAGAAGAAGAAGAAGAAGCAACTCCAAATGAACAATCAACGCGCTCGCGTCAAGTAACCTTTACCTTTACCTGCAACTGGTGTTGTAGTAATCTGTGAGCCACAAGGGACTCAGCAATCTCATTTCCAAAGGTATCAAGACTAGCAAAGCTTAATGGGTGAGGTATGGTTAGGGGGTGAGTTTGCAGCAGCGGCCAAGCATATATTTGGTGGCTAAACTTACGAGTACAAGAAATAAGAGGGAGAAGAACTACGCATAACAGACGTGAGCTACTGATGATCAAATGAATGATCCTGAACACCTACCTACGTAAGACATAACCCCACCGTGTCCTCGGTCGGAGAAGGAACTCACGAAAGAGACAGTCACGGTTACGCACACAGTTGGCAAGTTTTAATTAAGTTAACTTCAAGTTATCTAGAACCAGTGTTAAACAAAGTTTCCACGTTGCCACATAACCGCGGGCACGGCTTTCCGAAAAGATTTAACCCTGCAGGGGTTCTCCAACTAGTCCATCACAAATTACCACAAGCCGCATAGAAATCCTCAATCACGACGCTGGCGATCTCGTCGGATTCCTTAGTGGAAAACCTCAACTCTGAGATTACCCAAAGCATCACCGGAATACCGATGCACAAGACATCTCGTCAAAGGTAAAACTAATCCAGCAAGGCCGTCGGACGTGTCGACAAACCCGATAGGAGCCGCGTATCTCGTTCTCAGGACACGACGGATGGAAAAGCCTACAGGTACCAAACCTCGAGTTGCCCCGTGGTGGCCCCGCAGTCTGCCCTTTTGGGACCAACACCATCAGCACTGCCCCCCTGTATTATGTAGAATTACTCCTCGGGTAGCGCTAACTCCCTATGCATTTTAGTATTATCAGAATTATTATGTTGGGCAAATGTATAACCAATGTTGAGCCTTGCCAGAGTAGCTTTAATCTAAAACGAATTATCAAGGGGGTTCCCATAACAACCCCGATCGTGTTAGGAGCGCTCAGTTATGGAACATAACACCGGTAGCCGAAACTAAGGGGGCAAAGGTGGAACAAAACACCAGGCTAGAAAGGCCGAGCCTTCCACCTTTTACCAAGTATATAGGTGCATTAAATTAAATAGCATTAATATGGTGATATAACAAGGAACCCATGTTGTCACATGGAAACAACTACACCTGCAACTAGCAACGCTAACTACAAGGTTAAGCAAGCGGTAACATAGCCAATCAGTGGTTTGCTAGGTTGAACAGGTTGAAGGTTTTCATGCCATTGTTGAGGGGCTGATATTTAACATGTGGTACGCAACGAGACATAAACAATAGAAACGGTAAACTAGCATGGCAATGATAGTAATGGTATCTGGGGAAATGGTCATCTTGCCTGAGATCCCGCTTGTAAGAAGAACGCCTCCGTGAAGCAGACGAACAGACGTGGTCGAACGGGTCCTCACAATCCGACACGCTTGCGGAACTCTATCGAGACGAAGCAAACCGGAAACAAAAATCAACACACGGAATTCACCACACGATGCACAACACAAATGATGCATGAGCATCTGAACACATGCAAGTCACGGCATGACAATTCACGACAAACAAACACTACACATTAAGTGAAGTTCAATATGCAATGAGTTGCATATTGACGAAACTCCATGTTTAATTATTTAGTTCTATCCCGATTAGATACACGGCATTATTAAATGTGATTAAACATGGCAAGAGGTGAAGCGCAATTAATCTACCTATCTAGGCATTTTAAATGAGGTCGAAAATGACATATAGCACCTCCGAGACGACCTCACATGTTAATTTACAAGTCTGTCCAGATCTGAACTAACACCTTTAATTAGTTGTTAAACAGCAAAACAAATAGGCTCAAATGATTCTACGCGTCATTACAAGCAATTTACACATAGAGATCATCTCCAACGGAACTACGGTTCAAAAGATACGGACACCGCAAGATATGATGGCATGAATGCAATATGTGTGCAACGACGGTCACGAGCACTTCAAAACATACAACCAGCAAGAGAAAATGAAACTACCCGAGATTCTAAGCAAGTTTCATATAGTACACGATCAAATCGGAGCTACGGTTCAACAACTACGAGCAAAACAAGAAATCACTACAATCTGTCAAAATCAGCCACATAGCATTTTCTACGCCCCACAACTACGAGCTACACAACTCAAATATAATCAACCAAGGCATGACACGAAAGAGGGCTAGAAGCACTACAACAAACAACTAACAACAACTAGCATGGCATCACGGAACACTAGGAAAAGAAGACACAAAATGGCATCTCACACACTATTTCAGACTTAGTGAAAATTACACTTCATGAAAGTGCAGTTTTCGACCTGAAGGCATATTGACAGCAGCAAAACCATAAGCTACAGGTCTCCAAATGGCATGAAAATGCCCAGCATGCTAGATAAACACAAGGTCTACAACTAACTCCATTGCACCAACCTCAAAAGAGCTACAGATCACTAGATAGAAGCGAAACAAAACAGCAACAAAATATAACAGATTCCAGACTTAGAAATATTTCAGCACCTCCAAATCAGCACTATTTCTAGCAACTTGAGAGCAAGCAAACCACACCCAAACATGCATTTCTATTGCAACCAAAAACACCAGGTGTTAGACTAAACATCACAGAACAACTCCCTAGTTCACAACTCCTATAAACGAAGCATGGAATAAATCCTACGAAATAGACAAGAGGGCAACATGGCAAAATATCACGCGAACTAACTTGCTCAAAAGCTAAAACTAATTGCTCAAAAAAATCCTATGGATTTTTCTACCCCGAAAACATATAAAACATGCGGGGTTGCAACACAAAAATACTGCCACACGTAAACGCGAGATAATAACCTATACACGGAAAAATAAACTAGCCGCAATCCCTACACGCAAAAATACCAACGTCTACTCTAAAATACATGGAAAAGGTGTTCCTAAAACATGGACATTTCTACTACGGCATTCGAGCAATCCGGACTTGCGCGAAAAATAAATACAGGCACTATCCTATTGAGACAGCACGTAACTCTATGCATACGACACGCTAAACAACGTCAAACAAATATGCAAGTTATAAATTCGGATTCTATGTGAAATTCTACACCAAAACCATATGCTACACATCTCGTTCCGACGCACGGTTAAAAATATACGAACTTTATATATTTAGCTAATTCCTGAATACAACTAAACCGGAAAAAAATTCTAAAAACCTATCGGGCCAAACTGGGCGCAAAACGACTACGGTGCGCTCGGGGCGAGGGAGTAGAGGCTCACCTCGGCTCCTGGGCCGGTTGGAGGGACTTGTGCTGGCTGCGGGAGTGGAGGCACGCAGCTGGGCCGCTGGGGAGGCCGAAGGCCCGAGGCGAAGCCGAACAGGGGAAGAGGCCCACGCGGCCAGGGCGAACTGGGCTGGCGCTGGCCCAGCCACGGGAGCCGGCTCGGTCGAGGCAGGCGAGCTCCTCCCGTGCTCTTCACGCAGGGGCCATGGCGGTGCAACACAGGAACCGTCGGCGGCCAAGGAAAGGCCAGATCCCGGCGGCGGGGGCAAGGGGAAGCCGGATCCCGGCGGCCTAGGGCGGATCCGGACCTCGGGGACCCGTTCCCGGCAAGAGGGACGGCGGAGCACATGGCGGCGGCTCACTTCTTGCAGAGGCCGGCGGCGGGGTAGACAGGGCGGGGCGGCGACGCGGGCGAGGAGCTGCAGGCGGTGGGATCTTCTTCCGGGCAGGCAGCGGCCGCAGCACACGCGCGGGGCACGGGTGAAGGCGGCGGGCTGCCCATGGTTCTCGCACGGGCTCGGGCAGGGAGAAGAGCTGTGGGCATGGGAGAGCTCGTGTGGTCGGCCGGACATGTCCGATTTTACCATGGACATGTCCGGTAGGTGGGGATTAGGGTTAGGCACGGATTTCAAGGAGAGGGGAGAGGGGGTTGTCCAAAATAATAGGCGGAGGGCCTATTTATAACAATGGGGGGGCTAGGTTATCCGGAATTCCGTTTCGGATCCAACCGCAGGGTCGGATTCGACTAATTCCAAACGTGGGACGGACGAGTGGCTGTGAAGAGTGGTTTACCGGGGACGAGAGGAAAAACGGGAGGCGCGGCACGAATTTTAAAACACCGACAAACGTCCGACGAAAGACCGAATACGGTGCCGCTACGGTCGACCGTTCGGGTACCAGACGGACTCCGATCGCGACGAAATTTGACAGGCGGCCTAGCTATAACTAATCTCGACCGCATGCCAAGTTTCACCTCGATCAGAGAAAGTTTTCAACACACTTTTAAAACAGGGTTTGACGATGCCGCAGCGCGTGCGTGTGTGGTCGGGATCAGAACGGACAACGATGAGAGCCGGCAACTAACAACGGGTGCAACTTTGAAAACTGGTGGCAACGGAGATGTCGATGCAATGCTAATGATGCGCATGATGCGATGATGATGCGAGAAAAGAAAATAGACACATGACGAAAACGGAAAGAAGGGGGAATCTTCTGGAACGTCAGTCTCGGGCCGTCACAATACCGGTAGACAAAGGGAATTGCATAAGGGATTGATTGAATCCCCGACATCGTGGTTCATCCGATGAGATCATCATGGAACATGCGGGAACCGACATGGATATCTAGACCCCCACTGTTGGTTATTGACCGGAGAGGTGTGTCGGTCATGTCTGCATGTCTCCCGAACTCGTAGGGTCTACACACTTAAGGTTCAATGATACTAGGGTTATAGGGAAATAGTGTATGTGGTTACTGAAGGTTGTTCGGAGTCTCGGATGAGATCCCGGATGTCACGAGTAGTTCAGGAATGGTCCAGAGGTAAAGATTGATATATAGGAAGTGAGGATTTGGTCACCGGAATTGTTTCGGGCGACACCGGTAATGTACCGGGACCATCTGAAGGCTTCCGGGGTCCACCGGGAAAGGCCTACAGCCACGAATGGGTATTTGGGCATGTAGGTGGATGGTAACCAGCCCAAAGTGGGTTGGTGCGCCACCAACACCCATTCTAAGGCGCAAGGAGGCTAGATGGGCCAAAACCCTAGGGTGTGGGGGCTTGCCTTGGGTGGCAAGGCACCTCTAGGGCTGCCGCACGTTGCCCTGGCCGCCGCCCCTTGCCTCCCATCTGATGGGCTACCGCACTGTCACGCCCAAGATGCGACCCAATCCTCGATTTGGCACTAAGGCCTCGTCAGCGATAGAAGCGCATCTCGTCGTGTCGCAAGAATGGATATCGTTACACGTACATGTACTGAAAATGAGAGATATATATAGAATTGGCTTACACTCGCCACAAGCTACATCAGAGTCACAGCAGTATATTACATATTCATCAAGAGTAAGAGCTGGGTCCGACTACGGACGAAAACAAATGACAAAAGAATAACGACGTCCATCCTTGCTATCCCAGGCTGCCGGCCTGGAACCCATCCTAGATTGATGATGAAGAAGAAGAAGAAGAAGAAACAACTCCAAATGAACAATCAACGCGCTCGCATCAAGTAACCTTTACCTATACCTGCAACTGGTGTTGTAGTAATCTGTGAGCCACAGGGGACTCAGCAATCTCATTTCCAAAGGTATCAAGACTAGCAAAGCTTATTAGGTGAGGCATGGTTAAGTGGTGAGGTTGGAGCAGCGGCTAAGCATATATTTGGTGGCCAAACTTACGAGTACAAGAATAAAGAGGGGGAAGATCTACTCATAACGGGCGTGAACTGCTGATGATCAAATGAATGATCCTGATCACCTACCTACGTCAGACATAACCCCACCGTGTCCTTGATCGAAGAAGGAACTCACGAAAGAGATAGTCATAGTTACGCACACAGTTGGCATATTTTAATTAAGTTAACTTCAAGTTATCAAGAACCAGTGTTAAACAAAGTATCCACGTTGCCACATAACCGCGGGCACGGCTTTCTGAAAATATTTAACCCTACAGGGGTGCTTCAACTAGTCCATCACAAATTACCACAAGCCGCATAGAAATCCTCAATCACAAAGCTCGCGATCTCGTCGGATTCCCTAGTGGAAAACCTCAACTCTGAGATTACCCAAAGCATCACCGGAATCCCGATGCACAAGATATCTCGTCAAAGGTAAAACTAATCCAGCAAGGCCACCCGGTGTGTCGACGAACCCGATAGGAGCCGCGTATCTCGTTCTCAGGACACACCGTCCGTGCACAGTGGACGGTAGCCAAACCTCGAGTTGCCCCGAGGTGGCACCGCTAACTTCTAGGTGGGTGGACCAACACTCATGCGGAGCACTGGCCCGGGGGTTGATTAAAATTATCCTCGGGGTCCGGAAAGTCCCTGTGCAATTTTATTAGGTTATTAGGCAAATGTAGTATCAAAGTTGGGCCTTGCCAGACCAGCTTTAATCTAAGACAAATTATCAAGGGGATCCCCATAACTACCCCGATCGTGTTAGGAGCGCTCAATTATGGAACATAACACTGGTAGCCGAAACTAAGGGGGCAAAGGTGGAACAAAACACCAGGCTAGAAAGGCCGAGCCTTCCACCTTTTACCAAGTATATAGGTGCATTAAATTAAATAGCATTTAATAGGGTGATATAACAAGGAACCCATGTTATCACATGGAAGCAACTGCACCAGCAACTAGCAACACTAACACAGGGTTAAGCAAGCAGTAACATAGCCAATCAGTGGTTTACTAGGTTGAACAGGTTGAAGGTTTTCATGGCATTGTTGAGAGGCTGATATTTAACATGTGGTAGGCAACGAGACATAATCGATAGAAGCGATAAAACTAGCATGGCAATGATAGTAATGCTATCTGGGGAAATGGTCATCTTGCCTGAGATCCCGCTTGGAAGAAGAATGCCTCCGTGAAGCAGACGAACCGACGTAGTCGAACGGGTCCTCACAATCCGGCACGCTGCGGAACTCTATCGAGATGAAGCAAACCGGAAACACAAATCAACACACGGAATTCCCCATGCGATGCACAACACAAATGATGCATGAGCAGCTGAATACATGCAAGTCACGGCATGACAACTCACACAAACAGACACTACACATTAAGTGAAGTTCAATATGCAACGAGTTGCATATTGATGAAACTCCACGTTAATTATTTAGTTCTATCCCGATTAGATACACGGCAAAATTAAATGTGAATAAACATGGCAAGAGGTGAAGCACAATTAAACTACCTATCTAGGCATTTTAAATGAGGTCAGAAATGACATATAGCATCTCCGAGACGACCTCACATGTTAATTTACGATTCTGTCCATATCTAAACTAACACATTTAATTAGTTGTTAAACATCAAAAAAAATAGGTTCACATAGAGATTCTACGCGTCGTTACAAGCAATTTACACATAGAGATCATCTCCAACGAAGCTACGGATCAAAAGTTACAAGCACCGCAAGATATGATGGCATGAATGCAGTATGTGTGCAACGACGGCTACGAGCACTTCAAAACATACAACCAGCAAGAGAAAATGAAACTACACAAGATTCTAAGCAAGTTTCATATAGGACATGAGCAAATCGGAGCTACGGTTCAACAACTACGAGCTAAACAAGAAAACACTACAAACTGCCAAAATCAGCCACATAGCATTTTCTACACCCCACAACTACGAGCTACACAACTCCAATCTACTCAACCAAGGCATGTCACGAAAGAGGGCAAGAAGCACTACCACAAACAACTAGCATGGAAGCATGGATCACTAGGGAATGAAGTCACAAAATGGCTTCTCACACACAGTTTCAGACTTAGTGAAAATAGCAGTTTGTGAAGCTGCAGTTTTCGATCTGAAGGCATATTCACAGCAGCAAAATCATAAGCTATAGGACTCCAAATGGCATGATAATTCACAGCATGCTAGAGCAACACAAAGTCTACAACTAACCCCATTGCACCAACCTCAAAAGAGCTACAAATCACAAGATAGAAGCAAAACAAAACAACAACAAAATATAACAGATTCCAGACTTAGAAATATTTCAGCACCTCCAAATCAGCACTACTTCTAGCAACTTGAGAGCGAGCAAACCACACCTAAACATGCATTTCTATTGCAACCAAAAATACCAGGGGCTGGAGTAAACATCAAAGGGCAACTCTCTAGTTGACACCTCCTTCAAACGAAGCACGGAATAAATCCTACGAAAAAGACAAGAGGGCAACATAGCAAAATATCGCGCGAACTAACTTGCTCAAAAGCTAAAACTGAATACTACCCCGAAAACATATAAAACATGTGGGGTTGCACAACAAAAATATTGCCACACGTAAATGCGAGATAATAACCTATACACGAAAATAAACTAGCGGGAAATCCTTGCACGCAAAAATACCAATGACCGCTCTAAAATACATGGCAAGAGGGTTCCTAAATCATGGACATTTCTACTACGGCATTCGAGCAATCCGGTCTTGCGCGAAAAATAAATACGGGCATCTATCCTATTGGAACAGCACGTTAATCTATGCATTTGGCACGACAAACCACGTCAAACAAATATGCAAGTTTTATAATCGGATTCTACGCGCAAAACTACACCAAATACATATGCTATACGCCTCGTTCCGACACACGAAATAAAAATTACGGGCGTTTAACTATCCGTCTAACTCCTGAAATATAACTAAATTCGAAAATCCCTAAATAACTAATGGGCCTAATCAATGGCGTAACATAGCTAAAATGTGCTCAGGCGGGGGAATGGCTCACCTTGGGGGAGGCCACATGGGCCGGCTCGAGATGGGCCTCGGGGAGGAGCCGGGGCAGGCCGAGGCGGTGGGGCGCTGGCGAGGCACTCAAGTTGGGCCAGCTCGGGGCCCAGCCGAGCGGTCGGGAGGCTGTGCGGGAGCCGGGCGACGAGCGGTGCGGCGCTGTCGTCTGTCAATGGAGGGGGGCTCGGCCTAGGCGGAGTCGCGGGCGCTGCGAGTCAACGCGACCGCGGCGCTGGCGGCTGGGGCTCGCCACGGGGCGCGGGGAGGCCGACTCGATCCAGATCGAGCAGGATCGCCCGACCGCTGCGGGATCGAGGCCTCGATCGGAGGAGGCGGCAAGGATTTGGCGGCAGGGCATCTGGCGGCGGGGTTCCCGAAGGCGGCGGCTGGCGGGGCCTGAGGGGATCCGCCCGACGGCTAGCACTTGGCGCGGTGTGGGGCCCGAGGCGAGAGGCGGCTCGATCGGAGGCGAAGCGGGACCAGGGAGAGCTGAGGGAGGAGGCAGGAGGGGCGTCGGCCGTTGGATCTTCGATCCGATGGTCGAGATCTGAGGAGAGAAGATCAGATCTGAGAGGAGAGAGGGAGCTGCTAGGGTTTGATGGGGGGCATGGATTTCGAGGTGGAGAGGGTGGTGGCTGTCTAAAATATGCACGGGGGGCTATTTATAACAAATGGGGGGGTTAGGTTAGCCGGAATTTCGTTCCGGATCCAACCGTGGGGTCGGATTCGAATGATTTCGCACGCGGAAACGGGTCCGCGGCCATGTAGTGTAGATATCTGGGGACGAGAGGGAGAACGGGCGGCGCGGCAACGATTTTTAAAACACCGACACATGTCCGACGATATACCGAATACGGTGCCGCTACGGTCGACCGTTCGGGTACCAGACGGACTCCGATTGCGACGAAACTTGACAGGCGGCCTACCTATATTAAAATAAGACCGCATGTCAAATTCCAACCCAATCAGAGAAAGTTTTACACACACTTTTAAAACATGGATTTGACGATGCCGCGGGCGCGTGCGACTGCGGTCGGGCTCAGAACGGTCAACGACGAGAACCGGCAACTAACAACGGATGCAAGTTTTGAAAACTGGCGGCAACGGAGCTACCAATGCAATGCAGATGATGCGCATGATGCGATGATGATGCGACAAAATAAAATAGACACACGACGAAAACGAAATAGAAGGGGAATCTTCTGGAACGTCGGCATCGGGCTGTCACACGCACCACCTAGGGTAAACCCTAGGGTGGTCGGCCCCTCTCCCTCCCTCCTATATACCTAAGGGTTTTGGGAGGGCTGCACACAACTTCTTCTCCATAGATGGCGCAGCCCTACCCTTCCTCCTACTCGCCCTCCGTATAGCTTACCGAAGCCCTGTCGGAGTTACCACATAGCTCCACCGTCACCACGCCATCATGCTCTCGGAGCTCTCCCTCAACCTCTCCTCCCTCCTTGCTGGATCAAGGCATTGGAGACGTCACCGGGTTGCACATGTGTTGAACGCGGAGGCACCATCGTTCGGTGCATAGATCGGAATCCACCGCGATCTGAATCGCTGCAAGTACGACTCCATCAACCGTGTTCTAGCAAAACTTTCGCTTAGCAATATTCAAAGGTATGAAGATGCTCTACAACCTCTCTCGTTGCTGGTTTCTCCATAGATAGATTCTTGTATGGCGTAGCAAATTTTTTGAAATTACTATGATCCCCAACACTAGTACCCTCCCGGAGAGGGGAAATCATCTTCGGTGGCCATCTTCGTCATCCCGGCGGAGGCCATGATGAGTAGGGTGTAGTTTACCCTCGGGGTTGAGGTTTTGTACCGGTAGCTATGTGTTTAATCTCTCTCTCTCTCGTCTTCTTGAGATGTCACGATCTTGATCTATCACGGGCTTTGTTAATATAGTTGGATCATATCGTGTTTGTCCCTTGCTATTGTTGTGATGAATTGAATCTTTCTCTTTGAGACCTCGTTATGTTGGATTGAATATTCAGGTTTGAGAACACTTCATGTATGTCTTGCATGTGGATACCCATAGTGACATTGGGGTATTCAAGTGATTCACTTGATATATGTTATGGCATCAACTTGTGGATTACAATGACCCTGGGGATCTATGCAGAGGGGTTGATTGCAGGTTTTCATACTATGTTCTCCGATAGAAATCTTTGGGTGATCCTTGAAGTTCTTTGTGTTTATTGAATATGAAGAATCTGAAATTGTTTGATGCATGTCGTATAATTAGCCCACGGATATTTGAGGTGAGATTGGAGTATCTAGGTGACATTAGGGTTAATTGATATGTATCATGGGTGTTACTCTAGTACGAACTCTAGGGCTATTTGTGACACTTATAGGAATAGCTCAAAAGATTGATCAGAAAGAATAATTTTGAGGTGGTTCTACTACCTACACCAATTTCCTTTTATTGCTCTCCGCTAGATAGGAACTTTGAAGTGATGCTTTGTTGCATGTTGAGGGATGATCATATGATTCTACTATATTAGCATTGTTGAGAGATTGCGCTAGTGAAAGTATGAACCCTAGGCCTTATTTCCAAGCATTTATACAGCATTTTGCTCATAGTTTTACACTTTCTACCTTGTTGTTTCTATATTTTTAGATTACAAAAACCTATATCTAATATCCATACTACACTTGTATCACCATATCTTCTCCAAACTAGTGCACCTATACAATTTGTCATTGTATTGGGTGTGTTGGGGGCACAAGCGATTTTTTGTATTTGATTGCAGGGTTGTTTGAGAGAGCCCATCTTCATCCTACACCTCCTACAGATTGATAAACTTTAGGCCATCCACTTGAGGGAAAATTGCTATTGTCCTACAAAACTCTATGCTTGGAGGCCCAACATAGTCTACAAGAATAAAGTTGTGTAGTAGACATCAAAGGTTCAAATCCGGGTAAGTAAATAGGTACCTCAGACTTTGGTGATTGGTGTAGATCTCACAATGATTACCGGGAAGGTAATGTCGCCATAGAAATAACGACTACATAACTGTAGCAAGTTCAAGATCATGAACTGGATAGTTCTCTTCATGAGCTCGCAACCATCGTGACCCATAGGCAATCACTCTACGCTCTTGCATTAGGACACAACCCAATCCTTGACGAGAAGCGTCGCAATAAATGACAAGATCCTTGCGAGTATCCAGAGGATCAAGCATTGGAGTAGATGTCATTTTGTCCTTGAGTGTGTGGAAACTTTCCTGACACTTATCTGTCCACTCATATTCAACACCTTTATGAAGCGGATTGGTCAAGGGCTTTGCAATCTTGGAGATTCTCGACAAATCGATGGCAATAGCTCGTGAGTCCGAGAAAACTTATGATTTGCTTGTCATTCTTCGGGGAGTCCAGTCAAGAATAGCCTGAAGTCGTTCAGGGTTGACCACAATACCATCCTTGGAGATCACATGACCAAGGTAGGTCACTTCGTCCAACTAGAATTCACACTTGGAATACTTGGCATATAGTTGATGCTCCTGAAGCTTTTCCAGTACAAGACGAAGATGTTCAGCATGTTCTTCTTTATTCTTGGAGTATACTAGGATATCATCCAGATAAACCACGACGGATTTGTCGAGGTAGTCCATGAAGATGTAATTCATCAACCGGGATAAGGTTGTCGGAGCATTAGTTAAGTCGAAGGACATGACGGTGTACTCTATGAACCATATAGAGTAATGAAGGTGGTTTTGGGGATATCCTCTTCGCGAACATGGATCTGATGGTATCCCAACCTTAAGTCGAGTTTAGAGAAGACTGAGGAACCAGCAAGTTGATCATATAAATCATTTATCCGAGGAAGAGGATACTTGTTCTGAAGTTGATAGGATGATAATCTTGAACCAATTGAATCGTTCCATGCTTCTTCTTAACAAAGAGAGAAGGTGCTCCCCAAGCAGAGGAACTTGGACGAATGAAACCACAACGAAGAGATTTGTCGATTTCTAGCTTAAGTTCAAGGAGTTCATGTGGTGGAATTTTGTAAGGTCGTTTGGTGATAGGAGTGGTGCCTCGCACTAAGTCGATGACAAACTCGATAGCTCTCACATGGGGAATTCCTAGGAGTTATTCTGGAAAAACATCTGGGAAGTCACGGACAACTGGAATGCTTTCAATCCCCTCAAGAGGTGACGCATTTAATGCATTCAAAGCATATAGCCGGGATTCAGCATCTTGAACAAGATGAACATGGTAGCTTACTATCTCATTTGAAGGATCCAGGAGATGGACGGTTTTGGTGGCACAAACAATTGAAGTCGTATGAGTTTTCAACCAGTCCATTCCCTGAATGAGGTCAATATTGGAACACTTCAACAATATTGGACAGGCAAGGAATTATAATCCTTCAATTTCAAAAGGAACATTGGGGCTAACCATGGAGGTTCTACATTGTCCCGCGGGGGTGTTTACCACTATTGGAATGTTCATCTCTTCGTATTCAATGCCATGCATGAATGCAAAAATTTCTCACATGAAAGAATACGATGGTCCTGTATCAAACAATACAGAAGATGGTACTCGGTTAACAAGAAGAGTACCCATCATGGTATCAGGTTGGTCTTGATCTTGACTCCGTTCAATGTTGTTAGCCTAACCACGACCATAAGAAGGTCTGGCGTTATTGTTGCGGTTCTGATTATTAACACTGCGAGTTGAAGGTAGTGCAAGCTGATTCTGTTGTTGCCTGCAATCTGTGGCACAGTGACCTGGGCGGCCAAATTTGAAGCACAGTCTGTCCTTAGGATGGGAAGGAGGAACTCGGGGTGGTGGAGCTGGGAGCCTTGGCTTCCTAGGTGATGGAGGAGGCAGACGAGGTGCGGCATAATACGGCCTCGGAGCAGGAGCACGTACATGGTACATGTTGTGGGGAATCCAGATTTGTCTCTTTTGTGCAGATGAGCCCATGTCACGGTTGCGCTTGTTGCCATCCTTGTATTCCTGCATGCCTGTTTCAACCTGGATGGCCTTGTTCACCAAGGTGGCAAAATCAGGATAGTCCTAACAAGGAGCGCGAGCTTGATGTCAGGGGAAGGCCATCACCTAACTTCTCCTGTTTGTGGGCATTAGTAGCAATGTCTTCTTCAGCATAACGGGACAAGTCCAGAAACTCACGCTGATAAGAATCCATGGTCTTGTTTCCCTGGGTGAGGTTGTGGAACTCACGCTTCTTCCGGTCCATGATTCCCTAAGGAATGTAGCGGCACGAAAAGAAGATTGGAACTCCGGCCAGGTGATGATGGTTCTAGCAGGCTGAGAACGCATGTGACTGTCCCACCATTGAGCAGCAGGACCCTTCAGGAAGTAGGCCGCAAAGCTTACATAGCTTTCCAGGGGAACATTGGCAGACTCTAGGTCATAAACGATCTCATTGAGCCAATCATCAGCATCAAGGGGCTGAGTTGAGCTACAGTAAATTGCAAGGTTGAGACGACAGAAGTCCTGCAGTGCCACCCTGAAATGACATGTATGTCGCCTAGAGGGGGGTGAATAGGAGCTTTAAAATAATTACGATTTAGGCTTGAACAAATGCAAAATAAAACTAATGTTTAATTAGTCAAGCACAAAACCTAAAACAACTAGGCTCACATATGTGCACCAACAACTTATGCTAAGAAAGATAAACAACTAAGTGATAGCAATATATATAACAAGAAACAATATGGCTATCACATAGTAAAGTGCATAAGTAAAGGGCTCAGCTAAGAGATAACAGAGGCACGCGGAGACGACGATGTATCCCGAAGTTCACACCCTGGTGGATGCTAATCTCCGAGATAATAGAGGCACGTGGAGACGACGGTGTATCCCGAAGTTCACACCCTGGCGGATGCTAATCTCCGTTTGGAGCAGTGTGGAGGCATAATGCTCCCCAAGAAGCCACTAGGGCCACCGTAATCTCCACACGCGCTTGCACAATGCAAGATGTCGTGATTCCACTAAGGGGCCCTTCAGGGTGGTCACCGAACCCGTACAAACAAGGTTGGGTCAATCTCCACAACTTAATTGGAGGCTCCCAACAACACCATAAAGCTTCACCATAATGGGTTGTGGCTCCAAGATGACCTAAATGCTCGGGGCAATCTCCACAACCTAATTGGAGACCTCGACGCTAGCCCGGAGCTTTACACCACAATGATTGAGCTTTGAGGCACCACCAATCTTATAGGATGGCAAAGCACCCAAGAAGAACAACCTCTAGGGTACCAAGCACCCAAGAGTAATAAGCTTCTCAAACTTCACTTGCATGTATCACCGTGGAGAACTCAAACTGATGCAACTAATGCAATGGCAAGAACACGCGAAGTGGTCAAGTCCCACACACTCAAATCCCTCCAAAACAACAAAATCTATGGAGGAATATGAGAGGAAGAACAAGGATCTCACAAAGAACTCCAAGATCGAGATCGAGGGGGTTCCCCTCACATAGAGGAGAAAGTGATTGGTAGAAATGTGGATCTAGATCTCCTCTCTCTTTTCCCTCAAGAACTAGCAAGAATCATTGGAGGGATTGAGAGTTAGCAAGCTCGAAGAAGCTCAACAATGGGGGTCAAATATGAGCCCAAAGGATGGGGAACAATTGGGGAAGAAGACCCTCTTAAATAGGTTCCCCCAAATCCAATCGTTATGTGCACTGGTCATGCACAAGCGGTACTACCGCTTGGCAGAGCGGTACTACAGCTCGGACCACAGCGGTCCTTCCGCTTAAAAAGATCAATGACACCCCAAAATCCAAAGAGGAGAAATAAGGGCAAGAGGGGGCGGCAGAGGAGGGCGGCAGTACCCGCACAACGCTAATACCACTCTACCCCCAGCGGTACTTCCGCTTAAAATAGGCAACGCCACCTAAGATGCCAGAAAGGGAAAATAAGTGGAAGAGAGGCCGGCAGGGGAGGGCGGCAGTACCGCCTGGGTGATACTACCGCTCTGCCCCCAGCGGTACTTCCGCTTGAGAGGGAAAACTTCCCCTCGTACTAAAACTGTCATAACTTTCACATATGATCTCCGAATTGAGCAAACTCGAGCTTGTTGGATAGCACACAACAAGTGAAAATGCAGTTATGAAAATGCCAATGATATAGAGATGTGAAACCTCTATGAATGAAGAACTGACAAAAACTCCAACATTGAAAACATCATATAAGATGCACATGAACTCCGTTTTCGATGAACCCGAGCTTGTCATGAACATGACCATAAGCTCAAGAACCCACATAGAGAAAAGCCAACCAAGAACCAAGAAATATGATGATGCCAAGAATGCAATGCTTTGAGATCTCAACGAACAATACGATCAAGCTACTCACTTGAGAGCCCCCCTTGATGGTACGACAATCTATCCTATAGCCTGGTCTCCCAACTAGCACACTGAAACTGGTAAAATAGAAAACCTATCAAGGACAAACATATACCTTGCGCATAGTCCACTTGAGCTAGATGATGACGATGTTGTCCTCCTCAAGATGGACCACCTTTCTTGATTGCGCCGGCTCAATGAAGACTAGTAGATTGCTCCCCCATACTCCACTATGAGTGAACCACTCTCCAGCACATTTTCACAAGTCCATTGCCACCATAATGGACGGCAAGCTTCAAGCATGATCTCTTCGTGATGCTCCACTTGAACTTGCACACCTCAAACTTCCATGGGTTGAATGAGATCTTCCTCTTAACGCAAGCTCATGGAAACACACCTGACCCCACATAGAACTCTCACGAAGACCATGGGTTAGTACACAAAGCGCAATGGACAATGCTTACCATACCATGGGGTCACTTGACCCCTCTCAGTACATCTTGTATGCTTTGTGTGTTGATCAACTTGATTCACTCTTTGACTTAGTCTTGATCAACCTTATGTCTTTATGACCAATATTTGGATAAAACCTTGAGTACCACCTTGGTCATCATATAAACTCCTTGAAACCAATAGACGTACTTCAAGAAGTGCCTATGGACAAATGCTTCGAATATAACACAAGGCAACCATTAGTCCATAGAGATTGTCATCAATTACCAAACCCACATATGGAGAAATATGCTCTAACATACGCCTTGCTGCTGGTCCATGTTCGAACGTGGGGACTGGCCCATGAGACCTTGCATGAACTGACGGTTAAGCTCAAACTGTTGGATCACTCTGGCCATATATACACGGGGGTGGGTTGGTGGCACACGACCACGGACAGTTGGTCTAACCATCCTGCTAAAATTTAACATGGATAGTTTAGCATAGCGTAATTGTAGGGGCATGGAATCATTCATGAAGTAACAAGCATAACAAAAGGGAAATGCGATAGATACTTCATAGTAGTCAAGTACAACATACTGATCCATATATAAGTTCGATTACAAACCAACGGTTACAAGTTAGAAATTTGACGATAACCTAGATCAACTAGGTGGCACGCAGGCAAGCGGTGGAGGGATACAACAACGGGACATAGCAATAATGCTACATCAACATCGGGGACAGCCACTGGAGCCAGGTAACTGACAGTGGCCTTGAACGGCAAATCTGGGGGCAGGATTCTGCAATCCATGAAGACTTTGATGCGGATATGGTGCCGAACGGGGAGCAGAGGTCCACGTGAAGGGGTACGACCTCCAACAACAGGCCACTCAAGACCTCGGGGTAGCTCTGTCCTGCGTGGGTAAAGTATGTATTCTGGATGTATTCTCGCGCTCACTGCTGGTAGCAACTGTGTCATAGCGTCTTAAAAACGAGTACGGGTAGTGTACAACTCAACAGCCAGAGCTCGAACAACACGATCCAGCGCGTTAATGTACTGAACCATAACCTATGGGTCGTAGCGACGACTCATGTAAGGGGTACAAACCTCGATGTAGGATTGGTCGTTACGTTGTCGCGTGTAAGGGGTGTAAGCAGCGATGTCAGATCCAGTCTCATCCTCAACGGGGACATACGGGGTGTATCTGAATCCAGTCTCCTCCAAGCGAGGGTACTCTCCACGAAGGCGGGTGATATCAGTATAGGCAGCATCATGAACTACCATATCAGCAGTCACCCCAACACTACAAAAGGTGTGCAGCTCAGTGCTGGAGATGTTCTATCGATCGAAGATACGAACCACAGCCTGGTACTGCTCCTGGTTGAACTCGTGGTAGTCCTCGTAAATAGTGTACTCGGGGTACCAGTGATATCCCAGCGTGGTCAAGAGGTCGACAAGAATGGCCGGGAACCCAGTCGCATCGATAGCCATAGTCACGCGTACAAGGTGTCTTGCGGGACGCATCTGTAACAAGGAAGGTCAAAGATATCAAAAGACAATGTCTGCAACATATTTGCAAAAGAATAGCAAAAGATAATCTAGCTCTTCGGGTTGATGTGATCATGAGAACCTAATGTTAGAGTTAGCAAAATCTTTAACCTGAAAGAGAAGAGAGATCAGAACCGAGAGTATAGAAAAGGAGTAAAATATCCTTGTAAGTGCATCTAGTGCCCCTTAGTGATTTTGGTGGTTTGAAGACTTATAGGTTAAGTATCTAATGTGTTCATGAGTGTACACAGGATCTATAAGTCACTGAGGAGTTTGCAATATTCGATGAATATCGACCCCTAAAAATGTATATCTTTGGCTAAAGAAATTGGTCTGAAGCTGAAGAACTGAATCGCGAACGAATTGCGATGAAATTGATATTCCTCACGATGAAATTGAAAATGAGGAATTCGGTGTGTCATGAAGAAAAACAATCTGAATATTTTGAAGCATGAAGATTTATTTCTGTCTGTTTTATTTTCTTCACTTTTGAGTCATAGGAACACCATACTGTTAAAGGGGGTCAAAGTTACACGTCGGAATGAATTTCCTCATGATGCTCAACCCAAGCCTAATCTTACCAAAAGCCTCAAGTGAGGAATATGAGAGACATGAGGACTCTCACAGTTGAGGGCCCCGACCGTTACCGCAACTCGCGCCACATCACTGATCTTATCCACACCAACGGTCATATCATTTAAGGGCATTAATGTCAAATCATGTCGGGATGCTCCCAGGCTATAAATAGCCGCCCCCCGCAACCATTAGCTGGTTGGCTGCTCCGTTGGAAACTGACACTTGTCATAAGAGCAACCCAAATTCCTCAGAGTCTTCGAGAGTAATTCATTAGTGAGGAAATACCCCAAACACCAAACCACAAATCGAAAACCAAGTGATTGAGCATCACTGAAGAAGTTGTTCCTGTGTGGGACTGAAGCCTTTTACCTTTGAGGACTGTGCTTCCTCCAGACGGTTAGGCGTCATGGTCTAGAGCAATCCAGCAATCAATTGTGGATCGCCAGGTGACCAAGTTTGTGAGGGTCTGGAAGTCTGCCCTGAAGACTTACCACGAGTGTTGGGCGAGGACTATGTGTTCTTAGCCCAAGGAGAATACGGTAGGGACTGTGTGTCCCGGGACTGTGTGTATTTTGGTTTCAATACCAAGCCGCTCCAAACCATATGTACAACTGTCATAGCAGTTGGAACTGGGTCATCAACCACTGTCTTCACTGTGAAACGGGTTCTATTTCTTCAACTCTTTAAATTTCTCATATTGTATGTTGATGATTTTCACTGTCACTATTTGAAGAATTTGCTGAAGACTTTCTCTGAAATTCCTCAACCCCAAATTCTTCACGCGAGTTAATCCTCATCTGTTTTCTCCATGCCTGCATACTGTGCAAACTATTTTTCATATTCTTCACCTTGAAAATTGTTGTAGTGATACTTTGCACTCATGATCCTTTGTTGTTTCCGTTGCAAGTTAGTCATCAGTGAGGAATTTCCTCAAAAGGAATTTTCTCAGTGATGAAATTCTAAAAATCTCCTATTCACCCCCCTCTAGTCGATATAACGCACTTTCAATTGGTATCAAAGCAAGGTACTCCCTTGTTTTGTGTGATTTTGGTTTAACCACCTGGAGTTTTAGTTATGTCGACTGTAGGCATGATCAAGGTTACTGCAGGATGTCCTACTTTTGAAGGAAAGGACTTTCCCTTGGGGAAGACCAAGATGCAGATGCATCTACAAGTTATTGACAACGATCTCTGGTATATTGTGGAACATGGCGTCCCTATTGTCACTGCTACTGTCTCTGCCGCTGATGTGAAGAAATTCAAGCAACTTGATTCTCAAGCGAAGAATATCATCTGTGGCCATCTGAGCAAGAGCCAGTATGGCAGAGTGAGTGCTTTGGGCTCAGCAAAACTTATCTGGGAAAGGTTGTCCAAAGTTAATGAAGGAGTATCAACCCAGTGTGATTCTCGTGTTGATGTTCTTCGCAATCTCTTCAATCGCTTCAAGAGGCTTGACAATGAAAGCTGCCAAGATACCTTTGATCGCCTCACTGACATATCAAATGAACTGCAAGCACTGGGAGCTCGAGACATTACTGATCACAAAGTTGTGAAGAAATTGCTAAGATCTTTGGATTCTACATTTGATACTTTAGTTCTGATGATTCAAGAGAGACCAGACTACAAGATGCTTGATCCAGCTGATATACTCGAAAGACTCAATACTCATGAATTCCAACAAGAAGAAAAGAGAGATCTATATGGACCAAGCTATTCTAGATCACGTGCACTGAAGGCCAAAGCAATTTCCTCATCTGAAGAAGAAGACAAGGATGGTAGCATTGGTGATCCTGAAGAGTTTGGACAGGAGCTTGCAATGCTCGTGAGGAAATTCCAGAAGTTTACACGACGTGGCCAGTTTCGTAAATCTTCAAGAAGAGATGTGAGGAAATCAGAATCTTCAAGAAAAGAACCTGCCACAAATGCAAGAAATCAGGTCACTACATTGCTGATTATCCTCGTTGGGGAAAGGAATCAAAGAAGAATAAATACAAGGATGAAAGTTCTGATGACTCGAAGAAAAAGAAGAAATCTTCAAAATCCTCATCCTCAAAGTCCTCATCGCACAAGAAGACTAGTTTCAGAAAGGCTCGGGCACTTATTGGCAAGGAAATGGATTCCGAGGCAGAATCCGAGGAATGTGATGAAGAGGAGGGTTTTGATGAAGACTCAGAATCTGGACAGGCTAACCTTGCACTTGCAACCACATTCATCAGCAAGTCAATCTTCAACCTTGAAGAAAATGATAACACCATCCACACTGATGACTATGCTGATGACTTCGCTCCAACCTATTTCTTCATGGCAAAAGGTTCAAAGGTACCAAATGATGCTTCCTCCTCTAATTCAAGTGACTGTGAACCTGATGATTATAAGAAACCCGGTTACAATAAACTTGCTATCATTTCCACTAAACAACAAACTGCCCTCGAAAAGCTGCAGAAACTTCTAGACAGAAGTGATGATCTGTTGAATGATGAAATGAATCTTACCCAAATCCTCACTGAAGATATGAAAAGTCTTCAATACAGATTTGATAATCTTCGAGATCGTCATGTTACACTCCTCACTGATCATGAGAAACTTTCCTATGAATTTCTTTAAAGGAAGCTTGATCTTGAGAAGCTAAGGATTTCTCATGACGATCTTCATATGGAAAATGATTCATTACTAGCTCAACAGATCAGTGCTGCCCAAGCTGAATTCATTCCTCCATGTCTTAAATGCATCGAACGTGAAACTGCTCATTCTTCACGAGAATCATCAAATGCTTCTATTGCTACAAATTCTTCAATTGCTCTTGTAGTGTCAAATTCCTCACTTGAGGAAACCACAAATGTCACTGATGAAAATGCAGGGTTGAAGGAATTGTATGTGACAGGCATATACAAAAGTCTCAAAGGACACTAAACCCTTTATGATGTGCTCAAAAAGCAGATCTTGAAGAGGAACCCGAGGAAAGAAGGAATTGCCTTTGAGAGGAAATTGAATGCTGATGGATCATATTGGAAACCTGAGCAGTATCCCAAAACCTCATGGGTTGCTGCTACTTGGTCTCCTTTTAATCCATCCAATCTAACAGGCTTTTCATGTGAATTATTCTATTCCTCAGATGAGTCATTTGACTCCAACTATAAACTGTTCAAAAATCAATCTGGTGAAGTATTTGCTCGATATGTTGGAACTAACTGCAGGAATGGGCCTCCCTTGAGGAAGACCTGGGTTCCCAAAAGTTGTCTTGAAAATCTTCAGGTAAATGTCCTCATGACACCACCTATGAAGAATTTGAACCCGAGATCAAATTCCTCACGAGGACCAAAGTCTTCAAGAGGATCAAAATCCTCAACTGGTCAAAACTATGCTCGTACCCATGCTAATGCTTCTAACATGCAGGGAAATTACAAGGAATATGAATATGAGCGTTATTCTTCAAATCATTATGTTCATAAATCCTCAAATAAGTTCTCTGCATATTCATTTGAGTACTTTAACCCCCCTACTGTTAAGAGAAGTGCAATAGCTTCAATGCCCCTTTCTCATATGGTGCTCACAGGATGATGAATGCTTTACCACCCCTTCAGATGTGGGTGGTGAAGAAATTGAACTAATCACTTCTGCAGGTCAGGTCTCCAGATGAAAATCATCATCTGAAGAATTTTCTGGAGACCTGAGGAAAACGCTTGATGTGACGCAAGCTAATATTGATGAAATAGAAATATTTCACACGTCCTTATAATTCTGTTTATGATGAAATTCTTATCTAATGAAATTGATATCATATTCTTCAAGTTTGAAGCATATGAGATGGTAAGCTGTACTAATTCATCTGCATGATGACAAACCCAAGAGTACTGAGTGGGTTCTTGATAGTGGCTGCGCACACCACATGACTGGTGACAAAAGCTTGCTGATGAATATGCCACTAACTCCATCACCCCTTAAGCAAATCACATATGCTGACAAAGGTAAAAGCAAGGTATTGGGACTTGGCAAAGTGGCTATTTCCAAGGATAGGCACATGGACAAAGTGATGCTTGTTAAATCCCTTGGATTTAACCTCATGTCAGTCTCAATGCTTTGTGATCTTGATATGATTGTTATCTTTGGAAGATATAGATGTGTTGTCATCATGGAATCTGATAGATCCAAAGTCTTCAAAGGTGTTAGAAGAGTGGATTTGTACATTATTGATTTCTCTATAGGTCCTCAACCAGCCACTTGCTTACTAGCAAAAACCTCAGAAGGGTGGCTGTGGCATCGAAGACTTGGTCATGCAGGCATGAGTAATTTGCACACGCTCGCGAAGAAGAAGCATGTCATCGGCATCGAATCAGTCAAATTCCTCAAGGACCACCTCTGCGGTGCTTGTGAGTCTGGGAAAATGACCAGATCCAAGCAACCCTCGAAGACTATCATGACCACTACTCGTCCATTTGAATTGCACCACATGGATCTATTTGGACCTACTCATTATGCCACTCTAACAAATGCAACATCTTTATATGGATTTGTCATAGTTGATGATTATTCCAAATACACATGGGTGCATATCATTTTATATAAAACTGAAGTGCAGGAAGTCTTCAAACAATTTTCTTCAAGGGCCTCGACGAACTTCGGCATCAAGATCAAACACATCAGGAGTGATAATGGAACAGAGTTCAAAAACACTGGTCTTGATAATTATCTTGATGAACTTGGTATTACTCACGAATTGTGTGCTCCTTATACTCCTCAACAGAATGATGTCGTCGAAGGGAAGAATAGGACTCTGGTTGAGACGGCAAGAACCATGTTTGAAGAATATCAGACTCCTCGTCGCTTTTGGCCTGAAGCAATTAACACTGCATGCCATATCATCAACAGGGTATATCTTCACAAATTCCTCAAGAAAACCTCATATGAACTCCTCACACACAAGAAACCAAATATAAGTTATTTCAAAGTCTTCGGTGCAAAATGCTGGATTAGAGATCCTCACCATAACTCAAAGTTTGCACCTAAGGCACATGAGGATTTTATGCTCGGTTATGGAAATGACTCGCACACCTACACAGTCTTGAACAACTATCACAACAAGGTTGTTGAGACTGTAGATGTGCGGTTCGATGAAACTAATGGCTCGCAAAGAGAGCAATTGCCTCGTGATCCAGATAAGTTGTCTCTTGAGGAAGCAATAAAGCTCAAAGCTACTGAAGACATTGTTCCCACTGAGGAAATTGATGAAGAAATCATTCCAAGCACTGATGAAAATCAAGAAGATGCTCCTGAGTAAATTGCTCCAGAACCAATTCCTCAGCCCAGACGAAATCCTCAACCAGCTCATCCGAGGATTGCAAATGAAGTAGAACTTGACAAAATCCTCGATGACATCAACGCGCCAGGTCCTCTCACTCACTCAAAAGCTTCACACTTAGTTAACTTTTGTGGGCATTTCTCCTTTGTGTCTATCACAGAACCTTCAAAAGTTGCTGAGGCTTTCATGGAACCGAAGTGGATCCAAGCCATGCAAGACGAACTTCTTCAATTCAAGTTGAATGACGTATGGGAGCTCGTCAAACGACCGGATCCTCGCAAGCACAATATCATCGGCACCAAGTGGATTTTCCGGAGCCAGCCTACAGGGGAGTCCGTCGTCCTGCGTATGTTTTTCAAAGAGCACTGGAGGAAAAAAATCTGACTTAGATGGCGACTCCCACCTCCCACCTCCCACCGCGGTGACCCAATGGCGATCTGGCACTCTAGCCGGCGTATTCTCCCTCCTCGCCGCTCCTCTGCTCAGGTGAACCCTCCCGACCCTCCTCACGTGGTCGTGCATGGCTTGCATGGGTGGCTCTACGTTGGATCTGGATTTTTCACATGGTTTGGCTTTCTCTGATGAGGTTTATCGTCACTCTCGTGCTATGGTGCATCCTATGAAGCACCGCCGCCCTTTCATCATGGTGGTTTCTTTTGGTTGTCATGTGTTCCGTCTCTCGACGGACACAGTCGCCGCAGCTCTCGAATCGGTGATTGGGGGATCGGCTATTGAGTTTCGTGTCTCTCAAGTGACAGACTCGGTTTTCTCCTTCAAAGTGTCATGCATGCAAGTCGGTTTTCATATTCTGGATTTACGCTCGTTCAAGTGCCCAAGTTTTAAGTGCTTTTTCCATCTATGGGGACATGGTGGTCCTAATTGGCGTCGGGAATTTTCTCTGTGGAAGAAGCAATGTGATGCTGAATGGATTATTGTAAGTCCTTCTAAGAGGAGAGCCTCATTAGGTCTGATGGCGATGCATTCCAGACCCCTAAAATCTTCTCTTAAATCTGGATCATCTGTTCGTAAGAAGCTCACATTCGCATCCCTCCAGCAATATGAAGTTTGCAAGGGTTACAGATGTTCTGTTTCCGACGACGAGCTACTCACGCTTGAACAGGCTGGTTATTCGGTGCCTTCTCCTGAACGTGTCATCATCTCGGCGCCACCGCCGGCAGAACTCCGGTGGACGACAGCCACGCCACATATTACGTTCGGCACCATTTCTCGCCAAGATTCATCCCCCGGATCTCCCGGCGATGATTTTCAAATTGCCAAATTAAACGGAACTTCTACCGTGCAACAAGGTGCTGCAGCTGATCCCGCCGAGATTCATGGTATTTTGAATTATGAGAATCACTTTTCGGTGGCAAGTTTGGATTCTGGGCCTATTTCCACGCTCATTAATGAGCCTGCTGAGGTTACCTCCTTCTCTCGGCCCGACCCTAATCCTAGGATGGATATTCCCTCCTCGCAGGAAGCCCATATGGCCTTTGATGAACTTATTAATGGCATGGTCGAGGATATCTTTTCTTGCTCAATTTGCAACGCTCGGGGCCATCTAGCTGCCAACTTCACGGCTTCGCCTGGATTCGCTGACAGCACTGTGGGCCACGCACGATCTAGAGGAGCCTCTTTTATGCGTAATAATTGTCTTACTTGGAACTGTAAGAGACCCACCACCTCCCCTGTCGCTGATATCTCGAGAACTGCTGATACTCTTGGTGAAACCGCAACGCCTGCACCACAGTTCCGTCCTGTCTCATCGCCGTCGCTTCCTCGAACTCCCTCCGAGACGCCGCCTGCCACTCCGCCACCGCCTCCCGCAATGGCCAACTTCGAGCTTGATCCTGAGTTCTTCCTCCCGCCTGGCCATAACATCATCGACGGAGGTCCGGATCGGCTGCCTAGGACCTACACCACGCCTGCGGTCCCCATCACCAGACGTCATGAGCGTTTCGTCATCGCTGACGTCCACCCAGAACCTCCGGCTGACAACGTGGTCCAGGTACGGCAAGAAGTTGCTGCTCTTCTTCTTCACCGAGGGTTACATGTTTGGTCTGCCCAGCCTTGGATTGAGGGCGTTGGATTGTTTGAACTCCGAGATGCGGCGGAAAGCTATGCTGCGGTCCACATGGTTCCGCAGGAAGTTGCTCATAACTCTGTTGTGCGCTTCCTGCGTCATGATCAGGGTGTTGGTTTCCGTGGACAAGAGGGTTTTCGTCATGGCTGCCTCATGATTCTGGGGTCCCCCTAGATTTCCGCAACACTGAAGATCTCCGGGCTGCTGTCAACACCTTCGGAGAGTTCCACCATTGGGTCAGTGATGATCCTTATTTGGTTCGCTCCATCGTGTTTGCTTCATTCCCAGATGACTGACTGGTCCCTCGCAGCACCAACTTTTTTGAATATGCTGCTTGGGGGGTGCCAAGGTCTCCTGGTCTGCGCCGGTTTACATCCTGGGAGCGGCGGCTGCCGAGATTCTGCCCAATGATGAGGATCCCATGCCCCTCAATGGCAACCCCCACCCGCTCCCTGGACACCTCGTCCATGACAATCTGCAATTTGCTCTGCCCCCGTATCATGCGTTGGGTCGGAATGCGGTGCCGCTGGCGCCTGAAGATCCAGTGGTTCCTGCTGCTGATGCCAGAGGTTGGGGACAGCCGCCTGTTGCTGCTGATGGAGGAGGATGGGAACCTGAAGCGGCCCCGGAAGCACCTGCTGCCGATCCTATTCAGGATCAAGAGTCTATGGTGATTGATCAACCGAGTCCTTCTTCTTCGGACTCGGTTCATGAGCTTGTGGACCTCGACCCTCAGCCGGAGGGTGACATGGAGGCGGAACCTGCTGATCAAGAACCCCTGGCCCCTCACCTGGAGGGGATAGTGGCTAACCCTGTTGCCCCTGATGCTGACATGCCACCGGCTGCCCAGGGCCACGATGTTGAGCCGGAGGAAGATGTGCCTGTGTTGGAGGAGGCGCATGATGACAATCCTCTGGCAATTGTCCTCTACAAACCCCCTCATATTCAGACTGACAAAATCTTTGTTGGGGCTGCAAGGGTTGTATATGGGCCTCCTCTGTCGCCAGTTATTTCCTAGGCTCGCACCTTCGATGCTCTCATGGGGGCTGCTACTGCTATGCACGTGCCTCGCCAACTACAGATGCCAATTCTGGAGCCCATTATGATCCCCAAGCGATCCTGGGCGGCAGCTTTCGACCCTGATGCTCCAGAACCACCACCATCAGAGCCTGCTAGTAGCTCTCTCTCCATGCAGGAGGTAATCCCTCTCAGTCCTTCTTCATCTGCAGAGGACTTATCTTTTCATTCTCCTGCTCCATCGAAGAAGGGGACCCGCAAGAAGGCCACTCCTGTCGTTGACTCCTCTGTCCGTCGTTGTACTCGCGGATCCATCAAGCGCGATGGCTTCAAACCAATCCTATAGGAGCTGCCTGCGCACGTCCCCAAGAAGAGGAAGCCCAAGGCCAAGCCAATGCCCTCTACATCGCAGGAGAGTGAGGATGTGCAAGTACCTCCTGCCACTCCTATCCCAGTGATTCAGGAGGTTGGGCAGTCACTAGGCATTGCCCCTGAGAAGCTAATGGTGGATCGACTTATGGAAGATCCTGCTGATTCCGCGCCATCGTCTGCTGATATTTAATCCACCTATGTTAAGTTGTTACGATACTGGCTCCATGTACTGTGAAACTTCTGCATGCTCTGTCTTTGGTTTTCTGAACCTTGGTCGCATTGGCTATTACATAGCCCTGCTTTTGCTATATATATATTCTGCAATGGGTAGTCGTTCTATGAGAAGTTGGCGTGTGCTATGTTGGAATGTGCGTGGCCTAAATTCGGACCATAGGCCACATGCGGTCCGTAACAAGATTGATGAGAGACTAGCTGCTGTGGTGTGCTTGCAGGAAACCAAAATGCAGTCAATCGAGTTTCGTACAGTCAAATGTTTCTGTCCCAAACGCTTTGATCAGTTTGCCTACTCTCCTTCCAGGGGTGCATCAGGGGGGCTTATCACCCTTTGGAGCTCTTCCATTCTTACTGGTCAATTAGTGGAATGCACTCCCTATGGTTTGATCATCTCTTTTACCTCAAATCACACTGGGGAATCATGGACTTTAGTGAATGTCTATGGTCCTTGTCAAGGTGAAGCCAGAGATCTTTTTGTTAGCTGGCTCTATAATCTTAATATTCCCACTGGGGCTAATTGGTTGCTTCTTGGAGATTTTAATTTCATTAGATCCCCTCACAACAGAAACCTTCCTGGGGCTGATGTAAATGACATGTTCATCTTCAATGAAATTATTGGGCATCTTGGATTGCTGGAACTACCCATTAAAGGCAGATCTTTCACTTGGTCCAATATGCAAGATTCCCCTCTTCTGGAGCAGCTTGACTGGTTTTTCACATCAGCCAACTGGATCTCCTCATATCCTCTTACACAAGTGCTACCCCTTGCAAAGACTGCTTCTGATCATGTTCCTTGTGTGGTCACTGTCAACACTTCCATCCCTAAATGCAACCTATTTCGCTTTGAGAACTACTGGGTTGAAATGGAGGGCTTCATGGAATGTGTTCAGCAATCCTGGCTCATTCCTTCAAGGAAAACCCACATTATTGCTGTCATTATGGATAAGATGAAGCATCTTAGGCAGGCTCTAAAAAAATGGCAGACTAATCTATCACAGTTAAAAACTTTTATTTTCAGATGTAACCAAGTTGTGTTGTGTTTGGATGAGCTTGAGGAGTTGAGGTCACTTTTCAGACCAGAAGCTAATTTCAGGAAAATTGTCAAATTACATTTGGATCATCTTCTGCATCTTCAGTGCTTATACTGGAAAAGGAGAGCCACTATCAGATTTGTTAAGGTTGGTGAGGAAAACAATAAATTCTTCCATGCTATGGCTACTGAGATATAGGAGGAATTCCATTGCATCTCTCAAGTTAAATGATGGTTCTGTCATATCTGATCATGATCAAATTGATGCATGCTTTTGGGCATCTTTTAAGGATAGAATGGGAACTTCTCTTGGCATTAACATGGCATTTGATTTACAATCCATGCTACATGAGGTGGAGGGTATAGATATTCTCACAGAACCTTTTTCTAAGTCTGAAATGGACAAGACTGTTTAGGATATGCCCATTGACAAAGCTCCAGGTCCTGATGGGTTCAATGGTCTTTTCTTCAAGAAATGCTGGCCCATTATCTCCCGTGAGTTTTATCAACTTGCTGCTGCTTTCCATACTGGTCAGGCTCGGCTTGAGAACATGAACTCATCTTATATTACTCTGATTCCTAAGAAGAGATCACGTAAACATGTGGGAGATTACAGACCAATATCACTTACTGGGATGGGTCTCAAATTTCTGTCCAAAATGATTGCTAAGAGGCTGCAGTTGCAGATTGTGAAGTGTCTTCACAAGAATCAGTATGGTTTTATCAAATCTAGGACCATTCAAGACTGTGTTGGATGGACCCTGGAGTACCTGCATCAATGCCATCAATCCAAGAAGCCTATAGTCATTCTCAAGCTGGATTTTGAAAAGGCATTTGATTCTGTGGAACATGAGTTCATTTTCCAGATCCTCAAGCACAAAGGCTTCAATGACAGATGGATACTTTGGGTCAAGCAGCTCCTAACTTCTGGCTCATCTTCAGTTCTGATCAATGGTGTGCCTGGAAAGAAGTTTATGTGCAAGAAAGGTGTCAGGCAGGGAGATCCAATGTGTCCACTGCTTTTTGCTATTGCTGCTGACTTTTTACAAACTCTGGTTAATCAACTACTAGTGGAGGGGCTGATTCAGCTGCCCATACCTTGTCATGATAAGGATTTCCCCATAGTGCAATATGCTGATGATACCCTTATCATCCTACCTGCTGACAAACCTCGGTTGTTGCAGTTCAAGAAAATGCTCTTACTTTTCTCCCAGTCCAGTGGATTACAGGTGAACTATCACAAATCTGCCCTTCTACCTGTTAACACTTCTCCTCAGCATCTACAGGATCTGGCAGACTCCATTGGTTGCAAAGTGGGATCTTTGCCCTTCACATACCTTGGCCTTCCTGTTGGGACAACTAAACCAAGAATCATTGATCTCATGTCACTGGTTGATAACATGGAAAGAAGACTCGATGCTAGTTCATCCTTTCTTGCTCAGGGGGGAAGGCTACAGTATTTAAACTTAGCACTGTCTTCTGTGCCTATCTTCTTTCTATGCAGTCTGGATATCCCACCAGGCATACTGAAGCAGCTGGAGAGAATTCAAAGGCAATGTCTATGGAGAAGAAATGGGAATGATCATGCACCCTCTCTTGCTGCCTGGCCTCTGGTGTGCAGGCCTAAAAATAAAGGGGGGCTAGGAATTATGAACCTAGCAGTCCAGAATGAAGCACTCCTGCTCAAGCATGTTGATAAATTCCTCAATTATGCTGATATCCCTTGGGTTCACTTGATTTGGAACACTTACTATCATGACATAGTACCTCAGGGAACTGCACTTTGTGGTTCTTTTTGGTGAAAGGATATCTGTAAACGGCTTGACAAATTCAGATCAGTTACATATGTTCTGCCGAACAAGGGTGACTCCTTCATGTTTTGGTCTGACTCCTGGTTGATTGGAAACTCCATTATGCCACTGGCTGCCAGATTCCAAAGACTGTTTTCTTTTGTGACTGATCCTTTCTGGACAGCTCAAGAGGTCTTTACAGCCTTTTATGATGATAGCATGCTCTCCATGTTTCACTTACCACTGTCTGCTCAAGCTTACCAGGAGCTGCTCTCGGTCCAATCTTTGCTTCAAGACCTGGATCTTGATCATCAGGTCTCTGATAGATGGGTATGGGGAAAGGATGCTAAGGCCTACACAGCTAAGAGTTACTATGCTCACATTCACAGCAGTATTACACCAAACCCTATACTCAACTGGATCTAGAGAAGTTGTTGTACCATGAAGATTAAGATGTTTGCATGGATGCTCATCATGGACAGGCTTAATACTCAAGACATGCTTGAACGGCGTCACTGGAATGTTCCCAACTCCAATCTCCGTGTTCTATGTCACGCTCGAGTCAAGGAAGACAGGGATCACTTATTCTTCAACTGTCTTTTCAGTACCAGGGTTTGGAATTACCTGCAGATCACATGGCAGGGTCCATCCATGTGGAGTGCTACTGTTGCTGCTAAAAGGGACTTCCATAACCCCTTCTTTGCTGAGGTGGTCTTCACTGCATGTTGGAACATCTGGACTATCATAAATACAAAGGTCTTCAACCAGGAGCAGCCAAAGTTCAGAAAATGGAGATACATAGAATTAAGGCTAGTTTCAGGGATGATCTCCTTAAATGGGTTTCCTTTTTGCCTCCTTGAGGTTTGTAGTCTTTGCTCCTCTTCCCCTTTGTACATTCTAATTTCCTCTTGTACATAATGATCTCATATATGGGAATAAAAGAAAAAAGGCTGTGGGGGGGGGGGGGTTTCCCTACAGTAGCCGGTCAAAAAAAAAAGTGGATTTTCCGAAACAAGCAAGATGAGGATGGTCAAGTGGTGAGGAATAAGGCACGACTTGTAGCCCAAGGCTACACACATGTTGAAGGAATTGATTTCGATGAAACTTTTGCACCTGTTGCTAGACTTGAAGCTATTCGAATACTACTTGCTTATGCTAATCATCATAACATCATCTTATATCAAATGGATGTGAAAAGTCCATTCCTCAATGGTAAGCTTGAGGAAGAAGTATATGTTGCTCAGCCCCCAGGTTTTGAGGATCCAAAGAATCCACACAAAGTCTTCAGACTCAAAAAGGCGCTCTATGGTCTCAAGCAAGCCCCTCGGGCGTGGTATGATACATTGAAGGAATCCTCATGAAGAAAGGCTTCAAACCTGGTTCACTCGATCCAACTCTTTTCACTAAATCCTATGATAATGAACTATTTGTGTGCCAGATATATGTCGATGACATCATATTTGGATGTACTGACAAACGTTACAGTGATGAATTTGCTTACATGATGAGTGAAGAATATCAGATGTCTATGATGGGGGAGCTGAAATTCTTCTTAGGTCTTCAAATTCGTCAACAACGCAACGGAATCTTCATATCACACGAGAAATACCTCAAGGATGTTCTGAGGAAATTCGACATGCATTAATGCAAAGGTGCCAAGACTCCAATGCCTACCAACGGCCACCTCTGCACTGACGAAAATGGTAAAGAATTCGATCAGCGGGTATATCGCTCCATGATTGGCTCTTTAATGTATTTGTGTGCATCTAGGCCAGATATAATGCTTAGTGTTTGCATGTGTGCACGTTTTCAAGCAAAACCGAAGGAATCACACCATAAGGTTGTGAAGCATATTCTTCGATACTTAGCTCACACACCAACACTAGGATTATGATACCCCAAGGGCTCAAATCTTCATCTTGTGGAATATTTTGATTCTGACTATGCTAGTGACCGTGTGGATCACAAGTCAACCTCTGGCACATGTCATTTCCTCGGAAGATCACTAGTCTGCTTGTCCTCAAAGAAGCAGAACTGCGTTTCACTCTCCACTGCCGAAGCTAAGTACATTGCTGCTGGTTCATGTTGTGCTCAATTGCTATGGATGAAGCAAACCCTCAAGGACTACGGCATCAACATGAAGAATGTGCCTCTCTACTGCGACAATGAGAGTGAAATCAAGATTGCATACAACCCAGTACAGCACTCGAAGACTAAGCACATCCAGATTCGTCATCATTTTCTTCGGGACCATGTCCTTAAGGGCAATATCCTCATCGATCATGTGAAGACTGACGATCAACTGGCAGATATCTTCACTAAGCCCTTGGACGAGAAAAGGTTTTCCAAGTTGCGGTGTGAGCTAAATATCTTAGAATCTTCAAATGTTTTGTAAAAACATGCACACATCCTAACACTTATGCAAAATTGATGACTTAGATGTGCAACACACGAAGAACCGATTTTCTTCAACTAATGAAGAATATCACTCTTAGTGTGAGGAAATCAACGAAGAAAATGATTCTGATGGCCCTACGACAATTGTACGCGGCGTCTGAAATCAACATTCTTATATGGTGGGTCACGCCACCACCCAACTTGAAATTCCTCAAGTTGAATATCTTCAAAGCTGAATTTCTTCAAAGTTGATTTTCTTCAGTGTAGTTGTTCTTCAAACTTGTCTTTCTTGAAAACTGAAATTCATCATCATGACGCTTTGTCACAAAATCCTCAAGTTAATCAAAATCTTCAAAAACACTTGATGATTTTCATTTGCCTAGATATATATATAGACTATGATTTCAAAGTCCTCAACAGCATTCACTTATAGCTATTTCTTCAATTTGATATTTCATCTAAGTGAATGTGATCGGACCCTACTTTCCCTCTATGCTACTCGCACCCAGTCTATTCAATTCTTCATATGCGTTCTACTTGAAACTTTGTTCAAAATCCTCACTGCGTCCTTGTCAGCTGATGATTTTGTAACAAAATCCTCAAATCTTCAAAAATGATTTTTATATTGTTACACAGTAACAGAACCCCACATCCCACGATCAGATAAGCACGATCTCCACCAATTTGAACGGTTGCTACACATGTCATGCGGAGACGAAAGGACAGGGGTAGTTCGGTCCGAAAGAATCGGCCAGACAGTTTTCACCTGGGCTATAAATATGTCATTACCCCCCTCCGATCAAAACTCTTCGTTCTCTCTCTCGACCTCCTCTCCGCTACAGCAAAGCCCTAGCGCCACCGCTAGAAGTCTCGTCACCGACGAGGAAAAGCTTGACTGCCTCGACCTCACCGTCGCCGAAATCACGCCGGAAACGGATCATCTTCATCCGCCGCCGCCGTAGCTGTCCTCTGTTACCGAGTTAGGGCACAGTGGACTCGCACCGAAGAGTATCTACTGCTGCTTCCTTCTCTGTTCTTCGTGCGCGCTATATAGGGTAAATAAAAACCCTATTTTTACAGCTCTTTCAATCTACTATTTTACCGTAGATTTGTGAAATCTGTTTTACCTCAAGTGTCTATCAGTCTCTATTCCTCAAACACTGCTTATTCCTGAACTCTTGATGAATTTCACTAAGCATCTAAAAGTCTTCACGAGATTCCTCAATTGCGCAAATTTTCGAATCTGTACAACTGTGGAACCCAAGATCAGAGTGCTTAGACAAATTCCTCAACCCACTGGTCAAATTCCTCAACTTTAAAATTTTCAATTTCACCAAATCTGAGAACGCATATGACCTCTCCAAATTCCTCGTAACTATACTCTGTTCATAGGTACAAAAATGTCAACTGATGAATCTCTAGGTTCTCATCAACTTAACTCATTTGCAACATTTCTTGAAGAAAATCTGCAAGTTTCATCAGAATCCTCAAGAGTTCAATCTCCTCAGCAAAAGCCTCTGCTGAAGAAAATGGAAGATGAAAGGAAGCAAAAGGGTGGCAAGAAGCTCGAGCAGAACACTGCCATTGATATCCCTGAGGATATATACTTGGAATACTGCACACCTGATGAGCAAGAGACAATGCCCAAGAGGAAGATAAGGCTTCAAAAGATAGAACGCCGGTGGGCTAAGGAGTGGAAAGAATACAGATTCGTCACTCCCAAGTACGTGAAGAAATTCGCTCTTAAGCCTCCTGGCAAACGGCTTCCTCTCGAGGATTATCAGGATGCACACCCCTCAAGTCTCAAGACAATTGATGACTATCCTGAGGAAAAGACAAAACATTTGTCAAAGCTTCAGAAGCAGGCAGAAGCTGTCGTGAGGAAAGTTAATGAAGAATCTGCTGCTGCTGCTACTGTCGCCACCTCCTCTGTAGCTGAAACTTTTGGCACGACCATTCCTCAAATGAAAGTCTGTGCCACCGAAACCAAAGGCTTCAAAGCCTTAGGAGAAAATGCCTCAGAAAGCTGCACCAGCATCCGCACCAAAACCCTCAGCACCACCAAAGGCTTCAAAGCCTGAACACAAGCAGATTGTGAAGCAACTGCCTACTGTCTCCAGCTCCTCTGTTCCTTCTGCAACAAGCTCTGAGACAAAGTCTTCACCAGCTCCAATGAAGACTAAGGTGACTGCTGGGAGAGGAACCAGACCAAGCCCTGGCAAAATCATCAAAGTCCCTTCTGCATCAGAAGGCAGTGATGAATATGATGATGAGACTCTGCAAGCCATCATCAGAAACAAGCAGGAGAGGGTGTCACAAGCTTCAGGCAGCGTCATTCCTCTGGCATGGACCCAAAAGTCCTCTTGGATTACATAAACATATGGTATGAGGACCCCAACACTTCTATTGATGATTTGAAGCTTCCCCCGGGCATCAGCCACATGGTGGCCACTTTCATCAACGAGGCCAAGTGGAAGGAGACACAAGCCAAACAAGCTAAGGCTGCGAAGCTGAAAAAGGAGAAAATCCCCAGACAGAATCTCCTCAACTTGACGTCTGATGCACTTGTGTCCACTCAGGCAGAATTGAAGACTTTAACTCACAAGTACACCAAGCTATCTGATCGTCAAAGTCTCAAGAACAATTTCATCAAATTTGTTACCGATGCAGTTGATGATTACAACAAGAAGGTTGCCCCTCCAGCAACAACACAGCAGACTGAGATTGAGGAACCACAAACTACCCCTGCTGAGGAAATCCCTCAAGAAAGCTGTGCTGATGATCCGGCTTGTGAGGAAATCACCAAGGAAAAGCCAGCTGATGCCTCTGCTTCAGCTGAAGAAACTGCTCCAGCTGATGCTTCTAAGCCAGCTGATGACTCTGTTCTAGCTGAAGAAACTGCTTCAGCTGAGGAAACTGCCAGGACGGATATGACTCCGACTCCTGAAGAGAAAGTGTCTTCACCAAAATCTTCAAAGGTGAAGAAAATGACTCCGTCTGCATCAGACGTGAATAAAACAAGGGCTGCTGAAAAGGAAGCTAAGAAGAGAAAAGTTTCCTCCACAAACGAATCAACTAAGGCCAAGCGCCTCAAATCTCTTGATGAAAATGCTCCTTTGGATCATGTGCCTCTCAACATTGCTCCATTTTATGAGATGACTCCCTTCGACATCGAAGACAAGGAGCACATGACTGATGAGGAAATGAAAAATGTTGTGTCTGAGGAACATAATGATGAGGAAATTCGGATTGATGAAAGTCCTCAGACCTTTATTCCTCCCGAAGAACCTGCTCAAGAATCAGCTAAACTAGCTGATGAATTTGGCTCCTCCACCAAGCAAACCCCTCATGCTGAGGAAAACCAAGGAGAAAATCCTGAGCCTGAAGAAAATCCAAACCTTGAGCAAAACCCTCAACCTGAGGCTCACGATGAAGAGATTCCTCCTCCTGAGCAAAATCCTCAACCAGAGGCTCAAGTTGATGACATTCCTCAACCAGAGCAAGATCCTCAGCCTGAAGCACAAGCAGATGAAATTCCTCATCCTGAGGAACATGTTGAAGAAAATGCCCCTACACCAAATTCAGAGAATGCTCTAGTCGTCATCAATCCAGAAACTGCGATGATTGTCTCCCCTCAAGGGAAGAAGCAAAACCTTCAACCGATGCAGCGTCAGCCATTCTCCAAGCGGCCAAAGTTTCAAAAGGAATCCTTCTTTGAGGAACGCATGTATTTCATCGGAGAAAATCCTTATGACAAGCCTCGCATCAGGCACCTGAAGTTTTGGACCAGGACTCAGCTCAACTACTATGCGTCTGTGTTGTGTGGAAGAAACAAGATTTTTCAGCACATGCATATTCCTCATGTTGAGCTTGAAGAAATTTCGTGCTTTCCCCCAGTCCTCAACGTTCTTCATGAAGCAGGACTGCTCCCTATGTGCTCTGATATCTGTGATTGGAACAACGACATTGTTCTTTAATTCTATGCAACTCTGCACATCTTTGGAGATCCAACAGATATCAACACCTGGGTGCTAGATTGGATGACGCAGCACACACACTTCAAGGCCCCTGCAAATGAGCTGCTGCAAGAACTTCCTGTGTCAATTCCTTCAGAGCAGGCCGTGAAGATGTATGATGAACGGGAGTTGCCGAACAAGCTGATGGAAGTCCTCATGAAGCCTTTGGCCAAGGGGCAACCACCAAGAACAATCTTCCTGGTCCATGAGCTGAAGTATGAACCCAGGACTGTTTATAGAATCCTCTGCACTGTTCTTGCGCCAATCAAGGGTCATGGTGATGAAGAAGACGTTGTAGGCATCATGAAGAATATCCTCTTCAACATCATCCATGGCATTCCCATCAACATTCATGATTTCTTTTTGAGGACTCTGGCGGAAAATGCTATGTCCCCTTTTGACCTGAAGATTTACGCTCCATGGATCATGAGATTCATCAGACAAAGGTCAAGCATCAACTATCACGCTGATTTCAATAATCACCAAGGATATATGCCTCCCTTAAGGGTCAACAAGAAGACTTTCGAGCCTGTTGAAGGAAAAGGCAAGTCTGTGATTGATGAAGGCAGTCGGCCCCTTGATGGCCAGTTCCGAGAGCCAGATGCATATTCCTCATGGGATGATACTGAAACCCATCCACCAAGTCTTGTTGCTCCAACGGTGATGAATACCAAAGAGCTTCTCCTCAGTCTTCACCAAAAGGTTGATCGAAATCACAAGTGGGTCAAACGTCAGTTCGACGCCATTGTGAAAACCCTCAATGAGACTCAAAATGCCGTGAAGCTTAATCATCATTATCTTCATGAGGTTTTTGATCGCACCTGGGCCACACTGGCTCATTTGAAGACTCCAGCAGAACTTGAAGAATTGGAGTTTACGCAGAACTTCGACTGGTCATGGCCACCAAAGAAGAAATTCAGGCCAATTCCAGTTCCAGACCTTGAGGACAGTTCGTTTTCTTCATTCCGCACTGTTGAATCAGATGAAGACCAACAAGACACTGCCACTGGTCCAAGGAGGAAGTCTGCTCCCAAGAATCCTCACGCGTCTTCCTCAACTGCCAAGAAGTGAAAGTCTTCACCCTGAGTGTCGAAGGAAAGGTAGAGAGTCAAGGCGTCACCCTAAGAGGAGAGCAATACCCTCGGGCAACATTGTCGCGGTGCAAATGCGTAGAGCTTTCACTCAATCTTCCCTACCTCTCATGTCGTGGGATAGGACACCACAACAGGGACCCACCAAGCACACCAAATCATTTCAATCCGGCTTAGGGTGAGGCTGCCAACCGCCGGTGACAACTTCGACAGGACCACTCGCCACATTACATCTCGCCACCCCAATGGCCGAATCACATCGCTAACACCTATTGCCACGTTGCCCGCCGATGAGTCGCCCGTGCAGCCTCACCATGTAGGGACGCCACCCGACATCCAAGACTGATCCACCACCGTTGCCATGACAAAACAGGTCATGAAACCACAGTTGCCATGACAAAACAGGTCATGAAACCACATATATAGACAGAGACCACACACAGGTGTAGCTGTCGTGACGTAGCAACACATGGCCTCGACCAACCAACACCAATGTTGATCCATGTGCAGAGTAACACAAACATAAGTGACGGTTCCAGCTAGATCCAATGCCTAATTCGTCTAAGGGAGCAGATCATCAAGGTCAACTAGCACCATCGCTAGGGCGGCCCTCAATGGGCCACCAACATCGTTGGCGACCTTCATGAGTCGGATCTGGTCCAACCCTCAAGGCTCGTCGCCACCCCAACCCTAGATCTACCCCCGTCAATCGTCGGCCACACGCACGTCACCATTGCCAACCGCCTGCTTCAGTTAGACTAAAGCCCCTGCCCCACGCCGGTGGGGAGTCATCTTGGGCCACCACACCAAAATTGTTGGAGTTGTCGTCTCGCACACATGCATACCAACTATTGCCATCCTACCACCTCGTTGGGGGGGCGCCACAACCAACACCAAATCAATATCAAAGACAATGGTGTCACATTTACAAATGTTCAAAAAAAGATCAACACATCCATAAAACATTAGTCTATGTTGTCACAAAATTTCAAATCAAAATTTAAAACATTGCTCGAGGTACGAAATAACAAATTTTACACTGAATAAAACATAACATAAGTTGGGCTTTAGATTTTAACCATTACCACATGATGTCAAGATTTTCATTTTTACATCTCACGCAACGTTTTGAAATTTTATATGAAATTTTGTGACAACACATATCTGTGTTGTGTCAGTGTGCTAGATTTTTTTTCTCAGATTTTATGAAACATTTTAAAAATGTAATATGACTGTGGTGCACCTGTAGCACCAGTGCACCAGATACATTACCAGCGGTAGAAACTAGCACCAAGCAACATTACCAGCGGTAGAAACTAGCACCAAGCAGCTGGTGTCCGAGGATTGGCATAAAAGACACCTCAGAAAGTTGGCAATGGCATTACAACTCACACCATTAGCTTTATGCAACACGACTGTAAATTCCAGTATTTGGTGCGAGGAAATTATTTCATAATTATCTGGTTCGCCAAAGATCTGTTCTCAAAGCAGTCACTGCAGGACCAGGAAACACCGAAAGAAATTCCAGAGTGGGAGCCAGCTAGCCCAAACTAGGCATCACGACCTCCTACATGATCCATGCCACAATGGTTGCAAAACAGTTCAATTTCCTTGCGCTTCCACTGGTCATCTACTGAATCCGAATGAATGTGTAGTGACCCTATATCCGGGACTTCTTCAATACCTTCAGCAGGCTGAGAAGGAGAGGAACCCTATTATAATTTCATCAATCTCCAGAAAATGAGGACGGCCTGGGTAAAAAAAAATACCTGCAGGAATTCTAGAAGGCACCACGCAAGGTAATTTATGATCATAACGAGGCAAAACAGCTTGCCTGCCCAAGCTCCACATGTGAGGTATCTACAGCATTACGGAAACACAACGCCAGTGACTTCCTTTTGTGTTTGCATGCAAAACCATGGTGGTATTGCCCACACTTTGAAAAGTAGAATTAAAATCATTATATAGAATATAGAAAATATATACAGAGTTAGCCCTTTGACAGACAATATATGTAAGGACAGGTGGCAATCCAAAGGAAAAATCTGCTATCTTCAGTTACAACTACTCTGCAATGAGTGACAAAAGATGAATTTACAGTCCGTGTTCTGCCGATACTCACCGGGGAAGATGATCTAGCAAATTAGTGTTTGATGACTGCATTGCACGATCGTAGACGATCTCCGTTCTTTTCGCAACATCATCCCAACTATAGAGTTTTTTCATCTACAATGCACATTAAATTTGAATAAGCCCAAGACAACTTGCACGCCAATTTTCTACTAAAGGAAAAGCTGGTGCAGTAAGGTCAGCCAGGTGCATAGAATCAAAACTCACCCGGCGATGCATAATTTGGGGATCTATACCAGGCAGTATGTCGATAGCTTGCCTGACAGCCCGTACCATATCTTCTGGATCTGGTTCTGCAAGTACTATCATGTCATCTGGTAGAACCTGAAAAGGAGTAATTTCTCTGCAAATTGTCCAACTAGCTGAAATTTATGGCTCTCTACAAAAGAAACTTTGAAATCATAGAAGGGCATACCTCTGGAACCCCTCCGACTCTAGTGCTTACAGTCAAAAGCCCACAGCTTGCTGCTTCCAGAATGGCTATGCAAAATGCTTCTGTAAGCGAACTACAATAGCAAAGGTTAAGTTTCATGTCTCAGTATTTGCTATAGTTAATTGCATAACTGTCATAAACAAGGTTAACTTATCCACCTTCTAGTTTAATATTAGGATTATGTAAGTGAAAAGAAAACGAAACCAAAAGCTCTTTTCTTTCTGTTTGCATTAGATCCATGAAATATATACGTACTTATAATTTCACAAGAAACATTCTCACAACATCAGTATGTTTTATCAAGAGTCAATTAATCTGCTGGTGTCACAAGTTGGCATGAATGTTCACTTTGGTGCTACAAGTTGTGGGGTACATCAAAGTGGTGAATTAACTTGGCTCGATTGTGCATGTACGGTGGTTTTTTCAGTTTCATACGAACCAGGCGCTGACTAAGCAAGCCAGCGTGGCATGAGCTTTTACAAATAAGTCCGGCTTGGCTGTACAGGATGGCGTTTCTTTTTACGGTTATGACCTGTTTGTCTCGCCTCGATCTCTCGTCTTATTTCTCTTCTCTCGATCGTGTGAAGACGGCGGCGAACTGGAGGACGTCGTTGACTGGCGGTGTCGAGACAGCCCCTGTATACGGTAAGCACGGCTTCCAGTTTCTCCATACACCGCCCTTTGTCTCTCGTAGGCAGCCATGTATATGTATACGGACCTGTATATGTACTTGTAATGTGTGATGCCTTGTATTGATTCAGTCTAGAAACTCCCGATAGCAGACACAGTAACACAATGCCTTGCCTGATATTACGAGAACGACATAGCCATGCCGTTGTGGGTGACTTCCTGCCTCCCGCCCGCCTCCTGAACTGAAGATCGCCGTACACTTGTTGCTCTGGGCTTATCCTCCTGGTTGTGTTCCATCGACTTTTTGCTCTTGATTGCCTGAGTGCACAAGCGGGGTCCTCCTTTATTTTTTTCATGTGTGCTTGTAATCTGTGATGTGTTGTAGGCGCCCTTTGTATCATTTAACTTATCTGAATTTTTGGACAGTTGTTAACTGAAGATATGGACACTAGTTAACTGAATTTTTTGACACTTGCTAACTGAATTTTTTCGACACTTGTTAACTGAATTTTTTCGACGTCGACGATGGAGCCCCGCCTGCCGCTCATGTGGACCAGGAGGAGCGGAGATAAGTCGTATTCGACCTCGTCGCTGGGGTCGGTGGTGGCTGTTGCGTTCTTTGCCATTGTCGACATGTTCGGTGCGCGGCGGGCGATCAACTTCAGGGTGGTAGACTGAATTGTTTCGACACTTGTTAACTGAATTTTTTTGACACTTGTTAACTGAAGATTTGGACAGTTGTTAACTGAATATTTAAACAAGTTAACTGAATATGGATGAACACACTATGTACGTTGTGCTCTGTTCAACTTTAATAACTGAATATTTAAACAGGTTAATTGAATATGGGTGAACACACTATGTAGGCTGTGCTCTGTTCAGATTTAACATGACTGGAAACTAGCTCTTTGCAGTATGTTTCGAACTGAATATTAATTGTAATGGAGTGCTCATTGTTAACTGAATATGTTTGTGCATGTTTATCTGAATTATTTTGGCGCTACATGCATTGTAGGTGATTTTGATGGACTGTTCACTGTTGAGATTCATCACAAGGGATTTTTTTATGGAGCTGGCAGCAACAGGACCTACATGGACTATGAAATTATTGGTTTGACAGTTGTGATAGTGAACATGGTCTATATTGTGGATTGAAGATTTTCTTAAGCAGCTGGGGTATGACAGAGATAGTGGACAACATGATGTGTTCTGGTGTTAGGCATATGTACCAGAATTTCCACGAGTTACACAAGGGGGAACAATTAAAGAACAATATTTGGGCAATTGCAAGAGCCATAAACAATCCTACGTACATCAAAGCCATGGAAAATATGAAGGCAGACAGTGTGGGCGCATATAAATGGGTTAAGAAATGGCCTCCAAGGACTTGGATTAAAGCCTTTTTAATCCGTTTCCAAAATGTGACATCCTCCTAAATAACATGTCTGAAGTATTTAACAGGTTAGTTTGTAATATACTAATGAGCTTCAATTGTAATATGCCTATTTCAGTTTGTATTCTTCTATTAGTGAACTAACATGTATGTTTCTTCTTATGTCAGTTGGATATTGTCAGCAAGAGAGCTACCAATTTTATCCATGGTGGACAACATAAACAACAAGATAACAGCAAGGTTGTACAGCAAGCAGAAGGGAGTGGTCCTAGAAAGGAAATGGAGTGGTAGGTGCCCCAAAATTAAGGAGAAAGTTGACAAATTTACTGATTGGGCTGCTAACTGCATGGTATTTGGAGCTGGTCAAAAGGTTTTCAAAGTGGTCTCAGTGAACCATTCCTACATTGTGGACTTGAACATGGAAACTTGTGACTGCAAAAGATGGAACTTGTCAGGAATTCCATGTCATCATGCAATAGCTTGTGCTAGAGAGGAAAGAATTGATCCTACAACTCTAGTGCACAAGTGCTATTCTGTAGATACTTACAAAAAGCTTATGGATTGAACATAAAGCCAGTGAGAGACAAAGATCATTGGAGAAAGATGGATGGAGTTGATGTACATCCACCTGTGTACATAAAGGTCATGGGTAGGCCAAGGAGGAACAGAAAGAAAGATCCAGAGGAGAAGCAAATGAAAGACGGAGGGAAGAGACTAACAAAGCTTGGTGTGTCCATGCACTGCTCTTTATGTGGAAGAGCAGATCACAACAAGAAAGGGCACAACAAGTGAGAGGAGAACAATAGAGATGCACCTAAGCCTGTAGAAGATGATGGACAGGATGATGATGCACATGATTATGATGATTCTTCAATCATTTCAGTAAGTTGAAAGCAAATAATATTACTGCAATGTTTTCAGAATTTTAGTCCCTGCCTAGTAGACTAGACACTTTGTTTGCACTCTTTTCAGAACATAATGCCACACACAGTGCACACACACATGGATCCTACTCAAACACGAGGGTCAATGGTGTTTCTCATGCAACAAATGGTAAGAATTTTGTTTTTGTTCAAAACTGAATATTCTCAATTCACATCAAAACTGTATCTGAAAATTGCTACATTGTTTCATATACTTAGGAGAGGAGAGCATATGTGCCAGTTATGGATCTTGGACCTCTTCCAGAATCTTCTTTTGTTGCAAATGCTAGAGATACCATACCCCCTCCCAGGGTTACAACTACTATGGCAACAGGCAGGGTTAGAAGAAGAGGAGTGACAGAAGACATTCCTGAAGATGTTCCGGAAGCAAGCTACCAGGCAACTGAAAATGCAAGAGGGAGAAAGAGGAGACCAACTGGAACAGGAAGGGGAAATGTCACAGGAGTAGGCAGAGTACCTGGGAGAGGAGTATAGAGAGGAAATGTGAGAGTGACTAGAACAGGTAGTGGCAGAGGGACCGGGAGAGGTAACACTGGAGGAAGGACAGGACCAGGAGCTAGGTTGTGGAACATCATGTTTCCACCAGATGAACCAAGATCATATGTGCAAGCTGAGGAGTTCCCAGTGGCACAAAATGCACCTCAAGAGGAGTGGCCTGATGATTTTCAGACCTTGTAGACCAAGCTGCATATCTAATTAGTTCATGAATGAACTGAAATGCAATCAAGTTCATGTATGAACTTTTGTAATCTGCGTTATTAGAACTAAATTACCCCTTAGCTTAAGATGAAACATGTCATGAGCTGAACATATGTTTTGCTTGGATGTTTAAATGAACATGTATGAGTTTGTTATATGCTTTTGAAGATGACCAGTGTTGATACCTCTGAATGTGCTCTGTATGGTTTCTCTGAAACTGATTTTTTCAAAAATTTACTTCATTTAGTATTTGAACTCTTGCTGTGCACTTTCTGATACAAACCTTGCTGTGGAGTTTCTCATAGAAATTAGTCAAGCTGCAACAGATTTAACAGTACATGATGAAATGATCAAATGTATCACTTTGTTTAGCAACTATGCATAGATATATGTAATGTTCAGTGATGTTTCACATCTGAATTTTGGACAGTTGTTAACTGAATTTTTCGACACTTGCTAACTGAATTTTTCGACACTTATTAACTGAAATTTTCGACACTTGCTAACTGAAGATTTCGACACTTGTTAACTGAAGGTGGTTTCGGTAAAAGCTCATGCCATGCTGGCTTGCTTAGTCAGCGCCTGGTTCATATCAAACTGAGAAAAGCACCGTACATGCACAATCAAGCCAAGTTTTTTCACCACTTTGATGTACCCCACAACTTGTAGCACCAAAGTGAACATTCATGCCAAATTGTGACACCAACAGTCTAATTGACTCTTTTATTAAATGATATTCTACACATATGTTTGAAGAACCAGAGGCTCACAGGAACAATTCAATAATCTGGTACAAATATGACCAACTGCAGAAGAGGTCCAACAGATCCAAAGCGGCTCAAAATATCTGTTCAAGGAGAGCGCTAATCATTTCAAACATCCCAATACAACAATTTTAGCTACTCTGTTAATGATAGTGATCATTGCCACATACGCCTTGTGTTTTTAGAATTCATTGGACAGTTTGATAAAAGCAACTTCCTTTGTCACAACAAAGAAACTTAAAACTGGAACCTGACAAGACTATCTCAACACACCAGAGCATGCAATAGTCGATGATAAAGTAGACATACAGTAAGAACAGAGAAGGTCACATATATAACCAACAATCTAGATATTTTGAACACAAAAGAATGAAAACTCAGAAAGGTACCTGTTAAGAAATATATGACCAGATATCAGAACAGATCGTACTTGAGCATGAGGTACAGCCCCTAACATCTCAACTCTATCCTGAAGGGAGAACTTCTCTCTCATCTCTTCAAGTCGCACTCGTTTTGGACCATCACCTCCAACAATAAAGCGAACCTGACAAATCCATAGATTTACTAACTGAGGGAACATAATCCACAATAACTCCAAAAACAATATAGAGTAAGAAAGTAAAGATGCAAGATGATAACATACGAACCAAAACATTCTATCAAGCTGAACTGTAAGGCAACTTATTATATGTATCAGACCAGAAAGGATGACAGTGATGAAAATAGTATGTCTATATGCTGAATTACGAACTTGTTCCACCTTAGAACATACATACAGTTAACCTTTTCTTATTCCATGCATGGCTCATGCAAAGAGTGCTGTAGTTACTAACCCACCTTTGGAAATAGACGGCATACTTCTGGAATGACTTCAACAAGAAGGTCAGCACCTTTTCGATATACCAATCTACTTATCACAACAATAATGATTTCATCACAGCTTAAGCGGTTGGAGGGAGTAAACATTGCAGTATCCACTGCATTAGGAACCATGAAAACTTTGTCCGGGGATATCCCTGACCTCAAGACAGTGTTCTCTTTGCTTGTGTGAGACACACATATGGCCTGATCAATATCTGCAAGAGTAAACTGCAGCACCTTATTCATGTGAATGCTCCCAACATCAGCAAAACCATAAAGCGAGTGGTCTGTGAAGACAACTTTGTACCCCATCGTCCTAGCATGCATCAACGCTTCGTGGCACAGTGTTGAAAAGGCCTGATGTCCATGCACAACAGATATCCTCTCACGAATAAGAATGGTCCTTATGATTGGAAATGTCATGAATAATGTAGGTAGTGTATTCTGCATCAGGAATGGCCTCCACGGCACATAATAAACCTTCAAGCCACCAGTAACATATCGTACTCCAGAACGTTTTCCATATGCATGTGTCATGACAACAACCTATAAAATAACAAATTGAATTCGCTCAAAAAGTTTGTACAACCCAGAAATAGTAGCATAAAGTTACTTTGTACAGACTTATGCCCATTGTGTTCAAAAGAAGGTAAGGTCTCCAAAGCAATACATCCTCAAACAGAAAGTCCGAAAATCCCGTAAAAATGATGCATTCATGCAGAGTAATGAGAATGGACAAATGAAATGCATCACCAGTAGCTTATCTTACATTCTCCAACCATAAATGATGAAAGCAATAAATAGTTTATTCGGGAAAGACCTTATGGCCAAGCTTAAGGAGGCACTGCGATAGATAATAGATGTGGCTTTCCACACCGCCAAAGTTTGGGAAGAAAAAGTCAGACACCATCAAAATCCTGTGCTTTCTGCTTTGCCCATCCATTGCGTGTGAGATCTGAAATAGCAAAAGCCATGTAGAGTATCATATAACCGATTCAGTAAAGGAAAAGAGAGTATACACAACGCAAGCCAGTGAACTTTAAATCAGACTCATATTGTCATATTGTCCATATCGACACACCAGCCTCCTTTTTTGACACACCACGCCTAATCACTAGCGTAATTGAGAAAAAATGAACATGAAAAGGCTTTAAATTACAATAATTTTAAACATGAAAAGGTTTTAAATTACAATAATTTTGAACATGAAAAGATGTGGAATATCTAATGTTTATTGCCAACCAAAATAAATACTGGTTTGGCTGCACAATCTAGGAGATAGGTGGAGAAGGCGGAGGTTGTGCTCACCGGTGATGTGACGAGTACATGAAAGAAGAGGAGGATGCGGTGATGTGGATCTGGAGCGACGAGCTCATCAGTGTGGTGTCGGATGAAGACAGATAAGCAAAGGGTGGTGGAAGAGGATGAGGGGGCTGGCTAACCTTGGCCGACGGAGGAGGAGGAAGGCAACCGCCGGCCCGTCGCCGTCGCCGTCGCCGGAACGGACAGGAGCTTGGATGGGTTGTTCTGGCCCGGGGAATAAGCGGGGATCCCTGGTTACCCGGGAGAAATGCGTTTGGCACCGCACCACCGAGTAATGTGACCATTCTGCAAGATCAGAGCCGTCCGGAGCTCATCGGACGGTGGGCCTTTTTCGAGCGCTGTTAAAAAGGTTTTAACCAAAACCCTGGCACGAACCGCAAGCCCACCCCGGCCCAAAGGGAGAGGCGGCGCCGGTCCAAGCCCCCAGCCATGTCGCCGCAGCTCCTCCGTCGCTTCCCCTCCGCTGGCGCCCACCTCTGCCGCTACCAGGGGCACGGACACCGCCATCGCCGCCTCAGCTAGGCGTCGGAGGCGGCGGGAAGCTCCGGCTGGCGGCAGCAGCACGAGGAGGAGAGCAAGGCGATCAAGGTGTCGATGTGGAACTGCCACGTCCCCCAGAACGTCAACGTTTGTCGCGTCGCCCGGCGCGTCTCCGCCGCGCTCCGCGCTGCCGGCGTCCGCGGCGCGCTCTCCATCACCGCCTTCAGGACGTCCTCCAGCTCTCCCACGCTGCGCAGGAGACGCTCGTCGCCACCGGCGTCGTCATCTCCCACGTCCCAAGCAGTTGCGTCTTCCCGTCCCATCTCATTTCCGTTACATTCCCTTCTGTCTGTGCAATTCTCTATTAAGCTTTGTTTGGTACAAGAGTATTTAAGAAGTTTTGGGAGGAGGGGATTTGGGAGGATTCGGTGAATCCCTCCCTTTCACCCAATCCTCTCAAATCCCCCGAATCCTTAAACCCCCTACATACCTTTATTATTTGGTACACAAGGATTGATACATAGGGTTTGCAATATTATTATGCTATAATTAAAAATGTAATTTTTACTACTTCAAAAGCTCACAGAAGAAATGTATTTGCAACAAAGGCGCACGCAACTAGATTAGGCAAAACAACAGCTCATATAATTTGTTACAAGTACTATCAACGATTCAAATGAAAACGATGCATGCATACATGCCTCGGTCCAAATGAAAATATGACACATTCCACGGTCCAAATGAAAAATATAAGATGTTCGATCAACGAAAGTCAACTGTTCATCACAACATGAACACATGGATCATTTGAGACGCAACTTCTACTACCACACATGTAGTCAACTAAACTCTATACACAATTGCCGAGTACTGCTACAATACTATGCTAAGTTGCTAACATTATCATATCATTTTGTAGCCATGGTAACATTTCATTTTTTTTGTTTTTGTTTTTGTTTTTATTTCTCTATGACTCAAAGGGGTTTCAAATTTTCGGTCAACGACCACTTCTTTTTCGTGTCCGCTCTGTATTTTCTCTGTGTCTGTTTCCGGTAGTATCTGTTTCTGTATTCATTTCTGGAGTTTGTATATTTGTTTCCGCTTCCGCAATCTAGGTCAAGCCTATTTAGTAAAAACAATTTCCAGAAATAATAACTATGTTTTCGTAAAATGATCTAGTACTAAGAACCAAAAATTGATTAGCTTAAGCAAGTGCAGAATGAAAATGAAAATGGAGTTCTGTTCATAAAACTAGATATTATAAAATGAAAATGAAGAAGCACGGTAGCGCTCTCTTCGTATTCGGCGGCAGAATTGAGAAAGATCTCACGGATCCCAGCATTGGGCCTAATAGCATATCTCAACCTATGTCCAGAAACCCACTGAATCTGCAAATCTGACAAGAAATCATCTGTCTCTGTGTACAGGGAAGATGAAAAGGTGTACATGTCCCTTGTTCTTGTCCAGAAATCCATCGATCTGCGTGGGGATACAACAACCTGTGCGAGGCCATAAATTAAACTAGAACCAAAATAATACCCCCAACCCATGACACTAGGGAACAAACAGTGCTCCAGATCGATGGATTCTGTCAGACAAAACCACACTCTCTTGCTTCTAGTCCAGAACTTTGGGATTTTTTATTTTAGTTGATAGATAAAACTAAGCATTGTTCATGTGCAAAAGTTCATCCAGGGACCTTGATTTACTGTCAATGTAAAAGCTCATCCAGAAACAACTTAATTTCTGTTAACATTCACTCATATCCAAATTCAAATCAATGGACTTGTTCTCACAAGAGCCGGGTTCCGCTGATTTTCAGGAGAGGAGAGGGATGGCCATGGAGGCAGCCAGTCTCATCCACGGACCCAGTAAACTGCTGCAGATAGGAGCCATGGCCGCTGGGTGCAGGATGAGGAGCAAGAAGAGCCAGTCCTAGGGTTTGCAGGGGAGGGAATGGAGAAGTGGAGAAATCACCTCGGGAATAACCGGCGGAGGAGGACGTTGACGCTCTAGCGGCGACGGGGCGGTGAAGATCCGGCGGCGGGGCGCCTCCTCTCAGTGGCGGCGGGGGCTTCGCTTTGCCCGTCCCGTTCCGACGACGGCGGTGCGACGAGGAGGCTGCGGCCGACGGCGACGCGACGAGGAGGACGCTGCTGTCGACGGCGACGCGAGCATATGATTGATACTTATACGTCAGTAATGTATACCAGAACGGCGGTGGTTGCAACGAAAGAAAAAAATCATAATCTTTAATAAACTTATATTTTCTTTATGGACTGCGTTTTGATTATTATATGCATTCCCTAAAGACAATTTATATCCATCGACACGTAGGTTATATGTTTTTGATGTATGTGTCCTAACTTGTGTATCTATATTAGTTTTGTAGTTTTCACGTTTTCATAGTCAGTCATTATAGTTTTATGAGAGACACAAACAAAGTTAAATTTAATTTTGTAACAAACATATCAAACATCATATCCGGCAAGGCGTGCATATCGGTTCACACAGCAACAGCATGCATGCAAGCTAACATCGTCCGCATGATGACTCGGAGATATTTTCCACTCCTCAAACTCAATCAATTGATATCCTAGTATAGTTCATTTATTGTCATATATAACATGTAGGAGGTGCTTGTTTCAGCTTTTTCGTCCGTCATCTATTTACGACGTAAACAAAAAGTGTTAGGGGCATTTGGTTGTGTTTGTCCGTAATCAACTCCCTTCGTAATCACGTCCACGCTAGCTAAAGGTTGATACCCCCCACCCATAAGGGTTCCCTCATAGCATCTTCAGCCGTTCTGTGACGCCCTCGGTTTAATCGTACGCTAATCATATACGCAAATGCGTACGATCAAACTCAATGACTCATGAGAAGATATCACAACACAACTCTAGACACAAATAAAACATACAAGCTTCATATTACAAGCCAGGGGCCTCGAGGGCTAGAATACAGAAGCTCGATAAACACTCGAGTCAGCGGAAGCAACAATATATGAGTACAGACATTAAACATGGAGTGCCTTAGAGAAGGCTAGCACAAAAGATACACGATCGAAGGAGGCGAGGCCTCCTGCCTGGGAACCTCCTAAACTACTCCTGGTCTTCAGCGACCTCCACGCAGCAACAGGCTCCGTCGGGATAGCAGTCGTCGTCGGCGGGATACTCCATCTCCTGGGCTCCATCACCTGATCGCAGCAACGGATCAAGGGGACAAAGGGGGAGCAAAGCAACGATGAATACTCATTCAAAGTACTCGCAAGACTTATATCAGAACTATACTAAGTATGCAACAGTATCAAAGGAAGGGGTTTATATGTGGACTGACTTCAGCAATGCGAGAAAGAGAAGGAAAGCCTAGTCCTATCGAAGACTAGCATCTTCAGGGGGTCTTGCAGCAATAGACGAGAGTAGAACAGGAACACAAATAAAAGTCATAGTGTTGCAGCAATAATAATATGAGGTCACGCCCAGAGATCCTTCCTCGACTCCCTGCGAGGAAGCAATCCCAGGGCAAACATTCCAGTTAAGTAACAGTTGTAGTATTGAGGAAAGTTGTATGGGAAACAAAAAAATTCCTACGCACACGAATACCTATCATGGTGATGTCCATCTACGAGTGGAGATTAGATCTATATACCTTTGTAGATCGCTCAGCGGGGAGCGTTAAGAAACGCGATTGATGTAGTGGAACGTCTTCATCTCCCTCGAACCGTCCCACGAACCGTCCCGCGATCCGTCCCACGATTCGTTCCGATCTAGCGCCGAACGGACGTCACCTCCGCGTTCAGCACACGTACAGCTCGACGATGATCTCGGCCTTCTTGATCCAGCAAGCAAGGCGGAGAAGTAGATGAGTTCTCCGGCAGCGTGACGGCGCTCCGGTGGTGGTGATGATCTACTCCTGCACGGCTCCGCCCGAGCTCCGCAGAAATCCGATCTAGAGGTAAAACTGTGTGGTATAGGCTAGAGTTGCACGTGGCAAAGTTGTGTCTCAAAAGGCCCTAAACCACCACTATATATAGGAGGGAGGGGGAGGGGCTAGCCTTGAGGCACAAGGCCTCAAGGTGCGCCGCCCGCCGGAAGGAGGACTCCTCCTCCAATTCGGTTTGGGAAGGAGGAGTCCTCCTCTTCCTTCCCACCTCCCTCTTTCCTTTTTCTTTTTCTTTTCTTTTGGTATTTTCTTATGTGGCGCCATAGCCCTCTTGGGCTGACTCCACCAGCCCAATAAGGACTTGTGGCGCCACCCTAGGGCCTTGGGCTCACTTCCGAGTGGGTGGGCCCCTCCCGGTAAACACCCGGAACCCATTCGTCACTCCCGGTACACTGCCGGAATTGCTCGAAACTTTCCGTTGACCAAATGAAACCATCCTATATATCAATCTTCGTTTCCGGACCATTCCGGAAACCCTCGTGACGTATGTGATCTCATCCGGGACTCCGAACAACATTCGGTAACCACATATATAACTCAACTATACTAAAACATCATCAAACCTTAAGTGTGCACACCCTACGGGTTTGAGAACTATGTAGACATGACCCGAGGCACTCCTCGGTCAATATCCAATAGCGGGACCTGGATGCCCATATTGGATCCTACATATTATCCAAAGATCTTATCGGTTGAATCTCGGTGTCAAGGATTCATATAATCACGTATGTCATTCCCTTTGTCCTTCGGTATGTTACTTGCTCGAGATTCGATCGTCGGTATCCGCATACCTATTCCAATCTCGTTACCGGCAAGTCTCTTTACTCGTTCCGTAATACAAGATCTCGTGACTTACACTTAGTCACATTGCTTGCAAGGCTTGTGTGTGATGTTGTATTACAGAGTGGGCCCCGATATACCTCTCCGTCACACGGAGTGACAAATCCCAGTCTTGATCCAAACTAACTCAACGGACACCTTTGGAGATACCTATAGAGCACCTTTATAGTCACCCAGTTACGTTGCGACATTTGATGCACACAAGGTATTCCTCCGGTGCCAGTGAGTTATATGATCTCATGGTCATAGGAATAAATACTTGACACGCATAAAACAATAGCAATAAAATGACACGATCAATATGCTACATTTATAGTTTGGGTCTAGTCCATCACATGATTCTCCTAATGATGTGATCCAGTTATCAAGCAAGAACACTTGCACATAGTCAGAAAACCTTGATTATCCTTGATCAACTGGCTAGCCAACTAGAGGCTTGCTAGGGACATTGTTTTGTCTATGTATCCACACATGTATCTATGTTTTCATTCAATACAATTAGCATGGATAATAAACGATTATCTTTAAACAGGAAATATAATAATAACTATTTATCATTGCCTCTAGGGCATATTTCCAACAGTCTCCCACTTGCACTAGAGTCAATAATCTAGTCCTCACATCGCCATGCGATTTACATTGTAATAAATCTAACACCCATACATTTCTAGTGTTGATCATGTTTTGCATGTGGAAGAGGTTTAGTCAGTGGGTGTGCTACATTCAGATCCGTGTGCACTTTGCAAATATAGTCGTGGATGAGGTTGAAGCGTCATTTGATGTGTGTGGTCTTCTTGTGAAACATTGGTTCCTTTGCTAAGGCAATGGCACCAGTGTTGTCACAAAACAGAGTTATTGGATTTAGTGCGCTCGGCACAACTCCAAGATCCGTCATGAACTGCTTCAGCGAGACACCCTCCTTTGCTGCCTCCGAGGCAACCATGTACTCCGCTTCACATGTAGACTCTGCTACGACGCTTTGCTTGGAACCGCACCAGCTTACCGCACCCCCGTTAAGAATAAATATGTATCCGTCTTGCGACTTAGAGTCATCTGGATCGGTGTCGAAGCTTGCGTCGACGTAACCCTTTACGACGAGCTCTTTGTCACCTCGATAAACGAGAAACATTTCCTTAGTCCTTTTCAGGTACTTCAGAATATTCTTGACCGCCATCCAGTGATCCACTCCTGGATTACTCTGAAACCTGCCTGCCATACTTATGGCCAAGCTAACGTGTGGTCTAGTGCACAACATTGCATGCATGATAGAACCTATGGCTGAAGCATAGGGGACGGAACTCATTTGTTCTCTATCTTCTGTAGTTGCTGGGCATTGAGTCTTACTCAATTTTATACCTTGTAACACTGGCAAGAACCCTTTCTTGGACTGATCCATTTTGAACTTCTTCAAAACTTTATCAAGGTATGTGCTTTGTGAAAGTCCTATCAGGCGTCTCGATTTATCCCTATAGATCTTAATGCCTAGAATGTAAGCAGCTTCTCCTAGGTCCTTCATAGAGAAACTTTTATTCAAGTAATCCTTTATGCTCTCCAAAAAAACTTCACGTTGTTTCCAATCAGCAATATGTCATCCACATATAGTATTAGAAATGCCACATAGCTCCCACTCACTTTCTTGTAAATACAAGATTCGCCAACCACTTGTATAAACCCAAATGCTTTGATCACATCATCAAAGCGCTTATTCCAACTCCAAGATGATTGCACCAGTCCATAAATGGATCGCTGGAGCTTGCATACTTTGTTAGCATTCTTTGGATCGACAAAACCTTTGGGTTGCATCATATACAACTCTTCCTTAAGAAAACCGTTAAGGAACGCTGTTTTGACATCCATCTACCAGATTTCATAATCGAAAAATGCAGCTATTGCTAACATGATTCAGACGGACTTAAGCATCGCTACCGGTGAGAACGTCTCATCATAGTCAACTCCTTGAACTTATGAAAAAACCTTTGCCACAAGCCGAGCTTTATAAACGGTCACATTACCGTCCGCGTCCGTCTTCTTCTTAAAAATCCATTTGTTCTGAATAGCCTTGCGGCCTTCAGGTAGTACTTCCAAAGTCCACACTTTGTTTTCGTACATAGATCCTATCTCGGACTTCATGGCCTCCGGCCATTTGTTGGAATCCGGGCCCACCATTGCTTCTTCATAATTTGCAGGTTCATTGTTGTCTAACAACATAATTGATAAGATGGGATTATCGTACCACTCAGGAGTAGTACGCGATCTTGTCGACCTGCGAGGTCCGATAGGAACTTGATCTGAAGTTTCATGATCATCATCATCAACTTGCTCCTCAACCGTCATCGCAACGACACGGGTTTCCCCTTGCCCTGCGCCACAATCTGGAGGGACTAGAGGTTCGACAACCTCATCAAGTTCTATCTTCCTCCCACTCAATTCTTTCAAGAGAAACTCCTTCTCAAGAAAAGCTCTATTTTTAGCAACAAACACTTTGCCCTCGGATTTGAGATAGAAGGTGTACCCAACTGTCTCCTTTGGGTATCCTATGAAGACGCACTTTTCCGCTTTGGGTTCCACCTTTTCAGGCTGAAGCTTTTTGACATAAGCATCACATCCCCAAACTTTAAGAAACGACAACTTTGGTCTTTTGCCATACCACAGTTCGTATGGTGTCGTCTCAACGGATTTTGATGGTGCCCTATTTAAAGTGAATGCAGCTGTCTCTAATGCCTAACCCCAAAACGATAACGACAAATCAGTAAGAGACATCATAGATCGCACCATTTCTAACAAAGTACGATTACGACGTTCGAACACACCATTACGCTGTGGTGTTCCACACGGTGTCAATTGTGAAACAATTCCACATTGTCTTAAGTGAGCACCAAACTCCAAACTCAGATATTCACCCCCACGATCAGACCGTAGGAACTTGATCTTCTTGTTATGATGATTTTCAACTTCACTCTCAAACGTTTCAGACTTGCGCTTCATCAAGTAGACATAACCATATCTACTCAAATCATCAGTGAAGGTGATAAAATAACGATATCCACCTCGCGCCTCCACACTCATCGGACTGCACACATCGGTATGTACGATTTCCAACAAGTCACTTGCACGCTCCATTGTTCTGGAGAACGGAGTCTTAGTCATCTTGCCCATGAGGCATGGTTCGCGCGTGTCAAGTGAATCAAACTCAAGTGACTCCAAAAGTCCATCGGAATGGAGTTTCTTCATACGCTTTACATCAATATGACATAAGCGGCAGTGCCACAAAAACATGGCGCTGTCATTGTTAACTCTAACTCTTTTGGTCTCAATGTTATGTATATGTGTATCATCGCTATCTAGATTCAATATGAACAATCCTCTCACATTGGGTGCATGACCATAAAAGATACTACTCATAGAAATAGAACAACCATTATTCTCTGACTTAAACGAGTAACCGTCTCGCAATAAATAAGATCCAGCTATAATGTTCATGCTTAACGCAGACACTAAATAACAATTTTTTAAGTTCATAACTAATCCTGATGGTAACTGAAGTGAAACTGTACCGACGGCGATTGCATCAACCTTGGAACCATTTCCCATGCGCATCGTCACTTCATCCTTCGCCACCCTTCGTTTATTCCGCAGTTCCTGTTTCGAGTTGCAAATATGAGAAACAGAACCGGTATCGAATACTCAGGCACTACTACGAGAGTTGGTTAAGTACACATCAATAACATGTATATCGAATATACCTGATTTTTCCTTGGCCGCCTTCTTATTAGCCAAATACTTGGGGCAGTTGCGCTTCTAGTGACCCAGTCCCTTGCAATAATAACACTCTGTTTCAGGCTTAGGCCCATCCTTGGGTTTCTTCGTCGGATTGGCAACATGTTTGCCGCTCTTCTTGGAGTTACCCTTCTTGCCTTTGCCGTTTCTCTTGAAACTAGTGGTCTTATTGACCATCAACACTTGATGCTCTTTCCGGAGTTCTGACTCAGCGACTTTCAGCATCACGAATAACTCACCGGGTGACTTGTTCATACCTTGCATGTTATAGTACAACACAAAGCTCTTGTAGCTTGGTGGCAGTGATTGAAGAATTCTGTCAGTGATAGCCTCTTGCGGGAGTTCAATCCCCAGCTCAGCTAGACGGTTTGAGTATCCAGACATTTTGAGCACATGTTCAGTGACAGACGAATTCTCCTCCATCTTGCAAGCATAGAATTTATCGGAGGTCTCATACCTCTCGATCTGGGCATTCTTCTGAAAGATAAACTTCAACTCCTGGAACATCTCATATGCTCCATGACGCTCAAAGCAACGTTGAAGTCCCGGCTCTAAGCCATACAAGATTGCACATTGAACTACTGAGCAGTCCTCCTTATGTGTTAACCAGGCGTTCTTAACATCTCGGTCAGCCATAGTGGGTGGTTCATCTCCTAGCACAACATTAAGGACATAATCCTTCTTCCTAGATTGTAGGAGCAACTTAAGATTATGAGCCCAGTCTACAAAGTTGCTTCCATCATCTTTCAACTTAGCTTTCTCTAGGAAAGTATTAAAATTCAGGGTGACAGTTGCGTGAGCCATTGATCTACAACACAAATATTGCAAAGTGGACTTAGACTAGGTTAAGATAATTAGAGTTTAATAATCAAATTACTAATAAACTCCCACTCAAAAAGTACATCTCTCTAGTCATTTGAGTGGTACATGATTGATACGTCTCAAACGTATCTATAATTTTTGATGGTTCCATGCTGTTATCTTGTCATCTTTGGATGTTTTATGTACCTTTTATATCTTTTTTGGGACTAACTTATTAATTCATTGCCAAGTGCCAGTTCCTGTTTTTTCTGTGTTTTTGGCTTTTTTCAGATCTGATTTTGGAACGGAGTCCAAACGGAATAAAATCCCCGAAATAATTTTTTCCCGAACGGAAGAAGATCAGGGGACTTGTGGGCCAAACCAGGAGAGCTACAGGGATCCCACAAGCCCTGTAGCCGCCACCAGGGGGCGGCTAGCAGGCTTGTGGCCTCCCCGGCGCCCCTGACCTAGCTCCTTCGCCTATATATTTCCTAAAATACAGGAAAAAAAATCAGGGAATCCACGAAAACACTTTTCCGCCGCCGCAAGCTTCCGTTTCCGCGAGATCTCATGTGGAGACCCTTTCCGGTGCCCTGCCGGAGGGGACTTTGGAGCTGGAGGGCTTCTACATCAACATCATCGCCCCTCCAATGACTCGTGAGTAGTTCACTTCAGACCTACGGGTCCGTAGTTAGTAGCTAGATGTCTTCTTCTCTCTCTTGGATCTTCAATACAAAGTTCTCCATGATCTTCATGGAGATCTATCCGATGTAATCCTCTTTGGCGGTGTGTTTGTCGAGATCCTATGAATTGTGGATTTGTGATCAGATTATCTATGATATATATTTGAGTCTTTGCTGATTTATTATATGCGTGATTTGATATCCTTGTAAGTCTCTCCGAGTCTTGGGTTTTGTTTGGCCAACTAGATCTATGATTCTTGCAATGGGAGAAGTGCTTGGTTTTGGGTTCTTACCGTGTGGTGACCTTTCCCAGTGACAGTAGGGGCAGCAAGGCACACATCGTGTAGTTGCCATCAAGGGTAACAAGGTGGGCTTTGTCGTAGATATGAGATTGTCCATCTACATCATGTCCTCTTGCTTAAGGCGTTACTCTGTTCTTTTGGACTTAATACACTAGATGCATGCTGGATAGCGATCGACGTGTGGAGTAATAGTAGTAGATGCAGAAAGTATCGGTCTACTTGTTTTGGACGTGATGCATATAGATATAATCATTGCCATAGATGACGTCATGATCGACTTTGCGCGGTTCTATCAATTGCTCGACAGTAATTTGTTCACCCACCGTCTATTTGCTTTCATGAGAGAAGCCACTAGTAAACACTACGGCCCCTGGGTCTATTCACACCTATCGTTTCCACTTTTGCTTTTACTTCGCTTTGTTACTTTGTTGCTTTCAGTTCTCACTTGACAAACAATCTATAAGGGATTGACAACCCCTTCATAGCGTTGGGAGCAAGCTTTTGTGTTTGTGCAGGCACTTGTGATACTCCTTCACTAGATCGATACCTTGGTTCTCAAAACTGAGGGAAATACTTACCACCACTGCGCTACATCACCCTTTCCGCTTCGAGGGAACACCAACGCAAGGCTCCAAGGCCACGGGGGAAATCCTTTGCATATTTGCCTAGGAAGTCCCTTAAGGCGTAGCCGTAGCAGAAGGATTCCTGGTGCCGTTGCTGAGGAGTATCAAGACAAGAACAGTCTCCCGTCAGCATGTTTCTGGCGCCATTGGAAGGTCTTTTGTTGCAGTAGCAGAAGTATTTCTGGCGCCGTTGCCGGGGAAGGAGAGATCTATCCAAGTAGGTCTCACAAACTCATTTCGTGCATTTACTTTTTTGCCAGTTGCCTCTCGTTTTCCTCTCCCCCACTTCACATTCGCCGTTTTCATTTGCCTTTCTCCTTTGCCGCTTTCTTTTGCCTTTTTGCTGTTTTCCTTTGCCGGTTTTCTTGCTTGCTTGTGTGCTTGCTTTTTTGTTGAAGTCATCATGGCTGAAAACACCAAACTTTGCGACTTCTCGAGCACTAATAATAATGATTTTATTAGTACTCCGATTGCTCCCGCCACTAGTGCGGAATCGTATGAAATCAACGCAGCTTTGCTGAATCTTGTTATGAAAGAGCAATTCTCTGGCCTTCCTAGTGAAGATGCCGCATCCCATCTCAATACCTTCATTGAGCTTTGTGATATGCAAAAGAAAAGAGATGTGGATAATGACGTGATTAAGTTGAAGCTTTTTTCCTTTCTCGTTGCGAGATCGCGCAAAAACTTGGTTTTCTTCTTTGCCTAAAAATAGTATCGATTCTTGGGATAAGTGCAAAGATGCTTACATATCCAAGTATTTTCCGCCGTCTAAGATCATCTCCTTACGTAACGATATCATGAATTTCAAGCAACTTGATCATGAACACGTTGCACAATCTTGGGAGAGGATGAAGCTTATGATTAGAAATTGTCCCGCTCATGGCTTGAGTTTGTGGATGATTATACAAATCTTTTACGATGGCTTGAATTTTGCTTCTCGCAATATCTTGGACTCCGCCTCAGGTGGAACGTTCATGGAAATCACGTTAGGAGACGCTACAAAACTCCTAGATAATAGCATGACCCACTACTCTCAGTGGCACACTGAAAGGTCACCTGCTAACAAAAAGGTACACGCTATAGAAGAAATTAACTTGCTTAGTGCTAAGATGGACGAGTTGATGAATTTGGTTGCTAGTAGAAACGCTACTGTAGATCCTAATGACATGTCACTATCTTCCTTGATTGAGAGTAGCAACGCTACACTACTAGGAAAACGGTTTTTAACAACGGTATATGTGGTCGTTAAAGGTTGAATTGTGGTCGTTAAAGGTCATTAACGACCACAATTTTCTGGTCGTAGTAGGCTCCGTCGTTAAAAGTATAACGACCACATACCTTTAGTGGTCGTTATTCTTGTAACGGCGGGATGGTGTGCGGTCGTAAATCCAACGGAAACAACGACCACAATTGTAGTATTGACGACCACATTTGTGGTCGCTAATAATATCATCATGCTGACCAAAGTATCATTGCCGACCACTCTTTTCACACTTCGATATCCTTCAAAACCACTTATATTTAGTATAATTTTCCGTTCAGCGATCACTTCATGCATCATCCAATATTTCAATATTAACACCCACATTATAATAGAAACCAAGGAATATGAATTGAAAGGATCATAACCTCTTTTATTAATAGAAATACCAATATTCTGACATACAATTCTGAAATTAAAGATTTGAGTCAAAAACACTCCTTATATGACCAATGTACTTCATCATACCTATTTAGAAACCAAGACAACTATAAAACATCATATATATTAATCTTCAGTCAAGGTACACTTCTTTGCCTAAATGGATATCATTTTCCATCAGCGATTACAATGCCTCCTCATGCTTCTATGTACTATGATGGACTGATCCCTAATTCTTTTATGTACTAAGACGGACCATCAGTCCTACAAAATGTTGAGTAGTTTATGAAAGTCAGCCCATGTAAATAAATTGCCACAAATTATACTCAAATATAAGAACAACTTACTTGATAAGGTGGCTTGTAAGAACTAACACTTACTGATCTACGAGACACAATACGCTTAATTTTTGACACTTCTTACACCATGCCACTGGACTTTTCTTCAAGAACTTGTCTCGCTTGCTCACAAGCTTGTAATTTAGAAACCAATGAAGCCTTACATAATGCTGGTCCTCGCAAATTTCTTTCTCTTATTCCCACATATATATCTGGAGATAAAATACCATTGGCAAATTACTAACCAAAAACACTCTCTAGAACAACCAATATAATTGTTCATAAGTACCCCAAAAAATAAGTAACAACCAATCAATATTTTCTATTTACTCGTGAGACACCATCACAAGTCATTATCATCCTTCACCAATGCCTTGTGATATTTCTTTTACGGTGGACCATCCGTTCTAGAAAATATATTAACGATTTATAAGTCAGTACATATACAGGAGATAGAACATAGGATACTATCATAAAGGAACAAATTTGCACTTGAATTCTTCTATAATCCTTATCATTATGCGACAAAGACAAACTATTTCAAGCAAAGATAAACTCGAATGTTTCTTGTCTAATTCGAGCAAAACTTGAGTTATTTTATTTCTCAGGAAAAAATGAAAAAAATTAGTTGTTGTTATATACGCAACTAATTTTTTAATAGATATACCCAACAAATTAACATCAAAAATTATTATCATCTGCTTAAAAAAACTACCGTTCTTCTTTAAAGGAACTACCATTCTGCTTAAAAGAAAAACTTACAATTGCCTCGCCCTCGAGCATGGGAACTCCACGATGGACCATGTATTGCGCGTCTACAATGGCAATCACGGGATTCTACCAAATTAAATGAAAAGAGAAAAAATTATACATCAAGGAATACATGACTATATATAGCACATGATATATTTTCACGTGTTGTTGGTCAATAATTAGGCAATGCATACATGGACACATCTCCAGATGTAGGCGTCAATAGGCCATCCATGAACGTGGTCATTCTGAAACTCCAACTCGTTAACTCTTCTTTTCAGCTCACACAACCCGAAATTATCAATCATGTATAGGTTAACAATAATCAACAGCCAAACACATTGTCCTCACTTTAGTCCAGGCAAGTCAAAAAATGTCTTTCTGCTAGGAAGTGTACGCACATACCTAGATCAGTGGCACACACATCTACAAGCATCCCTTCACAAGACTGATGCCTTAACCTCCAAAAACCAGCATCCATGTTCATATCTTCACTTTCAAATTGAAAAATCTCAAACAAAAATGGGAGTGAAGAATTCGCACATCCTGACAATGCTCGTCCCCAATACATGTCCCCAATAGATAATTACCTGCAACACGTCATCCTTTGCACATCCCTGCAATGCTCGTCCCCAATATTTGTCCAGTTCTTGGCATGCCAGAGACTACAACCCGAATTGAACCTCAGTTTTTCAAATTGAGCTGCAGCTGTACTCTTTCTCCTGCCTAGATGATTCCCGCATCGTATCAGCTGCCGCCTGCCCCTCCCATCTGACGACCTAAACCAAGAACCGCTGAAGAAACCATTAGCGATCCCCTCAAAATACACCAACTATGGCCGATGCGGTAGCAGCACTAAACTCATCACCAAGCTAGATCCGACCAACACCGTAGTAGCATTGATGTCATCACTAAACTAGATCCGATGGATGCGGTAGAGAACTGACCTCAGCGTTGATCCTATGGACCCGTTGTGCTGCTCGTCGAGCACCCGACCATGGGATGAAGCCTTCTTCTCCAATCGGACGACCTCGGTAGCGAGCGCATCTGGCTCGACGACCTGCAACAAGGAGGGGAGCGGACGACGGGGCCATGCGGCGTTCATGGCGATGGCGGCGGCATCCTGTGTGGAGCGACTCGATCTGGGAGGGGATACGACACCGTGGTGTACCAGGACGCGAGACTATAGGGATACTTGGACGTGATTGTTATTTATCTTTCTGTTATCTCCCTCATTTATAAGGATGCTAATAACTCTAAAAATATCTAATGTATAAACTAACGACGGCCATATATCCACTGTTGTTGGGGGAGGTTTAGTGGGGTTAATTTGAATGTGGGACTAGCTCATCGTACTAATAACAACCAAGACACATTAGTTGTTGGTCGTTATTGGCTTAATTCCTATTAGTGCTAGTTTGGACGTGAATTTTGTTGGTAGGAACAATTTTGGAAACAACAATGCTTTTAGAGGAAACTATGTTCCTAGGCCTTTTCCTAGTAACTCCTGTAACAATTATGGCAATTCCTACAACAACACTTAAGGAAATCACAACAAATTACCCTCTGATTTAGAGAGTAATATCAAAGAGTTCGTCAACTCTCAACAAATTTTCAATGCGTCCATAGAGGAAAAAATACTCAAAATTAACGATTTGGCTAAGAGCATTGATAGGATGTCTTGTGATATTGATGCTTTGAAAGTTAGATGTGCTCCTCCCAAGGTCAACTTGGATGAAACTTTGAAAGCTATGCGTGTCTCCATGAATGAGAACAAAGAAAGAACCGCCCAAATTCGCGCTAGGCATCAATGGTTTAAAAGGGTGCGTTCTAGTGATGCAAATCACGAAGATCTTAAAGTGCTTGGTGTGTCTCCTCTTGAATCTTTGTTTTAGCATGTCAAACCTATTGATGAAGGGGCTGGATATGAATCCACTTTGGTTGAAAAATGCCCCAATGATTCGGAGTCCACCCATCTTGATGATAAAGGTGTGGAGAGTGTAGTAGAAGAAATCAAAATTTTGGGTAGTAATGAAACTCCCACTTTGGATTTCAAGAAATTCAATTATGATAATTGCACCTTGTTTGAATGCATTTATTTGATGCAATCTATTGCAAACACTCCACATGCTTATAGCCAAAGCAAAGCCTTTACCGCGCATATCGTAGATGCTATGATGAAATCTCTTGAAGAGAAGCTCGAACTAGAAGTCTCTATACTTAGAAAACTTCATGATGAGTGGGAACCTACTATCAAAATCAAGATCAAAAAACTATGAGTGCAATGCTTTGTGTGATTTGGGTGCTAGTGTTTCCGCGATTCCAAAGTCTTTATGTGATATTCTTGGTTTTCATGAGATTGAAGAGTGTTATCTTAATTTGCATCTTGCGGATTCTACTGTCAAGAAACCCATGGGAAGGATCGATGATGTTCTTATTGTTGCAAATAAGAACTATGTACCCGTGGATTTCATTGTACTTGACATAGATTGCAATCCTTCATGTCCCATCATTCTTGGTAGACCTTTCCTAAGGACTATTGGTGCTATCAGCGATATGAAGGAAGGGAATATTAGATTTCAATTTCCTTTAAAAAGGGCATGGAGCACTTTCCTAGAAAGAAAATAAGATTGCCTTATGAATCTATGATGAGGGCTACTTATGGTTTGAGCACCAAAGATGACTATACGTGATTCCATCACCTTTTGCCTAGCTAAGGGCGTTAAACAAAAGCGCTTGTTGGGAGGCAACCCAACGAATCTATCCTTTTTCTTTCTGTTTTGTGTTTTCCACTCTTTCATAATTCTGTTATGATTGTGTTTTTTTGTGTTTCTTTTTGCGTTTGTGCCAAGCAAAACCGTTATGATTAGTCTTGGGGATGATCGTTTGGTCATGCTGGAAAAGATAGAAACTTTCTGCTCACGAAAATAATTTTCATTTTTTCTGTAAGAGATTTTGAGTTGATTCATTTTGCTGCTGATTGATACGCAAATTCTTCAGACTTTCGTAATTTTTCAGAATTTGTGAAGTTCTAGAAGTATACGAAGTATACAGATTGCTACAGACTGGTCTGCTGTTAACAGATTCTGTTTTTGTTGTGTTGGTTGCTTATTTTGATGAAACTATGGATAGTATCGGGGGATATTAGCCATGGAAGATTGAAAATACAGTAAGCCAACATCAGCACAAGTAGAATTTAAGTTTGCTTCAGTACCTAAGGAAGTGGTGGTTTGCTTTCTTATACTAATGTTATCATGAGTTTCTGTTTAAGTTTTGTGTTGTGAAGTTTTCAAGTTTTGGGTGACGTTCTTATGGACAAAAAGATAAAGAATGGCAAGAGCTCAAGCTTGGGGATTTCCAAGGCACCCCAAGAGATTCAAGGATGCCGTAAAAGCCTAAGCTTGGGGATGCCCTGGGAAGGCATCCCCTCTCTCGTCTTCAATCCATCGGTAACGTTACTTGGGGCTATATTTTTATTCACCACATGTTATGTGTTTTTCTTGGAGCGTCTTGTATCGTAGGAGTCTTTTATTTTTGTTGTGTCACAATCATCCTTGTTGCACACTGAGAGAGAGAGACATGCACTCACCGTGATTTTGTCGAGCTTCACTTATATCCTTTGGTAGACAATTCAGCTCACATGTGCTTCACTTATATCTTTTGAGCTAGATACTTTTGCTCTATGTGCTTCACTTATATATTTTAGAGCACAGCGGTGCGTGGCTTCGTAGTTGATCTATGCTTTGAAAGTAGTCTCAAAAGGGGTAGTTATCCAAAGGGATACGAAAACTTCCACCAAAGTAGACTCTACGTTCGCATACAATGGGTGCAAGCCAGTTTTCCACATGCACAACACTTAGGTTAAACTTGACGAGCCTAGAATGTACAGACATGGCCTCGAAATACAGGAAACCGAAAGGTCGAACATGACTGATACGTCTCAAACGTATCTATAATTTTTGATGGTTTCATGCTGTTATCTTGTCATCTTTGGATGTTTTATGTACCTTTTATATCTTTTTTGGGACTAACTTATTAATTCAGTGCCAATTGCCAGTTCCTGTTTTTTCTGTGTTTTTGGCTCTTTTCAGATCTGATTTTGGAACAGAGTCCAAACGGAATAAAATCCCCGAAATAAATTTTTCCCGAACGGAAGAAGATCATGGGACTTGTGGGCCAAGCCAGGAGAGCTACAGGGAGCACACAAGCCCTGTAGCGGCCACCAGGGGGCGGCGGCTAGCAGGCTTGTGGCGTCCCTCGCGCCCCCCTGACCTAGCTCCTTCGCCTATATATTCCCAAAAATACAGGAAAAAAAATCAGGGAATCCACGAAAACACTTTTCCGCCACCGCAAGCTTCCGTTTCCGTGCCCTGCCGGAGGGGACTTTGGAGCTGGAGGGCTTCTACATCAACATCATCGCCCCTCCAATGACTCGTGAGTAGTTCACTTCAGACCTACAGGTCCGTAGTTAGTAGCTAGATGGCTTCTTCTCTCTCTTGGATCTTCAATACAAAGTTCTCCATGATCTTCATGGAGATCTATCCGATGTAATCCTCTTTGGCGGTGTGTTTGTCGAGATCCGATGAATTGTGGATTCGTGATCAGATTATCTATGATATATATTTGAGTCTTTGCTGATTTCTTATATGCATGATTTTATATCCTTGTAAGTCTCTCCGAGTCTTGGGTTTTGTTTGGCCAACTAGATCTATGATTCTTGCAATGGGAGAAGTGCTTGGTTTTGGGTTCTTACCGTGTGGTGACCTTTCCCAGTGACAGTAGGGGCGGCAAGGCACACATCGTGTAGTTGCCATCAAGGGTAACAAGGTGGGCTTTGTCGTAGATATGAGATTGTCCATCTACATCATGTCATCTTGCTTAAGGCGTTACTCTGTTCTTTTGGACTTAATACACTAGATGCATGCTGGATAGCGGTCGACGTGTGGAGTAGTAGTAGTAGATGCAGAAAGTATCGGTCTACTTGTTTTGGACGTGATGCATATAGATATAATCATTGCCATAGATGACGTCACGACTTTGCACGGTTCTATCAATTGCTCGACAGCAATTTGTTCACCCACCGTCTACTTGCTTTCATGAGAGAAGCCACTAGTAAACACTACGGCCCGCGGGTCTATTCACACCTATCGTTTCCACTTTCGCTTTTACTTCGCTTTGTTACTTTGTTGCTTTCAGTTCTCACTTGGCAAACAATCTATAAGGGATTGAAAACCCCTTCATAGCGTTGGGAGCAAGCTTTTGTGTTTGTGTAGGCACTTGTGATACTCCTTCACTGGATCGATACCTTGGTTCTCAAAACTGAGGGAAATACTTACCATTGCTGCGCTACATCACCCTTTCCGCTTCTATGGAACACCAACGCAAGGCTCCAAGGTCATGGGGGAAATCCTTTTCATATTCGCCTAGGAAGTCCCTTAAGGCGTAGCCGTAGCAGAAGGATTCCTGGTGCCGTTGATGAGGAGTATCAAGACAAGAATAGTCTCCCGTCAGCACGTTTCTGGCGCCATTGGAAGGTCTTTTGTTGCAGTAGCAATGATCCAGATTCACTAACTCAAGTCCGATCATCACGTGAGTTGAGAATAGTTTCAGTGGTAAGCATCTCTATGCTAATCATCTCAACTATACGATTCATGCTCGACCTTTCGGTCTCATGTGTTCCGAGGCCATGTCTGGAAATGCTAGGCTCGTCAAGTTTAACCCGAGTGTTCCGCGTGTGCAACTGTTTTGCACCCGTTGTATGTGAACGTTGAGTCTATCACACCCGATCATCACGTGGTGTCTCGAAACGATGAACTGTTGCAACGGTGCACAGTCGGGGAGAACACAATTTCATCTTGAAATTTTAGTGAGAGATCACCTTATAATTCTACCGTCGTTCTAAGCAAAATAAGGTGCATAAAAGGATTAACATCACATGCAATTCATAAGTGACATGATATGGCCATCATCTTGTGCTTCTTGATCTCCATCACTTAAGCACCGACATGATCTTCTTGTCACCGGCACCACACCTTGATCTCCATCAATGTGTCGCCATCGAGGTGGTCGTGCTATCTATGCTATTACTACTAAAGCTACAACCTAGCAATATAGTAAACGCATCTGCAAACACAAACGTTAGTTTAAAGACAACCCTATGGCTCCTGCCGATTGCCGTAGCATCGACGTGCAAGTCGATATTAACTATTACAACATGATCATCTCATACATCCAATATATCACATCACGTCATAGGCCATATGATATCACAAGCATACCCTGCAAAAACAAGTTAGACGTCCTCTAATTTGTTGTTGCATGTTTTACGTGGCTGCTATGGGTATCTAGTATGATCGCATCTTACTTACGCAAAAACCACAACGGAGATGTGCAAATTGCTATTTAACCTCTCCAAGTACCGCCTCGCTCCAAAACAATTCAACTAAAGTTGAAGAAACATGCACCCGCCAGTCATCTTTATGCAACGAGGTTACATGTCAATCAATGAAACTAGTCTCTCGTAAGCGTATGAGTTATGTCGGTCCGGGCCGCTTCAATCCAACAATAGCACTGAATCGAGAAAATACTAAGGAGGGTATAAAATCGAACATCACCGTCCACAAAACCTTTTGTGTTCTACTCGAGATAACATCTACGCATGAACCTAGCTCATGATGCCACTGTTGGGGAACGTTGCATGGGAAACAAAAAAAATGCCTACGCACACGAAGACATATCATGGTGATGTCCATCTAGGAGTGGAGATTAGATCTACGTACCCTTGTAGATCGCTCGGCGGGAAGCGTCAAGAAACGCGGGTGATGTAGTGGAACGTCTTCACGTCCCTCGAACCGTCCCACGAACCGTCCCACGATCCCTCCCACGATCCGTTCCGATCTAGCGTCGAACGGGCGGCACCTCCGCGTTCAGCACACGTACAACTCGACGATGATCTCGGCCTTCTTGATCTAGCAAGCAAGGCGGAGAAGTAGATGCGTTCTCCGGCAGCGTGACAGCGCTCCGGTGGTGGTGATGATCTACTCCTGCGCGGCTCCGCCCGAGCTCCGCAGAAATCTGATCTAGAGGTAAAACTGTGTGGTATAGGCTAGAGTTGCACGTGGCAAAGTTGTGTCTAAAAAAGCCCTAAACCACCACTATATATAGGAGGGGGGGAGGGGCTATCCTTGAGGCACAAGGCCTCAAGGTGCGCCGGCCGCCAGGAGGAGGACTCCTCCTCCAATTCGGTTTGGGAAGGAGGAGTCCTCCTCTTCCTTCCCACCTCCCTCTTTCCTTTTTCTTTTTCTTTTCTTTTGGTATTTTCTTATGTGGCGCCATAGCCCTCTTGGGCTTACTCCACCAGCCCAATAAGGACTTGTGGAGCCACCCTAGGGACTTGGGCTCACTCCCGGGTGGGTGGGCCCCTCCCGGTAAACACCCGGAACCCATTCGTCACTCCCGGTACACTACCGAAATTGCTCGAAACTTTCCGGTGACCAAATGAAACCATCCTATATATCAATCTTCGTTTCCGGACCATTCCGGAAACCTTCGTGATGTCCATGATCTCATCCGGACCTCGAACAACATTCGCTAACTACACATATAACTCAACTATACTATAACATCATCGAACCTTAAGTGTGCAGACCCTGCGGGTTCGAAAACTATGTAGACATGACCCGAGGCACTCCTTGGTCTATATCCAATAGCGGGACCTGGATGCCCATATTGGATCCTTCATATTCTCCGAAGATCTTATCGGTTGAACCTCAGTGTCAAGGACTCATATAATCTCGTATGTCATTCCCTTTGTCCTTTGGTATCTTACTTGCCCGAGATTTGATCGAGGGTATCCGCATACCTATTTCAATATCGTTACTGGCAAGTCTCTTTACTCATTCCGTAATACAAGATCCCGTGACTTACACTTAGTCACATTGCTCGCAAGGCTTGTGTGTGATGTTGTATTACCGAGTGGGCCCCGAGATACCTCTCCATCACACGGAGTGACAAATCCCAGTCTTGATCCATACTAACTCAACAAACACCTTTGGAGATACCTGTAGAGCACCTTTATAGGTACCTAGTTACATTGCGACATTTGATGCACACAAGGTATTCCTCCGGTGCCAGTGAGTTATATAATCTCATGGTCATAGGAATAAATACTTGACACGCAGAAAACATAGCAATAAAATTACAAGATCAATATGCTACATTTATAGTTTGGGTCTAGTCCATCACATGATTCTCCTAATGATGTGATCCAGTTATCAAGCAAGAACACTTGCACATAGTGAGAAAACCTTGACTATCCTTGATCAACTGGCTAGCCAACTGGAGGCTTGCTAGGGACATTGTTTTGTCTATGTATCCACACATGTATCTATGTTTTCATTCAATACAATTATAGCATGGATAATAAACGATTATCTTTAAACAGGAAATATAATACTAACTATTTATCATTGCCTCTAGGGCATATTTCCAACATGTAGTTGTATAAGATCAGGGCGCAAGTCCAAGTCGTCCTGTAACCGTGGACACAACTATTTGAATAGTTCATTTTTTCCTTGTAGGGGTGCACAAAATATTCCCCGTCACGATCGATAACACTCTGGCCGGACACACTTTTTTGGGTCATGCCTGGCCTCGGAATATCGACACGTCGCAGCCCCACCTAAGCTCAACAGAGAGGCCAGCCCGCCGGTCTAACTCCTAAGCACAAAGGGTTCGTGGGCCCACTTGCCCTATGCGCTCTTGCACGATGCGTGGGCGGCCGACGTCAGTCCTAGCACCCTTACTACAAGCGCGGTGCATCTCGGGACCACTCGGGCGCGCGCCGCTCCATTGCTGACGTCTGAAAAGCTTCGGCTGATACCACGACGTTGAGTACCCATAATTCTTACCACGCACACAGTTAGTGCGTAATAAGGCCTTCCGACCAACCCTGATCTAATACCCAAATCCATTATCATTTTAATTAAGTCATCGACACAACCACGCGGGAATCCACCCGCCTAACATCTATTCATCAAAGATCCCAGTATCATGGTCAAGTAACTATGTGGTTGTAACATCGGGGGGGGGGGGAGGCATCACCCTCGTTGGATCTCGAATGATGTAACCGTCAAGGTGGACTTAGAGGAATCACTCTCGAGGCTCCCACACTTGAGGGGTTGCACGACAGAGACATCGTCGGGAGTGGTGAAGGAGGAATCACCCTCGATAACCACGACCGACTAGCTGTACTACAGAGATATCATCCTAAGTACTTCGCGAGGTGTCACCCCCGGTACCCGATAGTAGGTCTGTAGCACCACACAACTAAGGGGGTGTAAGTGTTGTGTCGGTTCTGGCTGGTTGATCAGGGATCGAGACTTGATGACAAAGCGAGGCAACTGGACTAACAAGTCAGAGGGGGGGGGAATGCTCCACCTATACTAAACATTTTTAAGGCGCGGTAGTGAAAGTAGCAGTTCATCAAAAACAGGCTATGCATCAGATATAGGAGCTAACTACAATAGTAGCAAAATTCTAATGCAAGCATGAGGGAGAAAGAATAGGCGATATAGGGATGATCAAGGGGGGTTTGCTTGCCTTGTTGCTCTGCGGCAAAGGGCTAGTCGTCAGGATGGTAGGTGTACCCAGCAGCAGCGTCAGTCCCGGTGTCTACTGCTACCTCTTGAGCTTGCGTTGGTTTTTCCCTTGAAGAGGAAAGGGTGATGCAGCACAGTAGCAGTAAGTATTTCCCTCAGTTTGAGAACCAAGGTATCAATGCAGTAGGAGCATCAAGCCAAGTGTCCAGAGTACCTACGCAAATACAAACGAGCTTGCACCCAACGCTATAAAGGGGTTGTCAATCCCTTTAATATTGATTGCAAAGTGAGATCTGAAGGTGGAAAGTGCAACGAAGTAAAAGTGTAAGGCTGAAAATATGATGTGAAGTAGACCCGGGGGCCATAGTGTTCATTGGAGGCTTCTCTCAAGATAGCAAATATTACGGTGGGTGAATGAATTACTGTCGAGCAATTGATAGAACCATGCAAAGTCATGACGATATCTAAGGCAATGATCATACATATAGGCATCACGTCCGAGACAAGTAGACCGATACTGTCTGCATCTACTACTATTACTCCACACATCGACCGCTATCCAGCATGCATCTAGTGTATTGAGTTCATGACGAACAGAGTAACGCCTTAAGCAAGATGACATGATGTGGAGGGATAAATTCATGCAATAGATATAAACCCCATCTTTTTAACCTTGATGGCAACAACATGATGCGTGCCTCGCTACCCCTTCTGTCACTAGGTGAGGTCACCGCACGGTATGAACCCAAAACCAAGCAATTTTCCCATTTCAAGAATCATAGATCAAGTTGGCCAAACAAAACCCACAACTCAAAGAGAATTACAAGGATATGAAATCATGCATATAAGAGATCAGAAGAAACTCAAATGATATTCATAGATAATCTGATCATAAATCCACAATTCATCGAATCTCGACAAACACACTGCAAAAGAAGATTACATCGGATAGATCTCCATGAAGATCATGGAGAACTTTGTATTGAAGATCCAAGAGAGAGAAGAAGCCATCTAGCTACTAGCTATGGACCCGAAGGTCTATGGTGAACTACTCACGCATCATCGGAGAGGCAATGGTGTTGATGAAGAAGCCCTCCGTATCCGAATCCCCCCTCCGACAGGGCACCAGAATGTGCCCCAGATGGGATCTTGCGGAGACAGAAGCTTGCGGCAGCGGAAAAGTATTTTCGTGGATCTCTCCCGTGGTTTTGGATTTTTCGGGGATTTATAGGCGGAAGAAGTAGGGAAGACGAGCCACAGGGGGCCCACAAGCCAGCTAGGCGCGCCCCCTGCCCTGGCACGCCTAGGGGGCTTGTGGCCTCCCCTGGTGGCCTCTGCCTTGGTTCTCATGCCCCCTGCGTATCTTTTGTTCCTGAAAAAAATCTTTTCGGAAGTTTTATTCCGTTTGGACTCCGTTTAATATTCTCCTCTGAAAAGGGTCAAAAACACGGAAAAAACAGGAACTGGCACTTGGCAGTGAGTTAATAAGTTAGTCCCAAAAAAGATATAAAAGGCATACAAAACATCCAAAGTTTGACAAGATAATAGCATGGAACCATCAAAAATTATAGATACGTTGGAGACGTATCAAGCATCCCCAAGCTTAACTCCTGCTCATCCTCGAGTGGGGAAGTGATAAAGAATGAATTTTTGATGTGGAATGCTACCTAGCATAATTTTCCTTTGTAACTTCTTTCATGTGACATGAATGTTTAGATCCGTAAGATTCAAAACAATAGTTTGCTATTGACATGAAAACAATAATACTTCAAGAAAACTAGCAAGGTAATCATGAACTTTCGAAATAACAAGGCCAAAGAAAGTTACCCCTACAAAATCATATAGTCTGGCTATGCTCCATCATCCCCACACAACTAATTTAAATCATGCACAACCCCGGTATTGGCCAAGTAATTGTTTTCGCACTCTTACTTTCTCAAACCTTTTTCAACTCTCACGCAATACATGAGCGTGAGCCATGGATATAACACTATAGGTGGAATAGAATGTGGTGGAGGTTGTGAGACAAAAAGGAGGAGATGGTCACATCGACTCGGCATATCAAAGGGCTATGGAGATGGCCATTAATAGATATCAATGTGAAAGAGTAGGGATTACCATGCAATGGATGCACTTAGAGCTATAAGTATGTGAAAGCTCAAAAGGAGAACTAGTGGGTGTGCATCCAACTTGCTTGCTCACGAAGACCTAGGGCAATTGAGGAAGTCCATCATTGGAATGTACAAGCCAAGTTATATAATGAAGATTCCCACTAGCATATGGTGGTGACGAAACAAGAGGCTCTCAATCATGAAGAACATGGTGCTATTATGAAGCACAAGTGTGGAAAATATAGTAGCATTGTCCCTTCTCTCGTTTTCTCTCTTTTTTTATTTTTTGTTTGGGATCTTTGGCCTCTTTCCATATATTTTTTTGTGGCAACTTTGGCCTCTTTTTCTCTTTTTTTAATTCCCTCACATGGGACAATGCTCTAATAATGATGATCATCACACTTTTATTTACTCACAGCTCAAAGCTTAGAACAATGACGACTCTTATAGGAAATGCCTCCGACAGTGTACCGGGATGTGCAACGATCTAACTTGGCTTATGACTCGCTAGCTATCTTACGATCATGCAATGGCAATATGAGAGTGATGGCACAAGTCATGAGATGGAACGGTGGGAGTTGCATGGCAGTATATCTCGGAATGGCTATGAAAATGCCATAATAGGTAGGTATGGTGGTTGTTTTGAGGAAGGCATATGGTGGGTTCGTGCACCGGCGAAAATTGCGCGGCACTAGAGAGGCTAGCAATGGTGGAAGGTGAAAGTGCATCTATACCATGGACTCACATTAGTCATGAAGAACTCACATACTTATTGCGAAAGTTTTTATTAGTAATCGAAACAAAGTGCTAAACGCATACTCCTAGGGGAAGGGTTGGTAGGTGTTAACCATCGCGCGATACCGACCGCAAAACAAAGGATGACAATCAATACATCAGTTATGCTCCGACTTCCTAACATAGCGGTTCACCATACGTGCATGTTACGGGAATCACTAACTTCAACACAAGTATTTCTAGATTGACAACACCCTACTAACATAACTCTTAATATCACCAAATCCATGTCTCAAAACTAATTGAGAGGAATCAAATTTCTCTTTCTAATCAATGCACAAGAAGATGGAAGTTTCATTGTATCCTCTTTGGGTGCCTATCACCTTTGGGACTACTTTCATAGCACAAGCCAACTACCAAGTTACTCAGAGAGATCACTCTCAAAAAGATATAAGGTGAAGATCGAGAGTTCTTATTTCTCCAAAATATAACACCTCCTTGCTCAAAAAGATCTAAGTGAAGCACATGTGAGCTAAATTGCCTAACTCAAAAGATATAAGCGAAACTCAAAGAGTATTCTAGCAAATTCACGATGAGTGCATGTCTCTATCAAAAGGTGTGCAACATGGATGATTGTGACACAACAAAAACAAAATACTTCTGCGATACAAGACGCTCCAAGAAAAACACATATCATGTGGTGAATAAAAATATAGCTCCAAGTAATGTTACCGATGGATTGAAGACGAAAGAGGGGATGCCTTCCCGGGGCATCCCCAAGCTTAGACTTTTTTGGTGTCCTTGAATTTGTCTTGGGATGCCTTGGGCATCCCCGAGCTTGAGATCTTTCCACTCTTTATCCCTTTGTCCATGAGAACGTAACCCAAAAATTGAAAACTTCACAACACAAAACTTAAACAGAAACTCGTGATATCATTAGCACAAGAAAACAAACTACCACCTCTTGAGGTACTGTAGCAAACTTGATTTCTATTTCTATATTCTCACTTTTCCATGGCTAATACCCCTGATACTATCCATAGTTTCATCAAAACAAGCAACCAACACAACAAAAACAGAATCTGTCAAAAACAGACCAGTGTGTAGCAATTTGTATACTTCGTATACTTCTGGTATCTCAAAGATTCTAAAAACTTACGACAGTTTGGGCAATTGGCATATCAACCAGCAGCAAAAATAATCAACTCAAAAGCTCTTTTTGGATAAAAATGAAAATAATTTCGTGAGCGAAAAGTTTCTGTCTTTTTCCAGCAGGATCAAACAACCATCACCAAACTAGTCATAAAGGTTTTACTTGGCTCAAATACAAAAAGAAACACAAAAGACACAATCATAACAGAATTATGATGGTGTGGACGCAACAAAACAGAAAGTAAAAAGCAAAGATAAATTCATTGGGTTGCCTCCCAACAAGCACTATTGTTTAATGCCCTTAGCTAGGCATAAGGTGATAGAATCACGTATCGTCGTCTTTAGTGCTCAAACCATAAGTAGCCCTCATCATGGATTCATAAGGCAATATTATTTTCTTTCTAGGAAAATGCTCCATGCCCTTCTTTAAAGGAAATTTAAATCTAATATTCCCTTCCTTCATGTCGATGATAGCACCAATAGTCTTTAGGAAAGGTCTACCAAGAATGATAGGACATGTAGGATTGCAATCAATATCAAGCACAATGAAATCCACGGGTACATAGTTCCTATTGGCAATAATAAAAACATCATTGATCCTTCCCATGGGTTTCTTGACAGTAGAATCCGCAAGATGCAAATTAAGAGAGCACTCCTCAATCTCTTTAAAGCCTAGAACATCACATAAAGACTTTGGAATCGCGGAAACACTAGCACCCAAATCACACAAAGCATTGCATTCATAGTTTTTGATCTTGATTTTGATAGTAGGTTCCCACTCATCATGAAGCTTTCTAGGAATAGAAACTTCCAACTCAAGTTTCTCTTCAAGAGATTTTATCATAGCCTCGACGATATGATCGGTAAAGGCCTTTTTTGGCTATAAGCGTGTGGAGAGTTTAGCATGGATTGCATCAAGGGAATACATTCAATCAAAGAGAAACTATCATAATTGAATTCCTTGAAATCCAAAGTAGTAGTTTCATTACTACTCAAAGTTTTGATATCCTCTACTCCACTTTCAATGCTTTTAGCATCAAGATAGATATACTCCGAATCATTGGGGCGTTTTTCAACCAAGGTGGATTCATATACAGCCCCATCATCATTAGGTTTGACACTAGAAAACAAGGATTCAATAGGAGTCACACCAAGCACTTTAAGATCTTCTTGATTCTCATCACGAGAAACGCCTTTTGATGAGAAACGCCTTTTTAAGCCATTCATGTCTAGCACGAATTTGGGCGGTTCTTTCTTTACTCTCATTCATGGAAACACGCATATTTTTCAAAGTTTCATCCATATTGATCTTGGGAGGAGCGCATCTAACTTTCAAAGCATCAATATCAATAGATATTCTATCAACGCTCCAGCCAAATCATCAATTTTGAGTAGTTTTTCTTCTATAGACACATTGAAAATCTTTTGCGAGTTGATAACTCTTTGATATTACTCTCTATATCAGAGGGTAATTTATTGTAATTTCCATGAGTATTGTTGTAGGAGTTTCCAAAGTTATTAGAGGGATTACTAGGAAAAGGCCTAGGAATATAGTTTCCTCTAAAAGCATTGTTGTTGCCAAAATTATTCCTACCAACAAAATTAACGTCCAAACTCTCATTGCTACTCTCAATCAAGGAAGACAAGGGAATATCATTTGGATCTAAAGGAGCACCTTTACTAGCAAACAATTTCATTAACTCATCCATCTTAGCACTCAACGAGTTAATTTCTTCTATAGCGTGTACCTTTTTACTAGTAGGTGACCTTTCAGTGTGCCACTAAGAATAGTTTGTCATGATATTGTATAGGAGTTTTGTGGCTTCTCCTAATGTGATTTACATGAACGTTCCACCGGAGGCGGAGTCTAAGATATTTCTAGAAGCGAAATTCAAACCAGCGTAGAATATTTGTATAATCATCCAAAGACTCAAGCCATGAGCGGGACAATTTCTAATCATCAACTTCATTCTCTCCCAAGATTGTGAAACATGTTCATGATCAAGTTGCTTAAAATTCATGATATCATTACGGAGAGAGATAATCTTAGCCGGCAGAAAATACTTGGATATATAAGCATCTTTGCACTTGTTCCAAGAATCAATACTATTTTTGGGCAAAGATGAAAACCAAGTTTTTGCTCGATCTCACAATGAGAACGGAAATAGCTTAAATTTAATCACATCATTATCCACATCTTTCTTATTTTGCATATCACAAAGCTCAATGAAGGTATTAAGATGGGATGCGGCATCTTCACTAGGAAGGTCGGAGAATTGCTCTTTCATAACAAGATTCATCAAAGCGGCATTGATTTCATATGATTCCACACTAGTGGCGGGAGCAATCAGAGTACTAATAAAATCATTATTATTAGTATTCGAGAAGTCACAAAGTTTGGTGTTTTCAGTCATGGTGACTTCAGGAAGTAGACAAGCACACACGCGAACATAAAGCAAGTGAAAGAAAAGGGCAAACAAAAAAGGCAAATATTTTTGTAATTTTTTGTTTTCCAGAAGTGGGGGAGAGGAAAACGAGAGGCAAAAAAGTAAATGCAAGAGATGAGTTCGCGACACTTACTTGGATAAGCTTCACTTAGAATAATCCCCGGTGCCAGAAATTGCCACATTGACGGGAGACTATTCTTGACTTGATCCTCCCCGGCAACGGCGCTAGAAATTCTTCTTGCTATCTGTTGAGATTGCGTTGGTTTTTCCCTTGAAGAGGAAAGGGTGATGCATCACAGTAGCAGTAAGTATTTCCCTCAGTTTGAGAACCAAGGTATCAATCCAGTAGGAGAATCAAGCCAAGTGTCCACAGTACCTGCGCAAACACAAATGAGCTTGCACCCAACGCTATAAAGGTGTTGTCAATCCCTTCAAGATTGATTGAAAAGTGAGATCTGAAGGTCGAAAGTGCAACGAAGTAAAAGTGTAAGGCTGAAAATATGATGTGAAGTAGACCTGGGGGCCATAGTGTTCACTGGAGGCTTCCCTCAAGATATCAAATATTACCGTGGGTGAACAAATTACTGTCGAGCAATTGATAGAACCGCGCAAAGTCATAACAATATCTAAGGCAATGATCATACATATAGGCATCACGTCCGAGACAAGTAGACCGATACTGTCTGCATCTACTACTATTACTCCACACATCGACCGCTATCCAGCATGCATCTAGTGTATTGAGTTCATGACGAACAGAGTAACGCCTTAAGCAAGATGACATGATGTAGAGGGATAAATTCATGCAATAGATATAAACCCCATCTTTTTAACCTTGATGGGAACAACATGATGCGTGCCTCGCTACCCCTTTTGTCACTGGGTGAGGTCACCGCACGGTATGAATCCAAAACCAAGCACTTCTTCCATTGCAAGAATCATAGATCAAGTTGGCCAAACAAAACTCACAACTCGAAGAGAATTACAAGGATATGAAATCATGCATATAAGAGATCAGAAGAAACTCAAATAAGATTAATAGATAATCTGGTCATAAATCCACAATTCATCGAATCTCAACAAACACACTGCAAAAGAAGATTACATCGGATAGATCTCCATGAAGATCATGGAGAACTTTGTATTGAAGATCCAAGAGAGAGAAGAAGCCATGTAGCTACTAGCTATGGACCTGAAGGTCTATGGTGAACTACTCACGCATCATCGGAGAGGCAATGGTGTTGATGAACAAGCCCTTCGTATCCGAATCCCCCTCCGGCAAGGCACCAGAACGTGCCACAGATGGGATCTTGCGGAGACAGAAGCTTGCGGCGGCAGAAAAGTATTTTTGTGGATCTCTCCCATGGTTTTGGATTTTTCGGGGATTTATAGGCGGAAGAAGCAGGGCAGACGAGCCACAGGGAGCCCACAAGCCCGCTAGGCGTGGCCCCCCACCCTGGCTGCGCCTAGGGGCTTGTGGCCTCCTCTGGTGGCCTCTGCCTTGGTTCTCACGCCCCCTGCGTATCTTCTGTTTCGAAAAAATCTTTTTGGAAGTTTTATTCCGTTTGGACTCCGTTTAATATTCTCCACTGAAAAGGGTCAAAAACACGGAAAAAACAGGAACTAGCACTTGACACTGAGTTAATAAGTTAGTCCCAAAAAAGATATAAAAGGCATACAAAACATCCAAAGTTTGATAAGATAATAGCATGAAACCATCAAAAATTATAGATACGTTGGAGACGTATCATCTACCTGTAAGAAGATGCGTAGAAACAATAAATAAAAGCAACAGATGGAACACTAAGCATGACATGGAAATTTGGAGGTCTAGGCACGAGCTAACGCAGTAAATCCGTCATAGACGGGTCGGGAAAATATCGGATGATATTTCTGGATCTGTGGCTACTACCGGTCACACAAGAAACGGTGGAAAAGTTCCACGTTTGCTATGCTAGGGACGCGTGACACACGAGCGGATAGCGTATCCGGATTCGTCTCGTTCTGCTCATCAACTTTCATGTTGAAAATATTTTCATCTGAGTTACGGATTATTTTATATTTATTTTTAAATTTTTATTAATATTTAGGAATTAAAAACAGATTTAATTAATTCAATTAAATGCAATTATGACATCAGCATGATGTCATGCTGACATCATCAGTTGACTGGTCAAGTGACCAGTGGGTCCCATGTGTCATAGACACAATTTTTAATTAGGTTTTATTATTCATTAATCAGATTAATTTAGTGGGGGACCCACGTATCAGGTTTAATCCCGTTACTAGAGATGGACCGAGCCAACCGAGGCAGGGGCACGCCGGCACGACAGCCGCGACCACAGGAGCACACGCGCGGGGGTGAACGGGGCCAGGGCGCGGTCGGAGGAAAAACGCCGGGGCGCGGGGGGGGGGGGGGGGGCTCGCCGGAGTGATGAGGCGCGGTGAGGGGAAGGTCGCCAGAGTTATGAGGGAGAAGAGGAGGAGGAGGCGTGTTGGAAATATGCCCTAGAGGCAATAATAAATTAGTTATTATTATATTTCTTAGTTCATGATAATCGTTTATTATCCATGCTATAATTGTATTGAATGAAGACTTATATACATGTGTGGATACATAGACAAAACACTGTCCCTAGCAAGCCTCTAGTTGGCTAGCCAGTTGATCAAAGATAGTCAGGGTCTTCTGATTATGAACAAGGTGTTGTTGCTTGATAACTGGATCACGTCATTAGGAGAATCACGTGATGGACTAGACCCAAACTAATAGACGTAGCATGTTGATCGTGTCATTTTGTTGCTACTGTTTTCTGCGTGTCAAGTATTTGTTCCTATGACCATGAGATCATATAACTCACTAACACCGGAGGAATGCTTTGTGTGTATCAAACGTCGCAACGTAACTGGGTGACTATAAAGATGCTCTACAGGTATCTCCGAAGGTGTTCATTGAGTTAGTATGGATCGAGACTGGGATTTGTCACTCCGTGTGACGGACAGGTATCTCGGGGCCCACTCGGTAATACAACATCACACACAAGCCTTGCAAGCAATGTGACTTAGTGTAAGTTGCGGGATCTTGTATTACGGAATGAGTAAAGAGACTTGCCGGTAAACGAGATTGAAATAGGTATGCGGATACTGACGATCGAATCTCGGGCAAGTAACATACCGAAGGACAAAGGGAATGACATACGGGATTATATGAATCCTTGGCACTGAGATTCAAACGATAAGATCTTCGTAGAATATGTAGGATCCAATATGGGCATCCAGGTCCCGCTATTGGATATTGACCGACGAGTCGCTCGGGTCATGTCTACATAGTTCTCGAACCCGCAGGGTCTGCACACTTAAGGTTCGACGTTGTTTTATGCGTATTTGAGTTATATGGTTGGTTACTGAATGTTGTTCGGAGTCCTGGATGATATCACGGACGTCACGAGGGTTTCCGGAATGGTCCGGAAACGAAGATTGATATATAGGATGACCTCATTTGATTACCGGAAAGTTTTCAGAGTTACAGGGAATGTACCGGGAATGACGAATGGGTTCCGGGTGTTCACCGGGGGGGGGGGGGCAACCCACCCCGGGGAAGCCCATAGGCCTTGGGGGTGGTGCACCAGCCCTTGGTGGGCTGGTGGGACAGCCCAAGAAGTCCCTATGCGCCATAGGAAGAAAATCAAAGAGAAAAAAAAGAGGAGGTGGGAAAAAGGGGAAGGACTCCACCTTCCAAACCTAGTTGGATTCGGTTTGGAAGGGGAGGACTCCCCCCTTTGGCTCGGCCGAACCCCTTGGGGGTCCTTGGACCCCAAGGAAAGGCTCCCCCTCTTCCCCCTATATATACGGAGGTTTTAGGGCTGATTTGAGACAACTTTGTCACGGCAGCCCGACCACATATCTCCACGGTTTTTCCTCTAGATCGTGTTTCTGCGGAGCTCGGGCGGAGCCCTGCTGAGATTAGATCACCACCAACCTCCGGAGCGTCGTCACGCTGCCGGAGAACTCATCTACCTCCCCGTCTCTCTTGCTGGATCAAGAAGGCCGAGATCATCGTCGAGCTGTACGTGTGCTGAACGCGGAGGTGCCGTCTGCTCGGCACTAGATCGGAGCGGATCGTGGGACGGATCGCGGGACGGTTCGTGGGACAGTTCGCGGGGCGGATCGAGGGACGTGAGGACGTTCCACTACATCAACCGCGTTCACTAACGGTTGTGCTGTGCGATCTACAAGGGTACGTAGATCGGAAATCCCCTCTCGTAGATGGACATCACCATGATAGGTCTTCGTGCGCGTAGGAAATTTTTTGTTTCCCATGCGACATTCCCCAACAGTGGCATCATGAGCTAGGTTCATGCGTAGATGTAATCTCGAGTAGAACACAAAAGTTTTTGTGGGCGGTGATGTGCGTTTTGCTGCCCTCCTTAGTCTTTTCTTGATTCCACGGTATTGTTGGATCGAAGCGGCTCGGACCGACATTGCTCGTACGCTTACGAGAGACTGGTTTCATCGCTACGAGTAACTCCGTTGCTCAAAGATGATCGGCGAGTGTCGGTTTCTCCAACTTTAGTTGAATCGGATTTGACCGAGGAGGTCCTTGGATGAGGTTAAATAGCAATTCATATATCTCCGTTGTGGTGTTTGCGTAAGTAAGATGCGATCCTACTAGATACCCATGGTCACCACGTAAAACATGCAACAACAATTAGAGGATGTCTAACTTGTTTTTGTAGGGTATGCTTGTGATGTGATATGGCCAACGATGTGATGTGATATATTGGATGTATGAGATGATCATGTTGTAATAGTTAATATCGACTTGCGCGTCGATGGTACGGCAACCGACAGGAGCCATAGGGTTGTCTGTAAACTAACGTTTGTGCTTGCAGATGCGTTTACTATATTGCTAGGACGTAGCTTTAGTAGTAATAGCATGAGTAGCATGACAACCCCGATGGCGACACGTTGATGGAGATCATGGTGTGACGCCGGTGACAAGAAGATCGTGCCGGTGCTTTGGTGATGGAGATCAAGAAGCACATGATGATGGCCATATCATGTCACTTATGAATTGCATGTGATGTTAATCCTTTATGCACCTTATCTTGCTTAGAACGACGGTAGCATTATGAGGTGATCTCTCACTAAAATTTCAAGACGAAATTATGTTCTCCCCGACTGTGCACCGTTGCGACAGTTCTTCGTTTCGAGACACCACGTGATGATCGGGTGTGATAGACTCAACGTGCACATACAACGGGTGCAAAACAGTTGCACACGCGGAACACTCGGGTTAAGCTTGACGAGCCTAGCATGTGCAGACATGGCCTCGGAACACATGAGACCGAAAGGTCGAGCATGAATCGTATAGTTGATATGATTAGCATAGAGATGCTTACCACTGAAACTATTCTCGACTCACGTGATGATCGGACTTGAGATAGTGGATTTGGATCATGTACCACTCAAATGACTAGAGAGATGTACTTTTTGAGTGGGAGTTCTTAAGTAATATGATTAATTGAACTAATTGTCATGAAGATAGTCTAATGGTCTTTGCGAATTACGATGTAGCTTGTGCTATAGCTCTACTGTTTTTATATGTTCCTAGAGAAAATTTAGTTGAAAGTTGATAGTAGCAAACTTTGCAGAGGATTGTCCTCGTTGCTGCGCAGAAGGCTTATGTCCTTAATGCACCACTCGGTGTGCTGCACCTCGAGCGTCGTCTGTGGATGCTGTGAACATCCGACATACACGTTTCTGATGACTACACGATAGTTCAGTGCAAAATACTTAATGGCTTAGAAGCAAGGTGCCGAAGACGTTTTGAAACGTCATGGAACATAAGTGATGTTTTAAAGAGATGAAATTGTGATTTCATGCTTGTGCCCTTGTTAAGAGGTACGAGACCTCCCACTAGATTCTTTGTCCACAAAGTAAAGGAGAAAAACTCAATCGTTGAGCGTGTGCTCAGATTGTCTGAGTACGACAATCGCTTGAATCAAGTGGGAGTTAATCTTCCAGATGAGATAGTGATGGTTCTCCAAAGTCACTGCCACCAAGCTGTGAGAGCTTCGTGATGAACTATAACATATCAAGGATAGATACAATGATCCTTGAGTGATTCGCGATGTTTGACACTGCGAAAGTAGAAATCAAGAAGGAGCATCAATAGTTGATGGTTAGTAAAACCACTAAGTTTCAAGAAAGGCAAGGGCTAGAAGGGATACTTCGTGAAACGGCAAAATAGTTGCTGCACTAATGAAGGGACCCAAGATTAAACCCAAACCCGAGACTAAGTGCTTCTGTAATGAGGGGAACAGTCATTGAGGCGGAGCAACTCTAGATACTTGGTAGATAAGAAGGCTGGCAAAAGTCGAAAGAAGTATATTTGATATACATGATGTTGATGTGTACTTTACTAGTACTCCTAGTAGCACGAGGGTATTGGATACTGGTTCGGTTGCTAAGTGATTAGTAACACGAAATGAAAGCTACGACATAAACGGAGACTAGTTAAAGGCGAGGTGACGATACGTGCTGGAAGTGTTTCCAAGGTTGATATGATCAAACGTCGCACGCTCCCTCTATCATCGGGATTGGTGGTGAAACCCAAATAATTGTTATTTGGTGTTTGCGTTGAGCATGAACATGATTGGATCGTGTTTGTTGCAATACGATTATTCATTTAAAGAGAATAATGGTTACTCTATTTGCTTGAATAATCACCTTCAATGGTTTATTGAATCTGGATTGTAGTGTTACACATGTTCATGATATTGGTGCCAAAAGATACAAGGTAATGATGATAGTACCACTTACTTGTGGCACTGCCGCTTGAGTCATGTTGGTATAAATTGCATGAAGAGGCTCCATGATGATGGATCTTTATACTCACCTGATTTTGAATCACTAGTGACATGCAAATCGTACCACATGAGCAAGGCCTTGTGTTCATTGAGATGAAACAAGATATTAACTTGTTGGAAGTGATACATTTTTATGTGTGCAGTCCAATGGGTGCTGAGGCACGCAGTGGATATCATTATGTTTTTACTTCAATGAGGATTTGAGTGGATACAAGAGTATTTACTTAATGAATCACAAGTCTGAAATATTGAAAAGTTCAATTCTGTTTCGGAGTGAAGTTCGTCGTAACAAGAGGATAAACTGTCTACGATAAGATCATAGAAATGAATATCTGAGTTACGAGTTTTGGTACGCAGTTAAGACAATGTGGAAATTGTTTCGCAGTTCATGCCACCTGGAACATCATAGTGTGATGATGTGTCTGAACGTCATAGCCACGCACTATTTGGTATGGTGCATGCTATGATGTCTCTTATCGAATTACCACTATCGTTTATGGGTTATGCATTAGAGACAACCGCATTCACTTTAAATAGGGCACCGCGTATTTCCTTGAGATGACACAGTATAGACTGAGGTTTAGAGAAATCTAAACTGTCGTTTCTTGAAAGTTTTGGGCTTCGACACTTATGTGAAAAAGTTTCAGTCTGATAAGCTTGAACCCAAAGCGGATAAATGCATCTTCATAGGATATCCAAAACAGTTGGGTACATCTCCTATCTCAGATCCGAAAGCAAAGTGTTTGTTTCTAGAAACGAATCCTTTCTCGAGGAAAGGTTTCTCTCGAAAGAATTGAGTGGGAGGGTGGTAGAACTTGATGAGGTTATTGAACCATCACTTCAACCAGTGTGTAGCAGGGCGCAAGAAGTTGTTCCTGTGGCGCCTACACCAATTGAAGTTAAAGCTGATGATGGTGATCATCGAGCATCGGATCAAGTTACTACAAACCTCGTAGGTTGACAAGGTCGCGTACTACTGCAGAGTGGTACGGTAACCCTGTCTTGGAGGTCATGTTGTTGAGCAACAATGAACCTACGAGTTATGGAGAAAGCAATGGTGGGCCCGGATTCCGACAAATGGCTGGAGGCCATGAAATCCGAGAGAGGATCCATGTATGAAAACAAAGTGTAGACTTTGGAAGAACTACTTGATGGTCATAGGACTATTGAGTAAAGATGGATCTTTAAAAGGAAGACATACGATGATGGTGATAAGTCACTATTAAGAAAAGCTCGACTTGTCGCAAAGATGTTTCCGACAAGATCAAATAGTTGACTATGATGAGACTTTCTCACTCGTAGCGATGCTAAAAGTCTGTTAGAATTATGTTAGTAGTTGCTGCATTATTTATGAAATATTGCACGTAGGATGTCAAAACATTGTTTCCTCGACGGTTTCCTTGAGCAAATATTGTATGTGATACAACCAGGAGGTTTTGTCGATCCTGAAGATACTAGCAAGTATGCAAGCTCCAGTGATCCTTCAATGGACTGGTGCAAGAATCTCGGAGTTGGAATATACACTTTGATGAGATGATCAAAGATTTTGGGTTTGTACAAGGTTTCTGAGAAACTTGTATTTCCAAAGAAGTGAGTGGGAGCACTATGGAATTTCTGATAAGTATATGTGGTTGACATATTGTGGATCAGAAAGTAATGTAGAATTTCTGTAAAGCATACAAGGTTGTTTGAAAGGAGTTTTCAAAGGAATACCTGTATTGCGCTACTTGAACGTTGAGCATCAAAGATCTATGGAGATAGATCAAAGGCACTTAATGGAAGTTTCAACAAGATGCATGCCTTGACAAGTTTTTGAAGGAGTTCAAAATAGATTAGCAAAGAAGGAGTTCTTGGTTGCGTTGTAAGGTGTGAATTTGAGTAAGACTCAAAACCCGACCACGGCAGAATAAAGAGAATAGACGAAGGTCATCTTCTATGCCTTAGCCGTAGACTCTAAAGTATGCCATGCTGAGTACCGCACCTGATGTGTGCCTTGCAGCAAGTCTGTTAAGAGGTACACAGAGTGATCCAGGATTGAATCACTGATCAGTGGTCAAAGTTATCCTTAGTAACTAAATAGACTAAGGAATTTTTCTCGATTATGGAGGTGGTTAAAGAGTTCGTCGTAAAGGGTTACGTCGATGCAAGCTTTGACACTAATCCGAATAACTATGAGTAGTGAAACAGATTCGTATAGTAGAGTAGATATTTGGAGCATTTCCGAATAGCACGTAGTAGCAGCATCTATAAGATGACATAAAGATTTGTAAAGAACGAACGGATCTGAAAGTTCCAGAACCGTTGACTAAAACCTCTCTCACGAGCAAGACGTGATCAGACCCCATAACTATATGGGTGTTGGATTCGTTGAAATCACATGGTGATGTGACCTAGATTATTGACTCTAGTGCAAGTGGGAGACTGTTGGAAATATGCCCTAGAGGCAATAATAAATTAGTTATTATTATATTTCTTAGTTCATGATAATCGTTTATTATCCATGCTATAATTGTATTGAATGAAGACTTATATACATGTGTGGATACATAGACAAAACACTGTCCCTAGCAAGCCTCTAGTTGGCTAGCCAGTTGATCAAAGATAGTCAGGGTCTTCTGATTATGAACAAGGTGTTGTTGCTTGATAACTGGATCACGTCATTAGGAGAATCACGTGATGGACTGGACCCAAACTAATAGACGTAGCATGTTGATCGTGTCATTTTGTTGCTACTGTTTTCTGCGTGTCAAGTATTTGTTCCTATGACCATGAGATCATATAACTCACTGACACCGGAGGAATGCTTTGTGTGTATCAAACGTCGCAACGTAATTGGGTGACTATAAAGATACTCTACAGGTATCTCCGAAGGTGTTCGTTGGTTTAGTATGGATCGAGACTGGGATTTGTCACTCCGTGTGACGGAGAGGTATCTCGGGGCCCACTCGATAATACAACATCACACACAAGCCTTGCAAGCAATGTGACTTAGTGTAATTTGCGGGATCTTGTATTACAGAACGAGTAAAGAGACTTGCCGGTAAACGAGATTGAAATAGGTATGCGGATACTGACGATCGAATCTCGGGCAAGTAACATACCGAAGGACAAAGGGAATGACATACGGGATTATATGAATCCTTGGCACTGAGGTTCAAACGATAAGATCTTCGTAGAACATGTAGGATCCAATATGGGCATCCAGGTCCCGCTATTGGATATTGACCGAGGAGTCGCTCGGGTCATGTCTATATAGTTCTCGAACCCGCAGGGTTTGCACACTTAAGGTTCGACGTTGTTTTATGCGTATTTGAGTTATATGGTTGGTTACCGAATGTTGTTCGGAGTCCCGGATGAGATCACGGACGTCACGAGGGTTTCTGGAATGGTCCGGAAACGAAGATTGATATATAGGATGACCTCATTTGATTACCGGAAGGTTTTCGGAGTTACCGGGAATGTACCGGGAATGACGAATGGGTTCCGGGTGTTCACCGGGGGGGGGGGCAACCCACCCCGGGGAAGCCCATAGGCCTTGGGGGTGGCGCACTAGCCCTTGGTGGGCTGGTGGGACAGCCGAAGAAGGCCCTATGCGCCATAGGAAGAAAATCAAAGAGAAAAAAAAGAGGAGGTGGGAAAAAGGGGAAGGACTCCACCTTCCAAACCTAGTTGGATTCAGTTTGGAAGGGGAGGACTCCCCCCTTTGGCTCGGCCGAACCCCTTGGGGGTCCTTGGACCCCAAGGCAAGGCTCCCCCTCTTCCCCCTATATATACGGAGGATTTAGGGCTGATTTGAGACAACTTTGTCACGGCAGCCCGACCACATATCTCCACTGTTTTTCCTCTAGATCGCGTTTCTGCGGAGCTCGGGCGGAGCCCTGCAGAGATTAGATCACCACCAACCTCCGGAGCGTCGTCACGCTGCCGGAGAACTCATCTACCTCTCCGTCTCTCTTGTTGGATCAAGATAGCCGAGATCATCGTCGAGCTGTACGTGTGCTGAACGCGGAGGTGCCGTCCGCTCGGCACTAGATCGGAGCGGATCGTGGGACGGATCGCGGGACGGTTCGTGGGACGGTTCACGGGGCGGATCGAGGGACGTGAGGACGTTCCACTACATCAACCGCGTTCACTAACGGTTGTGCTGTGCGATCTACAAGGGTACGTAGATCGGAAATCCCCTCTCGTAGATGGACATCACCATGATAGGTCTTCGTGCGCGTAGGAAATTTTTTGTTTCCCATGCGACGTTCCCCAACAAGGCGCTCACATTGAGCCGGTAATGGAGTGGCAGCGGGCGTGTGGAGGGGGATGGCCGATGACTGAGGGGCCGGCGGTGTGGACATCGGAGGAGATGGCCGATGCGGGTCGAAGGAGGAGCCGGCGGTGTGATGCATGGGCGACGTCGTGGCGGTTCTGTAAGAAGGGGCCCGACCGGTGGTGGCCGAGCTGGTGGCACCAGCGGAGCAGGTGAATGGAGTCGATGGTCGCCGGGGCAGCCCGCGGCGGCGTCGGGGATGATGCACGCCGGCCGGTGGTGCAGGGCCGAGGCAGTGGCTCCGTGCAGCGCGGGGCTTGGTCCCGGTGGCGCTGTGGCTCCGGTTGCTGGGGGAGCGAGGGGAACGAGGAGAGGACGAGCGAGGCTGATGAGGGCGATGGGGAGTGGCTGGGCGAGGCTGGCGCGCTAGGGAGGGAGAGGCGCCAAGGAGAGGAGAGGTGGAGCAAGGGAGGCGATGGGGGAGGCTCGGGCGAGCGAGCGCTCGGTTGAGCCAGGCTCGGTCGAGCGATCGAGGGAAGGGGCATGGGATCGTAGGCTAGTGGGACGAGGGAAGGGTGTGTCGTGGGGCTGGGGCGATGGGGTGAGCGCCCGCTCTCGTGGGGGAGAGGAGAGATGGGGATCGAGCTAGGGAGCCCCTGGCGCGGGGTGTGGGGAACTGGGATGGTGAGGGGGCGCTAGGGTTAGGGGGGTTTTATATACCCCTCGGTTACTGGGCTCGAGATGGGCTGGATTAGGAGGGCTAGCCTAGGTGGGGGGCTTCCTTTTTTTTCCTATTTGTTTTAGTTTTATTTTATCTTTTGTTTTCTTTTTCATCTATTTATTTAAATACCTTTTAGTTTAGAAAATAACAAACCAAAAATATGCCTCATGGCCCAACATTGCAAATGCAATATTAGACAATAGCATAAAAGGTTTGCAGACCGTTTGAATTTATTTAAAACTTTATAATTCCAAAGAGGGCATTTAATAATTTATTTTGCTCTTGTTTTAACTACCCTAGTGCATTTAAACATTTTATAAAATGTGGTCTCAACAAGACAATTATCGAGAGAATACTTGCCACACCTTGAACATTTTTTTTTCATGTTTGATCAAAATTGAATCTTGACTTTAAATTAGAATTTGACTTTGAGAAAATGATCCAAAGTCTGGTCAGGCGCTGTTTAGCAAAAATGATTAGGCATTGATCATGATCATCACCATAGCTTAATCACATATATCATTGTAGCAAAAGCTGAGGATGTCACAACTCTCCCCTACTAACAAGAATTCTCGTCCCGAGAATTAAGTGGTAGAAGGAAGGAGCTTGGGATATTCATCACGAAGATAATCCTCGTGTTCCCAAGTGGCTTCATCTTCATAATGATTTGACCACTGCACTTTAAGGAACTTGGTGACTTTGCGACGATTCTGACGTTCAGCCTGATAGAGAATGCGGACCGGATGCTCCCTATAAGAGAGGTCTTGTTGCAGCTCAAGCATATTATGATCCACCGCTCGAATGCGATCCTTGAAGCAGCGGCGGAGCTGAGACACATGGAAGACATCATGAACCTGAGAAAGGTTCGCTGGTAGTTCCAATTGATAGACCACTTTTCCACGCCTTTAGAGAATAGTGAAAGGACCAATATAGCGAGGAGCTAACTTGCCCTTGATCCCAAAACGGTTTGCGCCTCTCATTGGTGTGACACGAAGATAAGCCTTTTCGCCAGGTTGATAGACCATATCTTGATGATGACGGTCATACTGACTCTTCTGACGAGACTGAGCAGCCTTCAGATTCTCAATAACAACGTGGATTTGATCTTCAACGTGTTGGGTATCAACCGGGCCGAAGAGTGGTCGGTCCATTGAATGGTGGCTCTTGAATTCCATACCAAGCCAAGTGTAAAGGATACTTTGGAGTCAAAGATGTACAGGAGAGTCAGGTTTCAATCCTGTGGAACTTTGGGTTATGGGTCCACGATGTGGGCCGAGACTAGGCACAAGGGTGACATATTATACGGTCTTGGTAGCAAGACATGTGAGAGGATAGCATGTCAGTTATGTTGGCAACAACATCGGTACCAAGGGCGGGGGACGACTAGAACCATTATCCTCCTCGTTGAAACGAGGCGGACCAATAGGCAAAGTTATCGTCCACCGACAGCTACCAGAATGTTATCCACAATAGTAATAGGGTCTTACTGACAGAGTTGTATACCGAGGTTGTTACCTAAGGAGGGGATTAACACTGCTTAGATAAGTTATGCCACAAGAAAGGTCAAACAGACCAATGGAAAGGAAAAAATGTGTTCACACACACAGGTATTAAAGTATACCATTCCCGAAGAAAAATAGGGTATGGTATATGTGATAGGTCATTTAAGTACATAACCATTTATATAAAGAGGCAAGAAGAATCATGATGTTTACCCATACCACGCAATTTGGATAATTGACCGGGAACAATTTAGCATTGCGCTTCCATTGTTCCCATTGAAATTTGAAGTACCACACCCGTGCTGCGGGGTAGCATCGACATGGTCATCAGGTGAAGGCCGGACTTGGGTACACAAAGGATTCATCAAAATTAACTTATAAAATAAGTCATATAGTTTCCGCATGGAAGAATGGCGAATCTTACGTATGGGAGAAGTTATAACAATAGGTCCTTCGGCCCGGTGTGCTAGACAAGACATCACCGTACCGGGTTACATAAGACCAAAGTTATAATTATTGGAAAATGTTCCAACCACCATATCTGCCCCGAGATTCAGATCTAATTGGTGTCAGGATACCTCAATCTCAAGATGCCTGAGAAGAAAAGGGGACCACCAAAAACATACGAGATGATACTGCAAGATTCTCGGGATATGATCTACGGAAGCACGTTTTGGATCATGAGTTAGATTGTAAGACACATGAACACAATGTCAAGACACTCGTGCCCATGTGGAATTCTTATACCACAATGCAACTGAGTTCTGAGTTGAGAACCACCATCCAAGATATCAAGGCCCTTGTGCAAGCCTCGATTAGTTCTTATGAAGGAACTTAATTTCCTTGATCAAATCAGTCGGTGGCTTGGGGTGCTAAGAGAAAATTATATGAAGTGAAGATAACAAATCTGCAAAACATATAACACTTCGCGCATGCGTGAATGATTGGGTATTTCCCAAGAGGAAGCGAAACAAAACCTTCACATATTCACGGCGGCAAGAGTGCACGTGAACCATGGGAAAACGCTTATTCTTACTAATTATATTCTTCATGAGCTAGGCACAAAGATAGTGCTTTCAAAATCTCCACTACGAACCATGGAGAAGTTGAGGTTGCGGTCGACGGGCTCAGCAACAATCCCTCAAGATTTCGATAGGGATGAATTTCCAAAATTATAAGGACAAGGAGATACCATTTGTCAACTCAAATGATATAATGACGTATGCTTGAGGGAACAACAACAATTAAACATTGGTCGAAGGGTGCACTCGAACATATGGACTGAGTAGCACGATAAATGTTAGAATGGTGAGTCAACAACCAACACACCAAGAATGAAACTACCAGTCACTAATCTTCACGGCAACAGGGTTGCAAGAAGTATTGGAATCACACATATGAGTTCACTTGTCGGTGTTCCGGTTAGGAACAACACGGGGACCAAGATTGAACAGTGATGGTGAGAAGTATCACTATATCAAGAATTCTTAAGAGGTGCAATGATGCTCACAACATTCTTGACATAAAAGGCGGTAATACTCCAAGGTAGAAGATAACATAAGCTGAATAGCAAAGAACTTAAGGGACAACACAAAACATGAACACGTTTGTGTTGGAGGGAAGGCAACAAGGATGTCGATGACAATACAATTCATCGAGGGGAAGGGATGGTATTTCTCAACATGCATTCGATTGATACCCTGGAAGAGTTCATAATGCTGATGATTGATCATGCCACATTTCTCGAGAAGTTTCATGAAGATGTAATCGTTCAGCGATGACATCAAGGAGGGAATGATGTAGCGAAAGGTTGTCGGAATCATAGATAAGATCGCTAGCTCCGAATTGAGATTGCCTTTCAAGACAACCAACATGGTATTGAAAGCCCGATGTAAGCTTAACACACAGTCGAAAATGTGCTCCAGGGATGGAGGACATAGATAGCATGGTCACGCTTTCAGCATGACGATGATGATGTAGCTTAACAGCTTGGAATGACATGATCGAGTACAAACTCAAAAATAAAGAATATTACTAAGAGTTGTTGGATCGCAATGCGTACTCGATTCAGCTATCGGTATCCTTGAGTGTCCAATAACTCAAAACACGAGGAAATCTGGAATTAATGGAAATATGATAGTTGATGGGGAGCTCAGAAGAAGTTATGTAGTTTCGTGATATTCTCGGGATACGAGGGATAATACTCGAAGGTAGATCAACATTAAGGCTTGGGCCGATGTGTTGATCTGAAGAAGAAAAATACTTTAACTCGCATGAGAATGAAATCAAGGTAGGACAACATGGTCGGAACCACGATTGCAAAGGACAAGATCACACATACCAGATTAAACCACATAAAGAATGATTATTGATACGAGAAGCTTCTATGATAAGATCAACATCGTTTCCATGGGCATGAACACAAAGTTCAAGGTCGACTCCCACTTCATCAATGCATTGCCTGCCATTTACTCCTCTCCTTTGATGAGGTTGTAGCTTTGAAAGAATATTCGGCAAAACACCAGAAGAGTAAGACTCATGAAAAATTGTCGGGTCATATTGTTTTAGGAAGGCATAGGTTCAACCCATTGGGTCATCTTAGGAACATATACTGCAAACTTCGAGAGTAAATAACACATGCTCGAAGAGCATGGCTGACAAGAGCATATGATACAACTTATTAGAAGGCGATGACACAATTTACCAATGGCATTATGTATCAGGGGAACAATATCACAATAATTTTTGAATGTAAAGGATGTCGTCGGAAAATAACCCAACAATGGGTCTGGAAGTCCACAAATGACCTGATGTGAGTATCGATACTCAATCAAAGGGAGATAGAATGCAACGCATCGGATTATAGAACATCTGAAAAATATCGATACTAAAATACCAAAGGATTTTATGATTCTAGGTTGGTGTATGAGATTATGATGCTCCAGTCAAATACAAGTAAGATGAATGGACTTAGATGGACAATCAAACAAGGTTGATTTGCCGAGAACCAGCTGTGTCTGGAAGGACGTCTGAGCCGAAAAGATAATTTATGAGCATCAACAGATGATTGTGTGCATTCACATACAGGTAGAATCCACAAGATCACAGGAAAATCACAAAGTATTTTAATGAATCCGGCTAGACATATGGACTTAACCATAATGCAAGAAGATGAGAAATGTCATGAATAATAGGGTACTGAGGATTTCAGAAGATCGAATAGTAATTCGAGAGACTTTCGAAACCCATGATAACTGACGACGGACGGATCCCCGATAAGATAATTCATTGCATCTCGTAAAATAAGAGCAATTGGAAAAGAAAGTATGAACGACATTTGTATGTCGTCATCCATAAGGGTTGAAAAAGGAAGGGAAATCGCAAAAGCGATGAGCACCAGCTTCCGAGAGAACATCGGAGAGTATCTTCGAAGTCTTCTGAGGAATCAAGCCATCGTCTGGAATTGCGGGGCTCTCCGGGAGGAAGTATTTACGAGAACCTAGAGTTAGAGTTAGCAAAATCTTTAACCCGAAAGAGAAGAGAGCGTAGAACCCAGAGTATAGAAAAGGAGTAAAAGATACTAATACCACCCGATTGAGATGTGGGCTTGATACGTCTCCAATATATCTATAATTTTTGATGGTTTCATGCTATTATCTTGTCAAACTTTGGATGTTTTGTATGCCTTTTATATCTTTTTTGAGACTAACTTATTATCTCAGTGCCAAGTGCCAGTTTTTGTTTTTTCCATGTTTTTGACCCCTTTCAGAGGAGGATTTTAAATGCAGTCCAAATGGAACGAAACTGCCAAAAAGATTTTTTCCGAAACAGAAGAAGATCGGGAAGCGTGAGAATCAGGGCAGGGGGCCACCAGGGACCCCACAAGCCCCCTAGCTGTGGCCAGGGGGGCCCGCGTCTCCCAGGCTTGTGGGCTCCCTGGGCCACCTCTGCCCTAGGTCTTTCGCCTATATATTCCCAAAAATTCTAGAAAAAAATCAAGAGATCATCAAAAGTATTTTTCCGCCGCCGCAAGCTTCTGTCTCCGCAAGATCCCATCTGGGGCACGTTCTGGTGCCCTGCCGGAGGGGGATTCGGATACGGAGAGATTCTTCATCAACACCATGACCTCTTCGATGATGCGTGAGTAGTTCACCATAGACCTACATGTCCATAGCTAGTAGCTAGATGGCTTCTTCTCTCTCTTGGATCTTCAATACAAAGTTCTCCATGATCTTCATGGAGATCTATCTGATTTAATCTTCTTTTGCGGTGTGTTTGTCGAGATCCGATGAATTGTGGATTTATGATCAGATTATCTATGAATCTTATTTGAGTTTCTTCTGATCTCTCTTATGCATGATTTCATATCCTTGTAATTCTCTTCGAGTTGTGGGTTTTGTTTGGCCAGCTTGATCTTTGATTCTTGCAATGGGGGAAGTGCTTGGTTTTGGGTTCATACCGTGCGGTGACCTCACCGAGTGACAGAAGGGGTAGCGAGGCATGCATCGTGTTGTTTCCATCAAGGGTAAAAAGATGGGGTTTTCATCATTGGTTTGAGTTTATCCCTCTACATCATGTCATCTTCCTTAAGGCGTTACTCTGTTCGTCATGAACTCAATACACTAGATGCATGCTGGATAGTGGTCGATGTGTGGAGTAATAGTAGTAGATGCAGAAAGTATCGGTCTACTTGTCTAAGACGTGATGCCTATATGTATGATCATTGCCTTAGATATCGTCATGACTTTGCGTGGTTCTATAAATTGCTCGACAGTAATTTTTTCACCCACCATAATATTTGCTATTTTGAGAGAACCCTCTAGTGAACACTATGGCCCCCGGGTCTACTCCACACCATATTTTCAGCCTTACTCTTTTTCTTCGTTGCACTTTCCGCCTTCAGATCTGAATTTGCAATCAATCTTGAAGGGATTGACAACCCCTTTACATCATTGGGTGCAAGCTCTTTTGTGTTTGCGCAGGTACTCTGGACTTGACGCGATTCTCCTACTGGATTGATACCTTGGTTCTCAAACTGAGGGACATACTTACTGCTCCTGTGCTGCATCGCCCTTTCCTCTTTAAGAGAAAAACAACGCAAGCTCAAGAGACGACAGAAAGATTTCTGTCGCCGTAGAAGAAGAATATCTGGGGCGGTTGCCGGGGAGGATCAAGTCAAGAACTCATCCAAGTAAGTGTCGCAAACTCATCTCTTGCATTTACTTTTTTGCCTCTCGTTTTCCTCTCCCCCACTTTTGAAAAAAAATACAAAAATATTTGCCTATTTTCGTTTGCCTTTACTTTGCTTGTGTGATATGTGCCTTAAATATACTTGCATCTTTGCTTGCTGAAAATCTAGTGATATGGATCCTCACCCACTTGTTAATCTCTTTAAGAGATCCACTTATGTGGAACCAATTGCTAGTGAGTTGAGTGCACTTGACTTTCTCTATGGAGTTTTGCTTGAGATGCGTGAATCTGAAAATCGTGATGAAGAAATTTATAAAATGATTCACGAGGGCTCCTTGAATGAAAAGCATGATTGCAATGATTTCATTATAAATTCTATTAATGACAATCATGCTAAAAATATGCAAAACCCTAAGCTTGGGGATGCTAGTTTTGCTATGTCCACTACTTGTTGCAATGATATTTGCAATAATATTGAAAGTGGGTTTGGAGAAGTCATGACTTTAGTTGATGATAGTCCCACTATTTTTGAATAGCGTCAACTTTGCATGCATGTGGATCATGAAAATAATATCCTTTGTGATAGCTATATTGTTGAATTTTATTATGATCCCACATGTAATTGCTATGAGAGAGGAAAATATTGTGGTAGAAACTTTCATGTTACCAAATTACCTCTCGTTATGTGGAGATTGCTATTGTCTCTTTCTTCTTCCTTGCATATGGCAACTATTGGTTGTCTTGACAATCTGTTTTCCTATAAAATGCCTATGCATAGGAAGTATGTTAGACTTAGATGTGATTTTCACATGCTTTATGATGCTCCCATTGTGCTTCAATTCTTGTCTTTTGTGTGAGCATCATTGAATTATCAATGCCTAGCTAAGGGCGTTGAACAATAGCGCTTGTTGAGAGGCAACCCAATGAATTTATCTTTTTCTTTCTGTTTTGTTGCGTCCACACCATCATAATTCTGTTATTATTGTGTCTTTTGTGTTTGAGTTAAGCAAAACCTTTATGACTAGTCTTGGTGATGGTTGTTTGATCCTGCTGGAAAAATACAGTCTTTTCGCTCACGATATTATTTTTCCTTTTTTTCGGAAAGAGCTTTTGAGTTGATTCTTTTTGTTCTTGTTGATATGCCTTTTCCCAGGCAGTAGTAATTTTTCAGAATTTTTGAGGTACCAGAAGTATACGAAGTATACACATTCCTACAGACTGGTCTATTTTTGACAAATTCTGTTTTTGTTGAGTTGGTTGCTTGTTTTGATGAAACTATGGATAGTATCGGGGGGGTACTAGCCATGGAAAAGTGAGAATACGGTAATCTAACACCAATATAAGTAGAAATCAAGATTGCTACAATACCTAAGAGGTGGTAGTTTGTTTTCTTGTGCTAATTTTATCACGAGTTTCTGTTTAAGTTTTGTGTTGTGAAGTTTTCAAGTTTTGGGTGATGTTATCATGGACAAAGAGATAAGGAGTGGAAAGAGCTCAAGCTTGGGGATGCCCAAGGCATCCCAAGCCAAATTCAAGGACACCAAAAAGCCTAAGCTTGGGGATGCCCCGGGAAGGCATCCCCTCTTTCGTCTTCAACCCATCGGTAACATTACTTGGAGCTATATTTTTATTCACCACATGATATGTGTTTTGCTTGGAGCGTCTTGTATCGTAGGAGTCTTTTATTTTTGTTGTGTCAGAATCATCCTTGCTGCACACCTTTTTGAGAGAGATACATGCACTCATCATGATTTGCTAGAATGCTCATTGTGCTTCACTTAGATCTTTTAGAGCACGGCGGTGCGTGACTTGGTAGTTGGCTTATGTGAAAGTAGTTCCAAAGGTGATAGGTACCCAAAGGGGATACAAAAACCTTCATCTTAATATGCATTGAGTAGAAAGAGAAGTCTTGATTCCTCTCAATTAGTTTTGAGACATGGATTTGGTAATATTAAGAGTTATGTTAGTAGGGTGTTGTGAATCTAGAAATACTTGTGTTGAAGTTAGTGATTCCCGTAACGTGCACGTATGGTGAACCACTATGTTAGGAAGTCGGAGCATAATTGATCTATTGATTGTCATCCTTTGCGTTAAGGTCGGGATTGCGCGATGGTTAACACCTACCAACCCTTCCCCTAGGAGTATGCATTTAACACTTTGTTTCGATTACTAATAAAAACTTTCGCAACAAGTATGTGAGTTCTTCATGACTAATGTGAGTCCATGGTATAGATGCACTTTCACCTTCCACCATTGCTAACCTCTCTAGTGCCGCGCAATTTTCGCCGGTACATAAACCCACCATATGCCTTCCTCAAAACAGCCACCATACCTACCTACTATGGCATTTTCATAGCCATTCCGAGATATATTGCCATGCAACTCCCACCGTTCCGTCTCATGACTTGTGCCGTCACTCTCATATTGCCATTGCATGATCATAAGATAGCTAGCGAGATGTTTCAACGTCATACGCCAAGCTAGATCGTTGCATATCCCGGTACACTGCCGGAGGCATTTCCTATAGAGTCATTTCTAAGCTTTTAGCTGTGAGTAAATAAAAGTGTGATGTTCATCATTATTAGAGCATTGTCCCATGTGACGAAATAAAAAAAAGAGGCCAAAGAGCCCAAATAAAAAAAAGAGAAAAAAGAGGCCTAATAGCCCAAATAAAAAAAGAGAGAAAAAGAGAGAAGGGACAATGCTACTATCTTTTTCCACACTTGTGCTTCGTAATAGCACCATGTTCTTCATGTTTGAGAGCCTCTCGTTTCGTCACTACCATATGCTAGTGGGAATCTTCATTATATAACTTGGCTTGTATATTCCAATGATGGGTTTCCTCAAATTGCCCTAGGTCTTCGTGAGCAAGCAAGTTGGATGCTCACCCAGTAGTTCTCCTTTTGAGCTTTCACATACTTATAGCTCTAGTGCATCCATTGTATGGCAATCCCTACTCATTCACATTGATATCTATTAATGGGCATCTCCATAGCCCTTTGATATGCCGAGTCAATGTGATCATCTCCTCCTTTTTGTCTCACAACCACCACCACACTCTATTCCACCTATAGTGCTATATCCATGGCTCACGCTCACGTATTGCGTGATAGTTATAAAAAGTTTGAGAAAGTAAGAGTGCGAAAATAATTACTTTGCCAATACCGGGGTTGTGCATGATTTACATTAGTTGTGTGAGGATGATGGAGCATAGACAAACTATATGATTTTGTAGGGATAAATTTCCTTGGCCTTGCTATTTTGAAATTCATGATTTCCTTGCTAGTTTGCTTGAAGTATTATTGTTTTCATGTCAATAGCAAACTATTGTTTTGAATCTTACGGATCTGAACATTCATGCCACACGAAAAACTTGCAAAGGACAACTATGCTAGGTAGCATTCCACATCAAAAATTCAGTCTTTATCACTTCCCTACTCGAGGACGAGCAGGAGTTAAGCTTGGGGATGCTTGATACGTCTCCAACGCATCTATAATTTTTGATGGTTTCATGCTATTATCTTGTCAAACTTTCGATGTTTTGTGTGCCTTTTATATATTTTTTGAGACTAACTTATTAACTCAGTGCCAAGTGCCAGTTCCTGTTTTTTCCATGTTTTTGACCCCTTTCAGAGGAGGATTTTAAACAGAGTCCAAACGGAATGAAACTGCCAAAAAGATTTTTTCCGAAACAGATTTTTTCCACCAGGGACCCCACAAGCCCCCTAGCCGCGGCCAGGGGGCCCGCGCCTCCCAGGCTTGTGGGCTCCCTGGGCGACCTCTGCCCTAGGTCTTTCGCCTATATATTCCCAAAAGTTCCAGAAAACTTAGGAGATCATCAAAAGTACTTTTCCGCCGCCGCAAGCTTCTGTCTTCGCAAGATCCCATCTGGGGCACGTTCCGGTGCCCTACCGGAGGGGGGATTCGGATACGGAGGGCTTCTTCATCAACACCATGACCTCTCCGATGATGCGTGAGTAGTTCACCATAGACCTACGGGTCCATAGCGAGTAGCTAGATGGCTTCTTCTCTCTCTTGGATCCTCAATACAAAGTTCTCCATGATCTTCATGGAGATCTATCCGATGTAATCTTCTTTTGCGGTGTGTTTGTCGACATCCAATGAATTGTGGATTTATGATCAGATTAGCTATGAATCTTATTTGAGTTTCTTCTGATCTCTCTTATGCATGATTTCATATCCTTGTAATTCTCTTCGAGTTGTGGGTTTTGTTTTGCCAGCTTGATCTATGATTCTTGCAATGGGAGAAGTGCTTGGTTTTGGGTTCATACCGTGTGGTGACCTCACCCAATGACAGAAGGGGTAGCGAGGCACGCATCGTGTTGTTGCCATCAAGGGTAAAAATATTGGGTTTTCATCATTGGTTTGAGTTTATCCCTCTACATCATGTAATCTTGCTTAAGGCGTTACTCTGTTCGTCATGAACTCAATACACTAGATGCATGCTGGATAGCGGTAGATGTGTGGAGTAATAGTAGTAGATGTAGAAAGTATCGGTCTATTTGTCTCGGACATGATGCCTATATGTATGATCATTGCCTTAGATATCATCATGACTTTGCGATGTTCCATCAATTGCTCGACAATAATTTGTTCACCCACCGTAATATTTGCTATTTTGAGAGAAGCCTCTAGTGAACACTGTGGCCCCCGGGTCTACTCCACACCATATTTTCAGCCTTACTCTTTTTCTTCATTGCACTTTCCGCCTTCAGATCTCACTTTGCAATCAATCTTGAAGAGATTGACAACCCCTTTACATTGTTGGGTGCAAGCTCTTTTGTGTTTGCGTAGGTACTTTGGACTTGACGCGATTCTCCTACTGGATTGATACCTTGGTTCTCAAACTGAGGGAAATACTTACTGCTCCGGTGCTGCATCGCCCTTTCCTCTTCAAGGGAAAAACCAACGCAAGCTCAAGAGATGACAGAAGGATTTCTGTCGCCGTAGCAGGGCCCGTAAAAGAAAGCATCAAAGTTAGTAATCTTTTCAAACACTAGACTCAACTTCGGTCAAGGAGTTGGAAAGGGGGCTACCTACAGGCACTTGGCTCTGATACCAACTTGTGACTCCCTTGATTTAATGATACGCTAATCATACACGCAAGTGTGTACGATCAAACTCAATGACTCACGGGAAGATACCACAACACAACTCTAGACACAAATAAAACATACAAGCTTCATATTACAAGCCAGGCCCCTCGAGGGCTAGAATACAGAAGCTCGATAAACACTCGAGTTAGCGGAAGCAACAATATCTGACTACAGACATTAAACATGGAGTGCCTTAGAGAAGGCTAGCACAAAAGATACACGATCGAACGAGGTGAGGCCTTTTGCCTGGGAACCTCTTAAACTACTCCTGGTCTTTAGAGGCCTCCACGCAGCAACAATCTCTGTCGGGATAGCAGTCGTCGACGGCGGGATACTCCATCTCCTGGGCTCCATCATGTGACCGCAGCAACGGATCAAGGGGACAAAGGGGGAGCAAAGGAACGATGAGTACTCATCCAAAGTACTCGCAAGACTTATATCAGAACTATACTAAGTATGCAACAGTATCAAAGGAAGGGGTTTATATGTGGACTGACTGTAGCAATGCAAGAAAGAGAGGGAAAGCCTAGTCCTATCGAAGACTAGCATCTTCAGGGGTTCTTGCAGCAATAGACGAGAGTAGAACAGGAACACAAATAAAAGTCATATTGTTGCGGCAATATTAATATGAGGTCACGCCCAGAGACCCTTCCTCGAGTCCCTGCGAGGAAGCAATCCCAGAGCAAACATTCCAGTTAAGCAACAGTTGTAGTTGTATATGATCAGGGCACAACTCCAAGTCGTCCTGTAACCGTGGACACGACTATCCGAATAGTCCATTTCTTCCCTGCAGAGGTGCACAACATATTCCCCGTCATGCTCGGTAACACTCTGGGCGGACACAATTTTCTGGGTCATGCCCGGCCTCGGAATATAGACACGTCGAAGGCCCACCTAAGCTCACCAAAGAGGCCAGCCCGCCGGTCTAACTCCTAAGCACAAAGGGTTCATGGGCCCACTTGCTCTCTGTGCTCCTGCACGATGCGTGGGTGGACGACTTCAGTCCTAGCATCCCTTACTACAAACGCGATGCATCTCGGGACCACTCGGGGTGCGCGCCGCTCCATTGCTGATGTCTGAAAAGCTTCGCCTGATACCACGACGTGGAGTACCCATAATTCTTCCCACGCAGATGGTTAGTGCGTAATAAGGCCTTCCGACCAACTGAGATCAAATACCCAAATCCATTATCATTTTAATTTAGTCATCGACACAACCACGCGGGAATCCACCCGCCTAACATCTATTCATCAGAGATCCAATATCATGGTCAAGTAACTGTGTGGTTGTAACATCGGGGGGGGGGGGGGGGGTCCGAGGCATCACCCTCGTTGGATCCCGAACGATGTAACCGTCAAGGTGGACTTAGAGGAATCACCCTTGAGGGTCCCACACTTGAGGGGTTGCACGAGAGAGACATCGTCGGGAGTGGTGAAGGAGGAATCACCCTCGATAACCACGACCGGCTAGCTGTACTACACATATATCATCCTGAGTACTTCGCGAGATGTCACCCTCGATACCCGATAGTAGCTATTGTTGGGGAATGTTGCATGGGAAACAAAAATTTTCCTACGCACACGAAGATCTATCATGGTGACGGTCATCTACGAGAGAGAGATCGGATCCACATACCCTTGTAGATCGCTAAGCGGGAAGCGTTAAGAAATGCGGTTGATGAAGTGGTACAACTTCGTGATTCAAGTCACGGTCGTCCCACGATCCGTCCTGATCTAGCACCGAACGGACGGCACCTCCGCGTTCAACACATGTACAGCTTGATGACGATCTCCGCCTTCTTGATCCACCAAGAGAGACGAGGAAGTAGATGAGTTCTTCGGCAGCGTGACGACACACCGGTGATGGTGATGATCTATTCCCGTAGGGCTCCGCCCGAGCTCTGTAGAAATCCGATCTAGAGGAATAACTATGAGGTATAGGTTTGAGTTGCACGTGGCAAAGTTGTGTCTCAAAAATGCTAAAACCTCTAGTATATATAGGAGGAGGGGAGGGGATAGCCTTGGGGCTCAAGAGAGCCCCAAGGGTGCCGGTCGAAAGGAGGGGGAGGACTCCAACTCCAATTCGGTTTGGGAAGGAGGAGTCCTCCTCTTCCTTCCCACCTCCCTCTCTTTTTTTCTTTGGTTTTGTTCTTGTGGCACCATAGTCCACTTAGGCTGGCATCACCAGCCCACTAAGGGCTGGTGCGCCACCCTAGAACTATTGGGCTCACTCCCGGGTGGGTGGGCCCCTCCCGGTGAAAACCCGTAACCGATTCGTCACTCCCGGTACATTCCCGATAATGCGTGAAATCTTTTCGGTGACCAAATGAAACCATTCTATATATCAATATTCTTTTCCGGACCATTCCGAAAACCCTCGCGACGTCCTGATCTCACCCGGGACTCCGAACAACCTTAGGTCACCAACACCTATAACTCAACTATACTAAAACATCATCGGACCTTAAGTGTGCAGACCCTGCGGGTTCGAGAACTATGCAAACATGACCCAAGACACTCCCCGCTCAATATCCAATAGCGGGACCTGGATGTCCATATTGGATCCTACATATTCTACGATGATCTTATCGGTTGAACCTCTGTGCCAAGGATTCATATAATCCCATATAACATTCCCTTGGTCCTTCGGTATGTTACTTGCCCGAGATTTGATCGTAGGTATCTCTATACCTATTTCAATCTCGTTACCGGCAAGTCTCTTTACTCGTTCCATAATACAAGATCCCAAGGCTTATACGTGATGTTGTATTCCGAGTGGGCCCCGAGATACCTCTCCGTCACACGGAGTGACAAATCCCAGTCTTGATCCATGCTAACTCAACGAACACCTTCGGAGATACCTGTAGAGCACCTTTATAGTCACCTAGTAATGTTGTGATGTTTGATACACACAAGGTATTCCTCCGGTGTCAGTGAGTTACATGATCACATGGTCATAGGAATGAATACTTGACACGCATAAAACAATAGCAACAAAATGACACGATCACATGCTACATTTATAATTTGGGTGTTGTGCATCACATCATTCTCCTAATGATGTGATCCAGTAATCAAGTGACAATACCTGCATATTGTCAGAAAACCTTAACCATCCTTGATCAACTCGCTAGTCAACTAGAGGCTTACTAGGGACATTGTTTTGTCTATATATCCACACATGTATCTATGCTTTCATTCAATACAATTATAGCATGGATAATAAACAATTATCTTGAAACAGGAAATATAATAATAACTATTTTATCATTGCCTCTAGGGCATATTTCTAGCAGTCTCCCATTTGCACTAGAGTCAATAATCTAGTCTCACATTGCTATGCGATTTACATTGGAATGAATCTAACACCCATACAGTTCTGGTGTTGATCATGCTTCCCTCGTGGAAGAGATTTAGTCAGCGGATCTGCAACATTCAGATCCGTGTGCACTTTGCAAATATTTACGTCCTCTCCTTCGACGTAGTCGCGGATGAGGTTGAAGCGTCGTTTGATGTGTCTGTTCTTCTTTTGAAACCTTGGTTCCTTTGCTAAAGCAATGACACCAGTGTTGTAACAGAACAAAGTTATTGGATTTAGTGCACTCGGCACAACTCCAAGATCCATCATGTACTGCTTCATCCAGACACCCTCCTTAGCTGGCTCCGAGGCAGCCATGTACTCCGCTTCACATGTATAATCTTCTATGACGCTTTGCTTGGAACTGCACCAACTTACCACACCCCCATTAAGAATAAATACGTATCCAGTTTGAGACTTAGAGTCATCTGGATCAGTATCAAAGCTTGCATCGACGTAACCCTTTACGACGGGCTCTTCGTCACCTCCATAAATGAGAAATATTTCCTTAGTCCTTTTCAGGTACTTCAGAATATTCTTGACCGCCATCTAGTGATCCACTCCTAGATTACTTTGAAAACTGCCTGCCATACTTATGGCTAGGCTGACGTCCGGTTTAGTGCCCAACATTGCATACGTGATAGACCCTATGGCTGAAGCATAGGGGCGGTACTCATCTTCTCTCTATCTTTCGCAGTTACTGGACACTGAGTCTTACTCAACTTTATACCTTGTAACACTAGCAAGAACCCCTTCTTGGACTGCTCCATTTTGAACTTCTTCAAAACTTCATCAAGGTATGTGCTTTGTGAAAGTCCTATTAGGCGCCTCGATCTTTCCCTATAGATCTTAATGCCTAATATGTAAGCAACTTCTCCTAGGTCCTTCATTGAAAAACATTTGTTCAAGTAATCTTTTACACTCTCTAAAAACTCCACATTGTTTACAAGCAACAATATGCCATCCACATATAATATTAGAAACGCTACACGACTCCCACTCAGTTTCTTGTAAATACAAGATTCTCCAAGAACTTGTATAAACCCAAATGCTTTGATCACCTCATCAAATCGCTTATTCCAACTCCGAGATGCCTGCACCAGTTCATAAATGGATCGCTTGAGCTTGCATACTTTGATAGCATTCTTTGGATCGGCAAAACCTTCGGGTTGCGTCATATACAATTCTTCCTTAAGGAAACCGTTAAGGAACGCCGTTTTGACATCAATCTGCCAGATTTCATAATCGAAAAACACAACTATTGCTAACATGATTCGGACGGACTTAAGCATCGCTACCGGTGAGAATGTCTCATCGTAGTCAACTCCTTGAACTTGTGAAAAACCCTTTGCCAGAAGTCGAGCTTTATAAACGGTCACATTACCGTCTTCGTCTGTCTTCTTCTTAAAGATCCATTTGTTCTGAATAGCCTTGCGACCTTCAGGTAATACTTCCAAAGTCCACACTTTGTTTTCATACGTATATCCTATCTCGTACTTCATGGCCTCCAGCCATTTGTTGGAATCCGGGCCCAACATTGCTTCTTCATAATTTGCAGGTTCATTGTTGTCTAACAACATGATAGATAGGGCAGGAGTACCGTACCACTCAGGAGCAGTACATGATCTTGTCGATCTGTAAGGTCCGATAGTAACTTGATCTTAAGCTTCATGATCATCATCATTAGCTTCCTCCTCAACCGGTGTCGCCTCGATAGAGGTTTCCCCTGCCCTGTGCCACCATCTAGTGGGAGCAAAGGTTCGACAACCTCATCAAGTTCTATCTTCCTCCCACTCAATTCTTTCGAGAGAAACTCCTTCTCAAGAAAAGCTCCGTTCTTAGCAACAAACACTTTGCCCTCGGATCTGAGATAGAAGGTATACCCAACTGTCTCCTTTGGGTAACCTATGAAGACGCACTTTTCCGCTTTGGGTTCCAGCTTTTCAGGCTGAAGCTTTTTGACACAAGCCTCACATCCCCAAATTTAAGAAACGACAACTTTGGCCTCTTGCCATACCATAGCTCATATGGTGTCGTCCCAACGGATTTTGACGGTGCTCTATTTAAAGTTAATGCAGTAGTCTCTAATGCATAACCCCAAAACAATAATGGCAAATCGGTAAGAGACATCATAAATCGCACCATATCTAACAAAGTACAATTACGACGTTCGAACACACCATTACGCTGTGGTTTTCCAGGCGGTGTTAACTATGAAATGATCCCACATTGTCTTAAGTCAGCACCAAACTCGAAACTCAGATATTTTCCCCCTCGATCAGAACGTAGGAACTTGATCTTCTTGTTACGATGATTTTCAACTTCACTCTGAAATTACTTGAACTTCTCAAACGTTTCAGACTTGTGCTGCATCAAGTAGATATATCCATACCTACTCAAACCATCAGTGAAGGTGAGAAAATAACGATATACGCCGCGCGCCTCCACACTCATTGGACCGCACACATCAGTATGTATGATCTCCAATAAGTCACTTGCACACTCCATTGTTTCGGAGAACGGAGTCTTAGTCATCTTGCCCATGATGCATGGTTCGCACGTGTCAAGTGATTCAAAATCAAGTGACTCCAAAAGCCCATCGGTATGGAGTTTCTTCATGCGCTTTACTCCAATATGACCTAAGCGGCAGTGCCAAAAAAATGTGGCGCTATCATTGTTAACTCTACATCTTTTGGTCTCAATGTTATGTATGTGTGTCATCACAATCAAGATTAAATATGAACAAACCTCTCACATTGGGTGCATGACCATAAAAGATATTACTCATAAAAATAGAACAACCATTATTCTCTGACTTAAATGAGTAACCGTCTCGCAATAAACAAGATCCATATATAATGTTCATGCTTAACGCAGGCACTAAATAACAATTATTTAACTTCATAACTAATCCTGATGGTAACTGAAGTGAGACTGCGCCAACGACGTTTGCATCAACCTTGGAACCATTTCCCATGTGCATCGTCACTTCATCCTTCGCCAGCCTTTGTTTATTCCGCAGTTCCTGCTTCGAGTTGCAAATATGAGCAACAGAACCGGTATCAAATGCCCAGGCACTACTACGAGAGTTGGTTAGCTACACATCAATAACATGTATATCACATATACCTGGTTTTATGTTGGCCGCCTTCTTATCAGCCAAATACTTGGGGCAGTTGCGTTTCCAGTGACCCATCCCCTTGCAATAATAGCACTTTGTTTCCGGCTTAGGTCTAGCCTTGGGTTTCTTCGTCGGATTGGCAATAGTTTTGCCGCTCTTCTTGGAGTTACCCTTCTTGCCTTTGCTGTTTCTCTTGAAACCAGTGGTCTTATTGGCCATCAACACTTGTTGATCTTTCCAGATCTCTGACTGTGCGACTATCAGCATCGCGAATAACTTGCCGGGTGACTTGTTCATCGCTTGCATGTTATAGTTCAACACAAAGCTCTTATAGCTAGGTGGCAGTGATTGAAGAATTCTGTCAGTGATAGCCTCTTGCGGGAGTTCAATCCCCAGCTTAGCTAGATGGTTTGAGTACCCAGACATTTTGAGCTCATGTTCACTGACACACGAATTCTCCTCCATCTTGCAAGCATAGAATTTATCGGAGGTTTCATACCTCTCGATTCGGGCATTCTTCTCAAAGATAAACTTCAACTCCTGGAACATCTCATATGCTCCATGATGCTCAAAGCGTAGTTGAAGTCCCGGTTCTGAGCCATACAAGACTGCACATTGAACTACTGAGTAGTCCTTCTTACGCGATTGCCAAGCGTTCAAAACATTTTGGTCAGACATAGCGGGTGGTTCATTTCCTAGCACATCATCAAGGACATAATTCTTTTCCCCAGCTTGTAGGATGAGCCTAAGATTATGAGCCTAGTCTACAAAGTTGCTTCCATCATCTTTCAACTTAGCTTTCTCTAGGAACGTATTGAAATTCAGGGTTGCTACTGCGCGAGCCATTAATCTACAATATAAGATATTGCAAAGTGGACTTAGTCTATGTTCAAGACAATTAGAGTTTAACTAATTAGATTACAAATAAACTCCCACACAAATAGACATCCCTCTAGTTACTTGAGTGTGGCATGATCCAAATTAACTAACTCAAGTCCGATCATCACGTGAGTTGAGTATAGTTTCAGTGGTAAACATCTCTATGCTAATCATATCAACTATACGATTCATGCTCGACCTTTCAGTCTCTTGTGTTCCGAGGCCATGTCTGCACATGCTAGGATCGTCAAGTTTAACCCGAGTGTTCCGCGTGTGCAACTATTTTGCACCCGTTGTATGTGAATGTTGAGTCTATCACGCCCGATCATCACATGGTGTCTCGAAACGATGAACTATCGCAACGGTGCACAGTTGGGGAGAACAAAATTTTATCTTGAAATTTTAGTGAGGGATCACCTTATAATTCTACCGTTGTTCTAAGCAAGATAAGGTGCATAAAAGGATTAACATCACGTGCAATTCATAAGTGACATGATATGGCCATGATCTTGTGCTTCTTGATCTCCATCACCAAAGCACTGGCATGATCTTCATCCTCACCGGCGCCACACCATGATCTCCATCATTGTGCCGCCATCGAGGTTTTCGTGCTATCTATGCTATTACTACTAAAGCTACAATGTAGCAATATAGTAAACGCATCTGCAAACACAAACGTTAGTTTAAAGACAACCCTATGGCTCCTGCCGGTTGCCGTAGCATCGACGTGCAAGTCGATATTAACTATTACAACATGATCATCTCATACATCCAATATGTCACATCATGTCTTTGGCCATATCACATCACAAGCATACCGTGCAAAAACAAGTTAGACGTCCTCTAATTTGTTGTTGCATGTTTTACGTGGCTGCTATGGGTATCTAGTATGATCGCATCTTACTTACGCAAAAACCACAACGGAGATGTCCAAATTGCTATTTAACCTCTCTCCAAGGACCGCCTCGGTCAAATCTAATTCAACTAAAGTTGAAGAAACCTACACCCGCTAGTCGTCTTTATGCAACGAGTTGCATGTTGGTCGATGAAACCGGTCTCTCGTATGCGTACGAGTAATGTTGGTCCGGGCCGCTTCAATCCAACAATACCGCCGAATCGAGAAAAGACTAACGAGGGCAGCAAATCGAACATCAACGCCCACAAAAACTTTTTTGTTCTACTCGAGATTACATCTACGCATGAACCTAGCTCATGATGCCACTGTTGGGGAACGTTGCATGGGAAACAAAAAATTTCCTACGCACACGAAGACCTATCATGGTGATGTTCATCTACGAGAGGGAGATCAGATCCATATACCCTTGTAGATCGCTAAGCAGGAAGCGTTAAGAAACGCGGTTGATGTAGTGGTACAGCTTCGTGATTCAAATCACCGTCGTCCCACAATCCGTCCCACGATCCATCCCGATCGAGCACTGAACGGACGACACCTCCGTGTTCAGCACACGTACAGCTCGATGACGATCTCCCCCTTCTTGATCCAGCAAGAGAGACGGGGAAGTAGATGAGTTCTCCGGCAGCGTGACGACGCGCTGGTGATGGTGATGATCGATTCCTGCAGGGCTCCGCCCGAGCTCCGCAGAAATCTGATCTAGAGGAAGAACTACGAGGTATAGGTTTGAGTTGCACGTGGCAAAGTTGTGTCTCAAAAACCCTAAAACCTCTAGTATATATAGGAGGAGGCGAGGGGCTAGCCTTGGGGCTCAAGAGAGCCCCAAGGGTGCCGACCTAAAGGAGGAGGAGGACTCCAACTCCAATTCGGTTTGGTAAGGAGGAGTCCTCCTCTTCCTTCCCACCTCCCTCTTTTTTTCTTTTTTTCTTTTGTTTTCTTCTTGTGGCGCCATAGTCCACTTGGGCTGTCCTAACCAGCCCACTAAGGGCTAGTGCGCCACCCTAAGACTATTGGCTCACTCCCGGGTGGGTGGGCCCCTCCCGGTGAAAACCCGGAACCCATTCGTCACTGCCGGTACATTCCCGGTAATGCCCGAAATCTTTCCGGTGACCAAATGAAACCATTATATTTATCAATCTTTGTTTCCAGACCATTCCAGAAACCCTCGTGACGTCCGTGATCTCATTCGGGACTCCAAACAACCTTCGGTCACCAACACCTATAACTTAACTATACTAAAACATCATCGAACCTTAAGTGTGCAGACCCTGCGGGTTCGAGAACTATGCAGCCGTGACCTGAGACATTCACCGCTCAATATCGAATAGCGGGACCTGGATGTCCATATTGGATACTACATATTCGACGAAGATCTTATCGGTTGAACCTTGATGACCCACAAGTATAGGGGATCAATCGTAGTCCTTTCGATAAGTAAGAGTGTCGAACCCAACGAGGAGAAGAAGGCTGTGATAAACGGTTTTCAGCAAGGTAATAACTGCAAGCACTGAAAGTAGCGGTAACAAGAGATGGTGTCGTAAGGTGAAACGTAGCAAGCGAAAAGTAACAAGTGACAAGTAGTAGCAACGGTGCAGCAAAGTGGCCCACTCCCTTTTGTAGCAAGGGACAAGCTTGAGCAAAGTCTTATAAGAGGAAAAATGCTCCCGAGGACACACGGGAATTTCTGTCATGCTAGTTTCATCATGTTCATATGATTCACATTCGTCACTTTGATAGTTTGATATGTGGGTGGACCGACACTTGGGTACTGCCCTTACTTGAACAAGCATCCCACTTATGATTAACCCCTCTCGCAAGCATCCGCAACTACGAAATAAGAATTAAGACAACGTCTAACCATAGCATTAAACTAGTGGATCCAAATCAGCCCCTTACGAAGCAACGCATAGACTGGGTTTTAAGCTTCTGTCACTATAGCAACCCATCATCTACTTACTACTCCCCAATGCCTTCCTGTAGGCCCAAATATGGTGAAGTGTTATGTAGTCGACGTTCACATAACACCACTAGAGGAAAAACAACATACAACATATCAAAATACCGAACGAATACCAAATTCACTGACTATTATTAGCATGACTTATCCCATGTCCTCAGGAACAAAAGTAACTACTCACAAAGCATAATCATAATCATGATCATAGGTGTAATGAATAGCATCAAGGATCTGAACATAAACTCTTCCGCCAAGTAATCCAACTAGCATCCACTACAAAGAGTAATCAACACTACTAGAAACCTTACAAGTACCAATCGGAGTCGCGAGACGGAGATTGGTTACAAGAGATGAACTAGGGTTTGGAGAGGAGATGGTGCTGATGAAGATGTTGATGGAGATGACTCCCCTCCGACGAGAGGAGTGTTGGTGATGACGAAGGCGACGATTTCCCCCTCCAGGAAGGAAGTTTCCCCGGCAGGATCGTCCTGCCAGAGCCCTAGATTGGTTCTGCTCAAGTTCCACCTCGTGGCGGCGGTTAATCCACAAAAAAGCTCCACCTTGATTTTTTCTCGGACGAAACCCTTCATATAGCAAAAGAGGGGGGCCAGTGGGCCACCAGGGTGCCCACAAGCCCTGTTGCCGTGGCAACCAGGCTTGTGGGCCCCTGGCAGCTCCCCTCTGACACTTCTTTCGCCCAGTATTTTTTATATATTCCCAAAAAATTCCACGTTGATTTTGAGGGCATTTGGAGTTGCGCAGAATAGAGGACTCAGACTTGCTCCTTTTCCAGTCCAGAATTCCAGTTGCCGGTATTCTCCCTCTTCAAATAAACCTTGCAAAATAAGAGAGAAAAGGCATAAGTATGGTTCCACAAAGTATAATAACAGTCCATAAAGCGATAAATATCAACATGAAAGCATGATGCAAAATGGACGTATCAACTCCCCCAAGCTTAGACCTCGCTTGTCCTCAAGCGAAAACCAAGACGCAAAACATGTCCACATGTTTAGGGATGAAGGTGTCAATAAAACATAATACGGACATGAGGGCATCATGATCACACATAGAACAACAATACATCATAGAGATTCTTATGGGAAAGTAACAATTCCTTCACAAAGCAAAGTATGAAACAAAAACCTTACCGAGAAGTAGCCAACAACAGTCCATAGTCATTGAAGCAATTGCAATTTATCATATTATCAGAAAGAGTCAAATAAGAGCTTGTAAGGCAAATCCACATACTCAATCATCTCTTTTGTTTTCCACAATTGTTACAACTCACGTGGTACTCATGATATCAAAGTTTCAGTTGGACACAAAGAAAGATAGGGGCTTATAATTTTGCCTCCCAACCATTTACCCCAAGGGTAAAGTCAACAATAATAAAGCATAAGTACTCTGCTCCAAGTTGATATATGAATATAGATCTTTCCCAAGCATATGACGTTCACCAAGAAAAAGGCTAAATAAGGAATTGGTGAAGATCACCATGACTCTTACAAAGGCAAAAAGTAAAGGTACAAGATAGGCCCTTCGCAGAGGGAAACAGAGGTTGTCATGCGCTTTTCAGGTTTGGATGCGTGTCCTCTTAGTGCGGAGGAACGTCACTTTATATTGCCTCCTGTGATAAAGAAATTTATTATGTAGTCTGTCTCTTTTATGTCTTCCTCATCACAGGTTCGTATAAAGCTTATTTTCCACACACTAGTAGATCATACATATTAGAGAGCAATTTTTATTGCTTGCACCGATGACAACTTACTTGAGGGATCTTATTCAATCCATAGGTAGGTATGGTGGACACTCATGGCAAAACTGGGTTGAAGGTTTATGGATGCACAAGTAGTATCTCTACTTGGTGCGGGAGTTTTGGCTAATATGAGGTGGAAGCAATCGTCACGTGCTAAGGGATATCTAATCATATAACATTGTTTGGAACCAAACAAACACAATTCATTATGTTGTCTTCCTTGTCCAACATCTACTTCTAAGCATGTAATAGTTTGGTGAGTGCTCACAATTATAGAAGGTGTCTAAGATGATATATTTATATGTGAATTGCAACAATGACTGAGGTCTATGTTGGTCTACTCTCAACAAGTTTCAATCATCATACTTGTTATATGTGAAGCTATCACTTTCCATAAGATCATCTCATGATCTTTCATGCTATCGTTCTTTTCATACTTTTGATCACGGCACAAAACAAAGCCCTTGACTAAGATACTCTTTATTATATAGCTCGAAAGTTGAATACATTGGGGGAGACACAAGGCAAAAGACTCAAACTAAAACACTAAAGACTTATTCCACTAAGAGAAGAAATAAAACTGAAAAGGAAAGAACTATGACAAAGGTAAAAGCAAAAGATATAAAGGTGATACGATACTAGGGAAACTCCCCCAAGCTTGGCATAAGCCAAGGGAGTTGCCCATACCAATGCTTAGTTGTCTTCCTTTGGTGGTGATGGTGGTGAAGTTGCAACATGAGTTTGATCCTCCATCTTTGATTCCAAGAGAGCTATCAATCTTTGATTTATACCTTTGAGATATGCGACATGGTTTTCCAGCAAAACAACTTCACGAGAAAGGGAAATATTGCGAGCACGAGTTGTTTCACAAAACCTCAAGAGTTCAATCAAGGATGGAGACAACACGTGGAGGAAGGGTTGGAGAAAATCTACTCCTTCAACGTCTTCAATGTTGAACATAGGTTGAACTTCCTCCCTAGCTTGGGTTTTCTCCTTAGCTTTGTCCCTGGCTTCCGTGACTTCTACTCTTTTCAGATCAGCATCTACTTCTTCATGAACTTGAGGGAGATTATTCTCCCCAACAGATTCCTGAGACATCTTTGCTCTAAATCTTCGGCAGCCAACAGGCTCGAAACGAAAACAGCGGAAAACTGCGCGGTACGGAGATCAAAACCCTCGGGCGTATATATATAATGATTTTTTTTTCTGGACCAGAAGGAGTGCTCCGCAAGAAAACGGAGTCCGGGAGGCACACGAGGTGCCCACAAGCCCTGTTACCGCGGCGAGGGGGGAGTCCGCGGCAACCAAGCTTGTGGCCGCCTCGTGTGCTCTCCGGACTGCTTTTTATTTTTCTAATTTTCCATAAATTCCAAAACGGAGAAAATTTCCTATTGAAAAAGTTTCGGAGTCCAATTACTTACCGAAACACATACCTCTTCATTTTCAGGGTCTGAAACAGGCTGATAAACGTCCCTTATGTACTCCTTTGGAGTTACGATATTGATGATATTGGTCTCAACATTTATGGGAGTACCAGAGATGTAATGCTTGATTCTTTGCCCATTTACCACTCTAGGAAAATTACCTTCCATGTTATTGATTTTGATGGCACCTGAACGATATACCTTCTCGACAACGTAGGGACCTTCCCATTTAGAGACAAGCTTGTCTGCGAAGAATATTAAACGAGAATTGTATAGCAGGACATAATCACCTACATTGAACTCTAGTTTTTGTATTATTTTATCGTGCCATCTCTTAACCTTTTCCTTGAACAACTTGCCATTCTCATATGCTTGGGACCTCCATTCATCTAATGAGCTGATATCAAACAACCGCTTCTCACTGGCAAGTTTGAAATTGAAGTTGAGCTCTTTGATTGCCCAATAAGCTTTGTGTTCCAGCTCAAGAGGTAAATGACATGCCTTACCGTAAACCATTTTATACGGCGACATGCCCATGGGATTCTTATATGCAGTCCTATAAGCCTGTAGTGCATCGTCAAGTTTGCTAGACCAATTCTTTCGAGATCTATTAACGGTCTTTTGTAAGATCAATTTGATCTCCCTATTACTCAACTCCACTTGACCACTAGACTGAGGATGATAAGGAGATGCAACTCTATGGTTAACATCATACTTAGCGAGCATCTTGCGGAAAACACCATGAATGAAGTGTGAACCGCCATGAGTCATCAGATATCTAGGGACTCCAAATCTTGGGAAAATGACTTCTTTAAGCATCTTAATAGAGGTGTGGTGATCAACATTTCTAGTGGGGATAGCTTCTACCCACTTAGTGACATAATCCACAGCAACTAAGATGTGAGTATACCCATTGGAACTCGGGAAAGATCCCATATAATCAAAGCCCCAGACATCAAATGGTTCAATGACAAGTGAATAGTTCATAGGCATTTCCTGATGCTTACTGATATTCCCTATTCTTTGGCATTCGTCACAAGACAAGAAAAACTTACGGGCATCCTTGAAGAGAGTGGGCCAATAGAACCCTGATTGCAATACCTTATGAGCAGTTCTCTCTCCAGCATGGTGTCCTCCGTAGGCTTCGGAATGACACTTCTGCAGGATCTGTCCCTGTTCATGTTCAGGCACACAACGTCTAATAACACTATCTACTCCTTCCTAATAAAGGTGAGGATCATCCCAAAAGTAGTGTCTCAAATCAAAGAAGAATTACTTCTTTTGCTGGTAGGTGAAACTGGGTGGTATGTATTTGGCTACGATATAGTTTGCGTAATCAGCATACCACGATGCACTATGTGAAGTGCGGATGACATTCAATTGCTCATCAGGAAAGCTGTCATCAATAAGTCGTGGGTCATCAAGGACATTCTCTAGCCTAGACAAGTTATCTGCTACAGGGTTATCAGCACCCTTTCTGTCAACAACGTGCAAATCAAATTCCTATAGCAGGAGAACCCATCTGATTAGCCTAGGCTTAGTGTCCTTCTTCTCCGTAAGGTACTTAATAGCAGCATGGTCAGAGTGAATAGTGACTTTGGAGTCAACTATATAAGATCTGAACTTTTCACATGCAAACACGATTGCTAAAAACTCCTTCTCCGTAGTGGCATAGTTTCTTTGGGCACTGTCTAGAGTTTTACTAGCGTAGTGAATGACATTGAACTTCTTGTCAACTCTTTGTCCTAGAACAGCACCAACAGCATAATCACTAGCATCGCACATGATTTCAAAGGGCAAGTTCCAATCAAGTGGTTGAACAATAGGTGCGGTTATCAAGGCCTTCTTAAGTATTTCGAAAGCTTCCTCACAATCCTCATCGAAAACAAAAGGATCATCCTTCTGCAAGAGGTTGGTAAGAGGCCTAGAAATCTTAGAGAAATCTTTAATGAACCTTCTATAGAAACCAACATGACCTAGGAAACTTCGTATACCTCTGACATCTGTGGGGCAAGGCATTTTCTCAATTGCATCTACCTTATCCTTATCAACTTCAATGCCTTTCTCAGAGATTTTGTGTCCTAAGACAATGCCTTCATTAACCATGAAGTGGCACTTCTCCCAGTTCAAGACGAGGTTGGTATCTCTGCATCTCTGTAAGACTCGATCAAGGTTGCTGAGGCAATCGTCAAAGGAAGAACCATAAACGGAGAAATCATCCATGAAAACCTCAACAATCTTTTCACAGAAGTCAAAGAATATAAGCATCATACATCTTTGAAAGGTGGCAGGTGCATTGCACAAGCCAAAAGGCATACGTCTTCTATAAGCAAAGGTACCGAAGGGGAAGGTGAAAGTGGTTTTCTCCTGATCAGATTGTGCAACAGGTATTTGCGAGAAACCTGAATAACCGTCTAGAAAGAAGAAGTGTGTGTGTTTAGATAGCCTTTCTAGAATTTGGTCGATAAACGACAAAGGATAATGGTCTTTCCTGGTTGCCTTGTTCAGTTTCCGGAAGTCTATCACCATCTTATAGCCAGTAATAATCCTCTGTGGGATTAGTTCATTCTTATCATTAGGAACGACGGTGATACCTCCCTTCTTAGGTACGCAATGTACTGGACTTACCCAATCACTATGAGCAACATGATAAATGATTCCTGCTTCCAGAAGCTTTAATATTTCTTTTCTCATGACCTCTTTCATCCTCGGATTTAATCTCCGTTGATGATCAGCAACTGGCTTAGAATCTGGATCGGTTTTAATCTTGTGCTGACATAGAGTGGGACTAATACCCTTAAGTTCATCAAGAGTATATCCAATAGCAGCACGGTGCTTCCTCAAAGTTTTTAATAACTTCTCCTCTTCGTGATTCGAGAGGTGAGCACTAATAATAACAGGATATATCTCCTTCTCATCAAGGTAGGCATACTTAAGAGTATCTGGTAACTGTTTTAGCCCGAACACAGGATCACCCTTTGGTGGGGGAGGATCCCCAAGCAGTTCAACGGGCAGATTATTCTTGAGAATAGGATATTGTTCTAAAACAATTTTATCTATCTCATCTCTTTCATCCATATGCATATCATTTTCATGCTCAAGCAGATATTGCTCTAAAGGATCCGTAGGAGGTACGACAATAGAGGCAAGAGCAATGATTTCATCCCTACCAGACGATTCTTTTTCAGGGTTGTCATCCAAACTTGGAGAAGTTAAATTCATGAGACACACCCTCGAAACTAACAGTGACAGTCTCTTTAATGCAATCAATGTGAGCATTGACAGTGTTGAGAAAGGGTCTACCAAATATGATGGGACAAAAGCTATCTTGTGCAGTAGCAAGGACGAGGAAATGAGTAGCATACTTTGTCTTACCACACAGGACTTCTACGTCTCTCACAATTCCCAGAGGGAAGATAGTGTCTCTATTAGCTAGCGTAATAGTGACATCAATGGGTTCTAACTCAGCAGGTGCAATCTCATCTTTGATTTCATCATATAGGGACCGGGGTATTGCACTAACACTAGCACCCATATCACATAAACCATGATAACAGTGATCTCCTATCTTGACAGAAACAACGGGCAGGCCAACTACAGGTCCGTATTTATCTTTCGCGTGAGGTTTAGCAATTCTAGCGGAGTCCTCACAGAATTTGATAATATGCCCGTCTATGTCTTCGGCTAAGAGATCTTTGATAATAGCAACACTAGGTTCAACTCTAATTTCCTCAGGGGGTGCAACTGGTCTAATGTAACCCCTACCTATCACAGTTGAAGCTTTAGAATAATCCTTTTTCCTAGCAGGGTAAGGTGGTTTCTCAGTGTAGGCACAAGGAACAATAGGATCACTAAAGGCAATGACTTTCTCTTCAACTAGATTGGGTTTAACTATGTTGACTTATACAGGCGGATGATACTTAAACCACTTCTCTTTGGGAAGATCAACATGAGCAGCAAAAGATTCACATAGAGAAGCTACTATCTCAGAGTCAAGTCCATACTTAGCGCTAAAATCTCTAGAAGTGTTTGTTTCAACAAAAGATTTAACGTAATCAAACTGGAAATTCATACCTGACTCCTTACCTTCTTCAAGCTCCCAATCTTCAGAGCTACGTTTGATTCTTTCCAATAAATTTCACTTGTGGTCAATATCCTTCTTCATAAAAGAACCGGTACAAGAAGTGTCAACCATGGTACGATCTTTATGAGAAAGACGAGCATAAAAGTTTTGAGTGATAATTTCTCTGGAGAGCTCATGATTGGGGCATGAATATAGCATTGATTTAAGCCTCCCCAAGCTTGAGCTATGCTTTCCCTGTCACGAGGCCAAAAGTTATAAATATAATTCCGATCACGATGTACTAAATGCATAGGGTAAATTTTTTGATTAATTTCCAATTTCAACCGATTATAGTCCCATGATCCAGTATCATCACATAGCCTATACCATGTCAACGCCTTATCCTTCAAAGATAAAGGAAAGACTTTCTTCTTTACCTCATCCTCGGGAAAACCTGCAAGCTTAAATAAACCACAAACTTCATCTACATAGATTAGATGCAAGTCTGGATGTGAAGATCCATCTTCTGTAAAAGGATTAGCCAGCAGTTTCTCAAGCATACCCGAAGGAATTTCATAAAAGATATTTTCAGTAGGTACCTCAGGTTGAGGAATAACTCCTCGCGCTTCCATTCGTGGTGAAGATACCCCGAACAAATTCCTCAAAGGAACAATTTCCATACTGACAAGTGACAATAAATTTCAGCACAGTATATAAATGTTTCGTTACCAAATTCCACTTACCAAAGGCGCCTTCCTCCCCGGCAACGGCGCCAGAAAAGAGTCTTGATGACCCACAAGTATAGGGGATCAATCGTAGTCCTTTCGATAAGTAAGAGTGTCGAACCCAACGAGGAGAAGAATGCTTTGATAAACGGTTTTCAGCAAGGTAATAACTGCAAGCACTGAAAGTAGCGGTAACAAGAGATGGTGTCGTAAGGTGAAACGTAGCAAGCGAAAAGTAACAAGTGAAAAGTAGTAGCAACGATGCAGCAAAGTGGCCCAATCCCTTTTGTAGCAAGGGACAAGCCTGAGCATAGTTTTATAAGAGGAAAAACGCTCCCGAGGACACACGAGAATTTCTGTCATGCTAGTTTCATCATGTTCATATGATTCGCGTTCGTTACTTTGATAGTTTGATATGTGGGTGGACCAGCGCTTGGGTACTACCCTTACTTGGACAAGCATCCCACTTATGATTAACCCCTCTCGCAAGCATCCACAACTACGAAATAAGAATTAAGACAACGTCTAACCATAGCATTAAACTAGTGGATCCAAATCAGCCCCTTACAAAGCAACACATAGGCTGGGGTTTAAGCTTCTGTCACTCTAGCAACCCATCATCTACTTACTACTCCCCAATGCCTTCCTCTAGGCCCAAATATGGTGAAGTGTTATGTAGTCGACATTCACATAACACCACTAGAGGAAAAACAACATACAACATATCAAAATACCGAACGAATACCAAATTGACATGACTATTATTAGCATGACTTATCCCATGTGCTCAGGAACAAAAGTAACTACTCACAAAGCATAATCATAATCATGATCAGAGGTGTAATGAATAGCATCAAGGATCTGAACATAAACTCTTCCACCAAGTAATCCAACAACATCAACTACAAAGAGTAATCAACACTACTAGCAACCTTACAAGTACCAATCGGAGTCGCGAGACGGAGATTGGTTACAAGAGATGAACTAGGGTTTGGAGAGGATATGGTGCTGATGAAGATGTTGATGGAGATGACTCCCATCCGACGAGAGGAGTGTTGGTGATGACGAAGCCGGCGATTTCCCCCTCTAGGAGGGAAGTTTCCCCGACAGGATCGTCCTGCCGGAGCCCTAGATTGGTTCTGCTCAGGTTCCGCCTCGTGGCGGCGGCGAATCCACGAAAAAGCTCCACCTTGATTTGTTCTCGGACGAAACCCTTCATATAGCAAAAGAGGGGGGCCAGTGGGCCACCAGGGTGCCCACAAGCCCTGTTGCCGCGGCCAGGGGGGTAGGCCGCGGCAACCAGGCTTGTGGGCCCCTGGAAGCTCCCCTCTGACACTTCTTTTGCCCAGTATTTTTTATATATTCCCAAAAAATTCCACGTTGATTTTCAGGGCATTTGGAGTTGCGCAAAATAGAGGACTCAGACTTGCTCCTTTTCCAGTCCAGAATTGCAGTTGCCGGTATTCTCCCTCTTCAAATAAACCTTGCAAAATAAGAGATAAAAGGCATAAGTATGGTTCCACAAAGTATAGTAACAGTCCATAAATCGATAAATATCAACATGAAAGCATGATGCAAAATGGACGTATCAAACCTCTGTGCCAAGGATTCATATAATCCCGTATAACATTCCCTTTGTCCTTCGGTATGTTACTTGCCCGAGATTTGATCGTCGGTATCTCTACACCTATTTCAATCTCGTTACCGGTAAGTCTCTTTACTCACTCCGTAATACAAGATCCTGTGACTTACACTTGAGTCACATTGCTTGCAAGGCTTATATGTGATGTTGTATTACTGAGTGGGCCCCGAGATACCTCTCCGTCACATGGAGTAACAAATCCCAGCCTTGATCCATGCTAACTCAACAGAAACCTTCAGAGATACCTGTAGAGCACCTTTATAGTCACCCAATAATGTTGTGACGTTTGATACACACAAGGTATTCCTCCGTGTTAGTGAGTTACATGATCTCATGGTCATAGGAATGAATACTTGACACGCAGAAAAAAATAGCAACAAAATGACACGATCACATGCTACATTTATAATTTGGGTCTTGTCCATCACATCATTCTCCTAATGATGTGATCCAGTTATCAAGTGACAACACTTGCATATGGCAGAAAACCTTAACCATCCTTGATCAACTGGCTAGTCAACTAGAGCCTTACTAGGGACATTGTTTTGTCTATATACCCACACATGTATCTATGCTTTCATTCAATACAATTATATCATGGATAATAAACAATTATCTTGAAACAGGAAATATAATAAAAACTATTTTATCATTTCCTCTAGGTCATATTTCCAACAGCCCTATAGCGCCGCACAACTGAGGGGGTGTAAGTGACGTGTCGGTTCTGGCTCGTCGATTAGGGATCGAGACTTGATGACAAAGCGAGGCAACTGGACTAAGGGGTCAGAGGGGGGGACTTCTCCACCTATAGTAAACACTTTAAAGGTGCGCTACTGAAAGTAGCAGTTCATCAAAAAGAGGCTATGCATCACATATAGGAGCTAACTACAACAGTAGCAAAATTATAATGCAAGCATGAGGGAGAAAGAATAAGCGGTATTGGAATGATCAAGGGGGGTTTGCTTGCCTTGTTGCTCTGCGACAAAGGGCTGGTCGTCATGAGGGTAGGTGTACCCGGCAGCAGCGTCACTCCTGGGGTCTACCGGTAAGAAAACGGGGAGAAACAATAAATAACAGCAACATGTGCAACACTAAGCATGACACGGCAATATGCAGGTCTAGGCATGAGCTAACGCAGTAACGTCCGTCATAGACGGATCGGGAAAATATCAGATGATATTTCCCGGGTCTGTGGCTACTACCGGTTAGACGAGAAACAGTGGAAAAGTTCCACGTTTGATATGCTAGGGACACGAGACAAACGAACGGATAATGTATCCGGGTTCGTCTCGTTCTGCTGATCAACTTTCATGTTGAAAATATATTCATCTAAGTTACGAACTATTTTATATTAATTTTTAAATTTTATTAATATTTAGGAATTAAAAACAAATTTAATTAATTCAATTAAATGCAATTCTGACATCAGCATGATGTCATGCTCACATCAGCAGTTGACTGGTCAACTCACTAGTGGGTGCCATGTGTCATAGACACAATTTTTAATTAGGTTTAGTTATTAATTAATCAGATTAATTTAGTGGGGACCCACATGTAATCTACAGATATGACAATCTAATTAACAGAACTTATTAACAGCCTTTAATTAATACTTAATCATCTATTTAACTATTTAACTAATTAATTAATTAATATAACTAAATTATTTATTTACTTTATTTTATTATTATTATTATTATTAAAACATATGTATATATATATATTATCCTGTTTTTTATACTAGTTTTAGGGGGGGGGTCGAGGGCCCCGTGTGTCAGCCACGGTGGGAGGGCAAACTGCCCAAACCAATAATGCAAAGGGGGGGGGGGTTAATCCCCCCGTTACTAGAGATGGTCTGAGTCGGCCGGAGCAGGGGCACGCCGGTGCGACAGCGGCGAGCGACAGCCGTGGCCACAGGAGTATGCACGCAGGGTGAACGGGGCCAGGGCACGGTTGGAGAAAAAATGCCGCGACGCGGGGGGGGGGGGGGGGCTCACCGGAGCGACGAGGCGCGGTGAGGGGAAGACCGCCAGATTTATGAGGGGGAAGAGGAGGGGGAGGCGCTCACATTGAGCCAGTAGGGGAGTGGCAGCGGGCGTGGGGAGGGGCGACGACCGACGATGCAGGGGCCGACGGTGTGGACATCGGAGGAGATGGTCGGTGCGGGTCGAAGGAGGAGCCGACGATGTGATGCACGGGCGGCGTCGTGGCGGTCCGGCAAGAAGGGGCCCGACCGGTGGTGGCCGAGGTGGTGGCGCCGGCGGAGCGGGTGAAGGGAGCCGGCGGCCGCTGGGGCAGCGCGGGGCGGCGTCGGGGATGACGCAGGCCGACCGGTGGTGCAGGGCTGAGGCAATGGCTCCATGCGGCACGGGGCTCGGTCCCGATGGCGTTGTGGCTACGGTCGTCGGGGGAGCGAGGGGAACGAGGAGAGGGCGAGCGAGGCTGACGAGGGCGACGGGGAGTGGCCGGACGAGGCTGGCATGCTAGGGAGGGAGAGGCGCCAGGGAGAGGAGAGGTGGAGCAATGGAGGCGATGGGGGAGGCTCGGGCGAGCGAGCGCTCGGTTGAGCCAGGCTCGTTCGAGCGATCGAGGGAAGGGGCAGGGGCTCGTAGGCTGGTGGGACGAGGGGAGGGTGTATCGTGGGGCTGGGGCGACGGGGTGAGCACCCTCTCTCGTGAGGGAGATGAGAGATGGGGATCGAGCCAGGGAGCCCCCAGCGGCGGGGTGTGGGGAACTGGGATGGTGAGGGGGCGCTAGGGTTAGGGGGGTTTATATACACCCCCCGGTTACTGGGCTCGAGATGGGTCGGTTTAGGTGGGCCGGCCCAGGTGGGGGGGGGGGGTCCTTTTTTTCCTTTTGTTTTAGTTTTATTTTATCTTTTGTTTTCTTTTTCATCTATTTATTTAAATACCTTTTAGTTTTGAAAATAACAAACCAAAAATATGCCTCATGGCCCAACATTGCAAATGCAATATTAGACAATAGCATAAAAGGTTTGCAGACCGTTTGAATTTTTTTAAAACTTTATAATTCCAAAGAGGGCATTAAATAATTTATTTTGTTGTTGTTTTAACTACCCTAGTGCATTTAAACATTTTATAAAATATGGTCTCAACATGACAATTATCCACACAATACTTGCCACACCTTGAACATTTTTGTTTTCATGTTTGATAAAAATTGAATCTTGACTTTAAATAGAATTTGACTTTGAGAAAATGATCCAAAGTCTGATCAGGCGCTGTTTAGCAAAAATGATTAGGCATTGATCATGATCATCATTGTATCTTAATCACAGAGATCATTGTAGCAAAAGCTGAGGATATTTCACGCCCCCCCGGGGCTTGAAATAGCGCCGCCTAGGGGTGTGCGTGCAAAAAAATCGGCATGTGGGGCTCGAGTTCGTAACGCCCAAGATGCCATCCTATCATTATTTTGGTACGAAGGCTTCGACGGGGATAGAAGTGCATCTCATCATTTCGCAACAATGGATATCGTTACAAGTACATGTATAGAAGAAATAAGTATACGGAAGTAGCTTACACTAGCTACAATCTACATTATGAACATCTCAATACAACAAATATAGTCAACCATCATGTAGAAGAGCAGGTCCGACTACATACAAAAATAAATGATAAAAAAACGACGTTCTTCCTTGCTATCCCACGATGCCGGCCTGGAACCCATCCTAGATCGAAGAAGAAGAAGAAGAAGAAACTCCAAATAGAACAATCATCGCGCTCACGTCAAAGTACTGCTTTACCTGTACCTGCAACTGTTGTTGTAGTAATCTGTGAGCCACAGGGTACTCGGCAATCTCATTTTCAAAGGTATCAAGACTAGAAAATCTTAATGGGTGAGGTATGATTAAGTGGTGAGGCTGCAGCAAGCAACTAAGCATTTATTTGAGTGGCTAACTTATGAGTACAGGAATAAGGAGGGGGGGTGATCTACGCATAAACGGATGTAAACTAATGATGATCAATTGAATGATCCTCAACACCTACTTACATCAGACATAACCCCATATTGTCCTCTTCTGGATGAGAACTCACAAGAAGAGACAGTCACGGTTATGCCCACATTTGGCATATTTTAATTAAGTTTACTTCAAGTTGCTATGACGTGGTGTTAAACGAAGTTTCCAAGTTGCCACATAACCATGGGCACGACTCTCACAAAGATTTAACCATGCAGGGGTGCTCCAACTAGTCCATCACGAACTACCACAAGCTGCATCAGAAACCTCGACCACGGAAAACCCATGATCTTCTCGGATTTCTGGTGGAAAACCTCAACGTCGAGGTAGCAAAAAGTATCCTCGGAATCCCTCGCACAAGGCGTTCGAGAAAGGTAAAACAAATCCAGCAAGGCCGTGCGACGTGTCGACGATCCCGATACGAGTTGCGTATCTCGTTCTCAAGACACGACGGATAAGCGAAGCGTACGATGGCCTGATAGACATCTCCCGAATTGCCTCGGGTTGGCCCCGCATGGTGCTCTAGTTTGGACCAACACACATGAGGAGCACTAGCCCGGGGGTTGATTAATTATCCACGGGTTTCGGAAAGTCCCTATGCAATTTTATTAGGTTATTAGGCAAATGTAGTACCAATGTTGGGCCTTGCCAAAAGAGTTTTATCCCAAAAGGAAATTTAAGGGGTTCCCCATAACAACCCCAAACATGTTAGGAGCGCTCAATTATGGAACATGACACTGGTGCACAAATAACTAGGGCGACAAAGGTGGAACAAAACTCCGAGTTAGAAGGCCAAGCCTTCCACCTTTTACCAAGAATATAGGTGCATTAAATTCAATAGCAATAATATGGCGATATAACAAGGAACACATGTTTTCACATGGAAGCAACTGCACGTGCAACTAGCAATGCTATAAGAAGGCTGAGCAAGTGGTAACATAGCAAAATAGTGGATTGCTAGGATGTGGAGGGGTTGGAGGCTTTTCATGGCAATGTTGGGAAGCTTACCTTCAAGTGGTAGGCAGCGATACATAGCGATAGAAATGAGACAACTAGCATGGCAATGAGAGTAATGGTATCTAGGGAAATGATCATCTTGCCTCTGATCCCGCTTAGAAGAAGAACGAATCCATGAAGCAGACAAACCAACGTAGTTGAACGGGTCCTCACACTTTGACACGCTTGCGGAACTCTACCGAGAAGAAGCAATCCGAAAACAACAATCAACACACAATAAACACCACATCATATACATGACATGACACACAAGCAAATATGATGCATGTCCATTTAATAATGCAAGGCATGACAATCACAACAATCAGCTCCTACACATTAAGTGAAGCTCAATATGCAACGAGTTGCATATTGACAAAGCTCCAGACTTGAATTATTTAGTTCACTCCCGTTTAGATACACAACAATACTAAATGGTGTTTAACATGGAAAGAGGTGAATCATAAATAAACTACACTATCTAGGCTTTTAAATGAGGTCGGAAACAAAATATAGTATTTCTGAAATGACCCCATAAGTTAATTTCGAAAAATGGACCAGATCTGAACTAATCATATTTTATATTTATTAAACAACAAAATAAAGTGGACCATGTGATTTTACACGCCATTCTAGTCGATTTACATATATAGATAATTTAAAACGGAGTTACGGTCTAAAAGATATGACCACCATAAGATAATATGTCATGAATGCAAAATGTATGCAAATGACATTGGCAACATGTTAAATCATGGATGCACAAGATTTATGAAACTACCAAAAATTCTAGGCAAGTTTAAATGAGGCCGGAATAACGAATAACAATTCTGGGATTCCCCATATGCAAATTAAGATTTCGGTACTTTTCTGCCTATACATAATTTTAGAGTTGTTAAACAGGAAAATAAATGTCACCAAGTTATTCTACATATTTTTTTGGTCAAGTCACATATGTAGATCATTTTAATGAGAGCTACGATTAATTACTTACGAATTAAACTATTTTAGCATGGCATTTATGCAAATTAAATGAAAACAAGAAGGTAAATATGTTTAACATGGTTGAAAATTTGATATTGTGAAACTACACAAAATTCTAAGCATTTTTCATGTATGAAGTTTTTAAATCCGACACACGGTTATTTTGCTATGAATTAAATCATTTTAATATGGCATCATGCAAAACAATGCAAACAACATGTTATACATTTTAAATATCCCATTCTTGAAATAAATTCCCTTAGAGACTCCTCATAAATAAAGAATGCTATAACACCACCTCAAAGGATAATGGAGGAAGAATTGCACTTAGAATGCAAGAGAAAGAATACTTGAGGTTCTCCAACAAGAATCTTGAAGAACACTTGAGAAAGAATTACATCCTTGATGACCACCATGAAGAAACTCTTGGAGAACACCAGAATGAAAGAATTATAGACAAGAATTGAAGGTTGAAAAAGAATAATAGTATGGTCTTGCAAATACTTAGATGGAACTTGGCGAAGAGATACTTGAGAAAGCTTGAAACTCCATAAAAAGAAAAGATGAAGCACTTAGAAATATCATGATCCACTCCGGAAGAAGAATTGAAATCACCTTGATGAAACAAGAATAAGAATTGTGTTATGCTTATCCTTCATCAAGTTAAATTGATGATAAGAAACAGATTTAGAATACGACTTATTATTCTTGAAAAGATTGGAGAGACAGAGATAGAGCACGAACTTGAAGATGTCTTGGAACAAACACCAGTAAGAATTCACAACTTAATGAGGACACCAAGAATAATGGAGATACATGAAAACGAAGAGATCACGATCCACCTAACAAAAAACTTCAACAAGGCACCTAATAATTGAGAGACGAAAGAAGAGATAACAATTGAGAAGAATTTGAGAATGCAAGCTGAAAGGTAAGAATGAAGAAATCTTCTGAAATGATGGCCTTCAGGAGGATCGAGAAACAAAACAACTCTAAAATGCACCGAATAGATATGGAAGGAATTTCTCATGATCGAAAACAATTTAAGAGGGTAGCATGAAGCTGAAAATATGAATCTTCAAGAGAATGGACCAAGATTAAGACAAGCTCTTCTTGAGTCTTCACGATTGAGAAGGATGAAAGGAACACCACCAAAATTGCTTAGACTCCAGAACAAGAATAAAGAAGGAGGTTGAGCCGGCGAAGAAGATAATTTGAAAACAATCTTGAAGAAGGAATATGATTGATGGAATCCATACTTGCGTCACACTTGAAAAGAATTAGAGATCTTGAGAAAATATTAGAAGAGCTAGGTAAGATCTTGGAAAAACCTGTGGGTTATGGGCCCACTCAAAAGAAAACACCATTGAAATAGTTGCTTAGGAAGAGAGATTGCCCCAGCACAAATGGAAACTTGATGAGGTTGGGCACCTCGAAATAATTGAAGGATTTCATCAAAACACGAATCTACTAAGATATCTTCAACACTTGGATAAAAATATAGAGGGGTGAATAAATAAGAGAGGTTTGGATAAGAATTTCCAACACGGGAATCATTTAACGAATGAAAAGGATATGATGAACACCGAGACCTTGAATTGAATCCACGGGGGAGAAAACAATACTGAAGAATGATGAACTTGAAACTCCTGAGAATCTTCACAATGGATCACCGAATACAATACGAATGAAAAGATTGCGGAAGCATCAATAAAAAGAAAGGCACTTGGACGATAATTAAATCATTGAAGAAAAAGGGCGGGAGGGAGGTGAAAAAACAAAGACAACTTGGGACAGATGAGACGAACTCCGGAAAGAAATGAGAGATTTATCTTGCAAATTTTGAAGAGGATGGAATTACTTGAAGAGAAGCACACCGGTTGGAAAGAATTTCATGACAAGTCCGATTGAACAAAAGGATTAGCAATTCGCATGGAAATATGAGAACACCACTTAGAAAAGTTATGAAATCACCACTTGACATCGAAGCAACTTGAATTACCATATTCCAAGAAATCAAAGGATGAGGCTTACTAAACAAGCCGGAAACAAATTCATGATAGACATTTCGTCCGATATTTTTGTGGTAAGGTTCGCACGGGATCGATCGTACATTGGATTGTCATATTGAAATGACGCTCGAATATGCTCCCTAGGTGTAGCGAACTGCAAGGCTTGACGAAGCATATGTGATGACATATATCTAGATTGTCCTCTGTAAGAAAGACCGTGAACAAACAAATCCACTAGATGTCGAACCCCAACCTCGCATCATGCATTTGTTGGAAGATAATCCTAGGTAACTACTTGAATTCCCACCTAAGAACTCCCGAATATTTCTTGTTATGCAATCGGGTCCACAGATATAAGGAGTAAAATCCATCACTCAACTCCTTGCAATAACACTACCCATCTAGTGTATCACATCCGTCAACACATAACCAGAGATCTCGGAAACTCATCTACCTCAGACCCTCGTAATCACAACGATACTAATTATGGCAGTACATCTGGATGCTCTTCACGAGTACTCGGAGGCCAAACTCCTCTCGCCACTATTAGGATTGAAGCAATTTTGAACATCCTCCGTCCTGAGATACTAGGAAACCTAAATAATAAGGATGTGCTCAAGAATCCCCTCGAGCTCAACTCCCTAGAAGAAATAAAGTTAGACAGGAGGCACCAAGTAAGAACTCCGTCACATCGACATCATATAGATTCCAAAATACCCGCGTGATCCCAATTTTTTTTGAGCGAGAAGAGGGATAGAATTAAAATTCCTTAATTGTAAACCTCATTAGAGCAGGGAAGAGTAGTAAAAGGAATCCTACTCTCCGATATATAACTAGAATCAAAGTAGTTTTCTACTAGACTCGACTCGGCCAAGTTCGATCAATCAAGGGGGCTCCTAGGTCGGTACTGCTCGGATACCAACTTGTAACGCCCAAGATGCGATCCTATCCTTATTTTGGCACGAAGGCTTTGACAAGGATAGAAGCGCATCTCGTCGTTTCGCAAGAATGGATATCGTTACAAGTACATGTACAGAAGAGATGAGTATATGGAATTGGCTTACACTCGCCACAAGCTACAACATGAACATATCAATACGACAATACATTCAACCATCATGTAGAAGAGCAGGATCCGACTACGGACGAAAACAAATGATAAAAGAATGACGTCCATCCTTGCTATCCCATGCTGTCGTCCTCGAACCCATCCTAGATCGATGATGAAGAATAAGAATCTCCAAATAGAACAATCATCGTGCTCACGTCAAAATTGTCGCTTTACCTGTACCTGCAACTATTGTTGTAGTAATATGTGAGCCACACGGGACTCAGTAATCTCATGTCCAAAGGTATCAAGACTAGAAAATCTTAATGGGTGAGGTATGGTTAAGTGGTGAGGCTGCAGCAAGCAATCAAGCATTTATTTGAGTGGCTAACTAACGAGTACAAGAATAAGAGGGGGGTGATCTACGCATTAACGGACATGAACAAATGATTATCAATTGAATGATCGTGAACACCTACTTATGTCAGACATAACCCCACCGTGTCCTCTTCCGGATGCAGAACTCACGAGAAGAGATACTCATGGTTACGCACACAATTGGCATATTTTAATTAAGTTTACTTTAAGTTGCTATGATCGGGTGTTAAACAAAGTTTCCAAGTTTCCACATAACCACACACACGGCTCCCCGAAAGATTTAACCCTCCAAGGGTGCTCCAACTAGTCCATCACAAACTACCACAAGCTGCGTCAGAAACCTTGACCACTGAAAACCCATGATGTCCGTGGATTCCTGGTGGAAAATATCAACCTCGAGATAGCCCAAATTATCATCGAAATCCCTCGCACAAGACGTTTGAGAAAGGTAAAACAAATCTAGCAAGGTCGCCCGGCGTGTCGATGATCTCGTTAGTAGCCGCGTATCTCGTTCTCAGGACACGATGGATAGGAAAATCGTATGTTGGCCTCATAGACATCTCCCGAGTTGCCCCGAGTTGGCCGTGCATGATGCTCTAGTTTGGACTAACACTCATGAGGATCACTTGCCCCGGGGATTGATTAAGTATCCACAGGGTACGAAAAGTACCTATGCAATTTTATTAGGTTATTAGGCAAATGTAGTACCAATGTTGGGCCTTGCCAGAAGAGTTTTATCCCAAAAATAAAGTCAAGGGGGTCCCCATAACAACCCCAAGCATGTTAGGAGCGCTCAATTATGGAACATAACACCGATGCACAAGTAACTAGGGCGGCAAAGGTGGAACAAAACACCGAGCTAGAAGGCCAAGCCTTCCACCTTTTACCAAGTATATAGGTGCATTAAATTCAATAGCAATAATATGGTGATATAACAAGGAACCCATGTTTTCACATGGAAGCAACTAGCAACGCTATAAGAAGGTCGAGCAAGCGGTAACATAGCCAAACAGTGGTTTTCTCGGATGTGGAGGGGTTAGAGGCTTTTCATGGCAATGTTTGGATGCTTACATTTAAGTGGTAGGCAACGAGACATAGAGATAGAAACAACACAACTAGCATGGCAATGGTATCTAGGGAAATGATCATCTTGGCTCTGATCCTACTTGGAAGAAGAACAAATCCATGAAACAGACGAACCAATGTAGCCGAACGAATCCTCACACCCCGACACGCTTGCAGAACTCTACCGATAAGAAGCAATCCGAAAACAACAGTCAGCACACAATAAACACCACAATCTATGCATGACATGATGCGCAAGTAAATATGATGCATGACCATTTAATTATGCAAGGCATGACAATCACAACAATCAACTCCTCCACATTGAGTGAAGCTCAATATGCAATGAGTTGCATATTGACGAAGCTTCACACTTGAATTACTTAGCCCACTCCCGTTTAGGTACACATGAATATTAAATGTTGTTTAATACATCAAGAGGTGAAGCATAAATAAACTACACTATGTAGGCTTTTAAATGAGGTGTGATACATCTCCATCGTATCTACTTTTCCAAACTCTTTTGCCCTTGTTTTGGACTCTAATTTGCATGATTTGAATGGAACTAATGTGGACTGACGCTGTTTTCAGCAAAATTGCCTTGGTGTTGTTTTTGTGCGGAAATACAAGTTCTCAGAACGTCCTGAAAATTTACGGAGAATATTTCTAGAAAATACGAAAAATACCTGCGCAAAGATCCACCGGAGGGGATGGGCCAGTGGGCCACAAGCCGTGTAGCCGCCACCCCCTGGTGGCGGCTAGCAAGCTTGTGGGGCCCACATGGCTCTGCCGCCCCCAATCTCAGCTCTATAAATTCACTTTCGTGCTAGAAAAAATAAAAAAAGAGAAGATTTCGTCGCGTTTACGATACGGAGGCGCGGCAAATCCCGTTCTTCATGTGGAGGGCAGATCTGGAGTCCGTTTTGGGCTCCGGAGAGGGGAAATCGTTGCCATCGTCATCATCAACCTTCTTCCCTCTCCAATTCCATGAAGCTCTTCATCGTTCGTGAGTAATCTATTCGTAGGCTCGCTGGGCGGTGATGAGTAGGATGAGATCTATCATGTAATCGAGTTCGTTTTGACGGGGATTGATCCCTAGTATACACTATGTTCTGAGATTGATGTTGCTACTACTTTGCCATGCTTAATGCTTGTCACTAGGGCCCGAGTGCCATGATTTCAGATCTGAAATTATTATGTTGCCACCAATATATGTGTGTTTTAGATCCGATCTTGCAAGTTGTAGTTACCTACTATGTGTTATGACCCGGCAACCCCGGAGTGACAATAACCGGAACCACTCCCAGTGATGACCATAGTTTGAGGAGTTCATGTGTTCACCAAGTGCTAATGCGTTGGTCCGATTCTTTATTAAAAGGAGAACCTTAATATCCCATAGTTTCCTTTTGGACCCCGCTGCCACGGGAGGGATGGAGAATAGATGTCATGCAAGTTCTTTTCCCTAAGCACGTATGACAACACACGGAATGCATGCCTACATCACATTGACGAACGGGAGCTAGCCACATATCTCTCCGTGTTATAACTGTTGCATGATGAATATCATCCAAACAAATCACCGACCCATTGCCTATGAGTTTGTCCAACTGCTGCTGTTACTTGTCTTGCTCTGGTGCTACTGTTGTTACTACTATCGCTTGCTACTGTTGCTACTTGCTACTGCTGTCACTACTGCTGTTCCTTGCCACTGCTATTACTCGTTACACTACTGCTACCTGCTACAATTTTGGTACGCTGGTCGTTGACAGGAATAGACAATTTCCGTCAACGGGCAACTTCTGGCGCCATTGATACGACAATTAGGAATAGTCTACCGTCAATAGATCATTTCTGACACCGTTGTTATCATACTACTTTGCTGCCGATACCTTGCTTGCAGATACTAGTCTTTGAGGTGTAGTTGAATCTGATAAATTCAGCTTCTAATACTCAAGAGTATCCTCTCACCTCCTGTCTGGCGTATCAACAAATTTGGGTCGAATACTCTACCCTCGAAAACTGTTGCGAACCCACGCGCTGGTGGGCCATCAACAACATTCTTCTAGTTTCGTTGTCGGGGAGTGCTAGCAGCATTCTTCTGGTGCCGTTGCAGGGGAAGGTCTGTTGTCACAGAGTCAACATTTTTGTGGCTCCGTTGCCGGGGAGGTATTGCTATATTCTCTGAGTTACTTGGGATTTATATCTGCTGATCACTATGAAGAATCTGAAGGATCCAAAAACCAAAGTCTTGCCCTCAACTACGAGGGGAGGTAAGGAAGTGACATCTAGCTATGCACTTGATTCACCTTCAGTTATGAGTAAGTTTGCGACATCACCTCCTGCTAGAAATCTTGATATGTCGCCTGTGCTTGATGATGCTTATGATGCTACTGCTAGAGATACTATGCCCGATACTGCTTTTCCTGATACTACTTATGATGCTATGCCTGATACTATGCCTGATACTACTAGAGATGCTATGCGTGATACTGCTAGAGATGCTATGCCTGATGATGCTAGAGATGCTATGCTTGATACTGCTAGAGATACTACTTTGCCTGATGTTCCACTAGGGGTGTTCCTTGATGCTCATATTGCTAGAGTTACTGCCAATGCTCGTGATGCTTTTGAAACTGTCGATACTATTGAGATAGAACCTGCTTTTGCTCCTGCTAGATCTAGCTCTCCTAGATATGAATTGCCTGATATACCTGAGGGTTACGTTATGGAGGGAGATATAGCTGAGGATTTTCTTGCGTGTAAGGATGCCTATGATGTTGAGAAATTACTTCTCAAGTGGAAAGAAAAATCTCTGAAAGCTAGGATGAAATACGACCCGAAGTTTGCCACTTCACATATCTTTATAACCGATAAGGATTATGAATTCTCCGTCAATCCTGAGATAAGCTCTCTAGTCAAATCTGATCCTTTCCACGGTTATGAGTCTGAGACGGTCGTAGCCCATCTTACCAAACTACACGATATAGCCACCCTTTTCACTAGTAAGGAGAAGATCCGCCACTATTATATCCTTAAGCTGTTTCCTTTCTCTCTAAAGGATGACGCTAAAGCCGGGTTCACCTCTCTTGCTCCTAGATGTGTGAGTAGTCCCCAGGATATGGTCTATTACTTCTGTGAGAAATATTTCCCTGCCCATAAGAAGCAAGCTGCCTTGCAGGAAATATACAACTTTGCTCAACTCCAAGGAGAGAGTCTCCCACAAGCTTGGGGGAGGCTCGTCCAGCTACATAATGCTTTGCCTGATCACCCTCTTAAGAAGAACGAGATACTTGATATCTTCTATAGCGGACTTACCGATGCTTCTAGAGACCACCTAGATAGTTGTGCCGGTTGTGTTTTTAGGGAACGAACTGTAGAACAAGCTAAGACCCTACTGAATAACATCTTGATCAATGATAATGCTTGGACTATTCCCGAACCACCTCCTAAGCCAACTCCGAAGAAAAGAGGTATTCTATTCCTCAGTCCCGAAGATATGCAAGAAGCCAAGAAATCTATGCAAGAGAAAGGCATTAGATCTGAAGATGTCAAATATCTACCACCTATCGAAGAGATCCATGGTCTCGATAACCCTATACAAGTAGTAGAAGTGAATTCTCTGTGTAGGTTTGACGAGAGTGATATTCCTTTTGACAAACCTGCTAGCCTATGCTTTGATGAATTTGACAACTTTGTTGCCAAAAAACAGAGTTTCAATGATTATGTTAGCAGGCATTTGGAACAAAGTACTCGTATGCTTAGCCATTTAAGTGCTTGTGTAGACAGAAATGTCAATGATCTGAAGCTTCTGAGTAAACATGCCTCTATGATTACTACTCACGTAGAACAAGTACTTAAAGCTCAGAATGACTTGCTCAATGAATTAAATGACAACTCTGTCAAAGTCATTACTAGAGGAGGCAAAATGACTCAGGAACCTTTGTATCCTGAAGGTCATCCTAAGAGAATTGATCAAGATTCTCAAGGAATTAATGCTGATACACCCAGTCATCCTAAGGAGAAGAAGAAGGATGATAGAAACCTACATGACAGTTCACCAAATACTGTCACACCTGGAGAACCTAATGATATTTCTGCGTCTGATGCAGAAACACAATCTAGTGATGAACATGAACCTGGTGAGAATATGGACAGTGATGTTCATACTGATGCACAACCTAGCAATGATAAGGATGTGGAGATTGAACCTACAGTTAATCCTGATAACCCACAACCTAAGAGATACGATAAGAATGACCTCACTGCTAGGAAGCATGGTAAATAAAGGGAGCCATGGGTTTAGAGATCTATGCCCTTTCCTCCTAAGCCATCCAAGAAAAAGGATGATGAGGATTTTGAGCGCTTCGTTGAGATGATAAGACCCATCTTTCTGTAGATGCGGTTAACTGATATGCTCAAAATGTCTCCGTATAGAAAACGATGGAGCGGCGGGTGGCTGCTTGGGAAGGGGATGGGGCTGGCCAAATTTGGTAGGGGGGTTGTTTATTTATGGCATGTCAGCTAGGTTTGTAGTTTGGGGACATTTTTCGACCCTCCGATCGCGATCGAATGGTCTAGCCGGAGAAGTGGTTTTAGTGTGCTGGAGTGGGTTGTGTAGATGGGGTTAGGTAAGAAGAGAGGGAAATGGTGCGGCCCGTGACAGGGTTTTAAAACGTGAAAATGTTTGTGACTTAGACCAGCTATAGTGTCGTAATAGGTTTAACGATTCGGGTATCAAACAGACTCCGATTGCGACGAAATTTGGCACGCGGCCTTCCTACATTAAAATATGACCGCATGCCAACTTTCAACCCAATCCGAGAAAGGTTTATACACATTGTTAAGAACAATATTTTAACGATGTCGTGGGCGCGTGCGTGTGTGGTTGGTCTTGAAACGGTGAACGACAAAAGTGGAGAGAACATGCAACTAATAACAAATGCAGGTTGTGAAAAAGAAATGACGACAACAGAGTGTCAATGCAATGGAGATGATGCGAATGATCCGATGATGAATGCGACAACCAAATGAATCACATGACGACAATGGAATAAAATGGGAATCTTCTGGAGCGTCGGTTCCAGGCTGTTACAGGGTTCCCAACCGCCCCAAGGTCGCCCCCAGCCGTTGTTTTAAACCAAACTTGGCCTAAATTATGCAAAAAACAACACAAATTTGAAGGAAATTCAGCGTTTTCATTGATATTTGTACAAATTGAACTAAAAACATAATTTAAAATGAAATTTAAAAACTACTATGCCACCGCTGTCGCTGCTGCCACCTTCAACATGCCGAGAAGCTTGTAGAAGTTGGTGTAGTCCCTGCTGTCATCGTCACCGTCATCGTCCTGCACTTCGCCGATGTCCTTGCCGCACCCCTGCCATGGGTCACCATTGCAGACGGGGTTGGACGACCATGGTGCCTGATACGTCTCCATCGTATCTACTTTTCCAAACTCTTTTGCCCACGTTTTGGACTCTAATTTGCATGATTTGAATGGAACTAACCCGGACTAACGCTGTTTTCAGCAGAATTGCCATGGTGTTGTTTTTGCGCAGAAATAAAAGTTCTCGGAATGACCTGGAAATTGACGAGGATTTTTTGTGGAATATATAAAAAATACTGGCGCAAGAATTACGTGGAGGGACGGAGCCAGGAGCTCACAAGCCCAGGAGCCCCCCCCCCCTGGCCGGGCCTGGCAGGCTTGTGAGCCCCTCGTGGCTCTACAGCCTCCAATTCCAGCTCTATATATTCTCTCTTGCCCGGAAAAAAAATCAGAGAGAAGAGTTCATCGTGTTTTACGATACGGAGCCGCCGCCACCACCTGTTCTTCCTTTGGAGGGCAGATCTAGAGTCCGTTCTGGGCTCTGGAGAGGGGAAATCGTCGCCATCGTCATCACCAACCATCCTTCATCGCCAATTCCATGATGCTCTTCACCGTTCGTGAGTAATCTCATCGTAGGCTTGCTGGACGGTGATTGGTTGGATGAGATCTATCATGTAATCGAGTTAGTTTTGATGGGGTTTGATCCCTAGTATCCACTATGTTCTGAGATTGATGTTGCTACTACTTTGTATGCTTAATGCTTGTCACTAGGGCCCGAGTGCCATGATTTCAGATCTGAACCTATTATGTTTTCATCAATATATGTGTGTTCTTGATCCTATCTTGCAAGTTGTAGTCACCTACTATGTGTTATGACCCGGCAACCCTGGAGTGACAATAGCCGGAACCACTCCGGAAGATGACCATAGTATGAGGAGTTCATGTATTCACTATGTGCTAATGCTTTGTTCCGGTTCTCTAATTAAAAGGAGACCTTAATATCCCTTAGTTTCCATTATGACCCCGCTGCCATGGGAGGGATGGACAATAGATGTCATGCAAGTTCTTTTCCATATGCACGTATGACTAAATACGGAATACATGCCTACATTACATTGATGAACTGGAGCTAGTTACATATCACCCCATGTTATAACTGTTATATGATGAATGTCATCTGACATAATTATCCATCACCGATCCAATGCCTATGAGTTTTTCCTACCGGTCCTTGCTACGTTACTTTACCACTACTACTGTCACTGCTACTACTGTTACCGCTATTGCTGTCACTACTGCTACTGTTATCGCTACTGCTGTCACTACTGTTACTGTTACCGCTGCTACCGTTACTATCATACTACTTTGCTACTGAAACTTTGTTGCATATACTAAGTCTTTCAGGTGTGGTTGAATTGACAACTCAACTGCTAATACTCGATAATATTCTTTGGCTTCCCCTTGTGTCAAATCAACAAGTTTGGGTTGAATACTCTACCCTCGAAAACTGTTGCGATCCCCTGTACTTGTGGGTTATCATGACTATTTTCAGGCGCCGTTGCCGGGGAGGCATAGCTCTATTCTCTGAGTCACTTGGGATTTACGTCTGTTGATCACTATGAGGAACCCGAGAGATCCAAAAACTAAAGTCTTGCCCTCAACTACGAGGACAGGTAAGGAACTGCCATCTAGCTCTGCACTTGATTCACCTTCAGTTATGAGTAAATTTGCGACACCACCACCTGCTAGAAATTCTAATATGTCGTCTGTGCTTGATGATGCTACTTCTGCTATCCAGGATGCTTATGACGATGCTTTGCTTGATACTGCTTTGCCCCTAGGTGCATTTCTTGATGCACAAATTGCCAGAGTTGCTGCTGAATGTGGTGATACTTCTGAAACTGATGAAATTATTGAAGTGGAACCTGCTGTTCCACCTGTTAGAACTAGCTCTCCTAGATATGAATTGCCTGATATACCTGAGGGTTATGTTATGGAGGGAGATGTAGCTCAAGACTTTCTTGCTTGTAAGATTAGCTATGATCTTGAGAATTTATTGCGCAAGTGGAAAGAAAAATCATTGAATGCTAGAATGAAATACGATCCTAAGTTTGCTACTTCACCCATCTTTGTCACTACTAAGGATTATGAATTCTCTGTTGATCCTGAGTTAATCACTTTGGTTGAATCTGATCCTTTTCATGGTTATGAATCTGAAACGGTTGTAGCACATCTTACTAAACTGAATGATATAGCCACCCAATTCACGAATGAGGAAAAATTCTCTTCGTAGATTCAATGAGAGTGATATTCCTTATGATAAACCTGCTAGCTTATGCTTAGATGAATTTGATAACTTTGTTGCCAAACAACAAAGTTTCAATGATTATGTTAGCAGACAATTGGAACAGAATGCTCGTATGCTTAGTCATATAAGTGCTTGTGTGGATAGAAATGTCAATGATCTTAATCTTTTGAGTAAACATGCCTCTATGGCCACTACTCAAGTAGAACAAGTACTTAAGGCTCAAAATGACTTGCTCAATGAGTTGAATGACAATTCTGTTAGAGTTGTCACTAGAGGTGGTAGAATGACTCAGGAACCTTCGTATCCTGAGGGCCATCCTAAGAGAATTGAACAAGATTCTCAAGGAGTTAGCACTAATGCACATAGTCATCCTGGTAATAGGAAGAAAAAGAAATATGATAGGAACTTGCATGCTAGCAAACCTGTTGCTGTTAGACCTGAGAGTCCAAATGATGTCTCTGTTTCTGATGCCGAAACACAATCTGGTGATGAACATGAGCCTAGTGATAATATTGATAGTGGTGTTCATGATGATGCTCAACCTAGTAATGATAAGGATGTGGAGATTGAACCTGTTGTTGATCTTAATAACCCACAACCTAAGAACAAGAGATACGATAAGAACGACTTTGTTGCTAGGAAGCATGGTAAAGAATGAGAACCATGGGTTCAGAAACCCATGCACTTTCCTCACAAACCATCCAAGAAAAAGGATGATGAGGATTTTGAGCGCTTCGTTGAAATGATTAGACCTGTCTTTCTGCAAATGCGTTTGACAAATATGCTCAAAATGTCTCCTTATGCTAAGTGCATGAAAGATATTGTGACTAATAAAAGGAAGATACCTGAGGTTGGGATTTCCACCATGCTTGCCAACTACACTTTCAAGGGTGGGACTCCTGAGAAACTAGGTGATCCCGGAGTGCCCACTATACCTTGCTCCATTAAAGGAAATTATGTTAGAACTGCTTTATGCGATCTTGGAGCTGGTGTTAGTGTTATGCCTCTCTCTCTTTATCATAGACTTGAATTGGATAAGTTGACACCCACCAAAATGTCTTTGAAAATGGCCGACAAATCAACTGCTTTTCCTATCGGCATTTGCGAGGATGTGCCTGTTGTGGTTGCTAACGTTACTATCTTAATGAACTTTGTTATTTTGGATATTCCCGAGGATGATGACATGGCTGTCATCCTTGGAAGACCCTTTTTAAACACTACAGGGGCTGTTATTGATTGCAACAAAGGCAATGTCACTTTCCATGTTAATGGTAATGAGCACACGGTGCACTTTCCGAAGAAACAATATCAAGTACATTGCATCAATGCTATTGAAAAATCTTCATCAATTCTTATTGGAATCTTCGAATGCCCTATACCTACTGTCAAGATGAAGTATGATTTACTTGTTGGGGATATGCACATCCCCGTTGAGGTAACCTAGTGATTATTCGAAAATTCCCCGGTTCTATGTGATTCGAAAAAAGTTTGTCAAGGAGACTTGATCAACCTCATTGACGGATTTCTTTTGATGACCATGAGATGGATGAATCTAGGAGTCACATCCCTTTGTTCCCAACTTTTACTTTCAGTTGTTTAGAAGAAAAATGATAAATTTAGCTTTATTTTCCTATTTTCTGCTTTCTCCGTCCCTTAGAAAAGTGTCCCGAAAATAAAAGTTCTTCAAATGCCCTGAAATCCAAGTATATTTTTTCTGAAAATTTCTGAGATAGAAAGCTAGTCAGGGGGATGCACCAGTGGGCCACAAGCCCAGGAGGCCCGGCCACCCCCTGGCAAGCTTGTGGGGCCCATGTGGCCCCCCTCCACTTATTCCAGCTCCCATCTCCTTCTTCTACCTCCAGAAAAAATCATTCCACAGCTCAAACCCGTGTTCTTGCTCCTCTTGCTGCATTTTTCGATCTCCTTGTGCAAAGCCCGATTTACCAAACTGTTTTGGGGAGTTGTTCCTTGGTATGTGACTCCTCCAGTGGTCCAATTAGTTTTTGCTCTAGTGCTTTATTCGCTGCGTATTTTTGTTGTCTTGGCGACCCTGTTCTTGAGTTTTCATGTTCATTTTAGTTGGTCCCAAGTATTTTTGATGCATGATATGGCCTCTAGGCACTTGTAGGAGTAGTTGCTATGAGTTTTGTTGAGCCTTGTTCACTTTTCTTGTGAGTCACTAAAAATTTCAGAAAAAAGAAGATGTTCAGGAGAAACTATCATGGTGGTTCCTCAAGCAAAAGGGGTCCCCGTCTCTCGATTCGGGAACCCGATCCTTATCAGCCGAGGAACGCACAGGTACTACCATGCGAATGGCCTTTAGATGAATTCATGATTGATGCATGTTTCAAGGACGAGTTTGATACATTTGTTCACAACATCGGGCTCGAAGAATTCATCTCCAACAAATGCAAATAGTATACTACACTCACTGCCTCTTTTGTTCGTAGATTCAGATTTTCAGTTGGCCGTGACTCATCCATACTATTTGATCTTTATGACAAATCATATACCATGGATTTAGAGGATTTTAATAGAATTTGCAAGATACCTGATTGGGGTAGTCCCAATGATCCTCCTAAGTCTTCGGTTAGACATTTCTTTTCTAGTACAACTGTTGGAGAAACTAGAGATATTACGCAGGCTACCATGGGGAGCATTCATTTCCCTACCTTACATTATTTTGCCCCCTTCATAGGTAGATGCATTAATGGCAAGATTGATCATTGTCACCTCTGCGCACCTGACCTTAGTATTCTTAAGAGCGCAGTAACGGGTGATGGAAGTTTCAACATGGGAGCTATAATTGCGAGGAGGCTAAATAATAATGCTAATGAAGGGGATTTATTTGGTGGGATCTATGCCACTCGTATAGCGAATTTTCTTGGAATACCCATCCGCACAGGAGATCCCCCGCTCCATACAGCTTTCCTTGATCGCGCCACTATGCCACGTTATCAGTTCCTTGAGAGGGATAATGAATCCCTCCTATACCGGTTAATATTTAACCGACAACGTGTTTTCCATATCACCCTTCCTGCTCATGCCTTTTTTTACTTTCAGGTAAAACAGAGATATTACATAACCAGAGGAGAGGCAGAGGAGTATGAGAGGGAGGCGAAGGCTGCTCGCCCCCGTGAGGCAGCTATATTCAGGCGGTAGCTGCCGCGATCCCGTACATCCCCCATCATGATTTTGGATATCGCCCAGACCAGCCGTGGGAGTAGACCAACTTAGGCCAAAAGCCTAAGCTTGGGGGAGTACATGTTTCTCACCGACTTTATATTCATGCTTCCACTTTCACTTTGATAGTCGGTGTTCACAACTTGCCATTGTATCATCCATGCTAGTTTATTTCTTTTTCTCGCTTTCTTCTCGTGTGTTTGTTTGATTTGAGAAAAACAAAAAAAAAATAGTTGTAAATTTGCTTTCCAACTTGCTTAGTGGTTCAAAAGGAAAACCCAAAAAGATTTCCCGTTCTTATTTTGTTTGTTGGGAGCTTTCCCGTGTAAATAGTTTACTTTTTATTTGGGTCAAGGTAGAAGACCATGGTTAAAATGTTTAGTGGCTCTCACATGCATATTTGTTTATCCTTCAAAGAGCCATATTACTTTGTCTTCTCCTCTGTGTTTGCTTGCAGATTCCAGCTTAGTCCAATACACGAACACTCTCATTATTATTCGCATCATTCGGTCGTGCAAGTGAAAGGCAATAATGACGATATATGATGAAGTGACTGAGCCTGGAAAAGCTGGTATGAACTCGACCTATTTTGTTTTTGTAAATATGACTAGCTCATATTTCCTAATTCAACATTGTTATGAGAGAAACATGTTTACAATAACAACTTAGAGATCATAGTTTCTGATGCCATGCTTAATTAGCTAGGAGCTTATAATGGTTTGTCTTGGATGCCAACATGAATTTCAAAATGATTATGATGTAGTACTATAGGATGGTATCCTCCTTTGAATGATTCAAGTGGCTTGACTTGGCACATGTTCACGCATGTAGTTGAAACAAAATCAACATAGCCTCTATGATATTCATGTTTATGGTGATTTATATCCTACTCATGCTTGCACTCAATGTTTGTTAATTTCAATACATATTGATGACTGTTGTCGCTCTCTAGTTGGTCGCTTCCCAGTCTTTTGCTAGCCTTCACCTGTACTAAGCGGGAATACTGCTTGTGCATCCACTTCCATAAACCCATAGTTGTTCCATATGCGTCCACCATACCTACCTATATGCGGTATCTACCTGCCGTTCCAAGTAAATTTGCATGTGCCACTCTCTAAATCTTCAAGTAGTAATCTGTTTTGTATGCCCGAACCGCTCATGTGGTGACAAGGGGCGGTCGGTATCTTCCATGCTAGGCGTGTTATCCTCGTTACGGGTTTATTCACTATCACTCACGAGAAAGGGTCCGGTAATCGGAATGCCCAGTTCCATGCTCAAATCGAAAATATAATTGCAAACAAAACTCCCCCTGGATTGTTGTTGGTATGGACGGCACCCGAGGATTCGGCTAGTTGTGGAGTGTGATTGATCGGTGGTGGGGGAGTCAAAACTTTACTTTTCTGTTTGGGAACTGCCTATAGTATGTGTAGCATGGAAGATGGTGAAAACTCTTGATCATCGCGTTGACAATGAGAGCATACCACTCAAAATTATTTATCTTTGTTTTAAAAGCTTGAGCTCTAGCACCTCTGCAAATCAATGCTTCCCTCTACGAAGGGCCTATCTATTTACATTTCTGTTGAGTCATCCTCTCCTTATCAAAAGGCACCAGTTAGAGAGCACCTCCATCGTTTTTATGCTTTGCTTTTAATTGATATTGAGTATGACTGGATCTTCTTTGCCATGAATTAAATGTTCAGTCAGCCCTTGGTCTTTGAAGGTGCTCTGCATTTATGTTTTGCGCTCTCAGAAAGGGCTAGCGAGATACCATCTATTCATATTGTTTCATGATTGTTTCGATTGAAGTGTTGACGTTTGAAACTTATTATTATTGCTCGCTAGTTGATTATGCCATTGATATGAGTTCACCATGAGACCTAAATGTCATTGCTTATGTGGTTAGCTTATGATCTTGTAGAAAATATGAATATGAGTTAGACATAATTACAACAGCAAGGTCAAACAGAGTTTGTAAAAGTTTTTCTTTTGTCTCTTTTAGTTTGTCAACTGAATTGCTTGAGGATAAGCAAGGCTTTAAGCTTGGGGGAGTTGATACGTCTCCATCGTATCTACTTTTCCAAACTCTTTTGCCCTTGTTTCGGACTCTAATTTGCATGATTTGAATGGAACTAACCCAGACAGACGCTGTTTTCAGCAGAATTGCCATGGTGTTGTTTTTGCGCAGAAATAAAAGTTCTTGGAATGACCTGGAAATTGACGAGGATTTTTTGTGGAATATATAAAAAATACTGGCACAAGAATTACCTAGAGGGACGGAGCCAGGAGCTCACAAGCCCAGGAGGCCCGCCCCCCTGGCCGGGCCTGGCAAGGTTGTGAGCCCCTCGTGGCTCCGCAGCCTCCAATTCTAGCTCTATATATTTTCTCTTGCCCGGAAAAAAATTGGAGAGAAGAGTTCATCGCGTTTTACGATACGGAGCCGCCACAACCACCTGTTCTTCCTCTGGAGGGCAGATCTAGAGTCCGTTCTGGGCTCCGGAGAGGGGAAATCGTCACCGTCGTCATCACCAACCATCCTTCATCGCCAATTCCATGATGCTCTTCACCGTTCGTGAGTAAGCTCATCGTAGGCTTGCTGGACGGTGATCGTTTGGATGAGATCTATCATGTAATCGAGTTAGTTTTGATGGGGTTTGATCCCTAGTACCCACTATGTTCTGAGATTGATGTTGCTACTACTTTGCTATGTTTAATGCTTGTCACTAGGGCCCGAGTGCTGTGATTTCAGATCTGAACCTATTATGTTTTCATCAATATATGTGTGTTCTTGATCCTATCTTGCAAGTTTTAGTCACCTACTATGTGTTATGACCCGTCAACCCCGGAGTGACAATAGCCGGAACCACTCCCGGAGATGACCATAGTATGAGGAGTTCATGTATTCACTATGTGCTAATGCTTTGTTCCGGTTCTCTATTAAAAGGAGACCTTAATATCCCTTAGCTTCCATTAGGACCCTGCTGCCACAGGAGGGATGGACAAGAGATGTCATGCAAGTTCTTTTCCATAAGCACGTATGACTAAATACGGAATACATGCCTACATTACATTGACGAACTGGAGCTAGTTAGATATCACCCCATGTTATAACTGTCACATGATGAATGTCATCCGACATAATTATCCATCACCGATCCAATGCCTACGAGTTTTTCCTACTTGTCCTTGCTACGTTACTTTACCACTACTGTTGTCACTGCTGCAACTGTTACCGCTACTCCTGTCACTACTGCTACTATTACCGCTACTGCTGTCACTACTGTTACTGTTACCGCTGCTACCGTTACTATCATACTACTTTGCTACTGAAACTTTGCTGCAGACACTAAGTCTTTCAGGTGTGGTTGAATTGACAACTCAACTGCTAATACTCGAGAATATTCTTCGGCTTCCCTTGTGTCGAATCAACAAATTTGGATCGAATATTGTACCCTCGAAAACTGTTGCGATCGCCTATACTTGTGGGTTATCAGTGACTCCTCGTCGCTATCGTCGAGGATGATGACGTCGCCCTCCTTGCGGCCGCGGCGTCGAGCGGCGATCTCCTCGAGGGCACGGCGCTGGCGCTCCATCTCCTCCCAGATGTAAATGTCTCTTGCCCATTTGAGTGTGTTCTCGTTGGCGGCGGCCATGATGAGGTGTTCCTGCTTGACGGGTGTAAGGGTATTTTTCTACCCTAGTGGTTTTGGTAATTGATGACAATACTTCTGCGGACTAATCGTGTGCACTAAGCCTTTCACGTATTTCCTCATTTGTCACAAATTCGATTCATGCCCCTCGGTGTATTGATATGAAGACAACTTTCTCTCTTATGTTTCGTTGTTACTAGACTTGAGTCGTAGGAAAAGCCGTACTATTAAGAGGGGGTCCGCCTCGGAAAGGTCTGGGTGGAATCACCACGTACACTTTCCCTCACACCCTCTTTTCCGCCTCAATGGAGCTTCTTTCCTTGACCAACCCTGCCCAGAAGGACCGAAGAGGTAGTACCTCTCTAGTGAGCGGTACTACCTCTTATCATCGGTAGTACCACCCAGGCCAGTGGTAGTACCGTTCCAGGGGGGAAGTAGCCTAGCTTGTACCACTGGCTAGTACCGCTGTCCGTGGGTCTCGACACTTTTCGTGTCAGACGTAGCGGTTTCTGGAGAGGTAGTACAGGACGGTAGTACCGCACATTGGGCGGTACTACCGCTTGTTACCACCACGCCAAAAATCCTCAGTTCATCTCGGCTGGGACCGCAGCTCATCCTGCGCGGATATAGGAGGCGATACTACCCCTTATGAGGGGTAGTACTGCTCTCTTTGGAGCGGTACTACCTTTTATCATCGGTAGTACCGCTCTGGTGCGGGCAAAACAAGTGGGTAACGGTCAAATTCTTTCCCCTGCTACATAAAGGTGTTCTTCTTCCCACATAACTTGACCTTTCCTAACCCTAAGCTCCATTGTTGCTCCAAGATCCATTTTCACCCGATCTCTCTCCCTAGCCAATAAAACTTGTTGATACTCTAGGGTATGGTTGAGAGGGCGTTCATCTACATTTCCACCTAGAGAAATTTGATTCTCCCCTCTAATCCCTCGCGGATCTTGTTACTCTTGGGTGTTTGAGCACTTTAGACTGTTGAGGTCACCTCGAAGCCATATTCCATTGTGGTGAAGCTTCGTGGTCTCGTTGGGAGCCTCCTATTCGGTTGTGGAGATTGCCCCAACCTTGTTTGTAAAGGTTCGGTCACCTCCTTCAAGGGAACCACACATGGAATCATGACACCTTGCATTGTGTGAGGGCGTCAGGAGAATGCGGTGGCCTTAGTGGCATCTTGGGGAGCATTGTTCCTCCACACCGTTCTAAAGGAGACATACTTCCCCCTTGTGGGAAGGAACTTACGGAACACATCCTCATCTTCATCGGTTCTACTTGTGGTTACTTCTTACCTTTACTTGTATTAGTTACTTACTTGTTATTCTTGTTGCTAGCATCATATAGGTTGCTCTCTTAGTTGCATATTTAGACAACCTATTTGTTGCTAAAACTTAATCTGATTAAGTAAAGTTTAATTTTCTAAGTTGCCTATTCACCCACCTCTAGGCAACCATATCGATCATTTCAATTGGTATTAGAGTCTCGTCTCTTTATTAAGGGTTTCACCACCCAAAGAGTATGGCTGATGACGAGGTTCGGGTTGTGGAGTTGCCTGAGGTAGATGTTGTGAACTTGGTCTCCCAAGAGGATCTAAATGAGGCCATGTCTACCTTTAGATCCTCGGTGGCTATCGAGGTCAAGAACATGCTCAAAGATTTCCTTGATAACTTCAAATTGTCTACCGATCCATTGCATGTGGTTAATCCCACAACTTTGTACATGGGGACCAGTTTCGAAAAGGAGAATGCTAGTAGTGATAGAAATAAATTGCCTTAAGTAACGAGTGGGGCAAATACCTTTGCCTCAGATCCTCCTCCCGTGGTCTATGGAGGACTGGTTCACCCACCGCATATTATTAACCTCGGTCCTCCACCTAAGCTTGTTAAGAATGATTTTGCTAACTGGGTTTTTCGTATCAAGGCTCATTTGAATCACAAGTCAACACAACTTAGGAGAATCAATGAGCAAGGCTACTACCTGAAAAGACCACGATGACGCCTAGAGGGGGGGGGGTGAATAGGCTATTTAAAAACTTCTTCGGATTTGGCTTCAACCTAATGCGGAAATAAACTAAGAGGATACTTTTCAAGCACAAATCCTAAATGCAATAGGCACCGCAACGTGCACCAACAACACGATCTACCAAGATGGACACAACACGGTTACTAACAAGCACAAGTAAGTTACACAAACTTACTTGAGCTATATCACACGACGAGTAGGTGAACGACACAAGATACTAGATCACACTATAACACACGATATATCAAAAGCTGCAAGTGTGAACGTGTGGATATAGAGGGTATGCTTGAACGATTAATCTTGTACAAAGAAATAGCCAACACAATATAATGAGCACAAACAATATGCAATGTATGTATGCTCAAGTAACACAAGTAAACCACAGGTAAGGAGTTAGGGTTAGGGATAACCAAGGTCACTGAGACAAAGATGTATCCCGATGTTCACTTCCTTAGAGGGAAGCTAGTCAAGAGATCTGGATGTTACCATGAAGGCACACCAATGCCACGAAGGCTCACCCTATTCTCCCTTTGAGATAACACCACGAAGGCGTTTCTCAACCACTAGTGGTAAGCCTTTGAGGTGGCTTCCAAACCCTCACAAACTTTTCCGGCGGTAATCACACGGATTGATTCCTCTCCGAAGAACTCCTACCGCCTAGGAGTCTCCAACCTCCAAGAGTAACAAGATCACGGGGAATGCTCAAAACTTGCTCAAATCTCAAATAGCTTGGGTTGAGAGGAGGAGAGGGAGACGATCTATCTTTTGACTGGAACAACTCTCAAAGGGGCTCACAAATGCTCTTGGGATCTAAGATTTGGTGTGAGCAAATGTGTGTGAGGTAGAAATGTGTTCTTATGAAGATATGGCTGTGTTCGACTCCCTCTCACGAAGTGGGAGGGAATATTTATAGTGGAGAGGGGAAATTGACCGTTGGGATCACTTAAGTGTGACAGTGGTCGGACGTCCGGCAGTTTTCGGATCTCCGGAGGCCCACAAGGGGTCGGACGTCCGACAGGGGTCCGTCGTCCGAGGGCTGTATACATATCAGGAACCACTATAGAGATACCAGGAATCACTGTACAGACAACAGGGACCGGACGTCCAGAGGGAGCCGGATGTCCGAGACTTTGGCTCTGTTCAAGGGCACCAGATTTCCGAAAGTGGTCGGACGTCCGGCCCTCGGAAGACAGGGGGAGGCCGGAAGTTCGAGTTATTTGACTCTGGATTTCTGTGGTGCAAGGTTCCGGTTTTCCGAAGTGGTCGGGCGTCCGGCCCTCGGACGTCCGGAGGTAGCCGGATGTCCGAGACTTTGGCTCTGGTATAAGGTTCCGGATTTCCGAAGTGGTCGGGCGTCCGGCCCTCGGACGTCGGGAGGAAGCCGGATGTGCGAGGCATTGGTTCTGTTTTTGAGATCAAAGCAGAGCAGTGGAGATGTGGGATGGACAGAAAAGCAGAGATGTAGTTTGAGCAAATTTATCGCAATACCGAGTGATCCCCTCTTAATAGTGCGGGATCCCTAAAGACTCAATAATCATAAAAAGGGTACTGATGATCCATACTTGAGTGTATACTTTTATTCGCTGATCATCACTCCGCACCACTAACGTCAAAGGAACTGATACCTTTGAGTTAGCCCTTTCACTTGAGCTTGATGTTGTTGTTCCTTCTTGGATCAAGTTGAAAGCAAGACATGATGAAGTCTTTAAGAAGCTCTCCCATACACAATTTGGAAGTCCTAGCTTGTGTATTCATCTTCATCTGTCCAACATGTGAGCATCCACAAGATTCAAGCATGTAGTACTTAGGAATGCTTATCTTGATCTTGTCCTTGTTAGCACATGAGCTTGTCCTTATCAACACATGATCATTAACAATATCTTAAAAGGGGATTAGTGATTAGTCATCTATATGTGTGTTGTCAGCAACACCAAAACACGATTAAGGGCATGACTGCACTTTCAATCTCCCCCTTTTTGGTAGTTGATGACAACATACATATAGCTCTCAAAAATAGTAATAAACATGTGTGGCTTAGGAGAGATTTGTTATGATGCTTATGAAGCTCCCCCTGATTATATGCATGATAAGAATGAATGGGAGAGTTTTTTCGAAACTCCCCCTGATTATATGCTTAGTAAAATAGGTAAGTGCGGGAGCTCCCCCTTAATGCGTGCTTTGAAGATGATAGCATGATATAACATTACACAATAATAGTTCAACAATACATAGCATATGCTATGAATCAATAATTCATAGCATATCATATGAATCAAAGCATATCATATGAATCAATAGGATAGCATAAAACTCATCATCATATGACACAACGATAATATCATGATATCTCATCACCACATGATAGTTTAACAATACATCATCCATAAGTGATGGCATAGCACATCATCCATAAGTATCATTACATGATGACACATCATTAAGTTCGACATACTACATCATACCATACATTATGAGAGAAACAAAAATCGAAACTAAGGTAAGATAATGTCCTCCCCCTTTGGCATCAAGGACCAAAAAGGAAGGAAACCCGGCAATGCTACCACATACTCAAATATCACCCTCATCAACATCATCATCATCAGGCAGGCCACTGCCACCAGCCTCATGAAGGAAGTCAGCCCACTCAAGGCCAGATGGGAAGCCAAACTCAGAAGGAGGAGGAGCAGGAAGATCCTCATCGTCACTCACATCAAGAGCGCCCGAGTCTATCAGACAAGCCTTGAGGGCATTCTTGGAGGAGACGAGGCGAGAAACCACATCATGAGTTTGACCGCACTGGAAAGAGAAAGCCTTCATCATGGCAGAATGTGCCTTGCCAATGAATTTGGCAAAGCGACCGAGAGGAGCTGAGCTGGATGAAGGGGTTGCTGGCCGGGCAGCAGTGCGGCGAGTGGAGGTGGATGAGGTTTTCTTAGGAGCATAGTCATCCGCCATGTGATTGGGAATGGCCCACTTGTGATGCGTGTGAGTGGGAGCAACAGTGAATTCAGCAACATGGTGAATAAAGGCCTGGATGAAGGGGGCATGAGGGAAGGCTCGCTTGTATTGAAGACTAGCGAGCCGAATCTCATGCCAGAGAAAGTGAGGCACATTAATCTTGCACTTGGGGAACTCGTGTAAATGTAACATGATATCAATACAGTAGCCGTTGCAGGTTCCCCTGTCACCCATCTTGGGATAGATGGTGCGGATAAGACACTGAAATATGATAAAGAAGGGAGAACGCCATATGGATACTTGGTTAAGATCCTTCATCCGTTGGTCTGCATCAAGTTCACGAAGTGGTTTGAGGAGAAGGCCACACGCCTCAATGGGCTTAGGTGCATGGTTAGGATCGTTCTTATGGATTTTGGTGCCGGAGTCGGGGAAACCGAGTGCGGTAACAAACTCAACATAAGAGGTTGTGAACTCAACATCAGAAGTCATCCAGCTAACAGTGTTGTTTGAGCCAAAGAAACACGTGGCATAAAATTGATGAATAGCGGCACTGTTAAAATCGCACCGAAAAGCAAAGGGGGCAGCGAGCCCCGATGACTCAATGAGCTCAATGGCACCCGGGTATTTCGCCGAGTGAGTGCGAATATGCTCAAGATCAATATAATGATGTACTGAGAGACCCTTAGGAACGATGACTGTAGAAAATATGTCCGCTTGGACGTGTGTGTGGAAACGTGAGTCCATAGAGTCACGTTCAACAGAAAATTGGTTAACATCGCGGCGGAATGTAAAGTAGGAAGACTTAGGAACCTTGGTGAAGTCCTTGACTTCACGACCTAAAGCAGGAGGAGGTTCAAGGGAGATGCGACGAGCATCACCTTCGGGCTGTTCAAGAGGAGGCGGTGGCATATATGAGGGCCTGCGAGTCCCGGGCTTTGGCATAGTCTTCCGAACGGCAACGTATTCAGCACATTCCTCAGCTGCAAGTTCATCCTCGAAGTCAGAGCCATCAGACGAGGAGCGGGGCTGTGGAGGAGGACGCCGGGCGAGCCGTTTGAAGGGACGACATGGTACATCGGAGTCATCCAACCCCGTGCCACGAGTGGCACGAGCGGATGAGCCAGAAGAGTTCTTCCGGGTAGTGTGCTTAATCTTGGGCATGATGGAAATAGGCCTACAGATCGAGAGAGAGGAGAGGAATGGAAGAAGGATCCCACGAAGGAGGACAGCCAGATCGCGGGGCAGGGCCCCTGTGGCGGCGAGGTCGCAGGGCCGAGCTCCTCAGGCAGCTGGCGGCGGCTGGGGCGAAATAGGGGAGGAGGAGGTGCATGGTGGTTAGGCAAAGCCCAGACCCGCGCCCTCCAGCCTCTATTTATATAGGATCCTCGATGTGTCGGACGACCGATGGGCGCCGGACGTCCGGAAGCCGTCAGCGGTCGGACGACCGACAGGCGTCGGATGTCCGGAAGCTGTCAATGATCGGACGACCGAGGATGGTCGGCCGTCCGGACAGGAACAGGCTTCGGACGACCGAGCCGTGCCGGACGTCCGAGAGGGAGGCAGACAGGGCTGAACATGATGGTGAGATGGTTCAAGTGAATAGAGCGGAGGTAACATCCAACAGTATTTCATATAGTGACTATACCTTCCCAACGCTCGAACAATGGAGTGTGTGGTGGATTTAACCACCAAGTTCGAGTGCTACCTCGAGACACGGACACTTAAGCATTTTCTGTCTTGCTCATGATGGTGAGGTGATAAGGAGTATTCTCGCATGTGTAGCAACCAAGGGCCTCTCAACTAACATATTTTGGACATGGTATGATGTAAATCTTCTAACTCGATTACTATGATAAGTGTGGGTCCAAAATACGGTCAAACGCATGAGTGCATAGGATCATGCACAAGTAATCCTATTATAAGAGCAAGGCACATGACACAAGGGCCATGGCACAAATTTGTCTCATTCATATGACCATGAAGTGCTAAGAGAACACCAAAACTAAGCATTTCATCAGTTTGATTGACAAGGACATCCAGGAAATTACAAAGTGGAAAAAGTATTATGTTCATGCAATGATGCAATCTACACAGGGTTGACTCTAATGTTATACATGCATGAAGTAAATACTTGTTACTGGAAAAGCATTGGTATGGCGTAGAAGTAGCCGAGTCCTGTCTTGACTCTAATTTCTTCGTGACCAGCACCATCTTCTTCTGAGAATAAGTCAAGATAGCAATGCTTCTCCAAAATACCTAAACCACCATTTAAGCACAATATGGTCCCCAAACTTATTGGGTCCGCAGTAGTTAGTCCAACTACAATATATATAGGGTAAGATCACTCAATTATGTGCATATAGATATAGGTTTTACTTTCAAGCACACCTTAGCCTTTAATTGGATACGTCTGATTTACCATATACATATATTGGATCAAAGATACGATAGACACGGCATGTGCATCTACACATAGTAGATATGCCTACACAAGCCTATCAAAATCCAAGGATATATAATTTGGACAAATGAACACATAATTGTCAATTACAGAACATTCATGTCGTCCAAAATGGACCAGGGTGACAAATCAACATATGATAGCACCCCGAGTTCAACACATGAACCGGTCAAAGCATCAAACCATGTAAGGTATGCATTTTGCACAACCTTACATGCATGTCTCACCCCAGTAGATGTATAAGTATAGGTAATATGATTATAACTCCCACAACATTATGAAATAAATAGTACGAGCTCAAAGACATGTATGGGAGATTACCGGGAGACACATGAATTTCTTGGCAAGTTATGTAGGTCAAATGAAGGCAAAGCCGAAATAGAATGACCATGAAAAACACTACCAAGCTAGAGATACCATGTGTGAGAGAACACAATGGTATTTAGAATTATCAGTGGTGGTAGATGCCAAACGAGCACAAAGATCGTTTTATACTCACACAAGTGTGATATGGGAGTTTAACCATAAGCATATTGTTTAGATGTCGTACGTTAACATCTCAATTAGTTAGATCATAGTGTAGAGAAATAATTCGAAAGGCATGCATCAACTATGCCCTTCTTTTAAGTACGATCTAGCGGCTAAGCCATGAGTATTGGTGTAGTAGAACGTCATACTCACGCACATCTAAGGGATTTAGACACCAACAGGGTTATTATGCGAATTAAGACATGTGGAGCATGACACGCCACACAGTTATAGAATAACCCGATGTGGTAGATTCTGAGTGGCATACATCGAATGTTTATCTTACCAAGGGATGTGACATGCACAAAGCATATCACACTCCCTTAATGTGATAATCCATGTATTTATCATACAAGGCAATCAATCATCCAACTAAGCTGATAAGTGGATGCCAATTTGAACTTCGGATGGCTTTGACATCCAACGAAATGATTGGATAATCTTGCACTGTGAATACTAGATGGAGTCCAATACATATATACACATTTTGGGTTAGTGATGTGCGTAGAGCAGAACACTCCCCCTAAATGTGATGACTATTAACGTCTCAAAAGACCCACACAACGGTGCAACTAGGATGCAAGTAATGATCAGGACTACACACAACTATATGACATACATAACGACCTACACATGATCGATAAAACATAACAATCATACTAGTAGGCACAACATGTCAAAGTACATGCTAGGTACCAAACCGAGACATGATAAGGAGTGGGGCAGGCAACTTTCAATGTAAACAATTTAAGTACAAGTTACCGCAAAGAGGCACATTGGATATGGGATATGGGATATGGGCTCGATAATCCAAATGACTTGGCTTGAGATAATACAAATGATGAAGAGTCCTCAAATCTTCATTGTGTATCCAAGTCTCCAATGTCCTCCAAAGTCACCTATTGATCAAGTTTGAGCTTGTTGGTCCCCAACTACGTTGGGTCCTAAGAGGTTAGTCAAAATAGGCTTGGCAACCCAAATGGTTCTTTTCTTGACACCATTTTGAGTACCAACAAACTTGGCAAACACATTGCCAACCTTATCCTTCCCAAGGGAATAGATATCATCAATAGTGATTGGGTTGGATAAGTTACCTCTCGTGCAAGACGAAGCAACGTGACCCTTCTCACGACATAAGTAGCAACATCTACCCTTTGCTTTCTTCCCAGTTGATTTCTCACCTCGGGGAGTGTTGGCTTGGGTCTTATTGGGAAGAGGCCTTCCTTCAACTTGTAGCTGAGTATGTGATTGAGTTTGTGGCCGCTTCCCTTGTTGCTTGTGACTTAGAGACTTCGTCTTCAGAGGGCAAGATCTAACATGGTGCCCTTTAACTTTGCACTTGAAGCAAATGATTTTGGCCGAATTCTTGACTTGTTCTAGGCCCCTCTTGTTCTTGTTTGAGTTTACTCCAACATCATTTTTTTCATTCGGATATGTTTGCTCACATAGGACGTTGTTGAGTGTGGACATCCCTTCATGACACTGTTCCAAGTCTTTCTTCAAAGAAGTGACTTGGGCCTTGAGCTCTTCGATTTCCTCTGCACGGTTAGTATCAACGCAAGTACTAGAGGAAGTGTAAGCTTCAATGTTAGAGCAACAAGGCAAGGAAAGTAATTCATTACACGAGGTAGCAACATTATGAGTAGACGAATTACGAGGACTAGCACATGGAAATATAGTACTTTGACTAGAAGTAGTGCCATTGTCCACATGAGGCTCACTTGATGTTACCTTGGTGATGATAGCCTCATGAGATAACTTTTGCACATTATGGGATGTTAGAAGATCGGCATGAGAGCTTGTGAGCATTACATGGTTTTCTTCCAACTTCCCATAATTGCTAGTTAGTAAATCAAGTTGAGCACGTAGCTCAATATTCTCCTTCAATGTTGATACTTCAAATGAGGTAGAGTTAGATGTACAAGTATCATCAACAATATGAGAGGAGTAAGTAGCAAATAGATACTTCTCATGAGTAGATTGCAGCTCCTCATAGATCTTAGAGGTTTGGATGAGCTCTCCCTTGACATTATTGCATTCAAGGAGAAGGACCTCAAAATTCTTTTTAAGTTTATCATGAGCAACTTCAATCTCTCCTTTTGAAGATCTTAAGTCTCTACATGCTTGATGACTCTTCTCAAGTTCATGTTCAAGTTGTTCACTTTTAGCTTGTTCATGATTAAGTGAATCATTACAATTTTCAAAGTAAGCAAGAACATCTTGGAATCTTTGAAGAGCGTTATTTTTAGCTTTATGAAGAATTTTACTGATCACATAGATATTTTTAGTCAAGTCATCATCATCATCATCCTTATCACAAATATCATCGTTGTTGCACAGGGAAGATGATACCTCATTATTACCTCTTGCCATGAGGCACATGTGAACTGGAGGAGTTGATGATGATTCTTTTGGTGAATCAGATTCTTCATTAGTCAAAAGTACTTCATATTTCTTGATTTCCCCTAAATGATTAGTCATAGAGCAACTAGGGAGAAACAAGATATTTTGATCAAGAGGACAGGGGAAAGCAGGCATATCACCACACACATTTGTCGAGGGATCTTTAGGTGAAATGCATGACCTATCAGCACAATAATTTACACTATGTGTGGTGCTAGATATGCTCGTGTCCATAGAGGCTATGAAATTTTCATCAACATATATTTCTTCACTCACCATGTCATTACTTTGTGAGATTGAAGATGCTGAGGTGTGCAAGCAATCAAATATGGAAGTAGTGGTGGACTCTTTATGATCGAAAAGAGTGAAGAGCTCATGCACCAACTCCTTCATCATAATATCGTCTTCATCAAGATTGGACCCACCATATATATCTTCAAGTTTAGTCCAAACTTCATGAGCTGACTTGCAAGTCGAGATAGACTTAAACACTTCAGGACTTATGGTTCGATGAATGGCAAGAAAAGCCTCACAATCAAGATACATTTCATTAGTAGATGAAGATGCATCATCCTTTTTGTCGGCAATCCCTACAAGAACAATTCGTAAAGTATTTGGGCCCATGGCCCGAAAGTGATGAAGCATACAAATTCTCCATAGGGTATAATTTGTGCCATCAAAGTCAAAGGTGTCATTGTGCACTAATCCAATAGTCGACATCGATACTCTCTAGGTCGTGAAACCTAATTAAAGAGATACCTTGCTCTGATACCAATTGAAAAGACCACGATGACGCCTAGAGGGGGGTGAATAGGCTATTTAAAAACTTCTTCGGATTTGGCATAAACCTAATGCGGAAATAAACTAAGAGGATACTTTTCAAGCACAAATCCTAAATGCAATAGGCACCGCAACGTGCACCAACAACACGATCTACCAAGATGGACACAACATGGTTACTAACAAGCACAAGTAAGTTACACAAACTTACTTGAGCTATATCACACGACGAGTAGGTGAACGACACAAGATACTAGATCACACTATAGCACACGATATATCAAAAGCTGCAAGTGTGAACGTGTGGATATAGAGGGTATGCTTGAACTATTAATCTTGTACAAAGAAATAGCCAACACAATATAATGAGCACAAACAATATGCAATGTATGTATGCTCAAGTAACACAAGTAAACCACAAGTAAGGAGTTAGGGTTAGGGATAACCAAGGTCACTGAGACAAAGATGTATCCTGATGTTCACTTCCTTGGAGGGAATTTAGTCACCGTTAGAGAGGTGGATGTTACCACGAAGGCACACCAACGCCACGAAGGCTCACCCTATTCTCCCTTTGAGATAACTCCACAAAGGCGTTTCTCAACCACTAGTGGTAAGCCTTTGAGGTGGCTTCCAAACCCTCACAAACTTTTATGGGGGTAATCACACGGATTGATTCCTCTCCGAAGAACTCCTACCGCCTAGGAGTCTCCAACCTCCAAGAGTAACAAGATCACGGGGAATGCTCAAAACTTGCTCAAATCTCAAATAGCTTGGGTTGAGAGGAGGAGAGGGAGATGATCTATCTTTTGATTGGAACAACTCTCAAAGGGGCTCACAAATGCTCTTGGGATCTAAGATTTGGTGTGAGCAAATGTGTGTGAGGTAGAAATGTGTTCTTATGAAGATATGGTTGTGTTGGACCCCCTCTCACGAAGTGGGAGGGGGGTATTTATAGTGGAGAGGGGAAAGTGACCGTTGGGATCACTTAAGTCTGACAGTGGTCGGACGTCCGGCAGTTCTCGGATGTCCGGACGCCCACAAGGGGTCGGACGTCCGAGGGATGTATACATATCAGGAACCACTTTATAGATATCAGGAATCACTGTATAGACGAACAGGGACCGGACGTCCGGAGTGAGCCGGATGTCCGAGACTTTGGATATGTTCAAGGGCACCGGATTTCCGAAAGTGGTCGGACGTCCGGCCCTCGGACGACAGGGGGAGGCCGGAAGTGTGAGTTATTTGACTCTCGATTTCTCTGGTGCAAGGTTCCGGTTTTCCGAAGTGGTCGGGCGTCCGGCCCTCGGACGTCCAGAGGTAGCCGGATGTCCGAGACTTTGGATCTGGTATAAGGTTCCGGATTTCCGAAGTGGTCGGGCGTTCGGCCCTCGGACGTCCGGAGGAAGCCGGATGTCCGAGGCATTGGTTCTGTTTTTGAGATCAAAGCAGAGAAGTGGAGATGTGGTATGGACAGAAAAGCAGAGATGTAGTTTGAGCAAATTTATCGCAATACCCAACGATCCCCTCTTAATAGTGCGAGATCCCTAAAGACTCAAGAATCATAAAAAGGGTACTGATGATCCATACTTGAGTGTATACTTTTATTCGTTGATCATCACTCCGCACCACTAACGTCAAAGGAACAGATACCTTTGAGTTAGCCCTTTCACTTGAGCTTGATGTTGTTGTTCCTTCTTGGCTCAAGTTGAAAGCAAGAAATGATGAAGTCTACAAGAAGCTCTCCCATACACAATGTGCAAGGCCTAGCTTGTGTATTCATCTTCATCTGTCCACCATGTGAGCATCCACAAGATTCAAGCATGTAGTACTCATGAATGCTTATCTTGATCTTGTCCTTGTTAGCACATGAGCTTGTCCTTATCAACACATGATCATTAACAATAGCTTAAAAGGGGATTAGTGATTAGTTATCTATATGTGTGTTGTCAGCAACACCAAAACACGATTAAGGGCATGACTGCACTTTCACTACCAACATCATCCAAGAAACCTCACTCCAAGAGAAGAGGTTGACAATCAGCTCAATCACTCTGCCTTGTTCATCCTTCAAGCAGTTATTCCCATTGAAGATCTTGCACATTTGCGCTCCTTCACTCATGCCAAATATTTTTGGGAGCACATCATTTCCATGTACAAGGGAAGCTCTAGTATTCAACAGTCTAACTATGAAGTGATACTTGATGAGGCTCATGAATTTGTTATGATTGAGGATGAGGACCCTCGTGAGCTCTACAAAAGGGTGACAACGCTTGTAGTTGCTCTTCAAGATCATGGAAGCAAAGATGTGGATGACAATTGGATCAAGCATAAGTTTCTCAAGGCTATTATGCCTTTCAAGAAATCCATGTCCTCCATCATCCGCCAGAGGCCAGACTATCACTCCATGTCCTCAAGCGATGTGTTGGATGCGTTCAATGCCATGAACATATTGAACAAGACCGCTAACAATTCTCTAGATCATGTCCAACGGTCAAGAAAAGACTCTCCCAACCTTGCTTTGAAGGCGAAGGCTGTTTTGGAGGAAGATGAAGAATAAGAGGAGGAATTGTGCCCCAAAGACACCAAGTACGCTTATCATGAGCATACGGTTCTTGTGTCAAGACAGTTTTGGGGCAACAAGAGAAACTCAAAGTGCAATTTCTCCAAGAACAACTCCAATGGGTCCAAAGGCAAGAAACGAGTGAGGACTTGCTACAACTATGGCAATGTAAGTCATTTTGTGGCTGACTGTCCTTATGAGAAGACGGAAGACAATGGTTGCAAACTTATTCGCAAAGACAAGGCCAGACCCTTCCCCAACAAGAACAACTTCTCCAAGAACAAGCCCCAAAAGGTGTTGGTGGCTCAAGAAGAGTATCTCTCTGATGAGAATGATGGTGATGATGAAAGTGGTGAAGTAATGGGAATGGCCAAGGTGGCCATTGCATCTTCTTCCCCAAGCAAGGTGTCCCTCTTCAACACCCCCAACGAGAACTGACTTGCCAAGTGCCTTATGGCCAAGGCATACAACAAGGTAACCTCCAACATCAAAACCATCACTTCCAGTACCCCCTCTCCTATGGTTAGTGCACATGAACAAGAGGTGGTTAATGATGAAGAAAACTCCTTTGATAGATTCATGAGAAAAGTCAAGGGTAAAACCAAAAAGCATTTTTTGCTCTCTTGGAACAACTAGGAGAGGCTAATTACCTCATCGAAACTCATGAAGAAACTATCTCTACTTTACAAGGACATAGTAGTGACTATGCCGATGAGATAGCGGATCTCTCCACTCCTCTTGAGGAAGGGAAAGGGCTTCGTTTGGCTCTTGAGGAGTCACACAACCATAACCTTGCTAAATTATACAAAGATCATGATCATGCTCTTGTTCTGACTCGTGTTTTTGAATCCGAAAAGGTTGCACTTGGGGTTGACCATGATAGACTTGAGAAAGAGCTTGCCATACTTAACAAGGCCCTCAAGGCTTTGAAGAGTGCTCATGCATTGTTGAAAGAGTCTTATCACTACTAGGAAAAACCTTATAGGTAGGACCCTATTAGTAGCGTTGGAAAGTAGAAAGCGTTGCTGCTATTAAGCAGTAGCGCTGGACATCACTCAGCGCTACTGCTAATGTCCTTAGCAGTAGCACATGACTCATAATATGCGCTACTGATAAACAGGGAACCCCGCAGTAGCTATAGTAGCAGCAACATTCCTAAACCCACGCTACTGCTAAGTTCAATATCAGTAGCGCTGCTTAGTACCCAGCGCTACTGATAAAAGGGGCCCAACGACGTAACCGTAGTAGCTGTAGTAGCAACACAAGCTTAGGAACCACCGCTACTACTAAGTACAATATCAGTAGCGCATGTTTAGGAACCACCGCTACTGCTATGCTCAGTTAACACCCGCACTGTGAAATTTCCTAACTCCCCCACTCCCCCACCCCCCTCTCCTCGATCTCAAGCCATCGCCGCCTCCCTCGCCTCCCTCGCCGCCGCCGTCATCGTTGTCGCCGCCTCCCTCGTCGTCGCCACCGCCCCCTTCCCTCGTCGCCGCCACCGCCCCCCTCGTTGTTGCCACCGCCCTCCTCCCGCTCCGATAAGCCCCCACAGCGGCCTTGATCTTGTTCATGGCCTCGTACCCACGTAGATGGAGGCATCACAACCCTGCAAAATTCCACAAGGGACACAGGGAGTAGTATGTTTATTAGTTTATATAGAATGAAAATGGTAAGACAACTTCTTCGTTGTTTGTGACCACATAAATGGATTTAGTTCATGCTATGCCATGTTGATCATCGTCATCTAAACTTGGGGAAAATAACCCTTGTCAAATGATCCTTGATCATCTAAAATTGTTTGTGTTGTTCACCTATAGGTTGATGATTTCATGTACTTAGACTTAGTAAGAAACACCTTGCTACGGCGACAATAGACCTTTCTCGGCAACGGCGCCAGAAATCCTTCTGCTGTTGGCTACGCCTATAGGGACTTCCTTGGAAAATATGCAAAGGATTCCACCGAGGCCTTGGAGCCTTGCGTTGGTGTTCCCTTGAAGAGGAAAGGGTGATGTAGCACTGCGGTGGTAAGTACTTCCCTCAGTTTGAGAACCAAGGTATCAGTCCAGTAGGAGGATCGCGTCAAGTCACAAGTACCTGCACAAACACAAAGAGCTTGCACCCAACGCTATGAAGGGGTTGTCAGTCCCTTATAGATTGTTTGCAAAGTGAGAACTGAAAGCAAAAAGTAAACAAAGCAAAGTAAAAGTAAAAGTGGAGACGATAGTTGTGAATAGACCCGGGGGCCGTAGTGTTCACTAGTGGCTTCTCTCATGAAAGCAAGTAGACGGTGGGTGAATGAATTACTGTCGAGGAATTGATAGAACCGCGCAAAGTCATGACGTTATCTATGGCAATGATCATATCTATAGGCATCACATCCAAAACAAGTAGACCGATACTTTCTGCATCTACTACTATTACTCCACACGTCGACCGCTATCCAGCATGCATCTAGTGTATTGAGTTCATAAGAACAGAGTAATGCCTTAAGCAAGATGACATGATGTAGATGGACAATCTCAAATATATGATGAAAGCCCATCTTGTTACCCTTGATGGCAACAACATGATGCGTGCCTTGCTGCCCCTTCTGTCACTGGGAAAGGTCACTGCACGGTATGAACCCAAAACCAAGAACTTCTCCCATTGCAAGAATCATAGATCTAGTTGGCCAAACAAAACCCAAGACTCGGAGAGACTTACAAGGATATCAAATCATGCATATAAGAAATCAGCAAAGATTCAAATATAATTCATAGATAATCTGATCACAAATCCACAATTCATCGGATCTCGACAAACACATCGCCAAAGAGGATTACATCGGATAGATCTCCATGAAGATCATGGATAACTTTGTATTGAAGATCCAAGAGAGAGAAGAAGCCATCTAGCTACTAACTACGGACCCGTAGGTCTGAAGTGGACTACTCACGAGTTATTGGAGAGGCGATGATGTTGATGTAGAAGCCCTCCAGCTCCAAAGTCCCATCTGGCACGGCACCGGGAAGGGTCTCCAGATGAGATCTCGCGGAAACGGAAGCTGGCGGCGGCGGAGAAGTGGTTTCGTGGACGCCTTGATTTTTTCTGGGATTTTAGGGAATATATAGGCCAAAGAGCTAGGGCAGGGGAGCGCCACGGCGTCAGGGCTTGTGGGCTCCCTATGGGCCTCCTGCCTTGGCCCTCAAGTCCCCCGATCTTCTTCAGTTCTGGAAAAATTAATTTCGGGTATTTTATTCCATTTGGACTCCGTTCCAAAATCAGATCTGAAAAGAGTCAAAAACACAGAAAAAACAGGAACTGGCACTTGGCACTGAATTAATAAGTTAGTCCCAAAAAAAGATATAAAAGGTATATAAAACATCCAAAGTTGAAAAGATAACAACATGAAACCATCAAAAATTATAGATACGTTTGAGACGTATCAAGCATCCCCAAGCTTAATTCCTGCTCGTCCTCGAGTAGGGATGTGATAAAGAATGAATTTTTGATGCTTTCATGCTACCTAGCATAGATGTCCTTTGTAACTCCTCTTATGTGACGTGAATGTTCACATCCATTAGATTCAAAACAATAGTTTGCTATTGACGTGGAGACAATAATACTTCAAGCAAACTAGCAAGATAATCATGAACTTTCAAAATAACAAGGCCAAAAGAAAGTTATCCCTACAAAATCATATAGTCTGGCTATGCTCTATCATCCTTGCACAACGAATTTAAAACATGCACAACCACGGTATTGGCCAAGTAATTGTTTTCACACTTTTACTTTCTCAAACCTTTTCAACTATCACGCGATACATGAGCGTGAGCCATGGTTTTAGCACTATAAGTGGAATAGAGTGTGGTGGAGGTTGCAAGGCAAACAAGGAGAAGATGGTCACATTGACTAGGCATATCAATGAACTATGGAGATGCTCATAAATAGATATCAATGTGAATGAGTAGGGATTGCCATACAAATGATGCACTAGAGCTAACAGTATGTGAAAGCTCTTAAAGAAAACTAGTGGCTGTGCATCCAACTTGCTTGCTCACGAAGACCTAAGGCAATTTTGAGGAAGCCTATCATTAGAATATACAAGCCAAGTTATATAATGAAAATTTCCCACTAGCTATATGGTGGTGACAAAACGAGAGACTCTCAATCATGAAGATCATGGTGCTTAATAAGCACAAGTGTGGAAAGATAGTAGCACTGTCCCTTCTCTCTTTTTCTCTCATTTTTTTGGTGGGCTATTTGTCCTCTTTTTTTGTTTTTTTTGGTGGGCATCTTTTGCCTCTTTTATTTACTCACATGGGACAATGCTCCATCAATGATGTTCATCACACTTACAACTCAAAACTTAGAGCAATGATGACTCTATATGGAATGCCTTCGGTAGTGTACCATGACAATGATCTAGCATGGCATAGACATCAATGGAACCATCATGCTAGCTATCTTATGATCATGCAATGGCAATTTAGAAGTGGTGGCACATGTCATGGTGGTAGTTGCATGGCAATATATCTCGGAATGGCTTTGAAAATGCCATAGTAGGTAGGTATGGTGGCTGTTTTGAGGGAGGCTAATGGTGGGTTTTATGCACCGGCGAAAGTTGCACGCCACTAAAGAAGATAGTGATAGTGGAAGGTGAAAGTGCATCTAAACCATGAACTCAACATTAGTCATGAAGAACTCATATACTTGTTGCAAAAGTTTTAGTAGTAATCGAAACAAAGCATTCAACGCATACTCCTAGGGGAAGGGTTGGCAGGTATAAACCATCGTGCGATCCCGACCGCCACACAAAGGATGACAATCAATAGACTAATCATGCTCAGACTTCATCACATAGCGGTTCACCATACGTGCATGCTACGGGAATCACTAACTTCAACACAAGTATTTCAAGATCCACAACACCTTACTAGTATAACTTCAATATTACCACAACCACAACTCAAAACTAATTGAGATGAATCAAACTTCTCTAACTATTCAATGCACATGAAGGTGGAATTTTTCATATCCCTTTGGATAACTACCCCTTTTGAGACTACTTTCATAGCATAAGCCAACTACCAGGCCACACACCACTGTGCTCTAAAAGATATAAGTGAAGCACATAGAGCAAAATCAACTAGCTCAAAAGATATAAGTGAAACACATGTGAGCAGAATTGTCTAACCAAAGGATATAAGTGAAGCTCGACAAAATCACGGTGAGTGCATGTCTCTCTCTCTAGTTGTGCAGCAAGGAAGATTGTGACACAACAAAAATAAAAGACTCCTGCGATACAAGACACTCCAAGCAAAACACATAACATGTGGTGAATAAAAATATAGCCTCAAGTAACGTTACCAATGGATTGAAGACGAAAGAGGGGATGCCTTCCCGAGGCATCCCCAAGCTTAGGCTTTTACGGCATCCTTGAATCAACTTGGGGTGCCTTGGGCATCCCCAAGCTTGAGCTCTTGCCACTCTTTATCTCTTTGTCCATAAGAACTTCACCCAAAACTTGAAAACTTCACAACACGAAACTTAAACAGAAACTCATGATTACATTAGTATAAGAAAGCAAACCACCACTTCCTTAGGTATTGTAGCAAACTTAAATACTACTTATGTTGATGTTGGGTTACTGTATTTTCAATCTTCCATGGCTAATACCCCCTGATACTAGCCATAGTTTCATCAAAATAAGCAACCAACTCAACAAAAACAGAATCTGTTAACAGCAGACCAGTCTGTAGCAATCTGTATACTTTGTATACTTCTGTTACTTCACAAATTCTGAACAATTACGAAAGTCCGAAGAATTTGCGTAGCAATCAGAAGCAAAAAGAATCAACTCAAAAGCTCTTACAGAATAAAAATGAAAATTCTTTTCGTGAGCAGAAAGTTTCTGTCTTTTCCAGCATGATCAAACGATCATCCCCAAGACTAATCATAACGGTTTTACTAGGCACAAACACAAAAGAAACAAAAAAAAACACAATCATAACAGAATTATGAAAGTGTGGAAAACACAAAACAGAAATAAAAAGGGTAGATTCATTGGGTTTCCTCGCAACAAGCGCTATTGTTTAACGTCCTTAGCTAGGCATAAGGTGATGGAATCACGTATAGTTATCTTTGGTGTTCAAACCATAAGTAGCCCTCATCATAGATTTATAAGGCAATCTTATTTTATTTCTAGAAAAATGCTCCATGCCCTTCTTTAGAGGAAACTGAAATCTAATATTCCCTTCCTTCATATCGATGATAGCACCAATAGTCCTTAGGAAAGGTCTACCAAGAATAATGGGACATGAAGGATTGCAATCTATGTCAAGTACAATGAAATCCACGGGTACATAGTTCTTATTTGCAACAATAAGAACATCATTGATCCTTCCCATGGGTTCCTTGACTGTAGAATCCGCAAGATGAAAATTAAGAGAACACTCTTCAATCTCATGAAAACCAAGAATATCACATAAAGACTTTGGAATCGCGGAAACACTAGCACCCAAATCACACAAAGCATTGCATTCATAGTTTTTGATTTTGATTTTGATAGTAGGTTCCCACTCATCATGAAGTTTTCTAGGTATAGAGACTTCTAATTCAAGTTTCTCTTCAAGAGATTTCATCATAGCATCTACGATATGTGCGGTAAAGGCTTTGCTTTGGCTATAAGCATGTGGAGAGTTTGCAATGGATTGCATCAAGGAAATGCATTCAAACAAGGAGCAACTATCATAATTGAATTCTTTGAAATCCAAAGTGGGAGTTTTATTACTACCCAATATTTTGATTTCTTCTACTCCACTCTCCACACCTTTATTATCAAGATAGGTGGACTCCGAATCATTGGGGCGTTTTTCAACCAAAGTGGATTCATATCCAGCCCCTTCATCAATAGGTTTTACACGCGAAAAAAAATATTCAAGAGGAGTCACACCAAGCACTTTAAGATCTACGTGATTTGCATCACTAGAACGCACCCTTTTAAACCATTCATGCTTATTAGCGCGAATTTGGGCGGTTCTTTCTTTGCTCTCATTCATGGAGACACGCATAGCTTTTAAATTTTCATCCAAGTTAACCTTGGGAGGAGCACATCTAACTTTCAAAGCATCAATATCACAAGACATCCTATCAACACTCTTAGCCAAATCGTCTATTTTGAGTAGTTTTTCCTCTATGGACGCATTGAAAATCTTTTGAGAGTTGATGAACTCTTTGATATTACTCTCTAAATCAGAGGGTAATTTGTTGTGATTTCCATAAGTGTTGTTGTAGGAATTGCCATAATTGTTAGAGGAGTTACTAGGAAAAGGCCTAGGAACATAGTTTCCTCTAAAAGCATTGTTGTTGCCAAAATTGTTCCTACCAACAAAATTAACGTCCAAACTAGCGTTGCTACTCTCAATCAAGGAATATAGTGGCATGCCATTAGGATCTAAAGGATCATTTCTACTAGCAACCAAATTCATCAACTCGTCCATCTTAGCACTAAGCGAGTTAATTTCTTCTATAGCGTGTACCTTTTTGCTGGCAGCTGACCTTTCAGTCTGCCACTGAGAGTAGTTGGTCATGCTATTGTCTAGGAGTTTTGTAGCTTCTCCTAACGTGATTTCCATGAATTTTCCACCTGAGGCGGAGTCCAAGATATTGCAAGAAGCAAAATTCAAACCAGCGTAAAAGATTTGTATAATCATCCACAAACTCAAGCCATGAGCGGGTCAATTTCTAATCATTAACTTCATCCTCTCCCAAGATTGTGCAACGTGTTCATGATCAAGTTGCTTGAAATTCATGATATCGTTATGGAGAGAGATAATCTTAGACGGCGGAAAATACTTGGATATGTAAGCATCTTTGCACTTATCCCAAGAATCGAGACTAGTTTTGGGCAAAGAAGAAAACCAAGTTTTCACACGATCTTGCAAAGAGAACGGAAAAAGCTTCAATTTAATCACGTCATTATCCACATCTCTTTTCTTTTGCATATCGCAAAGCTCAATGAAGGTATTGAGATGGGATGCAACATCTTCACTAGGAAGGCCAGAGAATTGCTCTTTCATAACAAGATTCAGCAAGGCAACATTGATTTCATAAGATTCCGCACTAGTGGCGGGAGCAATCGGAGTACTAATAAAATAATTATTAGTAGTATTCGAGAAGTCGCAAAGTTTGGTGTTTTTAGCCATGATGACTTCAGCAAACAAACAAGAACACAAGCAAGCAAGAAAACTGGCAAAGGAAAACGGCAAAAGGCAATGAAAACGACAAATGTGAAGTGGGGAGAGGAAAACGAGAGGCAACTGGCAAAAAAGGTAAATGCAAGAGATGAGTTTGTGACACGTACTTGGATAGATCTTGACTTGATCTCTCCCTGGCAACGGCGCCAGAAATCCTTCTGCTACAGCAACAACAGACCTTTCTCGGCAACGGCGCCAGAAATCCTTCTGCTGCTGGCTACGCCTATAGGGACTTCCTTGGCAAATATGCAAAGGATTCCCCCGAGGTCTTGGAGCCTTGCGTTGGTGTTCCCTTGAAGAGGAAAGCGTGATGTAGCACTGCAGCGGTAAGTATTTCCCTCAGTTTGAGAACCAAGGTATCAATCCAGTAGGAGGATCGCGTCAAGTCACAAGTACCTGCACAAACACAAAGAGCTTGCACCCAACGCTATGAAGGGGTTGTCAATCCCTTATCGATTGTTTGCAAAGTGAGAACTGAAAGCAAAAAGTAAACAAAGCAAAGTAAAAGTAAAAGTGGAGACGATAGTTGTGAATAGACCCGGGGCCCGTAGTGTTCACTAGTGGCTTCTCTCATGAAAGCAAGTAGACGGTGGGTGAACGAATTACTATCGAGCAATTGATAGAACCACGCAAAGTCATGACGTTATCTATGGCAATGATCATATCTATAGGCATCACGTCCAAAACAAGTAGACCGATACTTTCTGCATCTACTACTATTACTCCACACGTCGACCGCTATCCAGCATGCATCTAGTGTATTGAGTTCATAAGAACAGAGTAACGCTTTAAGCAAGATGACATGATGTAGATGGACAATCTCAAATCTATGATGAAAGCCCATCTTGTTACCCTTGATGGCAACAACATGATGCGTGCCTTGCTGCCCCTTCTATCACTGGGAAAGGTCACCGCATGGTATGAACCCAAAACCAAGCACTTCTCCCATTGCAAGAATCATAGATCTAGTTGGCCAAACAAAACCCAAGACTCAGAGGGACTTACAAGGATATCAAATCATGCATATAAGAAATCAGCAAAGACTCAAATATAATTCATAGATAATCTGATCACAAATCCACAATTCATCGGATCTCGACAAACACACCGCCAAAGAGGATTACATCGGATAGATCTCCATGAAGATCATGGAGAACTTTGTATTGAAAATCCAAGAGAGAGAAGAAGCCATCTAGCTACTAACTACGAACCCGTAGGTCTGAAGTGGACTACTCACGAGTCATTGGAGAGGCGATGATGTTGATGTAGAAGCCCTCCAGCTCCAAAGTCCCCTCCGGCAGGGCACCGGGAAGGGTCTCCAGATGAGATCTCGCGGAAACGGAAGCTTGCGGTGGAGGAGAAGTGGTTTCGTGGATGCCTTGATTTTTCTGGGATTTTAGGGAATATATAAGCCAAAGAGCTAGGGCAGGGGAGCTCCACGGAGGCCACAAGCCTGGTCACCGCGACCCCCCTGGCCGCGGCGTCACGGCTTGTGGGCTCCCTGTGGGCCTCTTGCCTTGGCCCTCAAGTCCCCCGATCTTCTTCTGTTCTGGAAAATTTTATTTCGGGGATTTTATTCTGTTTGGACTCCGTTCCAAAATCAGATCTGAAAAGAGTCAAAAATACAGAAAAAACAGGAACTGGCACTTGGCACTGAATTAATAAGTTAGTCCCAAAAAAAGATATAAAAGGTATATAAAACATCCAAAGTTGACAAGATAACAACATGAAACCATCAAAAATTATAGATACGTTTGAGACGTATCACACCTCTTGCATAATTTAGGTTTAAAACTTAAATCTTATTTTTCTAGACCCTAGAAGCTTAATAAGAGTTGAAGTTGGTGAGAAACCAAAAATTAAGCTCATGTTTTTTCTTAACTGGCATCTAGAAAATGTTGTATTTGAAATGTAGTGCACATTATTATTCAAGTGTTGCTGGAATGTCCGAGTGGCCTATGTTTTCCCGGAATGTTGATTCATTTCCGTTCCGACAAATTTCAGGCGCACCATATGTCCACTATTTTGCAAAGGTCATGCTAGAAATTTCCGTGAATTTCGTCATGACTAGTGCTAGAAACTAGGACATATGGAGTGCTTGGGAGTGTGAATTCTTTCGATATAGTGTCACGGTTGTTGTTTACACATTTACCACATTAAAACAGGAAATGTGTGACGACGAATATTGGGAGTGTGAATATTGCGGCGACTGTCAGGGTATGTGCGACACGCCTCACCTGCGAGACGATAGGTTCTTCAACATGAAGATTGATGAGAATGGAGATATGTTCCTACCTTGCCATGCAAGAAGATATGTGTTGGAGAGGCTTGGTGTCGAAGACCACGAGAGAATTTAGACGAGGAGCACTAACCTGAGGACTATACATGGTCACACATTTGTTATCAAAGTATTTAATTCAGTTTTTCAAACAGAATTTGGGTTCCCAAAGTGGGAAGATCTTTGCAAGGCATATGGATTTCAGGAGGGTATGGAAATAACCTTCGACCTTCGTTCTGAAGATAATTTGCCAGGCAACATCGACATTTGGGTGGTTGTCGACGATATGCTTCCTGTTTTACCTCCATGTGAGTTTCTCAACCATACTTGTCAAGTAATTTGCATTTATATTTAGAAATAGTTGGTGTTCATCCATATACTAAATTTGTTAAATTATAATTTACAACTTATTTCGTATCTTCGAGTGAATTACGGGAATTAATTGACATGACACACTACACGTATGAATCACATCTAACTTGGGAGGAGAAGGATGTTCTTCTCCACTTTCTTGTTGCTGGTGTTCTGATTTCTAGGGATACCTTCCCGTATAATTTTGGAATTAGCCAAAATTATACATTTTACATGCCACTAGTGCATAGGTTGAGGCCGGATGACATTCGCCTAAATATCTTGGTAAGAGTTTCCTAATTAAGTACACTCTACTATTAATTGCATAAATGGTGTTGATTACATTGCTAACTAGGTTATTATTATGTTCTTCAACAGCAACTGCCACATGATGTAGTGCCTCTGTTGATGCACCCAGAAGGTCAAATGAAAATTAAAAGCCCGTTGATGGCTGAGTTCGATGCTCCATACTCGAGTAACCTCAAATCAAAATCAAAAAGGCTACAAATTGAAGCATGGAGAGAAATAAAGAAGGAGTGCAAGCCACAAGTTGGAGACCGTTGGATCTCTGTGATTCATCATGGAAAAATAGGTGTTATTCTGTTTTATGACATTATACCTAAGAGAGAGGACTAGGTCTTATGAGAGACAAGTTATTCTGGTTTATATTAACTTGACATGATCGATTAGGATGCATGCATATGATGACTATTAAGATGTTTCTCTGTTTTACTTTATGATAACTTGGTATATGATTAAGATGATGATGAGTTGTTAGATGAGTACGTAAGATGATGATGAGTTATATGACATGATACTCCCTCCGTCCCGAAATTCTTGTCTTAGCTTTGTCTAGAAATGGATGTATCTAGATACTAAATTTGACTAGATACATTCGTATCTAAAAAAATATCAGACAAGAATTTTGGGACGGAGGGAGTACTTTATGTGTATGATGTGATGCAAATTATGCATGTTTATTATGATATGATGAAACCATTGTATAGAGCATGCACAAATACGTAGGGGGGGACATAGATACGATGCACATTAAATATTAAAAGCAGGAATATTAGCAGTAGCGCTGGAATATTAGCAATAGCGCTGGTTTAGCAGTAGCACTCTACTAATTCCTACGCTACTGCTAACGAAGATATCAGTAGCGCTTTCAATCCAGCACTACTGCTAAGAGTTAGCTGTAGCGCGCTAGCCGTAGCGCTGGCCGCAACGCTACTAATAAGGCTAAACCTAGCGCTACTACTAGGGTTTTCCCTAGTAGTGCATGCTCAACTCCAAGTAAAACTTACTAAGGAGATATCCACGTGTTATCTGTTTGTGTTAATTGATAATACACATGCTACTAACCCATGTTGTGAGCATGTACGTCTTGTGGATGATAATGCCAAATTAAAGGAGGAGCTTGAGAAAGGACTTGTGACAAGCATTCAAGGTGAAAAGAATCACAATGACCTTCAAAGCAATCAAAAGGAGGTGGTTACAAAGGATGGAGTTGGGTTTGCACCCAAGGCCAAGAAGAACAAGAAGATCAAGACCAAGCAATCTCCATTGCTTAAAGAAACCTTTGCCATGGAAGGGGAGGGTACTCACGAAAAGAGGAAGAGCAAAGCTAAGGGTGGTAATGGCAACAAGGGCAAAACCCTCCCTCCCAACAATGCCCACGACTTTAACGCATCTTATCTTCTATACCGTGCTAGCGATGGAAATGTCTTTGCTAATTTTGTTGGTTACCCTTATGAGTACACTGAATGGTCTATTTGGGTTCCCAAGACCCTTGTTACTAACCTGAAAGGACCCATTAAAGAATGGGTACCTAAATCCAAGCATTAATCTTATGCAGGAGTTTGCTTCCCGTGGAGTGTCATGGTTTCTTGATAGTGGAGCAAAAAATCATATGACTGGAAGCAAGGACTTGGTGGTGGATGTTCATCCTGACCCATCCGTAGCCACCCAAGTCTCCTTTGGTGATGATGTGATTTCAAAGCTATTGGGTCTCGGCAAAGTGGTAATTTCTCGAGAACTTACCATCGAAAAGGTCATGCTTGTTGAGACCCTCGCATACAATTTACTTCCATTCATCAACTCACACTCATGGGTTTTAGTACTTTCTTCGGTATTGACTCTGTGGCCCTTTTGTGGAGCAAGACTCTTAAAGTAGCCTTTGTTGGGCATGTCGAGAACGGTCTTTATGTGGTTAACTTTTTGGAGCGACCCACTAAGACCGCAACTTGCCTAATGGCTAAAGTTGATGTGGGATGGCTTTGGCATCACCGACTAGCCCACGTCAATATGAAATCTTTGCAAAGCCTCCTCAAAGGGGATCACGTCCTTGTACTAACAAATGTGAGTTTTGCCAAAGATCGTGCTTGCAGTGCTTGTATTGCAGGAAAGCTACATAAGACACCTCACCACCCCACGATTACCATATACTCGAAGAGGCCCTTGGAGCTCCTTCACATGGATCTCTTTGGTCCTCCATCTTTCGACATTCTCGGGGGAAGAAAGTATTGCTTGGTGATAGTGGATGATTACTCAAGATATACTTGGGTGTACTTCAAGAGGAAAAGTAAGACACAACAAACGGTCATCGACTTTGCCAATGAAGCTCAACGTCAACATGCGGCAAAGATATTAATGATTAGAAGTGGAAATGGCACCGAGTTCAAGAATTACACCTTAAATGAATTTCCGAGTGACGAGGGAATTAAGCATCAATACTCCACACCATATATGCCTCAAAAAAATGGTGTAGCAAAAAGGAAGAACCAGACGTTGATGGAAGCGACAAGAACCATGATGGTAGGGTTTAAATCTCCCTACAAATTTTGGGCAGAAGCCATCAACACCGCATGCCATGCATCTAATCGGCTCTATGTCCACAAAGGCTTTAACAAGACTCATTATGAAATTCTTACCGGTAACAAGGCCAACCTCAAGTACTTCAGGGTGTTTGATTGTAAGTGTTTCGTTCTTAAGAAAGGTGCTCGTTTGTCTAAATTTGAACCTAGAGCTCAAGAGGGCATATTTGTTGGTTATGCTACAAACTCTCGTGCTTGCCGTGTCCTCAACAAGTCCAATGGACTCATTGAGGAGACGGGTAACATGGAGCTTGATGAGAATAATGGCTCCCAAGTGGAGCAAATTGCTTTTTGTGATGTGGGTGATGAAATTCCTCCCCAAGCCATGAGAAGAATCGGTATGGGACACTTCTTGCCCGTTGAGGAACCCATTGTGGCAGAAGGAGAAGTACAATGTTCCAGTCAAGTGGAACCATCACCATTGCAAGACCCATACGCTTCCGACGAACAAACCGAAGGCCCTAAACCTTGTGATCAAGATCAAGGAGAAGATCAACCTCATGATGGTGCTGCACCAAGTGATGTCCTTGATCAATCTCACACCTCCGAGAATTCTCAAGATCAAGCTCAAGATCAAGACCAAGCTCGTGATTAAGACCAAGTTCAAGATCAAGATCAAGCTCGCAAAAGAGGTAAAGGTCCCAAAAAGGTTCCTCCTCAGCTTACTGATACATCAATTTTGCATCATGTTTTCTTACTATTATTTATAATGTTTTTATGCATAATAGTCCTTTATGGAGTAATTCTAATGCCTTTTCTCTCATAATATGCAAGATTTACACAAAGAGGGAGATTGCATGGAATTTTGGACTTGGAAAAAGCTATGTCAAGCCACCTATTCTACGCATCTCCAAATAAGCTGAAAATTCACGGAGATTTTTTATGGATTATTTAAGAAATACTAGAGCAAATAAGTACCAGAGGGGTCCCACTAGGTGGGCACAACCCACCTGGGCGCGCCAGGTCCCCCAGGCGCGCCCTGGTGGGTTGTGCCATCCTCGGCCCACCTCTAGTGCCCCTCTTCTAGTATATAAGTCATTTTGACCTAGAAAAAAAATAAGGAGAGGACTTTTGGGACAGAACGCCGCCGTATCGAGGCGGAACTTGGCCAGGAGCACTTTTGCCCTCCGGCGGAGCGATTCCGCGGGGGGAACTTCCCTCTCGGAGGGGCAAATCGAAGCCATCGTCATCACCAATAACCCTCTCATATTTGGGAGGCCAATATTCATCAACATCTTCAACAACACCATCTCCTCTCAAACCCTAGTTCATCTCTTGTGTTCAATATTTGTACCGGAGCCTTAGATTGGTACTTGTGGAGGGGTAGTAGTGTTGATTACATCTTGTAGATTATTACTATATGGTTTATTTGGTGGAAGATTATATGTTCAGATCCATTATGCTATTTAATACCCATCTGATCTTGAGCATGTTTATAACTTGTTAGTAGTTACTTTTGTTCTTGAGGCAACGGGAGAAATCTTGTTGCAAGTAATCATGTGGACTTGATATGTGTTTGATATTTTGATGATATGTATGTTGTGATTCCCTTAGTGGTGTCATGTGAGCATGGACTACATGACACGTCACCATATTTTGGCCTAAGGGAATGCATTGTGGAGTAGTTATTAGATTATGGGTTGCTAGACTGACACAAGCTTAAACCCTAGTTTACGCGCTACTTCGTAAGGGACCGATTTGGACCCAATTGTTTAATGTTATGGTTTGATTTCATGTTAATACTTTCCTCATAGCTGTGGATGCTTGCAATGGGGTTAATCATAAGTAGGAGGTTTGTTCAAGTAATAACAACACCTAAGCACCGGTTCACCCACATATCAAATTGTCGAAGTAGCGAACACAAATCAAACAAACATGGTGAAAGTGACTAGATGAAATTCCCGTGTGCCCACAAGAACACTTTGCCTATTAGAAGAAACCGTTTTGGCCTGTCCTTTGACACAAAAGTATTGGTCTACCTTGCTTCACTTATTGTTACTATTTCTACTCGTTACTTGTTACAATTATCATCTTGCTATCAAACAACCTGTTACCGCTATTTCAATGCTTGCAGAAATTACCTTGCTGAAAACCACTTGTCATTTCCTTCTTCTTGTTGTTGGGTTCGACACTCTTACTTATTGAAAGGACTACGATTGATCCCCTATAACTTTGGGTCATCAAGACTCTTTTCTGGCACCGTTGGCGGGGAGTGAAGCGCTCTTGGTAAGTGGGAATTGGTAAGGAAAAATTATTACTACGTGCTGAAATTTATTGTCACTTGCTACTACGGAAAACAATCCGCTAAGGTGTTTGTTCGGGGTATCTTCACCTCTACCGGAACCACAATTAGTTTCCCCTCAACCTACTTCACCTACTAAAAATATTGGTTATGAAATTCTTTCGGGTATGATTGAGCAACTGCTAGCTAACCCTTATGTAGAGATGGAACTGAACATCCTGATATGCACTTAATATACGTGGATGAAATTTGTGGATTATTTAAGCTTGTAGGTTTACCCGGAGATGAAGTTAAAAAGAAGGTCTTCCATTTATTTTTGGGGGGAAAGGCATTCTCATGGTATACACTATGCGATGATGTTGGATCTTGGAGCTGAAATCGACTAAAATTGGAATTTCACTAATTTATCATATGCATCTAGTTCATAGTGATCGGAATTATATATATAATTTTTGGCCTCGTGAAGGAGAAATTATCGCTCTACTTCGGGGGAGGCTTAAGTCAATGTTATATTCATGCCCCAATCATGAGCTCTGAAGAGAAATTATTATCCAGAACTTTTATGCTTGACTTTCTCGTAATGATCAATCCATGCTCGATACTTCTTGTACTCGGTCTTTTATGAATAAGACTATTGAATTCAGGTGGGATCTCTTAGAAAGAATTAAATACAACTGTGAAGATTGGGGACTCGACGAAGGTAAAGAGTTAGGTATTAAGCTTGAGTTTGATTGTGTTAAATCTTTTATGAATATCGATGCTTTTCAAAAGTTTAGCACTAAATATGGACTTGACTCTGAGATGGTAGCCTCTTTTTGTGAATCTTTTCCTACTCATGTTGATCTCCCTAAGGAGAAGTGGTTTAAGTATCACCCCCCTATTAAAGAAGAAATTAAAGAATCGGTGATAGCTAAATAGGAGACTATCACTTATAATGTTGATCCACTTGTGCCAACTGGTTATATCAAAAAACAAAACTTTCCCTTTTAGGATAAAGGAACATGTTAAGGTTTCAACTGTGTTTCACAAAAGTAATATTAGAGCACCTAGACCACCATAACAAATCAAATTTTAACCTAGTGTTACTATGGTTAAAGATCTCTTGGTAGAAAATATTGATGGGCATGCCACTTACTTCTGTGATGAAGCTGCTAGAATTGCCAAACCTGATGAAAAAGATAAACATATACCGGTTGTTGGCATGCCTGTTGTCTCAGTTAAAATAGGAGACCATTGTTATCATGGTTTATGTGATTTAGGTGCTAGCGTAAGTGCTATTCCTTTTACTTTATATCAAGAAATTATAGATGACATAGCACCCACTGAAATAGAAGACATAGATGTTACTATTAAACTTGTTAATAGAGATACCATCACATCACTTGGGATTGTTAGAGATGTTGAAGCCTTGTGCAAGAAAACAAAATACCCTACTGATTTTCTAGTTCTCGGTTCCCCACAAGATGACTTTTGTCCCATTATCTTTGGTAGACCTTTCTTGAACACTGTTAATGCTACTATAGACTGTCATAAACAAAATGTCAGTGTTAACTTTGGTGATGAGTCTCATGAATTGAATTTTCCAAGTTCAATAGAAAACCTCATAATAAAGAATTACCTAGTAAAGATGAAATAATTTGTCTTGCTTCTATTGTCATACCTCCTACTGATCCGCTAGAACAATATTTGCTAGACCATGAAAATGATATGCATATGCATGAAAGAAATGAAACAAATAGAATTTTCTTTGAACAACAACCTTTGCTTAAGCACAGTTTGCCTATTGAAACTCTAGGAGGTCCTCCTCCACCGAAAAGTGATGTTGTGTTTGAACTAAAACAATTGCCTGATACTTTGAAATATGCTTATCTTGATGAAACAAAGATATATCCTGTTATTATTAGTGCTAACCTTCCGGAACACGAAGCAGAAAGATTATTGAAAATTCTGAAGAAGCACCGAGATGCTATTGGATATACTCTTGATGATCTTAAGGGCATTAGTCCCACTCTATGTAACACAAAATTAGTATGGAACCCGATGCTAAACCCGTTGTTGATCACCAACATTGTTTGAATCCTAAAATGAAGGAAGTGGTAAGAACTGAAATATTAAAGCTTGTGGAAGCAGGTATAATCTATCCCATAGTTGATAGTAGATGGGTAAGTCTCGTTCATTGTGTCCCTAAGAAGGAGGTATTACTATTGTTCCTAATGATAAAAATGAACTTTTCCACAAAGGATTGTCACGAGCTATAGAATGGTGATTGATTTCAAAAAATTAAACAAAGCATCCTTTTGGAACTTATGCTTATAGACGTATGCATTTTGGTTTATGCAATGCACGTGCTACTTTTCAAAGATGTATGACTGCTATATTCTCTGATTTTTGTAAATAGATTGTTGAGGTCTTCATGGATGATTTTTCCATATGAGGAAAGTCTTTTGATGACTGTTTAAGCAACCTTGATCGAGTTTTGCACAAATGTGAACAAACTAACCTTGTCTTGAATTGGGAGAAGCACCACTTTATGGTTAATGAAGGTATTGTCTTGCGTCATAAAAATTATGAACGAGCTATTGATGTGGAGAGTGCTAAAGTTGGCGCAATTGAGAAAATGCCATGTCCTAAAGTTATTAAAGGTATTCGTAGTTTCCTTGGTCATGTTGGTTTCTATAGGAGGTTTATTAAAGACTCCTCTAAAATTACCAGGCCTCTTATAGATCTTTTACAAAAGGATGTTACATTTGTTTTTCTAATGATTGTGTGGAAGCCTTTGAAACACTCAAGAAACCTTAACTTCTGCACCTATTGTTCAACCACCTGATTGTAACTTTCCTTTTGAAATTATGTGTGATGCTAGTGATTATGCTGTTGGTGCTGTTCTAGGACAAAGATTGATAAAAAATTAAATGTTATCCATTATGCTAGCAAAACCCTACACCACCCAAAGAAATTATACTACTACTGAAAAATAATTTTTAGCAGTTGAGTTTGCTTGTGATAAATTCAGATCTTATATTGTTGATTCCAAAGTAATTGTTCACACTGATCATGCTTCTATAAAATATCTTGTGGAAAAGAAAGATGCTAAACCTAGACTCATTAGGTGGGTTCTCTTGCTACAATAATTTAATTTACATATCACCGATAGGAAAGGAGCTGAAAACCTCGTAGCTGATAACTTGTCTAGGTTAGAAAATATTCTTGATGACCCACTGCCTATTGATGATAGTTTTCCTGATGAAGAATTGTCTGCAATAAATGTTTCTCACAAACACCTTGGTATGCTCATTATGCTAATTATATTGTTGCTAAATACATACCTCCTAGTTTCACATACCAACAAAAGAAAAAAAATCTTTTATGATTTAAGACATGACTTTTGGGATGACCCGTATCTTTATAAAGAAGGAGTATATGGTATTATTAGACATTGTGTACCTGAGCATGAACAGGAACAAATCCTACGGAAATGTCACTCCGAAGCTTATGGAGGACATCATGTGGGAGATAGAACTGCTCACAAGGTATTGCAATCTGGTTTGTATTGGCTTACTCTCTTCAAGGATGCTCGTAAGTTTGTTTTAACTTGTGATGAACGTCAAAGAATTGGTAATATCGGTAAGCATCATGAAATGCCTATGAATTATTCACTTGCTGTTGAACCATTTGATGTTTTTTTATTATATGGTACATTTCCTTCCTCTAATGGGTGTACTCATATTTTTGTTGTTGTTGATTACGTTACTAAGTGGGTAGAGGCTATTCCAACTAGTAGTGCTGATCACAACACTTCCATTAAAATGTTAAAAAAGTTATTTTCCCTAGGTTTGGAGTCCCTAGATATTTAATGACTGATGGTAGTTCACACTCTATTCATGGTGCTTTCCCTAAAATGCTTGCTAAGTATGATGTTAACCATAGAATTGCATCACCCTATCACCCATAATCTAGTGGTCAAGTTGAACTTAGCAATAGAGAAATAAAATTAATATTACAAAAAAAATGTCAGTACGTCTCGCAAGAATTGGTCTAAGAAATTAGATGATGCACTTTGGGCCTACATAACAGCTTATAAAAATCCTATGAGTAAGTCTCCCTATAAAATTGTTTATGGAAAAGCTTGTCATTTGCCTCTGGAGCTAGAACACAAAGCATATTGGGTAATTAAAGAACTCAACTATGACTTCAAACTTGCTGGTGAAAAGAGGTTATTTGATATTAATTCCCTAGATGAATGGAGAACCCAGGCTTGTGAAAATGCCAAATTGTTTAAAGAAAAAGTTAAAAGATGGCATGATAAAAGAATCCAAAAGCGGGAATTCAAAGTGGGTGAATATGTTCTTTTGTACAACTCTCGTTTTAGATTATTTGTAGGAAAAATCCTCTCCAAATGCGAAGGACCATATATTATCGAAGAGGTCTATCGTTCTGGAGCTATTAACATAAATAACACCGAAGGTACTAACCCGAAGGTGGTAAATGGGCAAAGAATTAAACATTATATCTCACGTACGCCTATTAATATTGAAAGAAATATTATCCAAACCATGACACCGGAGTATCATATAAAAGAAACCTTCCGGAACACCCTGGAATCATGAAAAAAAGAGGAGGTACATGATACGATAAGTAAACGGACTCCAAAAATTCCGCAAAAATATTTTCTGTCAGTTTTGGAATGTTACAAAATAAGGAAACAAAGAAACAACCAAGAAGGCACCCGAGGAGGGCACAAGACACGAGGGCCTATCTTTTACTTTTATGAAAGAGTCCAAGTATTCTTCCCTATTCATTTTTATTTTCTATTTTTGCAAGCATCATGTGGTGAGGAAAGATCTAGACACATATGTACAGTTGGATATGGGTGAGCATGAATTATTATTATTGACATCACCCTTGAGGTGAATGCGTTGGGAGGCGAAACTAAAAGCCCCTATCTTTCTATGTGTGTGGTTGAAACTTTTTGCTCATGTGTATGTGGTGAGTGTTAGCAATCATAGAAGATTATATGATGGTTGAGCATGTGGACTTGCCTAAAGGCTCCGATATGAGATCCTTCCTGAAAAGATGATGAATTATAGTTGCAAAGTTGACTGAGAACATAGTTTGTTGGTTTTCAATATGCGTTTACTTAGATATTGCGATGAATTGTTACTTGTTCATGAGAAGTTATATGATAAAGTTATGTGATGACGTTTTATGATAAAGTTTGTTGTTGTTATAATAATATGCATGATGCTTTGATGTTTGTATTTTGGTTTTATCGACATCTCTCTATCTAAGCATGTGGACATGTTTTTTGAGTTCGGTTTTCGCTTGAGGAAGAGCGAGGTCTAAGCTTGGGGGAGTTGATACGTCCATTTTGCATCATGTTTTCTTACTATTATTTATAATGTTTTTATGCATAATAATGCTTTATGGAGTAATTCTAATGCCTTTTCTCTCATAATATGCATGGTTTACACAAAGAGGAAGATAACCGACAGATGAAATTCTGGACGTGGAAAAAGCTACGTCAAGCCACCTATTCTACACATCTCCAAATAAGCTGAAACTTCATGGAGATTTTTTTATTGATTATTTAAAAAATATTGGAGCAAATAAGTATGAGAGGGGGACCACTAGGTGTGGGGACCCCGACTTACGAGTCGAGATCGCTGATTGAACGTGCTCAGTGATCCCAGAGATCAATGCTCACCGAACACATATAACCTGAATAACAAGAGTCTTACATCCATACATACTGTTTGATACAATAAATGACCATTGCGGTCAAGTCTTACATATATAGGGCCTTGAAGGCCAACACACCAAACTTGACCAATAGCGGAGATATTGGTCGAAAGAGTTTTCCATGCCATGAGCCTTAACCTACATGCATTCTGACTGGTAAGCGTCCTAGCTCATAGGAACGTCACCAAGGTAATCTTCACCATTTCCTGTTCTCTCATACTTGGTCAATGAAATGACAAGTGGCAAGCCAATGAGTACTTTGAATGTATTCGCAAACAACCCATGATGTGGAACAAGGTAATAAAGGAACATGAACAAGCATAAGAATGAAGCCTTTGCGGAAAGCAGTTTTTTCTTTAATTGCAGTAACATGGTCAAGTGTATGTATAATCATGCATCATAAGGTAGATGGCAATCATAAGAACCCGCATGGATGATATCTGCTGAGGGCTGAACACCTCAGGTTCACCCTATATGCCAAGTCACCGGACTTGACAATATCATCTTTCTCAACCACACACACACACACACACACACACACTTGGTTTATGCGGAAACGAATGGACGTAGTTTAAGCAGGATTACCCACTTTCATTGTACACGACCATTCGAGTAGTTCTACACTCTGCAGGGTTGTACGATGTACCCACGAGATCCGGAAAACTTCCGTGTCATCCACGACTCGCGGTATATAACATACCCGAGGTAAGAACCCAATCATTGCCTTTCCCCTGACGACACTAGACAAAGAGTCCACTCGATTGGTACCCAACCCACATGATGTACGTCTTACAAGCACCAACTCTAGACCATATCATCCATGCGGGGACCAACGGTGTGCCCAGAACACGTAAAAACGGAATAGTGGACCTACCTGGTACGACACCGTCACGAGACTGAACATATGACTTCCGCCACTAGTAATGCGGGCTCTTTGCTAGCACCGACCAAAATAATCAACAAAGCCCTCCCATAAAGGGGTATCGTGGTCGCACATGTAAGGTTGGGACGGTTCACACATCATAAATCTAATCCCATTTCCGAAACCACTTACGCAAAACCTTTCCAGTACACCACTTCTTTCTCAAGTAAACATCCAACTCAACACCATCACCGTCGGGCATTAGTGGCACCCAACGGGGTTTTTGTAAAACCTTTGATTTTATCTTTGTGTTACCGTCATCATGCATATGCTCATCCTATGCGTAGCACTACTACTACTTGTCAACTTTTATCAGTTTGACCCTCATAGATGGTAGGGTCATGCTCAATGCAAGTGCTCCAGAGGAGCTATCGGAAACACACTACCGAGGGGTTATCGACTAATTCATGATCATATGCCTCGGAGTAAAGTATTCAACATGGCATGCATAAAAATGTTTTCTTAGACATGGTCAAAGGGATGCTTGCCTTTTCTCACATAAGTCATCGGGGTCTTGGAGGTCTTCTGTTCAAACTCCGAGTACTCCGTCAACTATCGTCGGAAACAATCATAGTAAGCCACACAGCAAGCAGAAACAAAAGTGTTATCTAAATAGTAGTTTTATTTTTTGGGACCTCTCTGGTCATAAGAAAAATATGTGAAGCTTGCTCTAGGACATTTGGATCATCAAATCTTTTTGAATGGAGAAAAAGAGGAATAGGTGATCCTATAAGAAGTCTACAAAAAACATTCTGCTAAAAATGAGTGGAGGCACTCATTTAATAGAGCATGAATTTAGAAACATTTAGGAAGTAGTTTCTTTGGATTTGGAGTTGATATGAATTTCCTATGGATTTTCTAACATGGAATAAACATCAAACAACGCTATTTTATTTGATGCAACAGAAACATTGTAGAAAAAAATGTTCACCTAGGCTCGGAAATTAGAGAATGATTTAATATGTCTCTGGAAATTGGAATCACTCCATTTGGAGCTGATTTGAGCTTTCTATGATTTTTGCAAGGTGGGGCTAGAAATATTCAAATCTGCATTTGAATATTAATACTATATAAACGTTGTTTGGACAAATGTGCAAGGCACCTCCTTGGATAGATCTTGATTTTAGGAGCCTACAGAAATTTGAATCAACAAAACTGGATATCATATGCATATTCTATAGATTATTTAATTTACTGGAGTAAAATAAAAAGGCAAAATAAAGTACCCAAGCGGGCCTTAGTGTGACAACCCCTATGCTTTTCCTTCCTCCATTGTAACTCCTATCCATGTTTGGCAACCTTGTGATGCAATGTGTATGGATGAGAGACTTGGTGATGTTGTCATTTCATGTGCATCATGTATCACACATACTTAGTATCGTTCTAATTACGAGGATCTGAGATAGATGAAGTTCCGAGTTGAGCTCCAGGGAATTCTCGAGAACATCGTTATCATTCAGATTTCTTAGTATCTCAGGACGAAGGATGTTCGAAATTGCTTCAATACTAGTAGTGGCGAGAGGAGTTTGGCTTCCCCAGTACTGGTGCAGATAGGTCCGGATGTATCGCCATACTTAGTATCGCTGTGATTACGAGGAACTGAGATAGATGAAGTTCCGAGATTCTGGTTATGTGTTGACAGATGTGATACATTGGACGAGTTAGTATAGGAGTTGAGTGATATATTACTCCTTGTATCCGTGGACCAGATTGCATGACCAGAAATTTCGGGAGTTCTTAGGTGGGAACTCAGGTCGTTACTTATAGGACAATCTTACAACAGATGCATGATGTGAGGTTGGGATTCGACATTCGGTTGGTTCGTTTGTTCACGGTCATCTTACATCGGTTCTCATTGTGTCTTAAAGAGTCCTCGTAGCTTGCTACGACTCAGGGACACTTCGTATGTCGTGTGCACTTCCTTGTACATGATGGCTACTGTAGGATCGATCCTGTGCGATCATATCCATCAAAATATCGGATGGAATCTCTCTCATACATTTGTTCCAAGCAATCCTAGCTCATACTTGGTTTAAGAGTGGCTTCGAATCAGATGTTGTCGGCAATTACTTTGAGGAAGCATTCTTACTAATTATTCTTCGAATGCAATTGCTTAGTATTCTTTTTCAGATATTTCTGCTCATTGATTCAGCTTAATCTTCGAATGTTAATCTCTGGTCTAACGTTGTTGTCTGTCTCCAGGATGGCTCCACCAACTCGCCAGAATCCGGTTCATGAGACTGCTGATCCTTCACCATCCCCTCCTCCGCCACCTCCGCCGCCACTACCTCCTCCTCCAGAGGCATGGCAAGTGGTGATGGCTGCAACCAACGCAAACACTCAAATGTTACTTCAGTTGTTGAAAGAGAGGAACAACCAACATCTGGGCAATTTCAACTATGGTGGACATCAGTTTGCAACTCTTAATCAATTCCTGGCGAACCAGATGAAGTCCTTCACTTCGTGTGACCAGCCATTCAATGCAGATGACTGGATTTTTGACATGAACAAGAACTTAGAGTGCAGTAATGTGCGACCACATGAATTCGTCAAGTTTGCAACTTTTCAGCTCAAGGGCCAGGCAACAAAATGGTGGCAATAGTTGAAGGACTCCAGAGGCAACAAAATGATCAGCTGGGATGATTTCCGTAGGGATTTCAGGGCTCACTATATTCGAGCTAGCTTCGTGGAAGAGATGCGTGAGAAATTCATGCGCTTGAAGCAAGGGGGTTCATTTGTGTACAAGTACAATGTCGAGTTCCAGGAGCTGGCTCGGTATGCTAAACAGGACATCCTAGATCAAAAGAGCAAGATTATTAGTTTAGAGGTGGTCTGGAGGAAGACTTGTAGTTGGCCTTGCCTTGCACGATCCCGATGAGTTCGATAAGTTCTACAACTTGGCTCTCAGGGCTGAAGCGGCTTTCCTCAAAGTGGAGAACTCAAGGAAGCGTTTCAGAGATTCCAGTTTCTCGTCCTCAACTCAGGTGGTTCAGAAGCAGCAGGAATATTGGGTGTATCCTCCTCCTCGGCAGTTTCAGCAGTTCAAGAAATCAGGTGGTCGTGGTTCTTCCCACCCAACCAACTTAGCCTTCCAGCAGAGGTTTCAGCAGCAGAAGCAAGGGAATCCTGAGGTGCAATTCCGTCCGCTGTCAGAGGTGACTTGTCACAAGTGTGGGCAGAAGGGTCACTACTCTAACAAGTGCACCACTCAGCATCGTCTTCCGCCTCCTCCTCCAGTCAAGCCTCCATGCAATGCAATTGTGAAGTTTAATCCTAAGTATACGAGGGTCAATATGGTGAATGCAGCAGAAGCACAAAACTCCTCTGATCTGATCATGGGTAATCTCTTGTTTAATGATATTCCTGCAAAGGTGTTGTTTGATTTTGGTGCTTCTCATTCATTCATGTCTAGAATTTTCTTCTCCGAGCTTGATTTTGATTCTAAGTATTTGAGCAAGGCCTTGCATGTGGTTTCACCCGTCTCTCTCATGAGCGCAAACAAGGTCGTTCATGATGTCTCTGTCAAGATGGGCCCCTACTCCTTTTTGGCTTCTCCAATTGTCCTTAGCAAGTATGATATTTATCTGATCCTTGGTATGGATTGGTTGGCTATAAACAAGGCATTTCTGGATTTTCAAGCAAAAGAAGTCAAGCTAACTCATTCTTCAGATGATGTGATTATGCTCGCTGCGCGCGATGACGCGATCCGTCTATTTTCCTTCAATGAGAAGGGTGAGATCTCTCCAATTTCTCAAGTCCCAGTGGTCTGTGAGTATGAAGATGTCTTTCCGGAAGAACTGCAAGGAATGCCTCCACACCGGGCAGTTGAATTTGTAATTGAGCTTGAACGGGGAACTAAACCAGTATGCAAGCGGCCGTACAAACTGGGTCCATAAGAGCTGAAAGAGTTGAAGAAGCAGCTTGATGAGCAAGAGCGTCTGGGTCTGATCAGACCAAGCTCATGTCCTTGGGGATGCGGAGTTCTTTTTGTCAAGAAGAAGGATGGTATGGACCGACTCTGTGTCGATTACCGCCCATTGAATAAGAAGACGATCAGAAACAAGTATCCACTTCCCAACATCAATGAATTGTTTGAGCAATTGAAAGCGCCCAAGATTTTCTCTAAGCTTGATCTTAGGATGGGCTATCATCAGATTCACATTCGTGAAGAAGACATTCCCAAGACTGCTTTCAGGACAAGCTTTGGCTCTTATGAGTACACAGTGATGTATTTTGGTCTCGCCAATGCTCCACCGACCTTCTATCGGATGATGAAAATTATCTTATCCCCATTCAAGAATGAATTTGTCTTGCTGTATCTTGATGACATTCTATTATTTTCTGAAACCGAGGAAGAGCATGAAGAACATCTTCGGCTTGTGCTTGATAAGCTAAGAGAACATAAGTTCTATGCCAAGTTTTCCAAATGTCAGTTCTGGTTGAAGGAGGTTGTGTACCTCGGGCACATCATCTCTGCCGAGGGCACCAAAGTTGATCTGTCAAAGGTGCAGGCCATTGTGGAGTGGGAACCTCCTCAGAATGTGAAGCACCTTCAAAGCTTTCTCGGCTTGCAAGCTATTGCAGAAGGTTCGTTGAGAACTTCTCCAAGATTGCTAAGCCTCTGTCCAGCCTTCTTCAGAAGAGTGTGAAGTTTGTCTGGTCTCGAGAGTGTCAGTTGGCCTTCGACACACTCAAAGAGAAGCTCACTTCTACTCTAGTCTTGACTCCTCCTGATGATTCCAAGCCTTACCAAGTGTTTTGTGATGCCTCTCTTCAAGGTCTTGGTGTAGTTCTGATGCAAGAGAATAAAGTGGTAGCTTATACCTCAAGGCAGTTGAAGCCAAGTGAGAATAATTACCCCACTCATGATCTTGAGTTGGCGGCACTGGTTCATGCTTTGATGACTTGTAGACATCACTTGTTGGGCAGACAGGTTGAGGTCTACACCAATCACAAGAATCTCAAATACATCTTCGGCCAACCCAGTCTCAATCTTCGGCAAACTCGTTGGTTGGAAATGACCCAAGATTATAATCCGAGCGTTGACTACACTCCAGGCAAAGCAAATGTCATTGCAAATGCTTTGAGCAGAAAGGCTTACTGCAACAGTCTCATTCTGAAGCCTCGCCAGCCTGATCTTTGTGTATCTTTCAGGAAGCTCAAGCTTCATTTAGTACCTCATGGACTTCTTGCTAATCTCCAGATTTCTCCTACCTTGGAAGCCAAGTCCGACAAGCTCAACTTCTTGACGTGATGGTGAAGAAATTTAAGATTGGCTTGGCAAAGAGCATTCCAAAATATAAGTGCTTCTGTGTTGATGACAGAGATACCTTGTGTTGGTGCACTAGAGACTTGGGTCCCTTGTGCCCCAGACTAGTGCATGGGCATCGGCAACGCCCCCGACAGCAGTGTGCCGGGAAGAATATCTGGGAGGCAATCCAAGACCCACCAAGGCCACGCCCTTCCCTCTCCAGGGGGGTGGGATACAAGGGTTCGAGATGCAAGGCCCCGACAAGGAGATGCAAGGCCCCGACAAGACCTCCTTGCCGGGAATATTCCCAAAGCCCCGGCAAGACCACTTCGCTGGGAAGACTACCCGAAGGTTAGCAAGGCCCCGACAAGCTTCCCATGTCGCGAAGACTCGCACAGACTGGCGAGGCCCCCGGCAAACCCTCCTTGATGGGAAAGTATCCAAGGCCCCCGGCAATCCTTCCTTGCCGGGGAGGTGACCAAGTCACCCAAAGGAGGCTCCAGGCAAGCAAGTCTGTGTCGCTCGCCAGGTGTCCCCACAAGTTTCTACTGCAATCCGACCGCTCCAGCACATCCCTCGTCTGCTAGCACAAGGCCCAGGTGTCGATCCACCTGGGTACATGTCGCAACCACCTTGCGGCAGGTCATGGGCCAGACAAGGCATTTACTGCCCCTCACACCACCGAAGAAATAAAGCGGTGAACACTGTTCACTGTACCTTCTGTGAGCACACTGTTTGTGACCCCTTTGCCTATAAAAGGAGGCCCAAAGCTCATTCTTAGGGGTTGGACTTTTTGGGGATCAGAGACTCCCTAATCACCTACTAAGTTACTGTAGCAAAATGAACCTACAGTAAGCCCTCAATACAAACTAAGCAGGGGTAGGATTTTACGCGCCAAGCGGCCCGAACCTGGGTAAAGGGACCTTGCAGGTGTTGATCGCTAGTTCCGCTCTCGACGCCATACCTCCCTCTCCCCGCCAAATGATCAAGGGACACCCCTAGTTTCCCATAGGTGTTGGTTTTTCCCCGACATCTTTGGCGCGCTAGGTAGGGGTATCTGTGGTTGAGGGCTTCTTCACAGATTCAAGAAAGTTCCGCATCAGATCTTGGGAGGTGGAGCACACCACCGTAGGCCCTCGAAGCAGGGCGCAACGGTGGTTGCTCTACTTCACCACGGCCTCATGATGCCTCCGCGAGCGCCCCGCTGCGCGAACGTGGGCTAGGGAGGGCGGAGACCTCAAGCCCGCAAGCACCAGGTTGACGTACCGCTCTGGGATAGTGCGCTGTTGTAGAGGGTGTGCCTGGGGGCTCCGGCGAGGCCTCCGACGCATACTACGGCCGATGCACCACCACGGAGAGGTGCATAGCCGTCGAGAATGCGCCTACGTGCCCCGGAACCAAGGGGCGCACTCCAGCCGAATGCTTTCCCCCTGAAAGCGTCATGTCTTCGCCAAAAGTGCGCTCGGGGGCTCCGCCAGCACGGCCAGACAAAACAGGAAATGGAATTATACTCCGGCAACCCCCCTTCAAGACGGTAGTCGAGAAACTATCGGAAAATACCTTGCCGGAGGGGAAGTTGCCGGAAGAGTATATTCTCCTGCTTGCCGGGGATCTGAAGCCCCGGTAAAAGACCCAAGCACCATGGGGAGAAGTACCGCGACATGACAGATAAGTGATAAATATTTCTGATTGAGATTTTAGAGTAGATAGGTTGTTCCTTTTCTGGAAGAACCCAAACCTTGTTTGAGAAACCTGCGCGTAGATGGAACCTTGTCAGGATCAGTGCGCCTTAGTTCTGTTTCGAACTAGTTCATCGACCTGAACGGCCACAGAGCGCCTTCTCATTGTTTCGAACCGGTTCAACAGTCTAAGTGGGTACATAGCACCTTATTTCGCCTCGAGCCGCGCTCGACGATCTAATGGTTGCACTGAGTGCGGCAAGGAGCCTTGCCGGTAACGACCCCTCAAGCGAACTACTAAGGACCCATTCCTCAAAGCACTGGCAGCAGGACCAGTCACGCGGGCAAGCTTCTGGAAAATGCAAAAGGCGTATCATACAACGGGAAGAATTGGACGCAAAGGAAACAACGTTTCATTCATTTGTTTGAAACAAACTCAGACATATTACATGAATGATTTTTGCTACTCTAACCTATTACACTGTCTTTTGGCGAGGGATATACTCGCCGGACAGACGCTCAAGAAGACAAAAAGCGGGACGACCCCCGGCACAACCCAGACTGGTTCCTCCTAGACCAGCACTGCGCGGAGGAGAACGGGGGCGGAAGAGAGGGCGACCCGAGGGGATGAAGAAGCCAGAGCCCACGATCGCACCTCCTCAAAGACGAGGCGTCGATGCGGGCTCCGGCAGAGTAACCCCACCGGGCGGGGGAGTGTCGTGAGCGAGCCACGATGGTAGGGCCGACGGTCAGTCGGAGCTCGGGGAGTCGTACTCCGACTTGACCCCCCGAGATGCTGACCTGCCAAGAGCACCACTGCCGCCGCTTTCCTCCTTGTTGCTATCGCTTGAGGAGGGACATTCGACGCCGGTCGAGCTCTGTTCGCAGGAGCCGAAACGCACACCTGAGAGCCCATAAAACTTGACGGATAGCATATTATCCTCCGCTAGCTTGAAGCGGAGGATATGCCCATCCTCGAGGCTGTGGGCGCGGGCGAAGGCTTTCCAGCCCCGCCCGAGCAACATGGAGCGGTGCTTCGGGTACTCCACGTGCACTTGCATAGCGCCGTGGGAGCAGCCGTATGCCCGCAACCACAAGACACGAGGCTTGGTGGCCTCCATCGCCCTGGCAAAAGGGCGAGGGAGATGCAAATGACCCCGCGGAACACCGTTAGGTCCACGACGAACTCCAGCACCGTCCCGTCTGAGTGCCCACCAAGCCTAGGAGAAGATGGAGATGCTAGAGTAGCACTCCGCCTCCCTCGACCATGGCCTCCGCGGCGACCGTGGCTTCTCGCCCCTCCGCCACCACAGGCGCTCGTGCCGGCCTCCACTGCTGCACCCCCTGAAGTTGTGGCATGATCGGAGTGGGATCCCCTTGCCGCCCTGGCGGCCGATGGTGGCCTCCCTCGTCCCCTAGCCATGGTTAGGGGCGAGAGACACCTGAAGCTAGAAAAGATTCTACAGATCCAAAGCTAGGGGTGGTGATGTTCCAAGAGCTGATGGATGAGAAAAACCCCCTTGCAAATTCCCTAATTTATAGGGCAAGGCGTGGAGGGATGACAGTCCTCACTCCAAAAACCGCCACCCCATATGCCCAGTCACCCATGATGATGGGCGAACAGGGAACCTCCCCGCTACACCAATGCATGCGGAGGCGGGTCCTGCCACAACTGCAGCCATTATGGCCACGAACGCCACTTGCCCAACCTTTACAATGCATGCTTCACGTGTGGCACTATTGTGGCGGGAGGTGGGGAGGCTACTATGTGCGCACTTCTCCACCTCGAGCGTTTGTTGCACGACGTTGGCAAGGGCCGCCTGCAACGGCTCCAAGGATGCAGAGTTCCTTGCTTGGAAAGCCCGTGCACTACTTCGGGCCTGGCCCAGGAAAGTCCCGGCGCGTGCGTGGCCCAGGCCCGGGGGCTCCTGTCGGTGCACTAGAGACTAGGGTCCATTGTGCCCCACACTTGTGCACGGGCATCGACAACGCCCCCGACAATAGTGTGCCGAGAAGAACATCAGGGAGGCGATCCAAGACCCACCAAGGCCACGCCCTCCCCTCTCTAGGGGCGTGGGATACAAGGGTTCCAGATGGAAGGCCCGGGCAAGCCGTCATTGCTGGGAAGATTCCCAAAGCCCCGACAAGACCACTTCACCGGGAAGACTACCCGAAGATTAGCAAGGCCCCGACATGCTTCCCATGCCGGGAAGACTCACACAGACTGGCGAGGCCCCCGACAAACCCTCCTTGCCGGTCAAGTGTCCAAGACCCCGGCAAGCCTTCCTTGCCGGGGAGGTGACCAAGTCACCCGAAGGAGGCTCCAGGCCAGCAAGTCCGTGTCGCTCGCCACGTGTACCCACAAGTTTCTACCGCAATCCGACTACTCCATCACACCCCTCGTGTGCCAGCACAAGGTCCAGGTGTCGATCCACCTGGGTACGTGTCGCAACCTCCTTAAGGCAGGTTAGGGGCCAGACAAGGCATTTACTCCCTCTGACACCACTGAAGTAAAGCGGTGAACACTGTTCACTGTACCTCCTATGAGCACACTGTTGCTGACCCCTTTGCCTATAAAAGGAGGCCAAAGCTCATTCTTAGGGGTTGGACTTTTTGGGGATCAGAGACTCCCTAATCACCTACTAAGTTACTGTAGCAAAGTCAACCTATAGTAAGCCCGCAATACAAACTAAGCAGGAGTAGGTTTTACGCGCCAAGCGGCCCGAACCTGGGTAAAGGGACCTTGCAGGTGTTGATCGCTAGTTCCGCTCTCTACGCCATACCTCCCTCTCCCCGCCAAACGATCAAGGGACTCCCCGAGTTTCCCATAGGTGTTGATTTTTCCCCAACACCTTGTTATTCAAGGACCGCCTTGTCATTCCGAAAGGAGAACTCAGGAAAGTTATCATGGATGAAGCCCATAATTCCCTGCTCTCGATACATCCAGGAAGCTCCAAAATGTATCAAGATCTGAAGCAGACCTTCTGGTGAACTTGCATGAAACGTGAGATTGCTCAGTTTGTAAACGAGTGCGATGTGTGTCGCAGAGTGAAGGCGGAGTATCAACGTCTAGCATGTATTATGCATCCCTTGCCTATACCCGATTGGAAATTCGATCATGTGGAAATGGATTTTGTCACTGGGTTTCCGTAGTCCAAGAAAGGCAACAATGCCATCTTCGTCGTCATCGAAAATTTGATCAAAGTTGCTCATTTCCTACCGGTCAAAGAGTCTATCTCGGCAGCTCAGCTGGCAGAATTGTATACGTCAAGGATAGTCTCGTTGCATGGTGTTCCTATGCTCATTTCTTCAGATCGTGGAAGCATCTTTACTTCCAAGTTCTGGGATTCCTTTTAGTCTGCGATGGGTACTAAGATCCGTTTCAATACAACTTTCCATGCTCAGACAAGTGGGCAAGTTGAGAGAGTCAATCAGATCCTTGAAGATATGCTCAGAGCTTGTGTGATTTCTTTTGGCATTAAGTAGGAAGATAGCCGACCATTTGCCGAGTTCTCATACAACAACAACTTTCAAGCAAGCGCAGGAAAGGACCCATTTGAGATTCTATATGGCAGGAAGTGTCGTACCCCGCTCAATTGGTCAGAGACTGGTGAGCGTCAGATTCTTTGGTATGACATGATTGCTGAAGCAGAAGAAATGTGTCGTGTCATTCGGGATAATCTCAAAGCATCTCAGTCCCATCACAAGAGCTACTTCAGTAGCAAGCATCGTGACATGAATTTTAAGCCCGATGATTTTTATTATCTGAAAGTGTCTCCCATGAAGGGAACTCAGCGCTTCGGCATCAAAGAAAGCTCACTCTTCGCTTTGTTGGTCCTTTCAGAATTGTTGGCAAGAGAGGCGATCTTGCATATCAGTTATAACTTCCATCCAGTTTCTCCAATGTGCATGATTTGTTTCACGTCTCTCAGCTCCGGAGATACTTCAAGACTCCCGAGCGCACAGTTGACCTCTAGGATATCGATCTCCAGCCCGACCTATCCTACCATGAACATCCGTTGGCAATACTTGAAGAGACTGAGCGCAAGACCCGCAATAAGTCAATCAAGTTCCTCAAAGTGCGATGGTCACATCATTCAGACAAAAAAGCCACTTGGGAGCACGAGGACCACCTACGTTCTGAGTACCCGGAGTTCTTCCAGTCATAGATCTCGGGTCGAGATCCTCTTGTAGTGTGGGAGAATTGTGACAGCCCCAATGTTTTTCCTTCCTCCTTTATAAATCCTTTCCATGTTTGGCAACCTTGTGACGCAATGTGTATGGATGAGAGACTTGGTGATGTTGTCATTTCATGTGCATCATGCATCATGCATGTCATATTTCTTTTGTCTTCCTTGTTTGATATTGGTGTGGTGGTGTCACCTTGGTGGTGTATGTGATTGCATGTGTCTTGTGATTGTTCTTGTGGAGTGTGGTGTGGGTGCAGCAAGAGCCCTTCAAAACCTTAGTTCCACCATGTCCAAAACCCTCTCTCCTTTCATATAACTTAGTGCATATTTGAAGTTTATGTTTTGGCCTATTAAAAATGTCCATCTTCTTTAAAAAAATGCTATTATTATTTGTGGGGCAACCCTCTCGTTTTTGTTTCATGTTCTCCTTTTGTTTTAATGGCAAAACAGAGTATTTGTTTTTAAAAAGGCATTTAATTGTTTACTCTTATAAATGCCCAATTTATTTTTATAAATTGGAGCATGTTTTAGAAGCCCATATATAAATTTTATTTTGCTAAACTATTTTTCTTTTAGCCTCTCGCAATTTTCTTTAAGTCTAGCCTTTTTATTTTCTTTAGAAGGCCCTGTGTGCTCAAATTTACGCTGAGAGAGAGTCGACCCACTTGGGCTTTTACGGTAGCTGCAGCCCAGTTTCCCCATGCACTGGTTCTTTACAGCGTGGCTCTTTCGGGCCCAGTGGCAGCCTCCTCTCCCCTCTTACTCTCTTCCTCCTTTCCACCTCCTTCTCATACTGGCGCTGCACAAAGCGAGCTCGTGGCCACCGTGGCAGCCACGACGTCTAGTGCTCGGGCTATATAGCCTCGGCGTCCATGCCTTCTGCTTAGGGTTTCCCTCTCCTCTTTCTCCGCCGCTGCCTCCCTTCCTTCTTCATCCCCCCTCTGTTTCTCTCTGACGAGTGTCGTGGTGAAATTCAGAGGCAGGAGCGGGTCGCCACCATCTCCACGTCTCCGTCGTTGCCTGACGCTCGAGCTCCTCCTCGAGCATGATCCAGGGAACGCGGGGAGTGCCCGCATCCCGTTCCCTCTGCTAGAGTGCTAGGGTGGCCGGAGGGCCACCAACCCGACGAGCCCATGCTTGGCTCCGTCGGACGGAGGAGGGAACCTGCAGTGCAGCGCTGATCCGTTTCTTGTCCGTGCCCGGATCACCTCTCCGAAACCCCCTCGGTGAGCACCGCCCCTTCCTGCGCGTGTCCCCCTCCTCGTAGCCTCCGTAGCATCCGCGTCGCCGGCCAGGACGAGCTCTGCTCGAGCTCATCGCTTTCGGTATGCCCTGCTCCTTAGGGTCTCGTAGCCCCGAGAATGGAATCCCCTAGGGTTCCCGGACGCCCGCCGATAGCTCCTCGCCGCTGTCATTGCCTCACCGCTCGCCAGCGTCGAACCCTTCTCCTTTGTAGTTCCGGCCTGGATGTAGGAGAAGGCCCGAGGGCTAGCATATCTAGAGCCGAACCCCCTTCAGGTCAGACATCAGCCCGTAGCCCAGTGGTAGAGGTATTGCTCCTGCACCAGGTGGTCATGTGTTCGAATATCCAAGTTTGTGTGTGTGCCCCTTTTTATTTTTGAGTCACGTGCTATGTGTGTAGTGTGTTAAAAGGGTACACGGTTCAAATCCCTCTTGCACCTTTCTTTCTTTTATTTTTTTGTGTGAGCATGTGTATGTGAGGGTGTAAATATGCATGCTCCTCTTTTTATTTTCAGTCACGTGCTATGTGTGTAGTGTGTTAGAAGGGTACACGGTTCAAATCCCCTTGCACCTTTCTTTCTTTTATTTTTTTGTCTGAGCATGTGTATGTGAGGGTGTAAATATGCATGCTCCCTTTTTTATTTTCAGTCACGTGCTATGTGTGTGGTGTGTTAGATGTGAGGTGTGTGTGCATGTGTGCCCCTTTTTATTTCCACTCACGTGCTATGTGTGTAGTGTGTTAGAAGGGTACACGGTTCAAATCCCCCTTGCACCTTTCTTTCTTTTATTTTTTTGTGTGAGCATGTGTATGTGAGGGTGCAAATATGCATATGCTCCCCTTTTTATTTTCAGTCACGTGCTATGTGTGTAGTGTGTTAGAAGGGTACAGGGTTCAAATCCCCTTGCACCTTTCTTTCTTTTATTTTTTTGTGTGAGCATGTGTATGTGAGGGTGTAAATATGCATGCTCCCCTTTTTCTTTTCAGTCACGTGCTATGTGTGTAGTGTGTTAGAAGGGTACACGGTTCAAATCCCCCTTGCACCTTTCTTTCTTTTATTTTTTTGTGTGAGCATGTGTATGTGAGGGTGCAAATATGCATGCTTATGTGCCCTAGTGTGGAGGGCAATGTGCTCATGCACATTTGTGTTTATGTGAGGTGTGTGTGTGTGGTGTGTGTGCATCATGTGTGCAAGTGTGCACATGGGTGTGTGCATGTGTGTGTGGTTGCACATGTGCATGTGTGCATGTTTGTGTGTGCATGTGAGTGTGAGTGTGTGTGTGTATGTGGGCATGGCCCACTTGCATACACGCACTAGGCGCCATGGTTCATTGACCATTGAGCCCATGTGTTTTTCTTTTGTTTCATGTTGTTTTGAGTGTTTTCCTCTTTAGGTAATTCCATGTGGTGTGATAGGCAGATTTGGAAGTTTCCACTTTAGGCAAGATTTGACTTATAAGTTGAATTGGAAACTATGTGCAATTTCTTTTCTTGTTTGTGGTGTCTTTCTGCATGCAACATGGGCAGTATAATATATGCATTTGTGGTAGAAAATCCCATGGAATCCAATGGGTGTTGCTAGAATCTGGTTTTGAGCATTACTATAGGAAGTCCCCTTGTGGTGAGGTGGCAATAGTTTTATGTGTGTCACGTGCTATGTTTGTAGTGTGTTAGAAGGGTACAGGGTTCAAATCCCCCTTGCACCTTGCGTTCTTTTATTTTTTTGTGTGAGCATGTGTATGTGAGGGTGCAAATATGCATGTTTGTGTGCCCTAGTGTGGAGGGCAATGTGCTCATGCACATTTGTGTTTATGTGAGGTTTGTGTGTGTGGTGTGTGTGCACCATGTGTGCAAGTGTGCACATGGGTGTGTGCATGTGTGTGTGGTTGCACATGTGCATGTGTGCATGTTTGTGTGTGCATGTGAGTGTGAGTGTGAGTGTGTGTGTGTGTGTGTATGTGGGCATGGCCCACTTGCATACACGCACTAGAGGCCATGGTTCATTGACAATTGAACCCATGTGTTTTTCTTTTGTTTCATGTTGTTTTGAGTGTTTTCCTCTTTAGGTAATTCCATGTGGTGTGATAGGCAGATTTGGAAGTTTCCACTTTAGGCAAGATTTGACTCATAAGTTGAATTGGAAACTATGTGCAATTTCTTTTCTTGTTTGCGGTGTCTTTCCGCATGCAACATGGGCTGTATAATATATGCATTTGTGGTAGAAAATCCCAAGGAATCCAATGGTGTTGCTAGAATCTGGTTTTGAGCATTACTATAGGAAGTCCCCTTGTGGTGAGGTGGCAATAGTTTTATGTGTGTAGTGCGTTAGAAGGGTACAGGGTTCAAATCCCCCTTGCACCTTTCTTTCTTTTATTTTTTTTGTGTGAGCATATGTATGTGAGGGTGCAAATATGCATGCTTATGTGCCCTAGTGTGGAGGGCAATGTGCTCATGCACATTTGTGTTTATGTGAGGTGTGTGTGTGTGGTGTGTGTGCACCATGTGTGCAAGTGTGCACATGGGTGTGTGCATGTGTGTGTGGTTGCACATGTGCATGTGTACATGTTTGTGTGTGCATGTGAGTGTGAGTGTGAGTGTGTGTGTGTATGTGGGCATGGCCCACTTGAATACACGCAATAGGGGCCATGGTTCATTGACCATTGAGCCCATGTGTTTTTCTTTTGTTTCATGTTGTTTTGAGTGTTTTCCTCTTTAGGTAATTCCATGTGGTATGATAGGAAGATTTGGAAGTTTCCACTTTTGGCAAGATTTGACTTATAAGTTGAATTGGAAACTATGTGCAATTTCTTTTCTTGGTTGCGGTGTCTTTCTGCATGCAACATGGGCAGTATAATATATGCATTTGTGGTAGAAAATCCCAAGGAATCCAATGGTGTTGCTAGAATCTGGTTTTGAGCATTACTATAGGAAATCCCCTTGTGGTGAGGTGGCAATAGTTTTATGTGTGTAGGGTGGTTGTTGTGCATGGTTAGAGGTAGTGAATGCATGCATCATTATGTATGTGGCATCATCTTCTGGCTGATATTTATTTCCTGCTTGTGTCTTTTTGGGTAGCTAGTGGGACCATAAACAAGTTCGAAGAGTCCGGTGAGTTCGCGCAGGAAGATTAGGATGAGTTCCACTCTGAAGAAATCACACGCAAGATGATCGTGACCTTGACACTGTTTCTAGCTTTGTTTTGCTTTGTGCTACATTTCTATCGTTACATCTCCGTTGCCTACCACATGATATACATGCCATCAAACCTCAAACACCTCCCCGCCTAGCAAATATTGTTTGGCTAAGTTAGGCTGCTCAACCACTAATTGTTAGCGTTGCTAGTTGCAGGTGCCAGATGGTCCATGTGATAACATGGGCATTTGATATCATCATATTTAATTGCTAGTTAATTAATGCACATATATACTTGGTAAATAACGGAAGACTAGCCTTTTGCCGGGTGATTTGTTCCGTTGTTGCCGCCTTAGTTTCGGCTACCGGTGTTTTATTCCATAACTGAGCGCTCCTAACACGTTCGGGGTTGTTATGGGGGCCCCCTTGATAAATCGTTTAGTGTTAAGGCGTGTCTGGCAAGATCCAACTTTGGTGTTAATTTGCTAATAAGTTAATAAAAAGCATAGGGAATAGCTACCCCGAGGAATCTAATCAACCCCTGGGCCAGTGCTCCTCATAAGTGTTGGTCCAAACTAGAGCACTGTGCGGGGCCAACTCAGGGCAACTTGAGTGATTTCTATCAGGCCACTGTACACGTCGCTTATCCGTCGTGTCCTGAGAATGAGATACGCGGCTCCTATCGAGATCGTCGACACTTCGGGAGGTCTTCCCGGACTTGTCTTACCTTAGCGATATATCTTGCGCATTGGAATTCCGGTGAGACTTTGGGTCTTCTCAGAGTTGAGGTTTTCCTCCAAGGAATCGGACGAGATCACGAGTTTCGTGGTAGAGGATTACTATGCGGCCTGTGGTAATTTGTGATGGACTAGTTGGAGCACCCCTGCAAGGTTTAATCTTTTCGGAAAGCCGTGCCCACGCTTATGGAGCAAACATGGATATTTTGTTAACACCCGGTTCTAGACAACTTAAAGTAATTCAAATAAAACTTGCCAATGGAGTGCGTAACCGTGACTGTTTCCTTGAGAGCTCCTTCTCCGATCGAGAACACGATGGGGTTATGAATGACGTAAGTAGGTGTTCAGGATCACTTAGTGATCAATCTAGTCGTCGACCGTCTTGCGTAGACCACCATACTTAATTTCTATTCTTCATATGATAGCCACCATATATGCTTAGGATGCTGCAAACTTAAACACTTAACCTACCTCACCCATTTAACTTAGTTAGACTCGATACCAAGGTCATGAGATTGCTGAGTCCTCGTGGCTCACAATTTACTACAAACCCCCACGGGTACAAGTACCCTAGATGTAGGAGTTCGCGATGATAACCAGCTGAGGTGGGAGTTCGATGAAGACAGTGGCGGGCCGTATGTGATGTATCCCGAGGACTAGAGGCACATGGTCTTGATCGTGTGACTAGCAAGATAGGATAGCATGATTTTGCCGTTTATCTTGTCTGTAATCGGACCCTGTCTTATGTATGAATAATGAATGCTTGTGTGGATTGTAATTTAGCATGTGGAGAGCGTAAGCTGAATCTTATACTCATCTCTCTATTTATGTAATGGCACTGTAATCCTACTTGCGATACGCCTATATGCGACTATTTCCCCTTTTGAGGACTTGCCCCCGAATAAGGAAATTGCTACAACTTGGTCATTACAAGTTGGTAATCAGAGCCTTACGACCATTGGAGCCTTTGATTGATCGAAATTGGCCGAGTCGAATCTAGCAAAAACTATTTTGAGTCTTAGCTATATCGGAGAGTAAGTTTCCTTTTTCTCCTCTTCTATGCTATGGTGAGGCTCATGACTTAGGAAATTTCAATTCTACTCCTCTTCTCCCTCAAACGTTTTTTAGGATCACGCGGATATTTTTGGAATCTATATGATACCGATGTGACGGAGTTCTGTCTTGGTGCCTCCTGCTATGTTGATTTTATTCCGGGGAGTTGAGCTCCAGGGAATTCTCGAGCACATCGTTATCATTCAGATTTCTTAGTATCTCAGGACGAAGGATGTTCAAAATTGCTTCAATACTAGTAGTGGCGAGAGGAGTTTGGCTTCCCCAGTACTGGTGCAGATAGGTTCGGATGTATCGCCATACTTAGTATCGTTGTGATTACGAGGATCTGAGATAGATGAAATTACGAGATTCTGGTTATGTGTTGACGGATGTGATACACTGCACGGGTTAGTATATGAGTTGAGTGATATATTGCTCCTTGTATCCGTGGACCAGATTGCATGACCAGAAATTTCGGGAGTTCTTAGGTGGGAACTCAGGTAGTTACCTATAGGACAATCTTCCAACATATGCATGATGTGAGGTTGGGATTCGACATTCAGTGCGTTCGTTTGTTCACGATCATCTTACAACGGTTCTCATTGTGTCTTAAAGAGTCCTTGTAGCTTGCTACGACTCGGGGACGGTTCATATGTTGTGTGCACTGCCTTGTACATGATGGCTACTGTAGGATCGAGCATGTGCGATCATATCGATGAAAATATCGGATGGAATCTCTGTCATACATTTGTTCTGAGCAATCCTAGCTCATACTTGGTTTACGAGTGGATTTGAATCAGATGTTGTCGGCAGCTACTTTGAGGAAGCATTTTTACTAATTATTGTTCGAATGCAACTGCTAACTATTCTTGTTCACATATTTCTGCTCGTTAATTCAGCTTAATCTTTGAATGTTAATCTCTGGTCTAACGTTGTTGTCCGCCTCCAGGATGGCTCCACGAAGTCGCCAGAATCCGGGTCATGAGAGTGTTGATCCTCCACCACCCCCCTCCTCTGCCCGCTCCTCTGCCACCGCCTCCTCCTCCAGAGGCATGGCAAGCGGTGATGGCTGCAACCAAGGCAAACACTCAGATGTTACTTCAGTTTTTGCAAGAGAGGAACAACCAGCAACATGGCAATTTCAACTGTGGCGGACATCGGTTTGCAACTCTGAATCAATTCCTCGTGAACCAGCTGAAGTCCTTCACTTCCCGTGACCAGCCATTTGATGCAGATGACTGGATTCGTGACATGAACTAGCACTTCGAGTGTAGTAATGTGCAACCAGAGGACTTCGTCAAGTTTGCAACTTTTCAGCTAAAGGGTCAAGCAGCAGAATGGTGGCATCAGTTGAAGGACTCTAGAGGCGACAGAATGATCAGCTGGGATGATTTCTGCAATGATTTCATGGCTCACTATATTCCAGCTAGCTTCGTGGAAGAGATGTGTGAGAAATTTAGGCGCTTGAAGCAAGGGGGTTAATCCGTGTGCAAGTACAATGTCGAGTTCCAGGAGCTTTCTCGGTTTGCTAAACATGACATCCTAGATCAAAAGAGCAAGACTTATCAGTTCAGAGGTGGTCTGAAGGAAGACTTGCAGTTGGCTTTGCCTTGCACGATCCCGATAAGTTCGATAAGGTCTACAACTTGGATCTCAGGGCTGAAGTGGGTTTGCTCAAAGTGGAGAACTCTAGGAAGCGTTTCAGAGATTCGAGTTCCTCGTCCTCAACTCAGGTGGTTCACAAGCAACATAAATATTGGGTGTCTACTCCTCCTCGACAGTTTCAGTAGTTCAAGCAGTAGGTGGTCGTGGTTCTTCTCACCCACCGAACCCAGCCTTCCAGCAGAGGTTTCAGCAGTAGAAGCAAGGAATCCTCAAGTGCAATTCCGTCCTCTGTCAGAGGTGGGCAGAAGGGTCACTATTCTAACAAGTGCACCACTCAGCAACGTCTTCCGCCTCGTTCTCCAGTCAAGCCTCTAGGCAATGCAATGGTGAAGTTCAATCTCAAGTCTACGAGAGTCAATATGGTGAATGCAGCAGAAGCAGAAAACTCCTCTGATGTGATCATGGGTAGTCTCTTTGTTAATGATATTCCTACAAAGGTTTTGTTTGATTCTGGTGCTTCTCATTCATTCATGTCTAGAATATTCTTCTCCGAGCACGATTTTGATTATGAGTATTTGAGCAAGGCCTTGCGTGTGGTTTCACCTGGCTCTCTCATGAGCGCCAACAAGGTTCTTCACGATGTCTGTGTCAAGATGGGCGACTATTCCTTTTTGGCTTCTCCAATTGTCCTTGGCAAGTCTGATATTGATCTGATCCTTGGTATGGATTAGCTGGCTATGAACAAGGCATTTCTGGATTGTCAAGCAAAAGAAGTCAAGCTAACTCATCCTTCAGAGGACGTGATTATCTTTGCTACACGCGATGACACAATCCGTTTGTTTTCCTTGAATGAGAAGGTGCAATCTCTTCAATTTCTCAAGTCCCAGTGGTCTGTGAGTATGAAGATGTCTTTCCGGAAGAACTGCCAGGAATGCCTCCGCACTGGGATGTTGAGTTTGTAATTGAGCTTGAACCGGGAACTAAATCAGTATGCAAGCGGTCGTATAAACTGGGTCCAGAAGAGCTGAAAGAGTTGAAGAAGAAACTTGACGAGCAAGAGCGTCTGGGTCTGATCAGACCAAGCTCATCTCCTTGGGGTTGTGGAGTTCGTTTTGTCAAGAAGAAGGATGGTACAGACCGACTCTATGTCGATTATCGTCCATTGAATAAGAAGACGATCAGAAACAAGTATCCACTTCCCAACATCAATGAATTGTTTGAGCAATTGAAAGGGGCCAAGATTTTCTCTAAGCTTGATCTCGGGATGGGCTATCATCAGATTCACATTCGTGAAGAAGACATTCCCAAGACTGTTTTTAGGACAAGCTTTGGCTCTTATGAGTACACAGTGATGTCTTTTTGTCTCGCCAATGCTCCACCGACCTTCTGTCAGATGATGAATTATATCTTCTCCCCATTCAAGAATGAATTTGTCTTGCTATATCTTGATGAAATTCTGGTCTTTTCTGAAACAGAGGAAGAGCATGAAGAACATCTCCAACTTGTGCTTGATAAATTAAGAGAACATAAGTTCTATGCCAAGTTTTCCAAATGTGAGTTCTGGTTGAAGGAGGTTGTGTACCTTGGGCACATCATCTCTGTCGAGGCCATGAAAGTTGATCCGTCAAAGGCGAAGGCCATTATCGAGTGGGAACCTCCTCAGAATGTGAAGCAGCTTTGAAGCTTTCTCGGGGTTGCAAGCTATTGTAGAAGGTTCATTGAGAACTTCTCCAAGATTGCTATGCCTCTGTCCAGCCTTCTTCAGAAGAGTGTGAAGTTTGTCTGGTCTCCAGAGTGTCAGTTGGCCTTCGACACACTCAAAGAGAAGCTCACTTCTACTCCAGTCTTGACTCCTCCTGATGATTCCAAGCCTTACCAAGTGTTTTGTGATGCCTCTCTTCAAGGTCCTAGTGCAGTTGTGATGCAAGAGAATAAAGTGATAGCTTATACCTCGAGGCCTGGGCCCTGGGTCCCGCCACGACGCCCTCTCGGCCCCCGTGCAGAGGATCCTCTCCGGATTTACTTCGTGACGGTTGGTCTCGAGAAGCGTTACCGCCGTAATAAACGGGATTAGTTGGGTTTTGCATGCACCGGATCCCCTCCCCATGATCCTTCATGGGGTTTAAATGGGGCGCGGGGGTACCGAGGAGGCCATTCGCCCCTTCTCGCCCCGCATCAGCACCCTCTTCCTCCCTGAGCCCAAAGAGAAAGAGACCGTTTGTCTTCGTCTTCATCCTCTCCGTCGCCGTCGCGCCACCCGTTGCCGCTAGTCTCCCCAAGCGCCCGTTGCCTGCAATCATGGCGAGCTCCTCCTCCTCGAAGAAGGGCTAGTCCAACGGGGCTTGTCTTAGCAACGAGATTTGCGATGACCACATCAAGGCGCTCCGCCACCGCCGGATGTTGCCTCCAACCTCACTTGTGATGGTGCAGATTCCCGAAGCCAAGACGACCCGACGCCGCAGGAGGGAGAGATCGTCGTGTTCGACGAGCACTTCTACATAGGCTTCGGGATTCCGGCGAGCACTTTCTTCTCCAACTTTCTCACTTTCTTCGGCCTGCAGCCGCACCACCTCGCGCCGAAAGCCATTCTCCAACTTGCTTCGTTCGTCGTCCTGTGCGAGGGCTTCTTGGGGATCAAGGCCCGCCTCGACCTCTGGTAGAGCTAGATCTTCCTTAAGGAGCAGTCCAAGAAGATGGACAAGGCCGAGTTGGAGAAGCTCGACGGCCCTCGCCCGATGACGCCATGCGGAGCCGCACTGGTGCACCATCGGTCGAAATCCGGCTTCCCCCAGTTGCCATTGCAAGAATCCATCAAGCAGTGGCAGAAAGGCTTCTTCTATGTGAAGAACGCCAGCCCCGCACACGACGCCCTCAACATGCCTCCCTTCGCCATCGAGCCTGCGATGGAGAAGCTGAATTGGCAGGCCAAATATCCGAGGCCAATTCCCGAGGTGGCGCAGTTCGGCGCCTACCTGGATAGCCTGAAGAATCGCGGCCTCCTGGGCCGCGACCTGCTTACCACCATGATCACCCGCAGGATCCTGCCCTCGCAGAGGCGGCCCCATCTGGTTTGTCAGATGGGCAACCGGTATGACCCCTGCCGGCTCTCCACCAAGAATTTTATAGCCAGCGCGGTGGCTCAGGGCGTGAACCAGATCTCCGCCGCCCGCCTGGATGATAATGAGGACTGGGAGTGGGGGCTAATCCCTTACGATAGAGCCCGTCCACCCCCGATGGTAAGCACTTTTGTCGATGTTGTTCTTGTCGTCTTTGAAGTAGTCGATCTTCTTTTTGAGCTGGCCGCCGACTCCATTGCACAGCTGTTCGAGAACTTGCAAGCGCTCAACCCGCGTGCCGCCGATGTAGTGACGTCCGACGCCTCAAAGATCGAGGACATGATCGAGCCGCGCTCTGCCACCTCTGAGGATTCGGAGGATGCGCTGGAGTCGGAGGGCTTTGAGCCGCCTAGTGAGCATCTGAAGTCCTCCATTGTTGATTGGACAGATGATGACGAGACACCACCCTCCTTATCTGATGTAGCCTTCGAGGAAGACTCCGATGGGGTGGAGGAGTTCACCAGCCCACCCCTGACGCGTGGCCGCCGCCATGCGGCCGAGACGGCCGGTCTTGGCGAGGCGGCCAAAAAGAAAGGCAAGGGTGCCACAGCTTTCAGGCCGACACCCAAGCGTGTCGCGACAGGATCTCCAACCGAAAGACGAGCAGGCGACGCTAAGAAGCGTCGTGCTGGTGCCGGCAGGAGGCAGGTGCCCATCATTGCGGGGTAAGGGTTCCTTTTCATTCCCTTTTGCTTTGTTTCGCGTGAGGATAGGTTCATCAAAGAGATACTTGGCAGGGAGGAGGAGGACGTGGAGGAAGATACCGCCTCCGACGCCAAACGGGTCGGCTGGGCAGCAACTGAGGCTGCCCAGAAGGCCCTGGATGATCGGTCCGCCCGCTGCTGGGAGGAGGCGGCGAGGAAGATGGCCGCAGGCCAATCTCAGCCCCGCCGGGCTGAGAAGCCCAAGGAGAGGCGTACAAAGGCTAGACATGACCCCTCCACGCGTACTCGCGCGGAGGAGCCAGCTAGCGAGGCAGCCCCGAGGCGTACCCAAAGGGCCGAGGCAGCCAAGCCATCCGAGCCGGACGCCTCCGTGCCAGCGGACCTCGAGGTGATCCCCGACATGCCGGAGGCTGAGGCGGCGGCCGATGCGCCGGAGCTGAACCTGGAGGCGCCAGAGATGGCCATGGAGGCGTCGGACGTGGCCAATCCACCCCCTGCTGCAGAGACGACGCCGGCTGGGGTGTTGATGGAGCCGTCCACCAATCAGACGCCTGGAGACGGCACCATCGTCGTCTCCAGCCGTGGTCCGGCCGCTCCAGGAGCCGGCCCTAGTGCTGGGAGCCGGCCTATGAAGGCTTGGCGGGCGGCCAACCTCGAGCGCCAGACGGTGCCCGCTGAAACCGTGCTCCATGGCATCCCGGAGCTGGTGTCGCTGTTTGCCAGCAGCCGGGACAAGGTGAGGCAGGCGGCCCGTGTGGCGGACAATGATCTGGAGCGCCTGGAGGAGCGTACGAGGGTGAGTGTTTTATCCTTTGTGTCTTCCTCGTCTTGGTTTTGATTTTTTCTTCTCTTGAATCAGTGGGGGCGTGCCAGCGCACCCACTGGGTGTAGCCCCCGAGAATCGGGCCGGCCAAGCATTGGTCGGGCCGAATCTCTTCGAGCTTATCCCTTGTCTTTGCTTTTTTAGTGGGGGCGCGCCAGCGCACCCACTCGGTGTAGCCCCCGAGAATCGGGCCGAATCTTATTTTGCTTCTTCTTTGCTTTGCTCGTAGGTGCTTCACGATGCCCAGGTGCAGGCGTATAACACGTTGCGGGCTCAGAACCAGGCGGTTGACGGACATGTTGCCGATCTTCAGGTCCGGCTGGGCGAGACCGTCGCGGAGTGGGACACATTGCGCGAGGCGGACCAACGGCTCCCGCAGCAGCTGGCTCTTCTCCAGACGGAGAAGAAGGAGCTCGAGGCGGCCCACTAGGCTGAGCAAGAGCAGCTGCGCGCTACCCTACAGGAGAAGGATGATTCCTATGCTGTCGACATCGAGTGTCTCAAGACGTCTCATCTTGAGGAGATGAAGCTTAAGGACGCTGCCGTGAAGGAGAAGGAGGAAGCCTTGATCCAGAAGCAGGCGCAGCTGGCCAAGGCGTTGGAGACGGCCGCGACCCTCCAGGAAGAGATCTTTTTTGCAACTCAAGCGAGCAAGGTGCGGGAGCTCGAGGCCGTGGAGAATGCCCATCAGAGTGACAACCATTTGGACCGTAAGTCCTTTTTATTTTGTCTTGAATTTTCTTCTTTGCTGCTTCCACTTCTTACTCTTCTTCGCACCCCTTCCCCTATCCCAGGATTCTTCCCTAAGACACGGGAAGCGGCTGTCGAGGTCAGCCGCGAGGAGCGTCGCGTTGCCGGTCAGGAGGTAGACGCCACTGCCGGCTGGAGCGTGGAGGATATTGGCGTGGGCCTCAGAGCCCGCCTGCGTGCCCTGGCTGAAACCATGGAGCGGCTTCAGAGCCCAGGCTCGTTGATGATAAAGGCTCTGTGGCCCAACGCCGGGGAGCCGGCGCCGATGAACCGGATCTCCCGCTGGCTTGCGGCCGGTGACGATCGCCTTGACGCCTGGCGTGCCTCAGCCACGCGTGCTGGTGCCTACATGGTGCTGCGCTTGGCCAAGTCCTGGTACCGGAACCTGGACTTGGTCAAGCTCGTCGCACAACACGACGGCTCGGAGGGGGAGATGCAGGCCATCGAGGAGCAGCTGCGTGTGAGGGCTAGCCACATCGCCTCGTACGCCGCCTAGGATGAGCTCAACTTGGAGCTGGATGAAGACGACAATGTGGTCCCTGAGGATCTGCACCGTCTTCAGCCTTATGACGCCAATGCCAACTCTGATGAGGCGGCCCACTAGGAGGAAGACGTCGGCTCCAGCGGCGAGGCGTATGCCGACTCCGCCAAGGACGGAGCCGGAAGCTCTCGTGGAGGAGACGGTGCCACCACCTCGGGAGCAGACGACGATGGTGAAGCCACCACTTCATGAGCAGCAGCCGGGGCAACAGACGAGGCCGCCGCCCCTTAGCTGGTCCTGTTTTGGTTTTGGTTGTCTGCAATATATTGTGAGTCCAACAGTTCCACCCACTGGGGTGTGTGTAATGAACTTCGGTCGTGGGCCAATGCCTTTGAATGTATGAATTCTGCATTAAATTCGTAATGCTATGCGTGCTGTTTTATATCTTCATCTTTTGATTCCTGCTTGACTTCCTTTTTTCACCAACCCCTTTACTCCTACTAGCATCTACCCCGCCAGCCCGACAGCCGGAAGCCGGTCTGTGACTGGGTCGAGGCTTCTACCTTTGGGAATATTGGACCTAGATTTTTTGAAGCCATCAAGACTTAAAGATTCAAACACAAACCAGCAGAGGCTGGCTAGAATAAGATCGTAAAAAGATCAAACCAACCCGACCCGGCAACCTTTTTGCAGTCGAACTTTTTTTGCATTCGACCTTACGTGGCGTCGCCTCACTAGCCGGACAGCCGAGAGCCGGTCTCTAGCTGTTACAAGACCACTAGGGATCGATCCGGCGTACACTACGTGTTCTTCTACAATTTAAGGAAGTCGTTCGGGTGGCTAGAAAGCTCCCGAGCACGTTTGAGCCGGACCCACAAACTCACAAAATGAGTGAAAACTCTAGTTATGAATCTAAAAAGAAGCATATGTGCATGCTCTTTTCATTGCATTCATTAGAAATCTCGAAGAGGGAGAAAGATACATATGTGCATGCTCTTTCCATTTTTGTTACTTGCCTTCTTGCAATAGAACGGGAGAAGCAACGCCGCGTTCCATGGACGTTCCATCTCCTGGACGGAGTCGTCCCTCTTGCGCTTATTTGGCTTCTGGGTATCGATCAGGTAGTACGCATTGTTATGCAGTGCCCTGCTGATGATGAAGGGTCCCTCCCATGGGGATGAGAGCTTGTGCTAGCCGGCTGTTCGCTGGATTCTTCTGAGCACCAAGTCTCCCTCTCTGAAAGAGAGAGGCTTGATTTTCTTGCTGTGCTAGTACCTCAGCTTCTGTTGATAGATTGCCGTCCAGCTCAAGGCTAGGTCCCGTGCCTCCTCGACCAGATCAACACCGTCTTCTCTTGCCTCCTTCGCTTCTGTTTCTGTGTATAAGGTGACCCGAGGCGAGTCGAACTCGACATCCTAGGGATGATAGCCTCGGACCCATATACCAGAAAGAATGGGGTGAAGCCGGTTGACCGATTGGGCGTGGTGCGGAGGCTCCACAGAACTGCCGGCCGCTCTTCGATCCAGCAGCTGGCTGACTTGACAAGTAGTGCCACTAGTCTTGGCTTGATGCCGGCCAGGATTAGGCCATTGGCCCTCTCCACCTGGCCATTGGACTGGGGGTGTGCCACCAATGACAAGTCGAGACGGATGCCTACCTTGGAGGAGTAGAGCGCCAAAGCACCCTGGCGAAGTTGGTGCCGTTGTCGGTGATGATGCTGTGGGGGACACCTTATCGGACATAGATGTTCATGATGAACCTGACGACCGTGGGGCTGTCAAGCTTCTTGATGGGTCTAGCCTCGATCCATTTGGTAAATTTATCGATGTCCACCAAGAGATGAGTCATGCCACCGCGAGACGTCTTGAATGGCCCCACCATGTCCAACCGCCAGACGGCAAAAGGCCATGACAAGGGGATGGTTTTGAGGGCCGAAGGCGGCATGTGGCTTCACGCGCCAAATCGTTGGCAGCCCTCGCATTTGTTGACCATGTCCACGGCCACCTCGAGGGTCGCGGGCCAGTAGAATCCCTGGCGGAACGCCTTGGCCACCAGGGTTCTGGAGGCGACGTGATGCCTGCACTCCCCCTGGTGAATGTCTCTAAGGATCTCTTGTCCCTTTTCTGATTCGACGCAGCGCTGGAACATGCCAGTCACGCTATGCTGAACCACCTAGCGATTGATGATGGCGTAGGCTGCAGATCGACGCTGGATCTGCCTTGCCTCCGCCTCCTCTTGAGGGAGCTCGCCACGAAGAAGGAAGGCCAGGATGGGTTGAGCCCACGACAGAGCCGACACAAGGGCCGGCTCCATCTCGACCTGAGTGTCACGGGCTTCTATAGCCCCCACGCTTGATGAAGCAGTCGCAGGCTCGAGACTCTCTGTCTCTGATGCCATCGTGGTAGCTGGCTCGCCGTCTACCTTCATGACGTCCACCCACTGGGTGTCGAGACGACAGGATTCGAGGCTTGGCGGAGCTTGATTTCTGTTGTAGCCGGCGAAGAAGTCGTAGCCGGCGAAGTGGTTGTAGTCGGTGCCGCAATTGGAGTCGACAGAGTCAGTGCAGCCGACACAGGAGCTGTAGCCGGCGCAACTGGCATAGCCGACGGCGCTTGTACCGAGGGATCAGCCGGCACAAAGATTGCTGCCGACTCCAGAGACGGCTTGATGGACGGCTTGTGCAGCTGATCGAGGGATACACTGGCTGGAATGGCTTGTCTTGTGGAGCCAATCTTGGCCAATGTATCAGACGCCTTGTTGTCTGCCCTGGGAACGTGGTGAAACTCGCAACCCTCGAAAGGGCCGCTGAGCTACTGGATGAGGAAGCGGTAGCTCGCCATGTTGGCGTCCCTGGCGTCCCATTCGCCAGAGACTTGCTGCACCATGAGGTCCGAGTCTACGAAGCAAAGGAGCCGCCGGATGCCGATCTCCTTGGCAAGCAGGAGGACGTGAGTGAGCGCTTCGTACTCGGCGACATTGTTGGAGGCGGCGAAGTGAATCTGGAGAGCATACTTGAGCTGGTCTCCTTGCGGAGACATCAAGACAATGCCGGGTCCTAGACCAGTTCACATCTTCGAGCTGTCGAAGTGCATCCGCCAATGAGTGGAATCTGGAGGCGGCGGCTCAAACTGGGTTTCGGCCCATTCGACAAGGTAGTCGGCCACCACCTGAGACTTGATGGCAGTGCGAGGCTCGTAGCGGATGTCGTGGTCAGCCATGGAGATGGACCACTTGGCAATCCGGCCAGTCGCGTCATGGTTACCCATGATTTCTGAAAGTGGAGCAGTGCTCACCACATTGATGGCATGCTCTTGGAAGTATTGCTTCAACTTCTTTGCGGCAAGGTAAACACCATAACACATTTTCTGGTAGTTGGGGTAGTTTTGCTTGGAGGCGGACAAGACCTCACTGAGGTAGTAGATAGGGTGTTGCATTAACAGTACCTTGCCCTCCTCCTTGCGTTCAACTACCAGCACTAAATTAACCACGCGAGTGGTTGCTGCAATGTATATGAGAATGGGTTCCCTTTCAGCCGGTGCTGCCAAGATTGGCAGGCTTGAGATGACCCGCTTGAGGTCGTGGAAGGCTTCGTCCGCTTGGTCGTTCCACTCAAACTTCGTTGTCTTCTTCATGAGATGATAGAGTGGAAGGGCCTTCTCGCCAAGCCGGCTGACGAACCGGCTAAGGGACGCCACGCAGCCGGCGAGCTTTTGGATGTCTAGGATTCGAGTCGGCTTCACCATCCGGTCGATGGTGCCGATTTTCTCGGGGTTTGCTTCGATGCCGCGAGCGGACACGAAGAACCCCAAGAGCTTGCCGCCTGGAACCCCAAAGACGCACTTCTCCGGGTTGAGCCGGATCTTGTATTCGCACAGATTGGCGAACGTCTCCCGCAAGTCGTCGAGGAGGCTTAAGTGCCGCTTGGTATTGGCGATGATGTCATTCACATAGACGTGGATGTTTCTGCTAATCTATGGCAGTAAGCACTCCTGCGTGCAGCGTTGGAATGTCGCACCAGCGTTCTTCAGTCTGGACGTCATGGTGGTGTAGCAGTAGGCCCTGAAGGGCGTGATGAAGGACGTCTTCAGGCGATCAGCTGGATCCAGCTTGATTTGATGGTAGCCTGAATAAGCATCCAGATACGACATCAGTTCGCAGCCGGTTGTGGAGTCGATCACTTGATCTATCCGGGGCAAGGCGAAAGGGTCTTTCGGGCATGCCTTATTCAGGCTTGTGTAGTCGATACACATTCGCCAGGTGTTGTTCTTCTTCAGCACCAGGACTGGATTGGTTAACCAGTTCGGGTGGAAAACCTCCATGATGAAGCCGGCTGCAAGGAGCCGGGCAATCTCTTCTCCGATTGTGCGCCGCTTCCCCTCGGCGAAGCGGCGCAAAGGTTGTTTCACCAGCTTTGCATCCGGTCGGACATGAAGTTTGTGCTCGGCGTACTTCCTCGGAACACTAGGCATGTCTTTGGGGGACCATGCAAAGATGTCCCGGTTCTCACGGAGGAAGTCGACGAGCTCGCCTTCCTATTTGGGGCTGAGGCCAGCCCCGATGGTGACGCATTGCTTGGGGTTCGCAGGGTCGAGTGGCACTTGCTTGGTTTCTTTAGCCGGCTTGAAGGAGCCTTCGCCGGTCGACTGGGATGGAGGAGTAGGGATCGACGGCTGCTCGGTAGCCTGAGCCACGAGCCGCTCAATCTTCTTTTTCTCCTCAACAATCACCATGGCGTTGGCCAGGCGACTGCTGTCCTGTGCACACTCGAGCGACTTCTTGTAATCGCCAGCAATGGTGATGATGCCCTTTGGACCCGGCATCTTCATCTTTAGGTAGGAGTAGTGGGGGATAGCCATGAATTTGGCTAGAGCCGGTCTGCCCAGCAGCGCGTGATACGGGCTGCTGAGATCCTCCACCTCGAACCATATGGACTCACGGCGGAAGTGAGCCTTGTCACCGAAAAGGACGTCCAGCTGGATCTTGCCGATCGGCGAGCAGGACTGTCCCGGCACGATGCCGTGGAAGACAATGTTGGTCGGCAAGACGACCTTCTCCTTGAGCCCGAGCTTGAGGAGGGTGTCGAGGTAGAGATGTTGATGCTGCCGCCGCCGTCAACCAACACCCGGGAGAACCGGCAGGTGAGCCTGTGGGAGGCGAAGGTAGGGTCAAGGACGAGCGCGTATGTGCCCGGGTTGGGCATCACCGCAGGATGGTCGACCCGGCTCCATGTGATGGGCTTTTCAGACCCCAATGCATGTATTGGGGAACCGGGGGGACCGTGGCATTCACCTCACACCAGCGCTGGCTGTGCTTGTCATTGCCTTCGCTGGTGAAGACGACGAATGCTCCGTCTTGATGGGGGTAGTTGTCGTGGAGACGGCCGTCGTCGCGAGGCGGCGGTGGTGGAGCCAGAGCTGGACCGGCAGCCGGAGCATGAGGCGCCACAGGTGCACCTAGGGCAGCTGGCAGGCCCTCCCCTTGCGACAATCGTCGTGCAAAGTTGCACTGACGAAGGGTGTGGGTAGAGGGTTGTGCCCCATAATGCATCTTGCAGGGCGCGCCAAGCATCTGCTCGAAGGTTTGCTTGGGCTTCCAGTTGCTTTTGTTGGTCCGCCTCTGTTGAGAGCCGGCCTGAGTAGCCAGCACCTCTCCCTCCATGTTGGCTACCAGCTTGTTGTTGGAGCGCGAATCGAGTTGATCCGCCTTGCGCTTGTTGTTGTTCTGGCCGCCTCGATTGTCCACAGCCGGCTTGGGAGTAGTCGGCGTGGGGACGGCCTTGTCCGAGGCGGTCACGTTGACCCGCATTGCGGAGTCGCCCGTGGCGTACTTGTCCGCCTTGGCCATGAGCACCGCCAGAGAGGTGGGCTCAGAGCACATGAGCTTGTGCTTGAGGAGTGTGCCGTCTCATCAGCCGTCGATGAAGTACTGGATGGCTTGTACCTCATGCACTCCCTCGCAGGAGATGCAAAGCTCCATCCAGCGTGTGACATAGTCGCAAAGGGGTTCGTCGGGCCTCTGGACGCACATGGCCAGCTCGCGAGGCCGGCCAGGGCGCTTGTAGGTGCCGGTGAAGTTGCAGACGAACGCCTCCTCGAAATCAACCCATGAGTTGATGCTGCCCGCTGGAAGGCTGTTAAGCCATGTCCGAGCCGAGCCGACCAGCATGAGTGGCACGTAGCGAACGGCTACGTGCTTGTTTCCCCTGGCAATGCCAACGGTGGTGGTTTAGTCGATCAGTCAGTCTTCTGGCTTGTCGGTGCCGTTGTACTTGGGAGTGTCCCGAGGCAGAGTGAAGCCTCGAGGAAGCGGCTCCCCTCGGATCCGGGGGCCGAAGCACTTCGGACCGATGGGACTGTCCACCTCCAGAAGAGCTGATTGCCTAGGGCGTTGAGACGCCTGCGGGCGTCGTGGTCGCCCTGGGGGACGCGGGTGCCAATCCGCACCACGATCGGATGGGCGCCTTGTAAGCCGGTAGCATGGGTCCTCCCCAGGCGTGGAACCTCATATACTGAGGCACTCTCATCATCTCCGCGACGCCGGCTTAAGTATGCTCGCTATGGCGCTGAGAACGCCTGTCGTGGCTGCCCTCGCCCTTCCGGCCGGAAGTGCTATGCGAGGAAGATCCTTCGGCTTGTTGATCACCGCTGGGGTTACGGCGCACTCCGGGGTTGGGTCCCGGAGGCTCCGATTGAACTTGACCGGGGTCAAGCCGTGTCTTCTACTCGTTGGCGGCATCAAGGAGATCCTTGACCCGGTTCTCCTAGAAGGCACGCTCCTTGCCCTCCAAGCTTGGCATTTCTGCCATGGCTGCCTGGGCCGCCCATAAGTTGGTCGCACGGGTCTCGTAGATGGGCTGCTTGCCGCCTAGAATCTCGGCGATGATCCGGCCGTGGCCGCAGACCGAGCCGAGCCGGCTAGGGGCCTCAGAGACCGGAGTGAGGCCGTAGGCGGAGTTATACTCGCGCTGTGTGGCCTCCATACGACGTTTAGCCGAGGCGATGGTAATGCCCTCCTCCAAGGTCTGCCCGCGAGCCTCCTCAAGCGGTAAGCGCGGCCTGAAGAGTGTCAGCGGTGACAGCAGCAGGCTCACCAGCGTCTGCTGACGCCTTGCCATGAGCCGTGCTGGTGCCAGCGCCGATGACCATCACCTCCACGATGTTGGAGACGGCGACGACATGATACGGGGTGAAGAACCCCGAAGACGACGGAGGACCGTCGAAGACGAGTACGTTGCCGGGGTACACGTCAAATGTAGGTGTCTCAGTGATAGAGAGCCTACTGAAGCTGGCGCATAACACCTCGACATCGAAGTCCTCGCCAAAGTAGCGAGGACCATCGTTGAGGCGCAGATCGCTAAAGATAAAGCTGAGGTTCTCCATAGCAGCGACGACGATGCTAGGAAGCGACTCATCATCAGACTCCCCGTCCGAATCCGCAAGACGGACAGGGATGTCGATCATTATCGGTGAAGCCTCATCAAAGGCAGGCTCCACGGGCATGCAGATCGGTCCGGACGCGATGCATCCGACAGTGTAAGCACGGGGCCCCGCCCAACGTGTGAATCCAGCCGATGCCGCGGACGGCCCCACGGTGGGCGCCAAATGTCGTTGTTTACTCACAACATAAGCCATGGGTAGGCTAAATATGGCGGGAACCGAAGTGGCACCCGAGGGCGCTGGGAACGAGGTTGGTACAAGCATGGGACGCATGATGTACCCAGGTTCAAGGCTCTCCATAGAGATAACACCCCTAATCCTGCCGGTGTGTATGATGTATGAATGGGACTACAAAGTGCTCTTGGAGCTGTATTACGGAGGAGGAAGAAGGAGCTGCCGGCTCGTGTCTGCCTCTCCTATGTGGTTGGTGTGTGTGCTGAGTTGACCGACCCTCTGCATGGAGGGGGCCGGGGGGTTTTATAGACGAACCCACGGACCTACAATATTGATAAAAGGTACAAGTGTGGGACCCGGCTAGCAGCCTTGCCGGCTGGCCAGGGGGCCCACGGGGGTCTTGTCTTGTCGCTGGAGGGGCCCGCCGGCTGCGAGGTCCCGTTTGGCTATGGGACCCGACGGCTAGCCAATAAGGCTCTCGCGTAAGGTTGACGCAGGACACGTGTGGTACGTCTGGTGTCGTCTAGCGAGATTCATCATGGGCAAATAGTACGGCTGTCTCCACTGTTCCCACGCCGAGTGCAGTAATGGAGTGGGAGTTTGACGGGCGGACACTGTGCAGGGTGATGGATCAGAGCCGGAGGAGGTCAGCAGCGTGGCCGCCGACGCTGGTACCTGCCATGCACCCCGATCCAGTACCTTTGTTGACGCGTAGCCACCTTTAACCGTAGGGTCTCATCATGACCTACGGTCTGATGTGACTTGAGATCCCGAGCTGGCTAGCCTGCTTGACTAGCCGGCCTGGGTACGACCGCCTCGCCCCTAGCCGACTGGCTTGACCTAGGCGGCTAGGGAGAAGTAGCCGTCTCGCCTCTAGCCGACAGGTGCTTTCTGGCCGGCCAAAGAGTTTGCCGCCTCGCCCCCAGCCGGCAGGTGCTTCCTAGACGACCAGGGGACTTGGGCCTTGTAGAATTGTTCTTGTTATTCCTTCTTGGCTGAAGGTAAAGGAGCAGGCTCGCTGAGCCTACCCCGGGGTTATCCCCCCGACACAGGGTTGGCCTAGTTCATCGACCAAACACAACCAGGCACGGCACCACTCATGGCCAGGCCCTCGCGAGGGACCGAGCCTCGTGAGGAGGAGCAGCACCAAGACCCGCACGGGGCCTCCTCAGGACCCCTTCGGAGCGGCGGCGGTTTGGATGCAAGACCCAGCCTCAGGAGTCAAGGATGACGCGGAGGAAGGACACGCGAGCAGCGGAGAGTAGGACGGAGCAGTTTCCCCTTTAGTGCAAAGGGGGGCTAGGACGAACCAGGGTTCGCAAGGCATCTTCCAAAGGTTTCCTTTCTGGTGCAACAAGGCCATCGTTGCCCACCAGCAGGACAGACGTCATCCCTGGACCCGTCCCTGCAGCGCTGGCAGCCACTTTGCGGGCAAAGACTACTTTTGGGCAGGGGACCATGTTCCCGTGCCCCCCTTAAAATTTCGCCATTGTGGGATCCCTTCCCGCTGAAACGATAAGGAAAGAGGACCGGGGCTGCCACTATATATATAGAGAGTAGGTTACTTAATAGGGGGATCCGATCCATTCATTCCCCCACATGCACCACACAAAGGCCACCCAGCCTCCGGAGGCCCTCGAACACTGTACTAGTTCATCCATCAACCTCCACGAGAGGAAATCCACCAAAGTAGGAGTAGGGTATTAAGCTTCCCAGCGGCCCGAACCTGGATAAATTGCCGTGTTCTGTGTCCCCCTCACCAGCGAGTGAGTTCTCTACCATCCCCTGCGAGTAGCGAGTTAGGTGAGGCGAGCCCGCAAGAGATCTTCATACACGCCCCTGAGTTCGAATCTTTAGGGTTTTGCGGAGCCTGAAATCTGAAATTTGGCGCGCCAGGTAGGGGGCGTGTCAATGTTTCCTCCAAGCTCCGCCTTCACCAAGCTTCGCCGCTCCTATGGATGACGCTCGCTGGGCTCGCGCCGAGCGACGCGCCACCCGCGTTGCTCAGACGGCGCCCATCCGCCGGCGCACGCCGCTGACCATCGCCCATGGTGTATGCCGCCACGGGCCCCGACACTCAAGAACAGCAAGGTTCCTCCCAGCCGGCTACCGAGCAGCCCGACGGCTGCACCGCCACTCCATCGCTCGTCCGGGCTTCCGGGTCGGCCTTGCGCGCCCGATCGGAGATGCCGCATGGCCGGCGCGTGCTTGCCATGGACACCGAGCTGATCCGTTACCGGCCCACCCCTGACCGCCACAACAGGTTGCTCCAGCGCATCGAGGAGCTCGTTGCCGCTGCCGGTGATTCCGCGGCGTTCTCCTACTCGTTTCGACCCTAACCGCCCCTGGCGAATGACGAGGAGCAAGACGTGCCACCCCCACCTCCGTGGCGTGGCGGGCGCCCCGAGCCCAGGCAGGAAGCGCGTCCCCGCGACCGGCCTCGCGAACCCAGAGCAAGGCCAGGAGATGAAGCAAGATGTCTTTGGTTGCTCAGCCACGCGCCGATGCGCGCGTGCTCCCGGTGCTGCAAGTCCTGCGCCACGATCATGCCCCGCTCGAAACAGACCCATTGGAGAAACATGACTAGGTCGCCCTCATGTGCGCTGCACCTGTCAGGCCGGTGGGGTGCCTCGCCATCGCCCCTGAGCTCTACCCAACTGAGTGGCCCTGCAAGTTCAAGCCCGATCTACCCCCATGCTACGACAGCACCCTGGACCCGGCCAAGTTCCTACAACTCTACACGTTGAGTATCAGGGCGACACGAGGGGGCGACAAGGTCATGTCATGTTGGTTCCCCATGGCGCTCAAGAGCGACGCGCTCTCTTGGCTCCTCAGTCTCCCAAGGGCGTCCATCACCTCCTGGGATTATCTACGTGAACGCTTCATCGCCAACTTCCAGGGCATCCGCGACCGTGCTCCCACCGTGAACGACCTACAACGCATCAAGCAACAGGAGGGGAGACCCTGCACAAGTTCATACAACGCTTCATGGCCATGCACCTCAAGATCCCCAAGGCGTCGGACGAGGCTGTCATCTTAGCCTTCTCCGACGGAGTCACCGACCTCAAGATGAAGGAGGAGCTCCCCATGAGTGATGAAATGAGCATTGCACCGGAGATGTTCAACCTTGCAAACAAGTGTGCCAAGGCTGAAGAAGGTCGCTTGTCGCTCCTCGGGCCTCAGGCGGCGGAACCAGAAGAGAAGAAGATCAAGGTCATGGAGAGTAAGCGGAAGGCTTCGGCGGTGCTCGCAGCCGAGCCTGAGGCGAAGCACGACCGAGGGGTGAGCGCCCGTCAGGAGGGGGACAACGTGCATCTTCCACAGCACCAGCGGCCATGATACCTCCGAGTGCCACGAGCTCCGACTGGTCCGTGCCGAGCACTTTAGTAGGCGCCCCGGACGGGGAGACAGAGGCCCAGCGTGCGGTGGTGGTCGCAGTGGAGGCCGCAGGGATGACCGGGAGCCGCGTCAGGGTGGCACAAACAACCTCATGAAGACCGTTGGCGCAGCCAGCCTCAGGAGGACCGCTGGCGCGACCACCTTCATGAGGGGCAACAACGCGGTCAGCCTCGTGAGGTTCGCCCTCGTGAGGCTGGGCTGCCTCCTCCACCTAGAAGGAGGGATGAAGACATGCAGAATGATGGGTTTGGGGGCTTCCAGGAGGTCAGGGCGGTGGCCTCCATCCTAGGCGGCGCCCAGACCTCGGCCTCGAACCACGCCTTCAAGCAGTTCGCCCAGGAGGTGCATGCCACTCTCCCGAAGCCTGAAGCGATGCTCACCCTCAATTGGTCCCAGACCACCATCACCGTCGAACCAAGTGATCAGCTCAGGTGCTCGTTCATGGTCAGCAAGCTCCCCATGATGTGCACCCCGACCATCAGCAACGTCCTCGTCACCAAGACCCTTATCGACAGTGGAGCAGGGCTCAACGTCCTCTTGGTCGAGACCTTCGAGACACTCCAACTACCGTACAAACATCTCATGCCGACCAAGCCGTTCTCACGAGTCACGGGAGGGTCCACCGTGCTTGTCGGGCAGGGGCGACTGCCAGTCACCTTCGGCGAGTGGAAGAACTACCACACCGAGATCATCGTCTTCGACGCCGCGCACATCCACCTGCTGTACAACGCGATCCTTGGGTACCCAGCTCTCGCCAAGTTAATGGTAGTGCACCACCATGGCTACAACGTCCTCAAGATGCCAGGGAGCGGCGGCGTCATCACCATCGCCTGCGACGAGAAGGATGCCATCTGTACACTCGAGCGCGCCAACCGCGCCGCGGTGGGGGAACACTCGGACGACGAAGAATAGGAGCCACCTCGCGACACAAGAAGAAGAAGCGGCTCCTCCCCACGGAGCGCCCTGGGACTTCGGGCTCCGTGCCCAGGGATGGGGTCATGCCTCCCATCGCATAGGAAGGCGCGCTCGGCGCCACCCTTGGGTCAAGCCTGGGGGATCCCACCGGGGAGGTTTCCAAACTGACCAGTGAGGCGAGGGTGGTGCTCGAGCATAACTCGAGGATGCACTCTGGTGCGCGTCTGCCCAGCTCCCATGAGTCCGTTGTCAGAGCAATCCAAGAACTTCGAGAGGCCCAGGCCGTGCGACACGGGGACTGCCCTGCATCACCAATCACAGTCGCCGTCGTTGGCCCGGTTGATTGGCCCCGCATCTGCATCAACGCGCTCACAATCGACAAAGTCGCGGCTCAAGGCCCCTTCTGGGCCACGTGAACTGACCATCGGTGGGTGTGCCCCGGCGCCAGCATCCTCATGCCCTTCGGGCCAGGGAACGCGGCTGCTACCTACCGGCGGGTCTAACAGGCCATGCTCAGGCTTTGCCTGCTGGGGCGTGGTGAGGAAGAGGAGGAGATGCTCGAGCCAAGCGTAGGTACCGAGCCTCGAGAGACGACGAACCTGTGAGGGTCGCGATCATGGAAGCAGGAGATCGGGCGACGACGGTGCCCTCGGCCCTTCAGCGGCATGGGCGCCAGGTGACTTTTTGTTGGCTGCAAGCACGTAACTTTTTGGCTCACTCTGTCTGAGGGCGCCCACAGGGCCATGTACCCTCCAGGAGTTCAGGGCACTCCCCAGCCGCCACTTTCATTTACGCATCCTTCAGTTGTTTCTGTCGCACACACTTTGAACCCTAACGTTCTACCTTGCTTGCATATTTGGGCGGTCAGCCCCCCGTTTGGGGGCTTCGGCCGAAGCTTATCCTTGCAGGACTCTAGAGTCAGCAGACACGCAACCTCATGCCCGAAGAAGAAGAAGAATTCAACAGGGTTTACCAATGACCCAAAAGGAATCTGGCACCTAATGCCTCGGGGGTAGGGACACTCGTGAGGCCAAAGCGTCCTCGCGACCTCCCACATACACCCCCCGTGACACTCTCACGTAATAACGAGCTGCAGCTGTATACGCCCGGGGCCCCCCGAGGACGCGGAGGGGTCCCTCCCACGCCTAGTGGCATCCCTATGCTCCGCGCTGGGGAGAAGACCGCGACACTCATGTAATAACGTGTTGCGGCTGTATACGCCTGCCCCCCCCCAAGGACATGGAGGGGTCCCTCCCATGCCTAGTGGCAGCCCTACGCTCCGCGCTGTGGAGAAGACGGAGGAAATCAACTCAGTCCACAAATGACTATGCCCGCAGCTGGCAAGGAAATCAACTCAGTCCGCCAATAACTATACCCGCAGCCGGCAAGGAAATCAACACAATCCATCAATGACTACGCTCACAGCTGGCCAGGAAGTCAACCCAGTGCAGCTACGACTATGCCCACGCCCAGTGCGGGGGATAGACAACTGGAGGTACGGAGCCGCTTGTCCGTCAAGGGGGACCCCTGAGCATCGCGACTCATGGGTCTAACTACGTCCGTAGCCCCTTCCCCTAGGGCAGTCCTAGACTCCGATCGGTTCAAGTACGGTGGAGTTACGCGCGGGGCAGGCTCTGCCGACGCAGAGCCTAGTGCGCTCAACAAGCCACTTAAAATCCCTCCGGGAGAATGCTGGAGTCACTCATACGTCAAGGGGGACTCCTAAGCATTGCAACTCAGGAGCCTGAACTGTGCCCGTAGCCCCTTCCCTCTTGGGTCGCCCAGGCGGTCCAATGGCGGCGGAGGTACGCGCGGGGCGGGCCTTGCCGACGTAGAGTGCTGAAGGAGTTCGGGAGTCTCAAATTGTCAGTTTCTTAGGAGGGACATCAAAGTAGCTCGTACGTAAAGGGGGACTCCTGAGCATCACGACTCAGGGGCCTAACTATGCTCGTAGCCCCTTCCCCCTTTGGGCCATCCTGGTATCCGGTTGGTCCAATGGCGACAGAGGTGCACACGGGGCGGGCCCTGCCGATGCAGAGTGTTGAAGGTGTTCTAAAGTTTCAAAATCCTCGTCGCGTTTCCCTCATGAGGGCTGCTCGCACGTAAAGAGGGACTCCTGAGCATCGCGACTCAGGAGCCTAACTGGACCCGTAGCCCCTCACGTCTTGGGCCGTCCTGGAATCCGGTCGGTTCAATGGCGGCTGAGGTATGCGCGGTCCGGGCCCTGCCGATGCAGAGTAACACAACAAACATGAAAGAAACGTGGCGAAGAAAACATTCAAGCAGTCATCTAGTTATTACAAGCCTAAACAAGTTCTTGAATACGCAAAAGAGTTTGACGCCTCCACAAGGCACGATGTCCATTGTAGGGAAAAACAGGGGGAAGAGATCAGGAGGAACCACCACCGCCGGTCGCTCCATCTTCAGGGGCTTGTCATTGGCGCCACTAGCATCGTCTTCCCCGCCGTTGGCTTCAGCGGCATCCGGACATGGGGAACTGCGACGCGGGCGAACCTCTTCACCAACACCTCCATGGGCCCTTCACTACCTCTGCAGCGCTGTCAAGGGCCTCAGTAGGGACCAACAGGATCAGGGAGTTGAAGTCAAACTCTGGCTCATGAAGATGAAGGTGCCTGAAGATGCGTGTCGCGGCCTCAGAAAAGAGGTCGCGACACTCACTGTCCAAGACCTTGTTCACCTGGATGACAGCGTCCTCCAACACCACGGCGAGCTCCGCTGCGAGCTGGCAAAGCCACCCTCTAGGGTGGCCAGAGGCTCGTCGAACCCTTCCCTGCAGAGGGTGTGTGTTGGGGAACGTTGCATGGGAAACAAAAAATTTCCTACGCACACGAAGACCTATCATGGTGATGTTCATCTACGAGAGAGAGATCGGATACACATACCCTTGTAGATCACTAAGCGGAAGCGTTAATAAACGCGGTTGATGTAGTGGTACGTCTTCATGATCCGTCCCACGAGCCGTCCCACGAACCGTCTCGCGATCCGTCCGATGATCCGTCCCGATCAAGTGTCGAACGGACGGCACATCCGCGTTCCACACACGTACAACTCGATGACGATCTCCGCCTTCTTGATGCAGCAAGAGGGGGGGGAGTAGATGAGTTCGCCAGCAGCGTGCCGACGCGCCGGCGATGGTGATGATCTATTCCTGCAGGGCTCCGCCCGAGCTCTGCATAAAACCGATCTAGAGGAAGAACTACGATCTAGAGGAGAGGGAAACATGTGGAAAAGTTGTGTCTCAAAAGCCCTAAACCTCTAGTATATATAGGACGAGGGGAGCGGCAGCCTTAGCGTGCCAAGGAAGGCCTCCTTGGGTCGGCCGAAGTGGGGAAGGGAGGAGTCCTCCTCCAATCCAACTTGGATTAGGACTCCTTCCTTATTTTCCCACCTCTTTTGGATATTCCACTTTTTTCTCATGGTCTTTCCTTGGATGACTTTGTCATCCCATTATACCTTATTATGCATCCAATAAACCCATGTGGACCCCTTGGGGCGTGGTGCGCCCACCCAGTGGGCCCCCGGAACACATTCGTCACTCCCGGTATACTGCCGACAATGCGCGAAAATCTTCCGGAATCCAAACAACAACTTCCTATATATCAATCTTCGTTTGTGGACCATTCCAAGACTCCTCGTGACGTCCAAGATCTCATCCGGGATTCCGAACAAAACTTCAGTCACCAACACATATAACTCAACTATAGCGACACATCACCGAACCTTAAGTGTGCAGACCCTGCGGGTTGGAGAACTATGCAGACATGACTTGAGACACTCCCCAGTCAATAACCAACAGCGGGACCTGGATGTCCATATTGGCTCCTACATATTCTTCGAAGATCTGTATCGGTTGAACCTCTATGTCAAGGATTCATATAATTCCGTATGCTGTTCCCTTTGTCCTTCGGTATGATACTTGCCCGAGATTCGATCGTCGGTATCTCTATACCTAGTTCAATCTCGTTACCGGAAAGTGTGATGTTTTATTACCGAGTGGGCTCCGAGATATCTCTATACTCGTTCCGTAATACAAGATCTTGTGACTAACTTCTTAGTCACATTGCTTGCAAGGCTTATTGTGATGTTCTATTACCAAGTGGGCCCCGAGATACCTCTCCGTCACACAGAGTGACAAATCCCAGTCTTGATCCATGCCAACACATATAACTCAATTATACCAAAACGTTACCGAACCTTAAGTGTGCAGACCATGCGGGTTCGAGAACTATGCAGACATGACCTGAGACACTCCCCGGTCAGTAAACAACATCGGTACCTGGATGTCCATATTGGCTCCTACATATTCTACGAAGATCAATATCGGTTGAACCTCTATGTCAAGGATTCATATAATCCCGTATGCTATTCCCTTTGTCCTTCGGTATGTTACTTGCCCGAGATTCGATCGTCGGTATCTCTATACCTAGTTCAATCTTGTTACCAACAAGTCTATTTACTCATTCCGTAATACAAGATCCCGTGACTAATTTCTTAGTCACATTTCTTGCAAGGCTTATTGTGATGTTGTATTACCGAATGGGCCCCGAGATACCTCTCCGTCACACGGAGTGACAAATCCTAGTCTTGATCCATGCCAACCCAACAGACACCTTTGGAGATACCTGTAGAGCATCTTTATAGTCACCCAGTTACGTTGCGATGTTTAATAACCCACAAGTTATTCCTTCGGTCTCTGGGAGTTGCATGATCTCATGGTCATAGGAACAGATACATTGACATGCAGAAAACAGTAACAATAAACTGACACGGTCATATGCTATGTTTATAGTTTGGGTCTTGTCCATCACATCATTCTCCCAATGATGTGATCCCATTATCATGTGACAACAGTTGTCTATGGTCAGGAAACCTTGACCATCTTTGATCAATGAGCTAGTCAACTAGGGGCTTACTAGGGACAGTGTTTTGTCTATGTATCCACACATGTATTTGAGTTTCCAATCAATACGATTATAGCATGGATAATAAAAGATTATCATGAACATAGAAATATAATAATAACTAATTTATTATTGCCTCTAAGGCATATTTCCAACAGTCTCCCACTTGCACTAGAGTCAATAATATAGTTCACATCACTATGTGATTTTAACGAATCCAACAACCATACAATTCTAGGGTTTGATCATGTCTTGCTTGTGAGAGAGGTTTTAGTCAAATGTTCTGAACCTTTCAGATCCGTGTGTGCTTTACAAATCTTTATTTCATCCTATAGATGCTGCTACTACGTGCTATTTGGAAATATTCCAAATGATTGCTCTACTATATGAATCCGGTTTACTACTCAGAGTTATTTGAATTAGTGTCAAAGCTTGCATGGACGTAACCCTTTACGACGAACTCTTTAATCACCTCCATAATCGAGAAAAATTCCTTAGTCCAATAGTTACTAAGGATAACTTTGACCGTTGTTCTGTGACTCAATCCTGGATCACTATTTGTACACCTTGACAGACTCATGGCAAGGCACACATCAGGTGCGGTACACAACTTGGCATACTTTAGAGCCTATGGCTAAGGCATAGGGGACGACCTTCACCCTTTCTCTTTCTTCTGCCGTGGTCGGGCTTTGAGTCTTACTCAAATTCACACCTTACAACACAGCCAAGAACTCCTTCTTTGCTGATATATTTTGAACTCCTTCAAAACTTGTCAAGGCATGCATTTCATTGAAAGTTCTATTTAGCGTTTTGATCTATCTCTATAGATCTTGATGCTCAATGTTCAAGTAGCTCTATCCAGGTTTCCTTTGAAAAACTCCTTTCAAACAACCCTTTATGCTTTCTAGAAATTCTACATTACTTCCGATCAACAATATGTCAACCACATATATTGAACATAAATTCTATAGTGCTCCCACTCACTTCTTTGGAAATACAAGTTTCTCATAAAACCTTGTATAAACCCGAAAGCTTTGATCATCTCATCAAAGCGTATATTCCAACTCCGAGATGCTTGCACCAGTCCATAGAAGGATCGTTGGAGCTTGCATACTTGTTAGCAACCTTATGATCGACAAAACCTTCTGGTTGTATCACATACAACCTTTCCTCAAGGAAACCGTCGAGGAAACAATGTTTTGACATCCCATGTGCAATATTTCATAAATAATGCAGCAACTGCTAACATAATTCCAACAGACTTTTAGCATCGCTACGAGTGAGAAAATCTCATCATAGTCAGCTCTTTGAACTTGTCAAAAACATCTTTGCGATAAGTCGAGCTTTTCTTAATAGTGACTTTTCACCATCATCGTCTGTCTTCCTTTTAAAGATCCATATATACTTAATAGTCTTACGACCATTAAGTAGTTCTTCCAAAATCTACACTTTGTTTTATACACGGATCCTCTCTCGGATTTCATGGCCTCCAGCCATTTGTCGAAATCCTGGCCCACCATCGCTCCTCCATAGCTCGTAGGTTCATTGTTGTTCAACAACATGACCTCCAAGATAGGGTTACCGTACCACTCTCTAGGAGTACGCGACCTTTTCGACCTACGAGGATTGTAGTAACTTGATCCGAAGCTTAATGATCACTATCATCAGTTTCCACTTCAATTGGTGTAGGCGCCACAGGAACAACTTCCTGCGCCCAACTACACATTGGTTGAAGTGATGGTTCAATAACCTCATCAAGTTCCACTACCGTCCCACTCAATTCTTTCGGGAGAAACTTTTCCTCGAGAAAGGACCCATTTCTAGAAACAAACACTTTGCTTCTGGATCTGAGATACGAGATGTACCCAACTATTTTGGATATCCTATGAAGATGCATTTATCCGCTTTGGGTTCGAGCTTATCAGATTGAACCTTTTTCACATAAGCGTCGTAGCCCCAAACTTTCAAGAAACGACATCTTAGGTTTCTCCAAACCATAGTTCATACGGTGTCATCTCAACAAAATACGTGGTGCCCTATTTAAAGTGAATGCGGTTGTCTCTAACGCATAACCCATAAACGATAGTGGTAATTCGATAAGAGACATCATAGTATGCACCATATCAAATAGGGTGTGGCTACGACGTTCGGACACACCATCACACTATGGTGTTCTTGGTGGCATGAATTGCGAAACAATTTCCACATTGTCTTAACTGTGTACCAAAACTCGCAACTCAGATATTCATCTCTATGATCATATCATAGACAGTTTATCCTCTTGTCACGACGATCTTCACTCTGAAATAGCCTTGAATTTGTCAATATTTTAGACTTGTGATTCATCAAGTAAATACTCCTGTATCTACTAAAATCGTCAGTGAAGTAAGAACATAATGATATCCACTGCGTGCCTCAGCACTCATTGGACTGCACACATAAAAAATGTATTACTTCCAACAAGTTACTTTCTTGTTCCATGTGGTATGATTTGCATGTCTCAAGTGATTCAAAATCAAGTGAGTCCAAATGATCCATCTGCATGGAGTTTCTTCATGTGTTTTACACCAACATGACTCAAGCGGCAGTGTGACAAGTAAGTGGTACTATCATTACTACTTTGTATCTTTTCGCATCAATATTATGAACATGTGTATCACTACGATTGAGATTCAATAAACCATTGAAGGTAATTATTCAAGCAAATAAAATAACCATTATTCTCTTTAAATGAATAATCGTATTGCAATAAATATGATCCAATCATGTCCATGCTTAACGCAAACACCAAATAACAATTATTTAGGTTTTAACACCAATCCCGATGGTAGAGGGAGCGTGCGATGTTTGATCACATCAACCTTGGAAACACTTCCAACACATATCGTCACCTTGCATTTAGCTAGTCTCCACTTATTCCGTAGCTTTTATTTGGAGTTACTAATACTTAGCAACTGAACAGGTATCTAATACTCTCGTTCTACTAGGAGTACTGGTAAAGTACACATGAATATCATGTATATCAAATATACTTTGTCGACTTTACCAGCCTTTTTATCTACCAAGTATCTAGGGTAGTTCCGCCTCAGTGACTGTTCCCTTCATAACAAAAGCACTTAGTCTCGGGTTTGGGTTCAACCTTGTGTTTCTTCATTAGAGCAGCATCTGGTTTGTCGTTTCATGAAGTATCCCTTCTAGCCCTTGCCCTTCTTGAAACTAGTTGTTTTACTAACCATCAACAATTGATGCTCCTACTTGATTTCTACTTTCGCGGTGTCATACATTGCGAATCGCTCAAGGATCATCATATCTATCCTTGATATGTTTATAGTTCATCACGAAGCTCTAGTAGCTTGGTGGCAGTGACTTTGGAGAACTATCACTATCTCATCTGGAAGATTAACTCCCACTTGATTCAAGCGACTGTTGCACTCAGACAATCTGAGCACATGTCAACTGTTGAGGTTTTCTCCTTTAATTTGTAGACAAAGAATCTTGTCGGAGGTCTCATACCTCTTAACAAGGGCATGAGCATAAGATCCCAATTTCATCTCTCGGAACATCTCATATGTTCCGTGGCGTTTTCAAAACGTCTTCGGCGCCTCAATTCTAAGTCGTTAAGCATTACACACCGAACTATCACATAGTCATCAAAAACGTGTATGTCAGATGTTCGCAACATCCACAGACGATGCTCGAGGTGCAGCACACCGGGCGATGCATTAAGAACATAAGCCTTCTGTGCAGCAATGAGGACAATCCTCAGTTTACGGACTTAGTCCGCAAAATTGCTACTATCATCTTTCAACTAAATTTTCTCTAGGAACATATAAAACAGTAGAGCTACATCGCAAGCTACAATATAATTCGTAAAGACCTTTTGACTATGTTCATGATAATTAGTTCAATTAATCATATTACTTAAGAACTCCCACTCAAATAAACATCCCTCTAGTCATTTGAGTGGCGCATGATCCAAATCCACTAACTCAAATCTGATCATCACGTGAGTTGAGTATAGTTTCAGTGGTGAACATCTCCATGTTGATCATATCAACTATATGATTAATGATCGACCTTTCGGTCTCTTGTGTTCCAAGGCCATGTATGTACATGCTAGGCTCGTCAAGTTTACCCCGAGTGTTCCGCGTGTGCAACTGCTTTGCACCCGTTGTATGTGAACGTCGAGTCTATCACACTCGATCATCACGTGGTTTCTCGAAACGACGAACTGTCGCAATGGTGCACTGTCGGGGAGAACACAATTTTATCTTGAAATTTTAGATAGGGATCAGTTTATAATGCTACCGTCGTTCTAAGCAAGATAAGGTGCATAAAAGGATTAACATCACATGAATTCATAAGTGACATGATGTGGCCATGATCTTGTGCTTCTTGATCTCCAATACCAAAGCATCGACATGATCTTCATCGTCACCGACACCACACCATGTTCTCCATCATCATGCTGCCATCGAGGTTGTCGTGCTATCTATGATATTACTACTAAAGCTACAACCTAGCAGTATAGTAAATGCATCTGCAAACACAAACATTAGTTTAAAGACAACCCTATGGCTCCTGCCGGTTGACGTAGCATCGACGTGCAAGTTGATATTTAACTATTACAACATGATCATCTCATACATCCAATATATCACATCATGTCTGTGGCCATATGACATCACAAGCATACCCTGCAAAAACAAGTTAGACGTCCTCTAATTTGTTGTTGCATGTTTTACGTGGCTGCTATGGGTATCTAGTATGATCGCATCTTACTTACGCAAAACAACAATGGATATGTGCAAGTTGCTATTTAACCTCTCCCCAAGGACTGCCTAGGTCAAATCCAATTCAACTAAAGTTGAAGAAACATGCACCCGCCAGTCATCTCTATGCAACAAGTTGCATGTTAGTCGATGAAACCGGTCTCTCGTAAGCGTACGAGTAATGTTGGTCTGGGCCGCTTCAATCCAACAATACCATCGAATCGAGAAAAGACTAAGGAGGGCAGCAAATCTTACATCAACGCCCAAAAAAATTTTGTGTTCTACTCGAATTTACATCTACGCATGGACCTAGCTCAGATGCCACTGTTGGGAAACGTTGCATGGGAAACCAAAAATTTCCTACGCACACGAAGACCTATCATGGTGATGTTCATCTACGAGAGGGAGATCGGAACCACATACCCTTGTAGATCTCTAAGCGGAAGCATTAATAAACGCGGTTGATGTAGTGATACGTCTTCACGATCCGTCCCATGAACCGTCCCATGATCCGCCCCACGCTCGCGATTCGTCCCACGATTCGTCCCGATCAAGTGTCGAACGGACGGCACCTCCGCGTTCCGCACACGTACAGCTCGATGACGATTTCCGCCTTCTTGATCCAGCAAGAGGGGCGGGGAAGTAGATGAGTTCTCCAGCAGCGTGACGACGCACCGGCGATGGTGATGATCTATTCCTACAGGGCTCCGCCCGAGCTCCGCAGAAAACCGATCTAGATGAAGAATTGCGGTCTAGAGGAGAGGGCAAAACGTGGCAAAGTTGTGTCTCAAAAGCCCTAAACCTCTAGTATATATAGGAGGAGGGGAGGGCTAGCCTTGGCGCGCCAAGGCAGGCCTCCTTGGGTCGGCCGAAGTGGGGAAGGGAGGAGTCCTCCTCGAGTCCCACTTGGATTAGGACTCCTTCCTTATTTTCCCACCTCTTTTGGATTTTCCACTTTTTTCTCATGGGCTATCCTTGGATGACTTTGTTAGCCCATTATACCTTATTACACATCCAATAAAGCCATGTGGACTCCTTGGGGCGTGGTGGGCCCACCCAGTGGGCCCTTGATACGTCTCAAACGTATCTATAATTTTGATGGTTTCATGCTGTTATCTTGTCATCTTTGGATGTTTTATGTACCTTTTATATCTTTTTTGGGACTAACTTATTAATTCAGTGCCAAGTGCCAGTTCCTGTTTTTTCTGTGTTTTTGACTCTTTTCAGATCTGATTTTGGAACGGAGTCCAAACGGAATAAAAACCTCAAAATGATTTTTTCCCGAACGGAAGAAGATCAGGGGGCCTTTGGGCCAAGCCAGGTGGGGTCCAGGGAGCCCACAAGCTCCCACTCTGCCACCAGGGGGGAGGCGGAGGTGGCAGGGCTTGTGGCCTCCCTGGCCGCCCCTGACCTAGATCCTTGGCCTAGATATTCCCAAATATTCAGCAAAAAATCAGGGGAGCCTCGAAAATACTTTTCCACCGCCGCAAGCTTCCGTTTCCGCGAGATCTCATCTGGAGACCCTTCCCGGCACCCTGCTGGAGGGGACTTTGGAGTTGGAGGGCTTCTTCATCATCATCATCGCCCCTCCAATGACTCGTGAGTAGTTCACTTCAGACCTACGGGTCCGTAGTTAGTAGCTAGATGACTTCTTCTCTCTCTTGGATCTTCAACACAAAGTTCTCCATGATCTTCATGGAGATCTATCCGATGTAATTTTCTTTGGCGGTGTGTTTGTCGAGATCCGATGAATTGTGGATTTGTGATCCGATTATCTATGATATATATTTGAGTCTTTGCTGATTTATTATATGCATGATTTGATATCCTTGTAAGTCTCTCCGAGTCTTGGGTTTTGTTTCGCCAACTAGATCTTTAATTCTTGCAATGGGAGAAGTGCTTGGTTTTGGGTTCTACCATGTGGTTACCTTTCCCAGTGACAGTAGGGGCAGCAAGGCACACATCAAGTAGTTGCCATCAAGGGTAAAAAGATGGGGTTTTCATCATTGGTTTGAGAATATCCCTCTACATCATGTCATCTTGCTTAAGGAGTTATTCTATTCTTTTGGACTTAATACACTAGATGCATGTTGGATAGCGGTCGACGTGTGGAGTAATAGTAGTAGATGCGGAAAGTAACTTGTTTTGGACGTGATGCCTATAGATATAATCATTGCATAGATATCGTCACGACTTTGCGTGGTTCTGTTAATTGCTCGACAGTAATTTGTTCACCCAACGTCTACTTGCTTTTATGAGAGAAGCCACTAGTAATCACTACGGCCCGGGTCTATTCACATCCATCGTTTACACCTCTGCTTTTACTTTGCTTTGTTACTTTGTTGCTTTCAGTTCTCACTTGGCAAACAATCTATAAGGGATTGACACCCCCTTCATAGCGTTGGGAGCAAGCTTTTGTGTTTGTGCAAGATCTTGAGATACTCCTCCACTGTTTTGATACCTTGGTTCTCAAACTGAGGGAAATACTTCCCACCGCTATGCTACATCACCCTTTCCGCTTTGAGGGAACACCAACGCAAGGCTCCAAGGCCACGGGGGAAATCCTTTGCATACTTTCCTAGGAAGTCCCTTAAGGCATAGCCGCAGCAGAAGAATCAAGCCAAGTATTCTACCGTCGACGTGCCTATTTCTGGCGCTAATGGAAGGCCTTTTGTTGCAGTAGCAGCCCCCGGAACCCATTCGTCACTCCCCGTACACTGCCGACAATAGCCGAAAATCTTCCGGAATCCAAACAGCAACTTCCCATATATCAATCTTCATTTCCGGACCATTCCGGAACTCCTCATGATGTCCGGGATCTCATCCGGGATTCCGAACAAAACTTTGGATACCAACACATATAACTCAATTATACCAAAATGTTACCGAACCTTAAGTGCGCAGACCCTGCGGGTTCGAGAACTATGCAGACATGACCTGAGACACTCCCCGATCAATAAACAACATCGGTACCTGGATGTCCATATTGGCTCCTACATATTCTACGAAGATCAATATCGGTTGAACCTCTATGTCAAGGATTCATATAATCCCGTATGCTATTCCCTTTGTCCTTCGGTATGTTACTTGCCCGAGATTCGATCGCCGGTATCTCTATACCTAGTTCAATCTTGTTACGGACAAGTCTATTTACTCATTCCGTAATACAAGATCCCGTGACTAATTTCTTAGTCACATTTCTTGCAAGGCTTATTGTGATGTTGTATTACCGAATGGGCCCCGAGATACCTCTCCGTCACACGGAGTGACAAATCCCAGTCTTGATCCATGCCAACCCAACAGACACCTTTGGAGATACCTGTAGAGCATCTTTATAGTCACCCAGTTACGTTGCGATGTTTAATAACCCACAAGTTATTCCTTCGGTCTCTGGGAGTTGCATGATCTCATGGTCATAGGAACAGATACATTGACATGCAGAAAACAGTAACAATAAACTGACACGGTCATATGCTACGTATAGTTTGGGTCTTGTCCATCACATCATTCTCCCAATGATGTGATCCCATTATCATGTGACAACAGTTGTCTATGGTCAGGAAACCTTGACCATCTTTGATCAATGAGCTAGTCAACTAGGGGCTTACTAGGGACAGTGTTTTGTCTATGTATCCACACATGTATTTGAGTTTCCAATCAATACGATTATAGCATGGATAATAAAAGATTATCATGAACATAGAAATATAATAATAACTAATTTATTATTGCCTCTAAGGCATATTTCCAACAGTCTCCCACTTGCACTAGAGTCAATAATATAGTTCACATCACTATGTGATTTTAACGAATCCAACAACCATACAATTCTGGGGTTTGATCATGTCTTGCTTGTGAGAGAGGTTTTAGTCAAATGTTCTGAACCTTTCAGATCCGTGTGTGCTTTACATGAATAATAAAATATTATCATGAACAAGGAAATATAATAATAACTAATTTATTATTGCCTCTAGGGCATATTTCTAACAGTGTGGAGTGCCATGCAAAGACTGAGCTCAACGTCAGGGAAGCCGACCAGCTCCGCGACCTTCTTCTTTTCGGCCGCGGCGAGGGCTTCCCCCTTGGCATCGAAAAGGGACTTCTTCGAGACGATCTCCTTCTCCTACTCATCCAAGTGTGCCTGCTTCGTGCTGAGGCGAGTTTCCTCCCGGGATAGCTCTTCTTCCCGGGCGACGATCTTGGTTTTGCGGGCCTCGAGTTCTTCCTCCCGTAGGCGAAGCTGATCGGCTAGCTCGGCTTGTTCTTCTTGGAAGGCCTTCAGGCGAGCCTCCGCCTCTTCGCAGGGTTTGGCAGCTGCCGCGGCTCCTTTCACCACCTCCTCGCGTGCGGCGCGAGCGGATTCAGCTTCCTTCACCGCCTCTTCAGGCGTGGCGTGAGCGGATTCGGCTTCCTTCATCGCCTCCTCATGCGCGGTGCGAGCGGATTCGGTTTCCTCCAGCGGCTCCTCGCGCGCAACACGAGCGCCCTTGGCCTCCTTCTCGTCCTCCGCCAACACGACCGCAACCTTTCCCAAGGCACTGAAGGCAATGTTGAGGGCGCCCTGGATGTATACCGGAGTCCTATGGATCTCCCCCCGAGGAGCCTCTAGTGCTGTTGCGGGCGGTGTCGTCAGGGAGGCAGCGTCCCAACGGACAGACGCTCCGAAGGTTGCTCGGAGATCCCAAGCATTGGCGCATCGGTGGACTGAGGGCCCTCAAGAGCCTGCCCCTCGGACAGCGGCGCCGCCACGACCACCTCAGGACACTTCGGGGGCTCGGGGGGCTCGACGACCAAGGTTTGGGAGGTCACCTCGCGAGCCTCCCCTTCTTCATGGGTAGGCGGCGACGCGTTGAGGAGGTCCGACGGTGCGTCAGGAGTCGCCTTCGGCTTGGCACCCGCCTTCTTATTCTTTGCCCCCAGTGAGGCAACGCCCGTGGACATCAGGAAAAAAGGGAATCAGCCATGCACGGACGATGGACGCGCGGGGCGTGCCAAGACGAGTTACTTACTCTTTGACGTCGACCCATCTCCTCTTACTCTCCGCCCCGACGACGGAAGGGGCGACAGGGCCCCCCACGGAGGGTGGTGAGCCCGGCGCCTCAGACTTCCAGCCGGCGGAGGCAAGATGCGTCAAGGGCGACTCAGCCCCGTGCTTCTGGGGGCGAGCATGCACGCGGACCGTGTGGTGCAAGGGGCCGATGCGGTTCCCCTGGAGATCCTGGTCAAGCGCGAGGAGATCACCGCGGAAACTTCTCCGGTGATACCATCATCTCGAAGCTCGCACTGAAGGACGGCCTGTGACGAGAGAGGCGCGCTCGCCGGACAGTCGTCGATGGTCTTCTCCGAGTCCTCCCCACCGAAGGTGTCGTCCGATGACACCTCTACCAGACCAGAGCCCTCGACCGGAATAGCTCCCGTTCATCGAAGACACGCAGCGCGACGATCAGGTCGTCCCGGTCATCGAGACCGCACAGCGGACCTAGAGCCTCGGGCAGGTCACCAGGGTCACCACCCAGCAGGGTAACCACAGTCCTGTTCAGCTGCTCAGTAGGAAGGTCATGGGACCGAAGCCTGAGCTTGTCGTCATTGAGCTGGTAGTCCCACAGGGGCCTGGAATGGGCCTGAAGGGGCGTCAGGCGTTGCGCCAATAATATCTTCACTATCATCCCACCAGTCGGCCTCTTAGCGCTGATGTCCAGGGAGAAGCGCTCCAGGATGGGCACGGCCCGAGGGTCAGAGAGCTTCTCTCAGCTCCACGCATAAGTCTTCTCCAGCAGCCCCTTCGGCACCTCCAGCTCAGGGTTGGCGTCTGCTACGGCGACAACAGACCTTCCCCGGCAACGGCGCCAGAAATCCTTCTGTTGCTCTCTACGCCTATAGGGACTTCCTTGGCAAATATGCAAAGGATTCCCCCGCGGCCTTGGAGCCTTGCGTTGGTGTTCCCTTGAAGAGGAAAGGGTGATGTAGCACTGCGGCGGTAAGTATTTCCCTCAGTTTGAGAACCAAGGTATCAATCCAGTAGGAGGATCGCGTCAAGTCACAAGTACCTGCACAAACACAAAGAGCTTGCACCCAACGCTATGAAGGGGTTGTCAACCCCTTATAGATTGTTTGCAAAGTGAGAACTGAAAGCAAAAAGGAAACAAAGCAAAGTAAAAGTAAAAGTGGAGACGATAGTTGTGAATAGACCCGGGGGCCGTAGTGTTCACTAGTGGCTTCTCTCATGAAAGCAAGTAGACGGTGGGTGAACGAATTACTGTCGAGCAATTGATAGAACCGCGCAAAGTCATGAGGTTATCTATGGCAATGATCATATCTATAGGCATCACGTCCAAAACAAGTAGATCAATACTTTCTGCATCTACTACTATTACTCCACACGTCGACCGCTATCCAACATGCATCTAGTGTATTGAGTTCATAAGAATAGAGTAACACCTTAAGCAAAATGACATGATGTAGATGGACAATCTCAAATCTATGATGAAAGCCCATCTTGTTACCCTTGATGGAAACAACACGATGCATGCCTTGTTGCCCCTTTTGTCATTGGGAAAGGTCACCGCACGGTATGAACCCAAAACCAAGCACTTCTCCCATTGCAAGAATCATAGATCTAGTTGGCCAAACAAAACCCAAGACTCGGAGAGACTTACAAGGATATCAAATCATGCATAAAAGAAATTAGCAAAGACTCAAATATAATTCATAGATAATCTGATCACAAATCCACAATTCATCGGATCTCGACAAACACACCGCTAAAGAGGATTACATCAGATAGATCTCCATGAAGATCATGTAGAACTTTGTATTGAAGATCCAAGAGAGAGAAGAAGCCATCTAGCTACTAACTACGGACCCGTAGGTCTGAAGTGGACTACTCACAAGTCATTGGAGAGGCGATGATGTTGATGTAGAAGCCCTCCAGCTCCAAAGTCCCCTCCGGCAGGGCACCGGGAAGGGTCTCCAGATGAGATCTCACGGAAACGGAAGCTTGCGGCGGCGGAAAAGTGGTTTCGTGGACACCTTGATTGTTTCTGGGATTTTAGGGAATATATAGGCCAAAGAGCTAGGGCAGAGGAGCGCTAGGGAGGACACAAGTCTGGTCGCCGCGGGCCCCCGTGGTCGCGGCGTCAGGGCTTGTGGGCTCCCTGTGGGCCTCCTGTCTTGCCCCTCAAGTACCCCGATCTTCTTCTGGTATGGAAAAATTTATTTCGGGGATTTTATTCTGTTTGGACTCCGTTCGAAAATCAGATCTGAAAAGAGTCAAAAACACAGCAAAAAACAGGAACTAGCACTTGGCACTGAATTAATAAGTTAGTCCCAAAGAAAGATATAAAAGGTATATAAAACATCCAAAGTTGACAAGATAACAACATGAAACCATCAAAAATTATAGATACGTTTGAGACGTATCAAGCATCCCCAAACTTAACTCCTGCTCGTCCTCGAGTAGGGAAGTGATAAAGAATGAATTTTTGATGCTTTCATGCTACCTAGCATAGATGTCTTTTGTAACTCCTCTTATGTGACGTGAATGTTCAAATCCATTAGATTCAAAACAATAGTTTGTTATTGACGTGGAGACAATAATACTTCAAGAAAACTAGCAAGGTAATCATGAACTTTCAAAATAACAAGGCCAAAAGAAATTTATCCCTACAAAATCATATAGTCTGGCTATGCTTTATCATCCTTGCATAACGAATTTAAATCATGCACAACCTCGGTATTGGCCAAGTAGATGTTTTCACACCTTTACTTTCTCAAACCTTTTCAACTCTCACGCAATACATGAGCGTGAGCCATGGTTTTAGCACTATAAGTGGAATGGACTGTGGTGGAGGTTGCAAGGCAAACAAGGAGAAGATGGTCACATTGACTAGGCATATCAACGAGCTATGGAGATGCTCATCAATAGATATCAACGTGAATGAGTAGGGATTTCCATACAAATGATGCACTAGAGCTAAGAGTATGTGAAAGCTCTTAAAGAAAACTAGTGGGTGTGCAGCCAACTTGCTTGCTCACGAAGACCTAAGGCAATTTTGAGGAAGCCTATCATTGGAATATACAAGCCAAGTTATATAATGAAAATTTCCCACTAGCTATATGGTGGTGACAAAACGAGAGACTCTCAATCATGAAGATCATGGTGCTTAATAAGCAGAAGTGTGGAAAGGTAGTAGCACTGTCCCTTCTCTCTTTTTCTCTCATTTTTTTGGTGGGCTCTTTGGCCTCTTTGTTTTTTGGTGGGCATCTTTGGCCTCTTTTTGTAAATGGGCTTCGCTGACCTCTTTTATTTCCTCACATGGGACAATGCTCCATCAATGATGATCATCACACTTACAACTCAAAACTTAGAGCAATGATGACTCTATATGGAATGCCTTCGGTAGAGTACCGTGACAATAATCTAGCATGGCATAGACATCAATGGAACCATCATGCTAGCTATCTTATGATCATGCAATGGCAATGTAGAAGCTGTGGCACATGTCATGGTGGTAGTTGCATGGAAATATATCTCAGAATGGCTTTGAAAATGACATAGTAGGTAGGTATGGTGGCAGTTTTGAGGGAGGCTAATGGTGGGTTTTATGCACCGGCGAAAGTTGCACGACACTAAATAAGATAGTGATAGTGGAAGGTGAAAGTGCATCTAAACCATGGACTCAACATTAGTCATGAAGAACTCATATACTTGTTGCAAAAGTTTTAGTAGTAATCGAAACAAAGCGTTCAACGCATACTCCTAGGGGAAGGGTTGGTAGGTATAAACCATCGCGCGATCCCGACCGCCACACAAAGGATGACAATCAATAGACTAATCATGCTCAGACTTCATCACATAGCGGTTCACCATACGTGCATGCTACGGGAATCACTAACTTCAACACAAGTATTTCTAGATCCACAACACCTTACTAGTATAACTTCAATATTACCACAACCACAACTCAAAACTAATTGAGATGAATCAAACTTCTCTAACTATTCAATGCACATGAAGGTGGGAGTTTTCATATCCCTTTGGATAACTACCCCTTTTGAGACTACTTTCATAGAATAAGCCAACTACCAAGCCACGCACCGCTGTTCTCTAAAAGATATAAGTGAAGCACATAGAGCAAAATCAACTAGCTCAAAAGATATAAGTGAAACACATGTGAGCAGAATTGTCTAACCAAAGGATATAAGTGAAGCTCGACAAAATCACGGTGACTGCATGTCTCTCTCTCTAGGTGTGCAGCAAGGAATATTGTGACACAACAAAAATAAAAGACTCCTACGATACAAGACGCTCCAAGCAAAACACATAACCTGTGGTGTATAAAAATATAGCCCCAAGTAATGTTACCAATGGATTGAAGACGAAAGAGGGGAGGTCTTCCCGGGGCATCCCCAAGCTTAGGATTTTACGACATCCTTTAATCAACTTGGGGTGCCTTGGGAATCCCCAAGCTTGAGCTCTTGCCACTCTTTATCTCTTTGTCCATAAGAACTTCACCCAAAACGTGAAAACTTCACAACACGAAACTTAAACAGAAACTCGTGATAACATTAGTATAAGAAAGCAAACCACCACTTCCTTAGGTGCTGTAGCAAACTTAAATTCTACTTATGTTGATGTTGTGTTACTGTATTTTCAATCTTCCATGGCTAATACCCCCCGATATTATCCATAGTTTCATCAAAATAAGCAACCAACTCAACAAAAACAGAATTTGGTAACAGCAGACCAGACTGTAGCAATCTGTATACTTCTGGTACTTCAAAAATTCTGAACAATTACGACAGTCTGAAGAATTTGCCGTAGAAATCAGCAGCAAAAAGAATCAACTCAGAAGCTCTTATAGAATAAAAATAAAAATTCTTGTCGTGAGCAGAAAGTTTCTGTCTTTTCCAGCATGATCAAACGATCATCCCCAAGACTAATCATAACGGTTTTACTTGGCACAAACGCAAAAGAAACACAAAAAACACAATCATAACAGAATTATGAAAGTGTGGAAAACACAAAACAGAAAGAAAAAGGATAGATTCGTTGGGTTGCCTCCCAACAAGCGCTATTGTTTAACGCCCTTAGCTAGGCATAAGGTGATGGAATCACGTATAGTCATCTTTGCTGCTCAAACCATAAGTAGCCCTCATCATAGATGCATAAGGCAATCTAATTTTATTTCTAGGTAAATGCTCCAAGCCCTTCTTTAGAGGAAATTGAAATCTAATATTCCCTTCCTTCATATTGATGATAGCACCAATAGTCCTTAGGAAAGGTCTACCAAGAATAATGGGACATGAAGGATTGCAATCTATGTCAAGTACAATGAAATCCATGGGTACATAGTTCTTATTTGCAACAATAAGAACATTGTTGATCCTTCTCATGGGTTTCTTGACAGTAGAATCCGCAAGATGCAAATTAAGAGAACACTCTTCAATCTCATGAAAACCAAGAATATCACATAAAGACTTTGGAATCACGGAAACACTAGCACCCAAATCACACAAAGCATTGCATTCATAGTTTTTGATTTTGATTTTGATAGTAGGTTCCCACACATCATGAAGTTTTCTAGGTATAGAGACTTCTAATCCGAGTTTCTCTTCAAGAGATTTCATCATAGCATCTACGATATGTGCGGTAAAGGCTTTGCTTTGGCTATAAGCATGTGGGGAGTTTGCAATGGATTGCATCAAGGAAATGCATTCAAACAAGGAGCAACTATCATAATTGAGTTCCTTGAAATCCAAAGTGGGAGTTTCATTACTACCCAATATTTTGATTTCTTCTACTCCACTCTCCACACCTTTATCATCAAGATAGGTGGACTCCGAATCATTGGGGCGTTTTTCAACCAAAGTGGATTCATATCCAACCCCTTCATCAATAGGTTTGACACGCAAAAACAAAGATTCCAGAGGAGTCACACCAAGCACTTTAAGATCTTCGTGATTTGCATCACTAGAACGCACCCTTTTAAACCATTCATGCTTAGCGCGAATTTGGGCGGTTCTTTCTTTGCTCTCATTGATGGAGACACGCATAGCTTTTAGAGTTTCATCCAAGTTGACCTTGGGAGGAGCACATCTAACTTTCAAAGCATCAATATCACAAGACATCCTATCAACGCTCTTAGCAAAATCGTCTATTTTGAGTAGTTTTTCCTCTATGGACGCATTGAAAATCTTTTGAGAGTTGATGAACTCCTTGATATTACTCACCAAATCAGAGGGTAATTTGTTATGATTTCCATAAGTGTTGTTGTAGGAATTGCCATAATTGTTAGAGGAGTTACTAGGAAAAGGCCTAGGAACATAGTTTCCTCTAAAAGCATTGTTGTTGCCAAAATTGTTCCTACCAACAAAATTAACGTCCAAACTAGCGTTTCTATTCTCAATCAAGAAAGATAGTGGCATGTCATTAGGATCTAAAGGAGCATTTCTACTAGCAACCAAATTCATCAACTCGTCCATCTTAGCACTAAGTGAGTTAATTTCTTCTATAGCGTGTACCTTTTTGCTAGCAGGTGACCTTTCAGTGTGCCACTGAGAGTAGTTGGTCATCATATTGTCTAGGAGTTTTGTAGCTTCACCTAACGTGATTTCCATGAACGTTCCACCTGAGGCGGAGTCCAAGATATTGCGAGAAGAAAAATTCAAACCAGCGTAAAAGATTTGTATAATCATCCACAAACTCAAGCCATGAGCGGGACAATTTCTAATCATTAACTTAATCCTCTCCCAAGATTGTGCAATGTGTTCATGATCAAGTTGCTTGAAATTCATGATATCGTTACGGAGAGAGATAATCTTAGCCAGCGGAAAATACTTGGATATGTAAGCATCTTTGCACTTATCCCAAGAATCGATACTATTTTTGGGCAAAGAAGAAAACCAAGTTTTCGCACGATCTCGCAAAGAGAACGGAAAAAGCTTCAATTTAATCACGCCATTATCCACATCTATTTTCTTTTGCATATCACAAAGCTCAATGAAGGTATTGAGATGGGATGCGGCATCTTCACTAGGAAGGCCAGAGAATTGCTCTTTCATAACAAGATTCAGCAAGGCAGCGTTGATTTCATAAGATTCCGCACTAGTGGCGGGAGCAATCGAAGTATAAAATCATTATTATTAGTATTCGAGAAGTCGCAAAGTTTGGTGTTTTCAGCCATGATGACTTCAACAAACAAACAAGAACACAAGCAAGCAAGAAAACTGGCAAAGGAAAACGGCAAAAGGCAAATGAAAACGACAAATGAGAAAGGCAAATGAAAACGACAAATGTGAAGTGGGGGAGAGGAAAACGAGAGGGAACTGGCAAAAAAGGTAAATGCAAGAGATGAGTTTGTGACACTTACTTGGATAGATCTTGACTTGATCTCTCCCCAGCAACGGCGCCAGAAATCCTTCTGCTACGGCGAGAACAGACCTTCCCCGACAACGGCGCCAGAAATCCTTCTGTTGCTGGCTACGCCTATAGGGACTTCCTTGGCAAATATGCAAAGGATTCCCCCGCGGCCTTGGAGCCTTGCGTTGGTGTTCCCTTGAAGAGGAAAGGGTGATGTAGCACTACGGCGGTAAGTATTTCCCTCAGTTTGAGAACCAAGGTATCAAACCAGTAGGAGGATCGCGTCAAGTCACAAGTACCTGCACAAACACAAAGATCTTGCACCCAACTCTATGAAGGGGTTGTCAATCCCTTATAGATTGTTTGCAAAGTGAGAACTGAAAGCAAAAAAGGAAACAAAGCAAAGTAAAAGTAAAAGTGGAGACGATAGTTGTTAATAGACCCCGGGGCCGTGGTGTTCACTAGTGGCTTCTCTCATGAAAGCAAGTATACGGTGGGTGAACGAATTACTGTCGAGCAATTGATAGAACCGTGCAAAGTCATGAGGTTATCTATGGCAATGATCATATCTATAGGCATCACGTCCAAAACAAGTAGACCGATACTTTCTACATCTACTACTATTACTCCACACGTCGACCGCTATCCAGCATGCATCTAGTGTATTGAGTTCATAAGAACAGAGTAACGCATTAAGCAAGACGACATGATGTAGATGTACAATCAAATATCTATGATGAAAGCCCATCGTGTTACCCTTGATGGCAACAACACGATGCGTGCCTTGCTGCCCCTTCTGTCACTTGGAAAGGTCACCGCACGGTATGAACCCAAAACCAAGCACTTCTCCCATTGCAAGAATCATAGACCTAGTTTGCCAAACAGAACCCAAGACTCAGAGAGACTTACAAGGATATCAAATCATGCATAAAAGAAATCAGCAAAGTCTCAAATATATTTCATAGATAATCTGATCACAAATCCACAATTCATCAGATCTCGACAAACACACCGCCAAAGAGGATTACATCGGATAGATCTCCATGAAGATCATGGAAAACTTTGTATTGAAGATCCAAGAGAGAGAAGAAGCCATCTAGCTACTAACTACGGACCCGTAGGTCTGAAGTGGACTACTCACGAGTCATGTAGAAGCCCTCTAGCTCCAAAGTCCCCTCCGGAAGGGCACCGGGAAGGGTCTCCAGATGAGAGCTCGCGGAAACGGAAGCTTGCGGCTGCGGAAAAGTAGTTTCATGGACGCCTTGATTATTTCTGGGATTTTAGGGAATATATAGGCCAAAGAGCTAGGGCAGGGGAGCGTCAGGGAGGCCACAAGCCTGGTCGCCGCGCCCCCCTGGCCGCGACGTCAGGGCTTGTGGGCTCCCTGTGGGCCTCCTGCCTTGGCCCTCAAATCCCCCTATCTTCTTCTGTTCTGGAAAAATTTATTTCGGGGATTTTATTCCATTTGGACTCCATTCCAAAATCAGATCTGAAAAGAGTCAAAAACACAGAAAAAACAGGAATTGGCACTTGGCACTGAATTAATAAGTTAGTCCTAAAAAAAGATACAAAAGGTATATAAAACATCCAAAGTTGACAAGATAACAACATGAAACCATAAAAAATTATAGATATGTTTGAGACGTATCAGCGTCCTTAAGGCTCATGAGAACCCAATGGTGCCTGAATTTTTCCACCTTCTTCCCGGCCTTCAGGAGAAAATTGCCGAGTTGGGCCGCTACGAAGGAGACGCATGACGACAAATGGGCGCCGTCGTGCAGGCGCAGGCTGAAGAAATGGTGGAAGAGGGCTACGGAAGGTCGTACGCCTAAGAAGGCCTCGCAGTAGAAAGCAAAGACGAACATGAGCAAGATGGAGTTGGGCTGGAGGTGAAGGGCTTGGATCCCATACTGATTCAGGATGGCGGTGAAGAACGAGGAGAAAGGCGACACTAGCCCGACGAAGAGCTATGGAGGAAGAAGGGGTATACCGCCTTCAACGCGGGCCGCTTTGCTGCGGCGTCGGGCCAGATCAGGGTCCTCCCATGCTTTCTAGACTCGTCCGCCGTCCATGGGAGCATGGGGGTAAGATCCACATCTTTGGAGAGGGCTCACTCCAGGAGGGGAGGAGCCGGGGCAGGACCTTGCGTCTCTAGCTTCTTGGAAGTGCATTATACCGACTAGAGGGGGGGTGAATAGGCAATTTTTAGAATTTCATCACTGACGAAATTCCTTGTGAGGAAAGTCCTCAATGATGAATTAAGTGCAATGGAAATAGCGCAGGATCAGGAGTGCAAAAACGACTACAGCAGAATGGACGATGAGGTTTAAGAGATTCGGTTTGCACAATTCACAAGTACAGAGTATGCAGGTGAAGATTAACTCAAGTCAAGAATTTGAGGTTGAGGAAATTCAGAGAAAGTCTTCAGACAAATTCTTCCAACAGCAGAGATGAAAGTCTTCAACATATAATTTGAGGAAATCAAAGAGTTGAAGAAATAGAACCCGTAGCTCGATGAAGACAGTTGTTGATGAAGCAGTTCCAACTGTTGTGACAGTTGTGCGTCTGGTTCGGAGCGGCTTGGTATTGAAATGAAAAGGACACACAGTCCCGGGAGACACAGTCCCTACCGTATTCTCCTTGAGCTAAGGACACACAGTCCTCGCCCAACACTCGTGTTAAGTCTTCAGGGAAGACTTCCAAACCCTCACAAACTCGGTCACCCGACGATCCACAATTGACTGCTGGATGCTCTAGACCATGACGCCTAACCGTCTAGAGGATGCACAATCCTCAAAGGTAACCGGCTTCAGTTCCACACAGGAACAACTTCTTCAGTGATGCTCAATCACTTGGTTTTTGGTTTAGGGTATTTCCTCACTTGATGATTTTCTCTCGAGGACTTTGAGGAATTTGGGTTGCTCTAAATGACAAGTGTCACTTTCTCTTGGAGTAGCCAACCCGCTAGTGGTTGTCGGGGGCGGCTATTTATGGCAGGGGAGCATGCCGACATGATTTGACATAAATGCCCTTAAATAATGTGACCTTTGTGTGGATAAGATTAGTGAGGTGGCGTGTGGCGCGACAACGGTCAAAACTTTCAACTGTGAAATTCCTCATGTCTCTCATATTCCTCACTTTGAGGCTTTGGTAGATTTAGGCTTGGATTGAGCATCATGAGGAAATTCATTCCGTAGTTTTACCTCGACCCCCTTTAACAGTACGGTGTTCCTATGACTCAAGAGTAAAGAAAATGAAACAAAAAGAGTAAATCTTCACGCTTCAAAGTCTTCAGACTTTTTTCTTCAGGACACACCGAATTCCTCATCTTCAATATCTTCATGAGGAATATCAATTTCTTCGCAATTTCTTCGCGATCAAAGTCTTCAAGGAAAGACCAAAGTCTTCAGCCGAAGACATTCATTTTTAGGGGTCGATATTCATCGGATAACTCAAAATCCTCAGTGACTTATAGAGCATGTGTACACTCACAAACATATTAGTCCCTTAACCTATAAGTCTTCAAACAACCAAAATCACTATGGGGAAATAGATGCACTTACAATCTCCCCATTTTTGGTGGTTGATGACTATTACGTTAAGTTTTCAACGGGGATAATAATATGGAATGTAAGTACTAAGTTTGAGGAATTTGAAATCAAGATACACAGAAACTCCCCCTGAAGGTGTGCATATTTTGAGGAATTTGCTTTGAACAACAGATGCACATTGATGATTTATATCATGGAGATCTCCCCCTGTATCTTGCAATTCATGCATGCATTTGACCTATAGTATGAAGAATTAGATATGCATGATGTAAAATGGTGTCGGACGAATTTCAGCATGCCTGCATTAATGAACTTTGAGGAATAAGCATGCGAGGAAAAACTTCCAGAAGAGTCAGAACACCATCGGGCTTAAGTTACAATTCATTACATCAAAAACTTCACAAGATCCAAGAGTTTGTAACTTAATAAAGTTTATAAGCCCCATAAAGTATCCCGCTTGAAGACAAACTCTCAGATTTCTCCCCCTTTGTCATCAAGTGACGAAAAGGGACAAAACTGAGGACTAACGCCCTTGAAGAAATTTACTTCTTTGACGATGTAGAGGCATGAGCATCCTTGGAGACAGGCTTCCTTCTTGGACCAGTTGCAGTGTCTTCTGGTTCTTCATCTGATTCAGCAGTGCGAAATGAAGAAAATGAATTGTCCTCCAAGCCTGGAACTGGAATTGGCTTGAAGTTCTTCTTTGGAGGCCACAACCAGTCAAAGTCTTGAGTAAACTCTAATTCCTCAAGTTCCTCGAGAATTTTCAGATGAGCCAAGGTGGCCCAAGTGTGATGAAATACCTCATGAAGATAATAATGATTTTTCTTCACTTTATTTTGAGTCTCATTGAGGGTTTTCACGATGGCACCAAACTGGCGTTTCACCCACTTGTGATTGCGATCAACTTTTTGGTGAGCACTGAGAAGAAGTTATCTGTTAGTCATCACCCTTGGAGTAGTTGGGCATGGAGGGTCTTGAGTTGCAGTGTCATCATATGAGGAATATGAATCAGCCTTGCGAAATTGGCCATCAAGGGGCCGATTTCCTTCATCGATCACATATTTGCCTTTGCCTTCAATAGGTTCAAAGAGATGACTTGATGAATTTGATCGACGACAGATATCCGAGGTGATTCTGAAAGTCAGCTTGATAGTTGATGCCTGATCTATTTCTAGTGAATCTCATGATCCAAGGCGCATAAATCTTCAACTCATATGGTGAAAAAGCATTGTCAGCCAAAGTCCTCAAGAAGAAATCATGAAGATCCATAGGGATACCATGAATGACGTTGAAAAGGATATTCTTCATGACGCCTACGATGTCTTCTTCATTGTCATGCCCTTTGATAGGTGCGATGGCATAGGACAAGATCCAGTACACAGTTCTGGGATCATACTTCAAATCTTGCACCAGAAATCGAGTCCTTGGAGGTTGGCCCTTGGCCAAAGGCTTCATGAGGACTTCCATGAGCTTGTTCGGTAGTTCTCGTTCATCATACATTTTTACTGCATCCTCTGAGGGAATTGATATTGGGAGATCTCAAAGAAATTCAGTGGCTGGAGCTTTGTAATGCATATGCTGAGTCATCCAGTCCAATACCCAAGTGGTGACGTCTTTTGGGTTGCCTGAGAGATGGAGCGTGGCATAAAATTGAAGAATTATGTCCGTGTTCCAATCACTGATATCTGTGCAGAAATGCAATAACCCAGCTTCATGAAGAACATTGAGGACTGGGATGAAGCAAGTTATTTCTTCCATATCACAGTGAGGAATTTGAGTGTGAAAAAATATCTTCTTTCTTCCACAGAGCACACAGGCATATTAGTTAAGTTGATTTCTTGTCCAGAACTTCCTGTGTCTGATGCGAAGCTTGTCATACGGATTCTCTCCCGTGAAGTAATGGCGTTCATCAAAGAAAGCTTCTTTCTGAAACTTTGGCCTCTTGGAGAAGGGTTGATTTGGCTTCGGCTGAAGATTGTGCTGCTGTGCATCTTGAGGAGTTGTGGCTACTACAATGGCAGTTTCAGTATTCACCAAAAAAATGCAGTTTCAGCATTTGGGGCAGAAACATTTTCATCAGCTTGAGCATTTTCCTCAGCTTGAGGATTTTCTTGAGCATGAGGAATTTGCTGACTTGAGGAAGCGGTTGTAGTTTTTGATGCTGCATTTTCTTCAGCTGATGCAGCTGATTCACGGTCTTGTGTTGATTCCTCATGTATGCTCTTCTCATTAGAGCTAGTCAGAATTTCAGTATCAGCCGGAGTTGGAGGAACTTTTGCTGTTTGTGGTGAGTTAGGATGAGTCTCTTCCCAGAACTCATCATGGATCACAGGAGTGCTGCATCCAATTTCTTCATCACCCTCCTTTTCTTCAGTAGTCCTCAGAGGTGTAATGATGTGAGGAATATCATCAATTTGTATTTCCTCATCCATCGGCGTGGATGCACGCGAGCAAGTGTCTTCAATTTCATCATCTTCTTCGGGAATGATATAGTCCTCACCGAAGGGAACAATCATGTATGATGGTGCTACATTGAGAGGAGTAGCGTCCACCGGGGCTGATGAAGATTCCGAAGGCATGATCTTCAGACGTTTGGCTTCTGAGGATTCTGAAGCCATTAAAGCTTTTCTCTTTTTAGCTTCTTTTTGAGCCGCTTTGGTTTTCTTCACTTCTGATGCAGACGGAGTCACCTTCTTCACCTTTGAGGATTTTGGTGAAGGAGCAATTTCATCAGGCACTAGTTCATTAGTGTTGGGCCTGGCAGTTTCTTCAGCTGGAATATTCTGAGGAGTTTCTTCTGCAGCTGGTTCTTCATCTTCATTTTCCTCAGTTAGCTGAACGGTATAGCTTGGCTGAGGGTTTGTCTGCTGCTTTGGAGCGGCCGCTCTGCTATTGTATTCATCAACTGCAGCAGTTGGAGCTTTGATGAATTTCAGTTTGACCCCTTGACGATCAGCATGAAGACTTGTATACTTGTCCGTTAGGGTTTTGAGTTCAGCCTGAGTTGAAACGAGTACTTCAGGCGACAAGTTGAGGATATTCTTTTGGAGGAATTTCTCCCTTTTGACTTTGGTAGCCTTGGCTTGCTTGGCTTGCTGCTCTTTCCATTTGGCTTCATTGATGAAAGTAGCAACCATATGGCTTACACAAGGGGGAAGCTTCAAATCATCAATCGGTGTGTTTGGATCTTCATACCAGAGGTCAATGAAGTCCAGCAATACCTTCTGGTCCATTGCAAGAGGAATGGAGCTGCTAGAGGCTTGTGCAACATGTTCCTGTTTGTTTCTGATAATGTCTTGGAGTGTTTCTTCATAAAATTATTCACTTCCTTCTGATGCAGAAGGAATGTTGACGATTTGGCTAGGACTGGGTCTGGTGCCTCTACCAACAGTCATCTTGGTGAGACTTGGTGAAGATTTTGAGGCGGAGCTAGGAGCTTTTGTTCAGATTGAATCTTACTGAGCTGATTTTGCGGAGGAGGTGCAGACTGTTTTGCAGTTGAGGATTTTGCAGTCGGTGCAACTTTCTGAGGTAATTGCTCTTTTGTCACAACAGTTGAAGCTTCTGGTTTCTTCATCAGAGTCTTCTTCTAAGGAATTGCAGTAGCAGAGGCCTGAGCAGCTGAGGAAGTGGCAGCAGTGGCTGCAACGGCAGAATCCTCATTGAATTTCTTCACAACAGCTTTTTTCTTTTCTGCAACTTAGACAAGTATTTGTGTTTCTCATCAGGATAATGCTCAATAGTGGCTACACTTGAGGATGAGATGCTTGTTGATCTCCGTGTCGCCGCCTTTTGTAGGGAGGTTTGAGGGCAAACTTCTTTGCATATTTTGGAGTCACATATTTGTACTCCTTCCACTCTTTTGCCCACCTGCGCTCAATCTTTTGAAGCCTAATCTTGCCTTCGCCATGGTCTCTTTACCATGTATTTCTTCATCAGGTGTACAGTAGTCAACATATATTTCTTCAGGTATCTCAAAAGCAGTATTCTGCTCCAGTTTCTTGCCACCTTTCTGTTTCCGGTCTTCTTCCATTTTCTTCAATCGAGGTTTTTGCTGAGGAATTTGAATTCTTGATGATTCTGAAGACACAGGTAAGGTTTCTTCGAAAAATGCTGTAAATGAGTTAAGTTGATGAGAACCTAGAGATTCATCAGCTGACATTTTGTACCTGTGAACACAATATAGGTGCGAAGAATTTTGAGAGGTCATATGCGTTTTCATATTTGAGGAAATTGATTTTTTTAAAGTTGAGGAATATGACCAGTGAGTTGAGGAGTTCGACTAAGCATTATGATCTTGGGTTCGAGAGTTGTGTAGATTCGAAAATTTTACACTATTGAGGAATCTCTTGAAGAGTTTTAGTAACTTAGTGAAATTCATCAAGTGTTCTAGGCATGAGTGTTCACAGCTGAGCAAATTTCTGAGAAAAAACTGTTTTCACGAATCTAATGTGAAATAAAATATCAACAGGGGCAGTAAAATAAGATTTTATTTACCCTGTGCGAAGAACACGATGAACTGAGGTAGTAAAAAGAAATAGTTCTTCGGTTCAGATCTTCAGTGCCCAAACTTGGCGACTGAAAACAACTATGGCAGCAGCGGAGGAGGATATTCCGCGGTCGGCGTGAGTCCGGTGATGGCGAAGGCGAGGTAGTGAAGCTCTTCCTCACCGGCGGCAAAGATGTTAGCGGCGGCGCTAGGGTTCGAGCTCGATCAGAGAAGACGAGAGGAAGGAAGAGTTTTGACTGAGGGGGGGGGGGGGTAAGGGGCTATTTATAGCTCAGGTGAAAAACTGTTCAGGCCAAAACTTTCGGACCGAACTGCCCTTGCCCCTTCGTCTCTGCTTGACACGTGGTGCCCACGATGGAAGCGGTGGAGATCATGGTTATCCGAACGTGAGTAGTGGGTGCGGTTACTGTTCCAACGGTTAAAAATTTGAATTTTGAGGATTTCGTTACAAAGTCCTAAACTGACAAGGATTCAGTGAGGATTTTGAACAAGCGTGAAATAGAACGCGTATGAAGAATTGAGAGAAGACTGGATTGAGCTTAGCATAGAGGGGAGTTGGGTCCGATCACATACACTTAGATGAAATATCAAATTGAAGACTAAGCTATAAGTGAATGTTGTTGAGGACATTGAAAGCTTATTAGATGTGTGCAAGTTTAAAAGACATTCGAAGATTCTAGGATATTTAGCTCACACTGCAACTTGCAAAATATTCTCTCATCTAAGGGCTTTGTGAAGATATCTTCTAGTTGATCACCAGTCTTCACATGGTCGATGATGTTATTGCCCTTGAGAACATGATCACGAAGAAAATGATGACGAATCTAGATGTGCTAGGTCTTCGAGTGTTGTACCGGGTTGTAGGCGATCTTGATTGCACTCTCATTGTCGCAGTTTAGGGGCACATTCTTCATGTTGATGTCGTAGTCTCTAAGGGTTTGCTTCATCCATAGCAGTTGAGCATAGCAAGATCCAACAGCAATGTACTCAGCTTCGGTAGTGGAGAGTGATACACAGTTCTGCTTCTTTAAGGACCAGCAAACTAATGATCTTCCGAGGAAATGGCATGTGCCTGATGTTGACTTGCGATCCACACGGTCACCAGCATAATCAGAATCAGAATATCCAATGAGGTGAAGATTCGAGCCCTTGGGGTACCATAATCCTAGTGTTGGTGTGTGAGCTAAGTATCGAAGAATGTGTTTCATAGCCTTATGGTGTGATTCCTTCGGTTTTTCTTGAAAACGAGCACACATGCAAGCACTAAGCGTAATATCTGGCCTAGATGCACATAGGTACAATAAAGAGTCAATCATAGAGCAATATACATGTTGATCGAAATCTTTACCATTTTCGTCAGCGTAGAGGTGGCCATTGGTAGGCATAGGAAACTTGACGCGTGTGCATTCATGCATGTTGAATTTCCTCAGAACATCCTTGAGGTATTTCTCCCGAGATATGAAGATGTCATTTCGTTGTTGACGAATTTGCACACCTAAGAAGAATTCCAGCTCCCCCAACATAGACATTTGATATTCTTCACGCATCATGTAGGCAAATTCATCACTGTAACGTTTGTCAGTACAACCAAAAATAACGTCATCGACATATATTTGGCACACAAATAGTTCATTGTCATAGGATTTTGTTAAAAGAGTAGGATCAAGTGAACCAGGTTTGAAGCCTTTCTTCATGAGGAATTCCTTCAATGTATCATACCACGCCTGAGGGGCTTGCTTGAGGCCATAGAGTGCCTTTTTGAGTCTGAAGACTTTGTCTGGATGCTTCGGATCTTCAAACCATGGGGGCTGAGAAACATATACTTCTTCCTCAAGCTTACCATTGAGGAATGCACTTTTCACATCCATTTGATATAGAGTAATGTTGTGATGGTTAGCATAATCAAGTAATATTCTAATAGCTTCAAGTCTAGCAACAGGTGCAAAAGTTTCATCGAAGTCAATTCCTTCAACCTATGTGTAGCCTTGGGCTACAAGCCTTGCCTTATTCCTCACTACCCGACCATCCTCATCTTGCTTGTTTCGGTAGATCCACTTGGTGTCGATGATATTGTGCTTGCGAGGATCTGGTCATTTGACGAGTTCCCACACGTCATTTAGCTTGAACTGAAGAAGTTCATCTTGCATGGCATGAATCCACTCAGGTTCGAGGAAGGCTTCATCAACTTTTGAGGGTTCTGTGATAGACACAAACGAGGAATGCCCACAAAAGTTAACTAAATGTGAAGCTTTTTAGCGAGTGAGAGGACCTGGCGCATTGATGTCATCGAAGATTTTTTTCAAGTTCTACTTCATTTGCAATCCTCAGATGAGCTGGTTGATGCTTTGATTGCGATGAGGAATTTGATCTGTATCATTTTCCTTAGGTGCACCAGTTTGAATTTCCTCAGTGTTGGGGACGACTTCTTCAACAAGGAGTTGTTCCTTAGTAGGAATGATATCTTCAGTTGCCTTGAGCTTGATGGCTTCCTCAGGAGGTAATTTATCTGACACAGGAGGCAATTGCTCTCTTTGCGAGCCATTAGTTTCATCGAACCGCACATCTACATTTTCAACAACCTTGTTGTGATAGGTGTTGAAGACTCTGTAGGTGTGTGAATCCTTTCTGTAATCAAGCATAAAACCCTCATGTGCTTTAGGTGTAAACTTTGAGCTATCGTGAGGATCTCTAATCCAGCATTTTGCACCGAAGACTTTGAAATAACTTACATTGGGTTTCTTGTCAGTGAGGAGTTCATATGAGGTTTTCTTGAGGAATTTGTGAAGATATGCCCTATTGATGATGTGGCAAGGAGTGTTGATTGCTTCAGGCCAGAAACGACGAGGAGTCTGATATTCTTCAAGCATAGTCCCTTCCATTTCAACCAGAGTCATGTTCTTGCGTTCAACGACGCCATTCTGTTGAGGAGTATAAGGAGCAGATAATTCATGAGAAATACCAAGTTCATCAAGATAATCATCAAGACCAGTGTTTTTGAATTCTGTCCCATTATCACTCCTGATGTGTTTGATCTTGACATAGAAGTTCTTCGAGGCCCTTGAGGAAAATCGTTTGAAGACTTCCTCCACTTCATTTTATATAGAATGATGTGTACCCAACTATAGCGAGAATAGTCATTAACGATGACAAAGCCATATAAGGATGCTACATTGGTTAGAGTAGCGTAATGAGTAGGTCCAAACAGATCCATGTGAAGCAATTCCAACGGGCGAGTAGTAGTCATGATAATCCTCGAGGGATGTTTGGATCTGGTTATTTTTCCAGACTCACAAGCACCGCAGAGATGGTTCTTGAGGAATTTGACTGATTCGATGCCAATGACATGCTTCTTCTTCGCCAGCGTGTGTAAATTCCTCATGCCTGCATGACCCAGTCATCGATGCCTTAGCCAGCCTTCTGAGGTTTTTGCTAACAAGCATGTGGCTGGTTGAGGACCTGTGGAAAAATCAACAATGTACAAATCTCCTCTCCTAAAGCCTTCGAAGACTTTGGATTTGTAAGATTCCATGATGACTACGCATCTGTATTTTTCAAAGATAACAACCATATCAAGATCACAAAGCATTGAGACTGACATGAGGTTAAACCCAAGGGATTAGACAAGCATGACTTTGTCCATGTGTCTGTCCTTCGAGATAGCCACTTTGCCAAGTCCCAATACCTTGCTTTTACCTTTATCAACATAAGTGATTTGCTTCAGTGGTGATGGAGTCAGTGGCATATTCATCAACAAGCTTTTATCACCAGTCATGTTCGTGATCGAGATCGTCGGGCTAAATCCAATTTACTCCGAACCATGTGGCCTCATACATCATTGATACTCAATTAAGGTTACCTAGTTACGCTGAATCTCGGTCCAATAAGAAATTTTACTCGTTACTCCAAGTCTTTAGGGTAAAATCATCAAACCATATCAACTACTTGATAGAGTCAATTATACCACCAAAAATTATTGCTCATGATCATATTCATCCTACTGAATCTAAACTTACTCCACGAATATGTAGGTTATGCTACTTATCAACTTATTCCATCAAGTTCACCTACCTTTATAAGGGTCTTACGATCCACTAAGATAATCTAGCTACATCCTCGAGACACCGATCATCATCACAACAAACCATAGTCTAATATTCTTATATCCGAGAACGATCTTTCTTATGGCATCGGGGTTTTGGTGCTAGCTTAAGATTCATGAATACTTGTTCACCATAATAACTTGTTCCACAAAGAACCTAGTGCTAAGCAGGGTTTATTGGAGATTAATAGGTGCTCTGGCAAATTTGTGTATTTAATACATGTCCAGAAGTTTGAGCTGGGGAAGCTTGTCAGGGTTTAGGTTGGTCTAGGGAGAGGTGTAACGACCAAGACACTGTACATTCCTTATTTGGGGGCGAGGCCTCAAAAGGGGAAAGGGTCGCATCTAAGCCTATCGCAAGTAGGATAACATTGCCATTACATAAACAAAGAGATGAGTATACGATTTGGCTTACACTCGCCACATCCTAGATTAAATCCACAAAAGCATTCAATATTCATACATAAAACAGGGTCTGACTACGGACAAGATAAACGGCAAAATCATGCTATCCCATCTTGCTAGTCCCACGATCACGACCATGTGCCTCTAGTCCTCGGGATTAGTCACATACAACATGCCACTGTCTTCATCGAACTCCCACCTCAGCTGGTTATCATCAGGGCTCCTGCATCAGGGGTACCTGTACGAGTGGGTGTTTGTAGTAAACTGTGAGCCACTAGGACTCAACAATCTTACGACCTTGGTATCGAGTCTAACTAAGTTAAATGGGTGAGGTAGGTTAAGTGTTTGAGTTTGCAGCATCCTAAGCATATATGGTGGCTATCTTACGAAGAACATAAATTAAATACGGTGGTCTACGCAAGGCGGTCGAAGACAAGATTGATCACTAAGTGATCTTGGACTCCTACTTACGTCATTTATAACCCCATTGTGTTCTCAATCAGAGAAGGACCTCTGAAGGAAACAGTCACGGTTACGCACTAAGTTGGCAAGTTTTATTTGAATTACTTTAAGTTATCTAGAACCGGATGTTAACAAAATATCCATGTTTGCCACATAACCGCGGGCATGGCTTTCCGAAAGATTAAACCCTGCAGGGGTGCTCCAACTAGTCCATCACAAATTACCACAAGCCGCATAATAATCCTCTACCACGAAACTCGTGAACTCGTTGGATTCCTTAGAGGAAAACCTCAACTCTGAGAAAACCCAAAGTCTCACTGGAATTCCAATGCGCAAGATATATCGCTAAGGTAAGACAAGTCCGGCAAGACCTCCCGACGTGTTGAAGAACCCAATAGGAACCGCGTATCTCGTTCTGAGGAGACGACGGATGAGCAGTACATAAAGTGGCCGGATATAAATCCCCCGAGTTGCCCCGGGTGGCCCCCGCAAGTGGCTCTAGTTTGGACCAACACTCATGAGAAGCACTGGCCCGGGGGTTGATTAAATTCCTCGGGGTAGCTATTCCCTATGCTTTTTATTATTAGGTTATCAGCAAATTAAAACCAAAGTTGGGGAATAACCTAATAATAAAATAGCATAGGGAATAGCTATTCCCTATACCAGACAAGTCTTAACTCCCGGGCCAGTGCTTCTCATGAGTGTTGGTCCAAACTAGAGCCACTTGCGGGGGCCACCCGGGGCAACTCGGGAACCGAGTGCTAAGCATGCATGCACTACCTCTAACCATGCACATGGACCCCCTACACCGATAAAACTATTGCCACCTCACCACTAGGGGACTTTCTATAGAAATGCTCAAGACTAAAAACCAGCACCAGCATTGGATTCCTTGGGATTTTCTAGCCCAAATCCATCTATCATACTGCCCATGTTGCATTTAGAAAAACACCACAAACAATGAAAGAAAAACTAGCACATATCAAACTACAACAATATTCAAAACAGGGCTATTCTTGGGCCTGCCCAATGTAGCAAGTCCATATATGGACATTTCCATAAATGGAAATATTCCTACTTAACACAAAGAAATACACAAACAATAAAAAATAACAGGAAATATATGATAAGGGGGGACCCACCTGGTAGTGGCCAGGGCCCCCTCACTTGATGACATGTGGGCACTTGTGGCCCACTGTCAGCCACACACTCACACACAATACTCAACACAACACACACACACACTGGAAATACCTCGACAAAAATAGGTGCAGGGGGATTCGAACACTGCATCTCACACACACGCGGACACACCCACTACCACTACACTACGACGCCAGATTTGGTTAGATTAAATCCACAAAAGCATTCAATATTCATACATAAAACAGGGTCTGACTACGGACAAGATAAACGGCAAAATCATACTATCCCATCTTGCTAGTCCCACGATCACGACCATGTGCCTCTAGTCCTCGGGATTAGTCACATACAACATGCCACTGTCTTCATCGAACTTCCACCTCAGCTGGTTATCATCGGGGCTCCTGCATCAGGGGTACCTGTACGAGTGGGTGTTTGTAGTAAACTGTGAGCCACTAGGACTCAACAATCTTACGACCTTGGTATCGAGTCTAACTAAGTTAAATGGGTGAGGTAGGTTAAGTGTTTGAGTTTGCAGCATCCTAAGCATATATGATGGCTATCTTACGAAGAACATAAATTAAATACGGTGGTCTACGCAAGGCGGTCGAAGACAAGATTGATCACTAAGTGATCTTGGACTCCTACTTACGTCATTTATAACCCCACTGTGTTCTCAATCAGAGAAGGACCTCTGAAGGAAACAGTCACGGTTACGCACTCAGTTGGCAAGTTTTATTTGAATTACTTTAAGTTATCTAGAACCGGATGTTAACAAAATATCCATGTTTGCCACATAACCGCGGGCATGGCTTTCCGAAAGATTAAACCCTGCAGGGGTGCTCCAACTAGTCCATCACAAATTACCACAAGCCGCATAATAATCCTCTACCACGAAACTCGTGAACTCGTTGGATTCCTTAGAGGAAAACCTCAACTCTGAGAAAACCCAAAGTCTCACTGGAATTCCAATGCGCAAGATATATCGCTAAGGTAAGACAAGTCCGGCAAGACCTCCCGACGTGTTGAAGAACCCAATAGGAACCGCGTATCTCGTTCTGAGGAGACGATGGATGAGCAGTACATAAAGTGGCCGGATATAAATCCCCCGAGTTGCCCCGGGTGGCCCCCGCAAGTGGCTCTAGTTTGGACCAACACTCATGAGAAGCACTGGCCCGGGGGTTGATTAAATTCCTCGGGGTAGCTATTCCCTATGCTTTTTATTATTAGGTTATTAGCAAATTAAAACCAAAGTTGGGGAATAACCTAATAATAAAAAAGCATAGGGAATAGCTATTCCCTATACCAGACAAGTCTTAACTCCTGGGCCAGTGCTTCTCATGAGTGTTGGTCCAAACTAGAGCCACTTGCGGGGGCCACCCGGGGCAACTCGGGAACCGAGTGCTAAGCATGCATGCACTACCTCTAACCATGCACATGGACCCCCTACACCGATAAAACTATTGCCACCTCACCACTAGGGGACTTTCTATAGAAATGCTCAAGACTAAAAACCAGCACCAGCATTGGATTTCTTGGGATTTTCTAGCCCAAATCCATCTATCATACTGCCCATGTTGCATTTAGAAAAACACCACAAACAATGAAAGAAAAACTAGCACATATCAAACTACAACAATATTCAAAACAGGGCTATTCTTGGGCCTGCCCAATGTAGCAAGTCCATATATGGACATTTCCATAAATGGAAATATTCCTACTTAACACAAAGAAATATACAAAAAATAAAAAATAACAGGAAATATATGATAAGGGGGGACCCACCTGGTAGTGGCCAGGGCCCCCTCATTTGATGACATGTGGGCACTTGTGGCCCACTGTCAGCCACACACTCACACACAATACTCAACACAACACACACACACACTGGAAATACCTCGACAAAAATAGGTGCAGGGGGATTCGAACACTACATCTCACACACACGCGGACACACCCACTACCACTACACTACGACGCCAGATTTGGTTAGATTAAATCCACAAAAGCATTCAATATTCATACATAAAACAGGGTCTGACTACGGACAAGATAAACGGCAAAATCATACTATCCCATCTTGCTAGTCCCACGATCACGACCATGTGCCTCTAGTCCTCGGGATTAGTCACATACAACATGCCACTGTCTTCATCGAACTCCCACCTCAGCTGGTTATCATCGGGGCTCCTGCATCAGGGGTACCTGTACGAGTGGGTGTTTGTAGTAAACTGTGAGCCACTAGGACTCAACAATCTTACGACCTTGGTATCGAGTCTAACTAAGTTAAATGGGTGAGGTAGGTTAAGTGTTTGAGTTTGCAGCATCCTAAGCATATATGGTGGCTATCTTACGAAGAACATAAATTAAATACGGTGGTCTACGCAAGGCGGTCGAAGACAAGATTGATCACTAAGTGATCTTGGACTCCTACTTACGTCATTTATAACCCCACTGTGTTCTCAATCAGAGAAGGACCTCCGAAGGAAACAGTCACGGTTACGCACTCAGTTGGCAAGTTTTATTTGAATTACTTTAAGTTATCTAGAACCGGATGTTAACAAAATATCCATGTTTGCCACATAACCGCGGGCATGGCTTTCCGAAAGATTAAACCCTGCAGGGGTGCTCCAACTAGTCCATCACAAATTACCACAAGCCGCATAATAATCCTCTACCACGAAACTCGTGAACTCGTTGGATTCCTTAGAGGAAAACCTCAACTCTGAGAAAACCCAAAGTCTCACTGGAATTCCAATGCGCAAGATATATCGCTAAGGTAAGACAAGTCCGGCAAGACCTCCCGACGTGTTGAAGAACCCAATAGGAACCGCGTATCTCGTTCTGAGGAGACGACGGATGAGCAGTACATAATGTGGCCGGATATAAATCCCCCGAGTTGCCCCGGGTGGCCCCCGCAAGTGGCTCTAGTTTGGACCAACACTCATGAGAAGCACTGGCCCGGGGGTTGATTAAATTCCTCGGGGTAGCTATTCCCTATGCTTTTTATTATTAGGTTATTAGCAAATTAAAACCAAAGTTGGGGAATAACCTAATAATAAAATAGCATAGGGAATAGCTATTCCCTATACCAGACAAGTCTTAACTCCCGGGCCAGTGCTTCTCATGAGTGTTGGTCCAAACTAGAGCCACTTGCGGGGGCCACCCGGGGCAACTCGGGAACCGAGTGCTAAGCATGCATGCACTACCTCTAACCATGCACATGGACCCCCCTACACCGATAAAACTATTGCCACCTCACCACTAGGGGACTTTCTATAGAAATGCTCAAGACTAAAAACCAGCACGAGCATTGGATTCCTTGGGATTTTCTAGCCCAAATCCATCTATCATACTGCCCATGTTGCATTTAGAAAAACACCACAAACAATGAAAGAAAAACTAGCACATATCAAACTACAACAATATTCAAAACAGGGCTATTCTTGGGCCTGCCCAATGTAGCAAGTCCATATATGGACATTTCCATAAATGGAAATATTCCTACTTAACACAAAGAAATACACAAACAAAAAAAAATAACAGGAAATATATGATAAGGGGGGACCCACCTGGTAGTGGCCAGGGCCCCCTCACTTGATGACATGTGGGCACTTGTGGCCCACTGTCAGCCACACACTCACACACAATACTCAACACAACACACACACACACTGGAAATACCTCGACAAAAATAGGTGCAGGGGGATTCGAACACTGCATCTCACACACACGCGGACACACCCACTACCACTACACTACGACGCCAGATTTGGTTAGATTAAATCCACAAAAGCATTCAATATTCATACATAAAACAGGGTCTGACTACGGACAAGATAAACGGCAAAATCATACTATCCCATCTTGCTAGTCCCACGATCACGACCATGTGCCTCTAGTCCTCGGGATTAGTCACATACAACATGCCACTGTCTTCATCGAACTCCCACCTCAGCTGGTTATCATCGGGGCTCCTACATCAGGGGTACCTGTACGAGTGGGTGTTTGTAGTAAACTGTGAGCCACTAGGACTCAACAATCTTACGACCTTGGTATCGAGTCTAACTAAGTTAAATGGGTGAGGTAGGTTAAGTGTTTGAGTTTGCAGCATCCTAAGCATATATGATGGCTATCTTACGAAGAACATAAATTAAATACGGTGGTCTACGCAAGGCGGTCGAAGACAAGATTGATCACTAAGTGATCTTGGACTCCTACTTACGTCATTTATAACCCCACTGTGTTCTCAATCAGAGAAGGACCTCTGAAGGAAACAGTCACGGTTACGCACTCAGTTGGCAAGTTTTATTTGAATTACTTTAAGTTATCTAGAACCGGATGTTAACAAAATATCCATGTTTGCCACATAACCGCGGGCATGGCTTTCCGAAAGATTAAACCCTGCAGGGGTGCTCCAACTAGTCCATCACAAATTACCACAAGCCGCATAATAATCCTCTACCACGAAACTCGTGAACTCGTTGGATTCCTTAGAGGAAAACCTCAACTCTGAGAAAACCCAAAGTCTCACTGGAATTCCAATGCGCAAGATATATCGCTAAGGTAAGACAAGTCCGGCAAGACCTCCCGACGTGTTGAAGAACCCAATAGGAACCGCGTATCTCGTTCTGAGGAGACGACGGATGAGCAGTACATAAAGTGGCCGGATATAAATCCCCCGAGTTGCCCCGGGTGGCCCCCGCAAGTGGCTCTAGTTTGGACCAACACTCATGAGAAGCACTGGCCCGGGGGTTGATTAAATTCCTCGGGGTAGCTATTCCCTATGCTTTTTATTATTAGGTTATTAGCAAATTAAAACCAAAGTTGGGGAATAACCTAATAATAAAATAGCATAGGGAATAGCTATTCCCTATACCAGACAAGTCTTAACTCCCGGGCCAGTGCTTCTCATGAGTGTTGGTCCAAACTAGAGCCACTTGCGGGGGCCACCCGGGGCAACTCGGGAACCGAGTGCTAAGCATGCATGCACTACCTCTAACCATGCACATGGACCCCCCTACACCGATAAAACTATTGCCACCTCACCACTAGGGGACTTTCTATAGAAATGCTCAAGACTAAAAACCAGCACGAGCATTGGATTCCTTGGGATTTTCTAGCCCAAATCCATCTATCATACTGCCCATGTTGCATTTAGAAAAACACCACAAACAATGAAAGAAAAACTAGCACATATCAAACTACAACAATATTCAAAACAGGGCTATTCTTGGGCCTGCCCAATGTAGCAAGTCCATATATGGACATTTCCATAAATGGAAATATTCCTACTTAACACAAAGAAATACACAAACAAAAAAAAATAACAGGAAATATATGATAAGGGGGGACCCACCTGGTAGTGGCCAGGGCCCCCTCACTTGATGACATGTGGGCACTTGTGGCCCACTGTCAGCCACACACTCACACACAATACTCAACACAACACACACACACACTGGAAATACCTCGACAAAAATAGGTGCAGGGGGATTCGAACACTGCATCTCACACACACGCGGACACACCCACTACCACTACACTACGACGCCAGATTTGATTAGATTAAATCCACAAAAGCATTCAATATTCATACATAAAACAGGGTCTGACTACGGACAAGATAAACGGCAAAATCATACTATCCCATCTTGCTAGTCCCACGATCACGACCATGTGCCTCTAGTCCTCGGGATTAGTCACATACAACATGCCACTGTCTTCATCGAACTCCCACCTCAGCTGGTTATCATCGGGGCTCCTACATCAGGGGTACCTGTACGAGTGGGTGTTTGTAGTAAACTGTGAGCCACTAGGACTCAACAATCTTACGACCTTGGTATCGAGTCTAACTAAGTTAAATGGGTGAGGTAGGTTAAGTGTTTGAGTTTGCAGCATCCTAAGCATATATGATGGCTATCTTACGAAGAACATAAATTAAATACGGTGGTCTACGCAAGGCGGTCGAAGACAAGATTGATCACTAAGTGATCTTGGACTCCTACTTACGTCATTTATAACCCCACTGTGTTCTCAATCAGAGAAGGACCTCTGAAGGAAACAGTCACGGTTACGCACTCAGTTGGCAAGTTTTATTTGAATTACTTTAAGTTATCTAGAACCGGATGTTAACAAAATATCCATGTTTGCCACATAACCGCGGGCATGGCTTTCCGAAAGATTAAACCCTGCAGGGGTGCTCCAACTAGTCCATCACAAATTACCACAAGCCGCATAATAATCCTCTACCACGAAACTCGTGAACTCGTTGGATTCCTTAGAGGAAAACCTCAACTCTGAGAAAACCCAAAGTCTCACTGGAATTCCAATGCGCAAGATATATCGCTAAGGTAAGACAAGTCCGGCAAGACCTCCCGACGTGTTGAAGAACCCAATAGGAACCGCGTATCTCGTTCTGAGGAGACGATGGATGAGCAGTACATAAAGTGGCCGGATATAAATCCCCCGAGTTGCCCCGGGTGGCCCCCGCAAGTGGCTCTAGTTTGGACCAACACTCATGAGAAGCACTGGCCCGGGGGTTGATTAAATTCCTCGGGGTAGCTATTCCCTATGCTTTTTATTATTAGGTTATTAGCAAATTAAAACCAAAGTTGGGGAATAACCTAATAATAAAATAGCATAGGGAATAGCTATTCCCTATACCAGACAAGTCTTAACTCCTGGGCCAGTGCTTCTCATGAGTGTTGGTCCAAACTAGAGCCACTTGCGGGGGCCACCCGGGGCAACTCGGGAACCGAGTGCTAAGCATGCATGCACTACCTCTAACCATGCACATGGACCCCCTACACCGATAAAACTATTGCCACCTCACCACTAGGGGACTTTCTATAGAAATGCTCAAGACTAAAAACCAGCACCAGCATTGGATTCCTTGGGATTTTCTAGCCCAAATCCATCTATCATACTGCCCATGTTGCATTTAGAAAAACACCACAAACAATGAAAGAAAAACTAGCACATATCAAACTACAACAATATTCAAAACAGGGCTATTCTTGGGCCTGCCCAATGTAGCAAGTCCATATATGGACATTTCCATAAATGGAAATATTCCTACTTAACACAAAGAAATACACAAACAATAAAAAATAACAGGAAATATATGATAAGGGGGGACCCACCTGGTAGTGGCCAGGGCCCCCTCACTTGATGACATGTGGGCACTTGTGGCCCACTGTCAGCCACACACTCACACACAATACTCAACACAACACACACACACACTGGAAATACCTCGACAAAAATAGGTGCAGGGGGATTCGAACACTGCATCTCACACACACGCGGACACACCCACTACCACTACACTACGACGCCAGATTTGGTTAGAGAGGGGGCTCTAACCCTGTGATACTACACTGGAAATACCTCGACAAAAATAGGTGCAGGGGGATTCGAACACTGCATCTCACACACACGCGGACACACCCACTACCACTACACTACGACGCCAGATTTGGTTAGAGAGGGGGCTCTAACCCTGTGATACTACCTACCACCCCCGGCTTTAGGGGAAAACAATGCAAAGAAGGGGGCACGTCGGGGACTCGAACCCACGATTCGTTGGATGCTACCCAAAGCACTGACCACTAGACTATGCACCAAGACTTGACTGAGAGGGGGGGCTTTGCTCTTTGAGAAGCCCCTTTGCATCCGTCACCACCACGCCGGCGACCGAAACATGGGAGGACGGCATCAACGGCACAAGCTCTAATTGTCCGGGCTGGCTTCTAGTGGGGGATGCGGGAACCTTCGGGGTTCCATTTCCGTGGCTAACGGGGTGGGAGAGAGGCTGCAGCGGCGGCGCGACGGAGCTGCTGCTCCAGGCCAAGCAGACCACGACAGCGGCGACGAGCGGCTTGGCTCCCGCTACTACGTGCGTTGTGCCGAGGCAACTGGTACTCTACTGCGCGCCGAGGCTGCAACTACGCTAAGCTGCTACCGCACTACCTCTATCGCAACTGCTGTTGCTGCCAAACTGTTGTTGTTGTGCCATGCGACCGAGCAAAACCGGCGAACTACCACCTATGCGACGCGGGCGGGACAGGCACACGGGAGAGGGCGAGGAGACGACGCGGCTCACCCAGGGGCACGAAGACGAGGACGATCTGCTCGCGGGAGAGGAAGAAGAGGCGAGGCGAGGTGGCTCCGCGGTGAAGCTGCACCCGCTCCAGCGACGGTGACATGAAGACGGCGCTAGGGAGGAGGATCCGCCCTCCTAGCGACGGGAACGGGTCGGTGGAGGCTCCGGCATCTTCCCAGCCACCTTGATCTCCCTGGAAGAGCTACCGATGACGAGGGGGACGTCGGCGAGGCACTCTGCTCTCTCTCTCTGAACCTCTCTGCACTACAACAATTACCTTGCAGAGGGGGAAAGGAGGGAGAATAGGATGGCAGCAGCGGAGGAGGAACGCACGCATCCCTAGGGCACGTCGGGGCTTAAGTAGGGCGACGCTGACGGACCTCGATGTCCGTGAAGTGCCACGCGGCAGCATCTCTCTCACGCACTCACTGGCTGACGGAAAGAAGGAGAGGTAAAGAGATGGCGTCAGAAAAGAAGGAGAGGGGGATGGGCTGGCTGCGAGAAGAAAGAAGATGGGCCATGAGCCCATCCTGCTCTCTCACTCCCCTCTCATTACTAGATGGCTTCATTTTTAAATAAAAGAACACATCCAACTTTGGGATTTAAAGTTAGGGGAAAATACAAGAGTTTTCTCAAAGTAAAAATACTTTTCGAAATATAAAATGAACCTTCTATTTATAAAAATAGGTGGGACATTTTAGAGTAAAAGAAAATAAATAGATTTACTAAATCTGCCCTTGTTTTTCAATTAAAACAAAAGGAAATAATTTCAAATAAGTGTGTGTTTCCACCCACAAATCTTTCAAAGGTTTTTTTTAATAACTTGACCATTTTTTAATAGGCCAAAATAGAAACTTCAAATCTACCCTAAGTCATTTGAAAAGAAAGGGTTTTGTTTTGGTCCATGGTGCAACTAGGGTTTTTGAAGGGATCTTGTTGCACCCACACCACACATCACAAGATCAATCACAAGGACACATGCAATCAAATACACCACCAAGGTCACACCACCACACCAAGATCAAACAGGGAAGACAAAAGAATTACAAGCTATGCATGACGCATGATGCACATGAAATGACAACATCACCAAGCCTCTCATCCATCACATTGCATCACAAGGTTGCCAAACATGGAAAGGAGTTACAAGGGGGGAAGGAAAAGCCTTGGGGCTATCACATCTCTGCCACACTACAAGAGCATCTCGACCCGAGATCTATGACTAGAAGAACTCGGGGTACTCGGAACGGAGGTGGTCCTTGCGCTCCTAAGTGGCTTCTTTGTCTGAATGATGTGACCATTGCACTTTGAGGAACTTGATTGAATTACTGTGCGTCTTGCGCTCAGTATCTTCAAGTATTGCTATCAGATGATCATGGTAGGATAGGTCGGGTTGGAGGTCGATATCCTGGAGATCAACTGTGCGCTCGGGAGTCTTGAGGAATCTCCGGAGCTGAGAGACGTTAAACACATCATGCGCATTGGAGAAGTTGGAAGGAAGCTCCAACTGATATGCAAGACCGTCTCTCTTGCCAACAATTCTGAAAGGACCAACAAAGCGAGGAGCGAGCTTTCCTTTCATGACGAAGCGCTGAGTGCCTTTCACGGGAGACACTTTTAGATACACAAAATCATCAAGCTGAAAAGTCATGTCACGATGCTTGCTATCATAGTAGCTCTTCTGACGGGACTGAGCTGCTTTGAGATTATTCTGAATGACATGGCATATTTTTTCTACCTCAACAATCATATAATTCCCAAGAATCTGATGCTCAACGGTCTCTGACCAATTGAGCGGGGTACGACACTTCCTGCCATATAGAATCTCGAATGGAGCCTTGCCTGAGCTTGCTTGAAAGCTGTTGTTGTATGAGAACTCAGCAAATGGTAGGCAATCTTCCCACTTCATGCCAAAAGAAATCACATAGGCTCTGAGCATATCTTCAAGGATTTGATAAACTCTCTCAACTTGCCCACTTGTTAGAGGATGGAAAGTTGTACTGAAACGGATCTTAGTACCCATCGCAGTCTGAAAGGAATCCCAGAACTTGGAAGTAAAGATGCTTCCACGATCTGAAGAAATGAGCATAGGAATACCATGCAATGAGACTATCCTTGACGTATACAACTCTGCCAGCTAAGCTTCCAAGATAGACGCTTTGACTGGTAGAAAATGAGCAAGTTTGGTCAACTTGTCGATGACGACGAAGATGGCATCGTTGCCTTTCTTGGATTTCAGAAACCCAGTAAAAAAATCCATTTCCACATGATCGAATTTCCACTCGGGTCTAGGCAAGGGATGCAGAAGACCTGCTCGACGTTGATGCTCTTCCTTCACTCTACGACACACATCACACTCGCTCACAAACTGAACAATCTCACGTTTCATGCGAGTCCACCAGAAGGTTTGCTTCAGATCCTGATACATTTTGGAGCTTCTTGGATGTATCGAGAGAAGGGAATTACGGGCTTCATCCATGGTAACTTTCCTGAGCTCTCCTTTTGGAATGACAAGGTGGTCCTGGAAGAACAAAGTATCCCTCTCATCAACACGAAAGCACTTATATTGACGAACGCTCTTTGCCAAGCCAATCTTATCTTTCTTCACCATCACATCAAGAAGTTGAGCTTGTCGGACTTGATCTTCCAGGGTATGAGAAATCTGGAGATTAGCAAGAAATCCCTAAGGTATTAACTGAAGGTTCAGCTTCCTGAAAGATTCACAAAGATCAGGCTGGAGAGGCTTAAGAATGAGACTGTTGCAGTAAGCCTTTTTGCTCAAAGCATATGCAATGACATTTGCTTTTCCTGGAATGTAGTCAACACTCGGATTATAATCTTGGATCATTTCCACCCAACGAGTTTGCCGAAGATTGAGACTAGGCTGGGTGAAGATGTATTTGAGACTCTTGTGATCAGTGTAGACCTCAACTTGTCTGCCCAACAAGAGGTGTCTCCAAGTCATGAGAGCATGTTCCACTGCCGCCAACTCAATATCATGAGTGGGGTAATTCTTCTCACTTGGCTTCAACTGCCTCGAGGTATAAGCTACCAATTTCTTCTCTGGAATTAGAACTACACCAAGAACATGAAGAGAGGCATCACGGAACACTTGATAAGGCTTGGAATCATCAGGAGGAGTCAAGACTAGAGTAGAAGTGAGCTTCTCTTTGAGTGTGTAGAAGGCCAAATGACACTCTGGAGACTAGACAAAATTCACACTCTTCTGAAGAAGGCTGGACAGAGGCTTAGCAATCTTGGAGAAGTTAGCAATGAACCTTCTGCAATAGCTTGCAAGCCTGAGAAATCTTCAAAGCTGCTTCACATTCTGACGAGGTTCCCACTCAAGACAATGGCCTGGACCTTCGACGGATCAACTTCGATGCCCTCGGCAGAGATAATGTGCCCAAGGTACACAACTTCCTTCAACCAGAACTCACATTTGGAAAACTTAGCATATAACTTATGCTCTCTTAGTTTATCAAGCACAAGCCGGAGATGTTCTTCTTGCTCTTCCTCAGTCTCAGACAACATCATAATGTCATCAATATACATCAAGACAAATTCATTCTTGAATGGGGAGAAGATATAATTCATCATCCGACAGAAGGTCGGTGGAGCATTGGAGAGACCAAAAGACATCACTGTGTACTCATAAGAGCCAAAGCTTGTCTTAAAAACAGTCTTGGGAATGTCTTCTTCATGAATGAGAATCCGATGATAGCCCATCCTGCGATCAAGCTCAGAAAAAATCTTGCCCCCTTTCAATTGCTCAAACAATTCATTCATGTTGGGAAGTGGATACTTGTTTCTGATTGTCTTCTTATTCAATGGACGGTAATCGACACAGAGTCGGTCCGTTCCATCCTTCTTCTTGACAAAAAGAACTCCTGAACCCCAAGGAGATGAGCTTGGTCTAATCATACCAAAATGCTCTTGCTCATCAAGCTGCTTCTTCAACTCTTTCAGCTCTTATGGACCCAGTTTATACGGCCACTTGCGCACTGGTTCAGTTCCCGGTTCAAGCTCAATTACAAACTCAACTGCCTAGTGCGGAGGCATTCCTGGCAGTTCTTCCTAAAAGACATCTTCATACTCACAGACCACTGGGATTTGAGAAATTGGAGAAATCTCACCATTCTCATTCAAGGAAAATAGACGGATCGTGTTATCGCGCGCAGCAAAGATAATCACGTCCTCCGAAGGATGAGTGAACTTGACTTGTTTTGCTTGACAATCAAGAAATTCTGTGTTCATAGCCAGCCAATCCATCCCAAGGATCAGATCAATATCAGATTTGTCAAGGACAATTGGAGAAGCCGCAACGGAATAGTCGCCCATCTTGACAGAAGCATTAGTTACAAACACCCGAGAAGTCATTTGCATGCCCGGAGAAATGATTTTCCAAGGCTTAGGAGTTCCCTCCGTCACTAGATCATGCTTAGCAACAAAAGGCCTTGAAATGAAAGAATGCGATGCACCGGAATCAAATAAAACCTTTGCAGGAATATCATTAACTGAGAGATTACCCATGATCACATTTGAGGAGTTTTCTGCTTCTGCTACATTCACCAAATTGACTCTCGCAGACTTGGGATTGAACTTCACCATTGCATTGCCTGGAGGCTTGACTGGAGGAGGAGGTGGAAGACACTGCTGAGTGGTGCACTTGTTAGAGTTGTGACCCTTCTGACCGTTTCCCCTTTTGAGGCATCGCCCCCAAATAAGGAAAGTATTGCCTCTTGGTCGTTACCAGTTGGTAATCAGAGCCTTACGACCATAGGAGCCTTTGTGTGATCGAACTTGGCCGAGTCGAGTCTAGCAAAAACTATTTTGAGTCTTAGTTATATCGGAGAGTAGGTTTCTTTTTTCTCCTCTTCTATGCTCTGGTGAGGTTCACGACTTAGGAAATTTTAATTCTACTCGTCTTCTCGCTCAATTTTTTTAGGATCACGCGGATATTTTTTGAATCTATATGATACCGATGTGACGGAGTTGTGTCTTGGCGCCTCCTGCTATGTTGATGTTATTCCGGGGAGTTGAGCTCCAGGGAATTCTTGAGCACATCATTATCATTCAGATTTCTTAGTATCTCAGGACGAAGGATGTTCGAAATTGCTTCAATACTAGTAGTGGTGAGAGGAGTCTGGCTTCCCTAGTACTGGTGCAGATAGGTCCGGATGTATCGCCATACTTATTATCATTGTGATTATGAGGATCTGAGATAGATGAAGTTATGAGATTCTGGTTATGTGTTGACGGATGTGATACACTGGACGGGTTAGTATAGGATTTGAGTGACAAGTTACTCCTTGTATCCGTGGACCAGATTGCATGACCAAAAAATTCGGGAGTTCTTAGTTACTTATAGGACAATCTTCCAACAAATGCATGATGTGAGGTTGGGACTCGAGATTCAGTGGATTCCTTTGTTCACGGTCATCTTACATTGGTTCTCGTTATGTCTTAAGGACTCCTTGTAGCTTGCTATGACTCGGGGATGCTTCGTATGTCGTGTGCACTGCCTTGTACATGATGGCTACTGTAGGATCGAGCCCGTGCGATCATATCCACGAAAATATCGGATGGAATCTCTGTCATACATTTGTTCCGAGCAATCCTAGCTCATACTTGGTTGTCGGCAATAACTATGAGGAAGCATTCTTATTAATTATTGTTTGAATGCAATTGCTAAGTACTCTTCTTCACATATTTATGTATGTTGATTCAGCTTAGTCTTTGAATTTTAATCCGGTCTAATGTGTTGTCCGTCTCCAGGATGGCTACACCAATCGCGAGAATCTGGGTCGTGAGAGTGCTGATCCTCCACGAACCCCTCCTCCGCCGCCGCCTCCTCCTCTAGAGGCATGGCAAGCGGTGATGGCTGCAACCAATGCAAATACTCAGATTTTACTTCAGTTGTTGCAAGAGAGGAACAATCAGCAGCACGACAATTTGAATCAATTTGCAACTCTGAATCAATTCCTAGCGAACCAACCGAAGTCCTTCACTTCCTGTGACTAGCCATTTGATGCAGATGACTGGGTTAGTGACATGAACAAGCACTTTGAGTGCAGTAATGTGCGACGAGAGGACTTCGTCAAGCTTGCAACTTTTAAGCTCAAGGGTCAGGCAGCAGAATGGTGGCAACAGTTGAAGGACTCCAGAGGCGTCAGAATGATTAGCTGGGATTTTAGGGCTCACTATATTCCAGCTAGATTCGTGGAAGAGATACGTGAGAAGTTCAGACGCTTGAAGCAAGGAGGATCATTTGTGTACAAGTACAATGTCGAGTTCCACGAGCTGGCTCGTTATGCTAAACATGACACCCCAGATCAAAAGAGCAAGATTTATCAGTTCAGAGGTGGTCTGAAGGAAGACTTGTAGTTGGCCCTTGCCTTCCACGATCCCGGTGAGTTCGATAAGTTCGATAAGTTCTACAACTTGGCTCTCAGGGCTGAAGCGGCTTTGCTCAATGTGGAGAAGTCAAGGAAGCATTTCAGAGATTCCAGTTCCTCGTCCTCAACTCACGTGGTTCAGAAGCAGCAGAAATATTGGGTGTCTCCTTCTCCTCGGCAGTTGCAGCAGTTCAAGCAGTCAGGTGGTCGTGGTTCTTCCCACCCACCCAACCCAGCCTTCTAGCAGAGGTTTCACAAATATAAAATGAACCTCCTATTTATAAAAATAGGTGGAACATTTTAGGGTAAAAGAAAATAAATAGAATTACTAAATTTGCCCCTGTTTTTCAATTAAAACAAAAGGAAATACTTTCATATAAGTGAGTGTTGCCACCCACAAATCTTTGAAAGGTTTTTATTAATATCTTGAACAGTTTGAAATGGGCCAAAATATAAACTTCAAATCTGCCCTAAGTCATTTGAAAAGAAAGGTTTTTTTGGGTCCATGGTGCAACTAGGGTTTTTGAAGGGATCTTATTACACCCACACCACACATCACAAGATCAATCACAAGGGCACATGCAATCACATAGACCACCAAGTTGACACCACCACACCAAGATCAAACAAGGAACACAAAAGAATTAAAAGCTATGCATGATGCATGATGCACATGAAATGATAACATCACCAAGTGTCTCATCCATCACATTGCATCACAAGGTTGCCAAACATGGAAAGGAGTTACAAGGGGGGAAGGAAACGTATTAGGTCTGTCACAAGGGGTTTCCAATATCGAGTTGAAGTTTGTCTCTTACAGACCGCGTCTGGTTGAACACGTTATAGTCAGTGCCTTCAGTGTCAGTCGTCGGTCGAAGTGGATCCCTGGTGCGTCTTGCCTTGCTGGTCTTTAGTTGCCGAGAAAGGTGAGAGAGGGATAGCAGTATAGAGACGAGTGCTTTAGGGGGCGGTATAGTGGAAGTCCAATCAAACAAGTGCCTAAAGTCAATTCAAACTTGAAGATACAAGATGTGATATATTCGCGTACTCGTTGCCTGAGGCAAAAGCGAGACTTCTATCAAAGGACAATCAATCAAACAAACAACACACAACATGGTCCCATTCGAACCATTTTACGGACTCGACTTCGTATAGGGGATTCATGATTCATCCTACCCTAGGGGTTCTTGGACTCAACGGTCCTACTTGCTTTGTGTCTCGAGGAGGGTCCGCTCAGTCTTCTGGTCTTCTCATGGTGTTGCCACGCCTCTTGTGGTTGCTTGCCGAAGCGACTCGGGTTGAGCTCAAAAGAATTCTTTATGACTTCATGCCTGGTGAGCTGCCGACGAGGGTGGTTCTTCATGGTTGTCGTTGACAGGGTCTTCTGTTGTCTTTCTAACCTTGCCATTGTCTTCTTGCCTTCCAAGGCATCCAGAGTTCCAAGTGGACAACTTTTATGCAACGAAATTGGCAAGGCATGATAGATTTTGGACCTGTCTATCAAGCTGATAATATCGACACCTAGAGCGGGGGATGAAGAGAACCGTTTTCCTGCTCACTAGAGTGAGTTGGACCAATGGCTAGGTACTCATCCACGGGTGGTGGCCGACACAACATTGATAATGACATGGTTGCTCTATCAACAATGCATATAATGGTCTTGCATATGTTATTTCATGATTATCGTAGGTGTAGGTTGCATCACTCCGGAACAACGTCGAGGGTGTCGCCTTATTCTAGGTCTCGTGTCCTTGTCCCTCATGGAGGTACTTCTATTGGTATCGTCCGATCGTAGCGTTGCCATCCTTGCCTTCCAAGTACGTGGGTGATTGCTCGTAAAGGTTGCTTCCTTCCAACTTACCCACAATGATTTTAAGTAATCAGGTGATCTGAGGGCATAAGGGTGCTACCGGCCATTTGCAGGTTTTGAAAAAGTGGACGAGGAGTGTCAAGAGAATAGGGATGGAAATCCGAAGGTAAACCCTTGCTTCCTTTGAAGATTTAGGAGAGGTGAGTAATATACAAGTTTGCAAGTACTTTTGAAGGGCCTAGAAAACAGTTTTCCCTAACTAACGTCTGTGCTAACTAAGGGCTTCCTACAACCTGGATGGCTCTGATACCAGCTCTGTGGGGACCCCGACTTACGAGTCGAGATCACCAAATGAACGTGCTCAGTGATCCCAGAGATCAATGCTCATCAAACACACGGAAACTAAATAACAATAGTCTTACATTCATACATACCATTTGATACAATAAATGACCATCGTGGTCAAGTCTTACATATATAGGGCCTTGAATGCCAACATACCAAACTTGACCAATAGCGGACATACTGGTCGAAAGCGTGAACCCATGCCACCAGCCTTAACCTACATGCATTCTGACTAGGAAGCGTCCTAGCTCACAGGAACATCACCAAGGTACTCTTCACCATTTCCTATTCTCTTATACCTGTTCAATGAAGTACTCGGTGACAAGCCAATGAGTACTTTGAATGTACTCCCAAACAGCCATGATGTGGAACAAGGTAATAAAGGAACATTAACTAGCATAAGAACGCAACCTTTGCGGAAAGCAGGTTTTTCTTTAATTGCAATAAAATGGTCAAGTGTAGGTATAATCATGCATCACAAGGTAGATGGTAATCACAAGAACAGGTTACAAATATTGACATATCTGCCGAGGGCTGAACACCTCAGGTTCACCCTATATGCTAAGTCACCGGACTTGACAATCTCATCTTTCTCAATCACACACACACACTTGGTTTATGCGGAAACGACTGGACATAGTTTAAGCAGGATTACCCAACTGTCCTTGACCGTGGACATGACTATTCGAATAGTTTCACACTCTGCAGAGGTTTACGCTAGACCCACGAGATCCGGGAAACTTCTGTGTCATCCACGACTCGCGGTATATAACATACCCGAGGTAAGTACCCGATCATTGCCTTTCCCCTGACAACACTAGACAAAGAGTCCATTCGATTGGTACCCAACCCACATGATGTATGTCTTATGAGCACCAACTCTAGACCGTATCATCCATGCAGGGACCAACGGTGTGCCTAGAACACGTAAAAACGACATAGTCGACCTAACTGGTATGCCCCTATCATGAGAGTGACCATATCACTCCCGCCACTAGTAATGCGGGCTCTTTTCTAGCACCGACCAAAGTAATCAACACAGCCACATCCCATAAAGGGGTATCATGGTCGCACATGTAAGGTTGGGACGGTTGACACATCATAAATCTAATCCCATTTCAGATACCACTCACACAAAACCGTTCCAGTACACCACTTCTTTCTCAAGTGGTCATCCAGCTCAACACCATCACCGTCGGGCATTAGTGGCACCCAACTGGGTTTTCGTAAAACCTTTGGTTTTATCTTTGTGTTACAATCATCATGCATATGCTCGTCCTATGCGTAGCACTACTACTACGTGTCAACTTTTATCAGCGTGACCCTCATAGATGGTAGGGTCATGCTCAATGCAAGTGCTCTAGAGGAGCCATCGGAAACACCCTACCGATGGGTTACCGACTAATTCATGATCATATGCCTCGGAGTAAAGTATTCAACATGGCATGCATAAAAATGTTTTCTCAGACATGGTCAAAGGGCTGCTTGCCTTTGCTCACATAAGTCCTTGGGGTCTTCGAGGTCTAACGCTCCAACTCCGAGTACTCCGCCTACTCCGTCAACTATCGTCCGAAACAATCACAGTAAGCCACACATCAAGCAGAAACAAAATTGCTATCTAAATAGCAGTTTTTTTGGACATCTCTGGTCATAAGAAAAATACCTGAAGCTTGCTCTAGGAGATTTGGATCATCAGAGATTTTTGAATGGAGGAAAAGAGGAATAGGTGATCCTATAAGAAGTCTACAGAAAACATTATGCTAAAAATGTGTGGACGCACTCATTTAATAGAGCATGAATTTATAAACATTTAGGAAGTTGTTTCCCTAGATTTGGAGTTGATATGAATTTCCTAAGGATTTTCCAACATGGAAAAAACAGCAAAAAAGGGCTATTTACTTGATGCAACAAAAACATTGCAGATAAAAAAATGTTCACATAGGCTAGGAAATTAGAGAATGATTTAATATGTCTCTGGAAATTGGAATCACTCCATTTGGAGCTGACTTGAGCCTTCTAGGATTTTTGCAAGGTGGGGCTAGAAATATTCAAATATGCATTTGAATATTAATACTACATAAAAGGTATTTGGAAAAATGTGCAATGAACCTCCTTGGATAGATCTTGATTTTAGGAACCTATAGAAATTTGAATCAACAAAACTAGATATCATATGAATATTCTATGGATTATTTAATTAACGAAGTAAAATAAAAAGGCAAAAAAGTACCCAAGCGGGCCTCAGCCTCACGCTGAGTGCAATTTAGCGCTGCGGCGCATTGGGTCGGCCCATTTGCATGGCTGCGAGGGTGCGACACCGTTGGCGCACTAGAGGGAAGGCGCTTCCAGCTTGGAGATGTGCAAAACTCTGGGGGCGCCTTTAGTAGATTTGGGGGCCCGGCCGGTGGAAGGCTGACGTTGGGGCCCAGCCTGTCGGGCCCTTCCCCTCCCTCCCGCCCGAACAGGAAGCATAGAGGGAGAACCCGTCGCCGGTGGCCCACGCTGCCGGCCACCATTCCCCGCGGTCCGGCCGCTGTAGGGCTCGGGGACGCGAGGTGTGCCCTGCTGGGTGTCCCAATGTGGCCGGGGAAGGCCAGCGCAGCGCTTGCTAATGGGCCCGCGGAGGAGGTCGCAACCGCCACTGACCACGAGCGCTCGGCGCCCTGAGATGTACCCGGATGAGGGAAGTGGCCTCGCGTCGGCCAGGAGTGTTCCCTGTAGAGGCTAGGGGCGAGGGGAAACTCGGCCCTGTCCGAATTTGGGACGGACGCTGCCGGCATGCTTCAGCCATGGGAGGAGGGACAGTGCTCAGGGGCTGCCGTGGGTTGGTTTGGGGGGGGGGTTGTGGTAGAGGGTGAGTAGGTGGGAGGCAACAGGGGATCGAGGGAGGCCCTAAATTGAGGGGGCCCAGCGGAGAAACTCGTGGGCTCTCGGGTGTGCTCTGGGCACGGGGGCCATGCGTGCCAGAGCCATCATGGCCGCTTGCTGGCATCAGGGAGGTGCAGGACTGGTCAAAGGGAGGTGCCCTGGCGCTTTGGGACAAACTTCCACGACTAAACATGGCCTGCTGAGTGAAGACAAGGTGCATAGCACCATTTCTGCACACCACGGAGGTGGTCACCACCCCTCTACATGTCCAAAGCCAGCCCTTGGCGAGACCAAGGTGTCAAGCATGCAAGGCATGCGTGCTAGAGATCACTAGTGAAGTTTGTACCCAAATGGGGCTGGTTTGAATTGGTTTTGACTCCTGTTTAGTTTGCAGAAGCAAACTTAGGGCTAATAATGAGGGCACTAACTCGAGGGCTTGTGAAAAATACCCTTGTCTAGCAATATTTGGTATGGAAGGACTACACTAATGCAAAGTTTCATATCAAGAGGAGGTGTCTAGCTGGCAGTTGCAGTTCAAAGCTATATTTCAGCCAGAAATCAAGTTTTAGAGGTGTTGCTCATTTTTCCTACATGAGCATGCCATATCTTTGTTTGAAATGAAGCATTAGCATGCTAGGGGATCTCTGGAGAGAGGTGGGGGCTTTAGCTTAAGTAGACGTATAGCAAGAGGGGTAAAACAGTGCTGCCTAGGTAAAAATGAGGGGTAAATACATGGAGTCAGCCCCCAATGATTGACCAGAGGCCATGGCAAGGTTACTCGAGGAAAAAGGAACTAGAGGAGGCTGTGGTAAAGATTTAGGCTGAAGGGAAATAGTGGAAGGGGCCAAAGCAACATCTTTTGTAAATGGACAAATGGTGTTTGATGGATGTGAGGGCTAGCAAATGGATTCCAATTGATATGAAACTTAGCAGGATCGCATAATAGATGCAAATAAGATTGGACACCAAACTTGGGATTTGGTGGAGAAAGTTTCCAATGTGGACTTGAAAAAACCATGAAATGGGCAAAAATGGCTTTCTGCATATGAAGCCATGCAAATCAATTCGCACAAATCCACAAATTGGTGTGGGGGCATTATTTGAGCATTAGTGCATGCCCTAAAAGTTTGGGATCAATTGGAGAAACTTTATAATGTAAAGTTTCCCAAAGTTATAAATCAACAGAGAAGGTTTTGAGGGGTTCGGGACAAGTTCTTTTATTATCCTTGATGCAGCACTTGGTGTGTATGCACTATTGGAGTACGAGAACATGTCCACCAAATTTGAGCACAATTGGAGACACTTGGCAATGTAGAGTTACTCAAATTTGCATCTGGACAGATAGGGTTTTAGAATAATTAAGTGAATCAAATCAACTTGTATTGACATGAAACTTGGCAAGATCATCACATATATCATATGTGACATGCTAGAATTTTACACGAATTTGTTGAGAATATTTATTATTCCAAAAGCTCGAAATATGCAAGAAAGGTTTTGAAGGGTTTTTGCCTAATATTTTGAACATGACCATGTGTTGAAACTCCCATATATCGAATATATATGTCCACTGAGTTTCCCTAAATTTTCTCAAATATTTTGAAAGCAATAAAAATAACTTCTCTTCATAAGGGACCATTTCTGGCCTTAGAGAAAGGTATTTAAATAAAATTGTAAAATAACTTTTAAAATAATAATATTGTGGTTTTGGGAATACATTTTGATAATGGGATTTAAATATAATATTTGCCTAATTTGAGGACTTGTAGTACAAATCCCAACTTAGGGGTTTTGAAAGCTTAAATTAAATAAAAGCTTTTTGGTCAAAATAGTATTTGGTAAAAAAAAATTATGGTCCTATTCACATGGCATGATCATTAGGCAGGAGTTTTGGGTTAAGGAGGTGAGTCAAGAGAGTAGAAGGAACATTGGGATTCAAACACAAGCAAACATGCAAGCAGCAACCACATCAAGCATCACAATCAGGCATAAAAAAATTAATTGGTCCTAATTTTTGAAATAAGTTAATTTAGTCACGAGAGTCAAACACGGGGTGTGACACCAGGTGAGCACAACCCACCTGGGCACGCCAGGGCCCCCAGGCGTGCTCTAGTGGATTGTGCCCTCCCGATCCACCTCCGGTGCCCCTCTTCTCATATAAGTCATTTTGACCTAGAAAAAATAAGAGAGGACTTTCGTATGGAACGTCATCATATCGAGGCAAACTTGGGCAGGAGCACTTTTACCCTCCGGCGGAGCGATTCCTCCAGGGGAACTTTGCTCCCGGAGGGGGAAATCAAAGCCATCGTCATCACCAACAACCCTCTCATCTTTGGGAGGCCAATCTTCATCAACATCTTCAACATCACCATGTCCTCTCAAACCCTTGTTCATCTCTTGGGTTCAATCTATGTACTGGAATCTTAGATTGGTACTTGTGGAGGAATGATATTGTTGATTACATCTTGTAGTTGATTACGATATAGTTTATTTGGTGGAATATTATATGTTCAGATGCATTATGCTATTTAATACCCCTCTGATCTTGAGCATTTTTATCACTTGTGAGTAGTTACTTTTGTTCTTGAGGCCACGGGAGAAATCTTGTTGCAAGTAATCATGTGAACTTGATATGTGTTTGATATTTTGATGATATGTATGTTGTAATTCCCTTAGTGGTGTCATGTGAACGTCAACTACATGACACTTCGCCATATTTGGGCCTAAGGCAATGCATTGTGAATAGGTATTAGATGATGGGTTGCTAGAGTGACAAAAGCGTAAACCCTAGTTTATGCGCTACTTCGTAAGGGACCTATTTGGACCCAGTTGTTTAATGCTATGGTTAGATTTTTTCTTAATATTTTTCTCGTAGTTGCCGATGCTTGCGAGGGGGTTAATCATAAGTACGAGGTTTATTCAATTAAGAACAACACCTAAGCACCAGTCCACCCGCATATCAAATTATCAAAGTAGCGAACATAAATCAAACGAACATGGTGAAAGTGACTAGATGAAATTCCCGTGTGCCCTCAAGAACGCTTTGCCTATTATAAGAAACTATTTTAGCCCGTCCTTTGACGCAATATAATTGGCCTACCTTGCTGCACTTATTTTTACTATTGCTACTCGTTACTTGTTACAATTATCTTGCTATCAAACAACTTGTTACCACTATTTCAGTGCTTGCAGAAATTACCTTGTTGAAAACCGCTTGTCATTTCCTTCTCCTCCTCGTTAGGTTCAACACTCTTACTTATCGAAAGGACTACGCTTGATCCCCTATACTTGTGGGTCATCACTTACCACTAAGGAGATTCGAGAAAGACGTGCTGCCAAGAATGCTGAAAAGCTCATAAAGAATTGTCATGTGTTGGAGAATGTCTATGGTAGCTTAATGAGAGGGGTAACTACCCATAGTCAATTAACAAACTTTAGTGCCCTTCATACGTTTGTTTATTGCATTGAACCCCTAAAGGTACAAGAGGCGCTCGACGACATGGACTCGGTTGAAGCCATGCTTGACGAACTCAACAACTTAGAGCGCAACAAAGTGTGGCGATTGATGCCAAGACCTCAGGGGAAAAACAATGTCATTGGAACTAAGTGGATCTTTAAGAACAAGCAAGATGCAAATGGTATTGTCATTCATAACAAAGCAAGATTGGTAGCACAAGGCTACTCCCAAGTCGAGGGTATCGACTATGGTGAAACCTTTGCTCCTCTTGCTCGCCTTGAATCTATTTGCATGTTGCTTGCATGTGCTTCACATCACAACTTCAAATTATATCAAATGGATGTGAAGAGTGCATTTCTTAATGGTCCCCTTAAGGAGTTTGTATATGTCAAGCACCCCCCGGGGTTCGAGGATCCAAAGTTCCGAAATCATGTATATGTTTTCGATAAGGCACTCTATGGCCTTAAACAAGCCCCACGTGCGTGGTATGAGCACCTTACCGAGATGTTACATGATCATGGATTTGAAATTGGGAAAATTGACCCCACTCTTTTTACTAAGAAGGTCAAAGGTAGTTTGTTCATATGCGAACTATACGTTGATGATATTATCTTTGGTTCTCCTAACAAAGCTTTTAATGAAGAGTTTGCTGCACTAATGACCAAAGAGTTTGAGTTGTCTATGATGGGAGAGTTGAAGTTTTTCCTTGGATTCGAAGTCAAGCAACAAAGTTAAGGAACCTTCATTAATCAAGCCAAATATACTCAAGACATGCTCAAGAGGTTCAAGATGGATGATCTCAAACCAGCCAAGTCAAACACTGCCATGCCTCTCAAGTGCCATCTTGCTCTCAATCCCAATGGTAAAGTCATGGATCAAAAGGTATATTGCTCTATGATTGGATCATTGCTTTACCTTTGTGCATCTAGACCAGATATTATTTCGAGTGTGGGAATTTGCGCATGATTTCAATCCGCATCTAAGGAAATTCACTATGTGGCTGTCAAGCAAATCTTTCGATATTTGGCCCATACCCCAAACTTTGGCTTAGTGTATCCCAAAGGTGCTTCATTTGACCTCATAGGATACTCAGATTCAGATTGGGAGGGAGACCGTGTGGAGAGGAAGTTAACTTTCGATGGTTGATAATTTCTTGGTCGCACTCTGGTAAGTTCGTCTTCCAAGAAACAAAAATGTGTTTCTCTCTCATCCACCGAGGACGAGTATGTTGTTGTTGCAAGTTGGTGTGCTCAGTTGCTTTGGATAAGGCAAACTTTAAACAATTACGGTGTCACATGTGCAAAGTGCCTCTTTATTATGATAGTGTAAGTGTTGTCTCGATCTCCAATAACCTGGTTCAACACTGCAAGACGAAGCACATTAGTATTCGTCACCACTTCATCCGGGATCATATCAAGCCTGGGGAGATTGATCTCATTTACATCAACACTAATGATCAACTTGCATATATTTTCATGAAGCCATTGAATGAAGCAAAATTTCTCGAGTTAAGGCATGAGCTAAATATCACTGATTTGAGCAATGTGAATTGAAACTAGGCACACCCCACCACTCTCATAATACTATCTTGTTTAGATGTAGGCATGAATTTAGGGGGAGTGTTGTTCTATAAATGAACTCTCCCTCCCCCTATTATGCATAAATCGAATAAGTCTTTGACATTAGTCATCTTAGATGACACTTGTGCTTCAAAGACCAGTTTTGGTCATGGTCCCAAGGTTAAAATCTTCGTGGTGCCATACCAACTAACTCAAACATAGGTGGCTTCGGCCACCGCCCTCCTCCTTGAGGTACTTGCCTCTCGAGAGCGTGGTATTTTTTGTTTGTGTTACTCCAAGTTTATTTCTCTCTGCTTGTGTTTTTCACAACATGGAGTGTCACCATCTCCATGACGTGTCTTTATGTCTCTTGCCACTTTGTGATACCAAGTTTTACATTTTCTCTTGCTTTTTGGCCACCTGTGGCGGTACTACCGCTCCCATGAGCGGTACTACCGATGATAAGAGGTAGTACCGCTCGCATCAGTGGTACTACCGCTTAGATGACTCCGGGAGGGGTTTATGGGCACGGGCAAGGACAATTTCCACTCCCCATACCCATTCATCCTCACTCCTCCTCGGGGGTGTCTCTCTCAGCCTCCGGTAGCCGCCGTCGATCTCCATTTTCGGCCGTTCATTCACGATTTCAACCGGTGGAACCGATCTCCACCCCTTGCTCTTGCCATGGATACTGGTATTGCCCCCGTTCTTCTATTCATTTGTTCTATTTTTCAGATCCAGGTCCTGGGAAATATGGGGTGTATCCCTCCTTTTTAGTCCCGATTTGAGACATGTTAAGGGTGTGGAAGGTGGCTAGGTAGTAGACGTGATGTTCCTGTAGGAATTGACTGATCGGGGCATCTCTGGTAGTACCGGATCTGACCTATGGTGGTTTTCATCCCACGATCCCTGCACTGGGCGGTACTACCCCTCTTCTGGGAGGTACTACCACTCATAAGAGGTAGTACCACTCCTGACAGCGGTACTACTACTCTGGGCTGGCCTGTGCACTTCATTCCTCCTTGTCCATCCCCTCTTTCTCGCATTTCTTGGTTTCTTATTATCTCTTGCACATCGTTCACTGTTGTGTTTTCCTCTGGTTATGTTTTGGATCTCAGGAGGTGGCAGCTCTCCTCATCAAGAGCATAGGACAAGCCCCAGCCGTGGAAGCACGAAGCGTTATCGTACACCTGAGGCAGATAGCTCAAGTCAACCTCACTGTTCTGTTCAAGCGGAAAGTGCTAGCCACTGTGCTTCCAAGTCTAAGGGGAAGCGCCCTGCTATTAGGCCATGGAAGTCCCAATCCATGGACACTCTGAATGCTAAGGACTTCTGGATGAGTCGCAAGAAGTCTACCTATGGGGATCCTCACGACCCGTCTATGCACAACTGCCCCTTCTAGACCAGGCAGTAACTATCCATCTACACTGATGTTCTAAAGCGTAAAGAGAACATGTATGCTCCCAATGTCAAATTCGTTGACGTGGAATACCTTCAGCAAAATGTTAGGTACTTCAGGATAACTCTTACTCTTTGTGAAAAGCTGGGTATACTCAACATCATGCAGTTCAACAAAGACTTTGATCTTGAAATTGTGGCAGTATTCTTTGCCACTGTGCATTTGGAAACAGATGCAGAGAGGACCCTTACTTGGATCACCAATGGTAGGCTGCTTTCTGCTCCCTGGAAGACATTCATGGACTTGCTTGGCTTTGATGATAAGTGACTCGAGAATCCTCTTGGCTTCCGTCCCCACCACGAGACGGCTGCCACCCAGAAGCAAGCCCTTTACAAGTACAGTACTGAGAAGATCTCCTCTACAACAGGGAAGTCCACTTGGGTGCTGGAACTGTCGTGGGTATAAGCCTGACAGTAGATGTGTAGGGTACGAAAGGGATGGGCAGAGCCTTAGCTACGGCGAGGTTGTATGAGTTCAGGCCCCTCTACGGTGGAGGTAATAGCCCTACGTCTCAGTGCTCAGGGAGCTTGTTGTCGAGTGGAATATCGAATACAGTGAATTGCTAACCCGCGCACCAGTGGGGCAGGGTGGCTTATATAGAGTGCGCTGCCCTCCACAACGGTTCGGTGCACAGGGGTGGAGTAGTGGCGAATAAATGCCAACGTTACAGGTAACGTACGTCTTAAATGCTAATAAAGGCACACCGAAACGTATGACCGTTTCCCTCCAGGGGGGTTACGATGCACAAAGTGGAATCCAGTCGGTTAGTTTGATAAACTCCGAATGCTAATCTCCGACTGGACGGTCGAGGATCTGTTACCGACTGGATGGAGAGAATTCCTTAGTTCAGTCGGAACTGACTAAGGGTCTTATCCCTTATGAGGGGTAGTCCTTGGGTTGGACCTACAAGGCAGGCCTATGACCCTACCCTAGGACTATGTCCCCATCATTAGTCCCCGAATGGATTGGGGTTGGAACGACGAAGCGATGCTTGAAGTTCGGATCCGACTGGAACGGATGTGACTTTGGCGTTGCTTGCCTCGATCCATTTTATCTTTTCTGACCAACGATCCGTGTGCTTCCAGGGTATCTCTTGACACGACCAGTCAACTGACAGCGGCGGATTTTCCGGGATCCTCAAATTTCGGTTACCGCGCGCTCAGCGAGGATGACGCCATCGCGCTCGAGTAGTGCCTGACGCCTCGATTCTCGTGCCTTCATCTTCTCCACTGATATCGCCGCGGTTGGTCGGGGATAAGGTTTCGGGGCCACCTTCAGTGACACAGTCGGAACCTTACTTAAACCCCAGCGGCGAGGGTTTTCTCATTACGTTCGCCGGATCTCTTGCCTTTGCTTGCTCCGCTCCTCTCGCCTTCCCCTGCGCACCCAAGCTTCCTCCTTTTCCTTCTCCTTCGCGGACCCGCAGCTTCCGCCATGACCAAGGGACGGACCAGCAAGCTGGAGGCGAAGAAGAAGAAGGGGAAGGCGGAGGCTCCTGCTCAGCGGCGGCAGCGAGCGTTGCCGGCGGGGTGGATCCAGGGGGACTTCCTCCCCTCCACGGTGACGGAGGGGATCTGCTACAGCTGGTGGAGCACGGGATGATCGTGCACAAGTCGTGGAGGCTGCCGGCGGAGCATGAGATCGAGCCGGCGCCCCGGGAGGGGAGCGCGTCCTGCTGCTCAGCCACGTATATCAAGGTTTCTCTCTGCCCCCGCATCCTTTCTTCAAAGGCATTATGAACCACTTCGGGGCGCAGCGTCACCACTTTCCCCCGAATCCTATAGCTCATCTCTCTGCTTTCATAGTCCTGTGCTAGTGCTTCATCGGCTGTCCTCCCCATTGGGGGCTATTCAAACATATTTTCTCTGCTAGATCCCAAACTATCAAACGACTTCACCAGTCGGATGATAAGGCACACCTTCTCCAGCTCTGCGGAGGCTTAGGTTTCCAGAAGAAGAGTAGGAGTAGTTATCCTGCCCTTCAGTTGATGGAGTCGGTTAGGAACTGGCAGTCGACGTTGTTCTACTGCCAGGACGTTGCTTGCCCGAATGCCACGACAGGGCTGCCTCCCTTTAGCTTAGATCGACCCGCTCAGCCTAAGCAGCTTGCGCTCACGAAGGCGGAGAAGGTCGACATCCAGCCTCTGGTCGACGCACTCGCAGATGTCGTCAGAAGGGGAGTCACCGGCATAGATTTGGTGGAGATTTTCCTCGATCGGCGCATACAACCACTGCAGGCTCGTGACCACGCCATGTGGCACTACATGGGGCCCGAAGACTCCACTCGGACCAACGTCTTGGGCGTGACCGAGGAGAAGGTGGTGTCGTGGGTGCTCCAGATCACAGGCGCCTGTGAGAACCCCAGAGGGTCTCGGCAAGTGAGGGCTTTCTGCACGGACAATCCTCCTCCGAACCAGGTGAGTACCATTTGTCCAGTGCATGTATCTGTCTTAGTTTTATTGCTTTCTTGAATCTCTGCTTGGCGCCTGATGTCGCCGACTGTATTCTATGCATAAGTGGACCAACTAGTTTTCTCCTATCTCGAACGGGAACCCGGCCGAGGAGGAGGCGGAGGGCAGCCAGGAGGGCAGCATGGAGAGCGCCGAGTATGTCTCCGACAGCGGGGAAACGGAGGAAGAGTCTAGTGAGGAGGAGGAGGAAGACGAAGAGCTGGACTCGCCGCCCCCGCTGCCGGAGCACCGAACCAAGCGCCGATATGAACCTGCAGTTCCCTCGGCCCCTCCAGCATCCTCGAGTGCTCCGCCCACTGCTCCCGTGGTCCCGAGTGCTCGGAGCACCAAGAGGACCAGGGACGTTGCTGGTGAACCTGCGGGTCAGCCTTCCAAGGTGGCTAAACCGAGCGGATCTAAACCTCGGAAGGCTTTGCCGCGGATGAGGGTCACTGTTCCCGTCACCTCAACGTAAGTGCATTGTTCTTCTTCTGATATTCGATTGAACTCCTGTTTGATGGTCGAATGAATTTCACTCGACAGGGTTGCCACCTCTGCCACCTCTCCGGCGCGCCAGGAGGATGATCCCATGGACGGGGACAACGTCGTCTCGTCCCAGCTAGGTGTGTTGTAGTGATTCCGAAAGTTTCATATTATCGCATCGCGAATTCTGTCTTCGGTCTTGCCCCTTTCTTTTTCTAAGATCTCGCGCCGTTCGTTCTGGCAGGGTGATTTATGTGGATGAGGGTGACCAGGGGAGACCTGAGCAAGCTGCGGAGCCTGTCCTTGAGGCTGTCCCGCCAGTTACTGCTCTCGCCGCGGACGTGCCACCGACTGAGGCGATGCCGCCGACTAAGGAGGCGCTGGTGGCTGCTGAACCGACTGGAGCGGGCCTTGGGATGCCCAAGGAGCTTCCAACGATGCCAGGCCCGTCAAATGTCAAGTTCAACGTCCAGCGCCTCCCGGAGGATCAGGTGGGAGCGGCCAAGGGGGCCATGGTGTAGGCGGAGCTGATGCCGGGAGAAGCCAAGAAGGCGTACGACTCCATCGCATCCTTGTACCAGCGGAGCTTGGAGCTGTGGGACGATATTCGAGTAAGTGGGCTAGTAAGTATTTACTTTTCTCTTGTAACCCACTTGGTGTGCTTGGATACCGTATGATGTTTGCAATGGGTTCACTCTAAGTGAACCCAGTGGGTGTAGTCCCCGAGACTTCTGTCGAGTGCTTGCACCGGCAGTTGTCTTTATGCATATTGTCTTTCACTTGGTCAGATCCGTAAATAATATGGTCGACTGCTAACAGTTGGGCCACTCGGAGTGCACCTACTGTAAGAGTCCCCGAGAGTAATTTTACTCAGGTCGGGTAGTATTAGCCTTGTAGGCGTAGGTGTTGTCATGTATCTCAATAGGGCGGACCTGTTTGAGTTTCATGCCAGTGGGGTCACTCTCAGTGAACGCACTGGGTGTAGTCCCCGAGACCGCTGTCGACTGCTTGCGTCGGCAGGGGTCTGATGAACTTAGACTTTTTAGTGTTGGATTTGTCTGATCGTCTCTTGGTGCTGGCTGGCAGAAAACTTGTGAGATGGGGACAGCATACGAAACTCTTAGGGCGGAAAAGGTTCAATTTGCCGGTGAGCTGGATGCGGCACTGATTGCAATGGCTGGTATGAAGGAGGTTCTGGTGGAACGAGAGAAGTCGTTGGAGCAGGTTCGTGAAGCGAACAAGGCACTGACTTCTGAAGTTGAGAAGATGAAGGCGCAAAGGTCTGATCTGATGGGGCAAATGAATGTGCTGAACAAGCGGTGTATAGCGCAGGAGAAATACGTCGGTGACTGGGCTCGGCAGATGATGACGCGTCTGGGTGGTAAGTCCTGTTTTTCCGAGTGCTTGTGGTACGTGCGCTACACTCGGCGTTTATTGTTTGCTTGTCCTGTGTTGGCAGATTTTTGCATGGACGCTGAAGCTGAAGCGGCTGACGTGGAGCGGTCGATTCGCGAGAACATTCCACTCGGCGAGGACGCCAATCGAGATCTGCTCGCAGCACACATTCGCGTGGGCAAAGTTGGTCCTTTCATCGGTCGACTGAGAGAAGTCGTCGGCCGGATCGACTAGGAGCTTTGGCCGGAAGATGAGTCACGGCATGAGATGGAAAACTTGATGACTCGACTGGAGGAGTTCCCAAACCGGGTGCAGTCATGGAAGTAATCTGCGGCTCGCTGTGGTGCAGACGTTGCTCTGTCCCTGGTCCGAGTGCATTGCAAGGAGGTGCGTTAGGAGAAGCTGAAAGCGTTGAAGGTCGGCAACACGAAGAAACTTCGATTCGAAGACTTCATGGAAACCTTCCTTGAGAGTGCCACCCGCATCGCCGACGGGATCGACTTGGACACATTCGTGGAGCCCTCCAGTCCTGGCGCCAATCCGGACGACGCGTAAGAAAACTTTTACCTTGGTATGCCGAGTGTTGGTTGCAAGAAACCTTGGCCACTTCTGTTGGCCGTTACATTCTTGGTTCGGTGCGGGTAAGCTTGATCCGCACCGAGTGAACCATCTTTAGGTGAACTTCGAATTTGAATCAAATCGTTTGCTCTTCTGTTGCAATTTTGGCTCGAGTTTTGTTTGGCGTTTCTTGGTGAAGCCAATGGCAAACATGCGGAGCATGTAATTGGCAGTTTCCTTGACATCTATGTGAACCTCTCTGAGGGTCTGCCAAGTCACCGAGTGGATCTATAGGATACACTCGAGGGTAATACAGTACTTAGGCGATTCATGATCGCGGCTAAGTCTTCGAGTGCGACAGATATGCCGCACTCGGAGCGAGTTGTTACCCATGTCAGTTGTCTTGACATCCACATGAGCCTTAATGAGGGTATGCTACTCATGTAATTGTCAGTTGTCTTGACATCCACATGAGCCTCAATGAGGGTCTGCTGAGTCCCCGAGTGGATCTATAGGATACACTCGAAGGTAATAGCGTACTTAGGCGATTCTTGATCGCAGCTAAGTCCCCGAGTTGTTACTCATGTAATTGTGAGTTGTGTTGACATCCACATGAGCCTCAATGAGGGTCTGCTACTCATGTAATTGTCAATGGTCTTGACATCCACATGAGCCTCAATGAGGGTCTGCTGAGTCCCCGAGTGTATCTGTAGGATACAGTCGCGGGAAGCTTTCCCATTTCAGCGATTCTTGATCGCAGTTAAGTCTTCGAGCGTGACGAGTAGTGCACGCTCGGAGAAAGTTATTACTTAGGCGATTCTTGATCGCAGCTAAGTCCCCGAGTGCGACGTTTAGTGCACATTCGGAGAAAGTTAGTACTTAGGCGATGCTGGATCGCAGCTAAGTCCCCGAGTGCGACGTTTAGTGCACACTCGGAGGAAGTTAGTACTTAGGCGATTCTGGATCGCATCTAAGTCCCCGAGTGCGACGTTTAGTGCACACTCAGAGAAAGTTAGTACTTAGGCAATTCTGGATCGCAGCTAAGTCCCCGAGTGCGACGATTAGTGCACACTCGGAGGAAGTTAGTACTTAGGCGATTCTGGATTGCATCTAAGTCCCCGAGTGCGACGTTTAGTGCACACTCGGAGGAAGTTAGTACTTAGGCGATTCTGGATCGCATCTAAGTCCCCGAGTGCGACGTTTAGTGCACACTCGGAGAATGTTAGTACTTAGGCGATTCTGGATCGCGGCTAAGTTCCCGAGTGTGACGTTTAGTGCACACTCGGAGAAAGTTAGTACTTAGGCGATTCTAGATTGCAGCTAAGTCCCCGAGTGCGACGTTTAGTGCACACTCGGAGAAAGTTAGTACTTAGGCGATTCTGGATCGCAGCTAAGTCTCCAAGTGTGACGTTTAGTGCACACTCGGAGAAAGTTAGTACTTAGGCGAGTCTGGATCGCAGCTAAGTCCCCGAGTGCGACGTTTAGTGCACACTCGGAGAAAGTTAGTACTTAGGCGATTCTGGATCGCAACTAAGTCCCCGAGTGTGACGTTAAGTGCACACTCGGAGAAAGTTAGAACTTAGGCGATTTTGGATCGCAGCTAAGTTTTTTTTTTGAGACCGGAGTGTGTGACCGCGGAAGAATTCTGAATCTGGAAAAGCTCAATCTGCTTTATATTATTTCATCAATACTTGTTCTTTACATCGCTTCAGTCGACGGTCACGTGTAGAAGCGCTTCAGGAGATCTCCGTTCCATGCTCGCGGCTCGTCTGTCTCCCTGTCGATGTTGAAGAGTCTGTATGCTCCGTTGTTCAGCACCTTGGAGATGATGAAGGGTCCTTCCCAGGCAGGAGCCAACTTGTGAGGTCTTTGCTGATCCACTCGGAGCACCAGGTCGCCTGCTTGGAACGTGCGACTCCTGACGTGGCGTGCGTGAAAGCGCCACAGATCTTGTTGATAAATGGTTGAGCGAGTCAGTGCCATCTCGCGCTCCTCCCCTAGAAGGTCCACTCCATCTTGCCTTGCTAGTTCTGCTTCAGCTTCGGAGAAGAGTTCGACACGTGGAGCATTGTGAAGCAAGTCACTCAGAAGGACTGCTTCTGCTTCGTAAACGAGGAAGAACGGTGATCGCCCTGTAGATCTGTTCGGGGTTGTGCGGAGACCCCAAAGCACTGAAGGTAGTTCGGTGACCCATGCGCCAGCGGCATGTCCCACCTCTCGCAGGAGTCGGGGCTTCAAACCTTGCAGAATAAGTCCATTCGCCCGGTCTGCTTGTCCATTGGATTGAGGATGCGCCATGGAAGCAAAATCCACTCGGATACCTTGGCTTGCACAGAAACCTTAGAATCTGTCCGAGTCAAAGTTTGTCCCGTTGTCCGTGATTATGCTGTGAGGCACACCGAATCTGGAGATGATGTCCCTCACAAACTTGATGGCTGTTAGGGCGTCGAGCTTCTTGATGGGCTTGGCTTCAATCCATTTTGTGAACTTGTCGACTACCACCAACAAATGTGTGTATCCTCCTTGGCCTGTCCTGAATGGACCGACTGTATCTAATCCCCATACCGCAAACGGCCACACAACAGGGATTGTCTTCAACGCAGATGTTCGCTTGTGGGACTTGTTGGAGTAGAACATACAGCCTTCACATCGGTCGACCATATCTTTAGCCATTTCGTTTGCCTGCAACTAGAAGAAACCAGCTCTGAATGCTTTGGCGACGATCGCTCTTGAAGAGGCGTGATGACCGCAGGTTCCCGAGTGAATATCTTCCAGGATTAACTGTCCCTCCTCTCGGGAGATGCATCGTTGAAGAACTCTTGAAACGCTTTCCTTGTACAATTGGCCATCAATGACAGTGAACGACTTCGACCTGTGGACTATCTGCCTGGCCTGGACTTCGTCTTCTAGTAATTCCTGCCTTAGGATATATGCAATGATCGGCACAGTCCAATCGGGGATGACAGCAATAATCTCCATGATCAGATCAACCACAACAGGTACGTCGACTTCAGTCGGATCAGTCGAGCTCTTTGGTTGTGCTGGTTCCTCTATGAAAGGATCTTCTTTGACTGAGGGAAGGTGGAGGTGCTCGAGGCAGACGTCACTCGGGACTGGTCTCCGAGTGGATCCGAGTTTTGCCAACTCATCAGCTGCTTGGTTCTTCAGTCGCGGCACATGGTGGAGTTCTAGACCTTCAAACTTCTTCGCAAGCTTCCTCACTGCATTGCAGTATGTGGTCATGGTGGGGTTCCTGACGTCCCACTCTTTCCTCACTTGATTAACCACCAAATCTGAATCGCCATAGGCCATCAGGCGACAGACGCCGAGTGCGATGGCCATACGCAGTCCATAAAGGAGAGCTTCATACTCCGCCTCATTGTTGGAGGAATCAAAGTGTATCTGTAGAACATATTTGAGTTTGTCGCCCTTTGGCGATACGATCACAACGCCAGCGCCGGAGCCATTCAACATCTTGGACCCATCAAAGAACATTGTCCAATGAGCCGAGTAGATGTGGGTCGGTTGCTGTTGCTCTACCCATTCTGCTATGAAGTCGGCCAGGGCTTGAGACTTTATAGCTTTCTTGGCCTCGAACTTGATATCGCAGTACAACATCTCCATTGCCCACTTCGCCACTCGGCCTGATGCGTCCCGATTGTGGAGGATTTCCGACAATGGGGCATCGGAAACAACAGATACCGAGTGGTCTTGGAAATAATGGGCTACCTTCTTCGCAGTCATGTAAATCCCATAGATGAGTTTTTGATAGTGGGGATACCTCTGCTTGGAAGGAGTCAGGACTTCGGAGACGTAATACACCGGCCGCTGAACTTTGTATGCTTTGCCTTCTTCTTCTCGTTTGACTGTAAGAACAGTACTGACGACTTGATTTGTAGCCGCGATATACAGAAGAAGGGGCTCTTTACTGAGCGGAGCACTAAGAACGGCTGGGTGGAAAGTAGGACTTTGAGGTCCTCGAATGCGACTTGGGCTTCGTCTGTCCACTCGAATGTATCTGATTTCTTCATGAGTTGGTACAGAGGAAGTGCTTTCTCGCCGAGTCGACTAATGAACCTGCTCAAAGCCGCTAGGCAACCTGTGAGCCGTTGAGCATCGTGTATTCTGACCGGCCTCTCCATTCGGACGATGGTCCCGATCTTTTCGGGGTTGACATCGATCCCTCGTTCAGAAACGAAGAAACCGAGTAACTTTCCGCTGGGAACGCTGAATGAACATTTGGCGGGGTTGAGCTTGATATCGTACCTACGAAGGTTGGCAAATGTTTCTGCCAAGTCAGTCAGCAGGTCGGAACCTTTGTGTGACTTGACTACGATATCATCCATATACGCCTCCACATTCTGACCGATCTGGTCGAGGAGACATTTTTGGATCATGCGCATAAAGGTAGCTCCTACATTCTTCAAACCGAATGGCATAGTGATGTAGCAGAAGCACCCGAATGGGGTGATGAAGGCTGTTTTTAATTCATCGGGGCCATACAGACGGATCTGATGATAGCCCGAGTAGGCATCAAGAAATGAGAAACGCTCGCAACCCGCAGTCGAATCGACGATTTGATCGATGCGGGGGAGCGGAAAATGGTCTTTCGGGCAGACCTTATTGAGGTGCTTGAAGTCGATGCACATTCGGAGGGACTTGTCCTTCTTGGGCACCATGACAACATTGGCGAGCCACTCGGAGTGGTGAACCTCGCGAATGAAGTTGGTTGCCAACAGCTTGGCCACCTCTTCTCCTATTGCCTTCCTCTTATGCGCGGCGGACCGACGCAGGCGTTCTCGGACAGGCCGAGCGGTGGGATCCACATGCAGTCGGTGCTCAGCCAACTCCCTGGGTACACCTGGCATGTCAGAGGGTTTCCATGCGAAGATGTCCCAGTTCTCACGAAGGAATTGGGTGAGCTCGGCTTCCTATTTAGGATCGTCGGTGGTGGAGATGTTCGTCGGGGCAGCAGTGGCGTCCGTCGGGTGGATGCTAACCTTCTTCTTCTCTCCCGCCGACTAGAATGCAGACTCTGAAGCTGGCTTCTTCGAACGCATCAAGTCAGCGGGGTCGACTGTTTTCTTGTACTCGTCAAGCTCGAGGACGACCATCTGCTGGTCGGCGATTCTTGATCCCTACTACAGACACTCTTCGGCCCGCTGTCGATTGCCCGTGATGGTGATCACACCTTTCGGTCCTGGCATCTTCAGCTTCAAGTATACGTAACACGGATGGGCCATGAAACACGCATACGCTAGGCGGCCCAGAATTGTGTGGTAAGCACTCTGGAAGTCCACCACTTCGAACGTCAGCTTTTCCTTGCGGAAGTTCTTGTCGGAGCCGGAAACGACGTCCAACGCGATCTAGCCGAGTGACTTGGCCTTTCGTCCAGGGACGACTCCATGGAACTGCATGCTGCTCTCGCTGAGTTTGCACATCGGAATGCCCATCCCATTGAGAGTGTCGGCGTACATGATGTTCAAGCCACTGCCGCCATCCATGAGGACTTTGCGCAGTCGGACTCCCTCCACCACCGGGTCAACAACCAGAGCATGTCTCCCTGGGGTGGGTACGTGTGCTGGATGATCCGACTGGTCAAAGGTGATCGCAGTCTGAGACCATTTGAGGAACTTGGGGTCGGTAGGGGTGGCCATGTTCACCTCCCTGTTCACCAGCTTCGGTCGACTCTTGCTCTCAACGTCAGCAAAAATCATTAGTGTTGCATGGACTTGGGGGAACGGATCCTCCTTCTCCTCCTCATCCTGTTCATTGTCCTTTTCACTCAGTTGCCCTTCGCTGAACCCCTCGATCAGGAGGCGACACTGTCGAGTGGTATGCTTCGCATATATGGGGTTTCCCTCGTCATCTATCTTCGTATGAACCAAACATGGCTGGTCCAGGATGGGGTTATTGAACTGCTTCTTCTTGGGGGTGAACTGAGCCTTCCCTTTGCCTTTGAACTTGGCATTGGTTACGGCTGCAGCTTCTGCCTGCAGAGTGGACGGAGCTTTCTGCTTCTGCTTCCGAGTGTTATTCCCATCTCCATCTGCGACTGTTTTGTGCTTGCCGCTTCGGATGCGGTCCTCTTCTTCGCCATTTGCATAGTGTGTTGCTATCTCCATCATCTTGCTCATGGAGATGTCGCCTGTTCGGCCGAACTTCAGGTACAGATCCCTGTACCGCACGCCTTCCTTGAAGGCGTAGACTGCTTGATGCTCCGTGACGTTCTCCACCGTGTGGTAGAGAGTTGTCCAACGCTGAATTAAATCTCGCAAGGGCTCATTCTGCTTCTGGACGCAGTGCTGGAGCTCCACGAGGCCAGCAGGGCGCTTGCACGTCCCTTCGAAGGTCCTGATGAACACTCGGGCCAGATCTGCCCAGCTGTAGATGCTTGAGGGGGCCAACTGGTTAAGCCACGCTCGCGCCGAGCCGTCGAGCATCAGAGGGAGGTGCATCATGGCGACATGGTCGTCTCCTCCTCCAATCTGGACTGCTACTCGGTAATCATCCAGCCACGTTTCTGGCTTGGACTCTCCTGTAAACTTGCTAATTCCCATCGCCAATCGGAAGTTGGGAGGGATGTCAGCCGAGCGGATGGCTCGACTGAAACACTCGGGACCAGAAACGATGGTCCTGCTTCCACTCGGACGGTCAATATCGTAACCATCGCGGTGGGCTCGGCCCCTGTCGACCCTCCGCTGGGCGATATGCCCTCTCGCGTCGGGCCTTGGGTCGTATGTGCCGCCGACTGAACGCCGATCATCATGATGTCGGGGCCCGTAGGGCCCACCCTGCGGAGGGGTGCCTGAACGGCGACGATCTTCGGGATTTATGGAATGACTGCCTCCTCTGTGTCGCTGATGAGAACCAGGGCTATGAACTGACCGATGCGTATTCGCATGAACAAAATTATTGTTGATCCTGTTGTGCGACTGGGAGACCGCCGAATTTTGCTGCTCCGTCGTGTGCAACAGGGCGCGGATTTGCTCGATCCCCCTGCCAGTCTCTGAATCAGCCGGCTGAAGGGAATCGGCTATCTTGGCAGCCGCAGCCAAGTTGAGGAGGGGTGTGCGGAACAAATCCTTGTTGCTTCGCCGAGTGTGCCGACTGGCAGAACGGCGAGGCGGACGACGCGCATCGGACGTTTCGCCGATCTCGTGCTCGTTCCGGCCGGCTTGACGGGGGTCTTCGTGGGAGTTGGCCATGTGTACTTCTGCTGCAGGCCCGCGCCCCGCGTACTCGGAAGGAAACTCAGTCGGATCCGAGCCCGAGCGCTGGGACGGCGGGGCAACCACAACTGACTCTAGAACCGCCACTTGTGAAGACGCGTTCTGGCGCGCCTGGGCGTGTTGCACCCAACGCTGGAGCCGCGGACGGCGGGACCGCTTGTTGCGGCGCGTGACGGTGGTGTAGGTCGACACCGGAGCCGACCGCTTGAGAAGAAGAATGCCGCGGGCGCCGGCACGGAAGTGCGTAGCCCCGCGGCGGGGAAGCGCCTCGACGTCGAGAGGGGCGTCCCGAAGCCATGCCGAATCGTCGACGATGAAGGAGAGAGCGCCGAAGAGGATCTCGTGACCCATGCTCGAATCTCCACCGGACGACATGATGAAGTGATGTAGTCGCAAACTCGCCCGAAGTTGCTTAGACGCCTGCCCCACGGTGGGCGCCAACTGTCGTGGGTATATGCCTGACAGTAGATGTGTAGGGTAGGAAAGGGATGGGCAGAGCCTTAGCTACGGCGAGGTTGTATGAGTTCAGGCCCCTCTACGGTGGAGGTCATAGCCCTACATCTCAGTGCTCAGGGAGCTTGTTGTTGAGTGGAATATCGAATACAGTGCATTGCTAACCCACGCACCAGTGGGGGAGGGTGGCTTATATAGAGTGCGCTGCCCTCCACAATGGTTCGGTGCACAGGGGTGGAGTAGTGGCGAATAAATGCCTACGTTACAGGTAACATACGTCTTAAATGCTAATAAAGGCACATGGAAACGTATGACCGTTTCCCTCCAGGGGGGTTACGATGCACAAAGTGGAATCCAGTCGGTTAGTTTGATAAACTCCGAATGCTAATCTTCGACTCGACGGTCGAGGATCTGTTACCGACTGGATGGACTAAGGGTCTTATCCCTTATGAGGGGTAGTCCTTGGGTTGGACCTACAAGGCAGGCCTATGACCCTACCCTAGGACTATGACCCCATCAGGAACCATTCTTAGATATCATGCACCGCATCTTCTGCCACACCTTGTTTCCTCAAGTTGGTAATCTGGATTAGGTCCACTCTTACTTGGTGGATATGCTTCTTTACTACGAGTTTCATAAATTCAAGTTTAATGTGAAGCCACTTGATGTTTCTCATGTTATGTGGTATGAGCTCCGTTCTGCGGTTTCTGAGCGTAAGTGCCCCATCTATGGGCCCTTTTTGATGCATATGATGGAGAAGACATGGAAAGAAACCTTTCCTGGCAAGTTGTTTGAGGTTGGGGAGATGGTATCCCACAAGGTTGTGTAGTTTCGGCACAAGGACAAGTGGATACTCACACTGCCCTTGAGCAGGAGGTACAAGAAGGCATGGATGAGCTGATGATGAGGATTTTGCGGCTGAAGAGGACACTGCTTCAGGTGCCGTGCCACCTATAGAAGAACCATCTTGGGCTAAGAAGCTCAAGAAGAAGATGAAGAAGCCCTTCTGTCTGCAGGCCAAAGGTCAGTACACGGCTCATGCGGCTGAAAAGGCAGTTATCAGTCATCACAAGGCTCTTGGTAGGCAGGTAGATTTAACGATTGAGAGCGGTTCTGAGGACAGACTCACTAATGAGTACACGTGGATTGATCACCACTGCCCATGGGATTCCTATGTTGTGTTGCTTGGCTCTCCTGCTCCTCCCGGAATCTTTCAACACAGCTCTGAGTCTCGCGAATATTGCTGTTTCAGCATTACAGCCCTTTCGGGATCCTCGTTGTTTTCTCTGTCCTTTTTGGCGGCTTGCTGCCAAAGGAGACAGTGTTTGGATTTGAGAGAGCCACGAGTTTCTTTTGTTGCCCATCTTTATTCACTCGTGAACTCTTTTATCATTTGCTTTGCTTGGAGACTACGTCGTGTGTTGTGAGACATATCTTGCTTTGCTTTTTTAGGTGTGTGAGACTCTTGTGAGACCATGTCATATGGTGTGAGACATATGCTACCTTAGTTTTATCATATGTCTTAAATTTCGTGAGATGCTTATCTTGTGCCCTCTTGTTAATGCTCACATCACTTCTTGCAATTATATTACTTCTAGTTTTTCCATAAGTGCAAGTAGTGTATGTCGATAAAATATAGGGGGGTGTTGATCCTAGTGTGTGCATTTAGCATTCGAAAAGCATATTTAAATAGTGCACACATCTAGGGGGATCCTGTATATATTTTGTAGAGAGTGGGGTTTGCATTCTATCTCATATTTATCTTCTATGCAAATTCTATGTTGTCATCAATCCACCAAAAAGGCGGAGATTGTAAGGGCATATTTCTACCATAGTGGTTTTGGTGATTGATGACAATACTTTTGCGGGCTAATCATGTGCACTAAGACTTCCAGGTATTTCCTCATTTGGCACAAAGACGATTCATGCCCCTCGCTGTATTGATATGAAGACGACTTTCTCTCTTACGTTTCGTTGTCGGTGGACTTGAGTCGTAGGAAAAGACATACTATTAAGAGGGGGTTCGCCTCGGAAAGGTTTGTGTGGAATCATCACGTACACATTCCTTCGCACTCTCTTTTCCGCCTTATCGTTTCAGCCGAAAGGGATCCCGCAATGGCTAATTTTGAAGGGGAACAGGGGAACACGATCCCCCTGCCCAAAGGTGGTCTTCGCCTCCAAAGTGACTATCAGCGCGGCAGGGTCGGGTCCAGGGATGACGTCCGTCCTGCTGGCGGGCGGCGACGACTTTGTTACACGAGAAGGGAAAGCTTTGGAAGATGCCTTGGGAGCCCCGGTACGTCCTTGCCCCCTTTGCACTAAAGGGGAAACTGCTCCGCCCTACTGCCTGCTACTCGCCAGTCCTTCCTACACGTCATCCTTGACTCCTGAGGCTAGGTCTTGCCTCGGTATCTCCGCCGCTCCGAAGGGGCCCTGACGAGTCCCCCTGCCGGTCTTGATGCTACTCTTCCTCGCTAGGCTCGGGCCCTCGCGAGGGCCTTGCCCTGAGTGGTGTCGTGCCTGGTTGGTTTTTGGTTGATGGAGTGGGCCAGCCCTAGCCCGCAGGCAGGCAGGTCTGGGTACCCCCATTCCCAGAACGCCGACACCAACGGCCCCATAACTACCACAACGCTGGATACGTTGAATCATGGGGCCACACTGTTGCCCATTCGCCGGGGTCACCGACATACGGATCCGCTCGAGAATTTGGCCTGGTGATTTACCAACGTGGGGCAAATGCAGGACCCAGCCGCACGCGCGCTCGTCGACGTCGACGGCTCCACCTTGACGTAGAACTGACCACAGGTGGGGACGGAGGAAAGAGGAAGGGAGTCGACGTATTCCATTCCATTTTTCCCTGCCCAGTTAATTGCATCCGCGCCCTCTCGTGGTTCAGGCCGACATGATGCCGGTGACAGGGATGGCACTATTGTGTGGTCTGCTTCTTCCTCGATGCCCCCGACGGAGGGAATGCTGATGAAAATTGATGTTGCACACTTCAATCTCGGGCTTGCATCAACGGAGCCCCCTTCCTGGCACGCCAAAGATGTCGGTGCAGGTGTGCACACAGTCACCTATGGGACCTTCGGGACCCTTGTGGTTCGGCGGGGAGGTTGTATCACACAAAGAGCAAAGAGTACATAAACAACACGGTGATGAGGGCCGCTATGAAGCATAAAACCCTACTCGTGCTTCGGTGGATTGATTGGGGAATATGAAGTTTGCATAGAGTTGTACCCCGGCAAGGGATGCCGGGGAGAGCTAGGCCATGTGAATGCTTACACTTGGCTCTAATCCCGCGTGGACCTAGTCTAGCAAGTGTTGAATCTCTAAGCGCTCAAATGCCCAAATATCCCAATCCTTTGCTAGGTTGTCTCGGGCCTCCTTTTATAGCTCAAGGGGTGTCCACAGTAGCAACTGACATGATCAGATAGCTAACAATGCTATCATACATATCTTTGGCACTTAGGATAGAGCGCCATAAATGCAGCCCTAGGTGGCGAGCGGGGATGCGTTTCCGGCAGGCTTCTGTCGCCCATGAGGCGTACGTGGCTTGAAGTCTTGACATGCTTCTGGACGGGTGTCAAGAGGATGCAACATGTCATCTGGCGCGATGCCACGTAGCTAGCGAGGGCACCTTGCCACCTGGGGGCTCGACATCTCATTGACAAGTGACTGGTGTAGCGTTGAGGTGGAGCTGTGGCACGCTGGCCCATGCCTGTCGGGGAGGTGCCTTGTTGTATCTTGGTGAGGATGATTGCACCTTTGCTCCCGATAGTCTTAGGTTGTCGGGGCGGTGGCTCGTTGTGTGTGCACAAGTCAGGGGGAATAAACGCCCATGTTTGTGTACCCCGACACCACCGCCTTTGATTATCTTATATTAAAGAATTATTATTTATTTATTTGTGAGCAAAGCCCAAACTTCAGTTTTTAGTTCCAAGTGGTATATCATAGCAGGCATATAAGTAGTAACAATTAAAAAAACACGAGTCGCTTAGTTAACAAAGATTAGGTTTCGACTGTGATCCATTTTCTCCAAATAGTAACCGGTAGCATTTTTTTCATACGGTATCCATCTTATATTTTCAGGAGTATTCATACTGGATTTGAGTTGGATAAAGAACTTGGTACATTAAATATTTTATTTGTCATTTGAGGGTTCTAGGTCACGTCTCTATCCGAAACATTCAAGTTAGGAGCTTTTAGATCGTATTTCAGAAAGAACATTTACTTACCGCGAAACTCAACTCATGCATGTACAACATATTGAAAAATCACTAGAGGAGTTCAGTCCTATGCCGATGGCCAAAACCGTTGGCAAAGACCTGACAACCGTCGACATAGACTTTGCCGACGGCCATCATTGACATATTAATCTATCATACTCATCTTTTTGTTATATAATTCAAGAAATTTGTAATATGTGTGGTATTAAAATACGGCTAGGATTGTAACGACTTCTGTGAAAATCTTATTGGTTGAGGTGGTATTACAAAATTGAAACCTTGCAGCCTAACTGAGTGATGGAAACATCATTTGATGTGATGAGAATGCATATCTGACACTTCCACATTTGTACATTATTTGATGTCACATACATATAGTATATCTGGTATTTTGTTCCTTACAAATTCATTGCTACAAATTTCCGCCGCAATACGTGGGGTATTATCTAGTTAAACTAATGAATCATGAGAGACTTGTGGTGGACAGAGAGACGTATTAATGTTTTTTTTCATGTTGTACGCACGTATTAAATTAATACATGAGTTGTTGTGTTTGAGCCCCAAGCTTTTAACTTATTTACTTGTTGCGTCGGGCATTCACATTGCCAATGCCGTTTCCATTTGCTTGCAACGTCATTAGTATTTGATTTAGTTTTCATAATTTTAAAACATATTGGTCCCATAAGTAATGACGTGGCTATCCGTGTGCACGTCATAGGTATTATGTTACTGCTGGCGTGTCATGTCTCACACACGCCATCAGTAATTGAACTATTCTTTTCCTTTTCGAGTAGACTGGTTTGGTTATCTGTGACGTGGATTTTTTATTATACGCCAATGGTAATAGGTTATAAGTGGTGTACAAAATATGACCATGCCATAGGTAACAGTTGTGATGTTGCTTCAAAATGACGCACCACTAACTTAAGTTGTGGTTAGCCATTTCTCTACTAGTGATACCACTGTAGTTCCATCCTAGGATCTTAATTTGCCCCGGCGAACCTCCTCCTCGGAGGCCGCCGATGCGCCATCATCACCAAATAATTCTCTCCTCTGTTGTATGTAGGCCTCCTCCTCCTCTATTTCCTTTGCTACATGTCTTATCACCCCATCCACATCCTTCAGAGATTCTACTCTATCCACACAAACACGCTTGGAAGAAACACTCACCTCACCATACAACATTTTCACGTAGTTGTCCATCTCCCTTAAAAGAAAAGTGGTACGTGCTGAAATTTACTATTTCTTATCACTATGAACGGTCACCCTTTGAGTGGCTTGTTTGGGGCATCTTCGCCTCGAACGGAAGTTGAGGAAAAATTTCCTTAACCTGTTGAACCTACTAAAAGTATTTACTATGAGATTCCTTCGGGTATGGCATAGAAACTGTTGGCTAATCCTTATAACGGTTCAACTCATCCTGATTACCATTTGATATATCTCGATGAGATCTGTGGATTGTATAAGCTTTCAGGTCTGTCAGATTTCGGGGTCCGCAAAACCCTGAGGATTCGAACACTGGGGCGTGTACGAAGATCTCCCCTGCTTAGCCTCGCCTAACTCACTACTCGGTGGAAACGATGAAGGACTCAATCGATGGCGAGGGGAACACAGAACACAACAGTTTACCCAGGTTTGGACCGCTGCGAAGCGTAAAACCCTACTCCCTCTTTTGGTCGATTACCCCTCACTGAGGTGATGGATGAGTTAGTACAGTGTTCTTGGGCCTCCGGATGCTGAGTGACTAAGAGTGATGTTCTACTGTCCAAATCCACTCTCCCTTTCTCAAGTATCCTACCCTATCTATTTATAGCGGAGGCCCGGGTCCTCTTCCCTCATAGCTTCAGCGGGAAGGGATCCCACTGCGGCCAATTTTGAAGGGGAACACGGGAACATGCTCCCCTACACAAAGATGGTCTTCGCCTACAAAGTAACTGTCCGCCCCGCAGTTACTGGCGGGAGACTGCGGCTTTGTTGCACCAGAAGGGAAACCTTTGGGAGATGCCTTTGGGAAGCCTGTTGATCCGTCTCCATCGTATCTGCTTTTCCAAACTCTTTTTCCCTTGCTTTGGACTCTAATTTGCATGATTTGAATGGAACTAACCTCGACTGACGCTGTTTTCTGCAGAATTGCCTTGGTGTTATTTTTGTGCAGAAATCAAAGTACTCCAAACGTCCTGAAAATTTACGGGGAGCAGTTTTGGATAATATAAAAAATATCTGCGCCAAGTTCCACCTGAGGGGGTGGGCCAGTGGGCCACAAGCCCTGGCTCCGCCACCACCCCCCTAGTGGCGGTGGGCAGGCTTGTGGGACCCACACAGCTCTGCCGCCCGCAACCTCAGGTCTATAAGTCCCCCTTCGTCCCAGAAAAAATAAAAAGAGAAGTTTTCGCCGCGTTTACGATACGGAGGCGCCGCCACCACCCGTTCTTCATCTGGAGGGCAGATCTGGAGTCCGTCTTGGGCTCCGGAGAGGGGAAATCGTCGCCATCGTCATCATCAACCTTCTTCCCTCTCCAATTCCACGAAGCTCTTCGTCGTTCGTGAGTAATCTATTGGTAGGCTCACTGGGCGGTGATGAGTAGGATGAGATGTCATGTAATCGAGTTAGTTTTGATGGGGATTGATCCCTAGTATCCACTATGTTCTGAGATTGATGTTGCTACTACTTTGCCATGCTTAATGCTTGTCACTAGGGCCCGAGTGCCATGATTTCAGATCTGAAATTATTATGTTGTCACCAATATATGTGTGTTTTAGATCCGATCTTGCAAGTTGTAGTTACCTACTATGTGTTATGATCCGGCAACCCCGGAGTGAAAATAACCGGAACCACTCCCGGTGATGACCATAGTTTGAGGAGTTCATGTGTTCACCAAGTGCTAATGCATTGGTCTGGTTCTTTATTAAAAGGAGAAACTTAATATCCCGTAGTTTCCTTTTGGACCCCGCTGCCACGGGAGGGATGGACAATAGATGTCATGCAAGTTCTTTTCCCTAAGCACGTATGACGACACACGGAATGCATGCCTACATCACATTGACGAACGGGAGCTAGCCACATATCTCTCTGTGTTATAACTGTTGCATTATGAATATCATCCAAACAAATCACCGACCCATTGCCTACGAGTTTGTCCTACTGTTGTTACTTGTCTTGCTCTGCTGCTGCTACTACTGTTGCTACTGCTGTTACTTGTCTTGCTCTGCTGCTGCTACTATTGTTGCTACTATTGTTACTTGTCTTGCTCTGCTGCTGCTACTACTGTTGCTACTGCTGTTACTTGTCTTGCTCTGCTGCTACTGTTGCTAATACTATCGCTTGCTACTGTTGCTACTTGCTACTGCTGTCACTACCTATGTTCCTTGCCGCTGCCGTTACTCGCTACTTTGCTGTTACTACCTTGATTGCAGATACTAATCTTTCAGGTGTGGTTGAATCTAACAATTCAACTGCTAATACTTGAGAGTATTCTCTCACCTCCCGTCATGCGAATCAACAAATTTGGGTCGAATACTCTACCCTCGAAAATTGATGCGATCCCATGCGCTTGTGGGCCGTCAACAACATTCTTCTAGTTTCGATTGCCGGAGAGTGCTAGCAGCATTCTTATGGTGCCGTTGCAAAGGGGAAGAACAATTGGCATCAAGCATTTTTCTGGCGCCATTGCCGGGGAGGTATTGCTATATTCTCTGAGTCACTTGGGATTTATATCTGCTGATCACTATGAAGAATCTGAAGGATCTGAAGACCAAAGTCTTGCCCTCAACTACGAGGGGGGGGGGGTAAGGAATTGCCATCTAGCTCTGCACTTGATTCACCTTCAGTTATCAGTAAGTTTGCAACATCACCTCCTGCTAGAAATCTTGATAGGTCGCGTGTGCTTGATGATGCTTATGATGCTACTGCTAGAGATGTTGTGCTTGATACTATGCCTGATGATACTATGCTTGATACTACTAGAGATGCTATTTTGCCTGATGATGCTATGCTTGATACTGCTAGAGATACTATTTTTCCTGATGTTCCACTAGGAGTGTTCCTTGATGCTCATATTGCTAGAGTTACTGCCAATGCTCGTGATGCTTCTGATACTGCCGATACTATTGAGATAGAACCTACTTTTGCTCCTGCTAGATCTAGCTCTCCTAGATATGAATTGCCTGATATACCTCAGGGTTACGTTATGGAGAGAGAGATAGCTAAGGATTTTCTTGCATGTAAGGATGCCTATGATGCTGAGAAATTACTTCTCAAGTGGAAGGAAATATCTCGGTAAGCTAAGATGAAATATGACCCGAAGTTTGCCACTTCACCTATCTTTATCACCGATAAGGATTATGAATTCTCTGTCGATCCTAAGATAATCTCTCTAGTCGAATCTGATCCTTTTCACAGTTATGAGTCTGAGATGGTCATAGCCCATCTTGCCAAACTACACGAAATAGCCAACCTTTTCACTAATGAGGAGAAGATCCTCCACTACTATATCCTTAAGATGTTTCCTTTCTCTCTAAAGGATGACGCTAAAGCCTAGTTCACCTCTCTTGCTCCTGGATGTGTGCGTAGTCCCCAGGAGATGGTCTATTACTTCTGTGAGAAATATTTCCCTGCCCATAAGAAGCAAGCTGCCTTGTAGGAAATATACAACTTTGCTCAACTCCAAGAAGAGAGTCTTCCACAAGCTTGGGGGAGGCTCGTCCAGCTACAGAATGCTTTGCCTGATCACCCTCTTAAGAAGAACGAGATACTTGATATCCTCTATAACGGACTTACCGATGCCTCTAGAGACCACCTAGATAGTTGTGTTGGTTGTGTTTTTAGGGAACGAACTGTAGAACAAGCTCAGACTCTACTGTATAACATCTTGATCAACGATAATGCTTGGACTATTCCCGAACCACCTCCTAAGCCAACTCCGAAGAAAAGAGGTATTCTATTCCTCGGTCCTGAAGATATGCAAGAAGCCAAGAAATCTATGCAAGAGAAAGGCATTAGATCCGAAGATGTCAAAAATCTACCGCCTATCAAAGAGATCCATGGTCTCAATAACCCGATACAAGTAGTAGAAGTGAATTCTCTGCGTAGGTTTGACGAGAGTGATATTCCTTTTGATAAACTTGCTAGCCTATGCTTTGATGAGTTTGACAACTTTGTTGCCAAACAACAGAGTTTCAATGATTATGTTAGCAGACATTTGGAACAAAGTACTCGTATGCTTAGCCATTTAACTGCTTGTGTAGACAGAAATGTCAATGATCTGAAGCTTCTGAGTAAACATGCCTCTATGATTACTACTCAGGTAGAACAAGTACTTAAAGCTCAGAATGACCTGCTCAATGAATTAAATGACAACTCTATCAGAGTCATTACTAGAGGAGGCAAAATGACTCAGGAACCTTTGTATCCTGAAGGTCATCCTAAGAGAATTGATCAAGATTCTCAAGGAGTCAATGCTGATACACCTAGTCATCCTAAGGAGAAGAAGAAGGATGATAGAAACCTACACGCCAGTTCACCAAATACTGTCACACTAGAAGAACCTAATGATATTTCTGCGTCTGATGCGGAAACACAATCTGGTGACGAACATGAACCTGGTGACAATAAGGACAGCGATGTTCATAATAATGCTCAACCTAGCAATGATGAGGATGTGGAGATTGAACCTACGGTTAATCCTGATAACCCACAACCTAAGAAATACGATAAGAATGACTTCACTGCTAGGAAGCATGGTAAAGAAAGGGAGCCATGGGTTCAGAGACCTATGCCCTTTCCTCCTAAGCCATCCAAGAAAAAGGATGATGAGGATTTTGAGCGCTTCGTTGAGATGATAAGACCCGTCTTTCTACAGATGCGGTTAACTGATATTCTCAAGATGTCTACGTATGCCAAGTACATGAAAGATATCGTGACTAATAAACGGAAGATACCAGATCTTGAGATCTCCACCATGCTTGCCAACTACACTTTTAAAGGTGGAACTCCTAAGAAACTTGGTGATCCCGGAGTGCCCACTATACCTTGCTCCATTAAAGGAAACTACGTAAGAACTGCCTTATGTGACCTTGGAGCCGGTGTTAGTGTGATGCCACTTTCTCTTTATCGCACACTTGAATTGGATAAGTTGACACCCACTGAAATTTCTCTACAAATGGCCGACAAATCAACTGCTTTCCCTGTCGGCATTTGCGAGGATGTGCCTGTTGTGGTTGCTAACACCACTATCTTAACAGACTTTGTTATCTTGGATATTCCTGAGGACGATGCCATGGCTGTCATCCTCGGAAGACCCTTTTTAAACACGGCAGGGGATGTTATAGATTGCGACAAAGGCAATGTCACTTTCCACGTCAACGGTAATGAGCACACAGTGCACTTTTCGAAGAAACGATATCAAGTACATTGCATCAATGCTATCAAAAAGACTTCATCAATTCTCATTGGGAGCATTGAATTCCCTATTCCTCGTGTCAAGATGAAGTATGATTTGCTTGTTGGGGAGATACATATCCCATTGAGGTGACTTAATGGCTATTCAAAAATTCTCCGTTCTCTCTTGCGTTTCGAGAAGGTTTTGTCATAAGGACTTGATCAATCCCAATGAAGGATTTCTTTCGATGACCATGAAACAGATGAATCAAAGAGTCACATACCTCGGTTTTGAGCTCTTATTTTCGGTTGCTTAGAAGATAAATGATAGAATTACTTTAGTTTTTCCTGCTTTCTGTTTTAGCGTCCCGGCGAAAAAACCTCGAAAATAGAAGTTCTCCGATGGTCCTGAAAATTTAGTATGATTTTTTATGGAATTATTGAAAATTTCTAGGCCTGAGAGCTGGCCTGGGGGCTGACCAGTGAGCCACAAGCCCTACCACCGCCACCTACCCCCTGGTGGCGAGGTGCAACCTTGTGGGGCCCACATGCACCCCTCCACTCATTCCAGCTCTCAGCCTCTTCTTCCACCTCCAGAAAAATTGTTTCGTAGCTCAAACCCGTGTTCTTGCTCATTTGGCTGTGATTTTCGATCTCCTTGCTCAAAGCACCATTCTTCGAACCGTTTTGGGGAAATTACTCCTTGGTAAGTGACTCCTCCATTGGTCCAATTAGTTTTTTCTCTAGTGCTTTATCCTTCGCGTATTCTTGCTACCTTGGTGACCCTGTTCTTGAGCTAGAAATGTTGATTTTAGCTGGTCCCAAGTAGTTTTAGCGCGTGATACGGTCTCTAGGCACTAGTAGGAGTAGTTGCTACAAGGTGTGGTGGGTCTTTATTCACTTTTCTCTTGAACTTCAAAAATTTCAGCAAAAGGAAATTATGTTCAGGAGGAAGTTTCATGGTGGTTCCTCAAGTAAGAAGGGTCCTCGTCTTTCTTTTTGAGAGCCCGAACCTTTTCAACTAAGGGACACGCCGGTACAACCATGTGAATGGCCTTCCTATGAGTTCATGATCGAAGCAGGTTTCAAGGATGAGTTTGATACACTTGTCCGCACTGCCGGGTTAGAAGAATTCCTCTCAGATAAATGTGAACACTATGATATGCTCACTGCCTCTTTCGTGCGTAGATTTAAATTTTTAGTTGGCCGTGACTCATCCATACTGTTTGATCTATATGATAAATCCTATACCGTGGATCTGGAGGATTTCAATAGGATTTGCAAGATACCCGATGGGGGTAGTGTTAATGATCCTTCTAAGTCTTCGGTCAAAGACTTTGTCTCCAGTATAACTGTTGGAGAAACCAAAGATATCACGCAAGCCACCATAGGAAGCATCCATTTCCCTGCCTTGCACTACCTTGCCCTCTTCATAGGTAGGTGCATTAATGGCAAGGGTGCACATTGTCACCTATGCGCTTCCGACCTTAGTATCCTTAAGAGTGCAGTAATAGGTGACAGGAGCTTCAATATGGGAGCTATAATAGCAAGGAGGCTGAATAAAAATGCAAGTGAGGGGGATTTCTTTGGTGGAGTTTATGCTACACGCTTAGCAAATTTTCTTGGAGTATCCATCCGTCCAGAAGACCCTCCTCTCCGTACAGCCTACCTTGATCGTGTCGCTCTAACACGCTACCAGTTCCTTGAGAGAGATCATGGATCCCTCCTATACCGCTCAATATTTAACCGGCAGCGTGTTTTCCATATTACCCTTCCTGCTCCTGCTTTCTTTGGCTTTCAGGTAAAACGAAGATACTACATAACCATAGGAGAGGCAGAGGAGTATGAGAGGGAGGCGACGGCTGCTCGACTTCGTGAGGCAGCTATTCAGGCAGTGGCTGCAGCACTCCCGTATAACACCCATTACGACTTTGGGTTTTGCCAGGATCATCCATGGGAGTAGACCAAGCTAGGCCAAAAGCCTAAGCTTGGGGGACTACGTGTTCTCACCGATTTTACATTCATGCTTATGCTTTCACTTTGTTAGCCGGTGTTTACACTTTACCATTGTATTATCCATACTAATTTATTTTCGTTTTCTTGTTTTCTTGTTTTATGTCCTTTTGAGAAAACCCAAAAAGATTTTTCTTTCTTCTTTTGCTTGTTGGGAGCTTTCCCGTGTAAATAGTTTTCTTTTTCTTTGTGTCAAGGTCGAAGATATTGGTTACAATGTTTACTGGTTCTTGAATGCTTACCTGTTTAGCTTTCAAAGATCCATATTACTTTGTCTTCTCCTTTGTGTTTGCCTGCAGATTCAGCTTAGTCACATGCGCTTATTATTGTTCACATCGTTTGATCGTGCAAATGAAAGGCAACAATGATGATATATGATGAAGTGACTGAGACTGAAAAGCTGGTATGGACTCTATCTATTTTGTTTTTGTAAATATGACTAGCTTATCGACCTAGATTCAGCTTTGTTGTGAGAAAACCATGTTTGCAATGACAACTTAGAGATCATAGTTTCTGATGCCATGCTTATTTAGCTGAGACCTTATAATAGTTTGTCTTGATTGCCAACATAGATTTTGAGATGACTATGATGTAGTATGATAGGATGGTATTCTCCTTTGAATTTTTCAAGTGGCTTGACTTGGCATATGTTCATGCATGTAGTTGAAACAAAATCAACATAGCCTCTATGATGTTCTTGTTCATGGTGATTTATATCCTGTTCATGCTTGCATTCAATGCTAGTCAAACTCATTGCATCTTGATGACTGTTGTCGCTCTCTAGTTGGTCGCTTCCCAGTCTTTTGCTAGCCTTCACTTGTACTAAGCGGAATACTGCTCGTGCATCCACTTCCATAAACCCAAAAGTTTTTCCATGAGATTCCACCATACCTACCTATTTGCGGTATCTACCTGCCGTTCCAAGTAAATTTGCATGTGCCATTCTCTAAACCTTCAAGAAATAATCTGTTTTGCATGCCCGAACCGCTCATGTGGTGATAGGGGGCTATTGATATCTTCCATGCTAGGAGTGTTATCCTCGACATGTGTTTATTCACTGTCATTCACGAGAAAGGGGCCGGTAATTGGAATGCCCACTTCCATGCTTAAATCGAAAACATAAATGTAAAACAAGACTCCCCCGGATTGATGTTAGTCTGGACGGTACCCGAGGATTCGGCTAGCCCTGGAGTGTGATTGATTTGTGGTGGGGGAGTTAAAACTTTACTTTTCTGTTTGGGAACCGCCTACAGCATGAGTAGCATGGAAGATATTGAGAACTCTTGGTCATTGCGTTGACAATGAAAGCATGCCACCCAAAATTATTATCTCTGTTTTCAAAGCTTGAGCTCTGGCACCTCTGCAAATCAATGCTTCCCTCTGCGAAGGGCCTGTCTATTTATTTTCCTGTCGAGTCATCCTCCTATTATACAAGCACCAATTAGAGAGCACCTCTGTCATTTTTATGCTTTGCTTTTGATTCATATTGAGTATGACTATGACTGGATCTTCGTTGTTATGAATTACAATGTTTAGTCAGCCCTTGATATTTGAAACTGCTCTGCATTTATGTTTTGCGGTCTCAGAAAGAGCTAGCGAGATACCACCTATTCATATTGCTTCATGCTTGTTTTGATTGAAGTGTTGGTATTTGAAACTCATTATTATTTGCTCGTTAGCTGATTATGCCGTTGATATTAGTTTACCGTGAGACCTTTGTGTCACTTGCTTATGTGGTTAACTTGTTATCTTGCTGAAATTCTGGTTATGAGTTAGACATAGTTGCAACAACAAGATCAAACAAATTTTGTCAAAGTTTTTCTTTCTCTCTCAGTTTGTCAACTGAGTTGCTTGAGGACAACCAAGGTTTTAAGCTTGGGGGAGTTGATTCGTCTCCATCGTATCTACTTTTCCAAACTCTTTTGCCCTTGTTTTGGACTCTAAATTGCATGATTTGAATGGAACTAACCTGGACTGACGTTGTTTTCAACAGAATTACCTTGGTGTTATTTTTGTGCAGAAATCAAAGTTCTCCAAACGTCCTGAAAATTTACGGGGAGCAGTTTTGGAAATTATAAAAAATATCTGCGCCAAGTTCCACCTGAGGGGGTGGGTGTTAGAGCATATATCTCCATATGTGGTTTTGGTAATTGATGACAATTCCTATGGACTAATGGTTGCCTTATGTTATATTTATAGGATTTGTCCATAGGCACTTCTTGAAGTCCATATGTTGGGTTCAAGGAGTTTATATGATGACCAAGATGGTATTCAAGGTATTATCCAAAGAATGGTCATAGAGACACAAGGTTGATCAAGATCTCAGACCAAGAGTAAATCAAGATGATCAACACACAAAGCGTACAAGATGTACCGAGAGGGATCAAGTGATCCCATGTTATGGTAAGCATTGTCCATTACGTGTTTTTGTACTAACCCATGGTCTTTGTGAGAGTTCTATGTGGGGGTTAGGTGTGCTTCCATGGGCTTTCGTCAAAAGGAAGATCTCATACAACCCATGAAGGATGACATCAAGTTTATACCGGTCTTATTCGAAGAAGGGTTCTCACCATTTTATTATGGGACTTTTCTCACTTGCTTCTTATTGATATTTCTATCAAGATTGTTTTATCCCATGTCGTTAGCTTTCCAACAAACTTGGTTTCGTTGAATTCGGAGTCCGTATGTGAAAGTTACAGCAGTTTCAGTATCCAGCGGTAGTACCGCTCCTCTAGCGGTAATACCGCCCCCGGAGAGGTAGTACCGCCCCCGGAGTGGTAGTAATTTTTTACTACCGCTCCCTAGCGGTAGTACCGCTCAAGGAGCGGTAGTACCGCTCTGTCGGACTGTTTTTTGCATACTTTTTGGCCTCGGCATGGTTGATGAACCTACCGAGCGGTAGTACCGCTCCATGAGCGGTAGTACCGCTCTGTGCGGGTTGTGAGGCTTAACGGTTGGATTTTTCCCCACCTATTAAAGGGGGTCTTCTTCCCCATTGAACCTTATCTCTTTAGCTCGTGTTATTCCCCCATTTTTGACCTTCTTCTTGCTTGCTAACTCTCAGTCCCTCCAATGATTTTTGCTAGTTCTTGAGGGAAAAGAGAGAGGAAATCTAGATCCACATTTCCACCAATCACTTTCTCCTCTAAGTGAGGGGAACCCCTTGGGTCTATATCTTGGAGTTCTTCGTGTTCTTCTTCGTTCTTCCTCTCATTTTCCTCCCTAGCATTAGTTGCTTTGGTGGGATTTGGGAGAGAAGGACTTGGGCACTCCATGTGCCCTTGCCATTGCATTAGTTGCATCGTTTGAGTTCTCCATGGTGATACGTGGAAGTGAAGTTTGAGAAGCTTATTACCTTTGGTACTTAGTACCCTAGATATTGTTCTTCGTGGATGCTTTGGCGTCCTAGAAGCTTGGTGGTGTCTCGGAGCTCAATCATTGTGGTGTAAAGCTCCGGGCAAGCGTCGGGGTCTCCAATTAGGTTGTGGAGATTGCACCGAGCAATTTGTACGGGTATCGGTGACCGCCCCCAAGGTTTTCCATTTGTACGGGTTTAGTGACCGTCCTCAAGGGTCCCTTAGTGGAATCACGACATCTTGCATTGTGCGAGAGCGTGAGGAGATTACGGTGGCCTTAGTGGCATCTTGGGGAGCATTGTGCCTCCACACTGCTCCAACGGAGATTAAAATTAGTTTTATTCCGCATTTGTTCAAGCCTAAACCGTAATTATTTTAAAGCGCCTATTCACCCCCCCCCCCTCTAGGCGACATCCACTTCCTTTCAATTGGTATCAGAGCTAGGTCTCTCTTTATTAGGTTTAACCACCTAGAGAGTAAGGATGTCGACTAGGGGTTTAGGATTCACTGACACTCATAGTTTTGATGGCACAAATTTTGATGTTTGGGTAATTCGCATGCTTAATCACTTTCGGGTCTTGGACCCAAATTTAGAGCGAATTGTAGATATGGGTTTTTCTCCTCCAAAGGATTCTCAAAATATATCTTTAGAGGATGATAAAAACTCTTATCTCAATGCTCATGCTTTTAATGTGCTCTTTGATGCTTTGAGCAATGTAGTTATATTTCAACTCATGCCATTCCAGGATGCTCATGAGTTGTGGACAAAGCTTCAAGATAAATATCGTATGTCCAATATTTGTGGGAATGATTGTTCTCCCTCCACCTCTGGTCGTGTGTTCTTCTCAACTTCATCTACTTCACCTACATGTGGATTGCCACAACGTAATGATACAATGAGTAGTGGTGATCATTGCAACGATGATAGTGGGTTTTTTGTTGATGATCCTTCATCACTATATTATTGCAATGCTTCATCTTTGGGCATTAACACTTCGAGCACTCTAAATGTTTTACATGCTTGTGTTGATAGTCCTTCATATCATGTAAAAATTGCTTGACTAAATCTCATGATGATATGCTTCCTATATCTTGTTGCCATGATCAAAATGTATATATTTCCTTGAGTTGTTGTGCTAACAATGTAGAGGAAATTCATCACTCCATAGAACAAGATGTGGCCTTGAATGATGCTTCAAGGGATCCTACATCATCATCTATTGTGACTCACTTTTGCCTTATGGCTAAGGCTTCAAAGGTATCTCCTACTTTGAATCCCAATATATCTCATGATCATGATGTTGATGATAATGGGGATGAGAATAATGATGAAGAGAGTGATAATATTGCATCCTTCAAAATTAAGGGTGAAATGATTTTTAAATCTCTTTATAAGAATAAACTTGCTTGTTCCAACTTCTTGGAAATCATGTCTATTGCCATTGAGGGCAAGAAATACATTGAGGAGTTGGAAGCTCATCTCGAGGAGCATGAGGCCACCATTGAGACAATGGAAGGTCATGAGTGTGAATACGCTAACGAGATCGCGGTGCTATCTCAAGCTCTTGAAAATGAACAAACCACCAAGGAATCTCTTGAGGAAACCTTTGCTATAGAATTATCTAGATTAAAGGAATCCCATGATAGAGCTCTCGAGGTGGCTATTAATGATTTTAGAACTAAAAACAATAAGCTTGAAGTTGCACATGCTAAACTCGTTGAGGACTATGAGCACCTCGAAAATGGCTCAAAGGCTATTAAGAGTTCGCTCATCGAACTCACCGAGTCTCATGATCAACTTGAAGCTTCATATGCTAAAGAGCTTGCCAAGTTGCCTTCTCCTCTTATTGTTAATAATGATGCTTGTGCTACTAATTCTACTTCTTGTGAAGCATCCATATTAAAGGAGAATGTTGAGCTAAGGGCTCAACTTGAGTTGCTATCTAGCAATTATGGGAAATTGGAAGAAAGTCATGTAATGCTCACAAGCTCTCATGATGATCTTCTAGTATCCCATAATGTGCTCAAATTAGCTCATGAGGCTATTACTACCAAGGTAACATCGAGCGAGCCTCGTGTGGACATTAGCACTACTTCTAGTCAAAAAACTATATTGCCATGTGCTAGTCCTCGTAATTCATCTACTCACAATGTTGCTACATCTTGTGATGAATTACTTTCCATGCCTTGTTGCTCTAACAATGAATCTTATACTTCCTGTAGTACTTGTGTTGATACTAACCATGTAGAGGAAATCAAAGAGCTCAAGGCCCAAGTCACTTCCTTAAAGAAAGACTTGGAAAAGAGTCATGAAGGAATGTACACACTCAACAATGTCTTGTGTGGGCAAAAATCCCCAAATGACAAATATGGACTTGGATTCAAATCCAACAAGAATAATAAGTCCCAAAGCTTCAAAAATAAGGGCCAAGAACAAGTCAAGAGTTCGGCCAAGATTATTTGCTTCAAGTGGAAAATTGAAGGGCACGATGTTAGATCTTCCCGACTAAAGAAGAAGCCTCAAAGTCACAAGCAACAAGGGAAGAGGCCACAAGTGCACTCACATACTCAACTACAATTTGAAGAAAGGCCCCTTCCCAAGAAGACCCAAGCCAACACTCCTCATGTTGAGAAATCAATAGGGAAAAAAATTAAAGGGTAGATGTTGCTACTTATGCCGTGAGAAGGGTCACTTCGCTTCTTCTTGCACGAGAGGTAATTTATCCAACCCAATCATTATGATGATGTCTATTCACTTGGGAAGGATAAGGTTGGCAATGTGTTTGCCCAGTTTGTTGGTACTCAAAGTGGTGTCAAGAAAAGTACCATTTGGGTTGCAAAGGCTATTGTGACTAACCTCTTAGGACCCAACGTGGTTGGGGACCAACAAGCTCAAACTTGATCAATAGGTGTTTGGGGAGGACATTAGAGACTTGGATACATAATGAAGAATTAAGGGGTCTTCATCATTCATATTATCTCAAGCCAAGTCATTTGGATTATCGAGTTTCTATCTTATATCCAATGTGCGTCCTTATGGTAACTTGTACTTAAACTATTTACATTGTTAGTTGCTTGCCCCTTTGCATATTGTGGTTTTGTACCTTGCATGCGTTTGTATATGTTGTGCTTCCAACTTGCTTATCTTGAGTAATCGAGTATGTGTATATTGCTTTGCATATCATGTACATGTGAGTCTTGTATTGAGCCTTTTTGCATCTTGTTTGTATCTTTGTTGGCTCTTGTGAGAGATTAATGGATTATCCCATTGTGGGGGAGTGATGTGCTTTGCACACCTCACAATCCTATAAATGTGTATACATGGGGAATACCACTGAGTATTGATATTTCAAGATTATCTAGTTTCTATGTGGTATGTCTTACTCATGAGAAATTCAAATTCTATATGGTCCATTAATTATCTCTTGGTGGTTTTAATTTGCCACTTGTTAATATTGTTGGTTTATCACATTATGGGGGAGTAATATGCTATGTGCATATTACAAACCTAGAAAATGTGTACATTTGAGGTGTTGCCACTTAGTGTTGATACTGTAAATTATCTTGTTCCTAGGTGGCATGTTAGCTCTACAAGTGTCATTTGCTTGCATTTTATGGGTAAAGATGATCTTGGATATATTTGCGATCTACCAATGAGTATCATTTCCAAAATACTTCTTGTCCTTGACAATTGGTATTCCCATCATGTGGTAAGAATTGCTAATCGTCTTTACATTGGATTTTGTGTTTCGTTTGTCTTCCTTGCCTCTTGTGGATCTATTTTAATATGTCTAGTGTTTTTATAGATATAGAGAAAGTGATGATCCCATCTTGTGCATTTTGTATTTAAATGGAAATTCTATATAATGCACGTCCCTTGGGGGAGCTATCATATTTTCTTCAGAACACTCTCTTTATTCACCCATCATAAAATCTTTTGATCCCCATCAAGTGTGTGTTGATGGGAGGCAAGTCTTGCTCTTTATGATGCTTTGTGCCATCATGAAATTTTTTCGAGGGTTTGGTTTGTTGGAACCTAGCTCTCTTTTGTAAATTAGATACCTCGTGTTTGTTTTCCTTCAATTGGTATCTTGTTTCCTTTTATTTGGCATGTGTCAATGGATATCTCATTCCTTGACTTATCTTTTAATTGATATCATTCAACTGATAGTTTTTTTTGGGATCTTATTATCACTTGATACCTTGTCTTTTGGTGACTTATCAACTTTGTGTTGAGTTGATTCTTGAGAGTCTTGAGCATGCATATCTACTATATACAGCTTCTTTTGCTTGCTTTCTTTGTTTGACCCAATATATAGGGGAAACTCCACCTTGTCATAAATTGGCTAAAGTGTCCATGAAATTCAAATTCATATCTATATGCACATATGTATGTGGAGTTTGTCCTATGTATTGTTGGTTTTCTAACTCTTTGGTCCCAATGAGTTTGGGCACCATTTTGTGTGTTTTGTTGTTCCAGGAACAACTGGAGATGCATTGGATGCTCGGCTCACCTAGAAGGAAGGTGTTGAGACCATGTGATTATTGGAGCCAAGTTAGGATTATCAAAGAACAACTATCTACTACATCAATCCAGTGTTGTCTCGGTAACAAGTATCCACTTCATGCAATCTTTTCTTGCAAAGGCCCCAACCTGTCTTTTCTTTTCCAGGTTGCATCATGGCATGAATTTCTTGATTCGTTCTTGTAGTACTTGTTTCCTTTCTCAAAGCATCCGAACGATGATGTCTTACTACTAGTTGGGATGTCTTTGATGTTCGTATGTTGGAAGTTCATATTGTACAATAAGAAAATATTAGGACATGTGCTATGCTTCCAAGCAAAAGATCTTATTGATATATTTATGACTTCCTTTTGGATATCTAGTTTGTTCCTTCTTGTAACCATTTCGTGTGTACATCCTTCTTTGTGGATATATATCATCATGATTGTCTTCTACTTAGAATATTTTACACATGAGAGAAGTTACATCTCCTTATTGATATCCTCTTTCTTTCACGTCCACCGTTGCATTTCCTTTTTCAGTTTTTGGTGGCTTCGTGAAAGGATTTGTCTTGAGTGCGTATCTTATTTTCCTACATCTTGATGCACTCTTTGGCCGTGAAGATTATTTTTCCTCATGCTTGTCTTGATGAGGGTTTTTACATTTCGATTGGTATCCCTCCTCTTGACAAGGTTCTTACTTCCTATCTTCACCATGGGTTGTCACAAGCATTGGTTCTTATTTTGTTTATTAGTAAGCTTGTGAACCCATTTTCTAGTATGTGTGTGTGGGAATGATATGTCTTGCACTATGTGTCTCATTTCATCAAGACTATGTTGATGAGTAATGCTCATCCTTATCTTAGTCTTCTCAAGTGCTTTGCCATGACTCACACACATTATTTTGGTTGAGCCTATTCTTAAATTGCTTCTCTTACATGTTGCTCAACCATTTGTTTTGTGCAATTGATATGCTTATTGTGTCTTCTTGCACTTGCTGTGTGTTTTTATTAATTTTGGGGGAGCAACGATCCTATTTTGTGCACTTGTATGAAATATAAAAATCTCGTATTAGTGCACAAATCATGGGGAGCTTCTCTAGTTTTGATAAAACACTCTGTTGCCTTTATCATAATATCTTTTATTCATGTGGTTCAAAGGACCATATGATTGTTTGTTCCATCTGGTATCTTTTGATTGCTTGTCTCTATTTTTTGTATGTCTTTGTGGCATACGATCCTTTTATTTGCAATCTTTGGGTCCTCAATATAGTTTGTTTTCCTCCAACTACTTACCATTGTATTTGTGTATTTCTTTGCACTCATTTGCTGAGAAGTACACACTTTTGGAGGACCACCTACTATATTGGCTTTCTAACTTTTCATCCATTTTGGCAATCGATGCCAATGGGGGAGTGGTTTAGAGAGTTCACTTTGGATATGTTTAGAGGGTTTTGCTTTTATTGCGTAAGCATTAACATCTTGCACACATGCATTATTGCTTTGTATGTGTGCGCTTGGTTATGCTTATTTCCTTATATAAACTCTCTTGAAGTGGTTGTCATCAATTACCAAAATGGGGAAGATTGTTAGAGCATATATCTCCATATGTGGTTTTGGTAATTAATGACAATTCCTATGGACTAATGGTTGCCTTAAGTTATATTTATAGGATTTGTCCATAGGCACTTCTTGAAGTCCATATGTTGGGTTCAAGGAGTTTATATGATGACCAATATGGTATTCAAGGTATTATCCAAAAAATGGTCATAGAGACACAAGGTTGATCAAGATCTCAGACAAAGAGTGAATCAAGATGATCAACACATAAAGCGTACAAGATGTACCGAGAGGGTCAAGTGATCCCATGGTATGGTAAGCATTGTCCATTATGTGTTTGTGTACTAACCCATGGTCTTTGTGAGAGTTCTATGTGGGGGTTAGGTGTGCTTCCATGGGCTTTCGTCAAAAGGAAGATCTCATACAACCCATGAAGGATGACATCAAGTGGTGATCGTCATCAAGATTGCGGTGTGCAAGTTCAAGTGGATCAGCATGAATATATCATGCTTGATGCTTGCCGTCCATTGTGGTGGCAATGAACTTGTGAATATATGCTGAAGAGCGGCTCACCCATAGTTTGTATGGGGGAGCAATCAACTAGTCTTCATCAAGCCAACGCAATCAACAAAGCTGGTCCATGTGGCGGAAGCCAAGATCATCGTCACCTAGCTCAATAGGACGAGGTGCAAGGTATAGGTTTTCCCTTGATAGGTTTTCTGTTTTAGGATAGATTGTCGTACTGTCAAGGGGCTCTCAAGTGAGTAGCTTGATCGTATCGTTTGTTGCGAGCTCAAACCATTTGCATCCTTGCATCATACTTCTTGGTTCTTGTTTGGTGTTTCTCTTTGTGAGTTTTAGAGCTTATGTTCATCTTCATGACAAGCTCGAGTTAACTGAAAACAGAGTCCATATGCATCTTCTATGATGTTTTCGATGTTGGGAGTTTTTACCGGTCTTATTCAAAGAAGGGTTCTCACTATTTTATTATGGGACTTTTCTCACTTGATTATTATTGATATTTCTATCAATATTGTGTTAGCCCATGTCGTTAGCTTTCCAACAAACTTGGTTTCGTTGAATTCGGAGTCCGTATGCGAAAGTTACAGCAGTTTCAGTATCCAGCGGTAGTACCGCCCCCGGAGAGGTAGTACCGCCCCCGGAGCGGTAGTAATTTTTTACTACCGCTCCCTAGCGGTTGTACCGCTCGAGGAGCGGTAGTACCGCTCCGTCGGACTTTTTTTTGCATACTTTTTGGCCTCGGCATGGTTGATGAACCTACCGAGCGGTAGTAGCGCTCCATGAGCGGTAGTACCGCTCTATGCGGGCTGTGAGGCTTAACGGTTGGATTTTTCCCAACCTATTAAAGGGGGTCTTCTTCCCCATTGAACCTTATCTCTTTAGCTCGTGTTCTTCCCCCATTGTTGACCTTCTTCGAGCTTGCTAACTCTTAATCCCTCCAATGATTCTTGCTAGTTCTTGAGGGAAAAGAGAGAGGAGATCTAGATCCACATTTCCACCAATCACTTTCTCCTCTAAGTGAGGGGAACCCGTTGGGTCTATATCTTGGAGTTCTTCGTGTTCTTCTTCGTTCTTCCTCTCATTTTCCTCCCTAGCATTAGTTGCTTTGGTGGGATTTGGGAGAGAAGGACTTGGGCACTCCGTGTGCCCTTGCCATTGCATTAGTTGCATCATTTGAGTTCCCCACGGTGATACGTGGAAGTGAAGTTTGAGAATCTTATTACCTTTGATACTTAGTACCCTAGGTATTGTTCTTCATGGATGCTTTGGCGTCCTAGAAGCTTGGTGGTGTCTCGGAGCTCAATCATTGTGGTGTAAAGCTCCGGGCAAGCGTCGGGGTCTCCAATTAGGTTGTGGAGATTGCCCTGAGCAATTTGTACGGGTACCGGTGACCGCCCCCAAGGTTTGCCATTTGTACGGGTGTCATGCCCAAGATGCGACCCTATCCTCAATTTGGCACAAGGGCCTCATCAGGGATAGAAGTGCATCTCTTCGTGTTGCAAGAATGGATATCGTTACAAGTACATGTACTGAAAATAATAGATATATAATAGAATTGGCTTACACTCGCCACAAGCTACATCAGAGTTACAGCTGTACAATACATTAACATCATGATGAAGAGCAGGGTCCGACTACGGACGAAAACAAACGAGAAAAGAAGAACGACATCCATCCTTGCTATCCGAGGCTGCCGGCCTGGAACCCATTCTAGATCGATGAAGAGGAAGAAGAAGAATCAACTCCAAATGTACAATCGACGCGCTCGCGTCAAGTAACCTTTACCTATACCTGCAAATGGTGTTGTAGTAATCTGTGAGTCACAGGGGACTCAGCAATCTCATTTCCAAAGGTATCAAGACTAGAAAAGCTTAATGGGTGAGGCAAGGTTAAGTGGTGAGGTTGCAGCAGCGGCTAAGCATATATTTGGTGACTAAACTTACGAGTACAAGAAATAAGAGGGGGAAGATCTACGCATAGCGGACGTGAACTATGAATGATCAAATGAATGATCCTGAACACCTACCTGCGTCAGACATAACCCCACCGTGTCCTCGATCGGAGAAGGAACTCACGAAAGAGACAGTCACGGTTATGCACACAGTTGGCATATTTTAATTAAGTTAACTTCAAGTTATATAGAACCAGTGTTAAACAAAGTTTCCACGTTGCCACATAACCGCGGGCATGGCTTTCCGAAAAGATTTAACCCTGCAGGGGTGCTCCAACTAGTCCATCACAAATTACCACAAGCCGCATAGAAATCCTCAATCACGAAGCTCGCGATCTCATCGGATTCCCTAGTGGAAAACCTCAACTCCGAGATTAACCAAAGCATCACCGGAATCCCGATGCACAAGATATTTCGTCAAAGGTAAAACTAATCCAGCAAGGCCGCCCGACGTGTCGACGATCTCGATAGGAGTCGCGTACCTCGTTCTCAGGACACGACGGATGAGCGACGGTTACCACGCCAAACGCCGAGTTGCCCCGGGTAGCATTAATAAGCTGCTCTGTTTTGGACCAACACTCATGTGGAGCACTGGCCCGAGGGTTGATTAAATTATCCTCGGGGTCCGGAAAGTCCCTATGCAATTTTATTAGGTGATTAGGCAAATGTAGTACCAATGTTGGGCCTTGCCAAACCAGCTTTCATCTAAAACAAATTATCAAGGGGGTCCCCATAACAACCCCGATCGTGTTAGGAGCGCTCAATTATGGAACATAACACCGGTAGCCGGAAACTAAGGGGGCAAAGGTGGAACAAAACACTAGGCTAGAAAGGCCGGGCCTTCCACCTTTTACCAAGTATATAGGTGCATTAAATTAAATAGTATTTAATATGGTGATATAACAAGGAACCCATGTTTTCACATGGAAGCAACTGCACCTGCAACTAGCAACGCTAACAACATGGTTAAGCAAGCAGTCACATAGCCAATCAGTGGTTTGCTAGGTTGAACAGGTTGAAGGTTTTCATGGCATTGTTGAGAGGCTGATATTTAACATGTGGTAGGCAACGAGACATAACGATAGAAGCGATAAAACTAGCATGGCAATGATAGTAATGGTATCTGGGGAAATGGTCATCTTACCTGAGATCCCGCTTGGAAGAAGAATGCCTCCGTGAAGCAGACGAACCGACGTAGTCGAGCGGGTCCTCACAATCCAGCACGCTACGGAACTCTATCGAGACGAAGCAAACCGGAAACACAAATCAACACACGGAATTCACCACACGATGCACAACACATATGATGCATGAGCAGCTGAATACATGCAAGTCACGGCATGACAATTCACACAATCAAACACTACACGTTAAGTGAAGTTCAATATGCAACGAGTTGCATATTGACAAATCTCCACGTTTAATTATTTAGTTCTATCCCGATTAGATACTCAGCAATATTAAATGTGATTAAACATGGCAAGAGGTGAAGCGCAATTAATCTACCTATCTAGGCATTTTAAATGAGGTCGGAAATGACATATAGCACCTCCGAGACGACCTCACATGTTAATTTACAATTCTGTCCAGATCTGAACTAACACCTTTAATTAGTTGTTAAACAGCAAAACAAATAGGTTCACATGATTCTATGCGTCATTTCAAGCAATCTACACATAAAGAACATCTCCAACGGAGCTACGGATCAAAAGTTACAAGCACCGCAAGATATGATGGCATGAATGCAATATGTGTGCAATGACGGTCACGAACACTTCAAAACATACAACCAGCAAGAGAAAATAAAACTACACGAGATTCCAAGCAAGTTTCATATAGGACACGCTCAAATCGGAGCTACGGATCAAAAACTACGAGCAAAACAAGAAACACTACAATCTGCCAAAATCAGCCACATAGCATTTTCTACGCCCCACAACTACGAGCTACACAACTCAAGTATAATCAACCAAGGCATGACACAAAATAGGGATAGAAACACTACAACAAACAACTAACATCTACTTGCATGTCTGCAAGGAACACTAGGAAACGAAGTCACAAAATGGCATCTCACACACTATTTCAGACTTAGTGAAAATTACACCTCATGAAAGTGCAGTTTTCGATCTAAAGCAATGTTTACAGCAGCAAAACCTTAAGCTACAGGTCTCCAAATGGCATGAAAATTCACAGCATGCTAGAGAAACACAAGGGCTACAACTAACTCCATTGCACCAACCTCAAAAGAGCTACAGATCAAAAGATACAAGCAAGACAAGACAACAACAAAGTATAACAGATTCCAGACTTAGAAATATTTCAGCTCCTCCAAATCAGCACTATTTCTAGCAACTTGAGAGCAAGCAAACCACACCTAAACATGCATATCTATTGCAACCAAAAATACCAGGGGCTAGACAAAACATCCAAGAGCAACTCTCTAGTTGACAACTCCTTCAAACGAAGCACGGAATAAATCATACGAATTAAACAGGCATCACGGCAAAATATCGCGCGAACTAACTTGCTCAAAAGCTAAAACTAATTGCACAGAAAAATCCTATGGATTTTTCTACCCCGGAAACATATAAAATATGTGGGGTTGCACAACAAAAATAATGCCACACGAAAATGCGAGAAAATAACCTAGACACGGATAAATAAACTAGCGCAATTCCCTACATGTAAAAATACAAATGACTGCTCTAAAATAAATGAAAAAATGGTTCCTAAAACAGGGGCATTTCTAATACGGCATTCGGTCTATACGGTCTTGCGCGAAAAATAAATACGGCATCTATCCTATCTAGATAGCACGTAAACCTAGGCATTCGACACGTCAAACAACGTCAAACAATTATGCAAGTTTTATAAACGGATTCTACGCGCAAAACTACAACAAAACCATATACAACTCATCGCGATCCGACTTACGGAATAAAAACTACACGCGTTCTAATATCGTCTATTTTCTGGATTTATATAAAAATCCGAAAACCTAAAAAAAACTAACGGCCTAATCTGCCTAACGGGCCGAAACTGGGCATTTGGTGCCATATAACCAAATTACGCGCGCGCACAAGATAGGGGAACAGGGCGCCTCACCTTGGGCCTGGGGAGATGGGCCTTGGGGCGGAGCCGGCGGCCTGCTGGAGCGTTGGGACCGGGCCTCGGCCTGGTCGGTTGCTGGCCGCAGCGGGGGAAGGGAGGGAGCCGGGGCGGCCTGCCTGCAGCAGGCCCACGAGGAGGCGGTCAACAGGCAGCCGCCAGATCCCACGATCCCGATAGGGAACCAGCAGAGCAGGGGATCTCAGGGAAGGTGACCGGTGGCGAGCGGCGGCGACCCCGGCGAGGCACCACAGGGCGCCGGCGAAGGCTGAGCTGCGAGCTGGGGCGAAAGCTCGGCCGGCAAGGTCCCGCGGCGGTGCAAGGGAGCCTCGGCAATAGCTCTTGAGAACTCCGACACAGGCTGCGGGCTGGTTCCAGCGACCGGGGCACAGCCGGCGGCGGGAGGTGACTGGGGACGGCGCGGCCGGGGAGGCTGCGCGCGGCAGCGACGACGCTCTGGATCGAGAGCTCCTCTCCCGATCTGGAGCTCGAGGCCGAGGGTTGTGGGAGCAGAACGGGCGGCGTCGACGTTATGGGCCCAGACGGGTTTCGGGCGGGCCTGACCCGGACTCGGGCGGGCCCGGCGGCCGGTGGGAGAGAGAGAGCGCTGGGGTGGCGGCTAGGGTTAAGTGGGCGGTGCGGAAATCGAGGTGGAGGGGGTTTGTGTGAAAATAAGCACGGGGGTCTATTTATAGGCAAAGGGGGGGGGTAGGTTAGCCGGAATTTCGTTCCGGATCTAACCGTGTGGTCGAATTCGGACGATTCCGCACGCGGGAATGGGCGAGTGGTTGTGTAGAGTGGATATCCGGACACGAGAGGGAGAACGGGCGGTGCGGAAACGAATTTTAAAACACCGACAAACGTCCGACGAATAACCGAAGACGGTGCCGCTACGGTCGACCATTCAGGTACCACACGGACTCCGATTGCGACGAAACTTGACAGGCGGCCTACCTATATTAAAATAATACCACACGTCAAATCTCACCCCAATCAGAGAAAGTATTACACACACTTTTAAAAACAAAATTAGAACAATGTCGCGGGCGCGTGCTTGTGCGGTCGGTCTCAGAACGGACAACGGATGCAAGTTTTGAAAACTGGCGGCAACGGGGTTCCGATGCAATGCGGATGGTGCGGATGATGCGGTGATGATGCAACAAAAGAAAATATACACACGACGAAAACGGAAAGAAAGGGGAATCTTCTGGAACGTCGGCATCGGGCTGTCACAACTCTCCTACACTACAAGAGGATCTCTCCCCGAGATCCAAGAATGAAAGGGGAGAGGATGAGAAAGAACAAGAGGTAAAAACTTAGTCGCTTCTTTGACAAACGAGTGAAAACAACGAACCTTGAAGGTAGCAAGAGCTGAGGAATGATATGAGAAAGAAGCAAGAATTCACGGAAAATTTCGGCAGCACTTCGATAGGAAATGGGACAAAAAATTCGATAAGATGGTAGAATTAGACAAAATTCACAACAAATAAGTGAATAGAACAAGGGAACACCATGATCTTGATAGAACAACAAGATTGACCCAAAAGAGCAATATCACAATGCCTCCAGAACAATAGAATATGAACTAGCTCAAGCGGAAGAAGAGAATGAAGCAAAAGAATGACAATTATCATCACAATAGAGTTGAAGAGCCTCCGGACAGAGAATTGACTTAGTAGTTGGAAAACCAACAACGAAAAGAACAAGATAGTAGTGGGCTTGTGAAAATCATCTCAACAAATATGAGGTGACAACCAACCACTAAAAGAAACAAGGATTGATTGGGAGAAACAAGATATGAACAATTCTTACACCAAGAGAATACATTGAGAACTTGGATTAATGACAAGCACCATGATAGCAACAATCCATAGGAAAAGATTTAGGTGAAACCCAAACCAAGATAGGTCCATGAAGAAATCATGGGTTGAAATATCTCATGACCATAGAATTGGTGGGTTTAATTTTTTTCATTCTTGAAAGGAAATCTCTTCGAGACTCCTACACTAACAAGAATGCTATAATACCACCTCAAAGGATAAAGGATACTTGAGGTTCTCCAACAAGAATCTTGAAGAACACTTGAGAATGGATTGAAACCTTGATGAACCTCCATGAAGGACCTCCGTATACAAATGAATGATGCAACGATATGAAGGTAGAAAAGAATAAGATTATGACCTTACCAAAATTTAGATGAAGCCTCACAAAGAGATTCTTGAGAAAACTTGGAACTCCGGAAAAGAAAAGATAATAACAGTTGAGAAAAAAGAATTGATATCGTGAGCCACTCCGGAAGAAGAATTGAAATCATTTGATGAAACAAGAATAAGAATTATGTTATGGTAATCCTTCATCAATTTAAATTGACGACAATCAACGGATTTAGCATAGCACTTATTCCTCTTGAAAAGATTAAAGAGAGATAGATAAAGCACAAACTAGAAGAAATGTTGCAAGAAACACCGGTAAGAATTCACAATTGAATGGAAACACCACGAATTAATGGAGAAACATGAGAATGAAGAGCTCATGATCCACCTAACAGAAAACTTGAATAGGCACCGGAATAATCGAGAGACGAACGAAGAGGCAACAATTGAGAAGATTTGAGGAAGAAAGCTGAAAGCTGAGAATGAAGACTCTTCTGAAATGATGGCCTTCGGAGGAATGAGAAATAAAAACAACTCAGAACTACACCGGATAGCAAGAAGTGGATTCTCATGATTGGAATAATTCAAGACGATGCTAGAAGGCTGAAACGAAGAATCATGAAGAGAATGGACCAAGATTTACGAGGAACACTCATTCGGTCTACCAAGTTGAAAAAAGATGACGAGAAACAACACCAAGGATAATGAGACACTCCGGAATAATGAAGAATGCAAGGTTGAGCCAAATATGAAAATTGATTCGAATAGATTTTGAAGAAGGGATATGACTGATGAAATCCATACTTACGTCATAGCTGAAAAGAATTTAATGATCTCCGGAAAAGATTAAAAGAGCCAGGAAAAATCCTGGGAAAACCTGTGGGTTATGGGCCCACTCAAAGAAACCACCCTTAGAAGAGATTGCTTAGAAGAGAGACATTGCACCGGTATGAAGAAAACTAGATGAGGTTGAGCACCTCGAAATAATTAAAAGATTGGAAACAAGAACTTCCAAGATAGCGGGCGCGTGCGTGTGCGGTCGGACTCAGAACGGACAACGACGAGAACCGGCAACTAACAACGGACACAAGTTTTGAAAACTGGCGACGACGGGGTGCCGATGCAATGCGGATGATGCGGATGATGCGATGATGATGCAACAAAAGAAAATAGACACACGACAAAAACGGAAAGAAAGGGGAATCTTCTGGAACGTCGGCATCGGGCTGTCACAACGGGTTCGGTGACCGCCCTCAAGGGTCCCTTAGTGGAATCACGCCATCTTGCATTGTGCGAGAGCGTGAGGATATTACGGTGGCCTTAGTGGCATCTTGGGAAGCATTGTGCCTCCACACCGCTCCAACGGATATTAGCATCCGCAAGGGTGTGAACTTCGGGATACATCATCGTCTCCGCGTGCCTCTGTTATCTCTTACCCGAACCCTTTACTTATGCACTTTACTTTGTGATAGCCATATTATTTATTGTCATATATCTTGCTATCACTAAGTTGTTTATCTTTCTTAGCATAAGTTGTTGGTTCACATAGGTGAGCCTAGTTGTTGTAGGTTTTGTGCTTGACAAATTAAACGTTAGTTTTATTCCGCATTTGTTCAAGCCTAAACCGTAATTATTTTAAAGCGCCTATTCACCCCCCTCTAGGCGACATCCACGTCCTTTCAGTGGGCCAGTGGGCCACAAGCCCTGGCTCCGCCACCACCCCCCTGGTGGCGGTGGGTAGGCTTGTGGGGTCTACACAGCTCTGCCGCCCCCAACCTCAGGTCTATAAGTCCCAGAAAAATAAAAAGAGAAGTTTTCGCCGCGTTTACGATATAGAGGCGCCGCCACCACCTGTTCTTCATCTGGAGGGAAGATCTGGAGTCCGTCTTGGGCTCCGCAGAGGGGAAATCGTCGCCATCGTCATCATCAACCTTCTTCCCTCTCCAATTCCATGAAGCTCTTCGTCATTCGTGAGTAATCTATTCATAGGCTCGCGGGGCGGTGATGAGTAGGATGAGATCTGTCATGTAATAGAGTTAGTTTTGATGGGGATTGATCCCTAGTATCCACTATGTTCTGACATTGATGTTGCTACTACTTTGCCATGCTTAATGCTTGTCACTAGGGCCCGAATGCCATTATTTCAGATCTGAAATTATTATGTTGTCACCAATATATGTGTGTTTTAGATCCGATCTTGCAAGTTGCAGTTACCTACTATGTGTTATGATCCGGCAACCCCGGAGTGACAATAACCAGAACCATTCCCGGTGATGACCATAGTTTGAGGAGTTCATGTGTTCACCAAGTGCTAATGCGTAGGTCCGGTTCTTTCTTAAAAGGAGAACCTTAATATCCCGTAGTTTCCTTTTGGACCCCGCTGCCACGGGAGGGATGGACAATAGATGTCATGCAAGTTCTTTTCCCTAAGCACGTATGACGACACACAGAATGCATGCCTACATCACATTGACGAACGGGAGCTAGCCACATATCTCTCCGTGTTATAACTGTTGCATGATGAATATCATCCAAACAAATCACCGACCCATTGCCTATGAGTTTGTCCTACTGGTGTTACTTGTCTTGCTCTGCTGCTGCTACTACTCTTGCTACTGCTGTTACTTGTCTTGCTCTGCTGCTGCTTACTGTTGCTACTGCTGTTACTTGTCTTGCTCTGCTGCTTCTACTACTGTTGCTACTGATGTTACTTGTCTTGCTCTGCTGCTACTGTTGCTACTACTGTCGCTTGCTACTGTTGCTACTTGCTACTGCTGTCACTACCGCTGTTCCTTGCCGATGTCGTTACTCGCTACTTTGTTGTTACTACCTTGCTTGCAGATACTAATCTTTCAGGTGTGGTTGAATCTGACAATTCAACTGCTGATACTTGAGAGTATTCTCTCACCTCCCGTCGTGCAAATCAACAAATTTGGGTCGAATACTCTACCCTCGAAAACTGCTACGATCCCATGCGCTTGTGGGTCGTCAACAACATTCTTCTAGTTTCGATTGCCGGAGAGTGCTAGCAGCATTCTTCTGGTGCCGTTGCAAAGGGGAAGAACAGTTGGCATCACCTGTACGCCCCCGCCTCCTTTGCAACAAAGGAGAAACTGTCCCATCTTGCCATCTGCTACTCGCCTATCCTTTCCTGGCGTCACCTTGACTCGTGAGGCCCGACCCTGCCTCGGAATATCCGCCGCTCCGAAGGTGTCCTGAGGAGGCCCCCTGCGAGTCTTGACGCTTGTCCTCCTCGTGAGGCTTGGCCCCTCACGAGGGCCTTCCCTTAAGCGGTGTCGGGCTTGTTGGTTTGCTCCGGTGAGGCGGGCCCGCCCTGGGCCACAAGCAGGCAGGTGTGGGTACCCCCAATCCCAGAATGCCGAAAGTAGCCCCCGGGCCCGCGGTGTGCTTGGGTTGGCTTCAGAGCGGAGCCTTGAGGGGTAGCACGAGACACCGTGTGCCCTCAAATGCTTGTGGGCCAGGCCGGCGCTTGTCACGCGGATGGCGTCTGATCCTCCTTGTCCTCTATCTCTGCCCCCCTTTGTTAGGTGCCCTGCTTGTAGCTTCGGTGCCTTATTGCTTTCCTTCTTCCACACTCGGCATTCTTCTTAATCCTTTGACACCGAGCGGCGCCTCCGAGATCCAGCGCCGCATAGTTCCTTGCTAGTCCAGCAATGGCGCCCGCCGGCAAGCAGAGGCGAGAGGGGCATGGCCTGGGCCCGGCTTCTTCGCTCCTGGACTGCGCCCTCTCCAAGGATGCGGATCTTGTCCCAGTGCATCCATGGACCGCGGCCGAGTCCAATGATCATGGTCGAACCCTGATTTGGCCTGGAGCCGTAGAGGAGCGACTCACGACTAGGGCGGTGTACCCCTTCTTCCTTCACAGTATCTATGTTGGGCTGGTGCCGCCTTTCTCTCGATTCTTCTCCGTTGTTTTGGACCATTATGGGATCCAAGCCCTTCATCTCCAACCCAACTCCATCTTGCTTCTCTCCATCTTTGCCTTCTATTGCGAGGCTTTCGTTGGCGTGCAGCCTTCGGTCGCCCTCCTTCGTCACTTCTTCAGCCCGCGCCTGCACGACGGCGCTCACTTGTCGGCGTCCGTTTCCTTCATGGCGGCCCAGAGCGGCAACATGCTCTTGAAGGACGGGAAGAAGGTGGAGAACTTCAGGCACCGCTGGGTCCTCATGTGTCTCAAGGATGCCAACCCCCGCCTAGAAGAGCCGAAGGGGTTGTCGGAGAAGACCTCCGCTTGGAGCTTGCTAAGCTCTCTGACCCTCGGGTTGTGCCCGTGATGGAGCGCTTTTCCCGTGACATCAGTGCCAAGAGGCTGACCGGGGGAATGATAGTGAAGGAGTTCCTGGAGCAGCGGTTGGCACCCCTCCAGGCACATTCCAGGACCCTGTGGGAGTACCGGGCTCGCGACGACGAACTTCGGCTTCGGTCCCGGGACCTTCCCTCAGAGGACCTGAACATGGTCTTGGCGATTCTGCTGGGCGGCGACCGTGGCGACCTTCCCGAGGCCCTGGGTCCGCTATATCGTCGTGACGACCAGACTGATTTGGTCGCCGCTATGCCCGTCTTCAACGAGCGGGGGCTTCTCTAGCTGTAGGCTCCGGTCCGGTGGAGGTGTCATCCGGCGACACCTCTGGTGAAGGGGGCTCGAAGAAGACCATTGACGACCGCGTGGTGAGCGTGTCCCTTCCGTCGCAATCCGTCCTTCTGCGGAGCTCGAGGATGATGGCGCCACTGGTGATATCTCCGCCGAGACCCCCTTACGCCCGGTCGGGGCCTCGAGGGGGCTCGTGCCGACCCCGCGTGCCATGCGGTCTGCGTGCGTACACGCTTCCCGGAAGCTCGGTGCTGAACCTTCTCCTGCGCACCCCGCCTCCGCTGACGGGAGAGCCAAGGCGTCGAGCTCGCCTCCCTCCGTGGGGGGTTGTTTCCTCCGCCATCGCTAGGGCGGAGAGGAGGAAGAGTTGGCGCGATGCCGAAGAGTAAGTTTCCTGCTGGGGCGCGTGTTGTGCATCTATTGTCCGCGCTTGGCTGACTTACTCCCTTTTCTTAACGCCCAGGGATGTAGTCTCGTTGGAGGTGAAGAGGAAGAAGACGGTCGCTAAGCCGAAGGTGTCTCTCGACACTCCGCATGTTCTCGCCAGCAAGTCGTCGTCTGCGGGTGGGGAGGAGGAGGCTCGTGGGGTGGCCTCCCTGGCCTTGGTCGCCAAGCCCCCCGAGCCCCCGAAGCATCTTGAGGCGACCGTGGAGATGCCGCTGCCCAGGGAACAGTCCTGCGAAGATCCCCAGGCCCCCGTGGTGTTGACGCCCACAACTGTTAAGCAGCCTTCAGGGTCCCTTGTTCTTCGTGGCGCTGCTCCTCAGTAGTGCCACCTGCGCGAGTGTTGGAGGCTCCTCAGGAGGGGGTCCAGAAGGCCTCGGTGCTCCCTCGGGGCATAATGGACGTGGCCTTCACCGCCCTGAATGGTGTCGCAATTGAGATGAGGAAGGTCGAGGGAGAGGCCATCGCCGCACGCGCCACGTATGAGGGGCGCTGAAGGAGGCCAAGGCAGCCGTCGAGTGTTGCGAAGAGGTGGACACCCGCCTGAGCGCCCTCCAAGGGGAACATGCTAGGTTGGTCGAGCAACACCGCTCGCAGGAGGAGGAACTCAAGGCCCGTGAGGCTGAGCTCGCTGTCGGGGGGAGAGCTGTCCCGGGAGGGGAGTCGCCTGGACACGAAACATGAGTGTCTAGTTGAGCGGGAGAAGGACGTCACCACGAAGGAGGCACTCCATGAGGCCCGGGAAAAAGCTCTCGCTGCGGCCGAAGAAAGGAAGACCTCTCAGCTGGCTCGCTTCCATGACGTCGAGCTTGGGCTTCGCAAGGCGCTCCGCTCCCTCTGTCGGGACGGGTGCGACGAGCCGCTAGCCACCGCGGAGGGAGGCTTCATCGTGCTCGTGGAGGGGCTCGTCATGGCGCTGAAGGCTGCCATCACGTAGATGGACAAGATCTTGGACAACTAGGGCAGCGACCTCTTCTTCGCGGCTGTGACTCGCGTCTTCAGTCACCTTCATCTTCGTGACCCCGGGTTCGATCTAAGCTCCGTGATTGTGTCGGTCCCTGCCGAGGCCCGCGACCACGCCACGGAGGTGGTGAAGGGTCCTATGGAGGCGCTGATGAGGAGGTTTGCACGCGTCGCGCCCCCTTGTCTCCAGGTGCCGCTGGAGCTGATGACGGGGAAGACGATGCCTCTGATGTCGACAACTAGCCCCCTACGGAGGGGTGATCGGCGGTGGCTCCTCCTGATCCCTTACACGTGTTATCTGCCTGCAATGCACATCGTGCCTCGTGGAGGCGTTAAACTCATTTGCGCTATTAGTAACTAGGTCATGGTCTATAATAATTGAATGCTCGAGTGTTTTCCTCGCCTTGTTCCTGTCATGTTTGTTGTGTTACTCTATGTCGGTAGGGCCCGCCCCGCGCATACCTTCCCGTGATTGAACCGACCGGAAACCAAGGACGGCCCAAAGGGGGAAGGGGCTACGAGCGTAGTTAGGCTCCTGAGTCGCGATGCTCAGTAGTCCCCCTTGACGCGCGAGCTGCCCTCATGAGGAGAACATGGCGAAGATTCCGAAACTTAGAACACCTTCAGCACTCCGTGTCGGCACGGTCTGCCCTGCGCGTACCTCTCCTCGATTGAACCGACCGGAAACCAAGGACGTCCCAAAAGGGGGGGAGGGGCTACGAGCGCAGTTAGGCCCCTGAGTGGGGATGCTAAGGGGTCCCCCTTGACTTGCAAGAGACTCCGATGCTCTTCCTAAGAAACCAATGGTATGAGACTCTCGAACTCCTTCAACACTCTACATCTGCAGGGCCCACCCCTTATGTACCTCCCCGCGGTTGAACCAACTGAAAAGGGGCGCCTCAAAAGGGAAAGGGGATACGGGCACAGTTCAGGCTCCCGACTCACGATGCTCAGGAGTCCCCCTTGACGTACGGGTGACTCCAGTGTTCTTCCTAAGGGATTCGAAGCGATTTGTCGAGCGCACTGGTCTCTGCGTCGGCAGGGCGCGCCCCGCGCGTACCTTCCCGCGATTGAACCACCCAAGGACGGCCCAAAGAGAGAAGGGGCGACGGGCACAGTTAGGCCCCTGAGTCGCGATGCTCAAGGGTCCCCCTTGACGTGCGAGCGGCTCCGTACCTCCAGTTGTTTACCCACACGTTGGGTGTGGCAAAGTCGCGGATGGACTCCGCTAATCCCCTTGATGGTCGCGGGGGTAGCCATTGGCGGTCTGTGTTGATGCCAGCTGAGGGCGTAGTCATTGGCAGACTATATTGGTTGCCCATGTCTGTACCAGCGTGGAGCATAGGTCTTCTACTGGGCGTAGGGTGGACCCCTCCGTGTCCTCGGGGGGGGGGGGGGGGGGCACGGTGGGGTGTATATGGGAGGTCGCGAGGACTTTATGGCCTCGCGAGTGTCCCTACCCCTGAGGCATTGGGGGTAGGGTTCTCCCCAACATAGAGCGTAGGGCTGCCACTAGGTGTGGGATGGACCCCTCCGCGTCCTTGGGGGGCCCTGGGTGTATACAGCCTCGGCTCGTTATTACGTGAGAGTGTCATGGTGGGGTGTATATGGGAGGTCACGAGGACGCTATGGCCTCGCGAGTATCCCTACCCCCGAGTCATTGGTGGACTGAATTTACTTGGTTTGGGTCATTGGCAAGCCTGCTGACTTCTTCTTCTTTAGGAGCAAGGCTACACACCTGCATGAACAAACGTTTACCGGAGCCCCCAAGTGGGGGGCCGATCGCCCGACAATATAACCAAGGAAGAACGTTAGGATGCCAAGCAGGTGAAATTGAACAACCAAACGATGCATAAACGAAAGTAGTAGCCGGGGAAAGTTCGAAGCTCGGGGAGGCAGCATGGCCCCGGGGTTGCCTACGGAGGGGGCGAACCGAAAAGTTACCTTGCAGCGACCAACAAAAAGTCACCTGGCGGCCGAACCACTAAAGTGCCGACGGCTCCGTCGTTGCTTGATTTCTTGTCTCCGCGGTCGCGGCCCTCTTGGGTCCGCCGCCTCCCGAGGCTCGAGGCCTGCGCTTGGCCCAAGCATCTCCTCCTCCTTGTGGTGCCCCAGCATGAGGGGTACGAGCATGGCCTGCTGGAGCCTCTGGTAAGTGACAGCCGAGTTCCTCAGCCCAAAGGGCATGAAGGCGTTGGCGCCCGGGTACTCCCACCGGTAGCTAGTCAGCATGGGCCAGAAGGGGTTGTGCGTTGCTACTGCAACAAAAGACCTTCCAATGGTGCCAGAAATAGGCACGTCGACGGGAGAATATTTGGCTTGATCCTTCTGCTGCGGTTATGCCTTAAGGGACTTCCTAGGCAAGTATGCAAAGGATTTCCCCCGTGGCCTTGGAGCCTTGCGTTGGTGTTCCCTCGAAGAGGAAAGGGTGATGTAGCGTAGCGGTGGTAAGTACTTCCCTCAGTTTGAGAACCAAGGTATCAATCCAGTGGACGAGTATCTCCAGATCCTGCGCAAACACAAAAACTTGCTCCCAACGCTATGAAGGGGTTGTCAATCCCTTATAGATTGTTTGCCAAGTGAGAACTGAAAGCAACAAAGTAACAAAGCAAAGTAAAAGCGGAGGTGTAAATGATGGCTGTCAATAGACCCGAGGGCCGTAGTGTTTACTAGTGGCTTCTCTCATGAAAGCAAGTAGACGGTGGGTGAACAAATTACTGTCGAGCAATTGATAGAACCGCGCAAAGTCGTGACGATATCTATGCAATGATTGTTTCTATAGGCATCACGCACGAAACAAGTAGACCAATACTTTCTGCATCTACAACTATTACTCCACACGTCGACCGCTATCCAGCATGCATCTAGTGTATTAAGTCCACAAGAACAGAGTAATGCCTTAAGCAAGATGACATGATGTAGAGGGATAATCTCAAAACCAATGATAAAAACCCCATCTTTTTACCCTTGATGGCAACTACTTGATGTGTGCCTTGCTACCCCTACTGTTACTTGGAAAGGTCACCACATGGTAAAACCCAAAACCAAACACTTCTCCCACTGCAAGAATCACATATCTAGTTGTCCAAACAAAACCCAAGACTCGGAGAGACTTACAAGGATATCAAATCATGCATATAAGAAATCAGCAAAGACTCAAATATATATCATAGATAATCTGATCACAAATCCACAATTCATCGGATCTCGACAAACACACCGCCAAAGAAGATTACATCGGATAGATCTCCATGAAGATCATGGAGAACATTGTATTGAAGATCCAAGAGAGAGAAGAAGCCATCTAGCTACTAACTACGGACCAGTAGGTCTGAAGTGAACTACTCACGAGTCATTGGAGGGGCGATGATGATGAAGAAGAAGCCCTCCAACTCCAAAGTCCCCTCCGGCAGGGTGCCGGGAAGGGTCTCCAGATGATATCTCATGGAAACAGAAGCTTGCGGCGGCGAAAAAGTATTTTCGAGGCTCCCTTGGTTTTTTGCGGAATATTTGGGAATTTATAGGCCAAAGACCTAGGTCAGGGGGCGGATAGGGAGGCCACAAGCTTGCCCACCGCCGCCTCCCCCTGGTGGCGGAGTGGGGGCTTGTGGGCTCCCTGGAGCCCACCTGGCTTGGCCCAAAAGCCCCCTCGTCTTCTTCCATTTGGGAAAAAATCATTTCGGTGTTTTGCTTCCGTTTGGACTCCGTTCCAAAATCAGATCTGAAAAGAGTCAAAAACACGGAAAAACGGGAACTGGCACTTGGCACTGAATCAATAAGTTAGTCCCAAAAAAGATCTAAAAGGTACATAAAACAACCAAAGAAGACAAGATAACAGCGTGAAACCATCAAAAATTATAGATACGTTTGAGACGTATCAAGCATCCGTAAGCTTAACTCCTGCTCGTCCTCGAGTAGGGAAGTGATAAGAATGAATTTTTGATGCTTTCATGCTACCTAGCATAGTTGTCCTTTGTAATTCCTCTTATGTGACGTGAATGTTCAGATCCATTAGATTCAAAACAATAGTTTGTTGTTGACGTGGAAACAATAATAATTCAAGCAAACTACCAAGGTAATCATGAACTTTCAAAATAACAAGGCCAAAAGAAAGTTATCCCTACAAAAGCATATAGTCTGGCTATGCTCTATCATCATTGCACGACGAATTTAAATCATGCACAACCCCGGTATTGGCCAAGTAATTGTTTCACACCCTTTACTTTCTCAAACCTTTTCAACTCTCACGCAATACATAAGCATGAGCCATGGTTATAGCACTATAGATGGTGTGGAATGTGGTGGAGGTTGCAAGACAAAAAAAAAGGAGAAGATAATCACATTAACTAGGCATATCAATGAGTTGTGGAGATGCTCATCAATAGATACCAATGTGAATGAGTAGGGATTGCCATACAAATGATGCACTAGAGCTACGAGTATGTGAAAGTTCTTAAAGAAAACTAGTGGGTGTGCATCCAACTTGCTTGCCCACGAAGACCTAAGGCAATTTTGAGGAAGCCTATCATTGGAATATACAAGCCAAGTTATACAATGAAAATTTCCCACTAGCTATATGGTGGTGACAAAACGAGAGACTCTCAATCATGAAGATCATGGTGCTTAATATGCACAAGTGTGGAAAAAGTGGTAGCATTGTCCCTTCTCTCTTTTTCTCTTTTTTTATTTATTTGGTGGGCTCTTTGGCCTCTTTTTTTGTGGGCTTCTTTGGCCTCTTTTATTTCCTCACATGGGACAATACTCCATTAATGATGATCATCACACTTTCAACTCAAAACTTAGAGTAACGATGACTCTATATGGAATACCTTCGGTAGTGTACCGTGGCAATGATCTAGCATGGCATAGACATCAATGGAAACATCATACTAGCTATCTTAAGATCATGCAATGGAAATGTAGACGTGGTGGCACATGTCATGGTGGTAGTTGCATGGCAATATATCTCGGAATGACTTTGAAAAAGCCATAGTAGGTAGGTATGGTGGCTGTTTTGAGGGAGGCTAATGGTGGGTTTTGTGCACCGGCGAAAGTTGCACGACACTAAGAAGATAGTGATGGTGGAAGGTGAAAGTGCATCTAAACCATGTACTCGACATTAGTCATGAAGAACTCATATACTTGTTGCAAAAGTTTTATTAGTAATCGAAACAAAGCATTCAACGCATACTCCTAGGGGAAGGGTTGGTAGGTATAAACCATCGCGCGATCCCGACCGCCACGCAAAGCATGACAATCAATATACTAGTCATGCTCAGATTTCATCACATAGTGGTTCACCATACGTGCATGCTACGGGAATCACTAACTTCAACACAAGTATTTCTAGATCCACAACACCTTACTAGCATGACTTCAATATTACCATAACCATAACTCAAAACTAATTGAGATGAATCAAACCTCTCTAACTATTCAATGCACATGAAGGTGCAAGTTTTCGTATCCCTTTGGATAACTACCCCTTTTGAGACTACTTTAAAAGCATAGATCAACTACCAAGCCACGCACCTCTGCGCTCTAAAAGAAATAAGTGAAGCACATAGAGCAAAAGTATCTAGCTCAAAAGATATAAGTGAAGCACATGTGAGCTGAATTGTCTACCAAAAGATATAAGTGAAGCTCGACAAAATCACGGTGTGTGCATGTCTCTCTCTCTAGGTGTGAAGCAAGGATGATTATGACACAACAAAAAAATAAAAGACTCCTACGATACAAGACGCTCCAAGCAAAAACACATAACATGTGGTGAATAAAAATATAGCCCCAAGTAACGTTACCGATGGATTGAAGACGAGAGAGGGGATGCCTTCCCGGGGCATCCCCAAGCTTAGGCTTTTACGGCATCCTTGAATATCTTGGGGTGCCTTGGGAATCCCCAATCTTGAGCTCTTGCCACTCTTTATCTCTTTGTCCATAAGAACTTCACCAAAGACTTGAAAACTTCACAACACGAACCTTAAACAGAAACTCGTGATATCATTAGTACAAGAAAGCAAACCACCACTTCCTTAGGTACTGTAGCAAACTTAAATTCTACTTGTGCTGATGTTGGGTTACTGTACTTTCAATCTTCCATGGCTAATACCCCCCAATACTATCCATAGTTTCATCAAAATAAGCAACCAACACAACAAAAACAGAATATGTTAACAACAGACCAGTCTGTAGCAATCTGTATATTTTGTATACCTCTGGTACTTAAAAAATTCTGAAAAATTATGAAAGTCTGAAGAATTTGCATAGAAATAAGAAGAAAAAAGAATCAACTCAAAAGCTCTTACAGAAAGGAAATGAAAATTCTTTTTGTTAGCAGAAAGTTTCTGTCTTTTCCAGCATGACCAAACGATCATCCCCAAGACTAATCATAACGATTTTCCTTGGCACAAACGCAAAAGGAAACACAAAAAACACAATCATAACAGAATTATGAAAGTGTGGAAAGCACAAAACAGAAAGAAAAAAGATAGATTCGTTGGGTTGCCTCCCAACAAGCGCTTTTGTTTAACGCCCTTAGCTAGGCATTCAATGATGCTCTCACAAAAGACAAGAATTGAAGCACAACGAGAGCATCCTAAAGCATGTGAAAATCACATCTAAGTCTAACATACTTCCTATGCATAGGCATTTTATAGGAAAACAGATTGTCAAGACAACGAATAGTTGCCATATGCTAGGAAGAGGAAAGAGACAATAGCAATCTCAACATAACCAGAGGTAATTTGGTAACATGAAAGTTTCTACCAAAATATTTTCCTCTCTTATAGCAATTACATGTGGGATCATATTCAAATTCAACAATATAGCTATCCCATAGGATATTCTTTTCATGATCCACATGCATGCAAAGTTGAAGCTCTTCAAAACTAGTAGGATTATCATCAAATAAAGTCAAGACTTCTCCAATCCCACTTTCAGTATTGTTGCAAATATCATATTCATCATGAGGTTTGAACAAATTTTCAAGATCATAAGAAAGATCATCACCCCAATCATGATCATTGCAATAAGTAGTGGTCAAAGAAAAACTAGCATCCCCAAGCTTAGGGTTTTGCATATTCTTAGCATGATTGTCACTAATAGAATTTATAGTGAAACCATTGCAATCATGCTTTTCATCCAAGGAGCCCTCGTGAATCACTTCATGAATTTCTTCCTCACAATTTTCAGATTCACGCATCTTACGCAAAACTCCAAAGAAATAGTCAATAGCCCTCAACTCACTAGCAATTTGTTCCGCACGAGTGGGTCTCTTAAAGAGACTAGCAAGTGGATGAGTATCCATATCACTACATTTTCAGCAAGCGAAGATGCAAGCATATTGAGGGCACATGGCACACAAGAGAACAGAAAGCAAGCGAGAGAAAAGGGCGAACGAAAAAGGCAAAGGAGAAAGGCAAATGTGAAGTGGGGGAGAGGAAAACGAGAGGCAACTGGCAACAAAAGTAAATGCAGGAGAAGAGTTTGTGAGACCTACTTGGATAGATCTTGATTTCTCCTCCCCGTCAACGGTTCCAGAAGTACTTCTGCTACTGCAAGAAAAGGCCTTCCAATGGCGCCAGAAATAGGCATGTCGACGGGAGAATACTTGGCTTGATCCTTCTGCTACGGCTACGCCTTAAGGGACTTCCTAGGCAAGTATGCAAAGGATTTCCCCCGTGGACTTGGAGCCTTGCGTTGGTGTTCCCTCGAAGCGGAAAGGGTGATGTAGCGTAGCGGGGGTAAGTACTTCCCGTAGTTTGAGAACCAAGGTATCAATCCAGTAGAGGAGTATCTCAAGATCCTGCACAAACACAAAAACTTGCTCCCAACGATATGAAGGGGTTGTCAATCCCTTATAGATTGTTTGCCAAGTGAGAACTGAAAGCAACAAAGTAACAAAGCAAAGTAAAAGCCGAGGTGTAAACGATGGATGTGAATAGACCCGGGGGCCGTAGTGTTTACTAGTGGCTTCTCTCATGAAAGCAAGTAGACGGTGGGTGAACAAATTACTGTCGAGCAATTGATAGAACCGCGCAAAGTCGTGACGATATCTATGCAATGATTGTTTCTATAGGCATCACGTCCGAAACAAGTAGACCGATACTTTCTGCATCTACTACTATTACTCCACACGTCGACCACTATCCAGCATGCATCTAGTGTATTAAGTCCATAAGAACAGAGTAATGCCTTAAGCAAGATGACATGATGTAGAGGGATAATCTCAAACCAATGATAAAAAACCCCATATTTTTACCCTTGATGGCAACTACTTGATGTGTGCCTTGCTACCCCTACTGTTACTGGGAAAGGTCACCACATGGTAAAACCCAAAACCAAACACTTCTCCCACTGCAAGAATCACATATCTAGTTGTCCAAACAAAACCCAAGACTCGGAGAGACTTACAAGGATATCAAATCATGCATATAAGAAATCAGCAAAGACTCAAATATATATCATAGATAATCTGATCACAAATCCACAATTCATCGGATCTCGACAAACACACCGCCAAAGAAGATTACATCGGATAGATCTCCATGAAGATCATGGAGAACATTGTATTGAAGATCCAAGAGAGAGAAGAAGCCATCTAGCTACTAACTACGGACCAGTAGGTCTGAAGTGAACTACTCACGAGTCATTGGAGGGGCGATGATGATGAAGAAGAAGCCCTCCAACTCCAAAGTCCCCTCCGGCAGGGTGCCGGGAAGGGTCTCCAGATGATATCTCATGGAAACAGAAGCTTGCGGCGGCGAAAAAGTATTTTCGAGGCTCCCTTGGTTTTTTGCGGAATATTTGGGAATTTATAGGCCAAAGACCTAGGTCAGGGGGCGGATAGGGAGGCCACAAGCTTGCCCACCGCCGCCTCCCCCTGGTGGCGGAGTGGGGGCTTGTGGGCTCCCTGGAGCCCACCTGGCTTGGCCCAAAAGCCCCCTGGTCTTCTTCCGTTCGGGAAAAAATCATTTCGGGGTTTTTCTTCCGTTTGGACTCCGTTCCAAAATCAGATCTGAAAAGAGTCAAAAACACGGAAAAAAACAGGAACTGGCACTTGGCACTGAATCAATAAGTTAGTCCCAAAAAAGATATAAAAGGTACATAAAACAACCAAAGAAGACAAGATAACAGCGTGAAACCATCAAAAATTATAGATACGTTTGAGACGTGTCATGCGTCGCGGTTATGTTGGTTGCGGACGCGTGGATGCAGATGCAGGGTCGGTCAACCATGCCGACGAAGGCGACTGCGATGGGTGGTGCAGGGCAGTCACCGGGTCGCACGGTCTGGGCCTCACTAAGTTCTCAGATTGTTGTGATGACGGACTCACGAGAGCTGGTCGGACGTGCTCCGGAGTGCGCCCTCGGGATGTGCTCGGAAACCGCCTCCGCCTCACTGATTAGGCTAGGGGCCTCCCCGGTGGGAGCCCCAGTTATGACCCAAGAGGGGCGCCGAGTGCGCATCCCTATGCAATGGGAGGCAGGGCTCCGTCCCCAGGCACGGAGCCCAAAGCCCCGGGGCACTCCGTGGGGAGGAGCTCCTTCTTCTTCTTGCGCGGGTCCTCGCGAGGCAGCTCGTCATCTTCATCGCCAGAGCGTTCCGCCGCCGCTGTGTGGTACGCTCGCTCCAGTGCGCAGACGGCATCCTTCTCGTGACAGGGAATGGTGATGATGCCGCCGCTCCCCGGCATCTTCCGGACATTGTATCCATGGTGGACCACTGCTATGAACTTGGCAAGCGTTGGGTACCCGAGGATGGCGTTGTATGGCAGGTGGATGTGCGTGACGTCGAAGACGATGACCTCAGTGTGGTAGTTCTAGCGCTCGTCAAAGGTGACAGGCAGGTGCACTTGCCCAATTGGTACGGTGGATCCCTCAGTGACCCCTGAGAAGGGCTTGGTCAGCACGAGTTGCTCATACGGCAGGTGGAGTTTCTCGAAGGTCTCGACTGAGAGGACGTTCAGCCCAGCTCCACTATCAATGAGGGTCTTGGTGACAAGGACGTTGCTGATAGTTGGGTGCACATCATTGGGAGCTTGCCGGCTATGAACGAGCACCTGATCTGGTCGCTTGGGTCGAAAGCAATGGTGGTCTGGGACCAGTTGAGGGGACGCATCACTTCAGGCCTCGGGAGGGCGACATTCACCTCCCGGGAGAACTGCTTGAAGGCGGGGTTGGAGGTTGGGCGCTGCCTAGGATGGAAGCCACTTCCCTAGCCTCCTGGAAGCCCCCAGCCTCGTCCTAGGCTGCGGAGGCAGCGGGGCAGCCCGGCCTCCCGAGGGTGAACCTCACGAGGTTGGCCGCGTCGTTGCCCCTCCTAAGGATTATCATGCCAGCGGTGCTCCTGAGGCTGGCCACACCAGGAGTCCTCCTGAGGCTGGTCACGCCACCCCTGACACGGCTCATGATCATCCCAGCGGCCCCCATTGTAGCCTCCTCCACGTGCAGGGCTTCCGTCGAACCGTCTGTGGCGCGTGTTGAAGTGTTCGACACGAACCAAACGTAGTTATTGACATTCAGAGATGTCATGGCCGCTGGTGCCATGGAAGATGCACATCGGCCCTCCTCTGGATGGGCGCTCTCCCCTTGGGTATGCTTCGCTTCATGCTCGGCGGCAAGCACCGCTGGGGCCTTGCGCGTCACCTCCTTGGCTTTGGCTTTCTTCTCTTCTGGGTCCGCTGCCTTGGGCCCGAGGAGCGACACGTGCCCTTTTTCCGCCATGGTGCACTTGCTTGCCAAGTTGAACATCTCCAGTGCGGTGCTTATTTCATCGTTCATGCCGAGCTCTTCCTTCATCTTGAGGTCGATGACTCCGTCGGAGAAAGCTAGATGACAGCCTCATCGGACGCCTTGGGAATCTTGAGGCGCATGACAATGAAAAGTTGTATGAACTTGTGCAGGGTCTCTCCCTCCTGCTGCTTGACACGCCGCAGGTCGTTCACGGTGGGAGCATGGTCGCGAGTGCCCTAGAAGTTGGCGATGAAGTGCTCGTGCAGGCCGTCCCAGGAGGTGATGGACGCCTTCGGGAGGTTGAGGAGCCATGAGAGCGTGCCGCCCTTGAGCGCCATCAGGAACCAGCACGCCATGATCTTGTCGCCTCCTCCTGCCGCCTTGATGCTCAGCATGTAGAGCTGTTGGAACTCCGCCGGGTCTTAGGGGCAGATCAGGCTTGAACTTGTAGGGCCATGCGACGGGGTAGAGCTCGGGGGCGATGGCGAAGCACCCCACCAGTCCAAAGGGCACAGTACGCGTGGGGCTGCCGGGTCTTGTTGTTCCACAGGGTCTGCCTCGAGCGGAGCGCGTTCCGGGCGCGAGATGTGCAACGCCGTGGGTGCGCACGCATTGGTGCGGCGCCTGGGGATCATCTGGCAGCTTGCTTCATTCCCGGGCCTCTCTTTGGGTTCACAAGGCCGAGCGCGGGGTCGTGCTTCCTGCCCGGGCTCGGCGTCCGCGACACGCTGCAGAGATGGGGGCAACGCGTCTTGCTCCTCGTTGTTCATCAGGGACAGCTGTGCCGGAGCGAGGAGGAGAGCGCCGATGAGTCACCGGTGGCGGTGATAAGCTCCTCGATGTGATAGAGCCAATCGTCATGGCGGTCTAGGCGGGTCGGTTAGCGAAGCAGCTCGGTGGCCATGGCAAACGCGCGGCAGCCATGGGGCATCTCTGACCGAGCGCGTGATGCCGACCACGAAGGCCTGGCGAGCGACGGTGTGGCGGTGCGGCCGTCGACATGCTCGGTCGCCGGGTGGGAGGAGCCCAGTTTCTCTTAAGCTTCGGGGACGGTGGCAGCATTCACCACGGGTGACGGCGACCGGTGCACGCCGGCGGCACCGACGAGCGCGGTCTGGGCGATGCGGGTGGCACGGTGTTCCGTGCGTACTCGGCGACCGCCAGCCATCGGAGCCGTGGAGCTTGGTGAGGACGGAGCTTGGAGGAAACCTCGACACACCCCTACGTGGCGCGCCAAATGTCGGATTTCGGGCTTCGCAAAACTCTAAGTATTCGAACAGTGAGGCATGTACGAAGATCTCCCCTGCTTCGCCTCGCCTAACTCACTACTCGATGGAAACGATGAAGGACTCACTTGATGGCGAGGGGAACACAGAACACAACAGTTTATCCAGGTTCGGGCCGCTGCGAAGCGTAAAACCCTACTCCTGCTTTTGGTGGATTGCCCCTCACGGAGGTGATGGATGAGTTAGTACAGTGTTCTTGGGCCTCCGGAGGCTGAGTGACTAAGAGTGATGTTCTGTTGTCCGAATCCACTCTCCCTTTCTCAAGTATCCTGCCTATCTATTTATAGCGGAGGCCCAGGTCCTCTTCCCTCATAGCTTCGGCGGGAAGGGGTCCCACAACAGCCAATTTTGAAGGGGAACAGGGGAACATGCTCCCCTGCCTTTGGGATGCCTGTACGCCCCCGCCTCCTTTTCCCTACTAGCGGGAGACTGCGGCTTTGTTGCACTAGAAGGGAAACCTTTGGGAGATGCCTTTGGGAAGCATGTACGCCCCCGCCTCCTTTGCACCAAAGGGGAAACTATTGCATCCTGCCATCTGCTGCTCGTCAGTCCTTTCCTAGCGTCACCTTTGACTCCTGAGGCCCAGCCCTGCCTCGGAATATCCGCCGCTCCGGAGAGGTCCTGAGGAGGCCCCATGCGGGTCTTGACACTCTCCTCCTCGTGAGGCTTGGCCCCTCACGAGGTCCTTCCCTTAAGCGGTGCCGGGCTTGTTGGTTTGCTCTGGTGAAGTGGGCCCACCCTGGGCCACATGCACGCAGGTCTGGGTACCCCCCATCCCAGAACGCCGACAAGGTCTACCTGGAGATAAAGTTAATAAAACAAATTTTCCATTTTCTTTGGACACAAAAGCACTAATGTGGTACACGCTATTGGATGATATTAGATCACGGGATTGGAATCGCTTGTAGCTGGAATTTCATTAGAAGTTTTATCCTATGCATCTAATTCATCATGATCGGAATTTTATTTATAATTGATGGACTCGTGAAGGAGAAAGCATCGCTCAAGGTTGGGGGAGGCTTAAATCTATGATGCACACTTGCCCCAACCATGAGCTCTGAAAGTAATTGATTATAGAGAATTTTTATGCTCAGCTTTCTCATGATGATCAAACATTACTCGATGCTTGTGCTGTTGGTTCCTATATGAAGGAGACTATTCAATTCAGATTGATCTCCTGGAAAATATTAAACACAACACCGAAGATTGGGAACTCAATGAAGGTAAAGAGTCAGATATAAAGCTCAACTTTGATTGTGTTAAGTCTTTCATGGAAACTTCTCCTTTTCATGAGTTTAGCAACAAATATGGCCTTGACTCTGAGGTAGTAGCTACTTTCTACGAATCCTTTGCTACCTATGTTGACCTTCCCAAGGAAAAGTGGTTCAAATATCATCCTCCATTCAAAAATTACCCGAGGAACCTATTAGAATTAACAAGGTAGAAATAATTGTTAACCATGTTGATCCAATTGTTCCTACTACTTACATTGAGAAACCTCCTTTCACTTTTAGGATTGGATAACATGCTAAGGCTATAAGAGTGGTTAATAAGAGTTATGTTAGAACACCTACACCTTCTGAACAAATAAATGGTGAGCCTAATGTAGCTATAGTTAAAGATCTCCTAGTTGATAATATTGATGGGTAGGTTATTTACCTGTGTGATGCAGCTGCTAGATTTACGAAGCCTATTAGAAACAAACGAGATGAATTAGATAAAAATAAACAAGTGGTAGGCACGTTTGTCATCTCAGTTAAAATTGGAGATCATTGCTATAATGGCCTGTGTGATATTGGTGCTAGAATTAGTGATATACCTTTTACATTATATCAAGAAATAATGGATGATATAGCACCCTCTAAAATTGAAGATACTGATGTCACTATTAAGCTGGCAAACCAAGATACTATGTCGCCACCTGGGATTGTTAGAGATTTTGAAGTCTTGTGCAGAAAAGTCAAGTACCCCACTTATTTCTTAGTACTTGGTTCGGAACAAGATAACTTCTGTCCCATCATATTTGGTAGTCCATTCTTGAATATAGTTAAAGCTGACATTAATTGTGCTCTAAGAAGGTCGAAGTGAGCTTTGGTGCTATTTCTCATGACTTTAACTTCTCTAGGTTTAGAAAATAGCCACATGAAAAAGAATTGCCTCGTAAAGATGAAACAAGTGGTCTTGCTTCTATTGTTGTACCTCCTACCGAGACACTAGAACAATATTTGCTAGACCATGAGAATGATATGCATCTGAATGAAAGAAATGAAATAGATAGGATATTCCTTGATCAACAACCTATCCTTAAGCATAACTTACGAGTTGAAATTTTAGGTGATGCTCCTCCACCAAAGGGAGATCCCATATTTGATTTTAAGGCTTTACCTGATGCATTGAAATATGCTTATCTTGATGACAAGAATATATATCTTGTTATTATTAGTGCTAAACTTTCAGAACATGAAGGAAAGAGATTACTCTAAACTCTAAAGAAGCACCGGGCTACTATTGGATATACTCTTGATGATTTTAAAGGCATAAGCCCCACTCTGTGTTAGCACAAGATTAATATGGAACCTCATGCTAAACCAGTTGTTGATCATCAATGTCGTGTCAACCCTAAGATGAAAGAGGTGGTAAGAATTGAAATACTAAAACTTTAGGAAGCAGGTATAATCTATCCTATTGGTGATAGTAGATGGGTAAGTCCTATTCATTATGTTCCTAAGAAAGGTGGTATAACTATTGTTCCTAATGATAAAAATGAACTTATTACATAAAGGATAGTAACTGGTTATAGGATGGTAATTGATTTCAGGAAATAGAATAAGGCTACTAGAAAAGATCATTACCCCTTGCCTTTTATTGATCAAATGTTAGAAAGATTATCTAAGCACACACACTTTTTCTTTCTTGATGGATACTCTGGATTATCTCAAATATATGTGTCAAAAGAGGACCAGGAGAAAAACACCTTTACTTTCACGACTGGAACTTATGCTTATAAGCGTATGCCTTTTGATCTATGCAATGCACTTGCTACCTTTCAAAGATGTATGAATGCTATATTCTCTGACTTTCGTGAAAAGTTGTTGAGGTTCTCATGGATGATTGTTTGATGGGACTTCCTTTCATGATTGCTTGAGCAACCTTGATTGAGTTTTGCAGAGATGTGAAGAAACTAATCCCGTCTTGAATTGGAGAAGTGCCACTTTAAGGTGAATGAAGTTATAGTGCTTGGGCATAAAATTTCTAGATGTGGTATTGAGGTGGATAAGGCCAAAGTTGATGCAATAGAGAAAATGCCTTGCCCAAAAGATATCAAAGGTACAAGAAGTTTCCTTGGTCATGCTGGTTTTTATATGCGTTTAATTAAAGGCCATTAACCAACCTTCCCAAAAAGATGTTCCTTTTGTTTTTGATGATGATTGCGTAGAAGCCTTTGAAATACTTAAGAAAGCCTTAATTTCTGCACCTATTGTCCAACCGCCTGATTAGAACCTACCATTTGAAATTATGTGTGATCCTATTGATTATGTTGTCGGTGTTGTTCTAGGGCAACGAGTAGATAAGAAATTTAATGTTATTCATTATGCTAGTAAGACCCTAGACACGGCTCAAAAGAATTATGCTACTACTCAAAAGCAATTTTTAGTAGTAGTGTTTGCATGTGATAAGTTTAGGCCTTATATTGTTGATTCTAAAGTAACTATTCTTACTCATCATGCTTCTATTAAATAGCTTATGGAAAAGAAACACACTAAGCCTAGACTGATTAGGTGGACACTCTTACTACAAGAGTTTGATTTGCATGTCGTTGATAGAAAGGGAGTTGATAACCCTATAGCATATAACTTGTCTAAGATGGAAAATGTTCTTGATGACCCACTACCAAGCGATGATAATTTTCCTCATGAGACACATGCTGTTATAAGCACTTCACGTAGTACTCCTTGGTATGCGGACTATGCAAATTACATTGTTGCTAAATATATTCCGCCTAGATTCACCTATCAACAAAAGAAAAAAAATATTCTTTGATTTAGGACATTACTTTTGGGATGACCCAAATACTTATAAAGAAGGAGTAGATGGTCTTATTAGACGTTGTATACTAGAGCATGAGCATGAAAAAATTCTAAGGAAGTGCCATTCTAAGGCCTACAGAGGACACCATGCCAGTGACAGAATTGCACACAAGGTATTACAACCTGGTTTCTATTGGCCTACTATTTTTAAAGATGCGCATACGTACGTCCTTTCTTGTGATGAATTCCAAAGAGTTGGTAATATTGGTAAACACCGGGAAATGCCTATGAACTATTCACTTGATATTGAACCATTTGATGTGTCGGGTTTTTACTTTATGGGACCTATTCCTTCCTCTAATGGATATACCGACATTTTAGTTGTTGTTGATTACGTTACTAAGTGGGTAGAAGCTATTCCAACTAGTAGTGCTAAGCATAACACTTCTATTAAAATGCTTAAAGACATTAGCTTTCCGAGGTTTGGTGTCCCTAGGTATTTAATGACTGATGGTGGTTCACATTTTATTCATGGTGCTTTCCATCAACTGTTAGCTAAATACGATGTTAACCAGACAATTGCATCACCTTATCATCATCAATCTAGTGGTCAAATTGAACAGAGCAATCGAGAAATAAAATTAATCTTGTAGAAGACTGTCAATAGGTCCAGAAAGAATTGGCCTAAGAAACTTGATGATGCTTTATGGGCTTATAGAACGGCTTATAAGAACCCCATTGATATGTATCCGTATAATATGGTCTATGGAAAAGCATTCCATTTACCTCTTGAGTTAGAACATAAAGCATATTGATAATATGATACGGGGCCAACACGCGGTGGTCGATCTTTTCACACTTGGAGGGGAAAGAGAGGGAAATCAAGAGAAACACAAGATCTCAAGAACAATCCTCAATCACACATCCACTAGATTGACATAAACACATGGGGATACAAGATTCAAGGTTAACACATGCATACACGTAATGATAGTCTTCCCCACGAGAGGGGCCTTGTATCCATGAGGGGATCTTCCCTAGATAGGGGCCTTGGCATCACTATGGATCTTCTCACATGGAGGACATTCCATGGGGAGGAAGGATAGTAGATGGAGATAAGTTCAACAAGAGTTTGTCAAATCATAGCTAACCCTAAAAGCGAGGTGGGGAAGGTCTATATATAGTACTAGGGACGAAGGGGTAAGTTTGGTGGGGATAGGGGCCAAAGGCCCGTCATGCGCACACTCAGGACCGAATGGTCCGCACTAAGGGCCGGCTGATGCAGACATCATCCGGATGATCCATACGGGGGTCCGTATGATACGGCTTCGGTGAAAACATCGGGAATCCATCCCGGATGATCTGGGCCTAGGTCCGGATGATTGAGGCGCCTTCCGGATGATCCAGGCGGGGTCCGGGTGATCTAGGCATGAGCAGCCTTGGACCTTCTCTTGCATCTTCTTCATCTTGGTCTTGGGGATGCTTCCTTGGTCCTTCGTGGTCATCTTCCTTGTACCCTAGGATGCATAGGGTTTCATTGTGAGGCAACAACCAACTCCCATTGATATCGATCTCTAGCTCGAAGAGGAGTCAGTTCACCTTAGCTTCGATGTCACGTGTGCGGGCTCTTGTCATAGGACCACTTGGGGTTCGTTGTGATGATGTAGAATCCATGGGAATAAATGTGGGATGCTCCTCATCATCTCCCGCCCTTGAGAAATATCCATCCTCGGATCAAGTTTGTCATCACCATTAAAATGGGAAAGGTCATTGACGTTGAAGGTGTCGCTCATGTTGTACTTGTTGTATGGGATGTTGATCTTCTAGGCATTGTTGTTGTAGTGTTCTAACACCTTGAACGGTCCAGCTTCCCGAGGTAGTAGCTTGGAGTTGCGCTCATTGGGGAAGCGTTCCTTGTGTAGGTGTAGCCACATGAGATCACCGGTCTTGAACACCATGGGGTGCTTGTATATCTTGCAATTGGCGGTGACTCGTTCCACTTGACGTTCGATCGTGTGCCTTGTATCTTCATGAAACTTCTTGACATGTCTAGCTCATGCGCTTGCGTCCATGTTCACTCTCTCTTGAAGTGGTAGTGGAAGTATGCCCAATGGTGACAAAGGGTTGAAGTCGTAGACCACTTCAAAAGGAAACTTTCTAGTGGTGAAGTGTCTTGCATGGTTGTAGGCATACTCGGAAATGGGGATGCATTCTTCCCATTTCTTGATATTATTCTTGATCAACACATGTAGGAGAGTAGAAAGTGTCTGGTTCATCACCTCCGTTTGGCGATCGGTTTGTGTATGATATTCCGAGGAGAATATGAGCTTGATTTTGAGCTTGGCGCATAGAGTCTTCCAAAAGTAGCTAAGGAACTCGACGTCACGGTGTTAGGGCGTATTTCTCCCTAAGTGGTTTTAGTGATTTATGACAATGCATTTGCGGACTAATCATGTGCATTGAGCATTTCAGATAATTCATGTCTAGGCACGAGACGGTTCGATGCCCCTCGGAATCTCTCAAAGACGGTTTCTTTCTACGTTTCTCTTTGGTGGATTTGAGTTGTAGGAATGCCGTACTATTAAGAGGTAGTCCGCGTCGGAAAGGTTTGGGTGGAATCATCGTGTGCACATTTAGTGCACCACCTTTCCCTTGCTACAATGGAGCTCCATCCTTATCCTTCATGCCTATGCAAAAGGGCGAGCGGTAGTACTGCTCCAAGAGCAGCACTACCTTCCTCGGGGAGGTAGTAGTTTTTTACTACCACTCCGTTGGACTTTTTGCGCATCCTTTTCCTCTACAGTAGTAGGCACGGTAGTATTTTCTTACTACCGTGGTTGGTGAGTTGCAAAGCGGTAGTATCGCTTGGCTATTGCTATGCTGGGTGGGTAACGGTTGGATTTTACCCCCCCCCCCCACTATATGTAGGTGTCTTCTTCCTTTAGAAGCTTACCTTTAACCTCTCTAAGCTCGATTGTTGCTCTGTAAGCTTATTCTTGCCCGATCTCTCTCCCTAGCCAATCAAACTTGTTGATTTTCTAGGGATTGCTTAAGAGGGCCTTGACCTACACTTCCACCAAGAGATATTTGATTCCCCCCACTAATCCATTGCGGATCTTGTTACTATTGGGTGTTTGAGCACCCTAGACAGTTGAGGTCGCCTCGGAGCCACATTCCATTGTGGTTAAGCTTTGTGGTCTTGTTGGTAGCCTCCAAGCTTTGTGTGGAGATAGCCCGAACCTTGTTTGTAAAGGTTCGGTTGCCGCCTTCATGGGCACCAATAGTGGAATCACGACATCTCGCATTGTGTGAGAGCGTGAGGAGAATATGGTGGCCCTAGTGGCGTATTGGGGAGCATTGTGCATCCACACCGCTCCAACGGAGACGTACTCCCTGCAAAGGGAAGGAACATCGGTAACACATCCTCATCTCCACCAGTTCCGCTTGCGGTTATGTCTTACCTTTACTTTGTACTTGTTATTGTTGTGGTGTATTTTTTGCTTGCACTTGTTATCCTTGTGGTTAGCATCATATAGGTTGCTTACCTAGTTGTTCACATAGAGAACCTTTTGTTGCTAACGAGAATTTGTTAAGACAAGCTAAAAATTGGTAGTTGCCTATTCACCCCCCCTCTAGTCAATCATATCGATGCTTTCAATTTGTATCAGAGCTATGTCTCTTTATTAAGGGTTTTTTCACCTGAAGAGCATGGTTGACGATGTTGAGGTTCGACCCAAAGGGTCTGAGGCCGTGGAGTTGGTTTCGGTTACACGACACGATTTGAATGAGGCCATGGCCTCACTCAAGACGTCCGTGATGGCCAAAGTCAAATCCATGCTTAAAGATTTACTTGAGGGGATGAAGAATTCTCCCGACCCGTTGCTGGTGGTTAAACCCACCTCATCGGTGTCGGAGGCCAATTCCAACAAGGAAGCGACTAAAGGTACTCAAACTTCCTCCCCTCATGACAAGAATGTGATGGGGACTTTTGCCTCGGTTCCCCCTCCCCCGGTCTATGGAGGATCGGTTCCTACACCGCATATTAATAACCTAGGACCTCCTCCAAAACTTGTTAAAGGTCTCATTTGAATCACAACTCAACAAATCTTAGGAGAATCATCGAACAAGGCTATTACCCGCATGATCCAATGAACCTTACTGCAAGAGAAGAGGCGGACAACCAATACAATCATTCAACATTGTTCATCCTTCAATCCGCGGTTCCACTAGAAGATCTCCCACACGTGCGGCCCTTCACTCGTGTAAAGGATTTTTGGGAACACATCATGGTGCTGTACAAGGGGAGCTCAAGCATTCAATGGTCTAACTTTGAAGTGGTCCTTGATCAGGCAGATGATTTTGTGATGCTAGAAGATGAGGACCCCCGTGATCTCTACCGAAGGGTGACTGCCCTCGATGTTGCTCTCCAAGACCATGTGAGTAAAGATACGGATGACACTTGGATCAAGCGCAAGTTTCTCAAGGCCATGATGCCTTTCAACAAAGCCATGTCTTCCGTCATTCGACAAAGACCAGATTTCCACTCCTTGACCTCAGGCGAAGTGTTGGATGAATTCATTGCTATGGATATTATGAACAAGACCGCCAACAATCCCCTTGCTCGTGTTCGGTCAAAAACAACATCACCCAACCTTGCCTAAAAGACCAAGGCCATTGTTGATGAAGAAGAAGAGGAAGAACATGGCTGCCCCAAAGACACAAAATACGCTTATCATGAGCACATGGCTCTTGCTTCAAGGTAGTTTTGGGGAAACAAAAGAAACTCAAGGCCCAACTTCTCCAAGGACAATTCAAGTGAGTCCAAGAACAAACAACGAGTACAGACATGGTACAATTGCGACAATGTGAGTCACTTTGTGGCAAATTGTCCTTATGAGAAGAGGGAAGACAACGGGGGCAAGCTCATTCGCAAGGACATGCAAAGTCTTTCCCTAGCAAAGAACACCTTCACCAAGAAGACTCATCCAAGGGGCTTGGTGGCCCATGAATAGTACACCTCTGATGATGACGAAGACGATACAGGCCAGGAGGGGATGGCAACGGCTACCGTCGCCATTGCCACTTCCTCCCCCAAGGTATCTCTCTTCGGCGCCACCAACGAGAACCGTATCGCCAAGTGCCTCATGGCCAAAGGTATCAATAAGGTAGCCCCGACAATCAAGACCACTCTCACTACCTCCCCATGTTTGTTAGACTGTGTTGATAATAGTGAGGTAGTGGAACTTGATGAAAATGAGTTTGATAAATTATTGTGGAAGATCAAAGGTGAAACCAAAATATACTTTGTTGCTCTTTTGGAACAACTTGGTGAAGCCAATGATCTCATTGAGACTCATGAGGATACTATCTCCAAGTTGCAAGAACATAGTCGTGATTACGCTGATGAGATAGCAGAACTATCATTTGCTCTAGAAGAAGAGTGTGGTCTTCGTTTGCCTCTTGAGGAGTCACACAACGTTGATCATGCTAAATTACAAAAATATCTTGATCATGCTAGTGTTCTTACTCGTGTGCTTAAATCTGAGAAGGTTACACTTGGGGTTGGTCATGATAGACTCAAGGAATAATTTGACATACTTGACAAGGCCCACAAGGTCTTTAAAAATGCTCATTCCTCCCGTAAGGAGTCTCATGATCAAATTCCAAGTAAAACTAACCAAGGAGATTTCTACTTGTCCTCCTTTTGTTTTAATTGATAATGCTTGTACTACTAACCCTTGTCGTGAGCATGTGCCTCTTGTGGAGGAGAATGCCAAGTTGAAAGAACAACTTGAAAAGGGCCTTCAGAGGTAAATCCAAGGCGAGAAAAATCTAAATGATCTTTTGAGTAATCAAAGGGAAGTTGCAAGAAAGAAAGGACTTGGGTTTGCACCCAAGTCTAAGAAGAAAAGGAAAAACAAGACGAAGCTATCTTCCTCTCTCAAGGACATCTTTGTCAAAGAGTGTGAGAGTACTCATAAGAAGATGAAGAACAAGGAAGGAGGTGACAATGCTAAGAAGGGCAAAACCACTCCCACCAACACTGTCGGCGATTTTAACCCCTCTTATGTTTTATGGCGTGCTAGTGATGGGCACGTTTATGCCAAATTTGTTGGTTCTTATTATGAGTACATTGAATGGGCTATTTGGGTTCCTAAGACCCTTATTTCTAAGATCAAAGGACCCATTCGATAATGGGTACCTAAAACCAAGCATTAATCTCTTGCAGGAGTTTGCTTCTCGTGGAGTGTCATGGTTGCTCGATAGTGGAGCAACAAATCATATGACCGGGAGCAAGGACTTGGTGGTGGATGTGCATCCAATACCATCTATGCCCACCCATGTCCAATTTTCTAATGCTTCAACAACTAAGGTAATGGGATTCGGTAAGGTGGTCATCTCTCAAGATTTATCTATAGAGAAGGTCATGCTTGTTGAGTCCCTTGCATACAATTTGCTTTCCGTTTGTCATCATGCAATTATGGGCTTTGCCACATTCTTTAATCTTGATATCGTGGCCCTTTTATGGAGCAAGACTCTTAAAGTAACCTTTGTTGGATATGTCAAGAACGGTCTGTATGTAGTGAACTTTTCGGAGCAACCTACTAAGATCGCGACTTGTCTAATGGCTAAGGTTGATGTGGGTTGGCTATGGCATCGCCGACTAGCCCATGTCAATATGAGATCATTGATTCAAGTAATGTAGATTGAAACGAGGCACACCACACCTCACTCGTCATTATACTTGGCTCTAGGTGTAGGCATCGATATAGGGGGAGTGTTGTTATTTCGATGAACTTCTCCTCCCCCTATTATGCATAAATTGATCAAGTCTTTCACATTAACCATTGTTGATGGCACTTGTGCTTTAAAGACGAGTTGTGGTCATGAACCCAAGGATAATTCTTCATGGTGTCATGCCAATTGTCTCTAACATTGGTGGCTTCAGCCACCGCACTCTCTTCTCAGAAGATTCGGTTCGGTGTTCCAGTGTGTATGTGTCTCTTCTTATCTTCGTTTGGGTTTTCTGTGTTTTTTCCTTGTTCACTGGCCAAGTTCAAGGCCTTTTTATTATCGAGGAGAGTAGAGCATGTTTTCTGGGTTGTTTTGTCAATAGGGGCACGATACTACCGCCCCCAGCACGGTAGTAATATTTTACTACCGCTCGGCAAGCGGTACTACCTGTGTGCCAGCGGTACTACCGCCCCCAGCACGGTAGTAAATTTTTACTACCGTTGGGCGAGCGGTACTACCGCGCCGCCACGACTTCACGGGTTATTTTAGGGCAGGGGCAGTTCTTTTCCCCCCTTACCCATTCATCATGTGTCCTTCTTCTTTTTCTCTCTCTCCTCTCTCAAGTTGCTGCCCAAGGGACTCGCATGATATCCTTCTCCGCCACCCTTCTCCGATTCCGTTTGGGGCGATCCTCTCCCTCGTGCCATGGACCTCAGTACTGCCCCTCGTTCCCTTCGTTTTTTGCTTAGTTTTTGTTGAATCTAGGGTTAGGGGCATGTATGTGTTCTTTCCTCTATGGCACCATATCCTCTTGCTAGAAGTATTGGGAAGTTCCTCGTTGGTAGATCTTTCATGTAGTAGGGTGACTTGTGTGTAGGGGTCCCCAGTAGTACTAGATCTGACAGATCCATTGTCAGATCTGGCACTCAGCCTGCCGTGCGGTACTACCGCTCTTCCTCGAGCGGTAGTACCTCTTGGAGCGGTACTACTGCTGTTATAGCAGTAGTAAAAATTTACTAGCGCTCGAGCAGCGGTACTACCGCTACCAGAGCGGTAGTAAATTTTTACTATCACTACAGCGGGCGTACTACCACCATTCCTTTAACACACACATCTTACCCTCTCTTATTTGGGATTTTTTTTGTGCCGTGCTAGTGATGGGCACGTTTATGCCAAATGTTTACTGTCGACGATTTTAACCCCTCTTATGTTTTATGCCGTGCTAGTGATGGGCACGTTTATGCCAAATTTGTTGGTTCTTATTATGAGTACATTGAGTGGGCTATTTGGGTTCCTAAGACCCTTATTTCTAAGATCAAAGGACCCGTTCGATAATGGGAACCTAAAACCAAGCATTGATCTCTTGCAGGAGTTTGCTTCTGGTGGAGTGTCATGGTTGCTCGATAGTGGAGCAACAAATCATATGACCGGGAGCAAGGACTTGGTGGTGGATGTGCATCCAATACCATCTGTGCCCACCCATGTCCAATTTTCTAATGCTTCAACATCTAAGGTAATGGGATTCGGTAAGGTGGTCATCTCTCAAGATTTATCTATAGAGAAGGTCATGCTTGTTGAGTCCCTTGCATACAATTTGCTTTCCGTTTGTCATCATGCAATTATGGGCTTTGCCACATTCTTTAATCTTGATATCGTGGCCCTTTTATGGAGCAAGACTCTTAAAGTAACCTTTGTTGGATATGTCAAGAACGGTCTGTATGTAGTGAACTTTTCGGAGCAACCTACTAAGATCGCGACTTGTCTAATGCTAAGGTTGATGTGGGTTGGCTATGGCATCGCCGACTAACCCATGTTAATATGAGAACGTTGCAAAGTCTCCTCAAGGGGACCATGTTCGTAGACTAACAAATGTGATTTTTGCCAAAGACCGTGCTTGCAGTTCTTGTATTGAAGGAAAGCTTCATGAAACAGCTCACCGTCCCACAACTGTCATCGAGTCTAAAAGGCCTTTGGAGCTCCTTCACATGGATCTCTTTGGTCGTCCTTCTTTTGATAGTCTTGGGGGAAGAAAGTATTGCTTGGTGATTGTGAATGACTACTCAAGATACACTTGGGTATATTTCTGCAAGAGGAAAAGTGAGACTCAACAAACTCTGATCAACTTTGCTAATGAAGCTCAACGTTAACAGGAAGCAATGATATTGATGATTAGAAGTGACAACGGAACTGAGTTCAAGAACTACACCTTAAATGAGTTCCTTAGTGACGAGCGGATCAAGCATCAATATTCAGCACCTTATACCCCCAACAGAACATTGTTGCGGAAAGGAAGAATCGGACGTTAATGGACGCACCAAGAACCATGATGGCGGAATTCAAATCTCCGTACAACTTTTGGGCTAAAGCCATTAGCACCGCGTGTCATGCATCCAATCGGCTCTACCTCCGCAAAGGCTTGAACAAGACTCCGTATGAGATTCTTACCGGGAACAAGCAAAATCTCAAGTACTTCCGGGTGTTCGGTTGTAAGTATGCCATACTCAATAGAAGTGTTTGTTTGTCTAAATTTGAAGCAAGAGCTCAAGAGGGCATATTTGTTGGTTATGCAACAAACTCTCATGCTTACCGTGTTCTCAACAAGTCCACTGGACTCATTGAGGAGACATGTAATGTGGAGTTTGATGAAAATAATGGCTCCCAAGTGGAGCAAAGTGGTATTTGTGATGTAGGTGATCAAATTCCTCCTGAAACCATGAGAAGAATGGGGATTGGTCAAATACTCCCCATTGAGGAACCCCTTGTGGCTGAAGGAGAAGGACAATGCTCTACTCAAGTAGAGCCATCGCCCTCTCTAGACCCACATGCTTCCGAAGAACAAATTGAAGCCCTCGACCCGACAAACCTGATCAAGGACAAGATCAACCTCATGAAGATGGTGTCACACCAAATGATGTCCAAGATCATGCTCCAGATTCTGAGCCTGCTCAAGATCAAGTGGAACCCCAGGATCACGTGCAACCACAAGATCAAGGACAATCTAGTGAGCAAGATCAAGATGGTGCCCAAATTGTTCAAGCAGAAACCCCTAAATTATCAAGTAGGGAAGTCATGAAGCATCGTGCTGCTAGGATAGCCAACATGCTCCGAGTTCGACAACATATCTTCAAGAATGTGCTTGGCAGCTTCAATAGAGGCGTACTCACATGTTTGTTGCGTGTGTTGAACCCAAAAAGGTACATGATGTGCTCGATGATGAGGATTGGCTTGAATCTATGCATGATGAACTTAACAACTTGGAGCGCAATCAAGTTTGGGAATTAGTGCCTAGGCCAACGGAGGAACATAATATCATTGGAACCAAATGGATCTTCAAGAACAAGTAGGATGCAAATGGTTTTGTCATTCGAAACAGGGCAAGACTGGTGGTGCAAGGCTACTCCCAAGTCGAGGGTATCGACTACGGTGAAACCTTTGCTCATGTCGCTCGTCTTGAATCTATTCACATGTTACTTGCTTTTTCTTCTCATCATGACCTTAAATTGCAACAAATGGATGTGAAGAGTGCTTTTCTGAAGGGTCCATTAAATAAGTTGGTATATGTTGAACAACCCTTGGGATTCAAGGATCCTAAGTTCCCCAGTCATGTATACAAACTTAGGAAGGCACTCTACGGTCTTAAACAAGCCCCATGTGCGTGGTATGAGTACCTTACTGAGTTGTTGCAATATCGTGGGTTTGCGATTGGGAAAATTGATCCCACTCTTTTTACCAAGAAGGTCAAAGGGGATTTGTTCATATTCCGACTATATGTTGATGATATTATATTTGGTTCTCCTAACAAATCTTTCAATGAAGAGTTTGTTGCACTAATGACCGAGACGTTTGAGATGGTGATGATGGGAGAGTTGAAGTTCTTTCATGGGTTTGAAATAAAACAAGGAAGAGAAGGAACCTTCATCAAACAAGTCAAGTACACTCAAGACATGCTCAAGAGGTTTGAGCTCGAGGATGTCAAGCCAGTCAAATTTCCCATGCCAACCAAATGCAAGATTGATAGTGATCCCAATGGTAAAGCCATGGATCAAAAGGTATATCGATCCATGATTGGATCCTTGCTTTACCTTTGTGCATCTAGACCCGATATCATGCTGAGTGTGGGAACTTGTGCATGGTTTCAATCCGCACCAATGGAAAGCCATTATGCGGCAGTCAAACGAATCTTTTGATATTTGGCTCATATCCCAAACTTTGGCTTATGGTACCCCAAAGGAGCAAGCTTTAGTTTAGTTGGTTGCTTTGACTCAGATTAGGCTGGAGACTGTGTTGGAAGGAAGTCAACCTCTGGAGGACGCCAATTCCTTGGTCATTCTTTGGTAAGTTGGTCTTTGAAGATGAAAAACCATGTGTCACTTTCTTCCACCGAGGTTGAGTATGTAGCTGCCGAAAGTTGTTGTGCTCAATTATTATGGATGAGGCAAACCTTAAAGGATTACGGTGTCACTTGTGAGAAAGTGCCTCTTCTGTGTGACAATGAGAGTGCCATCAAGATATCTCTTAAACCGGTGCAACATAGCAAGGCCAAGTATATTGGTATACGTCATCATTTCATTCGAGATCATATCAAACAAGGAGATATTGAGGTCCTCTTCATCAACACTCAATAGCAACTTGCAGATATTTTCACCAAACCTCTAGATGAAGCAAGATTTCATAAGTTAAGGCATGAGCTAAATATCATTGATTCAAGTAATGTAGATTGAAACGAGGCACACCACACCTCACTCATCATTATACTTGGCTCTAGGTGTAGGCATGGATATAAGGGGAGTGTTGTTCTTTCAACGAACTTCTCCTCCCCCTATTATGCATAAATTGATCAAGTCTTTCACATTAGCCATTGTTGATGGCACTTGTGCTTCAAAGACGAGTTATGGTCATGAACCCAAGGATAATTCTTCATGTTGTCATGCCAATTGTCTCTAACATTGGTGGCTTCGGCCACCGCCCTCTCTTCTCAGAAGATTCGGTTCTGTGTTCCAGTGTGTACGTGTCTCTTCTTATCTTCGTTTGGGTTTTCTGTGTTTTTTCCTTGTTCACTCGCCAAGTTGAAGTCCTTTTTATTGTCGAGGAGAGTAGAGCAAGTTTTCTTGGTTGTTTTGTCAATAGGGGGACGATACTACCGCCCCCAGCACGATAGTATAATTTTACCACCGTTGGGCGAGCGGTACTACCGCCCCAGCACGCTAGTAAATTTTTACTACCGTTGGGAAACTGGTACTACCGCGCCGCCACGACTTTAGGGGTTATTTTAGGGCAGGGGCAGTTCTTTTCCCCCCTTACCCATCCATCTTGTGTCCTTCTTCTTTTTCTCTCTCTCCTCTCTCAAGTTGCTTCCCAAGGGACTCGCAGGATCTCCTTCTCTGCCACCCTTTTCTGATTCCTTTTGGTGGGATCCTCTTCCTCGTGCCATGGACCTCAGTACTGCCCCTCGTTCCCTTCGTTTTTTCTTAGTTTTTGTTGAATCTAGGGTTAGGGGCATGTATGTGTTCTTTCCTCTATGGCACCATATCCTCTTGCTAGAAGTATTGGGAAGTTCCTAGTTGGTTGATCTTCATGTAGTACGGTGACTTGTGTGTAGGGGTACCGAGTAGTACCAGATCCGATAGTTCCATTGTCAGATCTGGGACTCAGCCTGCCGTGCGGTACTACCGCTCCTCCTCGAGTGGTACTACCTCTTGGAGAGGTAATACTGCTGTTAGAGCGGTAGTAAAATTTTAGTACCACTCAAGCAGCGGTACTACCGCTGCCAGAGCGGTAGTAAATTTTTACTATCGCTCCAGCGGGCGTACTACCGCCATTCCTTTAACACACACATCTTACCCTCTCTTATTTGGGATTTTTTGGTGCGTGTTGATCTTTGCCTTGACTTCTTGTGTCGTTTGTGTTGTGTTTGCTTTTTGCGTGTCATAGGCGGTGGCTCGAGGCGCTCTAACCCAGCTAGGGATGCCAGTTCCAAGCGTCCCCGCTCATTCGATGTCCCCGAGGGTCCTCAAGCTCCCAAGCGCAATTTTAAGAAGACTACTCAGAAGCCCAAGAACAGTGTTGACTGGGATGCCATGCCGCTTGCAGAGTTTCAGCTTCGCCGAAAGGTCAACCCCTATACCAGCAATAGGCTTCAGTTCCCTGGAGGTGACATGTTCTGGACTAAGGACCAGTTTCTTATTTATGAAGAAATCATCAAATTTAAGAATAATATATATGTTCCTGTGAAGTGGATTGATATCAACCATCTGAAGAGAGACCCTGCATACTTTGGTGATGCTCTGTCCATGCTGGAACAAATTCAGATTGAGGAGCTCATCACTTTTCAGCAAGATTTTGATTATGATGTAGTGGCCCAATTCTTTGCTATTGTTGACTTTCACATTGATGATGACCGCACCATGACATGGCTGGCAAATGGGCAGTTATTGTCTGCTAAGTGGAAGGACTTCATGGACCTTCCGAATGTCCAGGATGAGGGGCTTGAGCACACAGTTGGTTTGCGCCCACATGCTAACCCTACTGCTATAGCCAAGGAGAAGTTGTTGCCATACTATATTGTGAAGGAAACCCCATCTGGTGAGGTCTCCTACATTATGAACCCTTTTCTGGACGTCATGCACCGCATTTTTCGCAACACACTCTTTCCACGAGTTGGCAACAAGGACCAGGTCCACTCATACCTGGTAGATATGCTTATCATGTGTTAGAAAGGGCGGACTCGCTCCTCTGGATCACTAGATGTCTCTCATGTTATATGGAGCGAGATTTACTCCATAGTCTTTAACCGTAAGGTCCCAATCTACGGTCCTTATCTATTTTATCTGATCACGATGATGTGGGCCAAGGCGTTTCCAGCTATTCAGTTACATGCTCCCATGTGGATTCGACATGAGCCCATCAAGCTGCGACACAAGAACAAATGGGCAAATACCATAACTACACCTGCTGCCACTAGGGATTCTGATGCGCATGTGGCTGTTGTTGAGGATGAGGCAGTTCCAGAGTCACGTGTGCCTTCCTCTGCCAAGCCGTCATGGGCCAAGAAGCTCACGGAAAGGATGAAAACCTTGTTCTTCATACATGCCAAGGGACAGTACACGACCCATGTTGCTCAAAAGGAGAGCCGTCAGCGTGACAAGCTAATTATGAGGAAGCTTGACATACACATATCCAGTGTGTCTGAGCGACAGATCACCCCGAAGGTTGTGTGGTTGCAGAAGAACAATCTGCAATGGGCTGCATCTGACAAGGACTCCGAGGAGGATACCAAAGACGAGACAGATGGAGAGTATGTTCAGGAGGAGACCGAAGACTAATGGTTGTGCTCTCTCCAGTTCGAGCTACCACCTTTGTCGTAGGTGTCCTTTCTGTTTTTTTGGTGTCCCGATGCCAAAGGGGGAGAGAGGGTATGATACCTCCGATAAATCATGTGCTTACAAGATGGAGGAGAATTTTTTTGTGAGTGAACATGTGCTCAAAATGTCTGGGTACTCAAACCATCTAGCTGAGCTGGGGATTGAACTCCCGCAAGAGGCTATCACTGACAGAATTCTTCAATCACTGCCACCTAGCTATAAGAGCTGTGTGTTGAACTATAACATGCAAGGGATGAACAAGTCACCCGGCGAGTTATTCGCGATCTCAAAGTCGCAGAGTCAGAACTCCGGAAAGAGCATCAAGTGTTGATGGTCAATAAGACCACTGGTTTCAAGAGAAACGGCAAAGGCAAGAAGGGTAACTCCAAGAAGAGCGGCAAAACTGTTGCCAATCCGACGAAGAAACCCAAGGCTGGACCTAAGCCGAAAATAGAGTGGTATTATTGCAAAGGGATGGGTCACTCGAAGCGCAACTGCCCCAAGTATTTGGCTGATAAGAAGGCGGCCAACGTAAAACCAGGTATATGTGATATACATGTTATTGATGTGTACCTAACCAACTCTCGTAGTAGTGCTTTGTTATTTGATACCGGTTCTGTTGCTCATATTTGCAACTTGAAGCAGGAACTGCGGAATAAACGAAGGTTGGCGAAGGTTGAAGTGACGATGCGCGTGGGAAATGGTTCCAAGGTTAATGCAACCGCCGTCGGCATAGTCTCACTTCAATTACCATCAGGATTAGTTATGAACTTCAATAATTGTTATTTAGTGCCTGCATTAAGCATGAACATTATATCTGGATCTTGTTTATTGCGAGACGGTTACTCACTTAAGTCAGAGAATAATGGTTGTTCTATTTTTATGAGTAATATCTTTTATGGTCATGCATCCAATGTGAGGGGTTTGTTCATATTGAATCTTGATTGTGATGACACACATATACATAACGTTAAGACCAAAAGATGTAGAGTTAAGAATGATAACGCCACATTTTTGTGGCACTGCAGCTTAGGTCATATTGGAGTAAAGCGCATAAAGAAACTCCATACCGATGGGCTTTTGGAGTCACTTGATTTTGAATCGCTTGACACGTGTGAACCATGTCTGACGGGAAGATGACTAAGACTCCGTTCTCCGGAACAATGGAGCGTGCAAGTGACTTGTTGGAGATCATACATATAGATGTGTGCGGTCCAATGAGTGTGGAGGCGCGCGGCAGATATCGTCATTTTCTCACCTTCACTCATGATTTGAGTAGGTATGGATATATCTACTTGATGAAGCACAAGTTTGAAACGTTTGAAAAGTTCAAGCAATTTCAGAGTGAAGTTGAAAATCATCATAACAAGAAGATCAAGTTCCTACGTTCTGATCGAGGGGGCGAACATCTGAGTTTCGAGTTTGGTGCTCACTTAAGACAATGTGGAATCGTTTCACAATTGACACCGCCTGGAACACCACAGCGTAATGGTGTGTCCAAACATCGTAATCGTACTTTGCTAGATATGGTGTGATCTATGATGTCTCTTACCAATTTGTCGTTACCGTTTTCAGGTTATGCATTAGAGACAACTGCATTCACTTCAAATAGGGCACCGTCAAAATCCGTTGAGATGACACCATATGAGCTATGGTATGGCAAGAGCCAAAAGTTGTCATTTCTTAAAGTTTGGGGATGTGATGCTTATGTCAAAAAGCTTAAACCTGAAAAGCTGGAACCCAAAGCGAAAAAGTGTGTCTTCATACGTTACCCAAAGGAGACAGTTGAGTACACCTTCTATCTCAGATCCGAGGGAAAAGTGTTTGTTGCTAAGAATGGAGCTTTTATTGAGAAGGAGTTTCTCTTGAAAGAATTGAGTGGGAGGAAGATAGAACTTGATGAGTTTGTAGAACCTTTGCTCCCTCTAGATGGTGGCGCAGGGCAAGGGGAAACCTCTGTCGAGGTGACACCCGTTGAGGAGGAAGCTAATGATGATGATCATGAAGCTTCGGATCAAGTTACTATCGAACCTCGCAGGTCGACAAGATCACATACTGCTAATGAGTGGTACAGTAATCATGTCTTATCTATTATGTTGTTAGACAACAATGAACATGCGAATTATGAAGAAGCAATGGTGGCCCGGATTCCAACAAATGGCTGGAGGCCATGAAGTCTAAGATAGGATCTATGTATGAAAACAAAGTGTGGACTTTGGAAGTATTACCTGAAGGTCGCAAGGCATTCAGAACAAATGGATTTTTAAGAAGAAGACGGACGCACACGGTAATGTGACCGTTTATAAAGATCGACTTGTGGCAAAGGGTTTTTCACAAGTTCAAGGATTTGACTACGATGAGACATTCTCACCGGTAGCGATGCTTAAGTCCTTCCGAATCATGTTAGCAATAGCTGCATTTTTCGATTATGAAATCTGGGAGATGGATGTCAAAACGACGTTCCTTAATGGTTTTCTTAAGGAAGAGTTGTATATGATGCAACCCGAAGGTTTTGTCGATCCAAAGAATGCTAACAAAGTATGCAAGCTCCAGCGATCCATTTATGGACTGGTGCAAGCATCTCGGAGTTGGAATAAGTGCTTTGATGAGGTTATCAAAGCATTTGGGTTTATACAAGTTGTTGGAGAATCTTGTATTTACAAGAAAGTGAGTGGGAGCTCTGTAGCGTTTCTAATATTATATGTGGATGACATATTGCTTATTGGAAACAATGTGGAGTTTTTAGAGAGCGTAAATGATTACTTGAACAAATGTTTTTCAATGAAAGACCTAGGAGAAGCTGCTTGCATATTAGGCATTAAGATCTATAGGGATAGATCAAGATGCCTAATAGGACTTTCACAAAGCACATACCTTGATAAAGTTTTGAAGATGTTCAAAATGGAGCAGTCCAATAAGGGGTTCTTGCCAGTGTTACAAGGTATAACGTCGAGTAAGACTCAGTGTCCAGTAACTGTGGAAGATAGAGAAAAGATGAGTATCGTCCCCTATGCTTCAGCAATAGGGTCTATCATGTATGCAATGTTGTGCACGAGACCGGACGTCAGCCTGACCATAAGTATGGCAGGCAGGTTTCAAAGTAATCCAGGAGTGGATCAATGGACGGCGGTCAATAATATTCTGAAGTACCTGAAAAGGACTAAAGAAATGTTTCTCGTTTATGGAGGTGACGAAGAGCTCGTTTTAAAGGGTTACATCGATGCAATTGACACTGATCCGGATGACTCTAAATCTCAAATCGGATACGTATTTATTCTTAATGGGGGTGCGTTAAGCTGGTGCAGTTCCAAGAAAAGCGTCGTAGCAGATTCTACATGTGAAGCGGAGTACATGGCTGCCTCAGAGGCAGCTAAGGAGGGTGTCTGGATGAAGCAGTTCATGACGGATCTTGGAGTGGTGCCGAGTGCACTAAATCGAATAACTCTATTTTGTGACAACACTGGTGCCATTGTTTTAGCAAAGGAACCAAGGTTTCACAAGAAGACCTCACACATCAAGCGACGCTTCAACCTCATCCGCGACTACGTCGAAGGAGAGGATGTAAATATTTACAAAGTGCACATGGATCTGAATATAGCAGATCCGCTGACTAAACCTCTTCCACGAGCGAAGCATGATCAATACCAGAACTGTATGGGTGTTAGATTCATTCCAATGTAAATCGCATAGCGATGTGAGACTAGGTTATTGACTCTAGTGCAAGTGAGAGACTGTTGGAAATATGCCCTAGAGGCAATGATAAAATAGTTATTATTATATTTCCTGTTTCAAGATAATCGTTTATTATCCATGCTATAATTGTATTGAATGAAAGCATAGATACATGTGTGGATATATAGAAAAACAATGTCCCTAGTAAGCCTCTAATTGGCTAGCCAGTTGATCAAGGATGATTAAAGTTTTCTGACCATATGCAAGTGTTGTCACTTGATAACTGGATCACATCATTAGGAGAATGATGTGATGGACAAGACCCAAACTATGAACGTAGCATGTGATCGTGTCATTTTGTTGCTATTGTTTTCTGCGTGTCAAGTATTCATTCCTATGACCATGAGATCATGTAAACTCACTGACACCGGAGGAATACCTTGTGTGTATCGAACGTCACAACGTTACTGGGTGACTATAAAGGTGCTCTACAGGTATCTCCGAAGGTGTCCGTTGAGTTAGCATGGATCAAGACTGGGATTTGTCACTCCGTGTGATGGAGAGGTATCTCGGGGCCCACTCGGTAATACAACATCACATATAAGCCTTGCAAGCAATGTGACTCAAGTGTAAGTGATGGGATCTTGTATTATGGAACAAGTAAAGAGATTGAAATAGGTATGGAGATACCTACGATCAAATCTCGGGCAAGTAACATACCGAAGGACAAAGGGAATGTTTTACGGGATTATATGAATCCTTGGTACAGAGGTTCAACCGATAAGATCTTCGTAGAATATGTAGGATCCAATATGGACATCCAAGTCCCGCTATTGGATATTGACCAGGGAATGTCTTGGGTCATGTCTGCTTAGTTCTCGAACCCGCGGGGTCTGCACACTTAAGGTTCGGTGACATCTGCTATAGTTGAGTTATAGGTGTTGGTGACTGAAGGTTGTTCGGAGTCCCGGATGAGATCACGGACGTCACCAGGGTTTCCGGATGGTCCAGAAACAAAGATTGATATATAGGATGGTTTCATTTGGTAACCGGAAAGATTTCGGGCATTATCGGTAGTGTACTTGGAGTGACGAATGGGTTCTGGGTTTTCACCGGGAAGGGCCCACCCCCCCGGAAGTGAGCCCAATAGTCCTAGGGTGAAGCACCAGCCCTTAGTGGGCTGGTGAGGCCAGACCAAGTGTACTATGGAGCCACAAGAAGAAAACCAAAAGGAAAGAAAAAAAGAGGGAGGTGGGAAGGGAGAGAAGGACTCCTCCTTCCCCAAACCGAATTGGAATTGGAGTCGTCCTCTCCACTTCGTCCAGCGCCCTAGGGGCTACCTTGAGCACCAAGGTAGCCCCTCCCCTCCTCCTATATATACTAGAGGTTTTAGGGCTTTTGAGACACAACTTTGCCACGTGAACTCAAACCTTTACCTCATAGTTCTTCCGTGATGACCCACAAGTATAGGGGATCAATCGTAGTCCTTTTGATAAGTAAGAGTGTCGAACCCAACGAGGAGGAGAAGGCTCTGATAAACGGTTTTCAGCAAGTAAATAATTGCAAGCACTGAAAGTAGCGGTAACAAGTGATGGTGTAGTGAGGTGAAACGTAGCAAGCGAAAAGTAACAAGTAACAAGTAGTAGCAACGGTGCAGCAAGTGGCCCAATCCCTTTTGTAGCAAGGGACAAGCCTGAACAAAGTCTTATAAGAGAAAAAGCACTCCTGAGGACACACGGGAATTTCTGTCATGCTAGTTTCATCATGTTCATATGATTCGCGTTCGTTACTTTGATAGTTTGATATGTGGGTGGACCAGCGCTTGGGTACTACCCTTACTTGGAGAAGCATCCCACTTATGATTAACCCCTCTCGCAAGCATCCGCAATTATGAAGAATAATTAAGACAACGTCTAACCATAGCATTAAACTAGTGGATCCAAATCAGCCCCTTACGAAGCAACGCATAGACTGGGGCTTAAGCTTCTGTCACTCCAGCAACCCATCATCTACTTACTACTCCCCAATGCCTTCCTCTAGGCCCAAATATGGTGAAGTGTTATGTAGTCGACGTTCACATAACACCACTAGAGGAAAAACAACATACAACATATCAAAATACCGAACGAATATCAAACTCACATGACTATTATTAGCATGACTTATCCCATGTCCTCGGGAACAAAAGTGACTACTCACAAAGCATAATCATAATCATGATGAGAGGTGTAATGAATAGCATCAAGGATCTGAACATAAACTCTTCCACCAAGTAATCCAACTAGCATCAACTACAAAGAGTAATCAACACTACTAGCAACCTTACAAGTACCAATCGGAGTCGCGAGACGGAGATTGGTTACAAGAGATGAACTAGGGATTGGAGAGGAGATGGTGCTGATGAAGATGTCGATGGAGATGCCTCCCCTCCGACGAGAGGATTGTTGGTGATGACGATGGCGACGATTTCCCCCTCCGGGAGGGAAGTTTCCCCGGCAGGATCATCCTGTCGGAGCTCTAGATTGGATCTGCTCAAGTTCCGCCTCGTGGAGGCAGAGAATCCACGAAAAAGCTCCACCTTGATTATTTTTTCGGACGAAACCCTTCATATAGCAAAAGAGGGGGGCCAGTGGACCGCCAGGGTGCCCACAAGCCCTGTTTCCGCGGCCAGGGGGGTAGGCCGCGGCAACCAGGCTTGTGGGCCCCTGGTTTCTCCCCTTTGACACTTCTTTCGTCCAGTATTTTTATAAAATCCGAAAAAAATCCACGTTGATTTTCAGGGCATTTGGAGTTGCGCAGAATAGAGCACTCAGACTTGCTCCTTTTCCAGTCCAGAATTCTAGATGCCGGTATTCGCCCTCTTCAAATTAACCTTGCAAAATAAGAGAGAAAAGGCATAAGTAAGGTTCCACAAAGTATAATAACAGTCCATAAAGCGATAAATATCAACATGAAAGCATGATGCAAAATGGACGTATCATTCCTCTAGATCGGATTTCTGCGGAGCTCGGGCCGAGCCCTGCAGGAATAGATCATCACCATCAACGGCGCGCCGTCATGCTGCCGGAGAACTCATCTACTTCCCCGTCTCTCTTGCTGGATCAAGAAGGCGGAGATCATCATCGAGCTGTACATGTGCTGACCGCGGAGGTGCCGTCCGTTTGGTGCTAGATCGGGACGGATCGTGGGACGAATAATGGGACGACGGTGATTTGAATCACGAAGCTGTACCACTACATCAACCGCGTTTCTTAACGCTTCCCGCTTAGCGATCTACAAGGGTATGTGGATCCGATCTCCCTCTCGTAGATGAACATCACCATGATAGGTCTTCATGTGCGTAGGAAATTTTTTGTTTCCCATGCAACGTTCCCCAACACATACTTATTACAAGCTTTTATTAGCTCTCTCAAAGCAAAGCACTACTCGCATGCCCCTAGGGAGGAGGTAGGTAAGAGTTGACCATCGCGCACGCTTGACTTAAACAACACTAGGAATTGAACGAGGAATAAGTATGCTCACACATCATCACCATGCCGTAAAAATATTTGGATGAATTGCAAGTTAACAACCTTTAATTCAGGGTACTTACATTAACCAATTATCATGCACTTTCACATTACCACATTAATATCATTAACCTTGATTTCTCTTTTATGTGCTACATGTGGTTTTGATTATGCACTCGTTGAATGCCTATTCTTTTTGGACTAGTCTTATAACCCGTGCAACTTATCATCACTATTTATTAACTCTCAAACAAATATAAGTGAAGAACAAGAGTGCAATTATTTCTTTAAAATATATATGCCACCATGCTCTAAAGATATAAGTGAAGCACTAGAGGAACTGGTAAGCTCAAAAGATATAAGTGAAGCACTAGAGCATCTTCTAAGCTCAAAAGATATAAGTGAAGCACATAGAGTATTCTAATAAACCATGCTGATCTCGTGTCTCTCTCAAGTGGGTTTATACACAGAACAATTATTGTGGCAAACTATAACAAAATCAAACTAAAACAAACGATGCTCTAAGCAGAACTCATATCATGTGATGAATACAAATATGTCTCCGAGTGACATATCGATGGATTGAGATGAAAGAGGGGATGCCTTCTGGGGCATCCCCAATATTACCAACTTAATTATTCCTAGAATATTATCTTGGGGTGCCTTGGGCATCCCCAAGCTTAGGCTCTTGCCGCTCCTTATTCCTTCATCCATCGTGATAACAAGCAAAACTTGAAAACTTCATCACACAAAACTCAACAGAAACTTTGTGAGACCGTTAGTATAACAAACATATCAAATACTTTAGGTCTTGTTACAAATTTATTTGTACTTTATTATTACCTAAGGTACTGTATTCTAACTTATCCATGACTTATGCCCCCCGATAAAATCCATGGCATCACTAAAAAACAAGCAAAATATGCAAGCAAAAACAAAATATGTCTAAAACAGAACGGCCCATCATGATATAATTAAGTACCATACTTCTATAACTCCAAAAATTCTGCAAAATTAGGATGCTTGAGGAATTTGTATAACAATACTGTGTAAACAATTCAGATCAAAAATACGTTCACGTAAAACTAAAGAAACTATGCACTGCGCGTAAAAGTTTATGCTTTTCCACTGTATCAAATCTACTATCATTCAAATCATCCTAAATGCTTTACTTGGCACAAACGCTAATTTAAACATAAAATCAAAATCATTACAGAGGCAACAATCATGTTATCACATACAGTCAGAAAGGAAAAACAAAAAATTAAGATAACTATTGGGTTTCCTCCCAACTAGCACTATTGTTTTACGCCCCTAGCTAGGCATAATGCATATAATTCAAGTGTTTTCATCCACCTTATCAAGCTCCTCAATAACACAACCATGCTTCTTAGGAATAATAGGAGGATCGAAATAGGGTCTCGTATTAAGTCTATAAAATTGGGATGCACACTAATCATTTTAAGATCTTTGCTTCTTTTGATAGGAGTGGTACTAATACTCTTGGGAACATATATGAATTTGGGACTTTTATTTCAAGAGGTACTAGCATTCAATTTTTACGGTGTGAAATGGGAGCTTACTTTATCAATGACTTCCTCCATTTATTCAATTCTATTAAAGCTTTGCTCGACCCTTTTATCAATAGTTGTACCTTTCTCATTTAAAGCTTTAGAAGTAATTCCTACCCGTGACCCAATTGAGTGGTATGATTACGAAGCTTTTTATCTAACTCCTTAATTTGTTCATTCGTATCCATTTTAATTTCAATAACATCAAGCCTTTGCATAACATGTTCCAAGGTTAAGATAGTTTCATTAATGATAATAGGTGGTGACCTAACTAAATTTTCCATTTCTAGAATCCGAAGTGTGACTCACTAAGAAATTATGACTTGTAATCGTATCAAGTACAAATATATACCAAGTAGTAATACCAACATAGTAATTACGAAGCAAGATATTTGGGGATTTTTTATGAATTGATTTATTTTGAGCATTGAAAATCCTATACCATGCATCCTTTAAACTTTCTCCTCCCCTTTGCTTAACATTGAGTACCTCGTTATCGGGGGTAAAGGGAACAAAAGGAAAACTAGCCATAACGACAAGCAAACAAGTAAACTAGTGACTAGCAAAGATAAATATTTTTTATTTTTATGAAGCAAGCTAAACAAAACAAAAAACAAAAATAGTAAAAAATGAATTATAATTTGTGCGAAGTTAGTTGATAGTAGATTGATGGTACTCCCCAACAATGGTGCCAGAAATCCTTCCTGATACATGTGATCTCCGTTGGGTTTTCCATGAAGAGGAACGGGTAACGCAACACAATATAGATAAGTATTTCACTCAATAGAGAACCAAGGTTTATCGAACCAATAGGAGTAACAACCAAGCCCCGTCCTCAGCGACTACACACAATGAAGCAAACACTTGCACCCAACACGGGCAAGAGGGTTGTCAATCCCCTTGAACTCGTTATTTGCAAGCAAGTAAAGGGTGTAGATGAAAGTTTATAATTGCAAAGAAAATAAAAATTAAATAAAGGAAGCAAGTTAATTGTAGCATTTGTAAACTTATAAATGAATAGACCCAGGGCCCGTAGTTTTCCCTAATGGCATCTCTCATGGGTAGGCATACGGTTGGTAAACAAATTACTGTTGAGCAATTGATAGAAAAGGGCATAGTTATGTGATATTCACGGCAATGATCATGCATATATAGGCATCACATCCATAAGCAAATTGGTCGACTCCTTCCTGCACCTATTACTATTATCCACCCATCGACCGCTATCCAGCATACATCTAGAGTATTAAGTAAAACAGAGTAATGCTTGGAGAACAATGACATGATGTAGAAAAAGAGAACTTAATCAATATGAATTAACCCCATCGTATTTATCCTTAGTCGCATTAATACAAAGACGTGTACATGTCCCTTTCTATCACTGGAATATAGAACTCTGCCAGAGTCAACCCAGTACAACACACCCCTCTCACCGAAGAAATATCAATCTAGTTGATATAGAGGCCTCCGTGATTGATTCCCCCTCCGACAGGGCACCAGAATAGGGCTCCGGATGGGCACACAGCGGAATAGAGACTTGCGGCGGCGAAAAAAGTGTTTCTCGTGAACCCCGTAGGATTTTGGGATATTTTAGAATTTATAGGACAGAGAGGGACGTAGACGGGCACATGAGGGGGGAAACACACATTAGGCGCCCCCCCCCCCTTGGCGCGTCGTGTCGTGTGCTCCCTCCCTCGTGCAGCGTGGGGTCTCCTCCCGAAGCCTCCAAAAAATCATAAAAATGTTTCGTGGCAATTGGACTCCGTTTGGTACTATAAACCTGAAAAGCAAAAAAACATACAGAAAACAACAACTCGCACTGGGTACTGGGTTAATAGTTTAGTTCTCAAAAATAATATAAATTGGTATATAAACACCCTAAAAGCATCATAGAATGATAATATTATAGCATGGAACAATAAAAAATTATAGATACGTTGGAGACGTGCCACCAACCTTCATGAGCACAAGAGTAGATTGTGTGATGAGATCCAACAAGGACAAGCTTCGACGCCAACATCAAGGCGACCAACTACACGCATGGATGACCCATCTTTGGAAGCATCCCAAAGAAGATGGCCGAGCATGAGAATTTCCCTTTAGTCATGGAGGCACACGACGAGGAGCCACATCACATGACCCTCATACAAGGCGACGACGACAAGATGGTCGAGCATGGGATTTTCCTTTTGACCAAGGCGGTGAGTGCGATCCTCCCACATTGGACTTCTACTTGGAGTCAAGCATCGAGGCTCGGCATGGGATGTTCCCTTCGGTCTTGGAAGACAGTGGTGGTTTGCCACATCCTACGACATTCATCTTTGAAGGCATTATAGATGACGAGGTTGAGCATGGTATTATCCCTTCAACCAAGGCGGCGACAGGAGTTGAGCATGGAGAAGTTTTCACCTACATCTCTCCAACACCCACATATGAAGAGATTTCCCAATTTCCATGTGAGGAGTGCCACTACCACATGAGTGAGATGAGTGACTCCATCATATGTGGCATTGAGTGCAGTTTTTGTGAGAGGATGAGTGTGACTGCCACTAGCCCCATACATGAAAATATGCCAAAATTCCTATGTAAGGTTGAGATTCATAACCATGCTTTGAGTGACTCAACCAACCATATGAGTGAGAGCATCCCGCATGGAGTGAGTGTGCCATAACACTTAGTTAGTGAGGTATTTGAGAGGGCACGTGAGGCCACTATGATTTCTAACAACTTAACCTCTACTCATACTGTGTTTTCTTCTTTGGTGCACGGTCTCATACATGATGATGTGCCTACCCACGATGAGTCCATCCCTCCAATGGGAATTACGATGGCCATGGTGGACGATGATGCACCCCCCCCCCCCCCTCACATGGTTCCGTCATTATGTTGACCACGAGCTTGTTTTCCCCATCTCACCTACATCACATGAGCAGAGCTCCAAAGATAACATAGGTGATGGTTCTTCGCTTCCCAACTAGTGGACTATCCTGGCATCAATTTCTTGCATGATGTTGATCACCTTATGGACACACCACATGCTCTGTCTTGTTCATGCTCACATGTGCCACTGATTTTTGATGAATATGATGATGAGCATGTCGAATTACTTAGTTGTTTGCTATACTCCATAGGATATCATGTGACAATTCTATTGGTAACATCATGTTTGACAATTTGCTAAACTTGTCATATGCTATGAGTGTGATTTCCTATATTGCATCCTTCCAATCTCACCGTAGTGCCTATCCATATATCCCATAAAAGTAAATACCATTTGCACATATGGCATAGATGGCAAGCCTTTAGTTATTGGATTTTGCTTTTCATGTGATGATATTTCTAAGCTTCCTTTAAAACATTTGAGCAATTCATCTCGTATACCATGCCTTGACTCATCATATAAAATGCATGATTCCATACCTTGTGTGCATCACCCCATGCTTAAAATTACTCCATGTGATTATGATGATGCATCCCATATGCAATGCCATGAAATGATTATAGATTTCATGATTGCATCCATTGTCTACACCATCCACATATCATGAATAGCAATGCTCTCTATATCTCTAGTGATGCACTACATACTTCTAGTCTCCATTATGCTATACACAACAACAAACCTTTCATTATGGATGACATGTTCTTATATAATGCATCTCATCTATTTGAGCATTTGATATTTTGTGCTAACGAACACATGCACATGCACATCCTAACGGATGATGTGTACGTATACCACGTGCATACAATTTTTCCTTCATCTTTGTTGTGTGTAGGTGATGTTTGTTGTGTATCCCTGGCAATTGTGCCAGAAATACTCCTACTACGGCACGTTGGTATTCCCCCGAAGCGGAAAGGGTGATGTAGCACAGCGACGGTAAGTATTTCCCTTAGTTTGAGAACCAAGGTATCAATCTGGCGGAAGAGTATCTCACCAACCTGCACAAACACAAAAGCTTGCACCCAATGCTATGAAGGGGTTGTCAATCTCTTATAGATTGTTTGCCAAGTGAGAACTGAAAGTAACAAAGTAACAAAGCAAAGTAAAAACGGAGTTGTAAACGATGGATGTGAATAGACCCAGGGGCCGTAGTATTTATTAGTGGCTTCTCTCATGAAAGCAAGTAGACGGTGGGTAAACAAATTACTGCCAAGCAATTGATAGAACTGTGCAGAGTCGTGAAGATATCTATGCAATGATTATTTCTATAGGCATCACGTCCGAAACAAGTAGACCGATACTTTCTGCATCTACTACTATTACTCCACACGAAACAAGTCCATAAGAACAGAGTAACGCCTTAAGCAAGATGAGATGATGTAGAGGGATAATCTCAAACCAATGATAAAACCCCCCATCTTTTTACCCTTGATGGGAACTGCTTGATGTGTGCCTTGCTGCCCCTTCTGTCACTGGGAAAGGTGACCACATGGCAGAACCCAAAACCAAGCACTTCTCCCATTGCAAGAATCATAGATCTAGTTGGCCAAACAAAACCCAAGACTCGGAGAGACTTACAAGGATATCAAATCATGCATATAAGAAATCAGCAAAGACTCAAATATATATCATAGATAATCTGTTCACAAGTCCACAATTTATCGGATCTCGACAAACACACCGCCAAAGAAGATTACATCGGATAGATCTCCATGAACATCATGGAGAACTTTGTATTGAAGATCCAAGAGAGAGAAGAAGCCATCTAGCTACTAACTACGGACCCGTAGGTCTGAAGTGAACTACTCACGAGCCATTGGAGGGGCGATGATGATGATGAACAAGCCCTCCACCTCCAAAGTCCCCTCCGGCAGGGCGCCGGGAAGGGTCTCCAGATGAGATCTCGCGGAAACGGAAGCTTGCGGCGGCGGAAAAGTATTTTCGAGGCTCCCCCGATTTTTTGCGGAATATTTGGGAATATATAGGCACAAAACCTAGGTCAGGAGGCGGCCAGGGAAGCCACAAGCTTGCCCACCGCCGCCTCCCCCCTGGTGGCGTGGTGCAAGCTTGTGGGCTCCCAGGGGCCCACCTGGCCTGGCCCAAAGGTTCCCTGGTCTTCTTTCGTTCGGGAAAAAATCATTTCGGGGATTTTATTCCGTTTGGACTCCGTTCCAAAATCAGATCTGAAAAGAGTCAAAAACACGGAAAAACAGGAACTGGCACTTGGCACTGAATCAATAAGTTAGTCCCCAAAAAGATATAAAAAAAGGTACATAAACATACAAAGAAGACAAGATAAGAGCTTGAAACCATCAAAAATTATAGATACGTTTGAGACGTATCAGTAGGTACTCATGAATACTCGTCAACCTCACAATCCCATGAGTTGACTAAAAGAGCTCTTGAGAGCAATGGCGATTTGGGATTCATTAGAATGTCTTTCCAAATGTTCCCTCAAGCAAGGACTACATGCACCTCTTTTACTTGGTTCTCACACGACTATGAGATATATACATTTGTCATATTATGCCCATCCCCTCGTGTTCACTTTGCATGTTATACCTCATTCTATGCTTGTGTGATACAATTGTGAACCATGCTTGCCTTTACACATGGCTCACCGTTCTATTCTTTCTATGTGTATTTGCATGCTTGGTGGCGCTCCTAGTTGTTATTGCCACATTTACCTTGTGTGCTATGCTATTGTTGCTTCTTGTGTGGGAAAGCCATGATGTTCCATTGTTATTTACTTAGGATTTCTTGCCAATACAATGATGATACTTTGATCATATCTCATTTTGCACACATGACATGATTGCCATGATTACATCTAGTACATCGCATCTTCGCACTACTAGCTTACATGCCTTAATTACTATGATCACTTGGTTTGTTGCATTACCCATGATACATACTTGCTCCTTTCATTGGGTTGATGACCTACATGGCCATGCCTCTCACATGACTTGTATTGATCATTATCACTTGTCTCCATTAGATGCCTGTCTCATATTCACTTGTAGTGAGGACAACCATGTTATGATTATTGATGATCTTGGGGACTTGGACATGTTTCTTGTGACACATGCTACTTTGATTGAGCTTAATATATTTGTTTGTGCTTGTCATATGCTTACATACCATGTCGCATTCTCTTGTCCCTTCTTATGGTAAGAATGATGATGCCACTTGTTGGGTACTTGACCACACGAATGATAGGTTTTGCATTAACGCTAACCTCATTTGTTTTTCCGAGTGTTTTCATGTTCTTTCATTTTGAAGGCTTTGCAAGGTGGCATCATCATTCTTGCTCCTTTCATTGGTCATGTGACATATTGGTAATGTGAAGGCACACATGATGAGCGGCAACAACATCTTCGGGAACCTTCCTACGGTGAGCTCATCCCTTTTGGTTCATGTTCCCATTCACTTATTTAATGGTCCACATTTCCATTATTGTTTCCTCTTTGTCGTTTACATGATACATCTCATGGGAGAATCAGCATCTGATGTTGAGCCGTTTAGACTTGAGTACTTCCCCATACATTTGGAAACTTGCACCGATAGTTTACATTTTTTTGACGAACATGCTAAATGAAAACATTCTTTCCACAACAAATTTTCTCAATATGAATTAATTGACTCACATTATGAATGGCTACATGCATCTTGTCTGTCTATCTCATCCATGATATATGAGCTTGTGCACTTCCTTAGCAAATTTGTTGTGATCTACCTTGATGACCTATATATGCATGATGCTCAAACTGTCAACCATTAATTGCATGATGACACAATCATTTTGAGCCATATTTTCATGTTCATGCTATTGATAAACCTTCTCTATATGATATCATTTTTCCTAATAGTCGCATAATCACATATACAACACCGTTGTGTGCACAACAAATTAATTTGCTTCCATGATTCCTTGTACATACCATTCTCTATCCTTCTATTAAGCTTCATGATACTTGTCACAAACATTCTTGTCGGACGAACTCGTGCTTAATTGATGGACACCTTGTGTGCGCTAAGCAATGTATTTCCAAGTGTACTTTGTGTTTACTCGTTCTGCATGTACACCATCGGAGAGACACCTTGGAGTACTTTGATCACACCATGACTTCCACTCCGTCCAACTACAAGTCTGTCCACCACTACCGTTTTTATGGTGATGAGGTTTTTGATCCGAGGATGGATCTTTCCCACGGGGGGGGGGGGGGGGGGAGAGATGATGCGGAGCATCCTACGTTCATCCCCATGTACACTCCGACTATTTCCCAAGCCCCAAGTGCCACTCGACATAAGGTGAACTCGCTCCTAAGTGCTTCCTCTTTCAGTTCACTCGAGACATGGATGCTATCTCAAGCAAGGATCTTGTGTACACTCAGGTGCATCCGAGACGACCACGACAACACTTGGAGCTAGGGACAAGCCATCACAGATGCGGATTCAGAAATGCCTCAAGTGGAGTCGTCTCAAAGCTACAGTGGCCGAACATCCGGCTGAAGCCCGGACAATCAACGCCACCAAACCGAGGAAGAATGGAGGAAGGCAGGCGCCACACAACTCTACAACGGCTAGACATCCATCCGACCCCCGGACATTCGGCGTCACAAGACCGGCCGGATATCCGGCGCCTCCCCGAAAATCCGACGCGAGGGCACCCGAACCTCGTACACGTGGCCACACCAGGCCAAACATCCGGCCCTTTCCCTGGACATACAGAGACTCGTGAAGCCCCGGATATCCGGCCCCTTTGCGGACAGATGCGGGCTGAAGGCCCATGTACCTCTCTCTCGTCTTGGACTATAAATAGACACCCCCTCCTCATTTCTAGGGTTAGCAATGGTTTAGCTCATTTGTAGTTGAGCATTCCTCCTTCCACTACCTCCTTCCCCATGGAGATGACTTCCATGGGAGATGAACCCTAGTGGTTGCCAAGGCCCCTTCTCAGGGAAGATTCCTATTGGATTCAAGACCTCATCTCCCTATGGAATTTGGGATAAATATTACCATGTATCTTACTTTCTCTTTGTTGTTCATGTACCCTTGTGGATCTTGTGTGGTGTGAGTCTAGTGAATGTGTGATTGGACTTGTTCTTGACTGTTTCCTCTTATAATTTGTCCCCGTTCTTCTCCGTGTTCTTCATGTTCTTCGAGGTTTTCCCCTCCAATTTGTGAAAGATCAACATTTATGGGTTCCACCCCGTATCATCTGCTACGGGTACATGTTCTTGAAGAAAGCTTTGATTGAAGGTCTTTTGAGGAGTTCAACCAAGTGACTTTGTTTTGCTTTGTTACTCTTGAAGGGTGTGCACCTTCTACACGATTATAAGTCACTTGATAGCCTTCAACCACTACTTTGAGAAGACTCGGAGTTCATCTACTTTGCGAAGATGTACCCATGTACACTTTGTGAGGTCTCTCTCTCCCTCCCTCCCTCTGCCGGTGGTGAGGGGGGCATCTGGCTACGGCGGCATGCCGGGTGGTTAGATCCGGCCAGTGTCAATTTGGTTATAGCGGAACATGAGAAGTTTTTTAGGTGATTACCAAAAAAACAGTTGGGTATATGGGAGCTGCGGGAGATGCTCTTAGATGGTTATACATGTCCAAACCCAATATTCAAAATGATAAGACAACTGAAACAAACAAACAAAAAGTCTGCATATGTTCATGATATAATTATGTTATTTTAAGCTTCTTTGGCACACGCAGTGTAGATATGTTTATACACAAGTCAACAATTACTTCATATTTTGAAAATAAGAACAAACCGTCTTATAATTGTTTTGCAATGTCACTCAAAGTTGCACTTGGCGACCATGGATCCAGCTGAAAGGAACAACCGGCAACTGCTTCGCCCTGCCCTGAGCCCTCTCCTCCAGTTTCCTGAACCTTGGTCCCAGTGAGCAGAGGAAATCCTGAGCCCGCCTCCCTTCCCCAGACAGCCCGGTGAGGTTGGCGACGTTCCACCTCTGGACCAGGAACTCGAGGATGTCGGCGTAATCCATGGCGGTGTAGACGCCCAGCCGCTGAGCCACCGCGCTGAAGTGCTCAAACAGGTTGTCGTCCTGCCCGTCGTACATCAAGTGGGCGGGCATCGTGACCTTCTTCCTCATCATCGCGGCGAAGGCCAGCACCGTGTAGTCGGGGTCAACCTCGAAGAGCTTCTCCACAATCTTGGTGTAGGCCGTCTCATGGCGCTTCTCGTCGGCAGCGATGGTGCCACATACCTGAGCCAGCTTCAGGTCCCCGTACTTCCTGGCGTGCCTTGCAGTGTTGCCGTGAGATATGAAGGTTGCCCTCTCTTGGAAAGATGTGTAGATGTAGCCCTGATATGGGTTGCCCTCGGTTTTTGGATCCTACAAGTAAGAGTTTCGACAATAATAATTTTGTTACCTGCCTTCTTTGTCAGCAAAAATGAAGCAAGAAAAATGGAAGCTCACATGAAAAAAAAGAAAGGAAATTCAGGAAACAGAGACCAAGTGCTGGCTTACCATGCCAGCACCAAGGAGATACTGTATGGTCTTCTCAATCTGCCTCATATCAACCCTCCCAGTGAGGTACATGTACTTGTTCATGAGATCACCGTGCCTGTTCTCCTCGGCCGTCCATGCCCTCGTCCAGACAGCCCAGCTGGCTGGGCTGGTGCCCGTATCATCACCGACACCACCATCGAGGATATTGAGCATGGTCTGGTAAGTAGGGAGTGCTTCCTCAGTGACCATGTCACCAACCAGACAGACCAAGTAGTCATCTGGGATCTCCTTGGCCCGTTCCCTCAACTCCTTGACTTCATCATAGAATCCATCCGAGGAAGGGTCTGGCAGGTAGTCCTGCGGCTGCCAGGATTTCTCTACTGGCTTCAACAGGACCAGGATGTTGTCCTCTGCCCAGCGCTCCAATGAATCGAAAACTTCCTTCTTTTCAGGTGGGAATGGTTGCGCGAATTGAACTTGAGTGAAGGCCTTTCCGGGAGTTCCAACCCTTCGTAAGCAGACAAAGTAACATAATAATGATAGGTACAAGAGTAATGAAAATGGGTAATATAACAGACTAGATAATTAAATTAAAGCTCAAAAAAGAAAAGACTATGCAGACCTATGTTTTTATTCCCAGCAAATTTACACTAAAAGGACAGCCCGGTGCATGTAGCTCCCACTTGCGCAAGGTCCTTGAAAGGGTCCAACCACTTTGGGTCTATTGTTCATGCAAATTTACACTAGTTCATGCACATTCAAGTAACATTCAGAGCTCGTGAACTGTGGCAATGAGTCCAAAACTAAGTGCTAATTTCCATGAAATAAATCACCTATGCTACTGCGATACTCTTTTCAAGCAGCATGGCATTCTGTTTGCAACTACTCCCTCCGTTTCTAAATATAAGTCTTTCTAGAGATTTTACTAATGGACTACATACGGATGTACAGACATATTTTAGAGTGTAGATTCAATCATTTCGCTCCCTATATAAATCCCTAGTAAAATCGCTAAAAAAACTTATATTTAGGAACGGAGGGAGTACATCTAAGAGGAAAACGTAATGAGCTCAAGCACGTAACTTCACTACACTAGTACTTCATGCTTTTTGAATGCTACGGCCCGCAGATGAGTGATCTGGGCTCTACAACTACAGAACCGAGCAGGAGACCCGCAAAAATAAAATTGCAAATAACATCCAATGTATGTCCAACAATCATTCAACTGACAAAATAAAAAATGGGGCATACACAAAGGAGTAGCTCACTCCGTAAGCAAAACATAACAAAAATGAAAGAGAAAACTACTTGTCAATAACCAAATCAGCCTGAAATAAGTTGTGGAGTGAAACAAGAACGTTAAAGCAAGATTATGATGATAAAAGCATCAGCAGACACATAAATGATCAGAAACAAATTAACACATTCTTTTATGACCGAATTCAGTTCAATCAAGGGAACCTACAGGAAAACCGTTGGAAAAAACCAAAGATCCATTCATTCCCAATACACAATAACTACTCTCCGTCTCTAGTGCCCAAGTAGCAAGATATCAGCACAACCAAAATCACAGAGCCGACACAAGCACTCCGAGCAAGATTCAACAACACAAGAGGAATATATAACCAACAAGAAAGATTTTTGCATGATGAAGAGAAAGAACATAACTCACTTGGCCTTGGAAGCCGTGGCCACCACTGTGAATTTCCTCCTCAGGCAAGAAGACACTAAAGGTGCATGGAAGGTGCCGCAGGAAGGCATGCATGCCATTAGATACATCAACTTATCAATCCACCAACACCACTTTCAGCGCTGAGTTTAGAGTTCGGCAATACTTTGATTCTGCCCACACTTATGTACGAGCTGAGGTGGGAGGGTGAGTGAGCAGTTGGTGTGGAGTACTAGTCGGACTGGTACTAGTACTAAATGGAGGAGAGGAAACTGATTTCATTTTGTTTTTATTGTTATTTCTGACCTGACGGCTTGTGCGAGGTTTCCAACCTCTTTTTGTTGCATTAAAAAGGGTCAGTTCCTTTTTTTTTAGAAAAGGAGGTTAACCCCCGGCCTCTGCATCAATCGATGCATGCAGCCATCTTATTAATTATTCCACAAAGGTCTAACAAGAGGATACATCAATTCATCCAAAGCCATCACTCACACCTACAAACTCGATAATGTGGAGTGCTCTCACTCCACATAACTAAGACCGATGTTGTTTTCAATCCATCCACATAACGCATCGGGAACAACAGCAGGTGCAGCATACCTAAAACGCATACCTCACGCACACGTTTTACCAGCCGCCATCATCCTCGAACCACTGACCTATCTTCAGGAAAGAGAATTCGCATCATCCTTGCCAGTCCAATCATCCGTCGACGCCACCACGGCGCCCAACGGCGTCACCGCCCTGCGCTCATCCGTCCAGATGCGAAGACTCCGGAAGATTTGTCGTGCGTAGCACCTGCCAACCAGGCATGACTCGGCGTAACACCTGTCGGCCAGGCATGACTTGACAGCTCCACCGAAATTCCGTGCAAGATGAAGCCGCTCCACCTCCTGCCTCAGTCTGCCAGCGCTGCTCCACAAACGATGCTCCCAAGAGAGAAACGGCACCGCAGTACCGCCATCGTTCGATCTGGAAGACCAGATCCTAGGGTTTCCCCAGAAGCAGTGCCCACCACCAGCAACCGTTCAGGACCCACACAGTGCCCACCACCACTCAGCCCTCAAGGCGACGCCTTCAGGAAGGTCACGACATCAAGGACGTCCCCGCCGCCCACCGGAGTTAGGGTTTTCACCCGAGAGGCAATGAAGGGGAGCAGAGGAGCAGATGTACACCGACGTCTTCAAAAAGAATAACTGCACCCTTGAGCGTCGTCGTCGGCTCGACTGGCCTGGGCCAACCAAGGGGTTTCCCTCAATCCGAATCTCCTCCACTGGCTTCACCCGCAGGTAGGGCCCCGGCAACCACGCCGGCACCGCTAAGAATCCGCAGGAGAGAGGCCCACAGATGACTACCTGGGCCAGTTCCTAAGTGATTAAAGTTAGTTGAGTCCCAAATACCCCAATATATTTTTCTCTAGCATGGGAGAAAAGTACGTCCTTCAGAAATTTGAAAACAAGGTCTTAAAAATAAAGATGATAGAGTAACCTACAGGCTACAGGTAGGTGCAGAAATAAATAAGAAGTATTCAAATCATGCAGACTGCAAATATAATTTTCATAAAAATGAACAGACAAAAATAATTTGTGCTAAAATCCGACAATAGAACATAAATTTGAATACATTCTATATATTTTTGTTTGGAGTGTCTCTCTATGCTTTTCCGAATTCAAATTCAACATTGATTTTTATTAGAATATCTAACCAGCCATAAGTCAATGTAATTTAGAATCTACTCCCTCTGTTTCTAAATATAAGACCTTTTAGAAATTATACTATAAACTACATACGGATGTACATAGACATATTTTAGAGTATAGATTCACTCATTTTGATCCGTATGCAGTCTTCTAGTGAAATATCTAAAAGGTCTTATATTTTGAAACGGATGGAGTACATGTTTCATGAGCATAATACATCGTATTATAATGCTGAATTGTGTTTAACGTGAAAATAAATTAGGCAGATGTTGCAGGTTGACCAAACCCAGCGTACATTCGTTCGGAGTACGAGTTCAATCTCTATCCAAGGATCGTATTCAAAACAAAAGAACTGCAGGAATCATTAGCTAATCATTATAATTAAAGTATAACCCAACCTAGATAATACTCCCTCCGTTCCTAAATATAAGTCTTTTAAGATTTTTCACTAGAAGTCTACATACGTAGAATAAATGAATCTACACTCTAAAATATGTCTATATACATCCGTATGTAGTTCACTAATGAAATTTTTTTAAAAACTTATATTTAGGAATGAAGGAAGTAGTAAAGTAAGCAATGTTCACACAACCTTTGCATTGTTGGACGTATTCTTAGGATGCTTGCACATAAATTCACTGAAATAGTGTGGTGCGTGCCTGCAGGTTGCTTGAGAAGCCAAAAATGATAACCACTACACACCAACATACGCTTACGTCCACCTCCCACTTGCACCTGCATCAAGAATGCATGATCAGAAACCAATTGGTCCAGCCGGGCATAAACTCTTTCTGTGATTTTTTTTAGTACTACTGTTTCCTTTTGTACCAATTTGGCAATAATTCGCTTATGATGGTTTTAGCGCACCACGGTAATGCATGAAAAATTGGGGACCAAATAATACTTAACCTAGCAAATACCTAAATATGGAATTGGTTGGCCTAGGTGAATTTCACTTGTTCTTGAGCTGCTATGAGCATTGTTTGAAACAGTTTTAAAACTACACTTGTGCATTCTGTGCAACCATATTTTTTCTTTCTAGGATCCACTAGTAGTTAATTCATTAGCAGAGCTTCATGGATCATACATCAACAGCCATTGCGGGTATATATGCTGGGCAGAAATCAACGCACACATGTACGTATTCCCAGTTTAGCAATCTAAACGCTTTTATATTTCTTTTACAGAGGGAGTACATGTTTATTTCATCAACAACATACCGGATTACTTGCTAATTACTATTCTCACCGTTTCAAAATAAGTGACTCAACTTTCTACTAACTTTAAGTCACTTATTTTGAGACGGGGGAGTACATGCTACTGGACTGAATCATACATCAATAGCAAGCAGACAAAAGAACAAAACTCAGCAGCAACAGCCAACAAGGCAACAACACACAACAGCTGTCCAAGGCGGGCCGGAACCGACGGACGTCGCAGAAGACGATCATCGATCGCAATCAGCAAGCACATGACATCAACAACATCGATAGCCTGTGAGGCTGCAGATATAACTGAATCAGCCTTACCAGACCCTATTTGGGAAGAAAGTGAGAACTTAGTGCAGAACAGGGAGCTGGCAATACAAGTGATCAAACACAATCTAAGCAAGGCACATGCTAGGATGAAGCTATATGCCGATCAAAAGAGGAAGGAGAGAGAGTTCCAAGTGGGAGATATGGTGTATTTAAAGTTATAGCCATACAGACACACATCTCTCAGTTTACACAGGCACCTCAAGTTGCATTCCAAGTACTATAGTCCATTCAGGGTGTTGGAAAAGATTGGGAAACATGCATACAAGTTGCTGCTGCGAGAAGGGTGCCAACTCCTTCACACATTTCATGTCAGTCAGCTGAAGAAACATATTGGCCAAACTGTTGTTCCATCCCCTCAGTTACCGTTGGTGAATGTCGATGGCACCATAAAAAGGGAGCCAGAAGTTGTGCTCGATAGGAAGTTGATTCCTCGACCCCAAGGCGAGGTCAGCATCCCTGTGGTGCGCTGGTTGGTGAAATGGTGAATGTGCCAGCAGAGAAGGCGACATGGGAAGATGCAGCCTTCATCCAGAAAGTATTTCCTGCATTTCAAGCTTGAGGACAAGCTCGGTCTCACTCGGGGGGTATTGTTAGGCTGCAGATATAACTAAAAAAGCGGTTGCCCTGTTCCCGCGTGCCGGATGGACCAGGAGATGATGATGTGGCATCCAACGACTGAGAAGCACCGAAGGACGCTGTTTAAATTCCGACACTGCCTGTGTGCGTGTATGTCTCTGTTTTTCACTTTACCTGTAATGGCTATAAAGCCAGCACTTTCCCCTTCTTTTGGGTATGATTATTAGGTATCGGGTGTAAACCCTAGCCGCCTGTGGCGAGCTGAACCACTTTCCCTTTTATGCAAGCAGTTCATAGCCTATTTCGTCTCAATTTCGTGTGTTCTTGAGTGTTCTAGCGTTCCTCAATTACTGCCAGACTAGCTGGTTCTTTACAATTGGCATCAGAGGCCCAGTCTTTCCTTGGCAAGGAAGAAAGCTGGTCGGGGCTGTCCAATCCCTTACCAGATCTCAGATCGGCGGCAATGTATAGGAGGCAGCCAGAGTGGCACAATTCGGGTGCAGTCTGATCTTCTGCCTAGTTGCCGGAGCTCATTGCTCCGGTGGTAAAACCCCAGGGTCGAAGATCTGACCGTGTACCAGTGGAGGCGGTAGCTGGTGGCGGTGTTGGCGGCGGCGAGTGAACGAGCAGTTGAAACTCACTCCCTTCCCTCCCTAGTTGATTGGCCTAGCAGTGCACACCATGGCAGGAGCAGCAGAGTCATCAACCACAACGGATCTGCAGCTGGAGTAACTCAAGCTGGATCTAAAAGCTTTGAGGCAAGAGCGGGAAGATGATCGCAAAGAGTTTCATCAGTTCCAGTCGACGGTAAACAAAAACTTCATCACTATGCAGATTTTTTTTGATAAGATTCGGGACAACTTCAGGCGTTGTTGCATCAGTTCAGGGTGGTGCTTTGCACAAAGAAAATCCTGTTTTTTCCCCTCAGGCAGCTCCAGGGCGTCCCAAGCAGTTGGTTACCACAACAACCCCATCGGTAAAAATGCCTGAAAAAGGCGCTCCAGGTATTACAAGTACTGCAGTTTTGAAAGATTAGAATGGGAGAGAGCTCAATTTGGATGGCACTCTGAAACAGCCATACATGCACCCCAATTTTGGTACCAACAAGGCACAGGTAGTGGGTCAGATTGCAATACCACCAAACAATGTTCAGTTAGATGATCTGCATGATGTGGAAGGCTATGACAATAACTACAAAAGAAGAGTTAGTACTCCATTGGATAGCAGAAGGAGTCCTCTGACTGTCAAACCTGCCAAACTGGACATGTCTGAATTTGAAGGAGAAGACCCAGAGTCTTGGATACAGAATTTAGAGCAGTATTTTGCTACTGCCAGAACACCCATTGAGCACACAACTGAACTAACAATTTCTTATCTAAAGGGACCTGTTGTGCAGTGGTGGAGGGGTACTAGATATGCTCCTAGCAACATTCCTTTGCACAAGTTTTGTTCCGTGTTGTCTGAGAGATTTTCTATCCAATCTGTTTGTGATATTGTCGCCTCCTTTCATGTTGTCCAACAAACTACAACGGTGGCTAGTTATGTGGAGCAGTTTGAACAATTGTTGAATATCATGAGAAGGGAAAACCCTGGAATTCCCAATGATTACTATGTAACTAGCTTTGTAGCTGGTCTTAGCCCCTATATCAAGAGTCATGTAGAGTGTTTTAAACCTAAAGACATGCAAGCTGCTATGTGGTATGCCAGGAGAATGGAAAAGGCTCAACCAACACCTGCAGTGGTTCAAACAAAGCCCGATATTCCACAACCAAAAAGGCAAGTGAACTTTGACCAGCCAACTATTCAGAGTAACACATATCTGCCTACAAGAAGCACAATTATCCAGCAAGCTAAGCAGAATCATGTGTGCTACAAGTGGAGAGAACCATGGGTACGAGGACATAGGCAAGTGTGTAAAATGAGCCAAACAGCACAAATTCAGGCCTTACAGGCTCAGGAGGTAGAAAATTCTGATGTACTTTATATTACTGACTTTGAGGATCTTGATTTGGAGACACAGGAAGCACCACCAGAGGAGACAGTGTTACAAGTGTCAGTACATGCTGCTAATGGTCTCAGTACTGCCAAAAATACATTTATACTGTCACTCAAGATTGGAGAAATTACAGCTACTGCTTTAGTGGATAGTGGAAGCACTGCTACTTTTGTGTCCCCTCAAGTGGCTAGCAAAATGCCCAGTGCACCTGTGGCCAGTACTAAAGTAAAGGTGATAGTGGAAAGTGGAGAAATATTGTGGAATGAGTTCACAGTCAGGAATTTCCCTATGAGATTGAGGGCAATAAATTTTGTGACAATTTTAGAGTCCTGAAACTAATTGGCTATGATATGATTTTGGGAGTGGATTGGTTAAATAAATACAGTCCAATTCAGATGGACTTTGTTAAGATGGAGCTGAAAATTTCCACCAGCCAGGGACAAATGATAACCTTTCTTGATGAAACTGTTCCCCTGGACACTATTCCTGAAAGCAAAGTGAACACATCAAAGCTAATGGAGCAAGCTGTGTATGGCATTTTCTTGTTCCTTACATGTCCAACTAATTATGAGGTAACAGCACCAGTTGTACCACTTGACTTACAACCTCTCCTGCAACAGTATGAAAGGTTGTTCCAAGAACCAAGTGGACTACCTCCTAGTAGGCCTTGTGATCACAGGATTCCATTAGTGGAGGGAGCAAAAGTGGTGAACCAGAGACCATATAGAATACCCCACCACTAGAAAGAGATACTGGAAAAGATTATATTGGATTTATTGAAAAAGGGGCTCATCGACCTAGTACTAGTTGATTTTCCTCCCCTATATTGCTGGTAGAAAAGAAGGATGGTTCTTGGAGACTCTGCACTGATTACAGAAAGTTGAATGCAATAACTGTCAAAAAATACCCAATACCAGTGATAGAGGACTTGTTGGATCAGCTGAAAGGAGCTAAGTATTTCTCTAAAATGATTTGAGAAATGGCTATCACCAGATAAGAATGGCTGAGGAGGATATACCAAAAATTACTTTTTCCACACACATGGGCTTATTTGAGTATTTTGTGATGTCCTTTGGTCTCACTAATGCCCCTCCATCATTTCAAGCACTGATGAACCTACTGTTAGGTCTCCTTAAGTTTGTGGTGGTTTTCTTTGATGATATACTGGTTTTCAGTATCTCCTAGGAAGAGCATAAGGATCATCTGAAACAGGTCTTTGATATTCTACAGGAAAACAAATTATATGCAAAGCTAGAGAAGTGCTCATTTGGTCAAAGAAAGGTGGAATATTTGGGCCACATTGTCAATGAGGAAGGAGTTTCTACAGACCCTTGCAAAATCAAAGCTATACAACAGTGGCATGTGCCTACTAATGTCACTGAGCTCAGAAGCTTCTTGGGTTTAAGTGGGTATTACAGGAGATTTATCCAATGGTATGGAATCATCTGCAGGCCATTGTTTGATTGCTTGAAGAAAAATGCATTTGATTGGCAAGAAGATCAGAACAAAGCATTTGTGACCCTGAAGCATAAGCTCACTAGCGCCCCTGTGTTAGCACTACCTGATTTAACAAAGGCATTCATCCTGGAAGCTGATGCCAGTGGATATGGCTAGGGGATGTACTCATGCAAGAGGGAAGACCTCTCTCTTACTTCAGCAAAACCATTGGCCCAAAAGTTGTACCTATGTCAACTTATGACAAAGAGGCTATGACAATCATTGAAGCAGTGAAGAAGTGGAAGCACTATTTCCTAGCAACTGCTCTAGTGATTAGAACAGACCAAGAAAGCCTCAAATATATCCAGGAGCAGAAAATCATTGAAGAAATTCAACATAAGTTACTACTCTAGCTTTTGGGGTATAACTTCACAATTGAGTACAGAAAAGGAAAAGAGAATAGAGCTGCTGATGCTCTATCCAGAGTGAAGCACAAAATTTCCTCCTTGATAGCCACTGCTGCTACACCTACCTGGGTCAAAGAAGTCACAAAAGTTATGAGGAGGATGACAAGATCAAGGAATTAATAGCTGCTTGTGTGGCAGATAAGGAAGGCAACAATGCTTATTTTTTCAGAAATGGGATCCTCACATACAAAAACAAAATAGTGGTGGGCACAACAACTGATCTGAGGAAAAACATAATGAAAGTATTCCATAACTCAGAGTTAGGAGGACATTCTCGAGAGAGGGCTACACATCATAGAGTGAAGGTGGTTTTTCATTGGCCAGGATTAAATCAAGATGTCATTGTATTTGTTAAAAATTGCCCAGTCTTTCAGAATAACAAAGATGAACACTCTCCCTACCCTGGCTTGTTGGAACCCCTCACAGTTCCTGGTTTTTCTTGGGCTCACATCAGTATGGATTTTGTGGAAGGATTGCATGTCTCTGAGAACAAGGACTTAATTCTGGTGGTGCTGGACAGGTTTACCAAGTATGCTCATTTTATAGCTATGAAACATCCAATCACAGTACAATTTGTGGCCATGGCCTTCTCTGACAATGTCTTCAAGTTACATGGGATGCGTGTGGTCATTGTTATAGACAGGGACAGAATATTTACAAGCAACTTGTGGCAACAACTTTTCAAGTCTATGAAAGTGAAACTCCACATGAGCACAAGCTATCATCCTCAAACTGATGGTCAAACTGAGAGGGTTAATGAGTGTATGGAAAATTACTTGAGATGCATGTGTTTTTTCAGCAACCTAAGAAGTGGCATGTATGGTTAGCCCTGGCAGAGTGGTGGTATAATACTTCTTTCCATACATCACTGCAGATGACTCCATTCCAAGCTCTGTATGGGTTTCCACCCCCATGGTGGCAGAATCAGCCACACCAGACCCTATTTGGGAAGAAAGTGAGAACTTAGTGCAGAACAGGGAGCTGGCAATAGAAGTGATCAAGCACAATCTAAGCAAGGCATCGGCTAGGATGAAGCTATATGTCGATCAAAAGAGGAAGGAGAGAGAGTTCCAAGTTGGAGATATGGTGTATTTAAAGTTATAGCCATACAGACACACATCTCTCAGTTTACACAAGCACCTCAAGTTGCATTCCAAGTACTATGGTCCATTCAGGGTGTTGGAAAAGATTGGGAAACATGCATACAAGTTGCTGCTGCGAGAAGGGTGCCAACTCCTTCACACATTTCATGTCAGTCAGCTGAAGAAACATATTGGCCAAACTGTTGTTCCATCCCCTCAGTTACCGTTGGTGAATGTCGATGGCACCATAAAAAGTGAGCCAGAAGTTGTGCTCGATAGGAAGTTGATTCCTCGACCCCAAGGCGAGGTCAGCATCCCTGTGGTGCGCTGGTTGGTGAAATGGTGAATGTGCCAGCAGAGAAGGCGACATGGGAAGATGTAGCCTTCATCCAGAAAGTATTTCCTGCATTTCAAGCTTGAGGACAAGCTCGGTCTCACTCGGGGACTATTGTCAGGCTGCAGATATAACTAAAAAAGCGGTTGCCCTGTTCCCGCGTGCCGGATGGACCAGGAGATGATGATGTGGCATCCAACGACTGAGAAGCACCGAAGGACGCTGTTTAAATTCCGACACTGCCTGTGTGCGTGTATGTCTCTGTTTTTCACTTCACCTGTAATGGCTATAAAGCCAGCACTTTCCCCTTCTTTTGGGTATGATTATTAGGTATCGGGTGTAAACCCTAGCCGCCTGTGGCGAGCTGAACCACTTTCCCTTCTATGCAAGCAATCCATAGGCTATTTCGTCTCAATTTCGTGTGTTCTTGAGTATTGTAGCGTTCCTCAATTACTGTCAGACTAGCTGGTTCTTGACACAGCCGCTGTGTGTCATTGAGGAGGGTGAGAAGTTCACCACGGGTGGAGCGCAGTTGTTCGTCTTCTCCTTCACCTGATCAGCGGAGGCAGCTGGCCTAGGGGCGCCGGCGCGAGCTCGAAGAGAGAGGCGTGGCCAGTGAACGCCCAACCGATCCTAAACCGGAGATGCGAGGGAATGGGTCCATGGGGAGAATGGTCGGGTAGCGGAAGGCGAGCGGCGCTGGCGGACCGCGCCACCTGCCACCTAACCCATCCACTCTCTTTTTTGTGTGTGCGGGGAAAAATTTTCAGTTCAATGAGATGATTTTATGTTCTCCCCAGCCGTCCCAAAGGGGTGATACGTGTCCTAGTGGGACCGCTACACCACCCTTCCCCGCAACCTTCTCTTTTACCTTGACCAAATCGTTTTCTTCATCCTTCATATGCGCCCATCTCGTCTCTCCACATTTCCCTTGCACGCTACTTTTCTTCTCTTGCCGGGCGACTCACCCTTTGTCCATGACCTATCTCATCCCGGTTAGCTGAGTTGTTGTTGCTACAAGGAGGGGTGTCGCTGCGTTGCAGGGGGTGGCCGAGTGACGACAGAGTCGTTGCTGCAAACCACGCCTGCCACTGTAGTCGACGTTGTTGCAGGGAGGGTGGAGGCCGCCGGCTTCTCGCTGTTCTTCAAGCGAGTGGCGGTGTTACATGCATGGGCTCGCCATCGTTGCGATGAAGCATCACCGGGGATGGAAGGAGCTGCAATGAAACACGAGGGGGCCGTTGAAGCTCCGTTGGAGTTGCAATGGAATATCGTCGGATCTCGAATGAAACGTCGTCGGAGCTGCAATGAAGCATCGTCGGAGCTCCAATGAAACACCAAAGTTGGAATAGAACATCGCGGGAGCTGCAATGAAGCATTGGAGCTCCAATGAAACGTCATTGGTGCAGCAAAGGAGCACGCACGTCACGGGTCCAATGATGCCATGCAACGCTCATCTAAGCTTCCCAGCGCTGCCATGCCATCCAACAACACGCACCGTTGCAGAGAAACTGCATGTCATGCGTTTCAGGAAGGAGCGCGCGGTGGTGTTCCATTGTATCAAGGGTGTGGCCGCGCTGCAAAGTAGCATACATGTGGTCTCCAATGACAGGGACGGTGTCCGGCATCGCTACTATAGAGAGGTTGTGTCATTTGAGCATTGGGCTTTTGTCGAGACGAGAGAAAGAGGAAGAGAGACGCGCGCTCACCTTTTGGATCGAACGACCATGTGCACTTGAATCGGACGACTGCACAGGTTGTTGATCTTTCCCTCAGATCAAGTGGTTGATTTGTAGTGGGAGCCTTCTTTTCACGATATTCGTGTCTCCTTCATATCATAAAGATCAAAGTTGTAGTCACGTAAAGACCGAAATGACGAAACTGAAAAGATAGCACAACATCTCTGAGTTTGACATCAACGCCCACCACGTGCCACTAGCACTACCACAACATATATCAAAGAAAAGAATGACGGATCACCTCCTCAGCCGAGCATAGGTAAATAAGTGGAATAGGACGGGGGTCCATAGTTTTCACTAGGGGCATCTCTCTCAAGAACAAAGCATATAGTGGGTAGACAAATCATTGTTTGGCAATTTATAGAAAAGCGCATAGTTATGATGTTATTCATGGCAACGATCATGCATATAGGCATCACATCTGTGACAAGTAGACCGAAACAACTGTGTATCTACTAATATTACTCCACTTCAGAGCGCTTCTATGCCTGCCTCTCTAGGTATTAAGTTCATAACAAATAGAGTAACACATTAAATAAGATGACATGATGTAGACAATGTATGACATGCAATATGTTCATACCCCATCATTTTATCCTTAATGGCAACAAAACAAATGTGTGCCTGGCTACCACTTCTGTCACTGGGTGAGGACACCTCAAGATTGAACCCACTATTATGCACCACTCCCCACTACTTCAGGATGGTCCGAAGACAACACATGTATCATAGACACTTCAACGAAACTATGTGCGATGTACACCAAATCATGTGCGATGTAACTGATAACCCACAAGTATAGGGGATCGCGACAGTCTTCACGAGTAGTATTTCACCCTAATTTATTGATTCGACACAAGGGGAGTCATAGAATATTTATCGACCTTGATAGTTGAGTTGTCAATTCAATCGCACCTAGGATATCTCTGTGCAACAAGAGAGTAGTAGCACGACGGATGAAAGTAGTAGTAGTAACAGTCATAGCAGCAAATTTGGTAACAACAGTGACAGTAGCAATTGAGCGACAGGTGTGACAGTACCAGCAACAGTAGTAACTTAGCAAACTTTAGTGTTTGTAAAGCGTAGGTACATGGATCACCAATAGAAAGATATGGGTGACATCAATCATGTAGCAGTTACACACTAGAGAAACACATAACTAGCTCCAATTCATCAATATACTGTAGGCATGTATTTCGTATATGGGCATACGTGCTTGCGATAAGAACTTGCGTGACGTATTTTGTACTACCCTTTCGTTGCAGTGGGGTCCTATTAGAAACTTAGGGATATTAAGACATCTTTTTAATAGAGAACCGGAACAAAGCATTAACACATAGTGAACATATGAACTCCTCAAACTACATCAATCATCGGAAAGAATCCCAATTATTGTCATCTCGGGGTATGCGGATCAAGACACGTAATAGGTAACTACAACTTGCAAGATGGGATCCGAATCACTCTTATATTCATGAAAATATAATAGGTTCAGATCGGAAATCATGGCACTCGGGCCCTACTGATAAGCATTAAGCATAGCAAAGTCATAGTTACATCAATCTCAGAACATAGTGGATATAGGGATCAACCCCTATCAATCTCAACTCGATTACATGATCAATCTCATCCAATTCCACCGTTGTCCAGCAATTCTACAAAATAATTACTCACTCCCCGTGGTAAGCATCATGGTGGTGTTGATGGAGACGGCTTGGTGATGACGACGGTGACGACTCCTCCTCTCCGCAGTCCCAAACAAACTCTAGATCATCCCTCCGACGGCGGCGGCTCCATCTCGTAAAACATGATGGAAACTTATTTCCTAATTTTTTTTCTCGGTGAATAGGAATTTATAGGACTGGAATTAGGGTCTGAGGAACCTTGAAGGCCCCATAAGCTATCTGGCGGTGGCCTGGGGGGTGCGGCCTGATGGCTTGTGGCCCCTTGGCTCTTCGCTCCATAAATCCTTATAAATCGCAAAAATAATTCCCAAAAAGTTTCATCCGATTCCGAGAACTTTTATTTCTGCACAAAAATAATAGCATTGTAGTTCTGGTGAAAACAACGTCTGTCCGGGTTAGTTCCATTCGAAGCATGCAAATGAGAGGCAAAATTAGAGCAAAAGTGTTTGGAAAAGTAGATACGTTGGAGACATATCAGGCAGTTCCAAATTACATTTTACGCTGCCGCTAGTCTCTGTTCGGACGGGAGGCCATCTGGAGCTCCGTTCCGGCACCCTACTAGAGGGGGGATCAATCACAGAGGGCCTCTTCATCAAACTTGTTTCCCTCACGATGATGTGTGAGTAGTTCACCACACATCTACGGGTCCATTGTGAGTACCTAGATGGCAATCTCTCTCTTTGATCATCGCATCTTCGCTTTGATCCATATGATGTAATTCCTTTTGTGTGGTGTGTTTGTTGGGATTCAATGAATTGTGGGTTTATGTTTAGATTATTCATGATAAATATTTCAGTCACCTCTGAATACTTATATGATTCTTATGTGCGTGACTATGATAGTTTCATAATTTTCTCCGATCTATTGAAATAGTTTGGCCAATTGGATCGATATTTCTTCGGTCAGAGAGGTGCATTGTGGTATGTTCAACCTGGCAAAAATTTATATCCTAGTGACAGAAGGGGACAATATGCGTCTTTGTATTGCTTCTACTAAGGATAAAACAATGGGTTTTATTCATATTGCATGAGTTTACTTAGTCTACATCATGTCATTGTTCTCCATGCATTACTCTATTTTACTTAATACTCTAGATGCATACTGGACAACGGTCGATGAGTGGAGTAATAGTAATAGGTGCATGCAAGAGTCGGCCTATTTGTTTATGGAAATGCCTATATACACATGATCATTGCCATGAATATCGCATAACTATCCGCTTTTCTGTCAATTTCCCAACAGTAATTTGTTTACCGAGCATATGCTATTTTTCCATGAGAGATACCATTAGGGAAATATATGGGCCCCTGGTCTATTCACAACTCACTGATAAAACATTCATTACCTTGCTGCCATTTACTTGTTTTTATTTTATCTTGTTATCTACAATTATCTACACACCTCACTTGCTAGCAAATAACAAGACAAGAGGATTGACAACCCTCTTGCCCGCGTTGGGTGCAAGTTGCTTGTTCTTTTGTGTGCAGCCGCTAAAGACGGTTGTGGTTGATATTCCTATTGGTTCGATAAACCTTGGTTTCATAACTGAGGGAAATACTTACCCACTTTATGTTGCGATAACCCGTTCCTCTTCACGGAAAACCCAACGCAAATTACGGGTATTAGTAGGAAAGAATTCAAAAGCTTTGAAAATGTTGGGTATTGTGTGATCCAACAGGCACATAGTGTAAGTAAAAGAACCATGGGCGATAGTAATAAAGAAGAGCACACGGTTGATGGAACAAGACGTGTGCTACCGAGAAACCAGCCCCAACATCCCAGTGTAGAAATTAATGATGTTATGCACATGTTCCGCAAATCGTGTGCCATGTAAAATAGATATATCACACCCGATTGTAAATACGAAGATCCTCCGATGAGTCACGCAACCATACACAAGTGTAAAGTAACAACTTTGTGCCATGACTCGCCGCCCGTCGCCGCCTACCCTCACCAATGGTGGCTCGTTTTAGCTCATGGGCTCCATTTAGTATTCTCGCCCTCCAACCAAGACTTCTCGTGAAAGCGCTAGCCACAATAGTAAATTGTAAAATCCCCAATCCCCTAACTAGGTTCTAGCTATAAATAACCACATTAGTGGCCGGCGGTGGCTAGTCACTAATCCCCTATGTATATGCCACCACACGTACCATCAAACCACCAATGGCCGATGACATGATGGAGTTGGGCAACGACGGAATTGAGGAAGCCGACATGATGGTTGGCTTGGCGATCAAGAACCATGTCGCCGCATCTCCCGATGACAACCACATGAGGCAGGAACCTTGATACGAGCAAGCCAGAAGGTTAGCCACGGTTGTCTTGAAAGCAGCTAGGGATTGATAGCAGTCGATACTGCGGGCTCCATGCAGAATGCACCGGATGGTGCGGGCGGCGGTGGAGGAACCACAACAACGCAAGGACAAGTGAGACACTAGCCATTGCGTGAAGCTCGGGCTTATGTCCCAGATGAAGTAAGACACAACTATGAACACCGAGGGAGGCCTAGCAGTCGTGATTGCAGTGCTGACGAGAGCTAGGGCCTCGTCGGCCGCTGGGACGACGTACGAAGACCCAGTGAAGGCGATAGTCCTAATGAGAACTGTGACCGTGGTAGTACCGGCAATCACCAATGTTGACGCTGCCCTGGCCTCGGTCAATCAAGGTGTAGGCCATCTACTTGGCTACCTCCTATCCTCTTGAGCCAAGGAATGGCACGATGGATGATGGTTGTTCTGCATGTTGGGTCTGCGTTAGGGGCAATAACACTTTTGTGTGCGCGCAGTTCATATATATTATATTGTTGTAAATTAGCGAGCTAATACTTTGTAAATTACTCCCCCAACTAGGCACTGGACCAATTTGAGCATGTAAATGCTTGGTTGATTTGTTCATGCATGCCAAATATGTCAATTGTATGTGTTGTCCTATATATTATCTCATTTTGCAATGTGAACAGTTTATATAAAAAATATCTTCTGGATTTCGGCATTGACCGTCACTTGGAAACACATGGATATCATATACTCTAACCGACACATGCTTAAACTGAATGAACTTTGTGCGATACTAATACTTTTCATTAGAATTCAAAAACTTAACAAACATCATCTATAATACTAAATAGTTCATCCTTGCTAACCTATTTCTCTTGACATATAAGTTATCCACCTCTTCACACATGCCTCACACATTCATGAGAAAAATAATTGAACAAATTTTCTATTATCTTTGCACCACCAGCACACCGAACATAGCGAAGACCTCTAACTGTTTACAAACATAAAACCACACACCATCGCCTCCCCTAAAAAACAAAAATGAAAATAAACGATTGGTCTTTGATAGTGAATCTCTACTCCTAATAGTGGAGTTGGCACGTCGTTCATGTCGTACCCACCCCCCATCGATTGAAGAGAGCAATCACACCCGATATTTCTTGCGAGCCAGCTTCCCCCATTGGTTTTTTTGGAAAGCCATCCTCCCCAACCGTTTTTTGTAAACAACACTTTCCTTCTAAACACTTCCCTTTTATACGACCAAATATCGCTTCCCCAACCAAATCAGCCAATGGCTAAAAATCAAAACTATCCATATTCAACACCACTCAGCCAAGTGGACGACTAAATATCAAAACTATTTGTATACAACACTTTCTTTCTAATTTTACGATTCTTTCCCTACCAGCGATTCAATCTTTCCATATCGTTCACAAACTTCTCCTGATCAGGGCAACGAGCTGTGGTTCTGTGTGTCTCCTGGGCAGTGCTGCTAGCCATATTCTCGGTGATTCCAAGTCTCCCCAGCGATATGTGGACATGAATGAATGATTCTTTTGCATTAGAGGAGGGACAAGTGAGTCGTCTTAATAATTTACCTGGTATACTTTGTTAGTGAACTTTGAGAAATTCAACACATTTAAGAATCTTTCCCGCAAGGAAGTAGAAGGTGTTTTCAGCTCGCTCCTAGAAAACTTGAGGCCTTGCACGTCTTAGTGTGTCACCCTTGGTCAATCAGGTTCATCTTCACGATTTGTGTTTTTCTTACTAGCCACCGCATCACAACATAGATCAAGGGATTCCGTTTCCTTTTGGTTGATCCTCCTAGCACGTCACAACACATTTCAGCGGACTTACAGTCTAGCTTTTCATAAATAGAGGTCAGACATAATTATTTCCCGCCTCCCGGAATTTCTCACCTTCTAGGAAATCATGAGGTATCGATCGTTGCATGGAGGGATTGAGAAAAATTTAATTAATAAGTTGTTGGTTATATGGCCTATAGATGAGAAAATAACATTTAACTTTGCTTGTAAAACAAAATATTATCATGAAAATGCGAGACAAAATGAAGTATGTGTGCATCAAAAGAAGACCAAGAAACTCATATCAATGCAAATGAGATTACAATTTTAGATGGTGTACCTTAGCAACCGGTGAATAACTATATTCTTCCTTGAGTGATTTACATAATGCACTTGATTAGTCAATTTCATCAAAAAATAGGCCAAGGAACTTTTGTGCAGCTATGAGGTACCTGAGTAAAACAGGGAAACAACCAATTCTAGAGTATCAAAAGTAGGTTAACCATACCAGTCAAGACTGTATACATAATGTAGTGAAGTATAGTATATTATTCTAAGTTTGTAACACAAAAAATAGTTACAGAACCCAGCTGCCATCAAACTTTTATGAGTAGATATACATGTCTCTTATTGCATTATGTCACGAGGGAGATTAATATCACCTACCAAATAAAAGTACCAAAATTTAAGCATAGAACGGTTAGGGTTTAGGTGTAAGCCAATTGTTGAAGAGAGGTTAATCAATAGTATGCAAAGTTTTACAACACGAGTATGTGTATGTGGAGGAAGACGACCAGGCGGATCTTTGGTTAGGGTAGCAGTAATGTAGTTGGTCAAATTCCTCAATCAACTAAGATTTTCAATTTGCATATAGTTACAATAAACCCTATCTAGGTCACATACATGAAAATACGGTAAGATGGCAATAACTGTAAGTGCATCTAGTGCCCCTTAGTGATTTTGGTGGTTTGAAGACTTATAGGTTAAGAGACTGATATGTTTGTGAGTGTACACATGCTCTATAAGTCGCTGAGGAGTTTGAGTTATCCGATGAATATCGACTCCTAAAAATGTATGTCTTCGGGTGAAGACTTTGGTCTTTTCTTGAAGACTTTGATCACGAAGAAATTGTGAAGAAATTGATAATCCCCATGAAGATATTAAAGATGAGGAATTTGGTGCGTCCTGAAGAAAACACTCTGAAGACTTTGAAGCGTGCAGATGTACTCTTTATGTTTCATTTTCTTTACACTTAAGTCGTAGGAACACCGTACTGTTAAAGGGTGTCAAGGTAAAACTATGGAATGGTTTTCCTCATGATGCTCAACCCAAGCCTAAATCTACCAAAGCCTCAAAGTGAGTAATATGAGAGACACAAGGACTTTCATAGTTAAAAATTCCGACCATTTCCGCGCCACGCGCCATCTCAATCATCTTATCCACCAAACGGTCATATTATTAAAGGGCATTTATGTCAAATCATGTCGAGATGCTCCGAGGCTATAAATAGTCGCCCCCACAACCACTTGCTGGTTGGCTGCTCCGAGAGAAACTGACACTTGTCATTTAGAGCAACCCAAATTCCTCAGAGTCTTCGAGAGAAAATTATCAAGTGGGGAAATACCCCGAACACCAAAGCCAAACCAAAAACCCAAGTGATTGAGCATCACTGAAGAAGTTGTTCCTGTGTGGAACCGACTCTTATTACCTTTGAGGACTGTGTATCCTCCACACGGTTAGGCGTCAAGGTCTAGAGCATCCAGCAGTCAATTGTGGATTGTCGGGTGACTGAGTTCGTGAGGGTTTGGAAGTCTGCCCTGAAGACTTACCACGAGTGTTGGGCGAGGACTGTGTGTCTTAGCTCAAGGAGAATACGGTAGGGACTGTGTGTCCTTTGGTTTCAATACCAAGCCGCTCCGAACCAGACGTACAACTTTCACAACAGTTGGAACTGGGTCATCAACAATTGTCTTCATCAAGCTACGGGTTCTACATCTTCAACCTTCTCATTTCATCAATTGTATGTTGAAGAATTTCATCTATGTTGTTTGAAGAATTTGTCTGAAGACTTTCGCTGAATTTCCTCAACCTCAAATTCTTCAGTTGAGTTCATCTTCACCTGCTTACTCTGTACTTACGGTTTGTGCAAACCAAATCTCTGAAATCTCATAGAGTACTTTGTTGTAGACGTTTTTGCACACCAGATCGTGTACTATTTACGCTGCACTCAGTTCATGACTAAGGACTTTCCTCACTAGGAATTTCCTCGGTGATGAAATTAAAAAAAATATCCTATTCGCCCCCCTCTAGTTGATATAACGCACTTTTAATTGGTATCAAAGCAAGGTACTCCCATGTTCTGTGTGATTTTGGTTTAACCGCCTAGAGTTTTAGTTATGTCAACCGCATGTATGATCAAGGTTAGTGCAGGATATCCTACCTTCGAAGGAAAGGACTTCCCCTACTGGAAGACCAAGATGCAGATGCATCTTGAAGCAATTCACCATGATCTTTGGTATATTGTCGAAAATGGTATTCCCTCCTTCACTCTTACTATCTCTGTCGCTGATGTGAATAAATTCAAGCAACTTGACTCGCTGATGGCACTCTGTGGCAATGACCCACGAGCGCGTGGGATCGAGGCAGTTTTCGAGGGTAGAGTATTCAACCCAAATTTGTTGATTCGCCAATAGGAAGTGAGAGGATACTCTCAAGTATTAGCAGCTGAATGTGTCAGATTCAACCACACCTGAAAGATTAATATTTGCAAGCAAAGTATCAACAACAAAGTAGTATGATAGCAACAGTGTCATAAACGATCTGTTGACGGCACACTATTCCTAACTGTCGTATCAATGGCGCCAAAATTTGCCCGTTGACGGAAATTGTCTTTTCCCGTCAACGCCGAGTGAATCAGAATTGTAGCAGGTAGCAGCAGTGTAACGAGTAGCAGCTGTGGCAAGGAACAACAGTAGTGACAGCAGTAGCAAGTAGCAACAGTAGCAAGTGACAACAGTAGCAAGTAGCAACAGTAGCAAGTGACAGCAGTAGCAAGTAGCAACAGTAGCAAGTATCAACAGTAGCAAGTAGCAACAGTAGCAAGTAACAGCAGAGCAAGTAACAGCAGCAGCAACAGTAGTAATAGCAGCAGAGCAAAACAAGTAACAGCAGCAGGACAAACTTGTATCCAATGGGTCGGTGATTTGTTTGGATGATATTCATCATGCAACAATTATAACACGGAGAGATATGTGGCTAGCTCTCGCTCGTCAATGTGATGTAGGCATGCATTCCGTGTGTCGTCATACGTGCTTAGGGAAAAGAACTTGCATGGCATCTATTGTCCATCCCTCCCGTGGCAGTGGGGTCCATAAGGAAACTACGGGACATTAAGGTTCTCCTTTTAATAAAGAACCGGACCAACGCATTAGTACTTGGTGAACACATGAACTCCTCAAACTATGGTCATCACCGGGAGTGGTTCCGGTTATTGTCACTCCTGGGTTGCCGGATCATAACACATAGTAGGTAACTACAACTTGCAAGATCGGATCTAAAACACACATATATTGGTGACAACGTAATAATTTCAGATCTGAAATCATGGCACTCGGGCCCTAGTGACAAGCATTAAGCATGGGAAAGTAGTAGCAACATCAATCTCAGAACATAGTGGATACTAGGGATCAATCCCCGTCAAAACTAACTCGATTACCGCCCAGCGAGCCTACGAATAGATTACTTACGAACGATGAAGAGCTTCATGGAATTGGAGAGGGAAGAAGGTTGGTGATGACGATGGCGACGATTTCCCCTCTCCGGAGCCCAAAACGGACTCCAAATCTGCCCTCCAGATGAAGAACATGATGTGGTGGCGCCTCCGTATCGCAAACACGACGAAATCTTCTCTTTTTATTTTTTTCTGGGACGAAAGTGAATTTATAGAGGTGAGTTTGGGGGCGGCAAAGCCACGTGGGCCCCACAAGCTTGCTAGCCGCCACCAGGGGGGTGGCGGCTACAGGGCTTGTGGCCCACTGGCCCATCCCCTCCGGTGGATCTTTGCGCAGGTATTTTTCATATTTTCCAGAAATATTCTTCGTAAATTTTCAGGACGTTCTGAGAACTTTCATTTCTGCACAAAAACAACACCAAGGCAATTCTGCTGAAAACAGCGTGAGTCCAGGTTAGTTCCATTCAAATCATGCAAATTAGAGTCCAAAACAAGGGCAAAAGAGTTTGGAAAAGTAGATACGATGGAGACATATCAACTCCCCCAAGCTTAAAACCTTGCTTGTCCTCAAGCAACTCAGTTGACAAACTGAGAGAGAAAGAAAAACTTTGACAAACTCTGTTTGGTCTTGTTGTTGCAACTATGTCTAACTCATAACCAGAATTTCAGCAAGATCACAAGTTAACCATATAAGCAAGTGACTCAAAGGTCTCACGGTAAACTAATAGCAATGGCATAATCAGCTAACGAGCAAATAATAATGAGTTTCAAATAACAACACTTCAATCAAAACAAGCATGAAGCAATATGAATAGGTGGTATCTCGCTAGCTCTTTCTGAGACCGTAAAACATAAATGCAGAGCACTTTCAAAGATCAAGGGCTGACTAAACATTGTAATTCATAGCAACGAAGATCCAATCATAGTCATACTCAATATCAATCAAAAGCAAAGCATAAAAATGACAGAGGTGCTCTCTAATTGGTGCTTATACAAGAAGAGGGTGACTCAACAGGAAAATAAATAAACAGGCCCTTCGCAGAGGGAAGCATTGATTTGTAGAGGTGCCAGAGCTCAAGCTTTGAAAACAGAGATAATAATTTTGGGTGGCATGCTTTCATTATCAATGCAATGACCAAGAGTTCTCAATATCTTCCATGCTACTCATTCTATAGGCGGTTTCCAAACAGAAAAGTAAAGTTTTAACTCCCCCACCACCAATCAATCACACTCCACGGCTAGCCGAATCCTCGGGTACCGTCCATACTAACATCAATCCGGGGGGGGGGGGTCTTGTTTTACAGTTATGTTTTCGATTTAAGCGTGGAACTGGGCATTCCAATTACCGGACCCTTTCTCGTGAATGACAGTGAATAAACACATGTCGAGGATATAACTCCTAGCATGGAAGATACCAATAGCCCCCTGTCACCACATGAGTGGTTCGGGCATGCAAAACAGATTATTTCTTGAAGGTTTAGAGAGTGGCACATGCAAATTTACTTGGAACGGCAGGTAGATACCGCAAATAGGTAGGTATGGTGGACTCTCATGGAAAAACTTTTGGGTTTATGGAAGTGGATGCACAAGAAGTATTTTGATTAGTACAAGTGAAGGCTAGCAAAAGATTGGGAAGCGACCAACTAGAGAGCGAGAACAGTCATCAAGATGCAATGAGTTTGACTAACATTGAATGCAAGCATGAACAAGATATAAATCACCATGAACACGAACATCATAGAGGCTATGTTGATTTTGTTTCAACTACATGCATGAACATGCGCCAAGTCAAACCACTTGAATCATTCAAAGGAGAATACCATCCTATGATACTACATCATAGTCATCTGAAAATCTATGTTGGCATTCAAGACAAACCATTATAAACTCTCAGCTAGTTAAGCATGGCATCAGAAACTATGATCTCTAAGTTGTCATTGCAAACATGGTTCTCTCACAACAAAGCTGAATCAGGCATGACAAGCTAGTCATATTTACAAAAACAAAATAGATAGAGTTCACACCAGCTTTTCCAGTCTCAGTCTCTTCATCATATATCATCATTATTGCCTTTCATTTGCACGATCGAACGGTGTGAACAATAATAAGAGTGCTCGTGCATTGGACTAAGCTGAATCTGCAGGCAAACACAAAGGAGAAGACAAAGTAATATGGCCCTGTGAAAGCTAAACAGGTATGCATGCAAGAGCCACTAAACATTGTAACCAATATCTTCTACCTTGACCCAAAGAAAAAGAAAACTATTTACACAGGAAAGCTCCCAACAAGCAAAAGAAGAAAGAAAAATCTTTTTGGGTTTTCTCAAAAGGACACAAAACAAGAAAACGAAAATAAACTAGCATGGATAATACAGTGGCAAAGTGTAAACACCGGCTAACAAAGTGAAAGCATAAGCATGAATGTAAGGTCGGTGAGAACACGTACTCCCCCAAGCTTAGGCTTTTGGCCTAGCTTGGTATACTCCCATGGATGGTCCTGACGAAACCCAAAATCATAATGGGTGTTATACGGGAGTGCTGCAGCCACTGCCTGATTAGCTGCCTCACGAAGTCGAGCAGCCGTTGCCTCCCTCTCATACTCATCTGCCTCTCCTATGGTTATGTAGTATCTTTGTTTTACCTGAAAGTCAAAGAAAGCATGAGCAGGAAGGGTAATATGGAAAACACGTTGTCGGTTAAATATCAAGCGGTATAGGAGGGATCCATGGTCCCTCTCAAGGAACTGGTAGTGTGTTAGAGCGACACGATCAAGGTAGGCTGTACGGAGAGGAGGGTCTTCTGAACGGATGGATACTCCAAGAAAGTTTGCTAAGCGTGTATCATAAATTCCACCAAAGAAATCCCCCTCAATTGCATTATTATTCAGCCTCCTTGCTATTATAGCTCCCATATTGAAGCTCCTGTCACCTGTTACTGCGCTCTTAAGGATACTAAGGTCGGAAGCGCATAGGTGACAATGTGCACCCTTGCCGTTAATGCACCTACCTATGAAGAGGGCAAAGTAGTGCAAGGCAGGGAAATGGATGCTTCCTATGGTGGCTTGCGTGATATCTCTGGTTTCTCCAACAGTTATACTGGAGACAAAGTCTCTGACCGAAGACTTAGAAGGATCATTAACACTACCCCCATCAAGTATCTTGCAAATCCTATTGAAATCCTCCAAATCCATGGCATATGATTTATCATACAGATCAAACAGTATGGATGAGCCACGGCCAACTGAAAATTTAAATCTACGCACGAAAGAGGCAGTGAGCATAGCATACTGTTCACATTTATCTGAGAGGAATTCTTCTAACCCAGCATTGCAGAGAAGTGTATCAAACTCATCCTTGAAACCTGCTTCGATCATGAACTCATCGGAAGGCCATTCACATGGTTGTACCGGTGCGTCCCTTAGTTGATAAGGTTCGGGCTCCCGAAAAGAAAGACGGGGACCCTCCTTACTTGAGGAGCCACCATGAAACTTCCTCCTGAACATAGTTTCCTTTTGCTGAAATTTTTGAAGTTCAAGAGAAAAGTGAATGAAGACCAACCACACCTTGTAGAAACTACTCCTACTAGTGCCTAGAGACCGTATCACGTGCTAAAACTACTTGGAACCAGCTAAATCAACATTTCTATCTCAAGAACAGGGTCACAAGGTAGCAAGAATACGCGAAGGATAAAGCACTAGAGCAAAAACTAATTGGACCAATGGAGGAGTCACTTACCAAGGAGTAATTTCCCCAAAACGGTTCGGAGAATGGTGCTTTGAGCAAGGAGATCGAAAATCATAGCCAAATGAGCAAGAACACGGGTTTGAGCTGCGAAACAATTTTTTCTAGAGGTGGAAGAAGAGGATGGGAGCTGGAATGAGTGGAGGGGGTCCTTGTGGGCCCCACAAGCTTGCTAGCCGCCACCAGGGGGCGGCGGCTACAGGGCTTGTGGCCCGCTGGTTTGGCCCCCACGCCAGCTCTCAGGCCCAGTATTTTTCAAATATTCCAAAAAAATCATACTAGATTTTCGGGACCATCGGAGAACTTTTATTTTTGGGGTATTTTTCTCCGGGACGCTAAAACAGAAAACAGGAAAAACAAAACTAAATCTATCATTTTTTCTTCTAAGCAACAGAAAATGAAAGCTCAAAACAGAGGTATGTGACTCTTTGATTCATCCATTTCATGGTCATCGAAAGAATTCCGTCAATGGGGTTGATCAAGTCCTCATGACAAAGCCTTTTCGAATCGCAAGAGAGAACGAAGAATTTTCAAACAGCCACTAAGTCACCTCAACGGGGATATGTATCTCCCCAACAAGCAAATCATACTTCATCTTGACACGAGGAATAGGACATTCAAAGCTCCCAGTAAGAATCGATGAAGTCTTTTCGTTAGCATTGATGCAATGTACTTGATATCGTTTCTTCGGAACGTGCACTGTGTGCTCATTACCGTTGACATGGAAAGTGTCATTGCCTTTGTTGCAATCTATAACAGCCCCTGTAGTGTTTAAAAAGGGTTTTCCAAGGATGACAGCCATGGCATCATCCTTGGGAATATCCAAGATAACAAAGTCTGTTAAGATAGTGATGTTAGCAACCACAACAGGCACATCCTCGCAAATGCCGATAGGGAAAGCAGTTGATTTATCGACCATTTGCAGAGAAATTTCAGTGGGTGTCAACTTATCCAATTCAAGTCTACGATAAAGAGAGAGAGGCATAACACTAACACCGGCTCCAAGGTCACATAAGGCAGTTCTTACGTAGTTTCCTTTAATGGAGCAAGGTATAGTAGGCACTCCAGGATCACCAAGTTTCTTAGGAGCTCCACCTTTGAAATGTAATTGGCAAGCATGGTGGAGATCTCAAGATCTGGTATCTTCCGTTTATTAGTCACGATATCTTTCATGTACTTGGCATACGGAGACATTTTGCGCATATCAGTTAACCGCATCTGCAGAAAGATGGGTCTTATCATCTCAACGAAGCGCTCAAAATCCTCATCATCCTTTTTCTTGGATGGCTTAGGAGGAAAGGGCATAGATCTCTAAACCCATGGCTCCCTTTCTTTACCATGCTTCCTAGCAGTGAAGTCATTATTATTGTATCTCTTAGGTTGTGGGTTATCAGGATTAACCGTAGGTTCAATCTCCACACCCTCATCATTGCTAGGTTGAGCATTATTATGAACATCGCTGTCCATATTATCACCAGGTTCATGTTCATCACCAGATTGTGTTTCTGCATCAGACGCGGAAATATCATTAGGTTCTTCAGGTGTGACAGTATTTGGTGAACTGGCATGTAGGTTTCTATCATCCTTCTTCTTCTCCTTAGGATGACTGGGTGTATCCGCATTAATTCCTTGAGAATCTTGATCAATTCTCTTAGGATGACCTTCAGGATACAAAGGTTCCTGATTCATTTTGCCTCCTCTAGTAATGACTCTGACAGAGTTGTCATTTAATTCATTGAACAAGTCATTCTGAGCTTTAACTACTTGTGCTACCTGAGTAGTAATCATAGAGGCATGTTTACTCAGAAGCTTCAGATCATTGACATTTCTGTCTACACAAGCACTTAAATGGTAAGCATACGAGTATTCTGTTCCAAGTGTCTGCTAACATAATCATTGGAACTCTGTTGTTTGGCAACAAAGTTGTCAAATTCATCAAAGCATAGGCTAGCAGGTTTGTCAAAAGGAATATCACTCTCATCAAACCTACGCAGAGAATTCACTTCTACTACTTGTATCGGGTTATCGAGACCATGGATCTCTTCGTTAGGTGGTAGATTTTTGACTTCTTCAGATCTAATGCCTTTCTCTTGCATAGATTTCTTGGCTTCTTGCATATCTTCGGGACTGAGGAATAGAATACCTCTTTTCTTCGGAGTTGGCTTAGGAGGTGGTTCGGGAATAGTCCAAGCATTATCGTTGATCAAGATGTTATTCAGTAGAATCTCAGCTTGTTCGATAGTTTGTTCCCTAAAAACACAACCGGCACAACTATCTAGGTGGTCTCTAGAGGAATCGGTAAGTCCGTTATAGAAGATATCAAGTATCTCGTTTTCTTAAGAGGGTGATCAGGCAAAGCATCCTGTAGCTGGACGAGCCTCCCCCAAGCTTGTGGGAGACTCTCTTCTTGGAGTTGAGCAAGGTTGTATATTTCCTGCAAGGCAGCTTGCTTCTTATGGGCAGGAAAATATTTCTCACAGAAGTAATAGACCATATCCTCGGGACTACTCACACATCCAGGAGCAAGAGAGGTGAACCAGGCTTTAGCGTCATCCTTTAAAGAGAAAGGAAACAACTTAAGGATGTAATAGTGGCGGATCTTCTCCTCATTAGTGAAAAGGGTGGCTATATCGTGTAGTTTGGTAAGATGGGCTACGACCGTCTCAGACTCATAACCGTGGAAATGATCAGATTCGACTAGAGGGATTATCTCAGGATCGACAGAGAATTCATAATCCTTATCGGTGATAAAGATAGGTGAAGTGGCAAACTTCGGGTCGTATTTCATCCTAGCTTTCAGATATTTTTCCTTCCACTTGAGAAGTAATTTCTCAACGTCATAGGCATCCTTACATGCAAGAAAATCCTCAGCTATCTCTCCCTCCATAACGTAACCCTCAGGTATATCAGGCAATTCATATCTAGGAGAGCTAGATCTAGCAGGAGCAAAAGGAGGTTCTATCTCAATAGTATCGGTAGTTTCAAAAGCATCACGAGCATTGGCAGTAACTCTAGCAAAATGAGCATCAAGGAATACCCCTAGTGGAACATCAAGAAAAGTGGTATTTCTAGCAGTATCAAGCATAGCATCATCAGGCAAAATAGCATCTCTAGCAGTATCAGGCAAAGCAGTATCAGGCCTAGCATCTCTAGCAGTATCAGGCATAACATCTCTAGCAGTATCAGGCAAAGCAGTATCAGGCATAGCAGCATCATAAGCATCATCAAGCACAGGCGACATATCAAGATTTCTAGCAGGAGGTGATGTCGCAAACTTACTCATAACTGAAGGTGAATCAAGTGCAGAGCTAGATGGCAGTTCCTTACCTCCCCTCGTAGTTGAGGGCAAGACTTTGGTTTTCGGATCCTTTAGATTCTTCATAGTGATCAGCAGATATAAATCCCATGTGACTGAGAGAATATAGCAATACCTCCCCGGCAACGGCGCCAGAAAAATGATGATGGCACTCTCTGGCAATGGCTAGACGAATTCTATTCTCGATTGCTCAACAATTAGAAATTCTCTTGCAATGACCCACCAACGCGTGGGATCGAGGCAGTTTTTGAGGGTAGAGTATTCAACCCAAATTTGTTGATTCGCCAATAGGAAGTGAGAGGATACTCTCAAGTATTAGCAGCTGAATGATTCAGATTCAACCACACCTGAAAGATTAATATCTGCAAGCAAAGTATCAACAGCAAAGTAGTATGATAGCAACGGTGTCAAAAATGATCTGTTGACGGAAGACTATTCCTAACTGTCGTATCAATGCCGCCAGAAGTTGCCCGTTGATGGAAATTGTCTTTTCCCGTCAACGCCGAGCGAATCAGAATTGTAGCAGGTAGCAGCAGTGTAACGAGTACCAGCAGTGGCAAGGAACAACAGTAGTGACAGCAGTAGCAAGTAGCAAGTAACAGCAGTAGCAAGTAGCAACAGTAGCAAGTAACACAAGAGCAAGTAACAACAACAACAACAGTAGTAACAGCAGCAGAGCAAAACAAGTAACATCAGCAGGACAAACTCGTAGGCAATGGGTTGGTGATTTGTTTGGATTATATTCATCATGCAACAATTATAACATGGAGAGATATGTGGCTAGCTCCCGTTCGTCAATGTGATGTAGGCATTCATTCCGTGTGTCGTCATACGTGCTTAGGGAAAATAACTTGCATGACATCTATTGTCTATCCCTCCCGTGGCAGCGGGGTCCATAAGGAAACTACATGATATTAAGGTTCTCCTTTTAATAAAGAACCGGACCAACGCATTATCACTTGGTGAACACATGAACTCCTCAAACTATGGTCATCACCGGGAGTGGTTCCGGTTATTGTCACTCCGTGGTTGCCGGATCATAACACATAGTAGGTAACTACAACTTGCAAGATCGGATCTGAAACACACATATATTGGTGACAACATAATAATTTCAGATCTGAAATCATGGCACTCGGGCCCTAGTGACAAGCATTAAGCATGGCAAAGTAGTAGCAACATCAATCTTAGAACATAGTGGATACTAGGGATCAATCCCCGTCAAAACTAACTCGATTACATGATAGATCTCATCCTACTCATCACCGCACAGCGAGTCTACGAATAAATTACTCACGAACGATCAAGAGCTTCATAGAATTGGAGAGGGAAGAAGGTTGATGATGACGATGGCGACGATTTCCCCTCTCCGGAGCCCAAAACGGACTCCAGATCTGCCCTCCAGATGAAGAACAGGATGTGGCGGCGCCTCCGTATCGCAAATGCGACGAAATCTTCTCTTTTTATTTTTTTGGGACGAAAGTGAATTTATAGAGCTGAGTTTGGGAGTGGCAGAGCCACGTGGGCCCCACAAGCTTGCTAGCCGCCACCAGGGGGGTGGCGGCTACAGGGCTTATGGCCCACTGGCCCATCCCCTCCGGTGGATCTTTGCGCAGGTATTTTTCATATTTTCCAGAAATATTCTCTGTAAGTTTTCACGACGTTCTGAGAACTTTCATTTCTGCACAAAAACGACACCAAGGCAATTCTGTTGAAAACAGCGTCAGTCCAGGTTAGTTCCATTCAAATCATGGAAATTAGAGTCCAAAACAAGGGCAAAAGAGTTTGGAAAAGTAGATACGATGGAGAAGTATAACTCGCAAGCGAAGAATATCATATGTGGCCATCTGAGCAAAGGTCAGTATGGCAGAGTGAGTGCTTTGGGCACAACTAAGCTTATCTGGGATAGGTTGTCCAAGGTCAATAAGGGAGTCTCAACACAGCGTGACTCTCGTGTCGATGTTCTTAGCAATCTCTTCAATCGCTTCAAGAGGCTTGACAATGAAAGATGCCAAGATACCTTTTATCGCCTTATTGACATCTCAAATAAACTGCAAGAACTGGGAGCTAGAGACATCACTAACCATGAAGTTGTCAAGAAACTGGTACGATCTTTTGATCCATCATTTGACACACTGGTTCTGATGATCGAAGAACGAAGAGACTACATGATGCTTGATCCTGCTGACATACTTGAGAGACTCGATACTCATGAGTTCCAACAAGAAGAAAAGAGAGATATGTATGGACCAAGCTACTCAAGACCTCGTGCGCTAAAGGCTAAGGCTATTTCCTAATCTGAAGAAGAAGACTCAGATTGCAGCATTGGTAACCCTGAAGTACTTGGACATGAACTTGCAATGCTCGTGAGTAAATTCCAGAAGTTCACAAAGCATGGCCAGTTCGGAAAATCTTCAAGAAAAGATATGAGGAAATCAGAATCTTCATCTGAAGACTGCAAGAAAAGAACCTGCCACAAATGCAAGAAATCTGGTCACTACATTGCTGATTGTCCTTGCTGGGTGAAAGAATCAAGGAAGAAGAAATACAAGGATGAAAATTCTGATGACTCGAAGAAAAATAAGAAATCTGCAAAATCCTCATCTTCAAAGTCTTCATCGCACAAGAAGACTAGTTTCAGAAAGGCTCGGGGACTCATTGGCAAGGAAATGGATTTTGAAGAAGAATCTAAGGAATGTGATGAAGAGGAAGGTTCTGAAGTGGAGTCAGAGTCTCAAGTGGCAAGTCTTGCACTAGCCACCACATTCGTCAGCAAGTAAATCTTCAACCTTGAAGAAAATGACGACACTGTCTACACTGATGAATATGCTGATGACTTCGCTCCAACCTATTGCTTCGTGGCAAAAGGTTCAAAGGTACCAAACCATACTTCCTCCTCTGATTCCAGTGACTGTGAACCTAATGATTATCAAAAACCCGGTTACTATAAACTTGCCAACATTGCCACTAAGCAACAAAGTGCCATTGAAAAGCTTCAGAAACTGCTAGACAGAAGCGATGATATGTTGAATGATGAAATGAATCGTACTCAAGTCCTCACTGAAGATGTGAAAAGTCTTCAGTATAGATTTGATAGTCTTCAAGATCGTTATGGCACACTCTTGGATAATCATGAGAAACTTTCCTATGAATTTATTCAAAGGAAGCTTGATCTTGAGAAGTTAAGAATGTCTCATGATGATCTTCGAATGGAAAATGACTCATTGCTTGCTCAACAGATCAGTACCGCTCAGGTTGAATTCATTCCACCATGTCTGAAATGCATCAAGCGTGAAACTGCTAATTCTTCACCAGAATCATCAAATGCTTCTATTGCTACAAATTCTTCAACTATTCATATGGTATCAAATTCTTCACTTGTGGAAACCACAAACGCTACTGATAAAAATGCAGGATTGAAGGAATTGTATGTGTAAGGCATATACAAGAGTCTCAAAGGGCATCAAACCCTTTGCAATGTGGTCAAAAATTAGATTCTGAACAGAAACCCGAGGAAAGAAGGCATTACCTTCAAGAGGAAATTGAATGCCGATGGATCATACTTGAAACCTAAGCAGTACCCCGAAACCTCATGGGTTGCTGCTAAAGGCCCTCCTGTTGACCCATCCACTCTAACAGGCTTTGCATGCGAAATGTCCTATTCCTCTCATGAGTCATTTGACTCCAACTATAAACAGTTCAAAAATAAATCTGGTGAAGTATTTGCTCAATACGTTGGAACTAACTGCAGGAATGGACCACCCCCTGAGGAAAATCTAGGTCCCCAAAAGTTGCTTGGAAAATCTTCCGGTGAATGTCCTCATGACATCACCAGTGAAGAACCAGAAGCCCAGATCAAATTCCTCAGGTGGACCAATGTCTTCACGAGGACCAAATTCCTCAAATGGTCAATATTATTCTCGTACTCGCACCGATGCTTCTGATATGTAGGGAAACTACAATGGACATGAATATGAGCGTTATTCCTCAAATCATTATGTTCATAAGTCCTCAAAGAATTTCTGTGCCTATTCATTTGAGTACTCTAACCCCCTACTGTGAAAAGAAGTGCATTAGCTTCAATGCCTCCATTCTCATATGGGGCTTGCATGATGATGAACTCTTTTCCCCCCCTTAAGATGTGGGTGGTGAAGAAATTGAACTAATCACTTCTCTAGGTTAGGTCTCCAGATGAAAGTCATCATCTGAAGAATTTGCTGTAGACCTGAGGAAATTGCTTGATTGGACGCAAGCTAAATATGATGAAATGATAACATTTCACACGTCCTCAAATTTACTGTTATAATGAAATTCTTATCTGATGAAATTGATATCATATTCTCCAAGTCTGAAGCATATGAGATGGTAAGCTATACTAATTCATCTGCATGATGACAAACCCAAGAATACAGAATGGGTTCTTCACAGTGGTTGCACAAATCACATGACTGGTGATAAAAGCTTATTGATGCATATGCCACTGACTCCATCACCACTGAAGGAAATCACTTACGCTCATAAAGGTAAAAGCAAGGTATTGGGACTTGGTAAAGTGGCTATCTCCAAGGACCGGCACATGGACAAAGTCATGCTTGTTGAATCCCTTGGGTTTAACCTCATGTCAGTCTCAACGCTTTGTGATCTTGATATGATTATCATCTTTGGAAAATATAGATGTGTAGTCATCATGGAATATGACAAATCCAAAGTCTTTGAAGGCTTTAGGAGAGGAGATTTTTATATTGTTGATTTTTCCATAGGTCCTCAACCAGCCACATGTTTACTAGCAAAAACCTCAGAAGGCTGGCTATGGCATCGACGACTTGGTGATGCAGGCATGAGAAATTTGCACACTCTCGTGAAGAAGTAGCATGTCATTGGCATCGAATCCGTCAAATTCCTCAAGGACCATCTCTGCGGTGCTTGTGAATGTGGAAACATAACCAGATCCAAACACCCCTCAAAGACTATCATGACTACTACTCAACCATTTGAATTGCTTCACATGGACTTGATTGGACCTACTAATTATGCTACTCTAACCAATGCAACATCTTTATATGGCTTTGTCATCGTTGATGACTATTCTCGCTATACTTGGGTACACATGATTCAGTATAAAACTGAAGTGCAGGAAGTCTTCAAATGGTTTTACTCAAGGGCCTCGACGAACTTCGGCGTGAAGATCAAACACATCAGGAGTGATAATGGGACAGAATTAAAAAATACTGGTCTTGATGATTATCTTGATGAACTTGGTATTACTCATGAATAGTCTGCTCCTTATACTCCTCAACAGAATGGCGTCGTTTAACGCAAGAACATGACTCTGGTTGAAATGGCATAGACTATGCTTGAAGAATATCAGACTCCTCGTTGCTTCTGGCCTGAAGCAATCAACACTGCTTGCCACATCATCAACCGAGTATATATTCACAAATTCCTCAAGAAAACCACATATGAACTCCTCACTGACAAGAAACCCAATGTAAGTTATTTCAAAGTCTTCGGTGCAAGATGCTAGATTAGAGATCTTCACCATAGCTCAAAGTTTGCACCTAACACACATGAGGGTTTTATGCTTGGTTACGGAAAGGACTCGCACACCTACAGAGTCTTCAACACCTATCACAACAAGGTTGGTGAAACTGTAGATGTGTGGTTCGATGAAACCAATGGCTCGCAAAGAGAGCAACTGCCTCCTGTGCCAGATAAATTGACTCCCGAGGAAGCCATCAAACTCAAGGCAACTGAAGATATCATTCCTACCGAGGAAAAACCCTTGTTGAAGAAGTCGTCCCCAACACTGAGGAAATTCAAGCAGGTGCACCTGAGGAAAATGCTACAGATCAAATTCCTCAGCCCAACCAAGGTCTTCAACCAGCTCATCCAGTGATGACATCAATGCGCCAGGTCCCCTCACTTGCTCAAAAGCTTCACATTTAGTTAACTTTTGTGGGCATTCCTCTTTTGTGTCTATCATAGAAACCTCAAAAGTTGCTAAAGCCTTCATGGAACCTGAGTGGATTCAATCCATGCAAGATGAACTTCTCTAGTTCAAGATAAATGACGTATGGGAACTCGTCAAAAGACCAGATCCTCATAAGCACAATATCGTCGGCACCAAGTGGATCTATCGAAATAAGCAAGATGAGGATGGTCAGGTTGTGAGAAACAAGGCACAACTTGTATACAAAGGCTATACACAGGTTGAAGGAATTGTTGGAGAACATCGCATGGGAAACAAAAAATTTCCTACGCGCACGAAGAACTATCATGGTGATGATCATCTACGAGAGGGAGATTGGATCTACGTACCCTTGTAGATTGCTAAGCGGAAGCGTATATAACGCGGTTGATGTAGTGGAATGTTTCCGGGATTCAGATCGCCGTAGTCGTACTATCTCATCACGATCCGTCCCGCGAACTTCATCACGATGCGTCCCGCGAACTTCATCACGATGCGTCCCGATCTAGTGCCGAACAGATGGCACCTCCGCGTCCAGCACATGTACAGCTCGATGACGATATCCACCTTCTTCATCCAACAAGAGGGGGCGGAGAGGTAGAAGAGTTCTCCGGCAGCGTGACGACGCGCCGGTGGTGATGATGATCTACTCCGGCAGGGCTTCGCCTAAGCTCCGCAGAAATACGATCTAGAGGAAAAACTGCGTGGTATAGGGTCGAGCAGCACGTGGCAAAGTTGTGTCTCAAAAACCCTCAATACCTCTAGTATATATAGGAGGGAGGGAGGGGAGGAGGCAGCCTCAAACCCTCAAGGTTTGGCCGAAATTGGAGGTGGAGGATACCTACTCCAATCCTACTTGGAGTAGGATTCCACCTTCCCACTTGGAAACTCTTTCCACCTTGTGTTTTTTCCTTCTCAAACCTTATGGGCCTTAGTGGGAACTTATTCCAGCCCACTAGGGGATGGTTTATCTTTTCCCATAGCCCATGAGACTACCCCTTGGGGCGTGACACCCCTCCCGATGGTCCCCGGCACCCCTCCCGGCACTCCCGGTACACTACCGATGAGCCCGAAACTTTTCCTGTGACCAAAACAGGACTTCCTATATATCAATCTTTACCTCCGGACCATTCCGGAGCTCCTCATGACATCCTGGATCTCATCTGGTACCGCGAACAACTTTAATTTAACAACACCTATAACTCAACTATTCCGAAATGTCACCGAACCTTAAGTGTGCAGGCCCTGCGGGTTCGAGAACTATGTAGACATGACCCGAGACACTCCTCGGTCAATATCCAATAGCGGGACCTGGATGTCCATATTGGATCCGACATATTCTCCGAAGATCTTATTGGTTGAACCTCATTGTCAAGGATTCATATAATACCGTATGCCATTCCCTTTCTCCTTCGGTATGTTACTTGCCCGAGATTTGATCGTCGGTATCCGCATACCTATTTCAATCTCGTTACCAGCAAGTCTATTTACTCGTTCCGGAATACAAGATCCCGTGACTTACACTTAGTCACATTACTTGCAAGGCTTGTGTGTTATGTTGTATTACCGAGTGGGCCCCGAGATACCTCTCCGTCACACGGAGTGACAAATCCCAGTCTTGATCCATACTAACTCAACGGACACCTTCGGAGATACCTATAGAGCACCTTTATAGCCACCCAGTTACGTTGCGACCTTTGATGCACACAAGGTATTCCTCCGGTGCCAGTGAGTTATATGATCTCATGGTCATAGGAACAAATACTTGACACGCAGAAAACAATAGCAATAAAATGACACGATCAATATGCTACGTTCATAGTTTGGGTCTTGTCCATCACATGATTCTCCTAATGATATGATCCCGTTGTCAAGTGACAACACTTGCCTATGGCCAGGAAACCTTGACCGTCTTTGATCAACGAACTAGTCAACGAGAGGCTCACTAGGGACAGTGTGTTGTCTATGTATCCACACATGTATTTGAGTTTCCAATCAATACAATTCTAGCATGGATAATAAACGATTATTATGAATGAGGAAATATAATAATAACTAATTTATTATTGCCTCTAGGGCATATTTCCAACAGTCTCCCACTTGCACTAGAGTCAATAATCTAGTTCACATCACCATGTGATTTTAACGAATCCAACACCCATATAGTTCTGGGGTCTGATCACGTCTTGCTCATGAGAGAGGTTTTAGTTAACGGTTCTGAATCTTTCAGATCCGTGTGTGCTTTACAAATCTTTATGTCATCTTATATATGCTGCTACTACGTGCTATTCGGAAATACTCCAAATATCTACTCTACTATACGAATCCGTTTTACTACTCATAGTTATTCGGATTAGTGTCAAAGCTTGCATCAACGTAACCCTTTATGACGAACTCTTCAACCACCTCCATAATCGAGAAAAATTCCCTAGTCTATTAGTTACTAAGGATAACTTTGACCGTTGTTCAGTGATTCAATCCTGGATCACTCTCTGTACCTCTTAACAGACTTGTGGCAAGGCACACATCAGGTGCGGTACACAGCATGGCATACTGTAGAGTCTATGGCTAAGGCATAGGGGACGACCTTCATCCTTTCTCTTTCTTCTGCCGTGGTCGGGTTTTTGAGTCTTACTCATATTCACACCTTACAACACAGCCAAGAACTCCTTCTTTGCAGATATATTTTGAACTCCTTCACAAACTTGTCAAGGCATGCATTTAATTTGAAAGTTCTGTTTAGCATTTTCGATCTATCTCCATAGATCTTGATGCTCAATGTTCAAGTATCTCTCTCCAGGTCTTCCTTTGAAAAAACCCTTTCAAACAACCTTTATGCTTTACAGAAATTCTACATTACTTCAGATCAACAATATGTCAACCACATATACTTATCAGAAATTCTATAGTGCTCCCACTAACTTCTTTGGAAATACAAGTTTCTCATAAACCTTGCACAAACCCAAAAGCTTTGCTCATCCCATCAAAGCATATATTCCAACTCCGAGATGCTTGCACCAGTCCATAAAAGGATTGCTACAGCTTGCATACTTGTTAGTATCCTTAGGATTGACAAAACCTTCTAGTTGTATCACATACAACCTTTCCTCAAGGAAACTGTCGAGGAAACAATGTTTTGACATCCTATGTGCAATATTTCATAAATAATGCAGCAATTACTAACATAATTCCAACAGACTTTTAGCATCGCTACGAGTGAGAAAATCTCATCATAGTCAACTCTTTGATCTTGTTGAAAACATCTTTGCGACAAGTCGAGCCTTTTTTAATGGTGACTTTTCACCATCATCGTCTCTCTTCCTTTCAAAGATTCATCTTTACTTAATAGTCCTAGGACCATCAAGTAGTTCTCCCAAAGTCTACACTTTGTTTTCATACATGGATCCTCTCTCGGATTTCATGGCCTCCAGCCATTTGTCGGAATCCGGGCCCACCATCGCTTCTCCATAGCTCGTAGGTTCATCGTTGTTCAACAACATGACGTCCAAGACAGGGTTACCGTACCACTCTGCAGTAGTAAGCGACCTTGTCGACCTACGAGGTTTGTAGTAACTTGATCTGAAGCTCAATGATCACCATCATTAGTTTCTACTTCAATTGGTGTAGGCGCCACAAGAACATCTTCCTGCGCCCTGCTACACACTGGTTGAAGTGACGGTTCACTAACCTCATCAAGTTCCACTACCCTCCCACTCAATTCTTTTGAGAGAAACCTTTCCTCGAGAAAGGACCCGTTTCTTGAAACAAACACTTCACTTCCGGATCTGAGATAGGAGATGCACCCAACTGTTTTGGATATCCTATGAAGATGCATTTATCTGCTTTGGGTTCGAGCTTATCAGACTTAAACTTTTTCACATAAGCATCGCAGCCCCAAACTTTTAAGAAACGACATCTTAGTCTTCTCCAAACCATATTCTATACTGTGTCATCTCAACGTAAATACGCGGTGCCCTATTTAAAGTGAATGCGGTTGTCTCTAATGCATAACCCATATACGATAGTGGTAATTCGATAAGGGACATCATAGTATGCGCTATATCCAATAGGGCGCGGCTATGACGTTCGGACACACCATCACAGTATGGTGTTCTAGGTGGCAGGAATGGTGAAACAATTTCCACATTGTCTTAACTGTGTACCAAAACTCACAACTCGGATATTCATCTCTATGATCATATCGTAGACAGTTTATCCTCTTGTCACAACGATCTTCACTCTGAAATAGCTTTGAACTTTTCAATTTTTCAGACTTGTGATTTATCAAGTAAATACTCATGTATCTACTCAAATCATCAGTGAAGTAAGAACATAACAATATCCACTGCGTGCCTCAGCACTCATTGGACTGCACAAATCAAAAATGTATTACTTCCAACAAGTTACTTTTTTGTTCCATCTCAATGAAAACAAGGCCTTCAGACATCTTGCCCATGCGGTATGATTTGCATGCCTCGAGTGATTCAAAATCAAGTGACTCGAAACGATCCATCTGCATGGAGTTTTTTCATGCGTTCTACACCAACATGACTTAAGCGGCAGTGCCACAACTAAGTGGTACTATCATTATTACTTTCTATCTTTTGGCACCAATATTATGAACATGTGTAGCACTAAGATCGACATTCAATAAAACATTGAAGGGTAATTATTCAAGCAAATATAACAACTATTATTCTCTTTGAATGAATAATCGTATTGCCATAAACACGATCCAATCATGTTCATGCTCAACGCAAACACCAAATAACAATTATTTAGGTTTTACTACCAATCCCAATGATAGAGAGAGCGTGCGATGTTTGATCAGATCAACCTTGGAAACACTTCCAACACTTATCGTCACCTCGCCTTTAGCTAGTCTCTGTTTATACTGTAGCTTTCATTTCGAGTTACTAATCACTTAGCAACCGAACCGGTATCCAATACCCTCGTGCTACTAGGAGTACTAGTAAAGTACACATCAATATCATGTATATCAAATATACTTCTGTCGTCTTTGCCAGCCTTCTTATCTACCAAGCATCTAGGGTAGCTCCGCCTCAATGATCGTTCCCCTCATAACAGAAGCACTTAGTCTCGGGTTTGGGTTCAATCCTGGGTTTTTTCATTAGAGCAGCAACTGGTTTGCCGTTTCATGAAGTATCCCTTCTAGCCCTTGCCTTTCTTGAAACTAGTGGTTTTACTAACCATCAAAAATTGATGCTCCTTCTTGATTTCTACTCTCGCAGTGTCAAACATTGCGAATCGCTCAAGGATCATCATATCTATCCTTGATATGTTTATAGTTCATCACGAAGCTCTAGCAACTTGGTGGCAGTGACTTTGGAGAACCATCACTATCTCATCTGGAAGATTGACTCCCACTTGATTCAAGAGATTGTTGTACTCAGACAATCTGAGAACATGCTCAATAATTTGAGTTTTCTCCTCCACCTTTTAGACAAAGAATCTTGTCGGAGGTCTCACACCTCTCAACAAGGGCACGAGCATGAAATCTCAATTTCATCTCCCAGAACATCTCTTATGTTCCCCGGCATTTCAAAACGTCTTCGGCGCCTTGCTTCTAAGCCATTAAATATCACGCACTAAAATATCACGTAGTCAACAAAACGTGTATGTCAGATGTTTGCAACATCCACAGACGACGCTCGAGGTGCAGCACACCGAGTGGTGCGTTACGAACATAAGACTTCTGCGCAACAATGAGGACAATCCTCAGTTTTACGGACTTAGTCCGTAAAGTTGCTACTATCAACTTTCAACTAAATTTTCTCTAGGATCATATAAAAATAGTAGAGCTATAGCGCAAGCTACATCATTATTCGCAAAGACCTTTTGACTATGTTCATGATAATTAGAGTTTAACTAATCAAATTACTTAATAAACTCCCACTCAAAAAGTACATCTCTCTAGTCATTTGAGTGGTACATGATCCAAATCCACTAACTCAAGTATGATCATCACGTGAGTTCAGAATAGTTTCAGTGGTAAGCATCTCTATGCTAATCATATCAACTATACGATTCATGCTCGACCTTTCGGTCTCTTGTGTTTCGAGGCCATGTCTGCACATGCTAGGCTCGTCAAGTTTAACCCGAGTGTTCCGCGTGTGCAATTGTTTTGCACCCGTTGTATGTGAATGTTGAGAATATCACACCCGATCATCACGTGGTGTCTCGAAATGAAGAACTGACGCAACGTTGCATAGTCGGGGAGAACACAATTTTGTCTTGAAATTTTAGTGAGAGATCACCTCATAATGCTACCTTCGTTCTAAGAAAAAATAAGGTGCATAAAAGGATTAACATCACATGCAATTCATAAGTGACATGATATGGCCATCGTCTTGTGCTTCTTGATCTCCATCACCAAAGCACTGACATGATCTTCTTGTCACCGGCGCCACACCATGATCTCCATCAACGTGTCGCCATCGAGGTTGTCGTGCTACTTATGCTATTACTACTAAAGCTACGTCCTAGCAATATAGTAAACACATCTGCAAACACAAACGTTAGTTTAAAGACAACCCTATGGATCCTGTCGGTTGTCGTACCATCGACGTGCAAGTCGATATTAACAATTACAACATGATCATCTCATACATCCAATATATCACATCACGTCATTGGCCATATCATATCACAAGCATACCCTGCAAAAACAAGTTAGACATCCTCTAATTTTTTGTTGCATGTTTTACGTGGTTGCTATGGGTATTTAGTATGATCGCATCTTACTTACGCAAAAACCACAACGGAGATGTGCAAATTGCTATTTAACCTCTCCAAGGACCGCCTCAGTCAAAACCAATTCAACTAAAGTTGAAGAAACTCACAACCGCCAGTCATCTTTATGCAACGAGGTTGCATGTCAATCGATGAAACCAGTCTTTCCTAAGCGTACGAATAATGTCGGTCTGGGCCGCTTCAATCCAACAATACTGCCGAATCGAGAAAAGACTAAGGAGGGCAGAAAATCGAACATCACCGTCCACAAAACCCTTTGTGTTCTACTCGAGATAACATCTACGCATGAACCTAGCTCATGATGCCACTGTTGGCGAACGTCGCATGGGAAACAAAAAATTTCCTACGCGCACGAAGACCTATCATGGCGATGATCATCTTCGAGAGGGAGATTGGATCTACGTACCCTTGTAGATCGCTAAGCGGAAGCGTATATAACGCGATTGACGTAGTGGAACGTTTCCGCGATTCATATCGCCGTAGTCGTACTATCTCATCACGATCCATCCCGCGAACTTCATCACGATCCATCCCGCGAACTTCATCACGATGCGTCCCGATCTAGTGCCAAACGGACGGCACCTCCACGTTCAGCACACTAACAGCTCGATGACGATATCAACCTTCATGATCCAACAAGAGGGGGCGGAGAGGTAGAAGAGTTCTCCGGCAGCGTGACGGCGCGCCGGTGGTGATGATGATCTACTCCGGAAGGGCTTCTCCTAAGCTCCGCAGAAATACTATCTAGAGGAAAGACTGCGTGGTATAGGGTCGAGCAGCACGTGATGAAGTTGTGTCTCAAAAACCCTCAATAGCTCTAGTATATATAGGAGGGAGGGAGGGGAGGAGGCAACCTCAAACCCTCAAGGTTTGGCCGAAATTGGAGGTGGAGGAGTCCTACTCCAATCCTACTTGGTGTAGGATTCCACCTTCCCACTTGGAAACTCTTTCCACCTTGTGTTTTTTCCTTCTCAAACCTTATGGGCCTTAGTGGGAACTTATTCCAGCCCACTAGGGGCTGGTTTATCTCTATCCTTAGCCCATGAGACCCCTTGGGGCGTGACACCCCTACCGATTGTCCCCGGCACCCCTCCCAGCACTCCCGGTACACTAGCGATGAGCCCGAAACTTTTCCGGTGACCAAAACAGGACTTCATATATATCAATATTTACCTCCAGACCATTCCTTAGCTCCTCGTGACGTTCTGGATCTCATCTGGGACTCCGAACAACTTTCGGCTACCAACACCTATAAGTGAACTATACCGAAACGTCACCGAACCTTAAGTGTGCAGACCCTGCGGGTTCGAGAACTATGTAGACATGACCCGAGACACTCCTCGGCCAATATCCAATAGAGGGACCTGGATTCCCGTATTGGATCCTACATATTCTCCGAAGATCTTATCGGTTGAACCTCAGTGTCAAGGATTCATATAATCCCGTATGTCATTCCCTTTGTCCTTCGGTATGTTACTTGCCCGAGATTTGATCATCGGTATCCGCATACCTATTTCAATCTCGTTACCGGCAAGTCTCTTTACTCGTTCCGTAATACAAGATCCCGTGAATTACACTTAGTCACATTACTTCCAAGGCTTGTGTGTTATGTTGTATTACCGAGTGGGCCCCGAGATACCTCTCCGTCACACGGAGTGACAAATCCCAGTCTTGATCCATACTACCTCAACGGACACCTTCGGAGATACCTATAGAGCACCTTTATAGTCACCCAGTTACGTTGTGACGTTTGATGCACACAAGGTATTCCTCCAGTGCCAGTGAGTTATATGATCTCATGGTCATAGGAGCAAATACTTGACACGCAGAAAACAATAGCAATAAAACAACACGATCAATATGCTACGTTCATAGTTTGGGTCTTGTCCATCACATGATTCTCTTAGTGATGTGATCCCGTTATCAAGTGACAACACTTGCCTATGGCCAGGAAACCTTTACCATCTTTGATCAACGAACTAATCAACTAGAGGCTCAGTAGGGACAGTGTGTTGTCTATGTGTCCACATATGTCTTTGAGTTTCCAATCAATACAATTCTAGCATGGATAATAAACGATTATTATGAACAAGGATATATAATAATAACTAATTTATTATTGCCTCTAGGGCATATTTCCAACAGGAATTTACTTCGATGAAACTTTTGCACCTATTGCTAGACTTGAAGCTATTCGAATATTACTTGCTTATGCTAACCATCACAATATTACTCTATATCAAATGGATGTGAAAAGTGCATTCCTCAATGGTAAGCTTGAGGAAGAAGTATATGTTTCTCAGCCCCTAGGTTTTGAAGACCCCAAACATCCTCACAAAGTCTTCAGACTCAAATGGGCACTCTATGGCCTCAAGCAAGCCCCTCGGACGTGGTATGATACATTGAAGGAATTCCTTATGAAGAAAGGCTTCAAACCCGGTTCACTTGATCCTACTCTTTTCACAAAATCCTATGAGAATGAACTATTTGTGTGCCAAATATATGTCGACGACATTATCTTTGGTTGTATGACAAACGTTACAGTGATGAATTTGCCTACATGATGGGTGAAGAATACCAAATGTCTATGATGGGGGAGCTGAAATTCTTCTTAGGTCTACAAATTCGTCAACAACGCCATGGCATCTTCATATATCAGGAGAAATACCTCAAGGACATTCTGAGGAAATTTGGCTTGCATGAATGCAAAGGCATCAATATTCCTATGCCTACCAACGGCCACCTTTGCACTGACGAAAATGGTAAAGATTTCGATCATCACGTATATCGTTCTATGATTGGCTCCTTATTGTACATATGTGCATCTAGGCCAGATATTATGCTTAATGTCTGCATGTGTGCTCGTTTTCAAGAAAAATCGAAGGAATCACGCCATAAGGCTGTGAAACATTTTCTTTGATATCTAGCTCACACACCAACACTAGGATTATGGTACCCCAAGGGCTCAAATCTTCACCTCGTTGTATATTCTGATTCTGATTATGCTGGTGACCGTGTGGATCGCCAGTCAACATCAGGCACATGCCATTTCCTCGGAAGATCATTAGTCTGCTGGTCCTCAAAGAAGCAGAACTGTGTATCACTCTCCACTCCTGAAGCTGAGTACATTGCTGCTGGATCTTGCTGTGCTCAACTGCTATATATGAAGCAAACCTTGAGAGACTACATCATCAACATGAAGAATGTGACTCTCTACTGCGACAATGAGAGTGCAATCAAGATCACCTACAACCCAGTACAACACTTGAAGACCAAGCACATCTAGATTCGTCATCATTTTCTTCGTGACCACGTCCTCAAGGGAAATATCATCATTGACCATGTGAAGACTAATGATCAGCTAGCAGTTTTCTTCACAAAGCCCTTGGATGAGAGAAGGTTATGCAAGTGGTGGTGTGAGCTAAATATCCTATAATCTTCGAATGTTTTGTAAACATGCACACATCCTGACACTTATGCAAAATTGATGACTTAGATGTGCAACACACAAAGTATCGATTTTTTTCAATCGATGAAGAATATCACTCTAAGTGTGAGGAAATCAATGAAGAATTTGGTTCTCAAGGCCCTATGACAATTGTACGCGGCGCCTGAAATCATCATTTTTATACGATGGGTCACGCCACCAACCAACTTTGAAATTATTCAAGTTGGAAATTCTTCAAAGTTGAAGTTCTTCAATCGGAGACTTTGTCACAAAAACCTCAAATTTTCAAATTCTTCAAAACCTTCAAATTCTTCAAAACTTTTTGTGATGATCCTCATTTGAATATATATATATATAATATATATATATTATAATGAGCTTTCAATGTCCTCAACATCATTCACTTATTGTTCAGCCTTCAATTTGGTATTTCCTCTAAGTGAATATGATCGGACCCGACTCCCCTCTATTCTAAGATCAACCCAGTCTATTCTCAGTTGTTCATATGCATTCTATTTAACTCTAGTTCAAAATCCTTACCGAGTCCTTGTCAGCTAAGGACTTTGGAACGAAATCCTAAAAATTCAAAATTTATTTCTAATGTGACCACAGTAACCGCACCCACTACTCACGTTCGGGTAACCATAATATCCACTGCTTCAATCGTGGGTAACACGTGTCATGCGGAGACGAAGGGGCAAGGGAAGTTAGGTCCGAAAGTTTCGGCCCGAACCGTTTTTCACCTAAGCTATAAATAGCCCCTTATGCCCCTCGGTTAGAACTCTTCTCTTCCTATCATCTTCTCTGCTCGAGCTCAAACCCTAGCTCCGCTGCTAGCATCTTCATCGTCGGTGAAGAAAAGATTCACTGCCTCGCCCTCGCCGTCGCCGGACTCACACCGACTGCGGAACATATTCCTCCGCCACCTCCGTAGTTGTCTTTAGTCGCCAAGTTAGGGCACTGAAGATCTGGACCGAAGAACTTCCTCTTTTTACTGCTTCAGTTCATCGTGTTCTTTGCACAGGGTAAATAAAATCTTATTTTACTGCCGCTGTCGATCTCTTAATTCTCTTTAGATTCATGAAATTAGTTTTCCTCAGAAATTCTCTCAGATGTGCACAGCCATGTCTAGAACACTTGATGAATTTCACCAAGTCACTAAATTCTTCACGAGATTCCTCAATTGTGTAAATTTTCGAATTTGCACAATTATGGAACCCAAGATCGGAATGCTTACTAAAATTCCTCAACTAACTGGTCAAATTACTCAACTTAACTAATTTTTCAATTTCCTCAAATCTGAGAACGCATATGACCTCTCCAAATTCTTTGCACCTATACTCTATTTACAGGTACAAAATTTCAGCTGATGAATCACTAGGTTCTCATCAACTTAACTCATTTCCAACATTTCTAGAAGAAACATTACCTGTGTCCTCAGAATCACCAAGAATACAAATTCCTCAGCAAAAGCCTCAGCTGAAGAAAATGGAGGAAGATGGAAAACAGAAAGGTGGAAAGAAGCTGGAATAGAACACTAGCTTCGAGATCCTCGAGGAGATCTATGCTGAGTATTGTACACCTGATGAGGAAGTTCATGGTAAAGAGACCATGGCGAAGCGCGAGATAAGGCTTCAATAGATAGAACGCATATGGGCAAAGGAGTGGAAAGAATACAGATATGTCACTCCAAAATATGCCAAGAAATTTTCCCTCAAGCCTCCCTGCAAAAGGTAGCCACAAGGAGATCAACAAGAAGCACATCCCTCAAGCATAGCCACAATTGAGAATTACCCTGATGAAAAAGACAAATATTTTTCTAAGATGCAGAAAAAGGCTAAAGCTATTATCACAAAATTCAATGAGGACTCCGCTACTACAGCTACTACTGCCACTTCTTCAGCTGTTGAGACCTATGCTACAGAAAATGCTCAGAAGAAGGCCCTGTTGAAGAAACCAAGTCTCAAGCCAAAAGCCTCAACAATAGTATCAAAAGAGCAACTTCCTCAGAAAGCAGCAAGGACTGCAAAATCCTCAATGGAGCAAAGTCTTCACCTCCTCCGCAGAAGCAGCTCAGTAAGTTTCAATCTGAAAACCCAAGTTCCTCTGTACCATCTGCCACTGGCTCGGCTTCAAAATCTTCACCAAGTCTGTTGAAGACTAAGATGACTGCTGGTAGAGGAACTAGGCCAAGTCCAGGCAAACCCGTCAACATTCCTTCTGCATCAGAAGGAAGTGAAGAATATGATTATGAAACTCTTGAAGCCATCATCAGAAACAAGCAAGAAAGAGTTGCACAATCCACTGGTAGCACCATTCCCCTTGCAGTGGATCCGAAGGAATTGCTAAACTTCATCAATCTTTGGCATGAGCATCGAAACACTCCAATTGATGATTTGAAGCTTCCTCCTGGAGTAAGCCGTATGGTTGCTACATTCATCAACGAAGCAAAATGGAAGGATCAGCAAGCCAAACAAGCTAGGCTTGCAAAGATAAAAAAGGAGAAATTCTTGAAGCAGAACCTCCTCAACCTATCCCCTGAGAAGCTTGTTTCTACTCAGGCTGAGCTGAAGACCCTCACTGATAGAGATACAAGTCTTCATGCTGATCAAAAGGGTGCCAAAGTGCTATTCATTAAAGCCGCAACTTCTGCAATTGATGAATACAACGACAGGGTTGCCGCTCCAATGCTGCCAACAAAACCTTAGCCAATCTATACTGTGCAAATGGCTGAGGATGATGAAAATGAAGAACCAACAGCTGAAGAAATTCCTCAGAATATTCTAGCTGAAGAATCTCCAAGTCCTAACACTGATAAAGAAGTGCCTGATGAAAATGCTCCTTCACCTCAGTCTTCAAAGGTGAAGAAAGTGTCCCCTCCGTCTGCAACAGACGTGAAAAAGAAGCTAAGAAGAGAAAAGATTCAATTGCTTCAGAGTCCGCAGAGGCAAAACGCCTGAAGACTATGCCTTCAGAGTCTTCATCAGCCCGAGTGGATGCTACTCCCCTAAATGTAGCACCATCATATATGATTGTTCCATTCGGTGAGGAATACATCATTCCAGAAGAGGATGAAGAAATGGCAGACAATCGCACTCGTGCATCCACACTGATGGATGAGGAAATTCTAGTAGATGATATTCCTCAATCACAATACCTCCAATGACTACTGAAGAAAAGGAGGGTGATGAAGAAATTGGATGTAGCACATCTATGATCCATAATTAGTTCTGGTAAGAGGCTCACCCAAACTCACCAAGAACAACTCAAATTCCTCAAACTCCGGCTGCCACTGAGATACTGACTGGCTCATATGAAAAGAGCTCACATGAGGAATCAGCACAAGACCGAGAATCAGCTGCATCAGTTGAAGAAAATACAACACCAAAACTGCAACTGCTTCCTCAGATCAACAAATTCCTCAAGCTGAAGAAAATGCTCCTACTCAAAATGCTGAAACAACAATTGTAGTGGTAAATCCTGAAACTGCAATTGTGGTGGCCACAACTCCTCAAGATGAACAGCAGCATAATCTTTAACCAAAGCCTCATCAACCCTTCTCCAAGAGGCCGAAGTTTCAGAAGGAAGCATTATATGATGAAGGTCATTACTTCACAGGAGAAAATCCCTATGATAGGCTTCGCATCAGGCACAGAAAGTTTTAGACTAGAAATCAACTAAACTACTATGCTTTTGTGCTTTGTGGAAGAAAGAAGATATTTCATCACACTCACATTCCTCACTGTGACATGGACGAAATACCTTGCTTCGCCCCAGTCCTCAATGTTCTTCACGAAGCAGGCCTACTGCCATTCTGTACAGTTATCAGTGATTGGAATACTGACATAATTCTTCAATTCTATGCCACACTTCATATCTTAGGCGACCCAAACAACGTCAACACGTGGGTCTTGGACAGGATGACTCAACACACTCATTACAATGCTCCAGCCACAGAATTGCTTCGAGCTCTTCCAATATGAATTCCTTTAGAGGATGCAGTCAGAATATATGATGAAAGAGAATTGCCAAACAAGCTCATGGAAGTCCTCATGAAGCCTTTGGCCCAGGGCCAACCTCCAAGGACTAGATTCCTGGTCAAGGATCTGAAGTATGAGCCCAGAACTGTCTATAGAATCTTGTCATATACCTTCGCACCTATCATAGGGCATGACAATGAAGAAGATGTTGTAGGCATCATGAAGAATATCCTGTTCAACATCATTCATGGCATCCCTATGAATCTTCATGATTTCTTCTTGAGGACTTTGGCTGACAACGCTTTGTCACCATATGAGCTGAAGATTTATGCACCTTGGATCATGAGATTCATCAAAATAGATCTGGCATCAACTATCAAGCTGACTTTCACAATCACCTCGGCTATCTGCCGCCTATGAAAGTCATCAAGAAATCTTTTGAACCAGTTGAAGGCAAAGGCAAGTCCATAATTAATGAACGAAATCGACCCCTAGATGGCCAATTCCGCAAGGCTGACTCTTATTCCTCATATGATGACACTGCCACTCAAGAACCTTCAAGCCCAATTGCCCCTAGGGTGATGAATAATACAGAGCTTCTCGTCAGTCTTCACCAGAAAGTCGATCGCAATCACAAGTGGGTGAAACACCAGTTTGGCACCATTGTGAAAACCCGCAATGAGACTCAAAATGCAGTGAAGAAAAATCACTACTATCTTCATGAGGTATTTGATCGCACTTGGGCCACCTTGGCTCACGTGAAGACTCCTGAGGAACTTGAAGAAATGGAATTTACTCAAGACTTTGGCAGGTCGTGGCCTACAAAGAATAAATTCAAGCCTATTCCAGTTCCTGACTTGGAGGACAGATCATTTTCTTCATTCTGCACTGCAGAATCAAATGAAGAACCAGAGGATACAACAACAGGTCCAAGAAAGAAGTCGGCTTCCAAGGATGCTCATGCCTCTACATCAACAAAGAAGTGAATTTCTTTAAGGGTGTTAGTCCTCAGTTTTGTCCCTTTTCATCACTTGATGATAAAGGGGGAGAAATCTGAGAGTTAGTCTTCAAGTGGGATTCCTTATGGGCTTATATACTTTATTAAGTTACAAACTCTTGGCTCTTTTGATGTTGTTGATGTAATTAGTTGTAACTTAACCCCGATGGTGTTGTCAGTCTTTTGAACGTTATTTCTCGCATTCTTATTCCTCAAAGTTTATTAATGCACGCATGCTGAAATTCGTCAGACACCATTTTTCATCATGCATTTCTAGTTCCTCATAATATATGTCAAATGCATGCATAATTTGCAAGATACAGTGGGAGATCTCCATGATATAAATCATCAATGTGCATCTGCTGTTAAAAGAAAATTCCTCAAAATATGCACATCTTCAGGGGCAGTTTCTGTGTATTTTGACTTCAAATTCCTCAAACTGTGTACTTACATTCCTTATTATTATCCCCGTTGAAATCTTAACCTAGTTGTCATCAACCACCAAAAAGGGGGGAGATTGTAAGTGCATCTAGTGCCCCTTAGTGATTTTGGTGGTTTGAAGACTTATAGGTTAAGAGATTGATATGTTTGTGAGTGTACATAGGCTCTATAAGTCGCTGAAGAGTTTGAGTTATCCGATGAATATCAACCCCTAAAAATGTATGTCTTCGGGTGAAGACTTTGGTCTTTCCTTTAAGACTTTGATCACGAAGAAATTGATATTCCTCATGAAGATATTGAAGATGAGGAATTCGATGTGTCCTGAAGAAAACACTCTCAAGACTTTGAAGAGTGAAGATTTACTCTTTTTGTTTCATTTTCTTTACACTTGAGTCGTAGGAACACCATACTATTAAAGGGGGCCGAGGTAAAACTACGGAATGATTTTCCTCATGATGCTCATCCCAAGCCTAAATCTACCAAAGCCTCAAAGTGAGGAATATGGGAGACATGCAGACTTTCAAAGTTGAAAGTTTCGACCGTTGCCGCGCCATGCACCATGTCACTGATCTTATCCACCCAACGGTCATATTATTAAAGGGCATTTTTGTCAAATCATGTCGAGATGATCCCAGGCTATAAATAGCCGCCCCCCACAACCACTTGCTGGTTGGCTGCTCCGAGAGAAACTGACACTTGTACTTTAGAGAAACCCAAATTCCTCAGAGTCTTCAAGAGAAAATCATCAAGTGAAAAAATACCCCAAACACCAAACCCAAACCAAAAACCCAAGTGGTTGAGCATCACTCGAGAAGTTGTTCGTGTGTGGAACCGACACTTGTTACCTTTGAGGACTGTGTATCGTCCACACGGTTAGGCGTCATGGTCTAGAGCATCCAACAAACAATTGTGGATCGTCGGGTGACTGAGTTTGTGAGGGTTTGGAATTCTGCCCTGAAGACTTACCACGAGTGTTGGGCAAGGACTGTGTGTCCTTATCTCAAGGAGAATACGGTAGGGACTGTGTGTCCCGGGACTGTGTGTCCTTTGGTTTCAATACCAAGCCATTCCGAACCAGACATACAAATGTCACAGCAGTTGGAACTGGGTCATCAACAAGTGTCTTCATCAAGCTACGGGTTCTATTTCTTCAACCTTCTCATTTCATCAATTGTATGTTTAAGAATTTCACGTGTGTTGTTTGAAGAATTTTTCTGAAGACTTTCCCTGAATTTCCTCAACCCCAAATTCTTCACTTGAGTTAATCTTCACCTTCTTCCTATGTACTTATGATATGTGCAAACCAAATCTGTGAAATCTCATCGAGTACTTTGTTGTAGACGTTTTTGCACCCGAGATCGTGTACTATTTCCGCTGCACTCAGTTCATGACTGAGGACTTTCCTCACTAGGAATTTCCTCAATGATGAAATTATAAAAATCTCCTATTCACCCCCCTCTAGTCGATATAACACACTTTCAATAACTGCATGTTTCTTGTACTACTTTTATTCTGATGGTGAAAACTTAGAATGAAATACATTAGGTTGTGTTGAAAACTTAGCTCACACTCATATCCTTATAATTTCATTGTGTCACACCAAACCATAATTTTGAAAAATAGCTACAACAGTTCAGTCATGCATGAGAAAATGTCCAATATGTTTTGAAAGTGCGTTATATCGACTAGAGGGGGGTGAATAGGCGATTTTTACAAAGTCATCACTGAGGAAATTCCTAGTGAGGACAGTCATTAGACATGAACTGAGTGCAGCGGGAATAGTAGTAAGACAGATATGTAAAAGCGACTATAGCAAATTACTCAGATTGAATTGCTAGGTTCGGTTTGCACAGGTCATGTATACAGGATAACTAGGTGAAGAATAACTGAGGTAAAGAATTTGAGGTGAGGAATTAGGAGAAAGTCTTCAGTCAAATTCTTCAAACAATACAAATATAAGTCTTCTACATGCAAATGAGGAAATGAAAAGAGTTGAAGAAATAGAACCAGTAGCTCGATGAAGACACTGGTTGATGACCCAGTTCCAACTGCTATGACAGTTGTACGTCTGGTTTGGAGCTGCTTGGCAGTGAAACCAAAAGTCACACGATCCTCGGACACATAGTCCCTGCCATATTCTCCTTGAGCTAAGGACACACGGTCCTCGCCCATAGCTCGTGGTAAGTCTTCATGACAAACTTCCAAACCCTCCCAAAACTCGATCACCTAGAAATCCACAATTGACTACTGCATGCTCTAGACCATGACGCCTAACCGTCTGGAGGATGCACATTCCTCAAAGGTAACAAGTGTCAGTTCCACACAGGAGCAATCTCTTTAGTGATTCTCAATCACTTTGGGTTTTGGGCTCTGGTATAGGTGTTTGTATGTTTTTCCTCACTTGATGATTTTCGCGCAAAGTCCTCGAGGAATTGGGTTGCTCTAAATGATAGGTGTAAAATTTTCTCAGAGCAGCCAACCAGCTAATGGTTGTAGGGGCGACCATTTATAGCCTCGGAGCATCCCGATGATATGACATTATTTCCCTTAATGATATGACCTTTTTCGTGGATAAGATTGGGGACAGGTGGCATGTGGCGCGGGAGGGGTCGAAACTTTCAACTGTGAAAGTCCTCATATCTCTCCTGTTCCCCACTTGGAGGATCTGGTAGGTGTAGGTTTGAGTTGAGCATCATGAGGAAATTCTTTCCTTAGTTTTACCCCGACCCCCTTTAACAGTACTATGTTCCTATGACTCAAGAATAAGGAAAATGAAACTGAAAGAGTAAATCTTCAAGCTTCAAAGTCTTTAGAGCATTTTCTTCGAGACACACCGAATTCCTCATCTGCAATGTCTTCATGAGGAATATCAATTTCTTCGCGATCAAAGTATTCAAGGAATGACCAAAGTCTTCACCTGAGGACATACATTTTTAGGGTCGATATTCTTCGAATAACTCAAACTCCTCAGTGACTTATAGAGCCTATGTACACTCACAAACATATCAGTCTCTTAACCTATAAGTCTTCAGTTCACCAAAATCACTAAGGAGCACTAGATGCACTTACAATCTCTCCCTTTTTGGTGATTGATGACTAATAGGTTAAGTTTTCAACCAGGATAAAAATATGAAGAGTACGTACGGAGTTTGAGGAATTTGATTGCAAGATATGGAGAAACTCCCCCCTGAAGATGTGCATATTTGAGGAATTTCCTTTGGACTGCAAACGCACATTGATGATTCATATCATGGACATCTCCCCCTATATCTTGTAATTCATGCATGCATTTAACATATAGTATGAGGAATTTTAAATGCATGATGAAAATGGTGTCTGACGAATCCAGCATGTATGCAATTAAACAACTTGAGGAATAAGCATGCGAGGAAAAACATTTAAACGCGTCAGACCACCACCGGGCTTAAGTTACAACTCATTACAGCAAAAACTTCACAAGAACGAGAGATTGTAACTTAATAAATTTTATAATAGCCATAAGTGGACCCACTTGAAGACTAACTCAGATTTCTCCCCCTTTGTCATCAAGTGAGGAAAATGGACAAAAACCGAGGACTTATGCCCTTGAAGAAATTCACTTCTGAGTCGGAGCAGGTGCGTTGGGGTTGGCCGTTGCAATAGTGTCATCAACGTCTTTAGCTTCATTGGTTGTGCGGGTTGAAGAAAATGAGCTGGCCACCACTTGAGGAACAGGGATCTTCTTGAACTTCTTCTTCGGAGGCCAGGACGAGGCAAACTCTTGTTGGAACTCCATCTCTGCAAGTTCCTCAGGACTCTTGTGGTGAGACAGAATAGCCCATGTGTGGTCAAAAATCTCATGCAGGTAGTAGTGATTTTTCTTCATTGCATTCCTGGTTGCATTGAGGTCTTTCACAATTTCTCCAACCTGGCGCTTGACCCATTTGTGGTTGCGATCAACATTCTAATGAAGACTTAGAAGTAGCTCATGCTCAGTCATCACGCGCGTTGCAGTTGGGCTTGGTGGTTCTTAGGATACAGTGTCATCATTGGTGGAATATGATGCTGGTTTGCGAAATTGTCCATCAAGGGGCCTTGTGCCTTCATCAATCACTGATTTGCCTTTGCCTTCAATTTCATCAAAGGAGCTCTCAACGACTTCAATTGGTGGAAGATAAGCGTGATGATTCAGAATATCGGCCTTGTATGAAATAACTGACCTCTTTATGATGAATTTCATGATCCATGGAGCATAAGGCTTGAAATCAAGTGATGAGAGAGCAGAGTGGGACAAAGTCCTCAGGAAGAAATCATGAAGATTTATGGGGATTCCATGTATGATGGTAAAGAGCAAATTCTTCACGATATCCACTATTTCTTCATCATTTGAATCATGACCCTTGATAGGATAGAAAGTCTTGCCCAGAATGCGATAGATTGTCCTAGGCAGAAAGATTAATTCCTTTGTGAGGAATTTGGTTCTTGGGGGCTGACTAGGTGCCAATGGCTTCATGAGGACTTGCATATAGTGATCTACCAGTTCAGGTTCATCATATATGCATCTGGCACCATCTGAGGGTATTGGCATGGGAAGAGCCTGAAGCAATTTAGTTGCAGGGGCTTTGAAGTGTGTGTCGTGTGTCATCCAGTCCATAGCCCAGGTGTTGATATCTTGAGGATCTCCTAACAGGTGCAGTGTAGCATAGAGTTGAAGAATTATTTCTTCATTCGAGTCACAGATGTCTGTGCAGAATTGCAGCAGGCCAGAATCGTGAAGAACTCTCAGGACTGGTTCATATGAGGGAATTTCCTCCATATCTAGATGAGGAATATGCATGTGAGGAACGACCCTTTCTCTGTCAAAGAATACAACACTGTAGTAGTTCATCTGCCTTTGAGTCCAAAATCTACTGTGTTTGTACTAAGGAGATTCCTATGGACCAGGGCCAACAAAGTAGTGATGTTCATCAAAGATTTGAGCCCTGTCAAACTTTGGCCTTTTTCCTTTGTACGGTTTGATTCCCTTAGGCTGAAGATTTGGCTTGAAGCGGCTTCCAAGTCTTCGCATGTTTCCTACTTGATGAATTTGAGCCACCACAACTGTTGTCTCAGGTTTTGCAACATGTGGTTCATCAACAGATTCTTCATTTTGTGCTGGAGCAAAGTCTTTAGGCACATGTTCTTCAATCCGAGGAATGTGATGAGTTAGTGTATCAGTTGCGGGCACAACAGTTCCTTCAACAGTTTCATTTTCATCAGCTGATGCAGTTGATTCCATAGCATGAGCAGACTTTGCCGGAGTGCTCTTTTCTTTAGAACCAGTCAAAACTTTAGTGGCAGCAGGGAATTCAGGGATTTGAGGAATTGGAGCGACCATTGGTGAGTTTGGATGAGTCTTTGCGCAAAAGTCATCATGGATCACATGTGTGTTGCACCCAATGTCCACACTGTCCTTCTTTTGTTCAGCCGCCATCTCACGGTTCTGAGGAGGAGGAGTTGAGGCTTGAGGAATTTCATGAGCTTGAATTTCCTCATCTATGGGTGTGGAAGTAGCTGACAAATTTTTATCCATTTCCTCATCCTATTCTTGAATGACATGTTCTTCACCAAATGGTACAATCATGTATGACGGTGCAACACTGAGAGGAGCTGCATCAATTGGAGCACATGAAGAAGCAGGCAAAGTCTTCAGGTGTTTTACCTCTGAAGACTTCGAAGGTGTTGATGCCTTTCTCTTCTTGGCTTCTTTCTCAGCTGCTTTTGTTTTCTTCATTTCTGATGCAGAAGGAAGTGCCACTTTCTTCACCTTTGAAGACTTTGGTGAAAGTGCATTTTCTCTAGGCATTGCATATGCAGTTGTAGGCCTGGCAGATTCTTCAGCAGTTTCATCAGCAGTGGTTGTATCAGCATCACGTGCATCAGCTGCAGGTTCTTCATCTTCATCAGCTTGGTCTACAGTGTAGTTGGCCTGAGGAATTGATGGTTGCGCTGGGACTGCAACCCTGTTATTGTACTCAGCAATGGCTTCAGTAGCAACCTTGACAAACCTCACTTTGACACCCTTGCTGTCAGCTTGAAGACTTGTGTATTTGTCAATGAGGGTTTTCAGCTCAGCTTGACTGGATACAAGTTGATATGCCATCAAGGTTAGAAGATTTTGTTGCAAAAACTTCTCATTTTGAACCTTTGCTCTCTGAGCTTGTTTGTCTTGCTGAGCCTTCCACTTTTCTTCGTTGATGAATTTGGTCACCATGTGACCGGGTCCAGGTGGAAGGTGCAAATCATCAATGGGTGTGTTGGGATCTTTGTACCGAAGATCGATGAAATTCAGTATGACCTTCGGATCCAGTGCGAGAGGAATGGTAGAACCCTTAGCTTGTGCAACCCTTTCTCGCTTGTTTCTGATGATGGCTTGAAGGGTTTCCTCATCATAGTCATCACTTTCCTGTGATGCACATGGAACTTTGAGGACAACTCTGTTAAGACTGGTCCTAATTCCTTGCCCAACAGTCATCTTTGTCTTCAGAATGCTACTTAAGGATTTGTGGGCAACACCAGAGGCTGATGGTTTTGAGGGAATTGAAGTCCCTGTTGGTTGCTGACTGGACTGGGGTTGCAGAGGAAATGAAGACTTTGCTGCAGTTGAGGACTTTGGAGCCATTGTGGACTTTGCAGCCATAGTTGACTCTGCCTGAGGAATTTACTCTTTGGACAGATTTGTTGAGGACTTTGGTTTGACACCAGATTTCTTCACCAGTGCCTTCTTGGGAGGTTGTTCTCTGGCAGAAGCATCAGCAACAGAGGAGGAGACATCAGCAGGTGCAGCAACATAATCCTCATTGAACTTGTTCACATCTTCTTTAGCCTTTTTCCTCAGTATTGCGAAATACTTGGCCTTCTCATCAGGATAGTCTTAAATTGTGACCATGCTTGAGGGATGGGCAGTTTTTTGCTATTCCAGAGGAGGTCTGGTGCAAGGAGGCTTGACAGCAAACTTCTTGGCATACTTAGGAGTGACATACCTGTATCTCTTCCACTCGTGAGCCCATCTCCTTTCAATATTTTGAAGCCCGATCTTGCGCTTCGCAGATGTTTCTTTCCCATACAATTCTTCATCAGGTGTGCAATAGTTAGCATAGATGTCATCGGGAATATTAAAGGCAGTGTTCTTTTCTAGCTTCTTGCCACCCTTCTGTTGCTTGTCATCCTCCATTTTCTTCAGTTGAGGACTTTGCTGAGGAATTTGTATTCTTGAGGAATCGGATGACACGGGTATATGTTCTTCAAGGAACGTTGCAAATGAGTTAAGTTTATGAGAACCTAGTGATTCATGAGCTGACATTTTGTACCTATGAACAGAGTATAGGTGTGAAGAATTTGGAGAGGTCATATGCATTCTCACATATGAGGAATTTGAAAAATGACTCATGGTGAGGAATTTGACCAATACTGTGTTGATGAATTTTGATAAGCGTTTTGATCTTGGGTTCGAGAGTTGTGTAGATTCAGAAATTTACACAATTGAGGAATCTCGTGAAGAATTTAGTAACTTAGAGAAATTCATCACGTGTTCTAGACATGGATTGTGATCATCTGGAAGATTTTTGGAGGAATAACAGATTTCATAGATCTAAGGAAAATAAATGGATCAACAGGCACAGTAAAATTAGATTTTAATTACCCTGTGTGAAGAACACGACGAACTGAGGAAGTGAAAACGGAAGCTCATGAGTTCAGATCTCCAGTGCCCTAACTCGGCGACTGAAGACAGTTACGACGACAGCGGAGGGAGATGAACCGTAGTCGTTGTGAGTCCGGTGATGACGAGGTTGAGGCAGCGAAGCTGTTCCTCACCAGCGGCGAAGATTTCCAGTGACGACGCTAGGGTAGAGCTCTAGCAGGGGAGGATGAAAGCGAGAGGAAGATTTTTTTTCACTAGCAGGGGTAAGGGGCTACTTATAGCTGAGGTGAAAACGGTCCCAAGCAAAACTTTCGGACCGAACTGCCCCTACTGTAATAGCCCGAGACAAACACTCCACAAGATCCCCCTTTTATTCCATTGCCGCTTGTGATTTAGTTGTTTGTTACATTCATCATCTCATCATGTGCATCATCCACATTGCATCGGCACTCCGTTCCCGTCAGTTTTCAAAACTTGCATCCGTCGTTAGTTACTGGTTCTCTCCCGTCTTGTCGTTGAACGTTTCAAGACCAACCACACACGCACACGCCCGCGACATCATCAAAATCTTGTTTTCAAAAGTGTGTATAACCTTTCTCGGATTGGGTTTGTTGAGGCATAATTTATGCCTAAGTAATTTTGGTGATTGATGACAGTACCGTACAGGACTAATCGTGTGTGTCAAGGTTTCAGGCAACACTCGTCAACGGCACAAGACGACACGACTCCTCTCTTCTGGAACGGAAGCACGGCGCCCTCCTAGATTCTCTTTATTTGAGTCATAGGAAAGCCGTACTATTAAGAGGGGATCCGTAGTGGAAAGGTTTGGGTGGAATCTATCTTTGCACACGCACACCTCTCTTTCTCCCTTTCCTTTATCTTTGGAGCGGCCCTCGCCGTTTTGTTCTTAGCTTCTCTGCAAAATGGTCCCCAGCGGTAGTACCGCTGGACTGCCAGCGGTAGTACCGCCGCAGTGAGCGGTAGTACCGCTGGCTGGCGGTAGTACCGCCCCTGGTCAGCGGTAGTACCGCTGGCGGGCGGTAGTACCGCCCCGGGTCAGCGGTAGTACCGCTCCAGGTGCCCTGTTCCACCTACCTAGCGGTAGTTCGTGGACGGACCCTTTTGCGAAGACTTTCTCGGCGGTAGTAGTGCTTATGCACTACCAAGGGCCAGCGGTAGTACCGCTGGTGCCAGCGGTAGTACCGCTGGAAGCCCCAGCGGTAGTACCGCCAGGCAGCGGTAGTACCGCTCCTTCCCAGCGGTAGTACCGCTGGATCTCGGGCAGGGAGTGGGAAAACGGTCTGAATTTTCCCCCCACTATATAAAGAGTTCTTCTAGCTGAGGAACTCGATCTCTTACCTCTCTATGCTCCATTGTTGCTCCACAAGCTTAAAAGTGCCCGATCTCTCTCCCTAGCCAATCAAACTTGTTGATTCTTTAGGGATTGGTTGAGAAGGCCTAGATCCACACTTTCACCAAGAGAAAAGTTGATTCCCCCACCAATCCCTTGCGGATCTTGTTACTCTTGGGTGTTTGAGCATCCTAGACGGTTGAGGTCACCTCGAAGCCATATTCCATTGTGGTGAAGCTTCATGGTCTTGTTGGGAGCCTCCAAGCTTTGTGTGGAGTTGCCCCAACCTTGTTTGTAAAGGTTCGGTCGCCGCCTTCAAGGGCACCTATAGTGGAATCACGGTACCTTGCATCGTGCGAGGGCGTGAGGAGAATACGGTGGCCTTAGTGGCTTTTTTTGGGGAGCATTGTGCCTCCACACCGCTCCAACGGAGACGTACTTCCTGTCAAAGGGAAGGAACTTCGGTAACACATCCTCGTCTCCATCGGTTCCACTTGTGGTTATTTCTATCCTTTACTTTGTATTTGCTTTAGCATTGTGACTTTATCTCAGTCGGCTTAATAGCTCTCGTGGTTAGATTCTATCGGGTCATCTCTTTGTCATATTATCTGTGTACCCACATAGTGTTTACCTTAACTTGCTAAGATTAATTAAAAAGTGGTCGTTGTCTATTCACCCCCCCCCCCCCTCTAGCCAACCATATCGATCCTTTCAATTGGTATCAGAGCCACGTCTCTTTATTAAGGGTTTAACCACCCGAAGAGTATGGAAGGCGAAGAGGAAGTGAACCATGGGCAACCCGAGGGCATGGACTTGACTTCGGTCACAAGGGACGACTTGAATACGGCTATGGCAGCCCTCAAGACGTCCTTGACGAGCGAAGTCAAAACCATGCTTAAGGAATTAATTGATGGTCTTAAAAGTTCACCCGAACCGGCTTTAGTGGTTAAACCCACCATTTCCGATTCGGAGGCCAACTCCTCTAAGGAAGCGGCTAAAGGTATGCAACCTGCTTCACCTCACGGAAAGGATGGGACTGGAACACATGCCTCTGTTCCACCTCCCATGACTTATGGAGGACCCGTTCTCGCACCTCGTCTTAATCCTGTTGGTCCTCCTCCTAAACTTGTGAAAGGTGACTTTGCTAACTGGGTATTTTCTATTAAGTCTCATTTGAATCACAGCTCAACAAACTTGTGGAGAATTATCGAGCAAGGATATTACCCCCATGACCCAAGCAACCTCACTCCAAGAGAAGATGCAGACAATCAATATAATCACTCTGCGCTGTTTATCCTTCAGTCTGCTGTGCCACCTGAAGATCTTCCCCACTTACGTCCCTTCACATTGGCCAAGGATTGTTGGGAGCATATTATGGTGTTGTATAAGGGAAGCTCAAGTATCCAACGATCCAACTATGAAGTGATACTTGATCAGGCCGATGAGTTTGTGATGAAGGAAGAAGAGGACCCTCGTGATCTCTATCGGAGGGTGACTGCTATTGCTGTGGCACTAAAGGACCATGGAAGTAAGGATGTGGATGACACTTGGGTCAAGCGCAAGTTTCTCAAAGCCATCATGCCTTTCAACAAAGCCATGTCATCTGTCATTCGTCAGCGGCCAGACTTTCACTCTTTGTCTTCCAGTGAAGTGTTGGATGAGTTCATTGCAATGTCAATCATGAACGAAACAGCCGACAATGCACTTGCTCGTGTCCGATCAAAACCCACTTCACCCAAACTTGCGTTGAAAGCAAGAGTAATGCTTGAAGAAGAAGAAGAAGATGAGGAAGAGGAGAGTTGCCCGGAAGACACAAAGTATGCCTATCATGAGCACATGGCTCTTGCATCAAGGCAATTCTGGGGAAATAAAAGGAATTCAAGACCAACCTTCAGCAAGAACAACTCAAGTGGTTTCAAACCCAAACAACGAGTAAGGACATGTTATAACTGTGGCAACGTGAGTCACTTCGTGGCAGAATGTCCCTATGAGAAGAGAGAAGACAATGGAGGCAAGCTCATTCGCAAAGACAAAACCAAATCATTTCCAATCAAGAACAACTTTGTGAAGAAACCTCACCCAAAAGGAATGGTGGCCCTGGAGGAGTATCCTTCTGATGATGATGATGATGATGATACAGTGGCAACAGCAACTGTTGCTATAGCCACTACCCCTTCCCAGAAGGTGTCTCTCTTCAACGCCCCCAACGAGAACCACATCACCAAGTGCCTCATGGCAAAAGGTACCAATCAGGTAACTTCTATCATTAAGACCAACATTACTTCTGCTCCTTCATTGTTAAATTGTGTAGAAGATAGTGATGTTGGAGAACTTAATGAGCATGATCTTGATAAGTTTCTATGCACTATTAAGGGAGAAACCAAGAAGCATTTTGTTGCTCTCTTGGAACAACTGGGTGAGGCCACTGACCTCATTGAGTCTCATGAGGAGACCATCTCCGAGCTTCATGGACATAGCCGTGACTATGCCGATGAAATTGCCGAATTATCTAGCACTCTAGAAGAGGAGCGCACTCTTCGTTTGGCTCTTGAGGAGTCATATAACGATGACTGCGCTAAAATGCAAAAGAAACTAGATCATGATGTTGTTCTTACTCGCATGCTTAAATCCGAAAAGTATGCTCTTGAGGTTGGTCGTGACAGACTCAAAGAAGAGTTTGACATACTTGACAAGGCCCACAAAGCCTTGAAAGGTGTTCATTTCTCTCTGGAAGAGTCTCATGATCAACTCCAAGCAAAACTTACCAAAGAGATCTCTACTTGTCCTCCCTTTGTGTTAATTGATAATACTTGTGCAACTAACCCCTGTTGTGAGCATGTTCATCTGGTGGAGGAAAATGCCAAGTTAAAGGAGAAACTTGAGAAGGGCCTTGTGTCATGCAGACAAGGTGAGAAGAGTCTGAACGATCTCTTAAGCACTCAAAAGAGTGTCGTAGGAAAGGAAGGACTTGGACTTACCTCCAAGTCAAAAGCTAAAAGGAAGAACAAGCACAAACGATCTCTCACCCTCATGGACATCTTTGTCAAGGAGGGTGAGGGGACTCAGAAGGTGAACAGGAACAAGGTGGACTATGGGAACCCCAAGAAGGGCAAAATCGCTCCTACTAACACAGCCGGCAAACTTAATTCCTCTTATGTGTTATGTTGTGCTAGTGACGGGCATGTTTATGCCAGATTTGTTGGTTCCTACGATGAAGATATTGAATGGGCTATCTGGGTTCCTAAGACCCTTGTCTCTAACATGAAAGGACCCATTAAAAAATGGGTACCTAAAACCAAGCCTTGATCTATTGCAGGAGTTTGCTTCCGGTGGGGTGTCATGGTTGCTCGATAGTGGAGCAACAAATCATATGACCAGAAGCAAGGACTTAGTGGTGGATGTGCACCCTTCTCCATCTATGCCCACCCATGTCCAATTCGCCGATGCATCCTCGTCAAAGGTATTGGGATTTGGTAAGGTGGTCGTCTCTCAAGATTTGTCTATTGAGAAGGTCATGCTTGTTGAGTCTCTTGCCTACAATTTACTTTCTGTTCGTCAACTTGCAATCATGGGTTTTTCCACTTTCTTTAATATTGACTCTGTGGTCCTCCTAAGGAGCAAGACTCTTAAAGTAGCCTATGTTGGACATGTCGAAAATGGTCTCTATGTGGTAAACTTTTCGAAACGACCCACTAAGACTGCGACATGTTTAATGGCTAAAGTTGACGTGGGCTGGCTTTGGCATCGCCGTTTAGCTCATGTCAATATGAGATCTTTGCAAAGTCTTCTGACAGGGGACCATGTTCGTGGACTAACAAATGTGAGCTTTGTTAAAGATCGTGTTTGCAGTGCTTGCATTGAAGGAAAGATTCATGAAACTGCTCATCGCCCAACGACTCTTATCTACACTAAGAGGCCATTGGAACTTCTCCACATGGATCTGTTTGGTCCCCCAACATTTGATAGTCTTGGAGGCAGAAAGTATTGCTTAGTGATTGTTGACGATTACTCAAGATATACCTGGGTATATTTCTTCAAAAGGAAGAGTGAAACTCAACAAACAGTCATCAACTTTGCTAATGAAGCGCAACGTCAACATGGAGCAAAGATCTTGATGATTAGGAGTGACAACGGCACCGAGTTCAAGAACTACACTCTAGATGAGTTTCTAGGTGATGAGGGAATAAAGCACCAATACTCTACACCATATACCCCTCAGCAAAACGGCGTGGCAGAAAGGAAGAACTGGACCTTGATAGATGCTGCGAGAACAATGATGGCAGAATTCAAATCTCCATACAACTTCTGGGCAGAGGCCATCAACACAGCATGTCATGCGTCCAATCGGCTCTACATTCGCAAAGGCTTGAACAAGACTCCGTATGAGATTCTAACTGGAAACAAACCCAATCTCAAGTACTTCCGGGTATTCGGTTGTAAGTGTTTCATTCTTATAAAAGGAGCTCGGCTAGCTAAATTTGATTCTAGAGCACATGAGGGTATCTTTGTTGGTTATGCTACAAACTCTCATGCTTACCGTGTCCTCAACAAGTCCACCGGACTAATTGAGGAGACGTGTAACGTAGAGTTTGACGAAAATAATGGCTCCCAAGTGGAGCAAAGTGGTCTTTGTGATATAGGTGATGAAATTCTTCCCGAAGCCATAAGAAGAACGGGGATTGGTCAAATACTCCCCATTGAGGAACCCCTTGTGGCAGAAGGAGAAGGACAATGCTCTACTCAAGTGGAGCCATCACCCCCACAAGCCCCACACGCTTCCGATGAACAAAGAGAAGACTCTCAACAAGTTGATCAAGCTCTCGGTCAAGATCAATTGCCTAACAACGATGATATGCCCACTCAAGCACTACCCCAAGACCCTGAACCAGCACGAGATCAAGATCAAGAGCAACCACTAATACAAGATCAAACCAGTGAACTTGCTCAAGTCGAAGGACAAGATGATCAGGAGACTGTCTCACAATTCCCGTCTGGAGCTCCAACAACCAGCTCAAGACGCAAGGGCAAACAAGTGAAACAAGGCGACGCTCCCCCGTTATCTAATGAAGAACTCTTGGAGCGTCGAGCAGCCAAGAATGCGAACAAGCTGAGAGTCAAGTCACACCTTATGAAGAATGTACTTGGCAGCTTAAAAAGGGGAGTATCTACTCGTCAACAGCTTTGGAATTTTTGTGAGCATCACGCGTTTGTCTCGTATTGTGAACCTCAACAGGTACAGGAAGCGCTCGATGATGAGGATTGGCTTATGGCCATGCACGAAGAACTTAACAACTTCGAGCGCAACCAAGTCTGGGATTTAGTGCCCCGACCAACGAAGGAACATAATGTCATTGGGACCAAATGGATATTTAAGAACAAGCAAGATGCAAATGGAATTGTGATTCGAGACAAGGCAAGATTGGTGGCTCAAGGCTACTCCCAAGTCGAGGGTATCGACTACGGTGAAACCTTTGCCCCTGTTGCTCGTCTAGAATCTATTCGCATGTTACTTGCATTTGCTTCTCATCATAACTTCAAATTACAGCAAATGGATGTGAAAAGTGCATTTCTTAATGGTCCTTTGAATGAGTTGGTATATGTCAAACAACCCCCGGGTTTCGAACATCCCAAGCTCCCCAATCATGTGTACAAACTCAATAAGGCACTCTATGGCCTTAAACAAGCCCCACGCACGTGGTATGAGTACCTTACTGAGTTGTTATAAGATCGTGGGTTTGAAATTGGAAAGATTGATCCCACTCTTTTTACTAAGAAGGTTAAAGGGGATTTGTTCATATGCCAACTATATGTTCATGATATTATCTTTGGCTCTCCTAACATTTCATTCAATGAAGAATTTGCTGCACTAATGACTGAGAAGTTTGAGATGTCCATGATGGGAGAGTTGAAGTTTTTCCTCAGGTTCGAGATTAAGCAAGGTCTAGAGGGGACATTCATCAAACAAGCCAAATACACTCAAGACATGCTCAAGCGGTTCGAGCTCGAAGATGTCAAACCAGTCAAGTTTCCGATGCCAACCAGATGCAAGCTTGACAGTGATCCCAATGGTAAAGCAGTGGATCAAAAGGTATACCGCTCCATGATTGGATCCCTCCTTTACCTCTGTGCATCTAGACCGGATATTATGTTGAGTGTAGGGATATGTGCACGGTTTCAATCCACACCAAAAGAAAGTCATTACATGGCTGTCAAAAGAATCTTTCGATATTTGACTCATACCCCAAACTTTGGCCTCTGGTATCCCAAAGGAGCAAACTTCAATCTAGTTGGCTATTCTGACTCAGACTGGGCTGGAGACTGTGTGGAGAGGAAGTCAACGTCTGGAGGATGCCAATTCCTTGGTCGCTCTTTGGTAAGTTGGTCTTCAAAGAAGCAGAACTGCGTCTCCCTATCATCCACCGAGGCTGAGTATGTGGCGGCTGCAAGTTGTTGTGCTCAACTGCTGTGGATGAGGCAAACTTTAAAGGATTATGGTGTCACTTGTGACAAAGTGCCTCTTCTATGTGACAATCAAAGCGCCAACAAGATTTCCCTCAACCCAGTGCAACATAGCAAAACAAAACATATTGATATTCGTCATCACTTCATCCGTGAACATATCAAGCTAGGTGATATTGAGGTTCATTTCATCCACACTGAAGAGCAACTTGCAGATATTTTCACCAAGCCACTAGATGAAGCAAGGTTCCGGGAGTTAAGGCATGAGCTAAATATCGTTGACTCAAGTAATGTGGATTGAAACTAGGCATATTGCACCTCACTTCACATTCTATCTTGGTCTAGGTGTAGGCATGGACATAGGGGGAGTGTTGTTCTCACAGTGAACTTTCCCTCCCCCCATTATGCATAAATCACTCTAGTCTTTCACTTTAGCCATTGTTAAATGGCACTTGTGCTTCAAAGACGAGCATTGGTCATGAACCCAAGGATAATTCTTCGCGGTGTCATACCACTGTCTCAAACATAGGTGGCCTCGGCCACCGCCCCTCCATCCTTTCTTTTTGTATAAAAGAAAGGATGCACTATGACAAGTGAGTACATTTTTCTAAATGCTATCTCATCTTTTACTTACTTGTCATATGCCCAAGTACCTCTCTTTTCTTAAAGCCGCGTTGCGACATTTGCAGCGGTACTACCGCCAGGGGGAGCGGTACTACCGCCAGGACCCCAGCGGTACTACCGCCAGGGGTAACGGTACTACCGCCAGAGTTCAAAATCTAACTCGGCCGGCTGGAATATTTCTAAGGTTTCGAGGGGGAGCGGTACTACCGCCAGGGGGAGCGGTACTACCGCCAGGACCCCAGCGGTACTACCGCCAGGTCAGCGGTACTACCGCTGCACCCCAGCGGTACTACCGCTGCCCGTACCCCTTGGGCTATATAAAGGGAGGGGGAGCCCGATTTTCAATCTGTTTCTTCTTCCTCGCGGCTCCTCCCTCCCCTACCCCGAAAACCCCCCGATTGGATCTCACTTCGTGGAGCTCTTTCTCCCGTTGGTGTGGAAAGGCTGCTTCACTTCTTCTTCCTCCTCCAAAGCCATGAATCCCGGTAACAAAAGCTCCTCCCTTCTTCTATTTGGTTGTTCTTCGTGTTCTAGGGTTAGGAGCATTGGGGATTGGATTCATCTTGTTGATCCTATGGTTAGTTATTGGATGGCATGAAGGAAATTTTTGAGGGGAGTATAGGTCCAATGGTTGTTGTTATGATTGCTGCCATGGTTTAGGATTTCACCGTCTTAGATCAAATATTTGAACTTTTGGATTAGATCTAAAACGTGCTCTCTCTTGCCTAGGCATGTTTGTACCTCGTATTACTTTGTGTTCCTCTTGTCATTAGGGCTGGGGTGTACGTCTTAATGTTCATATTCAGTCCATGCCCTCGAAAACGAGTTTTATATGTGTAGATCTGAAAGTCAAACCCCCAGCGGTACTACCGCGAGGGGGTAGCGGTACTACCGCTAGGCCCCAGCGGTACTACCGCCAGGGGTAGCGGTACTACCGCTATGACCCCCAGCGGTACTACCGCTATGACCCCCAGCGGTACTACCGCCAGGACTGGCGGTACTACCGCCAGGCCCCAGCGGTACTACCGCCAGGGGTGGCGGTACTACCGCCAGAAGCATTCACGGTGTATTTCTCTTTTGCTTAGCAATGCATGTTTTCGTTTTCTGCTCTTTCAAGATCCATTGCCTTGACTTTTCTTGTCACCTCTTTTTCGCTTTGTGGTCTGTGTCACAGGTGGCTCTGCTCGCCGTTCGAACCCCCCACGGGACACGACATCCAAACAGTTTCGCAACACAGAGGCGCCCGAGGGGTCTGCCACGTCTGGTCTCCCCCCTAAGAAGAAGTCCTTCAAGAAGGTCGCTCACAAGGACAAGAGGGTGAATATCCGCACAATGTCTCCCAAGGACTTTCGGCAATTTCGCACCAAGAACCACTATCTCCAGGAGAGGGAGAAGATCGATGGTGTTGAAAATGTCTGGGTTAAGGACCATTGCAGGATATATCGAGATGTCATTGCAAACTTCAAGAAGAACTATGTCTCTGTCCAGTGGATTGATCTGGCACACCTTCAGCGGCACACAGAGTACTTTGGTGATGCCCTTGCTTTGATTGACAAGATGGGCCTCAAAAACATCATCACCTTCAAGACGGATTTTGATCCCACGGCAGTTGCTCAGTTCTATGTCACAGTTCACTTCTCCCATGATGAACAGCGCTTCATGATATGGATGACTGGGTCAAAGAAGATGACTGGTTTCTGGACAGAGTTCATGCAGTTCCTGCACATTGATTTTCAGGGTGCTGACACCCCTCTTGGGCTGCGTCCTCACGCTCCAGCCCCCACTGATAAGGGCCTCGCAAAGGACAGACTGCAGACACTGTATCTGAGGAAGGGGGTTCTTCCCAAGCACCTGGACATAATGCACCGCATCTTTCGGAACACCCTCTTCCCTCGGAGTGGTAACTTCGATGAGGTCCATGGCTCCTTGGCTGAGATGTTGTTACTGTGTGAGGAGGCTATGTCTGTGGAGTCTGCTCAACTGGATATTGCAGATGTGATGTTCACAGAACTATGGAACTGCATCATCAACCATAAGGTCCCTATCTACGGGCCTTACCTGTTTGCATACATCTGCCATAAGTGGCAACAGGCGTATCCGGATGAGGTGCTCTACGCACAGTCTGACTACATTGTGCATGACCCAATCAAGCTGCGCGTCAAGGACAGGTGGGCCAACCCATCTTCATCTTCTCAGCACATGGACACTGATACAGAGACAGCTGCTGGTCGAGGACCTGCCTCTCAGTCCCGCTCGTCTGCCATGCCATCTTGGGCTATCAAGTTGCAGGACAAGATGAAGACTCTCTTCTGTATCCAGGCCAAGGGTCAGTATCAGACACACGTGGCTCAGAAGCAGAGCCGCCAGAGGCATAAGCGTGTTCTCAGGACCTTGGATGTGGACATCTCCAGTGGCTCAGAGGACGACATCACGCCTGAGGCCACTTGGATGTAGGCTCAGGGGTACCAGTGGTCGGGTGATGAGGCGCAAGAGGAGGAGGAGACTGACCAGGAGGGGACCGACGAGTCTGGTGATCCTGAAGACGAGGAGTAGCTACCTGTGGCATTAGGTGTGCCCCCTTTTTGGTGTCTTGTGCCAAAGGGGGAGAGAGTCTAGGGATTTGATTTCATTCGAACTTTGCATTGACTCTCATATTATTATCCATGCAAATCCGGTATTGTCATCAATCCACCAAAAAGGGGGAGATTGTTGAGGTATAATTTATGCCTAAGTAATTTTGGTGATTAATGACAGTACCGTACATGACTAATCGTGTGTGTCAAGGTTTCAGGCAACACTCGTCAACGGCACAAGACGACACGACTCCTCTCTTCTGGAACGGAAGCACGGCGCCCTCCTAGATTCTCTTTATTTGAGTTATAGGAAAGCCGTACTATTAAGAGGGGATCCGTAGTGGAAAGGTTTGGGTGGAATCTATCTTTGCACACGCACACCTCTCTTTCTCCCTTTCCTTTATCTTTGGAGCGGCCCTCGCCGTTTTGTTCTTAGCTTCTCTGCAAAATGGTCCCCAGCGGTAGTACCGCTGGACTGCCAGCGGTAGTACCGCCGCAGTCAGGGGTAGTACCGCTGGCTGGCGGTAGTACCGCCCCTGTTCAGTGGTAGTACCGCTGGCGGGCGGTAGTACCGCCCCGGGTCAGCGGTAGTACCGCTCCAGGTGCCCTGTTCCACCTACCTAGCGGTAGTTCGTGGACGGACCCTTTTGCGAAGACTTTCTCGGCAGTAGTAGTGCTTATGCACTACCAAGGGCCAGCGGTAGTACCGCTGGTGCCAGCGGTAGTACCGCTGGAAGCCCCAGCGGTAGTACCGCTCCTTCCCAGCGGTAGTACCGCTGGATCTCGGGCAGGGAGTGGGAAAACGGTCTGAATTTTCCCCCCACTATATAAAGAGTTCTTCTAGCTGAGGAACTCGATCTCTTACCTCTCTATGCTCCATTGTTGCTCCACAAGCTTAAAAGTACCCGATCTCTCTCCCTAGCCAATCAAACTTGTTGATTCTTTAGGGATTGGTTGAGAAGGCCTAGATCCACACTTTCACCAAGAGAAAAGTTGATTCCCCCACCAATCCCTTGCGGATCTTGTTACTCTTGGGTGTTTGAGCATCCTAGACGGTTGAGGTCACCTCGAAGCCATATTCCATTGTGGTGAAGCTTCGTGGTCTTGTTGGGAGCCTCCAAGCTTTGTGTGGAGTTGCCCCAACCTTGTTTGTAAAGGTTCGGTCGCCGCCTTCAAGGGCACCTATAGTGGAATCATGGTACCTTGCATCGTGCGAGGGCGTGAGGAGAATACGGTGGCCTTAGTGGCTTTTTTTGGGGAGCATTGTGCCTCCACACCGCTCCAACGGAGACGTACTTCCTGTCAAAGGGAAGGAACTTCGGTAACACATCCTCGTCTCCATCGGTTCCACTTGTGGTTATTTCTATCCTTTACTTTGTATTTGCTTTAGCATTGTGACTTTATCTCAGTCGGCTTAATAGCTCTCGTGGTTAGATTCTATCGGGTCATCTCTTTGTCATATTATCTGTGTACCCACATAGTGTTTACCTTAACTTGCTAAGATTAATTAAAAAGTGGTCGTTGTCTATTCACCCCCCCTCTAGCCAACCATATCGATCCTTTCAGGGTTGAAACTTGGCGTGCGGTCTTACTTTAGTGTAGGTAGGCCGCCTACCAAATTTCGTCGCAATCAGAGTTCGTTTGAGGAACGAACCGTTAAACCTATAGCGGCATTATAGCCGGTCATTTCGTCGGACGTTTTCGGTTTATAAAAATCTGTCGGCGGGTGCCCGTTTTCCCTCTCATCTCTACCTAGCCTCTCTGCACAGTGCACCCACCTGCCCGCAACCTAGTCCGAAAATTTCCCCGGACCCGAACCGGGTGGTCGTGACTGTTGGGTGTGGATCAACCCCGTAATACCCTAAACCGTCATCGGTTTTTCAATAGTTTCCCCTAACCTATTTTTACCGCGACCGTTCGATTTCGATCGGAGGGCCAATTAGACCTATTTAGAAAATAGTGGCTATTTATATACTAAACTAGTCCAATCCTACCCATGTCTAAATCTAGACCATTGGATCCCCATGCAATGACCCCAAATCGTCCAAAGTCCCTACATACCATACATGTCCGCGGTCAAACCGGACACGTCCGCGCGTCCACAGCCTCTCATGCAGCCCCTCCCTCTCGTTATCCACCTCCTTTTCTCCACCCATCCAATCCATCCTTTCCTAATCCATTGCCATCCAACCACCTCCTGTGTTCTTCCTCGGGATCTTCTCTGACCCAATCCCGCAGTTGTGTCCCAATCGACAGAAGGAGCTCGATCTGCTGCTCCTCCCCTGCTTGGTCCTGAGAGGATCCTCTGCTCGCTCTCTTGTCTCTCCTTTGTGTTCGTTCACAGGACACCAGATGAACACCGAGCCTCCATGACACGATGCTCATGTTGCTTCGTTGTTTGGCGGCTGGAACGGATGGATCCATGCTTCCCCTCGCTGGAGTGTTGCTGTCGTCGGCCACCTCCCTGAGCACCTTGTTCCAGCACGCGCCTCCGGGCATCTCCTTCCTCTCGTCCCCGAGCACCTCACCTCCATCTCTTTGGGTTGCCGCGCCCGAGAGCCCGTGCGCGAGGAACTCCATCGTTCGCCTGTGTCTTCCAATGCTCCGATGTTGTCCAGGACGCCGCAAGGCCGCGGCCCTGACCAGCTGCGCCGCCGCGCCCCATGGCGAGACCTCCACCATCAGGCTTGACGTGACCTCAAGCTTGCTCGCCTACAGGTGCCTGAGGCCCCAGCTCCTCCTGCTCGATCTGCTGCTTCGGGGCACCAAGCCATCCCCGCGCCGCTAGGAGCTGCTCCAAGCCAGAGCCTCTCCCGTCTCCATCTCCTTCCTGCTCTCCTTCCTCCTCTAGTCACTGCTCTCTGTTTTGTTTCTCCTTGTCAAGGGATCCTGCCGCCCATGGTGCTCCAGCCATGGCCCCGAGGCTCGTTCATGAGCAGACCTGACGCGACGAACGGCCATCGCTTGGATGCGGAGCTGCCAAGGACCAGAGCCGTTGTTTCTGCCATCCCCAAGTCCCATGCCCTATCGTGGTTGTCTTCGTGGACGAATAGAGATCCTCCTCCACACCTCATATCTGAGCTCCCCACCTCCAGGAATGGGTCCGCTACCTCCGGATATGGCGGATCCCTCGCTTCCCGGCCGCGCCTCCCGACGGCATCGCCTCCGCCTTCGAGTTCGTTACCGGTGAGGAGCACATCACCATGGCGAAAGCCTTTTATTTTGCCCAGATCCGTTCTAGAATATGCATAATATCTAGTGGTGCCGCTATGTTCATTCACAAATTGCATGTTAGCTGAACTGTTTACCGGTGCGTGTTATAAACCGAGGGGTTTGGTGTTCGAATCCCATGGGTTCATATTTTGGGTTTGGTGTTCGAATCCCATGAGTTCATATTTTGTTTTGCTCTATTTGCGTTCAGTTTCAGTTTTATTCTGTTAGCGTCAGGGTATCTTCATCTTCTACGAAACCCAGTTTAAAACCATAGTTCTATCGTAGCTCAGCTGGTTGCCAGAGTGGCACTCGGCTAGGAGGTTCTAGGTATGAGTCCGAGCCACCTCAATATTATTGATTTTGCATGCATTTGGCATCCATGTCATATGATCTTGTGTTGTCCGTGCCTTTTAAACTGTAACTCCATTATAGATGTTCTATATGTGTAACCGACTAGAATGACACATAGAATCATGTGAACCTCCTTATTCTGCTATTTAACAAACATTAAAACATGTTAGTTCAAATCTAAACAGATTTCTTAGTTAATGTATGGGGTCATTTTAAAGGTGCTATAAGTTGTTTCCAACCTCATTTAAAATGCCTATATAAGTAGTTTATTTGTGCTTCACCTCGTGCCATGTTTAAACAACATTTAGTATTTTCGTGTACCTAAACGGGAGTGAACTAAATAATTCGTATGTGGAGTTTCGCCAATATGCAACTCGTTGCATATTAAGCTTGACTTAATGTGTAGTGTTTGATTGTTTTGAATTGCCATGCCATGCCTTACATAATTGAAATGAACATGCATCATATTAGGTTGTGCATCATATCATGTGTTTGTCGTGGTGAATATTGCGTGTTGATTGTTGTTTTCGGTTTGCTTTTTTTAATAGAGTTCTGCAAGCGTGTCGGAATGTAAGGATCCGTTCGACTACGTCGGTTCGTCTGATTCACGGATTCGTTCTTTTTTCAAGTGGGATCTCTGGCAAAATAACCATTTCCCTAGATACCATTACTATCAATGTCATGCTAGTTGTCTCGTTTCTTTCATTATGTCTAGTTGCCTACCACCTGCTAAATGTAAACCTCTCAACATTGCCATGAAAACCTTCAACCTTTCTACAACCTAGCAATCCGCTAATTGGCTATGTTACCGCTTGCTTAACCATTGGATAATGTTGCTAGTTGCAGGTGTATTTGTTTCCATGTGAGAACATGGGTTCCTTGTTATATCACCATTTTAATGTTATTTAAATTAATGCACCTATATACTTGGTAAAAGATGGAAGGCTCGATCTTTCTAGCTTGGTGTTTTGTTTTATCTTTGCCGCCCTAGTTTCAGCTACCGGTGTTATATTCCATAACTAAGCACTGCTAACATGCTCGTGGTTGTTATGGGGACCCCTTGACAATCCGTTTTAGTTTAAAACTGGCCTGGCAAGGCCCAACTTTGGTACTACATTTGCCTAATGAGTGTTGCTCCAAAAAGGGTAGACTATGGGGCCACCACGGGGCAACTCGAGGTTTTGTTTTACTCGTAGTGTGACCCATCCGGTCATGTCCCGAGAACGAGATACGCGGCTCCTATCGGGTTCGTCGACACGTCGGGCGGCCTTGCTGGACTTGTTTTTACCTTTTACGGAATATCTTATGCATCGGGATTACGATGATGCTTTGGGCTATCTCAGAGTTGAGGTTTTCCACTAAGGAATCCGAGAAGGTCACGAGTTTCGTGATCGAGGCTTTCTATACGGCTTGTGGTAATTTGTGATGGATTGGTTGGATCACCCCTGCAGGGTTGAATCTTTCGGAAAGCCGTGCCCGCGGTTATGTGGCAAACTTGAAAACTTTGTTTAACATCCGGTTCTAGATAACTTGAAGTAAACTTAATTAAAACATGCCAACTATGTGCGTAACCATGACTGTCTCTTCTCGTGAGTTCTGTATCCGGAAGAGGACATGGTTGGGTTATGTCTGGCGTAAGTAGGTGTTCAGGATCATTCATTTGATCATTATTAGTTCACGTACGTTATGCGTAGTACATCCCCCTTTAATCATGTACTTGTAAGTTAGCAACCTCATATAAATTCTTAGTCGCTTACTCCAGCCTCACCACTTAACCATACCTTACCCATTAATCTTTTTTAGTATTGATACCATTGGAAATGAGATTGTTGAGTCCCTGTAGCTCACAGATTACTACAACAATAGTTGCAGGTACAGGTAAAGCAATACTTTGATGTGAGCGCGATGATTGTTCTATTTGGAGTTTCTTCTTCTTCTTCATCATCGATCTAGGATGGGTTCTAGGCTGGCAGCCTGGGATAGCAAGGATGGACATCATTCTTTTATCGTTTGTTTTCGTTCGTAGTCGGACCCTGCTGTTCTACATGATGATTGAATATGTTAATGTATTGTTGTGAACTTGTTGTAGCTTGTGGCGAGTGTAAGACAATTTCATATTCTCATCTCTTCTTTACATGTACTTGTAACGATATCTATACTTGCGAAATGATGATATGCACTTCTATCCCTGTCGAGGCCCTCGTGTCAAAATAAGGATAGGATCGCATCTTGGGTGTTACAAGTGGTATCAGAGCAGTACCAACCTAAGAGCCCCCTTGACTGATCGCACTTAGCCAATTCATGTCTAGTGAAAACTACTTTGAGTCCAGTTATATATCGGAGAGTAGGATTATTTTTTATCCTTTTCTATGCTCTGGTGAGGAATCTTGATGTAACAATGTTAATTCTACTCCTCTTCTCACATATTTTTTAGGATCACGCGGGTATTTTGGAATCTATATGATGTCGATGTGTCAGAGTTCTGTCTTGGTGCCTCGTGTGTAACTTGATTTCTTCCGAGAAGTTGAGCTCCACGGGATTCGTATGCACATCATTATCATTCAGATTTCTTTGTATCTCAGGATGGAGGATGTTCGAAATTGCTTCAATACTATTAGTGGCGAAGGGAGTCCGGCATCCCTAGTACTGGAGGAGAGCGTCCATATGCACTGTCATACTTGGTATCGTTGTGATTACGAGTGTCTAAGATAGATGAGTTTCTGAGATCTCTTGTTATGTGTTGATGGATGTGATACACTGGATGGATAGTGTTATTGCTAGGAGTTGAGTGACGGATTTTTAGTCCTTGTATCCGTGGACCCGATTGCATGATCAGAAAATTTTGGAAGTTCTTAGGTGGGAAGTCAAGTAGTTACCTATAGGACAATCTTCCAACAGATGCATGATGTGAGGTTGGGGTTCCACATCTATTGGATTTGTTTGTTCACGGTCGTCTTATAGTGGTTCTCATTGTGTCTTAAAGAGTCTGTGTAGCTTTCTATGACTCGGGGACGCTTCGTATGTCGTGTGCACTGCCTTGTACATGATGGATACTGCAGGATAGAGGCCGTGCAAACCTTACCAAGAAAATATCAGACGGAATCTATATCATGAATTTATTCTCGCTTGTTTCGTAAGTCGCGTCCTTTGTTTTGTTAGAGTATGGTAATTCGAGTTGCTTCAACGTCTAGTGGTGAATTCATATCTTTCCAAGAGCTGTTCTCATATTTTTATGGAAATGTTGATTCTTTTGCTCAATCAAGTTGTCTTATCTATTCATTTCAACCGGTGTGTTTCTCATCAAGTCAATTCTATCCTTTTCAATATTTGGAAGATTATTCCACTATCTTTTTCTTTTCTCTCTTATCGAGTAATTCATTGTGAAGATTCTCAAGAGTTTTGAGTTTAACATTTTTCATTCTTGTTCTCTTTTTCGGTGAATTCAATTCAAGATATCCGTGTTCATCATATCCTTTTCATCCTTTAAATTCTTTTCCATGTTGAAAATTCTTATCAAGTCTTTCTTGTTTTTCATCCCTCTCTATTCTATCTGAGGTTTTGAAGATATATAAGAATTTTCTTGTTTTCAGTCCTTTCAATTATTTCGAAGTTCCCAACCTTATCAAGTTTTTAGTTATACTGGTGATGTATCTCTCTTTCTCAGCAATCTTTACAACGGTGTTTCTTTTGAGTGGACCCATAACCCACAGGTTTTCTCAGGATCTTTCCTGGCTCTTCTTATTTTTTATGGAAACCTCTAATTCTTACCAGCTAAATTAGTGCTAGTTTTTCCCTTACTAGTAGCGCTGGGGGCAGTGCTACTGCTAACCAGTTAGCAGTAGCGCTGGATTTAAAGCTCTACTGGTATCTACGTTAGCAGTAGCGCTGGAATAAATAAAGCGCTACTGCTAAGCCAGCGCTACTGGTAATGTTCGAGTGCTACTGCTAATATTCCTGCTTTTAATATTTAATTCCCATCGTATTTATGCCCCCTCTATGTATTTGTGCATGTTCTAAGCAGTAGTTTCATCGTATCATAATAAAAGTGCATTATTCTCATCAGATCATACACATAAAGTAGTCTCGCCATTTATACCATCATCATCATTATCCAACACATATATCATTATCCAACACAAATATCATCAAATCTCGAAAATAGCGATACACACAAGTCATGGCACACCCACAAGTTTCATCATCACTATCTAAACCATCATGTAGAAGAGAAGAGCGATCAACATGAGCAAGAGCGTGACTATGCAGTACTTCTTGAGGCACCGGTTTTGCTCCGTCTCTTGCCGTTGCATCCACCTCAAGTAACTCATTTTCGCTTCGGCTCTACTGTCGAACCCTCTGTGGCTAGCGCCCGGGTACCTGTCCAGCTGGGCCTGAGCGTCTAGCGAGTGGTCGTACACTCCTGGAACCCTCCAAATGAATACGGCGTAGCAGCCCTTCGCCATCTCCGATCTATGTACATGCATCATAAGTTGATTAAGAACGATATATAATACGCAACATAATGTACTTGAGAAACACAAAGAGGCGTAGTTAGCAGAATACAAGCAGTAAACATAAATAACGAAGTTCCTCATACACAAACTAATCAACTAGACTGATGTATACGCTAGTTCATAGAAAGCCGGTAGTAATAATTATAAATACACATTGTCATCGTCAATCACTCCTCCATGTCGGCCCCCAATCTTCATACTTAGGGATGAATGACCCGAGCTGGTTGAAAGGCTTTTGGTCCAGACGCTGAGCGCGTAGCAGTTCTTGGACATTCTCCCGCCTCATTGGCCCATGGAAGAACATCCCTCCTTGTTAGACAACTTGCTTCGGGATCATTTGGGAAAGTTCACACTATATGTGATAAAACTTAGCTCGGATTCGATGATGTGGTGTCCTTCCTATGCTCGTGGCTTAGTTGACAATTTCGGAATTAGCTGACATGCGAAGGCGTTGATTATCCCTTCTGTACTCGATCATGTGATGAATGAGGTAGAATCCATCAGCCTTACTTGTGTTCGATTGCTGTGTGCAACAGAGGTCGGCCTTATGGCCGAAAGCCAGCGCTTGATTCCTGTACTTTTTCACATTGATATATCCACCAGTAAGGTTGAAGGTTATCAAGGCACTATCGAGAACACTCTTTCTGTGCGTGTAATCCTTTTTCTCGATCTTCTTCGACGAGTCCAAGTACAGAGCATGGGAGTATTGTAGGTACAGACAGATGAGGACGGTGCCCCCCCCCCCGCGGCTGCGCAAAATAGGTACACCTCAAATTAGCATCAATGCTTGCAAAGGAATGATCAAAACATACAAAAGGATATCCGCGGATGACTTATGTGGGATGATAAGGCAGGAGAATCGTTTCCTTGTCCTTATTAGCGATAATGAAATCGCTGATATACTTGCTTGCATAGTAAGTGTGCTCTTTGGAGACAGCCAAGAAGCTCTCATGCATATAGTACGGGTCCGTGACGCAGATATATTCTATGTTCTCGCGCCTAATGATGTAGTTGAGATATATCGCATACAGGCGGATGAACTGAAAATCCAACTTGGTCATGTGGAACATGTCGTAGATGTAGTCAAATCACAGGATGAACTTATCCGTGGGCCATCTGTGGACAAATGATATCGCACCCGGAACCTGAGTTGGGTAAAGCGGGTAGTATCCTGTTTTTTTCTGTGCTGAGAAGTCTTCTCTCTATGGCCAGCACATCATCATGAAGTCTCCTTAGCTCACTGTTTTGTATGTCCTCTAGCGCTTTCAGAGGTAGGATCGGGTTTCCGACGACATGGAGCCGATCTGCACCTACGACATGTATTCTGTCTACCTCCCGTGGCTTTAGAGGCGGCTGGCTGATTGAAGCGGCTCTTGCGCCTTTATATCCTTTCTTCTTCGGTCTCCTTCTTCGTTTCTTGGTGGGTGGCGGTAGTGAGCGTGCCATACCTTCCTTAACTACCATCCCTAGTGTCGTCAGGCTAATTACAAGCGGACGGCCCCTGTGTTGTTCTTGTTGGGTAGAGGTGGCATCTGGAGGTGTCTCCTGCGAGGATCGCATGAAGAGAGACTTTTTGCAATCACCCGTAGGACGTTGCGGCTTCGGCAATTCAGGCATCATCAAGTCATCTCCACGCTCATAGACGGAGTGATACTCTCGAGCATCATCATAGACGGTATTGATATACTAGTTAGGGTCATGAGCATCCTCCTCCATGACATCATCAGCATTTGCTTCTTCAACGGAGGCAACGTCAGCTGGCACTAATGGAGGCTCTCCCTCGCCCCGTCGACCACTATCACCCACCGCGTCGACCACTATCACCCACCGCGTCGACCACTATCACCCACCGCGACATCGTGCAGTAGGGTGCATGGGGTTTCATCGGCCTGCAAAGACATGAATATGATGTCAGACATCCGAAAGGCAACTCAAACAAAAGACTATATAGACATGTTGGTGAAGAGTGTATGACACATAATTACCGTGATGGCGTCCAGCTCAGCCAAAGACGAAACCTCACCGAGAACGCTAGAGATGGAGGACGGACTGCTATGAACCGGAGTGAGACCAGGTACGGGAGCATCTGCGGTTGCATGAGCAAGTGTTGGTGGTGCGATGTTCGCTGAATTGCTCCCGACAAAGCTGAGAAGGGGAAAGTCCTCTGGCCCTTTTTCTTCGTGGCGACCAGAACCCCCGGCTTCGTCGTGGCTAAACATATTAATTTCCTATGACTATTTAAGTATAATAGTTTAATTCTAGGCCGAATAAGATGAATAATAAAAGGGGGAATATGTTTGGTCGGAAAGTTGATTCATTCCCCTATCCGGCAATTCCCGGGCACTCCATATGTCCTAGTTTCTCGCACAAGTCATGCCGAAATTCACGGAAATTTTGGCATGACCTTTGCTAAAAAGTGGACATATGGAGCGCCTAAAATTTGCCAGAACGGAAATGAATCAACATTCCTGCAAAACATATAAGCTGCTGAGAGTGTTGGATCTAAAAGATTGCAAAAAAATATTGCTGAACGGAGGATCTTAGTGACTTGAAATTGTACTATTCTAGCCTGCGGCGAAATATCGACCTTAGTACGCTAGCATTGCGCAACATGTCAATTAACAATCTAATATATCAGAACCTACACAAGTATACTAGCAAGACCAATACAAAATTGTAGTTAGTTCAACACTCACTTACGACTATTTGATTCAAATGCAAATGACATTTGTTGTTCCATATCCATCCCTTGATTCATCACTAAAGTTTCCGAACAATTTATTTCAATCTTATTAACACCCCTCCCTCCCATGAAACTTGGGTGCTACAGAATGTTAAATATATCAAAGTGCTCATGATGTACTTACCCCCTTATTTTGCCTAAATTTATCAGAATTGCTTTGCCATAGAATAAGCTCCACATTAAATAAGCACCAGAACAATTAAAAAATAGATGATCTACAGATTTATCCATAACACAGAATAAACATTTTTTTCACCCACCCCCACCCCTCATGGCAAGAGAATCTCTAGTAAGGATTGATTTTCTATTAGCCAGCTACATAAACACTTTGATTTTACCACGCACTTTAGCCTTCCACAAGATTTTTTAGGGTATTTGCAATTCTGAGTATCAACTCCCTGTAGAGAGCTTTTTTTGTGAATTACATATCAGTATTTAACATCCATTCTATCTTATCTCTATCAGTACCCATTTCACTGCTCATGCACCTAGTTTTAAGATTTTTATACAGGTCCAGGGTTTTTCCATATAAAGTTCAACCCTCTCCAACCAATTTGAATTGTTTCATCAACTGTAAGGTCATGTTCAAAACACAAATTATATAGTCTATGATATTCATCCTTCAAGGATTTTTATCCACCTAAATATCTTCCCAAAATTTGGTATTTTTCCCATCCCCTAATTTTTTCTTAGTGTATTTATAGAACAGGTCGTTGACCTTTAACAATCCAGACCAGAACTGGGAGTCTCCAGTTTGTTTTTTAGGTTTAGAAATACATCCATTAGCAACATATTTTCCCACCACCTTATTTATAGGATTAGTGAAGTTGATAGGAACCACCACCACCACCATGCTGCTGGTGGTGAAGCTTATATAACCGAAGTGGGGGAGGAAGGACGAGGGGGCAGGGGGCTTACCGGAGCGGGAGGGCAGGGGACGGCGGCGCCTGGAGGGGACGGTGGCGCCTGAAGGGGGTGGTGTGAGGCCGATGAGGGGGAGGGGAGGGGGCCGCGCGGGGACGGGCGACAGCGAGACAAAGCGTGCGAGGGAGAGGGGGGAGAGAGGGGATCGAACAAAGAGGTGGAGTGGGGGAGTTAGGGAAATATTGGAGCCCGTTAACTCCAAATAGCAGTAGCGCTGGTTTGGTTCCAACGCTAGTGCTAAGCTAGCAGTAGCACTGGTACTAATCCAACGCTACTACTAAATGCCCTAGGACAAATGGAAGTAGAGCTTTTTTTGTACCTGCGCTACTGCTAAGTTAGCAGTAGCGCATTTACCAATCGAGTGCTACTGCTAACGTTATTTTCTTTATTACTTTCCCTTTTTATTATTTTTATTTATTATTTTTTCTTTTTATTATTTTACTTTACTTTTTATTATTTTTCTTTCCTTTTCTGTTCACTTTTCTTTTGTATTCCTTTCTCCCTTTTGTTTTTAGTTTTAATCCCGACGACATCTCGCACGGAGTGGATGACGAGAACATACGTCTCCCTCCCACACTACGCGAATATTACCGGAACGATGTGTTGTTTCATACACAAAATACATATAAATTTATAAATGATTGTTTCTCAGCTCCGTCGAAGACGTTTCACATTGAGCTTCTTTCCTTTCTTGTTCGTTGTGTTGATTCTTATTTTCCGGCACCATGGAGTATGATCTTTCTTAGGTAATGTACTCTTGATACTTCTTTTCACGCATGCTTCGTCGTCATCGTCATCTTCCCTCATTAGGTTGCCGTATTGGTCGTAGTCTTCCTCGTTGGCGACTCCATCCATTCCGACAATGTTACTTTTGCCTCTCCTCACGACAACACAGCTGGGATTGGTAGGATCGCTTATGAAGAACCATTGTGTCACATGCTTAGCGCGTATCCATGGCTTAGTTTTGGCGATGACGTTAACGTTCACGGTAGCGCTCTTTGCATCGGGTATAGACATGGTAGTGAAATACTTGTTTTCTCTTACGACGGCCTTAGCCCACCTGACACGGAACATCGTCGCATCGTGCCTTCCAGCATAGTTAAGCTCCCAGATCTCTCCGACCCTTCCGTAGAATCTTTTAGTTGTGCCGTTGGAGTCGGTTACGCATTCAATCGTCACCCCTCAGTTCTGGTAATCATTGTCCATGTCATTGGCCTCCGTGTAGAATGTGTACCTGTTGATATCGTATGTCTCATAGGACACGAGTTTGGGCGTGGGGCCATGTGCTAAGACATGTATGAGAAAACCGTCGATGCTGCCCTCTTTCAGGGGATTAGCACGAACTTGCTCTTTGAACCAACGCAAGAAAGTGGCATTGTGCTCTATAGTAACTTCGTCGTCCGTATTACGCATCCCCTCATCATGGTACTTCTTTGCGATGATTTCTTTGTGAAGAGTCACATAATTATCTACCACATCTAGGTGTTATAGCACTACTAAGTTAGCCCTGTCAAAGTCGTCTCATCGACCACACGCAATTCCCTCCGGCCGTTGTTGTGACCTTCTCCTCCGAGCCTCCCATGGTGCTTGTTGATGGAAAACCAATAACAGGGTCTTTTTTGCCTATATAATTCTTGCAAAAGGGGATGCACTCTTGGGTCAGATACCCCTGGACGATGCACCCCTCGGGACGGGACATGTTACGAACGAATCCTTTGATGACCCCATTATCCTCTCAAGCGACATCATATTGTGAAGGAATGTCGACCCGAGGTCGATGATGTCATCCACAATGTGGACACACAGATGCACCATGACGTCAAAGAACACGGGCGGGAAGTACATCTCAAGCTCACATAGTATGACAACGATCTCTTCCTGTAGCCTTCGGAGCTGCTTCACACTGATGGACTTTTGATAGATAACGTCGAAGAAGTTGCGGAGACCAGTAAGCGTCTCATTGGCGTGCTTGTCTATTATCCCTCTAATGGCATCGGGAGTATCTGCGTCATCATCAAGTGAAAATCATGAGACTTCATCCCGCTGAACCTTTTCTTCTTGGTGTCTAGAAATCTGCTTATGTTCTGAGAGTAACCGGAAGTGACTTTGATTCCTGTAAGGCACTTGATGAATTGATCGATCTCCTTCAGATTTAAGGTGAAGCAAGAAGAGGGGCAACAATTCTCCTCTTTCTTGCTGACTTTTCTTCCCCTTGGCCCCGCCACCGACTCCGTCTCCGTCTCCTCCATCGACTTTTTACGGGGCATGTGGAGATCCCCCTGATCTCCAATTCTTCCAAGTCTTTCCTTGCCTTCGGCCCATCCTTGGTCTTCTCTGGCATGTTCAACAGTGTGCCAAGCAAACCCTTGAGGACATACTTTGTGATATGCATTTGATCAAGGCAATGAGTCGTGTCGTGATTGGGCTAGTACTCCAAGTCCCAGAAAACAAACCTCGTTTTCCATACCTTCAGCAGCAGCTCTGAGGCCTTTTCCACCTTTCCCAACGTGGGGCACTATTGCCAGTTATTCAACAACTTGTTGATTTCAGCGCCTCTCCTCTTACGTGGAGGTCCTCGATGCTCAGCCAAACCATTGAATAGATCTCCATGTTTTCTCCATGGGTCATCCTGTTCGAGCCATCTACGATGCCCCATGTACACGATTTCCCCACACCCGCCATCTTTCATTGACGTAAGCTGCTGAGACGTTGTATCATCCATGAACATCGTGCATCTGCGGTATCCGTGGCACACCTGGCCTGAGGTGTACCTGTAACCGAGATAGTCATGCACCCTCGTCATCAGTGCAACTCTCATATTGAAATATTCTCTTGTTCTGGTGTCCCGTGTCTTGACCGGCGATTTCCATAAAGTGTCTAGCTCCTCTTTCAGAAGCCCCATATACAGGTTAATATTATTTCCCGCTTAATCAGAATGCTCATGTGTATGTACTTTGTCTTCATACACTTCCATGGGGGGAGGTTGTACATCCATACAAAGACGGGCCATGTGTTGTGGGTGGTGCTCTGGTTTCCAAATGGATTCATGCCATCGGTACACACACCAAGCACAATGTTCCTTGCATCTTCTCCAAAAAATCAATATTCGGCGTTGAATGATCTCCACTAGCTAGCATTTGTGAGGTGTCTCAGCTTTGGATCATATCCATCATCGGGCTTCTTTCTCTCCACGTGCCAGCGCATGAGCTTTGCTTCCTTAGGATCATACAACTTTCCAAGGAGCTTTCTTTCCTACCTTCTTGTATCGAGAAGCATTGCACTCTGGACACCTGGTTTTTTCCACGTGCTCCCCCTCTCCCGATAAATGATGCAATCGTTGATGCTTGCATGGTATCTACTGTGTGGCAGATCAAGAGGGCAAATGATTTTCTTGGCCTCATCGACACTAGTACGACATAGGTTCCCCACGGGAATAACATTATTATGTAGATACTTCAAATGCCCATTGAGGCTTTTGTTTGTCCATTTGTTTTTGGACTTCATATTTATAAGTTCTAGAGTGAAACTCAAGCGGGTAACCTCAGGATCACAACCGTCATATAATGGAGTCTTCAAGTCTACTTCAAGTTGCGCCAGCTTTGCCTCCTCTCTAGAAGAAACTGTGTTGCTAGTCGTACTCTTGCGAAGGAGGTCTCGAACATGAGGGTCCTGCACGACTGAACTTAGTACTGTTGAAGTCTGCGGCGTGTCCATCGCCTCTTCTCCACCATGTCCGGACTCTGCTTCTTCGCCGTGTCTAGAATGTTCTCCGCCACCGTGTTCAGACTCTTCTCCGCCGCCGTGTTCGGACTCTTCACCGCCGTCGTGTCCGGCGCCATCGTCTTTGTGTCGATCGGTCATCTCTTCGTTTAGTCCCATGTCGTTATTCCCTGCCATGTGGACATCCTCATCAGCATCTTCACTTATCCACCGAGTATAGCCATCCATGAAACCATTGATCAGCAAGTGGGCCTTCAAACGACCATCATCAAAAGGGTTCAAAACTACTCCTTCTTTGCATTTTGTACACGGACATCTAATCCTAGTCCGTTTATTTGCATACATGTCCATCACCGCGGATTGCAAGTATCGCTCCACCTTCCTTCCACTCACCTTAATGACTGCACGGTATAAACAACTATAGGGTTATAAACAAAATGCATCCATGCATGAAAGTCATATAAAAATTTGGCATGACCTTTCCTAAATATAGGACATATCGAGTTTGCTCGAAATTCACTGAAATAGAAATAAATCGACATTTCGGCAAAATATAGGCAACTCACGGGGCATGTCACTCACACAAATCCCTTCATATCACAAACACACATATTCCCATTATTGAAATGCAGAACTTTTTACTCACCTATATATATATCCCGAGAGAGATTGTGCACGGCTAAATAAATAGCTAGATCTATTTGTTGTGAGGAGAGATGACTCTAGCTAACTAGTGGAGAAGGAGAGAGATGACCTAGCTAGCTAGATCTATATGTATGGAAGGAGGGAGAGCCAAATAAATGTGGAAGGTGGAGTTAGAAGAGGCTATTTAAGGAGGATAATTTGTGTGGAGGCGCCTTAATGGGGAGAGAAGATAGGTAGAAAGAAGAGAGAAGAATGGCAACAATGGTGGAGAAGCAACTTAGAGACAGGAGAGAAGAAAAGAGGGGAGAGGGCAAAGGGGGAGGAAGGGGGAGAGGGGGGGGGGGTGTGGGTGAAAGCTGCCCACAGCCACGTGTAGTAGTAGCACTTTTAGAAAAGGAGCGCTACTGCTAAGTGGGACCCAATAGCAGTAGTGTTGCTTCCAGATGAGTGCTACTCTTATTAATCTTAGCAGTAGCTCTTTTTACGTGCATGCGCTGCTACTACTGCTACTGTTGTGTGGGGACCCCAACTTACGAGTCGAGATCTCCAAATGAACGTGCTCAGTGAACCCAGAGATCAATGCTCACCAAACACACAAATACTGAATATTAAGAGTCTTACATCCAACATACCGAAACAGTACATCAAATGACCATCAAGGTCAAGTTCACATGGGTAGGGCCTATAAGGCCAAATTAAACCGATACATCTACTAGCAGAAATCTTGGGGCTAAGCCGGTGCCCATGCCATCAGCCTACACCAACAGGCATTCTGACTGGGAAGCGTCCTAGTTCGCAAGTCCGTCTCCGATGACGAATTCTTCTCCAAACTCCGGTCCTTCCATGTCTGGTCAATAACATAACCAGTGGCAAGCCAGTGAGTACTTTGAATGTACTCGCAAACAACCCATGATATGGATAATGCAGTAGGCATGCTAACAAGTAATATGCAGTATTGCTAGATAGGAATTTGGTTGTAAATAAACATGTTTATAGATGGATGTGCAACATAAGCTAGATGTGATTTAGAAGAACATGTTACAGATATCAACGTATCTGCTGAGGGCTGAACACTTAGGGTTCACCCAATATGCCAAGTCACCAAACTTGGTCATATCAACTCTTTCACATAATTCTTTGAACACACACACATTTTTGGTTTTTGCGAAAATGACTAGACGTAGTTTAAGAAGCACCACCCAACTATCCTTGACCTTGGACACAGCTATTCGAATAGTTTTACACTCTGCAGAGGTTGTACGCTGTACCCACGAGATCCGGGAAACTTCCATGTCATCCATGACTCGCGGTATATAACATACCCGAGGTAAGTACCCGATCAATGCCTTTCCCCCCGACGATAATAGACAAAGAGTTCCACTCAATTGGTACCCATCCCACATGATGTACGTCTTACGAGCACCAACTTCTAATAGTATCATCCATGCGGGGACCAATGGTGTGCCCGGAACACGTAAAAAAGGCATAGTCATCCTACCTGGCACGACCCCATCACGTGAGTGACCACACATCACTCCCTCACACAAAATATACCCGGTGCACCACTTCGTCACAAGTGGCCACCTAACTCATCATCACCCTCGTGCATTAGTGGCAACCTACGTGGTTTTCATAAAACCTTTGGTATTTACCATCATCATGCTCAGGCTTCTACTATGCGTAGCACTACTATCTACTTGTCAACATAATATTAGCGTGACTCTCATAGGTGGTAGGATCATGCTCAAATGCAAGTGCTCTCGAGGAGCCATCGGTAACATCATATCGATGATTTACTGAATACTCATGATCATCTGCAACGGGAATAATTTCTCTACTTAGCATGCAAATAATATTTTGCTTAAAATGGTCAAAGGGATGCTTGCCTTGGTCAGCTAGGTATCCGGGGTCTTTGGGTCTTCGAGTCCAACTCCTTCGTCAAACGTGGAATCTATCGTCATAATAATAGTAATAAAAATAAGTAGCTCACTCAAAAAGAGAATACAAACTCACTTTTAAAATGTTAACCTATTCTGATAAATCTATATTATAGTTTTAAACATAGTTGTCTCTGGTTTTGGTGAAAAGATTATTTTTTAATTCATTTTAACACGAGCTAAAGTTTTCAGAATAAGCCTTTTAATTATAACTATACTAAAAAGTTGTCACAAAAATTTGTACAAGAGATCTATTAAATTTTACTCATTTTTAGAAGAATTGTGGTGGAAAATAATTAAATTTAATCAAATAAAAATTCCTACAAAAAATCTTTTAAAACAGATTAAAATCAAAAAGGAAAATGGCTCAGCCTTGGCCTAGCTCGGCCAGTGGCTGGGCCGGCCCAACTAGGCAACTGGCCAGCCAGCCAGCCAACAGCCGAGGCGCGCCCGCCACCACGTTCAAACCTGACGCGTGGGCCCCTGCATTCAGCGGCAGAGAGAGAAGATAGGGCGAGAGATGAGCCGCCGACAGGTGGGGCACACCCGTCGGGGTCGTCTTCCTTCTCTGGACAGAGGGAGGGGAGGCACGCCGGCGGCGACACCGACGCCCTCACGCCCCAATGATGACAGGAATGGGACCAACACATCGCCTCCTACTTGCAGATGGTCGAAGGAAGGACGGCGAGGCCCTGGGTCACAGGCGACGAGGTGGCCATGAAGGAGATGCTACGGGAGGTGGTGGAACTAGGTGCTATGAGCAGGGATTCGCTCGAGGGAGTGGTGGAGAAGCTCCCTGAGCTCACTCCGATCACGGAGGAGGCAAGAGGAGAGCGAGAGCTGGCCTATAACCCGAGATCTACGGAGCTCCGAAGCGGCGGGGCCTTAGTTGATCTCGAGCACCAGAGCTCGCTGTGCTCGAATGGGGTGGCTAGGGGCTCGATAGGGGCTCAATAGGTGGCTAGGGGCACACCTCAGAGTTCATAGTTCTCATCTATGGATTTCCCAATGTCACCGCGGCCATCGAAAGAGAGTACCACAATCACCACAACATATCTCAAGGATAGTGAAAGACAAGCACCAAGAGACTCTCAATCTTCAATCAATTCATAAAAGAGGAAATCACTCATGAAAATATTCTTCTAATCCATGTCCAAAAGACCGTTGTCACCATGGTCTCAGGGATTATACTAGATAAGATCAAGTGAGTACATCAATCCAATACATAGAAGAAGGGGAAACATCATGAGATCACCCTAGATTAACATAGCCTATGATCACAATCAAGATCACATCATGGGAGAGAGAATTAACCACATAACTGCTGTAGAAGACCTCAGCCCCGTGGAGGAACTACTCCCGCTTCATGGAGGGAGGAAGCATCGTCGATGGAGATGAATATGGGGGCACTTCCCCGTCCTGGCAGGGTACCGACACAGGAATTCTGGTCCCCCGAAACTTGTTTGCGATGGTGGCGGAGATCGGAATTGTTTTTGGAGAAAAGGGTTCCGGAATCAGGGTTTCCTTCACGGGGGGTAAATATAGGCCAAAGGAGGGCGCTAGAGGGCGTGGGCCCCACCGAGGCAACCTATGGGAGCGGCCAGGGGCCAGGCCGCGCAGGGAGTCGCCTGGGCGACGCGTGGCTCCCCTCTGGCCCACCGTTGGTGCTTTGGAAGGTTCCGTCACGCTGATTTTGATATATTTTTCTCGGGAATTTTGGGGTTGTGGAAATTTGGGTAAAAGTCCGTGCAAAAAGACATCAGCAGACAGAAACTGGCACTGTGTGCACTGAGTTAGTAGGATAGTCCAAATATGTGTAAAAAGGGTATAGAAGTGTAGCAAAACATATAACAATATCACCCAAAAGATCATGGAACAAACATAAATTATAGATACATTTGGGACGTTCAACATCCCCAAGCTTAATTCCTGCTCATCCTCGAGTAGGTAAAAGATAACACAAATAATTTATGTGGTGACATGCTAACACACATATAAGAGCTTCAAAGTAAAGTAAGTAAGATATGCAATTCAAGTCAAGACAATAACAAGCAAGATTCTATATCTAGTATTGAAAATAGGAAAGTAAGAATATAAAGGTGCAAGACCTCTCGCTGTCCGTGACTCGAATGTCTCCAAATGGTGTTTGCGTGCTAGAAACGGGAGATGGGTTTAGAGCATAAAAATATTTTTTAATTGAGAACTCAATCTACTAAAGCTTCACACTTGGTCTCCTTCAGAATCTTATTTTGACTCATTCCCAGACCACTAGTCAGGCACAAGTCAAAATGATCCTCTCTCTTTCGACTTTTAGCACTCATGCAATGGATGAGCGCAAGCAAGATATGTTGGCACTTAGGATGGCAAAGAGAATAATGATTGGGAAGGAAAACAAAAAGGTGTGAAATCCTCACATCAATGAGGATAATCATAGGCGAGAGAAAGCCAAATGATAGATATGATGTGAGGAGTAGGGATTACCATGCAACGGATGCACATATGAGCTAAGGTAAGCTCTCCAATGGAACTAGTGGGGGTGCATCCAACTTGCTTGCTCATGAAGACCTAGAGCTCATTTGAGGAGGCTCATCATTGGAATATACAAGCCAAGTTCTATAGTGTAAGGGTCCCCACATAGTTATGCATGAATGATAATCTCTATGGAGTACAAATATAACAATGGAGTACGAGTGTGGATCTTTCAAAAAGAATAGTAGTGTTTCCCCCTTCTCTCTTTTTTTTCTTTTTCTTTTATTTTTTGTGGCCTCTTTGGCTCTTTCTATTTATCTCTCATTTGTCCTCTTTGGGATCTTTTCATTTGTCCTGTTTGGGATGTTTTCCTCACTTAAGGGCAACACTTTATGTTCTACAAGAATAAAAAGAAGATCATCACACTTTATAAGTACTCAACATAAAGACAAATGAAAACTATCATGATGTATGCAAATGTATGCCTCTGCCAGTGTAGCAGGATATGCATTGATACTAGCGCATCATGTAGAAATAATAAGGGCAAGGCCCAACTAGCATGCAACTCCTCGATCAAGCAAAAGCATGTATGACATGAAGATCAAGTCATACGATGGTGGATGTTGCATGGCAATGTATCTCGGAAAGGGTATGGAAATGCCTTAATAGGTAGGTATGGTGGTTGTTTTGAGGAAAGATATAATGAGGCTTATGATGACAGAGCGTATCATGCCAAGGATTTGGAGGCACCGGCGAAGTTTGCATGAACTCTCAAGATGAGAAAGGGCAATGCACGGTACCAAAGAGGCTAGCAAAATATGGATGGTGGAAGTGCCAACAATCGAATACGTGCATTAGTCCGAAGAACTCATACACTTATTATCGGTAACTCTCTATCTAGTTAGGAGATTCACAAAGAGACAAGTACCCCGAGGAGGAGTGTTTGGGGGTTTGGTTATCCTTGCGCATCCTCGACCCATGGTAACGTGAGGGTACTCTATATATTCCAACCCCTCCAGAGATTAGCGATCTGTCTAGCAGCTAGAGTTCTCAACTAATTTTTTAGTTTTTGTAAAAAACACGGATTTCCCAAAATACGAAACCTATCACTAATAGGCTCAACCTCTTCGCACCAATAGTCCAAACATTACTCAAATCAATACCTGAAAACTATTGCAAGTTACTACTATACTTAAATAGCAACCTTAATTACCTACTCATGCAAGACACACAACTCAGTGCAGCAAGCCAACTCTCTAAACAAGATAAGCAGGATAACTCAAGAGAGTTTGAAAAGCAAGCTAAATAAAATCTCTGAAAAAGATAAAGCATGAAAACTAAGAGCTAAGCATGACAGCAGCTGCGAAAAGATAAAAAACACACACAAAGATGAGCATGTATAGCTATGTTGTGTTCTAGAGTTGAATGGAGCATGTTTCTCTCCCAAACAAGGAAGGCTAGGTTACGACTTGTTATGAACAGCAAGTAAAACTAAAACAAACTAAAAAGTAAAGAGCGGGACGCTCCAAGCATAACACATAACCTATGAAGTGATAAAAATATAGCATGGAGATGGAATAACTGATTATTGATGATAGAGAAGGGGATGCACGGGGGCATCCCCAAGCTTATACGCTTGAGTCTCCTTGAATATTTATTGGGGTTGCATGGGGGCATCCCCAAGCTTGAGCGCTTGAGACTCTTGGAATCTTCTTTCATCATCTTCCATCGCATACTTGAACACTCCCTTCATACGAAACTCATCATAAGCTGATTAGAGTGGTTAGTGCCCGTGATAAAATAATTCATTACCTACTGGAAATAAATATTTTCATGAAAAGCTATTGTTTCTCATGATTGACAAAAGTTTTTTTCAAAGGAAAATCAAGCTTAAGAGTTGCAAAATGATGAAAACGCAAAACGTGGCAGAATCTGTGAAAAACATAACATCAGGTAGTAAATAATTTTTTCAGGGAACTTCTGTAACTCAAATAAAAAAACTCAGAACAGATGCTAGAAAGAAAATTATATATAGCATACTGTATAAAATATTCAGATCAAAAATATGATCTGGTGATTTGTGGCGATGTTTTTCGTCAAACAGACAAAATCTGTTTTTGGACAGCATTTTACAACTTTTGAACTTTCTTGCAATCGGAGGCTAAAACTTGGCACAAACCTTAAAAATAAATATACAATAATGTTGAGACAGTACTAACACACATCAAGACCACTAAAAAATGGAAAGTAAAAACTGAAAGTAAAGATAACAAGGGTTGTCTCCCTAGAGGTCTTTCTTTATAGCCATAAAGATAGGCTTAAGATTTTAATGATGCTCTCGTGGGAATAAGAGTTGTAGAACAAAAGAGAGCATCAAGAAGCAAATACCAAACATATTTAAGTCTAACATGCTCCCTATGCATTGGAATATTGCAATAGAATACTTCATTGAATCACAAAGCAATAAGCATAGGAAGGCAAAACAAGTGCAGCTTCAAAACCTTCAACATAAAGAGAGGGGACATAATATTATCGAAATATCTATAAGCATATGTTCCCTTCTCATAATAATTTTAGTGGGATAATGAATAAACTCAACAATATAAGTATCACATAAAGCATTGTTACGATGATCCACATGCAACAAGGTACTCTTACTCTCCATATAAGCATAATCTTTGGGGAGCCCATGGTTAGGACATTTTAGCATTAAAGCTTTCAGTCTCCCCAAGCTTGAGATATGCTCTCTCCGTCACAAGGATAGAAATTATAAAAATAATTCCTATTCTCATGGACTTCATGAAGAGGATAAAACTTGGAGCAAAAGAGAGGCATAAGATCTTGACAAATTAGCAAATGAGAGTTATAAAGAAGCCTATACCAATCCAAAGCCTTATCTTTTAATGATAGAGAGAATAGATTTCTCATAACAAAATCCATCGATATACATGCAAGCTTAAATAAGGAGCATAGTTGTGAAAGATATAGAAAGTGTTCGCCCGGATGTCTATCTCCTGCATATCGAATAGCCAAGACACAATCAATAATATCGGTTGGTATTTCAAAGGGCGCAATTTCCGTAGGTGGGGGAGGCTTCTCCACCACTACAGCGGTGGGGAGGTTCCCCACAAGCAACAAACCAAGAGCAGAGTTTTCCATCAGCCTAACTAGTGAAAATAAAAACAAGAAATTAAAAGATTTAATTGCAAGAGCTAAAGATATACCTTCAAGCACACACCTCCCCGGCAAAGGCGCCAGGAATAGCTTGATTTCTACGCACGCTTCTATTCTTCTAGACTATGTTGGGCCTCCAAGCGTAGAGGTTTGTAGGACACCAGCAATTTCCCTCAAGTGGATGACCTAAGGTTTATCAAACTCAGGGAAGTAGAGGTTGAAGATGGTCTCTCTCAAGTAACCCTGCAAATAAGCTACACGTAGTCTCTTGTGTCCCCAACACACCTAATACAATTGTCAGTTGTATAGGTGCACTAGTTCGGCGAAGAGATGTTAAAAGGCAAGTAATATGGATGGTAAAACAAGGTATTGTAAATCCAAAATAAAAATGGCATCAAGGTACCAAGTGACAAAAGTGAGCATAAACGGTGTAACAATGGTGATAAACAAGGCCTAGTCTTCATACTTTCACTAGTGGCAACCCCCAACAACATTAACATACTCTAATCACATGATATTCCCACTAAAACATGCAATGGAGACATACTCGGAGGTCATTCCTTTGTGATCAAGAGAGCACAAGAATTATGTAGGGCTACAAAAGCACACCTTAGAGTTCGTAGTTCTCATCTATGGATTTCCCAATGTCACCGCGGCCATCCAAAGAGAGGACCACAATCACCAAAACATATCTCAAGGATAGTCAAAGACAAGCATGAATGGACTCTCAATCTTCAATCAATTCACAAAAGAGGAAATCACTCATGAAAATATACTTCTAATCCATGTCCAATAGACCGCTGTCACCATGGTCTTGGGGATTATACTACAAAAGATCAAGTAAGTACAACGATCCAATACATAGAAGAAGGGGACACATCATGAGATCACCCTAGATTAACATAGCCTATGATCACAATCAAGATCACATCATGGGAAAAAGAATTAAACACATAGCTACTGTAGAAGACCTCAACCCCGAGGAGGAACTACACCCGCTTCATGGAGGGAGGAAGCATCGTCGATGGAGATGAATCTCGGGGAAATTCCCCGTCCCGACAGGGTGCCGACACATGAATTCTGGTCCCCCGAAACTTGTTGGCGATGGCGGTGGAGATCGGAATTGTTTCTAGAGAAAAGGGTTCCAGAATTAGGGTTTCCTCCACGGGGGGTAAATATAGGCCAAAGGAGGGCGCCAGAGGGCGTGGGCCCCACCCAGCCGACCTGTGGGCGCGACCAGGGGCCAGGCTGCGCAGGGAGGCCGCCTGGGCGACGCCTGGCTCCCCTCTGGCCCACCTTTAGTGCTCTGGAAGCTCCCATCATGCTGATTTTTATATATTTTTCTCGGGATTTTTGGGGCTATGGAAATTTGGGTAAAAGTCCCTGCAAAAAAGACATCAACAGACAGAAACTGGCACTAGGTGCATTGAGTTAGTAGGTTAGTCAAAATATGTGTAAAAAGGTATTAAAGTGTAGCAAAACATATAACAATGTCACCCAAAATATCATTGAACGAACATAAATTATAGATACGTTTGGGACGTATCACTCAGTGTTGGTGCACTAAAGACCGGGGTCCCTAGTGCCCCAGACTTGTGCACGGGCGCGAAGAGCCCGTGCCAACAGAGCATGGCAGGACCTAGACAAGATACAACCCCCAAGAATATCAAGGCCTCGGCAAGCCTGCCTTGCCGGGAAGATAACCAAGGCCACGCCCATTTGGTGGGAGTGATGAACTCACCAAGTACAAGACCTCGGCAAGCCTCCCTTGCCGGGATGATGACCGAAGCCCCCGGCAAGCTCCTTGTGGGGACGAAGACCCAAGGCCCCGGCAAGCTCCCTTGCTGGGATGACGGGCTAGGCACTGGAGGGCAACCGCCCTTGCCACAGTGCCACCGCACCCAAGTTCCAGCGCATTCCGCATGCGCCAGCGCAGCGTCCAGGTGTCGAAACACCTGGATACATGTCTTCACCAGCACATCGCTGACAAGGACAAAATGTGCATTTAATGCACCTAACAACGGTAGATGGATAAGCACCGCTCTAGGTTCACTATAACTCCTGGTGAACCTACCGCCAAGCACTGTAGGTGACCCCTATGCCTATAAAAGGAGGCCCTTAGCTCATTCATAAGGGGTTAGATTCTTTGGACATTGGCTCATACGATGATCATCAATAGTCACTGTAAGAGTCAACAACAAAAACGCTTAATACAACCAGACAAACAGGACATAGGGTTTTACGCATAAGCGGCCCGAACCTAGGTAAAAAGGCTTGTCAGGTGCTCATCGTTAGCTCTCTTGACATCACCTCTCCCCGCCCTATGATCACAAGGGTTTCACGTTGATTCCCATAGGTGTCGACCTCGCACCACTGACATCTTTGGCGCACCAGGTAGGGGGTGCGGAGTTGTGCGTGAATCAGAGCAAGCTTAGCAAAAGATTCTTGGAAGTTTGGGCGCCACGCCGCGTTCCCCTGGAAACGGGGTACCCGGCGGACACTCTGTTCTGCTAAGGCTTCCCAAGGCCTGCACGAGCGGGTTGCTACGCAAGCGCGGGGCAGGGAGGCGGAGGCTACAAAGGCGGCGCCGTCAGACCGATGCGTCGCTTGGGGCCAACGCGCAGCTATCGATGGCGTGCCTGGGAGCTTCACAGAGGCCACGGTGCATACTCCAGCGGACGTACCTATGCGGAGCGATGCATAGTCGTTGAGGATGCTCCACTCGGTCCGGAAGCCCCGGTGTGCACTCCAGCATAAGTGTTGTGCCCCTGAGAGCGTCGTATCATGGCCCAAAATGCGCTCGGGGACTCCGCCAGCATAGCCTAGCAAGAGAGAAGTAAAGGGGTTACACCCTGGCTGGCCTTTTGTCCAAATGACAGTCGCAGACTGTCGGCAAGAAGTCTTTGCCGCAGAAAAAGCCGCTGGGAGCAGTAATTTCCTGCTTGCCGGTGACTCCGACGACCCGACTAAAAATTCAAGCGGCATGCAACCACGGCGTGAGCAGATAGGTTTTAAGTTTAAGATTCAGATCTGAAGTAGATAGATTCTCGGCTTCCCCTTTGGAAGTTTCCAATCTTTGTGTGTGGAGTTTGCGCATAGTGGGACCTTTCCAAAGATTAGTGCACCTTGTCTTTGTTTCGAACTTGTTCAAACAACCTGAACGGCCACAGAGCGCCTTCAAACTGTTGCGAACCTGATCAACAGAGCAAGCGGCTACGTAGCACCCTATTTCGTCTCAAGCTGCGCTTGGCGATTTCTATGGTTGCACTGAATGCGGCAAGGAGCCTTGCCGGTAGTTGCCGGCAAGCTCCCACATTATGCAAAGGCGAATCATACAAAGAATAGAACCAGAAAATGGGAAAACAGTATTTTCATTCATTTGTTTGGAATATTCTCAAACATATTACATGGATGATATGATCTACTCTAACCTAAGGCTTTTGTCTTTGGCGAGGAACTACGCTCACCGGAGCGAAGTTCAAAAACACAAAAAGCGGGCCGACCCACTTCGCAACCCAGGTTGGCCCCTCCTGGACCAGCATTGCACAGTGAAGAGCAGCGCTAGAGGAGATGAAGGGGTCAGAGCCAATGGTCACACCGCCTCGAAGGCGAGGCGTCGATGCGGGCTCCGGCAAGGAGGGGGAGAGGCGTGAGTGGGCGTCGGCGACAGGGCCAGCAGTCAGTCAGAGCTTGGGGAATCGTACTCCGACTTGACCCATCGGGCTCCCAACCTGCTAAGAACGCCACTTCTGCCAACGTCCCCCTCGTCGCCGTGGCTCGAAGCGCAACACTTAATGTCGCTCGAGCCCTCTTCGTAGCAGCCGAAAAGCACACATAGGCGCCCCTAAAGCAACATGGTGGACCGCCTCAGGGGCAAGCCTCGGGGAAGGCGGAGGCGATGGAGTAGCGCTCCGCCTCCCCCGGCCTCGACCTCCACGACGACCGTGGCCCCTCGCGCTTCCTCCGCCACGGGCGCTGTGGCCGTCTTCCGCCGCGGCGCCCCCAGAAGCTGTGGCATGATCCGAACGAGATCCTCTCGCCGCCTTGGCGGCCGACGGTGGCCGACCCCTCCCCCTAACCATGGTTAGGGGCGAGCGCCACCTGCAGACAAAAGAAGATTCTAAAGACTAAGGTTGGGGAGTTGGTGGATTCAGGAGGAGTTGGGTGAGAAAAACCCCTCGCAAACCCTCCCAATTTATAGGACGGGGTGCGGGGCCTAGCCTACCTTGCTTAGAAGCCACCACACCTCTCGCCCAATCGCTCGAGCTCACGGGCGAACAGAGAACCACCCTACTGCACCAATGCATGCACGGGCGGGCCCAGCCACTACTGTGCCTTTTGAGGCCACGTCTGCCACCTATTCATCCATAACTATGCACGCCACGCGCGTGGCAGAGGCGTTTCAGGAGGCGGAAGGGCCACTCCGCGCATGACCTCCCACTTCGCGCATCTGATGCGCGACGTGGGGAAAAGCAACCGCGAGCAAGATCCAGCCATGAAGACCCATGCACCTCTTTGGGCTTGGCCTAACAACGCTTCGCATGCGTGTGTGGCCCAGGCTCGGGGGCTCCTGCCGGTGCACGGGCGTGAAGAGCCCCTGCCGGCAGGGCATGGTAGAACCCAGACAAGATACAACGCTGAACATTATCAAGGCCTTGGCAAGCCTACCTTGTCGGGAAGATGACCAAGGCCACGCCCATTTGGTGGGTGTGATGAACTCACCAAGTACAAGACCTCGGCAAGCCTCCCTTACGAGGATGAGAACCGAAGCCCCCGGCATGCTCCCATGCTGGGACGAAGACCCAAGGCCCCGACAACGGAGGCTAGGCACTAGAGGGCAACCGCCCTTGCCACAGTGCCACCACCCCCCAAGTTCCAACGCATTCCGCATGCGCCAGCGCAGTGCCCAGGTGTCGAAACACCTGGATATGTGTCTTCACCAGCAGATCGCTGACAAGGACAAGATGTGCATTTAATGCACCTGACAACGGTAGATGGATAAGCACAGCTCTAGGTTCACTGTAACTCCTCGTGAACCTACCACCGAGAACTGTAGGTGCCCCCTTTGCCTATAAAAGGAGGCCCTTAGCTCATTCATAAGGGGTTAGACTCTTTGGACATTGGCTAATAAGACGATCATCAACAATCACTGTAACAATCAACTACAAAAACACTTAATATAACCAGACAAGCAGGAAGTAGGGTTTTACGCGTACGCGGCCCGAACCTGGCTAAAAAAGCTTGCCGGGTGCTGATCGTTAGCTCTGCTCTTGACGTCACCTCTCCCCGCTCTACATTCACAAGTGTTTCACGTTGATTCCCATAGGTGTCGACCTCGCACCACCAACACTCACTGAGAGGGAGAGAGAGCGAGGAGCGTGGGTGCTGCGTGGCCGCGTTCTTCTGGTTGGATCTGGCATGAGCGGGCACGCTTCGCTCTCGTCAAGAAAGAGGGGGAGGAGGGGCCCTGAGGCTGCCCTGATGCAGGTGGGGTGTCAGGGACGTGGAGAGGCATCGAGGGGAGGCTTGAACCAGCCGGGGCTAGAAACCTTTGTCTCGGGTGCGCCCTGTAGCACGCCGAGAGCATAGTTTTGGCATGCCACAACATCCCGGCATGCTCTGGGGTGCTTTGGCCGTGTCTGCTGTGTCGGGGGTGGGTTAGATGATCCCTAGCCGTTTGAGAGCTGAGAGACTCACTATGGGTCAAAGGGAGTGATTAAAGATATGATGTCAGACTTGAGCCACGATCTAAAATGGGGATTTTGGCTCTTTTGCTTGGAACCTGAGAGGGGCCACTCGTCTGCAGTTGAGGAGTGGTGCTGGCTTCTTAGACTATGAGTTTGGAGGAAAGTGTATGGGTGTAGAGTGAGTTAAGAGCTGATTTACCAAGATGGCAAAAGGTGTTCGACATATGTTTGGGGTAGCTACACTTTACCACTGGTGATGAACGTTAACATGATTGGGTTTGATGCAAAAATAGCATGCTCCACCAAATTTCAGCTCCATTGGACATGTTTGGCAATGCTAACTTGAAATCGCCCCCAAATGGGCAGTACTGGCCCTTCAAAAGGGAATGTGGGTAAATCAATTCCCACAAATCCAATTTTTTGCAGGAACTCCTCCATTGGAGTGCTCAGCACTCCTGCATAGTTTCAAGCCATTTGTACAAACTTTTCTATGTAGAGTTGGTTCAACTTGATTCTGTACACATAGTGTTTTGGGATTATTTGGTGAACCAAATCACCATGGAGTGAGGTGAAACTTGGCATGAACACCAAATATAACTTGGGAAGCATTCTGGAATTTTCGAAGAAATAATTGGTCAAAAGGTCAAAATAGTCAGAATAGGTTTTCAAGGCTTTGCTCAATTATTTTGAACATACATCGGGGTTGAAAATCTATGTATGGAAAATATATGTTCTGTGAGTATCTCCAAATTTTCCCAGATTTTTCTAAGGCAGCAAAGTAATTTTTCATAGAGAAATATCATTTCTGGCCTCAGAAAAGGACATGCAAATAAAATAGGAAAATATTTTATAAAATAATTATTTTATGATTTTGGAGAGTAAAAATAGTGCTAGAACGAGAATACAATCTTCGGGTGAAGGCATTCCCTTGAAATCAGGGACCTGTGGTGCAAACCCAAAGCAAGGTTTTGGAATAGTAAAAAATGAGGAAAAAGGATCGTTTTGAAAATATCATGTTATAAAATATGGTTTTCGGATCCACTCATTCAAGCATACATACAAACAATAGCATTCATGGCACTCATAGCACTTGCTTAAAAAGTTTTAATAAACTCAGATTTCGAAAAGGCTATAGTTGAAGTGAGGTAAAACAGGGTGGGACACGTCGGTGGCCTCGTCGGGCCGCGTTTAGCAGTAGCACTTTTTGCATATCAAGTGCTACTACTACGTCCATTATCATTAGAGCGTGGCAGAGCCAGCGCTACTACTAAGTGGCAACAACGGGTGATATTTTCCAGCGCTACTACCAAGCTCTTACCTATAAGGTTTTTCCTACTAGTGCATGTTTAAACAACATTTAATATTGTCGTGTACCTAAACTGGAGTGAACTAAATTAATAGTATGTGGAGTTTCGCCAATATGCAACTCGTTGCATATTGAGCTTCACTAATGTGTAGTGTTTGATTGTTGTGAATTGCCATTCCATGCCTTGCATCGTTAAAATGGACATGCATCACACTAGGTTGTGCATCATATCGTGTGTGTGCCGTGCTGAATATTGCATGTTGATTCTTGTTTCTGGTTTGCTTCTGCTCGATAGAGTTCCACAATCATGTCGGAATGTGAGGATCCGTTTGACTACATCAGTTCGTCTTCTTCACGGATTTGTTCTTCTTCCAAGTGGGATCTCAGGCAAGATGACCATTTCCCTAGATACCATTACTATCAATGTCATGCTAGTTGTCTTGTTTCTTTCGTTATGTCTCGCTGCCTACCACCTGCTAAATGTCAGCCTCTTAACATTGCCATGAAAACCTTCAACCTTTCTACAACCTAGCAAACCATTCATTGACTATGTTACCGTTTGCTTAACCATTGGATAAGTTGCTAGTTGTAGGTGTACTTGCTTCCATGTGACAACATGGGTTCCTTGTTATATCACCATATTAATGCTATTTAAGTTAATGCACCTATATACTTGGTAAAATGTAGAAGGCTCGACCTTTCTAGCCTGGTGTTTTGTTCTATTTTTGTCGCCCTAGTTTCGGCTACCGGTGTTATATTCCATAATTTAGCACTCCTAACATGCTCGGGGTTGGTATGGGGACCCCTTGATAATTCGTTTTAGTTTAAAACCGGTCTAGCAAGGCTCAACTTTGGTACTACATTTTCCTAATAACTAATAAAAATCATAGGGACCCGCTCACACCCGCGGATAATTAATCCACCCCCGGTCCAGTGCTCCTCATGAGTGTTGGTCCAAAAATGGCAGACTACGGGGCCACCACGGGGCAACTCGAGGTTTTGTTTTACTCATAGTGTGACTGGTAGAACAATTGCTCCCTAGGGTGGTTTTGATAATTGATCACAACATATGCATCATTGGACTACTGTGTTTTCCAAGTACATTTCAAAAAAGTTCAAAAGATGCTATGTCTTAAGGTTTTTGTGGAGATGCCCCTTGATGCAAGAAAGGAATAATATTGGCTCAAGCTTCAAGCTAGAAGACTCTTCATTTTATATTTGTGAGAAATCACTTTTGAGTCCATAGGAAATCCAATACTATTAAAAGGGGGTGAGGTAGTAAAATGAACTGATTACTCAAATGCTCAAAGTTTGCTACAAAAATACCAAGTCATTTTCCCACATATCCACTCTGTCAAGTTCCACATTCACAAATTCGGTATCACCAAAATTTCCACTTCGGACCCACCGAGTTTGAACCTCAGACAGAACCGCAGCCATTCCCACCAAATCGGTGCAACCGAAACTGCATCGGTGCTACCGAGTTTGGGTGACCAACATTGTGTTGCCAAGATACACAAAATCAGAATTTCCGAGTTTGAGTATCGCCACCAAGTTTGGCCATCTGACCACTAGTCACGTTTTTGGTGCCACTGAGTTGTATATATCGGTCTCACCGAGATTCAAAAGTTCTCACCTTTAGTACTAGTCGGTACCACCGAGTTTCCAACTTTGGTGTCACCGAGTTTGCTCTTTTGTGTGTAATGGTAGGATTTTGGCTGCTGCCTATATATACCCCTTCACCCACCTCTCATTCGCGGGAGAAGCACTCAAAACACACACTTCTTTTCCAGATCTATTTTCTGAGAGATAACCACCTATTCATGTGTTGAAACTAAGATATTTCAATCCAATCATTTGAAACTTGATCTCTAGCCTCCCCAAACTGCTTTCCACCAAATCAACCTTTCCTACCCATGCATATTCTATGAGAGAGTGATTTGTGTTGAGGAGACTATCTTTAGAAGCACAAGAGCAAGGAGTTCATTGATCTACCCCATAAATTACCTTTTGGAGGGTGGTGCCTCCTAGATTGGTTAGGTGTCACTTGGGAGCCTCCTACTTCGTGTTGTGGAATTGAACCAAGATGTTTGTAAGGGCAAGGAGATCGCCTACTTCGTGAATATCTACCATGAGTAAGGCTAGTCCTAGGAGAGTATGCCATCGAGTGAGGGAAATTATCATCGTAGAGGTCCTTACTTCGATGGCACTAATTTTCCTAGTTGGAAGCATAAAATGAAAATGCATATACTTGGCTTTGATCCTCACGTTTGGGTTGTTATTCGTGTTCGTCTGCAAGGTAACTTCTTTGGAGAAGGACATGAACCAAATCGTGATGCGAAAGCCGATGAACTGAAGATGTTGCAACTTAATGCTCAAGCCTGCGATATCATCTTCAACTGCCTTTGCCCCAAAGAATTCAACAAAATCAGTCGTCTTGAGAATGCAAAAGAAATTTGGGATAGTTTGGTTGATATGCACGAAGGTACTGATTCTGTGAGAGAATCTAAGTTGGATGTGCTTCAAAGTAAGCTTAACAAGTTCAAGATGAAGGATGGTGAAGGAGTCGCTAAAATTTACTCTAGGCTAGCTCTCATAACCAATGAGATTGCCGGCTTAGGAAGCGAAGAGATGACCGGCAAATTCATCATCAAAAAGATACTTAGAGCACTTGATGGCAAGTATGACACAGTGTGCACATTGATCCAAATGATGCCAAATTACAAAGATCTCAAGCCAATTGAAGTCATTGGTAGGATTGTTGCTCATGAGATGTCACTCAAGGATAAAGATGAGTTGCACAACAATTCAAGCGTGGTTATAAAGTTTCATGTGATGCTCCTGCTGTTTCAAAAGACAATCTTATCACTGATGAAGAGATAAGCCTCATGGTCAGAAAATTCAACAAGTTCTACAAGAGCAGAGGAAAAGATAGAAGCTCAAGTTCAAGACATGATGAGAAGCGTTTGTCCAGTCGTGACCGAAACTGCTACAATTGTGGGAAGCCTGGACACTACTCAAAAGAGTGCTCGGCTCCCTACAAAATAAGATAAGAGTCACCTCGAAGACGAAGCTCAAGAGATGAGTCACCACGTACAGAGAGAAGTAGTAGAGAAGATCACTATGAACGAAGACACTCATGGAGAGGCAAGGAATCGGAGAAGAAGGAGAAATACACCAAGAGCAGTTCAAGAAGAAGACATCAAGCTCATGTTGGTGAATGGGTCTTGGGCTCTGAGTCTGATCAACACTCTGAGAGAAGCTATCACTCCAACTCCGACTATAGTAAAGATGAAGGTGTTGCCGAGATTGCGCTTGTTTCCACCAACTCCTACGACTTATTTGATTGACCAAATGAGGGAGTCGGAAACTGCTTCATGGCTAAAGGCCCCAAGGTATCACATCCTGAGTATATTGATTTCAATAGTGATGAGGATGACTTGTTAGGAGAAGATGACTTTCTTCTAGATAAAACTAGTGAATGCACTGAAAATGAACTTGCTATTTATCATGCTAGTCAAGAGAAATCGAATGAGGATGATAAGAAAGAAATTTAACGACTAACTCAAGAATTAAAAAAAACTCTTAAGTTAGCTCATGAGACTACTCTAGAAGATCATAGAGATATTGAAAGAACCCTTGAGAAGCTATGCTTCGAGAAGCTCAACTTGGAGCAAGGGCATGAGTTCTTAAAATCAATCAATGATGATCTTTGGAAGAAGAGTTCTTCTTATCTAGCCAAACGATTACACTTGTCTAACTTTGTTCCATAAGTTAAACCTAGGAACACTAGTAACAATGGCAAGAAGGTTTCTTCATGTAGTAACAACAATGCTAAAGCTAAATCCAATAATGTTGTTGCTAGTAACTCTATTTATTCCACTAACGATTCTATTAGACAAGTTACACTTGCGCAAGAAAATGATCTATTGAAAGGGATTATAGAGAGAGGTGTCTTCAAGAGTCTTGCCAAAAGTAAGCAATTTGAGGAAATTGTGCGTAAGCAAGGAGGACATCGGAAGAAACAAGGTGTTAGCTACTTTAATGTCAATGGAGATATTTGGGAAGAAGGTCCATATCCCACTCCCAAGTTTGTTCCCCGAGAAGAGAAGTGTGATTCCACTCCTTCCGAACGGACGAGCTCACAAGATGTCCTTCTATACCACAAGACCAACAAGGCAAGGGAAGGCTTCAATATGACATTGACCTATTTGAAGAACAACCCCAGTCCAAGGTAAAGTGGATTCCCAAGGATACTACTAGCTCTACTTCAACAAGTGCTACCACAACTCCAAGGAATCCCATCAATTTGGTGTGGATTTCCAAGAGGAAGAACTAGAAGTTCTTGAGAGGTGACTTTGCCAATCAAATTCACTCTTATTCATTTTGGCAAGAACTATATGCAATCAACCTCAACCATATGCATTAGTTCAAGGAGTCACACATTCCCTCAAAGGTAAGCAAGGAAAAAGGTAATTAATGCATCTTTGGACATTATCCCATGTGTGCTTCACTCCATGTCCATAGATATTCTTGCATATGTTCCGTTTGCTTTGGGACTAACCCATGTAGGTGAAAGGAGTATGAAAACAACAATGGTTGCTCCCAACTCAAGATGATCTTCATCAACATTGAGCATCCACCACTACTTCACCTACTTGAAGTCTTCTACGACAAAACCCAAGGTTAGTTGGTCCCTGTTAGTGGGGATATCATATCAAGGGGGAGCTTTACTCTAAGACTTGAGGATACAAATGTCCTAAGGATGTGAACACATTAATGCTTATGTAAAAGTGGTAATCCCACTTATGCTTAACGATGAGTATGACCTATGATCAAGTATTCTTACTTGGCTCCTATGTGAATATACTCATATATAGATGACCTTGTCATAACCCAAGTGCTTGATAGCTACTAGGATGTTTGTGCATGTTCACCATGTTTTATTCATCATTCTTATTGAGTGAGCATGTTGGTCTGCATGTGTTTGAGCATTTGAGGATATTCAATTGTTGTTATTTGGCTTTTGATTTATCTTTTTCCAATTGGATGGACAAGAATGCCTAGGACCATTCTCTAGCTATCTATGCTATCTCATCTCAAGTTCTATTCATGCTTCATCACACAACTTGAACAAGCACTCGTCGATCCCTCCATGTGAAGGTGGTCTCGGTGTTCCATATCATCAAAGGCTGCCTTCCAAAACCTCTTTGAAAAACTCGGTGTGACCAATTCCACAAACTCGGAGCCACCGATTTTTCAAAGTTGATCAGGTTTTCGTATCTCGGTACCACCGAAATCCGCAAATCGGTTACACCGAGTTTCCCTCTCTACTGACAGTTGAGGAACTCGGTGACACTGATTTTGCCATCTCTGTGACACCGACAACGCACGTGTATATATATCCGCGGACCGAATTATTTGACTTCACTTCGTCAAAACCATTCATTCACCAAACCCTCGCTGCCCCCAAGACCCCAGGTCATCGCCTTTGTCTCCCCGAGCGCCGCCGCCACTGGGATTTGCCAACATCGATGTAATCTAATCCACCGTCATCACCGTAGCCGAACCGCCACCGAGCTAGGGTATGGTTCGATCTCCTTTGCGTTTCCCCGTCTGATTCTCACGCACTGGAAGCTTTATTATTCATACCACCGTGTGCAAACCTCCTATCCACCAAATGAATCCTTAGATTAGTAGAAGTAGGAAATTTTGGATCTGATCTGCCGCAGTATGCAACTCGGTAAGACCGAGTTTGTAAAATCGGTTCCACCAATTCTTGTTTTAGGGTTCCTGAGAAGCAACTCGGTGAGACCGAGCAACTCTTTTCGGTGCCACCGAAAATGACTGCCAAGTTTCTGTTAAGCAAGTAAGATTTTGCGATGACTCAAAAGATGCCAACTTGGTGCAACCGATTTACATCCTGCAGTAGATCATACCCTAAGTTTCAGACTTCAAATTTTCAAAAATATATGAATTTTCTGATGCTCACCCATTCTGTCTTTCCTATATCCACTTCACAGGTTCTGTTGTTTGCTACTGAGCGTGTGTGTTAGTATGTCAGGTTCAGATGATAGTCCGAATGACTTCAAAAAGCAGAGTGTTGAGATGGACTCAGGCACTAGTCCAGAGAAGACTTCTTAAGACCCAAGTTCTCTCAACTCCCATGGCTTTCCCAAGGCAGCCACCAGGCATAGGAAGAAGCTAGTTTCTGATGAACACGACTCAGATTTCATGCCAGACGAAACTTCAGCTCCTTCAAAGGCTCCAAGGAAAGTTGTCAGGAAAGTAACCGCTACCCGTGGCTAATCTGAGAGCACATGAATATGCGAGGAAGATCACAACACTTTCCAAGGATGCACCTGCCAAGAAGGCTGGTGTGAAGAGGCCCATGAAGAGAAGTGTACATCTTATTGGGAGAAAGACTTCAATGTATGAAGACCCAGAAGATGCTGAGAAAGAAGTGCTTGAGGAGATCTAGTTCCTCCCAAGAAGAAGTAATTTATGGCTGATGCAATGAAGTCTGCTCCTAAGCCTGTTGCTAAAGCAAAGAAGGCTCCAGCTTCCAGGAAGACCACCAAAGACATACCTGCAGCTGCCAAGAGCAAAGGTCCTGCATCCAATGTGCATGCTGCACATGAAGAAGAAGATGAGAATGCACCAATTCTCAGGAAGCTCAGACCAACCCTTCCAATTAACAATGTTGCTCATCCAATAGGAGAAGATATGAAGAAGAGGAAGGATGCCGAACTAAGAAAGTGGAGAGCTAATGATCCATATGCTATCAGAAGACAAATTGTTGTTGATCCAAGGTTTCACACCAAGGAAGAACAAGATTTTTATGAGACTGTCTTGTATGACAAGAGTCCTGCTATGAGTGATACGAGGTATGTCGACTGGGCATATATCAAGGAAAATGAGAATTTCTTTCCCCATGTCCAAGAGAACTTCATGCTACTTGACATAGAAGAGTTTGTTGACAAAGATAACCCCATGGAATGACGAGATGATCATGCAATTCTATGCAACTATTCATTTCTATGATGACTCTTTAGTTTGGATGACTCATGGTCACATGTATGAAGCCACAATTGCTGAATGGGCTGCTATCATTGGTGCCCCCATGCAGGAAGAATCAGATGTAGATGTGTATGCAGAAGCTAAGAAGAATCAAAAATCCATGGCCAATATGTAAAAGACCATTCCACATTAGTACTTGGCCAATCACAAGTTTGGTTCAGTGTATTTTCTTCAAGCTGACATTCCCATGACGAACACTATACTGCGATACACCCTCATGCCTAAGTCAGGTGATGAGAAGATGATCAGAGGATATTCTATCAACCTGCTGCACCTGCTAGACACACATACCAGATTTAGAGTGATGGATTTGATAGTTGAGACTATGCGGAGAACTCCTGTGGATCAGAAGAGATCATGTGGATATGCTCCTTACATTCAGATGCTCATCAATGCCAAGCTAGGAAAGCATGCGTATCTACTTGATCGTCCCCATCTACCTCTTCAGCCTGGATTTGAAGATAATGAGGTTGTGATGGATGACAATGATCCCAACTCAGCTGCAGCAAGAATGGCAGCAGAGGCTGAAGGTGCTAGAAATAGGCCACCTCCAGTTTCACAGCTCAGAACTCAAGTTGAGAAAATGGCATTTCTAGTGAGCACTGTCCAAGGCATGGAGAAGAACATCCAAGAGATAATGCAAACTCAGAAGAGTCTTGAGAGAGTTGTGGAGACAAAATTCCACAACATGGATGTGAAGGTAATTGAGTTGACCACTATTGTCACACAACTTCAACATGAAGTTGACTCTCTGGACATTCCACGCTAAGAAGATGAAGATGAAGATGATGATGATGAGGATGAGTCTCCTCCTCCCACTACTACTAGGTTCAGCACCAAGCCTCGGTCAACTGTTGTTCCAGCTCAGGAGATAGGTCAGACATCTTCAGCACAAGCTTCAACATCTTCAGCACCATCTCCAGCTCAAGCACCTCTAGTAACAACTCCTCCAGCTCCTAGGACATCAGCAGATGACTTTGCAGAAGATTTTCAATCGACTCCATCTTCAACTGCCCACAGAGACGAGTAGTTCTATTCTTTTGAACTTTTTGGTATCTTGTTGCCAAAGGGGGAGAAATGTATAGATCATAGACTTTGTGTGATAGAGGGCGTTTGACTTTATTTGCTCTCCTTTGGTTTTAAAAACTTTGATTGTTGGATGACTTTATCCTGTATGTGTGATTGATCATACACTTTATCCAGTGTGATACGATGATATCATCTCTTAGTTATCCTTGTGGTGATCACTCACTTATCTTGTTGGTGTCATGTGCACTGCTATTACTTTTACGCACCACTAAGATGTATGTGACATGGAAGAGTAACCCATGATCCTAGTCGATTGTGCATTTGCATTCAAACGCAAATTTTAAATAATGCACAAATTTAGGAGGAGCTGTTGCTTTTCACATAGTTCTCAAAGCGTCGATGCTAATCATTGACTATATCTTTTGTCGAAGCTTTGATCTATATGTTGTCATCAATTACCAAAAAGGGGGAGATTGAAAGCACAATTTCTCCCTAGGGTAGTTTTGATAATTGATCACAACATATGCATCATTGGACTAATGTGTTTTCCAAGTACATTTCAGAAAAGTTCAAAAGATGCCATGGCTTAAGGTTTTTGTGGAGATGCCCCTTGATGCAAGAAAGGAATAATATTGGCTCAAGCTTCAAGCTAGAAGACTCTTCATTTTTATTTGTGAGAAATCACTTTTGAGTCCATAGGAAAGCCAATACTATTAAAAGGGGGTGAGGTAGTAAAATGAACTGATTGCTCAAATGTTCAAAGTTAGCCACCAAAACAATCAATCATTTTTCCCACATATCCACTCTGCCAAGTTCCACATTCACAAATTCGGTGTCACCAAAATTTCACTTTGGACCCACCGGGTTTGAACCTCACACAAAACCCCAGCCACCCCCACCAAATCGGCGCAACCGAAACTGCATTGGTGCTACCGAGTTTGGGTGACCAACATTCTGTTGCAACATACAAAAAATTGGAATTTTCGAGTTTGACTATCGGTGCCATCGAGTTTGGCCATCTGACCGTTAGTCACCTTTTCTGTGCCACCGAGTTATATATATTGGTCTCACCGAGATTCAAAAGTTCACACCTTTAGTACTAGTCGGTACCACCGAGTTTCCAACTTTGGTGTCACCTAGTTTGCTCTTTTCTGTGTAACGGTTGGATTTTGGTTGTTTCCTATATATACCCCTTCACCCACCTCTCATTCATCGGAGAAGCACTCAGAACACACACTTCATTTCCAGATCCATTTTCTGAGAAAGAACCACCTACTCATGTGTTGAGACCAAGATATTCCAATCCAATCATTTGAAACTTGATCTCTAGCCTCCCCAAACTGCTTTCCACCAAATCAACCTCTCCTACCCATGCATATTATATGAGAGAGTATGTTGAGGAGACTATCTTTAGAAACAAAAGAGCAAGGAGTTCATTCATCTACCCCATCTATTACCTTTTGGAGGGTGGTGCCTTCTAGATTGGTTAGGTGTCGCTTGGGAGCCTCCTACTTCGTGTTGTAGAGTTGAACCAAGATGTTTGTAAGGGTAAGGAGATCCCCTACGCCGTGAAGATCTACCATGAGTAAGGCTAGTCCTCTATGGACGGAAGCCGTGGTGGGATAGACAAGGCCACTTCTTTGTGGACCCTCCGTAGGTGGAGCCCTCCGTGGACTCTCGCATCCGTTACCCTTTGTGGGTTGAAGTCTCCACTAACATGGACGTACGATAGCGCCACCTATTGAAACCATGCCAAAAATAGTCGTGTCAACCTGATGCATTTCATCTCCCTACCTTACTCCTCTACATTACACTTGCATGTTTGACTTTACGCTACTATACTATTAGAAATGCATGTGTATGGTGTACTTGACTTGTTATAACTGTCGTAGCTGCCTCTCAAGTAAAATTGGGAAAGGCAAAAAAATTATCTTGTCAAGTAGTCTAATCACCTCCCTCTAGACATACTTCCGATCCTAGAGTGACCCATCCGGTCATGTCCTAAGAACGAGATACGCGGCTCCTATCGGGTTCTTCGACACGTAAGGCGGCCTTGCTTGACTTGTTTTACCTTTTATGAAATATCTTGTGCATCGAGATTCCGGTGATGCTTTGGGCTATCTCAGAGTTGAGGATATCTACTAAAGAATCCGAGGAGGTCACGAGTTTCGAGATCGAGGCTTTCTATGCGGCTTGTGGTAATTTGTGATGGATTAGTTGGAGCACCCCTGCAGGGTTAAATCTTTCGGAAAGCCGTGCCCGCGGTTATGTGGAAAACTTGGAAACTTTTTTTAACATCCGGTTCTAGATAACTTGAAGTAAACTTAACTAAAACTTGCAAAATATGTGTGCAACTATGACGATCTCTTCTCGTGAGTTCTGTATCCGGAAGAGGACTCGATGGGATTATGTCTGACGTAAGTAGGTGTTCAGGATCATTCATTTGATCATCATTAGTTCACGTTCATTGTGCGTATTACATCCCCCTTTAATCTTATACTCACTACAAGAAAAAGGCCTATAGCTTATATGGACATTAATGGGGCACCATGCATGTGGTGCGCCATTAATGTCCATATTACTAATGGCGCACCTTGTGTCTGGTGCGCCATTACTATCTTTGTCCTGGCCCCACACCCTTTGCTACAATTATCAGTGGCGTACCATGGAGAGTGAGCCATTACTAGTTTTAACTAGTAATGGCGCACCACATCCACGGTGCGCCACTACTAACATTTTTTTTCAGTTTTTTTAACTACTAATGGCGCATTCTTACCAGGTGCGCCATTGGTAACCCTGGTTACTAATGGCACATTCTTTCTAGGTGCGCAATTGGTAACCTGGAGGAGTAGATATTTTTGACAGCCCACTTCACACTCACTTTCCCCCCACTTCATTCTCTCCACCACTTCACACTCACTAGTCTCGGCTGCCTACTCCTCCTCACCTCATCTGCACCATATATTCACCCAAATTAAGTGGTTAAATTTCCTTTTTTTGATATGTAAGTAAGGGGAAAGCTTTCTTTATGTTCTAGATCTACTTTTTCTCCCTCCAGCACGTGTACACACTTTTTATGGCCTAGATCTACGTATGTTTGTGGTGTTGCATATGTTTGTGTTTGTAGGTACCGGTATTTGAAATGTGATAGTTGCCAATATTTTGCCGGAATGTTAGTTCATTTCCGTTTTGGCAAGAATTTGGCACTATGCATTCTTTTTTGTCTTATTTTTAGGTAAATTCATGCCAAACTTTTTTTTGGTTCTAACATACCGTTTTGCTCTACCCCGCACGCGACCATGGTCCACACGATGACTGAAGGCATCGTGAATAGGTTTTTGAGCTCTGCGAAGGCCGAGATGCTTCAAAAGAACAAGATGGAGATAAGATGTCCGTGTCGAAGATGCAAGCTGAAGAGCCTTATGGACCCGGATTCCTGACAGGTGCGGGACCACCTGCTCGTGCGTGGTTTCATGGATGGCTATCGATGGCAAGGTGATGAAGATGATTATGAAGTCGTCCATGGGGGCCGGGCAAGAAAAAAGGAAGGGCTGCAAGACAATAGCGGCGAGGGCGGGCGAGAACATGAAGAATCTCCAGGACATGATCACGAAGTAGATGCAGGACACAGTCATCATGTAGAAGATGCCGGACATGATGATGAGGAAGATCAAGACAAAGGGCATGATCATGAAGATGAAGATGCCGGAGCAGACGATGATGGACCATCAATGGGCTGGCTACATGACCCTCATATTCAAGAGCTGCTTCTCAAGCAGACGGGTAACGCAAGAGCTGCCGCCCGAGAGAAAGCCAAGCTGGATCAAATGGAGATAGACGCGGTTACTCCTTTGTATGAAGGATGCAGGCCCGAGGATACCCGCCTGAAAGTAACGCTCATGGCTCTAGAGATGAAGGTAAAACACAAAATGACCAACACATGCTTCGACGAGAACATGTCATTCTGGCACGAACGTCTTCCCATGGGGAAGAACTGCCCGAACAGTTTCAAGGAGGTGAAGAAAATCGTGTGTCCTCTGGATTTACCGCACGTGAAATATCATGTGTGCATGAACGATTGCATCATTTATCTGGACAAGCACGCGGAGTCTAACATATGTCCGGTGTGCGGCGTCACTCGATACAAGAAGAGGAAGAAAGCTCCTCGAAAAGTGGTGTGGTACTTTCCGATCACTCCTCGTCTGCAGCGGTATTTCGCGGACCCTAAGCAAGCAGAGCTCCTGCGTTGGCACGCTGATAGGGAGGATAAGAAGCGAGAAGATGACGGAAATGATCAGGAGATAAATAAAAAAGACAAGATGCTGAGTCACCCTAAGGATGCGAGCGAGTGGCAAGCGTTGAACTTCGAACAACCAGAATTTGGGGACGATCCAACGAACATCATGCTGGGCGCGAGAACCGATGGACTCTGCCCATTTGGCAGCCAAAGAAGCACACATAGCACCTGGCCTGTGTTTATGTGGATGTACAACCTTCCCCCCGGATGTGCATGAAGAGGAAGTACATTCACATGACTATGCTAATTGAAGGGTCGAAACAACCAGGGAACGACATCAATCTGTATATGGGGCTGCTGAAAGAGGAGCTAGACATGCTGTGGAAAACGCCAGCCAATACGTGGGACGCCGCAGCGAAAAAATATTTCCCTATGAGAGCCGCAGTGCTCACGACGGTGCACGACTATCTCGGTTACGGATATGTCGCAGGTAGGTGGTCCACGGATTTTGTGCATGCGTCAGGTGCATGGATGACACGACGTATTGATGACCCACAAGTATAGGGGATCAATCGTAGTCCTTTCGATAAGTAAGAGTGTCAAACCCAACGAGGAGAAGAAGGCTCTCATAAACGGTTTTCAGCAAGGTAATAACTTCAAGCACTGAAAGTAGTGGTAACAAGTGATGGTGTAGTGAGGTGAAACGTAGCAAGGGAAAAGTAACAAGTAACAAGTAGTAGCAACGGTGCAGCAAAGTGGCCCAATCCCTTTTGTAGCAAGGGACAAGCCTGAGCAAAGTCTTATAAGAGGAAAAACGCTCCCGAGGACACACGGGAATTTCTGTCATGCTAGTTTCATCATGTTCATATGATTCACGTTTGTTACTTTGATAATTTGGTATGTGGGTGGACCGGCGCTTGGGTACTCCCTTACTTGGACAAGCATCCCACTTATGATTAACTATTCTCGCAAGCATCCGCAACTATGAAAGAAGAATTAAGACAACGTCTAACCATAGCATTAAACTAGTGGATCCAAATCAGCCCCTTACGAAGCAACGCATAGATTGGGGTTTAAGCATCTGTCACTCTAGTAACCCATCATCTACTTACTACTCCCCAATGCCTTCCTCTAGGCCCAAATATGGTGAAGTGTTATGTAGTCGACGTTCACATAACACCACTAGAGGAGAAACAACACATCATATCAAAATACCGAACGAATACCAAATTCACATGACTATTATTAGCATGACTTATCCCATGTCCTCAGGAACAAAAGTAACTACTCACAAAGCATAATCATAATCATGATCAGAGGTGTAATGAGTAGCATCAAGGATCTGAACATAAACTCTTCCACCAAGTAATCCTACTAGCATCAACTGCAAAGAGTAATCAACACTACTAGCTACCTTACAAGTACCAATCGGAGTCGCGAGACGGAGATTGGTTACAAGAGATGAACTAGGGTTTGGAGAGGAGATGGTGCTGATGAAGATGACTCCCCTCCGACGAGAGGAGTGTTGGTGATGACGAAGGCGACGATTTCCCCCTCGAGAGGGAAGTTTCCCCGGCAGGATCGTCCTGCCGGAGCCCTAGATTGGTTCTGCTCAAGTTCCGCCTCGTCGCGGCGGCGAATCCACGAAAAAGCTCCACCCTGATTTTTTCTCGGACGAAACCCTTCATATAGCAAAAGAGGGGGGCCACTGGGCCACCAGGGTGCCCACAAGCCCTGTTGCCGTGGCCAGGGGGGTAGGCCGCGACAACCAGGCTTGTGGGCCCCTGGCTGCTCCCCTTTGACACTTCTTTCGCCCAGTATTTTTTATATATTCCCAAAAAATCGACGTTGATTTTTAGGGCATTTGGAGGACTCAGACTTGCTCCTTTTCCAGTCCAGAATTCCAGCTGCCGGTGTTGTCCCTCTTCAAATAAACCTTGCAAAATAAGAGAGAAAAGGCATAAGTATGGTTCCACAAAGTATAATAAGAGTCCATAAAGCGATAAATATCAACACGAAAGCATGATGCAAAAATGGACGTATCAACTCCCCCAAGCTTAGACCTCACTTGTCCTCAAGCGAAAACCAAGACCCAAAACATGTCCACATGTTTAGGGATGAAGGTGTTGATAAAACATAATACGGACATGAGGGCATCATGATCACACAAGGAACAACAATACATCATAGAGATTCTTATGGGGAAGTAACAATTCCTTCACAAAGCAAAGTATGAAGCAAAAAAAAACCTTACCGAGAAGTAGCCAACAACAATCCATAGTCATTGAAGCAATTTGCAATTTATCATAACATCACAAAGAGTCAAATAAGAGCTTGTAAGGCAAATCGACATACTCAATCATCTCTTTTGTTTTCCACAATTGTTACAACTCACGTGGTACTCATGGTATCAAAGTTTCAGTTGGACACAGGGAAAGATAGGGGCTTATAATTTTGCCTCCCAACCATTGACCTCAAGGGTAAAGTCAACAATAATAAAGCATAAGTACTCAGCTCCAAGTTGATATATGAATATAGATCTTTCCCAAGCATATGACGTTCACCAAGAAAAAGGCTAAATAAGGAATTGGTGAAGATCACCATGATAGGCCCTTCGCAGAGGGAAGCAGAGGTTGTCATGCGCTTTTGAGGTTTGGATGCATGTCCTCTTAGTGCGGAGGAACGTCACTTTATATTGCCTCCTGTGATAAAGAACTTTATTATGCAGTCTGTCGCTTTTATGTCTTCCTCATCACAGGTTCGTACAAAGCTTATTTTCCACACACTAATAGATCATACATATTAAAGAGAAACTTTTATTGCTTGCACCGATGACAACTTACTTGAGGGATCTTATTCAATCCATAGGTAGGTATGGTGGACACTCATGGCAAAACTGGGTTGAAGGTTTATGGATGCACAAGTAGTATCTCTACTTGGTGCGGGGGTTTAGGCTAATATGAGGTGGAAGCAATCGTCACATGCTAAGGGATCTCTAATCATATAACATTGCTTGGAACCAAGCAAACACAATTCATTATGTTGCCTTCCTTGTCCAACATCTACTTCTAAGCATGTAATAGTTTGGTGAGTGCTCATAATTATAGAAGGTGTCTAAGATGATATATTTATATGTGAACCTCTCTTTCCTTATTACTTCTTATGGATTGCAACAATTACTGAGGTCTATGTTGGTCTACTCTCAACAAGTTTCAATCATCATACTTGTTATAAGTGAAGCTATCACTTTCCATAAGATCATCTCATTATCTTTCATGCTATCGTTCTTTTCATACTTTTGATCACGGCACAAAACAAAGCCCTTTACTAAGATACTCTTTATTATATAGCTCGCAAGCTCGAATACATCGGGGGAGACACAAGGAAAAAGAGTCAAACTAAAACACTAAAGACTTATTCCACTAAGACAAGAAATAAAAACTAAAAAGGAAAGAACTAAAACAAAGGTAAAAGCAAAAGATATAAAGGTGATACGATACCAGGGCAACTCCCCCAAGCTTGGCATCAGCCAAGGAAGTTTCCCATACCAATGCTTAGTTGTCTTCCTTTGGTGGTGATGGTGGTGGAGTTGTTGAAGCAGTCTTGAGCTTGTCTAATTTCCACTTGAGCATAAAGTTCTGCTCCCTCAGATCATCATTTTCCTCCTCGAGCTTCAACACTCTATGGCAAAGTTCCTGCTTACTCTCCTGCAAGAAACGAGAAGGGATAAACTAGGTCTTAGGCTTCTTCCTTTGGTCAGGGAGGCTTGACTTCTTGAACTCCACATGAGTGCGTCCATGTTGAGGTAGAGGAGCCTCCTCTTCGTCGGAACTTGTTTGTTCCTTCCCCTTGGGCTCATAGTCCTCTTCCTCGTCAGTGGTCCAGCCATATGGTTCCAAGTCCCCATAGACCTTGGGGTTACCAAGGTAATCAGCCACATAGCTCTCCCCCTCTGAATCTTGAGAAGACATCTTGACCTAGATCTGCGGCGGAAAACAGGCTTGAAACGAAAACAGAGGAAAACTGCGCGATACGGAGGTCAAAACCCTCGGGCGTATATATAATGATTTTTTCTGGACTAGAAGGAGTGCTCCACAAGAAAACGGAGTCCGGGGGGGCACACGAGGTGCCCACAAGCCCTGTTGCCGCGGCCAGGGGGGAGGCCGCGACAACCAAGCTTGTGGCCGCCTCTTGCGCTCTCCGGACTGCTTTTATTTTTCTAATTTTCCATAAATTCCAAACGGAGAAAGTTTCCTATTGCAAAAGTTACTGAGTCCAATTACTTACCGAAACACATACCTCTTCGTTTTCAGGGTCTGAAAAGAGGCTGATAAACATCCCTTATGTACTCCTCTGGAGTTATGATATTGATGATATTGGCCTCAACATTTATGGGAGTACCAGAGATATAATGCTTGATTCTTTGCCCATTTACCACTCTAGGAAAATTACCTTCCGTGTTATTGATTTTCATGGCACCAGAACGATATACTTCCTCGACAACGTAGGGACCTTCCCATTTAGAGAGAAGCTTGCCCGCGAAGAATCTTAAACGAGAATTGTATAGCAGGACATAATCACCTTCATTGAACTCTCGTTTTTGTATTCTTTTATCGTGCCATCTGTTAACCTTTTCCTTGAACAACTTGGCATTCTCATATGCATGGGCCCTCCATTCATCTAATGAGCTGATATCAAACAACCGCTTCTCACCGACAAGTTTGAAATCGAAGTTGAGCTCTTTGATTGCCCAATAAGCTTTGTGTTCCAGCCCAAGAGGTAAATGACAGGCCCTACCGTAAACCATTTTATATGGCGACATGCCCATGGGATTCTTATAAGCAGTTCTATAAGCCCATAGTGCATCGTCAAGTTTGCTAGACCAATTCTTTCGAGATCTATTGACGGTCTTTTGTAAGATCAATTTGATCTCCCTATTACTCAACTCCACTTGACCACTAGACTGAGGATGATAAGGAGATGCAACTCGATGGTTGACATCATGCTTAGCGAGCATCTTGCGGAAAACACCATGAATGAAGTGTGAACCGCCATCAGTCATCAGATATCTGGGGACTCCAAATCTTGGGAAAATGACTTCTTTAAGAATCTTAATAGAGGTGTGGTGATCAGCATTTCTAGTGGGGATAGCTTCTACCCACTTAGTGACACAATCGACAACAACTAAGATGTGAGTATACCCATTGGAACTCGGGAAAGGTCCCATATAATCAAAGCCCCATACATCAAATGGTTCAATGACAAGTGAATAGTTCATAGGCATTTCCTGACGCTTACTGATATTCCCTATTCTTTGGCATTCGTCACACGACAAGACAAACTTACGGGCATCCTTGAAGAGAGTGGGCCAATAGAAACCTGATTGCAATACCTTATGAGCAGTTCTGTCTCCAGCATGGTGTCCTCCGTAGGCTTCGAAATGACACTTCTGCAAGATCTGTACCTGTTCATGTTCAGGCACACAACGTCTAATAACACCATCTACTCCTTCCTTATAAAGGTGAGGATCATCCCAAAAGTAGTGTCTCAAATCAAAGAAAAATTTCTTCTTTTGCTGGTAGGTGAAACTGGGTGGTATGTATTTGGCTATGATATAGTTTGCGTAATCAACATACCACGGTGCACTATGTGAAGTGCGGATGACACTCAATTGCTCATCAGGAAAGCTGTCATCAATAGGTCGTGGGTCATCAAGGACATTCTATAGCCTAGAAAAGTTATCTGCTACAGGGTTATCAGCACCCTTTCAGTGAACAACGTGCAAATCAAATTCCTGTAGCAGGAGAACCCATCTGATTAGCCTAGGCTTAGCATCCTTCTTCTCCATAAGGTACTTAATAGAAGCACGATCAGAGTGAATAGTGACTTTGGAGTCAACTATATAAGATCTGAAATTTTCACATGCAAACACGACTGCTAAAAACTCCTTCTCCGTAGTGGCATAGTTTCTTTGGGCACTGTGTAGAGTTTTACTAGCGTAGTGAATGACATTCAACTTCTTGTCAACTCTTTGTCCTAGAACAGCACCAACAACATAATCACTAGCATTGCACATGATTTCAAAGGGCAAGTTCCAATCAGGTTGTTGAACAATAGGCGCGGTTATCAAGGCTTTCTTAAGTATTTCGAAAGCTTCCTCACAATCCTCATCGAAAACAAAAGGAACATCCTTCTGCAAGAGGTTGGTAAGAGGCCTAGAAATCTTAGAGAAGTCTTTAATGAACCTTCTATAGAAACCAGCATGACCTAGGAAACTTCGTATACCTCTGATATCTGTGGGGCAAGTCATTTTCTCAATTGCATCTACCTTAGCCTTATCAACTTCAATGCCTTTCTCAGAGATTTTGTGTCCTAAGTCGATGCCTTCATTAACCATGAAGTGGCACTTCTCCCAGTTCAAGACGAGGTTGGTATCTTTGCATCTCTATAAGACTCGATCAAGGTTGCCGAGGCAATCGTCAAAGGAAGAACCGTAAATGGAGAAATCAGCCATGAAAACCTCAACAATCTTTTCACAAAAGTCAGAGAATATAGCCATCATACATCTTTGAAAGGTGGCAGGTGCATTGCACAAGCCAAAAGGCATACGTCTATAAGCAAACATACCAAAGGGGCATGTGAAAGTGGTTTTCTCCTGATCAGATTGTGCAACAGGTATCTGCGAGAAACCTGAATAACCGTCTAGAAAGCAGAAGTGTGTGTGTTTAGATAGCCTTTCTAGCATCTGGTCGATAAACGGCAAAGGGTAATGGTCTTTCCTAGTTGCCTTGTTCAGTTTCCAGAAGTCTATCACCATCCTATAGCTAGTAATAATCCTCTGTGGGATTAGTTCATTCTTATCATTAGGAACAACGGTGATGCCTCCCTTCTTAGGTACACAATGTACTGGACTTACCCAATCACTATGAACAACAGGATAAATGATTCCTGCTTCCAGAAGCTTTAATATTTCTTTTCTCACAACCTCTTTCATCCTCGGATTTAATCTCCATTGATTATCAGCAACTGGCTTAGAATCAGGATCCTTTTTAATCTTGTGCTGACATAGAGTGGGACTAATACCCTTAAGATCATCAAGAGTATATCCAATAGAAGCACGGTGCTTCCTCAAAGTTTTTAATAACTTCTTATCTTCGTGATTTGAGAGGTGGGCACTAGTAATAACCGGATATATCTCCTTCTCATCAAGGTAGGCATACTTAAGAGTATCTGGTAACTATTTTAGCTCAAACACAGGATCACCCTTTGGTGGGGGAGGATCCCCAAGCAGTTCAACAGGCAAATTATTCTTGAGAATAGGATATTGTTCTAAAACAATTTTATCTATCTCATCTCTTTCATCCATATGCATATCATTTTCATGCTCAAGCAGATATTGCTCTAAAGGATCCGTAGGAGGTACGGCAATAGAGGCAAGAGCAATGATTTCATCCCTACCAGATGACTCTTTTTCATGGGGTTGTCTTCCAAACTTGGAGAAGTTAAATTCATGAGACACACCCTCAAAACTAACAGTGACAGTCTGTTTAATGCAATCAATGTGAGCATTGACAGTGTTGAGAAAGGGTCTACCAAATATGATGGGACAAAAGCTATCTTGTGCAGTAGCAAGGATGAGGAAATCAGTAGGATACTTCGTCTTACCGCACTGGACTTCTACGTCTCTCACAATTCCCAGAGGGCAGATAGTGTGTCTATTAGCTAGCGTAATAGTGACATCAATGGGTTCTAACTCAGCAGGTGCAATCTCATCTTTCATTTCATCATATAGGGACTGGCGTATTGCACTAACACTAGCACCCATATCACATAAAACCATGATAACAGTGATCTCCTATCTTGACAGAAACAACGGGCAGACCAACTACATGTCCGTATTTCTCTTTCGCATGAGGTATAGCAATTCTAGCGGAGTCCTCACAGAATTTGATAACATGCCCGTCTATGTCTTCGGCTAAGAGATCTTAGATAATAGCAGCACTAGGTTCAACTCTAATTTCCTCAGGGGGTGCAAGTGGTATAATGTCACCCCTACATATCACAGTTGGAGCTTTAGAATAATCCTTTTTCCTAGCAGGGTAAGGTGGTTTCTCAGTGTAGGCACAAGGAACAATAGGATCACTAAAGGCAATGACTTTCTCTTCAACTAGATTGGGTTTAACTATGTTGACTTCTACAGGAGGATGATACTTAAACCACTTCTCTTTGGGAAGATCAACATGAGCAGCAAGAGATTCACATAGAGAAGCTACTATCTCAGAGTCAAGTCCATATTTAGCGCTAAAATCTCTAGAAGTGTTTGTTTCAACAAAAGATTTAACACAATCAAACTGGAAATTCATACCTGACTCCTTACCTTCTTCAAGCTCCCAATCTTCAGAGTTACATTTGATTCTTTCCAATAAATTCCACTTGTGGTCAATATCCTTCTTCATAAAAGAACCAGTACAAGAAGTGTCAAGCATGGTACGATCTTCATGAGAAAGCCGAGCATAAACGTTTTGAGTGATAATTTCTCTCGAGAGCTCATGATTGGGGCATAAATATAGCATTGATTTAAGCCTCCCCCACCCTTGATCTATGCTTTCCCTGTCACGAGGACAAAAGTTATAAATATAATTCCGATCACGATGTACTAAATGCATAGGATAAAACTTTTGATGAAATTCCAATTTCAACCGATTGTAGTCCCATGATCCAGTATCATCACATAGCCTATACCATGTCAACGCCTTATCCTTTAAAGATAAAGGAAAGACTTTCTTCTTTACCTCATCCTTGGGCAAACCTGCAAGCTTAAATAAACCACAAACTTCATCTACATAGATTACATGCAAGTCTGGATGTGAAGATCCATCTCCTGTAAAAGGATTAGCCAGTAGTTTCTCAAGCATACCCGAAGGAATTTCATAAAAGATATTTTCTGTAGGTACCTCACGTTGAGGAACAACTCCTCGTGCTTCCTTTCGTGGTGAAGATACCCCGAAAAAATTCCTCAAAGGAACAATTTCCATAGTGACAAGTGACTATAAATTTCAGCATAGTATATAAATGTTTCCTTACCAAATTCCACTTACCAAAGGCGCTTCACTCCCCGGCAACGGCGCCAGAGAAGAGTCTTGATGACCCACAAGTTAGGGGATCAATCGTAGTCCTTTCGATAAGTAAGAGTGTCGAACCCAACAAGGAGAAGAAGGCTCTGATAAACGGTTTTCAGCAAGGTAATAACTCTAAGCACTGAAAGTAGCGGTAACAAGTGATGGTGTAGTGAGGTGAAACGTAGCAAGCGAAAAGTAACAAGTAACAAGTAGTAGCAACGGTGCAGCAAAGTGGCCCAATCCCTTTTGTAGCAAGGGTCAAGCCTGAGCAAAGTCTTATAAGAGGAAAAACGCTCCCGAGGACACACGAGAATTTCTGTCATGCTAGTTTCATCATGTTCATATGATTCACGTTCGTTACTTTGATAGTTTGGTATGTGGGTGGACCGGTGGTTGGGTACTGACCTTACTTGGACAAGCATCCCACTTATGACTAACCCCTCTCGCAAGCATCCACAACTACGAAAGAAGAATTAAGACAACGTCTAACCATAGCATTAAACTAGTGGATCCAAATCAGCCCCTTACGAAGCAACGCATAGACTGGGGTTTAAGCTTCTGTCACTCTAGCAACCCATCATCTACTTACTACTCCCCAATGCCTTCCTCTAGGCCCAAATATGGTGAAGTGTTATGTAGTCGACATTCACATAACACCACTAGAGGAAAAACAACACACAACATATCAAAATACCGAACGAATACCAAATTCACATGACTATTATTAGCATGACTTATCCCATGTCCTCAGGAACAAAAGTAACTACTCACAAAGCATAATCATAATCATGATCAGAGGTGTAATGAGTAGCATCAAGGATCTGAACATAAACTCTTCCACCAAGTAATCCAACTAGCATCAACTACAAAGAGTAATCAACACTACTAGCAACCTTACAAGTATCAATCGGAGTCGCGAGATGGAGATTGGTTACAAGAGATGAACTAGGGTTTGGAGAGGATATGGTGCTGATGAAGATGTTGATGGAGATGACTCCCCTCCGACGAGAGGAGTGTTGGTGATGACGAAGGCAACGATTTCCCCCTCCGGGAGGGAAGTTACCCCAGCAGGATCATCCTGCCGAAGCCCTAGATTGGTTCTGCTCAAGTTCCGTCTCGTGGCGGCGGCGAATCCACGAAAAAGCTGCACCCTGATTTTTCTCGGACGAAACCCTTCATATAGCAAAAGAGGGGGGCCGGTGGGCCACCAGGGTGCCCACAAGCCCTGTTGTCGCGACCAGGGCGTAGGCCGCGACAACCAGGCTTGTGGGCCCCTGGCTGCTCCCCTCTGACACTTTTTTCGCCCAGTATTTTTTTATATATTCCCAAAAAAATCCATGTTGATTTTCAGGGCATTTGGAGTTGCGTAGAATAGAGGACTCAGACTTGCTCCTTTTCCAGTCCAGAATTCCAGCTGCCGGTATTCTCCCTCTTCAAATAAACCTTGCAAAATAAGAGAGAAAATGCATAAGTACGGTTCCACAAAGTATAATAAGAGTCCATAAAGCGATAAGTATCAACATGAAAGCATGATGCAAAATGGACGTATCACGTATCGCCAGCTAGATAGAGAACTCGGGTATTCGAAAACCGTGTTCATGGGACATCGAAGGTGGCTTCGCGACGATGACGCATGGAGAAAATGCAAGGATCTGTTTGATGGTGAAACCGAACCCCGAAGACCCCCATGTACGAGGAGCGGCAAGGAAATAAACGAGCTGTTGAAAAATTGGAAAGAGTGCCCACCGCCGGGAAAGAAGCGAAAGGCGCCAGAGCCGCTTCTGAAGGTATGGAAAACGAGGTCTGTTTTCTGGGACTTGCCGTATTGGAAGATCCTCCGTGTGCCTCATAGCCTTGTTGTCATGCATATCTCGAGGAACATGTGCTAGAGTCTGCTTGGTACCCTTCTCAACATGCCAGAGAGGACCAAAGATGGGCCGAAAGCAAGGGCAGACTTGCAATCTATGGGCATCAGGGAGGAGCTTCACGCAAAACGCCCTAATGATGATGATGACGATGATGATGATGAGGCGAAGGACATGGAAAGTCGTCGCAAAGGCAAAAAGGCCAAGAAGATTGAATATGACTGCCCCCCCCCCCCCCCCCCCCCCCGCGTGCTTCACTCTAAGTCAGAAGGAGATCGATCAGTTTTTCACCTGCCTCGTAGGAGTAAAACTTCCTTATGGTTACGCGGGGAAGATAAGCAGATAACTAGACTCAGCGAAGCAGAAGTTCAGCGGGATGAAGTCTCACGACTGTCACGTGCTGATGATGTAGATACTTCCAGTTGCAATCCGTGGGATCATGGACGCGCACGTCCGTGAAATGCTATTTGGCCTATGCAACTTTTTCGACGTCATCTCTCGGAAGTCGGTTGGCGTGAGGCAACTCAGGAGGCTACATGAAGAGATCGTGGTGATACTATGCGAGCTGGAGATGTACTTCCCGCCCGCATTCTTCGACGTTATGGTGCATCTGCTGGTCCATATCGTGGAAGATATCATCCAACTCGGGCCGACGTTCCTGCACAGCATGATGCCGTTCGAAAGGATGAATGGTGTCATCAAAGGATACGTTCACAACAAGGCACGTCCAGATGGAAGCATATCCCAAGGCTTTCTGACCGAAGAGTGCATCTCCTTCTGCATGAATTATCTAGGAATCGAGAACCCCGTTGGTCTTCCCGTCAACAGGCACCTCGGCAGGCTTGCTACATGGGGTTACCGCGAGGGTCACCGCGAAATGCATGTCGACTTCAAGGGTCCACTCACCGACTTTGAAAGAGCAAACCTAGTCGCGCTACAACACATAGACATGGTCGATGCTTGGGTGGTAGAGCACAAAACCTTTAATGAGAAGACGTACAATGACCGAGGCCAATAGAGGATGGACGAAGATATAATCAAAGAGCACAACTCATATTTCACGCGTTGGTTCAAGGACAAGCTTCTGTCGTACCCTTTACACGAGGATTCTTCCACGGAAGAAAAACTCATATTCGCCTTGTCATAAGGCGCCGAGCACAACCTGATGACCTATGAGACGTACGATATCAACGAGTACACATTCTACACCGAGGAAAAGGACATGAAGAATGATTATCAGAACTCCGGGGTAACGATGTAATCCTACACCGGTAACGACAAGGACAGATATTACGGAAGGATCGAGGAGATCTGGGAGCTGAGCTACGCTGGAGAGAAGGTTCCGATCTTCCGTGTCAGATGGGCCAAGAGCGTCCTAAAATAAGACCGGTATTTCACCACCATGGTTATACATGAAGCCAAATCGAAGACCGCGGGCGCAAAAGTCACCGCAAAAAATGAGCCATCGGTACTGGCTTGCCAAGTGGACCAATGCTTCTTCATTACCGACCCGTCAAAGCCCAGTCGTGTTGTCGTGAGGAGAGGCAAAAGGAACATAATCGGAATGGATGGAGTCACCAACGAGCAAGACTTCCACAAGTACGGCGACCCGAAGACGGAAGATGACGACGACGATGAAGTAGCACACAACACAAGAAGAAGCAGGACCACCCTACCTAAAGGACGTCCGTTCAAGAGAAGAATTCAAGGGCTTCCGGGGCTAAATTATTCAACCGCAAGAAAGAAGGGCAAGAAGATCATTGTGAAAAGATAGCTAATTAAGATCGAATCACGACGTGTCGGTCGCGTGTGTGTGTCAGTGGCAAGCTCAATCTTTGATGACTGTTATTTCACGTCAGTTGATTTCAACCATGTCATGTAATTCTAAATCTTTGCACAATGTGATATTACCTCATAACATGATTTTTTGTAAGTGTCTCTCTCCGTGAGCTTTATGGATGGGTTAGGTGTAAAACATGCTTTCCTCGGGCTACTCATAAAACACATTAGCTCGTTTGGCTAAACAAGTGGAAATGAGTGATTTGCTATTTTCATAGTTCTTAGTAAGAAAATAGATGAAGTAAATACAAAGTATACTAGATAGGCGGCGAAACTATTACATGCATGCAACTAAAAATAAAAAAAAGTTAGTAATGGCGCACGAGGGGATGGTGCGCCATTGCTATCACCTTAGTTATGGCGCACCACTAGAAGGTGCGCCATTGCTATCACCTTACTTATGGCGCACCACTAGAAGGTGCGCCATTGCTATCCCTCCCCACTTATGGCACACCACTGATAGGCCACTTATGGCGCACCCCTAAATGGTGCGCCATTGCAAACCCTCCCCCGTACTATCCCCTTCTTCCCCCCCCCACTCGCCTCTCCCCCGCATATCCACTCCAACCACAACCCTCCCTCCCTCCCATCTCCCCTCGTCAGCCACCGCCGCGGCCCCCTCGTCACTTCCTCAGGCCCCAGGCCCCGGCCACTGCCGCGGGCCCCCTCGTCAGCCACGGCCGCCGCCCTCCAAGCCTCTACTCCACCACCAGTCTCCCGCCCATCCCAGACTCCCCGCGGACCCGCGCGCGCTCCCCGGCCATCCGTTGCACCGCCCGCATCGTCGCACTCCCGCCGTCACCCCTCGGTTACCTCCGGAGCCCCGTTGCGCCTGGTCGTTGTGCCGACCTGCCGCTGCTAACTCCCGTGCCCGCGGCCCACTGCTCGATCTCCTCGACCTGCATCTGCTAATCAACACCGATCCGTGCTCCTCCATCCGTAACCCGGTAAGAAACTAGATCAATGTCCTATGTCCTAATGAATAGAAGATGTTCAGCAGTGGAATTGCACTTCAGATGGGATTCTGTGTCTCGGTCGTACAAGTTTGAGTTGATGCTTAGGCACTGATTTAGGTTGACCAACGCTGCAATTATGAGCTTGTATCTGTGATGTCCGATCACTTTGGTAATACTCGCTATCAAAATATTTTTGTTACTTAGATGATAGCTCTCAGTGGTCCAAGACTCATAGCTTTATTTATCATCTGCGTAGGCGCTCCTGGCATCTATTACGATTTATTTCAACACACACAAAATTACAATCGTGTCTTGATTTTAATGCCGTTCGATTCACTCAGTATCACTTTGAAGCAAATTCTGGCAATCGTCAATGTACTGTTGTTGGTGGTGCTGAAAGTACGTTGTTCTTTCAACCAATTAATTTCTTAGCATTACCAACAACTGCCATTCCTGTAAGGAAATCTATTACTGAATACAAATTGTCATATCCTTTTGGCTATTTAGTTCTTTCATGACTTTGTGTCTCTCCAGCACATTTCAACATATGAGTGGTACACAATTTATAGCTCTATATCATCTACGTAGGTGTTATGTGCACCTCTACTCTTCAAGTGGCACACAGAGTACAGTCGTGACTTTTGAGTCCTATTTTCTACCACATGCAACATGCCCTCGATCATGGTTCTCCATAGGTGTATTTGGTTAGCTTATTTCTTGGTGAAATAATGATATTACTTGGACAATGAGCTTATCTGAAATCTGAAACACATTTACTTACTTACTTACTTACTTACGACGGAGAATGAATTATTACTTGGACAATGAATTTTTTATGTTGATCAGTGATTTATGGCTTGGTTGTCTGATGTCCGATCTAGTCCTTCACCGTTAGTTGAACAAGTCTTTACCATTTGGCTTCTTGGGGTTGATCTTTCTCAAAGTGGCCCAGTCATGGAGGCAGAGTGATTACTTTGTTTTACCGAATCAAAATGTTCATTAGTTCTGACCTTATATTTGTGCTCCGAGTGCCTCTCAGCTTTGTCATCTTGAGACTGTCTTTCTCAAAGTCTAGTGCACATAGAGCTAACTGTTTATGCTTCTAAAGTCTCAATTTTTTGTTTATCTGAGAACTTCTATGCTCATTGCCTTTTGATTGTAGTGGTTATGTTAAATTTATTTCTGAAGTATTTAAATCTTCCAACTTACTATTTTTTGGCATCCTTCTTGTGCAGTAAGGTTGTAATGACTCCTATTTGTTACCCCTTGCTCCTGAAACGTAGATTAATTTCCGTTTCGGTTGAGAACTGGGCACTCCTAGGTCAAGAAAATTAGCAAAGGTCATGCCCAATTTTCTTGACCTAGAAGGTGCCCGATTCTCAAACGAAACAAAATCCTTATCCTTTCTTGAAAACAGAGCTTATTCATTTTTAATTCTTATGTTTATTTTTTATGTGAGTGAAATGGGTCCAAAATGATCTATTCAAATGTTAGATTACATGACATTATCAATACTACCACACTATTGGATTGGTGTTATCTTGTTATACTAGCACATTATTTTTGTTTTCTTTTTCTTCACTAAAAGGGCCCTAAAAATGAAACACTAACTATTACTACTTTTTGGTATGGATACGTTGGAACTTCTGCGTCTCACATTTTGTGATCCTATGGAGTAAAAGAAAAGTAAAATTGGATACGGTGGAATTATAGTTGGTGATAATTCAACCCCATGCAATAACTCTAGTAGCCTTTTTTTCCTATTTAGAGCGAACATGTCCAACAACGACGAGGCCGGCGGTTCGGGCAAGCCATGCTGGGAGCTGTCCCAGGAGCTGGAGGAAGAACCTCACCGCTATGAGGACACCGCGGAAGACACCGATCACGACTACACAACCCCTAGTGGCGTCGGGGATGCCACCACTGATGATGGCAGTGAATGCACAAATGGCACCCAACCAAAGAAGCAATGGAAGGACCGGCGCCCAAACGTGCTTGGCACCGTCAGGGAGGAATTTATTGAAGTGTCCTCTACTGGGTATCCAATGGCGCCCAAAGAATTAGTCGGTGGGTACGCAGGACAACTCGGGTGCATTCTCCGGAGCACCGTCTCGATCAACACCGAGAACCTAAGGCATCAAGGCCAAGCGAATTTGGGCAACCTCCTCTTCACGAAGCTGCACGAATGATACAAGTTCCCCAGTAACGTCGCAAACACATGCCTCGCAAGAAATAAAGTGAACAGTGCCGCCCTCACGAAGATGAGCACGGCCCCGGCTTCTTGGAGAGCCTCGGTGAAGACAAGGATTATAAGAGGTGATAGTTATGAGAAAATCAAGCTGACTACCAGGGGTTCAAGATCAAGTGCGAGAGCAACGCATCCGCGGAATCAAGTCAGTGGGGGAAAGATATGCGGGACTTGAACCTAGGGGTCCACAAACTCGGTCCCGATAGTTACAGAGTGGCGGAACCTAAATGGGACAAGGAGGACGCGGAGCGTGCCGAGCAAGGCCTACCGCCCCTCTTCGATAAATAGCCTGAAAAGCAGACCAGGAACTATGTCAGGGCCCGGTACAAGGTGGACCCGGTAACAAAGGAGCTTACCACGGATCTGAAGGTGAAGGAGCTTGAGCGTGTTTTGGTAAGGAATACACCCCCGCGTAATTTGCTCCATATGGTTGCATTCTAATTAATGAAGCCAAATTTCTAAATGGTTCACGTTCCTTCCACAGGAAAGTGAAAGCAGTAGCGCGAGGTCTCCGAGCTCCCTGTTTGCCCCTTGGGACAACACTTTAAATAGGGCATTGAACGTAATGAAACACAAGGATAAGCTCAGTAAGCCGTCGTTAGCTGGTCGTGTGGCCAGAGAAGGCTTGTCCACGAAATGGTCGGAATACTATAAGGCTCGGCGAAAGGACAAAAAGACCATCTCAGAAAGCGAGGAGCGTGAGGTTGAAGAACTCAAGGCACAAGTGGCGCGGATTTCGGAGATAGTCCAAGAGCAAGTGCGAGACCAACTTGGAGCGACGATCACCGCCATTATGCCTTCCTTGCATGAGGGGCTGCGGGGGTGGATTGCGAGCGGCCAACAGGGCCGCCCCCGACTCCCAGCTTCATGGGCAGCAACTCGCACAACGTGCCGGCATCGGTGTCTCCGGCGGAGGTGGCATTGCAGGTGCCTCCAGCGTCGGCGCCGGTATTGGAGGTTAATGCACCCGTGTGTGGGAATAATATGTCGGCCGGCACCTCGGCATCAAGCGGCCCCTCCGTCACATGTACGCCCGCCGTTGGCGGTGCCTCGACATTAGCCGAGCTCGACGCCATCACGGTAACTATAAGCCTTGGCCGATGACTTCAAATCCTTGCCTTTTTGACTGGGCATCCTTGACGCCCTACATGTTTTCGCAGGGCACCGCCAACGTTCCATGCATTCTCCTGCACTTCGTGGACGGCGAGTTGATCGATGTCGCCAAGGTCAAAATCGTTGAACCGGGCAACCGCCTGTTCCGAGATAATACGATGGCACCCACCGTGTATAGGGTTCAACTGGTTCGGGTGCTGCGGGGCTGCGATGATTTGTTACCTCCGTATCGACCCGCTAGGGCCGACGAAGATGATGTGATGACCCTCAGCGCCTGCTTAAACTGGTCCATGCTTTGGCCGAAGAGCTAGATTCGTTTGGGGGCGGGGGACACCACCCCACAGACAACACCGCCAGTCGTGCCGGCGCCAAGCCTTGGCAAGACCGTCGCAACGCTACCGCCGTCAGCTGATCCGGACTTGCATATGGCACAGGATCCAGACGACGACGACGATACAATTTCCAACATCGATAAATACATCAACGAACATGGGTACGGTGACGATGACGACTTGTTCGGGCCTCCTTCTCAAGAACCAAACCCTGCAAAAGACGATGGCGATCTAGCTGGTACCGCGCAGAAACCCAATTTCAACAAGCGTCGGCTGTTCAGTTCTCAGGAGACGCCTGCAGCTCCCGCCTTCACCGAGACTCAAATAGCCGAGGTGCGAAATATTATCATCCCCAACACACTCAAGAAGGTGATCTCTGAGCAAAACTCGATCCCATTACAGCAGAAGAAGCAGAAGGGACGGAAAAGAAAAACTAACAAGGGTGCGAGCCAACCAGCACCGAGTACGATCCGGGCTCAGGACGAGCCACCAATATCTAAGGATATTGAGAGGAGGGTGCATGTGATGGGTAGGCCGATGCTACTGACTAATATGCTCAATGCTGCAACCAGTGCTATGCAGAGTTTGCATGACGCTGTTCTTTATATGGAGAAGCGGAGTCTCTCCGAGAATGATGGGGCATACCCGGTTTTTGTGGCCAAGGTGCCAGAGGGCAAGGGCTTTGTCGATAGCAACATCGGGCGTATGATCGTCCTACGGTTTGATGACATCTTCGCTATGCTTAACCTTTATCCGCTGCACTACACCTTCATTCGGCTGTTTTCGCTTAGTATGGAGATGCGGATCATTAGAGACCAGACCCCAGACATCGTGATAGTCGACCCCTTCTACATGCGTGCCAAGCTCTTGGACGGAGCTGGGGACCGGCAAGTCGCGAGTTCATACCTCGAAGGCATCATTCTGGCGAACGCAGATAAGGATAACTTCCTCGTGCCTTAGTTTTCTGCGTAAGTCATCCCCTCATCGCCCCGTAACATATGATTTCTTAGATTTCGATCGTTCTTTTTTTTTCTAACATTCCGTGTTTTGTGCAGTGACACGCATTGCTCACTCATCCTCTTAAGCCCGAAATATTCCATGCCCACGTATTTGGACTCGGACCGTCAGTCGAAGAAAGACTACACAAATATCAAGAAGGTTCTTGATGATGTCCTCCCCGGCTACGCCAAATCTGGAGGCACCTTCAGGAGGCCAATTCTTAGGTATGGAAAGCACGTGTTCACCCACGTAACGACGTTCCCCTACGTCAAGCAGCCGCCTGGCAGTCACAAGGATGCCTACTACGCCCTCCATCACATGCGGGCGATCGTACAGGACCAGCATCACCGTATGCTACCAAATGAGCTCAAATATTGGGACGCACGCTTGTCGGCAATCCAGGATGAGGACATCAGACAAGAATTCTTTCGCATCTAGTCGGAGTTGGCGGAAATGATGTATCAAGATGGCCTTGCTAGATCGGGGCAGTTCTACCTAAACTGTCCACCGTCCAACAGTGATATTGACACAACGCTACAAATGCAAGCTGACAACGACCGCACATTCATGACCATCATGATAGACGACGGCTTCATCCACGCTCCGGTCCCTGAGTCGAGTCGAAAGTACTGATGCTATGTTGTAATTAAACTTTAATGAACTTGTATGTCTCTTTAATTTGGACAGTCGTTGAACTTATATGTGTAGTCGATGCTATTTATTAGTAGGACCATGAATCGTGCTATTAATGTGTTGCTTTTATCTTCCGATCCTTTTGTTGCATACTTATATATTGCTTATATATTATCTGTGAATTGCTTTTGTTTGTCTAATGCATAGAGATGCCGTCGTATGTCGTGTACAAGGGTGAGGTTCCCGGAGTCTACGGCGACTGGGAGGAGTGTCGGAGACAGGTTCACCGTTTCAGCGGTAACAGTTACAAAGGGTACACCACTAGGGCGGAGGCGGAAGCTAGATACGCACACTATCTAGCGGGAGAGAGGAGGGAGCGGAGGAGGAACCGGATGAAGGTCAGTTTCATCGAGATGATGCTCATCGTGACCTTAACCCTCTTCTATGTGATGGTAGTTTAGATATCGACTTGTAATGTGAAGACAAACTCGCTACTCGCGGTCTCGAGACTTGTAATATTCTAAATTTGTTCGGTATTTTGAATTCGAAGACTAATCTTCTATTGTATTCGATAAATCTGCTGTTTATATATATGTTGTGCTGTTTATATTATGTGCTATAATGTATATTTTAACCTGTACAAATATCATAAAAGAAAAAAAATCCTAATATTCATAGTAGCGGCGCACCAAGTTGCTGGTGCGCCATTAGTATTTGGGATAGTAATGGCGCACCAGGTGGTGCGCCATTAGTGTCTTGGATAGTAATGGCGCACCAGGTGGTGCGCCACTGTTATGTATATTAACAGTGGCGCACCAGGGGTGCGCCATTACTATTTATTAGTAGTGGCGTGATAATAATGGCGCACCTATAGTGTGCCATTAATAGATAAAGTAGGTGCACCACTAATAGCCCTTTTTCTAGTAGTGACTCGTAAGTTAGCCGCCTCATATAAATTCTTAGTCGCTTATTGCAGCCTCATCACTTAACCATACCTCACCCATTAAGCTTTGCTAGTCTTGATACCTTTGGAAATTAGATTGCTGAGTCCCTGTGGCTCACAGATTACTACAACAATAGTTGCAAGTACAGGTAAGGCAATACTTTGACGTGAGCGCGATGATTGTTCTGTTTGGAGTTTCTTCTTCTTCTTCATCATCGATCTAGGGTGGGTTCCAGGCCGGCAGCCTGGGATAGCAAGGATGAACGTCGTTCTTTTATCATTTTTTTTCGTCCGTAGTCGGGCCCTGCTCTTCTACATGATCATTGAATATGTTAATGTATTGTTGTGAACTTGTTGTAGCTTGTGGCGAGTGTAAGCCAATTGCATATCCTCATCTCCTCTATACACGTACTTGTTATGATATCTATTCTTGCGAAACGACGAGATGCGCTTCTATTTCTGTCAAGGCCCTCGTGTCAAAATAAGGATAGGATCGCATCTTGGGTGTTACAAGTTGGTATCAGAGAAGTACCAAACTAGGAGCCCCCTTGATTGATCGAACTTGGCCGAGTCGTGTCTAGTGAAAAACTACGTTGAGTCTAGTTATATATCGGAGAGTAGGATTCTTTTTCTCCTCTTCTATGCTCTGGTGAGGAATCTTGCCGTAATAATTTTAATTCTACTCCTCTTCTCACTCAATTTTTTTTAGGATCATGCGAGTATGTTGGAATCTATATGATGTCGAATGTGATGGAGTTCTGTCTTGGTGCCTCCTGTCTGACGTGATTTCTTACGGGGAGTTGAGCTCCAGGGGATTCTTGTGCACATCGTTATCATTCAGATTTCTTAGTATCTTAGGACGGAGGATGTTCTAAATTGCTTCAATACTAGTAGTGGCGAGAGGATTCCGACATCCCCAGTACTGGTGGAGAGCGCCCGGATGTACTACCATACTTGGTATCATTCTGATTACGAGGGTGTGAAATGGATGAGTTTCTGAGATCTCTTGTTATGTGTTGACGGATGTGATACACTCGATGGATAGTGTTATTGCTAGGAGTTGAGTGATGGATTTTTACTCCTTGTATACGTGGACCCGATTGCATGACCAGAAAGTTCGGAAGTTCTTAGGTGGGAATTCAAGTAGTTACCTATAGGACAATTTTCCAACAGATGCATGATGTGAGGTTGGGGTCCGACATATAGTGGATTTGTTTGTTCACGGTCGTCTTACAATGGTTCTCGTTGTGTCTTAAAGAGTCTTTGTAGCTTGCTATGACTCGGGGACGCTTCATATGTCATGTGCGCTGCCTTGTACATGATAGCTACTGTAGGATAGAGCCCGTGCAAACCTTACCATGAAACTATCAGACGAAATCGCTATCTTGAATTTGTTCTCACTTGTTTCGTAAGTCGTGTCCTTTGTTTTGTTAGAGTATGGTAATTTGACTTGATTTAACGTCAAGTGGTGAATTCATATCCTTCCAAGAGGTGTTCTCATATTTTATGGGAATGCTGATTCTTTTGCTCAATCAAGTTGTCTTATCAATTCATTTCAACCGGTGTGCTTCTCTTCAAGTCAATCCTATCATTTTCAATATTTGGAAGATCATTCTCTCATTTGTTTCTCGACCTTGTCTCATGTGTCCCAAGTTGTATTTGTTTTCCCGCCCTACCACCCCTTTTTCTTCATGGTTTAATTATCATCCAAGTGTATTTCATTTAATTATTGCTTCTGCTATCTTTTTGTTTTCTCTTTTATCCAATGATTCATTGTGAAGATTCTCAGGAGTTCTGAGTTCATCATTTTTCATTCTTGTTCTCTTTTTCGATGAATTCAATTCAACCTATCTGTGTTCATCATATCATTTTAATCCTTTAAATTATTTCCCATGTTGAAAATTATTATCAAGTCTTTCTTGTTTTTCATCCCTCTCTATTCTATCCGAGGTTTCGAAGATATATATCAGAAGTTCCCTATTTTCAGTCCTTTCAATTATTTCGAGGTTCCCAACCTCATCAAGTTTTCAGTTATACCGGTACAATATCTCTCTTTGTGAGCAATCTTTTCAACGGTTCTCTTTTGAGTGGGCCCATAACCCACAAGTTTTCCGAGGATCTTTCCTAGATCTTTTTGTTTTTCTTGAAATCTCTAATTCTTTTTAAATATGACGTAAGAATGGATTCCATCAGTCATATTGCTTCCTCAAGGTCAATCTGAATTATGTGATCATTGGCTCAACTTTTCATATTCTTATTCCGGAGTGTCTTAGTTATTCTTGGTGGTGTTCTACTCATCATTTTCAACTTGGAATAACAAAGGAGTTTTTCTCTCAAATCTTGTCCATTCTTTTGAAGATTGTCATCTCAGCTTGTGCTATCTTCTCAATTGTTGTCAATCATGAGTAATTCTTTCCATATATATCTGGTGCACTTCAGTGTTGTGTTCATTTCTCGATCCTCCGAAGGCCATCATTTCAGAAGATTTCTTCGTTGTCAGCTTTCAGCTTTCAATCTCAAATTCTTCTCATTTATTGTCTCCTCGTTCGTCTCTCAATTATTCCGGTGCCTTGTTCAAGTTTTCTGTCGGGTGGATCATGATGTCTTCATTGTCATATATAACCATTCATTATTGTTATCCGCCTTCATTCTAAATTCTTAATGGTGTTTCTTTCAAGACTTCTTCTGTTTGTGCTCCTTCTCTCTCTCTCCAATCTTTTTCAAGAAGAATAAGTGCTATGCTAAATCTGTTGCTTGTCATCAATTTAACTTGATGAAGGATAAGCATAACATAATTCTTATTCATGTTTCCTCAAGGTGATTTCAATTCTTGTTCCGAAGTGGCTCATGATGTCAAATATTGATTCTAATTTGCTTATCTTTTCCTTTCCGGAGTTCCAAGTATTTTCTCAAGTTTCTCTTCGCGAAGTTCCATCTAAATCTTTGCAAGGCCATAATATTATTCTCTCATCCTTCATTTATTTTCATCATTCTTTTGTTCCGTAGGTTCTTCATGGTGGTTTGTTTAGGATATAATTTATTGTCAAGGTGTTCTTCAAGATTCTTGTTGGAGAACCTCAAGTATTCCTTCTCTTGCATTTCGAAGTGCAATTATTCCTCCTTCATACTTTGAGGTGGTGTTATACCATTCTTGATTTATGAGGAGTCTCAAAGTGAATCTATTTCAAGAATGAGGTATTTAAACCCACCAATTCTTCGATCATGAGATATTTTCAACCCATGGTTTCTACATTAAGCTATCTTGGTTTAGATTTCACCTAAAGCTTTCTCCTATGGTTTATTGCTCTCATGCTGCTTGTCGTGATCCAAGTTCTCAATGTATCCTCTTGGTGTAAGAAGTTGTGCATATCTTGTTGCTCCCAATCAATCCTTGTTTCTGTTAGTGCCTAGTTGTCACCTCATTATTTGAAATGGTTTCCATAAGCCCACAACAAGCCTGTTCTTTTCGTTGTGGGTTTTCCAACAACTCAGTTCAATTCTTCTTGTGAGGATGTCATCAATTCAATTGTGGTAGTACTTGTCATTTTGTTCTTCATTATTTCTTCCCAATGATCTAGATTCTATTATCTTGTTCCAGAGTTGTTGTGATGTTGCTCTCTTTTATCCATTATCTAGGTTTGTCAAGTTTGTGTTCTTTCCTTTCTTATTAATTTAACTGTAGTGTGTGTATTCTTTCATGTTCCTTCCTTGCTTAAAAGTTTAGTTGGTTTGTTGTGAATCTTGTCAAGATCTTTCCATCTTATTGAATTTTGCCTAAATTTCCTACCGAAGTGTTGCCGAAATATGTTTGAATTCTTGATTGTTCTTCATGTCATTCTTCAACCCCTTTGTAACTTTCAAGTTTTCTTGGTCTCACTCGTTTGTCAAAGAAGCAACTAAGCTTTACCGTTTGCTCTTTCTCTTCCTGTTCCCCTTTTCATTCTTAGATCTCGGGGCGAGATCTCTTGTTAGTGTAGGAGAGTTGTAACAGCCCGAGACCGACACTCCAGAAGATTCCCTTTTATTCCATTGCTGCCTGTGATTTATTTGTTTGTTGCATTCATCACCGCATCATGCGCATCATCCGCAGTGCATCGACACTCCATTCCTGTCAGTTTTCAAAAATTGCATCTGTCATTAGTTGCCGGTTTTCTCCCGTTTTGTCGTCGAACATTTCGATACCAACCACACACGTACACGCCCACGACATCATTAAAATCTTGTTTTCAAAAGTGTGTATAAACCTTTCTCATATTGGGTTGAAACTTGGCATGCGGTCTGATTGTAGTGTAGGTAGGTCACGTGCCAGATTCCGTCGCAATCGGAGGTCGTTTGAGACCCGAACCGTTAAACCTATAGCGGTACCATAGCTGGTCATTTCGTCGGACGTTTTCTGTTTAAAAAACTGTGTTGCAGGGTTCCCACTTTCCCTCTCATCTCCGCCTAGCCTCTCTGCACAGTGCACCGACATGCCCGCAACCTAGTCCGAAAACTTCCCGAGACCCAAACCGGGTGGTCATGACCGTTCGGTCGGGATCAACCCCATAATACCCTAAATCATCATTGGTTTTTCAATAGGACCCCTAACCTATTTTTACAGCGACTGTTCGATTTAGATCAGAGGGCCAATAGACCGCATTTCGAAAATAGTGGCTATTTATATATGAAACCAGTCCAATCCTACCCATGTGTAAATCTGGACCATTGGATCCCCATCCAATGACCCCAAATCACCCAAAGTTCCGACCTACCAGACATGTCCTCGGTCAAACCGAACACGTTCGCGCGACCACAGCCTCCCACACAGCCTCTCACCATCGTTCTCCACCTCCTTTTCTCCACCCTCCAATCCATCCTTTCCTAATCTATTTGCATCCAACCTCCTCCTGTGTTCTTCCCCGGGATATTCTCCGACCCAATCCCGCAGCTGTGTCCTGATGACGAGATGATGTATATACTTCTCGCTCCTCGTTGGTTACCCCAAGTGGAAGGTTGAGATGTAGTCAGCAGCGAGTTTTCCCTTACATGGAGACTCTAAGGTTTATCGAACCAAGAGGACTCCTCGGAACAACAAGTAGGTGTCTCCCACCCTAGCGCTAGCAGAAGACATGGACCTGCACACACATAAATAATTTTTCTCCCAATGAGTACATAGAGGTTGTCAATCTCTCCGGCCTTGTAGTTTGCAAAGGATCAAAACACAAGCGGGAATAGTAATAGTGATTGCAATGGAAAAGTAAATGAAAACAGTAAATGATGGAGGTGTAAGCAATGTTGGTGATACGGACCGGAGTCACATGATGTTCACTATTGATGTCTCTCTCCCAAAATACGATAAACAACTATGCATGGGTAAACAAATTACAGTTGGGCAATTGACAGAATTATCAACGCACCTCAATGCTAATCATGCTACTTGATAGTTAGAGGTTCAATAGTAATGGGCAGTACGCCAAGACAAGTAGACCGTTTATTCATCAGCATCTACTCACTAATCATCCACCTTGAGATATCTATCCAGAACATCTCGCTGGTATTAAGTTGCGATCCCCACCCAAAGTGTAAACTCAAAGCAATGGACAACTGCATTAACAATGTATGCATAAGGTAAACTATCCTTGCAACCGTGGTCACAAGCACCGTTGTTTTATCCCTGGTGGCAACAGCACATCCCCTAGTCTCATGTTTCTATCACTCAAGCTAGACATCAGGTGGCATGAACCCACAATCATGCATACCGCTCCCTCTTGGAGTTGCAATCTACTACTCGGCCAAAGCAATACAAAGCAACGGAGAACATGCATGAATCACTAAAGAACATAATAAAAAGGGATAATCAAATATATAACTCATAAAAATCTGAACATAATCCCATAATCCATCGGATCCCATCAAAACGAGCATAGTAATAGCATGAAAATTACATAGGTGTCTTGATCATGTAGCGCAACTCACAAGGACTAATCATGGAAGCACAAGAGTGGAGAGAAGACATCACATAACTACTGGTCATAGACTCATGGTCCATGGAGGACTACTCACGGCATGTCCGGGAAGCGTCCATGGCGATGGAGAACTCCCGGAGGTCAATCCTCCCTCCGTCAGGGTGTCGGGAAGAGGTCTCTTGAAGATCCCGATCTCGGAGGCGCTGTGGCGGTGGAACGATGGAGAAATTCTCGATTCTGGATGTCGTAGAGGGTTTTCCTCGACCAGGGGTAAATATAGGCAAAAGGAGGGCACCAGTGGGCGTGGGCCCCACCCAGGCGGCCTCTTGGCACGTCCTAGGGGTGGGTCGTGCCCACAGGTCGCCTGGGTGGCCCCTGGGACCCCTCTGGCCCCTTTCGTGCTTCGTGAAGCTTCTGGTGCGCTGATTTTTATATATTTTTCTCGGGATTTTTGGGACTCCGGAAAATCCGGTAAAAGCCCCTACAAAAAAGACATCAGCAGACAGAAACTAGCACTTGGTGCACTGAGTTAGTAGGGTAGTCCAAATATGTGTAAAAAGATATAAAAGTGTAGCAAAACATATAACAATGTCACCCAAAAGATCATGGAACAAGCAGAAATTATAGATACGTTTGGGACGTATCATGTCCCAATTGAGAGCAGAAGCTCGATCTGCTCCTCCTCCCATGCTTGGTCCCGAGAGGATCCTCTACTCACTCTCGTGTCTCTCTTTTGCGTTCATTCACACGAGCCAACCACCGGACGAACATCGAGCCTCCATGACCCGATGCTCGTGCTGCATCATTGTTTGGCGCTTGGAACGGATGGATCCATGCTTCCCCTTGCAGAAGTGTTGCTGCTGCCAGCCACCTCCCCGAGCACCTCGTTCCAGCAGGCGCCTTCAGGAATCTCCTCCCTCTCGTCCCCGAGCACCTCACCTCCATCTCTCTGGCTTGCCACGCCCGCGAGCCCGTGCCCGAGGAACTCCATCATTTTCCTGTGTCTTCCAACGCTCCAGTGCTGTCCAACCCGCCACAAGGCCGCGACCTCGACTTGCTGCGTCGCCATGCCCCATGGCCAGACCTCCACCATTAGGCCCAACCTGACCTCAAATTTTCTCTCCTGCAGGTGCCCGAGGCCCCAGCTCCTCCTGCTCGATCTTCTGCTTCGGGGCAGCAAGCCATCCCCGCACCGCGAGGAGCTGCTCCAGGCCAGAGCCTCTCTCGTCTCCATCTCCTTCCTGCTTTCCTTCCTCCTCTAATATGTGCTCTTTGTTTCGTTTCTGCCTATCAGGTTCAGATCGGGAGCCTCCCGCCCATGGTGCTCCAGCATGGCCCCCAGGCTCGTTCATGAGCAGACCTGACGCGATGAACGGGCCTCGCTTGGATGCAGCAGTGCTAAGGACCGGAGTCGCCATTCTGTGCCGTCCCAAGTCCCATGCCCCGCTTGGCTGTCTTCATGGACAAACATAGCTCCACCTCCCTGCCTCAAATCTGAGATCCCCACCTCCACAAAATGGGTCCGCTACCTTCGGATATGGCGGATCCCCCGCTTCCCGGTCGCGCCACCCGACGACATCGCCTCCACCTTCCAGTTCGTCACCGGTGAGGAGCACAGCGCCATGGCGAAAGCCTTTTATTTTGCCCAGATTCATTCTGGAATATGCATAAATTCTAGTCGTGACGCTATGTTAATTCACAAATGGCTTGTTAGTTGAACTGGTTACCGCTGCGTGTTATAAACCGAGGGGTTTGGGGTTCGAATCCCACGAGCCCTTATATTGTTTTGCTCTATTTGCATTCAGTTTCAATTTTATTCAGTTAGCATGAGGGTATCTTCATCTTCTGCGAAACCCAGTTTAAAACTATAGTTCTATCATAGCTCAACTGGTTGCGAGAGTGACACTCGCCTAGGAGGTTCTGGGTTCGAGTCCTAGCTACCTCAATATTTTTTTTTTGCATGCATTTGGCATCCGTGTCATATGATCTTGTGTTGCTCGTGTCTTTTAAACTGTAACTCCGTTAGAGATGTTCTATATGTGTAACCGACTCGAATGACGCATAGAATAACGTGAACCTCTTTATTCTGCTATTTAACAAACATTGAAACATGTTAGTTCAGATCTGGAAATATTTCTTAATTAACGTATAGGGTCATTTTGGAGGTTCTATAAGTTGTTTCCGACCTCATTTAAAATGCCTAGATAGGTAGTTTATTTGTGCTTCACCTTGTGCTATGTTTAAGCATTAATATTGCCGTGTACCTAAACGAGAGTGAACTAAATAATTCGTATGTGGGGTTTCGCCAATATGCAACTCTTTGCATATTGAGCTTCACTTAATGTGTAGTTTTTGATTGTTGTGAATTACCATGCCATGCCTTGCATAATTGAAATGGACATGCATCATATTAGGTTGTGCATCATATCGTGCGTGCGCCGTGGTGAATATTGCGTGTTGATTCTTGTTTCCGGTTTGCCTCTTCTCGATAGAGTTCCGCAAGTGTGTCAGAATGTGAGGATCCGTTCTACCATGTCGGTTCGTCTGCTTCACGGATTCGTTCTTCTTCCAAGCGGGATCTCATGCAAGATGACCATTTCCCTAAATACCATTACTATCAATGCCATGCTAGTTTTCTCGTTTCTATCGTTATGTCTCGTTGACTACCACCTGCTAAATGTCAACCTCTCAACATTGTCATGAAAATATTCAACCTTTCTATAACCTAGCAAAGCACTAATTGGCTATGTTACCGCTTGCATAACTATTGGATAGCGTTGCTAGTTGCAGGAGTAGTTGCTTCCATGTGACAACATGCGTTCCATGTTAATTTATTCTTATTATATCCAGCATTTTTAACAATAATCAGGATATATATATATATATTTACATAAATAAATTTCTTTCCGTACTCATAACCATATTAAAATAACTTTCATCCATAGTGCATACATATTATGCAAGTTGCATCCGTACCAAACCATATATTACACCAGTTTCATCCACATGCATACAAAGTTTCATATATATCCATATACTACAAAAGTTTCAATACAAGCTTCCGTGAAGCCATGGTACAAGAAATCATCTTCAAGCATTCCATCAATATAATCCAAGCTTCCCGTGAAGTGAATGTAATCTGCAAAATGACAAATAAGAAAGTTAGAAGAATAATACTAGATGAAGAAGTATAAATAGGTTATTTCGGAGAGAAATTACCTAAGTATAGGCCAGTTAATAGCTAAATTAGGTGGAATAGGTCATCTTGGAGCTACATAGCCTTATTATGTCATTTAGGAGAGAACTTAGCTAACTATAGGTCATTCTAGAGCTAACTTGAATAAAAATATGTCATTTTGTAGCCAACTATGATTATTAATCAATTTTGACCTTATTATGTCATTTTGGAGCTAAATTAGTCATTTTAATGAGCTAACCAAGGTTCTTATGATGTTTTTACCTAGCTATGCCAATTACGTCATTTTGGAGGATAATTACCTAAGTATGTCTTTGTTGGGGAAAATAACCTACGTAGAAGAAGAAAGAGAAGAAGCAAGAAGAGAAGCAGAAGGAGAAGAAAAAGAACAAGAAGAAGGAGGAGGAGGAGAAGGAGGAGGAATAGGTCATCTTGCAGCTACGTAAGCCTTATTATGTCATTTAGGAGAGAACTTAGCTAACTATAGGTCATTTTTTATTAAATAGGTCATTTTGGAGCTAACTAAGCTAATTATGTCATTTTGTAGGATAATTAGCCAATTTAGTCTTTCTTGGATGAGTCTAAGCTACGTTGAAGAAGAGAAAGAGAAGAAGAAGTAAAAGAAGGAGGAGGAGGAGGACAAGGAGAAGGAAGAGGAGAAGAAGAAGAAAAGAAGAAGGAGAAGGAGAAGGAGGAAGGAGGAGAAGGAGGAGCTCCTTCTCCTTCTTGCAGCTACGTAAGCATTATTATGTCATTTAGGAGAGAACTTAGCTAACTATAGATAATTTTTTATTAAATAGGTCATTTTGGAGCTAACTAAGCTAGTTATGTCATTTTGTAGGATAATTAGCCAATTTAGTCTTTCTTGGATGAGTCTAAGCTACGTAGAAGAAGAGAAAGAGGGGAAGAAGTAAAAGAAGGAGGAGGAGGAGGAGGACAAGGAGAAGGAAGAGGAGAAGACGAAGAAAAGAAGAAGGAGAAGGAGAAGGAGGGAGAAGGAGGAGAAGGAGGAGCTCCTTCTCCTTCTTGCAGCTACGTAAGCCTTATTATGTCATTTAGGAGAGAACTTAGCTAACTATAGGTCATTTTTTATTAAATAGGTCAGTTTGGAGCTAACTAAGCTAATTATGTCATTTTGTAGGATAATTAGCCAATTTAGTCTTTCTTGGATGAGTCTAAGCTACGTAGAAGAAGAGAAAGAGAAGAAGAAGTAAAAGAAGGAGGAGGAGGAGGAGGACAAGGTGAAGGAAGAGGAGAAGAAGAAGAAAAGAAGAAGGAGAAGGAGAAGGAGGAAGAAGGAGGAGCTCCTTCTCCTTCTTCTCCTCCTTCTTCTCCTTCTTCTTATCCTCCTCCTTCTCTTATTCTTCTTCTTCTCTTCTTCTTCTTCTTCCTTCCTTTCATTTTTCCTCTTTCTTCTCCTCTTGTCCCCTTTTTCGGGCTGAATTAGCTAAGAATTCCTTTTTGGAGCTAATTATGTCATTTTGAGGATAATTAGCTAAGTATAGGTCATGTTTTATTAAATAGACCATTTTGGAGCTAACTAAGCTAATTATGTGTGATAGCCTGGCTTATTAGGGATGATAGACTACTCATATCAATACACCCGGGATCAACTTTCCAGTCGGTCACCCATCCTAGAACTACTCCAAGCCAAGCACGCTTAACCGTGGAGTTTTGTTCGAATGGGCTCCCAGAAATGAAGGAATTCCTTATTGATATGAGTAGTCTATCATTCCTAATAAGCCAGGCTATCACATACACCACCACTTAGAGGAACCGACGTCCTCGCCGGGCCACAGGAGCGTCCCCTCTTGGTACAAACGTCTATGCATCCAGTCCAGTACATGTACCATGTCGTGTGCCACGACGGGTCAGAAACGTCATGAACAACATGACTTCACACCTGTCCGCAAACATCCGTGTAACCACGAGGGTCGGCTCTGATACCAAACTTGTAACGCCCCGGACACACCCGCCGGCGGTCGTTACTCCTAGCGGGATCTAGACTAGCCACACATATCAATACTAGTCTTTTCTCTGCACTTTGTCCTCACTCATGCGCACCCGGGATCAACTTCCCGGTCGGTCACCCATCCTAGAACTACTCCAAGCCAAGCACGCTTAACCTGCGAGTTTTGTTCGAACGGGCTCCGGAAAAAGAAGGAATTCCTTATTGATATGAGTAGTCTATCATCCCTAATAAGCGAGGCTATCACATATCCGTGTAACCGCGAGGGTCGGCTCTAATACCAAACTTGTAACGCTCCGGACACATCCGCCGGCGGGTGTGTCCGGGGCGTTACATTATGTCATTTAGGTGGAACCCTAGCTAACTATAGGTCGTTTCGGAGCTAACTTGGGTAAAATAGGTCATTCCGGAGCAAACTATGCTTATTAAGCCATTTTGGATCTAGCTAGGCTAATTATAGGCCATTTAATACCTAAGTTAGGGGGAATAGGTCATCTTGCAGCTATGTAAGCCTTATTATGTCATTTAGGAGAGAACTTAGCTAACTATAGGTCATTTTTTATTAAATAGGTCATTTTGGAGCTAAGTAAGCTAATTATATCATTTTGTAGGATACTTAGCTAATTTAGTCTTTCTTGGATGAGTCTAAGCTACGTAGAAGAAGAGAAAGAGAAGAAGAAGTAAAATAAGGAGGAGGAGGAGGAGAAGGAGAAGGAAGAGGAGAAGAAGAAGAAAAGAAGAAGGAGAAGGAGAAGGAGGAAGGAGGAGGAAGAAGAAGGAGAACGAGGAGCTCCTTCTCCTTCTTCTCCTCCTTATCCTCCTCCTTCTCTTCTTCTTCTTCTCTTTTTGATCTTCTTCCTTCCTTTCATTTTTCTTCTTTCTTCTCCTCTTGTCCCCTTTTTTGGGCTAAATTAGCTAAGAAGGCCTTTTTGGAGCTAATTATGTCATTTCGAGGATAATTAGCTAAGTATAGGTCAAGTTTTATTAAATAGACCATTTTAGAGCTAACTAAGCTAATTATGTCATTTAGGTGGAACCCTAGCTAACTATAGGAGTTTCGGAGCTAACTTGGGTAAAATAGGTCTTTCCGGAGCAAACTATGCTTATTAAGCCATTTTGGATCTAGCTAGGCAAATTATAGACCATTTAATACCTAAGTTAGGGGGAATAGGTCATCTTCCAGCTACGTAAGCCTTATTATGTCATTTAGGAGAGAACTTAGCTAACTCTAGGTCATTTTTTATTAAATAGGGCATTTTGGAGCTAACTAAGCTAATTATGTCATTTTGTAGGATAATTAGCCAATTTAGTCTTTCTTGGATGAGTCTAAGCTACGTAGAAGAAGAGAAAGAGAAGAAGAAGTAAAAGAAGGAGGAGGAGGAGGAGGAGGAGGAGAAGGAGAAGGAAGAGGAGAAGAAGAAGAAAAGAAGAAGGAGCAGGAGAAGGAGAAGGAGGAAGAAGGAGGAAGAAGAAGGAGAAGGAGGAGCTCCTTCTCCTTCTTCTCCTCCTTCTTCTCCTTCTTATCCTCCTCCTTCTCTGCTTCTTCTTCTTCTCTTCTTCTTCTTCTTCCTTCCTTTCATTCTTCCTCTTTCTTCCCCTCTTGTCCCCTTCTTCGGGCTAAATTAGCTAAGAATGCCTTTTTAGAGCTAATTATGTCATTTTGAGGATAATTAGCTAAGTATAGGTCATGTTTTATTAAATACACCATTTTGGAGCTAACTAAGCTAATTATGTCATTTAGGTGGAACCCTAGCTAACTATACCTCGTTTCGGAGCTAAATTGGGTAAAATAGGTCATTCTAGAACGAACTATGCTTATTAAGCCATTTTGGATCTAGCTATGCTAATTATAGGCCATTTAATACCTAAGTTAGGGGGAATATGTCATCTTGCAGCTATGTAAGCCTTATTATGTCATTTTGGAGAGAACTTAGCTAACTATAGGTCATTTTTTATTAAATAGGTCGTTTTGGAGCTAAGTAAGCTAATTATGTATTTTGTAGGATAATTAGCCAATTTAGTCTTTCTTGGATGAGTCTGCGCTACGTAGAAGAAGATAAAGAGAAGAAGAAGTAAAAAAAGGAGGAGGAGGAGGAGGAGGAGGAGGAGAAGGAAGAGGAGAAGAAGAAGAAAAGAAGAAGGAGAAGGAGAAGGAGGAAGAAGGAGGAAGAAGAAGGAGAAGGAGCAGCTCCTTCTCCTTCTCCTCCTCCTTCTTCTCCTTCTTCTTATCCTCCTCCTTTTCTTCTTGTTCTTCTCTTCTTCTTCTTCTTCCTTCCTTTCATTTTTCCTCTTTCTTCTCCTCTTGTCCCCTTCTTGGGGCTAAATTAGCTAAGAATGCCTTTTTGGAGCTAATTATGTCATTTCGAGGATAATTAGCCAAGTATAGGTCATGTTTTTATTAAATAGACCATTTTGGAGATAACTAAGCTAATTAGGTCATTTAGGTGGAACCCTAGCTAACTATAGGTCGTTTGGGAGCTAACTTGGGTAAAATACGTCATTCCGGAGCAAACTACGATTATTAAGCCATTTTGGATCTAGCTAGGCTAATTATAGGCCATTTAATACCTAAGTTAGGGGGAATAGGTCATCTTGCAGCTACGTAAGCCTTATTATGTCATTTAGGAGAGAACTTAGCTAACTATAGGTCATTTTTTATTAAATATGTCATTTTGGAGCTAACTAAGCTAATTATGTCATTTTGTAGGATAATTAGCCAATTTAGTCTTTCTTGGATGAGTCTAAAGCTACGTAGAAGAATAGAAAGAGAAGAAGAAGTAAATGAAGGAGGAGGAGGAGGAGTAGGAGGAGGAGGAGAAGGAGAAGGAAGAGGAGAAGTAGAAGAAAAGAAGAAGGAGAAGGAGAAGGAGAAGGAGAAGGAGGAAGAAGGAGAAGGAGAAGGAGAAGGAGAAGGAGGAAGAAGGAGGAAGAAGAAGGATAAGGAGGAGCTCCTTCTCCTTCTTATCCTCTTTCTTCTCCTTCTCTTCTTCTTCTTCTCTTCTTCTTCTTCCTTCCTTCCTTTCATTCTTCCTCTTTCTTCTCCTCTTGTCTCCTTCTTCGGGCTAAATTAGCTAATAATGCCTTTTTGGAGCTAATTATGTCATTTCGAGGATAATTAGCTAAGTATAGGTCATGTTTTATTAAATACACCATTTTGGAGCTAACTAAGCTAATTATGTCATTTCGGTGGAACCCTAGCTAATTATAGGTCGTTTCGGAGCTAACTTGGGTAAAATTGGTCATTCTGGAGCGAACTATGCTTATTAAGCCATTTTGGATCTAGCTAGGCTAATTATAGGCTATTTAATACCTAAGTTAGGGGGAATAGATCATCTTCCAGCTACGTAAGCCTTATTATGTCATTTAGGAGAGAGCTTAGCTAACTATAGGTCATTTTTTATTAAATAGGTCATTTTGGAGCTAACTAAGCTAATTATGTCATTTTGTAGGATAATTAGCCAATTTAGTCTTTCTTGGATGAGTCTAAGCTAGGTAGAAGAAGAGAAAGAGAAGAAGAAGTAAAAGAAGGAGGAGGAGGAGGAGGAGGAGGAGGAGGAGAAGGAGAAGGAGAAGGAAGAGGAGAAGAAGAAGAAAAGAAGAAGGAGAAGGAGAAGGAGGAAGAAGGAGGAGGAAGAAGGAGAAGGAGGAGCTCCTTCTCCTTCTTCTTCTCCTTCTTCTCCTTCTTCTTATCCTCCTCCTTCTCTTCTTCTTCTTCTTCCTTCCTTTCATTTTTCCTCTTTCTTCTCCTCTTGTCCCCTTCTTCGGGCTAAATTAGCTAAGAATGCCTTTTTGGAGCTAATTATGTCATTTCGAGGATAATTAGCTAAGTATAGGTCATGTTTTATTAAATAGACCATTTTGGAGCTAACTAAGCTAATTATGTCATTTAGGTGGAACCCTAGCTAACTATAGGTCGTTTCGGATCTAACTTGGGTAAAATAGGTCATTCCGGAGCAAACTATGCTTATAAAGCCATTTTGGATATAGCTAGGCTAATTATAGGCCTTTTAATACCTAAGTTAGGGGGAAGAGGTCATCTTGCAGCTATGTAAGCCTTATTATGTCATTTAGGAGAGAACTTAGCTAACTATAGGTCATTTTTTAATTAAATAGGTCATTTTGGAGCTAACTAAGCTAATTATGTCATTTTGTAGGATAATTAGCCAATTTAGTCTTTCTTGGATGAGTCTAACCTACGTAGAAGAAGAGAAAGAAAAGAAGAAGTAAAAGAAGGAGGAGGGGGAGAAGGAGAAGGAAGAGGAGAAGAAGAGGAAAAGAAGAAGGAGAAGGAGAAGGAGGAAGAAGGAAGAAGAAGAAGGAGAAGGAGCAGCTCCTTCTCCTTCTCCTCCTCCTTCTTCTCCTTCCTCTTATCCTCCTCCTTCTCTTCTTCTTCTTCTCTTCTTCTTCTTCTTCCTTCCTTTCATTTTTCCTCTTTCTTCTCGTCTTGTCCCCTTCTTTGGAATAAATTAGCTAAGAATGCCTTTTTGGAGCTAATTATGTTATTTCGAGGATAATTAGCTAAGTATAGGTCATGTTTTATTAAATAGACCATTTTGGAGCTAACTAAGCTAATTATGTCATTTAGGTGGAACCCTAGCTAACTATAGGTCGTTTCGGAGCTAACTTGGGTTAAATACGTCATTCCGGAGCAAACTATGCTTATTAAGCCATTTTGGATCTAGCTAGGCTAATTATAGGCCATTTAATACCTAAGTTAGGGGGAATAGGTCATCTTGCAGCTACGTAAGCCTTATTATGTCATTTAGGAGAGAACTTAGCTAACTATAGGTCATTTTTTTTATTAAATAGGTCATTTTGGAGCTAACTAAGCTAATTATGTCATTTTGTAGGATAATTATCCAATTTAGTCTTTCTTGGATGAGTCTAAAGCTACGTAGAACAAGAGGAAGAGAAGAAGAAGTAAAAGAAGCAGGAGGACGAGGAGGAGGAGGAGGAGGAGGAGAAGGAGAAGGAAGAGGAGAAGAAGAAGAAAAGAAGAAGGAGAAGGAGAAGGAGGAAGAAGAAGGAGAAGGAGGAGCTCCTTCTCCTTCTTCTCTTCCTTCTTCTCCTTCTTATCCTTCTCCTTCTCTTCTTCTTCTTCTTCTCTTCTTCTTCTTCTTCCTTCCTTTCATTCTTCCTCTTTCTTCTCCTCTTGTCCCCTTCTTTGGGCTAAATTAGCTAAGAATGCCTTTTTGGAGCTAATTATGTCATTTCGAGGATAATTAGCTAAGTATAGGTCATGTTTTATTAAATACACCATTTTGGAGCTAACTAAGCTAATTATGTCATTTAGGTGGAACCCTAGCTAACTATAGGTCGTTTCGGAGCTAACTTGGGAAAAATAGGTCATTCTGGAGCGAACTATGCTTATTAAGCCATTTTGGATCTAGCTAGGCTAATTATAGGCCATTTAATACCTAAGTTAGGGGGAATAGGTCATCTTCCCGCTCCGTAAGCCTTATTATGTCATTTACGAGAGAACTTAGCTAACTATAGGTCATTTTTTATTAAATAGGTCATTTTGGAGCTAACTAAGCTAATTATGTCATTTTGTAGGATAATTAGCCAATTTAGTCTTTCTTCGATGAGTCTAAGCTATGTAGAAGAAGAGAAAGAGAAGAAGAAGTAAAAGAAGGAGGAGGAGGAGGAGGAGAAGGAGAAGGAGAAGGAAGAGGAGAAGAACAAGAAAAGAAGAAGAAGAAGGAGAAGGAGGAAGAAGGAGGAAGAAGAAGGAGAAGGAGCAGCTCCTTCTCCTTCTCCTCCTCCTGCTTCTCCTTCTTCTTATCCTCCTCCTTTTCTTCTTGTTCTTCTCTTCTTCTTCTTCTTCCTTCCTTTCAGTTTTCCTCTTTCTTCTCCTCTTGTCCCCTTCTTGGGGCTAAATTAGCTAAGAATGCCTTTTTGGAGCTAATTATGTCATTTCGAGGATAATTAGCTAAGTATAGGTCATGTTTTATTAAATAGGCCATTTTGGAGGTAACTAAGCTAATTAGGTCATTTAGGTGGAACCCTAGCTAACTGTAGGTCGTTTGGGAGCTAACTGGGGTAAAATACGTCATTCCGGAGCAAACTATGATCATTAAGCCATTTTGGATCTAGCTAGGCTAATTATAGGCCATTTAATACCTAAGTTAGGGGAATAGGTCATCTTGCAGCTACGTAATCCTTATTATGTCATTTAGGAGAGAACTTAGCTAACTATAGGTCATTTTTTATTAAATATGTCATTTTGGAGCTAACTAAGCTAATTATGTCATTTTGTAGGATAATTAGCCAATTTAGTATTTCTTGGATGAGTCTAAAGCTACGTAGAAGAAGAGAAAGAGAAGAAGAAGTAAATGAAGGAGGAGGAGGAGGAGTAGGAGGAGGAGGAGAAGGAGAAGGAAGAGGAGAAGAAGAAGAAAAGGAGAAGGAGAAGGAGAAGGAGAAGGAGAAGGAGGAAGAAGGAGAAAGAAGAAGGATAAGGAGGAGCTCCTTCTCCTTCTTATCCTCCTTCTTCTCCTTCTCTTCTTCTTCTTCTCTTCTTCGTCTTCCTTCCTTCCTTTCATTCTTCCTCTTTCTTCTCCTCTTGTCCCCTTCTTCGGGCTAAATTAGCTAATAATGCCTTTTTGGAGCTAATTATGTCATTTCGAGGATAATTAGCTAATTATAGGTCATGTTTTATTAAATACACCATTTTGGAGCAAACTAAGCTAATTATGTCATTTCGGTGGAACCCTAGCTAATTATAGGTCGTTTAGGAGCTAACTTGGGTAAACTTGGTCATTCTGGAGCGAACTATGCTTATTAAGCCATTTTGGATCTAGCTAGGCTAATTATAGGCTATTTAATACCTAAGTTACGGGGAATAGATCATCTTCCAGCTACGTAAGCCTTATTATGTCATTTAGGAGAGAACTTAGCTAACTATAGGTCATTTTTTATTAAATAGGTCATTTTGGAGCTAACTAAGCTAATTATGTCATTTTTTAGGATAATTAGCCAATTTAGTCTTTCTTGGATGAGTCTAACCTATGTAGAAGAAGAGAAAGAGAAGAAGAAGTAAAAGAAGGAGGAGGAGGAGGAGGAGAAGGAGAAGGAAGAGGAGAAGAAGAAGAAAAGAAGAAGGAGAAGGAGTAGGAGGAAGAAGGAGGAAGAAGAAGGAGAAGGAGGAGCTCCTTCTCCTTCTTCTTCTCCTTCTTCTCCTTCTTCTTATCCTCCTCCTTCTCTTCTTCTTCTTCTTCCTTCCTTTCATTTTTCCTCTTTCTTCTCCTCTTGTCCCCTTCTTCGGGCTAAATTAGCTAAGAATGCCTTTTTGGAGCTAATTATGTCATTTCGAGGATAATTAGCTAAGTATAGGTCATGTTTTATTAAATAGACCATTTTGGAGCTAACTAAGCTAATTATGTCATTTAGGTGGAACCCTAGCTAACTATAGGTCGTTTCGGATCTAACTTGGGTAAAATAGGTCATTCCGGAGCAAACTATGCTTATAAAGCCATTTTGGATATAGCTAGGCTAATTATAGGCCATTTAATACCTAAGTTAGGGGGAAGAGGTCATCTTGCAGCTATGTAAGCCTTATTATGTCATTTAGGAGAGAACTTAGCTAACTCTAGGTCATTGTTTTATTAAATAGGTCATTTTGGAGCTAACTAAGCTAATTATGTCATTTTGTAGGATAATTAGCCAATTTAGTCTTTCTTGGATGAGTCTAACCTACGTAGAAGAAGAGAAAGAGAAGAAGAAGTAAAAGAAGGAGGAGGAGGAGAAGGAGAAGGAAGAGGAGAAGAAGAAGAAAAGAAGAAGGAGAAGGAGAAGGAGGAAGAAGGAGGAAGAAGAAGGAGAAGGAGCAGCTCCTTCTCCTTATCCTCCTCCTTCTTCTCCTTCCTCTTATCCTCCTCCTTCTCTTCTTCTTCTTCTCTTCTTCTTCTTCTTCCTTCCTTTCATTTTTCCTCTTTCTTCTCCTCTTGTCCCCTTCTTTGGGCTAAATTAGCTAAGAATGCCTTTTTGGAGCTAATTATGTTATTTCGAGGATAATTAGCTAAGTATAGGTCATGTTTTATTAAATAGACCATTTTGGAGCTAACTAAGCTAATTATGTCATTTAGGTGGAACCCTAGCTAACTGTAGGTCGTTTCGGAGCTAACTTGGGTTAAATAAGTCATTCCGGAGCAAACTATGCTTATTAAGCCATTTTGGATCTAGCTAGGCTAATTATAGGCCATTTAATACCTAAGTTAGGGGGAATAGGTCATCTTGCAGCTACGTAAGCCTTATTATGTCATTTAGGAGAGAACTTAGCTAACTATAGGTCATCTTTTATTAAATAGGTCATTTTGGAGCTAACTAAGCTAATTATGTCATTTTGTAGGATAATTATCCAATTTAGTCTTTCTTGGATGAGTCTAAATCTACGTAGAACAAGAGAAAGAGAAGAAGAAGTAAAAGAAGCAGGAGGAGGAGGAGGAGGAGGAGGAGGAGAAGGAGAAGGAAGAGGAGAAGAAATAAGAAAAGAAGAAGGAGAAGGAGAAGGAGGAAGAAGAAGGAGAAGGAGGAGCTCCTTCTCCTTCTTCTCTTCCTTCTTCTCCTTCTTATCCTTCTGCTTCTCTTCTTCTTCTTCTTCTCTTCTTCTTCTTCTTCCTTCCTTTCATTCTTCCTCTTTCTTCTCCTCTTGTCCCCTTCTTTGGGCTAAATTAGCTAAGAATGCCTTTTTGGAGCTAATTATGTCATTTCGAGGATAATTAGCTAAGTATAGGTCATGTTTTATTAAATACATCATTTTGGAGCTAACTAAGCTAATTATGTCATTTAGGTGGAACCCTAGCTAACTATAGGTCGTTTCGGAGCTAACTTGGGAAAAATAGGTCATTCTGGAGCGAACTATGCTTATTAAGCCTTTTTGGATCTAGCTAGGCTAATTATAGGCCATTTAATACCTAAGTTAGGGCGAATAGGTCATCTTCCAGCTCCATAAGCCTTATTATGTCATTTAGGAGAGAATTAGCTAACTATAGGTCATTTTTTATTAAATAGGTCATTTTCGAGCTAACTAAGCTAATTATGTCATTTTGTAGGATAATTAGCCAATTTAGTCTTTCTTGGATGAGTCTAACCTATGTAGAAGAAGAGAAAGAGAAGAAGAAGTAAAAGAAGGAGGAGGAGGAGGAGGAGGAGAAGGAGAAGGAAGAGGAGAAGAAGAAGAAAAGAAGAAGGAGAAGGAGTAGGAGGAAGAAGGAGGAAGAAGAAGGAGAAGGAGGAGCTCCTTCTCCTTCTTCTTCTCCTTCTTCTCCTTCTTCTTATCCTCCTCCTTCTCTTCTTCTTCTTCTTCCTTCCTTTCATTTTTCCTCTTTCTTCTCCTCTTGTCCCCTTCTTCGGGCTAAATTAGCTAAGAATGCCTTTTTGGAGCTAATTATGTCATTTCGAGGATAATTAGCTAAGTATAGGTCATGTTTTATTAAATAGACCATTTTGGAGCTAACTAAGCTAATTATGTCATTTAGGTGGAACCCTAGCTAACTATAGGTCGTTTCGGATCTAACTTGGGTAAAATAGGTCATTCCGGAGCAAACTATGCTTATAAAGCCATTTTGGATATAGCTAGGCTAATTATAGGCCATTTAATACCTAAGTTAGGGGGAAGAGGTCATCTTGCAGCTATGTAAGCCTTATTATGTCATTTAGGAGAGAACTTAGCTAACTCTAGGTCATTGTTTTATTAAATAGGTCATTTTGGAGCTAACTAAGCTAATTATGTCATTTTGTAGGATAATTAGCCAATTTAGTCTTTCTTGGATGAGTCTAACCTACGTAGAAGAAGAGAAAGAGAAGAAGAAGTAAAAGAAGGAGGAGGAGGAGAAGGAGAAGGAAGAGGAGAAGAAGAAGAAAAGAAGAAGGAGAAGGAGAAGGAGGAAGAAGGAGGAAGAAGAAGGAAAGGAGCAGCTCCTTCTCCTTATCCTCCTCCTTCTTCTCCTTCCTCTTATCCTCCTCCTTCTCTTCTTCTTCTTCTCTTCTTCTTCTTCTTCCTTCCTTTCATTTTTCCTCTTTCTTCTCCTCTTGTCCCCTTCTTTGGGCTAAATTAGCTAAGAATGCCTTTTTGGAGCTAATTATGTTATTTCGAGGATAATTAGCTAAGTATAGGTCATGTTTTATTAAATAGACCATTTTGGAGCTAACTAACCTAATTATGTCATTTAGGTGGAACCCTAGCTAACTGTAGGTCGTTTTGGAGCTAACTTGGGTTAAATAAGTCATTCCGGAGCAAACTATGCTTATTAAGCCATTTTGGATCTAGCTAGGCTAATTATAGGCCATTTAATACCTAAGTTAGGGGGAATAGGTCATCTTGCAGCTACGTAAGCCTTATTATGTCATTTAGGAGAGAACTTAGCTAACTATAGGTCATCTTTTATTAAATAGGTCATTTTGGAGCTAACTAAGCTAATTATGTCATTTTGTAGGATAATTATCCAATTTAGTCTTTCTTGGATGAGTCTAAATCTACGTAGAACAAGAGAAAGAGAAGAAGAAGTAAAAGAAGCAGGAGGAGGAGGAGGAGGAGGAGGAGGAGGAGGAGAAGGAGAAGGAAGAGGAGAAGAAGAAGAAAAGAAGAAGGAGAAGGAGAAGGAGGAAGAAGAAGGAGAAGGAGGTGCTCCTTCTCCTTCTTCTCTTCCTTCTTCTCCTTCTTATCCTTCTCCTTCTCTTCTTCTTCTTCTTCTCTTCTTCTTCTTCTTCCTTCCTTTCATTCTTCCTCTTTCTTCTCCTCTTGTCCCCTTCTTTGGGCTAAATTAGCTAAGAATGCCTTTTTGGAGCTAATTATGTCATTTCGAGGATAATTAGCTAAGTATAGGTCATGTTTTATTAAATACATCATTTTGGAGCTAACTAAGCTAATTATGTCATTTAGGTGGAACCCTAGCTAACTATAGGTCGTTTCGGAGCTAACTTGGGTAAAACAGGTCATTCCGGAGCAAACTATGCTTATTAAACCATTTTGGATCTAGCTAGGCTAATTATAGGCCATTTAATACCTAAGTTAGGGGGAATAGGTCATCTTGCAGCTACGTAAGCCTTATTATGTCATTTAGGAGAGAACTTAGCTAACTATAGGTCATTTTTTTATTAAATAGGTCATTTTGGAGCTAACTAAGCTAATTAAGTCATTTTGTAGGTTAATTAGCCAATTTAGTCTGTCTAGGATGAGTCTAAGCTACGTAGAAGAAGAGAAAGAGAAGAAGAAGTAAAAGAAGGAGGAGGAGGAGCAGGAGGAGGAGAAGGAGAAGGAAGAGGAGAAGAAGAAGAAAAGAAGAAGGAGAAGGAGGAGCTCCTTCTCCTTCTTCTCCTCCTTCTCCTTCTTCTTATCCTCCTCCTTCTCTTCTTCTTCTTCTCTTCTTCTTCTTCTTCCTTCCTTTCATTTTTCCTCTTTCTTCTCCTCTTGTCCCCTTCTTCGGGCTAAATTAGCTAAGAATGCCTTTTTGAGCTAATTATGTCATTTCGAGGATAATTAGCTAAGTATAGGTCATGTTTTATTGAATACACCATTTTGGAGCTAACTAAGCTAATTATGTCATTTAGGTGGAACCCTAGCTAACTATAGGTCGTTTCGGAGCTAACTTGGGTAAAATAGGTCATTCTGGAGCGAACTATGCTTATTAAGCCATTTTGGATCTAGCTAGGCTAATTATTGGCCATTTATTACCTAAGTTGGGGGGAATAGGTCATCTTCCAGCTATGTAAGCCTTATTATGGTATTTAGGAGAGAACTTAGCTAACTATAGGTCATTTTTTATTAAATAGGTCATTTTGGAGCTAACTAAGCTAATTATGTCATTTTGTAGGATAATTAGCCAATTTAGTCTTTCTTGGATGAGTCTAAGCTCCGTAGAAGAAGAAAAAGGGAAGAAAAAGTAAAGGAAGGAGGAGGAGGAGGAGAAGGAGAAGGAAGAGGAGAAGAAGAAGGAAATAAGAAGGAGAAGGAGAAGGATGAAGAAGGAGGAAGAAGAAGGAGAAGGAGGAGCTCCTTCTCCTTCTTCTCCTCCTTCTTCTCCTTCTTCTTATCCTCCTCCTTCTCTTCTTCTTCTTCTTCCTTCCTTTCATTTTTCCTCTTTCTTCTCCTCTTGTCCCCTTCTTCGGGCTAAATTAGCTAAGGATGCCTTTTTGGAGCTAATTATGTCATTTCGAGGATAATTAGCTAAGTATAGGCCATGTTTTATTAAATAGACCATTTTGGAGCTAACTAAGCTAATTATGTCATTTAGGTGGAACCCTAGCTAACTATAGGTCGTTTCGGAGCTAACTTGGGTAAAATAGGTCAATCCGGAGCAATCTATGCTTATTATGTCATTTAGATGGAAGTCTAGATATTTTTTATTAAAACACTAGAAATAACATACCATTATCGTCATCACGGCGGTGAAGCACGGTGGCTCTGGCTTGTTTCACCTGGAGAAGGCTGCCCTGGAGAATGCTCCACTATAGAAGGGTCGTGCAATGCGTTTCGGGAGATATTCTGCACCAAACATCGTTTGCAATGTGTCGTTAGCATGAGGACACTCTTAAGATCACTGCACTGAAATGAAACTCGCCGTCCCCGCCACGTTAATGACTGACATCGACGGAGGGACTTGGCCGCTCTTCTCGCACATAGACTGTACATTTGGTTTCGACAAGTCAAACTTTTTATTTATTAATGAAACGAACATTCAAATGCAAGATTTGAAATAACATGAAGAAGAAACTTACCACGAAGAGCTCGTATATGGCCCTGTTAGACGCATCATTACGTTCCCTCTCCGCCTCCTCCAATGCAGTCGTCCTCTCCTCCAGTTCCCTAATCTCCTTATCCTTCACCGCCATAGCCGCCTGCATTGCCTCTCTCTCTTTCTGAATAGCAGCCTGCAACAGAACTCATTCTTAGCAATGTAATCATATTGGTTCCAACGCACAACATAATGCGGGAAGATAGTTGAGTCCATTAAACTAACCTCGATGGCGAGCTCGACTGGCCATGGACGACGTGTTATCTCCGGACAAGAGCTCGTTTGGCGTTCCTTTATCTACCGGAGAGTGCTAGGACAATGTATAAGGCCGTCTCCAATGGCGATCGAGCCATGGGGCCTCCCGTTGCCAGCTATCATCACCAACTCTGGATCAATAGGCCCCTCGCTCGGGTTAAAGTCCTCCCCTTTCCTCGCCTTCCCGTGATCTTTGTACTTCACGAGATTGTGGTGGGAGGAGATGTTGGTGAAGTTTTCTGGATGCTCGAGGTCAGACTCAGAGAATGCCTTGACCTTCTTGTACGAGGCAGTATGGGCCATCGCATATAGGTCGTACATCTATGGCACCTCTGTCTTATTGTGACACGCCTAAAAGAGAGAGAGAGAGAGGAAAATTGTATTAGTGAAGGGCTCAAGATAGCATTAAGAATGAATTGCATGAGGCATGAAGCAAACCACATACCCAGTTCCCGCCAAATTGGATTAAGTTGACGCTCCCTTGATGGTGTGGACACCAACCATTTTGCCACTCCTCTCCTTGGGGTTGTTGGGTCTGGCCTCCCACGTTTCAGAGCACCACTGATCCACCAAGGCCTCCCAACAATCCATCTTATCCACACACCATCTCGGGGGCACCTAAGTTAATAAAGAGAAATTTGAGCGCGTAAGAACCAAATCAAGGAAACTAACTACAAAGCCTTAATAATATGTAATTACCTTCATGTAATGCTCCTTCTCCATCTTAGCATCACAACACTTCGCCTTGTCAATCCTAATAAGCCGCGTGGCATAGTAGTCTCGAACAGCCTGCACCCGAGGCTCGTGCCGAAAGTTTTGAAGTAGGCGGCGACATTCGGTTTCGATAACCTTTGCCGCATCCTCCTCGTATCCCTCCTCACACCTATAGTAGGTCTACAAACGAGACAACACCGATTAGTACAATAAATAGCTATGGTCGATTTATAATTGTGTGAAGGAGAAATTACCCAAAACTTTCGGATCACCATGTGTGCCCTCGTCTCGCACAGAACACCGTCGATCTCCACCTCCGGCGGGGCTGGGGCACCCAAGTAGTGCTCCCAGGTCATTCCTACCTCTCGCTCCCGACCGGGCAACATAACAAACCCTGGGAAGTTTTTACGGCAAAGCACATCAAGGACGTTGTTGGGCTTGCGGACACCCTTGGCAACAATCCAACCCCTACAGAATGACAAATTAAAGCCAAAACATTAGATATTTGAGAAAACGCGAAGGCAAAAGGTTAAATAAGAGTAAATTAACTTAATTGTCCCCATTTGGCCTAATCGACCACCTCTGCTCGGGGGTCGCCGACACAAGCGGGAGCCCCGAACTACCACGCTGGTAGACGGTAGCCCCCCCACCCAGCTCCTCGTCGCTACCAGCATGGCCACTTAGCTCAGCCCAGGTATCCCACTGGGTCTCTTGGGACGTACCCTCATCCTTGCTTTGCTCCGGAGTCGCCTGGAATGAAGCCTCTAGGACACGAGTCTCGTGGGTGAAGGCTCGTCGACCAGAGGCTCGTCGACCCGAGGCTCGTGAATCGGAGACCGTGTAGCTAGCACCTCAGACGAATCCAGCCTAGAAGTCCTGTGCTCAGGTGAATCAGCTTGGGGTGGTGGCGGAGACCGTGTAGCCTCCACCTCAGAAGGCGTGGCAGCCACCACCCTACCTCTCCCGCGGCCACGTGTACCTTCAGTACAACATAAATACCAACATGAGTAATAAAATGTATATAAATACCAATATGCATACAACATGAGTACAACATAAATACCAACATGAATACAACGTGTACCTTTAGTACCTCTCGGCTTCGCTGGGGGTCAACCTCCTCTCACGGGGGGCGCTCCTTGTAGAGTACAGAGCAACGCTCTCCGAAGAGGCGAGCCAGGAATGGAAGTACCCATCCCATCACCCGCCGACGAAGAAGGAGCCGCGGAGTGCTTTCGACCCTTTCCCACCATCTTTCAACACCTGTCATGACAAAGAGTAAATGAAATTAGTACAACATAAATACCAACATGAGTAATAAAATGTATATAATTTAAGTGTACATCGTCATAAATACCAACATGACTAATAAAAATTGAATACTTAACATGAACTCAAAATTTATATATAGTATAATAGTTGAATACCTGACATGAACTAATAACAATCATGCTCGTCTATATATGCTTCGGGGTCAATAAATGCATCATGATCATCACTATCATCAATAAATGCGTCATCATCATCACTATCACGAAGAACATGTGGAAGGCCACCATTATGTAATCGGTCAAGAAGTGACAGGTCATCCGCAGCAGTAACCTCTTCTTCTTCCAGCTCTTCCTGTTCGGGCTGAGGGGTTAAGACGGACTCACTGTCGCTGTCGACTTCAATGTTCTGGGGTGAAGTAGAGCGGTTCTTGAAACGTTTCTTGGACATACATGTTTGTTGGAAGAATTCTCCTTCATATGTGTCTGGGTTAATGTGAGGTTAGTAATCCTCTTCATTGAGGGTAGGTTGTCTAAAATGTGGTGGCACTTCATAAACGACATCCCAACCTTTGAGATTTGGATCAGTTTGGCAGGCCCACGGTAGATAGAAAACTTGTGTCGCTTGTTGAGCCGTAATATAGACATCGGGCACATCTAAGTGGGTGTTTTGGTTGATTTCGACTAGTCCTATATTTTCATGAGTCCTTCTAGTCTCCCTCGGCTCAAACCAATAACATTTCAAGACTACGATGGTCGGTGGGTTTTCACCATAGAATAGAAGTACATAAATTGCTTCAACTCTTCCATAATACTCAGTGTCTCCTTCGCCGATAGCAGAGACAGAACAATTTGTAGTCTTTAGGTCGGGCATAGATAGCTCTTTGCCAAAGGTACGAAAGTGATACCCGTTGATGTTGTATTTGTCGAATGAACGGACCTTATAGTCAAAACCATTAGCGTCTTGTCTCAACTCGGCGTCCATAGACTCTGCATCAGCCTACAAGTTTAATACGAAAGAATGGATGCATTAGCCGCAAATTAGACCAAGAAATCAAATGGGCCCTTAATGGTAATTAATTACCCTTTGTTTGAACCAAGAGATGAATCCGGGATAGTCGCCTCCATGCTTTGCGAGAAGCTCATACTCTTCGACGGAATCCTTTTCGATGACCGCTCTATCCAAGAATTCAGCGACGTGTCGACTATATCAAATATCCGGGAATAAGAGTAGTTCAAAGAAATTAGAAGTTGCGGAACAATAAATTATCGAGAACTTTCTCGATGTACGACCGCACTTCTGTTAGGTTGGTGAAGATATACAAAGAAATGGTCCGCCATTCTTCGACATCCAACGATTTCCCTTTCGAAGCATCGTATGGTGCGAGCTTACCTTTGAATAGGCTGAGGTTGGATCGAACTTTTTTTGGATCGCCATCATTGTATAGAGGCTTCGGGTTATGCAGATGATGATTTTTGGCTTCGTACTGTGCTGTCACGAAGTTTTCCGCCTCCTCAGTAATGAATGCCTCGGCCATCGATGCTTCAATTCTACGTTTATTTTTACACTTAGCTCGAAGCGTCTTCTGCATCCTCTCAGTTGAGTAGCACCATCGATTTTGAACGGGGCCCCCATTCTTTCCTCGGTCGGGAGATGCAAAATCAAATGTTGCATTGAATTAAAGAAGCCCGGTGGAAAGATCTTTTCTAATTTGCAGATCAACTCCGGTGCCAACTCTTCTATTTAATCTAGCACGCCAGGCGATAGTTCTTTCGCACAAAGAGAACGGAAGAAATAGCTCAGCTCTGCTAGTACTAGCCATCCTCAGGGATAAAGCCACGCAACATCACCGGCATTACCCGCTCAATCCATATGTTCCAATCATGACTCTTGAGCCCAAATATTTTCAATTTCTCAAGACTCGCTCCCCTCTTTAGATTCGCAGCATACCCATGGGGGAACATCAACCGCATTTTCACCCACAATAGCATTTCCCTCATAGCTGGCCTTTCAAGATTGAACCATGCCTTTGGCTTCGCTATGCTTTGCTTTCCTTTTCGTTGTCGCAAGTTTTGCAACGGTCTATCACATAGAGCCTCCAGGTCGATTCTAGCCTTAGGATTATCTTTTGACTTCCCCTCTATGCCGAACAATGTACCAAAAATGGCCTCCGCAATATTCGTTTCAGTGTGCATCACGTCGATGTTGTGTGGGCAAAGGAGGTCTTTGAAGTAAGGCAGATCCCATAAGCATGACTTGTGAGTCCAGGCGCGTTCCGTATTATACCCTTTGAAGTATCCTGGACGCAAAGGATCAGGCTCGAGAGCGTTTAACTGATCAAGGGTCTGTTGGCCTGTCAACGCAGCTGGTGTAGTGTTTTTGACAACTCTACCTTTGATGAAATGCTTCTTGTCTTTTATGAACTTATGGTTAGGATCCAGGAATTGTCTATGCATGTCGAAGAAAGAATACTTGCGACCAGCCTGCAGCCAACGGAACTAAAGAGCTGCCTTGCATGTGGTGCACGGGAACCTTCCATGCACACACCAGCCAGTGGTGTCGGGCGTCGGGGGTCGGGAGTCGGGGGTCGGGGTCGGGGGTCGGGGGTCAATGGTGTCGGGCGTTGGGAGTTGGGGGTCGGGGGTCAGTGGTGTCGGGCGTCGGGGGTCGGGAGTCGGGTGTCAGTGGCATCGGGGGTCGGGGGTCGAGGTTCAGGGGTTGGTGGCATCAGGCGTTGAGGGTTGGTGGCGTCGGGCGTCGGGGGTCGGGAGTCGGGTTTCGGGGGTCGGCGGTCAGTGGTGTCGGGTGTCGGGGGTCGGGAGTCGGGTGTAAGTGGTGTCGGGGGTCGGGGGTCGAGGGTCGGGGGTTGGTGGCGTCGGGCCTCGGGGGTCGTGGACGGGGGGTCAGGGGTCGGGGTCCTTTTCTTTCTTCTTCTCCTCTCTCCTCTTTTTCTTCTTCTTCTTCTTCTTCTTCTTCTTCTTATTTCTCCTCCTCTTCTTCTTCTTCTTCTTCTTCTTCTTCTTCTTCTTTTCTCTCTTCTTCTTCTTCTTCTTCTTCTTCTTCTTCTTCATTATCCTCCTCCTCCTCCTCCTCTGCTAACAGTAACCTAATTAACACTAAACTAATTGTAACCTAATTAACTTGAACTAACAATAACCTAATTAACATTAAACTAATAGTAACCTAATTAACCTAAACTAACATTAACCTAATTAACATTGAAAGTAACCTAAACTAACAGATGCAATGAAATGACAAAAAATAAAAAAATGAAAGAAAATGAACTCACCAGGGAGGAGGTGTGGTGGTGGGGGAGGAGGGTCGCGGGGAGGGGTCGCCGCAGGGAGGGTTGTGGCCGCGGGGAGGGGGTGGCCGCAGGGAGGGGTCGCCGCGGGGAGGGGTGTGGCTGCGAGGAGGGGGTGGCCGCTGGGAGGGGCCGGGGTGGCCGCGGGGAGGGTGTGGCCGCGGGGAGGGGAGCGCCGCGGGGAGGGGGTCGCCCGTGGGAGCGAGGCGGGGCAGCGGCGGGGGCGAGTGACAGTGAGCGCGAGGGGGAGAGAGAGACAGTGTGGGAGGGAGAGAGAGAGACAGTGAGCGCGAGGGGGAGAAGACGACCGTTACACGGTCGGCCCCTTTGCCGTCCGGCCCCCGACGGCAAAGGGCCCAAGGGCAGACGACAAAGGCCGACACATGGAAAAGTTAGCCTTCCGTCGGACACGGCATGCATGGGACCCACCCGTGCTCTTTTCCGTCTGCCCTTGGTCCCTTTGCCGTCCGCTGGCAGACGGCAAAGGGCCGACACATGGCAAATAGTATTTTTGCCATCAGTCAGCCCTTTGCCATCTGCCTTGTGTCAACTGATGGCAAAGAGGTTCTTTGCCATCAGCCAGCAGACGGCAAAGACATGGCTGACGACAAAGAACTGGATTCCAGTAGTGCTATTTAAATTAATGCACCTATATACTTGGTAAAAGCTGGAAGGCTTGGACTTTTAAGCATGGTGTTTTGTTCCATCTTTGCGGCCCTAGTTTCAGCTACCGGTGTTATATTCCATAATTGAGCACTCCTAAAATTCTCGGGGTTGTTATTAGGACCCCTTGATAATTACTTTTAGTTTAAAACTGGTCTCGCAAGGCCCAACTTTGGTACCACATTTTCTTAATAACTAATAAAAAGCATAGGGACCTGCTGGCACCCGCGGATAATTAATGAACCCCCGGGGCAATGAACCTCATGAGTCTTCATCCAAAAAGGGCAGACCGTGGGGCCACCACGGGGAAACTCGAGGTTTGGTTTTACTCGTTGTGTGACCCATCCGGTCATGTCGTGAGAATGAGATACGCGGCTCCTATCGGGTTTGTCGACACGTCGAGCGGCCTTGCTGGACTTGTTTTGCCTTTTACAAAATATCTTGTGCATCGGGATTCCGGTGATGCTTTGGGCTATCTCCGAGTTGAGGTTTTCCACTAAGGAATCCGAGGAGGTCACGAGTTTCATGATCGAGGCTTTCTATGCATCTTGTGGTAATTTGTGATGGAATAGGTTGAGCACCCCTGTAGGGTTAAATATTTTGGAAATCCGTGCCCGTGGTTATGTGGCAAACTTGGAAACTTTGTTTAACATCCGGTTCTAGATAACTTGAAATAAACTTAATTAAAACTAGCCAACTGTGTGCGTAAACGTGATTGTCTCTTCTCGTGAGTTTTGCATCCGTAAGAGTACATGGTGGGGTTATGTTTGACGTAAGTAGGTGTTCAGGATCATTCATTTGATCATTATTAGTTCATGTCCATTATGCGTAGTACACCCCCTTTAATCTTATACTCGTAAGTAAGCCGCCTCAAATAAATGCTTAGACGCTTCTGCAACCTCACCACTTAACCATACCTCAAGCATTAAGCTTTGCTAGTCTTGATACCTTCGAAAATGAGATTGTTGAGTCCGTGTGGCTCACAGATTACTACAACAACAATTGCAGGTACAGGTAAATTAATACTTTTACGTGAGCGATGATTGTTATCTGGAGTTTCTTCTTCTTCTTCCTCGATCTAGGATGTGCCGGCCTGGAATAACAAGGATGGGTGTCATTCTTTTATCGTTTGTTTTTGTTTGTAGTCGGACCATACTCTTTTACATTATGATTGAATATGTTAATGCATTTTTGTGAACTTGTTGTAGCTTGTGGCGAGTGTAAGCGAATTCCGTATTCTCATCTCTTCTGTACATGTACTTTTAACGATATCCATTTTTGCGAAACAACGAGATGCGCTTCTATCCGTGTTGAGGCCCTCGTGTCAAATAAGGATAGGATCACATCTTGGGCATTACACCTGCTCTTTCCTCTCCGGATGACACGTGTTACCCACGTACGAAGCGGTGGAGATAGTGGAGATCATGGTTATCCTATCGTGAGTAGTGGGTGAAATTAGAGCGGTGACGGCAGCAAAATTTAAGTTTGAAAATTTTGAGGATTTTTGTAGCAAAGTCTTCAGCTGACAAAGACTCAGTGAGGACTTTAAACAAGTGTCAATTAGGACACATATGAAAAATTGAGAATAGTTTGGGTTGAGCTTAGCATAGAGGGGAGTCGGGTCCGATCACATTCACTTAGATTAAAATCCAACGTGAAAACTTAGCAATAAGTGAATGTTGTTGAGGACATTGAAAGCTCATATATAGTCAATGAAGAAAATCAAAAAAAATTGGAAGACATGAAAATTTGAAGACTTCGAAAATTTGAAGACTTTGAAAAATTTCAATTTTGAAGAATTTCAAATTGTGGTGGTGGCGTGACCCACCGTATAAGGATGATGATTTCAGGCACCGCGTACAGTTGCCGTAGGGCCCCGATAATCAAATTCTTCATTAGTTTCTTCACACTTAGAGTGTTATGCTTAATTGATTGAAGAAAAATGCTACTTCATGTGTTGTGCATCTAAGTCATCAATTTTCCATATGTGTTATTATGTGTGCATTTTTACAGAATATTCGAATATTCTATGATATTTAGCTCACACCGCAACTTGCAAAATCTTTTCTCATCCAAGGGCTCAGTGAAGATATCTGCTAGCTGGTCTTCAGTCTACACATGGTCGATGATGATGTTGCCCTTGAGTACAGATCACGAAGAAAATGATGACAAATCTGGATGTGCTTGGTCTTTGAGTGTTGTACTTGTTTATAGGCAATCTCGATTGCACTGTCATTGTTGCGGTAGAGGGGCACATTCTTCATGTTGATGTCGTAGTCCTTGAGGGTTTGCTTCATCCACAACAATTGAGCACACCAAGATCCAGCATCAATGTATTCAACTAAGGCAGTGGAGAGTTATACGCAGTTCTGCTTCTTTGAGGACCAGGATACTAAGGATCGTCCGAGGAAATGACATGCTCCTGATGTTGACTTGCGATCCAGATGGTCACCAGCATTATCAGAATCAGAAAATCTAACGAGGTGAAGATTTGAGCCCTTGGGGAACCATAATCCAAGCATTGGTGTGCGAGCTAGATATCGAAGAATATGTTTCACAACCTTATGGTGCGATTCCTTCGGTATTGCTTGGAAATGTGCACACATGCAAACACTAAGCACAATGTGTGGCCTAGATGCACATAGGTACAATAAAAGAGCCAATCATAGAGCAATATACCTGATGATCCAAATCTATACCATTTTCGTCGGAGGAGAGGTGACAGTTGGTAGGCATGGGTATTTTGACGCCTTTGCATTCATTAATCTCGAATTTCTTCAGCACATCCTTGAGGTATTTCTCTTGAGAGATGAAGATGCCATTGCGTTGTTGAGGAATTTGAAGACCTAGGAAGAATTTCAGCTCCCCCATCATAGACATTTGATATTCTTCACCCATCATGTAGGCAAATTCATGAGTGTAACGTTTGTCAGTACAACCGTAGATAATATCGTCCACATATATTTGGCATACAAACAGTTCATTATCATAGGATTTTTGAAAAGAGTGGGATCGAGTGAACTGGGTTTGAAGCCTTTCTTCACAAGGAATTCCTTCAATGTATCATACCACGCCCGAGGGGCTTGCTTGAGGCCATGGAGTGCCTTTTTGAGTGTGAAGACTTTGTCAGGGTGCTTTGGGTCTACAAAACCTTGGGTCTAAGCAACATATACTTCTTCCTCAAGCTTACCATTGAGGAATGAACTTTTCACATCCATTTGATATCGTGTAATATTGTGATGGTTAGCATAAGCGATCAATATACGAATAGCTTCAAGTCTAGCAAGAGGTGCAAAAGTTTCATCAAAGTCAATTCCTTCCACCTGTGTGTAGCCTTTGGCTACAAGTCGTGCCTTGTTCCTCACAACCTGACCATCCTCATCTTTCTTGTTTCGGTAGATCCACTTGGTGCCGATGATATTGTGCTTACGAGGATCAGGTCTTTTGACGAGTTCCCAGATGTCATTTAGCTTGAACTGAAGAAGTTCATCTTGCATGCCTTGAATCCACTCAAGTTCCATGAAGGCTTCATCAACTTTTGAGGGTTCTGTGATGGACACAAAGGAGAAATGCCTACAAAATTTAACTAAATGTGAAGCTTTTGAGCGAGTCAGGGGACCTGGTGCATTGATGTCATCAAGGATTTTGTCAATTTCCACTTCATTTGCAATCCTCGGATGTGTTGGTTGAAGACTTTGGTTGGGCTGAGGAATTTGATGTGGAGCATTTTCCTGAAGTGCACCCACTTGAATTTCCTCATTGTTGGGGACGACTTCTTCAACAAGAGGTTGTTCCTCGGTAGGTATGATATCTTCAGTAGCCTTAAGCTTAATTGGTTCATCACGAGTCAATGTATCTGGCACAAGAGGCAGTTGCTCTCTTTGCGAGCCATTAGTTTCATCGAACCGCACATCTATAGTTTCAACAACCTTGCTGTGATAGGTGTTGAAGAGTCTGTAGGTGTATGAGTCCTTTATGTAACCGAGCATAAAACCCTCATGCGCTTTAGTTGCAAATTTTGAGCTATGGTGAGGATCTCTAATCCAGCATCTTGCACCGAAGACTTTGAAATAACTTACATTGGGTTTCTTGTTAGTGAGGAGTTCATATGAAGTTTTCTTGAGGAATATGTGAAGATATAACCTATTGATTATGTGGCAAGCAGTGTTAATTGCCTCAGGCCAAAAGCGATGAGGAGTCTAATATTCTTCAAGTATAGTCCATGCCATTTCAACCAGAGTCATGTTTTTGTGCTCAATGATGCCATTCTGTTAAGGAGTATAAGGGGCATACAATTCATGAGTAATACCAAGTTCATCAAGATAATCATCAAGGCCAGTATTCTTGAGTTATGTCCCATTGTCACTCCTGATGTGTTTGATCTTGACGCCAAAGTTCGTCGAGTCCCTTGAGGAAAATTGTTTAAAGACTTCCTGCACTTCAGTTTTATACAGAATGATATGCACCCAAGTATAATGAGAATAATCATCAACAATGACAAAGGCATATAGAGATGCTCCGTTGGTTAGAGTAGCCTAATGAGTAGGTCAAAAGAGATCCATGTGAAGCAATTCAAACGGACAAGTAGTAGTCATGATAGTCTTCGAGGGGTGTTTGGATCTGGTCATCTTTCTAGACTCACAAGCCCCAGAGAGATGGTCCTTGAGGAATTAGACAGTCTCAATGCCAATGACATGTTTATTATTCTCTAGTGTGTGCAAATTTCTCATGCCTGCATGACCAAGTCGTCGATGCCATAGACAGCCTTCCGAGGTTTTTGCTAGTAGACACATTGCTGGTTGAGGACCAGTAGAGAAGTCAACAATATACAAGTCTCCTCTCCAAAATCCTTCAAAAACTTTGGATTTGTCAGATTCCATGATGACTACACATCTATATTTTCCAAAGATGACAATCATATCAAGATCACAAAGCATTGAGATTGAGATAAGGTTAAACCCAAGAGATTTGACAAGCATGACTTTGTCCATGTGTCGATCCTTAGAGATAGCCACTTTACCAACTCCCAATACCTAGCTTTTACCTTTGTTAGCGTAGGTGATATGCTTCAGTGGTGATGGAGTCAGTGGGCTATTCATCAATAAGCTTTTATCACTAGTCATGTGATTTGTACATCCACTGTCAAGAACCCACTCTGTGTTCTTGGGTTGATCATCATGCAGATGAATTAGTACTGCTTACCATCTCATATGCTTCAGTTTGAAGAATATGATGTCAATTTCATCAGTCTTGAATTTCATCACAAAAATAAATTTGAGGACATAATGAGGAGGTGCGAAACGATAAATCATTTCATCATGCTTTAGCTTGCGTCCTATCAAGCAATTTCCTCAAGTCTCCACCAAAATTTTCACATGATGACTTTCATGTGGAGACCTGGCCTACAGAAGTGATTAGTTTGATTTCTTCACCACCCAGATCTTAAGGGATGGCAAAGAGTTCATCATCCTGCGAGCACCATATGAGAATGGAGGCATTGAAGCTAATGCACTTCTTTTCATAGTAGGGGTTAGAGTACTCAAATGAATAGGCACACCAATTCTTTGAGGACTTGTGAACATAGTGATTTGTGGACTAGTGCACATATTCATGCCTCTTGTAGTTTCCCTGCATATCAGAAGCATTAGTGCAAGTATGAGCATAGTTTTGACCATTTGAGGAATTTGCTCCTCGTGAATACTTTGGTCCACCCTAGGAATTTGATTCGGGGTTCCTTTTCTTCACTGGTGGTGTCATGAGGACATTCATGTGAAGACTTTCCAAGCTGCTTTTGGGAACCATGATTTTCCCCAGGGGTGGTCAATTCCTACAGTTAGTTCCAACATATCAAACAAATACTTCACCAGCTTGATTTTTGAACAATTTATAGTTGGAGTCAAATGACTCATCTGAGGAATAAGACATATCATATGCAAGTCCTATTAGAGTGGATGGATCAATGGGAGGTCCTTTTGCGGCAATCCATGAGGTTTTGGGGTACTTCTTAGGTTTCCAATATGACCTATCAATATCGAGTTTCCTCTCAAAGGAAATGCCCTCTTTCCTCGGGTCCCTATTCAAAATTTGCTTTTTGAGTACATCGCAAAGGGTTTGATGCCCTTTGAGACTTTTGTATATGCCTATCACATACAATTCCTTCAATCCTGTATTTTCGTCAGTAGAATTTGTGGTTTCCTCAAGTGAATAATTTGATACCATAGGAAAATTTGAAGATTCTTTAGCGATAGAAGCATTTGAGGTTTCAGGTCAAGAATTAGCAGTTTCACGTTTGATGCATTTCAGACATGGTGGAATGAATTCCTCCTAAGTGGTACTGATCCACTGAGCAAGTAGTGAATCATTTTCCATTCGAATATGATCACACGACATTTTCAACTTCTCAAGATCTAGCTTGCTTTGAAGAAATTCATAGGAAATCTTCTCATGATCAGCCAAGAGTGTACCATAACATTCTTGAAGACTATCAAATCTAGACTAAAGACTTTGAGCATCTTTAGTGAGGATTTTGAGTACGATTCATTTCATTATTCAACAGATCATCGGTTTTGTCTAACAGTTTCTGAAGCTTTTCAATACCACTTTGTTGCTTTGTGGCAATGTTGGCAATTTTATGTTAACTAGGTTTTTGATAATCATCTGGTTCACAGTTACTAGAATCAGAAGAGGGTGTCTGGCTTGGTACCTTTGAACCTTTTGCCATGAAGCAATAGGTGGGAGCGAAGTCATCATCACAGTCATCATAGTGACTTGCTGAAGAATGTGGTAGCGAGTGCCAGACTTGCCACACCAAACTCTGACTCCACTTCTGAACCTTCCTCTTCCTCACATTCCTCAGATTCTTCTTCAGAATCCAATTCCTTTCCAATGAGTGCCCGAGCCTTTCTGAAACTCTTCTTCTTGTGCAATGAGGACTTTGAAGATGAAGACTTTGAGGATTTCTTCTTTTTCTTCGAGTCATCAGAACTTTCATCCTTGTACTTCTTCTTCCTTGATTCCTTCACCCAGCGAGGTCAATCAACAATGTAGTGACCAGATTTCTTGCATTTATGGCAGATTCTTTTTTGTAGTCCTGAGGTGAAGATTCTGATTTCCTCACATCTCGTCTTGAAGACTATCCGAACTGGCCACACTTTGTGAACTTCTGGAATTTTCTCACGAGCATAGGAAGTTACTGACCAAGTTCTTTAGGATCACCAAGACAGCAGTCAGATTTTTCTTCTTCAGTTGAGGAAACGGCCTTTGCCTTCAGCGCACGAGGTCTTGAGTAGCTTGGTCCATAAAGGTCTGTCTTCTCTTCATGTTGGCATTCACGAGTATTGAGTCTCTCAAGTATATTAGTAGGATCAATCATCTTGTAGTCTCTTCGTTCTTGGATCATCGGAACTAGTGTGTCTAATGATGGATCAAGAGATCGGAGAAGTTTCTTCACGACTTCATGGTCTGTGATGTGTGTGGCTCCAAGAGCCTTAAGCTCATTGGAGATGCCAGTAAGGTGATGAAAGGTATCTTGGTAGCTCTCATTATTCAGTCTCTTGAAGTGGTTGAAGAGACTGCATAGAACTTCAACTCGAGAGTCACGCTGTGTGGACACTCCCGCATTGGCTTTGGACAACCTCTCCTAGATAAGCGTCGCAGAGCCCAAAGCACTCACTCTGCCATACTGACCTTTGTTCAGATGGCCACAGATGATATTCTTCGCCTGCGAGTCGAGTTGCCTGAATTTCTTCACATCAGCGGCAGTGATAGTTTATGTGACAGACGGAACACCATTTTCCACAATGTATCTAAGATTGCTTGAAGATGCATTTGCATCTTGTTCTTCGAGTAGAGGAAATCCTTTCCTTCAAAGGTAGGACAACCTGCAGTAACCTTGATCATACCTGCGGTCAACATAACTAAATCTCCAGGCGGTTAAACCAAAATCATATAAAACAAGGGAGTACCTTGCTCTGATACCAATTGAAAGTGCGTTTTATCGATTAGAGGGGGTGAATAGGCGATTTTTACAAAGTCATCACTGAGCAAATTCCTAGTGAGGAAAGTCCTCAGTCATGAACTCAGTGTAGCGGAAATAGTACTAAGACAAATATGTAAAAGCGACTATAGCAAAGTACTTAGAGTGAATTGATAGGTTCGGTTTGCATAGGTCACGTATACAGGATGAGCCGGTGAAGAATAACTCAGGTGAAGAATTTGAGGTGCGGAATTAGGAGAAAGTCTTGAGTGAAATTCTTCAAACAGTACAGTTGAAAGTCTTCTACATGCAATTGAGGAAATGAGAAGAGTTCAAGAAATACAACCAGTAGCAATATGAAGATAGTGGTTGATGACCCAGTTCCAACTGTTGTCACAGTTGTACGTCTGGTTTGGAGCGGCTTGGTATTGAAACCAAAAGACACACAGTCCCGGGACACACAGTCCCTACCGTATTCTCCTTGAGCTAAGGACACATAGTCCTTGCCCAACGCTCGTGGTAAGACTTCAGGGCAGACTTCCAAACCCTAACAAAACTCGGTCACCCGGCTATCCACAATTGAATGCTGGATGCTCTCGATCATGATGCCTAACCGTCTGGAGGATGCAGAGTCCTCAAAGGTAACAAGCATTGGTCCCACATAGGAACAATCTCTTCAGTGATGCTCAATCACTTTGGGTTTTGGGTTTTGTTTGGGTGTTTGGGGTTTTTCCTCACTTGATGATTTCCGCTCAAAGTGTTGGGGAACGTTGCATGGGAAACAAAAAATTTCCTACGCACACGAAGACCTATCATGGTGATGTCCAGCTATGAGAGGAGATTTGGATCTACGTACCCTTGTAGATCGCACATCAGGAAGCGTTAAGAAACGCGGTTGATGTAGTGGAACATCTTCACATCCCTCGATCAGCCCCACGAACCGTCCCACAAACCGTCCTGCGATCCGTCCCACGATCCGTTCTGATATAGTGCCGAATGGACGGCACCTCCGTGTTCAGCACACGTACAACTCGATGATGATCTCGGCCTTCTTGATCCAGCAAGCAAGACGGAGAAATAAATGAGTTCTCCGGCAGTGTGACGGCGCTCCGGTGGTGGTGACGATCTACTCCTGCAGGGCTTCGCCCGAGCTCCGCAGAAATATGATCTAGAGGAAGAACTATGGTGTCTAGATCTGAGTTGCACGTGGAAAAAGTTGTCTCAAATCAGCCCTAAATGACCACTATATATAGGAGTGAGGGGGAGGAGGCTTTCCTTGAGGGCCAATCCCTCAAGGGTGCGCCGGCTAGGGGGGAGGAGGAGTCCTACACCAATCCTAGTCCAACTAGGATTGGAAAGTGGAGTCCTTCCCTTGCTTCCCACCTTTCTTTTTTTCTTTCTTTTCTTTGGTTTTTTATCCTTGGCGCATATGCCCTCTTGGGCTATTCCACCAGCCCACTAAGGGCTGGTGCGCCACCCCTAGGGCCTTTGGGCTTCCCCCAGGAGGGTTGCCCCCCTCCCGGTGAACTTCCGGAACCCATTCGTCACTCCCGGTACATTCCTGGTAATGCCCAAAAATCTTCCGGTAACCAAATGAAGTCATACTATATATCAATCTTCGTCTTCGGACCATTCCGGAAACCCTCGTGTCGTCTGTGATCTCATCCGGGACTCGAAACAACATTCGGTAACCACACATATAACTCAACTATACTTAAACATCATCGAACCTTAAGTGTGCAGACCCTGCGGGTTCGAGAACTATGTAGACATGCCCCGAGGTATTCCTCGGTCAATATCCAATAGCGGGACCTGGATGCCCATATTGGATCCTACATATTCTCCGAAGATCTTTATCGGTTGAACCTCAGTGTCAACGATTCATATAATCCCGTATGTCATTCCCTTTGTCCTTCGGTATGTTACTTGCCTGAGATTCGAGCATCGGTATCCGCATACCTATTTCAATCTCGTTACGGGAAAGTCACTTTACTCGTTCCATAATACAAGATCCCGTGACTTACACTTAGTCACATTGCTTCAAAGGCTTGTGTGTGATGTTGTATTACCGAGTGGGCCCCTAGATACCTCTCCGTCACACGGAGTGACAAATCCCAGTCTTGATCCATACTAACTCAACAGACACCTTTGGAGATACCTGTAGAGTACCTTTATAGTCACCCAGTCACGTTGTGAGGTTTGATACACACAAGGTATTCCTCCGGTGCTAGTGAGTTATATGATCTCATGGTCATAGGAATAAATACTTGACACGCAGAAAACAATAGCAATAAAATGACACAATCAATATGCTACGTATATAATTTGGGTCTTGTCCATCACATGATTCTCCTAATGATGTGATCCTGTTATCAAGTGACAATACTTGCCTATGGCCAGGAAACCTTGACCATCTTTGATCAAGGAACTAGTCAACTAGAGGCTCACTAGGGACAGTCCGTTGTCTATGTATCCACACATGTATTTGAGTTTCCAATCAATACAATTCTAGGATGGATAATAAACGATTATTATGAACAAGGAAATATAATAATAACTAATTTATTATTGCCTCTAGGTCATATTTCCAATAATCTCCCACTTGCACTAGAGTCAATAATCTAGTTCACATCACCATGTGATTTTAACGAATCTGTCAGGGGGATAACCCCGGGGTAGGCGCAACGAGCGTGCTCCTTTACCTTTCAGCCCAAAAGGAATGAGCAAACCAATTCTACAAGGCCCAAGTCCCCTGGTAGGCGAGGAAGCACCTGCCGGCTCGGGGGGCGAGGCGGGCAATTCTCTGGCCGGCCAGGAAGCACCCGCCGGCTAGTGGCGAGACGGCTACCTCCCCCTGGCCGTCTAGGCCAAGCCAAACAGCTAGGGACGAGGCGGCCGTGCCCAGGCCGGCTAGTCGAGTAGGCTAGCCGGCTCGGGATCTCAAGTCACGTCAAATTAAAGGTGGCTACGCGTCAGCAAAGGTACATGATTGGAATGCACGGCGGGTACCAGCGTCAGCGGCCACGCCGCTGACCTCCCCCGGCTCTGATCCATCACCCTGCATAGTGTCGGCCCGTCAAACTCCCACTCCCTTACTGCACTCGGCGTGGGAACAGTGGAGGCGGCCGTACTGCCTGCCCATGATGAATCTCGCATGATGACGCTGGACATACCATACATGTCATGCGTCAACCTTACGCGAGAGCCTCATTGGCTAGCTGGCGGGTTCCATAGCCAGATGGGACCTCGCAGCCGGCGGGCCCCTCAAGCGACAAGACAAGACCCCCGTATGCCCCCTGGCCAGCCGGGTCCCACTCTTATACCCGTTGTCCATATTGTAGGCTGGTGGGTTCGTCTATAAAACCCCCCGGCCCCCTCCATGCAGAGGGTCGTTCAACTTATCACACACATCAACCCCATAGGAAAGGGAGAGATGAGCCAACTGCTCCTTCCTCCTACGCAATACAGCTCCAGGGAGCACTTTGTAGTCCCATTCATACATCATACACTCCGGCAGGACTAGGTGTATTATCTCTACGGAGAGCCCTTAACCTGGGTACATCGTACATTCCATGCTTGTACCAACCTTGCCCCCAGCGCCCTTCGGTGCCACTTCGAATCCTACCATCTTTAGTCTACCCATGGCTTATGTTGTGAGTATTCACCAACATCTGGCGCCCACCGTGGGGCCGATCGCGACATCGGCTAGCTTTACGCGCTGGGCGGGGCCCCGCACCTACGCCACCGGATGCATCGCGTCCAGACCGATCTGCATGACCGTGGAGCATGCCTTCAATGAGGCAACACCGATGATGACCGATGTCCCTGTCCGCCATGCGGATTCGGATGGGGAGTCCGATGACGAGGCGCCTCCCAGCATCTTCGTTGCAGCTATGGAAAACCTCAGCGTTCTCTTTAGCGGCCTGCGCCTCAATGATTGTCCTCACTACTTTGGCGAGGACTTCGATATCGAGGCATTGTGCGCCAGCTTCAGTAGGCTCTCTATCGCTGAAACGCCTACACACGACGTGTACCCAAGCAATGTACTCATCTTCGAGGGTCCTTCGCCGTCTGTGGGGTTCTTCACCCCGTACCATGTCGCCACCGTCTCCAACGTCGTGGAGGTGATGGTCGTCGGCGCTGGCACCATCACGGCTCATGGCATGGTGTCAGCATACGCTGGTGAGCCTGTTGTTGCCACCGCTGACACTCTTCAGGCTGCGCTTACCGGCTTGAAGAGGCCCATCACTGCCTCCACAAACCCTAATGACACGCGGGCCTCGCTGGAGGAGGATCGCAGACAGATCTTGGAGGAGGGCATCGCCATTGCTTAGACGAAATGCCGGATGGAGGCCACGCAGCGCGAGTATAACTCCGCATACGGACTCACTCCGGTTTCCGAGGCCCCTAGTCGGCTTGGCTTGGTCCGCGGCCGCGGCCGGGTCATCACTGAGATTCTAGGAGGCAAGCAGCCCATCTACGAGACTCCTGCAGCCAACATGCGAGCGGCCTAGGCGGCCATGGCAGAAATGCCAAGTTTGGAGGGCGAGGAGCGCGCCTTCCACGAGAAGCGGGTCAAGGATCTCCTTGATGCCGCCAATGAGCAGCAGACACGGCTTGACCCCGGTCAAGCCCAATCGAAGTCTCCGGGACCCAACCCCGTAGTACGTCGCAACCCCAGCGGTCATCATCACCCTGAAGGATCTTCTTCGCATCGCACTTCCGACTGGAAGGGCGAGGGCAGCCACGACAGGCGCTCCCAGCGCCACAGCGAGCATACTTCGAGCCGGCGCCGTGGAGATGATGAGAGCGACTCGGTGTATGAGGTTCCTCATTCGGGGAGGACCCATGCCACCGGTTCGCAAGGTGCCCTTCTGATTGCGGCATGGATCGGTGCTGGCATTCCCCAGGGCGACCATGACGCCTGCAGGCGTCTCAATGCCCTCGCACAGTCAACTCTTCTGGAGGAGGACGGTCCCATCGGTCCAGCCTGCTTCGGCCCCCGGATCCAAGGGGATCCGTTTCCCCGAGGCTTCACCCTCCCTCGGGATACTCCCAAGTACAATGGCACCGCCAAGCCAGAGGACTGGCTGATCGACTACACTACCGCCGTTGGCATTGCCAGGGGAAACAAGCGAGTAGCAGTCCGCTACGTGCCACTCATGCTGGCTCGCTTGGCTCGGACATGGCTTAAGAGCCTTCCAGCCGGCAGCGTCAACTCATAGGTTGACTTTGAGGAGGCGTTCATCCGCAACTTCACTGGCAACTACAAACGCCCTGGCCGGCCTCGCGAGCTGGCCATGTCCGTCCAAAGGCCTGACGAACCCCTTCGCGACTATGTCACGCGCTAGACAGAGCTCTGCAACTCCTGCGAGGGAGTGCGTGAGGTACAAGCCATCCAGTACTTCATCGACGGCTGCCGAGACTGCACTCTTCTCAAGCACAAGCTCATGTGCTCCGAGCCCACCTCTCTGGCGGTGCTCATGGCCAAGGCGGATAAGTACGCCACGGCCGACTCCGCGATGCGGGTCAAGGTGACCGCCTCCGACAAGGCTGTCCCCACGCCGGCTACTCCTAAGCCGGCTGGAGACAATCGAGGTGGCGAGAACAACAACATGCGCAAGGCGGATCAACTAGATTCGCGCTCCAGCATCAAGTTGGTAGCCAATGTGGAGGGTGAGGCGCCGGCTACTCAGGCCGGCTGCCAACGAAGGCGGCCCAACAAAGGCAACTGGCAGCCCAAGCAGACCTTCGAGTAGATGTTTGACGCGCCCTGCAAAATGCATTTTGGGGCATAGCCCTCTACCCACACCCTTCGACAGTGCAGCTTTGCACAATGGTTGTCACAAGGGGAGGGCTTGCCGGCTGCCCCAGGTGCACAGGTTGCGCCTCAAGCCCCGTCTCCCGGTCCCGCTCCGGCTCCACCACCGCCGCCTCGCGACGACGGCCGCCTCCACGACGACTACTCCCACCAAGACGGATCATTTGTCGTACTCACCAGTGAAGGCGACGACAAGCATAGCCTGTGCCAACGACGACGTGAGGAGCCCCGGTCCCCCCGGTTCCCCAATACATGAACTGGTCTGAAAAGCCCATCACATGGAGCCGGGTCGACCATCCAGCGGTGATTCCCAACCTGGGCTCATACGCGCTCGTCCTCGACCCTACCTTCGCCTCCCACAGGATCACCTGCCGGTTCTCCCGAGTGTTGGTCGATGGCGGCAGCAGCATCAACATCCTCTACCTCGACACCCTCCTCAAGCTCGGACTCAAGGAGACGGAAGTCTTACCGACCAACACCGTCTTCCACGGCATCGTGCCGGGACAGTCCTGCTCGCCGATCGGCAAAATCCAGCTGGACGTCCTCTTCAGCGACAAGGCTCACTTCTGCCGCGAGTCTATGTGGTTCGAGGTGGTGGACCTCAGCAGCCCGTATCACGCGCTGCTGGGTAGACTGGCTGTGGCCAAGTTGATGGCTATCCCCCACTACGCCTACCTGAAGATGAAGATGCCGGGTCCAAAGGGCATCATCACCATTGCTGACGACTACAAGTAGTCGCTCGAGTGTGCACAGGACAGCAGCCGCCTGGTGATTGCTGAGGAGAGGAGGCAGATTGACCGGCTCATGGCTCAGTCTACCGAGCAGCCGACGATCCCTTCTCCTCCATCCCAGTCGGCCGGCGAAGGCTCCTTCAAGACGGTAAAGAAACCAAGCAGGTGCCACTCGACCCTGCAAACCCCAAGCAGTGCGTCACCATCGGGGCTGGCCTCAGCCCCAAATAGGAAGGCGAGCTCGTCGACTTCCTCCATGAGAATCGGGACATCTTTGCATGGTCCCCCAAAGACATGCCGGGTGTTCCATGGAAGTACGCCGATCACAAACTTCACGTGCGACCAGATGCAAAGCCGGTGAAACAACCTTTGTGCCACTTCGCCGAGGGGAAGCGCCACACAATTGGAGAAGAGATTACCTGGCTCCTTGCAGCCGGCTTCATCATGGAGGTTTCCACCCGAACTGGTGAGCCAATCCAGTCCTGGTGCTGAAGAAAAACAACACCTGGCGAATGTGTATCGACTACACAAGCCTGAAAAAGGCATGCCCGAAAGACCCTTTCGTGTTGCCTCAGATAGATCAAGTGATCGACTCCACTGTCAGCTACGAAATGATGTCGTTTCTGGATGCTAATTCAGGCTAACATCAGATCAAGGTGGATCCAGCTGATCGCCTGAAGACCTTCTTCATCATGCCCTTCGGGGCCTACTTATACACCACCATGACGTTCGGTGTGAAGAATGATAGTGCGACATTCCAACGATGCATGCAGATTGGCAGGAACATCGACGTCTATGTGCATGACATCGTCGTCAAGACCAAGCAGCACTTCAGCCTCCTCGACGACTTGCGGGAGACGTTCGCCAACCTGCGCGAGTACAAAGATCTGGCTCAATCTGGAGAAGTGCGTCTTTGGGGTTCCAGACTGCAAGCTATTGGGGTTCTTTGTGTCCGCTCGTAGCATCGAGGCGAACCCCGAGAAGATTAGCACCATCGAGCGGATGGTGAAGCCAGCTCGAATCCTAGGCGTCCAAAAATTCGCCGGCTGCCTGGCGTCCCTTAGCCGGTTCGTCAGCCGGCTCGGCGAGAAGGCCCTTCCACTCTACCAGCTCATGAAGAAGACGACGAAGTTCGAGTATAACGACCAGGCGGACGAAGCCTTCTATGACCTCAAGCGGGTCATCTCGAGCCTGCCAATCTTGGTAGCGCCAGCTAAAAGGGAACCCATTCTCATATACATTGCAGCGACCACTCGCGTGGTTAGTGTAGTGTTGGTAGTTGATCGCAAGGAGGAGGGCAAGGTATTGTTACTGCAACGCCCTATCTAGTACCTCAACGAGGTCTTGTCCGCCTCCAAGAAAAACACCCCCACTACCAAAATATGTGTTATGGTGTATATCTTGCCGCAAAGAAGTTGAAGCAATACTTCCAAGAGCATGCCATCACTGTGGTGAGCACTGCTCCACTTTCAGAAATCATGGGCAACGATGATGCGACTGACAGGATTGCCAAGTGATCCATCTCCATGGCTGACCACGACATCCGCTATGAGCCTTGCACTACCATCAAGTCTCAGGTTGTGGCCAACTTCCTTGTCGACTAGGCTAAAACCCAGTTTGAGCCGCCACCTCCAGACTCCACTCATTGGCGGATGCACTTCGACGGCTCAAAGATGCAATCTGGTCTGGGAGCCGGCATTGTCTTGACATCTCTGAAAGAAGACCAGCTCAAGTACGCTCTCCAGATCCACTTCGCTGCCTCCAACAACATCGCCGAGTACGAAGCACTCGCTCACGGCCTCCGTCTCGCCAAGGAGATCGGCATCCGGTGGCTCCTCTGCTTCGGCGACTCAAACCTCGTGGTGCAGCAAGTTTCTAGCAAATGGGACGCCAGGGACGCCAACTAGGCAAGCTACCGCTTCCGCATCCAACAGCTCAGCGGCCCTTTCGAGGGTTGCGAGTTTCACCATGTTCCCAGGGCGGACAACGAGGCGGCTGATACATTGGCCAAGATTGGCTCCACGAGACAGGACATCCCAGCCGGCATCTCCCTCGAGAAGCTGCACATGCCGTCTATCAGGCCATCTCCAGAGTCGGCATCAATTTCGTGCCGGCTGATTCCTTGGTGCAAGCGCCGTCGGCTGCGCCAGCTGCACCGGATACAGCTCCTGTGCCGGATGCACTGGTTCTGCCGACTCCAATTGCGGCACCGACAACAACCACTTTGCCGGCTACGATTACTTCGCTGGCTATAACAACAAATCCGGCTCTGCCAGGCCTCGAATCCTGTCGTCTCGACACCCAGTGGGTGGATGTCATGGAGGTAGACGGCGAGCCGGCTGCCACGATGGCATCAGAGACAGAGTGTCTCGAGCTCACGGCTGCTTCATCAAGCGCGGGGGCTGTAGAAGCCCCCGACACTCAGGTCGAGACGGAACCAGCCCTTGTGTCGGCTCCATGATGGGCTCAACCCATCCTGGCCTTCCTTCTTTGCGGTGACCTTTCTCAAGAGGAGGCGGAGGCGAGGTAGATGCAGCGTCGATCTGCAACCTACGCCATCATCAATCGCGAGCTGATTCGGCGTAGCGTGGCTGGCGTGTTCCAGCACTGCGTTGAATCAGAAAAGGGACATGAGATCCTCACAGACATTCACTAGGGGGAGTGCGGGCATCATGCCGCCTCAAGAACCCAGGTGGCCAAGGCATTCCGCCATGGATTCTATTGGCCCACGGCCCTCGAGGAGGCCGTGGACATGGTCAACAAATGCGAGGGCTGCCAACGCTTTGGCGCGTAGAGCCACATGCCTCCTTCGACCCTCAAAACCATCCCTTTGTCATGGCCTTTCGCCGTTTGGGGGTTGACCATGGTGGGGCCGTTCAAGACGGCTCGCTGTGGCATGACCCACCTCTTGGTGGCCATCGATAAATTCACCAAATGGATCGAGGCTAGACCCATCAAGAAGCTTGACGGCCACACGGCTGTCAGGTTCATCACGGACATCTCTCTCCGATACGGCGTCCCGCACAGCATCATCACCGACAACGGCACCAACTTCGCCAAGGGTGCTTTGGCGCTCTACTGCCCCAAGGTAGGCATACGGCTCGACTTGGCTTCAATCACTACTGAAATTCAGAAATTTGCCGTCTGCCATGGCAGACGAAAAAGGGGGGAACCACGGACGGCAAAGGCTTTGCCGTCGGTCAACAGGCAGCAAAGTAGACGGTAAAAAAAAATCCGGTGAAGAGGTTCTTTGCCGTCTGCTTTTTTAAAGCGGACGGCAAAGAATCTTTGCCATGAGGGGGCAGACGGGAAATTAAATGGGACGGCACATACCGCAACGGCCCCGTTAAGTGTTAACGGCAGGCCTCCTCTCTTTGTCGTCTGCCATCCCCCCCTTTGCCATGTGGGGGCTGACGGCAAAGGGGGGAACCAGCCCCCTCTCTCTCCCCTCTTTGCCGTTTGCCATCCCCCCTTTGCCATGTGGGGGCAGACGGCAAAAAGAGGGGAGAGAGAGGGGGCTGATTCCCCCCTTTGCCATGTGGGGGCTAACGGCAAACGGGGGAACCAGCCCCCTGTCTCTCCCCTCTTTGTCGTCTGCCATCCCCCCTTTGCCATGTGGGGGCAGACGGCAAAGAGGGGAGAGAGAGGGTTGATTCCCCCCTTTGCCATGTAGTGGCGGACGGCAAAGGAGGGCACCAGCCCCTTTTTAATTTATTTTTTATTATATCCAGCAATTTTAACAATAATCAGTATATATATATATATCTGACATAAATAAATTTCTTTCCGTACTCATAACCATATTATAATAACTCTCATCCATAGTGCATACATATTATGCAAGTTGCATCCATAGCAAACCATATATTACACCAGTTTCATCCACATGCATACAAAGTTTCATATATATCCATATACTACAAGTTTCAATACAAGCCATGGTACAAGAAATCATCTTCAAGCATTCCATCAATATAATCCAAGCTTCCCGTGAAGTGAATGTAATCTGCAAAATGACAAATAAGAAAGTTAGAAGAATAATACTAGATGAAGAAGTGTATATAGGTTATTTCGGAGAGAAATTAGCTAAGTATAGGCCATTTAGGAGCTAACTACGCTAATTATGTCATTTAGGTGGAACCCTAGCTAACTGTATGTCCTTTCGGAGCTAACTTGGGTAAAATAGGTCATTCCGGAGCGAACTATGCCTATTAAGCCATTTTGGATCTAGCTAGGCTAATCAGAAGCCATTTAATACCTAACTTAGGGGGGGGGGAATAGGTCATCTTGCAGCTACGTAAGCCTTATTATGTCATTTAGGAGAGAACATAGCTAACTATAGGTCATTTTTTATTAAATAGGTCATTTTGGAGCTAACTAAGCTAATTATGTCATTTCGTAGGATAATTAGCCAATTTAGCCTTTCTTGGATGAGTCTAAGCTACGTAGAAGAAGAGAAAGAGAAGAAGAAGTAAAATACGGAGGAGGAGGAGGAGGAGGAGGAGAAGGAGAAGGAAGAGGAGAAGAAGACGAAAAGAAGAAGGAGAAGGAGAAGGAGGAAGAAGGAGGAAGAAGAAGGAGAAGGAGGAGCTGCTTCTCCTTCTTCTCCTCCTTCTTCTCCTCCTTCTTCTCCTTCTTCTTATCCTCCTCCTTCTCCTTCTTCTTCTTCTTCTCTTCTTCTTCTTCTTCCTTCCTTCCTTTCATTTTTCCTCTTTCTTCTCCTCTTGGCCCCTTCTTCGGGCTAAATTGGCTAAGAATGCCTTTTTGGAGCTAATTATTTCATTTCGAGGATAATTAGCTAAGTATAGGTCATGTTTTATTAAATAGACCATTTAGGAGCTAACTAAGCTAATTATGTCATTTAGGTGGAACCCTAGCTAACTATAGGTCGTTTCGGAGCTAACTTGGGTAAAATAGGTCATTCCGGAGCAAACTATGCTTATTAAGCCATTTTGGATCTAACTAGGCTAATTATATGCCATTTAATACCTAAGTTAGGGGGAATAGGTCATCTTGGAGCTACATAAGCCTTAGTATGTCATTTATGAGAGAACTTAGCGAACTATAGGTCATTTTTTATTAAATAAGTCATTTTGGAGCTAACTAAGCTAATTATGTCATTTCGTAGGATAGTTAGCAAATATAGCCTTTCTTGGATGAGTCTAAGCTACGTAGAAGAAGAGAAAGAGAAGAAGAAGTAAAAGTAGTAGGAGGAGGAGGAGAAGGAGAAGGAAGAGTAGAAGTAGAAGAAAAGAAGAAGGAGAATGAGAAGGAGGAAAGGAGGAAGAAGAAGGAGAAGGAGGAAAGGTGGAAGAAGAAGGAGAAGGAGGAGCTCCTTCTTCTCCTTCTTCTTATCCTCTTCCTTCTCTTCTTCTTCTTCTTCCTTCCTTGAATTTTTCCTCTTTCTTCTCCTCTTGTCCCCTTCTTCGGGCTAAATTAGCTAAGAATGCCTTTTTGGAGCTAATTATGTCAGTTCGAGGATAATTAGCTAAGTCTAGGTCATGTTTTATTAAATAGACAATTTAGGAGCTAACTAAGCTAATTATGTCATTTAGGTGGAACCCAAGCTAACTATAGGTCGTTTCGGAACTAACTTGGGTAAAATAGGTCATTCTGGAGCAATCTATGCTTATTAAGCCATTTTGGATCTAGCTAGGCTAATTATAGGCCATTTAATACCTAAGTTAGGGGGAATAAGTCATCTTGCAGCTTCGTAAGCCTTATCATGTCATATAGGAGAGAACTTAGCTAACTATAGGTCATTTTTTATTAAATAGGTCATTTTGGAGCTACTAAGCTAATTATGTCATTTCGTAGGATAATTAGCCAATTTAGCCTTTCTTGGATGAGTCTAAGCTACGTAGAAGAAGAGAAAGAGAATAAGAAGTAAAATAAGGAGGAGGAGGAGGAGGAGAAGAAGGAAAAGGAGATCAAGAAGAAAAGAAGAAGGAGAAGGAGAAGGAGGAAGAAGGAGGAGGAAGAAGGAGAAGGAGGAGCTCCTTCTCCTTCTTCTCCATCTTCTTATCCTCCTCCTTCTCCTTATTTTTCTTCTCTTCTTGTTCTTCTTCCTTCCTTTCATTTTTCCTCTTTCTTCTCCTCTTGTCCCCTTCTTCGGGCTAAATTGGCTAAGAATGCCTTTTTGGAGCTAATTATGTCATTTCGAGGATAATTAGCTAAGTATAGGTCATGTTTTATTAAATAGACCATCTAGGAGCTAACTAAGCTAATTATGTCATTTAGGTGGAACCCTAGCTAACTATAGGTCATTTCGGAGCTAACTTGGGTAATATAGGTCATTCCGGAGCAAACTATGCTTATTAAGCCATTTTGGATCTAGCTAGGCTAATTATAGGCCATTTAATACCTAAGTTAGGGGGAATAGGTCATCTTGCAGCTAAGTAAGCCTTATTATGTCATTTAGGAGAGAACTTAGCTAACTATAGGTCATTTTTTATTAAATAGGTCATTTTGGAGCTAACTAAGCTAATTATGTCATTTCGTAGGATAATTAGCCAATTTAGCCTTTCTTGGATGAGTCTAAGTTACGTAGGAGAAGAGAAAGAGAAGAAGAAGTAAAAGAAGGAGGAGGAGGAGGAGGAGAAGGAGAAGGAAGAGGAGAAGAAGAAGAAAAGAAGAAGGAGACGGAGAAGGAGGAAGAAGGAGGAAGAAGAAGGAGAAGGAGGAGCTCCTTCTCCTTCTTCTCCTCCTTCTTCTCCTTCTTCTTATCCTCCTCCTTCTCCTTCTTCTTCTTCTCTTCTTCTTCTTCTTCCTTCCTTTCATTTTTCCTCTTTCTTCTCCTCTTGTCCCCTTCTTCGGGCTAAATTGGCTAAGAAAGCCTTTTTGGAGCTAATTATGTCATTTCAAGGATAATTAGCTAAGTATAGGTCATGTTTTATTAAATAGACCATTTAGGAGCTAACTAAGCTAATTATGTGATTTAGGTGGAACCCTAGCTAACTATAGATCGTTTCGGAGCTAACTTGGGTAAAATAGGTCTTCGAGAGCAAACCATGCTTATTAAGCCACTTTGGATCTAGCTAGGCTAATTATAGGCCATTTAATACCTAAGTTAGGGGGAATAGGTCATCTTGCAGCTACGTAAGCCTTGTTATGTCATTTATGAGAGAACTTAGCTAACTATAGGTCCTTTTTTATTAAATAGGTCATTTTGGAGCTAACTAAGCTAATTATGTCATTTCATAGGATAATTAGCCAATTTAGCCTTTCTTGGATGAGTCTAAGCTACGTAGAAGAAGAGAAACAGAAGAAGAAGTAGAATAAGGAGGAGGAGGAGGAGGAGAAGGAGAAGGAAGAGGAGAAGAAGAAGAAAAGAAGAAGGAGAAGGAGAAGGAGGAAGAAGGAGGAAGAAGAAGGAGAAGAAGGAGCTCCTTCTCCTTCTTCTCCTCCTCCTTCTCCTTCTTCTTATCCTCCTCCTTCTCCTTCTTCTTCTTCTTCTCTTCTTCTTCTTCTTCCTTCCTTTCATTTTTCCTCTTTCTTCTCCTCTTGTCCCCTTCTTCGGGCTAAATTGGCTAAGAATGCCTTTTTGGAGCTAATTATGTCATTTCGAGGATAATTAGCTAAGTATAGGTCATGTTTTATTAAATAGACCATTTAGGATCTAACTAAGCTAATTATGTCATTTAGATGGAACCCTAGCTAACTATAGGTCGTTTCAGAGCTAACTTGGGTAAAATAGGTCATTCCGGAGCAAACTATGCTTATTAAGCCATTTTGGATCTAGCTAGGCTAATTATAGGCCATTTAATACCAAAGTTAGGGGGAATAGGTCATCTTGCAGCTACGTAAGCCTTATTATGTCATTTAGGAGAGAATTAGCGAACTATATGTCATTTTTTATTAAATAGGTCATCTTGCAGCTACGTAAGCCTTATTCTGTCATTTATGTGAGAACTTAGCTAACTATAGGTCATTTTTTATTAAATAGGTCATTTTGGAGCTAACTAAGCGAATTATGTCATTTCGTAGGATAATTAGCCAATTTAGCCATTCTTGGATGAGTCTAAGCTACGTAGAAGAAGAGAAAGAGAAGAAGAAGTAAAATAAGGAGGAGGAGGAGGAGGAGGAGGAGAAGGAGAAGGAAGAGGAGAAGAAGAAGAAGAAAATAAGGAGAAGGCGGAAGATGGAGGAAGAAGAAGGAGAAGGAGGAGCTCCTTCTCCTTCTTCTCCTTCTTCTTATCCTCCTCCTTCTCATTCTTCTTCTTCTCTTCTTCTTCTTCTTCCTTCCTTTCATTTTTGCTCTTTCTTCTCCTCTTGTCCCCTTCTTCGGGCTAAATTGTCTAAGAATGCCTTTTTGGAGCTAATTAAGTCATTTCGAGGATAATTAGCTAAGTATAGGTCATGTTTTATTAAATAGACCATTTAGGAGCTAACTAAGCTAAGTATGTCATTTAGGTGGAACCCTAGCTAACGATAGGTCATTTCGGAGCTAACTTGGGTAAAATAGGTCATTCCGGAGCAAACTACGCTTATTAAGCCATTTTGGATTTAGCTAGGCTAATTATAGGCCATTTGATACCTAAGTTAGGGGGAATAGGTCATCTTGCAGCTACGTAAGCCTTATTATGTCATTTATGAGAGAACTTAGCTAACTATAGATCATTTTTTATTAAATAGGTCCTTTTGGAGCTAACTAAGATAATTTTGTCATTTTGTAGGATAATTAGCCAATTTAGCCTTTCTTGGATGAGTCTAAGCTACGTAGGAAGAAGAAGTAAAAGAAGGAGGAGGAGGAGGACGAGGAGGAGAAGGAGAAGGAAGAGGAGAAGAATAAGAAAAGAAGAAGGAGAAGGAGAAGGAGGAAGAAGGAGGAAGAAGAAGGACAAGGAGGAGCTCCTTCTCCTTCTTCTCCTCCTTCTTCTCCTTCTTCTTATCCTCGTCCTTCTCCTTGTTCTTCTTCTCTTCTTCTTCTTCTTCTTCCTTCCTTTCATTTTTCCTCTGTCTTCTCCTCTGGTCCCCTTCTTCGGGCTAAATTGGCTAAGAATGCCTTTTTGGAGCTAATTATGTCATTTCGAGGATAATTAGCTAAGTATAGGTCATGTTTGATTAAATAGACCATTTAGGAGCTAACTAAGCTAATTATGTCATTTAGGTGGAACCCTAGCTAACTATAGGTCGTTTCGGAGCTAACTTGGGTAAAATAGGTCATTCCGGAGCAAATTATGCTTATTAAGCCATTTTGGATCAAGCTAGGCTAATTATAGGCCATTTAATACCTAAGTTAGGGGGAATAGGTCATCTTGCAACTACGTAAGCCTTATTATGTCATTTACGAGAGAACTTAGCGAACTCTATGCCATTTTTTATTAAATAGGTCATTTTGGAGCTAACTAAGCTAATTATGTCATTTCGTAGGATAATTAGCCAATTTAGCCTTTCTTGGATGAGTCTAAGCTACGTAGAAGAAGAGAAAGACAAGAAAAAGTAAAAGAAGGAGGAGGAGGAGGAGAGGGAGAATGAAGAGGAGAAGAAGAAGAAAAGAAGAAGGAGAAGGAGAAGGAGGAGGAGGAGAAGGAGAAGGAAGAGGAGAAGAAGAAGGAAGAGGAGGAGGAGGAGAAGGAGAAGGAAGAGGAGAATAAGAAAAGAAGAAGGAGAAGAAGGAGGAAGAAGGAGGAACAAGGAGAAGGAGGAGCTCCTTCTCCTTCTTCTCCTGCATCTTCTCCTTCGTCTTATCCTCCTCCTTCTCCTACTTCTTCTTCTCTTCTTCTTCTTCTTCTTCCTTCCTTTCATTTTTCCTCTTTCTTCTCCTCTTGTCCCCTGCTTCGGGCTAAATTTGCTAAGAATGCCTTTTTGGAGCTAATTATTTCATTTTGAGGATAATTAGCTAAGTATAGGTCATGTTTTATTAAATAGATCATTTAGAATCTAACTAAGCTAATTATGTCATTTAGGTGGAACCCTAGCTAACTATAGGTCGTTTTGGAGCTAACTTGGGTAAAATAGGTCATTCCGGAGCAAACTATGCTTGTTAAGCCATTTTGGATCTAGCTAGTCTAATTATACGCCATTTAATACGTAAGTTAGGGGGAATAGGTCATCTTGCAGCTACGTAAGCCTTATTATGTCACTTAGGAGAGAACTTAGCTAACTATAGGTCATTTTTTATTAAATAGGTCATTTTGGAGCTAACTAAGCTAATTATGTCATTTCGTAGGATAATTAGCGAGTATAGCCATTTTGGAGCTAACTATGCTAATTATCTCATTTAGATGGAAGTCTAGCTATTTTTTATTAAAACACCAGAAATAACATTACCATTATCGTCATCACAGCGGTGAAGCACGGTGGCTCTAGCTTGTTTCACGTGGAGAAGGCTCGACTGTACAAGGGTCGCGCGATGCGTTTCGGGAGATATTCTTCACCAAACATCTTTTGGAATGTGTAGTTAGCATGAGGACACTCTTAAGATCACTCCACTGAAATGAAACTCACCGTCCCCGCCATGTTAATGACTGGCATCGACGGAGGGACTTGGCCGCTCTTCTCGCACATAGACTGTACATTTGGTTTCGACAAGTCAAACTTTTTATTTATTAATGGAACGGACATTCAAATGCAAGATTTGAAATAACATGAAGAAGAAACTTACCACGAAGAGCTCGTATATGGCCCTGTTAGACGCATCATTCCGTACCCTCTCCGCCTCCACCAATGCAGTCGTCCTCTCCTCCAGCTCCCTAATTTCCTTATCCTTCTCCGCCATAGGCGCCTACATTGCCTCTCTCTCTTTCTGAATAGCAGCCTGCAACACAACTCATTGTTAGCAATGTAATCATATTGGTTCCAACGCACAACATAATGCGGAAAGATAGTTGAGTCCATTAAACTAACCTGGATGGCGAGCTCGACTGGCCGTGGACGACGTGTTATCTCCGGACAAGAGCTCGTTTGGCGTGCCTTTATCTGCCGGAGAGTGCTAGGACAACGTATAAGGCCGTCTCCAATGGCGATCGAGCCATGGGGCCTCCCGTTGCCAGCTATCATCACCAGCTCTGGATCAATAGGCCCCTCGCTCGGGTTAAAGTCCTCCCCTTTCCTCTCCTTCCCGTGATCTCTGTACTTCACTAGTTTGTGGTGGGAGGAGATGTTGGTGAAGTTTTTTGGATGCTCGAGGTCAGACTCAGAGAATGCCTTGACCTTCTTGTACGAGGCAGTATGGGCCATCGCATACAGGTCGTACATCTGTGGCACCTCCGTCTTATTGTGACGCGCATAAAAGAGAGAGAGAGGAAAATTGTAGTAGTAAAGGGCTCAAGATATCATTAAGAATGAATTGCATGAGGCATGAAGCAAACCACATACCGAGTTCTCGCCAAACTGGATTAAGTTGACGCTCCCTTGATGGTGTGGCACGCCAACCATTTTGCCACACCTCTCCTTGGCGTTGTTGTGGCTGGCCTCCCACGTTTCGGAGCACCACTGATCTACCAAGGCCTCCCAACAATCCATCTTATCCACACACCATTTAGGGGGCACCTAAGTTAATAAAGAGAAATTTGAGTGCATAAGAACCAAATCAAGGAAACTAACTACAAAACCTTAATAATATGTAATTACCTTCATGTAATGCTCCTTCTCCATCTTAGCATCACGGCACTTCGCCTTGTCAATCCTAATACGCCGCGTGGCATAGTAGTCTCGAACAGCCGGCACCCGAGCCTCGTGTCGAAAGTTTTGAAGTAGGCGGCGACATTCGGTTTCGATAACCTTTGTCGCGTCCTCCTCATATCCCTCCTCACACCTGTAGTACGTCTGCAAACGATACAACACCGATTAGTACAATAAATATCTATGGTTGATTTATAATTGTGTGAAGGAGAAATTACCAAGAACTTTCGGATCACCATGTCCGCCCTCGTGTCGCACAAAACACCGTCGATCTCCACCTCCGGCGGGGATGGGGCACCTAAGTAGTGCTCCCAGGTCATTCCTACCTCTCGCTCCCGACCGGGCAACGTAACAAACCCTGGGAAGTTTTTACGGCAAAGCACACCAAGGATGCTGTTGGGTTTCCGAACACCCTTGGCAACAATCCAACGCCTATAGTATGACAAATTAAAGCCAAAACATTAGACATCTGAGAAAATGAGAAGGCAAAAGGTTAAATAAGATTAAATTAACTTACTTGTCCCCATTTGGCCTAATCGACCACCTCTGCTCAGGGGTCACTGGCACGAGCGGGAGCCCCGAACTACCACGCTAGTAGACGCCCCTCACCCAGCTCCTCGTCGCTACCAGCATTGCCACTTGGCTAAGCCCAGGTATCCCACTGGGTCTCTTGGCTAAGTACAACATAAATACCAACGTGAGTAATAAAATGTATATAATTTAAGTGTATCATCGTCATAAATACCAACATGACTAATAAAAATTGAATACCTAACATGAACTCAAAATTTATATATAGTATAATAGTTGAATACCTGAGATGAACTAATAACAATCGTGCTCGTCTATATATGCTTCGGGGTCAATAAATGCATCATGATCATCACTATCATCAATAAATGCATCATCATCATCACTATCACGAAGAACATGTGGAAGGCCATCATTATGTAATCGGTCAAGTAGTGACAGGTCATCCGCAGCAGTAACCTCTTCTTCTTCCAACTTTTCCTGTTCCGACTCAGGGGTTAAGACAGATTCACTGTCATTGTCTACTTCAATGTTCTGGGGTGAAGTAGAGCGGTTCTTCAAACGTTTCTTGGACATACGTGTTTCTTGGAAGAATTCTCCTTCATATGTGTCTGGGGTAATGTGAGGTTCGTAATCCTCTTCATTGAGGGTAGGTGGTCTAAAATGTGGTGGCACTTCATAAACGACATCCCAACCTTTGAGATCTGGATTAGTTTGGCAGGCCCATGGTAGATAGAAAACTTCTGTCGCCTGTTGAGCCATAATATAGACATCAGGAACATCTAAGTGGGTGCTTTGGTTGATTTCGACTAGTCCTATATGTTCATGAGTCCTTCTAGTCTCCCTTGGCTCAAACCAATAACATTTGAAGACTACGACGGTCGGTGGGTTTTCACCATAGAATAGAAGTTCATAAATTTCTTCAACTCTTCCATAATACTCGGTGTCTCCTTCGCCGATAGCAGAGACAGAACTATTTGTAGTCTTCGACGGAATCCTTTTCGATGACCGCTCCATCCGAGGATTCGGCGACGTATCGACTATATCAAATATCCAGGAATAAGAGTAGTTCATAGCAATTAGAAGTTGCGGAACAATAAATTACCGAGAACTTACTCGATGTACGGCCGCACTTCTGTTAGGTTGGTGAAGATATACAAAGAAAGGGTCTGCCATTCTTCGACATCCAACGATTTCCCTTTCGAAGCACCGGATGGTGCGAGCTTACCTTTGAATAGGCTGAGGTTGGATTGAACTTTTTTGGATCGCCATCATTGTACATAGGCTTTGGGTTATGCAAATAATGATTTTTGGCTTCGTAGTGTGTTGTCATGAAGTTTGCCGCCTCCTGAGTAATGAATGCCTCGGCCATCGATGCTTCAATTCTACGTTCATTTTTACACTTAGCTCGAAGCATCTTCTGCATCCTCTCAGTTGAGTAGCACCATCGACTTTGAACGGGCCCCCATTCTTGCCTCGGTCGGGAGATGCAAAATCAAATGTTGCATTGGATTAAATAAGCCCGGTGGAAAGATCTTTTCTAATTTGCACATCATCTCCGGCGCCAACTCTTCCATTTCATCTAGCACGCCAGGCCGTAGTTCTTTCGCACAAAGAGAACGGAAGAAATAGCTTAGCTCTGCCAGTACTAGCCATTCATCCTCAGGGATAAAGCCACGCAACATCACCGGCATTACCCAAATATTTTTAATTTCTCAAGACCCGCTCCCCTCTTTAGATTCGCAGCATACCCATTGGGGAACATCAACCGCATTTTCACCCACAATAGCATTTCCATCATAGCTGGCCTTTCAAGATTGAACCATGCCTTTGGCTTCGCTATGCTTTGATTTCCTTTCCGTTGTCGCAAATTTTGCAACGGTCTATCACATAGAGCCTCCAGGTCGATTCTAGCCTTAGGATTATCTTTTGACTTCCCCTCTATGCCGAACAATGTACCAAAAATGGCCTCCGCAATATTCTTTTCGGTGTGCATCACGTCAATGTTGTGTGGCAAAGGAGGTCTTTGAAGTAAGGCAGATCCCATAAGCATGACTTGTGAGTCCAGGCGTGTTCCGTATTATACCCTTTGAAGTATCCTGGACGCAAAGGATCAGGCTCGAGAGCGTTTAACTGATCAAGGGTCTGTTGGCCTATCAACGCAGCTGGTGCAGTGTTTTTGACAACTCTACCTTTGATGAAATTATTCTTGTCTTTTCAGAACTTATGGTCAGGATCCAGGAATTGTCTATGCATGTCGAAGCAAGAATACTTGCAACCAGCCTGCAGCCAACGGAACTGAAGAGCTGCCTTGCATGTGGTGCACAGGAACCTTCCATGCACACACCAGCCAGCGAATAGCGCAAACGCCGGATAATCATGCGTCGAGTATATGAACCACAAATGCATTTTGAAATTTGTTTTGGTAGCCGCGTCGTAGGTCTTGATCCCATTATCCCAGGCTTCTTGCAACTCGTCCTTAAGCGGCTGCATGTACACATTCATATTCTTCCCCGGATAGTTGGGCCCTGGAATTATCAACGTCAGGAAAATGTTCTTTCTTTTCATAATCTCTCCGGGTGGCAAATTTAGTGCAATGACAAATACAGGCCAACAACTGTATTGTGCTGCCGTCATACCATCATACGCATTGAACCCATCCGTGCTGATGGCAACTCTAGGTTGCCTTGGATCTTCCGATTTATCCTTATGTAATGCATCGAAGTGCCTCCACGCAAAACCATCTGAAGAGTGTACCAGCATCTTGTTCCCATTCGCATCTAGTTCGGTTCTTTTGCCCAATTTGTGCCATGTCATCTGTCTGGCCGTCTCTTCGACCATGAAAACACGTTGAAGTCTTGGTACGATTGGCAGATACCGCAGAACACTAATGGGGATTTTGGTCTAATTCTTCTCACCCATGTCGTTGTCTACCACAATATACCTGGAAGAATTGCAAATGGGGCAATAGTTCAAGGCCGCATACTCAAGCCTAAATAAGGCACATCCATTCTCACAGGCATGTATCTTCTCATAGGGCATCTTAAGTACATGGAGGATTTTCTCTGACTGGTACAGGTTTGCAGGCAGTACATGGCCTTTGGGTAGAAAGCGTCCAAATATCGTCGTCATCGCGTCGTAGCATTCTCTGCCTAGGTTGAATTGAGCCTTCAGAGCCATTACTTGTGCGATGGCATCCATCTGACAAAGCTCAGTCTGCTCCTGGAGAGGACGTTGTGAAGACTCCAACAATTCATAGAAGGCCTTTGCAGATTCCTCCATCTCATCGTCCAAATCCCGAGCATCATCGAAGTCTTGCACCATGTCTTCAATCCCTGTACCATGCTCGTCGGTGCAACGACGAATCACCTTAGCTCTGGCATGTTGGTCAGACTCACCATGAAAAGTCCACACCGTATAATTAGGCGTAAAACCCCACTTCTGCAGGTGTTTACCCATTTCAAACTCTGTCTGCTTTTCCAGTTGTCGCAGTTGGGACAGGGACACCATGTTTTTTGCTGGCCATTTGCAAATGCGGCTCTCACAAACCCCCTGGTTTTTTTAACCATTCATGGGTCATGTCTTTCTGACTAGGGTGACCAGTGTACATCCACGCACGATCACTCATGTTGCGTAGCTACCTATGGGGGCACAAGAAATAAATATATAATTCATCATCTATATTCATACGCTAATCAAGTTTGTCAGTTTTATTACGTCCATGCAACCTACACGCTAATCGGTAAAGATAAGTCCTAATCCCACCCGAGTATGTGTAGATTGGGTTCGTTTTCCCATGCTCTGCTCCAGATGCAACGCAGAATTTCGGCACCACCTCCTCGTTGTTCTCATGATACACGTCTTGGCAATAAGCAGAGAGGATGTGTACCCGCAGAACAATAGGGGAGGCACTGACGAAATTCCGCATCGGATCCGGAGCACAGCATATGGGAAAACAAACCCAATCTACACATACTCGGGTTGTCCATGGATAATGTTGGACAATTCGAAAGGATGGCGGTTATAAATATGCAAAGAAATGCATATTTATAGATGTCGCCCTTTCGAACGGGAGACGCATACTAGTCATGCATACTCATGATTGAAGAAACCTATAGCTAGCAAGTTTCATCGGCACGTAGACCGGGACAGAGCAAATTAAGGGGGTAGGAGGAGAAGTCATTTGTGCTCACCAACAAACGCAAGGGCGGAGCTCGTCCAACGCACGTGGATGTCATCGAACAACTGCACATTGAAATTCACACGATCAACACAAATACGATGTTTTTATAATTAACATAATCGGAAAATATGTGACCTAACTCATAATTTACAAAACTATGACCCCATCGGTTTGTGGAAGGCTGAAAAGCACCTTCTCGTTCAACCGGAGGCAGAAGAGTTGTCGGGGGTCGGGGGTTAGTGGCGTCGGGACTCAGTGCCGTCGAGGGTCGGTGGTGTCGAGTGTCGGTGGCGTCGGGGTTCGGGGGTTAGTGGCGTCGGTGGTCGGGGGTCAATGTCGTCGGGGGTCCAGGGTCAGTGGCGTCAGGGGTCGGTGGTAGGGGGTCAGTGTCGTCGGGGGTCCAGGGTCAGTGGCGTCAGGGGTCGGTGGTCGTGGGACTTTTTGGTCAACAAGAGGCCCAAGAGGTGTCGGAGGTCGGGGGTTGGGGGTCAGTGGCGTCGGGGGCGGCGTTTTCTGCCAGGGTGTCGTCAGGATGTCGTGTCGGGGTTTCGGGCATCATATCAGGGTGTCGAGGTGTCAGGGTGTCATTTTCATCTTCTTCATCTTCTTTTTTTCCTCCTCTTCCTTTTCTTCTTCTTCTTCTTCCTTCCTTCCTTCCTTTTCTTCTTCTTCTTCTTCTTCTTCTTCTTCCTTCTTTTTCATTTCCATCTTCTTCTTCTTATTCTTCTTCTTCTTCCTTCTTTTCCTTTTTCGTCTTCTTTATTCTTCTCCTCTCTCCTCTTTTTCTTCTTCTTCTTTTTATCCTCCTCCTCCTCGTCCTGCTCCTCCTCTTCTTCTTATTCTTCTTCCCTTATCTACTTATTCTTCTTTTATTCTTCATCTTTTTTCTACTTATTTCAATTATGACTATGTAGAATCTAAACCTATCACTAAACCTATCGCTAAACCTATATAGCACTAAACAGCAAAAAAAAATATAACAAAAACAGAATCTACCAATCATTAACTAAAAAAGAATCTACCACTAATTAACAAAATAGAATCTACGTCTAAACTAACAAATAACAAATAACCTAGCACTAATTAACTAAACCTAGGACTAAATCTACTATTTAACTAAAACAACTAACTAAACTACCACTAAATCAAATAACTAAATCTAATTAAATAAAAAAACTCACCTATGGGCGGTGGGCAGCTAGGAAGGAGGGGGCGGGAGGGGAGGCGGCCGGCTGCTGGGAGGGGAGGTGGCCAGCGGGCGGGAGGGGAGGCGGCCGACAAGCGGGAGGGGAGGCGGACGACGGGCGGGGAGGAGGGCGCGGGGAGGAGGGCGTGTGGAGGAGGGGGCGGGAGGGGAGGCGGCCGGCGGGCGAGAGGGGAGGCGGTCTGCGAGGGGAGGGGAGGCGGCCGGCAGGCGGGAGCAGAGGCGGCCGGCGGATGGGGAGGAGGGGTGCCGCGGGCGGGCGCGAGGAGGAGGCCGCGGGGAGGAGGGGGCGGGAGGGGAGGCGGCCGATGGGCGGGGAGGAGGGGTGCCACAGGAGGGGAGGAGTGGGCGGGGGAGGAGGCGACCGGCGGGAGGGGAGGCAGCCGGCGGGCGGGGGACGAACGACTCAGAGAACTGTCGGAGCGGAGGAGACTGGCCAGTGAGAGTGAGAGGGAGAGGGAGACGGCCGTTAGGGGGGGGCTCTCTTTGCCGTCCGCCCCCGATGGCAAAGAGCAGGAGATACGGGGGACGGGGTGGGGAGACGGCCGTTAGGGGGGTGCTCGCTTTGCCATCCACCCCCCCAACGGCAAAGAGAAGGAGGGCAGACAACAAAGGGAGCGCCCGTTATGGGGTGGGAGGGGGTGTGCGGTGGACTCTTTGCCGTCTGCCCTCCTTCTCTTTGCCGTCCGCCAGCAGATGACAAAGACAAGACTTATGGCAAAGAGTATCTTTGCCATCCGTCTGCTCTTTGCTATCAGTTTTCTGGTGACTGACGGAAAATAGGGTCTTTGCCCTCCGCTGGGTGACGGCAAAGAAGGGGCTTACGGCAAATAACTGAATTCCAGTAGTGAAGGGCACACCCACAGTCCAACGGCCAGGTGGAGAGGGCCAACAGCCTAATCCTGTCCGGCATCAAGCCAAGACTGGTGGCACCGCTTCTCAGGTCAGCCGGCTGCTGGATCGAAGAGTTGCCAGCAGTACTGTGGAGTCTCCGCACCACGCCCAACCGGTCAACCGACTTCACCCTATTCTTTCTCGTATACGGGTCCGAGGCTATCATCCCTATGGATGTCGAGTTCGACTCGCCTCGGGTCACCCTGTACACAGAAACGAAGGTGAAGGAGGCAAGAGAAGACGTCGTCGACCTCCTTGAGGAGGCACGTGACCTAGCCTTGAGCCGGACGGCAATTTATCAACAAAATATGAGGTACTACCACAGCAAGAAGATCAAGCCTCTCTCCTTCAGAGAGGGAGACTTGGTGCTGAGAAGAATCCAGCGCACGGCCGGCCAGCACAAGCTCTCATCCCCATGGGAGGGACCCTTCATCATCAGTAGAGCATTGCACAACAATGCATACTACATGATCGATGCCCAGAAGCCAAGGAAGCGCAAGAGGGACGACTCCGGCCAGGAGACGGAACGTCCATGGAACGCGGTGTTGCTTTGCCCGTTTTATTGCTAGAAGGCAAGTAGAAAACAAGGAAAGAGCATGCACATATGTATCTTTCTCCCTCTTCAAGGATTTCTAATAAATGCAATGAAAAGAGCATGCACATATGCTTCTTTTTACATTCATATCTAGAGTTTTCACTCACTCTGTGAGTCCCTTGACCGGCTCTAATAGGCTCGGGGGCTTGCTAGCCGCCCGAACGACTTCCTTATGTTGTAGAAAAACACATAGTGTACATCGGATCGATCCGTGGTCGTCTCGTAACAGCTACAAACCGGCTCCCGGCTGTCCGGCTAGCGAGGCGACGCCAGGTAAGGCCAGATACATGAAAAGTTTGACTATAAAAAGGTTTCCGGCTCGCGTTGGTTTGATCTTTTAACGATCCCATTCTAGACGGCCTCTGCTGGTTTGTGTTTGAGTCTTTAAGTCTTGATGGCTTCGAAAAATCTAAGTCCTATATTCCCAAAGAAAGAAGCCTCGACCCAGTCACAGACCGGCTCCCGGCTGTCGGGCTAGCGGTGTGGATGCTAGAGGGAGTAGAGGGGTTGGAGAAAAAGATATCAAGGAGGAATCAAAAGACGAAGATATAAAACATCACGCATGGCATTAGGAATATAATGCATAATTCATACCTTCAAAAGCATTGGCCCACGACCGAAGTTCATTACACACCCCCAAGTGGGTGGAACTGTTTGACTGACAATTCATTACACACAACCAAAAAAGAACAAGACCGGCTAAGGGGCGGCGGCCTCGTCTGTCGCCCCGACTGCGGCTCTTGAAGTGGTGGCTTCACCATCGCCGGCTGCTCCCGAGGCGGTGGCGTCGTCTCCGCCGTGAGGGCTTTCGGCTCCGTCCTTTGCAGAGTCGGCATCAGCCTCGCCGCTGGAGGCGGCGTCTTCCACCTCACGGGCTGCCTCGTCGGAGCTGTCGTCGGCACCGTAGGGCTGAAGGCCGTGCAGATCCTCAGGGATCACATTGTTGTCTTCGCCTCGCTCCAAGTTGAGCTCATCCCAGGCGGCGTACGAGGCGATGTCGCTGGCCCTCACATGCAGCTCCTCCTCCACGGCCTGCAGCTCCCCCTCCGAGCCGTCGCGCTGAGCGACGAGCTTGCCCAAGTCCAGGTTTCAGTACCAGGACTTGGCCAAGTCCAGGTTTCAGTACCAGCACGTGCGGCCGAAGCGCGCCAGACGTCAAGGCGATCATCGCCAGCCGCCAGCCAGCGGGAGAGCCGGCTCATCGACGCCGGCTCCACGGCAGAGGGCCACAGAGCCTTTATCATTGCCGAGCCTGCGACCTGGAGCCGCTCCACGGACTCACCCAGGGCACGCAGGCGGGCTCAGAGTCCTACGTCGATCTCCTCCACGCTCCAGCCCGCAGAGGTGTCTATCTCCTGCCCGGCAACACGGCGCTCCTCGCGGCTGACCTCGACAGCTCTCTCAGCCGCTTCCCATGTTTGAGGGAAGTAACCTGGGATAGGGGAAGGCGCTGCGAAGAAGAATAAGAAGAGGAGGCGGTGAAGAAGAAAATTCAAGACAAAATAAAGGACTTACGGTCAAAATGGCCGTCAGTCTCGTGGGCATTCTCCACGGCCTAGAGCTCCCGCACCTTGCTCGCTTGAGTGGCGCGGGAGACTTCTTCCTGGAGGGTCGCGGCTGTATCCAGCGCCTTGGCCTGCTACACCTCCCTCTCGATCAGGGATTCCTCCTTCTCCTTCAAGGCCGCGTCCTTGAGCTTCATCTCCTTGAGATGAACCGCCTCGAGACGATCCATGTCGGCAGTATGGGAGTTGTCCTTCTCCTGCAGGGAGGCGCGCAGCTGCTCCTGCTCGGCCTGGCGGGCCGTCTCGAGCTCCTTCTTCTCCGTCTAGAGAAGAGCCAGCTACTGCTGGAGCCGGCCGTCCGCCTCACACAAGGCGTCCCGCTCCGTGACGGCCTCGCCCAGCCGGACCTGAAGTTCGTCAACCTAGCCGTCAGCCGCTGGTTCTGAGCCCGTAGCATGTTCTATGCCTGCACCTGGGCATCATAAAGATACAACGAGCCAAGCAAAGATGAAGCAAAGTAAGATTCGGCCTGGTTAATTCATAACCAGCCCGATTCTCGGGGGCTACACCCAGTGGGTGCGCTAGCGCGCCCCCACTAAAAAAGCAAAGCAAGAGATAAGCTCTAAGAGATTCACCCCGGCCAATGTTTGGCCGGCCCGATTCTCGGGGGCTACACCCAGTGGGTGCGCTGGCGCGCCCCCACTGATTCAAGAAGAAGAAGAAAAAAAAATCAAAAACCAAGACAAAGAGGAGGCAAAGGACGAAGCACTTACCCTGGTGCGCTCCTCCAGACGCTCCAGATCACTGCCCGCCACGCGGGCTGCCTGCTCCACCTTGTACCAGCTGTTGGCAAACAGCGATACCAGCTCCGGGATGCCTTGGAGTATGGTGCCAGCGGGCAGCGTCTGGCGCTCAAGGTTGGCCGCTCGCCAAGCCTTCATAGGAGGTCTCCTGGAGCAGTCGGGCCACGATTGGAGACGACGATGGTGTCGTCTCGAGGCGTCGGTACGGCTCCCAGCTCCATCGACGTCCCATCCGGAACTGTCACCACAGTTGGAGGGGGATTGGCCCCATCCGACGCGTCCATGAGCAACTCTGGCGCATCCATGGCCACTTCCGGCGCGTCTAGGTTTAGCTCCAGCGCGTCGGCCGCCACCTCGGCCTCCGGTGACTCAGGGATCTCCTCGGGGTCCACTGATGTAGAGATGTCCGGCTCGGACGGCCAGGCCTCCTCGGCCCTCCGGGTACGCCTCGGGGCCTCCTCGCTGGCTGGCTCCTCCATGCGATTACGCGTGGAGGGGTCATGTCTAGACTTTGTACGCCTCTCCATAGGCTTCTCGGCCCGACTGGGCCGAGATCGTCCTTCAGCCATCTTCTCCGCCGCCACCTCCCAGCAGCTGACGGATTGTTCCTCAATTTCCTTCTGGGCAGCGTCAGCCACTGCCCAGCCGGGTCACTCAGCGGCGGAGGCAGTGTCTTCGTCTACATCCTCCGCCTCCCTGCCAAGCAGCACTTTTAGGAACATGTCTTCATGAAAATCAAAGCAAAAAGAATAAAAGGGAACCCTTACCCCGCGACGATGGGGACCTGCCTCCTACCGGCACCACCTCGACGCTTCTTAGTGCCGCCTCTTCGTACTCCGGCTGGAGGACTTGTCGCAACTCGCTTGGGAGCCGACCTGGAAGCTGTGGCACCCTTGCATTTCCTCTGGGCCGCCTCACCAAGACCGGCCGTCTCAACCACATGGCGGTGACCATGCGTCAGGGGTGGGCTGGTGACCTCCTCCAGCCCATCAGAGTCTTCCTCGAAGGCTGCATCAGATAAGGAGGGCGATGTCTCATCATCATCCATCCAATCAACAATGAAGGGCTTCAGGTGCTCACCATACGGCTCCGAGCCCTCCGACTCCAGCGTGTCCTCCGAACCTTCGGAGGCGGCAGAGCGCGACTCGATCATGCCCTCGTCCTCGATCTCCGAGGCATCGGACGTTACCACGTCGGGGGCAGGTGGGTTGAGTGCTTGCAGCTTCTCGAACATCTACGCAGCAGAGTTGGCGGCCGGCTAAAAAAGGAGATTGACTACAAGAAAAATAACAAGAGCAGCCTAAACGAGAGTACTTACCATCGGAGGAGGACGGGACCTGTCGTAAGGAGCCAGCCCACACACCCTGTTCCCACCATTGTCCATGTGGGCGGTGGAAATCTGGTTCACACCCCGCGCCACCGTGCTGGCTGTGAAGTTCTTGGTGGAGATCTGGAAAGGATCATACTGGCCGCCCATCTAGCAAACCAGATGGGGCCGCCTCTGCAGGGGCAAGATCCCGCAGGTAGTCATGGTGGTAAGCAGGTCGCGGCCCAGGAGGCCGGGACCCTTCATGCTGTCGAGGTAGGCACCGATTTGCACTACCTCGGGAATCGGCTTCGGATACTTCGCCTGCGAGTTCAACCTCGCCATTGGAGGCTCGATGTCGAATGGAGGCATGTTGAGGGCGTCGTGTGCGGGGCTGGCGTTCTTCACATAGAATAAACCTTTCTGCCACTTCCTGATGGATTCTTGCAGTGGCATTTGGGGGAAGCCAGACTTCGACCGATGGTGCACTAGTGCGGCTCCGCACGGCGTCATCGGGCGAGGACCGTCGAGCTTCTCCAGCTCGGCCTTCTCCATCTTCCTGGATTGCTACTTGAGGAAGAATAAGCTCTGCCAGAGGTCGAGGCGAGGCTCGATCCCCAGAAAGCCCTCGCATAGGACAACGAAGGAAGACAGGTAGAGAATTGCGTTCGGCGGTAGGTGGTGCGGCTACAGGCCGAAGAAGGTGCTCGCCGGAAGCCCGAAGCCCCTGTAGAAGTGCTCGTCGAACACGACGATCTCTCCTTCCCGTGGCTTCGGGGCGGTCTCGGCGCCCGGGATCCAAACCATCACGAGAGAGGCCGGAGGCAACATCCAGCGGTGGCGGAGCGTCTCGATGTGGTCGTCGCAAATCTCACTGCCGAGCCAAGCTCTGTGGGACGAGCTCTTCTTTGAAGAGGAGCCGCTCACCATGACTACGGGCGACGAATGCTTGGGAAGACGGGTGGCGACGGGTGGCGCGACGACGACGGAGAGGATGAAGACGAGGACAAACAAACTATTTCTTTCTGGGCTCAGGGAGGAAGAGGGCGTCGATGCGGGGCGAGAAGGGGGCGGATGGCCTCCTCGGTACCCCCGCACCCCATTTCAACCCCACGAAGGATCGTGGCGAGCGGATCCGGTGCGCGCAGAGCCCCATTAATCTCGTTTATTACGGGCGATAACGTTTCCCGAGACCCAACCGTCGCGGAGTAAATCCGCAGAGGATCCTCCGCACGGCGGGCGAGTGGGCGTTGTGGCGGGACCCAGGGCCCAATCCCGGTCTCGTCACCTGCGTAAACCATCATCACGTCTGGCCGGGCCTAGAACGTGGCGCGAGTTGCGCAGCCTATGACGAAGCCGAGGCGCCGCTTGGAAGCCAGCCGGCTTTCGAGCTGGCGTCCCCTGCCGCAGGCGGCGGCAGGAATATAACGACAAACAATCAAGCCGGGGAGGCCACCCGCTCCCAAGCGGCGGGCCTCTCCATCTTTGAGGACTACTATCGGGGGGATAACCCCGGGGTAGGCTCAACGAGCCTGCTCCTTTACCTTCAGCCCGAAAGGAATGACCAAAACAATTCTACAAGGCCAAAGTCCCCTGGCCGGCTAGAAAGCACCTGCCGGCTGGGGGGGGGGGGAGGCGGCCAATTCTCTAGTGGGCTAGGAAGCACCTGCCGGCTAGAGGTGAGACGGCTACCTCTCCCTGGCCGTCTAGGCCAAGCCATCCGGCTAGGGCTGAGGTGGCTGTGCGTAGGCCGGCTAGTCGAGCAAGCTAGCCGGCTGGGGATCTCAAGTCACATCACATTGTAGGTCCTGACGAGACCCTACGATTAAAGGTGGCTACGGTCAACAAAGGTATTGGATCGGAATACATGGCGGGTACCAACGTCGACGGCCACGCCGCTGTCCTCCCCCGGCTCTGATCCATCACCCTGCACAGTGTCAGCCCGTCAAACTCCCACTCAATTACTTCACTCGGCGTGGGAACAGTGGAGGCAGCCGTAATGCCTGCCCATGATGAATCTCGCGGGACGATGCCGGACGTACCATACGTGTCTATGTCAACCTTACGCAAGAGCCTCATTGGCTAGCCGACGGGTCCCACAGCCAGATAGAACCTCGCAGCCGGTGGGCCCCTCAAGCGACAAGATAAGACCCTCATAGGCCCCCTGGTCAGCCGGCGAGGCTGCCAGCCGGGTCCCACTCTTGTACCCTTTATCCATATTGTAGGCCGGTGGGTTCGTCTATAAAACCCCCCGGCCCCCCTCCATGCAGAGGGTCGGTCAACTTAGCACACACACCAATCACATAGGAGAGGCAGAGACGAGTTGGCTGCTCCTTCTTCATCCTCCGCACTACACCTCCAGGAGCACTTTGTAGTCCCATTCATACATCATACACTTCGGCTGGATTAGGGGTATTATCTCTACGGAGAGCCCTGAACCTGGGTACATCGTGCGTTCCATGCTTGTACTAACCTCGCCCCCAGCGCCCTCTGGTGACACTTCGGTTCCTACCATCTTTAGCCTACCCATGGCTTATGTTGTTAGTATTCACCGATAGAATCCAACACCCATATAGTTCTGTGGTTTGATCACGTCTTGCTCGTGAGAGAGGTTTTAGTCAACGGTTCAGAATCATTCAGATCCGTGTGTGCTTCACAAATCTTTATGTCATCTTATAGATGCTGCTACTACGTGCTATTCGGAAATACTCCAAATATCTACTCTACTATACGAATCCGTTTTACTACTCATAGTTATTCGGATTAGTGTCAAAGCTTGCATCGGCGTAACCCTTTATGATGAACTCTTCCACCACCTCCATAATCAAGAAAAATTCCTTAGTCCATTAGTTACTAAGGATAACTTTGACTGTTGTTCAGTGATTCAATCTTGGATCACTCTCTGTACCTCTTAATAGACTTGTGGCAAGGCACACATCACGTGCGGTACACAGCATGGCATACTTTAGAGCCTACGGCTAAGGCATAGGGGACGACCTTCGTCCTTTCTCTTCCTTATGCCGTGCTCGGGATTTTGAGTCTTACTCAAATTCACACCTTACAACACAGCCAAGAACTCCTTCTTTTCTGATCTATTTTGAACTCCTTCAAAAACTTGTCAAGGCATGCATTTCATTTGAAAGTTCTGTTTAGCATTTTGATCTATATCCATGGATCTTGATGCTCAATGTTCAAGTAGCTTTATCTAGTTCTTCCTTTGAAGACCCCCTTTCAAATAACCTTTATGCTTTACAAAAATTCTACATTACTTCGGATCAAAAATATGTCAACCACATATACTTTATCAGAAATACTATAGTGCTCCCACTCACTTCCTTGGAAATACAAGTTTCTCATAAACCTTGCACAAACCCAAATGCTTTGATCATACTATTAAAGTGTATATTCCAACTCGGAGATGCTTGCACCAGTCCATAAAAGGATCGCTGGAGCTTGCATACTTGTTAGTATCCTTCAGATCGACAAAACCTTGTGGTTGTATCACATACAACCTTTCCTCAAGGAAACCGTCGAGGAAACAATTTTTTAACATCGTATGTGCAATATTTCATAAGTAATGCAACAACTGCTAACCTAATTCCAACAGACTTTTAGCATCGCTACGAGTGAGAAAGTCTCATCATAGTCAACTCTTTGATCTTCTCGGAAACATGTTTGCGACAAGTCGAGCTTTCCTTAATAGTGACTTATCACCATCATCGTCTGTCTTCCTTTTAAAGATCCATCTTTACTTAATAGTCCTACAACCATCAAGCAGTTCTCCCAAAGTCTACACTTTGTTTTCTTACATGGATCCTCTCTCAGATTTAATGACCTCCAGCCATTTGTCGGAATACAAACCCACCATCGCTTCTCCATAGCTCGTAGGTTCATTATTGTTCAACAACATGACCTCCAAGACAGTGTTACTGTACCACTCTGTAGTAGTACGCGACCTTGTCGACCTACGATTTTTGTAGTAACTTGATCCGGAGCTCTAATGATCACCATCATCAGTTTCCACATCAATTGGTGTAGGCGCCACAGGAACATCTTCCTGTGCCCTGCTACCCACTGGTTGAAGTGACGGTTCACTAACCTCATCAAGTTCCACCACCCTCCCACTCAATTCTTTCGAGAGAAACCTTTCCTCGAGGAAGGACCCGTTTCTAGAAACAAACACTTTGCTTCCGGATCTGAGATAGGAGATGTATCCAGTTGTTTTGGATATCCTATGAAGATGCATTTATCCGCTTTGGGTTTGACTTATCAGACAGAAACTTTTTCACATAAGCATCGCAGCCCCAAACTTTCCAAACGACAGCTTAAGTTTCTCCTAACCATAGTCTATACTGTGTCATCTCAACGGAAATACGTGGTGCCTTATTTAAAGTGAATGCAGTTGTCTCTAATGCATAACCCATAAACGATAGTGGCAATTTGATAAGAGACGTCATAGTATGCACCATATCAATTAGGGCGTAGCTGTGTCGTTTAGACACACCATGATACTATGGTGTTCTAGGTGGCATGAATTGAAAAACAATTTCCACATTGTCTTAACTGCGTACCAAAACTCGTAACTCATATATTCATCTCTGTGATCATATCATAGACAGTTTATCCACTTGTCACGACGATCTTCACTCTGAAATAACTTTGAACTTTATAATATTTCAGAGTTGTGATTCATCAAGTAAATATTCCTTTATCTACTCAAATCATCAGTGAAGTAAGAATATAACAATATCCACTGCGTGCCTCAGCACTCATTGGACTGCACACATCAAAAAATGTATTACTCCCAACAAGTTACTCTCTTGTTTCATGTGGCATGATTTGCATGTATCAAGTGATTCAAAATCAAGTGAGTCCAAACGATACATCCGCACAGAGTTTCTTCATGCATTTATACCAATAGATATGGTTTGCATGTCTCAAACGTTTCAAAAATGAGTGAGTACGAAGATCCATCAGCATGGAGCTTCTTCATGCATTTTATACCATCATGACTCAAGTGGCAGTGCCACAAGTAAGTGGTATTGTCATTATTACTTTGTATCTTTTGGTACCTATATTGTGAACATGTGTAACACTACGATCGAGATTCAATAAACCATTGAAGGTAATTATTCAAGCAAATAGAATAACCATTATTCTCCTTAAATGAATAACCGTATTGCAATAAACACGATCCAGTCATGCTCATTCTCAACGCAAACACAAAATAACAATTATTTAGGTTTAACACCAATCCCGATGGTAGAGGGAGCGTGCGATGCTTGATCACATCAACCTTTGAAATACTTCCAACACTTATCGTCACCTTGCTTTTAGCTAGTCTCCATTTATTCCGTAGCTTTCATTTCGAGTTACTAATCACTTAGCATCCGAACTGGTATCCAATACCCTCGTGCTACTAGGAGTACCAATAAAGTACACATCAATATCATGTACATCAAATATACTTCTGTTGACTTCGCAAGCCTTCTTATCTACCAAGTATCTAGGGTAGCTCCGCCTCAGTGACCGTTCCCCTCATAACAGAAGCACTTAGTCTCGGTTTTGGGTTCAATCCTGGGTTTCTTCATTGGAGCAGCAACTGGTTTATCATTTCATGAAGTATCTCTTATAGCCCTTGCCCTTCTTGAAACTAGTGGTTTTCCTAACCATCAAAAATTGATGCTCCTTCTTGATTTCTACTTTCGCAGTGTAAAGCATTGTGAATCGGTCAAGGATCATCATATATATCCTTGATATGTTGTAGTTCATCACGAAGCTCTAGTAGCTTAGTGGAACTGTCTTTGGAGAACCATCACTATCTCATCTGGAAGATTAACTCCCACTTGATTCAAGCAATTGTTGTATTCAGACAATCTGAGAACATGCTCAACGATTGAGCTTTTCTCCTTTACTTTGTAGACAAAGAATCTTGTCGGAGGTCTCATACCTCTCAACAAGGGCACGAGCATGAAATCTCAATTTCATCTCTTAGAACATCTCTTATGTTCCGTGATGTTTCAAAACATCTTCGGCGCCTTGTTTCTAAGCCATTAAGTATTATGCACTGAACTACACGTAGTCATCAAAAACGTGTATGTTAGATGTTCGCAACATCCACAGATGACGCTCGAGGTGCAGCACACCGAGTGGTGCATTAAGGACAGAAGCCTTCTTCGCAGCAATGAGGACAATCCTCAGTTTTACGGACTTAGTCCGCAAAGTTGCTACTATTATCTTTCAACTAAAATTTCTCTAGGAACATATAACAATAGTAGAGCTATAGGGCAAGCTACATCATAATTCACAAATACCTTTTGACTATGTTCACAATAATTAGTTCAATTAATCATATTACTTAAGAGCTCCCACTCAAAAAGTACATCTCTCTAGTCATTTGAGTGGTACATGATCCAAATTCACTAACTCAAGTGCGATCGTCACGTGAGTTGAGAATAGTTTCAGTGGTAAGCATCCCTATGCTAATCATATCAACTATACGATTCATGCTCGACCTTTCGGTCTCATGTGTTCCGAGGCCATGTGTGTGCATGCTAGGCTCGTCAATTTAACCCGAGTGTTCCGCGTGTGCAACTGTTTTGCACCCGTTGTATGTGAACGTTGAGTCTATCACACCCGATCATCACGTGGTGTCTCGAAACGACGAATTTTTGCGACGGTGCACAGTCAAGGAGAACACAATTTCGTCTTGAAATTTTAATGAGAGATCACCTCATAATGCTACCGCCGTTCAAAGCAAAATAAGGTGCATAAAAGGATTACATCACATGCAATTCATAAGTGACATGATACGGCCATCATCATGTGCTTCTTGATCTCCATCACCAAAGCACTGGTACAATCTTCTTGTCACCGGTGCCACACCATGATCTCCATCATCGTGATCACCATCAATGTGTCGCCATCAGTTGTCATGCTACTTATGCTATTACTACTAAAGCTACATCCTAGCAATATAGTAAATGCATCTGCAAACACAAATGTTAGTTTAAAGACAACCCTATGGATCCTGCCGGTTGCCGTACCATCGACGTGCAAGTCGATATTAACTATTACAACATGATCATCTCATACATCCAATATATCACATCACGTCATTGGCCATATCATATCACAAGGATACCCTGCAAAAACAAGTTAGACGTCCTCTAATTTGTTGTTGCATGTTTTATGTGGCTGCTATGGGTATCTAGTAGATCACATCTTACTTATGCAAAAACCACAATGGAGATGTGCAAATTGCTATTTAACCTCTCCAAGGACCGCCTTGGTCAAAACCAATTCAACTAAAGTTGAAGAAATAGACACCCGTTAGTCGAGGTTGCATGTCAATCGATGAAACCAGTCTTTCGTAAGCGTACAAATAATGTCGATCCAGGCCGCTTCAGTCCAACAATATCGCTGAATCGAGAAAATACTAAGGAAGGCAACAAAGCAAACATCACCATCCACAAAACCCTTTGTGTTCTACTAAAGATAACATCTACGCATGAACCTAGCTCATGATGCCACTATTGGGGAACGTTGCATGGGAAACAAAAAATTTCCTACGCACACGAAGACCTATCATGGTGATATCCATCTACGAGAGGAGATTTGGATCTACGTACCCTTGTCGATCGCACAACAGGAAGTGTTAAGAAACGCGGTTGATGTAGTGGAACGTCTTCACGTCCCTCGATCAGCCCCACGAACCGTCCCGCGATCCGTCCCACGATCCGTTCCGATCTAGTGCCGAACGGACAGCACCTCCACGTTTAGCACACGTACAACTCGACGATGATCTCGGCCTTCTTGATCCAGCAAGCAAGACGAAGAAATAGATGAGTTGTCCGGCAGCATGACGGTGCTCCGGTGGTGGTGACGATCTACTCCTGCAGGGCTCCGCCCGAGCTCCGCAGAAATACGATCTAGAGGAAAAATTATGATGTCTAGATCTAAGTTGCATGTGGCAAAAGTTGTCTCAAGTCAGCCCTAAATCACCACTATATATAGGAGGGAGGGGGAGGGGGCTTGCCTTGAAGGCCAAGCCCTCAAGGGTGCACCGGCTAGAGATGAGGAGGAGTCCTACTCCAATCCTAGTCCAACTAGGATTGGAATGTGGAGTCCTTCCCTTCGTTCCCACCTTTCTTTTTTTCTTTCCTTTGGTTTTTTTTATCCTTGGCGCATAGGCCCTCTTGGGCTGTCCCACCAGCCCACTAAGGGCTGGTGCGCCACCCCTAGGGCCTTTGGGCTTCCCCCGGGAGGGTTGCCCCCTGATACATCTCAAACGTATCTATAATTTTTGATGGTTTCATGCTGTTATCTTTTTTGGGACTAACTTATTAATTCAGTGCCAAGTGCTAGTTCTTGTTTTTTCTGTGTTTTTGGCTCTTTTCATATCTGATTTTGGAACGGAGTCCAAACGGAATAAAAATCCCAAAATGATTCTTTTCCCGAAAGGAAGAAGATCAGGGGGCCTCTGGGCCAAGCCAGGTGGGCTCCAGGGAGCCCACAAGCTGCCACTCCGCCACCAGGGGGGAGGCGGCGGTGTCAGGGCTTGGGGCCTCCCTGGCCGCCCCCTGACCTAGATCTTTGGCCTATATATTCCCGAAAATTCAGCAAAAAATCAGGGGAGCCTCGAAAATACTTTTCCGCCGCCGCAAGCTTCCGTTTCCGCGAGATCTCATCTGGAGACCCTTCCCGGCGCCCTGCTAGAGGTGACTTTGGAGTTGGAGGGCTTCTTCATCATCATCATCGCCCCTCCAATGACTCGTGAGTAGTTCACTTCAGACCTACGGGTCGGTTTTTAGTAGCTAGATGGCTTCTTCTCTCTCTTGGATCTTCAATACAAAGTTCTCCATGATCTTCATGGAGATCTATCCGATGTAATCTTCTTCGGCGGTGTGTTTGTCGAGATCCGATGAATTGTAGATTTGTGATCAGATTGTGTATGATATATATTTGAGTCTTTGCTGATATCTTATATGCATGATTTGATATCCTTGTAAGTCTCTCCGAGTCTTGGGTTTTGTTTGGCCAACTAGGTCTATGATTCTTGCAATGGGAGAAGTGCTTGGTTTTGGGTTCTACCATGTGGTGACCTTTCCCAGTGACAGTAGGGGCAGCAAGGCACACATTAAGTAGTTGCCATCAAGGGTAACAAGATGGTCTCTAGCGTTGATATGAGATTGTCCATCTACATCATGTCATCTTGCTTAAGGAGTTACTCTGTTCTTTTGGACTTAATACACTAGATGCATGCTGGATAGCGGTCGACGTGTGGAGTAATAGTAGTAGAGGCAGAAAGTATCGGTCTACTTGTTTTGTACGTGATGCCTATAGATATAATCATTGCCATAGATATCGTCACGACTTTCTGCGGTTCTATTAATTGCTCGACAGTAATTTGTTCACCCACCGTCTACTTTCTTTTATGAGAGAAGCCACTAATAAACACTACAGCCCCCGGGTCTATTCACATCCATCGTTTACACCTCCGCTTTTACTTTGCTTTGTTACTTTGTTGCTTTCAGTTCTCACTTGGCGAACAATCTATAAGGGATTGACAACCCTTCACAGCGTTGGGAGCAAGCTTTTGTGTTTGTGCAGGATCTTGTAATACTCCTCCACTGGATTGATACCTTGTGCCTCAAACTGAGGGAAATACTTACCACCGCTGTGCTACATCACCTTTTCCGCTTCAAGGGAACACCAACACAAGGCTCCAAGGCCACGGGGGAAATCCTTTGCATATTTGCCTAGGAAGTCCCTTAAGGAGTAGCCGTAGCAGAAGGATTCCTGGTGCCGTTGCTGAGGAGTATCAAGCAACACTCCTATTTCTGGCGCCGTTGGAAGGTCCTTTGCTGCAGTAGCACCACCCTCTCGTTGAACTTCCGGAACCCATTCGTCACTCCCGATACATTCCCGGTAATGCCCGAAAACCTTCCGGTAACCAAATGAAGTCATCCTATATATCAATCTTCGTCTCCGGACCATTCCGGAAACCCTCTTTACGTCCGTGATCTCATCCGGGACTCCGAACAACATTCGTTAACCACACATATAACTCAACTATACTAGAACATCATCGAACCTTAAGTGTGCAGACCCTGTGGGTTCGAGAACTATGTAGACATGCCCCGAGGTATTCCCTGGTCAATATCCAATAGCGGGACCTGGATGCCCATATTGGATCCTACATATTCTCCGAAGATCTTTATCGGTTGAACCTCAGTGTCAAGGATTCAATCGTCGGTATCCTCATACCTATTTCAATCTCATTACCGGCAAGACTCTTTACTCGTTCCGTAATACAAGATCCCGTGACTTACAATTAGTCACATTGCTTGCAAGGCTTGTGTGTGATGTTGTATTACCGAGTGGGCCCTGAGATACCTCTCCATCACACGGAGTGACAAATCCCAGTCTTGATCCATACTAACTCAACGGACACCTTCGGAGAGACCTGTAGAGTACCTTTATAGTCACCCAGTTACGTTGTGACTTTGATACACACAAGGTATTCCTCCGGTGCCAGTGAGTTATATGATCTCATGGTCATATGAATAAATACTTGACACGGAGAAAACAATAGCAATAAAATGACACGATCAATATGCTACGTATATAATTTGGGTCTTGTCCATCACATGATTCTCCTAATGATGTGATCCCGTTATCAACTAACAACACTTGCCTATGGCCAGGAAACCTTGACCATCTTTGATCAATGAACTAGTCAACTAGAGGCTCACTAGGGACAGTGTCTTGTCTATGTATCCACACATGTATTTGAGTTTCCAATCAATACAATTCTAGCATGGATAATAAATGATTATTATGAACTTGGAAATATAATAATAACTAATTTATTATTGCCTCTAGGGCATATTTCCAACACAAAGTCCACGAGGAATTGGGTTGCTCTAAATGGCAGGTGTCAGATTCTCTCACAACAGGCAACCAGCTAGTGGTTGTAGGGGGCTGCTATTTATAGCATGGGAGCATCCCGAAATGATATGACATTATTACCCTTAATGATATGACCTTTAGGTGGATAAGATTGGGGACAGGTGGCGCGCGGCGCGGCAACGGCCGAAACTTTCAACTGTGAAAGTCCTCATGTGTCTCATGTTCCTCACTTGGAGGACCTGGCAAGTGTACGTTTGAGTTGAGCTGTTGGGGAACGTAGTAATTTCAAAAAAAATCCTACGTCAAACAAGGATCTATCTCTGGAGAAACCAGCAACGAGTAATGGGGTAGAGCATCTTCATACCTTTGATGATCGCTAAGCAGAACGATTACTAGAAGGCGGTGGATGGAGTCGTACTCTGATACGTCCATTTTGCATCATGCTTTTATGTTGATATTTATCGCTTTATGGGCTGTTATTACACTTCACGGTACAATACTTTTGCCTTTTCTCTCTTATTTTATAAGGTTTACAAGAATAGGGAGAATGCTAGCAGCTGGAATTCTGGTCTAAAAAGGTAGCAAGTTTGAGATACCTATTCTGCACAACTCCAAAAGCCGTGAAAATCAACAGGGTATTTTATTGGATTTTATGAAAAATACTGGGCGGAAGAAGTACCAGAGGGTCACCACCACGAGACCACAAGCCTTCCAGACCCGGCCTACCCCCCTGGCCGGGCCTGGGTGGCTTGTGGGCCCCCTGTTGCCCCTCCGGCGCTCATCTTTTGCTATATGAAGGGTTTCGTTCCAGAGAAAATAAAGAGGAATCTTTCAGGAGGAGCCGCCGCCGCCACGAGGTGGAACTTGAGCAGAACCAATCTAGAGGTCCCGCAGGGCTGTCCTACCGGGCAAATTTCCCTCCCGGAGGGGCGAAATCGTCGCTATCGTCATCATCAACACTCCTCTCGTCGGAGATGACTCGTCACCATCAACATCTTTATCAGCACCATCTCCTCTCCAAACCCTAGTTCATCTCTTGTAACCAATCTCCGTCTCGCGACTCCGATTGGTACTTGTAAGGTTGCTAGTAGTGTTAATTACTCTTTGTAGTTGATGCTAGTTGGATTACTTGGTGGACGATTATATGCTCAGATATTTGATGCTACTCATTACCCCTCTGGTCATGAATATGATTAAGATTTATGAGTAGTTACTTTTGTTCCTGAGGACATGGGATAAGTCATGCTATAAGTAGTCATGTGAATTTGGTATTCGTTCGATATTTTGATGTGTTGTATGTTGTTTTTCCTCTAGTGGTGTTATGTGAACGTCGACTACATAACACTTCACCATTATTTGGGCCTAGAGGAAGGCATTGGGAAGTAGTAAGTAGATGATGGGTTTCTAGAGTGACAGAAGCTTAAACCCTAGTTTATGCGTTGCTTCGTAAGGGGCTGATTTGGATCCACTAGTTTAATGCTATGGTTAGACTTTGTCTTAATTCTTCTTTCATAGTTGCGGATTCTTGCGAGAGGGGTTAATCATAAGTGGGATGCTTGTCCACGTAAGGTCAGTACCTAAGCGTCGGTCCACCCACATATCAAACTATCAAAGTAGCGAACGCGAATCATATGAACATGATGAAAACTAGCTTGACAGAATTTCCCATGTGTCCTCTGGAGCGCTTTACCACCTATAAGACTTTGTCCAGGCTTGTCCCTTGCTACAAAAGGGATTGGGCCACTTTGTTGCACCTTTGTTACTTTTTACTTGCTACTAGCTACGAATCATCTTCACACAACTACTTGTTACCGGTAATTTCTGTGCTTGCAGAGATTACATTGTTGAAAACCACTTGTCAGATCCTTCTGCTCCTCGTTGGGTTCGACACTCTTACTTATCGAAAGGACTACGATAGATCCCCTATACTTGTGGGTCATCAAGAATCTTTTCTGGCGCCGTTTCCGGGGAGTGAAGCGCCTTTGGTAAGTGGAATTTGGTAAGGAAACATTTATATAGTGTGCTGAAATTTATTGTCACTTGTCACTATGGAAACTAATCCTTTGAGGGGCTTGTTCGGGGTATCTTCACCTCGAACGGAAGCACAAAGAGTTGCTCATCAACCTGTTGCACCTATTGAAAATATTTGCTGTGAATTTCCTTCGAGTATGCTTCAGAAACTGCTGGCTAATCCTTTTACAGGAGATGGAACATCGCATCCAGACTTGCATCTAATATATGTAGATGAAGTTTGTGGTTTATTTAAGATTGCAGGTTTTCCCGAGGATGAGGTTAAGAAGAAGGTATTTCCCTTATCTTTGAGGGATAAGGCGTTGACATGGTATAGGCTATGTGATGATAGTGGATCATGGAACTACAATCGGTTGAAATTGGAATTTCATAAAAAGTTTTATCCTATGCAACTAGTACATCATGATCGGAATTATATTTATAATTTTTGGCCTCGTGACAGAGAAAGCATCGCTCAAGCTTGGGGGAGGCTTAAATCAATGTTATATTCATGCCCCAACCATGAGCTCTCGAGAGAAATTATCACTCAAAACATCTATTCTTGGCTTTCTCATGATGATCGCACCATGATTGACACTTCTTGTACCGGTTCTTTTATGAAGAGAGATATTGACTTCAGATGGAATTTATTGGAAAGAATTAAACGCAACTCTGAAGATTGGGAGCTTGATGAAGGTAAGGATTCAGGTATGAATTTCAAGTTTGATTGCGTTAAATCCTTTTTTGAAACAAATACCTTTTGTGATTTTAGCGCTAAGTCCGGACTTGACTCTGAGATAGTAGCTTCATTGTGTGAATCATTTGCTGCTCATATTGACCTCCCTAAAGAGAAGTGATTTAAATATTATCCTCCCTTAGAAGTCAATGTAGTTAAACCCAATCCAGTTGAAGAGTAAGTCATTCCTTATAATGATCCTATTGTTCCTAGTGCTTATATTGAGAAACTACCTTTCCCTGTTAGAATGAAGGATCATTCTAAAGCTTCAACTGTGATACGTCTGGGATACATTAGAGCACCTACACTCCCTGAGCAAATTAGAGTTGAACCTAGCATTTCTGTTATCCGACAATGTTGATGCCCATGATATTCACTTCTATGAAGATGGTGCTAGAATTGCTAAACCCCATGCTAGAGACAAACATAGGCCTGTTGTTGGCACGCCTGTTGTTTCTGTTAAGATAGGAGATTATTGTTCTCATGGTTTATGTTACGTGGGTGCTAGTGTTAGTGCAATACCTCAATCTTTATATGATGAAATTAAAGACGAGATTGCACCTATTGAGATGGAACCTATTGATGTCACTATTCACCTTGCCAATAGAGACACTATCTGCCCTATGGGAATTGTTAGGGATGGTGAAGTCTTGTGTGGTAAAATGAAGTATCCTGCTGATTTCCTCGTTCTTGCTACCACACAAGATAGCTTTTGTCCCAAAATATTTGGCAGACCCTTCCTCAATACCGTCGATGCTCATATTGACTGTGAGAAGCAAACTGTCACTTTTGGCTTTGAAGGTGTGTCACATGAGTTCAATTTCTCCAAGTTTGGTAGACAACCTCATGAAAAAGAGTTGCCGAGTAAGGATGAAATTATTGCCCTAGCTTCTATTGTCGTGCCTCCTACTGATCCCTTAGAGCAATACTTACTTGAGCTTGAAAATGATATGCATATGGATTAAAGGTATGAGATAGATAGAGTTGTCTTAGAACAATATCCTATCCTTAAGAATAACTTGCCTTTTGAACTGCTTGGAGATCCACCCCCACCAAAGGGTGATCCTGTGTTCGAGCTTAAACAGTTGCCTGATACTCTTAAGTATGCCTATCTCGATGAAAAAGAGACATATCCTGTCATTATTAGTGCTAGCCTCTCAGAGCATGAAGAAAAGAAATTATTGAAAACTCTGAGGAAACACCGTGCTGCTATTGGATATACTCTTGATGATCTTAAGGGAATTAGTCCCACTCTATGCCAGCACAAAATTAAAACCGATCCTGATTCCAAACCAGTTTCTGATCATCAACGGAGATTAAATCCTAAGATGAAAGAGGTGGTAAGAAAAGAAATAGTAAAGCTCCTGGAAGCAGGTATTATCTATCATGTTGCTCATAGTGATTGGGTAAGTCTGGTGCATTGCGTCCCTAAGAAGGGAGGTATCACCATTGTCCCTAATGATAAGGATGAATTGATCCCACACAGGATTATTACTGGCTATAGGATGGTGATCAATTTTAGGAAATTGAATAAAGCCACTAGGAAAGATCATTACCCTTTGCCTTTTATCAACCAAATGCTAGAAAGACTGTCTAAACACACACACTTGTGCTTTCTAGATGGTTATTCTGGTTTCTCCCAAATACCTGTTGCACAATCTGATCAGGAGAAAACCACTTGCACCTGCCCTTTCGGTACCTTTGCTTACAGACGTATGCCTTTTGGCTTATGTAACGCACCTGCCACCTTTAAAAGATGTATGATGGCTATATTCTCTGACTTTTGTGAAAAGATTGTTGAGGTTTTCCTGGATGACTTCTCTGTTTACGGGTCTTCTTTTGATGATTGCCTCAGCAACCTTGATCGATTCTTGCAGAGATGTAAAGACACCAACCTCGTCTTGAATTGGGAGAAGTGCCACTTTATGGTTAATGGAGGCATCATCTTAGTACATAAAATTTCTGAAAGAGGTATTGAAGTCGATAAGGCTAAGGTTGATGCAATCGAGACAATTTCGTGCCCCACAGATATCACAGGTATAAGAAGTTTCCTTGGTCATGTTGGTTTCTATAGAAGGTTCATGAAAGACTTCCCTAAGATTTCTAGGCCTCTTACCAATCTCTCGCAAAAGGACATTCCTTTTGTTTTTTACGATGATTGTGAGGAAGACTTTGAAATACTTAAGAACGCCTTGATAACTGCACCTATTGTTCAACCACCTGATTGGAACCTACCTTTTGAAATCATGTGTGATGCTAGTGATTATGTTGTTGGTGCTGTCCTAGGACAAAGAGTTGATAAGAAGTTGAATGTTATTCACTATGCTAGTAAAACTCTAGACAGTGCCCAAAGAAACTATGCAACTACGGAAAAGGAATTTTTAGCAGTCGTGTTTGCATGTGAAAAGTTCAGATCTTACATAGTTGATTCCAAAGTCACTATTCACACTGATCACGGTGCTATTAAGTACCTCATGGAAAAGAAAGACGCTAAACCTAGACTTAGCAGATGGGTTCTCTTGCTACAAGAATTTGATTTGCATGTTGTCGATAGGAAGGGTGTTGAGAACCCAGTAGCAGATAACTTGTCTAGGTTAGAGAATGTTCTTGATGACCCACAACCTATTGATGATAGCTTCCCTGATGGGCAATTGAATGTCATCAATACTTCACGTAGTGCACCGTGGTATGCTGATTATGCAAATTATATCGTTGCCAAATATATACCACCTAGTTTCACATACCAACAAAAGAAGAAATTCTTGTTTGATTTGAGACATTACTTTTGGGATGATCCTCACCTTTATAAGGAAGGAGTAGATGGAGTTATTAGACGTTATGTACCTGAACATGAACAGGGACAAATCCTACAGAAGTGTCACTCCGAGGCCTACGGAGGACACCATGCGGGAGATAGAACTACCCACAAGGTATTGCAGTCAGGTTTCTATTGGCCCAGTCTCTTCAAGGATGCGCGTAAGTTTGTCTTGTCTTGTGGCGAATGTCAAAGAATAGGTAATATCAGTAAACGTCAGGAAATGCCTATGAATTATTCACTTGTCATTGAACCATTTGATGTTTGGGGCTTTGATTATATGGGATCTTTTCCAAAATCCAACGGGTATACTCATATCCTAGTTGTTATTCATTACGTCACTAATTGGGTAGAAGTTATCCCAACTAGTAGTGCTGATCACAACACCTCTATCAGGATGCTTAAAGAAGTTATCTTCCCTAGATTTGGAGTCCCTGTATATCTAATGACTGACGGTGGTTCACATTTCATTCATGAGTTGTAGCAACTCATGAAATGCTTGCTAAGTATGATGTCAACCATAGAATTGCGTATCCCTATCACCCTCAGTCCAGTGGTCAAGTAGAGCTAAGTAATAGAGAGATTAAACTAATTCTGCAAAAGACTGTCAATAGGTCTAGAAAGAATTGGTCTAAGAAGCTCGATGATGCACTTTGGGCTTATAGAACTGCCTATAAGAATCCTATGGGCATGTCTCCGTACAAAATGGTTTACGGTAAAGCATGCCATTTACCTCTCGAGCTAGAGCATAAGGCTTATTGGGCAATCAAAGAGCTCAACTTTGATTTCAAACTTGTTGGTGAGAAGAGGTTATTTGATATTAGCTCGCTTGATGAATGGAGAACTCAGGCATATGAAAATGCCAAGTTGTTCAAAGAAAAGGTTAAGAGGTGGCATGATAAAAGGATACACACACGTGAGTTCAATATAGGTGATTATGTCTTGCTATATAATTCTCGTTTAAGATTTTTTGCAGGCAAGCTTCTCTCCAAGTGGGAAGTTCCATACATTGTTGAAGAAGTATATCATTCCGGTGCCATCAAGATCAACAACACGGAAGGTAATTTTCCGTGAGTGGTAAATGGGCAAAGAATCAAGCACTATATCTCAGGTACTCCCATAAATGTTGAAAGCAATATTATCAATACCATAACTCTGGAGGAGTACATAAGGGATATTTATCAGCATGTTTCAGACTCCAAAAAGGAAGAGGTATGTGATTCGGTAAGTAAACAGACTCCAAAACTTCTCTAGTAGGAATTTTTCTCCGTTTTGGAATTTATGAAAAAATAGAAAAATTAAAGTAGTCCGGAAAGTGCACGAGGAGGCGACAAGCCTGCCAGGCCCGGCCTACCCCCCTGGTCGGGCCTGGGTGGCTTGTTGGCACCTCGTGTGCCTCCCGAACTCCGTTTTCTTGCGGAGTACTCCTTTTGGTCAGGAAAAATTCATTATATATTCTCCTGAAAGGACTGACCTTCGTATCACGCAAATTTCCTCTGTTTTCGTTTCGAGTCTGTTTTCTGCCGCAGATTTAGAGCAAGATGTCGTCTCAGGAATCTGTGGGGGAGAACAATCTCCCTCAAGTCTATGGAGAAGTAAATGCTGATCTGAAAAGAATGGAGGTCATGGAGGTCATGGAGGCCAAGGAAAGGCTACCTAAAGAAACCAAGAGCAAAACTAAGGAGGAGAATCTGGCGTGGGACGAAGGGCAATCTGTGTTCAACAAGGAAGAAGTTGAATAAGTGGATTTTCTTCAACCCTACCTCCACCTACTGTCTCCATCCTTGATTGAAGTCTTAAGGTTTTGTGAAACAACTCGTGTTCGCAATACTTTTCTCACTCGTGAAGTTGTTTTGCTGGAGAAACATATCACGGAGATCCAAGGTATAAATCAAAGATTGATGGCCCTCTTGGAATCAAAGGACAAAACAACTCCACCACCATCACCTCCAAAGGAAGACAACTAAGCATGGGTATGGGCAATCCCCTTGTCTTGTGCCAAGCTTGGGGGAATTGCCCCGGTATCATATCACCATCACATCTTTTTCCTTTACCTTTGTTTTAGTTTGTTCCTTTTCATTTTTATCTTTCTCTAGTAGAGTAAAGTTCTTAGTGTTTTAGGCTTGAGTTTTGCTTTGTGTCACCCCCGATGTATTCGAGTTCGTGAGTCATATAATAAAGAGTGTCTTAGTTAAGGGTCTTGCCTCATGCCATGATCGAGAGAATGAGAACCTCAAAAGCGCATGACAACCTCTGCTTCCCTCTGCGAAGGGCCTTTCTTGTACCTTTACCTTTTGCCCTTGAAAGAGTCATGGTGATCTACACCAATTCCTCATTCCGCCTTTATCTTGGCTAACGTCATATGCTAGGGAAAGATCTATATTCGTATGTCAACTTGGAAGTAAGTATTGGTGAATTATTATTGTTGACATTACCCTTGAGGTAAATGGTTGGGAGGCGAAACTATAAGCCCCTATCTTTCTGTGTGTCCTAGTGAAACTTTGATCTCATGAGTACCACATGAGTTGTAGCAATTTTAGAGAATGAAAAGATGATTGAGTATGTGGATTTGCTTTACAAGCTCTTATTTGACTCTTTTCGATGTTATGATAAATTGCAATTGCTTCAATGACTAAAGGCTATCGGTTCTTAATTCTCGGTAAGGTTCTTGATCCATACTTTACTCTGTGAAGGAATTATCACTCTAGCATGAGGGATTATATGTTGGTATTGCTGTTCTGATTATGGTCATGATCCCTGCATGTCCGTATCTTGTTTTGTCGAAACCTCTCTCTCTAAACATGTGGGCATATTTATGGATATCGGCTTTCGCTTGAGGACAAGCGAGGTCTAAGCTTGGGGGAGTTGATACGTCCATTTTGCATCATGCTTTTATGTTGATATTTATCGCTTTATGGGTTGTTATTACACTTCACGGTACAATACTTGTGCCTTTTCTCTCTTATTTCATAAGGTTTACATGAAGAGGGAGAATGCCGGCAGCTGGAATTCTGGTCTGAAAAGGGACCAAGTTTTAGATACCTATTCTCCGCAACTCCAAAAGCCGTGAAAATCAACGGGGAATTATTTTGGATTTTATGAAAAATATTGGGCGGAAGAAGTAACAGAGGGGCGCCACCAGGAGGCCACAAGCCTGCCAGGCCCGGCCTACCCCCTAGCCGGGCCTGGGTGTCTTGTGAGCCCCCTGTTGCCCCTCCAGCGCTCATCTTTTGCTATATGAAGGGTTTCGTTCCGGAAAAAATAAAGAGGAAGCTTTCGGGTGGAGCTGCCGCTGCCACGAGGCGGAACATGAGCAGAACCAATCTAGAGCTCTGGCAGGGCTTTCCTGCTGGGAAATTTCCCTCCCGGAGGGGGAAACCGTCGCCATCGTCATCACCAACACTCCTCTCATCGGAGGGGACTCGTCACCATCAACATCTTCATCCACACCATCTCCTCTCCAAACCCTAGTTCATCTCTTGTAACCAATCTCCGTCTCGCAACTCCGATTGGTTCATGTAAGGTTGCTAGTAGTGTTAATTACTCTTTGTAGTTGATGCTAGTTGGATTACTTGGTGGACGATTATATGTTCTGATCTTTGATGCTACTCATTACCTCTCTGGTCATGAATATGATTAAGATTTGTGAGTAGTTACTTTTGTTCCTGAGGACATGGGATAAGTCATGCTATAAGTAGTCATCTGAATTTGGTATCCGTTCGATATTTTGATGTGTTGTATGTTGTTTTTCCTCTAGTGGTGTTATGTGAACGTGGACTACATAACACTTCACCATTATTTGGGCCTAGAGGAAGGCATTGGGAAGTAGTAAGTAGCTGATGGGTTGCTAGAGTGACAGAAGCTTAAACCCTAGTTTATGCATTGCTTCGTAAGGGGCTGATTTGAATCCACTAGTTTAATGCTATGGTTAGACTTTGTCTTAATTCTTCTTTCATAGTTGCGGATGCTTGCGAGAGGGGTTAATCATAAGTGGGATGCTTGTCCAAGTAAGGGTAGTACCCAAGCGTCGGTCCACCCACATATCAAACTATCAAAGTAGGGAACCCAAATCATATGAACATGATGAAAACTAGCTTGACAGAATTTCCCATGTGTCCTCGGGAGCGCTTTACCTCCTATAAGACTTTGTCCAGGCTTGTCCCTTGCTACAAAAGGGATTCGGCCACTTTGCTGCACCTTTTTTACTTGTAACTTGCTACTCGCTATGAATCATCTTCACACAACTACTTGTTACCGATAATTTCAGTGCTTGCAGAGATTATCTTGCTGAAAACCACTTGTCAGATCTTTTTGCTCCTCGTTGGGTTCGACACTCTTGCTTATCGGAAGGACTACGATAGATCCCCTATACTTGTGGGTCATCATACTCGCAGCGATTTAGATCGCGGTCGGTTCCGATCTATGTGCCGAATCACGGCACCTCCGCCTTCAACACACGTACATCCCGGTGACGTCTCCCATGCCTTGATCCAGCAAGGAGGAGGGAGAGGTTGAGGGAGAGCTCCGGCCGCGCGATGGAGCGGTGGCGGTGGAGCTAAGAGGTATTCCGGCGGAGCTTCTTCAAGCTGCGCGAAAGAGGAGGAAGAACTGGGCTTCCTGGAGAGGGAGGAAACGATTTTTGTGTTTTTTCCAAAGGCCAAACCCTCCACTATATATAGGGGGAGAGGGAGGGGTGCCCTCTTTAGGGTTCCCACACCCAAGGGGTGCGGCAATCCCCATCTAGAGCTGGTGGTGGCGGCCAGGAAGGGAGGAGGGGGTGTGGCGCACCTTAGATGGGCCTTGGGCCCATGTGCTTTAGGGTTTCCCCCCTTTCCCTCTCTACCTGCGCCTTGGGCCTTGGTGGGAGGCGCACCAACGCACTCTGTGTTGGTTCTTTTCCACCTTTTGGCCCATGTTACCCTTTGGGGCTGGTGGCCCTCCCGTTGGACCCCCGGAACCCTTCCGGTGGTCCCGGTACGTTACCGGTGACGCCCGAAACATTTCCGGTGTCGAAAACCCCTCATCCTATATATCAATCTTCACCTCCGAACCATTTCGGATCTCCTCGTGACGTCCGGGACTCCGAACAACCTTCGGTAACCTCGTACACTATTCCCATATAACCCTAGCGTCATCGAACCTTAAGTGTGTAAACCCTATGGGTTCGGGAAGCATGCAGACATGACCGAGACAATCTCCTGTCAATAACCAACAACGGGGTCTGGATATTCATGTTGGTTCCCACATGTTCCACGATGATCTCATCGGATGAACCATGATGTCAACGATTCAATTAATCTTGTATGCGGTTCCCTTTGTCTATTGGTATGATACTTACCCGAGATTCGATCGTCGGTATCCCCATACCTTGTTCAATCTCGTTACTGGGAAGTCTCTTTACTCGTATCGTAGCACATCATCCTGTGGCTAACTCCTCAGTCACATTGAGCTCATTATCATGATGTTCTACCGAGTGGGCCCACAGATACCTCTCCGTTCACACGGAGTGACAAATCTCGGTCTCGATTCGTACCAACCAAACAGACACTTTCAGAGATACCCGTAGTGCACCTTTATAGTCACCTAGTTACGTTGTGCCGTTTCATACACCCAAATCACTCCTACGGTATCCAGGAGTTGCACAACCTCACGGTCAAAGGAAATGATACTTGACATTAGAAAAGCTTTAGCAGACGAACAACACGATCTAGTGCTATGCTTAGGATTGGGTCTTGTCCATCACATCATTCCCCAATGATCTGATCCTGTTATCAATGACATCCAATGTCCATCATCAGGGAACCATGATCATCTATTGATGAACGAGCTAGCCAACTAGAGGCTCACTAGGGACACATTGTGATATATATATTCACACATGTATTATGGTTTCCGGTTAATACACTTATAGCATGAATAATAGAAAATTATCACGAAGTGCAAATATAATAATAACCACTTTATTATTGTCTCTCGGGCATATTTCCATCAGTCTCCCACTTGCACTAGAGTCAATAATCTAGTTCACATCACTATGTGATTTCTATGAATCCAACACCCATACAGTTATGGGGTTCGATCATGTCTTGCTTGTGAGAGAGGTTTATTAGTCAACGGGTCTAAACCTTTCAGATAGGTGTGTCGTGTTTTTGTCACGGCAGATGTCCTCGTGAAAGGACTTAGTACTGGAGCCATCGCACCTTGGTGGCGACTCAAAGGGGTTGAGCAGGAGAGACACGGCAATTTACCCAGGTTCGGCCCCTCGTGAGGAGGTAAAGACCTACGTCCTGCTTTAAGTTGTATTGATGTAGTTTCGATTACAAGGAGGGCGTAACTCGCCAAACCTAGCACTCGATGATTTCTGACCTACCTCTTCTTCCCTGGGACTCGCCTTTATATACAGGTCGAACCCCTAGGGTTTACAAGGGTACTTTCCTTCCTACAAATCATGACCTCTGCGGTCTCTAAGTCGCCATCCTCTAAATCTTGGAGACCTTCCGGAAATTATAAACCGCCATACAACATTTGGTCTTCCCAGGCCAAGGCCCAAACCACGCTCAGGTGAATCGCCTGATTTGGTGACCCGGCCCAACTAGGGTGGGTTATTAACAGGTCATATCCCCAACATTAGGCCCCATATTGACTTGAACTCCTTTCACGCCAATATTCCTGCTGAGTTAAAGGCGATTCATTCTTCATTATTCTCTATACGTCAGAAACTTTAACCCGCCATCTGGCGCTGAAAATCTTTAAATCGCCAAACCATTTCTCATCGACATCTTCTTATCCGTTGAATTTCGGGAAGACTGACATAATCCCAACGGATCCTTTGGTATCGTTATCCCAAAATTTTCGGAGCGCCATTATAGCGAATCTTTTTATCCTCCGGCGGTTCCCCCTCACGATGCCTCGATTCCAGCGCCCGCCCTGTTAAATAGGTGGGGGGGACAGGACTGGCGCTTCCCACCTACCAGTCTCATCAATCTCCTCCCCATTATCACAGCGAGGAAACCTTACCGCCTTCCGAGGGCTCCACCGCCGACCGCAGTTCCTGTCGTCGCCCGAAAGCTTCGGCGCCGCCCATAGATCTTCGCCGCCGTCAAGCTTCGTACCGCTGCCGATCTGCTCGCCGCCATCAACCACCGCGTCACCGTCGACCACCTCACCGTTTGCCAAGCACTCCGTCGCCGCCGAAGATCTCTGCGCTCGACAAGACTTTCGTGCTCCTCCAACAGCCTCCGTCGCCGTCGACCACTTCCGACCGAAATCATCAGGTTAGGTCACCGCTCACTTAAGAACAGATCCCATCCCTGTTCGAAGTTTCAACACCGCCATGTTCTTGATGACCTTCGTGAATATATGTTACATGTCCTTGATTGATTAATGCAAAGGTCGATGAGATAGCCAATGTTTTTAATACCTTCATTTATCTGCCCTTGACTCGCGTGTTTAGAACAATATTTCGTCAAACGAACGATATCACCTTATCCTGGTAGTAAATTGCTGCATCCAGTCATTTTTCTCATTTTTTTCGACTGTCCAGTAGATCCATAGTTTACCTGCTCATTGCGTAAAGTTGTTTGTAGTCTTCACACTTCACCGTTTCGAACAAATATCTCCGACACCTTTAGAACATAACTCTTGTGAATAGCCAAACTTCGTAAGTCGCCATAGCAACCCAACCCCGATCTTTATATGGCGGGTCAAGCTTTTCCCTTAGTCCGTGAACAAATTACTTGGCGAATCAAATGAACTTATTTCACTCCTTACGGTAGATGTTCAAGGCATGTAAATTCACCCATACTTTACTCCTTTGTAGCATGGGCACCGTATTCAAAAGTGACTGGCTCCCTACCAAAGTCGAAGACACCATACTAGCAGATTATGTGAAAACGGGCAACCTGGACCCTCAGAATGTTATCAGTTGGCGTACCGGGTTCGGAGAAGATCTTCCTAACCCCAAAGAAGGGGAGATAGTCGTTTTCGTTGAACACCTTGAGCGAGGTTTTAAGCCGCCCGGATCAAAGTTTCTTAGAGACTTCATGGCTTTCATGAACGTCCGCCTCCAGGATCTGGGACCTAACTCGATAAGTAACCTATGCTAGTTCCAAGTGTTCTGTGAGGCTTATCTGCGGATGGAACCCTCAGTTCCCTTATTCTAGTACTTTTTCCACTTAAATCGCCAGACGGAATTTCACAATGGTCCTAGCCTGGAACTTGGCGGTGTAAATGTTCAGCGCCGCAGGGATAGCCCGTTTCCCTCACTCGCCATGCCAAGCCATCCCAAAGGCTGGGGTGAGTCTTGGTTCTACTTTCAAGAGACCTCACCTGCAGGAGAAAACAAGCTTCTGGGCTATAGGAAAGACCGCCTTCCAACAAACTTCAAACTTCTGGACAAGCTCACCGAAGAGGATGAATCAGATTTTATCCCAGTATTGTCCGAGTTAAGATCTTTGATGAACAACGGCCTTACTGGGGTCGACTTGATTCGCTGCTGGGTCGAATGGCGGATCCTTCCTTTGAGTCGCCGGGACGGGCTAATGTGCGAGTTTTATGGCTCCTTAGATCATCCTCAATGTTATTTCCATACGGCCTTAACGGAAAAGGATATTGTCACCATCATCAAGAAGCTGACCGGCGAGCCTGCGGGAAAATGTGGCCAAATCGGCCTCAAACCCTTCTGCAAAATTAATCCGGCGCCCAAGGTAAGCGATTTTAACCCGCCCTTTGTCTCTATTTCTTATGTTTCGTTCAAGTTGTGGCCTTTTATAACATATACCTTTCCAGAAAGGTGATAAATTTTGGTCCAAGAAACCCAAAAGGCCAGCCATGAAGCAAGCTAAGCCGCCCCCAAAGAAAACCAAGGGCAAGGGCAAAGCTGCTGTGGCTGAGACATCCGAAGCCGATGAATCTCAAGTCGGCGACGCACCTTCAGAGGTAAAAACCTGTCCTCTTTTCACTCGCCATCCTCTATTGTTAACTTTGTATTTATGCCTCTGCCTCTCTTGAATAGAATGAAGACAACGAAAGCCAGGAGGATTCTGTAGAGGTAATTTCTGTTTCCTCCGATTCATTTCCTTCTCCACCTAAGCCGGCCAGGCGAATTTGTGGGAAAGTTCCCTTCTCACATCCAAATGCTTGTTTGGACCCCAATTTTCTATTGAATAAAGAACAACATACCTCAAATCGGAAGACCCGAAGTCACTCCGGTGATCTGGTGTCCGGCTTACCAGCAAAGAACAAGAGGAAACCAAACGAGGTACCCATGAACAGTACTTCCTCATGTTTCTTTGGATCGCATCCATAATCCGCCTATATCTTTGACGTATAGTTCTTGTAGAATTCTCCTCCTACATCTGGCGACTCAGCAATGTCAACACTTCCGCCAATGATTCGAGTCCCTTGGTAAGTCCTTTGACAATTTTACTTTGAATCTAAGGATAATGAATTACCAGTTTTTTAATGCGTCGTTCACCTTGTTTAGGGCACAGGCGAAGAAGAGGAAGACCAGCGGGTCAACTCCTATCATAATTTCAGAGCCCATCAAAGAGTCAGCGCCAATCCAAGATGACCCGGATCAAGGTGAGCCTGAGGATCAAATGGATCTTCCTAGCTCGCCCAAGGACACAACGGATGCCCCTAAGCCGCCAAGTCCATTGACCACAGCAGAAGACTCGGATGCTGTGGTTATCACTCGCACCAGCTTCTCTAAACCGGCCACAACGGTTTTATCAAAGCATGCACCATCATCCTCTCAAAACATTCCGGAATTTGGACTCTCCAAGGCTAAGCTTTCTGAGTATGAACATCTGGAATTCCAAGAACTCTGCTCTGGTTTTGTGAGTCGCCTGAAGGCGAGTTATGATATGGAGAAAAGCCTGCTCCGGATGCTAAAAAATAAAAATGAGGTAAGCTTTGTTATATATTATATTACTCCCATTAACCCCCAAGGGTCGGGTCATCAGTAAAAAGATGAGCCGGGTCTTGATAAATTAGAAAAAACTTTCGACCAGTAACCCCCAAGGGCCGGGTCATCAGTAACAAGATGAGTCGGGTCTTGATAAATTAGAAAAAAAATTCGACCAATAACCCCTAAGGGCCGGGTCATCAGTAAAAAGATGAGCTGGGTCTTGATAAATTAGAAAAACTTTCGACCAGTAACCCCCAAGGGCCGGGTCATCAGTAAAAAGATGAGCCGGGTCTTGATAAATTAGAAAAACCTTTCGACCAGTAACCCCCAAGGGTCGGGTCATCAGTAAAAAGATGAGCCGGGTCTTGATATTGTATAATTTTATCTGAAAAAATTAAACATTAGCCCCCAAGTGTGAGGGATATTGCTTGCAATAGTTCTGGACTTGCCCCTTATCATGTACTTTCAACAGGAAACTCTTACTCAGACTGAATCGGCGCTTGGCGATTTAAAGAAAAACTTATCTGATCAGCAAGATGCCTGAACTAAGTCGGAGGAGAAGTATCAATTGGTCCTGGCTGAGATGGAAAAACTCAAAGCCGATTTAAAAAAAGCTCAAGCTGACCAAGATGCTGCAACAAAAAGAGGAGAGAAGGCTGAATCCAGGTTGGCTACTGTGCAACAAGAATTGTCCGGCTTGAAGCGTCATATCTCAAACATGGCGCAAGCCGTCTTTGGTAAAATACTCAAACTTTTGATATCTTTTTTTACCAATAATTCTTATTGTGAGTCGCTGATTATCATGACCCCTTACACAGGTCCGAGAGCCGCCAACCTTCAGGATGATTGCGTGCTGATGTTGAAGGCGATTTATACGCTGACAGAACAACTGTATACCGGCAGTGTATTAACTGTTAAAGCTGTGATGGGTGCCAAGGAGCCTATAACTTCCATAAAGAAGATGTTTGGCTGCCTATCTACGCTTCCCCCTCAGATTGGCGAGTTGACTCGGTCAGCCGCCCGGAAGGGGGTACTGACCACCTTAAGTCGCTGCTTGGCGTATGCTCCAGAGATCAACCCGGAAGAGGTAGCGGCAGGCTTTCCTCAACTCAAAGATGACGGGTCAGAATTCGTCGAAGAGGACTATCAACGTGTCGTCAAGGACTACCGGCTGGCGGCGACTCAACTTGCTGCAAGTCTGGACTTATCAAAGTATCACGCTGCTTATGACAGCAAGAACAAGAAGGTCAACCCGCCAACTTTTGTGACGACCAGCTTAACTCCACGGCGACCCAAGAACCCTTTTGACTTAGACACAGATCTTGCATAAATCCTGACCAATGAAGATGACTTCGCGGCTCTGGCCAAATGTAACAGGGTACTGGGCGACTTGCAAATTGAGGTCGGCCAAAGCTCACAGCAAAATGATCCAAGGGCACCAGCAGAATAAACTTCATCGATTTGGCCTGAGAGCCATGTAATAGGTCTTTTTCATGAATCGGTACTGCTTTCGTGATACTTTCGGAAGAATCTTTATATCGCCCTTAAAGCGATTTGAAATATTGGATCCGCCATTTGAAAATCCTTTATAATGCTTAATCCGCCATGGATGAAGTGATTTTGATCATCAACCTGTTTTAAGCATGAAAAAACATATGTGAACCAAATAAATGACAACAAATATTTTCAAGATGAATCAGGAAAAAAAGGTTTGGAAAACTTCGTGGCAATGCCATGAAGGAAAATAAAAATAGCAAATTTCGTCGGCTCATAAGGTCGCGATAGGATGGGCCGAGTCAGAAAGCTCAAGCACACACCCTAAATGACGGTTTTGTCGGCTCATAAGGTTGCGACAGGACGGGGCGAGTCAGAAAGCTCAAGCACGCACCCTAAGATGATGATTTCGTCGGCTCATAAGGTCGCGACAGGATGGGGCAAGTCAGAAAGCTCAAGCACGCACCCTAAGTGACGGTTTCGTCGGCTCATAAGGTCGCGACAGGATGGGGCGAGTCAGAAAGCTCAAGCACGCACCGTAAGATGATGGTTTCGTCGGCTCATAAGGTCGCGACAGGATGGGGCGAGTCAGAAAACTCAAGCACGCATCCTAAGATGGTTTCGTCGGCTCATAAGGTCGCGACAGGATGGGGTGAGTCAGAAAGCTCAAGCACGCACCCTAAGATGGTTTCGTCGGCTCATAAGGTCGCGACAGGATGGGGCGAGTCAGAAAGCTCAAGCACGCACCCTAAGTGACGGTTTCGTCGGCTCATAAGGTCGCCGCAGGATGGGGCGAGTCAGAAAGCTCAAGCACGCACCCTAAGATGATCGTTTCGTCAGCTCATAAGGTCGCGACAGGATGGGGCGAGTCAGAAAGCTCAAGCGCGCACCCTAAGATGATAGTTTCGTCGGCTCATAAGGTCGCGACAGGATGGGGCGAGTCAGAAAGCTCAAGCGCGCACCCTAAGATGGTTTCGTCAGCTCATAAGGTCGCGACAGGATGGGGCGAGTCAGAAATCTCAAACACGCACCCTAAGTGACGGTTTCGTCGGCTCATAAGGTCGCGACAGGATGGGGTGAGTCAGAAAGCTCAAGCGCCACCCTAAGATGATAGTTCTGTCGGCTCATAAGGTCGCAACAGGATGACAAAATTGATGAAGAAACCCCCAAGTCGGGAAGCATTTTAATTTTATTACTTCATAACGAAACTGAAAAACTTACAAAATGCACAGCTTAAGAGCTCAAGTGTAATAAGGCCGCAAGTGGGCAATATTCTAAGGGCGAGTTGACTCAACCTCCGTGGTTGGCCGGTTAGGCCGAAGATCCACCAGATAATAAGAGCCGTTGCGAAGATTCTTGCTGACGACGAACGGTCCTTCCCATGGTGATGACAACTTCTGCATGCCAGCACGATCTTGTATCAACCGAAGAACTAATTCGCCTTCCTGAAAGGTCCGGCTCTTAACCCGGCGGTTGTGATAACGCCGTAGATCCTGTTGATAGATGGCCGAACGGGCCGCAGCTAGGACACGTGCTTCTTCTAAGGCGTCCAAGGAATCTTGACGCGCCAGCTCATTGTCTTGCTCCACATATGCGGCGACTCTAGGCGAATCATGCCTTATGTCAGTAGGAAGAACGGCTTCTGCTCCGTAGACCAAAAAGAAAGGGGTAAAACACGTGGACCGGTTCGGGGTGGTCCGGATACTCCACTGTACCGAAGGCAATTCTTCGACCCAACATGCTTGGGTTTTCTCCAGGGGAACCATGAGTCAGGGCTTAATTCCTCGTAAGACCTCCTGATTCGCCCGTTCCGCCTGCCCATTAGATTGTGGGTGAGCGACCGTAGAAACATCAAGCCGGATATGCTCTCGACGGCAAAACTCCTGCATCGCCCCTTGGGACAGGTTAGTACCATTATGAGTAATGATACTATGTGGATATCCAAACCGGAAGATCAGCTTCTTCAAGAACTTGACCGCTGTCTCCGCATCGCAACTTCCAACAGGCTCCGCCTCAACCCACATGGTGAACATATCAACCGCCACCAGCAAATGGGTTTTCTTATTGGATGACATTTTAAAGGGGCCGACCATGTCTGACCCTCATACCTCAAAAGGCCAAGTGATGGGAATCATTCTTAATTCTTGAGCCGGAACATGAGCCTGTCGTCCATAATGCTGGCATCGCTCGCACCGACGAACTATATCCTCTGCATCTGCATGAGCCGTCAGCCAGAAGAAACCATGATGGAAAGCTTTTGACACCAAAGAGCGTGACCCGACATGATGCCCACAGTCTCCGGAATGAATGTCATTTAAGATTATGCATCCTTCTTCAGGGGAAACGCATCGTTGAAAGACTCCAGAGGCGCTTCGTTTATATAACTCGCCTTTGATGATCACCATGGATTTTCTACGCCGAACGATCTGACGGGCCGAAACTTCGTCTGTTGGTAACTCGCCCCGGGCGAGATAAGCCAGATAAGGAAGAACCCAATCCGGCGTGACGTGGAGGGCTGCCACAAGCTGAGACTCAGGATCCGGTATTGCCAACTCCTCTTCCGATGGTAAAATCACAGATGGTTTATGCAAAATGTCCAGAAATACATTGGGAGGAACTGGCTTTCGCTGGGAACCAAGTCGTCACAGGGCATCAGCAGCCTCGTTGAGGCGCCGATCAATGTGGTCCACCTGATAACCATGAAAATGACCCGCCACGTCAGACACAGCTCTTCTGTAAGCCGCCATTATGGGGTCCCGAGAATCCCAGGTACCCGAAACTTGCTGCGCCACCAAATCAGAGTCGCCAAAACACCTGACTCGCGTTAGATTCATCTCTTTGGCGAGTCGCAAGCCGTGAAGCAAAGCTTCGTATTCTACAACATTGTTAGTGCATGGAAACACGAGTCGGAGAACATAATAGAATTTATCTCCTTGAGGGGACACCAATACCACACCAGCCCCCGAGCCTTCCAGCTGTCTAGATCCATCAAAATAAATAGTCCAGTAAGTGAGATCAGGCCTGTCTTCCGGAGCCTGCAACTCCGTCCAGTCATTGACGAAATCAACTAAAGCCTAAGACTTGATGGCTGTGCGGGGGGTGTACTGCACGTGATGCGGCCCAAGTTCAATCGCCCACTTGGCTATCCGCCCTGTTGCCTCCCGATTCTAGATGATGTCCCCAAGGGGAGCAGAGCTAACCACTGTGATAGGGTGTTCTTGGAAATAATGCTTAAGTTTCCGACTCGCCATAAACACCCCATAGACTAACTTCTGCCAGTGTGGGTAACGTTGCTTGGAAAGGGTTAGCACCTCGCTGATAAAATATACCGGGCGTTGCACTGGGTACTCCTTCCCTTCCTCCTTTCTTTCAACACCCACTGCCACACTTACTGCTTTTGAATTTGCCGCAATATACAGAAGCATGGGCTCCTTTTCAACCGGGGCGGCCAGGACCGGCGGGTTAATCAATTGCCGTTTCAAAGCTTCGAGTGCCTCGTCTGCCTCGTTTGTCCAAACGAACCGGTCAGATTTCTTTAGTAACTGATAAAGAGGAATCACCTTTTCACCCAGGCGACTTACAAAGCGACTCAGAGCCGCAATGCGACCCGCCAGTCGTTGAACTTGATTAACGTTTGCCGGCTTTCCAAGGGATGTAACTGCTTCGATTTTGTCCGGGTTAGCTTAAATGCCACGCTCCGACACCAGGAAGCCCAACAATTTCCCTGTAGGAACACCAAAAACACTTGGTGGGATTCAGCTTCATCTGATATACCTGCAAATTATCGAAAGTTTCTTTGAGATCCTCCAGTAGCGTCTCCCTCTGGCGGGTTTTGATCACAATATCGTCGACATAGGCGTGGACGTTGCGACCGATTTGGCTGTGAAGGCAATTCTGGATGCAGCGCCGATAAGTCGCCCCCGCACTCCTGAGCCCAAAAGGCATGGACACATAGCAAAAGGCCCCAAAGGGGGTTATAAAAGTTGTTTTCTCCTGATCCTCCACGGCCATCTTGATCGGGTGATATCCTGGGTAGGCGTCCAAAAAGCACAATCGTTCGCATCCCGCCACCGAGTCAATGATCTGGTCGATGCGGGGAAGAGCGAAGGGATCTTTCGGACAAGCCCTGTTGAGGTCGTGTAATCAATGCACATATGGAAGGTACCGTTCTTCTTGAGTACCAAAACCGGGTTAGCCAACCATTTGGGATGAAAAACTTCCACGATGAATCCGGCGGCTAAGAGACGGGCGACTTCTTCCCCGATCGCCTTGCGTCGTTCCTCATTAAACCTGCGAAGATACTGCTGAATAGGTTTTGCCTTCGGGTCAACATTAAGATGGTGCTCAGCGAATTCTCTCGGCACACCAGGCATGTCAGAGGGTTTCCATGCGAAGATGTCCCGATTCTCACGGATGAATTCGATGAGCGCGCTTTCCTATTTGGGGTCCAGACCTCTCCCGATGGTGAACTGCTTGGATGAGTCGCCGGGAACGAAATCGATTGTTTTAGTGTCATCCATTGGTTTGAACTTGCGGGGCGACTCAGCATCTGTCGTTGGCTTCTTCAGGGGTGACATGTCTGCCGGGTCAACATTGTCCAGATGTTGTTTGAGCTCCTCCACGGCGCAGGCGACTTCCGCATAAGCCGCGTCCCCTTCTTCACATTCCTTTGCAATCCTTCTATCCCCTTCGACCATGATGGGTCCCTTGGGACCGGGCATCTTGAGCTTAAGGTAAACATAGCATGGGCGAGCCATGAAGCGGGCGTAATCCGGCCGCCCAAATAACGCATGGTAGGGGCTTTTCAATTTGACCACCTCGAATATCAGTGACTCGGACCTGTAATTCTGCGCCGTTCGAAACACTACTGTGATTCTGACTCGGCCTATGGGGTAGGCCGACTTGCCCAGGACAATTCCGTGGAAAACCGTGGTTGAAGGCATCAGGTCTTTTTCCAATAGGTTCATCCTTTGGAAGGTGTCAAAGTATAAGATATTAATGCTGCTGCCACCATCCATTAGCACTTTGGACAGGGTGTAGCCCCCAACTTGGGGAGCCACAACCAACGCTAAATCGCCCGGATTGTCAACTCTTGGTGGGTGATCCTCCCTACTCCATGATATGGTCTGTTCAGACCAGTGGAGGTACCTGGGAAGGGCCGGCTCAGACACACTGTATGCCCGATGACTCACCTTCTTATCACGTCTGCAAGCGTTGGTGGTGAAAACGTGATACTGCCCATTGCTTAACTGTTTGGGATTGCTGCGGAAACCTCCTATGTCATCCTGACCCTACAGAGCCCCCTGTGGGGGTGGCTGCTGAAAGGCTCCTGGTGGGTTATATCACCGCTGATGATGTACCGGATACTAGCCGCTGCTTGGCTGCGGGCCTCCCTGAGGCCCCTGTTCGGGAAAACCGCCGAAGGGGTTCTGTCGTTGGTTGGGTGCGGCGAACTGCTCCTGGCGTTGCTCCGGGTCATTGCTTTGGCTTTTCTTGATCGCCTCCGCCCGAAACTCCCGCATCACGAAGCAGTTCTCCCAAGAGTGCGTCGCCGGACCGTCCGCCGTGGCATGGTGCGGGCAAGGGCCTTTGAGTAGCTCTTCATAGTTATGTGGCCTCTTCCCGCTAAAGCCCCTGTTTTTCTTCTGGCGTTGGTTGCCAGTGTTGGCGTTGGTGTTGGCGACTAAATCCGAGGGCTCCTCTTGCGGTCTTCGCTTGCCATTGGCTCCTTGATTGTGGCGATTACGTCCCTGGAACCGGGTATGATTTTTGGATGACTCGCCTTTCTTGGGCAAATTGGCCTTACCGTCCTCGCCAGGATCTTTGGTGTCATCCGCTTCAGCGTACCTAGTGAGAGTGTCCATCAGTTCTCCCATGTCTTGGACCTTTCGCTTGAGTCGCCCTAATTTTTGCACCAAGGGTTCATAGTGGCAATTCTGCTCAAGGATCAACACAACCTGAGCCGCCGTAATACCGTCTCACGAATGGATAATTTCCGCAACCCACCGTGACCAATGGTGGGCCGACTCATCAGGGCGGTGAACACAATGCTGCAGATCGACGATCGTCATCGGACGTTTGCAAATTCCTCGGAAGTTCTTGATGAATCACTCTTTCAACTCGGCCCAGGTCTGGATGGAGTTGGGGGGTAAGTTTTTCAACCAAGTACGTGCTGACCCCTCGAGCATCATCGTGAAGTACCTGGCGTAAACTGACTCGTTTACGTCGAGCATGTCCATGGCGATTTCATAACTCTCGACCCACGATGACGGCTCAAGGTCTGGGGTGTAGTTAGGCACCTTTCTTGGTCCCTTAAAATCTTTAGGCATCCTTTCGTTACGAAGGGAGGGGGCCAAGCATGGCACCCCCACTCACCCACCGGTCCTGACGAGAAGGGCCGGGGCGACTTGGGTGTTCGGGAGATCCCGGCCCGGCGGGTTCTGATGATCAGGCGGGTTGTCCTAAGGGACGTGTCGCGGCCCGCTGTTCACAGCGGGCCAGTCCTCTGGCCGACTCCTGGTGTAACTCGCCTAGGGGTGGAATGCAGCCTATCTAGGCTATGTGAGAACTGGGCGTTTTGAACCACCGCCGTCTTCAACATCTCAATGGCGTTCCTTGCCTCTATCTCGGCAGGGGTGTTGCCGTGAATCGGGAGAGACTCCAAATGGCGAGTTGCAGCAAGGACGTTGTCCACCGGGTTGGAAAAGTGGCCTTGAGGCGTCCGGAATCGGGGGATGCGATCCTCAGCCGTCTGAACCGGCGGGTTAGGCGGTTGACCCGGCTCTCCCCCTCGGGCGGCTACCGCCCTAGGGGTTCGTGGAGTGTCGAACAGGCGGGTCGGGTTGAGATCATGGGGCAGGCAACCTTGGTGTCTCCATTGATGGACGGCGTCGGATGCGCGCTGGTGTCTTTCGAGCCGCCAGTTGTCAGTATTTAAGCGCATCCTTTCGGCCGCAATTTGAGCCTGCCGAGTCTTGATGCTGGCGGACTCCACCTCAGCATCCCGATGAGCCTTTGCCACTACCTCTCTGAGTTTTGCCAGCTCCACGTTTATCCCTTCCTGGTTTCTGGTGTGAGGGGAGTCACCATCAGCCTTGTGATCTCCGCCGCTAATTCCACCAGGACAGCGGCCGGGCTTCTAGACGTCTCGCCGGTTCCATCGCCTCCCGTAGGGTTTTGCGAAGGCTGAGTCGCCCCTGCCATATAAATGGCGATCTGGCGGCGGGTTCGGTCAAGGACTTCGGGGTCCATGGCTAGCGACAAGCCCCCAAGACAATCCCCATGTAGAGATCGGATTGAATCTGAATCGCCCATGGATGATTCGTCATCAGAGTTGACTGGCGTAGTTTCCTGGGTCGCCGAACGTTCTGGCTCCTCTGATCCCTGCGTCAACCCAACAAAAACCGGGCGAGTTAGATTCGGCGTCACCACTGGGTGGACGTACATGGCCGGCTCGACGATGTTGGTGGTGATGTCCGGCACATGCACGGATGATGCGATCATGCCGATGAAGATGTTGATCTTGCCGAAGGGGACCCTGTAACCAGATTCGATCGAGTCCGCCTCAGGCCCCCATTGCTGGTTGTCGATGTAGATCTTCCCGCGGCGGCTCCGGGTCATGAGCCCCGTCGCGTAACTCCCAAACCCTGGTAGGGCTCCCTTTGAGAACTCAACTCCACCGTGCGTAGGCCCCACAGTGGGCGCCAACTGTCGTGGTTTTGTCATGGCAGATGTCCTCGTGAAAGGACTTAGTACTGGAGCCATCGCACCTTGGTGGCGACTCAAAGGGGTTGAGCAGGAGAGACATGGCAATTTACCCAGGTTCGGCCCCTCGTGAGGAGATAAAGGCCTACGTCCTGCTTTAAGTTGTATTGATGTAGTTTCGATTACAAGGAGGGCGTAACTCGCCAAACCTAGCACTCGATGATTTCTGACCTACCTCATCTTCCCTGGGACTCGCCTTTATATACAGGTCGAACCCCTAGGGTTTACAAGGGTACTTTCCTTCCTACAAATCGTGACCTCTGCGGTCTCTAAGTCGCCATCCTCTAAAGCTTGGAGACCTTCCAGAAATTATAAACCGCCATACAACCTTTGGTCTTGCCAGGCCAAGGCCCAAACCACGCTCAGGTGAATCGCCTGATTTGGTGACCCGGTCCAACTAGGGCGGGTTATTAACAGGTAATATCCCCAACAAAGTGTGTGCTTAACAAATCTCTATGTCTTCCTATAGATACTCCTGCCATGCATGATTTGGAACTATTCAAAAATGACTGCTCCACTATACGAATCCGATTTACAACTCATAGTTATCCGGATTAGTGTTAAAGCTTGCATCAACGTAACCCTTTACGGCGAACTCTTTAATCACCTCCATAATCGAAAAAATTCCTTAGTCCACTAGTTACTAAGGATAACTTTGACCGCTGTCCAATGATCCATTCATGGATCACTCTTGTACCCCTTGATTGACTCATGGTAAGGCACACTTCAGGTGCGGTACACAATGATACGTCTCCAACGTATCTATAATTTTTTATGGTTTCATGCTATTATCTTGTCAAACTTTGGATGTTTGGTATGACTTTTATATCTTTTTTGGGACTAACTTATTAACTCAGTGCCAAGTGCCAATTCCTGTTTTTTGCGTGTTTTTGACGCTTTTCATAGGAGAATTTTGAACGAAGTCCAAACGGAATAAAACTTCCGAAAAGATTTTTTCCGAAACAGAAGACGATCGGGAGACTTCGGAACCAAGGCAGAGGGTCACCAGGGACCCCACAAGCCCTCATGGCACGACCAGGGGGGGCGCACCTCCCAGGCTTGTGGGCTCCCTGGGCCTACCCTTCCCTAGGTCTTTCGCATATATATATTCCCTAAAATCCCAGAAAAAATCAGGAGATCATCAAAAGTACTTTTCCGCAGCCGCAAGCTTCAGTCTACGCAAGATCCCATCTGGGGCACGTTCTGGTGCCCTGCTGGAAGGGGGATTCAGATACGGAGGGCTTATTCATCAACACCATGACCTCTCCGATGATGCGTGCGTAGTTCACCATAGACCTACGGGTCCATAGCTAGTAGCTAGATGGCTTCTTCTCTCTCTTGGATCTTCAATACAAAGTTCTCCATGATCTTCATGGAGATCTATCCGATGTAATCTTCTTTTGTATTGTGTTTGTCGAGATCCAATGGATTGTGGATTTATGATCAGATTATCAATGAATCTTATTTGAGTTTCTTCTGATCTCTTATATGCATGATTTCATATCCTTGTAATTCTCTTTGAGTTGTGTGTTTTGTTTGGACAACTTGATATATGATTCTTTCAATGGGAGAAGTGCTTGGTTTTGGGTTCATACCGTGCGGTGACCTCACCCAGTGACAGTAGGGGTAGCGAGGCATGCATCATGTTGTTGCCATCAAGGGTAAAAAGATGGGGTTTTCAACATTGGTTTGAGTTTATCCCTCTACATCATGTCATCTTGCTTAAGGCGTTACATTTTTCGTCTTGAAATCAATACACTAGATGCATCCTGGATAGCAGTCAATGTGTGGAGTAATAGTAGTAGATCTAGGAGGTATCGGTCTACTTGTCTCGGACGTGATGCCTATATGTATGATCATTGCCTTAGATATCGTCATGACTTTGCGCGGTTCTATCAATTGCTTGACAGTAATTTGTTAACCCACCGTAATATTTGCTATTTTGAGAGAAGCCTCTAGTGAACACTATGGCCCCCGTGTCTACTGCACACCATATTTTCAGCCGTACACTTTTACTTCGTTGCACTTTCCGCCTTCAGATCTCACTTTGCAATCAATCTTGAAGGGATTGACAACCCCTTTATAGCGTTGGGTGCAAGCTCTTTTGTGTTTGCGCAGGTACTCTGGACTTGACGAGATTCTCCAACTGGATTGATACCTTGGTTCTCAAACTGAGGGAAATACTTACTGCTCCTGTGCTGCATCACCCTTTCCTCTTCAAGGGAAAAACAAACGCAAGCAAGTCTCCGTCAACGTGTCCATTTCTGGCACTGTTGTTTGATAAGTAGCAAGAAGGATTTCTGGCGCCGTTGTCGGGGAGGATCAAGTCAAGAACTCATCCAAGTAAGTGTCGCAAACTCATCTCTTGCATTTGCTTTTTTGCCTCTCGTTTTCCTCTCCCCAACTTCTGAAAAACAAAAATTTACAAAAAAAATTGCCTTTTTCGTTCGCCCTTTTCTCTCGCTTGCTCTTTATTCGCTTGTGTGCTTGCTTGCTTGCTGAAGTCACCATGACTGAAAACACAAAACTTTGTGACTTCTCGAATACTAATAATAATGATTTTATTAGTACTCCGATTGCTCCCGCCACTAGTGCGGAATCATACGAAATCAATGCTGCTTTGCTGAATCTTGTTATGAAAGAGCAATTCTCCAGCTTTCCTAGTGAAAATGCCGCATCCCATCTTAATACCTTCATTGAGCTTTGCGATATGCAAAAGAAGAAAGATGTGGATAATGATGTGATTAAATTGAAGCTTTTTCCTTTCTCGTTGCGAGGTCGAGCAAAAACTTGGTTTTCGTCTTTGCCCAAAAATAGTATTGATTCTTGGAACAAGTGCAAAGATGCTTATATATCCAAGTATTTTTCCGCTGGCTAAGATTATCTCTCTCCGTAATGATATCATGAATTTTAAGCAACTTGATCATGAACATGTTGCACAATCTTGGGAGAGAATGAAATTGATGATTAGAACGTGTCTCGCTCATGGCTTGAGTCTTTGGATGATTATACAAATCTTTTACGCTGGCTTGAATTTTGCTTCTAGAAAAATTTTGGACTCCGCCTCAGGTGCAACATTCATGGAAATCACGTTAGGAGAAGCCACAAAACTCCTAGACAATATCATGACGAACTACTCTCAGTGGCACACTGAAAGGTCACCTACTAGTAAGAAGGTACACGTTATAGAAGAAATTAACTCGTTGAGTGCTAAGATGGATGAGTTAATGAATTTGGTTGCTAGTAGAAGTGCTCCTTTAGATCCTAATGATATGCCCTTGTCTTCTTTAATTGAGAGTAGCAACGCTAGCTTGGACGTTAATTTTGTTGGTAGGAATAATTTTGGCAACAACAATGCTTTTAGAGGAAACTATGTTCCTGGCCCTTTCCCTAGTAACTTCTCTAATAACTTTGGCAACTCCTACAACAATACTCATGGAAACTCGTGCTAGACATGAATGGATTAAAAAGGCATGTTCTCGTGATAAGAATCACCAAGATCTTAAAGTGCTTGGCGTGACTCCCATTGAATCTTTGTTTTCTTGTGTCAAACCTAATGATGATGGGGATGGATATGAATCCACTTTGGTTGAAAAACGCCCCAATGGTTCGGAGTCGATCTATCTTGATGCTAAAAGCATTGAAAGTGGAGTAGAAGATATTAAAAGCTTGAGTAGTAATGAAATTACTACTTTGGATTTCAAGGAATTCAATTATGATAGTTGCTCCTTGATTGAATACATTTCCTTGATGCAATCCATGCTAAACTCTCCACACGCTTATATCCAAAACTAGGCCTTTACCGATCATATCGTCGAAGCTATGATAAAATCTCTTGAAGAGAAACTGGAATTGGAAGTTTCTATCCCTAGAAAGCTTCCTGATGAGTGGGAACCTACCATCAAAATCAAAATCAAAAACTATGAATGCAATGCTTTGTGTGATTTGGGTGCTAGTGTTTCCGCGATTCCAAAGTCTTTATGTGATGTTCTGGGTTTTAATGAGATTGAGGAGTGTTCTCTTAATTTGCATCTTGCAGATTCTACTGTCAAGAAACCCATGGGAAGGATCAATGATGTTCTTATTATTGCAAATAGGAACTATGTACCCGTGGATTTGATTGTGCTTGACATTGATTGCAATCCTACATGCCCTATTATTCTTGGAAGACCTTTCCTAAGGACTATCGGTGCTATCATCGATATGAAGGAAGGGAATATTACATTTCAATTTCCTTTAAAGAAGGGCATGGAGCATTTTCCTAGAAAGAAAATAAGATTGCCTTATGAATCCATGATGAGGGCTACTTATGGTTTGAGCACCAAAGACGACGATACGTGATTCTATCACTTTATGCCTAGCTAAGGGCGTTAAACAATGGCGCTTCTTGGGAGGCGACCCAATGAATTTACTTTTTCTTTCTGTTTTGTTGAGTCCACACCATCATAATTCTGTTATGATTGTGCTTTTTGTGTTTCTTTTTGTGTTTGAGCCAAGAAAAACCTTTATGACTAGTCTTGGTGATGGTTGTTTGATCCTGCTGGAAAAAGACAAAAACTTTTCGCTCACGAGATTATTTTTCATTTTTATTCAGAAAGAGATTTTTAGTTGATTCTTCTTGCTGATGGTTGATATGCCTTTTAACCAGGCATTAGTAATTTTTCAGAATTTTGAAGTACCAGAAGTATACGAAGTATACAGATTGCTAACAAATTCTGTTTTTGTTGAGTTGGTTGCTTGTTTTGATGAAACCATGGATAGTATCGGGGGGTACTAGCCATGGAAAAGTGAGAATACAGTAATATAACACCAATATAAATAGAAATCAAGATTGCTGCAGTACCTAAAGAAGTGGTAGTTTGTTTTGTTGTGCTAATGATATCACGAGTTTCTGTTTAAGTTTTGTGTTGTGAAGTTTTGAAGTTTTGGGTGACGATCTCATGGACAAAGGGATAAAGAGTGGAAATAGCTCAAGCTTGGGGCTTCCCAAGGCATCCCAAGACAAATTCAAGGACACCAAAAAGCCTAAGCTTGGGGATGCCCCGGGAAGGCATCCCCTCTTTCGTCTTCAATCCATGAGTAACATTACTTGGATCTATATTTTTATTCACCACATGATACGTGTTTTGATTGGAGCGTCTTGTATCTTAGGAGTCTTTTCTTTTTGTTGTGTCACAATCATCCTTGCTTCTCACCTTTTGAGAGATACATGCACTCATCGTGATTTTGCTAGAATGCTCATCGTGCTTGACTTATATCTTTTGAGCTAGATAATTTTGCTCTATGTGCTTAACTTAGATCTTTTAGAGCAAGGCGGTGCGTAACGTGGTAGTTGGCTTGTGCTATGAAAGTAGTCCCAAAGGTGATAGGTACCCGAAGAGGATACAACAACCTCCATCTTCATGTGCATTGAGTAGAAAGAGAAGTTTTGATTCCTCTCAATTAGTTTTGAGACGTGGATTTAGTAATATTAAGAGCTATGTTATTAAGGTGTTGTGAATCTAGAAATACTTGTGCTGAAGTTAGTGATTCTCATAACATGCACGTATGGTGAACCGCTATGTTAGGAAGTCGGAGCATAATTGATCTATTGATTGTCATCCTTTGTGTTGCGGTTGGGATCGCGCGATGATTAACACCTACCAACCGTTCCCCTAGGAGTATGCGTTTAGCACTTTGTTTCGATTACTAGTAAAACTTTCGCAACAAATATGTGAGTTCTTCATGACTAATGTGAGTCCATGGTATAGATGCACTTTCACCTTCCACCATTGCTAGCCTCTTTAGTGCCGCGCAACTTTCGCCGGTGCACAAACCCACCATATGCCTTCCTCAATATAGCCACCATACCTACCTACTATTGCATTTTCATAGCCATTCCGAGATATATTGACATGCAACTCCCACCGTTCCGTCTCATGACTTGTTTCATCACTCTCATATTGCCATTGCATGATCGTAAGATACCTAGCGATATGTTTCAACGTCATATGCCAAGCTAGATCGTTGCACATCCCGGTACACTCCGGAGGCATTTCCTATATAGTCATCATCGTTCTAAGCTTTGAGTTGTGAGTAAATAAAAGTGTGATGGTCATCATTATTAGAGCATTGCCCCATGTGAGGAAAAAAAAGAGGCCACAGTTGCCCACAATAAAAAAAGAGATATAGAAAGAGGCCAAAGAGACCAAATAAAAAAAGAGAGAAAAAGAGAGAAGGGACAATGCTACTATCTTTTTCCACACTTGTGCTTCATAATAGCACCATGTTCTTCATGATTGAGAGTTTCTTGCTTTGTCACCACGATATACTAGTGGGAATCTTTATTATATAACTTGGCTTGTATATTCCAATGATTGGCTTCCTCAAATTTTCCTAGGTCTTCGTGAGGAAGCAAGTTGGATGCACACCCACTAGTTCTCCTTTTGAGCTTTCACATACTTATAGCTCTAGTGCATCCTTTGTATGGCAATCCCTACTCATTCACATTGATATCTATTAATGGGCATCTCCATAGCCCTTTGATACGCCGAGTCAATGTGACCATCTCCTCCTTTTTTGTCTCACAACCACCACCAAACTCTATTCCACCTATAATGCTATATCCATGGCTCACGCTCATGTATTGCGTGATAGTTGAAAAAGGTTTGAGAAATTAAGAGTTCAAAAACAATTACTTGGAAAATACCGGGGTTGTGCATGATTTAAATTACTTGTGTGGGGATGATGGAACATAGCCACACTATACGATTTTGTAGGGATAACTTTCTTTGGCCTTGTTATTTCGAAAGTTCATGATTACCTTGCTAGTTTGCTTGAAGTATTATTGTTTTCATGTCAATAGCAAACTATTGTTTTCAATCTTACGGATCTGAACATTCATGTCACACGAAAGAAGTTACAAAGGACAACTATGCTAGGTAGTATTCCACATCAAAAATTCAGTCTTTATCACTTCCCTACTCGAGGACGAGCAGGAGTTAAGCTTGGGGATACTTGATACGTCTCCAACGTATCTATAATTTTTGATGGTTTCATGCTATTATCTTGTCAAACTTTGGATGTTTTGTATGGCTTATATATCTTTTTTGGACTAACTTATTAACTCAGTGCCAAGTGCCAGTTCCTGTTTTTTCCGTGTTTTTGACCCTTTTGAGAGAACAATTTTGAACGGAGTCCAAACGGAATAAAACTTCCAAAAAGATTTTTTTTTTGAAACAGAAGACGATCGGGAGACTTGAGAACCAAGGCAGAGGGTCACCAGGGACCCCACAAGCCCACATGGCGCGGCCAGGGGGCCGTGCCTCCCAGGCCTGTGGGCTCCCTGGGCCTCCCCTTCCCTAGGTTTTGCGCCTATATATTCCCTAAAATCCCGGAAAAAATCAAGAGATCATCGAAAGTACTTTTCCACCGCCACAAGCTTCTGTCTCTGCAAGATCCCATCTGGGGCACGTTCTGGTGCCCTGCCGGAGGGGGGATTCATATACGGAGGGCTTCTTCAGCAACACCATGATTTCTCCGATGATGCGTGAGTAGTTCCGCATAGAGCTACGGGCCCATAGCTAGTAGCTAGATGGCTTCTTCTCTCTCTTGGATCTTCAATACAAAGTTCTCCATGATCTTCATGGATTCTACCGATGTAATCTTCTTTTGTGGTGTGTTTGTCGAAATTCGATGAATTGTGGATTTATGATCAGATTATCTATGAATCTTAGTTGAGTTTCTTCTGATCTCTTATATGCATGATCATATCCTTGTAATTCTCTTCGAGTTGTGGGTTTTGTTTGGCCAACTTGATCTATGATTCTTGCAATGGGAGAAGTGCTTGGTTTTGGGTTCATACCGTGCGGTGACCTCACCCTGTGACAGAAGGGGTAGCGAGGCACGCATCATGTTGTTGCCATCAAGGGTAAAAAGATGGGGTTTTCATCATTGGTTTGAGTTTATCCCTCTACATCTTGTCATCTTGCTTAAGGCGTTACTTTGTTCGTCATGAACTCAATACACTAGATGCATGCTGGATGGCGGTCGATGTGTGGAGTAATAGTAGTAGATGCAGAAAGTATCGGTCTACTTGTCTCGGATGTGATGCCTATATGTATGATCATTTATTTAGATATCGTCATGACTTTGCGCGGTTCTATCAATTGCTCGACGTAATTTGTTCACCCACCGTAATATTTGCTATTTTGAGAGAAGCCTCTAGTGAACACTATGGCCCCGGGGTCTACTTGACACCATATTTTCAGCCTTACACTTATATTTCGTTGCACTTTCCGCCTTCACATCTCACTTTGCAATCAATCTTGAAGGGATTGACAACCCCTTTATAGCGTTGGGCAAGTACTCTGGACTTGACGAGATTCTCCTACTGGATTGATACCTTGGTTCTCAAACTGAGGGAAATACTTACTGCTCCTGTGCTGCATCACCCTTTCCTCTTCAAGGGAAAAACCAACGCAAGCAAGTCGGTGTCAACGTGTCAATTTCTGGCAGTGTTGTTTGAGAAGTAGCACACAACATAGCATACTATAGACCCTATGGCTAATACATAGGGAACGACTTTCGTCCTTTCTCTTTCTTCTACCGTAGTCGAGCTTTTGAGTCTTACTCAATATTCACACCTACAACACAGTCAAGAACCCCTTCTTTGTTGATCTATTTTGAACTCCTTCAAAAAAATGTCAAGGCATGTATTTCGTTGAAAGTTCTATTAAGCACTTTGATCTATCTCCATAGATCTTGATGCTCAATGTTCAAGTAGCTTAATCCAGGTTTTCCTTTGGAAAACTCCTTTCAAATAACCCTTTATGCTTTCCAGAAATTTTACATTATTTTCGATAAACAATATGTCAAACACATATACACATCAGAAATTCTATAGTACTCCCACTCACTTCTTTAGAAATACAAGTTTCTCATAAACTTTGTATAAAAGCAAAAAATTTGATCATCTCATCAAAGTGTATATTCCAACTCCAAGATGCTTTCTCCAGTCCATAGAACGATCGCTGGAGCTTTGCATACTTGTTAGCATCCTTTAGTATCGAAAAAAATCTTCTGGTCATATCACATACAACCTGTACTCAGGGAAACCGTCGAGGAAACAATATTTTTGACATCCTATCTCCAAGATTTCATAAATGATGCAGCAACTGCTAACATAATTCCAACAGACTTTGAAAAGGACGTGGATGTCGCCTAGAGGGGGGGGGGTGAATAGGCGCTTTAAAATAGTTAAGGTTTAGGCTTGAACAAATGCGGAATAAAACTAACGTTTAATATGTCAAGCACAAAACCTACAAACAACTAGGCTCACCTATGTGCACCAACAACTTATGCTAAGCAAGATAAACAACTAAGTGATAGCAAGATATATTACAATAAACAATATGTCTATCACAAAGTAAAGTGCATAAGTAAAGGGTTCGGGTAAGAGATAACCGAGGCACGGGGAGACGATGATGTATCCCGAAGTTCACACCCTTGCGGATGGTAATCTCCGTTAGAGCGGTGTGGAGGCACAATGCTCCCCAAGATGCCACTAATGCCACCGTAATCTCCTCACGCCCTCGCACAATGCAAGATGTCGTGATTCCACTAAGGGACCCTTGAGGGCGGTCACCGAACCCGTACAAATGGCAAACCTTGGGGGCGGTTACCGAACCCGTACACGTGGCAACCCTTGGGGGCGGTTACCGGTACCCGTACAAATTGCTCGGGGCAATCTCCACAACCTAATTGGAGACCCCGACGCTTGCCCGGAGCTTCACACCACAATGATTGAGCTCCGAGACACCACCAAGCTTCTAGGACGCCAAAGCATCCACGAAGAACAATATCAAGGGTACTAAGTACCAAAGGTAGTAAGCTTCTCAACTTCTCACTTCCACGTATCACCGTGGAGAACTCAAACCGATGCAACTAATGCAATGGCAAGAACACACGAAGTGGTCAAGTCCCTCACACTCAAATCCCTCCACAACAACAAAAGCTATGGAGAAATATGAGAGGAAGAACAAGGAGCTCACAAAGAACTCCAAGATCAAGATCCAAGGGGTTCCCCTCACATAGAGGAGAAAGTGATTGGTGGAGATGTGGATCTAGATCTCCTCTCTCTTTTCCCTCAAGAACAAGCAAGAATCATTGGAGGGATTGAGAGTAATCAAGCTCTAAGAATGTCAACAATGGAGGTAGAACAAGAGCTCAACGGATAGATAAGGCCAAGGGGGAAGAAGACCCCCTTTATATAGTGGGGGAAGGAATCAGACCGTTACCCCCACTCTCTGCCCGAGCTCCAGCGGTACTACCGCTAGATGCAGCGGTACTACCGTTCGCACTCCAGCGGTACTACCGCCCGCTAGCGGTACTACCGCTGGCACTCCAGCGGTACTACCGCTGGCCCCAGCGGTACTACCGCTAGGCCCCTGGTAGTGCAAAGGCACTACCACCGCCAAGAAAGTCTTCGCAAAAAGGTTCGTCCACGAACAACCGCTAGGCATGCGGTACTAAGCTCCTCGAGCGGTACTACCGCTGACCAGGGGCGGTAATTACCGCCAGCCAGCGGTACTACCGCTAGGGCCAGCGGTACTACCACCAACTCTAGCGGTACTACCGCTAGGTCCAGCGGTACTACCGCTCGCCACTGAAACAGCCATAACTTTCGCATACGAGCTCCGAATCGAGCAAACCCAAGCTTGTTGGATTCAGGACGACAAGGGCTATTCAGGAAATCTTCAGACCATGCGGTTAAGAATATGCCAAAGATATAGAGATGTGAGTCCTCTATGAATGAAGAACCGGCAAAAACTCCAACATCGAAAACATCATAGTAGATGCATATGGACTCCGTTTTCGATGAACTCGAGCTTGTCACGAAGATGACCATAAGCTCTAAAACTCACAAAGAGAAACACCAAACAAGAACCAAGAAGTATGATGCAAGGATGCAAATGGTTTGAGCTCTCAACGAATGATACGATCAAGCTACTCACTTGAGAGCCCCCTTGATAGTACAACAATCTATCCTAAATAGAAAACCTATCAAGGGCAAACCTATACCTTACACCTCGTCCTCTTGAGCTAGATGATGATGATCTTGGCTTCCTCAAGATGGACCACCTTTCTTGATTGTGTTGGCTTGATGAAGACTTGTTGATTGCTCCCCCATACTCACTATGGGTGAGCCACTCTTCAGCATATCTTCACAAGTCCATTGCCACCACAATGGACGGCAAGCTTCAAGCATGATATCTTCGTGCTGATCCACTTGAACTTGCACATCGCAATCTTGATGACGTTCACAACTTGACGTCATACTTCATGGGTTGTATGAGATCTTCCCTTTGACGCAAGCCCATGGAAACACACCTAACCCCCACATAGAACTCTCACGAAGACCATGGGTTAGTACACAAACACGTAATGGACAATGCTTACCATACTATGGGATCACTTGATCCCTCTCGGTACATCTTGTACGCTTTGTGTGTTGATCATCTTGATTTGCTCATGGGTTGTATGAGATCTTCCCATTGACGCAAGCCCATGGAAACACACCTAACCCCCACATAGAACTCTCACGAAGACCATGGGTTAGTACACAAACACGTAATGGACAATGCTTACCATACCATGAGATCACTTGATCCCTCTCGGTACATCTTGTATGCTTTGTGTGTTGTTCATCTTGATTTACTCTTTGTCTGAGATCTTGATCAACCATGTGTCTCTATGACCATTCTTTGGATAATACCTTGAATACCATCTTGGTCATCATATAAACTCCTTGAACCCAACAAATGGACTTCAAGAAGTGCCTATGGACAAATCCTATAAATGTAACTTAAGGCAACCATTAGTCCATAGGAATTGTCATCAATTACCAAAACCACATATGGAGATATATGCTCTAACAATCTCCCCCATTTTGGTAATTGATGACAACTACTTCAAGAGAGTTTATATAAGGAAATAAGCATAACTAACCGCACACATACAACACAATGATGCATGCGTGCAAGATGTAAATGCTTACGCAATAAAAATGGACGAAAAGTTTAGAAAGTAAACTCTCTAAGCTTCTCAGCAAATTCAAAGTAAACTCTCTAAGCTTCTCCCTAAACATATCCAAAGTAAACTCTAAACATATCCAAAGTAAACTCTCTAAGCTTCTCCCCCATTGGCATCGATTGACAAAATGGACGAAAAGTTTAGAAAGTCAATATATTTGGTGGTCCTCCAAAAAGTGTGTACTTCTCAGCAAATGAGTGCAAAGAAATACACAAATACAATGATAAGTAGTTGGAGGAGAACAAACTATATTGAGGACCCACAGATTGCAAATAAAAGAATCGTATGCCACAAGGACATACCAAAGTAGAGGCAAGCAATCAAAAGATACCGGATGGAACAAACAATCATATGGGCCTTCGAACCACATGAATAAAAGATATTATGATAAAAGCAACGGAGTGTTTTATCAAAACTAGAGAAGCTCCCCATGATTTGTGCACTAATAAGAGATTTTTGTATATGATACAAGTGCACAAAATAGGATCGTTGCTCCCCGAAAATTAATAAAAACACACAACGGGTGCAAGAAGAAAGATGAGACAATAAGCAAATCTCTTGCACAAAACAAGTGGTTGAGCAACATGGAAAAGAAGCAACTTAAGATTAGGCTCAACCAAAATAATGTGTGTGAGTAATGGCAAGGCACTTGAGAAGACTAAGATAAGGATGAACATTACTCATCAACATAGTCTTGATGAAATGAGACACAAAGTGCAAGACATATCATTCCCACACACACATACTAGAAAATGGGTTCACAAGCTTACTAATAAACAAAACAAGAACTAACGCTTGTGACAACCCATGGTGAAGATAGGAAATAATAACCTTGTCAAGAGAGGAGGGATACCAATTGAAATGGCAAAACCCTCATCAAGACAGGCATGAGGAAAAATAATCTTCACGGCCAAAGAGTGCATCAAGATGTAGGAAGATAAGATACGCACTCAAGACAAATCCTTTCACGAAGCCACCAAAAACTGAAAAAGGAAATGCAACGGTGGACGTAAAAGAAAAGAGGATATCAATTAGAGATGTAACTTCTCTCATGTGTAAAAGATTCTAAGTAGAAGACAATCATGATGATATATATCCACAAAGAAGAATGTACATACGAAATGGTTACAAGAAGGAACAAACTAGATATCCAAAAGGAAGTCATAAATATATCAATAAGATCTTTTGCTTGGAAGCATAGCACATGGCCTAATATTTTCTTATTGTACAATATGAACTTCCAACATACGAACATCAAAGACATCCCAACTAGTAATAAGACATCATCGTTAGGATGCTTTGAGAAAGGAAACAAGTACTACAAGAACGAATCAAGAGATTCATGCCATGATGCACCCTGTAAAGAAAAGACAAGGGCCTTTGCAAGAAAAGAATGCATGAAGTAGATACTTGTTACCGAGACAACATTGGATTGATGTAGTAGATAGTTGTTCTTTGATCATCCTAACTTGGCTCCAATAATAACATGGTCTCAACACCTTCCTTATAGGTGAGCCGAGCATCCAATGCATCTCCAATTGTTCCTGGAACAACAAAACAAACAAAATGGTGCCCAAACTCATTGGGACCAAAGAGTTAGAAAACCAACAATACATAGGACAAACTCCACATACATATGTGCATATAGATATGAATTTGAATTTCATGCACACGTTAGCCATTTTATGACAAGGTGAAGTTTCCCCTATATATTGGGTCAAAGAAAGAAAGCATGCCAAAGGAAATACATATAGTAAATATGCATGCTCAAGGCCTTCAAGAATCCAATCAACATATAGTTGATAAGATACCAAAAGACAAGGTCTCAAGTGATAATAAGATAGCAAATGAAAAACTATCACTTGAGGGATGTCAATTAAAATATTCAACGAGGCATGAGATATCCATTGACACATGCCAAATAAAAAGGAAACAAGATACCAATTGAAGGAAAACAAACACGAGGTATCTAGTTTCCAAAAGAGAGCTAGGTTCCAACAAACCAAACCCTCGACAAATTTTCATGATGGCACAAAGCATCATAAAGAGCAAGACTTTCCTCCTATCAACATACACTTGATGGGGATCAAAAGATTTTCTCATGGGCGAATAAAGAGAGTGTTCTAAAGAAAATAGGATAGCTCCCCCAAGGGTTGTGCATTATATAGAATTTGCATTTAAATACAAAATGCACAAGATGGGGTCATCACTTTCTCTATATCTATAAAAACACTAGACAAGTTTAAATAGATCCACAAGAGGCAAGGAAGACAAACGAAACACAAAATCCAATGTAAAGACGATTAGCAATTCCTACCATATGATGGGAATACAAATTGTCAAGGACAAGAGGTATTTTGGAAATGATACTCATTGGTAGATCGCAAATATATCTAAGATCATCTTTACCCATAAAACGCAAGCAAATGACACTTGTAGAGCAAACATGCCACCTAGGAACAAGATAATTTCCAATATCAACACTAAGTGGCAATACCTAAAATGTACACATTCTCTAGGCTTGTAATATGCACATAGCATATTACTCCCCCATAATGTGATAACCCAACAATATTAACAAGTGGCAAATGAAAAACCAACAAGAGATAATTAATGGACCATTTAGAATTTGAATTTCTCATGAGTAAGACATACCACATAGAAACTAGATAATCTTGAAATATAAATACTAAGTGGTATTCCCCATGTATACCCATTTATAGGATCGTGAGGTGTGCAAAGCACATCACTCCCCCATAGTGAAATAATCCATTAATCTCTCACAAGAGCCAATCAAAGATACAAACAAGATGCAATAAGGCTCAATACAAGACTCACATGTACATGATAAGTAAACCAACATACACATGCTTGGTTATTTAACATAAGAAAGTTGGAAGCATAACATGTACAAACACATGCAAGGTACAAAACCACAACATGCAAAGGGGCAAGCAACTAACAATGTAAACAGTTTAAGTACAAGTTACCGTAAGGAGGCACATTGGATATAAGATAGAAACTCGATAATCCAAATGACTTGGCTTGAGAAAATATGAATGATGAAGACCCCTTAATTCTTCATTATGTATCCAAGTCTCTAATGTCCTCCATATTCACCTATTGATCAAGTTTGAGCTTGTTGGTCCCCAACCACGTTGGGTCCTAAGAGGTTAGTCACAATAGGCTTGGCAACCCAAATGGTACTTTTCTTGACACCACTTTGAGTACCAACAAACTTGGCAAACACATTGCCAACCTTATCCTTCCCAAGAGAAGAAGCAAGAAGAAGCGAAGTGACCCTTCTGACGACATAAGTAGCAACATATACCCTTTAATTTCTTCCCTATTGATTTCTCAACATGAGGAGTGTTGGATTGGGTCTTCTTGGGAAGGGGCCTTTCTTCAACTTGTAGTTGAGTATGTGAGTGCACTTGTGGCCTCTTCCCTTGTTGCTTGTGACTTTGGGGCTTCTTATTTAGTGGGCAAGATCTAACATGGTGCCCTTCAATTTTGCACTTGAAGCAAATAATCTTGGCCAAATTCTTGACTTGTTCTTGGCCCTTCTTCTTGAAGCTTTTGGACTTCTTCTTCTTGTTGGAGTTGAATCCAAGTCCATTTATATCATTCGGGGATTTTTGTCCACACAAGACATTGTTGAGTGTGGACATCCCTTCATGACTCTTTTCCAAGTCTTTCTTCAAGGAAGTGACTTGGGCCTTGAGCTCTTTGATTTCCTCTACATGGTTAGTATCAACACAAGTACTAGAGGAAGTATAAGCTTCATTGTTAGAGCAACAAGGCATGGAAAGTAATTCACCACAAGATGTAGCAACATTATGAGTAGATGAATTACAAGGACTAGCACATGGCAATATAGCTTTTTGACTAGAAGTAGTGCTAATGTCCACATGAGGCTCACTCGATGTTACCTTGGTAGTAATAGCCTCATGAGCTAATTTTAGCACATTATGGGATGCTAGAAGATCATCATGAGAGCTTGTGAGCATTACATGGCTTTCTTCCAATTTCCCATAATTGCTAGATAGAAACTCAAGTTGAGCCCTTAGCTCAACATTCTCCTTTAAAATGGATGCTTCGCAAGAAGTAGAGTTAGTAGCACAAGCATCATTAATAGCAATAAGAGGAGAAGGCACCTTGGCAAGCTCTTTAGCATATGAAGCTTCAAGTTGAGCATGAGACTCGGTGAGTTCGATGAGCGAGCTCTTAATAGCCCTTGAGCCATTTCCGAGGTGCTCATAGTCCTCAAGGAGTTTAGCATGTGCAACTTGAAGCTTATCATTTTTAGTTCGAAAATCATTAGCCACCACGAGAGCTCTATCATAGGATCCCTTTAATCTAGATAATTCTAGAGCAAAGGTTTCCTCAAGAGATTCCTTGGTGGTTTGTTCATTATCAAGAGCTTGAGATAGCTCTGCGATCTCATTAGCGTAATCACGCTCATGACCTTGCATTGTCTCAATGGTGGCCTCATGCTCCTCAAGATGAGCTTCCAACTCCTCAATGTATTTCTTGCCCTCAGTGGCAATAGACATGATTTCCAAGAAGTTGGAACAAGCAAGTTTATTCTTATAAAGAGATTTAAAAATCATTTCACCCTTAATTTTTAAGGATGCAATATTATCACTCTCTTTATCATTATCCTCATCCCCATTATCATCAACATCATCATCATGAGATATATTGGAATTCAAAGTAGGAGATACCTTTGAAGCCTTAGCCATAAGGCAAAAGTGAGTCACAATAGATGGTGATGTAGGATCCTTTGAAGCATCATTCAAGGCCACATCTTGTTCCAGGGAGTGATGAGTTTCCTCTACATTGTTAGCACAACAATTCAAGGAAATATATGCATTTTTATCATGGCAACAAGATATAGGAGGCATATCATCATGGGATTTAGACAGGCAGTTTTTACATGATATGCACGGACTATCAACACAAGCATGTGAAACATTTAGAGTGCTCGAAGTGTTAACGCCCAAAGATGAAGCATTGCAATAATATAGCGATGAGGGATCATCAACAATAAACCCAATTTCATTATTCCAATGGTCACCACTACTCACCATATCATTACCTTGTGGCAATCCACATGTATGTGAAGTAGATGAAGTTGAGAAGACCACACGACCGGAGGTGGAGGGAGAATAATCATCCCTACAAATCTTGGACACACCATATTTATCTTGAAGCTTTGTCCACAACTCATGAGCATCACGGAGTGGCATGAGTTGAAATATAACTACATTGCTCAAAGCATCAAAAAGAACATTAGAAGCTTGAGCATTGAGATAAGAGTTTTTCTCATCCTCTAAAGATATATTCTGGGAATCCTTTGGAGGAGAAAAACCCATATCTACAATTCGCTCTAAATTTGGGTCCAAGACCCGAAAGTGATTAAGCATGCGAATTACCCAAACATCAAAATTTGTGCCATCGAAACTAAGAATGTCAGTGAATCCTAAACCCCTAGTCGACATCCTTACTCTCTAGGTGGTTAAACCTAATAAAGAGAGACCTAGCTCTGATACCAATTGAAAAGGACGTGGATGTCGCCTAGAGGGGGGGTGAATAGGCGCTTTAAAATAGTTAAGGTTTAGGCTTGAACAAATGCGGAATAAAACTAACGTTTAATATGTCAAGCACAAAACCTACAAACAACTAGGCTCACCTATGTGCACCAACAACTTATGCTAAGAAAGATAAACAACTAAGTGATAGCAAGATATATTACAATAAACAATATGTCTATCACAAAGTAAAGTGCATAATTAAAGGGTTCGGGTAAGAGATAACCGAGGCATGGGGAGACGATGATGTATCCCGAAGTTCACACCCTTGCGGATGCTAATCTCCGTTAGAGCGGTGTGGAGGCACAATGCTCCCCAAGATGCCACTAAGGCCACCGTAATCTCCTCACGCCCTCGCACAATGCAAGATGTCGTGATTCCACTAAGGGACCCTTGAGGGCGGTCACCGAACCCGTACAAATGGCAAACCTTGGGGGCGGTTACCGAACCCGTACACGTGGCAACCCTTGGGGGCGGTTACCGGTACCCGTACAAATTGCTCGGGGCAATCTCCACAACCTAATTGGAGACCCCGACGCTTGCCCGGAGCTTCACACCACAATGATTGAGCTCCGAGACACCACCAAGCTTCTAGGACGCCAAAGCATCCACGAAGAACAATATCAAGGGTACTAAGTACCAAAGGTAGTAAGCTTCTCAACTTCTCACTTCCACGTATCACCGTGGAGAACTCAAACCGATGCAACTAATGCAATGGCAAGAACACACAAAGTGGTCAAGTCCCTCACACTCAAATCCCTCCACAACAACAAAAGCTATGGAGAAATATGAGAGGAAGAACAAGGATCTCACAAAGAACTCCAAGATCAAGATCCAAGGGGTTCCCCTCACATAGAGGAGAAAGTGATTGGTGGAGATGTGGATCTAGATCTCCTCTCTCTTTTCCCTCAAGAACAAGCAAGAATCATTGGAGGGATTGAGAGTAATCAAGCTCTAAGAATGTCAACAATGGAGGTAGAACAAGAGCTCAACGGATAGATAAGGCCAAGGGGGAAGAAGACCCCCTTTATATAGTGGGGGAAGGAATCACACCGTTACGCCCACTCTCTGCCCGAGCTCCAGTGGTACTACCGCTGGCTGCAGCGGTACTACCGCCAGCTAGTGGTACTACCGTTGGCTGCAGCGGTACTACCGCTGGCACTCCAGCGGTACTACCGCTGGCCCCAGCGGTACTACCGCTGGGCCCCTGGTAGTGCAAAGGCACTACCACCGCCAAGAAAGTCTTCGCAAAAAGGTCCGTCCACGAACAACCGCTAGGCAGGCGGTACTAAGCTCCTGGAGCGGTACTACCGCTGACCAGGGGCGGTACTACCGCCAGCCAGCGGTACTACCGCTAGGGCCAGCGGTACTACCACCAACTCTAGCGGTACTACCGCTAGGTCCAGCGGTACTACCGCTCGCCACTGAAACAGCCATAACTTTCGCATACGAGCTCCGAATCGAGCAAACCCAAGCTTGTTGGATTCAGGACGACAAGGGCTATTCAGGAAACCTTAAGACCATGCGGTTATGAATATGCCAAAGATATAGAGATGTGAGTCCTCTATGAATGAAGTACCGGCAAAAACTCCAACATCGAAAACATCATAGTAGATGCATATGGACTCCGTTTTCGATGAACTCGAGCTTGTCACGAAGATGACCATAAGCTCTAAAACTCACAAAGAGAAACACCAAACAAGAACCAAGAAGTATGATGCAAGGATGCAAATGGTTTGAGCTCTCAACGAATGATACGATCAAGCTACTCACTTGAGAGCCCCCTTGATAGTACAGCAATCTATCCTAAACAGAAAACCTATCAAGGGCAAACCTATACCTTGCACCTCGTCCTCTTGAGCTAGATGATGATGATCTTGGCTTCCTCAAGATGGACCACCTTTCTTGATTGTGTTGGCTTGATGAAGACTAGTTGATTGCTCCCCCATACTCACTATGGGTGAGCCACTCTTCAGCATATCTTCACAAGTCCATTGCCACCACCATGGACGGCAAGCTTCAAGCATGATATCTTCGTGCTGATCCACTTGAACTTGCACATCGCAATCTTGATGACGATCACAACTTGACGCCATACTTCATGGGTTGTATGAGATCTTCCCTTTGACGCAAGCCCATGGAAACACACCTAACCCCCACATAGAACTCTCACGAAGACCATGGGTTAGTACACAAACATGTAATGGACAATGCTTACCATACTATGGGATCACTTGATCCCTCTCGGTACATCTTGTACGCTTTGTGTGTTGATCATCTTGATTTGCTCATGGGTTGTATGAGATCTTCCCTTTGACGCAAGCCCATGGGAACACACCTAACCCCCACATAGAACTCTCATGAAGACCATGGGTTAGTACACAAACACGTAATGGACAATGCTTACCATACCATGAGGTCACTTGATCCCTCTCGGTACATCTTGTACGCTTTGTGTGTTGATCATCTTGATTTACTCTTTGTCTGAGATCTTGATCAACCATGTGTCTCTATGACCATTCTTTGGATAATACCTTGAATACCATCTTGGTCATCATATAAACTCCTTGAACCCAACAAATGGACTTCAAGAAGTGCCTATGGACAAATCCTATAAATGTAACTTAAGGCAACCATTAGTCCATAGGAATTGTCATCAATTACCAAAACCACATATGGAGATATATGCTCTAACAGACTTTCACCATCGCTACGAGTGAGAAAGTCCTATTGTAGTCAACTCTTTGAACTTTGTCGGAAACACCTTTGCGACAACTCGAGCTTTCTTAATGGTGACTTTTCACCATCATCATATGTCTTCCTCTTAAAGATCCATTCACAGTTAATAGTCTTATGACCATCAAGTGGTTCTTCCAAAGTCTGTAATTTGTTTTCATACATGGATCCTCTCTCGAATTTCATGGCCTCTAGCCATTTGTCGGAACCCGGGCCCACCATCGCTTCTCCACAGCTCGTAGGTTCATTGTCGTCCAACAACGTGATCTCCAAGACAGGGGTTACTGTACTACTCTGGAGTAGTACGCGTCCATGTCGACCTACGAAGTTTGGTAGTGACTTGATCCGAAACTTCATGATCACTATCATCAGCTTCCACTTCAATTGGTGTAGGCGCCACAGGAACAACTTCCTGCGCCCTGCTACACACACTGGTTGAAGTGATGGTTCAAATAACCTCATCAAGTTTTCACCATCCTCCCACTCAATTCTTTCAAGAGAAACTTTTTCTCGAGAAAGGACCCATTTCTTGAAAAAACGCTTTTGCTTCCGCATCTGAGATAGGAGGCATACCCAACTATTTTTGGGTGTCCTATGAAGATGCATTTATTCGCTTTGGGTTCGAGCTTATCAAGCTGAAACTCTTTCACATAAGCATCCCAACCCCAAACCTTTAAAGAAACGATAGCTTAGGTTTCTCTAAACCCTAGTTCATACGGTGTCATCTCAACGGAATTACGTGGTGCCCTATTTAAAGTCAATGTGGTCCTCTCTAATGCTTAACCCATAAACGATAGTGGTAATTTGATAAGAAATATCACAGTATGCACTATATCTAATAGGGCACGACTATTGCATACGGACACACCATCAGAATATGGTGTTCCAGGTAGCATGAGTTGTGAAATAATTTTCACGTGAAACAATTTTCACATTGTCTTAAATGTTTACCAAACACATGACTCAGATATATATGTTTACCTCTACGATCACATCGTAGTCATATTATCTTCTTGTCATGATGATCTTCAACTTCACTCTGAAATTACTTGAACCTTTCAATAATTCAGATTTGTTTTTCATCAAGTAAATACAGTAGTATCTACTCAAATCATGTGTGAATTAAGAACATAATGATATCCACTGCGTGCCTCAGCACTCATTGGACTGCACACATCAAACTATATTACTTCCAACAAGTTACTTTCTTGTTCCATCTCATAGGAAAACGAGGTCTTCAATCATCTTGCCCATGTGGTATGATTTGCATGTCTCAAGTGATTCAAAAATCAAGTAAGTCCAAATGATCCATTTGCATGGAGTTTCTTCATGTGTTTATACCAACAGGAATGGTCTGCATGTCTCAAACGTTTCAAAAATGAGTGAGTACAAAGATCCATCTGCATGGCGCTTCTTCATGCATTTTATACCAATATGACTCAAGGAGCTGTGCCACAAGTAAGTGGTACTATCATTACTACTTTGTATCTTTTGGCAACAATAATATGAACATGTGTATCACTACAATCGAGATTCTATAATCCGTTCATTTTAGGTGCAAGACCATTTAATGTATTATTCAAGTAAATAGAATAATCGTTATTCTTTTAAATGAATAACCGTATTGCAATAAACATAATCCAATCATGTCTATGCTCAATGCAAACACCAAATAACAATTCTTTAGGTTTAACACTAACCCAATGGTAGAGGGAGCGTGCGATGTTTGATCACATCAACTTTGGAAACACTTCCAACACACAACATCACCTCGCTTTTAGCTAGTCTTCATTTATTCTGTAGATTTTATTTGGAGTTACTAACACTTACCAACTAAACCGGTATCCAATACCCTCGCGCTACTAGGAGTACTAGTAAAGTACACATCAATATCATGTATATCTAATATAGTTGTGTCGATTTTGCCACCCTTCTCATCTACCAAATATCTAGGGTAGTTCAGTGACTGTTCCCCATAATACACGAGCACTTACTCTCGGGTTTGGGTTCACCCTTGGGTATCTTCACTAGAGCAGCAACTGATTTGCCGTTTCATGAAGTATCCCTGCTTGCCCTTTGCCCTTCTTTGAAACTAGTGGTTTTACTAACCATCAACAATTATTGCTCCCTTTTGATATCTACTTTCACGGTGTCAAACATCGCAAATAGCTCAAGGATCATCATATTTATCCTTGATATATTTATAGTTCATCACGAACGTCGGTGCACTAAAGACTGGGGTCTCTAGTGCCCCAGACTTGTGCACGGGCGCGAAGAGCCCCTGACGGTAGGGCGCGGCAAAATCCAGACAAGACGCACCCCCAAGATATCCAAGGCCCTGGCAAGCCTACCTTGCCGGGAAGACACCCAAGGCCAAGTCCGTCTAATGGACGTGATGAATGCACCTAGCACAAGGCCCTGGCGATCCTCCCTCCCCGGGAAGACAGCGGAAGCCCCCGGCAAGTTTCCTTGCCGGGACGAAGCGCCAAGGCCCCGGCAAGCACCCTGGCCGGGATGATGTGGCAAGACACTAGAGGGCGACCGCCCTTACCATAGTGCCACCGCCCCCACCCCCACCCCCCGAGTTCCGGCGCATTCCGCATGCGCGAGCGGGGCGTCCAGGTGTCGAAACACCTGGACACATGTCTTCACCAGCACTTAGTTGACATGGACAAGACGTGCATTTAATACACCTGACAGCGGTAGATGGATAAGCGCCGCTCTAGGTTCACTGTAACATCTCGTGAACCTACCATCGAGCACTGTAGGTGACCCCTTTGCCTATAAAAGGAGGCCCTTAGCTCATTCACAAGGGGTTAGGCTTTTTGGAGATTGGCCAAGAACACTTATAACTCTCGTGCATCCATTGCATGGTAATACCTACTCATTCACATTGATATCTATTAATGGGCATCTCCATAGCCCGTTGATATGCCGATTCGATGTGACCATCTTCTCCTTTTTGCCTCACAACCTCCACCACACTCTATTCCACCTATAGTGCTATATCCATAGCTCACGCTCATGTATTGCGTGAGAGTTGAAAAAGTTTGAGAAAGTAAGAGTGCGAAAACAATTACTTGGCCAATACCGGGGTTGTGCATGATTTAAATTCGTTGTGTGGGGATGATGGAGCATAGCCAGACTATATGATTTTGTAGGGATAACTTTCCTTGGCCTTGTTATTTCAAAAGTTCATGATCACCTTGCTAGTTTGTTTGAAGTATTATTGTTTCCATGTCAATAGTAAACTATTGTTTTGAATCTTACGGATCTGAACATTCAGGCCACAAGAAAGAAGTTACAAAGGAAAAATATGTTAGGTAGCATTCCACATCAAAAAGTCAGTCTTTATCACTTCCCTACTCGAGGACGAGCACGAGTTAAGCTTGGGTATGGTTGATACGTCTCCAACGTATCTATAATTTTTGATGGTTCCATGCTATTATCTTGTTAACTTTGGACGTTTTGTATGCATGAATATGCTATTTTATATATTTTTTGGGACTAACCTATTAACTCAGTGCCAAGTGCCAGTTTCTGTTTTTTCGTGCTTTTGACCTTTTTCAAAGGAGAATATTAAACGGTGTCCAAACGGAATAAAATGTTCGAAATGATTTTTTCCGTAACAGAAGATACGCATGGAACTTCAGAACCAACACAAAGGACCCCGGGGGAGGCCACAAGCCCCCTAGCCGCGGCCTGGGGGGCGCCTACCAGGCTTGTGGGCCCCCCTGACTCCTTTGCCCTATTTATTCCGCCTATAAATTCTCTAAAAATTTGAAACCTCCAGAGAGAGCCACGAAAATACTTTTCCGCCGCCGCAAGCTTCTGTCTCCGCAAGATCCCATCTAGGGACCGTTCTGGTGTCCTGCCGGAGGGGGGATTCGGACACGGAGGGCTTCTTCGTCAACACCATCGCCTCTCCGATGATGCGTGAGTAGTTCACCACATACCTTCGGGTCCATAGCTAGTAGCTAGATGGCTTCTTCTCTCTCTTGGATCTTCAATTCAAAGTTCTCCATGATCTTCATGGAGATCTATCCGATGTAATCTTCTTTTGCGGTGTGTTTGTCAAGATCTGATGAATTGTGGATTATGATCGGATTATCTATGAATATTAGTCGAGTCTCCTCTGATCTCTTATATGCATGATTTATTTTCCTTGTAATTCTCTTCGAGTTGTGGGTTTCGTTTGGCCAACTTGATCTACAATTCTTGCAATGGTAGAAGTGCTTGGTTTTGGGTTCATACCGTGCGGTGACCTCATGCAGTGACAGAAGGGGTAGGGAGGCACGCATCGTGTTGTTGCCATCAAGGGTAAAAAGATGGGGTTTATATCTATTGCATGAATTTATCCCTCTACATCATATCATCTTGCTTAAGGCGTTAGTGTGTTTGTTATGAACTCAATACACTAGATGCATGCTGGATAGCGGTCGACGTGTGGAGTAATAGTAGTAGATGTAGACAGTATCGGTCTACTTCTCTCGGACATGATGCCTATATGTATGATAATTGCCTTGGATATCATCATGACTTTGCGCGGTTCTATCAATTGCTCAATAGTAATTCGTTCACCCACCGTAATTTTTGCTATCATGAGAGAAGCCTCTAGTGAAAACTATGGCCCCGGGGTCTACTTCACATCATATTTTCAACTCTACACTTTTACTTTGTTGCACTTTCCACCTTCAGATGCCACCTTGCAATTAAACGCGAAGGGATTGACAACCCCTTTATAGCGTTGGGTGCAAGTTTGTTTGTTTTTGCCCTGGTATATTGGTGACTTGTCTTGAAACTCCTACTGGATTGATACCTAGGTTCTCAAACTGAGGGAAATACTTACTGCTACTGTGCTGCATCATCCTTTCCTCTTCAAGGGAAAAACCAACGCAAGCTCAAGAGATAGCAAGAAGAATTTCTGGCGCCGTTGCCGGGGAGGATCAAGTCAAGAATAGTCTCCCGTCAACGTGCCAGTTTCTGGCGCCGTTGCCGGGGAGTATCAAGTCAAGAATAGTCTTCCTTCAACGTGTCAATTTTTGGCATCGGGGACTATTCTAAGTGAAGCTTATCCAAGTAACTATTGCAAACTCATCTCTTGCATTTACCTTTTTCGCCTTTTGCCTCTCGTTTTCCACTCCCCCGCTTCTGAAAAACAAAAATTACAAAAATATTTGCCTTTTTCATTCGCCCTTTTCTTTCGCTTGCTTTCTGTTCGCTTGTGCGTTTGTCTTACTACTAAGACCTGTATGGCCCAACCAAAGGATTATGATGATTACTATCAAAGGTTGGAAGAGATTGAAACTAGTGTTAAAGGCTTCATGTCTACACAGTTTGATCATAATAGTTACTATCGTAGAGAACTAAGGGAGCAAAATTCTTTTATGGCTTTTATGAATAAATAAGTTGATGATATGGCCAAAGAATTCCTTGCATTAAATTCTCAGTTTGCTCGTCTTGAAAAATTGGTAGGCCAGATTTCTCATAAACAGGCTACCCTAGTCAATAAAATGGCTGCTAAACCTGAAATATGTGATGAGAATCATGAAGATCTTAAAGTTCTTGGTGTGACTCCTATTGAATCCTTGTTTTCTAATGTCAATCCTAATGATGCTGGGGCTGGATATGAATCCACTTTGATTGAGAAACGCCCCAATGATTCGGAGTCTATCTATCTTGATGCTAAAAGCACTGAAAGTGGAGTAGAGGATATCAAAACTTTGAGTAGTGATGAAATTACTAGTTTGGATTTCAAGTAATTCAATTATGATAGTTTCTCTTTTATTGAATGTATTTCCTTGATGCAATCCATGCTAAACTCTCCACATGCTTATAGCCAAAATAAGGCCTTTACAGATCATATCTTTGATGCTATGATGAAATCCCTTGAAGAGAAACTTGAGTTGGATATATGTATTCCTAGAAAATTTCATGATGAGTGGGAACCTACTATCAAAATCAAGATTAAAAACTATGAATGCAATGCTTTGTGTGATTTGGGTGCTAGTGTTTCCGCTATTCCAAAGTCTTTATGTGATGTTCTAGGCTTCAACGAGATTGATGAGTGCTCTCTTAATTTGCATCTTGCGGATTCTACTGTAAAGAAACCTATGGGAAGGATCAATGATGTTCTTATTATTGCAAATAGTAACTATGTACCCGTAGATTTCATTGTGCTTGATATTGATTGCACTCCGACATGTCCCATCATTCTTGGTAGACCTTTCCTTAGGACTATTGGTGCTATCATCGATATGAAGGAAGGGAATATTAGATTTCAATTTCCATTAGAGAAGGGCATGGAACAGTTTCCTAGAAAGAAAATAAGATTGCCTTCTGAATCCATGATGAGGGCTACTTATGGTTCGAGCACCAAAGACGACGATACTTGATTCTATCGCCTTATGCCTAGCTAAGGGCGTTAAACAATAGCGCTTGTTGGGAGGCAACCGAATGAATTTATCTTTGCTTTTTTGCTTTCTGTTTTGGTGTGTCCACACCATCATAATTCTGTTATAATTGTGTTTTTTGTGTTTGAGCCAAGTAAAACCTTTATGACTAGTTTTGGTGGTGGTTGTTTGATCTTGCTGAAAAAGTCAGAAACTTTGCGCTCACAAAGTTATTTGTCATTCATATCCAAAAAGAGCTTTTGAGTTGATTATTTTTGCTTCTGGTTCATATGCCAATTTCCCTAATTTTCATAATTGTTCAGAATTGTTTAGATACCAGAAGTATACTAAGTATACATATTGCTACAGACTGGTCTGTTTTTGACAGATTCTGTTTTTGTTGTGTTGATTGCTTATTTTGGTGAAACTATGGATAGTATCGGGGGTACGAGCCATGGAAAAGTGAGAATACAGTAATCTAACATCAATCTAAATAGAAATCAAGTTTACTACAGTACCTAAAGAGTTGGTAGTTTGTTAGTTTGTTTTGTTATGTTAATGAGATCACGAGTTTCTGTTTAAGTTTTGTGTTGTGAAGTTTTCATGTTTTGGGTGATGTTCTCATGGATAATGGGATAAAGAGTGGAAAGAGCTCAATCTTGGGGATTCCCAAGGCATCCCAAGCCAAATTCAAGGACACCAAAAATCCTAAGCTTGGGGATGCCCCGGGAAGGCATCCCCTCCTTCGTCTTCAATCCATCGGTAACTTTACTTGGAGCTATATTTTTATTCACCACATGATATGTGTTTTGCTTGGAGCGTCGTGTATTATAGGAGTCTTTTATTTTTGTTGTGTCACAATCATCCTTGTTGCACACCTTTTTGAGAGAGACATGCACTCATCGTGAATTTGCTAGAATACTCATTGAGCTTCACTTATATCTTTTGAGTTAGGTAATTTAGCTCGCATGTGCGTCACTTATATCTTTTGAGCTAGATAACTTTTCTCTAGTGCTTCACTTAGATATTTTTAGAGCACGACGGTGTCATATTTTGGAGAAATAAAAACTCCCGATCTTCACTTATATCTTTTTCAGAGTGCTCTCTCTAAGTAACTTGGTAATTGGCGTGTGTTATGAAAGTAGTCCTAAAGATGATAGGCATCCAAAGAGGATACAATAAAAGCTTACATATTCAAGTGCATTGATTAGTAAGAGAAGTTTGATTCCTAACAATTAAGTTTTGAGATATGGATTTGGTAATATTAGAGTTATGTTAAGAGGGTGTTGTGAATCTAGAAATACTTGTGTAGAAGTTAGTGATTCTCGTAGCATGCACGTATCGTGAACCACTATGTTAGGAAGTCGGAGTATAATTGATTTATTGATTGTCATCCTTTGTGTGGCGGTCGGGATCGCGCGATGGTGAACACCTACCAACCCTTTCCCTAGGAGTATGCGTTTAGCACTTTGTTTCGATTACTAATAAAACTTTCGCAATAAGTATATGAGTTCTTCATGACTAATGTGAATCCATGGTATAGATGCACTTTCACCTTCCACCATTGCTAGCCTCTCTAGTGCCGCGCAACTTTCACCGGTGCACAAACCCACCATATACCTTCCTCAAAACAGCCACCATACCTACCTATTATGGCCTTTTCATAGCCATTCCGAGATATATTGCCATGCAACTCCCACTGTTCCATCTCATGACTTGTGCCGTCACTTTCATATTGCCATTGCATGATCGTAAGATAGCTAGCGAGATGTTTCAACGTCATACGCTAATCTAGATCGTTGCACATCCCGGTACACTGTCGGAGGCATTTCCTATAGAGTCATCATTGCTCTAAGTATTGAGTTGTGAGTAAATAAAAGTGTGATGATCATCATTATTAGAGCATTGTCCCATGTGAGGAAATAAAAAAAGGCCAAAGATGCCCACCAAAAAAATGAAAAGAGGCCAAAGAACCCAAACAAAAAATGAGAGAGAAAGAGAGAAGGGACAATGCTACTATCATTTTCCACACTTGTGCTTCAAAATAGCACCATGTTCTTCATTATATAACTTGGCTTGTATATTCCAATGACACTTCCATATACTAGTGGGAATTTTCATATACTAGTGGGAATTTTCATTATATAACTTGGCTTGTATATTCCAATGATGGGCTTCCTCAAAATTGCCCTAGGTCTTCATGAGCAAGCAAGTTGAGTGCACACCCAGTAGTTTTCCTTCTGAACTTTCACACACTTATAGCTCTCGTGCATCCATTGCATGGTAATCCCTACTCATCACATTGATATCTATTTATGGGCATCTCCATAGCCCGTTGATACGCCGAGTCGATGTGACCAGCTCCTCCTTTTTGCCTCACAACCTCCACCACACTCTATTCCACCTATAGTGCTATATCCATGGCTCACGCTCATGTATTGCGTGAGAGTTGAAAAAGTTTGAGAAAGTAAGAGTGCGAAAACAATTACTTGGCCAATACCGGGGTTGTGCATGATTTAAATTCGTTGTGTGGGGATGATGGAGCATAGCCAGACTATATGATTTTGTAGGGATAACTTTCCTTGGCCTTGTTATTTCAGAAGTTCATGATCACCTTGCTAGTTTGGTTGAAGTATTATTGTTTTCATGTCAATAGTAAACTATTGTTTTGAATCTTACGGATCTGAACATTCATGCCACAAGAAAGAAGTTACAAAGGAAAAATATGTTAGGTAGCATTCCACATCAAAAATTCAGTCTTTATCACTTCCCTACTAGAGGACGAGCACGAGTTAAGCTTGCAGATGCTTCATACGTCTCCAACGTATCTATAATTTTTGATGGTTCCATGCTATTATCTTGTCAACTTTGGATGATTTGTATGCATGAATATGCTATTTTATATCTTTTTTGGGACTAACCTATTAACTCAGTTCCAAGTGCCAGCTTCTTTTTTTTCCGTGTTTTTGACCATTTCAGAGGAGAATATTAAACGGAGTCCAAATGGAATAAAATCTTCGGAATGATTTTTTTCCGTAATAGAAGATACGCAGGTAACTTGAGAACCAAGGCAAAGGACCCCGGGGGAGGCCACAAGCCCCCTAGCCGCAGCCTGGGGGGGCCGTGCCTACCAGGCTTGTGGGCCCCCCGTGGCTCCTTTGCCTACTTCTTCCGCCTATAAATTGTCTAAAAATCTGAAACCACTAGAGAGAGCCACAAAAATACTTTTCCGCCGCCGCAAACTTCTGTCTCCGCAAGGTCCCATCTGGGGACCGTTCTGGTGCCCTGCCGGAGGGGGGATTCGGACACGGAGGGCTTCTTCATCAACACCATCGCCTCTCCGATGATGCGTGGGTACTTCACCACATACCTTCGGGTCCATAGCTAGTAGCTAGATGGCTTCACTACAAGAAATATGCTCGTACATGACGTTTTTTAAGACGTCGTTGATGAATTCGTCATAAATCTATGATGATTTCATCCGAGATTGTCGTAAGCCGTTTGAGGGGATCAAATCTAGATATAAATTACGACGACGTGAGTCAAAAACGTCGTAACCGCATAAGATGAGATCGCCATAACTTTTACAACGATTATAAAAATGTCGTAACATGTTCTAACTATGTTAACATGCCGATTCCTAACTAGTTGTTGAATACTAGAACATTTTTGATGTTTCTGTGATTAAATAGATATCTATCTAGCTAGAAATTATTTTTGAAAAAATTGTGAGCCAACTATGAGGGAGCTGCAGTTCAAATTTGACCCGCTTCAAGCTGAGTCGGTATTAATTTATCTTTTTCACTAGAAGCGGATAAAAGCTTTTAACAATCAAGTATTTTGTCAAGTGTATATTGAATATGGCATAGTATTTTAGAAAAATGATTTGGTTCAATTTGGCAAAAATAATTTTAAAGTGTTTTATTCCGATAAAATAAAATAAAACTAAAGTTGTTAAATAATGCAATAAAAACAAAAACAAATAATAAAAAGGGGAAAGAAACCCCTTGACCCAAACTGGGCCGGCCCAGCCAGCCCACCTAACCGGGGGGTAATTAAGCCCCATCTAACCCTAAATTCATCCACACCCTCACACCCAGTCCACCCCACGCTGCCACCCCATCCACGAGGGGAAAGCCCCTGCCATCCCTGATTTCCTCTCGGCCCTCCTCCGTCCGTCGCAGCTCCAGATTTCCTCATAGGCTTATGGCTCCAGTCCCTCGATGTCGAGCTCATCGCCTTCGCCGCCGCCGCCTCGTCGACCGCGTCCCCGCCGCTTCGGATGCGGTGGCCGTCGAGGGCAAGACCACAGTGCTCGTGGCCGGGAAGTTGGGCGCCGCGGGGCTAGCGCTACTCTGGGAGTTCGCCAACGTCGACTGCTCCTACGACCTATCCCCCGAGGGGCTTAGGGCCAAGATCTCGCTCTGCGACGCGCTCGTCGTGCGGTCGGGCACCAATGTTGGCAGCGACGTCTTCGAGGCCTCCGGTGTGCGTCTCCGCATCGTCGGCCGGGTCGTGGTCGGGATCGGGATCGGCAACGGCTACCTCGTCGTCAATGCGCCCATCGCCAACACCGTCACCGCCGCCGAGGACGGCATCGCGCTCATGTGCGCCATGGCCAGGAACGTCGCCCAGGCCGACGCATCGCGCGGATGTGCGCCATGGCCAGGAACGTCGCCCAGGCCGCATGCGAGTAGTTATGAGAAAAGATCGCTCGTGATTTTCGTGTAATAGCAAGGCAAGTGGATCCTGAAAACAGGGAGTTTCCTTTCTACGGGGAGTCAGCAAAGATGAGAGTAAATGAGAAAGTGCTTCCGCGTGGCAAAGATACATGCACAAATTGAGGATTGACAAAATAGATCACCCCCTACGGTAGGAAAGCGACGCTTGACATATCCATCACATGTGTGTGTGTGGCGGCGCCCCGAGTCAGAGAAGCTTCGGAGGATGGCCGGAGCACTAGAGAGATAGCCATGTTGCTGCCTCTGAAGCTACCACGCTGACATGCCGATGCACTGTGATGTCGTCATGAAAGTTACAGAGAAGATAAGGTATGCCTCAGATCTTTATTTACGTAGCTAGTGTTTTTGTATACTTGTATGAAATTTTGCTAGGTTGCTTTCTTAAAAATTTTAAATGATCACAAAAATTTCCTCTGCATTGTTGCTGATAATATATTCATTAGATAATGTGTATGGACAGATGTTACTGGGATTAAAATTTTAGTATTTGGCGACTCCCCAGTAGTTGTTGTGAAGGAATAAATAAAATAATATTAATTTAGAAGACAAGGATTTTACATAATATGATGTTGACAACAATATCGAAAATAAAAATGTGAGTGATTATCGGCTAAAATCACACAATTATCATTGAATAAACTATTATGTACACTAACCTTATAATTAAGATTATCCAAACAAGATAGTTGTATAAAATAAAAAATACTGTATTGCCTTCAGCTAACACTACAAGATAATTAGTATGGACATTAAGTTTACAGCCTCTCATGTAAACAATATCCGACCAATTATCTACAAATAGAATGAGAAATATTACGCACAGTTTTCTAGCAGTCACAGCGATCTTGTCACTGCTTTTACTAATGCATTTTGCTTCAGGATAATTTGTGGAGCTCGTCGCCGTCAAAGACCCCTTCATCACCATCAATTGCATGGTATCGTTCTCCACTCTACTGGCTCATGGCTCGTACTAAATGGTAGTAGCAATGATAGGCAGACCAGAACAAAATAGCCATATGTATTATCAGTTCTGCAAGTGTATTTTCATCTAATTATCTTGTTGCGTTCGAGCATAACATATTGCCGTACTCCATGTAGCCATTTCTTCTCATTTAGCTTCAGAGTTGAATACAGCAGTGCTGAAATTCCCATCAGTCAGTTCATCATACTTGATGCAAATACAACAGCCACATCAGCATAGTGTGAACAGGTTTTTTGACAGTTCACTTGATCTTTTAAGTCCACAGTAAAATCCAGTAAATCATAGTCAAAGCTACAGAGACTGCAGAGAACTCCATATTAGCGCGCGACCCAGCCGCCCGGCCGGCTCGTCCCGCGGCTGGTGCGTGTAGATCTTAAGTGCATATTGCCGTTCATACACTTATATTTTCTTCCGTGCTAGGTCGTTTAATCTAGTTTCTACTTTCAAGTACAGGCCAACCAGTGTGCGCATCTTAATCCCTCAGTGCAAATGCTCTGTTATCCATGTTAGATTTGCTCGTAGGATCTGCTCTAGTGAGGCCTTTTGTTGCCAGATAACTAGCACATGCTTCAGTACTGACCTCTCTTTCTGATAAACATACATCATATGCATCTTAAACTTCATCATATCCATAGGTCAGTGTGGGATGAAGATCACAACTGTTTGTTGACCTAAAACAGATGCTAGTGCAGACGAAATGAAAATGATATTATTCTCTTGGGATCTGCTTTTTGAGTGGACTACCTCTCCACATTGTATTGTTCGGTCTTGTAACTCTGGTGTTGTTCTTTTATATATAAAGTGGAACGAGAGCCTGTTTCGAGAATATTATTATTTAGATGTTGCCATCTTGGCTGCAAATTGTTTGTGATTCACCCTAGATTTACATTGCTTGCCGGAAGATGTTTTTGTTCCCAAGGGTCCTTTTTTGCCTTGATAACTAGCTGATTATTCATTGTTACCTTCTCTTTATGAATAAATAGTATACTCGTGTTGACTTCTCTGCCAACTAATCTGATTCAAAATCTTCACATGCATAGGTACTTGGGGATGGGATGAGAATCACAATTGTTGTGGAGTAAATGAAGAATATCTTGTTGTTTGGCTGCTACCATCGATGTTCTCGTAGATTGAACATTGCCATGGGTGCTTCTCTACGCAATGAATATATTAGATCAAGCATCATATCATGGACATCATAAGACTTTTCTGCCTTGATAGTGAAGTCTACGGGTTGGATTATGCTTCTGTTTATGAGCGCTTGTAATAAAGCTGCTTTTTTACTCTTTCTTTATAATAATAATCTCTTTCCTTGTTTTGATAACTTGTATACATGGGATGTATGTTAGCTTCAAAAAAGAAAATTAATATTTCCTTTTCACCCATTGCTCGATCTCATGTAGCTCGGCGACCTAGGGATTCCTATTATGCTTCTCATACACAAATTTATTGCTCGTCATTGCTATCTTGAGCTGTTGGTTCTGCTCTCGCTCAGTTGATGTTGTTGCTAGACCAAACACACTGATCGGGACTGCCCTCTTAGCTAGATGGGCTCTTATTATCTATGTTTTCTGTTGGGGCTGGCTAGTGTTTGATTGGTTAGGGCAGGCAGATTGAGGACCTGGAGCGCGCCTGAGGGGTCGAGCGCGGCACCCTCACTGTCGACGGTGTCCCCGTCGACAGCTACCTCACCAGGTCCCCATCCCTTTGCCTGCGACGGGGTGTGGTGGTGTCCACTACACAGAGGTGTATGCCTCCATTGCAGGCAACTGTGGCCGTCACGTCGTGGAGCAGCATTCTGTCATGGTCAACTGGATCATCGAGGTCAGTGTACTACAGCAACACTGTACTCTGCATTCTACATGTATACCGCGATTCCACTTTATCTCAGTTCCAGTTTGTGGTACAAGCTCGCCCTACACATTTACAGTCATGCTGGTTGTGTGTTGGTAATTTACTGTGAAGTCACATTGTACCGCAGATTCAATGTTGGTTTAGTTCGTTGAGTGATATCTGTTCTAAAAGCATTGTGGTTGTGTGGCCAATCTGATGTGTTTATGTGTTCGGCGTGTTGAGGCAGTTGATCTAACTATGCATTTTGTTAAATTTTGCAGGGGGTAGTTGTCTACTGCCATAGATATTATTGTACGACATTCTGCTCAATAGATTGCTCACAGAGTAATCCTATGTTATTGTTTTTTGAAACTCTTTTAACAAAATGTTATTGTTCAACATTCTGATTAGTAGATTGCAGGTGGGAATTCAGATAGAACCCAACATTTTGTTTCATCATCAAGTGCGCAGAAACCAGGGGTGTTGGGGATTGGGGCATGGGCGTGACATGATGTGCATATATTTTGCTTATTAGATGTTGTTGTTACATAGTACATCATGCACTAAATCTGTTTCAGTGTGAGCTATGCCATTGGCTGGTATTGCTTCTAGAAAATAGATAGATAGTTGTTGTTGTATTACACCTTCTCTACTCCTACTGCACCTGTAAATGGATAGTGTAACTAGTAAATTGGGGCAGTTCCTTCTCACCTTAAATTCATCATACTTGTCTATTTAATTATGTTGCAAGAAATGTCTACCAAGTTGAATCTAAATAATCGAATTCTACCTTCCTGGTTGAATTGTTTCCTCCACACTATTGATCATGTTGAAGTCCATTGCTACGGATCTATTTTCAGGAGAAGAAAGCTGGCGCGACACGGGTGAATGGCAAGCTGGAGGAAATGTATTTGCTATATTCTGTCCGTTTTTGCTATATTTCCGTGTAAGGAAATGTATCCATGAGATGAGTTATTTTGTTATGTAAACCTGGGAGATGTATTATGTGATGTTATATGATGGATGATTTTAATTTGACTTGGAGTTTTCTTGATTTGAATATGAAATAGTGTTGGATTTAATATTTGACAAATAACTGGGTTGAAAAGGCCCAATAAATAGAAATGAAACCAAGTTTTGGAACAAAAAGTTGTTGAATTCAGAAATGAAAAAGGCCAAAATTGAAACTGGACCAAATGTATTTGGGCACTAAAAGGCCAGGGCCCAAATTATAATGATACTAAACAATTCGAAAAAAATACTAGAAGTGGGTGTAAATGGGCTTAGGCCCAAAAAGAAGCCCAATAAGAAAAAGCCCAAAAAATAAAACCAGCCCATGTGATCAATTGAAATGGGTTGGGCCGATTTCAACTATGACGTTTTGATTTCGTTGAAATTTTGTCACGTAGGACTGGATTAGATTGCCAACAACGATTTAGGATCGTCGTAAAGGTTACGACGGTCCAGGAATCATCGTAAAAGTTATGACGATTTTGATCAAAACGTCGTTGCTGTTCATCTGTGAGGCTCCGTTTTCGACGCTTGGTTTTTCGTCGTGAGATCGTCGTAAACTAACAACCGTGACGATGTAGCGACGAAAAAATAGCGTCGTGTATTAGCACATTCCTTGTAGTACTTCTTCTCTCTCTAGGATCTTCAATACAAAGTTCTCCACGATCTTCATGGAGATCTATCCGATGTAATCTTCTTTTGCGGTGTGTTTGTCGAGATCTGATGAATTGTGGATTCATGATCAGATTATCTATGAATATTATTTGAGTCTCCTCTGATATCTTATATGCATGATTTCGTATCCTTGTAATTCTCTTCGAGTTATGGGTTTCGTTTGGCCAACTTGATCTATAATTCTTACAATGGGAGAAGTGCTTGGTTTTGGGTTCATACCGTGCGGTGTCCTCACCAAGTGACAGAAAGGGTAGCGAGGGACATATCGTGTTGTTGCCATCAAGGTTAAAAGGATGGGGTTTATATCTATTGCATGAATTTATCCCTCTACATCATGTCATCTTGCTTAAGGCGTTACTCTGTTTGTTATGAACTCAATACACTAGATGCATGCTGGATAGCGGTCGATGTGTGGAGTAATAGTAGTAGATGCAGACAGTATCGGTCTACTTGTCTCGGACGTGATGCCTATATGTATGATCATTGCCTTAGATATCGTCATGACTTTGCGCGGTTCTATCAATTGATCGACAGTAATTTGTTCACCCAAAGTAATATTTCCTATCATGAGAGAAGCCTCTAGTGAACACTATGGCCCTTGGGTCTACTTCACATCATATTTTCAGCTCTACACTTTTACTTTGTTGCACTTTCCACCTTCAGATCTCACCTTGCAATTAATCGTGAAGGGATTGACAACCCCTTTATAGCGTTGGGTGCAAGTTTGTTTGTTTTTGCGCAGGTACATTGGTGACTTGTCTTGATACTCCTATTGGATTGATACCTTGGTTCTCAAACCGAGGGAAATACTTACTGCTACTGTGCTGCATCACCCTTTCCTCTTCAAGGGAAAGACCAACGCAAGCTCAAGAGGTAGCAACGATCATACGAGCAGGACGTAGGGTTTTACGCGTAAGCGACCCGAACCTGGGTAAATAGGCTTGCCGGGTGTTGATCGTTAGGTCTACTCTTGACGTTGTTTTCCCGGCCCTACGATCACAAGGTTATCACTTTGATTCCCATAGGTGTCGACCTATTATCAGCGACACCAGAGCTCTAGCAGCTTTGTGGCAGTGACACTGGAGAACTATCACTGTCTCATCTGGAAGATCAACTCCCACTTGATTCAAGAGATTGTAGTACTTAGACAATCTGACAACATGCTCAACGATTGAGTTTTTTCTCCTTACTTTTTGGACAAAAATCTTGTCGGAACTCTCATACCTATCAACAAGGGCACGAGCGTGAAATCCCAATTTCATCTCTTGGAACATCTCGTATGTCCCGCGACGTTCGAAGCGTTTTTAGCGCCTCAATTCTAAGCCGTTTTACCAATTTGCATTGAACTATCATGTATTTATCAAAAACGTGTATGTCGGATGTTCGCAACATCCATAGATCACGCTTGGGGTTCAGCACACCGAGCGGTGCATTAAGGACATAAGGCTTTTGCTTAGCAATGAGGACAATCCTCAATTAACGGACCCAGTCCGCACAATTGCTACTTCTGTCTTTCAACTAAGTTTTCTCTAGGAACATACCAAAAACCCGCAGAGCTATAGCGCAAGTTATAACATAATTTGCAAAGATCTTTTGACTATGTTCATTATAATTAAGTTCATCTAGTCAAATTATTTAATGAAATCCCACTCAGATCGACATCCCTCTAGTCATCCAAGTGATACATGATCCACGTCGACTAGCCCGTGTCCGGTCATCACGTGAGATGGACTAGTCATCAATGGTGAGTATCTCCATGCTGATCATATCAACCATACGACTCATGCTCGACCTTTCGGTCTCCCGTATTCGAGGCCATGTCTGTACATGCTAGGCTCGTCGAGTCGACCTAAGTGTTTTGCGCGTGTAAACTGGCTTGCACCCGTTGTATGTGAACGTTAGAATCTATCACACCGGATCATCACGTGGTGCTTCGAGACAACGATCCTTCGCAATAGTGCACAGTTAGGGGAATACATATCTCGAAATTTTAACGAGGGATCATCTTATCATTGTTGTCGTTGTTCTAAGCAATAAGATGAAAAACATGATAAACATCACATGCAATCATATAGTGACATGATATGGCCAATATCATCTTGCTCCTTTGATCTCCATCTTCGGGGCACCATGATCACCACCAGCATGACACCATGATCTCCATCATCATGATGTCCATCATTGTGTCTCCGTGAAGTTGGCACGCCAACTATTACTTCTACTACTATATATCACCATTAGCGATAAAATAAAGTAATCAACATGGCATTGCATCTCATACAATAAATTAAGACAACTCCTATGGCTCCTACCGGTTGTCTTACTCATCGACATGCAAGTCATGAATCCTATTACAAGAACATGATCAATATCATACATCACATATGTAACATCACATCCTTTTGGCCATATCACATCACATAGCATACCCTGCAAAAACAAGTTAGACGTCCTCTAATTGTTGTTGCAAGTTTTACGTGGTTGGTTAGGGTTTCTAGCAAGAACGCTTCTTACCTACATGACAGACATAACTTTGATATGCTAATGCTATTTACCCTTCATAAGAACCCTCTTCATCGAATCTGATCCGACTAAAGTAGGAGAGACAGACACCCGCTAGCCACCTTATGCAACTAGTGCATGTCGGTCGGTGGAACCAATCTCACGTAAGAGTATGTGTAAAGTCGGTCCGGGCCGATTCATCCCATGATGCCGCCTAATCAAGATAAGACTAGTAATGGCAACACATGACAAAATCAGCGCCCACAACTTTTGTGTTCTACTCGTGCATAGAATCTACGCATAGAACCTTGGCTCGGATGCCACTGTTGGGGAACGTAGTAATTTCAAAAAATATTCCTACGTCAAACAAGGATCTATCCATGGAGAAACCAGTAACGAGTAATGGGGTAGAGCATCTTCATACCTCTGAAGATCGCTAAGCAGAAGCGTTACTAGAACATGGTCGATGGAGTCGTACTCGCAGCGATTCAGATCACGGTCTATTCCGATCTATGTGCCGAATCACTGCACCTCCTCGTTCAACACACGCATAGCCCGGTGACGTCTCCCACGCCTTGATCCAGCAAGGAGGACGGAGAGGTTGAGGGAGAGCTCCGACAGCTTGACGGCTTGGTGGTGGTGGAGCTACGAGGTATTCCGGCGGAGCTTCTCCAAGCTGCGCGGAAGAGGAGGAAGAACTAGGCTGCATGGAGAGGGAGGAAACGATTTTTGTGTCTTCTCCAAAGGCCAAACCCTCCACTATATATGGGGGGAGAGGAGGGGGCGCCCCCTTTAGGGTTCCCACCCCCAAGGGGTGCGGAAGCCCCCATCTAGGGCTGGTGGTGGCGGCCAAGAAAGGAGGAGGGGGTGTGGCGCACCCCTCATGGGCCTTGGGCCCATCTGCTTTAGGGTTTCCCCCCTGTCCCACTCTACCTACGCCTTGGGCATTGGTGGGAGGCTCACCAGCCCACTCTGGGCTGGTTCCCTTCCACCTTTTGGCCCATGTTACCCTTTGGGGCTGGTGGCTCCTCCCGGTGGACCCCTGGAACCCTTCCGGTGGTCCTGGTACATTACCAGTGACGCCCGAAACATTTCCGGTGTCCAAAACCCCTCATCCTATATATCAATCTTCACCTGATCCGGACCATTCTGGAGCTCCTCATGATGTTCGGGATCTCATTCGGGACTCCGAATAACCTTCGGTAACCTCGTACACTATTCCCATATAACCCTAGCGTCATCGAACCTTAAGTGTGTAGACCCTACTGGTTTGGGAAGCATGCAGACATGACCGAGACACTCTCCGGTCAATAACCAACAGCAGGGTCTAGATTTCCATGTTGGTTCCCACATGTTCCACGATGATCTCATCGGATGAACTACGATGTCAAGGATTCAATTAATCCCATATGCAGTTCCCTTTGTCTATCGGTATGATACTTGCCCGAGATTCTATCGTCGGTATCCCCATACCTCTTGTTCAATCTCGTTACCAGCAAGTCTCTTTACTCATTCTGTAGCACACAATCATGTGGCTAACTCCTTAATCACACTGGGCTCATTATGCTGATGTTCTACCTAGTGGGCCCAGAGATACCTCTCTGTTGACACGAAGTGACAAATCCCGGTCTTGATTCGTACCAACCCAACACACACTTTTGGAGATACCCGTAGTGCACCTTTATAGTCACCCAGTTTTGTTGTGACGTTTGATACACCCAAAGCACTCCTACGGTATCCGGGAGTTGCACAATCTCATGGTCTAAGGAAATGATACTTGACATTAGAAAAGCTTTAGCACACGAACAACACGATCTAGTGCTATGCTTAGGATTGGGTCTTGTCCATCACATCATTCCCTATGATGTGATCCCGTTATTAATGACATCCAATGTCCATGATCAGGAAACCATGATCATCTATTGATCAACGAGCTAGCCAACTAGAGGCTCACTAGGGACACATGGTGATATATATTCACACATGTATTACGGTTTCCGGTTAATACACTTATAGCATGAATGATAGAAAATTATCATGAACTGGAAATATAATAATAACCACTTTATTATTGCCTCTAGGTCATATTTCCAACACGAGCATCATGAGGAAATTATTTCCTTAGTTTTACCACGACCCCCTTAAACAGTACGGTGTTACTATGACTCAAGAATGAAGAAAATGAAACTGAAATATTAAATCTTCAAGCTTCAAAGTCTTGAGAGCATTTTCTCCGGGACACACCAAATTCCTCATCTTCAATATCTTCATGAGAAATATCAATTTCTTCGTGATGAAAGTCTTCAAGGAATGACCAAAGTATTCACCCGAAGACATACAATTTTAGGGGTCAATATACTTCGAATAACTCAAACTCCTCAGCGACTTATAGAGCCTGTGTACACTCATAAACATATTAGTCTCTTAATCTATAAGTGTTCAATCTAGCAAAATCACTAAGGAGCACTAGATGCACTTATATGTTTAAATTATGTTCAACGACAATATTCATAATGCACATGTACCTAGAATCAGGCTTTATTTCTAATCAGTGAGGTTGTTTCAGTATCAAATTTTATGACTACAACCAAATATCAAGCATAATAATTTGTCGTGGAACTAAAGTAGGATTTGTCTTTATGACACTGTTGTTGCACTGTCTCACAGTTCAATCTTAGATTTGGCTGATCTATACTTTTCATTGTTTGGAGGCACACAAACCATGACAATTGAAGATATGGATCGAACTACCATGTGCACTTGAATTGGATGACTGCACAGGCAATTGATATTTCCCTAAGATCAAGTGGTTGATTTGTAGTGGCTGCCTTCTTTTCACGATGATACGTGTCCCCTTCATATCATAAAGATCAAAGTTGAAGTCACGTAAAGACAGAAATGACAAAACTGAAAAGATAGCACAACAACTCTGATCTTGACATAAACGCCCATCGCCTGCCTCTGGGACCACCACAATATACACCGTAGAAAATAATGACGGATCACCTCCTTAGCCGAGCTTAGGTAAAATGTGGAATAGGGCGGGGGTCCATAGTTTTCACTAGGGGCATCTCTCTCAAGAACGCATATAGTGGGTAGACACATAATTGTTTCGCAATTGATAGAAAAACACATAGTTATGATGTTATTCATGGCAATGATCATGCATATAGGCATCACATCTGTGACAAGTAGACCAAAACAACTCTGCATCTACTAATATTACTCCACTTCAAAGCGCTTCTATGCCTTCCTCTCTAGGTATTAATTTCATCACAAATAGAGTAACACATTAAGCAAGATAACATGATGTAGACAATGTATGACATGCAATACGTTCATACCCCATCATTTTATCCTTAATGGCAACAAAACAAATGTGTGCCTAGCTACCACTTCTGTCACTGGGTGAGGACACCTCAAGATTGAACCCACTATTATGCACCACTCCCCACTACTTTAGGATGGTTCAAAGACAACACATGTACCAGAGGCACTTCAACGAAACTATGTGCGATGTACACCAAATCGTGTGCGATGTAACTGATAACCCACAAGTATAGGGGGTCACGACAGTCTTCACGGGTAGTATTTCACCCTAATTTATTGATTCGACACAATGGGAGCCAAAGAATATTTATCAGCCTTGACAGTTGAGTTGTCAATTCAACTGCACCTAGAATATCTCCATGCAGCAAGAGATTTAGTAACACGACAAATGAAAGTAGTAGTAGTAACAATGATAGCACCAAATTTGGTAATAGCAGTGACAGTAGCAATTGAGCAGCAGGTCTAACAGTAACAAGAATAGTAGTAACTTAGCAAACTTCAGTGTTTGAAAAGCGTAGGCACATGGATCACCGATGGAAAGATATGGGTGACATCAATCATGTAATAGTTACACATTAGAGAAACACATAACTAGCTCCAATTCACCGATATAATGTAGGCATGTATTTCGTATATAGGCATACATGCTTACGATAAGAACTTTAATAACATATTTTGTACTACCCTCCTGTTGCAGCAGGGTCCTATTGGAAACTTAGGGATATTAAGACCTCCTTTTAATAGAGAACCGGAACAAAGCATTAACACATAGTGAACACATGAACTCCTCAAACTAAAACAATCATCGGAAAGAACCCCAATTATTGTCATCTCGGGGTATGCGGATCAAGAGACGTAATTGGTAACTACAACTTGCAAGATAGGATCATAATCACTCTTATATTCATGAAAATATAATTGGTTCAGATGTGAAATCACGGCACTCGAGCCCTAGCGACAAGCATTAAGCATAGCAAAGTCATAGTAACATCAATCTGAGAACATAGTGGATACTAGGGATCAAGCCCTATCAATCTTAACTCAATTACATGATCAATCTCATCCAGTTCCACTGCTTCCAGCAATTCTATAAAATAATTACTCGCTCCCCGTGGTGAGCATCATGGTGGTGTTGATGGACAACGGTTGGTGATGACGACGGTGATGACGACGGTGACGAATCCCCCTCTCCATAGTCCCAAACGAACTCTAGATCAGCCCTCCGAAGGAAGAGCGGGAGGTGGCGGCGGTCTATCTTGTAAAACATGATGAAAACTTATCTCCTACTTTTTCTCGATGAATAGGAATTTATAGGACTGGAATTAGGGTCGGACGAACCTTGAGGGCCCCACAACCTATATGGCGGCGGCCTAGGGGTGCGGCCTGATAGCTTGTGGCCCCTTGGCTCTTCGCTCCATAAATCCTTATAAATCGCAAAAAAATCACAAAAACTTTCATCCGATTCCGAGAACTTTTATTTCTGCACAAAAATAACAACATTGTAGGTGTGCTGAAAACAATGTATGTCCAGGTTAGTTCCATTCAAATCATGCGAATGACAATCCAAAATTAGAGCAAAAGTGTTTGGAAAAGTAGATACGTTGGAGACATATCAGGCAGTTCTGAAATACTTCTTACGCCGCCGCAAGTCTCTGTTCTGATGGGAGGCCATCTAGAGCTCTGTTCCGGCACCCTGTCGGAGGGGGATCAATCATGGAGGGCCTCTTCATTAAACTTGTTGCCCTTACGATGACGTGTGAGTAGTTCACCACACATCTACGGGTCCATAGTGAGTACCTAGATGACAATCTCTCTTTGATCTTCAATACAATGATCATCACATCTTTACTTTGATCCATATGATGTATTTCCTTTTGCCGGTGCGTTTGTTGGGATTCAATGAATTGTTGGTTTATGTTCAGATTGTTCATGATAAATATTTGAGTCACCTCCAAATAATTATATGATTCTTATGTGCGTGATTATGATAGTTTCATAATTTTCTCCGATCTATTTAAATAGTTTGCCCAACTGGATTGATATTTCTTAATTGAGAGAGGTGCATTGTGGTAGGTTCAACTTGGCAAATTTTTATATCCCAGTGATAGAAGGGGACAAGATGCTTCTTTCTAATGCTGCTACTAATGATAAAACGATGGGTTTTATTCATATTGCATGAGTTTACTTTGTCTACATCATGTCATTGTTTTCCATGCATTAATCTATTATACTTAATACTCTAGACGCATGTTGGATAGCGGTCGATGAGTGGAGTAATTGTAATAGGTGCACACAGGAGTCGGCCTATTTGTTTATGGATGTGATGCCTATATACACATGATCATTGCCATAAATATCGAATAACTATCTTCTTTTCTGTCAATTTCCCAACAGTAATTTTTTTACCGAGCTTATGCTATTTTCTCATGAGAGATGCCATTTGGGAAAGCTATGGGCCCCGGGTTTATTCACAACGTATTGATAAAACATTCATTACCTTACTGCCATTTACTTGTTTTTATATTATCTTGATAACTACAATTATCTACACACCTCACTTGCTTGCAAATAACAAGACAAGAGGATTGACAACCCTCTTGCCCGCGTTGGGTGCAAGTTGTTTGTTCTTTTGTGTGCAGCCGCTAAATACAGTTGTGGTTGATATTCCTATTGGTTTGATAAACCTTCGTGTCATAACTGAGGGAAATACTTACCCACTTTGTGCTAAGATAACCCGTTCCTCTTCACGGAAAACCCAACGCAGATCACGAGTATCAGTAAGAAAGAATTCGAAAGCTTTGAAAATGTTGGGTATTGTGTGATCTAACGGGCACACGGTGTAAGTAAAAGAACTGTGGGCAATAATACTAAAAAAGAGTGCACTGTTGATGGAACAAGACGTGTGCTACCCAGAACCAGCCCCAACATCCGAGTGTAGAAATTACTGTTGTTACACACATGTCAGCTTCGGGCGAATTAGAAACTGAGCTTGCGGCATACCATCCCAACTGACAGTGTTATCCTTGTTCTTGTGTGCGGGCCTCTTAAATTTGCGCTTCGGAGCCTTGGATCCCTTAGGTACCTCTTGATTGCAAAGGCGCTTGGAACTGGTATACCGAGAAGGTTTCGAGCGCCTGGAGCCACCACCTATGACACACAACGCAAGCACAAGATAACAACAAAAGAAGTCAAGGAAAAGGCCAAAGAAAACCAGAAAGCCCAAGAGAAATGAGAATTAGTAAGACAGAACATGTGAATTCAAGGTCTAGCGGTAGTACCGCAGTACAAGCGGTAGTAAACTTTTACTGCCACACTGACTGTGCTAGTACCGGCCCACGGTGCGGTAGTACTGTAGTACACACGGTAGTAAAAAATACTACCGTGCTGACCGCGGTAGTACCACTCTAGGGTGTGGTAGTGTCGTTGTTCCGGCGGTATTAAAAATTTATTACCGTGCTGACCGATGTAGTACCCCTCCAGGGTGCGGTAGTACCGTAGTACAGGCACTAGTAAAATTTTACTACTGTGCCCACTGCGGTAGCACCGCTCTAGGAGGAGCGGTAGTACTGCACGAGGCGAAAACTACAAGATCTGACACTCCAAACTTCAGATCCGGTACTACCGAAGACCAAAAGGAACATGTTGTATCCTACTAAGTAGCATATCTACCACACAAGCACTCTCCAACCATCCATTCATGTAAAGATTGTGCCACAAAATAATGAAACCTAACTCATATGCCCCCAACCCTAGATCCAACAAAAACGAGACAAAGAGAAGAGAACTAGGGGCAATACCGGGTTCCATGGCATAAGGGAGAGGAGGGAGACGATCCCACGAACCGGAATGGGAGGGGAGTGGCCGGAGAAGGAGATCTGGCGAGTCCTTCCAGCGCCATTTCTTGAGAAGAGAGAGAGGGAGAGAGAGCCACGAGATGAATGGGTATGAATTGGTATGGGGGAGAAGAAACTGTCCCCCTACCCTAATATAACTCCTCGCGACCCTAACAGCGCGGCAGTACCGCGGTCATTACGGTAGTACCGCATGGCCAGTGGTAGTAAAATTGTACTACCGCTTGCTGCGCGGTAGTACCGTTCGTCGAGCAGCAGTAAAAATTTACTACCCCTCCGGATGCGGTAGTACCGTGCCCTCTCCAGCGGTAGTATCGTGGCTATCCACGGTAGTACCGCTCAGAAAACAATGGGTTGATCTTTGCAAGAAAATAGAGGAAAACACAAGACAACTCCAAGCGAAGACAAACACAGCAAATCACGACATGACCAACACACACCGAAACGAATCTTCTGATGAAGAGAGTGAGGTGCTGAAGACACCTATGTTTGAGACATTTGGTATGACACCGCAAAGAATTATCCTTGGGTTCATGACCATAGCTCGACTTTGAAGCACAAGTGCCATCAACAATGGCTAATGTGAAAGACGTGATCGATTTATGCATAATGGGGGGAGGGAAAGTTCATTGAGAGAACAACACTCCCCCTATGTCCATGCCTACACCTAGAGCAAGATAAAATGATGAGTGTGGTGTCGTGTGCCTAGTTTCAATCCACATTGCTCGAATCAATGATATTTAGGTGATGCCTTAACTCGCGAAACCTTGCTTCAACTAGAGGCTTTGTGAAAATATCCTCAAGTTGCTCTTGTGTGTTGATGAAGAGGACCTCAGTATCTCCATGCTTGATATGATATCGAATGAAATGACGACAAATATCAATATGCTTGATCTTGCTATGTTGCACGGGATTGAGAGATATCTTGATAGCACTTTCATTGTCACATAGAAGGGGCACTTTGTCACAAGTGACACCGTAATCCTTGAAAGTTTGCCTCATCCATAGTAATTGAGCAGAACAACTTGCGACAACTACATACTCGGCCTCGGTGGAAGAAAGTGACACACAATTTTGCTTAATTGAAGACCAACTTACCAAAGAGCGACCAAGGAATTGACATCCTCCAGAAGTTGACTTCCTCCCGACACAGTCTCCAGCCCAATCTGAGTCAGAGTAACCTACTAGATTAAAGCTTTCTACTTTGGGATACCATAAGCCAAAGTTTGGGGTATGAGCCAAATATCGGAAGATTCGTTTGATTGTCGCATAGTGGCTTTCCTTTGGTGTGGATTGAAACCGTGCACAAACTCCCACACCCAACATGATATCTGGTCTAGATGCACAAAGGTAAAGCAAGGATCCAATCATGGAGCAATATACCTTTTGATCCACTCCTTTATCATTGGGATCATTGTCAAGCTTGCATTTGGTTGGCATGGTAAACTTGACCGGCTTGACATCCTCTAGCTCGAACCTCTTGAGCATGTCTTGAGTGTACTTGGCTTGTTTGATGAACGTTCCTTCTCTTCCTTCTTTGGTTTCGAACCCAAGAAAGAACTTCAACTCTCCTGTCGGGACCCCGATCCTAAGCCATAGGAATCCAGCCTGTAACACATCGCATCCCTTTGCAGTCTCATGCACGGTTAACTCCATAGCTGCAGCCTCACCTTAGCCGGGACCGTTTGCGTCTTTTGACTCACGTGTGCAATAGTGTCGCTAGCATTCCAATGTCAAAGAACCTGGATCGACAAGTCTAGTCGTAAACCAAAGTGGCAGTACCGCACAAGGACAGGCATACATGACCCAACAAAGCAGGTGTCGGTCACCAACGAGTGTAGACGAGTCGTAGCAAGCTACAAGGACTCCATTACATCGCGTGACATTTCTCCAAAGGGGACAGACACAACAGCTAAGGACACATGCCGGTCAACCAATGTGTCCGGAGCAGTAGCGAGCTACCATGGCTCGTTGGATCACAAAGGGGCATTTCCCTGTAAGGAGTGCTACTAAAGTTCACGACTAGGTAATCGAACCCCATACATATCAAGTACGACACACGTACGCATGGCATACCGATATGTATAGATACATCGATGGCATCACAACATAACCATAAACATACAAGCTTTATTTAAGAGGCTCGGAAGAGCCACACACATAATATTACACAGTAAGGGTCTCACGACCCATAATAGCAGTCATTCAGTTACAAGCCAGCGGAAGAGTTTAAAACTGTCTGAGTACAGACAGGTGCAACTAGAAGGCACATGGCCTGACTATACTACACACCCAACCTAGGGCCAGATCGTAGCTGGGACACCAGCTACTCGTCGTCGTCGATGTCTATGAAGAACCCTCCATTAGGGTCATTAGCAACCTCTGCAACATTTATTAAGCCAACATGAGTAAGGAGGTACTCAGCAAGACTTTAGGATAACTATCTACTCATGCAATGTATCAATAAGGTATGGTGGGGTTTCATGCGGAAAGCCAGCATTTGACACGTGGCTAGACAACTTGCATTTTTAAATAATTTTGACAACTTGATTTCTCGCACAGAAGTCCACTAACACCACAACAATACACCATCGTGGAATCATTCCGTATCCATACGGAAATGCCGTCCACGACACTCACGCTTATCTTGACAATTTTATGAGTAGCCATTGAAGTTATCTATGTACAACATATTTCTCCAAGTAGTCCATATCCGCGGATGCGGCTATTCGAATAGATCATAACCCTGCAGGGGTGTACTTCGTCACACATGCTCTCGCCAGTTATCGCCATGTGCATGTCATGCACCTCGGCAACCTTCAAGCGGAAGCCTAGCGAGGGAGTCGGCCACGACCGTTAACCACACTAGTACCTAGTCCAGGTTTATCGCCTATCTGAGAGTAACCCGTACGGATGTCCGGCCGAGGTTTCCGCCACTGCCTCAAACGATGTGCGCAGGGTTCCCAAGCCCACCATCCGGGTGCCACTTGGTACACCGTGCCACTGCCTACCGCATCATAGCCCACCCCTCAGGTCAGCACTATGCACGGCCTCCAGCATGACTATAAACACCAGAAACTACTTGCAACTCCTGGACCGAGTACTAAGCGATTAATAGGTCGAGCAGGGTCATATTTCAGGGCCCAGCATGTGGTAGTATCTAGTCTTGGATTACATACACGGAACTCAGTTCCTAAGGACGGTTCCAATGAAACAACCCGCCATGTACTCCTACACAGCCTTTCACCGGTACCTTTACCAAATCAGGTTCAACACACAACCTTTGCTCACCGAACACATTCTCACAATTCTGTTCATCTCCCAGATGACAGACCATACACAACTCTAAGCATAGCATGCATAGCAGGATAAGGCACATCATGGCTCAAGCAACTACCAGGTATGCTAGGTTGCAAGGTTCGGCTATTTACTGTGACAAGGATAGGTCATGCAAAGGAAGTGGGTTCAATTAACGTGGCAAAATCATTTGAAGCATTTGATCCTAATGCAATAAGTAAGTGCAGGAGCAAGAACATGGGATTTATCGGGATGATCAAAATGGTTGCTTGCCTTGTTGCTCAGAGGAGTGACAATATCCGTTAGACGGATATTCGGTGGAATCCGGGGGAGCGGAGCCTACCGAAAGGAATGACAACAATTAATATCAAGTATTTGCAATCAAGATGATGCATGAGCACGGCATGAGAATGCAAGGTGATATACTATTATAACTAACATGTATTAGGTTTGAAGTTGATTTGAATCACATTCAAATATCACTTCAAACGAGGTATTCTCGGATACCATTTTAATTGATTCGACCTGATGCTCAGATCCACTTGATGTTAACATGCATGGGATGACATGTTAGGTTGCTAGTTTGAAATTAGGACAGTATTTGATCATGTCATACATAGTGAAATTTAAATATTTTCCATATTCCATTTATAAAGTATTTATAAGAATTGACTTATTCATTAATCTACATGTTTAGCTTCCGTAACATTTTCAAACATGTTTGAAAATGACATATTCAGATTCCTTGAATTTTCTGATATTTTTTCATATATAAATTATTTCCATTGGAGTTACAGATTAATTTCTATGAATTTTTGAAGTTTTAAACATCTGTGGAATTATACTTATACTGGAAAATCCCTTTATTGCGTCAACCTGACATCACCAGGTCAGCTGACCTGTTCAGGTCAAACCTGACAAGGGGGACCCACTGGTCAGCCTCTCAAGGGCTAATCCCGCGCTGACCAGCCCCTAAGTGGGTTTGACTTGGCCTTGGGCCCACTGTCAGTGAGTGTTTAGGCATTTTAACTACTGGATTAGGTTGGGCACGTCGGCCCTCGCCGGAGCCTGGCCGACGACGACCAGATCCGCGGCAGAACCTCGCCGGTCACATGCTAAAGCGTGATGTGGTGCTCGGAAAAGGAGGCTGAGAGCACTGCAATGATCTCCAGGCTCGACCACATCCATTGCTGGCCTCAAGGAGAGCTATAGGTGGCCGGAGTAAGCCGGCGACGAGCCGGGGCGGCTGCCGGAGTACGGGTTCGATGGTCCAGTGGCTAGGGGGCTCGGATCCGAGGGGAAAGAGAGGGGAAGTGATCGCAGGCTCACGGGGAGTGCTGAGCAGGGCTTAGATGGCTCGGGGAAGGGCTGTTGCCGGCGTTTCACCATCGATTTGTCGGCGACCGAAGGTTGAAGACGATGGCGTTGGGGACGTTGAAGAGCTCGGGGAGACTTCAGCCGTTGCAGAGAGAACCAGCTCGACGAGGTGAAGCTACTGGACTACTCGGAAGGTGGTTCATGTGGCTAGAGGCGCGACGGCTCGAGCTTGAGCTCGTGGCAATGGCGGCAGAAGGAGGGAGGAGAGATCCCGAGAGGAGGGGGGAACTGGAGCTGGGGAACGGATAGGGACGGCTCGGGGTGGATATCCCCGTGCTTGCCAGCGCGAGGCGGCGGCCAGGCAGCCAGGGAGCTGCGTGGAGGTGCGCGGCGACACGGCGGCCACCTCCTGCTCCTAGTGGCGAGGAGGAAGACAACAGGAGCAGTTGGGCCGGGCCAGGTGAGCGTCAGGTAATTACTTTTTTTCTGATTTGGTTTCTGTCTTGCTATTTCATTGATTTACTATTTATTTCAGCTCCCAAATAGTTTGTAAAAACTATGTTGAACAGCCCAGAATATTTGTTGGAATATTTCCAACCATTCCCAAAGTTTTCAACATTTTTGAAAGCATAATTTTCTGATTTCAAATTTAAAACTTGAAACCAGTAGCTTTTTTCATTTATTTAAAATGCTTAAAGTGTCAATAAAATGGTTTTCTTCATTTCTCATTTACTTTCATGATTTACCAGAAAGATTGAACTTTTCTTGAGGCCATTTTGGGTTCATTGATTTTAACTAGTTTGAATTTCCTTTGATTTGAGAAGTGGCTAGGGGTTGTTGAATTTTCCTTCACCACTTACTTTGTTCTTGTTGAGAATTTCCTAGATGCAATGCAAAGAAAACATGAGCACAAAGCTAACTTGCTTAAGGGGTCAGGGATGTGACAACTCACCCCCACTCAAAAGAATCTCGTCCCGAGATTTAGAAGTCGTCGGGAATAACGCAGGATACTCAAGTTGGAGAGGGTCCTCTCTTTCCCAAGTTGCCTCCTTTTAAGAATGATTTGACCATTGAACTTGAAGAAACTTGAGGATTCGACATCGAGTGGTACGCTCAACTTGATCAAGAATACGCACGGGGTATTCTCGGTATGAAAGGTTATCTTGGAGATCAAGCGTTTCGTGGTCCACTTCACGGATAGGATCCGAAAAGCAACGCCTGAGTTGCGAGACATGGAAGACATCATGAACCTTGGAAAGATGCGGAGGAAGTTCCAACTAGTAGGCAACTTCTCCTCGTTTGGCAAGAATGGGAAAAGGACCAATGTAACGAGGAGCCAACTTGCCCTTCATACCGAATCGATGGGTACCCTTCAAAGGTGTAACCCGAAGGTAAGCCTTCTCGTCAACTTCAAAGGTCACAACCTTATGATGACGATTATATTGGCTCTTTTGACGAGACTGGGCTGTTTTCAACTTTTCACGAATAATGCGAACCTGCTCTTCTGCATCCTGGATCATGTCCGGGCCAAAGAGTTGCCTCTCCCCGGTTTCTGACCAATTAAGAGGTGTTCGACATCTTCGTCCATAGAGAACTTCAAAAGGAGCTTTGCCCAAGCTTGATTGATAACTATTGTTATAAGAGAATTCGGCGAATGGAAGGCACTTCTACCAATTCATACCGAACGATATAACACAAGCTCGGAGCATATCTTCTAGGATTTGATTCACTCTTTCTACTTGACCACTTGATTGGGGATGGAAAGCAGTGCTAAAAGATAGGTGAGTCCCCATGGCATTCTGAAAACTTTCCCAGAAGCGAGAAGTAAAGATACACCCACGGTCCGAGTTAATCTCCAGGGGAACACCATGAAGAGACACTATTCGAGAGATATATAACTCTGCTAGCTGGCTAGCTGTTATACTCTCACGAACAGGAAGAAAATGAGCCACTTTGGAAAGACGGTCAATGACCACAAAGATAGCATTATTTCCTTTCTTGGTCTTGGGAAATCCGGTAATGAAATACATGCTAACTTTATCCCATTTCCATTCAGGAATAGCTAGAGGTTGAAGGGTGCCAGCAGGCCTTTGATGTTCTGCCTTAACTCGACGACAAACATCACAGTTAGCAACGAACTCAGCAATTTCTCTCTTCATCCTGGTCCACCAGAACCTCTGGCGTAGGTCCTGATACATCTTAGTACTACCGAGATGAATGGTGAGAGGAGAATCATGGGCCTCCTTAAGGATTAACTGCCTTAGATGTGGGTTCTTAGGAACCACTAGACGGTTCTGGAAGAACACAACACCTTGATCGTTCATGGAAAATTCTTTAGCGTTTCCGCTAAAAATATTCTCCTTGATCCGTGATATACCCTTGTCACGCTTTTAGCGAGCTATAATTTGATCCTTAAGGATAGGCTTCGCCACCAGGGTAGAAAGGAATCCTTGAGGAACAATATGAAGATTCAACTTCCGAAAGTCCTCATAGAGATGTGGTTGACCTTGTTGTAGCATCAAATTGTTACAATAAGATTTACGACTTAGTGCATCGGCCGTAACATTGGCCTTTCCCGGGGTGTAAGTTATCCCTAAGTCATAATCCGAGATCAAATCAACCCATCGTATTTGCCTGAGATTCAAATCCGGCTGGGTGAAGATATATTTCAGACTTTGGTGATGAGTGAATATTCCGCAACGATTACCCAGAAGGTAATGTCGCCAGGTTTTTAGTGCATGGACCACAGGTGCAAGCTCAAGGTCATGTGTGGGATAATTATCCTCATGTGGACGCAACTGTCGAGATGCGTATGCAATCACATGATGATCTTGCGTGAGAATGCAACCTAATCCTTGTCGCGAGGCGTCGCAATAGATAACAAAGTCCTTAGAAAAATCTGGTGGTAGCAACACAGGTGCGGAAGTCAGGTGTCTTTTCAGTTCCTGAAAACTATGCTCACACTGTGGTGTCCACTTGAACTTTTTATCCTTCTTGAGGAGTTCAGTTAGAGGCTTTGCAACCTTGGAGAAATTCTCGACAAAGCGGCGACAATAGCTCTTTAGACCAAGAAAACTCCTAATTTGCTTACCCGATTCAGGTTGGGTCCAATCAAGGACAGCTTGGACTCTCTCGGGATTGACAACATACCCTTACCATAGATTACGTGACCTATATAGGTCACTTCTGGTAACCAAAATTCACATTTTGAAAACTTGGCATAAAGGCGATGCTCTCGAAGTTTCATCAATACCAGCCTTAGATGCTCGGCAAGTTCTTGTTCGTTCTTCGAGTAGATGAGAATATCATCGAGGTATACCATGACGAATTTATCCAAATACTCCATGAAGATTGAATTCGTCAAACGAGAGAAGGTGGCTGGGGCATTGGTTAAACCGAAGGACATGACGGTGTACTCGTATTGGCCATAACGAGTAACAAAAGCCGTTTTTGGAATGTCCCCGTTCTTGATCTTGATTTGATGGTATCCCAACCTCAAATCCATTTTGGAGAAGACTGAGGATCCAGCGAGCTGATCATACAGATCGTTGATCCTGGGGAGCGGATACTTGTTCTTTAAGGTGACCAGATTAACTGGTCGGTAATCTACAACCATCCGATCCGTTCCGTCTTTCTTCTTGACGAAGAGGATGGGGCAAGCCCAAGGAGAAGAGCTAGGACGAATGAAACCTTTATTCAAGGCCTCATCTAGTTGCTTCTTAAGTTCGGCTAGCTCTAGGGGTGCCATCTTATATGGTCTTCTGGCTATTGGGACAGTTCCCGGAACAAGATCTATCATGAACTCTACATCTCTGTCAGGTGGAATTCCTGGCAGTTCCTCTGGAAAAACATCCGGGAAGTCACGGACTACCGGAATGTCTTCAAGTTCCGGAAGAGGGTTGGCATTTAGGGAATAGAGTTGGCATTTGGCAACTCGAGTAGAGACATTTACTATCTCACCCGAGGGATGGGTAAGCTGGACATTTCTGGAATGAGTATCAATCTTGGAATAGTGAGCTGGCATCCAGTCCATGCCCAAGATGATATTAATATCCAGATTTCAAGGCTATCAATGAGGCTAGAAAAACTAGCCTGTCTACTAGAATTTCATTGTCATAAGTTATCCTAGAGGTTTGCCATTTACTACCAGGAGTTTGGACAACCAATGGAATTGGCATTTCACAAAAACACATGTTATGCAACTGTGCATAACTTTCTGAAATGAAGGAATGAGAAGACCTAGTGTCAAAGAGAACAGATGTTGGGTGATGGTTAACAAGAAGCATACCCAGCATGACGTCGGGATCCTCTGCAGCATCTTCTGCTGACACATAGTTCACACGGCCACGTGCAGGAGTTGGCTTCACATAGTAAGCTTTGCCCGACTTGCCTTGCCAGACGGACTTTCCGGGTTGCTTGACACCCACATTTTGAGGACACTCACGGGAATAGTGCCCAGGTTCTCCACACTTGTAGCATATCACTTGGTTGGCACATGGTGCATCATTGCTAGCTAGACCACCATAGGTTTTTGCTGGAGGGTTGGTCTGATTCGTCTGAGGCGCCACATAGGATGGCCTCGGGGTGTATCTTGGCGGCAGAGAACTACTTGGAACCCACAGCCTGCATTTTGGGAACGTGGAACCAGAAGACGAGCCAAAGTCATGGGAGTGCTTCCTTGTGGCTTCAAAGTCAGTATGACCAGTCTCGGCACTCATCGCCTTGTTGACCAGGGCTTGAAAGCTTGCACACTCGTGGAGGCGCAGATCACGACGAAGCTCAGGGCTCAGACCCTTACGGAATCTTGCTTGCTTCTTGGCGTCAGTAGACACCTCCTCTGTTGCATAGCGGGCGAGGTTACCGAACTCGCCGCTATAAGCATCCACGGTCAACTTGCCCTAAGTGAAGGCACATAACTCCTCTCTCTTTCTGTCCATCAGGCCCTCTGGAATATGGTGCAGACGAAAGGCCGCACTGAAGTCTGCCCATGTGGCTGCTGGTTCAGCAGGATGCATAGCTTCAAAGTTTTCCCACCACAGATTGGCGGGTCCTTCCAGGAAATACGCCGCAAAGATCACCTTGTCGGCCTCAGACACATTCGCAGAGCGAATCTTGCGTGAGATGCTGCACAGCCAGTCATCAGCGTCGAGGGGATCGACGGAATGATGAAACTTTGGAGGATTCAGCTTCACAAAGTCGTTGAGGGACAGTGCAGCATTTCTAGGCTGACGAGCCGTATTCTGCTCAATACGCTCTAATAGTCGGTTGGTCTCCCTTTTGTTTCTCTATGCCTCAAGCATAACTTCCGCCAGAGAGGGCGGGTGAGGCAGGTCTTCTTGCGACGCTTGACTACCCTCGCCTTGCTCATGACCAGGGGCACGGTTCAACCTGGTGAACACCATCCTGACAAACAAACTCACAGCTTAGACCAATATCATATCAATACTAGCTATGGATTAAGAATGTACTGAACACACGGAATGCGGAAATGACTATCCGAACAGCATGGTAACAAGCAACTGCTATATATACACCATGGTTCATACACACCCTTACATAGTTCAGTACAACCTTAACCGAAGAGCAAACTACTGAAATTATGAAACTACTCATCAGAGGCTTACAAGCTTCCTATACATTATTTGTCTAGGCCTCCGGAATTCATTTCACATCACAGGCATACTTCACAAATCACGCAGGACTGTTAACGTACGGCTACTACCATACTATCCTTCCGCTCACAGCTCAGGCATCCGCATAGAACATCTCATAGAGATTACCTCCATTACCTGGAAGCTCAACCTGCGGATCAGGAAACACTCTAGCCTGAGATCCCTAGGATCCATAAGGATACGGATGTGGCCTTGGTCCCCTGACTGGTGGTAAGAGGGGTCCCCGAAGAGGGGTGACTCCTCCTATAGCTGGCCAGTCAACGTGGGCCGGAAGATGGGTCCTAACAGGGTTCAGCATCTCCATATCTCCGTACCCTGTCTGGACTACCGGTGCGAGCTGCGTCAAAGCCGTCCACAGACGGGCACGGGTAGCATAAAGCTCCATGCGGAGAGCACAAGCATCCCTGTCTCTGTTCTCTAGCATCTCAACAGTGGACTGCAATAGTGGATCCTCCATAGAAGAATCAAAATAGACTCCACTGAGGTATCCCTCTTCACCAGGCTGAGAGGCCGGAACATAGAAGAACTCTGAATTCTGCAGCAGTGCGTGTCTTGCTCTCATAATGGTCAGCATTGAATAGGCAGCATCTTGTACTGCCATGTCAAGAGTGACTCCCAACCCATAGGACCAATGGATTGGCTCCTCGGCTCCAGGGTAGTCTGGAAATACCCTAACAGTGCAGATATACTGGCTCTGGTTGAAGTCTCGGTACTGTTCCTCCACTGTGTACTCGGGGTACCAGCGGTAACCGCACACCGACATCACCCTGACCAGCATGGCCGTATGACCCGGTACATCAATGCACCTGGTCAGACGTACCACCTGACGAGAAGGACGGCCACGCATCTGTAAATAGAGAGTAATGCAAAAGCATTAGAGCTCTGAATGCAAAATTGGGCAGCATAATGGCTGTAAATGCTCAAAACAATTTTTGAGACAACCCAAAAATGGAATAGCGTAATCACTCAACTATCAAGTTCAACTTTCTAATCATCAAACTTACTTCCTTTTTCCTAGGAATAAACGATACCCAAATATCTCTTGACCCGTAGTCCTATAATCTACCGATCAGAAACACGAGCCTAGAAGAAGATGAGTAACCTAGTCCTTAATTCCCGCAGAAAAGACGAGGATGACCAGAATAGAAAAACTTGAGAAGAGAACAAGAGTCTTACGTTCCCTTCCACAAACAATTCCCTTATATATAACAAAGCAATTCTAGACCCAACTTCGACCAGTTTGGCTTAGTAATCCTACAGTCAGTCAGGCTCTGATACCAACGCTGTCGTGACCCCGATCCTAAGCCATAGGAATCCAGCCTGTAACACATCGCATCCCTTTGCGGTATCACGCATGGTTAACTCCACGGCTGCAGCCTTACCTTAGCCGGGACCGTTTGCGTCTTTTGACTCACATATGCAGTAGTGTCGCTAGCATTCCAATGTCAAAGAACTCGGATCAACAAGTCTAGTCATAACCCAAAGTGGGAGTACCGCACAAGGACAGGCATACATGACCCAACAAAGCAGGTGTCGGTCACCAGCGAGTGTAGACGAGTCGTAGCAAGCTACAAGGACTCCATTACATCGCGTGAAATTTCCCCAAAGGGGACAGACATAGCAGCTAAGAAGGACACATGCCGGTCAACCAATGTGTCCGGAGCAGAGTAGCGAGCTACCATGGCTCGTTGGATCACAAAGGGGCATTTTCCTGTAAGGAGTGCTACTAAAGTTCACGACTAGGTAATCGAACCCCATACATATCAAGTACGACACACGTACGCATGGCATACCGATATGTATAGATACATCGATGGCATCACAACATAACAATAAACATACAAGCTTTATTTAAGAGGCTCGGAAGAGCCACACACATAATATTACACAGTAAGGGTCTCACGACCCATAATAGCAGTCATTCAGTTACAAGCCAGCGGAAGAGTTTAAAACTGTCTGAGTACAGACAGGTGCAACTAGAAGGCACATGGCCTGACTATACTACACACCCAACCTAGGGCCAGACCGTAGCTGGGACACCAGCTACTCATCGTCGCCGATGTCTATGAAGAACCCTCCATTAGGGTCATTAGCAACCTCTGCAACATTTATTAAGCAAACATGAGTACGGAGGTACTCAGCAAGACTTTAGGATAACTATCTACTCATGCAATGTATCAATAAGGTATGGTGGGGTTTCATGCGGAAAGCCAGCATTTGACACGTGGCTAGACAACTTGCATTTTTAAATAATTTTGACAACTTGATTTGTCGCACACGAGTCCACTAACACCACAACAATACACCATCGTGGAATCATTCCGTATCCACATGGAAATGCCGTCCACGACACTCACTCTTATCTTGACAATTTTATGAGTAGCCATTGAAGTTATCTATGTACAACATATGTCTCCAAGTAGTCCATATCCGCGGACGCGGCTATTCGAATAGATCATAACCCTGTAGGGGTGTACTTCCTCACACACGCTCTCGCCACTTATCGCCATGTGCACGTCATGCACCTCGGCAACCTTCAAGCGGAAGCCTAGCGAGGGAGTCAGCCACGACCGTTAACCACACTAGTACCTAGTCCAGGTTTATCGCCTATCTGAGAGTAACCCGTACGGAAGTCCGGCCGAGGTTTCCGCCACGGCCTCAAACGATGTGCGCAGGGTTCCCAAGCCCACCATCCGGGTGCCACTTGGTACACCGTGCCACTGCCTACCGCATCATAGCCCACCCCTCAAGTCAGCACTATGCACGGCCTCCAGCAAGACTATAAACACCAGAAACTACTTGCAACTCCTGGACCGAGTACTAAGCGATTAATAGGTCGAGCGGGGTCATATTTTAGGGCCCAGCATGTGGTAGTATCTAGTCTTGGATTACATACATGGAACTCAGTTCCTAAGGACGGTTCCAATGAAACAACCCGCGATGTACTCCTACACAGCCTTTCACCGGTACCTTTACCAAATCAGGTTCAACACACAACCTTTGCTCACCGAACACATTCTCACAATTCTGTTCATCTCCCAGATGACAGACCATACACAACTCTAAGCATAGCATGCATAGCAGGATAAGGCACATCATGGCTCAAGCAACTACCAGGTATGCTAGGTTGCAAGGTTCGGCTATTTACTGTGACAAGGATAGGTCATGCAAAGGAAGTGGGTTCAACTAAAGTGGCAAAAGCATTTGAAGCATTTGATCCTAATGCAATAAGTAAGTGCAGGAGCAAGAACATGGGATTTATCGGGATGATCAAAATGGTTGCTTGCCTTGTTGCTTAGAGGTGTGACAATATCCGTCAGACGGATATTCGGTGGAATCCGAGCGAGCGGAGCCTACCGAAAGGAATGACAACAATCAATATCAAGCATATGCAATCAAGATGATGCATGAGCATGGCATGAGAATGCAAGGTGATATACTATTATAACTAACATGTATTAGGTTTGAAGTTGATTTGAATCACATTCAAATATCACTTCAAACGAGGTATTCTCGGATACCATTTTAATTGATTCGACCTGATGCTCAGATCAACTTGATGTTAACATGCATGGGATGACATGTTAGGTTGCTGGTTTGTAATTTGGACAGTATTTGATCATGTCATACATAGTGAAATTTAAATATTATCCATATTCCATTTATAAAGTATTTATAAGAATTGACTTATCCATTAATCTACATGTTTAGGTTCTGTAACATTTTCAAACATGTTTGAAAATGACATATACAGATTCCTTGAATTTTTCTGATACTTTTTCATATATAAATTATTTTCATTGGAGTTACAGATTAATTTCTATGAATTTTTGAAGTTTTAAACATTTCTGGAATTATTCTTATAGTGAAAAATCCCTTTATTGCGTCAGCCTGACATCAGTAGGTCAGCTGACCTGTTCAGGTCAAACCTGACAAGGGGGACCCACTAGTCAGCCTCTGAGGGGCTAATCCCGCGCTCACCAACCCCTAAGTGGGTTTGACTTGGCCTTGGGCCCACTGTCAGCGAGTGTTTAGGCATATTAACTACTGGATTAGGTTGGCCACATCGGCCCTCGCCGGAGCCTGGCCGGCGACGACCATATCCACAGGAGAACCTCGCCGGAGACACGCTAAAACGTGTTGTGGTGCTCAGAAAAGGAGGCTGAGAGCACTGGAGTGATCTCGAGGCTCGACCACATCCATTGCTGGCCTCAGTGAGAGCTATAGGTGGCCGGAGTAAGCCGGCGACGAGCCGGGGCGGCTGCTGGAGTACGGGTTCGATGGTCCAGTGGCTAGGGGGCTCGGATCCGAGGGGAAAGAGAGGGGAAGTGATCGCAGGCTCACGGGGAGTGCTGAGCAGGGCTTAGATGGCTCGGGGAAGGGCCGTTGCCGGCGTTTTACCATCAATTTGCCGGCGACCGAAGGTTGAAGATGATGGCGTTGGGGACATTGCAGAGCTCGAGGAGACTTCGACCGTTCCAGAGAGAACCAGCTTGACGAGGCGAAGCTACTGGACTACTCGGAAGGGGGTTCCTGTGGCTAGAGGCGCGGCGGCTCGAGATCGATCTCGTGGCAATGGCAGCAGAAGGAGGGAGGAGAGATCCCGAGAGGAGGGGGGGAACTGGAGCTGGGGAACGGATAGGGACGGCTCGGGGTGGATATCCCCGTGCTTGCCAGCGCGAGGCGGCGGCCACGTAGCCAGGGAGCTGTGTGGAGGCGCGCGGCGACACGGCGGGCACCTCCTCCTCCTACTGGCGAGGAGGAAGACGACAGGAGCAGTTGGGCCGGGCCAGGTGAGCGTCAGGTAATTACATTTTTTTCTGATTTGGTTTCTGTCTTGCTATTTCATTGAATTACTATTTATTTCAGCTCCCAAATAGTTTGTAAAAACTATGTTGAACACCCCAGAATATTTGTTGGAATATTTCCAACCATTCCTAAAGTTTTCAACATTTTTGAAAGCTTAAAGTTTCTGATTTCAAATTTAAAACTTGAAACCAGTAGCTTTTTGCATTTATTTAAAATGCTTAAAGTGTCAATAAAATGGTTTTCTTTATTGCTCATTTACTTTCATGATTTATCAGAAAGATTGAACTTTTCTTGAGGCCATTTTGGGTTCATTGATTTTAACTAGTTTGAATTTCCGTTAATTTGAGAAGTGGCTAGGGTTTGTTGAATTTTCCTTCACCACTTACTTTGTTCTTGTTGAGAATTTCCTAGACGCAATGCAAAGAAAACATGAGCACAAAGCTAACTTGCTTACGGTGTCAGGGATCTGACATCTGCCATCATAGATATCTCAAACTTTTCGGTCATTAGTGCAGAAAACTCTTCATTTAAAGATTTGTTACGAGAACGAAAAATAATATCATAAACATATAGTTGGCATATGAACAAATCCTATTTGACCTTTTTGTTAAAAAGGGTGGGATCAATTTTCCTAATCTCAAACCCAGGATCTTGCAACAACTCGGCAAAGTACTCATACCACGCACGTGGGGCTTGTTTAAGGCCGTAGAGCGCCTTCTTGAGTTTGTATACATGAGTGGGGAGCTTGGGATCCTTGAATCCCGGGGGTTGTTTGACATATAACAACTCATTTAAGGGACCATTAATAAATGCACTCTTCACATCCATTTGTTGCAATTTGAAATCATGATGAGAAGCAAATGCAAGCAGCATGTGAATAGATTCAAGACGAGCAACAGGGGCAAGGGTTTCACCGTAGTCGATACCCTCGACTTGGGAGTAGCCTTGAGCCACCAGTCTTGCCTTGTTTTGAACAACAACACCATTTGAATCTTCCTTGTTCTTGAAGATCCATTTGGTTCCAATGACATTATGTTCCTCCATTGGCCTTGGCACTAACTCCCAAACTTTATTGCGCTCGAAGTTATTAAGTTCATCATGCATGGCTTCAAGCCAATCCTCATCATCGAGCGCTTCATGTACCTTTTGGGGTCCAACACACGAAACAAACGTGTGATGCTCACAAAATTTTGATAATTGTTGACGAGTAGTCACCCCTTATTGAAGCTTCCAAGCACATTTTCTAAGATATGTTGTTGACGCTCGAGCCTGGAAGCCACCTTGGCTGCACGACGCTCCAAGATTTCCTGATTTGGCAATTGAGGATCATCATCTTGATCATCTTGAGCACCTTCTTGAGCCTTCTCACAAGCTTGCTCTTGATCTTGTGGTTGCACTTGATCTTGAGCCAACTCGGAGTCTTGAGCATGATCATGGACATCATTTGGTGCAACACCATCTTCATGAGGTTGATCATGTCCTTGATTTTGTTCAATGGGTTGAGAGCCTTCATTTTGTTCTTCGGAAGTGTGTGGGTCTAGCGAGGGTGATGGCTCCAGTTGAGTAGAGCATTGTCCTTCTCCTTCGGCCAAAAGGGGTTCTCAATGGGGAGTATTTAACCAATCCCCATTCTTCTTATGGCTTGAGGAGGAATTTCGTCACTTACATCACAAAGACCACTTTCCTCCACCTGGGAGCCATTACTTTCATCAAACTCTACATTACACATCTCCTCAATGAGTCCGGTGGGATTGTTGAGGACACTGTAAGCATGAGAGTTTGTAGCATAACCAACAAATATGCCCTCTTGAGCTCTAGTTTTGAATTTAGATAAACGAACACCTTTCTTGTAAATGAAACACTTACAAGCGAACACCCGAAAGTACTTGAGGTTGGGCTTATTCCCGGTAAGAATCTCATACGCAGTCTTGTTCAAGCCTTTGCGGAGGTAGAGCCGATTGTATGCATGACATGCGGTGTTAATGCCATCGGCCCAAAAGTTGTATGTAGAGTTAAACTCGGCCATCATGGTTCTTGCCGCATCCATCAATGTTCGGTTCTTCGTCTCTGCCACACCATTTTGTTGAGGCGTATAGGGTGCTGAATATTGGTGCTTGATCCCCTCGTCACTAAGGAACTCATACAATGTGTAGTTCTTGAACTCGATGTCGTTGTCACTTCTAATCATCAATATCTTTGCTTCATGTTAACGTTGAGCTTCATTAGCAAAGTCGATGACGGTCTGTTGAGTCTCACTCTTCCTCTTGAATAAGTATACCCAAGTGTATCTTGAGTAGTCATCCACAATCACCAAGAAATACTTTCTTCCCCCAAGACTATCAAAATATGGAGTACCAAAGAGATCCATGTGAAGGAGCTCCAAGGGCCTTTTAGAGTAGATGATAGTCGTGAGACGGTGAGCCGATTCATGAAGTTTTCCTTCAATACAAGCACTACAAGCACGGTCTCTGGCAAAACTCACATTTGTTAGTCCACGAACATGGTCCCCTTTGAGGAGACTTTGCAAAGATCTCATATTGACATTAGCTAGCCGGCGATGCCAAAGCCAACTGACATCAACTTTAGCCATTAGACAAGTTGCGATCTTAGTAGGTCGCTCCAAAACGTTAACCACATAGAGACCGTTCTCGACATATCCAACAAAGGCTACTTTAAGAGTCTTGATCCAAAAAAGGGCCATGGTATCAAGATTAAAGAATGTGGCCAAGCCCATAATTACAAGCTAACGAACAGAAAGCAAATTGTATGCAAGAGACTCAACAAGCATGACCTTCTCTATAGATAAATCTTGAGAGATGACCACCTTGCCAAATCCCATTACCTTAGATATTGAGGCATCAGTAAATTGGACATGGGTGGGCATAGATAGAATTGGACGCACATCTACCACCAAGTCCTTGTTCCCAGTGATCTGATTTCTGGCTCCCATATCGAGCAACGATGACAGTCCACTGGAAGCAAACTCCTACAAGAGATAAATTCTTGGATTTAGATACCCATTCTTGAATGGGTCCTTTGATGTTAGAAACAAGGGTCTTAGGAACCCAAATATCCCATTCAATGTACTCATAATAAGAACCAACAAATTTAGCATAAACATGCCCATCACTAGCACGGCATAAAACATAAGAGGGGTTAAAGTCGTCGGCTTTGTTGGTAGAGGTGGTTTTGCCCTTCTTGGCATTATCACCCCCTTCCTTGTACTTCATCTTCTTATGAGTACTCTCACCCTCTGTCGGCGATGCTAGGTCGACACCTACGGGGATCAACATGATAACCTTCTGATCATAGGGTGGGGAAAAATAACGTCAAGAGCAGACCTGACGATCAACACCTGACAAGCCTTTTTAACCAGGTTCGGTCCACTTACGCATAAAACCCTACATCATGCTCGTCTGATCGTATTAAGTGTTCTTTTGTTGTTCGTTTACAATGATGATAACCGTCTTCTTCGCCAATCTCCCAAAAGTCTAACCCCTTGTGAATGAGCTAAGGGCCTCGTTTTATAGGCAAAGGGGTCACCTATAGTGCTCGATGGTAGGTTCACGAGATGTTACAGTGAACCTAGAGCGGCGCTTATCCATCTACCGCTGTTAGGTGCATTAAATGCACGTTTTGTCTATGTCAGCTAAGTGCTGGTGAAGACATGTGTCCAGGTATTTCGACACCTGGACGCCCCGCTAGCGCATGCGGAATGCACTGGAACTCCGGGGGGTGGCACTGTGGCAAGGGCGGTCGCCCTCTGGTGCCTTGCAACGTCATCCCGGCAAGGGTGCTTTCCGGGGCCTTGGTGCTTCGTCCCGACAAGGAAGATTGCCGGGGGCTTCGGCTATCTTCCCGGTGAGGGAGGCTCGCCGGGGGCTCGTGCTAGATGCGTTCATCACGTACATTTAACAGACGTGGCCTTGGGTGTCTTCGCGGCAAGGAAAGCTTGCCGGGGCCTTGGATGTCTTGGGGGTGCGTCTCATCTAGACTCTGCCATACCCTGCCATCAGGGGTTCTTCGCGCCCGTGCACATGTCTGGGGCACTAGAGACCCCAGTCTTTAGTGCACTGACAGGATCCCCCGGGCCTAGGCCACACACGCGCGCATAGCGTTGTTGGGCCAGGCCCAAAGAGGTGTACGGGCCTTTGTGGCTGGATCTGCTGGCGGTTGCCTTTCCCCATGTGGCGCATCGGATGCGCGAAGCGGGAGGTCGTGCGTGGAGTGGCCTCTCCGCCTCCTGAAACGCCTCTGCCACGCACGTGGCATGTGCACTCATTGATGGACACATGGCAGTCGAGGCCTTGAAAGGCGCGGTAGTGGCTGCGCCCGCACGTGCATGCATTGGCGCATCACAGCGGTTCTCTGTTTGCCCTGAGCTCGAGCGATTGGTCATAGGGGGTGGTGGCTTCTGGAGTAAGGGAGGCTAGCCCCCGTGCCCCGTCCTATAAATTGGGAGGGGTTTGCGAGGCGTTTTACTCACCCAACTCCCCTTAAATCCACCAACTCCTCGATCCCGGCCTTCTGAATCTTCTTCTGTCTGCTGGTGGCGCGGCCACCCTCGGTCGTGAGGGCGGCGAGGGGATCCTGTTTGGATCATGCCACAACTTCTGGAGGTGCCGCGGCGGAAGGCGACCCGAACGCATGTGGTGGAGGAAGGGCGAGGGGCCGAGGTCGCCGCGGAGGTCGAGGACGGGGGAGGCGGAGCGCTACTCCAACGCCTTCGCCTTCCCCGGGGCTTGCTCCTATGGTGGCCCATGCCGGAAGGAACTCGATGGAGTTCCTTGTCCAACTGCGACGGCCCATCCAGTCGTGCCTCCGTCTCCTTGGTGTCTTTGCCGAGGCAATGGAAGGAGAGGGGGGCCGACCATGTGGCTCCGCATGCACGGCTGCGGCAATGGTGCCGGGCCGGTGGTTGCGGATCGAACTGGGCCTCGGACCCTCTTCCTTGACCGTGGGTGGAAAAGCTTCGCCCGAGCACACAGCCTTTGGGATAGGCATGTTCTCCGCTTCAAGAAGGTGGCGGAGAACACACTCTCTGTCAAGCTATATGGGACCTCGGGTGCGCGTTTCGCCTGCTGTGAAGAAGGATCGAGTGGTAGTTAAATCCCTTCCTTGCGTGGGAGTACCGAGGAAGGGACGAGCGATGATGACAGTGGAAGCGGGTCAGGTCCCCTGCAGTTATTGTCTGCATGAAGAGGCCTGTCAGTCTGCCGCTCGCCCTTCCCTGCGCGCGGACCGACCGGAGCTGCCTCATCTTCCCGTCAGCGCCCGGACTTCTGCTCCTCCATCTCTTCGGGCGTCGCTCTCCTTCGTGCAATGCTGGTCCCGGGGGATCCAGCCTGGATCGCATGGAGGGCCACTCCTCGTCTTCCCGAGCTCCAATACAGCGAGCGTAGTTCCTCGCCAAGGACAAAAGTTCTAGGTTAGAGTAGATCATATCATCCATGTGACATTTTTGAGAAATGCCCCAAACAGATGAATGAAAAGACTGTTTTTTCCTTTTTCGATTCTGTTCTTTGGCTTTGTTTTAGCATAATCTGGGAAATTGCCGACGACTACAGGCAAGGCTCCTTGCAGCGTTCGGTGCAACCATGGAAATCGCCAAGCGCAGCTTGACTCAATATCGGGTGCTACGTAGCCGCTTGCTCTGTTGATGACGTTCGCAACTGTTTGAAGGCACTCTGTGGCCATTCAGGTCATTTGGACGAGTTCGAAACAAAAACAAGGTGCACCGAACTTTGGGAAGGTCCCAGTACGCGCAAACTCCTCACACAAAGATTGGAAACTTTAGAAGGGAACAATCAAAGGATCTATCTACCCCAGATCTGAGTCTCAAACTTAAAAAACTTATGTGTGTGCCTCGTGGTTATGAGGCGCTTGAATATTTTGCCGGGGCGTAGGAGCCCTCGGCAAGCAAGAAATCACCGCTCCTGGTGGTCTCTTCTCCCGCAAGTACTTCTTGCCGACGGTCCGTGACCATCGCTTGGAGGAAGTGCCAGCGAGGGTGTAACCCCTTTTCTTTTATCTTGCTAGGCCGTCATTGCGGAGCCCCCGAGCGCGTCTTTGGGCGACGATGCGACGCTCTCAAGTGCGCAACATTTGCACTAGAGTGCACGCCGGGGCTTCGGGACCGTGTGGCACATCCTCAACAACTATGCATCCCTCCGCGGAGGTGCATTTGCCAGAGTATGCGTCGGGGCCTCTATGAAGCGCCCAAGCACGCCCTCGACAGCTGCGCGTAGGCCCCCGATCGACGCATCAGCCTGACAATGCTGCTCTTTCAGCCTCCGCCTCCCTGCCCCGCTCGCGCTTGTAGCAACACGCTCGCGCAGGCCTTGGGAAGCCATAGAAGAAAAGGGTGCCCGCCGCGATACCCCGTTTTCGGGGGAACGCGGCATAGCGCCCAAACGTCAATGGAGCCGGCGTTGAGCCTCCTTCGATCCACGCATCTCTCCCCCACCCCCTACCTGACGCGCCGAAGATGTCGGCGACGCTAGGTCGACACCTACGGGGATCAACGTGATACTCTTGTGATCGTAGGGCGGGGGAAAACAATGTCAAGAGAAGACCAAACGATCAACACACGACAAGCCTTTTTACCCAGCTTCGAGCCACTTACGCGAAAAACCCTACATCTTGCTCGTCTGATCGTACTAAGCGTTCTTTTGTTGTTCGTTTACAGTGATGATAACCGTCTTCTTGTATAATCTCCCAAAAGTCTAACCCCTTGTAAATGAGCTAAGGGCCTCCTTTTATAGGCAAAGGGGTCACCTACAGTGCTCGATGGTAGGTTCACGAGATGTTACAGTGAACCTAGAGCGACGCTTATCCATCTACCGCTGTCAGGTGCATTAAATGCACGTCTTGTCCATGTCAGCTAAGTGCTGGTGAAGCCATGTATCTAGGTGTTTCGACACGTGGACGCCCCGCTGGTGCATGCAGAATGTGCTGGAACTCGGGGCGCGGTGGCACTGTGGAAAGGGCGATCGCCTCTAGTGCCTTGCCACGTCATCCCGACAAGGGTGCTTGCCGGGGCATTGGTGCTTCGTCCCGGCAACGAAGTTTGTCGGGGGCTTCGGCTGTCTTCCCAGTGAGGGAGGCTCGCCGGGGGCTCGTGCTAGATGCGTTCATCACGTCCATTAAACGGACGTGGCCTCGGGTGTCTTCCCGGCAAGGCAGGCTTGTCGGGGCCTTGGATATCTTGGGGGTGCGTGTCATCTGGACTCTGCCATGCCCTGCCTTCACGGGTTCTTCGCGCCCGTGCACAAGTCTGGGGTACTAGAGACCCTAGTCTTTAGTGAAGCGTCAGGAGCCCCAGGCCTAGGCCACACATGCACGCGAGCTTTGCTGGGCCAGGCCCAAAGGGGTGCACAGACCTTTGTGGCTGGATCCTTTGGCGGTTGCCTTTCCCCATGCCACGCATCGGATGCGCGAAGTGGGAGGTCATGCATAGAGTGGCCTCTCTGTCTCCTGAAACGCCTCTGCCACGCGCGTGGCATGCGCAGTCATTGATGGATAGGTGGCAGTCGAGGCCTTGAAAGGCGTAGTAGTGGCTGGGCCCGCCCGTGCATGCATTGGCGCATCAAGGCGGTTCTCTGTTCGCCCGTGAGCTCGAGCGATTGGACGTAGAGGGTGGTGGCTTCTGGAGTAAGGGAGGCTAGCCCCCGTGCCCCGTCCTATAAATTGGGAGGTGTTTGCGAGGGGTTTTGCTCACCCAACTCCCCTTGAATCCACCAACTCCTCGACCCTTGCCTTCTGAATCTTCTTCTGTCTGTTGGTGGCGCTTGCCCCTAACCATGGTTAGGGGACGGGGTCGGCCACCATCGACCGTGAGGGCGGTGAGGGGATCTTGTTTGGATCATGCCACAACTTCTGGAGGTGCTGCGGCGTAAGGCGGACCAAACGCCCGTGGTGGAGGAAGGACGAGGGGCCGAGGTCGCCGCAGAAGTCGAGGCGGGGGGAGGCGGAGCGCTACTCCAACGCCTTCGCCTTCCCCGGGGCTTGCTACTGTGGCGGCCCATGTTGGAAGGAACCCGATGGAGTTCCTTGTCCAACTGCGAGGGCCCATCCAGTCCTGCCTCTGTCTCCCTGGTGTCTTTGCCGAGGCAATGGAAGGAGAGGGGGCGACCCTGTGGCTCCGCATGCACGACTGCGGCAATGGTGCTGTGCCGGTAGTTGCAGAGCGCACTGGGCATCAGACCCTGTTCCTCGGCCGCGGGTGGAAAAGCTTCACCCACGACCACAGCCTTTGGGATGGGCATGTTCTCTGCTTCAAGAAGGTGGTGGAGAACACGCTCTCCGTCAAGCTATATGGGAGCTCGGGTGCGCGTTTCAGCTGTTGTGAAGAAAGATCGAGTGGTAGTGAAAGCCCTTCCTCTCGTGGGAGTAGCAAGGAAGGGACGGACGATGACGACAGTGGAAGCAGGTCAGATCCCGTGCAGTCATCGTCTACATGAGGAGGCCTTCCCTTGGGCTAACCGCCGGCCTTACCATTGCGGTCAGTCTGTCGCTCGCCCTTTCCCGCGCCGGACCGACCGGAGCTGCCTCATCTTCCCGTTAGCGCTCGGACTTCTCCTCCTCCATCTCTTCGGGTGTCATTCTCCTACGTGCAATCCTGGTCCATGGGGAACCAGCCTCGATCGCGCGGAGGGCCGCTCCTCGTCTTCCCGAGCTCCAGTCCGGCGAGCATAGTTCCTTGCCAAGGACAAAAGTTCTAGGTTAGAGTAGATCATATCATCCATGTGACATGTTTGAGAAATGCCCCAAATAGATGAATGAATAGACTGTTTTTTACTTTTTCGATTTCGTTCTTTGTATGATTTGTTTTTGAATAATCTGGGAGCTTGCCGGCGACTATCGGCAAGTCTCCTTGCTGCGTTCAGTGCAACCATGGAAATCGCCAAGTGCAGCTTGAAACGAAATCGGGTGCTATGTAGCCGCTTGCTCTACGATGCGACACTCTGAGGGGCACAACATTCGCACTAGAGTGCGCACCGGGGCTTCGGGACCGTGTGGCCCATCCTCAACGACTATGAAGCGCCTAGGCACGCCCTTGACAGCTGCGTGTTGGCCCCCAAGCAACCCATCGGCCTGACGATGCTGCTCTTGGAGCCTCCGCCTCCCTGCCCTACTCGCGCGTGTAGCAACGCGCTCGCGCATGCCTTGGGAAGCCGTAGCAGAACAGGGTGCCTGCCGCGGTACCCTGGTTCTCGAGGAACGCGGCATAGCGCCCAAACTTCGATGGAGCCGACGTTGAGCCTGCTCCGATCCATGCGTCAATCCCCCGCCCCTTACCTGGCGCACCAAATATGTCGGCGATGCTAGGTCGACACCTACGGGTATCAACGTGATACCCTTGTGATCGTAGGGCGAGGGAAAACAACGTCAAGAGTACACCTAACCATCAACACCCGACAAGCATTTTTACCCAGGTTCGGGACGCTTACGCGTAAAACCCTACGTCCTACTCGTCTGATCCTATTAAGCGTTCTTTTGTTGTTCGTTTACAGTGATGATAACCGTCTTCTTGGCCAATCTCCCGAAAGTCTAACCCCTTGTGAATGAGCGAAGGGCCTCCTTTCATTGGCAAAGGTGTCACCTACAGTGCACGATGGTAGGTTCACGAGATGTTACAATGAACCTAGAGCGGCGCTTGTCCATCTACCGTTGTTAGGTGCATTAAATGCACGTCTTGTCCATGTCAGCTAAGTGCTGGTGAAGACATGTGTCCAGGTGTTTCGACACCTGGACGCCCCGCTGGCGCATGCTGAATGCGCTGGAACTCGGGGGTGGTGGCACTGTGGCAAGGGTGGTTACCCTCTGGTGCCTTGCCACGTCATCCCGGCAAGGGTGTTTGTCGGGGCCTTGGTGCTTCGTCCCGGCAATGAAGCTTCCAGGGGGCTTCAACGTTCTTCCCAGTGAGGGAGGCTCGTCAGGGGCTCGTGCTAGATGCGTTCATCACGTCCATTAAATGGACGTGGACTTGTGTTTCTTCCCGGCAAGGCAGGCTTGCCGGGGCCTTGGATATCTTGGGGGTGCGTATCATCTCGACTCTGCCATCCCCTGCCGTCAGGGGTTCTTCGCGCCCGTGCACAAGTCTGGGGCACTAGAGACCCCAGTCTTTAGTGCACCGACAGGAGCCGCCAGACCTTCTTGGCAATAGCACCACCTTCCTTGGCCTTCATCTTCTTATGAGTACTCTCACCCTCTTTGACAAAAATGTCCTTGAGAGGGGAAGATAGCTTGGTCTTGTTCTGCCTTTTCTTCTTAGACTTGGGTGCAAATCCATGTCCCTCCTTTCCTACAACTTCCTTTTGATTACTCCAAAGGTCATTTAGGTTTTTCTCGCCTTGGATGCATGACACAAGGCCCTTTTCAAGTTGTTATTTCAACTTAGTATTCTACTCCACAACATGCACATGCTCACAAAAAGGGTTAGTAGCACGAGCATTATCAATTAGAACAAAAGGAGGACAAGTGGAAATCTCTTTGGTTAGTTTTACCCGGAGTTGGTCATGAGACTCCTTAAGAGAGGAATGAACACCTTTCAAGACCTTGTGGGCCTTGTCAAGTGTGTCAAATTCTTCCTTGAGTCTATCAATATCAACCCGAAGTGCAACTTTCTAGGAATTAAGCACACGGGTAAGAAAAATAGCATGATCAAGATATTTTTTAATTTAGCATGATCAATGTTGTGTGACTCCTCAAGAGCCAAACGAAGACCACACTCTTCCTCTAGAGCAATGGATAGTTCCACAATCTCATCGGCGTAATCACGACTATGTCCCTCCAACTTGGATATCGTATCCTCATGAGTCTCAATGAGATCATTGTACTCACCAAGTTGTTCCAATAGAGCAACAAAGTGCTTCTCGGATTCACCTTTGATCTTACACGAGAATTTGTCAAACTCATTATCATCAAGCTCCACTACTTCACTATCATCCACATAATCTAAAAATGAAGAAGAAGTAGTGATAGTGGTCTTGATGTTGGGGGTTACCTTATTGATACCTTTAGCCACGAGGCACTTGGCGATACGGTTCTAGTTGGTGGCATCGAAGAGAGACACCTTGGGAGAGAAAGTGGCAATGGCCACGGTAGCTGTTGCCATCCCCTCACGGCATTTATCATCTTCGTCATCATCGGAGGTGTACTCTTCATTGGCCACCAAACCCCTTGGAGAAGTCTTCTGGGTTAAGATTTTCTTGTTTGGGAAAGACTTGGCTTTGTCTTTGCGAATGAGCTTGCCCCCGTTGTCTTCCCTCTTCTCATAAGGACAATCCGCCACAAATTGACTCACATTGCCACAATTGTAGCATGTCCTCACTCGTTGCTTGTTCTTGGAACCACTTGAGTTGTTCTTGGAGAAGTTGGGCCTTGAGTTTCTCTTGTTGTCCCAAAATTGACTTGATTCAAGAGCCATGTGCTCGTGATAAGCATACTTTGTGTCTTCGGGGGAAGCCCTCTTCTTGCTCTTCCTCTTCTTCATTCGAAATGACCTTGGCTCTCAAGGCAAGGTTGGCTGAGGCTTTCTTTGACCGGACACGAGCAAGAGCATTGTCGGTGGTCTTGTTCATGATATTCATGGCAATGAACTCATCCAACACTTCGCTTGAGGTCAAGGTGTGGAAATCCGGCCTTTGACAAATGGCGGAGGACATGGATTTGTTGAATGGCATGATGGCTTTAAGAAACTTGCGCTTGATCCCAGTGTCATCCGTATCCTTGCTCCCATAATCTTCGAGAGCAACGGCAAGAGTAGTCACCCTTCGATAGAGATCACGGGGGGTCCTCATCTTCTAGCATGACAAACTCATCGGCCTCATCAAGAACCACTTCAGAATTGGACCATTGAATGCTTGAGCTCTCCTTGTACAAAACCATGATGTGCTCCCAACAATTCTTTGCACGGGTGAAGGGGTGAAAGTGAGATATATCCTCGGGAGGAACCGCGGATTGAAGGATGAACAACGCGGAATGATTGTATTAATTGTCCGCCTCTTCTCTTGGAGTGAGGTTGTTTGGATCATGCTGGTAGAAGCATTGTTCTATGATTCTCCAAAGATTTGTTGAGATGTCATTCAAATGAGACTTGATGCAAAAGAGCCAATTAGCGAAATCACCTTTAACAAGTTTAGGAGGAGGAGCAAGGTTATTAATACGTAGTATAGGGACCGGTACTCCGTACACCGGGGGAGGAGGAACCGAGGCAAAGGTTCCTGTCCCATTCTTGTCAAGAGGGGAAGAAGTACGAGTACTTCTAGCCGCTTCCTTTTCGAAATTGGCCTGTCACTCTGATGTGGTGGGTTTAGCCACAAGCAACAGCTCGGGAGAATTATTCATCCCCTCAAGAAATTCTTCAATAATGGACTTGACTTAGGTCGTCATGGACGTCTTGAGAGAGGCCATAGCCTCATTCAAGTCGTCTCGTGTGACTGAACTCAATTCCACCGCCCCGGGCACTTCATGCCCACTCCCACCATCGTCAACCATACTCTTCGGGTGGTGAAACCCTTAATAAAGAGACGTGGCTCCGATACCAATTGAAAGGATCGATATGGTTGACTAGAGGGGGGGGGGGTAAATATGCAACTACCAATTTTTAGCTCTTCTTAACAAATTAGGGTTAACAACAAAAGGTTCTCTAGATAAACAGCTAGGTGAGCAACCTATATGATGATAACAACAACAACACATAATGCAAGCGAGGAATACACCACAACAATAAAAGGGACAAAGTAAAGGTAAGAGATAACCACAAGTGGGACCGATGGATACGAGGATATGTTACCGAAGTTCCTTCCCTTTGACAGGAAGTACGTCTCTGTTGGAGCGATGTGGAGGCACAGTGTTCCCCAAGAAGCCGCTAGGGCAAGTGTATTCTCCTCACGCCCTCACATAATGCGAGATGTCATGATTCCACTAGTGGTTCCCTTGCAGGCGGTGACCAGACCTTTACAAACAAGGTTGGGGCAATATCCACACAAAGCTTGGAGGCTCCCAACAAGACCACGGAGCTACACCACAATGGAATGTGGCTCCGAGGTGACCTCCACCGTCTAGGGTGCTTAAACACCCAAGAGTAACAAGATCCGCAAGGGATTGGTGGGGGGAATGAAATATATCTTGGTGGAAGTGTAGATTAGGGACTACTCAACCAATACCTAGGAAATCAATGAGTTTCATTGGCTAGGGAGAGAGATCGGGCAAAAATGAGATTTGAAGCAACAATGGAACTTGGGGAGGTAAGAGGTGACCTTCTTGGAGAAGAAGACCCCTTTATATAGTGGGGGAAGAATCCAACCGTTACCACCCACTCACAGCCCGAGCAGAGTGGTACTACCGCTGCTAAGAGCAGTACTACCGCACTCTAGGTTCACCAACCACGGTAGTAAAAAATTACTTCCGTGTCTACCACCGCTCAGGCTGCGGTTGTGCAAAAGTTCGAGAGAGCGGTACTACCGATGCCACCTACGGTACTACCGCTGGTACTTTGCACAGACAGGGAGAAACAAGTTGGAGCTCCATTGAAGCGAGGAAAATGTGGTGCAATACAACTGTGTACGTGTTGATTCCACCCTAACCTTTCCGAAGCGGATCCCCTTCTAATAGTACGGCTTTCCTACAAGTCAAATCCACCAAAGAGAAACGTATAAAACAACCGTCTTTGATAGACTCAGAGGGGAACCGAATCATCTTGTGCCTAGTCATGAATTATCTGAAATGCTCAATGCACACAATTAGTCCGCACATGCATTGTCATCAATCACCAAAACCACTTAGGGAGAAATATGCCCTAATAGGATCATTGCTTTACCTTTGTGCATCTAGACTAGACATCACGTTAAGTGTAGGCATTTGTGCTAGATTTCAAGCTTCACCTAAGGAAAGCCATCATAAGGCTATTAGGCATATTCTTAGATACCTTGTTCACACCCCAAGGTTGGGCCTATGGTACCCCAAGGATGACAAGTTTGATCTTATTGGGTACACAAATGCAAATTGGGAAGGAGACAAGGTGGGAAGAAAGTCCACCTCGAGGGCGTGTCAGTTTCTTGGATGCTCATTGGTAAGTTGGTTCTCGAAGATGCAAAATTGTGTCTCCCTATCCACCGCTGAAGCTGAAAATATTGCAACCGCAAGTTGTGCAACACAATTTCTATGGATGAGGCAAACTTTGAAGGACTGCGGTATAACCTACAAACATGTACCTCTACTATGCGACAATGAAAGTGCCATCAAGATTGTTGAAAACCCTAGTGATCACTCTCACACCAAGCACATTGTTATTCGGTATCGCTTCTTAAAAGACCATGTGCAAATGGGGATATCGACATTGCTCATGTTGGCACATATATGCATCATGCTAATATTTTCACCAAACCACTCGATGAGCGTAGGTTCTGTCAACTTAGGCGTGGACTTGGTATCTTGGACCTTGACAGCATTATGTGAAATTTTTTAACACATGCATACAGTTATGTCATGTCCTATCTAGATGTAGGCATGTGTTTAGGGGGACACTCAATTCATGAGTTATCTCACCCTATATGACACATAAACGAACCAAACACTCTCAAAGTTACCATGTCTCACTTGTGTGACCTGGTACTTTAAATTATGCAGTTGTGACGTTGGACTCAAGGTTAATATCTTCGCAGTGCCAGGTCACATATGCTCAAAGATGTTGGATCCATGCACCGCCCTCTCTCTCCGAGTGATTGGACTATCTTCATCTCTCATGTTTTTTTGATCTATATCTATATTTTTTCGTGATCTCTACACTCATAATTGGAGCTTTTTCTCTCTGATTTGTTTTCCATTTTTCAATGTGAGTGTAGTCTATCTATATGACCTTAGATCAGGTTCTACCTAAGCCTCTCTCATCTCAAAAACCCTCGTATGTTTTATTTGGTCCACAAGCTTCTTCCATCCAAATAAATGTTGTTGGGCTTGTGGCAGTCTTGGTAGTTTTTGGTCTCTCTCCCTTAAGTTCTCGGGATTTCGAAGAGATCGTGTTCTCCCTGGATAACCCAGAACTTCCGAGATGTGGGCCAGAACTTCAGGCCGCTGGAACTTCAGGACTTGGTCAGAACTTCCGGGAGTCGCGAGTTTGAGGCACTTAACTCTGGTCAGGGGTTTCCAAAGGGGATATCCCCCATTTGTCCCTTGTGTCCATGTGCCCCTCTCCTCCTCTCCTCTTCCCGCGACACCCCTCTCCCATCGATGAATTTCGAGGAAGCCGTTGCCACCTCGGAACATCTGGCCTTCCTCCTTTCCATTATTTTCGGAGAGCATCTCGTGTGCTCTTCACCATCTCCATGGAGAAAGGTAACCTAAGCAATTTCTCTGCCTTCTCTCTGCATTCACTCCTAGAGATTGTAGTCAAGCTTATGGTATTAGGATAAAAACAATCTCCACATTTTCTGTACTGCATCCACCATAGATTTGTGGTACTTCTTTCCTTTCAAATTCGTTGCACGAATTATGCCCGTCCTCTCCTTGGATACGGAAGGAGTCCTGCGACCCGACTGGTGCTCGGAACTTCCGGGCAAGCCAGAACTTCTGGCCTCACTTGGTTTTCCAGTTCCGCTAGCCGGAAATTCCGGTCTCCCGGAACTTCCGTCCGTCGGACCTTCGGGCCACACCCGAAACTTCCAGCCTAAGCAGAGTCCATGCATTTTTTTCTCACGTGGTGTGATTCTTTGATTCCCTTTCTTGAAGCTTATGCACTTATTCTATCCCCTCGCTATTTCTATCACCTCCCTTCAGCAGGTGGTTCTGACTCGCGTGCATGAACATCCAAGGTGTATGAACGGAAATCCAGAGAAAGGGTCAAGAAGACAAAGGTTGTTGTGTTAGGTCCTGAGAACATGTTTGACTGCTATCCTAAACCTGATGCTGAGTCCGAAGACCATGACTCCCCTTCTCCTGCACCCTCTCACTCAAGGAACCAGAAGACTATTTCCAAAAATGGTAAGCTAGTTCACGCTCATCCTCCTCCTCCCGTTCCCATCTCCATGAAAGAGTTTCCAGGATCCGAGTGGGTTGCTCAGCGGAGGATCAATGACTTTAATAAAGAACGTGAACATGTGGCGAACTCCAAGTTCTGGACTTTATTTTATCAACGCACTTATGATGAAATTTTCAATCAGGTTGTCATCAAGTGTGTCATTCGGAAGAGTATCAACATCGCTCATTTTGACAAGACTCCACCAACACTGCATATTTTGCGGGGGTACACATTATGTGTGTCAAGCTCAATCTTCTTCATCTCATGAATTTTCAGCATGATATGTCACTGTCTCTTGTGGCTCAGTTTTATGCCACGGTGAATTTTGGGGTTGATATAGAGCGTACTCTTACATGTATGTCTCATGATGAGAAGCTCTCTGCCCCGTTCTGTGTGTTGGCTCATCTCTTGGGCTATGAGTTCACTGACACTATTATTGATCGCGGGTACAAAATCCATGACAAAGGGGTCTTTCAGGTTCATCACTTTGTTGACTTGTACTAGGTTGGTCTATAGTTTGGATCTGTTGATGACCTTCTGCCCTTCTATGATATCATGCACGAGATCTTTCGCAAAGTGCTTGCTGTCAAGGTGGGTGAAAAAAACAAGATTCATGGTCATCTCATCAACCTCCTCCACTTCACTTGTCACAACTCTGATTAGGGCCCTATTGATGTGAAGGATTTCATATGGCATGAAATGTACACTGTTGTGATGAACCGCAAGGTACCGACTTATGGTCCCTATATCACTGCCTTGATTGCTGAGATTACTTCTGATGCATGCGTTGGCCGGCGTCTGACTGCTCACTCCAGTGTTAACTGGTTGGTTAAGAAAGGCAAGTCTACCATTAATAAGGGTGATGATGATGAGCAAGAGGATCTTGATGCTGGAGATTCACATCACTTTGAACTTCACTCTCGCTCTCATGCTTATCGTCGTGGGGAACTTAGTGATTTTGGGTCAAGGAAGAGGAACAAACTTTTGCGGCTTCTGAAGAACATGTTATGTCTATAGCAAGATATGCACAAGAAGTAGTGGGAGAAGCATAAGTCTAGGAAGGAGGGCACGAAGGCCTTTAAGGATGGAATGCATGCATATGGCATGACCCTTGCTCATGGTTTTGAGTCTATTGTGACTCTGTTTGATAAATACCAGTCCAGTTTAACTTGGTTTGATGTCGAAGCTGGAGATGAAGCCTCTTCTCATCGCCCTCATGTCCCAGCGTCTTCTGGAGAGTCTTCCGACGACTCATGTGATTCCCAAAGCTAGGGGTTGAAGTAGTGCATCCTTCGTTTTTCCTTTTTGCCATCTTGATGAAAAAGGGGGAGATTTTGGATTGCTTGATAGGCGTGTTGACTCATCGTTTTATCATTTTCCTATTTTTATTTGAGCCCTTGTTTGTATTTGCTACTATTTGAAGCTCTTATTTGCTACTATTTGAAACTTAGCTCGTTCTTGAACCTTAGCATTGTGTGTTCATTAAGTATCTACCCATGTTTGAGCACTTTATGGGTTACATGTGTTGCATGGCATATTCCATGTTCCAATCTCATATTGTGAGAAATATATCCATATATGTGTCATCACATACGAAAATCAAGGTTAGTAAATCATTCTATATTGCTATGTCTTTCTTTGGTGGGTAACACAGTGTGAGGGGGAGCTACTTCAAATTGTATCTTTGATATTCAAATACAAAGCTAAAATAAGGCATAGGTTGTGGGGGAGTTATTTACTTTCATCAAAATTTCTCTATAGCATACATAATTTGTGTGTCTAACCTCTCAAGCACAATTGTCATCTATGTCAAAAAGGGGGAGATTGAAAGTGCATCATTGCCCTTAATAGTTCTTGACATTTATGACAATTTCATTTGTGTTTCTAACCACATGCTCTAGTGTAAACAACACCATCAAAATTAAAGTGGAGCATGGATGGTTACTTCCCCTCTACTCGGAAAAAGGAAAAAGGCGGAGTGCCATGATTTTTTTTATTTCCTTCTTGAGTCCCTTGGGTATCCGCACATTAACAGGGCATGCATCATGAAATCATCTCGGAATCAACTCCACATACAGATGTGATCTGGCAAAACCATTTCTCAAAATTGGTTTGAATTGACGGCGCAAAGATTATGCCTAGGCCGGAGCTCCCGGGACGGCCGAAACATCCGGGGACCAAAAGGTCCGAGAAGTTTCCGGGCCACCTAGAGAAACTGCTCTTGTGTGCAATCTGTGTGTGTAGAACCTTGCCGGAAGTTCCGTCCCCCAGAACTTTCGGGCCTGTCGGAACTTCTGGGTGCGAGAACTTCCGTCCCCATTCGGGCAGCTTCCGGGGTACTCCAGTGAGGATGCAAACACTGTGTAGCCCAGAACCTGCCCGGAACTTGGCTGGACCTTCTAGTGTGCGGAACCTCCAAACATCCCCGGAACTTCTGGGCTTAGCACGAATCTGGCCCTAACGACCGGATTCCATCCCCACCTATAAATAGTCTTCTTCTTCCCCACGAAACGGTTGATGACTCCATTTCTCTCTCCACCATTCTCATACCTTGATTTCTAGTAGTTCTCCCTCCTTATCCCACCAAAGCTCTTGATCTTTTAAGGAGTAAAGGAGGATTGCCTAATCTAGACATCCACCAAAGAAAAAGTTGATTCCCCTTTGTTTTCGAGGTGCATCTTGTTACTCTTGGGGGTTGGAGACTCCTAGGTGGTAGGAGTACTCCGACAAGGAATCGTTCATTGTGATTACCCCAGGAAAGTTTGTGAGGGTTTGGAAACCACCCCAAGGTCTACCACTAGTGGCAGAAAAACGCCTCCGTGGTGTTGTCTCAAGGAGAGAATAGGGTGGGCCTTTGTGGCATTGGTGTGCCTTCCTGGTAGCATCCACCTCTCTAAACGGCGACGTAGCTTCCCTCCAAGGAAGTGAATGCTACGGCAACAAAAGTCCTTCCCCAACAACGCCAGGAATTCTTCTTGCTACTTCTCTTGGTTGTGTCGGTTTTTCCCTTGAAGAGGAAAGGGTGATGCAGCACAGGAGCAGTAAGTATTTCCCTCGGTTTGAGAACCAAGGTATCAATCCAGTAGGAGAATCTCGTCAAGTCCATAGTACCTACACAAACACAAAAGAGCTTGCACACAACGCTATAAAGGGGTTGTCAATCCCTTCAAGATTGATTGCAAAGTGAGATCTGAAGGCGGAAACTGCAAAGAAGTAAAAAGTGTAAGGCTGAAAATATGGTGTGGAGTAGACCCGGGGGCCATAGTGTTCACTAGAGGCTTCTCTCAAAATAGCAAACATCACGGTGGGTGAACAAATTACTGTCGAGCAATTGATAGAACCGCGCAAAGCCATGACGATATCTAAGGCAATGAATACGCATATAGGCATCACGTCCGAGACAAGTAGACCGATACTTTCTGCATCTACTACTATTACTCCACACATCGACCGCTATCCAGCATGCATCTAGTGTATTGAGTTCATGACAAATAGAGTAATGCCTTAAGCAAGATGACATGATGTAGAGGGATAAACTCAAACCAATGATGAAAACCCCATATTTTTACCCTTGATGGCAACAACATGATGCGTGCCTCGCTACCCCTTCTGTCACTAGGTGAGGTCACCGCACGTTATGAACCCAAAACCAAGCATGTATCCCATTGCGAGAATCATAGATCTAGTTCGCCAAACAAAACCCACAACTCGAAGAGATTTACAAGGATATGAAATCATGCATAAGAGAGATCAGAAGAAACTCAAATAAGATTCATAGATAATCTGATCATAAATCCACAATTCATCAGATCTCGACAAACACACCGCAAAAGAAGATTACATCGGATAGATCTCCATGAAGATCGTGGAGAACTTTGTATTGAAGATCCAAGAGAGAGAAGAAGCCATCTAGTTACTAGCTATGGACCCATAGGTCTATGGTTAACTATTCATGCATCATTGAACAGGTCATGGTGTTGATGAAGAAGCCCTCCGTGTCCGAATCCCCCCCTCCGGCAGGGCACCAAAACGTGCCCCAGATGGGATCTTGCGGAGACAGAAGCTTGCGGCGGCAGAAAAGTACATTCGATGATCTCCTGATTTTTTATGGTATTTTAGGGAATATATAGGCGCAAAACCTAGGGAAAAGGAGCCTCAGGGAGCCCACAAGCCAGGGACATGGCCCCCCTGGCCGCGCCATTAGGGCTTGTGGGGTCCCTGGTGCCCCCCTGCCCTGATTCTCCCGCTTCCCAATCTTTTTCTGTTCCAGAAAAAATCTTTTTGGCAGTTTCATTCCGTTTGGACTACGTTCAAAATCCTCCTCTGAAAGCGGTCAAAAACATGGAAAAAACAGGAACTGGCACTTGGCACTGAGTTAATAAGTTAGTCCCAAAAAGTATATAAAAGGCATGCAAAACATCCAAAGTTTAACAAGATAATAGCATGAAACCATCAAAAATTATAGATCCGTTGGAGACGCATCAAGCATCCCCAAGCTTAACTCCTGCTCGTCCTCGAGTAGGGAAGTGATAAAGAATGAACTTTTGACGTTGAATGCTACCTCGCATAGTTGTCCTTTGCAACTTCTTTCACGTGACATGAATGTTCAAATCCGTAAGATTCGAAACAATAGTTTGCTATTGTCATGAAAACAATAATACTTCAAGCAAACTAGCAACATAATCACGAACTTTCAAAATAACAAGGCCAAGGAAAGTTATCCCTACAAAATCATATAGTCTGGCTATGCTCCATCATTCTCACACAACTAATGTAAATCATGCACAACCCCGGTATTGGCCAAGTAATTGTTTTCGCACTCTTACTTTCTCAAACTTTTTATAACTATCACGCAATACATGAGCGCGAGCCATGGATATAGCACTATAGGTGGAATAGAGTGTGGTGGTGGTTGTCACACAAAAAGGAGGAGATGCTCACATTGACTCGGCGTATCAAAGGGCTATGGAGATGCCCATTAATAGATATCAATGTGAATGAGTAGGGATTGCCATACAAGGGATGCACTAGAGCTATAAGTATGTGAAAGCTCAAAAGGAAAACTAGTGGGTGTGCATCCAACTTGCTTGCATATGGGCTATGGAGATGCCCATCATTGGAATATACAAGCCAAGTTATATAATGAAGATTCCCACTAGCATATGGTAGTGACAAAGCAAGAAGCTCTCAATCATAAAGAACATGGTGCTATTATGAAGCACAAGTGTGGAAAGAGATAGTCGCATTGTCCCTTCTCTCTTTTTCTCCACCTTTTTTATTTGGGCTCTTAGGCCTCTTCTTTTTCTTTCTTTTCTCTTTCTTTTCTCTCTTTTTTGATTTTTTATTTTTGGGCTCTTTGGCCTCTTTTTTTTATTTCCTCACATGGGACAATGCTCTAATAATGATGATCATCGCACTTTTATTTACTCACAACTCAAAGCTTAGAACGATGATGACTCTATAGGAAATGCCTTCGGGAGTGTATCGGTATGTGCAACGATCTAGCTTGGCGTATGACGTTGAAACATCTCGCTTGCTATCTTACGATCATGCAATGGCAATATGAGAGTGACGGCACAAGTCATGAGACAGAACGGTGGGAGTTGCATGGCAATATATTTCGGAATGGCTATGAAAATGCCATAGTAGGTAGGTATGGTGGCTGTTTTGAGGAAGGCATATGGTGGGTTTGTGTACTGGCGAAAGTTGCGCGGCACTAGAGAGGCTTGCAAAGGTGAAAGGTGAAAGTGCATCTATACCATGGACTCCCATTTTTCATGAAGAACTCACATACTTGTTGTGGAAGTTTTTATTAGTAATGGAAACAAAGTGCTAAACGCATACTCCTAGGGGAAGGGTTGGTAGGTGTTAACCATCGCGCGATCCTGACCTCAACACAAAGGATGACAATCAATAGATCAATTATGCTCCCACTTCCTAACATAGCGGTTCACCATACGTGCATGCTACGGGAATCACTAACTTCAACACAAGTATCTCTAGATTCACAACACCCTACTAACATACCTCTTAATATTACCGAATCCACGTCTCAAAACAAATTGTGAGGAATCAAGACTTCTCTTTCTACTCAATGCACATGAAGATGGAGGTTTTTGTATCCTCTTTGGGTACCTATCACCTTTGGGACTACTTTCATAGCATAAGCCAACTACCAAGTCACGCACCGTCGTGCTCTAAAAGATATAAGTGAAGCACATAGAGCAAAATTATCTAGCTCAAAAGATATAAGTGAAGCGCTATGAGCATTCTAGCAAAATCACGATGAGTGCATGTCTCTCTCTCTCTCAAAAAGGTGTGCAGCAAGGATGATTGTGACACAACAAAAAGAAAAGACTCCTACGATACAAGACGCTCCAAGCAAAACACATATCATGTGGTGAATAAAAATATAGCTCCAAGTAATGTTATCGATGGATTGAAGGCGAAAGAGGGGATGCCTTCCCGGGGCATCCCCAAGCTTAGGCTTTTTGGTGTCCTTGAATTTGGCTTGGGATGCCTTGGGCATCCCCAAGCTTAAGCTCTTTCCACTCCTTATCTCTTTTTCCATGAGAACATCACCCAAAACTTGAAAACTTCACAACACAAAACTTAAACAGAAACTTGTGATAACATTAGCACAAGAAAAAAAACTACCACCTCTTTTGGTACTGTAGCAAACTTGAATTCTATCTATATTGGTGTTGGGCTATTGTATTCTCACTTTTCCATGGCAAGTACCCCCAATACTAACCATAGTTTCATCAAAACAAGCAACCAACTCAACAAAAACAAAATCTGTCAAAAACAGACCAGTCTGTAGCAATCTGTATACTTCGTATACTTCTGGTACCTCACAAATTCTGAAAACTTACGAATGACTGGGAAAAAGGCATATCCACCAGCAGCAAAGAGAATCAACTCAAAATATCTTTCTGAATAAAAATGAAAAATCATCTCGTGAGCGAAAACTTTCTGTCTTTTTCCAGCAGGATCAAACAACCATCACCAAGACTAGTCATAAAGGTTTTGATTGGCTCAAACACAAAAAGAAACACAAAAAACACAGTCACAACAGAATTATGATGGTGTCACATCCCTAACCCTTAAGCAAGATAGCATTGTGCTCATGTGTTCTTTGCATTTGCATCTAAGAAGTTTCAACAAAAACAACAAAGTGGCAAAGGAAAAACTCAAAACCCTAGCCACCATTTCAATTAAAGGAAATTTCAAACTAGTTCAAAATCAATGAACCCAAAATGGCCTCAAGAAATGTTCAAACTTTCTGATAAATCATGAAAGTAAATGAGCATTGGAGAAAACTATTTTCTTGACACTTTAAGCATTTTAAATAAATGCAAAAGCCACTGGTTTCAAACTTTAAAATTTGAAATCAGAAACTATAATTTTCCAAAAATGTTGAAAACCTTGGAAATGAGTGGGGATATTATAACAAATATTTCAGGAGGTCTAAATTAGTTTTTACTTTTTTTTTGGAGCTGAATTAATTAGCAAAACAATAATTAGTAAAACAGAAAAACAAAAACAAAAAAAAAAGGAAAAACCTTACCTATCGCCTAAGCCTGGCCTGGCCCATCTCCCCGCTCGTCCCCTCCCTCGCGCCAATAGGCAGCAGGAGGTGGCCGCCGCCCCCTCCGGCGCGGCCACGCACCTGCGTGCCTGCCTGGCCGCCGCCTCGCGCTGGCGACGACGGGGATAAGCTCCCCAGAGCCTCCCCTATCCATTCCCCGCCTCGGTTCTCTCCCTCCTCCCGGATCTCCTCCTCCTCCTTGCTGCCGCCATTAGAGCCGAGCTCGAGCTCGAGCTGCCCGTGCCCCTGGCCATAGGTTTCCCTCCCAGAGCACGCCATTAGCTCCGCCTCGTCGCCCTGGTCATCTCTGCAGAAGCCTAAGCTTCCTCGAGCCCTGCAACGCCCGCAACGCCGTCGTCTTCCACCTCCGGCCGCCGGACCTCTCCCATCGATTCGTCGCCCCCAGGCCTTCCCCGAGCCGTCTAAGCTCTGCTCTGCACTCCCCGTGAGCATGCGGTCGCTTCCCCTAAGTTTTCCCCCTCGATCCCCTCCTCTAGCCCTAGTTTCACCGGAGCCCGACGAGGACAGCCGCTGCCGCTCGTCGCCGGTAGCCCTCCGATGATCAGCCCGTCCTTCCGAGGGCACCAGCAGCTCCAGGACGACGCGTAGATGCCGTAGCAGCTAAGAACCGAGCGTAGATCCCCCTGATTCAAAGACCCCGATGACGCCCGAGCTTCGGCCGCCGCTCCGGCTCGTCGCCAACGCCTCTTCCGGCGACCCTAGCCTCCCCAGTTGGTCCTGCCAGATCGGCCACTTCGCGAGCATGCTGTAGCTGCCAACCGCGTGCGTTTTGGTGCTGTGCAGCGCCGTCTAGGTCGCCTCCGGCGAGCCCTCCGCCACGGGTCTGGTCGCCGGCGACCACCCTCCGGTGGGCGTCGACGTGGCTGACCATTAGGGCGTAATCGCCCTCCCCTCAGTCGCTGCCAGAGGGCCCCACGCCTGGTCCAACCCCAATAAGGGGCTGGTCAGCGCGGGATTAGTCCCAGAGAGGCTGACCAGTGGGGGCCCCCTATCAGGTTTGACCTGAACAGGTCGGCTGACCTGCTGACGTCAGCCTGAGGCAATAAATAGAATTTCGAGTTTAAAACTAATTCAGGAAATTGCTAAAATTTGTAAAAATCATAGAAATTAATCTGTAACTCCAATTAAAATAATTTATATATGAAAAAGTATCAGAAAAATTCAAGGATTCTGATTATGCTATTTTCAACTATGTTTGAAAAGGTTACAGAACCCTAAATTGTGAAATAAGGAATAATTCAATTCTTTTAATCACTTTATAAATGGAATTTGCAAAAATATTCAAATTTCATTATATATGCAATGATCACACACTGTCCTAATTAAAAATCAGTATCATAACATGACATTTCATGCATGTTAGCATCAAGTTGAACCGAGCATGAGGTCGAATCAATTAACCGGTATCCGAGAATACCCCGTTTGAATTGCTATTCGAATGTGATTCAAATCAACTCTAAACCTAATACATGTTGAAAATAATAACTTATCACCTGCATTCTCATGCCATGCTCATGCATCATTTTGAGTGCATATGATTGTTAATGAATGTTGCCATTCGTTTCGGTAGGCTCCGCACCCCCGGATTCCACCGAATATCCGTCTGACGGATATCGTTCCTCCTCTCAGCAACAAGGCAAGCAACCCTTTTGATCATCCCGATAACTCCTATGTTCTTGCTCCTGCATCTATTCATTGCATTAGGATCAAATGCTTCAACTGCTTTTGTCACGATAGTTGAACCCACTTCCTTTGCATGACTTAACCTTGTCACAGTAAATAGCCAAACCTTGCAACCTAGCATACCTGGTAGTTGCTTGAGCTATCATGTGCCTTATCCTGCTATGCATGCTGTGCTTAGAGTTGTGTATGGTCTGTCATCTGGGAGATGAACAGAAATGTGGAATGTGTTCGGTGAGCAAAGGTTGTGTGTTGAACTTGATTTGGTAAAGGTACCGGTGAAAGGCTGTGTAGGAGTACATGGCGGGTTGTTTCATTGGAACCGTCCTTAGGAACTGAGTTCCGTGTATGTAATCCAAGACTAGATACTACCACATGCTGGGCCCTGAAATATGACCCCGCTCGGCCTATTAATCGCGTAGTACTCGGTCCAGGAGTTGCAAGTAGTTTCTGGTGTTTATAGTAATGCTGGAGGCCGTGCATGGTGCTGACCTGAGAGGTGGACCGTGATGCGGTAGGCAGTGGCACGGTGTGCCAAGTGGCACCCGGATGGTGGGCTTGGGAACCCTGCGCACATCGTTTGAGGTCGTGGCGGAAACCTCGACCGGACTTCCGTACGGGTTACTCTCAGATAGGCGATAAACCTGGACTAGGTACTAGTGTGGTTAACGGTCGTGGCCGACTCCCTCGCTGGGCTTCCGCTTGAAGGTTGCCGAGGTGCATGACGTGCACATGGCGATAAGTGGCGAGAGCATGTGTGATGAAGTACACCCCTCCAGGGTTATGATCTATTCGAATAGCCGCGTCCGCGGATATGGACTACTTGGAGACATATGTTGTTCATAGATAACTTCAAAGGCTACTCATAAAATTTGTCAAGATAAGCGTGAGTGTCGTGGACGGCATTTCCGTGTGGAGACGGAATGATTCCACGATAGTGTATTGCTGTGGTGTTAGTGGACTCGTGTGCGAGAAATCAAGTTGTCAAAACTAATTTCAAAATGCAAGTTGTCTAGCCACGAGTCAAATGCTGGCTTTCCGCCTGAAACCCCACAATACCTTTTGATACCTTGCATGAGTAGTTAGTTCTCCTAAAGTCTTGCTGAGTACCTTCGTACTCATGTTTGCTTAATAAATGTTGCAGAGGTTGCTAATGACCCTAATGGAGGGTTCTTCGTAGATATCGACGACGACGAGTAGCTGGTGTCCCAGCTACGATCTGGCCCTACGTCGGCTCTGTAGTATAGTCAGGCCATGTGCCTTCTAGTTGCCCTGTCTGTACCCAGACAGTTTATAACTCTTCCGCTGGCTTGTATTTGTATGACTGTTATTATGGGTCGTGAGACCCTTAATGTGTAATATTATGTGTGTGGCTCTTCCGAGCCTCTTAGATAAAGGTTGTATGTTTATGGTTATGTTGTGATGCCATCGATGTATCTATACATATCGTTATGCCATGCGTACGTGTGTCGTACTTGATATGTATGGGGTTCGATTACCTAGTCGTGAACTTTAGTAGCACTCCTTACAAGGAAATGCCCCTTTGTGATCCAACGAGCCTTGGTAGTTCGCTACTGCTCCGGACACATTGGTTGACCGGCATGTGTCCTTCTTAGCTGTTGTGTCTGTCCCCTTTGGGGAAATGTCACGCGACGTAATGGAGTCCTTGTAGCTTGCTACGACTCGTCTACGTTCGTTGATGACCGACACCTGCTTTGTTGGGTCATGTATGCCTGTCCTTGTGCGGTACTGCCACTTTGGTTTATGACTAGACGTGTCGATCCGGGTTCTTTGACATTGGATTGCTAGCGACACTATCACATACGTGAGTCAAAAGACGCAAACGGTCCCGGCTAAGGTAAGGCTGCAGCCGTGGAGTTAACCGTGCGTGAGACCACAAAGGGATGCGATGTGTTACAGGCTGGATTCCTATGGCTTAGGATCGGGGTCCCAACAGATGGTGTGGAAGCAACAAAATAGAAAATAAAAGATAAATTCATTGGGTTGCCTCCCAACAAGCGCTATTGTTTAACACCCTTATCTAGGCATAAAAGCGATAGAATCACGTATCGTCGTCTTTGGTGCTCAAACCATAAGTAGCGTGATCACTTATCATCTTAAGGTTTTCATCTTTCTTTCTAGATGAATCACCACTATTTTTGGGAACAAAAACAGACTTGGTGACCTCATTGTGCGCAAGGTTTCGAGTATTCTGCACAGCGGCAAAAGCGAAACACAAGTTGGTTATAACGTCCTCTAGTTTGCCAATCCTAGCGGAATCATGACCTAGCTTTTCGTTAACTGTGGGTTCCTTCTCCTTTAAATTTTTCAAAACCATTCCCACCTTGGATCCATAGAGTGATTTGATTATGGATCTTTTTATTCAAATTCTCAATGAGTTCGATCGTAGCAACTTTATTTTCAATGACGTCCAGCCTACGCATCACATGTTCGAGAGTTAAGGTGGTTCCATTAACCATGAGTGGGGTGAGCCTACCAAATTTATTATAGCTCCGTAAGAATCAATGGCATGGCTACCCAAGAAATTTCCACCTAAGGTGGTGTCAAGAATATACCTATTCCAAGGAGAAACACCCACATAAAAACTGCGAAGCAGGACGGTAGTGGATTGCTCATGGGTAGATCTACTATACCAAGCGTCCTTTAAGTTTTCTTCCTCCATTTGTTTGAAATTGAGAACTTCGCTCTCAGGAGTGTCGTTCTAAGTGGTGGATCTAGCCATGAGGACAGGTAGACTATCCCACATAGACAAACAGAAAGCAAGCGAGAAAAAGGGCGAACGAAAAGGCAAACGGAAAAGGCAAACGAAAAAGGCAAATTGTGAAGTGGGGGAGAGGAAAACAAGAGGCAACTGGCAAACAAAGTAAATGCAAGAGATGACTTTGCGACACCTACTTGGATGAGTTCTTGACTTGATCCTCCCCGGCAACGGCGCCATAAATTCTTCTGCTACGGCAACAAAAGTCCTTCCCCAGCAACGCCAGGAATTCTTCTTGCTACTTCTCTTGCTTGCGTCGGTTTTTCCCTTGAAGAGGAAAGGGTGATGCAGCACAGGAGCAGTAAGTATTTCCCTCAGTTTGAGAACCAAGGTATCAATCCAGTAGGAGAATCTTGTCAAGTCCAGAGTACCTGCGCAAACACCAAAGAGCTTGCACCCACCACTATAAAGGGGTTTTCAATCCCTTCAAGATTGATTGCAAAGTGAGATCTGAAGGCGGAAAGTGCAACGAAGTAAAAAGTGTAAGGCTGAAAATATGGCGTGGAGTAGACCCGGGGGCCATAGTGTTCACTAGAGGCTTCTCTCAAAATAGCAAATATCACGGTCGGTGAACAAATTACTGTCGAGCAATTGATAGAACCGCGCAAAGTCATGACGATATCTAAGTTAATGATCATACATATAGGCATCACGTCCGAGACAAGGAGAGCGATACTTTCTGCATCTACTACTATTACTCCACACATCGACCGCTATCCAGCATGCATCTAGTGTATTGAGTTCATGACGAACAGAGTAACGCCTTAATCAAGATGACATGATGTAGAGGGATAAACTCAAACCAATGATGAAAACCCCATATTTTTACCCTTGATGGCAACAACACGATGCGTGCCTCGCTGCCCCTTCAATCACTGGGTGAGGTCACCGCACGGTATGAACCCAAAACCAAGCACTTCTCCCATTGCAAAAATGATAGTTCTAGTTCGCCAAACAAAACCCACAACTCGAAGAGAATTACAAGGATATGAAATCATGCATAAGAGAGATCAGAAGAAACTCAAATAAGATTCATAGATAATCTGATCATAAATCCACAATTCATCGGATCTCGACAAACACACCACAAAAGAATATTACATTGGATAGATCTCCATGAAGATCATGGAGAACTTTTTATTGAAGATCCCAGAGAGAGAAGAAGCCATCTAGTTACTAGCTATGGACCCGTAGGTCTATGGTGAACTACTCACGCATCATGGGAGAGGTCATGGTGTTGATGAAGAAGCCCTCCGTATCCGAATCCCCCTCCGGCAGGGCACCAGAACGTGCCCCAGATGGGATCTTGCGGAGACATAAGCTTGCGGCCGTGGAAAAGTACTTTCGATGATCTCCTGATTATTTATGGGATTTTAGGGAATATATAGGCGCAAAATCTAGGGCAAAGGAGCCTGAGGGAGCCCACAAGCCAGGGGGTGCGGGCCCCCACTGGTCGCGCCATGAGCGCTTGTGGGGTCCCTGGTGGCCCGCTGCACTGATGTTCCGGAAAAAAATCTTTTTGGAAGTTTCATTCCGTTTGGACTCCGTTCAGAATCGTCCTCTGAAAGGGGTCAAAAACATGGAAAACACGGGAACTCACACTTGGCACTGAGTTAATAAGTTAGTCCCAAAAAGTATATAAATGGCATTCAAAACATCCAAAGTTTAACAAGATAATAGCATGAAACCATCAAAAATTATAGATACGTTGGAGACGTATCAGTGAACATCGACATACATCCTCGTCTCTCGAAGTTGCAGTTGTCACTAACCCTAAATCCCTACTTATGGTTAATTGTCCTTCTGGTATTTCTTGTATTACTTGTATTACCTGTGCATACCTATCTACTTATTTGTTGTCTTGCTCACTACACATAGCATGACTACCGTCTTTGCAATTGTTAGGATCACTTGAATATTCCACAATATTGCCTAAAATTGTTGAGTAACAGTTAAAGTTGGAATTGTAACTATTCAACCCCCTCTAGGTCCATCTCGATCCTTTCAGCACGCCTCCCGAACCCCATGTATTCATCTACGTCTGCGTCGCCTTCGTGATCGTTGAGGCGCAATTAGGTTTTTGGGAGCTCGCCTCCATTCGTGTGCTTCATCTACGTCTGCGTCGCCTTCGTGATCGCCATGTATTCATGAGCCGACACCGACCGTCTCGCCCGAGAGAAGGCCGAAGACGACCAGAAGGCAGTCGAGGATACTCTCATCGCCACTATTGCTGATGTGGCCAACTGGACAATCGGAGGGTATAACTCGTTTATCCTGCCCTTGCTTATTTTAGTCTTAGCAGTACTAGCTATATGCGTAGATGTTTCTAATATATGTTAGTACATGTTAGTCTCCTCTGTATTCAGTATGTCATTAATCTAGTCAATGCCATGATAGTGATTATTCCATGGATTAATATAATCGAAAAATTGCCTATTCACTCAACATTTTGAAGTGCAAAAATTACTAAAGAATGATTGACTGAATGCAAATATATGTGTTCACATGGGTCAAAATTTCAAATGTAAATCCATGCTTGAAAGTTAGATTACCTCTGATTCTACCATAGCTGTGGTGTACTGGTGTGTGGCGATACGGTGGGCAGAAGGTCAAGTCGTCGTTTTGCGGTTGTGGTGACCATCTATGCAACAATGTGCACACCTTCGCACCGGGAATTGGCCTAAAATGCCTCATCATGCAAATCAACCGCGTGGCAGCACGAGCATGCTTCGGTGGTCAGTTGGTTAGAAGACTGATACGTCCCCGGCGTATCTGTAATTTTTTATTGTTCCACGCTGTGATATTATCATTCTTGGATGTTTTATGATCATTTTATAGCAACTTCATATCATTTTTTGGGACTATCTTATTGACATAGTGTCTAGTGGGGCCCTCGGACGCCTCCTCCACCTCCTCTGAGCTCTATAAATACCCCAATATTTAGAAAACCCTAGAGGAGTCGTCGAAAAATCATTTCAGCCGCCGCAAGTTCCAGAGCCATCAAATCCAATCTAGAGCCCGTTCCAGAGAGGAACACGATCACGGAGTGGTTCACCATCCTCATTGGTGCTCCGCCGATGATGCGTGATTAGTTCATATCAGACCTACGTATCCGTAGGCAGTAGCTAGATGACTTTCTCTCTTGTTCTGTTTCTCAATACAATGGTTTATTGGAGATCCATTTGATGTAACTCTTTCTTTTGCGGTGTGTTTATTGGGATCCGATGAATTTTTTACTTTATGATCAGAACTATGAAAACACATTCATGCTTGATTATTATAGCCTAGTATTTCTTCTCCGATATTTCGTTTTCATCTTGATATTTTATCTTGCAATGGAAAAGGTGCTTTGTAATGGGTTCGATCTTGCGGTGCTCAATCTCAGTGATAGAAAGCGACATGACACGCATGTATCATTGCTAGCAAGGATAAAACGATGGGGTCTATTCCTACATGAATGATCTTGTCTACATCATGTCATCATTTTTAAGGCATTACTCCATTTCTCCATTAACTCAATACACTAGATGCATGCTGGATAGCGGTCGATTTGTAGAGTAATAGAAGTAGATGCAGGCAGAAGTCGGTCTACTTGTCTTGTACGTGATACCTATATACGTGATAATTGTCTTGAATATTGTCATAATTATTTGCTCTTCTATCAACTTTCCAACTATAATTTGTCTACCCACTGTTTGCTATTTTCTCAAGAGAAGCCACTAGTGAAACCTACGGCCCCCAGGTCTACATGACATCATCTATTTGCAGTTGCTACTTGTTATTTGTGTTTCTATTTTGTTTACTCTTTTATTTTTAGATCTATGTTATCAAAAAACCCAAAAATACCTTGTTGCGTTCTATTTTCTATCACTCTTATTTGTATCTATCAATCTATTCTTACTTTACCCATGAGGGATTGACAGCCCGTCCACGCATTGGGTTGCGAGGATTTGCTACTTTTGTGGAGGTGCTGCATACATAGTCTTATGGATCTTCCTACTAGATTGATACCTTAGTTTCATAACTGAGGTAAATACTTGTCATTGTTGTCCTACATCGCCCTTTAATCTTGGAGTGAAACCAACGCATCAGCGTAAATGTAACAAGATTTCTGGCGCCGTTGCGGGGGAATATCAAGTCAAGATCTATCAGATTCCTTCACACAAATCTCATATCGTCGCAATTACCATATTTTCCGTTTACCTCTCGTTTTACTCTCCCCCACTTCACAAAATTTGTCATTTTATTTTCCATCTTTCTGTTATCATTTTCTTGTCGAATCTCTTGTTTTCTTCTGTTCTTGCTTGCGTAGTCACGATGACTCAAGAAAACACTAAGTTGTGTGATTTTTCTAATACCAATAACAATAGTTTTATTAGCACTCCGATTGCTCCTCCTCCCACCAAGTCATGTGGGGTGTTAGTTGCTTTAATCCTGTTGTAGAATAGAAACTTTTGCGTCCAATAGATAAATCCTAAAAATTACAGAAGCGTCCAAAGTGTCTAAGTTTTTTAGACAAGATTGATATGCAAATTCCCTACACTGTTTGAATCGCCAAGGTAATATGTAAGGAGTACCATAACCTACACTGTTTGAATCTGGGGTTGATTCTCCGTCTTCCAAGGAATAGGTGCTCCATCATGGAAAGATGATCGAGTCTCTCGAATCCTCAAATCTACAGCCAACCATATTGATTTAAATCTATACTCATACTCACAGTTTTGGTTCTGTAGGTCGTAGATCTGGGCTTGGAGGTGATCAATTCTGTCATAGAGCCTCGAGAGGTGCTTCCCGATGTCATTGGCATCGATCTTGTGCTTGTTGGTGAACTTCTGATCATCATATGGTTGCCGTGGAGTCCGTGTTCCACCATAACTTGGCACTTGAAGACTTGCTGCTCCATTGCTTCGAGCCTTGCCTCCACGCTTTCGGTCTTCTTGGGCCCCTCAACATCACGGATGTGCAGCACCCCCTCATGCATCTCGATAGATTGAGGGTGTTGCAGCACTCCCATGAGGTAGGGACTGATGACCTTCTCGAAGAACTTGTCCTTCGGAACTTTTGGGGACGCTATAGCAATCTAGATCTGTCCGCACAGCAGCTCGAAATGAAAATAGAGGAAATTTGTGTGATACAAGGGTCAGACCTTTCAGGAGAATATATAATGATTTTTTCCCGACCAAAAGGAGTACTCCGCAAGAAAATGGAGTCCGGGAGGCACACAAGGTGCCCACAAGCCACCCAGGCCCGGCTAGGGGGGTAGGCCGGCCCTCGTAGGCTTGTCGCTGTTGGGGAACGTCGCATGGGAAACAAAAAATTTCTTACGCGCACGAAGACCTATCATGGTGATGTCCATCTACGAGGGGGATTTCAGATCTACATACCCTTGTAGATCGCACAACGGAAGCGTTAATAAACGCGGTTGATGTAGTGGAACGTCCTCACGTCCCTCGATCCGCCCCGCGAACCGTCCCACGAACCATCCCGTGATCCGTCCCACGATCCGCTCCGATCTAGTGCCGAACGGATGGCACCTCCGCGTTCAGCACACATACAGCTCGACGATGATCTCGGCCTTCCTGATCCAGCAAGAGATACGGAGTAGTAGATTAGTTCTCCGGCAGCTTGACGGTGCTCCGGAGGTTGGTGGTGATCTAATCTCATGAGGGCTCCGCCCGAGCTCCGTAGAAACGCGATCTAGAGGAAAAACCGTGGAGGTATGTGGTCGGGCTGCCGTGGAAAAGTTGTCTCAAATCAGCCCTAAAACCTCCGTATATATAGGTGGGAAGGCAGGGGCCTTGCCTTGAGGCTCAAGGAGCCCCAAGGGGTTCGGACGAAAGGGGGGAGGAGGATTCCACCTCCAATCCTAGTCCAACTAGGATTGGAAGGTGGAGTCTTTCCCTTCCTTCCCACTTCCCCTTTTTTCTTTTCTCTTTGATTTTCTTATCTCCTACGCAGGGGCCTTCTTGGGCTTGCCCACCAGCCCACTAAGGTCTGGTGCGGCACCCCTAAGGCCTATAGGCTTCCCCGGGGTGGGCTCCCCCCTCCCCCCCGGTGAACATCCGGAACCCATTCGTCATTCCCGGTACATTCCCGGTAATTCCGAAAACCTTTCGGTAATCAAACGAGGTCATCCTATATATCAATCTTCGTCTCCGGACCATTCCGGAAACCTTCGTGACGTTCGTGATCACATCCGGGACTCTACGGGTTCAAGAACTATGTAGACATGACCCGAGGGACTCCTCGGTCAATATCCAATAGCGGGACCTGGATGCCCATGTTGGATCCTACATATTCTATGAAGATCTTATCATTTGAACCTTAATGCCAAGGATTCATATAATCCCGTATGTCATTCCCTTTGTCCTTCGATATGTTACTTGCCCGAGATTCGATCGTCAGTATCCGCATACCTATTTCAATCTCGTTTACCGGCAAGTCTCTTTACTCTTTCCATAATACAAGATCCCGCAACTTACACTAAGTCACATTTCTTGCAAGGCTTGTGTGTGATGTTGTATTACTGAGTAGGCCCCAAAATACCTCTCCGTCACATGGAGTGACAAATCCCGGTCTTGATCCATACTAACTCAACGGACACCTTCGGAGATACCTGTAGAGCAGCTTTATAGCCACCCAGTTACGTTGTGACGTTTGATACACACAAAGTATTCCTCCGGTGTCAGTGAGTTATATGATCTCATGGTCATAGGAATAAATACTTGACACGCAGAAAACAGTAGCAAGAAAATGACACAATCAACATGCTACGTCTATTAGTTTGGGTCTAGTCCATCACATGATTCTCACAATGATGTGACCTAGTTATCAAGCAACAACACCTTGTACATAGTCAGAAGACCCTGACTATCCTTAATCAACTAGCCAGCCAACTAGAGGCTTGCTAGGGACAGTGTTTTGTCTATGTATCCACACATGTATCTAAGTCTTCATTCAATACAATTATAGCATGGATAATAAACGATTATCTTGATATAGGAATTATAATAATAACTTATTTGTCATTGCCTCTAGGGCATAATTCCAACAGTCTCCCACTTGTACTAGAGTCAATAATCTAGCCCTCACATCACCATGTGAATTACATTGAAATAAATCTAACACCCATACAGTTCTGGTGTTGATCATGCTTTGCCCGTGGAAGAGGTTTAGTCAGTGGGTCTGCTACATTCAGATCCGTGTGCACTTTGCATATATTTGCGTCCTCCCCTTCGACGTAGTCGTGGATGAGGTTGAAGCGTCGTTTGATGTGTGTGGTCTTCTTGTGAAACCGTGGTTCCTTTGCTAAGGCAATGGCACTCGTGTTGTCAAAAAACAGGGTTATTGGATTCCGTGCGCTTGCCACCACTCCAAGATCTGTCATGAACTGCTTCATCCAGACACCCTCCTTAGCCGCCTCCGAGGCAGCCATGTACTCCACTTCACATGTAGAATCGGCTACGACGCTTTTCTTGGAACTGCACCAGCTTACTGCACCCCCATTAAGAATAAATATGTATCCGGTCTGCGACTTAGAGTCGTCCGGATCCGTGTCAAAGCTTGCATCGCTGCAACCTTTTACGGCGAGCTCTTCGTCACCTCCATACACGAGAAACATCTCCTTAGTCCTTTTCAGGTACTTCGGGTTATTCTTGACCGCCGTCCAGTGATCCACTCCTGGATTACTCTGGAACCTGCCTGCCATACTTATGGCTAGGCTAACTTCCGGTCTAGTGCACAACATTGCATACATGATAGAACCTATGGCTGAAGCATAGGGGACGGTGCTCATATGCTCTCTATCTTCATCAGTTGCTCGGCACTGAGTCTTACTCAATCTCGTACCTTGTAAAACTGGCAAGAACCCCTTCTTGGACTATTCCATTTCGAACCTCTTCAAAACTTTATCAAGGTATGTACTTTGTGAAAGTCCTATCAGGCATTTGATCTATCCCTATAGATCTTAATGCCTAGAATGTAAGCAGCTTCTCCTAGGTCCTTCATAGAGAAACTTTTATTCAAGTAATCCTTTATGCTCTCCAAAAACTCCACGTTGTTTCCAATCAGAAATATGTCATCCACATATAATATTAGAAACGCCGCAGAGCTCCCACTCACTTTCTTGAAAATACAAGATTCTCCAACCACTTGTATAAACCCAAATGCTTTGATCACCTCATCAAAGCATTTATTCCAACTCCGAGATGCTTGCACCAGTCCATAAATGGATCGTTGGAGCTTGCACACTTTGTTAGAATTTTTAGTATAGACAAAACCTTCGGGTTGCATCATATACAACTCTTCCTTAAGGAAACCGTTAAGGAACGCTGCTTTGACATCCATCTGCCAGATTTCATAATCGAAAAATGCAGCTATTGCTAACATGATTCTGACGGACTTAAGCATCGCTACGGGTGAGAACGTCTCATCGTAGTCAACTCCTTGAACTTGTGAAAAACCCTTTGCCACAAGTCGAGCTTTATAAACGGTCACATTACCGTCAGCGTCTGTCTTCTTCTTAAAGATCCATTTGTTCTGAATAGCCTTGCGGCCCTCAGGTAGTACTTCCAAAGTCCACGCTTTGTTTTCATACATGGATCCTATCTCGGACTTCATGGCCTCCAGCCATTTGTTGGAATCCAGGCCCATCATTGCTTCTTCATAATTCGTAGGCTCATTGCTGTCTAACAACATAATTGATAAGACGGGATTACCGTACCACTCTGGAGTAGTACGCGGTCTCGTCGACCTGTGAGGTTCGATAGGAACTTGATCCGGAGTTTCATGATCATCATCATTAACTTCCTCCTCAACCGGCGTCGCAACGACAGGGGTTTCCCCTTGCCCTGCGCCACCTTCCAGAGGGATGAGAGGTTCAACAACCTCATCAAGTTCTATCTTCCTCCCACTACATTCTCTCGAGAGAAACTCCTTCCCGAGAAAAGCTCCGTTCTTAGCAACAAACACTTTGCCCTCGGATTTGAGATAGAAGGTATACCCAACTGTCTCTTTTGGGTAACCTATGAAGATGCACTTTTCCGCTTTGGGTTCCAGCTTTTCAGGCTGAAGCTTTTTAACATAAGCATCACGTCCCCAAACTTTAAGAAACGACAACTTTGGTCTTTTGCCATACCACAGTTCGTATGGTGTCGTCTCAACGGATTTTGATGGTGCCCTATTTAAAGTGAATGCAGCTGTTTCTAATGCATAACCCCAAAACAATAACGGCAAATCGGTAAGAGACATCATAGATCGCACCATCTCTAATAAAGTACGATTACGACGTTCATACACACCATTACGCTGTGGTGTTCCAGGCGGTGTCAACTCTGAAACAATTCCACATTGTCTTAAGTGAGCACCAAACTCGAAACTCAGATATTCACCCCCACGATCAGACCGTAGGAACTTGATCTTCTTGTTACGATGATTTTCAACTTCACTCTGAAATTGCTTGAACTTTTCAAATGTTTCAGACTTGTGCTTCATCAAGTAGACATAACCATATCTACTCAAATCGTTAGTGAAGGTGAGAAAATAATGATATCCGCCGCGTGCCTCCACACTCATCGGACCACACACATCGGTATGTATGATTTCCAACAAGTCACTTGCACGCTCCATTGTTCCGGAGAACGGAGTTTTAATCATCTTGCCGATGAGGCATGGTTCACACGTGTAAAGTGAATCAAACTCAAGTGACTCCAAAAGTCCATCGGTATGGAGTTTCTTCATGCGCTTTACACCAATATGACCTAAGCGGCGGTGCCATAAAAACATGGCGCTATCATTGTTAATTCTAACTCTTTTGGTCTCAATGTTATGTATATGTGTATTATCACTATCAAGATTCAATATGAACAATCCTCTGACATTGGGTGCATTACCATAAAAGATATTACTCATAGAATTAGAACAACCATTATTCTCTGACTTAAACGAGTAACCGTCTCGCAATAAACAAGATCCAGATATAATGTTCATGCTTAACGCAGGCACTAAATAACATTTATTCAAGTTCATAACTAATCCTGATGGTAACTGAAGTGAAACTGTGACGACGACGATTGCATCAACCTTGGAACCATTTCCCACGCGCATCGTCCCTTCATCCTTCGCCAGCCTTCGCTTATTCCCCAGTTCCTATTTCGAGTTGCAAATATGAGCAACAGAACCGGTATCGAATACCCAGGTACTACTACGAGAGATGGTTAAGTACACATCAATAACATGCATATCGAATATACCTGATTTTTCTTTCGCCGCCTTCTTATCAGCCAGATACTTGGGGCAGTTGCGCTTCCAGTGACCCATACCCTTGCAATAATAGCACTCCGTTTCAGGCTTAGGTCCAGCTTTGGGTTTCTTCATTGGATTAGCAACAGGCTTGCCGCTCTTCTTCGAATTAACTTTCTTTCCTTTGCCGTTTCTCTTGAAACTAGTGGTCTTATTCACCATCAACACATGATTCTCTTTACGGAGTTCTGACTCTGCGACTTTTAGCATCGCGAATAACTCGCCAGGTGACTTGTTCATCCCTTGCATGTTATAGTTCAACACAAAGCCCTTATAGCTTGGCGAAAGTGATTGAAGAATTTTTTTCAGTGATAGCCTCTTGTGGGAGTTCAATCCCCAGCTCAACTAGACGGTTTGAGTACCCAGACATTTTGAGCACATGTTCACTGACAGACGAATTCTCCTGCATCTTGCACGCATAGAATTTATCGGAGGTCTCATACCTCTCGATTCGGGTGTTCTTATGAAAGATAAACTTCAACTCCTGGAACATATCATATGCTCCATGACGCTCAAAGCGACGTTGAAGTCCCGGCTCTAAGCCATACAAGACTGCACATTGAACTACTGAGTAGTCCTCCTTACGTGTTAACCAAGCATTCTTAACATCTAAGTCAGCCATAGCGGGTGGTTCATCTCCTAGCGCAGCATTAACGACATAATCCTTCTTCCCAGCTTGCAGGAGCAACTTAAGATTACGAGCCCAGTCTACAAAGTTGATTCCATCATCTTTCAACTTAGCTTTCTCTAGGAACGTATTAAAATTCAGGGTAACTGTCACGTGAGCCATGATCTACAACACAAATATATTCAAAGTGGACTTAGACTACACTACTAGGAAAAGGGCTATAGATGATATAGACACTAATGGCGCACCACACAAGTAGTGCGCCACTACTATATTGCAGTGGCGCACCATGTGCAGGTGTGCCATTAGTGTGATGGACACTAATGGCGCAACACACACTCGGTGCGCCACTACTAATTTTCTTTGCAAAACTACTAATGGCGCACCACCATCTGGTGCGCCATTAGTAACCAGGGTTACTAATGGAGCATTTGTAGGTGGTGCGCCACTACTATAATTTTTTTTTGCAAAACTACTAATGACGCACCACCAGCTAGTGCGCCATTAGTAACCAGGGTTACTAATGGCTCATTTGTAGGTGGTGCGCCGCTACTATATTTTTTTTTGTAAAACTACTAATGGCGCACCATCAGCTGGTGCGCCATTAGTACTCGATTTACCCTTTTAGAGAAAGCGCGGGACTTGGCAAAATATCAGGCGGGCTCTCCCCCAAATCGACTGCGCGCTCACATTCTTTCCCCAAATCATGCCGTCGTCACTCACCTCCCCCAGTGCCGCCTCCCTCCCGCGGCAGATCCCGCACTCTGAGCAGAGCTCCCCTTCATCGGCACCCCCACCACCCCCTCCACCGGCCCCTCCACCAGCGCCCTGCACCCGCGGCCCCATTGTCCCCCCACGGGCGTCCCTCCACCGGCACCGCCCGCCGTCCGCTCCGTGGCGCTTCCCACCATCCCCTCCACCGGCGCCCCCACCGTCCCCTCCACCGGCGCCCCCACCGTCTCCTCCACCCACGCCATCCGCGTCCCCATCCTCTGTCGTCTCCTTCCTTCTCCCCGCTGGCGGAGGAGAAGCCGGAGGACGAGGTGTGTGCGGAGGATCCCGATGAGGAAGAGCTGACACTCGGAGAGAGATGGCCGCCTCAGGGGAGCACCAGCAGGCGGCGCACGCGGATCCGTCCTCCCCTTCTTCTGCAAGCAGCCTAGGTGAACGCCTTCTTCCAAGAGCTTCTAAAATGACGGCCGGTTGCTCTCATCTTCTCCCACCGCTGCGGAGGACGAGCTGCGGCGAGTAGTAGAGGAGGCATTCCACTGCTGCCTGGTCTAGGACCTTCTTTGCAACAACACCACCACCACCGTCAGATGCAGTGAAAACCTGCAGCTCCAGTCATCGTATGACCACGGCCCCAGCCATCTCCGGCGAGGTCACTCCCTGCACCATGACGGCAACTCCTACATCAATTTCAATGATAGTGGTAAAGCAATGACCTTTCCTTCCTCCCATCCATCCTTGCAGCGCTTTAATTTTCCCGTGGCTAGCTCGTTTGGGTCTGGGGTTGCTCCTCTCCATGTACGTGGTTGGGTGGTGAATGAACCCCATTTAATTGATGATATGAAAAAATATATTTATTGTTCAATGTTGATGTATATTAGATGATTCTCATGTAGTTACGAGTTTTTGGCTACCATCTCTTCCTAAGCATTGGACTTCCTTGACTTGGTTGGGCTTTGTTATGTGCAAATTGTAGTCACGGTGACACGCAGACCAGCCTTGTCAGCAAGGACAAAGCAACATAGTTGAAGGAGATCTTACGGTGCAAGGAAAAGTAAATGCTACAATCTCTCTTTCGGTCAGTATCATTTAGTTTTACTGTGGCTCCATATTTTCTTCAGTTCTTTCGATGATAGGATCAGTGTGAGTATATAGAAATTAATGGAGGGAGAAAGTTGAAGGCATGTTATGGAAAATTATAATTAGATTTGCTTAAGAATTATCTTTTGTGTTATTTGATTTCTTAATAGGCTTATTGGATGGCGGCAAGAAGGAAGAGCACGGCTACCGACGCAGCACCACAAGATGGTTGGATGGTGTGCTACTATGCAGGTACCAGTTTCTGCTAAGATTAATTGGGTTGTTTTTCTCTTTTGTAGGTCAAATACATAATTTTGTCCAGATTTATGAAAATAGATAGTTGGTGTCTTATATATCTACTACACCTCCATTGCAGGTGTGACTGATTAACAGAAAAAAAATGTGGCCATTGGTGAGGTGGTGACTGTGCCTTTCCTCTTTTGTAACAAGATGATTTGGTATCAATGTGACAGTTAGGCTACACTAAACCCGTTCTGTGAGTAGAACATTCTCTTAGGTGATTGTTTTATTTGTTCTGGTCGAGATATACTAAAGGGTGCGTACCTGTGAAAAGAAAAGACACTTCCAATTCCAAGTTTTGTATGTAGTACTTGGTGTATGTCTCAAGTGCAGCTTATAATGCTCCTCTCTTAATACTTACTCTCATGTTTATGCTCTTAGTACTGAATTTAGTGTCAAGTGATTAGCTTTAGTCTCATGAGCAGACTGGCTTTATTTTAAAGGTGCTGATGAGGTCTTGATTCTCATACAAGTGAACATTTCCTATTTCTTCTGAACCAGGAAATTCATTGTCCTGTTGAATACGAGCACTAATAACTTATTTTGAAGGTGTTCGCTACTAACTTGATCATTAGATGCTTGATCAAAATGTTGGGACCGGCACCCTCGTGGCAGGGTGCGATCCGGATCTATATATTGTTACTGCTCCTATGAAAAAATAATAATTGCACATGGAGATGTAAGCTGTGTGTTCCAGGGTGTGGCACCCGGTTTATAAGGCAGCTGGTGATATAAGCCGTGTGCCTGAAGATGAGTCACCTGGATTATGGGGCGTATACGGCATGTCCGTTTTAAATGCTAGCTGAAGGAAGGAACTCGGCTTATATGTAAAACCGTGCACACCGTTGGCCCTCGGCTTATACGTAAAACCGTGCGCGCATAATTGGCACTTTGTTTATATATAAACCGTGTGTCTGAATTGGGCAATCGGTTTATATATAAACCGTGCAATTGTTGGCCCTCGGCTTACGTAAACGGTGACGTGGCTTACCGTTAGGGCCGGGATGCCGTCAGGTATAAACCGTATGCCTGCTGACACTCGGCTTACAAGTTGCTGCACGGCTTATATATAAACCGAGTGTTTTCGCTATGGCTCTCGGCTTACACCCGATAGCCCGGTCCCTAGTAAACCGTGTGGTGTAAACCGGGGAAAACACTCGGGTTATATATAAACCGAGTGTAAATCGGTATAAGCCGAGTGTTTCGGGCACTTGGCTTATAAGTTTTTTCCTGTAGTGGGAACATCGTGTAGCAGGCTGCTGTGAGAGATGTGGAGGAAGCTTGTGTGCATGATGGTACCATATCTCTCGTTCATCATTACACTCGTGATCAATTACAAGCTACCGTGTAGTGAAAATGCCACTGAACTATGCTTTCTTTCCAAAGGATATGTTCTCCACCATAACTGTACGCCAAGGTGGACCACTGTGTTTCTTGTGCCATCCATGCCCACATTGTCGGTGTCCACTCCCGTGAGAACAGGAGGAACCATGAGCATCTGCAGCATCTCTGGCGCAGGGTATGACCTTATCGACCATTTGTTCTTCACTTGCGGCTAAGTTTAAGTTTTTCTTGTGTGTTGTTCCATAACTGTTACAAGTTTAAAGTTGATGATTAGTTCATCACTGTCCCGTTGTCGCTTTTGGCATTGCGTTCACTATGTATATCTCACAATGGATGTGTCAACGGAAGCATAAATAAATATGTCTTGGTGCATTGCTGGCGTATGTGTGACGATTAATCCCCGATTCAGTTATAGCTTCCTCAGTGCACTCATGTGAAGTAAATGTCCTAGTGTTGCATTCTCAGTGCGTAATGAATGCATCAATGGAATAATAAACAAACAATCTTCTTAGCATTGCAGTCTTATTTGTCATGGTTGGTCCTTAATTCAGTCGTGACCTCATCACTGCATTGATTTGTGAAATTCATGCATGCCATTTTTAATAGTTGGTACTGTGGTACATTGGCGTAGTTTAGCTATTTTGATAACCTGATCTCAAAAACTCACCAGTTTGTGGGACTTCTTGTGCCAAAGTAATATCATCTGGTGCATCTGGTGTATGCATGTATGTGCTACTTACCAATGGGAGGAATAAAAAATCTGATGAATGCATTGTTGTGGTGAACTCTTGTGTGTCTCGGATTCGTTAGGTGATAACCATAATGCTGTGTTAGGCTTGCAATCCCTCAATCTTGTGTTCGTCAGCGTGCTTTGCTTAGTGGAAAAACCACTCACTTGCATCATAAGGACATCCATGGCTCCAAATCTTGTATTGCTTCTCTCATCTGCTTGCTTATGTACAAATACTACCTCTGTAACTTAATATAAGACGTATTTTGACACTATGGCGGTGTAAAAAAATGTCTTATATTAAATTATGGAGGGTGTACATAATAAAATCTGAGTGCCATCGATTTCGCTTACTATACCACATTAGCCATGGTGTGAGAAAAAAACTAAAACTTGCTTGCTCTGGATTAAATTTTTTTCTTTTTTGGTTTACTTTGTTTGCACGTGCCATCAGGGAGATGTATCTATGTATGTGCTACTTACCACTGGAAGGAACAGTCTGATGAATGCTTTGTTGTGGTGAACTCTTGTGTGTCTAGGATTCATTGATATGTTAGGCTTGCAGTCCTCCCTCTTGTGTTCATCAATGTGTTGTACTTAGTGGACAGAGCACTCAATTGCATGCTCAGGACATCCATAGGACCATAGCTCTAAATTTTGCATTGGTTCTCATCTACTTGCTTTTGTGCAAATATATATCCCCTCCGTTCGGAAATAAATGGTGTGGTTTTAGTTCAAATTTGAACAAAGGGAGGGAGGGAGTACATAATAAATTTGAGTCCATTATTTCAGTGGATGGAATTTCAAGACATTCATTTTGTGAATCTCTCCTTTGTCCATGTTTCCACAAGTAATGATTGACTGCTCTTGTTGTCTCATGATTGATAAACGATGCACAGTTTTGAAAACGGCTGCTGACTAGTCTATCTTCTGCCCATTGACAAGCTTCTCCAATCTGGCGAGGATTGATGCCCACCATGGTGACTTGTCTCTCCCCCTTCCCCTCTGTTCGTTTCGAAAGAGCATTTTTCCTTCCTTGTCACAAGACACAAGTAGTTGATTATATCTACATATGTCCTCCAGTACAACCATGCTCTAAGTTTACCTCTGTTTTGTAGCTATCAACAATAAATGCATCCAAACACAACCCATCTGTTGGTTTTTGGCAACACACGAGCTTCATGAGTGTTCAATCCAAGATCGGACAACAACTTAGATAGCTATAATAGAATAATTTGATTTTTTGTTAAGGTTAATATAACTAGTATGACATGGCAGTTATGTAATGAGGCCTAAAAAGAAAACCCCTAGTAGGTGAAGCCGTACTCCTAAGTATTTACCTGACTAAGGAGTGAGTTTTGGCTTGTCGTTGCAAAAAATAAATAAATCATGAACAAAAAGCTAAGTCCACTAGCATCCTTGTATTCATTCGTGGAAATAAAAGCTACTACATAAACAAAAAAAACGAATTGAAACGTAGAGAACTCAAGGCTAAGTCCACTAGCATCTCATTGTTGACCAAGAGTTTGTAGTAGACTAGTAGGATTCGTATGTTTGATTTGAACTAAACTGCTTGTTTGTATCGTATAGTCGAATGTCGTGTACAAGGGTAAGGTTTCTGGAGTCTACGACGACTGGGAGGAGTGTCGGAGACAGGTTCACCGTTTCAGCGTTAACAGTTACAAAGGGTACACCACAAGGGTGGAGGCGGAAGTGAGATACGCGCGCTATCTAGCGGGAGAGAGGAGGGAGCGTTGGAGGAACCGGATGAAGACCAGTTTCATCGCGATTATGCTCATCGTGATGACCGTCGCTCTCTTCTACGTGATGGTAGTTTAGATGATCGATATCGACTTGTAATGTGAAGACAAACTCGCTACTCGCGGTCTCGAGACTTGTAATGTTCTAACTTTGTTCGATATTTTAAATTCGGAGACTAATATGATGAATTGTATTCGAAGACTAATCTTCTATTGTATTCGATAAATCTGTTGTTTATACGTTGTGCTCTCTATATTCTGTGCAATAATATGTTTTGTAAACTGTGCAAATATCAGAAAACAAAAATAATACCTAATATTCATACTAGTGGTGCACCACTCAGCACTTTAGTGGCGCACTTCAAAAGCACACTAGTGGCGCATCGTCAACTAGTGCGCCATTAGTAAGCCAGAGCATATGGGTAAATATGGCCCCTGGGAGGCATACTAATGGCGCACCATGAGCTTGTCACACCCTGTTTTTGGCATCCCTAACTAATTAACTTATTTCAAAATTTAGGATCAATTAAATTTTTTGTGAATGCTTGTGATGCTTGGAGTGACTATTGTCTGCCTGTTTGTTTAATTCCGTGTGATTGATCCCCATTAATTCTTGCCATCCTCCTAATCACCTCCTCACTGCATGATCTCCTGCCTAATGATCATACCATGTGTTTAGGACAAATATCTATTTTTACCAAATATTATTTTCACCAAAAAGCTTTTCTTTGAATTAAACTTTCAACCCGTGAGATGAGGTTTGTACTACAAGTCCTCAAATTAGGGAGTTTCTTTTTACACCAATTGTTTTATTTAAAACCATTATCAAAATGACTTTATCAAAATCACCATGTTATTATTTTAAAAGTTATTCTATTATTTTATTTAAAAGCCCTAGTGTGAGGCCAGAAATGGTCTCCTATGAAGGAAAGTTATTTTTTATTGCCTTTAAAATATTTCTGAAAATTTAGGGAAACTCAGTGGATATATTTATTCCATATTTCTGAGTTTAAACACATGGTCATGTTCAAAATATTGGGAAAACCCCTCCAAAACCATTCCTGCCTATTTCAAGATTTTGGAATATTTCTATAACAAATATTCTCAATAAATTCCAGTAAAATTATAGCATGTCATCTATGATATTCTTGATGATCTTGCCAAGTTTCATTTCAATCCAAGTTGATTTGACTCCCCTAATCACTCTAAAACCCTATCTGTCCAGAATCAAATTTGAGCAACTCTATATTGTGAAGTGTCTCCAATTGTGCTCAAATTTGGTGGACATGTTCCAGTACTCCAATGAGACATCCACACCAAGTGGTACACCAAGGAGAATAGAGGAACTTGTCCTAAGACCATCAAAACCCTCTCTGTTGATTTCTGACTTTTGCAAACTTTACATTATAAAGTTTCTCCAATTATCCTCAAACTTTTTGTGCATGCCATAATGCTCAAATAATGCCCCTACACCAAATATTGGATTTGTGGGAATTCATTTGAATAGGGTTCTAAGCAGAAACCCATTTCTGCCCATTTCTAGGGTTTTTCAAGTCTACATTGGAAAACTCCTCCAGCAAATCCCAAATTTGGTGTGCAAGCCTATTTTCATCTATTGTTTGACCCTGTTAAGTTTCATAGCCATTGGAATCCATCTGGTAGCCCTACCACAGATCAAACACCTTCTGTGCACTCATTAATTTGGTTTTATTTGCCCCTTCCACATTATTCCTTGAGCTCAACTTTCTACCACAGCCTCACATAGTTACATTTTACCTCCAGTAACTTCCCCATGGCCACTGGTCAATTATTGGAGAACGTTCCTTTGTAACTTTCTCTCATTATTACCCTTGGCAGCACTGTTTTACTCTTCCTTCCATTCTTCTGCTTAAGCTATCACTCCCATCTCTTTGCAGAGCATCTAATATATGCCAAGGCTTCATTTAGAACCAAGATATGGCATGCTCATGTGGAGAAAATGAGCAACACCTCCTCAAGTTCATTTCTGGCTGAAAAGTAGCCTTGTACAACAAGTACAAGCTACCCTTCACTTCTTGAGGTCAAACTTGGCAGCGTTGTAGTTCTTGCATAGTTAACACTGCCAGACATAATTTCTCCCCAAGGCTTCCCTCCTAAGACCCAATTTCGTCAGCTCTAAGTTTGCTGTTAGAAACTTTGCAGCAGTCAAAACTAGTTCCAACCGACACCACTAGTCACCAAACTCTAGAGTCCCTTTCGAGATAGCATGCCCCACCTCTCAAACATGTTTTACTCGTCGTTTGGAACCTTTGGGCGTGGGTGGCCGTGGTGACCACCACCCTGACCTGCAAACCGGGTGCTCTGCACCTAGTTTCTCCCCTCCAGACCGTTTCATGGCGAAGCAGGTTGCCCCAGCGTGTCCCAGAGCGCCGCAGAGCATCATTTGACTCTCTCCACAACGCTAGCTTGCTTCCAATGCCCTCAGGGACGCGTGGCCGCCGTGCCCTGGGTGCACCAGGGAGCATCCGAGCTTTTCTTCTCTCCCCCTCTCCATTTTGGCTCCCTCCCAAGCGCCCTAAGCCTACAGAGCATCTCTCCTCTCCTCCTAGGATCCATCCCGAGCCGCCCTTCTTCCTCCCGAGCCTTTTCTTCCTCCCCTTTCCCTTTGGCAGCCATGGCCGAAGCCACCGGAGGCCGCCGCGCGAGCACGGCTAGCCAGGGGTCTCCCCTCGGCCCTGGGCCCCCTCCGGAGGACCACCTCGTCGCTGGGCCTCCTCCCCAGCTCCTCCATCTCCCTCCCTTCGCCCCTGGTACCGGCACCAGCGCAGGCCGGCGATCTCCTTGCAGTCGCATCGCCGGCAACCTTGCGGCTCTCCCCTGCAGACCCCAGGTAGGGGAACGGGGGCGGCTAACTCCCCCGAGCACGCCGGTGGCCGGCGCACCGCCGGGGGGGGTGGCCAGAGCCACCTGGGGGAAATCCTCCCGCGGCCGGTCTACCTCCCCCTGCCTCCCCTGCGTGCGAGCGGGAGGAAGGAGAAGACCTGGCAGGCGGGGCCACCTGTCAGCCAGCCAAGGCCAGGCGCGCGCGGAATAAGTGGAGGCGCACTCAGCGCGGTGCACCTCCCCCTTCCGAAAGCGTATTTGCGGCTATTCGCTTTCGGCGTGTCCGTCGCTTGCGGCCGAGCTGCTGGGCCAGCTCGAGGGCCTATCTGACGTCGTGGGCGTAAGATAACCCCGAAGCTGAGTCTTTTCCCTTTTTCATATTCGGTTAAAACTTCCAAAATCTCCCATAAATTCATACTAACTCGTATTTCATTGATTCAAATTTCTGCAGGATCCTAAAAATCAGGACTATCCAAATAAGTGCTTTGCACATTTTTCCCTATCAACTTTCTGTGGTGTTTTATTTAAAATGCCAATCTGGATATAAATACCCTACCTTTCAAAACTCCTAGAAGCTTCAAATCAACTCCAAATGGAGTGATTCAAACTCCCAGAGCCTTCTAAAATCCTTCTCTATTTTTAGAACACTGGTCAACATTTTTGTGTGACTTACTTCTGTTGCAATAAATAAATAGCTCCTATTGCTATTTATTCCTCATTGTAAAATCTCTAGAATATTCATACCATCTCCAAATCCAGTGAAACCACTTCCTAAATATTTCTAAAATCCTTCTCTGTTAAATGGGTGCCTCCACTCATTTTTAACAGAATGATTTCTGTTGACTCCTTCAATAATCACCTATTGCTCCTTTCACCTATTCAAAAATCCTTGATGATTCAAATCTCCTATGAGAAGCTTCAGGTATTTTTCTTATGACCAGAGAGGTCCAAGAAAAATAAAACTTCTATTTATAGAACACTTTTATTCTGCTTGCTATTTGGCTTACGATAGTTGTTTCCGACGATAGTTGACAGTAGACGGAGTATTTGGAGTTGGAGCGGAAGACCTCGAAGACCCGAGGACTTATGAGAGCAAGGCAAGCAGCCCTTTGACCATGACTTGAGCACATACATTGATGCATGCTAGAATAGCAAGTACTTTTTCGTTGCATGAGATCACAGTGCCGGATCATCATTGGTGTGATGGTACCGAAGGCTTCTTCGAAGCACTTGCATGATAGTGATGTTATTCATATGGCTCCTCGGAGCACAAGCATGATGAGCTTGACCCTACCATCTATGAGGATCATGCTACTGTCATGTTGACTAGTAAAGTTATAGGATCATTGCACTGAGCTTGACCCTACCCCTTGAGGGTCATGCTAATACCATGTTGACAAGTAAAGATAGAAGCATATTATCATGAGCATGATGATGAGTTAAATCAAGAGTTTATGAAAACCCCGTCGGGTGCCACTAATGCCCAGGGTGATGATGAGTTGGTGATCACTTTTGGTGAAGTGATGCACCGGTGTTTTGTGTGAGTATGGTTTCGGAAATGGGATTAGATTTATAATGTGTCGACCGTCCCAACCTTACCAGTACGACCATGATACCCCTTTATGGGACGGGGCTTTGTTGATTACTCTGGTCGGTGCTAGCAAAGAGCCACATTACTAGTGGCGGGAGTGATTGTCGTCACTCTCGTGATGGGGTCGTGCCGGGTAGGACAACTATGTCATTATTATGAGTTCCAGGCAGACCGTTGGTCCCTGCATGGTTGATACCGTCCAGAGTCGATGCTCGTAAGATGTACAACATGTGGGTTGGGTACCAATCGAGTTGACCTCTTTGTCTAGTATCGTCAGGGGAAAGATGATGATCGGGTACTTACCTCGGGTATATGTGATATACCGCGAGTCGTGGATGACACGGAAGTTTTCCGTTTCTCGTGGGTCCAGCGTACTACCTCTGCAGAGTGTCAAACTATTCGAATAGCCGTGTCCACGGTCAAGGACAGTTGGGTGGTGCTGCTTAAACTACGTCCTGATATTTCCGCATAAACCAAGTGTGTGTGTGTGAGTTCGGTGAATGGTGTTAATAACCGGAGTTACTTGAGGAATTGATATGACCAAGTTCGGTGACTTGGCATATAGGGTGAACCCGGTGTGTCCAACCCTTGTCAGATATGTCGATATCTCTAACCTGTTCTTCAAGAGTAGTTCTTTAACTTGTTACATATACCTGATCATTCCACCTAATTGCATTCCACTAAAGATGCATGATATTGTTATACTTCACTTTCATTGTTCGTATCATGGGCGGTTTGCGAGTACATTCAAAGTACTCATTGGCTTGCCACTGGTTATTTCATTGACCAGGTGTGAAAGACAGGATATGGTGAAGATTAACTCGGTGACGTTCTTGCGAGCTAGGACGCTTCCCAGTCAGAATGCCTGTAGGTTAAGGCTGACGACATGGGTTCACGCTTTCAACCAATAATTCCGCTATTGGTCTAGTTTGGTGCTTTGGCCCCTAAGGCCCTATGTATGTAAGACTCGACCAAAGTGGTCATTTATTGTATCAAACGGTATGTATGGATGTAAGACTCTATTATTCAGTATCTGTGTTCAGTGAGCATTGATCCTTGGGATCACTGGGCACGGCGATCTCGACTTATTAGTCGGGGTCCCCACAGAGCTATACTAATGGCGCACTGTGTGGTGCGCCATTAGTATACCAGATACTAATGGCGCACCATGAGCTATACTAATGGCGCACCATGAGTTATACTAATGGCGCACTGCCTCGTACGCCATTAGTATACCAGATACTAATGGCGCACCATGAGCTATACTAATGGCGCACTGCCTAGTGCGCCATTAGTATACCAGATACTAATGGCGCACCTGTGGTGCGCCATTAGTAAAAAATTCTAATGGCGTGATGCTAGTTGCGCACCTGTAGTGCGCCATTAGTAGCCAAAACAGGTGCGGCACTAGCAGGCCTTTTCCTAGTAGTGCTATGTTCAAGATAATTAGAGTTTAACTTAATCAAATTACTTGCTAAACTCCCACTCAAAAAGTACATCTCTCTAGTCGTTTGAGTGGTTCATGATCCAATTCCACTAGCTCAAGTCCGATCATCACGTGAGTTGAGGATAATTTCAGTGGTAAGCATCCCTATGCTAATCATATCAACTATATGATTCATGATCGACCTTTCGGTCTCATGTGTTCCGAGGCCATGTCTGCACATGATAGGCTCGTCAAGCTTAACCCGAGTGTTCCGCGTGTGCAACTGTTTTGCACCCGTTGTATGTGAACGTTGAGTCTATCACACCCGATCATCACGTGGTGTCTCGAAACAACGAACTGTAGCAACGGTGCACAGTCGGGGAGAACACAATTTCGTCTTAAAATTTTAGTGAAAGATCACCTCATAATACTACCGTTGTTCTAAGCAAAATAAGGTGCATAAAAGGATTAACATCACACGCAATTCATGAGTGACAGGATATGGACATCATCACGTGCTTCTTGATCTCCATCACCAAAGCACCGACACGATCTTCTGTCACCGGTGCCACACCATGATCTCCATCAACATGTCGCCATCAGGGTTGTCGTGCTACTCATGCTATTACTACTAAAGATACATCCTAGCAATATAGTAAACGCATCTGCAAGCACAAACATTAGTTTAAAGACAACCCTATGGCTCCTGCCGGTTGCCGTACCATCGACGTGCAAGTCGATATAAACTATTACAACATGATCATCTCATACATCCAATATATCACATCACATCGTTGGCCATATCACATCACAAGCATACCCTGCAAAAACAAGTTTGACGTCCTCTAATTGTTGTTGCATGTTTTACGTCGTGACCATGGGTATCTAGTAGGATCGCATCTTACTTACGCAAACACCACAATGGAGATATATGAATTGCTATTTAACCTCATCCAAGGACCTCCTCGGTCAAATCCGATTCAAGTAAGGTTGGAGAAACCGACACTCGCCAGTCATCTTTGAGCAACGGGGTTACTCGTAGCGACGAAACCAGTCTCTCGTAAGCGTACGAGTAATGTTGGTCCGAGCCGCTTCGATCCAACAATACCGCGGAATCAAGAAAAGACTAAGGAGGGCAGCAAATCGCACATCACTGCCCACAAAAAACCTTTGTGTTCTACTCGAGATGACATCTACACATGAACCTAGGTCATGATGCCACTGTTGGGGAACGTCCCATGGGAAACAAAAAAATTCCTACGCGCACGAAGACCTATCATGGTGATGTCCATCTATGAGGGGGATTTCAGATCTACGTACCCTTCTAGATCGCACAACAGAAGTGTTAACAAAGACATTTGATGTAGTGGAACGTCCTCACGTCCCTCGATCCACCACGCGAACCATCCCACGAACCGTCCCGCGATCCGTCCCACGATCCGCTCCGATCTAGTGCCGAACGGACGGCACCTCCCCGTTCAGCACACGTACAGCTCGACGATGATCTCGGCCTTCTTGATCCAGCAAGAGATACGAAGTGGTAGATGAGTTCTCCGGCAACGTGACGGCACTCCGGAGGTTGGTGGTGCTCTAATCTCAGCAGGGCTCCGCCCGAGCTCCGCAGAAACGCGATCTAGAGGAAAAACCGTGGAGGTATGTGGTCGGGCTGCCATGGAAAAGTTGTCTCAAATCAGCCCTAAAACCTCCGTATATATAGGTGGGAGGGCAGGGGCCTTGCCTTGAGGCTCACGGATCCCCAAGGGGTTCGGCCGAAAGGGGGGAGGAGGATTCCTCCTCCAATCCTAGTCCAACTAGGATTGGAAGGTGGAGTCCTTCCCTTCCTTCCCACTTCCCCTTTTTTTTCTTTTCTCTTTGATTTTCTTATCTCCTATGCAGGGGCCTTCTTGGGCTTGCCCACCAGCCCACTAAGGGCTGGTGCGGCACCCCTAAGGCCTGTGGGCTTCCCCGGGGTGGGCTCCCCCCCCGGTGAACATTCGAAACCCATTCGTCATTCCCGGTACATTCCCGGTAATTCCGAAAACCTTCCGGTAATCAAATGAGGTCATCCTATATATCAATCTTCGGCTCCGGACCATTCCGGAAACCCTCGTGACGTTCGTGATCTCATCCAGGACTCCGAACAACATTCGATAACCAACCATATAACTCAAATACGCATAAAACAACGTCGAACCTTAAGTGTGCAGACCCCGCGGGTTTGAGAACTATGTAGACATGACCCGAGGGACTCCTCGGTCAATATCCAATAGCGGTACCTAGATGCCCATATTGGATCCTACATATTCTACGAAGATCTTATCGTTTGAACCTTAGTGCCAAGGATTCATATAATCTTGTATGTCATTCCCTTTGTCCTTCGGTATGTTACTTGCCCGAGATCCGATCGTGAGTATCCGCATACCTATATTAATCTCGTTTTCCGAAAAGTCTCTTTACTCGTTCCGTAGTAAAGATCCCGCAACTTACACTAAGTCACATTGCTTGCAAGGCTTGTGTGTGATGTTGTATTACCGAGTGGGCCCCGAGATACCTCTCTGTCACACGGAGTGACAAATCGTAGACTTGATCCATACTAACTCAACCGACACCTTCGAAGATACCTGTAGAGCATATTTATAGCCACCCAGTTACATTGTGACGTTTGATACACACAAAGTATTCCTCGGTGTCAGTGAGTTATATGATCTCATGGTCATAGGAATAAATAATAGACACGTAGAAAACAGTAGCAACAAAATGACACGATCAACATGCTACGTCTATTAGTTTGGGTCTAGTCCATCACATGATTCTCCCAATAATGTGACCGAGTTATCAAGCAACAACACCTTGTACATAGTCAGAAGACCCTGACTATCCTTGATCAACTGGCCAGCCAACTAGAGGCTTGCTAGGGACAGTGTTTTGTCTATGTATCCACACATGTATCTAAGTCGTCATTCAATACAATTCTAGCATGCATAATAAACGATTATCTTGATATAGGAATTATAATAATAACTTATTTATCATTGCCTCTAGGTCATAATTCGAACAGTCGCCTCCTCGTGCGCTTTCCGGACTACTTTAAATTTTTCTATTTTTCTAAAAAATCCAAAACAGAGAAAAATTGCTACTGGAAAAGTTTCGGAGTCGGTTTACTTACCGAATCACGTACCTCTTCATTTTCGGAGTCTGGAATAGGCTGATAAATATCCCTTATGTACTACTCCGAAGTTATGGTATTAAAAATGTTGCTTTCAACATTTATGGGAGTACCTGAGATATAATGCTTGATTCTTTGCCCATTTACAACTCTCGGAAAATTACCTTTCGTGTTGTTGATCTTTATGGCACCGGAACGATATACTCCCTCAACAATGTAAGGACCTTCCCATTTAGAGAGAAGCTTGCCTGCAAAAAATCTTAAACGAGAATTGTATAGCAAGACATAATCACCTACATTGAACTCACGTTTGTGTATCCTTTTATCATGCCACCTCTTATCTTTTTCTTCAAACAACTTGGCATTTTCATATGCCTGAGTTCTCCATTCATCAAGTGAGCTAATGTCAAATAACCTCTTCTCACCAACAAGTTTGAAATCAAAGTTGAGCTCTTTGATTGCCCAATAAGCCTTATGCTCTAGCTCAAGAGGTAAATGACATGCTTTACCGTAAACCATTTTGTACGGAGACATGCCCATGGGATTCTTATAAGTAGTTCTATAAGCCCACAGTGCATCATCAAGCTTCTTAGTCCAATTCTTTCTAGACCTATTAATAGTCTTTTGCAGAATTAGTTTAATTTCTCTATTACTTAGCTTTACTTGGCCACTGGACTGAGGGTGATAGGGAGATGCAATTCTATGGTTGACATCATACTTAGCAAGCATTTTACGGAAAGCGCCATGGATAAAATGTGAACCACCAACAGTCATTAAATATCTAGGGACTCCAAATCTAGGGAAAATAACTTCTTTAAGCGTCCTGATAGAGGTGTTATGATCATCAATACTAGTTGGGATAGCTTCTACCCACATAGTAACGTAATCAACAACAAGTAGGATATGAGTATACCCGTTGGACTTTGGAAAAGGTCCCATATAATCAAAACCCCAAACATCAAATGGTCCAATGACAAGTGAATAATTCATAGGCATTTTCTGACGTTTACTGATATTACCTATTCTTTGACATTCATCCCAAGACAAGACAAACTTACAGGCATCCTTGAAGAGGGTAGGCCAATAGAAACCGGATTGCAATACCTTGTGTGTAGTTCTATCTCCCGCATGGTGTCCTCCGTAAGCCTCGGAGTGACAATTCTGTAGGATCTGTCCCTGTTCATGCTCAGGTACACAACGTCTAATAACACCATCTACTCCTTCTTTATAAAGGTGAGGATTATCCCAAAAGTAATGTCTCAAATCAAAGAAGAATTTCTTCTTTTGCTGGTATGTGAAACTAGGTGGAATATATTTGGCAACAATATAATTTGCATAATCAACATACCACGGTGTACTACGTGAAGCATTGATGACATTCAATTGCTCACCAGGAAAGCTATCATCAATAGGTTGTGGGTCATCAAGAACATTCTCCAACCTAGACAAGTTATCTGCTACGGGGTTCTCAGCACCCTTCCTATCTACAACATGCAAATCAAATTCTTGTAGCAAGAGAACCCATCTGATAAGTCTAGGTTTATCATCTTTCTTTTCCATGAGATACTTAATAGCAGCATGATTAGTGTGAATAGTAACCTTGGAATCAACAATGTAAGATCTGAACTTTTCACATGCAAACACGACTGCTAAAAATTCCTTTTCAGTAGTAGCATAGTTTCTTTGGGCAATGTCTAGAGTTTTACTAGCATAATGAATAACATTCAATTTCTTATCAACTCTTTGTCCTAGAACAACACCAACAGCATAATCACTAGCATCACACATAATTTCAAAAGGTAGGTTCCAATCAGGTGGTTGAACAATAGATGCAGTTATGAAAGCCTTCTTAAGTATTTCAAATGCTTCCTCACAATCATCATAAAAAACAAATGGAATATCCTTTTGCAAGAGATTGGTGAGAGGCCTAGAAATCTTAGAGAAGTCTTTAATGAACCTTATATAGAAACCAGCATGACCAAGGAAACTTCTTATACCTCTGATGTCTGTAGGGCATGGCATTTTCTCGATCGCATCAACCTTAGCCTTATCGACTTTAATACCTCTTTCAGAAATTTTATGTCCTAAGATGATGCCTTCATTAACCATAAAGTGGCACTTCTCCCAATTCAAGACAAGGTTGGTATCTTTACATCTCTGCAAAACTCGATCAAGTTTGCTGAAGCAATCATCAAAAGAAGACACGTAAATGGAGAAGTCATCCATGAAAACCTCAATAATCTTTTCACAAAAGTCAGAGGATATAGCCATCATACATCTTTGTAAGGTAGGAGGTGCGTTACATAAGCCAAAAGGCATACGTCTGTAAGCAAAGGTACCAAAAGGGCAGGTAAAAGTGGTTTTCTCCTCATCAGATTGTGCAACAGGTATTTGGGAGAAACCAGAATAACCATCTAGAAAGTAGAAGTGTGTGTGTTTAGACAATCTTTCCAGCATTTGGTCAATAAAAGGCAAAGGGTAATGGTCTTTCCTAGTGGCTTTATTCATTTTCCTAAACTCAATTACCATCCTATAGCCAGTAATAATCCTTTGTGGGATCAATTCATCTTTATCATTAGGGACAATGGTAATACCTCCCTTCTTAGGGACGCAATGGACCGGACTTACCCAATCACTATGAGCAACATGATAGAGAATACCTGCTTCCAGGAGCTTTAGTATTTCTTTTCTTACTACCTCTTTCATCTTAGGATTTAATCTCCGTTGATGATCAGCAACTGGTTTGGAATCAGGATCGGTTTTAATTTTATGCTGGCATAGAGTGGGAATAATGCCCTTAATATCATCAAGAGTATATCTAATAGCAGCACGGTGCTTCCTCAGAGTTTTCAATAATTTCTTTTCTTCATGCTCTGTAAGGCTAGCACTAATAATAACAGGGTATATCTCTTTTTCATCAAGATAAGCATACTTAAGAGTATTAGGTAACTTTTTAAGCTCGAACACATGATCACCCTTTGGTGGGGGTGGATCTCCAAGCAGTTCAACAGTTAAATTATTCTTAAGGATAGGATGTTCTTCAAAGATAACTCTATCTATCTCGTTCCTTTCATCCATATGCATATCATTTTCATGCTCAAGAAAGTATTGCTCTAAAGGATCAGTAGGAGGCACAACAATAGAATCTAGGGAAATAATTTCATCCTTACCGGACAATTCATTTTCATGAGGTTGTCTACTAAACTTGGAGAAATTAAATTCATGTGACACACCTTCAAAGCCAACAGTGACAGTTTGCTTCTCATAGTCAATATGAGCATTGACAGTATTGAGGAAAGGTCTGCCAAATATGATGGGACAAAAGCTATCTTGTGTGGTAGCCAGAACGAGAAAATCAGCAGGATACTTAGTTTTACCACATAAGACTTCAACATATCTAATAAGTCCCAAAGGGCAGATATTATCTCTATTGGCAAGATGAATAGTGACATCAATAGGTTCCATCTCGACAGGTGCAATCTCGTCTTTAATTTCATCATATAAAGATTGAGGTATTGCACAAACACTATCACCCACGTCACACAAACCATGATAACAATGATCTCCTATCTTAACAGAAACAACAGGCGTGCCAACAACAGGCCTATGTTTGTCTCTAGCATGGGGTTTAGCAATTCTAGCAGCATCTTCACAGAAGTAAATATCATGGCCATCAATATTGTCGGACAAGAGATCTTTGATAATAGCGATGCTTGGTTCAACTTTAATTTGCTTAGGGGGTGTAGGTGTTCTAATTTAGCCCCTACGTATCACAGTTGAAGCTTTAGCATGATCCTTTATTCTAACAGGGAAAGGTGGTTTCTCAATGTAAGCACTAGGAACAATAGGATCATTATAAGCAATGACTTTCTCTTCAACTGGATTGGGTTTAACTACATTGACTTCTATGGGAGGATGATATTTAAACCACTTCTATTTAGGGAGATTAATATAAGCAGTAAATGATTCACATAATGAAGCTACTATCTCAGAGTCAAGTCCATGTTTGACGCTAAAATCACAAAAAGTTTTTGTTTCAACAAAGGATTTAACGCAATCGAACTTGATATTCATACCTGACTCCTTACCTTCATCAAACTCCCAGTCTTCAGAGTTGCGTTTAATTCTTTCAACAAATTCCATTTGAAGTCAATATCTCTCTTCATAAAAGAACCGGTACAAGAAGTGTCAAGCATGGAGCAATTATCATGAGAAAGCCGAGCATAAAAGTTATAAATAATGATTTATCTCGAGAGCTCATGGTTGGGGCATGAATATAACATTGACTTAAGCCTCCCCCAGGCTTGAGCGATATTTTCTCTGTCACGAGGACAAAAATTATAGATATAATTCCGATCACGATATACCAAATGCATAGGACAAAACTTTTGATGAAATTCCAATTTCAATCGGTTGTAGTTCCATGATCCAGTATCATCACATAGCCTATACCATGTCAATGCTTTATCCCTCAAAGATAAGGGAAAGACCTTCTTCCTGACCTCATCCTCGGGCAAACCTGCAAGCTTAAATAAACCACAAACTTCATCTATATAGATTAGATGCAAGTCGGGATGTGATATTCCATCTCCTGTAAAAGGATTAGCCAACAGTTTCTCTAGCATACCTGAAGGAATTTCATAACAAATATTTTCAGTAGGTGCAGCAGGTTGAGGAGCAACTCCTTGTGCTTCCGTTCGAGGTGAAGATACCCCGAACAAGCTCCTCAAAGGATTAGTTTCCATAGTGACAAGTGACAGTAAATTTCAGCACACTATATAAATGTTTCCTTACCAAATTCCACTTACCAAAGGCGCTTCACTCCCCGGCAACGGCGCCAGAAAAGAGTCTTGATGACCCACAAGTGTAGGGGATCCATCATAGTCCTTTCGATAAGTAAGAGTGTTGAACCGAACGAGGAGCAGAAGGAACTGACAAGTGGTTTTCAGCAAGGTATTCTCTGCAAGCACTGAAATTATCGGTAACAGATAGTTGTGTGATAAGATAATTCGTAGCGAGTAGCAAGTAACAATAGCAACAAAGGTGGAGCAAGATGGCCCAATCCCTTTTGTAGCAAGGGACAAGCCTGGACGAACTCTTATATGAGGTAAAGTGCTCCCGAGGACACAAGGGGATTTCTGTCTAGCTAATTTTCATCATGTTCATATGATTCACGTTCGCTACTTTGATAGTTTGATATGTGGGTGGACCGGTGCTTGGGTGCTGCCCTTACTTGTACAAACATCCCACTTATGATTAACCCCTCTCGCAAGCATCCACAACTACGAAAGAACAATTAAGACTAAGTCTAACCATATCACTAAACTAGTGGATCCAAATCAGCCCCTTAGGAAGCAAGGCATAAACTAGGGTTTAAGCTTCTGTCACTCTAGCAACCCATCATCTACTTATTACTTCCCAATGCCTTCCTATAGGCCAAAATAATGGTGAAGTGTTATGTAGTCGACGTTCACATAACACCACTAGAGGAAAGACAACATACAACGCATCAAAATATCGAATGAATACCAAATTCAAATGACTACTTATAGCAAGACTTATCCCATGTCCTCGGGAACAAAAGTGACTACTCACAAAGAATAATTATGTTCATGACCAGAGAGGTATTGAATAGAATTAAGGATCTGAACATATATTCTTCCACCGAGTAATCCAACTAGCATCAACTACAAAGAGTAATTAACACTACTAGCAACCTTACAAGTACCAATCGGAGTCAGGAGACGAAGATTGGTTTCAAGAGATGAAATAGGGTTTGGAGATGAGATGGTGCTGATGAAGATGTTGATGGAGATGAGTCCCCTCCGATGAGAGGACTGTTGGTGATGACGATGGCGATGATTTCCCCCTCCGGGAGGGAAGTTTCCCCGACAGGACGGCCCTGTCGCTGCTCTAGATTGGTTCTGCTCAAGTTCCGCCTCGTGGCGGTGGCGATTCCTCCCGAAAGCCTCCTCTTGATTTTTTTAGGACGAAACCCTCCTTATAGCAAAAGATGAGTGCCGGAGGGGCAAAAGGGGGCCCACAAGCCACCCAGGCCCGGCCAGGGGGGTGGGTCGGGCCTGGCAGGCTTCTGGCCTCCTGGTGGCTCCCCTCCGGTACTTCTTCCACCCAGTATTTTTTATAAAATCCAAAATAATTCCTCGTTGTTTTTCACGGCCTTTTGAGTTGCGTAGAATAGGTATCTCAAACTTGCTCCTTTTTTAGACCCGAATTCCACCTGTCGGCATTCTCCCTCTTCAGGTAAACCTTATAAAATAAGAGAGAAAAGGCATAAGTATTGTACCATAAAGTGTAATAACAGCCCATAAAGCGATAAATATTAACATAAAAGCATGATGCAAAATGGACGTATCATACGTCTCCAACGTATCTACAGTTTTTGATTGTTCCATGCTGTTATATTATCATTCTTGGATGTTTATGATCATTTATATCCACTTTATATCATTTTTTGGGACTAACCTATTGACATAGTATCTAGTGGGGCCCTCGAGCGCCTCCTTCACCCCCTCCGAGATCTATAAATACCCCAATCTTTAGAAAACCCTAGAGGAGTCGACAATAAAATCGTTTCAGCAGCCTCAAGTTCTAGAGCGACGAAATCCAATCTAGAACCCGTTCCAGAGAGGAACACGATCACGGAGGAGTTCACCATCCTCATTGGTGCTCCTCTGATGATGCGTCAGTAGTTCATATCAGACCTACGGCTCTGTAGGAAGTATCTAAATGGAATCTCTCTTGTTTTGTTTCTCAATACAATGGTCTCTTGGAGATCCATATGATGTAACTCTTTCTTTTGCGGTGTGTTTGTTGGGATCCGATGAATTGTGAGTTTATGATCAGATCTATGAAATCATATTTATTCTTTATTATGAAAGCCTCATATTTCTTCTCCAATATTTGGTTTTTGTCTTGCCAACTTGATATTTTGTCTTGCAACGAGAAGAGGTGCTTTGTGATCGGTTTAATCTTGCGGTGCTCAATCTTAGTGACAGAAAGAGACATGACACGCATGTGTCCTTGCTACCAAGGATAAAAATATGGGATCTATTACTACATGAATAGATCTTCTCTACATCATTCCATCATTCTTAAGGCATTACTCCGTTTATCCATGAACTCAATACACTAGATGCATGCTGGATAGCGGTCGATGTGTGGAGTAACAGAAGTAGATGCAAGTAGAAGTTGGTCTACTTGTCTTGGACATGATGCCTATATGCATGATCATTGTCTTGAATATCATCATAATTATTTTCTCTTCTATCAATTTCCCAAGAGTAATTTGTCTACCAACCATTTTCTATTTTCTCGAGAGAAGCCACTAGTGAAACCTACGGCCCCCGGGTCTACTTCACATCATCTATTTGCAATCTTAACTTTACTATTTGCATTTCTATTTTATTTACTCTTTTATTTTCAGATCTACATTATCGAAAATCCCAAAAATATCTTGTTGCATTCTATTTTCTATCACTCTTATTTGCATATATGAATCTATCATTACTTTACCCATGAGGGATTGACAACCTCTCCACGCGTTGGGTTGCGAGGATTTGCTATTTGTGTGGAGAAGCTACTTACATAGTATTGTGGATATTGTTGGAAATATGCCCTATAGGCAATAATAAAGTGGTTATTATTATATTTCCTTGTTCATGCTATAATTGTATTAACCGGAAACCATAATACATGTGTGAATACATAGACCACAACATGTCCCTAGTGAGCCTCTAGTTGACTGGCTTGTTGATCAATAGATGGTCATGGTTTCCTGATCATGGACATTGGATGTCATAGATAACGAGACCACATCATTAGGAGAATGATGTGATGGACAAGACCCAGTCCTAAGCATAGCACAAGATCGTATATTTCATCTCCTAGAGCTTTTATAATGTCAAATATCATTTTCTTGGACCATGGATTGTGCAACTCCCGGATACGGTAAGAGTGCTTTGGGTGTATCAAACATCGCAATGTAACTGGGTGATTATAAAGGTGCACTACAGGTATCTCTGAAACTGTCTGTTGGGTTGGTATGAATCGAGACTGGGATTTGTCGCTCCGTGTGACGGAGAGGTATCTGTGGACCAACTCGGTAATGCGACATCCTAATGATCTCAATGTGACTAAGGAGTTAGACACGGGATGATGTGTTACAGAATGAGTAAAGAGACTTGCCCGTAACGAGATTGAACGAGGTATAGGGATAGTGACGATCAAATCTCGGGCAAGTATCATACCGGTAGACAAAGGTAATTGCATACGGGATTGAGTGAATCCTCGACATCATGGTTCTCCGATGAGATCATCGTGGAACATGTGGGAGACAACATGGGTATCCAGATCCCGCTGTTGGTAATTGGTCGGAGAGATGTCTCGGTCATGTCTGCATGGTTCCCGAACCCATAGGGTCTACACACTTAAGTTTCGGTGACGCTAGAGTTGTCATGGAAATTGTATATGTGGTAACCGAAGGTTGTTTCGAGTCCCGAACATCACCAGGAGTTCCGGAATGGTGCGGAGGTAAAGATTTATATATGGGAAGTCCTTTTTCGGCCACCGGAAAGATTTCAGGATTTATCGGTATTGTACGGGGGCCGCCGAATGGGTATCGGGGATCCACCGGGAAGGTCCACCTGTCCCGCGGGGCTACATGGGCTGAAAGGGGAAGGTAACCAGCCCCTGGTGGGCTGGTGCGAGCCAAGGGAGGAGGCCCAAGGCACAAGGGGCCAAACCCTGGGCGTGGTGGCTGCCTTGGGTGGCAAGCAACCCCCTAATGCGTCGCCCCCTCCTCCTCCTAGGGGTGCCGCACCACCTAGGGTTTCCATAGGGGTGTCCGCACCCCCTCTCCCTCCCTCCTATAAATAGTGGAGGAATTGGGAGGGCTGCACACACAAGTCTCTGTCTCCCTCGGCGCAGCCCTACCTCTCCACCTGTCCTCCTCCTCGGTGCTTGGCGAAGCCCTGCCGGAGAGCTACAAACTCCATCGCCACCGTGCCGTCGTGCTGGCGGAGTTCTCCCTCAACTTCTCCTCCCTCCTTGCTGGATCAAGAAGGAGGAGACGTCCCCGGGCTGTAGGTGTGTCGAACGCGGAGACACCGAACTTCGTTGTTTGTTCGGATCACCGCGAGTACAACTCCATCAACCGTGTTCATTGTAATGCTTCCGCTTTGCGATCTTCAATGGTATGAAGATGCTCTATCTCTCTCGTTGTTGGTTTCTCCTAGTCAGATCTTCGTGTGGCGTAGGAATTTTTTGAATTATTACTACGATCCCCAACAGTGATATCAGAGCTAGGTCTATGCGTAGATTCTAACACAAGTAGTTGTGGGCGGTGATTTCGTCAATTTGCTTACTGTTACTAGCCTTATCTTGATTCGGTGGCATCGTGGGATGAAGCGGCCTGGACTGACTTTACACGTACTCTTACGTGAGACTGCTTCCACCGCCCGACATGCACTTGTTGCATCAGGTGGCTAGCAGGTGTCTGTCTCTCCCACTTTAGTTGGATCGGATTTGATGAAGAGGGTCCTTATGAAGGGTAAATAGGAATTGGCATATCACCGTTGTGGCTGTGACGTAGGTAAGAAACGTTCTTGCGATAAACCCATAGCGGCCACGTAAAACTTGCAACAACAATTAGAGGACATCTAACTTGTTTTTGCAGGGTATGCTATGTCATGTGATATGGCCAAAAGGATGTGATGATATATATGTGATGTATCAGATTGATCATCTTCTTGTAATAGGATTCACGACTTGCATGTCGATGAGTACGACAACCGGCAGGAGCCATAGGAGTTTTCTTTATTTATTGTATGAGATGCAATGCCATGTGATTACTTTACTTTATTGCTAACCGTTAGCCATAGTAGTAGAAGTAATAGTTGGCGAGATTACTTCGTGAAGACGCAGTGATGGATATCATGATGATGGAGATCACGGTGTCATGCCGGTGACAATGATGATCATGCCGTGCCCCGAAGATGGAGATCAAAGGCGCAAGATGATAGTGGCCATATCATGTCACTATATGATTTTCATGTGATGTTTATCATGTTTCTATATCTTATTTTCTTAGAACGACGGTAGTAAATAAGTTGATCCCTTCACTAAAATTTCATGGAAAGTGTTCCCCCTAAGTGTGCACTGTTGTGAAGGATCGTTGTTTCGAAGCACCACGTGATGATCGGGTGTGATAGATTCAACGTTCGCATACAATGGGTGTAAGCCAGATTTACACACGCAAAACACTTAGGTCTACTTCACGAGCCTAGCATGTACATACGTGGCCTCGGAACACGAGAGACTAAAAGGTCGAACATGAGTCGTATGGAGATACGATCAACATGGAGATGTTCACCATTGATGACTAGTCCGTCTCACGAGATGATCGGGCACGACCAAGTCGATGTGGATCATGTATCACTTGGATGACTAGAGGGATGTAATTCTGAGTGGGAGTTCATTAAATAATTTGATTAGATGAACTTAATTATCATGAACTTAGTCTAAAATTGTCTTTACAATCTATATTGTAGATCCAATGGCCAAAGCACATGTCCCACTGAACTTCAACGCGTTCCTAGAGAAAACCAAGCTGAAAAAGGATAGAAGCAACTTTGCAGACTGGGTCCGTAACTTGAGGCTCATCCTCATAGCTTCCAAGAAAATGTATGTCCTTGATGCAATGCTAGGTGAAGCACCCATTTTCCTAGCGGCACAAGACGTTGTGAACGCCTGGCAGTCGCATAGTGATGATTACTCCTTGGTTCAATGCGGCATATGAGATGTTTACAGTTTAGAACCGGGGCTTCAAAAGTGTTTTGAGCAACATGGAGCATATGAGATGTTCCATGAGCTGAAACTGGTTTTCCAAGCTCATGCCCGGGTTGAGAGATATGAAATCTCCGACAAGTTCTTCATTTGTAAGATGGAGGAGAATGGGTCTATCAGCGAGCACATACTCAGGATGTCTGGGTTGCACAACCGCTTGTCTCAGTTGGGAGTTAACCTTCCGGATGACTCGGTTATCGACATAATCCTCCAATCGCTTCCACCTAGCTATAAGACCTTTGTGATGAACTACAACATGCAAGGGATGGAGAAGACCATTCCCGAGTTGTATTCAATGCTGAAATTAGTGGAGGTGGAAATCAAGAAAGAACATCAAGAGTTGATGGTGAATAAGACCACATGTTTCAAGAAAGGCAAGGGTAAAAAGAACTTCAAGAAGGACGACAAAGCAGTTGCCACGCCCAGTAAACCAGCTGTCAGGAATAAGCAAAAGAATGGACCCAAGCCTGAGACTAAGTGCTATTATTGCAAGGGAAACGGTCACTGGAAGCGGAACTGCCCCAAGTACTTAGCGGATAAGAAGGACAGCAACATCAAAGGTATATGTGATATACATGTTATTGATGTGTACCTTACCAGCGCTCGTAGTAGCTCCTGGGTATTTGATACCGGTGCAGTTGCTCACATATGTAACTAAAAGCAGGAGCTGTGGAATAAGCAGAGGCTGGCGAAGGACGAGGTGACGATGCGCGTCGGGAATGGTTCCAAGGTCGATGTGATCGTCATCGGCACGTTGCCTCTACATCTACCTTCGATATTAGTTTTAAACCTTAATAATTGTTATTTAGTACCAGCTTTGAGAATGAACAATGTATCGGGATCTCGTTTGATGAGAGATGGCTACTCATTTAAATATGAGAATAATGGTTGTTCTATTTATATGAGAGATATGTTTTATGGTCATGCCCCGCTGGTCAATGGTTTATTCTTAATGAATCTCGAACGTGATGTTAAACATATTCATAGTGTGAGTACCAAAATATGTAAGGTTGATAATGATAGTCCCACATACTTGTGGCACTTTCGCCTTGGTCATATTGGTGTCAAACGCATGAAGAAACTACATACAGATGGACTTTTGGAGTCTCTTGATTTTGAATCATTTGACACGTGTGAACCGTACCTCATGGGTAAGATGACAAAGACTCTCTTCTCCGGAAAAATGGAGCAAGCGAACAACTTGTTTGAGATAATACATACCGATGTGTGCGGTCCAATGAGCGTGGAGGCTCGCGGTGGCTATCGTTATGTTCTCACCCTCACTGATTACTTAAGCAAATATGGGTATGTCTACTTAATGAAACACAAGTCTAAAACCTTTGAAAGGTTCAAGGAATTTCAGAGTGAGGTAGAGAATCAACATGACAAGAAAATAAAGTTTTTGTGATCTGATCGTGGAGGAGAATATTTGAGTCACGAGTTTGGCACGCACTTAAGAAAATGTGGAATTGTTTCACAACTCACGCCGCGTGGCATGCCTCAGCGTAACGGTGTGTCTGAATGTCGTAATCGCACTCTATTTGATATGGTGCGATCTATGATGTCTCTTACTGATTTACCGCTATCATTTTGGGGATATGCATTGGAGACTACCGCATTCACTTTAAATAGGGCATTGTCTAAATCCGTTGAGACGACACCGTATGAATTATGGTTTGGCAAGAAACCTAAGCTGTCGTTTCTGAAAGTTTGGGGATGTGATGCTTATGTCAAGAAACTTCAACCTGAAAAGCTCGAACCCAAATCGGAGAAGTGTGTCTTCATAGGATACCCTAAGGAAACTATTGGGTATACCTTCTATCTCAGATCTGAAGGAAAGATCTTTGTTTCCAATAATGGATCCTTTCTAGAGAAAGAGTTTCTCTCGAAAGAAGTGAGTGGGAGGAAAGTAGAACTTGATGAGATAATTGTACCCCCTCTCGAACCCGAGAGCAGCACAGCACAGGAAAATGTTTCTGGGGTGCCTACAACGGCTAGGGAGGAAGTTAATGATGATGATCATGAAATTTCGGATCAAGTTGCTACTCTACTTCGTAGGTCCACGAGGACACATTCCGGACCTGAGTGGTACGGCAACCCTGTCATGGAAATCATGTTGTTGGACAACAGTGAACCTTCGAACTATGAAGAAGCGATGGCGGGCCCGGATTCCAACAAATAACTGGAAGCCATGAAATCCTAGATAGGATCCATGTATGAGAACAAAGTATGCACTTTGGTGGACTTGCCCGATGATCGGTAAGCCATAGAAAATAAATGGATCTTTAAGAAGAAGGCTAACGCGGATGGTAATGTGACCATCTATAAGGCTCGACTTGTCGCTAAGGGTTATCGACAAGTTCAAGGAATTGACTATGATGAGACTTTCTCACTTGTAGCGATGCTGAAGCCAGTCCGAATCATGTTAGCAGTTGCCGTATTTTATGATTACGAGATCTGGCAAATGGACATCAAAACGACATTCCTTAACGACATTCTTAAGGAAGAATTGTATATGATACAACTAGATGGTTTTATCGAACCTAAAAATGCTGACAAGGTATGCAAGCTCCAGCACTCCATCTATGGGCTGGTGCAAACATCTCGGAGTTGGACATTTGCTTTGATGAGGTGATCAAACCATTTGGGTTTGTACAGACTTATGGAGAAGCCTGTATTTACAAGAAAGTGAGTGGGAGCTCTGTAGCATTTCTCATATTATATGTGGATGACATATTGTTGATGGGAAATGATATAAAACTTTTGGAAAGCATAAAGGCCTATTTGAATAAGTGTTTTTCAATGAAGGACCTTGGAGAAGTTGCTTACATATTAGGCATCAAGAACTATAGAGATAGATCGAGACGCCTCATTGGTCTTTCACAAAGCACATACCTTGACAAAATATTGAAGAAGTTCAATATGGATAAGGCCAAGAAGGGGTTCTTGCCTATATTACAAGGTGTGAGGTTGAGCACAGCTCAACGCCCGACCATGACAGAAGATAGAGAAAAGATGAGTACCGTCCCCTATCCTTGAGCCATAGGATCTATTATGTATGCCATGTTGTGTACCAGACCTGATGTGAACCTTGCAAGTTTGGTAGGCAGGTACCAAAGTGATCCAGGAGTGGATCACTGTACATTGGTCAAGAATATCCTTAAGTACCTGAAAAGGACTAAAGATATGTTTCTTGTTTATGGAGGTGCTGAAGAGCTCGTCTTAAAGGGCTACGTCGATGCTAGCTTCGACACAGATCCGGATGACTCCAAGTCACAAACCGGATACGTGTATATTTTGAATGGTGGGGTAGTCAGTTGGTGCAGTTGCAAGCAAAGCATCGTGGCAGCATCTACATGTGAAGCAGAGGACATAGCTGCTTCAGAAGTAGCACAGGAAGGAGTCTGTATGAAGGAGTTCATCACCGACCTAGGAGTGATTCCAAGTGTGTTGGGCCTGATGACTCTCTTCTGTGACAACACTTGAGCTATTGCCATTGTCAAGGAGCCGAGGTTTCACAAGAAGACCAAGCACATCAAGCACCGCTTCAACTCCATATGTGGATACATCCACGATGGAGATATAGATATTTGTAAACTACATACGGATCTAATTGTCACAGATCCATTGACTAAACCTCTTCCACGAGCGAAACATGATCAGCACCAGAACTCTATGGGTGTTCGATTCATCACAGTGTAACTAGATTATTGACTCTAGTGCAAGTGGGAGACTATTGGAAATATGCCCTCGTGGCAATAATAAAGTGGTTATTATCATATTTCCTTGTTCATGATAATTGTCTATTGTTCATGCTATAATTGTATTAACCGGAAACCGTAATACATGTGTGAATACATAGACCACAACATATCCCTAGTGAGCCTCTAGTTGACTAGCTCGTGGATCAATAGATGGTCATGGTTTCCTGATCATGGACATTGGATATCATTAATAACGGGGTCACATCATTAGGAGAATGATGTGATGGACAAGACCAAATCCTAAGCATAGCACAAGATCGTATAGTTCGTCTGATAGAGCTTTTATAATGTCAAGTATCATTTCCTTGGACCATGGATTGTCCAACTCCCGGATACCGTAGGAGTGCTTTGGGTGTATCAAACGTCACAACGTAACTGGGTGATTAAAAAGGTGCACTACACGTATCTCTGAAAGTGTCTGTTGGGTTGGTACGAATCAAGACTGGGATTTGTCGCTCCATGTAACGAGGAGGTATCTCTGGGCCCACTCGATAATGCGTCATCATAATGAGCTCAATGTGACTAAGGAGTTAGCCACGGGATGATGTGTTACAGAACGAGTAAAGAGACTTGTCGGTAACGAGATTGAACAAGGTATAGGGATACTGACGATCGAATCTCGGGCAAGTATCATACCGGTAGACAAAGGGAATTGCGTACGGGATTGAGTGAATCCTCGACATCGTGGTTTATCCGATGAGATCATCGTGGAACATATGGGAGCCAACATGGGTATCTAGATCCCGCTGGTTGTTATTGGCCGGAGAGATGTCTCGGTCATGTGTGCATGGTTCCCGAACCCGTAGGGTCTACACACTTAAGGTTCGGTGACGCTAGAGTTGTTATGGAAATTGTATATGTAGTTACCGAAGGTTGTTTGGAGTCCCGGATGAGATGCCGGATGTCACGAGGAGTTCCGGAATGGTCCCGAGGTAAAGATATATATATGGGAAGTACTTTTTCGGCCACCGAAAAGGTTTTCGGATTTATCAGTATTGTACCGGGACCATCGAAAGGGTACCGAGGGTCCACCGGGAAGGTCCACCCGTCCCGGAGGGCTACATGGGCTAAAAGGGGAAGGGAACCAACCCCTGGTGGGCTGGTGTGAGCCAAAGGACGAGGCCCAAGGTGCAAGGGGCCAAACCCTCGGGCGTGGTGGCTGCCTTGGGTGGCAAGCCATCCCCTAGGGCGCCGCCCCCTCCTCTTCCTAGGGCTGCCGCACCACCTAGGGTTTCCCTAGGGGTGGCCTCACCCCCTCCCCCTCCCTCCTATAAATAGTGGAGGAATTTGGAGGGCTGCAAACACACGTCTCTCTCTCCCTCGGTGCAGCCCTACCTCTCCACCTCTCCTCCTCCGCGATGCTTGGCGAAGCCGTGCCAGAGAGCCAAAAACTCCATCACCACCATGCCGTCATGCTGCTGGAGTTCTCCCTCAACTTCTCCTCCCTCCTTGATGGATGAAGAAGTAGGAGATGTCCCCCGGGCTGTAGGTGTGTCGAACGCGGAGACACCGAACGTTCGGTGTTTGATCGCATCATCGCGAGTACGAATCCGTCAACCGCGTTCATAGTAACGCTGCTGCTTTGCGATCTTCAACAGTATGAAGATGCTCTACCTCTCTCGTTGCTGGTTTCTCCTAATTGATAATTTGGTTTCATAACTGAGGGAAATACTTGTCGTCACTATGCTACATCATCCTTTAAGCTTGGAGGGAAACCAACGCATCAGCGCGGAGTAACAAAGACTAGGGTCGACGATGAGGGTCAGCGTCTCTCTTCCTTGTCGCGTCGCACCGCTGTGCCCGAGGTCGCCTCGCACCAGCCGAATCTGCACCCACCAGCCGAATCTGGCTGCACAGGATGTCATACAGGTGGACTCGTGGGCTTGCTACCGAGGTGGGGAGAGGACGGATCCGTCAATGTTGTGGCGAGGAGAGGAGGGGTTGGTTAACACTGTGGTGAGGAAAGGAGGGATTGGACGACATCGAGAGGAGGGGAGGGGAGGTGCCATGGAGAGGAGTGGATGAGCTGAGAGAGAGGACACAGGAGTGGTTGTGAGAGGAGAAAGTGAGAGCAGTAGCTACGTTTGACTGATATCAGGTCACTTGCCTTGTGTAACATGCGCCCAATAAGCCCTTGAATCATTATTGTCCCTTGAATCATTGTTGTCCCTTGATTCTGGAATGGCCTTGATTCAAGGGACAACAATGATTCAAGGCCAAAACTGCTCAGACTTAGCCACTAATATGCGTACTTGTTTGCTAGTGTATGAGTATTAGGATAGACACATACGAGCCCAGCCTACCCTGACGGTGGAGCCAAACTTTGCCTAATTCAATGCGGACGTGCATTAAGAGAACGGGTGTTGGAGCATCTACGATGACGGTTGGCAAATCCGGCCCATCAAACTCCCATCGGACTCGTCCGTGGACACTAACATGATACGGTATAAGTTATGTTCTTCACCTCCGCAATTCTTATACAGGACACCTTATATCCATATTTATCATGCAACGTGAACATAAATTGCGTAGAGCATCGCACGCACTCTGAAACAGATCTGCATGTCGATCACGAGAAGATCACTTAAGGATCTCCAAAAACAACTCAAAGTTCACATAGACACACAAGTTGTACTATAGTACTAAATAACTACAAATAAAGGACGGAGAGGGAAGAGATTCACCAATTCCTCACTGGGCCTTTCCCCTTCTGGTCATCGACACAAATGTAGGCCTTCGTGGCTGGTGCAAAGTCTTGGTCGTTATAGGAAGAGGTGCAGTTGTCGCCGTCGTCGCCGTCGAAGTCACAGTCGGAGACGACGATCAACCCTTCATCCAACGGACCACCCCCTCTGGCCCCCACTTTAATTTGGCGATCCGAGCCCCCTCTGCAGCTGCCTCGTTGGACTCATCACTACAGGAATCTGAGAATTTGCCGTCTGCCATGGCTGACGGCAAAGGGGGGAACCACGGACGGCAAAGGCTTTGCCGTCCGTCAGCAGACGTCAAAATAGACGGCAAAAAAAAAATCCGGTGAAGAGGTTCTTTGCCGTATGCTTTTGTAAGGCGGACGGCAAAGAATCTTTGCCATGAGGGGGCAGACGGCAAATTAAATGGGACGACATATCCACACACGGTCCCATTAAGTGTTAACAACATGCCTCCCCTCTTTGCCGTGTGCCTCCCCCCTTGCCATGAGGGGGCTGACGTCAAAGGGGGGACCTAGCCCCTCTCTCTTTGCCGTCCGTTGGCAGACGACAAAGGGCCGACACATGGCAAATAGTCTGTTTGCCATCAGTCAGCCCTTTGCCGTCTGCTTGGTGTCAACTGAAGGCAAAGAGGTTCATTGCCATCAGCCAGCAGACGGCAAAGAACTGGCTGACGGCAAAGAACTGGATTCCAGTAGTGCATGCTCCGACTGCTCAACAGCAAGCCGGAGAGCCTTTGAGTTCTCCTGTAGTATGTGATAGTCTCCAACGTATCCATACTTTTTTATTGTTCCATGCTGATATATTATCATTTTAGAATACTTTTGGGGTATTTATTTATCAATTTATATTATTTTGAGCACTAACCTATTGACCCACTGTCCAATGCGAGTTGACGTTTTCTGCATGTTTTTCACTTTTTAGGTTTTCCATACCAAACGAAGCCAATTTGCCTCAAACTTTTTGGTGATTTTTTCTGGAAAAAGAAGACCCATGAGTATCGAAAGAAGGTTGGAGGCCACGCGAGGGGCCCACAAGCCAACAGGGTGAGGCCTGGGGGCGCCCTGATGGCTTGTGCCTCTCTCGTTGCCCTCCCACTCCGTTCTCTCGTTTATAAATTCTCGTATACCCTGGAAACACCAAGAGGAGTCCCGAAACACTTTTTACATTACCGCAAGTCCCTGTTCCGATGGGAGGCCATATCAAGCTCCGTTCTGGCACCCTACCGGAGGGGGATGGATTACAAAGGGCCTCTTCATCAGCCCTTGCTTCCCTCACGATGATATGTGAGTAGTTCACCCCACACTTAGGGGTCCATAGCCTATACGTAGATGGCAATCTCTCTCTCTCTCTCTTTGATCTTCAATACAAAGATTATCACATCTTCTCTTTGATCCACATGATGTAATTCCTTTTGTGCGATGAGTTTGTTGGGATCCGATGAATTGTGGGTTTATGTTTAGATTATTCATGATAAATATTTGAGTCTCCTCTAAATACTTATATGATTCTTATGTGCATGATTATGATAGCTTCGTAATTCTCTTGGATCTATTGAAATAGTTTGGCCAACTAGATCGATATTTCTTCGGTGAGAGGGGTGCGTTGCAGTAGGTTCGACTTGGCGAACTTTTATATCCCAGAGACAGAAGGGGACAAGATGCATCTTTGTTTTGGTGCTACTAAGGATAAAATGATGGGGTTTATTCATATTGCTTGAGTTTGCTTTGTTGTCATCATGTCATTGTTCTCCATGGATTACTCTATTTTACTTAATACTCTAGATGCATGTTGGATAGCGGTCGATGAGTGGAGTAATAGTAATAGGTGCACGCAGGAGTGGACCTATTGGTTTATGGACATGATGCCTATATACACATGATCATTGTCGTGAATATCGCATAACTATCTGACTTTCTGTCAATCGCCCAACAGTAATTTGTGTACCCACCGTATGCTATTTTTCATGAGAGATGCCATTAGGAAAAACTATGCCCCCCGGGTCTATTCACAACATATTGATAAAACCTTCAATACCTTCCTGCCATTTACCTGTTTGCAAATAACAAGAGAAGAGGATTGACAACCCTCTTGCCCGCGTTGGGTGCAAGTTGTTTATTGTTTTGTGTGCAGCCGCTGAAGAAGGTTGTGGTTGATATTCATATTGGTTTGATAAACCTTGGTTTCATAACTGATGCAAATACTTAGCCACATTGTGTTGCAATAATCCATTCCTCTTGACGGAAACCCAACGCAGATGACAAGTATCAGGAAGGATTTTTGGCGTCGTTGCCGGGGAATATCATCACCAACTACCAAGTAACTCCACACAAATTTTCATTCACTTGTTCCTCTTTTTATTTGCTGGTATATATTTACTTTTTCTCATAAAAATACAAAAATATATTTGCTTACTTAGCTTGTCACTAGTTTGCATCTTTGCTATCTAGTTTGCTTGAAAGTTGCTACAATGTCTGACTTCATCATTAAAAAGGATGATGGGAGTAAGTCCCTCATTGAGGAAGCTCCCCCCACAGCGAGACGTGAAGGTTTTCGTTGTAGGAAAAGGGAATATCATGGGTATAAGCGTCATCTAAGAATTTTTCAATTTTATGGATGCTTTAACTTGCAAGGATGCTCCAATCCTTAAAAGAGCCAATAGTTATGCTGATGCTATTTTCGCTTTTATTTTAAAACTTGAAAGAAGATTTATGTGTACTCACCCTACTTTGCAAAGGCTTTTCTATGAGTTTTCGGTCATTAAAGAACCTAGATTTAAGAAAATGACCACGTTATGTGAATTGGGGTCCGGTCTTTCGATAAGAGTGGAGATAACTACGATATTGTGGAAGAACCGTACATGACTGATGTACACGGCAATCGTTGAACCAACTCGAGGATATTACTGTTCGAGCCAACGACGCAATCGACCAATCCACGAAGGATTTTTCCTCCAAGGAAATCGAAGAACATGCTAGAAATAATAGCAAAGGTATCTGAAATTACGAATATGCTAGATGGAATAAATCTTACAAAATAGGATTCTGATAAAATATCTTGACGGTTGCACCAGCCGCTACGAGCGAAGATAGATAAAAATAACAATAGCTAAACTTCTTTAAAGAAAACCCTCATCTAAACCCTAATTTAGGATAACTATATATTAAGGGTCGGCCGGCCGTAGAACGTAGCGTCGTACGGGTAGTTGCACACCGGATACATCATGCATGGATATGCATGCACACGATATGCTCCATGTATATGTATGAAAGGAGCATATGTACTATCAAAATCTTCAACTTGAATATTTTTCATGCACGACTTGTTTGAAAATGATTTCTCGTATGAAGTGAATGTCCGTCGTTTTTGGCTCTTTTTCGTTTGAGCTTCTCGTTTCAGATAATCGATTCCGACGTTCCTGAGTATAATTAATAAATACAATATAGAGTGGAGCATTATTTTCTTGTCACTTAAATTGTACTCCCTCCGTTCCTAAATATAAAATCTTTTTAGAAATTCCACTAAGGAACTACATACGGATGTATATAGACATACTTTAGAGTGTAGATCAACTCATTTTGCTTCATATGTAGTCAATTAACGAAATCTCTTAAAAGACTTATATTTAAGAACGGAGGAAGTACACACGAAGGAGCAAACGTACCATATCAGTTATTTTTTGTGCAACATTTACAAATATTTTCATGATTGCTATGTCCATATTATCCTTCTTTTCTTGAAAACAAAGTCGTCCTTGATTTTCATTTACCTGGAACACATCATAGAGCAAAGCAAAAATAGACGCAACATATATAGGTCGTTCCAAAGGCATTAGCGCATGAGAGAGTGAGAAATTTGTAATACCACCACTATGAATATCTTGATACGCTTTCCCGTGTCGTAACATAACATTATGAATTACACTATAAATTTTATCCCACATAAAGTCTCTATATGAATTAGAGGGGCACAAATGAATTATCTGAGCATGCGGTATGTCTCGTGCAGAATTTGGAACAATCAACGGAAAATTTTCAAAACTGATGGCAAGCATATTATGCATAGTACGATCCGGTGATTTAGCTTTCTCATTATTTATTATGTCATCGGGGGTCATATGAAGCAAATTAATGATTTTTCGTTCAAAAACAAGAATATAGGAATTTGTTCTACCATGATTGGTAACACTATTATCATATTGTCAAAGTCGACCTAACAATAAAAAACAAGCTTGCATACAAAGGCGGAGGACTAGAAAAATTAAGGTGTGGCGAACTATTAAGCATAATGATAAACAATTCTCTCGAACTCACTTGATCTTGATGAATGGCATGTGTTGTAACCTACGAAGCACCTGTATAGACATGAAGACGGTGATGCGGATACGTCAATTTCTATAAACAGGCATACGACGATATGGCAAATGTATATAAAGAATTAATAAAATATCATGCAATAAAAACAAAGAATAATTGATTCTATGAGGTGAGCTCAAAAATATTGCCCCGTTTCTTGCCTCCATGCCTCTTTCAAATCCTCAACGATGCATCGAAGGACTGTGTGGTCACTCAAACTAAACCCGTGTCCTGTTCAATCGAGAAAACAGAGAGGGGGAGGACTATGCGGGAGAGGGAGCTGGAGTTTGGAGAGTCAGAGACATGGAAGGCCGGACCCTGTGAGGGAGGTGGAGCTGGCGATTGTGGGATCGTCCGCTTGGTCACAGCCGCTGCTCGACACTCGCTTCTTAGTGGTGCCTGCCCGAGCCCCCGTGCCTAACCTCAGTCGCAACCAGCTGAGTTGTTTGTCCTCCGCCCACCGCCGTCCTCCACTGCATTCGCTCGCTCGCCGCCCACAACCGTCCGCTTGGCCGCCGCCGGCACTATCTAAGGTTCGTGGCGTGCGTGCTTCGATGGGGCTAGAAAATTGCTTCATGCGCGCTGGAGCGAGCTGCCTTGCTCTGTTGGTGGCAGGGTTTAGGTCCAAATAGCGCCGCTGGGCGTTGTCATAAGCCGAATTAACGTGGTTGCCTGGCACTTTTCGTTTTTTAGCAACTTTTTTCCATGTAGCGAGCGCCAACGAGCCGGTAAATCGTGATAAGCATACATGAATTAGTTTTTTGGGCCAAAACAAGGTGTGGCGGCTGCCACACCTTGCCTAGAGGGGGCCTCCGCTACTCCTTGCATAGGAACTACATCACAATGAACATACTCATAGTAAGAACCAAGTGTAAAATTGACTCTCACACAGCGCGTTACCTTCAACTTACCACAATCTTTGAACCATTGGATGTAATATGGATGGTGGTGTCTCGTAGTGGTGAGGCAAAGCTTGTCTACCATATCTATACTTGCCAAATTATTGCAGCTTCCACCATCAATGATTATAGAACGGAATGCCGTTTGACAACAAACTTAGTTTGAAAAAGATTATGGCGTTGAGGCATATCAGGACGCCCCACCTGGGCACTTAGTACTCGCATGGTTACAAGACTTGGGTATTGATCTTCCATGTCAGCATTAATATGTACCTCCTAAGTGTCATTCACGTTAGTATCTCCTGCATTATTAGTGGCATGTATGACATGTGTATCTTCATCCAAATAACTCGGAGAGGAGTACTCACCATCTTCCCATACAATGAATGTACGTTTATTTGGGAAGTCCTTCATCAAGTGCCCTCCACCTTTGCATATATGATACTTCATGTCCCTTGTGCGTCCGGACGAAGTGGTGCGTGCTAGAGACATCTCTTTCAAATCCTCGGACGATTGTGGAGCTGATTTTGAACCTGTCGAGTGTGCACCATTGTTCAAGATAGCTGGTGTTAACTCAATAGTAGATGGGACAGTAGTAGAGGGTCTCCATGATGAGCAGCGACCTGCAGAAAAGTTAACTCACCCCTTGTTGTGTCGTTCTTGTACTTCCCTTTCAGCTTTAAAAGCAAAATGAAACAAACGAGTAATAGAATTGTACTCCTTATAGTCCAATATATCCTGAATATCATGATTCAAACGACCTAGAAATCTAGCTATCATAGCATCTTCTATTTCAACTAATCCACATCGCATTAAGCTAGTTTGCAATTCTTGATAATAATCGTCTACAGAATTACTATCAGCTTGTTTTAAACGTTGCAATTCATTCAATTTGCCATAGCATAATATGAAGGAACATAATGTTGTCGCATAGCTCGTTTTAAAGCATCCCAAGTAGCAAATATATTGTTTGCATTAGCACAACAATACTCACTCGACCAAATAGTAGCAAAGTTTGTGAATTCACTAGTGGCTGCCCTAACTCTTTGATTCTCGGGAATATCATGACATGCAAATTTTTGTTCAACTGAAAGTTCCCAATCATGATAAACATCAGGATCATATTTACCATTGAAAGCAGACATAGTAAATTTAATTTTAGCACTAGAGTGTCCATGATCTCTAACATCATACCAGTGTGGATCTCGTGCCATACCTTGATGGATGAAACGTAGTTTTCGATGAGCATGGTCATTATGGAGGTTGACCATTTGGCCACGCTCGATATCACCATAATAATCCCCGTAGTTGTCCCCATGTTCCTCGTTGGCGCGTGGATTGGGTTGTTGGTGCTGGTTTATGGTGGCAACATCGGTGACCATATCTGGGTGTTGTGGATCAACTACGGGCACACGTTGAGCTTGCAAAATAGCGGTGCCACCAATGGAGTTGTGAGGAGCAGCGTTGTTGTTGACGAGGGATGCACTCTACAACTCGTCCAGACGTGACAAGATGACATGTAGATGCCTGTTGGAAACACCTTGTGCTTCATCTATGGCCTTGAGCCTCTCTTCTGCCAGAATCTAAGCACCCTCAAGTTGGGTGAGGCGCTAGCTAGTGACCTTCACATCCACAGTGAGGCCCTGAAGTTTGGGCTAATTCTCTATCATTGTTAGCGAAAGAGAAAAACACACACAGTATACTCCCTATCAACTAGTAGGACGTGGTGTAGAAAATTCGCTCACACTCAAACTTAGTATCAAATTCTTACTTGTTCTTACCAATGCAACAGGTGGTAATCGACACATTGGTGTTGGCTTCAATCCACCGATTAAGATTGGATTGAGCGATAACCAGGAATCAGTAGAGTCGGGACGTGTACTTATTGGTAGGAAAAAGTGTAGCTTGGAAAAGGTATTGATGCACAAACTCACAATTTCAGCGGTATAATTTAGCAAAAAGAAATAAAAGTTGAATTATTGCACAAACTCCTAACTAGTGATGGCAGTCGACTAGTAACAGATAAAATAATCTAATTCCAGATACTGAATCAATGGAGTGGAAACCGATGAAAATATGATGGTTTCAAGTTGCTAGATATAAGCGAGGTATTGATGTAGTGTATAACAAAGCACAAAAATAAATGATAGATGGAGTGGCTTTCAAGTAGAAGCAAATAATGTCATGAGTAGCAATTAGAGCATATGCTAGCCAACCTGATATTTATTTTTCAATATTTTTTTTTTACTTTTTTTTTTTTACCAAGCTGGTTATTAGCGACCGATGCCTACAAAGTCTAGGCTTTCAAGAAGTGAAAGTGACTAAACCGTGTGCTATTAGAGCTGGCAAATCGAATCAGTTCAAAGAAAACAAAACACAACTCTTGTGATGAGACGCCTCACGTGTATGCATGCAAGATCGTGCAAGGAAACTTTGTGTACAGCGGCGCGGAGGAATAGAGCAAACAGAAAACAAAGGTTGGCTTTTAACCGGGGAAAGCGGTGGATGCGGCTCGCTGAATACTGCCCAAAACAAAGCGGCCTGGAGCAAAAATCAGGCTACAAAGGAGCCAACGTAGAAAAAAAGTGGTAGATGTGCGAGCGTGACAGGCGGAGCGAGGGTGGGATGGAAACAAAACCGAGGAAGATTTTTTATTTTACTTTTCGGTGAAAGACAACTTGCGATAAGAAATTTGGGTAGACAAAAATGTATGTCATCTAGTAGATACTTTTCTCCCAAACTAATCTAAACCAGCATTAATACTAGGATGAATGCAATCAAAAATTCAACAAAGCAAATACTAGATGCAAATTGCTTAAGTCTAAAAATATAGGAATAACGGATGAGTTATTCTATATATTTTTTGGCTTCTTGTTGGGTTATAGGACACAAAACAACTAATCTAATAAAACTATAAATCTCTCACCAATGAAGTGAAAGCTAATACCACTTGATGTGAACTCGGGCTGATCTTTCGATGAGAGTGAAGATAACTACGATTTTGTGGGACTTGACCCTCACAATCCGGCTGCCAACCGTACATGGAAAACCGTAAACAACTGATATCCACGGCAATCGTTGAACCAACTCCACGGTTGAAAGGACGTAGATGTCGCCTAGAGGGTGGGTGAATAGGCATTTTAAAATAATTATGGTTTAGGCTTGAACAAATGTGGAATAAAACTAACATTTAATTAGTCAAGCACAAAACCTAAAACAACTAGGCTCACCTATGTGTACCAACAACTTATGCTAAGCAAGATAACCAACAAAGTGATAGCAAGATATATAACAAGAAACAATATGATTATCACTAAGTAAAGTGCATAAGTAAAGTGCTCTGGTAAGAGATAACCGAGGTACGTGGAGGCGACGATGTATCCCGAAGTTCACACCCTTGTGGATGCTAATCTTCGTTTGGAGCGGTGTGGAGGCACAATGCTTCCCAAGAAGCCACAAAGGCCACCGTAATCTCCTCACGCCCTCGCATAATGCAAGATGTCGTGATTCCACTAAGGGACCCTTAAGGATGGTCACCAAACCCGTACAAACAAGATTGGTGCAATCTCCATAACTTAATTGGAGGCTCCCAACAACACCATGAAGCTTCATCACAATGAATTATGGCTCAGAGATGACCTCAAACGCTCGGGGAAATCTCCACAACCTAATTGGATACCTCGACGCTTGCCGGAGCATTACACCACATTGATTGAGCTCTGAGGCACCACCAAGCTTCTAGGACGCCAAAACACCCAAGAAGAACAAGCTCTAGGGTACCAAGAACCCAAGAGTAATAAGATTCTCAACTTTTCACTTCCATGTAGCACCGTGGAGTACTCAAACCGATGCAACTAATGCTATGGACAGAACACACGAAGTGGTCAAGTCCCTCACACACAAATCCCTCCACAACAACAAAACTCGAATATGAGAGGAAGAACATGAAGCTCACAAGGAACTCCAAGATCAAGAGCCAAGGGGTTCCCCTCATATAGAGGAGAAAGTGATTGATGGCAATGTGGATCTAGATCTCCTCTCTCTTTTCCATCAAGAACTAGTAATAATCATTGGAAGGATTGAGAGTTAGCAAGCTCAAACAACGTCAACAATGGGGGGCAAATACGAGCTCAAAGGATGGGGAACCATTGGGTGAGAAGAACCATTATGTGCACCGGTCGTGCACAAGCGGTACTACTACTTGGCGAAGCGATACTTCATCTTAAAAAGACCAACAACACCTTAGAAGCCAGAGAGTAGAAATAAGCTGAAGAGGGGCCGTCAAGGGAGGGCGGTAGTACCGCCGAAGAGGTACTACCGCTCTGCTCCCAGCGATACTCCCGCTTAAAATCGGCAACGAAGCCCAAGATGCCAGAAAGGGAAAATAAGCGGAAGAGAGGCCGGCAGGGGAGGGCGGTAGTACTGCCTGGGTGGTTACACTACTAGGAAAAGGGCTATAGATGATATAGATACTAATGGCGCACCACACAAGCAGTGTGCCACTACTATATAGTAGTGGCGCACCATGCGAGGTTTGCCATTAGTGTGATGGACACTAATGGCGCACCACACACTCGGTGTGCCACTACTATATTTTTTTTTTGCAAAACTACTAATGGCGCACCAGCAGCTGGTGCGCAATTAGTAACCAGGGTTACTAATGGCGCATCTGTTAGTAGTGCGCCACTACTATAAATTTTTTTTGGTTTTTTTTGCAAACTACTAATGGCGCACCACAGCTAGTGCGCCATTAGTAACCAGTGTTACTAATGGCCCATCTGTTGGTGGTGCGCCACTACTATTTTTTTTTATTTTTTTTGCAGAACTACTAATGGCGCACCAGAGGAGGTGCGCCACTACTATAATTTTTTTTTTGCAAAACTACTAATTGCGCACCACCAGCTGGTGCGCCATTAGCCCCTCACCCATCGCCTCCTCCCCTGCCCCGCCACGCGGCGCCGCGAGGAGCCGAGCCGACCGCTGACGCCCACGGATCTGAGCTCTCGCCCCCGCTCGACCTCGCTGCTGCGTCCTGTGCCAGGGCTCGACCTCCCACCCTGCCTCCCCACCCGCATCACCGTCTTCCCCTTCTTCATCCTCCCCTTCCGCTCCTAGCTAGCTAGGGTTTTGCCTGCCACCCGCCTGCCCGCCCGGCGTAGACAGCGCGATGGAGCCCACCTCGTCGTCGGCGGTGGCGCGGCAGACGTGGGAGCTGGAGAAGAACATCCCGGCGGCCGCCTCCGACCCGGACGCCATGGACGCGATCTACCGCTACGACGAGGCGGGTACAACGCTCGCCCCCAAATCCTTCCGCCACCACCGCCCCTATTTATCATTGGATCTCCCGATCTGACCAGATGTTGCAATGCTGCTCTGAATAGACTATCATTTCAGAAACAAAATTAGTGCATTTCTAATGGCACAAAGATTAGTTACATAGATGCACTCAATCATGTGTTAATTAGTGGTGCACCTGGTACTACTCTGCTTTGGTGAAACTTCTTTTTTTGTAGCTGTGCTTAGCTTAAACTTTTTTATTGGGTATACATTTATTGTTTGTCACGCTGATAGAACTTATTTTGTATTCTTATTATGCTGCTGAGTGTTTGCAACTGTGCAGAATTTGGGTAACAGCAGCATACCTGGAGACAAACAACAGGTTTGGAAAATCTTATACTGCTTGTTAATAACTCTTTAGATTTATTTTTGATGATTGAATCTAATATAATCATCCCTGCAGTGACCCACGCCTATGGAATGCGGCAGGAGATCCTTAATTGAGAGACACCAAGTACTTATTTGGGCCAACATTCAGTGATTAAAGCAGTTAGTCAAGTCATTAGAAAACAAATTAAATTATGGCTCCACCTTTTCCTTGCAGGAGAGTGTTGAAGCACTGATTAACTGGGTTAATGAAAACATTGGATTTAGCGACGGAAAACCAGTTGCTGCAATAACCATATACAAATGTCTTCTTCATTGGAGAACATTCGAGGCGGAAAAAACTAATATTTTTGACCGGCTTATTCACATATTTAGTTCAACCATGCAGGTATTGCTAGTGTTCAAGCGTTAAATAATTCTTGTGCTCGTTTTCATTCTACGATTTACTAGTTATGTCCCATCACAGCGTGATTATTTCAGGCGTATTCAATTTATATTGTTGCCCTTTTTAAATTTGCACAATTTGTATTGTAGAAACAAGACAGCAATGCCGATCTTGTATACTGGCTATCAAATGCATCATCATTGTTGATTATACTACAAAAGAGTCTGAAACCTGCTGGCTCAGGTGTAACAACACCACTGAAAAGAACGACGACTCAGACGTATTTCCTTGGGAGGATGGTATGTTATATGTATATATATCCTTTTCTTTTCTTGAACACGCATAAGGAGAACCAGAAAAGCCAAAAGAGAGAACGAGAAACAAAAAAAGGAAAGAGAACGAATAATCATCCTTTATTTTAACAAAGTGGTTGTCACTTTTTTAACAAAATGATTAACAAGGGTTCTCTGAGTTCTAGCATTTGTATTTTGTCAAAATTCTATGATAGGCTAGACGAGGTTATCTTGACTCATTTCTTAATACCTTGGCGTTATATGATCCACAGGTATTCCGTGCTTCAAGCATTACTGTTGATATGGATCTTGTGTGCCAAGTTGAGGGAAAATATCCAGCATTCCTTTTCAAGCAACAGCTTACAGCCTTTGTGGAAGGTTTATATGGAATGATCCGTGACAATGTGAAGAGAGAAGTATCTCACATGTTATTCAGGTTACCCCATCTATCACGAGTCCTCAGGTTAATTATCATTTCATACTTTAGAAGATTCTTGCTGGATTAATAGAAGTTTTAGAATAAGCATGAGACATCTCAGCAACCTCCCATGGGAATCCCAAGTTAACTTTGCCCCACACTTGCATGTTCTTGGCTAGTTCCTCTCAGTTGGTAACTCGGTACGACACTTGAACCCTTTTGCAAACTTGATGAGAGGAAATTAGACTATTATTTAATCACGAGTACCTTTGTACCTTGATGAATTTCTATTGGTTGATGATTAGGCTATAATATAATTTGTGTTAAGATTTCATGCTAGTTCTGCACCTGCTTGGCAATAAGTTGTTGCTGCTGGTCTCACGCTCATTCATGTATACACATTGATACTCAAAGGCGCCAAGAAGTGCAAAGGCTAGTTTGATAACAGACCTAGATAGGTATTGGAAAGCGATAGTCAACCATTTGAACGATCTCTTGAAAATCTTGCAAGAAAATTGTGTAAGTTTAAACCTTCAAACCAGCATTGCATTTGGCTGCATCGTTTTCTGTTTTGACTTCTGGCCATAATGCTGAAATTTCAGGTCCCAACAATTTTTTCTCGGAAGATATTTACACAGATTTTTGCATTCATCAATGCTCAACTCTTCAATAGGTAACTTCTATCGTGTGTGGACTTTCCTTGCGTGCCTTCAACTTGTCCAGTTCCTAATTCTCCCTTTTCTGATGTTACTATGTCAATCTTCTTGTACGGCGAGAGTGGTGTTCTTTCAGCAATGGAGAATATGTGAAACAAGGGCTGGAAGAACTAGAGGCATGGTGCACGCAATCCAAGCCAGAGGTAAATATATATGCAATTTTGCTATTCTTTCTGAAGATATGCACTTTATACCATGATTACTAGATGCTTGCAACCAACATTCCAGTCTAATAACTTTATTCTCAGTAAGTGTTTTTTAACTAGAAAATTCTACATTCTATCAGAATCACACAAGGGACCAAACTGCATAGTTTGTATTGTTTTGCTTAATAAAAGAACTCAATAGTAACTATAATGTAACACCAGTACTAATATCTTCACTTTATTTACCTTGTGCCTAACCATGAAGTACAAACAGTATGCAGGATCTGCATGGGATGAACTTAAGCACATAAGCCAGGCTGTTGGTTTCCTGGTATGTAACTACAAACTTCAGCATGTACTGTGTGTGTATGTCGGCATGGATTCTCATCATTAGCTTAAAAACATTCATTACTTCTTTAAGTATAAAAAGTAGTGGAGCATTTCAATCGATTTTGAATTGCACACCGATAAAAGTTTAGTTGTGTTTATGTTTGCTGTCGAGGACTGCCGCTGTGCTGTTTACTGATTTTTATGAACATGTTGTCCCTTTTAGGTAGGTCTGACCATCTTTGTGCTGTGATGCAGGTCATTTTCAAAAAGTTCAGGCTATCATATGATGAAATAAGGAGTGATCTGTGCCCAGTAAGAACCCCCCACCCCCAAACCCAACGCGGCATAGGGAGGCTGCAATGGATCATCCAGAAGAAGAGTAGCTAAACACCTATTTCTGTTTGCCGTTATGCAGGTGTTGAGTGTCCACCAACTTTACAGGATATGCACGTAGTACTGGGATGACAAATATAATACTGAAAGTGTATCCGAAGAGGTAAGCACCAAATTTAACTTCTAACATGTAATACTGATTAGTTTGACATTAGCAGTATGAAGAACTCTGTATAAAATTTATTGGATGGTTAAAAGCCTATCTGTTTATCCATGAGGACACACTTTTTTTATAGGCTACTCTCAAGCAAGCGTTTGCACCTTTTTTTTTAATTAAGTGGATAAGGAAAATAGATACAAGAGTTGAGCCGCTAGTGCTGAGATCATAAACAAGTAACGCAAACACCCTAGCTACTCCTCGCAGCGCTGGATGGCCAATAGTTGGAAGCCTGCACTATCACTCTGCTTCATCATTGATTTCGCCACCGCAGCATCGAGGGCACGATTGAATAGAATAACGTATAACCTGTGTTGCTTTGAAGACATTGTCGAGCATTACCTCTCATTTGTATAAAAAATACCTTGTATAATGTGTACCATTGCTTTGGTGCCCTTCATCTGGTTGTTGTAATTGCCATGGCCAAACAGAAAACCTTCTATCTCTTAAGTTGTTCAAGTTACACTGTATCCTTTTGATTTTTTTCCATGGGAAAATTTGTTGAAGAAAAATAAGTTGCTAGAGGTTTAAGTAGTGTAAAATATAGGTGCTGACAATGCTCCTAGAGAGATATTAGAACTTGCCTCTTAGCAACAAATTTAATTCTTATTTGTTAGATTGCACCACTAAGCAAATCCTTGGGATTCAGAAGGTAAAAAATTGTGTGTTGATAGCTCCTGGCAACAACAAAAAATGCGGCGGTTTCATCCACGTTCGCGTGAATTGCTACTAATTCATGTTGTAATATTAAACTTTAATGAACTTGTATGTCTCTTTGGTTTGGACAGTCGTTCAACTTATATGTAATCGATACTATTTATTAGTAGGACCATGAATCGTGCTATAATAGTTCTAATATTAAACTTTAATGAACTTGTATGTCTCTGTGAATTGGTACTAACGTTTTGTTTGGCTAGTGCATAGAGATGCCGTCATATGTCGTGTACAAGGGTAAGGTTCCCGGAGTCTACGACGACTGGGAGGAGTGTCAGAGACAGGTTCACCGTTTCAGCGGTAATAGTTACAAAGGGTACACCACAAGGGCGGAGGCAGAGGTTAGATACGCGTGCTATCTAGCGGGAGAGAGGAGGGAGCGTTGGAGGAACCGGATGAAGACCAGTTTCATCGCGATTATGCTCATCATGATGACCGCAGCTCTCTTCTATGTGATGGTAGTTTAGATGGTCGATATCGACTTGTAATGTGAAGACAAACTCACTACTCGCGGTCTCGAGACTTGTAATGTTCTAACTTTGTTCGGTATTTTAAATTCGGAGACTAATATGATGAATTGTATTCGGAGACTAATCTTCTATTGTATTTGATAAATCTGTTGTTTATATGTTGTGCTATCTATATTCTGTGCAATAATATATTTTGTAGTCTGTGCAAATATCAGAAAAAATAAAATAAATACCTAATATTCATACTAGTGGCGCATCACTCAGCACACTAGTGGTGCATCACTCACCACACTAGTGCGCCATTAGTAAGCCAGAGCATATGGGTAAATATGGCCCTGGGAGGCATACTAATGGCGCACGAGGATCTATACTAATGGCGCACCGGGATCTATACTAATGGCGCACCGGGATCTATACTAATGGCGCACTACTTGGTGCGCCATTAGTATACCAGATACTAATGGCGCACCGTGAGCAATACTAATGGCGCACTGCCTGGTGCGCCCTTAGTATACCAGATACTAATGGCACACTTGTGGTGTGCCATTAGTAAAAAAATCTAATGGCGTGATGCTAGTGGCGCACCTATAGTGCGCCATTAGTAGCGAAAATAGGTGCGCCATTAGCAAGCCTTTTCCTAGTAGTGTACTACTGCTCTCCCCCACCGGTACTTCCGCTCGAGAGAGAAAACCTGGCCCGATACTAAAACAACCATAACTTTTGCATATGAGCTACGAATTGAGTAAACTCAAGCTTGTTGGATAGCAATCGACAAGTAATATCCAAACCTCTTTGAAAATGGCAATGATATAGAGATGTGAAACCTCTATGAATGAAGAATCGGCAAAAACTCCAAAATTGAAAACATCATACAAGATGCACATGAACTCTGTTTTCGATGAATTCGAGCATGTCATGAAGATGACCATAAGCTCAAGAACCAACACGAAAAAACGACCAAGAACCAAGAAAGACGATGCTGCCAAGAATGCAATGGTGTGAGCTCTCAACAAACGATACGATCAAGCTACTCACTTGAGAGTCCCCTTGATAGTACACCAATCTATCCTATAACTCGGTCTCCCAACTAACACACTGAGTACGGTAAAATAGAAAACCTACAGAGGTCAAAGCTATACCTTGTGCATGGTCCACTTGAGCTAGATGATGACGATGTTGTCCTCCTCAAGATGGACCACCTTTCTTGATTGTTCCGGCTCGATGAAGACTAGTAGATTGCCCCCATGCTCTGTTGGGGAACGTTGCATGGGAAACAAAAAAATTCCTATGCACACGAAGACCTATCATTGTGATGTCCATCTACGAGAGGAGATTAGATCTACGTACCCTTGTAGATCGCTAAGCGAGAAGTGTTAAGAAATGCGGTTGATGTAGTGGTACAACTTCGTGATTTAAATCAACTTCGTCCCATGATCCGTCCGACGATCCGTTCCAATCAAGCGCCGAACGGACGACACCTCCGCGTTCAGCATACGTACAGCTCGATGACGATCTCGACCTTCTTGATCCAGCAAGAGAGACAGAGAAGTAGACGAGTTCTTTGGCAGCGTGACGACGCTCCGATGGTGGTGATGATCTACTCCTGCAGGCCTCCGCCCGAGCTCAGGAAATATAATAATAATTGTTTTATCATTGCCTCTAGGACATATTTCCAATAGTCTCCCACTTGCACTAGAGTCAATAATCTAGTCCTCACATCGCCATGCGATTTACATTGTAATAAATCTAACACCCATACAGTTCTGGTGTTGATCATGTTTTGCCCGTGGAAGAGGTTTAGTCAGCGGATCTGCTACATTCAGATCCGTATGCACTTTGCAAATATTCACGTCCTCTCCTTCGACGTAGTCGCGGATGAGGTTGAAGCGTCGTTTGATATGCCTAGTCTTCTTGAGAAACCTTGGTTCCTTTGCTAAAGCAATGGCACCACTGTTGTCAAAGATCAGAGTTATTGGATTTAGTGTGCTCGGCACAACTCCAAGATCCGTCATGAAGTGCTTCATCCAGACAACCTCCTTAGCTGCCTCCGAGGCAGCCATGTACTCCGCTTCACATGTAGAATCTGCTATGATGCTTTGCTTGGAACTGCACCAGCTTACCGCACCCCCATTAAGAATAAATATGTATCCGGTTTGTGACTTAGAGTCATCCGGATCGGTGTCAAAGCTTGCGTCGATGTAACCCTTTATGACGAGCTCTTCGTCACCTCCACATACGAGATGCTTGCACCAGTCCATAAATGGATCGCTGGAGCTTGCATACTTTATTAGCATTCTTTGGGTCGACAAAACCTTCGGTTTGCATCATATACAACTCTTCCTTAAGAAAACCATTCAGGAACGCCGTTTTGACATCCATTTGCCAGATTTCATAATCGAAAAATGCAGCAATTGCTAACATGATTCGGACGGACTTGAGCATTGCTACCGGTGATAACGTCTCATCGTAGTCAACTCCTTGAACTTGTCAAAAACCCTTTGCCACAAGTCGAGCTTTATAAACGGTCACATTACCGTCTGCGTCCGTCTTCTTCCTAAAGATCCATTTGTTGTGAATAGCCTTGCGGCCTTCAGGTAATACTCCCAAAGTCTACACTCCGTTTTCATACATAGATCATATCTCAGACTTCATGGCCTCCAGCCATTTGTTGGAATCCGGGCCCACCATTGCTTCTTCATAATTCGCAGGTTTATTGTTCTCTAAAGACATGATTGATAAGACAGGATTACCGTACCACTCAGGAGTAGTACGTGATCTTCTCGACCTGCGAGGTCCGATAGGAACTTGATCCGAAATTTCATGATCATCATTATTAACTTCCTCCTCAACCGGCGTCGCTTCGACACGGGTTTCCCCTTGCCCTGCGCCACCATCTAGAGGGACTAAAGGTTCGACAACCTCATCATGTTCTATCTTCCTCCCACTCAATTCTTTCGAGAGAAACTCCTTCTCAAGAAAATCTCTGATCTTAGCAACAAACACTTTGCCCTCGGATTTGAGATAGAAGGTGTACCCGAGTGTCTCCTTTGGGTAACCTATGAAGATGCACTTTTCCGCTTTGGGTTCCAACTTTTCAGGCTGAAGCTTTTTGACATAAGCATCACACCCCCAAACTTTAAGAAACGACAATTTTGGTCTCTTGCCATACCACAGTTCGTATGGTGTCGTCTCAATGGATTTTGATGGTGCCCTATTTAAAGTGAATGTAGTTCTCTCTAATGCATAACCCCAAAATGATAACGGCAAATCAGTAAGAGACATCATAGATCGCACCATTTCTAACAAAGTACGATTACGATGTTCGGACACACCATTACGCTATGGTGTTCCAGGCGGTGTCAACTATGAAATAATTCCACATTGTTTTATGTGAGCACCAAACTCGAAACTCGGATATTCACCCCCACGATTAGACCGTAGGAACTTGATATTCTTGTTATGATGATTTTCAACTTCACTCTAAAATTGCTTGAGCTTCTCAAACGTTTTAGACTTGTGCTTCATCAAGTAGATATATCCATACCTACTCAAATCGTCAGTGAAGGTGAGAAAATAAAGATATCCACCATGCGACTCCACAGTCATAGGACCGCACACATCGGTATGTATGATCTCCAACAAGTCACTTGCACGCTCCATTGTTCCGGAGAACGGAGTCTTAGTCATCTTGCCCATCAGGCATGGCTCGCACATGTCAAGTGATTCAAAATCAAGTGACTCCAAAAGCCCATCGGAATGGAGTTTCTTCATGCGCTTTACACCACTATGATCTATGAGGCAGTGTGATGACCCACAAGTATAGGGGATCAATTGTAGTCCTTTCGATAAGTAAAAGTGTCGAACCCAACGAGGAGCAGAAGGATCTGACAAATGGTTTTCAGCAAGGTAAAATCTGCAGGCACTGAAATTGTCGGTAACAAATGATTGTGTGGTGAGATGATTCGTAGCGAGCAACAAGTAACAAAAGTAGCAACGGTGCAGCAAAGTTGCCCAATCCCTTTTGTAGGAAGGGACAAGCCTCGACAAAGTCTTATAGGAGGAAAAATGCTCCCGAGGACACATAGGAATTTCTGTCATGCTAGTTTCATCATGTTCATATGATTCATTTTCGTTACTTTGATAGTTTGATATGTGGGTGGACCGACGCTTGGGTACTGCCCTTACTTGGACAAGCATCCCACTTATGATTAACCCCTCTCGCAAGCATCTGCAACTACGAAAGAAGAATTAAGACAAAGTCTAACCATAGCATTAAACTAGTGGATCCAAATCAGCCCCTTACGAAGTAACGCATAAACTAGGGTTTAAGCTTCTGTCACTCTAGCAACCCATCATCTACTTACTACTTCCCAATGCCTTCCTCTAGGCCCAAATAATGGTGAAATGTTATGTAGTCGACGTTCACATAAAACCACTAGAGGAAAAACAACATACAACATATCGAAATAACGAACGAATATCAAATTCACATGACTACTATTAGCATGACTTATCCCATGTCCTCAGGAACAACAGTAACTACTCACAAAGCATAATCATAATCATGATCAGAGAGGTAATGAGCAGCATCAAGGATCTGAACATAATCTCTTCCACCAAATAATCCAACTAGCATCAACTACGAAGAGTAATCAACACTACTAGCAACCTTACAAGTACCAATCGGAGTCGCGAGATGAAGATTGGTTACAAGTGATGAACTAGGGTTTGGAGATGAGATGGTGCTGATGAAGATGTTGATGGAGATGAGTCCCCTCCGATGAGAGGAGTGTTGGTGATGACGATGGCGACGATTTCCCCCTCCGGGAGGGAAGTTTCCCCGGTAGGATCGTCCTGTCGGAGCTCTAGATTGGTTGTGCTCAAGTTCCGCCTCGTGGCGGCGGCGAAACCACGAAAAAGCTCCTCTGTGATTTTTTCTGGACGAAACCCTCCATATAGCAAAAGAGGGGGGCCAGTGGGCTGCCCACAAGCCCCCATGGCGCGACCTGGGGGGTGGCCGCGCCGTGCAGGCTTGTGGGCACCCCTTGGTGCCCCTCCGGCACTTCTTCGGCCCAGTATTTTTGATAAATTGGGAAAATCCCCGTTGATTTTCACGGCGTTTGGAGTTGCGCAGAATAGGTATCTCAACTTTGCTCCACTTCCAGGCCAGAATTCCAGTTGCCGGTATTCTCCTCTTCATGTAAACCTTGCGAAATAAGAGAGAAAAGGCATAATAATAGTACCATCAAGTGAAATAACAGCCAAAGAAGCGATAAATAACAACATAAAAACATGATGCAAAATGGACGTATCAACTCCCCCAAGCTTAGACCTCGCTTGTCCTCAAGCGAAAGCCAAGCTCAATAAATATGTCCACATGTTTAGGGAGAGAGGTGTCGACAAAACAAGATACGAACATGCATGCATCATGATCAAGATCAGAACAACAATACCAACATATAATCTCTCATGCCAATGTGATAATTTCTTTACAAAGTAAAGCATGGATCAAGAACCTTACCGAGAAGTAACAACCAATAGCCTTTAGTCATTGAAGCAATTTCAATTTATCACAACATCAGAAAGAGTCAAATAAGAGCTTGTAAAGCAAATCCACATACTCAATCATTGTTTCGTTCTCTACAATTGCTACAACTCACGTGGTACTCATGAGATCAAAGTTTCAGCTGGACACAGAGAAAGCTAGGGGCTTATAGTTTTGCCTCCCAAATGCTAACCTCAAGGGTAATGTCAACAATAATAATTCATGAATGCCTACCTCCAAGTTGACATATGAATATAGATCTTTCACAAGCATGTGACGGTAGCCAAGACAAAAGCAAAATAAGGAATTGGTGAAGATCACCATGACTCTTTCAGGGGCAAAAAGTAAAGGTACAAGATAGGCCCTTCGCTGAGGGAAGAAGAGGTTCTCATGCGCTTTTGAGGTTTGGATGCGTGTCCTCTTAGTGCGGAGGAACGTCACTTTATATTGCCCCCTGTGATAAAGAACTTTATTATGCAGTCTGTCTCTTTTATGTCTTCCTCGTCACAGGTTCGTATAAAGCTTATTTTCCGCACACTAATAGATCATACATATTAGAGAGCAATTTTTATTGCTTGCACCAATGGCAACTTACTTGAGGGATCTTATTAAATCCATAGGTAGGTATGGTGGATTCACATGGCAAGACTGGCTTGAAGGCTTATGGATGCACAAGTAGTATCTCTACTTGGTGCGGGAGTTTTGGCTAATATGAGGTGGAAGCAATCGTCACATGCTAAGGATCTCTAATCATATAACATTGTTCAGAGCCAAGCAAACACAATTCATTATGTTGTCTTCCTTGTCCAACATCTACCTCTAGGCATGCAATAGTTTAGTGAGTGTTCACAATCATAGATGGTGTCAGAGATGATATATTTATATGTGAACCTCTCCTTCCTTATCACTTCCTATTAATTGCAACAATGACCAAGGTCTACGTTTGCCTACCCTCAACAAGTTTCAATCCTCATTCTTTTTATAAGTGAAGCCATCGCATCCCATAAGATCATTACATGATCTTTCATGCTTTTGTTCTATTCTCACTCTTCTGATCATGGCAAGAGGCAAAGCCCTTCAACTAAGACACTCTTTATTATATGGCTCACGAGCAAGAATACATCGGGGGTGACACAAAGCAAAACTCAAGACTAAAACACTAAGACTTTTAAACTACTAGAGAAAAAGAAAAATTAAAAAGGAAAACTAAAAGAAAGGTAAAGGCAAAAGATGTGATGGTGATACGATGCCGGGGCAACTCCCCCAAGCTTGGCACAAGCCAAGGGGATTGCCCATACCCATGCTCAGTTGTCTTCCTTTGGTGGTGATGGTGGAGTTGTTGCAACATGAGTTTGATCCTCCGTATTCCAAGGCATAGGTGCTGCATCATGGAAATATGAACGACTCTCCGGAATCCTCAAATCTGCAGCCAACCTTATTGATTTAAATCTATACTCATACTCATAGTTTTGGTTCTGCAGGTCATAAATCTGGCCCTCGAGTTGATCAACCCTGTCATAGAGCCTGGAGAGATGCTTCCCAATGTCATTGGCATCAATCCTGTGCTTGTTGGTGAACTCCGTGATCATCATGTGGTTGGCGTTGAGTCCACGCTCCAACATCCCTTGGCACTTGAAGACTTGTTGCTCCATTGCTTCGAGCCTCGTCTCCATGCTTCCGGTCTTCTTAGGCCCCTCAACATCACGAATATGCAACATCCCCTCACGCATCTCGATAGATTGAGGGTGTTGCAGCACTTCAGTGAGGTAGGAATTGATGACTTTATCGAAGATTTTGTCCTTAGGAGCTTTTGGGGAAGTCCTGGTGATCTAGATCTACAATAGAAACAGGCTCGAAACGAAAAACAGAGGAAATCTGCGTGATGCAGGGGTCAGACCAAACGGGAGTATGTATAATGATTTTTTTCAGACCAGAAGGAGTCCCGTGCACAAAAACGGAGTCCAGGAGGCGCACGAGGTGGCCCCAAGCCCTCACGGCGCGGCCAGGGGGTGGGCCCGCGCCGTGCAGGCTTGCCGCCTCCTCGCGCACTTTCCGGACTACTTCCAATTTTTGTATTTTTTCAAATATTCCAAAACGGAGAAAATTTCCTACTGGAAAAGTTTTGGACTCTGTTTTCTTACCGAATCACATACTGACTGGCATTCTCTGGCAATAGCTAGACGAATGTTGATGACAACAAACCTTCCCCTGCAACGGCACCAGAAGAATGCTGCTAGCACTCCCCGGCAACGAAACTAGAAGAATGTTGTTGATGGCCCACCAGCACATGGGTTCGCAGCAGGTTTTGAGGGTAGAGTATTCGACCAAAATTTGTTGACTCGCCAAACAGGAGGTGAGAGAATACTCTCGAGTATTAGCAGCTGAATATGTCAGATTCAACCACACCTGAAAGATTAGTATCTGCAAGCAAAGTAGTAACAACAAAGTAGCGAGTAACGGCAGTGGCAAGGAACAGTAGTAGTGACAGCAGTAGCAAGTAGCAACAGTAGCAAGCGACAGTAATAGCAACAGTAGAAGCAGAGAAAGACAAGTAACAACAACAGCAACAGGACAAGTAACAGCAGTAGCAACAGTAGTAACAGCAGCAGAGCAAGACAAGTAAGAGCAGCAGCAACAGGACAAGTAATTGCAGTAGCAACAGTAGTAACAACAGCAGAGCAAGACAAGTAACAACGGTAGCAATAGTAGGACAAACTCGTAGGCAATGGGTCGGTGATTTGTTTGGAGGATATTCATCATGCAACAGTTACATCACGGAGAGATATGTGGCTAGCTCCCGTTCATGAAAGTGATGTAGACATGCATTTCGTGTGTCGTCATACGTGCTTAGGGAAAAGAACTTGGATGACATCTATTGTCCATCCCTCCCGTGGCAGCGGGGTCCACAAGGAAACTACGGGATATTAAGCTTCTCCTTTTAGAAAAGAACCGGACCAATGCATTAGCACTTGGTGAACACATGAACTCCTCAAACTATTGTCATCACCGGGAGTGGTTCCGGTTATTGTCACTCCGGGGTTGCCGGATCATAACACATAGTAGGTAACTACAACTTGCAAGATCGGATCTAAAACACACAAATATTGGTGACAACATAATAATATCATATCTGAAATCATGGCACTCGGGCCCTAGAGACAAGCATTAAGCATGGCAAAGTAGTAGCAACATCAATCTCAGAACATAGTGGATACTAGGGATCAATCCCCATCAAAACTAACTCGATTACATGATAGATCTCATCCTACTCATCACCGCCCATCGAGCCTACGAATAGATTACTCACGAACGACGAAGAGCTTCATGGAATTGGAGAGGGAAGAAGGTTGATGATGACGATGGCGACGATTTCCCCTCTCCGGAGCCCAAGACGGACTCCAGATCTGCCCTCCAGATGAAGAACAGGTGGTGGCGGCGGCTCCGTATCGCAAACGCGACGAAAACTTCTCCTTTTTATTTTTCTGGGACGAAAGTGAACTTATAGACCTAAGGTTGGGGGCGGCAGAGCCGTGTGGGCCCCACAAGCCTGCCCACCGCCACCAGGGGGGTCGTGGCGGAGCCAGGGCTTGTGGCCCATTGGCCCACACCCTGAGGTGCAACTTGGCACATATATTTTTCTTTTTTGCAAAACTACTCCCCGCAAATTTCCAAGACGTCTGGAGAACTTTGATTTCTGCACAAAAATAACACCAAGGCAATTCTGCTGAAAACAACGTCAGTCCAGGTTAGTTCCATTCAAATCATGCAAATTAGAGTCCAAAACAAGGGCAAAAGAGTTTGGAAAAGTAGATACGATGGAGACGTATCAACTCCCCCAAGCTTAAAACCTTGCTTGTCCTCAAGCAACTCAGTTTACAAACTGAGTGAGAAAGAAAAACTTTGACAAACTCGGTTTGATCTTGTTGTTGCAACTATGTCTAACTCATAACCAGAATTTTACCAAGATCACAAGTTAACCACATAAGCAAATGACACAAAGGTCTCACGGTAAACTAATATCAATGGCATAATCAGCTAACGAGCAAATAATAATGAGTTTCAAATACCAACACTTCAATCAAAACAAGCATGAAGCAATATGAATAGGTGGTATTTCGCTAGCTCTTTGTGAGACCGCAAAACATAAATGTAGAGCACTTTCAAAGATCAAGGGCTGACTAAACATTGTAATTCATAGCAACAAGGATCCAGTAATAGTCATACTTAATTTCAATCAAAAGCAAAGCATAAAAATGACAGAGGTGCTCCCTAATTGGTGCTTATAAAAGAGGAGGATGACTCGACAGGAAAATAAATAGACAGGCCCTTTGCAGAGGGAAGCATTGATTTGCAGAGGTGCGAGAGCTCAAGCTTTGAAAACAGAGATAATAATTTTGGGTGGCATGCTTTCATTGTCAACGCAATGACCAAGAGTTCTCAATATCTTCCATGCTACTCATGCTATAGGCGGTTCCCAAACAGAAAAGTAAAGTTTTAACTCCCCCACCACCAATCAATCACACTCCACGGCTAGCCGAATCCTCAGGTACCGTCCATACTAACATCAATCCGGGGGGAGTCTTGTTTTACAGTTATGTTTTCGATTTAAGCGTGGAACTGGGAATTCCAATTACCGGCCCCTTTCTCGTGAATGACAGTGAATAAACACATGTCGAGGATAACACTCCTAGCATGGAAGATACCAATAGCCCCCTGTCACCACATGAGCGGTTCGGGCATGCAAAACAGATTATTTCTTGAAGGTTTAGAGAATGGCACATACAAATTTACTTGGAACGGCAGGTAGATACCGCAAATAGGTAGGTATGGTGGACTCTCATGGAAAAACTTTTGGGTTTATGGAAGTGGATGCACAAGAAGTATTCCGCTTAGTACAAGTGAAGGCTAGCAAAAGATTGGGAAGCGACCAACTAGATTGCGACAACAGTCATCAAGATGCAATGAGTTTGACTAACATTGAATGCAAGAATGAACAGCATATAAATCACCATGAACACAAACATCATAGAGGCTATGTTGATTTTGTTTCAACTACATGCATGAACATGCGCCAAGTCAAGCCACTTGAAACATTCAAAGGAGAATACCATCCTATCATACTACATCATAGTCATTTCAAAATCAATGTTGGCATTCAAGACAAACCATTATAAGCTCTCAGCGAAATAAGCATCCATCAGAAACTATGATCTGTAAGTTGTCATTGCAAACATGGTTCTCTCACAACAAAGCTAAAGCTGGGTCGACAAGCTAGTCATATTTACAAAAACAAAATAGATAGAGTTCATACCAGCTTTTCAGTCTCAGTCACTTCATCATATATCATCATTGTTGCCTTTCATTTGCACGATCGAACGATGTGAACAATAATAAGCGCATTGGAATTAGCTGAATCTGCAGGCAAACACAGAGGAGAAGACAAAGTAATATGGCTCTTTGAAAGCTAAACAGGTAAGCGTACAAGAACCACTAAGCATTGTAACCAATATCTTCTACCTTGACACAAAGAAGAAGAAAACTATTTACACGGGAAAGATCCCAACAAGCAAAAGAAGAAAGAAAAATCTTTTTGGGTTTTCTCAAAAGGACACAAAACAAGAAAACAAGAAAACAAAAATAAACTAGCATGGATAATACAGTGGCAAAGTGTAAACACCGGCTAACAAAGTGAAAGCATAAGCATGAATGTAAAGTCGGTGAGAACACGTACTCCCCCAAGCTTAGGCTTTTGGCCTAGCTTGGTCTACTCCCAAGGATGGTCCTGGCGAAACCCAAAGTCATAATGGGTGTTATACGGGAGTGCTGCAGCCACTGCCTGAATAGCTGTCTCACGAAGTCGAGCAGCCGTCGCCTCCCTCTCATACTCCTCTGCATCTCCTATGGTTACGTAGTATCTTCGTTTTACCTGAAAGTCAAAGAAAGCAGGAGCAGGAAGGGTAATATGGAAAACACGTTGCTGGTTAAATATCAAGCGGTATAGGAGGGATCCATGATCTCTCTCAAGGAACTAATAGTGTGTTCGAGCGACACGATCAAGGTAGGCTGTACGGAGAGGAGGGTCTTCTGGACAGATGGATACTCCAAGAAAATTTGCTAAGCGTGTAGCATAAACTCCACCAAATAAATCCCCCTCACTGGCATTTTTATTCAGCCTCCTTGCTATTATAGCTCCCATATTGAAGCTCCTGTCACCTGTTACTGCGCTCTTAAGGATACTAAGGTGGGAAGAGCATAGGTGACAATGTGCACCCTTGCCGTTAATGCACCTACCTATGAAGAGGGCAAGGTAGTGCAAGGCAGGGAAATGGATGCTTCCTCTGGTGGCTTGCGTGATATCTCTGGTTTCTCCAACAGTTATACTGGAGACAAAGTCTCTGACCGAATACTTAGAAGGATCATTAATACTAGCCCCATCGGGTATCTTGCAAATCCTATTGAAATCCTCCAAATCCACGGTGTAGGATTTATCGTACAGATCAAACAATATGGATGAGTCACGGCCAACTGAGAATTTAAATCTACGCATGAAAGAGGAAGAGAGCATAGAATATTGTTCACACTTATCTCAGAGGAATTCTTCTAACCTGACATTGTGGACAAGTGTATCAAACTCATCCTTGAAACATGCTTCGATCGTGAACTCATCGGAAGGCCATTCACATGGTTGTACCGTTGCGTCCCTTAGTTGAAAAGGTTCGGGCTCCCGAAAAGAAAGACGAGGACCCTTCTTACTTGAGGAACCACCATGAAACTTCCTCCTGAACATAATTTCCTTTTGCTGAAATTTTTGAAGTTCAAGAGAAAAGTGAATGAACACCCACCACACCTTGTAGCAACTACTCCTACTACGCGCTAAAACTACTTGGGACCAGCTAAAATAAACATTTCTAGCTCAAGAACAGGGTCACCAAGGTAGCAAGAATACGCGAAGGATAAAGCACTAGAGCAAAAACTAATTGGACCAATGGAGGAGTCACTTACCAAGGAGTAATTTCCCCAAAACGGTTTGGAGAATGGTGCTTTGAGCAAGGAGATCGAAAATCATAGCCAAATGAGCAAGAACACGGGTTTGAGTTGCGAAACAGTTTTTTATGGAGGTGGAAGAAGAGGCTGGGAGCTGGAATGAGTGGAGGGGGTGCCTGTGGGACCCACAAGCTTGCACTCCGCCACCAGGGGGTAGGTGGCGGTGGCAGGGCTTGTGGCCCACTGGTCAGGCCCCCTGGCCAGCTTTGAGGCCCAGAAATTTTCAAAAATTCCAGAAAAAATCATACTAAATTTTCAGGACCATCGGAGAACTTCTATTCTCGAGGTATTTTTCTCCGGGACGCTAAAACAGAAAACAGGAAAAGGTAAACTAATTCTATCATTTTTCTTCTAAGCAACAGAAAATGAAAGCTTAAAACAGAGGTATGTGACTCTTTGATTCATCCGTTTCATGGTCATTGAAAGAAATTCGTCAATGGGATTGATCAAGTCCTCATGACAAAACCTTCTTGAATCGCAAGGGAGAACGGAGAATTTTCTAATAGCCACTAAGTCACCTCAATAGGGATATGTATTTCCCCAACAAGAAAATCATACTTCATCTTAACACGAGGAATAGGGCATTCAAAGCTCCCAATAAGAACCGATGAAGTCTTTTCGATAGCACTGATGCAATGTACTTGGTATCGTTTCTTCAGAAAGTGCACCGTGTGCTCATTACCGTTGACATGGAAAGTGACATTTCCTTTGTTGCAATCTATAACAGCCCCTGCAGTGTTTAAAAAGGGCCTTCCGAGGATGAGAGCCATGGCATCGTCCTCGGGAATATCCAAGATAACAAAGTATGTTAAGATAGTGGTGATAGCAACCACAACAGGCACATCCTCGCAAATGCCGATAGGGAAAGCAGTTGATCTGTCGGCCATTTGCAGAGAAAGTTCAGTGGGTGTCAACTTATCCAATTCAAGTCTACGATAAAGAGGGAGCGGCATAACACTAACACCAGCTCCAAGGTCACATACGACAGTTCTTACGTAGTTTCCTTTAATGGAGCAAGGTATAGTGGGCACTCCGGGAACACCAAGTTTCTTAGGAGTTCCACCTTTGAAAGTGTAGTTGGCAAGCATGGTGGAGATCTCAAGATCTGGTATCTTCTGTTTATTAGTCACGATATATTTCATGTACTTGGCATACAGAGACATCTTGAGCATATCAGTTAACCTTATCTGCAGAAAGATGGGTCTTATCATCTCAATGAAGCGCTCAAAATCCTCATCATCCTTTTTCTTGGATGGCTTAGGAGGGAAGGGCATAGGTCTCTGAACCCATGGCTCTCTTTCTTTACCATGCTTCCTAGCAGTAAAGTCATTCTTATCGTATTTCTTAGGTTGTGGGTTATCAGGATTAACCGAAGGTTCAATCTCCACATCCTCATCATTGCTAGGTTGAGCATTATTATGAACATGACTGTCCATATTGTCACCAGGTTCATGTTCATCACCAGATTGTGTTTCTGCATCAGACGCAGAAATATCATTAGGTTCTTCCGGTGTGACAGTATTTGGTGAACTCGCATGTAGGTTTCTATCATCCTTCTTCTTCTCGTTAGGATTACAAGATGTATCAGTATTGACTCCTTGAGAATCTTGATCAATTCTTTTAGGAAGACCTTCAGGATACAAAGGTTCCTGAGTCATTTTGCCTCCTCTAGTAATGACTCTGACAGAGTTGTCATTTAATTCATTGAGCAAGTCATTCTGAGATTTCAATACTTGTTCTACCTGAGTAGTAATCATAGAGGCATGTTTACTCAGAAGCTTCAGATCATTGACATTTCTGTCTACACAAGCACTTAAATGACTAAGCATAAAAGTACTTTGTTCCAAATGTCTGCTAACATAATCATTGAAACTCTGTTGTTTGGCAACAAAGTTGTCAAATTCATCAAAGCATAGGCTAGCAGGTTTTTCAAAAGTAATATCACTCTCATCAAACCTACGCAGAGAATTCACTTCTACTACCTGTATCGGGTTATCGAGACCATGGATCTCTTCGATAGGTGGTAGATTTTTGACATCTTCAGATCTAATGCATGTCTCTTGCATAGATTTATTGGCTTCTTGCATATCTTCGGGACTGAGGAATAGAATACCTCTTTTCTTTGGAGTTGGCTTAGGAGGTGGTTCGGGAATAGTCCAAGCATTATCGTTGATCAAGATATTATTCAGTAGAGTCTCAGCTTGTTCTACAGTTCGTTCCCTAAAAACACAACCAACACAACTATCTAGGTGGTCTCTAGAGGCATCGGTAAGTCCGTTATAGAGGATATCAAGTATCTGATTCTTCTTAAGAGGGTGATCAGGCAAAGCATTCTATAGCTGGACGAGCCTCCCCCAAGCTTGTGGAAGACTCTCTTCTTGGAGTTGAGCAAAGTTGCATATTTCCTGCAAGGCAGCTTGCTTCTTATGGGCAGGGAAATATTTCTCACAGAAGTAATAGACCATATCCCGGGGACTACTCACACACCCAGGAGCAAGAGAGGTGAACCAGGCTTTAGCGTCATCCTTTAGAGAGAAGGGAAACAGCTTAAGGATATAGTAGTGGCGGATCTTCTCCTCATTAGTGAAAAGGGTGGCTATATCATGTAGTTTGGCAAGATGGGCTACGACCGTCTGAGACTCATAACCATGAAAAGGATCAGATTCGACTAGAGAGATTATCTGAGGATCGACAGAGAATTCATAATCCTTATCGGTGATAAAGATAGGTGAAGTGGCAAACTTTGGGTCATATTTCATCTTAGCTTCCCGAGATTTCTCCTTCCACTTGAGAAGTAATTTCTCAGCGTCATAGGAATCCTTACATGCAAGAAAATCCTCAGCTATCTCCCCCTCCATAACGTAACCCACAGGTATATCAGGCAATTCATATCTAGGAGGGCTAGATCTAGCAGGAGCAAAAGCAGGTTCTATCTCAATAGTATCGGCAGTTTCAGAAGCATCACGAGCATTGGCAGTAACTCTAGCAATATGAGCATCAAGGAACACTCCTAGTGGAACATTAGGCAAAGCAACATCTCTAGCATCATCAGGCAAAGCAGTATCAGGCATAGCATCTCTAGCAGTATCAAGCATAGTATCATCACGCATAGTATCAAGCATAGCATCTCTAGCAGTAGCATCATAAGCATCATCAAGCACAGGCGACATATCAAGATTTCCAGCAGGAGGTGATGTCACAAACTTACTCATAACTGAAGGTGAATCAAGTGCATAGCTAGATGGCAATTCCTTACCTCCCCTCGTAGTTGAGGGCAAGACTTTGGTCTTCGGATCCTTTAGATTCTTCATAGTGATTAGCAGATATAAATCCCAAGTGACTCAGAGAATATAGCAATACCTCCCCGGCAACGACGCCAGAGAAATGCTGACTGGAACTCTCTGGCAATAGCTAGACGAATGCTGATGACAACAAACCTTCCCCTGCAACGGCACCCGAAGAATGCTGCTAGCACTCCCCGGCAACGAAACTAGAAGAATGTTGTTGATGGCCCACCAGCGCGTGGGTTCGCAGCAGTTTTCAAGGGTAGAGTATTCGACCCAAATTTGTTGATTCGCCAAACAGGAGGTGAGAGAATACTCTCAAGTATTACCAGCTAAATATGTCAGATTCAACCACACCTGAAAGATTAGTATCTGCAAGCAAATTAGTAACAGCAAAGTAGCGAGTAACGGCAGTGGCAAGGAACAGCAGTAGCAAGTAGCAACAGTAGCAAGCGACAGTAGTAGCAACAGTAGCAGCAGAGCAAGACAAGTAACATCAGCAGCAACAGGACAAGTAACATCAGTAGCAACAGTAGTAATAGCAGCAGGGCAAGACAAGTAACAGCAGCAGCAACACGACAAGTAACAGTAGTAGCAACAGTAGTAACAGCAGCACAGCAAGACAAGTAACAGCGGTAGCAACAGTAGGACAAACTCGTAGGCAATGGGTCGGTGATTTGTTTGGATGATATTCATCATGCAACAGTTATAACATGAAGAGATATGTGTCTAGCTCCTGTTCGTCAATGTGATGTCGGCATGCATTCCGTGTGTCGTCATACGTGCTTAGGGAAAAGAACTTGTATGACATCTATTGTCCATCCCTCCCGTGGCAGCGGGGTCCAAAAGGAAACTACGGGATATTAAGGTTCTCCTTTTAATAAAGAACTGGACCAACGTATTAGAACTTGGTGAACACATGAACTCCTCAAACTATGGTCATCAACGGGAGTGGTTCCGGTTATTGTCACTCCAGGGTTGCCGGATCATAACACATAGTAGGTAACTACAACTTGCAAGATCGGATCTAAAACACACATATATTGGTGACAACATAATAATTTTAGATCTGAAATCATGGCACTCGGGCCCTAGTGACAAGCATTAAGCATGGCACAGTAGTAGCAACATCAATATCAGAACATAGTGGATACTAGGGATCAATCCCCATCAAAACTAACTCGATTACATGATAGATCTCATCCTACTCATCACCGCCCAGCGAGCCTACAAATAGATTACTCATGAACGACGAAGAGCTTCATGGAATTGGATAGGGAAGAAGGTGGATGATGACGATGGTGACGATTTCCCCTCTCCGGAGCCCAAGACGGACTCCAAATCTGCCCTCAGATGAAGAACAGGTGGTGGCGGCGGCTCCATATCGCAAATGCGATGAAAACTTCTCCTTTTTATTTTTTCTGGGACGAAAGTGAACTTATAGACCTGAGGTTGGGGGCGGCAGAGCCGTGTAGGCCCCACAAGCCTGCCCACCGCCACCAGGGGTGTGGTGGCGGAGCCAGGGCTTGTGGCCCACTGGCCCACCCCCTCAGGTGGAACTTGGCGGAGATATTTTTCTTATTTTCCAAAACTGCTCCATGACATCATTTTTGGTTCTCCTAACATCCATTTATGCAAGAAGTTTGCGGCCTCCATGACCAAGACCTTTGAGATGTCACTGAACACGGACTTGAAGTTCTTTCTTGGTTTTCAAATACAACAATTTCAAGAAGGGATTTTCTTGTCTCAAACTAAGTACCTCAAGGACATTCTTGAAAAATTTGATATGACAAATGCTAAACCAATGAAGACACCCATGGCCACCGATGTAGTTCTAAATGAAGACACAAACGGTATTCCTTTTGACCCATCTACTTACCGCTCCATGATTGGTTCGCTACTTTATCTTTGCGCATCTAGACCGGACATCATGTTAAGTGTAGGCATATGTGCTAGGTTTCAAGCTTCCCCTAGGGAAAGCCATCACACGGCGGTTAAGCATATTCTTAGATACCTTGTTCACACCCCAAAGTTAGGCTTATGGTATCCTAAGGATGCTAAGTTTAATCTTATTGGGTATTCCGATGCGGATTGGGCCGGTGATAAAGTGGGACGGAAATCCACTTCCGGTGCATGTCAGTTTCTTGGATGCTCCTTGGTAAGTTGGTCCTCGAAAAAGCAGAACTGTGTTTCTCTCTCCACGGCCGAGGCCGAATATATTGCAGCCGCAAGCTGTGCAACCCAACTGCTATGGATGAGGCAAACACTAAAGGATTATGGTATCACGTATCGACACGTTCCTCTTCTCTGTGATAATGAAAGTGCCATAAAGATCTCCGAGAACCCCATTGATCACCCTCGCACAAAACATATTGATATTAGGTATCATTTCTTGAGAGACCATGTGCAAAAGGGTGACATTGATATTACCCATGTGGGTACCGACATGCAGTTAGCCGACATTTTCACCAAGCCACTTAGCGTAGCTAGGTTCTGTCAACTTAGGCGTGAACTTGGTATCTTGGAGCTTGACAACATATCTTGAGACCTTCCACGCATACACACACTCACATTATGTTTGTGCCTTGATGTGGGCATGCATTTAGGGGGAGTGAGTCTTAATTTTCTGTTTTTGTAAGCTTATAAAGTACGCATAAATCAATTTCTATCTCCAAGTAGTATATGTTATGCTTGTAGGCAACTATGTTCGTACTTTTTTGTGAGAAACCATGCAAGTCATCATCTAATCATCAAACAAAATCCAGCATCAGCCTCTGCCTCCTCCTCTTTCTCGGACGTCCGACATGTCTCGGACGTCCGGCGGGAAATCTCCTTCCGGTCATCCGACCAGTGTCGGTAGTCCGACGCCACAATCACCTCCGGACATCCGACGCCTGTCGGACGTCCGACACCTCGGGCCTATAAATAGCTGGGCTTGGGGCTGGGCTGTTGCCCTAACCCTCAGCGCCCCTTTTCCTCCCTACCGCCGCCGCCGCCAGCTCGAGGAGCCCTCGCCTGCGCCGCCAGACCTGAGATCGGGTGGATCTCCTCCGCGGATCCTCCTCTTCTTCCTCCTCTTCCTTCGCGGGATCCGTCTACAGGTTGCTCCTCTGTTCCTTTCGCGTTTTTTTTGGTTCTCTCTCTCTCCCATGAATCTCCATGTTCGTTCCTTATTTGGGATTTTCATCCGCGTAGGATATTGTGCTCCATGAACAAGACCAAGCACGCCACTCGGAAGAACGTGGCTGGCTCATCATCTCGCGCACCTCCTAGCACGGGGTCGGACTCGGATGAGCCACGTCGTCCCTTCAAACGGACTGCCCGGCGTTCTCCGGCCCGACGTTCTCCATCTCCACAACTCCCCTCCTCGTCTGATGGTGATGACCCCGACTTCGAGGAGGAGCTTGCCGCCGAGGACCTTGCTGACCAGCATGCCGATCGGAGGTCCAAGCCAAAGCCCGGGACTCGCAGGGCGTCCTCCATGCCACCACCTCCTCCTCCCAGCTCGCGGGTGAAGCTCGTCGCATCTCACTAGAACCCCGTGCTACCTTAGGTCGTGCAATCACAAACTTCACCACACTTGCCAAGTCGTCATACCTCACTTTCCGCCGCGACATTGATCAATACGCTGTTGTACGTGACTCTACGGACTCACGTTTCCGCACACACGTCCAGGCAGACATTTTTACTACAGTCATAGTTCCTAAGGGTCTGTCTGTTCATCTCTACATAGATGTTGAGCATATTCGCATGCACCTGGCGAAATACCCGTGTGCCATTGAGCTTACTGAGGCATCGGGGCTTGCCGCCCCGTTTGCTTTTCATCGCAGTTTTAATGCTGCTGCCATTCACCAGTTCTATGCCACGTGCTACTTTGCTCCAAACCACACTGTCAGCTGGATCACCTCTGACGTTCGCTTCACAGCTACTTATGATACATTTGTTGCCGCACTTGGTTTCGCCAACTCTGGCTTCAAAATACATAGGGATGATCCTAACCATGCGCCTAAGTCCATTGAGGCGTGTGGGTATCTTCTCAAACCACTAAGTGAGCTTGATGCAGATGAACGCATGAAGGACCTTAACCAGGTATCCATCTGGCGCTCACCTTACTTCATCATTTTTCAGTGTCTCATCCACACCATCTATCCCAAGATGGGTGATAAGGGTTCTTGCAGTGGCTATTGTATTGACATCATGCCTCACTTGTTCGAGCACCCCAAGGGCAAAATTAATGTGCCTCATTTTCTATGGCATGAGATTCGGCTTGCTAGCTTTCAGTACAAGCGAGCCTTTCCTCATGCCCCCTTCATCCAGGCTCTTATTAATCATGTTGCTGATTTCTCTGTGGTTGTCACTCACACACATCGCAAGTGGGTAATTCCCGCTCACATGGAGGATAACTATGCTCCTAAGAAAACCCCCTCATCCTCCACATCCACTCGCCGCACTGCTGCCCGGTCAGCCACCCCCTCATCTAGCTCCGCTCCTCTCGGTCGCATTGCCAAATTCCTTGGCAAGGCACATTGTGCTATGATGAAGGCCGTCTCTTTCCAGTGTGGTCAAACCCATGATGTGGTTTCTCGCTTAGTCTCCTCCAAGAATGCCCTCAAGGCTCGTCTGAGAGCCTCGGGCGCTCTTGATGTGAGTGATGATGAGGCCCCTCCTGCTGCTCCTCCTACTGATTTTGGCTTCCCATCTGGTCCTGAGTGGGCTGATTTCCTTGACGAGGCTGGTGGCAGTGGCTTGCCTGATGATGTTGATGAGCTCTGAGCGTGGTTGGTGCTGTTGGTGCCTCCCTTTTTGGTACTTGGTGCCAAAGGGGGAGTAATTTATCGTAGTTTTTAGTCTTTGGAGATTTAATGTAATGGATAAACTCATGTATGGATACTTATGAATGATTGTGATTGCTATGGATTGCTATGATATCATCATAGACTATTATGTTTTGCTCCACTACTTCTATCATGATCTATTGTCTTTCTATGATGATCTATTATCTTTACATGTTGATCCATTATATGTTCGATAAACACATTAAAGGGGAGCTTCGATATTTTATCATGCATATACTAAGGGGGAGCTCCGTACTAAATATCTCCTAGACTATAATGTATGTTAAATCTTTTTGAGACCTATGTATATGTTGTCATCAACTACCAAAAAGGGGGAGATTGAAAGTGCATGCTATGCCCCTAATCGTCTTTTGGTGTTAATGACAACACATACATAGGAAACTAATCCTATTTGTTGAGTGTATCTCAGGATGGCAAGTACTTTAGTAGATTGAGAATTATGTGCCAAAGGTTGTCTGAGAAGATTGGGATTTATATTTCGAGAAGGCTCGGGATTAAGAAAAGATGATGTAGACTATTGTTTTGAGTTTACTGATATTGAGTATAGGGATCCCGCACTATTAAGAGGGGATCACAGGTTTTGCGATGAACTTGCTCGTACCGCATCTTCACTGTCATACCCAATACCACATATTCTCCACTCTGTTCTTATCTCAAAACAGGTCTATTGCCTCGGACATCCCGCTCCCTCCGGACGTCCGAGGGTCATAGTTTGCATAATCAGCATACCACGGTGCACTACATGAAGCATTGATGACATTCAATTGCTCATCGGGAAAGCTATCATCAATAGGTTGTGGGTCATCAAGAACGTTATCCAACCTAGACAAGTTATCTGCTACGGGGTTATCAGCACCCTTCCTGTCGACAACGTGCAAATCAAATTCTTGTAGAAAGAGAACCCATCTAATAGGTCTAGGTTTAGCGTCCTTCTTCTCCATGAGGTACTTAATAGCAGCATGATCAGTGTGAATAGTGACTTTGGAATCAACTATGTAAGATCTGAACTTTTCACATGCAAACACGACTGCTAAAAATTCCTTTTCCGTAGTGGCATAGTTTCTCTGGGCACTGTCTAGAGTTTTACTAGCGTAGTGAATAACAATCAACTTCTTATCAACTCTTTGCCCTAGAACAGCACCAACAGCATAATCACTAGCGTCACACATGATCTCAAAAGGTAGGTTCCAATCAGGTGGTTGAACAATAGGTGCAGTTACCAAAGCCCTCTTAAGTATTTCGAAGGCTTCCTCACAATCATCGTCAAAAATAAAAGGAATATCCTTTTGCAAGAGATTTGTAATAGGCCTAGAAATCTTAGAGAAGTCTTTAATGAACCTTGTATTGAAACCAGCATGACCAAGGAAACTTCTTATCCCTTTGATATCTGTGGGGTATGGCATTTTCTCGATTGCATCAACCTTAGCCTTATCGACTTCAATACCTCTTTCAGAAATTTTATGTCCTAAGACGATGTCGTCATTAACCATAAAGTGGCACTTCTCCCAATTCAAGACAAGATTGGTGTCTTTACATCTCTGCAAGACTCGATCAAGGTTGCTGAGGCAATCATCAAAGGAAGACCCGTAAACGGAAAAGTCATCCATGAAAACCTCAACAATCTTTTCACAAAAGTCACAGAATATAGCCATCATACATCTTTGAAAGGTGGCAGGTGCATTACATAAGCCAAAAGGCATAAGTCTATAAGCAAAGGTACCGAAAGGGCAGGTGAAAGTGGTTTTCTCCTGATTAGATTGTGCAACTGGTATTTGGGAGAAACCAGAATAACCATCTAGAAAGCAGAAGTGTGTGTGTTTGGATAGTCTTTCTAGCATTTGGTCGATAAAAGGCAAAGGGTAATGATCTTTCCTAGTAGCCTTATTGAAAGTGCATGCTATGCCCCTAATCTTTATTTTTAGATAGAAAAGAATTCGAACCAATGAATTCATTCCAGAGAAGCATTCCTGTAAGTTTAGTGCTCCTCCCCAGCACCAGTATCCCATCGATTGGATACCGTGAGAGCACTCTGCACTGATTGGGACTTTTGGTGTTAATGACAACACATACATAGGAAACTAATCCTATTTGTTGAGTGTATCTCAGGATGGCAAGTACTTTAGTAGATTGAGAATTATGTGCCAAAGGTTGTTTGAGAAGATTGGGATTTATATTTCGAGAAGGCTCGGGATTAAGAAAAGATGATGTAGACTATTGTTTTGAGTTTACTGATATTGAGTATAGGGATCCCGCACTATTAAGAGGGGATCACAGGTTTTGTGATGAACTTGCTCGTACCACATCTTCACTGTCATACTCAATACCACATATTCTCCACTCTGTTCTTATCTCAAAACAGGTCTATTGCCTCGGACATCCGGCTCCCTCCGGACGTCCGAGGGCCGGACGACTGGCAGGCTTCGGAAATCCGTGGCCCTTCACCAGAAGTTTGTGAGTCATATAACTTGGAAATGCGGCTCCCTCCGGACATCCGAGGGCCGGACGACCGGCAGGCTTCGAAAATCCGTAGCCCTTCACCAGAAGTTTGTGAGTCATATAACTCGGAAATCCGGCTCCCTCCGGACATCCGAGGGCCGGACGTCCAACCAGCCCCGGAAATCCGGAGCCCTGCACTAGAAGAACATGAGCTCTATAACTCGGATTTCCGGCTCTCTCCGGACGTCCGAGGGCCGGGCGTCCGTTCCCCTTCGGAAATCCGGAACCTCCCACCAGTAGAAGTTGAGTCGAATAACTCGGATTTCCGGTCCTCTCCGGACGTCCGGTCGCTGTTCAATTCACAGTATTTTCAGTCATATCCACAGGCCTAGGACGACCGACCCGTGTCAGACGTCCGACCCCTCGCGGACTCCCGGACTTCCGACAACTGTCGGACGTCCGGACCCTGTGTGACTTAAAGTGTCCCCAACGGCTGTTTTTCACTCCCCACTATATATACTGTTCTCCCACCTCGTGAAATAGTGTTCAACACAGCTAGAATACATCCAAGAACACCTTTCCTCTCACTCACTCTTGTCTACACCAAAATCCTAGATCCCAAGAGAATCTGTGAGTCCCATTGAGTGTTGTACCAATCAAAAGATAGATCGTCTCCCTCTCCTCCTTCCCACCAAAGTGATTTGTGATTTGAGCAAGTTTTGAGCAATCCCCGTGATCTTGTTACTCTTGGAGGTTGGAGACTCCTAGCGGTAGGAGTCTTCGGAGAGGAATCAAACCATTGTGATTTCCCCCGGAAAGTTTGTGAAGGTTTGGAAGCCACCTCAAGGCTTACCACTAGTGGTTGAGAAACGCCTTCGTGGAGTTATCTCAGAGGGAGAATAGGGTGAGCCTTCGTGGCGTTGGTGTGCCTTCGTGGTAACATCTGCCCCTCTAACGGTGACGTAGCTTCCCTCCAAGGAAGTGAACATCGGGATACATCCTTGTCTCTCTTGGAGTTTCGGTTATTCCTAACCCTAACTCTCTACTTGTGTTAATCCTTATTACGTACTTGTATTTGATTATTGTTTACTGCTTGTCTTACTTCACTCTAAATAGCTTACTCCTTGTCGTAGCAATTATTAGGCCTACACTCATATTCCGCACTTTTGCCTAAAATTGCTAAGTAATTATTAAAATTTGGATGTGTACCTATTCACCCCCCTCTAGGTCCATCTCGATCCTTTTCAATTGGTATCAGAGCCTCGTGCTCTATTCTTGTGGCTTAACCGCCCTAGAGCGAGATGGACGGGGTTCCAGCTATGATAGCTCCAGTGCAGAGGGACGGGACTTCCTCGGAAGTCAAGTCTTTCACCTCAGAGGACCTGGAACGGGCCCTTACCAAGCAAAAGAGGAGCATGATGCTTCTCTTGAGGCCTTGGTACAAATGATACTAGCATCACTAACCACGGGGACAACCACGTCCCCGAGGGCCTCAGGGCCACATGTGCACGGTACTTCATTTGGCCAACAACCTCCGGAAAGGAACCAAACCAGTGTTCCATGGCTTTATGCTAGATCTCAAGTTAAGAAACCTAAGTAAAATCCTGGAGGAAAACCTCCCTTGCTTGATGACAATTCCGATTTTGCTTCGTGGAGAGTTGGTATGCAGGATCATCTTAGGTACGCCAATGATGAGATGTTGGACATCCTCGAGCATGGGTACAATCCTGTAGATCCAAGGTGCCTCACTCCCAGAGAAACTTATGACAAGCATCTCAATGACACTGCGATCATGTGCATAAGAAAAGGAATGAATGACAAGCAACGAAGACCTTACATTCACATCACAAGTGCCAAGGAACTGTGGGATAGCATTATAAGGACCAAGACCGGTACCTCGACTCTTCGGCTTGCTCAGTATGAAATTGCCAAGGGGCAATTACAGAATTTCTGTATGGAAAAGGGTGAATCTCCCAAGCAACTACTAGAACGGCTCATGACTCTCGCCGCAAACATTGAGTCATGTGACTGTGACAAGACGCAAGATGGTTTCAATCTGACCAAGAGATTTCTTGTGGACAAGTTACTTCATGCTCTTGCTCCGTATCACTATCAAATGGTATGGGACATGAGGCAGCACCATGGGTTCAAAGAAATGACTCCAGATGACATCATATCCACTTTCCAACTATTTTAAGAGTCAAAGGAAAATGCAACAAAGCACCTTGCCATGCATGGCACTTCAACATCAAAGATCAATCTTGCTTTGAAAGCCAAGCATGAATGTGATGAAGAAGAAAGTGAAGAAGAAGAGGGTGATGATGACTGCGAAGATGGTGATGATGTTGACTCTGATGAAAGCCCATCTTATGAGGACATTGCTCTCTTTGTAAAGAAGTTCAGTGCAGGAAAGTTCAAGGGAAGATTCCCAAAGAAGAAGGTAAGGAAATGCTATAATTGTGAGGAAACCAACCACTTCTCAAATGACTGCCCTTATGAGAAGAGAGAAGAAAAACCAAGGTTTCCAAAGACCTTTGTAATGAAGAAGTTGCCAAACCCTATGGACTCCAAGTTCAAGAGGACAGATGGAAGAGCAATGGTTGCACAAGAAGAATCAGATCCAGAAGATGTTGGTGGAGTTGCCGGAGTAGCTCAGGATACACAAAACACCTTGAGGCTAGTCAACAAAAGTGGTGATGTTGTTCACTACAACTATATGAAGGACTACAAGGGCAACGCTCACAAGTGTTTGATGGCAAAGACTGCCATGGGAGATGAGGAAGACCAAAGCTCCCATGATAAGGTTAAGGTAACTCCACGGTTAAACTTTTCAGTCTAGCTTCTACTCCATCTGATGAGTATCTTGATGCGGAAGATCACTATGAGGATAATGACTTAGATCATCCCATGTTTGCTAAAATAAAAAAAATTATGTGCTCTCTTAAAGGAAAGAAGCTCACTATGTTTCGCATACTTATGGAAATGGTGAGTAAGCACACCAATACCATCAAGGAACTCGAAACCCTCGTCACTGAGGAGAAGGAAAGAAATGAAATCCTTGAGCAGAAAGTCCTGTATGAGGAAGCACAAAATGATGCACTATCCTCAAAAGTAGGTGAAAACCTTGATAAACATGCTAATGATCTTGCCTCCTTGAAAAAGGATGAATCTGTGTGCAAAGAATTACTAAATGATAAAAACCGACTTGTGAACTCTCATGGTTCCCTTTCTAAGGACTGTGAGCGTCTATCCTTGTCTCACTAAGACAAGGAAGAGAAACTCACTGTTCTTACAAAGAGCTTTGAGGCACTTAAGGTTACTTATCTTGACACTCTAGCTAAGGCCTACTCCTCACCTATCATTGATGTTGATACCTGCACTACTAACTCTAGTAGTGAACTGACATCTATCCTTGAGGAAAACTGTTCGTTAAAGGCACAGTTAGACAGAGGTCTCATGACATGTGCACAAGGACAAAAGACTCTCAATGAGATCTTAAGTCGACACAATGGAGGCTTCGCCAAGGAAGGGCTTGGGTTCAACCCAAGCACTGCCAAGAAAAGTGCATGTCCCCTCAAGTGTGCCACTCCGCTTAAAGAAATATTTGTACGAGAGGGACACAAGGAGAAAGGTAAGGTTGTGAGTGGATCGGCCACTAGGGGTTCGCCTACTCACAACAAGACAACCGAATTCATTCCTCCATCCTATATACTACGCAAATCAAAGGAAGGAGAGGTCTATGCTAAATTCGTTGGTCCCTGTAATGCATTCCGATTCTATGCTATTTGGGTCCCTAAGACTCTTGTAACTAATGTGAAAGGCACCATGACAAAATGGGTACCTCAAACCAAGTCTTAATACGTTACAGGCTGTTTTCTCCAGAGGAGCCAAATGGGAGATCGACAGTGGATGCACCAATCATATGACCGGATATAGTAACTTGCTCTATGACTTCATGCAAGCCATTCGACCATACATGAGCATTGTATTTGGTGGAGGGTCGAAAGGGCAGGTAATTGGGTTGGGCAAGGTGGCAATCACTAATGACATGTCTATTGCAAATGTCATGCTTGTCCAATCTCTTCAATATCATTTACTTTCAGTTCGCCAATTGGCTTCCGTCGGTTATGACACATTATTTGGACTAACGGATGTGAAAGTCTTTAAGAGAGACACTCTCGAAGTGGCCTTTGTTGGAGATTTGGATGGCAACTTTACACGGTTGATTTCTCGAAAGAGAGCACCTTCCATACAACTTGTCTAATGGCCAAGGCCGACATGGGATGGCTGTGCAATTGCCGGCTCGCCCATGTTGGCATGCAAAATCTTCAAAATCTCTTAAACGGCAATCACATCCTTGGACTAACAAATGTACCTTTTAAGAAAGATCATGTGTGCAGTGCATGCATAGCTGGGAAACAACATCAATCAAAACATCCACCCAAGAACATTGTATCCACTTCGAGGCCGTTAGAGCTCCTTCATGTGGATCTGTTTGGGCCTCCTTCATGGGCAAGTCTTGGAGGGAAAAAGTATGGCCTAGTCATTGTTGATGATTACTCAAGATGTACATGGGTGTTCTTTCTCAAGTCCAAGGACGAGACGAAGATCACCTTCATTGATTTTGCCAAACAAGCCCAGCGGAAGTTTGACAAGGACATCAAGGCAGTAAGAAGTGATAATGGCTCTGAGTTCAAGAACTACACCCTAGAAGAATTTTTTAGTGATGAGGGAATTGAACATCAGTACTCCGCACCTTACACCCCTCAACAAAATGGTGTGGCAGAGAGGAAGAACCAGACACTTGTGGAAATGGCAAGGTCCATGTTAGACGAATACAAGTCACCACATAGTTTTTGGGCTGAGGCCGTCAACACAGCATGTCATGCATCAAACCGGCTCTTCCTTCGATCAATATTGGAGAAGACTCCATATGAGCTCCTAACTGGGAACAAGCCCAATGTTAAGTACTTTCGTGTGTTTGGATGCAAGTGTTTCATCCTCAACAAACGGGAACGGTTAGGAAAATTTCAATCCAAAACAACTGAAGGGATTTTTGTTGGCAATGGGTCAAACTCTCACGCCTACAGAGTCTACAAAAAATCCACTGGATGTGTTATAGAAACATGTGACGTGACGTTTGATGAATTTAACCGCTCCCATGGGGAGCAAGTTGATCTAAATGATGCAGGTGAAGAAGACTCCCCACAAGATATCTTAACATGGGTGTAGGTGCACTTCTTCCCTTGGAACAAAGACCTCATGATGATGATGAAGATGATGAGAGTATTTCTCATCCTCAAGACAGTTCACTGCCTGTACCTCCACAAGATACTAGCACACACATCATGCCAGTTGTTGAGGATCAAGTGGGAGAACATGTCTCCCACCCTGATCACACTCAAGAACAAGTTGATCTTCAAGAGGTAGACCAAAGTATGGGTATGTTTGATGATGAACCTCAACAAGTGCAACGCGAAGAGGAATATCTTCCTCCGCACATAAATGATCCATATGTTGAGGACGTTGATGATGGAAACGAGGTCGAACCTCGTGAAACCTTGACCTCCATCATGCCACGTGTGGCCGGTCGTGTTGATATTGATCAAATCCTCACCGACATGTCGGAAGGTAGAGTGACTCGTAAACAATTAACAAACTTTTGTGCTCACTTCTCGTTTGTCTCTAGTACTGTGCCACACAGGGTTCATGATGCATTGTGCGACAATGACTGGCTCCTTGCTATGCAAGAGGAGGTAAACAGTTTTACCCGCAACAAAGTATGGTCATTGGTAGAACGACCAACTAAGGAACATAATGTCATTGGAACTAAATGGATTTTCAAGAACAAGGAAGATGAGAATGGGACTGTCCTATGCAACAAGGCAAGGTTAGTAGCACAGGGGTACTCCCAAGTTGAAGGTTTGGACTTTGGTCAAACTTTCGCCCCTGTTGTTCGTCTTGAGTCCATTCGCATTTTATTGGCCTATGCTGCTTTCAATGGTTTTAGTTTGCATCAAATGGATGTGAAAAGTGCTTTTCTTAACGATCCTCTACAAGAAGAGGTATATGTATCACAACCACCTGGGTTTGTTGACCCTCACCACAAAGACCATGTATATAAACTTCACAAGGCTCTGTATGGCCTCAAACAAGCACCCCGTGCTTGGTACGATCATCTTAAGAAGTTCCTACTCGATGATGGCTTTGTGGTGGGGGTGATCGATCCCACTCTTTTTACTAAGAGGGAAAATGGTGATTTGATCATTTGCCAAATCTATGTAGATGACATCATTTTTGGTTCTCCTAACATCCATTTATGCAAGAAGTTTGCGGCCTCCATGACCAAGACCTTTGAGATGTCACTCAACACGGACTTGAAGTTCTTTCTTGGTTTTCAAATACAACAATTTCAAGAAGGGATTTTCTTGTCTCAAACTAAGTACCTCAAGGACATTCTTGAAAAATTTGATATGACAAATGCTAAACCAATGAAGACACCCATGGCCACCGATGTAGTTCTAAATGAAGACACAAACGGTATTCCTTTTGACCCATCTACTTACCGCTCCATGATTGGTTCGCTACTTTATCTTTGCGCATCTAGACCGGACATCATGTTAAGTGTAGGCATATGTGCTAGGTTTCAAGCTTCCCCTAGGGAAAGCCATCACACGGCGGTTAAGCATATTCTTAGATACCTTGTTCACACCCCAAAGTTAGGCTTATGGTATCCTAAGGATGCTAAGTTTAATCTTATTGGGTATTCCGATGCGGATTGGGCCGGTGATAAAGTGGGACGGAAATCCACTTCCGGTGCATGTCAGTTTCTTGGATGCTCCTTGGTAAGTTGGTCCTCGAAAAAGCAGAACTGTGTTTCTCTCTCCACGGCCGAGGCCGAATATATTGCAGCCGCAAGCTGTGCAACCCAACTGCTATGGATGAGGCAAACACTAAAGGATTATGGTATCACGTATCGACACGTTCCTCTTCTCTGTGATAATGAAAGTGCCATAAAGATCTCCGAGAACCCCATTGATCACCCTCGCACAAAACATATTGATATTAGGTATCATTTCTTGAGAGACCATGTGCAAAAGGGTGACATTGATATTACCCATGTGGGTACCGACATGCAGTTAGCCGACATTTTCACCAAGCCACTTAGCGTAGCTAGGTTCTGTCAACTTAGGCATGAACTTGGTATCTTGGAGCTTGACAACATATCTTGAGACCTTCCACGCATACACACACTCACATTATGTTTGTGCCTTGATGTGGGCATGCATTTAGGGGGAGTGAGTCTTAATTTTCTGTTTTTGTAAGCTTATAAAGTACGCATAAATCAATTTCTATCTCCAAGTAGTATATGTTATGCTTGTAGGCAACTATGTTCGTACTTTTTTGTGAGAAACCATGCAAGTCATCATCTAATCATCAAACAAAATCCAGCATCAGCCTCTGCCTCCTCCTCTTTCTCGGACGTCCGACATGTCTCGGACGTCCGGCGGGAAATCTCCTTCCGGTCATCCGACCAGTGTCGGTAGTCCGACGCCACAATCACCTCCGGACATCCGACGCCTGTCGGACGTCCGACACCTCGGGCCTATAAATAGCTGGGCTTGGGGCTGGGCTGTTGCCCTAACCCTCAGCGCCCCTTTTCCTCCCTACCGCCGCCGCCGCCAGCTCGAGGAGCCCTCGCCTGCGCCGCCAGACCTGAGATCGGGTGGATCTCCTCCGCGGATCCTCCTCTTCTTCCTCCTCTTCCTTCGCGGGATCCGTCTACAGGTTGCTCCTCTGTTCCTTTCGCGTTTTTTTTGGTTCTCTCTCTCTCCCATGAATCTCCATGTTCGTTCCTTATTTGGGATTTTCATCCGCGTAGGATATTGTGCTCCATGAACAAGACCAAGCACGCCACTCGGAAGAACGTGGCTGGCTCATCATCTCGCGCACCTCCTAGCACGGGGTCGGACTCGGATGAGCCACGTCGTCCCTTCAAACGGACTGCCCGGCGTTCTCCGGCCCGACGTTCTCCATCTCCACAACTCCCCTCCTCGTCTGATGGTGATGACCCCGACTTCGAGGAGGAGCTTGCCGCCGAGGACCTTGCTGACCAGCATGCCGATCGGAGGTCCAAGCCAAAGCCCGGGACTCGCAGGGCGTCCTCCATGCCACCACCTCCTCCTCCCAGCTCGCGGGTGAAGCTCGTCGCATCTCACTAGAACCCCGTGCTACCTTAGGTCGTGCAATCACAAACTTCACCACACTTGCCAAGTCGTCATACCTCACTTTCCGCCGCGACATTGATCAATACGCTGTTGTACGTGACTCTACGGACTCACGTTTCCGCACACACGTCCAGGCGGACATTTTTACTACAGTCATAGTTCCTAAGGGTCTGTCTGTTCATCTCTACATAGATGTTGAGCATATTCGCATGCACCTGGCGAAATACCCGTGTGCCATTGAGCTTACTGAGGCATCGGGGCTTGCCGCCCCGTTTCCTTTTCATCGCAGTTTTAATGCTGCTGCCATTCACCAGTTCTATGCCACGTGCTACTTTGCTCCAAACCACACTGTCAGCTGGATCACCTCTGACGTTCGCTTCACAGCTACTTATGATACATTTGTTGCCGCACTTGGTTTCGCCAACTCTGGCTTCAAAATACATAGGGATGATCCTAACCATGCGCCTAAGTCCATTGAGGCGTGTGGGTATCTTCTCAAACCACTAAGTGAGCTTGATGCAGATGAACGCATGAAGGACCTTAACCAGGTATCCATCTGGCGCTCACCTTACTTCATCATTTTTCAGTGTCTCATCCACACCATCTATCCCAAGATGGGTGATAAGGGTTCTTGCAGTGGCTATTGTATTGACATCATGCCTCACTTGTTCGAGCACCCCAAGGGCAAAATTAATGTGCCTCATTTTCTATGGCATGAGATTCGGCTTGCTAGCTTTCAGTACAAGCGAGCCTTTCCTCATGCCCCCTTCATCCAGGCTCTTATTAATCATGTTGCTGATTTCTCTGTGGTTGTCACTCACACACATCGCAAGTGGGTAATTCCCGCTCACATGGAGGATAACTATGCTCCTAAGAAAACCCCCTCATCCTCCACATCCACTCGCCGCACTGCTGCCCGGTCAGCCACCCCCTCATCTAGCTCCGCTCCTCTCGGTCGCATTGCCAAATTCCTTGGCAAGGCACATTGTGCTATGATGAAGGCCGTCTCTTTCCAGTGTGGTCAAACCCATGATGTGGTTTCTCGCTTAGTCTCCTCCAAGAATGCCCTCAAGGCTCGTCTGAGAGCCTCGGGCGCTCTTGATGTGAGTGATGATGAGGCCCCTCCTGCTGCTCCTCCTACTGATTTTGGCTTCCCATCTGGTCCTGAGTGGGCTGATTTCCTTGACGAGGCTGGTGGCAGTGGCTTGCCTGATGATGTTGATGAGCTCTGAGCGTGGTTGGTGCTGTTGGTGCCTCCCTTTTTGGTACTTGGTGCCAAAGTGGGAGTAATTTATCGTAGTTTTTAGTCTTTGGAGATTTAATGTAATGGATAAACTCATGTATGGATACTTATGAATGATTGTGATTGCTATGGATTGCTATGATATCATCATAGACTATTATGTTTTGCTCCACTACTTCTATCATGATCTATTGTCTTTCTATGATGATCTATTATCTTTACATGTTGATCCATTATATGTTCGATAAACACATTAAAGGGGAGCTTCGATATTTTATCATGCATATACTAAGGGGGAGCTCCGTACTAAATATCTCCTAGACTATAATGTATGTTAAATCTTTTTGAGACCTATGTATATGTTGTCATCAACTACCAAAAAGGGGGAGATTGAAAGTGCATGCTATGCCCCTAATCGTCTTTTGGTGTTAATGACAACACATACATAGGAAACTAATCCTATTTGTTGAGTGTATCTCAGGATGGCAAGTACTTTAGTAGATTGAGAATTATGTGCCAAAGGTTGTCTGAGAAGATTGGGATTTATATTTCGAGAAGGCTCGGGATTAAGAAAAGATGATGTAGACTATTGTTTTGAGTTTACTGATATTGAGTATAGGGATCCCGCACTATTAAGAGGGGATCACAGGTTTTGCGATGAACTTGCTCGTACCGCATCTTCACTGTCATACCCAATACCACATATTCTCCACTCTGTTCTTATCTCAAAACAGGTCTATTGCCTCGGACATCCCGCTCCCTCCGGACGTCCGAGGGTCATAGTTTGCATAATCAGCATACCACGGTGCACTACATGAAGCATTGATGACATTCAATTGCTCATCGGGAAAGCTATCATCAATAGGTTGTGGGTCATCAAGAACGTTATCCAACCTAGACAAGTTATCTGCTACGGGGTTATCAGCACCCTTCCTGTCGACAACGTGCAAATCAAATTCTTGTAGAAAGAGAACCCATCTAATAGGTCTAGGTTTAGCGTCCTTCTTCTCCATGAGGTACTTAATAGCAGCATGATCAGTGTGAATAGTGACTTTGGAATCAACTATGTAAGATCTGAACTTTTCACATGCAAACACGACTGCTAAAAATTCCTTTTCCGTAGTGGCATAGTTTCTCTGGGCACTGTCTAGAGTTTTACTAGCGTAGTGAATAACAATCAACTTCTTATCAACTCTTTGCCCTAGAACAGCACCAACAGCATAATCACTAGCGTCACACATGATCTCAAAAGGTAGGTTCCAATCAGGTGGTTGAACAATAGGTGCAGTTACCAAAGCCCTCTTAAGTATTTCGAAGGCTTCCTCACAATCATCGTCAAAAATAAAAGGAATATCCTTTTGCAAGAGATTTGTAATAGGCCTAGAAATCTTAGAGAAGTCTTTAATGAACCTTGTATTGAAACCAGCATGACCAAGGAAACTTCTTATCCCTTTGATATCTGTGGGGTATGGCATTTTCTCGATTGCATCAACCTTAGCCTTATCGACTTCAATACCTCTTTCAGAAATTTTATGTCCTAAGACGATGTCGTCATTAACCATAAAGTGGCACTTCTCCCAATTCAAGACAAGATTGGTGTCTTTACATCTCTGCAAGACTCGATCAAGGTTGCTGAGGCAATCATCAAAGGAAGACCCGTAAACGGAAAAGTCATCCATGAAAACCTCAACAATCTTTTCACAAAAGTCATAGAATATAGCCATCATACATCTTTGAAAGGTGGCAGGTGCATTACATAAGCCAAAAGGCATAAGTCTATAAGCAAAGGTACCGAAAGGGCAGGTGAAAGTGGTTTTCTCCTGATTAGATTGTGCAACTGGTATTTGGGAGAAACCAGAATAACCATCTAGAAAGCAGAAGTGTGTGTGTTTGGATAGTCTTTCTAGCATTTGGTCGATAAAAGGCAAAGGGTAATGATCTTTCCTAGTAGCCTTATTGAAAGTGCATGCTATGCCCCTAATCTTTATTTTTAGATAGAAAAGAATTCGAACCAATGAATTCATTCCAGAGAAGCATTCCTGTAAGTTTAGTGCTCCTCCCCAGCACCAGTATCCCATTGATTGTATACCCTGAGAGCACTCTGCACTGATTGGGACTTTTGGTGTTAATGACAACACATACATAGGAAACTAATCCTATTTGTTGAGTGTATCTCAGGATGGCAAGTACTTTAGTAGATTGAGAATTATGTGCCAAAGGTTGTCTGAGAAGATTGGGATTTATATTTCGAGAAGGCTCGGGATTAAGAAAAGATGATGTAGACTATTGTTTTGAGTTTACTGATATTGAGTATAGGGATCCCGCACTATTAAGAGGGGATCACAGGTTTTGTGATGAACTTGCTCGTACCACATCTTCACTGTCATACTCAATACCACATATTCTCCACTCTGTTCTTATCTCAAAACAGGTCTATTGCCTCGGACATCCGGCTCCCTCCGGACGTCCGAGGGCCGGACGACTGGCAGGCTTCGGAAATCCGTGGCCCTTCACCAGAAGTTTGTGAGTCATATAACTTGGAAATGCGGCTCCCTCCGGACATCCGAGGGCCGGACGACCGGCAGGCTTCGAAAATCCGTAGCCCTTCACCAGAAGTTTGTGAGTCATATAACTTGGAAATCCGGCTCCCTCCGGACATCCGAGGGCCGGACGTCCAACCAGCCCCGGAAATCCGGAGCCCTGCACCAGAAGAACATGAGCTCTATAACTCGGATTTCCGGCTCTCTCCGGACGTCCGAGGGCCGGGCGTCCGTTCCCCTTCGGAAATCCGGAACCTCCCACCAGTAGAAGTTGAGTCGAATAACTCAGATTTCCGGTCCTCTCCGGACGTCCGGTCGCTGTTCAATTCACAGTATTTTCAGTCATATCCACAGGCCTAGGACGACCGACCCCTGTCAGACGTCCGACCCCTCGCGGACTCCCGGACTTCCGACAACTGTCGGACGTCCGGACCCTGTGTGACTTAAAGTGTCCCCAACGGCTGTTTTTCACTCCCCACTATATATACTGTTCTCCCACCTCGTGAAATAGTGTTCAACACAGCTAGAATACATCCAAGAACACCTTTCCTCTCACTCACTCTTGTCTACACCAAAATCCTAGATCCCAAGAGAATCTGTGAGTCCCATTGAGTATTGTTCCAATCAAAAGATAGATCGTCTCCCTCTCCTCCTTCCCACCAAAGTGATTTGTGATTTGAGCAAGTTTTGAGCAATCCCCGTGATCTTGTTACTCTTGGAGGTTGGAGACTCCTAGCGGTAGGAGTCTTCGGAGAGGAATCAAACCATTGTGATTTCCCCCGGAAAGTTTGTGAAGGTTTGGAAGCCACCTCAAGGCTTACTACTAGTGGTTGAGAAACGCCTTCGTGGAGTTATCTCAAAGGGAGAATAGGGTGAGCCTTCGTGGCGTTGGTGTGCCTTCGTGGTAACATCCGCCCCTCTAACGGTGACGTAGCTTCCCTCCAAGGAAGTGAACATCGGGATACATCCTTGTCTCTCTTGGAGTTTCGGTTATTCCTAACCCTAACTCCCTACTTGTGTTAATCCTTATTATGTACTTGTATTTGATTATTGTTTACCGCTTGTCTTACTTCACTCTAAATAGCTTACTCCTTGTCGTAGCAACTATTAGGCCTACACTCATATTCCGAACTTTTGCCTAAAATTGCTAAGTAATTATTAAAATTTGGATTTGTACCTATTCACCCCCCCCCCTCTAGGTCCATCTCGATCCTTTTCACTTATTCAACTTCCTAAAATCAATCACCATCCTATAGCCAATAATAATCCTGTGTGGGATCAATTCATCCTTATCATTAGGGACAACGGTAATACCTCCCTTTTTAGGGACGCAATGCACCAGACGCACCCAATCGCTGTGAGCAACATGATAAATGATACCCGCTTCCAGGAGCTTTAGTATTTCTTTTCTTACTACTTCTTTCATCTTAGGATTCAATCTCCTTTGATGATCAACAACTGGTTTGAATTCATGATCAGTTTTGATCTTGGGCTGGCATAGAGTGGGACTAATGCCCTTAAGATCATCAAGATTATATCCTATAGCAACACAGTGCTTCCTCGGAGTTTTTAGTAACTTCTTTTCTTCTTGCTCCGAGAAGCTAGCACTAATAATGACAGAATATATCTGTTTTTCATCAAGATAAGCATACTTAAGAGTATCAAGCAACCGTTTAAGCTCGAACACAGGGTCACCCTTTGGTGGGGGTGGATCCCCAAGCAGTTCAACAGGCAAGTTATTCTCAAGAATAGTATATTGTTCTATCACTACACTATCTATCTCATCCCTTTCATCCATATGCATATCATTTTCATGCTCAAGCAAGTATTTCTCTAAGGGATCAGTAGGAGGCACGGCAATAGAAGCTAATGTTGGGTAACATAGCGTAAATTCAAAAAAAATCATACGCATATTCAGATCTTCCTATGGAGAGACCAGCAACGAGAGAGGGGTGAGTGCATCTTCATACCTTTGAAGATCTCTAAGAGGAAGCGTTGCTAGAACGCGGTTGATGGAGTCGTACTCGCGGCTATTCAGATCACGGTGTGATTCCGATCTAGTGCCGAACCACGGCACCTCCGCGTTCAACACACGTGCAGCCCAGCAAGGAGGAGGGAGAAGTTGGGGAAGATCTCCGGCAGCACGACGGCGTGGTGTCGATGGAGAGACGAGGTCTCCCGGCAGGGCTTCGCCAAGCACCGGTAGAGAGGAGGAGAAAGAAGAGCAGGGCTGCACCGAGGGAGAGGGAAAACTGTGTGTCAAACAGCCCCAAAACCCCCACTATATATAGGAGGAGGGGAGGGGGGTGCCACCCCTAGGGTTCCCACCCTAGGTGGTGCGGCAGCCCCCCAGATGGGAGGTGCGGCGGCCAGGGCAGGGGGAGGGGGTGGCGCACCCCTAGGTGGGCCTTAGGCCCACCAGCGCCTAGGGTTTCCCCCCTCTCCATCTCCTGCGCCTTGGGCTGAGTGTGGGGGGCGCACCAGCCCACCTAGGTGTTGGTTCCCTCCCGGGGTTGTGGCCCCCTTCCGGTGGTCCCGGTACATTACCGGCGACGCCCGAAACACTTCCGGTGTCCAAAACCATCCGTCCTATATATCAATCTTTACCTCCGGACCATTCCGGATCTCCTCGTGACGTTTGGGATCTCATCCGGGACTCCGAACAACTTCCAATAACCTCGTATAACAATTCCCTATAACCCTAGCGTCATCAAACCTTAAGTGTGTAGACCCTACGGGTTCGGGAGGCACGCAGACATGACCGAGACACCTCTCCGGCCAATAACCATCAGCAGGGCCTGGATACCCATGGTGGCTCCCCCTTGCTCCATGATGATCTCATCGGATGAACCACGATGTCAAGGGTTCAATCAATCCCGTATACAATTCCCTTTGTCTGTCGGTATAGAACTTGCCCGAGATTCAATCATCGGTATACCTATACCTTGTTCAATCTCGTTATCGGTAAGTCTCTTTACTCGTTCCGTAGCACGTCATCGTGTGACTAACTCCTTAGTCACATTGAGCTCATGATGATGTTCTACTGAGTGGGCCCAGAGATACCTCTCCGTCACACGGAGTGACAAATGCCGATCTCAATTCGTACCAACCCAACAGACACTTTCAGAGGTACCCGTAGTGCACCTTTATAGTCACCCAGTTACGCTGTGACTTTTGATAGACCCAAAGCACTCCTACGGTATCCGGGAGTTGCACAATCTCACGGTCGAAGGAAAATACACTTGACATTAGAAAAGCTTTAGCATACGAACAATACGATCTAGTGCTACACTTAGGATTGAGTCTTGTCCATCACATTATTCTCCCAATGATGTGATCTCGTTATCAATGACATCCAATGCCCATGATCACGAAACCATGATCATCTATTGTTCAACGAGCTAGCCAACTAGAGTCTTGCTAGGGACACTTTGTGATCTATTTATTCACACATGTATTACTGTTTCCCGTTAATACAATTATAGCATGAACAATAGACGATTATCATGAACAAGGAAATATGATAATAACCATTTTATTATTGCCTCTAGGGCATATTTCCAACAGCTAAGGAAATAGTTTCATTTTACTAGGCAACTCCTTTTCATGAGGTTGTCTACCAAACTTAGAGAAATTGAACTCATGTGACACACCTTCAAAGCCAACAGTGTTAGTTTGCTTCTCACAATCAATATGAGCATTGACAGTATTGAGAAAAGGTCTACCAAATATGATGGGACAGAAGCTATCTTGTGCGGTAGCAAGAACGAGGAAATCAGCAGGATACTTCGTTTTACCACACAAGACTTCAACATCCCTAACAATTCCCACAGGGCACATAGTATCTCTATTGGCAAGCTGAATAGTGACATCAATAGGTTCTATCTCAACAGGTGCAATCTCATCTTTGATTTCATCGTATAAGGATTTAGTTATTGCACTAACACTAGCACCCACGTCACATAAGCCATGATAACAATGATCTCCTATCTTAACAGAAACCACAGGCATGCCAACAACAGGCCTATGTTTGTCTCTAACGTGAGGTTTAGCAATTCTAGCAGCATCTTCACAGAAGTGAATATTATGTCCCTCAACTTCTTCACACAGAAGATCTTTGAGAATAACAATGCTAGGTTCAACCCTAATTTGCTCAGGGGGTGTGGGTGTTCTAATATAGCCTCTACGTATCACAGTTGAAGCTTTAGAATGATCCTTTATCATAACAAGGAAAGGTGGTTTCTCAATGTAAGCACTAGGTACCACAGGATCATTATAGGAAATGACTTTCTCTTCAACTGGAGTGGGTTTAACTACATTGACTTCTAAAGGAGGAGGATATTAAAACCACTTCTCTCTAGGGAGATCAATATGAGCTGCAAAGGATTCACACAATGAAGCTACTATCTCAGAGTCAAGTCCATACTTAGCGCTAAAATCACTAAAGGTATTTGTCTCAACAAAGGATTTAACGCAATCAAACGTGAAATTCATACCTGACTCCTTACCTTCTTCAAGATCCCAATCTTCAGAGTTGCGTTTATTTCTTTCCAATAAATTCCACTTGAAGACAATATCTCTCTTCATAAAAGAACCGGTACAAGAAGTGTCAAGCATGGTGCGATCATCATGTGAAAGCCGAGCATAGAAGTTCTGAATGATAATTTCTCTCGAGAGCTCATGATGGGGGCATGAATATAGCATTGATTTAAGCCTCCCCCAAGCTTGAGCGATGCTTTCTCTGTCACGAGGCCAAAAAATATAAATATAATTCTGATCACGATGTACTAAATGCATAGGATAAAACTTTTGATGAAATTCCAATTTCAACCGATTGTAGTCCCATGATCCAGTATCATCACATAGCCTATACCATGTCAACTCCTTATCCTTCAAAGATAAAGGAAAGACCTTCTTCTTGACCTCATCCTCGGGCACACCTGCAAGCTTAAATAAACCAAAAACTTCATCTACATAGATGAGATGCAAGTGTGGATGTGATGTTCCATCTCCTGTAAAAGCATTAGCCAGCAGTTTCTCAAGCATACTCGAAGGAAATTCAAAGAAAATATTTTCAGTAGGTGCAGCAACTTGAGGAGCAACTCTTTGTGCTTCCGTTCGAGGTGAAGATACCCCGAACAAGCCCCTCAAAGGATTAGTATCCATAGTGACAAGTGATAACAAATTTCAGCACACTATGTGAATGTTTCCTTACCAAGTTCCACTTACCAAAGGCGCTTCACTCCCCGGCAACGGCGCCAGAAAAGAGTCTTGATGATCCACAAGTATATGGGATCAATCGTAGTCCTTTCGATAAGTAAGAGTGTCGAACCCAACGAGGAGCAGAAGGATCTGACAAGTGGTTTTCAGCAAGGTAAAATCGGCAGGCACTGAAATTGTCGGTAAAAAATGATTGTGTGGTGAGATGATTCGTAGCGAGCAACAAGTAACAAAAGTAGAAACGGTGCAGAAAAGTGGCCCAATCCCTTTTGTAGCAAGGGACAAGCCTGGACAAAGTCTAATAGGAGGAAAAACGCTCCTGAGGACACACGAGAATTTCTGTCATGCTAGTCTCATCATGTTCATATGATTCGCGTTTGTTACTTTGATAGTTTGATATGTGGGTGGACCGGCGCTTGGGTACTACCCTTACTTGGACAAGCATCCCACTTATGATTAACCCCTCTTGCAAGCATCCGCAACTACTAAAGAAGAATTAAGACAAATTCTAACCATAGCATTAAACTAGTGGATCCAAATCAGCCCTTACGAAGTAACGCTTAAACTTGGGTTTAAGCTTCTGTCACTCTAGCAACCCATCATCTACTTACTACTTCCCAATGCCTTCCTCTAGGCCCAAATAATGGTGAAGTGTTACGTAGTCGACGTTCACATAACACCACTAGAGGAAAAACAACATACAACATATCAAAATACCGAACGAATACCAAATTCACATGACGCGGGGCCAGTGGGCCAGTGGGCTGCCCACAAGCCCCCATGGCGCGGCCTGGGGGGTGGCTGCACCGTGCAGGCTTGTGGGCACCCCCTGGTGCCGCTCCGGCACTTCTTCGGCCCAGTATTTTTGATAAATTGGGAAAAAATCCCCGTTGATTTTCACGGCGTTTAGAGTTGCGCATAATAGGTATCTCAACTTTGCTCCACTTCCAGGCCAGAATCCTAGTTGCCGGTATTCTCCCTCTTCATGTAAACCTTGCAAAATAAGAGAGAAAAGGCATAAGTATTGTACCGTGAAGTGTAATAACATCCCATAAAGCGATAAATATCAACATAAAAACATGATGCAAAATAGACGTATCAATTCCCCCAAACTTAGACTTCGCTTGTCCTCAAGCGGAAACCGAGATCAATAAATATGCCCACAGGTTTAGAGAGAGAGGTGTCGACAAAACAAGATACGGACATGCAAGCATCATGATCATAATCAGAACAACAATATCATCATATCAACTCTTATGCTAAAGTGATAATTCCTTCACAAAGTAAAGTATGGATCAAGAACTTTATTTGGAATTAACAACCAATAGCCTTTAGTCATTGAAACAATTGCAATTTATCATGTAAACCTTGCAAAATAAGATAGAAAAGGCATAAGAATAGTACCGTGAAGTGAAATAACAGTCAAAGAAGCGATAACTAACAACATGAAAACATGATGCAAAATGGATGTATCACAGTGCCACAAAAACATGGCTCTATCATTGTTAACTCCACATCTTTTGGTCTCAATGTTATGTATATGTGTATCATCGCTATCAAGATTCAACATGAACAATCCTCTCACATTGGGTGCATGACCATAAAAGATATTACTCATAGAAATAAAAAAACCATTATTCTCTTACTTAAACGAGTAACCGTCTCGCAATAAACAAGATCGAGATATAATGTTCATGCTTAACACAGGTACTAAATAAAAATTATTTAAGTTCAAAACTAATCATGATGGTAACTGAAGTGAGACTGTGCCGGCGGCGATTGCATCAACCTTGGAACCATTTCCCACGCGCATCGTCACTTCATCCTTCGCCAGCCTTCGTTTATTTTGCAGTTCGTGTTTTGAGTTGCAAATATGAGCAACAGAACCGGTATCGAATACCCAGGCACTACTACGAGAGTTGGTTAGATACACAACAATAACATGTACATAGAATATACCTGATTTTTCCTTGGCGGCCTTCTTATCATCCAAATACTTGGGGCAGTTGCGCTTCCAGTGACCCAGTCCCTTGCAATAATAACACCCTATTTCAGGCTTAGGTCCAACCTTGGGTTTCTTCATCGGATTGGCAACCGTTTTGCCGCTCTTCTTGGAGATACCCTTCTTGCCTTTGCCGTTTCTCTTGAAACCAGTGGTCTTACTGACCATCAACACTTGATGCTCTTTCCGGAGTTCTGACTCTGCGACTTTCAGCATCGCGAATAACTCACCGGGTGACTTGTTCATCCCTTGCATGTTATAGTTCAACACAAAGATCTTATAGCTAGGTGGCAGTGATTGAAGAATTCTGTCAGTGATAGCCTCTTGCGGGAGTTCAATCCCCAACTCAGCTAGACGGTTTGAGTACCCAGACATTTTGAGCACATGTTCACTAACAGACGAATTCTCCTCCATCTTGCAAGCATAGAATTTATCGGAGGTCTCAAACCTCTCGATCCGGGTGTTCTTCTGAAACATAAACTTCAACTCCTGGAACATCTCATATGCTCCATGACGCTCAAAGCAACGTTGAAGTCCCGGCTCTAAGCCATCCAAGGCTGCACATTGAACTACAGAGTAGTCCTCCTTACGTGTTAACCAGGCGTTCAAAACATCTTGGCTAGACGTAGCGGGTGGTTCATATCCTAGCGCAGCATTAAGGACATAATACTTCTTCCCAGCTTGCAGGAGCAACTTAAGATTATGAGCCCAGTCTACAAAGTTGCTTCCATCATCTTTCAACTTAGCTTTCTCTAGGAACGTATAAAAATTCAGGGTGACTGTTGAGTGAGCCATTGATCTACAACACAAATAATACAAAGTGGACTTATACTATGTTTAAGATAATTGGAGTTTAACTAATCAAATTACTGATAAACTCCCACTCAAAAAGTACATCTCTCTAGTCATTTGAGTGGTACATGATCCAAATTCACTAACTCAAGTCCTTCCATCACGTGAGTTGAGAATAGTTTCAGTGGTAAGCATATCTATGCTAATCATATCAACTATACGATTCATGCTTGACCTTTCGGTATCATGTGTTCCGAGGCCATGTCTGCACATGCTAAGCTCGTCAAGTTTAACCCGAGTGTTTCGCGTGTGCAACTGTTTTGCACCCGTTGTATGTGAACGTTGAGTCTATCACACCCGATCATCACGTGGTGTCTCGAAACGACGAAATGTCGCATCGGTGCACAGTCGGGCAGAACACAATTTCATCTTGAAATTTTAGTGAGAGATCACCTTATAATGCTACCGTCGTTCTAAGCAAAATAAGGTGCATAAAAGGATTAACATCACATGCAATTCATAAGTGACATGATATGGCCATCATCTTGTGCTCCTTGATGTCTATCACCAAAGCACCGGCATGATCTTCTTGTCACCGGCGCCACACCATGATCTCCATCAACGTGTCGCCATCGAGGTTGTCATGCTATCTATGCTATTACTACTAAAGCTACGACCTAGCAATATAGTAAACGCATCTGCAAACACAAACGTTAGTTTAAACACAACCCTATAGCTCCTGTCGGTTGCCGTTGCATCGACGTGCAAGTCGATATTAACTGTTACAACATGATCATCTCATACATCCAATATATCACATCACATCATTGGCCATATCATATCACAAGCATACCCTGCAAAAACAAGTTAGATGTCCTCTAATTTGATGTTGCATTTTTTACGTGGCTGCTATGGGTATCTAGTATGATCGCATCTTACTTACGCAAAAACCACAACGGAGATGTGCGATTTGCTATTTAACCTCTCTCCAAGGACCGCCTCAGTGGAAACCAATTCAACTAAAGTTGAAGAAACCGACACCCACGAGTCATCTTTATGCAACGAGGTTGCATATCACTCGATGAAACCAGTCTCTCGCAAGCATACAAGTAATGTCGGCCCGGGCCGCTTCAATCCAACAATACCGCCGAATCGAGAAAAGACTAAGGCAGCAAATCGAACATCAATGTCCACAAAACCTTTTCTGTTCTACTCGAGATAGCATCTAGGCATGAACCTAGCTCATGATGCCACTGTTGGGGAACGTTGCATGGGAAACAAAAAATTTCCTACGCAGAAGAAGACCTATCATGGTGATGTCCATCTACGAGACGAGATTAGATCTACGTACCCTTGTAGCTAGCTAAGAGGGAAGCATTAAGAAACGCAGTTGATGTAGTGGTACAGCTTCGTGATGCAAATCACCGCCGTCCCATGATCTGTCCCATGATACGTTCCGATCTAGCGCCAAACGGACGGCACCTCCGTGTTCAGCACACGTACAGCTCGATAACGATCTCGGCCTTCTTGATCCAGCAAGAGAGACGGAGAAGTAGATGAGTCCTCCGACAACATGACGGCGCTCCATTGGTGGTGATGATCTAGTCGTGCAAGGCTCCGCCCGAGCTCCGCAGAAATCCGATCTAGAGGCAAAACTATGTGGAATAGGGGTAGAGTTGCACGTGGAAAAGTTGTGTCTCAAAAAGCCCTAAACCACCAATATATATAGGAGGAGGGAGGGGCTAGCCTTGGGGCACAAGGGCCCCAAGGGTGCGCTGGCTGAAGGTGGAGGAGGACTCCTCCTCCAATTCGGTTTGGCAAGTAGGAGTCCTCCTCTTCCTTCCCACCTCCCTCTTTCCTTTTTTTCTTTCTTTCCTGTGGTATTTTTTCTTTTGGTGCCATAGCCCTCTTGGGCTGGCTCCACCAGCCCACTAAGGACTTGGTGCACGACCCTAAGGCCATGGGCTCACTCCCGGGTGGGTGGGCCCCTCCCGGTAAACACCCGGAACCCATTCGTCACTCCCGGTACACTGTTGGTAATGCCTGAAACTTTCCGGTGACCAAATCAAACCATCCTATATATCAATCTTCGTTTCCGGACCATTCCCGAAACCCTCGTGACGTCCGTGATCTCATCCGGGACTCCGAACAACATTCGGTAACCACACATATAAATCAACTATACTAAAACATCATCGAACCTTAAGTGTGCAGACCCTGCGGGTTCGAGAACTATGTAGACATGACCCTAGACACTCCTCAGTCAATATCCAATAGCAGGACCTGGATGCCCATATTGGATCCTATATATTCTCCGAAGATCTTTATCGGTTGAACCTAAGTGCCAAGGATTCATATAATCCCGTATGTCATTCCCTTTGTCCTTCGGTATGTTACTTGCCCGAGATTCGATCGTCAGTATCCGCAAACCTATTTCAATCTCGTTTACCGGCAAGTCTCTTTACTCGTTCCGTAATACAAGATCCCGCAACTTACACTAAGTTACATTGCTTGCAAGGCTTGTGTGTGATGTTGTATTACCGAGTGGGCCCCGAGATACCTCTCCGTCACATGGAGTGACAAATCCCAGTCTTGATCCATACTAACTCAACGAACACCTTCGGAGATACCTGTAGAGCACCTTTATAGTCACCCAATTACGTTGCGACGTTTGATACAGACAAGGTATTCCTCCGGTGCTAGTGAGTTATATGATCTCATGGTCATAGGAATAAATACTTGACATGCAGAAAACAATAGCAACAAAATGACACGATCACATGCTATGTTCTTAGTTTGGGTCTAGTCCATCACATGATTCTCCTAATGATTTGATTCAGTTATCAAGTGAGAACACTTGCACATAGTCAGAAAACCTTGAGTATCCTTGATCAACTGGCTAGCCAACTAGAGGCTTGCTGGGGACATTGTTTTGTCTATGTATCCACACATGTATCTATGTTTTCATTCAATACAATTATAGCATGGATAATAAACAATTATCTTGAGACAAGAAATATAATAATAACTATTTTATCATTGCCTCTAGGGAATATTTCCAACATGCTCCACTATGGGTGAGCCACTCTTCAGCACATCTTCACAAGTCCATTGCCACCATAATTGTGAGAGGCCAAGACCGACCCTCCACAAGATTCCCCTTTTATTCCATTGCTGCCGTGCGATTAGATTGTATGTCGCATTCATCATCGCATCATTCGAATCATCTACATTGCGTCGGCACTCTGTTGCCGCCAGTTTTAAAAACTTGCATCCGTTAGTAGTTGTCGGTTCTCTCTGTTTTCGCCATTGACTGTTTTGAGCCCGATGACACACGCATGGGCCCGCGACATCGTAAAATCTTGTTTTTAAAAGTGTGTATAAAACTTTCTCGGTTGGGTGAAACTTGGCGTGTGGTCTTATTTTAGTGTAGGTAGGCCCCCTGCCAATTTCCCTCGCAATCGGAGTATGTTTGATACTCGAACCGTCAAACCTTTAGCAGCATTATAGCTGGTCCATCGTCAGACGTTTTGCGTTGTTTTAAACTCTATCACGGGCCGCACCATTTCCCTCTCATCCCTACATGGCCCGACTACACAGCCCATTAGAGCCATCTAGCCACTTCCTCCGTTCGTGGTTGTTGGAGCGCGATCGGACGGACGAGGTCCAACCCACCTTAGACCAAACCCTATATAAGAACCACCCCTTGACGGAGCTCTCTCACTCCACTAGGGTTTACCCATAGCCATTTTCCAGCCACCCCCTAGAAAAATATGCACCTGCTAGCTCCACCTCCTCTCTCCCCAAAATCGAATCTCACGTCAGATCTGAACCATTGGATATCCATCCAAAGGCCCAGATTCGACCAAATCCCCACCTACCGGACATGTCTGCGGTCAAACCGCACACGTCCGGGTGACCAAAGTGCAACCAGCTCCTCCCGGGCCCCTTCCATGGCAGCCAGCAGCCCAAGCCACAGCTCCCTCCGTGGTGCAGCCACACCGGACCTCGTGCCTCCCTCCGCATCGGCCCCAGCAGCCCCTCATCGTCGGTCGGCAACCCGAGCCTCGCTGGAGAAGCCCTCATCGCCGGCCCCGTGCTAGAGAGCCGGAGCTCGCGTCCATGGAGATGTTGCTCACTGCCGGCCCGATCTGCTCCATCCGCCGCCTCTAGCCGCAGTCAGAGTGCCGCATCATCGGGAATGGTCGCCGCCGCCCGCGAGCCGCCGGATCCCGCTGGGATCTCGCCGCCCCGGGCACTCCCCGCATCGCCGCCGAATGCCTGCCGCCGGCGCCCTTCCTCCCGATCCAGTCAGGATCGGGGACGGGCAGCAGTGTCGCCTCCTGAGCCGCCACCCCCCGTTGGGCACGCCAGGCCCACCTCGGCCCAGCTCCATCGCCCAAAGACGGCCGCCCAGCACCGCTGGCCCAGCTGCACCCGGCCCAGCTCTCGTGGCCCAGCGCCAGGACGACCCAGTTCGCCTACCCTTCGAGGGCCCAGCCCGCACCGATGAGGCCCCTATCCAGCGCTGAGAGCGCGATTTAGTTAAGTTGCGCCCATGATCTTTTCAGCCCAATAGACAGATTCAGCCCGAGTAGGTTTTTTTAGGACCTGTGAATTTATTAATTTCCGAAAAGCATTGCTTTTAAAACGGGCGTAGTTTTTAAATCGTGCATCGGATCGTAGCAAGTTGTATATGTAAAACATGTAGAATTTCGCATAGATTAATATTTCCCAGCTCTCATGCATATTTAAGACTTTTCAGCATGTTGTTTGCATTGGTTTGTGTGTCAACGTATTAGAAATGGTTTAGTTCGTAGTTATTTAACCGTAGCTCCGTTGGAGATGAGACATATATGTAAATGGACTAGAACGACGAGTAGAATCACGTGAACCACTATGTTTTTCCGTTTAACAAACATAAAATGTGATTAGGACAAATCTACAAAGATTTAGAATTTAATACATGGGGTCATTTGGGAGATGATATATGTCGTTTCTGGCCTCATTTAAAATGACTAGATAGGTAGATTATTTGTGCTTCACCCGGTTCCATGTTCAACAATATTTAATATTTTCGTGTACCTAGCGAACTAAATATTTAAATGTGAAGTTCCGTCAATATGCAACTCGTTGCATATTGAGCTTCACTTAATGTGTAACATTTGACTGTGTGAATTTCCATGCCCTACCTTGCATATTTGAAGCTCATCATACTTCATATGTGAATTGCATCATGTCGTGCATGTGCCGTGGTGAATATCGTGTGTTGATTCTTGTTTTCGGTTTGCTTCGTCTCGATAGAATTCCGCAAGCGTGCAAAATGTGAGGATCCATTCGACTAAGTCGGTTCGTTTGCTTCACAGAGTCGTTCTTCTTCCAAGCGGGATTTCAAGAAAGATGATCATTTACCTAGATACCGTTACTATCATTGCCATGCTAGTTATGTCGTTTCTACTGTTATGTCTCGCTGCCTACCACATGTTAAATATCAGCCTCCCAACATTACCACGAAAACCTTCAACCTTTCTACAACCTAGCAAACCACTGATTGACTATGTTACCGCTTGCTTAACCATTTGATAGTGTTGCTAGTTGGAGGTGCAGTTGCTTCATTGTGATAACATGGGTTCCTTGTCATATCACCATATTATTTTTAATTAACTTAATGCACCTATATAGTTGGTAAAAGGTGGAAGGTTCGGCCTTCTAGCCTGGTGTTTTGTTCCACCTTTGTCGCCTTAGTTTCGGCTACCGGTGTTATGTTCCATAAATGAGCGCTCCTAACATGCTTGGGGTTGTTATGGTGACCCCCGAGATTCTCATTTTGGGATAAAGCTCGTCTGGCAAGGCCCAACACTGGTAATATATTTTCCCAACATAATAATACTAATAATACTAAAATATAGGGCGCCATGAACCCGAGGAGTAATTCAACATAATAAAGGGAGGGTCGGTGCTGATGGTGCTGGTCCAAAATAAAGCCACTTGTGGGGCCACCCGGGGCAACTTAGAGGATTTCTATCCAGCCACCGTATGTATTGCTCATCTGTCATATCCTGAGAACGAGATACGCGGAACCTATAGGGATGTCGACACGTCGGGCGGCCTTGCTGGACTTGATTTACCTTTCTCGAGTGTCTTGTGTGAGCGATTCCGAGGATACTTTGGGCTAACTCAAGGTTGAGGTTTTCCAATAGGAACCCGAGGAGATCATGGGTTTCCCTGATCGAGGTCATCCCGGCGTAGCGTGTGGTAGTTTGTGATGGACTAGTTGGAGCACCCCTGTAGTGTTAAATCTTTCGGAAAGTCGTGCCTGCGGTTATGTGGCAACATGGAAAGTTTGTTTAACATCCAGTTCTAGATAACTTAAAGTAAGCTTAATTAAAACTTGCCAATTGAGTGTGTAACCATGACTGTCTCTTTCGTGAGCTCCTTCTCCGATCAAGACACGGTGGGGTTATGTCTTACGTAAGTAGGTGTTCAGGACCATTCATTTGATCATCGGTAGTTCACGTCCGCTATGCGTAGATCATCCCCCTCTTTTATTCTTGTACTCGTAAGTTAGCAACCTCCAATAAATGCTTAGTCACTTGTCGCCGCCTCACCACTTAACCTTACCTCACCCATTAAGCTTGGCTAGTCTTGATATCTTTGGAAGTGAGATTGCTGAGTCCCTGTGGCTCACGGATTACTTCAACACCAGTTGTAGGTACAGGTAAAGAGTTACCAGACATGAGCGCGTTGATTGTTCATTTGGAGTTTCTTCTTCTTCATCGATCTTGGATGGGTTCCAGGCCGTTAGCCTAGGATAGCATGGATGGAGTTCATTCTTTAACGTTTGGTTTCGTCTATAGTCGGACCCTGCTCTTCTTCATGATGATTGTGTATGGTTGTATTGATGTGACTCTGATGTAGCTTGTGGCGATTGTAAGCGAGCTCCTTATACTAATCTTTTCAGTACATGTACTTGTAACGATATCTATTCTTGCGAAACGACGAGATGCGTTTTTATCCCTGTCGAGGCCCTGGCGCCAAAATAAAGATATGACCAAATATTGGGTGTGACAAGTTGGTATCGGAGCAGTACCGACCTAGGATCCCCCTTGATTGATCGAACTTGGCCGAGTCGAGTCTAGTGAAAAACTGCTTTGAGTCTAGTTATATATCGGAGAGTATGATTCTTTTTTCTCCTCTTCTGTGCTCTAGTGAGGAATCTTGATGTAATGATTTTAATTCTACTCCTCTTATCACTCAAAAAAAATTAGGATCACGCAGATATTTTGGAAGCTATATGATGTCGATGTGACGAAGTTCTGTATTGGTGGCTCATGCTGTGTTGATTTTATTCCAGGGAGTTGAGCTCCACGAGATTCTTGCGCACATCGTTATCATTCAGATTTCTTAGTATCTCAGGATGAAGGATGTTCAAAATTGCTTCAATAGTAGTATGGCGAGGGGAGTCTGGCTTCCCTAGTATTGGTGTAGATAGGTCCGGATGTGTCGCCATACTTAGTATCGTTGCGATTACGGGGATCTGACATAGATGAACTTCTGAGATTTTGGTTATGTGTTGATGGATGTGATACACTGGATGGGTTAGATGCCAGGAGTTGAGTGAAATTTTACTCCTTGTATCCGTGGACCCAATTGCATGACCAAAAATTTCAGGAGTTCTTACAGGACAATCTTCCAATAGATGCATGATGTGAGGTTGGGGTTTGACATCTAGTGAATTCGTTTGTTCACGGTTGTCTTACAGGGGTTCTCGTTTTATCTTAAAGAGTCCTTGTAGCTTGCTATGACTCGGGGACGCTTCGTATGTCGTCTGCACTGCCTTGTACATGATGACTATTGTAGGATCGAGCCTGTGCGATCATGTCCACAAAAATATCAAGCAAAATCTCTGTCATGAATTTGTTCTGGCTTGTTTCAAAAGCTGCATCCTTTGTTTTGTTGGAATATGGTTAATCGAGTTGCTTCGATGTCAAATAGTGATTCATAACTCTCCAAGAGGTGTTCTCATATTTCTATGGGAATGCAAATTCTTTTGCTCATCAATTCTCTTCAAAACGGAGTCGTCATGTCAATTCTTTTCATCCGGTGTGCTTCTCATCAAGTTAATTCAATCCTTTCCAATTTTTTCTAGATAAATCTCTCATTTGTTTCCGAGTTCATCTCATATGTCCCAATTTGTCTTTGTATTCCCTGACCTCCCACCCTTTTCTTCAATGATTCAGTTATCATCCAAGTGCATTTCAATTCATGGAAGCTTCCGCTATCTTCTCTTCTGTGTTCTTTCCGGTTATTCTTGGTGAAGATTCTGGGGACTTCTAGTTCATCATTCGTTCATTATTGTTGTCTCTCTGGTGGATTCAATTCAAGTTATAGGTGTTCATCATATTCTTTTCATCCTTTAAATTCTTTCCCAGGTTGAAAATTCATATCAAGTCTTTCTTGTTTGTCATCCCTCTCTATTCTATCCGGAGTGTTCAAGATATCTCAGCAGTTCCTTGTTTTCAATCCTTTCAATTATCTCGAGGTTCTCATCTCATCAAGTTTTCATTTGTACCGATGCAATATCTATCTTCCTAATCAATTGTTTCAACGGTGGTTTCTTTTGAGTGGGCCCATAACCCACAGGTTTTTCCCAGGATCTTATCTGGCTCTCCTAAGCTTTTCCAGGAGAGCTCTTATTCTTTTTAAATATGACGTAAGAATGAATTCCATCAGTCACATTCCTTCCACAAGGTCAATCTGAATTATTTCATCATTTGTTCAAATTTTCATATTCTTATTCCGGAGTGTCTTAGTTATTCTTGGTGGTGTTCTCCTCATCATTTGCAGCTTGGAAGACCGAATGAGTGTTTCTCTCAAATCTTGTCCATTCCTTCAAGATTGCCATCTCAGCTTAGTGTTATCTTCGTAATTGTTCCCAATCATGAGTAATTCCTTCCATATCTATCCGGTGGATTTCTAAGTTGTTTTCATTTCTTGATCCTCCGAAGACCATCATTTGAGAAGATTTCTTCGTTTTCAGCTTTCAACTTTTAGTCTAAAATTCTTCTCAAGAGTTGTCTCTTGGTTCGTCTCTCAATTATTTCGGTGCTTGTTCAAGTTTTATCTTAGGTGGATCATGATCTCTTCGCTCTCTTGTATCTCCATTCATTCATGGTATTCTCATACATTTGTGAATTCTTACCGGTGGTTCTTTCAAGACTTCTTCGAGTGTATGTCTTATCTATCTCTCTGTTCTCTTTTCAAGAAGAATAAGTGGCATGCTAAATTTATTGATTTTCATCAATTTAACTTGATGAGGGATATGCACTACATAATTCTTATTCTTGTTTCTTCAAGATGATTTCAATTCTTCTTCCGAAGTTGTTCATGATATCAAGTTCTTTATCCCAAGTGCTTCATTTTTATTTACAGAGTTCCCAGTTTTTCTCAGGCGTCTCTTTGTGAAGCTTCATATAAATCATTGCAAGGCCTTTAATATTAATCTTTCAACCTTCAACTGTTTCTGTCATCCTTTCACCTCGGAGTTATTTCAAAGGTTCTTCATGGTGGTCCATCAAGATTTCAATCTTTCTCAAGGTGTTCTTCAAAATTCTTGTTGGGGAATCTCAAAAATTGGTTCTCTTTCATTTTGAAGTTTAATTCTTCCTCCTTTATCCTTTGAGGTGGTGTTATAGCGTTCTTGTCAGTGCAGGAGTTTTGAAGAGAATTTGTTTTAAGAATGAGATATTTAAACCCACCAAATCCTTTGATCATGAGATATTTCCAACTCATGATTTTTTCATTGAGTTATCTTGGATGAGATTTCACCTAAAGCTTTGTCTAAGGATTGTTGCTATCATGGTGATTATATCTGATCCAAGTTGTTAATGTACCGTCCTGGTGTAAGAAGTTGTGCATATCTTGTAGCTCCCAATCAGTCCTTGTTTTTGTTAGTGGCTGGTTGTCAACTCATTATATTGAAATTGTTTCCGTAAGCCCACAACAAGCTTTTTATTTTCGTTGTTGTTTTTCCAACAACTACGTCCAATTCTTCATCTCCGGAGGCTCTTCAAATCAATTATGATGGAAATTGTCATTTTTTCTTCATTCTTCTTCCCAATGATGTAGTTTCTATTCTCTTGTTTTGGAGTTGTGGTGATGTTGCTCTCTTTGAGTCAATCATCTTGTTCTATGAAGATCATGTTCTCTCCTTGCATATTCAATTTAGTTAGTTTGTTGTGAATTTTCTCAAGATCTTTCCATCTTATCAAATTTTGTCCTCAATTTCCTACCGAAGTGCTGCCGAAATTTTGTGTAAATTCTTGCTTGTTTCTTATATCATTCTTCATCTCTTTGCAACCTTCAACGACCATTGGTTTCGCTCATTATCAAGTAGCAACTAAGTTTATCTATTACTCTTTCTCATCCTCTTCCCCTCTTCATTCTAAGATATCGGGGCAAGGTCTCTTGTTAGTGTAGGAGAGTTGTGGCAGCCCGAGACCGACACTCCAGAAGATTCCCATTTTATTACATTGCCGCCGTGCGATTAGATTGTCTATCGCATTCATCATCGCATCATTCGCATCATCTACATTGCATCGACCCTCCATTGCTGCCAGTTTTCAAAACTTGCATCCGTTAGTAGTTGTCGGTTCTCTCCGTTTTCACCGTTGACCGTTTTGAGCCCAACCACACACGCACGCGCCCGCGACATCTTTAAAATCTAGTTTTTAAAAATGTGTATAAAACTTTCTCGGATTTGGTTTAAACTTGGCGTGCGGTTTTATTTTAGTGTAGGTAGGCCATGTGCCAATTTTCGTCACAATCGGACGTTTGGCGTTGTTTTAAACTCTCTCACGGGCCGCACCATTTCCCTCTCATCCCAACATAGCAACAACTACACAACCCATTAGAGCCATCTAGACCCTTCCTCCGTTCGTGGTCGTCGGAGCGCAATCGGACGGACGAGATCCAACCCACCTTATACCAAACCCCATATAAGAACCACACCTTGATGGAGCTCTCTCACTCTACTAGGGTTTTCCATAGCCATTTTGTAGCCACCCCACTAGAAATTCACACCTGCTAGCTCCACCTCCTCTCTCAACGAAATCCAATCTCAGGTCAAATCTGGACCATTGGATATCCATCCACACACCCAGATTCGCCCAAATCCCCAGCTACCGGACATGTCCGTGGTCAAACTGGAAACGTCCGGGCAACCACAGTGCAACCAGCTCCTCTCGAGCCCCTTCCATGGAAGCCAGCACCCCAAGCCACAGCTCCCTCCGCGCCGCAATCACACCGAACCCCGCGCCTCCCTCCGCGTCGGGCCGGCAGCCCCTCGTCGCCGACAGGCCACCATAGCCTCGTCGGAGAAGCGCTCGTCGCCGGCCCCGTGCCAGGGAGCCAGAGCTCTCGTCCATGGAGCTTCTACTCACTGCCGGCCCGATCTGCGCCATCTATCGCCTCTAGCCGCAGCCGGAGTGCCGCATCGCCGGGAATGGTCACTCCCGCGAGCGAGCCGCCGGATCCCGCCAGGATCTCGCCGCCTCGGCAATTCCCCGCATTGCCGCCGGATGCCAGCTGCCGGAACCCTGCCTCCCGATCCAGGCGGGTTCGGGAACAGGGAGTGACATCGCCTCGTGGGCCGGCACCTCTCGCTGGGCGCGCCAGGCCCACCTCGGCCCAGCTCCACCGCCCCAAGCCGGCCCAGCCATCGCTCGCCCACTACAGCCGGCCCAGCTCTTGTGGCCCAGCACCAGGCCAACCCAGTACGCCTCCCCGTCGAGGGCCGAGCCCGCTTCGGTGAGCCCCTATCCAGCGGTGAGAGCGTGATCTAGTTAAGTTGCGCCCATGATCTTTTCAGCCCAATAGACAGATTCGGCCCGAATAGGTTTTTTAGGTCGTGCGTATTTATTAATTTCAGAAAAGCATTGATTTTAAAACGGGCGTAATTTTAAAATCATGCGTCGGATCGCAGCAAGTTGTATATGTAAAACGTGTAGAATTTCACGTAGATTAAAATTTTCCAGCTATCATGCATATTTAAGACTGTTTAACATGTTGTTTGTATTGGTTTGCATGTTGACGTGTTAGTTTAGTTCATAGTTATTTCACTGTAGCTCTGTTGGAGATGAGCCATATATGTAAATGGACTATAACAACGAGTAGAATCACTTGAACTACTTTGTTTTGATGTTTAACAAACATAAAATGTGATTAGGATAAATCGGGACCGATTTAGAATTTAACACATGGGGTCATTTCGGAGATGCTATATGTCGTTTCCGGCCTCATTTAAAATGCCTAGATAGGTAGACTATTTGTGCTTCACCCTGTGCATGTTCAACAACATTTAATATTGCCATGTACCTAAATGGGAGGAAACTAAATAATCAAATGTGAAGTTCTGTCAATATGCAACTCATTGCATATTGCGCTTCACTGAATGTGTAGCGTTTGACTGTGTGAATTGTCATGCCCTGCCTTGCATATCTGAAGCTGATCATGCATCATATGTGAAGTGCATCATGTCGTGCATGTGCCATGGATAATATCGTGTGTTAATTTTTGTTTCCGGTTTGCTTCGTCCCGATGGAGTTCCGCAAGCGTGTCGGAATGTGAGGATCCGTTTGACTAGTTGGTTCGTCTGCTTCACTGAGTCGTTCTTCTTCCAAGCGGGATTTCAGGCAAGATGATCATTTCCCTAGATACCATTACTATCATTGCCATGCTAGTTATGTCGTTTCTACCGTTATGTCTTGCTGCCTAGCACCTGTTAAATATCAGCCGCCCAACATTGCCATGAAAACCTTCAACCTTTCTACAACCTATCAAACCACGTATTGGCTATGTTACCGCTTGCTTAACCATTTGATAGCGTTGCTAGTTGCAGGTGCAGTTGCTTCCATGTGATAACATGGGTTCCTTGTCATATCACCATATTATTGTTAATTAACTTAATGCACCTATATAGTTGGTAAAAGGTGGAAGGCTCGGCCTTCTAGTCTAGTGTTCTGTTCCACCTTTGTTGCCTTAGTTTCGGCTACCGGTGTTATGTTCCATAAATGAGCGCTTCTAACATGTTTGGGGTTGTTATGGGGACCCCTGAGATTCTCGTTTTGGGATAAAGCTCATCTGGAAAGACCCAACATTGGTACTATATTTGCCCAACATAACAATACTGATAATACTGAAAAACATAGGACGTCATGAACCCGAGGAGTAATTCAACATAATACAGGGAGGGCCGGTGCTGATGGTGCTGGTCCAAAACAGAGCCACTTGAGGGGCCACCCGGGGCAACTCGGAGAATTTCTATCCGGCCACCATACGTATTGCTCATCCGTCGTGTCCTGAGAACGAGATACGCCGCTCCTATCGGAATCGTCGACACGCCGGGCGACCTTGCTGGACTTGTTTCACCTTTCTCGAGCGTCTTGTGCGAGGGATTCCGATGATACTTTGGGCTAACTCGAGGTTGATGTTTTCCAATAGGAACCCTAGGAGATCACGGGTTTCCCTAATCGAGGTCATTCCGACGCAGCGTGAGCTAGTTTGTGATGGACAAATTGGAGCACCCTTGTAGGGTTAAATCTTTTGGAAAGTCGTGCCCGCGGTTATGTGGCAACGGGGAAACTTTGTTTGACATCCGATTCTAAATAACTTAAAGTAAGCTTAACTAAAACTTTCCAACTGAGTGCGTAACCATGATTGTCTCTGTCATGAGCTCGTTCTCCGATCGAGGACACGGTGGGGTTATGTCTGACGTAAGTAGGTGTTCAGGATCATTTGCTTTATCATGAATAGTTCACGCCCACTATGCGTAGATCCTCCCCCTCATTTATTCTTCTACTCGTAAGTTAGCCACCTCCAATATATGCTTAGTCGCTTGCTTCAGCCTCACCATTTAACCATACCTAACACATTAAGCTTTGCTAGTCTTGATACCTTTGGAAATGAGATTGCTGAGTCCTTGTGGCTCACAGATTACTTCAACACTAGTTACAGGTACAGGTAAAGAGTTACTAAGATGTGAGCGCGTTGATTGTTCATTTGGAGTTTCTTCTTCTTCATCATCGATCTAGGATGGGTACCAGGCCAGCAGCCTGCGATAGCAAGGATGGACGTCGTTCTTTTATCGCTTGTTTTCGTCCGTACTTGGACCTGCTCTTCTTCATGATGACTCTATATGGTTGTATTAATGTGACTCTTATGTAGCTTGTGGCGATTGTAAGCCAACTTCTTATACTCATCTTTTCAGTACATGTACTTGTAACGATATCCATTCTTGCGAAACAACGAGATGCGTTTCTATCCCTATCGAGGCCCTCATGCCAAAACAAGGATAGGACCGCATCTTGGGCGTGACAATAATGGATGGCAAGTTTCAAGCATGATTTCTTCGTGATGCTCCAATTGAACTTGCACACCACAAACTTCCATGGGTTGAATGTGATCTTCCTTTTGACGCAAGCCCATGGAAGCACACCTAACACCACATAAAACTCTCACGTAGACAATGGGTTAGTACACAAAGCGTAATGGTCAATGATTACCGTACCATGGGATCACTTGATCCCTCTTGGTACATCTTGTATGTTTTGTGTGTTGATCAACTTGATTCACTGTTTGACTTAGTCTTGATCACCCTTGTTTCTTTATGATCAATCTTTGTATAAAATCTAGAATACCACCTTGGTAATCATATAAACTCCTTGAAACCAACAGATGGACTTCAAGAAGTGCCTATGAACAAATCCTTCAAATATAACTCAAGGCAACCATTAATCCATAGAGATTGTCATCAATTACCAAAACCACATATGAAGAAATATGCTCTAACAACGATGTTATTGACCGAGCCAACGGCGCGATCGACCTATCCATGAGGGATTTTTCCTGCAAACAAATCGAAAAACATGTAAGAAACTAAAAGCCAAGGAATCTGAAATTGTGAATATGCAAAATGAAATAAATCTCACAAGATGGGGTTCCTATAGGATGTCTTGACGGTCGCATTAGCCTCTACTAGCAAAGATAGATAAAAGTAGCCATAGCTAAACTTTTCTAAACAAAACCCGCGTCTAAACCCTAATTTAGGCTAACTACATATTAAGGGTGGGCCGACCGCGGAACGTAGCATCATACAGAGAGATGGAGACCGGATACAACACGACATCTATTGACAAGACGTGTTATCTTGGCCAACGTGGTGTAACGAGTTCTTGGATCCAGCGTTGTTAATTTGTCTGTTTTGTGATTACTAGTACAAATGCCCATGCGTTGCACTGGGCAAAAAATATCGTAAAATCTGCTCCGTGTGATACTACGTGACATTTCTTATATGTAGTTTTGATAAACATTGGTACTAATCTTATATCGTTATGTAGTATGAGCCATTTCTTATATAGAAGTATGAAGTGTCAGTTCTTATATACAGTTCTCATAAACGTTAGTAATAACTATTTTATATTGTTATTGCTTTAGGAAGTATGAAGTGTGGACGTAAAGAAGCCACCCTAACATCCTACATCTCATGGAAGAGTAGTGGTGTATGTAATAGTCTATTAATCAATTTTATATTTTATTTTTAGAAAACACAAATATTTCTTATTTTAAAATAATTAAACAATTTTGAATTTTTTAATATTTTTATTAGAATTGCACTTAATACTACAGAACTTATACACAATATACAATTAAATATTGATGAACTAATTGTTCTTGTTTTTTTCTTCGTGTTGTAGGTAAAAACATCATATAGATCAAATAAGTTAGATGAACCAGCATACATTATCTTAGTGAGCTCTATAGGTGCAACAATCAGTAACAGACCACCTCCATGAGCCTTGACTCCCTGACCATTACGTAATACAGGAAAAGAAAGGCCAATATTGCTCAATTGTTACTGAAATTTTAAATAAAATCAAGTGGCACTACAATATGATTACATGTGTGTAGAACGAAATGTCCATTGGTTGCAGTAGAAGAAAAATCACTTCATCTCCTTTCATAATAACACATTTACTCTTGAAGCATGTACAACAGAAATAGAACATAAAGCTAACCAAGAATATACATATCCATGTGGGCCACTTTTAGAATATATGATGTAGTACCTCTGAGATGTCTAACTTTTTATTTCCATGCATTCAAGAAGCGCTTTATTACTTTCAGGGATCTTATTCCAAATTTAATTTGTTTGACTCAAACTTATGCAGTAGCATGGTATTTTTCTGTGACAACCAAAAAAATATATGTTCACATATCAATATGCAACACAATAATTCTTGGTCCAAATCAAGCATGGACAGGTTTGCATCCGCTAGAGAACACTATATTGTTTCTCCTGTTCCACAACCTAATGATCATATTTAAGCACGGACAGATTTGTGTATATGATAAAAGAACAAGATGCTCCAAAGTAATATACCACATGCTGGGAGGAAGAGATGTAGATGAGGGTGGATTAGCATACTTGTCAGCCTAGTGGAGGAGGTAGAGGTAGGTGACAGAGTTTCTTCACCTCGGGTGACTGCACCGCCATGTTCTTACATAACATAATATTCTTACAAATCTGCAATTCCGAACATAAAGGTAAAATTATGAAGTTCAGTACCTTGTTCAGAACAGAAAAACAAATATGCTTAACTCGGATGTACCTTATGCATATACTCCTATATAAAAGTGCAGTGCCCTGTTCGTCGTTTCCAAATCTACGAGACTGCGTGATTTACAAACAAAGAAACTTGTGCTGCTAGCCACGGAAGAGATGGAGGCGGGAAAAACATGATGTTTGTATAATCCCAGAAATGTCAAGGATTTGACAGCTTCGAATCATCGCAATCAGCTCAAGAATTTCATTAAAGAATCAACAACATTCTACTTGAACTCGACCAATTAAAGCAAAATAAAAGAACATAGAAGGTATAAAAGGCAACCTTCTCGCAGGCAGAAGTATACTCAGCATGCTGCAACAGCTAAGGATAACTCAACAATTACAAAACGCATCCCACATCCAAACAAGCACATCCATCTTCAGTCTACTAGACATCCTCCTGTCTTATCAATTCAGCAGGCAGCAACGGCAGCAGGCGTAGCCTGGAACAACAAGCGTTCACATCTCAATCTACAACCTGCTCTTGATGCCCGGAAAACTTCACTTGATAAGCGCACGGGCAATCCGGCTCCCCAGTTTATCCTTGTTGGATTTGACCCTTTTTCTGAAAACAAAGCAAGCTGACCCAAATTAGTTACAGAAACAGGGGCTGCGTGTGGAAGGATATCACGAACACAAGCATCATTTCTCGTCCTGCTTCACCAGCACAGCAGTGAATTGAATGGAATCCAACAGAGTAGAAGAGAAGAAGGAAGACATGCAGAAGGTGGAGGCCTTAAGTATGACGACCTGCAGATGTTGAGGGAACCCCATCACCATCAGGAACAAGACTGTTTGAGCTACTGGTCCATGGTGATGTTGGGTGTGTGTCTTCAAGAGGGAGAAAATAACATCAGGGAAGGGGACGCCACTCACCAAGGCCGGACATTGATGAGCAGCTCCATTGCTTGGGTCTCCTTGATGAGGAGGTCCGGTCCAGGGCTCCAGGCACGGATCTTGCCGCCGCCATGGATCTCCCTCTCCTCTCCTCTCGGGATTGAAGCGGTCGTCGATGGAGAAGAGAAGCGGCGGAGGGAATTCTATGCCATACCACAGTCGTCGAGGTAGCCACAACCATCATCATAGTTGTCGGTAGCTAGGTTCTCCGGCGCGAGGAGTGATGGAGGGAGGGGCAGATCTGGCCACTGCATGAACTGTTGTGGCCACGGAGAGACGGGGATGGGTCACCGTGGGCATGGAGGCCCGCCTCCAACTACAAGGACTTTGTGCCTCCGCGCCGGATCCTTCCATCTCCAGCGCCCATCCGCCATTACCCGACTCCGGCGAGCTCGTGCCTGGGTTGCTGCACCGCCCCTCTTTTCTCCCCTTTTCTTCCCCTTACCACTGTGTTATCTCTTTTCTGCCATGAAAGCGCCCAGGAACTCGCCATCCTACCAAGCGAGCACGTTGGCCGCCGCCGGTGCTTTTATGACCGTCGGCGCCCCCGCGACCGTCGGCGCCCTTGCCAAGCCCCCGTCCACCTACGGTGTCTTCCTGCGCCTCCTCGATCCCGTCTCCTCACACCCGCACGCCATTATGTGCTTGTGGTCCGGTGCATGCATCATGCATGGATATGCATGCACACCTATGCTCCATGTATATATGAAAGGAACATATGTACTATCAAACTTCAAAGTCTTGAACTTGAATATTTTCCATGCACAACTTATTTGAAAATAATTTCTCACATGAAGTGAATGTCAGACGTTTTTGGCTCTTCTTCGTTTGAGCTTCTCGTTTCAGATCACCCATTCCGGAGTTCCTGTGTATAATTAATAAATAAAATAATGAGTGTAGCATTACTTTCTTGTCACTTAAATTGTACGTACAAAGGAGTGAAAATGCCTCATCGGTTATTTTTCGTGTAATATTTACAAATATTTTCGTGATTTCTACGTCCATATCACCACACTTATCCTTATGCAAGAATTTGACTATATAGTACGTGAAGTGCGGGAGATATTTGAGCACTATGATATGAGTTGCGAACATCCCGTGATAGATGAAATTTTATAAAACAAGGACTATATGATGAGATACGTGTGCAAGGATAACCATACTTATGATAAAAACACATCTAAAGAGGTTTCTCCTATCCATATTTTCCAACAAGTTTTCAATACTATTATCAAACCATTGAGGGTAATTATTCAAGCAAATAGAATAATTATTATTCTTTTTAAATGAATAATCGTATTGCAATAAATACGATCCAATCATGTTCATGCTCAACGTAAACACCAAATAACAATTATTTAGGTTTACCACCAATCCCGATAGAGGGAGCGTGCGATGTTTGATCACATCAACCTTGGAAATACTTCCAACACGTATCGTCACCTCGCCTTTAGCTAGTCTCCTTTTATACCATAACTTTCATTTCGAGTTACTAATCACTTAGCAACCGAACCGGTATCCAATACCCTCATGCTACTGGAAGTACTAGTAAAGTACATATCAATATACTTCTATTGACTTTGCCAGCCTTCTTATCTACCAAGTATCTAGGGAAGCTCCGCCTCAGTGACCGTTCCCCTCATAACAGCAGCACTCAGTCTCGGGTTTGGGTTCAATCTTTGGGTTTCTTCACTAGAGCAGCAACTGGTTTGCCATTTCATGAAGTATCCCTTCTAGCCCTTGCCCTTCTTGAAACTAGTGGTTTACTAACCATCAACTATTGATGCTCCTTATTGATTTCTACTTTCGCAGTGTCAAACAGTGCAAATCGCTCAAGGATCATCATATCTATCCTTGATATGTTGTAGTTCATCACGAAGCTCTAGCAGCTTAGTTGTAGTGACTTTGGAGAACCATCACTATCTCATCTGGAACATAAACTTCCACTTGATTCAAGTGATTGTTGTACTCACACAATCCAAGAACATGCTCAACGGTTTGAGCTTTTCTCCTTTACTTTGCAGGCAAAGAATCTTCCCGGAGGTCTCTTACCTCTCAACAAGGGCACGAGCATCAAATCTCAATTTCATCTCTTAGAACATCTCTTATGTTCCGCGACGTTTCAAAACGTCTTTGGCGCCTTGCTTCTAAGCCATTAAGTATTACGCACTGAACTATCACATAGTCATCAAAAACGTGTATGTCAGATGTTCGCAACATCCACAGACGACGCTCGAGGTGTAGCACACCGACTGGTGCACTAAGGACATAAGTCTTCTGCGTAGCAATGAGGACAATCCTCAGTTTTACGGACTGAGTCCGCAAAGTTGCTACTATCAACTTTCAACTAAACTTTCTCTAGGAACATATAAAAAACAGTAGAGCCATAGCGCAAGCTACATCGTAATTCGCAAAGACCATTAGACTATGTTCATGATAATTAGTTCAATTAATCATATTACTTAAGAACTCCCACTCAAAAAGTACATCTCTCTAGTCATTTGAGTGGTACATGATACAAATCCACTAACTCAAGTCTGATCATCACGTGAGTTGAGTATAGCTTCAGTGGTAAGCATCTCTATGCTAATCATATCAACTATACGTTACATGCTCGACCTTTCGGTCTATTGTGTTCCGAGGGCATGTCTGCACATGCTAGGCTCATCAAGTTTAACCCGAGTGTTCCGCGTGTGCAACTGTTTTTCACCCGTTGTATGTAAACGTTGAGTCTATCACACCCGATCATCACGTGGTGTCTCGAAACAACAAACTGTAGCAACCGTGCACAGTCGGGGAGAACACAATTTCGTCTTGAAATTTTAGTGAGAGATCACCTCATAATGCTACCGTCGTTCTAAGAAAAATAAGGTGCATAAAAGGATTAACATCACATGCAATTCATAAGTGACAAGATATGGCCATCATCATGTCCTTCTTGATATCCATCACCGAAGCACCGGCACGATCTTCTTGTCACCGGCGCCACACCATGATCTCCATCAACGTGTCGCCATTGGGGTTGTCGTGCTACTTATGCTATTACTACTAAAGCTACTTCCTAGCAATATAGTAAACACATCTGCAAACACAAACGTTAGTTTAAAGACAACCCTATGGCTCCTGCCGGTTGCTGTACCATCGATGTGCAAGTCGATATTAACTATTACAACATGATCATCTCATACATCCAATATATCACATCACGCCATTGGCCATATCATATCACAAGCATACCCTGCAAAAACAAGCTAGACGTCCTCTAATTGTTGTTGCATGTTTTACATGGCTGTTATGGGTATCTAGTAGATCGCATCTTACTTACGCAAAAACCACAACTGAGATGTGCAAATTGCTATTTAACCTCTCCAAGGACCGCCTCGGTCAAAACCAATTCAACTAGAGTTGAAGAAACCGACACCCGCCAGTCATATTTATGCAACGAGGTTGCATGTCAACCGATGAAAGCAGTCTTTTGTAAGCGTACGAATAATGTCAGTCTGGGCCGCTAAAATCCAACAATACTTCTAAATCGAGAAAAGACTAAGGAGGGCAGCAAATCGAACATCACCGTCCACAAAACCATTTGTGTTCTTCTCGAGATTACATCTACGCATGAACCTAGCTCATGATGCCACTGTTGGAGAACGTCGCATGGGAAACAAAAATTTTCCTACGCGCACGAAGACCTATCATGGTGATGTCTATCTACGAGAGGATATTTGGATCTACGTACCCTTGTAGATCGCACAGCATGAAGCGTTAAGTAACGCGGTTGATGTAGTGCAACGTCTTCACGTCCCTCGAACCGCCGCACGAACTGTCCCATGAACCCTCCCGCGATCCATCCCACAATCCGTCCCGCGATCCGTCCCATGAATCATCTCGCGATCCGTCTCATGATCCGTTCCGATCCAGTGCCGAACGGACGGCACCTCCGCGTTCAGCACACGTACAACTCGATGACGATCTCCACCTTCTTGATCCAGCAAGAGGGGGCGGAGAGGTAGAAGAGTTCTCGGTCAGCGTGACGGCGCTCCGGTGGTGGTGACGATCTAATCCCGCAGGGCTCCGCCCGAGCTCCGCAAAAATACGATATATAGGAAGAACTATGGTGTCTAGATCTGAGTTGCACGTGGAAAAAAGTTGTCTCAAATCAGCCCTAAATCACCACTATATATAGGAGGGAGGGAGGGGAGGAGGCATCCTCAAAACCTCAAGGTTTAGCCAAAATTGCAGGTGGAGGAGTCCTACTCCAATCCTACTTGGAGTAGGATTCCACCTTCCCACATGGAAACTCTTTCCACCTTGAGTTTTTTCCTTCTCAAACCTTATGGGCCTTAGTGGGAACTTATTCCAGCCCACTAGGGGCTGGTTTATCTCTTCCCATAGCCCATGAGACCCCTTGGGAAGTGACACCCCTTCTGATGGTCCCCGGCACCCCTCCCGACACTCCGAGTACACTTCCGAGGAGCCCGAAACTTTTCCGGGTGACCAAAACAGGACTTCCTATATATTAATCTTTACCTCCAGACCATTCCGAAGCTCCTCGTGATGTCCTGGAACTCATCCGGGACTCCAAACAACTTTAGGTTACCAACACCTATGACTCAACTATACCGAAACATCATCGAACCTTAAGTGTGTAGACCCTGCGGGTTCGAAAACTATGTAGACATGCCTCGAGGAACTCCTCGGTCAATATCCAATAGCGGGACCAGGACGCCCATATTGGATCCTACATATTCTCTGAAGATCTTATCGGTTGAACCTCATTGTCAAGGATTCATATAATCATGTATGTCATTCCCTTTGTCCTTCGGTATGTTACTTGCCCGAGATTTGATCGTCGGTATCCGCATACCTATTTCAGTCTCGTTACCGACAAGTGTCTTTTCTCGTTCTGTAATACAATTACCCGTGACTTACACTTAGTCACATTGCTTGCAAGGCTTGTGTGTGATGTTGTATTACCGAGTGGGCCCTGAGATACCTCTCCGTCACACGGAGTGACAAATCCTAGTCTTGATCCATACTAACTCAACGGACACCTTCCAAGATACATGTAGAACACCTTTATAGTCACCCAGTTACGTTGTGACGTTTGATGCACACAAGGTATTCCTCCAGTGCCAGTGAGTTATATAATCTCATGGTCATAGGAACAAATACTTGACACGCAGAAAACAATAGCAATAAAACGACACGATCGATATGCTACGTTCATAGTTTGGGTCTTATCCATCACATGATTCTCCTAATGATGTGATCCCGTTATGAAGTGACAACACTTGCCTATGGTCAGGAAACCTTGACCATCTTTGATCAACAAGCTAGTCAACTAGAGGCTCACTAGGGACACTATGTTGTCTATGTATCCACACATGTATTTGAGTTTCCAATCAATACAATTCTAGCATGGATAATAAACGATTATTATGAACAAGGAAATATAATAATAACTAATTTATTATTTCCTCTAGGGCATATTTCCAACAGTCTCCCACTTGCACTAGAGTCAATAATCTAGTTCACATCACCATGTGCTTTTAACGAATCCAACACCCATATAGTTCTGGGGTCTGACCATGTCTTGCTCGTGAGAAAGGTTTTAGTCAACAGTTCTGAATCTTTTAGATCCGTGTGTGCTTTAGAAATCTTTATGTCATCTTATAGATGCTGCTACTACGTGCTATTCAGAAATATTCCAAATATCTGCTCTACCATATGAATCCGTTTCACTACTCATAGTTATTCGGATTAGTGTCAAAGCTTGCATCAACGTAACCCTTTACGACAAACTCTTTAACCACCTCCATGATCGAGAAAAAATTCCTTAGTCTATTAGTTACTAAGGATAATTTTGATCGTTGTTCAGTGATTCAATCCTGGATCACTCTATGTACCTCTTACCAGACTTGTGGCAAGGCATACATCAGATGCGGTACACAACATGGCATACTATAGAGTCTACGGCCAAGGCATAGGGGACGACCTTCGTCCTTTCTCTTTCTTCTGCCGTGGTCGGTCTTTTGAATCATACTCAAATTCACACCTTACAGCACAGCCAAGAACTCCTTCTTTGTTGATCTGTTTTGAACTCCTTCAAAAACTTGTCAAGGCATGCATTTCATTTGAAAGTTCTGTTTAGCATTTTGATCTATCTCCATAGATCTTGATGCTCAATGTTCAATTAGCTCTATCGAGGTCTTCCTTTGAAAAACCCGTTGCAAAGAACCTTTATGCTTTGCAGAAATTCTATATTACTTCCGATCAACAATATGTCAACCACATATACTTATCAGAAATTCTATAGTGCTCCCACTCACTTTTTTGGAAATACAAGTTTCTCATAAACCTTGCACAAACCCAAAAGCTTTTATCATCTCATCAAAGTGTATATTCCCACTCTGAGATGCTTGCACTAGTCCATAAAAGGATCGCTGGTGCTTGCATACTTGTTAGTATCCTTAGGATCGACAAAACCTTCTGATTGTATCACATACAATCTTTCCTCAAGGAAACCGTCGAGGAAACAATGTTTTGACTTCCTATGTGCAATATTTCACAAATAATGCAGCAACACCTAACATAATTCCAACAGACTTTTAGCATCTCTACGAGTGAAAAGGTCGCATCATAGTCAACTCTTTGATCTTGTCGAAAATATCTCTACGACAAGTCGAGCTTTTATTAATAGTGACTTATCACCATCATATGTCTTCCTTTTAAAGATCCATCTTTACTTAATAGTCTTACTACCATCAAGTAGTTCTTCCAAAGTCTACACTTTGTTTTATACATGGATCCTCTCTCGGATTTCATGGCCTCCAGCCATTTGTCGGAATCCGGGCCCACCATTGCTTCTCCAAAACTCGTAGATTCATTGTTGTTCAACAACATGACCTCCAAGACAGGGTTACCGTACCACTCTGTAGTAGTACGCGACCTTTGTAGACCTACAAAGTTTGTAGTAACTTGAACCGAAGCTCTAATGATCACCATCATCAGCTTCCACTTCAATTGGTGTAGGAGCCACAGGAACTTCTTCTTGCGCCGTGCTACACACTGGTTGAAGTGACGGTTCACTAACCTCATCAAGTTCCACCACCCTCCCACTCAATTCTTTCGAGAGAAACCTTTCCTCAAGAAAGGACCCATTTCTAGAAACAAACACTTTGCTCCCGGATTTGAGATAGGAGATGTATCCAACTGTTTTGGATATCCTATGAAGATGCATTTATCCGCTTTAGGTTCGAGCTTTATGAAACTTTTCACATAAGCGTCGCAGCCCTAAACTTTCAAGAAACGACAGCTTAGGTTTCCCCAAACCATAGTCTATACTGTGTCATCTCAACGGAAATACGTGGTGCTCTATTTAAAGTGAATGCAGTTTGTCTGTAATGCATAACCCATAAACGATAGTGGTAATTCGATAAGAGACATCATAGTATGCACCATATCAAAATAGGGTGTGGCTATGACGTCCGGACACACCATCTCACTATGGTGTTCTAGGTGGCATAAACTGTGAAACTATTTCTACATTGTCTCAATTGTGTACCAAAAAATCGCAACTCAGATATTCATCTCTATGATCATATCATAGACAGTTTATCCTCTTGTCACGATGATCTTCACTTTGAAACAGCTCTGAACTTCTCAACATTTCAAACTTGTGATTCATCAACTAAATACTCCTGTATCTACTCAAATCGTCAATGAAGTAAGAACATAACGATATCCACTGCGTGCCTTAGTACTCATTGGACTTGAACACATCAAAAATGCATTACTCCCAACAAGTTAGTCTCTTGTTTCATGTGGCATGATTTGCATGTCTCAAGTGATTCAAAATCAAGTGAGTCCAAACAATCCAACTGCATATCTCAAACGTTTCAAAAATGAGTAAGTACAAAGATCCATCAGCATGGAACTTCTTCATGTATTTTATACCAACATGACTCAAGTGGCACTGCCACAACTAAGTGGTACTATCATTACTACTTTGTATCTTTTGGCACAAATATTATGAACATGTGTACCACTACGATCGAGATTCAAGAAACCATTGAGGGTAATTATTAAAGCAAATAGAATAACTATTATACCTTTTAAATGAATAATTGTATTGCAATAAACATGATCCAATCATGTTCATGCTCAACGTAAACACCAAATAACAATTATTTAGGTTTACCACCAATCCCGATAGAGGGAGCGTGCGATGTTTGATCACATCAACCTTGGAAATACTTCCAACACGTATCATCACCTCGACTTTAGCTAGTCTCCGTTTATACCGTAGCTTTCATTTCGAGTTACTAATCACTTAGCAACTGAGCCGGTATCCAATACCCTCGTGCTATTGGGAGTACTAGTAAAGTACACATCAATATACTTCTGTTGACTTTGCCAGCCTTCTTATCTACCAAGTATCTACGGTACCTCCGCCTCAGTGACCGTTCTCCTCATAACCGAAGCACTCAGTCTCGGGTTTGGGTTCAATCTTTGGGTTTCTTAACTAGAGCAGCAACTGGTTTGTCGTTTCATGAAGTATCCCTTCTAGCCCTTGCCCTATTTGAAACTAGTGGTTTTACTAACCATTAACTATTGATGCTCCTTATTGATTTCTACTTTCGCAGTGTCAAACAGCGCGAATCGCTCAAGGATCATCATATATGTCCTTCATATGTTGTAGTTCATCATGAAGCTCTAGCATCTTAGTGGCAGTGACTTTGGAGAACCATAACTATCTCATCTGGAAGATAAACTCCCACTTGATTCATGCGATTGTTGTACTCAGACAATCTGAGAACATGCTCAACGATTTGAGATTTTCAACTTTACTTTGCAGGCAATGAATCTTGTCGGAGGTCTCTTACCTCTCAACAAGGGCACGAGCATGAAATCTCAATTTCATCTCTTAGAGCATCTCTTATGTTCCGCGACGTTTCAAAACGTCTTTGGCGCCTTGCTTCGAAGCCATCAAGTATTACGGACTGAACTATCACGTAGTCATCAAAAACGTGTATGCCAGATGTTCGCAACATCCACAGACGACGCTCGAGGTGCAGCACACGGAGTGATGCATTAAGGACATAAGCCTTCTGAGAACCAATGAGGACAATCCTCAGTTTTATGGACTCAGTCCGCAAAGTTGCTACTATCAACTTTCAACTAAACTTTCTCTAGGAACATATAAAAAATAGTAGAGCTATAGCGCAAGCTACATCGTAATTCGCAAAGATCATTAGACTATGTTCATGATAATTAGTTCAATTAATCATATTACTTAAGAACTCCCCCTCAAAAAGTACATCTCTCTAGTCATTTGAGTGGTACATGATCCAAATCCACTAAGTCAAGTCCGGTCATCACGTGAGTTGAGTATAGCTTCAGTGGTAAGCATCTCTATGCTAATCATATCAACTATACAATTTATGCTCGACCTTTTGGGTCGCTTGTGTTCCCAGGCCATGTATGCACATGCTAGGCTCGTCAAGTTTAACCCGAGTGTTCCGCGTCTGCAACTGTTTTGCACCCGTTGTATGTGAACGTTAAGTCTATCACACCCGATCATCCCGTGGTGTCTCGAAACGCCGAACTGTAGCAACAGTGCATAGTCAGAAGAACACAATTTCGTCCTGAAATTTTAGTGAGAGATCACCTCATAATTCTACCGTCGTTCTAAGCAAAATAAGGTGCGTAAAAGGATTAACATCACATGCAATTCATAAGTGACATGATATGGCCATCATCATGTGCTTCTTGATCTCCATCACCAAAGCACCCGCACGATCTTCGTGTCACCGGTGCCACACCATGATCTCCATCATCATGATCCCCATCAACGTGTCGCCATCGGGGTTGTCGTGCTACTTATGTTATTACTACTAAAGCTACTTGCTAGCAATATAGTAAACACATCTGCAAACACAAACGTTAGTTTAAAGACAACCCTATGGCTCATGCCGGTTGCCGTACCATCGACGTGCAAGTCGATTTTAACTATTACAACATGATCATCTCATACATCCAATATATCACACCACGTCATTGGCCATATCATATCACAAGTATACCCTGCAAAAACAAGTTAGACGTCCTCTAAATGTTGTTGCATGTTTTACGTGGCTACTATGGGTATCTAGTAGATCGCATCTTACTTACGCAAAAACCACAATGGAGATGTCCAAATTGCTATTTAATCTCTCCAAGGACCACCTCAGTTAAAACCAATTCAACTAAAGTTGAAGAAACCAACACCCGCCAGTCATCTTTATGCAACGAGGTTGCATGTCAAGCGATGAAACCAGTCTTTCGTAAGCGTACGAATAATGTCGGTCCGGGCCACTTCAATCCAACAATACCGCCGAATCGAGAAAAGACTAAGGATGGCAGCAAATCGAACATCACCGTCCACAAAATAGTTTGTGTTCTTCTCGAGATTACATCTACGCATGAACCTAGCTCATGATGCCACTGTTGGGCAATGTCGCATGGGAAACAAAAAAATTACTACGCACGAAGACCTATCATGGTGATGTCCATCTACGAGAGGAGATTTGGATCTACGTACCCTTGTAGATCGCACAGCAGGAAGCGTTAGGAAACGCGGTTGATGTAGTGGAACATCTTCACGTCCCTCAAACCGCCCCACGAACCGTCGCACGAACCGTCCAACGATCCGTCCAACGATCCGTCCCGCGATCCATGGCACGAACCGTCTCGCGATCCATCTCATGATCCGGTCCGATCTAGTGTCGAACGGACGGCACCTCCGCGTTCAGCACACGTACATCTCGATGACGATCTCCACCTTCTTGATCCAGCAAGAGGGGGCGGAGAGGTAGAAGAGTTCTCCGGCAGTGTGACGGTGCTCCGGTGGTATTGACGATCTAATCCAGCAGGGCTCCGCCCGAGCTCCACAGAAATACGATCAAGACGAAGAACTATGGTGTCTAGATCTGAGTTGCACGTGGCAAAAAGTTGTCTCAAATCAGCCCTAAAGCACCACTATTTATAGGAGGGAGGGAGGGGAGGAGGGAGCCTCAAAACCTCAAGGTTTAGCCGAAATTGGAGGTGGAGGAGTCCTACTCCAATCCTACTTGGAGTAGGATTCCACCTTCCCACTTGGAAACTCTTTCCACCTTGTGTTTTTCCTTCTCAAACCTTATGGGCCTTAGTGGGAACTTATTCCAGCCCTCTAGGGGCTGGTTTATCTCTTCCCATATCCCATGAGACCCCTTGGGGCGTGACATCCCTCCCGATGGTCCTCGGCACCCCTCCCGGCATTCCCGGTACCCTACCGATGAGACCGAAACTTTTTCTGTGACCAAAATAGAACTTCTTATATATTAATCTTTACCTCCGGACCATTCTGAAGCTCCTCAGACGTCCTGGATCTCATCCGGGACTCCGAAAAACTTTTGGTTACCAACACCAATAACTCAACTATAGCGAAACATCATCGAACCTTAAGTGTGCAGACCCTACGGGTTCGAGAACTATGTAGACATGCCCCGAGGTACTCCTCGGTCAATATCCAATAGCGGGACCTGAACTATGTAGACATTGGATCCTACATATTCTCCGAAAATCTTATCAGTTGAACCTCAGTGTCAAGGATTCATATAATCCCGTATGTCATTCCCTTTGTCCTTCGGTATGTTACTTGTCCGAGATTTGATCATCGGTATCCGCAAACCTATTTCAATCTCGTTACTGGCAAGTCTCTTTACTCATTCCGTAACACAAGATCCCGTGACTTGCACTTAGTCACATTGCTTGCAAGGCTTGTGTGTGATGTTGTATTACCGAGTGGGCCCCCAGATACCTCTCTGTCACACGGAGTGACAAATCCCAGTCTTGATCCATACTAACTCAACGGACACCTTCGGAGATACCTGTAGAACTCCTTTATAGTCACCCAGTTACGTTGTGACGCTTGATGCACACAAGGTATTCCTCCGGTGCCAGTGAGTTATATGATCTCATGGTCATAGGAACGAATACTTGACACGCAGAAAACAATAGCAATAAAACGACACGATCTATATGCGACGTTCATAGTTTCGGTCTTGTCCATCACATGATTCTCCTAATGATGTGATCCCTTATCAAGTGACAACACTTGCCTATGGTCAGGAAATCTTGACCATCTTTGATTAACGAACTAGTCAACTAGAGGCTCACTAGGGACAGTGTGTTGTCTATGTATCCACACATGTATCTGAGTTTCCAATCAATACAATTCTAGCATGGATAATAAACGATTATTATGAACAAGGAAATATAATAATAAGTAATTTATTATTGCCTCTAGGGCATATTTCCAACAGAGACCAATATGAATATATTAGTTGTGTGTGTATATATTAGACCAAGACATGAAATTTGTGAATAGTGTTTGCGTACCCCAAGAGATCTTAGATCTTTGCTCCTCCGTTCGGTCTTAAAGCGAATGTTCTCGCAAACATAGTAAGCACATAGATTAGTCCCATGTTCCTGCCTCATGCAGAACTTTACGAGAATAGAATCCAGTCAGATAATAATCAGGCATTATAATGGTATTGAAACTATAACTAAATAGATGTGCGAATGTAGCTAATACTACTTAATTACCTTGGAGGTTGACCATTCGAGCTTAGGTTTTCATTCACCAGGAATATTCTTAATGAACCGTGTCCAATCCTTGGCTGGCAAAGAAAAATATTAAAGGAGTCATTGATTACTTGGTATCAGCAAATGAACTAAAAAGGCTGACAAAGTGCGATAATGATTGAAATTACCTGTCGAGCATCAACCTCAGGTTCATGTACTCTTTAGGGTCCTTTCTTAGTGAGTCTAGTACATCAACTTTTCCCTCGTCAACCATAATGATTAGCGGGATAAAGTGTAAACTGCGTTGTATAAGCTGGGATGCATGCATAACTCATCAAGTATTATACGTACACTTCACATCAAGTAAGCAAAATAGAATTTATAGTACAAGACAATAACGGTCACCTGAAGTTCTCAGGAAATGATATTGTTGGTTGGGTATTTAGTATCTCCAAAAACCGAAACAAGTTCTGCTCTGTTTCATCTTTGTTTCTTACTAACGTCTCATCACAAATGGTATTTGGGTCAATGAAGCCAATGCCAAAGACTCCATCTATTTTTATTTCAAACATCTTCATTCTGCATAACACCACACAAAACAATATAGTGAGGATAATTAGAGGCAAATGAACAAGCTGAAGAGAATTAGAGACTTAAATTACAGAAAGAAATCACTTACACACAAATAGCAACTAACGAGAGATTTCCCGAGTGCGTCTTTAGTGAATAACTGCCAGAATTCTGGATTTTCAATCCACAAATCTTTTTCATTGAAGTAATGCTCTCGCTTGACTTTCACCATGAGGCTCTCTCGCCCAAGTTTTTCTTCCTCATGTACTAGGTATACAATATGTACATTTGCGTTGGTAGCTCCTCGACAAGCTAAGGCCTGACAAGAGGTTGCCTAGGGGCAAATGTCCATGTTAGTTCGTCCGCTTCCACCGTGGTAATTTCCTCAGCGCCTAGTAGTTGTTCAACAGTGACACCGACCTCTCTATCCATCTCTTCAGCAGCAACGAGATCGATTACGACCTCGGTACCCACCTTGAGCGGTGGGATTGATTGTACCAACTGTTCTCCCAGCTCGGGAATGGTGTTCCTTCTTTTTTTACTATGAACAGACTCCTTTGTTAGCCCTTTATGATATGACTTGCTAATAGAGAATTCATAGTCCAATCTACTCTTCTTTGGAGGCGGTTTAGCAAGATTGGCCAGAACGTGTTGTGCGGTTTCCAGAGGTACTATCTCCTTTGGCGGTGGGGGCAGTTTCGTTCCAAAATGGGCCTTCAATTTCTTAGCCGCTTGGGTGTCCCTTGCCTTCGTGCTCTTCTCGTAAGTCAACTCCTTTTTGGCACGAGGGGAGGGTTTCTTCCTTGGTGATATCATCCGCTTTGGACTTTGGTTCCTCATCAAAAAATGAAATGACCGCGTACTCTCCTTGGGCTCCGTCTCGGGGTGGCGGGGTGGAGTCGCTAACGCGGTGGCGGACTCGCACTAGGCTCCATGTCAGGGTGGGATGGAGTCGGCTGACATGATGGCGGAATAGCGTTGCGCTCCATGTCGGGGTGGTGGGTGGTGGGGTGGAGTCGGCTGACGCTGGGGACTTGGAGGAGGAGGAGGTGGCCTTGGAAAGACAATGCAGTCCTTTCTCCATAAGCAGAGACCACGTAAGACTTCTTGCACTATCTGGTGCCCTTCACCTCCAAGAATGTCGAGCTCTAGTGACTCATATCCCTGCATCACTTCATCCACCCCGTCACGAGCATAGCCAGCTGTAATCGAATTGGAATGGAATGTTGCATCAGGGGGATTTATTAAAGCATAGCCGTCCGCTACCTTCATGGATATGTTCTTGAGTGTCATGTGTAGCTCACAAATTTCCACCTCTCTGATTTCATCCAGAGGATAATGAGCCAATAGTGCATCATCAAAAATGACAACTGTGGAACCCATGCTACTTTTCGGCATTGGTGGGATGGTGCTATCCAGTGCTAGATATGATTGCTCCAGCCGCTGAGATGCCCTTTGTTGGCTAGGTGTGTCGATCTGCTCCTGCTGCCGCAAGTATTTGCGTTCCAACTCCGCAAGCCAGTCATCATCCTGCTTCTTCTTGGATGCCCCTAGATTCTTATTTCTTGAATGGCTTTTGTAAGAGTAAGTCTAGTCCTTCAACCCCCCAACCCACGGAAAACGCCTTTGCCTCATGTTCGTCCCGGGTGTTCAGGATTCTTGAGGGTGTGTGTAAGATCATCGTTCTCTCCCTCTCGGGCTGGACCTCCCCCGTTCTAGCATCTTCTATTGCAACAAGTATAGCGTCAAAGACATTTTTAAGACTTGCATGCTCCAGAATCACCCCTGTGTTTGGGTCCAACTTTTCCCCATGGCCATAAAACCAATTCCTGGACCTTTCGGGCCAAGTAATTGTTTGCGGAGTGACCCCTGCATCAACCATCTTTCGCTCGTATTCATCCCACTTAGGGATGCCACTCTTGTAGCCGTATGACACCAGAGAATGGTGATGCTCTTTTTTTTGAGCATTTTGCTTGTTTATCCTCGCCCGCTCGTGAGCTACTTCTGATTGCGTGAACTTCACAAATAAGTCCCACTGATCTTTTAACTTCTCGTATTGCCCACTGAAATATGGAGTCTTGTCTTGTTTGCCGAATTCGGACCATAACCTTTTCTTCCAGTTGCAGAATTGTGTGGCCATATTCTTAAGAGCATACTTCTTGACTTTCTCCCATTGTGCATCTCACAAATGCTCTGCTAGGGTAAAATGTGTCATGAGTGTGTCCCAAAGTATATTTTTTGCTCTTTCGTCCACAAAACTAACTTCTCAATCTTTCTTTGGCCTATTCGACTCTTGAATGGATATCGGGATTTGGTTCCTGGCAATAACTCCGCATTGCCGGACAAATTTGTCCACATTAGGTTTGGGACCATTTGGTTTTGCCACCTTCTGTTATGCCGTCGATGTTGTACTTTGTGCCGTCGACCAACTTTTTGGCCGGGCCTCGTACTGCCATGCTTGTAGACAATTTGCTCGATCCAGAGGGCTAAAAGAAGAGATTTGTTAATATATATATGTATACAGATCAATTAGTACATCTAATGATCACCAGAGGCCAAATTAATATATACCTCGCCATAATTTGTTGATTTGAGAAAAAGTTCTTTGTCATCATTGTCTGGTTCCCCTTCGTCTTTTTGTTGTTCTTCCTCAATTCCCTCACCGGATGGGTTGATATATTGTGAGCCATCATCTAGTTCTTCATTCTCTTGGTTTCCCGAGCGTATTATGTCGTACAAGACATATTGTTGATCATGCTCTGTGTATCTACCGTCCATAGCTTAACTAATCGAGAAGAAAGATAAAACTATTTAGTATTCACTTTAGCTAGCAAGATCATCATATATATAATCTCACTAATACATCGAATAATCAACTTAATTAGTGCATCATCGAATTAATATTATCGAATATAATCTCGAAAACATCTCTCGAATATTATCACTAATATATCTCTCGATTAATATTATCAAACCGATCACCCAAAGAGTTGTTGGTGTACTAAGGCGCGAGCAGTGGACACCCAAAGCAAAGCAACCATCATGTCAACTCGAAGATAGCCATTGCCACCCGATTATAGCAATATTGAGTGTTAAGTTGACCAGTTCAATCATTTTGCTGTTAAATTCTGATGCAAGTTGTACTCTAAATACATGCAATACTCATTATCATGCCAACCGTGCACTTTATATTTTGCAAGAAAAGTATAAGTATTTTTGGATGATGTTCTTGCATACATCTGATCTATTTACCATGCCGCTTATTTTCAATTGTGTTAAATCTTGGCATAATGTATGGCCTTTTACATGCCCCGAGCCTTTTCATGTTTACCAAAATGCAACATTTGTCTTAGTTTATTCTAATTTCTTTTACTCCAACAAGTCTACGCAACAAAATGTGGGGTGCCATCTAGTTTTACTGTATGCAGGTTAACACGCTACTTAACAGTTTCAAACTTAACCATCTTCATAACCATATGGTCCATATCTACATACTTAACATAGTACCAACCATCGCACTTTATGAAGCACAGGGCCATCAACCACAACTATACACTAGAAGTAGCTTGATCATGACATTTCGGCATCTCATCGATGGAAAGGAAAATCCCTTCATTGCCTTCGTAGAGCATGAGTATAATAGTGTCTCTGATTTTCAAATGTTGACACATTGAAAGGACAATCGAAAACCTATTAATTTGAATGGTTTCATATGTATGGGAAATGCAGTACCTAGCGGTCACTTTGACGTTCCTAGCGGGCACTAGTGTGATAGGATCACGCTTGGAAATAAGTTCAGGAAGAGCTGCAATGGGAAATTTTTGTTGCAATGATGAATAAAAACCAATTGTAACATTACGTTGAAGCTATCAACATATCGTTGAAGCTATCTATAGTTTATGAACAACAACATAAAATTAAGATTTTTGTATTAGTATTTTGCTGACACGATTGGTCTTGCTTAATGTGTGCGTTAGTGCGAGATTTATTCCCATCCCAAATCCAGCATTCAAATATTCTATTGGTACCTTAATAACAAATTGTATGACATGCTCGAAGTATTTCTAGTGAAATTTCGTATGGCGAGTAACATACATATTTTTAGCTATGCATCGAACATATCTTGCTTAGAAGGTTGAAGTGATTATTTATTCAGAACAGTGTAGAAGAATAATGGACATACATTGATAATTAGAAGTTGTTGCTGGCTAAAAACAGAGTCAAAAAAGGAAATCCTAATTGGTTGCTCATATACCTGGGCATACTTCGGTCGGGCCGAAAAAAGCACGGTGCGGAAAACCCAGGCCTGAGCCCAGCCTAGCCCGACCATCGGGCCTAAATATTGGGCCCAAGCCGGACCCAAGCCCGAAAAAGCCTGATTGGGCCCGACCGGCCCAGCCCGACCGCGGTGTAAAATCTGTATTCTTCAAGCCCGAGCCCGGCCTGGCCTGACCGTCGGGCTCAAATTACAGGCCCGAGCCCGGCACGATGGTATGTTTAGGCCCGGCCCAGCCCGAGATTTTCGGGTCGGGTCAGGCCGTCGAGGCCGGGCTGCCCATGGCTAGGTATAGTTCCTGGCTAGGAAACAAAGTTGAAAGAACACTAACCTGGATCATAATATGTCGGATGATACCATTGGAGAAGTAAACATCCATCATAATACCATGCTTTGGCGTACGCGCTCAAATTTTATTGTCAGTTTTAAGTTCATAAAATTAAGATAATTACCTCCAAAGGCAGACATCAAAATAGGGGTGACCAACTTTATCATTTTTTACCCGTACTTTCATTGTACATCCATGGTTCATGCTCAATATGACATCAATGGAGTCCTCAACTAAGTAAAGGCCTAGATTTCTATATACATGTCTTCTTGCAAAGCAGGGGATGTACTACAGGAAATGATAAGATCCTTACATATCTATCTATAATCTATAATCTATAACTATACTAATTAGAGACTCCCTAGAAATTACCACATTAATTAGAATTTATGAGCCGTTAATTCGGTGGGACCGAGTTATAACGGTCTAGATTAACCCATGTATTTTTCAGCTTAAACCATTATTATATCTTTCAAATTATTGTTGAAAAATAGTCATCAATGCCATCAGTTATTTAGGGGTAGCTAGACCTCAGATTAATATCTACAACTCAAACTAATCGTAAAAGATACACTTCAAAGAAAAGATCCCCGGCTAACACAAAATAACAGATTTCATGGTGCACGCTCTCCTTATTTCTCGGAGGCTGGTGCAATCTGTGCCGTGAGAACATGATTTCTTAAAAAAAATAAGTTTTTGGTCAAGTTATCTTTCTCTTTTCCTTTCATATACGTAGATCCATGGTTTCTTCTTTCTTCCCAAGGTAACCCCAGGCCTCCATCTCTCCTTCCTCGAGCAGTCAAGCGCTTATCCAATATGTTGCCCACTCGGTCAATAACTTATCTCATTCATGGCCCTCTCCTTTGATCTAAGAGGAATCAGTATCCTCTTATTTTGTGTCCCTCGATGGTTCCCAGGCATCTAGGATTTTCATGTGCGTCTATCTCCTGCTAATTTACTTTCCAGCTTCTCCTGCAAATTTGAAGGTTATTCTTGGACTCGAATTGCCAGGTACTCCTTGATCTCCCTGATGAGAATGGGCAGCAGCGGTGGTCTAAGGCTTGCACCGTATAATCCAATGTCACTGGTGTGCAGCTCCTGGGTGAATGTCCAGCGAGCACCGGTGGCTTCTTGAGCCCGAAGAGCTGGAGCTGCTCACTAGATGAAAACGACGGCATGGAGGCAGCCTAAGAGACACTAGGCATCTGGATGAAAGAAGGTGATTCTAAGCGTATATGATGGTTGACTGCTAGCTTGATGCCAATGTTAATTTGTTGCATTTTTCAGAATTAAAATTTCCCATACAGGATTGACTTAAAATCTGAGTATTGCCATCACCTGTATAGGAAGTTTCAGTCTCGGTTGAGGACTAGGATACAGTGTATATGGTGCTGAAGAAAGCGCAGAAAAAAGCATCTTGACACAAGACATGGAGAAGATGATGCCCATGAAAGGTGAAAATAGGAAAGTAAAACATCATTGATTTCTTGTGGTTAATGTGAAAGCAGGTTTACCAAGAAGTGGATTCAGAAGATAACAACATGTCAGCATCGCAAGAGATATGATACGGCATGATGTGGTTGCTTGGAGATATATTTGTACAATAACCTGCACCCATATAGCTGTCAGTAATACGAGATTAGGAAAGAGTTAATATTAGACACTCAATTCTGGTACCTGAAGGAAAGTTGCATAAGAAATTTATGTAAGGCAGCAGCTCAATAGGTTATACAAATACACGGATACTTGCAGATGATGATGGACGCTATATCATTTCAGATCCAAAATTAATTAAATGTGCGTTAACTTTCCAGTTCTTGACTTAACAAATATGCTCCCTACTTTATTTGAGTCATATGCGATCTAGACCAAAGAGCTGCTACATGACGGTTTCCCTCTAACTAATCATTATCGAAGTCATGGATTCCCAGGCGAGCCCATGTACGTTCTTTTGTTTTCCAACTAATCATTACCAAAGTCATGGCTTCACAGGACAACACATGTAGGTGCTTCTGTTTTCCTATCCGACCAATCGTCTGACAAATGCATGCATGGCTAGCTAAGGGAAGATGGAGACTCGACAGTCGACACATAGGAGAATCATGAATTCTAGTGCCAGCGAAGGCTTCATGCGAAAGAAAAGAGGAAAAGATGAGAAGGCAGAGGTCGCGATGAAATAATTCTAGATGTGGGGCGACACTGTGAGCAAGAAAATGCAGCGAGGCATAGGTCAAGAAAAGGGATGAAGGGCCAAGACGTATGTATGCGACGCTTGGAACTCATGTTTAGAGCATGGACTGAATTAGTGATTCATCCTTTCAAATGTTTTTGCAAAAAAATCCATCTACTTGATTCATCGAATTGTTTACAGTTACAATTCTTAAATGGTTTAATGTGTATATCGGAATATTTTTTCTGGTCCAAATGATAAGAAAATAGGAGTAACCGATGTCTCATATTATTTCTATATATTTCCAATGCCATTCTCAATAAATGTTTAGTACCATCTCCCTCCGTTGTTTCCAACCATGTAATACTGAACACAACGCCTTTCCTACTTATGCTCTCTTATGGCTGAGCTTGCTCTTTTCAGGGGATGCAAATATATAAATGGCCCTTTTTTATTTGTAGATTGTATTTTGTATATTTAGGGAAGACGTTAAGCATTTTTGTGAATGAAAATTGGTGTCCAGTCGTTACATGAAAATTTAAAGCAAAATAATCAGCATAAAATATTACCATATTAAATTACAATACTTTATAAAAATTGAAATTACTATTCGCAATATGAAAATTAACAATTAATAATATTTTCTAGAGCCAATATTGTATTATTTCTAACTATTTCATAGTTATGTAATGTTTATAACACATATATGCAAGTAAATATTTCAAATTCTTAATACACACACATATATAGGGATTGACTATTCGTCAACCTTGGTGAAGTATAGTTATTCTTCACCCCCTCTATTTTCATATCAATCCGTCGTAATTTTATATTTCTTAAATTTTGTCTTACTTCATATGTAAAAACAGATCATAGAAAATATATTATCACCGTAAAAACTATTTTATATGATGTCAAATTACAAAAACAAAAACGTAGTGTAAATAATATATATAACTTCATTTTTCTGGTCTTATGACCTATTTTTTTAAGTCAAATTTTACGTAGTGAATCAATATAAATATAACTATATGTATATTAAATGTAATTTATTTATAAAACCATCGTAAGATTACCTCAGATGAAGAATAACTTACTCTGCACCCTTGATGAAGAATAACTAAATATGTGCATATTTGTACCATCAGTTTTTTCATGTATTTTAGCTCTTTTAGTTTATAGGAGGCAAGTCATAGCACAAAAAACTATTGTTGATTCCCCTATCTTAGAAAATTGTATTCATGCTAGACCGTGCGAATGCACGGGCTGGCGACTAGTATTGTAATAATAGAGCAATGAGAACCCACAAGTATAGGGAATCACAACAATATTTTAGGGTTTTATTTCATCCAAATTTATTGATTCGACACAAGGGGAGCCAAATAATATTTATTGGTCTTAGCAGTTGAGTTGTGAATTCAACCACACCTAGCATTTCTTTCCGTGGGAACATTTTTAGTAGCAAAATATTAATAGTAACAAGAACAATAGTAGGAGTAATCGTGGTGTTTGTAACAGTAGTCGCAACAGTAGTAACTTAGAGAAGATTAATATGCGAAACTCGTAGGCATAGTAATGGATATATATGTTGGATGACATTCATCATGTAATAGTTACACACTAGAGCAACATAGAACTAGCTCCAATTCATCAATGTAATGTAGACATGTATTCCATATATAGAAATACATGCTTATAGTAACAACTTGCATGCCATCTTTTCTTCTACCCTCCCATGGCAGCGAGGTCCATAATAAAATCTAAGTGATATTAAGGCCTCCTTTTAATAGAGAACCAGAACAAAGCATTAACACATGCTGAATACATGAACTCCACATACTACTATCATCACCGGAGATGATCCAAATTATTGTCACTTTGGGGTCTATGGACCATGACACATAACAGGTGCATGCAACTTGCAAGATAGGATCCAAAACACTCTCGTATTGGTGAAAACATAATAGGTCCATATCTGAAATCATGGCATTTGGACCGTAGTGACAACCATTTTGGATAACAAAGTCACAGCAACATCAATCTCATAACATAGTAGATACTAGGGATCAAGCCATATCAAAATAACTCGATTACATAACAAATCTCATCCAACCCGGCACCATACAGTAAGCCTACAAAAGAATTACTAAGACCTGGTTGTGATCATCATGGAATTGTTGATGGAGATGGATTGGTGATGACGACGATGATGAATCCCACTATCCCGAGCCCCAAACGGACTCCAAATCAGCCCTCACGAGGAAGAATAGGAGGTGGCAGCGGTGGCCTTTTCTCGTAAAACGCGATGAAATTTCTCTCTGATCTTTCCGTGAGAGACGGTACTTGTGGCATTGGATTTAGGTCAGCGTGAGTCCCCTAGGGGGTGCACCCACCAGGTTTGTAGCTCCTAGGTGGACCCTCTCTGGTAGATCTTGATGCTAGTATTTTTATTAATTTCAAAAATATACTTCCTAAAGTTTCAGCCTAGTCCGAGAACCCTCATTTCTACATAAACACGAGCCCATGACAGTTCTTCTGAAAACAACATCAGTTCGGATTACTTTCATTCAAATCATGCATATTAGAGTCCAAAACAAGAGAAAAATGTTCGGAAAAGTAGATAAGTTTGGGATGTATCAAGCAACAAAGCAAACACGGGAGAAATTGAGAGAACACGACAATAGCTGAAATCAAAGTACAAAAATATGTAATTAAATAGATAATGCAACCAAGATGGCATACAAATATGAGGGTAATTGAAAGAATAGTACAACATTAATTTTCCTAATTTAGAAGAAAAAAATCCTCTTTGATGTCTATGAAGCATGTATCACCTTTTATCCAAATTTAGCAATGTATAGTATATGCTCATAATATTAGGACATGCCAACCATGGTAGGGTAAAATTGAACATACCATGCGCCCCCCTGAAGTCATGTGTTATGGTGAGATAGAACATCTTGTCCATATGGATTCTGCCTCCACACTTTCCTGATTTGTGTTTGCATTATGGACACTATGAATGAAAACCCTCGAATGAGCTACAAGAAAAATTCATCCACGACTATTTCCCCTGGGTGATTGATAAGGAGAGATGAACAGCGGTAAGAGATTTTCAAATATTTCACAAATTTAATTACATGGTTCTCCATTAGAGAACAACCCGACCCAATCTCATAGAAAATCCCATAGAAAACCCCCAATCGAGCAGCGTCGAGAAAGTCAGCACCGACAGGTGTCGACGAGGAGAATAAACAAAATGTAATGGTGTTCATCGATGGTAGCTGGCTGTGAAAAGAGTCTTCGAGCTCAAAATATGGGCAGGCTGGGGTCAACAAGGAGCAACTATACTGTCGTGCAAGTGAGGACGAAGGGGGAGAGGGGGTGACGGTTTTCTTTTTCCTTTTTCACGTATGTGTGAGGGTTTTTTGTTCAGGAAAACTCTTTGCATAGGAAACGGTTTGTAAATGGGAACCATGTGTGATTTATGTCATTATGTTATCATGATTGAAGTGAACCAAAATTCAAAATTCCTTCATCGTGAATTTGGTGCATCTATGAACTAAAATCCCAACTACAGTATACGTGTTTGATGGGAGAGATGTCGATTGTCCTTCAATCGTGGTGCATCCTATCGTGCTCATGTGCGATCCATGTAGCTAGGGTTCTTCACAATCGGAACACACCACACAATACGGTAAACATAGACGGTTCCAGGAGGCACAAGACCTTTACAAAGTAACTGTCTGCCCAAACAAATCCCAAAGTTTGAAGCGGAATCCATATTTCATTGGTCGTTTCTCCTTGATTTGTTTTTTACGATCGACATACCCACTACAATGCACTGTGTTTAAATTTCATATTTTTTCGAGCTCATTTATTATTATTATATTTTTATTTGCACTTTTAAGACATATGTTGCTTATAATTCAAGTTCCAACATTTTGTACTTGAAAATGTAAAAAAATGGCTCAAAATAACAAAATTTTGGCGTTTAATATTTTTTCATGTATTCTACAGGAATTTAATAGAAATTTAAAGGATACCTGTGGGAAGAGGCAACCACAGATGTGTCCTTTATTCGTCTTTTAACTCTAGAAAATAGAAAACATGTCTGAAAAACATGATACCTTGTGTGGTGCCTTCGAACGACATCAATATGATGTGATAAATATTTAAGAAGGTTTGGCTAATGCCGTTGAAAAGGATCGAGATGGACCTAGAGGGGGTGAACAGGTACAGTTCCAAATTTTAATAATTACTTAGCAAATTTAGGCAAAGGTGCGGAATACGAGTGTAGGCCTAATAATTGCTATGACAAGGAGTAAGCTTTTAGAGTGAAGTAAGGCAACCGGTAAACAATAATCAAATACAAGTACTTAATAAGGATTAACACAAGTAGAGAGTTAGGGTTAGGAATAACCGAAACTCCAAGAGAGACGAGGATGTATCCTGATGTTCACTTCCTTGGAGGGAAGCAACGTCACCGTTAGAGGGGCGGATGTTACCACGAAGGCACACCAACGCCACGAAGGCTCACCCTATTCTCCCTTTGGGATAACTCCACGATGGCGTTTCTCAACCACTAGTGGTAAGCCTTGAGGTGGCTTCCAAACCTTCACAAACTTTCCGAGGGAAATCACAATGGTTTGATTCCTCTCCGAAGACTCTTACCGCCTAGGAGTCTCCAACCTCCAAGAGTAACAAGATCAAGGGGATTGCTCAAAACTTGCTCAAATCACAAATCACTTTGGTGGAGAGGAGGAGAAGGAGACGATATATCTTTTGATTGGAACAACACTCAAAGGGACTCACAAATGCTCTTGGGATCTAAGATTGGGTGTAGACAAGAGTGAGTGAGAAGAAAGGTGTTCTTGGATGTGTTCTAGCTGTGTTGGACACCCTCTCACGAAGTGGGAGGGGGTATATATAGTGGGGAGTGCAAATCAGCCGTTGGGGACACTTTAAGTCCCACACGGGTCGGACATCCAGCAGTTTACGGATGTCCACGCGTCCACAAGGAGTCGGACGTCCGACAGGGGTCGATCGTCTGAGGGCTGTAGATATGTTTGGAATCACTGTGAGTTGAACAGGGACCGGACGTCCGGAGAAGGCCGGAAGTCCGAGTTATTCGACTCAAACTTCACTGGTGCAAGATTCCGGATTTCCGAAAGGGCACGGACGTCCGGCCCTCGGACGTTCGGAGGGAGCCTGAAGTCCAAGTTATATGGCTCAAGTTCTTCTGCTGCAGGGCTCCGGATTTCCGAAGCTGGTCGATCGACCGGCCCTCGGACGTCCGGAGGGAGCCGGAAGTCCGAGTTATATGGCTCAAGTTCTTCTGGTGCAGAGCTCCGGATTTCCGAAGTTGGTCGGTCGTCCGACCCTCGGACGTCCGGAGGAGGCCGGATGTCCGAGGCATTAGTCCTGTTTTGAGATAAGAGCAGAGTGGAGAAGATGTGGTATGAGCAGAAAAGTAGAGATGTAGTATGAGCAAATTCATCACAAAACATGTGATCCCCTCTTAATAGTGTGGGATCCCTATACTCAAGAATAGTAAACTTAAAGGATAGTCTACATCATCTTTTCTCAATCCCGAGCCTTCTTGACATATAAGTCCCGATCCTCTCAGACCACCTTGGCACATAATTCTCAATCTACTAAAGTACTTGCCATCCCGAGATACACTCAACAAATAGGATTAGTTTCCTATGTATGTGTTGTCATTAACACCAAAAGTCGATTAGGGGCATGACATGCACTTTCAATCTCCCCCTTTTTGGTAGTTGATGACAACATATACATAGGTCTCAAAATATTTAACATACATTATAGCCTTGGAGAGGTTTAGTACGGAGCTCCCCCTATGTGTGTGCATGATAAAATATCGGAGCTCCCTTTTAATGTGTGTATCGAAAATATCATGTGACTTATCATGTGACTTAGTAAAGATAATGGATCATCATTCAAAGATAATAGATCATCATAGAAGTAGTGGAGCAATAACATAATAGCCTATGATGATATCATAGCAATCCATAGCACTCACAACATTCATAAGTAGCCATACATGGGTTTATCCATTACATTACACAAACATGCAAATTTAGACTAAATCTCCAAAGACTAAAAACTATGATACATTACTCCCCCTTTGGCACCAAGTACCAAAAAGGGAGGCACCAACAGCATCAACCATGCTCAGAGATCATCAGCATCACCATCATCATCCTCATCGTCAGGCAAGCCACTGCCACCAGCCTTGACAAGAAAATCAGCCCACTCAGGACCAGATGGGAAGCCAAAGTGAGAAGGAGGAGCAGAAGGAAGGGCCTCATCGTCACTCACATCAAGAGCGCCCGAGTCTCTCAGACGAGCCTTGAGGGCATTCTTGGAGGAGACGAGGCGAGAAACCACATCATGAGTTTGACCACACTGGAAAGAGACGGCCTTCATCATAGCAGAATGTGCCTTGCCAATGAATTTGGCAAAGCGACCGAGAGGAGCTGAGCTGGATGAAGGGGTTGCTGACCGGGCAGCAGTGCGGCGAGTGGAGGTGGATGATGGGGTTTTCTTGGGAGCATAGTTATCCGCCATGTGAGCGGGAATGACCCACTTGTGATGTGTATGAGTGACAGCAACAGTGAATTCAGCAACATGGTTAATAAGAGCCTGGATGAAGGGGGCATGAGGGAAGGCTCGCTTCTATTGAAAACTAGCAAGCCGGATATCATGCCATAGAAAGTGTGGCACATTAATTTTTCTCTTGGGGTGCTCGTACAAATGTGACATGATGTCAATACAGTAGCCACTGCAGGATCCCTTATCACCCATCTTGGGATAGATGGTGCGGATAAGACACTGAAAGATGATAAAGTAGGGAGAAAGCCAGATGGATACCTGGTTAAGATCCTTCATTCATTCGTCTGCATCAAGTTCACGGAGTGGTTTGAGGACATACGCACTAGCCTCAATTGGCTTATGTGCATGATTAGGATCATTCTTATGGATTTTGGAGCCGGAGTTGGGGAAACCAAGTGCGGCAACAAACGTACCATAAGAGGCTGTGAAGTGAACGTCAGAGGTTATCCAGCTAACAGTGCTGTTTGGACCAAAGAAACATGTGGCATAAAACTGGTGAATAGCAGCAGCGTTAAAATCGCGACGAAAAGCAAAGGGGGCAACCAGCCCCGATGACTCAATGAGCTCAATGGCACCCGGGTATTTCGTCGGGTGCGTGCGAATATGCTCAAGATCTATGAAGTGATGAACAGAGAGACCCTTAGGAACTATGACCGTAGTAAAGATGTCCGCCTGGACGTTTGTGCAGAAACGTAAGTCCATAGAGTCACGTACAACAGAGAATTGATCAACGTCGCGGCGGAAAGTGAGGTAGGAAGACTTAGCAACCGTGGTGAAGTTCTTGACTTCACGACCTGAAGTAGCAGGAGGTTCTACTGAGATGCGACGAGCTTCACCTTCGGGCTGTTCAGGAGGAGGTGGTGGCATATCGGAGGGCCTGCGAGTCCCAGGCTTTGGCATAGACTTCCGAATGGCGGGCTGTTTAGCACGGTCCTCGGCTGTAAGCTCATCCTCGAAGTCAGAGCCATCAGACGACGAGGGGAGCTGTTGAGGCGGAGGACGTCGGGAAGTCCGTTTGAAGGGACGATGTTTCCCTTCCGAGTCTGACCCCGTGCCAGTAGGGGCACGAGCGGATGAGCCAACGGTGTCCTTCCGGGCGGCGTGCTTAATCTTGGGCATGATGAACAAAAGCCTACACGGAGGGACACCCAGTGGGGAACGGTCATGGTCAAACCATATGAACGAACACGTGGACTTGGGAGAAAAGGGAACCAAAGGCGAGGGGAACGGAGGAGATACCTGCAGATCGAGAGAGGATAGGAAGAAGAGATGGATCCCGCGGAGGAGATCGGCTCCCGTGGAGGAGATCACGCAGATCCCGGAGGTGGCGGCGCGGGCGAGCTCCCCTGGTGCTGGCGGCGGCGGCTGCTGGGAGAAAAGGAGGCGCGTGGGGGCTAGGGCAAGGCCCAGCCCGCGCCCTTCTATTTACAGGCCCCGATGTGTCGGACGTCTCACACGCGTCGGACGTCCGGAGTGGATTTATTCGTCGGACGACCGAGAGAGGAGTAGGCAGAGGCTGATTCTGGAATTTGGATGATGAGATGATTTGTCATGGTTTATCACAAAGAACACGAACACAGTTGCCTACAAGAATTACATATACTACTTGTGGACAGAAGTTGATTTATGCATATTTTGTAAGATCAAAACCCAGAATTATGACGTAAGTCCTAGTGACTCCACCTAAATGCATGCCCACATCAAGACAAGAACATAATGTGAGTGTGTGTATGTGTGCAAGATTTCAAGTTATGTTATCAAGCTCCAAGATACCAAGTTCACGCCTAAGTTGACAGAACCTTGCTACGCTAAGTGGCTTGGTGAAAATGTCAGCGAGCTGCATGTCGGTACCCACATGGGTAATATCAATGTCACCCTTTTGCACATGATCTCTCAAGAAATGATACCTAATATCAATATTTTTTGTGCGAGGGAGGTCAATGGGGTTCTCGGAGATCTTTATGGCACTTTCATTATCACAGAGAAGAGGCACGTGTCAATACGTGATACCATAATCCTTTAGGGTTTGCCTCATCCATAGCAGTTGGGTTGCACAGCTTGCGGCTGCAATATATTCGGCCTCGACCATGGAGAGAGAAACACAATTCTGCTTTTTCGAGGACCAACTTACCAAGGAGCGTCCAAGAAACTGACATACACCAGAAGTGGATTTCCGTCCCACTTTGTCACCGGCCCAATCCGCATGGGAGTACCCAATAAGATCGAATTTTGCATCCTTAGGGTACCATAAGCCTAACTTTGGGGTGTGAACAAGGTATCTAAGAATATGCTTAACCGCCGTATGATGGCTTTCCCTAGGGGAAGCTTGAAATCTAGCACATATGCCTACACTTAACATGATGTCCGGTCTAGATGCGCAAAGATAAAGTAACGAACCAATCATGGAGCGGTAAGTAGATGGGTCAAAAGGAATACCGTTGGTGTCTTCATTTAGAACTACATCTGTGGCCATGGGTGTCTTCATTGGTTTAGCATTTGTCATATCAAATTTTTCAAGAATGTCCTTGAGGTACTTAGTTTGAGACAACAAAATTCCTTCTTGAAATTTTTGTATTTGAAACCCAAGAAAGAACTTCAAATCCGTGTTGAGTGACATCTCAAAGGTCTTGGTCATGGAGGCCGCAAACTTCTTGCATAAATGGATGTTAGGAGAACCAAAAATGATGTCATCTACATAGATTTGGCATAAGATCAAATCACCATTTTCCCTCTTAGTAAAAACAGTGGGATCGATCACCCCCACCACAAAGTCATCATCGAGTAGGAACTTCTTAAGATGATCGTACCAAGCACGGGGTGCTTGTTTGAGGCCATACAGAGCCTTGTGAAGTTTGTATACATGGTCTTTGTGGTGAGGGTCAACAAACCCAGGTGGTTGTCGTACATATACCTCTTCTTGTAGAGGACCGTTAAGAAAAGAACTTTTCACATCCATTTGATGCAAAGTAAAACCATTGAAAGCAGCATAGGCCAATAGAATGCGAATGGATTCAAGACGAGCAACAGGGGCGAAAGTCTCACCAAAGTCCAAACCTTCAACTTGGGAGTACCCCTGTGCTACTAACCTTGCCTTGTTGCGTAGGACAGTCCCATTCTCATCTTCCTTGTTCTTGAAGACCCATTTAGTTCTAATGACATTGTGTTCCTCAGTTGGTCGTTCTACCAATGACCATACTTCGTTGCGTGTAAAACTGTTTAACTCTTCTTGCATAGCAAGGAGCCAGTCATTATCACACAATGCATCCTGAACCATGTGTGGCACGGTACTAGAGACAAACGAAAAGTGAGCACAAAAGTTTGTTAATTGCTTATGAGTCACTCTACCTTCCGACACGCCGGTGAGGATTTGATCAATATCAACACGACCGGCCACACGTGGCATGATGGAGGTCAGGGTTTCACGAGGTTCGACTTCGTTTCCATCATCAACGTCCTCAACATATGGATCATTTACGTGCGGTGGAAGATATTCCTCTTCGCGTTGCACCTGTTGAGGTTCATCATCAAGCATATCCATACTTTGGTCTAGCTCTTGAAGATCAACTTGTTCTTGAGTGTGATCAGAGTGAGAGACATGTTCTCCCACATGATCCTCAACAACTGGCATGATATGTGTGCTAGTATCTTGTCGAGGTACGGGCAGTGAACTGTTTGGAGGATGAGAAATACTCTCATCATCTTCATCATCATCATGGGGTCTTTTTTCCATGGGAAGAAGTGCACCTACACCCATGTTCAAGATATCTTGCGAGGAATCTTCTTCACCTGCATCACTTAGATCAACTTGCTCCCCATGGGATAGATTAAATTCATCAAACGTCACGTCACAGGTTTCTATAACACATCTAGTGGATTTGTTGTAGACTCTGTAGGCGTGAGAGTTTGATCCGTAGCCAACAAAAATCCCTTCAGTTGTTTTGGATTGAAATTTTCCTAACCGTTCCCGTTTGTTGAGGATGAAACACTTGCATCCAAACACACGAAAGTACTTAACATTGGGCTTGTTCCTAGTTAGGAGCTCATATGGAGTCTTCTCCAATATTGATCGAAGGAAGAGCCGGTTCGATGCATGACATGCTCTGTTGACAGCCTTAGCCCAAAAACTATGTGGTGACTTCTATTCGTCTAACATGGACCTTGCCATTTCCACAAGTGTCCGGTTCTTCCTCTCTGCTACACCATTTTGCTGAGGGGTGTAAGGTGCGGAGTACTGATGTTCAATTCCCTCATCACTAAGAAATTCTTCTAGGGTGTAATTCTTGAACTCGGAGCCATTATCACTTCTTATTGCCTTGATGTCCTTGTCAAACTTCTGTTGGACTTGTTTGGCAAAATCAATGAAGATGATGTTCGTCTCGTCCTGGTTCTTGAGAAAGAATACCCATGTGTATCTTGAGTAATCATCAACAATGACTAGGCCATACTTTTTCCCTCCAAGACTTGCCCATGAAGGAGGCCCAAACAGATCCACATGAAGGAGCTCTAACGGCCTTGAAGTGGATACAATGTTCTTGGGTGGATGTTTTGATTGATGTTGTTTCCCAGCTATGCATGCACTGCACACACGATCTTTATTAAAAGATATATTTGTTAGTCCAAGGATGTGATTGTCGTTTAAGAGATTTTGAAGATTTCTCATGCCGACATGGCCGAGCCGGCGATGCCACAACCATCCCATGTCGGCCTTGTCCATTAGACTAGTTGTATGGAAGGTCCTCTCTTTCGAGAAATCAACCGTGTAAAGGTTGCCATCCAACTCTCCAACAAAGGCCACTTCGAGAGTGTCTCTCTTAAAGACTTTCACATCCGTTAGTCCGAATAATGTGTCATAACCAACGGAAGCCAATTGGCGAACTGAAAGTAAATGATATTGAAGAGATTAGACAAGCATGACATTTGCAATAGACATGTCATTAGTGATTGCCACCTTGCCCAACCCAATTACCTGCCCTTTCGACCCTCCACCAAATACAATGCTCATGTATGGTCAAATGGCTTGCATGAAGTCATAGAGCAAGTTTCTATCTCTGGTCATATGATTGGTGCATCCACTGTCGATGACCCATTTGGCTCCTTCGGAGAAAACAGCCTGTAACGAATTAAGACTTGGTTTGAGGTGCCCATTTCGTCATGGGGCCTCTCACATTAGTTACAAGAGTCTTAGGGACCCAAATAGCATAAAATCGGAATGCATTACGGGGACCAACGAATATAGCATAAACCTCTCCTTCCTTTGATTTGCGAAGTACATAGGATGGAGGCATGAATTCAGTTGTCTTGTTGAGAGTAGGCGAACCCCTAGTGGCCGACCCACTCACAACCTTATCTTTCTCCTTGTGTCCCTCTCGTACAAATATTTCTTTAAGCGGAGTGGTACACTTGAGAGGAGATGCACTTTTCTTGGCGGTGCTTGGATTGAACCCAAGCCCTTCCTTGGCAAAGCCTCCATTGTGTTGACTTAAGATCTCATTGAGAGTCTTTTGTCCTTGTGCACATGTCATGAGACCTCTATCTAGTTGTGCCTTTAGCGAACAGTTTTCCTCAAGGATAGATGTCAGTTCACTACTAGTGTTAGTAGTGCAGGTATCAACATTAATAATAGGTGAGGAGTAAGCCTTAGCTAAAGTGTCAAGATAAGTAACCTTGAGTGCCTCAAAGCTCTTTGTAAGAACAGTGAGTTTCTCTTCCTTGTCTTTGAGAGACAAGGATAGACGCTCACAGTCCTTAGAAAGGGAAGCATGAGAGTTCACTAGTCGGTTTTTATCATTTAGTAACTCTTTGCACACAGATTCAGCATTTTTCAAGGAGGCAAGATCCTTAGCATGTTTATCAAGGTTTTCACCAACTTTTGAGCATAGTGCATCATTTTGTGCTTCCTCATACAGGACTTTCTGCTCAAGGATATCATTTCTTTCCTTCTCCTCGGTGATGAGGGTTTCGAGTTCTTTGATGGTATTGGTGTGCTTACTCACCATTTCCATAAGTATGCGAAACATAGTGAGCTTCTTTCCTTTAAGAGAGCACATAAATTTGTTTATTTTGGCAAACATGGGATGATCTAAGTCATTATCCTGATAGTGATCTTCCGCATCAAGATACTCATCAGGTGAGGTAGAAGCTAGACTGAAAGAGTTTAACCGTGGAGTTGCCTTAACCTTATCATGGGAGCTTTGGTCTTCCTCATCTCCCATGGCAGTCTTTGCCATCAAACCCTTGTGGGCGTTGCCCTTCTAGTCTTTCATATAGTTGTAGTGAACAACATCACCACTTTTCTTGACTAGCCTCAAGGTGGTTTGTGTATCCTGAGCTACTCCGGCAACCCCACCAACGTATTCTAGATCTGATTCTTCTTGTGCAACCATTGCTCATCCAACTGTTCTCTTGAGCTTGGAGTTCATAGGGTTTGGCAACTTCTTCTTTACAAAGGTCTTCGGAAACCTTGGTTTATCTTCTCTCTTCTCATAAGGGAAGTCATTGGAGAAGTGGTTGGTTTCCTCACAGTTGTAGCATTTCCTTACCTTCTTCTTTGGGAATCTTTCCTTGAATTTTCCTGCACTGAACTTCTTTACAAAGAGAGCAATGTCCTCATAAGATGGGCTTTCATCAGAGTCAACATCATCACCATCTTCGCAGTCATCATCACCCTCTTCTTCTTCACTTTCTTCTTCATCACATTCATGCTTGGCTTTCAAAGCAAGATTGATCTTTGATGTTGAAGTGCCATGCATGGCAAGGTGCTTTGTTGCATTTGCCTTTGACTCTTCAAATAATTGGAAAGTGGATATGATGTCATCTGGAGTCATTTCTTTGAACCCATGGTGCTGCCTCATGTCCCATACCATTTGATGGTGGTACGGAGCAAGAGCATGAAGTAACTTGTCCACGAGAAATCTCTTGGTCATATTGAAACCATCTTGCGTATTGTCACATTCACAGGACTCAATGTCTGTGGCGAGAGTCATGAGCCGTTCTAGCAGTTGCTTGGGAGATTCACCCTTTTCCACACAGAAATTCTGTAATTGCCCCTTGGCAATTTCATATTGAGCAAGCCGAAGAGTGGAGGTACCGGTCTTGGTCCTTATAATGCTATTCCATAGTTCCTTGGGACTTGTGATGTGAATGTAAGGTCTCCGTTGCTTGTCATTCATTCCTTTTCTTATGCACATGATCGTAGTGTCATTGAGACGCTTGTCATAAGTTTCTCTAGGAGTGAGGCACCTTGGATCTACAAGATTGTAGCCATGCTCGAGGATGTCCAACATCTCATCATTGGCGTACCTAAGATGATCCTGCATACCAACTCTCCACATGGAAAAATCAGAATTGTCATCAAGCAAGGGAGGTTTTCCTCCAGGATTGTACTTAGGTTTCTCAACTTGAGATCTAGCATAAAGCCATGGAACACTGGTTTGGTTCCTCTCCGGAGGTTGTTGGCCAAATGAAGAACCGTGCACATGTGGCCCTGAGGCCCTCGGGGACGTGGTTGTCCCCGTGGAAGTCCCGTCCCTCTCCACTGGAGCTACAGTAGTGGGAATCCCGTCCATCTCGCTCTAGGGTGGTTAAGCCACAAGAATAGAGCACGAGGCTCTGATACCAATTGAAAAGGATCGAGATGGACCTAGAGGGGGGGGTGAATAGGTACAGTTCCAAATTTTAATAATTACTTAGCAATTTTAGGCAAAGGTGCGGAATATGAGCGTAGGCCTAATAATTGCTATGACAAGGAGTAAGCTATTTAGAGTGAAGTAAGGCAACCGGTAAACAATAATCAAATACAAGTACGTAATAAGGATTAACACAAGTAGAGAGTTAGGGTTAGGAATAACCGAAACTCCAAGAGAGACGAGGATGTATCCCGATGTTCACTTCCTTGGAGGGAAGCTACGTCACCGTTAGAGGGGCGGATGTTACCACGAAGGCACACCAACACCACGAAGGCTCACCCTATTCTCCCTTTGAGATAACTCCACGAAGCCGTTTCTCAACCACTAGTGGTAAGCCTTGAGGTGGCTTCCAAACCTTCACAAACTTTCCGGGGGAAATCACAATGGTTTTATTCCTCTCCGAAGACTCCTACCGCCTAGGAGTCTCCAACCTCCAAGAGTAACAAGATCACGGGGATTGCTCAAAACTTGCTCAAATCACAAAACACTTTGGTGGAGAGGAGGAGAAGGAGACAATCTATATTTTGATTGGAACAACACTCAAAGGGAATTGCAAATGCTCTTGGGATTTAAGATTGGGTGTAGACAAGAGTGAGTGAGAAGAAAGGTGTTCTTGGATGTGTTCTAGCTGTGCTGGACACCCTCTCACGAAGTGGGAGGGGTATATATCGTGGGGAGTGCAAAACAACCGTTGGGGACACTTTAAGTCACACAGGGGTCGGACATCCGGCAGTTCACGGATGTCCGGGCGTCCACAAGGAGTCGGACGTCCGACAGGGGTCGGTCATCCGAGGGCTGTAGATATGTCTGGAATGACTGTCAGTTGAACAGGGACCGGACGTTCGGAGAAGGCCGGAAATCCGAGTTATTCGACTCAAACTTCACTAGTGCAAGATTCCGGATTTCCGAAAGGGGGCGGACGTCTGGCCCTAGGACGTCCGGAGGGAGCCGGAAGTCCGAGTTATATGGCTCAAGTTCTTCTCGTGCAGTGCTCCGGATTTCCGAAGCTGGTCGGTCGACCGGCCCTTGGACGTCCGGAGGGAGCCGGAAGTCCGAGTTATATGGCTCAAGTTCTTCTGGTGCAGAGCTCCGGATTTCCGAAGCTGGTCAGTCGTCCGACCCTCGGACGTCCGGAGGAGGCCGGATGTCCGAGGTATTAGTCCTATTTTGAGATAAGAGCAGAGTGGAGAAGATGTGGTATGAGCAGAAAAGTAGAGATGTAGTATGAGCAAATTCATCGCAAAACCTGTGATCCCCTCTTAATAGTGCGGGATCCCTATACTCAAGAATAGTAAACTTAAAGGATAGTCTACATCATCTTTTCTCAATCCCAAGCCTTCTTGTCATATAAGTCCCAATCTTCTCAAACCACCTTGGCACATAATTCTCAATCTACTAAAGTACTTGCCATCCTGAGATACACTGAACAAATAGGATTAGTTTCCTATGTATGTGTTGTCATTAACACCAAAAGTTTATTATGGGCATGACATGCACTTTCAGCCGTTATAAACCCTCTTCACACATCAAAACATTACCTAGAAAGATTTGTGGTTTTGGGATGAAAATCGCCATGTTTCTAGGGGGAACCATATTTCCTTAGCCGTTTCTCCTTGATTTATTTTCTATGATCAACATACCCACTAGAACGCACCATCTTCAAGTTTGACATTTTTCAGAACCGATTACTATATTTAGGCATTTATGTGCACTTTCTTGTTATTTACTACTTATAATTCAAGTTTGAAATTCTGTACATGAAAAAGTGAAAAAAAATGGTTCAAAAATCATAATTGTGACATCAGATAAATACTCATGTATTCTATAGGAAAGTAATGGAAATTTAAAGGATATGTGTGGGAAGAAGCAACCAGAGATGTGTCATTTACTGGTGTTTTAACTCTAGAAAATGAAAAACATGCATCAAAAACCTGATACCTTGTGTGGTGCCTTGGCATGAACTCACTATGATGTGGTAAATATTTGAGAAGGCTTGGCTAATGTCATTATACACACTAATCATATATCGAACCATCATCTAGGAAGTTTCGTGGTTTTCAGAGGGGAATCGCCATGTTTTAAAGGGGAATCCATATTTCCTTAGTCGTTTCTCCTTGATTTTTTTCTATGATCAACATATACACTACAATTCACCATGTTCGGATCTGTCATTTTTTCATGCTCGTTTATTATATCTAGGCTTTTATGTGCATTCTTGAGGCATTTACTACGTATATTTCAAGTTCGAACAATATGTACACGAAAAGTCCAAAAAGAATGGTTAAAAAATTATAATTGTGGCATTGAGTAACTTTTTATGTATTCTACATGAAATCAATAGAATTATAAAGGATATGTGTGGTAAGAGTTAACCACAAATGTGTCGTTTATTTGTTTTTTAACACTAGAAAAATGGAAAACATGCCTTAAGAACATTATACCATGTGTGATCACTACAATAGGATGGTCAAAGACGACACATCAATCAGAGATCCTTCGATGAAACTGCATGCAATCCACCAATCACTAACGGTATAGTTCAAGCTCCATCATCGATAACTAAAACTGTGTGCAACTGTTAAAATAAATAGTTCACCAAAATAAACCGTTTGCGACGAGACAAAATAATGCAAACAGATAACAAAATAAAAGTGTGTGCGATGTACGACATACAGTTAACCCTGGTAAATTGTTTCCACTAATCCAGCATAAAACAAACCATTGGCCAAATGATTACGTGTGCGATAGACGGCATACAGGTCGGCCGGACAAACTGTTTGCGATGATATAAAATAACACAAACGATTACCGAGATCAAGATGTGTGAGATAGACGACAAACACATAGCCTGTATGAACTGTTTGCGATGAGACAAAATAACACAAACGGTTGCTTAGATGAAGATGTGTGTGATGTACGTACAGGTCACTCTCGGATGTGTTGTGGGAAAATGGTTGCTGGTAAAGAACTGTCGGCGATTGATGAAATCATCACCAACAGATTTGGTAGTTTAATCCGTATGCGGTGTGATTTGCTCAATATCCACACAAACATCTATGCTCTGTGTAGAAGAACATGATTGCATAACCAAAAACATCCAAATACATAAGTGACTCACACATAACATTGGCACGTCTCAATAAACAATTACACACATAACAATATGGTTGCATAACCTAATTAAGCATCCAAATACATAAGTGACTACACACATGACAATGGCGCACACCTCAATAAACTATTACATGCATAATAAACTTAGCCTACTAAAACTATAAATATTTCAGCACAGAGTGAGTACGGGAAAATGATCATCAAATCATCTACTTCATGCGACGCTTGCCGCCACCGCTATGCTTCTGGCTCGATCCCTCGACGTATTCAGGTAGGAGGCATTTTCTCATAGCATGTGTACGCTTCCTTGGCCGCGGTCTATATATGATATCTATCCAGTCTCTTCACCCAGGCCCAATGCCACGCACGCTTGTTCTTGTTGCACTCAGCCTTAATGCCTCCATAGTAGGGGTCGATGATGGCCTCGGCTAGGTCAACATGTGAGTCCATGTCCTTGTTGCTGCCCCAGACCTTGTGGTGGATGCGGATGTCGACAAGCTTCTAGGAGGCCAAGCGCGAAGTCTTATGCACCATTGGATCGTTGGTGGTGTCCACCGTAGTGAACTTGTAGTCGGGGACGTTGACAAACCTGGTGAAACGCGCGCAAGGCATTGTGGCCTAGGAATAGTGATAGAGGAGGACGTGATGGCATTTTCACAATTGGGTGACAACAATCTTGTGATCATGCCCGAAATGACCAACGGTGTAAGCGAGGTCGAAGCTGACCACTTTGTACTTGTCATCCTTAGCAAGGAACCACTCCATAGTGTTGATGGAATCCTCCACCACGACTGGGTCATTGGTGTACACCATCGTGAGGTCCGTCTTCCTCATCTGGGTCTCCATAGGATGCACGTGGAACTCCATTGGAGCGCCGCTGGATATCCTCTCTCTATGCATCGTAGAGGGTGTGCTTCTTGTGTTGTGGGGCATGATCTAAAGCATGAAGAGACTATTGTTGATGTCCGCGAGTATAAATGGGAGCCGGACTTCTGGAAAACCGGCACGTCCATTTTTGTAGCGCGTGATTCAGTCGTAGAGCACATAACTGCATGGGGTGACGCGTGTAGCGTAGTCACATGCATATGGAGCCCCAAAAGTGATCGTGGGCAGGCCCCAACCGCTGGCAGAGCGTGCGCGGAGGGGTGCAAGAGCAGAGCATGCGGAGGGATGCGTGAGCAAAGCGCCAAGAAGAACACGAGATTGAACCGGACCATATTGTACTTGTGATCGTCAACCAATAGGTTCATAGCGTTGTAGTTCTCCACCCAAACCAGATTCGTTGGTGTACACCACCGATAGACCCGTACGCCAACCTTTTGTGCATGTCCACTACGATACGCATGGTGAACTCGCGCTCATTGTCGGCAGCCGCTGGGAGCGCCATTGGGGCCGTGCAGGTACCCTCGGTCGTGGTTGTGATCCTTAAGGTCCAGATATTAATCATCAATTGCATATTTAGCTCTAGATATTAATCTTCCATTGCATACTATGGAAAAAATAGTTCTACCAAAATACGAGTCTCATACAATGCCATTTGAATGATTGTATCACAAATGACAGAAATAGTACAAAGATTAAAATTCCAACATTACATGGCTCAAATTCGAAGATTACAAGGTTCAAATTGATAATAGAACTGAAATTCAGATTATGTAGAAACTTTTCCATGCAGCTCTAGACCGCACCATGCTGATCAGCTGAACATGAACGTATGAGATGTTCATGTTGATATTACAACTAGTTTCACAACTTCAATATTTCCGCAAAGGGATCCGCCACTGACATGTCATGTATGGGCTTGACATAAGGACTTCCAAATAGTCTATCACGTGAAATTACAAAATGAAATTGAGCTACTGTAGAGCATTTTTCATTATGTCTTAGTCGCCGGAGCTAGTCAGCAAACCATTCTTTTTTGTGGAGTAAATGTAGGGAAAATCTCATTATCTTTAGCACACTTACTCTCACAACAAAGAACCTGGCGAATATAATCTCCGGTAAGGTCCCTTGATAGGAGTTCAAATAATTTATGAGAGATGGAGACCGAGGCATTCGATGAGATTATTATATTGTATCACATTATCCACTACCTAGCCTAATCATATATGTAAAATAAGAGAAGGTATTAGTGCTTGGACACACACGAGACCTATTGGATTTGCAAGGTTTCCAAAATTGAACTCCCAACTGGTTAACATTTGACATGAAAGGATCATCACCTCTATATATAGCTTCTCGAGACAAGAAAAGCATATTAGGAATCTGACAACTTGGCTGAGGTCGGGGCGTGTAGATTCTACTACCAAGACCTTCACTATGCACATATACGGGGTCGAGCTTGTCAGAATTATTTTTTGGATGACAGACAAATATACATCTTGAATAGAGAAAAATAAGCATTAATTTCAAGACGGAGAAGACGACGACTTTTGAACTTGGAGGGTTATGGATCCAATAGCAAGTTCAAATAAGTTGACGGGCGAGTATCCAAACAGTGTCAACTTCGGCGCATAAATGACCCTGGTTCTTGTTGGACCTTGTCCATCGACAATAAGTAATCTCTCAAGTAAAGGCATGTCCTCAATGACCATTTGGTGATTCAGCTTGTGTGATCTCTTGTTTCAGCAACATCAATACACACAATTTGTTAGAAGACTCGTGGAGGCGATGTGGAGGCTACTCACCCATTGATCACATGAACATGAAGGTACACGAGCGCAGTACATCCATGGAGGAGGCGATCCATGTCGTCATTGGGCATGGAGACGGTGACGAGCTCGAGGTGCTTCAGTCGAGGTAGTAAAAGAACAGGATCGATAATAATCTTGGGGAAATGGCAGTTCAAGAACCTAGTGATGGGCAACATTGGTGTGAGGCACAATGCGGAGGTTGGGAGCAAGCACATGTGTCCATCATTAATAGTGAGCTCCTCGAGCTGATCTAGGGCGGTCGATAAGAACCACTTGTCAAGCTTGGCTCGGTCCTTGCCGTTGGAATGGGACTTGCCCATAGTAAGGCCTCTGATTGGGCCACAGTGTGTGCCGGGGATGTAGGACAATGATTCCAAGCGTTTTTGATAGCCATTGTAGAGCATGTGCTCGTTGATGAGGCCGAGAGGGGCACAACACCATAGGGGGCGCCATCGCCGGGAGAGAACAGTTGTGTGCATGCCATCTTCAATTAGGAGGAGGGAGATGGTCACATTCAACATATCACCGAGGAGGTTGTTGATGAGGTGTAGGCCTACCAGAGGTGCTTGTGTTTCTGGATCGGCCCGCCTCCGCTTGTTGGCAACCTCGTCCTCCACCTCCGTAATATCGGCTGCGATGACACTTTTTGTCATGAGCAAAGCAATGGGAGGATAGTGATTATGTAGCTAGATCAGGGCAGAAGAGTAGTGCATTGGTAATTACAAGTTACTAGGTGGGATGAAACTTAACAGATTCAGAAAATGAAATCCCAATTGGTTGTTGAAACACTACACAATAACTTTGATATTTCTACACAAGTGAACATGCAGATACTAGAAAGAACATTTACTTCCAACATAGTATGGACAAATGATATCATCGGGGAATTTATCATCTATTGTATGGCCAGGATCTTTTAGGTGAAGTGCAATTTTAGTGCTAGCTTTCAATACATAGAACCTAGAAATTTCTGGCCAAAGTCCGATATCAAAATAGGAGTGACAAACTTTATCAAGTTTTATAGAAATAACTATTGTAAATACATGGTTTGTGCTTAATATGACATCACTGTAGTCTTCAGTTATGTAAAGTCCAATATTTAGTGCTATAGTTGTTGATGCAAAGCAAGTGATGTATTGCAGGAATTAATAAGATTGTTAAAGAATAGGGCAACATCCTAGTATGGGAGTAGTTTAAAGAACAACACATTAGTTGATATGAAAGGACAAAAAATTATACGTAAATGATAATATAACCATGAGGTCATGCAAATATATATGAGTGTAACCGAAAGAACAATGCAACATTAATTTGCTTAATTTATAAGAAGAAGAAGAAGGATATAGAAATATATAATGTAGGTTCACAAAAAGTATAGGCGATGTCAACCCAGGTAGTGTGAGATTGAACATACCGTGCGCTTCATTAAGGCGTCTGGTATGGTGATATGTAACTCCTCTGATGTCTGTCCGAGGCCGCATAGCCTTGACGTGTCCTTGCACTATACACTCTATGAATGAAAACTCTCGAATCAGCTAGTAGGAACTTTTTTTGAAAAGGAGGGTTTCGGAGCTAGAAGGAACGTGAATCCACAACGATTTTGGTCGGAGGATTAAAGGGGGCAGACGGACTAGAATAAGTAATGAGCAGAAATATTTATGTAGATTATAGTTACCTACTTCTCTATGGGGGGACCAGTACTAAAGATTCCCCAACCGGGCGAGCATCATCGAGAAACTCAATGTCGATAAGCCCCGAAAAGTGGCAGTGGACAAATGCGGTAGCGTTTGGCGGCAGCCGGTAGCGGCGACGGGTGTTGAGCTAAGTGGTTGCCTCAAGGATAGGCGGTGAAATGTAGAGGCCCGGAGGAGTACTGTAGGTGCTACTGGAGACAGATTTGCATGGGGGGATCTAGGTGTCATTTCATCGTATCTTTTGTTTTGATTTCAAGTTAAACTCTTATTTGGTTGTTAGTTGGTCTTTGAACTTGTTAGTTGGTCTTGAACCTATCTTGTGGAGACTATTTGCATTTTAGCGGAAACTATGTTTTATTACACGTATAATTTAAAACTCTACTCGTTATCTCGTACATATGCTCCTTAATGTTAAATTCCTCTATATACCCACTGGATGGTATCTAAAACCAAGGGGAGCTCCTATTCCTGTTTCTGTCTCATCTCGGGCACACAGCAAGGGGGAGCTCCGCTTCTACTTTAGAGACCATCCATGCAAATCATGTTGTTGTCATCATCCACCAAAAAGGGGGAGACTATAAGGGCATTCTCATGCTTAAGTGTTTTGGTGATGATGACAACTCACTATGTTATCTAACCGGGTGTCAAGTATCCAGGTATCATATGTTAGACACAAGACGGTTAGGTATTCCCTCCAAATGGAAAAGATCGAAGACGTGTTCCCTTCCTATTTATTCTCTTTGGTCGTAGGGATCCCGTACTATTAAGAGGGAATCTAAATTGGAAGTCTATGGGTGACTCAATTCGTCTCACACACTTTTGCATCCATCTTGTTCCATTGCATCATTGAGATAGAGGCCCATGTTTTTCTACCTCGCTGGTTGTACCGCTGTTATGGGCGGATGTACCACTCAATAGCTCGGCGATTGTACCGGCCCTGCCCCGGTCCACAACCGGTCACGACTCTGTTTCATTGTGGTTGTTGGGTTGTGGTGGCCCAGTTGTACAGCTATATTAATTATAGCTGGTACTACCGGTGTTCCAAGTGGTTGTACCGCTTGGCACTTAGTCAAGCCCAGTGGGCATGGCTGGTGGAACCGCATGTCGAACTTTCTGTTTTGGCCCGGTTGTTGGTTGGTGGTTGGCCGGTTGTTCCGCTAAAATAGGAAGACCGGTTGTACCGGCCTAGCAACCGGTTGTACCGCCCAGTGTAAAATGGGTGTAACGGCTAGAAATGTGGGGGGCTATATAAGGAGGGCTTTCTTCCTCCTCCCTCTTATCTCTTACCTGTCTCTCTATCTCCAGCATTGATGCACTCAAGATTTCTTCCCCGATCTCTCTCCCTAGCCACCCAAACTTGTTGTCTTGCTAGGGATTGAAGGAGGAGACCTAGATCTACACTTCCACCAAAGGAAAATTGATTACCCCAAGTTCTTGTGTGGATTTTGTTACTCTTGGGTGGTTGAGCATCCTAGATGGAAGAGGTCACTTCGGAGCCACATTCCATTGTGGTGAAGCTCCGTGGTTTTGTTGGGAGCTTCCAATTGAGTTGTGGAGAGAGCCCCAACCTTGTAGTAAAGTTCTGATTGCCACCTTCAAGGGCACCAGTTAGTGGAATGACGACACTTCACATTGTGTGAGGGCATGAGGAGAATATGGTGGACTTAATTAGTGGCATCTTGGGGAGCATTGTGCCTCCACGTCGCTCCAACGGAGACGTACTTCCCCTCAAAGGGAAGGAACTTCGGGAACACATCCTCGTTTTCATCGGTTCCACTTGTGCTTATTTCTTACCTTTACTTGTATTTACTTATTGCTTATTATTGTTGTTGCTAGAACCATATAGGTTGCTCACCTAAATGCATATCTAGACAACCTATTTGTTGCTAAACCTAATTTGTTTAAAGAAAAGCTTAAAATTTGTTAGTTGCCTATTCACCTGAACCTTATCGATCCTTTCAGTAGGGAATTTGGGAAAAATTTCAACGTAGGACATGAGCGTATTTGCAAGAGTTATCCAACGCCATCTCACTTGCCTCATTCCGACAAACGACTTTGAAATAGGATAGAAAATACTATTCATGTTTTTTGTATGAAAAAACGGTTTCCAAATCTGCTCTTAAAATGTGAAATTTTGATAAAAAGTCAACTTAGTCTGTTACGAGGGTGTCCATAGCTTTCAAATAGTATATTGCAAGCCCCATTTGGACACTTTCCGGGGAATTTCAACCTAGCACCTAGGGAAGTTCAACCGCTACTGCTGGGACGAGTCAGCCCTGGATCAGAATATTATTCTCATCCCAGGATCAAAATAGTGTTTATGGCCGGTCAAAAAAAATAGTGTTTATGTATGTATATATATATATATAACCACTAATGATTGATGTTTTCAAACACTTGCGAGGAATACGTCTGACATCCGCTGTCTCCAGCACCCGTCGAGCAACCATGTGATGTGTACATGCTCAACCGCGAGCTGTTCAAGTCACATGAGAGTACAATGAAGGCCCTTAGGGAGTTGAATGGATCCCTGCGGCAGGACATGAATCCGATTATCGATGGTAATTTTGATTTGTAAGATAAGATACTCAAGCTGGAAGACCAGAAGGATAAACTGGTCCGCGAGAAGTGTAACAGCCCGAGACCGGCGCTCTAGAAGATTTCCCTTTTATTCCGTTATCGCTAGGTTAATTATTTGTTTATGGCATTCATCATTTCATCATTCACATCATACGCATTGCATCGGCGCTCCGTTGCCACCAGTTTTATAAACTGACATCCGTTATTAGTTGCTGGTTCTCTCTGTTTTTGTCATTGGCTGTTTTGAGACCAACCACACACGCATGCGCCTGCGACATCGATAAAACCTTATTTTTAAAAGTGTGTATAAAACTTTCTCGGATTGTGTTGGGGATATTACCTGCGGATAATCCGCCCTTAGTGAGCCGAGTCATCAAGGGGGGGGCGACTCAACATTAGAAGTGCGGCCCTTAGCCCAAAGGTTGGATGGCGGTTCGAGAAGCTATGAGGATGATAGGTCACCAAAGGAGTTCCTGATCTTGGAGGACACGGCGACTTAGAGATAGGGAAAGCTAAGATAGGTAGCATAGCCAAGACTCTTGTAAACCCTAGGAACTCGACCTATATATAAAGGCGGGTCCTGGGAGAGGTCAGGAGAGTTAGAGATAATCGAGAGCTAGGTCAGGCGAGTTACGCCCTCCTTGTAATCCAAACCATCATTAATCCACACAAAGCAAGACATAGGATTTTACCTCCTCACGAGGGGCCGAACCTGGGTAAATCTGAGTATCGCTTTCGCTCACCCCCTTCCTGTCGCCACCAAGGTGCGATGGCTCCATCTTTAAGTCCTTTCACGAGGACATCTGTCGTGATAAAACCATGACAGTTGGCGCCCACCGTGGGGCTGGCGCACGGTGGAGTTGAGTTCTCGAAGGGAGCCCTACCAGGGTCAGAAAGCTATGCGGCTGGCATCATGACAAAGAGCCGCCGCGGAAGGTACTACATCGACAACTCGTTGTGGGGGCCAGAAGCCGATTCAGTCGAATCTGGTTACAGAGTCCCCTTCGGTTGGATCAACATCTTCATTGGCATGATTGGGACGCCCGTGCCTGAGCCGGACACCTCCACCGACATCGTGGAGCCGGCCAGGTACATCCTCCCCATCGCACGACCGGACAGAAGTCGCCACGCCTTAGTCGGTTTTACGCAGGGAAACGACGTGCAAGACGAACCGGCGGCCCAGGAGATCACCCCCGTCAACTCTGACGGCGAGTCATCCATGGGCGAGACAGATTCAATCCATCCTCTTCAGGAAGGACAACTCGGAGGGCTATCATTAGCAATGGACCCCGAGATCCTCGAGAGATCCCATCGACAAATCGTCATCTTATATGGCGGGGTCGGCACTGCCTCAGCAAAATCCGGTCGGCAACAACGAGACATGTGGGACGTCAAAACCCCCAGCAGAAACTACGGCAGGGTTAGCGGCGTAGGTCGCCAGCCTTATGGCAACCGCAGTCACCTCCGAGAATCAGGAGTCTATCAACGTCAAGCTAGCAAACTGCGGGAGGCGATGGCCAAAGCGCAGCGGGACATGTAAGCAGAAGCCGCCAGGGTAGAGCCGCAGCAGGCCGCAATCGCAGCAGAGACGGAGCGCTTGAACACCGAGGGCTGGCGGCTCGAGAGGCAGCAGCACGCGTCCGACGTCGTTCACCACAGGAGGCACCATGGACGTATCCCAGCCGACTTACATCCAACTCGCCTTTTTGACACCCCGCGCACCCCCGGGGCGGGTCCTGATCGACCTTTACAAACTGTTCCGAGGGGAGGTCCGGTTCCACCACCTAACCCACCGCCGCCTCAACCAATGGATGCCCATGCGACTCGGTTCCACACACCACGAGGTCACTTCTCGAATCCCGTGGATAACGTGCTGGCGGCAACCCACCACCTGGAGTCCCTTCTGATTTATGGAAACTCCCCGGCCGAGATAGAGGCCAGAAACACCATCGAGATGCTAAAGATGGTCGTGGTCCAGCACGTGCAGTATTCTCATAGCCGCGATCGGCTGCACTCCACGCCTCAGGCGAGCCACACCCGAAGTCGTCATGAGGACTTACCCGCGGTAACCAGCGGGCCACGATGATTCCCTCAACATAACCCTCTTGGGATGCCCGACACGTGAGCCCAAGATATAGTGGACGCGGCACGAGCTGCACGTCAGATAGAAACAGCAGCCGCGGCGGGTCAGGTCTATCCGGCTTACACCTCGACACCTCCCGCACCCCTGGACGCTGGAGGCAAACACATCGGAGTATCGTGTCTTGCACCGGTTCTGCGCAATGAGCGGATGCCAAAGGACTTCGAAGGGCCCCGAAAGGTCCCTAATTACTCGCCGGATCTCGAACCGGGGTCATGGATCAAGAGTTACGAACCTGCGATGGACATGCTCGATGTAAATGAGGCGGTTTGCGCCAAGTATTTCACTATGATGCTCGAAGGAACGGCGCGTGCGTGCTTGAAAAACTTACCGCCTAACTCCATCAAAACCTGGGTAGAGCTAAAAGAGCGCTTCATCAAGAATTTCAGAGGGACTTGCAAACGCCCGATGACCATCGTCGACATGCAGCACTGCATTCAGCGGCTGGATGAGTCGGCGCATCATTGGACTCGGCGTGTCGCACAAGTGATTCATTCATCAGAAGGCATCTCAGCAGCTCAGGCAGTGTTGATCTTGGAGAAGAACTTCCATTACGATCCTCTGGTACTAAAGCTAGGGCGACTTACGCGGAAAGTACAGGACATGGGCAAATTAATGGATATCGTCACTAGGTATGCTGAGTCGGAGGACACCAAAGATCCTGGGGAGGACGTCGACAAAATTAGGACCGCCACGAAGGGCGAGTTACACAAAGGCCATTCTCAGTTTCAGGGCCGGGGCAACCACCACCATGGTGGGCACGGCAAAAGGAGACAATAGGAAGGTCCTACGGATTTTGTCGCTAATACTAATACTGGCAATGAAAACCCGTGCCAGAAGAAGCGGGGCTTTAGTGGGAAGAAACCGCGCAATTATCACGAGATGCTCAAAGGCCCTTGTCCGCAGCATGCCACGATGGAGGGACCGGCGACTCACTCTTGGGAGGATTGCTACGTGATGCAGGAATTCCGGGCCGAGGCGCTCAGAAGAGGCCAGGGTGGTGAACAGGGCCAGCGACAGGAGCAACCCGGCGCATCTGGGTCACGTCAGGTCCCGTTCGGCGGTTTTCCTAACCTGGGACCAAAGGGCGGATCGCAGCCCAACGCTGGGCAATACCAAGTTCACAATCAGCAATACAACCCGTCGGGAGTGTTTCAGCAACCACCCCCGCAAGGAGATACCCAGCGACAGGAAGATCATGGCGGGTTTCAGAATAACCCAAAGCAACTGAACAACGGGCAGTATCACGTGTTCACCACCAGCACGTGCAAGCAAAATCATAAGGTGAAGCATAGAACCTTCAGCATAGCCGAGCCAGCGCTCCCTCGATACCTTCACTGGTCTAAACAGCCCATAACCTGGAGCAGGAAAGACCACCCGCCCTGAATAGACAACCCTGGTGACTTAGCTTTGGTCGTGGCTCCCAAGTCGGAGGGTACACCCTTTCCAAGGTCCTCATGGATGGAGCAGCAACATAAACATCTTATACTTCGATACCTTTCGGCGGATGAATCTTTTGGAGAAAGATTTGATGCCATCGTCCACGGTCTTCCACGGCATCGTCCCCGGTAAGTCGGCGTATCCAATTAGGCGGATTAAACTTAGCGTGGCCTTTGGCATAGAATCTAATTTTAGGAGCGAGTCTCTCTTGTTTGAGGTGGTCAAAATCAAGAGCCCCTACCATGCATTGTTCGGACGACCGGCGTACGCTAGATTCATGGCTCGCCCGTGCTATGTTTATCTCAAACTCAATATGTCCGGCCCCAAGGGACCTATTACCATCAGCGGAGATAGGAAAATAGCTCAAGAATGTGAAGAAGGATATGCAGCTTACGCCGAGTCGGCTTGCGCGGCCGAAGAGCTCAAGTTTCACCAAGCTAATGTTGACCCGGCAGACATGACGCCGCTCAAGAGGCCAACCATCGATTCTGAGCCGCCCTTCAAGTTCAAGCCAACGGACGATACCAAGGTCATAGACTTCACACGTGGCGACTCCACCAAGCAGTTTATCGTCGAGGTATTCCATCCTGAATGGCTGGCTAACCCGGTCCTGGTGCTCAAAAAGAATGGCACTTTCCGCATGTGCATCGACTACACTGACCTCAACAGAGCATGTCCGAAGGATCCCTTCGCCCTTCCCCGCATTGATCAAATTATTGACTCGACGGCGGGTTGTGAGCGTTTGTGTTTCTTAGACGCTTATTCGGGATACCATTAGATCAATATAGCGGTGGAAGATCAGGAGAAGACATCCTTCATAACCCCATTCGGGGCCTTCTGTTACGTATCTATGTCGTTTGGTCTCAAGAGTGCGGGGGCGACTTATCAGCGTTGCATCCAAAATTGCTTGCACAACCAGATCGGTCGTAATGTCCATGCTTATGTGGATGACATCATGGTCAGATCTCGATAAAAGGAGTCGCTCTTGGAGGATCTCAAGGAAACCTTTGACAACCTGCGCGTTTACCAGATGAGGCTTCACCCTACCAAATGTGTTTTTGGTGTCCCTGCAGGGAAGTTATTGAGTTTTTTGGTGTCGGAACGTGGCATTGAAGCTAACCCGGACAAAATTGAGGCAATTACTTTATTGGGGAAACTGGCCAATGTTAACCAGGTCCAGCATATGGCGGGTCGAATCGCAGCTTTGAGTCGCTTTATAAGTCGCCTCGAGGAGAAGGCCATCCCTCTCTATCAGTTGCTCAAGAAAACTGATCGTTTTGTATGGACGGACGAAGCCAATGAAGCTTTTGAAGCCTTGAAGCGGCAATTAGTTAACCCGCCAGTGTTGGTGGCTCCGGCGGACTAGGAACCTATGCTCCTGTACATCGCAGCCAATTCCAAGGCAGTCAGCGTGGCAGTGGTTGACGAGTGGAAGGAAGAGGGAAATGAGTATCCGGTCCAGCTACCGGTGTATTTTATCAGCGAGGTCCTAACCCTCTCCAAGCAACGTTACCTGCATTGGCTGAAGCTGGTTTTGGGGGTGGTTATGGCAAGTCGGAAGCTGAAACACTACTTCCAGGAACACGCAATTACGGTCCTCAGTTCCGCCCCCCTCGGCGACATCATACAGAATCGAGAGGCAACTGGACAGATTGCTAAGTGGGCCATCGAGTTAGGACCCCATCATTTGTGGTATACGCCTCGGACGGCCATCAAATCTCAAGCACTCGTGCATTTCATCAATGATTGGACCGAGTTGCAAATACCAGAGGAGAGGCCCGATCATACTTATTGGACCATCCATTTTGATGGATCTAGGCAATTGGAAGGCTCAAGGGCTGGTGTGGTGATAACTTCGCCTCAAGGTGACAAGTTTTGCTATGTCCTTCGGCTCATGTTCCCATGTACCAATAATGCAGCAGAATACGAAGCCTTGGTCCATGGTTTGCGACTCGCCAAAGAGATGAACCTCACGCGAGTCAGGTGTCTGGGCGACTCAGATTTGGTGGCACAGCAGGTTTCTGGCACCTGGGATTCACGAGACCCTTTGATGGTGGCTTACAGACGAGTTGTGTCAGATGTGGCGGGTCACTTCAATGGCTATCAAGTGGATCACATCGATCAGCGACTTAATGAAGCAGCGGACACTCTTTCCCGTCTCGGTTCACAACGTAAGTCAGTTCCTCCCAATGTCTACTTGGATGTATTGCATAACCCCTCGGTTAGAATGCCTTCTGAGGAAGACTTAGCGGTGCCGGACCCCGAGTCTCAACTCGTGGCGGCTCTTCATGCTGCTCCGGACTGGGCGGCTCCTTATATGGCATATCTCACCAGAGGCGAGTTACCTGCCGATGAATTATTAGCTCGCCAAATCGTCCATCGGTGTAAATCCATGGTCATACACAATGGTGAGTTACACAAACGAAGCACCTCAGGGGTATTTCAAAGGTGCGTCTCTCCCGAAGAAGGATGCATGATCCTCAATGAGATTCACGCAAGCGACTATGGTCATCATGCTGGATCACGATCCTTTGTTTCTAAAGCCTTCAAACATGGGTTCTATTGGCTGACGGCTCACGCAAACGCAGAGGAGATCGTTCGCCGATGTGATGGCTGCCAAAAATTTGGACGTGAGATGCACGTGCCGGCTCAGGAATTGCGGATGATACCAATCACTTGGCCGTTTGTAGTCTGGGGGCTTGATATGGTTGGCCCCTTTAAGATGTCATCCACTAAAAAGACTCACCTATTGGTGGCGGTTCACAAGTTTACCAAGTGGGTTGAGGCAGAGCCCGTGAGTAGTTCTGATGCAGACACGGCTGTTAAATTCTTGAAGAAACTGATTTCCAGATTCAGATATCCTCATAGTATCATTACTGACAATGGTACTAATCTACCCAAAGGTGCAATGCAAGAGTTTTGTTCACGAGAACATATCCGTCTTGACGTTTCCGCAGTTGCACATCCCCAGTCTAATGGGCAGGCGAAAAGGGCGAATCAGGAAATATTGCGGGGGATTAAGCCTCGGCTCATGGTACCTTTGGAACGTACTCCAGGGTGTTGGTTGGAGGAGTTGCCTTTAGTATTATGGAGCATTAGGACAACTCCAAATCGCTCCACGGGTTTTACTCCTTTCTTTCTGGTCTACGGGGCAGAAGCGGTGTTACCAAGTGACATCAGACACGATTCATCGTGAGTCGCCGCCTATGTGGAACATGACAATGAGCTGGCACGACAAGACTCGTTGGTCGCCTTGGAGGAGGAACGTGACTTGGCCGCGTCACGATCGGCAATTTACCAACAAGACTTGTGACGCTACCACAGCCGCCGGGTCAAGAGCCGGACTTCCCAAGAAGGCAACTTGGTGCTCCATTTGATTCAAGATCACACTGGTATGCACAAGCTATCATATCCGTGGGAAGGACCGTTTGTCATCAGCAAGAATCTTCGAAACGGCTCATATTACTTTGTGGATCTTCGCCCAGATCGGCCAACTACAGAGGTTAAGACAACTCGCCCCTGGAACATAGACCACCTGCGACCTTACTACACTTAGAGCCATGAGCTCCCTTTTTTACCCGTTTTCAGAAAATCGTAATTCATTATTTATGAAAGCAATAAAGCCGGCACCCATGAATTTTGGGGTCCTTTGCCGTTTCAGCTCTTGAAAGCATGAGTCTTTATTGTTCTATACATCGTCCAAACATGGATGCTATCAAGGTCAAAGAGCGTAAGTCGCCATGCTGCACTTACTTCAAAACTGGGCCTTGATAAAGCCAAAGAGGACCAAAGTTGCCACGTTGCATGGTTCAAACATGGGCGCCTTATAAGAACTAAGCCGGGTTACTTGTGGGCTACTAATCCCCAAGTCGTTTCGCAGTAAGAGTGTATACACTTATGTGTTCCTATGCCCGATTTTTCCTAAATCATAGGTCACTTGGGGGCTTTCACTCACGGAGTTCAGCCTGAATACCCTCTTGGCTAGCGAAAAATTACCGCATTACAAATGGTTATACTGGACTATGTGTTGAACAAGTCGCCACATGGACCTATGTACTCAGGGCAAGTCAATCCGTCATTTGGACCCTGAACCCGCCTTGGTTAAAACATAAAAGGTACCGACCGGAGTCACACATGGAAAATAGAGAAACCATTGGTTCATTGAACTTGCTTCACAGAAGCTTGACTCGCGCCTGATCAGCCGGTCTAAAACAACAAGGCTTTTTGCAAAGGCCTTCTAAGGGTAACACTAGAGTTTTGCAAACTCGTCTTGTCCGGTCGTAGCTCATTGAGCTGACGAAATTTTATTTCTTGATGGCACGACCACAAGGTTTCATAATATCTTTGAGTCGGCCTCTGTTTATAACTCGCCCCGACTCATTGACTTTAACTACTATTTGCCATAACCCAAGGGGCTGGTTTATTTTTTTGCCATAACCTAGGGGGCTGGTCTATTCTATGTCATAAACTCATTGAGTTGGCTTATGTTTTCCTGACACATAAGATGAAGGCTTTTTTGCCAAATTGTGACACTACCTTGTTTCTCAAAATTAAAAGGCAGTTCACACATACACTCAAGGAATAAATGGTTCTAGAAGGTCAAATCAAAAGGCGCTGATGACGAATTGTTTCTCCACAAAATCTAACAAGCTATTACATGGCTCACATGGCCAAGTCGGGCGTCATCCCCCAATGAAGAAAGGATCAGGTTTTGTTTTTAAGGTACAAGTTACACCTTGGGAAGACTCAAGCCGCCTCCGAGTCACCTTGCCTTGAGCTCTCTCCAACTTCAATTTGTAAGTCGCCCAGTTTCTAGTTACATTTGGATAGGGCGACGAACTCATCTTCATCGTCAAGGAAGAGGGACAGATCCATGTCAAGGTCAAAAGAATTCTTAGGCCGACGAGGAGCCAAGCTAGCAGTTTCGTATGAGGGGGGAGTCACCTTCTTGTTCTTCTCATCATATGCGGCTTGGTACTTATTCAAATCCAAGCCGGTTGTCAGCTGAGTCGCCGAGAAGCAGGATTCCTTGATAACTCGGTGGTAGTCCTCCTCGATGAACTCCGACCCGTCATCCTTCAGTTCAGGGTAGCCAGCGGCTATTTCTTCTGGTTTGAGCCCCGGAGCGTAAGCTAAACACCGGCTTAGGGTGTTCAAGACTCCCTTCCTGGCGGCTGATCTGTTCAGTTCCTCTATTTGAGGAGGCAACGTGGACAGATAACTGAGCATGTTCTTGATCGATTTAACTCGCTCCTTGCTACCCATGACCGCTTTAATTGTCATCACCCCCCGGTATATAGCTGCTTGTTGAAGGTATATATAGCTTTTAGCTTTAGCAGACAGTCATCTGGGAGATTGGCAGCTCATGAACCTACAAGAGGACACATCAGTAGTTGATAGTTTTTGGGAGATTAGATTTATTTCTTCAATAAGCAAGGGTTAGTGCTTACCAAACATGGCTACATTCATATTGGCGATGTGCTTTTTTAAGCCGGAAAGCTCTTGTTGGGCGGCTTCCAGTTTTTCTTCAGCCTTCTCAGCATGCTTCAAGAGGACGACTTGGTCAGCTTTGGTTTTCTTCTCCAGTTTTGGATGACGAGCTTTCATTCTCTCTAGTTCAGCCAGAATCAAGTGATATTTCCTCTCCGACTCAGATCGTGCATCTTGTTGTTCAGTGATACGTCTCCAACGTATCTATAATTTTTTATGGTTTCATGCTATTATCTTGTCAAACTTTCGATGTTTTGTATGCCTTTTATATCTTTTTTGAGACTAACTTATTAATTCAGTGCCAAGTGCCAGTTCATGTTTTTTCCATGTTTTTGACCCCTTTCAAAGGACGATTTTAAACGGAGTCCAAACGGAACGAAACTGCCAAAAATATTTTTTCCAAAATAGAAGAAGATCGGGAAGCCTGAGAATTGGCGCAGGGGGCCACCACAGACCCCACAAGCCCCCTAGCCGCGGCTAGGTGGGCCCGCGCCTCCCAGGCTTGGGGGTTTTCTGGGCCACCTCTGCCCTAGGTCTTTCTCCTATAAATTCCCTAAAATCCCAGAAAAAATGAGGAGATCATCGAAAGTACTTCTCCGTCGCCGCAAGCTTCTGTCTCCGCAAGATCATGTCTGGGGCACGTTCTCGTGCCCTGCCGGAGGGGGATTTGGATACGGAGGGCTTCTTCATGAACACCATGACCTCTCCGATAATGCGTGAGTAGTTCACCATAGACCTACGGGTCCATAGCTAGTAGCTAGATGGCTTCTTCTCTCTCTTGGATCTTCAATAGAAAGTTCTCCATGATCTTCATGGAGATCTATCCGATGTAATCTTCTTTTGCGGTGTGTTTGTCGAGATACAATGAATTGTGGATTTATGATCAGATTCTATGAATCTTATTTGAGTTTCTTCTGATCTCTCATATATGCATGATTTCATATCCTTGTAATTCTCTTCGAGTTGTGGGTTTTGTTTGGCCAACTAGATCTATGACTCTTGCAATGGGAGAAGTGCTTGGTTTTGGGTTCATACCGTGTGGTGACCTCACCCAGTGACAGAAGGGGTAGCGACGCATGCATCGTGATGTTGCCATCAAGGGTAAAAACATGGGGTTTTCATCATTGGTTTGAGTTCATCCCTCTACATCATGTCATCTTGCTTAAGGCGTTACTCTGTTCGTCATGAACTCAATACACTAGATGCATGCTGGATAGCGGTCGATGTGTGGAGTAATAGTAGTAGATGCAGAAAGTATCGGTCTACTTGTCTCGGACGTGATGCCTATATGTATGATCACTGCCTTAGATATCGTCATGACTTTGCGCGGTTCTATCAATTGCTCGATAGTAATTTGTTCACCCACCATAATATTTAATATTTTGAGATAAGCCTCTAGTGAACACTATGGCCCCCGGGTCTACTCCACACCATATTTTCAGCCTTACACTTTTTCTTCGTTGCACTTTCCGCCTTCAGATCTCACTTTGCAATCAATCTTGAAGGATTGACAACCCCTTTATAGCGTTGGGTGCAAGCTCTTTTGTGTTTGTGCAGGTACTCTGGACTTGACGAGATTCTCCTACTGGATTGATACCTTGGTTATCAAACTGAGGGAAATACTTAACGCTCCTGTGTTGCATCACCCATTCCTCTTCAAGGGAAAACTAACGCAAGCTCAAGAGACGACAGAAGTTTTCTGTCGACGTAGCAGAAGGATTTCTGGCACCGTTGCCGGGGAGGATCAAGTCAAGAACTCATCCAAGTAAGTGTCGCAAACTCATCTCTTGCATTTACTTTTTTGCCTCTCGTTTTCCTCTCCCCCACTTCTGAAAAACAAAAATTTACAAAAATATCTTTGCATTTTTCGTTCGCCCTTTTCTCTCGCTTGCTTTATGTTCGTCTGTGTGGGATAGTCTACCTATCCTCATGGCTAGATCCACCACTTCGAACGATACTCCCAAAAGAGAAGTTCTCAATTTCAGACAAACTGAGGAAGAAAACTTAAAGGACGCTTGGTATAGGATTTGCAATGCTCAGAGTAGATCTACTCATAAGCAATCCACTACCGTCCTGCTTCGCAGTTTTTGTGTGGGTGTTTCTCCTTGGAATAGGTATATTCTTGACACCATCGTAGGTGTAAATTTCTTGGGTAGCCATACCGTTGATTCTTACGCAGCTGTAATAAATTTGGTAGGCTCGCCCCCACTCATGGTTAATGGAACTACCTTAACTCTGGAACATCTAATGCGTAGGCTGGACGTCATTGAAAATAAAGTTGCTACGATCGAACTCATTGAGAATTTGGATAAAAAGATTCACAATCAAATCACTCAGTACGGATCCAAGGTGGGAATGGTTTTGAAAAATTTATAGGAGAAGGAACCCACAGTTAACGAAAAACTAGGTCATGATTCTGCTAGGATTGGCAAACTAGAGAACGTTATAACAAACTTTGGTTCCGCTTTTGCCGTTGTGCAGAATACTCCAAACTTTGCCCACAATAAGGTCACCAAGTCTGTTTTTGTTCCCAAAAATAGTGGTGAATCATCTAGCAAGACAGATGAAAACCTTAAGATGATAAGTGATCACACCACTTATGGTTTGAGCACCAAAGACGACGATACGTGATTCTATCACCTTATGCCTAGCTAAGGGCGTTAAACAATAGCGCTTGTTGGGAGGCAACCCAATGAATTTATTTCTTTTTCTTTCTGTTTTGTTGCATCCACACCATCATAATTCTGTTATGATTGTGTCTTTTGTGTTTCTTTTAGTGTTTGAGCCAAGCAAAACCTTTATGACTAGTCTTGGTAATGGTTGTTTGATTCTGCTAGAAAAAGACAGAAACTTTTCGCTCACGAGATGATTTTTCGTTTTTATTCAGGAAGAGCTTTTGAGTTGATTATTTTTGCTTCTGGTTGATACGCCTTTTCCCCAGGCAGTCGTAATTTTTCAGAATTTTTGAGGTACCAGAAGTATACGAAGTATACAGATTGCTACAGACTCGTCTTTTTTTTACAGATTTTGTTTTTGTTGAGTTGGTTGCTTGTTTTGATGAAACTATGGATAGTATCGGGGAGTACTATCCATGGAAAAGTGAGAATACAGTAATCTAACACTAATATAAATAGAAATCAAGATTGCTACAGTACCTAAAGTGGTGGTAATTTGTTTTCTTGTGCTAGTTTTATCACGAGTTTCTGTTTAAGTTTTGTGTTGTGAAGTTTTCAAGTTTTGGGTGATGTTCTCATGGACAAAGAGATAAGGAGTGGAAAGATCTCAAGCTTGGGGATGCCCAAGGCATCCCAAGACAAATTCAAGGACACCAAAAAGCCTAAGCTTGGGGATGCCCCGAGAAGGCATCCCCTCTTTCGTCTTCAATCCATCGGTAACGTTACTTGGAGCTATATTTTTATTCACCACATGATATGTGTTTTGCTTGGAGCGTCTTGTATCTTATGAGTCTTTTTTGTCACAATCATCCTTGCTGCACACGTTTAGAGAGAGACATGCACTCATCATGATTTTGCTAGAATGCTCATAGTGCTTCACTTATATCTTTTGAGCTAGATAATTTTGATCTATGTGCTTCACTTAGATCTTTTAGAGCACGGCGGTGCGTGACTTGGTAGTTGGCTTATGCTTGAAAGTAGTCCCAAAGGTGATAGGTACCCAAAGAGGATACAAAAACCTCCATCTTCATGTGCATTGAGTAGAAAGAGAAGTTTTGATTCCTCTCAATTAGTTTTGAGACGTGGATTTGGTAATATTAAGAGCTATGTTAGTAGGGTGTTGTGAATCTAGAAATACTTGTGTTGACGTTAGTGATGCCCGTAGCATGCACGTATGGTGAACCGCTATGTTAGGAAGTTAGAGCATAATTGATCTATTGATTGTCATCCTTTGTGTTGAGGTCGGGATCGCGCAATGGTTAACACCTACCAACCCTTCCCCTAGGAGTATGCGTTTAGCACTTTGTTTCGATTACTAATAAAAACTTTCGCAACAAGTATGTGAGTTCTTCATCACTAATGTGAGTCCATGGTATAGATACACTTTCACCTTCCACCATTGCTAGCCTCTTTAGTGCCGCGCAACTTCCGCCGGTACACAAACCCACCATATGGCTTCCTCAAAACAGCCACCATACCTACCTACTATGGCATTTTCATAGCCATTCCGAGATATATCGCCATGCAACTCCCACCATTCCCTCTCATGACTTGTGCTATCACTCTCATATTTCCATTGCATGATAGTAAGATAGCTAGCGAGATATTTCAACGCCATACGCCAAGCTAGATCGTTGCACATCCCGGTACACTACCGGAGGCATTTCCTATAGAGTCATTTCTAAGCTTTGAGCTGTGAGTAAATAAAAGTGTGATGATCATCATTATTAGAGCATTGTCCCGTGTGAGGAAATAAAAAAGAGCCCAAAAAAGAGATAAAAAAAGAGGCATAAGAGCCTAAATAAAAAAATACATATAAAGAAAAAAGAGAGAAAAAGAGAGAAGGGACAATGCTACTATCTTTTTCCACACTTGTGCTTCGTAATAGCACCATGTTCTTCATGTTTGAGAGCCTCTCATTTTGTCACTACCATATGCTAGTGGGAATCTTCATTATATAACTTGGCTTGTATATTCCAATGATGGGCTTCCTAAAATTGCCCTAGGTCTTCGTGAGCAAGAAAGTTGGATGCACACCCACTAGTCCTCCTTTTGAGCTTTCACATACTTATAGATCTAGTGCATCCTTTGTACGGAAATCCCTACACATTCACATTGATATCTATTAATGGGCATCTCCATCTCCTCCTTTTTGTCTCACAACCACCACCACACTCTATTCCACCTATAGTATTATATCCATGGCTCACGCTCATGTATTGCGTGATAGTTATAAAAAGTTGGAGAAAGTAAGAGTGCGAAAACAATTACTTGGCCAATACCGGGGTTGTGCATGATTTACATTAGTTGTGTGAGGATGATGGAGCATAGCCAGACTATATGATTTTGTAGGGATAACTTTCCTTGGCCTTGTTATTTTGAAATTCCATGATTACCTTGCTAGTTTTCTTGAAGTATTATTGTTTTCATGTCAATAGCAAACTATTGTCTTGAATCTTACGGATCAGAACATTCATGTCACACGAAAGAAGTTGCATAGGACAACAATGCTAGGTTGCATTCCACATCAAAAATTCAGTCTTTATCACTTCCCTACTCGAGGAAGAGCAGGAGTTATGCTTCGGGATGCTTGATACGTCTCCAACGTATCTATAATTTTTCATGGTGAAACTTTGGATGTTTTGTATGCCTTTTAAATCTTTTCTCAGACTAACTTATTAACTCACTGCCAAGTGCCAGTTCCTGTTTTTCCATGTTTATAACCCCTTTCAGAGAGGATTTTAAACGGAGTCCAAACGGAACGAAACTGCCAAAAATATTTTTTCCAAAATAGAAGAATATCGGGAAGCCTGAGAATTAGGGCAGGGGCCACCAGGGACCCCACAAGCCCCCTAGCCGCGTCCAGGGGGGCGCGCCTCCCAGGCTTGTGGGCTCCCTGGGCCACCTCTGCCCTAGGTCTTTCGCCTATAAATGCCCTAAAATCCTAGAAAAAATGAGGAGATCATCGAAAGTACTTCTCCACCGCCACAAGCTTTTGTCTCCGCAAGATCCCATCTAGGGCACGTTCTGGTGCCCTGCCGGAGGGGGGATTCACATAGAGGGCTTCTTCATCAACACCATGACCTCTCCGATGATGCGTGAGTAGTTCAGCATAGACCTACGTGTCCATAGCTAGTAGCTAGATGGCTTCTTCTCTCTCTTGGATCTTCAATACAAAGTTCTCCATGATCTTCATGGAGATCTATCTGATGTAATCTTGTTTTGCGGTGTGTTTTTCGTGATCCGATGAATTGTGGACTTATGATCAGATTATCTATGAATCGTATTTGAGTTTCTTGTGATCTCTCTTATATGCATGATTTCATATCCTTGTAATTCTCTTCGAGTTGTGGGTTTTGTTTGGCCTACTAGATCTATGATTCTTGCAACGGGAGAAGTGCTTGGTTTTGGGTTCATACCGTACGGTGACCTCACCCAGTGACAGAAGGGGTAGCGAGGCACGCATCATGTTGTTGCCATCAAGGGTAAAAATATGGGGTTTTCATCATTATTTGAGTTTATCCCTCTACATCATGTCATCTTGCTTAAGGCATTACTCTGTTCGTCATGAACTCAATACACTAGATGCATGCTGGATAGCGGTCGATTTGTGGAGTAACAGTAGTAGATGCAGAAAGTATCGGTCTACTTGTCTCATGCGTGATGCCTATATATATGATCATTGCCTTAGATATGGTCATGACTTTGCACGGTTCTATCAATTGCTCGACGGTAAGTTGTTCACCCATCGTAATATTTGCTATTTTGAGAGAAGCCTCTAGTGAACACTATGGCCCCCGGGTCTACTCCACACCATATTTTCAGCCTTACACTTTTTCTTCGTTGCACTTTCCGCCTTCAGATCTCACTTTGCAATCAATCTTGAAGGGATTGACAACCCCTTTATAGCGTTGGGTGCAAGATCTTTTGTGTTTGTGCAGGTACTCTCGACTTGACGAGATTCTCCTACTGGATTGATACATTGGTTCTCAAACTGAGGGAAATACTTACTGCTCCTGTGCTGCATCACCCTTTCCTCTTCAAGGGAAGACCAACGCAACCTCAAGAGACGATAGAAGGTTTCTGTCGACGTAGCATTCAGCTAGATTTTTCCTTAAGTCGGCTAAAGATGACTCAGTCTGGGTAACAGAATCCTGCAAAAGAAAATTTGGGGAGACAAGTTTCATAATTATTGCAAGCAATATTCCTGACACTTGGGGGCTAATGTATGATTTTATTCAAAATCATACGATATTCAAGACCCGGCTCATCTTTCAAAAGATGACCCGGCCCTTGGGGGCTACAGGTTGAAGATTTAAACTATATTCAAGACCCGGCTCATCTTTCAAAAGATGACCCGACCCCTGGGGGCTACAGGCTGAAGATTTAAACTATATTCAAGACCCGGCTCATCTTTCAAAAAGATGACCTGGCCCTTGGGGGCTACAGGTTGAAGATCTTAATTATACACAAGACCCGGCTCATCTTTCAAAAGATGACCCGGCCCTTGGAAGGCTAATGGGTGGAAGAGAATACATAAAAAGACATACCTCATGCTTAACCTTCATAAGGCAAATCAAGCTTTTGTTCATTTCATAACTCGTTTTTAGGCGACCAGCAAAGCCAGAGCAGAGTTGGTCAAATTCCAGCTTCTCATACTGAGGGAGTTTGAACTTACTCACATCCTGATCGGTGGAGGGATGCGTTGCCTTTGAAGTATGCTTGGATAACACTGCTGCCGAAGGTGCGAAGTAGCCAATGCCGATCATTATGACGGCATCCGGATCTTCAGTCGCCTTGAGAGGGCTCGGCGGGTTAACCTTGTCAGCAGCTTCCTTCAAAATGACGGGCGAGTCATCCAGGACATCGGGGATATCATCCATAGGAATGTCATGAGCTGTCGCTTGGTCCTCAGCAAAATCTGGGGCAGAGGCGCTCGTGTCTAAGGCCTCAGTCGTCTTAGGAGCAGAAAGTAAGTCGCCAGTTTTTCTTTTCTTCGCCCATGCTCTGAGATAGGGGCACCAAGATTAAGGCGCATATCGTTATTTAGAAGAAAGATAGTTAACAAAAGGACTCACCCTTACACACGAATCATTGGCGGGAGAGCTGACATTGCTGAGTCGCCCGATGAAGGGGGGGAAGTCTGACAGAATAAAGGTTTGAAGGCTAAGGAAGTTGTGAGTCGTATATTCCACAAGGAAGGGTGATTAAACAAAAGTGTACCTCGCTTGTGCGCTTCCGACCGGTTGTCTTCTCAGGCAGCCCGGAGATTAAGTCGCCAGAGTGACTCCGGGTTTTGCGCTTGCGAGTGTATCTTGCCTTCTTCAAAAGGAAATCAGGGTCCATATAAGCATATGGATGTGACATGGGGACTTTCCCACAGATCCGTTTGGCTGGTCTGGGAGAAGGAGAAGGTGAGTCGGAAGAAATAGAAATTACCTCAACCGCATCATCTTGGCTCTCGTTGTCTTCACGCTACACATAAAGACACATGGTATAAGAATGAGTCGGAATATAAAGGTGATAAACAAAGGGAAGTTTTTTACCTCTGATTGCTCTTCAACAACTCGTGACTCGCCGACAATAGATGAGTCCTTGGCGGCGGCTTTGCCTTTAACTGCTCTCTTCTTCTTCTTTGGCGGTGGTTTGGTGTTCTTTTGGGCTGTCACTTTTGGACCCCTTCGCCAAAAGGGGTCGTCTTTCTGATGAACAGAAGTAAAATTCAAACCCAGAAGCATTTGGCAAGTATATTTATAAAGGAAAAAGAAGGCGGCATAGACTCTTGCTGCCGGAGCCGGGTTGGAACGGCAGAAGGCCTTGAGCCCAATTTTGGCGCATTCTTCAAAAGGATCGCCGGTTAGCTTCTTGATTATTCCAACAATATCGCTCTGTGCGAGTTTTTTGTTGTGCAAGCACTATGGATGGTTCACCGTGCCATCATATTCACACATTAACCCGTCCCGGCGACTCAAGGGAAGAATATTCCATTCCACCCAGCAGCGAAACAAATCAATTCCAATGAGCCCATTGTTGGTTAAACACCGTAACTCGGAGAAGATGGGGATAAATTCAGATTCTTCTTCTTCTATGAGCTTCTCGGGCAGTTTGAAGTCCATAGGCAGGCGATCCTCTCTGAAACCCGAAAGTGGGTTCTCGCCAGGTGGAGAAGTGTCGCGGCAGTAAAACCATGACTCGGCCCAGCCTTTGGGATGGCTGGGCAGAAGGACTGATGGAAATCCACGCTCACGGCGTCTCTGAATGTTGACTCCTCCAAGTTCATGATTGGGACCATTGGTGAATTCAGTCTGGCGATTCAGGTGACAGAAGTTCCAAAACAAAGGAACTGTGGGCTATCTTTAGAGGTATACTTCACAAAAAGCTTGGAACTAACGAAGATTGCTGATGGAGTTGGGTCCCAGGTCTTGATAGTGAACGTTAAGGAAATGCAAGACGTCTCGGAAAAACTTTGACACACGCGGCTTAAAACCTCATTCGAGGTAGTCGGCGAAAATAAATACTTCTCCAACGGCAGGATTAGGAATTAACTCGCCGGGGGCAGTTCTCCAACCAATGGCTTCCTTACTGTCAAGATGACCCGACTTAACAAACTTCTTGAGAGTAGCATCATCGATTTTTGTTGGTAACCAATTGCACTTCGAAATAACAACCATGACTACAAAAGAAAGGAGAACAAGGCGGTTCGGTGAAGACTATGAAGTGTTCTGACTCGCCAATTCGGGTCTACGGTGTGTTTCAGAAGGATTTGGTGACTCGCCAATGGGTGACAAATATCCTAAACTCGCTAGTTGGGCGATTCATGGACGCATCTTTAAGGAATCACAACTCGCCCTTTAACCGAAACAGAAGGGGTGTAGCTATGATGATAAATTTAAGTCGCTATGGAGGAAGAAGTTGAACCGCGACACTCAAGGGTCCTTTTTTCCTTAGGAATATTCTCGGGGGACAGGCAAACATGTTTCTAAACACAAGCAGTAAGTTACAGATCTACGAGTGGGCAAAAATGAAGGGATAATGCTCGGTAAAATGATGAAGGCTTTGACATCGACGGTGTCATTGCCTGGATCTACGACGCAAAAGCTTAAGGTATCGGAAAGACAAAATAAAGCGACCATGGTCTGCTACTGCAGAAGTCTACTATAAAAGTATAAAGCAGATCTGAAGCATAAAAGGACATCTATTGCGTTACGAAGCTAGCTCGCGGGGACAATGGCCATGGTGTTCTTGCTCTAACCCTAATGGGGAAATGTGTTTACCTGAGGAAGGAGACGGCGCCGGATAAGGGTGCAGAAGACTTCACGCTTCTTGTTGATTTGGAGACGCTCGAGTACCCGCGGTGGCGATGGAGTTCCGAGGTGCCGGCGCGAGGAAGCCGGAGTGCTGGCGCGAGGAAGTCGAAGGTCAGGAGACGGCCGAGGTGGGGTAGATGACGATGGCCCCCCATTCCCCTTCGGTTATTTAAAGGGCCGGGACGGGAATCGAGGCGGCGAGAGCAGGAATCGAGGCGGTCAGAATGGAGATCGAGGCGACAAGTCAGAATCTGCAATGATGGCGCCTAAGTTTCGGGATAAATAAATATGGAGCAAGAGATCCGTTGGGTTGTTATGGCATTAAAAAATCAGGGATTAAGGGGATAAGGTGATGTCATCGAAGATTACCCGGCGGGTCAAATAAGTTCACAACGAAAGGCGACTTATTGTTTGTTGAGAAAAAAGGGATGGTTGAGTCGCCCCAAATGGATGGAGTTTATTGACGTGAATGAATTCAAGACAATCTGGGGCCTAATGTTGGGGATATTACCTGCGGATAACCCGCCCTTACTGGGTCGAGTCATCAAGGGGGGGAGACTAAACATTAGGAGTGCGGCCCTTAGCCCAAAGGCTGGATGGCGGTTCGAGAAGCTATGAGGATGATAGGTTACCAAAGGAGTTCCTGATCTTGGAGGACACGGCGACTTAGAGATAGGGAAAGCTACGATAGGTAGCATAGCGAGGACTCTTGTAAACCGAGGGAACTCGACCTATATATAAAGGTGGGTCCTGGGAGAGGTCAGGAGAGTTAGAGATAATCGAGACCTAGGTGAGGCGAGTTACGCCCTCCTTGTAATCGAAACCATCATTAATCCACACAAAGCAGGACGTATGCTTTTACCTCCTCACGAGGGGCCGAACCTGGTGTCGTGGGTATAAGCCTGTCAGTAGATGTGTAGGGTACGAATGAGATGGGCAGAGTCCTAGCTACGGCGAGGTTGTATGAGTTCAGGCCCCTCTGCGGTGGAGGTAACAGCCCTACGTCTCAGTGCTCTCGGAGCTTGTTACCGAGTGTAATATGGAGTACAATGTTTTTTGCTAACCCCTTGACTAGTGGGGGAGGGCGGCTTATATAGAGTGTGCTGCCCTCCACAACGGTTCTGACTCAGGGGTGGAGTAGTGGCGATTGAATGCATACGTTACAGGTAACGTATGCTCTAAATGCTAATAAACGCACCCGGAAACGTACGGCAGTTTACCTCCGGAGAGGTTACGACGTACCAAGTGTATCCAGTCGGTTGGCTGGTGCTCTCCGAATGTTAGTCTCCGACTGGATGATTCCGGGCCTATTACCGACTGGATGATGGGGACACCTTAATTCAGTCGGGACAGACTTAAGGTCCTGTCCCTTGTGTGGGGTAGTCCTTGGGTAGGACATGTAGGGTAGGCCTATGACCCTACCCTAGGACTATGACCCCATCATTAGTCCCGGAATGGATTGGGTTTGAAACGCCGAAGCGGTGCTTGATGTTCAGATCCGACTGGACTAGGTTCGGCTTGGGCGTTGCTTGCCTCTATCCATTTTATCTCTCCTGACCAGCGTTCCGAGTGGAAGTGCTTGCGAAACGGACTGTCGGAAACCGAGTGCTTTCGCGGCATCTTTTGACGCGACTGGTCAACTGACAGCGGCGGATTTTCCGGGATCTCAAGTTTCGGGTTCCGCACGCTCAGCGGGGACGACGTCAGCGCGCTCGAGTAGCGCCTGACTCCTCGATTCCCGCGCCTTCAACTCCTCCACTGATATCGCCGTGGCCGGATGGGCGGATAAGATTTCGGGCCCGCTCGCCAGCGACCCAGTCGGTGCTCTATTTAACTCTGGGCGGCGAGACTCCTCGGTCACGCTCGCCGAATCTTTCGCTCCCGCCTGCTCTGTCTTCCACGCCACCCCCTGCGCACCTACGCTTCTTCCTCCTCCTCCTCCTCGAGGACTCGCCGTCGCCTCCATGACCAAGGGCCAGACCAGCAAGATGGAGGCGAGGAACAAGAAGAGCAAGGCGGCGGCTTCTCAACGGCGGCAGCGGCCGCTGCCGGCAGGGTGGATCCAAGGGGATTTCCTCCCCTCCACGGTGACGGAGGGGGACCTGCTGGATCTGGTGGAGCTGGTGGAGCACGGCATGCTCGTGCATAAGTCCTGGAGGCTGCCGGCAGACGACGAGGTCGAGCCGGCGCCACGGGAGGGGGAGCGTGTCTTGCTCCTCAGCCATGTTCACAGAGGTTTTTCTCTGCCCCCGCATCCCTTCTTCAAAGGCATCATGAACCACTTTGGTGCTCAACTCCATCACTTCCCTCCGAATGCCATCGCCCATCTTTCTGCCTTCATTGTTTTGTGCGAGTGCTTTATCGGTTGCCCCCCCCATTGGGGTTTATTCAAACATATCTTCTCTGCCCGCTCTCAAACCATCAAACGTCTTAGTCAGTCGGACGACAAGACGCATCTCCTCCAGCTCTGCGGGGGTTTAGGGTTCCAGAAGAAGAGTCGGAGCAGCTATCCGGCTCTCCAGTTGAGCGAGTCGGTCAGGAACTGGCAGTCGACGTGGTTCTACTGCGAGGACATAGCCTGTCCGAATGCGTTGACTGGGCTGCCTCCGTTTAGTCTAGACCGTCCCGCTCCGCCCAAACAACTCGCGCTCTCTAAGGTTGAGAAGAACGATATCCAGCCTTTGGTTGAGGCACTCGTGGATGTTGTCAGGAGAGGGGTCATCGGTATAGACCTGCTGGAAGTCTTCCTCGATCGGCGGATCCAGCCTCTGCAGGCTCGGGACCATGCTATGTGGCACTACACAGGGCCTGAGGATTCCACTCGGACCAACGTGGTGGGCATACTCGAGGAGAAGGTGACCTCGTTGGTGCTCCAAATCACGGGTCCTTGTGAGAACCCTAAAGGAGCACGCCGAGTGGCGCCTTACAGCGCGGACAACCCTCCACCGAATCAGGTGAGTGGCATCAGCCGAGTGCATTGAATCGTCTTTATTCCAATCGTTTACTTATATCTCCGTGTGATGCTTAATGTTTCCGACTGAAATTCATGCAGGCGTGGACCAACTGGTTCTCCCCCGTCTCGAACGGGAATCCGGAGGAGGAGGAGGAAGAAGGCAGCCAGGAGGGGAGCGTGGAGAGCGCCGAATACGTCTCCGACAGCGGGGAGTCGGAGGAGGAGGAGAGCGAGGAAGAGGAAGAGGATGAAGAGCCAGACTCGCCACCTCCGCGGCCATAGCATCGGAGTAAGCGTCGGCATGAGCCCGCCGTCCCTTTAGCTCCTCCTGCGTCGTCGAGTGCTCCGCCTGCTGCCCTGGTGGTACCGAGTGTTCGAGGCACCAAGAGGGCCAGGGACGCAGCCGCTGAGCCCGCAGGCCAGTCCTCCAGGGCGCCCAAGCCGAGTGGGCCCAAACCTCGGAAGGCTCTGCCGCGGATGAGGATGGCCATCCCCGTCACCTCCACGTAAGTGAATCTAACTTTCGACTCTTTCTGTTGACCGAGTGAACTCCTGCTTTATAAGCCGAATGGACTTCACTCGACAGGGTTGCCACTTCTGCAACCTCTCCGGCCCGCCAAGGGGACGACCCCATGGAAACGGACAACATCGTTTCATCCCAGCCAGGTATGTTGTAGGAGAGTCGGGTATTTTATTCCTGTGGACTGCGCCATTCTTTCTTTTTCTGAGACGTCATGTCATTCGGCTTGTCATTGTCAGGGGCGATTCACCTGGACGAGGACGACCAGGGGAGAGCCGACCCCGTTGTGGAGCCCGTCCTGGAGCCAGTTCCTGAGGCTGCTCCTCCTGCTGCTGCCCTCGTCGCCGACGCTCCACCGACCGAAGTGCCACCACCGACTGAACCGGTGCCAGTGAGGGAGGAACAGACTGGGGTGAACCTTGGGATGCCCCAGGAACTTCGCACGATTCCCGGTTCGTCGAATGCTGAATTCAGCATCCGGTGCGTCCCAGAGGAGCAGGTGGGAGCGGCCAAGGGGGCCATGGAGCAGGCGGAGCTCATGGCTGGAGAAGCCAAGAGGGCTTATGACTCCGTCGCGGCCTTGTACCAGCGGAGCTTGGAGCTGCGCGATGACATCCGAGTAAGTAGTCTAGTAAGTATTTACTTTTTCTCCTGTAACCCACTGGGTGGTATTGTTTTTCCAATGGGTTCACTCCGAGTGAACCCAGTGGGTGTAGTCCCCGAGACTTCTGTCGAGTGCTTGCACCGACAGTTGTCTTTATACATTTTGTCTCTAGCTTGGTTGTGTCCGTAGACAGGATTTCCGAGTGCGAGTACTTATTGCAGTCGGAACGCTCTTGCGGTAAGAATCTTCGAGAGTAAGTTGCACGTAGGTCGAGTAGTATTGGTCTCGGAGGAGTAGTATTTCCGAGTGCATCTCAATAGGGCGGGCCTGTTTGAGGTGCATGCCAGTGGGGTCACTCTTAGTGAACCCACTGGGTGTAGTCCCCGAGACCGCTGTCGACTGCTTGCGTCGGCAGGGGTCTGAAGAAGTTAGTCTGTGAACTGATAAATTTGCCGATTACCCTTTGTTTGTTGGTGCAGAAAACTTGTGAAATGGGAACGGCTTATGAAGCCCTGAGAGCAGAGAGGAACCAGTATGCTGGTGAACTAGAAGCTGCAATGCTCGCCATGGCCGGCATGAAGGACGCGCTGGAAGTTCGAGAGAAGTCCTTGGAGGAGGCGCTGGAGGCAAACAGGGTGTTGACGGCGGAGGTGGAGAGGACGGGGAAACAGAGGACTGAGCTGCACAAACAGATGGGCATCCTGAACAAACGATGCATAGCCCAAGAGAAGTATGTCACCGACTGGGCTGCGCAGATGATGACTCGTCTGGCTGGTAAGTCTTATGCTTTGTCGAGTGGTTGGACCGTGTGACGAACACTCGGTTTTTACTGTCTGCTTGCTCGTTTGGGGCAGACTTTTGCGGAGACGCTGAAGCGGAAGCAGCAGCTGTGGAGCGGTCCATGAAAGACAAGGTGCCAGTCGGCGATGACGCCAACCGGGATCTGCTCCGGGCACATATCCGCGTAGGCAAAGTAGGTCCTTTCATTGGTCGACTGAGAGAAATCGTCGGCCGAATTAACAAGGAACTTTGGCCGGAAGACGAGTCGCGGCAGGAGATGGAGATCCTGACGGGGCGACTGGAGGAGGTTCCGAGCCGAGTGCAATCCTCGAAGAAATCGGCATCGCGTTGCGGTGCTGATGTTGCGCTGTCCTTGGTCCGAGTCCATTGCAAGGAGGTGCGGGAAGATAAGCTAAAAGCATTGAAGGTCGCCAACATGAAGAAGCTTCGATTCGAAGACTTCATGGAGATGTTCCTTGAGACTGCTACCCGCATCGCTGATGGAATCGACTTGGACACTTTTGTGGAGCCCTCCAGTCCTGACGCCGGCCCAGCTGACGCGTGATCAAACTTTATCCTCGGTATGCCGAGTGTTTACCTGTAAGATACTCTGGCCACTTCTGTTGGCCGTCATACTTTTAAATCGGCGCGGGTAATCTTGATCCGCACTGAGTCAGCTATCGTTTTTGGACTTATGTTGTTGGAATGAAAACATTTAGTCTTTTGTTTGAATGCTGTTTCGAGTGCAACAGTTAGTGCGTACTCGGAGAAGACTAAGACTTAGGTGATTCTTGATCACATCTAAGTCCCCGAGTGCGACGTATAGTGCACACTCGAAGGAGGTTAACACTTAGGCGATTCAGGATCGCAGCTAAGTCCCCGAGTGCGACGTATAGTGCACACTCGAAGGAGGTTAGTACTTAGGTGATTCTTGATCACATCTAAGTCCCCGAGTGCGACGTATAGTGCACACTCGAAGGAGGTTAATACTTAGGCGATTCAGGATCGCAGCTAAGTCCCCGAGTGCGACGTATAGTACACACTCGAAGGAGGTTAGTACTTAGGCGATTCAGGATCGCAGCTAAGTCCCCGAGTGTGACGTATAGTGCACACTCGGAGGAAGTGAGTACTTAGGCGATGCAGGACCGCAGCTAAGTTCCCGAGTGTGACGTATAGTGCACACTCGGAGGAAGTGAGTACTTAGGCGATGCAGGACCGCAGCTAAGTTTTTTTTTGTGTGTGGGAGAACTCTGAATCTGCACAAAACTGAATCTGCTGAATATATTATTTCTTCAAACTTGTTCGTTACACTGCTTCAGTCGGCGATCACGTATAAAAACTCTTGAGGAGATCTCCATTCCATGCGCGCGGCCCGTCTGTCTCCCTCTGAATATTGTAGAGTTTGTATGCTCCGTTGTTCAGCACCTTGGAAATGATGAAAGGCCCTTCCTAGGCCGGAGCCAACTTGTGTGGTCTTTGCTGATCCACTCGGAGCACCAAATCGCCAGCTTGGAATGTGCGACTCCTGACGTGACGTGCGTGAAAGCGTCGCATATCTTGCTGGTAAATTGTTGAGCGAGTGAGTGCCATCTCGCGCTCCTCCTCTAGAAGATCGACTCCATCTTGCCTTGCTTGTTCTGCTTCGGCTTCGGAGAAGAGTTCAACTCTCGGGGCGTTGTGAAGCAGGTCACTCGGAAGGAATGCTTCTGCTCCATAAATGAGGAAGAACGGTGATCGCCCCGTTGATTTATTCAGAGTGGTACGGAGGCCCCAAAGCACCGAAGGTAACTCGGTAACCCAAGCGCCAGCAGCGTGTCCTACCTCTCGCAGGAGTCGGGGCTTCAAACCTTGAAGAATAAGCCCATTCGCCCTCTCAGCTTGCCCATTGGATTGAGGATGTGCTACGAAAGAAAAATCCACTCGGATACCCTGACTCGCACAGAAGCCTTTGAATCTCTCCGAGTCGAAGTTTGTCCCATTGTCTGTGATTATGCTGTGAGGCACCCCGAATCTGGAAATGATGTTCGTGACAAACTTGACAGCTGTTGAGGCATCGAGTTTCTTGATGGGCTTAGCTTCTATCCATTTTGTAAACTTGTCGACTGCCACCAACAGATGTGTGTAGCCTCCTTGGCCTGTCTTGAATGGTCCGACTGTGTCTAAACCCCAAACTGCAAATGGCCATACAAGTGGGATTGTCTTTAACGCAGATGTTGGCTTGTGGGATTTGTTGGAGTAGAATTGACAGCCTTCACATCGGTCAACCATATCTTTAGCCATCTCGTTGGCCTGCAGCCAAAAGAAACCGGCTCTGAATGCCTTGGCGAAAATCTCTCTTGAAGAAGCGTGATGGCCGCAGGTTCCCAAGTGAATATCTTCTAAGATCAACTGCCCTTCCTCAGGGGAATGCAGCGTTGAAGAACGCCCGAAACACTCTCCTTGTATAATTGACCATCAATGACAGTGAATGCCTTCGACCTACGAACTATTTGCCTGGCTTGCACTTCATCTTCTGGAAGTTCTTGCCTTAGGATATATGCGATGATCGGTACAGTCCAATCGGGAGTGACAACCAGAATCTCCATGACCAAATCAACCACAGCAGGTACATCGACTTCAGTCGGATCTGTTGCGCTCTTGGGTTGTACCAGTTCTTCTGTGAAGGGATCTTCTTTGACTGAGGGAAGATGGAGGTGCTCGAGGCAGACATCACTCGGGACTGCTCTCCGAGTGGATCCGAGTTTCGCCAACTCATCAGCCGCTTGGTTCTTCAATCTCGGAACATGATGGAGCTCCAGACCTTCAAACTTCTTCTCCAGCTTCCTCACTGCATTGCAGTACACTATCATGGTGGGGTTCCTTACGTCCCACTCTTTCATCACTTGGTTGACTACCAAATCCGAATCGCCGTAGACCATCAGGCGACGGACGCCGAGTGAGATGGCCATGCGCAGTCCGTAGAGAAGAGCGTCATACTCCGCCTCGTTGTTGGAGGAATCGAAGTGTATCTGAAGCACGTATTTGAGCTTGTCGCCTTTGGGTGATATGATCACAACGCCAGCGTCGGAGCCATTCAACATCTTAGACCCATCAAAGAACATTGTCCAATGAGCCGAGTAGATGTGGGTCGGTTGCTGTTGTTCTACCCATTCTGCTATGAAGTCAGCCAAGGCTTGAGACTTAATAGCTTTCTTGGCCTCGAACTTGATGTCACAGTATAGCATCTCCATTGCCCACTTCGCCGCTCAGCCTAATGCGTCACGATTGTGGAGAATTTCGAACAATGGAGCATCCGACACGACAGATACCGAGTGGTCTTGGAAATAATGGGCCACCTTCTTCGCAATCATATAAATCCCATAAATAAGTTTCTGGTAATGGGGATACCTCTTCTTGGAAGGGGTCAGGACTTCGGAGACGTAGTACACTGGCCGCTGAACTTTATACGCTTTGCCTTCTTCTTCTCACTCGACTGTAAGAACAATATTAACGACTTGATTTGTAGCCGCGATATATAGAAGAAGGGGCTCTTTACTGAGCGGAGCAGTAAGAACCGGCTGGGTGGAAAGTAGGACTTTGAGGTCGTCGAATGCCACTTGGGCTTCGTCTGTCCACTCGAAGGCATCTGACTTCTTCATGAGTCGGTACAGAGGAAGTGTTTTTTCGCCGAGTCGACTGATAAACCCGCTCAAAGCCGCTAGGCAACCTGTGAGCCGTTGAACATCGTGTATTCTGACCGGCCTCTCCATTCGGACGATGGTCCCAAACTTTTTGGGGTTGACGTCGATTCCTCGTTCGGAAACGAAGAAACCGAGTAACTTTCCGCTTGGAACACCGAATGAACATTTGGCTGGGTTGAGCTTGATATCGTACCTACGAAGGTTGGCGAATGTTTCTGCCAAGTCAGTCAGCAGGTCGAAACCTTTGCGTGACTTGACTACGATATCATCCATGTATGCCTCCACATTGCGACCGATCTGGTCGAGGAGACATTTTTGGATCATGCGCATAAAGGTAGCTCCTGCATTCTTCAGACCGAAAGGCATAGTGATGTAGCAGAAGCACCCAAACGGGGTGATGAAGGCTGTTTTCAACTCATCGGGACCATACAGACGGATCTGATGATAGCCCGAATAGGCATCAAGAAATGACAAACGCTCGCATCCCGCAGTCGAATCGACAATTTGATCTATGCGGGGGAGCGGAAAATGATCTTTCGGGCAGACCTTATTGAGGTGCTTGAAGTCAATGCACATTTGGAGTGACTTGTCCTTCTTGGGCACCATGACGACATTTGCGAGCCACTCGGAGTGGTGACCCTCGCGAATGAAGTTGGCAGCCAGTAGCTTGGCCACCTCTTCTCCGATTGCTTTCCTCTTGTGCGCGGCGGACCGGCGCAGGCGCTCTCGGACAGGCCGAGCGGCGGGATCCACATGCAGTCGGTGCTCATCCAACTCCCTGGGTACCCCCGGCATGTCAGATGGTTTCCATGCGAAGATGTCCCAGTTCTCACGGAGGAATTGGGTGATCTTGGCTTCCTATTTAGGATCGAGGGTGGTGGAGATGTTCGTCGGGGCGGCTGAGTCGTCCGTCGGGTGGATGCTGACCTTCTTCGTCTCCCCCGCCGACTGGAACGCGGACTCAGAAGCTGGTTTCTTTGAGCGCATCAGGTCGGCAGGGTCGACTGTCTTCTTGTACTCTTCAAGCTCGAGTACCGCCATCTGCTGGTCAGCGATTCTTGATCCCTCCTGCAGACACTCCTCGGCTCGCTGGCGGTTGCCTGTGATGGTGATAACGCCTTTTGGGCCGGGCATCTTCAGCTTCAAGTACACATAACATGGACGTGCCATGAAACTCACGTACGCCGGGCGGCCCAAAATTGCGTGGTAAGCGCTCTGGAAGTCTACCACCTCAAATGTGAGCTTCTCCTTGCGAAAGTTCTTGTCAGAGCCGAGATGACTTCCAATGCGATCTGGCCGAGTGACTTGGCCTTCCATCCAGGGACGACTCCGTGGAACTGCATATTGCTCTCGCTGAGTCGGGACATCGGAATGCCCATTCCCTTGAGATTGTCAGCGTACATGATGTTCAGTCCGCTACCGCCGTCCATGAGGGCTTTGCGCAGTCGGACTCCTTCCACCACCGGGTCGACGACCAGCGCCTGTCTTCCTGGGGTGGGGACATGCGTTGGATGATCCGACTGATCAAAGGTGATCGCAGTCTGAGACCATTTCAGAAACTTGGGAGCAGTCGGAACGGCCATGTTGACCTCTCTGTTCACCAACTTCAGACGACTCTTGCTTTCGACGTCAGCAAAAATCATGAGGGTTGCATGGACTTGGGGGAACGAATCCTCCTTGTCCTCCTCGTCCTGCTCGGGATTCTTCTCACTCGGTTGCCCTTCGCTGAATCCCTGGATTAGGAGACGACACTACTGAGTGGTGTGCTTCGCGTATATGGGGTTGCCTTCTTCGTCCATCTTTGTATGAACCGGACAAGGCTGGTCCAGGATGGGGTTGTTGAACGACTTCTTCTTGGGAGCAGACTGCGCTTTCCCTTTACCCTTGAACTTGGTGCTGGTGACAGCTGCAGCTTCTGCCTGCGGTGTGGGCGGAACTTTCTGTTTTTGCTTCCGAGTGTTACCTCCGTCGGCATCGCCGACTGTCTTGTGTTTGCCACTCCGAATGCGGTCTTCTTCCTCGCCATTTGCATAGCGAGCTGCTATCTCCATCATCTTGCTCATGGAGATGTCGCCTGTCCGGCCGAACTTTAGGTACAGCTCCCTGTGCCGTACGCCTGCCTTGAATGCGCAGACCGCTTGATGTTCGGTGACGTTCTCCACCGTGTGGTAGAGAGTTGTCCATCGCTGGATGAAGTCACGCAAGGGCTCGTTCGGCTTCCGGACACAGTGCTGAAGCTCCACAAGACCTGCAGGGCGTTTGCATGTCCCTTCGAAGGTCCTGATGAGCACTCGGGCCAGATGTGCCCAACTGTAAATGCTTGAGGGGGCCAATTGGTTCAACCAAGCTCGCGCCGAGCCGTCGAGCATCAGAGGGAGGTCCTTCATAACGACATGGTCGTCCCCTCCTCCGATCTGGACTGCCACTCGGTAGTCGTCTAGCCATGTTTCAGGCTTGGATTCCCCCGTAAATTTACCGATTCCCGCTGCCAATCGGAAGTTGGGCGGGATGTCGGCCGATCGGATGGCTCGACTAAAACACTCGGGGCCGGACACGATGGTCCTGCTGCTACCTGGATGATCTAGATCATGACCATCGTGGTGGGCTCGACCCCTGTCGACTCTTCGCTGGGCGATTCGCCCTCTCGCGTCGGGTCTTGGGTCGTAAGTGTCGCCGACTGAACGTCGATCATCATGATGTCGAGACCCATAGGGCCCACCCCGCGGAGGGGTGCGTGAGCGGCGGCAATCTTCACGGATCATAGAACGGCTGCCTCCCCTGTGGTGCTGATGGGAGCCAGGACTGTGAACCGACCGATGCGTGTTTGCATGGACGGAACTATGGTGGATCCGATTGTGCGACTGGGAAACTGCCGAATTCTGTTGCTGCGCTGTGTGCAATAAAGCACGGATCTGCTCAATTCCCCTTCCTGCCTCTGAATCAGTCGGTTGGAGGGAATCGGCGATCTTGGCAGCCGCAGCCAAGTTGAGGAGAGGTGTGCGGAACACCTCAACGTTACTCCGCCGGGTGTGCCGACTGGCAGAACGACGAGGCGGACGGCGTGCACCGGATGCTTCGCCGATTTTGTGCTCGCTCTGGCCAGCCTGCCGGGGATCTTCATGGGTGTTGTCCATGTGTACTTCTGCTGCAGGCCCGCGACCCGTGTACTCGGAAGGAGGCTTAGTCGGAACCGAGCCTGAACACTGGGAACGCGGGGCAACCACAACAGACTCCAGAACTGCCACCTGAGAGGACGCGATCTGACGCGCTCGAGCATGTTGCACCCAACGTTGGAGACGCGGACTGCGGGACCGCTTGTTGTGACGCCTGGCGGAGGTGCAAGCTGACAATGGAGCCGATTGTTGGAGAAGAAGAACGCCGCGAGCGCCGGCACGGAAGTGCGTGGCCCCGCGACGGGGAAGCGCCTCGACGTCAAGAGGCGCCTCCCGAAGCCACGCCGAATCATCGATGGTGAAGGAGAGAGCACCGAAGATGACCTGGTGACCCATGCTCGAATCTCCACCAGACGACATGACGAATGGAAGTAGTCGCAAACTCGCCGGAAGTCGCTTAGACGCCTGCCCCACGGTGGGCGCCAACTGTCGTGTGTATAAGCCTGACAGTAGATGTGTAGGGTACGAATGAGATAGGCAGAGTCCTAGCTACGGCGAGGTTGTATGAGTTCAGGCCCCTCTGCGGTGGAGGTAACAGCCCTACATCTCAGTGCTCTCGGAGCTTGTTACCGAGTGTAATATGGAGGACAATGTTTTTTGCTAACCCCTTGACCAGTGGGGGAGGGCGGCTCATATAGAGTGCGCTGCCCTCCACAACGGTTCTAACTCAGGGGTGGAGTAGTGGCGATTGAATGCATACGCTACAGGTAACGTATGCTCTAAATGCTAATAAACGCACCCAGAAACGTACGCCAGTTTACCTCCGGAGAGGTTACGACGTATCGAGTGTATCCAGTCGGTTGGCCTGGTGCTCTCCGAATGTTAGTCTCCGACTGGATGATTCCGGGCCTGTTACCTACTGGATGATGGGGACACCTTAATTCAGTCGGGACAGACTTAAGGTCCTGTCCCTTGTGTGGGGTAGTCCTTGGGTAGGACATGTAGGGCAGGCCTATGACCCTACCCTAGGACTATAACCCCATCACTTGGGTAAATCTGAGTCTCGCTTTCGCTCACCCCTTCGAGTCGCCACCAAGGTGTGATGGCTCCATCTTTAATTCCTTTCACGAGGACATATGTCGTGATAAAACCACGACAGATTGGGTTAAAACTTGGCGTGCGTTCTTATTTCAATGTAGCTAGATTGCATGCCAAATTTCATTGCAATAGGAGTTCGTTTGATCCTCGAACCGTTAAATATATATATTAGGACTATAGCTAAATTAATTTTTAGACGTTCCAGTGTTTGAAAACTCTGTCACGGGCCGCACCATTTCGCTCTCATCCATACATAGCCCAACTACACATCCCACTAGACCCACCTAGCCACTCCCTCCGTTCGGGGTCGTTGGATCGCGATCGGACGGATGAGGTCCATCCCACCATAGACCAAATCCTATATATGAACCACCCCATGGAGAAAGCTCTCCCACTCCATGAGGGTTTCCCCTAGCCAAAATTACAGCCAACCCCTCAAACGCCCAAGATGCAGTCCTATCCTTATTTTGGCGTGAGGGCCTCGACAGGGATAGAAACGCATCTTGTTGTTTTGCAAGAATGGATATCGTTACAAGTACATGTACTGAAAAGATGAGTATAAAGAGTTGGCTTACACTCACTACAAGCTACATCAGAGTCACATCACTACAATACATACAATCATCATGAAGAAGAGCAGGGTCCGACTACGGACGAAAACAAATGATAAAATAATGACGCCCATCCTTTCTATCCGAGGTTGTCAGCCTGGAACCCATCCTAGATCGACGAAGAAGAAGAAGAAACTCCAAATGAACATTCAACACGCTCGCGTGAAGTAACCCTTTACTTGTACCTACAACTGGTGTTGTGGTAATCTGTGAGCAAAAGGGACTCAGCAATCTCATTTCCAAAGGTATCAAGACTAGCAAAGCTAAAAGGGTGAGGTATGGTTAAGTAGTGAGGCTGCAGCAAGCGACTAAGCATTTATTTGAGGTGGCTAACTTACGAGTACAAGAATAAAAGAGGGGGATGATCTACATAATACGGACGTGGACTACGGATGATCAAATGAATGATCTTGAACACCTACTTACGTCAGACATAACCCCAGCGTGTCCTCGATTGGAGAAGGAGCTCACGAAAGAAACAGTCATGGTTACACAATCAGTTGGCATATTTTAATTAAGCTTACTTTAAGTTATCTACAACCGGATGTTAAACAAAGTTTCCATGTTGCCACATAACCGTGGGCACGGCTTTCTGAAAGATTTAACCTTGCAGGGGTGCTCCAACTCGTCCATCACAAATTACCACACGCTACGACGGAATGACCTCGATCAGGGAAACCTGTGAACTTCTTGGGTTCCTATTGGAAAACCTCAACCTCAAGATAACCCAAAGTATCATTGGAATCCCTCGCACAAAACGCTTGAGAAAGGTAAAACAAGTCCAGCAAGGCCGCCCGGCGTGTCGACGATCCCGATAGGAGTTGTGTATCTTGTTCTCAGGACACGACGGATGGGACTAGATACGAGTAAAACCAAACCTCGAGTTTCCTCGCGGTGGCCCCGCATGTAGCCCGTTTGGGACCAACACCATCAGCATTGGCCCCGTGTATTATGTTGAATTACTCCTCAGGTTCATGAAGCCCTATGTTTTTCAGTATTATCAGGATTATTATGTTGAGCAAATATAGTACCAATGTTGGGTCTTGCCATGAGCTTTATCCCAAAACGAGAATCTAGGGGGTCCCCATAACAACCTCAAGCATGTTAGGAGCACTCATTTATGGAACATAACACCGGTAGCCGAAATAAGGTGGCAAAGGTGGAACAAAACACCTGGCTCAAAAGGCCGAGCATTCCCACTTTTACCAAGTATATAGGTGCATTAATTAAATAGCATTTAATAGGGTGATATAACAAGGAACCCATGTTTGCACATGGAAGCAACTGCACCTGCAACTAGCAACGCTATCCAATGGTTAAGCAAGCAGTAACATAGCCAATCAGTGGTTTGCTAGGTTGTAGAAAGGTTTAAGGTTTTCATGGCAATGTTGGGAGGTTGATATTTGAACACGTGGTAGGCAGTGAGACATAACGATAGAAACAATACAACTAGCATGGCAATGATAGTAATGATATCTGGGGAAATGATCATCTTGCCTGAGATCCCACTAGGAAGAAGAATGCCTCCATGAAGCAGACAAACTGTCGTAGTCGAACGGATCCTCACATTCTGAAGTGGATCGGAACTCTATCGAGACAAAGCAGACCAGAACAGAAATCAACACACGATATTCACCACGGCACATGCACGACATGATGCACACCCTAATATGATGCATGATCAGTTCAGTTATGCAAGGCATAGCATGGCAATTCACACAGTCAAACGCTCCACATTAAGTGAAGCTCAATATGCGACGAGTTGCATATTGACGGAACACCACATTTAATTATTTAGTTCACTCATGTTTATTTACACGGCAATATTAAATAATGTTAAACATGGTAAGGGGTAAAGCGCAAATTAATCTACCTATCTAGGCATTTTAAATGAGGCCGGAAACGACATATAGCATCTGCGAGACGACCCCACGCGTTAAAATTTAATTCTGTCTAGATTTGTCCTAATCATATTTAATGTTTATTAAACGACAAAACAAAGTGGTTCACATGATTCTACTTGTCGTTCTAGTCCATTTACATATATGGCACATCTCCAACGGAGCTACGGTTAAATAACTACGGGCTAAACCGTTTCTATCACGTCGACATGCAAACCGATGCAAAAAAGCATGTTTAAGTATGTTTATCATGCATGAAAGTTGGAAGTTATTAATCTACGCAAAATTCTAGCAAAGTTACATATCTAACTCGTCGGAATCCGACGCACGGAATAATAGTTACACGCGTTTAAAAAATATGCATTTTCTGAAATTAGTAAATTCATAATTCCTAAAAAACTAATGGGCCTAGTCTACTGAGCGCTGGATAACTACGGGACGCTGGGGCGCAATTTAGGGGAATTGCAGGGGCTCACCTTTGGGCCTACTTGGGTCGATGGAGGGCAAAGAGAGGCAGGCCGGCTTGGAGGCTGGGCCGACTCCGACTACTAGGCCGAGGCGGGTGGCGAGACGGGCCAAGGGTGTTGGGCCTGGTTAACGCGGGTCGGCCCACACGCCTGTGGCGGCCCAGCAGCTCTCCCCCTCGATCTGATTGGGATCGAGCCAGGGCATGGCGAGGAGAGGTGGACGCGAAGCTGCAGGTCCCGCGGCTGGCGCGGCTGCGGCGGCCGGCGACTGTGCTCCGGCGCGGGGCGGCGGCATGCAGGAGGCGAGGCAGGAGCTGGACCGTTGCGCTCGGTGGCTACCGGCAGGAGGCGAGGCTCGGGCGTAGCTACTCTGGGGCTCGAGATGACAGCACCGGGCATGGCGGTTGGCAGCGTGCTCGTGTGTGGCGCAAATTGCCGGGGATGGCCGACGACGGCAGCCCACTGGCGGGGATGGGTGGTGGAGCATGCTCCTGGCTGGGGGGTTGGCGTTGGCGGGAGATGGGCCCGGAAGGGCCTAGACTGGGCCTGGCGGAACCAAGGCGGGAGGTGGGAGACAAGGGCTGTGGGGTGGCGGCTGTGGTTGGTGGGACGTGGATCCCGAGGACGACGGCTAGGGTTTTCCCGATTTTGCATGGGAGGCATCTATTTAAAGGCAAACTTGGGCTAGGGTTTGTTATTTGGGGTGTTTTCGGACCCTCCGATCTCGATCGGACGACTCCAGTTGCGCCCTAGGGTTAGGTGGCTATGTTAGAGGGGCTAGGTGGGGAAGAGAGGGAATAATTGTGCGGCCGTGACACGAGTTTCTAAACCGACAAAAAAGCGTCTGACTGATAACCGAGGGCGGTGCCATTACGGTCGACCGTTCAGGTATCAAACGGACTCTGATTGCGACGAAATTTTGCACGCGCCCTATCTACACTATATTAAGACCGCACGTCAAGTTTCAACCCAATCCGAGAATATTTTCCGCACACTTTTAAAAAATATATTATCGATGTCGCGGGCTCGTGCGTGTGTGGTTGGTCTCGAAACGTTCTACGACGAGAACGGAGAGAACCGGCAGTTAATAACAGATGCAGGTTTGAAAATTTCCGGCAACGGAGTGTCGATGCAATGTGGATGATGCGAATGAGGTGATGATGAATGAGATAACTAAATGAATCACACGACGAGAATGGAAGAAAAGGGGAATCTTCTAGAGCGGCGGTCTCGGGCTGTCACAACTCTCCTACACTACAAGAGGATCTCGACTCGAGGTCCAAGAATGAAAAGGAGAAGAGGAAGAGAAAGAGCAATAGGTAAACTTAGTTGCTTATTTGACAAACGAGTGAAACCAACGATCCTTGAAGGTTGCAAAGAGATGAAGAATGACATGAGAAAAAAGCAAGAATTCACACACAGTTTCGGCAGCACTTCGGTAGGAAAAGGGGACAAAGTTAGATAAAATAGAAATATATTGAGAAGATTCACAACAAATTAACTAAATTGAATAAGCAAGGAGAGAACATGATCTTGATAGAATAAGATGATAGATTGAAGAGAGCATCATCACCACAACTCCGGAACAAGAGAATAGAAACTAGATCCGGAAAAGAATAGAACGGAGAAGAAAAATGACAACTACTATCACAATTGAATTAGAGAGCAGTCTGACAAGAAGAATTTAATGGAGTTGTTGGAAAACCAACAACGAAAGAACAAACTCATAGTTGACATATGAAAATCATCTCAACAATTATGAGGTGACAACCAGCCACTAATAGAAACAAGGATTGATTGGATGCAACAGAAAGGAAAAACTTCTTACACCAAGAGGATGCATAAAGGACCTGGATCAATGATAATCACCATAATAGAAACAACCCTTAGATAAAGCTTTAGGTGAAATCTAAACAAAGATAACTCGATGAAGAATTCATGGGTATAAAATCTCATGATCAAATGTTTGGTGGGTTTAATTATCTCATTCTTGAAACAACTTTTCTTCGAGACTCCTCCACTAACAATAACGCTATAACACCACCTCAAAGGATAAAGGAAAATAAAAGATGGAGCAGTGGCGAAAAGAATTGATATTATGAGCCACTACGGAATAAGAATTGAATTCACTATGAAACAAGAATAAGAATTATGTTATGCTTATCCTTCATCAAGTTAAATTGATGACAAGCAACGGATTTAGCATACCACTTATTCTTATTGAAATGATTGAGAGGAAATATGAGCACAAGCTTGATGAAGTCTTGAAGGAGACACCGGTAAGAATTGGAATGAATGGGGATAACAAGACTGAATGGAGATACATGAGGACAAAAAGATCACGAGCCACCTGAGAGAAAAACTTGAACAAGGCACCGGAATAATTGAGAGACGAATGAAGAGACAACAATTGAGAAGAATTTGAGGACGAAAGCTGAGAATGAATTAATCTTCTGAAATGATGTCCTTCGGAGGATCAAAAATGAAACGAATCCGAAATGCACCGGATAGCAAGAAAGGGATTTATCATGATTGGAAACTATTCAAGATGATAACACAAAGCTGAAATGATGAATCTTCAAGAGAATGGACCAAGATTGAGAGAAACACTCCTTCAATCTTCCAAGCTGAAAATGACGAGGAGAGCACCACCAAGAATAACTGAGACACTCCAGAATGAAAAGGTTGAGCCAATGATGAAAATAAATTCAATAGATCTTGAAGAAGGAATATGACTGACGGAATCGTACTGATGTCATGATTGAAAAGAATTAGAGATCTCCGGCAAAAGATTAGAAGAGCGAGACAAGATCCTGGGAAAGAACCTTTGGGTTATGGGCCCACTCAAAAGAAACCACCCTTGAACCAATTGATTAGAAAGAGAGATTGCACCAGTATAAAGAAAAACTTGATGAGGTGAGAACCTCAAAATAATTAAAAGTATTGAAAACAAGAATCTCTAAGATATCTACGACACTCCGGATAGAAAAGAGAGAGATGAATGAAAAAAATTAAGAAAGACTTGATATGAATTTTCAACATGGGAAGGAATTTAAAGGATGAAAAGGCTATGATGAACACGAATAGCTTGAATTGAATTCACCGGAAAAGAAAACAAGAATGAAGAATGATGAACTCAGAACTCCTTAGAATCGTCACAAGAATCATCAGAACAACACAGAAGATAACATAGCGGAAGCAACACCGAAAAGAAAGGCACTAGGATGAAAAATGAAACCTTGAAGAAAAAGGGAGGGTGGGCGGGGAAAACAAAGACAACTTGGGACAGATGAGATGAACTCGAGAAAGAAATGAGATATGATCTTGCAAAACTTGAAAAGGATACAATTGACTTGGAGAGAAGCACACGGGATGAAAAGAATTGATATGACGACTCCGGTTGAAAAGAATTGAAAAGACAACTTGATTCAGCAATAGAATTTGCATTCCCATAAAATATGAGAACACCTCTTGGAAAAGATATGAATTCACCACTTGACATCGAAGCAACTCGAATTACCATACTCCAACAAAACAAAGGATGAGGCTTACAAAACAAGCCGGAACAAATTCATGACACAGATTCCATCCGATATTTTCGTGGATAGATTCGCACGGGCACGATCCTAAAGTAGCCATCATGTACAAGGCAATGCACACAACATACAAAGCGTCCCCGAGTCATAGCAAGGTACAAGTACTCTTTAAGACACAACGAGAACCGCTGCAAGATGACCGTAAACAAAGGAATCCACTAGATGTCGAATACCAACCTCACATCATGCATTTGTTGGAAGATTATCCTATAAGTAACTACTTGAAATCCCACCTAAGAACTTCCAAAATTTTCTAGTCATGCAAGCGGGTCCATGGATACAAGGAGCAAAATTCATCACTCAACTCCTAGCAATAACACTATCCGTCGAGTGTATCACATCCGTCAACACATAAGCAAAGATCTTGGACACTCATATATCTCAGATCCTCCTAATCACAATGATACTAAGTATGGTGATACATCCGGACCTATCGGCACCAGTGTTGGGGAAGCCAGACTCCTCTCGCCACTACTAGTATTGAAGCCATTTCGAACATCCTTCGTCTTGAGATACTAAGAAATCTGAATGATAACGATGTGCTCAAGAATCCCCTGGATTACAACTCCCTAGAAGAAATTAAGTCACACAGGAGGCACCAAGATAGAAGTCCGTCACATCGGCATGATATAGATTCCAAAAATATCCGCATGATCCTAAAAAAAATTGAGCGCGAAGAGGAGTAGAAATAAAATTCCTAAGTCGTGAACCTCACCAGAACATAGACGAGGAGAAAAATGAAACCTACTCTCTAATATAACTAAGATTCAAAATAGTTTTTCATTAGACTCGACTAGGCCAAGTTCGATCAATCAAGGGGGCTCCTAGGTCGGTACAGCTCTGATACCAACTTATAACGCCCAAGATGCGGTCCTATCCTTATTTTGGTGCGAGGGCCTCGACGGGGATAGAAACGCATCTCGTCATTTTGCAAAAATGGATATCATTACAAGTACATGTGCTGAAAAGATGAGTATAAAGAATTGGCTTACACTCGCCGGAAGCTACATCAAAGTCACATCAGTACAATACATATAATCATCATAAAGCAGAGAAGGGTCCAACTACGGACGAAAACAAACGATAAAATAACGACGCCCATCCTTGCTATCCTAGGCTGCCGGCCTGGAACTCATCCTAGATCGACGACGAAGAAGAAGAAACTCCAAATGAACATTCAACGTGCTCGCGTCAAGTAACCTTTTACCTGTACCCACAACTGGTGTTGTGGTAACCTGTGAGCCACAAGGACTCAGCAATCTCGTTTCCAAAAGTATCAAGACTAGAAAAGCTAAATGGGTGAGGTATGGTTAAGTGGTGAGGCTGCAGCAAGCGACTAAACATTTATTTGCGGTGACTAACTTACGAGTACAAGAATAAAAGAGAGGGCTGATCTACATAATACGAACGTGAACTACTGATGATCGAATGAATGATCTTGAACACCTACTTATGTCAGACATAACCCCACCATGTCCTCGATTGGAGAAGGAGCTCACGAAAGAGACAGTCATGGTTACACACTCAGTTGGCATATTTTAATTAAGCTTACTTTAAGTTATCTAGAACCGGATGATAAACAAAGTTTCCATGTTGCCACATAACCGTGGGCACGGCTTTCCGAAATATTTAACCCTGGAAGGGTGCTCCAACTAGTCCATCACAAACTACCACACGCTGCGATGGAATGACCTCGATCAGGGAAACCCGTGATCTCCTCGGGTTCCTATTGGAAAACCTCAACCTCGAGATAACCCAAACCATCCTCAGAATCCCTAGCTCAAGACGCTCGAGAAAGCGAAAACAAGTCCAGCAAGGCCGCCCGGCATTATGGCGATCCCGATAGGAGCCGCGTATCTAGTTCTCAGAACTCGAAGGATGAGACTAGCTACAAGTAAACCCAAACCTCGAGTTTCCTTGCGGTGGCCCCGCGGGCAGCCCATTTGGGACCAACACCATCAGCACTGGCCTCCTTTGTATTATGTTGAATTACTCCTCGGGTACATGACGCCCGATGTTTTTCAGTATTATCAGGATTATTACGTTGAGCAAATATAGTACCAATGTTGGGCCTTGCCAGGCGAGCTCTATCCCAAAACGAGAATCTAGGGGATCCCCATAACAACCCCAAGCATGTTAGGAGCGCTCATTTATGGAACATAACACCGGTAGCCAAAACTAAGGTGGCAAAGGTGGAATAAAACACCAGGCAAGAAAGGCCGAGCATTCCACCTTTTACCAAGTATATAGGTGCATTAATTAAATAGCATTTAATAGGGTGATATAACAAGGAACCCATGTTTGCACATGGAAGCAACTGCACCTGCAACTAGCAACACTATCCAATGGTTAAGAAAGCAGTAACATAGCCAATGAGTGGTTTGCTAGGTTGTAGAAAGGTTGAAGGTTTTCATGGCAATTTGGGAGGTTGATATTTTAACAGGTTGTACGCATCGAGACATAACGATAGAAACGATACAACTAGCATGGAAATGATAGTAATGATATCTCGGGAAATGATCATCTTGCCTGAGATCCCGCTTGGAAGAAGAATGACTTTGTGAAGCATACGAACCGACGTAGTCGAACGGATCCTCACATTCCGAAGCGGATCGAAACTCTATCGAGATGAAGAAAACCGGAATAGGAATCAACACACGATATTCACCACGGGACATGCACGACATGATGCACACCCTAATATGATGCATGATCAGTTCAATTATGCAAGGCATGGCATGGCAATTCACACAGTCAAACGCTACACGTTAAGTGAAGCTCAATACGCGGCGAGTTGCATATTGACGGAACTCCACATTTAATTATTTAGTTCACTCCCGTTTATTTCCACAGCAATATTAAATGTTGTTAAACATGCCTAGAGGTGAAGCGCAAATTAATCTACCTATCTAGGCATTTTAAATGAGGCCGGAAACAAAATATAGCATCTCCGAGACGACCCCACGCGTTAAATTATAATTCTGTCCAGATTTGTCCTAATCACATTTTAGGTTTGTTAAACGACAAAAAAAAGTGGATCACGTGATTTTACTCATTGTTCTAGTCCATTTACAAAGATGGTACATTGCTACTGCAACAAAAGACCTTCCAACGACGCCAGAAACAAGCGTGCTGACGGGAGACTATTCTTGTCTTGATACTCCTCAGCAACGGCACCAGGAATCCTTCTCCTACGGCTACGCCTTTAGGGACTTCCTTGGCAAATATGCAAAGGATTTCCCCGTGGCCTTGGAGCCTTGCGTTGGTGTTCCCTCGAAGCGGAAAGGGTGATGTAGCACAGCGGTGGTAAGTATTTCCCTCAGTTTGAGAACCAAGGTATCAATCCAGCGGAGGAGTATTACAAGATCCTGCACAAACACGAAGAGCTTGCACCCAACTCTATGAAGGGGTTGTCAATCCCTTATAGATTGTTTGCCAAGTGAGAACTGAAAGCAACAAAGAAACAAAGCAAAGTAAAAGCGAAAGTGGAAACGATAGGTGTGAATATACCCGAGGGCCGTAGTGTTCACTAGTGGCTTCTCTCATTAAAGCAAGTAGACGGTGGGTGAACGAATTACTGTCGAGCAATTGATAGAACCGCGCAAACTCGTGACGTTATCTATGGCAATGATTATATCTATAGGCATCACGTCCAAAACAAGTAGACCGATACTTTCTGCATCTACTACTATTACTCCACACGTCGACCTCTATCGAGCATGCATCTAGTGTATTAAGTTCATGAGAACAGAGTAACGCCTTAAGCAAGATGACATGATGTAGATGGACAATCTCATATCTATGATAAAAGCCAGTCCTGTTACCCTTGATGGAAACAACATGATGTGTGCCTTGATGCCCCTTCTGTCACTGGGAAAAGTCACCACACGGTATGAACCCAAAACCAAGCACTTCTCCCATTGCAAGAATCATAGATCTAGTTGGCCAAACAAAACCCAAGACTCGGGGAGACTTACAAGGATATCAAATCATGCATATAAGAAATCAACAAAGACTCAAATATATATCATAGATAATCTGATCACAAATCCACAATTCATCGGATCTCGACAAACACACCGCCAAAGAGGATTACATCGGATAGATCTTCATGAAGATCATGGAGAACTTTGTATTGAAGATTCAAGAGAGAGAAGAAGCCATCTAGCTACTAATTACGGACCCGTAGGTCTGAAGTGAACTACTCACGAGTCATTGGAGGGGCGATGGTGTTGATGAATAAGCCCTCCAACTCCAAAGTCCCCTCCGGCAGGGCACCGGTAAGGGTCTCTAGATGAGATCTTGCGGAAACGGAAGCTTGCGGCGGCGGAAAAGTGTTTTCGTGGACGCCCTGATTTTTTCTGGATTTTTAGGGAATTTATAGTCCAAAGACCTAGGGTAGGGGAGCGCCAGGGGGGCACAAGCTTGTTGTCGCGGCCTCCCCCCTGGCCGCGGCAACAGGGCTTGTGGGCCCCCTGTGGGCCCACTTGCTTGGCCCTCAAGCCTCCCGATCTTCTTCTTTTCTAGAAAAATTTATTTCGGGGATTTTATTCCATTTGGACTCCGTTCCATAATCAGATCTGAAAAAGAGTCAAAAATGGAGAAAAAACAGGAACTGGCACTTGGCACTGAGTTAATAAGTTAGTCCCAGAAAAGATATAAAAGGTAAACAAAACATCCAAAGTTGACAAGATAACAGCGTGAAACCATCAAAAATTATAGATACGTTTGAGACGTATCAAGCATCCCCAAGCTTAACTCCTGCTCGTCCTCGAGTAGGGAAGTGATAAAGAATGAATTTTTGATGCTTTCATGCTACCTAGCATAGATGTCCTTTGTAACTCCTCTTATGTGACGTGAATGTTCAGATCCATTAGATTCAAAACAATAGTTTTCTATTGACGTGGAGACAATAATAATTCAAGCAAACTAGCAAGGTAATCATGAACTTTCAAAATAACTTGGCCAAAAGAAAGTTATCCCTACAAAATCATATAGTCTGGCTATGCTCTATCATCCTTGCACAACGAATTTAAATCATGCACAACCACGGTATTGGCCAAGTAATTGTTTTCACACCTTTACTTTCTCAAACCTTTTCAACTCTCACGCGATACATGAGCGTGAGCCATGGTTTAAGCACTATAAGTGGAATGGAGTGTGGTGGAGGTTGCAAGGCAAACAAGGAGAAGATGGTCACATTGACTAGGCATATCAATGAACTATGGAGATGCTCATAAATAGATATCAACGTGAATGAGTAGGGATTGCCATACAAATGATGCACTAGAGCTAACAGTATGTGAAAGCTCTTAAAGAAAACTAGTGGTTGTGCATCCAACTTGCTTGCTCACGAAGACCTAAGGCAATTTTGAGGAAGCCTATCATTGGAATATACAAGCCAAGTTATATAATGAAAATTTCCCACTAGCTATATGGTGGTGACAAAACGAGAGACTCTCAATCATGAAGATCATGGTGCTTAATAAGCACAAGTGTGGAAAGATAGTAGCACTGTCCCTTCTCTCTTTTTCTCTCATTTTTTTAATGGGCTCTTTGGCCTCTTTTTTTGGTGGGCATCTTTGGCCTCTTTTATTTCCTCACATGGGACAATGCTCCATAAATGATGATCATCATACTTACAACTCAAAACCTAGAGCAACGATGACTCTATATGTAATGCCTTCGGTAGTGTACCATGACAATGATCTAGCATGGCATAGACATTAATGGAAACATCATGCTAGATATCTTACGATCATGCAACGGCAATGTAGACATGGTGGCACATGTCATGGTGGTATTTGCATGGCAATATATCTCGGAATGACTTTGAAAAAGCCATAGTAGGTAGGTATGGTGGCTGTTTTGAGGGAGGCTAACGGTGGGTTTGGTGCATCGGCGAAAGTTGCACGGCACTAAAGAAGATAGTGATGGTGGAAGATGAAAGTGCATCTAAACCACGGACTCAACATTAGTCATGAAGAACTCATATACTTGTTGCAAAAGTTTTATTAGTAATCTAAACAAAGCATTCAACACATACTCCTAGGGGAAGGTTGGTAGGTATAAACCATCGCGCGATCCCGACCGCCACACAAAGGATGACAATCAATAAACTAATCATGCTCAGACTTCATCACATAGCGGTTCACCATACGTGCATGCTACGGGAATCACTAACTTCAACACAAGTATTTCTAGATCCACAACACCTTACTAATATAACTTCAATATTACCATAACCACAACTCAAAACTAGTTGAGATGAATCAAACTTCTCTAACTATTCAATGCACATTAAGGTGGAAGTTTTCGTATCCCTTTGGATAACTACCCCTTTTGAGACTACTTTCATGGCATAGATCAACTACCAAGCCATGCACCGCCGTGCTCTAAAAGATATAAATGAAGCACATAGAGCAAAAGCAACTAGCTCAAAAGATATAAGTGAAGCACATGTGAGCTGAATTGTCTACGAAAGGATATAAGTGAAGCTCGACAAAATAACGGTGAGTGCATGTCTCTGTCTCTAGGTGTGCAGCAAGGATGATTGTGACACAACAAAAATAAAAGACTCCTATGATACAAGACGCTCCAAGCAAAACACATAACATGTGGTGAATAAAAATATAGCCCCAAGTAACGTTGGCGATGGATTGAACACGAAAGAGGGGATGCCTTCCCGGGGCATCCCCAAGCTTAGGCTTTAACGACATCCTTGAATCATCTTGGGGTGCCTTGGGCATCCCCAAGCTTGAGCTCTTGCCACTCTTTATCTTTTTGTCCATAAGAACTTCACCCAAAACTTGAAAACTTCACAACACGAAACTTAAACAGAAAGTCGTGATAACATTAGTATAAGAAAGCAAACCACCACTTCCTTAGGTACTGTAGCAAACTTAAATTCTACTTATGTTAACGTTGTGTTACTGTATTTTCAATCTTGCATGGCTAATACCCCCCGATACTATCCATAGTTTCATCAAAATAAGCAACCAACACAGCAAAAACAGAATCTGTTAACAGCAGACCAGTCTGTAGCAATCTGTATACTTCGTATACTTCTGGTACTTCAGAAATTCTGCAAAATTACGATAGTGTGAAGAATTTGTGTAGCAATCAGCAGCAAAAAGAATCAACTCAAAAGCTCTTACATAAAAACAAAATGAAAATTATTTTCCTGAGGAGAAAGTTTCTGTCTTTTCCAGCATGACCAAACGATCATCCCCAAGAGTAATCATAACGGTTTTGCTTGGCACAAACGCAAAAAGAAACACAAAAAAGACAATCATAACAGAATTATGAAAGTGTGGAAAACACAAAACAGAAAGAAAAAGGATAGATTCGTTGGGTTGCCTCCCAACAAGCGCTATTGTTTAACGCCCTTAGCTAGGCATAAGGTGATGGAATCATGTATAGTCATCCTTGTTGCTCAAACCATAAGTAGCCCTCATCATAGATTCAGAAGGCAATCTTATTTTCTTTCTAGGAAAATGCTCCACGCCCTTCTTTAGTGGAAATTGAAATCTAATATTCCCGTCCTTCATATCGATGATAGCACCAACAGTACTTAGGAAAGGTCTACCAAGAATGATGGGACATGAAGGATTGCAATCTATGTCAAGTACAATGAAATCCACGGGTACATAATTCTTATTTGCAACAATAAGAACATCATCGATCCTTCCCATGGGTTTCTTGACAGTAGAATCCGCAAGATGCAAATTAAGAGAATGCTCTTCAATCTCATGAAAACCAAGAATATCACATAAAGACTTTGGAATCGTGGAAACACTAGCACCCAAATCACACAAAGCATTGCACTCATAGTTTTTGATCTTGATTTTGATAGTAGGTTCCCACTCATCATGAAGTTTTCTAGGTATAGAGACTTCTAGTTCGAGCTTCTCTTCAAGAGATTTCATCATAGCATCTACGATATGCGCGGTAAAGGCTTTGCTTTGGCTATAAGCATGTGGAGAGTTTGCAATGGATTGCATCAAAGAAATGAATTCAAACAAGGAGCAACTATCATAGTTGAATTCCTTGAAATCCAAAGTGGGAGTTTCATTACTACCCAAAATTTTGATTTCTTCTACTCCACTCTCCACACCTTTATCATCAAGATAGGTGGACTCTGAATCATTGGGGCATTTTTCAACCAATGTGGATTCATATCCAGCCCCTTCATCAATAGGTTCGATACGCGAAAACAAAGATTCAAGAGGAGTCACACCAGGCACTTTAAGATCTTCGTGATTTGCACCACTAGAACGCACCCTTTTAAACCATTCATGCCTAGCGCGAATTTGGGCGGTTCTTTCTTTGCTCTCATTCATGGAGACACGCATAGCTTTCAAAGTTTCATCCAAGTTGACCTTGGGAGGAGCACATCTAACTTTCAAAGCATCAATATCACAAGACATCCTATCAACGCTCTTAGCCAAATCGTCAATTTTGAGTACTTTTTCCTCTATGGACGCATTGAAAATATTTTGAGAGTTGTTGAACTCTTTGATATTACTCTCTAAGTCAGAGGGTAATTTGTTGTGATTTCCATAAGTGTTGTTGTAGTAATTGCTATAATTGTTAGAGGAGTTACTAGGAAAAGGCTTAGGAACATAGTTTCCTCTAAAAGCATTGTTGTTGCCAAAATTGTTCCTACCAACAAAATTAACGTCCAAACTAGCGTTGATACTCTCAATCAAGGAAGATAGTGGCATGTCATTAGGATCTAAATGAGTGTTTCTACTAGCAACCAAATTCATCAACTCGTCCATCTTAGCACTAAGCGAGTTAATTTCTTCTATAGCGTGTACCTTTTTGCTAGCAGGTGACCTTTCAGTGTGCCACTGAGAGTAGTTCGTCATGATATTGTCTACGAGTTTTGTAGCATCTCCTAACGTCATTTCCATGAACATTCCACCTCAGGCGGAGTCCAACATATTGCGAGAGGAAAAATACAAGCCAGCGTAAAAGATTTGTATAATCATCCACAAACTCGAGCGATGAGCGGGACAATTTCTAATCATTAACTTCATCATCTCCCAAGATTGTGTAACGTGTTCATGATCAAGTTTCTTGAAATTCATGATATCATTACGTAAGGATATAATCTTAGCCGGCGGAAAATACCTGGATATGTAAGCATCTTTGCACTTATCCCAAGAATTAATACTATTTTTAGGCAAAGAAGAAAACCAAGTTTTTGCGCGATCTCGCAACGAGAAAGGAAAAGGCTTCAACTTAATCACGTCATTATCCACATCTCTTTTCGTTTGCATATCGCAAAGCTCAATGAAGGTATTGAGATGGGATGCGGCATCTTCACTAGGAAGGCCAGAGAATTGCTCTTTCATAACAAGATTTAGCAAAGCTGCGTTGATTTCATATGATTCCGCACTAGTGGTGGGAGCAATCGGAGTACTAATAAAATCATTATTATTGGTACTCGAGAAGTCGCAAAGTTTCGTGTTTTCAGCCATGATGACTTCAACAAACAAACAAGCACACAAGCAAGCAAGAAAACCGGCAAAGGAAAACGGCAAAAAGGCAAAAGAAATAGGCAAAGGAGAAAGGCAAATGAAAACGGCAAATGTGAAGTGGGGGAGAGGAAAACGAGAGGCAACAGGCAAAAAAGTAAATGCAAGAGATGACTTTGTGAGACCTAATTGGATAGATCTCTCCTTCCCCGGCAACGGCGCCAGAAATACTTCTGCTACTGCAACAAAAGACCTTCCAACGGCGCCAGAAACAAGCGTGCTGACGGGAGACTATTCTTGTCTTGATACTCCTTAGCAACGGCACCAGGAATCCTTCTGCTACGACTACGCCTTTAGGGACTTCGTTGGAAAATATGCAAAGCATTCCCCCGTGGCCTTGGAGCCTTGCGTTGGTGTTCCCTCGAAGCAGAAAGGGTGATGTAGCACAGCGGCGATAAGTATTTCCCTCAGTTTTGAGAACCAAGGTATCGATCCAGTGAAGGATTATCACAAGTACCTGCACATAGACAAAGAGCTTGAACCCAACGCTATGAAGGGGTTGTCAATCCCTTATAGATTGTTTGCCAAGTGAGAACTGAAAGCAACAAAGAAACAAAGCAAAGTAAAAGCGAAAGTGGAAACGATAGGTGTGAATAGACCCGGGGGCCGTAGTCTTCACTAGTGGCTTCTCTCATGAAAGCAAGTAGACGGTGGGTGAACGAATTACTGTCGAGCAATTGATAGAACCGCACAAAGTCGTGACGTTATCTATGGCAATTATTATATCTATAGGCATCACGTCCAAAACAAGTAGACCGATACTTTCTGCATCTACTACTATTATTCCACACGTCGACCGCTATCCAGCATGCATCTAGTGTATTAAGTTCATGAGAACAGAGTAATGCCTTAAGCAAGTTGACATGATGTAGATGGACAATCTCATATCTACGATAAAAGCCCATCTTGTTACCCTTGATGGCAACAACACGATGTGTGTCTTGCTGCCCCTTCTTTCACTGGGAAAGATCACCACACGGTATGAACCCAAAACCAAGGACTTCTCCCATTGCAAGAATCATAGATCTAGTTGGCCAAACAAAACCCAAGACTCGGAGAGACTTACAAGGATATCAAATCATGCATATAAGAAATCAGTAAAGACTCAAATATATATCATAGATAATCTGAGCACAAATCCACAATTCATCGGATCTCGACAAACACACCGCCAAAGAGGATTACATCAGATAGATCTCCATGAAGATCATGGAGAACTTTGTATTGAAGATCCAAGAGTGAAAAGAAGCCATCTAGCTACTAACTATGGACCCGTAGGTCTGAAGTGAACTACTCACGAGTCATTGGAGGGGCGATGATGTTGATGAAGAAGCCCTCCAACTCCAAAGTCCCCTCCGGCAGGGCACCGGGAAGGGTCTCCACATGAGATCTCGTGGAAACGGAAGCTTGCGTCGGCGGAAAAGTGTTTTCGTCGATGCCCTGATTTTTTCTGGATTTTTAGGGAATTTGTAGGCCAAAGACCTAGGGCAGGGGAGCGCTAGGGGGCCACAAGCTTGGTTGTCGTGGCCTCCCCCCTCGCCGCGGCAACAGGGCTTGTGGGCCCCTTGTGGGCCCACTTGCTTGGCCCTCATGCCTCCCGATCTTCTTCCATTCTGGAAAAATTTATTTTGGTGATTAGATTCCGTTTGGACTCCGTTCTAAAATCAGATCTGAAAAGATTCAAAAACACACAAAAAACAGGAACTGGAACTTGGCACTCAGTTAATAAGTTAGTCCCAAAAAAGATATAAAAGGTAAACAAAACATCCAAAGTTGACAAGATAACAGCGTGGAACCATCAAAAATTATAGATACGTTTGAGACGTATCATACATCTCCAAGGGAGCTATGGTTAAATAAATACGGGCTAAACCGTTTCTATCATGTCGACATGAAAACCGATGCAAACAACATGTTTAAGTATTTTTATCATGCATGAAAGTTGGAAATTATTAATCTACACGAAATTCTAGCCAAGTTACATATCTAACTCGTCGGAATCTGACGCACGTAATAAAGTTAGACGTGTTTGAAAATTATGCATTTTCTGAAATTAAGAAATTCGAAATTCCTAGAAAAACTAAATAGGCCTAATCTACTTATGTTGGATAACTACGGGACGCTCGGGCGCAAAATAGTGGAATTGCGGGGCTCACCTTCGGTATTACTTGGGCCGGTGGAGGGCGAAGGGAGGTAGGTCGGCTTGGAGGCTCGGCCGGCTCTGGCTACTCGGTCGAGGCGGCTGGCGAGACGAGCCACGGGCGTTGGGCTTGGTCAACGCGGGTCGCCCCATGCGGCTGCTGTGGCCCAACAGCTCTCCCTCCCCAATCCGATCAGGATCGAGGCACGGCATGGCGAGGAGAGATGGACGCGGGGCTGCAGGTCCGGCGGCTGGCGCAGCTGCGGCTGCCGGCGGCCGGCAACGGTGCTCCGGCGTGAGGCAGCGGCACGTTGGAGGCGAGGCAGAGGCTGGACCGCAGCGCTCGGCGGGTGCCGGCTGGAAGCGAGGCTCGGTCGCAGCTCCTCGGGGGCTCGAGGTGACAGCACCGGGCATGGCGGTCGGCGACGTGCTCCTGTGCGGCGCAGGTGGCCGGGGATGGGCGATGGTGGCAACCCACCAGCACGGACTGGCGGAGGAGCTCGCTCCTCGCTGGGGTTCTGCGGTAGGCCGCGGGAGCGGCTGCGGTCAGGCGGCGGTGGCGCCAGATGGGCCAAAAGGGCCTAGATTGGGCCTGGCGGGCCAGAGGCGGGAGGTGGGAGACACGGGCTGTGGGTTGGCAGCTGTGGTTGGTGGGGCGCGGATCCCGAGGACGACGGCTAGGGTTTTCCCAATTTGGCATGGGAGGCATCTATTTAAAGGCAAACGGGGCTAGGGTTTACTATTTGGGGTGTTTCGGACCCTACGATCTCGATCGAACAGCTCCGGTTGCGCCCTAGGGTAAGGTGGATGTGTTAAAGGGGCTAGGTGGGGAAGAGAGGGAATAATTGTGCGGCCCGTGACACGAGTTTTAAAACCGACGAAAAAACTTCCGACGGATAACCAAGGGTTGTTTCGCTACGGTCGACCGTTCAGGTATCAAACGGACACTGATCGCGACGAAATTTCGAACGCCGCCTACCTACACTATATTAAGACCGCACGCCAAGTTTCAACCAAATCCGAGAATATTTTTCTGGGCACTTTAAAAAACAATATTTTATCGATGTCGCGGGCGCGCTCTTGTGTGGTTGGTCTCGAAATGGTCTACGACAAGAACAGAGAGAACCGGCAACTAATAATGGATGCAGGTTTGAAAACTGTCGGCAACGGAGTGTCGATGCAATGCGGATGATGTGAATGATGCGATGATGAATGCGACAACCAAATGAATCACATGACGAGAACAGAATAAAAGGGGAATCTTCTAGAGCGTCGATCTCGGGCTGTCACACCCCCCTACAAACCCCACCTGCTAGCTCCACCTCCTCCAAATCCCGCAGCCCAAACCCTGTGACCAAATCTGGCCATTGGATTCCCATCTAATGGCTCAAATTACCTAAAGTCCCCACCTATCGGACATGTTCACGGTCAAACCGGACACGTCCGGGCGACCGCGGCCTCTCCCTCTCGTTCCCCACCTTGTTTTGTCCGTTAGCCAACGATCTCCTCCCTCCGGACCGATCCACCGAAGCTTGCACCCAATCAGCAACCTCCGATTCACCTCCACCCAGCCAAGCACCTAGATTTCAGTGGAGCTGGATCCTGCGTGTCAGAACCCTAGATTTAGACTTGTTTGTCATTACATGTCATGCATGCATTTTTATTTTTATTTCGAATTTGAATTGAGGAGTGGTCAAGCCTCAGAAAGAATTTTTGACAAAAGAGCAACATAAAAATTGCTTCAAAGATTACCAAGAAAATGTCCCTGGTATTCTAAGAAAATATTGGCATGAGGTAAAATTCAAATCAATATTTCTGGAATCACATAAGCATTTATTTTGGGGCTTTGAACTAAAACAATACTTATTTGAGTTGGATTTAATTCTGCCACAACAGAATTATAAATCCAATAATTCTGAAAATTGGTGAGTGGTTCTGAATATATTCTATCACACCACATAAATATTTTCAGAAGGTTTTAAAATGATTTGGCTTGTAAATCAAATCAAAACAGATTCAGAGAAATTAGAAAACATAAGTAAAAAAACTCACCTGACTTACATGTAGCCAGCCCAGCCTACCAGCCGATATCTTCAACCTCGTGCCAGTAGGCACGAGGGCGTGATTCCCGCGCGTGCGTCTGCGGCGAACTCCTGCTTGACATGGAGTTGCTCGCTTCCCCGAGCCTATCCCCTTGCGTGCAGATGCCCCGAGACTCCGTTCTCATCCCACCATTCTTTCCATCTGCTCCTCTTCTCCTCGCCCTGCTTCTTATTTCCCTCGGACCAGAAAGAGCCGTCGCCATCGTCCGTCACCGTCGCAGCCTCCGGCCTCCCCTCGCATCCCCGAGAAACCCAGAGGAACCGCCTCCTCGCCCGGCTCCTCCTCACCATTGGAATCGAGGCCAGAAGACTCGGAGCTCGGCCACCGTCGTTGTTTCCTCGGTCGGCCACCGAGGGCCGCCGCCGTCGATTCGCCCAAGGCAGGACTTCCCTGAGCTCGCCGTTGTCGTTGCTAGAACCGCTGTGAGCCCCTAGCCGTTTTCCCTCGCTCCCCTTCTCTTCCCATGCCATGTAGCTCCCACATCGCCCGCGGCCGATTTCCACTGCCGCATAGCCTCGTCTACGACGCACTTTCGGTGCCCCTCCGGCAACCCAGCTGCCACCAACAAAAGCACTTCAGCCGCCCGAACCCATTCCGCCCGTCCGCATGTCGAATGGAAACCGGAGCGATGATTCCGGCAAGCCTCCGTCGCCCTATTGGTCGTCGACATCGACCTCGCTCGCCTGAGCCACTGCCATGTGGGCCCGGTTGGTCATATATTAGGTTAGGATCTAATCGCCCCCTAATTTAATCCCTGCGTAAGTGTCAGTGGGTCCGGGTCGTTAATAATGTTTAGTTAGGTTTTAGTTAATGCCTTTCAACCACAGTGTCAATGACATGCGGGTCCAAGTGGCAGTTTTGACGAGGATCGGGTGAGTTGACCTGATGATGTCACTCTGACGCAGAGCTGATGCAATGTTTGAATTCTGGATTTATTTAATTCCAGAAAAATACCTAAAAACTTTGAAAATTCATAGAAAATAATCTATAACTCGAGTGAAAATAAATTATATATGAAAAATTATCAGAAAAATGCAAGGAATCTATTTATGCCATGTTCATACATATTTAAACAAGTTAACATCACCAAGTAGGGAAAATGATGATTAGGGTAAATTTGTTAAATAGTTTGGAGTTGGAATTTGATGCCTATTTGTATTCCACTTTAATTAGTATGACCAAACATTGAGCTAGGTAAACTCAGTACATTAACATGCCATATCATACGTCATATTTGGTGCATTGCATTGAATGTGTTCGTTTCTGTCTGCCAGTGAAGTTTCCCCCTCGGTAGACGATGGTTCCGACGATGTGATCATTGACATTGATGAAGACTCATTGCTATCTTCAGAACTGTCAAGCAAGCAACCCCCTTGAGCATACTGATATAACCCACTGTCTCGCTCCTGCTCTCTTTTACTGCATTAGGACAACAACGATTCAATTGCTACATGTTTCGATAGTTGAACCCATTCCTCTGCATGACCTGTTTTTATTATAGTAAATACTTGAAACCACTTAACATGAGTAGAAACTGCTTGAGCCTTGTTGTGCTTACTCATCCAAGCTTGCTTACTATGCCTGCTATGCTTAGAGTTGTGTCGGGTCTGATCGATCTGGACGATGAATCGAAATGGTTGTGTTCATGTCCTAGTGCATGAGAGTAAAGTGTGTGAATACGATTTGGTAAAGGTAGCGATGAGAGGTCATGTAGGAGTACATGGTGGGTTGTCTCATTGGAACCAGCCTTAAGAACTGAGTTATGTGTATGTTATCCAAGAAAAGATACTACCATGCATTGGGCCCTGAAATATGACCCCTCTCGGCTTATTAATCGCCTAAATCTTTGTCGAGGAGTTGCAATTAGTTTCTGGTGTTTGTAGGAAAAGTGTTGGCGGTCGTGTTTGGCTCTGCACGAAGGGGTAGGCTTTAGTGCGGTAGAGACATAGTGGCATGGTGTACCAAGTGGCTCCCGGATGGTGGGCTTGTGGAACCGTGTGCGCATCGTTTGAGGCCGTTGAGGAAACTTCGGCCGGACTTCCTTGTGGGTTCAGTCTCAAATAGGCGATAAACCTGGACTAGGGTCTTGTGTGGTTAACGGTCATGGCCGACACCCACGCCAGTGCTTCCACTTGAGGGTTGCCTAGATGCATGACGTGCACATGGTGATAAGTGGTGAGAGCGTGTGTGAAGAAGTATACCCCTGCAGGGTGGATTAATCTGTTCAAATAGCCGCGTCCTCGAATATGGACTACATGGAAACATTATGTGGTACATAGACAACTTGAAATGGATACCCTAAAACATGCAACATAAGTGTGAGTGTTATGGATGACCTTCTCGTGGGGAGACGAGAGTGGATCCATAGTGGTGTATTGATTTGGTGAATATGTGGACTCATGATTGCTACCTCACCTCAAAGAAAGTGTTCGTGATCATAGTACAGGTTAGCCAAGAGTCAAAGTTGGCTTGTTGCAAATAAACTCCACAACCCCCTTTGTTGGCAATGATGGATATGTAGATAGTTCTGATGTAAGTCTTGCTGAGTACATTTGTACTCGCGGTTGCTTAATTATGTTTTTGCAGAGGAGACATTAGTCTCGTTAAAGGTTTCTGCATAATGTGTTTGACGTTGACCAGAATAGCTTGGGAATCCCAGGCAGAGGTCTGGCTCCTTTGGTAGTGTCGTTGTAGCTTTTTCACGCTCTTCCAACCACTTTTAGTAGATGTTTGTACCCAGACATGTTATGCTTCCGCTTGATGCTTGTATGACTTGAGTGTTGGGTCAAGTGACCCCTGTTTGTAATATCATACTATGTTGACTCTTATGAGTCTTTAATAAATGCTTGAGTTGTAGAGTTACGTTGTGATGCCATGTTGTATCTACACATATCGGGCATATTGTGTGTATGTTTGAAATGCATTGGTATGTGTGGGATTTGACACCTAGTTGTGTGCCTTTAGTAGTACTTTTCATGGGGAAATGCCTCTTTGTGCTTCCACCGAGCCTTGGTAGCTTGTTGCTGCTCTGGACACATCGATTGACCGGCATGTATCCTTCTTTGTTGTTGTGTTTGTCCCCTCGGGGAAATGTCATGCGATGGAATGGAGTCCTTGTAGCTTGCTACGACTCGTCTATAGATGATGTTGACCAACACCTGCTTTGTTGGGTTATGTATGCATGTCCCCGTACGGATGTACCACTTGGGTTTATAACTAGTCATGTCGACCCGGGTTCTTTGTCGTTTGAATGCTAGCGACATATTCATATACGTGAGAAAAAATACGCAAACGGTCCCAGCCAAGGTAAGGTGGCAGCCATGGAGTTTACCGTGCGTGAGGCCGCAAAGTGATGTGATGTGTTACATGTTGGGTTCTTACTACTTCTCAAACAACAGAGCCAAAAATTGACACGTTGACGGAGACTTGCTTGCGTCGGTTTTTTCCTTGAAGAGGAAAGGGTGATGCAGCACAGGAGCAGTAAGTATTTCCCTCGGTTTGAAAACCAAGGTATCAATCCAGTAGGAGAATCTCGTCAAGTCCAGAGTACGTGCGCAAACACAAACGAGCTTGCACCCAACGCTATAAACGGGTTGTCAATCCCTTCAAGATTGATTGCAAAGTGAGATCTGAAGGCGGAAAGTGCAATGAAGTAAAAGAGTAAGGCTGAAAATATGGTGTGGAGTAGACCCGGGGGCCATAGTGTTCACTAGAAGCTTCTCTCAACATAGCAAATAATACGGTGGGTGAACAAATTACTGTCGAGCAATTGATAGAACCGTGCAAAGTCATGACGATATCTAAGGCAATGATCATACATATAGGCATCACGTCCGAGACAAGTAGACTGATACTTTCTGCATCTACTATTATTACTCCAGACATCGACCGCTATCCAGCATGCATCTAGTGTATTGAGTTCATGACGAACAGAGTAACGCCTTAAGCAAGATGACATGATGTAGAGGGATAAACTCAAACCAATGATGAAAACCCCATCTTTTTACCCTTGATAGCAACAACACGATGTGTGCCTCGCTACCCCTTCTGTCACTGGGTGAGGTCACCGCACAGTATGAACCCAAAACCAAGCACTTCTCCCATTGCAAGAATCATAGATCAAGCTCGCCAAACAAAACCCATAATTCAAAGAGAATTACTAGGATATGAAATCATGCATAAAAGATATCAGAAGAAACTCAAATAAGATTCATAGATAATTTGATCATAAAATCACAATTCATCGGATCTCGACAAACACACCGCAAAAGAAGATTACATCGGATAGATCTCCATGAAGATCATGGAGAACTTTGTATTGAAGATCAAAGAGAGAGAAGAAGCCATCTAGCTACTAGCTATGGACCCATAGGTCTATGGTGAACTACTCACGCATCATCAGAGAGGTCATGGTGTTGATGAAGAAGCCCTACGTATCCGAATCCCCCTCCAGCAGGGCACCAGAACGTGGCCCAGATGGGATCTTGCGGAGACAGAAGCTTGCGGCGGCGGAAAAGTACTTTCGATGATCTCCTGATTTTTTCAGAAATTTATGGGAATATATAGGCGGAAAACCTAGGGCAGAGGAGGCCCAGGGAGCCCACAAGCCTGGGAGGCGCGGGCCCCCCTGGCCGCGGCTAGGGGGCTTGTGGGGTCCCTGGTGGCCCCCTGCCCTAGTTCTCAGGCTCCCCAATCTTCTTCTGTTTCGGAAAAAATCTTTTTGGAAGTACCGTTCTGTTTCGACTCCATTTAAAATCCTCCTCTGAAAAGGGTCAAAAACACCGAAAAAACAGGAACTGGCACTTGGCACTGAGTTAATAAGTTAGTCCGAAAAAATATATAAAAGGCATACAAAACATCCAAAGTTTGACAAGATAATAGCATGACACCATCAAAAATTATAAATACGTTGGAGACGTATCAAGCATCCCCAAGCTTAACTCCTGCTCGTCCTCAAGTAGGGAAGTAATAAAGACTGAATTTTTGATGTGGAATGCTACCTAGCATAGTTGTCGTTTGCAACTTCTTTTATGTGACATGAATGTTCAAATCCGTAAGATTCAAAACAATAGTTTGCTATTGACATGAAAACAATAATACTTCAAGCAAACTAGCAAGGCAAACATGAACTGTCAAAATAACAAGGCCAAGGAAAGTTATCCCTACAAAATCATATAGTCTGGCTATGCTCCATCATCCTAACACAACTAATGTAAATCATGCACAACCCGGGTATTGTCCAAGTAATTGTTTTCGCACTCTTACTTTCTCAAACATTTTATAACTATCACGCAATACATGAGCGTGAGCCATGGGTATAGCACTATAGGTGGAATAGAGTGTGGTGGTGGTTGTGAGACAAAAAGGAGGAGATGGTCACATTGACTAGGCGTATCAAAGGGCTATGGAGATGCCCATTAATAGATATCAATGCGAATGAGTAGGGATTGCCATACAGAGGATGCACTAGAGCTATAAGTATGTGAAAGCTCAAAAGGAGAACTAGTGGGTGTGCATCCAACTTGCTTGCTCATGAAGACCTAGGGAAATTTGAGGAAGACCATCATTGGAATATACAAGCCAAGTTATATAGTAAAGATTCCCACTAGTATATGGTGGTGACGAAACAAGAGGCTCTCAATAATGAAGAACATGGTGCTATTATGAACCACAAGTGTGGAAAAAGGTACTAGCATTGTCCCTTCTCTATTTTTCTCTTTTTTTATTTGGGCGCTTGGGCCTCTCTTTTTTCTCTTTTTTTTGGGCTCTTTGGCCTCCTTTTTTTATTTCCTCACATGGGACAATGCTCTAATAATGATGATCATCAAACTTTTATTTACTCACATCTCAAAGCTCAGAGCGATGCTTACTCTATAGGAAATGCCTCTGGCAGTGTACCGGGATGTGCAACGATCTAGCTTGGCGTACGACGTTGAAACATCTCGCTAGCTATCTTACGATCATGCAAAAACTATATGAGAGTGACGGCACAAGTCATGAGATGGAACAGTGGGAGTTGCATGGTAATATATCTCGGAACGGCTATGAAAATGCCATAGTAGGTAGGTATGGTGGCTGTTTTGAGGAAGGCATATGGTGGGTTTGTGCATCGGCGAAAGTTGCGCGGCACTAGAGAGGCTAGCAATGGTGGAAGGTGAAAGTGCATCTACACCATGGACTCACATTAGTCATGAAGAACTCACATACTTGTTGTGAAAGCTTTTATTAGTAATCAAAACAAAGTACTAAACGCATACTCCTAGGGGAAGGGTTGGTAGGTGTTAACCATCGCGCGATCCCGACATCAACACAAAACATGACAATCAATAGATCAATTATGCCGACTTCCTAACATAGCGGTTCATCATACGTGCATGCTACGGGAATCACTAACTTCAACACAAGTATTTGTAGATTCACAACACCCTACTAACTTAACTCTTAATATTACCAAATCCACGTCTCAAAACTAATTGAGAGGAAACAAAACTTCTCTTTCTACTCAATGCACGTGAAGATGGAGGTTTCTGTATCCTCTTTGGGTGTCTATCACCTTTGGGACTACTTTCATCGCATAAGCTAACTACCAAATCACGCACCGTCGTGCTCTTAAATATCTAAGTGAAGCACATAGAGCAAAATTATCTAGCTCAAAAGATATAAGTGAAGCCTGGTAAGCGTTCTAGAAAAATCACGATGAGTGCATGTCTCTCTCTCAAAAAGGTGTGCAGAAAGGATGATTGTGACACAACAAAAAGAAAAGACTCCTACGATACAAGACGCTCCAAGCAAAACACATATCATGTGGTGAATAAAAATATAGCTCCAAGTAATATTACCGATGGATGGAAGACGGGAGAGGGGATGCCTTCCCGGGGCATCCCCAAGCTTAGGCTTTTTGGTGTCCTTGAATTTGGCCTGGGATGCCTTGGGCATCCCCAATCTTGAGCTCTTTCCACTCCTTATCTCTTTTTCCATTAGAACATCACCCAAATCTTGAAAACATCACAACACAAAACTTAAACAGAAACTCGTGATATCATTAGCACAAGAAAACAAACTACCACTCCTTTAGGTACTGTAGCAATCTTGATTTCTATTTATATTGGTGTTGGGATACTATATTCTCACTTTTCCATGGCTAGTACCCCCCCCCCCCCGATACTATCCTTAGTTTCTTCAGAACAAGCAACCAACTCAACAAAAATAGAATCTGTCAAAAACAAACCAGTCTCTAGAAATTTGTATACTTCATATACTTCTGGTACCTCAAAACTTCTGAAAAATTACGACTGCCTCGGCAAAAGGAATATCAACCCGCAGTAAAAAGAATCAACTCAAAATCTCTTTCTGAATAAAATGAAAAATCATCTCGTGGGCGAAATGTTTCTGTCTTTTTCCAGCAGGACCAAACAACCATCACCAAGACTAGTCATAAAGGTTTTGCTTGGCTCAAACACAAAAAGAAGCACAAAAAACACAATCATAACAGAATTATGATGGTGTGGATGCAACAAAACAGAAAGAAAAAGATAAATTCATTGGGTTGCCTCCCACCAAGCGCTATTGTTTAACGCCCTTAGCTAGGCATTGATAATTCAATGATGCTCACACTAAAGACAAGAATTGAAGCACAACGAGAGCATCATAAAGCATGTGAAAATCACATCTAAGTCTAACATACTTCCTATGCATAGGCATTTTATAGGAAAACAAATTGGCAAGACAACCAATAGTTACCAAATGCAAGGAAGAAGAAAGAGACAATAGCAATCTCAACATAACAAGAGGTAATTTGGTAACATGAAAGTTTCTACCACAATATTTTCCTCTCTCATAGCAATTACATGTGGGATCATAATCAAATTCAACAATATAGCTATGACAAAGGATATTATTTTCATGATCCACATGCATGCAAAGTTGACACTCTTCAAAAATAGTGCGATTATCATCAACTGAAGTCATGACTTCTCCAAACCCACTTTCAATCTTATTGCAAATATCATATTCATCATGAGGCTTAAACAAATTTTCAAGATCATAAGAAAAATCATCACCCCAATCACGATCATTGCAACAAGTAGTGGGCATAGCAAAACTAGCATCCCCAAGCTTACGGTTTTGCATGTTTTTAGCATGATTGTCATTAACTGAATTTATAATGAAATCATTGCAATCATGCTTTTCATTCAAGGAGCCCTCGTGAATCATTTCATAAATTTCTTCATCACGATTTTCAGATTACGCATCTCAAGCAAAACTTCATAGAGGAAGTCAAGTGCACTCAACTCACTAGGAATTGGTTCCACATAAGTGGATCTCTTAAAGAGATTAGCAAGTGGGTGACGATCCATATCACTAGATTTTCAGCAAGCGAAGATGCAACCATATTGAAGGCACATAGCACACAAGCAAAGGAAAGGAAAACGAAAAAGGCAAATATTTTTTTAAATTTTTGTTTTTCAGAAGTGGGGGAGAGGCAAAAAAGTAAATGCAAGAGATGAGTTTGCGACACTTGCTTGGACGAGTTCTTGACTTGATCCTCCCCGGCAACGGCGCCAGAAATTCTTCTTGCTACTTCTCAAACAACAGCGCTAAAAATTGACACGTTGACGGAGACTTGCTTGCGTCGGTTTTTCCCTTGAAGAGGAAAGGGTGAGGCAGCACAGGAGCAGTAAGTATTTCCCTCAGTTTGAGAACCAAGGTATCAATCCAATAGGAGAATCTCGTCAAGTCGAGAGTACCTGTGAAAACACAAACGAGCTTGCACCCAACGCTATAAAGGGGTTGTCAATCCCTTCAACATTGATTGCAAAGTGAGATCTGAAGGCGGAAAGTGCAACGAAGTAAAAGAGTAAGGCTGAAAATATGGTGTGGAGTAGACCCGGGGGACATAGTGTTCACTAGAGGCTTCTCTCAAAATAGCAAATAATACGGTGGGTGAACAAATTACTGTCGAGCAATTGATAGAACCGCGCAAATTCACGACGATATCTAAGGCAATGATCATACATATAGGCATCACGTCTGAGAAAAGTAGACCGGTACTTTCTGCATCTACTACTATTACTCCACACATCGACCGCTATCCAGCATGCATCTAGTGTCTTGAGTTCATGACGAACAGAGTAACGCCTTAAGCAAGATGACATGATGTAGAGAGATAAACTCAAACCAATGATGAAAACCCCATATTTTTACCCTTGATGGCAACAACACGATGGGTGCCTCGCTACCCCTTCTGTCACTGGTTGAGGTCACCGCACGGTATGAACCCAAAACCAAGCACTTCTCCCATTGCAAGAATCATATATCAAGCTGGCCAAACAAAAACCACAATTCGAAGAGAATTACAAGGATATGAAATCATGCATAAAAGAGATCAGAAGAAACTCAAATAAGATTCATAGATAATCTGATCATAAATCCACAATTGATCGGATCTCGACAAACACACCGCAAAAGAAGATTACATCGGATAGATCTCCATGAAGATCATGGAGAACTTTGTATTGAAGATCGAAGAGAGAGAAGAAGCCATCTAGATGCTAGCTATGGACCCGTAGGTCTATGGTGAACTACTCACGCATCATCGGAGAGGTCATGGTGTTGATGAAGAAGCCCTCCATATCCGAATCTCCCTCCGGCAGGGCACCAGAACGTGCCCCACATGGGATCTCGTGGAGACAGAAGCTTGTGGCGGCGGAAAAGTACTTTCGATGATCTCCTGATTTTTTCTGGAATTTATGGGAATATATAGGCAAAAAACCTAGGGTAGAGGAGGCCTAGGGAGCCCACAAGCCTGGGAGGCGCGGGCTCCCCTGGCCGCGGCTAGGGGTCTTGTGGGGTCCTTGGTGGCCACCTGCCGTGGTTCTCAAACTCCCCGATCTTCTTTTGTTTCAAAAAAATCTTTTTGGAAGTTTTGTTCCGTTTGGACTCTGTTTAAAATCCTTCTCTGAAAAGGGTCAAAAACACAGAAAAAAAACAAGAACTGGCACTTGGCACTGAGTTAATAAGTTAGTCCCAAAAAAGATATAAAAGGCATACAAAAGATCCAAAGTTTGACAAGATAATAGCATGACACCATAAAAACTTATAGATACGTTGGAGAGGTATCAGTTCTTATGACTTAGGATCGGAATCACGACACTGCGCCACCGGACTGTCCTCCTGACGGCATTCCCTAAGGCTCTCCTCTGCTTCCATCGCGCCCACAGCAGCTACATGGCCGAGTGGAGCCACACGTGGAGCCCCGAGCACTTCCTTCCCTCCATCCTCAAGCTCGCAGGAGACGCCGGTCGGAGCGCCACCGGCATCCCATCCAGCGAGCTTCCATCTCGCGTGTCGCAGCACCAAGGCTCTCAGCCAACCCACGGTTGCGTGTCCAGCTCCTCCTCAACCTTGATGCTACAGGTGGAAGGCCAGCACCCGTAACTCCCCTGCTTCCAACCACACCGATCGGTCGATGTCGACGGCCACGGTCAGGTTGTTTCCTTCCATGCCTGTTTCCTCCTCCTTTTGCACTTGGATCTCTTATATGTCCCTCATCTCTGGTAGCTTTGTGTTGCACGAGCCATGGACAAGCTTCAACGTGCAGTCCCACTTCGTCTCCACCCCGATCTGCCGCGGGCCACCTTGGAACGGAGTTGCACCGCCCCCATGGCCACGGATCCGATCGGTTACCACCGTCTCCAGTTGGTTCTGGACACCAGATCCTCATCCCCGACCACCTAGCGTTGTCGCGAGCACAGCCATGGCCGACTACTTTCAGCCAGGTTCAGTCATAGCCTCGTTTCGGTTTTAGTTTTGTTTAGGTTCAAGTTCAGCGTATGTTTATGCTCATCTAGAGAACGAACCGAGTTTATCACTAGCGCGTCTCAGCCCAACTGGTCACTGTGTTGTACCTCCCCGAAGAGATCCAGGCATCGAGTCCCCACGGATGCATATATTTTTCATGCATTTTGTCTTACATTGCAGCAGCTTTGGCTTAGGATTCATATACTTTTTAGTCTTGATATTTTTCTCACAAGCACATGTGCAGCTGGGCTGGCTAGCACCACTCGGTTTCTTTCCAAAGATCTGGGGTTCGAGTTCCAGGTGTGCCTATTATATTTTATACTCTGTTTTGCTGACCTACACCCCGCTGTAGTGCTACTTCAGACAGGATAGTGCCATACATTATCTTAAGCGGGTACTTAGATCAGTTGGATAGCACAGCCACTTCATCCCTCGATGAGGTCCTGGGCTCAGCTCCCATGCACCACAACAATTTTTAGATGTTTGCTTTAATTTTTACACACACACAAATTGCATACATGTTGCATTCATAGCATATTATCGTGTTTTCCTCGTATCTTTTAGACTGTAACTCCGTTGGAGATGAGATATATACGTAAATCGACTAGAATGACGTGTAAAATCACATGAACCTCTTTATTCTGCTGTTTAAAAACATTAAACCATGTTAGTTCAGATCTGGACAGATTTCTAAATTAACGTATGGGTTCATTTCGGAGATGCTATAAGTTGTTTCCGACCTCATTTAAAATGCCTAGATAGGTAGTTTATTTGTGCTTCACCTTGTGCCATGCTTAAACAACATTTAATATTACTGTGTACCTAAACGGGAGTGAACTAAATAATTCGTATGTGGAGTTTCATCAATATGCAACTCGTTGCATATTGAGTTTCACTTAATGTTTTAATGCCCAAGATGCAGTCCTACCCTTATTTTGGCGCGAGGGCCTTGACAGGGATAGAAACGCATCTTGTCGTTTCACAAGAATGGATATCATTACAAGTACATGCACTGAAAAGATGAGTATAAGGACTTGGCTTACACTCGCCACAAGTACATCAAAGTCACATCAATACAATCATATAGAGTCATCATGAAGAAGAGCAGGGTCCGACTACGGACAAAGGCAAACGATAAAAGAACGACGACCATCCTTGCTATCCCATGTTGTCGGCCTAGAACCCATCCTAGATCGATGAAGAAGACAAAGAAGAAACTCCAAATAGCACAATCAGCGCGCTCACGTCAAAGTAACTCTTGACCTGTACCTGCAACTGGTGTTGTAGTAATCTGTGAGCCACAGGGACTCAGCAATCTCATTTCCAAAGGTATCAAGACTAGCAAAGCTTAATGGGTGAGGTTTGGTTAAGTGCTGAGGCTGCAGCAGCAACTAAGCATTTATATGAGGTGGCTAACTTACGAGTACAAGAATAAAAGAGGGGGATGATCTACGCATAATCGTACGTGAACTAATAATGATCAAATGAATGATCCCGAACACCTATTTATGTCAGACATAACCCCACCGTGTCCTTGAATGGAGAAGGAGCTCACGAAAGAGACAGTCATGGTTACGCACTCAGTTGGCAAGTTTTAGTTAAGCTTACTTGAAGTTATCTAGAACCGGATGTTAAAAAAAGTTTCCACGTTGTCACATAACCGCGGGCATGGCTTTCTGAAATATTTAACCCTCAGGGGTGCTCCAACTAGTCCATCACAAACTACCACACATTGCGACGAAATGACCTCGATCAGGGAAACCCGTGATCTCCTCGGGTTCCTATTGAAAAACCTCAACCTCAAGATAACCCAAAGCATCCTCGGAATCCCTCACACAAGACGCTCTAGAAATGTAAAACAAGTCCAGCAAGTCCCTCTGGCGTGTCGATGATGCCGATAGGAGCCGTGTATCTCGTTCTCATGCCACAATGGATAAACTAAGCGTACATTGGCCTGATAGACATCACTCGAGTTGCCTCAGGTTGGCCCCGCACGGTGCTCTGTTTTGGACCAGCACCATCAGCACAGGTCCTCCCTGTATTATATAGAATTACTCATCGGGTTCATGACGCCCTATGTTTTTCTGTATTAATAGAATTATTATGTTGGGTAAATATAGTACCAATGTTGGGCCTTGCCACACAAACTTTATCTCAAAACAAGAATCTAGGGGGTCCCCATAACAACCCCAAGCATGTTAGGAGCGCTCATTTATGGAACATAACACCGGTAGCCAAAACTAAGGCAAAAAAGGTGGAACAAAACACCAGGCTAGAAGGCCAAGCCTTTCACCTTTTACCAATTATATAGGTTCATTAAATTAATTAGCAATAATACGGTGATATAACAAGGAACCCATGTTATCACATGGAAGCAACTGCACCTGCAACTTGCAACGCTATCCAATGGTTAAGCAAGCGGTAACATAGTCAATCAGTGGTTTGCTAGGTTGTAGAAAGGTTGAAGGTTTTCATGGCAATGTTGGGAGGCTGATATTTAACACGTGGTAGGCAGCGGGACATAACGATAGAAACGAAACAACTAGCATTGCAATGATAGTAATGGTATCTATGGAAATGATCATCTTGCCCGAGATCCCACTTGGAAGAAGAACGACTCAGTGAAGCACACGAACTGACGTAGTCGAACGGATCCTCACATTCCGACACGCTTGCCGAACTCTATTGAGACAAAGCAAACCGAAACAACAATCAACAAACAATATTCACCATGACACAAACACGACATCATGCATACCCTAATATGATGCATGATCAGTACAATTATGCAAGGCATGGCATGGCAATTCACCACAGTCAAACACCACACATTAAGCGAAGCTCAATATGCAACGAGTTCCATATTGACGAAACTCCACATACAATTATTTAGTTCACTCTCGGTTAGGTACACGTCAATATTAAATGTTGTAAAACATGGCAAGGGGGTGAAGCACACTTAAACTACCTATCTAGGCATTTTAAATGAGGCCGGAAACGACATATAGCATCTCCAAAATGACCCCATGTGTTAAATCCTAATTCTATTCAGATTTGTCCTAATCACTTTTTATGTTTTCTAAACAGCAAAACAAAGTGGTTCACGTGATTCTACTCATTGTTCTAGTCCACTTACATATATGGCTCATCTCCAACGGAGCTACGGCTAATTAACTACGACCTAAACCGTTTCTAACACGTTGACACGTGAAAACCAATGCAAACATCACAGTAAACAGCCTTAAGTATGCATGAGAGTTAGAAAATATTAATCGACGCAAAAATCTGGTCAATTTACATATATAACTCGTTGTGATCCCACACATGGTTTAAAAACCTGCGGGCATTTTAAAAATATGCAATTTTCTGAAAACTGGAATTTCCTCGGTTAATTGAAAAATCGCAGAACGCGAAAAAAAATGATAAGTGGACGAATCTGCTACTGTGGCCTAAACAGGAGTACGGTGAAAGATACTTTAATGAACCTAGGGCGCAAAATGGAGGCTCGGGGGTCGGCTCACCTCGGGGTGAAGGAGATCGGCTCGGGCTGCAGGCGACTAGGCCGGTGGCGCGGTCAACAAAGCACGTGGTCGCTAGGCCTGGCCCACTGGGGAGGCGGCCTTGAGCTGGGCCGCCGAGGCCTCGGCTGGAGAGACCCAGCGGTAGCACAAGAGGCAAGGGAGCGGGGCGTCCTGCTCCTCCCGTCCCGATGGAGGTAGCGGCCATGGCGGCGGGTGCAGGCGGCGGACTGCCGCGCTGACGAGGTAGCGGGGCCGCTGTCGGGGCCGGTAGGCGGTGGATCTGATCGGACCTCGCCGGATCCGTACCGGACGGCGGCGGTGCGGCAACGAATGGCGACGCGAACGGGGATCAGCGGCGGCGGCTCGACACATCTGCCATGCGAGGCTTCGACAGCGAGGGGCTCCGGGGAAGATGGCTTGACGCGGCCACGAGGGCTACAAGCGGAGGGAAGACGGGCGCAGGGGCGGCTCCTGGCTGGTGCGGCCTCGCGCGAGTAGGCAGCCATGCTATCCTCGGTCAGCCGCCATGGGAGGATCTCCCGCTTGGAGCTGCAGCGACGGACGGGATCCGGGCTCGGGCGGGCCTGTGATGGGCTCAGGCGGGCCCTGGCGGCTGAGAGGAGAGAGCAGGTGGGAGAGGTGGTACTAGGGTTAGGGCTTGGCCCGGATTTTGAGGCGGGGAGGTTGGATGCCCTAATTAGAAGGTGGGGCTGTTTATATAGGAAAGGGGGCTAGGGTAGGGATTCTAACAACGATGTCAACCGTACGATCGTGATCGAACGGCCTCGGTAGCACCCTAGAGTTAGGTGGTTGCGTTAGAGAGGCTAGGTGGGGAAGAGAGGGAAAACGGGCAGCCCGGCATTGGGGTTTTAAATACCGAAAACGTCCGACAGTTGACTTGCTATAGTGCCGCTATAGGTTTAACGGTTCGGGCATCAAACGAGCTCTGATTGCCATGAAAATTCACAGCCGGTCTACCTACACTATATTAAGACCGCACGCCAAGTTTCAAACCAATCCGAGAAAAAAATTCACGCGCTTTTGAAAACAAGATTTTATCGATGCCGCGGGTGGGTGCGTGTGTGGTTGGGCTCAAAACGGACAACAACGAACACGGAGAGAACCGGCAACTAATAACGGATGGAGGTTTTGAAAACTGGCACAATAGAGTGTCGAAGCAATGCAGATGATGCGCATGATGCCATGATGAATGCGACAGACAAACGAACCACACGACGAGAACGGAATAAAAGGGGAACCTTCTCGAGTGTCGGCCTCGGGCTGTCACAAATGTGTAGTGTTTGATTGTTGTGAATTTCCATGCCACACATTGCATAATTGAACCGGACATGCATCATATGTGTTGTGCATCATGTCATGCCTTTGTTGTGGTGTTACCGTGTGTTGATTGTTGTTCTGGATTGTTTCTTCTTGATAGAGTTCTGAACCGCTTCGGAGTGTGAGGATCCGTTCGACTACATGGTTTGTCTACTTCACAGGTTCGTTCTTCTTCCAAGCAGGATCACAGGAAAAATGATCATTTCCCTAGATACCATTACTATCAATGCCATGCTAGTTGTCTCGTTTCTTTCGTTATGTCTCGCTGCCTACCACCTATTAAATGTCAGCCTCTCAACATTACCATGAAAACCTTCAACCTTTCTACAACCTAGCGAACCACTGATTGGCTATGTTACCGCTTGCTTAACCATTGGATAGCGTTGCTAGTTGAAGGTGCAATTGCTTCCATATGACAACATGGGTACTTCTTATATCACCATATTATTGTTACTTAATTTTAATGCACCTACAAACTTGGTAAAAGGTGGAAGGCCCGGACTTTTTAGCCTCATGTTTTGTTCCATCTTTGCCGCCCTAGTTTCGGCTACCGATGTTATATTCCATAATTGAACGCTCCTAACATGCTCGGGGTTGTTATGGGGACCCCCTTGATAATTCATTTTAGTATAAAACTGGTCTGGCAAGGCCCAACTTTGGTACTACATTTTCCTAATGACTAATAAACTTGCATAGGGACCAGTCGACCCCCATGGATAATTAATCAACCCCCGGGCCAGTGCTTCGCATGAGTGTTGGTCCAAACCGGGTGATGTCTGGTGCCCTTCTACGGCAATAAAAGTTCTTCCCTAGAAACGCCAGGAATTCTTCTTGCCACTTCTCTTGTTTTGCGTCGGTTTTTCCCTTGAAGAGGAAAGGGTGATGCAGCACAGGAGCAGTAAGTATTTCCCTCAGTTTGAGAACCAAGGTATCGATCCAGAAGGAGGGTCTCGTCAAGTCCAGAGTACCTGTGCAAACACAAACAAGCTTGCACCCAACGCTTCAAAGGGGTTGTCAATCCCTTCAAGATTGTTTGCAAAAGTGAGATCTAAAGGCGGAAAGTGCAACGAAGTAAAAAAGTGTAAGGCTGAAAATATGGTGTGGAGTAGACCCCGGGGCCATAGTGTTCACTAGAGGCTTTTCTCGAAATAGCAAATATCATGGTGGGTGAACAAATTACTGTCGAGCAATTGATAGAACTGCGCAAAGTCATGACGATATCTAAGGCAATGATCATACATATAGGCATCACGTCCCATACAAGTAGACCGATACTTTCTGCATCTACTACTATTACTCCACACATCGACCGCTACCGAACATGCATCTAGTGTATTGAGTTCATGACGAACAGAGTAACGCCTTAAGCAAGATGACATGATGTAGAGGGATAATCTCAAACCAATGATGAAAACCCCATCTTTTTACCCTTGATGGCAACAACACGATGCGTGCCTCGCTACCCCTTCTGTCACTGGGTGAGGTCAACGCACCGTATGAACCCAAAACCAAGCACTTCTCCCATTGCAAGAATCATAGATCTAGTAGGCCAAACAAAACCCACAACTCGAAGAGAATTACAAGGTTATGAAATCATGCATAAGAGAGATCAGAAGAAACTCAAATAAGATTCATAGATAATCTGATCGTAAATCCACAATTCATCGGATCTCGACAAACACACTGCAAAAGAAGATTACAACGGATAGATCTCCATGAAGATCATGGAGAACTTTGTATTGAAGATCCAAGAGAGAGAAGAAGCCATCTAGTTACTAGCTATGGACCCGTAGGTCTATGGTGAACTACTCACGCATCATCGGAGAGGTCATGGTGTTGATGAAGAAGAGCTCTGTGTCCAAATCCCCCCTATGGCAGGGCACCAGAACATGCCCCAGGTGGGATCTTGCGGAGACAAAAGCTTGCGGCGGCGGAAAAGTACTTTTGATGATCTCCTTATTTTTTTGGGATTTTTAGGGAATATATAGGCGCAACCCCTAGGGCCGAGGGCGTCCAGGGGGCCCACTAGCTTGTGGGCCGCGGCCTCCCCCCTGGCCGCGGGGTGGGAGCTTGTGGGGCCCCTGGCCCCCCTGCCTTAGCTCTCAAGCTTCCCGATCTTCTTCCGCTACGGAAAAAATATTTTCGGGGATTTTCTTCCGTTTGGACTCCGTTTCAAAATCTCCTCTGAAAGGGGTCAATAACATGGAAAAAAAGGAACTGGCACTTGTCACTGAGTTAATAAGTTAGTCCCAAAAAATATATAAAAGGCATGCATAACATCCAAAGTTTGACAAGATAATAGCATGAAACCATCAAAAATTATAGATACGTTGGAGATGTATCAAGCATCCCCTAGCTTAACTCCTGCTCGTCCTCGAGTAGGGAAGTGATAAAGAATGAATTTTTGATGTGGAATGCTACCTAGCATAGTTTTCCTTTGCAACTTCTTTCACGTGACATGAATGTTCAGATCCGTAAGATTCGAAAGAATAGTTTTCTTTTGACATGAAAACAATAATACTCCAAGCAAACTAGCAAGGTAATCATGAACTTTCAAAATAACAAGGCCAATGAAAGTTATCCCTACAAAATCATATAGTGTGGGTATGCTCCATCATCCCCACACAACTAATGTAAATCATGCACAACCCCGGTATTGGCCAAGTAATTGTTTTCGCACTCTTACTTTCTCAAACGTTTTATAACTATCATGCAATACATGAGCGTGAGCCATGGATATAACACTATAGGTGGAATAGAGTGTGATGATGGTTGTGAGACAAAAAGGGAGGAGATAGTCACATTGACTCGGTGTATCAAAGGGCTATGGAGATGCCCATTAATAGATATCAATGTGAATGAGTAGGGATTGCCATACAAGAGATGCACTAGAGCTATAAGTATGTGAATGCTCAAAAGGAGAACTAGTGGGTGTGCATCCAACTTGCTTGCTCACGAAGACCTAGGGCAATTTTGAGGAAGCCCATCATTGGAATATACAAGCCATGTTATATAATGAAGGTTCACACTAGTATATGGTAGTGACAAAGCAAGAAGCTCTCAATCATGAAGAACATGGTGCTATTATGAAGCACAAGTGTGGAAAAAGATAGTAGCATTGTCCCTTCTCTCTTTTCTCTCTTTTTTCATTTGGGCTCTTAGGCCTCTTTTTTTCTCTTTTTTTTATTTTTGGGCTCTTTGGCCTCTTTTTTTCTCACATGGGACAATGCTCTAATAATGATGATCATCACACTTTTATTTACTCATAGCTCAAAATGATGATGACTCTATAGGAAATGCCTTTGGCAGTGTACCGGGATGTGCAACGATCTAGCATGGCGTATGACGTTGAAAACATCTAGCTAGCTATCTTACGATCATGCAATGGCAATATGAGAGTGACGGCACAAGTCATGAGACGAAACGGGGGGATTTGCATGGCAATATATCTCGGAATGGCTATGAAAATGCCATAGTAGGTGGGTATGGTGGCTGTTTTGAGCAAGGCATATGGTGGGTTTGTGCACCGGCGAGAATTGCACGGCACTAAAGAGGCTAGCAATGGTGGAAGGTGAAAGTGCATCTATACCATGGACTCACATTAGTCATGAAGAACTCACATACTTGTTGTGAAAGTTTTTATTAGTAATCAAAACAAAGTGCTAAACGCATACTCCGAGGGGAAGGGTTGGTAGGTGTTAACCATCGCGCGATCCCGACCTCAACACAAAGATTGACAATCAATAGATCAATTATGCTCCGACTTCCTAACATAGCGGTTCACCATACGTGCATGCTACGGGAATCACTAACTTCAACACAAGTATTTCTAGATTCACAACATCCTACTAACATAGCTCTTAATATTACCAAATCCACGTCTCAAAACTAATTGAGAGGAACCAAAACTTCTCTTTCTACTCAATGCACATGAAGATGGAGGTTCTTGCATCATCTTTGGGTACCTATCACATTTGGGACTACTCTCATAGCATAAGCCAACTACCAAGTCACGCACCGCCGTGCTCTAAAAGATATAAGTGAAGCACTAGAGCAAAAGTATCTAGCTCAAAAGACATAAGTGAAGCACTAGAGCAAAAGTATCTAGCTCAAAATATATAAGTGAAGCACTATGAGCATTCTAGCAAAAATCACGATGAGTGCATGTCTATCTCTCTCAAAAAGGTGTGCAGCAAGGATGATTGTGACACAACAAAAAGAAAAGACTCCTAAGATACAAGACGCTCCAAGAAAAACACATATCATGTGGTGAATAAAAATATAGCTCCAAGTAATGTTACCGATGGATTGAAGACGAAAGAGGGGATGCCTTCCCGGGGCATCCCCAAGCTTAGGCTTTTTGGTGCCCTTGAATTTCGCTTGGGATGCCTTGGGCATCCCCAAGATTGAGCTCTTTCCACTCCTTATCTCATCGTCCATGAGAACATCACCCAAAACTTGAAAACTTCACAACACAAAACTTAAACAGAAACTCGTGATAACATTAGCACAAGAAAACAAACTACCACTTCTTTTGGTACTGTAGCAAACTTGAATTCTATCTATATTGATGTTGGGCTACTGTATTCCCACTTTTCCTTGGCTAGTACCCCCCAATACTAACCATAGTTTCATCAAAACAAGCAACCAACTCAACAAAAAAACAGAATCTGTCAAAAACAGACCAATCTGTAGCAATCTGTATACTTCGTATACTTCTGGTACCTCAAAAAATCTGAAAAATTACGACTGCTTAGGAAAAAGGAATGTCAACCAGAAGAAAAAAGAATCAACTCAAAAGCTCTTTTTTAATAAAAACTAAAAATCATTTCGTGAGCGAAAAGTTTCTGTCTTTTTCCAGCAGGATCAGACAACCATCACCAAGACTAGTCATAAAGGTTTTGCTTCGCTCAAACACAAAAAACACAATCACAACAGAATTATGATGGTGTGGATGCAACAAAACATAAATAAAAAAGATAAATTCATTGGGTTGCCTCCCAACAAGCGCTATTGTTTAACGCTCTTAGCTAGGCATTGATAAATCAATGATGCTCACACAAAAGACAAGAATTGAAACACAACGAGAGCATCATAAGGCATGTGAAAATCACATCTAAGTCTAACATACTTCCTATGCATAGGCATTTTATAGGATAACAAATTGGAAAGACAACCAATAGTTACCAAATGCAAGGAAGAAGAAAGAGACAATAGCAATCTCAACATAACGAGAGGTAATTTGGTAAAATGAAAGTTTCTACCATAATATTTTCCACTCCCATAGTAATTACATGTGGGATCATATTCAAATTCAACAATACAGCTATCACAAAGGATATTCTTTTCATGATCCACATGCATGCAAAGTTGACGCTCTTCAAAAATAGTGGGATTATCAAGAACTAAAGTCATGACTTCTCCAAACCCACTTTCAATATTATTGCAAATATCATATTCATCATGAGGCTTAAACAAATTTTCAAGATCATAAGAAAATTCATCGCCCCACTCATGATCATTGCAACAAGTAGAGGACATAGCAAAACTAGCATCCCCAAGCTTAGGGTTTTGCATATTTTTAGCATGATTGTCAATAATAGAATTTATAATGAAATCATTGCAATCACGCTTTTCATTCAAGGAGCCCTCGTGAATCATTTCATAAATTTCTTCATCACAATTTTCAGATGCACGCATCTCAAGCAAAACTCCATAGAGAAAGTCAAGTGCACTCAACTCACTAGCAATTGGTTCCACATAAGTGGATCTCTTAAAGAGATTAGCAAGTGGGTGAGGATCCATATCACTAGATTTTCAGCAAGCAAAGATGCAAGCATATTGAAGGCACATGGCACACAAGCAAATAGAAAGCAAGCGAGATAAAAGGGCGAACGAAAAAGGAAAATGGAAAAGAAGGCAAATTGTGAAGTGGGGGAGAGGAAAACGAGAGGCAACTGGCAAACAAAGAAATGCAAGAGATGAGTTTGCGACACCTACTTGGATGAGTTCTTGACTTGATCCTCCCCAACAACGGTGCCAGAAATTCTTCTGCTACGGCAACAAAAGTTATTCCCTAGCAACGCTAGGAATTCTTCTTGCCACTTCTCTTGTTTTGCGTCGGTTTTTCCCCTGAAGAGGAAAGGGAGATGCAGCATAGGAGCAGTAAGTATTTCCCTCAGTTTGAAAACCAAGGTATCGATCCAGAAGGAGGGTCTCGTCAAGTCCAGAGTACCTGCACAAATACAAACAAGCTTGCACCCAACGCTTCAAAGGGGTTGTCAATCCCTTCAATATTGTTTGCAAAGTGAGATCTGAAGGCGGAAAGTGCAATGAAGTAAAAAGTGTAAGGCTGAAAATATGGTGTGGAGTAGACCCGGGGGCCATAGTGTTCACTAGAGTCTTCTCTCAAAATAGCAAATATCACGGTGGGTGAACAAATTACTGTCGAGCAATTGATAGAACCGCGCAACGATATCTAAGGAAATGATCATACATATAGGCATCACGTCCGACACAAGTAGACCGATACTTTCTGCATCTACTACTATTACTCCACACATCGACCAGTATCCAGCATGCATCTAGTGTATTTTGTTCATGACGAACAGAGTAACGCCTTAAGCGGGATGACATGATGTAGAGGGATAATCTCAAACCAATGATTAAAACCCCATCTTTTTACCCTTGATGGCAACAACACGATGCGTGCCTCGCTACCCCTTCTGTCGCTGGGTGAGGTCACCGCACGATATGAACCCAAAACCAAGCACTTCTCCATTGCGAGAATCATAGATCTAGTTGGCCCAACAAAACCCACAACTCGAAGAGAATTACAAGGATATGAAATCATGCATAAGAGAGATCAGAAGAAACTCAAATAAGATCCATAGATAATCTGATCATAAATCCATAATTCATCGGATCTCGACAAACACACCGCAAAAGAAGAGTACATCGGATAGATCTCCATGAAGATCATGGAGAACTTTGTATTAAAGATCCAAGAGAGAGATGAAGCCATCTAGTTACTAGCTATGGACCCGTAGGTCTATGGTGAACTACTCACGCATCATCGGAGAGGTCATGGTGTTGATGAAGAAGCCCTCCATGTCTGAATCCCCCCTCCGGCAGGGCACCAGAACGTGCCCCAGATGGGATCTTGCGGAGACAGAAGCTTGTGACGGTGGAAAAGTAATTTTGATGATCTCCTCATTTTTTTGGGATTTTTAGGGAATATATAGGCGCAACCCCTAGGGCAGAGGGCGTCCAGGGGGCCCACAAGCCTATGGGCCGCGGCCTCCCCTCCTGGCTACGGGGTGGAGGCTTGTGGGGCCCCTGGGGCCCCCTGCCTTGGCTCTCAAGCTCCCTGTCTTCTTCCGTTACGGAAAAAATCTTTTCAATGATTTTCTTCGGTTTGGTCTCCGTTTCAAAATCTCCTCTGAAAGGGGTCAAAAACATGGAAAAAACACGAACTGGCACTTGGCACTGAGTTAATAAGTTAGTCCCAAAAACTATATAAAATGCATGCATAACATCCAAAGTTTGACAAGATAATAGCATGAAACCATCAAAAATTATAGATACGTTGGAGACTTATCACGCCCCCTGGTCACTCGGGGTTTCAGCCAACCCTACGTCTTGCCCATCCAGTCGTTCCCTAAGAACGAGATACACAGCTCCTATCGGGTCTGTCGGCACGCCAGGCGGCCTTGATGGACTTGTTTTACCTTCTACAAAATATCTTGTGCATCGGGATTCCAGTGATGCTTTGGGTTCTCTTAGATTTGAGGTTTCCCCGTGAGGAATCCGACGAGATCACGAGTTTCGTGATCGATGCTTTCTATGCGGCTTGTGGTAATTTGTGATGGACTAGTTTGAGCACCCATGCAGGGTTAAACCTTTCAGAAAGCCGTCCCCGTAGTTATGTGGCAACTTGGAAACTTTGTTTAACATCTGGTTCTAGATAACTTGAAGTAAGCTTAATTAAAATATGACAACTATGTGCATAACCATGACTTTCTCTTTCGTGGGTTCCTTCTCTGACTCAGGACTCGGTGGGGTTATGTCTGACGTAAGTAGGTGTTCACGATCATTCGTTAGATTAGTGTTGGTTCAGGTTTGCTATGCGTACATCACCCCCCTCTTTTATTCTTGTACTTGTATGTTATCCACCTCAAATAAATGCTAAATTGCTTGTTGCGGCCTCACCACTTAACCATACCTCACCCATTAAGCTTTGCTAGTCTTGATACCTTTGGAAATGAGATTGCTGAGTCCCATGTGGCTGAAAGATTACTACAACACCAGTTGCAGGTTCAGGTAATGTGATGATTTGACATCAGCACGATGATTGTGCCATTTGGAGTTTCTTATTCTTCTTCATCAATCTAGGATGGGTTCAAGGACGTCAGCCTAGGATAGCAAGGATGGACGTCGTTCTTTTCTCATTTGTTTTCGTCCGTAATCGGACCATGCCCTTCTTCATGATGACTCTATGTATTGTATTGATGTGATCTTGATGTAGCTTGTATCGAGTGTAAGCCAATTCCATATACTCATCTATTATGTACATGTACTTGTAACGATATCCATTCTTGCAAAACCACGAGATGCGCTTCTATCCCTGTCGAGGCCCTCGTGCCAAAATAAGGATAGGATCGCATCTTGGGCATTACAAGTTGGTATCAGAGCAGTACTAACCTTGGAGCCCCCTAGATTGATCGAACTTGGCCGAGTCGAGTCTTGTGAAAAACTGCTTTGAGTCTAGTTATATATCAGAGAGTAGGATTGTTTTTTCTCCTCTTCTATGCTCTGGCAAGGAATCTTGACGTAAGAATTCTAATTCTACTCCTCTTCTCACTCAATTATTTTAGGATCACACGGATACTTTTGGAATCTATATGATGTCGACGTGACGGAGTTCTGTCTTGGTGCCTCTTGTGTGACTTGATTTCTTTCGGGGAGTTGAGCTCCAGGGCATTCTTGAGCACATTGTTGTCATTCAGATTTCTTAGTATCTCAGGACGGAGGATGTTCTAAATTGCTTTAATACTAGTAGTGGCGAGAGGAGTCCAACATCCCCAGTACTGGTGGAGAACATCCGGATGAACTGCCATACTTGGTATCATTGTGATTACGAGGGTGTGAGATAGATGAGTTTCTGAGATCTCTTCTTATGTGTTGACGGATGTGATACACTAGACGGATAGTGTTATTGCTAGGAGTTGAGTGATGTATTTTACTCCTTGTATTCGTGGACCCGATTGCATGACCAGAAAATTTCGAGAGTTCTTGGGTGGGAATTCAAGTAGTTACTTATAGGGCAATCTTCGAACAGATGCATGATGTGAGGTTGGGGTTTGACATCTAGTAGATTCGTTTGTTCACGGTCGTTTTTACACAGGATAGTCTCGATATATGTCATGAGTATGCTTTGACAAGCCTTGTAGTTTGCTACGCCTAGGGATCATATTCGAGCGTCATTAAATTATGACAAGCCAATGTACGATCAAGACCGTGTGATCCTATCCACGAAAATATCGAGCGGGATCTCTGTCATATGTTTGTTCTGGCTAATTTGCAAGCCTTATCCTTTGTTTTCTTGGAGTATGGTAATTCGAGTTGCTTCGATGTCAAGTGGTGAATTCATATCTTTCCTAGAGGTGTTCTCATATTTTTATGGGAATGCTGATACTTTTACTCAATCAAGTTGTCTTATCAATCCTGCTCAATCGGAGTCATCATGTCAATTCTTTTCCAACCGAAGTGCTTCTCTTCAAGATAATTCAATCCTCTCCAATATTTGCAAGATCAGTCTCTCATTTCTTTCCGGAGTTTGTCTCATTTGTTCCAAGTTATCTTTGTTTTCCCCACCCTCCCGCCCTTTTTGCTTCAGCTATTAAATTGTCATCCAAGTGCCTTTCTTTTCATTGTTGCTTCTACTATCTTCTCTTCCATGTGGTATCCGGTGTTTCATTGTCAAGTTTCTAAGGAGTTAGAGTTCATCATTCTTAATTCTTGTTTTCTTCTCCGGTGGATTCAATTCAAGCTCTTGGTGTTCATCATATCCTTTTCTTCCTCTATTCCATGTTCGAGATATCTCAGAGCTTCTTGTTTTCAATCCTTTCAATTATTTCGAGGGTCTAGCCTCATCTAGTTTCATTTGTACCGGTGCAATCTCTCTTACTAAGCAATCTTGTAACGGTGGTTTCTTCGAGTGGGCCCATAACCTACAGGTTTTCCCAAGATCTTACCTGGCTCTTCAAATCTTTTCTTAAGATCTCTAGTTCTTTTTAAATATGACGTGAGAATGGATTCCATCAGTCATATTCCTCCCTCAAGGCCAATCTCAAGTATTTCATCATTGGCTCAACTTTTCATATTCTTATTCCGTAGTGTCTCAGTAATTTTGGTGGTGTCCCTTCTCATCAGTCTCAGCTTGGACGACCGAAGTAGTGTTTCTCTCAAATGTTGTCCATCCTTTTGAAGATTGCCATCTCAGCTCGTGTTATCTTCTCAATCATTGTCAATCATGAGTAATTCTTTCCATATCTATCCAGTGCATTTCAGTGTTGTTCTCAATTCTCGATCCTCCGAAGTCCATCATTTCAGAAGATTTCTTAGTTCTCAGCTTTCAGCTTTCATTCTCAAATTCTTCTCATTTGTTATCTCTTCGTTCGTCTCTCAATTATTCCGGTGCCTTGTTCAAGTTTTCTGTTGTGTGGATCATGATGTCTTAATTCTCATGTATCTCCATTCATTATTGGCATTTTCCTTCATTCCAAATTCTTATTTGTGGTTCTTTCAAGACTTCTTCAGTTTGTGCTCCATCTCTCTCTCCCCAATCTTGTTAAGAAGAACAAGTGTTATGCTAAATCCATTAATTGTCATCAATTTAACTTGATGAAGGATAAGCATAACATAATTCTTATTCATTTTCATTAGGATGATTTCCATCCTTCTTCCGGAGTTGTTCATGATATCAAATTCTTTATCCCAAGTGTTCTTATCTTTTCTTTTCCGGAGTTGCAAGTTTTCTCAAGTATCTCTTTGTGAAGCTTCATGTAAATCTTGCAAGGCTTTAATCTTATTCTTTTCTAACTTCAATTATTTTCTATCATCCTTTCATTTTGGTGTTCTCCAAGAGGTTTATCATGGTGGTACCTCAAGATCGTAATTCTTTCTCAATGGGTTCTTCAAGACTCTTGTTGGAGTACCTCAAGTGTTCTTTGTCTTGCATTTCTAAGTGCAATTCTTCATCTCTTTCCCTTTGAGATGGTGTTATAGCGTTCTTGTTAGTGGAGGAGTCTCGAAGGAAAAAATTTCTTCAAGAATGAGATATTTAAACCCATCAATTCTTTCATCATAAGATATTTTCAACCCATCTTTTCTTCCATTGAGCTAGCTTGGTTTGGATTTCACCTAAAACTTTGTCTAAGGATTGTTGCTATTATGGTGTTGCCATTAATCCAAGTTTTTCATTGTTTCCTCTTGGTGTAAGATGTTGTCATATCTTTTTGCTCCAAAGGAATCAATTGTTTTTCAATTGTGGCTGGTTGTCACCTCATTGTTGAGATGGTTTTCCTAAGTCCACTACAAGCTTGTTCTTTCTGTTGTTGGTTTGCAAACAACCCCATTCAATTCTTCCTGCAAGGTTGCTTGTCAAATTCAATTGTGATAGTAGCCATTCTCTTTTTAATCATTTCTTCCCTATGATCCTGTTTCTATTATCTTGTTCCGGAGTTGTTGTGAGGTTGCTCTGTTTTGGCCAATCATCTCAGTTTGTCATGATCGTATTCTTTCATTGCTTCTCATTTTAGTTGTTTTGTGTGAATATTTTCAAGATCTTTCCATCTTATCAAATTTTGCCCTCTTTTCTTTCGAAGTGCTCCCGAAATTTTGATTGGATTCTTGCTTGTTCCGCATGTCATTCTTTATCTCTTTGTAACATTTCAAGAGTCATTAGTTTCACTCGTTGTCAAAGAAGCGACTAAGTTTTATCTCTTCTTTCTCATCCTCTTCCCCTTTTCATTCTTAGATCTCGGGGCGAGATCTCTTGTTAGTGTAGGAGAGTTGTAATATCCCGAGACCGCCACTCGAGAAGATTTCCCTTTTATTCCGTTATCGTCATGTTAGTTATTTGTTTGTCGCATTCATGATTGCATCATTCGCATAATCCACATTGCATCGGCACTCGCTTTCCACCAATTTTCAAAACTTGCATCCGTTATTAGTTGCCGGTTCTCTCTGTTTTTGTCGTTGACCGTTTTGAGACCAACCAAACACACATGCGCCTGCGACAATGATAAAATCTTGTTTTTAAAAGTGTGTATAAAACTTTCTCGGATTGGCTTGAAACTTGGTGTGCGGTCTTATTTTAATGTAGGCAGATCGCGTGCCAAATTTTGTCGCAATAGGAGATCGTTTGATACTCGAACCGTTAAATATATAGTGGCACTATAGCTGGTTTAATTGTCGGACATTTCGGTGTTTGAAAACTCTGTCACGGGCTGCACCATTTCCCTCTCATCCATACATAGCCCAACTACATAGCCCACTAGACCCACCTAGCCAGTCCCTCCGTTCGTGGTCGTCGAATCGCGATCGGACGGATGAGGTCCATCCCACCATATATTAGAACCACCCCATGGAGAGAGCTCTCTCACTCCACTAGGGTTTCCCCTAGCCAAAATTACAGCCACCCCCTAGAAACCCCACGTTCCACCTCCTCCAAGTCCGGCAGCCCAAACCCTCTGACCAAATCTGGCCATTGCATTCCCATCTAATGGCTTAGAATAGCCCAAAGTCCCCACCTACCGGACATGTCCGCGGTCAAACTGGACATGTCCGGGCGACCGCAACCTCTCTCTCTCGTTCCCCACCTCGTTTTCTCCGCTAGCCAACGATCTCCTCCCTCCGGATCCATCCACCGAAGCTTGCAGCCAACCAGCAACCTCTAATTCACCTCCACCCAGCCAAGCACCTAGATTTCAGTGCACCTGAATCCTGCGCCACCGGACCGTCCTCCTGACGGTAGTCCCCGAGGCTCTCCTCTGCTTCCCTCGTGCCCGCAACAGCTACATGGCCGAGTGGAGCCACGCGTGGAGCACCGAGCACTTCCTTCCCTCAGTCCTCGAGCTCGTAGGAGACGCCAGCCGGAGCGCTACCGGCAACCCATCCGTCGAGCTTCCACCTCGCGCGTCGTAGCACCAAGGCTCTCAGCTAACCCGTAGCTGCGTGTCCAGCTCCTCCTCAACCTTGATGTTGCAGGTGGAAGGCCAGCACCCGCAGCTCCCCTGCTTCCAACCACACCAATCGGTCGACGTTGGCGGCCACGGTCACGTTGTTTGCTCCCATGCATGTTTCCATCTCCTCTTGCACCTGGATCTCTCATCTCTCCCTCATCTGTGGTACCTCTTTGTTGCACAAGCCATGGCCAAGCTTCAACGTGCAGCCCTGCTTCGTGTCCGCCCCGATCAGCCACAGGCCACCTGGAACGGAGCTCCACTGCCGCCATGGCCATGGATCCGATCGGTTCCCGCCATCTCCAACCGGTTATGGACACCGGATCCTCATCCCCGACCACCTAGCGCTGTCGCAAGCATAGCCATGGCCCACTAGTTTTAGCCACGTTTAGTCATAGCCCCGTTTCAGTTTCAGTTTTGTTGAGGTTCGGGTTCAGCGTGTGTTTATGCTCATCTATCGAACGAACCCAGATTATCACTAGCACGTCTCAATCTAGCTGGTCATTGCGTTGTACCTCCACTAGGAGATCCAGGATCGAGTCCCCACGGATGCATCCATTTTTCATGCATTTTTTCTTTCGTTGCAAGCAGCTTTGGCTTAGGTTTCATATACGTTATTAGTCTTGATATTTTTTTTCACAAGCACATGTGCAATCGGGATGGCTAGCTCCACCCATTTTCATCCCAAAGACCTGGGTTCGAATCCCAGGTTTGCCAATTATATTTTTACTCTGTTTTGCTGACGTGCACCCCGCTGTAGCGCTAAGTCCCATGCACCCCAATAATTTTTGCATGTTTGCTTTAATTTTTGCACACAAACACATTGCATACATGTTTCTTTCGTAGCATGTTATCATGTTTTGCTTGTATCTTTTAGACCGTAACTCCGCTGGAGATGAGCTATATATGTAAATCGACCAGAATGACCTGTAGAATCACCCCTTTATTCTGTTGTTTAACAACATTGAAACATGTTAGTTCAGATCAGGACATATTTCTTAATTAACGTATGGGGTCATTTCGGAGATGCTATAAGTTGTTTCCGACCTCATTTAAAATGCCTAGATAGGTAGTTTATTTGTGCTTCACCTAGTACCTTGTTTAAACAACATTTAATATTGTCGTGTACCTGAAGGGAGTGAACAAAATAATTCGTATGTGGAGTTTCGTCAATATGCAACGAGTTGCATATTGAGTTTCACTTAATGTGTAGTGTTTGATTGTTGTGAATTGTCACACCATGCCTTGCATAATTGACTAGACATGCATCATATGTGTTGTGAATCATATCATGCCTTTATTGTGGTGTTACCGTGTGTTGATTGTTGTTCCGGATTGTTTCTTCTCGATAGAGTTCTGAACCGCTTCAGAGTGTGAGGATCTGTTCGACTACGTGGTTCGTCATCTTCATGGATTCGTTCTTCTTCCAAGCGGGATCACAGGCAAGATGATCATTTCCCTAGATACCATTACTATCAATGCCATGCTAGTTGTCTTGTTTCTTTCATTATGTCTCGCTGCCTACCACCTGTTAAATGTCAGCCTCTCAACATTGACATGAAAACCTTCAACCTTTCTACAACCTAGCAAACCACTGATTGGCTATGTTACCGCTTGCTTAACCATTGGATAGCGTTGCTAGTTGCAGGTGCAGGTGCTTCCATGTGACAACATGGGTACTTGTTATATCACCATATTATTGCTACTTAATTTTAATGCACCTATATACTTGGTAAAAGGTGGAAGGCTCAACTTTTCTAGCCTCGTGTTTTGGTCCATCTTTGTCGCCTAAGTTTCGGCTACCGGTGTTATATTCCATAATTGAGCACTCCTAACACGCTCGGGGTTGTTATGGGGACCCCCTTGATAATTTGTTTTAGTTTAAAACTAGTGTGGCAAGGCCCAACTTTGGTACTACATTTGCCTAATAACTAATAAACTTGCATAGGGACCAGTCGACCCCCGTGGATAATTAATCAACCCCCGGGCCAGTGCTCCGCATGAGTGTTGGCCCAAACCGGGCGATGTCCGGCACCCCCTGGTCAACCAGGGTTTCAGCCAACCCGACGTCTCGCCCATCCGGTCGTGCCCTGAGAACGAGATACGCGGCTCCTATCGGGTCTGTCGGCACGCTGGGAGGCCTTGCTGGACTTGTTTTACCTTTTACGAAATATCTTGTGCATCAGGATTCCGGTGATGCTTTAGGTTCTCTCAGAGTTGAGGTCTTCCCCTAAGGAATCCGAGGAGATCACGAGTTTCGTGATTGAGGCTGTCTATGTGGCTTGTGGTAATTTGTGATGGACTAGTTGGAACACCCCTGCAGGGTTAAATCTTTCGGAAAGCCGTGTCTGCGGTTATGCGGTAAATTGAAAGCTTGTTTAACATCCGGTTCTAGATAACTTGAAGTAAGCTTAATTAAAATATGACAACTGTGTGTGTAATCGTGACTGTCTCTTTCGAGGGTTCCTTCTCCGATTGAGGACACGGTTGGGTTATGTCTAACGTAAGTAGGTGTTCAGGATCATTCATTTGATCATTGTTGGTTCGCGTTCGCTATGCGTAGATCATCCCCTATTTTATTCTTGTACTCGTAAGTTATCCACCTCAAACAGATGCTTAGTCTCTTGCTGCAGCCTCACCACTTAACCATACCTCACCCATTAAGCTTTGCTAGTCTTTATACCTTTGGAAATGAGATTGCTGAGTCCCATGTGGCTCACAGATTACTACAACACCAGTTGCAGGTTCAGGTAATGTGATGATTTGACATGATCACGATGATTGCGCCATTTGGACTTTCTTCTTCTTCATCATCATCAATCTAGGATGGGTTCCAGGATGACAACCTGGGATAGCAAGGATGGACGTCGTTTTTTTATCGTTTGTTTTCGTCCGTAGTCGGACCCTGCTCTTCTTCATGATGATTGTATGTATTGTATTGATGTGATCTTGATGTAGCTTGTGGCGAGTGTAAGCCAATTCCATATACTCATCTATTTTGTACATGTACTTGTAACGATAACCATTCTTGCAAAACGACGAGATGTGCTTCTATCCCTGTCAAGGCCCTCGTGCCAAAATAAGGATAGGATCGCATCTTGGGCGTTACAAGACGGGTGAGCTGAAGAAGGAGATGCAACTCGTGAAGGCCAGGAGGATTCAACGGAAGATAGAGAAATACCATTATAGAAGGGAGGGAGAGCGCCATAGGAATAAGCTAGGGGAAGATAAAGAATATTCTCGAGTATTAGCAGTTGATTTGTAAATTCAACCACACCTGAAAGACTTAGTATCTGCAGCAAAATTTCAGTAGCAAAGTAGTGTGATAGCAACGGTAGCAACGGTAACAGTAGCAGCAGTGACAGTAGTAGCGGTAACAGTAGCAGCAGTGACAGCAATAGCGGTAAAGTAACGTAGCAAGGACCAGTAGGAAAAGACTCGTAGGCATTGGATCGGTGATGGATAATTATGTCGGATGACATTCATCATGTAATAGTTATAACATGGGGTGATTTGTAACTAGCTCGAGCTCGTCAATGTAACGTAGGCATGTATTCCGTATATAGTCATACGTGCTTATGGAAAAGAACTTGCATGACATCTATTGTCCATCCCTCCCGTGGCAGCGGGGTCCTAACGGAAACTAAGGGATATTAAGGTCTCCTTTTAATAGAGAACCAAACAAAGCATTAGCACATAGTGAATACATGAACTCCTCATACTATGGTCATCTCCGGGAGTGGTTCCGGCTATTGTCACTCCGGGGTTGCCGGGTCATAACACATAGTAGGTGACTACAACTTGCAAGATAGGATCAAGAACACACATATATTGATGAAAACATAATAGGTTCAGATCTGAAATCATGGCATTCGGGCCATAGTGACAAGCATTAAGCATAGCAAAGTAGTAGCAACATCAATCTCAGAACATAGTGGATACTAGGGATCAAACCCCATCAAAACTAAATCGATTACATGATAGATCTCATCCAACCCATCACCGTCCAACAAACCTACGATGAGATTACTCACGAACGATGAAGAGCATCATGGAATTGGCGATGAAGGAAGGTTGGTGATGACGACGGCGACGATTTCCCCTCTCCGGAGCCCAGAATAGACTCCAGATCTGCCCTCCAGAGGAAGAACAGGTGGTGGCAGTGGCTCCGTGTCAGAAAATGCAATGAACTCTTCTCTCTTAATTTTTTCTGGGCGAGAGAGACTAAATAGAGCTGGAGTTGGAGGCGGCAGAGCCACGAGGGCCTCACAAGCCTGCGAGGCGCGGCCGGGGGGGCGCCTCCTAGGCTTGTGGGCTCCTGGCTCCATCCCTCCAGGTAATTCTTGCGCCAGTATTTTTTATATATTCCACAAAAAATCCTCATAAATTTCTAGGTCATTCCGAGAACTTTCATTTCTGCGCAAAAACAACACCATGGCAATTCTGCTGAAAACAGCGTCTGTCTGGGTTAGTTCCATTCAAATCATGCAAATTAGAGTCCCCCAGGATTAAAGCCTTGCTTGTCCTCAAGCAATTCAGTTAACAAACTGAAAGAGACAAAAGAAAAACTTTTACGAACTCTGTTTGATCTTGTTGCTGTATTTATGTCTAACTCATATTCAGATTTTCAGAAAGGTCATAAGCTAACCACATAAGCAATGACATTTAGGTGTCATGAAGTACTCATATCAATGGCAAAATCAACTAGCGAGCAATAATAGTAAGCTTCAAACGTCAACACTTCAATCAAAACAATCATGAAGCAATATGAACAGATGGTATCTCGCTAGCTCTTTTTGAGACCGCAAAACATAAATGCAGAGCACCTTCAAAGACCAAGGGTTGACTGAACATTGTAATTCATGGCAAAGAAGATCCAGTCACAGTCATACTCAATATCAATTAATAGCAAAGCATAAAAATGACGGCGGTGCTCTCTAACTGGTGCTTTTATAAAGAGAGGATGACTCAACAAAAATGTAAATAGATAGGCCCTTCACAGAGGGAAGCATTGATTTGCAGTGGTGCCACAGCTCAAGCTTTTAAAACAGAGACAAATAATTTTGGGTGGCATGCTTTCATTGTAAACGCGATGACCAAGGGTTTTCACCATCTTCCATGCTACACATATTATAGGCGGTTCCCAAACAGAAATGTAAAGTTTTGACTCCCCCACCACCGATCAATCACACTCCACGACTAGCCGAATCCTTGGGTGCCGTCCATACCAACAACAATCCAGGGGAAGTTTTGTTTGCAATTATCTTTTCGATTTAGCATGGAACTGGGCATTCCAATTACCGGCCCCTTTCTCGTGAGTGATAGTGAATAAACACGTATCGAGGATAACACGCCTAGCATGGAAGATACCGACCGCCCGCTGTCACCACATGAGCGGTTTGGGCATGCAAAATAGATTATTACTTGAAGGTTTAGAGAGTGGCACATGCAAATTTACTTGGAACGGCAGGTAGATACTGCATATAGGTTGGTATGTTGGACTCATATGGAACAACTTTGGGTTTATGGAAGTGGATGCACAAGCAGTATTCCCGCTTAGTACAAGTGAAGGCTAGCAAAAGACTGGGAAGCGACCAACTAGAGAGCGACAGCAGTCATCAATATGCATTGAAATTAACCAACATTGAGTGCAATCATGAGTAGGATATAAATCACCATAAACATGAATATCGTAGAGGCTATGTTGATTTTGTTTCAACTACATGCATGAACATGTGCCAAGTCAAGCCACTTGAATCATTCAAAGGAGGATACCATCATATCATACTACATCATAATCATCTTGAAATTCATGTTGGCATCCAAGACAAACCATTATAAGCTCCTAGCTAATTAAGCATGGCATCAGAAACTATGATCTCTAAGTTGTCATTGCAAACATGTTTCTCTCATAACAAAGCTGAATTAGGAATGATGAGCTAGTCATATTTACAAAAACAAAATAGGTCGAGTTCATACCAGCTTTTCCAGGCTCACTCACTTCATCATATATCGTCATTATTGCCTTTCACTTGCACGACCGATGATGTGAATAATCATGAGAGTGTTCGTGCACTGGACTAAGATGGAATCTGCAAGCAAACACAGAGGAGAAGACAAAGTAATATGGCTCTTTGACGGATAAATAGATATGCATGTGAGAGCCACTAAACATTTTAACCATGGTCTTCTACCTTGACCCAAAGAAAAAGAAAACTATTTACACGGGAAAGCTCCCAACAAGCAAAAGAAGAACGGGAAATCTTTTTGGTTTTTTTTAAACACCACTAAGCAAGCTGGAAAGTATACTTGCAACTAATTGTTTTTTGTTTTTCCCAAACTAGACAAACACACGAGAAGAAAGCGAGAAAAAGAAATAAACTAGCATGTATGATACAGTGGCAAGGTGTGAACACCGACTATCAAAGTGAAAGTGTGAGCATGAATATAAAGTCGGTGAGAAACACGTACTCCCCCAAGCTTAGGCTTTTGGCATAAGTTGGTCTACTCCCATGGAGGGAAATAACCGTCTCCGGGGTACTCCGGAGTGTACTGAGGGTGCCACTGCTGGGTGAGCTCCTTTGGCTCCCACAGATAAACTGGCGTATGGTACTCGACTGGTAGCTCGGGCACATGCGCTTGTGGTGGCGCTATGCCCCAATATGCGTAGATGTCCGAGGGCATAATAATGTACCTGCCTAGATGAAGATTGAACAAAGAAAGAGCAGGCAAAGTAATAGTCTCACGAGTACCCTGACTAAATACCAAGTTATAAGTCATCCTCTTATTTATATCTTTATCAAGAAAGTCATGGTGAACCATGCTATCATAATCCAGATATGTCTCAGGAAGAAGCATCTCTTCTTCCTCGTACAGTCTAATAGGTATCTCGAAATGTTTAGCAAGACGGGTAGCATCGATACCTCCATAAATAGTGCCTTTAGTACGGTTCGTGTTCAACCGTTGAGCCACTATAGCACCCAAGCTATAAGTTTTATCATTATAAAGAGTTCCGCGCAAAACCGCAAGATCTGGGGAGCTAAGAGCCCCAGCTTTCCCACGACCAATCAAACATTTTCCCACAAATAATGAGAGATACCGAAGCACGGGAAAATGTACACTAGCAACTCTAGCGCAAGACACTCCTCTCTCCTCTCCTACATCAATAGTATCAATGAAAGCCTCCAAGTCCCGTGGACGAGGTACACGAATATCCCCAACATAAGGTAATTTGCAAACATTGCAAAAATCCTGAAGTGACATGCACTGGGGGATATCATATAACTTGAACTCAACCATAGGAGGACTCTTCCTTGGATAGAAATTAAAGCTTTGCACGAAAATATTAGTGAGGAGGAGGTATTGTGGACACTTATCTTCAACAAATGCGGTAAGGCATGCGTTCTCCACCAAGTAATAAAAATCCTCCTAAAGACCGGCGGCACGTAAGAACATATCGCTTGGCCACTCGCACGCTCGAACTTCTGCAACTCGGGGGACCGGATACTTGGGTTTCTTCTTCTCATTGTCATCTTCCTTGGGGTCACGGCTTGAAGAGCCTCTTAGGAACCTCCTCATCTTTTCATTTTTCTTTCTCTGAAAATTTCTCAAATTTTTAGTGACTCAAAAGAAAAGTGAAGAAGGCTCAACAAAACTCATAGCAACTACTCCTACAAGTGCCTAGAGGCCATATCATGCATCAAAACTACTTGGGACCAACTAAAATTAACATGCAAAGCTCAAGAACAGTGTCACCAAGGCAGCAAAAATATGCAACAAATAAAGCACTAGAGAAAAACTAATTGGACCAATGGAGGAGTCACATACCAAGGAACAATTCCCCCAAAACAGTTTGGTGAATGGGGCTTTGCACAAGGAGATCGAAAAATGCAGCAAGAAGAGCAAGAACACGGGTTTGAGCTGTGGAATGATTTTTTATGGAGGTAGGAGAAGGAGATGGGAGCTGGAATAAGTGGAGGGGGCACGTAGGGCCCACAAGCTTGCCAGGCGCGGCCAGGGGGGTTCCCGCGCCTCCTGGGCTTGTGGCCCACTGGTGCATCCCCCTGACTAGCTCTCTATCTCAGAATTTTTCAAAAATTCCAGAAAAAATCATACTTGAATTTCAGGTCATTTGAAGAACTTTTATTTTCGGGACACTTTTCTAAGGGACGCAAAAAGCAGAAAATAGGAAAATAAAGCTAAATTTATCATTTTTCTTCGAAACAACAGAAAGTAAAAGTTCGGAACAGAGGGTTGTGACTCCTAGATTCATCCATCTCATGGTCATCAAAAGAAATCCGTCAATGAGGTTGATCAAGTCTCCTTGACAAACTTTTTTCGACTCGCATAAAACCGGAGAATTTTCGAATAATCACTAGGTTACCTCAACGGGGATGTGCATCTCCCCAACAAGTAAACCATACTTCATCTTGACAGTAGGTATAGGGCATTCAAAGCTCCCAATAAGAATTGATGAAGTTCTTTCAATAGCATTGATGCAATGTACTCGATATTGTTTCTTCGGAAAGTGCACCGTGTGCTCATTACCATTAACGTGGAAAGTGACATTGCCTTTGTTGCAATCAATAACAGCCCCTGCAGTGTTTAAAAAGGGTCTTCCAAGGATGACCGCCATGGCATCATCCTCGGGAATATCCAGAATGACAAAGTCCGTTAAGATAGTAACATTAGCAACCACAACAGGCACATCCTCTCAAATGCCGATAGGAAAAGCAATTGATTTGTCGGCCATTTGCAAAGACATTTCAGTGGGTGTCAACTTATCCAATTCAAGTCTACGATAAAGAGAGAGAGGCATAACACTAACACCAGCTCCAAGATCGCATAAAGCAGTTCTAACATAATTTCCTTTAATGGAGCAAGGTATAGTGGGCACTCCGGGATCACCTAGTTTCTTAGGAGTCCCACCCTTGAAGGTGTAATTGGCAAGCATGGTTGAAATCTCAACCTCAGGTATCTTCCTTTTATTAGTCACAATATCCTTCATGTACTTAGCATAAGGAGACATTTTGAGCATATCTGTCAAACGCATTTGCAGAAAGACAGGTCTAATCATTTCAAGAAAGCGCTCAAAATCTTCATCATCCTTTTTCTTGGATGGTTTGGGAGGAAAGGGCATTGGTTTCTGAACCCATGGTTCTCTTTCTTTACCATGCTTCCTAGCAATAAAGTCGTTCTTATCGTATCTCTTGTTCTTAGGTTGTGGGTTATCAAGATCAACACTAGGTTCAACATCCACATCCTTATCATTACTAGGTTGAGCATCAACAAGAACACCACTATCAATATTATCAATAGGCTCATGTTCATCACGAGATTGTGTTTCGGCATGAGAAATAGAGACATCATTTGGATGCTCGGGTGTAACAGCAACAGGTTTGCTAGCATGCAAGTTCCTATCATCTTTCTATTTCTTCCTATTACTAGGATGACTAGGTGCATCAGTGCTAACTCCTTGAGAATCTTGTTAATTTCTCTTAGGATGGCCCTCAGGATACAAAGGTTCCTGAGTCATTCTACCACTTCTAGTGACGACTCTAACAGAATTGTCATTCAACTCATTGAGCAAGTCATTTTGAGCCTTAAGTACTTGTTCTACTTGAGTAGTGACCATAGAGGCATGTTTACTCAAAAGCTTAAGATCATTGACATTTGTATCCACACAAGCACTTAAATGATTAATCATGCGAGCATTTTGTTCCAATTGTCTGCTAACATAATCATTGAAACTTTGTTGTTTGGCAACAAAGTTATCAAATTCATCTAAGCATAAGCTAGCAGGTTTATCAAAAGGAATATCACTCTCATTGAATCTACGAAGAGAATTTACCTATACTACCTGTGTCAGGTGATCAAGACCATGTATCTCTTTGATAGGTGGTAGATTCTTAACATCTTCGGATTTAATACCTTTCTCTTGCATAGATTTATTGGCTTCTTGCATATCTTCAGGACTGAGGAATAGAATACCTCTTTTCTTCGGAGTTGGCTTCAGATGTGGTTCGGGAATAGTCCAAGCATTATCATTGCTCAAGATATTATTCAATAGAATTTCAGCTTGTTCCACAGTTTGTTCCCTGAAAACACAGCCAGCACAACTATCTAGGTGGTCCCTAGAAGCATCGGTTAGTCCATTATAAAAGATATCAAGTATTTCATTTTTCTCAAGAGGGTGATTAGGCAAATCATTCAGTAAGTGGACAAGCCTCCCCCAAGCTTGTGGGAGACTCTCTTCTTCAACTTGCACAAAGTTATATATATCCTGCAAGGCAGCTTGTTTCTTATGGACAGGAAAATATTTCTCAGATAAGTAGTAGATCATATCCTGGGGACTACGCACACAACCAGGAGCAAGAGAAGTAAACCAAGTCTTAGCATCACCCTTTAGCGAGAAAGGAAACAACTTAAGGATATTGTAATGGTGAATCTTTTCCTCATTCGTGAATAGGGTGGCTATATCATTCAGCTTAGTAAGATGTGCTACAACTGTTTCAGACTCATAACCATGAAAAGGATCAGATTCGACCAAAGTAATTAACTCACGATCGACAGAGAATTCACAATCCTTATCAGTCACAAAGATGGGTGAAGTAGCAAACTTAGGATCATATTTAATTCTAGCATTCAGAGATTTTTCTTTCCACTTGCGCAATAAATTCTCAAGATCATAGCTATCCTTACAAGCAAGAAAGTCCTCGGCTACCTCTCCCTCCATAACTTAACCCTCAGGTATATCAGGCAATTCATATCGAGGAGAGCTAGTTCTAACAGGTGAAACCGTAGGTTCTACTTCAATAATTTTAGCAGTTTCAGAAATATCATCGCATTTAGCAGCAACTCTAGCAATTTGTGCATCAAGGAATGCACCCAGTGGCAAAGCAGTATCAAGCAAAGCATCATCATAAGCATCATGGATAGCAGAAGTAGCATCATCAAGCAGAGGCGACACATCAGAATTTCTAGTAGGTGGTGGTGTTGCAAACTTTCTCATAATTGAAGGTGAATCAAGTGCAGAGCTAGATGGCAGTTCCTTACCTGTCCTCGTAGTTGAGGGCAAGACTTTAGGTTTTGGATCTCTCGGATTCCTCATAGTGATCAACAGACGTAAATCCCAAGTGACTCAGAGAATAGAGCTAGGCCTCCCCGGCAACGGCGCGAGAAAATAGTCTTGATAACCCACAAGTATAAGGGATCGTAACAGTTTTCGAGGGTAGAGTATTCAACCCAAATTTGTTGATTCGACACAAGGGGAAGCTAAAGAATATTCTCGAGTATTAGTAGTTGAGTATTCAATTCAACCACACCTGAAAGACTTAGTATGTGCAACAAAGCTTCAGTAGCAAAGTAGTGTGATAGCAACGATAGCAACGGTAACAGTAGCAGCAGTGACAACAGTAGCGGTAATAGTAGCAGTAGTGACAGCAGTAGCGGTAAAGTAAGGTAGCAAGGACCAGTAGGAAAAGACTCGTAGGCATTGGATCGATGATGAATAATTATGTGGGATGACATTCATCATGTAAAGTTATAACATGGGGTGATTTGTAACTAGCTCAGTTCGTCAATGTAATGTAGGCATGTATTCCGTATATAGTCATACGTGCTTATGGAAAAGAACTTGCATGACATCTATTGTCCATCCCTCCCGTGGCAGCGGGGTCCTAAGGGAAACTAAGGGATATTAAGGTATCCTTTTAATAGAGAACCGAAACAAAGCATTAGCACATAGTGAATACATGAACTCCTCATACTATGGTCATCTCCGGAAGTGGTTCCGGCTATTGTCACTCCGGGGTTGCCGGGTCATAACACATAGTAGGTGACTACAACTTGCAAGATAGGATCAAGAACACACATATATTGATGAAAACATAATAGGTTCAGATCTGACATCATGGCACTCGGGACCTAGTGACAAGCATTAAATATAGCAAAGTAGTAGCAACATCAATCTCAGAACATAGTGGATACTAGGGATCAAACCCCATCAAAACTAACTCAATTACATGATAGATATCATCCAACCCATCACCATCCAGCAAGCCTACGATGAGATTACTGACGAACGATGAAGAGCATCATGGAATTGGCGATGAAGGAAGGTTGGTGATGACGACGGTGATGATTTCCCCTCTCTGGAGCCTAGAACAGACTCCAGATCTGCCCTCCAGAGGAAGAACAGGTGGTGGCAGCGGCTCTGTGTCGTAAAATGCGATGAACTCTTCTATCTTAATTTTTTCTGGGCGAGAGAGACTAAATATAGCTGGAGTTGGAAGCGGCAGAGCCATGAGGGCCTCACAAGCCTGCCACGCGCGGCCGGGGGGGGGGGGGCTCCTCGGCTTTTGGTCTCCTGGCTCCATCCCTCCAGGTAATTCTTGCGCCAGTATTTTTTATATATTCCACAAATAATCCTCGTAAATTTCTAGGTCATTCCGAGAACTTTCATTTCTGCCTAAAAACAACACCATGGCAATTCTGCTAAAACCAGCGTCAATCCGGGTTAGTTCCATTCAAATCATGCAAATTAGAGTCCAAAACACGGACAAAAGAGTTTGGAAAAGTAGATACGATGGAGACGTATCAAGCCACCTGGCAAAAGGCCTCCTCTCGAGGATCATCAGAATGCTCATCCTTCAAGCCTCAAGACGATTGATGATTATCCTGAGGAAAAGACCAAACACTTGTCAAAGCTTCAGAAGCAAGCAGAAGCCGTTGTGAGGAAATTCAATGAAGAATCTGCTGCCGCAGCCACCTCCTCGGCTATTGAAACTTCTGGCACGGCCATTCATCAAGTGAAGCTTGTGCCACAGAAATCAAAGGCCTCAAAGCCTCAAGAGAAATCGCTTCAGAAGGCTGCGCCTACGTGTGCGCCAAAACCCTCAGCAACAACACAGGCTTCAAAGCCTGAACACAAGCCGATTATGAAGCAAATGCCTATTGTCTCCAGCTCCTCTGTTCCATCTTCCACGAGCTCAGAGACAAAGTCTTCAACAACACCGTTGAAGACTAAGATGACTGCTGGAAGAGGAACCAGACCCAGCCCAAGCAAAGTCATCAAAGTCCTTTCTCCATCAGAAGGAAGCGATGAATATGATGATGAGACACTGCAAGCAATCATCAGAAACAAGCAGGAGCGGGTCGCTCAAGCTTCAGGAAGCGCCATTCCTCTGGCCATGGACCCAAAATTCATGTTGGACTACATCAATGTTTGGTATGATGACCCTAAAACACCCATTGATGACTTGAAGCTTCCCCCGGGCATCAGCCATATGGTGGCCACATTCATCAACGAGGCAAAGTGGAAGGAGACGCAAGCCAAACAAGCAAAGGTTGCAAAGCTGAAGAAGGAGAAATTCCTCACACAAAATCTCCTCAGCCTGACGCCTGATGCTCTTGTGTCAACCCAGGCAGAACTAAAGACTTTGGCAGACAAGTATACCAAGCTATCTGATCATCAAAGTCTCAAGAACAATTTCATCAAGTTTGCAACCAGCGCAGTTGATGATTACAACAAAAAGGCTGCCCCTCCAACAAAACCACAGCAGACTGAGGTAGAGGAAGAACAAGCAGCCCCTGCTGAGGAAATGCCTCAATAAAGCCGTGCTGAAGCACCGGTTATTGAGGAAATAGCTAAGGAAATTCTAACTGATGCATCTAAGCCAGCTGATGAATCTGCTCTAGCTGAAGAAAATGCTTGAGCTGAGGAAACTGCTAGGACGGATACGGCTCCGCCTCCTGAAGAGAAAATGCCTTCACCAAAATCCTCAAACGTGAAGAAAATGACTCCGTCTGCATCAGACGTGAAGAAAACCAGGGCTGCAGAAAAAGAAGCTAAGAACAGAAAAGCTTCTTCAACACCAGAATCAACAGAGGCCAAGCGCCTCAAATCTCTTGATGAAAATGCTCCTTTGGATGTTGTGCCTCTCAAGATTGCTCCATCCTACGCCATGATTCCCTTCGAGAGCGAAGATAAGGAGCATTTGACTGATGAGGAAATGAAGACTGTTGAGTCTGAGGAACACAGAGATGAGGAAATACAAATTGATGATAGTCCTCAGACATTCATTCCTCCTGAAGAACCTGCTCAAGGATCAGCTGCAACAGCTGAAGAATTTGGCTCCTCCTCCAAGCAAATTCCTCAAGCTGAGGAAAACCAAGAAGAAGATCCTCAGCCCGAGGAAAATCCAAATCCTGAGCAAAACCCTCAGCCTGAGGCTCAGCGTGAAGAGATTCCTCATCCTGAGAAAAAACCTCAACCTGAGGCTCGGGCTAAAGAAAATCCTCACCCGGAGCAAAACCCTCAACCTGAGGCATAGACTGATGAAATTCCTCATCCTAAGGAACATGCTGAAGAAAATGCCCCTGCGCCAAATACAGAAACTGCTATTGTAGTTGTCAATTCGGAGACTGCCATGATCGTCTCTCCTCAAGGGAAGCAACAAAATCTTCAGCCTATGCAACATCAACCCTTCTCCAAGAGGCCAAAGTTTCAGAAGGAAGCGTTCTATGAAGAACGCATGTATTTCATCGGAGAAAATCCTTAGGAAAAGTCTCGCATCAGGCACATGAAGTTTTGGACAAGGACTCAGCTCAACTATTATGCATCTGTGCTATGTGGAAGAAACAAAATATTTCAGCACAGGCATATTCCTCATGTTGAGCTTGAAGAAATTCCTTGCTTCGCATCAGTCCTCAACGTTCTTCATGAAGCAGGACTGCTGCCACTTTGCACTAATATTTGTGACTGGAATAGCGACATTGTTCTTCAATTCTATGCAACTTTGCACATCTCTGGAGATCCAACAAATATCAACACTTGGGTGCTGGATTGGATGACGCAACACACACACTTCAAGGCCCTGAAAATGAGCTGTTGCGAGTACTTCATGTTTCTATTCCTTCAGAACATGCCATGAAGATGTATGATGAAAGGGAGCTGCCAAATAAGCTTATGGAAGTCCTCATGAAGCCTTTGGCCAAGGATCAACCACCAAGAACGACCTTCCTGGTCCAAAATCTGAAGTATGAACCCAGGACTGTCTACAGGATTCTGTGCAGTGTTCTTGCTCCAATCAAGGGCCATGATGTGTAAGAAGATGTTGTAGGCATCATGAAGAATATCCTCTTCAATATCATCCATGGTATCCCCATAAACCTTCACGACTTCTTCTTGAGGACTCTGGCTGACAATGCTATGTCACCTTTTGACCTGGAGATTTATGCTCCATGGATCATGAGATTCATCAGACGCAGGTCAGGCATCAAATATCATGATGATTTCAATAATCACCTTGGATATATGCCTCCAATCAGAGTCAACAAGAAGACTTTTGAGCCAGTTGAAGGAAAAGGCAAGTCTGTGATCACTGAAGGTAGTCGGCCACTTGATGGCCAGTTTCGTGAACTAGATGCATATTCTTCATGGGATGATACTGAAACACAACCGCCCAGCCCAGTTGCCCCAAGGGTGATGAATAACAGAGAGCTACTCCTTAGTCTTCATCAGAAGGTCGATCACAATCACAAATGGGTCAAACGCCAATTCAGCGCCATTGTGAAAACCCTCAATGAGACTCAGAATGCAGTGAAGATTAATCATCACTATCTTCATGAGGTTTTTGATCGCACCTGGGCCACACTGGCTCATTTGAAGACTCCAGCGGAACTTGAAGAATTGGAGTTTTCACAGGACTTTGACTGGTCATGGCCACCAAATAAGAAATTCAAGCCAATTCCAGTTCCAGACCTTGAGGACAGTTCCTTTTCTTCATTCTGCACTGCAGAACCTAATGAAGACCAAGAAGACACTTCCGCTGGTCCAAGGAGGAAGCCTGCTCCCAAGAATCCTCACGCGTCTTCCTCAACTGCCAAGAAGTGAAAGTCTTCATGGGGCGTTAGTCCTCAGTTTTGTCTCTTTTTGCCACTTGATGACAAAGGGGGAGAAAACTGAGAGTTAGTCTTCACGCGGGATATATTTTGGGGCTTATGAACTTTATTAAGTTACAAACTCTTGGTTCTTCTGAAGTGTTTTATGTAATGAGTTGTAACTTAAGCCCGATGGTACTCTGACGCTTTTGAATGTTTTTCCACGCATGCTTATTCCTCAAAATATTAATGCACGCATGCTGAAATTCGTCAGATACCATTTCTCATCATGCAATCTCAAATTCTTCATATTATATGTCATATGTATGCATGATCTACAAGACTCACAGGGAGATCTCCATGATATAAATCATCAATGTGCATTTGCTGTGAAAAGCAAAATCCTCAAGATATGCACATCTTCACTGGGAGTCTCTCTGTATTTTGATTTCAAATTCCTCAAAATGAGTATTTACACTTCATATTTTTACCCCCGTTGAAGACTTAACCTAATTGTCATCAACCGCCAAAAAGGGGGAGATTGTAAGTGCATCTAGTGCCCCTTAGTGATTTTGGTGGTTTGAAGACTTATAGGTTAAGTATCTAATGTGTTCATGAGTGTACACAGGATCTATAAGTCGCTGAGGGGTTCGAAATATTTGATGAATATCGACCCCTAAAAATGTATATCTTCGGCTGAAGAAATTGGTCTGAAGCTGAAGAATTGAATCGCGAAGAAATTGTGATGAAATTGATATTCCTCATGAAGATATTGAATATGAGGAATTCAGTGTGTCCTGAAGAAAATCAATCTGAAGACTTTGAAGCATGAAGATTTATTCTTTCTGTTTTATTTTCTTTACTCTTGAGTCATAGGAACACCGTACTGTTAAAGGGGGTCGAGGTAACACATCGGAATGAATTTCCTCATGATGCTCAACCCAAGCCTAACTCTACAAAAAGCCTCAAGTGAGGAATATGAGAGACATGAGGACTCTCAGAGTTGAGGGTCCCAACCGTTGCCGCAATTCGCGCCACATCACCAATCTTATCCACACCAATGGTCATATTATTTAAGGGCATTAATGTCAAATCATGTTGGGATGCTCCCAGGCTATAAATAGCCACCCCCACAACCATTAGCTAGTTGGCTGCTCCGTTAGAAACTAACACTTGTCATAAGAGCAACCCAAATTCCTCAGAGTCTTCGAGAGTAAATCATCAGTGAGGAAATACCCCAAACACCAACCCACAAACCAAAAACCAAGTGATTGAGCATCACTGAAGAAGTTGTTCCTGTGTGGGACTGAAGCCTTTTACCTTTGAGGACTGTGCATCCTCCAGACGGTTAGGCATCATGGTCTAGAGCAATCCAGTAGTCAATTGTGGATCGCCGGGTGACCAAGTTTGTGAGGGTTTGGAAGTCTGCTCTGAAGATTTACCACGAGTTTTGGGCGAGGACTGTGTGTTCTTAGCTCAAGGAAAATACAGTTGGGACTGTGTGTCCCGGGACTGTTTGTCTTTTGGTTTCAATACCAAGCCGCTCCAAACCAGATGTACAACTGTCACAGCAGTTGGAACTGGGTCATCAACCATTGTCTTCACTGTGAAACGGGTTCTATTTCTTCAACTCTTTCAATTCATCATATTGTATGTTGAAGATTTTCAGTGTCACTGTTTGAAGAATTTGCTGAAGACTTTCTCTGAAATTCCTCAACCCCAACTTCTTCACGTGAGTTAATCCTCACCTGCTTTCTCTGTGTTTGCATACTATGCAAACTGCTTCTCATATTCTTCACCTTGAAAACTGTTGTAGTGATACTTTGCACCCCTGATCCTTTGTTGTTTCCGCTGCAAGTTAGTCATTAGTGAGGAATTTCCTCAGAAGGAATTTTCTCAGTGATGAAATTCTAAAAATCTCCTATTCACCCCTCTCTAGTCGATATAACTCACTTTCAATCTTGGAGTTGTGCCGAGTGCACTAAATCCAATAACTCTGTTATGTGACAACACTGGTGCCATTGCTCTAGCAAAGGAACCAAGGTTTCACAAGAAGACCAAACACATACAACGACGCTTCAACCTCATCCGCGACTACGTCGAAGGAGAGGATGTAAATATTTGCAAAGTGCACACGGATCTGAATGTAGCAGACCCGCTGACTAAACCTCTTCCACACGCAAAACATGATCAACACCAGAACTGTATGGGTGTTAGATTTATTACAATGTAAATCGCATGGCGATGTGAGGACTAGATTATTGACTCTAGTGCAAGTGGGAGACTGTTGGAAATATGCCCTACAGGCAATGATAAATAGTTATTATTATATTTCCTGTTTAAAGATAATCGTTTATTATCCATGCTATAATTGTATTGAATGAAAACATAGATACATGTGTGGATACATAGACAAAACAATGTCCCTAGCAAGACTCTAGTTGGCTAGCCAGTTGATCAAGGATAGTCAAGGTTTTTTGACTATGTGCAAGTGTTCTTGCTTGATAACTGGATCATATCATTAGGAGAATCATGTGATGGACTAGACCCAAACTATAAATGTAGCATATTGATCGTGTCATTTTATTGTTATTGTCTTATGCGTGTCAAGTATTTATTCCTATGACCATGAGATCATATAACTCACTGGCACAAGAGGAATACCTTGTGTGCATCAAACGTCGCAACGTATCTAGGTGACTATAAAGGTGCTCTACAGGTATCTCTGAAGGTGTCCGTGGAGTTAGTATGGATCAAGACTGGGATTTGTCACTCCATGTGACGGAGAGGTATCTCGGGGCCCACTCGGTAATACAACATCACACACAAGCCTTGCAAGCAATGTGACTAAGTGTAAGTCACGGGATCTTGTATTACGGAATGAGTAAAGAAACTTGCCGGTAACGAGATTGAAATAGGTATGCGGATACCAACGATTGAATCTCGGGCAAGTAACATACCAAAGGACAAAGGGAATGACATACGGGATTATATGAATCCTTGACACTGAGGTTCAACCGATAAGATCTTCGGAGAATATGTAGGATCCAATATAGGCATCCAGGTCCCGCTATTGGATATTGACCGAGGAGTCTCTCGGGTCATGTCTACATAGTTCTCGAACCGGCACGGCCTGCACACTTAAGGTTCGATGATGTTTTAGTATAGTTGAGTTATATGTGTGGTTACCGAATGTTGTTCGGAGTCCCAAATGAGATCACGGACATCACGAGGGTTTCCGGAATGGTCCGGAAACGAAGATTGATATATAGGATGGTTTCATTTGGTCACTGGAAAGTTTCGGGCAATTCCGGCAGTATACCGGGAGTAACGAATGGGTTTCGGGTGTTCACCGGGAGGGGCCCACCCACTCGGGAGTGAGTCCAAGGCCCTAGGGTGGCGCACAAAGTCTTTATTGGGCTGGTGGAGTCAGCCCAAGAGGGCTACAGCACCACATAAGAAAATACCAAAAGAAAAGAAGAAGAAAAGGAAAGAGGGAGGTGGGAAGGAAGAGGAGGACTCCTCCTTCCCAAACCGAATATGAGGAGGAGTCCTCCTCCTCCTGGCGGCCGGCGCACCTTGAGGCCCTTGTGCCTCAAGGCTTGCCCCTCCCCTCCTCCTATATATAGTGGTGGTTTAGGGCTTTTTGAGACACAACTTTTCCACGTGCAACTCAAAGCTATTCCACATAGTTTTACCTCTAGATCGGATTTCTGCGGAGCTCGCGCGGAGCCCTGCAGGAGTAGATCGTCACCACCACTGGAGCGTCGTCACGCTGTCGGAGAACTCATCTACTTCTCCGTCTTGCTTGCTGGGTCAAGAAGGCCGAGATCATCATTGAGGTGTACGTGTGCTGAACGCGGAGGTGCCGTCCGATCGGCGCTAGATCGGAACGGATCGTGAGACGGATCACGGGACGGTTCGTGGGACGGTTCGAGGGACGTGAAGACGTTCCACTACATCAACCGCGTTTCTTAACGCTTCCCGCTGAGCAATCTACAAGGGTACGTAGATCTAATCTCCACTTGTAGATGGACATCATCATGATAGGTCTTCGTGTGCGTAGGAAATTTTTTGTTTCCCATGCAACGTTCCCCAACATATCATGCATATGATAGTATGATACTACATCTGTAATGTATAATATCATGTGCTAGTATCATAGAACAATTCACTTATTATCATGCATGCCACATAATAGCACGATATTTCATATGATACTCAAACCTCTCTTTCTTCGTTTAATTTCATGCCACCTCATGAAATATGCCTAGTTGACATGCATGATACTACTTATGATACCACCATTACGACCAGCCTTAATGATATGCTACTAAGTGTCATGTATGTCAATAAATGAGGTCATCTATGATACTCCCTCCGTCTCGGTTTATAAGTCATTTTAGGTTGTGCACCGTGACCAAGACGGAGTGGAATACGAGAGAAATTAATGTTAATTTGCTAATTAATTCCATTACATGCAATGAATTGACCACTGCATGATGTGCTAGTTAGTCTCAAGTCATTAAAAACATACACGTCCCACGTCTCTTATTGGTTGATTTTTGTATCCATGTCAAAAACAAGAAGCTAGGTAAAAGTTAATGCACCATGCCTAAGAGCATCTCCAACACCCGCCCAACGCGCGGCGCGCTAAAAATCAGTTTGCGGCGCGCGCTTCCCATGTTTTGTTGCGACAGACAGCGCTGGTTCCAGCGACCGCTGTAAAATGTAGCGCGCGTGCGTAGCTCCAGTAGACGCGCTCAAATGCAGCGCGCGTCATCGCTCAAACAACATATGCGCTCAAAACACAAGCAAAAAAGATCAAATACAAACGAAATAAATCAACATAAATAGTTCAATTTCGTTACAACTCAAACAAAAAACACCTTGTGGGCGCCGAGCGACAGTGGGCGACCGGGTGCCGTTCGTCGGACGACTGCCGCACGTGAGGGGCGGTGATGACTAGAGAGAGACGGGGGAAGCAGCGGCGCGCGCGGGGGATAGGCCGGGGAAGCGTCGGAACTGTCGCCCAAAGAAATGGAGTGGCGCGGGCGGCGGCGGCGCCGCGGCTGGATCGGGTAGCTGGAGTTGCGAGCGGGCGCTCGAATATGCCGCGCGCGGGAGCGGGCGCAACAAATAAACGACGCATGATGGCGTTTTCGTCCGCGCGCTGAACTGGTTATGCCGCACATGCAGTTTTTCCGCCTCCAGTGAAGCGCCGGAAGCGGTAGCGCGCGCAAAAAGGACTAATTTTTCAGCACAACACTTGTTTAGCGCGTCTGTTGTAGATGTTGTGTTTTGGATTATTCGATTTTCGTAAAATGATTTATTAACCGAGACGAAGAAAGTACTAATTTATAATGCTATGCATTATAAAAATAGTATCATATGCATGTTAGTGATATATGATCCTATCTACTATGCCCAGGCTTAAGAGACGTGAGATGTGAAACGAAGGTACAAACTCTAAAATAGATCATTATAGGCGCAGGCTCCACCTTAACAGCGAAGATTAGAATGCGAATCATCTGCCAGCTCAATCATCATCAGCTTCTAAAGAAAAAGGCTCGCGTCACCGGTATCAGTATGCGGGGCTCGCCAAGCAAGCAAGCGACAGTTCCAACTGACATAACTGTCCCACCCGTGGTGGACGGGGATCCGGTAGTCAACTCAACGTGCGGACCAACGACCTGCTGCTGGCTGTGACCTTTATTGGTGGACATGGCAAGGGTATTTTAGTAATTTGGTGCGTTCCCTTGCTGGCCCGTGGAAAGGCAAGAACATTCCCGTGCAGCTCGGACCGGGTCGTCGATGCGTTCCGCTGCACCATGGGGCCCCGCGTGCGTTGCTCGTTCGTTCATCGAGCTCCGGTGTCCACCAAGCATGAGTTCTCTTCCTTGATATGTGTGTGAGCAGAGTATGGCATGGACAGCAACGAGATTGTCATCCCGTCGCTTCCCTGCTTTGCAAAGCAAGGAAATCCAACGACAATACAACCATGCTCAAAACATGTAGGCAAAATTGATAAAAATGATCCCTGGGAAAAAGAACTCACGGAGTGACCTCTCGGGGAAAATATGTCACCCGGCTGACCCTTTTGTATGACGCCCGACACCTAGGCGCCACACTACACTGTGTGACGCCTAGCCCTTCGGCGCCACACCCCCGACCACCTGGCAGGGAGGGCCCACCCCCCAGGACGTGTGACACCTAAGCCTCAGGCGTCACACATTGTAATGTGTGGCGTCGAACGTTTAGGCGTCACACATTGACTTAACTGCCCACGGGCCAGCCCCCTCACCACTCCCTCCCCAACCCCTCCTCATTCCCCTCCCTCATCCCCCTCTCCCAGCCACTCGCCTCTCCCTCAAATCCTTCTTTAAATCACCAAATCTGAAGGTTTGGACCGGGCATTTGTTGTCCAATCACTCCCCTAAGGTAATCCCCACATCTCCCCTCATTTTCATCCAAAGAAAAATATTTTGTGGTCTTTTTTTTTGCAAATTTGAGGAAACCCTAGTTTTTCATGAAATGTGGGATGTATATGATATTGTTGTATTTGTTTGTATGTTAGGATAAGGGGTATGATGGGGTTAGGATTAGGGTTGTTTGGATCTTTGCATTATGGTTGTTTTAGGGTTAGGCTAGGGTTAGGCTATGGTTAGGCTAGGGTTAGAGATGTTTGGTTGTGTTAGGCTTATGATGGGGTTAGGGTTATTTGGAAGTTAGGTTAGGGTTATTGTAATTGTATGATTGCTTATAAAAAAGGTTCTATGCTTTGTTGTTTAGGTATGGGAAGAACATGTGTTTATGTTCATCATGTGGACAAGGATGCCTTTTTAAAAGGCAATATTGATCCGGACCCGGATGAGCTTGACATGGTGTTCGATTTGTGTCCTAGCTATGGTGAATTGTTGGAATAAGTCCGAAAGGATTTTAATTGGTTGGACCCTAGTGATGTAGTTGAGTTTGATGGTAGGCATAATGTGGGATTCGGAATGCACATTCGTTGGAAGACCATGCGTGTCAACTCCGAGCAATGTTGGCTTACATACAAGGATACGGTGGCCGAATCACTAGACAAGGCTCTAGAGTTATTTGCCATAAAAACAAATGTTCCTAACTTGTTGGATTTGAACCGGGTTGCCTCTTCGATTGTTGAAGCTATTCCTGCACCCATCAACGAAGAGGCCAACATTGAACCTATTTGTTGTGTCGATGAGGCCAACGAAGAGGTCAACATTGAACATGAACCATTGGTAGAGGCTAATGATGAGCACGATGATGATGAGAATGATGGTAATGTTCTTCATGACAACAATCTTGGTGATTTGGACAAATATAATTTGCAAGAGACAATGGACCATTCTATTCCGTACTCACGTGGCTATGCCTCTGAGTCTGACGATGAGGGTCCCGATGAAGAAGTTGATGAGGAAGGGTTCACGGCAAAGGAGGCTGAAGCTTTCACGAAGGTATTAAAGCGTGATCACCGGACACCATTGTTCGAGGATCTTAGCCTTGCGGATGAAGCCGTGGTTGACGGAGGCGAAGGCATATTGTTTGGAGTTAGGCCACCTTCTCATCGGGACACACATGGGAAGAATATTATTTTGTCGGGGTCAAAGTTTGAAACATTATTTGAACTGAAGATGTGGTTGGATGAATATTCTGTTACGCATTATAGGCCACACAAAGTTGTTCATTCAAACATGAAGCTGCGTTACACGGTTGCATGTGAGGATAGAGGGTGTCCTTGGATTGTCCGTGCAAGACCATGGAAAGGAGGGCTTAGGCGCCACACATGTGAAATAGAGTAACAGAAAGTCCACACCTGAGATGCCAGTAGGTTTTCACATGTGTGGCGCCTAAGGCTTAGGCGCCACACAGGTGCAACGCCCAAGGCTTAGGCGCCACACAATTGAAAACCTACTGGCATCCCAAATGTCGACTTTCTGTTACTTTGTTTCACATGTGTGGCGCCTAAGCCTTAGGCGCCACACATGTGAAACAAAGTAATGCTCATCCTTGATCCTTATCCTTATCTTAGTCTTCTCAAGTGCTGATACTCTGTTTCATCAAGACTATCTTGGTCTTAGTTTCACTTTGTTCTCATTTCATCAAGGCTATGTTCATGAGGATATGTCTTGCATTCTGTTACTCTGTTTCATCAAGACTATGTTTCTCATTTCATCAAGACTCTGTTGATCCTTATCCTTATCTTAGTCTTCTCAAGTGTTGATACAACTTGCTGAAATTAAGATACAACTTGGTGAAATTAAGATACAACTTGCTGATACAACTTGCTGAAATGAAGATACAACTTGCTGAAATTAAGATACAACTTGCTCATACAACTTCATGAAATCTACTGAGTCCAACGTGGATATTTTCCTTTTCCATCACTGGCTTCTTCTGCTGCCTTGGCCGCACGAGCTCTTTCTCTCTTTATCTCCCTCTCAGCTTCACGGGCTTGTTCCCGCTGTCTGTAAACCTCCTCCAGCCGTAGTTTCTCTTCATGGTTTTTCCTTATCATCTCATCAAGAAAAGCCCTCTGCTCCACACAGTACTCTTCCCACTCTTTCTTCTGCGCTGCTTTCTCCTCTGCTTCAGCCTTCTCGCGGTGCTCTTCCAAGTCCCAGCTAGCCCATGCACGGCGACCTCTTTCACGAATCTCGGTCACCGCTCAGTCCGGCATTTCCGTGTCAATCCAACGATAGTACATGCAGAGAGGAGGAGGAGACTACCAGATGGATCAGATTCAAGTAAACAATAATATCAAGTAAACAATAATCTGGATGACTTGAGCATACCGGAGGCCTGATGTACGCAGAAATTGATTCGGGTGGATCGGATTCATAATTGGCGTACATGAAAAACTTCATGCCCAACCAATCTGAAAAATCCTCCACCTCCTTAACCTTGCAGAGATCACCGCACCAACATCGAACTGCTTCCACCCCCCGAGGCAAACTCGCACTCTTCATTTTCTTAGGCCTGATGCTTTGATCCGAGCAAGGCAAACTCATATTGACTAAAGCAGTGGTAGTGTTCTCAAGTGAGGCTGGATGACGGAGGAAGGCAGTCCAATGCCTCCTTTTATAGACCGGAAAGGAAACGTCGAAAATTTGGCGGGAACGGAGGAGGGAAAGGTGGCGGGAAAGAAGACGTGGAAATATTGGCGGGAACAGAGGAGGGAAAGGTGGCGGGAAAGAAGACGTGGAAATTTTGGCGGGAACGGAGGAGGGGAAGGTGACGGGAAAGAAGACGTCGAAATTTTGGCGGAAACGGAGGAGGGAAAGGTGGCGGGAAAGAAGACGTGGAAATTTTGGCGGGAACGGAGGAGGGAAAGGTGGCGGGAAATAGTGTGCTTTGAGATGGTAGCAGGTTTTCACATGTGTGGCGCCTAAGACTTGGGCGTTGCACATGTGTGGCGCCTAAGGCTTAGGCGCCACACATGTGAAAACCTGCTGCAAGCTGAATTTTGACAGGTATGCAACATTTTGACAGCACATATTTTGACAGAAATTTAGAACATATGACAGCAACACAAACAACCGAAGTTCACATTTATATTTGAATCTAACACCAACAACACAAGTGCAAATCATTGTTCACAAGTGCAACATCAACACCAACAACACAAGTTCACAACTCCTAATGGTTCACAAGTGCAACATCAACACCAACAACAAAAGTAAAATGGTCTGCAAATGATTGAAAACTCCAAATGGCTCCGGTTCACATCTTGGGGCCTCATCCCCTCTTAGAAACTAGCTTCTTTCTTCTCGCAACCACAAATTTCTCCGGGTCATCCGACTCATCGTCATCGTCATCCTCATCCTCATCGTCCATGCTTCTCATCCTTGATAAACGAGAGCCCCCGGCGACCGGGTTCTTTCCTTTCGCATAATCATCCGGTGAGTACCGCCTAAATTCCTTCCTAGGCTTCAACATGTAAGCGGAGCGTTGGAAAGCCTTCAACGTCATCCCGTCCACAACCTAATACATATGAAAGTTCAAAGTTCAAAGTTGAAGGTTCAAAGTTGAAGGTTGAAAGTGCACAATGTTTTATGGCTATGTCATACCTCAGGAGTGTCAACATCATCCTCTACAGTATTTCTTTGGGTATTAGTTGCCGAGGTAATGTCACCATCGTCCATACGAGCGCCCGAAGAAGCTGAATGGTCTAGAGTATTTCTTTCGGATGAACCAGATCTCGAAGGTGAAACATATTCAGGGTCACGGCAACCTAAAATGTTGGATAGGCGTCGTAACTTCTTGCCCTGTTCCTGTTAGATTCAAATATAAATGACATATATAAGGTACCGTATGTTGCATTCGTGGGCAAAATAATAATAATGACACAACACCTTTATGAAAAGACGAAGTGCAGATTCTCCCTTTTTTTCCTCCAGGTGTTTTATCTAGAATATCTTTGGACTCATCAGCTTGTTTCTTGACCTCTTTGCGCTATGATCACAAGACAATGACATGCAAGTGAATAGGTGTACTACCATTAATACTTAACATAGGTGAGCACACTTACCACAAAGTTCAGGACAGGGGCGAAGGAAGTTTGGTACCCTTCGCGAATTAACTTGTTGTAACCGCCTTGGGCAAGTGCATCGTACTCAGTGGGTTCTTCCAATATGTCCTCCTCGTAAGCCGGTGGACAAATCTCGACACGAGTACTCTCCTGAAACCATCTTAGGTAGTTGTTGAACGCAAGCGGACAATGCTGGCGGTACTGGGTTCGTCGTATGCTCGAAGGTGCCTGCACACTTTGCTCGAACATAATGACATAGCTCTTATGATGCTTATGCCAACCCTTGATCTTTCGCTGCCTCCTCCTATCTAACCTACTTTTAACAAAACCCATCAGTAGCTCGCTCAACACTAAGAACAAAACTAATTAGTACTTCTTTTTTGTTACCTGTGAAGCTGTGTGTCCGTATCCACCCACTCCGGCGGGTGTGGCTGAAAGAACCCAAATTGATGCATCACACGATGCGGGAGATGAAACTCAACCGCCCAATTGCATATAAGGGGACAACGCATTAGCCAAAGATGTTTTTCCTGCACGCATAGTGGATTGAGCTCGAACGTGTGTGCATCACCAAAGTTTGGCCCGGCACCATATGCTGCCATTCCACCTACAACACAACATAAAAGGCACAGTTCATTTTACTCACAACATAAAAGCTGGAAGTCAACTCTGAAACCATCTTACCTGCTCGGGGGTAAGCGAATCCATCTCGTTGGTGTATTGCTTGTACAATAGGTTCACTTCGCTTGCCACCTCTGATACCAAGTCCCACTTGTAAGCCCATGTAGGTTGCCGTACAGGGTTGTCGTGGTCATCCCAGGTATTCCACTGTGAGCTTTTAGGGCGTCCAACAGGTAGGCGTTCCCAGCTCCATACCGAAAGTAGGAGCATACAACCACCAACTCCACCGTCCTTTGTGGTCCTGCGACAAGCATCGTCCAACTAGAAGTAACAACAAACATGCATCAGTTTAGCAGAAAAAGATAACATAGAGTACTTAATACTAACAATTTATTACTTGCCGATACAAGTAAGCCAATGCGGCCGAGCCTCAGCTGAACTGTTGTCGAAAACAGTCAACTCCTTCAGCCACATCCATGGAGCATTCTTGCCAGTGCCGTCAGCAAAGATAGTCCTAGAGATGACGTACCACATGTACACGCGAGCATACCTCTGGATCACCTCGTCATCTGCGTCCTCGGGACAATGAGCAAAGTTCGCGGCAATCCAAGTGAAAGGAGCGCCGACCGGGACTCTATCTTTCTTCCCTCCATCTTCTACCTCCGGCTCCTGCGGCGACATACCAATAAGAGCCTCCATTTGTTGCCGCCATCCCTCGGAATCAGTGCTCATACAAAGAGGCTTCCCCTCGATCGGAAGTGCGGTGATCATGGAAACATCTTGAAGAGTAACCGTCATCTCTCCGGTTCGGAGGTGAAAACTATGTGTCTCCGGCCTCCAACGATGAATAAGTGTTGTGACTGCCGCAACGTTCAGATTGGGCGTTGACCGACTCACAAGCTGCACGAATGGAAGGAGTCCTCTCATCTCGATGTATGGGGTGTATCGCTCATCGTACTGCATTACAGACGATGCCCCATGAGACCGGATCTTCAAGGGCGTAAGCTCCTGCAAACAGATAGGAGAAGAAGATATCAAGTGCTTATTACATTTTCAAAAAATTACTCATCTACTAATCATTTCTACTTACCATTTTCTTCTCCGACATGAAATAGGCCCGGTGTTCAATGTCATAAACATTATTCAGAAGCCACACCATCCTACAAATCACAAAAAATACTCATATTCAAAAAATTACTCATCTACATATCCTAACTACTCAAATCCTAAGAACTCATATGAACTACTACTACTCATATACTCATATACTAACTACTAATATGAACTACTACTACTCATATACTCATATACTAACTACTAATATGAACTACTACTACTCATATACTCATATACTAACTACTAATACTAACTATTAATACTAACTACTAATATGAACTACTACTACTCATATACTAACTACTAATATAATAACTCCTAATACTCATATACTAACTACTAATATACTAACTACTCAAATCCTAAGAACTCATATCCTAACTAGTCAAACTCTAAGAACCTACTCAAATCAATCTACTCAACAAAAACCTATTCCACTTGGATAGAAGGATGGGAAACGGAAGGAGATGGGGGAGGAGATTACCTTGGGGGATCAATCCAAGGAAGAAATCAGCAGATCTGAAGGAGATGGCGGAGGGGATTAGGGATTCGAAGAGAGCCAGCCGCCGCCGTTGCTGTTTCTGTTTGAATGAGGGAGGGGAATGGGGAGGGGGTGGGGAGGGGGCTGGCCCGTGGACAGTTAAGTCAATGTATGGCACCTAAGCGTTCGGCGCCACACATTACAATGTGTGACGCCTGAGGCTTAGGCGTCACACGTCCTGGGGGGTGGGCCCTCCCTGCCAGGTGGTTGGGGGGTGTGGCGCCGAAGGTCTAGGCGTCACACAGTGTAGTGTGGCGCCTAGGTATCGAGCGTCACACAAAAGGGTCAGCCGGATGACATATTTTCTCCGAGGGGTCACTACGTGAGTTCTTTTTCCTAGGGATCATTTTTATCAATTTTGCCAAACATGTACGAGTAGTGCACTAGTATAGCTATAAAAAGCGATGCTAAAAAGGAAGAAACGATGCTAACCGTTAGCAGCAATACCAGAACCGGAAGGACTTTATGGTAAAACAACCCAGCGAGAACGTGAAGAAAACATTCCAGGCACAAAAGAAGGAATTCCCCCAGCCTATAAATAAATACTCCCACAAGCATTTCATGATCAGCGCACTCCTGCCATCACAGCCTCCCAAAAAACAAGCTCATATTTATTTACTCCATTAATTTAATACATCTCCATTTTAAGTAGGGAACCCCCTAATCTCACGCCTTGATATAAAATTCCACCGCTCTCCTCCCACCCTCCTCGCATTGCCACATTCCCCATTCCCATTCTCATTCCCTGCCCCGCTCCGTCTCCGCGACAGATGCGCCGGGCCCCGCACCCGCTAGCCCGCTGAGCCCGCCCGCCCGCCCGCGCGCGCGAGATCCGCCTCCGGCCGGCGACCTCGCCGGAGGCCATGCCGGTGACGGACTACCAGGGGGCCTCCTCCTCCCCGTCGCCCTTCTCTTTCGGCTCGCTCCTCTCGCTCCGCCGCGACCACACGGCCATGCCGTCGGGCGAGGAGGCCGACCTCGAGCTCTTCCAGCGCCACCTGGCCGCCAACCTCGGGGACCTGCTGCCCGCGGAGGGGGCCGAGGGAGCGCCGCCGCCGGAGGAGATCCTCTCCGTCGCCTGGATCCGCCGCCTCCTCGAGGCCTTCATCCTCTGCCAGGAGGAGTTCCGGGTCGTGCTGGCGCAGGCGCGCCGCCGCGGGGCGCTGCCGGCCGCGGCCGAGAGGCTCGTCGCCGAGTTCCACGAGAGGGCCGTCAAGGCGCTCGACGTCTGCAACGCCGCGCGCGACGGCGTCGACCAGGTGCGCCGCTTCGAGCGCCTCGCCGACATCGCCGCCTCCGTTCTGCTCGCTCCCGGGGAGATCCACGAGGGCCAACTCCGCCGCGCCCGCAAGGCCGTCTCCGACCTCTCCGTCCTGCTCGTCGACGACACCACCGCCGCCGCCAGCGGGGGCGTCGCCTCCTTCCTCGCTTCCCACCGCAACCGCTCCTTCGGCCGCGCCCGCGCGTCCCCGTCGCGCGCCTCGGTCGTCGGCTCCTCCGCCACCGCCTCCGCCTCCCATTTCCGCTCCCTCTCGTGGAGCGTGTCCCGCGCGTGGTCGGCGTCGCGCCAGCTGCAGGCCATAGGGGCCGGGCTGACCGCGCCGCGAGCGCACGAGGGAGGGCTCGTGGCGCCGGTCTACGCCATGGGCTGCATACTCCACTTCACGGCGTGGGCGCTCGTCGCCGCCGTCCCGTGCCCGGACCGGTCCAGCGCGCTCCTGGCGCACCACCTGCCCGTGGCGCCAGCGCGCGCTGCATTCCCCTGGGCGGCACCTCTCCTCACCCTGCAAGAACGCCTAGCCGAGGAGGGGAAGCGCAAGGAGAGGCGCTCTTCCTGCGGCCTGCTCAAGGAAATCCAGGTGCTTGAGAAGGCCATACAGAAGCTCGCCGACGCCATTGACGCGGCCCCTATCCCGCTCTTCGGAGACAGGGAGGTGGACGTGCGGGAGGCTGCAGCGGAACTCTCCGCCGTGTGCGCGGCCATGAGGGATGGGCTGGAGCCACTGGAGAAGCAGGTGCGAGAGGTATTCCACCGCATCGTGCGCAGCCGCGTGGAGGGCCTCGATTCCTCCATGCACAATGCTGATTGATTCATCCCATCAACTCAAGCCTTGCCTTTGATCGGGCAATTTGGTGGGCGTAGGTAGCTTTCTTCTTCTTGGTTTGCTTGTTTCGTATTCCAAATCGTATTTTTAAGTGCAAATACGTACGTGCCTTCGTCTTCATGTAAAGGAAGGGGATTAGAAAGGGGCCACCATGATGTTAAAGACGGCTGCTTGTTTCTCCCATGTTATTTTTGTTTTCTACCATGCCTTTTGGTATATATGTTGCCAAATTTTTGGTTAGTTGTGTGCGTCCACGCCTAATTTGTGCTTCAGTTTATGTTCCATAGCACGTAGGTCACTTTTGATCTCTCTCATTGTGACCAAAAATGCCTTGTTCTGTAATTATACCTGCACATCGTGTGTGTTCCTGCCGGAACTGAAACATTTTTACTGCGTTCCAAAGTGCCAAACAGGACCTGTGATGACGCTGGCATTGTAAGGCGAAGTGATGAATATACATGTTGAGCTGTTCTAGACCGTCTGAAAATACTTGATCATATGAAATGGATATATGAATGGATGTATCTAGATGTATTTTAGTTGTAGATACATTCATTTGTGCGATAGGTATTTTCATTTGTGCGATAGGTATTTTCGGACGGAGGAAGTAGTAGTATTGTAGGAGTAGGATGCATTTGGTTGCTTACATACACCGCCAACCAAGCCGGCGCGGTAAGAGAATGGTCCGTTTGGCTGTTACTTCCATAGTTTGGCTTGCATAGCACGCAACTTAAATCACCTTCGGGTCAGGCCCGGCCCGTTCAGAACGATCGAATAGGCAACCATCACAGACATGAGTTTGACAATGGCGATAAGCCCTCTGTTTCACCTCCTCGCTCTCGATTTTCTGCTTTCGCTTTGCATATTAGATTTGATTCGTGTGTTAGGGATATGATTGATCGTGGGGGTTCTATAGGGTTGGTCAGCATATTTGGATTTGGAGTTCAACCGGGATTGAGTACAAGGGGATTCGGAATGAAGGTAAATCAATCTTACACATTACACCTACTCCCTCCGTTTCTAAAATATAAGTCTTTTAAGATATTTCACTAGGGGTCTACATACGAAGCAAAATAAATGAATCTACACTCTAAAGTATGTCTATATACATCCGTATGATGTTCATTAATGAAACCTCTTTAAAGACTTATATTTAGGAACGGAGGGAGTACATCCTAGCCGTGGCAATCCTGCCTGGAGGCGCTGCATGCACCATCTCCTCATCCTTGTCGTCGTCTAGAACGGGCAAAATCGACAAAATTGACCCCTAAACGAAACAAATTCACAAACTAGACTATGTTCAAAATAAATTAACTCAGCTGACCCTTTTGTGTGGTGCCCGACAGTCGGACGTCACACTACACTATGTAACGCCTAGCATATGAGCGATACACTTCTGGCTAACGTGGCACCTAGGGCCACACTCCTGGTTGTGTGTCGTCTAAGGGTGCGTTTGGTTGCAGGGACATGCTATAGGGTGGTTGAGGGCATCCCCAACCACCTAGTTAGGGATAGCCATTTTTTTGTTTGGTTGAAAGGGTGGTGTTATCCCATGTTTTGTTTGGTTTGAGGGATATAAATGAAGGATAAGGGTGCGACCTCGGCAGTGCGAAGGAAGGAGAAGACCGGCTGGTGACAGAGGAAGAGGAGGGGCCGCGGCATGGAGGAAGGATAGGAGCAACCGACGATGCGGAGGTAGGAGAAGAGCGGCTGGCGGCGTGGAGGTAGGAGAGGAGCGTCCGGCGGCGCGGAGCAAGGAGAGGAGCGACCGACGGTGCGGAGGAAGGAGAGGAGCGGCCGACGGCGCGGAGGAAGCAGAGGAGCGGCCGGCTACGCGGAGGGCGGAGAGGAGCGGCCGGCGGCGCGGAAGGAGAGGAGCGACCGACAGCGTGGAGGAAGGAGAGGAGCGGCCGACAGCGTGGAGGGCGGAGAGGAGCGGCCGACGACGCGGAGGAATGAGAGGAGCGGCTGGCGGCGCGGAGGAAGGAGAGGAGCGGCCGGCGGCACGGAGGAAGGAGAGGAGCGGCCGGCGGCACGGAGGAAGGAGAGGAGCGGCCGGCGGCACGGAGGAAGGAGAGGAGCGGCAGCCAGTGAACACAGCGCGCGGGGTGGATGCCGCGACACCCCCGTTTTGGGCGGTTGACCCCATCCCTGTTTTGAGGGAATATTCTTGGCATCTGGTTGCCCCTGTCCTCCCTCGCCTCGGATCCAAACAGGTGGCATCCCTCGCATAGAAGGGATATCCCTGTCCCTCGGAGGATATCACTTCAACCAAACGCACCCTAAGAGTAAGGAGCCACACTATATTGTGTGGCGCCTAACAGTAAGGAGTCACACTATCTTATATTAAAACTGATGTAACTTTTAATCCCTACATCCGATGAAAACGTGCCTTATATGAATATTGTGTAATTTTTTGTGTTCTACGCAATGGTGACATTTTCAGCTATATTAGGATAATTTTTTTTAATGAAAAATATGTTATAAAAATACATCATAATATAACTAACCATATTTTTAAGACTTAAATTTGGCATGATGATAGCCGTTGACCTATAACTCTTATGTATTTGAATCCTACATGAGTTTTGCACTACATAATGTGTACGTTCAGTCATGCCTATGCTTTCCATATTAGTCATCTTTAACATGTTCATGTCTTGCATCTAAGTGACTAACATGATATAAATGAAATTCCATTACAGAAAGCTACATTTTATGAGATCCATGATAAATCTAGTGAAGGAAGACCCAATATGTCTTGAGCAAGAAGAATTATGGAGCCCATCAATGCATCACATGCAGCATGTCTTGTGTTCTTGTTTGTCCCCTTGCATATTGCAATATATAGGATAACACGTACCTTGCAAAATTCAAGGTTTTACTTGGAGAAGCCTTTTTTGAATTTTGGTTTTAACTCGGAGAAGATAACACGCACCTTGGTTTTTCTTCAACCAAGGTACGTGTAAAAACCAAGATACGTGTTATCTTCTCCGAGTTAAATTTTTTACTCGGAGAAGCCTTTTTTGAATTTTGCAAGGTACGTGTTATCCTATATATTGCAATATGCAAGGGGACAAACAAGAACACAAGACATGCTGCATGTGATGGATTGATGGGCTCCGTGATTCTTCTTGCTCAAGACATACTGGGTCTTCCTTCATTAGATTTATCATAGATCTCATAAAATGTAGCTTTCTGTAATGAAATTTCATTTATATCATGTTAGTCACTTAGATGCAAGACATGAACATGCTAAAGATGACTAACATAGAAAGCATAGGCATGACTGGACGTACACATTATGTAGTGCAAAACTCATGTAGGATTCAAATACATAAGAGTAATAGGTCAATGGCTATCATCCTGCCAAATTTAAGTCTTAAAAATATGGTTAGTTATATTATGATGTATTTTATAACATATTTTTCATTAAAAATTTATCCTAATATAGCTGAAAATGTCACCATTGCATAGAACACAAAAAATTACACAATATTCATATAAGACACGTTTTCATCGGATGTAGGGATTAAAAGTTACATCAGTTTTAATATAAGATAGTGTGACTCCTTACAGTCTGGCGCCACACAATGTAGTGTAGCTCCTTACTCTTAGGCGCCACACAACCAGGAATGTGGCCCCGAGTGCCACGTTGGCCAGAAGTGTAACACCCATATGGTCGGCGTTACATAGTGTAGTGTGACGCCCGACTGTCGGGCGCCACACAAAAGGGTCAACTGAGTGAATTTATTTTGAACGTAGTCTAGTTTGTGAATTTGTTTCGTTTATGGGTCAATTTTGTCGATTTTGCCTCCAGAACGGGCATAGTACCACGACGATGACGGTCGGCACCAAGGCGTCAACCGACTGGTCTTGACGAGCCATGTACTGCATGTACTTGGCACATCTAGTTCTCTGACTAACATTGCCAGACTTGGCCTGGTCCATTGCCCAACGCAGCATGTCCACTCACATAGCGCCTTTGATTGAGTTAGTTTTCAACTCGTCCTTAGTCGCCTTCAACACCACAACATGTGCCTCTTTAACGCATCTTCAATAGATAGTTCAAATTTTGGCGGTCCAAAACCGAAAATGTAAAATTTGGACCGTCAAAAAATGCATTTTGAAGGTCCGAAAAAAGCTCAACTTCAACAGATGGTCCAAATTGATGGTCCAAAAGAGCAACTTCAATAGATGGTCCAAACCAAAGATGTAAAAATCTGAAAACGGCCGCGCGTTTGTTGTCAGCCACTGTTCAACCACGGTTTTGCATTGAACTAGCATGAAAAAATTGAAAATAACGTACATCATCATCATAGTTTCAATCAAAAGTGCATCACCGTCATAGTATCAAATCCCTCTACCAAAAAAGCATCGTCTCAATCAAAGTTTTTCGTCCTAGAAATTGAAATGCACATGAATATTACTCATGCGGGTCATAAGCACCACCGGCCTTGTGAACCGTGGTACGATTATCATCTTCAATACCTTATTTGTCGACGTTCTCAACAAGCAGTGAACTCTCGTTGCCGTGAGCACCACCGGAAGCATCTTCATTGCGTCCCATACCGGTCATGTTGCCGACGAAGCCAACTCCAACGCCACTCATGTTGCTGCCATAGCCACCTCCCAAGCCACCCATCTTGTTGCTGCCAAAGCCACCTCCCATGCCGCCAAAGCCACCTCCCATGCCGCTAAAGTCACCTTTGCGACATTTCGTCGAACATGTTGGAGGCGGTGGCCGTCGGCGTGGCCACATCATCCTCCACGACCGGCAGTGGCAGCGGGGAGGTTGAGAAATGGATGTAGGGCTGCTGGAGGAGGCCGCCGACCGCATCGGCCGCGATTCGTCACCCCGAGCCGCCGTGGCCGCCTTGGAGAGCTTCACCGGCTGCGTAGAACTGTCGGTCGGGTTGTGGCTGCGGTTAGCTACCCGTTTTCTGCCGTCTCGTCCCTTCGTCGGCTTTGTCGCCGGCGCAGTGGCCACCGGCCGGGGTGGCGCTAATCCGGGCCGATGGGCGAGGGGCGGCGGCATGGCAGCGGTTGCGGGCGAGATGGCAGCGGCGGCAGCCACGTGGGTCAGCCCACCGGCTGCGGCAGCGGCGGAGAAGGCTGCGGGGTTGTCACCTTCGTCCATGGCGGCGCCTGACGGTGGGGGGCGGCCGCGGGCGGGCAGGAAGCGGGCGGGCAGATGCGGGCGGGCGGGTGGGAAGGGAAATGAAGTGGCGGTTGGGCGTTCGTGGGCGGCAGCTGGTTTCGGACCAGATGCACCTCGTGATGTAAATTTGCACCGTGAGGTGTTGCGTTTTACATCACGAGGAGGCTGCGGTCCAATTTTTTTTACATATGGACCGTCTGCTGGGGAAGCGTTTTTGCCTCAGACGGTCCAAAAGTTAGGTATTCTTACATTTGGACCATCTATTGGAGATGGTCTTATGCATGTACTCGATGCTTGTGAAGTTAGAGCACACTTCCATGGTGTTTTTGAACTTGCTGCGGTCACCGAGCCGACAACCAAGGAAGAAAGAGCTCCATCCAATGCCTGGGTTGGGGATGGGGTTCATCACGATGGAGAGGTCATGAGACAGATATGTGGAAATCGAAGTGGCAGTGAGAGGCAAAGATGATTTTTTAAAGCATCAACTTTATTAATTAGAAATATATGTTGCATCATCAATAAGAAAAGCTACAATATCATTCATAGGCTCCTCAAACCAATCCGTTCTGACGGAAAATTTCGCTAGCCTAGCAAGTTCATGAGCCACAAAAATTGCTTCCTTACTACACGAGTATTTAACCAAAAACTAACACAATTCACGCAAACGTGTCCAGAAACTACCACAATACGATTTTGTTCGAAAAACTACCACAGTCAGCCTAATAAGTGGCAAAAAACTACCAAAAAATTTAACTCTTCATTTTAGGTGTTCTAACAGATTTCGTGGCAAGCCGGGCCCACATGTCAGGTTGAACATTGAGAGGAAGCCAATGACGGAGGCTAGCGAGCCAGCTCGAGCGGAGGCCAGTGTACGGCGCGGCGGCGCGCCCTGCCTGCTCGCCGGCGCGACGGACTGCCTGCTTAAAGGTGCTGAGCCACAGCCGCGTCCGATTCTTGGGGAGGCGGATCTCTGCCACCCACTTGCCCCACTGGCGCTGCCACACGCCGCGGTACAGCTTCCCGGCGGCCGAAGCTGACGGCGCCCCGACCTGCTTCATGGGTTGTTCCCATGGGCCGAGGAACGGCGCCGAGATGCCCCTCTGGTGCTGCTGTTGCTGCTGCTGGAGGAAGAGCTGCGCCTGGATCTGATGGATCTGTTCTGGGCCCAGGTTGGCCAGCCCCACCGTGTCACGTACCGACGGGTACGTGGCCGCCGACGAGGTGTTGTACTGCGAGGTCGGCGCCAGAGGCGGGAGCTGCAAGAAGGGCGAGGTGGCGGTGACGGCGGCGGGAGCAAACAAAGCTTGAAGCGTGGTGTAACTGTAAGAAGAGCAAGGAGGGAGGTAGCAGGATTCTTTAGTCTGCGTAGAGTAGATGTTCTAATACGAAAATGGCAATGAGGTGGAGGTGGAAGAAGAGGTCTGATGTGTGGGTCCTATCTGTAATAACGGTCAAAGTTAACGGTTAACCTGACTTGTGGGCCCAGCATGTCAGAAAGGCGTTTAGAAGAGGTTAATGGAGCAGTTTTCACACTTGGTAGTTTTTTTGCCACTAATTAGGTTGAATGTGGTAGTTTTTCGCACAAAATCGTATTGTGGTTGTTCCTGGGCACATTTGCGTGAATTGTGATAGTTTTTGGTTAAATACTCTCACTACACTGTTTGAATCTAATAAGAGGAAAATCACAAGCCATAAAATAGCAATCATTGAGCACTTCATCCTTTGCCCATCATTGTTCATTGTGCCAATTACTTCCATATTGTCATTAACAAGACGATTGCAATCCGCTTTCTGTGCAAGGAATAAGCCAAACTTTAGGGCCAAAGTTTTTATTGGTAATACATCAACACACCAATCAATCCTCCAGTTTCCACCACTGATGACCTTGCCTTTATCATTTCTTTGGACCGCCCCATTGTATCCCCAAAGCGGATCATGATCAAAAGAGGCATCGACATTCAGCTTCACAAAATCCATAGGAGCTATGCTCCATCCCCCTATTTTACTAGTTGCCTTAGGGGAGTAGGCATTAACGTAGTTTATCGTTATGGCACGAGGTGTTGGAAATATGCCCTAGAGGCAATGATAAAATAGTTATTATTATACTTCCTGTTTCAAGATAAACGTTTATTATCCATGCTATAATTGTATTGAATGAAAGCATAGATACATGTGTGGATATATAGACAAAACAATGTCCCTACTAAGCCTCTAGTTGAATGAAAGCATAGATAAACACAAGGATTGTTAAGGTTTTCTAACCATATGCAAGTGTTGTCACTTGATAACTAGATCACATCATTAGGAGAATAAGGTGATGGACAAGACCCAAACTATGAATGTAGAATGTGATCGTGTCATTTTGTTGCTATTGTTTTCTGTGTGTCAAGTATTCATTCCTATGACCATGAGATCATGTAACTCACTGACACCGGAGGAATATCTTGTGTGTATCAAACGTCACAACGTTACCGGGTAACTATAAAGATGCTCTACAGGTATCTCCGAAGGTGTCCGTTGAGTTAGCATGGGTCAAGACTGGGATTTGTCACTCCGTGTGACGGAGAGGTATCTCAGGGCCCACTCAGTAATACAACATCACATATAAGCCTTGCAAGCAATGTGGCTCAAGTGTTAGTCACGGGATCTTGTATTACGGAACGAGTAAAGAGACTTGCCCGTAAGGAGATTGAAATAGGTATAGAGATACCGACGATCAAATCTCGGGCAAGTAACATACCGAAGGACAAAGGGAATGTTATACGGGATTATATGAATCCTTGGCACAGAGGTTCAACCGATAAGATCTTCGTAGAATATGTAGTATCCAATATGGACATCTAGGTCCCGCTATTGGATATTGACCAAGGAGTGTCTCGGGTCATGTGTGCATAGTTCTCGAACCCGTAGGGTGTGCACGCCTAAGGTTCAGTGACGTTTCGGTATAGTTGAGTTATAGGTGTTGCTGACGAAGGTTGTTCAGAGTCCCGGATGAGATCAAGGACATCACGAGGGTTTCCAGAATGGTTCGGAAATGAAGATTTATATATAGGATGGTTCCATTTGGTCATCGGAAAGATTTCGGGCATTACCGACAGCGTACCGGGAGTGACGAATGGGTTCGAGGTTTTCACCGGGAGGGGCCCACCCACTCAGGAGTGATCCCAATGGTCCTAGGGTGACGCACCAGCCCTTGGTGGGCAGGTGAGGCCAGCCCAAGTGGACTATGGCGCTAGAAGAAGAAAACCAAAGAAAAGAAAAAAAGAGAGGGAGGTGGGAAGGAAGAAGAGGACTCCTCCTTCCCAAACCGAATTGGAGTTGGAGTCCTCCTCCTCCTTTCGGCCGACGCCCTTGGGGCTCTCTTGAGACCCAAGGCTAGCCCCTCCCCTCCTCCTATATATACTAGAGGTTTTAGGGTTTTTAAGACACAACTTTGCCACGTGCAACTCAAACCTATACCTCGTAGTTCTTCCTCTAGATCGGATTTCTGCGGAGCTCGGGCGAAGCCCTGCAGGAATAGATCATCACCATCACCGGCGCACCGTCACACTGTCGGAGAACTCATCTACTTCCCCGTCTCTCTTGCCGGATCAAGAAGGCGGAGATCGTCATCGAGCTGTACGTGTGCTGAACGCGGAGGTGCCGTCCGTTCGGTGCTAGATCGGGACGGATCGTGGGACGGATTGTGGGACGACGGCGATTTGAATCACGAAGCTGTACCACTACATGAACCGCATTTCTTAACGCTTCCCGCTTAGCGATCTACAAGGGTATGTGGATCCGATATCCCTCTCGTAGATGAACATCAGCATGATAGGTCTTCGTGTGCGTAGGAAATTTTTTGTTTTCCATGCAACGTTCCCCAACACGAGGCCCCATCGAAGTTTGGTTTGCATCTTGAAACTTTCCTTCACGAACCAGTTTACGTCTATCCCACCATAAATACCAAGTAGTTATAGCGATCAATTCATGCGTGTTTTGGAGGCCCACGATAGATAATTCCTGATCTTGCATATGGAGTAAGAATTCTAGTACCGCCTTTCCCGCATGATCAACAACACAAGCTTTATTGATCACCTCGTACAAACCTAACTCGCCCCAAACTTCTTTCACCTTATGACACAGAAACAAGACGGGTTTTGTATCTTATGGTCCACTCGAGCATGATGGGAAGATCGGCGAAACTTTCATGTGTCTATTAGCAAGTGTTCCTTGACACAGGAGGGTTCCATGCAATGTACGCCAAATGAAAAAACCTACCTTTGTCGGGTAAGATAATTTCCAAATCTTACCCCAAATAGGAGTGACATTGGTTCCAACCATACCATTTGCATGTTGTGTCTTTTTCCCATGTTCTTAGTTCCTTCCAAATAAGTCGATCAAACAATGAACAAACCATTTTTTGTATAGCTCCAAGCAATGAAGACCGGCATATTATGCATGAATAGGGGTCACGAGCACTCTTTGATCATCTATTGGCCACAATATTTGTGTCATCACATATTCATACCATGATGACCGAGTCAATAAGATCACAAACCTTTGACAAAAGATACACCCTTATAGGAATAATAAGTTTTCTATTCACATAGTTCAGGATCCAACGATTTCTCCAAAAATCAATATTTTTTAGAGAATTTATTCCCGCCATAATACTTTGCCAAGTAGAAGGGGAACCTTTTTTTTATAGTTGCACTTATTAAATCACCCTTCGGGAAATAGTTAGCACTCAAGATAGTAGCTCATACACACTTAGAATTATCAAGCAGACACCACACATGTTCGGCTAACAAAGCCAGATCGAAACAATGTATATCTCGGAAATACATACCTCCTTGGTTTTCTGGGACACATATCTTGCATCACGCCATTCGATGCATTATCTTATGATTGTTTTCCTTGTCATTAGACCAAAATTGCGACATCACGTCAACGATCCTTTATAAGTTTCATAGGAATTTTAAATACGGACATGGCATAAGTTCGGATAGCTTGTACAACAGATTTGAGCAAAATTTCCTTTCCTGTTGCGGATAACAATTTACCTTTACATGCACTAATTTTCATAATAATTCGACTAATCAGGAATTAGGACCAATCACTTTTGTCCACCACTACTGGAAAAACATAATTTGCCGACAGCTTTCAGCTTTGCCGTCAGCAATTTCACGGGGCTGACGGCAAAGAGACTTTGCCCTCAGCCAAAATAAATGCTGTCGTCATAGGAGAGGCTCACGGCATAGATAATCTATGCCCTCCGCTTTGTCTAAGCCGTCAGCCACCTGACGGCAAAGGCGAAAAACACTGACGGCATAGGGAGGCTGACGGCATAGGGAGCTCCCCGGTCCCACGTCCGACCACGGCTTAACGGGGCACCACTTTGCCGACAGCCAGCTGACGGCAAAGCCTAACGGTTGTCTTTGCCGACAGCTAGCTGACGGCATAGCTCGGTGTTTTCCCCCGTGCACACGACCTAACTGCATGCCGTAACGGTTCTCTCTCCCTGCTCTCCCTGCTCTCCCGACCCACCGCCGTCGTCCACCCGCGCCCGCCCCGCGCAAGCCCCTACTAGCCGGCGCCGCCCCGACCACCCGCCGTCGCCCCGCGCCGCCTCTACCCCGCGCCGCCCACCCTGACCCACCCGCCTCTGCCCCACGCCAGCTCTGCCCCGCGCCAGCCCCGCCCCGCGCCGCCCCGTGCCAGCCCCGCCGCCCCGCGCCGCCCCGTGCCAGCCCTGCCCCGTCGCGCCGCCCCGCCGCGCCGCCCCGCACCAGCCCTACCCCGCGCCGGCCTAGCCCAGCCCCACCCCGCGCCAACCCCGCCCCGCCGCTGCCCCGCGCCAGCCCCTCCCGACTCGCCGGTGAGCTCCTCCTGCCCCTTTTTTTTTTCTTTTTTAGTTTATTTTTCTATGTTAGTTAGATCTATTAGTACTAGATTTTTAGTTAAATTTAGTTAGCAATTACTTAATGGTAGATTTTTAGTTAAATTTAGTTAGCAATTATTTAGTTAGCAATTAGAAGGAGATTAAGAGAAGAAGAAGAAGAAGAAAATGAAAAAGAGAAAGAAGAAGGGGGAGAATTATTTAGTTAGCAATTATTTAATTACTGCGAGTAGAAAAAGAGAAAGAAGAAGAAGAAATGGAAAAAGAGAAAGTAGAAGGGGGAGAAAAGTTAAATTTAGTTACCAATTATTTAATTACCGCGAGTGCGTATTTGTGTTGATTGAGTGCATTTAAATGTGCAGTAGCTTCTCCGCGAGGGTTTGGTTTTCGACGACCTCCCCTGCATTCGAAAGTGAGCACATTTGTTAACTCCTCCTCCACCCCCTTTATTTTGCTTTGTTCCGGCCTTCATGCTAATGGCACTATCTAGCTAGGTATTTTTAGTATTAAAAGGCAAAGTTGTTGCGTAACCAATATGTGTCTCCCGTTCGAAAGGGTTCCTGTCATAAATATGCATGCATTTGCATATTTATAACGGTGATTCTTTCGAATTGTCCAACATTATCCATGGACATCCCGGGTATGTGTAGATTGGGTCGTTTCCCACGCTTTGCTCCGGATCCCATGCAGAGTTTCGACAGCTCCTCCTTGTTGTTTTCCGGGTACACATCCTCTCGGTTAGTTGCCGAGACGTGTATCGGGAGAACAGCCGGGAGGTGCTGCCAAAATTTTGCGTTGGGTCGGGAGCAGAGCATGGGGAAATGACCCAATCTACACATACTCGGGTGGGATTAGGACCCATCTTTACCTAGTAGCTGGTAGGTGTGCATGCCATGCATCCCAATGTATTAACCATGATTAAAAAATGGCCATAATTAATTTAACATACTTGATGAACTGATAATTTATATTGTTTTATATGTGGATACTATGTAGCTAGCTTGCCAGAATGACTGATCGTGAATGGATGTACACCGGTCACCATAGTCAGAGAGATATGACCGATGAATGGCTGAGCAAAACCTATGAATTCGTGGAAACGACATTTTCTAAAGGCCAGCCAAAAACATGGTGCCCCTACACTAACTGCAAGAATTATTCGCGACAGACAAAGGATGTAATGGGTAAACACGTGCAGATGCATGGTTTTACTCCCGGCTATACCTTATGGACATTTCATGGTGAGTCGGCCCAACGTAACAGAGACGAGGTGTTGCGTCGGCGCACCGATGATTATGTTACAGGGATTGAAGACATGGTGAATGACTTTGATGATGCTCGGAACAAGGACGAAGAGATGGAGGAATCCGCGAAAGCCTTCTATGCCATGTTGGAGTCTTCAAAACGTCCTCTTCACGAGCACACTAAGATTTCTCAGCTAGATGCCATCGCACAAGTAATGGCTCTAAAAGCCCAATTCAACATTGGAAGAGACCTGTTTGACTCAGTGATGACCCTATTTGGGCGCTTTCTACCAGAAGGTCATATTATGCCTTCAAACCTATATGAGTCATACAAAATCCTTAGTGCATTCAAGATGCCGTATGAGCAGATACATGCTTGTGAGAAGGGATGTGCCTTATTTAAGAAAGAGTATGCGGACGAAACATATTGTCCATTTTGCAAGTCCTCCACATATGTTGAGGTAGAAAACGGTGAAGGTGAGAAGAAGCAGAGAAAAATCCGTGAGTGTCCTACGGTATCTGCCGATCCTACCAAGACTTCAACGACTTTACATGCTCAAAGAAACAGCAAAACAGATGACATGGCACAAACATGGAATTAGGAAAGAATTAGATGAACACGGAGTTCCGATGTTGGTACACCCTTCAGATGGTGACGCATGGAAGGCATTCGATAGTATACATAAGGAAAAAGCTAAAGAACCAAGGAATTGTCGAATCGCCATCAGCCTCGATGGGTTCAATCCTTTTGGTATGACGGCTACCCAATATAGTTGCTGGCCTGTATTTGTCATTCCCCTCAATCTTCCACCATCATCCATTATGGAAAGGAAGCACATATTTCTGACGTTGATAGTTCCAGGGCCAAGTTACCAATGCCGATGAGCTATCAATGCTTGATCGGTTACAAAAAGGCCTTCCACGTGATGTCCCTGAACCCGATGACGATATCAGTCATGACGACACGTGTGATACTGATGATGATTTTGCTTCAATTGACCATGGAGAAGAGACAGATGATCCAGACTATTAGTACTTTGTATGCATCCAAACATTGTTGTTTAATTATTCAATTATTAGTTGAATTATTCATGTATTTATTATTGTTCATTTAATTATTGTCCTTGAATTTGTACTAATTATTTAACTATTTATCGTTATAGGTGGTGAGACATGGCAGGCGGGGATAAGTTGAGGATAGCACCTGGGCAGCTACGGAGAACTTTGTTGCAGAGCTTTGCCGAGGAGCCCCGTGGGAGAGGCGTAGGAAAGAGAGGCAGAGGACGTGGTCGTGGGAGAGGGAGGCTGCATGATAGGGTCCAGTCGCCACCACCCTCGGCTACTTCTGTCTCAGCCACTTCACCCTTGCAGACGAGTGTGTCACCGGTGCGGGATCCTCCCGTCCAGGAGCAGACACGACTGCATGGGGCTAAGGTGGAGGCTGAGGCGGAGGGTGCTGAGGCGGAGGCTGAGGCGGAGGGTGCTGAGGCGAAGGATGAGGCGGAGGGTGCTGAGGCGGAGGGGGCTGAGGCAGAGGCCGAGGGGGCTGCCAGCAAGTCGGTCTATGAACGTGGTATGACACGAGTTCCAGACCGATTGGAGTTGCAGCACAGGGCGTTCATTAAGCGAGATGGCGAGAAGTAAGTTGATATATATTGTGTACCTTATATCATTATATTTCACCAAGTAGCTAATGTCTTTGCCTTATCATTATGTAGGGGGTGGGATTACCCGAAGAATACCCGGAATCCAAAGTGCCTCCTTGGTGCTTTACTTAGGGAGCACTTCCCCGGGATAGTGCAGTTGCCCGGTGACGGTATGGTTCCTGAGCCAGGACTCAAGTGGGAGCACTACCAAGCAGCTCTGCTCCCGGAAAACACACATGTCAATGGTGTTGTTTGCGTGAGCGTGGCCGACAAGGTGTTGGCTGATTTTTGGGTAATTATTATTTTACCCAATAAAAAGTATACAATGTTATATATTGTTATTTCCTTCCAAATCATTTCACTATTCATCTGTGCATCTATTTGGCATAATTGCAGAGTTACTTTAGGGTCGAGGAGGGGACAGAGGAGGCGGCCAAGAAGAACCTCGTGAAAGAGTGCAAGCGTTCATTGAATAACACGAGGCACGAGTTGCGTGTTCAGACTGTTCGAGATTGGTACGCCAAGCAAGGGGAGCCGAAGACAAAGACTGAATGTCGAAAGATTTACCTTGATAAGACCGAGTACATGGAGGTATGTACATTCCAAAGATCAATTCTTAGGTCTAGTTAGGTCTATTTAGTTATAATACTTAGTTTCATTCTTCATTAACTTACATTCATAGGTGCCCCCGAGATGGTTGGCCGATAAGATGGATTGTTGGGAGATGATAGTGGACACGTGGTGCACAGAGGCTTGGTTGAGCACCCACACTATGGCCAAGGACCGTCATGCCCAATTGGTTGGTGTGCCACACCACCAAGGCAATGCCAACATCAAGCAATACGCCAAAAAATGGGTATGTGTGCCTTGTTTTGTTTCATCAATAATTCATTCGTTCATGATTTTTGTTGTACTAATTCCCTGTTTGTTCGTGTAGGCCAAACACAATAACCAGCCCGAGCCTCAGGGATACGCCGTGTTTAGCATGGCCCATAAGGGCTCGTACAAGACGGCGAAGGCATATTCTGAGGGGGACGGGCCGTCGGCATACACAAGCCTGTCCGCCTACAACAAGATGACGTCTTATTCTGAGGTGGTCAAACAGCTGCGCGGGCCTGACTTTGACCCGAGCCAAAATCCTATCAATCCAGAGGCGTTGATGATCTCTGGTGGCGGTAAGAGTCATGACACGCTGGCCATCTGTGATGGCTTCGTCCCTATCACTGAGACTCATCTCAGATCAAGGCGAGGCAAACGAGCTCCACTCCTGTAATACGGCAACGCGCGAGGCCACTTGATCTTGCCATCGAGGTTAGTTTTCTTCATTATTTCTTTCATTCTTTTGTCCCTGGATGGATGATGAAAATTACTTTTGAGGAGTGGTTGCAGGCCGCACTTATGAAGGAGAGGGAGGCCACCAGGCTCTTGTTGGAGGAGAGGGACCGGAATACGCAGAGGTTGCTTGAGGAGGAGAGGGCACGCAATAATGCCCATGCGAAGGCCATGCACGACTTCGTTGCAGTAAGTCATTTGTGTGAGAAGCAAGGCTATGTGTGAGACGCAACAAGGCTATTTCTTTGACTCCTCGAAAATTAATTTGCAGGCTACGTGTGAGAAGCAAGATTTGCCGCCCCCTCCGCCGATGCCTTCTCAGGTGGGAACGGTGAGTTCCGTTTCAATGACCAACCTTGCACGGTCTTATACCATTGTATGTCACCGTGCTAACCACATATTTTAACTCTTGCCTTGTTGCAACATCATTCCAGAGTTGAATCCCACGATCCCTTTACTTCTCCTGGTGAGAGCCCTAGCAACCAAGCGACCAACGGAGATGGAGCTTCTCCTTCGTTTCTTGGCATTCAGTAAGTTATTCCTCTCCTTCTTATTCTTCTTATTGTTTAGATCAACTTAGATTATGACATGCTTTAGTTAGCTTAGTAAATTCTAGTTGATATTAGCCATGCTTTAGTTAGCTTAGTAAATTCTAGTTGATATTAGAGCTCAAAAATGACATAATTAGTTTAGAAAGTTTTAAAAGAAACCAGAAGAGAAGAACAAACAAGAGATGAAGAAGAACAAACAAGAGATGAAGAAATAAGAGAAGAAGAAAGAGGAGAAAAAGATAACTTCTCTTCTTTCTTTTTCTCCATCTTCTTCTTCTTCTTCTTCTTCTTCTTCTTCTTGTTGTTGTTCTTCTTGTTCTTCTTGTTCTTCCACTTCTTCTTCTTGTTCTTCTTCTTCTTGTTCTTGTTCTTGTTGTTCTTCTTCTTCTAATTGCTTAGCTTAATTTAGATAACTTCTTTCTTATTGTATTCTTCTTCTAACTTCTTTCTCATTATGCAGATTTTGATAAAGCAACATGGCATATGGATGGATTCTCGAGGGACTTTGTAATGCACTTGTGTAGTCTTAGATGAACTTTGTAATGCACTTGTATTTGCGGATGCACTTGTGATGCTTTGTAATACTTTGTGATCTTGTTTGCACTTTAATTACATATATTCGTGCTGTTTGCACTTTGTGATCCACTTGTGTTGTGTTGTTTGCACTTTGTGATGCACTTGTGGTGCTGTTTAGGGGCTGAGCAAATATATATATGTTGCTGTTTGTATCTATGTTTTGCAAATGCAGGGAATTAACAGAAAACAAATATGAAAAAAGCAAAGAGGGTCTTTGCCTACAGCTTACTGACGGCAATGGCTTTTCCGTCGGTGGACTGACGGCAAAGAAGACACGTGGCGGCAGCCTGTGTATCCTGGCAACTCTGGGAATACCAAATTTTCCTAGATTTTCGGCTTTGCCGTCAGCTGTGCTCCAACTGTCGGCAAAGAGGGGACCAAGGGGACCCAGGTTTTCGGCGTTGCCGTCAGCTTTGCTACGGCTGTGGGCAAAGAGGGGACACAGGGGACCCAGGGTTTCGCCTTTGCCGTTAGCTTTGCTACGGCTGTGGGCAAAGCCTGTCGTTAACCTTCTAACGGGGCTCGGCCTGCGCCGTTGCCGCCATTGCTCTTTGCCGTCAGCCCGTGCCACATAGCTGATGGCAAAGTCTTTGCCGTCTGTCGACCTTTAGCTGACGGCAAAGAAGGTGATTGCCGATAAAATCTTGGTCGGTTCCTTTGCCGACAGCACACTGACGGCAAAGCCTTTGCCGTCCGTTAAACTGTCCTTTGCCGTCAGCTCTGGCTGTCAGCAAACCAGCAGATTCCAGTAGTGCACACCCACATTTGCACGTAAACCCAAATATTTATCATTGAGTGCTTCAGTCATAATATTCAGAACTGTAAAAAATTGTGCCTTGTTTTCCACCTTTGTATGGGAGTAAAACATACACTAGACATTTCAACACTCATCATTTGCCCCGAGGCAGGACAATAAGAATCCAAAAATATTTTCAACGCCTTCGCATTCATAACATTTGCTTTCGTAAGGATTAGGGAATTATGAGCAAAGAGAAGGTTTGGAACCGATGGTGCATCTGTGCTAACCTTTATTCATGAAATATTCCCATTCGCCTCTTCATTAGCAAAGAGAGTACTCAGCCCCTTCATACACAACATGAATAAGTATGGAGAGAGAGGATCTCTCTGCCTCAATCCTCTAGTAGGTTTAAAACTTACAACTTCTTTCGTATTAAAACGAACCCGATAATCTACTAAGGATACACATTGCATGATTAAATTAACCCAGTTCTCTTGAAATCCCACTTTGAGCATAGTTTCCTTCAAAAAGGACCACTCTACTTGGTCATACGCTTTGTACATTGCCAGTTTGATAGCACACATGCCCTCTTTACCATTCTTTATTTCTTTATTGTATGGAAGCACACATATGTCACTAACATAGTATGTGCAATCATTTGTCCTAGCACAAACACACTGTTAGTCATGTTGATAACATATAATAGGATTATTCTCAAACGGGCCACAACCATTTTTGAAATTACCTTATATAGGACATTACACAAACTAATTGGTCTAAATGGAGTTACCTTTACACGATAATTAATCTTTGGGATAATTACAATTGCAGTAGCATTCCACCCATCAGGTATAAAAGAATTCACCGTGTGGAGTACCTCTTTTGTCAGGTCATCCCCCAACATAGACCAAAATTTTCTGTAAACAAAGACACACAAGGTTAATTGAGTGCACTGGTGGGTAAATAGAGCTTTTGGATGGGTAAATATAGGGGATTTGAACTAGGTGGGTGGGAAGAATAAATGTTGATCATCCTTTGAACTACATGTCGGATTTCGGGCTCCGCAAAACCCTAAGAATTCAAACACACGGGCGTGTATGTCGATCTCTCCAGGCTCGACCTTACCTAGTCCGCTACTCGATGGAAACGACGAAGGACTCACTCGATGGTGAGGGGAACACAAACACAATAGTTTACCCAGGTTCGGGCCGCTGCGAAGCGTAAAACCCTACTCCCGCTTTTGGCGGATTGCCTCTCACGGAGGTTGGTGGATGAACTAGTATAGTGCTCTCAAGCCTCCGGAGGCCAAGTGGCTAGGTGTATTGTTCTACCATTGGAATGAACTCTCCTTGGTCTCGTCTCTCGTCTCACTGGAACCCCCTCTCAAGTATCCTACTCTCTCTCTCTTTATAGCGGAGGCCCGGGTCCTCTTCCCTCATAGCTTCAGCGGGAAGGGATCCCACAACGGCCAATTTCGATGAGGGACAAGGGAACATTCTTCTCCTGTCAAAAGTGGTCTTCGCCTACAAAGTAGCTGCGAGCGCCGCAGAGGTGAGCGGAGGGATGACGCTCATCCTGCCGGCGAGCGGCCGTGGTCTCGTTGCACCGGAAGGGAAACCTTTGGAAGATGCCTTTGAAGCTCTCGTACGCTCCCACCTCCTTTGCACTAAAGGGGAAACTGTCCCGTCCTGCCATCTTCTGCTCGCCTGTCCTTCCATAGAGTCACCCTTGACTCCTGAGGCATGGCCTTGCCTCGAAATATCCACCACTCTGGAGGGGTCCTGAGGAGGCCCCCTTGCGGGTCTTGATGTCGCTCTTCCTCGCGAGGCTTGGCCCCTCGCGAGGGCCTTGTCCTGGGAGGTGTTGTTCCAGTTGTCCCAGACTTGATGAAGTGGGCCCGCCCTGGCCGCACGCAAGCAGGTGTTGGTACCCCCGTTCCTAGAACGCCGAAAGTAGCGCGCGGGCCCAAGGCGTGCCTGGGTTGGCTTCTCGGCGAAGCCTTGAAGGCGAGCAGAAGTGTCGCGGGCCCCATTTGTCTGCGGGTCAGGCGACCCACATGTCCCTTAGCTGCGCGGCGACACGCTCGCTCCTCGAGGCGCCCGGGTGGTGCCAGGCCACAACGGTGCGATCCCCAAGAGTCGCGCAGGCATCATGTTGCTCATTGAATAGCACGGGTGTGGCCTGACCACATCCAACGGCCTCGCAGATGTGACCAATCGATGGATAGGTGAGGCGACGTGGGTGGCCGCGCTTCGGTCTGCCCACCTTGCTACCCTCGTGGGGCGTGCGACGCCCATGCTCCCGCGACGGTTAGTGGCTAGGGCTCGCCTATAAATTCGCTCAGCCCCCTTCAGAGGGGGGGGGCACCGCAACCTCGAGCTTCTTCTCTGCTTCATCCGTCTGCCACGAGAAAACCTCTTCTCTCCTTCAACCTTCGTCTTCATGGCGTCCCCCGAAGACAGTTCTCGCCGGGGGAAGCTGTGGCGCCTCCTGCGCCTTCATCCGCCCCCGGGGGCAGCAATGGGGGGCCCTCAGGGCCTACGTGTGTCCGCCACCGCTGGGTAACGGCTGATGAGTAAGTCCTTAATTGCGTCTCTTTTGCTTGCCGATTCGTCTGTTGTCCTTGGGTTGATTTTCCTTCTCCTTCAGCGCGCCGTCCTCCAAGAAGCCAAAGCTCGGTGAGCTCCAGGAGGAGGTGGAGGGGCTTCGGGCCCGGCTTGAGAGCGCTGAGGCCACCCTCCGTGCCTCCCGCCAAGGCAAGGCAGAGGCCAAGGAGGAGTTAGCATCGCTGCAGCAATAGGTCCGGGAGGCGGCAGACACCGTGCAAGCCGCTCAGGACGAGGCCTCGTACTCCCGGTTGATGGTGTCTCAGCTCGCCCTGCAATTCACGGACATCGCCGACCGGGCGACCACGGTGACGCGCCGTTTTGCGGGGAAGGCCCCAACGATGCCTAACGTGAGGAGCAATGGGGGCTACCTCGTCTTCTTCCAGGAGGTCATGGATGTGTTGGAGGCTGGCGTCCACCACGTGGAGGAGGACAACACGTCCAGCGCGCGCGAGCTTCCGGGCCTTGCCCTGACGCTCGTCTTCTCCAACTTGCGCCGCTTTTCTCCGGCGCGTTGTCGATCCAGCGCCTATTGAGTCCCGCCGTCTTCTTCGGGACGACGTTCGCCCGTATGTGCACATCCTGGTGGGGCGGTACATACAGGCGCCCGCCTCAAGAGAGGAGGGTGGTCCCGACGCCGGGCCGGCTCGCACCATGGGCGACGTCAGCAACCCCTCCCCTTAGTGCCCCAAGCTTCTGTTTGCCTGCTCCTGTAACAGTGGATCAAGAACTCTGCCCTGCCGGGTGTTAAGCTTTTGCCGTTATTACCTTTGCTATTATCCTCTTTTCTTTTTGCTCCTGAGCTAATGGCTTGCATGTTGGTGGTCGTTGCAGCCAGGCCGCAAAGCTTAGGACCCGTCGCTGCACCTATCGTGGCTTGGGACGACGAGGGAAACACGACTTTCTGGAAGTCCTGCCCTCCCGAGGCACCTCTTGCGCCGCTGCGTGCTTGGGTGATGGACTCGCCCCTTGCTGCTGTCGAATCCTTGGGCCGTGCATCCCTTCGTTAGTGCGCATGTTTTTAATTCACCGTTAGTTTGTCGTAAAGCGAGAGGGTCCCGGTCAGGGCCTGTGTGGCACTTAGCTCGTGGGTTTGTGTTGGTCCCTTGTGTAGTTCCCCTAGTGCAGTTCCTGTTTCATAAGGGGGCGAGGTGCGGACCCTTTCGGCACTCTGTGTCTGCAGGTCTCGGTCCCGCACATTTCCGTGCCGCCATGAGGCACAACCCGTTACCAAGGCTGCTCCTTACGGGGCAAAGCCCCGGCACCCTGGGGGGCGAGTGGCTTTGTGACCAGTAAGACTCCTGAGGCGCACTGCTCAGGAGCCCCCCTTGACACTCAAGCCACTCTGCATTGTCAGGCCCCAGCCTTAACGGCTGGTAAGTCTCCTGAGGCGCGCCCAGGAACCCCCCTTTCTGGCGCCCGAGCGATTCCGCACTTCGTTCCTTTGGTCATCGCCCCAGGGGGCCTGAGGTCTCCCGAGGCTCTTTGTGGTGGTATAAAGTTTCGGTCCGGACCTCCCAGCGGGGCTTGACCACTCAAAAACGTTGCCCCTAAGGTGGAAAGTCCTTGCATTCATGCTCCTTGACTCCTAGGGGTGGCGCGGTTGTCTCCAAACACGTCCTCCGGACGGGAGGTTTCAATGCAAGTGAAATAAGAAACGCCAGAGAAAGCCCCCCCCTTTTATGTTTCAAACATCGGACATTGAGACTGGAAAAAACCAACTTTTGAAATCGGCCAGTTCAAACTCAGCAGAAGATAGTTCGAATCCAAGAAAAAGCAAGCAAGCACCGCGTCCGGCATTAAGGCTAGCATAGTCATTGGCGGACTATATGGGTTTCCTTGCCAGCTGCGAGCATGGTCATTGGCGGATCATGCTGATTGCCTTCGTCTTTTACCCAATGCGGAGCATAGGTTTGCCACTAGGCGTGGGGTGGACCCCTTCCGCATCCTCGATGGGCCCTGGGCATATACAACCTCGGCTCATTATTACGTGAGAGTGTCACGGTGGGGGTGTATATGGGAGGCCGCGAGGACGCTTTGGACTCGCGAGTGTCCCTATCCTCGAGGCATTGGGGCTTAAGCTTCTGGAGTCATTGGTGGACTGTGTTGTACCCAGCGTGGAGCATAGGTCTTCCACTAGGCGTGGGGTGGACCCCTTCCGCGTCCTCGGGGGGCCCTGGGCGTATACAACCTCGGATCGTTATTACGTGAGAGTGTTGATACGTTCCAAATGTATCTATAATTTCTGCTTGTTCCATGATCTTTTAGGTGACATTGTTATATGTTTTGCTACACTTTTATATCTTTTTACACATATTTGGACTAACCTACTAACTCAGTGCACCCAGTGGCATTTTTTGTCTGCTGATGTCTTTTTTGGAGGGGCTTTTCCCAAATTTCCAGAGCCCCAAAAATCCCGAGAAAAATATATAAAAATCAGCGTGACTGAAGATGGGATAGAGGGGAGCCAAGGGCTGCCCAGGCGGCCACCCTACACGGCCTGGCCCCTGGTCGCGCACATAGGCCGCCTGGGTGGGCCCCACTTCCTCTGACGCCCTCCTTTGGCCTATATTTACCCCTCCAATCAGAAACCCTTCCATCATATCGAGAATCGCGAATTTCTCCATCGTTCCGCCACTGCAGCGCTTCCGAGATCGGGAGCATCACGAGACCTCTTCCCGGCACCCTGTCGAAGGGAGGATTGGCCTCCGGGAGCTTCTCCACCGCCATGGACGCTTCCCGGACGTGCCGTGAGTAGCCCTCCTTGGACCAAGAGTCCATGACCAGTAGCTATGTAATGTCTTCTCTCCAATCTTGTACTTTAATGATTAGCCCTTGTGAGCTGCCCTACATAATCAAGGCACCTATGTAATTTTCATGCTATTGCTATGCTTGGTTTCTTGGGATCCGATGGATTATGAGATTATGTTCAGATTGTGATGAGTTATATATTTGATTATCCTTTTATATTTTGTTCTTTAGTGATTCATGCATGTTCTCCGTTGCTCTTTATTGCTTTGGCCGAGTAGTAGATTGTAAATCCAAGAGGGAGAGTTATGCACGTTTGTGGGTTCATGCCCCCTGATCTCTAGCTTGAGTGATAGAAACATGATACTATGGGATGTGTTGTTGCCACCAGGCAGAAAACAACGGTGCTAGTGACCAAAGTTGCAAGGATTGATTACCTTACGCATAGTTCGTCAATGCAGTTGTCTGTTGCTTTGAGTTTACACTTTGGGTGGGGCTCGCAACTTAATGTTGGTGAACGTTGCATGGGAAACAAAATTTTTCCTACGCACACGATGACTATCATGGTGATGTCCATCTACGAGTGGAGATTAGATCTACGTACCCTTGTAGATCGTTTAGCGGGAAGCATTAAGAAACGCTGTTGATGTAGTGGAACGTCTTCACGTCCCTCGAACCGTCCCACGAACCGTCCTGCGATCCGTCCCACGATCCATTCCGATCTATCGCCGAACGGACGGCACCTCCGCGTTCAACACACGTACAGCTCGACGATGATATCGGCCTTCTTGATCCAGCAAGCAAGGCGGAGAAGTAGATGAGTTCTCCGACAGTGTGACGACGCTTCGGTGGTGGTGATGATCTACTCCTGTAGGGCTCCGCCCGAGCTCCGCAGAAATCTGATCTAGAGGTAAAACTATGTGGAATAGCCTAGAGTTGCACGTGGCAAAGTTGTGTCTCAAAAAGCCCTAAACCACCACTATATATAGGAGGAAGGGGGAGGGTCTAGCCTTGAGGCACAAGGCCTCAAGGTGCGCCGGCCACCAGGAGGAGGAGGACTCCTCCTCCAATTCGGTTTGGGAAGGAGGAGTCCTCCTCTTCCTTCTCACCTCCCTCTTTCCGTTTTCTTCTTCTTTTCTTTTGGTATTTTCTTATGTGGCGCCATAGCCCTCTTGGACTGATTCCCCCAGCCCAATAAGGACTTGTGGCGCCACCCTAGGGCCTTGGGCTCACTCCCGGGTGGGTGGGCCCCTCCCGGTGAACACTCGAAACCCATTCGTCACTCCTGATATACTACCGGAATTGCCCGAAACTTTCCGGTGACCAAATGAAGCCATCCTATATATCACTATTTATTACCGGACCATTCCGGAAACCCTCGTGACGTCCGTGATCTCATCCGGGACTCCAAACAACATTCGGTAACCACACATATAACTCAACTATACTAAAACATCATCGAACCTTAAGTGTGCAGACCCTGCGGGTTCGAGAACTATGCAGACATGATCCGAGACACTCCTCGGTCAATATCCATTAGCGGGACCTGGATGCCCATATTGGATCCTACATATTCTCCAAAGATCTTATCGGTTGAACCTCAGTGCCAAGGATTCATATAATCCCGTACGTTATTCCCTTTGTCCTTCGTATGTTACTTGCCCGAGATTCGATCGTCGGTATCCGCATAGATATTTCAATCTCGTTACCGACAAGTATATCTTTACTCGTTCCGTAATACAAGATCCCGTGACTTACACTTAATAATATTGCTTGCAAGGCTTGTGTGTGATGTTGTATTACCGAGTGGGCCCCGAGATACCTCTCCATCAAACGGAGTGACAAATCCCAGTCTTGATCCATACTAACTCAACGGACACCTTCGGAGATACCTATAGAACACCTTCATAGTCACCCAATTATGTTGTGACATTTCATGCACACAAGGTATTCCTCTGGTGCGAGTGAGTTATATGATCTCATGGTCATAGGAATAAATACTTGACACACAGAAAACAATAGCAATAAAACAACACGATCAATATGCTACGTTCATAGTTTAGGTCTAGTCCATCACATGATTCTCCTAATGATGTGATCGAGTTATCAAGTGACAATAGTTGCATATAGTCAGAAAATCTTGACTATCATTGATAAACTGGCTAGACAACTAGAGGCTTGTTAGGGACATTGTTTTGTCTATGTATCCACACATGTATCTATGTTTTCATTCAATACAATTATAGCATGGATAATAAATGATTATCTTGTAATAGGAAATATAATAATAACTATTTTATCATTGCCTCTAGGGCATATTTCCAACAGTCTCCCACTTGCACTAGAGTCAATAATCTAGTCCTCATTTCGCCATGCGATTTACATTGTAATAAATCTACCGCCCATACAGTTCTGGTGTCGATCATGTTTTGCTCGTGGAACATGTTTAGTTAGCGGGTGTGCTACATTCAGATCCTTGTGCACTTTGCAAATATTCACGTCCTCTCCTTCGACGTAGTCACGGATGAGGTCGAAGCATCGTTTGATGTGCCTAGTCTTCTTATGAAACCTTGGTTCCTTTGCTAGAGCAATGGCACCAGTGTTGTCACATAACAGAGTTATTGGATTTAGTGCGCTCGTCACAACTCCAAGATCCGTCATGAACTGCTTCATCCAGACACCCTCCTTTGCTGCCTCCGAGGCAGCCATGTACTCCGCTTCACATGTAAAATCTGCTTTGACGCTTTGCTTGGAACTGCACCAGCTTACCGCACCCCCATTAAGAATTAATACGTATCCGGTTTGTGACTTATAGTCATCCGGATCGGTGTTAAAGCTTGCGTCGACGTAACCCTTTACGACGAGCTCTTCGTCACCTCCATAAACGAGAAACATTTCCTTAGTCCTTTTCAGGTACTTCAAAATATTCTTGACCGCCGTCTAGTGATCCACTCCTGGATTACTCTAAAACCTTCCTGCCATACTTATGGCCAAGCTGACGTCTCGTCTAGTGCACAACATTGCATACATGATAGAACCTATGGCTGAAGCATAGGGGACATAACTCATTTGTTCTCTATCTTCCGCAGTTGCTGGGCACTGAGTCTTACTCAATTTTATACCTTGTAACACTCGCAAGAACCCTTTCTTGGACTGTTCCATTTTGAACTTCTTCAAAACTTTATCAAGGTACGTGCTTTGTGAAAGTCCTATCAGGCATCTCGATCTATCCATATAGATCTTAATGCCTAGAATGTAAGCAACTTCTCCTAGGTCCTTCATAGAGAAACTTTTATGCAAGTAATCCTTTACACTCACCAAAACCTCCACGTTGTTTCCAATCAGCAATATGTCATCCACATATAATATTAGAAACGCCACAGAGCTCCCACTCACTTTCTTGTAAATACAAGATTCTCCAACCACTTGTATAAACCCAAATGCTTTGATCACCTCATCAAAGCGCTTATTCCAACTTTGAGATGCTTGCACCAGTCCGTAAATGGATCGCTCGAGCTTGCATACTTTGTTAGCATTCTTTGGATCCACAAAACCTTCGGGTTGCATCATATACAACTCTTCTTAAAAAACCATCTGCCAGATTTCATAATCGAAAAATGCAGCTATTGCTATCATGATTCGAACGGACATAAGCATCGCTACCGGTGAGAACGTCTCATCGTAGTCAACTCCTTGAACTTGTGAAAAACCCTTTGCCACAAGTCGAGCTTTATAAACGGTCACATTACCGTCTGTGTCCGTCTTCTTCTTAAAGAACCATTTGTTCTAAATAGCCTTGCGACCTTTAGGTAGTACTTCCAAAGTCCATACTTTGTTTTCGTACATAGATCATATCTCGGACTTCATGGCCTCCATCCATTTGTTGGAATCCGGGCCCACCATTGCTTCTTTATAATTCACAGATTCATTGTTGTCTAACAACATGATTGATAAGACAAGATTACCGTACCACTCAGGAGTAGTACGTGATCTTGTCGACCTACGAGGTCCGATTGGAACTTGATCCGAAGTTTCATGATCATCATCATCAACTTCCTCCTCAACCGGCGTCGGAATGACAGGGGTTTCCCCTTGCCCTGCGCCACCATCTAGAGGGACTAGAGGTTCAACAACCTCATCAAGTTCTATCTTCCTCCCACTCAATTCTTTCGAGAGAAAATCCTTCTCAAGAAAAGCTCCGTTTTTAGCAACAAACACGTTGCCCTCGGATTTGAGATAGAAGGTGTACCGAACTGTCTCCTTTGGGTAACCTATGAAGACGCACTTTGCCGCTTTGTGTTCCAGCTTTTCAGGCTGAAGCTTTTTGACATAAGCATCACATCCACAAACTTTAAGAAACGACAATTTCGGTCTTTTGCCATACCACAGTTCATATGGTGTCGTCTCAACGGATTTTGATGGTGCCCTATTTAAAGTGAATGCAGTTGTCTCTAATGCATAACCCCAAAACGATAATGGAAAATCGGTAAGAGACATCATAGATCGCACCATTTCTAACAAAGTACGATTACGATGTTCGGACACACCATTACGCTGTGGTGTTCCAGGCGGATTCAACTGTGAAACAATTCCACATTGTCTTAAGTGAGCACCAAACTCGAAACTCAGATATTCACCCCCACGATCAGACCGTAGGAACCTGATCTTCTTGTTATGATGATTTTCAACTTCACTCTGAAATTGCTTGAACTTCTCAAACGTTTCAGACTTGTGCTTCATCAAGTAGACATATCCATACCTACTCATATCGTTAGTGAAGGTGAGAAAATAACGATATCCGCCGCATGCCTCCACACTCATTGGACCGCACACATCGGTATGTATAATTTCCAACAAGTCACTTGCACTCTCCATTGTTCCGGAGAACAGAGTCTTAGTCATCTTGCCCATGAGGCATGGTTCGCACGCGTCAAGTGATTCAAAGTCAAGTGACTCCAAAAGTCCATCGGAATGGAGTTTCTTCATGTGCTTTGCACCAATATGACCTAAGCGGCAGTGCCACAAAAACATGGCGCCATCATTGTTAAGTCTAACTCTTTTGGTCTCAATGTTATGTATATGTGTATCATCGCTATCAATATTCAATATGAACAATCCTCTCACATTGGGTGCATGACCATAAAAGATATTACTCATAGAAATAGAACAACCATTATTCTCTGACTTAAACGAGTAACCGTCTCGCAATAAACAAGCTCCAGATATAATGTTCATGCTTAACGCAGCCACTAAATAACAATTATTTAAGTTCATAACTAATCCTGATGGTAACTGAAGTGAAACTGTGCCGACGGCGATTGCAATAACCTTGGAACCATTTCCCACGCGCATCGTCACTTCATCCTTCGCCAGCCTTCGTTTATTCTGCAGTTCCTGTTTCGAGTTGCAAATATGAGCAACAAAACCGATTTCAAATAACCAGGCACTACTACGAGAGTTGGTTAAGTACACATCAATAACATGTATATCGAATATACCTGATTTTTCCTTGGTTGCCTTGTTATGAGCCAAATACTTGGGGCAGTTGCACTTCCATTGACCCAGTCCCTTGCAATAATAACACTCTGTTTCAGGCTTAGGCCCAGCCTTGGGTTTCTTCATCTGATTGGAAACAGGCTTGCCGCTCTTCTTGGAGTTACCCTTCTTGCCTTTTCCGTTTCTCTTGAAACTAGTGGTCTTATTGACCATCAACATTTGATGCTCTTTCTGGAGTTCTGACTCTGCGACTTTCAGCATCGCGAATAACTCGCCATGTGACTTGTTCATCCCTTGCATGTTATAGTTCAACAGAAAGCTCTTGTAGCTTGGTGGCAGTGATTGAAGAATTCTGTCAAGTATAGCCTCTTGCGGGAGTTCAATCCCCAGCTTAGCTAGACGGTTTGAGTACCCAGACATTTTGAGCACACGTTCACTGACAAACGAATTCTCCTCCATCTTGCAAGCATAGAATTTATCGGAGGTCTCATACCTCTCGATCCGGGCGTTCTTCTGAAAGATAAACTTCAACTCCTGGAACATCTCATATGCTTCATGACACTCAAAGCGATGTTGAAGTCCCGGCTCTAAGCCATACAAGACTACACATTGAACTACTAAGTAGTCCTCCTTACGTGTTAACTAGGCATTCTTAACATCTTGGTCAGCCGTAGCGGGTGGTTCATCTCCTAGCGCAGCATTAAGGACATAATCCTTCTTCCCAGCTTGCAGGAGCAACTTAAGATTACGAGCCCAGTCTACAAAGTTGCTTCCATCATCTTTCAACTTAGCTTTCTCTAGGAACTTATTAAAATTCAGGGTGACAGTTGCGTGAGCCATTGATCTACAACACAAAAATTGCAAAGTGGATTTAGACTATGTTTAAGATAATTATAGTATAATTAATCAAATTACTAGTAAACTCCCACTCAAAATGTACATCTCTGTAGTCATTTGAGTGGTGCATGATCCAAATTCACTAACTCAAGTCCGATCATCACGTGAGTTGAGAATAGTTTCAGTGGTAAGCATCTCTATGCTAATCATATCAAGTATACAATTCATGCTCGACCATTCGGTCTCATGTGTTCCGAGGCCATGTCTGCAGATGCTAGGCTCATCAAGTTTAACCCGAGTGTTCTGTGTGTGATGGCCCACAAGTATAGGGGATCTATCGTAGTCCTTTCGATAAGTAAGAGTGTCGAACCCAACGAGGAGTAGAAGGATCTGACAAGTGGATTTCAGCAAGGTAATCTCTGCAAGCACTGAAATTATCGGTAACAAGTAGTTGTGTGACAAGATAATTCGTAGCAAGTAGCAAGTAACAACAGTAACAAAGGTGCAACAAAGTGGCCCAATCCCTTTTGTAGCAAGGGACAAGCCTAGACAAACTCTTATAGGAGGTAAAACGCTCCCGAGGACACATGGGAATTTTTGTCAAGCTAGTTTTCATCATATTCATATGATTCGCGTTCGCTACTTTGATAGTTTGGTATGTGGGTGGACCGGCGCTTGGGTACTGCCCTTACTTGGACAAGCATCCCACTTATGATTAACCCCTCTCGCAAGCATCCTCAACTACGAAAGAAGAATTAAGACAAAGTCTAACCATAGCATTAAACTAGTGGATCCAAATTAGCCCCTTACGAAGCAACACATAAACTAGGGTTTAAGCTTCTGTCACTCTAGCAACCCATCATCTACTTACTACTTCCCAATGCCTTCCTCTAGGCCCAAATAATGGTGAAGTGTTATGTAGTCGATGTTCACATAACACCACTAGAGGAGAAACAACATACAACACATCAAAATATCAAACGAATACCAAATTCACGTGACTACTTATAGCATGACTTATCCCATGTCCTCAGGAAAAAAAGTGACTACTCACAAAGCATAATCATATTCATGACCAGAGAGGTAATGAGTACCATCAAAGATCTGAACATATAATCTTCCACCGAGTAATCCAACTAGCATCAACTATAAAGAGTAATTAACACTACTAGCAACGTTACAAGTACCAATCGGAGTCGCGAGACGGAGATTGGTTACAAGAGATGAACTAGGGTTTGGAGATGAGATGGTGCTGATGAAGATGTAGATGGTGATGAGTCCCCTCCGATGAGAGGAGTGTTGGTGATGACGATGGCGACGATTTCCCCTCCGGGAGGGAAGTTTCCCTGGCAGGACGACCCTGCCGGAGCTCTAGATTGGTTCTGCTCAAGTTCCGCCTCGTGGTGGCGGCGATTCCTCCCGAAAGCCTCCTCCTGATTTTTTTCTGGAATGAAACCCTTCTTGTAGCAAAAGAGGGGGGCCAGAGGGCCAGCTGGGAGCCCACAAGCCCCCTAGGCGCGGCCAGGGGGAGGCCGCGCCTAGCAGGCTTGTGGCCTCCTGCTGGTTCCCCTGTGGTACTTCTTCAGCCCAGTATTTTTATAAATTCCAAAATAAATCCTCCTTGACTTTCACGGCTTTTGGAGTTGCGCAGAATAGGTACAAACTTGCTCCTTTTTCAGGCCAGAATTCCAGCTGCCGGCATTCTCCCACTTCATGTAAACCTTGCAAAATAAGAGAGAAAAGGCATGAGTATTGTATCGTGAAGTGTAATAACAGCCCATAAAGCGATAAATATCAACATAAAAGCATGATGCAAAATGGACGTATCAACTCCCCCAATCTTAGACCTCACTTGTCCTCAAGCGAAAACCGAGATCAATAAATATGGCCACATGTTTAGAGAGAGAGGTGTCGACAAAACAAGATATGGAAATGCGGGCATCATGATCATAGTTAGAACAACAATATCATCATATCATCTCTTATGCTAAAGTGGCAATTCCTTCACAAAGTAAAGCATGGATCAAGAACCTTAATGAGAATTAACAACCAATAGCCTTTAGTCATTGAAGCAATTGCAATTTATCATAACATCGGAAAGAGTCAAGTAAGAGCTTGTAAAGCAAATCCACATACTCAATCATCCTTTCGTTTTCTACAATTGCTACAACTCACGTGGTACTCATGAGATCAAAGTTTCAGTTGGACACAGAGAAAGATAGGGGCTTATAGTTTTGCCTCCCAACTATTTACCTCAAGGGTAATGTCAACCATAATAATTCATGAATACTTACTTCCAAGTTGACATAAGAATATAGATCTTTCCCTAGCATATGACGTTAGCCAAGATAAAGGCGAAATAAGGAATTGGTGTAGATCACCATGACTCTTTCAAGGGAAAAAAGTAAAGGTACAAGATAGGCCCTTCGCAGAAGGAAGCAGAGGTTGTCATGTGCTTTTGAGGTTTGGATGTGCGACCTCTTAGTGTGAAGGAACGTCACTTTATATTGCCTCCTGTGATAAAGAACTTTATTATGCAGTCCGTCGATTTTATGTCTTCCTCATCACAGGTTCGTACAAAGCTTATTTTCCACACACTAATAGATCATACATATTTAGGAAGAATTTTTATTGCCTGGACCGATGACAACTTACTTGAGGGATCTTATTCAATCGATAGGTAGGTATGGCGGACTCTCATGGCAAAACTGGGTTGAAGGTTTATGGATGCACAAGTAGTATCTCTACTTGGTGCGGGAGTTTTGGCTGATATGGGGTGGAAGCAATCGTCACATGCTAAGGGATCTCTAGTCATATAATCATTGTTCAGAACCAAGCAAACATAGTTCATTAAGTTGTCTTCCTTGTCCAACATCTACCTCTAAGCATGTAAAAGTTTAGTGAGTGTTCACAATCATAGATGGTGTCAAAGATGATATATTTATATGTGAACCTCTCCTTATTTATCACTTCCTATTAATTGCAACAATGACCAATGTCTACGTTTGTCCACCCTCAACAAGTTTCAATCAACATTCTTTTTATATGTGAAGCCATCACTTCCCATAAGATCATTACATGATCTTTCATGCTTTTGTTCTTTTATCATTCTCTTGATCATGGCATGAGGCAAGGCCCTTAACTAAGACACTCTTTATTATAAGGCTCACGAGCTCGAATACATCGGGGGTGACACAAAGCAAAACTCAAGATTAAAACGGTAAGAACTTTATTATACTAGAGAAAGATAAAACTAAAAAGGAACAAACTAAGAAAAGGTAAAGGCAAAAGATGTGATGGTGATACGATACCGGGGCAACTCCCCCAAGCTTGGCACAAGCCAAGGGGATTGCCCATACCCGTGCTTAGTTGTCTTCCTTTGGAGGTGATGGTGGTGGAGTTGTTGCAACATGGGTTTGATCCTCCGTCTTCCAAGGCATAGGTGCTCCATCATGGAAAGATGACCGAGTCTCCGGAATCCTCAAATCTGCAGCCAACCGTATTGATTTAAATCTATACTCATACTCACAGTTTTGGTTCTGCAGGTCATAGATCTGGGCTTGGAGGTGATCAATTCTATCATAGTGCCTGGAGAGGTGCTTCCCGATGTCATTGGCATTGATCTTGTGCTTGTTGGTGAACTCCGTGATCATCATGTGGTTGGCGTTGAGTCCACGCTCCACCATCCCTTGGGACTTGAAGACTTGTTGCTCCATTGCTTCGAGCCTCGCCTCCATGATTCCGGTCTTCTTGGGCCCCTCAACATCACAGATGTGTAGCATCCCCTCACGCATCTCGATCGATTGAGGGTGTTGCAGCACTCCCGCGAGGTAGGGATTGATGACCTTCTCAAAGACGGAACTTTTAGGGACGCCATAGCGATCTAGATCTGTAGTAGAAACATGCTCGAAACGAAAACAGAGGAAAATTGCGTGATACGAGGGTGAGACCTTTCGGAAGAATATATAATGATTTATTTTCGACCAGAAGGAGTACTCCACAAGGAAACAGAGTCCGGGAGGCACACGAGGTGTTCACAAGCCCCCAGGGGCGGCCAGGGGGGTGGCCCGCGCCTCGCAGGTTTGTCGCCTCCTCGTGCGCTTTCTGGACTACTTTAAATTTTTCTATTTTTCTAAAAATTCCAAAACGGAGAAAAATTCCTACTGGAAAAGTTTTGGAGTCGGTTTACTTACCGAATCACATACCTCCTCGTTTTCTGAGTCTGAAACAGGCTGGTAGATATCCCTTATGTACTCCTCCGGAGTTATGTTATTGATAATATTGCTTTCAACATTTATGGGAGTACCTGAGATATAATGCTTGATTCTTTGCCCATTTACCACTCTCGGAAAATTACCTTCCGTGTTGTTGATCTTGATGGCACCGGAACGATATACTTCCTCAACAATGTAAGCACCTTCCTGATACGTCTCAAACATATCTATAATTTTTGATGGTTTCACACTGTTATCTTGCCTTCTTTGTATGTTTTATGTACCTTGTTATATATTTTTGGGACTAACTTATTAATTCAGTGCCAAGTGCCATTTCCTGTTTTTTCCGTGTTTTTGACTCTTTTCAGATCTGATTTTGGAACGGAGTCCAAACGGAAGAAAAACCCCGAAATGATTTTTTCCCGAACAGAAGAAGTCAACGGGGCTTTTGGGCCAAGCCAGGTGGGTCCAGGGATCCCACAAGCCCCCACTCCACCACCAGGGGGAGGCGGCGGTGGGCAGGCTTGTGGCCTCCCTGGCCGCCCCATGACCTAGGTCTTTGGCCTATAAATTCCCAAATATTCCTCAAAAAATCAGGGGAGCCTCGAAAATACTTTTCCGCCGCCGCAAGCTTCCGTTTCCGCGAGATCTCATCTGGAGATCCTTCCCGGCACCCTGCCGGAGGGGACTTTGGAGGTGGAGGTCTTCTTCATCATCATCATCGCCCCTCCAATGACTCATGAGTAGTTCACTTCAGACCTACGGGTCCGTAGTTAGTAGCTAGATGGCTTCTTCTCTCTCTTGGATCTTCAATACAAAGTTCTCCATGATCTTCATGGAGATCTATCCGATGTAATCTTCTTTGGCGGTGTGTTTGTCGAGATCCGATGAATTGTGGACTTGTGATTAGATTATCTATGATATATATTTGAGTCTTTGCTGATTTCTTATATGCATGATTTGATATCCTTGTAAGTCTTTCCGAGTCTTGGGTTTTGTTTGGCCAACTAGATCTATGATTCTTGCAATGGGAGAAGTGCTTGGTTTTGGGTTCTGCCATGTGGTGACCTTTCCTAGTGACAGTAGGGGCAGCACGGCACACATCAAGCAGTTGCCATCAAGGGTTAAAAGATGGGGTTTTTTTATCATTGGTTTGAGATTATCCCTATACATCATGTCATCTTGCTTAAGGCGTTACTCTGTTCTTATGGACTTAATACACTAGATGCATGCTGGATAGCGGTTGACGTGTGGAGTAATAGTAGTAGATGCAGAAAGTATCGGTCTACTTGTTCCGGACGTGATGCTTATAGAAATAATCATTGCATAGATATCGTCATGACTCTGCACAGTTCTATCAATTGCTTGACAGTAATTTGTTCACCCACCGTCTACTTGCTTTCATGAGAGAAGCCACTAGTAAATACTACGGTCCCCGGGTCTATTCACATCCATCGTTTACATCTCCGCTTTTACTTTGCTTTGTTACTTTGTTGCGTTCAGTTCTCACTTGTCAAACAATCTATAAGGGATTGACAACCCCTTCATAGCGTTGGGTGCAAGATTTTGTGTTTGTGCAGGATCTTGAGATATTCTTCCACCGGATTGATACCTTGGTTCTCAAACTGAGGGAAATACTTACCGTCGCTGTGCTACATCACCCTTTCTGCTTCGAGGGAACACCAACGCAAGGCTCCAAGGCCACGGGGGAAATCCTTTGCATACTTGCCTAGCAAGTCCCTTAAGGCATAGCCGTAGCTGAAGGATTCCTGGTGCCGTCGACACAACTATTACTGGCGCCATTGCAAGGGATACACAACAAACATCAGAAGTATTTCTGGCACCGTTGCCGGGGAGGAGAAATCAAGATCTATCCAAATAGGTCTCACAAACTCTTCTCTTGCATTTACTTTTGTTGTTAGTTGCCTCTCGTTTTCCTCTCCCCTACTTCACATTTGCCGTTTTCATTCTCCTTTCTCCCTTGCCGTTTTCCTTTGCCGGTTTCCTGCTTGCTTGTGTGCTTGTTTGTTTGTTGAAGACATCATGTCTGAAAACACCAAACTTTGTGACTTCTTGAGCACTAATAATAATGATTTTATTAGTACTCCGATTGCTCCCGCCACTAGTGCGGAATCGTATGAAATCAACGCAGCTCTGCTGAATCTTGTTATGAAAGAGCAATTCTCTGGCCTTCCTAGTGAAGATGCCGCATCCCATCTCAATACCTTCATTGAGCTTTGTGATATGCAAAAGAAAAGATATGTGGATAATGACGTGATTAAGTTCAAACTTTTTTCCTTTGTCGTTGCGAGATCGCGCAAAAACTTGGTTTTCTTCTTTGCCTAAAAATAGTATCAATTCTTGGGATAGGTGCAAAGATGCTTACATATCCAAGTATTTTCCGCCGGCTAAGATCATCTCCTTACGTAACGATATCATGAATTTCAAGCAACTTGATCATGAACACGTTGCACAATCTTGGGAGAGGATGAAGCATATGATTAGAAATTGTCCTGCTCATGGCTTGAGTTTGTGGATGATTATACAAATCTTTTACGCTGGCTTGAATTTGGCTTCTCGCAATATCTTGGACTCCGCCTCAGGTGGAACGTTCATGGAAATCACGTTAGGAGACACTACAAAACTCCTAGATAATATCATGATCAACTACTCTCAGTGGCACACTCAAAGGTCGCCTGCTAGCAAAAAGGTGCACGCTATAGAAGAGATTAACTCGCTTAGTGCTAAGATGGACGAGTTGATAAATTTGGTTGCGAGTAGAAACACTACGGTAGATCCTAATGACATGCCACTATCTTCTTTTATTGAGAGTAGCAACACTAGTTTGGACGTGAATTTTGTTGGTAGGAACAATTTTGGCAACAACAATGCTTTTAGAGGAAACTATGTTCCTAGGCCTTTTCCTAGTAACTCCTCTAACAATTATGGCAATTCCTACAACAACACTTATGGAAATCATAACAAATTACCCTCTGATCTAGAGAGTAATATCAAAGAGTTCATCAACTCTCAAAAGATTTTCAATGCGTCCATAGAGGGAAAACTACTCAAAATAGACGATTTGGCTAAGAGCGTTGATAGGATGTCTTGTGATATTTATGCTTTGAAAGTTAGATGCGCTCCTCCCAAGATCAACTTGGATGAAACTTTGAAAGCTATGTGCATCTCCATGAATGAGAGCAAAGAAAGAACCGCCCAAATTCACACTAGACATGAATGGTTTAAAAGGGTGCGTTCTAGTGATGCAAATCATGAAGATCTTAAAGTGCTTGGTGTGTCTCCTCTTGAATCTTTGTTTTCGCGTGTCAAACCTACTTATGGAGGGGCTGGATATGAATCCAGTTTGGTTGAAAAACGCCCCAATGATTCGGAGTCCACCTATCTTGATGATAAAGGTGTGGAGAGTGGAGTAGAAGAAGTCAAAATTTTGGGTAGTAATGAAACTCCCACTTTGGATTTCAACGAATTCAATTATGATAATTTCACCTTGTTTGAATGCATTTCTTTGATGCAATCCATTGCAAACTCTCCACATGCTTATAGCCAAAGCAAAGCCTTTACCGCGCATATCGTAGATGCTATGATGAAATCTCTTGAAGATAAGCTCGAACTAGAAGTCTCTATACCTATAAAACTTCATGATGAGTGGGAACCTACTATCAAAATCAAGATAAAAAACTATGAGTGCAATGCTTTGTGTGATTTGGGTGCTAGTGTTTCCGCGATTCCAAAGTCTTTATGTGATATTCTTGGTTTTCATGAGCTTGAAGAGTGTTCTCTTAATTTGCATCTCGCGGATTCTACCATCAAGAAGCCCATGGGGAGGATCGATGATGTTCTTATTGTTGCAAATAAGAACTATGTACCCGTGGATTTTATTGTACTTGACATAGATTGCAATCCTTCATGTCCCATTATTCTTGGTAGACCTTTCCTAAGGACTATTGGTGCTATCATCGATATGAAGTAAGGGAATATTAGATTTAAATTTCCCTTAAAGAAGGGCATGGAGCACTTTCCTAGCAAGAAAATAAGATTGCCTTATGAATCTATGATGAGGGCTACCTATGGTTTGAGCACCAAAGATGACTATACGTGATTCCATCACTTTCGCCTAGCTAAGGGCGTTAAACAAAAGCGCTTGTTGGGAGGCAACCCAACAAATCTATCCTTTTACTTTCTGTTTTGTGTTTTCCACACTTTCATAATTATGTTATGATTGTGCTTTTTGTGTTTCTTTTTGCGTTTGTGCCAAGCAAAACCGTTATGATTAGTCTTGAGGATGATCGTTTGGTCACGCTGGAAAAGACAGAAACTTTCTGCTCACGAAAAGAATTTTCATTTTTTTTTTCTGTAAGAGCTTTTGAGTTGATTCTTTTTGATCCTGATTGCTACGCAAATTCTTCACACTTTCGTAAGTTTTCAGAATTGTTTAAGTACCAGAGGTATGCGAAACATACAGATTGCTACAGACTGGTCTGCTGTTAACAGATTCTGTTTTTTTGTTGTGTTGGTTGCTTATTTTGATGAAACTATGGATAGTATCGGGGGTATTAGCCATGGAAGATTGAAAGTACAGTAACCCAACATCAGAACACGTAGAATTTAAGTTTGCTACAGTACCTAAGGAAGTGGTGGTTTGCTTTCTTGTACTAATGTTATCACGAGTTTCTGTTTAAGTTTGGTGTTGTGAAGTTTTCAAGTTTTGGGTGAAGTACTTATGGACAAAAAGATAAAGAGTGGCAAGAGCTCAAGCTTGGGGATGCCCAAGGCACCCCAAGAGATTCAAGGATGCCGTAAAAGCCTAAGATTGGGTATGCCCCGGGAAGGCATTCCCTCTCTCGTCTTCAATCCATCGGTAACGTTACTTGGGGCTATATTTTTATTCACCACATGTTATGTATTTTTGCTTGGAGCGTCTTGTATCGTAGGAGTCTTATTTTTTGTGTCATAATAATCCTTGCTGCACACCTAGAGAGATATCCATGCACACACCGTGATTTTGTCGAGCTTCACTTATATCTTTTGGTAGACAATTCAGCTCACATGTGCTTCACTTGTATCTTTTGAGCTAGATACTTTTGCTCTATGTGCTTCACTTATATCTTTTAGAGAACAGCGGTGTGTGGCTTGGTAGTGGATCTATGCTTTGAAAGTAGTCTCAAAAGGGGTAGTTATCCAAAGGGATACGAAAACTTCCACCTTCATGCGCATTGAATAGTTAGAGAAGTTTGATTCATCTCAATTAGTTTTGAGTTGTGGTTATGGTAATATTGAAGTCATGCTAGTAAGGTGTTGTGGATCTAGAAATACTTGTGTTGAAGTTAGTGATTCCCGTAGCATGCACGTATGGTGAACCGCTATGTGATGAAATCTGAGCATGATTAGTCTATTGATTGTCATCCTTTGCGTGACGGTCGGGATCGTGCGATGGTTTATACCTACCAACCCTTCGCCTAGGAGTATGCGTTGATTGCTTAGTTTCGATTACTAATAAATTTTTTGCAACAAGTATATGAGTTCTTCATGACTAATGTTGAGTCCATGGTTTAGATGCACTTTCACCTTCCACCATCACTATCTTCTTAGTGCCGCGCTACTCTCGCCGGTGCACAAAACCCACCATTAGCCTCCCTCAAAACAGCCACCATACCTACCTACTATGGCTTTTTCAAAGTCATTCAGAGATATATTGCCATGCAACTACCACCATGATATGTGCCACCACGTCTATATTTCCTTTGCACAATCGTAAGATAGCTAGCATGATGTTTCCATTGATGTCTATGCCATGCTAGATCATTGCCACGGTACACTACCGAACGCATTCCATATAGAGTCATAGTTGCTCTAAGTTTTGAGTTGAAAGTGTGACGATCATCATTATTGGAGCATTGTCCCATGTGAGGAAATAAAAGAGGCCAAAGAAGCCCATAAAAAAGAGGCCAAAGAGCCCACCAAAATAAAAAAATGAGAGAAAAAGAGAGAAGGGACAATGCTACCACTTTTTCCACACTTGTGCATATTGAGCACCATGATCTTCATGATTGAGAGTCTCTCGTTTTGTCACCACCATATAGCTAGTGGGAAATTTTCATTATATAACTTGGCTTGTATATTCCAATGATAGGCTTCCTCAAAATTGCCTTAGGTCTTCGTGAGCAAGAAAGTTGGATGCACACCCACTAGTTTTCTTTAAGAGCTTTCACATACTTGTAGCTCTAGTGCATCATTTGTATGGCAATCCCTACTCATTCACGCTGATATCTAATGATGAGCATCTCCACAGCTCATTGATATGCCTAGTTAATGTGACTATCTTCTCCTTTTTGTCTTGCAACCCCCACCACATTCCACACCATCTATAGTGCTATAACCATGGCTCACGCTCATGTATTGCGTGAGAGTTGAAAATGTTTGAGAAAGTAAAGGTGTGAAACAATTACTTGGCCAATACCGGGGTTGTGCATGATTTAAACTCGTTGTGCAATGATGATAGAGCATAGCCAGACTATATGCTTTTGTAGGGATAACTTTCTTTTGGCCCTCTTATTTTGAAAGTTCATGATTACTTCGCTAGTTTGCTTGAATTATTATTGTTTCCACGTCAATAGCAAAATATTGTTTTGAATCTAATGGATCTGACCATTCACGTCACATAAGAGGAATTACAAAGGACACCTATGCTAGATGGCATGAAAGCATCAAAAATTCATTCTTATCACTTCCCTACTCGAGGACGAGCAGGAGTTAAGCTTGGGGATGCTTGATACGTGTCAAACGTATCTATAATTTTTGATGGTTTCACGCTGTTATCTTGCCTTCCTTGTATGTTTTATGTACCTTTTTATATCTTTTTGGGACTAACTTATTAATTTAGTGCCACGTGCCAGTTCCTGTTTTTTCCGTGTTTTTGACTCTTTTCAGATCTGATTTTGGAACGGAGTCCAAACGGAAGAAAAACCCCGAAATGATTTTTTCCCGAACGGAAGAAGTCCAGGGGGCTTTTGGGCCAAGCCAGGTGGGTGATCACGCAATCTCTGGCGTTAACTAGACGAATGATCATAACAACAAACCTTCTCCTGCAACGGCACCAGAAGAATGCTGATAGCACTCCCCGGCAATGAAACTGGAAGAATGTTGTTGATGGCCCACCAGCGCGTGGGTTCGCAGCAGTTTTCGAGGGTAGAGTATTCGACCCAATTTGTTGATAAGCCTCAGGAGGTTAGAGTATACTCTCAAGTATTAGCAGCTGAATTTGTCAGATTCAACCACACCTGAAAGATTAGTATCTGCAAGCACAGTAGTAACAGCAAAGTAATATGATAACAACGGTGTCAGAAACGTTCCGTTGACGACAGACTATTCCTGACGATTGTATCAATGGCGCCTCCGTTGCCGCGTTGACGGAAGTTGTCAATTCCCATCAACGGTCTGGCGAATCAACAGTGTAGCAGGTAGCAGCAGTGTAACGAGCAATAGCAGTGGCAAGGAACAACAGTAGTGACAGCAGTAGCAAGTAGCAACAGTAGTCGCAGCAGCAGAGCAAGACAAGTAACAACAGTAGTAGCAGCAGAGCAAGACAAGTAACATCAGTAGCAACAGTAGTAGCAGCAGAGCAAGACAAGTAACAGCAGTAGTAGGACAAACTCGTAGGCAATGGGTCGGTGATTTGTTTGGATGATATTCATCATGCAACAACTATAACATGGAGAGGTATGTGGCTAGCTCCCGTTCGTCAATGTGATGTAGGCATGCATTCCGTGTGTCTTCATACGTGCTTAGGGAAAAGAACTTGCATGACATCTATTGTCCATCCCTCCCGTGGCACCGGGGTCCAAAAGGAAACTACGGGATATTAAGGTTCTCCTTTTAATAAAGAACCGGAGCAACGCATTTGCACTTGGTGAACACATGAACTCCTCAAACTATGGTCATCACCGGGAGTGGTTCCGGTTATTGTCACTCCGGGGTTGCCGGATCATAACACATAGTAGGTAACTACAACTTGCAAGATCGGATCTAAAACACACATATATTGGTGACAACATAATAATTTCAGATCTGAAATCATGGCACTCGGGCCCTAGCGACAAGCATTAAACATGGCAAAGTAGTAGCAACATCAAATCTCAGAACATAGTGGATACTAGGGATCAATCCCCATCAAAACTAACTCGATTACATGATAGATCTCATCCTACTCATCACCGCCCAGCGAGCCTACGAATAGATTACTCACGAACGACAAAGAGCTTCATGGAATTGGAGAGGGAAGAAGGTTGATGATGACGATGGCGACGATTTCCCCTCTCCGGAGCCCAAGACGGACTCCAGATCTGCCCTCCAGATGAAGAACAGGTGGTGGCGGCGCCTCCGTATCGAAAACGCGATGAAAACTTCTCTTTTTATTTTTTCTGGGACGAAAGACAACTTATAGAGCTAGAGTTGGGGGCGGCAGGTTCCCGTGGGCCCCACAAGCCTACCCACCGCCACCAAGGGTGGTGGTGGCGGAGCAGGGGCTTGTGGCCCACCCCCTGAGGTGGAACTTGGCGCAGATATTTTTGATATTTTCCAAAACTGCTCCCCGTAAATTTTCAGGACGTTTGGAGAACTTTGATTTCTGCACAAAAATAACACCAAGGCAATTCTGCTGAAAACAGCGTCAGTCCAGGTTAGTTCCATTCAAATCATGCACATTATAGTCCAAAACAAGGGCAAAAGGGTTTGGAAAAGTAGATACGTTGGAGACGTATCAAATCCCCCAAGCTTAAAACCTTGCTTGTCCTCAAGCAACTCAGTTGACAAACTGAGAGAGAAAGAAAAACTTTGACAAACTCTGTTTGATCTTGTTGTTGCAACTATGTCTAACTCATAACCAGAATTTTAGCAAGATCGCAAGTTAACCACATAAGCAAATGACACAAAGGTCTCATGGTAAACTAATATCAATGGCATAATCAGCTAACGAGCAAATAATAATGAGTTTCAAATACCAACACTTCAATCAAAACAAGCATGAAGTAATATGAATAGGTGGTATCTCACTAGCTCTTTCTGAGACCGCAAAACATAAATGCAGAGCACTTTCAAAGATCAAGGGCTGACTAAACATTGTAATTCATAGCAACGAAGATCCAGTCATAGTCATACTCAATATAAATCAAAAGCAAAGCATAAAAATGACAGAGGTGCTCTCTAATTGGTGCTTTTATAAGAAGAGGATGACTCAACAGGAAAATAAATAGACAGGCCCTTCACAGAGGGAAGCATTGATTTGCAGAGGTGCCAGAGCTCAAGCTTTGAAAACATAGATAATAATTTTGGGTGGCATGCTTTCATTGTCAACGCAATGACCAAGAGTTCTCAATATCTTGCATGCTACTCATGCTATAGGCGGTTCCCAAATAGAAAAGTAAAGTTTTAACTCCTCCACCACCAATCAATCACACTCCACGGCTAGCCGAATCCTCGGGTACCGTCCATACTAACATCAATCCGGGGGAGTCTTGTTTTTTACAGTTATGTTTTCGATTTAAGCATGGAACTGGGCATCCCAAATACCGGCCCCTTTCTCGTGAATGACCGTGAATAAACACATGTCGAGGATAACACTCCTAGCATGGAAGATACCAATAGCCCTCTTTCACCACATGAGCTGTTCAGGCATGCAGAACATGTTATTTCTTGAAGGTTTAGAGAATGGCACATGCAAATTTACTTGGAACGGCAGGTAGATACCGCAAATAGGTAGGTATGGTGGACTCTCATGGAAAAACTTTTGGGTTTATGGGAGTGGATGCACAAGCAGTATTCCCGCTTAGTACAAGTGAAGGCTAGCAAAAGACTGGGAAGCGACCAACTAGAGAGCGACAACGGTCATCAAGATGCAATGAGTTTGACTAACCTTGAATGCAAGCATGAACATGATATAAATCACCATGAACACGAACATCATAGAGGCTATGTTGATTTTATTTCAACTACATGCATGAACATGCGCCAAGTCAAGCCACTTGAAACATTCAAAGGAGAATACCATCCTATCATACTACATCATAGTCATCTCAAAATCTATGTTGGCAATCAAGACAAACCATTATAAGCTCTCAGCTAAATAAGCATGGCATCAGAAAGTATGATCTCTAAGTTGTCATTGCAAACATGGTTCTCTCACAACAAGGCTAAATCTGGGTCGACAAGCTAGTCATATTTACAAAAACAAAATAGATAGAGTTCATACCAGCTTTTCAGTCTCAGTTACTTCATCATATATCATCATTGTTGCCTTTCATTTGCACGATCGAACGATGAAAACGATAATAAGTGCATTGGACTAAGCTGAATCTGCAGGCAAACACAAAGGAGAAGAAAAAATAATATGGCTCTTTGAAAGCTAAACAGGTAAGCATGCAAGAACCAATAAACATTGTAACCAATATCTTCTACCTTGACACAAAGAAAAAGAAAACTATTTACACGGGAAATCTCCAAACAAGCAAAAGAAGAAAGAAAAATCTTTTTGTGTTTTCTCAAAAGGACACAAAACAAGAAAACAAGAAAACAAGAAAACAAAAAGAAACTAGCATGGATAATACAGTGGCAAAGTGTAAACACCGGCTAACAAAGCGAAAGCATAAGCACGAATATAAAGTCGGGGAGAACACGTACTCCCCCAAGCTTAGGCTTTTGGCCTAGCTTGGTGTACTCCCATGGTGGGAAATAACCAGCTCCAGGATACTCTAGAGCAGACTGTGGATGCCACTGCTGTGTGAGCTCCTGTGGCTCCCACTGATAAACTGGCGTGTGGTACTCGATTGGCGGCTCGGGCACGGGCGCGTGTGGTTGGGCCAAGCCCCAATATGCGTAGATGTCCGCGGGCATAATAGTGTACCTGCCTGCATGAAGATCAAACAAAGAAGGAGCAGGCAAAGTAATAGTCTCTCGAGTACCCTGACTAAACACCAGGTTATAAATCATCCGTCTACAAGCATCTCTATCCAGAAAATCATGGCGAACCATGCTGTCATAATCCAGATATCTCTGAGGGAGAAGCATCTCTCCTTCCTCTCCGAGTCTAATGGGTATCTCAAAGTGTCTGGCAAGATGAGTAGCATAGATACATCCATAGACAACACCTTTAGAACGGTTCAGGTTCAACCGTTGAGCGACTATGGCGCCCAAGCTATAAGTCTTATCATTATAAAGGCCTTCGTGCAAAACCGCAAGGTCTGGAGAACTAAGTGATCCAGCCTCCCCACGGCCAATCAAACGTTTTCCCACAAATAGTGAGAAGTACCGGAGCACATGAAAATGTATGCTAGCAATTCTAGCGCGAGACACTCCTCTCTCCTCTCCAACAACAATAGAACCAATGAAATCCTCCAAGTCCTGTGGACGAGGGTCACGGATATCCCCAACATAAGGTAATTTGCATACATTGCAAAAATCCTGCAGCGTCATGCACTAGGGGACATCGTATAACATGAACTCTACCATGGGAGGATTCTTCCTCGGATAAAATTTGAAGCTTTGAACGAAAATATTTGTTAGGAAGAGATATTGTGGGCACTTATCTTCAACAAACGCAGTAAGACCTGCGTTCTCCACCAAGTAATAAAAGTCTTCATAAAGTCCGGCGGCGCGCAAAAATTCATCACTTGGCCACTCGCACACTCGAACTTCTGTGACTCGAGGGACTACGTACGTGGGGTGGTTCTTCTCATCCTCCTTGGGGTTACGACTTGAAGAGCCTCTCAAGAACCTCCTCATCTTTTCCCTTTTCTAGCTCTGAAAAATTCTAAAATTTTTAGAGACTTCAAAAGAAAAGTGAATGAAGATTAACCCAACTTGTAGCAACTACTACTACTAGTGCCTAGAGACCGTATCACGCGCTAAAACTACTTGGGACCAGCTAAAATCAACTTTTCTAGCTCAAGAACAGGGTCACCAAGGTAGCAAGAATTCACGAAGGATAAAGCACTAGAGCAAAAACTAATTGGACCAATGGAGGAATCACTTACCAAGGAGCAATTTCCCCAAAACAGTTTGGAGAATGGTGCTTTGAGCAAGGAGATCGAAAATCACAGCCAAATGAGCAAGAACACGGGTTTGAGCTGTGAAACAATTTTTTCTGGAGGTGGAAGAAGAGGCTGGGAGCTCGAATGAGTGGAGGGGGTGCCTGTGGGCCCCACAAGCTTGCACCCCGCCACCAGGGGGTAGGTGGCGGTGGGGGGGGGGGGCTTGTGGCCCACTGGTCAGGCCCCCTGACCAGCTCTCAGGCCCAGAAATTTTCAAAAATTCCAGAAAAAATCATACTAAATTTTCAAGACCATGGGAGAACTTTTATTTTCGAGGTATTTTTCTCCGGGACGCTAAAACAGAAACAGGAAAAACTAAACTAATTCTATCATTTTTATTCTAAGAAACAGAAAAGGAAAACTCAAAACAGAGGTATGTGACTCTCTGATTCATCCGTTTCATGGTCATTGAAAGAAATTCGTCAATGGGATTGATCAAGTCCTTATGACAAAAACCTTCTCGAATCGCAAGAGAGAACGGAGAATTTTGAATAGCCACTAAGTCACCTCAATGGGGATATGTATCTCGTCAACAAGCAAATCATACTTCATCTTGACACGAGGAATAGGGCATTCAAAGCTCCCAATGAGAATCGATGAAGTCTTTACGATAGCGTTGATGCAATGTACTGGATATCGTTTCTTCGGAAAGTGCACCGTGTGCTCATTACCATTGACATGGAAAGTGACATTGCCTTTGTTGCAATCTATAACAGCCCCTGCAGTGTTTAAAAAGGGTCTTCCGAGGATGATAGCCATGGCATCGTCCTCGGGGATATCCAAGATAACAAAGTCTGTTAAGATAGTGGTATTAGCAACCACAACAGGCGCATCCTCGCAAACGCCGATAGGGAAAGCAGTTGATTTGTCAGCCATTTGCAGAGAAATTTCAGTGGTTGTCAATTTATCCAACTCTAGTCTACGATAAAGAGAAAGCGGCATAACACTAACACCGGCTCCAAGATCACATAAGGCAGTTCTTACGTAATTTCCTTTAATGGAGCAAGGTATAGTGGGCACTCCAGGATCACCAAGTTTCTTTGGAGTTCCACCTTTGAAAGTGTAGTTGGCAAGCATGGTGGAGATCTCAAGATCTGGTATCTTCCGTTTATTAGTCACGATATCTTTCATTTACTTGGCATACGGAGACATCTTGAGCATATCAGTTAACCGCATCTACAGAAAGACGGGTCTTATCATCTCAACGAAGCGCTCAAAATCCTCATCATCCTTTTTCTTGGATGGCTTAGGAGGAAAGGTCTTAGGTCTCTGAACCCATGGCTCTCTTTCTTTACCATGCTTCCTAGCAGTGAAGCCATTCTTGTCGTATCTCTTAGGTTGTGGATTATCAGGATTAACCGTAGGTTCAATCTCCACATCCTCATCATGGCTAGGTTGACCATTATTTTGAATATCACCGTCCATATTGTCACCAGGTTCATGTTCATCACCAGATTGTGTTTCCGCATGAGACGCAGAAATATCATTAGGTTCTTCAGGTGTGACAGTATTTGGCGAACTGGCATGCAAGTTTCTATCATCCTTCTTCTTCTCCTTAGGATGACTGGGTGTATCAGCATTGATTCCTTGAGAATCTTGATCAATTCTCTTAGGATGACCTTCAGGATACAAAGGTTCCTGAGTCATTTTGCCTCCTCTAGTAATGACTCTGATAGAGTTGTCATTTAATTCATTGAGCAGGTCATTCTGAGCTTTAAGTACTTGTTCTACCTGAGTAGTAATCATAGAGGCATGTTTACTCAGAAGCTTCAGAGCATTGACATTTTTGTCTACACAAGCACTTAAATGGCTAAGCATACGAGTACTTTGTTCCAAATGTCTGCTAACATAATCATTGAAACTCTGTTGTTTGGCAACAAAGTTGTCAAATTCACCAAAGCATAGGCTAGCAGGTTTATCAAAAGGAATATCACTCTCATCAAACCTACGCAGAGAATTCACTTCTACTACCTATACCGGGTTATCGAGACCATGGATCTCTTCGATAGGTGGTAGATTTTTGACATCTTCAGATCTAATGCCTTTCTCTTGCATAGATTTCTTGGCTTCTTGCATATCTTCGGGACTGAGGAATAGAATACCTCTTTTCTTAGGAGTTGGCTTAGGAGGTGGTTCGGGAATAGTCCAAGCATTATCGTTGATCAAGAGGTTATTCAGTAGAGTCTCAGCTTGTTCTACAGTTCGTTCCCTAAAAACACAACCGGCACAACTATCTAGGTAGTCTCTAGAGGCATCGGTAAGTCTGTTATAGAGGATATCAAGTATCTCGTTCTTCTTAAGAGGGTGATCAGGCAAAGCATTCTGTAGCTGGACGAGCCTCCCCCAAGCTTGTGGAAGACTCTCTTCTTGGAGTTGAGAAAAGTTGTATATTTCCTGCAAGGCAGCTTGCTTCTTATGGGTAGGGAAATATTTCTCACAAAAGTAATAGACCATCTCCTGGGGACTACGCACACATCCAGGAGCAAGAGAGGTGAAGCAGACTTTAGCGTCATCCTTTAGAGAGAAAGGAAACAACTTAAGGATATAGTAGTGGCGGATCTTCTCCTCATTAGTGAAGAGGTTGGCTATTTCGGATAGTTTGGCAAGATGGGCTATGACCATGTCAGACTCATAACCGTGAAAAGGATCAGATTTGACTCGAGAGATTATCTCAGGGTCGACACAGAATTCATAATCCTTATCAGTGACAAAGATAGGCGAAGTGGCAAACTTTGGGTCATTTTTCATCCTAGCTTCACGAGATTTTTCCTTCCACTTGAGAATTAATTTCTCAGTGTCATAGGCATCCTTACAGGCAAGAAAATCCTCAGCTATCCCCCCTCCATAACGTAACCCTCAGGTATATCAGGCAATTCATATCTAGGAGAGCTAGATCTAACAGGAGCAAAAGCAGGTTCTATCTCAATAGTATCAGAAGCATCACGAGCATTGGCACTAACTCTAGAAATATGAGCATCGAGGAACACTCCTAGTGTAACATCATGCAAAGGAGTATCTCTAGCAGTATCAAGCACATCATCATCAGGCAAAATAGCATCTCTAGCATCATCAGGGAAAGCAGTATCAGGCATATCATCTCTAGCAGTATCAGGCATAGTATCAAGCATAGCATCATCAGGCATAGTATCAAGCATAGTATCATCAGGCATAGTATCAAGCATAGCATCTCTAGCAGTAGTATCACAAGCATCATCAAGCACATGCGACTAGCAGGAGGTGATGTCACAAACTTACTCATAACTGAAGGTGAATCAAGTGCAGAGCTAGATGGCAATTCCTTACCTCCCCTCGTAGTTGAGGGCAAGACTTTGGTCTTCGGATCCTTCAGATTCTTCATAGTGATCATCAGATATAAATCCCAAGTAACTCAGAGAATATAGCAATACCTCCCCGGCAACGGCGCCAGTAAAATGCTGATCGCGCAATCTCTGGCGTTAACTAGACGAATGCTTATAACAACAAACCATCTCCTGCAACAGCACTAGAAGAATGTTGATAGCACTCCCCGGCAATGAAACTAGAAGAATGTTGTTGATGGCCCACCAGCGCGTGGGTTCGCAGCAGTTTTCGAGGGTAGAGTATTCGACCCAATTTGTTGATAAGCCTCAGGAGGTGAGAGTATACTCTCAAGTATTAGCAGCTGAATTTGTCAGATTCAACCACACCTGAAAGATTAGTATCTACAAGCACAATAGTAACAACAAAGTAATATGATAACAACAGTGTCAGAAACGATCTGTTGACGACAGACTATTCCTAACGATTGTATCAATGGCGCCTCCGTTGCCGCATTGATGGAAGTTGTCAATTCCCGTCAACGGTCTGGCGAATCAACACTGTAGCAGGTAGCAGCAATGTAACGAGCAATAGCAGTGGCAAGGAACAACAATAGTGACAATAGTAGCAAGTAGCAAAAGTAGTAGTAGCAGCAGAGCAAGAAAAGTAACAGCAGTAGCAACAATAGTAGCAGCAGAGCAAGACAAGTAACATCAGTAGCAACAGTAGTAGCAGCAGAGCAAGACAAGTAACAACAGTAGCAACAGTAGTAGCAGCAGAGCAAGACAAGTAACATCAGTAGTAGGACAAACTTGTAGGCAATTGGTCGGTGATTTGTTTGGATGACATTCATCATGCAACAGCTATAACACGGAGACGTATGTGGCTAGCTACCGTTCATCAATGTGATGTAGGCATGCATTCCGTGTGTCGTGAAGCGTGCTTAGGGAAAAGAACTTGCATGACATCTATTGTCCATCCCTCCCGTGGCAGCGGGGTCCAAAAGGAAACTACGGGATATTAAGGTTCTCCTTTTAATAAAGAACCGGACCAATGCATTAGCACTTGGTGAACACATGAACTCCTCAAATGTAGCGACCCGACTCAAAACGAGTCAAGCCTCTGTGTTTCCGTGCCATCCCTGGATCAGTATGCTGGCACACACAGTACATCAATGTATATATCAAAGTGCAATCACATGTAAATGGCGTAAAACTGATATATACCTTAATTATCTCAGCGGAAGCGGTCAAGGGAGTGGAGTCCCAATAAACACCAACGACAAGTTGAGTGTAGACCGTAACCCTGAATCGTACTCTTACTCGTCGAAGAAAAATATCTGCAACATAAGATGTTGCAGCCGTGTAGGTCAGCATATTGAATATGCCGGCAAGTCCCATAAGAGAGGGGTTAAATAATAATCAACTATCTCTACATGCATATTTGGTCGGTGGAGCTAAGTTTGCATAAAGCCAGTTTTATCCTACAACAAGAGGGGTTGAAAGCAAAAATGTTACTACAAGGTTTGTTGTTAACGAGATGGTTCCGCCAACCAATTCTCGTACCCGAGTTGTCAATAATCACCCTCATCAAATATATTTAATGGTGTTGAGAAATCCAGATAACTTCAGTTCCTTTGGCTCAAGTTGTCCATGACCGTGGACACGGCTAATCGATTAGGTTTGAGTACTCTACAGAGTTTTGCACACGTTCCCCACAAGATTTGATTGCCTCCGTGTATGTCCTCGCACTTCAGGGGGTTTGAAGACCGGATGATCAAAACATGGTCTTTCAACGGGTCCCTCTGAATCCCTGTCGGTGCCCATCCATTCCTACCGTTCGTCTACATCTGCTAGCACCGCCTGTCCTGAGTCGCCGCGTTGTCCAACCAAGCCAGAGCCCATAATGACTTGTGGCTGTGCAGGTAAGCCTTGGGTCTTGAAAATATCCATCCGTCTCTTTGAGCCTGGGTGAAGCTTTCCGCAGGATGACATGGCATCTCCAGCATCCCGGGCATCCACTGGGTTCTCCAGGGAGCCGATCAACCGTCCTTCACCCAGTGTTGCATTGCGTCCAAGGTCTTGAAAATCTTGTCTTAGTCCGGTCTTGATTATTATATCAACCTCTCATCACTCGTGATAAACACGCAACCGATGACCCGTCTACTCAGGCATAGCATTAAGAAAATTTGTCGTCCCGGGCCAAGTATCGGGGTTGTTGTGTGCCTACCACATGATACTACAATCTATACTAAAGTTTCCAAGTACCTAAGCAGCATGCAATTGGGCATAGGATGGTAGAACTACGATGCATAAAACATAGGTGATAGTATGATCAAAGTGACTTGCCTGTGATGTTGACGAAGAAGAATTTCTCAAGAAAATAACTTGATAGACTACTCGTCACTCTCTGATGAAAACTACATAGCAACATAGCATTCACATAAGCACTCATACTAGCAATCATTCTAGCAATCAAAACAAAAGAGAGAGAGCGAATAAAAATCCGAAAGAAACTTCAAATGGGACGAGGGAGTCTTCTACTACGTCAAACACTAAATAGTTTTGTCTAACAGAAAATAATAACAAAGAACTAAGTTATAAGTTTAACTAAGATAAAATAAAATATTTTTCACCAAACTACTTGAAGTATTCCCAAACGGGATTTGAAACAACGGTGAAAACAATCGCACGTTACTACGGAGCTAGAATTGATTTAATGAAAACAAATAAACATAAAATAAAGACTTGTTGCAAAACTACTGTTAACTAACATAAACAAACAATAATAATCTTTCTGAAATAATAAAGAAAGTATTTTAAAACAAAAGTAGAAAATGAATTAGCCAAAATCCTAAAAGCGGTGAAACAGAAATTGTTTCACATGAAATAATGAGTTAAAATACTCAAACAAATCTGAAAGTTTTACCACTGATAAATAGGATCACTAGTGATCAGTAACAAAAGGAATCAAATTAAAAGCTATTTTTGAACTCCTGGAATAAGCAGAACAAGGTTTAAACTAAATCTGCTCTAACTTATATTTGCAAATTTCAAACATAGACAAATTATATGTTTTTAAAAACTACAGAAAATTTGTGAGCTACTGGAAAAAGAATCACTATCATTGGACTTCGGGATCAAAAGTTGTGGCCAAAACAAGATTGAAAGTTTCTGTTTTTGCTAATTTTGACAGAAAAACTGCAGCTAACTAGTACTAACAAAGGTACACGTGGCAAGCCGCGGTTGCTGTTTGTTTCTTGGTTTGGAGCAAACGTCCTAAGGCTAGCAAAACCACTGGCTAAAGTCATAAGTGGAAAAATAAACCACTGGTTTTTCTAATCTAACCGAACAGTTATCCTAGGGTCTAATCTAGACCGTTGCATGGAGATCTAAGGGCTACTAAGTAATCAAAGGAAAAACAGAAAGAGGAGGGAGAAAACTACCTACTGGCTGTAGCTTGCACCGGCGAGGGAGGAAGATGGCGTCGTCGGCGGGGGAGAGGGGGAGCTCCGGGGCGGTGGAGGGCTTCGGGGGAGGCGGCGGCGGGGTCCTCCTCCGCGGGCGGAGGCGCTCGGGGGAGGTGGCTCCCAGGGCGACCGAAGGTGGTGCAGTAGCTTTGCTGCTGCTGCACCGGAGTGGTGGAGGATGGCCGGCGAGGAAGGAGAAGCTCTCCGGGGTGGGGGGGGGGGCGGTGACGGGGTGGCGACGTGGCAGGGGGCGGCGATGGAGGGGGCCGAAGGTGGGGTGCAGGGGTGGCGACGGGGTGCTCCTCCTCGGGGCGGGGCCGAAGGTGCTGCAGATGGCGGCGGTGGTGGAGGGCTAGGGCGGCGGCGAGGGGAGAGGGGAGGCGGCGGCGGGGTGGGAACGGGGCTGCGGAGAGGGCTCGGTTTTTATAGGCCATGGGGGAGGGAGCTTAAGGAAGGAGAGGGAGGCGGTGGGGAAGGGAATACCGTGCTGGGGGGAGACGTGGTCTCGAGCAGAGAAGAAAGGAAGTGGGAGGTAGGAGGAGACCGCGGGAGAGAAGACTCGGGCTGGTGGGGCCACGGTCAGTGAGAGGAGAGTTAAGGAAGGGGCGGTTGGGGGAGATTTCGGACCAGGCTCTATAAGGCGCCCAGGGCGGCTGCTACTGAAAAAAATAATACTTCCTAATCTCTAAGTTTTTCCAAAACAGAAAATAAAAACGACAAAAAAAAGAAAGTAAATCAAAATATTAATATATGGTATAATATATCAAAAAAAATCAGAAAAAGAATCTCTACCCGAATAACATTTTTTTAAAGCCAAATAAAAACTTTTTAAAAAATGTTTTTTCAGAAATTCCCAATTTGCTTTATTTCTTTTTGCAATTATTTTTGCAAAAGAATTTTGGGTTTTCTTTGCTCAATTATTTCAGAGATTTGCCCGCACTTTTGGAGTGTCATTTTCCTCCGCTCTCTCTCTTGCGTGCAAGAGATTTTTCTCCGGACATTTCTCGCGCGATGGAAAAATGGAAAAGCAAAAGAATTCAACGCAAATATCTCCGTTCAAATTCTGTATAATTGAAGAAGTCATGTCATCTTCTCTCGTTGCTTTTAAAAGCTTTAATTTGAATTCACCGGAGAAGGGGAAAGTCATTTTATTCCCTCTCGTTCAAAAGTTTCGAAAAGTTTCAAATTTCACACAAGTTCCAGTCACTCAGCAAACAAACAAACAAACAATCAATCTAATAATTATATTAACATTCCAAAATTTATAATTTTGGGATGTTACATCAAACTATGGTCATCACCGGGAGTGGTTCCGGTTATTGTCACTCCGGGGTTGCCGGATCATAACACATAGTAGGTAACTACAACTTGCAAGATCGGCTCTAAAACACACATATATAGGTGACAACATAATAATTTCATATCTGAAATCATGGCACTCGGGCCCTAGTGACAAGCACTAAGCATGGCAAAGTAGTAGCAACATCAAATCTCAGAACATAGTGGATACTAGGGATCAATCCCCATCAAAACTAACTCGATTACATGATAGATCTCATCCTACTCATCACCGCCCAACGAGCCTATGAATAGATTACTCACGAACGACGAAGAGCTTCATGGAATTGGAGAGGGAAGAAGCTTGATGATGACGACGGCGACGATTTCCCCTCTCCGGAGCCCAAGACGGACTCCAGATCTGCCCTCCAGATGAAGAACAGGTGGTGGCGGCGCCTCCGTATCGAAAACGCGACGGAAACTGCTCTTTTTATTTTTTTCTGGGACAAAAGACAACTTATAGAGCTGGTGTTGGTGGCGGCAGGTGCCTGTGGGCCCCACAAGCCTGCCCACCGCTACCAGGGGGTGGTGGCGGAGCAGGGGCTTGTGGCCCACCCCCTCAGGTGGAACTTGGCGCAGATATTTTTTATATTTTCCAAAACTGCTCCCCGTAAATTTTCAGGACGTTTGGAGAACTTTGATTTCTTCACAAAAATAACACCAAGGCAATTCTGCTGAAAACAGCGTCAGTCCAGGTTAGTTCCATTCAAATCATGCAAATTATAGTCCAAAACAAGGGCAAAAGAGTTTGGAAAAGTAGATACGTTGTAGACGTATCAGTGGGCTCCAGGGAGCCCACAAGCCCCCACCCGCCACCAGGGGGAGGCGGCGGTGGGCAGGCTTGTGGCCTCCCTGGCCGCCCCCTGACCTAGGTCTTTGGCCTATAAATTCCCAAATATTCCACAAAAAATCAGGGGAGCCTCGAAAATACTTTTCCGCCGCCGCAAGCTTCCGTTTCCGTGAGATCTCATCTGGAGACCCTTCCCGGCACCCTGCCGGAGGGGACTTTGGAGGTGGAGGGCTTCTTCATCATCATCATCGCCCCTCCAATGACTCCTGAGTAGTTCACTTCAGACCTACGGGTCCGTAGTTAGTAGCTAGATGACTTCTTCTCTCTCTTGGATCTTCAATACAAAGTTCTCCATGATCTTCATGGAGATCTATCCGATGTAATCTTCTTTGGCGGTGTGTTTGTCGAGATCTGATGAATTGTGGACTTGTGATCAGATTATCTATGATATATATTTGAGTCTTTGCTGATTTCTTATATGCATGATTTGATATCCTTGTAAGTCTCCTCGAGTCTTGGGTTTTGTTTGGCCAACTAGATCTATGATTCTTGCAATGGGAGAAGTGCTTGGTTTTGGGTTCTGCCATGTGGTGACCTTTCCCAGTGACAGTAGGGGCATCAAGGCACACATCAAGCAGTTGCCATCAAGGGTAAAAATATGGGGTTTTTATCATTGCTTTGAGATTATCCCTCTACATCATGTCATCTTGCTTAAGGCGTTACTCTGTTCTTATGGACTTAATACACTAGATGCATGCTGGATAGCGCTCGACGTGTGGAGTAATAGTAGTAGATGCAGAAAGTATCGGACTACTTGTTTCGGACGTGATGCCTATAGAAATAATCATTGCATAGATATCGTCACGACTCTGCAGAGTTCTATCAATTGCTCGACAGTAATTTGTTCACCCACCATCTACTTGCTTTCATGAGAGAAGCCACTAGTCGACACTACGGCCCCCGGGTCTATTCACATCCATTGTTTACATCTCCGCTTTTACTTTGCTTTGTTACTTTGTTGCTTTCAGTTCTCACTTGGCAAACAATCTATAAGGGATTGACAACCCCTTCATAGCGTTGGGTGCAAGCTTTTGTGTTTGTGCAGGATCTTGAGATACTCTTCCGTCGGATTGATACTTTGGTTCTCAAACTGAGGGAAATACTTACCGTCGCTGTGCTACACCCTTTCCGCTTCGAGGGAACACCAACGCAAGGCTCCAATGCCACGGGGGAAATCCTTTGCATACTTGCCTAGGAAGTCCATTAAGGCGTAGCCGTAGCTGAAGGATTCCTGGTGCCATGGACACAACTATTTCTGGCGCCATTGCAAGGGATACACAACAAACATCACTTCCCATTTAGAGAGAAGCTTGGCTGCAAAAAATCTTAAATGGGAATTATATAGCAAGACATAATCACCTACATTGAACTCATGTTTTTTATCCTTTTATCATGCCACCTCTTAACCTTTTCTTTGAACAACTTGGCATTTTCATATTCTTGTGATCTCCATTCATCAAGCGAGCTAATATCAAATAACCTCTTTTCACCAGCAAGTTTGAAATCAAAGTTGATCTCTTTGATTGCCCAATAAGCCTTATGCTCTAGCTCAAGAGGTAAATGACATGCTTGACCGTAAACCATTTTGTACGGAGACATGCCCATGGGATTCTTATAGGCAGTTCTATAAGCCCACAGTGCATCATCGAGGTTCTTAGACCAATTCTTTCTAGACCTATTGACAGTCCTTTGCAGAATTAGTTTAATCTCTCGATTGCTTAGCTCTACTTGACCACTGGACTGAGGGTGATAGGGAGATGCAACTCTATGGTTGACATCATACTTAGCAAGCGTTTTACGGAAAGCAACATGAATGAAATGTGAACCACCATCAGTCATTAGATATCTAGGGACTCCAAATATAGATAAAATAACTTGTTTAAGCATCCTGATAGAGGTGTTGTGATCAGCACTACTAGTTGGCATAGCTTCTACCCACTTAGTAATGTAATCAACATCAAGTAGGATATGAGTATACCCGTTGGATTTTGGAAAAGGTCCCATATAATCAAAGCCCCAAACATCAAATGGTTCAATGACAAGTGAATAATTCATAGGCATTTCCTGACGTTTACTGATATTACCTATTCTTTGACATTCATCACAAGACAAGACAAACTTACACGCATCCTTGAAGAGAGTGGGCAAATAGAAACCTGAGTGCAATAACTTGTGTGCAGTTCTATCTCCCGCATGGTGTCCTCCGTAAGCCTCGGAGTGGCACTTCTGTAGGATCTGTCCCTGTTCATGTTCAGGTACACAACGTCTAATAACTCCATCTACTCCTTCCTTATAAAGGTGAGGACCATCCCAAAAGTAATGTCTCAAATCAAAGAAGAATTTCTTCTTTTGCTGGTGTGTGAAACTAGGTGGTATATATTTGGTAACGATATAATTTGCATAATCAGCATACTACGGTGTACTACATGAAGTATTGATGACATTCAATTTCTCATCAGGAAAGCTATCATCAATAGGTTGTGGGTTATCAAGAACATTCTCCAACCTAGACAAGTTATCTGCTACGGGGTTCTCAGCACCCTTCCTGTCGACAAGATGCAAATCAAATTCTTGTAGCAAGAGAACCCATCTGATAAGTCTAGGTTTAGCGTCTTTCTTTTCCATGAGGTACTTAATAGCAGCGTGATCAGTGTGAATAGTGACTTTGGAATCAACTATGTAAGATCTGTACTTTTCACATGCAAACACGACTGCTAAAATTCCTTTTCAGTAGTAGCATAGTTTCTTTGGGCATTGTCTAGAGTTTTACAAGTATAGTGAATAACATTCAACTTCTTATCAATTCTTTGTCCTAGAACAGCGCCAACAACATAATCACTAGCATCACACATGATTTCAAAAGGTAAGTTCCAATCAGGTGGTTGAACAATAGGTGCAGTTATCAAGGCCTTCTTAAGTATTTCGAAGGCTTCCTCACAATCATCGTCAAAAACAAAAGGAATATCATTTTGCAAGAGATTGGTAAGAGGCCTAGAAATCTTAGAGAAGTCCTTAATGAACCTTCTATAGAAACCCGCATGACCAAGGAAACTTCTTATACCTTTGATATCTGTGGGGCATGGCATTTTCTCAATCGCATCAACTTTAGCCTTATCGACTTCAATACCTTTTTCAGAAATTTTATGTCCTAAGACGATGCGTTCATTAACCATAAAGTGGCACTTCTCCCAATTCATGACAAGGTTGGTGTCTCTACATCTCTGCAAGACTCGATCAAGGTTGCTGAGGCAATGATCAAAAGAGAACCCGTAAACGGAGAAGTCATCCATGAAAACCTCAACAATCTTTTCACAAAAGTCAGAGAATATAGCCATCATACATCTTTGAAAGGTAGCAGGTGCATTACATAAGCCAAAAGGCATATGTCTGTAAGCAAAGGTACCGAAAGGGCAGGTGAAAGTGGTTTTCTCCTGATCAGATTGTGCAACTGGTATTTGAGAGAAACCACAATAACCATCTAGAAAGCAGAAGTGTGTGTGTTTAGACAATGTTTCTAGCATTTGGTCAATAAAAGGAAAAGGGTAATGATCTTTCCTAGTGGCCTTATTCAATTTCCTAAAATCGATCACCATCCTATAGCCAGTAACAATCCTCTATGGGATCAATTCATCCTTATCATTAGGGACAACGGTAATACCTCCCTTCTTAGGGACGCAATGCATCAGACTCACCCAATCACTATGAGCAAAAAGATAGATAATACCTGTTTCCAGGAGCTTTAGTATCTCTTTTCTTACTACGTCTTTCATCTTAGGATTTAATCTCCTTTGATGATCAGCAACTAGTTTGGAATCAGGATCGGTTTTAATCTTGTGCTGGCATAGAGTGGGACTAATGCCCTTAAGATCATCAAGAGTATATCCAATAGCAGCACGGTTCTTCCTCGGAGTTTTTAGTAACTTCTTTTCTTCATGCTCTGAGAGGCTAGCACTAATTATAACAGGATATATCTCTTTTTCATCAATATAAGCATACTTAGGAGTATCAGGCAACTGTTTGAGCTCGAACACAGGATCACCCTTTGGTGGGGGTGGATTGATAACCCACAAGTATAGGGGATCGCAACAGTTTTCGAGGGTAGAGTATTCAACCCAAATTTATTGATTCGACTCAAGGGGCAGCGAAAGAATATTCTCAAGTATTAGCAGTTGAGTTGTCAATTCAACCACACCTCAAAGATTTAGTATCTGCAGCAAAGTATCAGTAGCAAATTAGTATGATGGCAGCAGTAGCAACAGAGTAACAGTAAAGCAACGTAGCAAGGACCAGTAGTAAAAGACTCGTAGGCATTGGGTCGGTGATGTATGATTATGACGGATGCTATTCGTCATGTAACAGTTATAACAAGGAGTGATAAGTAACTAGCTAGAGTTCGTCAATCTAATGTAGGCATGTATTTCGTATGTAGTCATACGTGCTTAGGGAAAAGAACTTGCATGACATCTATTGTCGATCCCTCCCGTGGCAGCGGGGTCCTAATGGAAACTACGGGATATTAAGGTTCTCCTTTTAATAAAGAACCGGACCAACGCATTAACACTTGGTGAATACATGAACTCCTCATACTATAATCATCTCCGGGAGTGGTTCCGGCTATTGTCACTCCGGGGTTGCCGGGGCATAACACATAGTAGGTGACTACAACTTGCAAGATAGGATCTAAAACACACATATATTGGCGACAACATAATAGGTTCAGATCTGAAATCATGGCACTCGGGCCCTAGTGACAAGCATTAAGCATGGCAAAGTAGTAGCAACATCAATCTCAGAACATAGTGGATACTAGGGATCAATCCCCGTCAAAACTAACTCGATTACATGATAGATCTCATCCAACCCATCATCATCCAGCAAGCCTACGATGAGATTACTCACGAACGATGAAGAGCATCATGGAATTGGCGATGAAGGTTGTTGATGACGATGGCGACGATCTCCCCTCTCTGGAGCCCAGAACGGACTCCAGATCTGCCCTCCAGATGAAGAACAGGAGCTGGCGGTGCCTCCGTATCGTAAAACGCGATGAACTATTCTCCTTGATTTTTTCCCGGGTGAGACGGACTAAATAGAGCTGGATTTGGAGGTGGTGGAGCGTTGTGGGCTCCACAAGTCTGCCAGGCGCGGCCAGGGGGGGGGGGGCTGGTGGGCAAGTGGGCTCCACGCTCCACATCCTCCGCTCATTCTTGCGGCAGTATTTTTATAAATTGCATAAAAATTCTCCATAAATTTTCAGGTCATTCCGAGAACTTTTATTTCTGGGAAAAAACAACACCATGGCAATTCTCCTGAAAACAACGTTAGTCCGGGTTAGTTCCATTCAAATCATGCAAATTAGAGTCGAAAACAAGGGCAAAAGAGTTCGGAAAAGTTGATACGACGGAGACGTATCAACTCCCCCAAGCTTAAAGCCTTGCTTGTCCTCAAGCAATTCAGTTGACAAACTAAAAGAGAAAAAACAGAAACTTTGACGAACTCTGTTTGATCTTGTTGTTGCAACACTTCAATCAAAACAATCATGAAGCAGTACGAACAGATGGTATCTCGCTAGCTCTTTTTGAGACCGCAAAACATAAATGCACAGCACCTTCAAAGACCAAGGGCTGACTAAACATTCTAATTAATGGCAAAGAAGATCCAGTCACAGTCATACTCAACACAGTTAAAAGCAAAGCATAAAAATGACAGAGGTGCTCTCTAATTGGTGCTTTTATAAGAGGAGGATGACTCAAGAGGAACATAAATAGACATGCCCTTCGCAGAGGGAAGCATTGATTTGCAGAGGTGCCAGAGCTCAAGCTTTTAAAACAGAGATAATAATTTTGGGTTGCATGCTTTCATTGTCAATGCAATGACTAAGAGTTCTCAACATCTTCCATGCTACACATGCTATAGGCGGTTCCCAAACATAAAAGTAAAGTTTTGACTCCCCCACCACCGATCGATCACACTCCACGACTAGCCGAATACTCGGGTGCCGTCCATACCAACATCAATCCAAGGGGAGTTTTGTTTGCAATTATCTTCTCGATTTGAGCATGGAACCGGGCATTCCAAATACCGGCCCCTTTCTCGTGAATGATAGTGAATAAACACATATCGAGGATAATACACCTAGCATGGAAGAAACTGGTAGCCCCCTGTCACCACATGAGCGGTTCGGGCATGCAAAACAGATTATTTCTTGAAGATTTAGAGAGTGGCACATGCAAATTTACTTGGAACGGCAGGTAGATACCGCGTATAGGTAGGTATGGTGGACTCATATGGAACAACTTTGGGTTTATGGAAGTGGATGCACAACCAGTATTCCCGCTTAGTACAAGTGAAGGCTAGCGAAAGAATGGGAAGCGACCAACTAGAGAGTGATAACAATCATCAAAATGCATTGAGATTAACTAACATTGAGTGCAAGCATGAGTAGGACATAAATCACCATGAACATGAATATCATAGAGGCTATTTTGATTTTGTTTCAACTACATGCGTGAACATGCGCCAAGTCAAGCCACTTGAATCATTCAAAGGAGGATACCATCCTATCATACTACATCATAGTCATATCAACATTCATGTGGGCATCCAAGACAAACCATTATAAGCTCCTAGTTAATTAAGAATGGCATCAGAAACTATGATCTCTAAGTTGTCATTACAAACATGTTTCTCTCACAACAAAGCTGAATCAGGCACGATGAGCTAGTCATATTTACAAAAACAAAATAGATCGAGTTCATACCATCTTTTCCAGGCTCAGTCACTTCATCATATATCGTCATTATTGCCTTTCACTTGCACGACCGAACGATGTGAACAATAATAAGAGTGCTCATGCATTGGACTACGCTGGAATCTTCAAGCAAACATAAAGGAGAAGACCAAGTAATATGGCTCTTTGACAGCTAAACAGGTATGCATGCGAGAGCCACTAAACATTGTAACCAAGGTCTTCTACCTTGACCCAAAGAAAAAGAAAACTATTTACACGGGAAAGCTCCCAACAAGCAAAAGAAGAACAAGAAAATCTTTTTGGCTTTTCTCAAACTAGACAGACACACAAAAAGAAAACGAGAAAAAGAAATAAACTAGCATGGATGATATAGTGGCAAAGTGTGAACACCGACTAACAAAGTGAAAGCATAAGCAAGAATATAAAGTCGGTGAGAAACACGTACTCCCCCAAGCTTAGGCTTTTGGCCTAAGTTGGTCTACTCCCAAGGATGGTCCGGGCGACACCCAAAATCATAATGGGGGTTATACGGGAGCGCTGCAGCCACTGCCTGAATAGCTGCCTCACGGAGACGAGCAACCTTTGACTCCCTCTCATACTCCTCTGCCTCTCCTCTAGTTATGTAATATCTCCGTTTACCTGAAAGTCAAAGAAGGCAGGAGGAGGAAGGGTAATATGGAAAACACGCTGCCGGTTAAATATCAAACGGTATAGGAGGGATTCATCATCCCTCTCAAGGAACTGGTAGCGTGTCAAAGTGACGCGGTCAAGGAAGGCTGTATGAAGCGGGGGATCTCCTTCGCGGATGGGTACGCCAAGAAAATTTTCTATGCGAGTGGCACAGATCCCACCAAAGAAATCCCCTTCATTAGCATTATTGTTCAGCCTCCTTGCTATTATGGCTCCCATATTGAAACTTCTATCACCCATTACTGCGCTCTTAAGAATACTAAATTCGGGTGCGCAGAGGTGACAATGCTCAATCTTACCATTAATGCATCTGCCTATGAAGAGGGCAAAGTAATGCAAGGAAGGAAAATGAATGCTCCCCATGGTAGCCTGCGTAATATCTCTAGTTTCTCTAACAGTTATACGAGAGAAAAAAAATCTCTAACCGAAGATTTAGGAGGATCATTGAGACTCCCCCAAATGGGTATCTTGCAAATTCTATTGAAATCCTCTAAATCCATGGTATACGATTTGTCATAGAGATCAAACAGTACAGATGTATCACGGCCAACTGAAAATTTGAATCTACGAACAAAAGAGGTAGTGAGAGCAACATACTGTTCACATTTATCGAAGATGAATTCTTTGAGTCTGACGTTGTGAACAAGTGCATCAAACTCGTCTTTGAAACCTGCCTCAATCATGAATTCATCAGAAGGCCATTCACATGGTTGTACTTGTGCGTTCCTCGGTTGGTAAGGATAGGGCTCCCGAATCGCAAGACGGGGACCTCTCTTGCTTGAGGAGCCACCATGATAGTTTCTCCTCAACATCTTCCTTTTCTGAATGTTTTAGTGACCCAAAGGAAAAGTGAACAAGGCTCAAGTAAACTCGTAGCAACTACTCCAACAAGTGCCTATAGGCCATATTACGCATCAAAACTACTTGGGACCACCTAAAATTAGCATGCAAAGCTCAAGAACATGGTCACCAAGGCAACAAAAATACGCGAAGTATAAGGCACTAGAGCAAAAACAAATTGGACCAATGGAGGAGTCACTTACCAAGGAGTAATTTCCCCAAAATAGTTCGGAGAATGGTGCTTTGAGCAAAGAGATCGAAAATCCCAGCAAGAGGAGCAAGAACACGGGTTTGAGCTACGAAACAATTTTTTATGGAGGTAGGAGAACCAGATGGGAGCTAGAATGAGTTGAGGGGGTGCACGTGGGCCCCACAAGCCTGGTAGGCGCGGGCAGGGGGGTGCCTGCACCTCTGGGGCTTGTGGCCCACTGGTGCAGCCCCCAGACTAGCTCTTCGTCTCAGTATTTTTCAAAAATTCCATAAAAAATCATACTTGATTTTCACGACGTTCGGATAACTTTTATTTTCGGGGTACTTCTCTACCGGACGCTAAAACAGAAAACAGGGAAAACTAAACTAAATTTATCATTTTTCTTCTAAGCAACCTAAGGTGAAAGCTTGGAACGGAGGTTTGTGACTCCTCGATTCATCCATCTCATGGTCATCAAAAGAAATCCGTCAATAAGGTCGATCAAGTCTCCTTGACATACTTTTTCGAATCGCAAAAGAGAACGGAGAATTTTTGAATAGTCACTATGTTACCTTAATGGGTATGTGTATCTCCCCAACAAGAAAATCATACTTAATCTTAACAGGAGGACTAGGGCATTCAAAGCTCCCAATAAGAATCGATGAAGTTCTTTCGATAGCATTGTTGCAATGTACTCGATATTGTTTCTTCGGAAAGTGCATCGTATGCTCATTACCGTTGACATGGAAAGTGACATTGCCTTTGTTGCAATCTATAACAGCCCCTGCAGTGTTTAAAAAGGTTCTTCCGAGGATGACCGCCATGGCATCGTCCTCGGGAATATCCAGAATAACAAAGTCTGTTAAGATAGTGACATTAGCAACCACAACAGGCACATCCTCGCAAATGCCGATAGGGAAAGCAGTTGATTTGTCGGCCATTTGCAGAGAGATTTCAGTGGGTGTCAACTTATCCAATTCAAGTCTACGATAAAGAGAAAGAGGCATAACACTAACACCGGCTCCAAGGTCGCATAAAGCAGTTCTAACATAGTTGCCTTTAATGGAGCAAGGTATAGTGGGCACACCGGGATCACCTAGTTTCTTAGGAGTTCCACCCTTGAAGGTATAGTTACCAAGCATGGTGGAAATCTCAACCTCAGGTATCCTCCTCTTATTAGTCACAATATCCTTCATGTACTTAGCATACAAAGACATTTTGAGCATATCAGTCAAACACATTTGCAGAAAGACAGGTCTAATCACTTCAAGAAATCGCTCAAAATCCTCATCATCCTTTTTCTTGGATGGTTTGGGAGCAAAGGGCATGGGTTTCTGAACCCATGGTTCCCTTTATTTACCATGCTTCCTAGCAGCAAAGTCGTTCTTATGTATCTTCTATTCTTAGGCTAGATCAACAGGTTCAATGTCCACATCCTTATCATTGCTAGGTTGAGCATCATCATGAACATCACTATTGATATTATCATTAGGCTCATGTCCATCACGAGATTGTGTTTCAGCATCAGAGACAGAGATATCGTTTGGACTCTCAGGTGTAGCAGCAATAGGGTTGCTAGCTTGCAAGTTCCTATCATCTTTCAGTTGGGGAAGGTCGCATGGGAAACAAAAATTTTCCTACGCGCACGAAGACCTATCATGGTGATGTCCATCTACGAGAGGGGATTTCCGATCTACGTACCCTTGTAGATCGCACAACAGAAGCCTTAATGAACACGGTTGATGTAGTGGAACGTCCTCACGTCCCTCGATTCGCTCCGCGAACCGTCCCACGAACCGTCCCGCGATCCGTCCCACGATCCGCTCCGATCCAGTGCCGAACGGACGGCACCTCCGCGTTCAGCACACATACAACTCGACGATGATCTCGGCCTTCTTGATCCAGCAAGAGATACGGAGAGGTAGATGAGTTCTCCGGCAGCGTGACGGCGCTCCGGAGGTTGGTGGTGATCTAATCTCAGCAAGGCTCCGCCCGAGCTTCGCAGAAACGCGATCTAGAGGAAAAACCATGGAGGTATGTGTTCGGGCTGCCGTGGCAAAAGTTGTCTCAAATCAGCCCTAATATCTCCATATATATAGGAGGAGGGGAGGGGAGGCTTGCCTTGAGGCTCAAGGATCCCCAAGGGCTGCACCACCAAGGGGAGGAGGAGTCCTCCTCCAATCCTAGTCCAACTAGGATTGGAAGGTGGAGTCCTTCTCTTCTTTCCCACCTTTCCCTTTTTTTTCTTTCTCTTCTTTTGGTTTTTCTTTCTCTCTTGCGCAAGACAGCCTTGGCCTGACCCCACCTACTTGGTGCACCACCCCCAAGGTCCTTGGGCTCTCCCGGGTGGGTGGTCCCCCCTCCCGGTGAAGATCCGGAACCCATTCGTCATTCCCGGTACGTTACCGGTAATGCCCGAAAACCTTCCGGTAACCAAATGAAGTCATCCTATATATCAATCTTCGTTTCCGGACCATTCCGGAAACCCTCGTGATGTCCGTGATATCATCCGGGACTCCGAACAACATTCATTAACCAACCATATAACTCAAATACGCATAAAACAACGTCGAACCTTAAGTGTGCAGACCCTGCGGGTTCGAGAACTATGTAGACATGACCCGAGTGACTCCTCGGTCAATATCCAATAGCGGGACCTAGATGCCCATATTGGATCCTACATATTCTACGAAGATCTTATCGTTTGAACCTCAGTGCCAAGGATTCATATAATCCCGTATGTCATTCCCTTTGTCCTTCGGTATGTTACTTGCCCGAGATTCGATCGTCAGTATCTGCATACCTATTTCAATCTCGTTTACCGGCAAGTCTCTTTACTCGTTCCGTAATACAAGATCCCGCAACTTACACTAAGTCACATTGCTTGCAAGGCTTGTGTGTGAGGTTGTATTACCGAGTGGGCCCCGAGATACCTCTCCGTCACACGGAGTGACAAATCCCAGTCTCGATCCATACTAACTCAACGAACACCTTCGGAGATACCTGTAGAGCATCTTTATAGTCACCCAGTTACGTTGCGACGTTTGATACACATAAAGAATTCCTCCGGTGTCAGTGATTTATATGATCTCATGGTCATAGGAACAAATACTTGACACGCAGAAAACAGTAGCAACAAAATGACACGATCAACATGCTACATCTATTTGTTTGGGACTATTCCATCACATGATTCTCCTAATGATGTGATCCCGTTATCAAGTGACAACACTTGCCTATGGTCAGGAAACCTTGACCATCTTTGATCAACGAGCTAGTCAACTAGAGGCTTACTAGGGATAGTGTTTTGTCTATGTATCCACACATGCACTGTGTTTCCAATCAATACAATTATAGCATGGATAATAAACGATTATCATGAAGAAAGAAATATAATAATAAATAATTTATTATTGCCTCTAGGGCATATTTACAACACTTTCTTCTTCTCTCTAGGATGACTAGGTGCATCAGTGCTAACTCCTTAAGAATCTTGTTCAATTCTCTACAGATGGCCCTCAGGATACAAAGGTTCCTGAGTCATTCTACCGCCTCTAGTAACGACTCTAACAGAATTGTCATTCAACTCATTGAGCAAGTCATTCTGAGCCTGAAGTACTTGTTCTACCTGGGTAGTAACCATAGAGGCATGTTTACTCAGGAGCATAAGATCATTAATGTTTCTGTCCACACAAGCACTTAAATGACTAAACATACGAGCATTTTGTTCCAATTGTCTGCTAACATAATCATTGAAACTCTGTTGTTTGGCAACAAAGTTATCAAATTCATCCAGGCATAAGCTAGCAGGTTTATCAAAAGGAATATCACTCTCATTAAACCTACGCAGAGAATTTACTTCTACTACCTGTATCGGGTTATCAAGACCATGGATCTCTTCAATAGGTGGTAGATTTTTGACATCTTCAGATTTAATGCCTTTCTCTCGCATAGATTTCTTAGCTTCTTGCATATCTTCAGGACTGAGGAATATAATACCTCTTTTCTTCGGAGTTGGCTTAGGAGGTGGTTCGGGAATAGTCCAAGCATTCTCATTGCACAAGATGTTATTCAATAGGATCTCAACTTGTTCTACGGTTCGTTCCCTAAAAACACAACCAACACAACTATCTAGGTGGTCTCTAGAAGCATCGGTAAGTCCATTATAGAAGATATCAAGTATTTCATTCTTCTCAAGAGGGTGATCAGGCAAAGCATTCAGTAGCTGGACGAGCCTCCGCAAGATTGTGGGAGACTCTCTTCTTCAACTTGCGCAAAGTTGTATATTTCCTGCAAGGCACCTTGCTTCTTATGGGCAGGGAAATATTTTTCAGAGAAGTAGTAGACTATATCCTGGGGGCTACGCACACAACCAGGAGCAAGAGAAGTGAACCAGGTCTTAGCATCATCCTTTAGTAAGAAAGGAAACGGCTTGAGGATATAGTAGTGGCGGATCTTTTCCTCACTCGTGAATAGGGTGGCTATATCGTGCAGTTTGGTAAGATGGGCTACAACCGTTTCAGACTCATAACCGTGAAAAGGATCAGATTCGACTAGAGTGATTAACTCAGGGTCGACAGAGAATTCATAATCCTTATCGGTCACAAATATAGGCGAAGTAGCAAACTTCGGGTCGTATTTCATCCTAGCGTTCAGAGATTTTTCTTTCCACTTGCGCAGTAATTTCTCAACATCATAGCTATCCTTACACGCAAGAAAATCCTCATCTATCTCTCCCTCCATAACATAACGCTCGGGCATATCATGCAATTCAGGCATAATAGCAGGTTCTACTTCAATAGTATCAGCAGTTTCAGAAGTATCATCACATCTAGCAGCAACTCTAGCAATTTGTGCATCAAGGAATGCACCTAGTGGCAAAGCAGTATCAAGCATAGCATCATCAGGAAAAGCGTTATCAAGCATAGTATCATCATAAGCATCATGGGCAGCAGAAGTAGCATCATCAAGCACATGCGACATATCAATATTTCTAGCAGGAGGTGATGTCGCAAACTTACTCATAACTGAAGGTGAATCCAGTGCAGAGCTAGATGGCAGTTCCTTACATGTCCTCGTAGTTGAGGGCAAGACTTTAGTTCTTGGATCTCTCGGATTCCTCATAGTGACCAGCAGACGTAAATCCCAAGTGACTCAGAGAATATAGCTATGCTTCCCCAGCAACGTCGCCAGCAAATAGTCTTGATAACCCACAAGAATAGGGGATGACAACAGTTTTCGAGGGTAGAGTATTCTACCCAATTTATTGATTCGACTCAAGGGGAAGCAAAAGAATATTCTCAAGTATTAGCTGTTGAGTTGTCAATTCAACCACACCTAAAAGATTTAGTATCTGCAGCAAAGTATCAGTAGCAAATTAGTATGATGGCAGCAGTAGCAACAGTAACCAGTAGCAGCAAAGTAACAACAGTAGCAACAGAGTAACAGTAAAGCAACGTAGCAAGGACCAGTAGTAAAAGACTCGTAGGCATTGGATCGGTGATGGATGATTATGCTGGATGCTATTCATCATGTAACAGTTATAACACAGAGAGAAAAGTAAGTAGCTCGAGTTCGTCAATCTAATGTAGGCATGTATTCCGTATGTAGTCATACGTGCTTAGGGAAAAGAACTTGCATGACATCTATTGTCCATCCCTCCCATGGCAGCGGGGTCCTAATGGAAACTACTGGATATTAAGGTTCTCCTTTTAATAAAGAACAGGACCAACGCATTAACACTTGGTGAATACATGAACTCCTCATACTGTGGTCATCTCCGGGAGTGGTTCTGGCTATTGTCACTCCGGGGTTGCCAGGTCATAACATATAGTAGGTGACTACGACTTGCAAGATAGGATCTAAAACACACATATAATGGCGACAACATAATAGGTTCAGATCTGAAATCAAGGCACCCGGGCCCTAGTGACAAGCATTAAGCATGGCAAAGTAGTAGCAACATCAATCTCAGAACATAGTGGATACTAGGGATCAATCCCCGTTAAGACTAACTCGATTACATGATAGATCTCATCCAACCCATCACCGTCCAGCAAGCCTACGATGAGATTACTCACGAATGGTGAAGAGCATCATGGAATTGGCGATGAAGGAAGGTTGATGATGATGATGGCGACGATCTCCCATCTCCGGAGCCCAGAACAGACTCCAGATCTGCCCTCCAGATGAAGAACAGGAGGTGGCGGCGCCTCCGTATCGTAAAACGCGATGAACTCTTCTCCTTGATTTTTTTCAGGGCAAGACGGACAAAATAGAGCTGGATTTGGAGGCGGTGGAGCGTCGTGGGCTCCACAAGCCTGCCAGGCGCGGCCAGGAGGGGAGCCTGGTGGGCTTGTGGGCTCCACGCTCCACATCCTCCGCTGATTCTTGCGCCAGTATTTTTCATAAATTCCAGAAAAATTCTCCTTAAATTTTCAGGTCATTCCGAGAACTTTTATTTCTGCGCAAAAACAACACCATGGCAATTCTGCTGAAAACAACGTTAGTCCGGGTTAGTTCCATTCAAATCATGCAAATTAGAGTCCAAAACAAGGGCAAAAGAGTTCAGAAAAGTAGATACGACGGAGACGTATCATGGATCTCCAAGCAGTTCAACAGGCAAATTATTCTTAAGGATAGGATATTGTTCAAAGATAACTATATCTATCTCATCCCTTTCATCCATATGCATATCATTTTCATGCTCAAGCAAGTATTGCTCTAAAGGATCAGTAGGAGGCATGACAATAGAAGCTAGGGCAATAATTTCATCCTTACTAGGCAACTCTTTTTCATGAGGTTGGCTACCAAACTTGGAGAAATTGAACTCATGTGACACACCTTCAAAGCCAACAGTGACAGTTTGCTTCTCACAGTCAATATGAGCATTGATAGTATTGAGAAAAGGTCTGCCAAATATGATGGGACAAAAGCTATCTTGTGCGGTAGCAAGAACGAGGAAATCAGCAGGATACTTCGTTTTACCACACAAGACTTCAACATTTCTAACAATTCCCACAGGGCAGATAGTATCTATATTGGCAAGCTTAATAGTGACATCAATAGGTTCCATCTCCAGAGGTGCATTCTCGTCTTTAATTTCATCATATAAAGATTGAGGTAATGCACCAACACTAGCACCCACGTCACATAAACCATGATAAGAATGATCTCCTATCTTAACAGAAACAACAGGCGTGCCAACAACAGGCCTATGTTTGTCTCTAGCATGTGGTTTAGCAATTCTAGCAGCCTCTTCACAGAAGTGAATATCATGGCCATCAACATTGTCGGACAGGAGACCTTTGATAATAGCAATGCTAGGTTCAACTCTAATTTACTCAGGGGGTGTTGGTGTTCTAATGTAGCCTCTACATATCACAGTTGAAGCTTTATAATGATCCTTTATCCTAACAGGGAAAGGTGGTTTCTTAATGTAAGCACTTGGAACAATAGGATCATTATAGACAATGACTTTCTCTTCAACTGGATTGGGTTTCATTACATTGAATTCTAAAGGAGTATGATATTTAAACCACTTCTCTTTGGGAAGATCAATATGAGCAGCAAATGATTCACACAATGAAGCTACTATCTCAGACTCAAGTACATACTTAGCGCTAAAATCACAAAAAGTATTTGTTTCGACAAAGGATTTAACGCAATGAAACTTGAAATTCATACCTGACTCCTTACCTTCATCTAGCTCCCAATCTTCAAAGTTGCATTTAATTCTTTCCAATAAATTCCATTTGAAGTCAATATCTCTCTTCATAAAAGAACTGGTACAAGAAGTGTCAAGCATGGTGCGATCATCATGAGAAAGCCGAGCATAGAAGTTCTCAATGATAATTTCTCTCGAGAGCTCATGGTTGGGGCATAGATATAACATTTATTTAAGCCTTCCCCAAGCTTGAGCGATGCTTTCTCTAGCACGAGGCCAAAATTTATAAATATAATTCCAATCACGATGTACTAGATGCATAGGATAAAACTTTTGATGAAATTCCAATTTCAACCGGTTGTAGTTCCATGATCCAGTATCATCACATAGCCTATACCATGTCAATGCTTTATCCCTCAAAGATAAGGGAAATACCTTCTTCTTGGCCTCATCCTCGGGCAAAACTGCAAGCCTAAATAAACCACAAACTTCATCTACATAGATTAGATGCAAGTCTGGATGTGATGGTCCATCTCGTGTAAAAGGATTAGTCAGCAGTTTCTCAAGCATACCCGAAGGAAATTCATAGCAAATATTTTTAGTAGGTGCATCAATTTGAGGAGCAAATCCTTGTGCTTCGGTTCGAGGTGAAGATACCCCAAACAAGCTCCTCAAAGGATTAGTTTCCATAGTGACAAGTGACAATAAATTTCAGCACACTATATAAATGTTTCCTTACCAATTTCCACTTACCAAAGGCGCATCACTCCCCGACAACGGCGCTAGAAAAGAGTCTTGATGACCCACAAGTATAGGATATCTATCGTAGTCCTTTTGATAAGTAAGAGTGTCGAACCCAACGAGGAGCAGAAGGATCTGACAAGTGGTTTTCAGCAAGGTAATCTCTGCAATCACTGAAATTATCGGTAACAAGTAGTTGTGTGACAACATGATTCATAGCAAGTAGCAAGTAACAACGGTAAAAAAGGTGCAACAAAGTGGCCCAATCCCTTTTGTAGCAGGGGAAAAGCCTGGACAAACTCTTATAGGAGGTAAAACGCTCCCGAGGACCCATGGGAATTTTTGTCAAGCTAGTTTTCATCATATTCATATGATTCGCGGTCGCTACTTTGATAGTTTGATATGTGGGTGGACCAACGCTTGGGTACTGCCTTTACTTGGACAAGCATCCCACTTATGATTAACCCCTCTCGCAAGCATCCGCAACTACAAAAGAAGAATTAAGACAAAGTCTAACCATAGCATTAAACTAGTGGATCCAAGTCAGCCCCTTACAAAGCAACACATAAACTAGGGTTTAAGCTTGTGTCACTCTAGCAACCCATCTTCTACTTACTACTTCCCAATGCCTTCCTATAGGCCCAAATAATGGTGAAGTGTTATGTAGTTGACGTTCACATAACACCACTCGAGGAGAAACAACATACAACACATCAAAATATCGAATGAATACCAAATTCACATGACTACTTATAGCATGACTTATCCCATGTCCTCAGGAACAAAAGTGACTACTCACAAAGCATAATCATATTCATGACCACTGAGGTAATGAGTAGCATCAAAGATCTGAACATATAATCTTCCACCGAGTAATCCAACTAGCATCAACTACAAAGAGTAATTAACACTACTAGCAACCTTACAAGTACCAATCGGAGTCGCGAGATGGAGATAGGTTACAAGAGATGAACTATGGTTTGGAGATGCGATGGTGCTGAAGAAGATGTTGATGGTGATGAGTCCCCTCCGATGAGAGGCGTGTTGGTGATGACGATGACGATAATTTCCCCCTCCGGGAGGGAAGTTTCCCCGGCAGGACGACCCTGCCGGAGCTCTAGATTGGTTCTGCTCAAGTTCCGCCTCGTGGCGGCGGCGATTCCTCCCGAAAGCCTCCTCCTGATTTTTTTCTGGAACGAAACCCTTCTTCTAGCAAAAGAGGGGACCCAGAGGGCCAGCTGGGAGCCCACAAGCCCCTAGGCACGGCCAGGGGGGAGGCCGCGCCTAGCATGCTTGTGGCCTCCTGCTGGCTCCCCTGTGGTACTTCTTCGGCCCAGTATTTTTTATAAATTCCAAAATAAATCCTCGTTGATTTTCACGGCTTTTGGAGTTGCGCAGAATAGGTATCTCAAACTTGCTCCTTTTTCAGGCCAGAATTCCAGCTGTCGGCATTCTCCCTCTTCATGTAAACCTTGCAAAATAAGAGAGAAAAGGCATGAGTATTGTACCACGAAGTGTAATAACAGCCCATAAAGCGATAAATATCAACATAAAAGCATGATGCAAAATGGACGTATCAGCGTGTGCAACTGTTTTGCACCCGTTCTATGTGAACGTTTAGTCTATGTAATGCCCCAAGCGTGTTACCTTTCCTTTTGGGAACCTTCTTCATGTGGGTCCAACTTGTCATGGACATGAGAGTTATCTATGCTATGATTTCATGTGATTTCACTTGTTATTCTTCCTTGCATGCATATCATATCCATGTCCTTGTGATGTTGCATTGTCTTCTTATGAGGTGATGTGATGCTTGTGGTCTTGTGTGATATGTGGGTTGTGACAATGTGTGGTGTGGTGCAACTCTAGTTGATTGCATGTGATAGTCAGTGTAGATGTGGTTTTCATAGCTTCAAAACTCTCTCCCTCCTATTTATCTCAAGCCCAAATATCCTTGCATCTTCTCTATTTTTAAAATGTTCAGGGTTTAGCATATTTTTGTGGTGTAATTGTAGAGGTGAAGTTGCTGCTTTAATCCTTATTTGCAAGGTGCAAATATTTCCAAAACAGCCAATGTTAATGCTATTTTGAAAATATTTAAATGCCCCAAATACTCCTTTTCTATTTTTCTTAATTAGGTCATGATTTATCATGTCCAGGGGTAGTTTTGTTTTGTTTTTATCCCTAGTAGTTTTCTGTGTGCATTCCTTTCTTCTCTGGCTTTTCCTGTTAAAAGAAAAGCCCCAGGATTTATTCCTGTCTATAAATCGCCACAGGTGGGCTTCCTCCCCCTGGTGGCCCACTCCTTCCCTATCTCACGCGGTGGCCCAGCTCCACGACCGCCTTCCTCCTTCAGACGCCGTCTGCACGGCGCGCTCCTTTCCGGCAGGCTTGCCGAGAGAGATGCCAGCGTCGTGAGGCACAAACGTCGAGGTCCCCCCCCATATATGTGGACGTCCATGCCTCCCCTCTTCTAGGGTTCCTCCTCTTCCCCATCTGCGCCGCCACCTCTCTCCATCCCCCTCCTTCCTTCCTTCCCCACCGGTAAGTCTCTGCAGTTCAGATGAGAGAGAGGAGAGAAGCACCGCCAGCGTCTACCCCCTGCATCTGCCGTTGTCCGGCGCAGCCACCATGTCCAGGGGCACGGGGGAGGTGCCCGCGCCCCATTCCCGACCTCGGTGAGGCTGGGGAACGTCCACGTCCACAACCATCTCGTCGTCAATAGCCCAGCTCCGGTTCACTTCTTCTTCTTCCTCGGTTCAATGTCGGCCTGCAGCACAACCCCTTCGGCGCGTCTTCTTCCCCTCCAGCGTCTCCTCCAAGCAGGTCGGCTTCCCCTCTTCCTTCCCTAGGTGAGGAGCGTTCCTTCCTCCCTCCTTCTCCTCGGTAGATCAGCCTAGGTTCGCCGGAGTTTCTGTGTTCAGGGAGTAGATCCTGCATGTTGTGTGTGTGTTCGGTGTGGGATGCGCTCGGTTGCCGTGAGTGCAGAGAGGGGCTTCCTCCCCCCTCATGGTAGCAGCGCCGAGGCTGTGGTGGCTCCCCTCGTCATAGTAGCAGCCGTAGAGAAACCAGCTCCGGCGATCTCTCTATCGCCGGCTCGCAGGTGCAGGCAGGGAATAGGATCGTGCTATTTTACCTTGTTTTAGATCGCTGCTCTGTCAGACTCCCGTATCGTAGCGCAGTGGTATGTACTTGTGTGTGTTCTCGTGAGGTTCAGGGTTCGAGTCTGAGGGGTTGCACACCCCCTTTTTTGGTTTTATTGCGGTAACAGTGGTGTGCCGCAGCAGGGTAGCATATCCTGTTGTATGCCTCTTTTCTGTCAACCAAAGCCTCTCTAGCACAGTGGTAGAGTGTAGTATTGTGTACCAGGGGGATCCAGGGTTCGATTCCCCCTCAACCCCTTTTTATTTTTGTTGCTTTCTTGCTGTTTTCTTCTTGTGTTTGCTAGATGTGGTGCTATGGTATTTCAACAGCATGTGGTATTTATTTTTTCTCCTCTCAAGTACGACTTGTGTTGCCTGGTGTTGTAGCTAGTTGTGATGTATGTGACGGTGTAGACTTGTGTAGTGTGTGTATGTGAGTAGTTGCCCATGTATAGGAGATGAACTTGTGTATATGTGTTCTAGTGGATAAGTGTGCATGTGTAGATGTTGTGATGTTGTTGTGCTTGTGCCTTTGGTGCACAAGTGAGTGTGTGTGTTTGTGGATGGGTTCCCCCCTCCCCACACACCTTGTTTATATGTGGTGTACATACATGTTGTGGTGTGTGTGGTGATGTTAGGTGCATGAGAGTGTTGCAAGCACCAAGGGTGGCATATGAGCACCTCTTGTGCAATAGGTGATGAGTGTGCATGTGCACTTGTGCTAACTTGTGTGTGTAGCTAGAGGTGGTGATTCTAGCAAGTGCAGGTGATTATATGTTGTGCTTGTTGCTTGAGATGGTGTGCTGGTGTGCCAAGGCACATAGGCATGAGGTCTACCCCTCATGTACCCCATTGATGTTGTGGACGTGTGCATATGCTTATGTAGGTTTTGTTCTAGTGAATAGCACATGTGATGATGCACTATTCACTAGATATGATGTTATGTAGTTTTTCTTTTCTAGTTTGCGCTCATTTGTTCCAAGCAAGTGCATAGGTATTATATATGTTTTTGGGGTAGAATCATCCTAGTAATTCATTGGTGAAATCAGTTTTTCCATTGGAACATTTTCTGGAGATGACTTATTTCAGATATGTTCTATGTTTAGAGCTTGGTTCCATGTGATGTGGTGAGCCCAAGGGTTTGATTCTTGGTTGTGGTAGTAGAGGGTGACCCCCTCTACCACATGTTGGTTTCATTTCATGTTTAGAAATCCATATGTGCAAGTTGTGCCCAATCAAAGTAGGCATGTGGCTGAAATTCCAGATTAGTGAAAATCTGATATTTTCACAAAGTCTGAGAATCTGTTTATATTTTTTTCTCCTGTTGATGAGCTTGTGCAGGCCAATGTGTTGTGATTCAGCCTTAGCTTTCAACTAGAAAGTTGAAGCTTATGTGTTTTTCTAGCTCCGTGTAAATTTTCATCCCATTTGGAGTCCTGTAGATATTGTTTTGGCTGCTGTCAAAATTCTTCAGAGCATAAATAGATAGTGTGAATCTGGATTTTCACTAAGTCCCTGAAATTTGATATTTTTGGGCAAGTTTGCAGCTGTGTAACTTTCTTGTTTAACTCCTTTGTGTTATATTTTTTCTTGTGCTTGTAGTAATCTTGGATAGCTACTGCCACATATCTTATTTGGCATATTTGGGTGGCTGTAGGTGCTTTGCATGTAGCTCACAAAGTGCTATGATGCTGTTTATGGCAGATTGTGTAGTTGTGGTGTTTTGATGTTTGTGAGTGCATAGATGATGGTGTGGTGTTCTTCTTTGCTCTACCACATACATGTTGGTTTGTTTTATGTATTGGCTACCTGGATATACCAGAGTTGAGCCATTGGAGTGTGTGGTGATGAATTTGACACGTAGGGCTTCATTTCTTGTTTCGTTGTTTCCCGTTGATCCGTAGATCCGTTTGTAATGTTCTTTATATGCTTTTGCATTGTTTTCATGAGACGCATATGATCATGTCATTTTCATGCATGTAAAGATAGTTTAGAATACATTTCTGTCCAGGAACATGTATTTACTTCTCATGCTTGTGCTAGTGATAGAAATAGTGATGCATGCTCATATTCATCTCATGCATCATGTGCTTGTTGCATCTTGAGGTGCTGTTGTTCATTGGATGTTAGTTCTATGTTGGGTAGCACCGGGATCGGAGAACGAGTACGTGGATTCGGGAGAGTACGTGTAGGATGAACAAGAACAGTTCCAAGCTAAGGATATCACATGCAAGATGATATGACCTTGATTCCATCTCTAGACTTGTTATGCTAGTTTACGTTTCTTCCATCATATGCTCGCTGCCTACCACTGAATTAATTGCCTCCTGATATTGCCATGAACCCAAACACTTATCCCTTCCTAGCAAATCTTGAATGGCCAAGTAGGCTTGCTCATTTACTAATGTTAGCGTTGCTAGATGCAGGTGCTTTGTCTCATGTGATAACATGAGTTTGATATCATTATGTTAAATATGTTATTTATTTAATGCACCTATATACTTGGTAAATAACGGAAGGCCTAGCCTTTTGCCGGGTGTTTTGTTCCGTTATTGCCGCCATAGTTACCGGCTACCGGTGTTTGATTCCATAATGATCGCTCCTAACACGTTCGGGGTTGTTATGGGGACCCCCTCGATAAATCGCGTAGTGTTAAGACTTCTCCGGCAGGACCCATGTGACAGCCCGTTGCTGACGCCCCAGAAGATTCCCCCTTCTTTCCGTTTTCGTCGTGTGTCCATTTTCTTTTCTCGCATCATCATCGCATCATGCGCATCATCAGCATTGCATCGGCATCCCGTTGCCGCCCGTTTTCAAAACTCGCATCCGTTAGTAGTTGCCGGTTCTCGTCGTCGTCCGTTCTGAGTCCAACCGCACTCGCACAGGCCCGCGGCATCGTTCGAAACCCTGTTTTAAAAGTGTGTTGAAAAATTTCTCTGTTTGGGTTGAGATTTGACGTGCGGAGTTATTTTAATATAGGTAGGCCGCCTATCAAGTTTCGTCGCAATCGGAGTCTGTCTGGTACCCGAACGGTCGACCGTAGCGGCACCGTATTCGGTCTACCGCCGGACGTGTGTCGGTGTTTTAAAATTTGTAGCCGCGTCGCCCGTTTTCCCTCTCATCTCGGGATAACTTCTCTTCACAGCAAACGCTAGCCCGCCTCTCCGATCGGACCGCACGATCGCGATCGGAGGGTCGAAAAACCCCCAAATACCCCCCTAACCTAGCCCCATCCTATAAATAGACGCCCTACCCTGCCTAAAATGGCTAACCCTAGCCTCTGCCTCGAAAAACACGCCATCCAACCCGGCCGCCGCCACCTGGTCTCTCTCCTCCCGCGCAGGGCCCTCCCAGGCCCATTTGGAGCCCGCCCGGGCCCGAGCCGCCGTCGTCCCTAGCCCGAGCTCCTCCCGTGCGCCCTCAGCCGCTCCTCCCGCGCGCGCCTCCTGCCCGAGCCCCTCCCGACGCGCCGCCGCACCTCCCCGCCGGCCACTGGCCACAGGCCGCCGCCGGATGCGCCGCCCAGGATCCCCGCCGCCACAGCCCCGCCAGCGCCGCCGCGTGCCCGGTTCCCGTCGCCAGCCCCTGTGCTCGTAACGCATGCGCCAGATCCAGGCCCCACTGCCGCCGCTCAGTGCCTCCTCAGGCCGGTGTAGCCCGGATCCGGTCCCCTCCGGCAGCCCCGCCTCGCTGCGCCCCCGTGGCGGCCCCTTCGCCGGTGCCTCCTCGTCCCATGCCGCGACCAGTGTTGCTCCTTCTCTGGAGCGAGGAGGACGACGCCCGACCAGGCGCAACGCTCGCCAACACCCACGTGGGCCGGCCTCCCGCACTAGCCGATCCGGCCCAGCTCCACCGCGTGGGCGTGCGCTCCTCTAACCCCCAGGCCCATCTCTAGGCCGGCCTCCTAGGCTGAGGTGAGCCGCCCCTGCCCCTTATCCCTTGCACCCGGCGCTTCTTAGTTGTTGAGCGCCATGCCATGCTAGGCCCAGTAGGGAAGATTCGGCCCGTTAGTTTTCCCTATTTTTTTCGCGGTATATTTATTTCAGGGAAATGTTAGATAACAAAACGAGCGTAGATTCCAAACCGTGCGTCGGATCACGATGAATTAGATATGTTTTTCATGTAGTTTTGCGCGTAGAATACGAATTTGAAACATGCATAATTGTTTGACGTCGTTTGGCGTGTCGGATGCCTAGTATAACGTGCTGTTTTAATAGGATACGTCCCGAATTTATTTTTCACGCAAGTCCGGTTGGTTCGAATGCCTTAGATTAAATACCCATGTTTTAGGAATCATTTTTGCATGTATTTTAGAGCAGTCATTTGTATTTTTGCATGTATGGCTTGCTGGTAGTTTATTTTCCCGTATATAGGTTTTTCCCGCATTTATGTGTGGCTTTATTTTGTGTTGCAACCCCTCATATTTTATATATTTCCGGGGTAGAAAAATCCATGGGATTTTTTTGTGCAATTAGTTTTAGCATTAGAGCAAGTTAGTTCGCGAGATATTTTGCTATGTTGCCCTTTTGTTTAATTCGTAGGATTTATTCCGTGCCTCGTTTGAATTAGTTGTCAACTAGGGAGTTGTTCTTTGATGTTTTGTCTAGCCCCTAGTATTTTTAGTTGCAATAGAAATGCATGTTTAGGTGTGTTTTGCTTGCTCTAAAGTTGCTAGAAATAGTGCTGATTTGGAGGAGCTGAAATAATTCCAAGTCTGGAATCTGTTATATTTCGTTGCTGCCTTGTCTTGCTTGTATCTTGAGTTCTGTAGCTCTTTTGAGGTTGGTCCAATGGAGTAAGTTGTAGCCCTTGTGTTTCTCTAGCATGCTGTGAAGTTTCATGCCATTAGGAGTCCTGTAGATATAGGTTTTGCTGCTGTCAATATAGCTTCAGATCGAAAACTGCACTTTCGTGAGGTGTAATTTTCTCTAAGTCTGAAATAGTGTGTGGGATGCCTTTTTGTGACTTCTTTTCCTAGTGTTCCTTGCTGCCATGCAAGTTGTTGTTAGTTGTTCGTAGTAGTGCTTCTTGCCCTCTTTCGTGCCATGCCTTGCTTGAGCATATTTGAGTTGTGTAGCTCGTAGTTGTGGGGTGTAGAATATGCTAAGTGGCTGATTTTGGCAGATTGTAGTGATTTCTTGTTTTGCCCGTAGTTTTTGAACCATAGCTCCGATTTGATCGTGTCCTACATGAAACTTGCTTAGAATCTCGTGTAGTTTCATTTTCTCTTGCTTTTTGTATGTTTAGAAGTGCTCGTGACCGCTGTTGCACACATATTGCATTCATGCCATCATATCTTGCGGTGCTTGTAACTTTTGATCCGTAGCTCCGTTGGAGATGTTCTTTATGTCTAGATTGCTTGTCTTGACGCGTAGATTGATGTGAACCTATTTTTTTTTATGTTTAATAACTAATTAAATGCATTAGTTCAGATCTGGACAGAATTGTAAATTAACATGTGAGGTCGTCTCGAAGATGCTATATGTCATTTCTGGCCTCATTTAAAATGTCTAGATAGGTAGTTTAATTTCCGCTTCACCTCTTGCATGTTTGACAACTTTAATATTTCCGTGTATCTAATCGGGATAGAACTAAATAATAAACGTGGAGTTTCGTCAATATGCAACTCGTTGCATATTGAACTTCACTTAAGGTGTAGTGTTTGATTGTGTGAATTGTCATGCCGGGACTTGCATGTTTTCAGCTGGTCATGCATCATTTGTGTTGTGCATCGTGTGGTGAATTCCGTGTGTTGATTTATGTTTCCGGTTTGCTTCGTCTCGATAGAGTTCTGCAGCGTGCCGGATTGTGAGGACCCGTTCGACTACTTCAGTTCGTCTGCTTCACGGAGGCATTCTTCTTCCAAGCGGGATCTCATGCAAGATGATCATTTCCCCAGATACCATTACTATCATTGCCATGCTAGTTTTACCGTCTCTATCGTTATGTCTTGTTGCCTACCACATGTAAATTAGCTTTCTTCCGGCGAAGAAAAGCAGCAACCGCCTTACGGGGTGACCACAAGCCAGCAGGGCACCCCTACCCCCTAGGTCACGCCCCTATGGCTTGTGCCCCCCTCGGGAACCGCCTTCTATTGATTCCACTTCCGAAAGTTCACAAATATTCGAAAAAAAAATCTCCGTAAGTTTTTATTCCGTTTGGACTTCATTTGATATGGATTTTCTGCGAAACAAAAAACATGCAACAAACAAGAACTGGCACTCGACACTGGATCAATATGTTAGTCCCAAAAATAGTATAAAAAGTTTCCAAAACTATATGAAACTTGTAGAAAATTGGCATGAAACAATCAAACATTATAGATACGACGAAGATGTATCAATGCCCCGGAATGCATCCCCTCTAACGTCTCCAACATTATTGGTATATCTTATTTGGAGCTATATTTTTATTCATCACATGATATGTGTTTTCATTGGAGCATAATTTTATTTTATTTTTCTCTGTTAGATGTTATTTATAATCTTGTTTAAAATAAAAATATCAAAGAATTGCCTTTATAAAGCTTGGATTGCATGTGTGACTTGTGTTGTACAAAAATAGAAACTTGTGCTGCAGTATTTGAATTGTGATATTTTACTTGAATGTGAAAAGTTTCTAATTTTGTTACTCAATAATGTCATACAAATTATTTATCTTTTTCTAAATTGTCAGATTTTTTGGAGTTACATAAGTACACTTGTTAGGGCATATTTATTCCTATGTAGTTTTGGTGATTGATGACAATGCATGTGCGTACTAATCGTGTGCATTAAGTATTTAAGATAATTCATGACTAGGCACAAGACGATACACAGTCACTCGAAGTCTTTCAATGACGGTTGCTTTCTACGTTTCTCTTTGGTGGATTTGAGTCGTAGGAAAGCCATACTATTAAGAGGGGGTCCGTTTCGGAAAGGTTTGGGTGGAATCAATACGTACACATTTCTATTGAACCACCTTTCCCTTGATTCAAACGGATCTCCAACCATATTTTTCCTTGTATGTGCAAAAGGGCCAGCGGTAGTACCGCTGGCACATCGGTAGTACCGCCCTCGGGGCGGTAGTAGTTCTTTACTACCGCTCTCTGAGTGGTAGTACCACTCTTCTACTACCGCTCCGTCGGACTTTTTGCGCATTATTTTGCCTCAGCAGTGGTTGGCACGGTAGTATTTTCTTACTACCGTGGTTGGTGAACTGTTGTGTGGTAGTACCGCTCTGATAGTGCAGTATGTGTGTTTGTATGTGTGTGGGGGTAACGGTTGGGTTGTCCTCCCCACTATATAAAGGTGTCTTCTTCCCTGAGAAGGCTATATCTTACCTCCCTAAGCTCCATTGTTAATACAAACCTCATTCTTGCCCGATCTCTTTCCCTAGCCAATCAAACTTGTTGATTTCCTAGGAATTGGTTGAGAAGGCCCTCATCTACACTTCCACAAGGAGATATTTGATTGTCCCCACCAATCCCTTGCAGATCTTGTTACTCTTGGGTTTTTGAGCACCCTAGACAGTTGAGGTCACCTTGGAGCCACATCCCATTGTGGTGAAGCTTCATGGTCTTGTTGGAAGCCTCCAAGCTTTGTGTGGATATAGACCCAACCTTGTTTGTAAGGTACTGTCGCCGCCTTGAAGGGCACCAACAATGGAATCACAACATCTCGCATTGTGTGAGGGCGTGAGGAGTATACGGCGGCCCTAGTGGTTTCTTGGGGAGCATTGTGCCTCCACACCGCTCCAACGGAGACTTACTTAATGTCAAAGGGAAGGAACTTCGGTAACACATACTCGTCTACACCGGTTCCACTTGCGGTTATCTCTTACCTTTACTTTGTACTTAGTATTGTTGTGGTGTATTCCTTGCTTGCACTTGTTGTCCTTGTTGTTAGCATCATATAGGTTGCTCACCTAGTTGTTCATATAGAGAACCTTTTCTTGCTAACCCTAATTTGTTAAGACAAGCTAAAAATTGGTAGTTGCCTATTCACCCCCTCTAGTCAACCATATCGATCCTTTCAATTGGTAACAGAGCCATGTCTCTTTATTAAGGGTTTCACCACCCAAAGAGTATGGTTGACAATGGTGGGGTTGTGCCTAAAGGGACCGAGGCCATGGAGTTGAGTTCGATCACACGGGATGACTCGAATGACGCCATGGTCTCACTCTAGACGTCCATGACGACCGAAGTCAAGTCCATGCTTAAAGAATTACTCAAGAGGATGAAGAATTATCCCGACCCATTGTTTGTGGTTAAACACACCGAATCGGAGTCAGAGGCCAATTCCTATAAGGAAATGACTAAATGTACTCAAACTTCTTCCCTTCTTGACAAGAATGGAACGGGAACCTTTGCGTCAGTTCCTCCTCCCCCGGTCTATGGAGGACCGGTCCCTACACCGCATATTAATAACCTTGGTCCTCCTCCTAAACTAGTTCAAGGTTATTTTGCTAATTGGTTCTTTTCCATCAAGTCTCATTTGAATCACCGCTCAACAAGTCTTTGGAGAATCATCGAACAAGGCTATTACCCACATGATCCAAAAAACCTCACTCCAAGAGAAGAGGCGGACAATCAATACAATCATTCCGCATTGTTCATCCTTCAATCCACGGTTCCTCTAGAAGATCTACCTCACTTGCACCCCTTCTCCCGTGCAAAGTATTGTTGGGAGCACATCATGGTGTTTTACAAGGGGAGCTCAAGCATTCAACGGTCTAACTTTAAAGTGGTTGTTGATCAGGCCGATGAGTTTGTGATGCTAGAAGATGAGGACCCCCGTGTTCTCTTTCAAAGGGTGACTGCTCTTGCCGTTGCTATCCAAGACCATGGGAGGAAGGATACGGTTGACACTTGGATCAAGCGCAAGTTTATCAAGGCCATCATGCCATTCAACAAAGCCATGTCTTCCGTCATTCGTCAAAGGCCAGATTTCAACACCTTGACCTCAAGCGAAGTGTTGTATGAGTTCCTTTCTATGGATATTATGAACAAGAGCGCCAACAATGCTCTTGCTCGTGTCCGGTCTAAGATACCCTCACCCAACGTTGCTTTGAGATCCAAGGCCATTGTTGATGAAGAAGAGGAGGAAGAAGATGTCTGCCTCGAAGACACAAAGTATGCTTACCACGAGCACATTGCTCTTGCATCAAAGCAATTTTGGGGCAACAAGAGAAACTCAAAGCGTGACTTCTCCAATGAAAACTCAGATGGGTCTAAGAACAAGCAACGAGTAGAGACATGCTACAACTACGACAATGTGAGTTACTTTGTGGGAGATTGTCCTTATGAGAAGAGGGAAGACAACGTGGGCAAGCTCATTCGCAAGGACAGAGCCAAGTCCTTTACAAGCAAGAACACCTTCACCAAGAAGACTCCTCCAAGGGGATTTGTGGTCCATAAAGAGTACACCTCCGATGATGACGAAGATGATACAAGCCGTGAGGGAAGGACAACAACTATTGTGGCCATTGCCACTTCCTCCCCAAGGTGTCTCTCTTCAGTGCCACCAACGAGAACCGCATCGCCAAGTGCCTCATGGCCAAGGGTATCAATAAGGTAACCCCCAAAATCAAGACTACCATCACTACTTCTCCTTCTTTGTTAATAATGAAGTAGTGTAGCTTGATGAGAATGAGTTTGACAAATTATTGCGTAAGATCAAAGGTGAAACCAAGAAACACTTTGTTGCTCTTTTGGAACAAAATGGTGAGTCCAATGATCTCATTGAGACTCATGAGGATACTATCTCCAAGTTGCAAGAACATAGTCGTGATTACGCCGATGGGATTGCAGAATTATCCATTCCCTAGAGTAAGAGTGTGGTCTACGTTTGGCTCTTGAGGAGTCACACAACGATGATCATGCTAAATTACAAAAAGATCTTGATCATGCTATTGTTCTTACACGTGTGCTTAAATCCGAGAAATTTGCACTTGGGTTTGGCCATGATAGACTCAAGCAAGAATTTGACACACTTGACAAGGCCCACAAAGTGTTGAAAGGTGCTCATTTCTCTCTTAAGTAGTCTCATGATAAACTCCAAGTAAAACTAACCAAGTAGATTTCTACTTGTCCTCCTTTCGTTCTAATTGATAATGCTTGTGCTACTAACCCTTGTTGTGAGCATGTGCATCTTGTGGAGGAGAATGCTAAGTTGAAATAACAACTCGAAAAGGGCCTTGTGACATGCATCCAAGGCAAAAAGAACCTAAATGACCTTTTGAGTAATCAAAAGGAAGTTGTAGGGAAGAAGGGACTTGGGTTTGCACCCAAGTCTAAGAAGAAAAAGAAGAACAAGACCAAGCTATCTTCCCCTCTCAAGGACATTTTTGTCAAATAGGGTGAGAGTACTCGTAAGAAGATTTAGGCCAAGGAAGGGGGTAATATTGCCAAGAAGGGAAAAACCACCTCTACCAACAAAGTCGTCGACTTTAACCGCTCTTATGTTTTATGTCGTGCTTGTGAGGGGCATGTTTCTGCTAAATTGGTTGGTTCTTATTTTGAGTACATTGAATGGGCTATTTGGGTTCCTAAGACCCTTGTTTCTAACATCAAAGGACCCATTCAAGAATGGGTACCTAAATCCAAGCATTGATCTCTTGTAGGTGTTTGGTTCCGGCGGGGCATCATGGTTGCTGGACAGTGGAGCCACAAATCATATGACCGGAAGCAAGGACTTGGTGGTGGATGCGCATACAATTCCATCTATGCCCACCCGTGTACAATTTGTTGATGCCTCGACATCTAAGGTAATGGGATTTGGCAAGGTGGTCATCTCTCAAGATTTATCTATAGAGAAGGTCATGCTTGTTTAGTCCCTTGCATGCAATTTTATTTCCGTTTGTCAGCTTGCAATTATGGGCTTTGCCACATTCTTTAATCGTGATATTGTGTCCCTTTTGTGGAGCAAGGCTCTTAAAGTAGCCTTTGTTGGACATGTCGAGAACGGTCTCTATGTGGTGAACTTTTCGGAACGACCCACTAAGATCGCGACTTGTCTAATGGATAAAATTGACCTGGGTTGGCTGTGGCATCACCGTCTAGCTCGTGTCAATATGAGATGTTTGCAAAGTATCCTCAAAGGGGACCATGTTCGTGGACTAACAAATGTGAGTTTTGCCATAGACCGTGCTTGCAGTGCTTCTATTGAAGGAAAGCTTCCTGAAACAGGTCACCGTCCCACAACTATCATCTACTCTAAAAGGCCTTTGGAGCTCCTTCACATGGATCTCTCTAGTCCTCCATATTTTGATAGTTTTGGGGGAAGAAAGTGTTGCTTGGCGATTGTGAATGACTACTCGAGATACACTTGGGTATACTTATTCAAGAGGAAGAGTGAGACTCAACAAGTTGTCATCGACTTTGCTAATGAAGCTCAACGTCAACATAAAGCAAAGATGTTGATGATTAGAATTGAGAACGGCACCGAGTTCAAGAACTACACCTTGAATGAGATCCTTAGTGACGAGGGGATCAAGCACCAATATTCAGCACCCTATACCCCCAACAGAATGGTGTGGCGGAGAGGAAGAACCGGACGTTGATGGACGCGACAATAACCATGATGGCAGAGTTCAAATCTCCGTACAACTTTTGGGCCGAAGCCATCAACACCGCATGTCATGCATCCAATCGGCTCTATCTCCGCAAAGGCTTGAACATGACTCCATATGATATTCTTACCGGGGACAAGCCCAGTCTCAAGTACTTCCGGGTGTTCGGTTGTAAGTGTTTCATACTCAAGAAAAGTGTTTGTTTGTCTAAATTTGAAGCTATAGGTCATGAGGGCATATTTATTGGTTATGCTACAAATTCTCATGCTTACCGTGTGCTCAACAAGTCCAACAGACTCATTTAGGAGACGTGTAATGTAGAGTTTGATGAAAATAATGGCTCCCAAGTGGAGCAAACTGGTCTTTGTGATGTAGGTGATGAAATTCCTCCTCAAGCTATAAGAAGAATGTGGATTGGTCAAATACTCCCCATTGAGGAACCCCTTGTGTCCGAAGGAGAGGGACAATGCTCTACTAAAGTGGAGCCATCACCCTCACTAGACCCACACGCTTCCGAAGAACAAAGTGAATGCCCTCAACCCGGTGAACAAGATTAACCTCATGAAGATGGTGTTGCACCAAAAGATGTCCAAGATCATGCTCAAGACTACGAGTTTGCTCAAGATCAAGTGCAACCACAAGATCAAGGGAAAACTAGTGAGCAAGCTCAAGATGGTGCTCAAGATGTTCAAGAAGACACTCCTAAATTATCAAGTAAGGAAGTCTTGAAGCGCCGCGCTGCCAAGATAGCTAACAGGCTCCGGGTTCGACAACATATCTTCGAGAATGTGCTTGGAAACTTCAATAAGGGGGTAATCACTCATCAACAATTATCAAAATTTTGTTTGCACCACGCGTTTGTTTCGTGTGTTGAACCTTAAAAGGTACATGATGCGCTCGATGATGAGGATTGGCTTGAAGCCATGCATGATGAACTTAACAACTTCGAGCGCAATCAAGTGTGGTAATTAGTGCGAAGGCCAACGGAGGAACATAATGTCATTCGAACAAAATGGATCTTCAAGAACAAGAAGTATATGAACGGTGCTGTCATTCTAAACAAGGCAAGATTGGTGGCTCAAGGATACTCCCGAGTCGAGGGTATCGACTACGGTGAAACCTTTCCCCCTGTTGCTCATCTTGAATCTATTCGCATGTTCCTTGCATTTGCTTCTCATCATGAATTCAAATTGCAACAAATGGATGTGAATAGTGCATTTGTTAATGGTCCCTTAAGTGAGTTGGTATATGTCAAACAACCCCCGGGATTCGAGGACCCCAAGCTTCCCACTTATGTATACAAACTCAAGAAGGTGCTCTATTGCCTTAAACAAGCCCCACGTGTGTGGTATGAGTACCTTACTGAGTTGTTGCAAGATTGTGGGTTTGACATTGGGAAAATTGATCCCACCCTTTTACCAAAAAGGTCAAAGGGGATTTGTTCATATGCCAACTATATGTTGATGATATTATATTTGGTTCTCCTAACAAATCATTCAATGAAGAGTTTGCTACACTAATGACCGAGAAGTTTGAGATGTCTATGATGGGGGAGTTGAAGTTCTTTCTCGGGTTTGAAATCAAACAAGGAAGAGAAGGAACATTCATCAAACAAGCCAAGTACACTCAAGACAAGCTCAAGAGGTTCGATCTCGAGGACGTCAAGCCGGTCAAATTTCCCATGCCAACCAAATAGAAGCTCGGCAATGATCCCAATGGTAAAGCAGTGGATCAAAAGGTATATCGCTCCATGATTGGATCCTTACTTTACCTTTGTGCATCTAGACCAGATATCATGCTGAGTGTGGGAATTTGTGCATGGTTTCAATCCTGACCAAATGAAAGCCACTATGCAGTAGTCAAACGAATATTTCGATATTTGGCTCATACTCCAAAGTTTTCCTTATGGTACCCCAAAGGAGCAAGCTTTAGTTTAGTAGGTTACTCTGACTCAGATTGGCTGGAGACTATGTCGGAAGGAAGTGAACTTCTGGAGGCTCTTTGGTATGTTGGTCTTCGAAGAAATAAAATTGTGTGTCACTTTCTTCCACCGAGTCTGAGTATGTAGCGGCCGCAAGTTTTTGTGCTCTATTATTATGGATCAGGCAAACTTTAAAGGATTATGGTGTCACTTGTGACAAAGTGCCTCTTCTATGTGACAATGAAAGTGCCAACAAGATATCTCTCAATAACGTGCATCATAGCAAGACCAAGCATATTGATATTCGTCATCATTTCATTCGAGATTATATCAAGCAATGATATATTGAGGTCCTCTTCATCAACACCCAAGAGCAACTTGCACATATTTCACCAAACCTCTAGATGAAGCAAGGTTTCACGAATTAAGGCATGAGCTAAATATCGTTGATTCAATTAATGTGGATTGAAACTAGGCACACCACACCTCACTCATCATTATATTTTGCTCTAGGTGTAGGCATGACATAGGGGGAGTGTTGTTCTCTCAATGAACTTTCCCTCCCCCATTATGCATAAATTGATCACGTCTTTCACATTAGCCATTGTTGATGGCACTTGTGCTTGAAAGACGAGTTGTGGTCATGAACCCAAGGATAATTCTTCGCGGTGTCATACTATTTGTATCAAACATTGGTAGCTCCGTCCATCGCCCTCTCTTCGTCAGAAGATTCGGTTCTGTGTTCAAGTTGCGTGCGTGCTTATTTTTATCTTCCCTTGGGTTTTCCTGTGCTTTTTATCTTCCTCTCGCAAGGTACAAAGTGTTTTCATAAAAAGGGTCCAAGGTTCAAAGTGTTTTTGTCAAAAGGAGCACGGTACTACCACTCCAGGCCCGACGGTAAACTTTTACTCGCGCTGGACGAGCGGTACTACCACTCAGCTAGCGATGGTAAAATTTTACTACCGCTTGCCAAGCGGTACTACCGCGATGACTGCAGTACTACCGCACCGCCACGACCACGCGGGTTAATTTAGGGCAGGGGTAGTTATTTCTCCCCCATACCCATTCATCTCGTGGCTCTCTCTGTTTCTCTCTGTTCTCAAGAAGCGGTGCTGGAGGGACTCACCAGATCTCCTTCTCCGGCCACTCTCCTCCGACTCCATTTGGTGGTATCGTCTCGCTCCTCTCCCTCATGCTATGGACCTTGGTATTGCCCCTCATTCCCTCCTCTTTGCCTCGTTTTTGTTGAATCTAGGGTTAGGGGCATGTGTGTTCGTTCATCAGTTCATGGCACCATATTTTCATGAAAGGAGGGTTGGAGAGTACTTGTGTGGTAGAATTTTTTTTGTGGAGGTTGCAACATGTGGGTTTGGGTCTCTGGTAGTACCGGATTTGCACTTTCCCTTGTCAGATCTGGCACTTCTTCGCCCGTGCGGTACGACCGCTCCTCCTGGAGTGGTACTACCACTGAGGAGCGGTACTACCACTAAGGAGCGGTACTACCACTATAAAAGCGGTAGTAATTTTGTACAACCGCTTGAGCAACGGTACTACCGCTGTTAGGGCGGTACTACCGCTGTCAAAGCGGTAGTAAAATTTCACTACCGCTTGAGTAGTGGTACTACCACTGTTCCTTGAGTTCACATGTTATGTCCTTCTAGGTCTCCTTTATCTGGGGTTTTCTGATTTGCTTTGATCTTTGCCTTGACCTTTTCTTTGTCGTTTTCTTGTGTTCGCGTTGCGTGTCATAGGTGGTGGCTCCAGGCGCTCTAACCCACCTGGGGACGCCAGTTCCAAGAAACCTCGTTCTTCAGATGCATCCGATGGATCACACGCTCCGAAGCACAATTTCAAGTGGCCCGGTCACAAGAAGAAGACATACGCTATCATTTGGGATGCTGTGCCACTTGCAGAGTTTTAGATTAGCCGAAAGGTCAACCCCTTTGACAGCGCTAGGGTTCAGTTCCCCGAAGGTGAAATGTTCTGGTCTAAGCAGCAATCTCTTATTTATGAAGATGTGATCAAGACCAAATATAATATATATGTACCGGTTCAGTGGATTGACATGGACCATCTTAGGAAGGACCCTGCATACTTTGGTGAAGCTCTGGCCATGGTGGAACACCTTGAGATGGAGGAGCTCATCACGTTTCATTATGACTTTGATCTTGAGATAGTGGCTCAGTTCTTTGTTACTGTCCACTTTCACTCTAATGACGCGCGCACCATGTCTTGGATGACCATTGGGGAGCGGTTGTCTGCTACTTGGAAGTAGTTTATGGACCTTATAAATGTCCGTGATGATGGGCTTGAGCACTCAGTTGGTTTGCGCCCACACGCTAAGCCATCTGCTACATCTAAGGAGAAGTTGCTGCCATTCTTTATTGAGAAGATATCCCCATCTGGTGAGGTATCCCACATGCTGAGCCCATTCCTTGATGTCATGCACCGTATCTTTCATAACACTATTTTTCCGTGCGTTGGCAACAAGGATCAGGTGCAATCATACCTAGTGGATATGCTTATGATGTGTCGGAAAGGGCGGACTCGTTCCTCTGGACCACTTGATGTATCTCACGTCATGTGGAGCGAGCTTCAGTCGGCAGTCTTCCACCGTAAGGTCCCAATCTACGACCCTTATCTATTTTACCTGATCAAGAAGAAATTGGTGCAGGCCTTCCCAGCTATTGAGTTACACGCTCCCGGGTGGATTCACCATGAGCCTATTAAGCTGCACAGAAGAACAAATGGGCCAACACCACCACTACACCTGCTGCTGCCACTGTGAGTTCTGATGAGGATGAGGTTGCGGCTGAGGATGAGGGCGTTCCAGAGTCACATGTGCCTTCCTCTACCGAGGCCTCGTGGGCCAAGAAGCTCACGAATGGGATGATGACCTTGTTCTGCATGTAGGTGAAGAGGCAACACATGACTCATTTTGCTTAGAAGGAGAGCCGTCAGCGTGACAAGCTGATTATGAGGAAGCTTGACGTGCACATCTCCAGTGGGTCTGAGGAAGACATCACTCCTGAGGCTGCTAGGATGAAAATGATGAATCTTTAGTGGGGTGAGTCTGACAAGGAGTCTGATGAGGAGACAAAAGAAGAGAGTGATGAGGAGTATGTTGAGCAGTCCGATGGTTGAGTCCTCTCTAGTCCGAGCTACCACATGTGTCGTAGGTGTCCTCTGTGCCTTTTTGGTGTCCCGATGCCAAAGGGGGAGAGAGTGTAGGATTTGCGAGTTTCCTTGTTTTCTATGTTGCCTTATTTGTTGAACTTTTGTTGCTACTTTGGTTGTCTTTGCTTTGTGTGTGAGAGCAAGAGACATCATACTTTATCATATGGTGTGAGACATATGCTATCTCTCCTCTATCTTTATTGTCTCATTATTATCCAGGTTATTAGTAGCTTGTGAGTCTAATAATTATGTGCCCTTATCTTCATGCCCACATGCTATGCCTTGCTTCCATGCTTAGTGCTTACTCAATTTGTTGCAAGGATTGCCTCGTCTATAAAATCTACGGCGAGTGTTTTTCTTTGGTTGTGTGCTGGGCAGTCCATATCCTTTTTCTAAACTATGCACATATCCAGGGGGAGCCTGTCTCTTATTTGTAGATTTTGGGTTTGCATATGTGATTTTTATATCCTTTAGTGCAAATCCTGTATTGTCATCAATCCACCAAAAAGGGGGAGATTGTTAGGGCATATTTCTCCCTAAGTGGTTTTGATGATTGATCACAATTCGTATGCGGACTAATCGTGTGCATTGAGCATTTCAGATAATTCATGACTAGGCACAAGACGATTCGGTGACCCTCAGTGTCTTTCAAAGACGGTTGCTTTCTACGTTTCTCTTTGGTGGATTTGAGTCATAGGAAAGTCGTACTATTAAGAGGGGGTCCGCTTCGGAAAGGTTTGGGTGGAATCAACACATACACATTTCTATTGCACCACCTTTACCTTGCTTCAAATGGAGCTCCAACCATGTTTTTCCTTGTATGTACAAAAGGGCCAGCGGTAGTACCGCTCGCAGAGTGGTAGTACCGCCCTCGGGGCGGTAGTAGTTTTTTTATTACCGCCCTCTGGGCGGTAGTACCGCACTCGGGGCGGTAGTAGTTTTTTAATACCACTCCGTCGGACTTTTTGCATATCCTTTTGCCTCAACGATGGTAGGCATAGTAGTATTTTATTACTACCGTGGTTGGTGAACTGTTGTGCGGTAGTACCGCTCTTAGCAGCGGTAGTACCACTCCTAGCAACGGTAGTACCGCCCTTCTAGTGCAGTTGGTGGGGGGTAACGATTGGATTGTTCCCCCCACTATATAAATGTGTCTTCTTCCATGAGAAGGCAATGTCTTACCTCCCCAAGCTCCATTGTTGCTCCAAAGCTGATTCTTGCCCGATATCTCTCCCTAGCCAATCAAACTTGTTGATTTCCTAGGGATTTGTTGAGAAGGCCCTAATCTACACTTCAACCAAGAGATATTTGATTCCCCCACTAATCCCTTGCGGATCTTGTTACTCTTGGGTGTTTGAGCACCCTAGACGGTTGAGGTCACGTCGGAGCCACATTCTATTATGGTGAAGGTTCGTGGTCTTGTTGGGAGCCTCCAAGCTTTGTGTGGAGATAGCCCCAACCTTGTTTATAAAGGTCCAATCGCCGCCTTCAAGGGCACCAATAGTGGAATCACGACATCTCACATTGTGTGAGGGCGTGAGGAGAATGCGGTGGCCCTAGTGGTTTCTTGGGGATCATTGTTCCTCCACACTGCTCTAATGGAGATGTACTTCCTGTCAAAGGGAAGGAACTTCGGTAACGCATTCTCCTCTCCACCGGTTCCACTTGCGGTTATCTGTTACCTTTACTCTATACTTAGTATTGTTGTGGTGTATTCCTTGCTTGCACTTGTTGTCCTTGTTGTTTGCATCATATAGGTTTCTCACCTAGTTGTTCATATAGAGAACCTTTTGTAGCTAATCCTAATTTGCTAAGACAAGCTAAAAATTGGTAGTTGCCTATTCACCCCCTCTAGTCAACCATATCGATCCTTTCAACACTGTTTAAATAGATTGCTCTGTTTGGAAAAATTGTTGTCTTAGTTTTTTTATTTACTTATCCTTGATTTTTCATAGCTTATATTTGTAGATATAAATTGTGGAAATGATAGTATAGAGTACCTAATATATGAAAATTATTATTAAACTTGTCTTTGCAGTACATGAAGTGTTGATTTATTCTGATGTGTACTATCCTATCTGACGAGTTGATTTCAAGTTTTGTGTGGATGAAGTTTCTAAGACTTAGGTGAAATCGGGATACAAGAGGATTGAAACACACAAGCTCAAGATTGGGGATGCCCAACGAACCCCAAGGAAATATTACAAGAAGTATCAAGCATCTAAGCTTGGGGATGCTACGCATCCCACCTCTCTTTGTCGACAAATATCGGTTTGTCTATGTTGATCCTAAGTTTTTATTTGTACATGTGATATGTGCTATTCTCGGAGTGCATTTTTGTTTAGGTTGATGTTTGAATAAAATTCTGAGATCTGAAAATCTTCATTAAGAGAGAGAGTCTTCACGCCAGTTGATTGTTCAACTACTCATTGATCTTCACTTATGTATTTTGAGATTAGTTTGATGTTTACTCTTGTGCTTCATTCATATCGTAAGAGTAAATTGTGAATGAATGAAATATTGTAAATATGAAATTATCAATGTGCTGTATTTCTTGTAGTGGTTTCACATTTGGTTTAGAGTAAATCTATTGAAGTTTGAAAATCACTGTATTGATCATATGAGCAATTCATGAATGATTAGTATAAGAAACGGAACTTTCTCATACAAATATATTATCTTGGACATATTTTATGATTGTGAATACCCATAAATTATTTTCAACCTTGATGGAATAGTTCAAGTTGGACAAGGAACATAACATAATGGTTATGTTTGGGTATATTTGCATAGAAGTTATATTGTTATGGAACCTCCAACATGTGGTGCTTGTTTAGAACCATTTGCTAGCCAAAAAATCGTACTAAGTAGAGATACTACTTATGCATCCAAATCCTTGAACCAAGTTTCTTCCATGAGAGTCCACCATCCTACCTATATATGGTATTTCACTGCTATTCCAAGTAAGTTTGCATGTGCAACCTCTAAACATTCAAATAAACATCCGCTTTGTGTGCCCGTACCGCTCATGGAGCGACTGGACGGTCATTATCTTCCATGCTATGCGAGTTATTATCAAGATGAGTGTTTATTCACTAGTTATTGCATGAGAGAGGTTGGTAAAAAGGATGCCGAGTCCTGCATAATAGAAAAATAAATAAATGAGAACTTGATACGTTTCCAATGTATCTATAATTTTTTATTGTCCCATGTAGATACGTCATATTCCATAGCTAGAGACGTGATATTTCATCTCTAGGCAATTATAGAGTCGACTTAGCAAAGCGTCTTTGGAGCGTCTCCACATGGGTCGTCTCAAAACATGTAGACACGCTCGCTAAGCGTCTATACATGGCATGAGACGCTATATTGGGACGTCCAAAGGCGTCTGTAGATATGACACGCTATGTTTGGACGTTCAAAAGCGTCCCTAAATATGTAGAGTCGTTCTGTTAGGTGCGTTCGTATCACGTCTCTCCTAACAGGGCCATTTCATTCGTCATAGGCCCTAGGCCCATTCCTATACATGCTATGTATAGACGTTATTTTCGTGTCTAAATACATAAAAGCTTGTATATAATCAATCATATTTTTATTTATATAATATTTGATTTATTCTAAATTGTACTTCGCCATTTCAAATCCAGTAACTTTATCGTACCATATGTTTGAGCAGAATGATAAACAAATATTTTATATAAAAGCTTCATTCATATCACCAATCACATTCATAAGCAACAAATATTATTATATGACACTCATATCACCAATTGTATCCACAATCATCACATTCGCACAATTTCATTTATTAGGGCCAAACACCTTAGGTTCACAACTGAATCAAAGCAGATCTTCATATGAAATATACAAATAACTAAGAAGAGATCGTACAAACTAGAACTAAGTTTCCCTATGAAACTAAACTCTGTATATATACATAAATAATATTTGTCCATGTAAAGATTAATTCTTCTATAGTTGCTCTTGGCTCCTCCAATGCACTCCTTTTTCTAAATCTTGAGCTACCCTGAGAAAGAAAGAAAATAGAGAAATTTTAGAACATAGCTTTAAGGCTAGTGTGAGAAGAAATGTACTTTGATGATGTACCATACCAGTCTTTGGTGGCTTGTTTCGAGGTTGTGCAGAAGTGGTTAATTTTGGTTTTTTTTTACCTAAAAACCACAAAGATCCTTCATAAATAAAAAGCCTTAAGTACGCACATTTGAGCATACAATAATTGCATGGAAGTGTACTTACATGAGATAGAGGCCATGCAATAACATGCCCAATAGCACCCCTTATTGTTTGCAATTTTCCATGTGGTCTAACCAGTGTCTCATTTCCAAGTCTTAATACAACGCAAATAGAAACTGCTACATATTGTTCTCCAAGCATGTTTCCTCCTACCACGTATGTTTTATTTCTTCTCACTAAAGTTCCTTCGGCCACAAATCTATTTTAGCTTCTCGGGTTCAACGAAACCAACAAGACTTTCATTTTTTCCTATTTTTCAAGAAATGAAACATTCGTTATCACAAACCATGGAAGATTTCACTTTACACAAAACAGGATCAATTGCACATGGAAGACAAACTAACTATTATAACCATTGTTATTCAGATATAAATACAATATACCTGCTTAGTGAAGCGAAGAACCTGTTCACTTGGTTCAGAACCACCTTGCTTGGTCGCATTGCTATTTTCAGCATGACCATTCTTTGATAGAGGACCATCATGTGCTTTCTATAGTTGAGGTTCGGTATAGTTGTAAGTAAATTTATAGAAAACATAGACATTGTTTGATAACTCAACAGATATTTATAGAAAACATACACCCACCTTAGCAACCATGTGTTCATGTGGTGAAGATAAACTGGTGCAGCCCTCTTTGGTTACTGCACAATTTCTAGGATGCAATTCCTGGTCAGTCTTGTCCGGGAAAATTGATTTTGCACAGCCTTGATTGAACGTATCAATTTTTTTAATGTGCGCTTTCTACAATTGAGGTTTCAGTTATAAGTAAATATACACAAAACATAGACATTGTTTGACAATGAAGCAAAAATGTATGCACACGCACACCTTAGCAACCATGTGTGGTAAAGATGAAGGAGTGTAATCCTCTTTGTTTCTCGAAGAGAAGCTAGTATGCAACTCTTGGACAGTGATATGTTTATCGGGCATGGTTGATTCTGCACTTCCTTGATTGGTATAACCCTCTATGGTTGATTCTACATGGCCTTGATTAGCCTTATCAAAGTTTTCAATGCATGCCTTCTACATTTCAGGTTCAGTATAGTGCGATATAAGCATACCCAATAATAGGCATTGTTTGATAATGAAGCAAGAAAGTTTATGCGCACACACCTTAGCAACCATGTGTGGTAAAGATAAACAAGTGAAGTTTTCTTTGGTTCTCACAGAAAAACTAGGATGCAATTCCTGGTTAGTGATCCGCTCGTCGGGTAAAATAGATTCTGCACTTCCTTGATTGGGCGTATCAAACTTTTCAATTTCTGCTCTCTACAATTGAGGTCCAGTTCAGTTGTAAGTAGACTTATACAAAACATAGGCATTTGTAATAATGAAACAGAAATTTATGCACACACACACACCTTAGCAACCATTTTTTCTGGTGGAACTAATAAACCGGTGTAACACTCTTTGGCTCTCGCACAATTGCTAGGATGCAGTTCCTGCAACTTATGATGAACAATTGATTAAACATAAGAATGAACTAGAATACTTATTAGGAAAGAAACTATTACATCACCTGCATAGCACTCAATGGAGAATGTTCTTCAGCTTATTTATATAATTCATTTGGGAGATCACTGCCAGCAACTCTTTTGTTGAGATCAACCTAAAACAAAAACAAGATAATAGTATATAAATGCTTCCATATTTATCTTTAGAAAGAGATGTGTTTTAGATACTAACTTCATCACTTCCCATGGTTACATGTTCATTTCTGAAATCCTCTGTGGGGAATTTTCGCTTCAGGAAAGAACGGATCATAGCCAAGTCATCTGTCACGTTTTCTACATTATCTCCTAGTGTCCGTAGTACAAATTGAACATTTCCTTCTTTCTCAGGATGTTGAACAAAAGTCAGTCCCTGAGAAACTTTTATTTCGCTCCAATACTTATCACCATAATACCCTCGAAGGTTTTTCACCTCTTCCCCATGAACACTTTTAAATACTTCTCTAGAATCACTGAATGAAAGGCACCCATTTTTATCTTTCTTTATTTCTTCCAGTTTCTCCTAATGAAATAAATACAAACATCTCATTATACTAACTAGTATTGAATTAAAGCCTTTACTTTAATCACAAATAGAAGTATATATACCATCACTATCTTTGTTTTGACATTTTTGTATTCACCGTCCTTCTGCTTATGAGCTTCATCCCATAGTTCAATCTTGCTAACCTTTCGACCGCTTTTGATTTCCTGTTCAACAAAGTAAATTAGAATGTTTGTTAGTCTTTCTGTTAGAACATATTCAAGTTTATTCACTTAAAAACAGTTATGAGCCATCTTTAGAAATAAAAGGTTTCACCATCTCTTTTCTGAGCCTAGCACGGCTTTTTCTCCCAGTTGTATGTGGATTCTTCTACTTCTTTGCACACTCGGTGTTCTTTTCACATAATTTCTGGTGAAGGAACAAATCTAGTCAATATTAATGTCAGCAAGCTAGTTATGTACACCAGATTAAGTATGAGAAAAGAACACATACCCATGTGTGAATCCTGGCACCAAAACCCAACAAGAGTATCCCATTGATGTTCATTAACACCTTTGGGAACACCTGCTATAATTTCAGCTAAAGACTTCTTGTCACGCCTGAAATATTTACTCTTCAAACTAGACTTATATGCTCTCCATTTTTTGTTAATAGTCAATAGGATCCGGTCTCTTGTAAGTTGTCTAGTCTCATTGGGGTAGATAAATTTCTCCTTCAAAAATTAAAATTGGCAATCAAAATGTTATCAAAAGAACAGTACTATGAAAATCTTACCTCCACATCTGTGATCATCTGCCCATGTTTTCGTAGAAACAATTCATTATCCCATCTCGGAATATGCAATGGTGCAAATGTTGAGTTTTCTGCAAGCCAAGTAAGATGTTGACTGAGAATGGCAGCCGACCTTTCATTTGGAATTCCATTTCCATCAGTCTCCACAATTATCTTCCCCCCATGTAATTCCGACAAATTTTTACCACGGAATTCACCTATAATCTGTCGCACATCTCCATTTGGCCCTGCATGCAAGATTATCACAATTTTGTATAACTAGACCCTATACAGCACACTAGATCTGTGTTTGGAAAATAAACTTGAGATTACAAATTATTTTAATTTTCCTAGTAGAATGAGGAGGCTTTTTTGCTATTAGATCATCAATCTCTAGAGGGCTTTCTAAATTTTCTTCATCTTGCTGTACACTTTCAGAATCTTCCTCTGGGATTCTTAGGCTTCGAAGCCGTCAAGGTATCCTCGACATGATATCTGTACCAAACAATGTTAAATCACATGTTAAGGTCAAGCATAGAAGCATATGTCAAGGTCATGCATATGATTTCACATATTTCTTGGAACCAAACAGCCTTCCACACAAACCAAAGACTCAAAATTACTGCATTATGTGTATTGTTCATTGGTTACTGTAATTTGGTTTCAGACATAACAAAAGCAAATGACCAGACAGGGGCGAAGGGAACTACAGATGCTGCATCCTTTTTCTTCTAGACTGGATTCAACACCAGATTATGATATGTGCTGTGAGAGTTCGAGAACAAAATAATATGAACAACATAACCAAGACTAAGATTCAGGAACCTGTGTTTGCAATATTACCAGAGTCTGGACTAGTATATATCATGAAAACAATTATGTTGTTCTACACCCCTTAAGAGAACAAAGTTATCTTCCCCTAAAAGTTATCTTCCCCTTCCACACAAAGTCTGCTTGTTGTTTTTAGGCAAGCAAGCAATTCAACAAACACTTATAGTGCATTGCCTACATGAAGGAAGGAAGAACACGAAGGAGAAAAGGATCAGGATTTCAGATGCATATAAATGAAGGATCCCCCTTCGGCTGATCTAATGGTAACCTGTAGGGCCTATGGGATTCAAGGAATTACCTGCTTGGTAGAGGCTGAAGATTGGATGGAGGCGATAGCTGCTTGCGGGCTGTGTACAGACCTGCGTGGATCTGGCTTTGTGATGGTGAGCACGACGTCGGGAGGAGGAGCACGACTTTGAGACGACGGGGCGATGTACATTGCGTAGATCCAATTACCGATCTCGTCGATGGTGGAAAAAGGAAATCGACCGGTGCACGAGGTGGCGATCTCGCGCCAGATGCAGGAACATGCGGCGCTTGAGGGTGAGGCTTCGCGCCAGATGCAGGAACGGGCAGCGCTTGAGGGTGATGCTCTGCGCCAGATCGATGCAGGAACGGGCGGCGCAAGGGATGGCAATCACGGCGCGGTTGGATAAATGAGGAGGTGCGACGAGGGAAAAATGAGGAACGCGGGAAGTATATGCGCGCTAAAGAACTGTAGCGCCAAAAAAATTGGGAGCCCTAAATAATTAATATTTGAGGTGTATTTTTTAGATAAATAAATCCTTATAATTTTTTTTAAGAACAAACTTTATTGAGTAATATTTTTTATTAGATAAATAAATCCTTATTATTTTTTAAGATCTAGTGGTTGGGGCGCTTCGACTGTTGGGCGCGCTGGGTGCCTGGGGTCCCCTACCTTCGCGGGGGGAGCTGCGTCATGGAGTGTCGGTTCTGGTCGCGTGGGCGGTAGAGTCGTCGGCTCGGATGGAGTGTGGACTCGGGGCCAGTGGGTAAGTCGGAGCGAGGGACTCCGAGGAACACCCGGTTTTGTGGAGTGTCGGATCTGGCCGCGTGGCAGAGTCATCGGCTCGTGTGGAGTGCGGCCTCGGGGCCGACGTGTGTGTGTTGTTGAGGTTTGTATGTCAGAGTCGCGGCTCTAGGTCTTGTGGTACGATGGCCACTCCAGCCGTTTGGGTGGCAGGGTAGTCGGCTCGTTAGGTGCGCAGCCTCGGGTCAATTCTCTTCTTCTTAAAGCAATGGTAGAGCTCTTGTCGGTTTCTCAAAAAAAAGATCAAAATTGGCCTTCCCCCTCTACCACGCTCTGCCCGTGTCGACCGTGAACGCCGCCCGACATGCCCTACGTGCCTGGGGTCCCCTACCTCGGCGAGAGGAGCTGCGTCATGGAGTGTCGGTTCTTGTTGCGTGGGCGGCAGAGTCGTCGGCTCGGATGGAGTGTGGACTCGGGGCCAGTGGGTAAGTCGGAGCGAGGGACTCTGAGGAACACCCGGTGTTGTGGAGTGTCGGATCTGGCCACGTGGTAGAGTCGTCGGCTCGTGTGGAGTGCGGCCTCGGGGCCGACGTGTGTGTTTTGTTGAGGTTTTGTATGTCGGAGTGGTGGCTCGAGGTCTTGTGGTAGGGTGGCAACTCTAGCCGTTTGGGCGGCAGGGTAGTCGGCTCGTTAGGTGCACAACCTCGGGTCAATTCTCTTCTTCTTAAAGCAATGGCAGAGCTCTTGCCGGTTTCTCAAAAAAATATCAAAATTGGCCTTCCCCCTCTACCACGCTCTACCCGCGTCGACCGTGAACGCCGCCCGACATGCCATCTCTTCACATAGCCCATGTCGGCGATGGGGTGGCGGCACGCAGCGACTCCTTCAAACCGATCTTAACCATCTGGTCACTCATGCGGTGTCGACGTCTCCACGTGGTCGATGTCCGATGCCGCGAACGTGGCACGACATTGCGTCGCTCCTAATTTGTGAACTATTTAAATTCCCTATCTTTTTAAATCTGTGAATCTTTTCTTCAAACCGTGAACTTTTCAAAAATTCACAATAAATTCAAGCTCGCAATCATTTCTTGAATTTGCAAATTGTTTCCTAATTCATGAACTTTTACAATCTGTTGCAAAAAGTTTTGAGCATTTTTAAATTCATTTTGCTGAGTTTGTGAATATATTTGTTTGAGTTGGTGAGATTTTTTGAAAATTCATTAACAATTTTAGAAGCCATGAACTTTTTTCAAATTCATGTTTTTTTTTCAAGATCGCAAACATTTTTTGTTCCCCCCCCCAAAATTGTGAACTTTTTGTAAAAGTCAACGGCCATATGTGCTTCATACTAAAATATAATCTGCATACATAGTGGGAAATAGGGAATATCAACTGTGTATTTATCTTCTAGTATGTGAAAACATATGCTCTATGAAAATTTAATTTGTTTATTTGCAAAAATTCCAGGTGCCGTATTTGGATCACCTACTCCTTGCAGGCAAACTATGAGGAAATCTATGAAAGTTCTTAACTCTGCTGCACAACTACTGGAACCAGCGTCGCCTCTTAGAGTAACACATTACAGAGTAATCTCTCGGAGTATATCTTAAAACTGACTGAAAAATAATCTGCATAGGATCATTCAGTACAGAGTAACACATTACAGAGTAACACAGAGAACAATAATCTTGGAACAAAAGGCAACATACACATCAAAAAAAAATACCATAGGATCATTCTTTATAGAGTAACACAGGGAACAATACATTCTGAAGATAACAACCTATATCTTAGTTGCCGATAACAAGCTGAAAGCCCAAAGACTGATCTGTTTCTTCTGAACATGGTTCTTCACCCATGTCAAATATATCACGAGGTTTGAATTTTACCATGGTATTCCAATTCTCAATTCTCGGATGATGGATATAAAAGACTTGTTCAACTTGGGAAGAAAATACAAAAGGATCATCCTCTAAATTCTCCCCTGTATGTATTTTTCGGGAGAAGTTCACATGAGTGAATCCAAACTCATCTTTTATAAGACCAGATTTGTGATGAACATCATACCAATCACATTTGAAGAACACCACCTTGTAATCTCTGTACGACATTTCGAAGATGTCAGATAACCGGCCATAATACGACACACCATTTTCAGCAAGGTTCACAACACCACTATTTTGTGTCACGCGTCCTGTCTCGCGACTGATAGTATGAAACCTGAAACCATTAATTATATAGCCAGTGTAGTGCACCCCGCATTTGCTTGGTTTTGCGGCTAATGCTCTTATCTTTTCTGTGATATCCGGTCCATCGTTTAGTATAAGCTGTATGTAAGAGTGGTTACATTGAGTTCATATGGAACTACAATGAAGGAATATGCTAAAGGTGAACTATACCTTTTGTTCCAACCAGTCAGCAAAGTGTCTACTAATCAATCCCTCATTGTCATCATCCGTCAAATTTAAGTTACCCGGTTTCCTCTTCTCTTGATCCAGAAATTCTCTATAATAATAAGACAAATAACATCATTATTCTTTCCAACTTATGAAAAACAAAAGAAATACAAGATAGCACTGAAGCACACCTACGGAGACCATCAAGCTCATCAGAGTGTCGCAAGACATATCGATGTGCTTGAACAAGAAGTTGATCGTCCAACTGACCATTGTGAGCCTTTCCAATTGGCTCACCAACACTATCGAACATGTATACACCCTTTGTATTATCTGAAGGACCGGGGTTCCTAGAAGTTCTTGTGAAACGTGTGGTTCCTTCTAGAAATCTTGAACAAAAGGTCAACATTCTTCAACAATATATCCTTCAGCAATAGAACCTTCAGAATAAGCTCTATTGCGCACAAGTGACTTTAGCCAAACAAATGATCTGAACATCATAAAACAATGATGTTATATGCGTCACAGGAAATGATAAATCAAATCATATACTTAGATGCATCGTGGAGAATAACAAATCAAATCAAAGCAGCATACCTCTCTAGAGGGTACATCCACCTGTAATGCACCGGGCCACCAAGTTTAGCTTCTTCAACTAAGTGCACCATTAAATGTACCATGACAGTAAAAAACATTGGAAGAAAAACTTTTTCCATATTACAAAGTGTCTTCACAATACTCTCTTGCAGTTTCTCAAGCTCAGAGACATCTAACACTTTGGAGCATAGCTTCTTGAAGAAATTAGCCAGCTCAACCACTATTATCATGACATCTTTAGTGGGATAACAGTGTGAAAGTGCTACAGGAAGGATGTCTTCTAGAATAACATGACAGTCATGGCTTTTGAGGCCAGTCAATGTTAATTCTTTCATGTTCACACACCTTGAAAAGTTTGATGCACAACCATCAGGAGTCCTGCAATTCTTAATCATTGTACAAAGCATCTCCTTCTTTTCTTTATCCATATTAAAAGGTGCGTGCGACAATTTAGTTTTACCTGTATCACCTTCATCGGGTTGAAGGTTAGGTCGAATTCCAATTTCTCCCAAGTCAAGCCGTGCATTAAGGCCATCCTTTGTTTTAGAATCAATATCCAGTAAGGTACCAATTAAATTTTCAAAGACGTTTTTCTCAATATGCATTACATCTAGATTGTGCCTTAACTTGTTGTGCTCCCAGTATTCCAAATCAAAGAACATTGACTTCTTTTTGAAACAATCCTCGGGCTTCTTTTCAGGTTTACGTGAGATGTTATCCGATTTCTTTTTAGGCGCTCTTTTACGCTTTTGTTTTTCACGCCCTTCAGTTGCTTTTTCACTGGCTTTGCCCTTCATTTTCCCTTTCCCTTTGTTTGCTGCAACAACTTTTTTCCTAAGACAAACACTCTGCCCTGCAACATTCTCGAAGCTGAGCTACCACTCATAGTTGTAGGTGCAAGTTCCATCTCTTCGGTGTTATCAAACTCCTTCTTTCGTCTCCGAAATACATGATCGTGTGGTAGCCATCGACGATGACCCATATAACAAAAATTCTTACTCTTTTTTAGCCAATATGATCTTGTGAAAGGACCACAGGACGGACAAGCATATCTACCACTCGTGCTCCATCCATACAGGTAAGATAATGCTGGAAAATCATTCATAGTCCATAATAGTGCAGCTCGAAGAGGAAATTTCTCGTGAGTAGATGAGTCAAAAGTGTCCACACCCTTCCAAAGTTGTAACAACTCATCCATCAACGACTGCAGGTATACATCAATGTCATTGCCACGGGAACTTGGTCCAGGAATAATCATTGATAAAATTAGAGATGTTTGCTTCATGCATATCCAAGGTGGTAGGTTGTATGGAATAAGCATGACTGGCCAAGTATTATGTATTGCACTCATGAGTCGGAAAGGGTTAAACCCATGAGACCCAAGGCCTAGTCGTATATTACGGGGATCCTCAGCGAATTTGGGATATCTGGCATCAAGATCTTTCCATGCCTCTGCATCAGCTGGACATCACAGCAATCCATCTTTTGTACGACCTATATCATGCCAACGCATGTCAGTTGATGTCTTCTTAGTTGCAAATAACCTTTGGAACCTTGGAATCAATGGGAAATATCGCAACACATTGGCTGGTTTCTTCTTATTTTAAGATTCAGTTGTTGAATCTTTCTTCTCATTTTCATTGGTAACGCAACGAGAGGCACCACACACATGGCAAGACTCCTGGTTAGCTCTTTCACCTCTAAAGAGCATGCAATCTCTTGGGCATGCATGAATTTTCTCATAATCGAGCCCTAATCCGCGTATGATTTTTTTCGCCTCATAATATTTCTTTGGCAGGTTTATCTGAGGAAATGCAACCGATAATACACCAAGTAGCTGTGTGAACGACTCCTGTGATCACCCATGCAAGACTTTCATGTGATATAAAGTGACAAGCAATGACAACCTCGAATATGCTGTACATCCAGGGTATAAATCTGTGTTTGCTTCCTTCAAGAAACTAGTGTATATGTCTTATTCTCTCATTTTATCATCATCGGCAAATGTTGTACTCACATTCTCAGCCACACCAGGCTCCAAGTCAACAAATTCAGACTGAACACCATCTAGTTCCCCATCCAATGAGCTTGATAGTGATTGGAAGCTGTGAGTCATGGGGAAAATAGCACTTAAGAGTCCAGGAATGTCATGCAATCTTCTATTACTCCCTTCTACATCAGAATTGATTGGAAAAGAAGGAATATGAAAATTGTTGTTGTTATTTGACATGGGAGCAAATGCAAATGACGGTGAATCATACTCTTCTCCATGGCAAACCCATTTTGTATAACCCTGAACAATACCATCACATCTTAGGTGGGTTTTCACTTCGTCATAATTCTGTGTTGCTTTATTTGCACAGTTTACATAGGGACAAAGGATTTTATCACCGAGTAGAACATCACGGAAGGCAACAGATAGAAATTGCTCAACGCCGTCTTTATAAGCAGTAGTCGATCTTGGTTTACTCATCCAACCTCGATCCATCCTTTTCCAGCTGTAGTAATAAAAGCAAAATAGATCAGTTTGTAATTTTCCATATGCTGTCATACATTATGTACAACAAAAGACAGTTGACGAATAAATGGGATAAACTAAAAAGTGCAAAAATATTGGCATCCCGGTCACCATCGGCACCTGGCTGCACCTTGCTACTTGGTGCCCCCTCCTCCCTACGATATGCATGGGTCTGCCTCTCAACCTCAGGTACGGTTGTTCCCCTGTCTTCCCTTCTTTATTATTACTTCACAGTTTTTATGAGCAACCATGGTTGCAGTATCTAGGGGTTATTCAGTGAAGGGAATACACTATGGTGCAGGAGCACCATTTTGTCCTATCAAATAATTGAACTGCACAAAGCACCCCAGAATCTATATGAAGGAATTGACACAACAATTGTGACGTTACCAGCCCTAAAAGGCTACAACCCAGTGATATTATGGTATTGCATTTTTGTAATCACGGATGCCAGTATTTTAGCATTTTAAGCAGTCAGAACAATCATACAAGTAATATCCAAAATGTTGCTGCCTGTTGTGTAAATATGTGTGGGTCTCTTTTGAACTAAGCACTTCCGCCTGTAAACTTTTAAACTAGGTCGTTCCAGTTGGTAATAATATTCATATGCCTATGTCACATGTTACCTTATTCACTGCTTATCTTTTACTCCCCGGGTCAATAAATATAAGGGCGTTTAGATCACTACTTTAGTGATCTCAACGTTCTTATATTTTTTTATAGAGGGAGTACATTCTTTGTTTTCCATTAAACCGTTCCAAAGAATTCTGGTTGTATGTATTTATAGATCGAAATCAAGGGATGTCAGTGTATTAACATAGAAACAAGGTTTTAAGTAGATAGACAACAAAATGTAAGTCTGCTAATTGAACATTCTTGGCTACTAACTACGAAGGATATAACAGATGAATGAGCTAATCATTCCACACTTGCCAAAATTAGGGCATGAACCTATCCGAGTAAAGAACAACTCGACCAGAACTGAAGTTTGCAATGGAATGAACAGTTTTGATCAAAAAACATCCACACTGTAAGCTCTATTCCAAGCAAACTATTTAAATTTTATTCCATAAAAGGAAATGACAAAGACAATCTCCTGCTAATTTATTTCAAACGACAGTTTGAATTAGCCCATACATGTGTCCTGTTAATACCTCAACTCAACAAGTACATTTGGACTACAGTACAACAAGTACGTCCTACTCTTCTCCCCTAATTCAGTAGCTACTCTAATTCAGTAGCTCCCGGCTGTTGAATCAAGAAGATGCTTACCTGATCTATTGTTCAAAAGCTGTCGGTTGGGACCGATGATATTGTCACTTCTGTGATTCTGTCCATGAAAATGAAATCTCCCGAGTCCACGTGGTAGGACGAAGCAGCAGGGAGGCCGGCGGTGGATTGCCCCTGAGATTGCGGCGACTATGGAGCTTGGGCTGGGGGGAGACCGACTTCTTGGTGGCAGGAGAGCTGGGCTAGGGGGAGACCAGCGTCGACTGGGGAGCTTCGGTTATTGGAGACCGGTGTCCGGCGGCTGTGGAACTTGCCTGGAAGGAGCGGCGGGGGGCAGTGGGGTAGCTCTGGCCAAAGGCACCGTCATCGAGCGTCGGGGGAGCAGAGTGAGGAGAAGTGGGTGTTCAAGTTGGGGGCAAGTGGTGGTGGCGCGAGATCTATGCAGGGGGCGACCGTCGGCGGCTTGAGGGCTCTCTGGGGGCAGACGGCGGCGGCTGGGTCGGAGGCGCCGAGCGGCTGCGCTAAGGGTCAACGGAGGCGGTCTGTTTAGTACTACTACTAGTACATATCAACCTAAAAAAAGATAACATATCCGATTACATATCAGATTGCAAAAATATCAACCTAAAAAAAGATTGCAAAAATATCAAAGGGTATATAGGTCATTCCACCTAGATTTATCAAGTCAAAATAAATCAAAATAATATGAAAACGCCAATCAAAGAAATTTATCAAGAAATTAATTTAAAATATATATAAGTCTAAATAAAATGTGGCAAATCATGAGCTGTCAAACTAAAACAGGATGAAAAATCATCAAATCCCTTGTATCTTTGGGATGATTAAGGATTTTTTTTCCACGGAGGGATGATTAAGATTTTTGTTTTAACACGAGAATATTACAAAGGTAATATTATTTTACTTAGGATAATAATACGGATGTGATTATTAAGGTGACAATCAAATAACAAAATGCCCCTTAATCAGTTTTTCGTGCAATTACTCAGATCATCTATTGGAATTTTAACACACCTATAATTTTAGTAGCCTTTTGAGTAAAAGATATGATTTATTAATAGAGTCACATACTAAAACGCCTCCTAAATCGTCTCTAAGGTAATTAAAATTATATACTATTTTCTAAATGGCCAATTATAAGCATAAATTTGTGACGCTCTATAAACGTCTTAAGAAGCGTCTTTAGCTTGATAATGTTCATGTATGTAGAGACGAATACAAATAGCGTCTCAGAAAAAGCGACCATACAAGTCAGTTTTGTTGTACTGCATTGAGGAACCCCTTGTGGCCGAAGGAGAGGGACAATGCTCTACTAAAGTGGAGCCATCACCCTCTCTAGACCCACACGCTTCCGAAGAACAAAGTGAATGCCCTCAACCCGGTGAACAAGATTAACCTCATGAAGATGGTGTTGCACCAAAAGATGTCCAAGATCATGCTCAAGACTCCGAGTTTGCTCAAGATCAAGTGCAACCACAAGATCAAGGGCAAACTAGTGAGCAAGCTCAAGATGGTGCTCAAGATGTTCAAGAAGACACTCCTAAATTATCAAGTAAGGAAGTCTTGAAGCGCCGCACTGCCAAGATAGCTAACAGGCTCCGGGTTCGACAACATATCTTCGAGAATGTGCTTGGAAACTTCAATAAGGGGGTAATCACTCGTCAACAATTATCAAACTTTTGTTTGCATCACGCGTTTGTTTCGTGTGTTGAACCTTAAAAGGTACATGATGCGCTCGATGATGAGGATTGGCTTGAAGCCATGCAATATGAACATAACAACTTCGAGCGCAATCAAGTGTGGTAATTAGTGCGAAGGCCAATGGAGGAACATAATGTCATTGGAACAAAATGGATCTTTAAGAACAAGAAGTATATGAATGGTGCTGTCATTCTAAACAAGGCAAGATTGGTGGCTCAAGGATACTCCCAAGTCGAGGGTATGGACTACGGTGAAACCTTTCCCCCCTGTTGCTCAGCTTGAATCTATTTGCATGTTCCTTGCATTTGCTTCTCATCATGAATTCAAATTCCAACAAATGGATGTGAACAGTGCATTTGTTAATGGTCCCTTAAGTGAGTTGGTATATGTCAAAATACCCCCGGGATTCGAGGATCCCAAGCTTCCCACTTATGCATACAAACTCAAGAAGGTGTTCTATTGCCTTAAACAATCCCCACGTGCGTGGTATGAGTACCTTACTGAGTTGTTGCAAGATTGTGGGTTTGACATTGGGAAAATTGATCCCACCCTTTTACCAAAAAGGTCAAAGGGTATTTGTTCATATGCCAACTATATGTTGATGATAGTATATTTGGTTCTCCTAACAAATCATTCAATGAAGAGTTTGCTACACTAATGACCGAGAAGTTTGAGATGTCTATGATGGGAGAGTTGAAGTTCTTTGTCGGGTTTGAAATCAAACAAGGAAGAGAAGGAACATTCATCAAACAAGCCAAGTACACTCAAGACATGCTCAAGATGTTCGATCTCGAGAACGTCAAGTCGGTCAAATTTCCCATGCCAACCAAATAGAAGCTCGGCAATGATCCCAATGGTAAAGCAATGTATCAAAAGGTATATCGCTCCATGATAGGATCCTTACTTCACCTTTGTGCATCTAGACCAGATATCATGCAGAGTGTGGGAATTTGTGCATGGTTTCAATCCTGACCAAATGAAAGCCACTATGCAGTAATCAAACGAATATTTCGATATTTGGCTCATACCCCAAACTTTGCCTTATGGTACCCCAAAGGAGCAAGCTTTAGTTTAGTAGGTTACTCTGACTCAGATTGGCTGGAGACTATGTCGGAAGGAAGTGAACTTCAGGAGGCTCTTTGGTATGTTGGTCTTCGAGGAAATAAAATTGTGTATCATTTTCTTCCACCGAGTCTGAGTATGTAGCGGTCACAAGTTGTTGTGCTCTATTATTATGGATGAGGCAAACTTTAAAGGATTACGGTGTCACTTGTGACAAAGTGCCTCTTCTATGTGATAATGAAAGTGCCATCAAGATATCTCTCAATAATGTGCAGCATAGCAAGACCAAGCATATTGATATTCGTCATCATTTCATTCGAGATTATATCAAGCAATGATATATTGAGGTCCTCTTCATCAACACCCAAGAGCAACTTGTAGATATTTTCACCAAACCTCTAGATGAAGCAAGGTTTCACGAATTAAGGCATGAGCTAAATATCATTGATTCAATGAATGTGGATTGAAACTAGGCACACCACACCTCACTCATCATTATATTTTGCTCTAGGTGTAGGCAGGACATAGGGGGAGTGTTGTTCTCTCAATGAACTTTCCCTCCCCCATTATGCATAAATTGATCATGTCTTTCATATTAGTCATTGTTTATGGCACTTGTGCTTCAAAGACGAGTTGTGGTCATGAACCCAAGGATAATTCTTCGCGGTGTCATACTATTTGTCTCAAACATTGGTAGCTCCAGCCATCGCCCTCTCTTCGTCAGAATTTTCGGTTCTGTGTTCAAGTTGCGTGCGTGCTTATTTTTATCTTCCCTTGTGTTTTCCTGTGCTTTTTCTCTTCGTCTCGCAAGGTTCAAAGTGTTTTCATAAAAAGGGTCCAAGGTTCAAAGTGTTTTTGTCAAAAGGAGCACGGTACTACCACTCCAGGCCCCGCGGTAAACTTTTACTGGCGCTGGACGAGCGGTACTACCACTCAGCTAGCGATGGTAAAATTTTACTACCGCTTGCCATGTGGTACTACCGCGATGACTGCAGTACTACCGCGCCGCCACGACCACGGGGGTTAATTTAGGGCAGGGGTAGTTATTTCTCCCCTATACCCATTCATCTCGTGGCTCTCTCTGTTTCTCTCTGTTCTCAAGAAGCGGTGCTGGAGGGACTCACCAGATCTCCTTCTCCGGCCACTCTCCTCCGATTCCATTTGGTGGTATCATCTCGCTCCTCTCCCTCGTGCAATGGACCTTGGTATTTCCGCTCATTCCCTCCTCTTTGCCTCGTTTTTGTTGAATCTAGGGTTAGGGGCATGTGTGTTCGTTCATCAGTTCATTGCACCATATTTTCATGAAGGAGGGTTGGAGAGTACTTGTGTGGTAGAATTTTTTTCTGTGGAGGTTGCAACATGTGGGTTTGGGTCTCCGGTAGTACCGGATTTGCACTTTCCCTTGTCAGATCTGGCACTTCTTCGCCCGTGCGGTACCACCGCTCCTCCTGGAGCGGTACTACCACTGAGGAGCGGTACTACCACTAAGGAGCGGTACTACCGCTATAAGAGCGGTAGTAATTTTGTACAACCGCTTGAGCAACGGTACTACCGCTGTTAGGGCGGTACTACCGCTGTCAAAGCGGTAGTAAAATTTTACTACCGCTTGGGTAGTGGTACTACCACTGTTCCTTGAGTACACATGTTATGTCCTTCCAGTTCTCCTTTATCTGGGGTTTTCTGATTTGCTTTGATCTTTGCCTTGACCTTTTCTTTGTCGTTTTCTTGTGTTCGCGTTGCGTGTCATAGGTGGTGGCTCTAGGCGCTCTAACCCACCTGGGGACGCCAGTTCCAAGCAACCTCGTTCTTCAGATGCATCCAATGGATCACAGGCTCCGAAGCACAATTTCAAGCGGCCCGCTCACAAGAAGAAGACAGACGCTATCGTTTGGGATGCTGTGCCACTTGCAGAGTTTTAGATTAGCCGAAAGGTCAACCCCTTTGACAGCGCTAGGGTTCAGTTCCCCGGAGGTGAAATGTTCTGGTCTAAGCAGCAATCTCTTATTTATGAAGATGTGATCAAGACCAAATATAATATATATGTACCGGTTCAGTGGATTGACATGGACCATCTGAGGAAGGACCCTGCATTCTTTGGTAAAGCTCTGGCCATGGTGGAACACCTTGAGATTGAGGAGCTCATCACGTTTCATTATGACTTTGATCCTGAGATAGTGGCTCAGTTCTTTGTTAGTGTCCACTTTCACTCTGATGACGCGCGCACTATGTCCTGGATGACCATTGGGGAGCGGTTGTCTGCTACTTGGAAGTAGTTCATGGACCTTATAAATGTCCGTGATGATGGGCTTGAGCACTCAGTTGGTTTGCACCCACACGCTAAGACATCTGCTACATCTAAGGAGAAGTTGCTGCCATTCTTTATTGAGAAGATATCCCCATCTGGTGAGGTATCCTAAATGCTGAGCCCATTCGTTGATGTCATGCACTGTATCTTTCATAACATTATTTTTCCGTGCGTTGGCAACAAGGACCAGGTGCAATCATACCTAGTGGATATGCTTATGATGTGTCGGAAAGGGCGGACTTGTTCCTCTGGACCACTTGATGTATCTCACGTCATGTGGAGCGAGCTTCACTCGGCAGTCTTCCACCGTAAGGTCCCAATCTACGACCCTTATCTATTTTACCTGATCAAGAAGAACTTGGCGCAGGCCTTCCCAGCTATTGAGTTACACGCTCCCAGGTGGATTCGCCATGAGCCTATTAAGCTGCACAGAAGAACAAATGGGACAACACCACCACTACACCTGCTGCTGCCACTGTGAGTTCTGATGAGGATGAGGTTGCGGCTGAGGATGAGGGCGTTCCAGAGTCACATGTGCCTTCCTCTACCGAGCCCTCGTGGGCCAAGAAGCTCACGAATGGGATGAGGACCTTGTTCTGCATGTAGGTGAAGAGGCAACACATGACTCATGTTGCTCAGAAGGAGAGCCGTTAGCGTGACAAGCTGATTATGAGGAAGCTTGACGTGCACATCTCCAGTGGGTCTGAGGAAGACATCACTCCTGAGGCTGCTAGGATGAAAATGATGAATCTTTAGTGGGGTGAGTCTGACAAGGAGTCTGATGAGGAGACAAAAGACGAGAGTGATGAGGAGTATGTTGAGCAGTCCGCCGGTTGAGTCCTCTCTAATCCGAGCTACCACATGTGTCGTAGGTGTGCTCTGTGCCTTTTTGGTGTCCCGATGCCAAAGGGGGAGAGAGTGTAGGATTTGCGAGTTTCCTCATTTTCTATGTTGCTTTATTTGTTGTAGTTACGTTGCTACTTTGGTTGTCTTTGCTTTGTGCGTGAGAGAAAGAGACATCGTACTTTATCATATGGTGAGAGACATATGCTATCTCTCCTCTATCTTTATTGTCTCATTATTATCCAGGTTATTAGTAGCTTGTGAGTCTAATAATTATGTGCCCTTATCTTCATGCTCACATGCTATGCCTTGCTTCCATGTTTAGTGCTTATTCAATTTGTTGCAAGGATTGCCTCGTCTATAAAATCTACGACGAGTGTTTTTCTTTGGTTGTGTGCTGGGCAGTCCATATCCTTTTTCTAAAGTATGTACACATCGAGGGGAGCCTGTCTCTTATTTGTAGATTTTGGGTTTGCATATGTGATTTTTATATCCTTTTGTGCAAATCATGTATTGTCATCAATCCACCAAAAAGGGGGAGATTGTTAGGGCATATTTCTCCCTAATTGGTTTTGATGATTGATCACAATTCGTATGCGGACTAATCGTGTGCATTGGGCATTTCAAATAATTCATGACTAGGCACAAGACGATTCGGTGACCCTCAGAGTCTTTCAAAGACGGTTGCTTTCTATGTTTCTCTTTGGTGGATTTGAGTCGTAGGAAAGTCGTACTATTAAGAGGGGGTCCGCTTCGGAAAGATTTGGGTGGAATCAACACATACACATTTCTATTGCACCACCTTTACCTTGCTTCAAATGGAGCTCCAACCATGTTTTTTCCTTGTATGTACAAAAGGGCCAGCGGTAGTACCGCTCGCAGAGTGGTAGTACCGCCCTCGGGGTGGTAGTAGTTTTTTTATTACCGCCCTGTGGGACGTAGTACCGCACTCAGGGGGGTAGTAGTTTTTTACTACCGCTCCGTCGGACTTTTTGCATATCCTTTTGCCTCAACGGTGGTAGGCATAGTAGTATTTTATTACTACCGTGGTTGGTGAACTGTCGTGCGGTTGTACCGCTCTTAGCAGTGGTAGTACCATTCCTAGCAGCGGTAGTACCGCTCTTCTAGTGTAGTAGGTGGTTGGTAACGATTGGATTGTCCCCCCCCCACTATATAAATGCGTCTTCTTCCATGAGAAGGCTATGTCTTACCTGCCCAAGCTCCATTGTTGCTCCAAAGCTGATTCTTGCCCGATATCTCTCCCTAGCCAATCAAACTTGTTGATTTCCTAGGGATTGGTTGAGAAGGCCCTGATCTACACTTCAACCAAGAGATATTTGATTCCCCCCACTAATCCCTTGCGGATCTTGTTACTCTTGGGTGTTTGAGTACCCTAGACGGTTGAGGTCACCTCGGAGCCACATTCTATTATGGTGAAGGTTCGTGGTCTTGTTGGGAGCCTCCAAGCTTTGTGTGGAGATAGCCCCAACCTTGTTTATAAATGTCCGATTGCCGCCTTCAAGGGCACCAATACTGGAATCACGACATCTCACATTGTGTGAGGGCGTGAGGAGAATGCGGTGGCCCTAGTGGTTTCTTGGGGATCATTGTTCCTCCACACTGCTCTAATGGAGATGTACTTCCTATCAAAGGGAAGGAACTTCGGTAACGCATTCTCGTCTCCACCGGTTCCACTTGCGGTTATCTCTTACCTTTACTCTATACTTAGTATTATTGTGGTGTAGTCCTTGCTTGCACTTGTTGTCCTTGTTGTTTGCATCATATAGGTTTCTCACCTAGTTGTTCATATAGAGAACCTTTTGTAGCTAATCCTAATTTGTTAAGACAAGCTAAAAATTGGTAGTTGCCTATTCACCCCCTCTAGTCAACCATATCGATCCTTTCAACACTGTTTAACTAGATTGCTCTGTTTGGAAAAATTGTTGTCTTAGTTTTGTTATCTACTTATCCTTGATTTTTCATGGCTTATATTTGTTGATTTAAATTGTGGAAATGATAGTATAGAGTACCTAATGTATGAAAATTATTATTAAACTTGTCTTTGCAGTACATGAAGTGTTGATTTATTCTGATGTGTACTATCCTATCTCACGAGTTGATTTCAAGTTTTGTGTGGATGAAGTTTCTAAGACTTAGTTGAAATCAGGATACAAGAGGATTGAAACACACAAGCTCAAGATTGGGGATGCCCAAGGAACCCCAAGTAAATATTACAAGAAGTATCAAGCATCTAAGCTTGGGGATGCTACGCATCTCACCTCTCTTTGTCGACAAATATCGGTTTGTCTATGTTGATCCTAAGTTTTTATTTGTACATGTGATATGTGCTATTCTCGGAGTGCATTTTTGTTTAGTTTGCTGTTTGAATAAAATTCTCAGATCTGAAAATCTTCATTGAGAGAGAGAGTCTTCACGCCAGTTGATTGTTCAACTACTCATTGATCTTCACTTATGTATTTTGAGATTAGTTTGATGTTTACTCTTGTGCTTCATTCATATCATAAGAGTAAATTGTGAATGAATGAAATATCGTAAATATGAAATTATCAATGTGCTGTATTTCTTGTAGTGGTTTCACATTTGGTTTAGAGTAAATCTATTGAAGTTTGAAAATCACTTTATTGATCATATGAGCAATTCATGAATGATTAGTATAAGAAACATAACTTTCTCATACAAATATATTATCTTGGACTTTTATGATTGTGAATACCCATCAATTATTTTCAACCTTGATGGAATAGTTCAAGTTGGACAAGGAACATAACTTAATGGTTACGTTTGGGTATATTTGCATAGAAGTTATATTGTTATGGAACCTCCAATATGTGGTGCTTGTTTAGAACCTTTTGCTAGCCAAAATATCGTACTAAGTAGAGATACTACTTATGCATCCAAATCCTTGAACCAAGTTTCTTCCATGAGAGTCCACCATCCTACCTATATATGGTATTTCACTGCTATGCCAAGTAAGTTTGCATGTGCAACCTCTAAACATTCAAATAAACATCCGCTTTGTGTGTCCGTACCGCTCATGGAGCGACGGGACGGTCATTATCTTCCATGCTAAGCGAGTTATTATCAAGATGAGTGTTTATTAAATTGTTATTGCACGACAGAGGTTGGTAAAAAGGATGCCGAGTCCTGCATAATAGAAAAATAAATAAATGAGAACTTGATACGTCTCCAATCTATCTATAATTTTTTATTGTCCCATGTTGATATATTATCATTCTAGTATGCTTTTGGAGTATTTATTTACATTTTATATTTTTTTGAGCACTAACCTATTCACCCGGTGCCCAGTGTGAGTTGTTGTTTTCTGCGTGCTTTTCACTTTGTAGGTTTTCCATACCAAACAAGGTCCAATTGCCCTCGAAGTTTTTGATGTTTTTTCTGGACCAAAATAAGACCAACGAGCATCGAAAGAAGGGTGGAGGCCTCACGAGGGGCCCACAAGCTATCAGGCCGCGACCTGGGGGCGCGCATTTTGATAGCTTGTGCCCCCCTCGTGGCCCTCCCGAATCCATTCTTTGGCTTATAAATCCTCATCTACCGTAAAAACACTAGAGGGAGTCCCGAAACACTTTTTATGCCGCCACAACTCTCTATTTTTACGGGAGGCCATCTGGAGCTCCGTTCCGGCACCGTGCGGTTGGGGGGATCGCTCACGAAGGGCCTCTTCATCTACCTTGCTTCCCTCATGAAGATGTGTGAGTAGTTCACCACAGACCTACGGGTCCATAGTGAGTACCTAGATGGAAATCTCTATTTGATTATTAATACAATGATCATCGCATCTCCGCTTTGATCCATATAATGTAATTCCTTTTGTGCGGTGCGTTTTTTAGGATCTGATGAATTGTGGGTTTATGTTCAGATGATTCATGATAAATATTTGAGTCACCTATGAATACTTATTTGATTCTTATGTGCATGATTATGATAGCTTCATAATTCTCTTCGATCTATTAAAATAGTTTGGCCAAGTACATCGGTATTTCTTCGATGAGAGAGGTGCGTTGTGGTAGGTTCAACCTGGCAAATTTTTATATCCCAGTGACAGAAGGGGACAAGATGCGTCTTTGTATTGCTGCTACTAAGGATAAAATGAAGGGGTTTATTCAAATTGCTTGAGTTTACTTTCTCTACATCATGTCATCTTACTCCATGCATTACTTTGTTCGTCATGAACTTAATATGTAGAGACGCAACCATAGAAGCACTCTTGAAGTGAATTAATAGTAATAGGTGCAGGCAGGAGTCAGCCAATTTGTTTATGAAGTGATTCCTATATACACATGATCATTGCCATGAATATCGCATGACTATCAACCTTTGTGTCAATTGCCCAACAATACTTTGTTTACCCACCGTATGCTATTTTTCCATGAGAGATACCATTAGGGAAAGCTATGGCTTCCAGGTCTATCCACAACATAATGCTAAAACCTTCATTACCTTGTTATTATTTACTTGTTTCTATTTTATCTTACTATCTACAATTAGCTACACACTTGACTTGCTTGCAAATAACAAGATAAGGGGATTGACAACCCTCTTGCGTGCGTTGGGTGCAAGTTATTTGTTATTTTGTGTGCAACCGCTGAAGACGGTCGTGGTTGATATTCATGTTGGTTCGATACAACTTGGTTTCATAACTGAGGAAAATAGTTACCCACTTTGTGCTGCGACAACCGGTTCCTCTTCAAGGAAAACCCAATGCAGATCACGACTACCCGGAAGGATTTATGGTGCCGTTGACGGGAAATATCATCACCAACTACAGGGTGTAACGCCCAAGATGCGATCCTATCCTTATTTTGGCACGAGGGCCTCGACAGGGATAGAAGCGCATCTCATCGTTTTGCAAGAATGGATATTGTTACAAGTACATGCACAGAAGAGGGGAGTATATGGAATTTGATTACACTCGCCACAAGCTACAACGATGTCACATCAACACAACAACATATTCAATCACCATGTAAAAGAGCAGGGTCTTGCTATGGACGAAAACAAACGATGAAAGAATGACGTCCATCCTTGCTATCCCAGGGTGCCAGCCCGGAACCCATCCTAGATCGATGAAGAAGAAGAAGAAGAAACTCCAAATAGAACAATCATCGCGCTCGCGTCAAAGTATCGTTTTACCTGTATCTGCAACGGTAGTTGTAGTAATCTATGAGCCACATGGACTCATCAATCTCATTTTCAAAGGTATCAAGACAAGCAAAGCTTAATGGGTGAGGTATGGTTAAGTGGTGAGGCTGCAGCAAGCGACTAAGCATTTATTTGAGGTAGCTAACTTACGAGTACAAGAATAAAAGAGGGGGTTTATCTACGCATGGTGGTCGTGCACTACTGATGATCAAATGAATGATCCTGAGCACCTACTTACGACAGACATAACCCCACCGTGTCCTCTTCCAAATACAGAACTTACGAGAAGAGATAGTCACGGTTATGCACACAGTTGGCATATTTTTTAATTAAGTTACTTCAAGTTAGCTAGAACCGGATGTTAAACAAAGTTCCCAAGTTTGCCACATAACCGCTCGCACGAATTTCCGAAAGATTTAACCCTGCACGGGTGCTCCAACTAGTCCATCAAAAACTACCACACGCTGCACCGGAATGACCTCGATCAGGGAAAGCCCGTGATCTCCTCGGGTTCCTATTGGAAAATCTCAACCTCGAGATAGCCCAAAGTATCCTCGGAATCCCTCGCACAAGACATTCTATAAGAGTAAAACAAGTCCAGCAAGGCCACTCGGCGAGCCAGATCCGCATCTAGAGCCACGCGCTCCCTATCTATGGGCGTCAACCGTCTATGCAAAGTGGACGATAGCCATAGGCCTCGAGTTGCCTCAAGTTGTCACAACCGACTGCTAGGTAGGTGGACCAACATTCATGAGGAGCACTAGCCCGGGGGTTAGTTACATATCCAATGGTTAATTACTCCCTATGCGGTTCATTGGTTATCAGGCAAATGTAGTACCAAAGTTGGGCCTTGGCAGACGAGTTTTATCCCAAAACAAAAATCTAGGGCCCCCCATAACAACCCCAAGCATGTTAGGAGCTCTCATTTATGGAACATAACACCGGTAGCCAAAACTATGGCGTCAAAGGTGGAAGAATACACCAGGCTAGAAGGCCGAGCCTTCCACCTTTTACCAAGTATATAGGTGGATTAAATTAAGTAGCAATTATATGGTGATATAACAGGAACCCATGTTTTCATATGGAACCAATTGCACCTACAACTAGGAAGGCTATCCAAATGGTTAAGCAAGCAGTAACATAACCACACAGTGGTTTGCTTGGTGGTGGAAAGGTCAGAGGTTTTCATGGCAATGTTGAGAGGCTGATATTTAACAGGTGGTAGGCAGCGAGACATAGCGATAGAAACGAAACAACTAGCATGTCAATGATAGTAATGGTATATAGGGAAATGGTCATCTTGCCTGTGATTCTTCTTGGAAGAAGAACGAATCTATGAAGTAGGAGAACCGACGTAGTCAAACGGATCCTCCGATTCCGACATGCTTGCGGAACTCTATCGAGAAGAAGAAAACTGGAAAGAAGACTAAACACACGCTATTTACCACACATATGCCTGACACGATGCACAACCTAATATGATGCATGTCCATTTCCATTATGCAAGGCATGGCATGGCAATTGACAACAGTCAAACATTACACATTAAGTGAAGCTCAATATGCAATGAGTTGCATATTGATGAAACTCGACATAAAAATCATTTAGTTAGCTCCCGTTAGGTACATGGCAATAGTAAATGTTGTTTAAACATGGCAAGAGGTGAAGCATGCGATTCTACACATCATTCTAGTCGGTTACCACATATAGGTCATTTGATCAGAGCTACGGCTAAGAGATGCATGCAATACAAGATATTATGCCATGAATGCAACATGCATGCAATTTTATGAAAACCGTGGCAAGAAGGATATGAAGCATGTGTCGCCATGGCAAACAAAAGGGAATCATAGCAGCAAAACGGAAACGATGCCATGGCAACATTCCGGTCTCGATAACTCGATGAGATACCGGTGCAAACGAATTGGGAGGTTGTCTGTGTAATGCCAAGAATGATGGGGTGATCCTGGTTACCGGGTTTCCATGTGCCGAAGGCATGAATATGGGGTACCTGCAATTAAAATGGCATCTATGAAACGGACAACATTGCAACCAATACAAAAATGCATTCGGTCCACGGTGATCGTCTCAGCGGTTATACCTTTGAAGCGTGCATCTCAGTGCGGTTCCTAGTCGTTGCAGTGTAGTTTTACATGGGTCGTCATGGACGTCGTGGATGTAATGGTTCCCGGGACGGTAGTTGAAGTAGTGGTACATAGGTCTTCGGCGACGGCAGTCGTAAACAGGTTGGAGAGGGACTTGGCGAATCCACGATCTACGGGGGTGGGTGGTAGTCGTTCCCGTAGTTGTTCATGTGTTACAACATCGGCCTTGACGATTCCGAAGGGGTACTTGGCGATCCGAGGATGCTCATCTTTGGGGAGGTCTCGATTTCGACGATGGTAGCAGAGGTACATGGTCATCTTAGCACTTGCGTGATCCAAATCTCACTGACACGAAAGACCACGATCTACGCATCCAAATGGCCAACCCCAGCCAGTAGAATCACATGGAAGCAAGGGCCACGACAAGACGGCGACTACACAAGCACGCAACGGAGGCAACAGTGGGCAAGCAAATTGGGGCACGCGGAAGTGCAGCAGCAGGCAGGCAGGTGAGTGGGAGGCTCGACCCTGGCGGAGGTGCAACACGGCGCGGCGAGGAAGGGGCTGCCGGATCTGGGGGTGGTCGGCCCGGATCTGAGCGGCGATGATGCATGGCAGGTGCTCCAGGCCGGCCATGGCTGGGTGGAGCCCGGCTCCATGGCACGGGGCCGGTGATGGCTCTCGTGGCTGCCGTACGGGGAGAGGCGGAGATGGACGGAACGCGACAAATCCGACGAGGGGAGGTTGGATCCCCTCGACCTCGAGGAGGAGGATGAGGCACGGGCCACCGACGGACATCGTGCGCAGGTGGAGCAACGCCCTTGGACGGGTCATGGCAGAGGGATCATGGAACACAGCTACTGCTCGAGTGGGCTCGCGGGGCAAGTGACTGGGCGTCGTTGGGTGGATGACTAGCCGCGGCGGGCTGGCTCTCTAGTGCCTGCGGGCGAGGTCAACGGCGGCTGGGGCACGAGCATGGGAGCTCGGGCTGGCTGGCGGGATGGGAGAAGGGAGGAGACGATGTGGGTTGGCCCGATGGGAAATACTAGTGGGGTGGCGGTGCTGTTGGGAGGGGGTTTGGTGAGCTAGGGTTAGGGTAGGATTGGACTCCTTTTCATATATAAATAGCCACTATTTTTTAAATGGAGTCTAATTGGCCCTCCGATCTAAATTGAACGGTTGCGTAAAAATAGGCTAGGGGGTCCTATTGAAAAACCAATGATGGTTTGCGGTAAAACGGGGTTGATCTGGATCCAACGGTCACGACCGCCCGGTTCGGGTCCGGGGACGCTCCATACTACGTTGTGGGCAGGTCGATGAAACTACATATTCAATCACCATGTAAAGGAGGAGGTTCAGGCTATGGACGAAAACAAACGAAAAAAAGAATGATGTCCATCCTTGTTGTCCCAGGCTGCCGGCCTGGAACCCATCCTAGGTCGATGAAGAAGAAGAAGAAACTCCAAATAGAACAATCATCGGTCTCACATCAAAGTATCACTTTACCTGTACCTGCAACCTTTGTTGTACTAATGTATGAGCCACAGGGACTCAGCAATCTCATTTCCAAAGGTATCAATACTAGCAAAGCTTAATGGGTGAGGTATGGTTAATTGGTGAGGCTGCATCAAGCGACTAAGCATTTATTTGAGGTAGCTAACTTACGAGTACAAGAATAAAAGAGGGGGATTATCTATGCATAGCGAACATGAACTACTGATGATCAAATGAATGATCTTGAACACCTACTTACGACAGACATAACCCCATCGTGTCCTGTTCAGGATACAGAACTCACGAGAAGAGACATTCACGATTATGCACACAGTTGGCATATTTTTAATTAAGTTACTTCAAGTTATCTAGAACCAGATGTTAAACAAAGTTACCAAGTTTGCCACATAACCGCGGGCATGACTTTTCGAAAGATTTACCCCTGCATGGGTGCTCCAACTAGTCCATCACAAACTACCACACGCTGCGCTGGAATGACCGCGATCAAGGAAAACCCGTGATCTCCTCGGGTTCCTATAGGAAAACCTCAACCTCGAGATAACCCAAAGTATTCTCGGAATCCCTCGCACAAGACCTTCAGTAAGAGTAAAACAAGTCCAGCAAGGCCACCCGATGAGCCACATCCGCATCTAGAGCCGCGCGCTCTTTACCTACGACCGTCAACCTTCTATGCAAAGTGGACGATAGCTAGACGCCTCGAGTTGCCACAAGGTGGCATCGCCGACTACTAGGTTGGTGGACCAACACTCATGAGGAGCACTGGCCCGGGGGTTGATTAAATATTCACAGGTTAATTACTCCCTATGTGGTTCATTAGTTATTAGGCAAATGTAGTACCAAAGCTGGGCCTTGCGAGACGATTTTTATCCCAAAACAAAAATCTAGGGGGTCCCCATAACTACCCCAAGCATGTTAGGAGCCCTCATTTATGGAACATAACACCGGTGGCCGAAAAGAAGGCGATAAAGGTGGAACAAAACACCAGGCTAGAAGGCCGAGCCTTCCACCTTTTACCAAGTATATAGGTGCATTAAACTAATTATTAATTATATGGTGATATAAGAAGGAACCCATGTTTTCACATGGAAGCAACTGCACCTGCCCCTAGCAACGCTATCCAAATGGTTAGGCAGGAAGTAAGACAACCAAATAGTGGTTTGCTAGGTGGTGGAAAGATCACAGGTTTTCATGGCAATGTTGAGAGGCTGATATTTAACACGTGGTAGCCAGCGAGACATAGCGATAGAAACGAAACAACTAGCATTGCAATGATAGTAATGGTATCTAGGAAAATGGTCATCTTGCCTGTGATCCTACTTGAAAGAAGAACGAGTCCGTGAAGTAGGCGAACCGACGTAGTCAAATGGATCCTCACATTCTGACACGCTTGCGGAACTCTATCGAGAAGAAGCAAACCGGAAACAAGAATCAACACACGCTATTTACCACACATATGCATGACATGATGCACAACCTAATATGATACATGTCCATTTCAATTATGCAAGGCATGGCGTGGAAATTCACAATAGTCAAACACTACACATTAAATGAATCTCAATATGCAACGAGTTGTATATTTACGAAACTCCACATACGAATAATTTAGTTCGCTCCCATTTAGGTACACGGTAATATTAAATGTTGTTTAAACATGGCAAGAGGTGAATCATGTGATTCTACATGTCATTCTAGTCAGTTACCACATATAGCTCATTTGATTGGAGCTACGCTTAACAAATACGTGCAACACAAGATATTATGCCATGAATGCAACTTGCATGCAAATTTATGAAAACATTGGCAAGACATATAGAAAGCATGTGTTGCCATGGCGAACGAAAGGGAACCATTGCGGCAAAACAGAAACGATGCCACGACAACGTTCCGGTCTCGATAACTCGATGAGATATCGGTGCCAACGAATTGGGAGCGTGTGCATGTCATGCCAAGAATGATGGGGTGATCCCGGTTACCGGGTTCCCATGTGCCGGAGGCATGAATATGGGGTACCTGCAACTAACATGGCATCCACGAAATGAACAAAATTTCAACCCATACAAAAATGCATTCGGTCCACGGGTGATCGTCTCGGTGGTTATACATTTGAACCGTGCATCTCGGAGCGGTTCCTAGTCATTGTAGTGTAGTTGTACATGGGTTGCCGTGGACGTCGTGGAAGTAGTGATTTCCGCGATGGTAGTTGAAGTAGTGGTACACAGGTCTTCGGCGATGGTAGTCGTACACGGGTTGGAGAGGGACTTGTGAATCCACGATATGCGGGGGTCAGCGTTAGTGGTTCCCATAGTTGTTCATGTGTTGCTGCGTCGGCCTTGACGATTCCAAAGGGGTACTTGGCGATCAAAGGATGCTCACGTTTGAGGAGGTCTTGGTTTCGACGATGGTAGCAGAGGCACATGGTCATCTTAGCACTTGCGTGATCCAAATCTAGCTGACACAAAATACCACGATCTACGCATACAAATGGCCAACCCCAACCAGCAGCATCAAAAGGCAGCAAGGGCTACGACACAATGACGAAAAGATAAGCACACAATAGAAGCAGCAGCATCAGGCAAGCAAATTGGGGCACGTGGAAGTGCAGCAGCAGGTGATACATCTCCAACGTATCTATAATTTTTGATGGTTCCATGCTAAACTTTGGATATTTTGTATGCCTTTTATATCTTTTTTGGGACTAACTTATTAACTCAGTGCCAAGTGCCAGTTCCTGTTTTTACTGTGTTTTTGACCCTTTTCAGAGGAGAATATTAAACGGAGTCCAAACGGAATAAAACTTCTAAAAAGATTTTTTCCGGAACAGAAGATACGCAGGGGGCGTGAGAACCAAGGAAGAGGCCACCAGGGGAGGCCACAAGCCCCCTAGGCACGGCTAGGGCGGCCACGCCTAGCAGGCTTGTGGGCCCCCTATGACTCGTCTGCCCTACTTCTTCCGCCTATAAATCCCCGAAAAATCCAAAACCACGGGAGAGATCCACGAAAATACTTTTCCGCCGCCGCAAGCTTCTGTCTCCGCAAGATCCCATCTGGGGCACGTTCTGGTGCCCTGCCGGAGGGGGGATTCAGATACGAAGGGCTTCTTCATCAACACCATTGCCTCTCCGATGATGCGTGGGTAGTTCACCATAGACCTTCGGGTCCATAGCTAGTAGCTATATGGCTTCTTCTCTCTCTTGGTTCTTCAATACAAAGTTCTCCATGATCTTCATGGAGATCTATCCGATGTAATCTTCTTTTGCGGTGTGTTTGTCGCGATCCGATGAATTGTGGATTTATGATCAGATTATCTATGAATCTTATTTGAGTTTCTTCTGATATCTTATATGCATGATTTCATATCCTTGTAATTCTCTTCGAGTTGTGGGTTTTGTTTGGCCAACTTGATCTATGATTCTTGCACTGGGAGACGTTCTTGGTTTTGAGTTCATACCATGCAATGACCTCACCCAGTGACAGAAGGGGTAGCGAGGCACATATCGTGTTGTTGCCATCAAGGGTAAAAAGATGGGGTTTACATCATTGGTTTGAGTTTATCCCTCTACATCATGTCATCTTGTTTAAGGCGTTACTCTGTTCGTCATGAACTCAATACACTAGATGCATGCTGGATAGCGGTCGATGTGTGGAGTAATAGTAGTAGATGCAGACAATATCAGTCTACTTGTCTCGGACGTGATGCCTATATGTATGATCATTGCCTTAGATATCGTCATGACTTTGCGCGGTTCTATCAATTGCTCGACAGTAATTTGTTCACCCACCATAATATTTGCTATCTTGAGAGAAGCCTCTAGTGAACACTATGGCCCCCGGGTCTACTTCACATCATATTTTCAGCCTTACACTTTTACTTCGTTGCATTTTCCACCTTCAGATCTCACTTTGCAATCAATCTTGAAGGGATTGACAACTCCTTTATAGCGTTGGGTGCAAGCCAGTTTGTGTTTGCCCAGGTACTCTGGATACTTGGCTTGATTCTACCTAGGTTCTCAAACTGAGGGAAATACTTACTGATACTGTGCTGCATCACCCTTTCCTCTTCAAGGGAAAAACCAACGCAAGCTCAAGAGGTAGCAAGACAAATTTCTGGCGCCGTTGCCGGGGAGGATCAAGTCAAGAATAGTCTCCCGTCAACGTGTCAATCTGTGGCACCGAAGATTATTCTAAGTGAAGCTCATCCAAGTAAGTGTCGCAAACTCATATCTTGCATTTACTTTTTTTGCCTCTCGTTTTCCTCTCCCCCACTTCTGAAAAACAAAAAATTTACAAATTTTTTTGCCTTTTTCGTTCGCCCTTTTCTTTCGCTTGCTTTCTGTTCGCTTGTGTTCTTGTCTGCTTGCTAAAGTCACCATGACTGAAAACACTTAACTTTGTGACTTCTCGAATACTAATAATAATGATTTTATTAGTACTCCGATTGCTCCCGCCACTAGTGCGGAATCATACGAAATCAATGCTGCTAGTGAAGATGCCGCATCCCATGTTAGTACCTTCATTGAGCTTTGCGATATGCAAAAGAAGAAATATGTGGATAATGATGTGATTAAATTGAATCTATTTCCATTCTCGTTGCGAGATCGAGCAAAAACTTGGTTTTCATCTTTGCCCAAAAATAGTATTGATTCTTGGAACAAGTGCAAAGATGCTTATATATCCAAGTATTTTCCGCCGGCTAAGATTATCTCTCTCCGTAATGATATCATAAATTTTAAGCAACTTGATCATGAACATGCTGCACAATCTTGGGAGAGAATGAAATTCATGATTAGAAATTGTCCCGCTCATGGCTTGAGTCTTTGGATGATTATACAAATCTTCTACGCTGGTTTGAATTTTGCTTCTAGAAATATCTTGGACTCCGCCTCCGGTGGAACGTTCATGGAAATAACATTAGGAGAAGCCACAAAACTCCTAGACAACATCATGACAAATTATTCTCAGTGGCACACTGAAAGGTCACCTACTAGTAAAAAGGTACACTCTATAGAAGAAATTAACTCGTTAAGTGCTAAGATGGATGAGTTAATGAAATTGTTTGCTAGTAAAGGTTCTCCTTTAGTCATGAATTTTAAGCAACTTGATCATGAACATGCTGCACAATCTTGGGAGAGAATGAAATTGATGATTAGAAATTGTCCCGCTCTTGGCTTGAGTCTTTGGATCATTATACAAATCTTCTACGCTGGTTTGAATTTTGCTTCTAGAAATATCTTGGACTCCTCCTCCGGTGGAACGTTCGTGGAAATAACATTAGGAGAAGCCACAAAACTCCTAGACAACATCATGACAAATTATTCTCAGTGGCACACTGAAAGGTCACCTACTAGTAAAAAGGTACACGCTATAGAAGAAATTAACTCGTTAAGTGCTAAGATGGATGAGTTAATGAAATTGTTTGCTAGTAAAGGTTCTCCTTTAGATCCAAATGATATGCCCTTGTCTTCCTTTATTGAGTGTAGCAATGACAGCTTGGACGTTAATTTTGTTGGTAGGAGTAATTTTGGCAACAACAATGCTTTTAGAGGAAACTATATTCCTAGGCCTTTTCCTAGTAATCCCTCAAATAACTTTGGCAATTCCTACAACAATGCTCATGGAAATTATAATAAATTACCCTCTGATCTAGAGAGTAATATCAAAGAGTTTATCAACTCGCAAAAGATTTTCAATGCGTCCATAGAAGAAAAACTACTCAAAATTGATGATTTGGCTAGGAGCGTTGATAGAATGTCTATTGATATTGATGCTTTGAAAGTTAGATGTGCTCCTCCCAAGATCAATATGGATGAAACTTTGAAAGTTATACGTGTTTCCATGAATAAGAGTAAAGAAAGAACCGCGCAAATTCATGCTAGACATGAATGGCTTAAAAAGGCGTGTTCTCGTGATGAGAATCACGAAGATCTTAAAGTGCTTGGTGTGACTCCCATGACATCCTTGTTTTCTAGTGTCAAACCTAATGATGATGGGGTTGAAAAATGCCCCAATGATTCGGAGTCCATCTATCCCGATGCTAAAAGCATTGAAAGTGGAGTAGAGGATATCAAAACTTTGAGTAGTAATGAAACTACTACTTTGGATTTCAAGGAATTCAATTATTATAGTTTCTCTTTGATTGAATGCATTTCCTTGATGCAATCCATGCTAAACTCTCCACACGCTTATTGCCAAAACAAGGCATTTACCGATCATATCGTCGATGCTATGATAAAATCTCTTGAAGAGAAACTTGAGTTGGAAGTTTCTATTCCTAGAAAGCTTCATGATGAGTGGGAACCTACTATCAAAATGAAGATCAAAAACAATGAATGCAATGCTTTGTGTGATTTGGGTGCTAGTGTTTCCGCGATTCCAAAGTCTCTATGTGATGTTCTAGGATTTAATGAGATTGAGGAGTGCTCTCTTAATTTGCATCTTACGGATTCCACTGTCAAGAAACCCATGGGAAGGATCAATGATGTTCTTATTATTGCAAATAGGAACTATGTACTCGTGGATTTCATTGTGCTTGATATTGATTGCAATCCTACATGTCCTATCATTCTTGGTAGACCTTTCCTAAGGACTATTGGTGCTATCGATATGAAGGAAGGGAATATTAGATTTCAATTTCCTTTAAAGAAGGGCATGGAGAATTTTCCTAGAAAGAAAATAAGATTGCCTTATGAATCCATGATGAGGGCTACTTATGGTTTGAGCACCAAAGACGACGATACACGATTCTATCACCTTATGCCTAGCTAAGGGCGTTAAACAATAGCGCTTGTTGGGAGGCAACCCAATGAATTTATCTTTGCTTTTTGCTTTCTGTTTTGTTGCGTCCACACCATCGTAATTCTGTTATGATTGTGTCTTTTGTGTTTCTTTTTGTGTTTGAGCCAAGTAAAACCTTTATGACTAGTTTGGTGATGGTTGTTTGATCCTGCTGGAAAAAGACAGAAACTTTTCGCTCACGAAATTATTTTTAATTTTTATCCAGAAAGAGCTTTTGAGTTGATTCTTTTGGTTGCTGGTTGATATTGCATTTTCCCAAACTTTCGTAGTTTTTCATAATTTTTGAGATATAAGAAGTATACGAAGTATACAGATTGGTACAGACTGGTCTGTTTTTGACAGATTCTGTTTTTTGTTGTGTTGGTTGCTTGTTTTGAGGAAACTATGGATAGTATCGGGGGGTACTAGCCATGGAAAACTGACAATACAGTAACCTAACACCAATATAAATAGAAATCAAGTTTGCTACAGTACCTAAAGAGGTGGTAGTTTGTTTTCTTGTGCTAATGTTATCACGAGTTTCTGTTTCAGTTTTGTGTTGTGAAGTTTTCAAGTTTTGGGTGATGTTCTCATGGACAAACTGATAAAGAGTTGAAATATCTCAAGCTTGGGGATGCCCAAGGCATCCCAAGACAAACTCAAGGACACCAAAAAGCCTAAGCTTGGGGATGCCCCGGGAAGGCATCCCCTCTTTCGTCTTCAATCCATCGGTAACATTACTTGGAGCTATATTTTTAGTCACCACATGATATGTGTTTTGCTTGGAGCGCCTTGTATCGTAGGAGTATTTTCCGTTTGTTGTGTCACAATCATCCTTGCTGCACACCTTTTGAGAGATACATTCACTCATCGTGAATTTGCTAGACTACTCTTTGAGCTTCGCTTATATCTTTTGAGTTAGGCAATTTAGCTCACTTGTGCTTCACTTAGATCTTTTAGAGAAAGGCGGTGTCATATTTTGGAGAAATAAGAACTCTCGATCTTCACTTATATCACTTTGAGATTGATCTCTCTGAGTAACTTGGTAGTTGGCTTGTGCTATGAAAGTAGTCCCAAAGGTGATAGGCACCCAAAGAGGATACAATAAAACTTCCATCTTCTTGTGCATTGATTAGAAAGAGAAGTTTGATTCCTCTCCATTAGTTTTGAGACATGGATTTGGTGATATTAAGAGTTATGTTAGTAGGGTGTTGTGAATCTAGAAATACTTGTGTTCAAATTAGTGATTCCCGTAACATGCACGTATAGTGAACCGCTATGTTAGGAAGTCGGGGCATAATTGATCTATTGATTGTCATCCTTTGTGTTGCAGTCGGGATCGTGCGATGGTTAACACCTACCAACCCTTCCCCTAGGAGTATGCGTCTAGCACTTTGTTTCGATTACTAATAAAAACTTTCACAATAAGTATGTGAGTTCTTCATGACTAATGTGAGTCCATGGTATAGATGCACTTTCACCTTCCACCGTTGCTAGCCTCTCTAGTGCCGCGCAACTTTCGCTGGTGCACAAACCCACCATATGCCTTCCTCAAAACAGCCACCATACCTACCTACTATGGCATTTTCATAGCCATTCCGAGATATATTGCCATGCAACTCCCACTGTTCCGTATCATGACTTGTGCCGTCACTCTCATATTGCCATTGCATGATCGTAAGATAGCTAGCGAGATGTTTCAACGCATACGCCAAGCTAGATCGTTGCACATCTCGGTACAGTGCCAGAGGCATTTCCTATAGAGTCATCATTGTTCTAGCATTGAGCTTTGAGTAAATTAAAGTGTGATGATCATCATTATTAGAGCATTGTCCCATGTGAGGAAATAAAGAAAAAAGAGGCCAAAGAGCCCAAACAAAAAAAGAGAGAAAAAGAGAGAAGGGACAATGCTACTAACTTTTCCACACTTGTGCTTCATAATAGCACCATGTTCCTCATGATTGAGAGTCTCTTATTTTGTCACCACCATATGCTAGTGGGAATCTTCATTATATAACTTGGCTTGTATATTCCAATGATGGGCTTCCTCAAAATTGCGCTAGGTCTTCATGAGCAAGCAAGTTGGATGCACACCCACTAGTTCTCCTTTTGAGCTTTCACATACTTATAGCTCTAAGTGCATCCATTGCATGGTAATCCCTACTATTTCACATTGATATCTATTAATGGGCATCTCCATAGTCCTTTGATAGGTCGAGTCAATGTGGCCATCTCCTCCTTTTTGTCTCACAACCTCCACCACACTCTATTCCACCTATAGTGCTATATCCATGGCTCACGCTCATGTATTGCGTGAGAGTTGAAAAAGGTTTGAGAAAGTAATAGTGAAAAAACAATTACTTGGCCAATACTGGGGTTGTGCATGATTTAAATTAGTTGTGTGGGGATGATGGAGCATAGCCACACTATATGATTTTGTAGGGATAACTTTCTTTGGCCTTGTTATTTTGAAAGTTCATGATTACCTTGCTAGTTTGCTTGAAGTATTCTTGTTTTCATGTCAATAGCAAACTATTGTTTTGAATCTTACGGATCTGAACATTCATGTCACATGAAAGAAGATACAAAGGACAAATATGCTAGGTAGCATTCCACATCAAAAATTCATTCTTTTTCACTTCCCTACTCGAGGACGAGCAGGTGTTAAGCTTGGCGATGCTTGATACGTCTCAAACGTATCTATAATTTTTGATGGTTCCATGATATTATCTAGTCAAACTTTGGATGTTTTGAATGCCTTTTATATCTTTTTTGGGACTAACTTATTAACTCAGTACCAAGTGCCAGTTCCTGTTTTTTTCGTGTTTTTGACTCTTTTCAGAGGATAATATTGAACGGAGTCCAAACGGAATAAAACTTCCGAAAAGATTTTTTCCAGAACAGAAGATACGCAGGGGGCGTGAGAACCAAGGCAGAGGCCACCAGGGAAGGCCACAAGCCCCCTAGGCGCGGCCAGGGGGACGCGCCTAGCACGTTTGTGGGCCCCCTGTGGCTCGTCTCCCCTACTTCTTCCGCCTATAAATCCTCGAAAAATCCAAAACCACGGGAGAGATCCACGAAAATACTTTTCCGCCACCGCAAGCTTCTGTCTCCGCAAGATCCCATCTGGGGCATGTTCTGGTGCCCTGCCGGAGGGGGATTCGGATACGGAGGGCTTCTTCATCAACACCATTGCCTCTTCGATGATGCGTGAGTAGTTCACCATAGACCTTCGGGTCGATAGCTAGTAGCTAGATGGCTTCTTCTCTATCTTGGATCTTCAATACAAAGTTCTCCATGATCTTCATGGAGATCTATCCGATGTAATCTTCTTTTGCAGTGTGTTTGTCGAGATCCGATGAATTGTGGGTTTATGATCAGATTATCTATGAATCTTATTTGAGTTTCTTCTGATCTCTTATATGCATGATTTCATATCCTTGTAATTCTCTTCGAGTTGTGGGTTTTGCTTGGCCAACTTGATCTATGATTCTTGCAATGGGAGAAGTGCTTGGTTTTGGGTTCATACCATGCGGTGACCTCACCAAGTGATAGAAGGGGTAGCGAGGCACGTATCTTGTTGTTTCCATCAAGGGTAAAAAGATGGGGTTTACATCATTGGTTTGACTTTATCCCTCTACATCATGTCATCTTGCTTAAGGTGTTACTTTGTTTGTCATGAACTCAATACACTAGATGCATGCTGGATAGCGGTCGATGTGTTGAGTAATAGTAGTAGATGCAGACATTACCGGTCTACTTGTCTCGGACGTTATGCCTATATGTATGATCATTGCCTTAGATATCGTCATGACTTTACGCGTTTCTATAAATTGCTCGACAGTAATTTGTTCACCCACCATAATATTTGCTATCTTGAGAGAAGCCTCTATTGAACACTATGGCCCCCGGGTCTACTTCACATCATATTTTCGGCATTACACTTTTACTTCGTTGCACTTTCCGCCTTCAGATCTCACTTTGCAATCAATCTTGAAGGGGTTGACAAACCCTTTATAGCGTTGGGTGCAAGCTCGTTTGTGTTTGCGCAGGTACTCTGGACACTTGGCTTGATTCTCCTACTGGATTGATACCTTGGTTCTCAAACTGAGGGAAATACTTACTGCTACTGTGCTGCATCGCCCTTTCCTCTTCAAGGGAAAAACCAACGCAAGCTCAAGAGGTAGCGGCAGGCAGGCAGGCGGCTACGAGGATGGACCCTGGTGGAGGTGGAACACGATGCGGCGGCGATGGGGCTGCCGGATCCGGGGGCGGTTGGCCCAGATCTGAGCAGCGACGACACATGGCAGGTGCTCCAGGCCGGCCATGGCTAGGTGGAGCCCATCTCCATGGCACGGGGCCGACAATGGATCTAGTGGCTGTCGCACGGGGAGAGGTGGAGATGATCGGAATGCGATAGATCTAGGAGCTCCTCAACCTCAAGGAGGAGGAGGAGGCACAGGCCACTGGGCGCGGCTCGCTGGCTCTCTCGTGGCTACGGGCGAGGTCAACACCGGCTGGGGAATGAGCATAGGAGCTCGGGCTGGCTCGCAGGATGGGAGAAGGGAGGAGACGCTATGGCTTGGCCCGATGGGAAATGCTAGGTGGGGTGGCGGCGCTGTCGGGAGGGGGTTTGGTTAGCTAGGTTTAGGGTAGGATTGGACTGCATTTTGTATATAAATAGCCACTATTTTCTAAATGGGGTCTAATTGGCCATCTGATCTAAATCGAATGGTCGCGTAAAAATAGGCTTGGGGGTCCTATTGAAAATTCGATGACGATTTGCGGTAAAATGGGGTTGATCCGGATCCAACAGTCTCGACCGCCCGGTTCAGGTCCGGGGGACGTTCGGGACTAGGTTGCGGGCAGGTCAGTGCACTGTGCAGAGGGGCTAGGCGGAGATGAGAAGGAAAACAGGCAACCCGGCGACACAGTTTTATAAACCCAAAACGTTCGACGAAATGACCGGCTGTAGTGTCACGATAGGTTTAATAGTTGGGTTACCAAACGAACTCTGATTGCGATGAAATTTTACTCGCGGCCTTCCTAAAATATATTAAGACCGCACGCCAACTTTCAACTAAATCCGAGAATATTTTAAACACACTCTTTTTAACGATGCCGCGGGCGCGGGCGTGTGTGGTTGGTCTTGAAACGGTCAACGGCGAAAATGGAGAGAACGGGCAAGTACTAATGGATGCAGGTTTTGAAACTGACGGCAACGTAGTGCCAATACAATGCGGATGACGCTAATGATGCGACGATGAGTGCTCAAACAATCTAATCACACTGTGACAACGGAATAAAAGGGGAATCTTCTGGGGCGTCGGTGTCGGGCTGTTACACAAGTAACTCCACACAAAAGTTCATTCACTTGTTCCTCTTTTTATTTGCTGGTATATTTAGTTTGTCTCATATAAAAAAATAAAAATACAAAAATATTTATCTTTGCTTGTTGAGCTTGTCACTAGATTGCATCTTCACTTTCTAGTTTGCTTGAAAACTGCTACCATGTCTGAGTAGTGAGTTAGTAGCGCTGCTTCCTCTAGTCTGGAAACCGTTGATTTGTGAACTTCACCTTGTAATGAGAATGCTAAAAGAAATTTCAATGAATTGCTAATGAGGAACTTGATAATCTTGCAAATGATGATCCTCCCAAGGTTGAACCTATTATGCAAACTAAGACATTCCGCATAGGAAGTGGTAATATTATTGGAAAAAGTGTGGTCCAAGATTTTCTCACTTGTGCAGGATCATTAGATTTGATATGAGGTTCTATTGTTGCTAGAACTACAAGTTATGCGAATGCAATATCTTTGCTTATAGCACAAATGGAAAGACAATTTGTGCACATGCATCCTTTCATAGAATGGTTGTTCCTAGAATTCTCTAATATCCATGAAGCTTCCACTAAACGTCCAGGTACTATATTCCTTTATCTAGAATTTAGTAATATCATACTACAAGCTAGGGATATATTTTCTCATTATAGGGTTAACGGTGAGTGCCCATCCATAAAGGGTAGTCTTTATGAGTTGAAATAAATAAGAAAACTAAGATCTACGGACTATATCTCGTATGATGAGAACCTTAGAACGAAGGTACCGCTTAATGTCCTAGTTGATAAGACTTCTGAACACAATAATCAATTTGCTATATAAAAACTTGGATTGGATTACGAGTGTAATTTTTTTTGAAGGAAATACCTTCATATGAATTTATATAATGAGAAACTAACTATCACTTATGAAAAAACCGAGGAAGAGCCTCATGTTCCTCCCAACGTGGACCTTTCGGATCCTAATGTTGTGCCATTTAGACCCTTCAATTATTTTTTGCTTACCTATCAGAAATACTGATTCTTAAAGAAGGGAATATTATTATAGCATTATGGGCCATTCTTACAAAGATGACAACACTTGAAACTATGCAATATGCCTAACTAGGGACGTAAAACAATAGCGCTTGTTGGGAGGCAACCCAATAGTTATCTTTAAATTTTTGGTTTTTATTTCTGTTGTGCGACAACATGATTATTCCCTATGTAATGATTTTTTTCTGTTCTAATTAGTGTTTGTGTCAAGTAAAGCCTTTGGGATCATTTGCATGATGAGTAGAATTGATACGGTGCAAAAACAGAAAGTTTCACGCCCAGTGCAGAATATCTCTCATTTTACTTGAACGTCTTTTTAAGCTGAAGTTTTACACAGTATTTATATAAAAATTACTCAGATCGTCCTAATTGTTCAGACTTTTTTGAGTTACATAAGTATAGGTTCATTATAGATTACTATAGACAGTTCTATTTCAGTCAGATTCTGTTTTTTGGATGTGTGGTTTGCTTATTTGATGATGCGATGGATTATATCGCTCGGGGGTATAAACCATGGAGCAGTTAAGATACAATACCCTATGCTAAAATAAAATAAGAATCAATATGCAACAACACCTGAAAGTATTTTATATGTTGCTTATAGTAATGGATCTCAAGAAGTTTTGTTGAATTATATGTGATTGAAGTTTCCAAATTTTGGGTATTGTCCCGATGGACAAAGGATTGAGGAGCAGCAAAAACCAAAGCTTGGGGATGCCCAAGGCACCCCAAGGTAATATTCTAGTAATACTCAAGCGTCTAAGATTGGGGATGCCCCGGAAGGCATCCCCTCTTTTCATCTCAATCCATCGGTATGTTACTTAGAGCTATATTTTTATTCGTCACATGATATGAGTTTTGCTTGGAGCGTTGTTTTCCTTGGTTTGATTTTAATTTCAGTTTGCTACATTTATTGTTTGATAGACACACCTGAAAGGACGTGGATGTCGCCTAGAGGGGGGTGGATAGGCACTTTAAAATAATTATGGTTTAGGCTTGAACAAATGAGGAATAAAATTAACATTTAATTTGTCAAGAACATAACCTAAAAAAACTAGGCTCACCTATGTGCACCAACAACTTATGCTAAGCAAGATAAACAACTAAGTGATAGCAAGATATATGACAAGAAACAAAGTGGCTATCACAAAGTAAAGTGCATAAGTAAAGGGTTCGGGTAAGAGATAACCGAGGCACGCGGAGACGATGGTGTATCCCGAAGTTCACACCCTTGCAGATGCTAATCACCGTTTGGAGCGGTTTGGAGGCATAGCGCTCCCCAAGATGCCACTAAGGCCACAGTAATCTCCTCATGCCCTTGCACAATGAAAGATGACGTCATTCCACTAAGGGACCCTAGAGGGCGGTCACCGAACCCATACAAACAAGGTTGGGGCAATCTCCACAACTTAATTGGAGGCTCCCAACAACACCACGAAGCTTCACCACAATGGCATGTGGCTTCGAGGTGACCACAAATGCTCGGGGCAATCTCAACAACTTAATTAGAGACCCTGACGCTTGACCAGAGCACTACACCACAATGATTGAGCTCCGAGGCACCACCAAGATTCTAGGATGCCAAAGCATCCATGAAGAACAATCTCTAGGGGTACCAAGTACCCAAGGGTAATAAGCTTCTCAACTTCTCACTTCCACATATTACCGTGGAGAACTCAAACCGATGCAAGTAATGCGATGGAAAGAACACACGAAGTGGTCAAGTCCCTCACACTCAAATCCCTCTAGAACAACAAAAGCTATGGAGAAATATGAGAGGAAGAACAAGGAGCTCACAAAGAACTCCAAGATCAAGATCCAAGGGTTCCCCTCACATAGAGGAGAAAGTGATTGGTGCAGATGTGGATCTAGATCTCCTCTCTCTTTTCCCTCAAGAACTAGAAAGAATCATTGGAGGGATTGAGAGTTAGCAAGCTCTAAGAAGGTCAACAATGGGGGAAGAACACGAGCTCAATGAATAGATTCACTCCAATGGGGAAGAAGACCCCCTTTATACGATGGAGGAAAGAATCCAACCGTTACCCCCACTCACAGCTCGAGCAGAGCGGTACTACCGCTGCTAGGAGCGGTACTACTGCTGATGGGAGTGGTACTAACACACGGTAGGTTCACCAACAACGGTAGTAAAAAAACTACTACTGTGCCTACCACTACTAAGGCAAAAGTATGCGCAAAAAGTCTCACGGAGCGGTAGTAAAAAAAGTACTACCACCCAGATAGCGGTAGTAAAAAACTAGTACCGCTCTATGAGCGGTACTACCGCTCGCACGTGCAATACTACCGCTCGCCACTGAAACTATCATAACTTTCGCATACGAACTCCAAATCGAGCAAACTCAAGCTTGTTGGATTCAGGGCGACAAGATCTATCGTAGTTGGTGAATGATATAGAGATATAGAGATGTAGTTTTGAAAATGCCAATGATATAGAGATGTGAGACCTCTATGAATGAAGAACCGGCAAAAACATTCAACATCCAAAACATCATAGAAGATGCATATGGACTTCGTTTTTGATGAACTCGAGTGTGTCATGAAGATGACCATAAGCTCTAAAACTCACAAAGAGAAACACCAAACAAGAACCAAGATATGATGCAAGGATGCATATATTTTGAGCTCTCAACGAATGATACGATCAAGCTACTCACTTGAGAGCCCCCCTTGACAGTACGGCAACTATCCTACAATAGAAAAACCTATCAAGGGCAAACCAATACCTTGCACCTAGTCCTCTTGAGCTAGATCATGATGATCTTGGATTCCTCACCATGGTCCACTTTCTTAGTTGCTCCCCCATACTCACTATGGCTGAGCCACTATTCAGCACATCTTCACAAGTCCATTGACACTACAATGGACGGGAAGCTTCAAGCATGATATCTTCGTGATGCTCTACTTGAACTTGCACACCGTAATCTTGATTACGATCACCACTTGATGTCATCCTTCATAGGTTCAATGAGATCTTCCTCTTGACGCAAACCCATGGAAACACACCTAACCCCACATAGAACTCTAACGAAGACCATGGGTTAGTACACAAAAGTGTTATGGACAATGCTTACCATACCATAGGATTACTTCATCCCTCACGATGTATATTGTACACTTTGTTTGTTGATCATCTTGATTTACTCCCTGCTTAGTCTTGATCAACATTGTGTCTTTATGACCAATCTTTGGATAATACTTTGAATACCACCTTGGTCATCATATAAACTCCTTGAAACCAACAAATGGACTTCAAGAAGTGCCTATGGACAAATCCTTCGAATATAACTTAAGGAAACCATTAGTCCATAGGGATTGTCATAAATTACCAAAACCACATATGGAGAAATATGCTCTAACAACACCTATTTGAGAGAGAGATCACACCATCACAATTTGTTAGAATACTTTATGTGCTTCACTTATATATTTTGAGCTTAGCAGTTGCTCTAGTAGTTCACTTATATCTTTTTGAGCACGATGGTGTGTATATTTCATAGAAATATTATGCTCTTCGTCTTCACTTATTTTTTGAGAGCTGGATAAATAGTGACGATAATTTGCATGGGTCATAAGAGTAGATAAAAAATAATAAGTATCCAATGAATGATGATAAAAACCATCATGTAACACATATAGAAAAATGGCCACCATACCTACCTATCATGGAACTTCCATATCCATTATGAGATATATTGCCATGCAAATGTCATCGTCACTTCACATGACTAGTTCATTCATCATCATAATGCTTTGCATGATCATATAGAGCTGACATAGTATTTGTGTCAAAGCCACCGTTCATCATATTTTTGATACATGTCATGCTAGATCTTTGCACATCCTGGTACACTATCAGAGGCATTCATTCAGAGTCATATCATCCAATCAGTTTTCATGATGATTTGTAAGCAAATAAAAGTGTGATGATAATCATTATTAGAGCATTATACTAGTCAGGAAATAAAAATGGGGGAGGCCAAATGAGCCCACCATAAAAAATGAAAATGAGAGAAAAAATAGAAGGGACTTTGCTACTATTCTTTACCACACTTGTGCCTCAAAGTGGCACCTTGTTCTTCATAGAGTCTCATGTTATATCATTGTTATGCTAGTGGGAATCACATTTTCAAAAACATGGTTTTTATATTCCAATGACGTGCGTCCTCAAATGCCTGAGGTCTTCATGAGCAAGCAAGTTGGATGCATACCCCACTTAGCTTCAGCGGAGCTTTCATACACTTATTGCTCTTGTGCATCATTTGCATGGAAATCCCTACTCCTCGCATCGATATCTATCGTTGGGCATCTCCATAACTCGTTGGTACACCCAGTTGATGTGAGAGTATCTTCTGCACTTTTACCCCTTTGAAAGCTACCACCACCTACTATTCCACCTTTAGGCTATGTCTAATGGTTCACACTCATGTATTGCGTGAAGAATAAAAAGTTGATACATGTTGAAAAAATACGATCCAATTGACTCACTTGAACAACGTGGTGCTTGACATTTTTATTAACGCGGTGAAGATGGAGCCATGCCTTGCTAATAAAATAAAGATGGATGGGGGTAAAACAATATTTGACGATCGTACACTTTGAAAGATTATTGATTTGCTGCTTATACCTATAAGTATTGCTATGTTAATGTTTGTTAATTCATCATTTCTCAGTGAGCATACCTGCATAAGGTTACCTCATGGATATCATGTCACATCAAAAAAATGGTTTTTATCATTTGCCTACTCGAGGATTAGCAGGAATTAAGCTTGCGGATTCTTGATACGTATCCAACATATCTATTATTTTTAGTGTACCATGTTGCTATATTATCATTCTACTATGCTTTTGGAGTATTTATTTACCTTTTATATTATTTTTGAGCACTAACCTATTGATCCAGTGCCCAGTGTCAGTTGTTGTTTTCCGCTTGTTTTTCACTTTGCGGGTTTTCCGTACCAAACGAAGTCCAATTGCCTGGAAACTTTCTAATGATTTTCTTGGACCATAAGAAGACCAACGAGCATCGGAAGAAGGCTGGACGCCTCACGAGGGCCCCACAAGCTATCAGACTGCGGTCTGGGGGCGCCCTGATAGCTAGTGCCCCCCCCCCCGTGGCCCTCCCGACTCTGTTCTTCGGCTTACAAATCCTCATCTACCCTAAAAACACCACGGGGAGTCCAGAAACTCTTTTTACGCTCCCGCAAGTCTCTGCTCCGATGGGAGGCCATGTGGCGCTCCGTTCCAACACCCTGCCGGAGGGGGATCGATCATGGATGGACTCTTCATCAACCATGATGCCCTCACATTGATGTGTGTGTAGTTCACCACACACCTACGGGTCCATAGTCAATACCTAGATGGCAATCTCTCTCTTTGATCTTCAATACAATGATCATCACATCTTCACTTTGATCCATATTATGTAATTCTTTTTGTGTGGTGCATTTGTTGGGATTCAATGAATTGTGGGTTTATGTTCATATTATTCATGATAAATAATTGAGTCACCTCTGAATACTTATATGATTATTATGTGCATGATTACGATAGCTTCGTAATTCTCTCCGATCTATTGAATTTGTTTGGCCAACTAGATCCTATTTCTTTGGTGAGAGAGGTGCATTGTGGTAGGTTGAACCTGGCGAATTTCTATATCCCAGTGACAGAAGGGGACAAGATGTGTCTTTCTTTTGTTGCTATTTAGGATAAAACAGAGGGGTTTATTCATATTGCTTGAATTTAGTTTGTCTACATCATGTCATCTTACTCCATGCATTACTTCGTTCATCATGAACTTAATACGTAGATAGGAAAGCATAGAAGCGCTCTTGAAGTGAAGTAATAGTAATATGTGCAAGCAGGAGTTGGCCTATTTCTCTATGGAAGTGATGCCTATATACACATGATCATTGCCGTGAATATTGCATAACTATCCGCTTTTGTGTCGATTCCCAACAGTAATTTGTTTACCCACCGTATGCTATTTTTCCATGAGAGATGCCATTAGGGAAAGCTATGGCCCCCAGGTCTATTCACAACATATTGATAAAACGTTCATTACCTTGCTTGTATTTACTTGTTTTTACTTTATCTTACTATTTACAATTATCTACACACCTCACTTGTTTGCAAATAACAAGACAAGAGGATTGACAGCTCTCTTGCCCGTGTTGGGTGCAAGTTTTTTGTTCTTTTGTGTGCAGCCGTTGAAGACGGCTGTGGTTGATATTCCTATGGGTTCAATAAACCTTGGTTTTAGAACCGAAGGAAATACTTGCCCACTTTGTGATGCAATAACCCGTTCCTATTCACGGAAACCCCGACGCATATCACGAGTATGAGAACTCCCCCTAGAATGTTGATTGTTTGGATGGCACTCGTGGATACGGCTAGCCATGGAATGGGCTTGAATGGTGGCGGGGCAGTAAAATTTCAATTCTGTTTGGGAACCACCAATAATGTGATTAGCATGGAAGATATTGAAAACTGTGTTGTGATGTTGAGAGGAAAGGCACACCAACCAAAATTAAATATCCATCTCTATTTTAAAACAAAGATTTTTTATATCACTTCAAATCCCTCCTTCCCTCTGCAAAGGGACAATCTATTTACTTTCACGTTGCTTACTTTTCATGTTGAGTCAACTTATTATTCCATCGTCAGTGTGCTAGTTGGCAAGCACCCTGTGGTGGGGAAAGACCCAAACATATATCTCCACTCAAATATATGTGATCATGATTCATTATTGTTGACAATTATCTTTATGATAAAAATATTGGGAGGCGAAACATTAAGCCCCTATCTTTCTCTGTGTTCGATGGCTGTTATTTGTTCTAAAAATATAATTTGAGTATTATCAATCATAGAAGACTATATGATAATTTAGTATGTGGAGCTCATACTTAGACTTGATGATCCATTGAAATTTTTTGATGACTAAGAACATATGATGTTGAGTTTCAAGAGACTACATTGTTTGATCCATGACATGTGAATTAATTGCTACTCAACCATGATGATTTTTATGAAAAACTTGCTGCTTATGATGCTAGAAAAAGTGATTGAAATTATCATTGATCAAACTTATATACTATGCTATGATTCACATTTCATAAATTATTATTTTTATCATTTACCTTCTCGAGGACAAGTAGGAATTAAGCTTGGGGATGCTGATATTTCTCCAATGTATTGATAATTTATGAAGTATTCATGCCATGTTTTCCTATGTTTACGATATATTTATATGGGTTTGATGCAGTATATATGATTTATTTAGGACTAACTTGGGTTGACACTGTTTTCAGCAGAATTACGATGGTGTTGTTTTGGTGCACAAAATGAAAGTTCTCAAAATCGGTTGAAACTTTTATACAATTTTTTCTGCTAGAAATAAGCAATATTGGAGCGAAGAATCACCGGAGGGGAGTCACCTGTGGGCCACAATCAAACAAGGCACCCCCTAGGTCGCGCCATGATGGCTTGTGGGGCCCACGTGGCTCCATTTGTCATGATTACAACGCTAAAAAACTTATATATAGCAAAAACCCCATAAATAAAAATAGAACTTCTGCTCCACCGCTGAAACTATGTGTATTAACAAAAAAAATTATCTGGAGCCTTTCCAGTACCTTGCGAGAGAGGGGAAATCATCTCCGGTGGCCATCTTCATCATCCTGGCGGAGGCCATGACAAGGAGGGAATAGTTCACTCTCGGGGCTGAGGGTATGTACCAGTAGCTATGTGTTCAATCTCTCTCTCGTGTTCTTCAGATGGCACGATCTTGATGTATCACATGCCATGTTAATCTAGTTGGATCATATGATGTTATTCCCTTGTTACCTTGTTGTGATGAATTTAATTTTTGCCTTTAAGATCTCGTTATTTTGGATTGAATATTTTGGTTTGAGAACACTTGATGTATGTATTTAATGCGTATACCCGTAGTGACGTTGGGGTATTCAAGTGATTAACTTGACATATGTTATGACATCAACTTGCGGGTTTCAGTGACCGTGGGGATCTATGCATAGGGGTTGATTGCATGTTTTCATACTATGTTCTCCGACAGAAATCTTGGGGTGCTCCTTGAAGTTTTTTGTGTTGTATTGAATATTATAGATCTGAAATTGTTTGATGCATGTCGCATAATTTACACACGGATACTTGAAGTGATGTTGGAGTATCTAGGTGACATTAGGGTTGATTGATATGTATCATGGGTGTTATTCTAGTATGAAATCTAGGGCTGTTTGTGAAACTTATAGGAATAGCTCAAAAGATTGATCGGAAGGAATAACTTTGAGCTAGTTCTACTACCTACACCAATTTCATCTCATTGTTCTGCGTTGGATAGGAACTTTGGAGTGATTCTTTGTTGCACGTTGAGGGATGATCATATGATTCTACTATGTTAGCATTGTTGAAAGATTGCACTAGTGAAAGTATGAACCCTAGGCCTTATTTCCAAGCATTTATACAACATTTTGCTCGCTGTTTCACACTTGCTACCTTATGGTTTTTCTATTTTCAGATTACAAAACCTATATCTACTGTCCATACTACACTTGTATCACCATCTCTTCGCCGGACTAGTGCACCTATACAATTTGCCATTGTATTGGATGTGTTGGGGACACAAGAGATTTTCTGTATTTGATTGCAGGGTTGTTTAAGAGATACCATCTTCATCCTACACCTCCCACAAATTGATAAACCTTAGGTCATCCACTTGAGGGAAACTTTCTACTGTCCTACAAAACTCTGCGCTTGGAGGCCCAACATAGTGTACAAGAATAAAGTTGTGTAGTAGACATCAAGTCATTTTCCCATGCATTTATTGAATGGTCCACACTTTTATTGTTGTATCCTCCTTATTGCTTACATGATACATCTCACGTGCATCCGTTTAGACCATGGTCCATCCCCACACATTTAAACAATTGCACAAACACTATCACATTTGTTGATAAACATGCTAATGGAAATATTCTTTCCACAACAAATTTATTTTTTATGAATGGATTGACTCACATTATGAATGGCTTGATGCAACTTATCTTTCCATATCATCCATCATATATGAGCTTGTGCACTTTAATACCAAATTTGTTGTGATATACCTTGATCGCCTATTTTATACATAATGATCATCTTGTCCGCAATTAATTGCATGATAACACCATAATTTTCAGCATGATTTTCAATGTTCATGTTATTGATAAACCGTTTCACTATGACACCATCCTACATAATGGTAGTATTCCTAACTTCTTTCATAATGAACTTGCTCACATAAATGTTTTATATACCATTCTCTATCATTCTACAAAGCTTCATGCTACTTGTCACGAACAATATTTTCGGATGAACTCATGCTTAATAGATGGACACCTTGTGTTTGCTAACCATTGTATTTCCAACTTTCCTTTGTGTTTGTGAAAGCACATATGCTCCGTTGGTGGTTTTGATAATTCGTGACAACATACATAGTCGCTTGGACTAATACTTTAACCTAGTATATTTTAGAAATAGTCCCGAGAGAGGATTGGCTAAGGACTGTGAGGAGAAGCCCCAAGGAAGGAAATGAATAGGATTATCCAAGATTAAAGCTTCAAGACTCTACGTTTCATATTTTGTGATAAATCACTTTTGAGTCAATACGAAAGCCAATACTATTAATAAGGGATGAGGTGACTATGATGATCTGGTTGCTCAAGTGCTTAGAGATTAGCCACCAGAAATAATCATGAATTCTCTCACAAATATTCTATCCAAAATCCTAGATATCCAAAACTCGGTGCCACCAAAATTTTCCATTCGGCCCTACCGAGTTTTACCTAAGACAGACCCCATGCCAAACCCTAGCATCTCGGTGACACCAAGTGCATTTTTAGTGCAACCGAAATTAGTGCCCCTGGTTCTATTATCCAACTTCTTAAAATCCGAATTTCCCGGTTTTGAGAATCAGTCCCACCGAGTTGAGGAAACTCACTAGGCCATCCAAAATTGGTACCACCAAGACTCATGTGTCGGTCTCACCGAAAATAAGAAAGTTGCACATTTCGCACTAGTCGGTGCAACCGAGTTTACTTCGGTTTCACCGAGTTAGGCAATAATGTTGTAACAGTTGTATTTTCAGAGATGCCTCTATATACCCCTTGATGACCCACAAGTATATGGCATCAATCGTAGTCCTTTCGATAAATAAGAGTGTCAAACCAATGAGGAGAAAAGGAAATGACAAGCGGTTTTCAACAAGGTAATTTTTGCAAGCAGTGAAATAGCGGTAACAAGTTGTTTTATAACAAGATAATTGTAATAAGTAACGAGTAGTAATAGTGAGAATAGGTGCACCAAGGTAGAACAATCCTTTTGTGGCAAAGGACAGTCCGGAATGGTTTCTTATAATAGGCAAAGTATTCTTGAGAGTACACGGGAATTTCATCTAGTCACTTTCGTCATGTTGGGTTGATTCGCGTTTGGTAGTTTGAGGATTTGATATGTGGGTGGACCGGTGCTTGGGTGTTGTTCTGACTTGAACAGGCCTCCCACTTATGATTAACCCTCCCTCAAACATCCGCAACTATGGTAAACATATTAACAATAAATTTAACCATAGCAATAAACATAGGGATCCAAGTCAGCCCCTTACGGAATAGCGCATGAACTAGGGTTTAAGTTTCTGTCACTCTCACAACCCATCACCTAATAACTACTCGAGAATGAATTCCCTGAGTCACAAAGATGGTGAAGTGTTATGTAGTCTACGTTCACATAACACCACTAAGGGAATCACACCATTCATATCATCAAAATAACGAACGAATATCAACTTGACATGACTACTTGCAACACGACTTCTCTTGTGGCCTCAAGAACAAAAGTAACTACTCACTAGTGATAAACATGCTCATGAATGGAGAGGTATTAAATAGCATATTGGATTTGAACATACCAAATAAACCATAAAGCATCAACTACAAGATGTAATCAGCACTACTAGTCGGTTTTGGTACAAGATTGAGCACAAGAGATGGTGTTGTTGAACATGTTGATGAAGATTTTCCTCCCCAAGATGAAAGGGTTGTTGGTGATGACTATGGCCTCGATTTCCCCCTCTGGGAGGGAAGTTCCTCCGACGGAATCGCTCAGTCGGAGGGCAAAAGTTCTCCTACCCAGGTTCCGCCTCGAGACGATGACGCACTTTCCCGAAAGTCGTCTCCTCATTTTTTCAGGTCAAGAGTGAATAAATACCAGAAGATGGTCACTAGAAGTGGCTGGGTGGCCCACTTCCCACCAGGTCGCGCCAAGGTGGGGGGGGGGGGGTCTGGCGCACCCTGGTGCCTAGTGGCAGTCCCCCTCTGTTACTTTAGCCTTATCCACCTCAATACGTCGTTCGGAAATTTTATGACCCAAGACAATACCTTCATTTACCATAAAGTGGCACTTCTCCCAATTCAACACAAGGTTAATTTGCTCAAACCTGTGCAAAACTCGATCAAGGTTGCTTAAGCAATCATCAAAAGAAGTTCCATAAGCAAAAAAAATTATCCATCAAAACCTCAAAATCTCTTCAAAAAAATCAGAGAATATAGCAGTCATACATCTTTGAAAGGTAGCAAGTGCATCGCAAAATCTGAAAGGCATATGTCCATAAGCATAGGTTCCAAAGGGACAAGTAAAGGTGTTTTTATCTTGATTAGGTTGGGACACATGTACTTGAGAAAAAACAGAATAACCATCTAGAAAGCAAAAAATGTGTGTTCTTCGATAATATTTCTAGCATTTGGTCTATGAAAGGTGAATGATAATGATCTTTTCTAGTAGCTTTGTTCAATTTTATAAAATCAATCAACATCCTATAGCGAATCACAACTCTTTGTGGAATGTGTTCATTTATCATTAGGAACAATAGGAGTACGTCCTTTCTTAGGAACACAATGAACGGGAACTAACGATCTACTATCAGCTATGGGATAAATTATACCTGCTCCAGAAGCTTTAATATTTCATTCCTTACCACTTCTTTCATTTTGGGATTCAGTCTTTGTTGGTGATCAACAACGCGTTTAGAATCTAGTTCCATATTAATCTTGTGGAGACACAGAGTGGTACTAATGCCGAGAACATCATCAAGAGTATACGCAATAGGAGATCGATGCTTCCTCAAAGTTTTTAACAATCTTTATTCTTCATGCTCTGCAAGGTGAGCATTGATAATAACATGATATATCTTCTTTCCATCAAGATAAGCATATTTCAAAGTGTGAGGTAATTTCTTTAATTCAAACACATGATAACCCTTGGGTGGATGAGGACCTCCTAGAGTTTCAATAAGCAAGTTGTGTTTAAGGATAGCCTTTTGCTCAAAGAACATTTTGTCTATTTCATTTCTTCCACGCATTTGCATATCATTTTCATGGTCTAGCAAATATTGTTCTAATGAATCACTAGGAGGAATGGCAATAGAAGCAAGACCAATTACTTCATCTTTACTAGGCAATTCTTTATCATGGGGTTGCCTACTGAACTTGGAGAAATTAAACTCATGAGACATACCACCAAAATTAACACTGCCAGTTTCCTTTTTGTAATCTATTTGAGCATTGAAGTGTTCAAGAAGGGTTTACCAAATACTATGGGACAAAAATCATCGGTGGAGAGACAAGTACTAGGAAATTAGTAGGGCATTTTACTTCTCCACACAAGACTTCAATATCTCTAACAATCCCAAGTGGTGTGATGGTGTCTCTATTAGCAAGTTCAATACTAACATCTATGTCTTCTATTTCAACGGGTGCTATCTCATGCATAATTTCTTGATATAACGTTGAAGGAATAGTACTAACACTAGCACCCATGTCATATAAACCATGATAATAATGATCTCCTATCTTAACTGAGATGACACGCATGCCAACAACAGGTCTATTTTTATCTTTAGTTTCGGGTTTGGCAATTCTAGGAGCTTCATCATAGAAATAAATAACATGCCCATCAATATTATCAACCAAGAGATCTTTAACCATAGCAGCACTAGGTTCTACCTTGATTTTCTCAGAGGGTTTGGTTGTTCTGACATAACTTTTGTTAACCATGGTTGAAGCTTTAGCATGTTCCTTTATCCTAACTCGGAAAGGTGTTTTCTCAATATAAGCAGTAGGCACAACTGGGTCAACATTGTAAATGATAGTTTCATCCTTAACTTTAATTGGTTCTTAAACTTTTTCTTTAATGGGTCGATGATATTAAAACCATTTCTTTTTAGGCAGATCATCATGAGTACCAGAGGTTTCACAAAATGAGGCTACTATCTGAAAGTCAAGTCCATATTTAGTGCTAAACTCATTGAAAGCATCAGTATTCATAAAATATTTAACGCAATCAATCTCAAGTTTTATACCCGACTATTTACCTTCTCGAGTTCCCAATCTTCAGAGTTGCATTTAATTATTTTCAAAAGATCGCACCTGAATTCAATAGTCTTCTTCATAAAAGAACTAGAACAAGAAGTATCGATCATGGTTTGATCATTATGAGAAAGCCAAGCATAATAAATCGGAATAATAATTTCTCTCGGGAGCTCATGATTGGGGAATTTACTTCAGCTTCCCCTAAGATAGAGAGATACTTTCTCCTTCACGAGGCCAAAAATTCTAGATAAAATTCCAATCATGATGAACAAGATGCGTAGCATAAGTTTTTTGGTGAAACTCCAATTGCAATCGATTCCAGTTCCAAGATCATGTATCATCACATAGCCTATACCATGTAAATGATTTCCTCCTCAAAGATAAAGGGAAACCCTTCTTATTAACTTCATCTATGGGTAGACCTGCAAGCTTAAATAATCCACAAACTTTATCCACGTATATTAGGTGCATATCAGGATGTTTTGTTCCTTCTCCTGCATATGGATTAGCTAGCAGTTTCTGTAACATACCTGAAGGAATTTCATAATAAACATTTTCAGTAGGTTAAGTAGGTTGATGGACAACTGTTGGTGTTTCCGATCGAGGTGAAGATACCCCGAACAAACCCCTCAAAGGATTAATTTCCATAGTCACAAGTGACAGTAAATTTCAGCATGTAATATAAATTTTCCCTTACCAAATTCCGCTTACCAAAGGCGCTTCACTCCCTGGAAACTATGCCAAAAAAGAGTCTTGATGGCCCACAACTATAGGGGATCAATCGTACTCCTTTTGATAAGTAAGAGTGTCAAACCCAACAAGGAGCACAAGGAAATGACAAGCGATTTTTAGCAAGGTAATTTCTGCAAGTACTAAAATAGCGGTAACAAGTTGTTTGATAGCAAGATAATTGTATTAAGTAACGAGTAGTAATAGTGACAATAGGTGCAGCAAGGTATCCCAATCCTTTTGTGGCAAAGCAGATGCAAGAATGGTTTCTTATAATAGGCAAAGCGTTCTTGAGGGCACACATGAATTTCATGTAGTCACTTTCGTCATGTCGGGTTGATTCGTGTTCGGTACTTTGATGATTTGATATATGGGTGGACCGGTGCTTGGGTGTTGTTCTTACCTGAACAGGCCTCCCACTTATGATTAACCCTCTCACAAGCATTCACAACTATGAGAAAAGTATTAACAATAAATTCTAACCATAGCATTAAACACAAGGACCCAAATCAGCCCCTTACAGAATAGCGCATAAACTAGGCTTTAAGTTTCTGTCACTCTCGCAACCCATCATCTAATAATTACTCTACAATGCATTCCCTTAGGACCAAAGATGGTGAAGTGTTATGTAGTCGACGTTCACATAACACCACTAAGGGAATCACAACATTCATATCATCAAAATGAATATCAACTTGACATGACTACTTGCAACATGACTTCTCCCGTGGCCTTGATACGTCCATTTTGCATCATGTTTTCATGTTGATATTTATCGCTTATTCGGCTGTTATTTCACTTCGCGGTACTATTCTTTTGCCTTTCCTCTCTTATTTTGCAAGGTTTACATGAAGAGGGAGAATACCGGCAACTGGAATTCTAGCCTAAAAGTGGAGCAAAGTTGAGATACCTATTCTGCGCAACTCCAAAAGCCGTGAAAATCAACGGGGATTTTTTTCCCAATTTATCAAATATACCGGACCGAAGAAGTGCCAGAGGGGTACCAGGGGTGCCCACAAGCCTGCACGGGCCGCGCCATGGGGGCTTGTGGGCAGCCCACTGGCCCACTGACCAACCCCCTTTTGCTATATGGAGGGTTTCTTCCGGGAAAAAATCACAGAGGAGCTTTTTCGTGGTTTCGCCGCCGCCACGAGGCGGAACTTGAGCAGAACCAATCTAGATCTCCGGCAGGACGATCCTGCCGGGGAAACTTCCCTCCCGGAGGGGGAAATCGTCGCCATCGTCATCACCAACACTCCTCTCATTGGAGGGGACTCGTCACCATCAGCATCTTCATCAGCACCATCTCATCTCCAAACCGTAGTTCATCACTTGTAACCAATCTCCATCTCGCGACTCCGATTGGTACTTGTAAGGTTGCTAGTAGTGTTGATTACTCTTTGTAGTTGATGCTATTTGGATTATTTGGTGGAAGAGTTTATGTTCAGATCCTTGATGCTACTCATTACCTCTCTGATCATGATTATGATTATGCTTTGTGAGTAGTTACTTTTGTTCCTGAGGACATGGGATAAGTCATGCTAATAGTAGTCATGTGAATTTGGTATTCATTCGGTATTTTGATATGTTGTATGTTGGTTTTCCTCTAGTGGTTTTATGTGAACATCGACTACATAACACTTCACCATTATTTGGGCCTAGAGGAAGGCATTGGAAGTAGTAAGTAGATGATGGGTTGCTAGAGTGACAAAAGCTTAAACCCTAGTTTATGCGTTACTTCGTAAGGGGCTGATCTGTATCACTAGTTTAATAATGCTATGATTAGACTTTGTCTTAATTCTTCTTTCGTAGTTGCGGATGCTTGCGAGAGGGGTTAATCATAAGTGGGATGCTTGTCCAAGTAAGGGCAGTACCCAAGCGCCGGTCCACCCACATATCAAACTATCAAAGTAACGAACGCGAATCATATGAACATGATGAAACAAACATGACAGAAATTCCCGTGTGTCCTCGGGAGCGTTTCTCCTCCTATAAGACTTTGTTCAGGCTTGTCCCTTGCTACAAAAGGGATTGGGCCACTTTTCTGCACCATTGCTACTTTTGTTACTTGTTGCTTGCTACGAATCATCTCACCACACAATCACTTGTTACCGACAATTTCAGTGCGTGCAGATTTTACCTTGCTGAAAACCACTTGTCAGATCCTTCTGCTTCTCGTTGGGTTCAACACTCTTACTTATCGAAAGGACTACATTGATCCCCTATACTTGTGGGTCATCAAGACTCTTTTCTGGCGCCGTTGCCGGGGAGTGAAGCGCCTTTGGTAAGTGGAACTTGGTAAGGAAAGATTCATATAGTGTGCTGAAATTTGTTGTCACTTGTCACTATGGATACTAATCCTTTGAGGGGCTTGTTCGGGGTATCTTCACCTCGAACGGAGGCACAAAGAGTTGCTCCTCAACCTGCTGCACCTACTGAAAATATTTGCTTTGAATTCCCTTCTGGTATGCTTGAGAAACTGCTGGCTAATCCTTTTACAGGAGATGGAACATCACATCCAGACTTGCATCTAATCTATGTAGATGAAGTTTGTGGTTTATTTAAGCTTACATGTGTGCCCGAGGATGAGGTCAAGAAGAAGGTATTTCCTTTATCTTTGAAGGATAAGGCGTTGACATGGTATAGGCTATGTGATGATACTGGATCATGGGATTACAATCGGTAGAAATTGGAATTTCATCAAAAGTTTTATCCTATGCATTTAGTACATCGTGATCGGAATTATATTTATAGTTTTTGGCCTCGTGACAGAGAAAGCATCTCTCAAGGTTGGGGGAGGCTTAAATCAATGCTATTTTCATGCCCCAATCATGAGCTCTTGAGAGAAATTATCATTCAGAACTTCTATCTTCGGCTTTCTCATGATGATCGCACCATGCTTGACACTTCTTGTACCGGTTCTTTTATGAAGAGAGATATTGACTTCAAATGGAATTTATTGGAGAGAATTAAATGCAACTCTGAAGATTGAGAGCTTGAAGAAGGTAAGGAGTCAGGTATGAACTTCACGTTTGATTGCGTTAAATCCTTTGTTGAGACAAATACTTTTTGTGACTTTAGCGCTAAGTATGGACTTGACTCTGAGATAGTAGCTTCACTGTGTGAATCCTTTGCTGCTCATATTGATCTCCCCAAAGAGAAGTGGTTTAAATATCATCCTTCGTTAGAAGTCAATGTAGTTAAACCAACTCCACTTGAAGAGAAAGTCATTGCCTGTAATGATCATGTGGTACCCGGTGCTTACATTGAGAAACCACCTTTCCCTGTTAGGATAAAGGTTCATTCTAAAGCTTCAACTGTGATACGTAGAGGCTATATTAGAACACCTACACCCCTGAGAAAATTAGAGTTGAACCTAGCATTGCTATTATCAAAGATCTTCTCTCTGAAGAAGTTGAGGGACATAATATTCACTTCTGTGAAGATGCTGCTAGAATTGTTAAACCTCACGTAAGAGATAAACATAGGCCTGTTGTTGGCATGCTTGTGGTTTCTGTTAAGATAGGAGATCATTGTTATAATGGTTTATGTGACGTGGGTGCTAGTGTTAGTGCAATACCTCAATCCTTATACAATGAAATCAAAGATGAGATTGCACCTGTTGAGATAGAGCCTATTGATGTCACTATTCAGCTTGCCAATAGAGATACTATCTGCCCTGTGGGAATTGTTACGGATGTTGAAGTCTTGTCTGGTAAAACGAAGTATCGTGCTGATTTCCTCGTTCTTAATACCGCACAAGATAGCTTTTGTCCCATCATATATGGCAGACCCTTTATCAATACCATCATTGCTCATATTGACTGTGAGAAGCAAACTGTCACTGTTGGCTTTGAAGGTGTGTCACATGAGTTCAATTTCGCTAAGTTTGGTAAACAACCTCATGAAAAGGAGTTGCCTAGTAGGAGTGAAACTATTGCCTTAGCTTCGATTGTCGTGCCTCCTACTGATCCCTTAGAGCAATACATGTGTGAGCATGAAAATGATATGCATATGGATGAAAGGGATGAGATAGATAGAGTTGTCTTAGAACAATATCCAATCCTTGAAAATAACTTACCTATTGAACTTCTTGGGGATCCACCCCCACCAAAGGGTGATCCTGTGTTCGAGCTTAAACAGTTGCCTGATACTCTTAAGTATGCTTATCTTGATGAAAAGGAGATATATCCTGTCATTATTAGTGCTAGGCTCTCGGAGCATGAAGAAAAGAAGTTGCTAAAAACTCTGAGGAAGTACCGTGCTGCTATTGGATATACTCTTGATGATCTTAAGGGCATTAGTCCTACTCTATGCCAGCACAAGATTAAAACTGATCCTGACTTCAAACCAGTTGCTGATCATCAAAGGAGATTAAATCCTAAGATGAAAGAAGTAGTAAGAAAAGAAATACTCAAGCTCCTGGAAGCGGGTATTATCTATGCTGTTGCTCATAGCGATTGGGTGAGTCCGGTGCATTGCGTCCCTAAGAAGGGAGGCATTACCGTTGTCCTTAATGATAAGGATGAGTTGATCCCACAGAGGATTATTACTGGCTATAGGATGGTGATCGATTTTAGGAAATTGAATAAGGCCACTAGGAAAGATCATTACGCTTTGCCTTTTATCGACCAAATGCTAGAAAGGCTGTCCAAACACACACACTTCTGTTTCTAGATGGTTATTCTGGTTTCTCCCAAATACCAGTTGCACCAGCTTGCCCTTTCGGTACCTTTGCTTATAGACGTATGCCTTTTGGCTTATGTAATGCACCTGCCACCTTTCAAAGATGTATGATGGCTATATTCTCTAACTAATGTGAAAAGATTGTCGAGGTTTTCATGGATGACTTCTCCATTTACGGGTCTTCCTTTGATGATTGCCTCGGCAACCTTGATCGAGTCTTACAAAGATGTAAACACACCAATCTTTTCTTGAATTGGGAGAAGTGCCACTTTATGGTTAATGAAGGCATTGTCTTAGGACATCAAATTTCTGAAAGAGGTATTGAAGTCGATAAGGCTAAGGTTGATGCAATCAAGAAAAGGCCATACCCCACAGATATCAAAGGTATAAGAAGTTTCCTTGGTCATGCTGGTTTCTATAGAAGGTTTATTAAGGACTTCTCTAAGATTTCTAGGCCTCTTACCAATCTCTTGCAAAAGGATATTCCTTTTGTTTTTGATGATGATTTTGAGGAAGCCTTCGAAATACTTAAGAGGGCTTTGATAACTGAACATATTGTTCAACCACCTGATTGGAACCTACCTTTTGAGATCATGTGAGACGCTAGTGATTATGCTGTAGGTGCAGTTCTAGGGCAAAGAGTTGATAAGAAGTTGAATGTTATTCACTACGCTAGTAAAACTCTAAACAATGCCTAGAGAAACTATGCCACTACGGAGAAGGAATTTTTAGCAGTCGTATTTGCGTGTGAAAAGTTCAGGTCTTACATAGTTGATTCCAAAGTCACTATTCACACTGATCATGCTGCTATTAAATACCTCATGGAGAAGAAGGACGCTAAACCTAGACTTATCAGATGGGTTCTCTCGCTACATGAATTTGATTTGCATGTTGTCGACAGGAAGGGTGCTGATAACCCTGTAGCAGATAACTTGTCTACGTTGGAGAACGTTCTTGATGACCCACAACCTATTGATGATAGCTTTCCGGTTGAGCAATTGAATGTCATCAATGCTTCACGTAGTGCACCGTGGTATCTTGATTATGCAAACTATATCGTGGCCAAATACATACCACCTAGTTTCACGTACCAGCAAAAGAAGAAATTCTTCTTTGACTTGAGACACTACTTTTGGGATGATCCTCACCTTTATAAGGAAGGAGTAGATGGTGTTATTAGACGTTGTGTACCTAAAAATGAACATGGACAGATCCTATAGAAGTGTCACTCCGAGGCCTACGGAGGACACCATCCGGGAGATAGAACTGCACACAAGGTATTGCAATCAGGCTTCTATTGGCCCACTCTCTTCAAGGATGCCCGTAAGTTTGTCCTGTCTTGTGACGAATGTGAGAGAATAGGTAATATTAGCAAACGTCGGGAAATGCCTATGAACTTTTCACTTGTCATTGAACCATTGTATGTTTGGGGCTTTGATTATATGGACCTTTTCCAAAATCCAATGGGTATACTCACATCCTAGTTGCTGTTGATTACGTCACTAAGTGGGTAGAAGCTATGCCCACTAGTAGTGCTGATCACAACACTTCTATCAAGATGCTGAAAGAAGTTATCTTCCCTAGATTTGGAGTCCCTAGATATCTAATGACCGACGGTGGTTCACACTTCATTCATGGTGCTTTTCGTAAAACGCTTGCTAAGTACGATGTCAACCATAGAATTGCGTCTCCCTATCACCCTCAGTCCAGTGGTCAAGTAGAGCTAAGCAATAGAGAGATTAAACTGATTCTGCAAAAGACTATCAACATGTCTAGAAAGAATTGGTCTAAGAAGGTCGATGATGCACTGTGGGCTTATAGGACTGCCTATAAGAATCCCATGGGCATGTCTCTATACAAAATGGTGTACGCTAAAGCATATCATTTACCTCTTGAGCTAGAACATAAAGCTTATTGGGCAATCAAAGAGCTCAACTTTGATTTCAAACTTGCTGGTGAGAAGAGGTTATTTGACATTAGCTCGCTTGACGAGTGGAGAACTCAAGCATATGAGAATGCCAAGCTGTTCAAAGAGAAGGTTAAGAGGTGGCATGATAAGAGGATACAAAAGCGTGAGTTCAATGTAGGTGATTATGTCTTGCTATATAACTCTCGTTTAAGATTCTTTGCAGGCAAGCTTCTCTCTAAATGGGAAGGTCCCTATGTTGTTGAGGAAGTATATCGTTCCGGTGCTATCAAGATCAACAACACGGAAGGTAATTGTCCGAGAGTGGTAAATGGGCATAGAATCAAGCATTATATTTCAGGTACTCCCATAAATGATGAAAGCAATATCATCAATACCATAACTCCGGAAGAATACCTAAGGGACATTTATCAACCTGTTTCAGACTCTGAAAACGAAGAGGTATGTGATTCGGTAAGAAAACAGAGTCCAAAACTTTTCCATTAGGAAATTTTCTCCGTCCTGGAATATTTGAAAAAATACAAAAATTGGAAGTAGTCCGAAAGTGCGCGAGGAGGCGTCAAGCCTGCACGGCGTGGGCCCACCCCCTGGCCGCGCCGTGAAGGCTTGTGGCCACCTCGTGCGCCTCCCGGACTCCGTTTTCGTGCGGGGGACTCCTTCTGGTCTGGAAAAAATCATTATATATACTTCCGTTTGGTCTGACCCCTGTATCACGCAGGTTTCCCCTGTTTTTCGTTTCGAGCCTGTTTTCTGCCGCAGATCTAGGTCAAGATATCATCCCAAGAATTTGTGGGGGAGAACAACCTCCATCAAATCTATGGAGAAGTTCATGTTGATCTGAAAAGGATGGAGGTCATGGAGGCTAAGGAGAGGCTACCTAAAGAAACCAAGGGCAAAGCTAAGGAGAAGGATCAGGCATGGAACGAAGTGCAATCTGTGCTCAACAAGGAAGAAGTTGAAGAAGTGGATTTCCTCCAACCCTACCTCCACCTACTATCTCCATCTTTGATTGACCTCTTGAGGTTTTGTGAAACAACTCGTGCTCGCAATACTTGTCTCACTCGTGAAGTTGTTTTGCTGGAAAAACATATCACAGATCTCCATAGTATAAATCGAAGACTGATGGCCCTCTTGGAATCAAAGGTTGCAACAACTTCATCACCATCACCACCAAAGGAAGACAACTGAGCATTGGTATGGGCAATCCCCTTGGCTTTTGCCAAGCTTGCGGGAGTTGCCCCGGTATCGTATCACCATCACATCTTTGGCCTTTACCTTTCTTTTAGTTTTCCTTTTCAGTTTTCTTTTTCTGTAGTAGTTCAAAAGTCTTAGTGTTTTAGTCTTGAGTTTTGCTTTGTTTCACCCCGGATGTATTCTTGCTCGTGAGCCATATAATAAAGAGTGTCTTAGTTGAAGGGCTTTGCCTCTTGCCATGATCAAAAGAGTGAGAATAGAACAAAAGCATGAAAGATCATGTAATGATCTTATGGGAAGTGATGGCTTCACCTATAAAAAGAATGAGGATTGAAACTTATTGAGGGTAGGCAAATGTAGACCTTGGTCATTTTTGCAATTAATAGGAAGTGATAAAGAAGGAGAGGTTCACATACAAATATAGCATCTCTGACACCATCTATGATTGTGAACACTCACTAAACTATTACATGCCTAGAAGTAGATGTTGGACAAGGAAGACAACATAATGAATTGTGTTTGCTTGGTTCTGAACAATGTTATATGATTAGAGATCCCTTAGCATGTGACGATTGCTTCCACCTCACATTAGCCAAAACTCCCGCAACAAGTAGAGATACTACTTGTGCATCCATAAACCTTCAACCAATTTTTCCATGAGTGTCCACCATACCTACCTATGGATTGAATAAGATCCTTCAAGTAAGTTGTCATCAGTGCAAGCAATAAAAATTTCTCTCAAATATGTATGATCTATTAGTGTGTGGAAAATAAGCTTTATACAAATCTGTGATGAGGAAGACATAAAAGCGACAGACTGCATAATAAAGTTCTTTATCACAGGAGGCAATATAAAGTGACGTTCCTCCGCACTAAGAGGACACGCATCCAAACCTCAAAGGCGCATGACAACCTCTGCTTCCCTCTGCGAAGGGCCTATCTTGTACCTTCACTTTTTGCCCTTGAAAGAGTCATGGTGATCTTCACCAATTCCTTACGGTGCCTTTGTCTTGGCTACCGTCACATGCTTGGGAAAGATCTGTATTCATATGTCAACTTGGAGATAGGCATTCATGAATTATTATTGTTGACATTACCCTTAAGGTAAGAAGTTGGGAGGCAAAACTGTAAGCCCCTATCTTTCTGTGTGTCCAGCTGAAACTTTGATCTCATGAGTACCACGTGAGTTGTAGCAATTGTAGAGAACGAAAGAATGATTGAGTATGTGGATTTTCTTTAGAAGCTCTTATTTGACTCTTTATAATGTTGTGATAAATTGCAATTGCTTCAATGACTAAAGGCTATCGGTTGTTACTTCTTGGTAAGGTTCTTGACCCATGCTTTACTTTGTGAGGGAATTATCACTTTAGCATGAGGGATTATATGTTGGTATTGTTGTTCTGGTCATGATCATGATGCATGCATGTTCGTATCTTGTTTTGTCGACACCTCTCTCCTTAAACATGTGGACATATTTATTGAGCTCGGCTTTCGCTTGAGGAAAAGCGAGGTCTAGGCTTGGGGGAGTTGATACGTCCATTTTGTATCATGTTTTCATGTTGATATTTATCGCTTCTTTGGATGTTATTTCACTTCACGGTACTATTCTTATGCCTTTTCTCTCTTATTTTGCAAGGTTTACGTCAAGAGGGAGAATACCGGCAACTGGAATTCTGGCCTGAAAGTGGAGCAAAGTTGAGATACCTATTCTGCGCAACTCCAAACGGCGTGAAAATCAACGGGGATTTTTTTCCCAATTTATCAAAAATACTGGGCCGAAGAAGTGCCACAGGGGCACGAGGGGGTGCCCACAAGCCTGCACGACGCGTCGACCCCCCCCCCCCCAGACCGCACCATGGGGGCTTGTGGGCAACCCACTGGCCCACTGGTCCACCTCTTTTGCAATATGGAGGGTTTCGTCCAGGAAAAGATCATAGAGGAGCTTTTTCGTGGTTTCGCCGCCGCCACGAGGCGGAACTTGAGCAGAACCAATCTAGAGCTCCGGTAGGACGATCCTGCCGGGGAAACTTCCCTCCCGGAGGGGGAAATCGTCTCCATCGTCATCACCAACACTCCTCTCATCGGAGGGGACTCGTCACCATCAACATCTTCATCAGCACCATCTCATCTCCAAACCCTAGTTCATCACTTGTAACCAATCTCCGTCTCGCGACTTCGATTGGTACTTGTAAGGTTGCTAGTAGTGTTGATTACTCTTTGTAGTTGATGCTAGTTGGATTATTTGGTGGAAGAGTTTATGCTCAGATCCTTGATGCTACTCATTACCGCTCAGATGATGATTATGATTATGCTTTTTGAGTAGTTACTTTTGTTCCTAAGGACATGGGATAAGTCTAATAGTAGTCATGTGAATTTGGTATTCGTTCGGTATTTTGATATGTTGTATGTTGTTTTTCCTCTAGTGGTGTTATGTGAATGTCGACTACATAACACTTCACCATTATTTGGGCCTAGAGGAAGGCATTGGGAAGTAGTAAGTAGATGATGGGTTGCTAGAGTGACAGAAGCTTAAACCCTAGTTTATGCGTTACTTCGTAAGGGGCTGATTTGGATCCACTAGTTTAATGCTATGGTTAGACTTTCTCTTAATTCTTCTTTCGTAGTTGCGGATGCTTGCGAGAGTGGTTAATCATAAGTGGGATGCTTGTCCAAGTAAGGGCAGTACCCAAGGGCCGGTCCAGCCACATATCAAACTATGAAAGTAACGAACGCGAATCATATGAACATGATGAAACTAGCATGACAGAAATTCCCGTGTGTCCTCGGTAGCGTTTTTCCTCCTATAAGACTTTGTTCAGGCTTGTCCCTTGCTACAAAAGGGATTGGGCCACTTTGCTGCACCGTTGCTACTTTTGTTACTTGTTGCTTGCTACAAATCATCTCACCACATAATCACTTGTTACCGACAATTTCAGTGCCTACAGATTTTACCTTGTTGAAAACCACTTGTCAGATCCTTCTGCTCCTCGTTGGGTTCGACACTCTTACTTATCGAAAGGACTACGATTGATCGCCTATACTTATGGGTCATCAGGCCTCAAGAACAAAATTAACTACTCACAAGTGATAAAATGCTCATGATCAGAGACGTATTAAATATCATATTGTATGTGAACATATGATATTCCACCAAATAAACCATAAAGCATCAACTAAAAGATGTAATCAACACTACTAGTCACCCCCAGGTACCTCGGGTGTGACTAGTAGTGTTGATTACATCTTGTAGTTGATGCTTTATGGTTTACATGGTGGAAGATCATATGTTCAGATTCAATATGATATTTAATACCTATCTCATCATAATAATTTTTATCGCTTGTGAGTAGTTACTTTTGTTCTTGAGGCCACATGAGAAGTCATGTTGCAAGTAGTCACGTGAAGTTGATATTAGTTTGAAGTTTTGATGATGTGAATTTTGTGATTCCCTTAGTGGTGTTATGTGAATGTCGACTACATAACACTTTACCATCTTTGGTCCTAAGGGAATGCATTGTGGAGTAGTAATTAGATGGTTGGTTGCGAGAGTGACAGGAACTAAAAACCCAGTTTATGTGCTACTCCGTAAGGGGCTGTTTTGGATCCCTATGTTTAATGTTATGGTTAGAATTTGTTTTCAATACTTTTCTCGTAGTGCTGGATGCCTGCGGGAGGATTAATCATAAGTGTGAGGCTTTTTCAAGTAAGAATATCACCCAAGCACCGGTCTACCCACATATCAAATTATCAAAGTACCGAATGCGAATTAAGCCAGCATGACGAAAGTGACTAGATGATATTCCCATGTGCCCTCAAGATTGCTTTTCATATTATCAGAAACTGCTACATCTTGTCCTTTGCCACAAAAGGATTGGGATACCTTGATGCACCTATTCTTACTATTGCTACCTTTCACTTGTTACAGTTATATCAAACAACTTGTTACTGCTATTTCAATGCTTGCAGAAATTACCTTGCTGAAAACCGGAACCTCATTTCCTTCTGCTCCTCGTTGTGTTCGGCACTCTTACTTATTGAAAGGACTATGATTGAACACCTATACTTGTGGGTCATCACCAATTACCATGATATTACTCTTTACCAAATGGATATCAAAAGTGCTTTTCTAAATGGTGAAATTAAGGAGGAAGTTTATGTTAAACAACCTCCCGTCTTTGTGAACCCTAAGAAACCTAATCATGTTTATAACCTTCATAAAGCTTAATATGGTCTTAAACAAGCCCCTCGATCTTAGTACAAATGCCTAACAATATTTATCATTGAAAAGGGTTTTGAGATTGGTAAAGTCTACGCAACCTTATTCACTAAAAGAGTTAATGGCGAATTATTTGTGTGCCAAATTTATCTGGATGATATTATCTTTGGATCTACTGACCCACATTTTATTAAGAAGTTTGGAAGGTTGATTTCCGAGAAGTATGAAATGTCCATGATGTTTGAGCTGAAATTCTTTCTTGGTTTGCAAATCAAACAAAGGAGAGAAGGCATGTTTATCTCTCAAACTAAGTACACCAAGGACTTCATTAAGATGTTCAACATGCAAGAGTGTAAATGTATGAAAACTTCCATGCCAACTATTGGACATGTTGACCTCACCAAGGAAGATAAACCGGTTGATCAAAAGGTTTATCGATCAATGATCATTTCATTGCTATATCTTTGTGCATCCCATCCCGATATCATGTTGAGTGTTTGCATGTGTGCCCGATATCAAGCGGCTCCAAAGGAGTGTCATTTAAAGGATGTGAAAATAATTGTGTGATACTTGATACATACACCAAACTTTGGCATTTGGTATCCCAAGGGATCTTCTTTTAATCTTGTTGGCTATTCCGACTTGTACTATGCCGGCGACAAGGTTGATAAAAATCCACCTCGGGTACATGTCAATTTCTTGGGAGATCTTTTGCGTCTTGGTCATCCAAGAAACAAAACTCAGTATCTCTATCTACCGCCGATGCAGAATACATTGGCATCGGATCATGTTGTGCGCAATTGCTATGGATGATGCAAACTCTTAAGGATTATGGTATTCATGTGAAACATGTTCCATTATTGTGTGACAATGAAAGTGCTATTTAAATTGCTCATAATCCCATGCAACATTCTTGAACTAAACATATTCAAGTTCGACATCATTTCATTCATGATCATGTTGGTAAAGGAGATATTAATATCAAGCATGTTCGTATCGACAAACAATTGGCCGATATCTTTACCAAGCCACTTGATGAGAAAGTGTTTTGTCACTTGAGGAGTGAGTTGAGCATCATTGATGCTTCAACCTTGATATATACTCACTCGGATGCATCCAAGGACATGACCTTGATTAACTATTCCATGATGCTATTGATTGGCACTATCTTATATCTTGGAAAACTATGATCCCTTGTATTGCATGTAACCTTTTGTAGGTACTAGGAAGAACTACACTCCACAAGATTGCCATAAACTCACATCAAAAGCAATCTTGTCATGCCAAGTATCAACAACCCTTTCTTTGGAGATGGAGGAAGAAGACAACAAAAAGCATATCCTTGACAACTATATGATGAGTAAATTCACTCTTGTCATTTGGATATATTGTGTTCCTCCTTGCATGACTAACCAATGTAGGTGAAAAGAGAATCAAAACAACAAGGATTGCTCCCAACTCAAGATGATCTTGATCAACCTTGAGCATCCACAACAAGTTCACCTACATGCCATGTCATCAACATCATTCGATGGTATGTACTCATATCCTTGATAGCGCTTTACACCAAGTCACGAGGTAAAGCAACTCAAGTGATATGAAGACATTAAAGTGCTTAACAAAAAATGACAACCCCATTTTGAGCTTAACGATGAGTACGACCTATGATCAAGCATTCTTCCTTATCTCCTGAAGTCAATATACTCTAACATAGGTTACCTAGTCACCTACCAACATCTAGATGAAATTTCTTGTATGGTTCATATCTTTGATGCATGCTTTCTTGGAACCATTCAATTCTCATCTAGTCGTGAAAATGGATTGCAAATCTTTATTGAAAATTCTTTGAAAATCATTTCACAAAAAGGCGAGGAAGGATTTACGTGAGTTTCGAAGTGATCCCATATTTTTAAGTAGCTAAGATTCTATTTGCAACTTGGTCTCTCTAAATTGGAAAATTAGGTCATCCCGACTTCTCCGAGAGTCCCAAGTTCATTTTCGGTTTTACCGAACCATTTTCCTCATAGTCTTAGAATTTTTATGCTACCTATGTTCTTATTGATTGTCTCAGTTTTTGCCAAACGGGGATTTCTTCATCAAAGTTCTCAAAATTTCGAAAGGGGGGAAACACCTAGGATCCCTACTAAAAGGGGGAGAAATCTCAAGGAACCTTTATTTATACTCAAGGGGGAGAAGAATCAAGGAACCCTTATCACATAAAGAAGAATCCACGATCCCTTACTCTCAAGGAACCCTTACCCTCTGATCTTTTTGGAAATTAATGTGAAAGGGGGAGAAATATATCAAATCTTACACTTTCAAGGGAGAGATATCTTTAATAGGGAGAGATATGAAAGGAGGAGAAATCCTTAAGGGGGGAGATATAAAAGGGTTATCTAAGTTTATGCTTACCCCAAGGCGGAGAATTAGAATAAGGCAAATAAACTTTTAATTTGGATACTTCTTGTTATTGACTTGTAATACCCTACCTACATGAAATATATACATGTTACGTTTTAAGGGAGAGGATATCCTACATATTCATACTTAGGGGAGAAGGTTCTATATATTCTTGGAGACATATGTATCATCAAATCCTAATTTCAATATGTCTTCCATGTCTTGGTACTACTGAAGCTCTTTGCATCTTTACAATGGAATACTCTTGTGTTATCTAACAATTGTTTTCTCAAGTGTATTTCTACGGCTAAGATGCTCAAGAACCTCAAGGTAAGTATATGCATCATATCCCTGTTCAGGATGATCTCTTGTCTCTTGCACATATTGTTTGCAAGAGTTAGTCTTGAACATGGAAATATTTCATTCATATATGTTTGATCCATATAGCCAAGATTCACATGACTTGTCTTGTCACTTCTACTATGTGTGTGCCCATGTAGTCCCACGCAAATATCCTTTAAAAAGGGATTGCACACATTAGGGTGGAGCTTGTATTAGTCATGTATCTTTCAAAGTTATCATATTCTAATGCCTACATCTATTTGAAGCTTTGATTGTATGTTGTCATCAGTTACAAAAAAGGGGGAGATTTAAAGCACACATGCCCCCTTGCTGGTTTTCATAATTCATGACAACATACATTATCTTTTGGACTAATACTTTTACCTAGTATATTACAGAAATAGTCCACAAAGAGGATTAGCTAAGGATTGTGAGACAAACCCCGAGGAAGGAAAGGAATAGGATTGGCCAAGCTTCAATCTTCAAGACTCTACATTTTATATTCTGTGAGAAATCACATTTGAGTCAATAGGAAAGCCAATACTATTAAAAGGGGATGAAGTGGCTATGATGATCTGGTTGCTCAAGTGCTTAGAGCTTAGCCACCAAAAATACTCATGAATTCTCCAACAAATATTCTGTCCAAAATCCTAAATATCCAAAATTTGATGCCACCAACATTTTCCATTCAGCCCTACCGAGTTTTACCTCACATAGATCCCATGCCAAACCACTGCATCTCGGTGACACCAAGAGCCATTTCAGTGCAACCGAAAGAAGTGCCCCCGGCTCTGTTAACCAACTTCTTAAAATCGTAATTTCCGAGTTTTGAGAATCGGTCCTACCGAGCTCGGGAAACTGTCTAGGTTAGGCGAAATTGGTACCACCGAGATTCATATATAGGTGTCACCGAAAAGACGAAAGCTGCCACATTTTGCACTAGTCGGTGCAACGCAGTTTTACTTCAGTTTCATCGAGTTGGGTAATAGTGTTGGAATTGTTGGATTTTAGGAGATGCCTATATATACCCCTCCACCACTTCTCATTTGTAGAGGAAGCACTCAGAATGAACCAACAATTTCCCCCATTCATTTTTCTGAGAGACAGCCACCTACTCATGTGTTGAGATCAAGATATTCCATTCCTACCATATGAATCTTGATTTCTAGCCTCCACAATTTGATTTCCACCCAATCAATCTCTTCTACCCAAGACAAATCTGAGAGAGAGTGTTTGTGTGTTGCGGAGACTATCTTTTGAAGCACAAGAGAAAGAAGTTCATCACACTACCACTTCTATTATCTTCTGGAGAGTGGTGTCTCCAAGATTGGTTAGGTGTCACTTGGGAGCCTCCTACTTCGTGTTGTGGAGTTGAACCAAGAAGTTTGTAAGGGCAAGGATATCGCCTACTTCGTGAAGATCTACACTTAGGGAGGAAGGTCCTTTATGGACGTAAGCCGTGATGGAATAGACAAAGTTGTTTTTCTATAGACCTTTCATGTGTGGAGCCCTCCGTGGACTCGTGCGACCGTTACCCTCCGTGGGTTGAAGTCTCCATCAACGAGGACGTATGATAGCACCACCTATTGGAACCACGCCAAAAATCACAGTGTCAATCTTTGCGTTTGATCTTCCAAAACTCTACTCCTTACTTTCCACTGCTATACTCATAGACTTGCATGTGTAGGGTGTGTTTGACATGCTATAATTGCTAAAATATGACAACCATTAAAATTGGGAAAAGGCTAGGTTTATTTTTTCAAGTAGAATATTCATGCCCCCCCTCTAGACACCCCTTCTAGTGATCCCACAGTTTGCTATTTTTGCACGTATACCATCCTGGTGACACCTTGGAGTACTTGGATCGCATCATGACGACCATGAAGTCCGACTACAAGTCGCTCCATTTCTACCATTTCCACGGTGTTGCGGATTATGATCCGAGGATGAATATTTCCCAAGGGAGAGGGGATGGTGTGGAGCATCCTACGGTCATCCCCATGGACATGCTATCGTCACCCGAGACACTGGGTGGACCAACAACAAGATCTCATGTAGGAGCAACCGAATACAAGGTGAACTCAGTCCTAAGTGATTTCCATTTGCATACATGTGAGACATGGATACTCCTCAAATGATTGTGTTATGTGTAATTAGGAACCAAGAGGAGAACCATGGAGAAACTAGTAGAGATGACTAGAAGCGGAGCAAGGAGTTGAACAACCGGAATCTACAAACACCGAACGTCTAGAAGGCATCATATATCCATCACGGCAAGGGAAGGAGCTCCCAAGAAAGCTACCGAAGGCCGAGTCCATAGCGACCGGACGACCTGCGTCCACCAGATGTCCAACACACTACAACACACGGACAACTAGCAGGTACTATAAATCTGGCGACGCCTGTCCGGAGCCAAAATGTCCATGGGATTTAATGAACTTTACCATGTATCCTTGGTTTCCCTTTCTTGTCCTTGTAACTTGTGGATCTCGCGTGGTTTTGAGTCTAGTGGACGTGTGATTGGACTTGTTCTTGAGTGTTCCTCTTGTGATTTACCCATGCTCGTCCTCATGTTCTTAATGGAGCCCCCTCCAATTAGTGAAAGATAACTAGCAAGGGATTAGTCGTATATCACTTGGTCGCCACCTCAATGCGGTCGTCGTTGAAGAGGATCACCTTCAGGGTGTTGGGAGTCAAGAACTTGAACATGACTAGGTAGACAATCATGATCTGGTAAACAATGGTGAAGGGGGGCCAACCTTGATCGGGGATAATACTGTCGTTGATCAGTCATGCCATCACCCTTGAGGCGTAGCCGATGTTCATCATGAGATTGAACTTATGAGGGAAGGTTCAAAAGTGCTTCATGAAGTCCAGAGGCATGGACAAACACTCGAGCTTCGGTACATGGTTGGTCCTGGCTCCTCATGGTAATGGTTGTAGTTCCTTCGCTTGCCGCTAGGATGATGGGGAATCCTCCATCACCACGTCATCGTCTAAGGTCGACGCCACCTTCTTTCCCTTGTCTAAGGCCGACACCACCTCCCTGCCCTTGTCTAAGGCTGACACTACCTCCTTGCCCTTGTCTAAGGGGCAGACACCACCTCCTTGCCCTTGTCTAACGCAGACACCACCTCCTTGCCCTTGTCAAAGGACGACACCACTTCCTTGCCCTTTGATTTCTCCATCTCGGTCAGCATTATGAACAATATGTAGTGTCGGCCTTCTGGGAACGGGGGTACCTAGACCTGCCTGCGGCCCAGGGCGGGCCCACTTCATCGACAGAGGGACGACTGGAACGGCACCTCTCAGGACAAGGCCCTCGCGAGGGGAGAAGCCTCGCGAGGAAGAGTGACATAAAGACCCACAAGGGGCCTCCTCAGGACCCCTCCGGAGCGGCGGATATTTTAAGGCAAGGCCAGGCCTCAAGAGTCAAGGGTGACGGCAGGGAAGGACAGGCGAGCAGAAGATGGCAGGACGGTACAGTTTCCCCTTTAGTGCAAAGGAGGTGGGAGCGTACGAGGGCTGCAAAGGAATCTTCCAAAGGTTTCCCTTCCGGTGCAACAAGACCACGGCCGTCCTCCGGCAGGACGAGCGTCATCCCTACGCTCACCTCTGCGGCGCTGGCATCTACTTTGCAGGCGAAGACCAATTTTGACAGGGGAAGCATGTTCCCTTGTCCACCACCAAAATTGGCCGTTGTAGGATCCCTTCCCACCGAAGCTATGCGGGAAGAGGACCTCGGCCTCCACTATAAAGAGAGAGAGTAGGATACTTGAGAGGGGGGTTCCAGTGATACGAGAGACGAGACATAGGAGAGTTCATTCCAACGGTAGAACAATACACCTAGCCACTTGGCCTACGGAGGCTCCAGAGCACTGTAATAGTTCATCCACCAATCGCCGCGAGAGGCAATCCACCAAAAGCAGGAGTAGGGTTTTACGCTTCGCAGCGGCCCGAACCTGGGTAAACTGTTGTGTTCCGTGTTCCCCTCACCATCGAGTGAGTCCTTCGCTGTTTCCATCGAGTAACGGGATAGGTAAGGTCGAGCCTAGAGAGATCTCCATACACACCTGTGTGTTTGAATCCTTAGGATTTTGCGGAGCCCGAAATCCGACATTTGGCGCGCCAGGTAGGGTGTGCATGAAGGTATTCTCCTAGCTTCCTCCTTCCCAGGCCGCTGCACCGATGGCCGGCGACCAACCAGCTAGTCTCCGACCGCCACATCACGGCGGCTGGAAGCTCGCATGCTGGCGTCGCGGTACCAGGTGGCTCTTACCAGGTCATCAACATCGTCTCCGCCGTGGCGGCCACCCGTGCCACCCACGCGCATGGTGGCTGCGCGGCGGCCCAGGCGCCCGCAGCGCGCCACATCAACTTGGGAGACGTGAGCGCACACGACGTGTTGTGGATGGCAAGAGAGATGCTCCGACAATGACCGACACCAGGGGCTTCGACGCCTGGGCGGACCACATCATGGAGCTGATCACCATCGCCCAAAAGACCATGCAACCCAGTGCATCCACAAGGCCAAATGCATCGGGTGCCGGGGACTCGCACCGCGTGCCGGTCCCCGAGCATGCAAGCTTCGGTGCCCTGCTCGCTCTGGGCGGGGCCGAGATAGACGTGCTTCGCGCTGCCCTCCACCTTCTCCAGACCACAGCGACCGGCCTTGAGGCGCACCATACCGACAACCACCAGGGACACGAGGAGAACAACGGGGCGACCGACGCACACATTGGCGCGCATCACCAAGACCAGGTCGTCCCTCGACAGCCCGGGGCGGCTAGACAGGAACGCTCCCTTCGGCGCAGCCAGCAGACGGCGGATGGGATGGCGCAGACGAACGACGACAACGGAGACTCTACACGACACCAAGGAGGGAGTCAACACCGGGCGGTGCCAAGACCAACCGACGACGGCAACAGGAACAAGCGACTTCGCGCAGAGGCCTTTCACAGGAAGAATTTCAAGCAATACGATCGGGGAGACCCCCCCCCCCCTCCGCCACCAAGGGGGACCGCCACCATCGCCCTGATGACCGGACACGGGGGACGGCTGAGCGCCAACATGGAGCCGTACGTGCGGGAGTATGCGGCACCACCTGACCCTCCCGACGAGGAAGAACTTCACGCGTCCCCCCGGGGCGCCGATCCTTCTCAAGAGTGAGGAACATTTGGGGGCTCCTCCTTGAGCCGGGCCTGAGAGGCGCGGGTAGGGAGGCACCCTCAAGCCGCGGGGCACGGCGCCAGCCTCCTTCCCCGCGGAAGGATTACGTAAGGCCAAACCCACGTGCCTCAGGAGGATGAGTCGAATGCCACGACGAGACGCAAGCGGCATGGATCACCCGCGACGACCACGATGCAGGCGTGGGCGTCGGGGGCTAGGCCTCATGAGGCGCTCCTCAAGCACAAAGGGGCTATTCGAGGTAATTTTTTAGATTTACTGCCTTAAGAAGTGCGTGCTGACCGCTGGGACCTCAACTACTCGGGGCATACTTCTGCATGTCGTATCTTTTACAATTTCCATTGCATCCACTTGGCGACCTGACACGCTACCTTGCTTGCTTCCTTCGGAGATCCAGCTTCCTCGGTCGGGGGCGCCGGTCGCTACGCATCGCCCAACGTTGTAATTGGGGAGGCCCTGGCTCCTTAGGACCACAATCGACAGGATAAAATCAGAGTCGCTTGAGCGTCCAAGGGGGCTCCAAAGCTTGGCGCTCAAGGGGTCATACCGGTCACAAGGCCACCTGCCGCCCTTGATATCGTCCTCGGTGATCCGGTCATTATCAAGGGTGGCGGGGTCTGACCCTGTGGCTGAGATCGTTCATTCGGTCGCAAGCAGCGGTGGTCGGGAAATGTGCGGGACCTGGTCCTGGCAACGGAGAGCCGCTTGAACGTCAAAAGCAGGGCTCTGGAGCATGGTGCTTCACGGGCCTTACCAGTCGCAAGGCCAGCTATAGCCCTTGACAGCATCCTTGATCCGGTCGTTGTCGGGGGAGGCAGGGCCTAACCCCGTGGCTACATCCGTTCACTCCGTCCCACGCAACGACGATCGGGAAATGTGCGGGACTTGATCCTAGCGACGTAGAGCTGCTCGAACGTTAGAACGGGGGCCCTGAGCATCGTGCCTCATGAGCCTTACCGGTCACAAGGCCACCTTCCGCCCTTGACAGCGTCCTTGGTGATACGGTCGTTGTCAGGGGAGGCAGGGCTTGACCCCGTAGCTACATCCGTTCACTCGGTCCCACACTATGGCGGTTGGGAAATGTGCCGGACTGGAACCTATCAACGTAGAGTCATAGAAAAGCCCTTAATTGGCCTCCCGGGAATGAGCACACAAGACCTGCATCAACCCGTCGCACCTCTGCATCGTCCTTCAATCCTTCCGGAACCTACTTCATCCCATGACACTTGATGATGAGTTGATGAATATACTTCTCGCCCCTTGTTGGTTACCCCAAGTGGAAGGTGGAGATGTAGTCAGCAACAAGTTTCCCTTACACGGAGACTGTAAGGTTTATCGAACCAGGAGGACTCCGAGGATCAACAAGTAGGTGTCCGCTGCCCTGGCACTAGCAGAAGACGTGAACCTACACACACAACTAATAACTTTGCTCCCAACGAGTACAGAGAGGTTGTCAATATCTCTGGCCTTGTAGTTTGCAAAGGATCAAAACACAAGTGGGAATAGTGATAGTGATTGCAACGAAAAAGTAAATGAAAGCAATAAATGGTGGAGGTGTAAGCAATGGTGGTGATATGGACATGAGTCACATGATGTTCACTAGTGATTTCTCTCTCCCAAAAGACAATAAACATCTATGCATGGGTAAACAAATTACAGCTGGGCAATTGACAGAATTATAAACGCACCTCAATGCTAATTATGCTACTTGAAAGTTAGAGGCTCAATAGTAATGGGCAGTACGCCAAGACAAGTAGACCGTTTATTCATCAGCATCTACTTACTAATCATCCACCTTGAGATATATATCCAGAACATCTCGCAGGTATTAACTTGAGAGCCCCACCCAAAGTGTAAACTCAAAGCAACGAACAACTGCATTAACGAACTATGTGTCAGGTAAACAATCCTTGCAACCGTGGTCACAAGCACCGTTGTTCTCTCCCTAGTGGCAACAGCACATCCCCTAGTCTCATGTTTCTTTCACTTAAGCTAGACATCAGGGGGCATGAACCCATAATCATGCATAACGCTCCCTCTTGGAGTTACAATCTACTACTCGGGCAAAGCAATAAAGAGCAACGGAGAACATGCATGAATCACTAAAGAACATAATATAAAAGGATAATCAACTATATAACTCTTCACAATCTGAACGTAATCTCATAATCCATCGGATCCCAACAAACCAAGCATTGCAATAGCATGAAAATTACATAGGTGCCTCGATCATGTAGGGCAGCTCACAAGGGCTAATCATTGAAGCAGAAGATTGGAGAGAAGACATCACATAGCTATTTGTCATGACTCATGGTCCAAGGAGGACTACTCACGGCACGTCTGAGAAGCGTCCTTGGCGGTGGAGAAGCTCCCGGAGGTCAATCCTCCCTCCAGCAGGGTGCTGGGAAGAGGTCTCGTGGCGCTCCCGATCTCGGAAGCGCAACAGCGACGCAACGATGGAGAAATTAGCGATTCTTGATATGATGGAAGGGTTTCCGATCGGAGGGGTAAATATAGGCCAAAGGAGGGCGTCAAAGGAGGTGGGGTCCACCCAGGCGGCCTATGGGCGCGGCCAGGGGCTAGGCCGCGCAGGGTGGCCATCTGGGCAGCCCCTGGCTCCCCTCTGGACCATCTTCGATGATCTCGAAGCTTTCGTCACGCTGATTTTTATATATTTTTCTCGGGCTTTTTGGGGCTGTGGAAATTTGGGTAAAAGCCCCTACAAAAAAGACATCAGCAGACAGAAACTGGAACTGGGTGGACTGAGTTAGTAGGTTAGTCCAAATTTGTGTAAAAAGATATAAAAGTGTAGCAAAACATATAACAATGTCACCTAAAAGATCATGGAACAAGCATAAATTATAGATATGTTTGGGACGTATCAACATCTCCAAGCTTAATTCCTGCTCGTCCTTGAGTAGATAAATGATAACACAAATAATTTATGTTGTGACATTCTAACACACATATATGAACTTCAAAGTAAAGCAAGTAATATATGCAATTCAAGTCAAGACAACAACAAGCAAGTGCCTATATCTAGTATTTAAATTAGCAAAGTAAGAACATAAAGGTGCAAGAGCTCTCGCTGCCCGTGACTTGAATGTCTCCAATTGGTGTTTGCGTGCAAGAAGTGGGAGATGGGTTTAGAGCATAAAATATATTTTTAATTGAGAACTCAATCTACTAAAGCTCGCACTTGGTCTCCTTCAGAATCTTATTTTGACTCATCCCTAGACCACTAGTCAGGCACAAATCAAAATGATCCTCTCCTTTTTAAATTTTGAGCACTCATGCAATGGATGAGCGCAAGCAAGATATGATGGAACTTAGGATGGCAAATAGAATAATGATGGGGAAAGAAAACAAAAAGATGTGAAAGGCTCATAGCAATGAGGACAACCATAGACGAGAGAAAGCCAAATGATAGATATGATGTGAGGAGTAGGGATTGCCATGCAATGGATGCACATATGAGCTAAGGTAAGCTCTCCAATGGAACTAGTGGGGGTGCATCCAAATTGCTTGCTCATGAAGACCTAGAGCTCATTTGAGGAGGCTCATCATTGGAACATACAAGCCAAGTTCTATAGTGTAAAGGTCCCCACATAGTTATGCATAAATGATAATCTCTATGGTGTACAAACATAACAATGGAGTACGAGTGTGGATCTTTCAAAAGGAATAGTAGTGTTGCCCCCTTCTCTCTTTTTATTTCTTTTTCTTTTTTTTCTCTTTCTTTTTTATTTTCTTGTGGCCTCTTTGGCTCTTTCTATTTATCTCTCATTTGTCCTCTTTGGGATCTTTTCATTTGTCCTCTTTGGGATCTTTTAATTTGTCCTCTTTGGGATCTTTTCCTCACTTAAGGGCAACACTCTATATTTTACAAGAATAAAAAGAAGATCATCACACTTTATAAGAAGTACTCACATAAAGACAAATGAAAACTATCATGATGTATGCAAATGTATGCCTCTGCCAGTGTAGCAGGATATGCAATGAAACTAGCGCGTCATGTAGCAATAATAAGGGCAAGGCCCAACTAACATGCGGCTCCTCGATCAAGAAACAACATGTATGACATGAAGATCAAGTCATGAGATGGTGGATGTTGCATGGCAATGTATCTCGGAAAGGCTATGGAAATGCCTTGATAGGTAGGTATGGTGGCTATTTTGAGGAAATATATAATGAGGCTTATGATGACAGAGTGTATCATGCCAAGAGTTTGGATGCACCGGCGAAGTTTGCACCAACTCTCAAGATGAGAAAGGGCAATGCACGGTACCAAATAGGCTAGCAAAATATGGATGGTCGAAGTGCCAACAATCGAATACTCGCATTAGTCCGAAGAACTCATACACTTATTATCGGTAACTCTCTATCTAGTTAGGAGATTCACAAAGAGACAAGTACCCCGAGGAGGAGTGTTTGGGGGTTCGGTTATCCTTGCGCATCCTCGACCCATGGTAATGTGAGGGTACTCTATATATTCCAACCCCTCCAGAGGTTAGCGATCAATCTAGTAGCTAGAGTTCTCAACTAATTTTTTGTTTTTGAAAAACACACGAATTTCCCAAAATACGACACCTATCACTAATAGGCTCAAGCTCTTGGAACCAATAGTCCAAACATTACTCAAATCAATACCTCAAGACTATTGCAAGTTACTACTATACTTAAATAGCAACCTCAGTCACCTACTCGTGCAAGACACACAACTCAATGCAACGAGCCAACTCTCTAAAAAAGATAAGCATGATAACTCAAGAGAGTTCCAAAATCAACCTAAATAAAATCTCTTAAAAAGATATAGCATGAAAACTAAGAGCTAAGCATGACAACAGCTATGAAAAGATAAAGAACACACAAAAAAGATAAGCATGAAAACCTATGTTGTGTACTAGAGTGGAATGGAGCGTGTTTCTCTCCCAAACAAGGAAGGCTTGGTTCCGACTTGTTATGAACAGCAAGAAAAAGTAAAACAAAATAAAAAGTAAAGAGCAGGATGCTCCAAGCATAGCACATAACATATGAAGTGATAAAAATATAGCATGGAGATGGACGAACTAATGATTGTTGATATAGAAGGGGATGCACGGGGGCATCCCCAAGCCTAGACGATTGGGTCTCCTTGAATATTTCCTGGGGGTGTGATACGTCTCCATCGTATCTACTTTTCCAAACTCTTTTGCCCTTGTTTTGGACTCTAATTGGCATGATTTGAATGGAACTAACCCGGACTGACGCTGTTTTCAGCAAAATTGCCATGGTGTTGTTTTTGTGCAGAAATGAAAGTTCTCGGAACGTCCTAAAAATTTACGGATAATATTTCTGGAAAACATGAAAAATACCTGCGCAAAGATCCACCGGAGGGGACAAGCCAGTGGGCCACAAGCCCTGTGGCCGCGGCCTCCCCCCCGGCCTCGGCCACCAGGATTGTAGGGCGCACGTGGCTCTGCCGCTCCCAATTCCAGCGCTATTTATTCCCTTTCCTCCCGGAAAAAACAAGAGATAATATTTCATCGCGTTTCACGATCCAGAGGCGCCGCCACAACCCATTCTTGCCCTGGAGGGCAGATCTCGAGTGTGTTTTGGGCTCCAGATCAAGGAGATCGTCGCCATCGTCCTCATCAACCTTCTTCCCTCTCCAATTCCATGAAGCTCGTCATCGTTCATGAGTAATCTATTCATAGGCTCGCTAGGCGATGATGAGTAGGATGAGATCTATCATGTAATCGAGTTAGTTTTGACGGGGATTCATCCCTAGTATCCACTATGTTCTGAGATTGATGTTGCTACTACTTTGCTATGCTTAATGCTTGTCTCTAGGGCCTGAGTGCCATGATTTCAGATCTGAAATTATTATGTTGTCACCAATATATGTGTGTTTTAGATCCGTTCTTGCAAGTTGTAGTTACCTACTATGTGTTATGATCCGGCAACCCCGGAGTGACAATAACCGGAACCACTCCCGGTGATAACCATAGTTTGAGGAGTTCATGTGTTCACCAAGTGCTAATGCGTTGGTCCGGTTCTTTATTAAAAGGAGAACCTTAATATCCCGTAGTATCCATTTGGACCCCGCTGCCCCGGGAGTGATGGACAATAGATGTAATTCAAGTTCTTTTCTCTAAGAACGTATGACTACACACGGAATGCATGCCTACATCACATTGACGAACGGGAGCTAGCCACATATCTCTCCGTGTTATAACTGTTGCATGATGAAAGTCATCCAACGAATCACTGATCCATTGCCTACGAGTTTGTCCCACTGCTGCTGTTACTACTGTTGCTGCTATTGTTACTTGTTGCTACTGTTACTTGCTTTGTCCTGCTGCTGCCACTACTGTTGCTACTATTGTTACTTGTTGTTGCTACTTGCTACTGCTGTCACTACTGCTGTTCCTTGCCACTGTTGTTACTCGTTACACTGCTGCTACCTGCTACAATACTTTTCTAGCGCCATTGATACTGCAGTTAGGAATAGTCTGCCTCGTCAACAGATCGTTTCTGGCACCGTTGTTATCATACTACCTTGCTTCTTATATCCTGTCTGGAGATACTAATCTTTCAGGTGTGGTTGAGCTGACGACTCAACTGCTAATACTGGAGAATATTCTTTCACTCCCATCGTGTCGAACCAACAAATTTGGGTTGAATACTCTACCCTCGAAAACTACTGCGGTCCCACACGCTGGTGGGCCATTGCAAGACAATTGCTAATTGTTGAGCAACTGGAAGCAACTCTTTTCTGGCGCCGTTGCCGGGGAGGCATCAAGTCAGGAATAGTTGCACGTCAACAGGGTGCATGGGGGCATCCCCAAGCTTGAGAACTTGACACTCGTGGATCTTCTTTCATGATCTTCCATCGCATACTTGAAAACTCCCTTCATACGAAACTCATCATAAGCTGATTAGAGTGGTTAGTACCCATAATAAAATAATTTAATCCCTACTGAAAATAAAGATTTTCATGAAGAGCTACTGTTTCTAAACATTTCAAAAAGGTTTTTGCAAACCAAAAGCAAGGTTAAGATTTGCAAAACAATGAAAATGCAAAACAGGGCAGAATTTGGAAAAAACAGACCAACAGGTAGTAAATAATTGTTTCGGGGCACTTCTGCAACTCAAATAAAAAATTCAGAACAGGTTCCAGAAAGACAATTATATAGAGCATACTTTCAAAAAACTTCAGATCAAAAAGATGATGTGGACATTTTTGACGAATTTGTCTGTCAAGCAGACAAAATCTGTTTCTGGACATCATGTCACAACTTTCAAACTTTCTTGCAATCGGAGGCTAAAACTTGGCACAAAGCTTGAAAATAAAGATACAATGATGTTGCTAAAGTAGTAACAAGCATCAATACCACTAAAACTGAAAGTAAAAACAAATTGGGTTGCCTCCCAACAAACGCTTTCTTTTATGCCTTTAAGGTAGGCATGATTCAAAAAGAAGGATCAAAATTCACCAAAGTCAGAAATTCTCTCCCAGCCCTTCTTCATATTTTCTCCATTCCTTTGATGGAAATCTAGGACCTCATATTCCCTCAAAGAACCAAATCCTAACATGCTTGACTAAGCAGAAAGGAAAACTAAAAGCAAATCAACTAAATATTTATTTGTGGTTTTTGGTATAAGACACTAAAGCAAAAACTAGAAAGAAAACTAACAAGACTAAAAAGCAAACATAAAAGATAGTGTGCAACTCCCATATCTTGAAGACTGGAGTCCCCGGCAACTGCGCCAGAAACTTGCTTGATGACGAGTTGATGAATATACTTCTCCCCCTCGTTGGTTACCCCAAGTGGGAGGTGGAGATGTAGTGAGCAGCAAGTTTCCCTTACACGGAGACTGTAAGGTTTCTTGAACCAGGAGGACTCAGAGGATCAACAAGTAGGTGTTGCTTCCCTGGCACTACCAGTAGACATGGACCTACACACACAACTAATAACTTTGCTCCCAACGAGTACAGAGAGGTTGTCCATCTGCATAGTTCTCGAACCCGCGGGGTCTGCACACTTAAGGTTCGATGATGTTTTAGTATAGTTGAGTTATATGTGTGGTTACCGAATGTTGTTCGGAGTCACGGATATGATCACGGACGTCACGAGGGTTTCCAGAATGGTTCGGAAACAAAGATTGATATATAGGATGGTTTCATTTGCTCACCAGAAAGTTTGCAGCAATTCCGGTAGTGTACCGGGAGTGGCGAATGGGTTCCGGGTGTTCACCGGGAGGGGCCCACCCATCCGGGAGTGAGCCCAAGGGCCTAGGGTGGCGCCACAAGTCCTTATTGGGATGGTGGAATCATCCCAAGAGGGCTATGGCGCCACATAAGAAAATACCAAAAGAAAAGAAGAAAAAAAAGGAAAGAGGGAGGTGGGAAGGAAGAGGAGGACTCCTCCTTCCCAAACCGAATTGGAGGAGGAGTCCTCCTCCTCCTGGCGGGCGGCGCACCTTGAGGCCTTGTGCCTCAAGGCTAGCCCCTCCCCCTTCCTCCTATATATAGTGGTCGTTTAGGGCTTTTTAAGACACAACTTTGCCACGTGCAACTCTAGCCTATTCCACATAGTTTTACCTCTAGATCAGATTTCTGCGGAGCTCGGGCGGAGCCCTCCAGGAGTAGATCATCACCACCACCAGAGCGCCGTCACGCTGCCGGAGAACTCATCTACTTCTCCTCCTTGCTTGCTAGATCAAGAAGGCCGAGATCATCGTCGAGCTATACGTGTGCTGAACGCGGAGGTGTCGTCCATTTGGCGCTAGATCAGAACGGATGATGGGACGGATCGCAGGACGGTTCGTGGGACGGTTCGAGGGACGTGAAGACGTTCCACTACATCAACCGCGTTTCTTAACGCTTCCCGCTGAGTGATCTACAAGGGTACGTAGATCTAATCTCCACTCGAAGAAGGACATCACCATGATAGGTCTTCGTGTGCGTACGGAATTTTTTGTTTCCCATGCAACATTCACCAATAGTGGTATCAGAGCTAGCTTCATGCATAGATGTTATCTCGAGTAGAACACAAAAGGTTTTATGGACGGTGATGTTCGATTTACTGCCCTCCTTAGTCTTTTCTTGATTTGGCGGTATTGTTGGATTGAAGTGGCCCGAACCGACATAACTCATACGCTTACGAGACACTGGTTTCATCGATTGACATGCAACCTCGTTGCATAAAGATGACTGGCGGGTGTCTGTTTCATCAACTTCAGTTGAATTGGTTTTGATCGAGGCGGTCCTTGGAGAGGTTAAATAGCAATTTGCACATCTCCGTTGTGGTTTTTGCGTAAGTAAGATGCGATCATACTAGATACCCATAGCAGCCACGTAAAATATGCAACAACAAATTGCAGGACGTCTAACTTGTTTTTGCAGGGTATGCTTGTGATATGATATGTCCAATGACGTGATGTTATATATTGGATGTATAATATGATCATGTTGTAATAGTTAATATCAACTTGCACGTCGATGCTACGGCAACCGGCAGGAGCCATAGGGTTGTCTTTAAACTAACGTTTGTGTTTGCAGATGTGTTTACTATATTGCAAGGTCGTAGCTTTAGTAGTAATAGCATAGATAGCACGACAACCTCGATGGCGACACGTTGATGGAGATCATGATGATGGACATCATGGTGTGTCGCCGGTGACAAGAAGATCATGCCGGTGCTTAAGTGATGGAGATCAAGAAGCACAAGATGATGGTCATATCATGTCACTTATGAATTGCATCTCATGTTAATCCTTTTATGCACCTTATTTTTCTTAGAACGACGGTAGCATTTTAAGGTGATCTCTCACTAAAATTTCAAGACGAAATTGTGTTCTCCCCGACTGTTCAGCGTTGCGACAGTTCATCGTTTCGAGACACCACGTGATGATCGGGTGTGATAGACTGTAACGACTAAGGTGCGGTCCTTTCTGATTTGGGGAACGAGGCCCTGAATTGGAAGGAAGCGCATCTAAGCGTTTCGCAAACATGGTAACATAGCACATACATAATATCAACAGAATGACAATAAGGGATTCAATTGCCATCTCATAAATATATCAGAGTTACATCACGCATCCAAACAAGGTAATTCCACTATGGACTACAAAACATGAGAAATGACTATGCTACCCTGCATGGCTGCCCATGATCACGGCCACACCTCAGTCTTCTGGATAGTTCACGTATAGGTGGTCGCTCTCCTAATCGTACTGCCACGCCAGCTGCGTGTCGTCGGGATCACCTGTCTCGGGGGTACCTGAACTTGTTGGTGTTGTGAAAGAATCTGTGAGCCACGGGGACTCAGCAATCTATGACCTCGGTGCGAGAACTAGTCAAGTTATTAGGTTGGAAGATGGAGTGTTTAGGTTGCAGCATCCTAAGCTTTATATGGTGGCTAACTTACGTAGAACATGAATTGAAGGTGGTCTATTCTAGAGGTCGATATTAGATGATCACTAAGTGATCCTGAACACCTACCTATGTCAATCATAACCCCACCATGTTCCCGATCGAAGAGAGATCTTCGAAGGGGACAGTCATAGTTATGCACACAGTTGGCAATTTTATTAGCTTATGTTTAAGTTATCTATTACGGGATGTTAAAAAATATTCCAAGTTGCCACATAACTGCGGGCACGGCTTTCCGAAAGATTAAACCCGGCAGGGGTGCTCCAACTAGTCCATCACAAACATACACGGGCCGCAAAGTAATCCTCTATCATGAATCTCGTGATCTCGCCTGATTCCTTAGAGGAAAACCTCAACTCTCGGGGGAACCAAAGCTTCACCGGGATTCCTATACGCAAGATATATCGCAAAGGTAAGACAAGACTAGAAGGACCTCCCGACGTGTCGACGACCCAGATAAGAACCGCGTATCTCAGTCTCAGGACAGGCCGGATAAGCGAAGCATACAGTGGCCAGAGAAATTTCCCGAGTTGCCCCGGTATGGCCCCGCACGGTGCTCTAGTTTGGACCAACACTCATGAGGAGCACTGGCCCGGGTTGTTGATTAAATTCCTCGGGTAGGCCATTCCCTATGCAAATTATTAAGTTATTAGCAAATTAACACCAATGTTGGGTCGTGCCGGACAAGTCTTAACACTACGCGATTTATCGAGGGGGTCCCCATAACAACCCCGAACGTGTTAGGAGCGATCATTATGGAATCAAACACCGGTAGCTAGTAACTATGGCGGCAATAACGGAACAAAACACCCGACAAAAGGCTAGGCCTTCCGTTATTTACCAAGTATATAGGTGCATTAAATAAATAACAGATTTAACATAATGATATCAAACTCATGATATCACATGAGACAAAGCACCTACATCTAGCAATGCTAACATTAGTAACTGAGCAAGCCTACTTAGCCATTCAAGATTTCCTAGGAAGGGATAAGTGTTTGGGTTCATGGCAATATCAGGAGGCAATTAATTCAGTGGTAGGCAGCGAGCATATGATGGAAGAAACGTAAACTAGCATAACAAGTCTAGAGATGGAATCAAGGTCATATCATCTTGCATGTGATATCCTCAGCTTGGAACTGTTCTTGTTCGTCCTGCACGTACTCTCCCGAATCCACGTACTCGTTCTCCGATCCCGGTGCTACCCAACATAGAAATAACATCCAATGAACAACAGCACCTCAAGATGCAACAAGCACATGATGCATGAGATGAATATGAGCATGCATCACTATTTCTATCACTAGCACAAGCATGAGAAGTAAATACATGTTCCTGGACAGAAATGTACTCTAAACTATCTTGACATGCATGAAAATGACATGATCATACGCGTCTCATGAAAATGATGCAAAAGCATATAAAGAACATTACAAACGGAGCTACGGATCAACGGGAAACAACGAAACAAGAAATGAAGCCCTACATGTCAAATTCATCACCACACACTCAAATGGCTCAACTCTGGTATTTCCAGGTACCCAATACGTAAAACAAACCAACATGTATGGGGTGGAGCAAAGAAGAACACCACACCATCATCTATGCACTCACAAACATCAAAACACCACAACTACACAATCTGCCATAAACAGCATCATAGCACTTTGTGAGCTACATGCAAAGCACCTACAGCCACCCAAATATGCCAAATAAGATATGTGGCTATAGCTTTCCAAGATTACTAAAAGCACAAGCAAAAATATCACACAAACGAGTTAAACACAGAAAGTTACACCGCTGCAAACTTGCCCAAACATATCAGATTTCACGGACTTAGTGAAAATTCCAGATTCACACTATCTATTTATGCTCTGAAGAATTTTGACAGCATCCAAAACAATATCAAGAGGACTCCAAATGGGATGAAAATTTACAGGGAGCTAGAAAAACACATAAGCTTCAACTTTATAGTTGAAAGCTAAGGCTGAATCACAAAACATTGACCTTCACAAGCTCATCAACAGGAGAAGAAAATATAAACAGATTCTCGGACTTAGTGAAAATATCAGATTTTCACTAATCTGGAATTTCAGCCACATGCCTACTTTGATTGGGCACAACTTGCACATATGGATTCCTAAACATGAAATGAAACCAACATGTGGTAGAGGGAGTCACCCTCTACTACCAGAACCAAGAATCAAACCCTTGGGCTCACCACATCACATGGAACCAAGCTCTAAACATAGAACAGATCTGAAATAAGTCATCTCCAGAAAATGTTCCAATGGAAAAACTGATTTCACCAATGGATTCCTGGGATGATTCTACCCCAAAAACATACATAATACCTATGCACTTGCTTGGAACAAATGAGCGCAAACTAGAAAAGAAAAACTACATAACATCATATCTAGTGAATAGTGCATCATCACATGTGCTATTCACTAGAACAAAACCTACATAAGCATATGCACATGTCCACAACATCAATGGGGTACATGAGGGGTAGACCTCATGCCTATGTGCCTTGGCACACCACCACACCATCTCAAGCAACAAGCACAACATATAATCACCTACACTTGCTAGAATCACCACCTCTAGCTACACACACAAGTTAGCACAAGTGCACATGCACACTCATCACCTATTGCACAAGAGGTGCTCATATGCCACCCTTGGTGCTTGCAACACTCTCATGCACTTAACATCACCACACACACCACAACATGTATGTACACCACATATAAACAAGGTGTGTAGGGAGGGGGGAACCCATCCACACACACACACTCACTTGTGCACCAAAGGCACAAGCACAACAACATCACAACATCTACACATGCACACTTATCCACTAGAACACATATACACAAGTTCATCTCCTATACATGGGCAACTACTCACATACACACACTACACAAGTCTACACCATCACATACATCACAACTAGCTACAACACTAGGCAACACAAGTTGTACTTGAGAGGAGAAAAAATAAATACCACATGCTATTGAAATACCATAGCACCACATCTAGAAAACACAAGAAGAAAACAGTAAGAAAGCAACAAAAATAAAAAGGGATTGAGGGGGAATCGAACCCTGGATCCCCCTGGTACACAATACTGCACTCTACCACTCTTCTACAGAGGCTCTGGTTGACAGAACATAGGCATACATCAGGATATGCTGGCCTGCTGCGGCACACCACTCTTACCGCAATAAAATCAAAAAGAACGGGGGTGTGCAACCCCTGGGACTCAAACCCTGAACCTCACAAGAACACACACAGGTACATACCACTGCGCTACGATACGGGAGTCTGACAGAGTAGGGATCTAAAACAAGGTAAAATAGCACGATCCTATTCCCTGCCCTGCACGTGCGAGCCGATGACAGAGAGATCGCCGGAGCTGGTTTCTCTACAGCTGCTACTACGACGAGGGGAGCCACCACAGCCTCGGCGCTGCTACCATGAGGGGGGAGGAAGCCCCTCTCTGCACTCATGGCAACCGAGCGCATCCCACACCGAACACACGCACAACATTGAGGATCTACTCCCTGAACAGAGAAACTCCGGCGAACCTATGCCGATCTATCGAGGAGAAGGAGGGAGGAAGGAAGGTTCCTCACCTAGGGAAGGAAGAGGGGAAGCCGACCTGCTTGGAGGAGATGTTGGAGGGGAAGAAGACGCGCTGAAGGGGTTCTGCTGCAGGCCAACGTAGAACCGAGGAAGAAGAAGAAGTGCACCTGAGCCGGGCTGTTGACGACGAGCTGGCCATCGACGTGGATGTTCCAACGCCTCACCGAGGTCGGGAATGGGGCGCGGGCACCTCCCCTATGCCCCTGGACATGATGGATGCGCCGGACGACGGTGGATGTAGGGGTAGACGCCGGCGGTGCTTCTCTCCTCTCTCTGATCTGAACTGCACAGACTTACCAGCGGCGAAGGAAGGAAGGAGGGGGATGGGGAGAGGTGTCGGCGTAGATGGGGAAGAGGAGGAACCCTATAAGAGGGGAGGCACGGACGTGCACATATATGGCGGGACCTCGATGTTTGTGCCTCACGGCGCTTGCACCTCTCTCGGCAAGCCTGGCGGAAAGGACGCGCGGTGCAGATGGCGTCTGAAGGAGGAAGGCGGTTGTGGAGCTGGGCCACCGCGCGAGATAGGGAAGGAGTGGCCCGCCAGGGGGGAGGAAGCCCACCTCTGGCGATTTGTAGATAGGAATAAATCCTAGGGCTTTTCTTTTAACAGGAAAAGCCAGAGAAGAAAGGAATGCACAGAAAAAACTACTGGGGATAAAAACAAAACAAAACTACCCTTGGACATGATAAATCATGACCTAATTAAGAAAAATAGAAAAGGAGTATTTGGGGCATTTAAATATTTTCAAAACAGCATTAACATTGGCTGTTTTGGAAATATTTGCACCTTGCAAATAAGGATTAAAGAAGAAACTTCACCTCTACAATTACACAAAAAAATATGCTGAACCCTGGACATTTTAAAAATAGAGAAGATGCAAAGATATTTGGGCTTGAGATAAATAGGAGGGAGAGAGTTTTGAAGCTATGCAAACCACATCTACACCTACTATCACATGCAATCTACTAGAGTTGCACCACACCACACATTGTCACAACCCACATATCACACAAGACCACAAGCATCACATCACCTCATAAGAACACAATGCAACATCACAAGGACATGGACATGATATGATATGGCATGCATGCATGCAAGGAAGAATAACAAGTTACATCACATGAAATCATAGCATAGATAACTCTCATGTCCATGACAAGTTGGACCCACATGAAGAAGGTTCCAAAAAGGAAAGGTAACACACTTGGGGCATTACAAACTCTCCCACGCTACAAAAAGATCTCGCCCCGAGATCTACGCCTGAAAGAACTCCGGAAATTCAGAACGGAGGTGATCCTCGCGTTCCCAAGTAACCTCTTTATCGGAATGGTGTGACCATTGCACTTTGAGAAATTTGACAGTCTTGTTGCGGGTCCTGCGCTCAGTCGCCTCGAGAACCGCAACTGGATGCTCACAATAAGAAAGGTCAGGCTGAAGGTCGATGTCTTGAAGATGAACAGTGCGCTCGGGGGTCTTGAAGCACCTCGAGAGCTGAGAAACATGGAACACATCATGCACATTTGCAAAGTTTGACGGGAGCTTGAGCTGGTACGCAAGATCACCTCTCTTGCCAACCACTCTGAACGGACCAACGAAACGAGGCGCAAGCTTGCCTTGATGCCAAAGCGCTGCATACCCTTCATAGGCGACACCTTGAGATAGACGAAGTCGTCAAGCTCATAAGACATGTCACGATGCTTGCTATCATAATAGCTCTTCTGACGGGACTGAGCTACTCTGAGGTTGTCGCGAATGACCCGACACATCTCCTCAGCTTCTTCTATCAAATCATTCCCAAGGATCTGACGCTCGCCGGTCTCTGACCAGTTGAGCGGGGTACGGCACTTCCTACCATAGAGAATTTCAAACGGAGCCTTGCCAGAACTAGCTTGATAATTGTTGTTATACGAGAACTACGCAAAAGGCAGACAATCCTCCCACTTCATGCCAAAAGAGATAACACAGGCTCTCAGCATATCCTCAAGAACTTGATTGACTCGCTCCACTTGCCCACTAGTCTGAGGATGAAAAGCTGCGCTAAAGCGGATCTTCGTGCCCATTGCAGACTGAAAAGTGCCCCAGAACTTGGAAGTGAAGATACTTCCGCGATCCGAAGAGATCATCATAGGCACGCCGTGCAAAGACACAATCCTGGAGGTGTACAACTCTGCAAGCTGAGGTGCCGAAATGGATTCCTTGACTAGAAGAAAATGAGCCACTTTACTCAACTTGTCGATGACGACGAAGATGGCATCATTACCCTTCTTGGACTTCAGAAACCCGGTGATGAAATCCATCTCAATGTGATCGAACTTCCACTCGGGAATCGACAAAGGCTGCAAAAGACCTGCTGGACATTGATGCTCTTCTTTCACCCTTCGACATACATCACATTCATTTATGAACTGAGCAATCTCACGCTTCATACGAGTCCACCAGAAGGTCTGTTTCAAGTCCTGGTACATCTTGGAGCTTCCAGGATGAATAGAGAGGAGAGAGTTATGAGCTTATTCCATTATTACCTTTCTGAGATCACCTTTCGGGATGACAAGACGATCCTCGAAGAACAACGTGTCTCTGGCATCAACATTGCAGCACTTATACTTGGGAAGACTCTTTGCCACGCCAATCTTGACTTTCTTCACCATTGCATCAAGAAGCTGTGCTGCTCGGACCTGATCTTCCAAGGTAGGAGAGATATGAAAGTTCGCAAGAAATCCCTGAGGTACTAACTGAAGGTTGAGCTTCTTGAAAGACTCACAAAGACCAGGCTAGAGAGGTTGCAGAATGAGACTGTTGCAGTACGCCTTTCTGCTCAAGGCATCTGCCACGACATTATCTTTGCCTGGCATGTACTCAACACTCAGATTAAAATCCTGGAGCATTTCCACCCAACGTGTTTGACGGAGATTCAGGTTAGGCTGAGTGAAGATATACTTGAGACTCTTGTGATCGGTGAAAACTTCAACCTTTCGTTCCAACAAGAGGTGTCTCCAAGTCATCAGAGCGTGTACCACAGCTGCTAGCTCAAGATCATGCACAGGATAGTTCTTCTCCGCTGGCTTCAACTGCGTGGAGGTATAAGCAACCACTTTCTTCTCTTGCATCAGAACTGCACCAAGACCCTAGAGAGAAGCGTCGCAGAACACCTGGTAGGGCTTGGAATCATCCGGAGGAACCAAGACTGGAGTGGAGGTGAGCTTCTCTTTGAGTGTGTCGAAGGCCAACTGACACTATGGAGACCAAGCATACTTCACACCTTTCTGAAGAAGACTTGAGAGCAGCTTCACAATCTTGGAGAAGTTCTCAACGAACCTTCTGCAATAGCCTGTATGCCCGAGAAAGCTTCAAAGCTGCTTCACATTCTGCGGAGGCTACCATTCAACAATGGCCTGAACCTTGGACGGATCAACTTTGATGCCCTCGGAAGAGATAATGTGACCAAGATAGACGACATATTTCAGCCAGAACTCACACTTGGAAAACTTGGTATACAACTTGTACTCTCTCAGCTTATCAAGCACCAATCTGAGATGTTCTTCATGTTCTTCCTCAGTTTCAGAAAAGACCAGAATGTCCTCAAGGTAGAGCAAGACAAAGTCATTCTTGAACAGAGAGAATATGTAGTTCATCAATCGAGAGAATGTCGGAGGAGCATTAGCCAGACCAAAAGACATGACCGTATACTCATACGAGCCAAAACTAGTCTTGAAGGCAGTCTTCGGAATATCTTCTTCGCGAATGCAAATTTGATGATAGCCCATTCTGAGATCAAGCTTGGAGAAGACCTTAGCACCTTTCAACTGTTCGAACAACTCAGTTATGTTCGGAAGTGGATATTTCCTCCTAATTGTCTTCGTGTTCAATGGACGGTAATCGACACACAGCCGGTCCGTGCCATCCTTCTTCTTGACAAACAGAAATCCACAACCCCACGGAGACGAGCACGGTCAGATCAGATCCAAACGCTCCTGCTCATCGAGTTGCCTCTTAAGTTCGTTCAACTCTTCTGGACCCAATTTGTATAGCCGTTTGCACACCGGCTCGGTACCTGGCTCAAGCTCAATCACAAATTCAACTTCTCTGTGTGGAGGCATGCCTGGCAGCTCTTTAGGAAACACATCTTCATATTCGCAGATCACTGGGACTTGCGAAATAGGATTAATCTCACCATTTTCATTCAAAGAGAACAGACAGATTGTATCATCGCGCGCCGTGAATATAATCACGTCCTCCGAAGAGTGGGTAAGCTTCACTTCTTTAGCTTCACAATCAATCAATGCCTTATTCATGGCCAGCCAGTCCATACCAAGGATCAAGTCAATGTCGGAATTGCCCAAGACATACGGAGAAGCCAGAAAAGAATAACTTCCTATCTTGACATTGACATCAGGAACTCTAGAATTTGACCTCATCTGAGCCCCCGGAGAAACAACACCCAAAGGTCTATGCAAACTTGTCGAGGGAAAATCATGCTTGATGAAAAATGACTTTGACATAAAGCAGTGCGAAGTACCAGAATCGAACAAGACTTTAGCAGGAAAATCCTTGACTGAAAGATTGACCATGATCACATCAAAGGAGTTGTCTGCTTCAGCTGAGTTCACCATGTTGACTCGAGCTGATCTGTGGTTGAACTTGACAAGAGCATTACTTGGAGGTTTGCCTGGAGGAGGAGGCGGCAGTCGGAGCTGAGAAGTACACTTGTTGGCATAATGACCCTTCTGCCCACACTTGTGACAAGTAACCTCTGCTGGCTGCCGGTACTGAGTCTGAGGAGGCCCTTGCTTCTGATGCTGGAATCTCTACTAAAAGACTGGGTTGGGAGGGTGGGAAGAACCATGGCCACCAGAATGCTTGAGCTGTTGCGAGTGCCGAGGAGGACGAGGAGACACCCAAAACTTTTGTTGCTTCTGAACCACCTGAGTATAGGGAGAGCTGGAATCTCTGAAGCGCTTCTTAGAATTCTCTACCCTGAGCAAGGCTGCCTCTGCCCTGGGAGCTAAGTTGTAGAACTTTTCAAACTCCTCAGGATCATGCAAAACAAGAGCTAACTGCAAATCTTCTTTCAAGCCACCTCTGAAGTGATAAATCTTGCTCTTCTGATCAGGGATATCCTGCAAGGCGTATCGGGCTAGCTCGTGGAACTCAACGTTGTACTTGTACATGGAGTTACCACCCTGCTTCAAGCGCCTGAACTTCTCACACATTTCCTCCACGAAGCTGCAAGGAATGTAGTGGGATCTGAAGTCATGGCAGAACTCATCCCAAGTGATCACTCTAGCACCTCTGGAATCCTTCAACTGTTGCCACCAGATAGAAGTTTGCCCCTTCAACTGGAATGTTGCAAATTTGACAAAATCCTCAGGACGAACATTGCTACATTCGAAATGCTTGTTCATATCACGAATACAATCCTCGGCATCAAATGGCTGGTCACAGGAAGTGAAAGTCTTTGGCTGATTCGACAGGAACTGACTCAGATTAGCAAACTGATTTCCACCATGCTGGAAATTGCCTTGCTGCTGATTAGCTCTCTCTTGCAACAACTGTAGGAGCATCTGAGTGTTTGCATTAGTAGAAGCCATCATCGCTTGCCAAGCCTCAGTAGGAGGAGGCGGCGGAGGAGGATTCTCCGAAGGAGCAGGTGGTGGCGGCACATCCTCACGCCCTGGGTTCTGACGCGTTGGTGGAGCCATCATGAAGACGGACAACACAGTAGCCACAGAATAAATTGAAGATATAGATGAATCAAAATGACAGGAATATAGCAATTGCACTCGAACAAAATAGTAAGAATGCTTCCTCAAAGTCACGGTCGACAAAATTCTGATTAACACCACTGCAAACAAGTATGAGTTAGAATTGCTCGGAACAAACATATGATCGAGATTTCATCCGATATCTTCGTGGGTAAGATCGCACGGGCTCGAATTTACAATAGCCATCCTGTGCAAGGTAGTGCACACGACATAGGAAGTATCCCCAAGTCGTAGCGAGCTACAAGGACTCTTTAAGACACAACGAGAACCGATGTAAGATGACTGTGAACAAACACACCCATTGAACATCGAATCCCAACCTCCATCATGCATCTGTAGGAAGATAGTCCTATAAGATACTACTTGATATCCCACCTATGAATTCCCTAAATAACTAGTCATGCAATCTGGTACACGGATACAAGGAGTAATATGACACAACTCCTATACTAACCCGTCACATGTAACACATCCGTCAACACACAACCAGCATCTCGGACCTTTATCTACAACAGACCCTCCTGACCACAATGATACCAAGTACGGCAGTACTCCCGAACAATCTGCACCAGTACTGGGGACATCAGGGTTATCTTGCCACTACCAGTATTGGAGCAATAATGAACATCCTTCGTTCTTAGATACTCAGAAATCTGAATGATGGCGATGTGTGCAAGAATCCCCTCGAGCTCAACTCCCTGGAAGAAATCAAGGCAGACAGGAGGCACCAAGACAGAACTCCGTCACATCGAAATCATATAGATTTCACAAATACCCGCGTGATCCTAAAAAAATTGCAGCGAGAAGAGGAGGAGAATTAAGATTTCCTAATTGGGAACCTCACTAGAGCATGGAAGAGGAGAAAAAATAATCCTACTCTCTGATATAACTGAGACTCAAAACATTTTACTAGACTCGACTCGGCCAAGTACGATCACACAAAGGCTCCTATGGTCGTAAGGCTCTGATTACCAACTTGTAACAACTAAGGTGCGATCCTTTCCGATTTGGGGAACGAGGCCCTGAATTGGAAAGAAGTGCATCTAAGCGTTTCATAAACATGGTAGCATAGAACATACATAATATCAACAAAATGACAATAAGGGATTCAATTGCCATCTCATAAATATATCAGAGTAACATCACGCATCCAAACAAGGTAGTTCCTCTACGGACTACAAAACATGAGAAATGACTATGCTACCATGCATGCCTGCCCATGAACACGACCACGCCTCAGTCTTCTGGATAGTTCACTTATACGCGGTCGCTCTCCTCATTGTACTGCCACGCTAGCTGCGTGTCGTCAGCATCACCTATCTCGGGGGTACCTGAACCTGTTGGTGTTGTGAAGGAATATGTGAGCCACGGGGACTCAGCAATCTATGACCTCGGTGCCAGAACTAGTCAAGTTATTAGGTTGGAAGATGGAGTGTTTAGGTTGCAGCATCCGAAGCTTTATATGGTGGCTAACTTACGTAGAACATGAATTGAAGGTGGTCTATTCTAGAGGTTGATATTAGATGATCACGAAGGGATCTTGAACACCTACCTATGTCAATCATAACCCCACCGTGTTCCCGATCGAAGAGAGATCTTCGAAGGGGACAGTCACGGGTACGCACACAGTTGGCAATTTTATTAGCTTATGTTTAAGTTATCTATTACCGGATGTTAACAAGTATTCCAAGTTGCCACATAACCGCGGGCACAGCTTTCCGAAAGATTAAACCCTGCAAGGGTGCTCCAACTAGTCCATCACAAACGTACACGGGCCGCAAAGTAATCCTCTATCACGAATCTCGTGATCTCCTCGGATTCCTTAGAGGAAAACCTCAACTCTGGGGGGAACCAAAGCTTCACCAGGATTCCTATACGCAAGATATATCGCAAAGGTAAGAGAAGACCAGCAGGACCTCCCGACTTGTTGACGTCCCTAATAAGAGCCGCGTATCTCAGTCTCAGGACAAGCCGGATAAGAGAAGCGTATAGTGGCCAGAGAAATCTCCCGAGTTACCCCAGGATGGCCCCGCACGGTGCTCTAGTTTGGACCAACACTCATGAGGAGCACTGGACCGGGTTGTTGATTAAATTCCTCGGGTAGGCCATTCCCTATGCAGATTATTAAGTGCTTAGCAAATTAACACCAATGTTGGGTTGTCACGCCCAAGACGCGACCCTATCCTCAATTTGGCACGAAGGCCTCGTCAGGGATAGAAGCGCATCTAGTCGTGTCGCAAGAATGTATATCGTTACAAGTACATGTACTGAAAAGAAGAGATATATATAAAGAATTGGCTTACACTCGCCACAAGCTACATCAGAGTCACATCAGTACATTACATAATCATCAAGAGTAAGAGCAGGGTCCGACTACGAACGAAAACAAATGAGAAAAGAAGAACGACGTCCATCCTTGCTATCCCAGGCTGCCGGCCTGGAACCCAACCTAGATCGATGAAGAAAAAGAAGAAGCAACTCCAAATGAACAATCAACGCGCTCGCGTCTAGTAACCTTTACATGTACCTGCAACTGGTGTTGTAGTAATCTGTGAGCCACAGGGGACTCAGGAATCTCATTTCCAAAGGTATCAAGACTAGCAAAGCTTAATGGGTGAGGTATGGTTAAGTGGTGAGGTTGCAGCAGCGACTAAGCATATATTTGGTGGCTAAACTTACGAGTACAAGAATTAGAGGGGGAAGATCTACGCATAACGGACGTGCCTACTGATGATCAAGTGAATGACCCTGAACACATACCTACGTCAGACATAACCCCACCGTGTCCTCGATCGGAGAAGGAACTCACGAAAGAGACAGTCACGGTTACGCACACAGTTGGCATGTTTTAATTAAGTTAACTTCAAGTTATCTAGAACCAGTGTTAAACAAAGTTTCCACGTTGCCACATAACCGCGGGCACGGCTTTCCGAAAGATTTAACCCTATAGGGGTGTTCCAACTAGTCCATCACAAATTACCACAAGCCGCATAGAAATCCTCAATCACGAAGCTCGCGATCTCGTCGGATTCCCTAGTGGAAAACCTCAACTCTGAGATTACCCAAAGCATCACCGGAATCCCGATGCACAAGATATCTTGTCAAAGGTAATACTAATCCAGCAAGGCCCCCGACGTGTCGACGTACCCGATAGGAGCCGTGTATCTCGTTCTCAGGACACGACGGATGGAACTAGCTACGAGTACCAAACCTCGAGTTTCCTCGCGGTGGCCCCGCAGGCAGACCGTTTGGGACCAACACCATCAGCACTGCCCCCCCCCTGTTTATGTAAAATTACTCCTCGGGTAGCGCTAACTCCCTATGCATTTCAATATTATCAAGTTATTATGTTGGGAAAATAGTACCAATGTTGGGCCTTGCCAGACCAGCTTTAATCTAAAACGAATTATCAAGGGGGTCCCCATAACAACCCCGATCGTGTTAGGAGCGCTCGTTTATGGAACATAACACCGATAGCCGAAAACTAAGGGGGCAAAGGTGGAACAAAACACCAGGCTAGAAAGGCCGAGCCTTCCACCTTTTACCAAGTATATAGGTGCATTAAATTAAATAGCATTAGATAGGGTGATATAACAAGGAACCCATGTTTTCACATGGAAGCAACTGCACCTGCAACTAGCAACGCTAACACAGGGTTAAGCAAGCAATAACATGGCCAATCAGTGGTTTGCTAGGTCGAACAGGTTGAAGGTTTCATGGCATTGTTGAGAGGCTGATATTTAACATGTGGTAGGCAACGAGACATAACGATAGAGACGGTAAAACTAGCATGGAAATGATAGTAATGGTATCTGGGGAAATGATCATCTTGCCTGAGATCCCGCTTGGAAGAAGAATGCCTCCGTGAAGCAGACGAACTGACGTAGTGGAACGGGTCCTCACAATCCGGCACGCTGCGGAACTCTATCGAGACGAAGCAAACTGGAAACATAAATCAACACACGGAATTCACCACACGATGCACAACACAAATGATGCATGAGCAGCTGAAAACATGCAAGTCCCGGCATGACAATTCACACAATCAAACACTACACATTAAGTGAAGTTCAATATGCAACGAGTTGCATATTGACGAAACGCCATGTTTATTATTTAGTTCTATCCCGATTAGATACACGGCAATATTAAAGTTGTCAAACATGCAAGAGGTGAAGCGGAAATTAAACAACCTATCTAGACATTTTAAATGAGGCCGGAAATGACATATAGCATCTCCGAGACGACCTCACATGTTAATTTACAATTCTGTCCAGTTCTGAACTAATGCATTTAATTAGTTATTAAACAGCAAAAAAAAATAGGTTCACATGAATCTACACGTCAAGACAAGCAATCTAGACATAAAGAACATCTCCAACGGAGCTACGGATCAAAAGTTACAAGCACCGCAAGATATGATGGCATGAATGCAATATGTGTGCAACGGCGGTCACGAGCACTTCTAAACATACAAAAAGCAAGAGAAAATGAAACTACACGAGATTCTAAGCAAGTTTCATGTAGGACACGATCAAATCGGAGCTACGGTTCAAAAACTACGGAGAAAACAAGAAATCACTACAATCTGGCAAAATCAGCCACTTAACATATTCTACACCCCACAACTACGAGCTACACAACTCAAATATGCTCAAGCAAGGCATGGCACGAAAGAGGGCAAGAAGCACTACTACGAACAACTAACAACAACTTGCATGGCAGCAAGGAACACTAGGAAAAGAAGTCAGAAAAAGGCATCCCACACACTATTTCAGACTTAGAGAAAATTACACCTCACGAAAGTGCAGTTTTCGATCTGAAGCTATATTGACAACAGCAAAACCTATAGCTACAGGACTCCAAATGGCATGAAACTTCACAGCATGCTCGAGAAACACAAGGGATACAACTTACTCCATTGGACCAACCTCAAAAGAGCTACATAACTCAAGATAGAAGCAAGACAAGACAGCAACGAAATATAACAGATTCCAGACTTAGAATTATTTCAGCTCCTCCAAATCAGCACTATTTCTAGCAACTTGAGAGCAAGCAAAACACACCTAAACATGCATTTCTATTGCAACTAAAAATACCAGGGGCTAGACAAAACATCAAAGAACAACTCCCTAGTTGACAACTAATTCAAACGAGGCATGGAATAAATCCTACGAATTAAACAAAAGGGCAACATAGCAAAATATCTCGCGAACTAACTTGCTCTAATGCTAAAACTAATTGTACAGAAAAATCCCATGGATTTTTCTACCCCGGAAACATATAAAATGTGTGGGGTTGCAACACAAAATAAAGCCACACATAAATGCGGGAAAATAAACTACCAGCAAGCCATACATGCAAAAATACAAATGACTGCTCTAAAATACATGCAAAAATGATTCGTAAAACATGGGCATTTAATCTAAGGCATTCGAACCAACCGGACTTGCGTGAAAAGTAAATACGGGATGTATCCTATTAAAACAGCACGTTATACTAGGCATCCGTCACGCCAGACGACGTCAAACAATTATGCATATTTCAAATTGGCATTCTACGCGCAAAACTACATGAAAAACATATCTAATTCATCGCGATCCGACACACGGTTTGGAATCTACGCTCGTTTTGTTATCTAACATTTCCGTGAAATAAATATACCGCGAAAAAAATAGGGAAAACTAACGGGCCGAATCTGCCCTACTGGGCCTAGCATGGCATGGCGCTCAACAACTAAGAAGCGCCGGGTGCGAGGGATAAGGGGCAGGGGCGGCTCACCTTGGCCTAGGAGGCTGGCCTGGAGATGGGCCTGGGGGTTAGAGGAGCGCAGGCCCACGCGGTGGAGCTGGGCCGGATCGGCCAGTGCGGGAGGCCGGCCCACGTGGGTGCTGGCAAGCGTTGCGCCTGGTCGAGCGTCGTCCTCCTCGCTCCAGAGAAGGAGCGACGTTGGTCGCGGCATGGGATGAGGAGGCACCGGCGAGGGGGCCGCCACGGGGGCGCAGCGAGGCGGGGCTGCTGGAGGGGACCGGATCCGGGCTACACCGGCCTGAGGAAGCACTAAGCGGCGGCGGTGGGGCCTGGATCTGGCGCATGCGGCACGAGCACTGGGGCTGGCGACGGGAACCGGGCAGGCGGCGACGCTGGCTGGGCTGTGGCGGCGGGGATCCTGGGCGGCGCATCCGGCGGCGGCCGGTGGCCAGTGGCCGGCGGGGAGGTGCGGCGGCGCGTCGGGAGGGGCTCGGGCAGGAGGCGCGCTCGGGAGGAGTGGCTGAGGGCGCACGGCAGGAGCTCGGGCTAGCGGTAGCGGCGGCTCAGGCCCGGGCGGGCTCCAGATGGGCCTGGGAGGGCCCTGCGCGGGAGGAGAGAGACCAGGTGGCGGCGGCCGGGTTGGATGGCGCGTTTTTCGAGGCAGAGGCTAGGGTTAGCCATTTTAGGCAGGGTAGGGCGTCTATTTATAGGATGGGGCTAGGTTAGGGGGGTATTTGGGGGTTTTCCGACCCTCCGATCGCGATCGTGCGGTCCGATCGGAGAGGCGGGCTAGCGTTTGCTCTAAAGAGAACTTATCCCGAGATGAGAGGGAAAACGGGCGACGCGGCTACGAATTTTAAAACACCGACACACGTCCGGCGTTAGACCGAATACGGTGCCGCTACGGTCGACCGTTCGGGTACCAGACGGACTGTGATTGCGATGAAACTTGATAGGCGGCCTACCTATATTAAAATAACTCCGCACGTCAAATCTCAACCCAAACAGAGAAAGTTTTCAACACACTTTTAAAACAGGGTTTCGAACGATGTCGCGGGCGTGTGCGAGTGCGGTTGGACTCAGAACGGACGACGACGAGAACCGGCAACTACTAACGGATGCGAGTTTTGAAAACGGGCGGCAACGGGATGCCGATGCAATGCTGATGATGCACATGATGCGATGATGATGCGAGAAAAGAAAATGGACACACCACGAAATCGGAAAGAAGGGGGAATCTTCTAGGGTGTCGGCAACGGGATGTCACAACTCTCCTACACTACAAGAGGATCTCGCCCCGAGATCCAAGAATGAAAGGGGGAGAGAATGAGAAAAGCAAAAGGTAAAACTTAGTTGCTTCTTTGACAAACAAGTGAAACCAACGATCCTTGAAGGTTACAAAGAGATGAGAATGATATTAGAAAGAAGGAAGAATTCACGGAAAATTTCGGCAGCACTTCGGTAGGAAAATGGAACGAAAAATTCGATAAGAAGAGAGAATTATACAATATTCACAACAAACAAGTACAATAGAGCACGGAACACCATGATCTTGGTAAAACAACAAGATTGACCCAAAAGAGCAACAACACAATGCCTCCGGGACAATAGAATAGGAACTAGCTCATACGGAAGAAGAGAATGAAGAAAAGAATGACAACTACTAACTCCAATGAACTTGGCAAGCATCCTTGCAACAAGAATTGGACGGAGTTGTCGGGAAAACAACAACAAAAAGAACAAGATAGTAGTGGGCTTATGAAAATCATCTCAACAAATATGAGGTGACCAACAACCACTAAAAGAAACAAGGATTATTTAGAGAAGCAAGATATAAACAATTACTTGCACCAAGAGGATACCTTGAAAACTTGGATTAATGACAAGCACCATGATAGCATAATCCATAGGAAAAGCTTTAGGTGAAATCCAAACCAAGATAGCTCAATGAAGAAACCATAGGTTGAAATATCTCATGATCATAGAATTGGTGGATTTAATTATCTTATTCTTGAAAGTAAAACTCTTTGAGGCTCCTACACTAACAAGAATGATATAATACCACCTCAAAGGATAAAGGAAGAACAATTGCACATAGAAATGCAAGAGAAAAGATACTTGAGGTGCTCCAACAAGAATCTTGAAGAACACTTGAGAATGGATTGAAACCTTCATGAACCACTAAGAAGGACCTCCGTATACGAATGAATGATGCAAAGATATCAAGGTAGAAAAGAATAAGATTATGACCTTGCCAGGATTTAGAAGAAGCCTCACAAAGAGATACTAAAAGAACTTGGAACTCCGGAAAAGAAGGATAAGAACTTGCGAAAAGAATTGATATCATGAGTCACTCCGGAAGAAGAATTGAAATCATTTGATGAAACAAGAATAAGAATTATGTTATGCTAATCCTTCATCAAGTTAAATTGACGACAATCAATGGATTTAGCATATGACTTATTCTACTAGAATTGAATCTTGAAGAGGCAGAGAGATAAGCACCACTTGAGGCATAATTGAAGGAAGCACCGGCAAGAATTCACAATTGAATGGCAACGCCAAGAATTAATGGAGATGCAAAATAACGAAGAGATCATGATCCACCTAAGAGAAGAAAACTTAAACACGGCACCGGATAATCGAGAGACGAACAAAGAGACAACAATTGAGAAGAATTGAGGATGAAAGGTGAAAGCTGAGAACGAGGAATCTTCCAAAATGATGGCCTTCGGAGGATCGAGAAATAAAAACAACTTAGAAATGCACCGGATAGCAAGAAATACATTACTCCTGATTGGAACAATTAAGATGATGGCACCAAGATGAAATGATTAATCTCCAAGAGAATGAACCAAGATTTTGAGAGAAGCACTCCTTCGAATAGCAAGCTGAGAATGAGGAGGAGAACACCACCAAGAATTAATGAGACACTCCGGAATAAAGAAGGATGCAAGGTTGAGCCAAATAAGAGAATTAATTCAAATTGATCTTGAAGAAGGAATAAGACTGATGAAATTCATACTTACGTCATAGTTGAAAGAATTAGAGATCTCCGGGAAAGAATTAAAAGAGCCAGGAAAGATCCTGGGAAAGAACCTGTGGGTTATGGGCCCACTCAAATAAACCTCCGTTAGAAAAGGTTTCTTAGAAAGAGAGATATTGCACTAGTATGAGAAAACTAGATGAGGTTAGCACCTCGAAACAATTAAAAGAATTGAAAACGAGAAACTACTGAAATATCTTTAACACTCCGGATAGAAAGAGAGAGGAATTAATAAACAAGATAGGCTGAAAGAATTTCAAACGTCGGAAAGAATTTAATGGTTGAAAAGGATATGATGACCATGGATAACTGAAATGAATTCACCGGTGAGGATGACAAGAATGAATAAAGATGAACATGAAGCTCCTGAGAATCATCACAATGAATCAACGGATAAGATAGAAAAGAACAGACATAGGAAGCACAATGAAAAGAAAACTCTTGGATGAAAATTCAATCACTAAGAAAAAGGGCGGGAGGGTGGGGAAAACAAAGAGAATTTAGGACAGATGAGATGAACTCCGGAATAAAATGAGAGAATGATCTTGCAAAAAAAATGAAGAGGATTGAATCCACTTGGAGAGAACCACACCGGTTGAAAAGGATTAACATGACGACTCCGGTTGACAAAATTGATGAGACAATTGATTGAGCAAAAGGATTAGCATTCACATAAAAAAATTATGAGAACACCTCTTAGGAAAGATCTGAAATCACCACTTGACATCGAAGCAACTTGAATTACCATATTGAACAAAACAAGGATGCGGCACGCAATTAGCCAGAACAAACTCATGAGAAAGATTCCGTCTGATATTTTCGTGGACAGGATCGCACGGGCACGATTTTACAGAAGCCCTCAAGTGCATGGCAGTGCACCCGACATACAAAGCATCGCCGAGTCGTAGCAAGCTACAAGGACTCTTTAAGACACAACGTGTACCGTTGTAAGTCGACCGTGAACAAACGAATCCACTAGATGTCGAACCCCAACCTAACATCATGCATTTGTTGGAAGATTGTCCTATAAGAAACTACTTGAATTCCCACCTATGAATTCCCGAAATATCTGGTCATGCAATCTGGTACACGGATACAAGGAGTAATATTCACACAACTCCTATACTAACTCGTCACCTGTATCACATCCGTCAACACACAACCAGAATCTCGGACCTTCACTTACAACAGACCCTCGTGATCACAACGATACAAAGTATGGCAGTACTCCCGAACAATCTCCACCAGTAGTGAGGACATCGGGGTTATCTCGCCACTACTAGTATTGAAGCAATTACGAACATCCTTCGTTCTGAGATACTAAGAAATCTGAATGATAACGATGTGCTCGAGAATCCCCTGGGGCTCAACTCCCCGGAAGAAAATCAAGTCAGACAAGAGGCACCAAGACAGAACTCCATCACATCGGCATCGTATAGATTCCAAAAATATCCGTGTGATCCTAAAAAAATTTTGAGTGAGAAGAGGAGTAGAATAAATTATCACGTCAAGATTCCTCACCAGAGCATAGAAGAGGAGAAAAAAGAATCCTACTCTCTGATATATAACTAGACTCAAAGTAGTTTTTCACTAGACTCGACTCGGCCAAGTTCGATCAATCAAGGGGGCTCCTAGGTCGGTACGGCTCTGATACCAACTTGTCACGCCCAAGACGCGACCCTATCCTCAATTTGGCACGAAGGCCTCGTCAGGGATAGAAGCGCATCTCGTCGTGTCGCTAGAATGGAAATCGTTACAAGTACATGTACTGAAAAGAAGAGATATATATAAAGAATTGGCTTACACTCGCCACAAGCTACATCAGAGTCACATCAGTACATTACATAATCATCAAGAGTAAGAGCAGGGTCCGACTACGGATGAAAACAAACGAGAAAAGAAGAACGACGTCCATCCTTGCTATCCCAGGCTGCCGGCCTGGAACCCATCCTAGATCGATGAAGAAAAAGAAGAAGCAACTCCAAATGAACAATCAACGTGCTCGCGTCTAGTAACCTTTACATGTACCTGCAACTGGTGTTGTAGTAATCTGTGAGCCACAGGGGACTCAGCAATCTCATTTCCAAAGGTATCAAGACTAGCAAAGCTTAATGGGTGAGGTATGGTTAAGTGGTGAGGTTGCAGCAGCGACTAAGCATATATTTGGTGGCTAAACTTACGAGTACAAGAATTAGAGGGGGAAGATCCACGCATAACGGACGTGCCTACTGATGATCAAGTGAATGACCCTGAACACATACCTACGTCAGACATAACACCACCGTGTCCTCGATCGGAGAAGGAACTCACGAAAGAGACAGTCACGGTTACGCACACAGTTGGCATGTTTTAATTAAGTTAACTTCAAGTTATCTAGAACCAGTGTTAAACAAAGTTTCCACGTTGCCACATAACCGTGGGCACGGCTTTCCGAAAGATTTAACCCTGCAGGGGTGCTCCAACTAGTCCATCACAAATTACCACAAGCCGCATAGAAATCCTCAATCACGAAGCTCGCGATCTCGTCGGATTCCCTAGTGGAAAACCTCAACTCTGAGATTACCCAAAGCATCACCGGAATCCCGATGCACAAGATATCTCGTCAAAGGTAAAACTAATCCAGCAAGGCCGCCCGACGTGTCGACGTACCCGATAGGAGCCGTGTATCTCGTTCTCAGGACACGACGGATGGAACTAGCTACGAGTACCAAACCTCGAGTTTCCTCGCGGTGGCCCCACAGGCAGACCGTTTGGGACCAACACCATCAGCACTGCCCCCCCCCCCTGTTTATGTAAAATTACTCCTCGGGTAGCGCTAACTCCCTATGCATTTCAATATTATCAAGTTATTATGTTGGGCAAATAGTACCAATGTTGGGCCTTGCCAGACCAGCTTTAATCTAAAACGAATTATCAAGGGGGTCCCCATAACAACCCCGATCGTGTTAGGAGCGCTCGTTTATGGAACATAACACCGATAGCCGAAAACTAAGGGGGCAAAGGTGGAACAAAACACCAGGCTAGAAAGGCCGAGGCTTCCACCTTTTACCAAGTATATAGGTGCATTAAATTAAATAGCATTAAATAGGGTGATATAACAAGGAACCCATGTTTTCACATGGAAGCAACTGCACCTGCAACTAGGAACGCTAACACAGGGTTAAGCAAGCAATAACATGGCCAATCAGTGGTTTGCTAGGTCGAACAGGTTGAAGGTTTCATGGCATTGTTGAGAGGCTGATATTTAACAAAATCGTGTTCACATTTCAGCCAAATCGGAGTTATGGATCTCCGGGAATATAAGAAAAGGTGAAACGCCAGAATCTCGACGCACAGGAACGGAGAAACGGAAAGAAACAGAGAGAGAGAGAGATCCAATCTCGGAGGGGATCTCGCCCCTCCGCTGCCATGGAGGCCAAGGACCAGAGGTGAAACCCTCCTCCCATATAGGGGGAGTCCAACGAAGAAGAAGAAGGAGGGGGCTCTCTCTCCCTCTCTCCCGGTGGCATCGTAACGCCGCTAGGGCCATCAACGTGACGGTGATGTACACCAACAACTTCATCGCTGTCATCACTAACTCTCTCCCCCTATATGTAGCGGTGTAACACCCCTTCTCCCCGTTGTAATGTATACTTAAACATGGTGCTCAACGCTATATATTATTTCCCAATGATGTATGGTTGTCCTATGATGTTTGAGTAGATCTGTTTTGTCCTATGGGTTGATTGATGATCATGATCTGTTTGACTTGCATGTTTTATTATTGGTGTTGTCCTATGGTGCTCTCCATATCGCGCAAGCGTGAGGGATCCCCCTTTAGGGTGTTGCAATGTGTTCATGGTTTGCCTATGGTGGATTTCTTGAGTGACAGAAGCATAAACCCAAGTAGGTGGGTTGTTGCATATGGGAGTAAAAAGGACTTGATACCTTATAATGCTATGGTTGGGTTTTACCTTCATGATCTTTAGTAGTTGTGGATTCTTGCTAGAGTTCCAATCATAAGTGCATGCTATCCAAGTAGAGGAAATATGTTAGCTTATGCATCTTCCTCATATAAAATTGCAATAATGATTACCGGTCCAGTTATCGATTGCCTAGGGACAAATAACCTTCTTGTGACAAATAGATCCCTACTAAGACTAACTTAGTTGTTTCTTTATCTTAGCATCCCCTAGTTTTTATTCGCGTGTTCTTTATTTTCTTGCAAACCTATCCTATCACACCTACAAACTACTTCTGGTTTCATACTTGTTCTAGGTAAAGCGAACGTTAAGCGTGCGTAGAGTTGTATCGGTGGTCGATAGAACTTGAGGGAATATTTGTTCTACCTTTAGCTCCTCGTTGGGTTCGACACTCTTATTTATCGAGAAAGGCTATAATTGATCCCCTATACTTGTGGGTTATCAAGACCTTTTTCTGGCACCGTTGTCGGAGACCAATAGCGTGGGGTGAATATTCTCGTGTGTGCTTGTTTGCTTTATCACTAAGTAGATTTTATTTGCTACTTATGTTGTTCTCTATCTTTAGTTATGGATATGGAACACGAAATACCAAAACAAATTAGGTGTACTTGCTACTCATGGAGATTGGGTGTGACACCCTGAATTTGGTGCTACAGTAATTTGAGGATTAAACTAATCCAATTATGATCACTGTTGGAATCAACTCTGGTTCAAATTCCTTGCAATTCAAAATCATCTCAAAAGTGAAATTAAAAGTTTTCAAAGCAGTAAATAGAAATCATGCGTAGGTTTCAAATATTCGCTGGGAATTCCGAAAACTGCAAACACATCTTTGCAATTGTTTAGGTGCCCCTAAAACAATTTAACAAATGCGAGAACAATTATTAAGTGCCTTTTGAGATTATAACAATTATTAAGTGCCTTTTGGGTCCAAATTTAATTGTGACTGTACAAAATATTGCAATGCAAATATTGGGCATCTTCACTTATTTTTGTAATGGTCATTTATTACTAATCTTTAAAAACGTAATAGTCTATTTCAAAATATTAAAAAAGGAAAATAAAAAGATTAAAAAAACCGGCCCAACTGGGCGAATTGGCCCAGCAGGCCAGCCAAACCCCACAGTCCACTTCCACCGGGGGGTATAAAAACCCCAAGGAAACCTAGCGCTAGCCCCCCCCCCCCACTCCCAGCTCTCACTCGCGCCGCCAGAGCCAACCATGAGGGGTTGGTTCCCTCTTCAGCTCACCCAGCGCCAGATCCTCGTGGCCCCGTCGCTCGGCCTCTCCCCTCGCTTGCTACACTCCGCTCGAGCCAGAAACTCACGAGGGGAGGTACCCCCTTGTCCCTCCCCATCTCTCATCGCCTCCCTGACCCCTCGTTCCCCCCTCTCCCTCGTAGCACTCTCTCTTCCTCTGCTGGGGAGGCCGAGCCCTCCTCCAGCCGACCCTCTCCTCGCCGGCCTCCTCTACATTCCCAACCACTGGCCGGCGCCCCCCTCCATCACCCTCGGCCACCATCGGCTCCCTCCGGCCGAGCCCCCCACTCCGGCCGAGGCCCCCAGCTCTGTTGCCCGCCACCCACAACGCCGCCGGCTCATCTCCATCAACCGCCGCCCGCTACGCCGCCGGCCGCCTTCCTCAGCTCCTCCTTCGGCCGGATCTGGGCGAGCCCCTCCGGCGGCCCTCCTGCGCCGAGCTCCAACCGTCGACACCACCGAGGCTACCCCGGCCTCCGCCTCACCACCGGATCGGCCACCTCCGCCACCGCCTCCACGTCGGGGCTCTTCCGCCACCGGAACCGCACCGTCGGCCACCTCTACATCGGGCCTCTGCATCCCCTTCACTGTTGGTGAGCCCTTGGGCTCCGGTCTCTCCAATCCGGCCCCATTCCCATGCCCCGCACTATGGCCGGCGACCTCCATCGCGCCCCTTCGAGACCTTCCTGTTAGTCTAGGAGGAGTACTCATGTGAGTTGAGAGGGAAGAGTTAAAGAACAAAAGAGATGATAGGATAAGATAAATGGATATATGTATAAATGTATGTATGTACAAAATTTGTACGTATGTATGTATGCGTAGGTATGCATGTGCGTGTTTTTGTGTACACACGAGTGTGTGAGTTGTGTGTGTGTGTATGGCCGGTGGGCCTGTGTCATGTTGGACCAACCCCCACTCCCAATGATAGAGGGGGCCGAGGAACCCCCCTCTAAAACTATAAAAATAAACAAATACAAAATAAATAAATTATATATATATATATGTGTGTGTGTTAATAATAATAATAATAAAGTAAATAAATAATTAGTTATATTAATTAATTAACTAGTTAATTAATTAAATAGATGATTAAGAATTAATTAAATGATGATAATTAATTCTGCTAATTAGATTATCCTAGCAGAGTATGACACGTGGGTCCCATCCCCTTTCATTAATCGGAATAATATTATATAAAACTAATAATAAATGTGCCTATGACAACGGTGGCCCGCTGGTCATATTTGACCAGTCAACCATGTTGACTCATGATTTCGTGCTGACATCACCACGATGTCATATTTAATTATCTAATATAATTAAATCTGTCAATTCCTAAATATTAATAAAAAATTAAAAATTAATGAAAAATAAACCGTAGCTCAAATGAAAATATTTTCAACATGAAAGTTGATCAGCACAACGAGACGAACCCGGATGCACTATCCATTCGTGTGTCATGCGTCCCTAGCATAGCAAACGTGGAACTTTTCCATCGTTTTTCATCTGACCGGTAGTAGCCACAGACCCGGGAAATATCATCTGATATTTTTCCCGATCCGTGTGTGACGGATGTTACTGCGTTAGCTCATGCCTGGCCTCCATATTGCCATGTCATGCTTAGTGTTGCACTTGTTGTTGTTATTTATTATTTCTCCCCCCTCTTCTTACAGGTAGATCCCGAGACCGACGGTGCTGTCGGATATGACTACACCGTTGACGACCCCCTTTGCCGCAGAGCAACAAGGCAAGCAAACCCCCTTGATCTTCCATATATCGCCTATGTCTTTCTTCCTCCTGCTTGCATTAGAATTTTGCTACTGTTGTAGTTAGTTCCTATATCTGATGCATAGCTTAATTTTTATGTACTGCTACTTTCAGTACTTTACTTTTAAACTGTTTAGTATAGGTGGAGCAGTCATCCCCTCTAACCCCTTAGTCCAGTTGCCCCGTTTTGTCTTCAAGTCTCGATCCCTGATCGACGAGCCGGATCCGACACAACACTTACACCCCCTTAGTTGTAAGACGCTACAGAGATACTATCGGGTACCGAGGGTGATACCTCGCGAAGTACTCATGATCATATCTCAGTAGTGCAGCTAGGCAGTTGTGGTTATCGAGGGTGATTCCTCCTTCACCACTCCCAGTGATGTTTCTCTCGTGCAACCCCTCAAGTGTGGGACCCTCGTGGGTGATTCCTCTAAGTCCACCTTGACGGATACATCGTTCGGAATCCAACGAGGGTGATACCTCGGATTCCCCCTGATGTTACAACCACACAGTTACTTGACCATGATACTGGGATCTTTGATGAATAGATGTTAGGCGGGTGGATTCCCGCGTGGATGTGTTGATGACTTAATTAAAATGATAATGGATTTGGGTATTTGATCTAGGTTTGTCACAAGGTCTTATTACGCACTAACCGTCTCCGTGGGAAGAATTATGGGTACTCGACGTCGTGGTATCAGCCGAAGCTTTTCAGATGTCAACAATGGAGCGGCGCGCGCCCGAGTGGTCCCAAGATGCATCGCGCTTGTAGTAAGGGGTGCTAGTACTAACGTCAGCCGCCCACGCATCATGCAGGAGCGTAGAGGGCAAGTGGGCCCACGAACCCTTTGTGCTTAGGAGTTAGAACGGTGGACTGGCCTCTCTGTTGAGCTTGGGTGGTGTGCGACGTGTCGATATTCCGAGGTCGGGGATGACCCAGAAAAGTGTCTTCGTCCAGAGTGCTATCGAGCGTGACGGGGAATATGTTGTGCACCCCTGTAGCGAAGAAATGAACTATTCGGATAGCCGTGTCCACGGTTACAGGACGACTTGGAGTTGTGCCCTGATCTTATACAACTACAAGTGTTACTTAACAGGTTTTAGTTGCTCCGGGATTACTTCCTCGCAGGGAGTCGAGGGAGGATCTCTCGGCATGACCTCATATTAATATTACTGCAACAATATAACTATTATTTGTGTTACCCCTGTTCTACTCTCGTCTATTGCTGCAAGACCCTGAAGATGCTAGTCTTCAATAGGACTAGGCCTTCTCTCTCTATTCTTCCGTTGCTGCAGTCAGTCCACATATAAAACCCCTTCTTTAACATTGTTGCATACTTAGCATAGTTCTGATATAAGTCTTGCGAGTACTTTGGATGAGTACTCACTGTTGCTTTGCTCCCCCTTTTCCCCTTGATCCGTTGCTACGACCAGATGATGGAGCCCAGGAGATGGAGTATCCTGCCGACGACGCCTCCCACCCCGACGGTGCCTGCTGCTACATGGAGGCCGCTGAAGACCAGGAGTAGTTAGGAGGTTCCCAGGTAGGAGGCCTCGCCTCGTTCGATCGTTCTATCTTTTGTGCTAGCCTTCTCTAAGGCGCCCCATGTTTAATGTTTGTACTCAGATATTGTTTGCTTCCGCTGACTCGTGTGTTTATCGAGCTTCTATATTCTAGCCCTCGAGGCCCCTAGCTTGTAATATAAAGCTTGTATGTTTTATTTGTGTCTAGAGTTGTGTTGTGATATCTTCCCGTGAGTCCTTGAGTTTGATCGTATGCTTTTGCGTGTATGATTAGCGTATGATTTAATAGAGGGCGTCACAAGTTGTTATCACAGCCGACTGCCTGTAGGTAGCCCCCTTTCCAACTCCTTAGCCGAAGTTGAGTCTAGTGTTTGAAAAACATACTAACTTTGATGTTGTGGCTTACGGGCCCACATCTCAATCCGGTGGTATTAGTATCTTTTACTCCTTTTCTATACTCTCGGTTCTATTCTCTCTTCTCTTTTGGGTTTAAGATTTTACTAACTCTAACACTAGGTTCCCGTAACTAATTCCTCCGGAGAGCCCCTCAGTCTAGATGATGGCTTGATTCCTTACAAGAATACAAAGTTACTCTCCGATGTTCTCTCGAGAGCTGATGCTCATCGCTTCTGCGATTTCCCTTCCCCCGTCAACCCTTATGGATGACTTGTAACCCAAGATGCGATCCTATCATTATTTTGGCACGAGGGCCTCGACAGGGATAGAAGCACATCTCGTCGTTTTGCAAGAATGCATATCGTTGACAAGTACATGTACTGAAATGATGAGATATATGGAATTGGCTTACACTCGCCACAAGCTACATCAGAGTCACATCAGTACAATACATAAGCAACACGAAGAAGAGCAAGGTCCGACTACGAACGAAAAAAACGAGAAAAGAACAAAGTCCATCCTTGCTATCCTAGGCTGCCGGCCTGGAACCCATCCTAGAACGATGAAGAAGAAGAAGAAACCCCAAATGAACAATCAATACGCTCGCGTCAAGTAACCTTTACCTGTACCTGCAGCTAGCGTCGTAGTAATCTGTGAGCCACAGGGGACTCAGCAATCTCATTTCCAAAGGTATCAATACTAGCAAAGCTTAATAGGTGAGTTATGGTTAAGTGGTGAGGCTGCAGCACACGACTAAGCATTTATTGAGGTGGCTAACTTACGAGTACAAGAATAAATAGGGGGATGATCTACGCATAACAGACGTGAACTAATAATGATCAAATGAATGATCCTGAACACCTACTTACATCAAGCATAACCCCGCCGTTTCCTCGATCGGAGAAGGAGCTCGCGAAAGAGAAACACACGGTAACGCACTCCATTGACAAGTTTTAATTAAGTTAACTTCAAGTTGTCTAGAACTAGTGTTAAACAAAGTTTCCACATTGTCACATAACCACGGGCACGGCTTTCCAAAATATTTAACCCTATAGGGGTGCTCCAACTAGTCCATCATAAATTACCACAAGCCGCATAAAAATCCTCGATCATGAAGCTCGCGATCTCGTCGGACTCCTTAGTGGAAAACCTAAACTCTCAGATTACCCAAAGGATCACCGGAATCCAAATGCACAAGACATTCATCAAAGGTAAAACTAATCCAGCAAGGACGCCCGACGTGTCGACGATCTCAATAGGAGTCGCGTATCTCGTTCTCAGGACAGGACGGATTGTCCAAACTTTCGGTCGGCCAATCACAGAGTTGCCCCTGGTAGCCACCGACGGTTGACAGGTTGGACCAACACTCATGCGGAGCACTGGCCCGGGGTTGATTAATTAATTTGAGGGTGCTGGCGGTATTGTGGAACGTTGCATGGGAAACAAAAAAAATTCCTACGCACACAAAGACCTATCATGGTGATGTCCATCTACGAGAGGAGATTTGGATCTACATACGCTTGTAGATCACACAGCAAGAAGTGTTAAGAAATGCGGTTTATGTAGTGGAACGTCTTCACGTCTCTCGATCCGCCCCACGAACCGTCTCACGATCCGTCTCACGGTCTGTTCCGATCTAGCACCGAACAGACGGCACCTCCACATTCAGCACACGTACAACTCGACGATGATCTCGGCCTTCTTGATCCAGCAAGCAAGACGGAGAAGTAGATGAGTTCTTCGGCGGTGTGACGGCGCGCCGATGGTGGTGATGATCTACTCTTGCAGGGCTCCGCCCCGAGCTCCGCAGAAATCCGTTCTAGAGGTAAAACTATGTGGTCTAGGGTTGAGTTGCACGTGGCAAAAGTTGTCACATATCAGCCCTAAATCACCACTATATATAGGAGGGAGGGGGAGGAGGCTTGCCTTGAGGGCCAAGCCCTCAAGGGTGCCCCGGCCAGGAGGAGAGGAGGAATCAATTAGAATTGGAAAGTGGAGCCCTTCTCTTCCTTCCCACCTCCCCTTTTTTCTCTTTGGTTTTTCTTATCTTCGCGCCAAGGCCTTCTTGGGTTGTCCCACCAGACCACTAAGGGCTGCTGCGCCACCCTAAAGCCATTGGGATCCCTCTGGGTCGGTTGCCCCCTCCTGGTGAACTTCCAGAACCCATTCGTCTCTCCCGGTACAATTCCGGTAATGCCCGAAAACTTTCCGGTAACCAAATGAAACCATCCTATATATCAATCTTCGTTTCCGGACCATTCCCGAAACCCTCGTGACGTCTGTGATCTCATCCGGGACTCCAAACAACATTCGGTAACCACACATATAACTCAACTATACTAAAACATCATCGAACCTTAAGTGTGCAGACCCTGCGGATTCGAGAACTATGTAGACATGCCCCGAGGCACTCCTCGGTCAATATTTAATAGCGGGACCTGGATGTCCATATTGGATCCTACATATTATTTGAAGATCTTAACGGTTGAACCTCAGTGTCAAGGATTCATATAATCTCGTATGTCATTCCCTTTGTCCTTCGGTATGTTACTTGCCCGAGATTTGATCGTCGATATCCGCATACCTATTTCAATCTCGTTACCGGCAAGTCTCTTTACTCGTTCTTTAATACAAGATCCGATGACTTACACTTAGACACATTGCTTGCAAGGCTTGTGTGTGATGTTGTATTACCGAGTGGGCCCCGAGATACCTCTCCGTCACATGGAGTGACAAATCCCAGTCTTGATCCATACTAACTCAACGGACACCTTCGGAGATACCTGTAGACCATCTTTATAGTCACACAGTTACGTTGCGACGCTTGATGCACACAAGGTATTCCTCCGGTGCGAGTGAGTTATATGATCTCATGGTCATAGGAACAAATACTTGACAGGCAGAAAACAATAGCAATAAAACGACACGATCAATATACTACGTTCATAGTTTGGGTCTAGTCCATCACATGATTCTCCTAATGATGTGATCCAGTTATCAAGTGACAACACTTGCACATAGCCAGAAAACCTTGACTATCATTGATCAACTGGCTAGCCAACTAGAGGCTTGCTAGGGACATTGTTTTGTCTATGTATCCACACATGTATCTATGTTTTCATTCAATACAATTATAGCATGGATAATAAACGATTATCTTTAAACAGGAAATATAATAATAACTATTTATCATTGCCTCTAGGGCATATTTCCAACAGTCTCCCACTTGCACTAGAGTCAATAATCTAGTCCCACAACGTCGTGCGATTTACATTGTAATAAATCGAACACCCATACAGTTCTGGTGTTGATCATGTTTTGCCCATGGAAGAGGTTTAGTCAGCGGGTCTGCTACATTCAGATCCGTGTGCACTTTGCAAATATTCACGTCCTCTCCTTCGACGTAGTCGCGGATGAGGTTGAACTGTCATTTGATGTGTTTGGTCTTCTTGTGAAACCTTGGTTCCTTAGCTAAGGCAATGGCACTAGTGTTGTCACATAACAGAGTTAATGGATTTAGTACGCTCGGCACAACTCCAAGATCTGTCATGAACTGCTTCATCCAGACACCCTCCTTTGCTGCCTCCGAGGAAGCCATGTACTCCACTTCACATGTAGAATCTGCTACGACGCTCTGCTTGGAACTACACCAGCTTACTGCACCCCCATTAATAATAAATACGTATCCGGTTTGCGACTTAGAGTCATCCGGATTGGTGTCAAAACTTGTGTCGACCTAACCTTTTACGAGGAGCTCTTTGTCACCTCCATAAACGAGAAACATTTCCTTAGTCCTTTTCAGGTACTTCAGAATATTCTTGACCACCGCCGAGTGATCCACTCCTGGATTACTCTGAAACATGCATGCCATACTTATGGCCAAGCTGACGTCTGGTCTAGTGCACAGCATTGCATACATGATAGAACCTACGGCTGAAGCGTAGGGGACGAAACTCATTTGTTCTCTATCTTCCACAGTTGCTGGGCACTGAGTCTTACTCAATGTTATACCTTGTAATACTGGCAAGAACCCTTTCTTCGACTGATCCATTTTGAACTTCTTCAAAACTTTATCCAGGTATGTGCATTGTGAAAGTCCTATCAGGCGTCTCGATCTATCCCTATAGATCTTAATGCCTAGAATGTAAGCAACTTCTCCTAGGTCCGTCATAGAGAAACTTTTATTCAAGTAATCCTTTATGCTCTCCAAAAGCTCCACGTTATTTCCAATCAGCAATATGTCATCCACGTATAATATTAGAAACGCCACACAGCTCCCACTCACTTTCTTGTAAATACAAGATTCTCCAACTACTTGTATAAACCCAAATGCTTTGATCACCTCATCAAAGCGCTTATTTCAACTCCGAGATGCTTGCACCAGTCCATAAATGGATCGTTGGAGCTTGCATACTTTGTTAGCATTCTTTGGATCGACAAAACCTTCGGGTTGCATCATATACAACTCTTCCTTAAGAAAACCATTAAGGAACGCCGTTTTGACATCCATCTGCCAGATTTCATAATCGTAGAAGGCATCTATTGCTAACATGATTCGGATGGACTTAAGCATCGCTACCGGTGAGAATGTCTCATCGTAGTCAACTCCTTGAACTTGTGAAAACCCTTTGCCACAAGTCGAGCTTTATAAACAGTCACATCACCGTGTGCGTCCATCTTCTTCTTAAAGATCCATTTGTTCTGAATAGCCTTGCGGCTTTCAGGTAGTACTTCCAAAGTCCATACTTTGTTCTCATACATGGATCCTATCTCGGACTTCATGGCCTCCAGCCATTTGGTGGAATCCGGGCCCACCATTGCTTCTTCATAATTCGCAGTATCATTGTTGCCTAACAACATAATTGATAAGACAGGATTACCGTACCACTCAGGAGCAGTACGTGATCTTGTCGACCTGCGAGGTCCGATAGGAACTTGATCCGAAGTTTCATGATCATCATTATCAACTTCCTCCTCAACTGGCGTCGCAACGACAAGGGTTTCCCCTTGCCCTGCTCCACCATCTAGAGGTATTAGAGGTTTGACAACCTCATCAAGTTCTCTCTTCCTCCCACTCAATTCTTTCGAGAGAAACTCCTTCTCAAGAAAAGCTCCGTTTTTAGCAACAAACACTTTGCCCTCGGATTTGAGATAGAAGGTATACCCAACTGTCTCTTTTGGGTAACCTATAAAGACGCACCTTTCCGCTTTGGGTTCCAGCTTTTTAGGCTGAAGTTTTTTGACATAAGCATCACATCCCCAAACTTTAAGAAACGACAATTTTGGTCTTTTGCCATACCACAGTTCATATGGTGTCGTCTCAACGGATTTTGATGGTCCCCTATTTAAAGTGAATGCAGTTGTCTCTAATGCATAACCCCAAAACGATAACGACAAATCGGTAAGAGACATCATAGATTGCACCATCTCTAATAAAGTACGATTACGACGTTCGGACACACCATTACGCTGTGGTGTTCCAGGCGGTGTTAACTGTGAAACAATTCCACATTGTCTTAAGTGAGCACTAAACTCGAAACTTAGATATTCACCCCCATGATCAGACCGTAGGAACTTGATCCTCTTGTTACGATGATTTTCAACTTCACTCTGGAATTGCTTGAACTTTTCAAACGTTTCAGACTTGTGTTTCATCAAGTAGACATAACCTTATCTACTTAAATCGTCAGTGAAGGTGAGAAAATAAAGATATCTGTCGCGCAACTCCACACTCATTGGACCGCATACATCGGTATGTATGATTTCCAACAAGTCAGTTGCACGCTCCATTGTTCCGGAGAACGGAGTCTTAGTCATCTTGCCCATGAGGCATGGTTCGCATGTGTGAGGTGAATCCAAGTCAAGTGACTCCAAAAGTCCATCAGAATGGAGTTTCTTCATGCGCTTTACACAATATGACCTAAGCGGCAGGGCCACAAAAACATGGCGGTATCATTGTTAACTCTAACTCTTTTGATCTCAATGTTATGTATATGTGTATCATCGCTATCAAGATTCAATATGAACAATCCTCTCACATTGGGTGCATGACCATAAAAGATATTACTCATAGAAATAGAACAACCATTATTCTCTGACTTAAACGAGTAACTGTCTCGCAATAAGCAAGATCCAGATATAATGTTCATGCTTAACGCAGGCACTAAATAACAATTATTTAAGTTCATAACTAATCCTAATGGTAACTGAAGTGAAACTGTGCCGACGGCGATTGCATCAACCTTGGTACCATTTCCCACACGCATCATCACTTCATCTTTCGCCAGCCTTCGCTTATTCCGCAGTTCCTGTTTGGAGTTGCAAATATGAGCAACAGAACCGGTATCGAATACCCACACACTACTACGAGAGCTGGTTAAGTACACATCAATAACATGTATATCGAATATACCTGATTTTTCCTTGGTCGCCTTCTTATCAGCCAAATACTTGGGGCAGTTGCGCTTCCAGTGACCCATACCCTTGCAATAATAACACTTTGTTTCAGGCTTAGGTCCAGCTTTGGGTTTCTTCGTCGGATTGGAAACAGGCTTGTCGATCTTCTTGGAATTACCTTTCTTTCCTTTGTCGTTTCTCTTGAAACTAGTGGTCTTATTCACCATCAACACTTGATGCTCTTTATGGATTTCTGACTCTGTGACTTTCAGCATCGCGAATAACTCGTCGGCTGAATTGTTCATCCCTTGCATGTTATAGTTCAACACAAAGCTCTTGTAGCTTGGTGGCAGTGATTGAAGAATTCTGTCAGTGATAGCCTCTTGCGGGAGTTCAATCCCCAGCTCAGCTAGATGGTTTGAGTACCCAAACATTTTTAGCACATGTCATCCATCTTGCAAGCATAGAATTTATCGGAGGTCTCATACCTCTCGATCCGGGCGTTCTTCTGAAAGATAAACTTCAACTCCTGGAACATCTCAAATGCTCCATCACGCTCAAAGCAACGTTGAAGTCCCGGCTCTAAGCCATACAAGACTACACATTGAAATACTGAGTAGTCCTCCTTACATGTTAACCAAGCGTTCTTAACATCTTGATCAGCCGTAACGGGTGGTTCATCTCCTAGCGCAGCATTAGGGACATAATCCTTGTTCCCAACTTGCAGAAGCAACTTAAGCCCTGTCTATAAAGTTGCTGCCATCATCTTTCAACTTAGCTTTCTCTAGGAACGTATTAAAATTCAGGGTGACTGTCGCGTGAGCCATTGATCTACAACACAAATATTTCAAAGTGGACTTAGACTATGTTTAAGGTAATTAGAGTTTAACTAATCAAATTACTTGCTAAACTCCCACTCAAAAAGTACATCTCTCTAGTCATTTGAGTGGTTCATGATCCAAATTCACTAACTCAAGTCTGATCATCACGTGAGTTGAGAATAGTTTCAGTGGTAAGCATCTCTATGCTAATCATATCAACTATACGATTCATGCTCGACCTTTCGGTCTCATGTGTTCCGAGGCCATGTCTGCATATGCTAGGATCGTCAAGCTTAACCCGAGTGTTCAGCGTGTGCAACTGTTTTGCACCCGTTGAATGTGAACATTGAGTCTATCACACCCGATCATCATGTGGTGACTCGAAACGATGAACTATAGCAACGGTGCACAGTCGGGGAGAACACAATTTCGTCTTGAAATTTAGTGATAGATCACCTTATAATGTTATTGTTGTTCTAAGAAAAATAAGGTGCATAAAAGGATTAACATCACAAGCAATTCATAAGTTACATGATATGGCTATCATCATGTGCTTCTTGATCTCCATCACCAAAGCACCGGCACGATCTTTTTGTCACCGGCGCCACACCATGATCTCCATCAACGTGTTGCCATCGAGGTTGTCGTGCTACTTATGCTATTACTACTAAAGCTACGTCCTAGCAATATAGTAAACGCATCTGCAAACACAAATGTTAGTTTAAAGACAACCCTATGGCTCCTGCCGGTTGCCGTACCATCGACGTGCAAGTCGATATTAACTATTACAACATGATCATCTCATACATCCAATATATCACATCACGTCATTGGACATATCATATCACAAGCATACCCTGCAAAAACAAGTTAGGCGTACTCTAATTTGTTGTTGCATGTTTTACGTGGCTGCTATGGGTATCTAGTATGATCGCATCTTACTTACGCAAAAATCACAACGGAGATGTGCAAATTGCTATTTAACCTCTCCAAGGACCGCCTCGGTCAAAACCAATTCAACTAAAGTTGAAGAAACCGATACCCGCCATTCATCTTTATGCAACGAGGTTGCATGTCAATCGATGAAACCAGTCTTTCATAAGCGTACGAATAATGTCAGTCCGGACTGCTTCAATCCAACAATACCGCCGAATCGAGAAAAAACTAAGGAGGGCAGCAAATCGAACATCACCGTCCACAAAACCCTTTGTGTTCTACTCGAGATAACATCTACGCATGAACCTAGCTCTGATACCATTGTTGGGGAATGTTGCATGGGAAACAAATAAATTCCTACGCACACGAAGACCTATCATGGTGATGTCCATCTACGAGAGGAGATTTGGATCTACGTACCTTCGTAGATCGCACAGCAGGAAGCGTTAAGAAATGCGGTTGATGTAGTGGAACGTCTTCACGTCCCTCGATCCGCCCCACGAACCGTCCCGTGATCCATCCCATGGTACGTTCTGATCTAGCACCGAACGAACGACACCTCCGCGTTCACCACACGTACAGCTCGACGACTCGGCCTTCTTGATCCAGGAAGCAAGACGGAGAAGTAGATGAGTTCTCCGGCAGCGTGACGGCGCGCCGGTGGTGGTGATGATCTACTCCTGCAAGGCTCTGCCCGAGCTCTGCGGAAATCCGATCTAGAGGTAAAACTATGTGGTCTAGGGTTGAGTTTCACGTGGCAAAAGTTGTCTCAAATCAGCCCTAAATCACCACTATATATAGGAGGGAGGGGGAGGAGGCTTGCCTTGAGGGCCAAGCCCTCAAGGGTGCGCTGGCAAGGAGGAGAGGAGGAATCCTACTCCAATTAGGATTGGAAAGTGGAGTCCTTCTCTTCCTTCCCACCTCCCCCTTTTTTCTTTCTCTTTGGTTTTTCTTCTCTTGGCGCCAAGGCTTTCTTGGGCTGTCCCACCAGCCCACTAAGGGTTGGTGCGCCACCCTAAAGCCATTGGGCTCCCTTCGGGTAGGTTGCCCCCCTCCCGGTGAACTTCCGGAACCCATTCGTCACTCTCGGTACAACGCTGGTAATGCCCGAAAACTTTCCGGTAACTAAATGAAACCATCCTATATATCAATCTTCATTTCAGGACCATTCCGGAAACCCTCGTGATGTCCGTGATCTCATCTGGGACTCCGAACAACATTCGGTAACCACACATATAACTCAACTATATTAAAACATCATCAAACCTTAAGTGTGCAGACCTTGCGGGTTCGAGGACTATGTATACATGCCGCGAGGCACTCTTCGGTCAATATCCAATAGCGGGACCTGGATTCCCATATTGGATCCTACATATTCTCCGAAGATCTTATCGGTTGAACCTTAGTGTCAAGGATTCATATAATCCCGTATGTCATTCCCTTTGTCCGTCGGTATGTTACTTGCCCGAGATTTGATCGTCGGTACCCGCATACCTATTTCAATCTCGTCTCTTTACTCGTTCTGTAATACAAGATCTCGTGACTTACACTTAGTCACATTTCTTGCAAGGCTTGTGTGTGATGTTGTATTACCGAGTGGGCCCCGGGATACCTCTCCGTCACAAGGAGTGACAAATCCCAGTCTTGATCCATACTAACTCAACGGACACCTTCGGAGATAACTGTAGAGCACCTTTATAGTCACATAGTTATGTTGCGATGTTTGATGCACATAAGGTATCCCTCCGGTGCGAGTGAGTTATATGATCTCATGGTCATAGGAACAAATACTTGACACGCAGAAAACAATAGCAATAAAACGACACGATCAGTATGCTATGTTCATAGTTTGGGTCTAGTCCATCACATGATTCTCCTAATGATGTGATCCAGTTATCAAGTGACAACACTTGCACATAGCCAGAAAACCTTAACTATCGTTGAGCAACTCGCTAGCCAACTAGAGGCTTGCTAGGGATATTGTTTTGTCTATGTATCCACACATGTATCCATATTTTCATTCAATACAATTATAGCATGGATAATAAACAAGTATCTTTAAACAGGAAATATAATAATAACTATTTATCATTGCATCTAGTGCATATTTCAAACAGGCGGGTCCCTATGCATTTTTATTAGGTTATTAGGCAAATGTAGTACCAAAGTTGAGCCTTGCCAGACCAGTTTTAATCTAAGATGAATTATCAAGGGGTCCCCATAACAACCTCGATCATGTTAGGGGCGCTCAGTTATGGAATATAACACCGGTAGCCGAAACAAAGGGGGCAAAGGTGGAACAAAACACCAGCCTAGAAATGCCGAGCCTTCCACCTTTTACCAAGTATATAGGTGCATTAAATTAATTAGCATTAATTGGGTGATATAACAAGGAACCCATGTTATCACATGGAAGCAACTGCACCTGCAACTAGCAACACTAACACATGGTTAAGCAAGCGGTAACATAGCCAATCAGTGGTTTGCTAGGTTGTGAACAGGTTGAAGGTTTTCATGGCAATGTTGAGAGGCTGACATTTAATGGGTGGTAGGCGGCGAGACATAACGATAGAAACGATGAAACTAGCATGGCAATGATAGTAATGGTATCTGGGGAAATGGTCATCTTGCCTGAGATCCTGCTTGGAAGAAGAACGACTCTGTGAAGCAAACGAACCGATGTAGTCGAACGGGTCCTGACTTTCCGACACGCTTGCGGAACTCTATCGAGACGAAGCAAACCGGAAACAAGCAACAACACAGATATTCACCACGGCATATGCACGATAAAATGCAATCTACATATGATACATGAACAGTTGAATATATGCAAGACATGGCATGTCAATTCACAACAATCAAATACTACACATTAAGTGAAGTTCAATATGCAACGAGTTGCATATTGACGAAACTCCACATACGAATTATTTAGTTCTATCCCGATTAGGTATAAAACAATATTAATTGTGGTTACACATGGCAGGAGGTCAAGCGTGATTAATCGACCTATCTAGGCATTTTAAATGAGGTCGGAAACGACTTATAGCATCTCCGAACTGACCTCATACGTTAATTTATAATTCTGTCCAGATCTGAACTAACAGGTTTTGATATCTGTTAAACAGCAAAAATAAATAGGTTTACGTGATTCTACGCGTCGTTCCAATCAATTTACACATACCGAACATCTCCAACGGAGCTACGGATCAAAAGATACGAACACCGCAAGATATGATGGCATGAATGCAATATGTATGCAATGATAGTCACAAGCATATAGAGAGCATATCTCTAGTTGACAACTAATTAATATCATGCACGGAATAAATCCCACACCATAGACAAGAGGGCAACATGGCAAAATATCACGCGCACCAACTTGCTCAAAAGCTAAAACTAAATGCACAGTTAAATTCTATGGATTTTTCTACCCGGAAACATATATAATATGTGGGGTTGCAAAACAAAAATAACGCCACACGTATATGCGAGAATATGTCCTAAACATGACATAGCAAACTAGCAACGGAACCTACATGAAAAATATGCAAACCACTACTCTAAAATTCCTGGGAAAGGGTCCCGAACAACACGAACATTTTATCTATGGGATTTGCACAAACCGGAAACGCGAAAAAATAGCTACAGATTAATTCCCTATTAGGACAACACGCAAAAATAGGTAAACAATGGGTCAAACCACTCCGAAAATACATGCAAGTTGTAAAATCATAATCTACGCTAAATTATACACGAGTTACATATATAAAACATCGCGATCCGACACACGGTTAATTAACTACGGGCATTTGAAAATCTAGCATTTTTCCTGAAATAAAATAAATCGCGGATAATAGGAAAACCTATCGAGCCGAATCTGGTTACTACTCGGCTCAACAGGGCGGCACAAGATAATTAAAGTGCGCTGGGGGCGGGGAACAGGAGCGGCTCAACAGAGGGCCACTTGGGCCGGCACGACTTGGAGGAGGAGGCGGCCTGGCCGCGTGCTGGCGCTGGGCCTCGGCGCTGAGGGAGACGAGGGCGTGGCCGACTGGGCCTGCTCTAGGCTGGGCGAGGCCCACTACACCGGGGCAAGCGGCGGCCCACGGCGCGCTGGCCAGCTGGAGGCCTTCACCGATCCAGGTCGGATTGACGGCACGCGATGGTTGCGGCTCCAGCGGCCGACGGGGATGGAGGACGCGACATCGCCAGCGGGACGAGGCGAGGCCGGCCGGATCTGGTGCAGGGCCTCCCCGATCTGCCCGTTCCCGAGGTGGAGACGAGCCTCGGTGGCGGGGCTGAGGTACGGGCGGCGGCTCCACGCGAGACGACGGCGACGGGATGCGACGGCGCGCCGGCGGGGCTCGGGGCAAGCCGACGCAGCGCGGCTGCTGGGGCATGATGACACGGCGGTGCAAGGGGAGGTAGGGAGGCGCGGACAAGCGGCGTGAGGCCCTGGGTGCTCGGGAGCAGGGCGAGCGGCTACCGACGGTGGTGCTGGCCCGGATCGGGCCCGGGCGGGCCAGATCTGGGTTCGGCGGGCCGTGGCGGCGGCTAAGGGGCTGGTGGGAGGTGGGAGGAACCAGGTGGCGGCTAGGGTTAGGAGGGGTGCGGGAATCGAGGGAGAGAGAGGGTTTCCATTACGGGTAGGTTAGGGGTGCTTAAATAGGAAAGGGGGCTAGGCTAGAGGGTTTTTCGCCCCGGTTTCAACCTTGCGATCAGAATCAAACGGTTCCGGTCACGAGGTCGGGCTAGGTGGTTGTACAGAGTAGGCTAGCCGGAGATGAGAGGGAAAACGGAACCAGGTAACGTAATTTGAAACTTCGAAAACCCGTCCGTTGATAAACCGATGACGGTGCCGCTACGGTTGACTGTTCAGGTACCACACGGACTCCAATTGCAACGAAAATTAGCACGCGGCCTACCTATAACTAAATAAGACCGCACGCCAAGTTTCAACCCGGAGAAAGTTTTATACACACTTTTAAAAACAAGATTTTGGCGATGTCGCGGGCGCGTGCGTGTGTGGTCGGGCTCAACACGGTCAATGACGAACAAGAAGAGAACCGGCAACTAATAACGGATGTAAGTTTTGAGAACTGGCGGCAATGGGATGCCGATGCAATGCAGATTATCCGCATGATGCCATGATGAGGCGACAAATAAAAATAATCACACGACGAAAATGGAATAAAAGGGGAATCTTCTGGAGCATCGGTCTTAGACTGTCTCACGACTGCATACAAATGTCATTCATACTTTCTCTTCCAATTGCTCTTGTTTTACGAGATGCAGTGAATTATCTTATCGGGGATTCGTTGCCAGTTGTCATGGGTTTCGGAAGTTCTTTGAATTGCTATTCGATCTTCCGAGATCCTTAGTAGCCTATTGCTCTTGCTTGCATTATGGTTAAATCCATATGACCTTTCTCACCTGCTTGCATTATGGTTAAATCCATATGTCTAGCCGCATTCATTAAAATGCTTTATGATTTTCCTATGATCTTATTGATTCTACCTTGGTGTGAATTCACACAATCATCTGTTGTGACTCATAAAGTAGCTTCCGGCTCAGACGTCCTTCCAGACAGAGCTGGTTCTCGACAAATAAACTTTTGTTGGTTGTCCATCTAAGTCCATTCAACTTACTTGTATATTGGTCGGAGCATCTGATTATGATACACCAACCTGGAAATCCCAATTCCTTTTGTAATTATGTATCGATAATTTTCAGATGTTCTATAACCTGATGCATTGCATCCTATCTCCCTCTGATTGAGTACCGATACTCACATCAGGTCCTTTGTGGACCGTCGGACCCATTGTTGGGTTATTATCCGAAGGCATCCTTGACCTTTATAATTTTTTGTGGTATTCTTCCCCTAATACAGGATGCCATTGGTAAATTGTGTCTTCTCCCTCTGATAAATATTTATCCTATGCCCTTGTCAGCCATGCTCTTCAAGCATGTGTTAATTACTCTTGAAGTTTGTGGTATATGTTCCTAAGATGCCCCGATGGGTTGAATCTATGCCTTCCTAAAAAAATATGCCCCAAAGAGTCCTACTCTTCTGGTGTTTTGCCAGGTAATCTTTCCAAGCTGCAATCTCATCAAGGGCGAGGAGTAAATGGCAGGTGATGAATTGATGAAATGGGAGTCGGCCTTGAACTTTATGTTCATGACCATGGAAACGACGTTGATCTTACCATAGAAGCTTCTCATATCAATAATCATTCATTCTATGATTTAATCTGGTATCTCTGGTTTGGTACTTTGCAACCATGGTTCTGACCATGTTGTCCTACCTTGATTTCATTCTCGGACGAGTTAAAGTACTTCTCTTCTTCAGAGCAATACATCGGTCCGAGCTTTAAGGTTGATCTACCTCCGATTATTATCCCTCGTATCCCGAGAATATCACAGAGCTATATAACTTCTTGTGAGATCCTCATCAACTATGATGTTTTCATTAATTCCAGTTTTCCTCGTGTTTTGAGTTATTGGACACTCAAGGATATGGATAGCTGAATCGAGTATGCATTACGATTCAACAGATCGTAGTAATCTCCTTTGCTTATGGGTTGGTACTCGCTCATGTTTTTCCAAGATGTTAGGCTGCATCGTCATCTCCATGCTAAAGCTTGACCATGCTATCTACACCCTTCACCCCTGGAACACAATTCCAACTGTGCGTTAAGCTTGCATAGAGCTTTCCACACCATGTTGGTTGTCCTGAAAGGCAATATCAATTCAAAGCTAGCGGTCTTAGCTATGATTCCAAAAAACTTTCGCTGCATCATTCCCTTCTTGATGTCCTCGCTGAACGATTAAATCTTCCCAAAAGTTCTCGACAATTGTGTCGTGATCATCGTCAGCATTCTGAGCTCTTCCACGACATCGATGGGATGCATGATGAGAAATATCATCCTTGCCCCTCGATGATTTGTGTTATCATCGACAAACCTTATTGCTTTCCCTCCAACACAAACTTGATCATATTTTGTGATGTCCCTTAAGTTCCTTGCTATTCATCTTATGTTATCTTCTACCTTGGAGTATTACTATCTTTTATGTCAAGAATGTCGTGAGAATTGCACACGTCTTAAGAATTCTTGATATAGTAATACTTCTCGCCATCACCAGTCATTTCTTGGTCATGTGTTATTTCAAACCGGAATACCAACGAGTGAACTTTGATGTGTGATCCCAATACTTCTGACAACCCTGTTGTTTTGAAGTTAATGACTGATACTTTCAGTCTTGGTGTGTTGGTTGTCGACTAACCATTCTAACATTCGTCGTGCTACTCAGTCCATATTTCCGAGTGCACCCTTCGACCAATGTTTAATTGTTGTTGTTCCCTCGAGCATACGTCATTATATCATTTGAGTTGACAAATGGTATCTCCTTGTCCTTATAATTTTGGAAATTCATCCCTATTGAAATCATGAGGAATTGTTGCTGAGCCCATCAGCCACACCCTCAACTTCTCCATGTTTCATAATGAATCTTTTCAATGCACTATCTTTGTGTCTAGCTCATGAATTATATATTTGATAAGAAGAAGTGCTTTTTCACAAAGTTCACGTGCACTCTTGCCGCCGTGAATATGTGAAAGTTTTGTTTCGCTTCCTCTCGGGAAATACCAAATCATTCACGTATGTGCGAAGTGTTATATGTTTTGAAGATTTTCTATCTTAACTTCATATAATTTCTCTTAGCACCCCAAGTCACTTACTGATTTGATCAAGGAAAAGAAGTTCCTTCATAAGAGATAATCCAGGCTTACGCAAGGGCCTTGATATCCTCCATGATGGTCTCAAATCAGAACTCGGTGCGTTGTGTTGTAAGAATTCCACGTGGGCACGAATGTCTTGACATTGTGTTCATGTGTCTTACAATCCAACTCATGATCCAAAACTTGCTTCCCTAGTTCATATCCCGAGAGTCTTGCATTATTATCTCGCCTGTTTTTGGTGGTCCCCTTTTCTTCTCAAGCACCCTGAGTCTGAGGTGTCCCGACACCAATCAGATCTGAATCTCGGACAGATATGATGGTTGAAGCATTTTCCCAATAGTTATAACTTTGGTTTTTAGGTAAACCAGTACACTGCTGTCGTTCCAACACACCGGGCCGGAAGACCTATTGTTATAAATTCTTCCATACATAACGTTAGCCATTCTACCATGCAGAAACTATATGACTTATTTCATAATATGTTCCTCATGGATCCTCTTTGTGTACCCGTTGGTCCGACCTTTATCTGATGACCATGTCGATGCTACCCCGAAGCACGAATGTGGTACTTCAATTGTCAACAGGAACATTGGAAGCGCAATGCTAAATTGTTCCTGATCAATTATCCAAACCGTATGGTATGGGTAAACATGATGATTCTTCTTCCTCTTTATCTAAATGGTTATGTACTTGATGACCTATCACGTATACCATACCCTATTTTTCCTCGAAAATGGTATACTTTAATACTTGTGTGTGTGAACACATTTTTCCTTTCCATTGGTCTTTTTGACCTTTCTTGTGGCACAACTTATCTAAGCAGTGTTAATTCCATGCTTAGGTAACAACTTCGGTATAGAACTCTGTCAGTAAGACTCTGTTATTATTGTGGATAACATTCCGGTAGCCGTCGGTGGACGAGAACTTTGCCTATTGGTCCGCCTCATTTCAACAAGCAGGAAAATGGTTCTAGTCGTCCCCCGCCCTTGGTACCGACGTTGTTGCCAACATAACTGACAGGCTATCCTCTGACATGTCTTGCTACCAAGACCGTATAATATGTCACCCCTCTGCCTATTCTCGGCCCACATGGTGGACCCATAACCAAAAGTTCCACAGGATTGGAACCTGACTCTCCTGTACATCTTTGACTCCAAAATATCCTTTGCACTTGGCTTCGTATGAAATTCCCGAGCCACCGTCCAATGGAACGATCACTTTTCGGTTCGGATGTTATCCAGCATGCTGAAGGTCAAATCCGCATTATTCTTGAGAATCTGGAGGCTGCTCAGTCTCTTCATTAGAGTCAGTATGACCGTCATCATCAAGATATGGTCTATCAACCTGGCTAAAAGGCTTATCTTCGTGTCACACCAATGAGAGATGCACACCGTTTTGGGATCAAGGGCAAGTTTAGCTCCTCGCTAGATTGGTCCTTTCACTGTTCTCAAAAAGCGTGGACAAGTGACTTATCAAATGGAACTACTGGTGAACCTTTCTCAAGTTCACGATGTCTTCCATGTGTCTCAGCTCCGGCGCTGCTTCAGAGATCATATTTGAGCAGTGGATCATGATATGCTTGAGGTGCAATTAGACCTCTTTTATAAAGAGCATCTGGTCCGCATTCTCGACCAGGCTGAACGTCAGACTCGTCGCAAAGTCACCAAGTTCCTTAAAAGTGCAGTGGTCAAATCATTCTGAAGATGAAGCCACTTGGGAACGCGAAGATCATCTTCGTGATGAATACCCCGAGCTCTTTCCTTCTACCTCTTAATTCTCGGGACGAGAATTCTTGTTAGTAGGGGAGAATTGCGACACCCTAAATTTGGTGCTATAGTAATATGAGGATTAAACTAATCCAATTATGATCACTGTTGGAATCAACCCTGGTTCAAATTCCTCGCAATTCAAAATCATTTGAAAAGTGAAATTAAAAGTTTTGCAAACCAGTAAATCATGCATAGCTTTCAAATATTCGCTCGGAATTTCTAAAAATGCAAACACATCTTTGCAAATGTTTAGGCGCCCCTAAAACAATTTAACAGATGCGAGAACAATTATTAAGTGTCTTTTGGGATTATAATATTTTCTATTGTTTTCAGAAGGTCTCCAAATTTAATTGTGACTATAACAAATATTGCAATGCAAATATTGGGAATGTTCACTTATTTTGTAATGGTCATTTACTACTAATCTTTAAAAACAAAATAGTCTATTTCAAAAGATTAAAAAAAGAAAGGACAATAAAAAGGAAAAAAAACGGCCCAACTGGGCCAATCGGCCCAGCAGGCTGGCCAACCCCCACAGCCCACTTCCACCGGGGGGTATAAAATCCCCCCAGGGAAACCTAGCGCTGCCCCCCCCCCCCACACTCCCAGCTCCCACTCGCGCCGCCAGAACTAGCCACGAGGGGTTGGTTCCCTCGTCATCTCACCCAGAGCCAGATCCCCCTGGTCCCCGTCACTCGGCCTCTCCCCTCGCTTGCTACCCTCCCCTCGAGCCAGAAACCCACGAGGGGAGGAACCCCCTTGTCCCTCCCCATCTCCCGTCGCCTCCATCACCCCTCGTTCTCCCTCTCCCTCGCATCTTTCTCTCTCCCTTTGCTGGGGAGGCCGAGCCCTCCTTCAGTCGGCCCTCTCCTCGCCGGCCTCCTCTCCAACCACAACCACCGGCCAGCGCCCCCCTATGTCGCCCTCAACCACCACCGGCTCCCTCCGGCCGAGCCCCCCACTCCGGTCGAGGCCCACAGCTTTGTTGCCCGCCGCCCGCAATGCCGCCGGCTCACCTCCGTCAACCGCCGCCCGCAACTCCACCGGCCGCCTCCCTCAGCTCCTCTTCCGGTGGGATCCGGGTGAGCACCTCTGACGGCCCTCCTACGCCATGCTCCGGTCGCCACCACCGCCGAGGCTACCCCGGCCTCCGCCTCACCACCGTATCGGACACCTTCGCCACCGCCTCCATTCCTGAGCTCCTCCGCCATCGGAACTGCACCGTCGGCCACCTCTACATCGGGCCTCTGCATCCCCTTCACCGTTGGTGAGCCCCTGGGCTCCGGCCTCTCCACTCCGGCCCCATTCCCACGCCTCGCACTATGGCCGGCGACCTCCATCGCGCCCCTTCGGGTCCTTCCTGTTAGTCCAGGAGGAGTTCTCCTGTGAGTTGAGAGAAAAGAGTTAAAGAACAAAAGAGATGATAGGATAAGATAAATGGATATAAGTATAAATGTGTGTATGTACAAAATTTGTATGTATGTATGTGTAGGTATGCTTGTGTGTGTTTTTGTGTACACGCGAGTGTGGGAGTTGTGTATGTGTGTGTATGGCCTATGGGCCTGTGTAATGTGGGACCAACCCCCACTCCCAATGACACACGGGGCCCACGAACCCCCCTCCAAAACTGTAAAAATAAATAAATATAAAACAAATAAATTATATATATATATATATGTTTTAATAATAAAAAATAAAGTAAATAAATAATTAGTTATATTAATTAATTAAATAGACGATTAAGTATTAATTAAAGGCTATTAATTAATTCTGCTAATCATAGTATGACACGTGGGTCCCATCCCCTTTAATAAATAGGAATAATATTTAGTTAAACTAATAATAAATGTGCCTATGACAACGGTGGCCCGCTGGTCATATTTGACCAGTCAACCCTATTGACTCATGATGTCGTGCTGACATCACCACGATGTCATATTTAATTATCTAATATAATTAAATCTGTTAATTCCTAAATATTAAAAAAAACTGTAAAAATTAATATAAAGTAAACCATAGTTCACATGAAAATATTTTCAACATGAAAGTTGATCAGCAGAATGAGACGAACCCGGATGGACTAACCGTTCGTTTGTCATGCATCCCTAGCATAGCCAACGTGGAACTTTTCTATCGTTTTTCATGTGGCCGGTAGTAACCAGAGACCCAGGAAATATCATTTGATATTTTTCCCGATCCGTCTGTGACGGATGTTACTGCGCTAGCTCATGCCCAGCATGCATATCGCCATGTCATGCTTAGTGTTGCACTTGTTGCTGTTATTTATAGTTTCTTCCCCCTCTTCTTACCGGTAGACCCCAAGACTGAAGGTGCTGTCGGATACGACTACACCGTTGACGACCCCCTTTGCCGCAGAGCAACAAGGCAAGCAAACCCCCCTTGATCATCCCTATATCTCCTATGTCTTTCTTCCTCCTGCTTGCTTTAGATTTTTCTACTGTTGTAGTTAGTTCCTATATCTGATTCATAGCCTAATTTTGATGAACTGCTACTTTCAGTACTATACTTTTAAACTGTTTAGTATAGGTGGAGCAGTCATCCCCTCTAACCCCTTAGTCCAGTTGCCCCGCTTTGTCTTCAAGTCTCGATCCCTGGTCGACGAGCCAGATCTGACACAACACGCTACACAGATACTATCGGGTACCGAGGGTGACACCTCCCGAAGTACTCATGATGATATCTTGGTAGTGCAGCTAGTCAGTCGTGGTTATCGATGGTGATTCCTCCTTCACCACTCCCGACGATGTGTCTGTCATGTAACCCCTCAAGTGTGGGACCCTTGAGGCTGATTCCTCTAAGTCCACCTTGACGGATACATCGTTCGGAATCCAACGAGGGTGATACCTCGGATTCCCCCTGATGTTACAACCACACAGTTACTTGACCATGATACTCGGATCTTTGATGAATAGATGTTAGGCGGGTGGATTCCCACGTGGATGTGTCGATGACTTAATTAAAATGATAATGGATTTGGGTATTTGGTCTGGGTTGGTTGGAAGGCCTTATTACGCACTAACCGTGTGTGTGGGAATAATTATGGGTACTCGATGTCGTGGTATCAGCCGAAGCTTTTCAGACGTTAGCAATGGAGCGGCGTGCGCCCTAGTGGTCCCGAGACGCATCGCGCTTGTAGTAAGGGGTGCTAGGACTGACGTCGGCCGACCACGCATCATGGAGGAGCGCAGAGGGCAAGTGGGCCCACGAACCCTTTGTGCTTAGTTGTTAGACTGGCAAGTTGGCCTTCTGTTGAGCTTAGGTGGGGCTACGATGTGTCGATATTCCGAGGCCGGGCATGACCGAGAAAAGTGTGTCCGGCCAGAGTGTTATAGAGCGTGACGGGGAATATGTTGTGCACCCCTGCAGGGAAGAAATGAACTATTCAGATAGTCGTGTCCATGGTTACAAGACGACTTGGAGTTGTGCCCTGATCTTATACAACTACAAATGTTACTTAACTGGTTTTAGTAGCTCCAGGATTGCTCCCTCGCAAGGAGTCGAGGGAGGATCTCTAGGCGTGACCTCATATTAATATTGCTGCAACAATATGACTATTATTTGTGTTACCCCTGTTCTACTCTCGTCTATTGTTGCAAGACCCTAAAGATGCTAGTCTTCGATAGGACTAGGCCTTCTCTCTCTATTCTTGCGTTGATGCAGTCAGTCCACATATAAAAGCCCTTCTTTGATACTGTTGCATACTTAGCATAGTTCTGATATAAGTCTTGCGGGTACTTTGGATGAGTACTCACCGTTTCTTTGCTCCTCCTTTGCCCCTTGATCCGTTGTTGCGACCAGATGATGGAGCCCAGGAGATGGAGTATCCCGACACGACGCTTGCCACCCCGACGGTGCCTGCTGCTACGTGGAGGCCGCTGAAGACCAGGAGTGGTTAGGAGGTTCCCAGGCAGGAGGCCTCGCCTCATTCGATCGTTCTATCTTTTGTGCGAGCCTTCTCTAAGGTGCCCCATGTTTAATGTTTGTACTCAGATATTTTGTGCTTCCGCTGACTCGTGTGTTTATCGAGCTTCTGTATTCTAGACCTCGAGGCCCCTGGCTTGTAATATGAAGCTTGTACATTTTATTTGTGTCTAGAGGTGTGTTGTGATATCTTCTCGTGAGTCCTTGAGTTTGATCGTATGCATTTGCGTCTATGATTAGTATACGATTAAATCGAGGGCGTCACATGGGGAACCTCCTAAAACCCTCGATGTTAATTATGTGGAAGATCTTATGCACTGCTTTAATAATCCTGAGAAAACCCCATTCAATTATATAATGGGAGACATGTTGGATCAACGTGAATACTTTAAGGATTATCGCTTGACTCAAAAAGGGAAACTGTTATGGGATCAAATTCATATGTTGAAATGGTATGCTTTGAATCTATGCTTGAGATATGATATTACTTGTTGCTCTAGGATGAAGGCTAAACACCTTCCCTTTTCATTTAAATTTAATGATAACAAAACCTTGGGTTCTTATGCTAATGGTATATATGATTACTATGATGTGGAACAAATAGAAGAGTTTGTTGCTTTTAAGGGTGCTTATAAAATTGAAGCTTTGTTTGAAAAGTATGAAGATTATGATGATGTTGTTTACCGATATCAAAATTTGGCTATGCTTCATTACTGTTATGCCAATTATGAATATAATTCCCATATTGGTCGATTTATTGAGAAAGTCTCCACTATCCAAGAATAGACTAATATTTTGCAGGAATCTATGGAAGAAGAAATTGATGACACAGTGAGCTCATTGGATGAAAAAGATGACGAGGAGAGCGAAGAACAAAAGGAGGAAGAGAGTATTAGCTACGCGTGCCCACCTTCTAATGAGAGTAACTCTTCAACTCATAACTTGTTTAATTTCCTTCGTGCTCACCGAAGGATGAATGCTATGATAATTGCTATGATCCCTTGGATTCATTTGAAATATCCCTTTTTGATGAACTTGATGCTTGCTATGCGTGTGGCCATGATGCCAATATGAATGATAATTATGGAGATCAACTTGCCATAGTTCCTTATGTTAAGAATGAAATTGTTGCTATTGTACCCACACATGATAGTCATATTATCTTTTTGAATTCTCCAAACTACACTATATTGAAGAAGTTCGACGTTATTGAGAATTATATAGATGGGTTGCCTTTTACTATTACACATGATGATTTTGATAGATATAATATGATGTGCTTTCTGCTCCTACTTGCAATTATTATAAGAGAGGAACTACATATCCGCCTCTCCATGTTTCCAATAAGATAAAATTGCAATGAATTGTTTATACTATGCATTAGCCTTTACTTTGTGTGCATGAATTATTCTTTTATGACATGTCGATGCATAGGAAGAGAGTTAGACATTGTTGTTGTGTGATATATGTTACTTTGTGCTCACTACTAAATTACAAATCGTTTTTAATTAAAATTGGCTTTGATATACCTTGGGATCCGGGTGGATCAATTATTTGAGCACTTTATGCCTAGCTTAATGGCTTTAAAGAAAGCGCTGCCAGGGAGACAACCTGGAAGTTTTAGAGAGTCATTTATTATGTTGCATGCTTTTACATAGTTTAAAAACAAAAAAATAAAGATGGTAACCTAAAACTTTTCAAAAAGAAAAGTGAAAGTGAGGGAGACGAGCATTGTTAAAATGGGAGCATGCCTTGAAATTTGTTGATGCCCATGGAAACCTTGTGAATCTTATTTACATAAACTTTCCAACAAAAATAATTATCCCCTTGTATAAATCCATTGTATTATAAAAATAATGTGCCAAGATTTTCCTTTAGGATGATTAGATTGCTTGTTTGGTGTGAACTGCAAAAACAGAAACTTTGGTTGTAGTCCGTGAATTTACATTTTGTACTGGAATGTCAAAAGTTTCTGAAATTTCTACAAAGTACTTCTATGAATTTTTTTTATTTCTCCGTAATTTTTCAGAATTTTTAGAGTTACAGAAGTATGGTGAATGTACATATTACTACAGACTGTCCTGTTTTTGATTGATTCTGTTTTTGGTGCATTGTTTTGCTCGTTTTGATGAAACTACCGATTGTATCGGTGGTATAAGCCATGTAGAAGTTATATTACAGCAGATACAATGCAAAAACAAAATATGAATTGGTTGGCAAGAGTACTTAAAGTTGTAATTTTCTTTATTATTACTAACGGATCTCACGAGGGTTTTGTTAAGTTTTGTGTGATTGAAGTTTTCAAGTTTTGGGCGAGATCACGATGGATGAGGGAATAAAGACTGGAAAGAGATTAATCTTTGGGATGCGTGTGGCACCCCAAGGTTATATTCAAGGACTCCCAAGCAACTAGGCTTGGGGATACCCCGGAAGGCATCCCCTCTTTCTTCTGACAACCATCGGTAACTTTACTTGGAGCTATATTTTTATTCGTCACATGATATGCGTAAATCTTGGAGCATCGTGTTATTTTTCTTTTTATTTTATATAATGCACCATTCTAGTATGAGAAATTCCTCGGTTGATTTATTGAAGGCTCTTTGCACCTCACTTGTATCTTTTGAGTATGGCTTTATAGAATGTTTCATGTGCTTCACTTATATCATTTGAAGTTTGGATTGCATGTTTCTCTACACATAGAAAACCTCCATTTGTAATATGCTCTTTTGCTTTACTTATATTTGGTAGAACGTGGGCATATCTTTTGTAGAAATAATTAAGCTCTCATGCTTCACTTATATGTATTTAGAGAGTTAACAGGAGTTGGTCATTCACATGGTTAGTCATAAAATCCTACATAAAACTTGTAGATCGATCACTGAATATGATATGTTTGATTCCTTGCAATAGTTTTGTGATATAAATATGGTGATATTAGAGTCATGCTAGTGAGTAATTGTGGATTGGTAGAAATGGTTTTGTTAAAGTTTGTGATTCCCGTAGCATGCACGTATGGTGAACCGTTATGTGAAGAAGTCAGAGCATGATTTACTTATTGATTGTCATCCTTTGTGTGAAGGTCGGGATCACGCGATGGTTAATTCCTACCAACGCTTCCCCTAGGAGCATGCGTGTAGTACCTTGTTTCGATGACTAATAAATTTTTGCAATAAGTAAGTGAGTTCTTTATGACTAATGTTCACTCCATGGATTATACGCACTCTCACCCTTCCACATTTGCTAGCCTCTCTAGTACCGTGCAACTCTCGCCGATGCATTAAACCCACCTTCCTCAAATTAGCCATCATACCTACCTATTATGTCATTTCCATAGCCATTCCGAGATATATTGTCATGCAACTTCCACAGTTTCGTTTATTATGGCATGCACCATCATTGCATATTGCTTTGCATGATCGTAAGATAGCTAGCATGATGTTTTCATGTTTTTGATGTCATTGCTATGCTAGATCATTGCACATCCTTGTACACTGCCGGAGACATTCATATAGAGTCATCTTTTGTTCTAGTATCGAGTTCTAATTCTTGAGTTGTATGTAAATAGAAGTGTGATGATCATCATTATTAGAGCATTGTCCTATGTGAGGAAAGGATGATGGAAGCTATGATTCCCTCACAAGTTGGGATGAGTCTCCGGACTTTATAAAAAATAAAAGAGGCCAAAGAAGCGCAAATAAAAAAGAGGCCAAAGAAACCGACAAAAAAAGGAAAAAAACAAAAAACAAAAAATGAGAGAAAAGAGAGAAGGGGTGATGCTACTATTCCTTTTTCCACACTTGTGCTTCAAAGTAGCACCATGATCTTAATGATAGAGTGTCTCCTATATTGTCACTTTCATATACTAGTGGGAATTTTTCATTATAGAACTTGGCTTGTATATTCCAATGATGGGCTTCCTCAAATTGCCCTAGGTCTTCGTGAGCAAGCGAGTTCGATGCACACCCACTTAGTTTCTTTTTTATCTTTCATACACTTATAGCCCTAGTGCATCCGTTGCATGGCAAACCCTACTCACTCACATTGATATCTATTGATGGGCACCTCCATAGCCCGTTGATACGCCTAGTTGATGTGATACTATCTCCTTCTTTTTGTCTTCTCCACAACCTCCACCATATTCTATTCCACCTATAGTGTTATACCCATGGCTCACGCTCACGTATTGTGTGAAAGTTGAAAAGGTTTGAGAATACTAAAGTATGAAACAATTTCTTTGCTAAAACTGGGGTTGTGCATGATTTAATACTTTGTGTGATGAACATGGAGCATAGCCAGACTATATGATTTTGTAGGAATAAATTTCTTCTAGCCATGATATTTTGAGAGGACATGATTGCTTATTAGTATGCTTGAAGTATTATTGTCTTAATCTCAAATGATAGACTATCTCTTTGAATCACTCGGGTCTTAATATTCATGCCATGATTAAATTACAAAATCAAGATTATGCTAGGTAGCATTCCACATCAAAAATTAACTTTTTTATCATTTACCTACTCGAGGACGAGCAGGAATTAAGCTTGGGATGCTGATACGTCTCCGTCGTATCTATAATTTTTGATTCTTTCATGTCAATATTCTACAACTTTCATATACTTTTGGCAACTTTTTATACTATTTTTGGGACTAACATATTGACCCGCTGCTAGTTCCTTTTTGTTGCATGTTTTTTGTTTCGCCGAAAATCCATATCAAACGAAGTCCAAACAGGATACAAACTTATGGAGATTGTTTTTGGAATATTTTTGAATTTTGGGAAGTGGAGTCAACAGAATGCGGTCCGCGAGGGGGACACAAGCCATAGGGGTGCGGCCTGGGGGGTTGGGGGCGCCCAGGTGGCTTGTGGTCACCCCGTAAGGCGGTTGGTGCCCTTCTTTCACCGCAAGAAAGCTAATTTATGCATAAAATCGTGTTAAAATTTCAGCCAATCAGAGTTACGGATCTCTGGGAATATGAGAAGCGCTAAAACACCAGAATCTAGACGCAGAGGAACGCAGAAATAGAGAGAGAGAGGGAGAGAGAGAGAGAGAGAGAGAGAGAGAGAGGGGGGGAGAGAGAGATCCAATCTCGGAGTGGATCTCGCGCCTCCGCCAGCATGGAGGCTAAGTACCAGAGAGGGAACCCTCCTCCTGTCTAGGGGGAGGCCAAAAAAGAAGAAGAAGGAGGGGGGGCTCTCTCCCCCTCTCTCCCGGTGGCACCGCAATGCTGTCGGGGCCATCATCGTGACGGCGATCTACACCAACAACTCCGCCGCCATCATCACCAACTCTCTCCCCCTCTGTGCAGTAGTGTAACACCCCTTCTCCCTGCTGTAATCTCTACTTAAACGGGTAAACATGGTGCTCAATGCTATATATTATTTCCCAATGATGTATGGATATCCTATAATGTTTGAGTAGATCCGTTTTGTCCTATGGGTTGATTGATGATCATGATTGGTTTGAGTTGCATGTTTTATTATTGGTGTTGTCCTATGGTGCTCTCCATGTTGCGCAAGCGTGAGGGATCCCCATTGTAGGGTGTTCCAATGTGTTCATGATTTTCCTATGGTGGGTTGCTTGAGTGACAAAAGCATAAAACCGAGTCGGTGGGTTGTTGCATATGGGAGTAAAGAGGACTTGATACCTTATAATGTTATGGTTAGGTTTTACCTTAATGATGTTTAGTAGTTGTGGATGCTTGCTAGAGTTCCAATCATAAGTGCATATGATCCAAGTAGAGAAAGTATGTTAGCTTATGCATCTCCCTCATATAAAATTGCAATAATGATTATCGGTCTAATTATGGATTGCCTAGGGACAAATAACCTTCTTGTTACAAAAAGATCCCTACTAAGACTAACTTAGTTGTTTATTTATCTTAGCAGCCCCTAGTTTTTATTTACGTGTTCTTTATTTTCTTGCAAACCTATTGAAAGGATCGATATTGGGCTTTCATGTCCGCTCTGCTCAGCCTTGGATTGAGGGGGTAGGTATACTTGAGCTTAGGGATGCTGGTGAAAGCTTTGCTGCCGCTCGGATGGTTCCCCAAGATTTGGGAACGATACTTTTGTCAGATGCATGAGGCACAATGAGGGAGTAGGTTTTAGAGGGGTTCCTGGCTTCCGTCAGGGTTGTCTGATGTTTTCAAGCGTACCTTTGGATTTCCGCAATACTAATGATCTTCGGGGTGCGGTTAACACTTTTGGTGAATTTCACCGTTGGGTCAGTGATGATCCGTACCTAGTCCGCTCCATTGTTTTTTCATCTTTCCCAGATGATAATCTGGTTCCTCGCAATGTCACTTTTTCAGAGTATGCTGCTTGGGGTGGTGCAAGGGTTTCTTGGTCTGCACCTCTATTCATCTTGGGTGCAGGTTTTGCTGGACAAATGTCGAATGATGAGGATCCAATGCCCCTCAATGGAAACCCCCATCCGTTGCCAGGACAATTGGAGCAAAATAATCTGCTCTTTGCTCTTCCGCCATATCCACCTCTGGGTTGGAATGTTGTGCCGCCACAACCACCACCTCCAATGCGTGAGCCTCCGGCTCAACACGATGATGGCGGTTGGGGCTAGCAACCTGAAGCTCCTGTTGATGAACCTGCTACCCCGGAACAAGACTAGGAGTCCATGGTCATCGATCAGCCAACTTCTTCTGACTCTGTTCACGAGATTGTGGTGGTTGATCCTCAGCCGGATGATGTTGAAGCTGTTGCAGAGGATGTTGCTGTAGGTGAGGAGGCACTGACGATGATGATGTGGATGCTCCTGTCCCTCCTAATGGGGACAATGTTGCTGAGGATGAAGTTGCTAAGGATATGGCCCCTGAGGAGGAAGCTGTTGAAGATTTCAATCCCCTGCCGATTGTTCCTTACCAGCAGCCCCTGTTACAACCTAATCAGCTAATGATTGGAGTGGTTCGGGTTGCCTATGGACCTCCGCTCCCGCTGGTTGTATCTTGGACACGGTCCTTTGAAGCGCTAATGGGGGTTTTCACCTCCAAGGATGTTCCTCATCACCTCACGATGCCTAAGGCCATCCAATTGTGCTTCCCAAGTGCTCCCGGTCATTCGCTTTTGATGAAGACAACGTTGAACCTCGCATCATCTACCAAGACAGCACTCCTGCACCTGCTTCCGAGGTAATTGCTTCATCTGACAGCATCTCTGCACCATCAGGGGACTTGTTCTCCTTTGAGACTCCGGCTGCCCCGAAGAGGGGGCCTCGCAAGAAGGCCACGCCCATTGTGGACTCCTCGGTACGCCGCTGTACCAGGGGATCGATCAAGAGGGATGGTTTAAATCCGGTGCTGCAGGAACTCCCGATGCATGTGCCCAAGAAGAGGAAGCCAAGAGCAAAACCCCTGGACGTCCCGGAGGTTCAGGCAGCACCATCTTCGTCTCAGGAGGAGTCTGTCCCACCTGCGACTCCTGTGTGAGTGATTCAGATGGTGGGCCACAGCCTTGGCATTGCACCTGAGAAGCTGTCAGAGGATCGACTTATGGAAGATCCTGATGTCTCCAAGCCTTCACCTGCTGATGATTAAACCACTATCTATATATCTGTGTTCTTATTGCCGTTCGGTTTGTTTTGCTACTTCTGGCTGTGTATTACAGCTGTCAGAACTTTGGATGCATGGGTTATTATGTAACTCCGCTTTCACTTCTTTACATCCTTGCTATGGATAGTCGATCTACGAGAAGCTGGCGTGTTCTTTGCTGGAATGTGCGTGGTTTAAATTCTGATTCACGGCAAAGAGCGGTTAGAAACAAAATTGATGAAAGCTTGGCTACGGTTGTTTGCCTTCAGGAAACTAAAATGCAACATATTGATTTTCAGATTGGTAGAAGGTTTTGCCCCAAAAGATTTGATCAATTTGCTTATATCCCTTCGCGTGGCGCCTCTGGTGGATTGATCACCCTATGGAACTCCTCAGTTTTAACTGGCACTCTGGTTGAAATGCAGACTTTTGGTTTAATTGTGTCATTCACCTCCAATCACACCTCTGAGGCTTGGACTCTTGTTAATGTATATGGCCCTTATCAGGGAGAGGCTAGAGACCAATTTGTCAGCTGGCTATACCATCTTAACATTCCTGCAAATGATGATTGGATGCTGCTTGGAGATTTCAATTTTATTCGCTCCCCTTCCAATAGAAATTTCCCTGGTGCTGATGTGGATGACATGTTCATTTTTAATGAGATCATCGGTCACCTGGGTCTTTTGGAATTTCCTTTCAAAGGTAGTCCTTTCACTTGGTCCAACATGCAAGACTCACCCCTTCTGGAGCAACTAGATTGGTTCTTCACTTCTGCTAATTGGATATCATCCTATCCCCTGACTCAAGTTCTGCCTTTAGCCAAGTCTGCATCTGATCATGTTCCCTCTGTGGTGACAGTAAACACCTCCATCCCTAAATGTAACCTTTTTCGGTTTGAAAATTATTGGGTGGAGATGGATGGTTTTCTGGAATGTGTGCAGCAGTCTTGGAAGACCCCTTCCAGGAAAGGTCACATCTCTGCCATTATCATGGATAAGTTTAAGCATCTAAGGCAGGCCCTGAAGAGATGGCAGACTAGTCTTTCAAATCTCAAAACACTCATTGATAAGTGTAATCAAGTGGTACTGTGTCTGGATGATCTAGAGGAGCTCAGACCCCTTTTCAGACCTGAAGCTAATTTAAGGATGATTGTCAAACTTCATTTAGATCACCTGCTGCATCTGAAGTTTCTATATTGGAAAAAGAGGGCTACCATGAGATTCATTAAGGTGGGGGAGGAAAATACTAAATTTTTCCATGCCATGGCTACTGAAAGATACATAAGAAACTCCATCTCATCTCTTAAGTTGGCAAATGGATCTGTTATCACTGATCATGAGCAGATTGCACGATGTTTTTGGTCTTCCTTCAAAAACAGGATGGGTTCTTCTCAGGGAATCAACTTGGCATTTAATCTACAATCTCTCATTCACGGAGTGGAAGGGCTTGATGTTTTGACACTACCTTTCAAAAAATAGGAAATGGATAGGACTGTCAAAGAAATGCCCATTGATAAGGCACCTGGTCCAGATGGTTTCAATGGTCTTTTCTTCAAGAAATGCTAGCATATCATTTGTTCTGATTTCTACCAGCTTGCAGCTGACTTTCATGCAGGGATAGCTAAGTTGGAAAATATGAACTCCTCTTATATCACTTTGGTGCCCGAAAAGAGATCTCCTGAACAAGTTGGTGATTTCAGACCTATCTCACTTACTGGTACTGGATGGACACTGGAATATTTACATCAATGTCATCATTCCAAACAACCAATTGTCATCCTCAAGCTTGATTTTGAAAAGGCTTTTTGACTCTGTGGAACATGAATTCATCTTTCAGATTCTCAAGCACAAAGGGTTCAATGCTAAGTGGATTTTATGGGTGCAGTAGTTGCTCAGTTCTCGCTCCTCCTCTATTCTTCTCAATGGAGTTCCTGGTAAAAAATTATGTGCAAAAAAGGGGTCAGGCAGGGGATCCCATGTCCCCTATCCTTTTTGCCATTGCTGCTGATTTTCTTCAAACATTGGTCAATCAATTGTTGCGGGATGGCCTCATCCAGCTGCCAATACCCTGTCATGACAAAGACTTTCCAATTGTCCAATATGCACATGACACACTTATCATTTTGCCTGTTGTGGAGTCTCAGCTGCTAGAATTCAAAACGATGCTCCTGCTTTTCTCGCAATCCACAGGTCTCCAAGTAAACTATCACAAGTCTGCTCTGTTGCCTATCAATATTAATCAGGGAGAACTTCAGACACTTGCTGCCTCTATTGGTTGTAAGGTTGGATCACAACCTTCACCTATCTTGGTTTGCCTATTGGGACAACCAGACCAAGGATTATTGACCTAATGCCCTTGGTAGACAGTATGGAAAGGATACTTTCTGCTACCTCCTCCTTCCTTGCTCACGGGGCGCTTGCAATACCTCAATTCTGCCTTGTCCTTTGTTCCCATCTTTTTCCTCTGCAGCTTGGATATACCACCAGGGATTCTTAAACAGTTGGAAAGGATATAAAGACAATGTTCGTGGAGAAAAAATGGACAAGACATGCCCCTTCCCTTGCTACTTGGGATTTAGTATGCACACCAAAAATGAAGGGGGCTTGGGCATTATGAATCTGTCTGTTTAAAATGAGGCCATGTTGCTTAAACATGTGGATAAGTTCTTAAACAAGGTTGATATACCCTAGGTGCATTTAATCTGGAACACCTATTACCATACTACAGTTCCTCAGGGTACCTCCCTCTGTGGCTCTTTTTGGTGGAAAGATATCTGCAAGAAAATGGATAATTACAGAGTTGTCACATATGTCCAGCCCAACAGGGGAGACACTTTTCTTTTTGGTCAGATTCCTGGGAAGTAGGAGATTCTACAATGCCTCTAGCTCTTCATTTCCAAAGATTTTTCTCCTTTGTTATTGACACTTTCTGCACTACTGAAGAAGTGTTCCAGGCTCATCAGGCTGACACTTTGATCAACATGTTTCACCTGCCTCTATCTGACACGGCCCATCAAGAGTTGGAATCAATCACATCTTTGCTTCAGAATCTTGATAATGATCCATCCTGCAACGATATTTGGCTGTGGAGTAGTGATTGTAAAACTTATACTGCTAAGAAATACTACATCCATGTGCATCTACCCATTATTCCCAACCCATTGCTTGGTTAGATATGGAAAAGTTGTTGCACTATGAAAATCAAGATGTTTGCGTGGATGCTCATCATGGACAGACTTAACACGCAGGATATGCTGGAAAGAAGGCACTGGAAGGTGTCTGAGTCAAATCTTTGTGTTCTTTGTCATGCTAGGGTCAAAGAGGATAGAGATCATCTCTTTTTTAACTGCCTCTTCAGCAGCAGGGTATGGAACTACCTTCAGATCTCCTGGCAGGGTACTTCCATGTGGACCACTTCTTTGTCAGCCAGAAAGGATTTTCACCATCCTTTTTTCTCTGAAGTAGTGTTCACTGTCTGCTGGAGTATTTGGACAGTCCGAAATGCCAGGATTTTCAACAATGAGTGTCCTAGATTCAGCAAATGGAAGTCTGGTTTTACTCATGACATATCCCTTTTAGCTCACATGATTAAGGCTAGATTTAGGGATGATCTACTTAAGTGGATATCTTTTTTACCTCCTTGAGGTTTGTATCTCTCCACCCCCTCCCCATTTTTATATCCTAACCCTCTCATGTACATATAATCTCTTAATGGAATAAAAGAAAAGTTGTGGGGTGTTTCCCTACAATAGCTTGTCAAAAAAAAGGATCGATATGGTTGACTAGAGGGGGTGAATAGGCAACTACCAATTTTTAGCTTATCTTAACAAATTAGCGTTAGCAACAAAAGGTTCTCTATATGAACGACTAGGTGAGCAACCTGTATGATGCTAACTACAAGGATAATAACTGCAATCAAAGAATACATCACAACAACAACAAGTACAAAGTAAAGGTAAGACATAACCGCAAGTGGATCCGGTGGAGACGAGGATGCGTTACCGAAGTTCCTTCCCTTTGACAGGAAGTACATCTCCGTTGGAGCAGTGTGGAGGCACAATGCTCCCCAAGAAGCCACTAGGGCCATCGTATTCTCCTCACGCCCTCACACAATACGAGGTGTCGTGATTCCACTATTGGTGCCCTTGAAGGTGGTGACCGGACCTTTACAAACAAGGTTGGGGCTATCTCCACACAAATCTTGGAGGCTTCCAACAAGACCCTACTACTACAGGGGGAAAGTATGAAAAAAAGTCCGTCGGAGCGGTAGTAAAAAATTACTACCGCACTAAGGGCGGTAGTACCGCTCATGGAGCGGTAGTAAAAATTACTGCGCTCTTAGAGAGGTAGTACCGCTCATGGAGCGGTAGTAAAAATTACTACCGCTCTAAGAGCGGTATTACCGCTATGCCAGCGGTACTACTGCTGGCCCTTCTGCATACACAATAAAGATGAGTATGGAGCTCCATTGCAGCTAAATAAAAGGTGGTGCACTAAGTGTGTATGTGATGACTCCACCCAAACCTTTCCGATGCGGACCCCCTCTTAATAGTACGGCTTTCCTACGACTCAAATCCAGCAAAGAGAAACATAAAAAGAAACCGTCTTTGAGAGATTTTGAGGGGCATCGAATCGTCTTGTGCCTAGATATGAATTATCTGAAATGCTCAATGCACACGATTAGTCCGCACAGGCATTGTCATCAATCACTAAAACCACTTAGGGAGAAATATGCCCTAACAATCTCCCCTTTTTTGGTGGACTGATGACAATTCAGAATTTGCACATAAAGGATATAGAGAAAGCATATGCAAAACCCAAAATCTACAAACTAGAGACAAGCTCCCCCTGGATGTGTGCATACCAACACACAACCAAGCAAAAAAGCACTCCCCTAGATATTATAGACTAAGCAATCCTTGCTACATAAAAGAGTAGATATTTATATATGGAAGCAAGGCATAGTATGTGAGCATAAAAATAATGGCACAAGATAATAAGACGCACAAGCTATTAATAAAATAGATAATAATGAGAAAAAGGATAGGGAAGATATAGCATATGTCTCACACCATATGATAAATCCTGACGTATCATAGTTTCATCCATAAAGCAAAGACTACCAGCGAAAGCAACTAAAGTTCAACAAACCAAACAACCACGAAAATGAGAAAACGAGCAAATCCTACACTCTCTCCCCATTTGGCATCGCGACACCAAAAAGGCAGGGAGGACACCTACGACATAGGTGGTAGCTCGAAGTGGAGAGAATATAGCCACCAGTCTTCGGTCTCCTCCTGAACATACTCCTCATCTGAGTAATCGTCGGTCTCCTCCTCAGAGCCCTGGTCACACGCAGCCCACTGCAGCTTGTTCTTCTACACCCACTCAGCCTCCGGGGTGATCTCTCGCTCAGATCCACTAGAGATATGCATGTCAAGCTTCCTCATGATCATTTTGTCACGCTGACGACTCTACTTTTGAGCGACATGGGTCATGTACTATCCCTTGGCCTGCATGCAGAACAAGGTCTACATTCTATTGGTGAGATTTTTGGTCCATGACGGCTCGGCAGAGGAAGGCATACGTGACTCTGGAACCGCCTCATCCTCAGCAGTAGCCACATCCTCATCAGACACCCTAGGGGCAGCAGGTGTAGTTGAGGTGTTTACCCATTTGTCCTTCTGGCGCAGTTTGATGGGCTCATGTCGAATCCAACTAGGAGCAAGAAACTCAACAGCTGGAAATGCGTTGGCCCAAGTCATCTTGATGAAGTAAAATAGATACGGACCGTACATTGGGACCTTACGGTGGAAGACAGCGGACTACAGCTCGTTCCACATAACATGAGAGACATCCAGTGGTCCAGAGGGGCGAGTCCACCCCTTCTCACACATGATAAGCATATCTACCAGGTATGAGTGGACCTGGTCCTTGTTGCCAACTCTAGGAAACAGGGTGTTGCGAAGAATGCAGTGCATCACATCCAGAAAAGGGTTCATAACATAGGAGACCTCGCCAGATGGGGTTTCCTTCACAATATAGAATGGGAGAAACTTCTCCTTGGCAATAGAGTAGGGTTGGCATGTGGAAGCAAGACAACTAGGTGGTGACGCCCCTCATCCTGGACATGCAGAAGATCCATGAAGTCCTTCCAGTTATCAGACATCACTTCCCCATTTGTCAGCCAGGTGATGGTGCGATCATCATCTGTGTGAAAGTGAACAGTAGCGAAGAAGTGTGCCACTAACTCGTAATCAAAATCTTGCTGAAAAGTGATGAGCTCCTCAATCTGCAGTTGTTCCACTATTGACAGAGCCTCACCAAAGTATGCAATGTATTTCTTCAGATGGTTGATATCAATCCACTACACAGGAACATACATATTCTTCTTCGTTTTGATGACGTCTTCAAAGATAAGAAACTGATCTTTATTCCAGAACATTGCACCTCGAGGGAACTGCTATCTATTGTTGTTGTAGGGGTTTACCTTTCGATACACCTGAAACTCCGCAAGTGTCATGGTATTCCAGTCAACAGTGTTCCTGGGCTTCTGGGCAGTCTTCTTGAAATTGCGCTTGGGTGCTTTAGAACCTTCGGGGACATCTGATGAGCGGGGACGCTTCGACCTGGCATCCCGAGGTGGGTTAGAGCGCCTGGAACCACCACCTATGATACGCAAAAAGCAAACACAACACAAAGGACACAAGACGTTAAGGAAAAGATCAAGAATCAATAGAAAAATCTCAAAAAGGAGAGGGTACAATGTGTGTGCTAAAGGAAGGGCGGTAGAACCGCCGTTGGAGCGGTAGTAAAATTTTACTACCGCTCCGGCAGCGGTAGTAACGCTCTGGGAGCCGTAGTATCGTTGCTCGAGCGGTAGTAAAAATTTACTACCACCCTGGCAGCGCTAGTACCGAACGGGAGGCAAAGTGCCAGATCTGGCGGTTTCATGAAACCAAAAATCCCCAATCCTTTGAAACAAAACCTCAAATCTGGAACTACTGGGCACCCCTACACACAAAAGACCCTACTACATGAAGGATATACTACCCAAGAACTCCCCAGTCCCTCTAAGAAGAGGATAGGGTGCCATGAAGAAAAGAACATATACATGCCCCTAACTCCAGATTCAACAGAAACTCGGCAAAACACGAAGGGAAAGAGGGGAAGTACCGAGGTCCATGGCAAGTGGGAGAGGATCCCACCAATCGGAATCGGAGAAGGGTGGCCGGAGATGGAGATCTGGCGACTCCCTTGGGCAGCAACTTGAGAGAGGAGAGAGAGAAAATAAGAAGAACTCGAGATGAATGGGTAAAGGGGGAAATTGTCTCCCTTTCCCTTTAAATAACCCTCGAGGTTGTGGCGGCGCGGTAGTACCGTTGTCATCGCAGTAGTACCGCTTGGCCAGTGGTAGTACCGCTCGCCCAGCGGTAGTAAAAATTTACTACTGTGCTGGGGGCGGTAGTACCGCTCGGCCAGCGGTAGAAAAAATTTACTACCGTGATGGGGGCGGTAGTACCATGTTCCTTTCGACAAACTGCATGCAAAAATAGCTCTACTCCCCTCAACGATAAAAAGGACTTGAACAATGCCAGTGATCAAGAAAAGAGAACATAAAAACCCAACAAGGATAAGAAGCAACACCGAATCTCCCGATGGAGAGAGCGCGGTGGCCGAAGCCACCAATGTTTGAGACAAATGGTATGACACTGCAAAGAATTATCCTTGAGTTCATGACCACAACATGTCTTTGAAGCACAAGTGCCATCAACAATGGCTAATGTGAAAGATTTGATCAATTTATGCATAATAGGGGGAGGAGAAGTTCATTGAAAGAACAACACTCCCCCTATGTCCATGCCTACATCTAGAGCCAAATATAATGATGAGTGAGGTGGGGTGTGTCTGGTTTCAATCTACATTACTTGAATCAATGATATTTAGCTCATGCCTTAACTCACGAAACCTTGCTTCATCTAGAGGTTTTGTGAAAATATCTGCAGGTTGCTCTTGAGTGTTGATGAACAGGACCTCAATATCTCCTTGCTTGATATGATCTCGAATGAAATGATGATGTATATCGATATGCTTCGTCTTGCTATGTTGCACCGGATTAAGGGATATCTTCATAGCACTCTCATTGTCATACACAAGAGGCACTTTGTCACAAGTGACATCGTAATCCTTTAAAGTTTGCCTCATCCATAATATTTCAACACAACAACTTGCAGTAGCTACATACTCAGCTTTGGTGGAAGAAAGTGACACACAGTTTTGCTTCTTCGAACACCAACTTACCAAGGAACGACCAAGGTATTGGCAAAACTGTGTGTAACTTTCTTCCACCGAAGCTGAGTATGTAGCTGCTGCAAGTTGTTTGATGACTGCCTTCTCTTGGGCTGGAGACTTGGTAAGTTGGTCTTCGAAGCACAATGTCAAGTACACTCAAGTACATTCGAACAACTTGATTGGCTCTACGTCCCCGAGCTCGAACCTCTTGGCATTGTCTTGAGTGTACTTACCTTGTTTGATGAATGTTCCTTCTCTTCCTTGTTTGATTTCAACCCCGAGGAAGAACTTCAACTCTCCCATCATCGGCATCTCAAACTTCTCGGTCATTAGTGCAGCAAATTCTTCATTGAAAGATTTGTTAGTAGAACCAAAAATAATATCATCAACATATAGTTGGCATATGAACAACTCCCCTTTCACCTTCTTGGTAAAAAGAGTGGGGTCAATTTTCCCAATCTCAAACCCACGATCTTGCAACAACTCAGTAAGGTACTTATACCATGCATGTGGGGCTTGTTTAATACCATAGAGTGCCTTCCTGAGTTTGTATACATGAGTGGGGAACTTGGGATCCTCGAATCCCAGGGGTTGTTTGACATATACCAACTCATTTAAAGGGCCATTAAGAAAAGCACTCTTCACATCCATTTGTTTCAATTTAAAGTCATGATGAGAAGCAAAAGCAAGTAACATGCGAATAGATTCAAGACGAGCGACAGGAACAAAGGTTTCACCGTAGTCGATACCCTCGACTTGGGAGTAGCCTTGCGCCACTAGTCTTGCCTTGTTTCGGACAACCACACCATTTGCATCCTGCTTGTTCTTGAAGATCCATTTGGTTCTAATGACATTATGTTCCTCCGTTGGTCTTGGCACTAATTCCCAAACTCGATTGCGCTTGAAGTTATTAAGTTCATCATGCATAGATTCAAGCCAGTCCTCATCATCAAGCGCATCATCTACCTTTCGGGGTTCAACACACGAAACAAACGCTTGATGCATACAAAAGTTTGATAATTGGTGACGAGTGGTTACCCATTTATTGAAGCTACCAAGCACATTCTTGAAGATGTGTTGTCTAACGCGGAGTTTTTTGGCTATCTTGGCAGCACGGCGCTTCATAATTTCCCTACTTGATATTGTAGGGGTTTTTGCTTGAACACTTTGAGAACCGTCTTGAGCTTGCACACTAGATTTCCCTTGAACTTGTGGTAGCACTTGATCTTGACGTTGGACTATATCTTGAGCAGGCTCGGAATCTGAAGCATGATCTTGGACATCATTTGGTGTGACACCATCTTCAGGAGGTTGATCTTATCCTTGATTAGGTTCGTCGGGTTGAGGGCCTTCACTTTGTTCTTCGAAAGCGTGTGGGTCTAGTGAGGGTGATGGCTCCACTTGAGTAGAGCATTGTTGTAACGCCCAAGGTGCGATCCTATCCTCAATTTGGCACAAGGCCTCGTCAGGGATAGAAGCACATCTCGTCATTTCGCAAGAATGGATATCGTTACAAGTACATGTACTGAAAAGAAGAGATATAAAGAATTGGCTTACACTCGCCACAAGCTACATCAGAGTCACATCAGTACAATACATAATCATCATGAAGAAGAGCAGGGTCCGACTACGGACGAAAACAAACGAGAAAAGAAGAACGATGTCCATCCTTGCTATCCCAGGCTGCCGGCCTGGAACCCATCCTAGATCGATGAAGAAGAAGAAGAAGAAACAACTCCAAATGAACAATCAACGCGCTCGCGTCAGGTAACCTTTACTTGTACCTGCAACTGGTGTTGTAGTAATCTGTGAGCCACAGGGGACTCAGCAATCTCATTTCCAAAGATATCAAAACTAGCAAAGCTTAATGGGTGAGGTATGGTTAAGTGGTGAGGTTGCAGCAGCGGCTAAGCATATATGAGGTGGCTAACTTACGAGTACAAGAATAAGAGGGGGGGTGATCTACGCATAACGGACGTGAACTAGTGATGATCAAATGAATGATCCTGAACACCTACTTACGTCAAACATAACCCCACCATGTCCTCGATCGGAGAAGGAACTCACGAAAGAGACAGTCACGGTTACGCACTCAGTTGGCATATTTTAATTAAGTTAACTTCAAGTTATCTAGAACCAGTGTTAACCAAAGTTTCCACGTTGCCACATAACCGCGGGCACGTCTTTCTGAAAGATTTAGCCCTGCAGGGGTGCTCCAACTAATCCATCACAAATTACCACAAGCCGCATAGATATCCTCGATCACGAAGCTCGCGATCTCGTCGGACTCCTTAGTGGAAAACCTCAACTCTGAGATTACCCAAAGTATCACCGGAATCCCGATGCACAAGACATTCGTCAAAGGTAAAAGTAATCCAGCAAGGCCGCCCGACGTGTCGACGATCCTGATAGGAGCCGCGTATCTCGTTCTCAGGACACGACTGGATGGAACTAGCTACGAGTGCCAAACCTCGAGTTTCCTCGCGGTGGCCCCGCAGGCAGACCATTTGGGACCAACACCATCAGCACTGGCCCCCCTGTGTATGTAAAAATTACTCCTCGGGTTGATGACGCCCTATGCATTCCAGTATTAACAGAATTATTATGTTGGGCAAATGTAGAACAAATGTTGGGCCTTACCAGACCAGCTTTAATCTAAAACGAATTATCAAGGGGATCCCCATAACAACCCCGGTCGTGTTAGGAGCGCTCAATTATGGAACACAACACCGGTAGCCGAAACTAAGGGGGCAAAGGTGGAAGAAAACACCAGGCTAGAAAGGTCGAGCCTTCCACCTTTTACCAAGTATATAGGTGCATTAAATTAAATAGCATTTAATAGGGTGATATAACAAGGAACCCTTGTTTTCACATGGAAGCAACTGCACCTGCAACTAGCAACGCTAACACATGGTTAAGCAAGCAGTAACATAGCCAATCAGTGGTTTGCTAGGTTGTGAACAGGTTGAAGGTTTTCATGGCAATGTTGAGAGGCTGATATTTAACAGGTGGTAGGCAACGAGACATAATCGATAGAATCGATAAAACTAGCAAGGCAATGATAGTAATGATATCTGGGAAATGGTCATCTTGCCTGAGATCCCACTTGGAAGAAGAATGACTCCGTGAAGCAGATGAACCAACATAGTCAAACGGGTCCTCACAGTCCGACACGCTTGCGGAACTCTATCGAGACGAAGGAAACTAGAAACAAGAATCAACACACGATATTCACCACACGATGCACAACACAAATGATGCATGAACAGCTGAAATGCAAGACATGGCATGCCAATTCACAACAACCAAATACTACACATTAAGTGAAGTTCAATATGCAACGAGTTGCATATTGACGAAACTCCACGTTTAATTATTTAGTTCTATCCCGTTTAGATACATGGCAATATTAAATGTGGTTAAACATGGCAAGAGGTGAAGGGTAATTAATCTACCTATCTAGGCATTTTAAATGAGGTCGGAAATGACATATAGCACCTCTGAAACGACCTCACATGTTAATTTACAATTCTGTCCAGATCTGAACTAACACGTTTAAATGTTTGTTAACCAGAAAAAAAAATTGGTTAACGTGATTCTTCGCGTCGTTACAAGCAATTTACACATAGAGAACATCTCCAACGGAGCTACGGATCAAAAGATACGGACACCGCAAGATATGATGGCATGAATGCAAAATGTGTGCAACGATGGTGACGAGCACTTGAAAACATACAACCAGCAAGATAATATGAAACTACACGAGATTCTAAGCAAGTTTCATGTAGGGCACGATCAAAACGGAGCTACGGTTCAACAATTACGGGCTAAACAAGAAATCACTACAAACTGCCAAAATCAGCCACATAGCATTTTCTACACCCCACAACTACGAGCTACACAATTCCAATTTACTCAACCAAGGCATGAGACGGTAGAGGGCAAGATGTACTACCACATGCAACTAATAACATCTAGCAAGGAAGCATGGATCACTAGGAAAAGAAGTCACAAAATGGCTTCTCACACAGAGTTTCAGACTTAGTGAAAATAACAGTTTATGAAACTCCAGATTTCGATTTGAAGGCATATTGACAGCAGAAAAACCATCAGCTACAGGACTCCAAATGGCATGAAAATTGACATCATGCTAGAGAATCCTAAAGTCTACAACTAACTCCATTGCATCAACCTTAAAAGAGCTACAGATCACCAGATAAACTCATGACAAGACAACAACAAAATATAACAGATTCACACTTAGAAATATTTCAGCATCTCCAAAACAACACTATTTCCTAGCAAGTAAAGAACAAACTAACCACACCTAAAGATGGATTTCTATTGCAACCAACATTACCAGGGGCTAGACTAAACATCCAAGAGCAACTCTCTAGTTGATAACTTAATCATATCGCGCACGGAATAAATCCCACAAAATAAACAAAAGGGCAACATGGCATAATATCACGCGAACTAACTTTCTCAAAAGCTAAAACTAAATGCACAGATAAATCCTATGGATTTTTCTACCCCGAAAATATATAAAACATGTGGGGTTGCAACACAAAAATATTGCCATACGTAAATGCGGGAATATGCCCTAAACACGGTATAATAAACTAGCGATGGAATCCTACATGCAAAAATACCAATGAATACTCTAAAATACATGGCAAAAGGGTTCCTAAAGCATGAACATTTTATCTACAGAGTTCGAGCAACCCGGACACGCACGAAAATTATATACGGGCAATTAACCTATTGAGACAACACGCAAAACTAGGCACTCGGAGGGTCAAACTACTTCAAACATGCATGCAAGTTACAAATTCGTAATCTACATGAAAATCTACACAAGATCCATATATAACTCGCCTCGATCCGACTTACAGTTAAGAATCTACGAGCGTTTAAATATTCATCAAATTTTCTGGAATTTAATAATTCTGAAAAATCCCTAAAAAGAAAATAAACTACCGGGCCTAACTGCAGCTAGTGGGACAACAAGGGTGAGCTCAAAACACTAAGAAGCGCACGTGGCGTTGGATAGAGGCGGGGCTCACTTGGGGCCATGGGCCAGGTCGGTGGAGAAGCTGTTGGGCCCCGAGGCCTGGCAGGCCGAGGCAACCAGAGGCGAGGGCGCGCTGGCCTGGGCCGGTTTCCTGGGCCTCGGCTCGGGTAGTGGGCCTCGGGCGGTCAACGCAGGGGCGAAACCTCGTCCTCTCGATCGATCGAGGCGAGGGCACGGCGCCGGCGAGCTCCAGGGCGACGGAGCCGACAGGATCCGCCAACGGGGCTGCGGCCGCAGGCGGCGCGACGGGAGGCACGTGATCTGGCGCGGGGCGGGGAACCGGGCGACGGGAGGCGCACCATGGCGGGGTTGCCTGCTCCGGCGAGCTGCTGCCGGCGGCGGCGCACGACGGCCGGCGAGGACGAACCTCCAGCGAGGCGGCGGCGACCTGCATCCGGCGCGGGCGGCGACCGGGGCCGCATGAGGAGGCTGCGATGGGAGACGCGGGGCGGCTCGTGAGCTGCGGCTTGATACGTCTCAAATGTATCTATAATTTTTCATGGTTTCATGTTGTTATCTTGTCATCTTTGGATGTTTTATGTACCTTTTATATCTTTTTTGGGACTAACTTATTAATTCAGTGCCAAGTGCGAGTTCCTGTTTTTTCTGTGTTTTTGGCTCTTTTCAGATCTGATTTTGGAACGGAGTCCAAACGGAATAAAATCCCCGAACTGATTTTTTTCCCAAACGGAAGAAGATCAGGGAGCTTGAGGGCCAAGACAGGAGGGCTACACGGGGCCCACAAGCCCCCTATCCACCAACAGGGGGCGGCGATGGACAGGCTTGTGGCCTCCCTGGCTCCCCCCTGACCTAGATCCTTCGCCTATATATTCCCTAAAATACAGAAAAAAATCAAGGGATCCAGGAAAATACTTTTCCGCCGCCGCAAGCTTCCGTTTCCGCGAGATCTCATCTGGAGACCCTTCCTGGTGCCCTGCCGGAGGGGACTTTGGAGTTGGAGGGCTTCTACATCAACATCATCGCCCCTCCAATGACTCTTGAGTAGTTCACTTCAGACCTACGGGTCCGTAGTTAGTAGCTAGATGGCTTCTTCTCTCTCTTGGATCTTCAATACAAAGTCCTCCATGATCTTCATGGAAATCTATCCGATGTAATCTTATTAAGCGGTGTGTTTGTCGAGATCCGATGAATTTTGGATTTGTGATCAGATTATCTATGATATATATTTGAGTCTTTGCTGATTTCTTATATGCATGATTTGATATCCTTGTAAGTCTCTCCGAGTCTTGGGTTTTGTTTGGCCAACTACATCTATGATTCTTGCAATGGGAGAAGTGCTTGGTTTTGGGTTCTTACCATGTGGTGACCTTTCCGAGTGATAGTAGGGGGTAGCAAGGCACACATCGTGTAGTTGCCATCAAGGGTAACAAGGTGGGCTATGTCGTAGATATGAGATTGTCCATCTACATCATGTCATCTTGCTTAAGGCGTTACTCTGTTCTTTTGGACTTAATACACTAGATGCATGCTGGATAGCGGTCGACGTGTGGAGTAATAGTAGTAGATGCCGAAAGTATCGGTCTACTTGTTTTGGACGTGATGCCTATAGATATAATCATTGCCATAGATGACGTCACGACTTTGCACGGTTCTATCAATTGCTCAACAGTAATTTGTTCACCCACCGTCTACTTGCTTTCATGTGAGAAGCCACTAGTAAACACTACGGCCCCCGGGTCTATTCACACCTATCATTTCCACTTTCACTTTTACTTTGCTTTGTTACTTTGTTGCTTTCAGTTCTCACTTGGCAATCAATCTATAAGGGATTGACAACCCCTTCATAGCGTTGGGAGCAATCTTTTTGTGTTTGTGCAGGCACTTGAGATACTCCTTCACTGGATCGATACCTTGGTTCTCAAACTGAGGGAAATACTTACCACCGCTGCGCTACATCACCCTTTTCGCTTTGAGGGAACACCAACGCAAGGCTCCAAGGCCACGGGGGAAATCCTTCGCATATTTTCCTAGGAAGGCCCTTAAGGCGTAGCCGTAGCAGAAGGATTCCTGGTGCCGTCAACACACCTATTTCTGGCGTTGTTGGAAGGTCTTTTGTTGCACTAGTAGAAGTATTTCTGGCGCCGTTGCGGGGAAGGAGAGATCTATCCAAGTAGGTCTCACAAACTCATCTCTTGCATTTACTTTTTTGCCAGTTGCCTCTCGTTTTCCTCTCCCCCACTTCACATTTGCCGTTTTCATTTGCCTTTCTCCTTTGCCATTCTCTTTTGCCCGTTTCACTCACCTACTTCCTGCTCGTTTGTGTGTGGGATAGTCCATCAAAGGCTAGACCCACCACTCCAAACGATACCCCTGAGAATGAAGTTCTCAATTTCAGGCAGAATGAGGAAGAAAATTTAAAGGACGCTTGGTACAGGATTTGCAATGCTCAAAGTAGATCTACTTGTAAGCAATCCATTACCGTCCTTCTTCGTAGTTTCTATGTTGGAATTCCTCCTTGGAATAGGTATATCCTTGATACCATTGTAGGCGGGAATTTTTTGGGGAGCCATACTATTGACTCCTATGGAGCTATCATGAATTTGGAAGGCTCACCCCCGCTCATGGTTAATGGAACTACCTTAACCTTGGAACACGTGATGCAAAGGCTTGACGCTATTGAAAACAAAATTGCCACAGTTGAACTTATTGAGGGTTTGGATAGAAAGATCCACAATCAAATTACTCAGTACGGATCCAAAGTGGGAAATTTTTTGAAAATTAAAGGGAGAAGGAACTTGTAGTTAATGACTCCCTCTAGAATTGGCAAATTAGAAGATGTTATAACCAACTTGGGTTCCGCTTTTGCCGCTGTGCAAAATACTCCAAATCTCACTCTCAAAAAGACCGTCAAGTCTGTTTTGTTCCTAAAGCTAGTGGTGCTTCATCCAATAAATATGAAGATCTTAAGATGATAAATGATCACACTACTTATGGTTTGAGCACCAAATATGACTATACGTGATTCCGTCACCTTTTGCCTAGCTAAGGGCGTTAAACAAAAGCGCTTGTTGGGAGGCAACCCAATGAATCTATCATTTTTCTTTATGTTTTGTGTTTTCCACACTTTCATAATTCTTTTATGATTGTGTTTTTTGTGTTTCTTTTTGCGTTTGTGCCAAGCAAAACCGTTATGATTAGCCTTGGGGATGATCGTTTGGTCATGCTGGAAAAGACAGAAACTTTCTGCTCACGAAAAGAATTTTCAATCTTTTTCTGTAAGATCCTTTGAGTTGATTCTTTTTTCTTCTGATTTCTACGCAAATTCTTCAGGCTATCGTAAGTTTTCAGAATTTGTGCAGTAACAGAAGTATACGAAATATACAGATTTCTACATAGTGTTCTGCTGTTAACAGTGTTAGGGCATAGTTTACGCCTAAGTAATTTTGGTGATTGATGACAGTACCGCAAAGGACTAACCGTGTGTGTTAAGATTTCAGATAACACACGTCAACGACACAAGACAACCCGCCCCCTCTTTCATGGAACAGAAGCACGGTGTACTCTACGATTCTCTTTATTTGAGTCATAGGAAAGCCGTAATATTAAGAGGGGAACCGTAGTGGAAAGGTTTGGGTGGAATCAATCTTGCACGCGCACACCTCACCTCTTCTCCCCCTTGCCGGCAACTTTGGAGTGGCTCCCGCCTTTGTGTTTCTCTCTTCTTTGCAAATGGTCCCTCAGCGGTAGTACCGCTAGCCCTAGCGGTAGTACCGCTCGAGTGCTAGCGTTAGTACCACTGCAGCCAGCGGTAGTACCGCTAGCTGGCGATAGTACCGCCCCTGGTCAGCGGTAGTACCGCTCCAGGAGCTTAGTACCGCCTTCCTAGCGGTTGTACTTGGACGGACCTTTTTGCGAAGACTTTCTTGGCGGTGGTAGTGCTTATGCACTACCATGGGCCCAGCGGTAGTACCACCGCAGCCAGCGGTAGTACCGCTAGAGTGCCAACGGTAGTACCGCTGCAGCCAGCGGTAGTACCGCTAGGCACGGGCTGTGAGTGGGAAAACGGTTGGATTCCCCCCCCCCCCACTATATAGGGGGTTCTTCTAGCTGTGGAACCTTATTTCTTACCCTCCCAAGCTCCATTGTTGCTCCCTCAGCTCAAAAGTGCCCGATCTCTCTCCCTAGTCAATCAAACTTGTTGATTCTTTAGGGATTGGTTGAGAAGGCCTAGATCTACACTTCCACCAAGAGAAAAGTTGATTCCCCCACCAATACCTTGTGGATCTTGTTACTCTTGGGTGTTTGAGCATCCTAGACGGTTGAGGTCACCTCGAAGCCACATTCCATTGTGGTGAAGCTTCGTGGTCTTGTTGGGAGCCTCCAAGCTTTGTGTGGAGTTTGCCCCAACCTCGTTTATAAAGGTTCGGTCGCCGCCTTCAAGGGCACCTATAGTGGAATCACGGTACCTTGCATCGTGCGAGGGCGTGAGGAGAATACGGTGGCCTTAGTGGCTTATTGGGGAGCATTGTGCCTCCACACCACTCCAACGGGGACGTACTTCCTGTCAAAGGGAAGGAACTTCGGTAACACATCCTCGTCTTCATTGGTTCCACTTGTGGTTATCTCTAACCTTTACTTTGTGAATGCTTATGTTGTTGTCTATCTCTTACTTGTCTTAGTAGCTCTCGTTGTTAGCCTCATTACGGTTCACCCCATTGTTGTTATATTTGTGAACCCATATGTTGTTTACCCTAACTTGCTAAGATTAATTAAAAAGTGGTCGTTGCCTATTCACCCCCCCCCCTAGTCAACCGTATCGATCCTTTCAATTGGTATCAGAGCCACATCTCTTTATTAAGGGTTTCACAACCCGAAGAGTATGGAAGGCGAAGAGGGAATTGCCCATGGGCAACCCGAGGCCATGGACTTGACTTCGGTCACAAGGGACGACTTGAATACGGCTATGGCCGCCCCCAAGACGTCCTTGACGAACGAAGTCAAGACCATGCTTCAAGAGTTAATTGAGGGATTTAAAAGTCCACCCGAACCGGCGTTAGTGGTTAAACCCACCATCACCGATTCGGAGGCCAATTCCTATAAGGAAGCGGCTAAAGGTATGCGACCTTCCTCATCTCAAAAAAAGGATGGGACTGGAACATATGCCTCAGTTCCACCCCCCCCCCATGGTCTATGGAGGATCCGTTCCCACACCGCGTCTTAATCATGTTGGTCCTCCTCCTAAGCTTGTGAAAGGTGACTTTGCTAACTGGGTATTTTCTATTAAGTCTCATTTGAATCACAGCTCAACAAATTTGTGGAGAATCATCGAGCAAGGATATTATCCCCATGATCCAAGCAACCTCACCCGAAGAGAAGATGCAGACAATCAATACAATCACTCCGCTTTGTTTATTCTCCAGTCCACAATGCCACCTGAAGATCTTCCTCACTTGCATCCCTTCACTTTGGCCAAGGATTGTTGGGAGCATATTATGGTGTTGTACAAGGGAAGCTCAAGCATTCAACGATCCAACTATGAAGTGATACTTGATAAGGCCGATGAGTTTGTGATGAAGGAAGACGAGGACCCTCGTGATCTCTATCGGAGGGTGACTGCTATTGTTGTGGCACTCAAGGATCATGGGAGCAAGGATGTGGATGATACATGGGTCAAGCGCAAGTTTCTCAAAGCCATCATGCCTTTCAACAAAGCCATGTCATCTGTCATTCGTCAGCGACCAGACTTCCACTCCTTGTCTTCCAGTGAGGTGTTGGATGAATTTATTGCAATGTCAATCATGAAAGAAATAGCTGACAATGAACTTGCTCGTGTTCGCTCAAAGACAACTTCACCCAACCTTGCGTTAAAAGCAAAAGCAATGTTTGAAGAAGAAAAAGAGGATGGGGAAGAGGAGAGCTGCCCTGAAGACACAAAGTATGCCTATCATGAGCACATGGCTCTTGCATCAAGGCAATTCTGGGGCAACAAGAGGAACTCAAGACCCACCTTCACCAAGAACAACTCGAGTGGGTTCAAACCCAAGTAACAAGTGAGGACATGTTATAATTGTGGTAACGTGAGCCACTTCGTGGCCGAATGTCCCTATGAGAAAAGGGAAGACAACGGGGGCAAGCTCATTCGCAAAGACAAAACCAAATCATTTCCAATCAAGAACAACTTTGTGAAGAAACCCCACCCAAAAGGGATGGTGGCCCTTGAGGAGTACCCTTCCGATGATGATGATGATGATACAGTGGCAACGGCAACTGTTGCTATTGCCACTACCTCTCCCTAGAAGGTGTCTCTCTTCAACGCCCTCAACGAGAGCCACATCACCAAGTGCCTCATGGCAAAAGGTATCAATCAGGTAACCCCCATCATTAAGACCAACATCGCTACTGCTCCTTCATTGTTAAATTGTGTTGATGATAGTGATGTTGGGGAACTTAATGAGCATGATCTTGACAAGTTTCTATGCACTATTAAGGGAGAATCCAAGAAGCACTTTGTTGCTCTCTTGGAACAACTGGGTGAGGCCAATGACCTCATTGAGTCTCATGAGGAGACCATCTCCGAGCTTCAGGGACACAGTCGTGACTATGCCGATGAAATTGTTGAATTATCTATTGCTCTAGAAAAGGAGCGCACTCTTTGTTTGGCTCTTGAGGAGTCATATAACGATGACTGTGCTAAAATTCAAAAGAAACTAGATCATGATATTGTTCTTACTCGTATGCTTAAGTCTGAGAAGTATGCTCTTGGGGTTGGCCATGAAAGACTCAAAGTGGAGTTTGACACACTTGACAAGGCCCAAAAGGTCATGAAAGGTGCTCATTTCTCTCTGAAAGAGTCTCATGATCAACTCCAAGCAAAGCTTACCAAGGAGATCTATACTTGTCCTCCCTTTGTGTTAATTGATAATGCTTGTGCAACTAATCCCTGTTGTGAGCATGTACATCTTGTGGAGGAAAATGCCAAGTGAAAAGAGAAACTTGAGAAGGGCCTTGTGACATGCATACAAGGTGAGAAGAGCCTGAACGACCTCTTGAGCACTCAAAAGGGTGTTGTAGGAAAGGAGGGACTTGGACTTACCTCCAAGTCAAAAGGTAAAAGGAGGAACAGGAACAAACGATCTCCTACCCGCATGGACATCTTTGTCAAAGAGGGTGAGGGGACTCAGGAGGTGAACAGGAACAAGGTGGACGATGGAAACGTCAAGAAGGGCAATACCATTCCTACAAACACAGCCGACAAACTCAATTCTTCTTATGTCTTATGTCGTGCTAGTGATGGGCATGTTTATGCCAGATTTGTTGGTTCCTGCTATGAGTACATTGAATGGGTATCTGGGTTCCTAAGACCCTTGTCTCTAACATGAAAGGACCCATTAAAAAATGGCTACCTAAAACCAAGCCTTGATCAATTGCAGGAGTTTGCTTCCGGTGGGGTGTCATGGTTGCTCGATAGTGGAGCAACAAATCATATGACCGGAAGCAAGGACTTAGTGGTGGATGTGCATCCTTCTCCATCTATGCCCACCCATGTACAATTCATCGATGCATCCTCGTCAAAGGTATTGGGATTTGGTAAGGTGGTCATCTCTCAAGAATTATCTATTGAGAAGGTCATGCTTGTTGAGTCACTTGCCTACAATTTACTTTCGGTTCGTCAACTTGGAATTATGGGTTTTTCCACATTCTTTAATCTTGATATTGTGGTCCTCCTGTGGAGCAAGACTCCTAAAGTAGCCTATGTTGGATATGTCGAAAATGGTCTTTATGTGGTGAACTTCTCAAAGCGACCCACTAATACCACGACGTGTTTAATGGCTAAAGTTGATGTGGGCTGGCTTTGGCATCGCCTATTCGCTCATGTCAATATGAGATCTTTGCAAAGTCTTGTAACATGAGACCATATTCGTGGACTAACAAATGTGAGTTTTGCTAAAGATCGTGCTTGCAGTGCCTGCATTGAAGGAAAGATTCATGAAACTGCTCATCGTCCAACGACTCTCATCTACACTAAGAGGCCATTGGAGCTCCTCCATATGGATCTTTTCGGCCCTCCATCATTTGATAGTCTTGGACGCAGGAAGTACTGCTTGGTGATTGTTGACGACTACTCAAGATACACCTGGGTATATTTCTTCAAAAGGAAGAGTGAAACTCAACAAACTATCATCAACTTTGCTAATGAAGCTCAGCGTCAACATGAAGCAAAGATCTTGATGATTAGAAGTGACAACGGCACCGAGTTCAAGAACTACACCTTGGATGAGTTTCTAGGTGATGAGGGAATAAAACATCAATATTCAGCACCATATACCCCTCAACACAACGGCGTGGCAGAAAGAAAGAACCGAACCTTGATAGACGTTGCAAGAACAATGATGGCGGAATTCAAATCTCCATATAACTTTTGGGCAGAGGCCATCAACACAGCATGTCATGCGTCCAATCGGCTCTATATCCGCAAAGGCTTGAACAAGACACCATATGAGATTCTAACTGGAAACAAACCCAATCTCAAGTACTTCCGGGTATTCGGTTGTAAGTGTTTCATTCTCAAGAAAGGTGCACGTTTAGCTAAATTTGATTCTAGAGCACATGAGGGCATCTTTGTTGGTTATGCTACAAAATCTCATGCTTATTGTGTCCTCAACAAGTCCACCGGACTCATTGAGGAGACGTGTAACGTAGAGTTTGATGAAAATAATGGCTCCCAAGTGGAGAAAAGTGGTCTTTGTGATGTAGGTGATGAAATTCCTCCCCAAGCCATAAGAAGAATGGGGATTGGTCAAATACTCCCCATTGAGGAACCCCTTGTGGCCGAAGGAGAAGGACAATGCTCTACTCAAATGGAGCCATCACCCCCACAAGCCCCACACGCTTTCGATGAACAAAGAGAAGACTCTCAACAAAATGAACAAGCTCAAGGTCAAGATAAATTGCCCAACAATGATGATGTGTCCCATGATATTCAAGCACTCACCCAAGGCTCCGAACCTGCTCATGATCAAGATCAAGTGCAACCACGAGATCCAGACCAAGTAGAAGCACAAGATCAAGATCAAGAGCAACCACAAGTACAAGGACAAACAAGTGAACCTGCTCAAGTCGAAAGTCAAGATGATCAGGATACTGTCTCACAATTCCCTTCCGCAGCACCAACAACCGGTGCCAAGGGAGGCTCAAGACGCAAGGGCAAGCAAAGTAAACAAGTCGATGCTCCCCAGTTATCCAATGAAGAAATCTTGGAGCGTCGAGCCGCCAAGATTGCGAACAAGCTGAGAGTCAAGTCACATCTTATGAAGAATGTACTTGGCAGTTTAAAAAGGGGAGTATCCACCCGTCAACAGATTTGGAATTATTGTGAGCATCACGCGTTTGTTTCGTATTGTGAACCTCAACAGGTACAGGAAGCGCTCGATGATGAGGATTGGCTTATAGCCATGCATGAAGAACTTAACAGCTTCGAGCGTAACCAAGTCTGGGATTTAGTGCCAAGGCGAATGGAGGAACATAATGTCATCGAGACCAAATGTATATTCAAGAACAAGCAAGATGCCAATGGGATTGTGATTCGAAACAAGGCAAGATTGGTGGCTCAAGGCTACTCCCAAGTCGAGGGTATCGACTACGGTGAAACCTTTCCCATGTTGCTCGTCTAGAATCTATTCGCATGTTGCTTGCATTTGCTTCTCATCATAACTTCAAATTACAACAAATGGATGTAAAAAGTGCCTTTCTTAATGGTCCTTTAAATGAGTTGGTCTATGTCAAACAACCCCCAGGATTCGAACATCCCAAGTTCCCCAATCATGTGTACAAACTTAATAAGGCACTATATGGCCTTAAACAAGCCCCACGTGCGTGGTATGAGTATCTTACTGGGTTGTTACAAGATCGTGGGTTTGAAATTGGGAAGATAGATCCCACTCTTTTTACTAAGAGGGTTAAAGGGGATTTGTTCATATGCCAACTATATGTTGATGATATTATCTTTGGCTCTCCTAACATTTACTTCAATGAATAATTTGTTGCACTAATGACTGAGAAATTTGAGATCTCCATGATGGGAGAGTTGAAGTTCTTCCTCGGGTTCGAGATTAAACAAGGCCTAGAAGGGACCTTCATCAAACAAGCCAAGTACACTCAAGACATGCTCAAACGGTTCGAGCTTGAAGATGTCAAACCGGTCAAGTTCCCCATGCCAACAGGATGCAAGCTTGACAGTGATCCCAATGGTAAAGCAGTGGATCAAAAGGTATATCGCTCCATGATTGGATCCCTCCTTTACCTTTGTGCATCTAGACCAGATATTATGTTGAGTGTAGGGATATGTGCACGGTTTCAATCCGCACCAAAAGAAAGTCATTATATGGTTGTTAAGCGAATCTTTTGATATTTGACTCATACCCCAAACTTGGGCCTATGGTATCCCAAAGGAGCAAACTTCAACCTAGTAGGCTATTCTGACTCAGATTGGGCGGGACATTGTGTGGAGAGGAAGTCAACTTCTGGAGGATGCCAATTCCTTGGTCGCTCACTCGTAAGTTGGTCTTCAAAGAAGCAGAATTGTGTCTCTCTATCATCCACCGAAGCTGAGTATGTGGTAGCTGCAAGTTGTTGTGCACAATTGCTATGGATGAGGCAAACTTTAAAGGATTACGGTGTCACTTGTGACAAAGTGCCTGTTCTATGTGACAATCAAAGTGTTATCAAGATTTCCCTCAACCCAGTGCAACATAGCAAAACCAAGCATATTGATATTCGCCATCACTTCATTCGTGAACACATCAAGCTAGGTGATATTGAGGTTCACTTCATCCACACTGAAGAGCAACTTGTAGATATTTTCACTAAGCCCCTAGATGAAGCAAGGTTCCGGGAGTTAAGGCATGAGCTAAATATCATTGATTCAAGTAATGTGGATTGAAGCTAGGCACGTTGCACCTTACTATGCATTCTATCTTGTTCTAGATGTAGGCATGGACATAGGGGGAGTGTTGTTCTCTCAATGAACTCTTCCTCCCCCCATTATGCATAAATCGATCTAGTCTTTCACTTTAGCCATTGTCAAATGGCACTTGTGCTTCAAAGACGAGTGTTGGTCATGAACCCAAGGATAATTCTTCGCGGTGTCATACCTTTGTCTCAAACATAGGTGGCCTCGGCCACCGCCCCCCCCCCCCCCCCCCACATTTCTCTCATATGGAAGAAAGGATACAAAATGACAAGTCAGTATATCTTGCTGGTGCTATCTTCTTATTTTCACTAACTTGTCATTTGCCCACGTTCTTCTCATCTCCTAGGTCCCGTTGTGACATTTGCAGCGGTACTACCGCTAGGACCCCAGCAATACTACCGCCAGGGGTAGCGGTACTACCGCCAGGACCCCAGCGGTACTACCGCTAGGATAGCGGTACTACCGCCAGGACCCCAATCTACCACGACCTAACTAGGACATTTTTAGGGTTGTCTCAAGGGGGAGCGGTACTACCGCCAGGGGGAGCGGTACTACCGCCAGGACCCCAGCGGTACTACCGCTGCAACCAGCGGTACTACCGCCAGGTAGCGGTACTACCGCCAGGACCACAGCGGTACTACCGCTGGCCCGTACCCCTTGGGCTATATAAAGGAGGGGGAGCCCGTTTTTCCTGCCTCTTTCTTCTTCCTCGTGGCTCCTCCCTCCCCAACCCCGAACTCCTCCTATTTGGATCTCTATCCGTGGAGCCCCTTCTCTCCGTTGAGTTGGAGGGTTTGCTCCACTTCTCCTTCCTCCTCCAAGTGCCATGGACCCCGGTAAAGCTCCTCCCTTTCTTCTCTTGGTTGATGTTTTCGTGTTCTAGGGTTAGGAGCATTGGTGGTTTGGATCCATGTCTTTGATATTGTGCTTTGTTCTTGGATTGCATGAAGGAGATATTCGAGGGGAGTGTAGGTCCTATGAATCTTTGCTTTTATATTGCCATGCCCTAGGATTTTCATGTTTTAGATCAAGCACTTCTTCTATTTTTGGATTAGATCTAAAACTTGCATTCTCTTGACTAGACATGTCCTTATTTAGATGGTACTTGTGATCCTCATGTGGTTAGGGTTGTGGTGGAGTTCTTAGTGATTATACACAGCCCATGGCCCTCGTAAATTCCATGTAGCCATCTATATGGGTTCTTTTCAATATTCAGATCTGAAAATCAAACCCCAGCGGTACTACCGCTAGGACCCCAGCGGTACTACCGCCAGGGGTAGTGGTACTACCGCCAGGACCCCAGCGGTACTACCACCAGGGGTAGCGGTACTACCGCGAGGAGGATTCTCTGTTTCTTCTTTTCATTTGCTTGGCAATGAGTGTTTACTTTTATGCCTCTTCTTGTTCATTGCCTTGACTCCTTCTGTCGCTCTTTTTTGGTGTGTGTTTTGTGTCACAGGTGGTGCTCGCTGCTCGAACCCCCCATGGGACACACAGTCAAAGCATTATCGCAATCCAGAGGCTCCAGAGGGCTCCGCCATTTCAGGTCTGCAACCCAAAAAGAAGGCCTTCAAGAAGGCCGCTCACAAGGACAAGGGGGTCAACGTTCGCACCATGCCTCCTAAGGATTTTCTACGGTCCGCAACCAAAATCACTATCTCCAAGAGAGGGCTGTGATCAGGAATGTCGAGCATGTTTGGGCAACGGATCACTACAGGATCTATCGTGACATCATCAAGCATTTCAAGAAGAGTTTTGTTCCCGTTCAGTGGATTGACTTGGCTCACCTTCAGCGGAACCTGGATTACTTTGGTGACGCTCTCTCTCTGATTGACAAGCTGGGCATTAAGGAGATCATCTCCTTCAAGAAAGACTTTCATCCAGATGTTGTTGCCCAGTTCTATGTCACGGTTCACTTCTCGCCCGATGACGACCGCTCCCTGGTTTGGATGACTGGGACTCAGAAGATGACACGTTCCTGGCGTGAATTCATGGCATTTCTCAAGATTGATTTTCAGGGAGCTGACACTCCACTTGGGTCGCGTCCTCATGCTGCAGCTCCCACTGATAGGGCCCCCGCCAAGGACAGGTTGCAGCAACTCTACGTGAAGAAAGGTGTGCTCCCCAGGCATCTGGATATCATGCATAGGATCTTCCGCAACACCCTCTTTCCTCGCATTGGCAACTTCGACGAGGTACACGGCTCTCTGGCTGAGATGCTTCTGCTTTGTGAGGAGGTATGACTAAGGAGTCTGTCCCTCTTGATATTTCTGATGTCATGTTCACTGAGCTCTGGAACTGCATCATGATGCGCAAGGTTCCCATCTACGGGCCCTACTTGTTTGCCTATATTCATCAGAAGTGGCAAGACACCTATCCGCTTGAGGAGTTCCACCTTCAGGCTGATTACTTTGTGCACGATCCTATCAAGCTCCGCATCAAGGATAAATGGGCCAACCCATCAACTTCATCTCAGCACATGGACACTGACACAGAGACTGCTGCTGACAGAGGAACCGCTTCTCAGTCCCGCTCTTCTGCCATGCCATCTTGGGCCGTCAAACTGCAGGATAAGATGAAGACTCTCTTCTGTATGCAGGCTAAGGGACAGTATCAGACGCACGTGGCCCAGAAGGAGAACCGTTAGCGGCACAAGCGTGTCCTGAGGACACTTGATGTGACATCTCCAGCGGATCAGAGGACGACATCACTCCAGAGTCTGCTTGGATGCGGGCTCAAGGTTACCAGTGGTCTGACGCAAAGGAGGAGGAGGACAATAAAGAGGAGCAGGACGATCCGGATGCTACGGACGAGTCTGGGGATGATGGGGATGAGGAGTGACCACCTGTGGCGTTAGGTGTGCCCCTTTTTGGTGTCTTGTGCCAAAGGGGGAGAGAGTCTAGGAGCTGGATTTGATTTGAGAGTTGAACTTTGCTTAGCTTTTCTTATCTTTCGTGTTTGCTTCGAACTTGGTTTGCTTCTATTTTGCTATCTTTGCTTTGTGTGACGTGAGACATGTACTAGTGTGAGATTTATTTCCATCATATGCTATGAGTCATATGCTCCTTATTTTCATATATCTCTGTCTTTTTGTTCACATGTTATTCACTGTGCAAATCTAGTATTATCATCAATCCACCAAAAAGGGGGAGATTATTAGGGCATAGTTTATGCCTAAGTAATTTTGGTGATTGATGAGAGTACCGCAAAGGACTAACCGTGTGTGTTAATATTTCAGATAACACACGTCAACGGCACAAGACGACTTGCCCCCTCTTTCATGGAACAGAAGCACGGTGTACTCTACGATTCTCTTTATTTGAGTCACAGGAAAGTCGTACTATTAAGAGGGGAACCGTAGTGGAAAGGTTTGGGTGGAATCAATCTTGCATGCGCACACCTCACCTCTTTTCCCCCTTGCCGGCAACTTTGGAGTGGCTCCCGCCTTAGTGTTTCTCTCTTCTTTGCAAATGGTCCCTCGGCGGTAGTACCGCTAGCCCTAGCGGTAGTACCGCTGGAGTGCTAGCGGTAGTACCGCTGCAGCCAGCGGTAGTACCGCTAGCTGACGGTAATACCACCCCTGGTCAGCGGTAGTACCGCTCCAGGAGCTTACTGCCGCCTTCCTAGCGGTTGTACTTGGACGGAACTTTTAGCGAAGACTTTCTTGGCGGTGGTAGTGCTTATGCACTACCATGGGCCCAGCGGTAGTACCGCTGCAGCTAGCGGTAGTACCGTTGGAGTGCCAGGTGTAGTACCGCTGCATCCAGCGGTAGTACCGCTAGGCACGAGCTGTGAGTGGGAAAACGGTTGGATTCCCCCCCCACCCACTATATAAGGGGTTCTTATAGCTGTGGAACCTTATCTCTTACCCTCCCAAGCTTCATTGTTGCTCCCTAAGCTCAATAGTGCCCGATCTCTCTCCCTAGCCAATCAAACTTGTTGATTCTTTAGGGATTGGTTGAGAAGGCCTAGATCTACACTTCCACCAAGAGAAAAGTTGATTCCCCACCAATCCCTTGCGGATCTTGTTACTCTTGGGTGTTTGAGCATCCTAGACGGTTGAGGTCACCTCGAAGCCACATTCCATTGTGGTGAAGCTTCGTGGTCTTGTTGGGAGCCTCCAAGCTTTGTGTGGAGTTTGCCCCAACCTCGTTTGTAAAGGTTCGGTCGCCGCCTTCAAGGGCACCTATAGTGGAATCATGGTACCTTGCATCGTGCGAGGGCGTGAGGAGAATACGGTGGCCTTAGTGGGTTATTGGGGAGCATTGGGCCTCCACACCGCTCGAACGGAGACGTACTTCCTGTCAAAGGGAAGGAACTTCGGTAACACATCCTCGTCTTCATTGGTTCCACTTGTGGTTATCTCTAACCTTTACTTTGTGAATGCTTATGTTGTTGTCTATTTCTTACTTGTCTTAGTAGCTCTCGTTGTTAGCCTCATTACGGTTCACCCCATTGTTGTTATATTTGTGAAGCCATATGTTGTTTACCCTAACTTTCTAAGATTAATTAAAAAGTGGTCGTTGCCTATTCACCCCCCCCCCCCTCTAGTCAACCATATCGATCCTTTCAAAAAGATTCTGTTTTTGTTGTGTTGGTTGCTTATTTTGATGAAAATATGGATAGTATCAGGGGGTATTAGCCATGGAAGATTGAAAATACAGTAACCCAACATCGGCATAAGTAGAATTTAAGTTTGGTACAGTACCTAAGGAAGTGGTGGTTTGCTTTCTCATACTAATGTTATCACGAGTTTCTGTTTAAGTTTCGTGTTGTGAAGTTTTCAAGTTTTGGGTGAAGTTCTTATGGACAAAGAGACAAAGAGTGGCAAGAGCTCAAGCTTGGGTATGCCCAAGGCACCCCAAGAGATTCAAGGATGACGTAAAAGCCTAAGCTTGGGGATGCCCCGGGAAGGCATCCCCTCTCTCGTCTTCAATCCATCGGTAACGTTACTTGGGGCTATATTTTTATTCACCACATGTTATGTGTTTTTGCTTGGAGCGTCTTGTATCGTAGGAGTATTTTATTTTTTGTTGTGTCACAATCATCCTTGCTGCACACCTAGAGAGAGAGACATGCGCTCACCTGATTTTGTCGAGCTTCACTTATATCTTTTGGTAGACAATTCAGCTCACATGTGCTTCACTTATATCTTTTGAGCTAGATACTTTTGCTCTATGTGCTTCACTTATATCTTTTAGAGCACAGCGGTGTGTGGCTTGGTAGTTGATCTATGCTTTGAAAGTAGTCTCAAAAGGGGTAGATATCCAAAGGGATACGAAAACTTCCACCTTCATGTGCATTGAATAGTTAGAGAAGTTTGATTCCTCTCAATTAGTTTTGAAATATGGTTGTGGTAATATTGAAGTTATGCTAGTAAGGTGTTGTGGATCTAGAAATACTTGTGTTGAAGTTAGTGATTCCCGTAGCATGCACGTATGGTGAACTGCTATGTGATGAAATCTGAGCATGATTAGTCTATTGATTATCATCCTTTGCGTGGCGATCGGGATCGTGCGATGGTTTATACCTACCAACCCTTCCCCTAGGAGTATGCGTTGAAAGCTTTGTTTCGATTACTAATAAAACTTTTGCAACAAGTATATGAGTTGTTCATGACTAATGTTGAGTCCATGGTTTAGATGCACTTACCATCACTATCTTCTTAGTGTCGTGCAACTTTCGCCGGTGCACAAAACCCACCGTTAGCCTCCCTCAAAACAGCCACCATACCTACCTACTATGGCTTTTTCAAAGTCATTCCGGGATATATTGCCATGCAACTACCACCATGACATGTGCCACCACGTCTACATTGTCATTGCATGATCGTAAGATAGCTAGCATGATGTTTCCATTAATGTCTATGCCATGCTAGATCATTACCACGGTACACTACTGAAGGCATTCCATATAGAGTCATCGTTGCTCTAAGTTTTGAGTTGAAAGTGTAATGATCATCATTGATGGAGCATTATCTCAGGTGAGGAAATAAAAGAGGCCAAATAAGCCCACCAAAAAAAGAGGCCAAAGAGCCCACCAAAAAAATGAGAGAAAAAGAGAGAAGGGACAATGCTACCACTTTTCCACACTTGTGCATATTAAGCACCATGATCTTCATGATTGAGAGTCTCTCATTTTGTCACCACCATATAGCTAGTGGGAAATTTTCATTATATAACTTGACTTGTATATTCCAATGATAGGCTTCCTCAAAATTGCCATAGGTCTTCGTGAGCAAGCAAGTTGGATGCACACCCACTAGTTTTCTTTAAGAGCTTTCACATACTCTTAGCTCTAGTGCATCATTTGTATGGCAATCCCTACTCATTCACATTGATATCTATTGATGAGCATCTCCACAGCTCATTGATATGCCTAGTTAATGTGACTATCTTCTCCTTGTTTTGTCTTGCAACCTCCATCACACTCCACACCATCTATAGTGCTAAAACCATGGCTCACGCTCATGTATTGCGTGAGAGTTGAAAAGGTTTGAGAAAGTAAAGGTGTGAAACAATTACTTGGCCAATACCGGGGTTGTGCATGATTTAAATTCGTTGTGCAATGATGATAGAGCATAGCCAGACTATATGCTTTTGTAGGGATAACTTTCTTTTGGCCTTGTTATTTTGAAAGTTCATGATTACCTTGCTAGTTTGCTTGAATTATTATTGTTTCCACGTCAATAGAAAACTATTGTTTTGAATCTAATGTATTTGAACATTCACGTCACATAAGAGGAGTTACAAAGGACATCTATGCTAGGTAGCATGAAAGCATCAAAAATTCATTCTTTATCACTTCCCTACTCGAGGACGAGCAGGAGTTAAGCTTCGGGATGCTTGATACGTCTCAAACGTATCTATAATTTTTTATGGTTTCATGTTGTTATCTTGTCATCTTTGGATGTTTTATGTACCTTTCATATCTTTTTTGGGACTAACTTATTAATTCAGTGCCAAGTGCCAGTTCCTGTTTTTCTGTGTTTTTCACTCTTTGCAGATCTGATTTTGGAACGGAGTCCAAACGGAATAAAATCCCCGAAATGATTTTTTTCCCGAATGGAAGAAGATCACGGGGCTTGAGGGCCAAGCCAGGAAGGCTACACGGGGCCCACAAGCCCCCTATCCGCCACCAGGGGGCGACGGTGGGCAGGCTTCTAGCCTCCCTGGCGCCCCCCTGACCTAGATCCTTCGCCTATATATTCTCTAAAATACAGAAAAAAATCAAGGGATCCACGAAAATACTTTTCCGCCGCCACAAGCTTCCGGTTCCGCGAGATCCCATCTGGAGACCCTTCTCGATGCCCTGCCGGAGGGGACTTTGGAGTTGGAGGGCTTCTACATCAACATCATCGCCCCTCCAATGACTCGTGAGTAGTTCACTTTAGACCTACGGGTCCGTAGTTAGTAGCTAGATGGCTTTTTTCTCGCTTGGATCTTCAATACAAAGTCCTCCATGATCTTCATGGAGATCTATCCGATGTAATCTTCTTTGGCGGTGTGTTTGTCGAGATCCGATGAATTGTGGATTTGTGATCAAATTATCTATGATATATATTTGAGTCTTTGCTGATTTCTTATATGCATGATTTGATATCCTTGTAAGTCTCTACGAGTCTTGGGATTTGTTTGGCCAACTAGATCTATGATTCTTTCAATGGGAGAAGTGCTTGGTTTTAGGTTCTTACCGTGTGGTGACCTTTCCCAGTGACAGTAGGGGCAGCAAGGCACACATCGTGTAGTTGCCATCAAGGGTAACAAGGTGGGCTCTGTCGTAGATATGAGATTGTCCATCTACATCATGTCATCTTGCTTAAGGCGTTATTCTGTTCTTTTGGACTTAATACACTAGATGCATGCTGGATAGCGGTCGATGTGTGGAGTAATAGTAGTAGATGCAGAAAGTATCGGTCTACTTGTTTTGGACGTGATGCCTATAGATATAATCATTGCCATAGATAACGTCATGACTTTGTGCGGTTCTATCAATTGCTCGATTGTAATTTGTTCACCCGCCGTCTACTTGCTTTCATTAGAGAAGCCACTAGTAAACACTACGGCCCCTGGGTCTATTCACACCTATCATTTCCACTTTCGCTTTTACTTTGCTTTGTTACTTTGTTGCTTTCAGTTCTCACTTGGCAAACAATCTATAAGGGATTGACAACCCCTTCATAGCATTGGGAGCAAGCTTTTTGTGTTTGTGCAGGCACTTGAGATACTCCTTCACTGGATCGATACCTTGGTTCTCAAACTGAGGGAAATACTTACCACCGCTGTGCTACATCACCCTTTCCGCTTCGAGGGAACACCAACACAAGGGTCCAAGGCCACGGGGGAAATCCTTCGCATATTTGCCTAGGAAGTCCCTTAAGGCGTAGCCGTAGCAGAAGGATTCCTGGTGCCGTCAACACACCTATTTCTGGCGTCGTTGGAAGGTCTTTTGTTGCAGTAGCACGGCTCCCGGGAGCTGCGGGAGGAGGCCAGAGAGGCGGCGGCGCGATGGGCTCAGTCGGGCCCGATCTGGGCCTGGCGGGCCCGCGGGAGGAGAGGAGGGGAGAGGCTGGAGGTGGCGGCTGCTCGGGGTAGGTGAGGCGTGGATCCCGAGGCGGCTAGGGTTTGTTGTCTAAAATGTCTCGGGAGGTCTATTTATAGACAAAGGGGGGCTAGGTTTAGCGGAATTTTGTCCCGGATCCAACCTCGCGGTCGGAATCGAACAATCTCAAACGCGGGGACGGTGAAGTGGTCGTGTAGAGTAGTTATCCGGAGATAAGAGGGAAAACGGGCGGCCCGGCAACGAGATTTAAAACACCGAAAGATGTCCGACGATAGACCAAATACGGTGCCGCTACGGTCGACCGTTCGGGTACCAAATGGACTCCGATTGCGACGAAATTTGACAGGCGGCCTACCTACAACTAAATAAGACCGCACTTCTATTTATCTCCGAGTGCGGTCTATCTCAGAACGGACAACGACGAGAACCGGCAACTAACAACGGATGCAAGTTTGAAAATTGGCGGCAACAGAGATGTCGATGCAATGGAGATGATGCGCATGATGCTATGATGATGTGACAAATAATCACACGACGAAAACGGAATAAAGGGGGTAATCTTCTGGAACATCGACATCGGGCTGTCACAACTCTCCTACACTACAAGAGGATCTCGACCCGAGATCCAAGAATGAAAAGGGGAAGAGGATGAGAAAGCAAGAGGTAAAACTTAATCACTTCTTTGACAAACGAGTGAAACCAATGATCCTTGAAGGTTCCAAAGCGATGAGGAATGATATGAGAAACAAGCAAGAATTCACGGAAAATTTCGGTAGCACTTCGGTAGGAAAAGGGGACAAAAAATTCGATAAGATGGGAGAAATAGACAATATTCATAACAAACAACTAAATAGAACAGGGGAACACCATGATCTTGATAGAACAACAAGATTGACCCAAATGAGAAACATCACAAGCCTCTCGAACAAGATAATAAAACTAGATCATTGGGATCAAGGAATGAATAAGAGAATGACAACTACTATCACAAGAATCTTGAAGAACACCTTGAGACAAATAATTGATGCCATGAGCCACTCCGGAAGAAGAATCCATATTACTATGAACAAGAATAAGAATTATGTTATGCTTATCCTTCATCAAGTTTAATTGATGACAAGCAATGGATTAACATACCACTTATTCTTCTTGAAAAGGTTGAATAGATATATGAGCACAAACTAGAAGAAATGTTGAAGGAGACACCGGTAAGAATTGGATTGAATGGGGATACAACAAGAATGAATGGAGATACAAGAGAATGAAGAGATCATGAGCCACCTCGGAGAAGAAAACTTAAACAAGACACCAGAATAATTGAGAGACGAACGAAGAGACAACAATTGAGAAGAATTTGAGAACGAAAGCTGAAAGCTGAGAACGAAGAAATCTTCTGAAAATGATGGACTTCGGAGGATCGAGAATGAAAACAATTCAAAATGCACCGGATAGCAAGAAATGAATCCCTCATGATTGGGAACAATTCAAGATGATGCCACAACGCTGAAAGCTGAATCTCCAAGAGAATGGACCAAGATTTGAGAGAAACACCCCTTCGGTCTTCCAAGTTGAAAATGATGAGGAGAACACCACAAAGAATAACTCAGACACTCCGGAATAAAGAAAAATGCAAGGTTGAGCCAAATATGAGAATTAATTAAAATTGATCTTGAAGAAAGAATATGACTGATGAAATTCATACTTACGTCATAGATGAACAGAATAAGAGAACTCCAGAAAGAATACAAGAGCCAGATAAGATCCTCGGAAAGAACATCTGGGTTATGGGCCCACTCAAAGAAACCACCGTTGAAAGATTGCTTAGAAAGAGAGATATTGCACTGGTACAAATGAAAACTAGATGAGGTTGAAAACCTCGAAATAATGAAAGATCTGAAAACAAGAAACTCTGAGATATCTTCAACACACCGGATAGAAAAGAGATGAATGAATAACAAGATAGGCTAATAAGAATTTTCACATGGGAAAGAATTTACAAGGATGAAAAGGATATGATTAACACGGATAATTAAATTGAATTCACTGGAAAAGATGACAAGAATGAATAAAGATGAACACGAAGCTCCTGAGAATCTTCACAATGAATCACCGGCTACAAAAGGAAGAAGAGAAAGCGGCAGCAACACTTAAAAGAAGACACTTGGATAAAATTGAATCACTGGAGGAAAGGCCGGGAGGGCAGGGAAAAACAAAGACGACTTGGGACAGATGAGATGCACTCCGGATGAAATGAGAGAATGATCTCACAAAATTAGGGAGGATTGAATTCACTGAAGAGAAGCACGTCGGTTGGAAAAGAATTGATATGACGACTCCGGTTGACAAGAAATTGAAAAGACAAGTTGATTTGAGAAACAGAATTAATACTCTCATAAAAATATGAGAACACCACTTAGGAAAGATCTGAAATCACCACTTGACATCGAAGCAACTCGAATTACCATATTCCAACAAAACAAAGGGTGAGGCTTATGAAACAAGCCAGAACAAACTCATGAGAGAGAATTCCGTTCGATATTTTCGTGGACAAGATCGCACGGGCTCGATCCTTACAGTAGCCATCCTATGCAAGGCAGTGCACACAACATACGAAGCGTCCCCGAGTCGTAGCAAGCTACAAGGACTCTTTAAGACACAACGAGAACCGTTGTAAGACGACCGTGAACAAACGAATCCACTAGATGTCAAACCCCAACCTAACATCATGTATTTGTTGGAAGATTGTCCTATAAGTAACTACTTGAATTCCCACCTAAGAAATCCCGAAATTTCTGGTCATGCAATCTGGTACACAGATACAAGGAGTAATATGTCACTCAACTCCTATACTAACCCATCCGGTGTATCACATCCGTCAACACATAACCAGAATCTCGGACCTTCATCTACTACAGACCCTCGTGATCACAACGATACAAAGTATGGCAGTACTCTCGAACAATCTGCACCAGTACTCGGGACATCAGGGTTATCTCGCCACTACTAGTATTGAAGCAACTACGAACATCCTTCGTGTCGAGGTTTTGTCACAGCAGATGTCCTCGTGAAAGGACTTAGAGATGGAGCCATCGCACCTTGGTGGCGACTCAAAGGGGGTGAGCGAAAGCGAGACTCAGATTTACCCAGGTTTGGCCCCTCGTGAGGGGGTAAAAGCCTACGTCCTGCTTTGTGTGGATTAATGGTGGTTTCGATTACAAGGAGGGCGTAACTCGCCTAACCTACCTCTCGATTCTTTCTAACTCGCCTGACCTTTCCGTGGGAGTCGCCTTTATATATAGGTCGAGGCCTTAGGGTTTACAAAGTCCTGCCATCCTACTCTTGGTAGCTTTTCTTATCTCTAAATTGCCGTGTTCCCCACGATCAGGAGCTTCCTTGATGTTCCATCATCCGCACGATCCTTTTGAACCGCCCTACAGCTCCTGGGCCATAGAACGCATGACTAATGGTGAGTCGCCCCTTTGGTGACCCGGCCCATTAAGGGCGGGTTATCCACAGGTAATATCCCCAACATTAGGCCCCATATGTTCGTGAATTCATTCGTGTCAATAAACTCCCATCAACTTGGGGCGACTCTCCTCATTTCCAGCCATCGGCGAATGTTAACTCGCCATCCGTTGTACTTAACCTGAGTCGCCATATAGTATTAAATGGCGTCACCTCATCCCCTTGGTTCCAGGGCTCCCAACACTGTAACCGTCAACGGATCTTTTGCCCATAATTGTTTATCCCGAAAATCTAGGCGCCATCATCGCGATCTGTGACTTGTCACCTCGATCTCCGCCTCGACAGCCTCGTTTTTCGTTCCTCCTCTTTAAATAACAAGATAAATGGGGGAAAGAAACCCCGTCACCAACCTCCATCTCGTCTTCGTCTTCCCTGCGCACTTCGTCTCCGAGCGCCAACACCCCGGCGTCGTCTCCAAGCACCAGCACCCCGACGTCGTCTCCGGCTCCTGGAATTTTCTCCACCGACCGCGACTCTCCGGGAGCCAAGGAACACGAACCTTCGAGCATTCATCCCTGGCGGCAATCTCCCGTTTAGAGGTACACATCTTCCCCCACTTAGGGTTAGGCCAAGAACGCCATGACCGTAGCCTCTGGCGAGCTAGCTTCATAATGCGATGAACACCTTGAACTGCTTTAGATCCGTTCCCTGCTCTAGTGATTGGCTTTAGGTAGTAACAGGCTTCGTCCATTTAATCATGTCCTCCTGTTAGTTTAAACACACATACTGCTGACCAACACTATCATTGCGTTACGTGCGTAGTTCATCACCATTACTCCAGGCAATATCTTTCTATTTTAATCCGTCCGTAGATCCATAATTTACTGCCTATCTGTAGAAACATGTTTGTTCACCTGTTTGAGAATATCTCTAAGGAAAAGAACACTTCTGAGAGTCGCCGTTTAGCTTCAGTCTTCATAGCGACTTAGTTTCATTACTATAGCCATGAAGCCTTCTCTTCCAGTCTAAAGGGCGGGATAGAATACTTTTTGAAGATACACCCGTAGATCGCCCAAATAGCGGGCCTTGATGTACATCAACCTTTGGCGGGTTACCAATTCTTGTACGAACACCGTAGGCCCATACCGGCGGGTTAGAACATCTTCTAGTCTATAACTGAGTCGCCTCGTACTCCATTTTTTTTGTAGTCATGGCCATTACGAGGTGTGATTGGTTGCCAACCAAATTCGACGATGCCACGCTTGAAAAATTCGTTAAGGCGGGTCTCCTCGACAGTAAGGAAACCATTGGTTGGAGAACCTCCCCGGGCGAGTTGACCCGCAACCCCGCTCCAGGAGAAGTAGTGATCTTCACCGATTACCTTGAGCGTGGGTTTAAGCCGCCTGGGTCAAAGTTTTTCCGGGACGTCCTGCATTTCCTCAACCTCCATCCTCAAGATCTGGGACCCAACTCCATCAGCAACTTATGCCAGTTCCAGGTCTTCTGTGAAGTATATTTGTAGAGAGAACCCATGATCCCCTTATTCTGGAACTTTTCATCTAAACCGCCAGACCGAGTTCCCCAACGGTCCCAACCACGAGCTTGGAGGAGTTAACATCCAAAGACGCCGCGAACGTGGATTCCCGACAGTTCTTTTGCCCAGCCATCCCAAAGGCTAGGCCGAGTCATGGTTCTACTGCCGAGACACTTCTCCACCAGGAGAGATTCCTCTCCCAGGCTTCAGAGCAGACCGCCTGCCCATGGACTTCAAATTTCCTGACAAGCTCATAGAAGAAGAAGAGTCGTAGTTTATCCCACTCTTCTCCGATTTGAAATTCCTGAACAACAACGGGCTCATCGGGATCGACATGTTCCGTTGCTGGATAGAATGGAAGATCCTTCCCCTGAGTCGCCGCGACGGGCTGATGTATGATTACGACGGCACAGTAGACCATTCACAGCGCGTCAGTCGCCGCCAGCTCTGAGAGAGCGAAATTGTCAGAGTCATTAAGAAACTGACCGGCGAGTCTCTGGAAGAATGCGCCAAGATTGGTCTTAAAGCCTTCTCCCGCGCCAACCCGGTGCCACCAGTAAGAATCCAAGCCGCCCTTTGTCTTGTTTATGCTTAACAACTTTCGTGGCTTAAGATTTGCCTCCATCCATCAGAAAACCGATGTGTTTTGGCGAAGGGGCCCCAAAACGGCCGCCCCGAAGTCCACCAAGGTGCCAACCAAAAAGAAAAATATGGTGAGCAAAAATAAAACCGCCACAAAGGATTCATCTTTTGTTGGAGACTCACACGCAGACGAGGCGCAGTCAGAGGTAAGGTTTTTCCCTTGCTCATTATCTATGTGTTCCGACTTAAGTTTACACCATACATCCTTATGTGTAGGGCAACGATGATGAGAGCAAGAATGATGCAGTCGAGGTAATTTCCATTTCTTCCAACTCACCTTCTCCTTCCCCTAGACCAACCAGGCAGATCTGCAGAAAAGTGCCCATGTCTCACCCTCATGCTTATATGGACCCTGATTTCCTTTTGAAGAAAGCAAGATTTACCCCCTCACGCAAGACCCGTAGTCGCTCTGGCGACTTGATCACCGGACTGCCTGAGAAGACAATCGGTCGGAAATGCACCAGTGAGGTACATTCTTGTTTTATTATACCCTTTTTCGTATGAAATATGACTCGCCACTTTGTGAATTTCAAGTCTTTGTTTTGTCAGACATCTCCTCCGACATCTGGCGACTCGGCAATATCTGCTCTCCCGCCGATGATTCATGTGCAAGTGTAAGCCTTCTTTGTTAACCCAATTTTTCCTAAACGATAATATATGCTTTTAATCTTGATGCTTTTGTCGCAAGGCACAAGCGAAGAGAAGAAAGACCGGCGACTCCTCTTCTGTTCTCCGAACATCTGATGCCTTAGGCACGAGCACCTCTGTTCCTGAGACTGATGAGGAGCAAACAGCGGGTTGTGATATTCCTGCGGGCGATAATCCCGATGCCCGGGATGACTCGCCCATCATTTTGAAGGAAACCGCTGGTCAGAGTAACCCGCCAAGCCCTCTCAAGGCGACTGACGATCTAGACGTCGTGGTTACTGGCGTTGGCTACTCCACTCCACCAACTGTCGTGCTTTCCAAACATACTTCCAAGGCGACTCGCCTTTCCCCTCATGACGACGCAGAACCCATAATGCTCCCCCAATATGTGAAGCTAGAATTCGACCAGCTTTGCTCCAGCTTCACAAGTCATCTGGAGAGGGATTTTGAACTGAACAAAAGCTTGCTCCGCCTTATGAGGACCAAACACGAGGTATGTTGATGTATTTTCCTGTACCCATTAGTCTTCCAAGGACCGGCTCATCTTTTGGAAGATGAGTCGGGTCTTGTATTAAAAAAACTTCAACCTGTAGCCCCCAAGGGCCGGGTCATCTTTTGGAAGATGAGTCGGGTCTTGTATTAGAAAAGACTTCAACCTGTAGCCCCCAAGGGTCGGGTCATCTTTTGGAAGATGAGCCGGGTCTTGTATTAGAAAAACTTCAACCTGTAGCCCCCAAGGGTCGGGTCATCTTTTGGAAGATGAGTCGGGTCTTGTATTAGAAAAAAAATTCAATCTGTAGCCCCCAAGGGCCGGGTCATCTTTTGGAAGATGAGTCGGGTCTTGTATTAGAAAAAACTTTCAACATGTAGCCCCCAAGGGTCGGGTCATCTTTTGGAAGATGAGCCGGATCTTGCATATGGTATGACTTTGATAAAAAATCATACATTAGCCCCAAAGTGTCAGGAGTATTGCTTGCAAAAATTCTGAGACTTGTCTCCCTAAATATGATGTGGAGGAGTCTATGGCACAGACTGAGTCGGCGGTAGCCGATTTAAAGAAAAACCTGGCTGAACAACAGGATGCTTACGCCGAGTTGGAGACAAAATTCCGCTTGCTGCAGGCTGATCTAGAAAAGATGAAGGCCGACCAAAAAAAATTTGAGAAGAAATCCAAGGCCGATCAAGCCGCCATCCTGAAGCGTGCTGAGCAGGCAGAGGAGAAATTGGAAGCCGCCCAACAAGAGCTGACCGGCTTAAAAAAGCATGTGTCCAATATGACAGTCGCCATGTTTGGTAAGCTTTATCTTTGAACTTGTTTGACTAACCAATCTGGAATCAAAAACTATCAAATACTGATTTCCCCTTTGCAGGCGCACGAGCTGTCAACCTTCCGGACGACTGCCTGCTTAAGTTAAGAGCCATATACACCTTTGCTGAGTAGCTATACACCGGAGGCGTGCTATCGATCAAGGCAGTGATGGGCAACAAGGGACTAGTAATGACCATCAAGCAGATGCTTGGCTTCTTGTCTACGCTTCCTCCTCAAATAGAGGAGTTAAAAAGATGAGCCACCCGAAAGGGAGTGTTGAACACCCTGAGCTGGTGCTTAGCTATTGCTCCGGAGCTCAAAACCGAAGAAATAGTCGCGGGCTACCCCGAGATGAAAGATGACGGGTCGGAATTCACCGAGATGGACTATCACCGAACCATCATAGAATCTCGCTACGCGGCGACTCAACTGGCAGCCAGTTTGGAACTGAACAAGTACCAAGCCGCCTATGACGAGAACAAAAAGAAAGTGACCCCTCCTACATATGAAACTGCTAGCCTGGTTCCTAGTCATCCCAAGAATCCATTTGATCTTGACTTGGACCTATCTCTCTTCCTTGACGATGAAGATGAGTTCATTGCCTTGTCCAAGTATAACTGGAAGCTGGACGACTTATGAATTGAAGGCGGGGAGAGCTCAAGGCAAGGCAACTCGGCGGCGGCCTGACTCGCCCATGGATCCTTCCTTTTCTGGGGGATGATACCCATTCTGGCCATGCGAGCCATGTAATAGTCTTGCTAGTATGTGTGTAAGACAAAACATGTTGTATTGTTCTTGGATGGAACCACTTGTAGTCCTTGAATCTTATGCATGACTCGCCTGCAACTTTTGGTAAACCAAGGAATGTCTCCAATTTCTTCCTGGTATGTTAATAACAACTACAGCCGAGTCAGTAAAGGCATGGCCAGGAGTAAACCAGCCCCTTGGATCATGGCAAGAAATAAATTAGCCCCTGGGATATGGCGAGAAATAAATCAGCCCCCGGGTTATGGCGAGAAATATGAGCCGGGGCGAGTTATAATCAAAGCCGGCTCAAAGTAAAAGATTTATCGACTCAAGGAGTTTCGATAGGATAAGACGAGTTTGCAAAACTTTAGTGTTACCCTTAGGAAGCTTTTGCAAAAAAGCTTTGTTGTTTTAGACCGGCTGATCAGGCGCGAGTCAAGTTTCTGTGAAGCAGGTTCAATGAACCAATGATTTCTCTATTATCCATGTGTGACTCTGGCCGGTAGCTTTTATGTTTTAACCAAGGCGAGTTCAGGGTCCAAATAGCGGATTGACTCGTCTCGAGTACATAGGTCCATGTGGCGACTTGTTCAACCCATACTCCAGTATAAACATTTGTAATGCGGTAATTTTTCGCTAGCCAAGAGGGTATCCAGGCTGAACTCAATGAGTGGAAGCCCCCAAGTGACCTATGGTTTAGGAAGAAACCAGGCATAGGATTACAGAAGCGTATACGCTCTTACTGCAAAACGACTTGGGGACTAGTATTCCCCAAGTAAGCCGGTTTAGTTATCAAAACCATATAAGGCGCCTATGTTTGGACCGTGCAACTTGGCAACATTGGTCCTCTTTGGCAGTTTATCAAAGCCCAGTTTTGAAGCAAGTGTAACATGGCGACTTACGCCCTTTGACTTTGATAGCGTCCATGTTTGGGCGACTTATAGAACACTAAAGACTCATGCTTTCAAAAGCTGAAACGGCAAAGGACCCCGAAATTCGTGGGTGCCGTCTTTATTGCTTTCATAATTCATAGATTACAATTTGCTAAAAACTGGTAAAGAAAAACAGGGAGCTCATGGCTCTAAGTGTAGTAAGGCCGCAGATCGGCTATGTTCCAGGGGCGAGTTGTCTCAACCTCTATAGTTGGCCGATCTGGGCGAAGATCCACTAAATAGTATGAGCCGTTCCGAAGATTCTTGCTGACGACAAACGGTCCTTCCCATGGCGGTGATAACTTGTGCATACAAGTATGATCTTGAATCAAACGAAGCACTAAGTCGCCTTCTTGGAAAGCTCGGCTCTTGACCCGGCGACTAGGGTAGCGTCGCAAGTCCTGTTGGTAAATCGCCGACCATGACGCGGCCAAATCACGTTCCTCCTCCAAAGGATCCAGCGAGTCTTGTCGCGCCAACTCGTTATCCTGCTCCACGTAGGCACCGACTCGTGGGGAATCATGCTTGATGTCACTTGGTAACACCGCTTCTACCCCATAGACCAGAAAGAAAGGAGTAAAACCCGTGGAGCGGTTTGGAGTCGTCCTGATACTCCATAGTACTGATGGCAACTCCTCGACCCAACATCCCGGTGTGCGTTCCAAAGGTACCATGAGCCGAGGCTTAATCCCCCGCAATAATTCCTGATTCGCCCTCTCTGCCTGTCCATTGGACTCAGATGTGCAACCGCGGAAACATCAAGCCGGATATGCTCTCGTGAACAAAACTCTTGCATTGCACCTTTGGATAGGTTAGTACCATTGTCAGTAATAATACTATGTGGATATCTAAACCTGAAAATTAGCTTCTTCAAGAATTTGACGGCTGTATCAGCGTCACAACTGCTAACAGGTTCTGCCTCCACCCATTTGGTAAATTTGTCAACCGCCACCAATAGATGAGTCTTTTTGTTGGAAGACATTTTGAAGGGACCGACCATATCGAGCCCCCAGACTGCAAACGGCCAAGTGATTGGTATCATCCGCAATTCCTGAGCCGTTACATGCATCTGGCATCCAAACTTTTGGCAGCCATCACATCGGCGAATGATCTCCTCTGCGTCTGCGTGAGCCGTCAACCAATAAAACCCATGTCTGAAGGCTTTAGAAACCAAGGATCGGGATCCAGCATGATGACCACAGTTGCCCGCATGAATCTCATTGAGAATCATACATCCTTCTTCAGTAGAAACGCATCTTTGAAATACCCCTAAGGTGCTTCGTTTGTGTAACTCGCCATTGTGTATGACCATGGATTTGCACCGACGGACAATTTGGCGAGCTAGCAACTCATTGGTAGGTAACTCGCCTCTGGTTAGATACACCATGTAGGGAATCGCCCAGTCTGGAGTAGCGTGAAGAGCCGCCACAACTTGAGATTCGGGGTCTGGTACCGCTAGATCTTCCTCCGAAGGCAGTTTTACTGAAGGGTTATGTAATATATCCAAGAAGACATTGGGAGGAACCGGCTTACATTGCGAACCAAGGCAGGAAAGAGCGTCCGCTTCTTCGTTAAGCCGTCGGTCGATGTGATCCACTTAATAGCCATTGAAATGACCCGCCACATCTGACACAGCTCGTCTGTAAGCCGCCATCAGAGGGTCTCGTGAATCCCAGGTGCCAGAAACCTGCTGCGCCACCAGATCTGAATCGCCCAAACATCTCACCCGTGTGAGGTTCATCTCCTTGGCGAGTCGCAAACCATGGAGCAAAGCTTCGTATTTTGCTGCATTATTGGTACATGGGAACATGAGCCGGAGGACATAGCAAAACTAGTCCCCTTGAGGCGAAGTTATCACCACGCCAGCCCCCGAGCCTTCCAACTGTCTGGACCCATCGAAATAGATGGTCCAATATGTAAGGTCTGGTTTTTCCTCAGGGATTTGTAACTCAGTCCAATCATTGATGAAGTCCACGAGTGCTTGAGATTTGATAGCTGTCTGAGGCGTATACCGCACCTGATGGGATCCAAGCTCGATGGCCCATTTGGCAATCCGTCCAGTAGCCTCTCGGTTCTGTATGATGTCGCCGAGGGGGGCGGAGCTGATGACCGTGATCGGGTGCTCCTGGAAGTAATGTTTCAACTTTCGACTCGCCGTGAATACTCCAAAAACCAAGTTTTGCCAATGTGGGTAGCGTTGTTTGGAGAGGGTAAGGACCTCGCCGATGAAATACACCGGTCGCTGGATGGGGTATTATTTTCCTTCTTCCTTTCGCTCGACAACTACTGCCACGCTGACTGCTTTCGAATTGGCCGCATTGTACACGAGCATAGGTTCCTTGTCTGCCGGAGCCGCCAGCACTGGCAGGTTAGCTAATTGCCGCTTCAAGGCTTTGAAGGCTTCGTTGGCCTCGTCCGTCCATACGAAACGATCGGTTTTCTTGAGCAGCTGGTAGAGAGGGATGGCCTTCTCCCCAAGGCGACTTATGAAACGACTCAAAGCCGCGATTCGACCCGCCATGCGCTGTACTTGGTTAACATTGGCTGGTTTCCCAAGTGAAGTAATTGCATCGATCTTCTCCGGGTTGGCCTCGATGCCACGTTCTAATACCAAGAAACCCAATAACTTCCCCGTAGGAACACCAAAAACGCACTTGGTGGGGTTAAGCCTCATCTGGTAAACACGCAGGTTGTCGAAGGTTTCTTTGAGATCCTCCAGGAGCAACTCCTTGCGGTGATATCTGACCACGATGTCGTCCATGTAAGCGTGGACGTTACAGCCTATGTGGCTATGTAAGCAGTTTTGGATGCAGCGCTGGTAAGTCGCCCCCGCGCTCTTGAGCCCAAATGGCATGGACATGTAACAGAAAGCTCCGAACGGGGTTATGAAAGATGTATTCTCCTGATCCGCCACCGCCATCTTTATCTGGTGGTATCCCGAATAAGCGTCCAATAAACACAAACGTTCGCAACCCGCCATCGAATCAATAATTTGATCAATGCGGGGAAGGGCGAACGGATCCTTCAGGCAGGCTCTATTAAGGTCAGTGTAATCAATGCACATGCGGAAAGTGTCGTTCTTCTTGAGCACCAGGACCGGGTTAGCCAGCCATTCTGGGTGAAAAACCTCGATGATGAACCCAGCGGCAAGGAGCCGAGCTACTTCTTCTCCAATCGCCTTACGGCGCTCTTCATTAAACCTATGAAGGTACTGCCGCACTGGCTTAACTTTAGGGTCAGTATTAAGATGGTGCTCAGCAAATTCTCTCGGTACACCCGGCATGTCAGAAGGTTTCCATGCAAAGATGTCCCGATTCTCACGGATGAATTCGATGAGCGCGCTGTCCTATTTGGGGTCGACACCCGCCCCAATAGTGAACAGCTTGGTGGAGTTGCCCGGCATAAAATCGATAACCTTGGTGTCGTCCACTGGTTTGAACTTGAGGGGCGGCTCAGAATTGATAGTCGGCCTTTTGAGTGGCGTCATGTCCGCCGGGTCGACATGGGATTGGTGAAACTTGAGCTCCTCGGCCGCGCAAGCTAACTCGGCATAAGCCGCATCTCCTTCTTCACACTCTTGGGCTATCTTCCTGTCGTCGTGGACATTGATGGGACCCTTGGGTCCAGGCATCTTGAGCTTGAGATAAACATAGCATGGGCGGGCCATAAACTTGGCGTAAGCCGGCCGTCCAAACAGCGCATGATAGGCGCTATTGATCTTGACTACCTCGAACAAGAGGGACTCACTCCTGTAATTCGACTTCGTGCCAAAAGCCACATTAAGCTTAACCCGCCCAATCGGGTACGCCGACTTACCAGGGACAATACCGTGGAAGATCGTGGATGACGGCATCAGGTCCTTCTCTAGGAGGTTCATCCGCCGGAAAGTGTCGAAATATAGGATGTTGATGTTGCTGCCCCCGTCCATGAGGACCTTGGAGAGGGTGTATCCCCCGACTTGGGGAGCCACGACCAGGGCTAAGTCGCCAGCGTTGTCGACTCGGGGTGGATGGTCTTCCCGGCTCCACGTTATGGGTTGCTCTGACCAGTGAAGGTACCGAGGGAGCGCTGGCTCAGCTATGAAAGTTCTATGCTTCACCTTGTGATCCCGTTTACACGTGTTGGTGGTGAACACGTGGTACTGCCCGATGTTCAACTGTTTGGGGTTATTTTGGAACCCGCCCCGATCCTCCTGCCGCTGGGGGTCTCCTTGCGGGGGGGTTGTTGGAACATTCCCGGTGGGTGGTACTGCTTGTTATGAACTTGGTATTGACCGGCATTGTGCTGCGACCCGCCCTGTGGTCCTTGGTTGGGGAAATCTCCGAACGTGACCTGTCGTGATCCGGATGCGTCGGGTTGCTCCTGCCGCTGGCCCTGCTCACTGCCATGACTTCTTTTCAGCGCCTCGACCCGAAACTCTTGCATCACGTAGAAATCCTCCCACGAGTGAGTCACCGGTCCTTCAGTCGTGGCGTGCTGCGGGCACGGGCCTTTAAGCATTTCATGGTAGTTACGTGGTTTCTTCCCACTAAAGTCCCGCTTCTTCTGACGTGGGTTTGTGCTGTCGGTATTAGTATTAGCAACGAATTCCGTAGGACCCTCCTGTTGCCGCTTCTTGACATGCCCGCCATGGTGGTTATTGCCCCGGTTCTGAAACTGGGATTGGCCCTTTTGTAACTCACCCTTGCGGGAGGCACCAATTTTATCGTCGCCCTCTCCAGGATCCTTGGTGTCATCCGACTCAGCGTACCTGGTAAGGGCGTCCATTAGCTCTCCCATGTCCTGTACCTTTCGCTTAAGTCTCCCTAGCTTCAGTACCAGAGGCTCGTAATGGCAATTTTTCTCCAAGATCAACACCGCCTGAGCCGCCGAAATGCCTTTCAATGAATGGATAACTTCCGCAACCCGCCGGGTCCAATGGTGGGCCGACTCATCCGGCCACTGGATGTAGTGCTGTAAGTCGACGATAGTCATTGGGCGCTTGCAGGTCCCTCTGAAGTTCTTGATGATGCGCTCCTTCAGTTCTGCCCAAGTGTTGATGGAGTTGGGCGGCAAGTTTTTCAGCCAAGTGTGTGCCGTCCCTTTGAGCATCATAGTGAAGTATTTAGCGCTGACCGCCTCGCTTACGTCAAGCATATCCATTGCGAGTTCATAGCTCTCGATCCATGACCCGGGCTCGAGGTCTGGCGAGTAGTTGGGAACCTTCCTGGGCCCTTTGAAGTCATTTGGCATGCGCTCGTTGCGCAAAGCCGGCGCAAGGCATGATACTCCAATGTGTTTGCCCCCGCTGTCCAGGGGTGTGGGCGGCGACGGTATGTAAGCCGGGTAGGCCTGACCCGCCACGACTGTTGGCTCCACGTGCTGTGCGGCTCGCGCTGCATCCACAATATCCTGGGATCGTGTGTCGGGCATCCCGAGCGGGTCGCGTTGGGGGAGCCGCCGCGGTTCGCTGGTTACTGCGTGGAAGTCCTCGTGGCGACTTCTGGTGTGACTCGCCTGAGGCGTGGAGTGGAGCCGATCAAGTCTATGGGAATACTGTGCGTGCGGAACCATGGCCGTTTTCAGCATCTCGATGGCGTTTCAAGCTTCTATCTCGACCGGGGTGTTCCCGTAAATCGGAAGGGACTCCAGGTGGCGGGTCGCTGCCAGCACATTGTCGACGAGATTTGAGAAGTGAGCCAGCGCCGTCTGGAATCAAGTCGCATGGGCATCCATTGGCTGAGCCGGCGGCGGATTGGGCGGTGGAACCGTTCCTCCCCTCGGGCGGTTTGTAAAGGCCGATCAGGACCCGCCCCGGGGGTGCACGGAGTGTCAAAAAGGCGAGTTGGGTGTAAGTCGGACGGGACGCGTCCATTGCGCCTCCTTTGACGGACGGCGTCAGAGGCGCGCTGCTGTATCTCGAGCCGCCAGCCTTCGGTGTTCAGCCGCTCCGTCTCTGTGGCGACCGCAGCTCGCTGTGTCTCGATCCTGGCGGCTTCTGCTTCCATGTCACGCTGTGCCTTGGCCATCGCCTCCCGCAGTTTGGTTAGCTGGGCATTGACCGACTCCTGATTTTCAGATGTAATTGTGATTGCCATAAGACTGGCTATCTCCGCTGCTAGTTCCGTCATGGTTTGCGCTGGGGGCTTGGATGTTCCCCCGGTCTCGTTGTTGCCAGTTGGATTCTGATGAGGCTGGGCTGACCCTGTCATGTAGATGGCGATTTGCAGACGAGACCTCTCGAGGACTTCGGGATCCATTGCCAACGACAGCCCCCCGAGTTGTCTTTCCTCAAGAGGGTGGATCGACTCCGTCTCGCCCATGGATGACTCGCCATCGGAATTGACAGGGGTGATCTCCTGGCCCACCTCTTCGTCTTCCGCGTCGCCTCCCTGCGTAAAACCGACGAAAACCTCGCGACTCTTGTTCCGCCGTGTAACATGGAGGACGTACCTGGCCGGCTCGACGATGTCGGTGGAGGTGTTCGGCTCAGGAACAGGCGTCCCGATCATGCCGATGAAGATGTTGACCTTGCCGAAGGGGACTCGTTAGCCAGATTCGACGAAATCGGCCTCTGATTCCCATAGCAAGTTGTCGATGTAGTACTTCCCGCGCCGGCTCTTAGTCATGATGCCGACCGCATAGCTTTCTAACCCTGATAGGGCTCCCTTCGAGAACTCAACTCCACTGTGCGTTGGCCCCACGGTGGGCGTCAATTGTCGTGGTTTTGTCACGGCAGATGTCCTCGTGAAAGGACTTAGAGATGGAGCCATCGCACCTTGGTGGCGACTCAAAGGGGGTGAGCGAAAGCGAGACTCAGATTTACCCAGGTTCGGCCCCTCGTGAGGATGTAAAAGCCTACGTCCTGCTTTGTGTGGATTAATGGTGGTTTCGATTACAAGGAGGGCGTCACTCGCCTGACCTAGCTCTAGATTCTTTCTAACTCGCCTAGCCTTTCCCTGGGACTCGCCTTTATATACAGGTCGAGGCCCTAGGGTTTACAAAGTCCTGCCATCCTACTCTTGGTAGCTTTTCTTATCTCTAAATCGTCGTGTTCCCCGTGATCAGGAGCTTCCTTGAAGTTCCATCATCCGCACGATCCTTTTGAACCGCCCTACAGCTCCTGGGCCATAGAACGCATGACTAATGGTGAGTCGCCCCTTTGGTGACCCGGCCCATTAAGCGCGGGTTACCCACAGGTAATATCCCCAACACTTCATCCTGAGATACAAAGAAATCTAAATGATAGCGGTGTGCTCAAGAATCCCCTGGAGCTCAACTCCCCGGAAGAAATCAGGTCAGACAGGAGGCACCAAGACAGAACTCCATCACATCGGCATCATATAGATTCCAAGAATATCCGCGTGAACCTAAAAAAATTTGAGTGAGAAGAGGAGTAGAATTAAATTATTACGTCAAGATTCCTCACCAGAGCATAGAAGAGGAGAAAAAGAATCCTACTCTCCGATATATAACTAGACTCAAAGCAGTTTTTCACTAGACTCGACTCGGCCAAGTTCGATCAATCAAGAGGGGCTCCTAGGTCGGTACTGCTCTGATACCAACTTGTAACAACCAAGGTGTGATCCTATCCTCAATTTGGCATGAGGCCTCGTCAGGGATAGAAGCGCATCTCGTCGTTTCGCAAGAATGGATATCGTTACAAGTACATGTACTGAAAAGAAGAGATATAAAGAATTGGCTACTCACCACAAGCTACATCAGAGTCACATCAGTACAATACATAATCATCATGAAGAAGAGCAAGGTCCAATTACGGACGAAAATAAACGAGAAAATAAGAACGACGTCCATCCTTGCTATCCCAGGCTGCCGGCCTCGAACCCATCCTAGATCGATGAAGAAGAATAAGAAGCAACTCCAAATGAACAATCAACGCTCTCGCGTCAGGTAACCTTTACATGTACCTACAAGTGTTGTTATAGTAATCTGTGAGCCACAGGGGGCTCAGCAATCTCATTTCCAAAGATATCAAGACTAGCAAAGCTTAATAGGTGAGGTATGGTTAAGTGGTGAGGTTGCAGCAGCGGCTAAGCATATATGAGGTGGCTAACTTACGAGTACAAGAATAAGAGGGGGGTGATCTATGCATAACGGACGTGAACTAGTGATGATCAAATGAATGATCCTGAATACCTACTTACGTCAAACATAACCCCACCGTGTCCTCGATCGGAGAAGGAACTCACGAAAGAGACAGTCACGGTTACGCACTCAGTTGGCATATTTTAATTAAGTTAACTCCAAGTTATCTAGAACCAGTGTTAAACAAAGTTTCCACGTTGCCACATAACCGCGGGCATGGCTTTCCGAAAGATTTAACCCTGCAGGGAAGCTCCAACTAATCCATCACAAATTACCACAAGTCGCATAGAAATCCTCGATCACAAAGCTCGCGATCTCGTCGGACTCCTTAGTGGAAAACCTCAACTTTGAGATTACCCAAAGCATCACCGGAATCCCGATGCACAAGACATTCGTCAAAGGTAAAACTAATCCAGCAAGGCCGCCCGGCGTATCGACGATCCGGATAGGAGCCGCGTATCTCGTTCTGAGGACACGACCGGATGGAACTAGCTACGAGTGCCAAACCTCGAGTTTCCTCGCGGTGGCCCCGCGGGAAGACCGTTTGGGACCAACACCTTCAGCACTGGCCCCCCCTGTGTATGTAAAAATTACTCCTCGGGTTCATGACGCCCTATGCATTCCAGTATTAACAGAATTATTATGTTGGGAAATGTAGAACCAATGTTGGGCCTTGCCAGACCAGCTTTAATCTAAAACGAATTATCAAGGGGGTCCCCATAACAACCCCGATCGTGTTAGAAGCGCTCAATTATGGAACACAACACCGGTAGCCGAAACTAAGGGGGCAAAGGTGGAACAAAACACCAGCCTAGAAAGGCCGAGCCTTCCACCTTTTACCAACTATATAGGTGCATTAAATTAAATAGCATTTAATAGGGTGATATAACAAGGAACCCATGTTTTCACATGGAAGCAACTGCACCTGCAACTAGCAACGCTAACACATGGTTAAGCAAGCAGTAACATAGCCAATCAGTGGTTTGCTAGGTTGTGAACAGGTTGAAGGTTTTCATGGCAATGTTGAGAGGTTGATATTTAACAGGTGGTAGGCAACGAGACATAATCGATACAAGCGATAAAACTAGCAAGGCAATGATAGTAATGATATCTAGGGAAATGGTCATCTTGCCTGAGATCCCGCTTGGAAGAAGAATGACTCCGTGAAGAAGACGAACCGACGTAGTCGAACAGGTCCTCATAATCCGACGCGCTTGCGGAACTTTATCGAGACAAAGGAAACCAGAAACAAGAATCAACACACGATATTCACCACACGATGCACAACACAAATGATGCATGAACAGCTGAAATGCAATACATGGCATGTCAATTCACAACAACCAAATACTACACATTAAGTGAAGTTCAATATGCAACGAGTTGCATATTGACAAAACTCCATGTTTAATTATTTAGTTCTATCCCGATTAGATACACGGCAATATTAAATGTGGTTAAACATGGCAAGAGGTGAAGCGTAATTAATCTACCTATCTAGGCATTTTAAATGAGGTCGGAAACGACATATAGCACCTCCGAAATGACCTCACGTGTTAATTTACAATTCTGTCCAGACCTGAACTAACATGTTTAAATGTTTGTTAAACATCAAAACAAATAGGTTCACTTGATTTTACGCGTCCTTACAAGCAGTTTACACATAGAGAACATCTCCAATGGAGCTACGGATCAAAAGAAACGGACACCGCAAGATATGATGGCATGAATGCAAAATGTGTGCAACGACGGTCACGAGCACTTCAAAACATACAACCAGCAAGATAATATGAAACTACACAAGATTCTAAGCAATTTTCATGTAGGGCACGATCAAAACGGAGCTGCGGTTCAACAACTACGGGCAAAACAAGAAATCACTACAAACTGCCAAAATCAGCCACATAGCATTTTCTACACCCCACAACTACGAGCTACACAATTCCAATTTACTCAACCAAGGCATGAGACGGTAGAGGGCACGAAGGACTACCACATGCAACTAATAACATCTAGCAAGGAAGCATGGATCACTAGGAAAAGAAGTCACAAAATGGCTTCTCACACACAGTTTCAGACTTAGTGAAAATAACAGTTTATGAAACTGCAGTTTTCGATCTGAAGGCATATTGACAGCAGAAAAAAGATAAGCTACAGTACTCCAAATGGCGTGAAAATTGACATCATGCTAGAGAATCCTAAAGTCTACAACTAACTCCATTGCATCAACCTCAAAAGAGCTACAGATCACCAGATAAACTCATGACAAGCCAGCAACAAAATATAACAGATTCAGACTTAGAAATATTTCAGGATCTCCAAAACAACACTATTTCCTAGCAAGTAAAGAACAAACAAACCACACCTAAACATGGATTTCTATTGCAACCAACATTACCAGGGGCTAGACTAAACATCCAAGAGCAACTCTCAAGTTGATAACTTAATCATATCGCGCACGGAATAAATCCCACAAAATAAACAAAAGGGCAACATGGCAAAATATCAAGCGAACTAACTTTCTCAAAAGCTAAAACTAAATGCACAGGTAAATCCTATGGATTTTTCTACCCCGAAAACATATAAAACATGTGGGGTGGCAACACAAAAATATCGCCACAGGTAAATGCGGGAATATGCCCTAAACACGGTATAATAAACTAGCGACCGGATCCTACATGCAAAAATACTAACGAATACTCTAAAATACATGGCAAATGGGTTCCTAAAACATGAACATTTTATCTACGGAGTTCGAGCAACCCGCACACGCACGAAAATTAAATACGGGCAATTAACCTATTGAGACAGCACGCAAAACTAGGCACTCGGAGGGTCAAACTACGTCAAACATACATGCAAGTTACAAATTCGTAATCTACACGAAAATCTACACAAGATCCATATATAACTCGCCTCCATCCGACTTACGGTTAAGAATCTACGAGCGTTTAAATATTCGTCAAAATTTCTGGAATTTAATAATTCCGAAAAATCCCTAAAAAGAAAATAAACTACCGGGCCTGGCCTAACTGCAGCTAGTGGGCCAGCAAGGGTGAGCACAAAACACTAAGAAGCGCACGCGGTGCTGGATAGATGCGGGGCTCACCTGGGGCCATGGGCCAGGTCGGTGGAGAGATTGTTGGGCCCCGAGGCGTGGTAGGCCAAGGCAACCAGAGGCGAGGGCGCGCTGGCCTAGGCCGGTTTCCTGGGCCTCGGCTCGGGCAGTGGGCCTCGGGCGGTCAACGCGGGGGCGAAGCCTCGTCCTCTCGATCGATCGAGGTGACGGCACGGCGGCGGCGAGCTCCAGGGCGACGGAGCCGACGATATCCGCCAACGGGGCTGCGGCCGCAGGCCGGCGCGACGGGAGGCGCGAGATGTGGCGTGGGGATGGGAACCGGGCGACGGGAGGCGCGCCATGGCGGGGCTGCCTACTCCGGCGAGCTGCTGCCGGCGACGGGGCACGACGGCCGGTGAGACCGACCTCCGGCGAGGCGGCCGCGACTTGCATCCGGCGCGGGCGGCGACCGGGGCCGCAGGAGGAGGCTGCGACGGGAGACGCGGGGCGCCTCGTGAGCTACGGCTCTCGGGAGCTGCGGGAGGAGGACGGAGAGGCGGCGGCGCGATGGGCTTGGCCGGGCCCGATCTGGGCCTGCCGGAGGAGGGGAGGGGAGAGGCTGGAGGTGGCGGCTGCTGGGGGTAGGTGGGGCGCGGATCCTGAGGCGGCTAGAGTTTGATGTCTAAAATGCTTGGGGAGGTCTATTTATAGACAAAGGGGGGCTAGGTTTAGCGGAATTTCGTCCCGGATCCAACCGCGCGGTCGGAATTGAACAATCTCGAACGCGGGACGGTTAAATGGCCGTGTAGAGCAGTTATCCGGAGACGAGAGGGAAAACGGGCGGCCCGACGACGAGATTTAAAACACTGAAAGACGTCCGACGATAGACCGAATAAGGTGCCGCTACGGTCGACCGTTCGGGTACCACACGGACTCCGACTGCGACGAAATTTGACAGGCGGCCTACCTACAACTAAATAAGACCGCACGCCAAGTTCCAACCCAATCAGAGAAAGTTTTACACACCCTTTAAAACAAGGTTTCGACGATGCCGTGGGCGCGTGCGAGTGCGGTCTGGCTCAGAACGGATAACGACGAGAACCGGCAACTAACAACGGATGCAAGTTTGAAAACTTGCGGCAACGGAGATGCCGATGCAATGCAGATGATGCGCATGATGCGATGACGATGTGACAAATAATCACACAACAAAAACGGAATAAAGGGGGAATCTTCTGGAACGTCGGCATCGGGTTGTCACAATTTTCCTTCTCCTTCGGCCACAAGGGGTTCCTCAATGGGGAGTATTTGACCAATCCCCATTCTTCTTATTGCTTGAGGAGGAATTTCATCACCTACATCACAAAGACAAACTTTGCTCCACTTGGGAGCCATTATTCTCATCAAACTCCACGTTAGATGTCACCTCAATGAGTCCGGTGGACTTGTTGAGAACACGTAAGCATGGGAGTTTGTAGCATAACCAACAAATATGCCCTCTTGAGCTCTAGATTCAAATTTAGACAAACAAACATTTTTCTTGAGTATGAAACACTTACAACCGAACACCCGTAAGTACTTGAGGTTGGGCTTGTTCCCGGTAAGAATATCATACGGAGTCTTATTCAAGCTTTTGCGGAGGTAGAGCCGATTATATGCATGACACGCGGTGCTAATGGCTTCAGCCCAAAAGTTGTACGGATATTTGATTTCCACCATCATGGTTCTTGCCGCGTCCATCAATGTCCGGTTTCTTCCTTTCCGCAACACCGTTCTGTTGGGGGTACCGGGTGTTGAATATTTATGCCTAATCCCCTCATCACTAAGGAACTCATTTAAGGTGTAGTTCTTGAACTTAGTGTCATTGTCACTTCTAATCATAAATATCTTTGCTTCATGTTGAGTTGAGCTTCATTAGCAAAGTTGATGACAGTTTGTTGAGTCTCACTCCTCTTCTTGAAGAAATATACCCAAGTGAATATTGAGCAGTCATCCACGATCACCAAGGAATACTTTCTTCCCCCAAGACTATCAAAAGAGGGAGGTCCAAAGAGATCCATGTGATGGAGCTTCAAAGGCCTTTTAGAGTAGCTGACAGTTGTGGGACGGTGAGCTGTTACATGAAGCTTTCCTTCAATACAAGCACTGCAAGCACAGTCTCTGGCAAAACTCACATTCGTTAGTCCACGAACATGGTCCCCTTTAAGGAGACTTTGCAAAGATCTCATATTGACATGGGCTAGTCATCGATGCCATAGCCAACCCACATCAACCTTAGTCATTAGACAAGTCACGGTTTTAGTAGATCGCTCTGAAAAGTTCACTACATAGAGACCGTTCTCGACATATCCAACAAAGGCTACTTTAAGAGTCTTGCTCCACAAAAGGGCCACGGTGGCGACGAAGATAAGGAAGAGGTGGATGAGCTAGGACTGGGGGCGCCGGCCGGCTTAAATAGCTGGCCCCGACCTCGGGCGGGGAGACGGAGCGGCGCCACGCTGCGTTCACACCGCTTCAACAGTCGAAGTGTTTGTCGGACCGTCGGGTTTCACATAGTCCAGCGAGTCTGCATGAGGCGAAGCCAACAGACCGACGTCGCGGACGTGTCCGGGTCCATATACACCCCATATTTGTACTAAAAATGAGGATATCGGTTAGTCCGAACGTTTGAGACCGGTTTAAGAGGACTATCTAAATTATGTTTTTTTTTTAGCGGACAAAGATCGAACAGTCTATCCGAACATTTGAGAGGATTTTTAGGATGTGGACGTAGATGCTTGGAACCGATTGCGTTGGGGCTGGGCCGTGCTTAAACCGTCTGATCTGCTGCCGTGGCACTGTTGTTATGATGCTCCGGTTACATCATCAGATCTGATCTGATGGTAGCGTTCCTATGAGATACTAATGGGAAGGAAGTGAAGACCTAGTGTGAGGGTGCCGGTACCATGGAGATGGATGGACCCGTCCTGTCCTCTCCTGCCGGTGATCGGGCACGATGACCCGGTCCGTCTGCCTGTTTGAGTGCTTCTCTTCTTGACCTTGGTTGTTTTGCCTAAAGCCAACTCCAACGCATAATTTTAAATGGACATCCGTTTGATTTAGATTTTTTTCGTTGGTGATTGAAAAACGGATGCTCATGTTCAGGCCGGGCCGGGCCAGGCCGGCTTGGTATCAAGGCGTTCAACGCACGGTCCCAATTCCAATTTGTTCATACTGGACATAGAAAATATGCATGTAAAAACTAAAACAACACATTATAGAATAGCTAAAAATATAAAACAACTTATTTAAAAGACTGTCATACTCATGACCCAACCACAGTACTTATTTGAAATTAACAAAAAACATAAAAAATAATGGGCCGCCCCGCGTGTCGCAGAAGCCCTTGTCATCGTCGCCGCCGTCTTCACGCGTGACCATCCTCATCGTCGCTCGTCAGGTCGATGTAGGTTGGGGGCGTTCAGGGGTGCGGCGGCGGTCCCCAAATTGGATCGGGCACGTACTGTGCAAGCGGCGGAAGAGGCAGGGGTGGCGGTGCTGGGGGTGGTGACCAAGGCACCCATGCACGCTCCTGTGCGGGCTCCTCCTTCACCTCTTGCTAGACATTCAGGTCATGGACGTACACGTCCCCAAATGCCGACAGCTCCAACATCTCCTGTAGGCCCTCCCACTCCTCCTCCTCGTGGCAACTGTACTCCCTCTTGGGGTCCTCCATGATGGCCTTCAGGAGCCGTTCCTCCTCCTTGGTTGTCATGGCGGGAGGTTGAGGGGGTGGCGCTGATGAGGAGGGAGGCGACATCGGCATCAGGTCGCGGACCCGCGCGCGCCCGCGCACTCTTGGCAGGCTAGGTGCGCGCGCACGAGGCTCAGTCTGCAAACTCTCGAACACACGGGCGGGCTACGACCACGGTCGACAAAAAAAGTTTTGTGGACGCATGTCGTGCTCATCCTGGAACCATGTGTCCCACAGTGGTGAGTCCATGGCATACGTGCGGTCGGCGAGGAGTTCGCACGAAATCCTGGCGAGACGACGAGCGATCTCCTAGAGGCGGTCATGACCTATCGCGGGCGCGGGTGGGGGAGGAGGAATGGGCACCCGATTCGGGTTGAGATGCCACCCATGGGGGAGGTGGCCATCTGACCACGGCAGGGGGTGCCGGTCTCCGAGTACCGATGGCACACCTTGACCTTGACGTACGGCCTGAAGCGTAGCGCGGCTGACGGAGGGGAGATGAAGAAGGACGCTGGAGAGGTCGACTGGCTGGTCGCGCTACTAGACGAGCCGGATGACGATCTAGCCTCGTGCTCGTGCTTTGTCTTCTTGTCGGGGTGCCACTTCCAGAACCCCATGGCGGGGCTGGAATCGATGCGGCGGAGATGCTAGGCTTGGGTTTTCGTGTCTGCGGTGGAGGGAGCGAGATAATGGGGAAGTGGATGGGGACGATGTAGTGGAAGTCTACGGCTTCGACATAAAAAAGGATGTGGTCGGGGCCGTCTGGGTTGCTGACTTGCAGGCCCAACCACCCATGTGCATTGAGTAGGGTCAGTGAGAGGTAGTTGGACGGCCGACAAGCAGGCTCGAGGCGGACGCGGAGAGGCTGCGTGCTCGTTCGTTCATTGTCCGCGCGACCGGAAAGCCGGCTCAACTTTACACCTGGAATGGGTCGAGCCGGACAAAAACAAACACATTTTGAGAATGAAGTTGCACGTTGAGTCGGCTCGTCTGTCTGTTTGGGCCAAAACGAACGAGGCCGAACCATTTGGGGGTCTATGTTGGAGTTGCCCTCATGACAACTCCAACGCGGCGATTCAGATGGTTCATGTTTGTCCCTTTGCTAGAAACGAATAAAAACATAAACCCAACACGTTGATCGAAACCCAAAATTAATTTGCTTGTGGTCCATCTATATGCATTTCCGATTCATATTTACCCCGATTTATGTCTAGATGGACATGATACGGATGAGTTGCGCGTCCGCTCGTTGTCCGCCTCGGTCCCGCGTGTTAGTCGCCCAACTACCCCACAATGTCGGTGTCGTGGCCTGCCGTCAACCTCCCCCATGGTTGGCACCTCAACCCCATTGTGTCCCTGTGTCGGCGATGCCACGCGCGCATGCGGAGGAGCTCTTCAAGCGCCATGCCCTCCTGACGCCGGTGTAGCGTCGTGACCCAGCGTACGTGCCAGACTCCCCCAACTTGAAAGTCTGGTTCGCCCCCGAGCACGACCCCAAGTACGTACCGCAGTCCCCGGAGGTGGCGAAGGTGGCCTACCAGGCCGCGCTGAAGGAGGCGATCCAATGCGCTCTGGAGGAGAGATGACGAGGAGGACGCGCGGTGAGAAGGCTTGAAGGTGGCCCTCTAGTTGTCCACGGCAAGGTACTACGTCTACCATCTGCCATCGTTGTCGTTGCATGAGCCCAATGCCGAGCCTGCCCCCACGTCCACGCCGATGCCCCTGAACCTCAAGGAACGTACGAGTGGCAGGGCGTTGTTTCCGAGTGGGTAAGCGCGTCGATCGTGTGGCTAGGCTTGACCCTACAACAGGAGGCGGTGTACCTCCAGCAATGGAGGGCCCACTCACTAACGATGGAGCGTGAGGACGCCGAGTTGCGCATGCATTGGGAGCAAGGAGCAGGAATGCGTGCGACGTTGGAGACACGGGAAAAGGAGGAGAAGTGAGCGCACCGCGCACCAAATCCGCCAGCGCACCAATCATGAAAGAAGGCGACGCGGACAATGTGACACACGGCCTTTCCGTGGGTGAGGCCGCCGCCGCACTTCGTCAGCCTTACCAGCCCGAGGGACGACCACGCGTGCAGCATGGTGGGTGACGGCTGGACGGAGCATTTATCTTTTGTTTAATTAAATTTAAATGAACTTGGGTCCATAGCCGACCGGCCATTTTAATGTAGAATTAAATTTTATTTGAAATTTAATGTAGAATTAGGTTGACTTTATGTTATAAATTATGTGTATGTTTTGATTATGTATTTATTTTGAGTTCATAGAAAAAAATGCATCGATCATCATTGAACGCATCGGTCACTATTGAACGCCATCTGCCGATAAAAATAAAACGGACACATCAGGCCGTTCGGTTAATTCAAACGAAAAAAAAAAGATAAAATTTACGATTTGGTCGCGTCAGCGGCAGCAGGAATGACCGAACGATGCAATGCTGCGACCTGGGTTGGGTTTGGATTCAACGTTAAAATGCACCTACTACACGCCGGGATTCAGACGTGCAGCCAAAGATGGCGGCATGTCGTGCGTGCCCACGAGAGACAGACAGCGCTCCGCTCCTATGCCACTCCACCAAGAGGGGAGGCTCAAGACGAATGCCCTGTGGACTCTATGGATCCTCTTAAAACTGCCCTGCCTCTGTGAAAGTCGCCGGACGGCGACAGCAGCAGCGACGACGGATGAATCCCTCGTTTTCGCATCACGGAGGTCGGCAGGAGGGACCGGACGACCCGGTCCGGTGGCAGTTTCTCCTTTCTCGGCCTTGGCTTTCCTAGTGCTCCTCAAGATGAAACAACAACCTGGGAGGCAGGGCAAGGTGAGGCAGGACCAGGAATAGGATCGTCAACTTTCAAGAGTCCAAGCTGCTTACCGCATTCGTCTTCGTTCCACGCCTCCTCCACGGCAGCATGTCCGGCCTGCAACAAACATTACGTTCCTCCTCCTGTCTACGCTCCACAGCCACCACCAGGGAAACAAACAAAATGACAGCGACTCCTTTGATACATGCATATATATGCTGTATTGATACATGCATATATAGACAGTATTTTTTATACAGTATAGCTCATATATATATATATATATAAACAAAGACATAAAGTTACACTGGAGCGTAACCAATCTATGCCACACGGTATATGTTGGGATACGCGCATGTGTGTGTGCATGTGAGAGAGAGAACCTTATCTATAAGAAAGTACGAATCTCGATGCAAACAAACGGTTCAGATAGCAACCACTCCAGCTAGTGTTGATACCAAATCCATGCGCTATATATATATATATATTGACAAATTTTATCTACCACCGGTGGTAGTTACCACCATTTGCGTTTTGTATGTTGTATGTAGTATCTATCAAATCAAAGAGTATGTACGCGTAGTATGTAGCATATAATAATGTTTAGGTAGTATATATACTATTTTTTGGTAATATGTATCATATTTTGTGTATGTTTTTTTTACGTACAAAAATATATGTATTTCATAAATATAATAAAAACTATGGACTAACTTGTAATTTTTTCATGTAACTCACTTTAAAAAAATTATAGATAATATATAAACATAATAAAAATGATAAATTAATATATATACTACCGCATGATAGTATATGGAACATGTGGGGTAGCTATCCCTGGTTGGTAGCATGTATTTTTTTTATATATACATGTGGGGTAGCTATCCCTGGTTGGTATACATGTGGGGTAGCTATCCCTAGATAATTTACCTATATATATATATATATATATATATATATATATATATATATATATATGGAAAATCAATACTACCACTAGGGGGTAGTTACCCCATGCCCAACACCGTCTGATCTGGTGTGTGATGGACGCTTTGATTAACGGGTTTGGTTCTAGTAATACACCATTTTTATTTTCATCCCATAAAGCAACTAATCGTGCAGTCCCTGTTTTCATGTATGGATATAACTACCACACGTCCAACACATATCTAGCTTTCACATTTGACTGCCAGCTGCAGCAGATTTTATGGCAATCCCAGTCAATTCGCATTATGAGCATCGATGCATGTTGCAAGGTATTCATCCGGCGGACAAAATCTTTCAAATTGTTCCTGATAAATTTTATTATCTAATTGAATTCTTTGACCAGCAGCCATGGGCATTGACTTTTTTTATCTAATTGAATTCTTTGATAAGCAGTCATGGCCGATGTCAACCATGCATCAAATTTTCAAGACCTTATGAACGGCGTCCCAGCGCCACCATCGTGGAGTCGTCGGCGACGGCGACACAGCCGCCGTCGAGTTGCGCGCTCTGCCGATGACACAGCCGCCGGCCATTGAGGAGCTCACCATTGCCGCATCGTCCTCATGTTCTGAAACGTTTCCAAACTATCACTACATTCATCACTATCATGAATTCTAATCCAGTTCTCATGTTACAGATCAGTATACGTACATGTGTGGACATGTATCATCACTTCGTGTTGAATTGTATCCCCATATTATTTTTAGCTCGGTCATGTTCTAGCTTGCATATGTAATTGATTGAAGATTTCATATCTTGGTGAATTTTTTATTTTGCAATCTTATTTTTGTACGTAAAAAAAAACATGACAAACACAACCATACTTTTGTACATTTGATCAGTATATATTTATTCTGGAGATACTCCTCTTATCTTCGAGTATATGTACATTTTGTGTGGGAAGGTACTCCTTATTTTGGGAATTATGCTGCTTATTTGGACGTACTCCATACTTCATTCACCTTTTCAAATATACTCCATACTGTAGCACTATGGTAGTATGTAGTACACACCATACTTCTAAAACGAACTATATATTACATGCGAAGTACAATTTTTTAGAAGACATTTTGTACGTCCACGTAAGAATCTTAATACTCTATACTCCAGCTTGTTGTTAATACTCCATACTCCAATAATCAAATGCTTATACTTCATACTCCAATTTTACGTTAGCACTGCATACTACATACTAATGAAATTACATGTCAATACTTCATACTACAAAATTTACATGTCAATACTCAATACTACACGTATGACTATACTCTATGTGGTTCTAAAAAGGGGAATATATTTCGCACAATAATAGCAGAATCCAAAAGGAGTTATTTGTACCATACTATCTATTTCCAACAAAAATTACGGTGCCTATAAAAAAACAGCATCATGTTCACATGCTTATATTGTTGTACGCACCCTGGATTAAGGAGGTAGTTGCAACAGCCTTTCAACGGCTTGCCGGTTTATTTTATTATATAAACTGAATTAGTTGATGCCTATAAAATTGCATCGGCACCCGTTAACACAGTATCCATTACCCTGTTGACTTGATGCCATTATTTGAGCGAGGAAAGAGGGACACGTGGAGGTCAAAGAAAATGGTGGTAACTACCACTGCTTGTAGATAAAATTTGTCTCATATATATATATATATTCCTATAAAGTCATCATAAGGTGTCTTCGTAAGGTGTTGGTTTAAGTCTTGCAACGTAAGTTCTTATATAACTATAAGTCATCTTAATAGTTATAGTTACGTAGATCCCACATGGTTTGTCCTCTACAAGTTTCTTTTAGGAAGTTTGTCTTCGTAAGGTGTTGGGTTAAGTCTTGCAACGAGCGCAACCCTCATGTTTAGTTGTCACTATCAGTTTGAAACCCTGAACAGGCCACATGTGTTAAACTGGAGGAAAGAGAGGATGATGCCAAGTCATCATGCCCGTGCCACGACATTTGCTCATTTGCAAGTCAGATCCCAATGTATTTTTCCTAAAAGTCATTATAAGGTGTCTTCGTAAGGTGTTGGGGCACATAGGTGCCCAGGCATATATATATATATATATATATATATATATATATATATATATATATATATATATATATATATATATATATAAAATTTATTCATCATCCAGGGTGCAGACTAAATTATTCCTCATCCGAGGTAGTTTACGACCATTTCATAAATAAATTAAATTTGAAATGCAAATACATACGTTTATATTGATTCACTACGAAAAATTTGACATAAGAAAACAAAAATATAGGTCATAAGACCAGAAAAATCACATTTTATGTATAATTTACATTATGTTTTTATGTTTGTAATTTTACGTGACATAAAATATTTTTTACGGTGACTATGTATTTTTTTACGGTCTCTTTTTACGTATGAGATAAGATTAAAATTTCAGAAACGTAAAATTACGGTGTATTGATGTGAAAAATAGAGGAGGTGAAGAATAACTATTCATCATCCAGGGTGACGAATAGCGCGACCCTATATATATATATATATATATATATATATATATATATATATATATATATATATATATATATATTCTTATAAATGCATGCATATATAAACTATCTTATGCGTATCTTTGAGAGATTGAACCGGCATATGATATTAAGACTTATAAAGTCATCATAGACGTCTTGTCGTCAACGAAAACGCCTCCTTCCACTGAATTAACATCATCAGAAATCTTGAAATAAATTCAAAAATAATACCAGCATGATGAGCTAATCCTGATGGACTCGGGATTTCATTGTCTCTCTAACCATCTAACCATAGATTGGTTCACACTTAATACATGCATACTTATGTAGATCCCACATGATTTGTCCTCTACAAGTTTCTTTTAGGAAGTTTGTCTTCGTAAGGTGTTGGGTCAAGTCTTTCAACGAGCGCAACCCTCATGTTTAGTTGCCACTAGCAATTTGAAACCCTGAACAGGCCACAGGTGTTAAACTGGAGGAAAGAGAGGATGAGGCCAAGTCATCATGCCCGTGCCACAACATTTGCTCATTTGTATGCTACTACCGTACTTTCCAAAGGATTAGCTTCCAAGGGTATTTATCCAACAGTAGATCTTGAATTACAAAAAAAATGTGTAGTGGACCGCATTTCCCAATGTACTCCCTTCGTTCCTAAATATAAGATCTTTTAGAGATTTTATTGTAGACTACATACGGAGTAAAATAAATGAATGTACATTTTAAAATATATCTAGATACATCAATATGTAGTTCATAATAAAATCTTTACAAGGTCTTATATTTAGGAACGGAGGGAGTATATGTCATGCGTGTATCTCTAAGTCGTTAATTTTCTAGAGTAATATAAATTAGATATTATGAAAACTATATCATTAAGAAATACAACAATTGAAATTTTTAATGGTATGATTTTTTTTATATAAAAATCATATTATTTTCTGAATTTATCGTTCTAAGATACATGTGGACCTAACAAACCAGAAAAGAGGTAGTAGGAGTAGTATTTCCTTATGGCTTTCTAAGGCCGACAATCAGGACCAGATGAATTGTTTGGATGTTAGAGGCAGCCTCCAAAGTCATTTTGTGCTTTCGATTTATTCGGTTTACATAGATTGGGTTATATGGTTTTCTGATTCATACGGTATTAATACTTTGATAAATACGGTTCGGTTTCGGTATATATCAAATTAGTTCGGTATAGTTTTGGTACATACCATAAAAACTAAAGTTGATGCGAATTTAAAATAAAATAAAATAATTTATAAATTTATGACTCAAAACATATACCTATTTATATGAAGAGTACATAACTATATGCAAGTGTATATGCATGCATGGATTCAATGGTCATGGATGTACTTAGCATCTTTTTTAAGAGAAATATGACTATGTTACAAAAAAATGGATGTGTTTATCATGAAAGGTGGCTCTTGTGCAAAAAATAACTACTTATATGGCTGTTCGCCTCAAGAAATATAAATATTTTTTTATTTTGATTTATTCGGTTAACCTTTCAGTTTTTTGGTATATATCTCGAAAAGCAAAGTTTAAAACGGTATGAAAAGTTCATATCATACCGAAACCATAAACCATAAAAACATAAAATTGATTTGATTCGGTCTATTTTTGGTTCGGTTTTAAAATGCACAGAGTGACTCCAAAGGTTAGAGACGACACTAGCTTTATTTTTGTTACATGTAGTTAAGGCATCTCCAGCGCCATTCCCTAAATCAGACTCGATAGATTAGTCATTCATCCAATGTCATATGCCCTAAACTTCTGCAGGCATTTATTTTAAAGCCGAGGTAATACAATACAAGAGGCGCTTGCGTGCATTCGCGAGCGTCTGGAAGGGCTCCTTCACGACGACTAGGACGAGGCGGCAATGGTGGTGCCCTCTCCATGTCATGCCAGACACGGGACAAGAGTGATGTCGATCGATCGTACCGCCCCAGCTGCATGTTGCGCAATGGCAAGGTTGGCTTGTCCTGGATGCGATGTTTGATTTGGACACCGCGGTTGCGTCGGGAGATGGCGGCTTCTGCTTCATGGGTGGCGAGGCGGCAACTATGGATCCTCACAAACATCACTAATTAGGAAGTATTCCTTTCAAAGATCACTTTCACCTTCCTATGTTGCGACAAGTGGTGTACTGCATGCGTGCCACTTGTCGCAACTTGAGAGTTTTCTTTTTTTTGTAGATTCGTGTTTTTAAAACATTTTATCTCCTAAACCGTGCATCTAAATCTCGAATCATTTTCATTGTTGAATTTCTCGCGTCGAGATCTTCAAACTAGATCCCATGTTGATAAGTTTTGAGGAAAAAAATCACCAAAAAACCGAACCAAAAAAATCGTTCCTCTCGCGATAGGGAAAAAACCAAAAAATGCGTTCTTTTCCTTTTCGACAGGCATGGCCGTGCCTTTCATGAAGGCAAAACCGTGTCTCTCGTGAAAACAAAACCATGCCTCTCAGCCGGTCAAAAAAAAACATGCCTCTCACGGAAAAAAAAAACTTTATTTTCCTTTATCGAGAGGTACGGGTGTGCCTTCACGAAGGCAAAATTATGACTCTTGCAGAAACAAACCATGCCTCTCATAGAAAAACACAAAATGTGTTATTTTTTCCCTTTCTGAGAGGCTCGGTCGTGCCTCTCGCGAAGGCAAAACCGTCTCTCTTGGAAGCAAAATTGTGCCTTTCGCGGAAGCAAAACCGTGTCTCTCATAAAAAAATGCGTTTTTTGTTTTGGAGAGGCACGGTCGTGCCTCTCGCGAAGGCAAAATCGTGCCTCTTATGGAAGCAAAACTATGCCTCTCGCGAAAAAAACAAAAACATATTTTTTTACGATTTTTCCGTCAAAAAACTAAGAAAAATCGATGGAAAACCAAAATACCAAAAAAATAAAAAATGAAAATCTAAAAAGCCAAAAACACATGCGGAAAATAAATAAATAAAATTCAAAGAAAGCCCTCAAAACACGACATGTGACGACGGCTGAGAACGCGTCAAATGATGGTGTGTGAAAATGCTTGTTGTGAATCTTTCAAAGAAACGATCGCTAACTAATGGCTCTTACAGGCTACGTTTGGTTACGCACTACCCCGCATGGTTTTGGGCCCAAACCACAGGGATCCACGCGGATCGGACCCGCTAGGAAATAACCTCCACCTTCTTGTTTTGACGCATTCGGTTTAGCCTCAAGCAAATTTTCCCCCGTCGAAACCCCTTGATACCACGGCTTGTACATACCCGTGGAAAAAATCAGCTTCCTCTCTCTCTCTGGTACGTAGGTCTCTCAATCGACGCACCAAAGCGGGGGTCTGGACTTAACCGAGTGGCGGAGGGAGGCCGTGGAATTTTTGTGGCAGGGAGTCAACCCCCAAGGGGGTCAAGTGCTGACACCCAATCACTGCAGGGATTAGTTCCCGTGGTGGAACTAATCTCCTGTAACCGAACAAAACCTCACGCGGTGGATAGGTGGCTGCAGCTCGTCGTCCTCTTTGCTGCCTTGCCTCCAAGAGGAGACAGAAGACTTAGAGCACAATAATAAAGATGAAAAATGATCTACGGAATCTTGATGACAAATATAATGAATATCATTTTGATTCTTACAATCTCAATAATGCATTTGTACATCCAAAGTCAAAAGTCGTACAAGTTTGACTGCACTCTCCGGCATCCAATGAATCCTCAACATTCAGTTACAGATCAACAACTACATGACATGACAAGAACCACACAATGATCTCTGCCTGATGTGGTGATCATTAAAAAAAGATAAAACACATGTCATGCTTATTTGACATAAGCTCACTGCCTGTTTGGGCCTCCTAAACTGGCTGGTAGCCCTAAAATACACCACACCAGAAGACGTTGGATTATCAAGACCTGACGGCACATCTACAGGACTATAAATCGAAATGAACAAATCGACTATTTATACAAATCAAATCTAACAAACTGGCAAAATGTTACTGCTAGGCAACTTTACAGTGCTATCCATCTTGGTGACGAAACCTTTATATTCCTTTCTTGGTCAGTAGTGCAGTATCCAGGTTTGGTTTGGTTTTGGTTTTGTTTGGAACGTCATGCCTTCCCAAATTACAGAGAGAGCATAGTCATGGTCATGGTCATTGTCATCGGAATAGTTCAGGGAAGGACCACATGATGAACTTGGCGTAGATGTCAGTCTCCAGGAATTCTATGTGGGCTGCTCTGCCAATCATTGTGTTGAGGTTCCGCCCATGGGCAGATTGGTCGAAATTAACATCACACCTCATGAATATACGGGTTTCAGACGACGGTGCACGGATCTGATCCAAGCAATTATTCAGCATTTCCGTGAAGACTTGACCTTTCCTTGAAGTATCAGACGACGCAGCAGGGCAGAGCTCTATTCTTGCTGAATGATATGGTACATACCCATCCTGGTAGATCAGAGAAATACAGCATGACATGTGAGCTTTATAGTTCAGATCCACACGTAACTTGAAGTCGGTCAAAAGGAGAAAATGGGCTAACCTGTGGTGACGATAACAATATGATATTTTTGAAGTTCTCTAGTGTCTTTGACTGAAGGAAGAAAACAAAAGGAATGCTTCATGGTTAATTCTTACTGGAAAATGTAGCTGGTATAAGTTGGCAACGAGTGCATTCCAGAATGAAGCAGGGCGATGCTGTACCTTGCAAAGCCTATAGAAAAAGGTATTTTGGGGGTCTTGATCGTCACTGAAAGTGAGCTGATGGATGCATTGTGCCCCCTTAAGCTTTTTTAGAAGCCAGAGACCAGAATTGAACAAAGAATTTGAGCTGTACCAATAACCTAAGTGAGGCCCTGATATCGACATGTATGTGTAGAGGTTCTTCAAGTATGGCTGCAATGCAGGTTCTATTGGAATGCAGAAATATAGTTAGTCACCTAAAGACTCACTTGATTGATCCACTGGAATTTGACAAGTTGGAAAATACCTGCTAAGGCAGTTCTGATGATAATGTTTCCAATGGAATGGCCAACAAAACTAAGCTTCAATTCTTTGCAGCCTCCATGTCTTGCAAGCTTATCCACTTTCTTTTTCAAGAATGCAACAACCTCCCCGGCAAGCCTGCCGCCCATTTCCTTAAAATCTCCAGAAGTCTTATCTTCATTAGCCTCAGACATTAGGCATTCAGCTCCAGGATCCAATAGAAGCCATTGATTTCTAACAAGACGTAAATCCAAATGGTGTCCCTGCTTTCCGTAAACACAATAAATTATAGCCAACAATACTGCAACTCCAGGGAATTAAAGCAGATGCACGGGACTTGCCTGAAATCCATGCACAAAGATGACAGCTCGTAATACGCGTCCACCTTTTTTAGCATTGATATTTTTCAGCGCCAAATACTCTCCTTGTAGTTTAGGTAGCACAATAGTATCCTTCTGTTCTGAAGAACTTGATGCGAAATCCTTGTTTGAACCATGTTGTGGAACAACCATGACATGTTGTTCTATAAGAACAACCGGGACACGTGAAGGATCGGCATATATATGCATATCTTGAACAGACCTCGTGTTGATCTGCAAGATTTCAAATTAGTAACAGTTTACAATAGATATTTGTGCACATAAACTATTCCAAAAAATAATGTTAACCTTCATTTGGGCTATGCTCTTCCTGTGTAGCTCAGCCCGTGAAGCAGAATTTTGTACAGGCTGCAGATAGATGTAAACTAGTAAGAGATTATAAGAAGTGATATATATGCTACTTATGAACGGGAGATAATTACATCTTCATGAAACTTCCTCGAACCAGAAACTCTCAGGAGGGAGTGACGGTAAGATGGGTCATCACTCATACTCCGCAAATAGCGGTGTGGAATCTCGATTTTAGAGTGATTAGTCCAGATTGACCATTCTGCTTTCCTGTCAACGGCCCAAATGTCCCGCAAGTAATCCATTATCTTAGTTTTATTTATCCTGCAGTAAACAAGAAAACAATGTTGGGCAAATGATATCTTTGAAAAGTAGGTTAACTGAGGAACCATCAGGACCATGGACAGCAAATAACAAGTGAAAGTGAGAGAACAGTTAAGTTCACCTATGAAATTTCAAGAATGCATTCCATAGAAGTGAAAGTTGGCTGCTCACGGTTATAAACAATTCTAACAACTCTTCACTGGAAAGAGTATACAGCATACCATCACTAGTGCCATCAACGACATCATTAGGTCTCTGCAGAATTGTGCAGAAATATTTCCAATCAGCAAGTCCCATATACCAACTCAAAAAAAAAAGGGTCCCATATCATGAGCGCATTCATAGGTCACTACAAAAAGGATGATGAAACTTGCCTCCAGAAAGTCATGTAAGATGCCAGCCAAATGCCCAACACCCTTGGTAGTTACAGGGAACACTTTACCAGAATCAGGATGGACTGGTTTTGAAGACTGAAGTGACTCATATTTACCAAGACTAAAGTCAGCATCATCTAAATCTTCTATTGTTTTGCCAACAGCACCACTGATTTTCTTCAATTCTTCAAGTAACATTTCCCTTGAAGTCAATAATGCCTTGACAATCTGATGTGCTGTTGGGCGTAAACCTTGATCTGGTATCTGCATATTAAAATGGCGTGTTTACAAGGAGAAAGTAATCATAGTAACAAATAAAATCAGACCGTCCATCAGGTTGCCAGAGCAAAATAATTGGAAAACTTCTGAAAGTAAAACAACTGTGATCTTTTGAATACACCGCTTGGGAAATGTGATACAATGTTAAAATAAAATTCCGCTCATTTGTGGAGTTGAATTTCAAGTGGTAGATCAGGAATAGAAACCTAGAACATGAATCCTACTGGATACCAGCCATACAGTTTCTAGTACCAACCTAGTTCTATGGTTGTGTGACACAATGTTAAAATAAAATTCCACTCATTTGTGGAGTTGAATTTCAAGTGGTAGATCAGGAATAGAAACCTAGAACATGAATCCTACTGGATACCAGCCATACAGTTTCTAGTACCGACCTAGTTCTATGGTTGTGTGACTTTGTCAAAAGTTGTTCAGAGCATCTATTTACCGCACCGCCTCACACAAGTTGCATAGGAGCACCATTTCAAAGAACATTAAAGCTAAAGCTTCACAAACCTGTGTACCTTCAATGATGATTTATTTGCACCAGCTTTCAGGTACACTATATGCAATGTCAGATCGACAAGCACCGCGTGGAATGCATCAAAGTGAACTGGACAATATGAATGTAAGCCCAGGAGTGCTTTGCGTGGGATCCTAAATTCATGTACGGCAGCTGAAGATGTAGCACTAGAAGATTGGATATCAGATCTGAAACAGAAGCAATAACCCCATCAGTCTTGGCAAATGAAAACCATAAGCTGCACATGACTGAACTAAATCTCAGAAGAAAGAATGCACATATAAATTAGAACTAGACTCACCCATTCTCCAGTGTTGGGGCATATATTAACTCGTACTTCAATATCACAGCAGAAGCTGCTGGACCCTTGAAAAAATAAAATATGTGCTCTCATAAGGCTGCAATTAGTTAATTCGAAAGGGGAAAAGGAATGCTAACATTCGAATTTCCAACCTCTTCTGCACCGTTGAGTATGTTGAAAGACACCATAACCGATAGATATATGTCCTGTCGAGCATACTTGATTCTGAATGGCTGTGTGTAGAAGCTGTTATCAGCGTCATCTATTCTCCAAATGCCTAAAGCATCGTCCGCACCGACATCAGGAGCTGCACAATCCACCTAGCATGTCATTATCTATTAGCTAATGATTGGCAAGGACACTAACAAAAGAATCTTTCAAGTAATTGCAACCAGATAAAAAAACCTTGGAATCTGGAACGCTTGTTTTCGTGTACAATGAAGATAAATAGACATAAACATATGTGATTTAGATGAGAGTCCACAGATATTTGGTACAACATTGTCACCATGTTAAACAGATGGTCCGGTAGACCAGTACAGATCAGTAGATCACATTCTCCATAATACTGTAGCACACTGTTTGGTGGGCCTGGGCCACATACTTAGCTGTGAAATCTCAGCTGCCTGTCATTGTCTCATCACAAGATAAGGTGCACTTTGTAAACTACCGCAATTTATCAGTTGGTTCGTCTAGAAGGAATACAAGCCTCGACAAAGATTAACAGACATATCACATATATTATGTGTGCTGCATGATAATTATAGTACACGACATTGACATGCTTGTACAGTTCGTATCCAGCTATGCAACATGCCTCTTGATGTTATCTAAGAAGGATAGGTAGATTGCAACAAGGTAGGTTGATAGATTTATACAAGCAAGGTAGAGCTTAAAAGTTAAAACCATAACAGTCCAATGTAAGTACATAGGTAGACTTCATTTTCTGCACTAGGAAACAGTAGCATGGTTCTTCTCGACTATAGTACTGAATATTGACAACAATCAAACAGTTAGTATGAACTTTTAGCTCACTACACAAATTCAAGAACCTCACAGATTGCAAAGGTATCAATTTAAACATGTATTTCCTTGAAATCATGTGAAAATAACAGAAGCACTGAAGCAGGCGATCACATCATACTGTCCCTCGTTAGAAGAGATGGACGCACCTTCGTACTGGACTACCCTTGCGGGTGAAGCTGGTGTCTTGCTACCGCTTTCACCCTCCTCCCACATTGCACTAATCTTCATCTGGTACCATCTGCACATAACCCAATACTCGTTTCACAACGAAGAACAGCACTCCCTAGTTGACATAAAATATAAAAATTTCGGAGATCCAGAAATATGGAGACAAAGATCTGCATGCCGTCTCGCAGCGCAAAAATGTGTATGGACAAACTCAGAACTGCCAGTACGAGGGGGGGGGGGGGGGGGGGGGGAGGTCTGACTCGCAAAAAAGAAAAAAGAAAAACCGAATTAACACGAAATGCTCCAACAAACCAAAACTATTGACTAAGTTTGTACCGAAACTTTGTATTGGCTTTTTTACATGTCACAAAAAAATGAAACTTTTTAACTCAAACCACTTGGAACTTTAGTATAGTCAAAAAAGAGAATAGTGAAACTAAACCCAAGAAGAAGAAAAAAGACATCCACGGAAAAGAAAAGACCAAAAGCAAGCATCTCCACGAGACACGGCTCCATACCCTTGCTGGAAGAGATCGAGGTTGTGGAAGCGGTGGATGTAGACGGCCACCTCGTGCACCGTCTCCATAACGTCCGGCGGGCGGAAGCAGATGGCCCTCTTGGCCCCCGGCCCCGCGGCGGCGTTGTGCACGCGGCCGGACGCCGGCGAAACCCTCCTGGTGGCTCCACGCGGGCTGCCCTGGTCAACGGCGCCGCCGACGAGGCACTTCATGCGGCCGAACATGGCCGCCCCGCCCGCCCCGATCCGCGCATCACTTGGCCGATCCCTGGGCTAGCGAGCTCTAGGGTTGGGGCTTGGGACCCCGCGGGAGTAGGACGCAGGGGAGGCCAAACGCGTTGGCGGGGGAGAAGGAGAGGGCGGCGGCGTAGCACGTCAGTGGGCTTGGCTAGTTGGCAGATCGGGAAGGAATGATGGGAGGTAGGAGTAGTTGGTTAATGGCGGCGGCGGCGGCGGCGCGAGTTTGGCACGTGGGGCCTGGGCGGCGGCGTAGAGGCCGGGCGGTGGGGCCCGGTCGCCGGAGGGTCCGGAGATCGGAGGCGGAGTAGTGGGAGAAGGAGGCGGCGGTAGAGCTGGTGAGAAAGAGCCAAAGAGGAGGAGGGTGAAGGGGGAGAGAAAGGTTGGAAGGGGATTTTTAATGGCTGGCTCGTGTCACAGACATGTGGCGGCCGAGTTGCAAGTGAGCGCGGCTCGATGGAGCTGTTTGAGGGGAACGGCGGGCACGGTCGTGTAGGGTGCACGTGGAGTCGGAGGAGTGGAGGAGACAATTTTATGGCCGTAACTCTACCGGGTACACAAGCAGGTAGCAGGTCGTTAGGGTTGGCGGTCCCACCTGTAGGCATCTTGAGTTTTTTTAGCCATCTTCGAGTTAGAGCATCTCCAACGGCAGTCGTTGGTATAAATGTCCACATCAACAGCCAACAGCACATCATATATGCTTTTCAATGTACTATATGTTAACCGTATATAAAATAACTAAACGAGTTCACAAAATGTTGAAGAAATGATCATGTTTGCCTCGGAGCTTGTTCCTGAACCGTTGCTTCAAGTTCATACGATTGCATTCTCTCTCTTCTTTCATTATATGACATGTCATTAAAAGCGTCTATGTGACAATTTTACCAACGATGATCATACGACTATTGGAGATGCCCTTAGTTGGTACTAGTACTAGTTTCTTCACAAAAAAAGTTAGTTAAAGTTCTAATGTATCTTTGAAATTAGGCGGGTCCATCATCCGCACGCGGCTGCTTTGTCGCACTAGGGTTAGGGTTCTCTCATTGGGGGTGGTGTTTTCTCCGGTGGTTCTCGGGGTGGCGATGGCACTGATCAGCGACGCTTTCACTCTCCTATGACGAGCCTATGGCAAAGTGATCGGGGAGAGGAGTGGCTACTGCAAAGGAGATGACCATTCCATGAGCAGAAGCGACAACGGGCGCGACAAGGAGGAAATCTTCAATATCTCTCGCAGACCGCAAGACTTCTAGGGAGGCCTCCAGCCCCTCGACTAAGCTAGGCGAGTTGATCGTGATGAAGAAAGAACATCACGGTTTCGGATCCGTCTCTAGAACAAGTTAGTGTTGCAAGATGGTCTATGATGGGCAAGGTGTACTCGACGAGGCTGCTCAATAACCGTCCTCTCGAGAGGACGATGCAAAAGGTTAGGGGCTTACATAGGGAAGAACAATTCAAGGATAATAAAAGGAATATATCCGTGGTCACGTGCGGGGGTGAAGGTGATTGGAGGCCTTCGTTGAACAATTGACCATGCAATGGGCCTCAAAGATTATGAAGGGAACGTACGTCCTTCGAAGATGGTTTCATGTGGTGGAATTTTTACCTATTTTTGGGCCAGCCCAAGGTACAATTTTAGAAATTCCTAATAAATCCTAGAGGCCCACGCAGGCCTTTTGTGCAAGGCAAGAGGTGGAAAAGTTTAGTCCCACATTGCTAGTTTAGTGGGATTTGGACCTCCTTATAAGGGAGAATGTTTCCACACATGTATAAGCACAGATCTGGCCAAACGGGCCGGGTAAATGGGTCGGCCCGACAGCCCGCGTGGCTGGCACGACACGGGCCCGGCCCGACACGGGCTATTCGTGCTCGGGCCCGGCACGAAGCACGGCTCGGGCCGTGCCTGGGCACGCGGGCCCGCACGACACGACCCGTTTATTTTTTATATATATATTTAGATTTTTTTGTTATATATATACAAAAATATGGCCCAATAGGCCCAAAAATAAGCCCATAAGGCTAAAAATGCGGCCCAACGTGCTAATCGGGCCAACATGTCGGCCCGTTTAACAATCGGGTCGTGCCTGGGCCTAGAGGCGCAGCCCACGGGCCGGCACGGCACGGCCCGACTAATAAACGTGCCTGGGCGGGCCGTGTCGTGCAAGGTCCGATTAGCACGGACCGTGTCATGCCGTGCCGGCCCGTTTGGCCAGGTCTGTATGAGCATGAGAACAAGAGAGACATACACGCGCGTTCCTCCTCCACCGCCCGCCTCGCCTCGTCCCGCCGTGCCGCGGGTTGTGGGAATGAGCCGAGCCGAACTAAATTTTTGCCACACACGACTAGTATATGAAAGGTCACTCGAAAGCTGAACGTTTTGTTGTAGTGGATATTGAACACGAACGCTGCACCCTTCGGTTGTTGTCTGTTCGTTTCGTCTCCCTCGTTCTCTTCGGCTCCAGTCGCTCGCCTCTCGCCTCCTTCTCTTGCGCCTATAAAAGAGAGGTCTCTCCTCTCCAGAGATACGAATCAGAACTTCCTCTCGCCACCGGTTCCAGACTCTGTGATGCTGCTACGTTCTTTCCCATCCCGGCTTGCGGCATGCATCATAGGTCGGGACAATAGGCCTTTGAAACTCCGTCACTTTGGGTCATGTACGGGAGAAGGGCGATAAGGTTTTTTGGGAGCGCTCCGCGCGACTACTGGCTTTCATCATGGAAACCGACAACCTCTTCCCGGACGAGGACTTCTTCCCTGACATCGACCACCTCTTCGACAACATGTCCAACGACAACACCAACACCACTTCTGCTGCAGCTGCAACTCAGTACGTTCTCGTATTCTTCTTGTTTGAGTTCATACATCAACTTCTAGTTGTAGTTTCTTTTCTGGATATGTTGTGTTCATGTTCATCCTTTCAAATGCAACTTCCATGTTTTCTCTATAATTGCATGGCCTATCATATGTTTGCTATGGTAGTCGTGGTTTATCTATTATTTCTGCTAGTAAAATCACTTGGCAAATCGCTCTTTTTTCCAACAATCCAAAAACCTTATTATAGGCAATTTACCCCAAGTGGTTTTGCTGCTTCCATGAGACCTCCTATGTTTGAGGGTATCCACTATAAGAGGTGGCGCGTGAGAGTTGTTGTATGGTTTCAAACCATGAGCTGCTATGACGCCACTCTTGGCAAACCTGAAGGAGATCATGATGCTCAACGGGAACTAGCTTTTCAGAAAATGGATACCTTGTTTAAGGCTGCTCTCTTGAGTGTTCTTGGTGAGAACATAGTTGATGCTTATGCGTCAATTGATAATGGAAAAGATATGTGGAATGCACTCGAGGCCAAGTTTGGGGTCTCGGATGCTGGCATTGAGTTGTACATCATGGAATAATTCTATGACTACAGGATGACTGAAGAGCGCTCCATGGCTGAGAAAGCTCATGAGATACAGCCATTTGCTAGAGAACTTGAGCACTTCAATTGCATGCTACCAAACAAGTTTGTTGCGAGAGGCATAATCACTAAACTTCCTCATTCGTGGAGGAACTTTGCTACCTTACTGAAGCATAAGAGGCAGGATTTTTCCGTTCCGGATCTCATTGGTACTGGAAGAAAAGGCGAGAGCAAAAGACACACGTGCTCGAGGTATTGAGGGACGATCTAGTGCCAATGTGGTATAGAAGAAAAACTTCCAGCCCCACAATTTCAAGAACAAGGGCAAGTTTGATGGTAAAGCAAAGTTTGATGGGAAGAACAAGGTTGTACAACACACCAACTTCAAGAAGAAGAATGACAAGAAGAAAGGTGTTTGTCATGTTGTGTGGAGATCCTGATCATTGGGCACCTAACTACCCTCACCGTTATGACAAGCGTCAACATGGGAAAGGCGGCAAGACCGCTAATGTTGTCTTTGGTGACAACAACGTGGAGGATGTTGGGTATGGTATATTTCCCACTATCCTTTTAGTATGTCATTTTCCCAATTGGTTGATTGACACGGGTGCTAATGTGCATGTATGCGGTGATATTTCCATGTTTTCGTCTTATCACATTGCGGGGACTTCCACTGTGCTGATGGGCAACGGTTCAAGTGCTTCTGTTCGTGGTGTTGGCGCGGTCGATCTGAAGTTTACTTTGGGGAATGTCGTGCGGCTGAAGAACGTGCATTATGTCCCCTCCATCAATAAAAATCTTGTTAGCATATCTCTTATGTGTAGAGATGGCAACAAACTTGTCTTTGAGTCGAATAAATTTGTAATATCCAAGTATGGAACTTTTGTTGGTAAAGGCTATGAGTCTGGAGGCCTGTTCCGTTTATCCTTGGCAAATGTTTGCAATAAAGTTGTTAATCATGTTTGCAACAATAGTGAATCAAATGTGTGGCATTCACGTCTCTGTCATGTTAATTTTGGTTGCATGTCGCGACTAGCCATACTTAATCCCTAGTTTCACCACCGTCAAGGGATCTAAGTGTCAAGTTTATGTGCAAGCCAAGCAGCCTCGTAAGTCTCACACGACTGCCGAAACGAGAAACCTTGCACCACTAGAGCTCATACATTCAGATCTATGTGAAATGAATGGCATTTTGACAAAAGGTGGAAAGAAATATTTCATGACGTTAATTGATGACTCCACTAGATACTGCCAAGTGTATGTTCTGAAGTCTAAGGACGAGGCTTTGAACTATTTCAAGATCTATAAAGTTGAAGCTGAAAACCAACTTGATCGGAAGATCAAGAAGCTTAGGTCCGATCATGGTGGAGAGTATTCCTCAAATGAATGTGATTTTTTCTGTGCGGAACATGGTATAATCCATGAGAGGACACCTCCCTATTCACCTCAGTCAAACGGGGTATCCAAAAGAAAGAACCATACTCTAACTAATTTGGTTAACACCATGTTAGACACATCGGGTCTCTCCAAGGCATGGTGGGGGCATGCGATATTGACTGCATGTCATGTCCTAAACCGAGTTCCCACAAAGAACAAAGAGATAACTCCATTCGAGGAATGGGAGAAGAAAAGGTTAAAACTCTCTTATCTACGAACGTGGGGTTGTTTGGCGTGTTGGAAATATGCCCTAGAGGCAATAATAAATTAGTTATTATTATATTTCTTTGTTCATGATAATCGTTTATTATCCATGCTATAATTGTATTGATTGGAAACACAATACTTGTGTGGATACATAGACAAAACACTGTCCCTAGTAAGCCTCTAGTTGACTAGCTCGTTGATCAAAGATGGTCAAGGTTTCCTGACCATGAGATCATATAACTCACTGGCACCGGAGGAATACCTTGTGTGTATCAAACGTCACAACGTAACTGGGTGGCTATAAAGATGCTCTACAGGTATCTCCGAAGGTGTCCGTTGAGTTAGTATGGATCAAGACTCGGATTTGTCACTCCGTGTGACGGAGAGGTATCTCGGGGCCCACTCGGTAATACAACATCACACACAAGCCTTGCAAGCAATGTGACATAGTGTAAGTTGCGGGATCTTGTATTACGGAACGAGTAAAGAGACTTGCCGGTAAACGAGATTGAAATAGGTATGCGGATACTGACGATCGAATCTCGGGCAAGTAACATACCGAAGGACAAAAGGAATGACATACGGGATTATATGAATCCTTGGCACTGAGGTTCAAACGATAAGATCCTCGTAGAATATGTAGGATCCAATATGGGCATCTAGGTCCCGCTATTGGATATTGACCGAGGAGTCCCTCGGGTCATGTCTACATAGTTCTCGAACCCGCAAGGTCTGCACACTTAAGGTTCAACGTTGTTTTATGCGTATTTGAGTTATATGGTTGGTTACCGAATGTTGTTCGGAGTCTCGGATGAGATCACGGACGTCACGAGGGTTTCAGAAATGGTCTGGAGACGAAGATTGATATATAGGATGACCTCATTTGATTACCGGAAGGTTTTCGGAGTTACCGGGAATGTACCAGGAATGACGAATGGGTTCCGGATGTTCACCGGGGGGGGGGGGCAAGCCCACCCGGGGGAAGCCCATAGGCCTTAGGGGTGCCACACCAGCCCTTAGTGGGCTGGTGGGACAGCCCAAGAAGCCCTATGCGTAGGAGAAAGAAAAATCAAAGAGAAAAAAAAGGGGGAAGTGGGAAAGTGGAGAAGGACTCCACCTTCCAATCCTAGTTGGAGTAGGATTGGAAGGGGAGGACTCTCCCCCTTGGTTCGGCCGAACCCCTTGGGGCTCCTTGAGCCCCAAGGAAAGGCCCCTCCCCTCCCACTTATATATACGGAGGTTTTAGGGCTTATTTGAGACAACTTTGCCACGGCAGCCCGACCACATACCTCCACGGTTTTTCCTCTAGATCGCGTTTCTTTGGAGCTCGGGTGGAGCCTTGCTGAGATTAGATCACCACCAACCTCCGGAGCACCGTCACGCTGCCGGAGAACTCATCTACCTCTCCGTCTCTCTTGCTGGATCAAGAAGGCCGAGATCATCGTCGAGCTCTACGTGTGCTGAACGCGGAGGTGTCGTCCGTTCGGCACTAGATCGGAGCGGATCGCGGGACGGATCGCGGGACGGTTCGTGGGACGGTTCGCGGGGCGGATCGAGGGACGTGAGGACGTTCCACTACATCAACCACGTTTATTAACACTTCTGGTGTGCGATCTACAAGGGTATGTAGATCTGAAATCCCCCTCGTAGATGAACATCACCATGATAGGTTTTCGTGCGCGTAGGAATTTTTTTGTTTCCCATGCGACGTTCCCCAACAGTGGCATCATGAGCTAGGTTCATGCGTAGATGTCTTCTCGAGTAGAACACAAAAATTTTTGTGGGCGGTGATGTGCGATTTGCTGCCCTCCTTAGTCTTTTCTTGATTCCGCAGTATTGTTGGATCGAAGCGGCTCGGAGCGACATTACTCGTACGCTTACGAGAGACTGGTTTCATCGCTACGAGTAACTCCGTTGCTCAAAGATGACTGGCGAGTGTCGGTTTCTCCAACTATAGTTGAATCGGATTTGACCGAGGAGGTCCTTGGATGAGGTTAAATAGCAATTCATATATCTCCGTTGTGGTGTTTGCGTAAGTAAGATGCGATCCTACTAGATACCCATGGTCACCACGTAAAACATGCAACAACAATTAGAGGATGTCTAACTTGTTTTTGCAGGGTATGCTTGTGATGTGATATGGCCAACGATGTGATGTGATATATTGGATGTATGAGATGATCATGTTGTAATAGTTAATATCGACTTGCACGTCGATGGTACGGCAACCGGCATGAGCCATAGGGTTGTCTTTAAACTAACGTTTGTGCTTGCAGATGCGTTTACTATATTGCTAGGATGTAGCTTTAGTAGTAATAGCATGAGTAGCACGACAACCCGATGGCGACACGTTGATGGAGATCATGGTGTGGCGTCGGTGACAAAGAAGACCGTGTCGGTGCTTTGGTGATGGAGATCAAGAAGCACGTGATGATGGCCATATCATGTCACTTATGAATTGCATGTGATGTTAATCCTTTTATGCACCTTATCTTGCTTAGAACGACGGTAGCATTATGAGGTGATCTCTCACTTAAATTTCAAGACGAAATTGTGTTCTCCCCGACTGTGCACCGTTGCGACAGTTCGTCGTTTCGAGACACCACGTGATGATCGGGTGTGATAGACTCAACGTTCACATACAACGGGTGCAAAACAGTTGCACACGCGGAATACTCGGGTTAAGCTTGATGAGCCTAGCATGTGCAAACATGGCCTCGGAACACATGAGACCGAAAGGTCGAGCATGAATCGTATAGTTGATATGATTAGCATAGAGATGCTTACCACTGAAACTATTCTCGACTCACGTGATGCTCGGACTTGAGATAGTGGATTTGGATCATGTACCACTCAAATGACTAGAGAGATGTACTTTTTGAGTGGGAGTTCTTAAGTAATATGATAAATTGAACTAATTGTCATGAACATAGTCTAATGGTCTTTGCGAATTACGATCTAGCTTGCGCTATAGCTCTACTATTTTTATATGTTCCTAGAGAAAATTTAGTTGAAAGTTGATAGTAGCAAACTTTGCGGACTGAGTATGTAAAAACTGAGGATTGTCCTCGTTGCTGCGCAGAAGGCTTATGTCCTTAATGCACCACTCGGAGTGCTGCACCTCGAGCGTCGTCTGTGGATATTGTGAACATCCGACATACACGTTCCTGATGACTACGCGATAGTTTGGTGCAAAATACTTAATGGCTTAGAAGCAAGGCGCCGAAGACGTTTTGAAACGTCACGGAACATAAGAGATGTTCTAAAGAGATGAAATAGCGATTTCATGCTTGTGCCCTTGTTAAGAGGTATGAGACCTCCGATGAGATTCTTTGTCCACGAAGTAAAGGAGAAAAGCTCAATTGTTGAGCGTATGCTCAGATTGTCTGAGGACGACAATCGCTTAAATCAAGTGGGAGTTGATCTTCCAGATGAGATAGTGATGGTTCTCCAAAGTCACTGCCACCAAGCTGAGAGAGCTTCGTGATGAACTATAACATATCAAGGATAGATACGATGATCCTTGAGCGATTCGCAATGTTTGACACTGCGAAAGTAGAAATCAAGAAGGAGCATCAATAGTTGATGGTTAGTAAAACCACTAAGTTTCAAGAGAGGCAAGGGCTAAAAGGGATACTTCGTGAAACGGCAAAACAGTTGCTGCACTAATGAAGAGACCCAAGATTAAACCCAAACCCGAGACTAAGTGCTTCTATTATGAGGGGAACGGTCACTGAGGCGGAGCTACCCTAGATGCTTGGTAGATAAGAAGGCTCGCAAAGTCGAAATAAGTATATTTGATATACATGATGTTGATGTGTACTTTACTAGTACTCCTAGTAGCGCGAGGGTATTGGATACCGATTCGGTTGCTAAGTGATTAGTAACACGAAATGAAATCTATAGTGTAAACAAAGACTAGCTAAAGGCGAGGTGACGATAAGTGTTGGAAGTGTTTCCAATGTTGATGTGATCAAACGTCGCACGTTCCCTCTATCATCGGGATTGGTGGTAAAACCTAAATAATTGTTATTTGGTGTTTGCGTTGAGCATGAACATGATTGGATCGTGTTTATTGCAATACGATTATTCATCTAAAGAGAATAATAGTTGTTCTATTTGCTTGAATAATTACCCTCAATGGTTTATTGAATCTCGATCATAGTGTTACACATGTTCATAATATTAGTGCCAAAAGATACAAAGTAATAATGATAGTACCACTTAGTTGTGGCACTGCCACTTGAGTCATGCTGGTATAAAATGCATGTAGAAGCTCCATGCTGATGGATCTTTGTACTCACTCATTTTTGAAACGTTTGAGACATGCAAACCATACATGTTGGTATAAATGCATGAAGAAACTCCATAGAGATGGATCGTTTGGACTCACTTGATTTTGAATCAGTTGAGACATGCAAAACATGCCACATGAAACAAGAGAGTAACTTGTTGGGAGTAATGCATTTTTGATGTGTGCAGTCCAATGAGTGGTAAGGCACGCAGTGGATATCGTTATGTACTTACTTCACTCACGATTTGAGTAGATACATGAGTATTTACTTGATGAATCACAAAGTCTGAAATATTGAAAAGTTCAATTCTGTTTCAGAGTGAAGTTCATCGTAACAAGAGGATAAACTATCTACGATATGATCATAGAGATGAATATCTGAGTTACGAGTTTTGGTACGTAGTTAAGACAATGTGGAAATTGTTTCACAGTTCATGCCACCTGGAACACCATAGTGTGGTGATGTGTGTGAACGTCATACCCACGTCCTATTTGATATGGTGCATACTATGATGTCTCTTATCGAATTACCACTATCGATTATGGGTTATGCATTAGAGACAACCGCATTCACTTTAAATAAGGCACCGCGTATTTCTGTTGAGATGACACAGTATAGACTCAGGTTTAGAGAAATCTAAGCTGTCGTTTCTTGAAAGTTTGGGGATGCGATGCTTATGTGAAAAAGGTTTCAGTCTGATAAGCTCGAACCCAAAGCGGATGAAAGCATCTTCATAGGATACCCAAAACAGTCGGATACATCTCCTATCTCAGATCCAGAAGCAAAGTGTTTGTTTCTAGAAACGGATCATTTCTCGAGGAAAGGTTTCTCTCGAAAGAGTTGAGTGGGAGAGTGGTGGAACTTGATGAGGTTATTGAACCGTCACTTCAACCAGTGTGTAGCAGGGTGCAGGAAGTTGTTCCTGTGGCGCCTACACCAATTGAAGTGGAAGCTAATGATAGTGATCATTAGAGCTTCGGATCAAGTTACTACAAACCTCGTAGGTCGACAAAGGTCGCGTACTGCTACAGAGTGGTACGGTAACCCTGTCTTGGAGGTCATGTTGTTGAGCAACAATGAACCTACGAGTTATGGAGAAGCAATGGTGGGCCCGGATTCCGACAGATGGCTGGAGGCCATGCAATCCGAGAGAGAATCCATGTGTGAGAACAAAGTGTAGACTTTGGAAGAACTGCTTGATGGTAGTAAGACTACTAAGTAAAGATGGATCTTTAAAAGGAAGACAGACGATGATGGTGATAAGTCACTATTAAGAAAAGCTCGACTTGTCGCAAAGATGATTTCGACAAGATCAAAGAGTTGACTATGATGTGATTTTCTCACTCATAGCGATGCTAAAAAGTCTGTTGGAATTATGTTAGTAGTTGCTGCATTACTTGTGAAATATTGCACATAGGAAGTCAAAAACATTGTTTCCTCGACGGTTTCCTTGAGGAAAGATTGTATGAGATACAATCAGAATGTTTTGTCGATCCTAAGGATACTAACAAGTATGCAAGCTCCAGCGATCCTTCAATGGACTGGTGCAAGCATCTCAGAGTTGGAAAATACACTTTGATGAGATGATCAAAGATTTTGGGTTTGTACAAGGTTTATGAGAAACTTGTATTTCCAAAGAAATGAGTGGGAGCACTATAGAATTTCTCATAAGTATATGTGGTTGACATATTGTGGATCAGAAGTAATGTAGAATTTCTGTAAAGCATAAAAGGTTGTTTGAAAGGAGTTTTTCAAAGGAATACCTGGATTGAGCTACTTGAACGTTAAGCATCAAGATCTATGGAGATAGATCGAAACGCTTAATAGAAGTTTCAACAAGATGCATGCCTTGACAAGTTTTTGAAGGAGTTCAAAATAGATCAGCAAAGAAGGAGTTCTTGACTGTGTTGTAAGGTGTGAATTTGAGTAAGACTCAAAACCCGACCACGACAGAATAAAGAGAATAGACGAAGGTCGTCTTCTATGCCTTAGCCGTAGACTCTAAAGTATGCCATGCTGAGTACCGCACCTGATGTGTGCCTTGCCTCAAGTCTGTTAAGAGGTACAGAGAGTGATCCAGGATTGAATCACCAAATAGCAGTCAAAGTTATCCTTAGTAACTAATGGACTAAGGGATTTTTCTCGATTATGGAGGTGGTTAAAAGAGTTCGCCGTAAAGGGTTACATCGATGCAAGCTTTACACTAATCCGAATAACTATGAGTAGTGAAACAGATTCGTATAGTAGAGTAGATATTTGGAGTATTTCCAAATAGCACGTAGTAGCAGCATCTATAAGATGACATAAAGATTTGTAAAGAACACACAGATCTGAAAGTTTTCAGAACCGCTGACTAAAACCTCTCTCACGAGCAAGACGTGATCAGACCCCAAAACTATATGGGTGTTGGATTCGTTAGAATCACATGGTGATGTGAACTAGATTATTGACTCTAATGCAAGTGGGAGACTGTTGGAAATATGCCCTAGAGGCAATAATAAATTAGTTATTATTATATTTCTTTGTTCATGATAATCGTTTATTATCCATGCTATAATTGTATTGATTGGAAACACAATACTTGTGTGGATACATAGACAAAACACTGTCCCTAGTAAGCCTCTAGTTGACTAGCTCGTTGATCAAAGATGGTCAAGGTTTCCTGACCATAGGCAAGTGTTGTCACTTGATAATGGGATCACATCATTAGGAGAATCATGTGATGGACTAGACCCAAACTAATGAACGTAGCATGTTGATCGTGTCATTTTGTTCCTACTGTTTTTCTGCGTGTCAAGTATTTGTTCCTATGACCATGAGATCATATAACTCACTGGCACCGGAGGAATACCTTGTGTGTATCAAATGTCACAACGTAACTGGGTGTCTATAAAGATGCTCTACAGGTATCTCCGAAGGTGTTCTTTGAGTTAGTATGGATCAAGACTGGGATTTGTCACTCCGTGTGACAGAGAGGTATCTCGGGGCCCACTCGGTAATACAACATCACACACAAGCCTTGCAAGCAATGTGACTTAGTGTAAGTTGTGGGATCTTGTATTACGGAATGAGTAAAGAGACTTTCCGGTAAACGAGATTGAAATAGGTATGCAGATACCGACGATCGAATCTCGGGCAAGTAACATACCGAAGGACAAAGGGAATGACATACGGGATTATATGAATCCTTGGCACTGAGGTTCAAACAATAAGATCCTCGTAGAATATATAGGATCCAATATGGGCATCCAGGTCCCGCTATTGGATATTGACCGAGGAGTCCCTCGGGTCATGTCTACATAGTTCTCGAACCCGCAGGGTGTGCACACTTAAGGTTCAATGTTGTTTTATGCGTATTTGAGTTATATGGTTGGTTACCGAATGTTGTTCGGAGTCCCGGATGAGATCACAGATGTCAGGAGGGTTTCCGGAATGGTCCGGAGACGAAGATTGATATATAGGATGACCTCATTTGATTACCGGAAGGTTTTCGGAGTTACCGGGAATGTACCGGGAATGACGAATGGGTTCCGGATGTTCATCGGGGGGGGGGGGGGCAAGCCCACCTGGGGGAAGCCCATATGCCTTAGGGGTGCCACACCAGCCCTTAGTGGGCTGGTGGGACAGCCCAAGAAGCCCTATGCGCAGGAGAAAGAAAAATCAAAGAGAAAAGAAAAAAAAGGGGGAAGTGGGAAAGTGGAGAAGGACTCCATCTTCCAATCCTAGTTGGACTAGGATTGGAAGGGGAGGACTCTCCCCCTTGGTTCGGCCGAACCCCTTGGGGATCCTTGAGGCCCAAGGCAAGGCCCCTCCCCTCCCACCTATATATATGGAGGTTTTATGGCTGATTTGAGACAACTTTGCCACAGCAGCCCGACCACATACCTCCACGGTTTTTCCTCTAGATCGCGTTTCTGCGGAGCTCGGGCGGAGCCCTGCTGAGATTAGATCGCCACCAACCTCCGGAGCGCCGTCACGCTACCGGAAAACTCATCTACCTCTCCGTCTCTCTTGCTGGATCAAGAAGGCCGAGATCATCGTCGAGCTGTACGTGTGCTGAACGCGGAGGTGTCGTCCGTTCGATACTAGATCGGAGTGGATCGTGGGACGGATCGCGGGACGGTTCGCGGGGCGGATCGAGGGACGTGAGGACGTTCCACTACATCAACCGCGTTTATTAACGCTTCTGCTGTGCAATCTACAAGGTTATGTAGATCTGAAATCCCCCTCGTAGATGAACATCAGCATGATAGGTTTTCGTGCGCGTAGGAAATTTTTTGTTTCCCATGCAACGTTCCCCAACATGGCAAAATTCAATGTGCCAATTCCAAAGAAGCGCAAGCTAGGACCAAAAATTGTGGACTGTGTTTTCCTGGGATATGTTTTTCATAGCATTGGATATAGATTCTTGGTTGTAAAATCTGAGGTATCTGACATGCATGTCGGTACAATCATGGAATCGAATGATGCGACTTTCTTGGAAGATATCTTTCCCATGAAAGATATGGCTACCTCATCTAATCAGGAGATGCCTAGTTCGTCGAGTCATGAATTAGTTACAATTACTGAACCCACCATTTCGATGGAAAACTTTGAAAATCCTATGGAGGAGAACAGTGAAGTTCCTACCAGGAGCAAGAGACAGAGGACCGCAAAGTCCTTTGGTGATGACTTTCTTGTGTAACTCATACATGACACTCTCAGTTCTATTTCAGAAGCCTATGCATCTGAAGATGCCGACTACTGGAAGGAAGCAGTTCATAGTGAGATAGATTCCATCTTGGCAAATGAAACTTGCGAGATAATTGATCGTCCTTATGGGTGTAAACCTATAGGATGCAAATGGGTATTCAAGAAGAAGCTTAGGCCTGATGGTACTATCGAGAAGTACAAGGCACGACTCATAGCCAAGGGTTATACCCAAAAGGAAGGTGAAGACTTCTTTGATACTTACTCACATGTGGCTCGACTAACCACTATTCGAGTACTACTTTCACTAGCTGCCTCACATGGTCTTCTCGTTCATCAAATGGATGTTAAGACTTATTTCCTAAATGGAGAGTTGGATGAGGAAATTTACATGGAACAACCAGATGGGTTTATAGTAGATGGTCAGGAAGGAAAAGCGTGCAAGTTGCTGAAGTCTTTATATGGACTTAAGCAAGGACCCAAGTGACTGGCACTCTGTGGCAATAGCTAGACTAATGCTGATTTTGTGGCAACAAACCTTCCCCTGCAACGGCACCAGAAGAATGCTACTAGCACCCCCCGACAATGAAACTAGAAGAATGTTGTTGACGGCCCACCAGCGCGTGGGTTTGCAGCAGTTTTCGAGGGTAGAGTATTCGATCCAAATTTGTTGATTCGCCTATAGGAGGTGAGAGAATACTCTTGAGTATTAGCAGCTGAATTTGTCTGATTCAACCGCACCTGAAAGATTAGTATCTGCAAGCAAAGTAGTAACATCAAAGTAGTATGATAACAACGGTGTCAGAAACGATCTGTTGATACGACAGACTATTTCTAACGATTGTATCAATGGCGCCAAGTTGCCCCGTTGACGGAAATTGTCTGTTCCCGTCAACGACCAACGATCAAGATTATGGCAGGTAGCAGCAGTGTAACGAGTAATAGCAGTGGCAAGGAACAGTAGTAGTGACAACAGTAGCAAGTAGCAACAGAGCAAGTAACAGCAAGACAAGTAACAACAGCAACAACAGTAGTAACAGCAGCAGAGCAAGACAAGTAACAGTAGCAGTAGGACAAACTCGTAGGCAATGGGTCGGTTATTTTGTTTGGATGATATTCATCATGCAACAGTTATAACACGGAGAGATATGTGGCTAGCTCCCGTTCGTCAATGTGATGTAGGCATGCATTCCGTGTGTCGTCATACGTGCTTAGGGAAAAGAACTTGCATGACATCTATTGGCCATCCCTCCCGTGGCAGCGGGGTCCAAAAGGAAACTATGGGATATTAAGGTTCTCCTTTTCATAAAGAACCGGACCAACGCATTAGCACTTGGTGGACACATGAACTCCTCAAACTATGGTCATCACCGGGAGTGGTTCCGGTTATTGTCACTCCGGGGTTGCCGGATCATAACACATAGTAGGTAACTACAACTTGCAAGATCGGATCTAAAACACACATATATTGGTGACAACATAATAATTTCAGATCTAAAATCATGGCACTCGGGCCCTAGTGACAAGCATTAAGCATGGCAAAGTAGTAGCAACATCAATCTCAGAACATAGTGGATACTAGGGATCAATCCCCATCAAAACTAACTCGATTACATGATAGATCTCATCCTACTCATCACCGCCCAACGAGCCTACGAATAGATTACTCACGAACGATGAAGAGCTTCATGGAATTGGAGAGGGAAGAAGGTTGATGATGACGATGGCAACGATTTCCCCTCTCCGGAGCCCAAAACTGACTCCAGATCTGCCCTCCAGATGAAGAACAGGTTGTGGCGGTGCCTCCGTATCGCAAATGCGACGAAATCTTCTCTTTTTATTTTTTCTGGGACAAAAGTGAACTTATAGAGCTGAGATTGGGGGCGGCAGAGAGCCGTGTGGCCCCACAAGCTTGCCCACCGCCACCAGGGGGTGGCGGTGGCAGGGCTTGTGGCCCACTGGCCCACCCCCTCAGGTGGATCTTTGCGCAGGTATTTTTCATATTTTCCAAAAATGTTCCCCGTAAATTTTCAGGACGTTCTGAGAACTTTGATTTCTGCACAAAAATAACACCAAGGCAATTCTGCTGAAAACAGCATCAGTCCAGGTTAGTTCCATTCAAATCATGCAAATTAGAGTCCAAAACAAGGGCAAAAAAGTTTGGAAAACTAGATACGATGGAGACGTATCAACTCCCTCAAGCTTAAAACCTTGCTTGTCCTCAAGCAACTCAGTTGACAAACTGAGAGAGAAAGAAAAACTTTGACAAACTCTGTTTGATCTTGTTGTTGCAACTACGTCTAACTCATAACCAGAATTTCAGCAAGATCACAAGTTAACCACATAAGCAAGTGACACAAAGGTCTCACGATAAACTAATATCAATGGCATAATCAGCTAACGAGAAAATAATAATGAGTTTCAAATACCAACACTTCAATAAAAACAAGCATAAAGCAATATGAATAGGTGGTATCTCGCTAGCTTTTTCTGAGACCGCAAAACATAAATGCAGAGCACTTTCAATGATCAAGGGCTGACTAAACATTGTAATTCATAGCAACAAAGATCCAGTCATAGTCATACTCAATATCAATCAAAAGCAAAGCATAAAAATGACAGAGGTGCTCTCTAATTGGTGCTTATAAAAGAGGAGGATGACTCAATAGGAAAATAAATAGACATGCCCTTCGCAGAGGGAAGCATTGATTTGTAGAGGTGCCAGAGCTCAAGCTTTGAAAACAGAGATAATAATTTTGGGTTGCATGCTTTCATTGTCAATGCAATGACCAAGAGTTCTCAATATCTTCCATGCTGCTCATGCTATAGGCGGTTCCCAAACAGAAAAGTAAAGTTTTAACTCCCCCACCACCAATCAATCACACTCCACGGCTAGTCGAATCCTCGGGTACTGTCCATACTAACATCAATCCGGGGGGAGTCTTGTTTTACAATTATGTTTTTGATTTAAGCGTGGAACTGGGCATTCCAATTACCGGCCCCTTTCTCGCGAATGACAATGAATAAACACATGTCGAGGATAACACTCCTAGCATGGAAGATATCAATAGCCCTGTGTCACCACATGAGCGGTTCGGGCATGCAAAACAGATTATTTCTTGAAGGTTTAGAGAGTGGCACATGCAAATTTACTTGGAACGGCAGGTAGATACCGCAAATAGGTAGGTATGGTGGACTCTCATGGAAAAACTTTTGGGTTTATGGAAGTGGATGCACAAGCAGTATTCCGCTTAGTACAAGTGAAGGCTAGCAAAAGACTAGGAAGCGACCAACTAGAGAGCGACAACAGTCATCAAGATGCAATGAGGACTAACATTGAATGCAAGCATGAACATGATATAAATCACCATGAACACGAACATCATAGAGGCTATGTTGATTTTGTTTCAACCAGTGGCGGAGCCAGAAATTTTATGGAGCTTGGGCAAGTTAAGCCTAAGTGTATAATCTAAAAAAATTTGGCTAGTTGAATACACAACATGCAGTATACCACCAAGTTAAGACTAATATACATAATTTAATTTTAAACTGACCTAATATATCATTATACGCTTCATAGACCAAATAAAGTTGAGACATGACAACAAAAGATACATAGCCTACCTTACATAGAGGCGAACTCGACATGTTGTGAGCAAAAGTAAATCTATCCATACCATCTGTAATGAAAAGAGACATATAATTAGCCTAGAAGGGAGTGCAATATAAAAATGGATTTGTAATTAAATAAATTTAGTTTTGAGATGTGAAATCAAAAGCTTAAGGAATATAGATGGTCAAATTGAACATACCGATAATGCACTAAAGAAAATTACGAGGCAAGTGCCCTTTTCGAGACCTCATTGCAGTAAATGTTTGAATAATATCCTTATCATCAACTGACTTGAATAATTCTCTCTCGGTGTAACATATCATCAAGTCATTGAACCACTCATTATTGATCTTGCTACGCAGTTTAGTCTTGATAATTTTCATTGCTCAAAAAGCTCTCTCAACAGATGTCGTTGACACCGGCAATATCAAAGCCAACTCAATAAGTTTGTATACCAATGGAAATACCAAATGTTTCTCAGTTTCAACCATCTTCACGGCCAAACTTTGAACATCATCACAAGTAGAAAAAGAAGCATGCCTTTTCACTTGACTTATATAAGTGAGAAGCTGCTCTCTAATTATTCCACGATCATCACTGGAAAAGTCATCATGATAAATTTCAGCAAGACGCGCAAGCTTATCAACGTTAAACTTTGAGAAAGAATTATTGGGGTCAAGACATGAGAAGCAATCAAGCACGCCATTAGCTCCTTCGGTGAAGCGGTGATCCATCTCCACGCAAATTTTATCAATAGCAACATAAAAAATCTCTGCACGGTAATGATGAAGATTAGTGATAGTCCTCCCTGCTCTCCTTGAGTGACCACGGACTGGTATTACTTCATCCATGTTTGGCACTGGAATACTATTAGCAGCAAAAAATTCTTGAACATCACAAAATAAATCATCCCAACCACTCTCTCTTAATGTTGCCAGCCGAGTTTTGACATCATCCGCTAATTCCATGGCAAGCACAATATTAAGATCTTTTCTTTGCAAGACTTTTGAGAGCTCATTTCTGATGCCAAACAACTTCAACATAAGTTTTAGAATGAAAGAAAATTTAAAGCTCTCCATTTTTTCTATCAAACCTGCTGCTTGAGATGGCCCACGTCCATGTTCATCAACCGTACTAAGCACTTGTAACACGGAGGACCACATTTGATTCAAACGAAGCAAGGTAGTATGATGGGAACCCCATCTAGTATCACCTGGCCTAGCAAGGGTAGTTAATTGGTGCAAGACCCTTCCTGTACATATGTCACCACTCTCAAGTCTATCCAGAATATCTTGGTGTTGTGCCTCTGCCAATGCATCCCTTCTCTTGCAAGATGTAGTTGTTGTGGTCACAATTAAGGAGATATACTCAAAGAAATCATGAATAGATGAGCAACTACTAGCAACAGAGACAACCACCAACTGCAAACGATGAGCATAACAATGAACATATAAAGCAAAGGGGTTTTCATCTATGATCTTTTTCTGCAAACCATTAAACTCGCCTCTCATATTTGAAGCACCATCATATCCTTGCCCTCATATCCTTGAAATAGATAACTTATAATGATCAAGAATACCATAAAGAGCATTCTTTAGTGCTTCAGATGTAGTATCTTTGACATGGTACAAAGCAATAAATCGTTCAACAACCTTTCCTTTGTCATTCAAAAACCAATATAAAAAACAAGGTTAGTTGACAACATAGAAAATAAATGACAAACAAATAATGAAAGAAAGTGAAATTACTAACCTCAACATCACCGCCATTTTCTCTTTAACAGATATATCACGTGATTCGTCAATAAGCACAGAGAATTGTTTATCACCAAGATCTACCATGATCCTCTTGGTAACTTCATGTACACAACACATTGCAAGCTCCTTTTGAATGTCACCGGATGTCATTGTGCAATTTCTTGCACCACGGTCAAAAGCATCTCTCACTTGTTCATTTTTAGTTTTTTCTAAATCTATCATCTCTCTAAAGTTTCCTTTGTTCAGAGAAGTAGAGGATTTGTCATGTCCACGAAAAGCCAAGCCTTGTGCGATGAGATATCTTGAACAACTCACAGAACAAGTCAAGCGGATCTTATACATTTCTTCTGATTCCTTGCTTGCTCTAGCAAGATTGCTTGCCACACTTTGTCTTTGATTACTATAATCATCATAATGCTTGACGGAAGAGTTGTGCTTACTACCAGGACCACCAATATGATCTTTGAAGGCTTTAGATGCATGCTTCCAATCTGTAAATCCTTCTTTGGTAAATACTTCATAACCAAAGTGCTCAGCCCTTCCAGGTTGCTTAAAGAGAAAGCAATAAAAACAATAAGTTGCCTTCTTCCACTCGATGTATTCAATCCATGGATGTTTTTATACCAAGATTTAGAAAATGCTCTTGATGTACGTGAACTTCCAAATTTAGTACGAGGAAATTTATTCAAATCTGGTTGCATTGCACCCTTCAATACATATGCTCTTCTCACTTGATCTTGAATATTAGGAGGATACTCACTAATTTGTTTCCTCTTTTCTGGATCACGCTCAATATCATTTGGATTAAATTCATTGGCAATGTTAGGAGGTGGTTGTGCCTCCACTTCTACTTCCGGTTGCACACCATTCACATTTTCAGTGCTTGCTCTATCAACCAAAAACCTCCTCATCTCTGAAATTTAATGATAAAGTTTGAACTTAGTTGCTAAACAGGTAAATAAGAACTGGACAATAGCAACGGCAATATCTATTGACGAGGATATTATTTGCAATATCAATATCGCAGCAAAAAATTCAAACTGGACACTAGCAGCAGCAATATCATTTGCATATGTATAACTATTCAGACTGCTGACCGCTACCGCATATGTATACTTATCTCGATCAGTATTTTCTACTTCCCAACTATTCAGACTCTATAGATGAGACATGAGAGATCGTTGGTCAGTTGGCCCCAGTACTGGTTGGCCCTAATTTTCATGGAGATTTCTTACCGAAGGAACTAGGAAGCTGAAGCCGAATGGGAGGAATGAGGGGATGAGCTGCGCCGGGGGCTCGGAGCCTTGCGTCGCTTGCCGCCGGCGGCCGACGCCGAGCGCCGGGAGTGCGTCCAGGTCCTGTCGTCTAGGGTTCAGCCACCAGCAGTTGCGTGATCCATCGTATGATTTTGTCGCCTGCGAAAAACGAAGAGACACCAGCAATAGTCCTTGTTTTGGCAGCCTGGACAGTCACGTAATTGTCTGGCTTGTTAATTGTTGGGCTGATTAGCCTGTTTACGTGAGAGAAACTAAGGCCCAGTTTTCTTTGCCCGGGTAGAGTAAGTTACAGATCAGTTTAGGCCTTTATTTAATATACCTATAGCTGCTGCTAGTGTCCAGCGAGCCTGGGCAAGTGCCCAGGGTAGCCCGGCGTTGGCTCCGCCACTGGTTTCAACTACAAGCATGAACATGCGCCAAGTCAAGCCACTTGAAACATTCAAAGGAGATTACCCTCCTATCATACTACATCATAATCATCTCAAAATATATGTTGGCATTCAAGACAAACCATTATAAATTCTCAGCTAAATAAGCATGGCATCAGAAACTATGATCTCTAAGTTGTCATTGCAAACATGGTTCTCTCACAACAAAGCTGAATCTGGAATGACAAGCTAGTCATATTTACAAAAACAAAATAGATAGAGTTCATACCAGCTTTTCAGTCTCAGTCACTTCATCATATATCATCATTATTGCCTTTCATTTGCACGACCGAACGATGTGAACAATAATAAGAGTGCTCGTGCATTGGACTAAGCTGAACCTGCAGGCAAACACAAAGGAGAAGACAAACTAATATGGCTCTTTGAAAGCTAAACAGGTATGCATGCAAGAGCCACTAAACATTGTAACCAATGTCTTCTACCTTGACCCAAAGAAAAAAGAAAAGTATTTACACGGAAAGCTCCCAACAAGCAAAAGAAGAAAGAAAAATCTTTTTGGGTTTTCTTAAAAGGACACAAAGCAAGAAAATGAAAATAAACTAGCATGGATAATACAGTGGCAAAGTGTGAACACCGGCTAACAAAGTGAAAGCATAAGCATGAATGTAAAGTCGGTGAGAACACGTACTCCCCCAAGCTTAGGCTTTTGGCCTAGCTTGGTCTACTCCCATGGATGGTCCTGGCGAAACCCAAAATCATAATGTGTGTTATACGGGAGTGCTACAGCCACTGCCTGAATAGCTGCCTCGCGAAGTCGAGCAACCGTCGCCTCCCTCTCATATTCCTCTGCCTCTCCTATGGTTATGTAGTATCTTCGTTTTACCTGAAAGTCAAAGAAAGCAGGAGCAGGAAGGGTAATATGGAAAACACGCTGCCGGTGAAATATCAAGCAGTATAGGAGGGATCCATGATCTCTCTGAAGGAACTGGTAGCGTGTTAGAGCGACACGATCAAGGTAGGCTGTACAGAGAGGAGGGTCTTATGAACGGATGGATATTCCAAAAATTTTTGCTAAGCGTGTAGCATAAACTCCACCAAAGAAATCCCCCTCACTGACATTTTTATTCAGCCTCCTTGCTATTATAGCTCTGAAAAGGACGTGGATGTCGCCTAGAGGGGGGGGGGGTGAATAGGCGCTTTAAAATAGTTAAGGTTTAGGCTTGAACAAATGCGGAATAAAACTAATGTTTAATATGTCAAGCACAAAACCTACAAACAACTAGGCTCACCTATGTGCACCAATAACTTATGCTAAGCAAGATAAACAACTAAGTGATAGCAAGATATATTACAATAAACAATATGTCTAACACAAAGTAAAGTGCATAAGTAAAGGGTTCAGGTAAGAGATAACCGAGGCACGGGGAGACGATGATGTATCCCGAAGTTCACACCCTTGCGGATGCTAATCTCCGTTAGAGCGGTGTGGAGGCACAATGCTCCCCAAGATGCCACTAAGGCCACCGTAATCTCCTCACGCCCTCGCACAATGCAAGATGCTGTGATTCCACTAAGGGACCCTTGAGGGCGGTCACCGAACCCGTACAAATGGCAACCCTTGGGGGCGGTCACCGAACCCGTACAAATGGCAACCCTTGGGGGCGGTCACCGAACCCGTACACGTGGCAACCCTTGGGGGCGGTCACCGAACCCGTACACGTGGCAACCCTTGGGGGCGGTTACCGGTACCCGTACAAATTGCTCGGGGCAATCTCCACAACCTAATTGGAGACCCCGACGCTTCCCGGAGCTTCACACCACAATGATTGAGCTCCAAGACACCACCAAGCTTCTAGGACGCCAAAGCATCCACGAAGAACAATATCAAGGGTACTAAGTACCAAAGGTAGTAAGCTTCTCAACTTCTCACTTCCACGTATCACCGTGGAGAACTCAAACCGATGCAACTAATGCAATGGCAAGAACACACGAAGTGGTCAAGTCCCTCACACTCAAATCCCTCCACAACAATGAAAGCTATGGAGAAATATGAGAGGAAGAACAAGGAACTCACAAAGAACTCCAAGATCAAGATCCAAGGGGTTGCCCTCACATAGAGGAGAAAGTGATTGGTGGAGATGTGGATCTAGATCTCCTCTCTCTTTTCCCTCAAGAACAAGCAAGAATCATTGGAGGGATTGAGAGTAAGCAAGCTCTAAGAATGTCAACAATGGAGGTAGAACAAGAGCTCAACGGATGGATGAGACCAAGGGGGAAGAAGACCCCCTTTATATAGTGGGGGAAGGAATCAGACCGTTCCCCCACTTTCTGCCCGAGCTCCAGCGGTACTACCGCTGGCTGCAGCGGTACTACCGCTGGCACTCCAGCGGTACTACCGCCAGCTAGCGGTACTACCGCTGGCTACAGCGGTACAACCGCTGGCACTCCAGCGGTACTACCGCTGGCCCCAGCGGTACTACCGCTGGGCCCCTGGTAGTGCAACGGCACTACCACCGCCAAGAAAGTATTCACAAAAAGGTCCGTCCACGAACAACCGCTAGGAAGGCGGTACTAAGCTCCTGGAGCGGTACTACCGCTTACCAGGGGCGGTACTACGACCAGTCAGCGGTACTACCTCTTGGGCCAGCGGTACTACCGCTAGGTCCAGCGGTACTACCGCTCGCCACTGAAACAGCCATAACTTTCGCATACGAGCTCCGAATCGAGCAAACCCAAGCTTGTTGGATTCAGGACGACAAGGGCTATCCAAACCCAAGCTTGTTGGAAATCTTAAGACCATGCGGTTATGAAAATGCCAATGACATAAAGACGTGAGATCTCTATGAATGAAGAACTGGCAAAAACTCCAACATCGAAAACATCATAGTAGATGCATATGGACTCCGTTTTCGATGAACTCGAGCTTGTCACGAAGATGACCATAAGCTCTAAAACTCACAAAGAGAAACACCAAACAGGAACCAAGAAGTATGATGCAAGGATGCAAATGGTTTGAGCTCTCAACGAACGATACGATCAAGCTACTCACTCGAGAGCCCCCCTTGATAGAACATCAATCTATCCTAACCAGAAAACCTATCAAGGGAAAACCTATACCTTGCACCTCGTCCTCTTGAGCTAGATGATGATGATCTTGGCTTCCTCAAGATGGACCACCTTTCTTGATTGTGTTGGCTTGATGAAGACTAGTTGATTGCTCCCCCATACTCACTATGGGTGAGCCACTCTTCAGCATATCTTCACAAGTCCATTGCCACCATAATGGACGACAAGCTTCAAGCATGCTATCTTCGTGCTGATCCACTTGAACTTGCACATCGCAATCTTGATGACGATCACAACTTGACGTCATACTCCATGGGTTGTATGAGATCTTCCCTTTGACGCAAGCCCATGGAAACACACCTAACCCCCACATAGAACTCTCACGAAGACCATGGGTTAGTACACAAACACGTAGTGGACAATGCTTACCATACCATGGGATCACTTGATCCCTCTCGATACATCTTGTACGCTTTGTGTGTTGATCATCTTGATTTACTCTTTGTCTGAGATCTTGATCAACCATTGATGATGATCACAACTTGACGTCATACTCCATGGGTTGTATGAGATCTTCCCTTTGACGCAAGCCCATGTAAACACACCTAACCCCCACATAGAACTCTCACGAAGACCATGGGTTAGTACACAAACACGTAATGGACAATGCTTACCATACCATGGGATCACTTGATCCCTCTCGGTACATCTTGTACGCTTTGTGTGTTGATCATCTTGATTTACTCTTTGTCCGAGATCTTGATCAACCATGTGTCTCTATGACCATTCTTTGGATAATACCTTGAATACCATCTTGGTCATCATATAAACTCCTTGAACCCAACTGATGGACTTCAAGAAGTGCCTATGGACAAATCCATACCATGGGATCACTTGATCCCTCTCGGTACATCTTGTACGCTTTGTGTGTTGATCATCTTGATTTACTCTTTGTCTGAGATCTTGATCAACCATGTGTCTCTATGACCATTCTTTGGATAATACCTTGAATACCATCTTGGTCATCATATAAACTCCTTGAACCCAACAGATGGACTTCAAGAAGTGCCTATGGACAAATCCTATAAATGTAACTTAAGGCAACCATTAGTCCATAGGAATTGTCATCAAGTACCAAAACCACATATGGAGATATATGCTCCAACAAGCTCCCATATTGAAGCTCTTGTCACCTGTTACTGCGCTCTTAAGGATACTAAGGTCAGAAGCGCATAGGTGACAATGTGCATCCTTGCCGTTAATGCACCTACCTATGAAGAGGGCAAAGTAGTGCAAGGCAGGGAAAAGGATGCTTCCTATGGTGGCTTGCGTGATATCTCTGGTTTCTCCAACAGTTATATTGGAGACAAAGTCTCTGACCGAAGACTTAGAAGGATCATTAATACTACCCCCATCGGGTATCTTGCAAATTCTATTGAAATCCTCCAAATCCATGGCATAGGATTTATCGTACAGATCAAACAGTATGGATGAGTCACGACCAACTGAAAATTTAAATCTACGCACGAAAGAGGCAGTGAGCATAGCATACTGTTCACATTTATCTGAGAGGAATTCTTCGAACCCGGCATTGCGGACAAGTGTATCAAACTCATCCTTGAAACCTGCTTCGATCATAAACTCATCGGAAGGCCATTCACATGGTTGCACCAGTGCGTCCCTTAGTTGAAAAGGTTCGGGCTCCCGAAAAGAAAAACGGGGACCCTTCTTACTTGAGGAACCACCATGAAACTTCCTCCTGAACATAATTTCCTTTTGCTGAAATTTTTGAAGTTCAAGAGAAAAGTGAATGAAGACCATCCATAACTTGTAGCAACTACTCCTACTAGTGCCTAGAGACCGTATCACGCGCTAAAACTACTGGGGACCAGCTAAAATCAACCTTTCTAGCTCAAGAACAGGGTCAGCAAGGTAGCAAGAATACGCGAAAGATAAAGCACTAGAGCAAAAACTAATTGGACCAATGGAGGAGTCACTTACCAAGGAGTAATTTCCCCAAAACGGTTCGGAGAATGGTGCTTTGAGCAAGGAGATCGAAAACCACAGCCAAATGAGCAAGAACACAGGTTTGAGCTGCGAAACAATTTTTTCTGGAGGTGGAAGAAGAGGCTGGGAGCTGGAATGAGTGGAGGGGGTCCTTGTGGGCCCCACAAGCTTGCTCTCTGCCACCAGGGGTGGCGGTGGCAGGGCTTGTGGCCCACTGGTCTGGCCCCCAGGGCAGCTCTCAGGCCCAGTAATTTTCAAAAATTCCAGAAAAAATCATACTAAATTTTCAGGACCATCGGAGAACTTTTATTTTCGAGGTATTTTTCTCCGGGACGCTAAAACAGAAAACAGGAAAAGCTAAACTAATTCCATCATTTTCTTCTAAGCAACAGAAAATGAAAGCTCAAAACAGAGGTATGTGACTCTTTGATTCATCCATTTTATGGTCATCGAAAGAAATCCGTCAATGGGGTTGATCAAGTCCTCATGACAAAACCTTCTCGAATCTCAAGAGAGAACGGAGAATTTTCGAATAGCCACTAAGTCACCTCAATGGGGATATGTATCTCCCCAACAAGCAAATCATACTTCATCTTGACACGAGGAATAGGGCATTCAAAGCTCCCAATAAGAATCGATGACGTCTTTTCGATAGCGTTGATGCAATGTACTTGATATCGTTTCTTAGGAAAGTGCACTGTGTGCTCATTACCGTTGACATGGAAAGTGACATTGCCTTTGTTGCAATCTATAACAGCCCCTGCAGTGTTTAAAAAGGGTCTTCCGAGGATGACAGACATGGCATCATCCTCGGGAATACCCAAGATAACAAAGTGTGTTAAGATAGTGGTGTTAGCAACCACAAGAGGCACATCCTCGCAAATGCCGATAGGGAAAGCAGTTGATTTGTCGGCCATTTGCAGATAAATTTCAGTGGGTGTCAACTTATCCAACTCAAGTCTACGATAAAGAGAGAGCGGCATAACACTAACACCGGCTCCAAGGTCACATAAGGCAGTTCTTACGTAGTTTCCTTTAATGGAACAAGGTATAGTGGGCACACCGGGATCACCAAGTTTCTTAGGAGTTCCACTTTTGAAAGTGTAATTGGCAAGCATGGTGGAGATCTCAAGATCTGGTATCTTCCGTTTATTAGTCACGATATCTTTCATGTACTTGGCATACAGAGACATCTTGAGCATATCAGTTAACTGCATCGACAGAAAGATGGGTCTTATCATCTCAATGAAGCGCTCAAAATCCTCATCATCCTTTTTCTTGGATGGCTTAGGAGGAAAGGGCATAAATATCTGAACCCATGGCTCCCTTTCTTTACCATGCTTCCTACCAGTAAAGTCATTCTTATCGCATCTCTTAGGTTGTGGGTTATCAGGATTAACCGTAGGTTCAATCTCCACATCCTCATCATTGCTAGGTTGAGCATCATTATGAACATCACTGTCCATTTTGTCACCAGGTTCATGTTCATCACCAGATTGTGTTTCTGCATCAGACGCAGAAATATCATTAGGTTCTTCAGGTGTGACAGTATTTGGTGAACTGGCATGTAGGTTTCTATCATCATTCTTCTTCTCCTTAGGATGACTGGGTGTATCCGCATTGATTCCTTGAGAATCTTGATCAATTATCTTAGGATGACCTTCAGGATACAAAGGTTCCTGAGTCATTTTGCCTCCTCTAGTAATGACTCTGACAGAGTTGTCATTTAATTCATTGAGCAGGTCATTCTGAGCTTTAAGTACTTGTTCTACCTGAGTAGTAATCATAGAGGCATGTTTACTCAGAAGCTTCAGATCATTGACATTTCTGTCTAAGCAAGCACTTAAATGGCTAAGCATATGAGTACTTTGTTCCAAATGTCTGCTAACATAATCATTGAAACTCTGTTGTTTGGCAACAAAGTTGTCAAATTCGTCAAAGCATAGGCTAGCATGTTTATTAAAAGGAATATCACTCTCATCAAACCTACGCAGAGAATTCACTTCTACTACTTGTATCGGGTTATCGAGACCATAAATCTCTTTGATAGGTGGTAGATTTTTGACATCTTCAGATCTAATGCCTTTCTCTTGCATAGATTTCTTGGCTTCTTGCATATCTTCGGGACTGAGGAATATAATACCTCTTTTCTTAGGAGTTGGCTTAGGAGGTGGTTCGGGAATAGTCCAAGCATTATCGTTGATCAAGATGTTATTCAGTAGGGTCTCATCTTGTTCTACAGTTCATTCCCTAAAAACACAACCGACACAACTATCTAGGTGGTCTCTAGAGGCATCGGTAAGTCCGTTATAGAGGATATCAAGTATCTCGTTCTTCTTAAGAGGGTGATTAGGCAAAGCATTCTGTAGCCGGACGAGCCTCCCCCAAGCTTGTGGAAGACTCTCTTCTTGGAGTTGAGCAAAGCTGTATATTTCCTGCAAGGCAGCTTGCTTCTTATGGGCAGGGAAATATTTCTCACAGAAGTAATAGACCATATCCTGGGGACTACTCACACATCCAGGAGCAAGAGAGGTGAACCAGGCTTTAGCGTCATCCTTTAGAGAGAAAGGACACAACTTAAGGATGTAGTAATGGCGGATCTTCTCCTCATTAGTGAAAAGGGTGGCTATATCGTGTAGTTTGGCAAGATGGGCTACGACCGTCTCAGACTCATAATCATGGAAAGGATCAGATTCGACTAGAGAGATTATCTCAGGATCGACAGAGAATTCATAATCCTTATCGGTGATAAAGATAGGTGAAGTGGCAAACTTCAGGTCGTATTTCATCCTAGCTTTCAGAGATTTTTCCTTCCACTTGAGAAGTAATTTCTCAGTGTCATAGGCATCCTTACACGCAAGAAAATCCTCAGCTATCTCCCCCTCCATAACGTAACCCTCAGGTATATCAGGCAATTCATATCTAGGAGAGCTAGATCTAACAGGAGCAAAAGCAGGTTCTATCTCAATAGTGTCGACAGTTTCAGAAGCATCACGAGCATTGGCAGTAACTCTAGCAATATGAGCATCAAGGAATACCCCTAGTGGAACATCAGGCAAAATAACATCTCTAGCAGTATCAAGCATATCATCATCAGGCAAAATAGCATCTCTAGCATCATCAGGCAAAGCAGTATCAGGCATAGCATCTCTAGCATCATCATGCATAGCATCTCTAGCAATAGAATCATAAGCAGTATCAGGCATAGTATAAGCATAGCATCTCTAGCAGTAGCATCATAAGCATCATCAAGCACAGGCGACATATCAAGATTTCTAGCAGGAGGTGATGTCGCAAACTTACTCATAACTGAAGGTGAATCAAGTGCAGAGCTAGATGGCAATTCCTTACCTCCCCTCGTAGTTGAGGGCAAGACTTTGGTTTTTGGATCCTTCAAATTCTTCATAGTGATCAGTAGATATAAATCCCAAGTGACTCAGAGAATATAGCAATACCTCCCCGGCAACGGCTCCAGAAAAATGCTGACTGGCACTCTCTGGCAATAGCTAGACGAATGCTGATTCTGTGGCAACAAACCTTCCCCTGCAACGGCACCAGAAGAATGCTACTAGCACTCCCCGACAATGAAACTAGAAGAATGTTGTTGACGGCCCACCAGCGCATGGGTTCGCAGCAGTTTTTGAGGGTAGAGTATTCGACCTAAATTTGTTGATTCGCCTATAGGAGGTGAGAGAATACTCTCGAGTATTAGCAGCTGAATTTGTCTGATTCAACCGCACCTGAAAGATTAGTATCTACAAGAAAAGTAGTAACAACAAAGTAGTATGATAACAATGGTGTGAGAAACGATCTGTTGACACGGCAGACTATTTCTAACGATTGTATCAATGGCGCCAAGTTGCCCCGTTGACGGAAATTGTCTGTTCCCATCAACGACCAGCGATCAAGATTGTGGTAGGTAGCAGCAGTGTAACGAGTAATAGCAGTGGCAAGGAACAACAGTAGTGACAGCAGTAGCAAGTAGCAACAGAGCGAGTAACATCAAGACAAGTAACAACAGCAGCAACAGTAGTAACAACAGCAGAGCAAGACAAGTAACAACAGGAGTAGGACAAACTCGTAGGCAATGGGTCGGTGATTTGTTTGGATGATATTCATCATGCAACAGTTATAACACGGAGAGATATGTGGCTAGCTCCCGTTCGTCAATGTGATGTAGGCATGCATTCTGTGTGTCGTCATACATGCTTAGGGAAAAGAACTTGCATGACATCTATTGTCCATCCCTCCCGTGGCAACGGGGTCCAAAAGGAAACTACAGGATATTAAGGTTCTCCTTTTAGTAAAGAACCGGACCAACGCATTAGCACTTGGTGAACACATGAACTCCTCAAACTATGGTCATCACCGGGAGTGGTTCCGGTTACTGTCACTCCGGGGTTGCCGGATCGTAACACATAGTAGGTCACTACAACTTGCAAGATCGGATCTAAAACACACATATATTAGTGACAACATAATAATTTCAGATCTGAAATCATGTCACTCGGGCCCTAGTGACAAGCATTAAGCATGGCAAAGTAGTAGCAACATCAATCTCAGAACATAGTGGATACTAGGGATCAATCCCCATCAAAACTAACTCGATTACATGATAGATCTCATCCTACTCATCACCGCCCAACGAGCCTACAAATAGATTACTCACGAACGATGAAGAGCTTCATGGAATTGGAGAGGGAAGAAGGTTGATGATGATGATGGCGACGATTTCCCCTCTCCGGAGCCCAAAATGGACTCCAGATCTGCCCTCCAGATGAAGAACAGGTTGTGGCGGCGCCTCCGTATCACAAACGCGACGAAATCTTCTCTTTTTATTTTTTCTGGGACAAAAGTGAACTTATAGAGCTGAGATTGGGGGCGGCAGAGCCGTGTGGGCCCCACAAGCTTGCCCACCGCCACTAGGGGGTGGCGGTGGCAGGGCTTGTGGCCCACTGGCCCACCCCCTCAGGTGGATCTTTGCGCAGGTATTTTTCATATTTTCCAAAAATGTTCCCCGTAAATTTTCAGGACGTTCTGAGAACTTCGATTTCTGCAAAAAAATAACACCAAGATTTAGGAGTGGTTGATTTCATTCTGAACATCAAGTTGTTGAGAGACGATGATGGTGGGATTACATTCTTTCAATCTCACTATGTGGAAAAGATCTTGAGTCGCTTTGGATATAGTGACTGCAAGCCCTCTCCAACACCATATGATGCCAGCGTGCTGCTTCGAAAGAATCAAAGAATTGCTAGGGACCAATTGAAATATTCTTAGATTATTGGCTCGCTTATGTACTTAGCTAGTGCTATAAGACCTAACATCTCTTTTGCTGTTAGCAAACTGAGTCGGTTTGTCTCAAAACCAGGAGATGTGCATTGGAAAGCTCTAGAGAGAGTTTTGCGTTATTTGAAAGGCACTGCAAATTATGGAATTCACTATAGTGGACACCCAAAGGTGCTTGAAGGGTATAGTGATTCAAACTGGATCTCTGATGCTGATGATATAAAGGCCACGAGCGGATATGTATTCACTCATGGAGGTGGTGCTGTTTCTTGAAAGTCTTGCAAGCAAACGATCTTAACAAGGTCAACAACGGAAGCAGAACTCACAACATTAGATACAGCTACGGTCGAAGCAGATTGGCTTCGCCGACTCTTGAGTGACTTGCCGGTTGTTGAGAAATGTGTACCGGGTATCCTTATGAACCGCGACAATCAAACTATGATCACGAAAGTGAGCAACTCAAAGGATAACATGAAGTCATCAAGACATGTTCAGAGAAGGTTAAAATCTGTCAGGAAAATGAGAAACTTGAGAGTTATTGCACTGGATTATATCCAAACATCTAAAAATATGGCAGATCCTTTTACTTAGGGTCTATCACGTAATGTGATAGATAATGCATCGAGGGAGATGGGTATGAGACCCACAATATGAGTTGTTCACACTGGTAACCTATTCTTTGTGTCAGAGATCCCGTGAATTAGATGTGGAAGACAAGCTGCTAGTTAACTGAGGGGAAAGTATCCTCATCATTAATAATACCACTCCATGAAGATGCAATACTTTCCTAAACTGCATGGCAGGTTGATATACATCTTAATGTGTTATATGTGGCTTATTAAAGCAGAGATGTTGTCATGCAGAACATATTTTGAAGAACACACCTATATGAGTCTGATTGTTAACGTTGCAATCTATGAGAGTAGGGTGCTCTCTAGTAAACTCATGAAAGGTCTCGGAGTATGACACATAAGCTCCATCCGCGGGGAAGTCCCACGGTAGCCTAGTATTGGTCAAGGCTGTGCGTGAAGCTAGATTCGCAGAAAACTTGCAGTTAAAGGCCTAGTCCACTGTTCAAGTTGCTTACTAGTGTAGCATAGAGTTCTAGGTGGAAGTTCAACTTAACAGTCTCCACTATAGTATCGGTATATAAAACAGTTTATTTGGAACCAAAGGCAAATTTTGTGTGCCTCTGGGATCTGGTGGGGGATTGGTGGAATTTTTACCTATTTTTGGGCCAGCCCAAGATACAATTTCAGAAATTCCTAATAAATCCTAGAGGCCCACGCAACCCATTTGTGCAAGGCAAGAGGTGGAAAAGTTTAGTCCCACATTGCTAGTTTAGTGGGAGTTGGACCTCCTTATAAGGGAGGATGTTTCCACACATGTATGAGCATGACAACAAGAGAGACATACACGCGCACTCCTCCTCCTCCGCCGCTCGCCTCGCTTTGTCACGACGCGTCGTGGGTTGCGGGAACGAGCCGAACTAAATTTTTGCAACGCACGACTCGTATACGAAAGGTTACTCGGAAGTTGAACGTTTTGTTGTAGTGGATATTGAACACGAACGCTGCACCCTTCGGCTGCTGTATGTTCGTTTCGTCTCCGTTGTTCTCCTCGGCTCCCGTCGCTGACCTCTCGCCTCCTTCTCTTGCGCCTATAAAAGAGAGGTCGCTCCTCTCCAGAGATACGCATAAGAACTTCCTCTCACCACCGGTTCCAGACTCTGTGATGTTGCTACGTTCTTCCCCATCTCGGCTTGCGGCGTGCACCGTAGGTCGGGATAGTAGGCCTCCAAAACTCCATCACTTTGGGTCCTGTACGGGACAAGGGCGATAAGGTTTTTGGGGAGCGCTCTGCGCGACTACTCGCTTTCATCACGGACACCGACGACCTCTTCCCGGACGATGACTTCTTCCCTAACGTCGACCACCTCTTCGACAACATGTCCAACTACAACACTAACACCACTGCTGCTGCAGCTGCAACTTAGTACGTTCTCGTATTCTTCTTGTTTGAGTTCATGCCTCAATTTCTTGTTGTAGTTTCTTTTCTAGATATGTTCCGTTCCTGTTCATCCTTTCAAATGCAACTCCCATATTTTCTCTATAATTTCCTGGCCTATCATATGTTTGCTATGGTAGTCATGGTTTATCTATTATTTCTGCTAGTAAAATCACTTGGTAAATCGCAATTTTTTCCAACATTATGCACGGTAGAAGAGTGGGTTAGATTTGCATATCTTTCATTGGATAAGTTCTCAAAAATTTTAGGAAAGGCACTAGGTAATTGGCTTGGTGAAGTAGCTCATGTTGATGTTGAGAAAGATGGTTTTTGAGAGGGATAAACACATTTGTGTCCGTGCAAAGATCTCAGTGTTTGTACCATTAGTATATCGGTTTCATCTTAGATTTGCATGAGGAAATCCAGAGGGAACGTGGCATCATTTTTGCTATGAAAAAAATCCACACTTTTGTTTTGAGTGTGGCAGGTTGGTTCATGTCGATGGGAAATGTGAGCATCATGGTGATTCTTCTAGCCAATGGGGCCAATGGTTGGGTGCATCACTAATACATCGCAAACATACATCGAACTTTTTATTTTGTTTATACCATTTTGGTATAGTTTTTCAATCGAGTTTTATCAATTTTTTTGGAGTAACCTCTAACCTCACTGCCCGTTGTCAGTTAATATTTTCGGCATGCTTTTGGACTTTCAGGAAAATCAATTTTATGGAGCTCTAAAATCCAAAAAAATATTTTCATCAGGAAGCTTCCAAGGGACTTGGACCCCACGTGTGGCGAGTCCTATGGGCACCACACGACCAAAGCACATGGCTAGGGGTGGCCGCATGGTGGACCTGCATGGGCCTCCTAGTGCTCCGTTGCATCGTATCTCGACGGCTATATCATTCATTCGAAGAGAAAACCTGAAATATCAAGGAGTCTTTCTGCTTCCTTCGTTGCACCTCTATGTTCTAAAGCGATCTAATCCGGAGACCTTCTCTGGTACTCTGTCACAGGGGGTAATAATCTCGATGGCCATCTCCATCTGCTTGAAGGCCACCATGATTGCGTGTGATAGTTTCCTTTTGGACTATGGGGCCATAATGGTAGCTAGATGATTTTCTCTCCCGTGCTTCGCAATACAAGGATCACATCCGCTATCCTACATGATTGTGATCCATATGATGTAATCTGTCGATGTGTTTGTTGTGATGTGATGATTATCAGTTTCTGATCATACCTATCCATGATTCTTTTGAGACAAAATTTTATAGTTTTTGCTGCATAATTCTTATTCATGTATTTGTCTTTATTTCTCCAAGTTTGATGGATGATCTTCAAGAGGGAGTTCTATATGGTAGTTGAGTTAAATCTTGCAAGTAATCTACCGCAATGTAGCACCCTGTGACCGGGACTATGCATATCTAGCCAAGTCAACTAGACTCCGCATGAAATCTATCCCATCATTACTAAATCTTCACACGTCAAACATAGTGAAATGTGCTTGCCATGTGGTAGAGATGGTATCACAACACATATTACAAATATCCGGCATACAATAACAATAACACATATACAATAACTCATACAATTAGGGTCTTACAACAAAAATCCAACTCATACAACATAAGAGAATAAGTAATAATACAAATTGCATTAAGAAGGGTCAAATAAAAGCAAAGGCGTCCATTATCCTGCATATGTCGTTGTGTGAAAGGTAACCAACCTAATGTCGTCCATCACCATACATGTAAGTTGCATCACTTCATGTTTTTTTTGTTGTTATGTCAAGGGTGAATACTATGGGTACCGATCAAGCCTCAATACCAAAGGTTTTACAACTATAGGTGTTGTCTCTCACTCCATCCACCATAATCCTAGACCCGAGGAAAAAACCAGAGGGAGAGCTCCCTGGTCGGTCTCGCAGGCGGCCGAAAGCGAACCCTAGCCACTGCTGGACAACATCAGGCCAGATCTCCGCCCTCCTCCCCCCCGCGTGCCTCCCCTCGCCGTCATCGGACAGCGTCGCCGAGCAAAGCCCGCACAACTCAATGGCGGTGGGGTCCTTTCCTTCTTCCGCTCGGGGTGGTTCTGCATGGGGTGGCCTCTTTAGCGAGAGCTCGGGCCGCGCGTGCGTCGGCTCGGGGCGGTGGAGCAAGGCATCATAGGAGCGGGCCGTCGACGAAGGGCAAAGGTGACACCGCTCAACGCATAGTGGCGCATCACGCACGACCTATCAAGGCATGGGCATGCACGGAGAGGTGAGTGCAAATCTGCTCGGGGAGGCATGACGCTTGCTTCCTTGGGGTGCAGGAGGTCCAGGCAGCTCTGATCTGCTGTGTGGGCATGGCGACAAGGGCACCGGAGCAGCGGGTGTGCGAGGGGTTCCATAGTGGTTGGCAATGTGTAGGGATTCAGTTTGAGCAGGGATGCGACGCATAGAGGCTCGTCTTTGCGGGGGTGCGGGACTTGGCGCGGCGCTGCCGGGCTCATGGCGAGCTAGGCGTGATGGTGCCGAGTGGTGGTGGCTGCGGGGCTGGGCCGCGGCCGATCTGGGATTCCTTTTCCTAGATTCGACATTGGTGGTCCTCGGGGGGGGGGAGGGGCAGGGTGCTGGTTCATGTTAGGGGAGTGCTTGAGGTATTGGTACCGAGGATCTATGTTGTGGTGCCTGCCTGTTGTGACGTGGTGGAGGACTGTCGTGGTTCTCGTGCGGAGGCAGTGTTGCTGCCCTAGCAGAGCCCATGGTGGAGGGGCTTGAGCGGTGTGTACGGTGCTCGAGCGGCGAGGGGCGCAGACGATGGGTCTCTGCGTGGTCTAGCATCGTGTGGATGCCCCTCGGGGTGCGCGGATCAGAGGTCCATGGCAATGAGGAAGTTCGCTCCGGCGGCGTTCGATGCAGATTTGGTTTCCGACCATCGGTGGTCTCCGCGTGGTGCGGTTGGCTGCGGCGGATTTTGGTGCTTCTTCGCCGATGGACAACTTCGATGGTGGTGATGTTTGGTAGGATTGTCGACACCAATGCGGGATGATGCGCGGCTGAGGTGGTGTGGATCTTGATGAAAACCATGTCTTGGCCTCGTGCTAAGACCAGCGATGGCGGCGGTTGTGGCCGTCATTGACCTTCTTGGAGGCATCGTTGCTTGTTCTCCCACCCATTCTCCATGGATCTAGTTGTTTCGCCTCTTGAGGGGAAACCTTGGTATGTGTTCGGACAATGGAGGCACCTTGGTGTCATATTCCCTCTTGGGGGCTTCATCTTAGGAGCTTGGCATCAGCGAACGGTACCGGTGCATGACGGTTGGCGACAGGTGTGTCATTTAGGCTTATGTGGCAATGATGATGGTGGGAACAATGTCGGTGACGCGACAATAGTTGCGGTAGTCGGATCTTCGGCGACGTGTCCACGATTTTGCTCGGTTTGTTTGTTGCTACGGAGTCAAAGAGGTGCGATGGTTGGGCCCTGCGACATAAGATGACTAGCTACAGGTATCCGTTCGGCGATCTCCCGTGGCGCGTGATACGTGTCCAATGTATCTACTTTTCCAAACACTATTGCTCTCGTTTTGACCTCTAATTTGCATGATTTGAATGAAACTAACATGGACTGACATTGTTTTCAGCAGAACTACCTTGGTGTTATTTTTGTGCAGAAATAAAAGTTCTCGGAATTGGGAGAAACTTTTTGTGAATTATTTCTCGGATTTATGGTGAATTATGGAGCAAAAATCCACTGAAGAAACGCTCCCACGGGGCCAGAAGCCACCCCCCCGAGGCCACACCCTCATGGCTTGTGCGGCCTATGTGGCTCCTCCGACCCTAATTCCAATCCTATAAAATCGGAGAAAAAATTAGAGAGAAGTTTTCATCGTGTTTCATAAGACGAAGCTGACGCCACCTCCCGTTCTTCCTCCGAAGGGCTGATGTGGAGTCCGTTTGGGGCTCCGGAGAGGGGATTCATCGTCGTCGTCATCACCAGCCCTTCTCCATCAACACCGCCATGATGCTCACCATTGGGAGTGAGTAATTACTTTGTAGGCATGCTGGATGGTGGTGGGATTGAATGAGATAGATCATGTAATTGAGTTAAGTTTGATAGGGCTTGATCCCTAGTATCTGCTATGTTCTGAGATTGATGTTACTATGACTTTCCTATGCTTAATGCTTATCACTAGGGCCCAAGTGAAAGAGACGAAGTTGTCCGTGTATTTCGATGAGATCGTGGGTATCGTTTTGGTGGAGTAGACTTTCATGATCTAACTACGAACGTGTGAGGACGTCACGCCTTAGCAATCGCTAAACCAACTCCGAGAGGTTATTAGAAATTCTTCCTGCTACCTCTTGAGCTTGCGTTGGTTTTTCCCTTGAAGAGGAAAGGGTGATGCAACACAATAGCAGTAAGTATTTCCCTCAGTTTGAGAACCAATGTATCAATCCAGTTGGAGTATCAAGCCAAGTCTCAACCGTACCTGCGCAAAAACAACAAACTTGCACCCAACGCTACAAAGGGGTTATCAATCTCTTCACGATTGATTGCAAGGTGAGATCTGAAGGCGGAAAGTGCAACAAAGTAAAAGTGTAGGGCTGAAATTATGATGTGAAGTAGACCCGGGGGCCATAGTGTTAACTAGAGGCTTCTCTCATGATAGCAAATATTACGGTGGGTGAACGAATTACTGTCGAGCAATTGATAGAACCGCGCAAAGTCATGACGATATCTAAGGCAATGATCATACATATAGGGATCACGTCCGAGACAAGTAGACCGATACTTTCTGCATCTACTACTATTACTCCACACATCAACCGCTATCCAACATGCATCTAGTGTGTTGAGTTCATGACAAACAGAGTAACGCCTTAAGCAAGATGACATGATGTAGAGGGATAAATTCATGCAATAGATATAAACCCCATCTTTTTACCCTTGATGGCAACAACATGATGCGTGCCTCGCTACCCCTTCTGTCACTGGGTGAGGTCACCGCACGACATGAACCCAAAACCAAGCACTTCTCCCATTGCAAGAATCATAGATCAAGTTGGCCAAACAAAACCCACAACTCGAAGAGAATTACAAGGATATGAAATCATGCATATAAGAGATCAGAAGAAACTCAAATAAGATTCATAGATAATCTGATCATAAATCCACAATTCATCGGATCTCGACAAACACACCGCAAAAGAGGATTACATCGGATAGATCTCCATGAATATCATGGAGAACTTTGTATTGAAGATCCAAGAGAGAGAAGAAGCCATCTAGCTACTAGCTATGGACCCGAAGGTCTATGGTGAACTACTCACGCATCATCGGAGAGGCAAAGGTGTTGATGAAGAAGCCCTCCGTGTCCGAATCCACCATCTGGCAGCGCACCAGAACGTGCCCCAGATGGGATCTTGCGGAGACAGAAGCTTGCGGCGGCGGAAAAGTATTTTTGTGGCTCTCTCCCGTGGTTTTGGATTTTTCGGGGATTTATAGGTGGAAGAAGTAGGGCAGAGGAGCCACAGGGGGCCCACAAGCCTGCTAGGCGCGCACCCAGGCCGCGGCTAGGGGGCTTGTGGCCTCCCCTGGTGCCCTCTTCCTTGGTTCTCAAGCTCCCTGCGTATCTTCTGTTCCGAAAAAAATCTTTTCGGAGGTTTTATTCCGTTTGGACTCCGTTTAATATTCTCCTCTGAAAAGGGTAAAAAACACGGAAAAAACAGGAACTGGCACTTGGCACTGAGTTAATAAGTTAGTCCTAAAAAAGATATAAAAGGCATACAAAACATCCAAAGTTTGACAAGATAATAGCATGGAACCATAAAAAATTATAGATACGTTGGAGACGTATCAAGCATCCCCAAGCTTAACTCCTGCTCGCCCTCGAGTAGGGAAGTGATAAAGACTGAATTTTTGATGTGGAATGCTACCTAGCATATTTTCTTTGTAACTTCTTTCATGTGAAATGAATGTTCAGACCCTTAAGATTCAAAACAATAGTTTTCTATTGACATGAAAACAATAATACTTCAAGCAAACTAGCAAGGTAATCATGAACTTTCGAAATAACAAGGCCAAAGAAAGTTATCCCTACAAAATCATATAGTCTGGCTATGCTCCATCATCCCCACACAACGAATTTAAATCATGCACAACCCCGGTATTGGCCAAGTAATTGTTTTCGCACTCTTACTTTCTCAAACCTTTTTCAACTCTCACGCAATACATGAGCATGAGCCATGGATATAGCACTTATAGGTGGAATAGAGTGCGGTGAAGGTTGTGAGGCAAAAAGGAGGAGATGGTCACATTGACTCGGCATATCAAAGGGCTATGGAGATGCCCATCAATAGATATCAATGTGAAAGAGTAGGGATTACCATGCAATGGATGCACTTAGAGCTATAAGTGTGTGAAAGCTCAAAAGGAGAACTAGTGGGTGTGCATCCAACTTGCTTGCTCACGAAGACCTAGGGCAATTTTGAGGAAGCCCATCATTGGAATATACAAGCCAAGTTATATAATGAAGATTCCCACTAGTATATGGTGGTGGCAAAACAAGAGACTCTCAATCATGAAGAACATGGTGCTATTATGAAGCACAAGTGTGGAAAAAGATAGTAGCATTGTCCCTTCTCTCTTTTTCTCTCTCTTTTTGTTTGGGCTCTTTGGCCTCTTTTCATTTTTTTTGGTGGGCATCTTTGTCCTTTGTCTTTTTTATTTCCTCACATGGGACAATGCTCTAATAATGATGATCATCACACTTTTATTTACTCACAGCTCAATGCTTAGAACAATGATGACCCTATAGGAAATGCCTCTGACAGTGTACCGGGATGTGCAACGATCTAGCTTGGCGTATGACTCGCTAGCTATCTTATGATCATGCAATGGAAATATGTAAGTGACGGCACAAGTCATGAGATGGAACGGTGGGAGTTGCATGGCAATATATCTTGGAATGGCTATGAAAAGGCCATGATAGGTAGGTATGGTGGCTGTTTTGAGGAAGGTCTATGGTGGTTTTGTGTACCGGTGAAAGTTACGCGGCATTAGAGAGGCTAGCAATGGTGGAAGGTGAAAGTGCATCTATACCATGGACTCACATTAGTCATGAAGAACTCACATACTTATTGCGAAAGTTTTTATTAGTAATCGAAACAAAGTGCTAAACACATACTCCTAGGGGAAGGGTTGGTCGGTGTTAACCATCGCGCTATCCCGACCGCAACTAAGAGGATGAAAATCAATAAATCAATTATGCTCTGACTTCCTAACATAGCGGTTCACCACACGTGCATGTTACGGGAATCACTAACTTCATCACAAGTATTTCTAGATTCAGAACACCCTACTAACATGTCTCTAAATATTACCAAATCCATGTCTCAAAACTAATTGACAGGAATCAAACTTCTCTTTCTAATCAATGCACAAGAATATGGAAGTTTAATTGTATCCTCTTTGGACGCCTATCATCTCTTAGGACTACTTTCATAGCACAAGCCAACTACCAAGTTACTCAGAGAGAGCACTCTCAAAAAGATATAAGTGAAGACCGAGAGTTCTTATTTCTCAAAAATATGACACCGCCGTGCTCTAAAAGATCTAAGTGAAGCACTTAGAGCAAAGTTATCTAGCTCAAAAGGTATAAGTGAAGCACATGTGAGCTCAATTGCCTAACTCAAAAGATATAAGCGAAGCTCAATGAGTATTCTAGAAAATTCACGATGAGTGCATGTCTCTCTCAAAAGGTGTGCAACAAGGATGATTGTGACACAACAAAAAGAAAAGACTCCTATAATACACGATGCTCCAAGCAAAACACATATCATGTGGTGAATAAAAATATAGCTCCAAGTAATGTTACCGATGGATTGAAGACGAAAGAGGGGATGCCTTCCCGGGGCATCCCCAAGCTTAGGCTTTTTGGTGTCCTTGAATTTGGCTTGGGATGCCTTGGGCATCCCCAAGCTTGAGCTCTTTCCACTCTTTATCCCTTTGTCCATGAGAACATCACCCAAAACTTAAAAACTTCACAACACAAAACTTAAACGGAAACTCATGATATCATTAGCACAAGAAAACAAACTACCACCTCTTTAGGTACTGTAGCAAACTTGATTTCTATTTATATTGGTGTTAGGTTACTGTATTCTCACTTTTCCATGGCTAGTACCCCCCGATACTATCCATAGTTTCATCAAAATAAGCAATCAACACAACGACAAAAAGAATCTGTCAAAAACAGACCAGTCTGTAGCAATTTGTATACTTCGTATACTTCTGGTATCTCAAAAATTCTGAAAAATTACGACAATTTGGGCAATTGGCATATCAATCAGAAGCAAAAAGAATCAACTCAAAAGCTCTTTCTGGATAAAAATTAAATATAATTTCGTGAGAGAAAAGTTTCTGTCTTTTTCCAACATGATCAAACAACCATCACCAAAACTAGTCATAAAGGTTTTACTTGGCTCAAACACAAAAAGAAACACAAAAAACACAATCATAACAGAATTATGATGGTGTGGACGCAACAAAACAGAAAGCAAAAAGCAAAGATAAATTCATTGGGTTGCCTCCCAACAAGCGTTATTGTTTAACGCCCTTAGCTAGGCATAAGGCGAAAGAATCATGTATCGTCGTCTTTGGTACTCAAACCATAAGTAGCCCTCATCATGGATTCATAAGTCAATCTTATTTTCTTTCTAGGAAAATGTTCCATGCCCTTCTTCAATGGAAATTGAAATCTAATATTCCCTTCCTTCATATCGATGACAGCATCAATAGTCCTTAGGAAAGGTCTACCAAGAATGATAGGACATGTAGGATTGCAATCAATATCAAGCACAATGAAATCTACGGGTACACAGTTCCTATTTGCAATAATAAGAACATCATTGATCCTTCCCATAGGTTTCTTAACAGTAGAATCCGCAAGATGCAAATTAAGAGAGCACTCATCAATCTCATTGAAGCCTAGAACATCACATAAAGACTTTGGAATCGCGGAAACACTAGCACCCAAATCACACAAAGCATTGCATTCATAGTTTTTGATCTTGATTTTGATAGTAGGTTCCCACTCATCATGAAGTTTTCTAGGAATTGAAACTTCCAATTCAAGTTTCTCTTCAAGAGATTTCATCATAGCATCGACGATATGATCGGTAAAGGCCTTGTTTTGGCTATAAGCGTGTCGAGTGTTTAGCATGGATTGCATCAAGGAAATACATTCAATCAAAGAGCAACTATCATAATTGAATTCCTTGAAATCCAAAGTAGTAGTTTCATTACTACTCAAAGTTTTGATATCCTCTACTCCACTTTCAATGCTTTTAGCATCAAGATAGATGGACTCCGAATCATTGGGGCGTTTTTCAACCAAAGTGGATTCATATCCAGCCCCATCATCATTAGGTTTGACACTAGAAAACAAGGATTCAATGGGAGTCACACCAAGCACTTTAAGATCTTCGTGATTCTCATCACGAGAACACGCCTTTTTAAGCCATTCATGTCTAGCACGAATTTTGGCGGTTCTTTCTTTACTCTCATTCATGGAAACACGCATAGCTTTCAAAGTTTCATCCATATTGATCTTGGGAGGAGCACATCTAACTTTCAAAGCATCAATATCAAGAGACATTCTATCAACGCTCCTAGCCAAATCATCAGTTTTGAGTAGTTTTTCTTCTATGGACGCATTGAAAATATTTTGCGAGTTGATAAACTCTTTAATATTACTCTCTAGATCAGAGGGTAATTTATAATTTCCATGAGCATTGTTGTAGGAGTTGCCAAAGTTATTAGAGGGATTGCTAGGAAAAGGCCTAGGCATATAGTTTCCTCTAAAAGCATTGTTGTTGCCAAAATTATTCCTACCAACAAAATTAACATCCAAGCTTTCATTGCTACTCTCAATCAAGGAAGACAAGGGCATATCATTTGTATCTAAATGAGCACCTTTACTAGCAAACAATTTCATTAACTCATCCATCTTAGCACTCAACAAGTTAATTTCTTCTATAGCGTGTACTTTTTTACTAGTAGGTGACCTTTGAGTGCGCCACTGAGAATAGTTTGTCATGATATTGTCTAGGAGTTTTGTGGCTTCTCCTAATGTGATTTCCATGAAGGTTCCACCGGAGGCGGAGTCCAAGATATTTCTAGAAGCAAAATTCAAACCAGCATAGAAGATTTGTATAATCATCCAAAGACTCAAGCCATGAATGGGACAATTTCTAATCATCAATTTCATTCTCTCCCAAGATTGTGCAACATGTTCATGATCTAGTTGCTTAAAATTCATGATATCATCACGGAGAGAGATAATCTTAGCCGATGGAAAATACTTGGATATATAAGCATCTTTGCACTTGTTCCAAGAATCAATACTATTTTGGGCAAAGATGAAAACCAAGTTTTTGCTCGATCTCGCAACGAGAACGGAAATAGCTTCAATTTAATCACATCATTATCCACATCTTTCTTCTTTGGCATATCGCATAACTCAATGAAGGTATTAAGATGGGATGCTACATCTTCACTAGGAAGGCCGGAGAATTGCTCTTTCATAACAAGATTCAGCAAAGCAGCATTGATTTCATATGATTCCGCACTAGTGGTAGGAGCAATCGGAGTACTAATAAAATCATTATTATTAGTATTCGAGAAGTCACAAAGTTTGGTGTTTTCAGTCATGGTGACTTCGGCAAGAAGACAAGCACACAAGCGAACAGAAAGTAAGCGAAAGAAAAGGGCGAACGAAAAAGGCAAATATTTTTGTAATTTTTTTCCAGAAGTGTGGGAGAGGAAAACAAGAGGCAAAAAAAGTAAATGCAAGAGACGAGTTTGCGACTGTTACTTGGATAAGCTTCACTTGATGCTCCCCGGCAACGGCGCCAGAAATTCTTCTTGCTGCCTCTTGAGCTTGTGTTGGTTTTTCCCTTGAACAGGAAATGGTGATAAAGCATAATAGGTGTAAGTATTTCCCTCAGTTTGAGAACCAAGGTATCAATCCAGTAGGAGTATCAAGCCAAGTCTCCACCGTACCTGCGCAAACACAGAAAACTTGCACCCAACGCTACAAAGGGGTTGTCAATCCCTTCATGATTGATTGCAAGGTGAGATCTGAAGGCCGAAAGTGCAACAAAGTAAAAGTGTAGGACTGAAAATATGATGTGAAGTAGACCCGGGGGCCATAGTGTTCACTATAGGCTTCTCTCATGATAGCAAATATTACGGTGGGTGAACGAATTACTGTCGAGCAATTGATAGAACCGTGCAAAGTCATGATGATATCTAAGGCAATGATCATACATATATGCATCACGTACGAGACAAGTAGACCGATACTTTTTTCATCTACTACTATTACTCCACACATCGCCCGCTATCCAGCATGCATCTAGTGTATTGAGTTCATGACAAACAGGGTAACGCCTTAAGCAAGATGACATGATGTAGAGGGATAAATTCATGCAATAGATATAAACCCCATCTTTTTACCCTTGATGGCAACAACATGATGCGTGCCTCGCTACCCCTTCTGTCATTGGGTGAGGTCACCGCATGGTATGAACCCAAAACCAAGCACTTCTCCCATTGCAACAATCATAGATCAAGTTGGCCAAATAAAACCCACAACTTGAAGAGAATTACAAGGATACGAAATCATGCATATAAGAGATCAGAAGAAACTCAAATAAGATTCATAGATAATCTGGTCATAAATCCACAATTCATTGGATCTCGACAAACACACCGCAAAACAGCATTACATCGGATAGATCTCCATGAAGATCATGGAGAACTTTGTATTGAAGATCCAAGAGAGAGAAGAAGCCATCTAGCTACTAGCTATGGACCCGAAGGTCTATGGTGAACTACTCACGCATCATCGGAGAGGCAATGGTGTTGATGAAGAAGCCCTCCGTGTCCGAATCCCCCTCCGGCAGGGCACCAGAACATGCCCCAAATGGGATCTTGCGGAGACAGAAGCTTGCAGCGGCGGAAAAGTATTTTCATGGCTCTCTCCCGTGGTTTTGGATTTTTCGGGAATTTATAGGTGGAAGAAGTAGGGCAGAGGAGCCACAGGGGGCCCACAAGCCTGCTAGGCATGGCCCCCCAGGCCACGGCTAGGGGGCTTGTGGCCTCCCGTGGTGCCCTCTGCCTTGGTTCTCAAGCTCCGTGCGTATCTTCTGTTTCGGAAAAAAAATCTTTTTGGAGGTTTTATTCCGTTTGGACCCCGTTTAATATTTTCCTCTGAAAAGAGCCAAAAACACGGAAAAAACAGGAACTGGCACTTGGCACTGAGTTAATAAGTTAGTCCCAAAAAAGATATAAAAGGCATGCAAAACATCCAAAGTTTGACAAGATAATAGCATGGAACCATAAAAAATTATAGATACGTTGGAGACGTATCAACCACGCCGGAGCACGATCAACCTGACCACGAAGGTCTGTTTCCTGCATGCAAACAAAGAACAACCAAGAAACTAAGATGCAATCAAGATATTGCGAATATAAGAGGAAAGCTTTCTTGATGAAGGTGGGGTTCTGTGACGCCTTTGTCTGGTCGTAGAACACAAACGAAGAACGTGAAGTTGCAGCTATGGCGAACTTGTAATCTAAACAAAACCCAAGTCTAAACGGTGCCCTAAGGGCTGTATATATGAGGGACTAGAGAGGCAATTTCGTGACCCTTGGAGGAGGGGTCCGAAAACAGCCCTAAACTCGGTTTCCCCACATATACGGACTCTAAAAATAGCCTATATTGTGGTATTTTGGAATTACATGGGCCTGGCCCAAAAATAAGGTGGCGCAACACCTATAATAGCCAGGAGCAACTAGTTAGGGAGCGCTCCCTCGCGAGCCTTTCAATGATCGCTTCCGCGCGTCGCCACTTAGCGCATTTCTAGCCGCCGCCACGTGTTGCGCTCTCAGTGTTTCCTTCGTATTTTGTTTATTTTTTATTTTTCCGCACGCGTTTTAGCCTTTTTTGAGTGGTTTTTTCTGTTTTTTTAGTGTTATGGTTTTTCACCGGTCCTTTGTAACTTTTGGACGAAAAGAATTTTTTTTTTGTTCGCGAAAAAACATGTTTTTTACGTGAATTTTCTGTTTGTTTTACGAGAGGCACGGTTTTGCCTTCGCGAGAGGCACAACCGTGCCTCTCGGAAAGGAAAAAACGCGTTTTCATTTTTTTGCAAGAGGCACGGTTTTGCTTTCACGAAAGGCACGGTTTTTGTATTTGCGAAAGGCACGCCCGTGCCTTTCGGAAAGGAAAAAACGCGTTTTCTGGTTTTTACGAGAGGCACGATTTTGCTTCCGCGAAAGGCACGGTTTTGCCTTCGCGAGAGGCACGCCCGTGCCTCTCCCGAAAGGAAAAAAATGCGTTTTTTTGTGAGAGGCACGGTTTTGCTTCCGCGAAAGGCACGGTTTTGCCTTTGCGAGAGGCACGCCCGTGCCTCTTCCGAAAAGGAAAAAAACACGTTTTTTGCTCTCTCTTTTTTTCTGCAAGAGGCACGGTTTTTCTTCCGCGAGAGGCACAGTTTTGCCTTCGTGAGAGGCACGACCCGTGCCTCTCGGAACGAAAAAAGCGTGTTTTCTGGTTTTTGTCTATCGCTTGAGGCACGATTTTTTCGTCCGATTTTTTTCTTCCGGTTTTTTCATGAAAAAAAAGTTCGTCAAAAACTATGAACATGGGATCTAGTTTTGAAGATCTCGACGCGAGAAAGTCAAGGTGAAAACGGTTCAAGATTTGAACGCACGGTTTAGGAGGTAAAACGTTTTGAAAATACAGGTGTATGAAAAAAGAGAAAACTCCCAGGTTGCGGCAAATGACACGCATGCAGAGCGCCACTTGTCACAACCTGTGATGGTGGAAGTGATCGTTGTGTGGTGTATTTGCTAACTAGTGATTTCGATAATAGCCTATGGACGAAATTTATAAAGTGACGTCTTGAATATTTCGTCGAAAGCCTTCATGCTCTCCTTATGGTGGCTTTAAAGTGCGAAAATCACGAGTGGAAGCTCCATTGTTTTCCTCAGCGCGTGCACCTTCTTCTCCATGCTTTATCCCGCTCCAACGAATATCCTCCTTGTCCATGCTAGGTCCTTCATTGATGATCACAACAAAAGTATCTACCTTAGGCAACATCATATGTTCATGAACATTAGAAGTATTCCCAAGAAACGAAAGTACCTAGTAATTCAATTGGTGTGCACGAGCTCTAGTAACTGGTCCAGTATGTATAGCAGCTGGGGTTGTGGGTGTAACAATGGTGTTGATGTCCTCATCATCCTCCCCTTTTTGAACTGAAGTCGTCCTCGACGGAAGCTCATCTTCCTCAGTCATTATCATTATCATTTATTTATGCATTATCATTTATTTTCTGTATGCATTATCATTTATTTTCTGTAACACTTTGAAAGGACCATCAGCACGCGGCATTAGCTTTGACTTGCGCAAATAAGGAAACCTATCCTTACGCAAATGCAACCAAACAAGATCTCCAAGTGCAAAGACAATATGTTTTCTACCCTTATCTCCAGCAAGTTTATATTTAGCATTCATGCGCTCAATGTTTTCCTTATTTAACTCATGCATCTTTAATATCAAATCAGCACGTTCTTTAGCATCAAAATTAACCTTCTCCGAAGATGGAAGAGGTAACAAATCAATAGGTGCACGAGGTAGGAAACCATACACAACTTCAAAAGGTCACATCTTTGTAGTAGAATGCAGCGAACGATTATAAGCAAATTCAATATGATGCAAGCATTCTTCCCACAGTTTTAGATTGTTCTTCAAAACAGCCCTAAGCATAGTAGACAGAGATCTATTGACTACTTCACTTTGTCCATCAGTTTGGGGGTGACATGTAGTACTAAAAAGCAATTTTGTCCCCAACTTAGCCCATAAACATCGCCAAAAGTGGCTAAGAAATTTAGCATCACAATCTGAAACAATCGTATTTGGCACACCATGCAAGCGAATAATTTCACGAAAGAACAAATTAGCCACATTAGCGGCATCATCACTTTTATGACATGGTATAAAGTGTGCCATTTTTGAAAATCTGTCCACGACAACAAATATGTTGTCCCTCCCCTTCTTTGTTCGAGGTAAACCTAAAACAAAGTCCATAGATATATCCTCCCAAGGAACACTAGGTACATGCAAAGGCATATATAAACCATGAGGATTGAGTCGTGACTTAGCTTTTTGACATGTCGTGCAGCGAGCAACAAAACGCTCAACATCCCGTCGCATCCTTGGACAAAAGAAATGTGTAGCAAGTACGTCCTTCGTCTTCTTTACGCCAAAGTGTCTCATCAATCCTCCTCCATATGCCTCCTATAACAACAAAAGACGAACGGAGCTAGCTGGAATGCATAGCTTGTTAGCACGAAACACAAATCCATTATTAATGATGAACTTGTTCCATGTTCTCCCTTCTTTACAATTCTTCAACACATCTTTGAAATCAGCATCATGCACATATTGATCTTTGATGGTCTCCAAACCAAATATTTTAAAGTCAAGTTGTGATAGCATAGTATAACGATGAGACAAAGCATCAGCAATAACATTTTCTTTACCCTTCTTGTGTTTAATGACGTACGGGAAATTCTCAATGAATTCAACCCATTTAGCATGTCTACGGTTCAGTTTTGCTTGACTTTTAATATGTTTCAAAGATTCATGATCCGAATGTATGACAAATTCTTTGGGCCATAAATAATATTGCCATGTTTCCAAAGTCCGAACAAGAGCATATAATTACTTATCATAAGTAGAATAATTCCGACTAGGCCCAGTTAATTTTTCAGAAAAGTATGCAACAGGTTTACCATATTGTAATAACACACCTCCTAATCCAATTCCACTAGCATCACATTCAAGCTCTAAAGTCTTATTAAAATCAGGAAGTTGGAGTAAAGGAGCATGTGTTAACTTATCTTTCAAAACCGTGAAGGCTTCTTCATGTGCGGTACCTGTCACGACCGGTTCTCAAATAAATGATTTAATTGGAAATCATCCATGTGCATCCATTGTGAAGAAAATATTTCCCACTGACAGACTTGACTTGATACAGAAAACCAGTAGTACTCAATATTATAGAAGTAGAGCGAGGGTCGCTCTACAAATTATTACAACATATCCAAGTCTTAGGATAAACGGAAATGTTACAGTGTTCTTAGGGTGACTCTACTGCTCGCGAAAATAAAGGGGGCACGTCATATCAGAGTAATGTGATGACGAGTACTACTACGCGTTAAGCCTCAGAGTGAAGCTCAACGATTTATTCGAGGTGGCGGAAGCGGTGGAATAAAACAGAGACAAACTCCAGGATCGCAAGACTGACTGGGACTCCTCTAGACATCAGACTCGCTATCGAACTCTTCATCCATGTGGTCACCTTCATCCATATTTGGCCACAACAACAAGCCAGTGAGTACTCCGAGAAGTACTCGCAAACAGTTTGCACAAAAGATGAGATGCATGCAGTGGATTTTATTATACATGGTTAGAGTCAAGTTAGATCCATAACATAAGTGCAGAAACTAAATAAATTAGTGGATAAATCAGCTGGTAGTCCTCCCAAGATATCAGTAACGGAAAATAAAATAAACCACCGTCGGGCTTCTGAGCGACACCAAACACAAGACATAACATACATGAAATATATAATAAGCCTCGAACGGGCGTCTCTGCGACACCACAGTAAGGGCATGGATAAAATAAAATAACGTGCCGTAGTCGGGTGTCTCAACGACACCTCATAAAGGGCTTATAAGAAATAATAAAAACAATGCCACAGTGGGGCGTCTTAGCGACACCTCATAAAGGGCTTATAAGAAATAATAAAAACAATGCCACAGTCAGGCGTCTTAGCGACACCTCAAAAAGGGCTTATAAGAAATAATATTGAATATCCACGAGGTAGAACCGTCCCAAGGATATCCAACAATAAAATCATAAGGGTTAGTCCAGAGCAATAATACATGCTATGATAATGTCCCACATCATCATATGGTTCACCACATCCATTATTATTAATACCACTTATACTCCAAAGAGCGACTCTAGGACCGACACTTGACTCGTCAAACAACGTCCTTGACCGGGGACACGACTACTCGAATAGTTTTGACTCTGCAGAGGGTGTACTCCTTACCCATAGCCCACGGTTTTCAATAGTCAATATGACTAATCCCGCTTACGGCATTTTAGAAGTGGACACTCAGAATCAGCACACACCCACTTTACCTCCGCGAAGCCCGGATTCACCCAGACTACGCTGCCAAAGTAAAACCATAAGACGGGGAGGCTCCGACCTTGACTAGCATGGGATCAACAATATTTATATCGCGCGCTCACGAGAAGTACCCTCCCTTCTGGTTCAAGACCGAAAACACCCATGCCCCCTGACCAGATGATTGGATTTAGTCCAGGGCCATGGATACCTTCATACCGGCCCCTCTAATGGTGTGTGACTGATAATAGGTCTACAATTGGCTATACCGAACCCATTATCCAGGGAACTGTGGTAGCACGTTAAGAAGTATGACATGGACAAGACTAGATCTAGGTCGATACTGGAGTTTGACAATTTTATACGAGCACCATTGTGCTCATGCCATGACAAGGCCATAACCTATCACGTTCCACGTGACTAGGCTATTCCACAACCCTTCATAACTATCACTTGTCATCATCATGTTTTTATCATGGTTTAATATGTATAGCAAGTATGAAATATGCAAGGTGATGAGTAGTAAATATGAGTTAAGTTAGTAAACAACACACCAAAAGTAACAAACATGCTTGCCTGGTTCCACGTAGTGGGATCAAGCTCGGTGCAGTTGACGTCGGGAATTTCAGTGTCGGAATCTACGGTATACATCAAACAAGGGTATAAGTGGTACTGCCTAGTTAGTGGTCTTAAAATATTTTTATAAAAATCTTAAAATAAACTAGGCATTACCAGGAACAATTTTCAAAAAGAATCAATGAAAAATAAGTTATGGATCAAAAGTTATAGCCAAAACAGTATCAGGGACTATTGTGTAATTAGTTTTAATAGAAACAGGGGCTAGACCGAGATTTAGTCAAAAAGCCCGAAGGGAAAGACGTTTCCCCGAAAGGAAAACGGCCACTGGCCGAATACGTTTCCATCGAAACGCTTCGGAGGGAGAGAGAGACACTGACAGAGGGGGTCCCCCTGTGAGGTTCGAATGCTCCACCGGCGCCTGAAGCTTCCGGCGGTCGCCGGCGATGCTAGGAGGGAGAGGAGAGCCAGCTGGGGGTGCGGGTGCACTAACCGTTGACTCGTCTGACTGATGGAGAGGGATTGGACTACGGAGGTAGCCTCACGTCGACGGCAGAAGATCTCCGGCGGCAGCAACTCCAGTGTCGCGAGGAGATCGACGACAGAGAGCTTGTGCGATGAATTGAGCATGGGGTAAGCAGGGGAGGAGCTCCTGGATGCAAACTAGGGCCTTAGGGGGTCCGACCTCTACTTACACTGCACGGGAGTGGCCGGATCCCGAAGCGGATCGGGGCGGCCGGAGATGGGTAAGAAGGCCCCTCGAGGACCCCTTCCTGGATCGGCTAGTTCCTAGAGGTGGAGATGGAGAGTGGGAAAGAGTTGGGCAAGGTCAGAAGCACTGGAGGAGAGCTCTATTTATAGGCGTAGCGAGACGAGCTACGACATTAACTCCGGCAAGCGATTCCAGTGATGCACGAGCTTGGGCACGAGGTTAGGTGGCTAGGATCGAACATGATCACCACTTGGGTTCCATTTTTGACCAGAGAGAGGCTGGTCATCGACCATGGTAATGTGGCGACGACGTGGCCATTGCTGCGCGATGCGTTTGTAGAACCCGTGCTGTGAGCTGCACGGTGCGTGGCGACAACCTTCGCAGAGCACACTGCCGAGGAGGGGCACGCGGCGGCAACATGAGCAAGGGCAGGTGCCGGGCGGCGTGGGATCGAAGCAGGGAGCTGCTGTGGCTGCTTCTAAGCCGCTGCCAGAGCTTTCGCTGGCTCTGTCGGTGAACTACCGACAAGGGGAAGAGGCCAAGCTGCAGGTGACACTGCGGATAGGATCAAGGCACAGGAGTAACGGCCATTGCGCTTCTACTGGCGAGATTGGCGATCGAGAAGGAGTGGCGCTTTGTCTGAAAGTTGGTCTGAAGTTAATTCACACAGTTTCGTGCATAGTGTAGCTGAGGTGCTCGACAGACAGAAAAAGGTAACTAGATAAATAATTTGAAGCTGAATTTTTGAGGGGAGCACTCTCATTGGAAGAAATGATACTGCAAAAAATTTCAGAATTTTTGTGGAGTTTAAGGCAGGTTTGAATCAAAAATGAGTTTCTGGGGTCAAACTTCAGTCAAACCAAATTTGAATTTTTCAAACTTGAGAACCTAAAGTTTTTGCTCGAATAGATTGAGGATACTAAGGACTACAAACTGCCAAAGTTTGGGGTCAAGATTCCAAACGAAAAAGAAGGTTCCTTTGAATTTTTTTGGGAGCACAAACTCATTACAGAAATTCCCATTTTAATATTAAAAATAATTGGGGGTCATCCATCCCTTCTAAATATTTGGAAAACATTAAAAAACAAATCTTAGTGCTAGAAGAGGAGTAAAAATATTTAAAACAGAAGGTGGTGATTAATTCTTTTTTGAAGAATTAATAAATGGGCTTATGGAAAAATCCAAATTAAGAATAAAAGGAATATTCTTTGACCATTTCATTTTTTTGAGAAAGGGCCAAGAGGATATTTCTGAATTTGTTTGGTGTTGAAGAAGCTCAAAAGTTCTCTCATGGAGATTAGCAAGAAAACTTCAAAGTTCTTGTCAAGTCAAAAATTTAAATTCCAAGGAAATCAAGGAAATAAAAGTTGAAAAATCTTGGGTGTTACAACATGTACCCCCTTAAGAAAAATCTCGTCCCCGAGATTTAAGCAATTCCTCAAGAAGCTGTGGTTGCTCTTTCTAGAGGTAATCCTCTCTTTCCCATGTGGCCTCATCCTCTTAGTGGTTGCTCCAGTGTACTCTGAATAGCTTGATGACCTTCTGTCGAGTCCTTCTTTCTGATTCCTCTAATATCCTCACGGGGTGTTCCTAATAGGATAAGTCTGGTTGCACTTCTATGTTGTCATGAGCTACTTGTTGCTCGGGGTTCCTCACACACTTCCTTAGCCGAGAGATGTGGAACACATCATGTACATCTGACAATTCTGCTGGTAGGTCTAGCTGATAGGCAACTTGCCCTTCACGAGCAATTATGCAGAACGGTCCGATGAAACGAGGTGCAAGTTTGCCCTTGACTTTGAATCTCTATATTCCTCTCATGGGTGATACCTTAAGATATACATAATCATTGGGGTTGAAACCGACATCCCGGTGTTTTTGATCGTAGTAGCTTTTCTGACGGCTTTGTGCTGTCTTGACTTTCTCTCTTATGACTTTCACCTTGTCCTCGGCCTCCTGGAGAAACTGTGGTCCGAAGATGCGGCTATCTCCGGTCTCTGAGCAATTTAGAGGGGTACGAAATCGTCTTCCATATAAAGCTTCGATAGGCGACATCTCCAAACTTGCTTGATAACTGTTGTTGTAAGAAAACTCGGCGTAGGGCAAACTATCTTCCCAACTGTTCCCATATGTGAGTACACAAGCCCTGAGCATGTCTTCAAGGATCTGGTTTATACGTTCGATTTGTCCTCCCGTCTGAGGGTGATAGGCTGTGCTGAATACTAGCTGTGTTCCCAAGGCTTGTTGCAGAAAATCCCAAAATCTTGAGGTAAACTGGGTGCCTCTATCGGATACGATAGTCTTGGGTACTCCGTGTACACACACAATGCGGGCGAGGTATAGTCTTGCTAGATTCTGGGTGGAGTATGTGGTCTTGACTCATATGAAGTGAGCCACTTTTGTGAGTCGATCAGTAATCACCCATATAGCATCATGTTCGTGTCGGGACCGGGGTAGTCCGACAATAAAACCCATTCCTACCTCATCCCATTTCCCTTTGGGTACCTTCATAGGTTGTAGTAGCCCTGCTGGCTTCTGATGTTCTGCCTTGATTCGTTGACACGAGTCACAACAGGCGACGAAGGAGGCAATATCTCTCTTCATTCCGTGCCTCCAATATTTTGCGTGGAGGTCCTTGAACATCTTTGTGCCTCCGGGGTGAATAGAATAGGGCACATTGTGGGCTTCCTCCATGATTTGAGTTTTGAGGTTCTCTTCGTGTGGTACACATAGTCGGTCTCTGTACCATAGAATCCCTTGCTCATCAATAATAAACTCGGGGGCATTCCTGAGGTCCATCTTTTTCTTTATGCCCTCAATGTTGGGGTGACCTTTCTGAGCTCCCTTGATATTCCTGTCCAAGGTGGGTTGTAATTCAAGTTGTGCCACTGTACCTTCTGGAATGACGAGCAGGTTTAGCAGAGCGAACTCTTTTGCAGGATCAGGTCTCATCTTGGGCACGGGTTTCTTGCGTGAGGCGGGGTTCCGGCGGAGAGCATCTGCTACTACGTTAGCCTTACCTGGGTGGAATGAATGCCCGCGTCATAATCCTTAATTAATTCCAACCATCGTCATTGTCGTAGGTTGAAATCCGGCTGTGTGAAAATATACTTGAGGCCCTTATGATCCGTTTATATTTCACAATGATTACCAAGAAGAAAGTGTCTCCATTCCTTGAGAGCATGAATCACAGCGGCCAACTCCAAATCGTGAGTAGGGTAGTTCTCTTCGTGACACCAGAGTTGTCGTGAGGCATAAGCCACTACCTTTCTTTCTTGCATGAGTACGCATCCGAGGCCTTTTCTGGAGGCATCACCGTATATTTCAAAATCCTTGTTTAAGTCGGGCACAATTAGTACTGGGGCTGTAGTCAACCTTTTCTTCCATTCCTGGAAACTTTCTCACAAGCTTCGGTCCATTCAAATTTATTTTCTTTCTTGAGTAACTGGGTCATAGGTCGCGCAATAGTAGAAAAAAATTCAATGAACCTCTGGTAATATCCTGCTAATCCGAGGAAACTCCGGATGTTTGTCACATTAGCTGGTTGCGGCCATTCTCTTATGGCCTTGACTTTTTCTGGATCCACGACTATGCCTTCTTGTGTCATCACGTGTCCCAAAAATCTGACCTGTTTAAGCCAAAATTCGCACTTGCTGAATTTTGCATATGGCTGATGCTTGCAGAGTTCTCCCAACACAATCCTTAGGTGTTCCGCATGCTCTTCGGGATTTTTGGAGTAGACAAGTATGTCGTCGATGAAGACTACGACGAACTTATCCATATATTTCATGAATACTTTATTCATCAGATGCACGAAGTTAGCTGGTGCGTTGGTTAGCCCGAAAGGCATTACTATAAACTTGTACAGTCTGTATCTTGAGGTAAAGATTGTCTTTGGAATGTCTTCTGGGCGGTCTTGAGCTGATGATATCCTGACCTCAAATCTATCTTTGAAAATACCTTAGCCCGAGCTAATTGATCAAACAAATCATTTATTCTCGGTAGTGGGTACTTGTTTTTGATAGTGGCCATGTTAAGTGCTCGATAATCAATGCATCGACTTAACGTTCCATCCCTCTTCTTAGAAAACAGTACGGGTGAACCCCAAGGTGAACAGCTAGGTCTGATGTATCCTTTGTCCAATAGTTCCTTTATCTGTTTCTTAAGCTCGACTAACTCAGTTGGTGCCATGCAGTACGGCTTCTTATATATTGGATTTGTACCGGGTGCAAGCCCGATGACAAATTCTATCTCTCGGTCTGGCGGCATAAGTGGCTGCTCATCTGGAAATACATGTGGAAATTCACATACTACTGGAACGTTTTTCAATTCACTGGCTTCTGTCTGGTTTAACCGTGCTTTGCTTGATTTTTTCCTTCCGTAGAGCTGCGATAGTTCCTTTTTACCTTGGTGATGAGTGAGGGTGACCGTCCGATTAAAGCAGTCAATGAATCTCTTGTTGATGTTTAGCCAGTCCATTCCCAAAATAATATCCACCGTGTTGCTTTCGATAACAATAAGATTTGCCCAAAACACCAAATCTTTGATTTCAATTGTAACCTTCTTGCAATATTCTTGAGTAGTCTGTTGTACTCCCGGGGACTTGATAGTCATTGAGTTTTCCCAGGGGGGGGGGTTGAAAAGTTGTGTTTTGAAACAAATCTTTTCAAAATGAACGAGTGGGAAGCTCCAGAATCAAACAAAACCAAGGCAGGAATTTTGTTGACAAGAAACTTACCGAGTACAATATCAGGTGCGTTCATGGCATCTTCCTTGGCGACAAGATTCACGTGACCCTTCCTGTGATTGTTATAGGGGTTGAAATTGTTGCACTTTGGTGCTGAGTCAAAGTTGGAAGTGTTGGTCTTGGCTGCACCATTTCCGGCCTTTGGGCATTGCCGAGCGTAGTGTGCTGTTTCTCCACATGCAAAATAAGTGATACTGGTACGGGGAGTAAAATCTTTGTCCCTCACGTAAGAGTTGTTGTTGAATTTAGTGGTTGGTGTTGAGGTACGCGGAGCTTGGGTCTTTGAGTCCTCTGTCTTGTGCCTGGTGTTGCGTACTGGGGTAGAATTATTGCGACAGCGTTTGCAGATGTCATCCAGGCTGCAACGTTCAGCTTCTAGCATATTGGCTTTGTCTATGAGTGTCTGAAAATCTGGAAACCTGTGAACGACCAATTGGCACTTTAATGCTGGAGCAAGTCCATCCAGGAACTTCTCCATCCTTCTTTCCTGAGTCTTGTAGTCTTCACTTGCATATCGGGACAGTTGATTATACTGATCCAGGTATTCCATCATGCTAGAACTCCTTTGCTTCAGGTCTTCGAATTCTCTCTTCTTTATTTTCATAACACTGTTGGGTATGTGCGCTCCACGAAAACTTTCCTTGAATTCAACCCATGTGATATTGTTCTCGCTTGGATGCACGCGGAGGATATTTTCCCACCACGAGGCCGCAGCTCGAGTTAAATAGTGGGGAGTGTACAATACTTTCTCATGGTCTGAACATTGTGCAATTGTCATCTTTCTTTCAATGTCACATAGCCAATCGTCTGCTTCCATCGGTTTGTCTGTATGTGAAAATGTTGGCGGACGTGTCTTTTGTAGTTCAGCCAGTCGGGAGTGTTGTGGATGCGGACCACTCTGATTTCCCATGTTCATTAGTTGATTCATCATTTCATGATGCTACTGTTGGCCTTGCTCATATAAACGACAGACTTCTGAAAGTGCTGGGCTGCTTTCATGTTGGCTAGACTGGCCTTGAGTGAAGTTGTTTCTTGTCTCAGTGGATTGATTTTCTCCATTGTCCCTTGGCATGGAGCGTGTCCAGGGTCGGCTCATTCTCTCAAAGCTGGGTTAATGTTGCAAGAACCAATGAGAAAATGAAACTCGAATGAAAAGAATTGAGAAACATTTTCCAAGGAAACACCGCAAGATTTTTCATAACATAACCGTCATGTTCGGAGAAGGACCGTGGTACATCTTACATCGATCATAATTATACATACCACTTAGGTCGTACTCTAGTATGCCTGACTTGTTATTTAAGCTAGTGCATTTCTCCTATCCTACATGACACAACACACTACTTCCCTTCGGTCTAGGAGCACAACATCATCCATATCATACATATCATACAGGCGTACTAGCGATCTGCTGCACCTTCTCTAGGCGGAGTCGGAAGGAACCTGGATTGGCTGACCCAGAGAAAGTCCCAGATGAGGAGCTGGGGAGTTCACTTCCTCCTCTATTGGCTCTAAGCGGACTGCGCGAGACGGCGAGCGTGCATATGACTGACATGCCTAGCAGCTCTAATGGGGGCAGGAGCAATAACTTGATTGAACTCCTCAATGGTAGGCAGCTGGTGGCAGAGCTGTGCTAGCGGAGTGCATGAGGCAGAAGAAGACGGACATGACCTAGGTGGTGCTGGACAAAGGAGCTCAGTCCTGTGGTGAGGACGAGTAAGGTGCTCCATGCGAGAAGCCACCAAGTCATCCACTAAGCCATCAAAAGCTGACTCCAGGGCTCAGACATACTGCACGAGCATCCCAAGAGCATCATCTTCCTCTCCTCTGGGGCATGCAAAGGCATATTGGCTGGTGTATGACACGTGGCATGGCAAATAGTAATAAGGACAAGTCTTCATTGCTAGAAGAGTGTCCCGGAGACGAGCAATCACCTCCCTGGCTGCCATCTGAATAGCCTGCCTCTTCGTAGGCAGGGCTCTACCAACGAAGCGAAGGCGATGATACTCTGGTCGACCACCAATAAAATGCACCGACGCGTGATGCATCGTCAGGGAGTCACTGATCTTGTGGCGGTAAAACGTGTACTCGGTGCGGATCGTCGACCCAATCGCGATCTTCATGACGACTGAAAGCAGTCGCAAAAATCCCGTTGGCTCGTTGGCGAACACCTGTGACGGGCAACAGTTGCCATCCATCTACAAAACAATTTTTTTCATATAGTCAAAACATAAATATATGTTGACTAACAGAAAATTGATAACACCAGCAGGAAATAAACGATTAATCCGGTCAGCGATCGTACCTAGGGGTTTCCTACAGTGAGCGTGGCTCTGATACCAATTTTGTCACTACTGGTTTCCAAATAAATGATTTAATTGGAAATCAGCCATGTGCGTCCATAGTGAAGAAAATATTTCCCACTGACACACTTGACTTGATACAGAAAACCAGTAGTACTCAATATTATACAAGTAGAGCGAGGGTCGCTCTACAAATTATTACAACATATCCAAGTCTTAGGATAGATGGACATGTTACAGTGGTCTTAGGGTGACTCTACTGCTCGCGAAAATAAAGGGGGCACGTCACATCAGAGTAATGTGACATGATGAGTACTACTATGCGTTAAGCCTCAGAGTGAAGCTCATCGATTTATTCGAGGTGTCGGAAGCGGTGGAATAAAACAGCGACGGACTCCAGGATCGCAAGACTGACTGGGACTCCTCTAGACATCAGATTCGCTATCGAACTCTTCATCCATGAGGTCACCTTCATCCATATTTGGCCACAACAACAAGCCAGTGAGTACTCCAAGAAGTACTTGCAAACAATTTGCACAAAAGATGAGATGCATGCAGTGGATTTTATTATACATGGTTAGAGTCAAGTTATATCCACAATATAAGTGCATAAAGTAAATAAATTAGTGGATAAATCAGGCGGTAGTCCTCCCGAGATATCCGTAACGGAAAATAAAATAAACCACCGTCGGGTGTCTGAGCGACACCACACACAGGGCATAACATAAATGAAATAAATAATAAGCCTCGAACGGGTGTCTTTGCGACACCACAGTAAGGGCATGGATAAAATAAAATAACGTGCCGTAGTCGGGCATCTCAGCGACACCCCATAAAGGGCTTATAAGAAATAATAAAAACAATGCCACAGTCGGGCGTCTTAGCGACACCTCATAAAGGGCTTATAAGAAATAATAAAAACAATGCCACAGTCGGGCGTCTTAGCGACACGTCAAAAAGGGCTTATAAGATAATATTGAATATCCAGGAGGTAGAACCGTTCCAAGGATATCCAACAATAAAATCATAAGGGTTAGTCCAGAGCAATAATACGTGATATGATAATGTCCCACATCATCATATGGTTCACCACATCCATTATTATTAATACCACTTATACTCCAAAGACCGACTCTAGGACCAACACTTGACTCGTCAAACAACGTCCTTGACCGGGGACACGGCTACTCAAATAGTTTTGACTCTGTAGAGGGTGTACTCTTTACCCATAGCCCACGGTTTTCAATAGTAAATATGACTAATCCCGCGTACGTCATTTTAGAAGTGGACACTCAGAATCAGCACACACCCACTTTACCTCCGCGAAGCCCGGATTGACCAAGACTACGCTGCCAAGGTAAAACCATAAGACGGGGAGGCTCCGACATCGACTAGCATGGGATCCACAATATTTATATCGCACGCTCACAGGGAGTTCTCTCCCTTCCGGTCCGAGACCGGAAACACCCATGCCCCCTGACCGGATGACTCGATTTAGTCTAGGGCCATGGATACCTTCATACCGACCCCTCTAATGGTGTGTGACTGATAATAGCTCTACAACTGACATTACCGAACCCATTATCCAGGGAACTGTGGTAGCACGATAAGAAGTATAACACGGACAAGACTCGATCTAGGTCGATAATGGAGTTTGACAATTTTATACCAGCACCATTGTGCTCATGCCCTCACAAGGCCATAACCTATCACGTTCCATGTGACTAGGCTATTCCACAACCCTTCATAACTATCACTTGTCATCATCATATTTTTATCATGGTTGAATATGTATAGCAAGTATGAAATATGCAAGGTGATGAGTAGTAAATATGAGTTAATTTAGTAAACAACACACCAAAAGTAACAAACATGCTTGCCTGGTTCCACGTAGTCGGGGTCAAGCTCGATGCAGTTGATGTCGGGAATTTCGGTGTTGGAATCTATAGTATACATGAAACAAGGGTATAAGTGGTACTGCCTAGCTACTGGTCTTAAAATATTTTTAGAAAAATCTTAAAATAAACTAGGCATTACCAGGAACAATTTGCAAAAAGAATCACTGAAAAATAAGTTATGGATCAAAAGTTATAGCCAAAACAGTATCAGGGACTATTTTGTAATTAGTTTTAATAGAAACAGGGGCTAGACCGAGATTTAGTCAAAAAGCCCGAAGGGAAAGACGTTTCCCCGAAAGGAAAACGGCTACTGGCCGAATACGTTTCCATCGAAATGCTTCAGAGGGAGAGAGAGACACTGACAGAGGGGTCCCCCTGTCAGGTTCGAATGCTCCACCGGCGCGAGAAGCTTCCAGCGATCACCGACGACGCTAGGAGGGTGAGGAGAGCCAGTTGGGGGTGCCGGCGTACACACCGTTGACTCGCCTGACTGATGGAGGGGGATTGGACTGCGGGGGAAGCCTCGCGTCGATGATAGCAGATCTTGTGCGGCAGCAACTCTGGTGACGCGAGGAGATCGACGACAGAGAGCTTCTACGATGAAATTGAGCACGAGGTAAGCAGGGGAGGAGCTCCTGGATGCAAACGAAGGTCTCAGGGAGTCCTACCTCTAGTTACACTGCACAGGAGTGGCCAGACCCCTAAGTGGATCGGGGCGGCCGGAGCTGGGGAAGAAGGCCCCTCTAGGACCTCTTCCTGGATCGGCTGGTTCCTAGAGGTGGAGATGGAGAGTGGGGAAGAGCCGGGCGAGGTCAGAAGCACTGGATGAGAGCTCTATTTATAGGTGTCGCGAGACGAGCTACGACATTAACTCTGGCGAGCGATTCTGGCAATGAAGGAGCTTGGGCAGGAGGTTAGGCGGCTAGGATCGAACCTAATCACCACTGGGTTCCATTTTTGACCAGAGAGAGACTGGTCATCGACCGTGGCAACGCAGAGACGACGCGTCCATTGCTGCGCACTACGGCTGCACAACTCGTGCTCTGAGCTGCACGGTGCGTGGCGACGGCCTCCGCGGAGCACACTGTCGAGGAGGGGCATGCGGCGACAACAGGAGCAAGGGGCGGTGCCGGGCGGTGCGGGATAGAAGCATGGAGCTGCTGCGGCTGCTGCTGAGCCGCTGTCAGAGCTTTGGCTGGCTCTGTCGATGAGCTACCGACAAGGGGAAGAGGCCAAGCTGCGGGCGACACTGCGGATAGGATCAAGGCACAGGAGCAACGACGATTGCGCCGCTACTCGCGAGATTGGCAACGGGGAAGGAGCGACGCTCTGTCTGAAAGTTGGTCTGGAGTTAATTCAGACAGTATCAGACAGAGTGCAGCTGAGGTGCTCGACGGACAGAAAAGGTAGCTAGAAAAAGAATTTGAAGCTGAATTTTTGAGGGGAGCACTCTTATTGGAAGAAATGATACTGCAAAAATTTTCAGAAATTTTGGTGGAGTTTAAGGCATGTTTGAATCAAAAATGAGTTTCTAGGGTCAAACTTCAGTCAAAACAATTTTGATTTTTTCAAACTTGAGAACCTAAAGTTTTTGCTCGAATAGATTGAGGATACTAAGGACTACAAACTACCAAAGTTTGGGGTCAATATTCCAAAGGAAAAAATAAGGTTCCTTTGAATTTTTTTAGCACAAAATGATTACATAAATTCCCATTTTAATAATAAAAATAATTGGGGGTGATCCATCCCTTCTAATTTTTTTGGAAAACATTCAAAAACAAATCTTAGGGATAGAAGAGGAGTAAAAATATTTAAAACAGAAGGTGGTGATTAATTATTTTTTGAAGAATTAATAAATAGGCTTATGGAAAAATCCAAATTAAGAATAAAATGAATATTCTTTAACCATTTCATTTGTTGAGAAAGGGCCAAGAGGATATTTCTGAATTTCTTTGGTGGAGAAGAAGCTCAAAAGTTTTCTCTCATGGAGATTAGCAAGAAAACTTCAAAGTTCTTGTCAGGTAAAAAAAATTAAATTCCAAGGAAATCAAGGAAATAAAAGTTGAAAAATCTTGGGTGTTAGAGTACCCCAAGAATAAGGCACATCCTTCTTTGTAAGCTCATTGAGAGGTGCAACAATGGTGCTGAAATCTCTCACAAAACTCCTATTAAACTCGGCGAGTCCAAGGAAACTCCTTAGTTGTGTGACCGTTTTGGGCTGCGACCAACTCTCAATAGCTTCAATCTTGGCTTTATCAACTTCAATTCCCTATGGAGTAACAACATAGCCAAGAAAAGATACTCGGTCTGTGCAAAATGTGGACTTCCCAAGGTTACCAAACAAACGTGCATCACGTAGAGCAGTAAAAATAGCACGCAAATGATCCAAGTGTTCCTCCAAAGATCTACTATAAATCACTATATCATCAAAGTAGACTACCACAAATCGTTCAATGAAACCACGTAAAACCTCATTCATTAATCTCATGAAAGTGCTAGGTGCATTAGTCAATCCAAAAGGCATAACTAACCACTCATATAAGCCAAACTTAGTTTTAAATGCCGTTTTCCATTCATCTCCCAATTTCATGCGAATTTGATGGTATCCACTACGCAAATCAACTTTGGAGAAAATTATAGAGCCACTTAATTCATCAAGCATATCATCTAGCCTAGGAATGGATGACGATAACGAATAGTAATATTATTAATGCCTCTACAATCAACCCACATAGGCGATGTACCATCCTTTTTCGGCACTAGAATAATAGGAACAACACAAGGACTAAGAGATTCATGTATATAACCTTTGTCGAGCAGCTCTTGTACTTGACGCATAATCTCCTTCGTCTCCTCTGGATTGGTACGGTATGGTTCACAGTTGGGTAGCGATGCACCGGGAATTAAGTCAATCTGATGCTCAATCCCTCTAATAGGTGGTAATCCCGGTGGCACGTCTTGTGGAAAGACGTCAGCAAACTCGTGCAAAATGTTAATGACAGCAGGAGGCAAAGAGGGTGGCATGTCCCCGAATGAAAATAATACCTCTTTGCATACGAAAGCATAGCAAACAGATGTAGTAATATCCAAATCACTAATATCAGATTTAGTGGCAAGTAAACAACCACTCTTGAGTTTGATTTCAGATGGAACACTAGATAATGATTAAGTAGGCATATTGTGTTGCTCAAATTCCTTCGCTACAATCTGATTTTCACTCTTATGTTGGTCCTGTTTTGCTTTACTAGCTCTAGCAATGTCATCTTTCATAATATGTTCGGGAGACATAGGAAGCAAAGTTATATTTTTATCCTTATGAATAACAGTATACTGATTTGTGCTACCATGGTGTACATAATTTTTTATCAAATTGTCATGGTCTACCAAGTAAAATGGAGCATGCTTGCATGGGTACCACATCACAATCAACAAAATCATAATATGTGGCAATGCTAAAATGCACACGAACAATACATGTTACCTTAACCTTGCCACTGTTGTTGAACCACTGGATATAATATGGATGAGGATGTGGTCTGGTGGTGAGAGACACCTTCTCCACCATCTCCATGCTAGCTAAGTTGTTGCAACTCCCTCCATCGATGATGATGTGAATAGAATGGTCCTTTACAATACCCTTTGTATGGAACAAGTTGTGCCTCTGTTTTTTCTCAGCCTGTGTTACCTGCACACTTAAAACACGTTGATCAACTAAGCTTTCATACGTGTCACTGTAGTCAGCAACCATGTAGTGTGTCTCTTGTTCAGTATCATCGTGTCACGCCCAAGATGCGACCCTATCCTCAATTTGGCACGAAGGCCTCGTCAGGGATAGAAGCACATCTCGTCGTGTCGCAAGAATGGATATCATTACAAGTACATGTACTGAAAAGAAGAGTTATATATAGAGTTGGCTTACACTCGCCACAAGCTACATCAGAGTCACATCAGTACATTACATAATCATCAAGAGTAGGAGCAGGGTCCGACTACGGACGAAAACAAGCGACAAAAGAAGAACGACGTCCATCCTTGCTATCCCAGGCTGCCGGCTTGGAACCCATCCTAGATCGATGAAGAAGAAGAAGAAGAAGCAACTCCAAATGTACAATCAACGCGCTCGCGTCATCTAACCTTTACCTGTACCTGCAACTGGTGTTGTAGTAATCTGTGAGCCACATGGGACTCAACAATCTCATTTCCAAAGGTATCAAGACTAGCAAAGCTTAATGGGTGAGGTATGGTTAAGTGGTGAGGTTGCAGCAGCGGCTAAGCATATATATGGTGGCTAACTTACGAGTACAATAAATAAGAGGGGGAAGATCTACGCATAACGGACGTGAACTACTGATGATCAAATGAATGATCCTGAACACCTACCTACGTCAGACATAACCCCACCGTGTCCTCGATCGGAGAAGGAACTCACGAAAGAGACAGTCACAGTTACGCACACAGTTGGCAAGTTTTAGTTAAGTTAACTTCAAGTTATCTAGAACCAGTGTTAAACAAAGCTTCCACGTTGCCACATAACCGCGGGCACGACTTTCCGAAAGATTTAACCCTGCAGGGGTGCTCCAACTAGTCCATCACAAATTACCACAAGCCGCATAGAAAATCCTCAATCACGAAGCTCGCGATCTTGTCGGATTCCCTAGTGGAAAACCTCAACTCTGAGATTACCCAAAGCATCACCGGAATCCCGATGCACAAGATATCTCGTCAAAGGTAAAACTAATCCAGCAAGGCCGCCCGACGTGTCGACGATCCCGATAGGAGTCGCGTACCTCGTTCTCAGGACCGACGGATGGGTCACACTAGGAGAACCAAACCTCGGGTTGCCCCGCGGTGGCCCCGTAGTCTGCCAATTTGGACCAACACTCATGAGGAGCACTGGCCCGGGGGTTGATTAAATTATCCTCGGGGTCCGGAAAGTCCCTATGCAATTTTATTAGGTGTTTAGGCAAATGTAGTACCAAAGTTGGGCCTTGCTAGACCAGTCTTAATCTAAAACGAATTATCAAGGGGGTCCCCATAACAACCCCGATCGTGTTAGGAGCGCTCATTTATGGAACATAACACCGGTAGCCGAAAACTAAGGGGGCAAAGGTGGAACAAAACACCAGGCTAGAAAGGCCGAGCCTTCCACCTTTTACCAAGTATATAGGTGCATTAAATTAAATAGAATTTAATATGGTGATATAACAAGGAACCCATGTTTTCACATGGAAGCAACTGCACCTGCAACTAGCAACGCTAACACAGGGTTAAGCAAGCGGTAACATAGCCAATCAGTGGTTTGCTAGGTCAAACAGGTTGAAGGTTAACATGGCATTGATGAGAGGCTGATATTTAACAGGTGGTAGGCAACGCGACATAATCGATAGAAGCGATAAAACTAGCATGGCAATGATAGTAATGGTATCTGGGGAAATGATCATCTTGCCTGAGATCCCGCTTGGTAGAAGAATGCCTCTGTGAAGCAGACGAACCGATGTAGTCGAATGGGTCCTCACAATCCGACACGCGTGCAGAACTCTATCGAGATGGAGGAAACCGGAAACACAAATCAACACACGGAATTCACCACACGATGCAACAACACAAATGATGCATGAGCAGCTGAAAACATGCAAGACACGACATGACAATTCACGACGAACAAACACTACACATTAAGTGAAGTTCAATATGCAACGGGTTGCATATTGACGAAACTCCACGTTTAATTATTTAGTTCTATCCCGATTAAGTACACGACAATATTAAATGTGATTAAACATGGCAAGAGGTGAAGCGTAGTTAAACTATCTATCTAGGCATTTTAAATGAGATCGGAAATGACATATAGCACCTCCGAAACGACCTCACATGTTAATTTATGGTTCTGTCCAGATCTGGCCTAATGCTTTTCATTAGTTGTTAAACAGCAAAACAAATAGGTTCACGTGATTCTACGCGTCAAGGCAAGCAATCTACACGTAGAGAACATCTCCAACGGAGCTACGGATCAAAAGATACAAGCACCGCAAGATATGATGGCATGGATGCAATATGCATGAAACGGCGGTCACGAGCACTTCAAAATATACAACCAGCAAGAAAAAAATGAAACTACATGAGTTTCTAAGCAAGTTTCATGTAGGACACGATCAAATCGGAGCCACGGTTCAAAAACTACGAGCAAAACAAGAAAGGACTACAATCTGCCAAAATCAGCCACATAGCATTTTCTACGCCCCACAACTACGGCTACACAACTCCGATATGCTCAAGCAAGGCATGGCACGGAACAGGGCAAGAAGCACTACTACGAACAACTAACAACCACTAGCATGGCAGCAAGGAACACTAGGGAAAGAAGTCACAAAATGGCATCACACTCACTATTTCAGACTTGGTGAAAATTGCACCTCATGAAAGTGCAGTTTTTGATCTGAAGCAATATTTACAGCAGCAAAATCCTAAGCTACAGGACTCCAAATGGCATGAAACTTTACAGCATGCTAGAGGAACACAAGGGGTACAACTAACTCCATTGGACCAACCTTAAAAGAGCTACAGATCACAAGATGCAAGCTAGACAAGACAACAACAAAATAATAACAGATCCCAGACTTAGAAATATTTCAGCTCCTCCAAATCAGCACTATTTCTAGCAACTTGAGAGCAATCAAACCACACCTAAACATGCATTTGTATTTCAACTAAAAATACCAGGGGCTAGTCTAAACATCTAAGAAGAACTCCCTAGTTGACAACTAATTCAAACTAGGCACGAAATAAATCCTACGAATTAATCAAAAGGGCAACTTAGCAAAGTATCTCGCGAACTAACTTTCTCTAATGCTAAAACTAATTGCACAGAAAAATCCCTTGGATTTTTCTACCCCGGAAACATATAAAATACGTGGGGTTGCAACACAAAATAAAGCCACACATTAATGCGGGAAAATAACCTATATACGGGAAAATAAACTAGAGGGAATTCCCTACACGCAAAAATACAAATGACCACTCTAAAAATCATTAAAAAATGGTCCCTAGAACATGGGCATTTCAAATACGGCACTCGAGCAATCCGGACTTGCACGGAAATTAAATACGGGGCGTGTCCTATTGAAACAGCACGCAAAACTAGGCGTTTGGCACGTTAAACTTCGTCCAATGATTATGCAAGTTGTAAATTCGGATTCTACGTGAAATTCTACACGAAATACATATCTAATACATCGCGATCCGACATACGGATAAAAATCTACGGGCATTTAAATATTCGTCTACTTCCTGAAATCTATTTAATTCGGAAACTCCAGATAAATCTATTGGGCCGAAACTATCTTATGGGCCTAAACATCCACGGGCGCAACTTAGCTTCACGTTGCCTAGGCGAGGAGTAGGAGGGCAGGGGGGAAGGGAGGCTCACCTTGGGCCAAAGGCCGGCCTGGAAAGGAGGAGGCGGCTCACGAGCGCGTGGGAGGAGCTGGGCCGTCGGGGGAGGCCGATGCTGTTCTTGCTGGGCTACAGCTGGAGCAGGCCCAGCCGGGCACTGGCGAGCAAGGCCCAGGCGGGAGGGCGCTGCGCTCGGGCGGCTCGTCTCTCCCTCGAACCGACACAGCCATGGCGACGCAGTGCTCGGGCCGGCGGCGGGAATCGCTGCAGGGGGACTGTGGAGACGGGAGGAGGCGGAGCCGGCCGGATCTGGCCGGATCCGGGCTGGGCGACATCCCGAGGCGGAAGAGGCAGGCGGCCGACAACTGGCGTGGCGCTCCGGCAGCGAGCACGGGCACCAGCGGGAGGCGGCGTACGACGGCGAGGTAGGGGAACCGGCAGGCAGGGACCGGCGAGGACGTCCGGGGAGCTCCGGCCGGCGCCCGGAGGAAGGCGGCTGCGGCGAACCGAGCAGGTGGCGGCGAGTCTGTGGCAGTGGCCGACGACGAAGGGAGGAGGTGCCGGCGACCTCGGGAGGAGCAACGCAGTAGGGAGCTCGGGCAAGGCGGCGGCGGCGGATGGGCCTGCTCGGGCCTGATCTGGGCTCGGCGGGCCCGCAGCGGGTGGTGGGAGGAGACACACAGAGTGGGGGCTAGGGTTTGGGGCTGCACAGATTTCGAGGCATAGGGGGTGAGGGGGCTGTCTAAAATGCACCGGGGGGTATTTATAGAGAAAAGAGGGGCTCGGTTAACCGGAATCGCGCTCCGGATCCAACCGTGCGGTCGGATTCGGACGATTCCGAACGCGGGAACGGCTACGCAGCTGTGTAGAGGGGATATCCGGAGATGAGAGGGAGAACGGGCGGCGCGGCACGGATTTTAAAACACCGACAGACGTCCGACGGTAGACCGAATACGGTGCCGCTACGGTCGACCGTTCGGGTACCAGACGGTCTCCGATCGCGACGAAATTCGACAGGCGGTAAAACCGCACGTCAAATCTCAACCCGGTCAGAGAAAGTTTTACGCACACTTTAAAAACAGGGTTTCGACGGTGCCGCGGGCGCGTGCGAGTGCGGTCGGGTTCAGAACAGACAACGACGAGAACCGGCAACTAACAACGGATGCATGTTTTGAAAACGGGCGACAACGGGATGCCGATGCAATGCTGATGATGCGCATGATGCGATGATGGTGTTACAAATGAAAATACCCACACGACGAAAACGGAAAGAAAAGGGGAATCTTCTGGAACGTCGACATCGGGTTGTCACAACTCTCCTACACTACAAGAGAATCTTGCCCCGAGATCCGAGAATGAAAGGGGAGGGGATGAGAAAGAACAAGAGGTAAAAACTTAGTCGCTTCTTTGACAAACGAGTGAAACCAATGATCCTTGAAGGTTGCCAAGCGATGAGGAATGATATGAGAAACAATCAAGAATTCACGGAAAATTTCGGCAGCACTTCGGTAGGAAAATGGGGCAAAAAATTCGAAAAGGTGGAAGAAATAGACAATATTCGTAACAACCAACTAAATATAACAAGGGAACACCATGATCTTGGTAGAACAACATAATAGACCCAAAAGAGCAACATCACAATGCCTCCGGAACAATAGAATAGGAACTAGCTCATACGGAAGAAGAGAATGAAGAAAAGAATGACAACTATCATCACAATAGAATTGAAGAGCCTCCGGATAGAAGAATAGACGGAGTAGTTGGAAAACCAACAACGAAAAGAACAAGATAGTAGTGGGCTTATGAAAATCATCTCAACAAATATGAGGTGACAAACAACCACTAAAAAACACAAAGATTGATTACGAGAAACAAGATATGAACAATTACTTACACCAAGAGGATACATTGAGAACTTGGATTAAAGACAAGCACCATAATAGCACAATCCATAGGAAAAGCTTTAGGTGAAATCCAACCAAGATAGCTCAATGAAGAAATCATGGGTTGAAATATCTCATGATCATAGAATTGGTGGGTTTAATTATCTCATTCTTGAAAGGAAAACTCTTCGAGGCTCCTATACTAACAAGTATGCTGTAACACCGCCTCAAAGGATAAAGGAAGAACAAATGCACTTGAGAATGCAAGAGAACGGATACTTGAGGTTCTCCAACAAGAATCTTGAAGAACACTTGAGAACGAATTGAAACCTTGATGAACCACCGTATACAAATGAACAATGCGAAGATAATAAGGTAAAAAAAGAATAAGATTGAAGCCTTGCAAAGACTTAGATGAAGCTTCACAAAGAGATACTAGAGAAAACTTGGAACTCCGAAAAAGAAAAGATAAGAACACTTGAGAACAAGGAATTGATATCATGAGGCACTCTCGAAGAAGAATTCAGATTACTATGAACAAGAATAAGAATTATGTTATGCTTATCCTTCATCAAGTTTAATTGATGACAAGCAACGGATTTAGCATACAACTTATTCATCTTGAAATGATTTAGGAGACATATATGAGCACAAACTAGAAGAAATGTCTCAAGAAACACCGGTGAGAATTGAAATGAACGAGGTAACCATGAATGAATGGAGATACATGAGAATGAAGAGATCATGAGCCACCTCAGAGAAAAAACTAGAACAAGGCATCGGAATAACTGAGAGACAAACGAAGAGACAACAATTGAGAAGAATTAGAGAACGAAAGCTGAAAGCTGAGAACGAAGAATCTTCTAAAATGATGGCCTTCGGAGGAACGAGAAATAAAAACAACCCCGAAATGCACCGGATAGAACGAAAGGGATTACTCACGATAGAAACAATTGAGAGGAAAACACGAAGCTGAGATGATAGTCTTCACAAGAATGGAACAAGACTTGAGAGAAACACTCCTTCGAATTGCAAGCTGAGAATGATGACGAGAGCAACACCAAGAATTAATGAGACACTCCGGAATAAACAAGAATGAAAGGTTGAGCCAATATGAGAATTAACTCAAATAGAACTTGGAGAAAGAATATGACTGATGTTGGGGATGTGACCTGTGGATGACCCGCCCTAATTGGGCCGGGTTATCCAGCGAGCGATTCATCCAGATATTTAGTTGGGCCTTGTCTGGGCCGAATCAAAGTCATACGACGAGTATGGATCTTGGCGGGTCTCCTAGCTTTGGAAGATGGCGACTTAGAGACCACAATGGTCATGAGTTGTAGGAAGGAAGGAATCCTTGTAAACCCTAGGGAGTCGACCTGTATATAAAGGCGAGGTCCCGGGGGACAGACGCAGGTTAGAAATCATCGAGTGCTAGGTTTAGGCGAGTTACGCCTTCCTTGTAATCGAATCTACATCAATACACACAAAAGCAGGACGTAGGCTGTTACCTCTTCTCGAGGGGCCGAACCTGGGTAAATCGCCGCGTCTCTCCCGCTTAACCGCTTTGAGTCGCCACTAAGGTGCGATGGCTCCAGTATCAAGTCCTTTCACGAGGACATCTGCCGTGAAAAAACCACGACAGTTGGCGCCCACCGTGCCCGCACCACGCCACGGCTGACGGCCCGGCGAGTCATTCTTGGGAAAACTGTTTCGTGATGCAAGAATTTCGGGCGGAGGCAATCAAGAAGAGCCAAAACGAGGATCGAAACCGGCGCCAGGACCAACTCGCCGCGTCCAACCAAAGACAGAACCCCTTCGGCGGCTTTCCCGAACAGGGGGCTCAGGGAGGCCCGCAACCAGGCGGCGGCCAGTACCCGGTGCACCACCAGCGGCGGTACAACCCGCCGGGAGTTCTCCAGCAGCCGCCCCCACAGGGGGTTCCATAGGACCAGGATGACAATGGGGGCTTCCCCAACAATCCCAAACAGCTAAGTAATGGGCAGTACCACGTTTTCACCACTAATGCTTGCAGGCGTGATAAAAAGGTAAGTCACCGGGCGTATAGTATAACTGAGCCGGCGATTCCCAGATATCTCCACTGGTCCGAGCAGACCATAGCATGGAGCAGGGAGGATCACCCGCCAAGAATAGATAACCCAGGCGACCTGGCATTGGTCGTGGCTCCCCAAGTGGGGGGTTACACCCTATCAAAGGTGTTAATGGATGGTTGCAGCAACATCAATATCCTATACTTCGACACCTTCCAGAGCATGAACCTATTAGAGAAAGACTTGATGCCTTCGACCACGGTTTTCCACGGAATTGTCCCGGGCAAGTCGGCTTATCCCATAGGCCGGGTCAGGCTCTCAGTAGCGTTTGGAACTGCGCAGAATTACAGGTCGGAATCTCTAATCTTCGAGGTGGTCAAGCTAAAAAGCCCATACCACGCGCTGTTCGGGCGACCGGCTTATGCCCGCTTCATGGCCCGCCCGTGCTATGTCTACCTCAAGCTCAAAATGCATGGTCCTAAAGGACCCATCACAGTTGATGGAGATAGAAGGATCGCAAAGGAATGTGAAGAAGGGGACGCGGCTTATGCGGAAGTCGCCTGTGCGGCGGAAGAGCTCAAGCACCATCGGGCCAATGTTGACCCGGCTGACATGTCACCACTCAAGAAGCCGACTACAGATTCTGAGTCGCTCCTCAAGTTCAAGCCGACGGATGACACTAAGACAATCGATTTCGTGCCTGGCGATTCATCCAAGCAGTTCACCATTGGGACGGGTCTGGACCCCAAATAGGAAAGCGCGCTCATCGAATTCATCCGTGAGAATCGGGACATCTTCGCATGGAAACCTTCTGACATGCCTGGTGTACCGAGAGAATTCGCTGAGCACCATCTTAACGTTGACCCAAAATGCAAACCTGTCCAGCAGTACCTTCGCAGATTCAACGAGGAACGACGCAACGTGATTGGAGAAGAAGTCGCCCGCCTTTTAGCCGCCGGGTTCGGTGTGGAAGTTTTTCACCCCAAATGGCTGGCTAACCCGGTGTTGGTACTCAAGAAGAATGGCACTTTCCGTATGTGCATTGACTATACAAACCTCAACAGAGCTTGTCCCAAAGATCCCTTCGCTCTTCCCGCATCGATCAAATCATTGACTCGGTGGCGGGATGCGAACGATTGTGTTTTCTGGACGCCTATTCAGGATATCACCAGATCAAGATGGCCGTGGAAGATCAGGAGAAGACGGCCTTCATAACCCCCTTCGGGGCCTTTTGCTATTTGTCCATGCCCTTCGGACTCAAAAGCGCGGGGGCGACTTATCAACGCTGTATCCAGAATTGTCTTCGTAACCAAATTGGTCGCAACGTCCATGCATATGTCGACGATATTGTGATCAAGACTCGCCAGGGGGAGACACTATTGGAAGACCTTAAGGAGACTTTTGATAATTTACGGGTATATCAGATGAAGTTAAATCCTACCAAGTGCGTTTTTGGTGTACCTGCAGGAAAATTGCTGGGTTTCTTGGTGTCGGAGCGCGGCATCGAGGCTAACCCGGACAAGATTGAAGCGGTTACCTCTCTCAGAAAGCCGGCGAATGTTAATCAAGTTCAACGGCTGGCAGGTCGCATTGCGGCTTTAAGTCATTTTGTGAGTCGCCTAGGGGAAAAGGCGATTCCTCTTTATCAATTATTAAGGAAGTCTGATCGATTCGTGTGGACAAATGAGGCAGACCAGGCGCTTGAGGCCCTGAAACGCCAATTGGTTAACCCGCCGGTCCTGGCAGCCCCGACTGAAAAGGAGCCTATGCTTCTGTATATCGCGGCGAATTCCAAAGCAGTAAGTGTGGCCGTGGTCGTTGAAAGAAAGGAAGAAGGGAAGGAATACCCAGTGCAACGCCCAGTATATTTTATCAGCAAGGTGTTAACTCTTTCCAAACAACGATACCCGCATTGGCAAAAACTGGTCTATGGGGTGTTTATGGCGAGTCGAAAACTTAAGCATTACTTCCAGGAGCACCCGATCACAGTGGTTAGTTCTGCTCCCCTTGGTGACATTATCCAGAATCGGGAGGCAACAGGGCGAATCGCCAAATGGGCGATAGAGCTTGGGTCTCATCACATACAATATAATCCCCGGAGAGCTATCAAATCCCAGGCACTAGTTGATTTCGTTAACGACTGGACCGAGCTACAGGATCCGGGAGACCGGCCTGACCTTACTTACTGGACTATTTACTTTGATGGATCTAGGCAGCTGGAAGGCTCGGGGGCTGGTGTGGTGTTAGTATCCCCTCAAGGAGATAAGTTCTGTTACGTTCTCCGACTCATATTTCCCTGCACCAATAATGCGGCGGAATATGAAGCTTTGCTTCATGGCTTGCGACTCGCAAAAGAGATGAACCTAACACGAGTCAGGTGTTTTGGCGACTCCGATTTGGTGGCGCAACAAGTTTCGGGTACCTGGGACTCTCGGGATCCCATGATGGCGGCTTACAGACGAGCTGTGTCTGACGTGGCGGGTTATTTTCATGGCTATCAGGTGGACCATATTGACCGGCGCCTCAACGAGGCAGCTGATGCCCTCTCGCGACTCGGCTCACAGAGAAAACCGGTTCCCCCTAATGTCTTTCTGGATATCTTGCATAAACCATCCGTGGTTTTACCCTCAGAGGAGGAATTGGCGATACCAGATCCCGAGTCTCAGCTCGTGGCAGCTCTCCATGTCATTCCGGATTGGGTTCTCCCTTATCTGGCTTATCTCACTCGCGGCGAGTTACCCACCGACATAGTTTTGGCTCGCCAGATCGTTCGGCGCAGCAAATCCATGGTCATCATTAATGGCGAGTTGTATAAACGGAGCGCTTCTGGGGTTTTTCAGCGATGTGTCTCCCCCGAAGAAGGATGCGCGATCCTAAATGACATTCATTCCGGAGACCGTGGACATCACGCCGGGTCACGTTCTTTGGTATCAAAGGCTTTTCGTCATGGTTTCTTTTGGCGGACGGCTCATGCAGATGCAGAAGACATAGTTCATCGGTGCGAAGGGTGCCAACGTTATGGGAGGCAGGCTCATGTGCCGGCTCAAGAATTGAGAATGATTCCCATTACTTGGCGTTTTGCAGTCTGGGGGCTGGACATGGTTGGTCCCTTTAAAATATCCTCCAACAAGAAGACTCACCTATCGGTGGCGGTTGATAAATTCACCAAGTGGGTTGAGGCGGAACCTGTTGGAGCTTGCGATGCGGAGACAGCGGTCAAATTTTTGAAGAAGTTGATTTTCCGGTTTGGATATCCGCACAGTATTATTACTGATAATGGTACTAACTTGTCCCAAGGGGCGATGCAGGATTTCTGTCGTCGAGAACATATCCAACTTGATATTTCTGCGGTCGTTCACCCGCAATCTAACGGGCAAGCAGAACGGGCGAATCAGGAGGTCTTGCGAGGGATCAAGCCCTGACTCATGGTTCCCCTAGAAAGGACTCCAGGGTGTTGGTTTGAAGAGCTACCTTCGGTACTATGGAGTATCCGGACCACCCCGAACCGGTCCACGGGATTCACCCCTTTCTTTTTGGTCTATGGAGCAGAGGCTGTTCTTCCTACGGACATAAGGCATGACTCCCTTAGAGTCGCCGCATATGTGGAGCAAGATAATGAGCTGGCGCGTCAAGATTCGTTGGATGCCTTGGAGGAGGCGCGTGACCTGGCTGCGGCCCGTTCGGCTATCTACCAGCAAGATTTGCGGCGTTATCATAGTCGCTGGGTTAAGAGTCGGACCTTTCAGGAAGGCGACTTAGTGCTTCGTCTAATACAAGATCGAGCAGGCATGCACAAGTTGTCACCCCCTTGGGAAGGGCCGTTCGTCGTCAGCAAGAACCTCCGCAATGGCTCTTACTATTTGGTGGATCTTCGGCCTAATCGACCGACCACGGAGGCTCAGTCAACTCGCCTCTGGAATATTGCCCATTTGCGGCCTTACTACACTTAAGCTCTTAAGCTTTACACTTTGTAAGTTTTTCAGTTTCATTATGAAGTAATAAAATTTTCCCCGACTTGGGGGCTTCTCTATTAAAATGCAAATTGTGTCATCCTGTTGCGGCCGTATGAGTCGACAGAATCTGCATTTAGGGTGGGTGCACGAGCTTTCAGACTCGCCTCCCCCTGTCGTGACCTTATGAGCCGACGAAACCTGCATTTAGGGTGGGTGCACGAGCTTTCTGACTCGCCTCCCCCTGTCGCGACCTTATGAGCCGACGAAACCTGCATTTAGGGTGGGTGCACGAGCTTTCTGACTCGCCTCCCCCTGTCGCGACCTTATGAGCCGACAAAAGTACTACTGCTATTTTTCGTTGTGGCATAGCGCTGAAGGTTTTAAGCCTTTTCTTTATGATGCTTGTTGAAAATATCTATAGTTTGTTTGTTTTCACATATGCTATTCTCAAGGCTTAAGACAGGAGGGTGATAAGAATTGTTTCATCCATGGCGAATTAAGCGCTATAAAAGACTCTTATAAAAGGCGGGTCAAATATTTCAAATCGCCTTAAGGGCGATATAAAGGTTCTTGCAAGAGGTATCATCAAAAACAGTACTGACTTATGGAAAAGGGACCTATTACATGGCTCTCAGGCCAAACTCAATAAAATTTACTTTGCTGGCGCTTCGGGATCATCCTGATGTGAGCCCTGGCCGACTTCGATTTGCAAGTCGCCTAATACCCAATTGCACTTGGCCAAAGCAGCAAAGTCATCTTCATCAGTCAGAATTGATGCCAGGTCTGCTTCCAGGTCGAAAGGATTCTTGGGTCGCCGAGGAGTTAGAGTGGTCGTCACGAAGGTTGGCGGGTTGACCTTCTTGTTTCTGCTATCATAAGCCGCCTGGTATTTTGTTAAGTCAAGGCTTGCGGCAAGTTGAGTCGCAGCCAGCCGAGAGTCCTTGACGACTCGCTGATAGTCCTCTTCCACAAATTCGGACCCATCGTCCTTGAGCTGAGGAAAGCCTGCGGCTACTTCTTCTACGTTGATCTCTGGGGCATATGCCAAACAGCGACTCAGGGCAGTCAGAATACCTCTCCGGGCGGCTGACCGAGTTAACTCGCCAATCTGAGGGGGAAGTGTGGATAAGCAGCCAAGCACCTTCTTGATGGAAGTGATAGGTTCTTTGGCACCCATCACAGCTTTAACTGTCAAGACACTGCCTGTGTATAATTGCTCTGTCAGCGTGTAAATCGCCTTCAACATCAACACACAGTCTTCTTGAAGGTTGGCGGCTCTTGGACCTGAATCATGATGATTAGCGACTTATCATAAGTAAAACAAAAAAAGAGAGGAGGAGATCAAAGGTTTAAGTAAAGCTTACATAAGACGGCTTGCGTCATGTTGGAGATATGACGCTTTAAGCCGGACAATTCTTGTTGTACAGTGGCCAGCCTAGCTTCAACCTTCTCTGCCCTCTTGAAGGCAGCATTTTGTTCAGCTTGAGCTTCTTTCAACTCGGCCTTGAGTTTTACCAGTTCGGTCAAAGCCAATTGACATTTTTCCTCTGACTTAGCTCGGGCATCTTGTTGTCCAGCTAAGTTTTTCCTCAAATTGCCCAGCACCGATTCGGTCTCAGCAAGGTGTTCCTATTGAAAGTTTAAAATACGGGCAAGTCTCAGAATTACTGCAAAGCAATATCCCTAACACTTGGGGGCTAATGTATAATTTTTTCAGGTGAAATTATACAAAAATCGAGACCCGGCTCATCTTTTTACTGATGACCCGGCCCTTGGGGGTTACTGGTCGCGAAGTTTTTTCTAAATTTTCAAGACCCGGCTCATCTTTTTACTGATGACCCGGCCCTTGGGGGTTACTGGTCGCGAAGGTTTTTCTAAAATTTTCAAAGACCCGGCTCATCTTTTTACTGATGACCCGGCCCTTGGGGGTTAATGGGAATAATATAAGTATAACAAAATTTACCTCATGTTTGTTGTTTAACATCTTCAGCAGGTTTTTCTCCATCTCATAGCTCGCCTCCAGGCGACTTGCAAAGCCAGAGCAGAGTTCCTTAAACTCCAAATTTGCATAGTCGGAAAGTTTCGCCTTGGAGAGCCCAGACTCAGGAATGGCCTGAGAGGAGGATGCTACATGTTTGGACAAAACTATCGCCGCCGGCTTAGAAAAGCCAGAGCCAGTAATAACTACAACATCTGGGTCTTCTGTTGTCATCAATGGGTTTGGCGATTTAGAGGCATCCATTGTTTCCTTCGGCGACCCAGGAAGATCCACTTGAATCGCAGGCTCAGCCTGATCCGGATTGTCTTGAGTCGGAGTTGATTTCTTCGGGGGTTCTGAAGTTGCATCAGGAATTGATCCACTGGTTTTTCTTTTCTTGGCTTGTGCCCTGACAAAAGGGAATAAGCACGTTAAGGAATTGAAAAGATCGTTATTCTCAAAAGTCGAGGCAAGGTTATCAAAAGACTTACCCCGGAACTCGAATCATTGGTGGAAGTGTTGACATCACTGAGTCACCGGAAGTGGGAGGAGAGTTATGCAAGAGTTATACGTCAATAATACAGGCGGGTTACAAATGTGATCCAAAGAAGCATGAATAATGGTTACTCATAAAAGTACCTCGCTTGGCTTTCTTTTGTTTGTTGCTGGTAAGCCAGATACCAGATCGCCAGAGTGACTTCGTGTTTTACGGTTTGAGGCGTGCTGTGCTTTCTTCAGTAGGAAATTTGGGTCCAAATAAGCATTTGGATGTGAGAAGGGAACTTTCCCACATATTCGCCGGGCTGGCTTAGGTGGAGAAGGAGATGAATCGGAGGAAACAGAAATTACCTCAACAGAGTCTTCTTGGCTTTCGTTATCTTCATTCTATTACAAGGAGAGGGAGAGATATAAATACGAAGGTTAACAGCAATGAATGGCGAGTGAAAGGAGGACGAATTTTTACCTCTGAAAGTGCATCGCCGACTTGAGATTCGTCAACTTCGGATGGCTGAGCTGCGGCAGATTTGCCCTTACCCTTGGTTTTCTTTGAGGGTGGCTTAGCACTTTTCATGGCTTGTTTTTTGGGCTTCCTGGACCAGAACTTATCGCCTTTCTGAAATGGCGTATGTTACAAAACTACAAACACAAATGAAGCATAAAGCATAAAGACCAAAGGCGGTTTAGGTTTGTTTACCTTGGGTGCCGGGTTAGTTTTGCAGAAAGGCTTGAGGCCGATTTGGCCACATTTTCCCGCAGGTTCGCCAGTCAGCTTTTTGGTAATGGTAACAATGTCCTTCTCCATTAAAGACATATGGAAGTAGCATTGATGATGATCCAGGGTACCATCAAATTCACACATCAGCCCGTCCCGGCGGCTCAGAGGAAGGATGCGCCATTCGACCCAACAGCGGATTAGGTCGACCCCAGTAAGCCCGTTGTTCGTCAAGGATCTTAGCTCGGACAATATTGGGATGAACTCCGATTCTTCCTCCTCGGTGAGCTTGTTTGGGAGCTTGAAATTGGTTGGAAGGCGAGTTGGCCTGTAGCCCAGAAGCTTGTTCTCGCCAGGAGGAGATGTCTCTTGATAGTAAAACCAAGACTCGCCCCAGCCTTTGAGATGGCTAGGCATGATAAGTGAGGGGAATGGGCTATACCTGCGGCGCTGGACGTTGACACCACCAAGTTCCAAGCTGGGGCCGTTGTGAATTCCGTTTGGCGATTCAGATGAAAAAAAATGCCAGAATAAGGGGACAGAAGGCTCGATCCGCAGATAAGCCTCACAGAGAACTTGGAATTGGCACAAATTACTTATAGAGTTGGGTCCCAGATCCTGGAGGCGGACGTTCATGAAAGATAAGGCGTCTCTAAGAAACTTTGATCCGGGCGGCTTAAAACCTCGCTCCAGGTGTTCAACAAAAACGACTATCTCCCCTTCTTTGGGGTTAGGGAGGTCTTCTCCGAACCCGGTGCGCCAGCCAATAACGTCCTGAGGATCCAAGCTGCCCGTTTTCACATAATCGGCTAAAATGGAGTCATCAACCTTGGTAGGAAGCCAGTCACTCTTGAAAATGGCGCCCATGCTACAAATAAGTAAAGTATGATATTACATGTCTTGGACGCCTATTTTGTGGGATAAAATCAGTTCATTTAACCCGCGGGGTGCTTTGGTTAAAAAAAAGGGGTTTTTGACCCGCCAGATCAAAGGGCCGGGTTGGGTCACTATGGCGACTTATGGAAGGGTGGCTATCCCCAAGGGCTACATTCTGGGGACGGTGAAGGCATTCGTTTGAAGTACCAGGAGATGAAGACTATAAACAACTTTTTGCAAACAGTAAAAAAGGAGTGGATCTACCAGACAGACGCGAAAACCTAGAGAAAATGACTAGTCGCGACAGTTTATTATCATATGGTGCCCATCACTTGGTGAAGATGTTGTTTTCGAAGATTCACAAGTACAGCGGATAAGTGAAAATATTCGGGGCATTAAGCTATTTGACGGACACTCGTGTTAATCGATTCAAAGCAGGTAGCATCTATATGCAACAAGCTTCAAGAACACGACAATGGCAGAAGCTCGAACAGAAAGTAAATCTACTCCTAAAGATAGGCGAAAGCCTAACCTGATGTTGTCGAAAGAGAAGAGTCGACGGAGATGGGGTTCGCTGGAGAAGCGCGGGCGTCCCGTTGAGCAGAGAAGTTTCCGGCGATGGCAAGGTTCGAGGGGAATGGCGAGGTGGCCGACGGCGATGCAGTCGACGATGCCAATGGCGGATGTGTTGATGGCGACGCGAGGGTGGACGACGGCGAAAGCTCAGAGGCGGCACCGGAGCTCCTCGCGTGAAGGCCGAAGGCACGGTCGACGGTGGATTCCTCGGGGCGATGCGGTTTTCTCTCTGTGCCGGTGGGGAGGAAGGTGACGGGACTGGTAGGTGAGAAGCAACAGTTCTATTCCCCCCTCGGCCTATTTATCGAGGCAGGTGCAAGAATCAAGGCACCATGAGCGGGAACCGCCGGGAGATAAAAGATTCGCTATAAATGTGCGCCGAAAATTTCGGGATAAAAGATGCGCTAAAAGATCCGTTGGAGTTGCGGCGGTTTTCCCGGAAAAAGAGGAAAAGGAAAAGGCGAGTTAGTAATGATCTGGCGGCTTAAGAGATCGTCAACGCCCAAAGGCGATGGCGGGTGTGCAATTTTTTGACAAGATGAAGAGAGATAGGGGATGAATCGCCTTCAATGGGGCAGAGATATTGGCGTGAAGCAGAAAGGTTCAAGTCAATTTGGGGCCTAATGTTGGGGATGTGACCTGTGGATGACCCGCCCTAATTGGGCCGGGTTATCCAGCGAGCGATTCATCCAGATATTTAGTTGGGCCTTGTCTGGGCCGAATCAAAGTCATACGACGAGTATGGCTCTTGGCGGGTCTCCTAGCTTTGGAAGATGGCGACTTAGAGACCACAATGGTCATGAGTTGTAGGAAGGAAGGAATCCTTGTAAACCCTAGGGAGTCGACCTGTATATAAAGGCGAGGTCTCGGGGGACAGACGCAGGTTAGAAATCATCGAGTGCTAGGTTTAGGCGAGTTACGCCTTCCTTGTAATCGAATCCACATCAATACACACAAAAGCAGGACGTAGGCTGTTACCTCTTCTCGAGGGGCCGAACCTGGGTAAATCGCCGCGTCTCTCCCGCTTAACCCCTTTGAGTCGCCACTAAGGTGAGATGGCTCCAGTATCAAGTCCTTTCACGAGGACATCTGCCGTGAAAAAACCACGACAACTGATGAAATTCATACTTATGTCATAGTTGAAAAGAATTAATGATCTCCGGGAGATTGCAAGAACTATAACAGATCCTGGGAAAAACCTGTGGGTTATGGGCCCACTCAACAAAATCACCGTTGAAACAACTGATTATAAGGAGAGATATTGCACCGGTATAACGAGAACTAGATGAGGTTGGCACCTCGAAATAATTACAGAATTGAAAACCAGAAACTTCTGGGATAACTTCAACGCTCCTGATAGAATAGAGAGAAATGACAACAAGAAGATAGACTGATAAAAATTTCCAACATAGGAAAGAATTACAAGGATGAAAAGGATATGATAACACGGACAACTGAATTAAATTCACCGGGTAAGAGAGAAAAGAAGAGATAACGGAAGCACAATGAAAATAAAACTCTTGGAAGAAAATTGAATCACTAAGAAAAAGGGCGGGAGGGTGGGGAAAAACAAAGACAACTTGAGACACATGAGATGAACTCTGGATGGAATAAAAAAATGCTCTTGAAAATTGGAGAGGATTGAATCCACTTGGAGAGAAACACACCGGTTGAAAAGAATTAACATGACGAATCCGGTTGACAAGAATTGACATGACAATTGAACGAACAAAAAAAAATTGCATTCTCACATAAAAATATGAGAACACCTCTTAGGAAAGATCTGAAATCACCACTTGACATCGAAGCAACTCAAAATACCACATTCCAACAAAACAAAGGGTGAGGCTTATGAAACAAGCCAGAACAAACTCATGAGAAAGATTTCGTCCGATATTTTCGTGGACAGGATCGCACGGGCTCAATTTTACAGTAGCCATCAAGTGCAAGGTAGTGCACCCGACATACGAAGCGTCCCCGAGTCGTAGCAAGCTACAAGGACTCTTTAAGACACAACGTGTACCGCTGTAAGTCGACCGTGAACAAACGAATCCACTAGATGTCGAACCCCAACCTAACATCATGTATTTGTTGGAAGATTGTCCTATAAGCAACTACTTGAATTCCCACCTATGAATTCCCGAAATATCTGGTCATGCAATCTGGTACACGAATACAAGGAGTAATAATCACACAACTCCTATACTAACCAGTCACCTGTATCACATCCGTCTACACACGACCAGAATCTCGGACCTTCATCTACAACAGACCCTCGTGATCACAACGATACAAAGTATGGGAGTACTCCCGAACAATCTGCACTAGTACTGGGGACATCGGGGTTATCTCGCCACTACTAGTATTGAAGCAATTACGAACATCCTTCGTCCTGAGATACTAAGAAATCTGAATGATAACGATGTGCTCAAGAATCCCCTGGAGCTCAACTCCCCGGAAGAAAATCAAGTCAGACAGGAGGCACCAAGACAGAAATCCGTCACATCGGCATCATATAGATTCCAAGAATATCCGCGTGATCCTAAAATTTTTTTTGAGTGGGAAGAGGAGTAGAGTAAATTATTACGTCAAGATTCCTCACCAGAACATAGAAGAGGAGAAAAAAGAACCCTACTCTCCGATATATAACTAGACTCAAAGTAGTTTCTCACTAGACTCGACTCGGCCAAGTTCGATCAATCAAGGGGGCTCCTAGGTCGGTACTGGCTCTGATACCAACTTGTCACACCCAAGATGCGACCCTATCCTCAATTTGGCACGAAGGCCTCGTCAGGGATAGAAGCGCATCTCGTCGTGTCGCAAGAATGGATATCGTTACAAGTACATGTACTGAAAAGAAGAGTTATATATAGAGTTGGCTTACACTCGCCACAAGCTACATCAGAGTTACATCAGTACATTACATAATCATCAAGAGTAAGAGCAGGGTCCGACTACGAACGAAAACAAACGACAAAAGAAGAACGACGTCCATCCTTGTTATCCCAGGCTGCCGGCTTGGAACCCATCCTAGATCGATGAAGAAGAAGAAGAAGAAGCAACTCCAAATGTACAATCAACGCGCTCGCGTCATCTAACCTTTACCTGTACCTGCAACTGGTGTTGTAGTAATCTGTGAGCCACATGGGACTCAACAATCTCATTTCCAAAGGTATCAAGACTAGCAAAGCTTAATGGGTGAGGTATGGTTAAGTGGTGAGGTTGCAGCAGCGGCTAAGCATATATATGGTGGCTAACTTACGAGTACAATAAATAAGAGGGGGAAGATCTACGCATAACGGACGTGAACTACTGATGATCAAATGAATGATCCTGAACACCTACCTACGTCAGACATAACCCCACCGTGTCCTCGATCGGAGAAGGAACTCACGAAAGAGACAGTCACAGTTACGCACACAGTTGGCAAGTTTTAGTTAAGTTAACTTCAAGTTATCTAGAACCAGTGTTAAACAAAGCTTCCACGTTGCCACATAACCGCGGGCACGACTTTCCGAAAGATTTAACCCTGCAGGGGTGCTCCAACTACTCCATCACAAATTACCACAAGCTGCATAGAAATATTCAATCACGAAACTCACGATCTCGTCGGATTCCCTAGTGGAAAACCTCAACTCTGAGATTACCCAAAGCATCACCGGAATCCCGATGCACAAGATATCTCGTCAAAGGTAAAACTAATCCAGCAAGGCCGCCCGACGTGTCGACGATCCCGATAGGAGTCGCGTACCTCGTTCTCAGGACACGATGGATGAGTCACACTAGGAGAACCAAACCTCGGGTTGCCCCGCGGTGGCGACGTAGTCTGCCAATTTGGACCAACACTCATGAGGAGCACTGGCCCGGGGGTTGTTTAAATTATCCTCGGGGTCCGGAAAGTCCCTATGCAATTTTATTAGGTGTTTAGGCAAATGTAGTACCAAAGTTGGGCCTTGCCAGACCAGTCTTAATCTAAAACGAATTATCAAGGGGGTCCCCATAACAACCCCGATCGTGTTAGGATCACTCATTTATGGAACATGACACCGGTAGCCGAAAACTAAGGGGGCAAAGGTGGAACAAAACACCAGGCTAGAAAGGCCGAGCCTTCCACCTTTTACCAAGTATATAGGTGCATTAAATTAAATAGCATTTAATATGGTGATATAACAAGGAACCCATGCTTTCACATGGAAGCAACTGCACCTGCAACTAGCAACGCCAACACAAGGTTAAGCAAGCGGTAACATAGCCAATCAGTGGTTTGCTAGGTCGAACAGGTTGAAGGTTAAGATGGCATTGATGAGAGGCTGATATTTAAGAGGTGGTAGGCAACGCGACATAATTGATAGAAGCGATAAAACTAGCATGGCAATGATAGTAATGGTATCTGGGGAAATGATCATCTTGCCTGAGATCCCGCTTGGAAGAAGAATGCCTCCGTGAAGCAGACGAACCGATGTAGTCGAACGGGTCCTCACAATCCGACACGCGTGCGGAACTCTATCGAGACGGAGGAAACCGGAAACACAAATCAACACACGGAATTCACCACACGATGCAACAACACAAATGATGCATGAGAAGCTGAAAACATGCAAGACACGACATGACAATTCACGACGAACAAAAACTACACATTAAGTGAAGTTCAAGATGCAACGGGTTGCATATTGACGAAACTCCACGTTTAATTATTTAGTTCTATCCCGATTAAGTACACGGCAATATTAAATGTGATTAAACATGGAAAGAGGTGAAGCGTAGTTAGACTATCTATCTAGGCATCTTAAATGAGGTCGGAAATGACATATAGCACCTCCGAAACGACCTCACATGTTAATTTACGATTCTGTCCAGATCTGGCCTAATGATTTTAATTAGTTTTTAAACAGCAAAACAAATAGGTTCACGTGATTCTACACGTCAAGGCAAGCAATCTACACGTAGAGAACATCTCCAACGGAGCTACGGATCAAAAGATACAAGCACCGCAAGATATGATGGCATGAATGCAATATGCGTGCAACGGCGGTCACGAGCACTTCAAAATATACAACCAGCAAGAAAAAATGAAACTACATGAGTTTCTAAGAAAGTTTCATGTAGGACACGATCAAATCGGAGCCACGGTTCAAAAACTACGAGCAAAACAAGAAATGACTACAATCTGCCAAAATCAGCCACATAGCATTTTCTACGCCCCACAACTACGGCTACACAACTCCAATATGCTCAAGAAAGGCATGGCACGGAAGAGGGCAAGAAGCACTACTATGAACAACTAACAACCACTAGCACGGCAGCAAGGAACACTAGGGAAAGAAGTCACAAAATGGCATCACATTCACTATTTCAGACTTAGTGAAAATTGCACCTCATGAAAGTGCAGTTTTTGATCTGAAGCAATATTGACAGCAGAAAAATCCTAAGCTACATGACTCCAAATGGCATGAAACTTTACAGCATGCTAGAGGAACACAAGGGGTACAACTAACTCCATTGGACCAACCTCAAAAGAGCTACAGATCATAAGATGCAAGCTAGACAAGACAACAACAAAATAATAACAGAACACAGACTTAGAAATATTTCAGCTCCTCCAAATCAGCACTATTTCTAGGAACTTGAGAGCAATCAAACCACACCTAAACATGCATTTGTATTGCAACTAAAAATACCAGGGGCTAGTCTAAACATCTAAGAATAACTCCCTAGTTGACAACTAATTCAAACAAGGCACGGAATAAATCCTACGAATTAATCAAAAGGGCAACTTAGCAAAATATCTCGCGAACTAACTTTCTCTAATGCTAAAACTAATTGCACAGAAAAATCCCGGAAACATATAAAATACGTGAGGTTGCAACACAAAATAAAGCCACACATTAATGCGGGAAAATAACCTATATACGGGAAAATAAACTAGAGGGAATTCCCTACACGCAAAAATACGCATTGAAAAATGGTCCCTAGAACATGGGCATTTCTAATACGGCACTCGAGCAATCCGGACTTGCACGAAAATTAAATACGGGGCGTATCCTATTGAAACAGCACGCAAAACTAGGCATTTGGCACGTTAAACTTCGTCCAATGATTATGCAAGTTGTAAATTCGGATTCTACGTGAAATTCTACATGAAATACATATCTAATACATCGCGATCCGACATACGGATAAAAATCTACGGGCGTTTAAATATTTGTCTACTTCCTGAAATCTATTTAATTCGGGAACTCCAGACAAATCTATTGGGCCGAAACTATCTTATGGGCATAAACATCCACGAGCGCAACTTAGCTTCATGTTGCCTAGGCGAGGAGTAGGAGGGTAGGGGGGAAGGGAGGCTCACCTTGGGCCAAAGGCCGGCCTGGAAAGGAGGAGGCGGCCCACGAGCGCGTGGGAGGAGCTGGGCCGTCGGGGGAGGCCGATGCTGTTCTTGCTGGGGTGCAGCTGGAGCAGGCCCAGCCGGGCACTAGCGAGCGAGGCCCAAGAGGGAGGGCGCTGCGCTCGGGCGGCTCGTCTCTCCCTCGAACCGACACAGCCATGGCGACGCAGTGCTCGGGCCGGCGGTGGGAATCGCTGCAGGGGGACTATGGCGACGGGAGGAGGCGGAGCCGGCCGGATCTGGCCGGATCCGAGCCGGGGCGACATCCCGAGGCCCAAGAGGCAGGCGGCCGACAACTGGCGTGGCGCTCCGGCAGCGAGCACGGGCACCAGCGGGAGGCGGCGTACGAAGGCGAGGCAGGGGAACCGACAGGCAGGGACCGGCGAGGACGTCCATGGAGCTCCGGCCGGAGCCCGGAGGAAGGCGGCTGCGGCGAACCGAGCAGGCGGCGGCGAATCTGTGGCAGTGGCCGATGACGAAGGGAGGAGGTGCCGGCGACCTCGGGAGGAGCAGCGGAGCAGGGAGCTCTGGCAAGGCGGCGGCGGCGGATGGGCCTGCTCGGGCCCGATATGGGCTCGGCGGGCCCGCGGCGGCTGGTGGGAGGAGACAGAGAGAGTGGGGGCTAGGGTTTGGGGCTGCACGGATTTCGAGGCATAGGGGGTGAGGGGGTTGTCTAAAATGCACGGGGGGGGGGGGGTATTTATAGAGAAAAGAGGGGCTCGGTTAACCGGAATCGCGCTCCGGATCCATCCTTGCGGTCGGATTCGGACGATTCCGAACGCGGGAACGGCTACGCGGCCGTGTAAGGGGATATCCGGAGACGAGAGGGAGAACGGGCGGCGCGGCATGGATTTTAGAACACCGACAGACGTCCGACGGTAGACCAAATACGGTGCCACTACGGTCGACCGTTCGGGTACCAGACGGTCTCCGATCGCGACGAAATTCGACAGGCGGCCTACCTATATAAAAATAAAACCGCACGTCAAATCTCAACCCGGTCAGAGAAAGTTTTACGCACACTTTAAAAACAGGGTTTCGACGGTGCCGCGGGCGCGTGCGAGTGCGGTCGGGTTCAGAACGGACAACGACGAGAACCGGCAACTAACAACGGATGCAAGTTTTAAAAACGGGCGGCAACGGGATGCCGATGCAATGCTGATGATGCGCATGATGCGACGATGATGCTACAAATGAAAATACCCACACGACGAAAACGGAAAGAAAAGGGGAATCTTCTGGAACGTCGGCATCGGGCTGTCACACATCGACACCCCGTTCTTCACTTGTAATAAGAGCTAAGGTCTCCTCGTCATAATCACTGGCGGAGTCATATCCACCATCCTCAGTAATAAACATCACGCGCTTGGATGGACACTCTCTTGCATAATGACCTCCACCCTTGCAACGACGACAAATAACCTCATGTGTTTGACCTGTGGATACCATGGATGAAGAAGAGCTCTGTGCGGGCCCAGAAGGTGTGCTCTTGGCGAAGGTTGGTGCAGAGGCCTGATTCCTGGTATCTCTGGTTGAATTGGCGGCGGAAGGAGACAGTGCTAATGTAGGAGGACGTGTGGAATTAGATGTGGTTCGTGGCGTCCATGAGGAAGTGCGACCTGCAGAAAAGTTAGTTCTCGCCAAATCCTATCGATCCTGCACTTCACGTTCAGCTTTGCAAGCAAGATGGAATAAACGAGTGATATTGTTATAATCCTTATATTCTAGAATAGTCTGGATATCTCTATTTGATCCACCCATAAAACATGCAAGCATAGCTTAATTGTCTTCAACAATACCACATCTAATCATGCCAGTTTGTAGTTCTTGATAATATTCTTCTACAAGTTTTTTTCCTTGTCTTAAACGCTGCAAGTTTTGAAGTAATTCACGTTGATAATATGGTGGAACCCAACGAGTACGCATAGCTATTTTCAAAGCAGGCGAAGTAGCTGGAATATTAGCATGATGTATTCTACAGTACTCAGACCACCAAACACAAGCAAAACTAGTGAAACAACAAACAACAAGAGCAACACGTCTATCTTCAGGAAATTGCAAGCATGTAAAACGTTGCTCTATTTCTAACTCCCAAGTAAGATATATATCAGGAACATATCGACCATCAAAAGTAGGAATATTCAATTTAAGTTTAGGGAGATGGTCATGATCCCGTACCTGAGCGTGTGGTGCATCCCTACCATTGCGATTGTATCCATGTGGACGACGGGCGGCTTGTCGGGGTGGTTGTTGTGTCTCGTGCTGAACTGGAGTAACCTCTCCATCATCATCATCATCATAATCATCATCATACTCCTCATTCTGCTCAGCCACATAAACCTCGATAGTAACAGCAGGAGGAGGAGCAGGAGGACCAGCAGCAGCAGGAGGAGCAACAACACCAAAAATCTGCACTTCACTGACACACACGCGTCGCGCTCTTAGCCGTTGTTGTGGTTGAAGAGGGACAACAGCTGCAGTTGGTGGTGGTAAACGGGCAAGCACCTCATTGAACTTGGTGTTCATCTTGGTGTCGAATTTCTTCTCCATACCTTTGAGCTTTTCCATGGCCTCTCCAAAGGTGGTCATGAAATCCTGTACCTGGTCAGACATCATTTGCTGAAATTTATCATGGAGCTTCCGGTTGGTAAGGTTCTCCCAGTCGATCTCCTCATCGTGTGATCCTAGCATGGTTAGCAGCAATAGGAACACATAAGAATATGAATCTACAGACTACTAGGAAGTGGTGGTGGTGGTGGCGGTGTGGTACAAATCCGTCAAGCAAATCTCAATTTCTTACCAATTCTTACCCAGTAGTAGGTGGCGATCGGCAACCGGTGTAGTCAAAACTCTCAAAGCTTGGATAAAGCGATTGCCAGGTGGTGTCAAACACACGATGTAGATGTATGTGTAGCTGGGAAGGATCATAATATGGTAGCAAGAAGGGTTAGCAATAATCAGTTTAGAGATGCAAAATTGAAAAATACGCCCAACGACGGTACCATGCTGGTCCTAGGCTAGACCGTACTAGATACGCGAGTCTAGAACACCAACGAAGTCACGACGACACATACTAATCAAGGGAAGAGCCACTGTGAATTTTCTCTCTTTTTTGCGCTCTTTTTTTTTCTGCGCTTTTTTTCCAGAAAATCACTATAATGGCGAGTGTCTCAAAACTCTTCCCAAGGACCAAAAATAGGATAGGCACGATTTTTTTTGACATTTTTTTAATTTCTGGAGCAATTCGGGGCTGCTACGACCAAAAATTGCGACAAAATTCACTATGATGGCGAGTGTCTCCAAACTCTCTAAAAAGCCTAACAAAACGATAGGGGAAAAATTTCACCCCTCAAAATTTTGGCCTAAAAAGTGCTCTGGAAGCGTGCGAGACTCTTATTTTTTGTTTTTTTTTTGTTTTTTTTGTTTTTTTCGAAACCTACTCAGGTAAGGAAACACAAAACCGAAAGCAAAAGGATCTCGAAATTAACCTAAGGCGGAAAGGATTGTGGTGGATATATGGTGGTGGTATATGGCAGCAAGGATAATGGTGGCGTGATGGTGGTATATGGCAGCAACAATGATGGTAGCATCGAGGTGGTATATGGAAGCGATGAAAGATGGTGCGGTGGCGGCGTGACAACCTATGAATAGAACTGGAAACTCTAAAGAACTAGACACTAAGACCAGCAACTCGACACGACGATGTAACCGCAATTTCAACAAAGCAAACTACTGAAAAGACTATGCAAAGGCTCAGATTGGTTCGGATACGATGATCAAACCCTATTTTTTTTGGCTTTTTCGTGGACTATAGGTATGAAGATAGATGCGATCTAACTATGAAACTGGTAAAATCTCACCGACCAACCTAGAAATCTGATACCACTTGATAGAGGCGAAGTTGTCCCTATCTTTCGATGAGATCGTGGGTATCATTTTGGTGGAGTAGACTTTGACGATCCGACTACGAACGTGTGAGGAGGTCGCGCCTTAGCAATCGCTAAACCAACTCCGAGAGGTTGTTTACCACGCCGGAACACGATCAACCTGACCACGAAGGTCTGTTTCCTGCACACAAACAAAGACCAAGCAAGAAACTAAGATGCTATCAAGATATTGCGAATATAAGAGGAAAGCTTTATTGATGAATGTGGGGTAGCGGCCACCTGCCGACGTGCGGCCGACTGCAACTAAGGCCGGCAGCAGCACGGCCGGTTGCCGCTCAGCCGGTAGCCCTTCCCACAGGCGCTGAGCCTTGCCGCCCGACGGCCCGGGCCGGCCGAGCCACATCGGCGAGTCCTTTAGATGCGGGGGGAAAAACCGCTACCCCCCTCGTTTGGAGGCCTCCGGACCCCAACAGTTTTGGGGGCTACTGATGGAGATATTACCCCCGGGTATACCAAGAGCGGAGATTATCCATCTCCAAGACATTTGGGGCCGCATGCCCCCCGAGGCCAGCTGGCGATAGCCGACCCTTCCAGCCGACGCAAGTGCGGCTGGCTGGTGATAGCCGGCCCCTTCCACCCACAAGTATGACCGGCTAGCGTTAGCCGCCCCCATCTCTAGCCCACACGTCCCGACCTGCTCGCGGTAGCCGACCTGCTGGCCACCTGGCAGCCGGGCGGCCAGCTCCCGTCCCATCCGACCGTACCGCTGTACGCACACAAGACAAGAAGAATGATCGCATGCTATCACGGTAGCAGTACACACTGACATGTACCTCCGTGTCGCAGCATGATGCAAGGAGGGTCAGCGAGGCTACAGGGACCCCGACCCTGACCGGGCAAGGAGGTTCTATAGCCACGTTCCCCCTCTATCGCACCCGCCCTGGCAGCCCGGCGCATCTACCGCTGGTACACACGAACACGAGTCCCACAACAAGAATCAACCGCAGGTGGGCCCCGCAGCCAGCCGAAGAGGCTGGCACAGGCCCCCACCCTAAATCCTACCGTTACCACTGTAACCCCTGGCTGGACTATAAAGCCACGTCTCTGCCCATTGAGAGGGGCAAGTTGAAACACACAACATTCTCACAACCACACGTAGAATACCACGTGAGGCAGCGAGACCAGCAGCCAGCGCTCCGTATCCCTCCTCACGAACAGCTCAAGGAGCAACCTTTGTACTGTGATTATCTTATAGTCACCCAAGCAGGACTAGGGGTTTTACCTCACCGGAGGGCCCTGAACCTGGGTAAACCGGCGTCATGCGTGTTGCGCCCACACCCGTTCCCAGACGCCGTCGGCGCCCATCGGCCCCAACCTACGAGTTAAGCCACCCCATGGCATCTGTCCTGGAAATACCACGATAATATCCCAGGTGCGGTTGAATTGACAACTCAGCTATTACGACCAATAAGTATTCTTTGGCTCCCCTTATGTCGAATCAATAAATTAGGGTAAACTACTACCCGTGAAGACTGTCGTGATCCCCTATACTTGTGGGTTATCAAGACCTTTTTCTCACGCCGTTGTCGGGGATCATGCCTTTTTTTGTGTTAACTTGAGGATATCCAATTGCCACTATGATGAATCTGAAAGTTAATCAAACTAAGATCGCCCCCTCTCGCACGATAGGAGGTAAGGAACTGCCATCTAGCTTTGATTTTGATTCACCTACTATTTTGAATCAACTTGTTACACCACCACTTGTTGATCGTCCTACTATCCCACATGAACTTGATGATGCTACCTCTGAAATTAATCATGATACTATTGCTACACATGTTGAAACTGAAACTGTGTCACTCAGTGAATTACTTGATGCTCATATTGCTAGAGCTAGTGAACTTGAAAATGCTGAAATTGATGAAACCTTGGAATCTCCTAATAGATATTAATTGGCTTATGTAGCAGAAGGTTATGTTATGGATGGTGAGGTAGCTAGGGATTTTCTTGCTTGTGAAAATAGAGATGATGTTAAGACATTACTATGCAAACTAAGAGAAAAATCTATGATGGAGAAAATGAAACATGATCCTCAATTTGCTACTTCTCCCATATTTGTCAGTGATAAGGACTATGAATTTTCTATAGACCCTGAACTAATTCCTATAGTAGAGTCTGATCCTTTCCATGGCTATGAAAATGAAACTGTGGTCGAACATCTTATGAAACTGAATGATATTGCTGCCTTGTTTACCAATGATGAAAAGATACACTACTATTATATCCTTAAGATTTGGTGTTAATACATTACTATGCAAACTAAAAGAAAAATCTATGATGGAGAAAATGAAACATGACCCTAAATTTGCTACTTCTCCCATATTTGTGAGTGATGAGGACTATCAATTTTCTATAGACCCTGAACTAATTCCTATAGTAGAGTCTGATCCTTTCCATGGCTATGAAAATGAAATTGTGGTCGAACATCTTATGAAACCGAATGATATTGCTGCCTTGTTTACCAATGGTGAAAAGATACACTACTATGATATCCTTAAGATTTTTCCTTTCTCGGTGAAGGGAGAGGCTAAGGAATGGTTCCTTTCTCTTGCTCCTAGTTGTATGTGTAGTCCTCGTGATGTGATTTATTACTTATCTGAAAAATATTTTCTTGCTCATAAGAAACAAGTTGCTTTACAAGAAATATTTAACTTTGTGCAAATTAAAGAAGAGAATCTCCCTCGAGCTTGCGGGAGGCTTCTCCAATTACTAAGAGCTTTGCCTGATTGTCCTCTTGAGAAGAATGAAATTCTTGATATCTTTTATAATGGACTATGGAAGCACATATGCCCCCTTGGTGGTTTTGATAATTCATGACAACATACATTGTCTCTTGGACTAACACTTTTACCTAGTATAGTTCAGGTATAGTCCACACACAACTTTGACTATCGGATTGCAAGGAGAAGCCCCTTGATGAAGGAAAGGAATAGGATTGGCTCAAGCTTTAAGCAAGAAGATTCTACATTTTATATTTGTGAGAAATCACTTTGAGTCCATAAGGAAGCCAATACTATTAAAAGGGGATGAGGTATCATGATGAATTGGTTGCTCAAGTGCTTAGAGATAGCCACCAAAAATACTCAGCAACTTTCCCACAAAATATATCTGTGCCAAACCACGTATGCAAAATCGGTGCCACCAACATTTCCTACTCGACCATACCGATTTTTACACTTAGACAGATCTGATGCCAAACCCACCATCTCGGTACAACCAACATTCCTTCACGTGCCACCGAGATTTGGTGACCAACATTCTGTTGAGATAATTTCATGTTTCTAATTTCCGAGTTTGAAATCGATCTCACCGAGTTTGGAAACCACACTAGGTCATCGTATCGGTACCACCAAGATTCCTATATTGGTCTCACCGAGAGTTCAAAAGTTACCACATTTAGTGCAACTCAGTACCATCGAGACTCATTTCGGTGTCACCGAGTTGGGAAATAATGTTGTAACGGTTGGATTTTGGGACATGCCTATATATACCCCTCCGCCTACCTCACATTCATAGAGGAAGCACTTATAACACACTTACACTTGCGAGATCCATTTTTCTGAGAGATAGCCACCTACTCATGTGTTGAGATCAAGAGATTCCAATCCAATCATTTGAACCTTGATTTCTAGCCTCCCCAAGTTGCTTTCCACAAAATCAATCTCTCCCACCCATCCCAAATCCGTGAGAGAATGATTGAGTGTTGAGGAGACTATCTTTAGAAGCACAAGAGCAAGGAATTCATCGTTCTACCACATATATTACCTTTTGGAGGGTGGTACCTCCTAGATTGGTTAGGTGTCGCTTGGGAGCCTCCTACTTCGTGTTGTGGTTTTGAACCAAGATGTTTGTAAGGGCAAGGAGATTGCCTACTTCGTGAAGATATACTGTGAGTGAGGCTAGTCATGTGTGGACGAAAGCCATGGTGGAATAGACAAGGACGCTTCTTCGTGGACTCCTTGTGGGTGGAGCCCTCCATGGACTCTCGCAGCCATTACCCTCAGTGGGTTGAAGTCTCCACTAACATGGACATAGGATAGAGCCACCTATCGGAACCATGCCAAAAATCATCGTTTCAACTTCTTCGCGTTTGATCTTCCTAAACTCTACTCCTTACTACATGTGCAAAGTCTTTACTTTCCGCTGCCATATTTGTTGACTAGCATGTGTAGGGTGCACTAGACTTGTTAGAATCGCTAAAATCTGGCAACCATTAATTGGGAAAAGGCTAGGATTTTAATTTATGCAAATAGTCTATTCACCCCCCTCTAGACACCTCTTCTCTCGATCTCACAATTGGTATCAGAGCAAGGTCTCCAAAACCTTGGCTTGAACACCATTGGAGGAAGCTGGATGTGCCTGGTTTGGGAAATATTAGTTGTAGAGTGCCTATTCTTGGTGGGGAATATTTTAGGCAATGGAAATATCAAATGCTTGATATATTTGATAAATTCCATTTGCGCAAATATGGTAAATATAGCTATGAGCCTCGCATTGATCCTTTGCATCCTTCTCATGATGAAGAACTTGATATGCTTAGTAATCTTAAAACTCTAAATCTAATCATTAGTGGACTACCAAGAAATGTGCTTAATCAATTGCATAATTTTGAGTTTGCCCAAACTTTGTGTAAAGACAAAAAATATATCCTGACTATTCACTAAATTGTTTTGAGACCATTTTCCATAAATACATTGCCTTTCACAAAATGAAGCCAATCGATCCTAATTTTGATAAATGCCTTTTTAAGCTTCGTGACCTCATGCGTGCCAAAGGAGATGTCATTACCATTAAAAATTTCATTGTTGAAGCCATTAGCATGCTTAAATATGAACCTTGTCATAGTCAAAATTCTTATGAAATTCTTGTTTCTTATGACGAGGATATTTCGGCCGCCGACGACAATGTGGAACATGGCTACTACGATGAAGATGAAGAGTTTGACATTGAATATGAGAAGATCTTGAGGAACCTTAGTCTTATGGCGAACCTTAGAGACTACATGACTGGAGATAAAGACATGTTCCATGAGATCACACCAAACCGTGGGCCTCGAAGGTATGTGACCTTTGGAGACAACTCCAAGGGTAAGGTACTTAGCCTTGGTAAGGTGGCCATATCTCATGATAGTTCCATTAAAAGTGTCATGCTTGTTGAATCCCTTGGCTACAATCTTCTTTATGTATCTAGACTAGCAGACTTTGGTTTCATTATACTATTTACAAAAGTTGACTGCCAAGTGTTTCGTAGCGACAATCATAACATGGTCTTTACTGGTATCCGTAGGGGTGATCTATACATTGTCAATTTCCCTAAAAAATCCAAATCCTATACATGTCTTATTGCAAAATGTTCTAAAGGTTGGTTATAGCATAGAAGGTTAGGACATGTAGGTATGCGTAACCTTGACAAGCTTATCAAAGGTGATCATATTTTTGGTGTTAGAGATGTTATCTTTGACAAAGTTAGACTTTGTAGTGCTTGTGAAGCAGGAAAGCAAGTCGATGGAAGTCATCCAATGAAGAACATCATGACTACAAGAAAGCCACTCGAGCTGCTTCACATGGATCTCTTTGGTCCCAATGCTTACAAGAGCCTCGGTGGAAATTATTATGGTTTAGTCATTGTTGATGTTTTTTCCAGATTTACGTGGGTATTCTTTCTTGATGATAAGTCACAGGTACAAAAGATCTTCAAGAACTTCGCTAGAAAGCCCAAAATCAATTTGAAGTGAAGATCAAGAAAGTCCGGAGCGGTAATGTAACAGAATTCAAGTACACAAATGTGGATACTTTTCTTGACGAAGAAGGTATCTCACACGAGTTCTCGGTGACGTATACACCTCAACAAAATGGAGTTGTTGAGAGGAAGAACCAGACGCTCATAGAGATGGCCAGAATGATGCTTGATGAATACAAGACGCCAAGACACTTTTGGGTAGAAGCCATGAAAACAACTTCCCATGCCATAAACCGACTCTACTTGCACAAGCTTCTCGCTAAAACGGCAGACGAGCTACTCACTGGTAAGAAACCCCAAGTTGAATACTTTCGAGTATTTGTCTCTAAATGCTACATTCTTGATAAGCATCATCACAATAAATTTGCTCCTAAATCTCATGAAGATTTCCTACTTGGTTACGGATCAAATTCTCACACTTACCGTGTCTACAACAGCTTCACTCGAAAAGTTTAAGAGACAGTAGATCTGAAGTTTGATGAATCTAATGGTTCGCAACTCATTCAATGATGATGAGATGATGTATATACTTCTCGACCCTCATTGGTTACCCCAAGTGGAAGGTGGAGATGTAGTCAGCAACAAATTTCCCTTACACGGAGACTGTAAGGTTTATGGAACCAGGAGGACTCCTAGGCTCAACAAGTAGGTGTCTCCAGTCCTGGTCAGCAGAAGACGTGGACCTGCACATACAAAAAAAACTTTGCTCCCAATGAGTACAGAGAGGTTGTCAATCTCTCCGGCCTTTTAGTTTGCAAGGGATCAAAACACAAGCGGGAAGGTAATAGTGATTGCAACAAAAAAGTAAATGAAAACGGTAAATGATGGAGGTGTAAGCAATGATGGTGATATGGACCGGAGTCACATGATGTTCACTAGTGATGTCTCTCTCCCAAAACACGATAAACAACTATGCTAGGGTAAACAAATCACAATTGGGCATTGACAGAATTATGATCGCACTACAATGCTAATTATGCTCCTTGATAGTTAGAGGTTCAATAGTAATGGGCAGTACGCCAAGAAAAGTATATCGTTTATTCATCAGCATATACTTACTAATCATCCACCTTGAGATATCTATCCAGAACATCCATTCGATATTAAGTTGCGAGCCCCACCCAAAGTGTAAACTCAAAGCAACGGACAACTGCATTAACGAAGTATGCGTAAGGTAAACAATCCTTGCAACCGTGGTCACAAGCACCGTTGTTTTCTCCCTCGTGGCAACAAGCACACCCCCTAGTCTCATGTTTCTGTCACTCAAGCTAGACATCGAGGGGCCCGAACCAACAATCATGCATAACGCTCCCTCTTGGAGTTACGATCTACTACTTGGCGAAAGCAATAAAAAGCAATGGAGAACATGCAAGAATCACTAAGGAACATAATATAAAAGGATAATCAAATATATAACTCATAACAATCTGAACATAATCTCATAATCCACCGGATCCCAACAAACCGAGTATAACAATAACAAGAGAATTACATAGATGCCTAGATCATGTAGGGCAGCTCAGCAGGATTAACCATTGAAGCACAAGATTGGAGAGAAGACATGACACAACTACTGGTCATGGACTCATGGTCCAAGGAGGACTACTCACGTTACGTCCGGGAAGCATCCATGGCGGTGGAGAAGCTTCCGGAGGTCAATCCTCCCTCCGACAGGGTGCTGCGAAGAGGTCTCTTGGCGCTCCTGATCTTGGAAGCGCTGCGGCGGCGGAACGATGGAGAAATTCGCGATTCCAGAAAGTCTGCGAGGGTTTCCTCACGGATATCTAAATATAGGCCAAAGGAGGGCACCAGAGGAGGTGGGACCCACCCAGGCAACCCCCTAGCGCGGCCTAGGGCTTGGCCGTGCCAGCAGGCCGCCTGGGAGGCCCCTGGCCCCCTTCGGGCCCTCCTTCGGTGATCCCAAAGCTTCTGTTTTGCTTATTATATATATAATTTTTCTGTTTTTTTTGGGCTTCGGAAGATTGGGTAAAAGCCCGTGCAAAATAGAAATCAACACATAGAAACTGGCACTGGGTGCACTGAGTTAGTAGGTTAGTCCAAATATGTGTAAAATGATATAAAAGTGTAGCAAACCATATAACAATGTCAACCAAAAGATCATGGAACAAATAGAAATATAGATGTGTTTGGGACGTATCAACATCCCCTAGCTTAATTTCTGCTTGTCCTCGAGTAGATAAATGATACTACAATAATTCCTACGGTGACATGCTAACACACATATAAGAACTTGAATGTAAAGCAAGTGAGATATGCAATTCAAGTCAAGACAATAACAAGCAAGAGTCAAAACGATCCTCTCCCTTTCGATTTTGAGCACTCATGCAATGAATGAGCGTAAGCAAGATATGTTGGCACTTAGGATGGAAAATAGAATAATGATGGGGAAGGAATACAAAAATGTGTGAAAGGCTCACATCAATGAGGACAACCATAGGCGAGATAAAGCCAAATGATAGATATGATGTGAGGAGTAGGGATTGCCATGTAACGGATGCACATATGAGCTAAGGTAAGATCTCCAATGGAACTAGTGGGGCTGCATCCAACTTGTTTGCTCATGAAGACCTAGAGCTCATTTGAGGAGGCTCATCATTGGAACATGCAAACCATGTTCTATAGTGTAAGGGTCCCCACATAGTTATGCATGAATGATAATCTCTATGTAGTACCAATATAGTAATGGAGTACGAGTGTGGATCTTTCAAAAGGAATAGTAGTGTTGCCCCCTTCTCTATTTTTATTTCTTTTTATTTTTCTTTTTCTCTCTCTTTTTATTTTTTTGTGGACTCTTTGGCTCTTTCTTTTTATCTCTCATTTGTACTCTTTGGGATCTTTTGTTTTGTTCACTTTGGGATCTTTCCTCACTTAAGGGAAACACTCTATGTTTTACATGAATAAAAAGAAAAATCATCACACTTTATAAGAAGTACTCGGCATAAAGACAAGTGAAAACTATCATGATGTATGAAAATGTATGCCTCTGCCAGTGTAGCAGGATATGCAATGATACTAGTGCGTCATGTAGCAGTAATGCGGGCAAGGCCCAACTAGCATGCGGCTCTCCGATCAAGCAAAAGCATGTATGACATCAAGATCAAGTCATGAGATGGTGGATGTTGCACGGCAATGTATCTCAGAAAGGCTATGGAAATGCCTTAATAGGTAGGCTTGGTGGCTATTTTGAGGAAAGATATAATGAGGCTTATGTATGACAGAGCATATCATGTCATGGGTTTGGATGCACCGGCGGAGTTTGCATCAAATCTCTATGTGAGAAAGGGCAATGCACGGTACTGAAGAGGCTAGCAAAATATGGATGGTGGAAGTGCCAAGAATCGAATACTCACATTAGTCCGAAGAACTTGTACACTTATTATCAGTAACTCTCTATCTAGTTAGGAAATTCACAAAGAGACAAGTACCCCGAGGAGGGTTTGGGGGTTTGGTTATCCTTGCGCATCCTCGACTCACGGTAACGTGAGGGTACTCTATATATTCCAACCCCTCCAGAGGTTAACGATCAATTTAGTAGCTAGAGTTCTCAACTAATTTTTACTTTTAGAAAAACACATGGATTTCCCAAAATATGACACCTATCACCAATAGGCTCAAGCTCTTGGCACCAATAGTCCAAACATTACTCAAATCAATACCTCAAAACTATTGCAAGTTACTACTATACTTAATAGCAATCTAAATTACCTACTTGTGCAAGACACACAACTCAGTGCAAAGAGCCAACTCTCTAAACAAGATAAGCATGATAACTCACGAGAGTTCCAAAATCAACCTAAATAATAGCTCTTAAAAAGATAAGCATGAAAACTAAGATCTAAGCATGACAGTAGCTACGAAAAGATGAAGAGCACACAAGAAAATAAGCATGAAAACCTATGTTGTGTTCTAGAGTGGAATGGAGCGTGTCTCTCTCCCAAACAAGGTAGGCTAGGTTCCGAATTGTTATGAACAACAAGCAAAACTAAAACAAACTAAAAAGTAAAAAGCAAGACGCTCCAAGCATAGCACATATGATATGAAGTGATAAAAATATAGCATGGAGATGGAAGAATTGATGATTGTTGATAGAGAAGGGGATGCACGGGGGAATCCACAAGCTTAGACGCTTGAGTCTCCTTGAATATTTCTTGGGGTGCATGGGGGCATCCCCAAGCTTGAGCGCTTGACACTCATGTATCTTCTTTCATCATCTCCCATCGCATACTTGAAAACTCCCTTCATACGAAACTCATCATAAGCTGATTAGAGTGGTTAGTAACCTTAATAAAACAATTCATTACCTGCTGGAATCAAGATTTTAATGAAAATCCACTGCTTCTAATGAATGCCAAAAGGTTTTTCTAAATAAAAAGAAAGCTTAGGATTTGCAAAACAATGAAAACGCAAAACATGGCAGAATCTGTAAAAAGCAGAACATCAGGTAGTAAATAATTTATTTGGGGATCTTGTGCAACTTAAATAAAAAACTCAGAAGAGATGCCATAAATTTAATTATATAGAGCATGTTGTCAAAAATAGTTCAGATCAAAAAGTTGATCTGGTGATTTTTGGCGAATTTTTCCGTCAGGCAGACAAAATCTGTTTCTGGACAGCATGTCACAGCATGTCACAACTTCGGAGGCTATAACTTGGTACAAAGATTAAAAATAAAGATACAATGATGTTTCTATAGTAGTAACAAGCATTAAGACCACTAAAACTTAAAGTAAAAACTCAAAGTAAAGATAGCAAGGGTTGTCTCCCTAGAGCTCTTTCTTTATAGCCATAAAGATAGGCTTAAGATTTTAATGATGCTCTCGTAGGAATAAGAGTTGTAGAACAAAAGAGAGCATCAAGAAGCAAATGCCAAACACATTTAAGTCTATAATGCTCCCTATGCATGGGAATATTGCAGTAGAAAAATTCATTGAAGCACAAAGCAATAAGCATAGGAATGCAAAACAAGTGCAGCTTCAAATCCTTCAACATAAAGAGAGGGAACTTGATATTATTGAAATATCTATAAGCATATGTTCCCTTCTCATAATAATTTTCAGTGGGATCATGAATAAACTCAACAATATAAGTATCACATAAAGCATTGTTACCATGATCCACATGGATTTCATGAAGAGGATAAAACTTGGAGTAAAAGAGCGACCGAATCTCTTCCCAATCCCGTAGGTGAGAATCATCTAGTAGCCTATACCATTCCAATGCTTTTCCTTTCAGTGACAAGGCAAATAATTTCCTCATGACTCCATCTCTTGTCAAACCTAAAATATTAAACAACTCACAAAGTTCTGTAAGTTTCAACAAATGAATACTAGGATTGACTGTTCCATCTCCTGCATAACAATCATTCCTAATTATTTCAATAATCCCAAGTGGTAGTTTGAATGGGATACATTAAGTAGGTGGAGGAGACTTCTCTACCACGGGTGTGGTAAAGCGGCCCTCCCCAAGCAGCGGACTAAGAGTGCAGTTTTCCATAAGCCTAACTAGTGGAGTCACACAACTTAGTGTTCTCAGTGGAACCCATAGCAGCAGCAACAAGCAAGAACATAGCAACTATTTTTTTTGTGGTTTTTGGTATAAGACTCTGAAGCAAAAACTAGAAACCAAACTAACAAGACTAAAAATCAAAGGTAAATGATAGTGTGGAACTCCCCTATCTTGAAGACTAGAGTCCCCGACAACGGCGCTAGAAATTTGCTTGATGACGAGATGATGTATATACTTCTCGCCCCTCGTTGGTTACCCCAAGTGCAAGGTGGAGATGTAGTCAGCAATAAATTTCCCTTACATGGAGACTGTAAGGTTTATCGAACCAGGAGAACTCCTAGGCTCAACAAGTAGGTGTCTCCTATCCTGGTCAGCAGAAGACGTGGACCTGCACATACAACAAATAAATTTTCTCCCAATGAGTACAGAGAGGTTGTCAATCTCTCTGGCCTTGTATTTTGCAAAGGATCAAAACACAAGCGGGAAGGTAATAGTGATTGCAACAGAAAAGTAAATGAAAACGGTAAATGATGAAGGTGTAAGCAATGATGGTGATATGGACCAGAGTCACATGATGTTCACTAGTGATGTCTCTCTCCCAAAAGACGATAAACAACTATGCTAGGGTAAACAAATCACAGTTGGGCAATTGACAAAATTATGATCACACCGCAATGCTAATTATGCTCCTTGATAGTTAGAGGTTCAATAGTAATGGGCAGTACGCCAAGACAAATAGACCGTTTATTCATCAGCATCTACGTACTAATCATCCACCTTGAGGTATCTATCCAGAACATCTCTGTGGTATTAAGTTGCGAGCCCCACCCAAAGTGTAAACTCAAAGCAACGGATAACTGCATTAACAAACTATGCGTAAGGTAAACAATCCTTGCAACCGTGGTCACAAGCACTATTGTATTCTCCCTGGTGGCAACAAGCACATCCCCTAGTCTCATGTTTTTGTCGCTCAAGCTAGACAATGAGGGGCCCGAACCCACGGTCATGCATAACGCTCCCTCTTGGAGTTACGATCTACTACTTGGCCAAAGCAATGAAAACAAGGAGAACATGCAAGAATCACTAAGGAACATAATATAAAAGGATAATCAAATATATAACTCATAACAATCTAAACATAATCTCATAATCCTTCGGATCCCAACAAACCGAGCATAGCAATAGCAAGAGAATTACATAGATGCCTTGATCATGTAGGGCAGCTCACAGGGACTAACCATTGAAGCACAAGATTGGAGAGAAGACATCACATAGCTACTGGTCATGGACTCATGGTCCAAGGAGGACTACTCACGACACGTCCGGGAAGCGTCCATGGTTGTGGATAAGCTCCCGGAGGTCAATCCTCCCTTTGGCAGGATGCTGGGAAGAGGTCTCCTGACGCTCCCGATCTTGGAAACGCGGCGGTGGTGGAACGATGGAGAAATTCGCGATTCCAGAAAGTCTGCGAGGGTTTCCTCACAGATCTCTAAATATAGGCAAAGGAGGGCACCGGAGGAGGTGGGACCCACCCAGGCGACCTCCTGGCGCGGCCTAAGGCCTGGCCGCGCCAGCAGGCTGCCTGGAGGCCCCTAGCCCCCCTTTGGGCATCCTTCGATGATCCTGAAGCTCCTGTTTCGCTGATTTTTTATATATATTTTTTGGATTTTTTCGAGCTTCAGAAAATTGGGTAAAAGCCCGTGCAAAATAGACATCAACAGACAGAAACTGGCACTTGGTGCACTGCGTTAGTAGGTTAGTCCAAATATGTGTAAAATGATATAAAAGTGTAGCGAAACATATAACAATGTCACCCAAAAGATCATGGAACAAGCAGAAGTTATAGATACGTTTGGGACGTATCAGTGAGTTGCCAAATGATGTAGGAGATAAGGAACCTTCGGAAGCCATCCAAGATCTGTCTATCGGCAAGATTTGTCCCATGGAGGTGAAGGAAAGTACCTCATAAATTCAAGTGGAAGCTCCTACTTTGCATCAAGGTGAACCACAAAACAACATGGAGGCATCCACAAGCGGTACATGACATGATGAAGAAGAGGAAGAAGTACATCATGATGATCCACCTCAACCTTCCTCACCAGCACCTCAAGGAGATGACACCGTCAATGACAACGTGCAAGATGATGATGATGAAGACGCTCCTCCATCCAACAAGAAGAAGCTATCACGAGTTCGAGCAAGAGTGGACAAAGATGATCCTATGAATAAAATCTTCGGTGACATACAAACCGGGAGAATCACTCGCTCTAAATCTCATTTAGCTAACTTTTGTGAGCATTATTCTTTCATAGCTAGCATTGAACATTTGAAGGTAGAAGAAGCCCTTCAAGACCCAGTTTGGGTGAATGCCATGCACGAAGAGCTACACAAGTTCAAGAGGAATCAAATGTGGACACTTTTTAAAAATCCCAAAGACGAGCACAACATCATTGGTACAAGATGTGTGTTACGGAACAAGCAAGATGAAGATGGACAAGTTGTACGCGACAAGGCGCGTCTCGTAGCCCAAGGATACACGCAAGTCGAAGGTATGGACTACGATGAGACTTATTCCCCCGTTGCTAGACTTGAAGACATTCACATTCTTCTCGCTTATGCCAATAACCATGATATTACTCTACCAAATGGATATTAAAAGTTCTTTTCTAACTGGTGAAATTGAGGAGGAGGTTTATGTCGAACAACATCCTGGCTTTGTGAACCCCAAGAAACCTAATCATGTTTACAAACATCGTAAACAATTATATGGTCTTAAACAAGCCCTAGAGCTTGGTACAAATGCCTAACGAAGTTCCTCATAGAAAAGGGTTTTGAAATTGGTAAAATTAACGCATCCTTATTCACTAAAATAGTAAATGGAGAGCTATTTGTGTGCCAAATATATGTGGATGATATTATATTTGGTACTACAAACCCACATTTTAGTGAGAAATTTGGAAAGTTGATGTGAGGGAAATATGAGATGTCAATGATGTGCGAGTTGAAATTCTTCCTTGGATTGGAAATCAAACAATCGAGAGAAGGTACGTTTATATCTCAAACCAATTACACCAAGGACTTAATGAGGAAGTTCAATATGCAAGAGTGCAAAGGTACGAAAACCCCCATGCCTACCAGTGGACATATTGACCTCACTAAGGAGGACAAACCGGTTGATCAAAGAGTTTATCAATCAATGATTGGTTCATTGCTATATCTAAGTGCCTCCCGTCCTAAAATAATGTTGAGTGTTCGCATGTGCGGCCGATACCAAGCGGCACCAAAAGAGTGTCATCTATTGGGTGTGAAAAGAATTGTGAGATATCTAATACATACACGAAACTTTAGCATATGGTATCCCAAGGGATCTTGTTTTAATCTCGTTGGCTATTCCGACTCGGATTATGCCGGAGACAAGGTTGATAGAAAATCCACCTCGGGTACATGTCAATTTCTTGGGAGATCTCTTGTGTCTTGGTCATCCAAGAAACAAAACTCGGTATCTTTATCTACTGCCGAAGCTGAATATATAGCCGCCAGATCATGCTGTGCACAATTACTATGGATGACTCAAACTCTTAAGGATTATGGCATTCATGTTAAAAATGTTCCATTCGTGATCATATTGGTAAAGAAGATATATATCTTAAACATGTTCATACCGACAAACAATTAGCTGATATCTTTACCAAACCACTTGATGAGAAAGTATTTTGTCAGGAGTGATTTGAACATCATTATTGCTTCAAACTTGAGCTAGACTTGATCTTGATTGACAATTCCTTTATCTTGATCTTGATTGATGAGAAAGGGCATGATCTTGATTGACAATTCCTTGATGCCATTGATATGATACTATCTTATATCTTGGAAAACTATGCTCCCTTGTATTGCATCTAACCTTTTGTAGGTACTTGGAAGAAATACACTTCACAAGATTGCCATCAACTCACATCAAAAGCAATCTTGACATAACAAGTATTAACAATCTCTTTCTTCGTAGATGGAGGAAGAAGACAACAAAATCATATCCTTGACAACTATATGATAATGAAATTCACTCATGTCATTTTGATATATTATGTTCTTCCTTGCATGACTAGGTGAAAAGTGAACCAAAACGACAAGCATAGCTCCCAACTCAAGATGATCTTCATCAAGATTGAGCATCCAAGACAAGTTCACCTACATGCCACATCAGCAACATCATTCTAAGGTATGTACTCGTATCCTTGATAAAGCTTTGCACCAAGTCATAAGGTAAAGCAAATCAAGTGATATGAATACATAAAAAAGCTTAATCTAAAAATGGTAACCCCATTTTGTGCTTGATGATGAATATGACCTATGATCAAGAAATCTTGCTTGACTCCTCAAGTCAAATACTCTAATACACGTGGCCTAGTCACACACCCCCACATCTAGATGGAGATTCTTGTATGGTTCGTATTTTTCATTTCATACATTCTTGGAACCATACAACTCTCATCTAAAATGTATGCATATATATTTTCAAAAACAACAACAAAATATTTGGTGTTGTTTTATGTTATCTTTCACAATTGGTATCTTATAACAATCTTTAGATTATTTTCTGTCTATTTTAAGTTTAGGAGTTGATTTTCATTGCTAGTCGGTATAACCGATCCGGGAAACTCGGGCCAACCGATTTCTCCTAGAGGCCTGCTGTCATTCTCGGTTCTACCAAACCATATTGCTTCGGTCACTCCAAAATTTATCAGTGCCTATGATTTTCACATATTTTCTGGACTTTTGCCTTAAGGGGAGAAAGATTGTCAATGATCCCAACTATCATTACCTTCTAAGATCTTATTGAACATTTTGGGAAATAAAACTTGTTTTAGCACAAATTTCGAGGGGGAGAAATCTTCTCTAGGGGGAGAAACCCTCAATGATCCCACAATATAAGAGGGAGAATCATCGAGGATCCATAACCTAGGGGCAGATATTTCAAGGAACTCTTATCCATATTGAAGGGGGTGAACATTCAATGAACCCGTACCTACTATCAAAGGGAGAGAAAAGTCAAATTCAAGGAACCCTTATCAAAGAGAAAAGAATCAAGGACCCCTTTCTCTCAATGAGCCCTTACCCTGTGACCTTTTTGGAAATTAATGCCAAAGGGGGAGAAATATCAAAGCTTCCAACAAACCTACATAAAGGGGGAGAAATATCACCAATAAGCTTACACAAAAGGGGGCGAAATATCAAAAGGGGGAGATATTTGTTCCTAAAGGAAGGTCTACCTAAAGGGAGATCTACCTAAGGGGATATATATGAAATCTTACATATTAAGGGGGAAAGAGATAAAATTGTTTCAGATATCATTGCTTTACTATCACTATCTTTTGTTTGAACTTGTCTGACCCTACCTACTCAAAATACCGACATGCTATGATTCAGGGGGAGAGGTAATCTTACATATGCATCCTTAGGGGAGAAAGTTCTTAATTCTCTTGGAGACATATTCATCATCAAATCCTATTTTCAATATGTATTAAATATCTTGGTACTTTTTAAGCTCTTTGCGTATTTACAATAGAGTACTCTTGTGTTATCTAACATTTGTTTTCCCAAGTGTACTTCTACTACTAAGACGTTCAAGAACCTCAAGGTAAATATAGGCATCACATCCTTGTTCATGATGATCTCTTGTCTCTTGCACATATTGTGTGCAACAGTGAGTCTTGAACATGGAAGTTCTTCATTCACATATTTCGATGCATATAGCCAAGATTTATATGACTTGTCTTGTCCTTCTACCATGTGTGTGCCCATGCAGTCCAAATCAACTATTCTTTAAAAGGGATTGCACACATTTAGGGGGAGCTTGTACTAGTCATGTATCTTTTAAAGCTGTCATATTCTAATGCTTATCTTTATTTTGAAGCTTTGTTTGTATGTTGTCATAAATTACCAAAAAGGGTGAGATTGAAAGCACATATGCTCCCTTGATGGTTTTTATAATTCATGACAACATACATTGTCTCTTGGACTAACACTTTTACCTAGTATATTTCAGGTATAGTCCACATAAAGCTTTGGCTATAGGATTGTGAGGATAAGCCCCTTGAAAGGACGTGGATGTCGCCTAGAGGGGGGGGGGGGAATAGGCGCTTTAAAATAATTATGATTTAGGCTTGAACAAAAGCGGAATAAAACTAACGTTTAATTTGTCAAGCACAAAACCTAAAACAACTAGGCTCACCTATGTGCACCAACAACTTATGCTAAGCAAGATAAAAAAACTAAGTGATAGCAAGATATATAACAAGAGACAATATGTCTATCACGAAGTAAAAGTGCATAAGTAAAAGGGTTCAGGTAAGAGACAACCGAGGCACGCGGATACGATGATGTATCCCGAAGTTCACACCCTTGCGTATGCTAATCTCCGTTTGGAGCAGTGTGGAGGCACAATGCTCCCCAAGATGCCAGTAAGGCCACCGTAATCTCCTCACGCCCTCACATAATGCAAGATGACGTGATTCACTAAGGGACCCTTAAGGGCAGTCACCGAACCCGTACAAACAAGGTTGGTGCAATCTACACAACTTAATTGGAGGATCCCAACAACACCATGAAGTTTCACCACAATGGCATATGGCTTCAAGGTGACCAAAAATGCTCGGGGCAATCTCCACAACTTATTTGGAGACCCCGACGCTTGCTCGGAGCTTTACACCACAATGATTGAGCTCCAAGGCACCACCAAGATTCTAGGATGCCAAAGCATCCAAGAAGAACAATCTCTAGGGGTACCAAGTACCCAAGGGTAATAGGTGTCAGATTTCAGGCTCCGCAAAACCCTAAAGATTTGAACTCAGGGGCATGTACGAAGATCTCTCATGGCCTATCCTCGCCTAGCTCGCTTCTCGATGGGAATGATGAGGGACTCACTCGATGGTGAGGGGAACACAGAGCACAACAGTTTACCCAGGTTCGGGCCGCTGCGAAGCGTAAGACCCTACTCTTGCTTTGGTGGATTGCCTCTCGTGGAGGTTGGTGGATGAACTTGTATAGTGTTCTTCGACCTCCTGAGGTTGGTTGGCCTAGTGGTGTGTAGGTGTGTAAATGAGAGTGGATCATATCCCCTTCTATGAAGCAACCTATCCTCTATTTATAGTGGCGACCTTGGTCCTCTTCCCTTGTAGTTTCGGCGGGAAGGGATCCCACAATGGCCAATTTCTAAGGGGGACAGGGGAACATGCTTCCCCTCTCCTAAAGTGGTCTTCTCCTGCAAAGTATCTGCCAGCGTTGCAGGGGCTGACTCGGGGATGACGTCCGTCTTGCCGAAGGGCGGCCAGGGCCTTGTTGCACCAGAATGGAAACCTTTAGAAGATGCCTTTGGAGCCTGCATTCGTCTTTGCCCCCTTTGCACCAAAGGGGAAGCTGCTCCGCTCTGCTGTCTGCTGCTCGCCTGTCCTTCCCTTGTGTCACCCTTGACTCCTGAGGCCGGGCCTTGCCTCGGAATATCCACCACTCCGGAGGGGTCCTGAGGAGCCCCTCTCCGGGTCTAGATGCCGCTCCTCCTCGCGAGGCTTGGCCCCTCACAAGGGCCTTGTACTGAGTGATGTCGGGCCAGTTGGTTTTAGGTCGGTGAAGTGGGCCAGCCCTGGGCTGCAGGCAGGTCTGGATACCCTATTCCCAGAACGCCGATAGTAGCCCCTGGGCCCAAGGCGCTCCGTGGTTGGCTTCTTGGCGAAGCCTGGAGGGTGGCATGAAGCGTCGCGGGCCCTATTTGCCTATGGGCTAGGCGACACACGTGCCCTGCAGCCGTGTGGTGACGCTCTTGCTCCTTGAGGCACCCGGGGTGCGCCAGCCCACGACAGCACGATCTCCTAGAACTGCGCAGGCCATCATTCCTCCCATTGAATGGCACACGTGCGGCCTGACCACACCCAATAGCCCTCGCGGACGTGACTGCTCGGTGGACAGGCGAGGCGATGTGGGCGGCAACGCTCCAGTCAGCCCACCTCGCGACCCTCGTGGGGCGCGTGACGCTCGTGCTTCCATGACGGTTGGTGACCGTGGCTCACCTATAAATCTGCCCCGCCCCCGCCAGGGGGGAGGCACTGCAATCTTGAGCTTCCTCTCTGCTTCCTCTACTCGCTGGGAAAAAACCTCCTCTCCCCTTCGTTCCTCGTCTTCATGGCGTCTCCCGGAGACGGTCTTGGCCGGGGGAAGCACGTGGTGCCTCCCGCGCCTTCGTCCGCCCCGGAGGCAGCGGCTGGGGGCCCTCGGGGCCTGTGCGTGTGCGTCACAACTGGGCTCTGGCCAACGAGTAAGCCCCTTGCTCGTAACTTTTGAAATCGTCATGTTTTAGTTCAGCGGAAAATAGTTCAAAATCCAAGAAAAGCAAGCAAATGCCGCGTCCGGCAATCAGGCTGGCATAGTCATTGGTGGACTATATGGGTTTCCTTGCCAGCTGCGGGCATAGTCATTGGTGGACTAGGTTGATTGCCTTTGTGTGCACCCAGCGCGGAGCATAGGTCTTCCACTAGGCGTGGGGTGGACCCCTTCCGTGTCCTCGGGGGGCCCTGGGCGTATACAACCTCGGCTCGCTATTACGTGAGGGTGTCACGGTGGGGGTGTATATGGGAGGTCGCGAGGATGCTTTGGCCTCGCGAGTGTCCCTACCCCCTAGGCATAGGCGCCTGATTCCGGAAGTCATTGGTGGACTGTGTTGATTTCCTCCGCTTGTACCTAGCGTGAAGCATAGGTCTTCCACTAGGCGTGGGGTAGACCCCTTCCACGTCCTCGGGGGGGCCTTGGCCTATACAACCTCGGCTCGTTATTACGTGAGAGTGTCACAGGATGAAGTAGGTTCCGGAAGGATTGAAGGATGATGCAGAGGTGCGATGGGTGGATGCAGGTCCTGCGTGCTCCTTCCCCGAAGGCCAGTTAAGGTATTTTCTTTGGATCTACGTCGACAGGTCCCAGTCCCGCACATTTCCCTGCCGCCGCGAGGCGCCTCATGAGGCAAGGCCCCAACATCCCCCGATATCGACCAAAATTGGACGGCACCAGGGTGGTCAAGTGGCTTTGTGACCGGTAAGGCTCCTGAGGCATGATGCTCAGGAGCCCCCTTAACGTTCGAGCGTCTCTACGTCACTAGGATCCAGTCCCACACATTTCCCAACCGCCGTTGCATGTGACCGAGTGAACGGATGTAGCTACGGGGTCAAGCCCTGCCACCCGTGATAACGACCGGATATCCGAGGATGATATTAAGGGCGGCAGGTGGCCTTGTGACCGGTAAGGCCCCTGAGGCGTAGTGCTCAAGAGCTCCCTTTTGACGCTCAAGCAACCATGTGTCGCCAGGACCCGGTCCCGCACATTTCCCGACCACCGCTTCTTGCGACCGAATGGACGATGTTAGCTACGGGGTAAAGCCCTGCCAGCCCTGATAACGTCCGGATATCCAAAGACGATATCAAGGGAGGCAGGTGCCCTTGTGACCGCTAAGGCCCCTGAGGCGCGATGCTCAGGAGCCCCCTTTGACGCTCAAGTGACTCTGATTTTATCTTGTCGATTCCGGCCCTGGGAGCCTCGGGGCTTCCCCAGCCCCGCGTAGGGGCGATGTGCACCGGCCGGAGCCCCCGAGCGAGGGAGTTAGATCGCCCAAAGATGCAAGCAAGGCAGTGTGTCAGGTCGCCAAGTGTATGCAACAGGAATTATACAAGATTGCATAAAAGATACGACAGGCAGAAGCATGCCTTGAATATTTGAAGTCCTTGCTGTCAGCAGACACTTCCTAAGGCAATAGATCCAAAAAATTACCTTGAATAGCTTCCTTGTGCATGTGGAGCGCCTCGCGAGGCCTGGCCCTCGGCGCCCACGTCTGCATCGTGGTTGCCGTGGGTGACCCGTGCCACTTGTGTCTCGTCGCCGCATTTAACTCGTCCTCCTAAGGCCTGGGGTTCGGCCCTACGTAATTCTTCCGCGAGAAGGCGGCTGGCATTGCGTCCCATGGCTCGAGGGCGGCTCCTTGCCCCCGCTTCTTGGGCCCGACTCAAGGAGGGACCCCGAAGCGTTCCTCACTCCTGAGGATGGTAGGCGCCCGGGGGGAGGCCCGAAGCTCTTCCTCATTTGGAGGGTCAGGTGATGCCGCATACTCCGGCATGTACAGATCCATGTAGGCATTCGACTGTCCTCTGTGACCACTCAACAACGCGACGGTGGCGGTCCCTCTCGGTGGTGGAGGGGGATCCCCTCGGCCGTACTGCTCGGAGATCTTCCTGCGATAAGCCTTCGACGAAGTCGCTTGTTCCTGTTGCTGCCGTTGGTTGGTCCCGGCGCCGCCCGGTGCTGATTCCCTCCTTGGTATCACGGCATGTCTCCGTTATCATAGTTCGCACGTGCCGACGCCTCCGCCCTCTGCTGGCTGCGCCGGAGGCAGCGCTCCTGTCTGGCCGCCCCAGGTTGTCGGGGCCCAACCTGGTCTTTGTGATGCGCACCGGTGTGCGCATTGATTGTTCCACCGTTCTCTTCGCGCCCCTGGTGGTTGTCAGCGTGATGCGCCTCGGGGCCGGCCGCCGAAACCTGGAGGAGGAGAAGGGCTGCAGGAGGCGCATCTCTCTCGGCCCCGCCCAACATAGGAGGGGCCCCGTTGATCGCAGCCCCGGGGGCCGGCATTAGGTGCGAGCCCCCGGTGCCCAACGCTTGCGGCCTTGAAGAAGAGCGGGGTTGGATGGCCCTCTGGGCGATGGGAACCAGCTCCATGACGTGGTCTGGCCAGACGTCGAAGCCCCCTTGCATCGATCATTGACGGAGCATCTCGCTCGCCATCTGCAACGTGTCGTGCGCACTGAGGTCCCCCTAGTTGATGCGATGTGTCGTCGGCGCTGGGGGCACCAGCCAGCCGCCGTGCGCCTGGGTGGCGTGGGTGGTTGCGACGGTGGAGACGATGTTGACGATCTGGTACGAGCCGCCCGATACCACAACGCCGACGTGTGCGCTTCCGGCCGCCGTAACGTAGTGGTTGGGGGCCAGCTCGATGAGGCTCTAATAAGCTGGTTGGGCGCCGACCATGGGAGCAGCGGGCCTGGGGAAGATGAAGCTCGGAGAAGACCCTAACACGCCCCCTACCTGACGCACCTTATGTTGGATTTCGGGCTCCGCAAAACCCTAAAGATTCGAACTCAGGGGGCGTGTACGAAGATCTCTCATGGCCTAACCTCGCCTAGCTCCCTACTTGATGGGAACGATGAGGGACTCACTCGATGGTGAGTGAAGCACAAAGCACAATGGTTTACCCAGGTTCGGGCCACTGCGAAGTGTAAGACCCTACTCTTGCTTTGGTGGATTGCCTCTCGTGGAGGTTGGTGGATGAACTAGTACAGTGTTCTTCAGCCTCGTGAGGCTGGTTGGCCTAGTGGTGTGTAGGTGTGTGAATGAGAGTGGATCAGATCCCCTTCTACGAAGCAATCTATCCTCTATTTATAGTGGCGGCCATGGTCCTCTTCCCTTATAGTTTAGGCGGGAAGGGATCCCACAACGACCAATTTCGAAGGGGAATAGGGGAACATGCTTCCCTTGTCCTAAAGTGGTCTTCGGCTGCAAAGTAGCTGCCAGTGTTGCAGGGGCTGGCTCGGGTATGACGTCCGTCCTGCCGGCGGGCGGCCAGGGCCTTGTTGCATGAGAATGGAAACCTTTAGAAGATGCCTTTGGATCCTACGTTCGTCCTTGCCCCCTTTGCACCAAAGGGGAAACTGCTCCACTCTGCTGTTTGCTGCTCGCCTGTCCTTCCCTTGCGTCACCCTCGACTCCCGAGGCTGGTCATCGCCTCGTTATATCCGCTGCTCCGGAGGGGTCCCGAAGAGGCCCCCTATGGGTCTTGATGTTGCTCCTCCTCGCGAGGCTTGGCCCCTCACGAGGGCCTTGTCCTGAGTGATGCCGGTCCCGCTAGTTTTAGGTCGGTGAAGTGGGCCAGCCATGGGCCGCAGGTGGCAGGTCTGGGTACCCCCATTCCCAAAACGCCGACCATAGGCTTCTCAACTTCTCACTTCCATGTATCACCGTGGAGAACTCAAACCGATGCAACTAATGCAATTGCTAGAACACACGAAGTGGTCAAGTCCCTCACACTCATATCCCTCCACAACAACAAAAGCTATGGAGAAATATCAGAGGAAGAACAAGGATATCACAAAGAACTCCAAGATCAAGATCCAAGGGGTTCCCCTCACATAGAGGAGAAAGTGATTGGTGGAGATGTGGATCTATATCTCCTCTCTCTTTTCCCTCAAGAACTAGCAAGAATCATTGGAGTGATTCAGAGTTAGCAAGGTCTGAGAAGGTCAACAATGGGGGAAGAACACGAGCTCAACGAATGGATTAGATCCAATGGGGAAGAAGACCCCCTTTATATAGTGGGGGAAAGAATCTGACTGTTACCCCCACTCACAGCCCAAGCGGAGCGGTACTACCGCTGCTAGGAGTGGTACTACCGCTGCTAGGAGTGGTACTACCGCACGGTAGGTTCACCAACCATGGTAGTAAAAAGTTACTACCGTGCCTACCATTGTTGAGGCAAAAGGATGCGCAAAAATTCTGATGGAGCGGTAGTAAAAAAACTACTACTGCCCACAGAGCGGTAGTAAAACACTACTACCGCTGGCCACTGAAACTGCCACAACTTTCGCATACGAGCTCCGAATCGAGCAAACTCAAGCTTGTTGAATTAAGAACATGAAGTTTTGAAAATGCCAATGATATAGATATGTGAGACCTGTGTGAATGAAGAGCTGTCAAAAAACATCCAACATCGAAAACATCATAGAAAATGCATATGGACTCCGTTTTCGATGAACCCGAGCTTGTCATGAAGATGACCATAAGCTGTACAACTCACAAAGAGAAACACCAAATGAGAACCAAGAAAGATGATGCAAGGATGCAACTGGTTTGAGATCTCAACAAACGATATGATCAAGCTACTCACATGAGAGCCCCCCTTGACAGTACGCCAATCTATCCTACAATATAGAAACCTGTAAAGGGCAAACCTGTACCTTGCACCTAGTCCTCCTGAGCTAGATGACGATGATCTTGGCTTCCTTAAGATGGACCACCTTTCTTGATTGAGTTGGTTTGATGAATACTAGTTGATTGCTCCCCAAACTCACTATGGGCGAGCCACTCTTGAGCACATCTTCACAAGTCCATTGCCACCACAATGGACGACAAGCTTCAAGCATCCTATCTTCATGATGCTCCACTTGAACTTGCACACTGCAAACTTGATGACGATCACCACTTGATGCCATCCTTCATAGGTTGAATGTGATCTATCTATTGACGCAAACCCATGGAAACACACCTAACCCCACATACGACTCTCACGAAGACCATGGGTTAGTACACAAAAGCGTTATGGACAATACTTACCATACCATGGGATCACTTGATCCCTCTCGGTACATCTTGTACACTTTGTGTGTTGATCATCTTGATTTACTCTTTGCTTAGTCTTGATCAACCTTGTGTCTTTATGACCACTCTTTGGATAATACTTTGAATACCACCTTGGTCAACATATAAACTCCTTGAAACCAACAGATGGACTTCAAGAAGTGCCTATGGACAAATCCTTCGAATATAACTCAATGCAACCATTAGTCCATAGGGATTGTCGTTAATTACCAAAACCACATACAGAGAAATATGCTGTAACTTCCCTTGATGAAGGAAAGGAATAAGATTGGCTCAAGCTTCAAGCAAGAAGACTCTACATTTTATATTTGTGATAAATCACTTCGAGTCCATAGGAAAGCCAATACTATTAAAAGGGGAGGAGGTATTATGATGAAATGGTTGTATAAGTGCTTAGAGATGGCCACAAAAAATAATACTTAGTCACATTCCCACAAAATATATCTATCCCAAGCCACATATGCAAAATCGGTGCCACCAACATTTCCTACTCGGCCATACCAATTTTACACTTAGACAGATCATATGCCAAACCCACCATCTTGGTACAACCAGTATTCCTATCGGTGTCACCGTGATTTCGTGACCAACATTCTGTTGAGATGATTTCAAGTTTTAGAATTTCTGAGTTTGAAATCGGTCTCAACGAGTTTGGAAACCAGTCTAGGTCATCGTATCGGTACCACCGAGATTCCTATATCGTTTTCACTATGAAGTCAAAAGTTGCCACATTTAGTGCAACTCAATACCATCGAGATACATTTCGTTGTCACCGAGTTGGGAAATAATGTTGTAATGGTTGGATTTTGTGAGATGCCTATATGTACCCCTCAACCTACCTCTCATTCGTAGAGGAAGCACTCAGAACACACTTACGCTTGCGAGATCCATTTTTTTGAGAGGGAGCCACCTACTCATGTGTTGAGATCAAGAGATTCCAATCCCTTTACCTACTGCCAACAAAAAGAAATACTATAATCTTATTGTTGGGGAGATGGAAATCCCAATTGAGGTAACCTAGTGATATAAATTTTTTCTTTGGTTTCATGTTAATCGAAAACAGTTATTAATAATAGTTGATCAACCTTATGAATGGATATTTTTTGAAAGACATGTGATTGATGAATCGAGTATCCACAACTTTCTGTACCCGATGTTTATTCTATGTTCTCTTAGATAAAGAAAAATAAAATGCCATGATCACACTCTTTTCTGAGTTTTCTTTACCATAGAAAAATGACGAAAAAATAAAAAGTCTGAGAATGCTGCAAAATTTTAACATGGTGTTTTTTGGAATAAATTAGGATTTCTGGCATAAAAATAATAGCACGTAGATGCACCTGTGGGCCACAAGCCAACGGGTGCCCCAGGCCGTGCCCTGATGGCTTGTGGGGCCCACTCGCCCCGTGCCTTATCTCTTTAGCTCACGTCATTCTCTACCCCAGAAAAAAACTCCCTAACTCTCTCTTTATCTCTCCTGTGTTCTTCCTCTAGAAACTAAAATTTTCGATCTCTTTGCTCGGAACCCCATTTCCGAAACTGTTTTGAGAAAATTATTCCTTGGTATGTGACTCCTCCATCCCTCCAATTAGTTTTTGCCTCAGTGTTTTATATTTTGCATAATTTGCTGCACTTGGTGCTACAAGAAATGAGCTTGCATGTTAGATTATTTAAGTTCCAAGTAGTATGAATGCTTGATATAGCCTCTGAATATCCATATGAGTGGTTGCTATCAGTCTCATAAAGTTTTATTGACATCAATTTGTGGCTCAAAAATTTCAGAACTTTGTGCTTAGGGATAGGAGTTTCTTTAGGAGGAGCTCCTCGAGAAAGCGTACTTTGGGTGAATCATCAAGTGAGGCTTGATACGACAAGCTTACATTGAGCCTCGGGCCAATTAGGTAGTCATGGCTGATGCCAAATCCTGCCGATGGCCAAGTGGTGAGTTCATGAGGAATGCAGGCTCGCCAGAGATACTACGTCCTTGAGAACAAGGTGCGGGAGTACAATGCTACAGTAGAGGATGCTCGCTTAGTAGAAGAGGCAACCCAGAATGCCCCAACAAGCTACCATCTCAACCACTTTCCACAATACGAGTGGTGACTACCAAGCTAGGCAGAGTCCTAAGCTTGGGGGAGTACGTATTTCTCACCGACATTACATTCATGTTCACACACTTCATATAAATTGTCGGTGTTCATCCTGTTCCATTGTATATCCATAGCTTTAATCTTCTGCTTTACTCTTGTATGTTTGAAAAACTTTAGAAAATTCAGGAATATTTCTCATTTATTTTCGGTTTTTATTTCCCGTTTAATTAGTTGTAGTATTAAAAGAAAACCCCAAATGATATCCTCTTTCTTGTTGGGAGCTTTCCCGTGTAAATAGTTTTTCTCGTTCTTTTTTTCCCTTAGTTTATTTTGCTTGCTTAAGAAAAACAAAAACTCCAAAAATATTTCAGTGCGCTTCTCTGAATTTCTTTTCCTTTTTGTTGATCCATGAAAGGAGAAAACCATAATGAAAGTAATGAGTATCTCCCATATGTTTTGTTGTTTATCTAACGTAGAGCCAATGTCACCATGTCTTCTCCTTTGTTTAAAACTGCCCCGCAGATTCCGGCTTAGTCCACGACACCATTGCACTTTTATTATTTTCACATCATTCAGTCGTGCAAGTGAAAATAAATAATTACAATATTTGATGAAGTGATCATGGCAAAGGAAACTGGTATGAACTCTTCTTGTTTTTCGTTTTTGTAAACATGTTGGCTCACTCAATCTTGATTCAGTATATCATGAGTGAACATGTTTATAATGACAATTAGAGATCATAGTTTTTCATGCCATGCTTAAATAGCTAGGAGTTGATAATGATTTACCATGTGTGTCAACATGCATTAAAATGGTTATGATGTGATATGGTAGTACGGTATTTTCGTGTGAGTAATTCGAGTGGTTTGACTTAGCCCATGTGCAAACATGTAGTTGATTCAAAACCAATGGAGCCATCATGATATTTAAATTCAAAGTCTTTACATCCTACTCATGCTTTATCCAAAGTTAATTATTTTCAATGCATGACCATGGCCATTATTGCTCTATATCTGGTTGCTTCCAGATCTTTTGGTAGCCTTCACCTGTACTAACCTGGAATGCTACTTGTGCATCTAATATCCTTAAAACCAAGTTATTCAACATGAGTCCACCATACCTACCTATATGCGGTATTACCCCGCCGTTCCAAATAAATTTTCATGTGCCACCTCTAAATATTCAAACAAACATGTGTTTTGTGCACTCATACCGCTCATGGAGCGACGAGGCAATCGGGGTCTTCCATGCTAAGTAAGTTACTCCCAGGACGGACGTTTATTTGTCGACATTGCACAAGAGAAGTCGGTAACAAAGATGCCGAGTCCCGCTTAAGAAAAATTAAATTAAAACAAAACTCTTTGGTAAAGTTGATACGTTGCAGGGCACCCGTGAATTCGGCTAGCCATGGTTGTGTATGGATGGTGGATAGGAGTAAAACTTTACAATTCTGTTTGGGAACCACCAATAATGAGTTTAGCATGGAAGATACTAAAAACCTTTGCCATAACATTGACAGTAAAGAACAACACTGAAAAACTATATTTTCAATCATTCTTTAAAAATTGAGCTCTCGCATCTCTGCAAAAGCAATGGTTCCCTCTACGAAGGGCCTATCTATTTACTTTTATGTTGGGTCGTCACCCTCTTACCTACGACACGAGACTAGAGAACATTATTATCATTTTTATGCATTGAGTTTAGTCAATGTCGGATATGAGTATGTTTATGATCTTTTTATTATAAATTATATTATTTAGTCACTACTTGAATCTCGAAAGTGCTCGACATTTATGTTTTGCGGTCTCAGAAAGGGCTAGCAAGATACTATGTCACCTTATTATATCATGATTGTTTTGACAAATTGTTGGCATGTGAGATATCTTATTATTGCTTGCTAGTTGGTTATGTATTGCCATATTTTTATATGATGCTTAATTGTTATCATGGATGTGGTTATTTATGATTTATGCTAAAAAATTGAACACTAGCTAAGCATATGTGTATCGACACGAACAAAAGAGTTTGTAAAAGTTTCTTTATCACTTTCAGTTTATCAACTGAATTGCTTGAGGACAAGCAAAGAGTTAAGCTTGGGGGAGTTGATACTGTTGGGGAACGTAGTAATTTCAAAAAAATTCCTACGTCAAACAAGGATCTATCTATGGAGAAACTAGCAACGAGTAATGGGGTAGAGCATCTTCATACCTTTGAAGATTGCTAAGCGGAAGCGTTACTAGAACGCGATCGATGGAGTTGTAGTCGCAGCGATTCAAATCGCGGTCGGTTCCGATCTATGTGCGAATCACGGCACCTCCGCGTTCAACACACGTACAGACCGGTGACGTCTCCCACACCTTGATCCAGTAAAGGAGGAGGGAGAGGTTGAGGGAGAGCTTCGGCAACGTGACGACGCGGTGGCGGTGGAGCTACGAGGTATTCGGGTGGAGCTTCTCCAAGCTCTGTGAAAGAGGAGGAAGAATTGGGATGCATGGAGAGGGAGGAAACGATCTGTGTGCATTCTCCAAAGGCCAAACCCTCCACTATATATAGGGGGAGAGGGAGGGGGCACCCCCTTTAGTGTTCCCACCCTAAGGGGTGCGGCAGCCCCCATCTAGGGCTGCTGGTGGCGGCTAGGAAGGGAGGAGGGGGTGTGGCACACCCTAGATGGGCCTTGGGACCATCTGCTTTAGGGCTTCCCCCCTTTCCCTCTCTGCCTTGGGCCTTGGTGGGAGGCGCACCAGCCTACTCTGGGCTGGTTCCCTTCCACCTTTTGGCCCATGTTACCCTTTGGGGCTGGTGGCCCGTCCCGGTGGACCCCCAGAACCCTTCGGGTGGTCCCGGTACGTTACCGGTGACGCCAGGAACATTTCCGGTGTCCAAAACCCCTCATCCTATATATCAATATTCACCTCCGGAACATTCCGGAGCTCCTCGTGGCGTCCGAGATCTCATCTAGGACTCCAAACAACCTTCAGTAACCTTGTACACTATTCCCATATAACCCTAGCGTCATCGAACCTTAAGTGTGTAGACCCTACGGGTTCGGGAAGCATGTAGACATGACGGAGACACTCTCTGATCAATAACCAACAATGGGGTCTGGATAACCATGTTGGTTCCCACATGTTCCACGATGATCTCATCGGATGAACCACGATGTCAAGGATTCAATTAATCCCGTATGCAGTTCCCTTTGTCTATCGGTATGATACTTGCCCAAGATTCGATCGTCGGTATCCCCATACCTTGTTCAATCTCGTTACCGGCAAGTCTCTTTACTCTGTCCATAGCACATCATCCTGTGTCTAACTCCTTAGTCACACTAAGCTTATTATGATGATTTTCTACCGAGTGGGCCCAGAGATACATCTCCATTCACACGGAGTGACAAATCCCGGTCTCGATTCGTACCAACCCAAGAGACACTTTCGAAGATACCCACAATGCACCTTTATAGTACCCAGTTACGTTGGGATGTTTGATACACCCAAAGCACTCCTACGGTATCCGGGAGTTGCACAATCTCACGGTCTAAGGAAATGATACTTGACATTAGAAAAGCTTTAGCACACGAACAACACGATCTAGTGCTATGATTTGGATTGGGTCTTGTCCATCACATAATTCCCCAATGATGTGATCCCATTATCATTGACATCTAATGTCCATGATCAGGAAACCATGATCATCTATTGATCAACGAGCTAGCTGTTGGGTAACGTAGCATAAATTCAAAATTTTCCTACGCCATATTCAGATCTTCCTATGGAGAGACCAGCAACGAGAGAGGGGTGAGTGCATCTTCATACCTTTGAAGATCACTAAGCGGAAGCGTTGCTAGAACGCGGTTGATGGAGTCGTACTTGCGACATTTCAGATCGCAGTGTGATTTCGATCTAGTGCCGAACCACGACACCTCCGCGTTCAACACACGTGCAGCCCGGTGATGTCTCCCGCACCTTGATCCAGCAAGGAGGTTGGAGAGGTTGGGGAAGATCTCCGGCAGCATAATGGCGTGGTGTCAATGGAGAGACGAGGTCTCCCGGCAGGGCTTCACCAAGCACCGTGGGAGAGGAGGAAGGAGGGGAGCAGGGCTGCGCCGAGGGAGTGGGAAAACCGTGTGCAAAACAGCCCCAAGACCCTCTCTATATATAGGAGGAGGGGAGGGGGGTGCCACCCCTAGGGTTCCCACCCTAGGTGGTGCGGCAGCCCCCCTAGATGGCAGGTGCGGATGCCAGGGAGGGAGAGGGGGTGGCACACCAGCGCCTAGGGTTTGCCCCCCTCTCCACCTCCTGCGGCTTGGGCCTCTATGTGGGAGGCGCAGTGATGTCTACTACACAACCTCCTCCTTGTAGACGTTGTTGGCCTCAAGTGCAGAGGGTTGTAGGACAGTAGCAATTTTCCCTCAAGTGGGTGACCTAAGGTTTATCTATCCGCGAGAGGCGTAGGATGAAGATGGTCTCTCTCAAGCAACCCTGCAACCAAATAACAAAGAGTCTCTTGTGTCCCCAACACACCCAATACAATGGTAAGTTGTATAGGTGCACTAGTTCGGCGAAGAGATGGTGAAACAAGTGCAATATGGATGGTAGATATAGCTTTTTGTAATCTGAAATTACGAAATAGCAAGGTAACAAATGGTAAAAGTGAGCATGAACGGTATTGCAATGCATGGAAACAAGGCCTAGGGTTCATACTTTCACTAGTGAAGTTCTCTCAACAATGATAACATAACTGGATCATATAACTAGCCCTCAACATGCAACAAAGAGTCACTCCAAAGTCACTAATAACGGGGAACAAACGAAGAGATTATTGTCGGGTACGAAACCACCACAAAGTTATTCTTTCTGATCGATCTATCATAGAGTTCGTACTAGAATAACACCTTAAGATACATATCAACCAAGACCCTAATGTCACCTAGATACTCCATTGTCACCTCAAGTATCCGTGGGCATGATTATACGATATGCATCACATAATCTCAGAATCATCTATTCAACGAACACATAGAACTTCAAAGAGTGCCCCAAAGTTTCTACCACAGAGTCAAAACGTGTGCCAACCCCTTGTGACGCCCTCGGTTTAATCGTACGCTAAACATACACGCAAATGTGTACGATCAAACCCAAGGACTCACGGGAAGATATCACAACACAACTCTAGACACAAATAAAATAACATCAGCTTCACATTAGAAGCCAGGAGCCTCGAGGGCTAGAATACGGAAGCTCGATAAACACACGAGTCAGCGGAAGCAAATAATATCTGAGTACAGACATAAAACATGGGGTGCCTTAGAGAAGGCTAGCACAAAAGATACAACGATCGAACGAGGCGAGGCCTCCTGCCTGGGAACCTCCTAACTACTCCTGATCTACAGCGTCCTCCACGTAGTAGTAGGCACCGTCGGGGTAGCAGTCGTCGGCGGCGAGGACCTCCATCTCCTGGGCTCCATCATCTGGTCGCAGCAAACAGATCAAGGGGACAAAGGGGGGAGCAACGCAGCGGTGAGTACTCATCCAAAGTACTCGCAAGACTTACATCAGAACTATGCTAAATATGCACCAGTATCAAAGAAGGGGGAGGTTATATGTGGACTGACTGCAGCAATGCGAGAATACAGAGAGAAGGCCTAGTCTTATCGAAGACTAGCATCTTCAGGGTCTTGCAGCAATAGACGAGAGTAGAACAGGGGTAACACATTAATAGTCATATTGTTGCAGCAATATTAAAGTGAGGTCACGCCTAAAGATCCTCCCTCGACTCCCTGCGAGGAAGCAATCCCGAGGCAAACTAATGATGGAGTTAAGTAACAATTGTAGTTGTAAAAGATCGGGGCACAACTCCAAGTCGTCCTGTAACCGTGGACACGGCTATCCGAATAGTTAATTTTCATCCCTGCAGGGGTGCACCACATGTCCCGTCACGCTCGATAACACTCTGGCCGGACATACTTTCCTGGGTCCTGCCCGACCTCGGAATATCGACACGTCGCAACCCCACCTAAGTCTAATCAGAGAGGCCAGCCTGCTGGTCTAACTCCTAAGCACAAAGGGTTCGTGGGCCTAGTTCCCCTTCGCGCTCCTGCACGTGGCGTGGGCGGCCGACGTTAGTCCTAGCATCCCTTAATCACAAGAGCGATGCATCTCGGGACCACTCGGGCGCGCGCCGCTACATTGCTGGCATCTGAAAAGCTTGGGCTGATACCGCGACGCCGAGTACCCATAATTCTTCCCGCGTAGCCGGTTAGTGCGAAAAGGTCTCCGACCAACCCAGATCAAATACCCAAATCCATTAACATTTTAATTAGGCCAACAACACGGTCTCATGGCAATCCACCCGTCTGACAACTAATCACCAATGATACCAGTAACATGGTCGAGTAACTGTGTGGTTGGAACATCGGGGGGAACCCGAGGTATCACCCTCGTTGGATTCCGAACGATGTACCCGTCAAGGTGGGCTTAGAGGAATCACCCTCGGGGGTCCCATACTTGAGGGGTTGCATGACAGAGGCATCGTCGGGAATGGTGAAAGAGGAATCACCCTCGATAACCACGACCGACTAGCTATACTACAGAGATATCATCAGGAGTACTTAGCGAGGTGTCACCCTCGGTACCCGATAGTATCTTTGTAGCGTCGTACAACTAAGGGGGGGTGTATGTGCTGTGTCGGGTCTGGCTCGTCGATCAGGGATCGAGATTTGAAAACAAGCGGGGCAACTGAACTACGGGGTCAAAGGGGATGACTGCTCCACCTATACTAAGCATATTAAAGGTACATGACTGAAAGTAGCAGTTCATCAAAAATAGGCTGTGCATCAGATATAGGAGCTAACTACAACAGTAGCAAAATACTAATGCAAGCAGTAGGAAGAAAGACATAGGCGATATAGGCATGATCAAGGGGGGTTTGCTTGCCTTGCTGCTCTGTGGCAAAGGACTGATCGGCAGGGTCGTAGATGTACCCGGCAGCAGCGTCAGTCTCGGGGTCTACCGGTAAGAAGAAGGCGAAGAAACAATAAATAATAGCAACGGTGCAACACAAAGCATGACATGGCAAGATGCACGCTAGACATGAGCTAACGCAGCAACATCCGTCATAGACGGGTCGGAAGAATATTTGACGATATTTTCCGGGTCTCGGGCTACTACCGGTTATACTGGAAACGATGGGAATTTTCCATGTTTGCTATGCTAGGGACGCGTGACAAACGAATGGACCGTGTATCCTCGTTCGTCTCGTTCTGCTGATCAACTTTCATGTTAAAAATATTTTGATCTGACTTACGGATTATTTAATATTAATTTTTGAAGTTTTATTCAATAATTAGGAATTAAAAAAAGATTTAAATAATTTAATAAAAAGCTATTATGACATCAACATGATGTCATGCTGACATCAACAGTTGACTGGTCAACTGACCAGCGGGTCCCGAACATCATAGGCACAAATTTTAATTAAGTTTAAATATTAATATATCAGATTAATTTAGTGGGGGACCCACGTGTCATATTCTAATTATTCTAATTATCCAATTAATTAATTTAACTAATATATCTATTTATTTATTTAATAAAAACATGATCATTATCTTTATTTTTTAATTATCGCGTGGGGCATTCCTGTCATAGACAGCGGGTGCGTTGGCCCCACCGGTAAGTGACTTTAGGCCAAATACTCGATTTTATTCACACATACATAATCATGCAAATATCGTATTCCTCCAAATATCTATATACGCAAATACATACATCGCATCTCATACATACATAAATACATACACATCTAATACACCTTTTATTTTATTTTCTTTTAACTCTCAACACTCCCATCTCTCTCTCTATTAACAGAGTTACACAGAACTCTTTGCTCTAACTCAACATAGAAGAACACATCTCCAAATCTTCCTACCGGTCACTACCGTCGACGGATCGGAGTCCCGTTTGCCGGAACGGAACCGGGACGGTGAGGGGAACGCGATGGTGGGAGGAGCCCGAGGAGGGGCTCACCAAGGTTGATGAGACGACCCGATGAAGCCGGAGTTCGCGGGAAAGCGGAGGTGACGGTGGTGATGGCGCGGTGATGACGGTGGTGCCGGTGAGGACGTCGAGAGAGCCCCGATGAGGAAGAGACCCTCCCGAAGGGGGGGGGGGCGTTGAAGGAGGGGCCGGCCGAGGTGAGGCCGACCGGATCCGGCGAGGTGGAGGTGTCTCCCTGCCCGGTCCCTCCTGGACCAAGCGGGAGGAAGGCCAACGGGGGGGTTGGGGCCGGCCGGCGGGGTGGAGATGTAGGGGAGACCCAGTGGGGGAGGGGGCTCGCCGGCGGGGAAGAGAGGCGAGAGGGAGGGGCGAGCTCGGGGTGGGATCTGGGGGGGGGGGTCGATCGAGATGGGGACGAGGGGCTCGGTCCTCGGGCGAGCAGGGAGGTGTGGTGGGAGACGAGGTGGGTGGTCTGGTGCGTGGGGAGGGAGTGTTCCTGTGGGAGGGAGCAGATCGAGGGGATTCTCTCATGGGGAGGGGGTTACGAGAGGTGGGACGTGTCGGTGGGAGGGGCCCCCACGAGGGGTGGGTGGCGCGATGGGTGGGGTGGCGGCGCTGCCAGGGGAGCGAGGGGGAACGCAGGGGGGGGGGGGGGTTCCTGCGCTAGGGTTCCACGGGCGTGGGCGGGCCGGCTCGGCTGGGCCACTTTGGCCGAGTCGGCCACGGGGGGGGGGGGGGGTTCCTTTTTTTGTCTTGTTTTGTTTTGTTTTTGTTTTTCTATTATTTCCTCTTTCTAATTTCTTTTTTTTTTTTTTAATTTCTTTTCTTTTCTTTCTATTATTATTATTATTTTTAATACTTTCTTACTATACATATCTTCCTTTAATAGTTAATATGAATTTATAAATATACTTATCTTTTGTTTTCAATTTCTGAATCCGGATAGAAATTCAATGCGGGTCAACGACGGTAATTCTCGATGATGTGGCATCAGTTGCGGGTGATCACTGTAGCTTAATTACAATATTTACTGTAGCAAAAGTCGAGGATGTCACAATTCTCCCCTACTAACAAGAATTCTCGTCTCGAGAATTAAGAGGTAGAGGGAAAGAGCCTGGGGTATTCATCACGAAGATGATCCTCGCGTTCCCAAGTGGCTTCATCTTCAGAGTGATTTGACCACTACACCTTAAGGAACTTGGTGACCTTGCAACGAGTCTTACGTTCAGCTTGGTCGAGAATGCGGACCAAATGGTCTTTATAAGAGAGGTCTTGTTGTAGCTCAAGCATATCGTGATCCACTGCTCGAATAGGGTCCTTGAAGCAGCGACGGAGCTGAGAAACATGGAAGACATCGTGAACCTGAGAAAGGTTCGCCGACAGTTCCAATTGATAAGCCACTCTTCCACGCCTTTCGAGAACAGTGAAAGGACCAATATAACGAGGAGCTAACTTGCCCTTGATTCCGAAAAGGTGTGCACCTCTCATTGGTGTGACATGAAGATAAGCCTTTTCGCCAGGTTGATAGACCATATCTTGATGATGACGGTCATACTGACTCTTCTGACGAGACTGAGCAGCCTTCAGATTCTCATGAATAATGCGGACTTGATCTTCGGCATGTTGAATAATATACGGACCGAAGAGTGATCGTTCCCCAGTTTCTGACCAATTCAGAGGAGTTCGACACCTTCGCGCATACAATACTTCGAAAGGGGCCATCTTCAGACTAGCTTGATAGTTATTGTTGTAAGAGAACTCGGCATACGGGAGAGATTCCTCCCATTTCTTATCGAAAGAAATGACACAAGCTCGAAGCATGTCCTCGAGAATTTGGTTGACTCGTTCAACTTGTCCCTGGGATTGAGGATGAAATGCAGTGATGAAGGACAGATGAGTCCCCATAGCCTTCTGAAAACTTTCCCATGATTTTGAAGTGAACAAGCTGCCACGGTCCGAACTGATTACCAACGGAATACCGTGAAGTGAAACAACTCTTGACATATAAAGATCTGCCAGCTGACTAGCATTAATTGTTTCTTTGACGGCCAGGAAATGTGCAACTTTGGACAGTCGATCAATGACGACAAGAATAGCATCATTACCATTCTGAGATCTGGGAAAACTAGTGACAAAGTCCATTTCAACATGGTCCCATTTCCACTCAGGAATAGAGATAGGTTGCAGAGTCCCAGCAGGCTTTTGGTGTTCTGCTTTGATACGTCGACATATATCACATTCTGCCACATAGCGTGCAATGTGTTGTTTCATATTGGGCCACCAGAATCTTTGTCGGATGTCTTGGTACATCTTGGTACGACCTGGGTGAATAGACAATGGTGTGTCATGAGCTTCTTCCATCACCTTCCCAGTCATCCTGAGATTTTCCTTTTTATTTGGGACGAATAGGCGACCCATGAAATACAAGGCGCCATCTTCATCATCAGTGAAAAAGGAGGGTTTACCCTTCGCAATATAGCTCCTAATCCTATCGACATCATCGTCAAAGTCTTACAAATTCTTTATGGAGCTCACAAGATCTGGTTCAACCACTAGGTTACTGAGGGAACCCTGATTAACAACACGAAGGTTCATCTTTTGACACTCTTCAGGAGGGGGAACAAGGTAACCCTGAGGAACAATGTGGAGGTTCAGCTTACGGAATTCCTCTTGCAGACGATCGTGAACCTGATGAACCTGGAGGTGGTTGCAGTATGACTTGCGACTCAAGGCATCAGCCATTACGTTAGCCTTGCCAGGGGTATATGATATACTACAGTCAAAATCTGCTATACGCTCCATCCATCTTTGTTGACGTAGGTTCAGCTCCGGTTGAGTGAACAAGTACTTCAGACTTTGATGGTCGGTGTAGATTTCACAGTGATTACCGACAAGGTATTGTCGCCATTCCTTCAATGCATGAATGACTGCGGCAAGCTCGAGATCATGAACTGGGTAGTTCTCTTCATGAGCATGCAGTTGACGTGAAGCATAAGCGATCACCTTGTGATCCTGCATTAGGACACAACCTATTCCTTGACGAGAAGCATCACAGTATATGACGAAATCCCTTTTCGTATCCGGAGGAGCAAGTACTGGAGCGGACGTCAGTTTGTCCTTGAGTGCCAGGAAACCTTCCTGACATTTATCAGTCCACTCATACTTAACACCTTTGTGGAGCAGGTTGGTTAAGGGCTTCGCAACCTTGGAAAAGTTCTCGACGAATCGACGACAATAGCTGGCAAGTCCGAGAAAACTTCTGACTTGCTTGACATTCTTCGGGGGAGTCCAGTCAAGAATAGCTTGAATTTGTTCGGGGTTGACCGCAATACCATCCTTGGAAATCACATGACCAAGGTAAGTCACTTCGTCTAGCCAGAACTCACATTTGGAATACTTCGCATAGAGTCTATGCTCCCGAAGCTTATCCAGTACAAGACGAAGATGTTCAGCATGCTCTTCTTTGTTCTTCGAAAACACCAGAATATCATCCAGATATACCACGGCAAATTTGTCGAGGTAGTCCATGAATATATAATTCATCAATCGAGAGAAGGTTGCCGGTGCATTGGTTAAGCCGAAGGACATGACGGTGTACTCGTATGATTCATATCGAGTAACAAAGGTGGTCTTTGGAATATCCTCCTTGCGAACACGGATCTGGTGGTATCCCAACCTCAAGTCGAGCTTAGAGAAGACGGTGGAACCAGCAAGTTGATCATACAAATCATTTATCCGAGGGAGAGGATATTTGTTTTCAATAGTGGCCTGGTTGATAGGACGATAGTCTTGAACCAATCGATTTGTCCCATCCTTCTTCTTAACAAAGAGAGAAGGTGCTCCCCAAGCAGAGGAACTCGAACGGATGAAACCCAGACGGAGCGAGTTGTCTATTTCTTGCTTAAGTTCAAGGAGTTCATGTGGTTGCATTTTATAAGGGCGCTTGGCAATAGGAGTGGTACCGGGTACCAAGTCAATGACAAACTCGACAGCTCGAGCAGGGGGAATCCCCGGAAGTTCTTCTGGGAAGACATCTTGAAATTCTCGGACCACTGGAATGTTTTCAATCCCTTCAAGAGGCGACGCATTTAATGCATTCAAAGCATACAACCGTGCCTCAGCATTACGGACGAGGTGAGCATGGTAGCTTACTAATTCATCTGAAGGGTGTAGGAGGTGGACAATTTTGGTGGTACAAACGATCGATGCCGTATGAGCTTTCAACCAGTCCATCCCCAGTATGAGATCAATTTTGGATGACTTTAGTAGGATGGGGTTGGCAAGGAATTCCAATCCTTAAATTTCAACTAGAACATGGGGGCAAACCACAGAGGTTCAGCATTCGCCCCCAGGGGTGTTTAGCACTATCGGGATGTTCATCTCTTCGCTCCTAATGTCATACATGTATGCAAAATTTTCCGACATAAAGGAATGCGATGCTCCTGTATCAAACAATACAGAAGCAGGTACTAAGTTAACGAGAAGTGTACCCATCACGGTAGCAGGCTGGTCCTGAGCTTGATCCATATCAATGTTGTTGGCCTGACCACGAACATAAGCAGGCTTAGCGTTGAAGTTGCGGTTCTGGTTGTTGCCACTGCCAGTTGCGGGAAGTGTCAGCTGATTCGGATTCTGCCTGCAGTCTCTAGAACGGTGACCTGGACGGCCACACTTGAAGCACAACCCATCCTTAGGACGGGAAGGAGGAACTGGAGGCGGTGGAGATGGAAGCCTTGGCTGCCTAGGTGGTGGAGGAGGCAGGCGAGGTGCATCATAGGACGGCCTCGGAGTAGGAGCAGGTGCATGGTACATGTTGTTGGGAATTCAGATCTTCCGCTTCTGTGCAGATGAGCCCGAAGATGAGCCCATGTCACGGTTGCGCTTGCTGCTATCCTTGTATTCCTGTAGACCAGTCTCAACCTGAATAGCCTTGTTCACCAGGGTGGCGAAATCAGCATAGTCCTGAATGAGGAGTGTCAGCTTGATATCAGGGTGGAGGCCTTCACGGAACTTTTCCTGCCTGCGTGCATCAGTCGCAATGTCTTCTTCAGCATAGCGAGATAATTCCAGAAATTCCCGCTGATAAGCATCCACTGTTTTGTTGCCGTGGACCAAGTTGCGGAACTCACGCTTCTTCCGGTCCATGATTCTTGGGAATGTAGCAAGCACAGAAAGCAGCCTTGAACTCTGCCCAAGTGATGATAGTTCCATCGGGCTGAGAGCGCCTGTGGCTGTCCCACCATTGAGCAACGGGACCCTTCAGAAAGTAGGCGGCAAAGTTGACATAGCTCGCCAGGGGCACATTGGCAGACTCCAGCTCATAAGAAATGTCACGGAGCCAGTCATCAACATCAAGAGGCTGAGTTGAGCCGCGGTAGATCGCAGGGTTGAGGCGGCAGAAGTCTTGTAGTGTCACGCCTTGTGGCTGGTTCATGTTCGGCCTTTGGAACTGATCCATGAGCCGTTTCATAAACTGGCGGTTGAGCTCAAACTGTTGGATCATCCCCGCCATATAGTCAGGAGGCGGGGGTGGTGCATCGTTGGCAGGGGCACGCGGGCGGCCAGCTGGTCTAACCATCCTGTTAAATATTTAACAGGGGTAGTTTAGCTTAAAGTAATTGCAAAGGCATCGCATGCATTCACGAAGTAATCAAGCATAATGAAAGGGAAATGCGATAGATACTCCATAGTAGTTGAGTTCGACATACAGACCCATACATAAGTTCAATTATAGACTACCGATTACAAATTTGAAATTTGGCGATAGCCCGGACGCATTAGACGATACCCTGGACTCACTAGGCGGCGCGCAGGCACGCGGTGGAAGAGTACCACAACGAGATGTAGCGATAAGGCTACATCAACGTCGGATAGGACGATCGAATCCTGGTAGCTGGCGGTGATAGAAGGTAGGGACAGGACCCTGTGTCCCGTTGTGACTCTGGTGAGGGTATCGCATCCAGTCGAGGAGCTGAGGTCCAAGTGCAGGGGTTCTACCCCCAACATCAGTCCACTCGAGAGCTGATGGTAGCTCTGTCCTGCTCGGCTCGCGGATGCGCATAGGGGGAACCCTCGGGCAGTGTGATGGCTGCAGCTCTATCAACGCGTCATAAAGATGAGCGCGCGTAGCATACTACTCCACAGTCAGAGCTCGGAAAGCACGATCCATTGCCTCAGTGTACTACACCAGAAACCGCGCATCATAGCGACGCGTCACATAGGGGGCGCAGACAGCGACGTAGGAACGGTCGCTGTGCTCCCGAACGTTAGAAGCGTAGGCAGTGAGATCAGACCCAGTCTCATCCCCACGAGGAGCATGCGGGATTTATCTGAAAGGGCTCTCCTCCAGGTGAGGGTACGCTCCACGGAGACGGGTGATGGCGATGTAGGTCGCATCATGGACGGCCATCTCGACCGACACTCCAATACCACAGAAGACGTGGCGCTCGAGGGTCTCGCCGCCCCTCTGGTCGAAGATGCGAACCTCAGCCTGGTACTGGTACTGGTTGTACTCGCAGAAATCCGCGAACACAGTGTACTCGGGGTACCAACGATATCCGAGCCTGGTCAAGAGGTCGACCAAAATGGCCGGGAACCCAGTCGTCTCAGTGGCCTGTGTCAGGCGCACGTGCTGTCTTGCGGGACGCATCTGAAAATAAGATTGACGGATGTCAAATGACAGTGTGTGTAATATATATTGAGGAGAAAGAGTAGATGGTCCAGCGCTGTGGGTCGATGTGATTACGAGAACCTAATGTTAGAGTTAGTAAAATCTTTGAGCCGAAAGAGAAGAGAGAGTAGAGCCCAGAGTATAGTAAAGGAGTAAAAGATACTAATACCACCTAATTGAGATATGGGCCCATAACCCACAGGTCCGAGGATCGAAACCTGGCTCTGATACCAACTTGTGACGCCCTCGGTTTAATCGTACGCTAAACATACACGCAAATGCGTACGATCAAACCCAAGGATTCACGGGAAGATATCACAACAGAACTCTAGACACAAATAAAATAACATCAGCTTCATATTACAAGCCAGGGGCCTCGAGGGCTAGAATACGGAAGCTCGATAAACACACGAGTCAGCGGAAGCAAATAATATCTGAGTACAGACATAAAACATGGGGTGCCTTAGAGAAGGCTAGCACAAAAGATACAACGATCGAACGAGGCGAGGCCTCCTGCCTGGGAACCTCCTAACTACTCCTGATCATCAGCGGCCTCCACGTAGTAGTAGGCACCTTCGGGGTAGCAGTCGTCGGCGGCGGGGACCTCCATCTCCTGGGCTCCATCATCTGGTCGCAGCAAACAGATCAAGGGGACAAAGGGGGGAGCAAAGTAGCGGTGAGTACTCATCCAAAGTACTCGCAAGAATTACATCAGAACTATGCTAAATATGCACCAGTATCAAAGAAGGGGGAGGTTATATGTGGACTGACTGCAGCAATGCGAGAATAGAGAGAGAAGGCCTAATCCTATCGAAGACTAGCATCTTCACGGTCTTGCAGCAATAGACGAGAGTAGAACACGGGTAACACATTAATAGTCATATTGTTGCAGCAATATTAAAGTGAGGTCACGCCTAAAGATCCTCCCTCGACTCCCTGCGAGGAAGCAATCCCGAGGCAAACTAATGGTCCAGTTAAGTAACAATTGTAGTTGTAAAAGATCGGGGCACAACTCCAAGTCGTCCTGTAACCGTGGACACGGCTATCCGAATAGTTAATTTTCATCCCTGCAGGGGTGCACCACATGTCCCGTCACGCTCGATAACACTCTGGCCGGACATACTTTCCTGGGTCCTGCCCGGCCTCGGAATATCGACACGTCGCAGCCCCACCTAAGTCTAATCAGAGAGGCCAGCCCGCTGGTCTAACTCCTAAGCACAAAGGGTTCGTGGGCCTAGTTCCCCTTCGCGCTCCTGCACGTGGCGTGGGCGGCCGACGTCAGTCCTAGGATCCCTTAATCACAAGAGCGATGCATCTCGGGACCACTCGGGCGCGCCGCTACATTGCTGGCATCTGAAAAGCTTCGTCTGATACCGCGACACCGAGTACCCATAATTCTTCCCGCGTAGCCGGTTAGTGCGAAAAGGTCTCCGACCAACCCAGATAAAATACCCAAATCCATTAACATTTTAATTAGGCCAACAACACAGTCTCATGGGAATCCACCCGTCTTACAACTAATCACCAATGATATCAGTAACATGGTCGAGTAACTATGTGGTTGTAACATCAGGGGGAACCCGAGGTATCACCCTCGTTGGATTCGGAACGATGTACCCGTCAAGGTGGGCTTAGAGGAATCACCCTCGGGGGTCCCACACTTGAGGGGTTGCATGACAGAGGCATCGTCGGGAATGGTGAAAGAGGAATCACCCTCGATAACCACGACCGACTAGCTATACTATAGAGATATCATCAGGAGTACTTAGCGAGGTGTCACCCTCGGTACCCGATAGTATCTTTGTAGCGTCGTACAACTAAGGGGGGGTGTATGTGCTGTGTTGGGTCTGGCTCGTTGATCAGGGATCGAGATTTGAAAACAAGCGGGGCAATTGAACTACGGGGTCAGAGGGGATGACTGCTCCATCTATACTAAGCATATTAAAGGTAGAGGACTGAAAGTAGCAGTTCATCAAAAATAGGCTCTGCATCAGATATAGGAGCTAACTACAACTGTAGCAAAATACTAATGCAAGCAGTAGGAAGAAAGACATAGGCGATATAGGAATGATCAAGGGGGGTTTGCTTGCCTTGCTGCTCTGCGGCAAAGGACTGATCGGCAGGGTCGTAGATGTACCCGGCAGCAGCATCAGTCTCGGGGTCTACCGGTAAGAAGAGGGGGAAGAAACAATAAATAATAGCAATGGTGCAACACAAAGCGTGACATGGCAAGATGCAGGCTAGACATGAGCTAACACAGCAACATCCGTCATAGACGGGTCGGAAGAATATGTGGCGATATTTTTCGGGTCTCGGGCTACTACCGGTTATATTGGAAACGATGGGATTGTTCCATGTTGGCTATGCTAGGGACGCGTGAAAGACGAATGGACCGTGTATCCGGGTTCGTCTCGTTCTGCTGATCAACTTTCAAGTTAGAAATATTTTGATCTGACTTACGGATTATTTAATATTAATTTTTAAAGTTCTATTCAATAATTAGGAATTAAAAACAGATTTAAATAATTTAATAAAAAGCTATTATGACATTAGCATGATGTCATGTTGACATCAACAGTTGACTGGTCAACTGACGAGCGGGTCCCGAACGTCATAGGCACAAGTTTTAATTAAGATTAAATATTAATTAATCATATTAATTTAGTGGGGGACCCACGTGTCATACTCTAATTATTCTAATCATCCAACTAATTAATTTAACTAATATATCTATTTATTTATTTAATAAAAACATTATCATTATCTTTATTTTTTTTATTATCGCGTGGGGCCTCCGTGTCATAGACAGCGGGTGCGTTGGCCCCACCGGTAAGTGACTTTAGGCCAAATACTCGATTTTATTCAGAGATACATAATCATGCAAATATTGTATTCCTCCAAATATCTATATACGCAAATACATACATCGCATCTCATACATACATAAATACATACACATCTAATAAATCTTTTATTTTATTTTCTTTTAACTCTCAACACTCCCATCTCTCTCTCTGTTAACACAGTTACAAAGAACTCTCTGCTCTAACTCAACATAGAAGAACACATCTCCAAATCTTCCTACCGGTCACTATCGTCGACGGATCGGAGTCCCGTTTGCCGGAACGGAACCGGGACGGTGAGGGGAACGCGATGGTGGGAGGAGCCCGAGGAGGGGCTCACCAACGTTGATGAGACGGCCCGGTTAAGCCGGAGTTCGCGGGAAGGCGGAGGTGACGGTGGTGATGGCGCGGTGATGACGGTGGTGCCGGTGAGGACGTCGAGAGAGCGCCGATGAGGAAGAGACCCTCCCGAAGGGGGTGGGGGCGGCGTTGAAGGAGGGGCCGATCGAGGTGAGGCCGGCCGGATCCGGCGAGGTGGAGGTGTCTCCCTTCCCGGTCCCTCCTAGACCGAGCGGTAGGAAGGCCGACGGGGGGGTTGGGGCCGGCCGGCGGGGTGGAGATGCAGGGGAGGCCCGATGGGGGAGGGGGCTCGCCGGCGGGGAAGAGAGGGGAGAGGGAGGGGCGAGCTCGGGGTGGGATCTGGGGGGGGGGGGGGGGTCTGCCGAGATGGGGACGAGGGGCTCGGTCCTCGGGCGAGCAGGGAGGTGAGGTGGGGGACGAGGTGGGGGGTCTGGTGCGTGCGGAGGGAGTGTTCGTGGGGGAGGGAGCAGATCGAGGGGAGTCTCTCGTGGGGAGGGGGTTACGAGAGGTGGGAGGTGTCGATGGGAGGGGGGCCCCACGAGGGGTGGGTGGCGCGATGGGTGGGGTGGCGGTGCTGCCACGGGAGCGAGGGGAACGCAGGGGGGTTCCTGCGCTAGGGTTCCACGGGCTTGGGTGGGCCTGCTCGGCTGGGCCACTTTGGCCCAGTCGGCCAGGGGGGGGGGGTTCCTTTTCTTTTCTTTTTTTGTCTTGTTTTGTTTTGTTTTTGTTTTTCTATTATTTCCTCTTTCTAATTTCTTTTTTTCTTCTTTTTAATTTCTTTTCTTTTCTTTCTTTTATTATTATTATTTTTAATACTTTCTTACTATACATATCTTCCTTTAATAGTTAATATGAATTTATAAATATATTTGTCTTTTGTTTTCAATTTCTGAATCTGGATAGAAATTCAATGCGGGTCAGCGACGGTAAATCTCGATGATGTGAATTAGAATATTTACTGTAGCTTAATTCATTTGCGGGTGATCACTGTAGCTTAATTAGAATATTTACTGTAGCAAAAGTCGAGGATGTCACACCCCTGTGCATAGGTTCCCAATGTCACGAACCCGCAAGTTGATCACCAAAACATACATCAATTACTCACATGAATCCACGTGTGCCAACCCATATGCATAGGTTCCCAATTGTCACAAACCCGCAAATTGATCACAGCAGATAGACACGTGCAAGACATACATCAAGTGTTCTCAAAGACTCAATCTGATAAGATAACTCCAAAGGGGAAACTCAATTCATTACAAGAGGAAGAGGCGGAAGAACATCATAAGATCCAACTATAGTAGCAAAGCCCATGGTACATCGAGATCAAGACATCTCAAGAACACGAGAGAGAGAGATCAAACACATAGCTACTGGTATATACCCTCAGCCCCGAGGGAGAACCGCTCTCTCCTCGTCATGGGGATCGCCGGGATGATGAAGATGGCCATCGGAGATGGATTCCCCCTCCGGCAGGGTGCCAGAACGGGCTCTAGATTGGTTTTTGGTGGCTAGAGAGGCTTGCGGCGGCGTAACTCCCGATCTAGGTTTCTTTTTGGGGGTTTCTGAATTTGTAGGAATTTATGGCGGTGGAATTGCATCAGTTGGGCCCACGAGGAGGTCACAAGCCTGCGCGCCACCACCTGGGGGGGGGGGTGGCGGCGTGAGGGCTTGTGACTCCCTCGTGGCCCATCTGGCCTTCTCCCAAAGCTTCGGGAGTCTCTTTTGGTCCAAAAAAATAATCGTAAAGTTTCATTCCATTTGGACTCCGTCTGAAAATGGGCCAAAAACACGGAAAAAACAGAAACTGGCACTTGGCACTGAGTTAATAGGTTAGTCCCAAAAAAGATATAAAATAGCATATTTCATCCAAAGTTGACAAGATAATAGCATGGAACCATCAAAAATTATAGATACGTTGGACACGTATCACGCACCAACCCACTTTGGGCTGGTTTTCCTCTACCTTTTGGACCACGCTGCCTCTTGGGGCTAGTGGCCCCTCCCGGTGGACCCCCGGGACCATTTCTGGTGGTCCCGGTACGCTACCGGTGACGCCCGACACATTTCCAGTGTCCAAACCCATCCATCCTATATATCAATCTTTACCTCCGGACCATTCCGGAGCTCCTCATGACGTCCGGGATCTCATTGAGGACTCCGAACATCCTTCGGTAACCTCGTATAACAATTCCCTATAACCCTAGCGTCATCGAACCTTAAGTGTGTAGACCCTACGGGTTCGGGAGGCATGCAGACATGACCGAGACACTCTCCGGCCAATAACCATCAACAGGATCTGGATACACATGGTGGCTCCCACATGTTCCACGATGATCTCATCGGATGAACCACGATGTCAAGGATTCAATCAATCCCATATACAATTCCCTTTGTCTATCAGTATAGAACTTGCCCGAGATTCAATCGTTGGTATGCCTATACCTTGTTCAATCTCGTTACCGGTAAGTCTCTTTACTCGTTCCGTAGCACATCATCTTGTGACTAACTCCTTGGTCACATTGATCTCATGATGATGTTCTACCGAGTGGGCCCAGAGATACCTCTCCGTCACACAGAGTGACAAATCCCGATCTTGATTCGTACCAACCTAACAGACAGTTTCAAAGGTACCCATAGTGCACCTTTATAGTCACCTAGTTACGTTGTGACGTTGGATACACCAACGGACTCCTACGGTGTCCAGGAGTTGCACAATCTCACGGTCGAAGGAAAAGACACTTGACATTAGAAAAGCTTTAGCATACGAACAATACGATCTAGTGCTATGCTTAGGATTGGGTCTTGTCCATCACATCATTCTCCCAATGATGTGATCCCGTTGTCAATGACATCTAATGCCCATGATCAGGAAACCATGATCATCTATTGATCAACGAGCTAGCCAACTAGAGGCTTGCTAGGGACACATTGTGATCTATTTATTCACACATGTATTACTGTTTCCTGTTAATACAATTATAGCATGAACAATAGACGATTATCATGAACAAGGAAATATGATAATAACCATTCTATTATTGCCTCTAGGGCATATTTCCAATAGTCTCCCACTTGCACTAGAGTCAATAATCTAGTTACATTGTGATGTATCGAACACCCATAGCATTATGGTGTTGTTCATGTTTTGCTCGAGAAAGAGGTTTAGTCAACGGGTCTGCAACATTCAGATCCGTGTGTACTTTACAAATATCTATTACTCCACTCTGGACATGGTCCTGGATGGAGTTGTAGCGGCGTTTGATGTGCTTGGTCTTCCGGTGAAACCTGGGCTCCTTGGCTATGGCAATGGCCCCAGTGTTATCACATAAGAGTGTCATTGGACCCGACGCGCTTGGAACCACTCCAAGGTCGGTGATGAGCTCCTTCATCCAAATTCCTTCATGAGCCGCTTCTGAAGCAGTTGTGTACTCCGCTTCACATGTAGATGCTGCCACGACTTCTTGCTTGCTGCTGCACCAGCTCACCGCCCCACCATTCAAAACATACACGTATCCGGTCAGTGATTTAGAGTCATCCGGATCTGTGTCGAAGCTAGCATCGACGTAACCCTTTACGACGACCTCTTAGTCACCTCCATAAACGAGAACCATCTCCTTAGTCCTCTTCAGGTACTTAAGGATATTCTTGACCGCTATCCAGTGTTCCATACCGGGATCACTTTGGTACCTCCCTACCAAACTTATGGCAAGGTTTATATCAGGTCTGGTACACGGCATGGCATACATTAGAGAGCCTACGACTAAAGCGTAGGGGACAGTACTCATCTTCTCTCTGTCTGCTGCCGTGGTCGGTGAGTGAGTCATACTCAATCTCATACCTTGCAAAACTGGCAAGAACCCCTTCTTTGAGTTTTCCATATTAAACTTCCTCAATATCTTGTCAAGGTATGTACTTTGCGAAAGACCTATGAGGCGTTTCGATCTATCTCTATATATCTTGATGCCTAATATGTATGCAGATTCTCCAAGGTACTTCATTGAAAAACTCTTGTTCAAATAAGCCTTTATGCTCTCCAACAACTCTATGTTATTCCCGATCAATAATATGTCATCCACATACAGTATGAGGAAAGCTACACAGCTCCCACTCACTTTCTTGTACAGACAAGCTTCTCCATAAACCTGTATGAACCCAAATGCTTTAATCACCTCATTAAAGCAAATGTTCCAACTCCAAGATGCTTGCACCAGCCCATAGATGGAGCGCTGGAGCTTGCACACTTTGCTAGCACCCTTAGGGTCAACAAAACCTTCTGGTTGCATCATATACAACTCTTCCTTAAGATTCCCGTTAAGGAAAGCTGTTTTGACGTCCATCTGCCAAATTTCATAATCATGAAAAGCAGCAATTGCTAACATGATTCAGACTGACTTGAGCTTCGCTACGGGAGAGAAATTCTCCTCGTAGTCAACTCCTTGAATTTGTTGAAAACACTTTCTGACAAGTCGAGATTTATAAACGGTCACATTTCCGTTTGCATCAGTCTTCCTCTTGAAGATCCATTTATTTTCTATGGCTCGCCAATCATCGGGAAAGTCCACCAAAGTCCATACTTTGTTCTCATACATGGATCCTATCTCGGATTTCATAGCCTCAAGCCATTTGTTGGAATCCGGGCCCGCCATTGCTTCTTCATAGTTCGAAGGTTCACCATTGTCTAACAACACGATTTCCATCACAGGGTTGCCGTACCACTCTGGTGCGGATCGTACCCTTGTGGACCTTCGTGGTTCAGTAGAAACTTGATCCGAAGCTTCATGATCATTATCATTAACTTCCTCTTAAGTTGGCATAGGCGCCACATGAACAATTTCCCGCACTGCGCTACTTTCCGGTTCGAGAGGGGGTGTAATTACCTCATCAAGTTCTAATTTCCTCCCACTTACTTCTTTCGAGAGAAACTCTTTCTCTAGAAAGGATCCGTTCTTGGCAACAAAGGTTTTACCTTCGGATCTAAGATAGAAGGTATACCCAATAGTTTCTTTAGGGTATCCTATGAATACTCATTTCTCCGCTTTGGGTTCGAGCTTCTCTGGTTGAAGTTTCTTCACGTAAGCATCGCAACCCCAAACTTTAAGAAAGACAGCTTAGGTTTCTTGCCAAACCATAATTCATACGGTGTCGTCTCAACGGATTTAGACGGTGCCCTATTTAAAGTGAATGCTGCAGTTTCTAATGCGTATCCCCAAAATGATAGCGGTAAGTCGGTAAGAGAGATCATAGATCGTACCATATCGAATAAAGTGCGATTACGACGTTCAGACACTCCGTTGCGTTGCGGTGTGCCAGGCGGCGTCAGTTGTGAAACGATTCCACACTTCCTTAGGTGTGTGCCAAACTCGTGACTCAAAAATTCTCCTCCACGGTCAGATCGTAGACACTTAATTTTTCTGTCACGTTGATTCTCAACCTCACTCTGAAATTCCTGGAACTTTTCAAATGTCTTAGATTTGTGCTTCATCAAGTAGATATACCCATACCTACTCAAATCATCGGTGAGAGTGAGAACATAACGGTAGCCACCGCGAGCTTCAACGTTCATTGGACCACACACATCAGTATGTATTATTTCCAATAAGTCGGTCGCTCTCTCCATTACTCCTGAGAATGGAGTCTTAGTCATCTTGCCCATGAGGCACAGTTCGCATGTGTGAAATGATTCGAAGTCAAGAGACTCTAATAGTCCATCAGTATGGAGCTTCTTCATGCGCTTAACACCGATATGACCAAGACGGCAGTGCCACAAGTATGTGGGACTATCATTATCAACTTTACATCTTTTGGTACTCACACTATGAATATGTGTAACATCACGATCGAGATTCATCCAGAATAAACCATTTACGAGCGGAGCATGACCATAAAACATATCACTCATATAAATAGAACAACCATTATTATCTTACTTAAATGAGTAGCCGCCTCGCATTAAGCAAGACCTTGATACAATATTCATGCTCAAAGCTGGTACTAAATAACAATTATTAAGGTTTAAAACTAATCCCGACGGTATATGTAGAGGCAGCGTGCCAACGGCTATCACATCTACCTTGGAGCCATTCCCGATGCGCATCGTCACCTCGTCCTTGGCCAGTCTCCGCTTATTCCGGAGTTCCTGCTTTGAGTTGCAAATGTGCGCAAGAGCACCGGTATCAAATACCCAGGAGCTACTACGAGTGCTGGTAAGGTACACATCAATAACATGTATATCATATATACCTTTAATGTTGCCGGCCTTCTTGTCCGCTAAGTACTTGGGGCAGTTCCGCTTCCAGTGACCTTTTCCCTTGCAATAGAAGCACTCAGTCTCAGGCTTGGGTCCATTCTTTTTCTTCTTCCCGGTATCTGGCTTACCGTGCGCGGCAACGGCTTTGCCGTCTTTCTTGAAGTTCTTCTTACCCTTGCCCTTCTTGAAACTGGTGGTCTTGTTGACCATCAACACTTGATGCTCTTTCTTGATTTCTACTTCTGCAGACTTGAGCATCGAGTACAACTCGGGAATAGTCTTCTCCATCCCTTGCATGTTGTAGTTTAGCACAAAACCTTTGTAGCTTGGTGGGAGAGACTGGAGGATTCTGTTAATTATAGCATCATCCGGAAGTATGACTCCTAGTGAAGTCAGACGACCGTGTAACCCAGACATTTTGAGTATGTGCTCACTGACAGAACTATTTTCCTCCATCTTACAGCTAAAGAACTAGTCAGAGACTTCATATCTCTCGACACAGGCATGAGCTTGAAAAACTAGTTTCAGCGCTTGGAACATCTCATATGCACCATGTTGCTCAAAACGCCTTTGGAGCCCCGTTTCCAAACTGTATATCATGCCACACCTAACCAGAGAGTTGTCATCACTACGTGTTTGCCACACGTTCAGAATGTCCTGGGCTGCTGCGGGAGCAGGAGGGTCACCTAGCGGCGCATCAAGGACATAAGCCTTTTTAGCTTCTTCAAGGATGAGCTTGAAGTTGCGGACCCAGTCCGCATAGTTGCTACCATCATCTTTCAGCTTGTTTTTCTCTAGGAATGCGTTGAAATTGAGGTTGACATTGGCCATCTACAATATTTATAAAGACAACTTTTAGACTAAGTTCATGACAATTAAGTTCATTTAATAAAATTAAGTATGAACTCCCACTTAAATCGACATCCCTCTAGTCATCTAAGTGACACATGATCCATGTTGACTAACCCGTGTCCGATCATCACGTGAGACGGACTAGTCGTCATGGTGAGAGACTTCATGTCGCTCGTATTCAATCATACGACTCATGTTCGACCTTTTGGTCTCTTGTATTCGAGGTCATGTCTGTACATGCTAAGCTCGTCGAGTCAACCTAAGGGTTTCGCGTGTATAAATCTGGCTTACACCCGTTGTATTCGAACGTTAGAATCTATCACACCCGATCATCCTGTGGTGCTTCGAGACAACGATCCTTCGCAACGGTGCACACTTAGGGGAATACGTTCCCAAAACTTGAAAGAGGGATCATCTTATTATGCTACTGTCGTTCTAAGCAATAATATGAAAAACATGAGAAACATCACATGCAATCATATAGTGACATGATATGTCCATTATCATCTTTGCTCTTTCGATCTCCATCTTTATGCATCGCATGATCATCATTGTCACCAGCGTGACACCATGATCTCCATCATCACGATCTCCATCATCGTGTCTCCGTGAAGTCGTCACGCCAACTACTACTACCACTACTACTATAGCTAACCGTTAGTAATGTAGTAAAAGTAGTAAACACATGGCGATGCATCTCATACAATAAATTAAGACAACTCCTATGGCTCCTGCCGGTTGTCATACTCATCGACATGCAAGTCGTGAATCCTGTTACAATAACATGAACATCTCACACATCACACCTGCAACATCACAACTTTGGCCATATCACATCACATGTCAAACCCTGCGAAAACATGTTAGACGTCCTCTAATTGTTGTTGCAAGTTTTACGTGGCTGATTTGGGTTTCTAGCAAGAATGCCTTCTTACCTACGTCACAGCCACAAGGATGATATGCCAAAGCTATTTACCCTTCATAAGGACCCTTTTCAACAAATCCAATCCGACTAGAGTGGGAGAGATAGACACCCGCTAGCCACCTTTATGCACGGTGTGCATGTCTGTCGGTGGAACCAGTCTCACGTAAGCGTACATGTAAGGTCAGTCCGGGTCGCTTCATCCGACAATACCGCCGGAAAAGAATAAGACTAGTAGCGGCAAGCAATTGACAAATCATCGCCCACAACCTTTTGTGTTCTACTCATGCATAGAATCTACGCATAGAAAACCTGGCTCGGATGCCACTGTTGGATAACGTAGCATAAATTCAAAATTTTCCTACGCCATATTCAGATCTTCCTATGGAGAGACCAGCAACGAGAGAGGGGTGAGTGCATCTTGCTGCTGGCTACGCCAATAGGGATTTCCTTGGAAAATATGCAAAGGATTCCCTCGCGGCCTTGGAGCCTTGCGTTGGTGTGCCCTTGAAGAGGAAAGGGTGATGTAGCACAACGGCGGTAAGTATTTCCCTCAGTTTAAGAACCAAGGTATCAATCCAGTAGGAGGATCGCGTCAAGTCACAAGTACCTGCAAAAACACAAAGAGCTTGCACCCAACGCTATGAAGGGGTTGTCAATCCCTTATAGATTGTTTGCAAAGTGAGAACTGAAAGCAAAAAGTAAACAAAGCAATGTAAAAGTAAAAGCTGAGATGATAATTGTGAGTAGACCTGGGGGCCGTAGTGTTCACTAGTGGCTTCTCTCATGAAAGCAAGTAGACCGTGGGTGAACGAATTACTGTCGAGCAATTGATAAAACAACGCAAAGTCATGACGTTATCTATGGCAATGATCATACATATAGGCATCAGGTCCAAAACAAGTAGACCGATACTTTCTGCATCTACTACTATTACTCGACACGTCGACCGCTATCCAGCATGCATCTAGTGTATTGAGTTCATAAGAACAGAGTAACGCCTTAAGCAAGATGACATGATGTAGATGGACAATCTCAAATCTATGATGAAAGCCCATCTTGTTACCCTTGATGGCAACAACATGATGCGTGCCTTGCTGCCCCTTCTGTCACTGGGAAAGGTCACCGCAAGGTATGAACCCAAAACCAAGCACTTCTCCCATTGCAAGAATCATAGATCTAGTTGGCCAAACAAAACCCAAGACTCGGAGAGACTTACAAGGATACCAAATCATGCATATAATAAATCAGCAAAGACTCAAATATAATTCATAGATAATCTGATTACAAATCCACAATTCGTCGAATCTCGACAAACACACCGCCAAAGATGATTACATTGGATAGATCTCCATGAAGATCATGGAGAACTTTGTATTGAAGATCCAAGAGAGAGAAGAAGCCATCTAGCTACTAACTATGGACCCGTAGGTCTGAAGTAGAGTACTCACGAGTCATTGGAGAGGCAATGATGTTGATGTAGAAGCCCTCCAGCTCCAAAGTCCCCTCCGACAGGGCACCGGGAAGGATCTCCAGGTGAGATCTCGCGAAAACAGAAGTTTGCGGCGGCGGAAAAGTGGTTTCGTGGACGCCCTTATTTTTTCTGGGATTTTAGGGAATATATAGGCGAAAGAGCTAGGGCAGGGGAGCTCTAGGGGGGCAACAAGCCTGGTAGCCGCGGGCCCCGTGGCCACGGTTACAGGGCTTGTGGGCTCCCTGTTGGCCTCCTCGCTTGGCCCTCAAGTCCCCCGATATTCTTTTGTTCTGGAAAAATTCATTTCGGGGATTTTATTCCGTTTGGACTCCGTTCCAAAATCAGATCTGAAAAGAGTCAAAAACACACAAAACACAGGAACTCGCACTTGGCACTGAATTAATAAGTTAGTCCCAAAAAAGATATAAAAGGTATATAAAACATCCAAAGTTGACAAGAAAACAACATGAAACCATAAAAAATTATAGATACGTTTGAGACGTATCAAGCATCCCCAAGCTTAACTCCTGCTCGTCCTCGAGTAGGGAAGTGATAAAGAATGAGTTTTTGATGCTTTCATGCTACCTAGCATAGATGTCCTTTGTAACTCCTCTTATGTGACATGAATGTTCAGATCCGTTAGATTCAAAACAATAGTTTGCTATTGACGTGGAGACAATAATACTTCAAGCAAACTAGCAAGGTAATCATGAACTTTCAAAATAACAAGGCCAAAAGAAAGTTATCCCTACAAAATCATATAGTATGGCTATGCTCTATCATCCTTGCACAACGAATTTAAATCATGCACAACCTCGGTATTGGCCAAGTAATTGTTTTCACACCTTTACTTTCTCAAACTTTTTCAACTCTAACGCAATACATGAGCGTGAGACATGGTTTTAGCACTATAAGTGGAATGGAGTGTGGTGGAGGTTGCAAGGCAAACAAGGAGAACATGGTCACATTGACTAGGCATATCAATGAGCTATGGAGATGTTCATCAATAGATATCAATGTGCACGAGTAGGGATTGCCATACAAATGATGCACTAGAGCTAAGAGTATGTGAAAGCTCTTAAAGAAAACTACTGGGTGTGAATCCAACTTGCTTGCTCACGAAGACCTAAAGCAATTTTGAGGAAGCCCATCATTGGAACATACAAGCCAAGTTATATAATGAAAATTTCCCACTAGCTATATGGTGGTGACAAAACGAGAGACTCTCAATCATGAAGATCATGGTGCTTTATAAGCACAAGTGTGGAAAGATAGTAGCATTGTCCCTTCTCTCTTTTTCTCTCATTTTTTGGTGGGATCTTTGGCCTCTTTTTTATTATTATTATTTTTTATTTTATTTTTGTGGGCATCTTTGGCCACTTTTTGTAAATGGGCTTCGCTGGCCTCTTTTATTTCCTCACATGGGACAATGCTACATCAATGATGATCATCACACTTACAACTCAAAACTTGGAACAATGATGACTCTATATGGAATGCCTTCGGTAGGGTACCGTGACAATGATCTAGCATGGCATAGACATCAATGGAAACATCATGCTAGCTATATTATGATCATGCAATGGCAATGTAGAAGCTATGGCACATGTCATGGTAGTAGTTGCATGGCAATATATCTCGGAATGGCTTTGAAAAAGGCATAGTAGGTAGGTATGGTGGCTGTTTTGTGGGAGGCTAATGGTGGGTTTTATGCACCGGCGAGAGTTGCACGACACGAAAGAAGATAGTGATGGTGGAAGGTGAAAGTGCATCTAAACCATGCACTCAACATTAGTCATGAAGAACTCATATACTTGTTGCAAAATTTTTAGTAGTAGTCGAAACAAAGCATTCAACGCATACTCCTAGGGGAAGGGTTGGTAGGTATAAACCATCGCGCGATCCCGACCGCTACACAAAGGATGACAATCAATAAACTAATCATACTCAGACTTCATCACATAGCGGTTCACCATACGTGTATGATATTGGAATAACTAACTTCAACACAAGTATTTCTATATCCACAACACCTTACTATTATAACTTCAATATTACCACAACCAGAACTCAAAACTAATTGAGATGAATCAAACTTCTCTAACTACCCAATGCACATAAAGGTGGAAGTTTTCCTATCCCTTTGGATAACTACCCATTTTGAGATTACTTTCATTGCATAGATCAACTACCACGCCATGCACTTCCGTGATCCAAAAGATAGAAGTGAAGCACATAGAGCAAAAATCAACTAGCTCAAAAGATATAAGTGAAACACATGTGAGCTGAATTGTCTAACCAAAGGATATAAGTGAAGCTCGACAAAATCACGGTGAGTGCATGTCTCTCTCTCTAGGTGTGCAATAAGGAAGATTGTGACACAACAAAAATAAAGGACTCCTACGATACAAGACGCTGCAAGCAAAACACATAACATGTGGTAAATAAAAATATAGCCCCAAGTAACGTTACCGATGGGTTGATGACGAAAGAGGGGATGCCTTCCCGGGGCATCCCCAAGCTTAGGCTTTTTAGACATCCTTGAATCAACTTGGGGTGCCTTGGGCATCCCCAAGCTTGAGCTCTTGCCACTCTTTATCTCTTTGTCCAAAAGAACTTCACCCAAAACTTGAAAACTTCACAACACGAAACTTGAACAGAAACTCGTGATATCATTAGTATAAGAAAGAAAATCACCACTTCCTTAGATACTGTAGAAAACTTAAATTCTATTTATGTTGATGTTGGGTTACTGTATTTTCAATCTTCCATGGCTAATACCCCCCGATACTATCCATAGTTTCATCAAAATAACCAACCAACTCAACAAAAACAGAATCTGTTAACAGCAGACCAGTCTGTAGCAATCTTTATGCTTCGTATACTTCTGGTACTTCAAAAATTCTGAAACATTACGACAGTCTGAAGAATTTGCGTAGAAATCAGCATAAGAAAGAATCAAGTCAAAATCTCTCACAGAAAAAAAATAAAAATTCTTTTCGTGAGAAGAAAGTTTCTGTCTTTTCCAGCATGATCAAACAATCATCCCCAAGACTAATCATAACGGTTTCACTTGGCACAAACGCAAAAGAAACACAAAAAACACAATCATAACAGAATTATGAAAGTGTGGAAAACACTAAACATAAAGAAAAAGGATAGATTTGTTGGGTTGCCTCCTATCAAGTGCTGTTGTTTAACGCCCTTAGCTAGGCATAAGGTGATGGAATCATGTATAGTCATCTCTGGTGCTCGAACCATATGTAGTGTGATCATTTATCATCTTAAGATCTTCATCTTTATTGGATGACACCACTAGCTTTGGGAACAAAAACAGACTTGACGGTCTTTTTGAGAGAGTGAGATTTGGAGTATTTAGCACATCGGCAAAAGCGGAACCCAAGTTGGTTATGACATCTTCTAGTTTGCCAATTCTATAGGAATCATTAACTATAGGTTCCTTCTCCCCTAAATTTTTCAAAACCATTCCCACTTTGGATCCGTACTGAGTAATTTGATTGTGGATCTTTCTACCCAAATCCTCAATAAGTTCAATTGTGGCAATTTTGTTTTCAATGGCGTCAAGCCTTTGCATCACGTGTTCCAAGGTCAAGGTAGTTCCATTAACCATGAGCGGGGGTGAGCCTACCAAATTCATGATAGCTCCATAGGAGTCAACAGTATGGCTCCCCAAAAAATTCCCGCCTATGATGGTATCGAGAATATACCTATCCCAAGGAGAGATTCCAACATAAAAACTGCGAAGAAGAACGGTAGTGGATTGCTTACGAGTAGATCTACTTTGAGCATTGCAAATCCTGTACCAAGCATCCTTTAAATTTTCTTCCTCATTCTACTTGAAATTGAGAACTTCGTTCTCAGGGGTATTGTTTGGAGTGGTGGGTCTAGCCATTGATGGACTATCCCACACACAAACGTGCAGGAAGTAAGCGAGTGAAACGGGCAAAAGAGAACGGCAAAAAGGCAAATGAAAACGGCAAAGGAGAAAGGAAAATGAAAACGGCAAATGTGAAGTGGGGGAGAGGAAAACGAGAGGCAACTGGCAAAAAAGTTAAATGCAAGAGATGAGTTTGTGACACTTACTTGTATAGATCTTGACTAGATCTCTCCCCGGCAACGGCGCCAGAAATTGGCACGTTGACGAGAGACTATTCTTGACTTGATCCTCCCCGGTAACAGCGCCAGAAATCCTTCTGCTGCTAGCTACGCCTATAGGGATTTCCTCGGCAAATATGCAAAGGATTCCCCCACGGCCTTGGAGCCTTGCGTTGGTGTTCCCTTGAAGAGGAAAGGGTGATGTAGCATAGCGGCGGTAACTATTTCCCTAAGTTTGAGAACCAAGTTATCAATCCAGTAGGAGGATCACGTCAAGTCACAAGTACCTGCACAAACACAAAGAGCTTGCACCCAATGCTCTGAAGGGGTTGTCAATCCCTTATAGATTGTTTGAAAAGTGAGAACTGAAAGCAAAAAGTAAACAAAGCAAAGTAAAAGTAAAAGCTGAGATGATAATTGTGAGTAGACCCGGGGGCCGTAGTGTTCACTAGTGGCTTCTCTCGTGAAATCAAGTAGACGGTGGGTGAATGAATTACTGTCGAGCAATTGATAAAACCGTGCAAATCCATGATGTTATCTATGGCAATGACCATACATATAGGCATCACGTCCAAAACAAGTAGACCGATACTTTCTGCATCTACTGCTATTACTCCACACGTTGACCGCTATCCAGCATGCATTTAGATGCATGCTGGATAGCGGTCGACGTGTGGAGTAATAGCAGTAGATGCAGAAAGTATCAGTCTACTTGTTTTGCACGTGATGCCTATAGATATAATCATTGCCTTAGTTCTCATATCTACGACTTTGCGGAATAGCATCACGACTTTGCGCGGTTCTATCAATTGCTCGACAGTAATTCGTTCACCCACCGTCTACTTGCTTTCATGAGAGAAGCCACTAGTGAACACTACGGCCCCCGCGTCTATTCACAACTATCGTTTCCACTTTAACTTTTACTTTGCTTGTTTACTTTGTTGCTTTCAGTTCTCACTTTGCAAACAATCTATAAGGGATTGACAACCCCTTCTTAGCGTTGGGTTCAAGCTCTTTGTGTTTGTGCAGGTACTTGTGACTTGACGAGATCTTCCATTGGTTCGATACCTTGGTTCTCAAAACTGTGGGAAATAATTACCGCCGCTGTGCTACATCACCCTTTCCTCTTCAAGGGAACACCAACGCAAGGCTCCAAGGTCGCGGGGAAATCCTTTGCATATTTGCCAAGGAAGTCCCTAAAGGCGTAGCCGTAGCAGCAGTATTCCTGGCGCCGTACTAGGGAAGGTATGTTGTCGTAGTAGCATGCACCAACCCACTTTGGGCTGGTTGCCCTCCGCCTTTTGGCCCATGCTACCTCTTGGGGATGGTGGCCCCTCCCGGTGGATCACCGGGACCATTTCCGGTGGTCCCGGTTGTCCCGGTACGCTACCGGTGACGCCCGACATATTTCCGGTGTCCAAACCCATCCATCCCATATATCAATCTTTACCTTCGGACCATTCCGGAGCTCCTCGTGATGTCTGGGATCTCATCCAGGACTCCAAACATCCTTCCGTAACCTTGTATAACAATTCTCTATAACCCTAGCGTCATCGAACCTTAACTGTGTAGACCCTACGGGTTCGGGAGGCATGCACACATGACCGAGACATTCTCCGGCCAATAACTATCAGCGGGATCTGGATACCCATGGTGGCTCCCACATGTTCCATGATGATCTCATCGGATGAACCACGATGTCAAGGATTCAATCAATCCCGTATGCAATTCCCTTTGTCTGTGGGTATAGAACTTGCCCGAGATTCGATCGTCGGTATGCCTATACCTTGTTCAATCTCGTTACCGCTAAGTCTCTTTACTCGTTTCGTAGCACGTCATCCTGTGACTAACTCCTTAGTCACATTGAGGTCATGATGATGTTCTACCGAGTGGGCCTAGAGATACCTCTCCGTTACACGGAGTGACAAATCCCGATCTCGATTCATACCAACCCAACAGACACTTTCAGAGGTACCCGTAGTGCACCTTTATAGTCACCCAATGATGTTGTGACGTTTGATACACCCAAAGCACTCCTACGGTATCCGGGACTTGCATAATCTCACGGTCGAAGGAAAAGACACTTGACATTAGAAAAGCGTCGGCATACGAACAATACGATCTAGTGCTATGCTTAGGATTGGGTCTTGTCCATCACATCATTCTCCCAATGATATGATCCTATTATCAATGACATCTAATGCCCATGATCAGGAAACCATGATCATCTATTGATCAACGAGCTAGCCAACTAGAGGCTTGCTAGGGACACATTGTGATCTATTTATTCACACATGTATAATTGTTTCGTGTTAATACAATTATAGCATGAACAATAGACGATTATCATGAACAAGGAAATATGATAATAACCATTTTATTATTGCCTCTAGGGCATATTTCCAACATTAGGCAACTAGAGGCTCACTAGGGACACATTATGATATATATATTCACACATGTATTACGGTTTCCGGTTAATACACTTACAGCATGAATAATAGAAAATTATCATGAACTAGAAATCTAATAATAACCACTTTATTATTGCCTCTAGGGCATATTTCCAATAGTCTCCCACTTGCACTAGAGTAAATAATCTAGTTCACATCACTATGTGATTGCTATGAATCCAACACCCATACATATATGGGGTTCGGTCATTTCTTGCTTGTGAGAGAGGTTTATTAGTCAACGGGTTTGAACCTTTCAGATCCGTGTGTGCTTAACAAATCTCTATGTCTTCCTATAGATACTGCTGCCATGCACCATTTGGAACTATTCCAAGCGACTGTTCCACTATACAAATCCGGTTTACAACTCAGAGTTATCCGAATTAGTGTTAAAGCTTGCATCAACGTAACCCTTTATGACGAACTCTTTAATCACCTCCATAATCGAGAAATATTCCTTAGTCTGCTAGTTACTAAGGATAACTTTGACCCCTGTCCAGTGATCCATTCCTGTATCACTCTTGTACCCCTTGACTGACTCATGGTAAGGCACACTTCAGATGGGGTACACAACATAGCATACTATAGAGCCTATGGCTAATGCATAGGGGACGACCTTCGTCCTTTCTCTTTCTTCTGCCGTGGTCGGGTTTTTTAGTCTTACTCAATATTTACACCTTACAACACAGCCAAGAACCCATTCTTTGCCGATCTATTTTGAACTCCTCCAAAAAACTTGTCAAGGCATGTATTTCATTGGAAGTTCTATTAAGCACTTTGATCTATCTCCTTAGATCTTGATGCTCAACGTTCAAGTAGCTTAATCCAGGTTTTCCTTTGAAAAACTCCTTTTAAATAACCCTTTATGCTTTCCAGAAATTCTACATTATTTCCGATCAACAATATGTCAAACACATATACTCATCAGAAATGCTATAGTGATCCCACTCACTTCTTTGGAAATACAAGTTTCTCATAAATTTTGTATAAAACCAAAATCTTTGATCATCTCATCAAAGTGTATATTCCAACTCCGAGATGCTTGCTCCAGTCCATAGAACGATCACTGGAGCTTTGCATACTTGTTAGCATCCTTTAGGATCGACAAAATCTTCTGGTCATATCACATACAACCTTTCCTCAAGGTAACCATCGAGGAAACAATATTTTTGACATCCTATCCGCAAGATTTCATAAATGATGCAGCAACTGCTAACATAATTCCAACAGACTTTCAATATCGCTACGAATGAGAAAGTCTCATCGTAGTCAACTCTTTGAACTGAGTCGGAAACACCTTTGCGACAAGTCGAGCTTTCTTAATGGTGACTTTTCACCATCATCGTATGTCTTCCATTTAAACATCCATTCATAGTTAATAGTCTTATGACCATCAAGTGGTTCTTCCAAAGTCTATACTTTGTTTTCATACATGGACCCTCTCTCGGATTTCATGGCCTCCAGCCATTTGTCGGAACCCGGGCCCACCATCGCTTCTCCACAGCTCGTAGGTTCATTGTCGTCTAACAACGTGATCTCCAAGACAGGGTTACTGTACCACTCTGGAGTAGTACGCGTCCTTGTCGACCTACGAGGTTCGGTAGTGACTTGATTCGAGACTTCATGATCACTATCATTAGCTTCCACTTCAATTGGTGTAGGCGCCACATGAACAACTTCCTATGCCCTGCTACACACACTGGTTGAAGTAATGGTTCAGATAACCTCATCAAGTTTTCACCATCCTCCCACTCAATTCTTTCAAGAGAAACTTTTTCTCGAGAAAGGACCCGTGTCTTGAAACAAACGCTTTTGCTTTCGGATCTGAGATAGGAGGCATACCCATATATTTTGGGTGTCCTATGAAGATGCGTTTATCCGCTTTGGGTTCGATCTTATCAAGCTAAAACTCTTTCACATAAGCATCGCAGTCCCAAACCTTTTAAGAAACGACACCTTAGGTTTCTCTAAACCATAGTTCATACGGTTTCATCTCAACGGAATTAGGTGGTGCCCTATTTAAAGTGAATGTGGTCATCTCTAATGCTTAACCCATAAACTATAGTGGTAATTTGATAAGAAATATGATAGTATGCACTATATCTAATAGGGAACAACTATGACATACAGACACAACATGAGACTATGATGTTCCAGGTGGCATGAGTTGTGAAATAATTTTCACGTGAAACAATTTTCACATTGTCTTAAATGTTTACCAAACTCGTGACTCAGATATATATGTTTACCTCTACGATCACATCGTAGTCATATTATCTTCTTGTCACGATGATCTTCAACTTCACTCTTAAATTACTTGAACCTTTAAATAATTTAGATTTGTGTTTCATCAAGTAAATACACTAGTATCTACTAAAATCATTTGTGAAGTAAGAACATAATGATATCCACTACGTACCTCAACACTCAATGGACTACACACATCAAAATGTATTACTTCCAACAAGTTACTTTCTTGTTCCATCTCACACGAAAACGATGTCTTCGGTCATATTGCCCATGTGGTATGATTTGCATGTCTCAAGTGATTCAAAAATCAAGTGAGTCCAAACAGTCCATCCACATGGAGTTTCTTCATGTGTTTATATCAATAGGCATGGTTGCATGTCTCAAACGTTTCAAAAATGAGTGAGTACAAAGATCCATCAACATGGAGCTTCTTCATGCATTTATACCAATATGACTGAAGTAGCAGTACCACAAGTAAGTGGTACTATCATTACTACTTTGTATCTTTTGGCTACAACATTATGAACATGTGTATCACTACGATCGAGATTCAATAATCCGTTCATTTTAGGTGCAAGACCATTGAATGTATTATTCAAGTAAACATAATAACCATTATTCTTGTAAATGAATAACCGTATTGCAATAAACATAATCCAATCATGTCTATGCTCAACACAAACACCAAATACCAAATATTTAGGTTTAACACTAATCCCGATGGTAGAGGGAGTGTGCGATGTTTGATCACATCAACCTTGGAAACACTTCCAACACACATCGTCGCCTCGCTTTTAGCTAGTCTCCATTTATTCCGTAGCTTTTATTTGGAGTTACTAACACTTAGCAACTGAATTGGTATCCAATACCCTGGCGCTACTAGGAGTACTACTAAAGTACACATCAATATCATGTATATATAATATACTTTTGTCGATTTTGACAGCCTTCTCATCTACCAAGTATCTAGGGTAGTTCAGTGATTATTCCCCTTATTACAGGAGCACTTAGTCTCGGGTTTGGGTTCAACCTTGGGTCTCTTCACTAGAGCAGCAACTGATTTGCCGTTTCATCAAGTATCCCTTCTTGCCCTTTGCCCTTCTTTGAAACTAGCGGTTTTACTAACCATCAACAATTGATGCTCCCTTTTTATATGTACTTTCATGGTGTCAAACATCGCGAATAGCTCAAGGATCATCATATATATCCCTGATATATTTATAGTTCATCACGAAGCTCTAGCAACTTGGTGGCAGTGACTCTGGAGAACTATCATTGTCTCATCTGGAAGATCAACTCCCACTTGATTCAAGCGATTTTAGTACCCAGACAATCTGAGCACATGCTCAATGATTCAGTTTTTTCTCCTTACTTTGTGAACAAAAAATCTTGTCGGAGGTCTCATACCTCTCAACAAGGGCACGAGCATGAAATCCCAATTTCATCTCTTGGAATATCTCGTATGTCCCGCGACGTTCGAAGCGTCTTTAGCGCCTCAATTCTAAGTCGTTTCAGCAATTTGCACTGAACTATCATGTAGTTATAAAAACGTGTATGTGGGATGTTCGCAACATCCACAGATCACGCTTGGGGTTCAACACACCGAGTGGTGTATTAAGGGCATAAGCCTTCTGCTTAGCAATGAGGCCAATCCTCAGTTAACGGACCTATTCCGCACAATTGCTACTTCTATCTTTCAACTAAGTTTTCGCTAGGAAGATATCAAAAAACCGCAGAGCTATAGCGCAAGTTATAACATAATTCGCAAAGACCTTTTGACCATGTTCATGATAATTAAATTCCTCTAATCAAATTATTTAATGAACTCCCACTCAGATCGACATCCCTCTAGTCTTTCATGTGATACATGATCCACGTTGACTAGCCCATGTCCGATCATCACGTGAGAAGGACTAGTCATCAATGGTGAGCATCTCCATGCCGATCGTATCAACCATACGACTCATGCTCGACCTTTTGGTCTCCTGTATTCGAGGCCATGTCTGTACATGCGAGTCTCCTCGAGTCAACCTAAGTGTTTTGCGTGTGTAAACTCGCTTACACCCGTTGTATGCAAACCTTAGAATCTATCACACCCGATCATCACATGGTGCTTCGAGACAACGATGCTTCGCAACGGTGCACACTTAGGGGAATACATATCTCAAAATTTTAATGAGGGATCATCTTATCTTTGCTTCCGTCGTTCTAAGCAATAAGATGAAAAAACATGATAAACATCACATGCAATCATATAGTGACATGATATGGCCAATATCATCTTGCTCCTTTGATCTCCATCTTCAGGCCACCATGATCATCATTGTCACCGGCATGACACCATGATCTCCATCATCATGATCTCCATCATTGTGTCTCCGTGAAGTCGTCACACCAACTATTACTTCTACTACTATAGCTAACCATTAGTGATAAAGTAAAATAATCAACATGGCGTTGCATCTCATACAATAAATTAAGACAACTCCTATGGCTCTTGCTGGTTGTCTTACTCATTGACATGCAAGTCGTGAATCCTATTACAAGAACGTGATCAATCTCATACATCACATATGTAACATCACATCCTTTTGGCCATATCACATCACATATCATACCGTGCAAAAACAAGTTAGACGTCCTCTAATTGTTGTTGCAAGTTTTACGTGGCTGGTTAGGGTTTCTATCAAGAACGCTTCTTACCTATGTGACAACCACAACGTTGATATGCCAATGCTATTTACCATGTTGGGGATCATAGTAATTTGAAAATTTGCTACGCCATACAAGGATCTATCTATGGAGAAACCAACAACAAGATAGGTTGTAGAGCATCTTCATACCTTTGAAGATCGCTAAGAGGAAGCGTTACTATGAACATAGTTGATGGAGTCGTACTCGCAGCGATTCTTATCGCAGTGGATTCCGATCTATGTGCCGAACAATGACACCTCCACATGTTGTAAATATACCCTAGAGGCAATGATAAAATAGGTATTATTATATTTCCTCTTTCAAGATAATCATTTTTTATCCATGCTATAATTGTATTGAATGAAAGCATAGATACATGTGTGGATATATAGACAAAACAATGTCCCTAGTAAGCCTCTAGTTGACTAGCGAGTTGATCAAGGATGGTTAAGGTTTTCTGACCATATGCAAGTGTTGTCACTTGATGACTGGATCACATCATTAGGAGAATGATGTGATGGACAAGACCCAAATTATAAACGTAGCATGTGATCCTGTCATTTTGTTACTATTGTTTTCTGCGTGTCAAGTATTCATTCCTATGACCATGAGATCATGTAACTCACTGACATCGGAGGAATGCCTTGTGTGTATCAAACATCACAACGTTACCGGGTGACTGTAAAGGTGCTCTACAGGTATCTCCGAAGGTGTCCCTTGAGTTAGCATGGATCAAGACTGGGATTTGTCACTCCGTGTGACGGAGAGGTATCTCGGGGCCCACTCGGTAATACAACATCACATATAAGCCTTGCAAGCAATGTGACTCAAGTGTTAGTCAAGAGATCTTGTATTACGGAACGAGTAAAGAGACTTGCCGGTAACGAGATTGAAATAGGTATAGGGATACCGACGATCAAATCTCGGGCAAGTAACATACCGAAGGACAAAGGCAATGGTATACGGGATTATATGAATCCTTGGCATAGAGGTTCAACCGATAAGAAGTTCGTAGAATATGTAGGATCCAATATGGACATCCAGGTCCCGCTGTTGGATATTGACCGAGGAGTGTCTCAGGTCATATCTGCGTAGTTCTCGAACATGCAGGGTCTGCACACTTAAGTTTCGGTGACGTTTCCGTATAGTTGAGTTATAGGTGTTGGTGAATGAAGGTTGTTTGGAGTCCCGGATGAGATCATGGATCTCACGAGGGTTTCCGGAATGGTCCGAAAACGAAGATCGATATATAGGATTGTTTCATTTGGTCTCCGGGAACATTTGGGGCATTACCGGCAGTGTACCGGGAGTGACGATTAGGTTCCGAGTTTTTAACGGGAGGGGCCGACCAACCCGGGAGTGAGCCTAATAGCCCAAGGGTGGCGCACCAGACCTTAGTGGGCTGGTGAGGCAGGCCCAAGTGGGTTATGTCGGCTAGGAGGAAAAAGCCAAAGGAAAAAAAGGAGGTGGGAAGGAAGGAGGGGACTCCTCCTTCCCAAACCGAATAGGAGTTGGAGTCTCGTCCTCCTCTCTCGGCAGGTGCCCTAGGGGACCCATTGAGCCCCAAGGCTAGCCCCTCCCCTCCTCCTACATATACTAGAGGTTTTAGGGTTTTTCAGACACAAATTTGCCACGTGCAACCCTAAACCTCTACTTCGTAGTTCTTCCTCTAGATCGGTTTTCGGCGGAGCTCGGGCGGAGCCCTGCAGGAATAGATCATCACCATCACCGGCACGCCGTCATGCTGTTGGAGAACTCATCTACTTCCCCGTCTCCCTTGCTGGATCAAGAAGGCGGAGATCGTCATCGAGCTGTACGTCTGCTGAACGTGGAGGTGTCGTCCGTTCGGCATTAGATCGGAATGGATCGTGGGACGACGGTGATTTGAATCACGAAGTTTCTCCGCTACATCAACCACGTTTCTAAATGCTTCCTCTTAGAAATCTACAAGGGTATGTAGATCCAATCTCCATCTCGTAGATGAACATCAGCATGATAGGTCTTCATGTGCGTAGGAATTTTTTTGTTTCCCATGCAACTTTCCCCAACAGTGGCATCAAGAGCTAGGTTCATGCGTAGATGTAATCTCGAGTAGAACACAAAACTTTTTGTGGGTGTTGATGTTCGATTTGCTTCTCAACTTAGTCTTTTCTCGATTCGGCGGTATTGTTGAATTGAAGCAGCTCGGACCAATATTACTCGTACGCTTACGAGAGACCGGTTTCATCGACTAACATACAACTCGTTGCATAAAGATGATTGGCGCGTGCCTGTTTCTTCAACTTTAGTTGAATTGGATTTGACAGAGGCGGTCCTTGGGGAGAGGTTAAATAGCAATTTTCACATCTCCGTTGTGGTTTTGCGTAAGTAAGATGCGATCATACTAAATACCCATAGGAGACACGTAAAACATGCAACAACAAATTAGAGGACGTCTAACATGTTTTTGCAGGGTATGATTGTGATGTGATATGGCCACAGACATGATGTGATATATTGGATGTATGAGATGATCATGTTGTAATAGTTATATATCGACTTGCACGTCGATGCTACGACAACTGGCAGGAGCCATAGGGTTGTCTTTAAACTGACGTTTGTGTTTGCAGATGCGTTTACTATATTGCTAGGTTGTAGCTTTAGTAGTAATAGCATAGATAGCACGACAACCTCGATGGCGGAACGATGATGGAGATCATGGTGTGGTGCCGGTAACGATGAAGATCATGTCAGTGCTTCGGTGATGGAGATCAAGAAGCACAACATCATGGCCATATCATGTCACTTATGAATTGCGTGTGATGTTAATCCTTTTATGCACCTTATCTTGCTTAGAACGACGATATCATTATAAGGTGATCCATCACTAAATTTCAAGATAAAATTGTGTTCTCCCCGACTATGCACCGTTGCGACAGTTCATCGTTTCGAGACACCATGTGATGATCGGGTGTGATAGACTCAACGTTCACATACAACGGGTGCAAAACAGTTGCACATGCGGAACACTCGGGTTATACTTGACGAGCCTAGCATGTGTAGACATGGCCTTGGAACGCAAGAGATCAAAAGGTCGAGAACGAATCGTAAAGTTGATATGATTAGCATAGAGATGTTTACCACTGAAACTACACTCAACTCACGTGATGATCGGACTTGAGTTAGTGAATTTGGATCATCCCACACTCAAGTAACTAGAGGGATGTCTATTTGAGTGGGAGTTTATTAGTAATTTGATTAGTTAAACTCTAATTGTCTTGAACATAGTGTAAGTCCACTTTGCAATATTTTATGTTGAAGATAAATGGCTCACGCAGTAGCAATCCTGAATTTCAATACGTTCCTAGAGAAAGCTAAGATGAAAGATGATGGTAGCAAGTTTGTAGAATGGGCTCGTAATGTTTGGCTCATCCTATAAGCTGGGAAAAATAATTATTTCCTTGATGCTGCGCTAGGAGATGAACCACCCACTACGTCTGATCAAGATGTTTTGAACGCTTGGCAAGCACGTAAGGAGGACTACTCAGTAGTTCAATGTGTAGTCTTGTATGGCTTAGAACTGGGACATCAACGATGCTTTGAACGTCATGGAGCATATGAGATGTTCCAGAAGTTGAAGTTTATCTTTCAGAAGCATGCCTGGATTGAGAGGTATGAGACCTCCGATAAATTCTATGCTTGCAAGATGGAGGAGAATTCTTCTATGAGTGAACATGTGCTCAAAATGTCTGGGTACTTAAACCGTCAAGCTGAGATGGGAGTTGAACTTCCGCAAGAGGCTATCAGTGACAGAATTCTTCTATCACTGCCACCTAGCTATAAGAGCTTTGTGTTGAACTATAACATGCAAGGGATGAACAAGTCACCCGGCGAGTTATTCGCGATGTTGAAAGTCGCAGAGTCAGAATTTCGGAAAGAACATCAAGTGTTGATGGTCAATAAGACCACTGGTTTCAAGAGAAATGGAAAACGCAAGAAGGGTAACTCCAAGAAGAGCGACAAAACTATTGCTACTCCGACGAAGAAACCCAAGGCTGGACGTAAGCCGGAAACAGAGTGCTATTATTGGAAGGGGATGGGTCACTGGAAGCGCAACTGCCCCAAGTACTTGGCTGATAAGAAGGCAGCCAACGCTAAACTAGGTATATTTGATATACATGTTATTGATGTGTACCTAACCAACTCTCGTAGTAGTGCCTGGGTATGTCATACCGGTTCTGTTGCTCATATTTGCAACTCGAAGGAGGAACTACGGAATAAACGAAGGCTGGCGAAGGATGAAGTGATGATGCGCCTTGGAAATGGTTTCAATGTTGATGCAAGCGCCGTCGGCACAGTCTCACTTCAGTTACCATCGGTATTAGTTATGAACTTAAATAATTGTTATTTAGTGCATGCGTTAAGCATGAACATTATATCTGGATCTTCTTTATTGCGAGACGGTTACTCATTTAAGTCACAGAATAATGGTTGTTCTATTTTTATGAGTAATATCTTTTATGGTCATGCACCCAATGTGAGGGGTTTGTTCAAATTGAATCTTGATTGTGATGACACACATATACATAACATTGAGACCAAAAGATGTAGAGTTAACAATGATAGCGCCAGCTTTGTGTTGCATTGCCGCTTAGGTCATATTGGTGTAAAGCGCATGAAGAAACTCTATGCTGATGGGCTTTTGGAGTCACTTTATTTCGAATCACTTGACACGTGCGAACCTTGCCTCATGGGCAAGATGACTAAGATTACGTTCTCCGGAACAATGGAGCGTGCAAGTGACTTGTTGGAAATCATACATACTGATGTATGCGGTCCAATGAGTGTGGAGGCACGCGACGTATATCGTTATTTTCTCACCTTCACTAATGATTTGAGTAGGTATGGATATATCTACTTGATGAAGCACGAAGCTGTTCCACTACATCAAGCGCGTTTCTTAACGCTTCCGCTTAGCGATCTACAAGGGTACGTGGATCCGATCTCCTTCTCGTAGATGAACATCACCATGGTAGGTCTTCGTGTGTGTAGGAATTTTTTTGTTTCCCATGCAACGTTCACCAACACCACGTTCAACACACGTGCAGCCCGACGACGTCTCCAACACCTTGAACCAGCAAGGAGGAAGTAGAGGTTGAGGGAGAGAGCTCCGGCAACACGACGACCTGGTGGCAGTGGAGCTACGTGTTTCTCCGGCACAACTTCGCTAAGCTATGCGGAGGACGAGGGGAGAGAGGGCTAGGGCTGCATTGAGAGAGAGAGTTTTCGTGTCTCAAATCAGCCCCAATACCTTGGGTATTTATAGGAGGTAGGGATAGAGGGTGCACACACCTAGGGTTCCCTCCCTAGGGGTGGCGGCAGCCCTAGATGGTCAGGGAGGGTGATGGCCAGGGTGGGGAGGAGGGTGGCGCCCTAGGTGGGCCTTGGGCCCCTCATGCGCCTAGGGTTTGCCCCCTTCACCTCTCCTTGCGCCTTGGGTTGAGCGGGGAGGGCGCACCAACCCACTTTGGGCTGGTCCCCTTCCACCTTTTGGCCCATGAATCCTCTTGGGGCTGGTGGCCCCTCGCGGTGGACCCCCGGAACCCTTCCGGTGGTCCCGGTACGTTACCGGTGATGCCCAAAACACTTCCTGTGACCAAAATCTTACTTCCTATATATAAATCTTTTCCTCCAGACCATTTCGGATATCCTCGTGACATCCGGGATCCCATCCGGGACTCTGAACAACCTTCGGTAACCACGTACACTATTTACCTATAAACCTGGCGTTGTCGAACCTTAAGTGTGTAGACCCTACGGCTTCGGGAGACATGCACACATGACCAAGACATCTCTCCGGCCAATAACCAACAGCGTGGTCTGGATATACATGTTGGTTCCCACATGTTCCACGATGATCTCATTGGAAGAACCACAATGTCAAGGATTCAATCAATCCCGTATGCAATTCCCTTTGTCGATCGGTATGATACTTTCCCGAGATTCGATCGTTGGTATCCCTATACCTAGTTCAATCTCGTGGCTAACCCCTTAGTCACACTGATCTCAATATGTTGATGGATTACCGAGTGGGCCCAGAGATACCTCTCCGTCACACGGAGTGACAAATCCCAGTCTTGATCCATGCTAACTCAACGGACACCTTCGGAGATACCTGTAGAGCACCTTTATAGTCACCCGGTAACGTTGTGATGTTTGATACACACAAGGCATTCCTCCAATGTCAGTGAGTTACATGATCTCATGGTCTAAGGAAATGATACTTGACATTAAAAAAGCTTTAGCAGACGAACAACACGATCTAGTGCTATGCTTAGGATTGGGTCTTGTCCATCACATCATTCCCCAATGATGTGATCCCATTATCAATGACATCCAACGTCCACGATCAAGAAACCATGATCATCTATTAATCAACAAGCTAGCCAACTAGAGGCTCACTAGGGACACATCGTGATCTATATATTCACACATGTATTATGGTTTCTGGTTAATACAATTATAGCATGAATAATAGACAATCACCATGAACTGGAAATATAATAATAACAACTTTATTATCGCCTCTAGGGCATATTTTCAAAAGTCTACCACTTTCACTAGAGTCAATAATCTAATTACATTGTGATGAATCGAACACCCATAGAGTTCTGGTGTTGATCATCCTTTGCCCGTGGAAGAGGTTTTGTCAACGGGTCTGCGACATTCAGATCCGTCTGTACTATAGAAATATCTATATCTCCATCCTGCATGTATCCACGAATGGAGTTGAAGCGGCGCTTGATGTGCTTGGTTTTCATGAGAAACCTGGGCTCCTTTGCAATAGCAATTTCTCTAGTGTTGTCACAGAACAGAGTCGTCGGTCCCGATGCACTTGGAATCACTCCTAGGTCGGTGATGAACTCCTTTGTCCAGACTCCTTCCTGTGCTGCTTCCGAAGCAGCTATGTACTCCATTTCACATGTAGATGCCGCCACAATGCTTTGCTTGCAACTGCACCAGCTAACTGCCCCATTATTCAAAATGTACACGTATCTGGTTTGTGTCTTGGAGTCATCCGAATCTGTGTCGAAGCTAGCATCGACGTAACCCTTTACGACGATCTCTTATGCACCTCCATAAATGAGAAACATATATTTAGTCCTTTTCAGGTACTTTAGGATATTCTTGACTGCTGTCCAGTGATCCACTCCTGGATCACTCTGGTACCTCCCTACCAAACTCATGGCAAGGTTCACATCAGGTGTGGTACACAACATGGCATACATGATAGAGCCTATGGCTGAAGCTTAGGGGACGATACTCATCTTTTCTCTATCTTCCCTCGTGGTCTGTCGTTGAATCGCACTCAACCTCACACCTTGCAATACAAGAAAAACCCCTTCTTAGCCTTCTCCATATTGAACTTCTTCAATATCTTGTCAAGGTATGTGCTTTGTGAAAGACCAATGAGGCGTCTCGATCTATCTCTATAGATCTTAATGCCTAATATGTAAGCAGCTTTCCCAAGGTCCTTCATTGAAAAACTCTTATTCAAATAGGCCTTGATGCTTTCCAATAGTTCTATATCATTTCCCATCAACAATATGTCAACCAAATATAATATGAGAGATGCTACAGAGCTCCCACTCGCTTTCTTGTAAATACATGCTTCTCCATAAGTCTGTATAAACCCAAACGCTTTGATCACCTCATCAAAGCAAATGTTCGAACTCCGAGATGCTTGCACCAGCCCATAGATGGAGCACTGGAGCTTGCACACCTTGTTAGCACTGCTAGGATCGACAAAACCTTCCGGCTGTATCATATACAATTCTTCTTTAAGAAAGCCGTTCAGGAATGCTGTTTTGACATCCATTTGCTAGATTTCATAATCATAAAATGTGGCAATTGCTAACATGATTCGGACTGACTTCAGCGTCGCTATTGGTCAGAAGGTCTCATAGTAGTCAATCCATTGAACTTGTCGATAACCCTTAGCGACAAGTCGAGCCTTATACATGGTCACATTACCATCCGCGTCAGTCTTCTTCTTGAAGATCCATTTACTTTGTATGGCCCACGGTCATCGGCCAAGTCCACCAAAGTCCATACTTTGTTCTGTGTCACAACCCCAGAATAATTGTTGCAATCATTTGCATCATCACCATGCATGATGTTAATTTCTTCTTAATTTGAAATGGGGATGATCAAACCCTAGCACTAAATAAAATCAAATAGTTCAACAAGAATTATTTTCAATGAACCCAAATGGTTTTAAAAAATGTTCACCCTCTCTAATAAATGTTGGCAACAACATACAGGGCTGATCCACTTTTTATCAACCTTTTTGGAATTTTAAATAAACATGCAAAGTTGCATAAAATGACAAATACCAAATTATAATTATTTTTAGTCTTTCAAAAATGCTGAAACATTTTGAGGAGATTTACAATATTCAAACAACACTCTAGAAAATGTATTGGTATTCGTGGAGCTAGGTTTGAGCCCTGGAAAAATAACAAAACAAATGTGAGAACTATATAAAAAAGGAAAACTCTTACGTGGCGCCACCTTGCAGGCCCGACCATGAGGGCACCCTTGTATTCGACGTCTTGCTAGAAGGCAGAGGAGAAGCTGGGGACGACGCTTTGGCCTCGCGCCATGCCACTTGCCTGCGTGGCCACTCCTCCCCGTCGAGCTGGCGAGTGGATACACTCCAGGGAAGCCATCCCCATCTTCCCCCTCTCTCCTCACTTGTTTTCCCTCTCCTTCTCCTTTGTCGCCATTGACTCCGTAGCGAGCTCACCGTCGGCAATGCCCCTCCGGCCACAGAAGCGCCTCCCTGAGCTGCACATCCTCTCCGCCACGATGTGCCGCACCTTCCAGTCAACGGAATCGAGCCACATGCCCCCACAGCGTCGCCGCCATCGCCGTTTCCTTCTCCAGCCATCGGAGTTCGTCGCAACGATTCGCCGGCTAGAGGACGACCCCGACCTCCCCGTCATCGCAAATGGAACCGCCGTGATCTCACCGTCATTTCCCCTCTCTTTTCCCTCACTCTTTCACGCCGTTGCCGTTGCTCCACCACGGCCGAATCCCGTCGCCGCTTAGGCTGGTCGCTGGCCACCATTCCGATGACCTCACACCCTTCCCTATGCCCCATCGGATTCGCACGAGCTTGGGCTTCGCGTAGATGGCCTCGGCCGTCCGAATGGTCGCCGGATGGCGAAGTCCATCGAGCCCCGCCACATTTATTACTGCCGGCGTTGAGCCGCCGGTGGCTTTGACCCTGCTAGCCAAGATTGGCCCCGAGAGGTCAATGAAAAGCGGGCCCCACCCCTTTTTAGTTTTAGTTTAGACAACCATTAGCACTAATTACTATTGTTAGCCAAATGAGACACTGACATTTGGACCCCACACGCCAGGTTTGACTATAACCAGGTTAGTTGACCTGTTGATGCAATGATGACCTAATGCTGACGCAATAAATGATTTTATGGTTATAAATAAATCCAAAAAATATCCTAAACTTCTAAAAATCATAGAAAATAAAATATAATTCCAAATTAAATAAATAATATATGAAAATTTATCAAAAAATGCAAGGAATCTGTTTATGGCATTTTCGTGGATGTTAGAACAACTTTTGTCCTGTGTTTTGGACAAATCAAATAAATGCAATTTAAATAATCATATATGGAGTTTGAATTTGAATCTTAGGTACAAACTAACTTCATTTAAACCTTATGCTAGATACATTAGCTCAATCATTAGCATTCTACCATGTCATGATCATGCATCATAGTGTTGCATTCCTGTGAAGTAAATATTATTATTTTTGTGTTGCCGGTGATGTTCCCTCTCAGTAGACGATGGTTTCGACGATGTGATCGTTGACATTGATGAAGACTCATTGTTATCTTCAGAACTGCCAGTTAAGCAAAACCCCCTTGAGCATTCCGATAAAATCCCACTCTCTCGCTCCTGCTCTCTTTTATTAAATTAGGAAAAACTCGATTCAACTGTTACATGTTCGCGGTAGTTGAACCCATTCCTCTACATGACCTATTTTTGCCATAGTAAATACTTGAAACCACTTAGCATAAGTAGCAACTGCTTGAGCCTTGATGTGCTACTCATCCATGCTTGCTTACTATGCCAACTATGCTTAGAGTTGCGTCGGGTCTGATCCATCTGGATGATGAATCGGAATGGTTGTGTTCAGGTCCTACAGTGTGAGAGTAAAGGTGTGAATCCGATTTGGTAAAGGTAGGGATGAGAGGCCACGTAGGAGTACATGGTGGGTTGTATCATTGGGACTGTCCTTAAGAACTGAGTTCTGTGTATGTTATCCAAGATTAGATACTACCACGCATTGGGCCCGAAGTCAATGGACCCTCTCGGCTTATTAATCGCCTAGATCTCTGCCCAGGAGTTGCAATTAGTTTCTGGTGTTTGTAAGAAAAGTGTTGGCGGCCGTGTTAAACTCTGCCCGACGGGGTAGGCTTCACTACGGTAGGTACACAATGACACGGTGTACAAGTGGCACCCGGATGGTGAGCTTGGTAACCCTGCGCACATCGTTTGGGGCTGTAGAGGAAACCTCGGCCGGAATTCCTTGCGGGTTCAGTCCAAAATAGGTGATAAACCTGGACTAGGGTCTTTTGTGGTTAACGGTCATGGCCGACACCCACGCTAGTGCATCCGCTTGAAGGTTGCCGAGATGCATGACGTGCATATGGTGCTAAGTGGTGAGAGCGTGTGTGAAGAAGTATACCCCTGCAAGGTGAATCAATCTGTTCGAATAGCCCCGTCCTCGGATATGGACTACTTGGAAACATTACGTGGTACATAGACAAATTGAAATGGATACTCTAAGACATGCAAGATAAGTGTGATTGCTATGGATGGCCTTCTCATAGGGAGACGAGAGTGGATCCATAGTGCTATATTGATTGGTGAATTTGTGGACTCGTGGGCGCTATCCCACCTCAAACAAAGTACTTGTAGTTGTAGTACAGATTAGCCAAGAGTCAAAGCTGGCTTGCTGCAGTCAAACCCCTCAATCCCTTCATTGATACTGATGCATATGTAGATAGTTCTGATGTAAGTCTTGCTGAGTATCTTTGTACTCATAGTTGCTATGTTTATGTTTTTGTAGAGAAGATTTTAGTCTCATTAAAAGTTTCTAGCAATGTGTTCGATGTTGACCGGAATAGCTTGGAAATCCCAAACAGAGGTATGGTTCCTGTGGTAGGGTCGTTGTAGCTTTTGAGGCTCCTCCAGCCACTTTTAGTAGATGTGTGTACCCGGTCATGTTATGCTTCCGCTTGATGTTTGTATGACTTGAGTGTCAGGTCACGAGACCCCTGTTTGTAGTACCATACTATCTTGACTCTTATGAGTCTTTAATAATAGCTTGAGACATAGAGTTATGTTGTGATGCCATGTTGTATCTACACATATCGTGCATATTGTGTGTATGTTATGAAATGCATTATAGTGTGGGATTCGACACCTAGTTGTGTGCCTTTAGTAGTACTCTTTACGGGGAAATGCCTCTTTGTGCTTCCACCGAGCCTTGGTAGCTTGCTACTTCTACGAACACATTGATTGACCGGCATATATCCTTCTTTGCTGTTGTGTCTGTCCCTTCAGGGAAATGTCACGTTGTGTAATGGAGTCCTTGTAGCTTGCTACGACTCATCTACACACAGCTATGACCCACACCTGCTTTGCTGCGTTATGTATGCATGTCCCTGTACGCATGTACCACTTGGGTTTATAACTAGTCATGTCCACCAGGGTTCTTTGTCGTTTGAATGCTAGGGACACATTCATATACGTGAGCCAAAAGACGCAAACGGTCCCGGCCAAGGTAGGTGGCAACCGTGGAGTTTACCGTGCGTGAGGCCGCAAAGTTATGTGATGTGTTACATGCTAGGTTCTTATGATTTAGGATTGGGGTCCCGACAACTTTGGTATCAAAGCTTGACTGCCTGTAGGATAACCAAGCCAAACTGGTCGATGTTGTGTCTAGCAACTCTTTAGTTATATAAGGGAATTGTTTGTGGAAGGGAACATAAGGCTCTTTTTACTCCTTGCCTTGTGTCATCCTTATTCTGACTCACGCTCTTCTTTATTCTACGGGGTTTAAGAATTAGGCTTTCTTATCTACTCATTAGGATGACAAATTACTATGCTGGAGACTTATAGGAAGGTTGTTGTCTTCAAGGATGAGAGTATCCATAAGAATTCAATTGTTATGTTGTCAGTTTTCTTGCAGGTTGCCTCATATTTCATGCCCGTATAGCCGTTATATTGTCTGAGTTTTCCAAGGTTTCTAAATAATCTGATGCAGTTGCAAATCCTCTCATCCTGAGTTAATGTCTTTTGGGCCAAACAAAACACACTAATTATTGTGTTGAGGTACTCTATTACCTCGACGTATTTGTTGAAGCATTAGGAAACTATGTTATCTTAGAGAACCACCCAACAGTCTAGATATGTTTGTGTTTCTAGTGTGGTAATTCTGGCCATCATTTTCGAAAGCATCCCGTGATGTTATTTAGCTAGTAGGTATTCTATTTCTGGGTTCTTAAACCCAAGGATCATTCCGCTCACTTCTGTTGATAGTGTTGCTAGTTCCTTTAGAATGATAAGTAACCTTGTTGTAGTTTCCAAGGTTCATGGTATATCATTCTTCTAACACCATGGACCATCTCTGGCAGAAGTTCTTCATGAACTAAAGATCATAACAAGAGTGCTCATGATGAGTTCTCTACTCCATATTGTGATTCTGCCAACTCCGCCCTTCTGCATGGGTTATGTGGAAGAATTATGTTGAACTCGTTCGACATGCTAATCTATGCATCCACAACTCAGGATATCATGTGCTCTTGAGTTGCCCCTCTTCAATTGTATTCTGACCTTCATCCATGAGGGGATAGTCAAGAGTAGTTGTGCATTTGTGTCATCGATGCCTTTTATACTAGTGGTGTGTCGAGCCATTCTATTTTAGAATGACTGGGAGAAGAAAACTCCAGTACCTCATCCATTTCTTGGATTGGGTTACGGTAGTTGTATTCCGCAGATCAAAATGCCAATCCAGCTTTTGTTCTGTTCTATCTTGGAGTATTACCCTCTTTTGTCAAGAATGTCGTGAGAATTACACCATCTCTTATGAGCTATTGATGTAGTGATACTTCTCGACATCATTATTCATCCCTCGGTTTCCGTGTTGGTTGCCGGAATATCGACAGGTGAACCATGATGTGTGAAATCAATACTCTTAAGAATGTTATTGCTTGGTAGCTAATGGACAATAATTTCACTCTTATAGTGATGGTGATTGAATCTTCATCCTAAGATTGATCATGCCACCTAGTCCATCTTTCATGGCGCATTTTCGATCAATGGGTTAGGATTGTGTCAATCTTTCGCTCTTTGATCATATAATCTTGCCCTAAAAAGTTAGATTGTTCCCGAGCTTAATAACATATCGGTGGTTCGTGATTTTCCAAATATTTTCTCGGAAGTATTACCAGGTTGTTTCCTGACTGTTATGATAGAGCTCGTGATCAAGTTGGTTTCCCTATAAGCCACCCCCTCTCCAAGAATCCGTGTTGGATACCCTTGAGCTAGGTGGTTAAGATAAACAACAACTTGGAGAGTTGGAAAATAAAAGCTTTGCCTAACTTAGTTCATTTTAAAGGGATATCTTGTGTGTGATCGATTGCGTTGAAGAAAGAGGATATTTTCATTGATTGATCCTTCTGATCAATTGTTGCACCTATCGTCTTGTCCAATTTTGATTTGAGTATGGGCTATTGTCAAATCAAATTCGGAACCAAAGATTTTCGTAACGGTGTCTTACTCGTGGATTTCCTTGAGCATACACCATTATATTCTTTGATCTGACCAATTCTATTATCTTGCTCACATAGTTGTGGAAATCCATTTATATGGATATCTCGATGAATTGTTGTTGAGTCCATTGGCAACATTTTCATTAATTCCATGATTATGCTGGACATTAAGCTAGTGTTGGAACTTTTGTAGGTATTATATTATGTCTCGTACATGAAGTTTATGTTAGGTGTGAGAAGTGACTTCCTTTAAAATTCATGTGCATTGGTGCAAGTTGCCGCCATGAATTTGAGAAGGTCGTTTTGTTTCCTTCGGAATCATCCCAAATCAGTCATGCATGTGCGAAGTATATTGTGGTTTGATTTCTTTGCAACCTCTCTCTCCATATGTATGTCCGAGCACACCAAGCCACTGATTGATTTGTATAAGGAAAAGACGTTCCTTCATAAGAGCTAATCCTTACTTATGTAAGGACTTGATATCCGCAATGATGGTTCCACCCAGAACTCGGTAGTGTTTTGTTGTAAGACTTTTCATGTGCTCATCCTTGTCTTGGACAGTGTGTTCACGTGGGTCTTGCAATCCAGCTCATGTTTTGGAGTTGTCTTCCGTAGTTAATTTCCCGAGAATCTCGCAACGTTATCTCGTCGATTTGTGTTGCAAACTTCTTTTCAGACATGCTGAGTCTGAAACATCATGTCACCAATTAGAGCTGAATCTCATACAGTTATAATGGTTGGAACATTTCCGAGGAATTATAATATCAGTCTCTATGCAATCCAGTAAAGTGATGTCATGGCTTACACACCTATCCGGAAGACTTAATATTGTAATATCTTGCATCAGCAACCTTAGCCATCTCCCCGTGAGGACCTTGTATGACTTATTTTGGAAGTTATTCCTCATGTAACTCCTTTGAGCCCCGAAGTCCGACCTTTACTTGATGTTCTAGCTACCAAGAAGTTGAGTTACCCTATTACATCAAGGAGAACATTAGAAGCGGAGTGCTAAATGTCTCTCAGTTGATCATCCAGATTTCGTTCCCTTGGCATAGCTAAGGTTAAATATGAGAAAGTGTTGCCTTCCTTTGCATCTGCATCCTCCACCATTATTCATCATGGTTGTATGATGTGTCACCAAGATCTTCGCACGGATAATGGTAAAACTTTGATGAATAAGGAAATTCCCAAGTTCTCGAGAGCACGCTCAGACACTCGGTTCTATCCTCGGTATCAATTGGAATATGCCTTCTGTTTGCCGAGTTGCTCTACAACTCTAGCTTCCTTCGAAAATGAGTATGCCATTCTTTCAAATTTCTTCAAACAATCAATAGTGAACTGCCTTACCCTGGTATGAAGATTTTTAATGATATTTGTATCAAAAGTAATTCTTTTTCCCACTTAAGGGAATAACTCTATGAGTCACCCTCCTAAGGTGCCCCCTTATGGTATGAAGGGCAACATAATCCTTGCTACTTTGAAACCTCGTCCCATCTATTTTAGGCATGGAATTGTTGCCTACCAATCGAACCTCTATCATATGCCACATTTCCTCATTCCTGTTATGTGTTTTATGTCTCATCTCAAGGGACGTTCCTACGTCTCATTCTATGAGTTGATCATGAGTTGCTCGATCTTTGAGGAGATCGAATCTGGTAGATTCTTCCTGTTCTTTTGTCGTCGTGTTAGATGAAGACCTCGAAGAAAAAGATGTCAAGACCAGCATGATGCAATGAATCAACATCTCCGAGAAGGGAAATTGGATCATGAAGATTGTGATAGCTAGTGTCCCCTAATTACTCCTACCCTACGCTTGAATCTCGGGACGAGATTCTTGTTTAGTGGGGGTGAGTTGTCACACCCTAGAATAATTGTTGCAATCATTAGCATCATCACCATGCATCATGTTAATTTATTTTTAATTTGAAATGGGGATGATCAAACCCTAGCACTAAATAAAACTCAAATAGTTCAACAAGAATTATTTTCAATGAACCCAAATGGTTTTCAAAAATGTTCACCCTCTCTAATAAATGTTGGCAACAAAATACCAGGGGTGATCCACTTTTTATCAACCTTTTTGGAATTTTAAATAAACCAGCAAAGTTGCATAAAATGAAAAATACCAAATTATAATTATTTTTAGTCTTTCAAAAATGCTGAAACATTTTGAGGAGGTTTGCAATATTCAAACTACACTCTAGAAAATGTATTGGTATTTTTGGAGCTAGGTTTGAGCCGTGGAAAAATAACAAAACAAATGTCAGAACTATATAAAAAAAGAAAGGAAAACTCTTATGTGACGCCACCTTGCAGGCCCAGCCCACCAGGGCACCCTTGTCTTCTACGTCTTGCAACAAGGAAGAGGAGAAGCACGTGACGGCGCCGTGGCCTCGCGCCACGCCACCTGCCTGCCTGGCCGCTCCTCCCCGTCGAGCTGGCGAGTGGATACACTCTAGGGAAGCCATCCCCATCTTCCCCCTCTCTCCTCACTCATTTTCCCTCTCCTTCTCCTCTGTCACCATTGATGCCATATCGAGCTCACTGTCGAAAATGCCCCTCTGACCACATAAGCGCCTTCCTGAGCTGCCCATCCTCTCCGCCACGACATGCCGCACCTTCCAGTAAACGGAATCAAACCGCAGGCCCCCACAACATCGTCGCCATCGCCCATTCCTTCTCCGTCCACCGGAGTTCGTCACGACGATTCGCCGATTAGAGGATGACCCCGACCTCCCCATCACCGCAAATGGAACCACCCTGAGCTCGCCGTAATTTCCCCTCTCTTTTCCCTCACCCTCTTGCGCCGTAGTCATTGCTCCACTACGGCCATATCCCGTCACCTCTTAGGCTCGTCGCTGGCCACCATTCCGGCGACCTCACAGCCTTCGTTGTGCCCCATCGGATTCGAGCAAGCTTGGGCTTTGCGTAGATGGCCTCGAACGTCTGAATGGTCGCCGGATGGCGAAGTCCGTCGAGCCCCACCACGTTTATTGCTGCCGGTGTTGACCGCTGGTGGCCTTGACCCAGCTGGCCAAGATTGACCCCGAGAGGTCAATGACAGGCGGGCCCCACCCCTTTTTAGTTTTATTTTAGACATCCATTAGCACTAATTACTATTGTTAGCCAAATGAGACACTGACGTGTGGACCCCACACGTCTGGTTTGACTCTCACTAGGTCAATTGACCTGCTGATGTAATGATGACCTAATGCTGACACAATAAATGATTTTCTGGTTATAAATAAATCCAGAAAATATCCTTAACTTATAAAAATCACAGAAAATAAAATATAACTCCAAATCTAATAAATAATATATAAAAAATTATCATAAAAATGCAGGGAATATGATTATGGCAATTTCATGATGTTAGAAGAACTTTTGTCCTCTCTTTTGGACAAATAAAATAAATGCAATTTAAATAATCATATATGGAGTTTGAATTTGAACTTTAGGTTCAAACTAACTTCATTTAAACCTTATGCTAGATGCATTAGCTCAATCATTAGCATTCTACCGTGTCATGATCATGCATCATAGTGTTGCATTCCTGTGAAGTAAATATTATTATTTTTGTGTTGCCCGTGATGTTCCCTCTCGGTAGACGATGGTTCCGACAATGTGATAGTTGACATTGATGAAGACTCATTGCTATCTTCAGAACTGTCAGGGAAGCAAAACCCCCTTGAGCATTCCGATAAAATCCCACTCTCTCACTCCTGCTCTCTTTTATTGCATTAGGACAAACACGATTCAACTGTTACATGTTATTGGTAGTTGAGCCCATTCCTCTGCATGACCTGTTTTTTCCACTGTAAATAGTTGAAACCACTTAGCATGAGTAGCAACTGCTTGAGCCTTGATGTTCTACTCATCCATGCTTGCTTACTATGCATGTTATGCTAAGAGTTGCGTCAGGTCTGATCCATCTAGATGATTAATCAGAATGGTTTTGTTCATGTCCTACAGTGTGAGAGTAAAGGTGTGAATCCGATTTGGTAAAGGTAGCGATGAGAGGCCATGTAGGACTACATGGTGGGTTGTCTCATTGGGACCGTCCTTAAGAACTGAGTTATGTGTATGTTATCCAAGATTAGATACTACCACACATTGGGCCCGAAACCAATGGACCCTCTCGGCTTATTAATCGCCTAGATCTCTGTCCAGGAGTTGCAATTAGTTTCTGGTTTCTAAGAAAAGTGTTGGCGGCCGTGTTTAGCTCTTCCCGACGAGGTAGGCTTCACTACAGTAGATACACTATGGCACGGTGTACCAAGTGGCACACGGATGGTGGGCTTGGGAACCCTGCGCACATCATTTGGGGCCGTAGAGGAAACCTCGGCCGGACTTCCTTGCAGGTTGAGTCTGAAATAGGCGATAAACCTGGACTTGGGTCTTGTGTGGCTAACGGTCGTGGCCGACACCCACACCAGTGCTTCCGCTTGAAGGTTGCCGAGATGCATGACGTGCATATGGTGGTAAGTGGTGAGAGCGTGTGTGAAGAAGTATACCCCTGCAGGGTGAATCAATCTGTTCTAATAGCCATGTCCTCGGATATGGACTACTTGGAAACATTACGTGGTGCATAGACACATTGAAATGGATAATCTAAAACATTCAAGATAAGTGTGAGTGCTATGGATGACCTTCTCGTAGGGAGATGAGAGTGGATCCATAGTGGTGTATTGATTGGTGAATATGTGGACTCGTGTGCGCTGTCCCACCTCAAAGAAAGTACTTGTAGTCGTAGTACATATTAGCCAAGAGTCAAAGCTAGCTTGCTGCAGTCAAACCCCACAATCCCTTCATTGATACTAATGCATATGTAGATAGTTGTGATGTAAGTCTTGCTGAGTACCTTTGTACTCACGGTTGCTTTATTTATGTTTTTGGAGAGAATATTTTAGTCTCATTAAAGGTTTTTACATGATGTGTTCGATGTTGACTGGAATAGCTTGGGAATCCTAGACAGATGTCTGGTTCCTTTGGTAGGGTCGTTGTAGCTTTTCAGGCTCCTCTAACCACTTTTTGTAGATGTCTGTACCCGAACATTTTATGATTCCGCTTGATGTTTGTATGACTTAAGTGTCTGGTCAAAGAGTTATGTTGCGATGCCATGTTGTATCTACACATATCGTGCATATTGTGTGTATGTTTTGAAATGCATTATATGTGTGGGATTTGACACCTAATTGTGTGCCTTTAGTAGTACTCTTTACGGGGAAATGCCTCTTTGTGCTTCCACCGAGCCTTGGTAGCTTGCTACTGCTACAGACACATTGATTGACCAACATGTATCCTTCTTTGCTGCTGTGTCTGTCCCTTTAGGGAAATGTCACGCGGTGTAATGGAGTCCTTGTAGCTTTCTAGGACTCATCTACACACGCTGATGACTGACACCTTCTTTGATGGGTTATGTATGTTTGTCCCTGTACGGATGTACCACTTGGGTTTATAACTAGTCATGTCGACCTAGGTTCTTTGTCATTTGAATGCTAGCGACACATTCACATAGGTGAGCCAAAAGACGCAAACTTTCCCAGACAAGGTAAGGTGGTAGCCGTGGAGTTTACCGTGCGTGAGGCCGCGAAGTGATGTGATATGTTACAGGCTGGGTTCTTATGATTTAGGATCGGGGTCCCGACATTCTCATACATGGATCCTATCTCGGATTTCATGGCCTCAAGCCATTTGTTGGAATCCAGACTCGCCATTGCTTCTTCATAGTTCGAAGGTTCACTGTTGTCTAACAACATGATTTCCATGACATGGTTGCCGTACCAATCTGGTGCGGAGCGTACCCTTGTCGACCTTCGAGGTTCAATAGCAACTTGATCCTAAGTGTCATGATTATCATCATTAACTTCATCTCTAGCCGGTGCAGGCGCATCCAAAACATTTTCTTGCGCTCGGCTACTCTCCGGTTCGAGAGGAGGTACAATTACCTCATCAAGTTCTATTTTCCTCCCACTTACTTATTTCGAGATAAACTCTTTCTCTAGAAAGGATCCATTCTTAGCAACAAAGATCTTGCCTTCGGATCTAAGTAAGAAGGTGTACCCAATAGTTTCCTTAGGGTATCCTATGAAGACACATTTTCCGCTTTGGGTTCGAGCTTCTCTGGTTGAAGTTTCTTCATGTAAACATCGCGGCCCCAAACTTTAAGAAACGACAGCTTAGGTTTGTTTCCAAACCATAATTCATACGGTGTCGTCTCAACGGATTTAGACGATGCCCTATTTAAAGTGAATGCGGCAGTTTCCAATGCATATCCCCAAAATGATAGCGGTAAATCGGTAAGAAACATCATAGATCGCACCATATCCAATAAAGTGAGATGACAACGTTCAGACACAGCGTTACGCTACGGTGTGCCAGGCGGCGTGAGTTGTGAAACAGTTCCACATTTCCATAGGTGTGTGCCAAACTCATGGCTCAAATATTCTCTTCCACGATCAGATCATAGAAACTTTATTTTCTTGTCACGTTGATTCTCCACCTCACTCTGAAATTACGTGAACTTTTAAAAGGTTTTAGACTTGTGCTTCATTAAGTAGACATATCCATATCTATTTAAATCATCAGTGAGGGTGAGAACATAACGATAGCCACCGCAAGCTTCAACGCTCATTGGACCGCATACATCGGTATGTATTATTTCCAACAAGTCAGTTGCTCGCTGCATTGTTCCGGAGAACGGAGTCTTGGTCATCTTGCCCATGAGGCACGGTTCACATGTGTCAAATGATTCAAAATCAAGTGACTCCAAATGTCCATCTGTATGGAGTTTCTTCATGCGCTTTACGCCGATATGAGCAAGGCGGCAGTGCCACAACTATGTGGGACTATCATTATCAACCTTGCATCTTTTAGCAGTCACACTATGAATATGTGTAACATCACGATCGAGATTCATTAGGAATAAACCATTAACCAGCGGGGCATGACCATAAAACATACCACTCATATAAATAGAACAACCTTTATTCTCAGATTTAAATGAGTAGCCATATTGCATCAAGCGAGACCCCGATACAAAGTTCATGCATAAAGCTGGTACTAAATAACAATTATTAAGGTTTATAACTAATCCTGAAGGTAGATGTAGAGGTAGCGTGCCGACGGCGATCACATCGACCTTGGAACCATTCCCGACGCGCATCGTCACCTCGTCCTTAGCCAGCCTACGCTTGTTCTGTAGTTCCTGCTTAGAGTTGCAAATATGAGCAACAACACCGGTATCAAATACCCATGAGCTAGTATGAGCACTGGTAAGGTACACATCAATAACAACTATATCACATATACCTTTGACGTTGCCAGCCTTCTTGTCCGCTAAGTACTTGGGGCAATTCCACTTCCAGTGACCGGTTCCCTTGCAGTAGTAGCACTCAGTCTAAGGCTTAGGTCCTTTCTTTGACTTCTTCCACGCAACTGGCTTACCGGGCGCGGCAACAACTTTGCCGTCTTTCTTGAAGCTTTTCTTACCCTTGCCCTTCTTGAAACTGGTGGTCTTATTGACCATCAACACTTGATGCTCTTTCTTGATTTCAACCTCCGCAGATTTCAGCATTGAATACAACTCGGGAATAATACTTTCCATCCCTTGCATGTTGTAATTCATCACAAAGCCTTTCTAGCTAGGTGGAAGCGACTGGAGGATTCTGTCAATGACCGCATCATCCGGAAGTTCAACTCCCACCTGAGTCAAGCGACCGTGCAACCCGGACATTCTGAGTATGTGCTCACTGACAGAACTATTTTCCTCCATCTTATAGCTAAAGAACTTGTTGGAGACTTCATATCTCTCGACCCGGGCATGAGCTTGAAAAACAAGTTTCAGCTCCTCGAACATCTCATATGTTCTGTGTTGCTCAAAATGCCTTTGGAGCCCCGGTTCTAAACTGTAAAGCATGCCACATTGAACGAGAGAGTATTCATCACTCCACGACCGCCAGGCGTTTATGGCGTCCTAGTCTGCCGCGGGAACGGGAGGATCACCTAGCGGTGCATCAAGGACATATGCCTTCTTGGAAGCAATGAGAATGAGCTTTAAGTTATAAGGCCAGTCCGCATAGTTGCTCCCATCGTCTTTCAACTTGGTTTTCTCTAGGAGCGTTGAAGTTGAATGGGACATTTGCGTTGGCCATTGGATCTACAATATTTGTAAAGACAATTTTAGACTAAGTTCATTATAATTAAGTTCATATAATCAAATTACTAATGAACTCCCACTTAGATCGACATCCCTCTAGTCATCCAAGTGTTACATGATCCACGTCGACTAGCCCGTGTCCGATCATCACGTGAGATGGACTAGTCATCAATGGTGAGCATCTCCATGCTAATCGTATCAACCATACGAATCATGTTTGACCTTTCGGTCTCTCGTATTCAAGGCCATGTCTGTACATGCTAGGTTCGTCGAGTCAACCTAAGTGTTTTGTGTGTGTAAACTGGCTTACACCCGTTGTATGCGAACGTTAGAATCTATCACGCCCAATCATCACGTGCTGCTTCAAGACAATGAACCTTCGCAACGGTGCACACTTAGGGGAATACTTATCTCAAAATTTTAATGAGGGATCATATTATATTTGCTACCGCCGTTCTAAGCAATAAGATGTAAAACATGATAAACATCACATGCAATCATATAGTGACATGATATGGCCAATATCATCTTCCTCCTGTGATCATCATCTTCGAGGCACCATGATCATCATCGTCACCGGCATGACACCATGATCTCCATCATGATGATCTCCATTATTGTGTCTCCATGGAGTCGTGATGCCAACTATTACTTCTACTACTATAGCTAACCGTTAGTGATAAAGTAAAGTAATGAACATGGCGTTGCATCTCATACAGTAAATTAAGACAACTCCTATGGCTCCTGCCGGTTGTCATACTCATCGACATGCAAGTCGCGAATCCTATTACAAGCACATGATCAATCTCATACATCACATATGTAACTTCACATCCTTTTGGCCATATCACATCACATGGCATACCCTGCAAAAACAAGTTAGACGTCCTCTAATTGTTGTTGCAAGTTTTACGTGGTTGGTTAGGGTTTCTAGCAAGAATGTTTCTCACCTACGTGAAAGCCAGAACATTGATATGCCAATGCTAGTTACCCTTCATACGGACCCTTTTCATCGAATCCAATTCGACTAAAGTGGGAGAGACAGACACCCGCTAGCCACCTTATGCACCAAGTGCATGTCTGTCGGTGGAACCAGTCTCACGTAAGCGTACGTGTAAGGTCGGTCCAGGCCGCTTCGTCCCACAATACCGTCGAAAAAAGATAATACTAGTAACGGCAAGCAAGTTGACAAATCAGCGCCCACAACTTTTGTATTCTACTCGTGCATAGAATCTACGCATAGAACCTTGGCTCGATAGCCACTGTTGGGGATCGTAGTAATTTCAAATATTTCCTATGCCATACAAGTATCTATCTATGGAGAAACTAGCAACGAGAGAGCTTGTAGAGCATCTTCATACCTTTGAAGATCGCTAAGCGGAAGCATTACTATGAACACGGTTGATGGAGCCGTACTCGTAGCGATTCAGATCGCGGTGGATTCCTATTTATGTGCCGAACAACGACACCTCCGCGTTCAACACATGTGGAGCCCGGTGACGTCTGCAACACCTTGAACCAACAAGGAGGAAGGAGAGGTTGAGGGAGATAGCTCCGGCAGCACAGCGGCGTGGTGGCGGTGGAGCTACGTGGTTCTCCGGCAGAGCTTCGCTAAGTTATGCAGAGGACGAGGGGAGAGAGGGGTAGGGCTGCGCGTGAGAGAGAGTTTTCGTTTCTCAAATCAGCCTCAATACCTTGGGTATTTATACGAGGGCGGCGGCCAGGGTGGAGAGGAGGGTGGCGCCCTAGGTGGGCCTTCGGCCCCTCGCGCGCCTAGGGTTTGCCCCCTCCACCTCTTCTTGCGCCTTGGGATGAAATGGGAGGGCGCACCAGCCCACTTTTGGGATAATCCCCTTCCACCTTTTGGCCCATGAATCCTCTTGGTGCTGGTGGCCCCTCCCGGTGGACCACCGGAACCCTTCTGGTGGTCCCGGTACGTTACCGGTGATGCCTGAAACACTTCCGGTGACCAAAATCTCACTTCCTATATATAAATCTTTACCTCTGGACCATTATGGAGCTCCTCGTGACGTCTGGGATCTCATCCGGGACTCCTAACAACCTTCGGTAACCACGTACACTATTTCCATATATGCTTGGCGTCATCGAACCTTAAGTGTGTAGACGCTACGGGTTCGGGAGACATGCAGACATGACCGAGACATCTCTCCGGCCAATAACCAACAACACGGTATGGATATCCATGTTGGTTCTCACATGTTCCACGATGATCTCATTGGATGAACCATGATGTCAAGTATTCAATCAATCCCGTATGTAATTCCCTTTGTCTATCGGTATGATACTTGCCCGAGATTCAATCGTCGGCATCCCTATACCTTGTTCAATCTCGTTACCGACAAGTCTCTTTACTCGTTCCGTAACACATCATCCTGTGGCTGACCCCTTAGTCACACTGAGCTCAATATGATGAAGGATTATCGAGTGGGCCTAGAGATACCTCTTCGTCACACGGAGTGACAAATCCCGGTCTCAATTCGTACAACTCAACAGACACTTTTGGAGATACCCGTAGTGCACCTTTATAATCACCGAGTTACGTTGTGACGTTTGGTACAGCCAAAGCACTCCTACGGTATCCAGGAGTTGCACAATCTCACGGTCTAAGGAAATGATACTTGACATTAAAAAAGCTTTAGCACCTGAACAACACGATCTGGTGCTATGCTTAGGGTTGGATCTTGTCCATCACATCATTCCCCAATGATGTGATCCCATTATCAATGACATCCAATGTCCATGATCAAGAAACCATGATCATCTATTGATCAACGAGCTAGCCAACTATAGGCTCACTAGGGACACATTGTGATTTATAGATTCACACATGTATTACAGTTTCTCATTAATACAATTATAGCATGAATAATAGACAATTATCATGAACTTGAAATATAATAATAACAACTTTATTATTGCCTATAGGGCATATTTCTAACATACCCTTCATAAGGACCCTCTTCATCAAATCCGATCCGACTAAAGTGGGAGAGACAGATACCCGCTAGCCACCTTATGCAACTAGTGCATGTCGGTCGGTGGAACCAGTCTCACGTAAGAGTACATGTAAAGTCGGTCCGGGCCGCTTCATCCCACGATGCCGCCGAATCAAGATAAGACTAGTAACGACAAGCAGATGACAAAATCAGCGCCCACAACTTTTGTGTTCTACTCGTGTATAGAATCTACGCATAGAACCTTGGTTCGAATGCCACTATTGGTGAACGTAGTAATTTCAAAAAAATTCCTACGTCAAGCAAGGATCTATCTATGGAGAAACTAGCAACGAGTAATGGGGTAAAGCATCTCCATACCTTTGAAGATTGCTAAGCGGAAGCGTTACTAGAACGTGGCCAATGGTGTCGTACTCACAACTATTCAAATCGCGGTCGGTTCCGATCTATGTGCCGAATCACGAGACCTCCGTGTTCAACAAACGTACATCTTGGTGACGTCTCCCACGCCTTGATCCAGCAAGGAGGAGGGAGATGTTGAGGGAGAGCTCCGCCAGCGTGATGGCGTGGTGGCGGTGGAGCTACGAGGTATTCCGACGGAGCTTCTCCAAGTTTGCCGGAAGAGGAGGAAGAACTGGGCTACGTGGAGAGGGAGGAAACGATTTATGTTTCTTATCCAAAGGCCAAACCCTCCACTATATATAGGGGGAGAGGGAGGGGGCGCCCCCTTTAGGGTTCCCACCCACAAGGGGTGTGGCAACACTTATCTAGGGCTGGTGGTGGCTGCCACGAGGGGAGGAGGGAGTGTGGCGCACCCTAGATGGGCCTTGGGCCCATCTGCTTTAGGGTTTCCCCCTTTCCCTCTCTACCCGTGCCTTGGGCCTTGGTGGGACACACAGCAGCCACTCTCGGGTGGTTTCGTTCCACCTTTTGGCCCATGTTACCCTTTGGGGCTGGTGACCCCTCCCGATGGACCCCCGAAACCCTTCCGGTGGTCCCAGTACGTTACCCGTGACGCCCGAAACATTTCCGGTGCCCAAAACCCCTCATCCTATATATTAATCTTCACCTCCAGTCCATTCCGGAGCTCCTCATGATGTCCGGATCTCATCCGGGACTCCGACCAACCTTCGGTAACCACATACACTATACCAATATAACCCTAGCGTCATCGAACCTTAAGTGTGTAGACCCTACGGTTCGGGACGCATGCAAACATGACCAAGACACTCTCCAGTCAATAACCAACAGCGGGGTCTGGATATCCATGTTGGTTCCCACATGTTCCACGATGATCTCATCGGATGAACCACAATGTCAAGGATTCAATTAATCCCGTATGAAGTTCCCTTTGTCTACCGGTATGATACTTGCTCGAGATTCGATCATTGGTATCCCCATACCTTGTTCAATCTCGTTACCGGCAAGTCTCTTTACTCGTTCCGTAGCACATCATCCTGTGGCTATCTCCTTAGTCACACTTAGCTCATTATGATGATGTTCTACCGAGTGGGCCCAGAGATACCTCTCCGTTCACACGGAGTGACAGATCTCGGTCTCGATTCATACCAACCCAACAGACACTCTGGGAGATACCCGTAGTGCACCATTACAGTTACCCAGTTACGTTGTGACATTTGATACACCCAAAGCACTCCTACGATATCCGGGAGTTGCACAATCTCACGGTCTAAGGAAATGATACTTGACATTAGAAAAGCTTTAGTAGTCGAACAACATGATCTAGTGCTATGCTTAGGATTGGGTCTTGTCGATCACATCATTCCCCAATGATGTGATCCAGTTATCAATGACATCCAATGTCCATGACCAGGAAACCATGATCATCTATTGATCAACGAGCTAGCCAACTAGAGGCTCACTAGGGACACATTGTGATATATATATTCACACATGTATTACAGTTTCCGATTAATACACTTATAGCATGAATAATAGAAAATTATCAAGAAATGGAAATATAATAATAACCTCTTTATTATTGCCTCTAGGGCATATTTCCAATAGATACGCCTCCAACATATCTACTTTTCCAAACACTTTTTCTCTAGTTTTGACCTCTAATTTGCACGCTTTGAATGAACTAACCCGGACTGACGCTATTTTCAGCACAACTACCTTGGTGTTATTATTTTATAGACATAAAATTTCTCGGAGTTTGACGAAACTTTTTGTGATTTTTTTAAGGATTTATAGTGAATTATGGATTCGACAAAACCTGCTGGAAAAACGTTGCCAGGAGGCCACAAGCGAACTAGGCGCCTCCCAGGCCACACCCCGATGGATTGTGGGGCCCACGTGCTCCTCCGACCCTAATTTCAGTCCTATAAAATCAAATCTTTGGAGAAAAAAGCAGAGAGAAGTTTTCATTGCATTTCGCGAGACAGAGTCGCCGCCAGCTGTTGTTCCTCCTTTGAAGGTCTGATGTGGAGTCTCTTTGGGGTTGCGGAGAAGCGGATTCGTCGAAGTCATCATCACCAACTCTTCTCCATCAACACCTCCATGATGCTCACAACCGGGAGTAAGTAATTCCTTTGAAGGCTTGCTGGACGGTGGTGGGATTGGATGAGATAGATCATGGTAATCGAGCTAAGTTTGATAGGGCTTGATCCCTAGTATCCACTATGTTCTCAGATTGATGTTACTATGACTTTGCTATGCGTAATGCTTGTCACCAGGGCCCGAGTGCCATGATTTCAGATCTGAACCTATTATGTTTTCATGAATATAAGAGCGATTTGGATCCTATATTGCAAGTTGTAGTTACCTATTACATGTCTTGATCCACATACCCCCAAGGTGACAGTAATTGGGATTCTTTCCGGTGATTGCCGTAATTTGAGGAGTTCATGTATTCACCATGTGTTAATGCTTTATTCCGGTTCTATATTAAAAGGAGGCCTTAATATCCCTTAGTTTCCAATAGCACCACACTGCCACGGGAGGGTAGGACAAAAGATGTCATGCAAGTTCTTATCGCATGTACGTATGACTATATACAGAATACATGCCTACATTATATTCGTGAATTGGAGCTAGTTCCGTGTCGCCCTAGTGTGTAATTGTTACATGATGAATGCCATATAAATCATTATCCATCAACGATCCACGTGCTTACGCTTTACATATACTGAATCTTGCTAAGTTACTATTGTTGTTGCTGCTATCACACATGCTACTCAACTGCTACTTTTACTACTGTTACAAAATTGTTAATATCATTGTTACTGTTACTACTATCATTTGTTGTGCTACTAAATATTTACTACGGAGAGGTATCCTAGGTGCGGTTGAATTGACAACTCTATTGTTACGGCCAATAAATAATCTTTGGCTCCTTTTGTGTCAAATCGATAAATAAGGGTGAAATACTACCCATGAAGACCGTCGTGATCCCCATACTTGTGGGTTATCAGCGCCATGCGTGCCTGGTTTTGTCCTACAGAGTTCTCCGTTAGATTCATAGTTGCATCATCCGACCGCAGGTGGTTGAGATCTTGGCATAGATCTTCATGCAACTTCACGGGTCCGCTGCCTTGTGGGTTGGGTCGACGATCGTGTACGGTGGAGTAGGAGTCGTTTGCTCAGTGTGTAGGGATGGTGATGACACCTCTAGGGAAGGAGTGATGACAATGACATGTGTGTGCTGTCTCACCAAGACCATCTTTGTGGTGGTGTGTGTGGGCTTCTTTATGTGTGCCTCTCAACGGTTGTAATGGTTTTCGCCCGGTTTTCCATAATTAATTGGGCAATCTAGTTTTCGCTTAGTTTTCCCTAATTAACTCACAAACTCTTTTCTTCTCAATGAATGCATGATAACTGATATTTAAAAAAAATATAGGTGTTATCGAGGTAAAGTGGTGAGGTTGTAGCAAGTGGCTAAGCAATATACTACACTTGCATCTATTAGATTCAGGATGAGAAAATATATGTGACCTGATCGTCAGCTAGTATTATATTCACCTACCTACATATCCATAACACTACTTTGTCCTCTCCTTCTAAAATTATCCCCTTGAAGAAGAAACAATCAAGGCACGCACATCTTGGCAAGTTTTGGTTAAGTTAATTAGGGTTGTCCATGGAGAAACTATGTTCCAAGTCGTCCATAATTCAAAACGCGACTTTTAGAAAATATTTACCCTTGCGTGGGTGCTCCAACTTCTCATTAGTTTACCACACATACAAGCCTTTACAACTCGTGAACTATAAGGTTATTAACGACAAGACCCACTTAATAATTACAAAAAATACGTGGCCACTTGGTAAGTCGACACCTGAATCAAGACTCGGTGATATCTCCGACTTGGAAGACTAACGAATGCACGGGGTTCCGAAAATGGCTAGCCCCGATGTCCTAGGTAGCCACGTGTAGTTGCACAAGCGCGGGCCCATAAGGATTCTTCTTGACTAGTCCAAGTTGTTTGGAAAGGTCCACGGGGCGCGGACCTCGACAAAGAAAATGCAATGTAATAAATGGAAGACCAACTCTCGCCATCCATATATGTTTGAAGCTACTTATGTGAGTTAAAGGGAGCCCCATAGAACCCCAACACATCGGTCGGTGAGCTAAACATGGAACCTAATAATGAGAACATAGTACTTTGGGCAATTCAAATGGAACAAAAGACCAAGGCATAAGGCCGAATCATCACTCTTTGTTTGGTGTATTACTACTCCCTCCGTCTCGGTGTATAAGTCATCTTAGGTTGTGCACCGTGACCAAGACGAAGAGAAAAATGAGAGAAATCAATGCTAATTTGCTAATTATTACAATTGCATTCGATGAATTGACCAATGCATGTTGTGCTAGTTAGTCTCAAGTCATTAAAAACATACATGCCCCACATCTCTTATTGGTTGATTCGTTTATTCATGTCAAAAAACAAGAAACGAGGTGAAAGTTATACGTCGTGCATAAGTATTTTGGGATTATTTGGTTATCGTAAGATGACTTATTCACCGAGACGGAGGGAGTACTTTCTTTCTTGTAAGAGTGGTTGGGTAACCCCCTATAGGAATGAACTATGTCTACTAGAGGGGGTGAATGGGAGTTCTAAAAATTATTTCAAAATCTTTAAAACTCACAGAACCCAACAGCAGAGCGAATGATAAACGATGTACAATGAGTGAATGACAACTAGCGATCAAGAACTATGACGCATATCGAATGAATTCACATGACTGAACCATATTTTATAGTGCAAAACAAAAGTAAATAGTAGGGGATGGATGTTTCCGATGTTCTAGGAATGGGGTTACCAGACCTGCCTACCCGCGACCCAGGGTTGGCCCACTTCATCGACCGAAAACCGACAGGCCCGGCACCGCACAAGGCAAGGCCCTCGCGAGGGGCCAAGCATCGCGAGGAGGAGCAACATCAATGTCCGTAGAGGGGCTCCTTAGGACCCCTCCCGAGCGGTGGATATTCCGAGGCGAGGTTCGGCCTCAGGAGTCAAGGATGACGTAGAGGAAGGACAGGTGAGCAGCAGACAGTAGAACAGTGAAGTTTCCCCTTTAGTTCAAAGGGGACAAGGACGCACGCAGGTCTCCAAGGAATCTCTCAAAGGTTTCCATTCTGGTGCAACAAGGCCACCTCCACCCGCTGGCAGGATGGACGTCACCCCTGGACCAGCCCCTGCTATGTCGGCAATCACTTTGCAGGAGAAGACTACTTTTCGACAGGGGAGCATGGTCCCATGTCCCCTTCGAAATTGGCCGTTGTGGGATCCATTCCTGCCGAAACATTAAGGGAAGAGGACCGGGGCAGCCACTATATATAGAGGGTAGGTTACTTCGTAGGGAGGGCCCCAGATCCATTCATTCACCCACGGGTACCACGCATAGCCACCCAGCCTCCGGAGGCTCCTGAGCACTGTACTAGTTCATCCACCCACCTCAAAGAGAGTTAAGTCACGAAAGCAGGAATAGGGTAATACACTTCTGAGCGGCCCGAACCTGAGTAAACTGTTGTGTTCTATGTCTTCCTCACCATCGAGTGAGTCCTCTGCCTTGTCCACCGAGTAGCGAGCTAGGTGAGGTGAGTATGAGAGAGATCTTCATACACGCCCCTGGTTTCAAATCCATCGAGGTTTTGCGGAGCCCGAAATCCTACATTTGGTGCGCCAGGTATGGGGGTGTAGAGGTCTTCTCCGAGCTTCATCTTCCCTAAGCTCGCTACTCCGATGACCGGCGCCGAGCAGGCTTTTTCGAGCCTCGTTGAGCTGGCCTCCAACCGTTATACCACAGCACCCGCAACGTGTACCGGCATTGTGGTACCAGGCGGCTCGTACCAGATCGTCAACATCACTTCCACCGTCGCGACCACCCGCACCACCCAGGTGCCCGGTGGCTGGACGGCGCCACCGCATCCCCGACGCGCCGCATCAACTTGGTGGACCTCGGAACGCACGACCGTTGTAGATGGTGAGCAAGATGCTCCTCCAATGACCGACGCAAGGGGGCTTCGACGCCTGGGCAGACCACATCATGGAGCTGATCGCCATCGCCCAGAAGGCCATCCGACCCTACTCTTCTTCAAGGCCACATGCGCCGGTCTCCGGGGGCTCGCACCTCGTGCCGGTCCCCGAGACTGCAAGTGATGGAGCCCCTCCTGCGTGGGACGGGGCCGAGAGAGGCACATCTCACGCTGCCCTCCTCCTCCTCCAAGTCCCGGCGGTCGGCCTCCAGGCGCAGCATGACGACAACCACCACGGGCGCGAAGAGAACGGCAGGGCGTTCGGTGCACACTCCAGTGCACATCGCCAATACTAGGTCGGTCCCCGACAACCCAGAGCGGCCAGGCAGGAGCGCTCCCTCAGACGCAGCCAGCAAGCGGCGGAGGCGTCAGCGCGGGCGAACGACGGCAATGGAGATACGCCCGAGCACCAAGGGGGGAGTCTGCACCGGGCAATACCGGGACCAACCAATGGCGGCAACAGGAACAAGCGACTTCACACGGAGGCCAATCGTAGGAAGATCTTCGAGCAACACGACCGGGGGGATCCCCCTCCAACGCCGAGAGGGACCGCCACCGTCGCGCTGGTGGACGATTTTGCACGTTGATCGAACGCCTACATGGAGCCTTACGTACCGGAGTATGCGATACCACCTGACCCTCTCGACGAGGAAGAGCCTCAAGCGTCCATGCCGGGAGCCTATTTTCCTCAGGAGTAAGAATGCCCTGGAGGCCCCGAGTGCCCCCAGGCCGCGGGGCATGATGCCAGCTGCCGCCCCCACGGAGGTACTGCGAAGAACTGGACCCCAGGCCTCAAGAGGACAAGTCATATGAAGCAACGAGACACAAGTGGTGCGGGCCACCCGCGACAACCACAGAGCTGGAGCAGGCGCCGAGGGCCGGGCCTCACAAGGAGCCCTTCATACGCGAAGAAGCTATGCGAGGTATCTTTCTGGGTTCACTACTCTAGGGGGTGTGTGTTGACCGCAGGAACTTCAAGTGTTTGTGGCATACCCCTGCCCATCATATCATTTACTCATGTCTCTATAACTTCCGCTGCATCCCTTCGGTGATGTGACATCTTGCCTTGCTTTCATCTTCGAGCGATCTACCCCCCTCCCCCGCTCGGGGACTCCGGCAGGTGCACGACGGCCCGTCACGGGACCTGGGGAGGCCTCGCGGCTTCCCAGGGCCACAATCAACACGACGAGATGGGGGCCGCTTGAGCGTCAAAAGGGGGATCCAGAGCATTGCGCCTCAGGGGCCTTACAGGTCGTAAGGCCACCTGCCACCCTTGATATCGTCCACGGACATTCGGTCATTATCAGGGGTGGGAGGGCTTGACCCCGTAGCTACGTCCGTTCCTTCAGTCGCAAGCAACAACGGTTCGGAAATGTGCGGGACTCGATGTTGGCGACGCAGAGCCGCTCGAACGTTAAAGGGGGCTCCTGAGCATCGCGCATCAGGAGCCTTACCAGCCACAAAGCGACATGGCCACCCTGGTGTCGTCCAGGCACATTCGGTCGATATCAGGGGAGCCAGAGCCTTGCCCCATAAGGTGCCTCATGGCGGTAGGAAAATGTGCGGGACTGGGACTTGCCAACATAGAACAATAGAAAAGCCATCAACCGGCCTCAGGAGAAGGAGCGTGTAGGACTTGCATCAACCCGTCGCACCTCTGGGTCATCCTCCAATTCTTCGTAAACCTACTTCACCCCATGACACTCTCACCTAATAACGAGCCGAGGCTGTATACGCCCAGCCCCCCCTCCCCCCCGAGGATGCGGAAGGGGTCCATCCCACGCCTAGTGGAAGCCCTACGCTCAGCGCTGGGGGAAAACGCCAGCAATCAACACAGTCCATCAATGACTTCCGGATTCAGGCGCCTATGCCTCGGGGGTAGGGACACTCGCGAGGACAAAGCATTCTTGCAACCTCCCAAATACACCCCCACCGCGACACTCTCACGTAATAACGAGCCGAGGCTGTTGTCGGCGTTCTGGGAATGGGGTTACCTAGACTTGTTTGTCTGTGGCCGAGGTCTGGCCCACTCCACCGACCAAGCATCGGCGGGCCTTACGAGGAGGAACGACATCAAGACCCGTAAGAGGCCTCCTTAAGACCCCGCCGAAGCGGCGGACATTCCGTGGCAAGGCCCAGCCTCACGAGTCAAAGGTGACGCCTGGAAAGGACATGCAAGCAGTAGATGGCAGAGCGGGGCAGTTTCCCCTTTGGTGCAGAAGAGACGGGAGCGTACAGGGGTTCCAAAGGTTTCCCTTCTAGTGCAATGGAGCCGCCGCCGCCTGCCACTAGGGAAAACGCCATCCTCGGGCCCGTCTCTGATGGCGCGAACAATTACTTTGTAGGCGAAGACCACTTTGGACAGGGAACGCATGTTCCCTTGTCTCCCACCGAAACTGGCCATTGTGGGATACCTTCCGACCTATGATAAGGGAAGAGGATTCAGGCATCCACTATAAATAGAGAGGGTAGGATACTTGGAAAATCGATCGGATCATTGAAACCTTAGAGCAATACGCCTAGCCACTTGGCCTCCGGAGGCTGAAGAACACCGTACTAGTTCATCCACCAACCTCCAGGAGAGGCAATCCACCAAAAAGCAGGAGTAGGGTTTTACGCCTCGCGGCGGCCCAAACCTGGGTAAACTATTGTGTTCTGTGCTCCCCTCACCGTCGTGTGAGTCATTAGTCTTGCCCAACGAGTAACGATCCTGGTAAACTGAATTTGTTGAGTGGCCTCCGCGTGCGCCCCTGAGTTCGAATCTTAGAGGTTTTGCGGAGCCCGAAATCCGACAACTATATACGCCCAGGGCCCCCTGAGGACGTGGAAGGGGTCCACCCCACACCTAGTGGAAGCCCTATGCTCCGCGCCGGGGGAGAAGATGGAGGCAATTGAATCAGTCCACCAATGACTATGCCAACAACTGGCAAGGAAGCCCACATAGTCCACCAATGACTATGCCAGCCTAAGTGTCGGACGCGGTGTTTGCTTGCTTTTTACTGGATTTCGAACTATCTTCTGCCCAACTTAAATCTGTCAATCTTAAAAGTTGATGTTTTAAAAACACAAAAAGGGGTGGAATTTTCTCTTGTGCTTTCTCGGCTTTCAAGCCTCTCGTTCTGGATTTTCTGAGGAGCTGCATGCTCTGCACCGCCCCTAGGGGCCAAAGAGTGAAGGCAAAGACTTGCCGTCCTAGTGGCAAACATTTTCGGCAATCAACCCCTGCTCGGGGGATCGGACTGGAACATGATATCACCACAAAGAGTCTTAGGAGGCCTCAGGGCGTCCTGCAGCATTGACCAAAGAAACGGGAAGAGGTATCGCTCAAGCGCCAAAGGGGGCTCTTGAGCATCGAGCCTCAGGAGCCTCGCCAGTCATAAGGTGCGGGACTAGGGCCCACAAACATAGAGTGCCCAAAGGGTCTCCACCCCATCCCACCTACAAAACAAGAGCTACTCAGGAGGAGGTAAGGAAGGGTCCGGCGCAAACCCACAAGTTAAGTACCCCGCAGGCCCAGACGGGGGTCATTTGGTTTCACGCCAAACTAACAACAAATTAAAAACACGCGTACTAACGAATGGATGCAGGGTCTAAGGATTCAACTACGGTGAGGAAGAGGCCATTGACCGCCGCTTCCCCCGAGCAACGTCTGGGTCATCGGTGGGACCTATGCGAGGAAACCAAACCGCAACAACTACCAGCAAGCAAGCCATCGGTTCAGGAGCAAAAGGAAAAAGGGCGAACGGAAAAGGTACTAACACAAAAGCTTAACGCCCGACAGGGCAGAGTTCTTGAGCTAACATCACAGGTGCAGGTAAGCAAGAGCTGGGGGGACTCCTAACGTGAGATGTCGCCGGCGCTACCCTTGTTGACCGCAGGCTTGGCGTCGGAGCCCTCCTCCTCACTAGAGACGGGCACCCGGACGTACCGCTCCACCAGGACATCCACATGCGGGCGGACTTCATCCCGGAGAAGGTGACGGGACTCAGCGGGCGTCGGCTCGAAGACGTGCCGGAGGTCGAGCTGCAGGACAAGGTGGCGCGGGTTGGAGAAGATGAGCGTCAATGCAAGTCCCAGAAGCTCGCGTGCTTCGGCCGTGCTGTCCTCCTCCACGCGGGTGACGCCAGCTGTCGGTGCATTAAAGACTGGGGTCCCTGGTGCCCCAGACTTGTGCACGGGCGCGAAGAGCCCCTACCGGCAGGGCATGGTAGGACCCAGACAAGATACAACCCCCATGATTATCAAGGCCTCGGCAAGCCTGGGCTGAGGAAGTGGTGCTGTTGCAATTTCCTCAGGAGCATCTTCTAGGTTTTCATCATTGATGGGGATCGTTTCTTCACCAATTTCCTCAGTGGGGACAATGTCTTCAGTAGGCTTAAGCTTTATTGCTTCCTCAGGAGACAGCTTATCTGGATCAAAAGGCAATTGCTCTCTTTGCGAGCCATTAGTTTCATCGAACCACACATCTACAGTCTCAACAACTTTGTTGTGATAGTTGTTGAAGACTCTGTAGGTGTGCGAGCCCTTTCCATAACCGAGCATAAAACCTTCATGTGCCTTAGGTGCAAATTTTGAGCTATGATGAGGATCACTAATCCACCATTTTGCACCGAAGACTTTGAAATAACTTACATTGGGTTTCTTGTCAGTGAGGAGTTCATATGAGGTTTTCTTGAGGAATTTGTGAAGATATACCCTGTCGATGATATGGCATGCAGTATTGATTGCTTCAGGCCAGAAGCGATGAGGAGTCTGATATTCTTCAAGCATTGTTCTTGCCATTTCAACCAGAGTCCTGTTCTTTCTTTCGACGACACCATTCTGCTGAGGAGTATAAGGAGCAGACAATTCGTGAGTAATACCAAGTTCATCAAGATAATCATCAAGGCCAGCGTTTTTGAACTCGGTTCCATTATCACTCTTGATATGTTTGATCTTGATGCCGAAGTTCGTTGAGGCCCTTGAAGAAAATCGTTTGAAGATTTCCTGCACTTCAGTTTTATACACTATGATATGCACCCAAGTGTATCTGGAATAATCATCAACTATGACAAAGCCATATAGAGATGCTGCATTGGTTAGCGTTGCATAGTGAGTAGGTCCAAACAAATCCATATGAAGCAATTCAAATGGACGGGTAGTGGTCATGATGGTTTTGGAGGGATGCTTGGATCTGGTCATTTTCCCAGATTCACAAGCACCGCAGAGATGATCCTTGAGGAATTTGACTGATTCGACGCCAATGACATGCTTCTTCTTTGCAAGTGTGTGAAAATTCCACATGCCTGCATGACCTAGTCTTCTGTGCCACAGCCATCCTTCTGAGGTTTTTGCTAGTAAGCAAGTGGCTGGTTGAGGAACTGTAGAGAAGTCAACAATGTACAAATCCCCTCTTCTTACACCTTCGAAGACTTTGGATCTGTCAGATTCCATGATGACTACACATCTATATCTACCAAAGATAACAATCATATCAAGATCACAATGCATCGAGACTGACATGAGGTTAAAACCAAGGGATTCAACAAGCATCACTTTGTCCATATGCCTATCCTTGGAAATAGCTACTTTGCCAAGTCCCAATACCTTGCTTTTACCTTTATCAGCATATGTGATTTGCTTCACAGGTGATGGAGTTAGTGGCATATTCATCAGTAGGCTTTTATCACCAGTCATGTGATGTGTGCAGCCACTATCGAGAACCCACTCAGTATTTTTGGGTTTGTCATCCTGCAGATGAATTAGTACAGCTTACCATCTCAAATGCTTCAGATTTGAAGAATATGATACTAATTTCATCAGTTCAGTGATTTCATCATAACAGAAGTGTAAGGACGTGTGAAATATTTCTATTTCATCAATCATTAGCTTGCGTCCTATCAAGCATTTCCTCAGGTCTCCGGCAAATTCTTCAAATGATGATTTTCATCTGGAGACCTGACCTGCAGAAGTGATTAGTTTGATTTCTTCACCACCCACATCTGAAGGGGTGGCAAAGCGTTCATCATCCTGCGAGCACCATATGAGAAAGGTGGCATTGAAGCTAATGCACTTCTCCTAACAGTAGGGGGGTTAAAGTACTCATATGAGAATGCAGAGAACTGGTTTGAGGATTTACGAACATAATGATTTGAGGAGTTGCACTCATAATCATATTCCTTGTAGTTTCCCTGCATGTTAGACGCATAAGCACGGGTAGGAGCATAGTTTTGACCAGTTGAGGATTTTGATCCTCTTGAAGACTTTGGTCCTCCTGAGGAATTGGATCTGGGGTTCAAATTCTTCAGAGGTGGTGTCATGAGGACATTCACTTGAAGATTTTCAAGACAACTTTTGGGAACCCAGATTTTCCTTAGAGGGGGCCGTTCCTGCAGTTAGTTCCAACATATCGAGCAAATACTTCACCAGATTGATCTTTGAACAGTTTATAGTTGGAATCGAATGACTCATCTGAGGAATAGGATAATTCACATGAAAAGCAAGTTAGATTAGATGGATCAAAAGGAGGCCCAGTAGCAGCAACCCATGAGGTTTTGGGATACTACTCAGGTTTCCAATAAGATCCATCAGCATTCAATTTCCTCTCAAAGGAAATTCCTTCTTTCCTCGGGTTCCTGTTCAAGATCTGCGTTTTAAGCACATCACAAAGGGTTTGGTGTCCTTTGAGGCTTTTGTACATGCCTGTCACGTACAATTCCTTCAACCCTGCATTTTCATCAGTGACATTTGTGTTTTCCTCAAGTGAGGAAATAGACACAGCAGGTGCAGTTGAAGAATCTGTAGCAGTGGTAGCATTTGAAGATTCTGGTGAAGAATTAGCAGTTTCACGATCAATGCATTTAAGACATGGAGGAATAAATTCAACTTGACTAACGCTGATCTGTTGAGCTAGTAATGAATCATTTTCCATACGAAGATCATCATAAGACATCCTCAGCTTCTCAAGATCAAGCTTCCTTTGAGGAAATTCGTAGGAAAGCTTCTCATGATCAGTGAGGAGTGTATCATAACTATCCTGAAGATTATCAAATCGAGACTGAAGATTTCTCATGTCATCAGCGAGGATTTGATTAAGATTCATTTCTTCATTCAACAGATCATCACTTTTGTCTAGCAGTTTTTGAAGCTTTTCCAGAGCAGTTTGTTGTTTAGTGGCAATGATGGCAAGTTTACTGTAACTGGGTTTTTTGTAATCATCATGTTCACAGTCACTTGAATCAGAGGAGGAGGTATTATTTGATACCTTTGAACATTTTGCCATGAAGCAATAGGTCGGAGCAAAGTCATCAGCATTGTCATCAGTATGGATGGTGCACTCAATTTCTTCAAGATTGAAGATTGACTTGCTGACGAAATTTGTGGCTAGTGCAAGACTAGCCTGTCCAGATACTGAGTCTTCTCCAGAGCCTTCTTCTTCATCACATTCCTCAGATTCTGCCTCGGAATCCATTTCCTTGCCAATAAGTGCCCGAGCCTTTCTGAAGCTAGTCTTCTTGTGTGAGGAGGACTTTGAAGATGAGAATTTTGAGGATTTCTTCTTCTTCCTTGAGTCATCAGAACTGTCATCCTTGTATTTCTTCTTCTTTGATTCCTTTCCCCAGCGAGGACAATCAGCAATGTAATGACCTGATTTCTTGCACTTGTGACAGGTCCGTTTCTTGTAGTCCTCAGATGCAGATTCTGATTTCCTCATGTCTCTTCTTGATGATTTACCAAACTGGCCTCGTCGTGTAAATCTTGGGAATTTCCTCACAAGCATTGCAAGCTCCTGTCCAAATTCTTCAGGGTCACAACTGTTGTCTTCTGTTTCTTCTTCAGATGAGGAAATTGCTCTAGCCTTCAGTGCTCGTGGTCTGGAATAGCTTTGTCCATATAGATCTGTCTTTTCTTCTAGCTGGAATTCATGAGTATTCAGCCTTTCGAGGATATCAGCTGGATCTAGCATCTTGTAGTCTGGTCTTTCTTGAATCATCAGAACTAGAGTGTCAAATGAATGATCCAAGGATCTCAGCAGTTTCTTCACAACTTCGTGATCAGTGATGTCTCGAGCTCCCAGTGCTTGCAGTTCATTTGATATGTCAGTGAGGCGATCAAAGGTGTCTTGGCAGCATTCATTGTCATGTCTCTTGAAGCGATTGAAGAGATTGCGAAGAATATCAACATGAGAGTCACGCTGGGTTGATACTCCTTCATTTACCTTGCACAATCTCTCCCAGATCAGTGTTGCAGATCCCAAAGCACTTACTCTTCCAAACTGACCTGGGCTCAAATAGCCACAGATGATGTTCTTCACTTGAGAATCGAGTTGCTTAAATCTCTTCACATCAGCTACAGTGACACTAGCAGAAACGAGGGGAACGCCATTTTCCACAATATACCAGAGATCATTGTCAATTGCTTGCAGATGAAGTTGCATTTTGTTCTTCCAGAAAGGAAAGTTCTTCCCTTCGTAGGTGGGACATGGTGCAGTCACCTTGAACATGCCTGCAGTCGACATAACTAAAACTCCAGGTGGTTAAACCAAAATCACACAGAACAAGGGAGTACCTTGCTCTGATACCAATTGAAAGTGCGTTATATCGACTAGAGGGGGGGTGAATAGGAGATTTTTAGAATTTCATCACTGAGGAAATTCCTTTTGAGGAAATTCCTCACTGATGTCTAACTTACAGCGGAAACAGTTAAGGATCAGTTTTGCAATCGTTCACAATGGCAGTATTACAGAGTGAAGATTATGAAAACAGATTGCACAGCAAGCAGGTACGTAGAATAAAGATGATGATTTACTCAAGTGAAGAATTTGGGGTTGAGGAAATTCAGAGAGAGTCTTCAGCAAATTCTTCAAACAGTCACAGTGAAAGTCATCAACACATAATACAGAGAATGTAAAGAGTTGAGGAATTAGAAGCCGATTCTTGGTGAAGACTGTCGTTGATGACCCAGTTCCAACTGCTGTGACAGTTGTACATCTGGTTTGGAGCGGCTTGGTATTTAAACCAAAGGACACCCAGTCCCGGGACACACAGTCCCTACCGTATTCTCCTTGAGCTAAGGACACACAGTCCTCGCCCAACACTCGTGGTAAGTCTTCAGGGCAGACTTCCAAACCCTCACAAACTCGGTCACCCGACGATCCACAATTGACTGCTGGATTGCTCTAGACCATGACGCCTAACCGTCTGGAGGATGCATAGTCCTCAAAGGTAAAAGGCTTCAGTCCCACACAGGAACAACTTCTTCAGTGATGCTCAATCACTAGATTTGGTTTGTGGTTTCGGTGGGTGGTGTATTTCCTCACTGATGATTTACTCTAGAAAGCTCTGAGGAATTGGGTTGCTCTTATGACAAGTGTCACTTTCTAGCGGAGCAGCCAACCAACTAGTGGTTGTGGGGGCGGCTATTTATAGCCTGGGAGCATCCCGACATGATTTGACATTAATGCCCTTAAACAATATGACCGTCGGAGTGGATAAGATCAGTGACTTGGCGTGGCTTATCGAACCGGTCGGGACTCTCAACTGTGAGAGTCCTCATGTCACTCATATTCCTCACTTGAGGCTTTTGGTAGGATTTGGCTAGGGTTGAGCATCATGAGGAAATCCATTCCATAGTGTTACTTTGACCCCCCTTTAACAGTACGGTGTTCCTATTCATCAAATGCGAAGAAAGTAAAACAGAAAGCGAAAATCTTCACGCTTCAATTTCTTCAGAACGATTTTCTTCAGGAATGACCGATCTTCTCAATATCAATCTCTTCATGAGGAATATCGATTTCATCGCAAATTCTTCGCGATTCATTTCTTCAGCTTCAGACCAATTTCTTCAACTGAAGACATATATTTTAGGGGTCGATATTCTTCAAATATCTCAAACTCCTCAATGACTTATAGATGCTGTGTACACTTAAAAACACATTAGATACTTAACCTATAAGTCTTCAAACCACCAAAATCACTAAGGGGCACTAGATGCACTTACATAAATGCATTTGCATTTTGTTCTTCCAGAAGGGAAAGTTCTTTCCTTCGTAGGTAGGACATGCTGCAGTCACCTTAAACATGCCTGTAGTCGACATAACTAAAACTCCAGGTGGTTAAGCCAAAATCACACAGAACAAGGGACTACCTTGCTCTGATACCAATTGAAAGTGCGTTATATCGACTAGAGGGGGGGTGAATAGGAGATTTTTAGAATTTCATCACTGAGGAAATTCCATTTGAGGAAATTCCTCACTGATGACTAACTTACAGCGGAAACAGTTAAGGATCAGTCGTGCAAACTTCACAACAGCAGTATTACAGAGTGAAGATTATGAAAACAGATTGCACAGTAAGCAGGCACGCAAAATACAGATGATGATTAACTCAAGTGAGGAATTTGGGGTTGAGGAAATTCAGAGAAAGTCTTCAGCAAATTCTTCAAACAGTCACAGTGAATGTCATCAACACATAATACAGACACTGTAAAGAGTTGAGGAATTAGAACCCGATTCTTGGTGAAGACTGTTGTTGATGACCCAGTTCCAACTGGTGTGACAGTTGTACATCTGGTTTGGAGCGGCTTGGTATTTAAACCAAAGGACACCCAGTCCCGGGACACACAGTCCCTACCGTATTCTCCTTGAGCTAAGGACACAGAGTCCTCGCCCAACACTCGTGGTAAGTCTTCAGGGCAGACTTCCAAACCCTCACAAACTCGGTCACCCGGCGATCCACAATTGACTGCTGGATTGCTCTCACACAGGAACAACTTCTTCAGTGATGCTCAATCACTAGGTTTGGTTTGTGGTTTCGGTGGGTGTATTTCCTCACTGATGATTTACTCTCGAAGGCTCTAAGGAATTTGGGTTGCTCTTATGACAAGTGTCAGTTTCTAACGGAGCAGCCAACCAGCTAGTGGTTGTGGGGGCGGCTATTTATAGCCTGGGAGCATCCCGACATTATTTGACACTAATGCCCTTAAATAATATGACCGTTGGAGTGGATAAGACCAGTGACTTGGCGTGGCTATCGAAACGGTCGGGACCCTCAACTGTGAGAGTCCTCATGTCACTCATATTCCTCACTTGAGGCTTCTGGTAGGATTTGGCTTGGGTTGAGCATCATGAGGAAATTCATTCCATAGCGTTACTTTGACCCCCTTTAACAGTACGGTGTTCCTATTCATCAAATGCGAAGAAAGTAAAAACAGAAAGAGTAAATCTTCACGCTTCAATTTCTTGAAAATGATTTTCTTCAGGAACCACCGATCTTCTCGATATCAATATCTTCATGAGGAATATCAATTTCATCGCAGATTCCTCGTGATTCATTTCTTCAGCTTCAGACCAATTTCTTCAACTGAAGACATATATTTTTAGGGGTCCATATTCTTCAAATATCTCAAACTTCTCAATGACTTATAGATCCTGTGTACAATTATAAACACATTAGATACTTAACCTATAAGTCTTCAAACAACCAAAATCACTAAGGGGCACTAGATGCACTTACAACTCCACACATCGACCGCTATACATCATGCATCTAGTGTATTTAGTTCATGGAAAAACAGAGTAATGCAATAAGAACGATGACATGATGTAGACAAGATCAATTTATGTAGAAATAGACCCCATCTTGTTATCCTTAATAGCAACGATACATACGTGTCGTTTCCCTTTCTGTCACTAGGATCAAGCACCGTAAGATAGAACCTATCACAAAGCACCTCTTCCCATTGCAAAGATAAATAGATTAAGTTGGCCAAACAAAACCCAAATATCGGAGAAGAAATACGAGGCTATAATTAATCACGCATATAAGAGATGAAGGAAGACTAAAATAACTTTCATGGATAAAATCATAGATCTGATCATAAACTCAAAGTACATAGGATCCCAACAAACACACCGCAAAAAGATTTACATCATATGGATCTCCAAGAGACCATTGTACTGGTAATCAAGAGAGAGAGCAAATCATCTAGCTACTAACTACGTACCCGTAGGCCTAGAAAGAACTACTCACACATCATCGGAGATGCACCAATGGACATGATGAACACCTCCGTGATGGTGTCTAGTTTGGATCTGGTGTTTCCGGACTCTGCGACGGCTGGATTTGATTTTTTGTCCCCTCCTTTAGGGTTTCTGGAGTATTGGGGTATTTATAGAGCAAAGAGGCGGTGCGGGAGGCCAATGAGGAGGGCACAACCCACCGGGGCGCGCCTGGGCCCCCAAGCACGCCCTGGTGGGTTGTGCTCCCATCGAAGCTCCCCTCATGTGCGTTCCTGGCCCACTGGATGTCGTCTGGCCCAAAAAAAATCCACAAAAGGTTTCGCTGCATTTGGACTCTGTTTGGTATAGATTTCCTGCGATTTGAAAAACATGCGGAAAACAACAACTGGCACTGGGCACTATGTCAATAGCGTTGTACCAAAAAATGATATAAAATGATTTTAAAACATCCAAGAATAATAATATAACAACATGGAACAATCAAAATTATAGATACATTGGAGACGTATCAGCATCCCCAACCTTAAATCCTGCTCGTCCTCGAGTAGGTAAATGATAAAAACAGAATTTTTGATGTGGAATGTTGGCTAACATGTTCATCACATTTCTTTCCTTTATAGCATGGACATTTGAAATTTTATATGGTTCAAAGCAATAGTCTAGTTTTGACATGAAGACTTTCATATTCAAGCATACCAACAAGCAACCATGTCTTTCCAAATATCAACACTAAAGCAGGGTATCCCTAGCCCATTATGCTCAATCATTGATCCATTCATGAAACACACTCGAATATTAGCTACACCCATTGCTCAAATACTATCATAGTGCCCATTAGTTGGTGCTTTATAAGAGAAGATGGAGACTCAAATTCAAAATAAAAATTGCATAAGTAAAAGAAAGGCCCTTCACAGAGGGAAGTAGGGTTCGTAGAGGTGCCAGAGCTCAAAGCGAAAATTGAGAGATAAAAACATTTTGGGAGGCATACTTTTCCCACCAACGAAAACGACTTAGAGATCCCAACAATTTCCATGCTAGATACATCATAGGCGGTTCCCAAACATAAAATAAATTTTATTCCTTTTACCACCATTACTTTCATTTTCCATGGCTTATCCGTATCCACGTGTGCCCTCCATACCAACACTTTCCAAGGAATTTATTATTTGAGAACAAAAAGTAAATTCACTTTTCCATTTCGGGACCGGGCATCCCTAATAACTTTGTGGTAGTCTCGTGCAATGACAAGTGAATAAACACTCATCGTGAGAATAACACATCTAGCATGGAAAATATTGGCCACCCCCCACCTCCTCGTGAGCGGTAGAGCACACAAAAGAGAAATTTATTTTGAAAATTAGATATGGCACATGCAAATTTACTTAAAAAGGCATGGAAATACCGCATATAGGTAGGTATAGTGGACTCATATGGCAAAACTGGTTTAAAGGGTTTTGGATTCACAAGGAGTGATCATACTTAGTGCAAAATGAAGGCTAGCAAAAAGATTGAGAAGAGACCAACCAAGAAACGTAAAATCTCGTACCCAAGCATTAAGCATAAGTAACACCGAATAACACACCACATGTAGGATAGAAATTTGATTGCATAACTATTGACTTTCGTTCTTGCATAGGGAATCACAAACCTTAACATCAATATTCTTACTAAAGCATAATTACTCATCAACATGACTCACATATCATATCGTCATATCTCAAAACCATTACTAAGAATCAAGTTTATTTTGTCCAATGATCTTCATGAAAGCTTTATTGTATCCTCCTTGGATATCTATCACTTTGGGACTATTTTCATATGTTTCTTTTGATAAGCTCAAAAAAATTTAAGTGAAGAACATGAGCATAATGTTTGTTTCACTCAAAATAATATAAGTGAAGCAAGAGAGAATTTCTTAAATTTTTTACTAACTCAAATAAATCTAAGTGAATCATGGGAGAATTTCTTCAAAAATAACAAAGCACACCGTGCTTAAAAAGATATAAGTGAAGTGCTAGAGCAAATCCACGACTCTAAAAATTAAGTGATGCATAGGAGCAAGTATAGCATAATTTTTGGCTCTATAAAAATGTGTGTCCAGAAAGGTTTCAATACTTAAAACACAAATAAAAACAAGCAAAGACTCATATCATACAAGACGCTCCAAGGAAAACTCATAATACGTGATGAATAAAAATATAGTTTCAAGTAAAATACCGATGGTTGTTAGAAGAAAGAGGGAATGCCACTCGGGAGCATCCCCAAGCTTAGTTTCTTGCTACTTCTTGAATATCATATTGGGGTGCCTCTGGCATCCCAAGCTTAGCCTCTCTCTAATCCTTATTCCTTCATCCATTGTATGATCACCCAAATCTTGAAAACTTCAATCACACAAAACTCAACAAAACCTTCATGCGATCCATTAGTATAAGACAGCAAACCACTAATACAAATACTATTGAAAACATATTAATATTTTATTTTTGCATTATATCTACTCTATTCCAACTTTTCTATGGCAAAAACTCATCAAAGAAAACCATAGAATCATCAAAGCACATAACGCAAAGAAAACATAATCTGTCAAAAGCAAAACAGTCTGTAGAAATCTGACTACTTTGAATACTTATGTAACTACAACAATTCTGAACTATTAGGGCGACGTGAATAATTGTTTTATTAATCTTCTGCAGAAATAATCAACTCAAAAGCACTCTTCTGTTAAAAATGAACAATAATTTTGTGACCACAAAAGTTTCTGTTTTTCAGCAAGATCAAATCAACTTTCACCCAAATCATCCCAAAGGCCTTGCTTGGCACAAACACTAATTTAAACCACAAAAATTCATATAACCAGAAGTACAATTGTGCATTTTATTACAAATAGCAAGAAAACCAAAAAGCAAAAATATACAAGTTGGGTTGCCTCCCACCAAGCGATATGGTTTTACGCCCCTAGCTAGGCATAACGAGTAGGATCTAAGTGTTGTCATCTTTGCTTTTAGATCCACATGATGCCCTCATGATTGATTCATATAGTGGCCTAATTCTTTTTCTAGGGAAGTGTTCCATTCCCTTCCTTAGTGGAAATTGAAATTTAATATTGCCTTCTTTCATATCAATCACGACACCAATAGTACATAAAAAAGGTCTACCAAGAATAATTGGACAAGACGGATTGCAATCAATATCAAGAACAATAGAATCTATGTGCACATAATTAATATTTGCAAGAATAATAACATCATTAATTCTTCCCATAGGATTTTTAATAGTAGAATCCGCCAAGTGCAAATTTAAAGAGCATTCTTCAATATTGGTAAGACCAAGCACATCACATAAAGATTTCGGAATTGTAGAAACACTAGCACCCAAGTCACATAAAGCAAAACACTCATAATTTTTAATATTGAATTTTATAGTAGGCTCCCACTCATCATGCAATTTTCTAGGAATTCAAACTTCTAATTCCAATTTTTCTTCAAAAGCTTTCATCATAGCATCAACAATATGTTTAGTAAAAGATATATCTTGTTCATAAGAATGGGGTTAATTTATCATGGATTGCAACACAGAAATACAATCAACCAAAGAGCAACTATCATAATTAAAGCCTTTGTAATCCAAAATAGTGGGCACATCACTAGTTAAAGTCTTGACCTCTTCAAACCCACTCTTATCAGTTTTCTCAACAAGATTTTCACCCTCCGAATCATAGGGAAGCCTTCGAACTAAAGTTGACTCTTCTCCAGTCCCTTTTCATCAATATTAATTTTACTAAACAAATAATCAATAAAAGAAACACCAATCATTTTAAGATCTTCATCACTTTTATGAAAGTAATCACTAGAAATTACTCTTTCTAAAAATTCTCTTTTAGCTCTAAGCATAGATGTTATTTTCTTACTTTCATATATAGAAACATAAAGAGCTTTAATTGAATCTTCAACTTTTGGCACAAAAAACTTCATCTTGAGAGTTTCTATATCATGAGAAATTCTATCAATACTTCTAGACAAATCATCAACTTATTCAACTTTTCTTCTATCGAAGTATTGATAAATTCTTTAATATTGTTCTCAAGATCGGAGGTGTTTCTATTATTATTATAAGTAGGATTACCGTAGGAATTACCATAATTATTAGTGGAATTAATAGGAAAAGATCTAGGATTAAAATTACCTCTATAAGCATTGTTATTGTAATTGTTTCGCGAAGTAAAATTCACATCTATGGCATCACTATTTTGCTCAATCAAAGTAGACAAAGGCACATCATTAAAATCAATAGGAGCACTTTTATTAGCAACCGACTTCATAAGAGCTTCAACCTTTTCACCCAAAGAATTTATTTCTTCTACCGAATTGACCTTTTTTACTAGTAGGAGCTCTTTCGGTATGCCATTGTGAGTAATTGGCCATAATATTCTCTAGCAACTTAGTAGCTTCACCCAAAGTAATTTCCATAAAAGTACCCTCTATGGTGGAATCCAAAAGATAACGAGAAACAAAATTCAACCCCGCATAATTGTTTTGTAAAATCATCCAAAGTTTTAACTGATGAGTTGGGCAATTCCTTAGCATCAATTTCATCCTTTCCCAAGATTGTGCAACATGATCATGTCCAAGTTGCTTGAAATTCATGATCTGGGTTCTAAGGGAAATAATTTTTGCGGGCGGAAAATACTTAGTAATAAAAGCATCCTTGCACTTGTTCCAAGAATCGATACCATTGCGAGGCAAAGAAGAAAACCAAATTTTTGCATGATCTCGCAAAGAAAACAGAAATAATTTCAACATCACAACATCATTGTACAAATCTTTTTTCTATTGCATATCGCATAATTCCATGAATGTGTTAAGATGGGACGCGATATCCACATTAGGAGTACCAACAAATTGATCTTTCATAACAAGATTCAGCAAGGCAGTATTAATATAACAAGACTCCGCACTAGTGGCGGGAGGAGCAATCGGAGTGCTCATAAAATCATTGTTTCTGGTATTTGAGAAATCACACAACTTGGTGTTCTCTTGAGTCATGATGACTTCACAACAAGATTGCACTTCAAAACTGATCTGACGAGAAAACGGCGAACGAAAAAGAGAGCGAATAAAACAGATTTTTTTTGTGAATGGGGGAGAGGAAAATGAGAGGCAAAAGGAAAATAATGTAAATTGTGAGGAGATGAGATTTGTGATTAGGAACCTGGTTGATATTGAAGATCCTCCCCGACAACGGTGCTAGAAGTTCCTTTTGATGTCTGCTAGAACTACGTCAGTATTTCCCCAAAGAGGAAGGGATGATGCTGTATAGCGACGGTAGGTATTTCTCTCAGTGACGAGACCAAGGTTATCGAACCAGTAGGAGAACCTCCTCACACCACATAAACAACACCTGCACACAAATAGCAAATATTCGCAACCCTACGTCTTAAAGGGTTTGTCAATCCGTCCCCAGAAATGGCGCTAGAAATTGGGACATTGGCCGGAGACTATCTTGACTTGATCTTCCCTAGCAACGGCGCCAGAAATTCCTTTCAGGTACGACGCCTCAAGATAGGCAAATAACGTGAGGTAAAAGTGGTAGATAGGATAAATAGATCACGGAAAAAATAAATTGCAGCAAGGTATTTTTGTATTTTTTTGTTTAATATATCTGAAAATAAAAGCAATAGAAAAAAGGTCGCAAAGGCAAATATGATGAAAAGAGACCCGGGGGCGTAGGTTTCACTAGTTGGTTTTCTCGAGAAAAATAGCAAACAGTGGGAAAACAATTACTGTTTGGCAATTGATAGAACTTCAAATAATCATGACGACATCTAGGTAATGATCATTATATAGGCATCACGTCCAATATTAGTAGACCAACTCCTGCGTGCATCTACTACTATTACTCCACACATCGACCGCTATCCAGCATGCATCTTGTGTATTAAGTTCATGGAAAAACGGAGTAATGCAATAAGAACGATAACATGATGTAGACAAGATCTGTTTATGTAGAAATAGACCCCATCTTGTTATCCTTAATAGCAACGATACATACGTGTTGTTTCCCTTTCGGTCATCGGGATCAAGCACCGTAAAATCGAACCCATCACGAAGCACCTCTTCTCATTGCAAGATAAATAGATCAAGTTGGCGAAACAAAACTCAAATATCATAGAAGAAATACGAGGCTATAATCAATAACACATATAAGAGATCAAAGAAGACTAAAATAACTTTCACGGATAAAAACATAGATCTGATCATAAACTCAAAGTTCATCGGATCCGAACATACACACCGCAAAAAGACTTACATCATATGGATCTCCAAGAGACCATTGTATTGATAATCAAGAGATAGAGAGGAAGCCATATAGCTACTAACTACGGACCCGTAGGTGTACAAAGAACTACTCACGCATCATCGGAGAGGCACCAATGGACATGATGAACCCCTTTGTGATGGTGTATAGATTTGACCTGGTGTTTCCGGACTCTGCGGCGGCTGGAATTGATTTTTGTCCCCCCCTTTAGGGTTTCTGGAATATTGGGTTATTTATAAAGCAAAGAGGCAGTGCGGGAGGCCAACGAGGAGGGCACAACCCAGGCGCGCTCTGGTGGGTTGTTCTCCCATCGGAGCTCCCCTCAGGTGCGTTCCTGGCCCATTGGATGTCTTCTGGCCCCAAAAAAATCCACAAAAAGTTTCGCTGCGATTGGACTCCGTTTGTTATCGATTTCCTACGGTGTAAAAAACATGCAGAAAACAACAACTAGCATTGGGCACTATGTCAATAGGTTAGTACCAAAAAATGAAATAAAATGACTATAAAATGAATGTAAAACATCAAAGAATGATAATATAACAGCATGGAAGAATCAAAAAATATAGATACGTTGCAGACGTATCACATCCATTCGAAGATCCACTTGGAGCTATCAGATTGAGCGCGAGATATGCACGTGACAACACAAAACTGAAGAATAATCTCACGATTCCATGGATGCTCGAACTCACCTTGGTGTGACCAAGATCATCTAAATGCCGAAGAAATTGTTTGAAATATCCAATATTTTGCATAACAGGAATGTTGATATATTGGTGAGTAAATATCATTTTGCTGTCATAGAGCACCCGAGAGTAGTAAATTCCATGTTATTTGGTCCAGAAACAAGGTGGTTCAGATGTATGCGGTCCATCATAGGGACTAGCTCGAAAGAATTGAGGGTGCAAACTACGAATCAACAAGGGACCTTTAGCACTTGCTCCAGCAGAAAACACACGCGATTCTTCATGAGTGAATGTGTATTTGAGTTCTTCCCCGGGGGACAAAAATTCATCACCAAACACAACCAAGTCAGGGTGACGAGCAGAGACTAATTTCCATTCGAAGGGACTAGCACCAACATCTTGTGCGGTGGTATTGATAGTTAGCTTTATAGGAGAAGGAATGGTAAAAACAATGGGAGGTGTAGCAAACACAGTGGAAGGTCTTGCTATGTCAGTTTCTCGCTCGTCTTGAGGCACTCGGGCAGAAAAATTTGTAATTTAAGGTGCAAGCTCGTGCTCAGAGGTTAGTTGTTTCTGCTCGACATAAGACTGATTTTCGGCAGGAGCTTGCTCGGTGTTGGCATACGGAATGACTTTCTCGACCACTTGAGGCTCCAAGATAGTTGAAGTCCGTCGGGCTGGTGGAGGAGGAGCATTTGGATCGAATCAAGGGATTTCGCCTTGTTCAGAAACAAGCAGTCTAGACGGATAATTAGATCGATTAGGGGAGACCATAGGCACTACTTCTGTTGGCCTTGGCGAGCGTTGATCTTCAAAGTCCTTGATTGGAAGTTCTGAAGGAATTACCGGCTTAGGAGGTGGTCTCTTGTGAGGAGGTGGAGTTGAAGGTTGTGTAAAGTTAGCATTTGGTGAAGGAGGGACACTATTCTTTCAAATCTTCTTTCATTGCTTCTTCTTATGTTATGCAATAGCATCACTACGACCCTTGACCAAGTCATTAGGGCCAATGACCTTGGTATGATGCTTGTCACATATTTTCTGAACCATTTGATCAAGGTCCGAGTGGAAATGCAACTGTGTGATGCAAATCAGAGAGATAGCAAGGTTCACATCCTTATATGAAGCTTCAAGTTCTGTGGCGACAAACTTTGAAGAAGTATATTTTATTTGGCCATCCAAGTCACCTAGCTCGGATGAGAGGTCGGTGGTGTGAATGATGTCCTCTCGCATATCTTGTACAATGGAACTGGCTTGTTCAATGACTTGAGTTGGAATGGGAAAATATGCCAGTTCTCCTTTGAAAGGATTTTCAATAAAGGTGTCGAGCTTATCCATGAGGAAAATATGGTTATGGCCATGCGGAGCATCACACACATGAGCAGGAGCACACTGAACTAGGGGAACCCAAATTTACTCGACAGGAGGCATCGACTAGGCTTAGTCAGGGTCAGATCAAATTTCACAGCCTTTTCCTTCACCATGTTAGTGTCAGGAGCAACTTTCTCGGAAGGAGGAAGAGTGATTTTGTTTAGAGCAAGCTTGTGAATCAGTTCACCAAGTGTTGTTGTTTGCACATGAGCATCCACAATTAAGTTCCTGAAATCTATAACATTGGGACCGAGAGTGGTGTTCACATGGTGCTTCATGATGACAGTTTTTGCACGGGTCTTTTGAAGCTTGATTTTATTTGGAGGATCCTGAGGGGCTTGATCCCTTGAATCTGGCAAAATAGTCGAAGTGGTAATGTTCACGTCTTTTCTAAGAACTGCTTCAACCTCTTTTTGAGAAAGAGGAGGATCACCTTCATTTAAGGAGCTTTCCATGTCTTGAACATCAAGGGGTGGTGCATTTTTCTTCATGGCGCCTTTAATATTCAAAGGGCAGGAGCACTGGGTCATGCTTGCGCTTGGAGGTCCTCCAAATTTACCATCGACCTTCTTCTTCCCAAGGTCATCTTTGTGAAGGCGGGCATTTTATTCCTCATGAGCGGCCTTCTTTGCAGCTCTATTTGCTTCTCTTTCAGCATTGTGCTTGTGCTTTGCGACCTTTTTTTGGATAGGAACTTGGTGTCCTAAGAGAGGATTCATGAGTATTGGGAGGAGGGGCAGTCTCTCTTGAGGACTATTTTTCATGATGAGAGAAATTGCATGACAACCCCCCATGGAGGATGGAAAGCAAAGTTCTTGGCAAAACAAGGGTGTACAAATTCATAGTAGAACCATTTCTTCACCAGTGATGCCAAATCCATTAAAGGTGTCTGTCCTTCAAATTCTTACTCTCGCATGATATTGTGTTGTTTCTATCATGAGAAATATACTCGATAGTATATGTATAAGCGTGTTTGCCACCCTTATTATTCTTTGAAGCATATTCTTCTTACTCATTGTCAGTTTTCTCGGTCCGTTTGTGCTTGCTGGATGGTGGGCCTCCCATTGGGCCCTTTGTGTTCGGAGCTTTAGACTCATCTACGGCTCTGGCTCGGATCGAGGGATGTCGCCTTGTTGAGAAACAAGCAGTCTAGACGAATAATTAGCTCAATTAGGGGAGGCCATAGGCACTGCTTCAGTTGGCCTTGGCGAGCGTTGATCTTCAGAGTCCTTGATTGGAAGTTCTGAAGGAATTGCCAGCTTAGGAGGCAGTTTCTTGTGAGGAGGTGTAGTTGAAGTTTGTGGAAAGTTGGTATTCGGTGAAGGAGGTACATTCTTCTTTGAAATCTTCTTCCGTTGCTTCTTCTCTTATGCTGGGAAATAGCATAACTATGACCCTTGACCAAGTCATTAGATCTAGTGACCTTGGTATGATGTTGGTCACATATTTTCTGAACCATTTGATCAAGGTCGGAGTGGAAATGCAACTGTCTGTTGCGAATTAGAGAGATAGCAAGGTTCACATCCTTATATGAAGCTTCAAGTTCTCTCGTGTCAAACTTTGAGGAACTATATTTTATTTGGCCATCCATGTCACCTAGCTCGGATGAGAGGTTGTTGGTCTCAATGATGTCCCCTTGCGTATCTTGTACAAGGTAATTGGCTTGCTCAATGACTTAAGTTAGAATGGGAAAAGATGCCACTTCTCCTTCGAAAGGATTTCCAAGGTCACCATTGACCTTCTTCTTCTTAAGGTCATCTTTGAGAAGGCGATGATTTTCTTCCTCATGAGCAGCCTTCTTTGCTACTCTATTTGCTTTTCTTTCACCATTGCGCTTGCGCTTTGCGACTTTATTTGGATAGGAACCTGGTGTCCTAAGAGAGGATTCATGAGGATTGGCAGGAGGAGGCGGTCTCTCTTGAGGACCCTTTTGCTTGATGCGATAAATTGCATGACAGTCCCCCCATGAAGGATGGAAAGCAAAGTTCTTGGCAAAACAAGGGTGTACAGATTCATAGTTGAACCATTTCTGCAGCAGTGATGCCAAACCCATTGAAGGTGTCTGTCCTTTGAATTCTTATTCTTGCCTGAGACTATGTTGATTTTATCATGAGAAATGTACTCGACAATATTTGTATAAGCCTGTTTGCCACCCTTATTCTTCTTTGAAGAACTTTCTTCTTGCTCATTGTCAGTTTTCTCGGTTCTTTTGTGCTTGCTGGATGATGGGCCTACCGTTGGGCCCTTTGCATTCAGAGCTTTGGACTCATCTACGGCTCCAAGTACTACATATTCATCTCTATCATGTCTACCTACTCGTTGAGCAGAATCTTTCACTTGGTGCATTTTCATGTGAATAAGAAGGGGTACGACGAAAAATGGGGACATGGTTATGAAAGCAGACAATGAGAGCTTTGAGGAAAAACATTTTCGGCTGAAGAGTAGATTCAGACTTTGAGTAACGTTTCAGATGAAGGAAATGCTTAGCATCGAATAGTAGCTTCAAAACAATTCATTTTTTAATGAGCAATGCATTCCATTCGAACAACACATAACACAAATCCTTGATGTGAGAGTAGGATGCAAGGGAAAAACTACCACATCCAATCAGTTTACCTAGTACATGTGGATATGAGAAATGCGGTAAAAATCATACAAAAATCACCGCGGACAAACTCGAGCGAAAAGAAGGAAAGATCGAGTTTGCACTATACAGACCCTAGCTTGGTTATGTACACCAACTACAGCGAGTGGTGATGGGGTGAGCCATGGCGGTGATGGATGAGTCTGGCGACCACTTTCTCACAGTAAAGTGGCGAAGTATGTCATCGTTGTCGAGCTCGAGGAGGAGATTTTCTAATGAGGGTTTCGGGGTGAGGAAGGTGGTAGAAGATGACATGAATGAGATGAGGGATGAGCGCGGTAGTGAACTTATATGCGAGGTGGAATTAACCGAACCCGATGAATCTTATTAAATGACTAGCCTTTGAGGACTTTTGTGATTATATGGTCAAGATGAAGAGGTTGTTTTACGAAAGCACATGGCAACCGTAACAAAGATAGGGTCTTGACTTGGGAAGGAAATCCGAAATTTGACACCTTGTGCCAAGATGGCAAAGTTCAGAGTGAGTTCTTTATCGTGGACATGACACCAAATAAAGAATTAAACATGATGAAATTGTACATTCGTAACGGACCAACATAAACTTAGAGGGGATAGAAAAGAGGTAAAATGGGGCCCTAGGTATTTCACTCAAGCAAAAACACAAATACATGCCAACAACAATGAATGAGATACATTGAGACAAACAGAAACTACCACATGAAAGAGAAAACTATGAATAGAAACACAACAAAGAAAAAGTTGTGGTGGCGTGACCGACCGTATAAGAACTGTATGACCCCGAGCTCGCCCAATTGGTGGTGGCACCCGGTTAGTCTAGTTCTTCATTAATGTATTCACTCTTTGAAAGAAAATTTCACTTTGTCAAAAATTTCAAACTCTTCGAGTGTTATATACCCATTCCTTCGAAGATGTGGAAGTGTTGGTATGGGTGCCGAGTCTAGCTTATTGCATGTTTGCGGAATTTAGTGTATTTAGCTCACGCCTTAACACATAGAATATTTTCTCGTTGGTAGGCTTGGTGAAAATGTGAGCTATATTTACTTCGGTATTGATGTGAGTGATGACAATGTCCTATCGAGTAACATGATCATGAAGGAAATGGTGTGTGGTATCAATATGCTTGGTGCAATAATGTTGCACGGGATTCTATGACAATTGTGGTCGCACTCTCACTCTCGCACGATAGTGGAGTTTTCTTGACCTTAATGCCATAATCCTTCAGTGTCTGCTTCATCCACAATAATTGAGAGCAACAAGCACCACCAACAATATATCGGCCTCAACTATAGATAGGGAGGCACAATTCAGCTTCCTTGGCGACAAACATATCAAAGATCTGCAAAGGAAATGACATGTCCCCGAGGTAAATTTCCTGTCGACTGGGTCACTTGCATAATATGAGTCCGAATAATCAATGAGATCAAATGGTGCTCCCTTAGGGTACCATAAACCCAAGGTAGGGGTGTGAGCCAAATATCTCAAAATATTCTTGACCTCTTGGTGGTGCGATACTTCCGGTGTGATGACCCACAAGTATAGGGGATCACAACAGTCTTCGGGAGTAGAATTTGACCCAATTTATTGATTAGACACAAGGGGAGCCAAAGAATATTTATGAGCCTGAGTAGTTGACTTGTCAATTCAACCACACCTCGAAAGCTAAATATGTGCAACGAAGTGCTTAGTAGCACAATAATATGATAGTTTGGTAGTAGCGGTAGAAGTACCAATAGTAACAGTACCAGTAGCAGTTTTATACTGATTATAACACTAACGACAATAGTAGTAATGATGCAGAGCATCCTACGAACATCACCATGACAAGAGTCTGGTTGGAAAGTGACACATGCCAAATCTACTCCACATACATAAAGGTGAATCATTTCTTTTACATGTGTTCATTTGACTCCTTTGAGGATGGTATACTACTTGGCACTCCTATCATGTGAATACATTGGCATTGTTAGAAAATCGATGAATGACGAAGAGGTGTGCAAGAACCAACGTATGACTACATCATATGCAAGGGAAGCTTGGAAGAGAAGGAAAAAGAAGCGAGGACAAGCTTCAAGAAAACCTAGAACCTCCGGCCACCAGCCCGGAACTTCTGGCCAACAGAATCTCAAGCCACCCCGGAAGTTCCGGCATCCGACGTCTAGCACACAGCCAAGCGCGCAAACTCTATGGATAGCCCGGAACCTCCAGATCTCGAAGCTTCTGACCATCACTGTAATTTCGGCCTACCCCGCATACTTGGACAAGTGGCTTGTATCTTTCCCATTTCTCCCATCACTTACCCCTTCGTTGCTAGAACTATATATACTCCCACTCCTCATTTCTAGGGTCTCATTCATAGATGAGATTTTCTCCTTCCTCTACTTCTTATATGGAGATCGAGGCCTCCACAGGAGAAGATCCCTAAAGGATGTCAAGGTCCCTTTCAAGGGAAGATCCATCTTGGATTCAAGGCTCATCTCTCCTAGAGATTTGGATGAACTACCAATGTAGCTTTATTTCCACTGTTATTCTTGGATCTTGATGCAACCCATGTATTTCTTGTGATTTAGAAGTACTTGGTGTGGATCTTATACAATAGAGTGTTTTCCCATTGATTTCTCCATGTTTTCCCCTTGTGTTCTTCGTGTTCATCATGATTTTCTTTGAATCCACCTCCAATTCGTAAAGATTGGGCCACCCTCGGGTTTGCCCCATATCATATTGGTATCAAGATCCACATTGCCACGAATTTGAAGCCCCAGCCCCTCACTTTTCTTGCTTTAGTTTGAATTTTTCCCCCAATTTTGAAAAATTCCCACAAAAGAGCCCCAACAGTTATTGCATTTTGATGTTTCTTGCGAGTTCTTGTTGATTTCTTTGTGTGGATCTAGTGTTTGACAAGTGGATCTACCTCCCTTGGCGTTCCCTAGCCCCAATTTCTCCTTTTACCCCCTTAAATTTCGTCCTAGAAAATGAGTTTTTCGCCCCCGTTCTCAGATTTGTAAACTAGGGTTCATCCCGGAAGTGTTTTCGTGACCCCTCGATCTTCCGGCATCACCCAAAAGTTCTCGGCCTACCCCGGAACTTCCGGCCTAACCAGAAATTTTGCACCAAAAATCCTCGGTCACCACCTCACTTTCCCACAACCCTCAAAACTTCTCGCACCCCCCCAAAACTTTTGGCCCTAGGCCCGAAACTTCCGGCCTAACCACATACATTGCACAAAATTTTAGCATTAGCCTTTTCACCGTTTTGGCCATAACTAACTCATCCGGAGTATGATTTTGATGTTCTTTAGCTCGTTTTGTAGCTATTGACATCCCCAATCCCATAGAATTAGTTCCACAATCAATTGACTCCATAAAAGTTTTCAGATATTTTCCATATTTGCCTAGGCCCTCCACCATAACTTCCGCACAACAACAACAAACTTCCGCAACCTAACCATTTTCTGTTGCCATTGCATTTGTGGTTGTTTAAGTTGTGATTTGAGTCTCACAAGGTGTTTAAGATACTTAGGGACGGTTACTCCTTCATCCACCACCAGTGACTTGTATCATGCCATCGAATACGTCAACCACCGATGATCGACATCGATGACATCCATCCACCCTTTGAGACCATATTCACCCGGCAGCAAGTACGGTTACCCCCCGACTTTGTGAATGGTTAAGTGTGACGAAGGAAACCACTCCATCACCTACTTTTCCTTACATGCCATTATATGTTCATATCCCTACCATGTTTGTGATTACCTTCATACATACTGAGACTAGCTATCCGAGTATTGCCGGGCTTCAAAAAGCCTGAGCACCCCAATGATACGATAGCATATCGTTGCATCATTTGAAATATCATACAATGCAATTGCTTGCTCCCATGCATATCTTGTCATACTCGTATCATATATTTTGGTTGAGGATCAGAAGAATATTAGAAAGTAAAAAAGACAACAAAGCTTTTAAGCAAGAAACAAAGATCAAGGCTTATAAGCAAAGAGTTGAGCAAGAAAAGGAATACTTGTGCATGACGATACATGAATAGGTTTGGTGCCAAGTGGTGAATCGTGCCTAGATTTGCAATCAAGCTAGCGTCTCTTCTTGTATTTGTGCAACACGAGCTTATTCTTTGTTAGGAAATTTTCTATTGCTCATCCCTATAGTTGCACAATCCCCATTATCCCACCGTGTATGCTTTTCTATTGCCTCCTCTATATTTCTGATAACTTGATTTGCATTTTGAGTCCTTTGTATTGATTTCAACTCTTACAATATCTTGGACTTCATTTTGCTTGATTTTTGTGCCACTGACCCCACCGAGCTCCACTATAAGCCATTTTGTGTAGGTTGTGAGGATTTGACAAGGTTGTCCACCAAGTGCACTTTTTTCCTTGCATACTTTGTGGTCTTTTGAAATCCGTCTGCAACTTCGGAAAGATGTAACATTGCTATGTCTACTCCATCTCATTCTCGCACCTTCTCGAGTGCTCCTATGGATAGAGACGAAATATCTACTTCGGTCTACCCCAACAACGACAAGTTCAATGCCATGAAGGACCGCATCGACGCCAATATGGACAAGCACTTGGATCAGCTCAAAACCCTCATTACCACCCGCAATCGGTCTTCCTCATCTCCGAGAAGATGCTCAAGTGCACATGGTTCTGAGATACCATCTCGAGCAAGATCACATCAGCATCGACACTATCAATGACATGAATATATAACGACGCCAACATCAAGGCGCCCAATGACGAACAAGCGTGAAGGTCATGAGCGCGACACCAACTAGCACTCAATAACATCACCACCTACCTTGGCATCTTCGCCAAGCAACTTCAAGGCATCTTTACCATTGGCCATGCGACATATTCGCCAACAAGCACCTCAAGAGAAGCTTCCCAAGCTCAAGTCCATGACTTCCACAAGCTACTACGACTTCGACACCAACTACGTGATTCCATTCTACGGGACTCATGACTCAGAAGAGTACCTCAAGTGGGAGCGCAATATAGACACCTACCTTAAGCTACTTCAAGTCCCTTCTGAAGACCAAGTGAAGTGCGCCATAATAAACTTCCATGACTATGCATAGACATGGTGGCTTCACACATATTCTTAGGGCTTAGACATGAATTGGCCCAAGACAAAGAAAGTCATGCAGCGAGAGTTTGTGCCTTCGACATACACATAACATATTCAATACCAATTGGGGAACACCATACAAGGATCCAAGTTCCTCGATGAGTACTTCATGGAGATGAAGAAAGCCTTACGACGAGCCACAGTGGACGACCCCATTTGGATGAAGTTACACTTCATGATGGGATTGAACAAAAACATCGCCAATACTATATTCACCAACAACTACAAGCCTCTCGGTGACCTCTACATTGGCGCTCTCAAGGCGGTACAAGAACTAAAGAAGTCCAAGGCTTCTCCACCCCAAGAAAACTTCACGATGACCAAGATCAACGATACGTCTCCAACGTATCTACAATTTTTGATGGTTTCATGCTATTATCTTGTCAAACTTTGGATGTTTTGTATGCCTTTTGTATCGTTTTTGGGACTAACTTATTAACTCAGTTCCAAGTGCCAGTTCCTATTTTTTCCGTGTTTTTGACCCTTTTTAGAGGAGAATTTTAAACGGAGTCCAAACGGAATAAAACCTGCGGAATGATTTTTTCCATAACAGAAGACGCGCAGGAAAATTGAGAACCAAGGCAGGGGACCTCGGAGGAGGTCACAAGCCCACCAGGCCCGACCTAGGGGGGGCATAGCAGGCTTGTGAGCTCCCCGTGGCTCCCCTGCCCTAGGTCTTTCGCCTATATATTCCCTAAAATCCCTGAAAAAATCAGGAGATCATCGAAAGTACTTTTCCGCCGCCGCAAGCTTGTGTCTCCGCAAGATCCCATCTGGGGCATGTTCTGGTGCCGTGCCGGAGGGGGGATTCAGATACGGAGGGCTTCTTCATCAACACCATGACCTCTCCGATGATGCGTGAGTAGTTCACCATAGACCTACGGGTCCATAGCTAGTAGCTAGATGGTTCTTCTCTCTCTTGGATCTTCAATACAAAGTTCTCCATGATCTTCATGGAGATCTATCCGATGTAATCTTCTTTTGTGGTGTGTTTGTCGAGATCCGATGAATTTTGGATATATGATCAGATTATCTACGAATCTTATTTGAGTTTCTTCTGATCTCTTTTATGCATGATTTCATATCCTTGTAATTCTCTTCGAGTTGTGGGTTTTGTTTGGCCAGTTTGATCTATGATTCTTGCAATGGGAGAAGTGCTTGGTTTTGGGTTCATACCGTGTGGTGACCTCACCCAATGACATAAGGGGTAGCGAGGCACGTATCATGTTGTTGCCATCAAGGGCAAAAGATGGGGTTTTCATCATTGGTTTGAGATTATCCCTCTACATCATGTCATCTTTCTTAAGGCGTTACTCTGTTTGTCATGAACTCAGTACACTAGATGCATGCTGGATAGCGGTCGATGTGTGGAGTAATAGTAGTAGATGAAGAAAGTACCGGTCTACTTGTCTCGGACGTGATGCCTATATGTATGATCATTGCCTTAGATATCGTCATGACTTTGCGCGGTTCTATCAATTGCTAGACAGTAATTTGTTCACCCACCGTAATATTTGCTATTTTGAGAGAAGCCTCTAGTGAACACTATGGCCCCCGGGTCTACTCCACACCATATTTTCAGCCTTACACTTTTACTCCGTAGCACTTTCCGCCTTTAGATCTCACTTTGCAATCAATCTTGAAGGGATTGACAACCCCTTCATAGCGTTGGGTGCAAGCTCTTTGTGTTTGTGCAGGTACTTTGGACTTGACGAGATTCTCCTACTCGATTGATACCTTGGTTCTAAAACTGAGGGAAATACTTACTGCTCCTGTGCTGCATCACCCTTTCCTCTTCAAGGGAAAAACCAACGCAAGCTCAAGGGGTGAATGAAAGGTTTCTGTCGCCGTAGCAGAAGGATTTCTGGCGCCGTTCCCGGGGAGGATCAAGTCAAGAACTCATCCAAGTAAGTGTCGCAAACTCATCTCTTGCATTTACTTTTTTCTTCTCGTTTTCCTCTCCCCCACTTCTGAAAAACAAAAATTTACAAAAAGATTTGCCCTTTTCTTCGTTTGCCTTTTTCGTTCGCTTTTTTCTCTCGCTTGCTCTTTGTTTGCTTGTGTGCTTGCTTGCTTGTTGAGGTCACCATGACTGAAAACACCAAACTTTGTGATTTCTCGAATACTAATAATAATTATTTTACTAGTACTCCGATTGCTCCCGCCACTAGTGCGGAGTCATACGAAATCAATGTCGCTTTGCTGAATCTTGTTATGAAAGAGCAATTTTCCGGCCTTCCTAGTGAAGATGTCGCATCCCATCTTAATACCTTCATTGAGCTTTGCGATATGAAAAAGAAGAAAGATGTGGATAATGATGTGATTAAATTGAAGCTTTTTTCCTTTCTCGTTACCAGATCGAGCAAAAACTTGGTTTTTGTCTTTGCCCAAAAATAGTATTGATTCTTGGGATAAGTGCAAAGATGCTTATATATGCAAGTATTTTCCGCCGACCAAGATTATCTCTCTCCATAATGATACCATGAATTTTAAGCAACTTGATCATGAACATGTTGCACAATCTTCGAAGAGAATGAAATTGATGATTAGAAATTGTACCGCTCATGGCTTGAGTCTTTGGATGATTATACAAATCTTCTACGCTGGCTTGAATTTCGCTTCTAGAAATATCTTGGACTCCGCCTCCGGTGGAACGTTCATGGAAATCACGTTCGGAGAAGCCACAAAACTCCTAGACAATATCATGGCGAACTACTCTCAGTGGCACACTGAAAGGTCACCTACTAGTAAGAAGGTACACGCTATAGAAGAAATTAACTCCTTGAGTGCTAAGATGGATTAGTTAATGAATTTGGTTTCTAGTAGAAGTGCTCCTTTAGATCCTAATGATATGCCCTTGTCTTCCTTGATTGAGAGTAGCAACGCTAGCTTGGACGTTAATTTTGTTGGTAGGGATGATTTTGGCAACAACAATGCTTTTAGAGGAAACTATGTTCCTAGGCCTTTTCCAAGTAACTCCTATAATAACTTTGGCAACTCCTACAAAAATACTCATGGAAATTACAATAGATTACCCTGTGATCTAGAGAGTAATATAAAGGAGTTTATCAACTCGCAAAAGATTTTCAATGCGTCCATAGAGGAAAAACTACTCAAAATTGACGATTTGGCTAAGAGCGTTGATAGAATGTCTAGTGACATTGATGCTTTGAAAGTTAGATGTGCTCCTCCCAAGATCAATATGGATGAAACTTTGAAAGCTACGCGTATTTCCATGAGTGAGAGCAAAGAAAGAACCGCCCAAATTCGTGTTAGACATGAATGGCTTAAAAAGGCGTGTTCTCGTGATAAGAATCAAGAAGACCTTAAAGTGCTTGGTGTGACTCCCGTTGAATCTTTGTTTTCTTGTGTCAAAGCTAATGATTATGGGGCTGGATATGAATCCACTTTGGTTGAAAAACTCCCCAATGTTTCGGAGTCCATCTATCTTGATGCTAAAAGCATTGAAAGTGGAGTAGAAGATATTAAAACTTTGAGTAGTAATGAAATTACTACTTTGGATTTCAAGGAATTCAATTATGATAGTTGCTCCTTTATTGAATGCATTTCCTTGATGCAATCCATGCTAAACTCTCCACACACTTATAGCCAAAACAAGGACTTTACCGACCATATCGCCGAAGCTATGATAAAATCTCTTGAAGAGAAACTTGAATTGGATGTCTCTATCCCTAGAAAGCTTCATGATTAGTGGGAACCTACTATCAAAATCAAAATCAAAAACTATGAATGCAATGCTTTGTGTGATTTGGATGCTAGTGTTTCCGCGATTCCAAAGTCTTTATGTGATGTTCTGGGTTTTAATGAGATTGAAGAGTGTTCTCTTAATTTGCATCTTGCGGATTATACTGTCAAGAAACCCATGGGAAGGATAAATGATGTTCTTATTATTGCAAATAGGAACTATGTACCCGTGGATTTCATTGTGCTTGACATTGATTGCAATCCTACATGCCCTATTATTCTTGGTAGACCTTTCCTAAGGACTATCGGTGCTATCATCGATATGAAGGAGGGGAATATTAAATTTCAATATCCTTTAAAGAAGGGCATGGAGAACTTTCCTAGAAATAAAATAAGATTGCCTTATGAATCCATGATGAGGGCCACTTATGGTTTGAGAACCAAAGACGGCGATACGTGATTCTATCGCTTTATGGCTAGCTAAGGGCGTTAAACAATAGCGCTTGTTGGGAGGCAACCCAATGAATTTTTCTTTTTATTTCTATTTTGTTGCGTCGACACCATCATATTTCTGTTTTGGTTGTGTCTTTTGTGTTTCCTTTTGAGTTTGAGCCAAGCAAAACCTTTATGACTAGTCTTGGTGATGGTTGTTTGATCCTGCTCGAAAAAGACAAAAACTTTTCGCTCACGAGATGATTTTTCATTTTTATTCAGAAAGAGCTTTTGAGCTGATTCTTTTTTGCTTTTGGTTGATATGCCTTTTCCAGACAGTCGTAATTATTCAGAATTTTTTATATAGCAGAAGTATACGAAGTATACAGATTACTACAGTCTGGTCTATTTTTGACAGATTCTGTTTTTGTTGAGTTGGTTGCTTGTTTTGATGAAACTATGGATAGTATCGGGGGGTACTAGCCATGTGAAAGTTATAATACAGTAACCTAACACCAATATAGATACAATTCAAGGTTTCTATGGTACCTAAAAGGTGCTAGTTTGTTTTCTTGTGCCAATGTTATCACGAGTTTTTCTTTAAGTTTTGTGTTGTGAAGTTTTCAAGTTTTGGGTGATGTTCTCATGGACAAAGAGATAAGGAGTGGAAAGAGCTCAATCTTGGGGATGCCCAAGGCATCCCAAGCCAAATTCAAGGACACCAAAAAGCCTAAGCTTGGGGATGCCCCGGGAAGGCATCCCCTCTTTCGTCTTCAATCCACCGGTAACATTACTTGGGGCTATATTTTACTCACCACATGATATGTGTTTTGCTTGGAGCGTCTTGTATCTTAGGAGTCTTTTATTTTTGTTGTGTCACAATCATCCTTTCTGCACACCTTTTGAGAGAGACATGCACTCATAGTGATTTTGCTAGAATGCGCATCGTGCTTCACTTATATCTTTTGAGCTAGATAATTTTGCTCTATGTGCTTCACTTAGATCTTTTAGAGCACGGCGGTTCGTGACTTGGTAGTTGGCTTATTCTATGAAAGTAGTCCAAAGGTGATAGGTACCCAAAGAGGGTACAAAAACCTCCATCTTCATGTGCATTGAGTAAAAAGAGAAGTCTTGATTCCTCTCAATTAAGTTTTGAGACATGGATTTGGTAATATTAAGAGTTATGTTAGTAGGGTGTTGTGAATCTAGAAATACTTGTGTTGAATTTAGGGATTCCCGTAGCATGCACGTATGGTGAACCGCTATGTTAGGAAGTCAGAGCATAATTGATCTATTGATTGTCATCCTTTGTGTTGAGGTCGGGATCGCGCGATGGTTAACACCTACCAACCCTTCCCCTAGGTGTATGCGTTTAGCACTTTGTTTCGATTACTAATAAAAACTTTCGCAACAAGTATGTGAGTTCTTCATGACTAATGCGAGTCCATGGTATAGATGCACTTTCACCTTCCACCATTGCTATCGTCTCTAGTACCGCGCAATTCTCGCCGGTGCACAAACCCACCATATGCCTTCCTCAAAACAGCCACCACACCTACCTACTATGGCATTTTCATAGCCATTCCGAGATATATTGCCATGCAACTCCCACCGTTCCGTCTCATGACTTGTGCCGTCACTCTCATATTGCCATTGCATGATCGTAATATAGCTAGCGAGATGTTTCAACGTCATACGCCAAGCTAGATCGTTGCACATCCCGTACACTGCCGGAGGCATTTCCTATAGAGTCATCATCGTTCTAAGCTTTGAGCTGTGAGTAAATAAAAGTGTGATGATCATCATTATTAGAGCATTGTACCATGTGAGAAAATAAAAAAAGAGAGGCCAAAGAGCCCAAAAAAGAGGCCAAGAGCCCAAATAAAAAAAAGAGAAAAAAAGAGAGAAGGGACAATGCTACTATCTTTTTCCATACTTGTGCTTCATAATAGCACCATGTTCTTCATGATTGAGAGCCTCTCATTTCATCATGACCATATGCTAGTGGGAATCTTTATTATATAACTTGGCTTGTATATTCCAATGATGGGCTTCCTCAAAATTGCCCTAGGTCTTCGTGAGCAAGCAAGTTGGATGCACACCCACTAGTTTTCCTTTTGAGCTTTCACATACTTAAAGCTCTAGTGCATCCTTTGTATGACAATCCCTACTCATTCACATTGATATATATTAATGGGCATCTCCATAGCCCTTTGATACGCCGAGTCAATGTGACCATCTCCTCCTTTTTGTCTCACAACCACCACCACACTCTATTCCACCTATAGTGCTATATCCATGGCTCACGCTCATGTATTGCGTGATAGTTATAAAAAAGTTTCAGAAAGTAAGAGGGTGAAAACAATTACATGGCCAATACCGGGGTTGTGCATGATTTAAATTAGTTGTGTGAGGATGATGGAGCATGGCCAGGCTATATGATTTTGTAGGGATAACTTTCTTTGGCCATGTTATTTTGAAAGTTCATGATTACTTTGCAAGTTTTCTTGAAGTATTATTGTTTTCATGTCAATAGCAAACTATTGATTTGAATCTTACGGATCTGAACATTCATGTCACATGAAAGAAGTTACAAAGGACAACTATGCTAGGTTGCATTCCACATCAAAAATTCAGTCTTATCACTTCCCTACTCGAGGACGAGCAGGAGTTAAGCTTGGGGATGCTTGATACGTCTCCAATGTATCTATAATTTTTCATGGTTTCATGCTATTATCTTGTCAAACTTTGGATGTTTTGTATGCCTTTTATATCTTTTTTGGGACTAACTTATTAATTCAGTGCCAAGTGCTAGTTCCTGTTTTTTCCGTTTTTTTGACCCTTTTCAGAGGAGAATTTTAAACAGAGTCCAAACGGAATAAAACCTACGGAGTGATTTTTTCCGTAACAGAAGACACGCAGGAAACTTGAGAACCAAGGCAGGGGACCTCGGAGGAGGTCACAAGCCCACCAGGCCCGGCCTAGGGGGGGCTAGCAGGCTTGTGAGCTCCCCGTGGCTCCCCTGCCGTAGGTATTTCGCCTATATATTCCCTAGAATCCCAGAAAAATCAGGAGATCATCGAAAGTACTTTTCCACCGCCGCAAGCTTCTGTCTCCCCAAGATCCCATCTGGGGCATTTTCTGGTGCCCTGCCGGAGGGGGGATTCGGATACGGAGGGCTTCTTCATCAACACCATGACCTCTCCGATGATGCGTGAGTAGTTCACCATAGACCTATGGGACCATAGCTAGTAGCTAGATGGCTTCTTCTCTCTCTTGGATCTTTAATACAAAGTTCTCCATGATCTTCATGGAGATCTATCCGATGTAATCTTCTTTTGCGGTGTGTTTGTCGAGATCCGATGAATTGTGGTTGTATGAGCATATTATCTATGAATCTTATTTGAGTTTCTTTTGATCTCTTTTATGCCTAGTTTCATATCCTTGTAATTCTCTTCGAGTTGTGGGTTTTGTTTGGACAGCTTGATCTATGATTCTTGCAATGGTAGAAGTGCTTGGTTATGGGTTCATACCGTGCGGTGACCTCACCTAGTGACAGAAGGGGTAGCGAGGCACGTATCGTGTTGTTGCCATCAGGGGTAAAAATATGGGGTCTTCATCATTGGTTTGAGATTATCCCTCTACATCATGTCATCTTGCTTAAGGCGTTACTCTGTTCGTCATGAACTCAATACACTAGATGCATGGTGGATAGCGTACCATGTGTGGAGTAGTAGTAGTCGATGTAGAAAGTATCGGTCTACTTGTCTCGGACGTGATGCCGATATGTATGATAATTGCCTTAGGTATCGTCGTGACTTTGCGCGGTTCTATCAATTGCTCGACAGTAATTTGTTCACCCACCATAATATTTCTATTTTGAGAGAAGCCTCTAGTGAACAGTATGGCCCCCGGGTCTACTCCACACCATATTTTCAGCCTTACACTTTTACTTCGTTGCACTTTCCGCCTTCTGATCTCACTTTGCAATCAATCTTGAAGGGATTGACAACCCCTTCATAGCGTTGGGTGCAAGCTCTATGTGTTTGTGTAGGTACTTTGGACTTGACGAGATCTCCTACTTGATTGATACCTTGGTTCTCAAACTGAGGGACATACTTACTGCTCCCGTGCTGCATCACCCTTTCCTCTTCAAGGGAAAAACCAACGCAAGCTCGAGGGGTGACATAAAGGTTTCTGTCGCCGTAGCAATCAACAAGGACGAGCATGAGGATGATACCACCAAGATGTCCAAGCCCGACGAGATCCAAGATCATGCTCCCAAGTTTGACTCCACCACCTTCTCTCTTTTCGGCATTCATAATGAAAAGTATACCACAACTCTTCTTTAAGATGGCGCGGCAACAACCACGACTACGAAGCCAGAGAAGGAACATGCTTTGGGGGAGAGCTACAAGTGGCAGGCAAGGATGACGCTTCCATCTTTGGAGGGGAGAGTGCGACGATCGAGCATGGGATTTTCCCTTCGAGCATGGAGGCGTTTGGAAATGAGTTGAGAGACTTTTGGCACCATATAGACAGTGAGAGTGAGTTGACCATTAGCCCCATATATGATGAGCTGTCATCCCATGTGAGAAGAGACACAACCGACACTACTTGAGTGAGATGAGTGACTCACCATATGTGAGTTTGACTGCACCTACCTAGTCGGAGTGTGTGAGACACCACCACATAGAGTGAGCGAGGTAGTTTATATCGCATGTGAGGCTGTTTCAATTTCTAATAACTTAACCCCTATCTCTATTGTGTCTTCTCATTTGGTGCAAGGTCCCATATTCGATCACTGATTCTTGACGACTTTGTCCTTCCTTTGGACAAGACGATGGACATGGTGGATTATGATGCACCAACCAAATGACTCCATCATGATGACGATGACCATGATTTGGCCTTTTCCAACTCACATATTGTTGGAAATATGCCCTAGAAGCAATAATAAAATAGTTATTATTATATTTCCTTGTTCAAGATAATCGTGTAGTATCCTTGCTAGAATTGTATTTATTGGAAACTGAAATACATGTGTGGATAGATAGACACCACACTATCCCTATTAAGCCTCTAATGGACTAGCTCGTTGATCAAAGATGGTCAAGGTTTCCTAACTATAGACATGAGATGTCATTTGATAATGGGATCACATCATTAGGAGAATGATGTGATGGAGAAGACCCAAACCGAAAACATAGCATATGATCATGTCAGTTTACTACTACTGTTTTCTGCATGTCAAGTATCTGTTCCTATGACCATGAGATCATGCAGCTCCCGGACACCGAAAAAATTCCTTGTGTGTATCAAACGTCATAACGTAACTTGGTTACAATAAAGGTGCTCTACAGGTATCTCTGAGGGTGTCTGTTGGGTTGGCGTGAATTGAGACTCTGATTTGTCACTCCGTATGACGGAGAGGTATCTCTTGGCCCACTCGGTAATAGAACATCACAATGAGCTTGCAAGCAATGTGACTAAGGAGTTTGTCACGAGATATTGTAATATGGAACAAGTAAAGAGACTTGCCGATAATGATATTGAGCTACATATGGAGATACCGACGATCGAATCTCGGGCAAGTAACATACCAATGGACAAAGGGAATAGCATGCAAGATTGATTGAATCCTTGACATTGAGGTTCGACCAATGAAGATCTTTGTAGAATATGTAGGATCTAATATGGGCATCCAAGTCCTGCTACTGGTTATTGACCGGAGAGTGTCTCGGTCATGTGTGCATAGTTCTCAAACATGTAGGGTCTACACACTTAAGGTTTGGTGATGATATAAGCATACTTGAGTCATTGTGTTGGTAAGAGTAGGTTGTCCGGAGTCCCAGATGTGACCCCGGACGTGAGGAGGAACTCCGGAATAGTCCAGAGGTGAAGATAGATATATAGGATGAAGGTCATTGGAGTCCGGAAGTGTTCGGGATGTACCGAGTGAATAACGGAGTACCGAAAGGGGTTTCGGGAGGCCCCGACAGTTGTTGGAGGGCCTTATGGGACAAGGAGAGGGGCACCGCAGCCCACCACGGGGCTGGGCACAACCCCTCACCCCAACCCACTTAGGCCGAAGGGGAGGAGGGCTCCTCCTTGGAGCGCCGCCAGCCCAACTTGGGCGGCAAGGTACCCAAGTGGGAGGGGCCACCCAACCCTAGCCGCCGCCTCTCCCTTGGCCACTGGCCCTAGGGGAAACCCTAGGGCGCCCTGCCCTCTCCCTCCCCCCTATATATAGAGAGGTATAGAGAGGGAAGCCACACGACCATCTTGTCGCGACACTAAACCTCCTCACACTCGTAGTTCTCTCCTTCAAAGACCCCAAGACGAAGCCCTGCTGAGCTGTCACCACCAACACTTTACCACGCCGTCGTGCTGCCGGAGGACTCTGGCTGCTACTTCACCATTGCTCGCTGGATCGAGGAGGTGAAGGCATCACCAAGCTGTATGTGTGTTGAACACGGAGGTACCGTCCGTTCGGCACTTGATCGGGAGATCACGGGACGGTTCATGATTGGATCGCGAAGACGTACCACTACATCAACTGCGTTCTTGAATGCTTCCGCTTAGCGATCTACAAGGGTATGTAGATTCAATATCTCGTCAGCAGATGGTCATCACCATGGATAGATCGTGTTTGCACGTAGGAATTTTTTTGTTTCCCATGCAACGTTACCCATCGGTGGCATCATGAGCTAGGTCTATGCGTAGATGACATCTCGAGTAGAACACAAAGGAGTTTGTGGGCATTGATATTCAGATTGCTTCCCTCCTTAGTCTTTTCTTGATTAAGTGTTATTGTTGGATGAAGCGGCTCAGACTAACTTTACTCGTCCACGTACGAGAGACCGGTTCCATCGACTGACATGCAACTTGTTGCATAAAAATGGCTGGCGGGTGTGTGTCTATCCTACTTTAGTTGAATCACAATCAATAAAAGGCGGTTCTTGTAGAAGGTTAAATAGCAACTTGCATACCACCATTGTATTTTTGCGTAGGTAAGAAACGTTCTTGCTAGATACCCATAGCAGCCACGTAAAACTTGCAACGAAAAATTAGAGGACATCTAACCTGTTTTTGGAGGGTATGCATGTGATATGATATGGCCAATGACATGATGTGATATATTTGATGTATGAGATGATCATGTTGTAATAGTTCATATTGACTTGCAAGTCGATACTACGACAACCGGCAGGAGCCATTGGGTTGTCTTTATTTTTTGAGCGCTTAGTGACGCTTTACTTTATCATTAAATTAGTAGAAATAGTAGTACAAGCAAATATGGTGCGACAACCTTGATGATAACACAATAATCGAGATCACGGTGTGGCGCCGCTAACGATGTAGGTCATGCCAGTGCTGTGGATATGGAGATCAAAAGCACAAGATCATGGCCATATCATGTCAATTCTGATTTGCATGTGATTTTAATCCTTTTATGCACCTCGTTTTTCTAAGGACGACGATAGCATTATAAGTGATCCTTCATTAAAATTTCAAGATAAAATTGTGTTCTCCATGAGTGTGCAGCGTTGTGACAATTCATCGTTTCGAGACACCACGTGATGATCGGGTATGGTAGACTCTACGTTCACATATAATGGGTGCAAGACAGTTTCGCACACGTGGAACACTCGGGTTAAACTTGACTAGCCTAGCATGTACAGACATAGCCTCAGAATACAAGAGACCGAACGGTCAAACATGAGTTATATAGTGGATATGATCAACATGAATATGTTCACCATTGAAACCAGCTCATCTCACGTGATGATCTGACTTGGGTTGACGGATTTGGATCATGTGACACTCGAATGACTAGAGGGATGTTAAGTTGAGTGGGAGTTTGTCGATGCACTAGAGACTCGGGTCCCTCGTGCCCCAGACATGTGCACAAGCATCGGCGACGCCCCTGACAGGAGTACACTGGGAAGAGCAGCAGGAAAGCACTCCAAGACCCCCAAGGCCACACCCTTCCCCCTCTCCAGGGGCGTGGAGTACAAAGGCTCCAGACGCAAGGCCCTCCTTGCTGGGAAGATTCCCAAGGTCCCGGCAAGCCCGCTTCCCCAGGAAGACTACCCAAAGAATAGCAAGACCCCGGCAAGTCTCCCTTGCCGGGAAGGCTCCCACAGAATAACGAGGCCCTCGACAAGCCTTCCTTGACGGGAAAGTATTCAAGCCCCCCCGGCAAGCCTTCTTTTCTGGGAAGGTGACCAAGTCATCCGACAGGGACTCCAGGCTAGCGAGCCCCTGTTCGCTCGCCAGGTGTCCCCCCAGTTTCTACCACAATCTGACCGCTCCAGCACATCCCTCGTGTGCCAGCACAAGGCCCAGGTGTTGATTCACCTGGGTAGGTGTCGCAACCATCTTGCGGTAGGTCAGGGGCCAGACAAGGCATTTACTGCCCCTGACACCACCGAAGAAGTAGAGCGGTGAACACTGTTCACTATGCACCTCATGAGCACACTGTTGGTGACTCCTTTGCCTATAAAAGGAGGCCCAAAGCTCATTCTTAGAGGTTGGAATTTTGGTGGATCATAGACTCCCTAATCACCTACTAAGTTACTGTAGCAAAACCACCCTAAAGTAAGCCCATAATAGACACTAAGTAGGAGTAGGGTTTTATGCGCCAAGCGGCCCGAACCTCGGTAAAAGGACACCACAGGTGTTGATCGCTAGTTCCGCTCTCAACGACGTACCTCTCTCTCCCTGCGAAACAATCAAGGGACTCCTCAAGTTTCCCATAGGTGTCGGTTTCCTCGACATCCTTGGCGCGCCAGCAGAGGGGCGATGGTTGAGATATTTTTTCACGGATTCGAGCAAGTTCAGTGTCAGATCTCGAGAAGTAGCGCACACCACTGCGGTCCCTGGAGGCAGGGTGCAACGTTGATCGCTCTGCTTCGCCACGTCCTCCTAACACCTGCGCGAGCGCTCAGCTGCGCGAGCGTAGGATAGGGAGACGGAGAGCTCGAGCTTATAGAAATCATGCTGACGCGCCGCTCCAGGATAGTGCGCTGCTATGGAGGGTTTGCCTGGGGTCTTCAACGATGCCCTCGGCGCATACTCCGGTCGACGCACCTCCACGTAGAGATGCATAGACGTCAAGAATGCGCCTACAGGCCCCGGAACCTAGGCACGCACTCCAACCGAACGCTTTCCCCCCGAAAGCATAACGTCGTCGCCAAAGGTGCACTCCGGGGCTCCGTCAGGATGGCTAGACAAGATAGGAAAATGAGTTATGCTACGGTGACCCCCTTCCATATGGTAGTCAAGAACTATGGGCAAGTACCTTGCCGGAGGGGAGGTTGTCGGAAGAGTATAGTTGCTTGCTTGCCGGGGACCCGAGGCACCGGCAAAGGACTCAAGCACCGCGGGGAGAAGTTCCGTGACATGATAGATAAGTGATAAATATTTAAGACGAGATCTCAGAGTAGATAGGTTGTTCCCTTTCTGGAAGATCCCAAACCTTGTTTGGGAAACCTGCGCGCAGATGGAACCTTGTCAGGATCAGTGCGCCTTAGTTCTGTTTTGAACTAGTTCAACGACCTGAACGGCCACAGCGTGACTTCACACTGTTTTGAACCTGTTCAACAGTCTAAGTGGCTACATAGCACCTTATTTCGCCTCGAGCCGCGCTCAACAATCTAACGGTTGCACTGAGTGCGGCAAGGAGCCTTGCCGATAACGACCCCTCAAGCAAGCTGCTAATGATCCGTTCCACAAAGCACTAGCGACAGGACAAGTCATGCCGACAAGCTTCCGGAAAATGCAAAATGTGTATCATCGAAGGAGAAGGATCAGACGCAAGGGAAACAACATTTAATTCATTTGTTTGAAACAAACTCAGACATATTACATGAATGATTTTTGCTACTCTAACCTATTGTACTGTCTTTTGGCGAGGGACGTGCTTGCCGGACAGAAGTTCAAGAAGACAAAAAGGCAGAGCCCATGGCGTGCCCAGGGCTGGCTCCCAAGGACCAGCACTATGCCGACGAGAATGGGACCAACCCCGACAAGCACCACCTAGCCTCCTCTGGCTTGATACCAGAGGGCAGGTCACATGAAGGGGTGAAGGATCCAGAGCCTGCGAGCGCGCCTCCTCATGGAGCCCCCGGGGGAGGGGGGGGGCAGCACCCGCTCTGGTGAGGTGGTCCAAGCAAAGGGCATGGAGAAGTCAGAGCTTGCGGAGGTTCCTCCCTCTCGAACACGAGGCACCGACGCCAACTCCGGCAAGATACCCCCGCTGGGTGGGGGAGAGGCGTGAGCAGGCCTCGGCGGCAAGGCCGACAGTCACTTGGAGCTCGGGGAGTCGGACTCTGACTTGACCCCCCGAGATCCTGACCTGCCAAGAGCGCCACTGCTTCCGCTGTCCTCGTCGTCGCTATCGCTCGAGGAGGGACACTTGGCGCCGCTCGAGCTCTCTTCGCAGCAGCCGAGACGCACACCTGAGCGCCCGTAAAACTTGACGGGTAGCATATTATCCTCCGCTAGCTTGAAGCGTAGGATATGCCCATCCTTCAGGCTGTGGGCACGGGCAAAGGCTTTCCAGCCCCGCCTGAGCAACATGGAGCGGCGTTTCGGGTACTCCACGTGCACCTGCATAGCGCCATGGGAGAAACCATACACCCGAAACCACAAGACAGGGGGCTTGGCGGCCTCCATCGCCCTAGCAAAAGGGTGAGGGAGGTGCAAATGGCCTTGAGGGAGACTGTGCAGTTCCACGACGAACTCCAGCACCGTTCCGTCCGAATGCCCGCCCCGCAGAGCAGAAGACGGAGGTGCTGGAATAGCACTCCGCCTCCCCTGGCCACGGCCTCCGCGACGACCGCGGCCCCTCGTCCCTCCGCTACCACGGACGCTCGTGCCTCCCTCCACGATATTGGCCCCTGGAGCTATGGCATGATCCGAGTGGTATTCCCTTTCCGCCCTGGCGGCCGATGGTGGCCTCCCTCGTCCCCTAGCTATGGTTAGGGGCGGGCGCCACCTGGAACTGGAGAAGATTCTACAGATGCAAGCTTGGGGTGGTGGATGTTTCATGAGCTTATGGATGAGCAAAACCCCCTCACAGACTTCCTAATTTCTAGGGAGAGGCATGGGGGGCTAGCTCCCCTCCCTCCAGAAACCGCCGCCCCTCTTGCCCAATCAGTCATGATCACGGGTGACTAGGGAACCGCCCTGCTGCACCAATACATGCGAGGGCGGACCCTGCCATGACAGCGGCCTTTATGGGCACGAACGCCACTTGCCTGACTATTACTATGCATGCTTCACTCGTGGTAGTAACGCGTCAGGAAGTGGGGAGGCTACTGTGCGCGCACTTCTCCACCTTGCGCGCTGGATGCGCGACGTGGTGAAGGGCCTTCCACAACGACTCCAAAGCTACAGAGTCCCCTGCTAAGGAAGCCCATGCACTACTTTGGGCCTGGCCCAGCAACGCCCCATGCGCGTGCATGGCCTAGGCCCGGGGGCTCGTGTCGGTGCACTAGAGACTGGGATCCCTCGTGCCCCAGACTTGTGCACGGGCATCGGCGACGCCCCTCACAGTAGTACACTGGGAAGAGCAGCAGGAAGGCAGTCCAAGACCCACCAAGGCCACGCCGTTCCACCCTCTAGGGGCGTGCAGTACAAAGGCTCCATACGCAAGGCCCCGACAAGCCCTTCTTGCCGGGAAGATTTCCAAGGCCCTGGCAAGCCCGCTTCACCGGGAAGACTACCCGAAGAATAGCAAGACCCCGACAATTCTCGCTTGCCGGGAAGGCTCGCACAAACTAACGAGGCCCCCGACAATCCTTCCTTGCCGGTAAAGTATTCAAGCCCCCCCGGCAAGCCTTCTTTGCTAGGAAGGTGACCAAGTCATCCGACAGGAACTCCAGGCCAGCGAGCCCGTGTTGGCTCGCGAGGTGTCACCCAGTTTCTACCACAATCCGACCACTCCAGCACATCCCCCGTGTGCCAGCACAAGTCCCAGGTGTCGATTCACCTGGGTATGTGGCGCAACCATCTTGCGGCAGGTCACGGGCCAGACAAGGAATTTACTACCCCTGAAACCACCGAAGAAGTAGAACGGTGAACATTGTTCACTGTGCACCCCGTGAGCACACTGTTGGTGACCCCTTTGCCTATAAAAGGAGGCCCAAAGCTCATTCTTAGGGGTTGGACTTTTTGGGGATCAGAGACTCCCTAATCGCCTACTAATTTACTGTAGCAAAACCACCCTACAGTAAGCTCACAATACAAACTAAGCAGGAGTAGGGTTTTACGCGCCAAGCAGCCCAAACCTGGGTAAACGGACCTTGCCGGTGTTGATCGCCAGTTCTGCTCTCGACGCCGTACCTCTGTCTCCCTGCCAAATGATCAAGGGACTCCTCGACTTTCCCATAGGTGTCGGTTTCCCCGACAGAGTTTTTAAGTAATATGATTAACTAAACTCATTAACTTGAACAGTTGTCTAAGTAATCTTTGTAAATTTATGTTGTAGATCAATGGCTCACGTAGTAGCACCCCTGAATTTTAATGCGTTCCTAGAGAAAGCTAAGCAAAAAGATGATGGGAGCAACTTTGTTGACTGAGCCCGTAATCTGAAACTTGTCCTCACGGTTTCCCAAAAGAGTTATGTCCTTGATGCACCGCTAGGGGATGCACCCCTCTTCCCGACGGCTGAAGACATTATGAACGTCTAGCAGTCGTATCTGGATGACTACTTAGTAGTTCAGTGTGCGATCTTGTATGTCTTAGAACCAGGACTTCAAGACATTTTGAACATCATGGAGCATACGAGATATTCCGGGAATTGAAGTTTATCTTTGAGAAGAATACCCGGATCGAGAGGTATGAGACCTCCCATAAGTTCTATGCTTGCAAGATGGAGGAGAATGGGTCTGTCAGTGAGCATGTACTCATAATTTCTGGGTATGCCAACCGTGTGGCTGAGTTGGGAATTGATCTACCTCCAGAGGAGATCACCGACAGAGTTCTCCAATCACTTCCGCCTAGCTACAGAAGCTTTGAGCTGAACTACAACATGCAAGGGATGAATAAATCAGTCACCGAGATGTTTTGCATTGCTGAAAGTTGTTGAGTCAGAAATCCAGAAAGAACATAAAGTGTTGATGGTCAGTAAGATGACCAGTTTCAACAAAAATGGCAAGGACAAGAAAGGTAACTTCAAGAAGAGTGGCAAAGCTCTTGCCCCTCCCGTGAATAAACCCAAGGCTGGGCCCATGCTAGAAACTGAGTGCTATCATTGCAAGGGGACTGGTCACTGGAACCGGAAGTGCCCCAAGTATCTGGCCGATAAGAAGGCAGCCCACACCAAACAAGGTGTATATGATATACATGATATTGATGTGTACCTTACCAACTCTCATTGTAGTGGCTGGATATTTGATACAGGTTCGGTTGGTCACATTTGCAACTCAAAACAGGAACTACGGAATGGACGGAGGTTGGCGAAGGATGAAGTGATGATGCGCGTGGGAAATGCTTCCAAGGTTGATGCGCGTGGGAAATGGTTCCAAGGTTTTATTTATATGAGTAATATCTTTTATGGTCATGCACCCATTGTGACAGGTTTATTATTACAGAATCTCGATAGTATTGAAAAACATGTTGATAACATTGATGCCAAAAGATGTAGAGTTGATTATGATAGTACCACTTTCTTGTGGCACTGCTGCTTAGGTCATATTGGTGTAAAGCGCATGAATAAACTCCATGTTGATGGACTTTTGGAGTCACTTGATTTGGAATCACTTGACACATGTGGACCATGCCTCATGGGAAAGATGACCAAAACTCTGTTCTCCGGAACAATGGAGCGAGCAAGTGACTTGTTGGAAATCATACATACTGATGTGTGTTGTTCAATGAGCAATGAGGCGCGTGATGGATATTGTTATTTTCTCACCTTCACCGATGACCTGAGTAGATATGGTTATATTTACTTAATGAAAAACAAGTCTGAAACACTTGAAAAGTTCAAGAAATTTCTGAGTGAAGTGGAGAATTATCGTAACAAGAAGATCAAATTCCTACGATCTAATCCAGGAGGAGAATATCCGAGTTACGAGTTTGGCACTCACTTAAGACAATGTGGAATTGTTTCATAGTTGACTCCGCCTGGAACACCAAAGCGCAATGGTGTGTCCGAACGTTGTAATCACACTTTCTTAGGTATGGTGTGTTCTATGATGTCTCTTGCCGATTTGCCGTTGTCATTTTGGGGTTATGCATTAGAGACATCTACTTTCAATTTAAATAGGGCACCGGCAAAAACCGTTGAAACGATACCATATGAACCGTGGTTTGGCAAGAAACCAAAGTTGTCATTTCTTAAAGTTTGGGGATGTGATGCTTATGACAAAAAGCTTCAGCCTGAAAATTTGGAACCCAAAGCGGAGAAATGCATCTTCATAGGATAACCGAAAGAGACAATTGGGTACACCTTCTATCTCAGATCCGAAGGCAAAGTGTTCGTCGCTAAAAAAAGAACATTCCTTGAGAAAGAGTTTCTCTCGAAAGAATTGAGTGGGGGGAAAGATAGAACTTGATGAGGTTATTGAACCTTTACTTCAACCAGAGAGTAGACAACATATAATTATTTTTCTGTGGAGCCTACATCGGTTGAAGAGGAAGCTAATGATGATGATCATGAAGCTTCGGATCAAGTTGCTATCAAACCTCGTAGGTGAATAAGGGCATGCACCGCTCGTGAGTTGTTGGACAACAATGAACCAACGAGCTATGGAGAAGCGATAATGGGCCCGGATTTCAACAAATGGTTAGAGGCGATGAAATCCGAGATAGGATCCATGTATGAACACAAAGTGTGGACTTTGGAAGAATTACCGGAAGGGCGAAAGGCCATTTAGAATAAATGGATCTTTAAGAAGAAGACAGACGCCGATGGTAATATCACCGTCTATAAAGCTTGACTTGTGGAAAAGGGTTTTTCACAAGTTCAAGGAGTTGACTATGATGAGACTTTTTCACACGTAGCGATGCTTCAGTCCGTCAGAATCATGTTAGCAATAGGTGCAATTTTCGATTATGAAATTTGGCAGATGGATGTGAATATAGCAGTCCTTAATGGTTTCCTTAAGGAAGAGTTGTATATGATGCAACCGGAAGGTTTTGTCGATCCACAGAATGCTAATAAAGTGTACAATCTCCACCGATCCATTTATGGACTGGTGCAAGCAACTCGGAGTTGGAATCAACATTTTCATGAGGTGATCAAGGCGTTTGGATTTATACAAGTTCATGGAGAAGCTTGTATTTACAAGAAAATGAGTGGGAGCTCTATAGCGTTTCTAATATTATATGTGGATGACATATTGCTGATTGGAAACAATATAAATTTTTTGGGAAGCGTAAAGGATTATTTGAACAAGATTTTTTGAATGAAGGACCTAGGAGAAGCTGCTTACATATTACTTTAGGCATCAAGATCTATGGAGATAGATCGAGACTATTAAAAGGACTTTCACACATCACATACCTTGACAAATTTTTAAGAAGTTCAAAATGGATCAGTCCAAGAAAGGGTTCTTGCATGTGTTATAAGGTGTGAAGTTGAGTAAGACTCAATGCCCAGTGACTGCAGAAGATAGAGAAAAGATGAGTGTCGTCCCCTATGCTTTAGCCATAGGCTCTATTGTGTATGCAATGATGTGCACACGACGTGATGTTAGCCTTGCCATAAGTATGGCACAAAGATTTCAAAGTGATCCACGAAGTGAACACTGGACATTGGTCAAGAATATTTTTTAGTACCTGAAAAGTACTAAGAAAATGTTTCTCATGTATGGAGGTGATCAAGAGCTCGTCGTAAATGGTTACGTAGATGCAAGCTTTGACACTGATCCGGATGACTCAAAGTCGCAAACCGGATACATATATGTTCTCAATGGGGGTGTGGTAAGCTGGTGCAGTTCCAAGAAAAGCGTGGTAGCCTATGCTACATGCGAAGGGGAGTACATATCTGCCTCGGAGGCGGCTAAAGAAGGTGTCTGGGTGAAGGAGCTCATGACAGATCTTGGAGTTGTGCCAAGTGCACTGGATCCAATGACTGTTCTGTGACTACACAGGTGCCATTGCTCTAGCCAAGGAACTAAGGTTTCACAAGAGGAACATACACATAAAGCGACGCTTCAATTCCATCAGCGATTACATCAAAGGGGAGGACATAAATATTTGCAAAGTGCACACAAATTTGAATGTTGCAATCCCATTGACTAAGCCTCTTCCACAAGCGAAACATGATCAACACCAGAACTGTATGGGTGTTAGATTCATTACAATGTAAACCACATGGTGATTTGAGCTAGATTATTGACTCTAGTGCAAGTGGGAGATGTTGGAAATATGCCCTAGAGGAAATAATAAAATAGTTAATATTATATTTCCTTGTTCAAGATTATCATTTATTATCCATGCTAGAATTGTATTGATTAGAAACTCAAATACATGTGTGTATACATAGACAACACACTATCCCTAGTAAGCATCTAATGGACTAGCTCGTTGATCGAAGATGGTCAAGGTTTCCCGAACATAGACATGAGTTTTCATTTGATAACAGGATCAACATCATTAGGAGAATGATGTGATGGACAAGACCCAAACCATAAACGTATCATATGACCGTCACAGTTTACTGCTGCTGCTTTCTGCATGTCAAGTATCTGTTCCTATGACCATGAGATCATGCAGCTCCCGGACACCGGAGGAATGCCTTGTGTGTATCAAACGTCACAACGTAACTGGTTGACTATAAAGATGCTCTACAGGTATCTCCGAGGGTGTCTGTTGGGTTGGTGTGAATCGGGACTCGGATTTGTCACTCTATATGACAGAGAGGTATCTCTAGGCCCACTCGGTAATACAACATCACAATGAGCTTACAAGCAATGTGACTAACGAGTTAGTCACATGATCTTGTATTATGGAACGATTAAAGTGACTTGCCGATAACGAGATTGAGCTCGGTATGGAGATACGGATGATCAAATCTCGGGCAAGTAACATACCGATGGACAAAGTGAATAGCATACGGGATTGATTGAATCCTTGACACCGAGGTTCGACCGATGAAGATCTTCATAGAATATGTATTAGCCAATATGGGCATCGAGGTCCCGTTATTTGTCATTGACCGGAGAGTGTCTTGGTCATGTCTGCATTGTCCTCAAACCCGTAGGGTCTACACATTTAAGGTTCGGTGACGATATAAGCATGATTGAGTCATTGTGTTGGTGACTGAAGGTTGTCTGGAGTCCTGGATGAGATCCCAAACATGACGAGGAACTCCAGAATAGTCCGGAGGTGAAAAACGATATATAGGATGAATGTCTTCGTATTCCAAAAGTGTTTCGGGATGTACCGACGGAATAACGGAGTACTAAAATGGGTTTCGGGAGGCCCCCTCAATTGTTGGGGGCCTTATGGCCAAGGAGAGGGGGCACCGCAGCCCACGAGGTGGCTGGGCGCAGCCCCTCACCCCAACCAACTTCAGTCGAAGGGGATGAGGGCTCCTCCTTGGGGCGATGCCAGCCTAACTTGGGTGGCAAGGTGCTACTGCAACAAAAGACCTTCCAACGGCGCTAGAAATAGGAGTGTTGCTTGATACTCCTCAGCAATGGCACCAGGAATCCTTTAGCTGCAGCTACGCCTTAAGGGACTTCCTAGGCAAGTATGCAAAGGATTTTCCCCGTGTCCTTGGAGCCTTGCATGGAGAACTTTGTATTGAAGATCCAAGAGAGAGAAGAAGCCATCTAGCTACTAACTACGGACCCGTAGGTCTGAAGTGAACTACTCACGAGTCATTGGAGGGGCGATGATGATGATGAAGAAGCCCTCCAACACCAAAGTCCCCTCCGGCAGGGTGCCGGGAAGGGTCTCTAGATGAGATCTCGCGGAAACGGAAGCTTCCGGAGGCGGAAAATTATTTTCGAGGCTCCCCTGATTTTTTGCTGAATTTTTGGGAATATATAGGCCAAGGATCTAGGTCAGGGGGCGGACAGGGAGGCCACAAGCCCTGACACCGCCGCCTCCCCCTGGTGGCGGAGTGGGAGCTTGTGGGCTCCCTGGAGCCCACCTGGCTTGGCCCAGAGGCCCCCTGATCTTCCTCCCTTCGGGAAAAATTCATTTCGGGGTTTTTATTCTGTTTGGACTCCGTTCGAAAATCAGATCTGAAAAGAGTGAAAAACACAGAAAAACAGGAACTGGCACTTGGCAGTGAATTAATAAGTTAGTCCCAAAAAAGATATAAAAGGTACATAAAATATCCAAAGATGACAAGATAACAACGTGAAACCATCGAAAATTATAGATACGTTTGAGACGTATCAAGCATCCCCAAGCTTAACTCCCGCTCGTCCTTGAGTAGGGAAGTGATAAAGAATGAATTTTTGATGCTTTCATGCTACCTAGCATAGATGTCCTTTGTAACTCCTCTTATGTGACATGAATATTCAGATCCATTAGATTCAAAACAATAGTTTGCTATTGACATGGAAACAATAATAATTCAAGCAAATAGCAAGGTAATCATGAACTTTCAAAATAACAAGGCCAAAATAAAGTTATCCCTACAAAAGCATATAGTCTGGCTATGCTCTTTCATCATTGCACAACGAATTTAAATCATGCACAACCCCGGTATTGGCCAAGTAATTGTTTCACACCTTTACTTTCTCAAACCTTTTCAACTCTCATGCAATACATAGATGGTGTGGAGTGTGGTGGAGGTTGCAAGACAAAAAAGGAGAAGATAGTCACATTAACTAGGCATATCAATGAGCTGTGGAGATTCTCATCAATAGATATCAATGTGAATGAGTAGGGATTGCCATACAAATGATGCGCTAGAGCTACGAGTATGTGAAAGCTCTTAAAGAAAACTAGTGGGTGTGCATTCAACTTGCTTGCTCACGAAGACCTAAGTCAATTTTGACGAAGCCTATCATTGGAATATACAAGCCAAGTTATATAATGAAAATTTCCCACTAGCTATATGGTGGTGACAAAACGAGAGACTCTCAATCATGAAGATCATGGTGCTTAATATGCACAGTTGTGGAAAAAGTGATAGCATTGTCCCTTCTCTCTTTTTCTCTCATTTTTTTATTTGGTGGGCTCTTTGGCCTCTTTTTTTTTGGTGGGCTTCTTTGGCCTCTTTTATTTCCTCACATGGGACAATGCTCCATTAATAATAATCATCACACTTTCAACTCAAAACTTAGAGCAACTATGACTCTATATGGAATGCCTTCGGTAGTGTACCGTGGCAATGATCTAGCATGGCATAGACATCAATGGAAACGTCATGCTAGCTATCATACAATCATGCAATGGCAATGTAGACGTGGTGGAACATGTCATGGTGGTAGTTGCATGGTAATATATCTCGGAATGACTTTGAAAAAGCCATAGTAGGTAGGTATGGTGGTTGTTTTGAGGGAGGCTAATGGTGGGTTTTGTGCACCGGCGAAAGTTGCACGGCACTAAGAAGATAGTGATGGTGGAAGGTGAAAGTGCATCTAAACCATGGACTCAACATTAGTCATGAAGAACTCATATGCTTGTTTCAAAAGTTTTATTAGTAATCCAAACAAAGCATTCAACGCATACTCCTGGGGGAAGGGTTGGTAGGTATAAACCATCACGCGATCCCGACCGCCACGCAAAGGATGACAATCAATATACTAATCATGCTCAAATTTCATAACATAGCGGTTCACAATACGTGCATGCTACGGGAATCACTAACTTCAACACAAGTATTTCTAGATCCACAACACCTTACTAGCATGGCTTCAATATTACCATAACCACAACTCAAAACTAATTGAGATGAATCAAACTTCTCTAACTATTCAATGCACATGAAGGTGGAAGTTTTCGTATCCCTTTGGATAACTACCCCTTTTGAGACTACTTTCAAAGCATAGATCAACTACCAAGCCACGCACCACTGTGCTCTAAAATATATAAGTGAAGCACATAGAGCAAAAGTGTCTAGCTCAAAAGATATAAGTGAAGCACATGTGAGCTGAATTGTCTACCAAAAGATATAAGTGAAGCTCGACAAAATCACGGTGAGTGCATGTCTCTCTCTCTAGGTGTGCAGCAAGGATGATTGTGACACAACAAAAATAAAAGACTCCTACGATACAAGACGCTCCAAGCAAAAATATAGCCCCAAGTAACGTTACCGATGGATTGAAGACGAAAGAGGGGATGCCTTCCCGGGGCATCCCCAAGCTTAGGCTTTTACGGAATCCTTGAATCTCTTGGGGTGCCTTGGGCATCCCCAAGCTTGATCTCTTGCCACTCTTTATCTTTTTGTCCATAAGAACTTCACCCAAAACTTGAAAACTTCACAACACGAAACTTAGACAGAAACTCGTGATAACATTAGTATGAGAAAGCAAACCACCACTTCCTTAGGTACTGTAGCAAACTTAAATTCTACTTGTGCTGATGTTGGGTTACTGTATTTTCAATCTTCCATGGCTAATACCCCCCGATACTATCCATAGTTTCATCAAAATAAGCAACCAACACAACAAAAACAGAATCTGTTAACAGCAGACCAGTCTGTAGCAATCTGTATATTACGTATACCTCTCGTACTCCAACAATTCTGACAAATTACGACAGTCTGAAGAATTTGCGTAGAAATTAGCAGAAAAAATATTCAACTCAAAATATCTTACCGAACAAAACTGAAAATTCCTTTCGTGAGAAGAAAGTTTCTGTATTTTCCAGCATGACCAAACGATCATCCCCAAGACTAATCATAACGGTTTTGCTTGGCACAAACGCAAAAAGAAACACAAAAAACACAATCATAACAGAATTATGAAAGTGTGAAAAACACAAAACATAAATAAAAAAGATAGATTCGTTGGGTTGCCTCCCAACAAGCGCTTTTGTTTAACGCCCTTAGCTAGGTGAAAGGTGATGAAATCACGTATAGTCATCTTTGGTGCTCAAACCATAGGTAGCCCTCATCATAGATTCATAAGGCAATCTTATTTTCTTTCTAGGAAAGTGGTCCATGCCCTTCTTTAAAGGAAATTGAAATCTAATATTCCCTTCCTTCATATCGATGATAGCACCAATAGTCCTTAGGAAAGGTCTATCAAGAATAATGGGACATGAAGAATTGCAATCTATGTCAAGTACAATGAAATCCACGGGTACATAGTTCTTATTTGCAACAATAATAACATCATCGATCCTTCCCATGGGTTTCTTGACAGTAGTATCCGCAAGATGCAAATTAAGAGAACACTCTTCAATCTCATGAAAACCAAGAATATCACATAAAGACTCTGGAATCGCAGAAACACTAGCACCAAAATCACACAAAGGATTCCACTCATAGTTTTTGGTCTTGATTTTGATAGTAGGTTCCCACTCATCATGAAGTTTTCTAGGTATAGAGACTTCTAGTTTGAGCTTCTCTAGAAGAGATTTCATCATAGCATCTACGATATGCGCGGTAAAGGCTTTGCTTTGGCTATAAGCATGTGGAGAGTTTTCAATGGATTGCATCAAAGAAATGCATTCAAACAAGGAGCAATTAACATAATTGAATTCCTTGAAATCAAAAGTGGGAGTTTCGTTACTATCCAAAATTTTGACTTCTTCTACTCCACTCTCCACACCTTTGTCATCAAGATAGGTGGACTCTGAATCATTGGGGCGTGTTTCAACCAAAGTGGATTCATATCCAGCCCCTCCATAAATAGGTTTGACACGCGAAAACAAAGATTCAAGAGGAGACACACCAAGCACTTTAAGATCTTCGTGATTTGCATCACTAGAACGCACCCTTTTAAACCATTCACGCCTAACGCGAATTTGGGCGGTTCTTTCTTTGCTCTCATTCATGGAGACACACATAGCTTTCAAAGTTTCATCCAAGTTGACCTTGGGAGGAGCGCATCTAACTTTCAAAGCATCAATATCACAAGACATCCTATCAACGCTCTTAGCCAAATCGTCTATTTTGAGTAGTTTTTCCTCTATGGACGCATTGAAAATCTTTTGAGAGTGGATTGAAATCTTTGATATTATTCTCTAAATCAGAGGGTAATTTGTTGTGATTTCCATAAGTGTTGCCGTAGGAATTGCCATAATTTTTTGAGGAGTTACTAGGAAAAGGCCTAGGAGCATAGTTTCCTCTAAAAGCATTGTTGTTCCAAAATTGTTCCTACCAACAAAATTCACGTCCAAACTAGCGCTGCTACTCTCAATCAAAGAAGATAGTGGCATGTCATTAGGATCTACGGTAGCGTTTCTACTAGCAACCAAATTCATCAACTCGTCCATCTTAGCACTAAGCGACTTAATCTCTTCTATAGCGTGCACCTTTTTGCTAGCAGGCGACCTTTCAGTGTGCCACTGAGAGTAGTTGGTCATGACATTGTCTAGGAGTTTTGTAGCGTCTCCTAACGTGATTTCCATGAATGTTCCACCTAAGGAGGAGTCCAAGATATTGCGAGAAGCGAAATTCAAGCCAGCCTAAAAGATTTGTATAATCATCCACAAACTCAAGCCATGAGCGGGACAATTTCTAATCATAAGCTTCATCCTCTCCCAAGATTGTGCAACGTGTTCATGATCAAGTTGCTTGAAATTCATGATATCGTTACATAAGGAGATGATCTTAGCCGGCGGAAAATACTTGGATATTAAGCATCTTTGCACTTATCCCAAGAATCGATACTATTTTTAGGCAAAGAAGAAAACCAAGTTTTTGCGCGATCTCGCAACGAGAAAGGAAAAAGTTTCAACTTAATCACGTCATTATCCACATCTCTTTTCTTTTGCATATCACAAATCTCAATGAAGGTATTGAGATGGGATACGTCATCTTCACTAGGAAGGCCAGAGAATTGCTCTTTCATAATAAGATTCAACAAAGCTGCGTTGATTTCATACGATTCCGCACTAGTGGCAGGAGCAATTGGAGTACTAATAAAATCATTATTATTAGTGCTCGAGAAGTCGCAAAGTTTTGTGTTTTCAGCCATGATGACTTCAAGAAACAAACAAGCACACAAGCAAGCGAGAAAAACGGCAAAGGGAAACGGCAAAGGCAAAAGAAAACGGCGAAGGAGAAAGGCAAATGAAAACGGCAAATGTGAAGTGGGGGAGAGGAAAACGAGAGGCTACTGGCAACAAAAGTAAATGCAAGAGAAGAGTTTGTGAGACCTACTTGGCTAGGTCTTGAGTTCTCCTCCCCGGCAACGGCGCGAGAAATACTTCTGCTACTGCAACAAAAGACCTTCCAACGGCGCCAGAAATAGGAGTGTTGCTTGATACTCCTCAGCAACGGCACCAGGAATCCTTCAGCTGCGGCTACGCCTTAAGGGACTTCCTAGGCAAGTATGCAAAGGATTTCCCCCATGGCCTTGGAGCCTTACGTTGGTGTTCCCTCGAAGCGGAAAGGGTGATGTAGCGTAGCGGTGGTAAGTATTTCCCTCAGTTTGAGAACCAAGGTATCAATCCAGTGGAGGAGTATCTCAAGATCCTGCACAAACACAAAAGCTTGCTCCCAACGCTATGAAGGGGTTGTCAATCCCTTATAGATTGTTTGCCAAGTGAGAACTGAAAGCAACAAAGTAACAAAGCAAAGTAAAAGCGGAGGTCTAAACGATGGATGTGAATAGACACGGGGGCCATAGTGTTTACTAGTTGCTTCTCTCATGAAAGCAAGTAGACGGTGGGTGACCAAATTACTGTCGAGCAATTGATAGAACCGCGCAAAGTCGTGACGATATCTATGGCAATGATTATATCTATAGGCATCACGTCCAAAACAAGTAGACCGATACTTTCTGCATCTACTACTATTGCTCCACACGTCGACCGCTATGCAGCATGCATCTAGTGTATTAAGTCCAAAAGAACAGAGTAACGCCTTAATCAAGATGACATGATGTAGAGGGATAATCTCAAACCAATGATGAAAACCCCATCTTTTTACCCTTGTTGGCAACTACTTAATGTGTGCCTTGCTGCCCCTACTGTCATTGGGAAAGGTCACCACATGGTAGAACCCAAAACCAAGCACTTCTCCCATTGCAAGAATCATAGATCTAGTTGGCCAAAAAAACCCAAGACTTAAGGAGACTTACAAGGATATCAAATCATGCAAATAAGAAATCAGAAAAGACTCAAATATATATCATAGATAATCTAATCACAAATCCACAATTCATCGGATCTCGACAAACACATCGCCAAAGAAGATTACATCGGATAGATCTCCATAAAGACCATGGAGAACTTTGTATTGAAGATCCAAGAGAGAGAAGAAGCCATCTAGCTACTAACTACGGACCCGTAGGTCTGAAGTGAACTACTCACGAGTCATTGGAGGGGCGATGATGATGATGAAGAAGCCCTCCAACTCCAAAGTCCCCTCCGGTAGGGTGCCGGGAAGGGTCTCTAGATGAGATCTCGCGGAAACGGAAGCTTGCGGCGGTGGAAAAGTATTTTCGAGGCTCCCCTGATTTTTTGCTGAATTTTTGGGAATATATAGGCCAAGGATCTAGGTCAGGGGGCGGCCAGGGAGGCCACAAGCCCTAACACTACCGCCTCCCCCCTGGTGGCAGAGTGGGAGCTTGTGGGCTACCTGGAGCCCACCTGGCATGGCCAAGAGGCCCCCTGATCTTCTTCCCTTCGGGAAAAATTCATTTTGGGGTTTTTATTCCTTTTGGACTCCGTTCCAAAATCAGATCTGAAAAGAGTCAAAAACACAGAAAAAACAGGAACTGGCACTTGGCACTGAATTAATAAGTTAGTCCCAAAAAATATATAAAAGGTACATAAAACATCCAAAGATGACAAGATAACAGCGTTAAACCATCAAAAATTATAGATACGTTTGGGACGTATCACAAGGTACCCAAGTGGGAGGGCCCACCCAACCCTAGCCGTCGTGCCTCCCTTGGCCATCGGCCCCTAGGGGAAACCCTAGGGTGCCCTCCCCTCTCCCTCCCCCTATATATATAGAGGTAGAGAGAGGGTAGCCACACGACAATCTTGCCGCAGCGCTGCACCTCCCCTCCCTCGTAGTTCTCTCCTCCAAACACCCCATGACGAGGCCCTGTTGAGCTGTCACCACCAACACCTCACCACATCGTCGTGCTACTAGAAGACTCGGGATGATACTTTACAATCGCTCGCTATATCGAGGAGGTGAAGGCATCACAAAGCTGTACGTGTGTTGAACGCGGAGGTGCCGTCCGTTCGGCACTTGATCAGGAGATTGCGGGACGGTTCACGATTGGATCGCGAAGACGTACCTCTACATCAACGGCGTTCTTGAACCCTTCCGCTTTCTGATCTAGAAGGGTATGTAGATTCAATCTCTACTCTCGCAGATGGTCATCACTATGGATAGATCATGTTTGCGCGTTGTTTCCCATGCAACGTTACCCATCACCTACACCACATGAGTGGAATGGAAAAAGGTAACATTGGAAGGTGATTCTCTTGTCCCACTAGTGGACATTGATTGCTTGCATGATGATGATCCACTTATTGCCATGCTTCATGATTATGCAACCTTCTCATGTGATGAATTGCCCATTTATGACGAGTTTCATGATTCTCATGTATAGTCAATTACTTGTGATGCCATGTTGCATAGGATATCTTTTGAAAACTCTATAGGTCACATCAAGTTTCACAATCTGCTTGACTTGTCATATGCTATGCATGGGATACACCATATCACATCTTTGCAATCTCATCGTAGTAACTATGCATATGCCATTAAAATAAACCCAATTTACACATATGGCATAGATGACAAACACATGGTTATTGGCATTTGTTTTTCTTGTGATGATATTACCATGCTTCTTTTGCATCATTTGCGCAATTGCTCATATATGCCACGACATGATCACCATGCTTTGTAAATGCATTGTTTTGGATGTTGTCTATATTCTCCATATTTTGCTACCGCTATTGCACATGAAGAGACCCCATAGTTTCCTCAAACATATTTGGAGATTTTTATCCATCCCATCAATTGCATGATTTCCATATTTGTGTGCACAATATGCTACCCATGAATAAAAATATTATTGATGTGCCATATATTTCCATGCTCAATTTGTGTCCCCATCATGTTATACACAACAACTATTCTTTCATGATGAATGACATGTTTATATACCATGCATCAAATTTCTTTGAGCATTGCTTATCTTGTGCTAACTTTCAAGTGCACATACACATCATGATGGATGATGTGTACATTTATCATGCACACACTTTGTTTCGTGCGTCTCTTTGTTGTGTAGGTACACATGATTCCTCGTCAACCTCGCAAGCGCATGAGTTGATGAAACGAGCTCTAAAGAGCAACAAAGATGTGCACCACCATGGAGTTCTTACCCTCCACCACCCTCTTTGCGCAAGAACTTCGCACATTTAGTCTGCATGGCCCTCACATGGTTATGGGTTATTGTCCAATATATATCCTTGCCCATATTTCCATGTTAACTTTGCATGATATGCTCATTTCTATGCCCTTTGCCATGCATTTCTGACCCATGCTTTGCATCTCACATGACACTTGCTTCTCTGACTTGTATGTGTATTTACAAGTTTGGTGGAGATATTACTTGCTATTGTCATGTTTGCTTTGTGCCCCATGCATATGATAATAGATTAATCATGCCTTATTTCTATGCTTTGCGATATGTCATGTGCATTATCTATGCCTATTATTTACTCATATGACATGATTGTCATGATTTCCTCTAGTATGTTGCATCTTTGCACTACTAGTTTGCACGACATGATTACTATGCTTTCTTATGTTGCATCACTTATCATTAATACTTGCTCCTTTCATGTGGTTGATGACAACCATTGCCATGCTTCACACATGATTGATATTGAATGTTGTCATATGTCTCCATGTGGCCTTTTCTCATGATATATTTGCCACGTATTTAGTGCGACAATGCTATTAATTTTGCTAATGAGATTGGCCACATAGCTTTATCACACATTATTGGAGTTTTTGACATCTTTCATGTGAAGCATTCTTGCCTTCCTTCTTTGTACCATATGCCTAGTGCCATGAATACATCCATTGTTGCATCATACTATTCATGCACTTATGATCCTAATGGTTATGTGCAAGATAAGAGAACCATCATGACAACTGATGTGTTTGTCTACCATGCACATACATTATTTGCAACTTCGACTTCATGTCAACTTACACTTCACATGAGTTGACCATTTGAGCTCTTGAGAGCGAGCCACTTTGGACCGACGCATTTCTACATCGCACTCGCTTGTGTCTTGGCATTGTGAAGGATGCACAAGGACAAGTTTTGAAGGTGACATCATTCTTGAGCATGAGTATTGTAGATCATCCTACTTGTCTTGCTTTCCATCTAGCTATGACTCATGACATATATACCTTGTGTGTTGCATCCAATTTGTGGACTACTTGCTCTTATCATATGCTAGGTTGCAACAATGTCCATTCTCCACATTTCCCATGACCCAATTATTGCTACATGCTTGACTTACTTGCCTCACACATGATGACCAATTGCTCTTCCAGTTGTGTTGAGTGCCACACTATCTTCACTACACCATACACACATTATGTTTGGATTGCCTTGCACTTTGGATTGCCCCATGTGTTTAGACACTTCATTTTATTTGGCATTGTGAATGATTCCTATACCTACCATAGACCTTTCTTTGATCACATTGTGCATCGTTGCTAGAACCATGAGGTAGATGCTTGTTATCTTGTCATGCATATTAGCATCTCTACTTCACATTTGTATGTTTGTTCTCGTGATGCCTTTGCTTGTCCTCAATTTATATGCTCACATGCCATGCCAAAATCCCTTGTTAAACCATATGTTATGCATTATAACGACACTTGTTCAGTGAATAACTGCTTGAATGCTTGGTTTTACACTAACACTACATTTGCTTTTCCAATTGTTTGTTGTCTTTCTCCTTTTGAAGGGATTACAATACGCTGCAACATTGTAGATTGGTCTTTTCGAGATTTTAAATGATGAGAGCTTGGTGATCGTCCACTTCTACATGGCGACACCATCTCTTTCCCATGCTGATTTGGATTTTGATCCGAGGACAGATCTTTCCCAAGGGGAGGGGATGATGCGGAGCATCCTACGGACATCACCATGACAAGAGCCCAATTGGCAAGTGACACATGCCAAGTCTACTCCACATACATAAAAGTGAATCATCTCCTTTAGACATATTCACTTGACCCCTCCGCATCCCAAGGGGAGGGGATGATGCAGAGCGTCCTATGGACATCACCATGACAAGAGCCCGATTATCAAGTGACATATGCCAAATCTACTCCACATACATAAAGGTGAATCATCTTCGTTACACATGTTCACTTGAACACCGAGGATGGTATACTACTTGACACTCCCCTCATCTGGATACATGGGTATTTTTGGAACTCCATGAATGACGATGAGGCATGCAAGCACCAATGTATGACTACACCATGCATGAGTGAAGCTTGCAATAGAAGGAAGAAGAAGCAAGGACAAGCTTCAGGAAAACCCAGAACCTCCGGCCACTGATGACCGACAAGTATATGGGATCAATTTTAGTCCTTCCGATAAGTAAGAGTGTTGAACCCAATGAGGAGCAGAAGGAAGTGACAAGCGGTTTTCAGCAAGGTATTCTGTGCAAGTGCTATAAGTAACAGTGATATATAGTTTTGTAGCAAGATAATTCCTAACAACTGATAAGTAACAGTAGTAACAAAGGTGCAATAAAGTAGCCCAATCCTTTTTGTAGCAAAGGACAGGCCTGAAAGTACTCTTATACTCCCTCCGTCCCAAAATAAGTAAAAATCAAAATTGACTAAACTTTGTACTAAAGTTATTACAAAACTGAGTCATCTTTGAGTCACTTATTTTGGGACGGAGGGAGTATTAAGCAAGCGCTCCCGAGGACACATGGAAATTTCTATCCAGTCATATTTATCATGTTGAGTTGATTCACGTTCGCTACTTTGATAATTTGATATGTGGGTGGACTGGTGCTAAGGTGTTGTTCTTACTTGAAGAAACAACCAACTTATGATTACTCCCTCCTGCAAGCATCCACAACTATGAAATAATACTTAGGATAAACCTAACCATAGCATTAAATGTGTGGATCCAAACCAGCCCCTCATGAAGCAACACATAAACTAGGGTTTAAGCTTCTATCACTCTCGCAACCCATCATATACTTGTTACTCCACAGTGAGTTCCCTCAGGACCATAACATGGTCAAGTGTCATGTAGTTGATGTTCACATGACACCACTAAGAGAAGTAACACCATACATATCATAAAAATATCAAATGAATACCAACTTTACATGATTACTCATAACAAGACTTCTCACATGTCCTAAAAAACAATAGTAACTACTCACAACTCATCAACATGTTCAAGATCATATGTATAATAATAATAATGATTAAGGACCTAAACATAATATCTTCCACCAAGTAATCCAACAAGCATCAACTACAAGATGTAATCAATCCAACTAGTAACCCAGATGTACCAATTTTAGGTTTTGAGCTAAAGATTGAATACAAGAGATGAACTAGGGTTGGAGATGATATGGTTTTGGTAAATATGTTAATGAAGATTGGTCCTCCCAAGAAGGAAGAAGCATTGGTGATGACGACGACTTTGATTTCCCCCTCCTGGAGGGGCATTCCCCGAGAGAATGTCTTTGTTGGAGAGCAAAAGGGCCTCTGCCCAAGTTTCTGCCTCGATACGGTGGTGCTTTGCCCCAAAAGGTTGCTTATGATTTTTTTTCTAGGTTAAAACACACTATATAGGAGAAGAGGGGGGTTGGGAGACCTGGATGGGGCCCACAAGCCATCAAGGCACACTTAGGAGGGTGGGTGCGCCCTATTGGCTTGTGGCTAGCGGGTGGCCCCCTTATAGTTTATTCTTTGCCCAATAATTCTTAAATATTCCAGTAAAATTCTTCATGAAGTTTCAGATCATTTGGAGTGTGGTGGTTTTTTTTCCCTTTTCTTGGTTTCCTGGTCCAAAACTCCAGTTTCCAGATATTTCCCTCTTTGTGATGTACCTTGCATATTCACAGAGAAAGGGTATAAGAATTGTATGATAATATGGGATAATGGACAAGAATAACACAAATATCAATAAGGAATCATGATGCAAAATGGACGTATCAACTCCCCCAAGCTTGTCCTCAAGCGAAAGCCGAGCTTGAAAATAATGGCCACATGATTTGAGAGGGAGAAGTGGATAAAAACAAAATACGAACATGAGGGCATCATGAATAATAGCATAGAAGTAAGTATTCTATCATATATCTCCTCATATACAATTAACAATCCATTTACAACTATTGGAGTATGAAGCATAAAATTTATTGACGATTAACAAACTATGTTCTCAATCATTGGGACAATCATAATTCATTATATTTTAGAGGAGAGTTATGAGGAGAGTATTCTATCATATATCTCCTCATATACAAGTAAGGTCTTTCTTATTGGCAAGTTCACATACTCAACTATTATTTAATCTTCTATGATTGTTCGCGCTCATGACATATTTTTGGAGCTCATGTTTTCATAGGACACATAGGAAGATAGGGGCTTAAATGATTTTCCACCCAAATCATTTACCACAAGGGTAATGCCAACAATATTAAATCATGATCATCTACGTCCACATGGATATATAAGTCTGAATATTTCCTCAACAAATGAGGCTTTCCACTATAGAGTTAATAGGTTGGAAGAGGAATAAACTTTATTGACTCACGCACAGGATTGAACTTCCGAAGATAAAACATATGCCATTCGCAGAGGGAAGCAGTGGTTGTCATGCGCTTTTAAGTTTTTGGATGTGCAAACTCTTAATGCAAAGGAACATCACTTTATATTTCCCCTTGTGAGAGCAAAATGTATTATGCACTCTATCGCTTTTATTTATTTGCCATCACAAGATCATACAAAGCTTATTTTCCCTTGCAATAAAAGATCATACATGTTTAAGAGCAATTTTTATTGCTTGATGCACCAATGACAACTTACTTGAAGGATCTTATTGAATCCATAGGTAGGTATGCTGGACTATCATGGCAAGAAACTAGGTTTTAGGGTTATGGGCACAAGTAGTATCTCTACTTAGTGCGAGTTTTGGGCTAGAAAATATGTAAATCAAGCACCACATGTTAAAGGATCCATGTCCATATTTTTGGTGAATATACATTACCGTGATTATTAAGTTGTCTTCCATGCCCTACATCAGCACATGATCATTATACAATATTTAGTGAGGGCTCAGAATCATAAAATATGTCCAAGATAGTGTATTTATATGAGAATCTCCTCTCATCTATCATAATCTTGCTTAGATTGTAACAATGACTAATAATATGTTGTTTATTATCAACAACTTCCATCACTTATACCCTTTTCTATGTGAAGTCATAACCTCTCATGAGATAAGCATATGATCTTTATATTTCTTTTATTGCCATGTTATGATGATGGGTGCACAAAAGTAAAGCACACAGAGTCAACTAATCTTTATTATATAACTCTCATACTCAATTACAAGGATAGGTAGAACTTAAAGAAAAAATTCTAAGCAAAGCAACTGAAATTTTATTTTTTAAATCACGAAATAGCTAAGGATCGAACTAAGGTAGATGGTAATGGTAGGAGTGATGGTGATACGATACTGGGGCACCTCCCACAAGTTTGGAACAAGCTAAGGGTGGTTCCCGTACCCATGTACTCAAGTGTCCTTCTTGGGTGATGGTAGTCTTCACGTAGTAGGCTTGTTCTCCGCAAAGGTTAGCAAGGCAGCCTTTAACTCCCTCATATCATGAAATAGTTGTTGAATCATTGGAGTGTTCTTTTGTACTTCCACCAAGATATGTTTGTTTTCCGGCCACCAAGAGATTTTTCCTGCATCACTTTCACTTCGGTGAGAGATGTCCCAATTGGATGGTATATGCGAGTGAAAAATATTCTCTACACCATAATTGTGAATCAAATTGTGAAAGTTATTTGCATGTAACCTACCAAAGAACCTCCTCATGGTAGATTCACTTTGCGCTTCCTAATCTAGCTGGGCTCTCCCCCCCATTGGTGGGCAAGGATTCAGAGAAGAGTACATGCCATCTAGCGTTCCATGTTATGAGGCCAGGGGATGCACTTCCATGGAGTTCTGAGGTTCTTCTCCCGAGATAAATTTCTCAAATCGTTCTTGTTCGAGTTCCATCTATAACAACCATTCTTGGTCATAGATGTTGTTGGAGGAGGACGAAGACATAGCTCCACGCCTTTGGCAATATGTGAGAAAAACAACTCGAAACAATAACAGTGGAGAAACTCATGATGTGGTGGTCAAAATAGTCGTAAGTATATATAATGATTTTTCCACGTCAAAATACGTGCTCGGGAAGAAAACGGAGTCCGGGAGGCACATGAGGGCCCCACAAGCCATCACGGCGAGCCTAGTGAGTGGGCGCGACATGTTAGCTTGTCTCTCCCTTGTGGGGCCCCTGACTCCTTTTTATTTCTGGAATTTTCTAATAGACCAAAACCAATAGAATATAATTTATTTTAGATTTTTTTGGAGTCGGTTTTCTTACCGTTTCCTGTACCTTCTCCCTTTTCACGTTTTTGGAGCGTTCCGGAAGGTCTCTCTTATGTGCTCTTGCGGTGTTATTACTTGAATAATAGTAGTTTCAACATTAATGGGCATATGTGCTATGTAATGCATAATTCTGTGCTTATTTACCACTCTCGGATTTTTGCCTTAGAAGTTATTTATCTTTATAGCACCGGAGCGATAGATCTCCTCGACGTCATATGAGCCTTCCCATTTGGAGAGGAGTTTATGTGCAAAGAATGTGAAATGAGAATTATATAAAATCACTAGATCTCCTACATTGAATTCTCATTTTTGGATTCGCCTATCATGCCATCTTTTAACATTTTCTTTAAATAACTTGGCATTTTCATAGGCTTGTGTCCTCCATTCATCTAATGAGCTAATATCAAATGACCTCTTTTCATCAACATGTTTAAAGTCATAATTAAGTTATTTAATTGCCTAATAAGCTTTATGTTCGAACTCAAGATGTAAATGACAAGCTTTTCCATTGATCATTTTGTATCGCAACATCCCCATGGGATTTTTACAAGCAGTTCTATAAGCCCATAAAGCGTCATCAAGTTTTTAGACCAATTCTTTCTAGACCTGTTGACAGTCTATTGCAAGATTAGTTTTATTTCTCGGTTACTCAATTCAACTGGGCCACTAGACTAAGGATTATAAGGTGATGCAATTATATGGTTAACATCATATTTAGCTAGGAGTTTACTGAAAGCACCATGAATAAAATGTGAACCATCATCAGTCATTAAATATCTAGGGACTCCAAACCTCGAGAAAATGATGTATTTAAACATTGTAATTGACGTGTTATGATGAGCACTACTGGTTGGAATAGCTTCTACCCACTTACCAGTGTAATCAACAACAACTTAAATATGAGTACACCAATTAGAGGAAGAAAAATGTCCCACAAAATCAAAGCCCCAAACATCAAATGTGTCGGATTTTAGGCTCAGCAAAACCCTAAAGATTCGAACTTAGGGGCATGTACGAAGATCTTTTGCGGGATCGCCTAACCTAACTCGCTACTCGCTGGAGATGGCAGGGAACTCACTCGATGGTGAGTAAGACAGAGAACACGACAGTTTACCCAGGTTCAGGCCGCTGAGAAGCGTAACACCCTACTCCTGCTTTGGTGGATTCCCTCTCGTGGATGTTGGTGGATGAACTAGTACAATGTTCGAGGGCCTCCAGAGGCTGGGTGGCCTTTGTGTGGTGCCAGTGGGAGAATGAATGAATCGGATCCCCTCTGAAGTAACCTACCCCCTATATATATAGTGGCGGCCCCGATCCTCTTCCCTTATCGTTTCGGCGGGAAGGGATCCCACAACGGCCAATTTTGAAGAGGATCACGGGAACATGCTTTCTTCGCTTGCAAACTGGCTGCCAACACTGCAAGGACGGGTCCAGGGATGACGTCTGTCCTCCCGGCAGGCGATGGTGGCCTTGTTGCACCGGAAAGGAAACCTTTAGAAGATTCCTTGGGAACTCGGGTTCGTCCTTGCCCCCTTTGCACTAAAGGGGAAACTGCTCCGTCCTGCTATCTGTTGCTCGTATATCCTTCCTCCGCGTCATCCTTGACTCCTGAGGCCGGGTCTCACCTCGCAATATTCCCCGCTCCGGATGGGTCCTGATGAGGCCCCGTGCGGGTCTTGATGCTATTCCTCCTCGCGAGGCTTGGCTCCTCGCGAGGACCTTGCCTTGAGTGGCGCCGCACTCGATTGTGCTTGTTTGGTGAAGTACATGGCGGGTTGTTTCATTGGAACCGTCCGTAGGAGTACATGGCGGGTTGTTTCTGGTGTTTATAGTAATGCTGGAGGCCGTGCATGGTGCTGACCTGAGAGGTGGACCGTGATGCGGTAGGCAGTGGCACGGTGTACCAAGTGGCACCCGGATGGTGGGCTTGGGAACCCTGCGCACATCGTTTGAGGCCGTGGCGGAAACCTCGGCCGGACTTCGGTACGGGTTGCTCTCAGATAGGCGATAAACCAGGACTAGGTACTAGCGTGGTTAACGGTCGTGGCCGACTCCCTCGCTGGGCTTCCGCTTGAAGGTTGCCGAGGTGCATGACGTGCACATGGCTATAAGTGGCGGGAGCGTGTGTGACGAAGTACACCCCTGCAGGGTTATGATCTATTTGAATAGCCGCGTCCGTGGATATGGACTACTTGGAGACATATGTTGTTCATAGATAACTTCAATGGCTACTCCTAAAATTGTCAAGATAAGCGTGAGTGTCGTGGACGGCATTTCCGTATGGAGACGGAATGATTCCACGATGGTGTATTGTTGTGGTGTTAGTGGACTCGTGTGCGAGAAATCAAGTTGTCACAACTAATTTCAAAAGCAAGTTGTCTAGCCACGAGTCAAATGCTGGCTTTCCGCTTGAAACCCCACGATACCTTCTTGATACCTTGCATGAGTAGTTAGCCATCCTAAAGTCTTGCTGAGTACCTTCGTACTCATGTTTGCTTAATAATGTTGCAGAGGTTGCTAATGACCCTAATGGAGGGTTCTTCGTAGACATCGACGACGACGAGTAGCTGGTGTCCCAGCTACGATCTGGCCCTACGTCGGCTCTGTAGTATAGTCAGGCCATGTGCCTTCTAGTTGCTCTGTCTGTACCCAGACAGTTTATAACTCTTCCGCTGGCTTGTATTGTATGACTGCTATTATGGGTCGCGAGACCCCTGATGTGTAATATTATGTGTGTGGCTCTTCCGAGCCTCCTAAATAAAGTTTGTATGTTTATGGTTATGTTGTGATGCCATCGATGTATCTATACATATCGGTATGCCATGCGTATGTGTGTCTTACTTGATATGTATGGGGTTCGAATACCTAGTCGTGAACTTTAGTAGCACTCCCTACAAGGAAATGCCCCGTTGTGATCCAGCGAGCCTTGGTAGTTCGCTACTGCTCCGGACACATTGGTTGACCGGCATGTGTCCTTCTTAGCTGCTGTGTCTGTCCCCTTTGGGGAAATGTCACGCGACGTAATGGAGTCCTTGTAGCTTGCTACGACTCGTCTACGTTCGTTGATGACCGACACCTGCTTTGTTGGGTCATGTATGCCTGTCCTTGTGCGGAACTGCCACTTTGGCTTATGACTAGACATGTCGATCCGGGTTCTTTGACATTGGAATGCTAGCGACACTATCGCATACGTGAGTCAAAAGACACAGACGGTCCCGGCTAAGGTAAGGCTGCAGCCGTGGAGTTAACCGTGCGTGAGACCGCAAAGGGATGCAATGTGTTACAGGCTGGATTCCTATGGCTTAGGATCGGGGTCCCGACACTTTGCGACCCGTAAGGCCCCCGATGCATGTTGCTCATGAGTACCCCTTGACACTCAAGTCGCTCTACGTCCTGCACATTTCCCCACCACCATTAGTTTAAATACACTTCACGGGTTCGGGCCCCGCCAACCCTGACACCGACCGGAGCTCTTGGACGGCGCCAGGGGTGGCGAGTAGCCTTATGACCGGTAAGGCTCCTGAAGCAGTGCCAAGGAGCCCCCTTTGGCGCTCGAGCGATTCCCCATTCCGCCCCTTTGGTCATCACCCCAGGGAGCCTTGAGGCCTCCTGAGACTCTTTGTGGTGGTATCGTGCTTCGATTCGGGCCCCCGAGTGGGGGTCCACCACCGACAATGTTTGCCCCTGGGACAGCAAGTCCTTGCTTTCACGTTCCTTGGCGCCTAGGGGCGGTGCAGAGCATCCAGCTCCTCAGAAAATGTCCTCCACAAAAGGAGGCTTCAAAGCCGGTGAAACGATAAAGTGCAAGAGAAAATTCCCCAATTTTTGTTTTTAAAGCATCAACTTTTGAGATCAACAAATTTAAGTCCAACAAAGGATAATTCAAGCTCCACGAAGAAGCAAGCAAACGTCGCGTCCGACACCTAGGCTAATCTCCTCCTCCATCTCCCCAGTGCGGAGCATAGGGATTCCACTAGGCGTGGGAGGGACCCCTCCGCGTCCTCGGACGCCCCCGGGCGTTTACAGTCGCAACTCGTTATTACGTGAGAGTTTCATGGGGGGTATCTAGGATCTCGCGAGGACGCTTTGTCCTCACGAGTGTCCCTACCCCCGAGGCATAGGCGCCTGAATCCTTTTGGGTCTTCACCCAGCGCGGAGCATAGGTCATCCACTCGGCATGGGAGGGACCCCTCTGCGTCCTCGGAGGGCCCCGGGCGTATACAGTCGCAGCTTGTTATTACGTGAGAGTGTCATGGGATGAAGTAGGTTCCAGAAGGATTGAAGGATGATGCAGAGGTGCCACGGGTTGATGCAGGTCCCGCAGGGACTGTAGGGTGAACGCGAGGGTGCTCCAACCTTGCGATGTTTTCTCCTTGGGGCAGTTTGCCCCTGATTCCTTTTGTAGATGGGGCCCTTCGAGGCCCCACCCGCTCCTTCTCCTGAGACTGGTTGAGGGCTTTTCTACTTCTGTATGTTAACAAGTCCCAGTCCCGCACATTTCTCTACCGTCGTGAGGGGTGACCCGTTACCAAGGTCAATCCTCATGGGGCAAGGCCGTGACACCCCTGATACCGACGAATGTGCCTGGGCAGCACCAGGGTGGCCAAGTGGCTTTGAGACCGGTAAGGCTCCTGAGGCGCGATGCTCAGGATCCCCCTTAGAAATTCAAGCGGCTCTATGTCACCAAGACCTGGTCCCGCACATTTCCCCAACGCCGTTGCTTGTGACCGAATGGACGAACGCAGCTATGGGGTCAAGCCCTGCCACCCCTGATAACGATCGAATGTCTATGGACAACATCAAGGGTGGCAGGTGGCCTTATGACCAGAAAGGCCCCTGAGCCTCGATGCTGAGGAGCCCCCTTTTGACTCTCAAGCAACCCCCATTTCATCCTGTTGATGTGGCCTTGGGAAGCCACGGGGCCTCCTCGGATCCCGCGATGGGGCGACGCGCACCGGCCAGAGCCCCCGAGCAGGGGGGGGGGGGTAGATAGCCCAAAGATGCAAGCAAGGTAAGATGTCAGATCGCCGGATGGATGCAGTAGAAGTTATGGAAGCATGCGTAAATGATATGATGGGCAGAGGTGTGGCCTGAACACTTGCATTTCATGCGTCAAGAAGACACCCCTAGAGAAGTGAACCCAAAAAATTACTTCGCATAACTTCTTCGCGCCTGAGGGGCGTCTCCTGAGGCCTGGCCCTCGACACCCACACCAGCATCGTAGTCGCCCCGGATGACCCGCGCCACTCGTGTCTTGTTTCTTTCTCTCACTCGTCCTCCTGAGGCCGGGGACCCGATTCTTCGCAGTTTGTCCACAGGGGTGGCGGCTGGCATCATGTCCCATGCCTTGGGGGCGCCTCCGTGCCCTGCGCCTCCTAGGCCCAGTGCTCCGCCAGTGGGAAACCTAGAGTCCGGCTGAAGGGCCCCCCGGAGCATTTCTTACTCCTGAGGAGGACTGGCGCCTGGGTGGACGCTTGAGGCTCTTCCTCGATGGGAGGGTCAGGTGGTGCTACATAATATGGTACGTATGGATCGACGTAGGTGTTCGATCGACCTCCAATGTCGTTCAGCAGCACGACGGTGTCGGTCCCTCTCTGTGGCCGGGGGAGGTCCCCCCGGTCACCTTGCTCCGAGATCTGGTTGCGATGAGCCTCCGCACGAAGTCACTTGCTCCTGCTGCTGCCGTTGGGTGGTCCCGGCATTGCCCAGTGCAGACTCCCCCCTTGGTACCCTGGCGTGTCTCCATCGATGTAGTTCGCCCCCGTCGACGCCTCCACCGCCCGCTCGCTGCGCCTGAGGGAGCACTCCCTCCTGGGGGCCCCGGGTTGTCGGGGGCCGACCTGGTCTTGGTGATGCGCGTCGGTGTGTTCATTGAAAGTCCTTCTATTACCTTCGCGACGCTGGTGGTTGTCGGCATGGTGTAGCTCGAGCCGAACCACCGAAAGGAGGAGGAGGGTAGCATGTGACGCTTCTGTCTCGGCCCCGCCGAGCGCAGGAGGGGCCCCATCGCTTGCAGGCCCAGGGACCGGCACAAGAGGCGAGCCCCTTTCGCCCGGCGCCTAAGGCCTTGAAGAAGAGTGGGGCCAGATGGCCTTCTGGCTGATGGCGATCAGCTCTGTGATGTGGTCCGCCCAGGCGTCAAAGCCCCCTTGCGTCGGCCGATGGCGGAGCATCTCGCTCGCCATCTGCAGTGCATCGTGGGCTCCGAGGTCCGCCAAGTTGATGTGACACATCATGGATGCCGGGGGCACCGCCCAGCCGTCGTGCGCCTGGGTGGTGTGGGTGGTTGCGATGGTGGAGATGATGTTGACGATCTGGTACGAGCCACCTGCTACCACAACACTGATACACGTGCTTTCGGCCGCTGTGGTATGACGGTTGGAAGCCAGCTCGACGAGGCTCGCAGAAGTTTGTTGGGATCCGGTCATCAGACCAGCAGGGCTTAGGGGAGATGAAGCTCGGAGAAGACCTTGACACGCCCCCTACCTGGTGTGCCAAATGTCATATTTCGGGCTCCGCAAAACCTTAAAGATTCGAACTCAGGGGCGTGTATGAAGATCTCTCGCGGGCTTGCCTCACCTAAGTCGCTACTCGCTAGAGATGGCAGGGAACTCACTCGATGGCGAGGAAGACACAGAACACGACAGTTTAGCAGGTTCGGGCCGCTGAGAAGCGTAATACCCTACTCCTGCTTTGGTGGATTGCCTCTTGTGGAGGTTGGTGGATGAACTAGTATAGTGTTCGAGGGCCTCCGGAGGCTGGGTTGCCTTTGTGTGGTGCCAGTGGGTGAATGAATGAATCATATCCCCTTTGAAGTAACCTACTCCCTATATATAGTGGCGGTCCCAGTTCTCTTCCCTTATCGTTTCGTCGGGAAGGGATCCCACAACGACCAATTTTGAAGGGGAACAGGGGAACATGCTTCCCTTGTCCAAAAGTAGTCTTCGCCTGCAAAGTGGCTGGCAGCGCTGCAGGGACGGGTCCAGGGATGACGGTTGTCCTGCCGGCGGGCGGTGGTGGCCTTGTTGCACAAGAAATGGAACCTTTGGAAGATGCCTTGGGAACCCCAGTTCGTCCTTGCCCCCTTTGCACAAAAGGGGAAACTGATCCATCCTGTTGTATGCTGCTCGCCTGTCCTTCCTCCGCGTCATCCTTGACTCCTGAGGCCGGGTCTCGCCTTAGAATATCCGCCACTCCGGAGGGATCCTGATGAGGCCCCCTGCGGGTCTTGATGTTGTTCCTCCTCGCGAGGCTTGGCCCCTCGCGAGGACCTTGCCTTGAGTGGTGCCGCGCCCGATTTTGCTTGCTTGATGAAGTGGGCAGGCAGGTATGGTTACCCCCATTCCCAAAAGGCCGACAAACTGGTTCAATAGCAAGTGAATAATTCATAGGCATTTCTTCATGTTTGACTTTGTTACCAACTATTTGACATTCATCACATGAAAGGACATACCACGAGCATCTTTAAAAAGAGTAGGCCAATGGAAACCAGACTGTAATACCTTGTGTGTAGTTCTGTCACCAGCATGGTGTCCTCCATAGGCCTCAAAGTGCCCCTTCCTTAGGACGTGTTCCTATTCGTGCTCGGGTATACAACGTATAATAATACCATCTACTCCTTGTTTATAAAGATGTGGGTCATCCCAAAAGTAATGTCGTAAATCATAATAGAATTTTACCTTTTGTTGATAGGTGCAGCTAGGCAGAGTATATTTAGCAACAATGTAATTATGATAATCTGCATACCAAGGAGTCTACATCAAGTATTTATAACAACAAGTTTGTCATGAGGAAAATTATCATTAATAGGGAGTGGGTCATCAAGAACATTTTCCATCCTAGACAAGTTATGTGCTATAGGGTTTTCAGCTCCCTTCCTATCAATGATATACAAGTCAAATTCTTGGAGTAAAAGCACCCACCTAATAATTCTAGGTTTAGCATTTTTTCCATAAGGTATTTTACACAAGCATGATCGATGTGAATAGTTATTTTAAAATCAACAATGTAAGGTCTAAACTTATCACATGCGAACACAACTAGTAAAAATTCTTTTTTAGTTGTAGCATAATTTCTTTGGGCACTATCTAGGGTCTTACTAGCATAATGAATAACATTTAATTTATTGCCTACTCTTTGACCTAGAATATCACCAACAACATAATCACTAGCATCACACATGATTTCAAATGATGAGGTCCAGTCAGGTGGTTGAACAATAGGTGCAAAAATTAAGGCTTTCTTTGGTATTTCAAAGGCTTCTACAAAATCATCATCAAAAACAAAAGGAATACCTTTTTGGAGGAGATTAGTTAATGGCCTAGAAATCTTTAATGAAACACCTATAAAAACTAGCATGACCAAGGAAACTTCTTATACCTTTGATATCTTTTGGGCATGGTATTTTCTCTATTGCATCTACTTTGTCTTTATCCACCTCAATACCTTGTTCGGAAATTTTATGCCCAAGTATTGTACCTTCATTCACCATAAAGTGGCACTTCTCCCAATTGAAGACAAGATTAGTTTCTTCACACCTCCCCAAAACTCGGTCAACATTTCTCAAGCAATCATCAAAAGAAGTCATGTAAATGAAAAAATCATCCATGATAATGTCAATAATCTTTTCAGAAATTTCAGAGAATATAACAGTCATACATCTTTGAAAGGTAGGATGTGCATTGCATAGACCAAAACACATACGTCTATAAGCATAAGTTCCAGAAGGTCAAGTAAAGGTAGTTTTCTCCTCATCCACTTTTGGCATAAGTATTTGAGAGAACCCAGAATGTCCATCAAGTAAACAAAAGTGTGTGTGCTTGGATAATCTTTCTAATATTTGGTCAATAAAAGGCAAGGGGCAACGATATTTTCTAATAGCTTTATTTAATTTCCGAAAATCAATTAACATCTTATAATTAGTTACTATTCTTTGTGGAATGAGTTCATTTTTATCATTTGGAACAACGACGATACCTCCTTTGTTAGGAACACAATGAACATGACTTACCCATCTACTATCAGCAATAGGATAAATTATAGCTACCTCGAGAAGTTTTAGTATCTCAGTCCTTACCACTTCTTTCGTCTTAGGATTGAGAGGACGTTGATGATCAATGATAGGTTTAGCATCCGGTTCCATATTATCTCGTGCTGACAGACAGTGGGGCTTATGCCCTTAAGATCATCAAGAGTATATCCAATAGCAGACATGTGCTTCTTTAGGGTATTAAGTAATCTCCTTTCTTCATGCTCTAAAAGGTTAGCACTATAATAAGACGATATATCTTCTTTTCATCAAGATAATCATATTTCAAAGTATCAGGTGATGTCTTAAGCTCAAACACGGGATCTCCCTTGGGTTTTAAGGATAGGTTGTTGCTCAAATAACATCTTATCTGTTTCATTCCTTTTATTCATATGCATAAAATTTTCATGGTCTAGCAAATATTGTTCTAGCGGATCAGTAGGAGGTACGGCAGTAGAAGCAAGACCCATTATTTCATATTTTTTAGGCAATTCTTTTTCATGTGGTTGTCTACTAAACTTGGAGAAATTAAATTCATGAGACATATCGCCAAAGCTTACTTTGACCTTCTCAATTGCACAATTAATTTCAGCATTAATAGTATTCAAGAAAGGTCTGCCAAATATAATGGGACAAAAGTTATCTTGTTCTCAACCAATTACTAGGAAACTAGTGGGGTATTTGACTTTTCCACACAAGACTTCTACATCTCTAACAATCCCAAGTGGTGAAATAGTATCACGGTTTGCAAGTTTAATAATGACATAAATATCTTCAATCTCAGAGGCTACTACATCATGCTTAATTTCTTGATATAATGTGAAAGGTATAACACTAACACTAGCACCGATATCACACAAGCCAAGATAGCAATGATCTCCAATTTTAGCTGAAATGACATGCATACCTACAACTAGTTTATTTTATCAAGCTCATCTCGTTTGTTTCTAACATGTCTTGAAATCCTAGCAGCTTGATCACAAAGGTAAATAACTTGCACATCAATGTTATGAACTAGGAGATCCTTAACTATAGCAACACTAGGCTCAACATTTATTTGTTCACAAGGTTTTGGTGTCCTAACATGACTTTTATTAACCATAGTTGTAGCATTAGCATGTTCTTTAATCCTATCATGAAAACGAGATTTCTCAATGTAGGCTGTAGGAACAATTGGATTAATATGGCTAACAATTATTTATTCCTTGTTAATTTTAACATGTTCCTCATATAATTTAGGATGATATTTAAACCACTTGTCCTTACCTTCATGAGTAGCAAAAGATTCAAAGAAAGTAGCTACTATCTCAGAGTCAAGACCATATTTATTGCTAAACTCATGAAAAGAAGTAGTTTCCATAAAATATTTAACACAGTCAAAATTAAGCTTTATACGTGACTCTTTACCTTCATCGAGTTCCCAATCTTTAGAGTTGCATTTAATTATTTCTAGAAGATTCCATTTGAATTCAATAGTCTCCTTCATATATGAACGATTATCACAAGAATCTAGTAATGCTTGATCATCATGAGAAAGACGAACATATTTTCTTTGTATAATCATTTCTCTCTAGAGCTCATGGTTGGGGAAAATGTGCATAATAGATATAAGTCTCCCCAATCTTGACCGATAATTTCTCCTTCGCGAGGCCAAAAATTATAAATAAAGTTCCAATCTCGATGAGTTAGATGCGTAAGATAAAACTTCTGATGAAATTCCACCTTCAAGTGATGCTAGTCCCATGATCCAATATCATCCAATAGCCTATACCACATTAGAGATTTTCTCTCCAAAGATAAGCGGAAAATTTTCTTCTTAACTTTGTCTTTGAGTAGACGTGAAAGCTTAAAGAATCCACAAATCTCATCGATATATATCAAATGATAATCAGGATGAATTGAACCGTTATAAGGATTAGCCAACTGTTCCTCTACCATACTCGAAGTAATCTCATAATAAATATTTTCAGTACGTTGAGGAACAACTTTCAAAACTTCTGTTCGAGGTGAAGATGCCTTGAACAAGCCACTTAAAGTGTGACCCTTCATAGTGACAAGCAACACTAAATTTCAGCATGTACCGAAAAGGTTTCCTTACCAATTTCCACTTACCAAAGGCAATTCATTCTCCGGCAATGGATCCATAAAAGAGTCTTGATGACCCACAAGTATAGGGGATCAATCTAGTCCTATGGATAACTAAGAGTGTCGAACCCAACAAGGAGCAGAAGGAATTGACAAGCGGATTTCACGAAGGTATTCTTTTCAAGTGCTATAAGTAAGAGCGATAGATAGTTTTGTAGCAAGATAATTTGTAGCAACTGACAAGTAACAATAGTATAAAAGGTGCAGAAAAGTAGCCCAATTCTTTTTGTAGCAAAGTACATGCCTGAAAGTACTCTTATATTGACCAAACACTCTTGAGGACAGATGGAAATTCCTGTCTAGTCATATTCATCATGTTGAGTTGATTGACATTCGCTACTTTAATAATTTGATATGTGGGTGGACCAATGCTAAGGTGATTTTCTTAGTTGAACAAACAACCAACTAATGATTATACTCTCTCGCAAGCATCCGCAACTATGAAATAAGACTTAAGATAAACCTAACAATAACATTAAACTCTTGGATCCAAATCAGCTCCTCATGAAGCAACACTTAAATTGGGGTTTAAGCGTCTGTCACTCACGCAACCCGTCATTTAGTTGTTCTCCATAATGACTTACCTTAGGCCCATAACATGGTGAAGTGTCATGTAGTCAACGTTCACATGACACCACTAAGAGAAGTAACAACATACATATCATAAAAATATCGAACGGATACCAACTTGACATGATTATTTATAACAAGACTTCTCCATGTCCTCAAGAACAATAGTAACTGCTTATGTCTCATCAACATATTCAAGAACATAGGTATAATAATAGTGATTAAGGTTCTGAACATAGTATCAATCTTGTCCAATAAGCATCAACTACAAGATGTAATCAACCCAACTAGTAACCTACAGGTACCAATCTGAGGTTTTGAGACAAAGATTGAATACAAGAGATGAACTAGGGTTGGAGATGAGATGGTGCTTGTGAAGATGTTGATGAAGATTGGTCCTCCCATGAAGGAGGAAGCGTTGGTGATGATAAAGGCTATGATTTCCCCCTCCCGGAGGGGTATTCCCCCGGCAGATTCTCTTCGCTAGAGAGCAAAAGGGCCTATTCCCAGGTTTCCACCTCGAGACGGTGGCGCTTCCCCTCGAAAGGTTGTTTATGATTTTTCTAGGTCAAAACACACCATATAGGAGAAGAGGGTGGTCACAAGACATGGAGGGGGCCCACAAGCCATTAGCGCACTCCTAGGGGGGTGGACGTGCCCTGATCGCTTGTGGATATCACGTGTCCATCTCTGGTATATTTTTGGTCCAATAATTCTTAAATATTCTTGAAAAATTCTCTGTGAAGTTTCAGGTCATTTGGAGTCTCGTGATTTTTCTGGCTTTTTCTTGGTTTCTTGGTCCAGAATTCCAGTTTTCAGATATTTCCCTCTTTGTAATGTACCTTGAATATTCAGAGAGAAAGGGCATAAGAATTGTATAATAATACAGAATAATGGACAAGAATAACACGAATAACAATAAGGAATCATGATGCAAAATGGACATATCAGCCACGATTTGAGAACTTTCGGGCACCAGAATGTCCGACCGCCCCGGAACTTTCGCCCTCCGGTGTCGAGCAGAGCCCGAGGCATGCCCCAAAACTTCTTTCCTACGAAACTCCATGAAAGAATAGGAGTCATGCAAGAAACAATGTACGAATAGACCATCCGCAAGGGAAGCTTGGAAGAGATGGAAGAAGAAGCGAGGACAAGCTTCAGGAAAACCAAGAACCTCCGGCCACCAGCCGAGAACTTCCGGCCACCCCGAAACTTCCAGCCTCGGACATCTAGCACATCCCGAGATATGAAAACTCTATGGATAGCCCGGTACCAGCCGAATCCTTTCGGAGAACCACCGAGGACCGAAGCTTCTGGCCGTCCTCGGAACTTCCGGCCTACCTCCACAGGCTTGGCCAAATGGCTTGTATGTTTCCTATTTCGCCCCTCACCTACCCCTTCGTGGGTAGGACTATCTATACTCTTCCCCCTCCTAATTTCTAGAGTTAGAAAAGTGATACATCATTCATAGACGTGCTTTTTTCCTTCCTCTAGTTCTCATATCGAGATTGACGGCTCCACCGGAGAAGATCCCTACAAGATTTCAAGGTCCATTTCGAGGGAGGATCCATCTTGGATTCGAGACCCATCTATCATAGAGATTTGGATGAAGTACCCATGTATCTTTATTTCCATTCTTGTTCTTGGATATTGATCAAACCCATGTATTGCTTGTGATTTGAGGAATACTTGGTGTGGATCTTGTCCAATAGAGTGTTTCTGATTTCTCCATGTTTTCCCCTAGTGTTCATCATATTCTTCCTTGAATACACCTACCATTTGTGAAGATTGGGAGACTTTCATATTTGCCCCTTATCAAGTAACTTAGAAAAAACCAATATGAGAAAAGCGTAGGCATTGGATTAGTGGCCGATATTTGTATATTTGGAAAAGATTCATCATGCAACAGTCACAACCAAGAGCGGCACAGAACTAGCTCCAGTTCATCAATATAATGTAGGCATGTATTCTCTATATAGTTAGGCATGCTTGTAATAAGAACTTGCGTAACATCTTTTGTCCTACCTCCCAGAGAGTGGGTTCCATAAGGAAATATAAGGGATATTTAGGTCTCCTTTGAATAGTGAGCCAGAACAAAGCATTGACATGTGGTGAATACATGAACACTTCGTACTACACTAGTCACCATAGGGGGTCCCAACTATTGTCATTTTGGGGTCTATGGTTCATAACACATAATAGGTGCATACAACTTGCAAGATAGGATCCAAAACACTCTCCTATTCATGGAAACATGATAGCTTCAGATCTGAGATCATGTCACTTGGGCCCTACTCACAAGTATTAAGCATAGCAAAGTCATAGCAACATCAGTCTCAAAATGTAGTGGATACTAGGGATCAAGCCCTAACAAATTGACTCAATTACAAGATAAATCTCATCCAACTCCATCACCGTTCAGCAGGCCTACGAAGGAATTACTCACCCCAGGTGGTGAGCATCATGGGATTGTTAATGGAGAAGGGTTGATGATGATGATGGCAATGAACCCCGCCCCCTCTTCGGAGCCCTGAAAGGACTCCAGAATTGTGCTCCCGATAAAGAACAGGAGGTGGCGGCAACTCCATATCGTAAAATGCAATGAAAAATCCTCTCTTATTTTTCTCTTGGGGAAACATAATTTATAGGCTTGGAATTAGGTCAGACGGCCACCTGTGGGCCCAACAAGACATAACGGCGTGCCTTGGGGGGATGTTATCTTGTGGATAACACATGCCCCTTCTTGTGGATCTTTGTTGCAGTATTTTTATTAATTCAATAAAAAGTCTCCGCAAAGTTTCGTGTGCTTCTGAGAACTTCTATTTTATACACAAAAATAACATCATGGTAGTTCTGCTTAAAAAAGAACGTCAGTTCGTGTTGGAGGGTGATGATCTTGTTACTAATAATGGTAAAAGTGGGTTTGAAGAGGTAAAAACTTTAGATAGTGATGCCTAAACTACTTTGGATTACAAGGACTTCAACTATGATAGTTGTTCCCTTATTTAATATATTTTCTTGCTTCAATTCATGATTAATCCATCGAAAGTCTATGGACAAACAAAGTTTTTACTAAAAATATTTTGGAAGATCTTATTAAAACCATGAGGAGAAACTTGAATTAAAGGTTTCCATACCTTAAAAGTTGCATGATAAGTCGGAACCCACAAGAAAATATTATGAGTGCAATGCTTTGTGTGATTTAAGATCTACTATTTCATGTATGCTAAAAGCATTGTATAATGTTCTCCGTTTCTCAAGTATGATTGAATGTTCTCTAAATTTGCACCTAGTGTATTCCAATATTAAAAATCCTATGGGAAGTGTGAATGATGTGCTTATTATCGCTAACCAATTTTTTGCATCTCTACTTTATTATTCTTGATATTGAATGTAATTTGTCTTGTCCAATTATAGTTGGAGACTCTTTTTGAGAACTATAGGTCACATTATTGACATGAAGGAGGGTAACATATGGTTCCCATTTCCTCTAAATAAATGTTTGGAACATTTTCCTAGAAAGAAGATTAAACATCCTTATGAACCTATTATGAGACCTACATACGGTATAACTTCTAAATGTGATTATACTTGATAGATTACATTGTGCCTAGCTAAGGGCATTAAATAGTAAAATTTGTTGGGAACCAACCCAATAGTTGTCCTTTAATTTTGCTTTTTGTTTTAGTGTGTCGATATGATTATTGCCTCTGTAGTAATTATGTTTGTATATTTTTTCTTTGTATGCAAAGTTTAAACTTTGAGATGTTGCAAAATGTCTGTTTATTAATATTAGGTTTTGTGCAGAAATAGAAACTTTGTGTCCAGTGATTGAATTGTTTCTATGTACTAGAACATGACTAATTGCCAAAATTTTGACACGGTACTAAATGGTATTTTTTTTGGTAGCTAATATGTTTTTAGAATATTTGGAGTTACAGAAGTATGATCTCAAGCTAGATCTTTACGTACTATTATGTTTTTGATATATTTTCTTTTCTTTTCTTGTCTACTTATTTTAAAACCTCCATGGTTTTTATCGGGGGGGGGGGGGGTATAAATTATGGAAGTGATAAAATACATCAAACATCCATTGGGTAAAATTCTAAATCTTATCTTAAGAATACCTAAGTGAATAATTTATTTTATTATACTAACCTATCTTACGAGTTTTGTCGAGTTCTGTATGAATGGAGTTTTCAAGTTTTGGGCGAGATAGTGTTATGATAAGAATGAGGAGTCGCAAGAACCTAAGCTCGGGGATGCCCAAGGTAACCTAAGGTAATATTAAATTAGGTCCGAATAATCTAAGATTGGGGATGCCCCGAACGACATCCCATCTTTCATCTTCCAGACTATTGGTATATCTTATTTGAAGATATATTTTTATTCTTCACATGATATGTGTTTTGCTTCGAGAATCTTTTGATTTGTTTGCTGGTCGATACATTCATTTTTTCGTGATAACACCTTTTATGAGACACACGCACATTCATCTAAATTTACAAAATCCTCGTACGTACTTCACTTATTTCTTTTTGACTTGCGACAATTGCTCTAGTTCTTCACTTATACTTGTTTGAGCATGGCGATATGTTTGTAGAAATTATTTGCACTATCTTTGCTTTAGTTATATATTTTATGATAGTTAAATAGGAAGTGGTAATTTCCATGAGTTATATGGTTGGTCCAAAAATGATAGGTATACAACAGTGTTATAACAAAAACTAGCATGGACTTGTAGGTCATTGAATATGATAAGTTCGATTCCATACAATAGTTTTGCAATATGGAGATGGTAATATGTGGTGTGCTAGTAAATATTAAAGATTAGTATTAATCATGTTAGTAAAGTCTGTGAGTCCTTGTGCATTAAAGCGGCAACCACTGGCATTAGCAATGAAGTTAGAGTATAATTTACCTTTGATTGAATAAACCTTGGTATGTTTGGACCGTTGGCACACGATTGTTAACTCCTCCCAACCCCCTCCCTAAGAGGATGCGAATTATACCTAACATCGACACCTAACTAAACTTCTACAATACATATGTGAGTTATTTATGCTTAATGTGAGTGCTTGGTCTGAAAGTACTTCCACCTAACCATATTTTTCTAGCCTCTTCGGTATCATGCATTGTTCACCCTCACCTCGAGATATGGTGCACACTTCAACGGTACATCCAAGTATTGTGCGATCACATGCTCTCTCACTCATAATCTTCATAATATCCTCCTCAAAACAACCACCATACCTACATATCATTGCATTTCCATAGCCATTCTGAGATATATTGTCATGCAACTTTCGTTGTTACTATTATTATAACTTGAGCATTAATTATCATATCGCTTTGTCTGATAATATAGAGTTGACATGATATTTGTGGCAAAGCCGCCGTTCATCAATAAATACACGTCACACTAGATCATTGCTCATCATGGTACGCTGCCACATGCATTCATTTTCAATCATCATACTATTTTATGTTTTGAGTTTTAAGTAAATAAAGTGTGATGCATTATTAGGATACTCCCCTATTGTAACATCCCAAAATTATAAATTTTGGAATGTTAATATAATTATTAGAATTGTTTGTTTGTTTGCTGAGTGACTGAAACTTGTGTGAAATTTGAAACTTTTCGAAACTTTTGAATGAGAGGGAATAAAATGACTTTCCCCTTCTCCGGTGAATTCAAATTCAAACTTTTAAAAGCAACGAGAGAAGATGACATGACTTCTTCAACTATAAAGAATTTGAACGGAGATATTTGCATTGAATTCTTTTGCATTTCCATTTCCTCCTCCTCGCACGAAAAGCCCGGGAAAACTCTCTTGCACGCAAGAGAGAGACAGCGGAGGAAAATGACACTCCAAAAGTGCGGGCAATTTTTGAAATGTTGGAGCAAAGAAAAACCCAAAGTTCTTTTGCAAAAATAATTGCAAAAAGAAATAAAGCAAATTGGGAATTTCTGAAAAAAACATTTTTTGAAAGTTTTTATTTTGGCTTTAAAAAAATGTTATTCGGGTAGAGATTCCTTTTCTGATTTTTTTGGTATATAATACCATATATAGATATTTTGATTTATTTTCTTTTTTTAGCTTTTATATTTTCTGTTTTGGAAAATGTTAGAAATTAGGAAGGGTTCTTTTCTTTTCTATTGCCGCCCCTGGGCGCTAGATTGGCCCTCGGCCGAATCCCCACCTTCCCCAACCGACCCCTTCCCTTTTTTCCTCCCCCTCTCACTGCCGGGTGGACCCCACCCGAGCCCCTCTCTCCCACGTCGGTCTCCTCCCTCGTCTCTTTCCTTTTTCTTCTCTGCCCGAGCATCTCCCTCCCCAGCAGGGGATTCCCTCCCTAATCCTACCTCTCCTCCTTCCTTAAGCTCCCTCCCCCATGGCCTATAAAAACCGAGCCCTCTCCGCAGCCCCGTTCCCACCCCGCCGCCGCCTCCCTCTCCCCTCGCCGCCGCCCTAGCCCTGCACCACCGCCGCCAGCAGGCCAAGCATCTGCTGCCCACCTTCGGCCCTGGAGGAGCCACCCCATCGCCACCCGTCGCCGCCCCTTCGCACCACCGCCGCCTCCCCCGAGGAGGAGGACTTCCCCTCCACCGCTGCCCCCTAGCCACGCTCCCACCCCTCCACCCTCTGCTGCACCCCCCTCCACGAGCAGCAGCTCCTACTGCACCACCCCTCGGCCTCGCCCCGGAGCGCCCCATCGAGCCCCTCCGTCTCCCCCGAGCGCCTCCCCCGAGGAGGAGCACCCCACCGCCGCCGCCCGACGTCCCCACCCCCCCCCGGTGCTCCCTCCTCGCCGGTCATCTCCATTCTTGCCGGTGCAAGCTACAACCAGCAGGTAGTCTCTCCCTCCATCTCTCTGTTATTGCATGCATCCTTTCTTAGCCCTTAGATCTCCATGCAATGGTCCAGATTAGATCTTTTGTACCTCTTCGGTTTATCCCAGAAAACCAGTGGTTTATTTTTCCACTTATGACTTTAGCCAGTAGACTTTGCTAGAGCTCGGCTGTTTGCCCGAAGCGTTGAAACAAACAAGTCCGCAGCCACTAGCAACTGACCACGTGTACCCTCTGCTACTTACTAGTAGCTGCAGTTTTTTTCTGTTTTGACTGCAAAAACAACAACTTTCAATCTTGTTTTGGCCACAACTTTTGATCCCGAAGTCCAATGACATTGATTCTTTTTCCAGTAGCTCAGAAAATTCCTGTAGTTTTTAAAAACATATAAGTTGTCTATGTTTGAAATTTTCAAATATAAGTTAGATCAGATTTAGTTTAAACCTTGTTTTGCCTATTCCAGGAGTTTAAAAATAGATTTTAATTTGATTCCTTTTGGTACTGCTCACTAGTGATCTTATTTATCAGTGGTAAAAATGTCAGATTTGTTTGAGTATTTTAGCTTATGGTTTATTGTGAAACAATTTCTGTTTCACCTCTTTTAGGATTTCGGCTAATTCCTTTTCTACTTTTGTTTTAAAATATTTTCTTTATTATTTCAGAAATATTATGTTTCTGTTAGATAAACAGTATTTTTGCAACAAGTTTTATTTTATTTTTATTTGTTTTCACGAAATCAATTCTAGCTCCGTAGTAACGTGCAATTGTTTTCACCGTTGTTTCAAATCCCGTTTGGGAATACTTTCAAAGGTTTTGTGAAAAACACTTTATTTTATCTTAGTTAAACTTATATCTTAGTTCCTTGTTATTATTTTCTGCTAGACAAAAACTAGTTAGTGTTTGACGTAGTAGAAGACTCTCTAGTCTTATTTGAAGTTCCCTTCGGATTCCTATTCGCTCTATCTTTTGTTTTGATTGTTAGAATGATTGCTAGTATAAGTGCTTATGTGAATGATATGTTTGTTATATAGATTTCATCGGAGAGTGACGAGTAGTCTATCAAGTTATTTCTCGAGAAATTCTTCTTCGTCAACATCACCAAGCAAGTCATCTTTGATCATGTTATTTTACCTATGTTTTCGATGCATGGTAGATCACCTTCTTTGCCCAATTGCATGCTGCCTAGGTACTTGGAAACTTTAGTGTAAGAGTAGTATCATGTGGTAGGAACACAACACCCCGACACTTGGCCCCGGGACGACAATTTCTTAATGCTATGCTTGAGTAGACGGGTTATCGGTTGAGTGTATATCACGAGTGATGCGAGATTGATATAATAATAAATACCGGACTAAGACAAGATTTTCAAGACCTTGGACGCAATGCAACTCTGGGTGAAGGACGGTTGATCGGCTCCCTGGAAAACCCAGTGGATGCCCAGGATGCTGGAGAGGCCATGTCATCCCGCGGAAAGCTTCACCCAGGCTCAAAGGGACGGACGGAGACTTCAAGACTCAAGGCTTACCTGCACAGCCACAAGTCATTATGGGCTCTGGCTTGGTTGGACAACGCGGCGACTCTGGACAGGCGGTGCTAGCAGATGTAGACGAACGGTAGGAATGGATGGGCACCGACAGGGATTCAGAGGGACCCGTTGAAAGACCATGTTTTGATCATCCGGTCTTCAAACACCCTGAAGTGCGAGGACAAACCCGGAGGCGATCAAATCTTGTGGGGAACGTGTGCAAAACTCTGCAGAGTGCCCAACCTAATCGATTAGACGTGTCCACGATCATGGACAACTTGAGCCGAAGGCATTGAATTTCCCCTGAACTCTCGACACAATTTAAAAATGATGTGGGTGTTAACAACTATTCGGGTACGAGAACTGGTTGGCGGAACCATCTCGTTAACAACAAACATTGTAGTAATATTTTGCTTTTCAACCCCTCTTGTTGTAGGATAAAACTTGCTTTTCGCTAAAAACTTAGCTCCACCGGCCAAATATGCGTGTAGAGATAGTTGATTATTATTTTACCTCCTCTCTTAGATGACTTGCCGGCATATCCAATATGCTGACCTACACGGCTGCAACGTCTTATGTTGCAGATATTTTTCTTCGACGAGTAAGAGTACGATTCAGGGTTACGGTCCGCACTCAACTTGCCGTTGGTGTTTATTCGGACTCCACTCCCTTGACTGCTTCCGCTGAGATATTTAAGGTATATATCAGTTTTACGCTATTTACATGTGATTGCACTTTGATATATACATTGATGTACTGTGTGTGCCAGCATACTGATCCAAGGATGGCATAGATACACAGAGGCTTGACTCGTTTTGAGTCGGGTCGCTACACCTATCTGTGAGGATAAAAAATAAAAAATAAATGGGCAAACAAAAAGACAAAAGAAGAACAAAAAAGAAGAAGAGAAGAAAATAAAAGAGGTGAAAAAGGGAAAAAGAGAGACGGGTGCATCGTTATCCTCTTACCATACTTGTGCTTCTAACTAGAACCTTGCATTTTCATATAGAGGATCCTCATGATCTCCATTTTCATATACATGTGGGAATTTTACATTATGTAACTTGACTTTTATATTTTACTGACGGGGTTCCCTCAAATGCTTGAGGTGTTCATGAGCAAGTAAGTTGGATGCACATCCACATAGTTTCATACACAAAGCTTTCATTCACTTCTATCTCTAGTGCATCTGTTGCATGTCAATCCCTACTCCTTGCATTAACATTGCTTATACGGCCTTTGCATTGCTTGACGATCAAGCCTTGTTGATGTGAGACTTTCTTCTACCTTTTTCTTCCCTTATAAACCTCTATCATCATTCTATTTGTCATCCTAAGTGCTAAAAACCTTGGCTACCAATCAATTAATGCAGGAAACTTTAAAATGTTCAAGTGAGGAAAAATATGGTTTATTGACACCAGGTTTGTTCTTAAATTGATATCACTATGCTAGGAGGACTGTGTGTGCCATGCTTATCGTGATTAAGTGTGTAGAGATCATTTTCTTTAGCTTAATTATTTTGAAACGTGATAATTATTCACTAGCGTGTTTGTGTATTAGTGTTTGAGTGTCAAAATTTTAAATTGTTGCCTTTAACCATTCGTACCCAAATATTCATACCATGATTGGATCAATTGATCATGGACATGTTAGGTAACATTCAACATGAAAAAATCTTTTTTATCATTTACCTACTCAAGGACTAGTAGGAATAAAGCCCTGGGATGCTGATACATCTTCAACTTATCTATAATATTTTATTGTTAAATGTTATTATGTTATCACTTTTGTATGCATTACATGTCATTTTATATTATTTCTCTCGACTAACCTATTATTTTAGTGCCCACCCTTAGTTCCTATTTCTTTGCATGTTTTTGGTTTCGCAGAAAACCCATACCTACAAAATCCCAAACACGATGAAACCTTTTGAAAAACAATTCTGGACAATAAGAGACCCTAGAAGCTTAGGGGGATAAGAAGACACACAGGGGACCCATAAGACACTAGGGCATGCCTTGGGGTAGGTCACACCGGGGTGACTGGTGGGCCTCCCGTCGCTCTGTTTGCCATAACTCTTGGCCTACGAATTCCCATATATTCCAAAACCCTAGAAGCAAAACCCAAACGAATTTTATTGCTGCCGCAAGCCTTTGTTCCATTGTGATTCAATTTGGATCCATGTTCAGGTACTTTGTCGTGGGGGGTAGGGGTGTCATGGTTTTGTCACGACAGATGTGCTCGTGAAAGTACTAAGTCTAGGAGCCATCACAACTAAATGATCGCTTGGATGTGGTTGATATGGAATGATAGATACGAGGTTACCTAGGTTCGGCCCCTCCAATGGAGGTAAAAGCCTACATCCTGCTTGTATGTGATTGATGATGATGATCTCGATTACAAGGGTGCGGAATCGCTAACCTAGCTCTCGAGGGTTTCTTTCTCCTCTCTGTTTCGTTCTTTGAGATCTTCTTTATATAATAGGTAGAGCATCTAGGGTTACGAAGAGTCTGGGTTGTATCCATTAACCCGTGTTCTGGTCTGTCTCGTAACCTTCCTAGTTCGCCTAGGATTTCTCCACAAGCGGGCTCACGGGCGGGTCTTCGTCTCCAATTTGGCATCTTCAAGAATTGTCTTGTATATTATGTGTCAAGGATGGCATGATATATTGCTAGGTCATTCCTTCTACCGGGTCATACCCATGGGGAATATTCCCAACATTAGCCCCTAGATTAGCTTGGACCGGTCCATGTTAAACTTCGTCTTGAAATAAACATAAATAATTTTTGTAGACATGAACCAACATGTTCTTATCCTCTCGAAGCATTGTCTTCTCGAAGTTTGTCTGGGTCAAATTATTAGCCAGGTCATTCAATCCCTCCTAGACTTAGTAATGTTTCCACTCCCAAAGCTATGACATCATCTTTCCATCATCTAGTGTCTTCTCATGTCATCATAATGAATCTTTGTAGACAGATATGTCAAATCTCGTCAACACGGAAATTGAGGCGCCTTTTTAGCCACCAGTTACTAAGATGGTTGGCATTTTCACCGAGCCGTCTTGGTTCCCTCCTTCCTTATAAATAGACCGGCTGGGTTCCCCTTTTTACTTTTACCTTATCTTCTTCGTCTCACCTCCAAAGCTACACCCAAGCTAGTGGAGTTCAAATCACGAGAAGATTTATCTACGATGTCGTCATTGCCGGAATTCATCTTTATCGTCCACAACCTTCTTCAGGAGAACAATGACCCTATATCCTCTCTGCTATAAATCTAGTGAGTCCCATTCTCCATTTTAGGTCTCTGGTGTTCTTTGTAGTTCATTGGAGTTCGTCGGTTCTTATCAAACATTAATCATAGATGTGGTTGCTCCCCTGACTTCTTATCAATAATGCTTTGTTTTTCCTCCATTGCAGTTTCGTAGCTCCTTCTTTTGAGGACAACACCGAGAGCAGCAAGGTCGGCAATGTTGAGGTAACTTCAATTTCATCCAACTCATCAAAAATATACGTCCGAGGAGAACGAGATAAGCCATCATAAAGGTTAAGTTTTTGCATCCAGACGCTCACCTAGACCCCAGATTTCTTTTGATGAAAACTCAACAAGCTGGTATGTCGAAGTGCAAGACCTGAAGCCATTCTGGTGAGTTATGTGCCGACTTACCAGATCCGGCCAGTCATAATAAATGATTGAGGTGCCTCATAGTGCAACCCCCTCTTGTCCACGAGACGTTCTTTTTAAACAATCACATAATCCTCTTGATTCAAATTATCAGGAAACATCGCTGTGTGATTCAAACTGGCCAAAGTAACCCACACTTAGGGGTTTAGCCAACTCAAGAAAATGAGTCAGTTCATGGTGAAGAGCAGGTACGATGGAAGAGATGATCCAAGAAGAGCATGCTAATATTGATGACCTAGCTCAGCAAGTCAAGACACCAAGTCCCGCTCATGCCTCCAGCCTTGTGCAACGGGTGGATAATATTGTCCCATCATAGATGATGGATGATTTAGATATAAACATTGTTGGAGAAATGTATAAGGCTCCGTAAGTTTGAACTTTCTTGGCTAAAATTGTGGCCAAGGATGAGCTAGTAATGTTGTCCAAAGGGAAAGCCAAACTAGAGCTCCCAAGTTTTAATAAGCTTGGTGTCAACGATATGCATCAATAATACCTGACCCGGCTCTCAGAGACGTGGGATGCTGAAATGAGTTTGATAGATATGCTCAAGCACAAATATGAGGTATGAGAATCCCGTCCTTTTCATTTTGTCATGCATACACTTGTAGCCCCCAAGGGCTGACTCAGTAAAAATAACTAGCGAGCTCGGTTTTTGAGAGGGAACCATAGCCCCTATGGACCGGGTTGTTATGACAATAACGAGTCGGCACTTTAAGAAGTCTAGAATCTTTTCCATCAAAAATACTACATTGTCATGGTGATTCTAATAAGCTTTGTTAAGAAACTCCTGCATGATGAAAAATTTCTCTCACGAGTGGGTGGCCGACTTAAATCGGAAAGTATGTTCGGGACAAGGACATTTAAGTGCTTCCTCATTGTTACAAGCCTTATTCCCAGTGTAAGATCTGTCAGATGTTGTTCTGTCGCTGACCCTTGAAACTAGTATTGGTGATGGTGAAAAATTAAGATCCGCCCTCGGGATGCTTGCACTTATCGTCGTTGCCTTGATTACTATGATTTCAATTATGTCCTGAGTTGTTCTGCTAGTGACCCTTACCATCATTGTTTTTCTTGCCTCTACCAGAATTTCCATCGTCTGACTTAGGATCTTTTGTGATGTCCGACTCAGCATACCTAGTAAGGACATCCATGAGGTCCCCCATCTCTTGAACCTTCTGCTTGAGGCACCCGGGCTTCTGAACAAGAGGCTGGAAGTGATAGTTCTTCTCCAAAACTAAGATAGCCTCGGCCTCTATAATACTGTTAGAGGAGTGAATAATCTCCGCGACCTAGCGACTCGAGTGATGAGCAAACTCATGTGTATGCTGGATGCAATTGTAGGTCAACAATCATCATTCGGCATTTGCAAGTTCCTTGAAAGTTTTTGATGAAGTGTTCCTGAAATTTTGCCCAAGTATTGACTGAACTGGGGGGTAGGTTTTTCAACCATGTGTGAGCCAGCCCTTCTAACATCATGGTTAGGTACTTAGTGCAAACCGCATCACTCACATCCAACATGTCCATGGATATCTCATAGTTCTCTATCCATGCAGCAGGCTCGAAATCAACCGGGTAATTGGGAACCGTTCGAGGGCCCTTGAAACCTTAGGCATACGCTCATTGCGCAGAGCCGACGCAATACATGGTATACCGATCATTCTAGTGCTTAGACCTGTCCCGAAAGAAACTGGCTGGGGTGTGCAGGGAGGCACCTGACCCGCCGTTGTAGCTGATGCTTCTGCCTCTTGCATAGCTTCAGCCGCATCGACGATCGCCTGTGCAATTGATATTGTTCGCCGGGTTGGGGAATTCTGGGCATGCTATTTTCATCCAATGCTAGAGATTGCACGGGACTCCATGTGTCAACTTCTGCTACGACTCTGATAGGGGTAGAGTAAACTCGGATCCGACGATAGGAGTACTGCGCTTGTTGTTTGCCCTAAGTCTTCAACATCTCTATTGCGTTCCTGGCTTCTATCTCAATTGGAGTGTTTCCCATGATCAGGAGTGCTTCAAGGTTACGAGTTGCCGCCACTATACTTTCCAGAGGATTGGAAAAGTGACTCACTGGTGTTTGGAAACGATGAGGAGGCGGCTAGGCCGGCGGAGGCTGGTGTGGCTCATGTCGTTGAGCCAGCTGATGAGGTTGATCCAAACGCGGTTTCCCAGTCCCTAGTGTGCGTTGTGGTGTGGAGAACATGCGCGCCAACTCCTAATTTGAGGGCACGCGGTTTGTGTGCCTCCCCTAATGTGATAGCCTGGCTTATTAGGGATGATAGACTACTCATATCAATAAGGAATTCCTTCTTTTCCGGGACCCGTTCGAACAGAACTCCCAGGTTAAGCGTGCTTGGCTTGGAGTAGTTCTAGGATGGGTGACCGGCCGGGAAGGTTGTCCCGGATGCGCATGAGTGAGGACAAAGTGCGTAGAAAAGACTAGTATTGATATGTGGGTCCAGTCTAGATCCCGCCAGGAGTAATGACAGCCGGCGGGTGTGTCCGGGGCGTTACAAGTTTGGTATCAGAGCCGACCCTCACGGTTACACGGATGTTTGCGGATAGGTGTGCGGTCATATTCTTCATGACGTTTGTGACCCATCGTGGCACACGGCATGGTACATGTACTGGACTAGATGCACAGACGTTTGTACCAAGAGGGAACGCTCGTGTGGCCCGACGAGGACGTCGGTTCCTCTGAGTGGTGGTGTATGTGATAGCCTTTTTTATTAGGGATGATAGACTACTCATATCAATAAGGAACTCCTTCTTTTCCGTGAGCCCATTCGAACAGAACTCCCAGGTTAAGCATGCTCGGCTTGGAGTAGTTGTAGGATGGGTGACCGATCGGGAAGTTGGTCCCGGCTGCGCATGAGTGAGGACAAAGTGCGCAGAAAAGACTAGTATTGATATGTGGGGCCAGTCTAGATCCCACCAGGAGTAACGACCGTCGGCAGGTGTGTCCGGGGCGTTACACCAATGCAGCAACAGACCTTGGCTCAGCAATTACCTCAACGTTTCCATACTCCACCGGGCCATCACTCTAACCCGGTTGATAATACGCTTGCGGCGACTCACGGTCTCCTGGCAATCCCGATCACGAGAAATAGCCCGATAGACATTAAGGCTAGGAACGCCATCGAGATGCTCAGGACTAGGTGGTCCAACAAGATAAGTAATCTTATAGCAGGCACCAACTCCACTAAACCCCTCATAATAGTCGAAGTAAGAGTTGACATGCCGAGTCACTTGCCATATCTAGAAGTGCATGACGATAGGTAGTTCGCCCTGAGCCGGCAATCTCTCACACCTAGGCAATCATGGACACCGTGCGACTCTGGTGAGAAGGAAACGCAGGCCCAACATATGTTCATCCTACTACTTATGCCCAACCCGCTACAGCCCAGCAAGACTCATTGGAGTGTTGGCTTATCTAGTAGGACTATTGGTACTCCTTGATTAGGACCGGCTTTGCGCAACGAGTGTATGCCTCCTGATCACAAAGGCCCTCGAAAAGTCCCCAACTATACAACTGATTTGGAACCGTCTAACTTGATTGACTGCTATGAGCTAGCTACGGAGATGCCAGAATTTAGCAACACAGTCTATGCGAGATATTTCACTATGATGTTAGAAGGGCCAGCACACACTTAGTTGAAAAACATGCCCCCTAATTAAATCAACACTTGGGATGTGTTGAAGGAGCGCTTCTTCACGATTTTCCAAGGAACCCGCAAGCATCTATGATGATCATTGACATCGAACACTATGTCCAACGCAATGATGAATCTACATATCATTGGTCCCAACGAGTTGCAAAAATTATTCACTCTTCGAATAGCATTACAACATTTCAAGTGGTTATTGTTCTAGAATGAAACTATCACTACCAGCCTCTGGTTCAAAAGCTTGAGCGCCTGAATAGGAAGGTAGAAGGCATGGGAGACCTCATTGATGTCCTTACCAGATACACAAAGTTAGACAACAGGATAGAGCCATCTTTAGATGACGAGTTGTCACGCAAGCGCAAGAAACACGACATAGCCAATAGCAGATTGTCAATGAGGCAACAACAATGGTAACAATGGCGGAAAACGTGAGAATTTTGATGGAGCATCAGATTTTGTCACCAATACCAAAACCAACCACAAGAATCAACGTCGGAACAATAGTTTGGGTCGTCCTTAAATGAAACTCGCCCTCGTAATAATGAGGGAGATCTTAAAGGACCATGTCCCAGACATAGTACATATGACAAGCTCGCATCTCACTTATGGGAAAACTTCTACATTATGCAAGTGTTTCGGAACCAAGCTTTCCGGAGTGGGAACAACAACGGGGGCAATGGCCCTTGATGGGGATATACCCCACGGTATGACTCGGCCACCTAATGGCGACTCGTAATCAGAAGCATTGTATGGGATGCGGTTAACTCTGAAACTCAAGGCCCAGTAGGCGGCTTGTCATGAAGGATAGCTCATAGATCAGTGTGTGGAAGGTCAGCTCAAGGAGGAAGGTGTGAGGAGTTTCCTTTACTTGAGAGACAAGATAGATAGGAAGTATACTAAGGTACGGTTCATAATTCGAATCAGACTCTATTGTGACCTCACGACCTCGACCTATATATAAAGGAGAGCCCCTGAGGCAAAGAGTAGAAGAAAAGAAAGACTCGGGAGCTAGGTTAGCGATTTTGCACCTTTGTAATCGAGATTGTCATCAATAGAGACACAAGCAGGAAGTAGGCATCTACCTCCATTGGAGGGGCCGAACCTGGGTAAACCCGCGTCTCTTGTTCCCGATCAACCCCATCTAAGCAACCACCTAGTTGCAATGGCTCCTAAACTTAGTCCTATCACAAGGATATCTGTCATGACAAAACCACAATAGTTGGTGCCCACCATGGGGCTAGCGCATGGTGGTGTTCAGTTATTGGAGGGAGCTCTCCCAGGGATCAAGGGATAAGCGATCGGCCGGATGACCAAGAGTCGTCGTGGCAAGATCTAATCAATGATTCAGGCTGGGGTCCCAAGGCTGGCTCAATTGAGTACGGGTATCGAGTCCCCTTTGGCAAGATCCACGTCTTCATCTGCAAAATCGGCAAATCAGGACCCAAGCCGGACATTTGCACCAACACCGTCAAGTCGACCCGGTGCATGCAACCCAGTCGGGTTCAAGCCGGTCGGGATCATGTGTTCGTCAGTTTTGCTAAGGGAGCTGACCTCGCGGATAATGTTGCGGCTAGTGGAGATTCCCCCGTCTACTCCGATGGCGAGTCCTTGGTTGGAGACACTGAATCAATCCGCACGCTCTTCGATGGAAGGCTTGGGGGCTACTCTGATGATGAGACTGCTCCGGAGTCCCTCGAGCCGCCTCGGCAACCCGTCGTCTTCATGGCAGGTACATCGGCAGCCCTCGATGACACAGCGGCTGGTGCGACAGCTGGGCCGTAACTTCGGCTCCAGGCGCGACCAGCTTGGATAAAACACTGGCTCAAGCCATGTCTGGCTTGATGGCCGATATGACAACGCTCCTAGAGACACGAGTAACTGCGGAGAATCTGGCAGAAGGTAACACAAAATAGACCAAGCTTCATGAGCAGATGGCTAAGGTTCAGGAGGTAACTGATGCCGAGAATATTCTCATGGCAGAGTTGCAGGCTCACATCGATAATGAGGACGAACGCCTGAAGGCGGAAGCTTGGCAAATAGGTCTTCATAGGGACGCTTCAAAGGCGGTTCATTAGATGTGACAGCCCGATGCCTACGTTCCAGAAGATTCCCCTTCTATTCCGTTTTCGTCGTGTGTCTATTTTTCATTTTTCGCATCATCATCGCATCATTCGCATCATCTACATTGCATCGGCATTCCGTTGCCGCCAGTTTTCAAAACTTGCATCCGTTGTTAGTTGTCGGTTCTCGTCGTTGTCCGTTCTGGGCCCGACCGCACACGCACGCGCCCGCGGCATTGTCAAAAACCCTGTTTTTAAAGTGTGCGTAAAACTTTCTCTCATTGGGTTGAGATTTGACGTGCGGTGTTATTTTGATATAGGTAGGCCGCCTGTCAAGTTTCGTCGTGATCGGAGTTCGTCTGGTACCCAAACGGTCGACCGTAGCGGCACCGTATTCGGTCTACCGTCGGACGGTTATCGGTGTTTTAAAATGCATTGCCGCGCCGCCCGTTTTGCCTCTCGTCTCGGGTAAACCACTCCTCACGGCCACTTACCCGTTCCCGCGTGCGGAATCGTCCAAATCCGACCCCACGGTTGGATCCGGAACAAAATTCCGGTTAACCTAGCCACCCTTTTCTCTATAAATACCCCCTCATAATTTTAGACAGCCCCTCTCCTCTTTCCTCAAAAACCGCGCCCCGAAACCCTAATCCGGCCACTCTCTCTCCTCCCTTCCCCTCTACGCAGCCGCTGGGCCCGCCAAGCCCAGATCAGGCCCGGCCGAGCCCAGATCCGCCGCCGCTCGCGTGCACTGCCTCCCAGCCGCCTCCCGTGCAACACCGCTCCTCCCGCCGTCGCCGTGCGCGCAGCCCGTGCCCTCGCCGGAACCACCACCGACCGGAGCCCCACCGGAGTTTTGGCCCCGCCGCCCTGGGACCCGTGCCGCCCTACGTGCTCGCCTACTCGCCGCCCCGCTCAAGGTGCGCCGCCGCCGCCTTCGTCTGCCGCCGACTCGAGGCTGACTCAGGCCAGATCCAGCCCAGGGATCCTTCCCCGAGCTCCGGCCGCTCCGGATCCCGCCGGATCCTCTCGCCAGCCCTGCCGCCGGTCCCCTCCCATCGGCAACCGCAACCGCCATGCCCCCTGCTCGGAGGAGCACGGGAGGTAGACGAGGTTGTCGCTCGTCAGCCTCCCCGCGACCCCAGCTCGGCCGCCTCCCGCGATGCACCGAGGCCCACCTCGCTTCGGCCTCCCGCGGCCCAGCAGCCCCGGCCTACCAACAGGCTCGAGCCGGCCAGCCCCTACAACCGGCCCAGAGGCCCCATGGTAAGCCTCGCCCCAGCGCTCTGTAGCTATGTTGCGCATGCTGTTCGGCCCATTAGTATATTAGGTTTATTCGGAATTTAATTAAATTCCAGATATTAGAGTTATATTTAGGTGCCCGTATCTTTTAATCCGTAAGTCGGATCGGAACGTGTAGTATATGGTTTTCGTGTAGTTTTGCGCGTAGATTACGTTGGTGCAACTTGCATATTTGTTTGATTTAGTTTAGCGTGCCTAATGCCTAGTTTTGCGTGATGTCCTATTATGTTTGAGTCCCGTGTTATTTTTCGCACGTGTCCGGGTTGCCCGAATGCCGTAGTAGAAATGTCCATGTTTTAGGAACCACTTTTCCATGTATTTTAGAGTAGTCATTCGTATTTTTTGCGTGTAGGGAATTGCCGCTAGCTTATTTCCCGTGTTTAGGTCTTTATCTCGCATTTACGTGTGGCGTTATTTTTGTTGTGCAACCCCACATATTTTTTATGTTTTCGGGGTAGAAAACTCCATGGGATTTTCTTGTGAAATTAGTTTTAGCTTTTGAGTAAGTTAGTTCGCGTGATATTTTGCCATGTTGCCCTCTTGTCTTTTCCGTAGGATTTATTCCGTGCTTCATTTGATTAAGTTGTCAACTAGAGAGTTGTTCTTGGATGTTTACTCTAGCTCCTGGTATTTTTGGTTGCAATAGAAATGCATGTTTAGGTGTGGTTTGCTTGCTCTCAAGTTGCTAGAAATAGTGCTGATTTGGAGGTGCTCAAATATTTCTAAGTCTGGAATCTGTTATATTTTGTTGCTGTCTTGTCTTGCTTGTATCTTGTGATCTGTAGCTCTTTTGAGGTTGGTCCACTGGAGTTAGTTGTAAACCTTGTGTTTCTCTAGCATGCTGTGAATTTGCATGCCATTTGGAGTCCTGTAGCAATTGGTTTTGTTGCTGTCCATATGGCTTCAGATCGAAAACTGCACTTTCATGAGGTGTTATTTTCACTAAGTCTGAAATAGTGTGTGAGAAGCCATTTTGTGACTTCTTTTCCTAGTGATCCATGATGCCATGCCAGTTGTTGTTAGTTGTTTGTTGTAGTGATTCTTGCCCTCTTTCGTGTCATGCCTTGGTTGATTATATTTCAATTGTGTAGCTCGTAGTTGCGGGGTGTAGAAAATGCTATGTGGCTGATTTTGGCAGATTGTAGTGATTTCTTGTTTTGCTCGTAGATTTTGAACCGTAGCTCCGATTTGATCGTGTCCTACATGAAACTTGCTTAGAATCTCATTTAGTTTCATTTTCTCTTGCTGGATGTATGTTTTGAGGTGCTCGTGACCACTGTTGCACACATATTACATTCATGCCATCATATCTTGCGGTGCTTGTATCTTTTGAACTGTAGCTCCGTTGGATTTGATCTCTATGTGTAGTTTGCTAGAAATGACGCGTAGAATCACGTGAAACTATTTGTTTTTATGTTTAACAACTAATTAAAAGTGTTAGTTCAGATCTGGACAGAATTGTAAATTAACATGTGAGGTCGTCTCGGAGGTGCTATATGTCATTTCCGACCTCATTTAAAATGCCTAGATAGGTAGATTAATTGCGCTTCACCTCTTGCCATGTTTAACCACATTTAATATTGTCGTGTATCTAATCGGATACAACTAAATAATTAAGCGTGAAGTTTCGTCAATATGCAACTCGTTGCATATTGAACTTCACTTAATGTGTAGTGTTTGTTTGTCGTGGATTGTCATGCCATGACTTGCATGTTTGAGCTGCTCTTGCATCATTTGTGTTGTGCATCGTGTGGTGTATACCGTGTGTTGATTCTTGTTTCCGGTTTCCTTCGTCTCGGTAGAGTTCCGCAAGCGTGTCGGACTGTGAGGGCCCGTTCGACTACGTCGGTTCGTCTGCTTCACGGAGGCATTCTTCTTCCAAGCGGAATCTCTGGCAAGATGACCATTTCCCCAGATACCATTACTATCATTGCTATGCTAGTTTTACCATTGCTACCGTTTACGTCTCGTTGCCTACCACATGTTATAGATGAGCCTCTCAACAATGCCATGAAACCTTCAACCTGTTCAACCTAGCAAACCACTGATTGGCTATGTTACTGCTTGCGTAACCTTGTGTTAGCATTGCTAGTTGCAGGTGCAGTTGCTTCCATGTGAAAATATGGGTTCCTTGTTCTATCACCCTATTAAATGCTATTTAATTTAATGCACCTATATACTTGGTAAAAGGTGGAAGGATCGGCCTTTCTAGCCTGGTGTTTTGTTCCACCTTTGCCCCCTTAGTTTCGTCTATCAGTGTTATGTTCCATAATTGAGCACTCCTAACACGATCGGGGTTGTTATGGGGACCCCCTTGATAATTCATTTTAGATTAAGGCTGGTCTCGCCAGGCCCAACTTTGGTACTACATTTGCCTAATCACCTAATAAAATTGCATAGGGACTGGATAATTTAATCAACCCCCGGGCCAGTTCTCCTCATGAGTGTTGGTCCAAATTCGCAGACTACAGGGCCACCGCGGGGCAACCCGAGGTTTGGTATCTCCTAGCGTGACCCATCCGTCGTGTCCTGAGAACGAGATACGCGGCTTCTATCGGGATCGTCGACACGTCGGGCGGCCTTGCTGGATTAGTTTTACCTTTGACGAAATATCTTGTGCATCGGGATTCCGGTGATGCTTTTGGGTAATCTCGGAGTTGAGGTTTTCCACTAGGGAATCCTACGAGATCGCGAGCTTCGTGATTGAGGATTTCTATGCGGCTTGTGGTAATTTGTGATGGACTAGTTGGAGCACCCCTACAGGGTTAAATCTTTCAGAAAGACGTGCCGTGGTTATGTGGCAACGTGGAAACTTTGTTTAACACTGTTTCTAGATAACTTGAAGTTAAATTAATTAAAATATGCCAATTGTGTGCGTAACCGTGACTGTCTCTTTCGTGAGTTCCTTCTCCGATCAAGGACACGGTGGGGTTATGTCTGACGTAGGTAGGTGTTCAGGATCAATCATTTGGTCATCAGTAGTTCACGTCCGTAGTCTGACGTAGGAAGGTCTTCCCCTCTCTTATTTCTTTTACTCGTAAGTTTAGCTGCCCAAATATATGCTTAGCCGCTGCTGCAACCTCACCACTTAACCATACCGCACCCACTAAGCTTTGCTAGTCTTGATACCTTTGGAAATGAGATTGATGATGTAGCGACCCGACTCAAGACGAGTCAAGCCTCTGTGTTTCTGTGCCATCCCTGGATCAGTATGCTGGCACACACAGTACATCAATGTATATATCAAAGTGCAATCACATGTAAATAGCGTAAAACTGATATATACCTAAAATATCTCAGCGGAAGCACTCAAGGGAGTGGAGTCCCAATAAACACCAACGGCAAGTTGAGTGTAGACCGTAACCCTGAATCGTACTCTTACTCGTCGAAGAAAAATATTTGCAACATAAGATGTTGCAGCCGTGTAGGTCAGCATGTTGAATATGCCGGCAAGTCACATAAGAGAGGGGTGAAAAGTAATCATCTATACTATATGCATATATGGCAGGTGGGGTTATAAGTTTTTAGCGAAAAAACAAGTTTTCTCCTACATCAAGAGAGGGTTAAAAAGCAAAATGTTACTACGTTGTTTGTTGTTAACGAGATGGTTCCGCCAACCAATTCTCGTACCCGAGTTGTCAATAATTCCCACATCAATATTATTATTTGTGTTGAGAAATCCAGATAACTTCAGTTCCTTTGGCTCAAGTTGTCCATGACCGTGGACACGGCTAATCGATTAGGTTTGAGTACTCTGCAGAGTTTTGCGCACGTTCCCCACAAGATTTGATCGCCTCCGAGTATGTCCTCGCACTTTAGGGTGTTTGAAGACCGGATGATCAAAACATGGTCTTTCAACGGGTCCCTCTGAATCCCTGTCGGTGCCCATCCAATCCTACCGTTCTTCTACATCTGCTAGCACCGCTTGTCCAGAGTCGCCGCGTTGTCCAACCAAGCCAGAGGCCATAATGACTTGTGGCTGTGCAGGTAAGCCTTGGGTCTTGAAAATATCCGTCTGTCTCTTCGAGCCTCGGTGAAGCTTTCCGCAGGATTTCATGGCCTCTCCAGCATCCCGGGTCATCCACTAGGTTCTCCAGGGAGCCGATCAACCGTCCTTCACCCAGAGTTGCATTGCGTCCGAGGTCTTGCATGGTAGAACTACGATGCATAAAACATAGGTGATAGTATGATCAAAGTGACTTGCCTGGCGATGTTGACGAAGAAGAATTTCTCGAGAAATAACTTGATAGACTACTCGTCACTCTCCGATGAAATCTATATAACAAACATATCATTCACATAAGCACTCATACTAGCAATCATTCTAGCAATCGAAACAAAAGAGAGAGCGAATAGGAATCCGAAGGAAACTTCAAATAAGACTAGGGAGTCTTCTACTACATCAAACACTAAATAGTTTTTGTCCAACGGAAAATAATAACAGGGAACTAAGATATAAATTTAACTAGGATAAAATAGAGTATTTTTCACAAAACTTTTTCGAAGTAGTTCCAAACGGGATTTGAAACAATGGAGAAACCAATTGCAAGTTACTAAGGAACTAGAATTGATTTCCTGATAACAAATAAAAATAAAATAAAAACTTGTTGCAAAACTACTGTTAACTAACAGAAACTAAACATAATCTTTCTGAAATATAAAAGAAAATAATTTAAAAACAATTTATAGAAAAGAAATAGCCATAGTCCTAAAAGAGGTGAAACAGAAATTGTTTCACAAGAAACCATAAGCTAAGATACTCAAACAAATCTGAAATCTTTACCACTGATAAATAAGATCACTAGTGATCAGTTGCAAAAAGAATCAACTCCAAATCGTATTTTAAACTCCTGGAATAGTCAAAACAAGGTTTAAACTAAATCAAATTATATGTTTTTAAAATCTACAGAAAATTTTTCATCTATTGGAAAAAGAATGAACTCTATTGGATTTGTGGATCAAAAGTTATGAGCCAAACAAAATTGGAATTTTCTCTGTTTTTGAATTAAACAGAAAAAATGAGTAAAAGCTAACTAATGAACGGGCCACGTGGCGATCTCTGGTTGGCTTAGACCTGTGCGCTGCGGTGCTAAACTAACAAACGTCCGCACATTAGAAGAAAATGGTTTGGCTATTAAGTGATCTATTAGGGGCCTTAGGATCAAGATCTAACGGATGAAAACAAGGGGGGGAGCTCACAGGGGGTGGTGGTGCTCCGGCGTGGTTGCCGACGAGGCCGAGGCAGAGCCAGCTATGGGGAGGGGCTCCGGTGGTCTCCGGCGAGAACTAAGGGGTCGGGGAGACGGTGGCAGTCGTCCTCCGTCGGGTGGTGGCGTCGGAGGGGCAAGGGATGCGGCGGGGCGAGCAGCAGGGCGGCCGGGAGCTCCGGCTCCGGCGAGCTTGGGCACGCGGTGAGGGTGGGGCAGGGCGGCGACGGCGAGGGTGGGGAACGGGGCGAGGAGGGCTCGGGGCGGTCGGGTTTTATAGGGGGAGGGGGTGGTGCTATAGGGAAGGAAATCGGGCGTGGGGCGGCATCTCCGGCGAGGTCGGGGCTGTCGGGTGCGGGGAAGGAAGGAGAGGGAGCGCAGGGGAGGGGGTGACCGGTGCGGGGCGGGGGTCGGACGGGCGGGACCCACTGGCAGCGAGGGGGGCGGGAGGTGGCTCGGTCGGTTGACCGAAAAGGAAAGGAGGGAGGGATCCCGGGCCAGGGGGGATCTGGGCCGAGTTAAATCGCGCCCACGGCGCTGTTTCAAAAAAAACTAACTTTCCTATTTAGCCTTTTTAATAAAACAGAAACTAAACGGGAAAAAAGGAAACAAATAAAATAATTAATATAGGGTATTATATACCAAAATGTTCAGAAAAATATCCTCTACTCGATTAACATTTTCCAAGGCAAAAATAAAAACTTTAAAATACCAAAATGCTTTATTTTTTTTGGCAATTATTTTCACAATAAAACTTTGGCTTTCTTGGCTCAAAATATTTCAAAAGTGCCCCTGGTTTTGGAGGGTCATATTCCTCCTCTCTTTTCTTGCTTGCAAGAATTTATTTCTCGGCACTTCTTGCACGAAGAAACAAATAGAAATGCATAAGAAAATTTTGAAAGAATTCAAATGCAAATCTCCGTTCAAATTCTTTATAGTTGAAGAAGTCACGTCATCTTCTCTCTTTGCTTTTAAAAGATTGAATTTGAATTCACCGGAGAAGGGGAAAGTCATTTTATTCCCTCTCATTCAAAAGTTTTGAAAAGTTTCAAATTTTCACTCAAGTTTCAATCACTCAATCAAACAAACAATCATTGTAATAATTATTTTAACATTCCAAAATTTGGGATGTTACAAATCTACCACACTTAAAATGAATCTCGTCCTCGAGAATCGAAGAGGCTAGAAAGAAAGAAAGGTTAGGGTTTGGGGGTCTTCTAACAAATCCAATCTCGTGCAAAGTGGGATGCTACCACACTTAAAATGAAGGTTACTGGTCCCTTAAGATTTTAACAATCCTCTGGGGTTTTGGCATCTGACTCCTCACAGTCTTCATATCTTCCGTTATTTTCATAACGTCTCCATCAAAAACGAGGGCTCTTCCGTTGATATAAGCTTCTTCCGTTACTAGGTCTTCTTAACTGACAGTCTCGTGGTCAATTCTAAATAACACATCGATGATTCTCATGGTGGTCTACCATTTGTGGTTATCCTGCAGAGAGAGGGGTCTTGGTTTCATCATCATCGTAAAATTTCCTACGTGTGACAACAAGTGCCATGTACATGGGGCGTTCATCATACCATTCTAAGGCTTAAATAAAAGCTTCAAAGAACGTCGGCTCTCCATATGGGTAAGTCTCTCAGAGTTACCATTCCGAATAGCAAGATAAATGATAAGAGTAAGTCGTCATGGTGATCAATCCATTCCGCACCCAAATCATTTCTCTGTATAAGGTTTAGCGAATCTCGCATTCTAACGCTTGGGCATCCTCACAAGCGTTGCAGAATTTTTCTTGTCCATGAAGTTCGGATAATACATTGGTTCTGCAAGCTGAACAAAACATCTATCATATCTTCACAACTCTCGGGCTTTCGTATGTTCCTAAGAAAACGTTTGCAGATCCATCATAGCTTCTTCCATAACTCATATTCATTTCATAATCAATCCTTTATTACATCCTTGCTTTTTTCAAAATTCCAACTCAAAAGTAAGTTATTACAAATGCTGCCATCCACATTGTTCGGTATGGTCGAGCATTTCTGCCAACTTTATTCATTCGTCTCCCTTGGGGATACTTTAGTTCCACTCGAACTTTCCGAGGTGCTCCTTGAAATCATCCATCTTTTGCTTCACCATGGTGGTCATGAGCTTCACCTCCATCATCTCCGCATGCACTTCACTCAGGTATTCCTGGGTATGACGGAGTCTTGCTTCAAGTATTTGTCCAATCTGACGTATGGCTTCCATGGCAGCTTCACGAAAAGCATCAAAGAAGGTTGCTCGTGGTACACGTGAAATGAAAAAGTATCGCCCCATAGTCTTTGGAAAAACTCCTTTCACATGGTGGAGGTGTACTTCCACGTACCAAAGTTCTACTCCACTTTCCATGAATGGGTAGCCTTTGTAGACTGCATCTCCTTCAAGATGAATGTCCTTCATCATGTCCTTCAGGATTTTTGGGTAATCGTGGTCACTGGTCAGGGTCATGATCGTTTCTGGGCCCTTGATGAATGACTCGTAGAGAGTTTTCATCTGCAGGTGTCAGTAAATAGGTACTGAGAGGAATGTATGTGTCTCCTTGGTAATTATGGTACATTCCTACTCAGTGGATCCTGCGGGTTTACCGATTACTACCACACTTAAATGAATTATACTCATGCCTGCATAGACCATATTTTCTCATATCCTCATAATTGTTCAGAGATCTTTGTTCGTAGAGAAACAACGCATACAGTTTCAACATAGGCAATCATAAGATAATAAATTCCATTTATTCATGATGTTATTACAATCTCAGGGACTTCTGTTACAAAAAATTTCACTCCATGATCTCAATGAAAAACAAGAGTGCTTCGGATCACACTTATTGCCCTGGTCAAAACTTAACTACTCCATTCTAGCTTTCTTCCTTTGCGGACAATCGCTAGCAAAATGTCCTGCTTCCTTGCAACGAAAGCAAATGAATTCTGACAAGTCTCGAGGCTTCCTAGCTTTTGCTTTTGCTCCCTGGATTTCTGGCTTCCTTCCTGAGCACATGTATTTGTGGTGGCCAAATTCCATACACTTGTAACATCTGACATGACTCAGGTCTATATCTGCAGAGATTTGGCTCTTCCAAGGGTACTTTTTCTTCTTTCTGGACTCCTTCATTTTGGCCAGTTCTTCTATTTCAAGTGGATCAAACTCCACTTCTTCCGTCGGGAAGTTTCCCAGATACTCTTGGCTTCTCTTCGTGCAATCCTGTGAATAATGTCCTCCTTCTCCACATGAGTAGCATGCATTGGAGAAAAATCTGGTCAGACCTTGTCCATCAGGGTCTTCAATATTTTCGTTCATCACCGGTTCTTCTAGAATCTTCTTCTTGAGGGTTTTCTTCACTGCATCTTTCTGTTGTTTGACAACTTGTTGCACCTTGGGGTAAATGTGACACTGAGCTGGGTAGTGGGTGGTTCCTTCACAAAGGAAACAAGTCACCTGACTACTTGGGCACTCCTCAGCTGGGTGATTTTCTTCACAATGAGTGCATCCATCCTTGTGTTCTTCCTGGGTGTGTCCTATTTCTCCACAGATCTTGCATGCACAAGTCTTCTCCTTCGGATTATCATAGCACTTCCGAATGAGACGGGATCTTAACAGTGTCCTCTTGAATTCATCCCAGGTTTCTGCTCCACTAAATCCTTGTATGGCATGATGCATTTTCCACCAGATTGCAGCACTTTGTGTAAAGTACTGAAGAGCGTGTTCCACTTCATGCTTCCTTGAGACCAAGTTGCTCCCGAAGTGGTTCTCCATGTTCTGAATCCATATTTCAGTTTCCAGCCGGGTCATCGGTCCAGAGACTACAAGTCCAGCTTCATACTCCATCTGGTAGGGTTGAGGTTTCGGGGATGAGACGGGTAAGAGAGGGAGGGAGATACACACAATACAAACAATATTTTTGAGAATAGGTTTTATTTGTGGCCGTCGGAAAACACACATCAATGACGGCTCAGAAATCATCGTATCTAACGTGGGTATATAACAGCGGTTTGGACTTCTAATGGTCATATAAATATTCAAACGCTTCAGGGTCTTCGAATTCTTCGGGTCATGAGATTCTTCAATTGGTGCAGCTTCAACTACATGATGAAATCCTCTTTACTTTGAAGTGGGAGTCGGTTGATCCTTCACGTGGTCAAAGGGGAAAGGGCATTGTCTAATCATGTGAGGTGAGAGAGAATGTTTGATGAAATCAGAAGAGATGAGAAGTAAGAGGTGTTCTTGAAAATAAGATTTTTGAGAGGTCCTATCATAAGAAATTTCCAGTTTCTAGGGTCACGTCCTACAGTCAACATGTGCTCTGATACCATTTCTGTAGCGACCCGACTCAAGACGAGTCAAGCCTCTGTGTTTCTGTGCCATCCCTGGATCAGTATGCTGGCACACACAGTACATCAATGTATATATCAAAGTGCAATCACATGTAAATAGCGTAAAACTGATATATACCTTATATATCTCAGCTGAAGCAGTCAAGGGAGTGGAGTCCCAATAAACACCAACAGCAAGTTGACTGTAGACCGTAACCCTGAATCGTACTCTTACTCGTCGAAGAAAAATATCTGCAACAAAAGACGTTGCAGCCGTGTAGGTCAGCATATTGAATATGCCGGCAAGTCACATAAGAGAGGGGTGAAAAGTAATCATCTATACTATATGCATATATGGCAGGTGGGTTTATAAGTTTTTAGCGAAAAAGCAAGTTTTCTCCTACATCAAGAGAGGGTTAAAAAGCAAAATGTTACTACGTTGTTTGTTGTTAACGAGATGGTTCCGCCAACCAATTCTCGTACCCGAGTTGTCAATAATTCCCACATCAATATTATTATTTGTGTTGAGAAATCCAGATAACTTCAGTTCCTTTGGCTCAAGTTGTCCATGACTGTGGACACGGCTAATCGATTAGGTTTGAGTACTCTGCAGAGTTTTGCGCACGTTCCCCACAAGATTTGATCGCCTCCGAGTATGTCCTCGCACTTTAGGGTGTTTGAAGACCGGATGATCCAAACATGGTCTTTCAACGGGTCCCTCTGAATCCCTGTCGGTGCCCATGCAATCCTACCGTTCTTCTACATCTGCTAGCACCGCCTGTCCAGAGTCGCCGCGTTGTCCAACCAAGCCAGAGCCCATAATGACTTGTGGCTGTGCAGGTAAGCCTTGGGTCTTGAAAATATCCGTCCGTCTCTTCGAGCCTGGGTGAAGCTTTCCGCGGGATGTCATGGCCTCTCCAGCATCCCGGTTCATCCACTGGGTTCTCCAAGTAGCCGATCAACCGTCCTTCACCCAGAGTTGCATTGCGTCCGAGGTCTTGAAAATCTTGTCTTAACCGGTCTTGATTATTTAATCAACCTCGCATCACTCGTGTTATGCACTCAACCGAAATCCCGTCTACTCAAGCATAGCAATATGAAATTTATCGTACCGGGGCCAAGCATCGGGGTTGTTGTGTGCCTACCACATGATACTAAAATCTATACTAAAATTTCCAAGTACCTACTCAGCATGCAATTGGGCATAGGATGGTAGAACTACGATGCATAAAACATAGGTGATAGTATGATCAAAGTGACTTGCCTGGCGATGTGGACGAAGAAGAATTTCTCGATAAATAACTTGATAGACTACACTTCACTCTCCGATGAAATCTATATAACAAATATATCATTCACATAAGCACTCATTCTAGCAATCATTCTAGCAATGGAAACAAAAGAGAGAGCGAATAGGAATCCGAAGGAAACTTCAAATAAGACTAGGGAGTCTTCTACTACATCAAACACTAAATAGTTTTTGTCCAACGGAAAATAATAACAGGGAACTAAGATATAAATTTAACTAGGATAAAATAGAGTATTTTTCACAAAACTTTTTCGAAGTAGTTCCAAACGGGATTTGAAACAGTGGAGAAACCAATTGCAAGTTACTAAGGAACTAGAATTGATTTCATGATAACAAATAAAAATAAAATAAAAACTTGTTGCAAAACTACTGTTAACTAACAGAAACTAAACATAATCTTTCCGAAATATAAAAGAAAATAATTTAAAAACAATTTACAGAAAAGAAATAGCCATAGTCCTAAAAGAGGTGAAACAGAAATTGTTTCACAAGAAACCATAACCTACAATACTCAAACAAATCTGAAATTTTTACCACTCATAAATAAGATCACTAGTTATCAGTAGCAAAAAGAATCAACTCAAAATCATTTTTTAAACTCCTGGAATACTCAAAACAAGGTTTAAACTAAGTCTGATCTAATTCAAATTTGAAAATTTCAAACACAGACAAATTATATGTTTTTAAAAACTACAGAAAATTTGTGATCTACTGGAAAAAGAATCAACTCTATTGGAGTTGTGGATCAAAACTTATGAGCCAAACAAAAATGGAATTTTCTCTGTTTTTAATGAAACAGAAACAAAATGAATAAAAGCTAACTAATGAACGGGCCACGTGGCGATCTCTGGTTGGCTTAGACCTGTGCGCTGCGGTGCTAAACTAACAAATGTCCGCACATTAGAAGAAAACGGTTCGGCTATTAAGTGATCTATTAGGGGCCTTAGGATCAAGATCTAACGGATGAAAACAAGGGGGGGAGCTCCCAGGGGGTGGTGGTGCTCCGGCGTGGTTGCCGGCGAGGCCGAGGCAGAGCCAGCGATGGGGAGGGGCTTCGGTGGTCTCCGGCGAGACCTGAGGGGTTGGGGAGACGGCGGCGGTCCTTCTCCGTCGGGTGGTGGCGTCGGAGGGGCAAGGGAGGCGGCGGGGAGAGCAGCAGGGCGGCCGGGAGCTTCGGCTCCGGCGAGCTTGGGCAGGCGGCGAGGGTGGGGCACGGCGGCGGCGAGGGTGGGGAACGGGGCAAGGAGGGCTCGGGGCGGTCGGGTTTTATAGCGGGAGGGCGGTGGTGCCATAGGAAATCGGGCGAGGGGCGGCATCTCCGGCGAGGTCGGGGCTGTCGGGTGCGGGGAAGGAAGGAGAGGGAGCGCAGGGGAGGGGGTGACCGGTGCGGGGCGGTGGTCGGACGGGCGGGACCCACTGGCAGCAAGGGGGGGCGGGAGGTGGCTCGGTCGGTTGACCGAAAAGGAAAGGAGAGAGGGATCCCGGGCCAGGGGGATCTGGGCCGAGCTAAATCGCGCCTAGGGCGCTGTTTCTAAAAAAAGTAACTTTCCTATTTAGGCTTTTTAATAAAACAGAAACTAAAAGGGAAAAAAAGGAAACAAATAAAATAATTAATATAGGGTATTATATACCAAAATTTGCAGAAAAATATCCTCTACTCGGTTAACATTTTTCCAAGGCAAAAATAAAACTTTAAAAACTGTTTTTTCAGAAAAATCCCCTAAATGATTTATTTCTTTTTGGAAATTATTTTCACAATAAAACTTTGGCTTTCTTGGCTCAAAATATTTCAAAAGTGCCCCTGGTTTTGGAGGGTCATATTCCTCCTCTCTTTTCTTGCTTGCAAGAATTTATTTCTCCGCACTTCTTGCACCATGAAACAAATAGAAATGCATAAGAAAATTTTGAAAGAATACAAATGCAAATCTCCGTCCAAATTCTTTATAGTTGAAGAAGTCACGTCATCTTCTCTCTTTGCTTTTAAAAGATTGAATTTGAATTCACCGGAGAAGGGGAAAGTCATTTTATTCCCTCTCATTCCAAAGTTTTGAAAAGTTTCAAATTTTCACTCAAGTTTCAATCACACAATCAAACAAACAATCATTCTTATAATTATTTTAACATTCCAAAATTTGGGATGTTACAGATGAGTCCCTTGTGGCTCACAGATTACTACAACACCAGTTGTAGGTACAGGTAAAGGTTACTTGACGCGAGCGCGTTGTTGTTCATTTGGAGTTGCTTCTTCTTCTTCTTCTTCGATCTAGGATGGGTTCCAGGCTCGCAGCCTGGGATAGCAAGGATGGACGTAGTTCTTTTTTTATCGTTTGTTCTCGTCCGTAGTCAGACCCTGCTCTTATTCATGATGTTGATGTATTGTACTACTGTGACTCTTATGTAGCTTGTGGCGAGTGTAAGCCAATTCTATATATATCTCATCTTTTTAGTACATGTACTTGCAACGATATCCATTCTTGTGACACGACGAGATGCGCTTCTATACCTGACGAGGACTTCGTGCCAAATTGAGGATACTGTTGGGGAACGTCGCATGGGAAACAAAAAATTTCCTACGCGCACGAAGACCTATCATGGTGATGTCCATCTACGAGAGGGGATGAGTGATCTACGTACCCTCGTAGACCGTACAGCAGAAGCGTTAGAGAACGTGGTTGATGTAGTGGAACGTCCTCACGTCCCTCGATCCGCCCCGCGAACAATCCCGCGATCAGTCCCACGATCTAGTACCGAACAGACGGCACCTCCGCGTTCAACACACGTACGGCTCGACGATGATCTCGGCCTTCTTGATCCAGCAAGAGAGACGGAGAGGTAGAAGAGTTCTCCGGCAGCGTGACGGCGCTCCGGAGGTTGGTGATGACCTTGTCTCAGCAGGGCTCCGCCCGAGCTCCGCAGAAACGCGATCTAGAGGAAAAACCGTGGAGGTATGTGGTAGGGCTGCCGTGGAAAAGTCGTCTCAAATCAGCCCTAAAACCTCCGTATATATAGGTGGGAGGGAGGGGGCCTTGCCTTGGGGCTCAAGGATCCCCAAGGGGGTCGGCCGAGTCCAAGGGGGAGGACTCTCCCCCCCCCAAACCGAGTTGGACTAGGTTTGGTGGGAGGGAGTCCCCCTTCCTTCCCACCTCCTCCTTTTTTTTCTTTCTCTCTTGATTTTCTTCTCCTTGGCGCATAGGGAAATTGTGGGCTGTCCCACCAGCCCACTAAGGGCTGGTGTGTCTCCCCCAAGTCCTATGGGCTTCCCCGGGGTGGGTTGCCCCCCCCCCCCCCCGGTGAACTCCCGGAACCCATTCGTCATTCCCGGTACATTCCCGGTAACTCCGAAAACCTTCCGGTAATCAAATGAGGTCATCCTATATATCAATCTTCGTTTCCGGACCATTCCGGAAACCCTCGTGACGTCGGTGATCTCATCCGGGACTCCGAACAACATTCGGTAACCAACCATATAACTCAAATACGCATAAAACAACGTCGAACCTTAAGTGTGCAGACCCTGCGGGTTCGAGAACTATGTAGACATGACCCGAGAGACTCCTCGGTCAATATCCAATAGCGGTGCCTGGATGCCCATATTGGATCCTACATATTCTACGAAGATCTTATCGTTTGAACCTCAGTATCAAGGATTCGTATAATCCCGTATGTCATTCCCTTTGTCCTTCGGTATGTTACTTGCCCGAGATTCGATCGTCAGTATCCGCATACCTATTTCAATCTCGTTTACCGGCAAGTCTCTTTACTCATTCCGTAATACAAGATCCCGCAACTTACACTAAGTTACATTGCTTGCAAGGCTTGTGTGTGATGTTGTATTACCAAGTGGGCCCCGAGATACCTCTCCGTCACACGGAGTGACAAATCCCAGTCTTGATGCATACTAACTCAACTAACACCTTCGGAGATACCTGTAGAGCATCTTTATAGTCACCCAGTTACGTTGCGACGTTTGATACACACAAAGTATTCCTCTGGTGTCAGTGAGTTATATGATCTCATGGTCATAGGAATAAATACTTGACACGCAGAAAACAGTAGCAACAAAATGACACAATCAACATGCTACGTCTATTAGTTTGGGTCTAGTCCATCACGTGATTCTCCTAATGACGTGATCCAGTTATCAAGCAACAACACCTTGTTCATAATCAGAAGACACTGACTATCTTTGATCAACTGGCTAGCCAACTAGAGGCATGCTAGGGACGGTGTTCTGTCTATGTATCCACACATGTAAATGAGTCTTCATTCAATACAATTATAGCATGGACAATAAACTATTATCTTGATACAGGAATTATAATAATAAATATATTTATTATTAACTCTAGGGCATAATTCCAACAGTCTCCCACTTGCACTAGAGTCAATAATCTAGCCCTCACATCACCATGCGAATTACATTGTAATAAATCTAACACCCATACAGTTCTGGTGTCGATCATGTTTTGGCCGTGGAAGAGGTTTAGTCAGTGGGTCTGCTACATTCAGATCCGTGTGCACTTTGCATATATTTACGTCCTCTTCCTCGACGTAGTCGCGGATGAGGTTGAAGCGTCGTTTGATGTGTCTGGTCTTCTTGTGAAACCGTGGTTCCTTTGCTAAGGCAATGGCACCAGTGTTGTCACAGAACAAGGTTATTGGATTCAGTGCGCTTGGCACCACTCCAAGATCCGTCATGAACTGCTTCATCCAGACACCCTCCTTAGCCGCCTCCGAGGCAGCCATGTACTCCGTTTCACATGTAGAATCTGCTACGACGCTTTGCTTGGAACTGCACCAGCTTACTGCACCCCCATTAAGAATAAATACGTACCCGGTTTGCGACTTAGAGTCGTCCGGATCTGTGTCAAAGCTTGCATCGACGTAACCTTTTACGGCGAGCTCTTTGTCACCTCCATATACGAGAAACATCCCCTTAGTCCTTTTCAGGTACTTCAGGATATTCTTGACCGCTGTCCAGTGATCCACTCCTGGATTACTCTGGAACCTACCTGCCATGCTTATGGCCAGGCTAACATCCGGTCTAGTGCACAGCATCGCATACATGATAGAACCTATGGCTGAAGCATAGGGGACGGAGCGCATATGCTCTCTATCTTCATCGGTTGCTGGGCACTGAGTCTTACTCAATCTCGTACCTTGTAAAACTGGCAAGAACCCTTTCTTGGACTGTTCCATTTTGAACCTCTTCAAAACTTTATCAAGGTATGTGCTTTGTGAAAGTCCTATCAGGCGTTTTGATCTATCCCTATAGATCTTAATGCCTAGAATGTAAGCAGCTTCTCCTAGGTCCTTCATAGAGAAACTTTTATTCAAGTAACCTTTTATGCTCTCCAAAAGCTCTACGTTGTTTCCAATCAGTAATATGTCATCCACATATAATATTAGAAACGCCACAGAGCTCCCACTCACTTTCTTGTAAATACAAGATTCTCCAACCACTTGTATGAACCCAAATGCCTTGATCACCTCATCAAAGCGTTTGTTCCAACTCCGAGATGCTTGCACCAGTCCATAAATGGATCGTTGGAGCTTGCACACCTTGTTAGCATTCTTAGGATCGACAAAACCTTCGGGTTGTATCATATACAACTCTTCCTTAAGGAAACCGTTAAGGAACGCCGCTTTGACATCCATCTGCCAGATTTCATAATCGAAAAATGCAGCTATTGCTAACATGATTCTGATGGACTTAAGCATCGCTACGGGTGAGAAAGTCTCATCGTAGTCAACTCCTGGAACTTGTGAAAAACCCTTTGCCACAAGTCGAGCTTTATAAACGGTCACATTACCGTCAGCGTCCGTCTTCTTCTTAAAGATCCATTTGTTCTGAATAGCCTTGCGGCCCTCAGGTAGTATCTCCAAAGTCCACACTTTGTTCTCATACATGGATCCTATCTCGGATTTCATGGCTTCTAGCCATTTGTTGGAATCTGGGCCCACCATTGCTTCTTCATAACTCGCAGGTTCATTGTTGTCTAACAACATGATTGATAAGACGGGATTACCGTACCACTCTGGAGCAGCACGTGATCTCGTCGACCTGCGTGGTTCAACAGAAACTTGAACAGGAGTTTCATGATCATCATCATTAACTTCCTCCTCAACCGGCGTCGCAACGACAGAGGTTTCCCCTTGCCCTGCGCCACCATCCAGAGGGATGAGAGGTTCGACAACCTCGTCAAGTTCTATCTTCCTCCCACTCAATTCTCTCGAGAGAAACTCCTTCTCGAGAAAAGTTCCGTTCTTAGCAACAAACACTTTGCCCTCGGATTTGAGATAGAAGGTGTACCCAACTGTCTCTTTTGGGTAACCTATGAAGACGCATTTTTCCGCTTTGGGTTCCATCTTTTCAGGCTGAAGCTTTTTGACATAAGCATCACATCCCCAAACTTTAAGAAACGACAACTTTGGCCTTTTGCCATACCACAGTTCATATGGTGTCGTCTCAACGGATTTTGATGGTGCCCTATTTAAAGTGAATGCAGCTGTTTCTAATGCATAACCCCAAAATGATAACGGGAAATCAGTAAGAGACATCATAGATTGCACCATATCTAACAAAGTACGATTACGACGTTCGGACACACCATTACGCTGTGGTGTTCCAAGCGGTGTTAACTGTGAAACAATTCCACATTGTCTTAAGTGAGCACCATACTCGAAACTCAGATATTCACCCCCACGATCAGACCGTAGGAACTTGATCTTCTTGTTACGATGATTTTCCACTTCACTCGGAAATTGCTTGAACTTTTCAAATGTTTCAGACTTGTGCTTCATCAAGTAGACATAGCCATATCTACTTAAATCGTCAGTGAAGGTGAGAAAATAACGATATCCGCCGCGCGCCTCCACGCTCATTGGACCACACACATCGGTATGTATGATTTCCAATAAGTCACTAGCACGCTCCATTGTTCTGGAGAACGGAGTCTTAGTCATCTTGCCCATGAGGCATGGTTCGCACGTGTCAAGTGAATCAAAGTCAAGTGACTCCAAAAGTCCATCAGCATGGAGTTTCTTCATGCGCTTTACACCAATATGACCCAAGCAGCAGTGCCACAAAAATATGGCGCTATCATTGTTTACTCTAACTCTTTTGGTCTCAATGTTATGTATATGCGTATCGTTATCAAGATTCATTATGAACAATCCTCTCACATTCGGTGCATGACCATAAAAGATGTTACTCATAGAAATAGAACAACCATTATTCTCAGACTTAAAAGAGTATCCGTCTCGCAATAAACAAGATCCAGATATAATGTTCATGCTCAACGCAGGCACTAAATAACAATGATTTAAGTTCATCACTAATCCCGATGGTAGCTGAAGTGACACTGTGCCGACGGAGATTGCATCAACCTTGGAACCATTTCCTACGCGCATCGTCACTTCATCTTTCGCCAGTCTTCGCCTATTCCGCAGTTCCTGTTTCGAGTTGCAAATATGAGCAACAGAACCGGTATCAAATACCCAGGCACTACTACGAGAGCCGGTTAAGTACACATCAATAACATGTATATCAAATATACCTGATTTTTCTTTGCCCGCCTTCTTATCTGCCAGATACTTGGGGCAATTGCGCTTCTAGTGACCCATACCCTTGCAACAGAAGCACTCTGGTTCAGGCTTAGGTCCAGCCTTGGGTTTCTTCGGCGGATTGGCAACAGGCTTGCCGCTCTTCTTCGAATTTCCCTTCTTGCCTTTGCCGTTTCTCTTGAAACTAGTGGTCATGCTCACCATCAACACTTGATGCTCTTTACGGAGTTCAGACTCTGCGACTTTTAGCATCGCAAACAACTCGCCGGGAGACTTGTTCATCCCTTGCATGTTGTAGTTCAACACAAAGCCTTTATAGCTTGGCGGCAGTGATTGAAGGATTCTGTCAGTGATAGCTTCTTGCGGGAGTTCAATCCCCAGCTCAGCTAGACGGCTTGAATACCCAGACATTTTGAGCACATGTTCACTGACAGACGAGTTTTCCTCCATCTTGCAAGCATAGAATTTATCGGAGGTCTCATACCTCTCGATCCGGGCGTTCTTCTAAAAGATAAACTCCAATTCCTGGAACATCTCAAATGCTCCATGACGCTCAAAGCGACGTTGAAGTCCCGGTTCTAAGCCATACAAGACTGCACATTGAACTATTGACTAGTCCTCCTTACGTGCTAACCAAGCGTTCTTAACATCCTGAACAGCCGTAGCGGGTGGTTCATCTCCTAGCGCAGCATTAAGGACATAATCCTTCTTCCCAGCTTGTAAGATTAGCTTAAGATTACGACCCAGTCTACAACATTGCTTCCATCATCTTTCAACTTAGCTTTCTCTAGGAACGTATTAAAATTCAGGATGACAGTCGCGTGAGCCATGATCTACAACACAAATATATTCAAAGTGGACTTAGACTATGTTCAAGATAATTAGAGTTTAACTTAATCAAATTATTCGCTAAACTCCCACTCAAAAAGTACATCTCTCTAGTCATTTGAGTGGTTCATGATCCACTTACACTAGCTCAAGTCCGATCATCACGTGAGTTGAGTATAGTTTCAGTGGTAAGCATCCCTATGCTAATCATATCATCTATATGATTCATGATCGACCTTTCGGTCTCATGTGTTCAGAGGCCATGTCTGCACATGCTAGGCTCGTCAAGCTTAACCCGAGTGTTCCGCGTGTGCAACTGTTTTGCACCCGTTGTATGTGAACGTTGAGTCTATCACACCCGATCATCACGTGGTGTCTCGAAACGACGAACTGTAGCAACGGTGCACAGTCGGGGAGAACACAATTTCGTCTTGAAATTTTTAGTGAGAGATCACCTCATAATGCTACCGTCGTTCTAAGCAAAATAAGGTGCATAAAAGGATTAACATCACATGCAATTCATAAGTGACATGATATGGCCATCATCACGTGCTTCTTGATCTCCATCACCAAAGCACCGGCACGATCTTCTTGTCACCGGCGCCACACCATGATCATCCATCAATGTGTTGCCATCGGGGTTGTCGTGCTACTTATGCTATTACTACTAAAGCTACATCCTAGCAAAATAGTAAACGCATCTGCAAGCACAAACGTTAGTATAAAGACAACCCTATGGCTCCTGCCGGTTGTCGTACCATCGACGTGCAAGTCGATATTTCTATTACAACATGATCATCTCATACATCCAATATATCACATCACATCGTTGGCCATATCACATCACAATCATACCCTGCCAAAACAAGTTAGACGTCCTCTAATATTGTTGTTGCATGTTTTACGTGGTGACCAAGGGTATCTAGTAGGATCGCATCTTACTTCCGCAAACACCACAACGGAGATATATGAGTTGCTATTTAACCTCATCCAAGGACCTCCTCGGTCAAATCCGATTCAACTAAAGTTGGAGAAACCGTCACTTGCCAGTCATCTTTGAGCAAAGGGGGTTACTCGTAACGATGAAACCAGTCTCTCGTAAGCGTACGAGTAATGTCGGTCCAAGCCACTTCAATCCAACAATACCGCGGAATCAAGAAAAGACTAAGGAGGGCAGCAAAACGCACATCACCGCCCACAAAAACTTTTGTGTTCTACTCGAGAAGACATCTACGGATGAACCTAGCTCTGATACCACTGTTGGGGAACGTCGCATGGGAAACAAAAATTTATCTACGCGCACGAAGACCTATCATGGTGATGTCCATCTACGAGAGGGGATGAGTGATCTACGTACCCTCGTAGACCGTACAGCAGAAGCGTTAGAGAACATGGTTGATGTAGTGGAACGTCCTCACGTCCCTCGATCCGCCCCGCGAACAATCCCGCGACCAGTCCCACGATCTAGTACCGAACGGACGGCACCTCCGCGTTCAGCACACGTATAGCTCGACGATGATCTCGGCCTTCTTGATCCAGCAAGAGAGACGGAGAGGTAGAAGACTTCTCCGGCAGCGTGACGGCGCTCCAGAGGTTGGTGATGACCTTGTCTCAGCAGGGCTCCGCCCGAGCTCTGCAGAAACGCGATCTAGAGGAAAAACCGGGGAGGTATGTGGTCGGGCTGCCGTGGAAAAGTCGTCTCAAATCAGCCCTAAAACCTCCGTATATATAGGTGGGAGGGAGGGGGCCTTGCCTTGGGGTTCAAGGAGCCCCAAGGGGGTCGGCCGAGTCCAAGGGGGAGGACTCTCCCCCCCCAAACCGAGTTGGACTAGGTTTGGTGGGAGGGAGTCCCCCTTCCTTCCCACCTCCTCCTTTTTTTTTCTTTCTCTCTTGATTTTCTTATCCTTGGCGCATAGGGAACTTGTGGGCTGTCCCACCAACCCACTAAGGGCTAGTGTGTCTCCCCCAAGGCCTATGGGCTTCCCCGGGGTGGGTTGCCCCCCCCCCCGGTGAACTCCCGGAACCCATTCGTCATTCCCGGTATATTCCCGGTAACTCCGAAAACCTTCCGGTAATCAAATGAGGTCATCCTATATATCAATCTTCATTTCCGGACCATTCCGGAAACCCTTGTGACGTCCGTGATCTCATCCGGGACTCCGAACAACATTCGGTAACCAACCATATAACTCAAATACGCATAAAACAACGTCGAACCTTAAGTGTGCAGACCCTGCGGGTTCAAGAACTATGTAGACATGACCCGAGAGACTCCTCGGTCAATATCCAATAGCGGGACCTGGATGCCCATATTGGATCCTACATATTCTACGAAGATCTTATCGTTTGAACCTCAGTATCAAGGATTCGTATAATCCCGTATGTCATTCGCTTTGTCCTTCGGTATGTTACTTGCCCGAGATTCGATCGTCAGTATCCGCAAACCTATTTCAATCTCGTTTACCGGCAAGTCTCTTTACTCGTTCCGTAATACAAGATCCCGCAACTTACACTAAGTTACATTGCTTGCAAGGCTTGTGTGTGATGTTGTATTACCGAGTGGGCCCCGAGATACCTCTCCGTCACACGGAGTGACAAATCCCTGTCTTGATCCATACTAACTCAACTAACACCTTCGGAGATACCTGTAGAGCATCTTTATAGTCACCTAGTGACGTTGCGACGTTTGATACACACAAAGTATTCCTCCGGTGTCAGTGAGTTATATGATCTCATGGTCATAGGAATAAATACTTGACACGCAGAAAACAGTAGCAACAAAATGACACGATCAACATGCTACGTCTATTAGTTTGGGTCTAGTCCATCACGTGATTCTCCTAATGACGTGATCCAGTTATCAAGCAACAACACCTTGTTCATAATCAGAAGACACTGACTATCTTTGATCAACTGGCTAGCCAACTAGAGGCATGCTAGGGACGGTGTTTTGTCTATGTATCCATACATGTAAATGAGTCTTCATTCAATACAATTATAGCATGGACAATAAACTATTATCTTGATACAGGAATTATAATCATAACTATATTTATTATTGCCTCTAGGGCATAATTCCAACAGATAGGGTCGCATCTTGGGCGTGACAATTGGCATGTACTCTCTTGGAGGTACTACCCATGTCAATTGGGGTATGACGATGGACATTCTCGTTGTGCCGGCTCCTCCTCGTCGAATGGTCATACCAAGCGGTGTCTCAAATAGCCGGGTCGGCTCAATGGTTAGCGGAAGATGACTCCGATGCCTTCTTAAGTGAACCAAAGAGTCTGCATTTTGGAAAAACCCTAAGTGAATTGCCTCCGACCGCTAGCACTAAGATTTGCTCTGCATGGGGGTCTGCATCTCTGCTATGCTAGTGTTCTTTGTATTGATCTCTTCCTGGACTGCAACCATCTGTTCTTGAAGTTTCTTGACCTCGGCGCCGCGATCCGTCGCATTCTCTTGAGTTATGAGGGATGCCACAATTGTACTTAACACAATTGCTAATTCAAGAAGGTTTTGAGCCAGCGGCTTGCTTGAACCGGCCCTCCCTGAAGCCGGGGTCTCATCCTCGATTCTGGCACCAACGACGGTGCAACCCTGAATCAGTGTCGTTCTAGGCAGATTGATCCCTTCCATGAAGACGATTAAATGGCATTGCGCCTCGAGATCCTCCTTATGGGTATCCTCGTCGATACAACCCCCAAGGCGGTTAACAAAAAGCGGAAGGATAGACCCCGTTTCGCCGATCGATGACTCACCATCAAAATAGGCAAGAGTATCACCACTTGATGGGAAATTTCAAGATAGATCAACTCCCCAAGTAAATCCAATAAAAATGTGGTTCCAATTGACTTGCACCGTGCCGAGCTAAAGGCATCGAGCCAGCTTGGGGTTATAGTGCTCCACCTCACTCTTATTCATAGAGAGAGCATGCAGAACAAGAGAACACTTCAAACATTCATTTTCTAAGAGATAATCACTTAGTCATGTGTTGAGATCAATATCTTCCACTCCAACCATATGAATCTTGATTTATACCCTCCCCAAGTTGCGTTCCACCGAACCAATCTCTTCTACCAAGCCAAATTTTGTGAGAGAGCGATTGAATGTTAAGGAGACTATGTTTTGAAGCACAAGAGCAAGGAGTTCATCATCCATACCACATATATCACCTTTTGGAGAGTGGTGTCTCCTACATTGGTTAGGTGTCACTTGGTAGCCTCCAAATCATGTGGAGTTTAACCAAGAAGTTTCTAAGGGCAAGGAGATTGCCTACTTCTCAAAGTTCTACCCGAATGAGGCTAGTCCTTTGTGGACGTAAGCCACGGTGGAATAGACAAGGTTGCTTCTTTGTGGACCCTTCGTGGGTGGAGCCCTCAGTGTACTCGTACAAATATTATCCTAGGTGGGTTGAAGTCTGCATCAACATGGACGCAGGATGGACCACCTATCGGAACCAGGCCAATAATCGTCGTGTCTTCATTGCGTATGATCTTCCTATCCCTACCGTCTACTTACACTTGCATGTCTTCACTTTTCGTTGCTTTACTCATAGACTTGCATGTGTAGGGCATGCTAGACTTGGTAAAATCACTAAACCTTGCCAACCGATAAAATTGGGAAAGAATTAAGTTTTTATTTGGTCAAGTAGTCTAATCACCCCCTCTAGATATACTATGGATCCACCAGCTCATAGCTCTCAATCCACTCGGTCGGCTCCGAATCAGCTGTGTAATTGGGGACCTTATTAGGGCCCTTGTAGTTAGGGGCCATACATTCATTGTGTAGAGTCGCCCCAAAGCAAGGAGTCCCAATGGTCCTGCTAGTCAAGTCGGCATACTGTGAAGCTGTTTGGGCTGCAATGGGTTGGTGTTGCACCATGGGTTGGGCGTATGTCTTTCCCGGATTACCCACTCATGCGTATCGCAAGGACCATGCAATGTTAACCATCGCATGAGCATTTGAGATTGCCAGTTGTGGTAGGATTGGGTGTCAGCGTGCATTGCTGGAAACTATCAATGACTCGGCATGCTGACTCTTGCTTCGACTCTGCTAAAGGGTGGAATGGAGCTAGTGTTGTCTGTGTGAATAGTTTTCCTAATGTACAACCGCGGTCTTGAGCATCTCGAGGGCGTTCCTAGCCTCAGTCTCAATCAGGTTGTTTCTAGTAATTGACATTGTTGCAAGGTTGTGAGTCGCCTACACTACATTATATACTGAATTAGAGTAATGACCCATCAGAGCATGAAAGCAATGGGGTGAGTTCTAGACCGATGTTTGTTGGTGAGCCGACAATAGGTGTTGCTGTGACAGTGGCGGTTGGTCGTGTTGAGTCGGCCTGGTTGCATTTGGGGGCACGACTCCTGTCGATTGTGGTATGTGTGCAAATGACCTTGGTGGCTTGATGATTGTAACAATTATGATAGGATGCCTCCTATTTATGATGATTGAACAACTATGAAAGTGGGTTTGGAATAGTTTCAACTTTGGTTAATAATCATCCCACTATTTTCGAGGGTGTTGACTATTTTCACAATTACAAGAGTGGATTTGGAGAGGTCATGACTTTATTTAGTGATGATTCCACTATTTCGGAAGATGTTTCAATTGATTATGATGAGAGAAAAGTTGCTACTTATGATGATTATTATGATGATACTTATTCTATAAAAAGCAGGAATAATTATTCTTATAAAACATTTCACAATTATGACCACCCTTTTTCTAAACATCACTCTTTTAATGTGGAATCAATTTATAGTGTTCAAGTTATATACGATACTCCCACTATTATGAATGAGAAGAAATTTGCTTGTGTTGGTAGTAATAATTTTTCTATGCTTGTGGATCACAAAAAGAATGCTTTATGTAATAATTTTTCTATTCTTATGAGAGAGGAACATATGCTCATTTATATCTCAATAATATCAAGTTTCCTCTCTATGTGTTGAAATTTTTGAAGTTATGCTTGTTTTGCCTTCCGATGCTAGTTTCTTATTGCTACAATTAATTATTTTTTAACAAAACCCCTATGCATAGGTAGTGGGTTAGGATTAAATGTGATTTCCATGTGATTCATGATGCTCTCTTACATGTTTCAATTAATATTCTTATGTGAGCATCACTCAAATCATCATGCATAACTAAAAGGCTTTGAAGAAAAGCGCTTGTTGGGATGCAACGCAAAATTTATCCTTAATTTTCTCGTGTTTTCACATGATTAAGCTTCTATTCTAATCATGTTTTGTGTCTTTTATTTCAATAATGTGTCAAGTAAAGCCTTTGGGATAGTGTGGATGCTTGTTGATTTGATTCTGTGAAAAAACATAAACATTTGTGTCTAGTATATGAATTCTCAGATTTTACTGTCGCATGAAAATATTTTGATTTTTACAACATATTTATTTGCAAATTTCCTATGTTTTACTATTTTTCAGGGATATGGGAGTATGGTTTTAGTTCAGATCTTTAATGACCGTTTTTTTGCTAGATTATGTTTTGCATGCATAGTTTGCTTTTTAAAATGTTTCCATAGCTTATATTTAGTAATATAAATTATGACAATGATAGAATACAGTAGGAAATATCTGAGAACAACTATGAACCTTATCTTGTCAGTATCAAAGTAAATGATCTATTTTATTATACTAACCCGTCTCGTGAGTTGCGTTAAGTTTTGTGTGATTGTAGTTTTGATGTTTTGGGTGAGATACATATATGAGGGAAATAAGGAGTGTAAAGATCCTAAGCTTGGGGATGCCCAAGGCACTCCAAGGTAATATTCAAGGAGTACTCAAAAGTCTAAGCTTCGGGATGCACCAGAAGGCACCCCCTCTTCGGTCTTCAACACTCTCTGTATATTCTACTCGAATCTATACTTTTATTTGTCACATAATATGTGTTTTGCTTGGAGAATCATTTTTTCTTGTTGGGATTTGTTTACTGTTATTTATAATCATGTTTTTCAACAAAAATACCAAGATTTTCCTTTAGGATGTTTGAATTGCATGTTTGATGTGTCATGTGCAGAAACAGAAACTTTTGATGTAGTGTTTCAATTTGCATATTTTACTCGAACATGCAATTTGTTTTTTCAAATTTTCATACAATACTGTCACACAAACCATTTATTATGTCCTAAATGATCAAAATTTATTGAGTTATATAAGTATACTTTTGTAATTAATGACTACATGATATTCTGTTTTGACATATTGCTATCATGGTTTTGTTATCCAATTATACTATAGTTTCCATGGCTTATATTTGTTGTTATAAATTATGGAAATGATAGTATATAGTATATAATGTTTAAAATTATTATGCTACTTGTCTTTATAGGACATGAAGTAACCTATCTTATGTCGAGTAACCTATCTCACGAGTCCTTGTCATGTTTTGTGTGGATGAAGCTTTTTAAGATTTAGGGGAAACTGCGATATAAGAGGAACTAAAGAGACACAAGAAAGCTCAAGCTTGGGGATGCCTGAGTCTCTCCAAGTCAATATTACTAGAAGTTTCAAGCATCTAAGGTTTGGGATGCCATGTTAGGCATCCCACCTCTCTTCACCAACAACTATCGGTTAGTCTCGATTGATCCTAAATTTTATTTGGTCACACGATATGTTCTACTCTTGGATTGTATTTTTTTTTGCTTACTATTTGAAATAATTCTTAGATATGAAATCCTTGACTAAGAGAGAGTCTTCCCATAGCTACTTAATTGCTTAACTACTCTTTGATCTCCACTTATATATTTTGGAAGTAGTTTGTCATTAACTCATGTGCTTCACTTATATCCGAAGAGTGAATTGTTGAATTAATTGATTAACATAAAAATGAAATTATCCATGTGCTATATGCTTAGTAGTAGTCTCACATTATGTTTAGAAAGTAAAATCTATTGAAGTTTGACAATCACAATATTGGCCATACAAGCAATTCATGAAAAAATAGTATAAGGAAGAGAAAATTCACATACAAATATATTATCTTGGACACCCTTTATAATTGTGAATACCCATTAATTATTTTCAAACTTGATCAAGTATTTGATGTTAGACAAGGAAGACAACATAATTGATTTTGTTTGGGTATATTTGCATAGAAGTTATATAGTTATGGATTCTCCAACATGTGGTGCTTGCTCATGACCTTTTGCTAGCCAAACTTCGTACTAAGTAGAGATACTACTTGTGAATCCACAAACCCTTAATCCCAGTTTCTTGTCATGAGAGTCCACCATGCCTACCTACATGTGGAATTTTGCTTTCACTCCAAGTAAATTTGCATGTGCCATCTCTATTCATTCAAATAAACAATGTTTTGTGTGTCCCTACCACAACTGCAAACACGTCCTATGCAAAGAGTTTATACCCCATTTTTGTGATGGAGATTTAAACGTCGCCTTGCATGTCTGTGCGATAGGTGGGGGGGGGGGGTCCATCTAACAGGACCCAGACGCCGCCCGTGATACGCCCTCTGATCAAACACATTGAGCAACAAGAGCGTGTGTGCGATCGGGCGAGCCATCGCAAACAATTCTACGGGACAAACCATGTGAGATGTTCTTAGTATCACGAAGGGTGCCTAAAAGAAATTGTATGGCATAGGAAGTCCATAACACACGGTTTTTATGTGGAAACATTTGTGCAAGGTGGCCTAGCGCAAATATTTGTTGGTCGGAAGTCGTGTGTGATTGTTCATTAATCAAGCATGAATACTTTCTAGAAAGTATGTGGGTTATTTAAGGTCATCACCCATGGTGGTGTTTGAGAAACCGTATGCATTAAAAAACACAAATAAGCAGGCTAATTGGCCTATTATTGATAATTCGTTTACCAAACAAATCGAAATTTCAAATCAAACACATTATATATTGAATATTTGTATTACGGCAACCAGGATTTCATAACTGAGTTACATCAGAGTACAACATCAGATAGCTTCATCACTGAGTTACATCATATAGGCATATAGTTGTCTATGACATTACTCAACAGCACCAACTCTCACATGCAACATTTAAAATCTTTGGAAAGTAGCATCATATTCGGTAAATAGACAAATAAATCTCATGTGGAAAGCTGCTTAATCTCTAGGCGAATATTGGGCCTTCAGTGATGCTGAATGTCCTTGCAACTTTAGCCTGGTGTTTGTGGATGATTGTCCACCCAATATTCATCATCTTGTGGAAGACTTCAATATTGTAGTGCGGGTGTTGAATGAATACCTTCTTTGTCTCTTGACCATGCAGGTGGTTTGAGAGGTAATCATCGATGAACTGCTTTGTGAAGGACTGAAAACAAATATATGTACAAGTATGTGTTCTAAATTTTGAAATTATGCAAAGGAAAAAACCAGGTAAAAGAGTTAGTACCATCCTATAGTTGATTGATGTTTCCTTCATTGTACAAACAAAGATCTTGTTATTATTCATCGCTAGTTTCTTTATCCTAACAATATTTCTGGGTTTCTTGAATTGGCTGATATTCATGGACATCTCATTTCCCCATATGCAAAATGGATCGAAGAGTGGGTCTAAACCTCGGATAGCAATACCTACATGTGCAAAACCAAAAAGTTAAAAACTTAGATATTGGAACGATTGCTGCAATTGAACCATAATGTGCTGTTAGCCAAAGGACCATGCATGAGAAAACCTCAATGGTAAACATCGGTCTATCCCATTGTTTACCTGTAACACATATAAGGTAGTTATTGATTGGTTTAAGTGAGAGTTCGCATACTATAAGTAAAATATATTGCTGAAAAGTAAACACACTGTATATCTAGCACATTAATTTGAGCGACATGGAAAATACCGTTATCCAAACCAAGCATGCTTAAGAACTAGGAAATGCAGCAACTATATATGTTTATCATGTATTTAGTATAGCCAAATTTGATTCATTTCTTAGTGCATAATAATAAAAAATTGAACCCACAAGAATTGAACATCACATTTTAGAATTGAACCAAACAGTTGACTAAACATCACAACAAATGAAGCAAACAGTTAACCGAGCACCACATTGCAATTATATATAACATACATACTAGAAGATCAGATTGTGTATTAACATCAGAAGAAGGCACCAACGGTGGCCTCTAGAAAACACTGTAAATTGTCGTTTAAAGCAACCAACCGCATCGTGGCGTCCATGTATGAAGCATCGACGGTGGCTTCTACACCAAGGTGCTCCTCTAAGATCAGGCAATCGACACACATGTCAGGCCTCGTGACTCATCTGCGCATGGGGCCGCAATTTTCTTCTCCTCTACCAGATGCTCCTTGAGCTCTTCGCTATATTGTAGGCACCATGGCTTAGAATGTACTTATTTGGAGGATGGGGCGGCCATTTAGGTAGAAGATGTCATGCTGGTTGTTATGGCATGTGGGGTGAAGAAGGAGAAGGATTTGGGTGCGGCGTGGATTACCTGACAAGATTGATGAGGCCACACAGCAGGAAGGAGTGACCCGTTGGGGAGGTGGTTCTGCGAGCAAGAAGTGCATGTCTGAACTTGGGAAAATAAGGAGGAAATAGTGGAAATGTGGGTTTTGGTAGGCACGAGGTAGATATTTCCATGGTTTCTGCAAATTTTCGCTCGGTGAAGTGAAAAGCTGGTGTGCAAGTGTAGTTGACGCACGGGTGGTGGACTGTAGCCGACCAAGCTTCCGGAGTAAGCTAGTGATACGTCTCCGACATATCTATAATTTTTGATTGTTCCATGCTGTTATATTACCTTTCTTGGATGTTTTACAATCATTTATAGTCATTTTGTATCATTTTTTGGTACTAACCTATTGACATAGTGCCCAGTGCGAGTTGTTGTTTTCTGCATGTTTTTTACATCGCAGGAATTCAGGACCAAACGGAGTCCAAACGCATCGAAACTTTTCGTGGATTTTTTTGGGCCAGAAGACATCCAGTGGGCTAGGAACGCACCTGAGGGAGCTCCGATGGGAGCACAACCCACCAGGGCGCACCTAGGGGCCCAGGCGTGCCAGATGGGTTGTGCCCTCCTCGTTGGCCTCCCGCACCGCCTCTTTGCTCTATAAATACCCCAATATTCCAGAAACCCTAGGAGGGGGGAGGAAAATCAATTCCAGCCGCCGCAGAGTCCATAAACACAAGATCCAATCTAGACACCATCACAGAGTGCTTCATCATGTCCATTGGTGCGTCTCCGATGATGTGTGAGTAGTTCTTTGTAGACCTACGGGTCCGTAGTTAGTAGCTAGATGGCTTCCTCTCTCTCTCTCTCTTAATTATCAATAAAATGATCTCTTGGAGATCCATATGATGTAAGTCTTTTTGCGGGGTGTTTGTTGGGATCCGATGAACTTTGAGTTTATGATCAGAGCTATGTTTTTATCCATGAAAGTTATTTGAGTCTTCTTTGATCTCTTATATGCATGATTGATTATAGCCTTATATTTCTTCTCTGATATTTGGGTTTTGTTTGGCCAACTTGATCTATTTATCTTGCAATGGTAAGAGGTGCTTTGTGATGGGTTCGATCTTACGGTGCTTGATCCAAGTGACAGAAAGGGAAACAATACGTATGTATCGTTGCTATTAAGAATAACAAGATGGGGTCTATTTCTACATAAATAGATCTTGTATACATCATGTCATTGTTCTTATTGCATTACTCTGTTTTTCCATGAACTTAATACACTAGATGCATGCTGGATAATGGTCGATGTGTGGAGTAATAGTAGTAGATGCAGGCAGGAGTCGGTCTACTAATCTTGGACGTGATGCCTATATAATGATCATTGCCTGGATATCATCATGATTATTTGAATTTCTATGAATTGCCCAAGAGTAATTGTTTTCCCACCGTTTGCTAATTTTCTCAAGAGAAGCCACTAGTATCTATTTTCCAATAGTAATTATTTGAAGTTCTATCAATTTGCCTTTGCGATCTATTTTCCTTTGCTTTTATTTTTCAGATCTATTAAACCAAAAATACAAAAATACCCTGCTGCAATTTATTTGTTCCTTGATCTATTTATCCTATCTACCATTTTACCTCACATTATTTGCCTATCTTGAGGCTGTCGTGCCTGAAAGGGGTTGACAACCCCTTTAACACGTCAGGTTGCGAGTATTTGTTATTTGTGTGCAGGTGTTGTTGACGTGCTGTGAGGAGGTTCTCCTACTAGTTCGATAACCTTGGTCTCATCACTGAGGGAAATACCTACCGTCGCTATACTGCATCATCCCTTCCTCTTTGGGGAAATACCGACGTAGTTCTAGCAGACATCAAAAGGAATTTCTGGCGCCGTTGCCGGGGAGTATCTTCAACATCAACTAGGTTCCTAATCAGAAATCTCATATCCTCTCAATTTACATTATTTGGCATTTGCCTCTCATTTTCCTCTCCCCCACTTCACAAAAGTTTGCCATTTTATTCGCCCTATTTTTCGTTCGCCGTTTTCTCGTCAGATCTCTTTTTGAGTGCAATCTTGTTGTGAAGTCATCATGACTCAAGAGAACACCAAGTTGTGTGATTTCTGAAATACCAACAACAATGATTTTATTAGCACTCCGATTGATCCTCCCACCACTAGTGCGGAGTCTTGTGATATTAACAATGCCTTGCTGAATCTTGTTATGAAAGATCAATTTGCCGGTACTCCTAATGAGGATGCCGCGTCCCATCTTAACACATTCGTGGAATTATGCGATATGCAAAATAAAAAAGATGTGGACATTGATGTTGTGAAGTAGAAATTATTTCCGTTTTCTTTCCGAGATCGTGCAAAAATTTGGTTTCCTTCTTTGCCTCGCAATAGTATCGATTCTTGGAACAAGTGCAAGGATGCTTTTATTACTAAGTATTTTCCGCCCGCAAAAATTTATTTCCCTTAGAACCCAGATTATGAATTTCAAGCAACTTGAACATGAGCATGTTCCACAATCTTGGGAAAGGATGAAATTGATGCTAAGGAATTGCCCAACTCATGGGTTAAATCTTTAGATGGTCATACAAAATTTTTACGCGGGGTTGAATTTTGTTTCTCGTAATCTTTTGGATTCCGCCGCAGGGGGTAGTTTTATGGAAATTACTTTGGGTAAAGCTACCAAGTTGGTAGACAATATTATGGCCAATCAGTCGCAATGGCATACCGAAAGAGCTCCTACTAGTAAAAAGGTCAATTCAGTAGAAGAAATAACTTCTTTGAGTGAAAAAGTTGATGCTCTTATGAAGTTGGTTGCTAATAAAAGTGCTCCTATTGATTTTAATGATGTGCCTCTGTCTACTTTAACTGAGCAAAATAGTGATGCCATAGATGTGAATTTTATTTTGTGAAACAATTTCAATAACAATGCTTATAGAAGTACTTTTAATCCTAGGCCATTTCCTAGTAATTCCTTTAATAATTATGGTAATTCCTATGGTAATCCTACTTATAATAATAATAGAAACAACTCTGATCTTCAGAACAATATTAAAGAATTTATCAGTACTCAAAAATCTTTCAATACTTCGATAGAAGAAAAGTTGAATAAAGTTGATGATTTGTCTAGAAGTATTGATAGATTTTCTAATGATGTAGAAACTCTCAAGATGAAAAACTTTGTACCTAAAGTTGAAGAATCAATTAAAGCTCTTTATGTTTCTATAGATGAAAGTAAGAAAAGAACCGCTATGCTTAGAGCTAAAAGAGAATTTTTAGAAAGACCGTTTTCTAGTGATTACTTTCATAGAAGTGATGAAGATCTTAAAATGATTGGTGTTTCTTCTATTGATTCTTTGTTTAGTAATATTAATATTGATGGAAAAGGGACTGGAGAGAGTGAACTTTAGTTAGAAGGCGTCCCTATGATTCAGAGGGTGAAAATCTTGTTGAGAAAATTGATAAAAGTGGGTTTGAAGAGGTCAAGACTTTAACTAGTGATGTGCCCACTATTTTGAATTACAAAGACTTTAAATATGATAGTTGCTCTTTGGTTGATTGTATTTATTTGTTGCAATCCATGATAAATTCATCCCATGCTTATGAACAAAATAAAGCTTTTACTAAACATATTGTTGATGCTATGATGAAAGATTTTGAAGAAAAATTGGAATTAGAAGTTTCAATTCCTAGAAAATTGCTTGATGAGTGGGAACCTACTATCAAAGTCAAGATTAAAAATTATGAGTGTTTTGCTTTATGTGACTTGGGTGCTAGTGTTTGTACAATTCCGAAATCTTTATGTGTTGTGCTTGGTCTTACCAATATTGAAGAATGCTCTTTAAATTTGCACTTGGCGGATTCTACTATTAAAAAGCTTATGGGAAGAATTAATGATGTTCTTATTCTTGCAAATAGGAATTATGTGCCCTTATATTTTATTGTTCTTCATATAGATTGCAATTCGTCTTGTCCAATTATACTTGGTAGACCGTTTTTACGTATTATTGGTGTGGTGATTGATATGAAAGAAGGCAATATTAACTTTCAATTTCCACGAAGGAAGGGAATGGAACACTTTCCAAAGAACAATAATTAGGCCACCATATGAATCAATCATGAGGTAACCATATGGATCTAGAAACAAAGATGATAACACTTAGATCCTACGCGTTATGCCTAGCTAGGGCGTAAAACGATAGCGCTTGTTGGGAGGCAACCCAACTTCTATCTTTTTGCTCTTTTTATTTTATTGTTGTTTTCAATAAAATACACAATTATACCTCCGGTTAGATTTGTTTTTGTGGTGTACATTATTGTTTGTGCCAAGAAAGACCTTTGGGATGATTTGGGTGAAAGTTGATTTGATCTTGCTGAAAAACTGAAACTTTTGCGCTCACGAAATTATTTTTCATTTTTAACAAAAGAGTGCTTTTGAGTTGATTCGTTTTGCAGAAGATTAATAAACAAATTATTCATGCCATCCTAAATTTTCAGAATTTTTGGAGTTAGAGAAGTATTGTAAGTACTCAGATTTCTAGAGACTGTAATAAACAAATTATTCACGCCATCCTAATTTTTCAGAAATTTTGGAGTAATAGAAGTATTCGAAGTAGTCAGATTTCTACACACTGTTCTATTTTTACATATTCTATTTTCTTTGCGTTATGTGCTTTTTCTGATGATTCTATGGTTTTCTTTGATGAGTTTTTGCCATAGAAAAGTTGGAATACAGTAGATATAATGCAAAAATAAAATATGAATAGGTTTGCAACAATACTTATAGTAGTGGTTTGCTTTCTTATACTAACGGATCTCACGAAGGTTTCGTTGAGTTTTGTGTGATTGAAGTTTTCAAGTTTTGGGTGATCTTACGATGGATGAAGGAATAAGGATTAACAAAAGGCTAAGCTTGGGGGTGCCCGAGGCACCCCAAGATAATATTCAAGAAGTAGCAAGCAACTAAGCTTGGGGATGCCCCCGAGAGGCATCCCCTCTTTCTTCTTAGAACCATTGGTATTTTACTTGCAACTCTATTTTTATTCGTCACATATTACGAGTTTTTCTTGGAGCGTCTTGTATGATATGATTCTTTTCTTGTTTTGCTTTGTGTTTTAAGTCTTGAATCCTTGCTGGACACACTTTTTTGAGTGAGCCAAAAATTATGTTATGCTTGCTCGTATGCTTCACTTAAATTTTTAGAGCCATGGATTTGCTCTCATAGTTCACTTATATATTTTTGAGCACGGTGTGCTTTGTTACTTTTGAATAAATGCTCTCATGGTTCACTTAGATTTATTTGGGAGTTAGTGAATTTTTTAAGAAATTCTCTCTTGCTTCACTTAGATTATTTTGAGAGAAAGAAAATTTTTGCTGATGATTTCCACTTAAAGTTTTTTGAGATGATCAAAAGCAACATATGAAAATAGTCCCAAAGTGATAGATATCCAAGGAGGATATAATAAAAACTTTCATGAAGATCATTGGACAAAATAAACTTGATTTTTAGTAATGGTTTTGAGATATGACGATATGATATGTGAGTCATGTTGATGAGTAATTGTGCATTAGTAAGAATATTAATGTTAAGGTTTGTGATTCCCTATTCAAGCACGAAAGTCAATAGTTATATATTCAATGAATTTTATATCCTACTTGTGGTGCATTATTCGGTGTTACTTATGCTTAATGCTTGGGTACGAGATTTTTTGTTTCTTGGTTGGTCGCTTCACAATCTTTTTGCTAGACTTAATTTTGCACTAAGTATGATCACTACTTGTGCATCCAAAATACTTTAAACCAGTTTTGATATATGAGTCCACTATACCTACCTATATGCGGTATTTCCATGCCATTCTAAGCAAGTTTCGTTGTGCCATCTCTAATTTTCAAAATAAATTTCTGTTTTGTGTGCTCTACCGCTCGTGAGGCGGTGAGGGATGGCCAATATTTTCCATGCTAGATGTGTTATTCTCACGATAAGTGTTTATTCACTTGTCATTGCACGAGAGTACGACAAAGGTATTAGGGATGCCAAGTCCCGAAATGAAAAAAAATGAATTTCTTTTTTGTTGTCAAATAATAAATTCCTTGGAAAGTGTTGGTATGGGGGACACACGTGGATACGAACAAGCAATGGAAAGTGAAAGTAGCGGTGGAAAAAGGAATAAACTTTATTTTCTGTTTGGGAACCACCTATGATGTATCTAGATGGAAAGTGTTGGGAGCTCTAAGTCGTTTTCTTGGTAGGAAATGTATGCCTCCCAAAATGTTTTTATCTATCAATTTTTGCTTTGAGCTTTGGCACCTCTACAAATCCCTACTCCCCTCTGCGAAGGGTCTTTCTTTTACTTATGCAATTTTTATTTTGAATTTGAGTCTCCATCATCTCTCATAAAGCACCAACTAAGGGTCACTACGATCGTATTTGAGCAATGGGTGTAGCTAAGATTATAGTGTGTTTCATGAATGGATCAATGATTGAGCATAATAGACTAGCGATAAATTTCTTTAGTGTTGATATTTTGAAAGACATGGTTGCTTGTTGGTATCCTTGAGTATTGAAGTCTTCATGTCAAAACTAGACTATTGCTTTGAACCATATAAAAGTCCAAATGTCCATGTTATAAAGAAAAGAAATGCGATGAACATGTTAGGCAACATTCCACATAAAAAATTCTGTTTTTATCATTTACCTACTCGAGGACGAGCAAGAATTAAGCTTGGGGATGTTGATATGTCTCCAACGTATCTATAATTTTTGATTGTTCGATGCTGTTATATTATCTTTTTTGGATGTTTTACAATCATTTTATAGTCATTTTATATTATTTTTGGTACTAACCTATTGACATAGTGCCCAGTGCCAGTTGCTGTTTTCTGCATGTTTTTTACATCGCAGGAAATCACTACCAAACGGAGTCCAAACGCAACTAAACTTTTTATGGATTTTTTTAGGCTAGAAGACATCCACCGGGCCAGGAAAGGACTTGAGGGGAGCTCCGATGGGAGCACAACCCACCAGGGCGCGCCTGGGGGCCTAGGCGCTCCCCGGTGGGTTGCGCCCTCCTCGTTGGCCTCCCGCACCACCTCTTTGCTCTATAAATACTCCAATATTCCAGAAACCCTAGGAGGGAGGACGAAAATCAATTCCAGCCATCGCAGAGTCCAGAAAAACCATATCCAATCTAGACACCACCACGGAGGGATTTATCATGTCCATTGGTGCCTCTTCGATGATGCGTGAGTAGTTCTTTGTAGACCTACATGTCCGTAGTTAGTAGCTAGATGACTTCCTCTCTCTCTCTTGATTATCAATACAATGGTCTCTTGGAGATCCATATGATGTAAGTCTTTTTGCGATGTGTTTGTTGGGATCCGATGAACTTTGAGTTTATGATCAGATATATGTTTTTATCCATGAAAGTTATTTGAGTCTTCTTTGATCTCTTATATGCGTGATTGATTATAGCCTCGTATTTCTTCTCCGATATTTGGGCTTCGTTTGGCCAACTTGATCTATTTATCTTGCAATGGGAAGAGGTGCTTTGTGATAGGTTCAATCTTACAGTGCTTGATCCTAGTGACAGAAAGGGAAACAACACGTATGTATTCTTGCTATTAAGGATAACAAGACAGGGTCTATTTCTACATAAATAGATCTTGTCTACATCATGTCATCGTTCTTATTGCATTACTCCATTTTTCCATGAACTTAATACACTAGATGCATGTTGGATATCGGTCGATGTGTGGAGTAATAGTAGTAGATGGAGGCAGGAGTCGGTCTACTAATCCTGGATGTGATGCCTATATAATGATCATTGCCTGGATATCATCATGATTATTTAAAGTTCTATCAATTGCCCAACAAAAATTGTTTTCCCACCGTTTGCTATTTTTCTCAAGAGAAGCCAACAGTGAAACCTACGACCCCCGGGTCACTTTTCGTCATATTTGCCTTTGCGGTCTATTGACCTTTCCTTTTATTTTTAGATCTATGAAACCAAAAATACAAAAATACCTTGCTGCAATTTATTTGTTCCGCGATCTATTTATCCTATATACTACTTTTATCTCATGTTATTTTCCTATCTTGAGGCGCCGTACCCGAAAGGGGTTGACAATGCCATTAACACGTCGGGTTGCGAGTACTTGTTATTTGTGTGCAAGTGATGTTTACGTGGTTTGTGGAGGTTCTCCTACTGGTTCGATAACCTTGGTCTCATCACTGAGGGAAATACCTACCATCGCTAAACTGCATCATCCCTTCTTCTTTGGGGAAATACCGACGTAGTTCTAGCAGACATCAGCTAGACCCCAAGATATTTTATACTGCATTGCGCATGATTCTTGCTAACAAATAAGAGCTTCTCACTAGAAGCCTTTTGGTTCTTATAGGGAACGTGTCACCTTTGTGGATGAAACGACATTTTTTGCCTCTTCTCTCCTTGATTTTTTTTCCAGAGGCAATATGGATTAGTAGGAGTCTCATGTTAAAATTTGGAATTATCCAGGGTTCATTTGTACATTTTTATACATTAACCGAATTTTCTTGGCGAATAGTGTGCATATTTAGAATTTGAACTACAATCCCATGCTGCCACGCGTCCCTCTTATTATTGGCTAGGAGGTGATGGGGTGCAGGTTTGATTAGACTAGACGCATGCAAGCAATCTGTCGTGCGGGCTCAGTAGGATGCATGTGAACAATCCATCGCCAAGTTGGCTCACCGGGAATCGAGCCCTTAGACCTCCACCCGTCGCCCGCCTCGCTCCCAAGTTCTCCATTAGTGCTCCTCATTCTCTTTCGTTCTTATCTATAAGCGTTTGAGAGACGTCTCCAACGTATCCATAATATTCGATTATACTATGCTGATTAGTATCATCCTAGTATACTTTCAGGGTCATAATTTACGAATTTATATTATTTTTTAGCACTAACCTATTGACCGAGTGCCAGTGCGAGTTGGTGTTTTATGCGTATTTTTTACTTTGCAGGTTTGCTGTACCAAATGAAGCCAATTGCCCCAAAAAAATTTTATGACTTTTTCTAGACCAAAAGAAGATGTGGAATCTTAAGGAGAATGGCGGAAGCCACACGAGGGAGGCACAAGTCAATAGTGCGCCGCTAGGGGGTCGGTGCGCCCTGTGTAACAACCCAAAAATCGGGTTATCGATTTTTCTGTTGTTATTCCTTCCTATCTTTTCTCTCCCAATATTTTTCCTCTGGAATTTGGCAAATGACCAGGTGAATCCAGCCTATCCTCAACCTCTCAGTGCTTTTCCCGTGTCCTTGTGCTAGCATGCCCTTATTGAGTAAACCCTAAACCTCTTTCAATCCCTAGCTCCAAAATATTGAAGCGAGGTATCCTGCCTTTGTGTTTACAAAGGAGCTACAATTTCCCTTGCTCTGTTAATCCTCCCAAAATTTCCAGAGCTCCTTCTTCCTTCATAAACCCTAGATGTGCAAAAATATTGCCAAGTTATATGCAATATTTGTCCTCTAGAATTAATTCCTTTTTCCGCTTCTTTGAGGGATTAAATCCAAGAAAATATCTACCCATCTCCCAAGTTCATCAAAACTTGTGGAGATATTCTTTGATCATATTGAGCTCCCATAAAATATTTTTCATTATTAAATGGGGAAAATTGCCTTTTCCTATTTAAAGCCAATATTCCAATTTGGGGCCTTTCCAAAGGAACTACCATTTTGATAGCTAGGAAAAATCCCAAATAATTTGTGGAGCTTCTCATATCCATATATTCACCATTTCCATCAAAATATCAAGTCCCGCAATTCAAAACTTGAGCACAACATCCCTTTGCAAATTCTATCCAGAATTTCTCTTTGCAAAGGAAGTGCTTGATTCCTTGATTCCGTTGGGCTGAAATATTTCACGGTAGGTCATTAGGATAAATTACCCTTGTAAACCAAAATTTAGCTTATTCCATCAATTTATCTTTCCTTAGTAAATTATATAAGTTTCTGTCCAGATTGGAGCATTATGAAGGAAGTACCAATTATACATATGCAAATAGTATGAAATTATTACAGTGACTCCATATGCTTAAATAATTGATCTCCACCAAAATTTAGCCATTTTCATCTAGCCATTTGACCCCAGCATCATCTTCTTCAATTCTGGTCAGATTGCCAAGTTACAAAGGAAGTGCTAGTTATCTTTGCTCATTTGAGGTGAGATTTTGCTAGAGTAGTGACCTTAGTAGATGATTGACCCCTGCCCAAGATCATGCCAAGAGGTGCACTATGGTGGCCACACCATAACACAAACACCTTGTTGTTGGCTTCTGGTTGAGCAAGGAGAGGTCACACCAGAGCTGTAGTATGGGGTATGATGGGTCAGCTCATCTCAAGGAAGCTTGTAGAACACCCCACACAGGTTTTGGACACGTGTGTTGCGTTGTAATGTCGTGGCCACGTGGTGACCACGGGCAGAGCATGCCAAATCGGTGCCCTGTGCATTGGAGTGGCGGGAGCACGTCTCCAGCAAGCTCCATCCTGTCCAGGAGTGTCGAGGAGGTTCCCATTGCGTGCGTCAACCCTCCAGAGTCCTCTCCCCCTCGCCCCATTTCTCTTGGAGGTGTTTGACGACCGAAATCTCCCCATGGCTCTCGTAGCTCCGTCTGACGTCGTCTAGCTTCTTCCCCGAGCTATAAGTAGCGTGCCCCAAGCCCTCTCCTCGCTAGAAACTTCCTTGCCTCCTCCCTCGAGCCTTGTAGATCCCTTCCCCTATCCAATAGCCCAAGGCCACCACCGTTTTCCCTCGGCCTCCGTGCCCAATCCCTCTCTCCGACCGTCCCTGGCTCCGTCCGAGCCAATCTATGGACGCGCCATGACCCAGGGACCTCATCCCCACCTTCCCCTGCTCCTGAGGACTATCCGGTCGCCAGAATCCTGCCGGGGCTGAGTCGTGGTTGTCACGTGCTGCTGCGCCACCGGGCCTCCCCCACTGGTCGTGGACCTCTCCCATGAACGCGCCACTCGCTGGCGAGCCCTCCGGTGGCCTCCGTCTAGTTGGGGTGGCCGGAGCCGTCCTGGTGAACGCCGGTGCCGGCGCCCTCTCTCTGTCTCGCGACCACGACTAGGAGGTAGAAGAAGGCAGGAGGAGGAGAGAGTGATATGGGGCGGGCCACGCGTGTTAGAGAGAAAGAGAGGGAGTGGATAAGGTGGGGCCCGACTGTAAGTGAGAGAGTTCTCGGGCCTAGTGCAATAGGTGGAAGCGCATTCTCAGAAATACGCTTTCCCTGCTAGAAAGCGTACTTCGTCGAAGGCGCGTTCTAACTTGCTCCCAGGGACCTGTTTGAAGTAAATCTTTTTACAGATTGGTCCCTGGTACTCAAACAAACGTATATTCGCGACCGTAGCTCCGATTGAGGTAAAACCAGCGCCCATGCTTTCGTCTCATTGAGCCCATTTCGGTAGTACCATTTTCATTATGCATCCTCATAGTAGAAATGATTGTTTTGACATTTCCCTCCGATCGAGACCTTCGAGAGAGAACCCTTCCGGCAAACCCTTCCTCGAGGTGGTCACGGTTCTTTCCAGCATAGTCGTCGACCCCCAGGAAAGCCAACCTCTTATAATTAGCTCCGGACTTGCGTGATGACTTTCCTTGCACCCTGTGTGTTTATTTGTATCAAATGTTAGCCTGCATTAGCATACACCTGTGATGATATCGGTAGTAGCTACTAGCATCACTTTCCATCTAATACCATAACTTGTTTGCATATTGACATACTAATAATTATGTTGACATGTAGTACTAGGGTTTGATATCATACCATGCTTATCCACACTATTGTGTTGCTACGCTTGTCGAGATAATGATACGGTGATGGATAGGTTGAGTGAGTTAACAAATGCAACCTAGTTGGTTGATCTTGAGTCACCTGTCCGGGCTCACCCGTGCAACCACATTTGCCGGTATGGGACGGCCTTGACTTGGTCTGATCGCGTGCTCTTTCACCTGTACCTCCAAAGAGGGAGGGTTATGTACGCGTGCTACCCAGATCAGGTAGGCGGTGATAACCCTGTGAGCCAGTTGAGGTGTGCCGGCGTCCCCGTTTGAGATAGTTTAGTTTGGCCACGACGATGGCAGGTGTCATGAGGACATAGGGACACCCAGGGCAGGACTCCGGAGGAGGATGAATGCCGGTGGTACGATGGAAGAGCCACGGGTCAGACAAGTTTCGTTGGAGCAACACTGCTCCACCCGAATGGGAGCACGAGGTCAGTTCTCCATGATGTGGGTAAAGTCCGCAACCTCTGCAGAGTGCAAGAATCTATTCTAATAGCCAAATCAATGGTATTGGACAGCCCGTCCAGGCCTCACTAGGTGGTCAACCATATCAGTGTTTGTAATGATGGAAGAACTCATCTTGTGTGAACATCAGAGGATGTCGAGAACATGATATGTTAGCCAGGAGATGGCTATATGATGAGTGGTCAAATGACCATATGATTTGGATGGGATTTGGATCCGTTCAGGTTGGATTATGAGTATATCGAGGGTTGTGGGATAACCCAGAAGAGAGTAAGTTTACATTCAGTACCAGTAACTAATTTAAGCACTTGTTGTGATGTTTGCAATGCTAGTTAGGTAGATTACACGCTTGATCCATGTTATGCTGTTTTCTTGTTAATTCCATGCTATGCTTAAAATAGTTATTATATAATTATAGAGCTAGCTTTGTCATCTGCTTGTTTGGATGCTATGTATTTGGTTGTCTTGCGAGTACATTCAAAGTACTCACCTCGCCTTGCACGTGGCCAGTTGCAGGAGAAGATTCGTCGTGCTAGATCGTAACCCAACCAGTCCTGTGAGTTATGGAGCCCATTGAGAGACATCATTCTCGCTGAATCAAGACCTCTCCTTCCATTTAGTTAACCTTGGAGTTATGTAATATTGTTGTAAGCAACAATATTGTAATACTCCATTATATTGATAAAGCCATTTTTGCCTGGAATTGTTGTATCATGTCTTTCGCGTGCGTCTGGTCTTATCGTGGGGACGGGCGTGCGTCGGCCCTCTATTGGGGTGCCACAAGACATGGTATCAAAGCCAGGCTGGCTGTACGAACCCTAGCACCAAGACCATCCTAGGTTCAACCGGTAGTGAGCCCAATAGTTTAGACTCGTCTCTGGCATCCGACATGAGCACTATTGACCAATAGGTGGTGCAGTCAGAATGGACGTGTCCCTACCGAGTTGTCCGCCCACCCAGCCACTCTAGATTGGACCATGACCCTACCCAGTTGTCGGACGTGCTGGCGTATCTTCTAACTGGCATGAGAAGGATCCACGCCATCCTGGTGTGTTCCAGCCCGACTGCGTATTTAACCCCTCCCACTTGTGAGTTGCAGCTCCGTCCATCCAGTAAGCCAGATTCGTGCAAGAAAACCCATACTAGTATCCCCAAACCAGAAGCATGGCCAGTTCTTCCAAAACACCCACTTTCCATAGTCGAACGTTGGCTAATGGTTATCCTAGCTTTCCGCCCATCCTTTCGAGTATGATCACCTAAGCCCTTGGCCGTAGTAAGCCTCCAGTGTATTTGGTGTTCCTATCGGAACCCGTTCCCCATCTTTGCCGATTCTATGCAAAGGTGCATATAAACCCAGGTCTAGCAGCGAATGGGAAGCCCATGAATTTTCAGGCAAACCCATGCCCACCCCCGTGTTGGCCATCCAGATAGCTGCTGCGGAAGCCATCACCCATCTTCGTTTCCAGTTTTGGCAAGTGGCGAAGATGCATGAGTTTCGCTATTTTCCCTCTATTTCAGACGTAGGTTGCGATTTCTCCGGCGCAGCCGAAGACACATACCCATCAATAGGTCTACTACTCCAGTTTTTTGCTGCCCAGGGACTATTGCTCTCCGGCATTCTCATAGAGTTCAAAGCCGTTGACCATGACACTACACGGGTTGTTATGAAAGCATACTGTGCGGCCCATCAAGTTGCACCCCAGTCCACCCGTTCCCTGTTGCCAAACCCAGTGCCACTTCGCAGCTAGTATCACCCTCGCAATCTGTGGACCCATATCAACCTGGGAACATCCAGAGAAACTCCATTCTAGGAGCTATCCGGCGACTTCGTCGTCGGGATGTTTTCCATCAAGTTCCCCCTGCGGCTCCAGCAGTTGAGCCCCAACCCATAGAGGTGCCCGACGATCAAGACAACAGTTGGCTCAGCCTCTGTCCCTCAGGAGAGCTCCAGCAAGAGTAGGCCCATTTGTGGCTTCGACAGTGAGCAAAGCTAGGACATGCTGTGAGTATGTGTTTTGCGAAGACTGTTTCTTCGCCCGTGTCTAGGATTTGGATGCTATAGTTTGGAGTGAGTTGTTTTTATTAGCCGCCCAGTAGGACTGTGTGTTGTTGTAATGCTTGCATTGCTTGTGCCTGTGTTCTGTTGTAATGCCATGTATGCTTATTTACGTTGTGTGCTTGGTTCATCTGTCACCCTGTTAAACAGAAATGTTTAACAGAGCTGGCAGTGGATTCTTAACAAGATTCTAGTAAATAGAGCACTTACACCTAATAACAACGGACTCGCCCAGAGAACCTAATAAAATGCGAGCTGGTGTAGGTGTATGTATGCCAGGTGTACATACACCCACTACCATTAATACACCTTAGTGTAATCTGCTTGATATGTTTCCTGGCTCCATGAACATTCTGCATCTGCTTGCATATTAGTCTGAATAGGTTACCTCTGAATTGTGTGAGCAATGTCTCCATGCTGGTTATAATCTCGGAGATATTCTGAGAAATCTTATTACAGTATAGACCATAACAACCCTTCCAGACCAAAACCTAAACCATAATTCTACCCCAGTAGCCACTCGTTGTGGATGTTGTTCAACGAGGAGCAACCAGCAGCGTGGTCTCCACACTGGTAGAGCTCCGCTGACTGCACCACACTGACCCTAGACCCAGCAGCGCCTCTGTCACCATCTTGTGTGATGTTGACAAGTCGCCCCTTGTCGCCACCGCCCACGCTTATTCCGCCGGCCTGAGATGACGTAGTTGACCCCCAACCATCCCTCTAGCAGCGGCATCGCGACGATCATCAAGGATCATCGTGCACAGTAGCAGCGAGCCACCAACTAACGCTGCCAATATACCAGCCCGGAGGATCGTGAGCAGCTCCGACCCCACGCCCGCCATTAGTGCTTTGCCTCGCGCTCCTGCAACTGAAAAGAGAAGAAAGAAGTGAGGTAGGATGCGAGGTAGAAGAGAGAGGGAACCGCGGTCGTTTTCATAGCCCCGGCGCGGTGTACGGTGAGCCAGGTCAAGGAGGTCGCGCGCTGCTCGATCACGAGCGTCCAGGAGCGAATCCGCGAGCAGTGTCGACCAGAGTTGGCCTGCGATGGGAGTGCTCTCTGCGTCGGCCTCATGCACGCCGTGCACTATCGTTGTAGGGTGCTTTATGGCCTAGGAGCTAGGTGTGCGCAGTGCCTAGCCGCACTCCAGGCGTCGCAAGAGTGAGAGAGAGTGAGAGTCGTTGTCCGGAGAAAGAAGAAGGAGGCTGCAAGTGGGCCCTGGTCCCACCTGACAGAGAAAGGGGTCATTATTCATTGTGGTGCCCCAAGCATTTTCGGAAAAAGAAAATTCTCCTTTTTCTAAAAAAGAGAAGGCTACCTAGTGACCCCCGCCTGTGGAGTAGATCCCGCGATATTTGTGTCTCGATATGGGTGTACCAGTTTTGGTACTCTTAACTCGGTTGTTTTCAACCACAGGGTTAAGATCCAAGCCCAGAGGTTTTCATAGGAGGCATAGTAGTTTTGTTCTAAGCTAACCCTAGGAATCTCGAGGACGAGATTCTTCTAAGGGGGGAAGGTTTGTAACACCCCAAAAATCAGGTTATCGATTTTTTTGTTGTTATTCCTTCCTAGCTTTTCTCTCCCAAATTTTGTCCTCTGGAATTTGGCAAATGACCAGGTGAATCCATCCTATCCTCAACCTCTCTGTGCTTTTCCCATGTCCTTGTGCTGGCATTCCCTTGTTGAGTAAACCCCGAACCTCTTTCAAACCCTAGCTTCGAAATATTGAAACCGGGAATCCTACCTTTGTGTTTACGAAGGAGCCACCATTTCCCTTGCTCTGTTAATCCTCCTAAAATTTCTAGAGCTCCTTCTTCCCTCATAAACCCTAGATGTGCAAAAATATTGCCAACTTATATGTAATATTTCTCCTCTAGAATTAATTCCTTTTACTGCTTCTCTGAGGAATTAAATCCAAGAAAATATCTCTCCATCTCCCAAGGTCATGAAAACTTGTGGAGATATTCTTTGTGATCATATTGAGCTAACATAAAATATTTGTCATTATTAAATGGGTAAAATTGTCTTTTTCCTATTTAAAGCCAATATTCCAATTTGGGCCTTTCCAAAGGAAGTACCGTTTGTTAGCTAGAAAAATCCCAAATAATTTGTGGAGCTTCTCATATCCATATATTCACTATTTCCATCAAAATATCAAGTCCCCCAATTCAAAAGTTGAGCACAACATCGCTTTGCAAATTATTTCCAGATTTCCTGTTTGCAAAGGAAGTGCTTGATTCCTTGATTCCCTTGGGCTGAAATTTTGCAGGGTAGTTCATTAGGATAAATTACCCTTGTAAACGAAAATTTAGGTCATTCCGTCAATTCATCCTTCCTCAGTAAATTATCAAAGTTTCTGTCTAGGTTGGAGCACTGTGAAGGAGGTACTAGTTATACTTATGCAAATGGTATGAAATTCTTAAAGTGACTCCATATGCGAAAATTATTGATCTCCACCAAAATTTAGCCATTTTCATCTAGCCATTTGGCCCCAACATCATCTTCTTCAATTTTGGTTAGATTGCGAAGTTACAAAGGAAGTACTAGTTATCTTTGCTCATTTGAGCTGAGAGTTTGCCAGAGTAGTGACCTTACTAGATGATTGACCCCTGCCCAAGATCATGCCAAGAGGTACACTGTGGTGGCCACACCATAGCACAAACACGTTGTTGTTGGCTTCTTGTTGAGCAAGGAGAGGTCACACTAGAGTTGTAGTATGGGGTTTGATGGGTCAGCTCATCTCAAGGAAGCTTGTAGAACACCCCAGACAGGTTTTGGACGCGTGCGCTGCATGGCAATGCCGTGGCCACGTGGTGACCACGGGCAGAACATGCCAAATCGGCGCCCTGTGCATTGGAGTGACGGGAGCATGTCTCCAGCAAGCTTTAGCCTGTCCAGGAGTGTCAAGGAGGTTCTCATGGCGTGCGTGAACCCTCCAGAGTCCTCTCCCCCTTGTTCTCTTGCTCCTGGAGGTGTCTGACGACCGAAATCTCGCCATAGCTCTTGAAGCTCCGTCCGGTGTCGTCTAGCTTCCTCCCCAAGCTATAAGTAGCATACCCGAGCCCTCTCCTCGCCAGCAACTTCCTCACCCCCTCCCTCGAGCCCCGGAACTCCCTTCCCCTCTCCAATGGCCAAAGGCCGCCACCGTTTTCCCTCGGCCTCCGCGCCCAATCCCTCTCTCCGGCCGTCCCCGGCTCCGTACGAGCCCATCTACAGACGCGACATGATCTAGGGACCTCGTCCCCACCTTCGCCTACTGCTGAGGACTCTCCGGTCGTCGGAATCCCATCGGGACCAAGCCGTGGTTGCCTCGTGCTGCTGCGCCACTGGGCCCCCCACTGGCCGTGGAACTCGCCCATGAACGCACCACTGGCTAGCGAGCCCTCCGGTGGCCTCCGTCTGGTCGGGGGTGGCTGGAGTCGTCTAGGCGAACACCGGCGCTGCCGCCTTCTTTCTGTCTCGCGAGCACGAGGAGGAGGTAGAAGAAGGCAGGAGGACGAGAGAGAGAGAGATGGGGCGGGCCTTGCGCGTCAGAGAGGGAGGGAGTGTATAAGGTGGGGCCCGGCTATAAGTGAGAGAGTGCCCGGGTCCAGTGCAATAAGTGGAAGCGCATTCTCAGAAATACGATTTCCCTGCTGGAAAGCGTACTTTGTCGAAGGCGCCTCTGTTCTTGCTGCCAGGGACCTGGATGAAGTAAATCTTTTTACATATTGGTCCCTGGTACTCAAACAGACGTATCTTCGCGACCGTAGCTCCGATTGATGTAAAACCAGCGCCCACGCTTTCGTCTTGTCGAGGCCGCTTTGATAGTACTATTTTCATTACGCATCCTCACAGTAGAAATGACTGTTTTGCCCTTCCCCTTTGATCAAGCCCTTCGAGAGAGAACCCTTCCGGCAAAGCCTTCCTCGAGGTGGTCGCGCTTCTTTCCAGCGTAGTCGTCGACCCCCAGGCAAACCAACCTCTTATCATTAGCTCCGGACTTGGGTGATGACTTTGCTTGCACCCAGTGTGTTTATCTATATCACCTGTTAGCCTGCATTTGCATACACTTGTGATGATATCGGTAGTAGCTACTAGAATCACTTTCCATCTAATACCATGTCTTGTTTGCATATTAACATACTAATAATTATGTTGACATGTAGTACTAGGGTTTGATATCATACCATGCTTATCCACACTATTGTGTTGCTATGCTTGTTGAGATAATGATACGGTGATGGATAGGTTGAGTGAGTTAACAAATGCAACCTAGTTGGTTGATCTTGAGTCACTTGTCCGGGCTCACCCGTGCAACAACATTTGCCGGTATGGGACGACCTTGACTTGGTCTGATCGCGTGCTCTTTCACCGGCACCTCCAAAGAGGGAGGGTTATGCACGCGCACTACCCTGATCAGGTAGGCGGTGATAACCCTGTGACCCAGTTGAGTTTTGTCGGCGTCCCCTTCTCGGAAAGTTTAGTTTGGCCACGACGATTGTAGGTGTCATGAGGACACAGGGCCACCAAGGGCAGGACTCCGGGGGAGGATGCATGCCGGTGGTATGATGGAAGAGTCACGGGTCAGACAAGTTTCATTGGAGCAACACTGGTCCACCCGAATGGGATCACGAGGTTAGTACTCCATGAAGTGGGTAAAGTGCGCAACCTCTACAGAGTGTAAGAATCTATTCGAATACCCAAGTCCATGGCATTGGAGAGCCCGTCCAGACCTCACTTGGTGGTCAACCATATCAGTGTTAGTAATGATGGAAGAACTCATCTTGTGTGAACATCAGAGGATGTCGGGAACATGATATGTTAGCCAGGAGATGTCTATATGATGAGTGGTCAAATGACCATATGATTTGGATGGGATTTGGATCCGTTCAGGTTGGATTATGAGTATATCGAGGGTTGTGGGATAACCTAGAAGAGAGTAAGTTTCGGTAGCAGTAAGTAATTTAAGCACTTATTGTTATCTTTTCCATGCTAGTTAGATAGATTACATGCTTGATCCCTGTTATGCTGCTTTCCTGTTAATTCCATGCTATGCTTAAAATAATTATTATATAATTATAGAGCTAGCTTTGTTATCTGCTTGTTTGGATGTTATGTATTTGGTTGTCTTGCGAGTATATTCAAAGTACTCACCTGACCTTGCACGTGGCCTATTGCAGGAGAAGATTCGTCGTGCTAGATCGTAACCCAGCCAGTCCTGTGAGTTATAGAGCCCAGCCCGAGACATCGTTGCCATTGAATCAAGACCTCTACTGCCATTTAGTTAACCTTGAAGTTATGTAATATTGTTGTAAGAAACATTATTTTAATACTCCATTATATTAATAAAGCGATTTTTGCGTGGAATTGTTGTATCATGTCTTTGGCATGCGTTTGGTCTTATCCTGGGGACGGGCGTGCATCGGCCCTCTATCGGGGTGCCACAACCCGATGGCTTGTCCCTCCGTGGTGGACCCTCTGCTTCTGTTCTCTGGCCTATAAATTCAATTATATTCCAAAAACCCCAAATATCAGAGACAAACATTTTTTCTGCCGCCGCAAGTTTGTGTTCCACTATGATCCCATGTCGAGTTCCGTTATGGCACCCTTCCGGAGGGGGATCGATCACATAGCCTCTTCATCAACCTTGTTGCCCTCGTGATGATGCATAATTAGTGTCCATATGGATATCTCTCTCTCTTTCTCTCTCTCTCTCTCTTGATCTTCAATATAATGATCATCGCATCTTCACTTTGACCTATCCAATGTAATTCTTTTCTATGATGTTTTTGTTCGGATGCCATGAATTGTGAGTTTTTGTTCATATTATTCATGAAAAGTATTTGAGTCTTCTCTGAAATTACTATGATTCTTATTTTCATGATCATCATAGCTTCATAATTCTCTTCGATCTATTGAATTGCTTTGGCCAAGTAGTTTGGTATTTCTTCAATGAGAGGGCTGCATTGTAGTGGGTTCAACCAGACGAGTTCCCATATCCTAGTGATAGAAGAGGTCACTTTGCGTCGTTGTGTTGTTGCCACTAAGGATAAAACGAAGGGTTTTATTCATATTGGTTGAGTTTATTTTGTCTACATCATGTCATCATTCTCCAAGCATTACTCTGTTTGTCATGAACTTAATACGTAGAGAGGCAAGCATAGAAGCGCTCTAGAAGTGGAGTAATACTAGTAGGTGCAGGCAAGATTCGACCTACTTTCTTACGGACCTGATTCCTATATACACATGATCATTACCGTGAAAATTGCATAACTATCCACTTTTCTGTCAATTGCCGAATAGTAATTCGTTTACCCACCATATGTTGCTTTCATGTGGGATGCCACTAGAGAACACTATGACCCGTGGGTCTATTCATTTATATTTAGAAAACTTATATTTTCCTTGTTGTTCTTATTTTTTTAATTTTTTCTGAAATTTACAATACTCTACAATTATCTACACACCTCATTTGCTTCCAAATAACGAGATCCAGGGGATTGACAACTCTCTTGCCCGCGTTCGGTGCAAGTTATTTTCTCTTTTCTGTGCAGCCGCTGAAGACGGATGATGATTGATATTCCTATTGTTTTGATAAATCTTGGTTTCATAACTGAGGGAAATACTACCCCATATTGTGTTGTGATTAATAGTTCCTCTTCATGGAAAACCCCACGCAGATCACAAGTATGAGGAAGGATTTTTTGCGCTGTTGCGGGGGAGTATCATCACCAACTATCAAGTAACTTCACAAAAATTATCATTCACTTGTTCTTCTTTTTATTTTCTGTTATATTTTGCTTGCTTAGAAAAATACAAAATTACAAAAAAATATATCTTTGTTTGTCACTAGTTTGCTTGCTCTCTAGTTTACTTGTCCTCCTTGTTACTATGGCTAGTTCCTCCTCTCTTTTGCTCACTTCAGAGAATTAAGTGTTCAATTTTAAACAAAGGGGAGGAGAAAGTTTGAAAGATTTGCAGTGCTCAAAATACATAAACTCATAAGCAATCCACTACTACCTTGCTTCACAATTTTTATGCGGGTGTGACAACTTGGTATAGGTTTGTTCTTCACACCATCACCGGTGGTAATTTCTTAATGTGTCAAACTTTGGATGCCTATAATGCTATTGAAAATCCTGTGGGATCACCTCCCACCATTGTGGATGGAACCATTTTAACTTAGAAAGATGTCATGCATAGGCTTTATGCTATTGAAAAGAAAATTACTGCTAATGAACAAATTCAGGAGTTAGACAAAAAGCTTCATAACCATACCATTGAATTTGGGTCATGGGTAGGAATGACTTTGAAAACTTTGAATGAGAAGAATACTATTATTGATGAGATGATAGAAGAAAGTATGAATAGGATTGATAAAGTGGAGGAACTTATTGATAAAGTAGGTTCCCCTTTCACACCCTCCAAAACTAATGCTAGTACCTCTCGAAGTAAAAGTCCCAAATTCATATATATTCCTAAGAGCATTAGTACCCCTCATACTAAAAGGAACAAAGATATCGAAATGATAAGTGTGCATCCAAACTATGTAAACCTGATAAAGGCTAATATTTTTAAGTCTCCTATTGTTATTGAGGAGCTTGATGTCAAAGATGACAACACTTTGATCATACGCATTATGCCTAGCTAGGGGCATAAAACAATAGCGCTTGTTGGGACCAACCCAATAGTTATCTTGAATTTTTCCTCTTGCTTTCTGTTTTTGGTTTGATGACATGATTATTTCCTCTATAATTATCATTTTTATGTTTATATTAGTTCTTGTACCAAGTAAAGCCTTTACGATGACTTGTATGATAAGTATAATTGATACAGTGCAAAAAGCAGAAAGTTTGACGTACAGTCCAAAATTTGTCCTATTTAACTGGAATGTATTTTTAAGCTCATCTTTTACAAAATATTTCTATGCAAATTCCTCAGGTCTTCCTAATTTTCAGAATTCTTGGAGTTACATATGTATAGGTTCTCTACAGATCACTACACACTATTCTGTTTTAGACAGATTCTATTTTTGCTTGCATAATTTGCTTGTTTTGATAATGCTATGGATTGTATCGGTGACTGGGGGGGTATAAGTCATGGAGAAGTTACAATACAATACCTATTATGCAATAATAAAATACGAGTCAATTTACAACAATACCTAAGTATTTGATATGTTGCTTATACTAATGGAGCTCACGAAGTTTTGTTGAGTTTCCGTGATTCAAGTTTTCAAGTTTTGGGTGTTATCATGATGGAAAAAGGAATAATGATTGGCAAGAGTCTAAGCTTTGTGATTCCAAGGCACCCCAAGGCAATATTCTGGGAAGAATCAAGCATTTAAGGTTGGGGATGCCCTGTAAGGCATCCCCTCTTTCGTCTTGATCCATCAGTATAACACTTGGAGCTACATCTTTACTCATCATATGATATGAGTTTTGCTTGAAGCGTCATTTCCTTTTGTTTGCTTTTACTTTTAGTTTTCCACAATCATCATTTGCTGGACATACCAACTTGCGAGAGACACATTCATCATGATTTGTTAGAATACTCTATGTGCTACACTTATATCTTTTGAGCATAGCAGTTGCTCTGGTACTTAACTTATATCTTTTTGAGCACGGTGGCATAGAGGTTTTATAGAAATATTCGCACTCTTGTTATTCACTTATATTTGTTTCAGAGTTAGTAAATAGTAGCATTAATTTGTGTGGGTCATAAGGATAGTCCAAAAATAATAGGTATCCAATGAATGATAATCAAAACCATCATGTAGCACATGATGACTGTGATCTGCGTTGGGCTTTCCGTGAAGAGGAACGGGTTATCGCATCATAATGAGGGTAAGTATTTCCCTCAGTTATGAAACCAAGGTTTATCGAACCAATAGGAATACCAATCATCAACCGTCTTCAGCGACTGCACACAAAGAAACAAACAACTTGGACCCAACGCGGGCAAGAGGGTTGTCAATCCCCTCGATCTCGTTATTTGCAAGCAAATGAGGTGTGTAGATAATTGTAAATTGCAAAATAGGATAAAACACAAATAATGGCAGCAAGGTAGTAGTAGCATTTGTAAACATATAAGTGAATAGACCCGGGGGCCGTAGTGTTCCCTAATGGCATCTCTCATGGGAAAGGCATATGGTGGGTAAACAAATTACTGTTGGGTAGTTGATAGAACATCGAATAATTATGCGATTTTCACGGCAATGATCATGTGTATATAGGCATCACGTCCATAAGAAAATAGATTGACTCCTGCGTGCACCTATTACTATTACTCCACTTCAAGAGCGCTTCTATGCTTGCCTCTCTACGTATTAAGTAAAAACACAGGAATGCTTGGAGAACAATGACATGATGTAGACAAAGTAAACTCAATGAATATGAATAAAACCCATCGTTTTATCCTTAGTAGAAGCAACACAAAGACACATCTTGTCCCCTTCTATCACTGGGATATAGAAATTCGCCAGGTTGAACCTACTACAATGCACCACTCCCACTGAAGAAATATTAATCTAGTTGGCCAAACTATCTCAACAGATCGAAGAGCATTACGAAGCTATGATGATCATGCAATTAAGAATCATAATAATCATAGGTGACTCAAATACTTTTCATGAATAACCTGAACATAAACCCACAATTCATCGGATCCCAACAAACACACCATACATAGTGATTACATCGGATAGATCAAAGCGAAGATGCGATGAACATGGCATTGAAGATCAAAAGAGACAGATTGCCATCTAGGTACTTCCTACGGATCTGTAGGTCTGTGGTGAACTACTCACACATCATGGTGACGGAAGCAAGGTTCATGTAGAGACCCTCCATGATTGATCTCCCCTCCGGCAGATCGCCGGAATGGAGGTTTAGATGACCTCCGTTGGAACAGAGACTTGCGGCAGCGGAAAAAGTGTTTCAGGAGTGATACCAAGGTTTTCGAAATATTTGTGAATCTATAGGCCAGAGAGGGACGTCGGGAGGCATCGAGGGGGGCAACAAGCCATCAGAGCGCGACCAAGCCCTGGGTCGCACCCTGTTGGCTTGCGCCTCCCTCATGCGGCCTCTCATCCACTTCCGATGCTTGCTGGTCTTCATATAGTGCTAGAAAAATCATATTAAAGTTTCGTGGCATTTGGACTTCGTTTGTTAGGGTAAACCTGCAAAGCAAAAAAGCACGCAGAAAACAAGAACTGGCGCTCGACACTAGGTCAATATGTTAGTGCTAAAACATATTATAAATTGGTATATAAATGCCCAAAAAATATCGTAGAATGATAATAAATCAGCATGGAACAATAAAAAATTATAGATACATTGGAGACGTATCAGCACATAAAGAGAAATTGTGGGTTAATGATATTGATTTCATGATATGGAAAGGTGTGAGTGCATCATTGTTGATTCGTAGAAGTACTCGTAGTAAGAGGTGTTAATTTTATGTTTGTCTAGATATAAAAAAGGCATGGCGGGGATGTCTGAGCATTTCTATTCCTCGTTGAAATCCTAGTGTTGTTTCGAGTTGGAGGCGCGCGATGGTTAACTCCTCCCAACCCCCTCCCTCGGGGCATGCAAGTAGTGCTTTGATTTGTGATAAAACTAATCAAAAATTGGAATAAGTTCTACATGACTAATGTGAAACCATGGACATACGCAATCTCAACTCCTCATATTTTGCTAGCCTCTTCGGTACCGTGCTTTGTTCATTCTGACCTCGACGATCGGTGCAAACTTTGTTGGTGCATCCAAACCGCTTGGCATGATACACTCTGTCACACATAAGACATCCTCTATCTTTCTCAAAACAGCCACCATAGCTACCTATCATGACAGTTCCATATCCATTCCGAGATATATTGCCATGCAAATTCCACTGTTACATAAGATGACTAGTTCGTTCATCATCGTATTGCCTTGCATGATCGTATATATATGACATAACATTTGTGGCAAAGCCACAATTCATCATATTACTGATACATGTCATGCTAGATCATTGCACATCCGAGTACAATACGAGAGGCATTCATACTGAGTCATATTTCTTCATAGTTCTTCATATTGAGCTTTCATGAGTTGTAAGTAAATAAAAATGTGATGACCATCATTATTAGAGCATTATCCCAGTGAGGAAATAAAAATGAGGGAGGTCAAATGAGCCTACCATAATAAAAAAAATAAAAAAATGAATGAGAGGAAAATAGAGAAGGGACTTTGCCACTATCCTTTACCACACTTGTGCCTCAAAGTGGCACCTTGGTCTTCATATATAGTCTCATGTTATGTTATTTTCATATGCTAGTGGGAATTACCTTTTCATTATTATAAACTTTTCTTGCATATTAAATTGATGGGCTTCCTCAAATGCCCGAGGTATTCATGAGCAAGCAAGTTGGATGCACACCCCACTTAGCTTGAGTTGAGTTTTCATACACTTATAGGTCTAGTGCATCATTTGCATGGCAATCCCTACTCCTTGCATTGACATATACCGATGGGAAACTCCATCTACTATTGGCATGCCTAGTTTATGTGAGACTATCTTCTCCACTCTTTACCCCTTTGATATCTACCACCATATTCTATTCCACCCTTATGCTATGTCCATGGTTCACACTCATGTACTGCGTGAAGAATAAAAAGTTGATTAACATTGAAAGAGTATGATCCAATTGCCTGAATTGGACACCGTGGTGCTTGACATTTGCATAAATGTGGTGAAGATGGAACCAAGCGTTGCTAATATGAAATATGAATGGGGGTAAACATTCTTTTAGGATCGTATACTTTGAAAGACTGATGATTTTGTTGCTTGTGCTTATGAATATTACTATGTTGATCTTTGTTAATTCATCTTTTATCAATGAGGATACATGCAAAAGATTACATATTAGGTAGCATGTAACATCAAAAATTATGTTTTTATTGATTACCTACTCGGGGACGAGCATAAATTAAGCTTGGGGATGCTTGATACATCTCCATCGTATCTATAATTTTTTATTGTTCCATGCTCATATATTATCATCCTAGGATACTTTTTGCGTAATAATTTACCAATTTATATAATTTTTGAGCACTAACCTATTGACCCAGTACCAAATTCCAGTTTCTATTTTTTGTGTGGTTTTTACTTTTTAGGTTTACCTAACAAACGAAGTCAAATTGCCGAGAATTGTTTTATGATTTTTTCTCGCCCAGAAGCCACACGATGGAGTAATATATCTCCAGTGTATATATAATTTTTGATTCGTTCCATGATGTTATATTATCATTCTAGGATACTTTTTGGGCATTTATATACCAATTTATAGAATTTTTTTGCACTAAACTATTGACCCAGTGCCCGGTGCCATTTCTTGTATTCTGCGTGTTTTCCGCTTTGCAGGTTTACCTTACGAAACGAAGTACAAATGCCACGAAACTTAAATATGATTTTTTTGGAATATACGAAGACCTGCAAACATCGGAAGTGGATGACAGGCCGCACGAGGGAGGCACAAGACAATAGGGCGCGGCCGCGCAGTGATGGCTTTTGCCCCTTGGATGCTTCCCGAAGTCCCTCTCTGGCCTACAAATTCACTAATATTCTAAAAACCCTAGGAGCACACCCAAAACACTTTTTCCGCCGCTTCGAGTCTCTGTTCCGAAGGGAGTCCATCTAAACCCTCCATTTCAACGATCTGCCAGAGGGGAGATCAATCACGGAGGGCCTCTACATCAACCTTGTTGCCCCTCACCATGATGTGTGAGTAGTTCACCACACACCTACGGGTCCGTAGGCAGTACCCAGATGGCAATCTCTCTCTCTTATGATCTTCAATACCATGTTCATCGCATCTTCGCTTTGATCTCTCTGATGTAATCACTATGTATGGTGTGTTTGTTGCGATCCGATGAATTGTGGATTTATGTTCAGATTATTCATGAAAAGTACTTGAGTCACCTCTCATTATTATGATTCTTAATTGCATGATCATCTGTGACGCCCTCGATTTGATCGTACGCTAATCATACATGCAAATGTGTATGACCAAGCTCAAGGACTCACGGGAAGATATGACAACACAACTCTAGACACAAATAAAAACATGCAAGCTTCATATTACAAGCGAGGGGCCTCGAGGGCTAGAATACGGAATCTTGATAAACACACAAGTCAGCGGAAGCAGCAAATATCTCAGTAAAGACATGAAATAGGATAATGCCTTAGAGAAGGCTAGCACAAAAGATACATCGATCGAACGAGGTGGGGCCTCCTTCGTGGGAACCTCCTAAACTACTCCTGGTCGTCAACGGCCTCCATGTTGTAGTAGGCACCGTCGGGGTAACAGTAGTCGTTGGCGGGATAAGCCGTCTCCTGGGCTCCATCATCTGATCGTAGCAATGGGTCAACGGGGAAAGGGGGAGAAAAGCAACGGTGAGTCCTCATCCAAAGTACTTGCAAGACTGACATTAGAACTATGCTAAGTATGTATCGATATCAAAGGAAGGGGTTTTGTGTGGACCGATTGTAGCAATGCGAGAACAGAGAGAGGGGGCTAGTCCTATCGAAGACTAGTATCTTCACGGGTCTTGCAACAATAGACGAGAGTAGAGCAAGTAACACAATTACTAGTCATATTGTTGTAGTAATATTAATTAAAGGCATGCCCACGGATTCTTCCTCGAGTCCCTGCAAGGAAGTAATCCCGAAGAAAACATTGTAGTTAACTAACAATTCAAGATGTATAAGATCATAGCCCAACTCCAAATCATCCTGTAAACGTGGACACAGCTATCAGAATAGTTAATTTTCATCCCTGCACTGGTGCACCAAGTTTCCCATCACGCCTGATAAACTCTGGCCGGACACACTTTCCTGGGTCATGCCTGACCTGTGAACATCAACACGTCATAGCCCCACCTAGGCTCAACAGAGAGGTCAGCCCGCCGGTCTAAATGCTAAGCGCCCACGGTTCAAGGGTCCATCACCCATTGCGCTGCTGCACGTTGCGTGGGCGGCCGTTGTCAGTCCTAGCACCTCTTATACAAGAACGATGCTTATCCGGGCAACTCGGGCATGCCGCTCCATTGCTGATGTCTGAAGAGAATCGGCTCATACTACGACGCCGAGACCCATAACTCCTCCCTGTTAGCAGTCCCCGGCAACTGGCGCCAGAAAAACGTTGTTAACGTGCAACTATTCCTGACTTGATGCCTCCACGGCAATTGAGCCAGAAAAGAGTTGCTCCCAATTGCGCAACAATTAGAAATTGTCTTGCAATAGCCCACCAGCGCGTGGGATCGAGGCAGTTTTCGAGGGTAGAGTATTCAACCCAAATTTGTCGGTTCGCATGACGGGAGGTGAATGTATATTCTCAAGTATTAGCAACTGAATGCGTCAGATTCAACCACACCCGAAAGATTAGTGTCTGCAAGCAAAGTGTCAACATCAAAATAGTATGATAACAATGGTGCCAGAAAAGATCTGGTGACTAGGCAGAGTATTCCTAACTGTTGTATCAATGGCGCCAGAAGTTGCCCGTGGACGGGAAATATTCTTTCCCGGCAACGGTGCGAGAAAAAGTATTGTACGAGGTAGCAGCAGTGCAACGAGTAACATTAGTGGCAAGGAACATCAGTAGTGACAAGAGTAGCAAATAGCAATAGTAGCAAGTAGCAGCAGTAGCAAGTAACAATAGCAACAACAGTAGTAACAGCAGTAGCAGGAGAGCAAGTAACAGCAGTAGTGGATCAAACTCGTAGGCAATGGATCGGTGATTTGTCGGATGACATTCATCATTTAATAGTTATAACACAGAGAGATATGTGGCTAGCTCCCGTTCGTCAATGTGATGTAGGCATGCATTCCGTGTGTAGTCATACGTGCTTAGGGAAAAGAACTTGCATGACATCTATTGTCCATCCCTCCCATGGCAGCGGGGTCCAAATGGATACTACGAGATATTAAGGTTCTCCTTTTAATAAAGAACCGGAACAACGCATTAGCACTTGGTGAACACATGAACTCCTCAAGCTATGGTCATCACCGGGAGTTGTTCCGGTTATTGTCACTCCGGGGTTGCCGGATCATAACACATAGTTGGTAACTACAACTTGCAAGATCGGATCTAAAACACACATATATTGGTGACAACATAATAATTTCAGACCTGAAATCATGGCACTCGGGCCCTAGTGACAAGCATTAAGCATGGTAAAGTAGTAGCAACATCAATCTCACAACATAGTGGATACTAGGGATCAATCCCCGTCAAAACTAACTCGATTACATGATAGATCTCATCCTACTTATCACCGCCCAGCGAGCCTACGAATCACAAACGATGAAGAGCTTCATGGAATTGGAGAGGGAAGAAGGTTGATGATGACGTTGGCGACAATTTCCTTGATCCGGAGCCCAAAACGGACTCCAGATCTGCCCTCCAGATGTAGAACTTGATGTGGCGGCGCCTCCGTATCACGAACGCGATGAAATCTTCTGTCCTGATTTTTTCCGGGACGATAGGGAATAAATAGCGCTGGAATTGGTGGCGGCAGAGGCACGTGGGCCCAACAAGCTTGGTAGCCGCCGCGAGGGGGAAGGCCGCGGCTACAGGGCTTGTGGCCCACTGGCCCGTCCCCTCCGGTGGATCTTTGCGCCGGCATTTTTCATATTTTCCAGAAATATTCTCTCTAAATTTTCAGGACGTTCCAAGAACTTTCATTTCTGCACAAAAACAACACCATGACAATTCTGCTAAAAACAGCATCAGTCCGGGTTAGTTCCATTCAAATCATGCAAATTAGAGTCCAAAACAAGGGCAAAAGTGTTAGGAAAAGTAGATACGATGGAGACGTATCAACTCCCCCAAGCTTAAAACCTTGCTTGTCCTCGAGCAACTCAGTTGACAAACTGAAAGAGAAAGAAAAACTTTGACAAACTCTGTTTGATCTTGTTGTTGCAACTATGTCTAAGTCATAACCAAAATTTCAGCAAAATCACAAGTTAACCACATAAGCAAGTGACACAAAGGTCTCACGGTAAACTAATATCAATGGCATAATCAGCTAGCGAGCAAATAATTATGAGTTTCAGATACCAACAATTCAATCAAAACAAGCATGAAGCAATATGAATAGGTGGTATCTCGCTAGCTCTTTCTGAGACCGCAAAACATAAATGCAGAGCACTTTCAAAGATCAAGGGCTCACTAAACATTGTAATTCATAGCAATGAAGATCCAGTCATAGTCATACTCAATATCAATCAAAAGGAAAGCATAAAAATGACAGAAGTGCTCTTTAATTGGTGCTTATACAAGAGGAGGATGACTCAACAGGAAAATAAATAGACAGGCCCTTCGTAGAGGGAAGCAGTGATTTGCAGAGGTGCCAGAGCTCAAGCTTTGAAAATAGAGATAATAATTTTGGGTTGCATTCTTTCATTGTCAACGCAATGACCAAGAGTTCTCAATATCTTTCATGCTACTCATGCTGTAGGCGGTTCCCAAACAGAAAAGTAAAGTTTTAACTCCCCCACCACCAATCAATCACACTCCATGGCTAGCCGAATCCTCGGGTACCGTCCATACTAACATCAATTCGGGGGAGGGGGGGTCTTCTTTTACAGTTATGTTTTCGATTTAAGCGTGGAACTGGGCATTCCAATTACCGGCCCCTTTCTCGTGAATGACAGTGAATAAACACATGTCGAGGATAACACGCCTAACATGGAAGATACCAATAGCCCCCTGTCGCCACATGAGCGGTTCGGGCATGCAAAACAAGTTATTTCTTGAAGGTTTAGAGAATAAAAGATGCAAATTTACTTGGAACGGCAGGTAGATACCACACATAGGTAGGTATGGTGGACTCATAAGGCACAACTTTTGGGTTCACGGAAGTGGATGCACAAGCAGTATTCCTCTTAGTACAAGTGAAGGCTAGCAAAAGACTGGGAAGCGACCAACTAGACAGCGACAACAATCATCAAGATGCAATGAGTTTGACTAACATTGAGTGCAAGCATGAATATGATATAAATCACAATGAACACGAACATCATAGAGGCTATGTTGATTTTGTTTCAACTACATGGATGAACATGCGCCAAGTCAAGCCACTTGAATGATAGTCATCTCAAAATCTAAGTTGGCATTCAAGAAAAACCATTATAAGCTCCTAGATAAATAAGCATGGCATCAGAAACTATGATCTCTAAGTTGTCATTGCAAACATGTTTCTCTCACAACAAAGCTGAATCTGGGATGACAAGCTAGTCATATTTACAAAAACAAAATAGATAGAGTTCATACCAGCTTTTCCAGTCTCAGTCACATCATCATATATCATCATTATTGCCTTTCACTTGCACGATCGAACGATATGAGCAATAATAAGAGTGCTCGTGCATTGGACTAAGCTGAATCTACACGCAAACACAAAGGAGAAGACAAAGTAATATGGCTCTTTGAAAGCTAAACAGGTATGCATGCAAGAGCCACTTAACATTGTAACCAATATCTTCTACCTTGACCCAAAGAAAAAGAAAATTATTTACACGGGAAAGCTTCCAACAAGCAAAAGAAGAAAGGAAAATCTTTTTGGGTTTTCTCAAAAGGACACAAAACAAGAAAACAAGAATAAAAAATGAACTAGCATGGATAATACAGTGGCAAAGTGTAAACACCGGCTAACAAAGTGAAAGCATAAGCATGAATGTAAAGTCGGTGAGAACACGTACTCCCCCAAGCTTAGGCTTTTGGCCTAGCTTGGTCTACTCCCAAGGATGGTCCTGGAGAAACACAAAATCATAATCGGGGTTATACGGGAGCGCTGCAGCCACTGCCTGAATAGCTGCCTCACGAAGACGAGCAGCCGTCGCCTCCCTCTCATACTCCTCTGCCTCTCCTATGGTTATGTAGTATCTCCGTTTTACCTGAAAGTCAAAGAAAGCAGGAGCAGGAAGGGTAATATGGAAAACACGCCGTCGGTTAAATATCAAACGATATAGGAGGGATTCATCACCCCTCTCAAGGAACTTGTAGCGTGTTAGAGCGACATGATCAAGGTAGGCTGTACGGAGAGGGGAGTCTCCTGAACGGATGCGTACTCCAAGAAAATTTGCTAAGCGCGTAGCATAAATTCCACCAAATAAATCCCCATCAATGGCATTATTATTCAGCCTCGCTATTATAGCTCCCATGTTGAAGCTCATGTCACCTGTTACTGCGCTCTTAAGGATACTAAGGTCGGATGCGCATAGGTGACAATGTGAAACCTTGCCGTTAATGCATCTACCTATGAAGAGGGCAAAGTAGTGTGCTACTGCAACAAAAGACCTTCCAACGGCGCTAGAAATAGGTGTGTTGATGGCACCAGGAATCCTTCTGCTACGGCTACGCCTTAAGGGACTTCCTAGGCAAATATGCAAAGGATTTCCCCCGTGGTCTTGGATCCTTGCGTTGGTGTTCCCTCGAAGCGGAAAGGGTGATGTAGCGCAGCGGTGGTAAGTATTTCCCTCTGTTTGAGAACCAAGGTATCGATCCAGTGAAGGAGTATCACAAGAGCCTGCACAAACACAAAAAGCTTGCTCCCAACGCTATGAAGGGGTTGTCAATCCCTTATAGATTGTTTTCCAAGTGAGAACTGAAAGCAACAAAGTAAAAAAGCAAAGTAAAAGCGAAAGTGGAAACAATAGGTGTAAATAGACCCGGGGGCCGTAGTGTTTACTAGTGGCTTCTCTCATGAAAGCAAGTAGACGGTGGGTGAACAAATTACTATCGAGCAATTGATAGAACCGCGCAAAGTCGTGACGTCATCTATGGAAATGATTATATCTATATGCATCACGTCCAAAACAAGTAGACCGATACTTTCTGCAACTACTACAATTACTCCACACGTTGACTCCTATCCAGCATGCATCTAGTGTATTAAGTCCAAAAGAACAGAGTAACGCTTGAAGCAAGATGACATGATGTAGATGGACAATCTCATATCTACGACAGAGCCCACCTTGTTACCCTTGATGGAAACTACATGATGTGTGCCTTGCTGCCCCTACTATCATTGGGAAAGGTCACCACACGGCAAGAACCCAAAACCAAGCACTTCTCACATTGCAAGAATCATAGATCTAGTTGGCCAAACAAAATCCAAGACTCGGAGAGACTTACAAGGATATCAAATCATGCATATAAGAAATCAGCAAAGACTCAAATATATATCATAGATAATCTGATCACAAATCCACAATTCATCGAATCTCAACAAAAACACCGCCAAAGAAGATTACATCGGATAGATCTCCGTGAAGATCATGGAGAACTTTGTATTGAAGATCCAAGAGAGAGAAGAAGTCATCAAGCTACTAACTACGGACCCGTAGGTCTGAAGTGAACTATCACGAGTCATTGGAGGGGCGATGATGTTGATGTAGAAGCCCTCCACCTCCAAAGTCCCCTCCGGCAGGGCACCGGGAATGGTATCCAGATGAGATCTCGTGGAAACGGAAGCTTGCGGCGGCGGAGAAGTATTTTCGTGGATCCCTTGATTTTTTGCTGTATTTTAGGGAATATATAGGCGAAAGATCTAGGTCAGGGGGGTGCCAGGTGAGGCCACAAGCCTACCCACCGCCGCCACCCTGGTGGCGGAGTGGGGGCTTGCGGGCTCCCTGTAGCCCTCCTGGCTTGGCCCACAAGCCCCCTGATTTTCTTCCGTTCGGGAAAAAAATCATTTTGGGGATTTTATTCCGTTTGGACTCCTTTCCAAAATCAGATCTGAAAAGAGCCAAAAACACAGAAAACACAGGAACTGGCACTTGGCACTGAATTAATAAGTTAGTCCCAAAAAAGATATAAAAGGTACATAAAACATCCAAAGATGACAAGATAACAGCATGAAACCATCAAAAATTATAGATACGTTTGAGACGTATCATAGTGCAAGGCACGGAAATGAATGCTTCCTATGGTAGCTTGCGTGATGTCTCTCGTTTCTCCAACAGTTATACTAGAGACAAAATCTCTAACCGAAGACTTAGCAGGGTCATTAAGACTACCCCCATCGGGTATCTTGCAAATCCTATTGAAATCCTCCAAATCCATGGTGTAGGATTTATCATACAGATCAAACAGTATAGATGAGTCACGGCCAACTGAAAATTTAAATCTACGCACGAAACAGGCAGTGAGCATAGCATACCATTCACATTTATCTGAGAGGAATACTTCTAACCCGGCATTGCGGACAAGTGTATATCAAACTCATCCTTGAAGCCTGCTTCGGTCATGAACTCATCGGAAGGCCATTCACACGGTTGTACCGGTGCGTCCCTTAGTTGAGAAGGATCAGCCTCGCGAATAGAAAGACGGGGACCCTTCTTACTTGAGGAACCACCATGAAACTTCCTCCTAAACATAATTTCCTTTTGCTGAAATTTTTGAAGTTCAAGAGAAAAGTCAATAAAGACCAACCACACCAAGTAGCAACTACTCCTACTAGTGCCTAGAGACCGTATCACGCGCTAAAACTACTTGGGACCAGCTAAAATCAGCATTTCAAGCTCAAGAACAGGGTCACCAAGGTAGCAAGAATATGCGAAGGATAAAGCACTAGAGTAGAAACTAATTGGACCAATGGAGGAGTCACTTACCAAGGAGTAATTTCCCCAAAACGGTTCGGAGAATGGTGCTTTCAGCAAGGAGATCGAAAATCACAGCCAAATGAGCAAGAACACGGGTTTGAGCTGCGAAACAATTTTTCTAGAGGTAGAATAAGAGGATAGGAGCTGGAATGAGTGGAGGGGGTCCCTGTGGGCCCCACAAGCTTCGTAGCCGCCGCCAGGGGGGAGGTCGCGGCTACAGGGTTGTGGCCCACTGGTGTGGCCCCCAGGCCAGCTCTCAGTCCCAGTAATTTTCAAAAATTCCAGAAAAAGTCATATTTGATTTTCAGGACCATCGGAGAACTTCTATTTTCCGGGTATTTTTCTCCGGGACGCTAAAACAGAAAACATGAAAAACTAAACTAAATCTATCATTTTTCTTCTAAGCAACAGAAAATGAAAGCTTAAAACAGAGGTATGTGACTCCTTGATTCATCCATTTCATGGTCATCGAAAGAAATCCGTCAATGGGGTTGATCAAATCCTCTTGACAAAACCTTTTCAAATTGCAAAAGGAAACGGAGAATTGTCGAATAGCCACTAAGTCACCTCAATGGGGATATGAATCTCCCCAACAAGAAAATCATACTTCATCTTGACACGAGGAATAGGGCTTTCAAATTCCCAATAAGAATCGATGAAGTTTTTTCGATAGCATTGATGCAATGTACTTGATATCGTTTCTTCGGAAGTGCACTGTATGCTCATTACTGTTGACATGGAAAGTGAGATTGCCTTTGTTGCAATCAATAACAGCCCCTGCAGTGTTTAAAAATGGTCTTCCGAGGATGACAGCGATGGCATCGTCCTTAGGAATATCCAAGATAACAAAGTCTGTTAAGATAGTGGTGTTAGCAACCACAACAGGCACATCCTCGGAAATGCCGATAGGGAAAGCGGTTGATTTGTCGGCCATTTGCAGAGAAATTTTAGTGGGTGTCAACTTATCCAGTTCAAGTCTATGATAAAGAGACAGAGGCATAACACTAACACCAGCTCCAAGGTCACATAAGGCAGTTCTTATGTAGTTTCCTTTAATGGAGCAAGGTATAGTGGGCACTCCGGGATCACCAAGTTTCTTAGGAGTTCCACCTTTGAAAGTGCAATTGGCAAGCATGGTGGAGATCTCAAGATCTGGTATCTTCCATTAGTCACGATATCTTTCATGTACTTGGAATATGGAGACATTTTGAGCATATCAATTAACCGCTTCTACAGAAAGACAGGTCTGATAATCTCAACAAAGCGCTCAAAATCCTCGTCATCCTTTTTCTTGGATGGCTTAGGCGGAAAGGGCATAGGTCTCTGAACCCATGGCTCCCTTTCTTTACCATGCTTCCTAGCAGTGAAGTCATTCTTATCGTATCTGTTAGGTTGTGGGTTATCAGGATTAACCATAGGTTCAATCTCCACATCCTTATCATTGCTAGGTTGAGCATCATTATGAACATTGATGTCCATATTGTCACCAGGTTCATGTTCATCACCAGATTGTGTTTCTGCATCAGACGCAGAAATATCATTTGGTTCTTCAGGTGTGACAGTATTTGGTAAACTGACATGTAGGTTTCTATCATCCTTCTTCTTCTTCTTAGGATGACTGGGTGTATCAACATTAATTCCTTGAGAATCTTGATCAATTCTCTTAGGATGGCCTTCAGGATACAATGGTTCCTGAGTCATTTTGCCTCCTCTAGTAATGACTTTGACAGAGTTTTCATTTAATTCATTGAGTAAGTCATTCTGAGATTTAAGTAGTTGTTCTACCTGACTAGTAATCATAGAGGCATGTTTACTCAGAAGCTTCAGATCATTGACATTTCTGTCTAAGCATACAATACTTTGTTCCAATTGTCTGTTAACATAATCATTGAAACTCTATTGTTCGGCAACAAAGTTTTCAAATTCATCAAACCATTGGCTAGCAGGTTTATCGAAAGGAATATCACTCTCATCAAACCTACGTAGAGAATTTACTTCTACTACCTGTATCGGGTTATCGAGACCATGGATCTCTTCGATAGGTGGTAGATTTTTGACATCTTCAGATCTAATGCCTTTCTCTTGCATATATTTCTTTGCTTCTTGCATATCTTCGGGGCTGAGGAATAGAATACCTCTTTTCTTAGGAGTAGGCTCGGGAATAGTCAAAGCATTATCGTTGCTCAAGATGTTATTCAACAGGACCTCAGCTTGTTCTACAGTTCGTTCCCTAAAAACACAACCAACACAACTGTCTAAGTGGTCTCTAGAAGCATAGGTGAGTCCGTTATAGAAGATATCAAGTATCTCGTTCTTCGTAAGAGGGTGATCAGGCAAATCATTTGTAGCTGGATGAGCCTCCCCCAAGCTTGTGGGAGACTCTCTTCTTTGAGTTGAGCAAAGTTGTATATTTCCTGCAAGGCAACTTGCTTCTTACGGCAGGGAAATATTTCTCACAGAAGTAATAGACCATATCCTGGGGACTACTCACACATCCAGGATAGATTATAACACTCTCACAGAAGATAATAACACGGAGAGATATGTGGCTAGCTCCTGTTCATCAATGTGATGTAGGCATGCATTCGGTGTGTAGTCATACATGCTTAGGGAAAAGAACTTGCGTGATATCTATTGTCCATCCCTCCCGTGGCAGCGAGGTCCAAATGGATACTACGGGATATTAAGGTTCTCCTTTTAATAAAGAACCGGAACAATGCATTAGCACTTGGTGAACACATGAACTCCTCAAACTATGGTCATCACCGGAAGTGGTTCCGGTTATTGTCACTCCAGGGTTGCCGAATCATAACACATAGTAGATAACTACAACTTGCAAGATCGGATATGAAACACACATATATTGGTGACAACATAATAATTTCAGATCTGAAATCATGTCACTCGGGCCCTAGTGACAAGCATTAAGCATGGCAAAGTAGTAGCAACATCAATCTCAGAACAGAGTGGATACTAGGGATCAATCCCCTTCAAAACTAACTCGATTACATGATAGATCTCATCCTACTCATCACCGCCCAGCGAGCCTATGAATAGGTTACTCACGAACGATGAAGAGCTTCATGGAATTGGAGAGGGAAGAAGGTTGATGATGACGATGGCGACGATTTCCTTGATCCGGAGCCCAAAACGGACTCCAGATCTGCCCTCCAGATGAAGAACAGGATGTGGCGGCGCCTCCGTATCGCAAACGCGATGAAATCTTCTCTCCTAATTTTTTCCGGGACGAAAGGGAATAAAGAGCGCTGGAATTGGGGGTGGCAGAGCCACGTGGGCCCCACAAGCTTGGTAGCCGTCGCCAGGGGAGGCCGCGGCTACAGGCCTTGTGGCCTACTAGCCTGTCCCCTCCGTTGGATCTTTGCGCAGGTATTTTTCCTATTTTCCAGAAATAGTCTCCATAAATTTTTAGGATGTTCCAAGAACTTTCATTTGTGCACAAAAACAACACCATGGCAATTCTGCTGAAAACAGCGTCAGTCCGGGTTAGTTCCATTCAAATCATGCAAATTAGAGTCCAAAACAAGGGCAAAAGAGTTTGGAAAAGTAGATCCGATGGAGATGTATCACTCCCACGTAGATGGTTAGTGCGAAAAGGTCTCCGACCACCCCAGATCAAATAACCAAATCCTTAGCATTTTAATTAATTCAACGTCTCATCCACGCGGGAATCCACCCGCAACACATCATTCATCAATGTTCCCAGTAACTAGGTCAAGTAATTGTGTGGCTTTAATATCACAGGGATCGGAGGAATCACCCTCGATGGATTCCGGATGATGTAACCGTCAAGGTGGTGAGGGAGGAATCACCCTCGATGGACCATGCTTGATGGGTTGTATGACAGAGTCGTTATCGAAGGTGGTGAAGGAGGAATCACCCTCTTAGAACCACCGCCTATGAACTACACTACAACGCTAACATTGGAGTACGTAACGAGGTGTCACCCTCGGTACTCCATAGTTGCTCTACAGCGTCATACAACCAAGGGGGGTGTGAGTGATGTGTCAGTCTTGGCTCGTCGATCAGTTGATCGAGACTTGGCGATAAAGCGGGGGCAACTGAACTAAGGGGGCAAAGGGATCACTCCTCCACCTATACTAAACAATTTTAAGGTGCGGTAGAATAAAGTAACAGTTTATCAAAAAGAGGCTATGCATCACATATAGGAGCTATCTACAACAATAGCAAAATTCTAATGCAAGCATGAGGGAGAAAGAATAGGTGATATAGGAATGATCAAGGGGGGTTGCTTGCCTATTGCTCTGCGGCAAAGGGTTGGTCGTCAGGTGGGTAGTTGTACCCAGCACCAGCGTTAGTCTCGGGGTCTACTGGTAAGAAGAGGTGGGAAGAAAGAATAAATACAAACACAGATGCAACACTAAGCATGACATGGCAATATGCAGGGCTAGGCATGCACTAACACAACATTAATCATTATAGACGGATCGGGATAATATCTATTGATATTTCCGATGTGTCTCGCAACAACCGGGCAGGCGAAACGGATGGAAAAGTTCCATATTCGCTATGCTAGAGACGTGTGACACATGAACGGATGACGTAACCGGGTTCGTCTCATTTTTCTGATAAACTTTCATGTACAAAATATTTTTCTCCGGATTATGGATTATTTTATATTAGTTTTTAATGTTTTTTTTAATTATTTAGGAATTAAACATATTTATCTTAATTCATTAATTATATATGACATCAACATGATGTCATGCTCACATCAGCACTCAACAGTCATATTGACTTGTCAACTTTGACGAGCGGGTCCGACATGTCATTAACACAGAATTAATTAGGTTTAAATTAATTAATACAAATTAATTATGGGCGTGGGACCCACGTGCCATACTCTCTTTAATTAACTAATTAGTAGAGTAATTAGCTAATCTAATTAATCCTTAATTATCTATTGAATTAATTAACAGAATTAAACTAATAGGTTTAATTAGTTGTTTGATGGGGTTCGTCCCACATGTCATAACTCCTAAATAATTAAGCAATCCAATTAATTAAGCAATTTAATCAAGAGCAAATTAAGTCCTTAACTCATAATCTAATTAATACTTTAATTATTAATATTATAATAATTTTATCTATTTATTTTCTATTTTCTTTTTAAAATTAATTTTCGTTCTAATAAGCATGGGCGTGGGCCCCTGGTGTCAGTCACTATAAGGGGGGATTTTACCCCAAATTAACTACGAGAGGGCTAACCCCACTGCGAAAACGCAGGGAGGGTGGGGAAACCAGGGCCGAGGACAACCGCGGCCAAGGTCCAAGGAGACGCTGGTGGCTAACGGGGGGCGGGGGAGGCCCGACACTGGGGAGGGGAGCCAAAGAGATGTGTGGTGTGCGAGGGGAGGCCAACGGGGGCGCACCGGAGAGGGCGAGTGGAGGCGAGCCGGGGCGAAGCCCCGTGGGGATCGGCCGATGGGCGGAGGCCGGAGAGGCGAGGGCGGCGACCAAAGGTGGGGGAGGAAAGGGAGGAGGGGAGGAGAGGGGATCACTGCCGATGTAGTGGGAGGCAGAGGCTCGGTGTGGAGGTGGCCGACCGTGGAGGCAACCAGAGGGGGCGGTGGAGATGGGGCGGGCGGGGACGCCCGGCGAGTGGGTTGTCCGGCGAGGCTGGCGTCGTTGAGGGAGAGGCGAGGGAACGACAGGGAAGCGGCCGGCGGGGGCCGGCGAGGGGGAAGGCGACTGGCGGGGCGGCGCGGCCCAGCCCCGAGGGGAGGGGGAGGGACCGTGGGGTGGGTTGCCGGTTGGTGTCTGCGGGGGAGAGAGTGAGTGGGTGGCTAGGGATTTATGGTTTGGGGGGGGTTATACCCCCAGGGTTTAATGGGCCGGTGGGGGTGGTTGGGCTCGCTCGGGCAGGCCTAGTGGGGTGGGGGTGGGTGTTTTTCTTTTTCTTTTAGTTTTTTTTTATAATTTCCTTTTGTATCTTTATTTTAATTTAGCGGATTTAAATACTTCAAAAATGTTGATTCCCACAATGCAATTACTTATGCATTATTTATTGCATCCCCTACATTTGAAAACCTTTTCCGTTTGACTTGGTTTTGAATTTTGAATTCGCATGGGACTGAATCTTCGCGAGATTAAAAACTGTAACATGGTGACGTGGCATCATTAGCATGGGATTACCGTAGCTCAATTACAGAGATTACTGTAGCACAAATCCAGGATGTCACAACTCTCCCATACTAATATGAATTCTCGTCCCGAGAATTAAGAGGTAGAAGGAAAGAGCTCGGGGTATTCATCACGAAGATGATCATCACGTTCCCAAGTGGCTTCAACTTCAGAATGAATTGACGACTGCACTTTAAGGAACTTAGTGACCTTGCGACGAGTCTGACGTTCAGTCTGTTCGAGAATGCGGACCAGATGCTCTTTATACGAGAGGTTTTGTTGCATCTCAAGCATATCATGATCCACTTCTCGAATAGGATCTTTGAAGTAGCGACGGAGCCGAGACACATGGAAGACATTGTGAACCTGAGAAAGGTTCGCCAAGAGTTCCAATTGATAAGCTACTTTTCCACGCCTTTTGAGAATAGTGAAAGGACCAATATAGCGAGGAGCTAACTTGGCCTTGATCCCAAAACAGTGCGCACCTCTCATTGGTGTGGCATGAAGATAAGCCTTTTCGCCAGGTTCATAGTCCATATATTGATGATGACGGTCATACTGACTTTTCGGACGAGACTGAGCAGCCTTCAGATTCTCATGAATAATGCAGACTTGATCTTCAGCATGTTGGATAATATCCGGACCGAAGAGTGATCGTTCCCTAGTTTCTGACCAATTGGGAGGAGTTCGACACCTTCGTCCATACAACACTTCGAAAGGGACCATCTTCAGACTAGCTTGATAGCTATTATTGTAGGAGAACTCGGCATACGGGAGAGGTTCCTCCCGTTTCTTACCGAAAGTGATGACACAAGCTCGAAGCTTGTCTTTGAGAATTTGGTTGACTCGTTCAACTTGTCCCTGGGATTAAGGGTGAAATGTGGTACTAAAGGACATATGAGTTCCCATAGCCTTCTGAAAAGTTTCCCAAAATCTTTAAGTGAACAACCTGCCATGGTCCGAGATGATTATCAACGGAATACCATGAAGTGAAACAATTATGGACATAAAAACATCTGCCAGTTGACTAGGAGTAATTGTTTCCTTGACGGTGAGAATATGTGCAACTTTGGACAGTCGGTCAATGACGAAAAGAATAGCATCATTACCTTTCTGAGATCTGGGAAATCGAGTGACAAAGTCCATTTCAACATGGTCCCATTTCCATTCAGGAATAGGGATAGGTTGCAGAGTTCCAGCAGGCTTTTGATGTTCCACTTTGATTCACCGGCAAAAATCACATTCTACAACATATCGTGCAATGTGTGGCTCCATATTTGACCACGAGTATCTTTGGCGAATGTCTTGGTACATCTTGGTTCTACCCGGATGTATAGACAACAGGGTATCATGAGCTTCTTTCATCACCTCTTCGGTCATTCTCAGGTTTTTCCTCTCAGTTGGTACGAATAAGCGACCCTTGAAGTACAAGGTCCACAACAGTGAAGCAATAGGGTTTACCTTCTGCCAGATAGTGTTTAATCCTCTCAACATCATCGTCATAGAGTTTCATATTTTTAATGCGGGACACGAGATCTGGTTCAGCATCTACGTTACTGAGGTAACCCTGATTAACAACACGGAGGTTCAATGGGGGAAATGCGTCACGAGGGGGAACAAGGTAACCCTGAGGAACAATATGGAGGTTCAGCTTACGAAATTCCTCTTGGAGATGGTCCTGAACCTTATGAACCTCGAGGTGGTTTCAGAATGACTTGCGACTCAAGGCATCAGCCATATGTTAGCCTTGCCGGGGGTATACAATATACCACAATAAAAATCTGCTATACGCTCCATCCATCTCTGCCAACGGAGGTTCAGATCTGTCTGAGTGAACAGGTACTTCAGACTTTGATGGTCGGTGTAGATCTCACAGCGATTACCGAGAAGGTATTGTCGCCATTCTTTTACTGTATGTACAATTGCAGCAAGTTCAAGATCATGAACTGAATAGTTCTCATCATAAGCACGTAGCTGACGTGAGGCATAAGCAATCACTTTGCAATCTTGCATCAGGTAACAGCTTATCCCTTGACGAGAAGCATCACAATATATAACGAAATCCCTTTTTGTATCCGAAGGAGAAAGTACCAGAGCGGATGTCAGTTTGTCCTTGAGTGCTTGGAAACTTTCTTGACATTTATTAGTCCACTCAAACTTAACGCCTTTGTGAAGCAGATTGGTTAAGGGCTTTGGAATCTTGGAGAAGTTCTCAACGAATTGACGGCAATAGCTGGCGAGTCCAAGAAAACTTCTAACTTGCTTGACATTCTTCAGGGGAGTCCAATCAAGAATAGCTTGAACTCGCTCAGGGTTGACCGCAATACCATCTTTGGAGATCACATGACCAAGGTACGTCACTTCATCCATCCAGAACTCACATTTGGAATACTTTGCATAAAGTTTATGCTGCCGAAGCTCATCCAATACAAGGCAAAGATGTTCGACATGCTCTTCTTTATTCTTCGAATATACAAGAATATCATCCAGATATACCACGACGAATTTGTCGAGGTAGTCCGTGAATATATAATTCATTAACCAAGAGAAGGTTGTCGGTGCATTGGTTAAGCCGAAGGACATGACGGTGTACTCGTATAATCCATAGCTAGTAACAAAGGCGGTCTTTGGGATATCCTCCTTGCGAACACGGATATGGTGGTATCCCAACCTCAAGTCGAGCTTATAGAAGACTGAGGAACCAGCAAGTTAATCATACAGATCTTTTATCCGAGGAAGAGGATATTTGTTTTGAATAGTGGCCTGATTGATAGGAAAGTAGCCTTAAACCAAATGATATGTTCAATCCTTCTTAACAAAGAGCGAAGGTGCTCCCCAAGCACAGGGACTCGGACGAATGAAACCCAGCCAAAGCAAATTGTCAATTTCTTGCTTAAGTTCAAGAAGTTCATGTGGTGTCATTTTATAAGGATGCTTAGCGATAGGCGTGTGATACGTCTCCAATGTATCTACTTTTCCAAACTCTTTTGCCCTTGTTTTGGACTGTAATTTGCATGATTTGAATGTAACTAACCTGGACTGACGCTGTTTTCAGCAGAATTGCCTTGGTGTTATTTTTCTGCAGAAATCAAATTTCTCCAAACGTCCTGAAAATTTACGGGGAGCAGTTTTGGAAAATATCAAAAATACCTGTGCCAGAATCCACCTGAGGGGGTGGGCCAGTGGGCCACAAGCCCCTGCTCCGCCACCACCCCCTGGTGGCGGTGGGCAGGCTTGTGGGGCCCACAGGCACCTGCCGCCCCCAACTCCAGCTCTATAAGTTGCCTTTCGTCCCAGAAAAAATAAAAAGAGAAATTGTCGTCGCGTTTTCGATACGGAGGCGCCGCCACCACCTGTTCTTCATCTGGAGGGCAGATCTGGAGTCCGTGCTGTGCTCCGGAGAGGGGAAATTGTCGCCATCGTCATCACCAACCTTCTTCCCTCTCCAATTCCATGAAGCTCTTCGTTGTTCGTGAGTAATCTATTCGTAGGCTCGCTGGACGGTGATGAGTAGGATGAGATCTATCATGTAATCAAGTTAGTTTTGATGGGGATTGATCCCTAGTATCCACTATGTTCTGAGATTTGTTATTGCTACTACTTTGCCATGCTTAATGCTTGTCACTAGGGCCCAAGTGCCATGATTTCAGATCTGAAATTATTATGTTGTCACCAATATATGTGTGTTTTAGATCCGATCTTGCAAGTTGTAGTTACCTACTATGTGTTATGATCCGGCAACCCCGGAGTGACAATAACCGGAACCACTTCCGGTGATGACCATAGTTTGAGGAGTTCATGTGTTCACCAAGTGCTAATGCGTTGGTCCGATTCTTTATTAAAAGGAGAACCTTAATATCCCGTAGTTTCCTTTTGGACCCCACTGCCATGGGAGGGATGGACAATAGATGTCATGCAAGTTATTTTCCCTAAGCACGTATGATGACACACGGAATGCATACCTACATCACTTTGACGAACGGAAGCTAGCCACTTATCTCTCCGTGTTATAGCTGTTGCATGATGAATATCATCTAAACAAATCACCGACCCAATGCCTACGAGTTTGTCCTACTGTTGCTACTGTTGTTACTTGTCTTGCTCTGCTGCCACTACTGTTGCTACTGCTGTTACTTGTCTTGCTCTACTACTGCTACTATTGTTGCTACTGTTGTTACTTGTCTTGCTCTGCTGCTACTGTTGCTACTTTCTACTGCTGTTCCTTGCCACTGCTATTGCTCGTTACACTGCCGATACCCGCTACTTTGTTGTTACTACTTCGCTGTCACTATTGTGCTTGCAGATACTAATCTTTCAGGTGTGGTTGAATCTGACAAATTCAGGTGCTAATACTTGAGAGTATACTCTCACCTCCTGACTGGCGTACCTACAAATTTGGGTCGAATACTCTATCCTCGAAAACAGCTGCGAACCCACGGGCTGGTGGGCCATCAACAACATTCTTCCAGTTTAATTGCCGGGGAGTGCTATCAGCATTCTTCTGGTGCCGTTGCAGGAGAAGGTTAGTTGTTATAAGCATTCGTCTAGCTAACACTAGATATTGCAGGATCGGCCCTTTTGTGGAGCTATTTCCAGGGAAGCACAGCTGACGTCAGCATTTTTCTCGCTCCGTTACCAGGGAGGTATTGCTATATTCTTTGAGTCACTTGGGATTTGTATCTGCTGATCACTATGAAGAATCTGAAGGATCCGAAGACCAAAGTCTTGCCCTCAACTACAAGGGGAGGTAAGGAATTGTGATCTAGCTCTACACTGATTCACCTTCAGTTATGAGTAAGTTTGCGACTTCACCTCCTACTAGAAATCTTGATTTGTCGCATGTGCTTGATGATGCTTGTGATACTACTGCTAGAGATGCTATGCTTGATACTATGCCTGATGATGCTATGCCTGATAGTATGCTTGGTACTATGCCTGATACTACTATAGATACTATGCTTGATACTGCTAGAGATGCTACTATGCCTGATGATGCTATGCTTCATACTGCTAGAGATACTCCTTTGCCTGATGTTCCACTAGCAGCGTTCCTTGATGCTCATATTGCTAGAGTTACTGCCAATGCTCGTAAAGCTTCTGATACTGCCTCCTAGATATGAATTTACTTATATACCTAAGGGTTACGTTATGGAGGGAGAGATAGCTGAGGATTTTCTTGCGTGTAAGGATGCCTATGACGCTGAGAAATTAGTTCTCAAGTGGAAGGAAAAATCTCGGGAAGTTAGGATGAAAACTGATCCGAAGTTTGCCACTTCGCCTATCTTTGTCACCGATAAGGATTATGAATTCTCTGTCGACCCTGAGATAATCTCTCTAGTCGAATCTGATCCTTTTCACGGTTATGAGTCTGAGACGGTCATAGCCCATCTTGCCAAACTGTCCGAAATAGCCAACCTTTTCACTAATGAGGAAAAGATCCGCCACTACTATATCCTTAAGTTGTTTCCTCTAAAGGATGATGCTAAAGCCTCGTTCACCTCTCTTACTCCTGGATGTGTGCGTAGTCCCCAGGAGATGGTCTATTACTTTTGTGAGAAATATTTCCCTGCCCATAAGAAGCTAGCTACCTTGAAGGAAATATACACCTTTTCTCAACTCCAAGAAGAGAGTCTTCCACAAGCTTGGGGGAGGGTCGTCCAGCTACAAAATGCTTTGCCTGATCACTCTCTTAAGAAGAACGAGATACTTGATATCCTCTATAACGGACTTACCGATGCCTCTAGAGACTACCAAAATAGTTGTGTCGGTTGTGCTTTTAGGGAACGAACTGTAGAACAAGCTGAAACTCTACTGAATAATCTCTTGATCAACGATAATGCTTGGACTATTCCCGAACAACCTCCTAAGCCAACTCCTAAGAAAAGAGGTATTCTATTCCTCAGTCCCAAAGATATGCAAGAAGCCAAGAAATCTATGCAAGAGAAAGGCATTAGATCTGAAGATGTAAAAAATCTACCACCTATCAAAGAGATCCACGGTCTCGATAACCCGATACAGGTAGTAGAAGTGAATTCTCTGCGTAGATTTGATGAGAGTGATATTCCTTTTGATAAACCTGCTAGCCTATGCTTTGATGAATTTGACAACTTTGTTGCCAAACAACAGAGTTTTAATGATTATGTAACAGACATTTGGACCAAAGTGCTCGTATGTTAGCCATCTAAGTGCTTGTGTAGACAGAAATGTCAATGCTTTGAAGCTTCTGAGTAAACATGCCTCTATGATTACTACTCACGTAGAACAAGTACTTAAAGCTCAGAATTACCTGCTCAATGAATTAAATGTCAACTATGTCAGAGTCATTACTAGAGGAGGAAAAATGACTCAGGAACCTTTGTATCCTGAAGGTCATCCTAAGAAAATTGATCAAGGATCTCAAGGAATCAATGCGGATACACCTAGTCATCCTAAGGAGAAGAAGAAGGATGATAGAAACCTGCACGCTTGAAGAACTTAATGATATTTCTGCGTCTGATGCAGAAACACAATCAGGTGATGAACATGAACCTGGTGACAATATGGACAGTGATGCTCATAATAATTCTCAACCTAGCAATGATGAGGATGTGGAGATTGAACCTTCGGTTAATCCTGATAATCCACAACCTAAGAGATACGACAAGAATGACTTTACTGCGAGGAAGCATGGTAAAGAAAGAGAGCCATGGGTTCAGAGACCTATGCCCTTTCCTCCTAAGCCATCCAAGAAAAAGGATGATGAGGATTTTGAGCACTTTGTTGAGAGGATAAGACCCGTCTTTCTACAGATGCGGTTAACTGATATGCTCAAGATGTCTCCGTATGCCAAGTACATGAAAGATATCGTGACTAATAAATGGAAGATACCAGATCTTCAGATCTCCACCATGCTTGCCAACTACACTTTCAAAGGTGGAACTCCTAAGAAACTTGGTGATCCCGGAGTGCCCACTATACCTTGCTCAATTAAAGGAAACTACGTAAGAACTGCCTTATGTGACCTTGGAGCTGGTGTTAGTGTTATGCCACTTTCTATTTATCGTAGACTTGAGTTGGATAAGTTAACACCCACTGAAATTTCTCTGCAAAGGGCCGACATATCAACTGCTTTCCCTATCGGCATTTGCAAGGATGTGCCTGTTGTGGTTGCTAATACCACTATCTTAACAGACTTTGTTATCTTGGATATTCCCGAGGACGATGCCATGGCTATCATCCTCGGAAGACCCTTTTTAAACACTTCAGGGGCTGTTATAGATTGCAACAAAGGCAATGTCACTTTCCACGTCAACGGTAATGAGCACACAGTGCACTTTCCGAGGAAACGATATCGAGTACATTGCATCAATGCTATCGAAAAGACTTCATCGATTCTCATTGGGAGTTTTGAATGCCCTATTCCTCGTGTCAAGATGAAGTATGATTTGCTTGTTGCGGAGATCCATATCCCCATTGAGGTGACTTAGTGGCTATTCGAAAATTCTCCGTTCTCTCATGCGATTCGAGAAGGTTTTGTCATAAGGACTTGATCAACCCCATTGACGAATTTCTTCCGATGACCATGAAACGGATGAATCAGAGAGTCACATACCTCTGTTTTGAGTCTTCATTTTCTTTTGCTTAGAAGAAAAATGATGGAATTAGTTTTGCTTTCCATGTTTTCAGTTTTAGCGTCCCGGAGAAAAATACCTCGAAAATAAAAGTTCTCCGATGGTCCTGAAAATTTAGTATGATTTTTTCTGGAATTTTTGAAAAATTCTGAGCCTGAGAGCTGGTCAGGGGGCCTGACCAGTGGGCCACAAGCCCCCCCCCCCACCACCACCTACCCCCTGGTGGCGGGGTGCAAGCTTGTGGGGCCCACAGGCACCCCCTCCACTCATTCCAGCTCCCAGCCTCTTCCTCCACCTCCAGAAAAAATTGTTTCGCAGCTCAAACCCGTGTTCTTGCTCATTTGGCTGTGATTTTCGATCTCCTTGCTCAAAGCACTATTCTTCGAACCGTCTTGGGGAAATTACTCCTTGGTAAGTGACTCCTCCGTTGGTCCAATTAGTTTTTGCTCTAGTGCTTTATCCTTCGCGGATTCTTGCTACCTTGGTGAGCCTGTTCTTGAGCTAGAAATGTTGATTTTAGTTGGTCCCAAGTAGTTTTAGCGTGTGATACGGTCTCTAGGCAGTAGTAGGAGTAGTTGCTACAAGGTATAGTTGGTCCTCATTCACTTTTCTCTTGAACTTCAAAAATTTCAGCAAAAGGAAATTATGTTCAGGAGGAAGTTTCATGGTGGTTCCTCAAGTAAGAAGGGTCCCCGTGTCTCCTTTCGGGAGCCTGAACCTTTTCAACTAAGGGACGCACCGGTGCAACCATGTGAATGGCCTTCCTATGAGTTCATGATCGAAGCAGGCTTCAAGGATGAGTTCGATGCACTTGTCCGCAATGCCGGGTTAGAAGAATTCCTCTCAGATAAATGTGAACAGTATGCTATACTCACTGCCTCTTTCATGCGCAGATTTAAATTTTTAGCTGGGCATGAATCATCCATACTGTTTGATCTGTACGATAAATCCTATACCGTGGGTCTGAAGGATTTCAATAAGATTTGCAACATACCCGATGGAGGTAGTTTTATTGATCCTCCTAAGTCTTCTGTCAGAGACTTTGTCTCCAATATAACTATTGCAGAAACCAGAGATATCACGCAAGCCACCATAGGAAGCATCCATTTCCCTGCCTTGCACTACCTTGCCCTCTTCATAGGTAGGTGCATTAACGGCAAGGGTGCACATTGTCACCTATGCGCTTCCGACCTTAGTATCCTTAATAGCGCAGTAACAGGTGACAGGAGCTTCAATATGGGAGCTATTATAGCAAGGAGGCTGAATAAAAATGCCAGTGAGGGGGATTTCTTTGGCGGAGTTTATGCTACATGCTTAGCAAATTTTCTTGGGGTATCCATCCGTCCACAAGACCCTCCTCTCCGTAAAGCCTACCTTGATCGTGTCACTCTAACACGCTACCAGTTCCTTGAGAGAGATCATGGATCCCTCCTATACCACTTGATATTTAACCGGCAGCATGTTTTCCATATTACCCTTCCTGCTCCTGCTTTCTTTGACATTCAGGTAAAATGAAGATACTACATAACCATAGGAGAGCCAGAGTAGTATGAGAAGGAGGCGAATGCTGCTCGACTTCGTGAGGCAGCTATTCAGGCAGTGGCTGCAGCACTCCCGTATAACACCCATTATGACTTTGGGTTTCGCCAGGATCATCCATGGGAGTAGACCAAGCTAGGCCAAAAGCCTAAGCTTGGGGGAGTACGTGTTCTCACCGACTTTACATTCATGCTTATGCTTTCATTTTGTTAGCCGATGTTTACACTTTGCCACTATATTATCCATGCTAGTTTCTTTTCATTTTCTTGTTTTCTTGTTTTGTGTCCTTTTGAGAAAACCCAAAAATATTTTTCTTTCTCCTTTTGCTTGTTGGGAGCTTTCCCGTGTAAATAGTTTTCTTTTTCTTTGTGTCAAGGTAGAAGATATTGCTTACAATGCTTAGTGGTTCTTACATGCTTACCTGTTTAGCTTTCAAAGAGCCATATTATTTTGTCTTCTCCTTTGTGTTTGCCTGCAGATTCAGCTTAGTCTAATGCGCTTATTATCATTTTCATCGTTCGATCGTGCAAATGAAAGGCAACAATGATGATATATGATGAAGTGACTGAGACTGAAAAGGTGGTATGAACTCTATCTATTTTGTTTTTGTAAATATGACTAGCTTGTCGACCCAGATTTAGCTTTGTTGTGAGAGAACCTTGTTTGCAATGACAATTTAGAGATCATAGTTTCTGATGCCATGCTTATTTAGCTGAGAGCTTATAATGGTTTGTCTTGATTGCCAACATAGATTTTGAGATGACTATGATGTAGTATGATAGGATGGTACTCTCCTTTGAATGTTTCAACTGGCTTGACTTGGCGCATATTCATGCATGTAGTTGAAACAAAATCAACATAGCCTCTATGATGTTCGTGTTCATGGTGATTTATATCATGTTCATGCTTGCATTCAATGCTAGTCAAACTCATGGCATCTTGATGACTGTTGTCGCTCTCTAGTTGGTCGCTTCCCAGTCTTTTGCTAGCCTTCACTTGAACTAAGCGAGAATACTGCTTGTGCATCCACTTCCATAAACCCAAAAGTATTTCCATGAGAGCCCACCATACCTACCTATTTATGGTATCTACCTGCCGTTCCAAGTAAATTTGCATGTGCCATTCTCTAACCTTCAAGAAATAAATCTGTTTTGCATGCCCGAACCGCTCATGTGGTGACTGAGGGATATTGGTATCTTCCATGCTAGGAGTGTTATCCTCGACATGTGTTTATTCACAGTCCTGCACGAGAAAGGGGCCAGTATTTGGGATGCCCAGTTCCACGCTTAAATCGAAAACATTACTTTAAAACAAGACTCCCCCCGGATTGATGTTAGTATGGACGGTACCCGAGGATTCGACTAGCTGTGGAGTGTGATTGATTGGTGGTGGGGGAGTTAAAACTTTACTTTTCTGTTTGGGAACCGCCTATAGCATGAGTAGCCTGGAAGATATTGAGAACTCTTGGTCATTGCGTTGACAATGGAAGCATGCCACCCAAAATTATTATCTCTGTTTTCAAAGCTTGAGCTCTGGCACCTCTGCAAATCAATGCTTCCCTCTGCGAAGGGCCTGTCTATTTATTTTCCTGTCGAGTCATCCTCCTCTTTTATAAGCACCAATTAGAGAGCACCTCCGTCATTTCTATGCTTTGCTTTTGATTGATATTGAGTACGACTATGACTGGATCTTCGATGCTATGAATTACAATGTTTAGTCAGCCCTTGATCTTTGAAAGTGCTCTGGATTTATGTTTTGCGGTCTCGGAAAGAGCTAGCGAGATACCACCTATTCATATGGCTTCATGATTGTTTTGATTGAAGTGTTGGTATTTGAAACTCATTATTATTTGCTCGTTAGCTGATTATGCAATTGATATTAGTATACCGTGAGACCTTTGTGTCATTTGCTTATGTGGTTAACTTGTGATCTTGCTGAAATTCTGGTTATGAGTAAGACATAGTTGCAATAACAAGATCAAACAGAGTTTGTCAAAGTTTTTCTTTCTCTCTCAGTTTGTCAACTGAGTTGCTTGAGGACAAGCAAGGTTTTAAGCTTGGGGGAGTTGATACGTCTGCAACGTATCTACTTTTCCAAACTCTTTTGCCCTTGTTTTGGACTATAATTTGCATGATTTGAATGGAACTAACCTCGACTCACGCTGTTTTCAGCAGAATTGCCTTGGTGTTATTTTTGTGCAGAAATCAAAGTTCTCCGAACGTCCTAAAAATTTACGAGGAGCATTTTTGGAAAATATCAAAAATACCTGCGCCAGAATCCACCTGAGGGGGTGGGCCAATGGGCCACAAGCCCCTGCTCCGCCACCACCCCCCTAGTGGCGGTGGGCAGGCTTGTGGGGACCACAAGCACCTGCCGCCTACAACTCCAGCTCTATAAGTTGCCTTTCGTCCCAGATAAAATAAAAAGAGAAGTTTTTGTCGCGTTTTCGATACGGAGGTGCCGCCACCACCTCTTCTTCATCTGGAGGGCAGATCTGGGTCCGTCTTGGGCTCTGGAGAGGGAAAATTGTCGCCATCGTCATCACCAACCTTCTTCCCTCTCCAATTCCATGAAGCTCTTCGTCGTTCGTGAGTAATCTATTTGTAGGCTCGCTGGACAGTGATGAGTAGGATGAGATCTATCATGTAATCGAGTTAGTTTTGATGGGGATTGATCCCTAGTATCCACTATGTTCTGAGATTTGATGTTGCTGCTACTTTGCCATGCTTAATGCTTGTCACTAGGGCCCGAGTGCCATGATTTCAGATCTGAAATTATTATGTTGTCACCAATATATGTGTGTTTTACATCCGATCTTGCAAGTTGTAGTTACCTACTTTGTGTTATGATCCGGCAACCCCGGAGTGACAATAACCGGAACCACTCCCGGTGATGACCATAGTTTGAGGAGTTCATTAGTTCACCAGGTGCTAATGTGCTGGTCCGGTTCTTTATTAAAAGGAGAACCTTAATATCCCGTAGTTTCCTTTTGGACCCCGCTGCCACGGGAGGGATGGACAATAGATGTCATGCAAGTTCTTTTCCCTAAGCACGTATGACGACACACGGAATGCATGCCTACATCACATTGACAAACGGGAGCTAGCCACTTATCTCTCCGTGTTATAGCTGTTGCATGATGAATATCATCCAAACAAATCACCGACCCAATGCCTATGAGTTTGTCCTACTGTTGCTATTGCCGTTACTTGTCTTGCTCTGCTGCTGCTACTGTTGCTACTGTTGTTACTTGTCTTGCTCTGCTGCTGCTACTACTGTTGCTACTGCTGTCACTTGTCTTGCTTTGCTTCTACTGTTGCTACTACTGTCGCTTGCTACTGTTGCTACTTGCTACTGCTATCACTACTGTTGTTCCTTGCCACTTCTATTGCTCGTTACACTGCCGATACCCGCTACTTCGCTGTTACTACTTCACTGTCACTATTGTGCTTGCATATACTAATCTTTCAGGTGTGGTTGAATCTGACAAATTCAGCTGCTAATACTTGAGAGTATACTCTCACCTCCTGACTGGCGTACCTACAAATTTGGGTCGAATACTCTACCCTCGAAAACTGTTGCGAACCCACGCGCTGGTGGGCCATCAACAACATTCTTCCAGTTTCATTGCCGGGGAGTGCTATCAGCATTCTTCTGGTGCCGTTGTAGGAGAAGGTTAGTTGTTATAAGCATTCGTCTAGCTAACACTAGAGATTGCAGGATCAACCCTTTTCTGGAGCTATTGCCAGGGAAGCACAACTGACGGGTGGTACCGGGTACCAAGTCGATGACAAACTCGAGAGCTCGAGCAGGGGAAATCCCTAGAAGTTCTTCTGGAAAACATCTGGAAATCCACGGACAATTGGAATGTCCTCGATCCCTTCAAGAGGCGACGCATTTAATGCATTCAAGGCATACAGCCGGGCCTCAGCATCTCGGACGAGATGAGCTTGATAGCTTATTAATTCATTTGAAGGGTGTAGGAGTTGGACAATTTTGGTGGCACAAACAATTGAAGCCGTATGAGCCTTCAACCTGTCCATTCCTAGTAAAAGGTCAATGTGGGAAGACTTCAATAAAATGGGAGCGGCCAGGAATTCCAATCCTTCGATTTCTATAGGAACATTGGGGCAAACTACAGAGGTTCCACATTGGCCCCCCGGGGGTGTTTACCACTATCAGAAGGCTCATCTCTTCGCTTCTAATGTCATGCATGTATGCAAAGTTTTCTGACATAAAGGAATGTAATGCTACTGTATCAAACGATACAGAAGCAAGTACAGAGTTAACGAGAAGTGTGCCCATCACGGTAGCAGGCTGGTCTTGAGCTTGACCCATATCAATGTTGTTGGCCTAACCACGAACATAAGGAGGCTTCACATTGTTGTTGCAGTTCTGGTTGTTGCCAGTGCCAGTTGAGGGAAGTGCCATCTGGTTCGGATTCTGCATGCAGTCTCTAGCATGGTGACCTGGACGGCCACACTTGAAGCACAACCCGTCCTCAGGACCGGAAGGAGGAACTCGAGGCGGTGGAGGTGGAAGCCTCGGCTGCCTAGGTTGTGGCGGAGGCAGACGAGGTGAAGTATAGGACAACCTAGGAGTAGGAGCAGGTGCATGGTACATGTTGTGGGGAATCCAAATCTTCCGCTTGTGTGCAGATGGGCCCGAAGATGAACCCATGTCACGGTTGCGCTTGCTGCTATCCTTTTATTCTTGCAGACTAGTCTCAACCTGAATGGTCTTGTTCACTAGGGTGGCGAAATCAACATAGTCCTGAACAAGGAGCGCCAGCTTGATGTTAGGGTGGAGGCCATCACGGAATTTTTCGTGTCTACGAGCATGAGTTGCAATTTCTTCTTCAGCATAGCGGGATAAGTCCAAAAACTCCCATTGATAAGCATCCACAGGTTTGTTGCCCTGGTCAAGCTTGCGGAACTCATGCTTCTTTAGGTCCATGATTCCCTGAGGAATGTAGCGAGAACGGAAGGCAACCTTGAACTCTGTCCAAGTGATGATAGTTCTAGCGGGCTGAGAGCGCCTATGACTGTCCCACCATTGAGCTGCGGGACACTTCAGAAAGTAAGCTGCAAAGTTGACATAGCTCGCCAGGGGCACATTGGCAATCTCTAGCTCGTACGCAATGTCATGGAGCCAGTCATCAGCTTCGAGAGGATGAGTTGATCTGCGGTAAATCATAGGTTTGAGGCGGCAGAAGTCTTGCAGTGTCACTCCTTGCTACTAATTCATGTTCGGCCTTTGGAACTAGTCCATGAGCCCTTGCATAAACTGGCGGTTTGGTTCAAACTGTTGGATCATCCCCGCCATATATTTAGGAGGCGGGGGTGGTGCATCCTTAGCGGGGCCATGCGGGCGGCCAGCTGGTCTAACCATCCTCCTAAATATTTAACAGGGGTAGTTTAGCATAAAATAATTGCAAATGCATAGTAGTCATTCATGAAGCAATCAAGGATGACGAAAGGAATGCGATAGATACTTCATAGTTGTCAAGTTCGGCATACAGACCCATACATAAGTTCGATTATAGACCATCGATTACAAATTCGAAATTTGGCGATAACCTGGACGCATTAGGCGATAACCTGGACTCACTAGGCGGCACGCAGGCACGCGGTGGAAGGATACAACAACAAGACATAGCGATAATGCTAGATCAACATTGGAGAAAACGGCTAAATCCTGGTAGCTGACGGTGACAGCGGCGTAGGATCGATCGTTGTGCTCCCAAACGTGAGCAGCGTAGGCTGTGAGAACAGATCCAGTCTCATCCCCGGCAGGAACATACGAGATGTATCTGAAGGCAGCCTCCTCCAAACGAGGGTACGCTCCACGGGGGCGGGTGATAGCGATATAGGTCGCATCATGGACAACCATATCGATCGGCAACCCAACACCGTAGAAGGTGTGGAGCTCATGGGTGGAGATGTCCGTCTGATCGAAGATGAGAACCTCAGCCTGGAACTATTGCTGGTTTAACTCGCAGTAGTCCTCGTACACAGTGTACTCGGGGTACCAACGATATCCCAGCATGGTCAAGAGGTCGACCAGAATGGCCGGGAACCCAGTCACATCGACAGCCATAGTCAGGCGTACGATCTGCCTTGCGGGACACATCTGAAAAGGAAACATCAAGGATGTCAAATAACGGTGTGTGAAATATTCAACCAGAAGTACAACAGTAGATAATCCAGCTCTCCAGGTCGATGTGATTACGAGAACCTAATGTTAGAGTTAGCAAAATCTTTGACCCAAAAGAGAAGAGAGATTAAAACCCAGAGTATAGAAAAGGAGTAAAAGATACTAATACCACCCGATAGAGATGTGGGCCCGTAAGCCACACAACAATGTTAGTAAAGCTTTTCAAGTACTAGACTCAACTTCGGCCAAGGAGTTGGAAAGGGGGTACCTACATGCATTCGGCTCTGATACCAACTTGTGATACCTCGATTTGATCGTATGCTAATCATACATGCAAATGCGTACGACCAAGCTCAACGACTCACGGGAAGATATCACAACACAACTCTAGACAGAAATAAAAACATACAAGCTTCATATTAGAAGCCAGGGGCCTTGAGGGCTAGAATACAGAAGCTCGATAAACACACGATTCAGAGGAAGCAACAAATATCTGAGTAAACACATGAAACATGATAAGACCTTAGAGAAGGCTAGCACAAAAGATACACCGATCGAACAAGGCGAGGCCTCCTACTTGGGAACCTCCTAAACTACTCCTAGTCATGAGCGGCCTCCATGTAGTAGTAGGAACTGTCGGGGTAGCAGTCGTCGTTGTCGGGATATGCCATCTCCTGGGCTCCATTATCTGTTTGCAGCAATGGGTCAAGGGAAAAAGGGGGAGCAAAGCAACGGTGAGTAGTCATCCAAAGTACTCGCAAGACTGACATAAGAACTGTGCTAAGTATGCATCAGCATCAAAGGAAGGGTTATATGTGGACTGAGTGTAGTAATGCGAGAATAGAGAGAGGGGACTAGTCCTATGGAAGACTAGCATCTTGAGGGGTCTTGCAGCAGTAGACGAGAGTAGAGCAAGTAACACAATTAATAGTCATATTGTTGCACCAATATTAATTGAAGTCACGCCCAGAGATTCTTCCTCGACTCCCTGCGAGGAAGTAATCCCGGAGCAAACATTCCAGTTAAGTAACAGCTCAGGTTGTATAAGAGAGGGGCACAACTCCAAATTGTCCTGTAACCGTGGACACAACTATCCAAATAGTTAATTTTCATCCCAGCAGGGGTGCACCAAGTTTCCCGTCACACTCGACAAACTCTGTCCGGACACACTTTCCTGGGTCATGCCCGGCCTTCGAACATCAACACGTCACATCCCCACCTAGGCTCAACAGAGAGGCCAGCCCGCTGGTCTAAATCCTAATTGTGCAGGGTTCATGGGTCCATCACCCATTACGCTCATGCACGTTGTGTGGGTGGCCGATATCAGTCCTAGAACCTCTTATACAAGAACGATGCTTATCCAGGCCACTCGGGGGCGCGCCGCTCCATTGCTGACATTTGAAGAGCTTCGATTGATACTACTACGTCTGGTACCCAGAACTTCTCCCACGTAGACGGTTAGTGCGAAAAGGTCTCCGACCAACCCAGATCCAATACCCAAATCCTTAGCATTTAATTAATTCAACATATCATCCACACGGGAATCCACCCGCAACAAATCATTCATCAATGTTCCCAGTAACAAGGCCAAGTAACTGTCTGGCTATAACATCAAAGAGATCCGAGGTATTACCCTCGATGGATTCCGAATGATGTAACCGTCAAGGTGGTGAGGGAGGAATCACCCTCGATGGCCACGCTTGATGAGTTGTACGACAGAGTCGTTATCGGAGGTGGTGAAGGAGGAATCACCCTCCGAGAACCACCACCGGTCAACTACACTACAACGCTAACATCGGAGTATGTAACGATGTGTCACCCTTGGTACTCGATAGTAGCTCTGCAACATCGTATAACTAATGGGTGTGTGAGTGCTGTGTCGGTCTTGGCTCGTCGATCAGTTGATCGAGACTTGACGATAAAGTGGGGGCAATTGAACTAAGGGGCACAGGGATCACTCCTCCACCTATACTAGACAACTTTAAGGTGCAGTAGAATAAAGTAACAGTTTATAAAAAACAACCTATGCATCAGACATAGGAGCTATCTAAAATAGTAGCAAAATTCTAATGCAAGCATGAGGGAGAAGTAATAGGTGATATAGGAATTATCAAGGGGGGCTTGCTTGCCTTGTTGCTCTGTGGCAAAGGGTTGGTCGTCAGGTGGGTAGTCGTACCCGGCAGCAACGTCAGTCTCGGGGTCTGCCGTTAAGAAGAGGGGGGACGAAACAATAAATATAAACACATATGCAACACTAAGCATGACATGGCAATATGGACGGCTAGGCATGCACTAACGCGGCACAAAACGTTATAGACGGATCGGGAAAATATCTTATGATATTTGTCGGGTCTCTCATTACTACCGAACAGGCGAAATAGATGGAAAAGTTCTATGTTCGCTATGTTAGAGACGCACGACACACGAACGGATAGCGTATCCGGGATCGTCTCATTTTCCTGATCAACTTTCATGTACAAATTATTTTTATGCGGATTACGAATTAGTTAATATTAATTTTTAAAGTTCTATTAATTATTTAGAAATTAAACCGATTTAATTTCATTCATTAATTACATATGACATTAGCATGATGTCATGCTGACATGAGCAGTCAAGAGTCCTATTGACTCGTTAACTCTCACCAGCGGGTCCCACATGTCATTGACACATGATTAATTAGGTTTAAAATTAATTAAAACAAATTAATTATGGGTGTGGGACCCACCTGCCATACTTTTTTAATTAACCACATAGCAGAGTAATTAGCTAATCTAATTAATCCTTAATTATCTATTTAATTAATTAACAAAATTAAGCTAACATGTTTAATTAGTTGTTTCATGGGGCTGGTCCCACATGTTATAAGTCCTAACTAATTAAGTATTCCAATTGAGTAAGCAATTTAATCAAGAGCTAATTAAGCCCTTCACTAATAATCTAATTAATATTTTAATTATTAATATTATAATAATATTATCTATTTATTTTCTATTTCTATTTTTAATTCATTTTCTTTCTAATAAGCCTGGGCGTGGGCCCCTGATGTCTACTACACAACCTTCTACTTGTAGACGTTGTTGGGCCTCCAAGTGCACAGGGTTGTAGGACACTAGAAATTTCCCTCAAGTGGGTGACCTAAGGTTTATCAATCCGCGGGAGGCGTAGGATGAAGATGGTCTCTCTCAAGCAACCCTAGAACCAAATAACAAAGAGTCTCTTGTGTCCTCAACACACCTAATACAATGGTAAGTTGTATAGGTGCACTAGTTCGGCGAAGAGATGGTGATACAAGTGCAATATCGATGGTAGATATAGGTTTTTGTAATCTGAAATTACAAAAACAGCAATGTAACAAATGGTAAAAGTGAACACGAACGGTATTGCAATGCGTGGAAACAAGGCCTAGGGTTCATACTTTCAGTAGTGAAGTTCTCTCAACAATGATAACATAATTGGATCATATAACTAGCCCTCAACATGCGACAAAGAGTCACTCCAATGTCACTAATAGCGGGGAACAAACGAAGAGATTATTGTCTGGTACGAAACCACCACAAAGTTATTCTTTCTGATCAATCTATTCAAGAGTCCGTAGTAAAATAACACGAAGCTATTCTTTCCGTTCGATTCATCATAGAGTTCGTACTAGAATAACACCTTAAGATACATATCAACCAAGACCCTAATGTCACCTAGATACTCCATTGTCACCTTAAGTGTCCGTGGGCATGATTATACGATATGCATCACATAATCTCAGAATCATCTATTCAACCAACACATAGAACTTCAAAGAGTGCCCCAAAGTTTCTACTGGAGATTCAAAACGTGTGCCAACCCCTATGCATAAGTTCCCAATGTCACAAACCCGCAAGTTGATCACCAAAACATACATCAGGTACTCATATGAATCAAACGTGTGCCAACCCATATACATAGGTTCCCAATGTCACAAACCCGCAAGTTGATCACATCAGATAGACATACATCAAGTGTTCTCAAAGACTCAATCCGATAAGATAACTCCAAAGGGGAAACTCAATCCATTACAAGAGGGAGAGGGGAAGGACATCATAAGATCCAACTATAGTAGCAAAGCCCATGGTACATCGAGATCAGTAAATCTCAAGAACACGACACAGAGAGATCAAACACATAGCTACTAGTACATACGCTCAGCCCCGAGGGAGAACTACTCCCTCCTCATCATGGAGATCGCCGGGATGATGAAGATGGCCACCGGAGATGGATTCTCCCTCCGGCAGGGTGTTGGAACGGGCTCCAGATTGGTTTTTGGTGGCTACAGAGGCTTGCGGCGGCGGAACTCCCGATCTAGGTTTCTTTTTGGGGAATTTATAGGAATTTATGGCAGTGGAATTACGTCGGTTGGGCCCACGAGGAGGTCACAAGCCTGTTAGGCGCCACCTAGGGGGGTGGTGGCGGCCTCAGGGCTTGTGACTCCCTCATGGCTCTTCTGGCCTTCTTCCAAAGCTTCGGGGGTCTCTTTTGGTCCAAAAACAATCATCGTAAAGTTTCATTCCATTTGGACTCCGTCTGAAAAAGGGTCCAAAACACGGAAAAAACAGAAATTGTCACTTGGCACTGAGTTAATAAGTTAGTCCCAAAAAAATATATAAAATAGCATATTCATGCATATAAAACATCCAAAGTTGAAAAGATAATAGCATGGAACCATCAAAAATTATAGATACGTTGGATACGTATCAGCCCCTACTGTCATTCATTGTAAGGGCTGATTTTACCCGAAACTAACTATGTGGGGGGCTAACCCCCACTGTTAAAACACACGGAGGGAGGGGCGACCGGGACCGAGACCAACCGAGGCCGATGCCCAAGGCAACACGGTGGGTAACAGGGGGGGTGAGGCCCGGCGTTGGGGAGGCAAGCCGGGGCGAAGCGCGGCACACGAGGGAAGGCCAGGGGGCGTGTGAGTGTGGTTGAGCTGGGACGAGGCGGGGAGAAGCCCGGTGGGGAGCGGCCGACGGGCGGTTGCCGGAGGGGTGTGGGCGGCGACCAAAGGTGAGGGAGGAGAGGGAGGAGAGAGCCTCACTGCTCATGTAGTGGGAGGCACATGCTCGGTGTGGAGGTGGCCGGCAGTGGAGGCAACTGGAGGGGGCGGTGGAGCTGGGGCCGATGGGGACGACAGGATCCGGTGAGGGGGTGGTCCGGCGAGGCTGGCGTCGTTGAGGGAGAAGCGAGGGAACGACAGGGAAGCGGTCAGTTGGGGCTGGCGTGGGGGAAGGTGGTCGTCGGCGGGGTACCGGCGGGGCCGCGGCCCACCCCCAATCCGATCTCGATCGGGACGGGAGGGGGAGGGAGCGTGGGGTGGGTTGCCGTTGGTGGCTGCGGGGGAGAGACTGAGTGAGGGCCTAGGGATTTAGGTTTAGGGGGTTATACCCCCAGGGTTTAGTGGGCCGGTGGGGGTGGTTGGGCTAGCTGGGGCCTAGTGGGGGGGGGGTGGGGTGTTTTTATTTTTCTTTTAAATATATTATTTTGTTTTTTTTAAGTTCCAGTTTTAGCTTTATTTTAATTTAGCGGATTTAAATACTTCCAAAAATGTTTATTCCCACAACGCAATTACTTAGGCATTATTTATCGCATCCCGTACATTTTAGTTTGTACGTTTGAAAACTTTTGCAATTTGACTTGGTTTTGAATTTTGAATTCGCACGGAATTGAATCTTTGCAAGATTAACAACTCCGGGTCTATTCACTTATATATTTACAAATGTTACTACTACCTTGCTGCCATTATTTGTGTTTTATTTTATTTTGCAATTTACAATTATCAAAAATTATATACACATCTCATTTGCTTGCAAATAACGAGATCAAGGGGATTGACAACCCTCCTGCCCGCGTTGTGTGCAAGTTGTTTGTTTCTCTGTATGCAGTCACTGAAGACGTTTGAGGATTGGTATTACTATTGATTCGATAAACCTGGGTTTCATAGCTGAAGGAAATACTTACCCGCATTGTGATGCGATAACCCGTTCCTCTTCATGGAAAACCCAACACAGATCACAGTCATCAAGAAGGATTTCTGGCACCGTTGTTGGGGAATCCCATCACCAACTATCAAGTAGATTCTCACAAATTTTTATTCACTTGTTCTTATTTTTCTTTGCTGCTATATTTAGTTTGTCACATAAAAACTAAAAATACAAAAATATTTACGTTTGCTTGTTACTAGTACTCTTGTTTGAAGTCATGGCTAGTTATTCTTTTGTTCGTGTTACTCCTAATATTGATGTTATAAATTTTAAAGAAAGGGGAGGAGAAAGTTTGAAAGATGCATGGTATAGGATTTGCAATGATCAAAATAAATCCACTAATAAGTTATCCACCACTACTTTTCTCCATAATTTTTATGTTGGTGTGAAAACTTGGTTTTGGTTTGTTCTCGACACCATCACTGGAGTGAACTTTTTAATGTGTCACACTTTAGATGCCTATAATGCCATTGAAAGCCTTGTTGGAACACCACCTATTATTGTTAATGAAACCAATTTAACTTTGGAACATGTTATGCAAACGCTTGATGCTATAGAAAATAAAATGATCACGCATGAACCAATTGAGGAGTTAGAAAAGAAACTTCATAATCAGATTACTCAACTTGGGTCTCGCGTAAGAATTAATTCGGAAACTCTAAAGCAAAAGGACACTATTATTGATGAGAGGATTGTCACATCCCTGAAACCCTAATCAAGTATAGCATTGTGCTCATATATTCTTTGCATTGCATCCAAGAAAATTTCAACAAGATCAAAGAAAGTGGTGAAGCAAAACTCAAAAACCCTAGCCACTTCTCAAATTCAAAGAAATTCTAAACTTGTTCAAATCAATGAACCCAAAATGGCCTCAAGAAAATTTCAACTTTTCTGATAATTCATGGAAGCAAATAAGCAGTGAAGAAAACTATTTTCATAACACATTTGGCATTTTATTTAAATGCAAAAAAGCTACTGGATTCATGTTTAAATTTGAATTCAAAAACTTTAAGTTTTCAAAAATGTTGAAAACTTCAGGAATGGTTGGATATATTCCAACAAATATTCTGGTGTGTTCAAAATATTTTTTGTAAACTATTTTGGAGCTGAAATAAATTGCAAATCAAAATAGTTAGCAAAACACAAACAAAACAGAAAAAAGGGAAAATGAGCTTACAAGTCGCTCACCTCAGCCCAGGCCCAGCTCCCATGTCGTCTTCCTCCTCGCCAGTAGGAGCAGGAGGTGGCCGCCGTGACGCCCGGCGCCTCCACGCAACTCCCTGCCTGCCTGGACGCCGCTTCACGCTGGCACGCGCGAGGATAACCTCCCCGAGCACTGGCCTCTGCCGCCATTGACAGGAGCTCAAGCTCGAGCTGCACGTGCCCCTAGCCACAGGATCTCCCTCCCGAGTGCTCCATTCGCTCCGCCTCGATGAGCTAGTCATCCCTGCAGAAGCTGAAGGTCCCCCGAGCCCTGCAACGCCCACGGTACCGTCGTCTTCAAGCTTCGGTCGCCGGCGAGCTTCGATAGATTCGTCGCCCACAGCGCCTCCCCGAGCCGTCTAAGCCCTCCACTGCACTCCCCGTGAGCCTAGCAAGATTTTCCCCAAGTTTCCCCCTTCGATCCCTTCCTCTAGACTTGATTTCACCGGAGCCCAATGAGATCCGCCGCGGGAGCTCGTCGCCGGTAGCCTTCCGGTGAACAGCTCGTCCTTCTGAGGCCACCAGCAGCTTCAGGCCGTCGCGTACATGCCGTAGGAGCTCAGTCTCGTGCGTAGCTCCCTCTGTTTCGATGACCCCGATGACACCTGAGCTTTGGCCACCGCCAAGCTCGTCGCCGGTGTCATCTCCGGCCAGATCAGCCCTGGCTAAGTGCAAAAATGAACCTGCGGGAGACGTGTCGTTCCTCTGGTGCACTCCGCGCAGAGTTTGGCCCCTGTGCGCCGTTTCCGAGCCCCTCCGCCGTAGTGGTGGTCGCCGGAGGCTCATCACCGGCGAGGAGGACCTCGCCGCCGGTGGATCTCAGCTGGCCTGAGCCACTGACGCGTGGGGCCAGCCTGTGGATGTTTTGGGTTAATAAAAATAGAATCAATTAAACTAATAAGTCACTGACATGTGGGTCTAGTGCTGTTAATTAGCTAATTAAGTTTAAAACTAATCTAAAACTGACCAAAGTCACTCACCAGTGGGTCCCACTGGTCAGGTTTGACTTTCAACGGCCAGTTGGACCTGCTGATGCCATGCTGACACAATAAGTGGTTTTTCTGTAAAAAAAGATTTCCAAAAAATGCCCAAAACTTCTAAAAATTATAGAAATTAATCTGTAACTCCAATGAAAATAATTTATATATGAAAAGTATCAGAAAAAATCAAGGAATCTGAATATGTCATTTTCAAACATGTTTGAAAATGTTAATGAACCAAACATGTAGAATAATGAATAGGTTAAATTTAATAAATGCTTTGGAGTTGGAATTTGAAAATCATTGGAATTCCACTTCAAATGCTATGATCAAACATTGTTCAATCACAACCAGCAACTTAACATATCATTCCATGCATGTTTAAAACAAGTTGATTTGAGCATCAGGTCGAATCAATTAAAATGGTATTCGAGAATACCTCGTTTGAAGTGATATTTGAATCTGATTCAAATCAAGTTCAAACCTAATAAATGATAGCTACATTAGCATACCACCTTGCGTCCTCATGCCATGCTCATGCATCATTTTGTTGCATATGATTGTTATTGATTGTTGTCATTTCTTTCGGTAGGCTCCGCTCCTCCGGATTCCACTGAATATCCGACTGACGGATATTGTCCCTCCTTTGAGCAACAAGGCAAGCAACCATTTTGATCATCCCGATAAATCCCATGTTCTCGCTCCTGCACTTATTATTGCATTAGGATCAAATGCTCAAATGCTTTTGCCACGTTAGTTGAACCCACTCCCTTTGCATGACCTGTCTTTGTCTCAGTAAATAGCTGAACCTTGCAACCTAGCATACCTGGTAGATGCTTGAGCCATGATGTGCCTTTTCCTGCTATGCATGCTATGCTTAGAGTTGTGTATGGTCTGTCATCTGGGAGATGAACATAATTGTGAGAATGTGTTCAGTAAGTAAGGGTTGTGTGCTGAACCTGATTTGGTAAAGGTATCGGTGAAAGGCCATGTAGGAGTACATGGCGGGTTGTTTCATTGGAACCTTCCTTAGGAACTGAGTTCCGTGTATGTAATCCAAGACTAGATACTACCACATGTTGGGATACTTAATTGACCCTCTTGACTTGTTAATCGCTTAGTACTCGGTCCAGGAGTTGCAAGTAGTTTCTAGTGTTTATAGTCATGTTGGAGGTCGTGCATAGCGCTGACCTGAGAGGTGGGCTGTGATGCGGTAGGCAGTGGCACGGTGTACCAAGTGGCACCCGGATGGTGGGCTTGGGAACCCTGCGCACATCGTTTGGGGCCATGGCGGAAACCTCGGCCGGACATCCGTGCGGGTTACCCTCAGATAGGCGATAGACCTGGACTAAGTATTAGTGTGGTTAACGGTCGTGGCTGACTCCCTCGTTGGGCTGCCGCTTGAAGGTTACCGAGGTGCATGACGTGCACATGGCGATAAGTGGCGAGAGCGTGTGTGAAGAAGTACACCCCTGCAGGGTTATGATATATTCGAATAGCCGCGTCCGCGGATATGGACTACTTGGAGACATATGTTGTTCATAGATAATTTTAATGGCTATTCATAAAATTGTCAAGATAAGCATGAGTGCCGTGGACGGCATTTCCGTACGGAGACGGAATGATTCGACGATGGAGTATTGTTGTGGTGTTAGTGGACTCGTGTGCGAGAAATCAAGTTGTCAAAAATTGTTTAAAAAATGCAAGTTGTCTAGCCACGAGTCAAATGCTCGCTTTCCGCATAAACCCCACAATTCCTTATTGATATATTGCATGAGTAGATAGTTATCCTAAAGTCTTGCTGAATACCTCCATACTCATGTTTGCTTAATATTTGTTGCAGATGTTGTTAATGACCCTAATGGAGGGTTCTTCGTAGACATCGACGACGATGAGTAGCTGGTATCCCAGCTACGATATAGCCCTAGGGTGGGTCTGTAGTATAGTCAGGCCATGTGCCTTCTAGTTTCATCTATCTGTACTCAGACAGTTTATCTACTTCCGCTGGCTTGTAACTTGAATGACTGTTATGATGGGTCGTGAAACCCCTACTTTGTAATATTATGTGTGAGGCTCTTCTGAGCCTTTTAAATAAAGCTTGTACGTTTATGGTTATGTTGTGATGCCATCGATGTATCTATACATATCAGTATGCTATGCGTACGTGTCTCATACTTGATATGTATGGGGTTCGATTACCTAGTCGTAGGCTTTAGCAGCATTCCTTACAGGGAAATGCCCCTTTGTGATCCAACGAGCCATGGTAGTTCGCTACTCCTCCGGACACATTGGTTGACCGGCATGTGTCCTTCTTAGCTGATGTGTCTGTCACCTTTGGGGAAATGTCACGTGATGTAATGGAGTCCCTGTAGCTTGCTACGACTCGTCTACATTCGCTGGTGACCGACACCTGCTTTGCTAGGTCATGTATGCCTGTCTGTGTGCGGAACTGCCGCTTTGGTTTATGACTAGACATGTCGATCCGGGTTCTCTGTCACTGGATTGCTAGCGACACAATTGCATACGCGAGTCAAAAGACGCAAACGGTCCCGGCTAAGGCAAGGCTGCAGCCATGGAGATAACCGTGTGTGAGACCGCAAAGAGATGCGATGTGTTATATGCTGGATTCCTATGACTTAGGATCGGGGTCCCGACAGCGTTGGTATAAGAGCCTGACTGACTGTAGGACTACTAAGCCAAACTGGTCGAAGTTGAGTCTAGAATTGCTTTAGTTATATATAACGGAATTTTTTGTGGAAGGGAACGTAAGACTCTTTTTCTCTTCTCAAGTTATTCTATTCTGGTCATCCTCGTCTTTTCCGCGGGAATTATGGACTAGGTTACTCATCTTCTTCTAGGGTCGTGTTTCTGGTCGGTAGATTATAGGACTACGGGTCGAGAGATATTTGGGTTTCTTTTATCCCTAGGAAAAGGAAGTAAGTTTGATGATCAGAGAACTAAACTTGATAGTTGAGTGGTTACGCTATTCTATTTTTGGGTTGTCTCAAAATTGTTTTTGAGCATTTACAGCCGTTATGCTGCCCAATTTTGCATTGAGAGCTCTAATGCTTTTGCATTACTCTCTATTTTCATATGCCTAGCCGTCCTTCTCGTCAGGTGGTTCGTCTGACTAGGTGCATTGATGTGCCGGGTCATACGGCCATGCTGGTCAGGGTGATGTCGGTGTGCGGTTACGGCTGGTACCCAGAGTACACAGTGGAGGAATAGTACCAAGACTTCAACCAGAGCCAGTATATCTGCACTGTTAGGGTATTTCCAGACTACCCTGGAGCTGAGGAGCCAATCCATTGGTCCTATGGATTGGGAGTCACTGTTGACATGGCAGTACAAGATGCTGCCTATTCAATGTTGACCATTATGAGGGCGAGACATGCACTGCTGCAGAACTCAGAGTTCTGCTATGTTCCTGCCTCTCAGCCTGGTGAAGAGGGATTCCTCAGTGGGGTCTATTTTGATTCCTCTACGAAGGATCCGCTATTGCAGTCCAGTGCTGAGATGCTAGAGAACAGAGACAGGGATGCTCGTGCTCTCCGCATGGAGCTTTATGCTACACGTGCCCGTCTATGGACAGCTTTGACACAGCTGGCACCGGTAGTCCAGACAGGGTACGGAGATATGGAGATGTTGAACCCTGTTAGAACCCATCTTCCGGCCCATGTTGACTTGCCCGCTATAGGAGGGTTCACCCCTCTTCGGGGACCCCTACTACCACTAGTCAGGGGACCAGGGCCACATCCGTGTCCTTATGGATCCCAGGGATCTCAGGCCAGAGTATTTCCTGATCCGCAAGTTGAGCTTCCAGGCCATGGAGGCAATCTTTATGAGATGTTCTATGCGGATGCCTGAACCATGAGTGGAAGGATTGTATGGTAGTAGCTGTACGTTCACAGTCCTGTGTGACTTGTGAAGTATGCTTGTGATGTGAAATGAATTCCGGAGGCATAGATAAATAATGTATAGGAAGCTTGAAAGCCTCTGATGAGTAGTTTCATAATTTCAGTAGTTTGCTCTTCAGTTAAGGTTGTACTGAACTATGTAAGGGTGTGTATGAACCATGGTGTATATATAGCAGTTGCTTGTTACCATGCTGTTCGGATATTCATTTCCGCATTCCATGTGTTTAGTGCATTCTTAATCCATAGCTAGCATTGATGATGATATTGGTCTAAGCTGTGAGTTTGTTTGTCAGGATGGTGTTCACCAGGTTGAACCGTGCCCCTGCTCATGAGCAAGGCGAGGGTAGTCAAGCCTCGCAGGAAGACCTGCCTCACCCGCCCTCTCTGGCGGAAGTTATGCTTGAGGCAGAGAGAAACAATAGGGAGACCAACCAACAGTTAGAGCGTATTTAGCATAATACGGCTCGTCAGCCTAGGAATGTTGCAGTGTCCCTCAATGACTTTGTGAATCTGAATCCTCCAAAGTTCCATCACTCTGTCGATCCCCTAGATGCTGATGATTGGATGTGCAGTATTTCACGTAAGATTCGCTCTGCGAATGTTTCTGAAGCCGACAAGGTGACCTTTGCAGCGTATTTTCTGGAAGGACCCGCCAATCTGTAGTGGGAGAACTTTGAAGCTATGCGTCCTGCTGAACCAGCAGCCACGTGGGCAGACTTTAGTGCAGCCTTCCGTGTGCACCATATTCCAGAGGGCCTGATGGACAGAAAGAGAGAGGAGTTCTATGCATTCACCCAGGGCAAGTTGACCGTGGATGCCTATAGCCGCGAGTTCGGTAATCTCGCCCGCTATGCAACAGAGGAGGTGTCTACTAATGCCAAGAAGCAAGCAAGATTCCGTAAGGGTCTGAGCCCTGAGCTTCGTCGTGATTTGCGCCTCCACGAGTCACTACTGAAATTCAGAAATTTGCCGTCTGCCAAGGCGGACGGCAAAGCCTTTGCCGTCTGCCCCCTCATGGCAAAGTAGACGGCAAAAAAAAATCCGGTGAAGAGGCTCTTTGCCGTCTGCTTTCACAAAGCGCACGGCAAAGAATCTTTGCCATGAGGGGGCAGACGGCAAAATAAATGGGATGGCATATATTGCAACGTCCCCGTTAAGTGTTAACGGCAGGCCTCCTCTCTTTGCCGTCTGCCTTACCCCTTTGCCATGTGGGGGCAGACGGCAAAGAGGGGAGAGAGAGGGGGCAGATTCCCTCTTTGTCGTCTGCCTTCCCCCCTTTGCCATGTGTTGGCAGACGGCAAAGAGGGGAGAGAGAGGGGGCAGATTCCCCCTTTGCCATGTGTTGGCAGAAAACAAAGAGGGGAGAGAGAGGGGGCAGATTCCCCCTTTGCCATGTGTCTTCCCCCCTTTGCCATGTGTTGGCAGACGGCAAAGAGGGGAGAGAGAGGGGGCAGATTCCCCCTTTGCCATGTGCCTTCCCCCCTTTGCCATGTGTTGGCAGACGGCAAAGAGGGGAACCAGCCCCTTTTTTATTTATTTTTTGTTATATACAGCATTTTTAACAATAATCAGGATATATATATATATTTGACATAAATAAATTTCTTTCCATACTCATAACCATATTAAAATAACTCTCATCCATAGTGCATACATATTATGCAAGTTACATCCGTACCAAACCATATATTACAACAGTTTCATCCACGTGCATACAAAGTTTCATATATTCATATACTTCAATAGTTTCAATACAACCCATGGTAGAAATCATCTTCAAGCATTCCATCAACCAAGCTTCCCGTGAAGTGAAGGTAATCTGCAAAATGACAAATAAGAAAGTTAGAAAAATAATACTAGATGAAGTAGTGTGTATATAGGTTATTTCGGAGAGAAATTAGCTAAGTAAGATAATTATGTGATTTAGGTGGAACCCTAGCTAACTATAGGAGAAGAGAAAGAGAAGAATAAGTAAAAGAAGGAGGAGGAGGAGGAGGACGAGGAGGAGAAGGAGAAGGAAGAGGAGAAGAAGAAGAAAAATGAGGAGGAGGAGGAGGAGGAGGAGGAGGAGAAGGAGAAGGAAGAGGAGAAGAAGAAGAAGGAGAAGAAGGAGAAGAAGAAGGAGAAGAAGGAGAAGAAGAAGGAGAAGGAGCGGGAGGTGGTCGGGGTAGGGGGTCGGGGGTCGAGGGTGAGTGTTGTCGGGGGTCGGGGGTAGGGGGTCGGGGGTCGAGGGTGAGTGTTGATTTGGGTATCCCTAAAACAATTGAGATCCAAACGTGGTACAATATGATTTATACAATAGTATGAAGTAATATTATCTGTACATGAGTATTTATATACACGTAAAAACAAGCATTTTCTGCAAGATCATATTGTAGAGGAAATAAATCTGAAAGCTCATTTGCAAGGAAGTTCGTGATCATATTACGAGTGCACAAGGCGGCAAGTTCATCTATACTAGTCGTGAACCCGTGCGTTTGCACGGGCTAGTTGTAAAATATTAACTTAGAAATTCCATACCATAGAAAATAGAAATTTGTTTTGTAAAACAACATTAACCCGACATAACATTCAAACCTAAAGGATTTGAGATATCATGACTAATTCATATAGTAATATGTTTTTGTGAATAAGTTACAGATATGTCTGACCATGTGAGTGTCCAAAACAACACTTATTTAGGTAGTATTATATTTAAAAAACTATTATTTATAATAATATGTTTATTTCCTTCATAGTAATTTTGGTCTACTCAATTTAGTAACTCATTCTAGAAAAAACTGAACAAACATATATACTATCATGCTTGATACTTAAATTGATCTGTAGCATATACTTTGATACTTTTGATACTTTGACGCATGCTTGATACTTAAATTGATCTGTAGCATATATACTAACATTGGAATGTTGATACATTGACACATGCTGGTATAACTATAGCCAACACATGTCTTATTTAATCCATTGAAATATAAGAAAAAGAGAAAAAATAGTTTCTTTTGATGCAATATATGTGGCCCCAATACAACATCCTTCCTTGAAGAACTCATTGACTTTTCTCCCTTCTTGACCAAGCAAAAATGAATGTCCTGATATAATTCTTATAGTACACTTTTACATGAATCTGTTTCCATATTAGGGGCACTTTTACCCATCTTAACATCACATTGAGTTGGTGTAAATATAGAGAGTCGATGCCAGGGTCTATATAATTGATATGGATACAACCAACAGGAAGTTAACACGCGCATATCAAAACGGCCAAACATAGAGCCATGACACAAACTAAGCGCCATAGGGGATGGAGGGCTAATGACATGCTCCCCATGCAGACACGCACCATTATTCGCAGCAGTCTCAGAATTTATTTTGTTGAACACTAAATCATTAGGAAAATCAATTAAACCAAAGTTGTCACATGTCACTGTAAATCTGGAGTTAAGGATTTTTTTTCTGTTAAATCGATCTATGACTTACTTTTAACCATGGGATGAAACGTGATGTTCTCATGACCTCTTTCAGCTGCATAACTCCTCGCTTATGTCCTCTATTTGCTATCGAGTAAAAAGACCAAGAAAAGGCATGTTCGATTTACAGGCAACAGCTCTCATGGTTACTGATCTAATTGTTATGTGTTACACTGGTACACACAGGAATCAAAGCAACTCCTCGCTTATGTACCTCTATTTGCCTTATGTATATAATGTTGCAGTTGACATGTCCTATGTGTTGCTTTGATTCAGGAAAAGCAAGAACTAGGAGCACATAGGGACTACCATAAAAATATGCATCACTGGCTGCCTCCATCCATTCTGCATCATTGAATGGTGAAATTGTAACACAGGGCACTCACCCATGCAGCGATTAAAATTTGTTTTCTAGACCATTCTGTCCAGAATTTTAGTTTGAGGTAAAAAGTTGTCCTTACAAGTTTAATTTATCACGCGTGTACAAAAACCACATCTTGGTGTGCCATCATACTATAGTCTATACGTGTTTGATACAACATGATTCCTTTTTGCATGATTGGTTTACCACTTCTTAATTTCTAGATTAGTTGTGTCATTAGTTGATTTCATTCCATTAGGACATCCATTTGAAGTATATGATTCCGATTAAAAATATTATTTCCCACAAACAAAATTCTGTAGCAATTTTGGGAACTTGGTATGGCCTTTGTTTAACACAACGCATTAAGTAAAACTGACATTTATATGTTAATCATATTTCCACAGCAGACAAAAATATATTTGTATTTGCATAATTTCTATAACAACATTGTGCCATTCTACATATTCGAAGGTGTCACCTCCTTTATTTTGTATCATTTATTCAAAGAGAATAGATATTAGCATGAGAATATTTTCTTTGTGTAGGTATGATGTGTCATGTGTCCAAGAATTACTACCAAATTGATGGTAAATAGCAGTACGAACTCATTTTTTTTCATTTTCTCCTATACAGATGAATCTCACCGTTTTTGCTGGCAGGGGAGAGGAGTTCCTCCGGGGAGGTGGCTGCTCCGGCTAGGTGGCGAAGTCGCCGGCGGGATGGGGCGGCGGAGGAGGGTGCGGGCGACGAGGCTCCAGGGCGTCCGGGGCGAGGACGAGCGTCAGGGGAGCTGCTCGTGCTCCTGACGGCGTGGCCGGATCGGAGGAGAGGTGCGGCCTGCAGGGGGGAGCCGATGGGGAGGGGGGTGGCGACGGTGGGGAGGGCGAGGAGGCGCCGGCCGGTGGGGGAGGAGGTGGCGACGGTGGGGAGGGCGGGGAGGGCGGGGAGGTGCCGGCCGGTGGGGAGGGCGGGGAGGCGCCGGCCGGTGGGCGGAAGCTGGATGGGGGAGGGAGCGTGCGGGAGGAGGGCGACGAGGTGGGGTTTTTTTTTGAAACAACAACGTGGGGTTGGAGCGTTACAGTGGGCAGCCGTTAGTGGGTTGATGTCTTTGCCGTCCGCTGTGCTCCGAGGCAGACGGCAAAGGAGCTCTTGGCGGACGGCAAAGAGCCGGCAGATGGCAAATGTAATGGCTACAACTGCGATTTTTCTTTGCCGTCTGCATGGGTCATCTTTGCCGTCAGCCATGTCTTTGCCATCAGCTTGGACCGTCTTTGCCGTCCGCTAGCTGACGGCAAAGAAGCGACTCATGGCAAAACACTTCTTTGCCATCTGTCAGATCTTTGCCATATATTTTTTGGTAGCTGACGGCAAAGAGCTTCTTTGCCATCAGCCAGCAGACGACAAAGTCCCGGCAGATGGCAAATTCTTTGATTCCAGTAGTGAGTGTACAAGCTTCCACGCCCTGGTCAACAAGGCGATTAGTGCCGAGACTGGTCATACCGACTTCGAAGCCACAAAGAAGCACTCCCGTGACTTTGGCTCGTCATCTGGTTCCGCGTTTCCAAAACGCAGGCTATGGGTTCCAAACAGTTCTGTGCTGCCAAGATACACTCCGAGGCCATCCTATGTGGTGCCTCAGACGAATCAGACCAACCCTCCAGCAAAAACCTATGGTGGTCCAGCTAGCAATGCTGCACCATGTGCCAACCAAGTGATCTATTACAAGTGTGGAGAACCAGGGCACTATTCCCGTGAGTGTCCTCAGAATGTGGGTGCCAAGCAACTCGGGAAGTCCGTCGGGCAAGGCAAGTCGGGCAAAGCTTACTATGTGAAGCCAACTCCTGCACGTGGCCGTGTGAACTATGTCTCACCAGAAGAAGCTGTAGAGTTTCTCGACATCATACTGGGTACGCTTCTTGTTAATCATCACCCAGTGGCTGTTCTTTTTGACACTGGGTCTTCTCATTCCTTCATTTCAGAAAGTTATGCACAGTTGCATAACATGTCTTTCTGTGATATGCTAATTCCATTAGTTGTCCAAACCCCTGGTAGTAAGTGGGAAACCTCTCGGATAACCTATGACAATGAAATTCTAGTAGACAGGCTAGTTTTTCTATCCTCATTGATAGCCCTCAAATCTTCGGATATTAATATCATCTTGGGTATGGATTAGATGTCACCTCACTATGCCAAGATTGATACTCATTCTAGAAATGTTCACCTTACCCATCCCCCGGGTGAGATAGTGAATGTCTCTACTCGAGTTGCCAAATGCCAACTCTATTCCCTCAATGCCAACCCCCTTCCGGAACTTGAAGACATTCCGGTAGTCCGTGACTTCCCGGATGTTTTTCTAGACACTACAAGGAATATGCTAATACACGACGCTATATTTTTGTCGCTACATCGTCACGGTTTTTAGTTTACGACGATCTCACGACGAAAAACCAAACGCCGAAAACGGAGCGTCACAAATGAACAGCAGCGACGTTTTGATCAAAATTGTCGTAACCTTTACGACGATTCCTGGATCGTCGTAACCTTTACGACGATCCTAAATTGTCGTTGGCATTCCAACCCAGTCCTACGTGGCAGTCCTATGTAGCAATATTATGACGAAATCAAAACGTCATGGTTGAAATCAGCCCAACCCATTTCAATTGATCACATGGGCTCGTTTTATTTTTTTGGGCTTTTCTTATTGGGCTTCTTTTTGGGCCTTGGCCTATTTACAGCCACTTTAGTATTTTTTCGATTTTTTTTATCATTCTAATTTGGGCCCTCGCCTTTTCATGCCCAAATACATTTGATCCAGTTTCAGTTTTGGCCTTTTTACATTTTTGAATTCAGCAACTTTTTGTTCGAGAACTTGGTTTCATTTCTATTTTTTGGGCCTTTTCAACCCAATTATTTGTCCAATATAAAATCCAACAGTATTTCATATTCAAATCAACAGAACTCCAAGTCAAATTAGATCATCCATCATATAACATCACATAATACACCTTCCAAGTATACATAACACAATAAGACATCTCCTAAATACATTTCCTTACACAGAAATATAGCAAAAACAAACAGAATTCCACTTGAGAAATAGAACAATGGCACATCTGCTATTGACACTACTATGGACTTCATTTCACTCTCAACTTCCATCTTCGGTACATCTGTTGCTGTCACTACAATGGACTAGTGTCACCATAGCAAAAACATCTGCTACTGTCACTACAATGGACTTCATTCCACTAGCAAAAACAAACAGAATTCCATTTGAGAAGACACAGGTAGATTCGTTATTCCAGATAACAACTGTTCCCTCTTTGTAGTTTCCTCGACTTCCATCGCCGGCAAGAGCTTTGACGACAGCATCACAAGCAGTACTGCAATACTCATCCAGGCCAAATAGGAAAAATGATGTGATACTAGTAGCAAATGAAGAACAACTGTATGCATCGAAAAAAAGTAATACGGGACAACTAAATTGCAATGCATTAGACCAACTTAGAGAAATCAAAAATGATGTAAACAAGATTACCAAGTGGAGTTGTCAAACAGGAAACAAGAACATAATTTTATCATGAGAATATCGATCCGTCCTAGTGACCATTTGTTTTGCTATTTCTAATGCATTCCAAAAACCAGTTTGTATATATACACCTATTGGAAAAAGACACAACCCTGCTGCAAACCTACAATAGTACTCCCTCTATCCCAAAATAAGTGACGAAAATTTAGTATTGAGTTAGTATACTAAAGCAGCGACACTTATCTTGGGATGTTGTGAGTAGTATAGTATTTTCAATATGAAGCTTAAAGCGCAGCATATTTACGATGGTCATGTTCTTTGTTGTTTGACCAAGTGGATATTAAAATTTTGGGTTCTCTGATTCTCATTTTCATGGTGCAGAGCAAGTCTCTGAATGGAACAATCATTTTTTAATGATTTTTGTAGCTTGTGTGGCTTTGCTGATTGAATTATGATGCTTCTAACTAAAGTAAACCTGCGCAGCAACCATGGCACAAATCTTTCACACATTCCATTCCACTCCACAACACAATACATAGACAGACTAACAGAGCATGAACCAAGTGTAGAACTGACTAGAATGTGAAAGCAGAGTAACAGTGTCTCAGAGTTACTGAAGCGCAGACAGCGAGTAATTAACCGAAACAAGAGTTACTGAAGCTTACCAGGGTTTGCAAAAGAATGGTGGTGAAGAACACACACGCAAGTCGAGCGAGCCTGCAATCAATCAATGAGGCAACATCAATTCTGTGAGTGAAAGCAAGACAGAAAACAACACAATCGTCGAGTGGTTAAATGAATGTGAAAAACAATCGGATAATGGACGATGGACTTACACTGTGAGAAGAGCACACATCAGAAAACTGAATATCTCAAAACTGACTATACTCATGTGGCACAATGGTGTGGCAAATACCCTGTTCTAACATGTAAACACTTTTTTCCTTGCATTTCCGAGTCAGGTAGTCAGCCTGAGTTGGCAGCTGTGGACCTTGGCTAGCCGAAACAAGGTCAGGGGTTCATTGTTTCTCTAGCATAGCCTCTTAGAGTTAGTGTCTGGGTAGATAGCAGCATGAGGATGTGACGCTGGCAGGAAGCATGTATCACCTCTTCTTTCCAACCTTTGGGTCCAAACTGGAGGTGCATAGGAGGTGATCAAATTTCGAAAAGGTGATGCAAAATTTTCCTGCTCGTGACAAATCGGTCGTCCAAATTGAAATTGTCTAAAAGAGAAAAAGACCTATGAAGTCAAATGCGATTCTGATCTTGGTGCTGTACTCGGCAATCCACGTCTTTGGTTTCTCGCAATGGCTCTTGCTCATTTTGTTCCTTGATTTTACTTGTGATGAGCTGCACCAGTAACTAGTGTATCGCTGAATGCTGGCTCTGGTTTATTGCTGCACATTTTAACACTATCTTATATTAGGAGGCCATTCGTTACTGTGATTTAGTTCTTGCCTGAAAATATTCGGTGATAACTTGTCCCACAATTTCAGCATGCTGATCTGGTTTGCCTCTCAAAACTTTCAGACTCTTGTGCGCATGGCCACAAAATCCAAGCTGGTATCAATAGGTACAACAAATTTCTAACACTCGTTACTATAGGAGTATGATTTATCAGCTATTCCATGCGGGTTTCTCACCTCCTCCGTCGACAGTTTGAAAATTAATTTTTGGTGGTGTATATTGAGCGAGCAGATGAATATCTCAAAAACTGACCATGCCCTCTAAAATATATTTTTGGTGGTTAAAATAGATGTGTCTAGGTAGATAGTAGCATGAGGGTGTGACGCAGCAGCAACACGAAGGAGAAGGACCAGGGCGTTCAGAAATTCAGGTTTTAAGTTCAGTTCAGGTTAAGCTTCGTATTTGACCAACTAGTTGTTTCTGCCTATGGTATGTGATATCCAACATCCTGATGCAATATAGAGGCAATACCAGTACCCAAACAGCTTGATGAAAGGCACACAGAGTTGTTCGTGAAATACTTTTACTTGCCCTCTAAAATAGATTTGTTCTTACAGGAGTTCCTTCAAAAAACTTATGCACTTAAATTGTTAGCTGATTGTAACATATATACATGATTTACCTTCAAACCAGAACATTCAAATGCAAATCATCAAATATAATCCACAGATTTGTTTGGTACTTAAAAAGGCAATGCCACATTTAAATAGCTTTCGTCTCGAAAATATTAGCTAGTTGTACATTTACACCTAGAAAAAGATGAATCGTAATTTATTGATCACGGGTAGCGTTTTCATTTGTCACCCTGGATCCAAAAGCAGAATCTTGAACACAAAACCCTTACTGATTCCCCAGCCCAGCCACCAAAATTGGGGAGGTGTTGGGGTGGTTAACAGCAACCAAGAGTGCAGTTCGTCCTCCTAGTCAGCATAGAACAACAACTGGAGTCTCCCCAAATTGCAACCACCGCAATTGGGGATGAATGCACACTGTTACTGTCCCCAATCAGCAGCAATCCAACTGCACCAACTCCCCAAGCAAAGCTACTGCCACCAACTAGGCGCGGTTCCGAGCTCGTAAACCGAACGGACTCGTAGGAGAGCCTGGCGGAAACCGGCAGGTGGTCCCTAGCCCCCCGCATCTGCCGAAGCTCCGTACGCCGCATGAGACAGACTAGCGAGGCCGAATCGAGGAAACAACTAAGCTACGGCAGGGACGGGGTGTGTGTCCTCCTCACCTTCTTCTCGTAGGGGAACGGCTACTCGCCGGGGAGCTCATGCGCGTCGGGTGCCGCGACCCCATCCCCGCGACGGCGGAGATCTCGGGCCCGGGACGGCGCGCGGGGGCTCGGATCTCACGGATCCGTCGCCTGCGTTGGTACGAGGCGGGGTCTTGGTCGGTGTTGGGGCGGTCCTGTGGGGGCGGCGGGGAGGAGCGGGGCGCGCTTGGATGCGGTGTCGGGCGAGGACGTGTAGGGGGAGCCCGGGGCCTCCATATTCTTCCGGTGGCAGGGGGCGGAGGCGGAGGCGAGGAGCACGGGCGGTGGGGGTGGGGAGCCTCGCCGACGACATCGCCTCGTGGTGGGGAGATTCGCTGGAGCCCTGGCTCCGCGGCAGGTGAGGTGACGCTACGCGAGAGGGAGGCTATGGAGAGATTGGATCTCGATCGAGAGACTGAGGGAGGAGGACTGGAGGGTGTGCCTCGCGCGTGCGTTCAGGAAAGGTGATTTGTGGAATGGATCGACGGTAGGGTGTGGACGGCACGGTGTTGACGGCTCAGATCGACTACAGTGGGGGTGATCCATGGGCTGCCTCCTGATTGGTTCGAAATGTGAGGTTTTTTCAAATTATTATTTAGTGCTAAAAAGAGAGTGTTTTATGAAGCAGATGTCAAAAATATTTTGCAAAATGACATCACTAAAATTTGCAGTAATTTTATACCACATTTTATGGATGATAACCAATTTTTACGCATTTCCGATTCTTCTAGCTATTTTTATGCATTTAAATAATTTTTTGTTGATTCGGTAGGAAGCGGGTCAAATTTAAACTACACGTGCCTCTTAGTTTGCTCTTTATTATTTTCAAAAATTATTTCTAGGTACAAATTTATCTATTTAATAATGAAAACACCAAAAGTTTTGCAAGATTCAACCTCTAGCTATGAACGGTCATGCCCCCCGTTTTGACCGCATTCGAAAATGGGCATCAAAATTTTAAAAAAAAACTTCGCATTGTGTCATTTTACGTGACAAACTTACCAGAAAATAATAAACTTGTAATACGGTGATTTGCTTTAAAAAAATGTTCTCAGAAATGGACTATCATGTGTGAAGATTCATGGTTTTCAAGCCTAATGATCAATCTTATGGCCACATTCATGACATAGTTTGTTCAAATGATCTGATATTGTGCACAAGGGTGTGTATTGGAATGAGAAACAATGTTGCTTAAGGAACTTCTCATTTTCCTTGTATGAAAAATTCATTTTCCATTTTTCAAGTGACCAAAATGAGTTTTTTTGTGAAGGACCTACATATATTTGTAGCAAAATTGGACCAAATCATTTTTCTAACATACTAGGACATATTTAATGTACAATTGACAAAATGGTTGGGTGTTAAAGGCTTTTATCGACCTCTCGTGAAAAAGACAAATTTTCGTTGAATCCGTTGAACGCGGGTCAAATTTGAAGTGCAACTACATTATAGTTTGCTCTTTATTTTCCTAAAAATAATTTCTAGGTACACAAGTATCTATTTAATCATAGAAACATCGAAATATTTCCAAGAGTCAACCACTAGGTAGGAACGGTCATACCCGCTGTTTTGACTGCGTTTTGAAATGGCCATGAAAAATTAAAAAACAAATTCAAAAAATTGAAAGACCATTGCATTGTGTCATTATATGTGACAAAGTTACCAGGAAAAATAATAAACTAGTAATACGAGAATTATTTTAAACAAGTGTTCTTAGAAATGGGCTATCATGTGTGAAGATTCATGGCTTTCAAGCCAAATGATCAATCTTATGGCCACATTCATGACATAGTTTGTTGAAATGAAATAATATTATGCACAAGGGTGCATATTGGAATGGCAAACAATGTTGATTAAGGAAGTTTTCATTTTCCTTGTATGAAAAATTCATTTTTCATTTTTCAAGTGACCAAAATGAGTTTTTTTATGAAGGACGTACCATATATTTGTTTCAAAATTGGACCAAATCATTTTTATAAAATACTAGTCCATATTTAATGTACAATTGACAAAATGGTTGGATGTTAAAAACTTTTATCCACCTCTCGTGAAAAAGACAAATTTATGTCGATTCAGCTCGAAGCAGGTTAAATTTGAACTGCATCTGCATTATAGTTTGCTCTTTATTTTTCCCAAAAATCATTTATAGGTATATAAGTATCTATTTAATCAGAAATACATGGTGTGGTGCGTTGACGTTGAGGTTTGGATGGTGGTCAAGGGCTCAACTCCAGAGCGCGTGAACTTGCATGTCAGCCGCATGGTCACCGCCTGACCGTTGCGTTGCCACGCGTTCTAGGTGGAATATGCATGTCTGGTGGGTTGGACAATCCCTAGGTGGGTGTTAGCAAGAAGAATACAATAGAAGAATCTCACGAGGAGACTGAACTAAGCTCAAACATGAATTAGCACCCAAGTGTTTGATTAGCGGTGCGGGTAATTCACATAGACAATGGACCTAAATTTTGGCTAAGGATAATCATCTACTAAGGAGACTCTATTGGCAAATTTTTAGCTCAAATGGATGAACCTAGGTGGCACTTGCTTTTGCAAAGTAACACACTTTGCAGAAATAGGAATGTTGAATCTGGGATCAAATGAATGAATGGATTGAGCTGAAATTTGGTGTATGATGTTAATTTGGGCATATGAAGGCACTGTATAAAAATTATACCATTTGGACATGCCAAAGTGACACTTCCTTCACATTGTGCCAATCTGGACAGAAAATGGCAATTGAAACTAAGCTCACATAGATGATTGGATTGAGCTGAAAGTTAGAGGAGGATGATAATTTGGGCACATTAAGATACTGTAAATTTTTCATAAAATTTGGATAAACAAAAATTGTACTTCCTTCACATTTCTCTCTACTGAACAGAATATTGGGAAAAATATTGAGAGAAACTGGCTGAATTAAATGAGCTAAAATTTGGTGGAGTGAAGTTATATGGTCAATGTCATCCCGTGGTAAATTTCATCAACTATAAAGCAATAAAAAATGTAGTTGCTTCAAAAAATGAAAATATTATCAGAAACAAAGATTGGATCATGAGCTCACATGGATTGTTAGATGTGGCTAAAATTTTATGGAGAGCTATGTTTTGGGAACATAGATGATATGGAAAAAATTCAACTCATGAGGATAGTCCTATCTAGTACTTCCTTCACAAAGCTATTAGCTGGACACAAACTTTGGAAATTTGCCGAGAAAGATTTACTAGGGAAATCGTTACAAAAGTTTTCATGAGGCAATGATTTGGATTGGAAAGAGTGTGCAAAAAATATGAGGGTAATCAAAGAAATAGAAATAGCACTTCCTTCACGAAGTGCTATTCTGAACAGAATAGGAAAATGAATATTGCTGAATTTTTTTTGAACTATGGAAGGAAGGGTTTTCACATATTTGAGAAATATATGATCCAAAGTATTTATGAGAATTTTTCGAGAATTTTTGGAATGATAGAATAGTAGGTTGCTTCACAAACTAGGATGAGGTGGGATAGAATGGACCCACGAGTGACATGTCACCATAGTTAGAACATGTTACGACATTTTTACAATCGTCGTAAAAGTTACGACGATCTCATCTTATGCGGTTACGACGTTTTTGACTCACATCGTCATAATTTATATGTAGATTTGATCCCCTCAAACGGTTTACGACGATCTCGGATGAAATAGTCATAGATTTATGACGAATTCATCAACGACATTTTAAAAAACTTCATGTATGAGAATATTTCTTGTAGTGAGAGGAACTGCCAGGAATTCCACCTGACAGAGATGTAGAGTTCGTGATAGATCTTGTTCCGGGAACTGTTCCAATAGCTAGAAGACCATATAAGATGGCACCCCTCGAGCTAGCCGAACTTAAGAAGCAACTAGATGAGGCCTTGAACAAAGGTTTCATTCGTCCTAGCTCTTCTCCTTGGGCTTTTCCCGTCCTCTTCGTCAAGAAGAAGGATGGAACGGATCGGATGGTTGTAGATTACCGACCAGTTAACCTGGTCACCATAAAGAACAAGTATCCGCTCCCCAGGATCAACGATCTGTACGATCAGCTCGCTGGATCCTCAGTCTTCTCTAAAATGGATTTGAGGTTGGGATAGCATCAAATCAGGATTAAGAACGGGGACATTCCAAAAACGGCCTTTGTTACTCGTTATGGCCAATATGAGTACACCGTTATGTCCTTCGGTTTAACCAATGCCCCAGCCACCTTCTCTCGACTGATGAATTCAATCTTTATGGAGTATTTGGATAAATTCGTCGTAGTATACCTCGATGATATTCTCATCTACTCAAAGAATGAACAAGAACATGCCGAGCATCTAAGGCTGGTATTGATGAAACTTCGAGAGCATCGCCTTTATGCCAAATTTTCAAAATGTGAATTCTGGTTACCAGAAGTGACCTATTTAGGCCACGTAATCTCCGGTAAGGGTATTGCTGTCAATCCCGAGAGAGTTCAAATTGTCCTTGATTGGACTGAACCTGAATCGGTTAAGCAAGTTAGGAGTTTTCTTGGTCTAGCGAGCTATTGTCGCCGCTTCGTCGAGAATTTCTCCAAGGTTGCAAAGCCTCTAACTGAACTCCTCAAGAAGGATAAAAAGTTCGAGTGGACACCACAGTGTGAGCATAGTTTTCAGGAACTGAAAAGACGCCTGACTTCCGCACCTGTGTTGCTACCACCAGATTTTTCTAAGGACTTTGTTATCTACTGTGACGCCTCGCGACAAGGATTAGGTTGCATTCTCATGCAAGATCGTCATGTGATCGCATACGCATCTCGACAGTTGCGTCCACATGAGGATAATTATCCCACACATGACCTTGAGCTTGCAGCTGTGGTCCGTGCACTAAAAACCTGGCGACATTACCTTTTGGGTAATCGTTGCAAAATATTCACTGATCACCAAAGTCTGAAATAGATCTTCACCCAGCCGGATTTGAATCTCAGGCAAAGACGGTGGGTTGAGTTGATCTCGGATTACGACTTAGGGATAACTTACACCCCGGGGAAGGCCAATGTTATGGCCGATGCACTAAGTCGTAAATCTTATTGTAACAATTTGATGCTACAACAAGGTCAACCACATCTCCATGAGGACTTTCGGAAGTTGAATCTTCATACTGTTCCTCAAGGATTCCTTTCTACCCTGGTGGCGAAGCCTACTCTTAAGGATCAAATTATAGCTGGCCAAAAGCGTAACAAGGGTATATCACCGATCAAGGAGAATATTTTTAGCGGAAACGCTAAAGAATTTTCCATGAATGATCAAGGTGTTGTGTTCTTCCAGAATCGTTTAGTGGTTCCTAAGAACCCACATCTAAGGCAGTTAATCCTTAAGGAGGCTCATGATTCTCCTCTCACCATTCATCCCGGTAGTACTAAGATGTATCAGGACCTACGCCAGAGGTTCTGGTGGACTAGGATGAAGAGAGAAATTGCTGAGTTCATTGCTAACTGCGACGTTTGTCGTCGAGTTAAGGCAGAACATCAAAGGCCTGCTGGCACCCTTTAGCCTCTAGCTATTCCTGAATGGAAATGGGATAAAGTTAGCATGGATTTCATTACCGGATTTCCCAAGACCAAGAAAGGAAATAATGCTATCTTTGTGGTCATTGACCGTCTTTCCAAAGTGACTCATTTTTTACCTGTTCGTGAGAGTATAACAGCTAGCCAGCTAGCAGAGTTATATATCTCTCAAATAGTGTCTCTTCATGGTGTTCCCCTGGAAATTAACTCGGACCGTGGAAGTATCTTTACTTCTCGCTTCGGGGAAAGTTTTCAGAATGCCATGGGGACTCACTTATCTTTTAGCACTACTTTCCATCCTCAATCAAGTGGTCAAGTAGAAAGAGTGAATCAAATCCTAGAGGATATGCTCCGCGCTTGCGTTATTTCGTTCGGTATGAATTGGGAGAAGTGCCTTCCATTCGCCAAATTTGCTTATAACAATAGTTATCAATCAAGCTTGGGCAAAGCCCATTTTGAAGTTCTCTATGGATGAAGATGTCGAACCCCTCTTAATTGGTCAGAAACCGAAGAGAGGCAACTCTTTGGCCCGGACATGATCCAGGATGCAGAAGAGCAGGTTCGCATTATTCGTGAAAAGTTGAAAACATCCCAGTCTCGTCAAAAGAGCCAATATGATCGTCATCATAAGGCTGTGACCTTTGAAGTTGACGAGAAGGCTTACCTTCGGGTTACACCTTTGAAGGGTACCCATCGATTCGGTATCAAGGGCAAATTGGCTCCTCGTTACATTGGTCCTTTTCGCTTTCTTGCCAAATGAGGAGAAGTTGCCTACGAGTTGGAACTTCCTCCGCATCTTTCCAAGGTTCATGATGTTTTCCACGTCTCGCAACTCAGGCGTTGCTTCTCGGATCCTATCCGTGAAGTGGACCACGAAACGCTTGATCTCCAAGATAACATTTCATACCGAGAATACCCCATGCGTATTCTTGATCAAGCTGAGCGTACCACTCGACGTCGAAACCTCAAGTTTCTTAAAGTTCAATGGTCAAATCATTCTGAAAAGGAGGCAACTTGGGAAAGAGAGGATCATCTCCGACTTGAGTATCCTGCGTTATTCCCGACGACTTCTAAATCTCGGGACGAGATTCTTTTGAGTGGGGGTGAGTTGTCACATCCCTAACCCTTAAGCAAGATAGCATTCTGCTCATGTCTTCTTTGCATTTGCATCTAAGAAGTTTCAACAAAAACAACAAAGTGGCAAAGGAAAAACTCAAAACCCTAGCCACCATTTCAATTAAAGGAAATCTCAAACTAGTTCAAAATCAATGAACCCAAAATGGCCTCAAGAAATGTTCAAACTTTCTGATAAATCATGAAAGTAAATCAGCATTGGAAAAAACTATTTTCTTGACACTTTAAGCTTTTTGAATAAATGAAAAAGGCTACTAGTTTCAAGTTTTAAATTTGAAATCAGAAACTATAAATTTCCAAAAATGTTGAAAACCTTGGAAATGGTTGGGGATATTATAACAAATATTTCAGAAGGTCTAAAATAGTTTTTACTTTTTGTTTTGGAGCTGAATTAACTAGCAAAACAATAATTAGCAAAACAGAAAAACAAAAACAGAAAAAATGGAAAAACCTTACCTGTCGCCTAAGCCTGGCCCGGCCCATCCCTGGCTCGTCCCCTCCCTCGCGCCAGTAGGCAGCAGGAGGTGGCCGCCGCCCCCTCCGGCTCGGCCACGCACCTGCGTGCCTGCCTGGCCGCCGCCTCACGCTGGCGACGACGGGGATAAGCTCCCCAGGGCCTCCCCTATCCATTCCCCCGCCTCGGTTCTCTTCCTCCTCCCGGATCTCCTCCTCCTCCTTGCTGCCGCCATTAGAGCCGATCTCGAGCTCGAGCTGCCCGTGCCCCTAGCCATAGGATTCCCTCCCAGAGCACGCCATTAGCTCCGCCTCGTCGCCCTGGTCATCTCCGTAGAAGCCGAAGCTTCCCCGAGCCCTGCAACGCCCGCAATGCCGTCATCTTCCACCTCCGACCGCCGGACCTCTCCCGTCGATTCGTCGCCCCCAGGCCTTCCCCGAGCCGTCTAGGCTCTGCTCTGCACTCCCCGTGAGCATGCGGTCGTTTCCCCTAAGTTTTCCCCGTCGATCCCCTCCTCTAGCTCTAGTTTCATCGGAGCCCGACGAGGACCGCCGCTGCCGCTCGTCGCCAGTAGCCCTCCGATGATCAGCTCGTCCTTACGAGGGCACCAGCAGCTCCAGGTCGACGCGTAGATGATGTAGCAGCTAAGAACCGAGCGTAGATCCCTCTGATTCAAAGACCCCGATGACGCCCGAGCCTTGGCCGCCGCCAAGCTCGTCGCCGGCGTCATCTCCGGCCAGATCAGCCCCGGCTAAGTGCAGAAATGAAGCTACGGGAGACGTGCCGTTCCTCTCGTGCTCTCCGCGCAGCATTTGGCCCCCTGTGCGCCGTTTCCGAGCCCCTCCGCCGTGCTGGTGGTCGCCGGAGGCTCCCCGCCGGCGAGGACGACCTCGCCGCCGGTGGATGTTGACGTGGCAAAGCTAACCCAGCAGCTCAGCACCTAATCACTCGCTGACAAGTGGGCCCAAGGCCAAGTCAAACCTCAATTAGGGCTGGTCAGCGCGGGATTAGTCCCAGAGAGGCTGACCAGTGGGGCCCCCTGTCAGGTTTGACCTGAACAGGTCGGCTGACCTGCTCACGTCATTCTGATGCAATAAATAGAATTTCCAGTATAAAACTAATTCAGGAAATTGCTAAAAATTGTAAAAATCATAGAAATTAATCTGTAACTCCAATGAAAATAATTTATATATGAAAAAGTATCAAAAAAATTCAAGGATTCTGATTATGCTATTTTCAACCATGTTTTAAAAAGTTACAGAACCCTAAATTGTGGAATAAAGAATAATTCAATTCTTATAATCACTTTTTAAATGGAATTTGCAAAAATATTCAAATTTCATTATATATAAAATGTTCACCACTGTCCTAATTACAAATCAGTACCATAACATGACATTTCATGCATGTTAACATCAAGTTGATCTCAGCATCAGGTCGAATCAATTAAACCGGTATCCAAGAATACCCCGTTTGAATTGATATTCGAATGTGATTCAAATCAACTCTAAACCTAATACATGTTGAAAATAATAACTTATCACCTTTCATTCTCATGCCATGCTCATGCATCATTTTGAGTGCATATGATTGTTATTGAATGTTGCCATTCATTTCGGTAGGCTCCGCACCCCCGGATTCCACCGAATATCCGTCTGACGGATATCGTTCCTCCTTTGAGCAACAAGGAAAGCAACCCTTTTGATCATCCCGATAATTCCCATGTTCTTGCTCCTGCACCTATTTATTGCATTTAAGATCAAATGCTTCAACTGATTTTTCCACGATAGTTGAACCCACTTCCTTTGCATGACTTAACCTTGTCACAGTAAATAGCCAAACCTTGCAACCTAGCATACCTGGTAGTTGTTTGAGCTATGATGTGCCTTATCCTGCTATGCATGCTATGCTTAGAGTTGTGTATGGTCTGTCATCTCGGAGATGAACAGAAATGTGGAATGTGTTCGGTAGGCAAAGGTTGTGTGTTGAACTTGAGTTGGTAAAGGTACCGGTGAAAGGCTATGTAGGAGTACATGGCGGGTTGTTTCATTGGAACCGTCCTTAGGAACTGAGTTCCGTGTATGTATTCCAAGACTAGATACTACCACATGCTGGGCCCTGAAATATGACCCCGCTCGGCCTATTAATCGCGTAGTACCCGGTCCAGGAGTTGCAAGTAGTTTCTGGTGTTTATAGTAATGCTGGAGGCCGTGCATGGTGCTGACCTGAGAGGTGGGCCGTGATGCGGTAGGCAGTGGCACGGTGTACCAAGTGGAACCCCGATGGTGGGCTTGGGAACCCTGCGCACATCGTTTGAGGCCGTGGCAGAAACCTCGGCCGGACTTCCGTACGGGTTACTCTCAGATAGGCGATAAACCTGGACTAGGTACTAGTGTGGTTAACGGTCGTGGCCGACTCCCTCGCTGGGCTTCCGTATGAAGGTTGCCGAGGTGCATGACGTGCACATATCGATAAGTGGCGAGAGCGTGTGTGACGAAGTACACCCCTGCAGGGTTATGATCTATTCGAATAGCCGCGTCCGCGGATATGGACTACTTGGAGACATATGTTGTTCATAGACAACTTCAATGGCAACTCATAAAATTGTCAAGATGAGCGTGAGTGTCGTGGACGGCATTTCCGTATGGAGACGGAATGATTCCACGATAGTGTATTGTTGTGGTGTTAGTGGACTCGTGTGCGAGAAATCAAGTTGTCAAAACTAATTGCAAAATGCAAGTTGTCCAGCCACGAGTCAAATGCTGGCTTCCCGCATGAAACCCCACAATACCTTTTGATACCTTGCATGAGTAGTTAGTTCTCCTAAAGTCTTGCTGAGTACCTTCGTACTCATGTTTGCTTAATAAATGTTGCAGAGGTTGCTAATGACCCTAATGGAGGGTTCTTCGTAGACATCGACGACGACGAGTAGCTGGTGTCCCAGCTACGATCTGGCCCTACGTCGGCTCTGTAGTATAGTCAGGCCATGTGCCTTCTAGTTGCACAGTCTGTTCCCAGACAGTTTATAACTCTTCCGCTGGCTTGTATTGTATGACTGCTATTATGGGTCGTGAGACCCTTAATGTGTAATATTTTGTGTGTGGCTCTTCCGAGCCTCTTAAATAAAGGTTGTATGTTTATGCTTATGTTGTGATGCCATCGATGTATCTATACATATCGGTATGCCATGCGTACGTGTGTCGTACTTGTAATGTATGGGGTTCGATTACCTAGTCGTGAACTTTAGTAGCACTCCTTACAAGGAAATGCCTCTTTGTGATCCAACGAGCCTTGGTAGTTCGCTACTGCTCCGGACACATTGGTTGACCGGCATGTGTCCTTCTTAGCTGTTGTGTCTGTCCCCTTTGGGGAAATGTCACGTGATGTAATGGAATCCTTGTAGCTTGCTACGACTCGTCTACATTCGCTGATGACCGACACCTGCTTTGGTGGGTCATGTATGCCTGTCCTTGTGCGGTACTGCCACTTTGGTTTATGACTAGACATGTCGATCCAGGTTCTTTGACATTGTATTGCTAGCGACACTATCACATACGTGAGTCAAAAGACGCAAACGGTCCCGGCTAAGGTAAGGCTGCAGCCGTGGAGTTAACCGTGCGTGAGACCACAAAGGGATGCGATGTGTTACAGGCTGGATTCCTATGGCTTAGGATCGGGGTCCCGACACTCGTTCCAGCCCCTCCCCCACGAGGAACCTCCTCTCTCTCCCATACCCCTCCTCCCTTTGGCTCCTCTCTCCCTTCCAGATCCTCCCGTCGGCCGCCCCCAGGAACGCCCACGACCAAGGCCTACCCCTCGGCCTCACCTCTCCCCGCCTAGCCCCGTTCACCCAACCCCGTCGGCCCCCAGACCCCTCCTCTCCCTCGGCTCCTCCTCCCACCAGGGGACCGAGGCCCCCTGCCTCCCCACTTCGGCGCCACCCCTGCACCTCGCCCCTCCTCCTCGGCAAGCGCCTCCCCGGCGGCCTCACTGCCCGTCGCCAGAGCCCCTCCTCGGCGGCGCCACGACGACCTCCGCAGCGGCCGGCCCTCAGCAAGCCCTCCGCAACCTGCTCCACCGGCCGACCCCTCCTCGTCACACGACCGGCCTCCTCGTCAACAAGCCCACCGGAACCGCTCCATCACGCCGGATCCGCCCCTTCCCGGAGCTTCCTCTACGCCAACGCGGATCTCCATCAAGCCCTCCCCCCCCCGAGCCCGTTTTTGCACATCTACAGGGCTCGGTGAGAACACCCTTCCCTCCCTTTTTCCGCTCCGGATCCGTTCCGGCGAACACCGCCGCGTTCCGGCGCCGTTAGGTTCGTATACATGGAGGTGGAGGTTGTCTCCTCCCTCTTTCTGTTGAGATGAGAAGGTTCGGTGAGAGGTTGTTTGTTAGTAGAGAGGTTAGAGAAAGAGTTAGAGAGGCAAAAAAAAATATATGTATAAATTCTGTACGTATGTATGTACTATTATGTATGAACGCATGTACGTAAGAAAATGTATTATGTATGTATATGGTATATGTGTGTGTATAAAATGTGAGTACAAGAGTTGTGTGTGTGTGGCCATTAGGCCATTGCCATGTGGAGCCAAACCCCCACTCCCACTGCGAGGGAGGCCCCACACCCGTTGTTAAGAAAATAATAATAATAAATATATATGTTTTTATTAAATAAATAAATAATTAGATATAATAATTAATTAATTAGTTCATGAATTAGTTAAATAGATATATAAGATAATATGTTAATTAGAATAATCAATTAACCTAATAAAGAATGCCACATGGGTCCCCCATTAAATTAATTTGATTAATTAATATTAAACCTATTTAAAAACTTGTGTCTATGACGCATGGGACCCACTGGTCAGTTGACCAGTCAATTGCTCTTGTCAGCGTGACATCATGCTGATGTCATATTAGCATTTCATTAAATTAATTAAATCTGTTTTTAATTCCTAATTATTGAATAAAACTTTAAAAATTAATATAAAATAATTTGTAAGTGAGATCAAAATATTTTCAACATGGAAGTTGATCAGCAGAACGAGACGAACCCGGATACACGGTCCATTCATGTGTCACGCGTCCCTACCATAACAAACGTGGAACATTTCCATCATTTTTAGTGTGACCGGTAGTAGCCCGAGACCCGGAAAATATCGTCAGATATTCTTCCGACCCGGCTATGACGGATGTTGCTGCGTTAGCTTATCTCTAGCCTGCATCTTGCCATTTCATGCTTTGTGTTGCATCGGTGCTATTATTTATTGTTTCTTCCCCCTCTTCTTACCGGTAGACCTCGAGACTGACGCTCCTGCCGGGTACATCTACGACCATGCCGATCAGTCCTTTGCCGCAGAGCAGCAAGGCAAGCAAACCCCCCTTGATCATTCCTATATTGCCTATGTATTTCTTCCTACTGCTTGCATTAGTATTTTGCTACTGTTGTAGTTAGCTCCTATATCTGATGCATAGCCTATTTTTTATGAACTACTACTTTCAGTCCCGTACTTTAAATCTGCTTAGTATAGGTGGAGCAGTCATCCCCCGTGACCCCGTAGTCCAGTTGCCCCGCTTGTTTTCAAATCTCGATCTCTGATCGACGAACCAAACCCGACACAGCACATACACCCCCTTCGTTGTACGAGGCTACAGAGATACTATCGGGTACCGAGGGTGACACCTCGCTAAGTACTCCTGATGACGCCTCTGTCGTGGTTGTCATCAAGTGTGGTTGTAGTGGATGACAACATGTAGTATAGCTAGTCGGTTGTGGTTGTCGAGGGTGATTCCTCTTTCACCATTCCTGATGACGCCTCTGTCGTGCAACCCCTCAAGTGTGGGACCCCCCAGGGTGATTCCTCTAAGCCCACCTTGACGGATACATCGTTCGGAATCCAACAAGGGTGATACCTCGGATTCCCCCCGATGTTACAACCACACAGTTACTCGACCATGTTACTGGGATCTTTGGTGATTAGTTGTAAGACGGGTGGATTTCCCGTGAGACTGTATTGATGGCCTAATTAAAATGTTAATAGATTTGGGTATTTGATCTGGGTTGGTCGGAGACCTTTTCACACTAACTGGCTACGCGGGAAGAATTATGGGTACTCGGCGTCGCGGTATCAGCCGAAGCTTTTCAGATGCCAGCAATGTAGCGGCGCGCGCCCGAGTGGTCCCGAGATGCATCTCTCTTGTGATTAAGGGATGCTAGGACTCACGTCGGCCGCCCACGCCACGTGCAGGAGTGCGAAGGGGAACTGGGCCCACGAACCCTTTGTGCTTAGGATTTAGACCGACGGGCTGACCTCTCTGATTAGTCTTAGGTGGGGCTGCGACGTGTCGATATTCCGATGCCGGGCAGGACCCAGAAAAGTATGTCCGGCCAGAGTGTTATCGAGCGTGACGGGACATGTGGTGCACCCCTGCAGGGATGAAAATTAACTATTCGGATAGCCGTGTCCACGGTTATAGGACGACTTGGAGTTGTGCCCCGATCTTTTACAACTACAATTGTTACCTAACTGGATTTAGTTTGCCTCGGGATTGCTTCCTCGCAAGGAGTCGAGGGAGGATCTTTAGGTGTGACCTCACTTTATTATTGTTGTAACAATATGACTATTAATGTGTTACCCCTGTTCTACTCTCGTCTATTGCTGCAAGACCCTGAAGATGCTAGTCTTCGATAGGACTAGGCTTTCTCTCTCTATTCTCGCATTGTTGCAGTCACTCCACATATAACCCCCCCTTCTTTGATACTGATGCATAATTAGAATAGTTCTCATGTAAGACTTGCGGGTACTTTGTATGATTACTCACCGCTGCTTTGCTCCATCTTGTCCCCTTTATCCGTTTGCTGCGACCAGATGATGGAGCCCAGGAATGGAGTTTCCTGCCGACGCATGCCGTCCCGATGGTGTCTTCTTTGTGGAGGCCGCTGAAGCCCAGGAGTAGTTTAGGAGGTTCCCAGGCAGGATGCCTCGCCTCGTTCGATCGTGTTCCTTTTGTGCTAGCCTTCTCTAAGGCACCCCATGTTTTATGTCTGTACTCAGATATTGTTGCTTCCGCTGACTCGTGTGTTTATCGAGCTTCCGTATTCTAGCCCTCGAGGCCCCTGGCTTGTAATATGAAGCTGATGTTTTTTTTATTTGTGTCTAGAGTAGTGTTGTGATATCTTCCCGTGAGTCCTTGGGTTTGATCGTACACATTTGCGTGTATGGTTAGCGTACGATTAAATTGAGGGCGTCACAAGTTGGTATCAGAGCCAACTGCCTGTAGGTAGCCCCCTTTCCAACTCCTTGGCCGAAGTTGAGTCTACTGTTGAAAAACTTTACTAGCACTGATGTTTTGGCTTACGGGCCCACATCTCAATTGGGTGGTATTAGTATCTTTTACTCCTTTCCTATACTCTGGGCTCTACTCTCTCTTCTCTTTCGGGTTAAAGATTTTACTAACTCTAACATTAGGTTCTCGAAATCACATCTAGCCGGAGAGCCCCGTAATTCCAGACGATGGCTTAATCCGTCAGAAGACTTCGATAGTAGTCTCCGATGTTTCTCTTGAGAACTAGTGCCCATCGCTCTTGCGAGTTCCCTTCATCCTTCAACCCCTGTGGATGAATGCATACAAATGTCATTCATATTTACTTTCCAAATGCTCTTGTTTTTTACGAGATGCAACTAATTATCTTATCGAGGATTCGTCCATCATCAGTTCTCATGGGTTTCGAGAGTTCTTTGAATTACTGTTCAATCTTCCGAAATCCTCCCTAGCCTATTGTTCATGAGCTTTCTCACATGCTTGCATTATGGATAAATCCATATGTCTAACTGCATTCATTAAATTCCTTTGTAAATTTCTTGTGATCTTATTGATTCTACCTTTGTGTGAATGCACAATATCATCTGTTGATACTCATAAATTATCATTTCCGGCTCAGACGTCCTTCCATACCGAGCTGGTTCTCGACAAATAAATTTTTGGTTGGTTGTCCATCTAAGTCTATTCAACCTACTTGTATTCGATCGGAGCATCTGATTATGATACGCCAACCTGGAAATCATAATTCCTTTGGTGATTAAGTATCGATATTTTTCAGATGTTCTATAACCCGATGCATTGTGTCCTATCTCCCTCTGATTCAGTACCGATACTCAGATCAGATCATTTGTGGATTCCAGACTCATTCTGAGTTATTATCCGACGACATCCTTTGCTTTAGAAAATTCTTGTGATTGCTTCCCCTCAGACATGATGCCATTGGTAAATTGTGTCTTCTCCCTCTGATAAATTCTAGCCTATACTTTTGTTGGCCATGCGCTGTTGTCAAGCATGTGTTAATTACTCCTGGAGTGTATGGTATATGTTCCTAAGATGCCCCTATGGGTTGAACCTATGCCTTACTAAATCAGTATGATCCCAAGAGTTTTCACGAGTCTTGTTCTTCTGGTGTTTTGCCAAATGTTCTTTCAAAGCTACAACCTGATCAAAGGTGAGGAATAAATGGCAGGTGATGCATTGATGAAGTGGGAGTCGACCTTGAACTTTGTGTTCATGCCCATGGAAACGACGTTGATCCTATCATAGAAACTTCTCATGTCAATAATCAATTCATTCTGTAGTTTAAATCTGGGATCTGGAATCTTATCCTTTGCAATCGTGGTTCCGACCATGTTGTCCTACCTTGATTTCATTCTCGGACGAGTTAAAGTACTTGTCTTCTTCAGATCAATACATCGGTCCAAGCTTTAATGTTCATCTAACTCCGAATATTATTTCTTGTAGCTTGACGATATGACCGAGCTATATAACTTCTTGTGAGCTCCTCATCAACTATGATAATTTTCATTAATTCCAGTTCCTCGTGTTTGAGTTGTTGGACACGCAAATACATCGATAACTGAATCGAGTACGCATCGCGATTCAACAACTTTTAGTAATTTTCCTTGTTTACGGGTTTGTACTCGATCGTGTCATTCCAAGCTGTTAAGCTACATCATCATCGTCATGTTGGAGGTTAACCATGCTATCTATACCCTTCATCCATGGAACACAATTCCCACTTTGCGTTAAGCTTGCATCGAGTTTTCCACATCATGTTGGTTGTCCTGAAAGGCAATCTCAATTCTAAGCTAGCAGACTTATCAATGATTCTGACAACCTCTTGCTTCATCATTCCCTTGCTTGATGTCGTCGCTAAACGATTACATCTTCATGAAAATTCTCGACAAATGTGTCGTGATCATCATCAGCATTCTGAGCTCTTGCAGTGTATCAATCTAATGCATGTTGACAAATACCATCGTTGCCCCTCGATGATTGTATTATCATCGGCATCATTGTTTACCTTCCCTCCAACACAAACGTGTTCATGTTTTGTGTTGTCCCTTAAGTCCCTTGCTATTCAGCTTACGTTATCTTCTACCTTGTAGTATTACCATCTTTATGTCAAGGATGTCGTGAGAATTGCACACGTCTTAAGAATTCTTGATATAGTAATACTTCTCGCCACCACCATTCATTTCTTGGTCCCGTATTGTTTCAAACCGGAATACCAACAAGTGAACTCTGATGTGTGATTCCAATACTTCTGGCAACCCCATTGCCTTGAGGTTAACAATTGATTGTTTCATTCTTAATGAGTGGGTTGTTGGCTCGTAATTTTGGACATTGGTTGCGCTGCTCCGTCCGTATTTTCGAGTGCACCCTTCGACCAATGTTTAATTGTTGTTGTCCCCTCGAGCATACGACATTATACCATTTGATTTGACAAATGCTATCTCCTTGATATTATAATTTTGGAAATTCATCCCTGTCAAAACCTCGAGGGATTGTTGTTGAGCCCATCAGCCAGATTTTCAACTTTCTCCTTGTTTGATAATGAAACTATTGAAAACATTATCTTCGTGCCTAGTTCACGAAGAATATGTTTGGTAGCAGAAATGTTTTCCCAAAATTCACGTGCACTGTTGCCGCCGTGAATATGTGAAAGTTTTGTTTTTCTTCCACTAGGATCACCCCAAGACATTCACGCATGTGCGGAGTGTTATATGTTTTGATGATTTGCTATCTTCACTCCATATAATTTCTCCTAGCACGCGACGCCACTGACTGATTTGATCAAGGAAAAGAAGTTCCTTCATAAGAGCTAATTCAGACTTAACCATGGTCCTTGGTATCTTTGGTGGTACTTCTCAAATCAGAACTCGGTTGCATTGAGTTATAAGAATTCCACGTGGGCACAACTATTTTGACATGGTGTTCATGTGTCTTACGATCCAACTCTTGGTCCAAGGATTGCTTGCGTAGTTCATGTCCTGAGAATCCTGCATCATCATCTTTTGTTCTCAGGCATCTTGAGTCTGAGGTGTCCCGACACCAATCAGATCTGAATCTCAGGTAGATATGATGGTTGGAACATTTTCCAAATAATTATAACTTTGGTCTTTATGTAACCTGGTACGGTGATGTCTTGTCGGGCATACCAGGCCGTAGGACCTATTGTTATAAATCCTTCCATATGTAAGGTTCGCCATTTACCATGAGGAAATTTTATGACTTAGCTTTGTAAGTTGTTCCTCTTGGTTCCTCTTTGTAGACCCATAAGAACAACCTCTATCTGATGACCATATCGATGCTACCCCGAAGCACGGATGTGGTACTTCAAATTTCAAAAGGAACATTGGAAGTGCAATGCTAAAATTGTTCCTGATCAATTATCCAGACCACGTGGTATGGGTAAACAGATTGATTCTTCTTGCCTCTTTATCAAGATGGTTATGTACTTGATGACCTATCATGTATACCATACTCTATGTTTTCCTCGGGAATGGTATACTTTAAATTCTTGTGTGCGTGAACACATTCTTATTCCCATTGGTCTGTTTGACCTTTCTTGTGGCAAAACTTATCTAAGCAGTGTTAATTCCGTGCTTAGGTAAAAATCTCGGTATACAACTCTGTCGGTAAGACCCCGTTAGTATTCTGGATAACATTCCGGTAACCGCCGGTGGACGAGAACCTTGCCTATTGGTCCGCCTCGTTCCAACGAGCAGGAAAATGGTTCTATTCGTTCCCGCCCTTGGTACCGCTGTTGTTCCAACATAACTGACAGGTTATCCTCTGAAATGTCTTGTTACCAGGACCATATAATATGTCACCCCTCTACCTACTCCCGGCCCACATCGTGGACCCATAACCCAAAGTTTCACAAGATTGAAACCTGGCTCTCCTGTACATCTTTGACTCCAAGGTATCCTTTGCACTTGACTCGTATGTAATTCTCGAGCCACCGTTCAATGGAGCAATCGCTCTTCGGTCCGGGTATTATCCAACATACTAAAGATCAAGTTCGCATTAATTACGACAATCTGAAGGCTGCTCAGTCTCGTCAGAAGAGTCAGTATGACTGTCATCATCAAGATATGGTCTATCAACCTGGCAAAGAGGCTTATCTTCGTGGCACACTAATGAGGGGTGCACACCATTTCGGAATCAAGGGCAAGTTATGTCCTCGCTATATTGGTCCTTTCACTGTTCTTGAAACGCGTGGAAGAGTGGCTTATCACTTGGAACTGCCGGCGAACCTTTCTCAGGTTCACGATGTCCTCCATGTGTCTCAGCTCCGCCATTGCTTCAATGATCCTATTCGAGCAATGGATCATGATATGCTTGAGCTGCAACAAGACCTATCTTATAAGGAGCATCCGGTCTGCCTTCGCGACCAGGCTGAACGTAAGACTCGTCGCAAGGTCACCAAGTTCCTTAAGGTGCAGTGGTCAAAATACTCTGAAGATGAAGCCACTTGGGAACGCGAGGATGAGCTTCGTGATGAATACCCCGAGCTCTTTCCCTCTACCTCTTAATTCTCGGGACGAGAATTCTTGTTAGTAGGGGAGAGTTGTGACATCCCCGGATTAAGCTACAGTAATAAATATAGTTAGACTGTAGTAATCACTCGCTAATAGGATCACGTCATCAAGTTAACAAAGTTAAACTTTCGCTTGATAAAAATCAAAGCCATTTTTATATTAAAAGATAAAATCTTGGTTGGGTCACAAATATTCACAAAGTAATTGTTACCTAGCAAACAACATCATTTGATATATTTAAGTGCCATAAAGTAATTATAATAGAGGCCAAAACATTATTTAAATTGCCTATTCTACATTATGAGAATTCAAACTAATCCAAATAATTAACAAACTTTCTAGAGCAGTGTCTATTAATGCATCGGAAATAATTCTGCAAATTATATGTTTTCTTAATTCAAAATACTCAAGTTTTAAAACAAATAAAGGACAATGCGAAAAAAGGGAAAAAAGGAAAACAAACCCCGTGGGCCAACTAGGCCAAATTGACCCAGCCAGCCCACCTAATTGGGGAGGTATAAAACCCCCCAAACCCTAAGCCCAACCGCCCCCACTCCCCCTTTTACCTCCCCTGCCGCCGCCACCAGGGCAGGCTCTCCTCGCCACCCACCCGCTCGCACGCGACCCCCACCCTCACCTCTCGGTACTCCTCCGTTTTCTCTCGGTAGCCTCACCTCTCGGTCACCCCGCACGAGACGCCTCCTCTCTCCCTCGTTCCAGCCCCTCCCCCACGAGGAACCTCCTCTCTCTCCCGTACCCCCACCTCCCTTCGGCTCCTATCTCCATTCCAGATCCTCCCGCCGGCCGCCCCCAGGAACGCCCACGACCAACGCCTACCCCTCGGCCTCACCTCTCCCCGCCTACCCCCGTTCACCCAACCCCGTCGGCCCCCAGACCCATCCTCTCCCTCGGCTCCTCCTCCTACCAGGGGACCGAGGCCCCCTGCCTCCCCACTTCGGCGCCACCCCTGCACCTCGCCCCTCCTCCTCGGCAAGCGCCTCCCCGGCGGCCTCACTGCCCGTCGCCAGAGCACCTCCTCGGCGGCGCCACGACGACCTCCGCACCGGCCGGCCCTCCGCAAGCCCTCCGCAACCTGCACCACCGGCCGGCCCCTCCTCGTCACACGACCGGCCTCCTCGTCAACAAGCCCACCGGAACCGCTCCATCACGCCGGATCCGCCCCTTCCCGGAGCTTCCCCTACGCCGACGCCGATCTCCATCAAGCCGCCCCCCCCCACCGAGCCCGTTTTTGCACATCTACAGGGCTCGGTGAGAACACCCTTCCCTCCCTTTTTCCGTTCCGGATCCGTTCCGGCGAACACCGTCGCGTTCCGGCGCCGTTAGGTTCGTATACGTGGAGGTGGAGGTTGTCTCCTCCCTCTTTCTGTTGAGATGAGAAGGTTCGGTGAGAGGTTGTCTGTTAGCAGAGAGGTTAGAGAAAGAGTTAGCGAGGCAAAAAAATGATATATGTATAAAGCCTGTACGTATGTATGTATTATTATGTATGAATGGATGTACGTAAGAAAATGTATTATGTATGTATATGGTATATGTGTGTGTATAAAATGTGTGTACAAGAGTTGTGTGTGTGTTGCCATTAGGCCATTGCCATGTGGGGCCAAACCCCCACTCCCACTGCGAGGGAGGCCCCACACCCGTTGTTAAGAAAATAATAACAATAAAGATATATGTTTTTATTAAATAAAAAAATAAATAGATATAATAATTAATTAATTAGTTCATGAATTAGTTAAATAGATATATAAGATAATCTGTTAATTAGAATAATCAATTAACCTAATTAAGAATGCCACGTGGGTCCCCCATTAAATTAATTTGATTAATTAATATTAAACCTATTTAAAAACTTGTGTCTATGACGCATGGGACCCACTGGTCAGTTGACCAGTCAATTGCTCATGTCAGCGTGACATCATGCTGATGTCATATTAGCATTTCATTAAATTAATTAAATCTGTTTTTAATTCCTAATTATTGAATAAAATTTAAAAATTAATATAAAATAATCTGTAAGTCAGATCAAAATATTTTCAACATGGAAGTTGATCAGCAGAACGAGACGAACCCGGATACACGGTCCATTCATCTGTCACGCGTCCCTAGCATAACAAACGTGGACCATTTCCATCATTTTTAGTCTGACCGGTAGTAGCCCGAGACCCGGAAAATATCGTCAGATATTCTTCCGACCCGGCTATGACGGATTTTGCTGCGTTAGCTCATCTCTAGCCTGCATCTTGCCATGTCATGCTTTGTGTTGCATCGGTGCTATTATTTATTGTTTCTTCCCCCTCTTCTTACCGGTAGACCTCGAGACTGACGCTCCTGCAAGGTACATCTACGACCCTGCCGATCAGTCCTTTGCCGCAGAGTAGCAAGGCAAGCAAACCCCCCTTGATCGTTCCTATATTGCCTATGTCTTTCTTCCTACTGCTTGCATTAGTATTTTTCTACTGTTGTAGTTAGCTCCTATATCTGATGCATAGCCTATTTTTGATGAACTGCTACTTTCAGTCCCGTACTTTAAATCTGCTTAGTATAGGTGGAGCAGTCATCCCCTCTGACCCCTTAGTCCAGTTGCCCCGCTTGTTTTCAAATCTCGATCTCTAATCGACGAACCAGACCCGACACAGCACATACACCCCCTTCGTTGTACACCGCTACAGAGATACTATCGGGTATCGAGGGTGACACCTCGCTAAGTACTCTTGATGATATCTCTGTAGTATAGCTAGTCGGTCGTGGTTATCGAGGGTGATTCCTCTTTCACCATTCCCGATGACGCCTCTGTCGTGCAACCCCTCAAGTGTGGGACCCCCGAGGATGATTCCTCTAAGCCCACCTTGACGGATACATCGTTCGGAATCCAACGAGGGTGATACCTCGGATTCCCCCCGATGTTACAACCACACAGTTACTCGACCATGTTACTGGGATCTTTGGTGATTAGTTGTAAGACGGGTGGATTTCCCGTGAGACTGTGTTGATGGCGTAATTAAAATGTTAATGGATTTGGGTATTTCATCTGGGTTGGTCGGAGACCTTTTCTCACTAACCGGGTAAGCGGGAAGAATTATGGGTACTCGGCGTCGCGGTATCAGCCGAAGCTTTTCAGATGCCAGCAATGTAGCGGCGCGCGCCCGAGTGGTCCCGAGATGCATCGCTCTTGTGATTAAGGGATGCTAGGACTGACGTCGGCCGCCCACACCACATGCAGGAGCGCGAAGGGGAACTGGGCCCACGAACCCTTTGTGCTAGGATTTAGACCGGCGGGCTGACCTCTCTGATTAGTCTTAGGTGGGGCTGCGACGTGTCGATATTCCGAGGCCGGGCAGGACCCAGAAAAGTATGTCTGGCCAGAGTGTTATTGAGCGTGACGGGACATGTGGTGCACCCCTGTAGGGATGAAAATTAACTATTCGGATAGCCGTGTCCACGGTTACAGGACGACTTGGAGTTGTGCCCCGATCTTTTACAACTACAATTGTTACTTAACTGGATTTAGTTTGCCTCGGGATTGCTTCCTCACAGGGAGTCGAGGGAGGATCTTTAGGCATGACCTCACTTTATTATTGTTGTAACAATATAACTATTAATGTGTTACCCCTATTCTACTCTCGTCTATTGCTGCAAGACCCTCAAGATGCTAGTATTCGATAGGACTAGGCTTTCTCTCTCTATTCTCGCATTGCTGCAGTCAGTCCACATATAACCCCCCCCCTTCTTTGATACCGATGCATAATTAGAATAGTTCTGATGTAAGACTTGTGAGTACTTTGGATGAGTACTCACCGCTGCTTTGCTCCCCCTTGTCCCCTTCATCCGTTTGCTGCGACCGGATGATGGAGCCCAGGAGTGGAGTTTCCTGCCGACGCCTGCCGTCCCGATGGTGTCTTCTTTGTGGAGGCCACTGAACCCCAGGAGTAGTTTAGGATGTTCCCAGGCAAGAGGCCTCGCCTCGTTCGATCGTGTTCCTTTTGTGCTAGCCTTCTCTAAGGCACTCCATGTTTTATGTATGTACTCAGATATTGTTGCTTCCGCTGACTCGTGTGTTTATAGAGCTTACGTATTCTAGCCCTCGAGGCCCCTGGCTTGTAATATGAAGCTGATGTTTTTTTATTTGTGTCTACAGTTGTGTTGTGATATCTTCCCGTGAGTCCTTGGGTTTGATCGTACGCATTTGCGTGTATGGTTAGATTACGATTAAATCGAGGGCGTCAAACATCGCCTTTATGCCAAGTTTTCAAAATGTGAATTTTGGTTACCAGAAGTGACCTATCTAGGTCTGGTAATCTCTGGTAAGGGTATTCCTGTCAATCCCGAGAGAGTTCAAGCTGTCCTTGATTGGACTCAACCTGAATCGGTTAAGCAAGTTAGGAGTTTTCTTGGTCTAGAGAGCTATTGTCGCCGCTTTGTTGAGAATTTCTCCAAGGTTGCAAAGCCTCTAACTGAACACCTCAAGAAAGATAAAAAGTTTGAGTGGACACCACAGTGTGAGCATAGTTTTCAGGAACTGAAAAGACGCCTGACTTCCACACCTGTGTTGCTACCACTAGATTTTTCTAAGGACTTCATTATCAATTGCGACGCCTCGCGACAAGGATTAGGTTGCATTCTCATGCAAGACCGTCATGTGATTGCATACGCATCTCGACAGTTGCGTCCACATGAGGATAATTATCCCACACATGATCTTGAGCTTGCAGCTGTAGTCCATGCACTTAAAACCTGGCGACATTACCTTCTTGGTAATCGTTGCGAAATATTCACTGATCACCAAAGTCTGAAATATATCTTCACCCAGCCGGATTTGAATCTCAGGCAAATACGGTGGGTTGAGCTGATCTCGGATTACGACTTAGGGATAACTTACACCCCGGGGAAGGCCAATGTTATGGCTGATGCACTAAGTCATAAATCTTATTGTAACAATTTGATGCTACAACAAGGTCAGCCACATCTCTATGAGGAATTTTGGAAGTTAAATCTCCGTATTGTTCCTCAAGGATTCCTTTCTACCCTGGTGGCGAAGCCTACTCTTAGGGATCAAATCATAGCCGTGCCGACTTATGATAAGGGTATATCCCGGATCAAGGAGAATATTGCCAGCGGAAACGCTAGGGATTTCTCCATCAATGAGAAAGGTGTTGTGTTCTTTCAGAACCGTTTAGTGGTTCCTAAGAGCAAATGTCTGCGGCAATTGATCCTTAAGGAGGATCATGATTCTCCTCTCATCATTCATCCCGGCAGTACTAAGATGTATCAGGACCTACGCCAGAGGTTTTGGTGGACTAGGATGAAGAGAGAAATTGCTGAGTTCGTTGCTAACTGCGACGTTTGTCGTCGAGTTAAGGCAGAACATCAAAGGCCTGCTGGCACCCTTCAACCTTTAGCTATTCCTTAATGGAAATGGGATAAAGTCAGTATGGATTTCATTACCGGATTTCCTAAGACCAAGAAAGGAAATAATGCTATCTTTGTGGTCATTGACCGTCTCTCCGAAGTAGCTCATTTTCTTCCAGTTCGTGAGAGTATAACAGCTAGCCAGCTCGCAGAGTTATATATCTCTCGAATAGTGTCTCTTCATGGTGTTCCTTTGGAGATTAACTCAGATCGTGGGAGTATCTTTACTTCTCGCTTTTGGGAAAGTTTTCAGAATGCTATGGGGACTCACTTATGTTTTAGCACTGCTTTCCATCCTCAATTAAGTGGTCAAGCAGAAAGAGTGAATCAAATCCTAGAAGATATGCTCCGAGCTTGTGTCATATCGTTCGGTATGAATTAGGAGAAGTGCCTTCCATTTGCCGAATTTGCTTATAACAATAGTTATCAATCAAGCTTGGACGAAGATGTCGAACACCTCTTAGTTGGTCAGAAACCAGAGAGAGGCAACTCTTTGGCCCGGATATGATCCAGGATGCAGAAGAGCAGGTTCGCCTTATTCGTAAAAAGTTGAAAACAGCCCAGTCTCGTCAAAAGAGCCAATATGATCGTCATCATAAGGCCGTGACCTTTGAAGTTGACGAGAAGGCTTACCTTCGGGTTACACATTTGAAGGGTACCCATCGATTCGGTATCAAGGGCAAGTTGGCTCCGCGTTACATTGGACCTTTTCGCATTCTTTCCAAATGAGAAGAAGTTGCCTACCAGTTGGAACTTCCTCCGCATCTTTCCAAGGTTCATGATGTCTTCCACGTCTCGCAACTCAGGCGTTGCTTTTCGGATCCTATCAGTGAAGTGGACCACGAAACGCTTGATCTCCAAGATAACCTTTCATACCGAGAATACCCTGTGCGTATTCTTGATCAAGTTGAGCGTACCACTCGATGTCGAAAACTCAAGTTTCTTAAAGTTCAATGGTCAAATCATTCTAAAAAAGAGGCAACATGGGAAAGAGAGGATCGTCTCCGACTTGAGTATCCCACGTTATTCCCAACGACTTCTAAATTTCGGGACGAGATTCTTTTGAGTGGGGGTGAGTTGTCACATCCCTGAAACCCTAATCAAGTATAGCATTGTGCTCATATCTTCTTTGCATTGCATCCAAGAAAGTTTCAACAAGATCAAAGCAAGTGGTGAAGCAAAACTCAAAAACCCTAGCCACTTCTCAAATTCAAAGAAATTCTAAACTTGTTCAAATCAATGAACCCAAAATGGCCTCCAGAAAAGTTCAACTTTTCTGATAATTCACCGAAGAAAATAAGTAGTGAAGAAAACTATTTTCATAACACATTTGGCATTTTATTTACATGCAAAAAAGCTACTGGATTCAAGTTTAAATTTGAATTCAAAAACTTTAAGTTTTCAAAAATGTTGAAAACTTCAGGAATGGTTGGATATATTCCAACAAATATTCTGGTGTGTTCAAAATATTTTTTGTAAACTATTTTGGAGCTGAAATAAATAGCATATCAAAATAGTTAGCAAAATAGAAACAAAATAGAAAAAGGGAAAAGGAGCTTACCTGTCGCTCACCTCAGCCGAGGCCCACCTCCCGTGTCGTCTTCCTCCTTGCGAGTAGGAGCAGGAGGTGGTTGCCGCGACGCCCGGCACCTACACACACCTCCCTGCCTGCCTGGCCGCCGCTTCGCGCTGGCACCATTCCCCCCCTCTCCTCTCGGTTGCCCTGTTCCCCTCTGCCGCCATTGACAGGAGCTCGAGCTCGAGCTGCCCATGCCCCTAGCCGTAGGATCTCCCTCTCGAGTGCTCCATTCGCTCCGCCTCGACGAGCTGGTAATCCCTGCAAAAGCCGAAGGTCCCCCGAGCCCTGCAACGCCCACGACACCGTCGTCTTCAAGCTTCGGCCGCCGGCGAGCTTCGATCGATTCGTCGCCCACAGCGCCTCCCCGAGCCGTCTAAGCCCTCCACTGCACTCCCGGTGAGCCTAGCAAGCTTTCCCCCAAGTTCCCCCTTCGATCCCTTCCTCTGGCCTTGATTTCACCGTAGCCCGACGAGATCCGTCGCAGGAGCTCGTCGCCGGTAGCCCTCCGATGAACAGCTCGTCCTTCTGAGGCCACCAGCAGCTTCAGGCCGTCGCGTAGATGCCGTAGGAGCTCAGTCCCGTGCGTAGCTCCCTCTGTTTTGATGACCCCGATGATGCCCGAGCTTTGGCCGCCGCCAAGCTCGTCACCGGCGTCATCTCCGGCGAGATCAGCCCCGGCTAAGTGCAAAAATGAACCTGCGGGAGACGTGTCGTTCCTCTGGTGCACTCCGCGCAGAGTTTGGCCGCCTGTGCGCCGTTTCCGAGCCCCTCCGCCGTACTGGTGGTTGCCGGAGGCTCATCGCCGGCAAGGACGACCTCTCCGCCGGTGGATCTCAGCTGGCCTGAGCCACTGACTTGTGGGGCCAGCCTCTGGATGTTTTGGGTTAATAAAAAGAAAATCAATTAAACTAATAAGTCACTGACATGTGGGTCCAGTGCTGTGAATTAGCTAATTAAGTTTAAAACTAATCTAAAACTAACCAGAGTCACTGACCAGTGGGTCCCACTGGTCAGGTTTGACTTTCAACGGCTAGTTGGACCTGCTGATGCCATGGTGACGCAATAAGTGGTTTTTCTGTTAAAAAAGAATTCCAGAAAAATGCCCAAAACTTCTATAAATCATAGAAATTAATGAGTAACTCCAATGAAAATAATTTATATATGAAAAAGTATCAAAAAAATTCAAGGAATCTGAATATGTCATTTTCAAACATGTTTGAAAATGTAACTGGACCAAACATGTAGAATAATGAATAGGTTAAATTTAATAAATGCTTTGGAGTTGGAATTTGAAAATCATTGGAATTCCACTTCAAATGCTATGATCAAACATTGTTCAATCACAACCAGCAACTTAACATATCATTCCATGCATGTTAAAAACAAGTTGATCTGAGCATCAAGTCGAATCAATTAAAATGGTATTCGAGAATACCTCGTTTGAAGTGATATTTGAATCTGATTCAAATCAACTTCCAACCTAATAAATGATAGCTACATTAGCATACCACCTTGCATCCTCATGCCATGCTCATGCATCATTTTGTTGCATATGCTTGTTATTGATTGTTGTCATTTCTTTCGGTAGGCTCCACTCCTCCGGATTCCACTGAATATCCGACTGACGGGTATTGTCCCTCCTCTGAGCAACAAGGCAAGCAACCATTTTGATCATCCCGATAAATCCCATGTTCTCGCTCCTGCACTTATTATTGCATTAGGATCAAATGGTCAAATGCTTTTGCCACGATAGTTGAACCCACTCCCTTTGCATGACCTGTCTTTGTCACAGTAAATAGGTGAACCTTGCAACCTAGCATACCTGGTAGATGCTTGAGCCATGATGTGCCTTATCCTTCTATGCATACTATGCTTAGAGTTGTGTATGGTCTGTCATCTGGGAGATGAACAGAATTGTGAGAATGTGTTCAGTAAGTAAGGGTTGTGTGTTGAACCTGATTTGGTCAAGGTATTGGTGAAAGGCCATGTAGGAGTACATGGCGGGTTGTTTCATTGGAATCGTCCTTAGGAACTGAGTTTCGTTTATGTAATCCAAGACTAGATACTACCACACGTTTTGATACTTAATTGACCCTCTCGACTTATTAATCGCTTAGTACTCGGTCCAGGAGTTGCAAGTAGTTTCTGGTGTTTATAGTCATGCTGGAGGCCGTCGATAGCGCTGACCTGAGAGGTGGGCTGTGATGCGGTAGGCAGTGGCACGGTGTACCAAGTGGCACCCGGATGGTGGGCTTGGGAACCCTGCGCACATCGTTTGGGGCCGTGGCGGAAACCTCGGCCAGACTTTCGTGCGGGTTACCCTCAGATAGGCGATAGACCTGGACTAAGTATTAGTGTGGTTAACGGTCGTGGCCGACTCCCTCGCTGGGCTTCCGCTTGAAGGTTGCCGAGGTGCATGACGTGCACATGGCGATAAGTGGCGAGAGCGTGTGTGAAGAAGTACACCCCTGCAGGGTTATGATCTATTCGAATAGCCGCGTCCGCGGATATGGACTACTTGGAGACATATGTTGTTCATAGATAATTTTAATGGCTATTCATAAAATTGTCAAGATAAGCATGACTGTCGTGGACGGCATTTCCGTATGGAGACGGAATGATTCCACGATGGAGTATTGTTGTGGTGTTAGTGGACTCGTGTGTGAGAAATCAAGTTGTCAAAAATTGTTTAAAAAATGCAAGTTGTCTAGCCACGAGTCAAATGCTGGCTTTCCGCATGAGACCCCACAATTCCTTATTGATACATTGCATGAGTAAATAGTTATCCTGAAGTATTGCTGAGTACCTCCGTACTTATGTTTTCTTAATATGTGTTGCAGAGGTTGTTAATGACCCTAATGGAGGGTTCTTCCTAGACATCGACGACGACGAGTAGCTGGTATCCCAGCTACGATCTGGCCCTAGGGTGGGTCTGTAGTATAGTCAGGCCATGTGCCTTCTAGTTTCATATGTCTGTACTCAGAGAGTTTATCTACTTCCGCTGGCTTGTAACTTGAATGATTGTTATGATGGGTCGTGAGACCCCTACTATGTAATATTATGTGTGAGGCTCTTTCGAGCCTTTTAAATAAATCTTGTATGTTTATGGTTATGTTGTGATGCCCTCGATGTATCTATACATATCAGTATGACATGCGTACGTGTGTCATACTTGATATGTATCGGGTTCGATTACCTAGCCGTAGGCTTTAGCAGCATTCCTTACAGGGAAATGCCCCTTTGTGATCCAAAGAGCCATGGTAGTTCGCTACTGCTCCGGACACATTGGTTGACCGGCATGTGTCCTTCTTAGCTGCTGTGTCTGTCCCCTTTGGGGAATTGTCACGCGATGTAATGGAGTCCCTGTAGCTTGCTACGACTCGTCTACATTCGCTGGTGACCGACACCTGCTTTGTTGGGTCATGTATGTCTGTCCCTGTGCGGAACTACCGCTTTGGTTTATGACTAGACATGTCGATCCGGGTTCTCTGTCACTGGATTGCTAGCGACACAATTGCATACGCGAGTCAAAAGACGCAAACGGTCCCGGCTAAGGTAAGGCTACAGCCGTGGAGATAACCATGCATGAGTCCGCAAAGAGATGCGATGTGTTACAGGCTGGATTCCTATGACTTAGGATCGGGGTCCCGACAAGGATAGGCCAAAGTTTGCCTAGAATTGATAATATGGATGAGGTCATTGATAAATTAGATTCAACTTTCACACCTCATAATACTTATGCTAGCACCACTCGAAATAAAAGTCCCAAGTTCAAATATGTTCCCAACATCGTTAGCACACCTCCTACCAAAACAAATGAGGATCTAAAGATGATTAGTGTTCATCCCAAATTTATAAATTTATCAAAGGTCCTATTTCTCCTATCATTCATGGTTGATTTATTGAGGATCTTGATGTCAAAGATGACAACACTTGAAACTATGCATTATGCCTGGCTAGCGGCATGAAACAATAGCACTTGTTGGGAGGCAACCCAATAGTTATTTTAATTTTTGATTTCTAGTTTCTGTTATTTTGTGTTGACATGATTATTGCCTCTGTAATGATTATGTTATTACGTTTTAATTAGTGTTTGTGCCTAGTAAAGCCTTTCGGGTAAATTATTTGATGAGTATGATAGATGTTGTGCAAAAAGAGAAACTTTCGTCTCCAGTGTAGAATTTTTAATTCTATGCTAGAGCGTGATAAATTATTGGAATTTTTACACGGTACTTATGTACAAATTATCCACGCTGTCCTAAATTTTCAGAATTTTGAGAGTTCCAAAAGTATGGGATCTTTACAGATTGCTACAGGCTGTTCGGTTTTAATCAGATTCTGTTTTGCCTGCATAGTTTGCTTGTTTTGATGATGCTATGGATTATATGGGGGTGCATAAATCATGGATAAGTTAGAATATAGTACCTATTATGGAACTATAAATTAAGAATCAATTTATAACAGTACGTAAAGTAGGCAATATGTTTCTTATACTAACGGATCTCACGAAGTTTTGTTGAGTTTTGTGTGATTAAAGTTTTCAAGTTTTGAGTGTGATCGCGATGAACCAAGGAATAAAGAGTAGCAAGAGCCTAAGCTTATGGATTCCCAAGGCATCCCGAGTATTATTCTAAGGAATACTCAAGCGTCTAATCTTGGGGAAGCCACAAAAGCCATCCCCTCTTTCGTCTCAAACCATCGGTATGTCACTTGGAGCTACATTATTATTCATCACATGATATGTGTTTTGCTTGGAGCGTCGTTTATTTTGTTTGCTTGTACTTTAAGTTTGTCACAATCATCATTTTTTGGATACACCTATTAGAGAGAGACTCACCTTCATTATGATTTGCTAGAATTCTCTATGTGCTTCACTTATCTCTTTTGAGCTTGGCAGTTGCTCTAGTACTTCACTTATATCCTTTTGAGCACGGTGGCGTGTAGATTTTATAGAAATAATTTGATCTCGTTCTTCACTTATATTTGTTTGAGAGCTGAATAAATAGTGAAGGTAATTTTGATGGGTCATAAGACTAGTGCAAAAATAATAAGCATTCCATTAATGATAATCAAAACCATCATTTAGCACACATAGAGAAATTGTGAGTTAATGACATTGATATGGTCATATAAAAAGGTGTAAGTCCATAATTTATGATTCATATAAGTGTCGGCATTAAAGCGGTGTTAACTTGTTATTCATCTAAATATTAAAGAGGCATGGTGATGACGTGTAACATCCCAAATTTTGGTATGTTATAATATTTACTAGATTGATTGTTTGTTTGTTTGAGTGATTGAAACTTGAGTGAAATTTGAATTTTTTTAAAACTTTTGAATGAGAGGGAATAAAATGACTTTCCCATTTTATTTTGAATTGAAATTCATCCATTTAAAATCTGTGAGAGAAGATAACATGACTTCTTCAACTATAAAGAATTTGAATGAATGTTTCATTTGAATTTTTCCTTTGGTTTTTGATTTGAATTTTTATTTTGGCATAAGATTTCAACCACAAATTTTTTCCTGACAATATACTTGCCAAGCAAGAAAGAGAGGAGGTAACATAAACCCCCAAAAAATAAAAGTCAGAAGAAAAATAGCGCGAAAAATATTAAAGACAAAATTTGAATTTTATTGGATTTAAAAAAAGTATAAAGTTTTTATTTTGTGAAAAATATAATGTCCACGTTGTGGGAAATAATTTTCTGATCATTTTCATATATAATACTTTTATTTTCCGAAAAACTTTTATTTCTTTTTTTGTAACTTTCTTTCGTGTTTTAATAAATAGGAAACAAATCGTATTTATTTGGAAAACCACCTCGGCCCGATGGGAAATAGGAATCAGGCCCGATACACTTCTTCTTCCTCCCGTTCTTTCCTTCTCTCAAGAGGAACGTCTTCTAGGAACACGGCGCCGGATCCCCTCTCCCCGATTCGCACGATTCCCTTCCCTCCCCTCGCCTCCCGTCTCCCTATACATAATCCCCACCCCCTCCTCTCTCCGTTTTCCTAAAAATCCCCTCCTCTCCACGCCAGGATGTCGCCGCCCACCACCTCTCCCAAGAACACCAGGCCGAAGCCTCTAGGAGCTCCATGTCGTGCCTCCCTTCGCCCACGCACCACCATGACGCCACCATGACCTCGCCGTGGTTCTCCTCCGCCTCTTGGACCACCCCGCCGTCCCCTTCAACCACCGGAACGACTTCCCTTGCCGCCCTCACCTTCGGCACGAACTTCCTCGCCGGAGTTCTATCCTGCCACCCACGATAAGAACTCCACTTTTCTCCCCATCGTTAGTTCTTTAATCCGCTATAGATTAGATGCGGATACCCCTTCGGTTTATTTAGAAAGACCACGGTTTTATTTTTTTGTTAGCTAACTTTAGCCGAAGAGTTTTATTTAAGTTGCGTCCGTACGCTAGTTAGTCTCAAACGTGCGCACTTTCAGCCACTCACAACCTGCCACGTAGCTATTCTTTTTGTTCTTTTTTATGTTTTTAATCGTGAAACAGATTTGAACCTGATTTTAGAATCTTTATAACTTTTGTTATATAACTATAAATTAGGTGATTCTTTTTTGCTTTGGATCACAAATTTTATGTATTTTCTGTAGATATAAAATTTGACTATGTTTGAAAATTTAAATTAAAAATTAACAGATTTGGTTTAAATCTTGTTTTGTTAATATCTGGAGTTTAAAAATATTTTTTAGATGATTATTTTTGCTACTTATCACTAGTGATTTTATTTATTAGTGAGTTCAATTTCAGAATTTTTGGAATATTTTAAATCATTATTTTATGTAAAACAGTTTTTGTTTTAGTTCTTTCTCGGATTATTACTATTTCTTTTGCTATAATTGTTTTTAATTTGTTTTCTTTATACTTGTCAATAGTTATAATTTTGTTTTTTCTGTTAGTTAACATTACGTTTTCAACAATAAAAAAAATTATTTTATTTTACAGCATGAAATCAATTCTAGTTCTATAATAACATGCAATTGATTTCGTTGCTAGTTTGATTTCCTATTTGAAAATACTTTCAAAATAACATTGTTTTATGAGAAAAATACTTTCTGTTATCTTAGTTATTATTTTTTCTGTTATTTTCACTATTTTAGTGTTTTATTTGCTATTAAATTTATTTAGGACACAAACTTTTTGTGTTGTTGAAGTAGAAGACTCCATAGTTTTCTTTGGAGTTTCTTTTGGATTCGTTCTGATTTGATTTACTAGATAATTTTAGTTGTTGTTGTGATATTGATTGTTAGAATGATTGTTAGTATGATTGCTTATACGAATACTATGTTTGATTTTATAGATTTCATCGGAGTGTGATGAATAGTTCTATCCAGTTTTTCCTGTGAGCGATATCTATCTTCAACAACCTTACCAGGCAAGTTCACATTGATCATATTTTTACCTATGGTTTTATTGCACTAGTTACAACCTTCTTCACCCATTGCATGCAAGTAGGTACTTGGAAACGTTGGTTATTGAGTAGTATGTCATGATAGGCACCCCTAAACCCTTGTTACTTTGGTCGAGACGTTACTTTTCTATGCTCCTGGTAGACAGGGTTTGGTTGAGTGTTTATCATGAGTGTTGTGAGAACTTAATAATCAAGACCGGAAGACTTCAATACTTGCAAGACCTCAGAACGAAATATACCTCTGGATTAAGGACGATTCACATGGGCTCCCTAGGGAAACCAGCGGAGGTCCCAGAATGCATGGGGAAGCGCCATGACATCTTGCAGAAAGCTTCACCCAGTCACAAAGAGAAGGATTGATATTTCAAGACACTACAAGAAATATGTCAACTAACGACTTTCAATATTGGTCACCGAATGGTTATTGATTTCCATTTGTGACCTTTTTACGACAAAAAACAGACGGTCAAAAGCTGAGGGTCTCTAATGAACTATAACGACCTTTTTCCTGGATTAGTCGTAGGATTTTACGACCAAACAAAAGGTCATAGGTTTAACGACCAACTGATTTGGTCACTAGCAATCTGCCAACACCACGTCAGATCCACCATGGCAGGCAGATGTGGCAGAATTACGACCAAATGAAAAGATCGTAAATTAGATTCAGCCCGGTCCATTCCGGTCGTCTACATGGGCCGGGCCCAATAATTTGTCCTTTTATTTTCTCGGACAAAATCTTTTACTGAGCAGGTTTTTTATTAGTCCACTTTTCTTTTGGGCCTTGCCCTACTCTTTTTAGTCCAGTTCTTGTTTGGGCCTTGGCCTACTCTTTTTTAGGCCCAAGCCTTTTTAGACAAATTCTAATTTGCGCCTTGGCCTACTCTTTTTTAGGCCCAAGTCTTTTTAGTCTATTTCTTGTTTGGGCCTCAACCTTTTTGCAGTCCAAACTAACTTTAGTGCCCAAACAAAATGGTCCAAACAAAACTCAAATAATTGGCAACTTCATCAGGTTCACAAAATACTTCATCAGGTTCAAATAGAGCAAGACACTGTTTCACAAAATTCTTCATCAGGTTCACAGGTTCAAAATACTTCACAGGTTAAAATAGAGCACTTCACTGTTTCGTCACCATAATGACCAATCAAGTGGGCTAACTTCATCAGGTTCTTGAGAAGTTAGCCAACTTCACTGTTTCTAGGACATGTTCTACAACAGGTTCAACTTCTACGATGCTTTAGCGACGAAGAGAGCCATCAAGTGGGCTAACTTCTCTTCCTGTTCTTGAGACTTCTTGCGCAGCAGCTCAAGTTACTTGTCGCGTGCAGCTTCATATTCTTCCGCCTTTAGCTTGATTGCTTCCATTTCTTCTTGCATCACTTCAGCTTGAAGCTCCAACCTCTCCAGCTTCTGCTCAAGATCACGAACATGAGCAGCCACAGCAGCAGTTCCTTTGCCAGAGTTGTTACTAGATGACTTGAGCCCAACATTCCTAAGGAATGTGCTTTGCTTGACTTTAGTCTTGAGCACTTCTTCAACAATCTCAGCATCAGACTTTGGTTCTTCACCTTCTGGTACCGACGCGTCCTTCATTTTTTCCATGTCAAGCTAGAATATGGAGGAAAATGATAGACATTAGTGGCAGATCTATTTCACATTCTGCAAGAGGAACCAAACAAGAATGCCACCAAACCAGACCAAGAAATGAATTATTTGAAGTAGTCAAACCAGCACACAAAATCTGTATGTAGATATTTTACTCAAACTCAAACAGAAGTAGATGATAACTACTAAACTTAAAGCATTATTTGAATCTGCCTACAGCAAGTGTACACACAAGCTACCATATGGAGGAAAATGATAGACATTATTGGCAGATCTATTTCACATTCTGCAAGAGAAACCAAACAAGAATGCCACCAAACCAGACCAAGAAATGGATTATTTGAAGTAATCAAACTAGCACACAAAATCTATATGTAGATATTTTACTCAAACTCAAACAGAAGTAGATGATAACTACTAAAATTAAAGCATTTTTTGAATCTGGCTACAGCAAGTGTACACACTTATGTGATCTAGAGACATGCAATCGGAACAATATGGTGGTTCTATATAATATGGCTTGTTTGTTGAGAACTAACATTCAGATCAATTTTCATCATCTCATAAAAATGCAACAAATAGCTACAGCAAATTTTGATATCTTTGTTGAGAACTGTACAACAAATTCCGATATCTTTGTTGAGATACCAAACCTATCATAGGCTCTAGCAAACAACATCAAATCTAGGGTGTGTTCTTGCTGGCTGTGAATCAAACAGGGCTAAGGTCTATAGACAAAAGTATGAACTAGCTGGACAAAAGCATGGAGTGACTTACTATAGCAATCTTGACTGGCTCCGAAAACCCGTGCTTCTTGCTGTTGTGGGTGGCCTTGAACAATTCAATCACAGACAGCTCCTCACCTTTACGCTCTTCTTTCTGAAATGTTTTTCAACAAAAATCAAAATGTTATTCAGAAAGAATAAGAAATGATATTCAACGAGGATCAAACGGTAAGGTCTTTAGAAAAAGGTACTCTCAGTGGCAAAAATGTGTGTTGTGTAGTGCCTGGAACCAGTTCTCTGTTGGTACACGACCTTTTCTCGATTAATCTTGTTCGACACACAGGTTTCCTACAAAAAAGCACAATGTTATTTGCCAAGTTGAAAGAAAGTGGAATAGGCAGTAGTATAGTACGACAATACGAGTCTGAGCATATTGATTTGGAAATATTTCAGTTATCCTGCACTAGCACAAGTACATGAACAACTAGTACTATATAAGAGTCAGTGTATTACATATGGTGTTGATTTTGAAAGTTGATGCTCCCTATTGTTCCTACTCTGATCAGAAACATGGAAGAGGAAGAAGGGGACCATGGCCCATTCCCATCCTGATGTGCAGAACAGAAATCAGCAAACATAGCATATACAAACCTTGTGTCTTGGGGTAGACCACATCTACACCAGAGCTTGCCATTCACCGTCCGTCATATTTGGCACCGGAGACTTGGTGCTCACTTTCTTTGCTGCTACGGTATCAAAATACTTCTTCTTGATCTTATGGCGTCGATTCTTTGAACTTTTCTGCAGAACATCTTTGCACGCGTACTTGATGGTCTCCGAGTCTTTGTTCATCTCAAAATTTGCCTACCAAGACAGCAAACAAGGAAGGAACAACATTAGTAATCATTAACTACAAAACAGAAAATAGAGTAGCACATTAACTATAAAACAAGTAGCTTACAACAACTTTCCCAATGTAGTCCTCCACTAGAGTAGCATTATTTTTGTATTCCTTGAAGTGAGGAAGAATCGGCAGATGGCTTCTTGCAACGAGTCCACACTCAGAAGCAAACTTTGCTGCCTGTAGAGGCTTCTCTGGACGCTTCATCCCTTGGGCAATTTGGATAGGCACCTTTGTGCCAAGCGACTTGGTGATTCTCTCCAGCCCTTTGCCCTTTCTAAGTCTATGCTTGTTAATCATTGCATCTGAAAATGAAATTGAACTCGTAAATTAGAAGAGAAATCGACAAATGCAGGAATGGTTCTGCTAAACAGGTAAGCATACATGATCACTTCCATTTGCAAAATGCACTAGTAAAAGAGAAGGTGAACTTGCCTGGTTGAAGCACAAGATGTTGTTCCTCTTCACTGACGACATCATTCCTGTCAATAGAAGGTGCACCACGCCTGAGGCGTAGGCAGACAGTGCCGCTTTCGTCCATGCAGAGAGTGGTTTCTTCATCCATGGGCGGAAACTCATCACGCATTTCGACCGAGCTCTCAAAGTCCATGCCCAGCGGACTTTCCTGATGGTCCGTCTCAGCTGCCATAGTTGCTTTCTGTCTTGTGACTCTATCAAGTTCATCAGGTTCTAGGATCCTCTTTGTTTGTCCTGGAGGTGGGGCCATCACCCTTCCTGGAGGCATTGCCGCAGATGCTTCTGAGCTCTTCCTCTTCTTGTTGGCTGTCTTCTTAACACCAGGCCTCTTCGTTCTAGATTCCTTTAGTGCCTTATATAAATAGCACAGAAAAAGCATTAGATCACAGGATAAATATGTGAGCACAAGGAAACAGAGAGCATACAAGAACCCGAACCCTCCAAGCAAGACAGAGTTTGCACCTTAACAGTCTTGTGCACTACAACTTCATCCTTCTTAGGATTGTACTCTGGGTCATCATTCATAACTCCACTACCTTCTAGAATCTCATTAGTTCTACCTTCTTGTACATCATTTGTTTTCCTAATCATTGACGATATCGCACCAATGCCAAGGGACTGGAATATCCGATTGTTCCTCATCATATTTCTAGCCCTAACCTTCTCGTACTGGGTGAGAGGATGCTCATCTTTGCAAGGCAAAGGAAACATAATTATTAGGTTTATTGTTGGAATGCATGGACAGACAACCAAACATATCTTATGATATTTTATTATCATTTAATCCTACTTATTCAGCTAAGGAAGAGTAACAGCACACACGCACAACTCAACCAGCTAATTCAGATTACAGCAATACATTTGCATAATAAAATCTGACAGTATTTTACATCACCAGCCTCCAAGATATTTTACTTAGCATATTACATTTCACTTAGCATATTAAGACACATTTTATAAATCTGACAGTATAACCACAAGGAGCAACTTGCATACCAATGGTTGGCCTCGGGTTTGACCTTGTCATCCTTGCCATGGATGAGCTTGAGGTGGTGCTTGCAAAATAGAATAAACAACAATCAGATACAACAGGGATAAAGTAAAATGATGCACTTATATCAATAAAGGAAAGCATTTAGACGAGCATGCACATATATGTAATACATGTGAAGCAAACTTGTTGGATCAAGAATATAGTGATGTAGTTAATGCATCAGTACTAATACATGTAAAACACTTGGACCAACATGCACATACACGTGTAGCAATGCACATACCGTTAATGTATCGGTACTAAACTGACATTTGAAGCAAGCAACTAAATTGAAGCACTTGGACCAGCATGCACATACAAGTGTAGCAATGCATCAGTATTAATACATGTGAAACATGAGGTAGTAATGTACTAATCTGATAGTTGAAGAAAACTATATATTTGAAGCAATGCATTAACTATTTACAACAATTAATTTTATGTTTTAACTTGCAATTTTATCCATGTACCTCCAATCATCTATAAGCAAAGTAATTACTCAACTGTATTCCCTAATGGAGGCAAACATATGCATTCATAGCAACTGGTTGCCCAACATCATTCACTTAAAGCACTGCTCCAGTAAGACACACTAACAAGAAATTAATAGGATTCTACTCAAAACTTATCTGTTAAGACTCTAGCCAAATGTTGTCTATACAATCATGATTTTCACTGCCACCGAATCATTCCGCATTCATTCATGCAGCACAACACAACTATATGATAGTGTTCATCGCTTGATGCAGAGGCCCGTGATAATCCTCTTTTTGGAAGGAAAAAAAAGCACAACAGAATTAATCGCATGCTTCAGCAAGATAAATGTTCTTCCCATCATCGAAACAACATACAAAATATATTATGCCATGTTATTTCAAATGAACAACAAAATATGTTCAGAAAAAATTAAAACAAGCCACCTATATCCAGACTCATCACTACTACTCAAGTCAAGTCAAACCAAGCCAAGCCAAACACCAGCAATGAAGTCTGAATAGCTCACCTACACCTAGCATCACTACTACTCAAGTCAAGTCAAGCCAATCCAAGACAAACACCAGCAATGAGGTCTGAATAGCTCACCTACACCTAGCATCAGCATCACCGCTGACTGTTTCCAAAGAAAAACACAAGCTCAAGCTCTTAGTAGTATTAACTTTGAAGACACCATGACAGTTGTAATAAATAGAGGGGTATCTCGCCTTGCAGGGAAATACCATCACCAGCAGAAGAAGCATACAACTCAGCTCATTACAATGGTAGCTCTAGCATCCGCCTCTACCTAGCCACCGCCACCCATCACACGGCCTAATGCGACTCGCTTCTCTACGCAGATCAAAACCACGGTAAATTAAAACCGCCCACCCTAAACCCTTATTTACCCCATGAACCCTAACATATTAACATATTGACGGGAGATATTGTGCTGCAACATGAACCCTAACCCTAGCCCCATGAACCCTAGAAGAACACATGAGGGGGGTCTAGCCCAGCATGAACCCTAGAAGAACACATGAGGGGGAACCCATGAACATCGACGGGAGATGGGTCGAGGGGAGAGGTACCCGTCATCGCCGACTGTTGATTATGTAGATGTACCCGTTGTCGTCGTCTTCGTCGATGTAGTCGTAGCCGTTGACGTCGATGTAGATGTAGCCGTCGTCGTCGATGTAGATGTAGCCATCGACGTCGTCGATGTAGTCGTCATCGGGGAGAGGGGAGAGGGGAGAGGGGCGGCGGGGCATTGCGGAGCACGGGAGGGGCGGCGGGGCAGCGCGGAGCAGGGGAGGGGCGGCGCGGAGCTAGGGTTAGGAGCACGGGAGATACGACGCAGAGCTAGAGTGGGGAGTGGAATGGATCCCGCATGGGTAGTGGGGAGTGGAATGGAGAGGGGAGTGGTGGGTCCCGCGTGGTAGTGGGAGAGGGAGTGGAGGGATATTTTGGTGGGGTGAGAGGGAAATTTTGGTGGGGCGAGAGGGAAATTTTGGTGGGGTGGGAGCGAAATTTTTCACTAGTTTTTTAGGGTTTGGAGGCAGACTTTTTGTTTTGTTAGTGCTTCTTAGATTTCAAAATTGTCTAAATAATAAATCAATAGGGAGAAGAAAAACAGTTTAGGGAATAAATGTGTCTTTCTTGTTTTCATGAATAAATGTTGTAAAATACCAAATAATGTCTTATTAAATTCCGATGACCATGTGTCTTTCTTGTGGAAATCACTATACTTTGCTTACGCCAAAAGAAATAATAGTGCTCAACCCACTAACAGAGAAGCAAAGGACACATCGGCAAATTAACAATCAATAGGGAGAAGAAAAACAGTTTAGGGAATTCAGGGAGAGAGACAACATGAGAAAAATTGATGCATCCGAATGACCCCGAAAAGAAGATAACTCTCATTAGATGACAACCAATTCGCTAGAGAGCTTAGTAACATCAGTAGAGTAGCTTTGTCCGTCCTTTCGATCACAAGCTAGCATTTCCCTTCAAAATAAATAAGTTAAGCAGCGGTACATTGTTACCTACCGGAAAATAATAAACGGACACAATAGTATTATGAGAGCTTGCTAGCATCACTATATATTTGACAAATAATCATCAAGAAGAGATAGTAGCAACCATCGGTCTCTCCCATGCGCCTAGTTGGTATGTCAATACTGGAAGCAACATGCCAATCCTTACGCAACCGAAGAGAAAGAGAGAATGATCTCTAAGTTGTACAAGGGGCAAAGTCAATAAACAAAAATTCAGGGCTACTCCCTCCGTCAAGAAAGAAAAGAAATGGAGCAGAAAGAACTAGTGAGCGTAGTTACGATAAATCAGCTACTAGTAGTTCAGGAACGGGAGACGTCAGGGAAGAAATATCTGGTTGTGGGGACACTTGAGCAACGAGCAAATAGATACTTTGAAAATGCGGTCAGAATGATGGGTATGACCGTTCCTAGCTATATGTTGAATCTTGGGAAACTTTTTCTGTTTCTATGATGAAATAGATACTTCTGTATCTAAAAATGAGTTTTAGAAAAAATAAAGAGCAAACTATAAGGCAGCTGTAGTTCAAATTTGACCCGCTTCCACCTGATTCGACATAGATTTGTCTTCTTCACGAGAGATGGATAAAAGCTTTTGACACCCAACCATTTTTTTCAATTATACATTAAATATGGCCTAGTATGTTTGAAAAATGATTTGGATGAATTTTGAAACAAATATATGGTAGGTCCTTCACAAAAAAACTCATTTTGGGCACTTGAAAAATGAAAATTGAATTTTTCATACAAGGAAGATGAAAACTTCCTTAATCAACATTGTTTGTCATTCCAACATGCACCCTTCTGCAAAATATGAGACCATTTCAACAAACTATGCCATGAATGTGGCCATGAGATTGATCATGTGGCTTGAAATGAATCCTCAAACATGACAGCTCATTTATGTGAACACTTTTTAAAAATAATTGTCGTATTACAAGGCTATTATTTTTCCTGGTAAATTTATCACATATGATGACACAATGCGAATGTTTTCCAATTTTTTATTTTTTTTCATGCCCGGTTGAAAATGCGGTCAGAACAACGGGTATGACCGTTCCTATATAGTGGTTGAATCTTGGGAAACTTTTGGTGTTTCTATGATGAAATAGATAGTTTTGTATCTAAAAATGATTTTAGGAAAAAATAAAGAGCAAACTATAAGGCGGCCGCAGTTCCGATTTGACCCGCTTCCAACTGATTCGACATAGATTTGTCTTTTTCACGAGAGATGGATAAAAGCTTTTGACACCCAACCATTTTGTCAATCGTACAATAAATATGGCCTAGTATGTTAGAAAAATGATTTGGACCAATTTCGAAACAAATATATGGTAGGTCCTTCACAAAAAAACTCATTTTGGGCACTTGAAAAATGAATTTTTCATACAAGGAAGATGAAAACTTCCTTAATCAACATTGTTTGTCATGTGGCAGGTTGTACGACACCACAAAAACGGGCCACATGCTATAAGACGTGTTCATGTTCCCAAACGGATTAAATCCATCTGTGGCAATGCCGAGTTTTATATTCCTTGGATCTGCAGAAAAATCTCCATGTTCACTGTCAAATTCTTTTCATGCCTCTCCGTCCGGTGGATGGCTCAGCTCATTGTCCACAGGTTTGTCACATCCCTGATCCCTATTAGGGTTTAGCAAGTTGTGGTCATGTCTTTTTCTTTGCATCCAAGAAAATGAAGTGAAATCCAAAAGCAAAGCAAAGAAAACCAAAGCAAAACCCTAGCCACCCCTTATTCAAAAACAATTCAACTATTGCCAAAATGAATGAATCCAAAATGGCCATTAGAAAAGTTCATCTTTTCTGATAATTGTTGAAAACAAGATATGAGAGATGAAACATATTTTCAAAATACTTTGGCCTTTTAAATTTAAGTTAAAAGCTACTAAAGTCAATTATATAATTGATTTCAGATAATTCAAAGTTTCCAAAATTTTTGAAAACTTTATGAGTGGTTGGAAATATTCCAACTAACACTTTGGTATTTTTCAAACTATTTTTAGGAATAGTTTGGAGCCAAAAATAAATGAAAGAAAGTCAGTAAGTAAATAACAGCAACAGAAAGGAAAGAAAATAGAAAAAACCTATCTCACGCTTACCTGGCCCAGGCCCAACTGCTCCCCTGTCGTCTACCTCGTGCGAGCGAGCAACAGGAGGTGGCCGCCGCTCCTCACGCGCGCCCACGAAGTTGCGTGCCTTCCTGGCCACCGCATCTCACTGGCGCGAAGGGGATAAGCTCCCCGAAGACCTCCCCATGCTCATCCCCCTCTCCATTCGCCCCTGCTCTCTCCCCCTCTCGGCCACCATAACCGCGAGCTCGAGCTCGAGCTAGCAGTCGCTCCAGTCCTTCTCCCTCTCACCTGAGCTGCGCGTTAGCTTCGCCTTGGTCCCGTGAAGCTCTCGAGCCAGTCGCGCGACGCCAAGAACCCCTGAGACGCCGTGACGCCGTCGTCTTATTTATAAGATCGCGGACGTTCGCCGCCGTCGTTCTTCCTCCTCAGACCATCCCCGAGCATGTTCTCACCACCTCTGCACACCCCGTGAGCTCAGGGTTCTTTCCCCTCTATTCTCCCTTTGATCCCGAGCTCTAGGCCCCGATTCCACCGGAGCCCGACGAGATCCGCCGCGGGACCTAGTCGCCGGTAGCTCTCCGGTGATCGGCTGGTCATTCTGAGGCCACAAATGGCTTCAGTGCATTGTGTAGGTGTTGTAGGAGCCTAGCCCCGCGCATGTTGAGCCCTCTAGCAGTGACCCCGATGATGCCCGAGCTCCAGCAGCCGCCGACCTCGTCGCCGGCGTCATCTCTTGCCATTTCAGCACCTGCTCTTTGCAAAAATGGAGCTGCCATCGTGTGGCCGATCGTCTGGTGCCCTCCGCCGTGCTTTTGGTCACGGAATCGCAAACCCGAGGCCCTCCGCCGTTCTTGTGGTCGCCGGAGCCTCGCCGCTGGTGGGTTTGACCCCATCGCCGGTGGGGTTGACTCCCCTGAGTCCCTGGCATGTGGGGCCAGCCCCCTGGCTAATTAAGTTTAGGTTAATAAAATAATTAATTAAACAAAACCTAAACAATCACTAACATGTGGGTCCAACACTGTTAAATACCTAATTAATTTTAAATTTAACTAAAAACTGGCCAGAGTCATTGACCAGTGGGTCCCACAGGTCAGGTTTGACTTTCAACGGCCAGTTGGACCTCCTGATGTCATGCTGATGCAATAAAGCCTTTTCTATTTAAAAATAATTCCATAATAAGTACAAAACTTTGGAAATTCATAGAAAATTGAATATAACTCCAAATTTGACAAATAATATATGTAAAAGGATCAGAAAAATTCAAGGAATCCAATGGTGCTATTTGCATGCATGAAAAGCAAAGTTATGAAACAGCATCAGGTCAAATCAATTAAAAGAATTTGCTAAATTATAATTCAAATGATATTTGAATTATGATTTCAAATCAAGATCACCCAAAAGGTTCTATTAGTCATCTCTAACCATGCTATATTTCATTTCATGCATCATTTTGTTGCATATGTTTGATATTGATTGATTGTTGTTATTCCGGTAGGCTCCACCCCTCCGGATACGTCTAATTATCCGACTGACGGATATCAACCCTCTGCTGAGCAACAAGGCAAGCAACCATTTTGATCATCCCGATAAATCCCATGTTCTCGCTCCTGCTCTTACTTATTGCATTAGGTTCAAATGCTTCAAATGCTTTTACCATGTTAGTTGAACCCACTTCCTTTGCATGACCTGTCCTTGTCACAGTAAATAGCTGAACCTTGCAACCTAGCATACCTGGTAGATGCTTGAGCCATGATGTGCCTTATCCTGCTATGCATGTATGCTTAGAGTTGTCTATGGTCTGTCATCTGGGTGATGAACAGGATCGTGAGAATGTGTTCAGTTAGTAAAGGTTGTGTGTTGAACCTGATTTGGTAAAGGTACCGGTGAAAGGCTATGTAGGAGTACATGGCGGCTTGTTTCATTGGAACCGTCCTTAGGAACTGAGTTCCGTATATGTAATCCAAGACTAGATACTACCACACGTTGAGATACTTAATTGACCCTCTCGACTTATTAATCGCTTAATACTCTGTCCAGGAGTTGCAAGTAGTTTCTGGTGTTTATAGTCATGCTGGAGGCCCTGCGTAGTGCTGACCTTAGAGGTGGGCTATGATGCGGTAGGCAGTGGCAGGTGTACCAAGTGGCACCCAGATGGTGGGCTTGGGAACCCTGCGCACATCGTTTGGGGCCGTGGCAGAAACCTCGGCCGAATTTCCGTGCGGGTTACCCTCAGATAGGCAATAAACCTGGACTAGATATTAGAGTGGTTAACGGTCGTGGATGACTCCCTCGCTGGGCTTCCGCTTGAAGGTTGCCGAGGTGCATGACGTGCACATGGCGATAAGTGGAGAGAGCGTGTGTGAAGAAGTACACCCCTGCAGGGTTATGATCTATTCGAATAGTCGCGTCCGCGGATATGGACTACTTGGAAACATATGTTGTTCATAGATAACTATAATGGCTACTCATAAAATTGTCAAGTTAAGTGTGAGTGTTGTGGATGGCATTTCCGTAGGGAGACAGAATAATTCCACGATGGAGTATTAGTGTGGTGTTAGTGGACTCGTGTGCGAGAAACATTGTTGTCAAAACTATTCAAAAATGCAAGTTGTCTAGCCAAGAGTCAAATGTTGGCTTTGTGCATGAAACCCCACAACTCCTTGTTGTTACATTGCATGAGTAGATAGATTATCCTAAAGTCTTGTTGAGTACTCTTGTACTCACGTTTTCTTAATAAATTGTTGCAGAGGTTGTTAATGACCCTAATGGAGGATTCTACCTAGACGTTGACGACGACGAGTAGCTGGTGTCCCAGCTACGATCTGGCCCTAGGTTAGGTCTATAGATAGTCAGGCCATGTGCCGTTATCCTTCCATCTGTTTGTACTCAGACAGTTTTAATCTTCCGCTGGATTGTGAGACTTGTGTGTATGACTTGTGATGATGGGTCATCAGACCCCTATGTGTGTAATATTATGTGTGAGGCTCTTCCGAGCCTTCTAAATAAAGTTTGTATGATTATGGTTATATAGTGATGCCTTCGATGTATCTATACATATCGGTATGCCATGCGTACGTGTGTTGTACTTGATATGTATGGGGTTCGAATATCTAGTCGTATGCCTTATTAGCACTCTTTACGGGGAAATGCCCCTTTGTGATTCCATCGAGCCATGGTAGTTCGCTACTACTCCGGACACATTGGTTGACCGGCATGTGTCCTTCTTAGCTGTTGTGTCTGTCCCTTTGGGAAATGTCACGCGTATGTAATGGAGTCCTTGTAGCTTGCTACGACTCATCTACATTCGCTGATGACCGACACCTTCTTTGCTGGGTCATGTATGCTTGTCCCTGTACGGAACTGCAGCTTGAGTTTATGACTAGACATGTCGATCCGGGTTCTTTGACATGGGATTGCTAGCGACACAATTGCATACGCGAGTCAAAAGGCGCAAATGGTCCCGGCTAAGGTAAGGCTGCAGCCGTGGGGATAGCTGTGCACGAGACCGCAAAGAGATGCGATGTGTTACTGGATGGATTCCTATGGCTTAGGATCGGGGTCCCGACAGCGTTGGTATCAGAGCCTGACTGACTGTATGATTACTAAGCCAAACTGGACGATGTTGAGTCTAGAATTTCTTTAGTTATACATAAGGGAATTGTTTGTGGAAGGGAACGTAAGATTCTTGCTTCTCTTCTTTAACTATTCTATTCTGGTCATTGTTTTGTTTTCTCCGGGGATTAAGAATTAGGTTACTTATCTTTCTCTCAGGATCGTGTGTTATTGATCGGTAGGTTATAGGACAACGAGTCGAGAGTTACTTTGAGTTTCTATTATTTGAAGGAAAAGAAAGTAAGTTTTGATGACCATGGAATTGAACTTGATAGTTGAGTGGTTATGCTATCCTATCTTTGTGGGTTGTCTCAAATTGTTTTTGAGCAATTTCAGCCGTTATGCTGCCCAACTTTGTCTTCAGAGCTTTAATGCTTTCGCATTACTCTCTATTTTCATATGCCTGGCCGTCCTTCTCGTCAGGTGGTCCGTCTGACTAGGTGCATTGATGTGCCAGGTCATACGACCATGCTAGTCAGGATGATATTAGTAGCCGGTTACCGCTGGTACCCAGAGTACACAGGGGAGGAGCACTACCGGGATTTTAATCAGAGTCAGTATCTCTGCACTGTTAGGGTATTCCCCGATTACCCTCGAGCTGAGGAGCCGATCCATTGGTCTTATGGATTGGGGGTCACTGTTGACATGGCAGTACAAGATGTTGCCTATTCAATGCTGACCATTATGAGGGCCAGACATGCACTGTTGCAGAATTCAGAGTTATGCTATGTTCCTGCCTCTCAGCCAGGAGAAGAAGGATACCTCAGTGGGGTCTACTTTGATTCCTCTATGGAGGATCCACTGCTGGAGTCCACTGCTGAGATGCTAGAGAATAGAGACAGGGATGCTCGTGCCCTTCGTATGGAGCTCTATGCTACACGTGCCCATCTGTGGACAGCTTTGACGCAGCTGGCACCTGTAGTCCAGACAGGATATGGAGATATGGAGATGCTGAACCCTGTTAGGACCCATCTTCTGGCTCATGTTGACTGGCCTGCTATAGGAGGAGTCACCCCTCTTCGGGGACCTCTACTACCACCAGTCAGGGGACCAAGGCCACATTCGTTACATTACGGTTCCCAAGGGTCTCAGGCTCGAGTATTTCCTGATCCGCAGGTTGAGCTTCCAGGCCATGGAGGCAACCTTTATAATATGTTCTATGCGGATGCCTGAACCCGTGAGTGGAAGGATTGTATGGTAGTAGTTATACTTCCACAGTCCTGTGTGTCTTGTGGAGTATGCTTATGTCGAAAGATATATTCCGCAGACATAGATAAATAATGTATAGGAAGCTTGGAAAGCCTCTGATAAGTTGTGTCATCTTTTCAGTAGTTTGCTCTTTGGTTAAGGTTGTACTGAACTATGTAATTGTGTGTATGAACCATGGTGTATATATAGCAGTTGCTTGTTACCATGTTGTTCGGATGTTCATTTCCGCATTCCATGTGTTCAGTGCATTCTTAATCCATAGTTAGTATTGATGTTGATATTGGTCTAAGCTTTGAGTTTGTTTGTCAGGATGGTGTTCACCAGGTTGAACCATGCCCCTGCTCATGAGCAAGGAGAGGTTAGGCAAGCATCGCAGGAGGAACTGCCTCACCCGCCTTCTCTGGCGGAAGTTATGCTTGAGGCAGAAAGAAACAAAAGGGAGACCAACCGTCTATTAGAGCGTATTGAGAAAAATACGGCTCGTCAGCCTAGGAATGATGCAGTGTCCCTCAATGACTTTGTGAAGTTGAATCCTCCGAAGCTCCATCACTCCGTCGATCCCCTCGATGCTGATGATTGGTTGTGCAGTATATCGCGCAAGATTCGCTCCACAAATGTATCTGAGGCCGAGAAGGTGACCTTTGCGGCGTACTTTCTGGAAGGACCCCCCAATCTGTGGTGGGAGAACTTTGAAGCCATCCGTCCTGCCGGACCAGCAACCACATGAGTAGACTTTAGTGCAGCCATCCGTCTGCACCATATTCTAGAGGGTCTGATGGACAGAAAGAGACAGGAGTTTTGTGCATTCACCCAGGGAAAATTGACCGTGGATGCCTATAGCCGCGAGTTTGGTAACCTCGCCCGCTATGCAACTGAGGAGGTGTCTACTGATTCCAAGAAGCAAGAAAGATTCCGTAAGGGTCTGAGCCCTGAACTTCGTCGTGATCTGCGTCTCCATGATTGTACAAGCTTTCAAGCTCTTCTCAACAAGGCGATCAGTGCCGAGACTGGTCATACCGACTATGAAGCCACAAGGAAGCACTCCCGTGACACTAGCTCGTCATGTGGTTCCACGTTTCCAAAACACAGGCTGTGGGTTCCAAATAGTTCTCTGTCGCCAAGATATACCCCGAGGCCATCCTATGTGCCGCATCAGGCGAATCAGACCAACCCTCCAGCAAAAACCTATGGTGGTCCAGTTAGCAATGTTGCACCACGGGCCAATCAGGTGATCTGTTACAAGTGTGGAGAACCAGGGCACTATTCCCGAGAGTGTCCTCAGAATATGGGTGCCAAGCAACCCGGAAAGTCTGTTGGGCAAGGCAAGTCGTGCAAAGCTTACTATGTGAAGCCAACTCTTGCACGTGGTCGTGTGAACTATGTTTCAGTAGAAGAAGATGGAGAGGATCCCGACGTTATACTGGGTACGCTCCTTGTTAATCATCACCCAGCGTTTGTTTTTTTGACACTGGGTCATCTCATTCCTTCATTTCAGAAAGTTATGCACAGTTGCATAACATGTCTTTCTGTGATATGCCAATCCCATTGGTTGTCCAAACCCCTGGTAGTAAGTGGCAAACCTCCAGGATAACCTATGACAATGAAATTCTAGTAGACATGCTAGTTTTTCTAGCATCTTTGATAGCCCTGAAATCTTCGGATATCAATATCATCTTGGGTATGGACTGGATGTCAGCTCATTATGCCAAGATTGATACTCATTCTAGAAATGTTCAGCTTACCCATCCCTCGGGTGAGATAGTCAATGTCTCTACTCGAGTTGCCAAATGCCAACTCTATTCCCTCAATGCCAACCCTCTTCCGGAACTTGAAGATATTCTAGTAGTCCGTGACTTTCCGGATGTTTTCACAGAAGAACTACCAGGAATTCCACCTGCCACAGATGTAGAGTTTGTGATAGACCTTGTTCCGGGAACTGTCCCAATAGCCAGAAGACCTTATAAGATGGCACCCCTGGATCTAGCCGAACTTAAGAAGCAATTAGATGAGGCCTTGAATAAAGGTTTCATTCATCCTAGCTCTTCTCCTTGGGCTTGTCCCGTCCTCTTCGTCAAGAAGAAAGACGGAACGGATCTGATGGTTGTAGGTTATCGACCAGTTAATCTGGTCACCATAAAGAACAAGTATCCGCTCCCCAGGATCAATGACATGTATGATCAGCTCGTTGGATCCTCGGACTTTTCCAAAATGGATTTGAGGTTGGGTTACCATAAAATCAAGATCAAGAACGGGGACATTCCAAAAACGGCTTTTGTCACTCGTTATGGCCAATACGAGTACACCGTCATGTCCTTTGGTTTAACCAATGCCCCAGCCACCTTCTCTCGCTTGATGAATTCAATCTTCATGGAGTATTTGGATAAATTCGTCGTAGTATACCTCGATGATATTCTCATCTACTCGAAGAATGAACAAGATCATGTCGAGCACCGAAGGCTGGTATTGATGAAACTTCGAGAGCACCGCCTGTATGCCAAGTTTTCAAAATGCGAATTTTGGTTACCAGAAGTGACCTATCTAGGTCACGTAATCTCTCGTAAGGGTATTGTTGTTAATCCCGAGAGAGTTTAAGATGTCCTTGATTGGACTCAACTGTAATTGGTTAAGTAAGTTAGGAGTTTTCTCAGTTTAGCGAGCTATTGTCGCCGCTTTGTCGAGAATTTCTCCAAGGTTGCAAAGCCTCTAACTGAACTCCTCAAGAAAGATAAAAAGTTCGAGTGGACACCACAGTGTGAGCATAGTTTTCAGGAACTGAAAAGAAGCCTGACTTCCGCACCTGTGTTGCTACCACCAGATTTTTCTAAGGACTTTGTTATCTACTACGACGCCTCGCGACAAGGATTAGGTTGCATTCTCATGCAGGATCATCATGTGATTGCATACGTATCTCGATAGTTGCGTCCACATGAGGATAATTATCCCACACATGATCTTGAGCTTGCAGCTGTAGTCGATGCACTTAAAACCTGGTGACATTACCTTCTTGGTAATGGTTGTGAAATATTCACTGATCACCAAAGTCTGAAATATATGTTCACCCAGCCGGACTTGAATCTCAGGCAAAGACGATGGGTTGAGTTGATCACGGATTACGACTTAGGGATAACTTACACCCCGGGGAAGGCCAATGTTATATCTGATGCACTAAGTCGTAAGTCTTAACTGTAACAACCTGATGCTACAACAAGGTCAACCACATCTCTATGAGGAATTTCGGAAGTTAAATCTTCACATTGTTCCTCAAGGATGCCTTTCTACCCTGGTGGCGAAGCCTACTCTTAGGGATCAAATCATAGCCGTGCAGGCATATGATAAGGGTATATCCCGGATCAAGGAGAATATTGCTAGCGGAAACGCTAGGGATTTCTCTATCAATGAGCAAGGTGTTGTGTTCTTTCAGAACCGTCTAGTGGTTCCTAAGAGCAAACGTCTACGGCAATTGATCCTTAAGGAGGCTCATGGTTCTCCTCTCACCATTCATCCTGGTAGTACTAAGATGTATCAGGACCTACGTCAGAGGTTTTGGTGGACTAGGATGAAGAGAGAAATTGCTGAGTTTGTTGCTAACTGCGGCGTTTGTCGTCGAGTTAAGGCAGAACATCAAAGGCCTGCTGGCACCCTTCAACCTTTAGCTATTCCCGAATGGAAATGGATAAAGTCAGTATGGATTTCATCACTGGATTTCCCAAGACCAAGAAAGGAAATAATGCTATCTTTGTGGTCATTGACCGTCTTTCCAAAGTAGCTCATTTTCTTCCAGTTCATGAGAGTATAATAGCTAGCCAACTAGCAGAGTTATATATCTCTCGAATAGTGTCTCTTCATGGTGTTCCTCTGGAGATTAACTCAGACCGTGGAAGTATCTTTACTTCTCGCTTCTGGGAGAGTTTTCAGAATGCCATGGGGACTCACTTATCTTTTAGCACCGCTTTCCATCCTCAATCAAGTGGTCAAGTAGAAAGAGTGAATCAGGTCATAGAAGATATGCTCCGAGCTTGTGTTATATCGTTCGGTATGAATTGGGAGAAGTGCCTTCCATTTGCCGAATTTTCCTATAACAATAGTTATCAATCAAGCTTGGGCAAAGCTCCTTTTGAAGTGCTCTATGGACGAAGATGTCGAACACCTCTTAATTGGTCAGAAACCGGAGAGAGGAAACTCTTTGGCCCGGATATGATCCAGGATGCAGAAGAGCAAGGTCGCATTATTCGTGAAAATTTTAAAACATCCCAGTGTCGTCAAAAGAGCCAATATGATCGTCATCATAAGGCTCTGACCTTTGAAGCTGATGAGAAGGCTTACCTTTGGGTTACACCTTTAAAGGTTACCTATCGTTTCGGTATCAAGGGCAAGTTGGCTCCTCGTTATATCGGTCTTTTCCGCATTCTTGCCAAACGAGGAGAAGTTGCCTACCAATTGGAACTTCCTCCGCATCTTTCCAAGGTTCATGATGTATTCCACGTCTCGCAACTCAGTCATTGCTTTTCGGATCCTATCCGTGAAGTGGACCACGAAACCCTTGATCTCCAAGATAACCTTTCATACCGAGAATACCCTATGCGTATTCTTGATCAAGCTGAGCGTACCACTCGACGCCGAAACCTCAAGTTTCATTAAGGTCAATGGTCAGATTATTCTGAAAAAGAGGCAACATGGGAAAGAGCGGATTGTCTTCGACTGGAGTACCCCGCGCTATTCCGGACGACTTCAAAATCTCGGGACGAGATTCTTTTGAGTGGGGGTGAGTTGTCACATCCCTGATCCCTATTAGGGTTTAGCAAGTTGTGCTCATGTCTTTTTTCATTGCATCCAAGAAAATGAAACGAAATCCAAAAGAAAATCAAAGAAAACCAAAGCAAAACCCTAGCCACCCCTTATTCGAAAACAATTCAACTATTGCCAAAATCAATGAATCCAAAATGGCCATTAGAAAAGTTCATATTTTCTGATAATTGTTGAAAACAAGATATCAGAGATGAAACATATTTTCAAAATACTTTTGGCATTTTAAATTTAAGTTAAAATCTTCTAAAATCAATTATATAATTGATTTCAGATAATTCAAAATTTCCAAAAATGTTGAAAACTTTATGAGTGGTTGGAAATATTCCAACTAACTTTTTGGTATTTTTCAAACTATTTTTAGGAATAATTTGGAGCCAAAAATAAATGAAACAAAGTGAGTAAGTAAATAACAGAAACATAAAGGAAATAAAATATAAAAAACCTATCTAACGCTTACCTGGCCACGGCCCAACTTCTCCCCTATCGTTTACCTCGTGCGAGCGAGCAGCAGGAGGTGGCCGCCGCTCCTCCCGGCGCGCCCACGCAGCTGCGTGCCTGCCTGGCCATCGCATCGCGCTGGCGCGAAGGGGATAAGCTCCCCGAAGACCTCCCCATGCTCATCCCCCTCTCCATTCACCCCCTGCTCTCTCCCCCTCTCGGCCGCCATGACCCCGAGCTCGAGCTCGAGCTAGCAGTCGCTCCAGTCCTTCTCCCTCTCACCTGAGCTAAGTGTTAGCTTCGCCTTGGTCCCCTGAAGCTTTCCAGCCAGTTGCGCGACGCCAAGAACCCGTGAGACGTTGTGACACCATCGTCTTCTTTCTTGGATCGCCGACGTTCGCCGCCGTCGTTCTTCCTCCTCAGACCATCCCCGAGCCAGTTCTCGCCGCCTCTGCACTCCCCGTGAGCTCAGGGTTCTTTCCCCTCTTTTCCCCCTTCGATCCCGAGCTCTAGGCCCCGATTACACCGGAGCCCGACGAGATCCACCGTGGGACCTCGTCGTCGGTAGATCCCCGGTGATCGGCTGGTCATTCTCAGGCTACCAATGGCTTCAGTGCATCATGTAGGTGTTGTAGGAGCCTAGCCCCGCGCGTGTTGAGCCCCGTAGCAGTGACCCCGATGATGCCTGAGCTCCGGCAGCCGCCGACCTCGTCGCCGGCATCATCTCCGGCCATTTCAGCCCCTGCTCTTTGCAAAAATGGAGCTGCGATCGTGTGGCCGATCGTCTGGTGCCGTCCGCCGTGCTTTTGGTCACCGGAATCGCAAACCCGAGGCCCTTCGCCGTTCTGGTGGTCGCCGGAGCCTCGCCGCCGGTGGGTTTGACCCCATCGCCGGTGGGGTTGACTCCCCTGAGTCCCTGGCATGTGGGGCCAGCCCCCTGGCTAATTAAGTTTAGGTTAATAAAATAATTAATTAAATAAAAACCTAAACAGTCACTCACATGTGGGTCCAGCACTGTTAAATACCTAATTAAGTTTAAATTTAACTAAAAACTGGCCAAAGTCACTCACGAGTGGGTCCCACTGGTCAGGTTTGACTTTCAACGGCCAGTTGGACCTGTTGATGTCATGCTGATGCAATAAAGCCTTTCCTGTTTAAAAATAATTCCAGAATAAGTTCAAAACTTTGGAAATTCATAGAAAATTGAATATAACTCCAAATTTGACAAATAATATATGTAAAAGGATTAGAAAAATTCAAGGAATCCAATGGTGCTATTTTCATGCATGAAAAACAAAGTTATGAAACAGCATCAGGTCAAATCAATTAAAATAATTTGCTAAATTATAATTCAAATGATATTTGAATTGATTTCAAATCAAGATCACCCAAAAGGTTCTATTAGTCATCTCAAACCATGCTACATTGCATTTCATGCATCATTTTGTTGCATATGTTTGATATTGATTGATTGTTGTTATTCCGGTAGGCTCCGCCCCTCCGGATACGTCTGATTATCCAACTGACGGATATCACCCCTCTGCTGAGCAACAAGGCAAGCAACCATTTTGATCTTCCCGATAAATCCCATGTTTTTGCTCCTGCTCTTACTTATTGCATTAGGTTCAAATGATTCAGGTGCTTTTACCACATTAGTTGAACCCACTTCCTTTACATGACCTGTCCTTGTCACAGTAAATAGCTGAACCTTGCAACCTAGCATAGCTCGTAGATGCTTGAGCCATGATGTGCCTTATCCTGCTATGCATGCTATGCTTAGAGTTGTGTATGGTCTGTCATCTGGGTGATTAACAGGATCATGAGAATGTGTTCAGTTAGTAAAGGTTGTGTGTTGAACCTAATTTGGTAAAGGTACCGGTGAAAGGCTATGTAGGAGTACATGGCGGGTTGTTTCATTGGAACCATCCTTAGGAACTGAGTTCCGTGTATGTAATCCAAGAACAGATACTAGCACGCGTTGGGATTCTTAATTGACCCTCTCGAATTATTAGTCGCTTAATACTCGGCCCAGGAGTTGCAAGTAGTTTTTGGTGTTTATAGTCATGTTGGAGGCCGCGCGTAGTGCTAACCTTAGAGGTGGGATATGATGCGGTAGGTAGTGGCACGGTGTACCAAGTGGCACCCGGATGGTGGGCTTGGGAACCCTGCGCACATCGTTTGGGGCCGTGGCGGAAACCTCAGCCGGATTTCCGTGCGGGTTACCCTCAGATAGGCGATAAATCTGGACTAGGTATTAGAGTGGTTAACGGTCGTGGCCGACTCCCTCGCTGGGCTTCCACTTGAAGGTTGCCGAGGTGCATGACATGCACATGGCGATAAGTGTCGAGAGCGTGTGTGAAGAAGTACACCCCTGCAGGGTTATGATCTATTCGAATAGCCGCGTCCGCGGATATGGACTACTTGGAAACATATGTTGTTCATAGATAACTATAATGGCTACTCATAAAATTGTCAAGATAAGTGTGAGTGTCGTGGATGGCATTTCCGTAGGGAGACGGAATGATTCCACAATGGAGTATTGTTGTGGTGTTAGTGGACTCATGTAGGAGAAACATAGTTGTCAAAACTATTTAAAAATGCAAGTTGTCTAGCCAAGAGTCAAATGCTGGCTTTTTGCATGAAACCCCACAACTCCTTGTTGATACATTGCATGAGTAGATAGATTATCCTAGAGTCTTGCTGAGTACTCTTGTACTCACGTTTGCTTAATAAATTGTTGTAGAGGTTGTTAATGACCCTAATGGATGGTTCTACCTAGGCGTTGACGACGACGAGTAGCCGGTGTCCCAGCTACGATCTGGCCCTAGGTTGGGTCTATAGATAGTCAGGCCATGTGCCTTTATCCTTCCATCTGTCTGTACTCAGACAGTTTTAATCTTCCGCTGGCTTGTAAGACTTGTGTGTATGACTTGTGATGATGGGTCATGAGACCCCTATCTGTGTAGTATTATGTGTGAGGATCTTCCGAGCCTTCTAAATAAAGTTTGTATGATTATGGTTATGTTGTGATGCCTTCGATGTATCTATACATATCGGTATGCCATGCGTACATGTGTTGTACTTGATATGTATGGGGTTCGAATATCTAGTCGTATGCCTTAGTAGCACTCCTTACGGGGAAATGCCCCTTTGTGATTCCATCGAGCCATGGTAGTTCTCTACTGCTCTAAACACATTGGTTGACCGGCATGCTGTGTCTGTCCCTTTGGGAAATGTCACGCGTATGTAATGGAGTCCTTGTAGCTTGCTACGACTCGTCTACATTCGCTGATGACCAACACCTGCTCTGTTGGGTCATGTATGTCTGTCCCTGTATGGATCTGCCGCTTGATTTTATGACTAGACATGTCGATCCGGGTTCTTTGACATTGGATTGCTAGCGACACAATTGCATACGCGATTCAAAAGGCGCAAATGGTCCTGGCTAAGGTAAGGCTGCAGCCATGGGGATAACCGTGCGTGAGACTGCAAAGAGATGCGATGTGTTACAGGCTGGATTCCTATGGCTTAGGATCGGGGTCCGGACAAGGTTGCCGCTGAAGTTTGTGCCATTGTACCTCCAACGATGATTTCTTCGAGATAAACATCGGCTGCAGCCTTGGTATCAACGGAAAGTGCCTCGGTACCTTCTCTGGTATTGACTTCTTCCCATCAGCATCTTTCCACCTAAAGGCATTGCATTTTGGATAGTTGTCATGCTTCGCAAAATCCTTCCGAAACAAGACACAATTATTTGGGCACACATGTATTGAAACATAACCTAGCCCCAACCTGCGGATTATGCCCAATGCTTCATCATAAGACCTGGGAACACAGCTATCAGGGAATTGCAAGGTCAAAAGGTAGAGTATTGCGTTGAATGCAACATTGCTAATCCGGTAGAAAGACTTGATGTGGAGTAACTTCACGATGAAGGTAAATCTTCAAAATTTACCCCCTTCATGAGCTGTGCGCTTAGCCTCCTCCAACACCTCAGCAAACATCGACTTCTGCCCATCAGCACGATCTTCAGCATCGTACAGATCCTTCAATAGGTAAGGAATCCTATCATCTTCATGCCCATCCTCTTCATCCAAACCAGCATTCTCTCGCAAAATATTTTCCATCAAATTAATGCCAGCATCACCACCACCCATCATATGAGGGGCATGTGTATCAGCTTCAATATGTTGAGGTTGTCCGGCTAAAGGTTCTCCATCATATATCCATCTGTCATATGTGCTGGCCATCCCATTAAGAAGAAGATGATCTTCCACTCCTCCTTGAGCTTTTCTCGAACGGTTGAGGCAATTACAGCATGGGCAAACAATGACAGCATCCTTGGAAAAATTTGCCCGAACAAATTGCATGAATTCATCAACTCCTTTCATATGTTCTTTCGAAAACCTTCTAACTCCTTTTCTAATCCAGCATCTATCCATCTGCCAAAGAAAGCAATGTTTGCAAGTTAGCAAATCTATCTAAGTGCATGAACATTAATTAATGGGAACGGATGGGAGTAATGGCAGTTAAAAATCCATAAAATAAGGTAAGCACCAAACTTAAAATGCTAACTGCCTAACCACAACATTCTGCTATTTCCTATTTCTCACTACTTTAGTCGATTTCACATGGTTTACTGATTTCACATGGGAGCAATAAAAAGCAGTTCAAATAGAAATACACATGTTGTGGTCAACATGGGAGAAAATAAAAGCTAACAAAAACATGGTGCTTCACAAAAAAACAGAGGTGATTTACAAACAACTACTGTGGTTAAACCACCAACAATAACAACATATGCTGCCACAAAGAACTATTTTGGTTAAACTACCAACAATGACAACACTATAAATTTACAAGAATGACATTTCAAAGATTGCATCAAATCTACATCAATGAGATTTTTCCTAGTTTACGTCAAATCTACATCAATATTGATATTCTTAAATATATTTGAGGCAGAGGTGTAACATCAAATCTCATAGGTGCTGAAAAATCTCAACTACTATGTACTACATCAACTACTATGGTGAAAATAAGGTGCTGAAATTTCATAGGTGTAACATCAAATCTACATCAACTCCCTTCATATTCCGAGGTGTAACAATTTCATTAACTGCAATTCTCCTAACAATTTCATCAACAGAAATTCTCTTCACAATTTTTACCAAATTCATCAAAAGAGAGGAGAGGGGGACACGAGAGGGGGTAGAGAGGATAGGGGGAAGAGGAGAGGGGGAAGAGAGCATACCGGCGGCAGTAGCGAGTCCCCCATGCTCGGCGGTGAGTCTCTCATGCTCGGCGGTGGAGAGTCCCCCATGTGTGGGAGAGGTCGCTGTCCGAGGCGAGCGGCACCACCACCACTACCAGTGGGCGAGGTGGCTGAGGCGAGCGGCGCCACCACTGCTACCTCCACTGGCCGAGCGATGTCGTCATGGCCGAGGTTGCCGTGGCGTTGGCACCACCACCACTGCCGATGGGTGAGGTGGCTGTGGCGTCAGCACCACCACCGCTGGTCACCGCCCCAGCGGGATGCTGCCCCCATCCCCGTCGGTCACCGCCGCCCCCATCCCCGTCGATCGCCGCCGCCCCGTCCCCGTCGGTTGCCGCCGCCCCTGAGATATAGATTTGCTCGTCCCGTGTCGGAAATTGGCTAAGTGTTGGCCCCTGTCGAAAATTGGCCAAGTGTTGGCCGTCCCCGTCGGTCCCACTTGTCAATGATACGAGAGACCCGCGATTTACTATAATACACACTCAAATACCGATACCTGAGCAACAGTCTCTCTCTAGCCCAGCGGTAGCAAACACTTAGCGGAAAGCGCTCGGTCGTGGGTTCGAGTCCCTGCTCGCCCATTTTTTCGGGAATTAAGCGAGGCTCGCGCATGTCCCCGCTCGGTCGTCGGCCCCTCATTGTGTGCTCACCTGCCTGTCAAATTGGTCCAATGGGTCCTACCTCATTGACAAGTAAGTCAGGCTGCTGAGGTGGCTGCGCAACCAGCCTAGTGCATTCGAACTATTCAGTAACGACCATTCATATTGGTCATTATAACCTAGAAATAAGGCAGTGCCAGGTGCTGTCCGCTTTATGACCTTTTCCAGTAAGCAAATTATGACCTTTTTGATGAAAATGGTCGTTGGTTTTTGGGGCTAGGACCACTCCAGACAGCTTACGACCAAATGGTGTCAAATGGTCATAGATTTATGACCATTCCTTCCAACGTCACTGACAAAAGGTCGCTAGTTGACATATTTCTTGTAGTGAGACCCAAGGCTTACCTGCACATCCACAAGTCATTATGGGCTCTGGCTTGGTTGGACATCTTGGTGACTCTATACGGGCAGTGCTACGAGATGTAGAAGAACGGTAGGCTTGGATGGACACCGACAGTGTCTCAGAGGAACCCTTTGAAAGACCATGTTTTGATCATACGATTCTCAAACACCCTGAAGTGCGAGGAATTCAACGGAGGCGATCAAATCTTGTGGGGAACGTGTGCAAAACTCTGCAGAGTACTCAAACGTAATCGATTAGCCGTGTCCACGGTCACGGCCAACTTGAGCCAAAGGAACTAAAACTATTAGGAATTCTCAACACCATTAATTATTGATGTGGGTAATATTAATAACTTGGGTATGAGAAATGGTTGGTGGAACCTTCTCATTTACATCCAACAATGTAGTAATTTTTTCTTTTACCCCCTCTCCTCTTGTAGGAAAAAAAACTGCTTTACGCAAAACTTAAACTACAGCTCCACCTGCCATATATGCATGTAGTATAGATGATATTTTCACCCCTTTCTTTTGTGACTTGCAGGCATATTCAATATGCTAACCTAAACGGCTGCAACGTCTTATGTTGTAGATATTTTCTTCGACGAGTAAGAGTACGATTCAGGGTTACGGTCTACACTCAACCTGCCGTTGGTGTTTAAAGGGACTCCACTCCATTTGACTGTTTTCGCTGAGATTTTGAAGTATATATTAGTTTGAAGTTATTTACATGTGATTGCACTTTGATATATACATTGTTGTACTGTGTGCTAGCATACTGATCCAGGGATGGCACAGATACACGGAGGCTTGACTCTTTTTGAGTCGGGTCGCTACATGACGTGTGAGCATTCTTATTCCTTGTTAAAATCCTAGTGTTGTCTCGAGTCGGGGGCGCGCGGCGGTTAACTCCTACCAACCCCCTCCCTCGGGGCTTGCGATTAGTGCTTTGATGTGTGATAAAACTCATAAAACTTCCAAATAAGTATGTGAGTTCTTTATGACTTAGGTGACACTTTGGACATACGCATCTTTACCTTCTCATATTTGCTAGCCTCTTCGGTACCGTGCATAGCCCATTCTCACCTCGAGGATTGGTGCAACTTTCATTCGTGCATCCACACCCCGCGGCAAGATACGCTCTATTGGACATAAGCCTCATTATATCTTTGTCGGTGGTGCAAGGTCGACATCTATGGGAATCAACGTGAAACCCTTGTGATCGTAGGGCGGGGATAAGTGACGTGAAGTGTAGAGCCAGCGATCAGCACCCGCCAAGCCTTTTACCCAGGTTCGGGCCGCTTACGCGTAAAACCCTACGTCCTGCTTGTCTGGTTGTATTAAAATTTTTTGTTGTTGATTGTTATAGTGACTACTGATGATCGTCTTACGGACCAATGTCCAAAGAGTCTAACCCCTCGTGGATGAGCTAAGGGCCTCCTTATATATGCAAAGGGGTCACTTACATTGCTCGATGGTAGGTTCACGAGGAGTTACAGTGAACCTAGAGCGGTGCTTATCCATCTACCGCTGTCAGGTGCATTCAATATACGTCTTGTCCTTGTCAGCGATTTGCTAGTGAAGACACTTATCAAGGTGTTTCGACACCTGGAAGCTGTGTTGGCGCATGCGGAATGCGCGGGAACTTGAGGGCGGTGGCATAGTGGCAAGGGCAGTTGCCCTCTAGTGCCTAGCCCCGTCATCCCGGCAAGGGAGCTTGCCGGGGCCTTGGGTCTTTGTCCCGGCAAGGGGGCTTGCCGGGACTTCGGTCGTCATATCGGCAAGGGACGCTTGCCGAGGTCTTGTACTTGGTGAGTTCATCACGCCCACCAAATGGGTGTGGCCTTGGTCATCTTCTCGGCAAGCCAGGCTTGCCAAGGCCTTGATAATCTTGGGGGTTGTACCTTTTATGGGTCCTGCCATGTCCTGCCCGTAGGGGCTCTTCGCGCGCGTGCACAAGTCTGCGGCACTAGGGACCCCAATCTTTAGTGCACCGACAGGAGCACCCAGTCCTAGGCCACACACGCGCGCGAAGCGTTGTTGGGCCAGGCGCAAAGAGGTGCACGGGCCTTCATGGGTGGATCTGCTGGCAGTTGTTTTTCCCCATGTCCCGCATCGGATGCGCGAAGTGGGAGGTCGTGCGCGGAGTGGCCTTTTGCCTCCTGCTATGCCTCTGCCACGCGCGTGGCATGCGCAGTTATGGATGCACAGGTGGCAGACGTGGCCTTAAAAGGCGCAATAGTGGATGGGCCCGCCCATGCATGAATTGGTGCAGCAGGGCGTTTCTCTGTTCGCCCGTGAGCTCGAGCAATTGCGCGAGAGGGGTGGTGGCTTTTGAAGGAAGGGAGGCTAGCCCCCGCGCCCCATCCTATAAATTCGGTGGGTTTGCGAGGTGTTTTGCTCACCCAACTCCTTTTGAATCAACCAGCTCCTCAGCCTTGGTCTTCAGAATCTTCTTCTATCTGCAGGAGGCGCTCTCCCCTAACCATGGTTAGGGGATGGGGTCGGCCACCGTCGGCCGCTAGGGCGGTGAGAGGATCCTGTTCGGATCATGCCACAGCTTCTGGGGGCACCGTGGTAGAAGACGGCCCGAGCGCCCGTGGTGGAGGAATGGCGAGGGGCTACGATCGTCGTGGAGGTCGAGGCCTGGGGAGGCGGAGCGCTACTCCAGTGCCTCCACCTTCCCCGGGGCTTGCTCCTGAGGCAGTCCTCCATGTTCCTTTAGGGGCGCCCACGTGTGCTTCTCGGCTGCTACGAAGGGAGCCTGAGCGACGCCGGGTATCCTACCTGGAGCGATAGTGACGAGGAGGACAACGGTGGTGGTGAGGTCCGCTTTGGGATAGGGCCACGGGGTGTCAAGTTGGAGGTCGACTCCCCGGGCCAGAACTGGGCGTAGACCGCACCGCCGCGGCTAGCTCACGGCTCGCCCCCTTCTGATGGGGGCATCTTGCCGGAGCTGGCGTCGGTGCCTCGTGTTTGAGGAGGAGGCACCTCTGCCAGCTCTGACTTCTCCAGGTCCCCTGCTTGGGCCACCTCACCGGAGCGTGCATTGGCTTCCTAGCTCCAGGAGGTGGCACACCCGTGGACTCTGGATCCTTCGCCCCTTCCGGTGCCCTGCCCTCTGCTCCTCGGCCACAGTGGAGCCAGGCGGTGCTTGCCGGGGCCGATCCCGTTCTCGTCGGCACGGTGCTAGTCTTGGGGAGCAAGCCCTAGCCGCGTCGCGGGCTCCGCCTTTTTGTTTTCTTGAACTTCACTCCGGCGAGCGTAGTTCCTCGTCGAAGATAAAAGTCTTTAGGTTAGGATAACGAGCTTTATAAGTGAAGTCCAATGTACCCATTCAAATGAATGAAAAGACTGTTTTCCCTTTTTTCGATTATGTTCTTTGTATGATTCGTCGTTACATGCTCTGGAAGCTTGCCGGCAACTACCGGCAAGGCTCCTTGCCGCATTCAGTGCAACCATGGAAATCACCAAGCGCAGCTTGAGACGAAATCGGGTGCTACGTAGCCGCTTGATCTGTTGATCAGGTTCACAACTGTTTGAAGGCGCTCTATGGCCGTTCAGGTCGTTTGAACGAGTTCGAAACAAAGACAAGGTGCACTGATCTTTGGAAAGGTCCCAGTATGCGCAAAATCGACACACAAAGATTGGAAACTTTCAAAGGGGAAGCACATAATCTATCTACTTCAGATCTGAATCTTAAACTTAAAAACATATCTTCTCACGTCATGGTTGCATGGCACTTGAATCTTTTGCTGGGGCATCACAACCCTCGGCAAGCAGGCCTTTGTGAAGCGCCAGTGCATGCCCTCTATAGCCGCACGTTGGCCCTGAGCAACGCATTGGCGTGACGACGTTGTCTTTGAAGCCTCCGCCTCCCTGCCCCGCACTCGCGCACGCCTTGGGAAGCCGTAGCAGAACAGAGCATCCTTCGCGGTACCCCGTTTCCGGGGGGAACGCGGCGTGGCGCCCAAACTTCCAGGAACCTGGTGTTGTGCTTGCTCTGATTCACGCACAACTCCGCACCCCCTACCTGGCGCGCCAAAGATGTCAGCGGTGCGAGGTCGACACCTATGAGAATCAACGTGAAACCCTTGTGATCGTAGGGCGGGGATAGGTGACGTGAAGAGCAAAGCCAACAATCAGCACCCGACAAGCCTTTTCACCCAGGTTCGGGCCGCTTATGCATAAAACCCTATGTCCTGCTTGTCTGGTTGTATTAAATGTTATTATCGTTGATTGTTACAGTGGCTGCTGACGATCGTCTTACGGGCCAATGTTCAAAGAGTGTAACCCCTTTTGAATGATCTAAGGGTCTCCTTTTATAGGCAAAGGGGTCACCTACAGTGCTCGGTGGTAGGTTCACGAGGAGTTACAGTGAACCTAGAGTGGTGCTTATCCATCTACCGCTTTCAGGTGCATTAAATGCACATCTTGTCCTTGTCAGTGATGTGCTGGTGAAGACACGTATCCAGGTGCTTCGACACCTGGACGCTACGCTGGCGCATGCGGAATGCGCTGGAACTTGGGGCCCGGTGGCACAGTGGCAAGGGCGGTTGCCCTCCAGTGCCTAGCCCTGACATCCCGGCAAGGGAGCTTTCCGGGGCCTTGGGTCTTCGTCCCGACAAGGGGTATTGCCGGGGGCTTCGTTCATCATCCCGACATGGGAGGCTTGTCGAGGTCTTGTACTTGGTGAGTTCATCACACACACCAAATGGGCGTGGCCTTGGTCATCTTCCCGGCAAGGTAGGCTTGCCGAGGCCTTGATAATCTTGGGGGTTAGTATCTTGTGTGGGTCCTGCCATGTCCTGCCGGCACGGGCTCTTCGCGCCTGTGCACAAGTCTAGGGCACTAGGGACCCCAGTCTTTAGTGCACCGACAATCTTCCTCAAAACAGCCACCATACCTTCCTATTATGGCATTTACATAGCCATTCCGGGATATATTGCCATGCAAATTCAATCGTCACTTCACATGACATGTTCGTTCATCGTGATATTGGTTTGCATGATCATATAGAGGTGACATAGTATTTGTGGCGAAGCCACCTTCCATCATGTTTTTGATATATGTCACGCTAGATCATTGCACATCCTGGTACACTGCCAGAGGCATTCTGAGAGAGTCATATCTTCCTATCATTTCCACATATTGAGTTGTAAGTAAATAAAAGTGTGATGACCATCCTTGTTAGAACATTGTCCCAGTGTGGAAAGCATGATGGAGACTATGATTATCCCACAAGTCGAGATGAGACTCCGGACGAAAAATAAATAAAATGGAGAGGCCAAATGAGCCCACCATATATATATATATATATAATATTATGGGGGAAGCAAAAACATAGAAAGAAAAAGATATTAGCCGACCATACAAAAAATGATAAAAAAAGAGAAGGGGCGATGCTACTATCCTTTACCACACTTGTGCCTCAAAGTGGGACCATTATCTTAATAGCGAGTCTCCTATAGTGTCACCTCCATATGCTAGTGTGAATTATCTTATCATAATAAACTTGGCTTGTATGTTCCAGTGTTGGGTTTCCTCAAACGCCCTAGGTCTTCATGAGCAAGCAAGTTGGATGCACACCCACTTAGCTTCAGTTGAGCTTTCATACACTTGTAGCTTTAGTGCATCATTTGCATGGCAATCTCTACTCCACGCATTGACATCTATCGATGGGCATCTCCATAGCTCGTTGGTACGCCTAGTTGATGTGAGATTATCTTCTCCACTATATACCCCTTTATATCTACCACCATATTCTATTCCACCTATATGCTATGTCGAGTGGTTCACGCTCATGTAATGCGTGAATAATAAAATTTGATGCATGTCGGGACCCCGATCCTAAGCCATAGGAATCCAGCCTGTAACACATCGCATCCCTTTGTGGTCTCACGCACGGTTAACTCCACGGCTGCAGCCTTACCTTAGCCGGGACCGTTTGCGTCTTTTGACTCACGTATGCGATAGTGTCGCTAGCATTCCAATGTCAAAGAACCCGGATCGACATGTCTAGCCATAAACCAAAGTGGCAGTTCCGCACAAGGACAACCATACATGACCCAACAAAGCAGGTGTCGGTCATCAACGAACGTAGACGAGTCGTAGCAAGCTACAAGGACTCCATTACGTCGCGTAACATTTCCCCAAAGGGGACAGACACAGCAGCTAAGAAGGACACATGCCGGTCAACCAATGTGTCCGGAGCAGTAGCGAACTACCAAGGCTCGTTGGATCACAAAGGGGCATTTCCTTGTAAGGAGTGCTACTAAAGTTCACGACTAGGTATTCGAACCCCATACATATCAAGTACGACACACGTACGCATGGCATACCGATATGTATAGATACATCGATGGCATCACAACATAACCATAAACATACAAGCTTTATTTAAGAGGCTCGGAAGAGCCACACACATATTATTACACATTAAGGGTCTCGCGACCCATAATAGCAGTCATACAATACAAGCCAGCGGAAGAGTTATAAACTGTCTGGGTACAGACAGAGCAACTAGAAGGCACATGGCCTGACTATTCTACAGAGCCGACGTAGGGCCAGATCGTAGCTGGGACACCAGCTACTCGTCGTCGTCGATGTCTACGAAGAACCCTCCATTAGGGTCATTAACAACCTCTGCAACATTTATTAAGAAAACATGAGTACGAAGGTACTCAGCAAGTCTTTAGGAGAACTAACTACTTATGCAAGGTATCAAAAGGGTATTGTGGGGTTTCATGCGGGAAGCCAGCATTTGACTCGTGGCTAGACAACTTGCTTTTTGAAATTAGTTTTGACAACTTGATTTCTCGCACACGAGTCCACTAACACAACAACAATACACTATCGTGGAATCATCCCGTCTCCATACGGAATTGCCGTCCACGACACTCACGCTTATCTTGACAATTTTATGAGTAGCCATTGAAGTTATCTATGAACAACATATGTCTCCAAGTAGTCCATATCCGCGGACGCGGCTATTCGAATAGATCATAACCCTGCAGGGGTGTACTTCGTCACACACGCTCCCGCCACTTATCGCCATGTGCACGTCATGCACCTTGGCAACCTTCAAGCGGAAGCCCAGCGAGGGAGTCGGCCACGACCGTTAACCACATTAGTACCTAGTCCAGGTTTATCGCCTATCTGAGAGTAACCCGTACGGAAGTCCGGCTGAGGTTTCCGCCACGGCCTCAAACGATGTGCGCAGGGTTCCCAAGCCCACCATCCAGGTGCCACTTGGTACACCGTGCCACTGCCTACCGCATCACGATCCACCTCTCAGGTCAGCACCATGCACGACCTCCAGCATTACTATAAACACCAGAAACTACTTGCAACTCCTGGACCGAGTACTACGCGATTAATAGGCCGAGCGGGGTCATATTTCAGGGCCCAGCATGTGGTAGTATCTAATCTTGGATTACATACACGGAACTCAGTTCCTAAGGACGGTTCCAATGAAACAACCCGCCATGTACTCCTACACAGCCTTTCACCGGTACCTTTACCAAATCAAGTTCAACACACGACCTTTGCTTACCGAACACATTCCACATTTCTGTTCATCTCCCAGATGACAGACCATACACAACTCTAAGCATAGCATGCATAGCAGGATAAGGCACATCATAGCTCAAGCAACTACCAGGTATGCTAGGTTGCAAGGTTCGGCTATTTACTGTGACAAGGTTAAGTCATGCAAAGGAAGTGGGTCCAACTATCGTGGCAAAAGCAGTTGAAGCATTTGATCCTAATGCATTAAATAGGTGCAGGAGCAAGAACATAGGTGTTATCGGGATGATCAAAAGGGGTGCTTGCCTTGTTGCTCAGAGGAGGAACGATATCCGTCGGACGGATATTCGGTGGAATCCGGGGGTGCGGAGCCTACCGAAATGAACGGCAACATTCAATAACAATCATATGCAATCAAAATGATGCATGAGCATGGCATGAGAATGCAAAGTGATAGGTTATTATAATCAAGATGTTTTAGGTTTAGAGTTGATTTGAATCATATTCGAATAGCAATTCAAACGGGTATTTTCGGATACCGGTTTAATTGATTCGACCTGATGCTCAGATCAACCTAATGTTAACATGCATGAAATGTCATGTTATGGTACTGGTTTATATCTAGGGCAGTGTGTGATCATTGCATTTATAATGAAATTTGGATATCTTTGCAAATTCCATTTATAAAGTGATTAAAGAATTGAATTATTCCTTATTTCACAATTTAGGGTTCTGTAACTTTTTCAAACATAGCTGAAAATAGCATAATCAGAATCCTTGAATTTTTCTGATACTTTTTCATATATAAATTATTTTCATTGGAGTTAGAGATTAATTTCTATGATTTTTGCAATTTTTAGCAATTTCCTGAATTATTTTTATACTGGAAATTCCATTTATTGCATCAGGCTGACGTCAGCAGGTCAGCCGACCTGTGCAGGTCAAACCTGACAGGGGGGCCCCACTGGTCAGCCTCTCTGGGACTAATCCCGCGCTGACCAGCCCCTAATTGGGGTTTGACCAGGCGTGGGGCCCTCTGTCAGCGACTCACAGGAGGGCGATTAGGCCCTAATGGCCGGCCACGTCGACGGCCACCGGAGGGTGGTCGCCCGCGACCAAACCCGCGGCGGAGGGCTCGCCGGAGGCGACCTAGACGGCGCTGCACAGCACGAAAACGCACGCGGTTGGCAGCTAAACCAAGCTCGCGAAGTGGCCGATCTGGCAGGACCAACTAGGGAGGCTAGGGTCGCCGGAAGAGGCGTCGGCGACGAGCCGGAGCGGCGGACGAAGCTCGGACGTCGTCGGGGCTTTGAATCAGAGGGATCCACGCTTAGATCTTAGCTGCTACGGCATCTACGCGTCGTCCTGGAGCTTCTGGTGCTCACGGGAGGACGAGCTGGACATCGGAGGGCTACCGGCGACGAGCGGCAGCGGCGGTGCTCGTCGGGCTTCGGTGAAACTAGGGCTAGAGGAGGGGATCGACGGGGAAAGCTTAGGGAAAACCACCGCATGCTCACAGGGAGTGCAGAGAAGAGCTCAGACGGCTCGGGGAAGGCTTGGGGGCGACGAATCGACGGGAGAGATCCGGCGGCCGGAGGAAGAAGACGACGGCGTTGCGGGCGTTGCAGGGCTCGAGGGGACTTTGGCTTCTGCGGAGACGACTAGGGCAACGAGGCGGAGCTAATGGCGTGCTCACGGAGGAGATCCTATGGCCAGGGGCACGGCCAGCTCGAGCTCGAGCTCGGCTCTAATGGCGGCAGCAAGGAGGGGGAGGAGATCCGGGCGGAGGGGAAGAACCGAGGCGGGGAATGGATAGGGGAGGCTCTAGGGAGCTTATCCCCGTCGTCGCCAGCGCGAACCGGCGGCCAGGCAGGCACGCAGGTGCTTGGCCGCGCCGGAGGAGGCAACGGCCACCTCCTGCTGCCTACTGGCACGGGGAAGGGGACGAGCGGCGAGATGGGCTGGGCCTGGCTTGGGCGTCAGGTAAGTCTTTTCCTTTTTCTTCTGCTTTTGTTTTTTTGTTTTGCTATTTATTGCTTTGCTAATTATTTCAGCTCCAAAACAAAAAGTAAAAACTAATTTTGACCTCCTGAAATATTTGTTATAATATCGCCACTCATTTCCAAGACTTTCAACATTTTTGGAAAATTATAGTTTCTGATTTCAAATTTTTAAATTTGAAATCAGTGGCTTTTGCATTTATTTAAAATGCTTAAAGTGTCAAGAAAATAGTTTTCTCTAATGCTCATTTACTTTCATGATTTATTAGAAAGTTTGAACATTTCTTGAGGCCATTTTGGGTTCATTGATTTTGAACTAGTTGAATTTTCCTTTAATTGAAATGGTGGCTAGGGTTTAGAGTTTTTCCTTTGCCACTTTGTTGTTTTTGTTGGAACTTCTTGGATGCAAATGCAAAGAAGGCATGAGCACAATGCTATCTAGCTTAAGGTTTAGGGATGTGACAATGCATATTTAAAAAGTATGATCCAATTGCATGACTTGAACACCGTGGTGCTTAACATTTGTATTTATGTAGTGAAGACGGAGTCATGCCTTGCTAACACAATAAAGATGAATAGGGGGTAAACATTCTTTTAGGATCATATAATTTGAAAAATCAATAATTGTGTTGCTTATACTTGATAAATATTATTATGGTGTTGTTTGTTAATTCATCATTTCTCAATGATCATACATACAAGAGATTACATTATGGATAGCATGTCACATCAAAAATTCTGTTTTATCGTTTACCTACTCGATGACGAGTAGGAACTAAGCTTGGGGATGCTCATACATCTCCAACGTATCTATAATTTTTGATAGTTCCATGCTGATATATTATCATTCTAGGATTCTTTTTGGGCATTTATATACCAATTTGTAATATTTTGGAGCACTAACCTATTGAAGCAGTGCCTAGTGCGAGTTCATGTTTTCTGTGTGTTTTTCGCTTTGCAGGTTTACCCTACCAAACGAAGTCCAAATTCCACAAAACTTTAATATGATTTTTTTGGACAACATGAAGACCTGCAAGCATCAGAAGTGGAAGAGAGGCCAGACGAGGGAGGCACCAGCTAACAGGGCGCAGCCCAGGGCTTGGCCGTGCCCTGATGGCTTGTGCCCCCCCTGGACGCCTCCTGACGTCCCTCTCTGGCCTATAGATTCACAAATATTCCGAAAACCCTAGGAGCACTCCCCAAACACTTTTTACTTCGCCGCAAGTCTTTGTTCTGACGGGAGTCCATCTAAACCTCCGTTCAGGCTATCTGCTAGAGGGGAGATCAATCGCGGAGGTCCTCTACATCAACCTTGCTGCCCTGACCGTGATGTGTGAGTAGTTCACTACAGACCTACGGGTCCGTAGACAGTACCTAGATGACAATCTCTCTCTTATGATCTTCAATACCACGTTTATCGCATCTTCGCTTTGATCTATCCGATGTAATCACTATGTATGGTGTGTTTGTTGGGATCCGATGAATTGTGGGTTTATGTTCATATTATTCATGAAAAGTACTTGAGTAACCTCTGATTATAATAGCTTCGTAATGCTCTCCGGTGTATTGAGATAGTTTGGCCAACTAGATTAATAATTCTTCAGTGGGAGTGGTGCATTGTAGTAGGTTCAACCTAGCGAATTTCTATATCCCATTGACAGAAGGGGACAAGATGCGTCTTTGTGTTTCTGCTACTAAGGATAAAACGATGGGGTTTATTCGTATTAATTGAGTTTACTTTGTCTACATCATGTCATTGTTCTCCAAGCATTACTCTGTTTTTTACTTATTACGTACAGAGGCAAGCATAGAAGCGCTCTTGAGGTGGAGTAATAGTAATAGGTGCACGCAAGAGTCGGCCTATTTGCTTATGGGTGTGATGCTTATATACACATGATCATTGCCCTGAAAATCGCATAATTACTCGCTGTTCTATCAATTTCCCAACAGTAATTTGTTTACCCACCATATGCCTTTGCCATGAGAGATGCCATTAGGGAACACTACGCCCCCCGGGTCTATTCACTTATATATTGACAAACGCTACTACTACCTTGCTTCTATTATTTGTGTTTTTTTTCTTTTGAATTTACAATTATCAATAATTATCTACACACCTCATTTGCTTGAAAATAACGAGATCAAGGGGATTGACAACCCTCTTGCCCGTGTTGGGTGCAAGTTGTTTGTTTCTTCGTGTGCAGTTGTTGAAGACGGCTGAGGATTGGTATTCCTATTGGTTCGATAAACCTAATTGAGGGAAATACTTACCCGCATTTTTCTGCGATAAACCGTTCCTCTTCACGGAAAACCCAACGCAGATCACAGTCATCAGGGAGGCACAAACCAACATGACGCGACTAGGGGTATCGACGCGCCCTCATGGCTTGTCCCTACCTAGTGACCCCTCTGCCTCCATTCTATTGACTATAAATTCACATATATTCCCAAGAAAATACCATAGAGAAATACTTTTTCCGCCAACGCAGGTCTCTATTCCATAGCAATCCCATCCTGAGCACGATTCCGGCACCCTGCCGGAGGGGGATCGATCATAGAGGTCCTCTTCATCAACCTTGTTTCCATCATGATGATGTGTGGGTAGTTCACCATAGACCTACGGGTCCATAGTTAGTATGTTGATGGCTAACTCTCTCTCTTAATCTTCACTACAATGATCATCACATCTTCGCGTTGATCTATCCGATGTAATTCTTTTGTATGGTGTGTTTTTTGGGATCCGAAGAATTATGGGTTTATGTTCAGATTATTCATGAAAAGTATTTGGGTCTTCTCTGAAATTATTATGATTCTTATTTGCATGATCATAATAGCTTCGTAATTCCGTCTGATGTATGGAATTGCTTTGGCCAAGTAGTTTGTTATTTCTTTTGTGAGAGGGGTGCCTTGTAGTGGGTTCAACCTTAGGAGTTTCTATATCCCACTGACACAAGGTGAAAAGTTGCATCTTTTTGTTGTTATCACTAAGGATAAAACTATGGGTTTTATTCAAATTTGTTGAGTTTACTTTGTCTACATCATGTTATCGTCCTCCAAGCATTACTCTGTTTGTCATGAACTTAATACGTAGAGAGGCAAGCATAGAAGCCCTCTTGAAGTGGAGTAATAGTAGAAGGTGTAGAAATGAGTCGGCCTATTTGCTTATGGACATGATGCCTATATACACTTGATTATTGCCATGAAATCGCATTACTATACGTTTTTCTTTCAGTTGCCCAATAGTAATTTGTTTACCCACCATATGTTGTTTTCATGAGAGATTCCACTAGAGAACACTATCGCACCCGGGTCTATTCACTTATATATTAATAAAACTTGTATTTTCCTTGTTGTTCTTATTTGTCTTTTACTTCATTTTGAAATTTACAATTCTATACAATTATCTACACACCTCACTTTCTTACAAATAATGAGATCAAGGGGATTCACAACCCTCTTGCCCATGTTGGGCGCAACTTGTTTGGTCTTTTGTGTGCTGCCGGTGAAGATGGTTAAGGATTGATATTCCTATTGTTCGATAAACCTTGGTTTCTTAACTCAGGGAAATACTTATCGGTATTGTGCTTCACCTACCGTTCGTCTTCACGAAAAACCCAACACAGATCACAAGTATGAGTTGCCGTCGAGGATCGCCTCCTTCTCCGATGGAGGAAGAGCTGACCAATAAGCGGGGGCGGATCGAGGAAAAACCGCAAGGGACTCCGGCAAGAGTGGACTTCATCAGTAGCCTCCCCAATGAAATGTTGGTAACAATCATGTACATCATCCCCATCAAATCTATCATGCAGACCATGGTACTCTCGTGACGGTGGCGCCCCTTTAGCACTCCACCCCCTTGGACCTCATGGACGACAATGAGCTCTCTAGTGGGGATCCCAAACTCTTGTACACATTGTCCCACATCCTCGCCACGCACACTAGGCCACTCGAACGCCATGCCATCGGCAAGTTCCGTTCCATCTGCATGGTCCAACCCAATTTCATGAAGCGGGATATCAGTGCTTGCTGCCTCCATCCACGCTCCGTCTCGCACCCATGTTGCACTACGCTATGTTCAGGGAGTGCTTCGCCGCGCAGATTATTGTCACACACGATCTTCATCTGCCTAAACTGAAGGACCTCGAGCTCATTGGCGTCAGCATCTCGAAGGAGGATTTGAAGCGCGCGCTTTGTGGCTTGCTAACTCTCACTGATGCGTTGGTTTCCCTCCAAGAATAAAGGGTGATGTAGCACAGCGACGACAAGTATTTCCCTTAGTTAAGAAACCAAGGTATCAATCGAGTAGGAAGATCCATAGGACTATGCAAGCTGCACCTGCACACAAATAGCAAATCTTCACAACAGAATGCGTGGAGGGATTGTCAATCCCTCGTGGGTAAATTAAGGATAGACTGATATATGAAAATAAGAGTGATAGAAAATAGAATGCAGGAAGGTATTTTTGGGTTTTTTGATAATATATATCTGAAAACAAAAGATAAAATAAAGTAGAAACACAAATATTAAAGTAGAGATTGCAAATAGATGATGTAAAGTAGACCCGTTGGCCGTAGGTTTGACTAGTGGCTTCTCTCAAGAAATAACAAACGCCGGGTAGAAAAATTACTATTGGACAATTGATAGAAGAGCAAATAATTATGACAATATTCAAGAAAATGATCATGTATATAGGCATCATGTCGAAGATAAGTAGACCGACTTCTACCTCCATCTACTTCTATTACTCCACATATCGATAGCTATCCAACATGCATCTAGTGTATTGAGTTCATGGAGAAACAGAGTAATGCCTCAAGAATGATGACATGATGTAGACAAGATCTATTCATGTAGGAATAGAGCCCATCGCTTTATCCTTGATAGCACTGGTACATGCATGTCATATCTCTTTCTGTCACAAAGATTGAGCACCACAAGATCGAATCCATCACAAAGCACCTCTTCCGATTGCAAGATAAAAGATCAAGTTGGCCAGACAAAAACCATATATCGGAGAAGAAATACGAGGCTATAATAATAAAGCATGAATATGTTTTGATAGATCTGATCATAAAGTCACAATTCATCGGATCCCAACAAACACACCGCAAAAGAAATAGTTACATCATATGGATCTCCAAGAGACATTGTATTGAGAAACAAAACGGGAGAGAAATCCATCTAGCTACTGCCTACGGACCCATAGGTATGATATGAACTACTCACGCATCATCGGAGAAGCACCAAGGAGGATGGTGAACCCCTCCATGACGGTGTTCCTCTCCGGAACGGGCTCTAGATTGGATATCGTGGCTCTCGAACTTGCGTCTGCTAAAACGATTTTTTGTCGACTCCTCTAGGGTTTTCTGAATATTTTGGTATTTATAGAGCTCAAAGGCGGTGGAGGAGGTGCCCCAGGGCTCCACTAGACACCAGGACACGCTACGGGCCTCTTGCACGCCCTAATGTCTAGTGCCCCCCTAGGCCTCGTGTGTTGCTCATTCTTGGCTCCCGAGTTTCCATCTGGTCCAAAAAAATCTCCGTAATGTTTCATGGCAATTAGACCTCATCTCATATGGACTTTCTCCGAAGGAAAAAATAGCAAAAAAACATCAACTGGTACTAGGGACTATGTCAATTGGTTAGTCCCAAAAAATGATATAAAGTTGCTAGAAAATGATTAGAAAACATCCAAGAGTCATAATATAATAACATGGAACAATAAAAAATTATAGATAAGTTGGAGACATATCATGTCTCTACAACGCTCGAGTACCTTCCACTTCAGGTGATGTTTGGGTTCAGTAGCCGCCACATTGCTATGACGAATGACCGTACGATTTATAAGCATAGCTGGTGCCACAAAATGCGATCAGTGGAGGTGTTTTACGATATGGTTATTGAGAATGCACCTTTCCTTAATAGATTGTTTCTACTTGATAAAGAAGGCCCAACAAGAATCAGGGTCATTGACAAACCGAAATTGATAGTGTTGGGCTATTTGTGTTCTGAATTCTCCGAACTTATTACAGCTAGATCCATGCCCATTCAGGTACAACAGTCTTCTTCTCCTTCTTATTATTGTACATCACATTTTATCTATTTTTTGTTGATCTATGTTCGGCTGTCATCCAGAAGTTGATTCCCACATGATTCACCATGTCTCTATGGATAGTGAAGATCCTGGCACTACAATCCATCGGCCTATATGTGAATGAACTTGTTAGATTTCTTAGATGATTTCCATCCACGAAGAAGCTATACATCGATGAGATGCTCCTTTGTTATTAATTCTTAACCACAACAGAGTTCAGTTTGTTGGTACTTTACCCATCATTATAATGACAAATGTACAATGATTTCTAAAGGAAATTTGTAGGATTCAAATTCATATTTTTGAAATGTTAATCATGAACCATTGAAGATGATATATCGATCTATTAGTGTATTTTAGAAATCCTACAAATCAAATATGCATGTAGTATTCAAAACTATACCTAGGCACTGATATGTTATCTCTGTTTGAAGATACAAGCAGATCAAGAAGTGGAAAATGTGGTGCAATATAACAATCTCATTGAATGCCTTGATTTCCATCTCAAAGAAATTGCTTTAAACTAGTACCGAGGCACCAAACTGGATATTCAATTCATCAAGTTCTTTGTTCAGAAAGCAAGGGTGCTCAAGGTAATGAGGTTTGACCTGTATTTAGTGCGCTGAAATGAATGGTTTCCTGATCACGGAAGGCGTCTACAACTAAATGGGAAAGACTTCGTAGAAGCTGAAATTCAGTTTGAAACTTCAAATGATAGATTATTCAAAAGTCTCTTTATCAAGCTGACATATGACTCCTCGGTGGCAGATCCCTTCAGAGAAATATTGCATGAAAGAGATTGTGAAGAAGATGAATTTAATTTCTAATATCAGTTTCAATCTTGTAATCTTTGAATTTGGGCCTTGTAATGTTGGAATTTGAACCTCCTAATATTTCTGGTATTTGTGATACAATGTTTGAAATGCCATTGTGGTCTTTTTTGCTTATGCAATGATTTTCTAATAATTATATATGTTGTTGTTTTGTAGTCATGTCATAGATGTTGTGCAAATGAAGAAAATCACATCCGATATGATTAAACTAAGGAACTCGTAGGCAATGATTTCAACAATCATTGACTTTCTTTTCCAGCAACCGTCTGCCCACAACACGCACAGTTTGTGAGGAGGGATCATTTGTGTTATTATTGGTCTTCCCACACTACTCTGATTATTTACGTGTTTGTCGGGTATCACACACACCATATTGTACTAGATCATTTGTGATCTGTTGTACTATCTTACATACTTTATTCGAGTGAACTGTGTGCCCTCTATCGCACACATCTGGATCTGCACAACTGTTTGTGTTATTTTGTCTAATCACAAACGGTTTGTATGGAGCAACTGTATGCCACGTACTGCACATGAAAGTTTTATCTAAATCATGCTTGATGGATCCGACATCGCACACAATTCTTGTTATTTGGGATGTATCTAGAACTATATCATTTGTGATTCATCCATCACACATAGTTTGGTGAAAAGGTCTCACATGCATGTGGTATCTTAGGACCTTCCTCCAGTAGTGTCTCGCTCAGGGAGTGATGGGGTGGTTAGTATATTCCATGCTAACCGAGTTATTCTCATGACGAGAGTCTATTCACTCGCCTCACACGATACGGGTTGGTAAAAAGGCTGCCCAGTCCTGCATAATACAAAAATAATAAAAAAAAGCTCCCCCTAGAAAATTGATTCTTTAGAGGGCACCCGAGCATTCGTCTAGCCATGGTATGTGTTTGGTTGCTGGAAGGGGGAATAAAAATTTCATTTCCGTTTGGGAACTGCTATTAATGTGTTTAGCATGGAATACATTGAAATCCCTTGTCGTGATGTTGATAGGAAGGCACACCACCCAAAATATACTCATCTCTGTTTTAGACCTTGAGCTCTCTAATCTTTGCAAATCTCATCTTTCCTCTATAAAGGGACATTCTATTTACTTTCATATTATTTACTTTCTTGTTTTTACTTTTCATATTGAGTCAACTTCTTATTTCAACCTCAATTATTCTCTACTTGGCAAGCACAATGTGGTGGGGAAATATCCACACACACACACACACACACACACACAAACACATATATATACAGTCAAATATATTTGATAATGAGTTATTATAGCTGACAATTTTCTCTATGATAAGTAAGTTGGGAGGCGAAACACTAATCCTCCATCTTCCACTGTATGTTCATGGATTCTATTTGTTCTAAGAATATGATTTAAGTACTAGCAATCATAGAAGACTATATGATAATTGAGTATGTGGAAGTCTTACTTAGACTTTTGTGAATATAAGATGAACTATAATTCTTTGATGACTAAAAACATAGGTTGTTAAGTTTCAAAAGAATGCATTGTTTGAACCATAACATGTGAACTAATTCCTACTTTATCATGATAAATTTTATGAAAATGTTGTTGATTATAATCCTAGGAAAAGTGATTGAAATTATAATTGATCAAACTTATACTCTATGCTAGCATTCACACTTCATAAATTATAGCTTTTATCATTTACATACTAGAGGTCAAGTAGGAATTGAGCTTGGGATGTTGATATGTTCCAACGCATCGATAATTTATGAAGTATTCAAGGCATGTTTACAATGATTTTATATGGTTTTGTGCACTATTATTTGATTTTTGGGATCTAACCTATTGACATAGTTCCCAGTGCGAGTTTCTGTTTTGGCTACTTTTTGTTTCGTAGAAAATCCATACCAAACGATGCCCAATGCCACGAAACTTTATGGTGGTTTTTTATGGATGAGAAGAGACACACAAAGACTAGAAAAATGACTAGAGTGTTTCTAGGGCACAAGTCTGGGTGGCGCCCTCTAGGGAGCGCCACCTGAGATTATTGGACCCTCGGTCGCCCCATGGCTTGAGTCCAACAGTGAAATTTCTTATATATTATAGTACCCTAAGAAAGAAACCTAGATGAGTTTGTCTGCCGCCGTAAGCCACTATTTTGAAGCTATTTCATCCAGAGCTCTGTTCCAGCAACTTGTCTGACGAGGGAAGTCATCACTTGAGGCCATCTTCATCCTTCCCGCTGCCTCCCTACCAAGGATGTAGTAGTTCACCCCAGGGCTAATGGTATGTACCCAAAGTTACGTGTTTGCTCTATCTATCTCGTGATCTTGATAGGGAATGATCTTGATGTACCATGAGTTTGTTAATGTAGTGGAATCATACGGTGTTGTTCCCTTATTTTGATGAATTGAGTCTCGCCCTTTGAAGTTAAAATATTGTGAGAATGAATATATGAGGATTTGATATCACTTGATGTATGTATTGCATGTGTATACCCATGGTGACAATGGGGTATTCTATTGATTCACTTGATATATGTTTTCGTAATCAACTTGCGTATTCCCGTAGTGACATTGGGTAATCTAAGCACACTGGTTGATACACTTGTTCATCCTAATTTTTCCGATAGTAACTTGGGGCACCTCTTTTTAAGTTCTTTGTGTTAGATTGAATATTAACTCACGGATACTTGTGGTGACATTGGAGTATTTAGGTAACATTAGAGTTGATTGATGTGTATCATATGGTGTTACTGTAGTACAAACTCTAGGTTTTTTTACACTTATAGGAATGGCTCAATATATTGATCGGAACAATTATTTTATGTAGCTTGCTACCTACAACAATTTCATATTTTGTTCTCCATTGTTAATAAGAAGTTCGGAGCGACTGTTTGTCACATATTCAAGGATTGATATATGATTCAATTATGTTAGCATTGTTGAGAAATTGGAGTATTGAAAGTATGAACCCCAGGACTTATTTCCAAGCATTGATATATCACTTTGCTTGCTAGTTACTAATTCTTAATTTCCGTTTCTATTTATTTTGATAACAAAAACCTATTTCTACCATCAATATTACACTCGTATCACCATCTCTTTGCCAAACTTGTGCACCTATACAATTTACCATTGTATTGGGTGTGTTGGGGACCCAAGAGATTCTTGGTATTTTCATTGCGCGGTTGAGATAGGCCACCTTCGTCCTACACCTCTTGGGAATTGATAAACCTTAGGTCATCCACTTATGGGAAATTTTCTATTTTCCTATAAACCTTATGCCTTGAGGCCCACCGTAGTCTACAAGAATATACATCAATCAACAATTCCACGATGCTCACGAGAGTGAGTGAGTAATTTCATTTTAGGCATACTGGATGACGATGGAGATGGATGAGATATCTTATTTGATTCAGTAAATTTGTTATGACTTGATCCCTAGTATCCACTCTATCCTTAGATTGTTGTTGCTATGATTTTCCTATGCTTAATGATTGTCACTAGGGCCCGAGTACCATGATTTCACATCTGAGCATCCATGCTTATCATGATTGTATTTCAGTTGTTGATCTTACGTGCAAGTTTTATGCTCATGTCATTGTTCTGAACCCTAGATCCTGAGGGCGACATTGGTTGGGATATCTACGTGGATTACTTTGACTTGAGGCGTTCATGTATTCGCTATGTATGAATGCTTTATTTTGGTTATCTATTAGAAGGAGCACCTTAATTACCCCTAGCTTCCATAAGTACCCCGCTGCCTCTGGAGGGTAGGACAAGAGATGGTATGAAGTTCTTATCACAAGCACATATAATTATGCAGGGAATACATGCCTACACATGATTGATGAATTGGAGATATTGTGTGTCGCTCTAGGCTGTGAGTGTGACATATTTAATCTCATGTGAATACCCATCACTACTCCATGACTATGCTTTAATAGTATTGTTGCTCATGTTACTACTATTGTTGTTGTTACAAGTTTTCTATTACAGTCGTTATAGTTACTGTTACTTTGATATCACTACCATCATATTACTATTCTACTATTATATTCTTGCAAGGAAGTGATTCTCAGGTGTGGTTGAATTTATAACTCAACTCATAAGGCTTACAAATATTCTTTGCCCCCCTTGTCCCAAAGCAATAAATCCGGGTGAAATACTGCCCACAAAGACTCTTGCGATCCGTATTGGAGGTATGCCATTGATGTAATTGATAACCCAGAGGTATACTGGATCGCAACGGTCTTTGAGGGTAGTATTCCACCCAAATTTATTGATCTGACAAAAGGGGAGCCAAAGGATATTTTTGAGCCTTAGCACTTCAGTTGTCAACTCAACCACACGTGGAAATGTATCTCTTTGCAGCAAAGTATTTAGTAGCACAAAAGATTGATAGTTTTTTGTAGTAGCGGTAACAACAGCAATAGTAGCAGCAGTAGTTTGTAGTGATTATAATAGTAGTAGGACAATAGTAACTTAGAAAACACAATAGTAGCAAAGTATATGCATTGGATCGGTGATAGATAATTGAATGGGTGACATATATCATGTAACAACCACAACCTAGAGTGACGTAGAACTAGTTCCAATTCGTCAATTCAATGTAGCCATGTATTCCATATATAGTTATACATGCTTATGATAAGAACTTGTATACTATCTTTTGTCGAACCCTCCCGTGGAAGTGGGGTCCTAATGGAAATGTAAAGGCACTTAGTGTCTCCTTTTAATAGATAACCAGAATAAGGCATTAACACATAGTGAATACATGAACTCCTCATACTATGATCATAGCACATAACAGGTGCATAAAACTTGCAAGATAGGATCTATAATACTCTCATGATTCTGGAAACATAATAGCTTCAGAACTGAAATCATGGCACTCAGACCCTAGTGAAAAGAATTAAGCATAGTAAAGTCACAAGAACATCAATCTCAAAACATAGTAGATACTAGGGATCAAGCCCTAACCAATTGACTCGATTAAATGAGAAATATCATCCAAACCCATCACGGTCCAGCAAGCCTACAAAGGAATTACTCACTCCAAGTGGTGAGTGTCATTTAATTGTTGATGAAGAAGGATTGATGACGACAATGGCGATGAATCCCCTCTTCGGGGCCCCGAACGGACTCCAGATCACCCTCCAGATGAAGACATGAGGTGTAGGCGGATCCGTCTCATAAAATGCAGATTTTTTGGATGAGACGGTTGATATATCTCCATCGTATCTACTTTTGCTAACGCTTTTGCTCTTGTTTTAGACTCTAATTTGTATGATTCGAATGAAACTAACCCGGACTGACGATGTTTTCACCAGAACTACAATGGTGTTTTTTTGTGCAGAAATAAAAGTTCTTAGAATGGAACAAACATTTTGGATATTTTTTCAAGAATATATAAAAAATACTGGTATCAAGATCCACCAAGGGGGAGGCCAGAGTAGCTCGCAAGACATCAGGGCGCGCCAGGCCCCCTGGCGCGGCCTCTTGTCTAGTGGGGCCCACATGGCTCCGCTTACCCTAATTCCAGCGCTATGAAATCCTATTTTCTAAAAAAAATAGGAGAGGAAGTTTCATTGCGTTTCACGATACGAGCCGCCGCCACCTCCTGTTCTTCATCGGGAGGCCTAATCTGGAGTCCATTTGGGGGCTCCGGAGAGGGGAATCTTCGGTCTTCGTCATCACCAGCCCTCCTCCATCGCCAATTCCATGATGCTCTCCACCGAGAGTGAGTAATCCCTTCGTAGGCTTGCTGGTCGGTGAATATCTGGATGAGATTCATCATGTAATCGAGTTAGTTTTGTTATGGATTGATCCCTAGTATCCACTATGATCGGAGATAGATGTTGCAATGACTATGCTATGCTTAATGCTTGTCACTAGGGCCCGAGTAACATAATTTCAGATCTGAACCGTTTATGTTTTCACCATTATATCTATGTTCCTGATCCGATCTTGGAAGTTATATGCACCTACTACGTGTTAGGATCCTCATATCCCAAACTGACAATAATTGGGATTATTTTCGGTTATTACCGTAGTTTGAGGAGTTCATGTATTCACTGTGTGTTAATGCTTTGTTCTGGTTCTCTGTTAAAAGGAGGCCTTAATATCCCTTAGTTTCCTTATGGACCCCGTTGTCACGGAAGTGTAGGAAAAAAGATGCCATGAAAGTTCTTTTCCATAAGCATATATGACTATTTACGAAATACATGCCTACATTATATCGATGAACGGGAGCTAGTTCTGTGTCACCCTATGATGTGACTATTATATGATGAATATTATCCAGCAATCTCACTGATCCAGTGCCTACGAGTTTTTCACATATTTTGCTTGCTAGGTTACTATTGTTGCTATTGTTGTTATGGCTGCTACAAAAACTGCTATCACTATTACCATTACTGCTGCTACTCTTACGAGTGTTATCAAACCTATCATATTACTATGCTACTAATCACTGTGTTGCACATACTAAATCTCCAAGTGTGGCTGAAATGACAACTCAACTTCTAAGAACCAAGATCGTTTGGGCTATCAAAACTATCATATTACTGTGCTACTGATCACTGTGCTGCATCACTTGGGATATCTATTTATTGATCACTATGAATAATATGAAAGATCCAAGGACCAAGATCGTTCCCTCTAAAACGAGGGGAGGTAAGGAATTGCCATCTAGCTCTGCACTTGATTCACCCTCTGTTTTGAATATACTTGCAACACCACCACCACATGCTATTAATCCTGATATATTGCAAGTAATTGATTATGCTACCTCTGCTATGAATGATGCTTATGATGATGCTAGTACCTTGTTTTATGATACTAGGCCACTAGGTGAATTTCTTGATAAACAAATTGCTAGATCTAAAGAAACTGAGCATGCTCAAAATGATGATACTATTCAAACTGATGAAGTCTTTGGTACTGAAAATATTGAAATACCTTTTAATCACGACTATCCTAAAACTGAAATGCCTGAAATACCTGAAGGTTACGTTGTGGATAAAGAAATTGCTAGAGACTTTCCTGCTTGTAAGGATAGAGATGATCTTAAGAAACTACTATGCATGTTGACATAAAAATCCTTGAATGCTATAATCAAATATGATCCTAAGTTTGCTACTTCACCTATCTTTGTTACCGATAAAGATTCTGAATTCTCTGCCGACCGAGTGATAATCATTCTGGTTGAATTTGATCCTTTTCATGGCTATGAAAATGAAACTGTTGTGGCACATCTCACTAAACTAAATGATATAGCCACCCTATTTACTAATGATGATAAAATTCGCTACTACTATATCCTTAAATTATTTTCGTTCTCATTAAAGGGTGATGCTAAGATTTAGTGCAATATTCTTGCTCATGGTTGTGTGCGTAGTCCCTAGGATATGATTTATTACTTCTCTGAAAAAAAATTTCCTGCTCAGAAGAAACATGGTGCCTTACAAGAAATATTTAACTTTGTGCAAATTGAAGAAGAGAGTCTCCCACAAGATTGGGGGAGGCTTCTCCAATTACTTAATGCTCTGCCTGATCATCCTCTTAAGAAAAATGTGATACTTGGTATATTTTATAATGGACTAACCAATACTTCTAGGGAACACCTAGATAGTTGTGCTGGTTGTGTTTTAAGGGAAAAAACTATCAAACAAGGTGACAAATTATTTACTAAAATATTGAAGAAGAGGCAAAGAAATGTATGAAGAAAAAGGCATTAAAGATGAAGATGTTAAAAATTTCCCACATATCAAAGAAATACATGGTCTCCAAACACCACCACAGGTGGTGGAGGTAAATTCTCTTTTAAAGTTTTATTAAGGTGATATCCCTTACAATGAACATCCTAGTCAATGCATATATGAGTTTGATAATTATATTATAAAGCAAGATCATTTCAACTCCTATGTCATTAAACAATTGAAACAAAACTCTGATATGATTGGTCACTTAAGTGACCTGTTATTTTGAATCACCAATGATGTAAAAGGTGTAGGAAAACATGCTCCTATGGTTCAAACCCAACTAGAAGAAGTTGCTAAATCTAAAAGTGAGTTACTTCATGAAATGACTAATAATATGAATGATCATGAACTAGAGGAGGAACAATGACTCAAGATCTACTATATCTAGAAGGTCATCCTAAAAGAACTAAACAAGTTTCACAAAGAATTAATATTGATGCACCTAGTCCTTCTAAGAAGAAAAAAAAGAAAAATGATAGGACCTTACATACTTCTAGTGAACCTGCATTAGAGAAACCTTCTCCAAATGCTAATGGTATCTCTATCTCCCATGCAGAAACTCAATCTGGTATTGAGCATTCACCTAGTGATAATGAAAATGATGATTATGATGCTCAACCTGACAATGATAAAGAACCAGATAATGATGTTGAGGTAGAACCTACTATTGATCTTGATAACCCACAACCTAAGAATAGACGTTGTGATAAAAGATATTTTATTATTAGAAAGCATGGAAAAGAAAGATAGCCATGGGTTCAAAAACCCAAGCCTTATCGACCTAAACCAACTAATAAAAAAGATGTTGAAGAATTTGAACACTTTGCTGAAATGCTTAGGCCACTCTTTTTGCATACTCGTTTAACTGTTCTTTTAAATATGGCCCCTTATGCTAAGTACATGAAGGACATCGTCACTAATAAAAGAAAAATACCTGAAGCTGAAATCTCTACCATGCTTGCTAATTATACTTTTAAGGACACATTACCTAAAAAACTAGGAGATCGAGGAATACCAACTATACCATGTTCCATCCAAAGTAACTATGTGGAAACTGCTTTATGTGATCTAGGAGCCGGTGTTAGTGTTATGCCTTCTCCTTATACAAAAGACTTGACTTGAATAAACTCACACCTACTGAAGTTTCATTGCAAATGGCTGACAAATCAATTGCCATACCTATCGGTATTTGTGAGGATGTACCCGTTGTTGTTGCAAATATTACTACCTTGACAGAATTTGTTATACTTGATATGCCCGAGGATGACAACATGTCGATTATCCTTGGTAGACCTTTCTTGAACAGTGCAGGGTCTGTTATTGATTGCAACAAAAGCAAGGACACTTTTCATGTCAATGGTACAGAACTTACGGTGCATTTTTCGAGGAAACAATTTTAATTGAATGGTGTTAATGCTATTAAAAATTCTCCGACTACCATCAATGAAAGTTTTCATACAAACTTTACCTACTGCCAAAAACAAATATGAGATACTTATTATGGGGGATGTGCTCACCCCCATTGTGGTAACTTAATGTTTTACGAAAATTCTTTGGATTCATGCTAATTGGAAATGGTTGTTAATAACACTTGATGAACCTTATTAATGGATCATTTTAAGAGGCATGAGGTCGATGAATTCAGTAGGCACAACTCTATGTACCCACTTTATTATCCCTTTTATTTTTAGTTAATTACAATGAAAGTCGTGATTATCCTCTTTTCTGATTTTTCCATGGAATAAAAAAAGTGCCCAAAAAATAAAATTTCTACAAATGACCTAAAAAATTTACACAAAATTTTCTGAATATTTGAGAATTGCTAGCACTAAAAACACTTCAGGGGAGTGTCCTAGGTGACCACTAGACAACAAGGCACGCGAGCCCCCCAGCGCGACCACGTGTCTAGTGCGCCCCTCGGGGGTCCCGTCACTTATTCCTTCATCCCACTTCATCACTCACCTCAAGAAAAATTCCCTGTAGCTCTCTCTCTCTCTCTCTCTCGTGTTCTTGCTCTCAAACCCGTGGGTATCGATCTTTTGGCTCGAAACTCCGTTTTTGAAACTATTTTGGGGATTGCTCCTTGGTATGTAACTCCCCCACACCTCCAATTAGTTTTTGCTCTACTGTTTTATCTTAGAAGTAATTAGCTACTCTACGTGCTACTGTAGATGGTCTTTCATGTTTAATTCTTGAATTTTCAAGTAGATTGAATGCTTGATTTAGGCTCCAGACATCCCTATGAGTAGTTTCTACCATTCTTGTGATGATTTTTTAACTTTAGTTTTTGACCTCAAAAATTTCAGAGATCTATATGTAGGAATAATGAGCTAGTTCAAAAGGAGTTCTTTGAGGAGGAAGTCCTCGGAGGCATCATCTCGTGAGACTACGATACGACAGTCTTATGCTGAGCAAAGTGAAAGTTTGGTGCGACAAGCCAACGCCAAATCGTGCCTTTGGCCAAGTGATGACTACATGTTGGGTGCATGCATTAAGGAAGAATTTGAGCAATACATTAATAATACTGAGCTCGGACCCTTCATCGCAGATAAGTGCACGCAGACTTAGTAAAACTTTCACTAAGGGATTGAAATTTTATCCTTGAGAATTTAGAGTTTCCTTTAACCTCTATGAAAATACCTTCACTATGTCCTTAGATGATTTCTCTCGTGTATGTAAAATTCCATGCTGGGGTTCGCTAGACGAACCACCAAAATCTAAATATGAGGCATTTTTAACTAGTCTTTGCTTTCTTGAAGTTAGGGGAGTAACTCAAGGTTGAATAAATAGTATACATTTTCATTCAATTCGTTACTTAGCACTCTTTAATGGGAAATGCATAGTGGGAAAACAAGATACTTTATGTGCCCCAGACTTGAGTCTCATGCATACTGCGTTAACTGGAATTGAATAGTATAATATTGGGGCAATCGTAGCACGCATATTGCAACACAATTCTAGCAGTGGCTCTTTTTATGGTGGGATTTATGCCTTTGGTTTAGCTAAGTAGTGTGGCATGTCACCCGGTCTAGTGACCCTATTCTTCATACTCAGTATTTAGACATTGAGGCGATGACACAAGTTCATAAAGGCCACCGCTACTGATTATAACTACAAACTAATGCTTAATAAGAAATATATTATTCCTGTTATTTTGCCTCAACCTTCCCTCTTTGATTATTAGGAAAAAGAAATTTATTATGTCTATGAGAGGGAGGCGCACGAGTACAACGCGACAGTGGGGGCTGCCCTTCAGGCCGCAGAGGCTGCACCAAGGGCTTCCATGAGTTACCACACACACTATTACCTAGGATATTATCGGCGGTGATTACCAAGCTAGGCCAGAAGCCTAAGCTTGGGTCAGTATGTGCTTCCACCGACTTTACATTCATGCTTGCATATTCTTGTTGTCGGTGTTCACACTTTTGCATGGTGCTATCCCTCTTAGATTTATTTTCTTGTCTTCTTCTTGTGTATTTTAAAAACTTGCAAATAATTAAAAATATTTCTCACTTCTTGTAAGTTTTTCTTTCTAGCAAAATCTAGTTGTAGTATTAAAAGGAAAACCAAAAAGATTTTTGTTCTCTTCTTTTACTTGTTGGGAGCTTTCCCGTGTAAATTGTTTTCTCATTTTATTTTCCCCTTCTTTTGATTTCTTCTTGAAGAACTAAAAACTCTAAAAATATTTTAGTGTGTTCCTCTGAATTTATTTTCCCTTCTTTGAGTTTTACCCAAGGGGAAGACCACGATCAAAATATTGAGTGGCTCTCAGATGCATTATTATTAATCTAATGAGGAGCCCATATTACTTTGTCTTCTCCTCTTGAATAAAATGGTGCAGATTCCAGCTTACTCCATGGTACTCTTGCACTATTATTATTTTCATATCATTCGGTCATGCATATGAAAGGCAATAATGACGGTATTTGATGAAGTGACTGTGCCAAAAAGAAGCGGGTATGAACTAAACTTGTTTTTGATTTTGTAAATAGGTTCAGTCGAGTATCCATGATTTAGCGTATTATGATCAAACATGTTTGCAATGACAATTAGAGATTATAGTTGTTCATTCCATGCTTAAGTAGCTAGGAGTGGATAATTAGTTATGTTCAATGTCAACATGCATTAAAATGGTTGTGATGTAGTATGATGACATGGTATCCTCCTGTGAATGTTCGAGTGGCTTGACTTGGCACATGCTCACGGATGTAGTTGAATCAAAACCAACATAGCCTCCATTATATTTATGTTCATGGTGATTATATCCTACTCATGGTAGTATGCAACGATGATTATTCATAAAGCATGTTCATGACCATCTTCGCTCTCTAGCTGGTCGCTTCCCAACCTATTTGCTAGACTTTGCCTGTACTAAGAAGGAATACTACTTGTGCATCAAAATCCTTCAAACAAACTTAATCCACATGAGTCCACCATACCTACCTATATGCAGTATTACCCTCCTGTTCCAAGTAAATTTACACATGCCACCTCAAATATTTAAAATGAACTTCTGTTTTGTGTCCCAAGACCGCTCATAGAGCAATAGAGGCTGGTTAGTATCGTCCATGATAAGAGGATTATTGTGATGATGAGTGTTTATTCACTCGTCCTTGCACAAGAGGGGCTGGTAAAAAGGGACTCCCAAGTCCAAATCATAAATTAAAAATAATTAAACTATACGCCCCTGGATTGTTGTTGGTATGTACGACACACGTGGATTCAGCTAGCCGTAGAGTGTGTTTGATTGGTGGAGGGGGATTAAACCTTTATTTGTACCACTTGGGAACCCCCGCTAATTTGTTTAGCATGGAAGGTATCGATAACTCTTGGTTGTAATGTTGACAGGAAGGGTGCACCTCCCAAAATTAATTTATCTCTTACTTTCACTATGATCTCTCGCACCTCTGCATATCCCTGCTTCCGTGTGTGAAGGGACTTTCTATTTACTTTCATGTTATTTTATTTTTATTTTGAGTCATCGCCTTCTCAAATAAGCACGAGACCAGAGAGCACTAGTGTCATCCTCATGCTTTGTGTCCAGTTAATCATTGTTTGTAGGATGACTGGATCTCTTTTACCATGAATTACATTGTCTAGTCAGTGCTTGAACTTTGGAGGTGCTCTGCATTTATTTTTTGCGGTCTCAGAAAGGGCTAGCGAGATACCATTGTTGTCATATTATTTCATGATTGTTTTGACAAAGTGATGATGTATGATTTATCTTATTATTGCTTGCTAGTTGATTATGCCATTGATATGAGCTAATATAGTTTCTAAGGGTTATTATCGATATGATTAGTTATGATTTATGCTAAAAACCCGGGTGCACTCTAAGCTTGTACATGTAAACAAGAACAAAAGAGTTCGTAAAAGTTTTTATTTATCACTTTTAGTTTGTCAACTGAATTGCTTGAGGACAAGCGATGGGTTAAGCTTGGGTGAGTTGATACGTCTCCATTGTATCTACTTTTCCTAATGCTTTTGCTCTTGTTTTGGACTCTAATTTGTATGATTTGAATGAAACTAGCCTGGACTGACGTTGTTTTTAGCATAACTACCATGATGTTGTTTTTGTGTAGAAATAAAATTTCTCAAAATGGAACATAAAGTTTTGGAGATTTTTTTGGAATATATAAAAAAATACTAGAATTAGGGCATAAAAATTTCTCAAGATCCACCAGAGGGGAGGCCACAACAGCCCAGTAGACATCAGGGCACGCGAGGTCCCCCTGGCGTGGCCCTCTGTCTAGTGGGGCCCACGTGGCTCCTACGACCCTAATTCCAGCGCTATAAAATCCTATTTTCCGAGAAAAAACAGGGGATGATGTTTCATCGCGTTTCACGATATGGAGCCACCACCACCTCATGTTCTTCATCTGGAGGCCTAATCTAGAGTCTGTTTGGGGCTTTGGAGAGGGGAATCTTCGGTCTTCGTCATCACCAACCCTCCTCCATCGACAATTCCATGATGCTCCCCATCGGGAGTGAGTAATCCCTTCGTAGGATTGTGGGTCGGTGAAGATCTGGATGAGATTCATCATGTAATCGAGTTAGTTTTGTTAGGGATACATCCCTAGTATCCACTATGATCGGAGATAGATGTTGCAATGACTATGCTATGCTTAATACTTATGACTAGGGTCCGAGTGCCATGATTTCAGATCTGAAACATTTATGTTTTCACCATTATATCTTTGTTCCTAATCTGATATTGCAAGTTGTATGCACCTGCTATGTGTTAGGATCCGCATACCCCAAAGGTACAACAATTGGGATTCTTTCCGGTGATTAGCGTAGTTTGAGGAGTTCATGTATTCTTTATGTGTTAATGCTTTGTTCCAGTTCTCTATTAAAAGCAGGCCTTAATATCCCTTAGTTTCCTTATGGACACCGCTATCACGGGAGGGTAGGACAAAAGATGTCATGCAAGTTCTTTTCCATAAGCACTATGATTATTTATGGAATACATGCCTACATTATATCGACGAACGGGAGCTAGTTCTTTATCGCCGTATCTTGTGACTATTATATGATGAATATTATCTAGCAATATCATAGATCGAGTGCCTATGAGTTTTCCACATATTGTGCTTGCTAAGTTACTATTGTTGCTACTGCTGTTACAACTGCCACAAAAGATGCTATCACTATTACCATTTCTACTAGTGTTACCACTACTATCAAAATTATCATATTTACTATGGTACTAATCACTGTGCTACAGATACTAAATCTCCAAGTGTGGCTGAATTGACAACTCAACAGTTAATACGTGCAAATATTCTTTGGCTCCCCTTGTGTCGAATCTATAAATTTGGGTTAAATACTCTACCCTAAAAAACTATCACGATCCCGTATACTTGTGGGTTACCAATGATACTTACATAATTAGAGTTAGGGCTAATCAAGGCTCGTGGGACCCACGAACTCACAGGGTGCGCTCTAGGGGGTGCCCCTGAGCTTGTGTCTCTCTAGGGGCCAGATCGAGTAGGTATCTTTGGTAATAATTCTTGTATATTCCAAATATATTCTTTGTAAATTTTCAGCCCAACCCGAGAAATTCTATTTGTGCACAAAATAAACACCATGGTAGCATTGGAGGAATGATCGTATAAATGGTCGCCAAGAGTAGCAAAATATGCAAAACATAAGGAACTAGAACAAAAACTAATTGCAGCATTGGAGGAGTTACATACCAAGGACCAATTCCTCAAAACAGCTTCAAAAATGGAGCTCCAAGCAAAGAGATCAAAAACCACTCGAAAATGAGCAAGAAGATGGGCTAGGAGGCAAATATCATTTTTTCTGGAGGTAGGAGAAAGCAATGGGTTGGTGTACTAAGTGACGGGGGCCTGTGAGACCCACAAGCTCAATAGGCACGCCATGTGTGTGCTCGTGGCTCATAGATACACCCCTTGAGATGTATTCACTACCAAAGATTCTAAAATATTCCAGAAAAAATGATACTCAATTTTCACGTCATTCCAAGGACCTCTATTTTTGGGGCCTTTTTTATTGCACGAAAAATTCTAAAAACAAACTAAATATGGATTTCAATTTTATTAAACTAATAAAATGAACTAAATATGTCTCCCAAATGAAATTCATTAACAAGGTTGATGAGGTCTTTTTAATGAACCCCATTCGATTAACATAACACCGAAGATTTTTCGTATATCACTAAGTTATCACAACGGAAGTATGCATGGTTTCAATAGTTAGAATTTGATAGTTCCTTTACGGAACATGAAGAGGGAATTCAAAACTTCCAATAGTAATTATCATGATTATTTTAGTGGACCTCATAATATTCATTTGAGTATGTTTCTTCGTAAAGTATATCGCGTGCTCTTTTCCATTGACATGAAAAGCAACCTTGCTTTCTTTGAAATCAATAACAGCCCCCGCAATATTCACAAAAGGCCTACAAATGATACTCGACATATTTTCATCCTCGGGCATATCGAGAATAGCAATGTTCGTCAAGATAGTAATATTAGCGACCACAACAGGAGCATCCTCACAAATACCAATAGGCAAAGCAGTTTATGTATCAACTATTTAGAGCCAAATTTCAGTAGCTGTGAGCTTACTCAAATCAACTCATTTATATAAATATAAAGGCATAACACTAACACCACCGCCCAAATCACATAAAGAAGTTGTAACCTAATTATATTTGATGGAGCATGGTATTGTAGGTATTCCTCGGTATCCTAAGTTCTGAGATACTTTCCAACAAAAGAATAGTTTCCAAGCATAGTAGAGATCCCAACATCCGGTATTTAGCATAAGGAAGCATTTTTATAATTTGACGCAAAGGAGTTGTCGGGCCCCTAGGACCGGGACTACCCAGGCCCGTCCACCTATGGCCTCGGGCGCGACACGATAGATAAGCCTGGTTTGTACCATCGATGAGCCCGGCAAGGAGGACCCTCACCTAGCGAGGTGATCACTTGAAGGTCGTCGCCAAGGGCCTCGGGAAGGCATACGTCGCGAGGCTTCCCCCTGAGACCCTCACGAATTGGGCCCGCCGAGGGTGTCTTGGCAGGGTCCCATGACCTGGCGCCTTCATGGGGATGAGGCAGGCTATGCAAGCGGCACAGGAGTGGTGCCACCAGGCGCGAATGGGGTGGATTTCCCCTTCCGTGCTAAGTAAGTTGGGCCAGTGTCACATCCCTATTTTTAACCTTTGTTTGCAAGCATTCATGCATGCATTTTATTTTCTTTTGAACTTGATATGAGGAAGTGATCAAGCCTCACAATTCAAATTTTGTCAAAAAGGCAATATAAAAACTGCTTCAAATGGATCCAACAAAATGTTCCAACTATTGTGTGAAAATATTGGGATGAGGTAAATTTGCCAACCAACATTTTGAAAACACAATAACATATTGTATTGGACTTTTGAATTAACTAAACAAGTATTTGCATTGGATTTATAAATGCTATAAATAATTTATAGATCCAATAATTCTGAATATTGGTGATTGGTTCTAAATATATTTTAACAGGCCACATATAAATTTTCAGAATTTTATAAAGTGATTTGGTGTCTTAATACAATCAAAACAAACTGTAGAAAATATAAAACAGAAATGAAAAACAAAGAGAAAGAACCTCACCTCACTTACCTGGCGCAGCCCACCTAGCAGGCCCAGCCCAACTCCTTCCCCTCTCGTCTTCCTCCTCGCGCCAGTAGGCACTGGAGAGGCGTGGCGATCTCATCGAGATCCATCACCACCTCCTGCTTCCACATGGGGATCCCGAGCCACCAAACAACACCAGCAAGACGGCCCCGACGTCGTCAACCCATTCCTCCTCTCCATGTTGTCTCTCTCCCTCTACTGCTCTCTCTATCGACCGGACCCGAGCGCCATCGCGGATGCCGCTCGCCTTAGTCGCGGCCACCAGCCTCTGCTTGCTCCCTCGTGCATGCGAGAAGAACCACAGGGACGCCCCCGTCCTTCCAGCCAAGAGAATCAAAGCCGGGAGCCCCGCAATGCCATCGCTGCCCCGTATCCAACTCCGGCCACCGTAGTTTGTTCCTCACGATTCGTTGCCGATTCCGCTCCATCAACCTTGCCTTCACCTCCAACTGAATCACTGTGAGGTCTCCTTCCTCTTCCCCCTTCTTCCCTCTCCGTTCGCACCCCGTAGCCGCCGCCGCGCAAGTGTTGTGGATCGGCCACCATCACGGGCTTGCTCCCGTCGAGCTCCGGCGATCCCGCGCTATTCTGCCCCCTCTACTGGATGCGCACGAGCGCAAGGAGTGCACCAGTGCTCTCCTCCGCCGCCCTCGTTGCTCCAGGGCGGATTCTGCCATGGTGAGACGCCACCGGCCACGAGCACTGCCAGCCTGGGTCCCTGTCATGCAGGGCCATCCCGTCAGGTGGTTAATTAGGGGTTAACCACCCATTTTTAAGCCATGACACCGACACGTGGACCCCACCTCACTAATTAATCCTCATGTTTAAATTAGCTTAAGTTAATTAGCGGGTTAAGCCCCTAGGTCACTGACCAGTGGATTCTAATGGTCAGGTTTGACCTGGCTCACGTGCCGTTGACTGGATGACATCAGCATGACACGGTTATTACTTTCTGGAATATAAATATTTTAGGAAAATCTAGCAAATAGTAAAATCTTTTAAAAATCATAGAAATTCAATCATAACTCCAAATGAAATAATTTATATATGAAAAATGATCAGAAAAATGCAAGGAATGTGATGGTACCATTTTCATGCATGTTTGAACAACTTAAACGTGCTGGATAGGACAATTTCAATAAAGGCATATAAATGCTAATAAATGGGTTTGAAATTGCTCTATATTGATCAAATAACTCCCATTTGTCTTATGACCACTTGCATTAGGCAAAACCAGCATCATGTTACCATGCCATACTCATGCATCATTGTGAAGCACTTGTCGTGCCTAAATTGTTCCTTGTGTTATCTTGTTGATAGACTTGCGAGATGTAGTTATCACCAACATCAAAGAACTGCTGAGTTCTTCTGATCATCAGGCAATCAAACCCCCTTGAGAATTCTGATACAATCCCATTCTCTCGCTCTTGCTCTCATTTCAATGCATTAGGACAAGATGATTCAACTCCTACTTGTGTTACGATAGATGAACCCATTCCTTTGCATGACCTGTCACTATCATAGTAAATAGCTAAACCAAGCAACCTAGCATACCCGGTAGATGATTGAGCCATGTTGTGCCATTACCCTGTTATGATTGCTATGGTTGGGGTTGAGCTGGTATGATCATATGGATGATGTATTGGAATGATCATGTCCTATTGATGAGACTTAATTATGTGAACTGATAACCCACAAGTATAGGGGATCGCAACAGTTTTCGAGGGTAGAGTATTCAACCAAAATTTGTTGATTCGACACAAGGGGAAGCAAAAGAATATTCTCGAGTATTAGCAGTTGAGTTGTCAATTCAACCACACCTGAAAGACTTATTATCTACAACAACGTTTCAGTAACAGAGTAGTGTGATAGTAAGAGTAGTAGTGGTAGCAGTAGCAACAGTGACAGCAGTAGCGGCAAAGTAACGTAGCAAGGACCAGTAGGAAGAACTCGTAGGCATTGGATCGGTGATGGATAATTATGTCGGATGACATTCATCGTGCAACAGTTATAACATGGGGAGATATGTAACTAGCTCCAGTTCGTCAATGTAGTGTAGGCATGTATTCCGTATATAGTCATACATGCTTATGGAAAAGAACTTGCATGACATCTATTGTCCATCCCTCCTGTGGCAGCGGTGTCCTAATGGAAACTACGGGATATTAAGGGTCTCCTTTTAATAGAGAACCGGAACAAAGCATTAGCACTTAGTGAATACATGAACTCCTCATACTATGGTCATCTCTGGGAGTGGTACTGGCTATTATCACTCCGGGGTTGCTGGGTCATAACACATAGTAGGTGACTACAACTTGCAAGATAGCATCAAGAACACACATATATTGATGAAAACATAATAGGTTCAGATCTGAAATCATGGCACTCAGGTCCTAGTGACAAGCATTAAGCATAGCAAAGTAGTAGCAACATCAATCTCAGAACATAGTGGATACTAGGGATCAATCCCCATCAAAACTAACTCGATTACATGATAGATCTCATCCAACCCATCACCGTCCAGCAAGCCTACGATGAGATTACTCACGAACGGTGAAGAGCATCATGGAATTGGCGATGAAGGATGGTTGGTGATGATGAAGGCATCGATTCCCCCTCTCCGCAGCCCAGAACGGACTCCAGATCTGCCCTCCACAGGAAGAACAGGTGGTGGCGGCGGCTCCGTATCGTAAAACGCGATGAACTCTTCTCTCTGATTTTTTTTCGGGCGAGAGAGAATATATAGAGTTGGAATTGGAGGTGGCGGAGCCACAAGGGGCTCACAAGCCTGCCAGGCACGGCCAGGGGGGCCCTCCTAGGCTTGTGGGTTCCTGGCTCCACGTCTCTAGGTAATTCTTGAGCCATTATTTTTTATATATTCCACAAAAAATCCTCGTAAATTTCTAGGTCATTCAGAGAACTTTTATTTCTGCACAAAAACAACAACATGGCAATTTTGCTGAAAACAGCGTCAGTCCGGGTTAGTTCCATTCAAATCATGCAAATTAGAGTACAAAACAAAGGCAAAATAGTTTGGAAAAGTAGATACGATGGAGACGTATCATGAATCTGTTCTGGTAAAGATAGCGATGAGAGGCCTTGTCTCATTGACGCCGCACTTAAGACCTGCGATCTTGTGTTGGTGTTTCAAACCAAGATACTACCGCACATTGGGTTCCGGTAACTCGACCCCTCTCGTCCTATTAACTACTCTGTTCTCAGTCCAGGAGTCGCAGTAGTTCAAAAACGTTCATGGGTTGTGGCAGGACATGCTAAGTGGACGAACGGCCCAATCGGGACCGGCTTGAAGCCCTTCTCACATCATTTGAGGCCATGTTGGAAACCTCGGCCAGACTTCCATTATGGGTTCCAACTCAGATAGGCGACTGCCTTGGACGGGAGTCATTGTAGGTTAACGTCTGTGGCCGACTCCCTCAATGGGCTTCCACTTCAAGGTTGTCGAGGTGCTTATATTATGTGCACATATGGTGATAAGTGCTGGAAGCATGTGTGACGAAGTACACCCCTGCAGGGTAATTATCTATTCGAATAGCTGCGTCCTCGGATATGGACTACTTGGATACTTGCATGGTTCGTAGATAACTTTAAAGGATACTTTAAAATGGTCCAGATAAGTGCGAGTGCTATGGATGGCCTTCTCGTAGGACGACGAGAGAGTATCCATGGTGGTGTATTTATGTGGTGGATATGTGGACTCGTGTGCCCTCTCTCGTAGGGAGATGAGAGAGGTATGAAACATTATTGTAGTTTAGGTTAGCCAAAGGTCAAAGCTGGCATTTCTACAGTAAACTCGACAATCCCGTTCATTGATACATGATGCATATGTAGTTAGTTCAGACGTAAGTCTTGCTGAGTACCTTCATACTCACTTATGCTTATTTACATTTTTGCAGAGATAGGCGTTGTTCTCTCTACCTTTTCCTGTTGGCGTTAACATCGATAGAATAGCTTGGGAACCCAGATAGGGGTCTGGGTCCTATGGTAGGGTCATTGTAGCTTTTCAGGCTCTTCTAGGTGCTTTTAATAGATGTCGGTACCCAGACATGTATCTTCCGCTTGATGTTGTATGCTCTAAATGTTGGGTCATGTGACCCCCTTCTGTTTGTAACATTATACTATGTTGGCTCTTCGGAGTCTATTAAATAGATGATATGTTGAAGAGTTATGTTGTGATGCCATGTTGTATCTACACATATTGTGTGTAAGTTTGAAATGTTGTGATATGTGTAGGATTCGACACCTAATTGTGTGCCTTTAGTAGTACTCTTTACGGGAAATGCTTCTATGTGCTTCCACCGAGCCTTGGTAGCTTGCTACTACTCCAGACACATTCATTGACCGGCATATATCCTTCTTTGATGTCGTGTCTGTCCTCTCGGGGAAATGTCACGCGGTGTAATGGAGTCTTTGTAGCTTGCTACGACTCATCTACACACGTTGTTGACAGACACCTTCTTTGTTGGGTTATGTGTGCCTATCCCTGTACGGATGTGCCACTTGGGTTTATAACTAGCCACGTCGACCTGAGTTCTCTAACATATGATTGCTGGCGACTGATACATCTCAAACGTATCTATATTTTTTTATGGTTTCATGCTGTTATCTTGTCAACTTTGGATGTTTTATATACCTTTCATATCTTTTTGGGACTAACTTATTAATTCAGTGCCAAGTGCAGTTCCTGTTTTTCTGATATTGGAACGGAGTCCAAACGGAATAAAATCCCCGAAATAAATTTTTCCAGAACAGAAGAAGATCGGGGGACTTGAGGGCCAAGGCAGGAGAGCCACAAGGGGCCCACAAGCCCTGTACCGCCACCAGGGGGCGGCAGCTACCAGGCTTGTGGCCCCCTGGAGCTCCTCTGCCCTATCTCTTTCGCCTATATATTCCTTATAATCCCAGAAAAATCAGGGCATCCACGAAAACACTTTTCCGCCGCCGCAAGCTTCCGTTTCCGCGAGATCTCATCTTGAGACCCTTCCCGGTGCCCTGCCGGAGGGGACTTTGGAGTTGGAGGGATTCTACATCAACATTACCCCCTCTCCAATGACCCGTGAGTAGTCCACTTCAGACCTACGGGTCCGTAGTTAGTAGCTAGATGGCTTCTTCTCTCTCTTGGATCTTAAATACAAAGTTCTCCATGATCTTCATGGAGATCTATCCAATGTAATTCTGTTTGGCGGTGTGTTTGTCATGATCCGATAAATTGTGGATTTGTGATAAGATTATCTATGAATTATATTTGAGTCTTTGCTGATTTCTTATATGCATGATTTGTTATCCTTGTAAGTCTCTCCGAGTCTTGGGTTTTGTTTGGCCAACTAGATCTATGATTCTTGCAATGGGAGAAGTGCTTGGTTTTGGGTTCATACCGTGAGGTGACCTTTCCCAGGGACAGTAGGGGTAGCAAGGCACGCATCGTGTTATTTCCATCAAGGGTAACAAGATGGGCTTTTATTATAGATATGAGATTGTCCATCTACAGCATGTCATCTTGCTTAAGGCGTTACTCTGTTCTTATGAACTTAATACACTAGATGCATGCTGGATAGCGGTCGACGTGTGGAGTAATAGTAGTAGATGCAGAAAGTATCGGTCTACTTGTTTTGGACGTGATGCCTATAGATATAATCATTGACATAGATAACGTCACGACTTTGCACGGTTCTATCAATTCCTCGACAGTAATTCGTTCACCCACCGTCTACTTGCTTTCATGAGAGAAGCCACTAGTGAACACTACGGCCCCCGGGTCTATTGACAACTATCGTCTCCACTTTCAATTTTACTTTGCTTTGTTTACTTTTTGCTTTCAGTTCTCACTTTGCAAACAATCTATAAGGGATTGACAGCCCCTTCATAGAGTTGGGTGCAAGCTCTTTGTGTTTGTCCAAGTACTTGTGACTCGACGCGAGCCTCCCACTAGATCGATACCTTGGTTCTCAAAATGAGGGAAATACTTACCGCCGCTATGCTACATCACCCTTTCCTCTTCAAGGGAACACCAACGCAAGGCTCCAAGGCCGTGGCGAAATCCTTTGCATATTTGCCAAGGAAGTCCCTATAGGCGTAGCCCATGACAGAAGGATTCCTGGCGCCGTTGGCAGGGAAGGTCTGTTGTGGCAGTAGCAGAAGGATTTCCGGCGCCGTTGCCGGGGAGGACGATCGCTTGCCGGGGAGTATCAAGACAAGAATAATCTCCCGTCAACACACCTATATCTAGCGTGGGGAAGGGAGATCAAGTCAAGATCTATCCAAGTAGGTGTCACAAACTCATCTCTTGCATTTACCTTTTTTGCCAGTTGCCTCTCGTTTTCCTCTCCCCCACTTCACATTTGCCGTTTTCATTTGCCTTTCTCCCTTGCCGTTTTCTTTTGCCTTTTTGCCTTTCCCCTTTGTTGTTTTCTTTTGCCTTTTTCCGTTCTCTTTTGCCCGTTTCACTCACTTTCTTCCTCCTCGTTTGTGTGTGGGATGGTCCATCGATGGCTAGACCCACCACTCCAAACGATACCCCTGAGAACAAAGTTCTCAATTTCAAGCAGAATGAGCAGGAAAATTTAAAGGACGCTTGGTACAGGATTTGCAATGCTCAAAGTAGATCTACTCGTAAGCAATCCACTACCGTTCTTCTTCGTAGTTTTTATATTGGAATATCTCCTTGGAATAGGTATATTCTTGATACCATCGTAGGCGGGAATTTTTTGGGGAGCCATATTGTTGACTCCTATGGATCTATCATGAATTTGGTAGGCTCACCCCCACTAATGGTTAATGGAACTACCTTGACCTTGGAACACGTGATGCAAAGGCTTGACGCTATTGAAAACAAAGTTGCCACAATTGAACTTATTGAGGGTTTGGATAGAAAGATCCACAATCAAATTACTCAGTACGGATCCAAAGTGGGAATGGTTTTGAAAAATTTAAGGGAGAAGGAACCTATAGTTAATGATTCCTCTAGAATTGGCAAACTAGAAGATGTCATAACCAACTTGGGTTCCGCTTTTGCCGCTGTGCAAAATACTCCAAATCTCACTCTCAAAAAGACTGTCAAGTCTGTTTTTGTTCCTAAAGCTAGTGCTGAGTCATCCAATAAAGATGAAGATCTTAAGATGATAAATGAGCACACTACTTATGGTTTGAGCACCAAAGATGACTATACGTGATCCCATCACCTTTTGCCTAGCTAAGGGCGTTAAACAATAGCGCTTGTTGGGAGGCAACCCAACGAATCTATCCGTTTTCTTTTTGTTTTGTGTTTTCCATACTTTCATAATTCTGTTATGATTGTGTTTTTTGTGTTTCTCTTGCGTTTGTGCCAAGTAAAACCGTTATGATTAGTCTTCGGGGTGATCGTTTGGTCATGCTGGAAAAGACAGAAACTTTTTGGTCACGAAAAGAATTTTCATTTTTTTTCTATAAGAGCTTTTGAGTTGATTCTTTTTGCTGCTGATTACTACAAAAAAATCTTCAGAATGTGGTAATGTTTAAGAATTTTTGAAGTACGAGAAGTATACGAAGTATACAGATTGCTACAGACTGGTTTGCTGTTAACAGATTCTGTTTTTTGTTGAGTTGGTTGCTTATTTTGATGAAACTGTGGATAGTATCGGGGGGTATTAGCCATGTAAGAGTGAAAATACAGTAACCCAACGTCAACATAAGTAGAATTTAAGTTTTCTACAGTACCTAAGGAAGTGGTGGTTTGCTTTCTTATACTAATGATATCACGAGTTTCTGTTTAAGTTTCGTGTTGTGAAGTTATCAAGTTTTGGGTGAAGTTCTTATGTACAAAGAGATAAAGAGTGGCAAGACCTCAAGCTTGGGGATACCCAAGGCACCCCAAGTTGATTCAAGGATGCTGTAAAAGCCTAAGCTTGGGGATGCCCCGGGAAGGCATCCCCTCTTTCGTCTTCAATCCATCGGTAACGTTACTTGGGGCTATATTTGTATTCACAACATGTTATGTGTTTTGCTTGGAGCATCTTGTATCGTAGGAGTCTTTTATTTTTGTTGTGTCACAATGTTCCTTTCTGCACACCTAGAGAGAGAGACATGCACTCACCGTGATTTTGTCGAGCTTCACTTATATCCTTTGGTTAGACAATTCAGCTCACATGGTCTTCACTTATATGTTTTGAGCTAGTTGATTTTGCTCTATGTGCTTGACTTAAATATTTTAGAGCACGGAAGCGCATGGCTTGGTAGTTGATCTATGCTAGGATAGTAGTCTCAAAAGGGGTATTTATCCAAAGGGAAATGAAAACTTCCATCTCCATGTGCATTGAATAGTTAGAGAAGTTTGATTCCTCTCAATTAGTTTTGAGTTGTGGTTGTGGTAATATTTAAGTTATCTTAGTATGGTGTTGTGGATCTAGAAATACGTGTGTTGAAGTTAGTGATTCCCGTAGCATGCACGTATGGTGAACCGCTATGTGATGAAGTCTGAGCATGATTAGTCTATTGATTGTCATCCTTTGTGTGGCGGTCCGGATCGCGCGATGGTTTATACCTACCAACCCTTCCCCTAGGAGTATGCGTTGAATGCTTTGTTTCGATTACTAATAAAACTTTTGCAACAGGTATATGAGTTCTTCATGACTAATGTTGAGTCCATGGTTTAGATGCACTTTCACCTTCCACCATCACTATCTTCTTTAGTGCCGTGCAACTTTCTCCGGTGCACAAAACCCACCATTAGCCTCCCTCAAAACAGCCACCATGCCTACCTACTGTGGCTTTTTCAAAGCCATTCCGAGATATATTGCCATGCAACTACCACCATGACATGTTCCACAGCTTCTACATTGCCATTGCATGATCGTAAGATAGCTAGCATGATGTTTCCATTAATGTCTATGCCATGCTAGATCATTGTCACGGTACACTACCGAAGGCATTCCATATAGAGTCATCATTGCTCTAAGTTTTGAGTTGTAAGTGTGATGATCATCATTGATGGAGCATTGTCCCATGTGAGGAAATAAAAGAGGCCAAAGATGCCCACCAAAAAAAAGAGGCCAAAGAGCCCACACAAAAAAACAATAATGAGAGAAAAAGAGAGAAGGGACAATGCTACTATCCTTCCACACTTGTGCTTATTAAGCACCATGATCTTCATGATTGAGGGTCTCTCGTTTTGTCACCACCATATAGCTAGTAGGAAATTTTCATTATATAACTTGGCTTGTATATTCCAATGATAGGATTCCTCAAAATTGCCTTAGGTCTTCGTGAGCAAGCAAGTTGGATGCACACCCACTAGTTTTCTTTAAGAGCTTTCACATACTCTTAGCTCTAGTGCATCATTTGTATGGCAATCCCTACTCATTCACATTGATATATATTGATGAGCATCTCCATAGCTCATTGATATGCCTAGTTAATATGACCATCTTCTCCTTGTTTGTCTTGCAACCTCCACCACACTCCATTCCACTTATAGTGCTAAAACCATGGCTCACGCTCATGTATTGCGTGAGAGTTGAAATTTTTTGAGAAATTAAAGGTGTGAAAACAATTACTTGGCCAATACCGAGGTTGTGCATGATTTAAATTCGTTGTGCAAGGATGATAGAGCATAGCCAGACTATATGATTTTGTAGGGATAACTTTCTTCTGGCCTCGTTATTTTGAAAGTTCATGATTACCATGCTAGTTTGCTTGAAGTATTATTATCTCCACATCAATAGCAAACTATTGTTTGAATCTAATGGATATGAACATTCACGTCACATAAGAGGAGTTAAAAAGGACATCTATGCTAGGTAGCATGAAAGCATCAAAAATTCATTCTTTATCACTTCCCTACTCGAGGACGAGCAGGAGTTAAGCTTGGGGATGCTTGATACGTCTCAAACGTATCTATAATTTTTGATGGTTTCATGATGTTATCTTGTCAACTTTGGATGTTTCATATACCTTTTATATCTTTTTTGGGACTAACTTATTAGTTGAGTGCCAAGTGCCAGTTCCTGTTTTATCTGTGTTTTTGACTATTTTCAGATCTAATTTTGGAACGGAGTCCAAACGGAATAAAATCCCCGAAATAAATTTTTCCAGAACAGAAGAAGATCGGGGGACTTGAGGGCCAAGGGAGGAGAGCCACAGGGGGCCCACAAGCCCTGTAGCCGCCACCAGGGGGGCGGCAGGTACCAGGATTGTGGCCCCCCTGGAGCTCCCCTGCCCTAGCTCTTTTGCCTATATATTCCCTAAAATCCCAGAAAAAATCAGGGCATCCACGAAAACACTTTTCCGCCGCCGCAAGCTTCCATTTTCGGGAGATCTCATCTGGAGACCCTTCCCGGTGCCGTGCTGGAGGGGACTTTGGAGTTGGAGGGCTTCTACATCAACATCATCGCCTCTCCAATGACTCGTGAGTAGTCCACTTCAGACCTACGGGTCCGTAGTTAGTAGCTAGATGGCTTCTTCTCTCTCTTGGATCTTCAATACAAAGTTTTCATTGATCTTCATGGAGATCTATCCGATGTAATCCTCTTTGGTGGTGTGTTTGTCGAGATCCGATGAATTGTGGATTTGTGATCAGATTATCAATGAATTATATTTGAGTCTTTGTTGATTTCTTATATGCATGATTTGATATCCTTGTAAGTCTCGCCGAGTCTTGGGTTTTGTTTGGCCAACTAGATCTATGATTCTTGCAATGGGAGAAGTGCTTGGTTTTGGGTTCATACCGTGTGGTGACCTTTCCCAGTGACAGAAGGGGTAGCAAGGCACGCATCGTGTTATTTCCATCAAGGGTAACAAGATGGGCTTTTATTATAGATATGAGATTGTCCATCTACATCATGTCATCTTGCTTAAGGCGTTACTCTGTTCTTATGAACTTAATACACTAGATGCATGCTGGATAGCGGTCGACGTGTGGAGTAATAGTAGTAGATGCAGAAAGTATCGGTCTACTTGTTTTGGACGTGATGCCTATAGATATAATCATTGCTATAGATAACGTCACGACTTTGCGTGGTTCTATCAATTTCTCGACAGTAATTCGTTCACCCACCGTCTACTTGCTTTCGTGGGAGAAGCCACTAGTGAACACTACGGCCCCGGGTCTATTTACAACTATCGTCTCCACTTTCACTTTTACTTTGCTTTGTTTACTTTTTGCTTTCAGTTCTCACTTTGCAAACAATCTCTAAGGGATAGACAACCCCTTCATAGCGTTGGGTGCAAGCTCTTTGTGTTTGTGCAGGTACTTGTGACTCGACGCGAGCCTCCCACTGGATCGATACCTTGGTTCTCAAACTGAGGGAAATACTTACCGCCGCTTAGCTACATCACCCTTTCCTTTTCAAGGGAACACCAACGCAAGGCTCCAAGGTCGCGGGGAGATCCTTTGCATATTTGCCAAGGAAGTCCCTATAGGCGTAGCCCATGACAGAAGGAATCCTGGCGTCGTTTCCAGGGAAGGTCTGTTGTCGCAGTAGCAGCGACATAGTCATATACGTGAGCTAAGGTGGCACCCGTGTTGATTACCGTGCATGAGGCCACAAAGTGATATGATGTGTTACAAGCTGGAATTATATGGCTCAGGATCGGGTTCCCGATATCCACCTAGCGTGCTCATGAAGCAACTCCCAAAGGTTTCTCGTTCAGTGCAAGAGGACTAAAGCTGGGGGCTCGGCAGGACGGAGGTCACCCCAAGCCCACCAGCATGTCATGAAGGGAAGCTTTTGGACGCAAAGACCAGTTTTGTCACGGCGGAATGTAGTCATGTCCCCTTTCAAAAATGGTCATTGTGGTAACCCTACCCGCCAATGTTTTCGACAGGAAGAGGACCAAGGCTAGTATATAGGAGAGGGCCGACCTCCGTAGAAGGGGATCCAAGATCACCCCCCCAGCTTGGGCAAGAACCCACCTTTGTACTTGTCTTCCAACTCAAGCTATCCCACCACAAGTAGGAGTAGGGTTTTACTCCGTGAGGTGGCTTGAAAATGGGTTAACTGCCATGTGCTTCAGCTCATCTTCCTAGCTTGCACCACAGAAGAGTCGCCGTGGAGCCGCGAGGTAGGATAAGGTAGGAGAGCGAGTGCACCCCAGTGTTCGAACCTTTCCTTGGGTCCGCGGAGACCCGATTCTGACATTTGGCGCTCCAAGTAGGGATGCGCAATCTTTCCCTGGCTCCAGTTTCGACTCGGGCTTCACAGACTCAATGGCGGACGCCCACAAACCCGCGCGCCGAGCACGCAGCGGCTCGACGCGTCAGCACCGTCGCCTTCACCGAGTTAACCACCCGCGTTTAGGCAGGTGCCCACACCTCGCTATGCAGGGGGCTCCTCCGCCCTCAGCTGGCGGACGTGGGGCCCGCCGTCAGGCTAGGCCATCACGCTAGGCTTGACATCATTCGCAATGGGGCAAGGGTGCTTCCACCACCGCCTTGCCCTCACTACTGTAAACGGGTGGGGTGGGGTACAAAGCACAGATCTCGGGGCATCGGCCTGGCCGTGCATCGGCGTGATGCGCCCTCGGTCCGCGACGGCGTCGCGGCGTGCTGGGGGCAACGTGGGGTCTCGTACATCCTCGACGAAGCCGAGGCCCCAGGCGACGGGCAGCACTTGAAGCTGTCCATCCACAGGGCGGGCGCGACCCTCGGGAGGTGACACAATGAGGTGCTCCTGGAGGCTGCCCCCGGGCCGGGGGGCCCCTGCATGGTGATCTGCGCAATCTCTGGCGTTAACTAGACGAATGCTTATAACAACAAACCTTCTCCTGCAACGGCACCAGAAGAATGCTAATAGCACTCCCCGGCAATGAAACTAGAAGAATGTTGTTGATGGCCCACCAGCGCATGGGTTCGCATCAGTTTTCGAGGGTAGAGTATTCGACCCAAATTTGTAGATCGCCTAAAGGAGGTGAGAGAATACTCTCGAGTATTAGCAGCTGAATTTGTCAGATTCAACCACACCTGAAAGATTAGTATCTGCAAGCACAATAGTAACAGCAAAGTAGTATGATAACAACGGTGTCAGAAACGATCTGTTGACGGCAGACTATTCCTAACGATTGTATCAATGGCTTCTTCGTTGCCGCGTCGACGGAAGTTGTCAATTCCCGTCAACGGTAGGTGAACCAACAGTGTCGCAGGTAGCAGCAGTGTAACGAGCAATAGAAGTGGCAAGGAACAACAATAGTGACAGCAGTAGCAAGGAGCAACAGTAGCAAGCGACGGTAGTAGCAACAGTACTAGCAGCAGCAGCAGAGCAAAACAAGTGACAACATTAGCAACAGTAGTGGTAGCAGCAGAGCAAGACAAGTAACAGCAGTAGCAACAGTAGTAGCAGGACAAACTCGTGGGCAATGGGTCGGTGATTTGTTTGGATGATATTCATCATGCAACAGCTATAACAGGGAGAGATATGTGGCTAGCTCCCGTTCGTCAATGTGATGTAAGCATGCATTCCGTATGTCGTCATACGTGCTTAGGGAAAAGAACTTGCATGAAATCTATTGTCCATCCCTCCCGTGGCAGCAGGGTCCAAAAGGAAACTACGGGATCTTAAGGTTCTCCTTTTAATAAAGAACCGGACCAACGCATTAGCAGTTGGTGAACATATGAACTCCTCAAACTATGGTCATCACCGGGAGTGGTTCCGGTTATTGTCACTCCGGGGTTGCAGAATCATAACACATACTAGGTAACTACAACTTGCAAGATCGGATCTAAAACACACATATATTGGTGACAACATAATAATTTCAGATCTGAAATCATGGCACTCGGGCCCTAGTGACAAGCATTAAGCATGGCAAAGCAGTAGAAACATCAAATCTCAAAACATAGTGGATACTAGGGATCAATCCCCATCAAAACTAACTCGATTACATGATAGATCTCATCCTACTCATCACCGCCCAGCGAGCCTACGAATAGATTACTCACGAACGACGAAGAGCTTCATGGAATTGGAGAGGGAAGAAGGTTGATGATGACGATGGCGACGATTTTCCCCTCTCCGGAGCCCAAGACGGACTCCAGATCTGCCCTCCAGATGAAGAACAGGAGGTGGCGGCGCCTCCCTATCGAAAACGCGATGAAAACTTATCTTTTTGTATTTTCTAGGACGAAAGACAACTTATAGAGCTGGAGTTGGGGGCGGCAGGTGCCTGTGGGCCCCACAAGCCTGCCCACCGCCTCGAGGGGGTGGTGGCGGAGTAGGGGCTTGTGGCCCACTGGCCCACCCCCTGAGGTGGAACTTGGCGCAGATATTTTTGATATTTTCCAAAACTGCTCCGCGTAAATTTTCACGACGTTTGGATAACTTTGATTTCTACACAAAAATAACACCAAGGCAATTCTGCTGAAAACAGCGTCAGTCCAGGTTAGTTACATTCAAATCATGCAAATTATAGTCCAAAACAAGGGCAAAAGAGTTTGGAAAAGTAGATACGTTGGAGACGTATCAACTCCCCCAAGCTTAAAACCTTGCTTGTCCTCAAGCAACTCTGTTTGATCTTGTTGTTGCAACTCTGTCTAACTCATAACCAGAATTTCAGCAAGATCACAAGTTAACCACATAAGCAAATGACACAAAGGTCTCACGGTATACTAATATCAATTGCATAATCAGCTAAAGAGCAAATAATAATGAGTTTCACATACCAACACTTCAATCAAAACAAGCATGAAGCAATATGAATAGGTCGTATCTCGCTAGCTCTTTCTGAGACTGCAAAACATAAATGCAGAGCACTTTCAAAGATCAAGGGCTCACTAAACATTGTAATTCATAGCAACGAAGATCCAGTCATGGTCATACTCAATATCAATCAAAAGCAAATCATAAAAATGACAGAGGTGCTCTCTAATTGGTGCTTATATAAGAAGAGGATAACTCAACAGGAAAATAAATAGACAGGCCCTTCGCAGAGGGAAGCATTGGTTTGCAGAGGTGCCAGAGCTCAAGCTTTGGGAAGAGAGATAATAATTTTGGGTGGCATGCTTTCATTGTCAACGCAATGACCAAGAGTTCTCAATATCTTCCATGCTACTCATGCTATAGGCGGTTCCGAAACAGAAAAGTAAAGTTTTAACTCCCCCACCACCAATCAATCACACTCCACGGCTAGCCGAATCCTCGGGTACCGTCCATACTAACATCAATCCGGGGGGAGTGTTGTTTTACAGTTATGTTTTCGATTTAAGCATGAAACTGGGCATCCCAAATACCGTCCCCTTTCTCATGAAGGACTGTGAATAAACACATGTCGAGGATACCACTCCTAGCATGGAAGATACCAATAGCCCTCTGTCACCACATGAGCAGTTCGGGCATGCAAAACAGATTATTTCTCGAAGGTTTCGAGAATGGCACATGCAAATTTACTTGGAACGGCAGGTAGATACCGCAAATAGGTAGGTATGGTGGACTCTCATGGAAATACTTTTGGGTTTATGGAGGTGGATGCACAAGCAGTATTCCCGCTTAGTACAAGTGAAGGCTAGCAAAAGACTGGGAAGCAACCAACTAGAGAGCGACAACGGTCATCAAGATGCAATGAGTTTGACTAACATTAAATGCAAGCATGAACAGGATATAAATCACCATGAAAACAAACATCATAGAGGCTATGTTGATTTTGTTTCAACTACATGCATGAACATGCGCCAAGTCAAGCCACTTGAATCATTCAAAGGAGAATACCATCCTATCATACTACATCATAGTCATCTCAAAATCTATGTTGGCATTCAAGACAAACCATTATAAGCTCTCAGCTAAATAAGCATGGCATCAGAAACTATGATCTCTAAGTTGTCATTGCAAACATGGTTTTCTCACAACAAGGCTAAATCTGGGTCGACAAGCTAGTCATATTTACAAAAACAAAATAGATAGAGTTCATACCAGCTTTTCAGTCTCAGTCACTTCATCATATATCATCATTATTGCCTTTCATTTCCACGATCGAACGATGTGAACAATAATGAGTGCATTGGACTAAGCTGAATCTGCACGCAAACACAAAGGAGAAGACAAAGTAATATGTCTCTTCGAAAGCTAAACAGGTAAGCATGCAAGAACCAATAAACATTGTAACCAATATCTTCTACCTTGAGACAAAGAAAAAGAAAACTATTTACACGGGAAAGCTCCCAACAAGCAAAATAAGAAAGAAAAATCTTTTTGGGTTTTCTCAAAAGGACACAAAACAAGAAAACAAGAAAACGAAAGGAAACTAGCATGGATAATATAGTGGCAAAGTGTAAACACCGGCTAACAAAGTGAAAGCATAAGGATGAATGTAAAGTCGGTGAGAACACATACTCCCCCAAGCTTAGGCTTTTGGCCAAGCTTGATCTACTCCCAAGGATGATCCTGGCGAAACCCAAAGTCATAATGGGTGTTATACGGGAGTGCTGCAGCCACTGCCTGAATAGCTGCCTCACGAAGTTGAGCAACAGTCGCCTCCCTCTCATACTCCTCTGCCTCTCCTATGGTTATGTAGTATCTTCGTTTAACCTGAAAGTCAAAGAAAGCAGGATCAGGAAGGGTAATATGGAAAACACGCTGCCAGTTAAATATCAAGCGGTATAGGAGGGATCCATGATCTCTCTCAAGGAACTGGTAGCGTGTTAGCGCGACACGATCAAGGTAGGCTGTACGGAGAGGAGGGTCTTCTGGACGGATGGTTACTCCAAGAAAATTTGCTAAGCGTGTAGCATAAACTCCACCAAAGAAATCCCCCTCACTGGCATTTTTATTCAGCCTCCTTGCTATAATAGCTCCCATATTGAAACTCCTATCACCTGTTACTGCGCTCTTAAGGATACTAAGGTCGGAAGCGCATAGGTGACAATGTGCACCCTTGCCGTTAACGCACCTACCTATGAAGAGGGCAAGGTAGTGCAAGGCAGGGAAATGGATGCTTCCTATGGTGGCTTGCGTGATATCCCTGGTTTCTCCAACAGTTATACTGGAGACAAAGTCTCTGACCGAAGACTTAGGAGGATCACTAACACTACCTCCATCGAGTATCTTGCAAATTCTATTGAAATCCTCCAGACCCACGGTATAGGATTTATCGTACAGATCAAACGGTATGGATGATTCATGGCCAACTAAAAATTTGACTCTACGCACGAAAGAGGCAGTGAGCATAGCATACTGTTCACATTTATCTGAGAGGAATTCTTCTAACCTGGCATTGCGGACAAGTGCATCAAACTCATCCTTGAAGCCTGCTTCGATCATGAACTCATCGGAAGGCCATTCACATGGTTGCACCGGTGCGTCCCTTAGTTGAAAAGGTTCGGGCTCCCGAAAGGAGAGACGAGGACCCTTCCTACTTGAGGAAACACCATGAAACTTCCTCCTGAACATAATTTCCTTTTGCTAAAATTTTTGAAGTTCAAGAGAAAAGTGAATAAGCACCAACCATACCTTGTAGCAACTACTCCTACTGGTGCCTAGAGACCGTATCACGCGCTAAAACTACTTGGGACCAGCTAAAATCAACATTTATAGCTCAAGAACAGGGTCACCAAGGTAGCAAGAATTCGCGAAGGATAAAGCTCTAGAGCAAAAACTAATTGGACCAATGGAGGAGTCACTTACCAAGGAGCAATTTCCCAAAACAGTTCGGAGAATGGTGCTTTGAGCAAGGAGATCGAAAATCACAGCCAAATGAGCGAGAACACGGGTTTGAGTTGCGAAACAAATTTTTCTGGAGGTGGAAGAAGAGGATGGGAGCTGGAATGAGTGGAGTGGGTGCCTGTGGGCCCCACAAGCTTGCACCCCGCCACCAGGGGGGTAGGTGCCTGTGGGGGGCTTGTAGCCCACTGGTCAAGCCCCCTGACCAGCTCTCAGGCCCAGAAATTTTCAAAAATTCGAGAAAAAAATCATACTAAATTTTGAGGACCATCGGAGAGCTTTTATTTTCGAGGTATTTTTCTCCGGGACGGTAAAACAGAAAACAGGAAAAGATAAACTAATTCTATCATTTTTCTTCTAAGCAACAGAAAAGGAAAACTCAAAACAGAGGTATGTGACTCTGTGATTCATCCGTCTCTTGGTTATCGAAAGAAATCCGTCAATGGGATTGATCAAGTCCTTATGACAAAACCTTCTCGAATCGCAAGAGAGAACGGAGAATTTCCGAATAGCCACTAATTCACCTTAATGGGGATATGGATCTCCCCAACAAGCAAATCATACTTCATCTTGACACGAGGAATAGGGCATTCAAAGCTCCCAATGAGAATTGATGAAGTCTTTTCGATAGCATTGATGCAATGTACTGGATATCGTTTCTTCGGAAAGTGCACTGTGTGCTCATTATCGTTGACATGGAAAATGACATTGCCTTTGTTGCAATCTATAACAGCCCCTGCAGTGATTAAAAAGGGTCTTCCGAGGATGATAGCCATGGCATCGTCCTCGGGAATATCCAAGATAACAAAGTATGTTAAGATAGTAGCGTTAGCAACCACAACCGGCACATCCTCGCAAATGCCTATAGGGAAAGCAGTTGATTTGTCGGCCATTTGCAGAGAAATTTCAGTGGGTTACAACTTATCCAACTCAAGTCTACGATAAAGAGAGAGCGGCATAACACTAACACCGGCTCCAAGGTCACATAAGGCATTTCTTACGTAGTTTCCTTTAATGGAGCAAGGTATAGTGGGCACTCCGCGATCACCAAGTTTCTTAGGAGTTCCACCTTTGAAACTGTAATTGGCAAGCATGGTGGAGATCTCAAGATCTGGTATCTTCCGTTTATTAGTCACGATATCTTTCATGTACTTGGCATACGGAGAGATCTTGAGCATATCAGTTAACCGCATCTGCAGAAAGACATGTCTTATCATCTCAACGAAGGCTCAAAATCCTCATCATCCTTTTTCTTGGATGGCTTAGGAGGAAAGGGCATAGGTCTCTTAACCCATGGCTCTCTTTCTTTACCATGATTCCTAGCAGTGAAGTCATTCTTGTCGTATCTCTTAGGTTGTGGATTATGAGGATTAACCGTAGGTTCAATCTCCACATCCAAATCATGGCTAGGTTGAGCATCATTACGAAAATCATTGTCCATATTGTCACCAGGTTCATGTTCATCATCAAATTGTGTTTCTGCATCAGACGCAGAAATATCATTAGGTTCTTCAGGTGTGACAGTATTTGGTGAACTGGCATGCATGTTTCTATCATCCTTCTTCTTCTCCTTAGGATGATTAGGTGTATCAGCATTGATTCCTTGAGAATCTTGATGAATTCTCTTAGGATGACCTTCAGGATACAAAGGTTCCTGAGTCATTTTGCCTCCTGTAGTAATGACTCTGACAGAGTTGTCATTTAATTCATTGAGCAAGTCATTCTGAGCTTTAAGTACTTGTTCTACCTGAGTAGTAATCATAGAGGCATGTTTACACCGAAGTTTCAGACAATTGACATTTCTGTCTACACAAGCACTTAAATGGCTAAGCATACGAGCACTTTGTTCCAAATGTCTGCTAACATAATCATTGAAACTCTGTTGTTTGGCAACAAAGTTGTCAAATTCATCAAATCATAGGCTAGCAGGTTTATCAAAAGGAATATCACTCTCATCAAACCAACACAGAGAATTCACTTCTACTACCTGTATCGGGTTATCGAGACCGTGGATCTCTTTGATAGGTGGTAGATTTTTGACATCTTCAGATCTAATGCCTTTCTCTTGCATAGATTTCTTGGCTTCTTGCATATCTTCGGGATTGAGGAATAGAATACCTCTGCTCTTAGGAGTTGGCTTAGGAGGTGGTTCGGGAATAGTCCAAGCATTATCGTTGATCAAGAGGTTATTTAGTAGAGTCTCAGCTTGTTCTACAGTTCGTTCCCTAAAAACACAACCGACACAACTATCTAGGTGGTCTCTAGAGGCATCGGTAAGTCCGTTATAGAGGATATCAAGTATCTCGTTCTTCTTAAGAGGGTGATCAGGCAAAGCATTCTGTAGCTGGACGAGCCTCCCCCAAGCTTGTGGAAGACTCTCTTCTTGGAGTTGAGCAAAGTTGTATATTTCCTGCAAGGCAGCTTACTTCTTATGGGGAGGGAAATATTTCTCACAGAAGTAATAGACCATCTCCTGGGGACTACGCACACATCCAGGAGCAAGAGAGGTGAACCAGGCTTTAGCGTCATCCTTTAGAGAGAAAGGAAACAGCTTAAGGATATAGTAGTGGCGGATCTTCTCCTGATTAGTTAAAAGGTTGGCTATTTCGGATAGTTTGGCAAGATGAGCTATGACCGTCTCAGACTCATAACTGTGAAAAGGATCAGATTCGACTAGAGAGATTATCTTAGGGTCGACATACGATTCATAGTCCTTATTGGTGACAAAGATAGGCGAAGTGGCAAACTTCGGGTCATTTTTCATCCTAGCTTCACGAGATTTTTCCTTCCACTTGAGAATTAATTTCTCAGCGTCATAGGCATCCTTACACGGAAGAAAATGCTCAGCTATCTCTCCCTCCATAACGTAACCCTCAGGTATATCAGGCATTCATATCTAGGAGAGCTAGAACTAGCAGGAGCAAAAGCAGGTTCTATCTCAATAGTATGGGTAGTTTCAGAAGCATCACAAGCATTGGTAGTAAGTCTAGCAATGTGAGCATCAAGGAACACTGCTAGTGGAACATCAGGCAAAGGAGTATCTCTAGCAGTATCAAGCATAGCATCATCAGGCAAAATAGCATCTCTAGCATCATCAGGCAAAGCAGTATCAAGCATAGCATCTCTAGCAGTATCAGGCATAGTATCAAGCATAGTATCATCAGGCATAGTATCAAGCATATCATCTCTAGCAGTATCAGGCATAGTATCAAGCATAGCATCTCTAGCAGTAGTATCACAAGAATTATCAAGCACATGCGACATATCAAAATTTCTAGCAGGAGGTGGTGTCACAAACTTACTCATAACGGACGATGAATCAAGTATAGAGCTAGATGGCAATTCCTTACCTCCCCTCGTAGTTGAGGGCAAGACTATGGTCTTCGGATCCTTCAGATTCTTCATAGTGATCAGCAGGTATAAATCCCAACTGACTCAGAGAATATAGCAATACCTCCCTGGCAACGGCGCCAGAAAAATGCTGATCTGCACAATCTCTGGCGTTACCTAGACGAATGCTTATAACAACAAACCTTCCCCTGCAACGGCGCCAGAAAAATGCTGATCTGCGCAATCTCTGGCGTTAACTAGACGAATGCTTATAACAACAAACCTTCTCCTGCAACAGCACCAGAAGAATGCTGATAGCACTCCCCGGCAATGAAACTGGAAGAATGTTGTTGACGGCCCACCAGCGCGTGGGTTCGCAGCAGTTTTCGAGGGTAGAGTATTGGACCCAAAATTGTAGATCACCTAAAGGAGGTGAGAGAATACTCTCGAGTATTAGCAGCTGAATTTGTCGGATTCAACCACACCTGAAAGATTAGTATCTGCAAGCACAATAGTAACAGCAAAGTAGTATGATAACAACGGTGTCAGAAACGATCTGTTGACGGCAGACTATTCCTAACGATTATATCAATGGCGCCTTCGTTGCCGCGTCAACGGAAGTTGTCAATTCCCGTCAACGGCAGGTGAACCAACAGTGTAGCAGGTAGTAGCAGTGTAACAACCAATAGCAGTGGCAAGGAACAACATTAGCGACAGTAGTAGCAAGTAGCAACAGTAGCAAGCGACAATAGTAGTAATAGTAGTAGCAGTAGCAGAAGAGCAAAACAAGTGACAGCAGTAGCAACAGTAGTGGCAGCAGCAGAGCAAGACAAGTAACAGTAGTAGCAACAGTATTAGCAGGACACACTCGTAGGCAATGGGTCGGTGATTTGTTTGGATGATATTCATCATGCAACAGCTATAACACGGAGAGATATGTGTCTAGCTCCCGTTCGTCATCGTGATGTAGGCATGCATTCCGTGTGTCGTCATACGTGCTGAGGGAAAAGAACTTGCATGACATCTATTGTCCATCCCTCCCGTGGCAGCGGGGTCCAAAAGGAAACTACGTGATATTAAGGTTCTCCTTTTAATAAAGAACCGGACCAACACATTAGCACTTGGTGAACACATGAACTCCTCAAACTATGGTCATCACCGGGAGTGGTTCCGGTTATTGTCACTCCGGGGTTGCAGGATTATAACACATAGTAGGTAACTACTACTTGCAAGATCGGATCTAAAACACACATATATTGGTGACAACATAATAGTTTCAGATCTGAAATCATGGCACTCGGGCCCTAGTGACAAGCATTAAGCATGGCCAAGTAGTAGCGACATTAAATCTCAGAAAATAGTGGATACTAGGGATCAATCCCCATCAAAACTAACTCGATAACATGATAGATCTCATCCTACTCATCACCGCCCAGCGAGCCTATGAATAGATTACTCACGAACGACGAAGAGCTTCATGGAATTGGAGAGGGAAGAAGGTTGATGATGAAGATGGCGAAGATTTCCCCTCTCCGGAGCCCAAGACAGACTCCGGATCTGCCCTCCAGATGAAGAACAGGAGGTGGCGGCGCCTACATATCGAAAACGCGACGTAAACTTCTCTTTTTATTTTTTCTGGGACGAAAGACAACTTATAGAGCTGGAGTTGGGGGCGGCAGGTGCCTGTGGGCCCCACAAGCCTGCGCACGCCACCAGGGGGGTGGTGGCGGAGCAGGGGCTTGTAGCCCACTGGCCCACCCCCTGAGGTGGAACTTGGCGCAGATATTTTTGATATTTTCCAAAACTACTCCTCGTAAATTTTCAGGACGTTTGGAGAACTTTGATTTCTGCACAAAAATAACACCAAGGAAATTCTGCTGAAAACAACGTCAGTCCAGGTTAGTTCCGTTCAAATCATTCAAATTATAGTCCAAAACAAGGGCAAAAGAGTTTGGAAATGTAGATACATTGGAGACGTATCACATGGCATCACCTTCGACGTGGAGGATCGCCTCGGATCTCGTGTCGCCTCGGGCGCCCTCCCGATGGTGTGCACCCCCACCATCAACGGGGTCGCCATCACCAAGACAATCATCGATGGGGGCCCCGGGCTCAACATCATATCCGTCACGATTTTCGAGGCGCTTTAGGTGCCTTACGACCGTCTGCAACCTACCAGGCCTCTCTATGGGATAGTCGGCGAGGTTGCGGCCCCTCTCGGCCAGATCCGCCTCCCCGTCACCTTCGGCATATGTCACAACTACCACAATGAGCTCATCGACTTCGACGTGGTGCACATCAACCTCCCGTACAACAATGTCCTGGGTACACCGCGCTCGCCAGATTCATTGCAGTGACTCGTCCGGGGTACAACATCATCTTGATCCCCGACAGCAATGGTGTCGTGACCGTCAGGTATGATGAGAGGGAGGCGGTGAGCTGCCTCAAGAAAGCACGTGGAGATGTGACCTCGACGGCTGTGTGTGCAACACGAGGGGGTGAGGCGGTTCCTCCCGAGAGCCTACTCCTGGCGGCCCCAACAAGGAAAAATCTATAGCTCGCTCAAGATCGGACCAAGATGAAGAAGGTGCCACTAGATGACGGCGGCTCTGGCCCCACCTTCACCATTCGCGCCGAGCTCCCCGTGAACAAGAAAGCATACACATCACCTTCCTTAGGGCCAACGCGGATGTTTTCGCATGGAAGGCGACCAACCTAACCGGAGTATCAAGGCCCGTGATCGAGCATCACTTGGAGTTGTGCCCCTACGCGCACCCCGTAAAGCCGAAGGTGCGGCGCCAAGAACCGGAAAAATAACACTTCATCGTGCAGGAAGTGCAGAAGCTACAAGAACCGGGTCATCCGCGAGGTGCGCCATCCAGTGTGGCTTGCTAAGCCCGTCATCATCCCCAAGAAGGGCAGCAAGGAACGTGTGTGTGTCGACTTCACCAACCTCAACAACGCCTGCCCACAGGACCCATTCCCGCTCCAACGGATCGACCAGATCGTGGACTCCACCACATGCCGCAATCTGTTGTGCTTCTTGGACGCCATCTCGGGTTACCATCGGACCAAGATGGCAGAGAAAGATATGAAGAAGACAACCTTTGTCTCCTGTTGTGGGGTATATTGCTATGTGAGCATGCCCTTCGTCCTGAAGAGTGCTGGTGCCACCTTCCAACGGCTAATGCAGATTGCGTTGGGGACCATCTCGGGAGGAATGCTTAGGCTTATGTCGACGACATCGTGGTCAAGACGCGCGAGGCCAGAACGCTTGACGGGGACGTGGAGGAGACTTTCTCCAATCTATGAAAGGTCCACCTAAATCTCAACCCCGATAAATCTATATTCAGGTCCCCTCTAGCAAACTCCTCGGCTTCCTCGTGTCGCATCGAGGGATAGAGCCGAACGCAGAGAAGGTCAAGGCCATCGAGAAAATGCGCCCTACCCAAACCCTCAAGGAAATGCAGAAGTTGGTGGGATGCCTAGCCTCTACGGGGCGCTTCACCTCAGACTTCGGCGAGTGGGTGTTGCCGTTCTTCAAGCTGATGAAGAGGCCTGACCTATTCGCATGGCCTCTGGAGCCTGACGTCGCCTTCACGGACCTCAAGTGGTACATCAAGAGCCCTCCCGTCATGGTTGTGCTGCGGCCTTGCGAGCCCCTGCTACTGTACCTGGCAGCCACCATAGAGACGGCCAGTGTAGCCCTCGTGGTGCAGCGGGGAGGCTTCACTCGCCCCAAGAAGCAGCCGATGGCTGCTCGGCAGGCGCCACATGAGCTCGCGCGGGACCCGTCACGCCCCGACACGAGTGACCCTCGGGGGGGGGGGGGGCGCCACCACTCTAAGGAGCTTCCCCTCTCAGGAGACTGGTCTCCCCTTGAAGAACATCTTGCCTCGGGAGGCTAACTCGCCGCTAGGGTCTCCCAACACCCGTGACTCCGCACCTTCGATGGTCTTCGTGGCTCCACCCCACGAGCCCTTCAGCGAATGCAATGATGACACCACAATCGCAAGGCACGTGGATCATCTCGTGTACTACGTCAACACAGTACAGAGGGATGCGCGCGAGCATTATCCCATGCAGCAGAAGCTCCTCCTCGCGCTCCCCGTCGCCTCCAGGAAGATGCGCCACTACTTCTAGGGGCACCCGATCCCCTTGGAGCAGATCCTACACAGGCCTAATGCCGCTGGCAGGTCGCCGAATGGAACATTGAGCTGCAAGCCTTCGAATTGGGATTCTACACCACAAGGGTCATCAAGGGTGCGGCCCTGGCGAACATCGTTGTAGAGTGGACGGACCCGAGTGAAGGAGAGCCTCTCGAGGGTGAATCCACCCTACCTAGGAAAGGAGCACCTTGCGGCTGGGTAATGCACTTCGATGACGCCTTCTGCGTACAAGGCATGGGGGTGGCGTAGTGCTCGCTTCGTCGAAAGGCCTAATCGCCAGCCCTAAGGCCGCCTCGGCCTTGGGCGTCATGCACCTCGTGGTCAAAGGTGACTCCCAGCTCCTGATCAATGTTTCCAACAAGAAGTACACGCCCAAGGACGAGCACGTGGCGGCCTAGCTGGAGGAGGTATGTAAACTTGAGAAATGATTTCTTGGTTTGCAATTGCAGCGCATCCCTCGTGACGCTAACCAGGAAGCTGAAGACATCACCAAGCGGGCATCACGCTGGGTGTCCGAGCAACCTAGCTTCTTGAAGGAACAGTTCCTCAAGCCGTGAGCCATGCCGCTTGTCAACAACACCGTGTCGACGCTCGAAGGGCTGCCACCTGCGCCAACGACGGGCGCGCCGGACTATGGCCCACCCTCGGGGGATTGACTCCTGCTGGCACTTGAGCCTCAAGAGGGCAATTGGACCGTTGAGCTTAAGGCCTACCTGATCCGTGGTGACCTCCCCAAGGAGGACGAGGGGGCACAGCGTGTCGTCCGACAGGACACCGCCTACTGCATGCGAGACGGGGAGCTGTACAATAGGCGTCCCAATGGTGTCTTCTTGCGGTGCATCTTAGAGCAGCAGGGGCGTGAGTTAGTTGCCGACATCCACGAAGGGGAGTGCATGCACCACTCCTCATTGCGCACCCTCGTCATCAAGGCGTTCCACAATGGTTTCTATTGGCCACTGCACTTCGTGATGCCAGTAAGCTGGTCCGGTCCTAAGAGGTGTGCGAGGTCCACGCCAAACAGATCCACCAATCGTCAGAGGGGATGCAAACCATTCCACTATTATGGCTCTTCGAGGTGTGGGGGTTGGACATCCTCGACCCTTCCCCCGCGCGGTCGGCGGATACCGCTACCTCTACATCGTGTCGCCAAGTTCACCAAGTGGACGAAAATCGAAGCCGCCTGCACAGTTCGGGCCGGCTCAGCCAACAAATTCATCAAAGGCCTTGTGACCCGCGTTGGCGTCCCCAACCGCATCATTGATACGTCTCCAACGTATCTATAATTTTTGCTTGTTCCATGCTGTTATATTATCATTCTTGGATGTTTTACAATCATTGTATTACAAGTTTATATTATTTTTTGGTACTAACCTATTAATGGTTGCAAAATTGCACAAGTTCTTGTTTCACACTTTGATTTGTAGGAATTAATTAGAAATTGCCGAAAAAATGCAGAAGGAGCCTTGTTGGAGGAGGACTGTGACTCTCCTGAAATCTGTTCACAAACAGTTTTTTAGAGATCGTCCGTTTGACCCTCGAATACAGCGTCAAATGGAAAAAGCTAAAACTAGAAAAGTGTGGGGAATTTTATGGCAATAATTCCGGACTACAAATTCGTCCAAAAAGGATTTTTTGTGTGATTTGGAGACCTGTTTTACTCAAGTAAAATATCTGATTACGAGATCAAGAGAATTGTTGACGTGATTGAGTCCAACTTTTAACATATCTGATATATTCGGCCAAACCACGACTTTGTAGACTCATGAGGAGTGTGAGAAGCCCCTAGGAAGGTTCTAGAGGTTTCCAAGAGCCATTGGATCAAGGGTCGATCCATCGGAGGGCCATAGAGCACCACCCAGGCACATATAAGGAGAGAAAACTCCTAATTTTGGTAGAGCCAGGAATTTGCCTCTCCCTTGTCCCCCACCAAGAAGGGGAGAGGCTCCTCCATTGCACCACGAAGACCAAGGAAGAAGGAGGGGCAAGGGGCCGCCGCCCGTACCGGTGACATGGCCACCATCGCCTCCATCTCTTTAGGGCTTCACCTCTCCATCAACAAATCTCTCTTTCTCACCACGATAATGTGTGAGTAATCCTCCTCGGGGCTGAGGGTATGTAATAGTATCTATGTGTTCAATATATCTCTCTCTTGTGTTCTTGAGATGACACAATATTGATGTATCGCGAGCTTTCTTAATATAGATCAATCATATGAAAATTTCCCCTTTCTATCTTCTTGTGATGAATTGAGTTTTCCCTTTGAAGTTTTCGTATTGGATTGAGTCTTTAAGTATTTGAGAACACTTGATGTATGTCTTGTGATGGATATATGTGGTGACAATGGGATGTTCTATTGATCCACTTGATGTATGTTTTGGTGATAAACTTGCGGGTTCCGTGACCTTGGGAATCTAGGCATAGGGGTTGACACATGTTTTCATCTTGACTTTCCTGTAGAAACTTTGGGGTATTTTTTAAAGTTTTCTGTGTTGGATTGAATATGATGAATCTGAAATTATGTGATGCATATCGTATAATCATGCCCATGGGTACTTGTGGTGACATTGGAGTCTATAGGTGACATTAGAGTTTTGGTTCATGCGTATCTTAAGGTGTTATTTTAGTACGAACTCTAGGGTTGTTCGTGCCACTTATAGGGATAGCTCATAAGATTGATCAGAAAATGTAACTCTGAGGTAGTTTCGTACCCTACAATAATTTCTTCATTTCTTCTCCGCTATTTGTGACTTTGAAGTATACTCATTGTCGCACGTGAGAGATTTATATATGATTCAACTACGTTAGTATTGTTGACAGAACTTGCACTAGTGAAAGTATGGACTCTAGGACTTGTTTCCAAGAATTTATACAACATTTTGCTCGTTGTTTACTATTTGTTACCTTGATATTTTTATTAGTTATGATTACAAAAACCTATATCTACCATTCATATTACACTTGTATCACCATCTCTTCGCCGAACTAGTGCACCTATACAATTTACCATTGTATTGGGTGTGTTGGGGACACAAGACACTGTCGGATTTCGGGCCCTGCAAAACCCTAAAGATTCGAACTCAGGGGAGTGTACGGCAATCTCTCACGGCCTAACCTTGCCTAGATGCTACTAGATGGATGGGGCAAGGAACTCACTCGATGGTGAGGAAGACACAGAACATGGTTGTTTACCCAGGTTCGGGCCGCTGAGAAGCGTAATATCCTACTCCTGCTTTGGTGGATGGCCTCTCTTGGAGGTGGGTGGATGAACTAGTAAAGTAATCTTGAGGATCTTCGGAGGCTTTATGTTGTGCCCATGGGAGAAGGAATGAGTCGGCCCCCTTCTACGAAGTAACCTACCCTCTACATATAGTGGTGGCCGCGGTCCTCTTCCCTTATCGTTTCAGCGGGAAGGGATCGCACAACGGCCAATTTTGAAGGGGGGCAGGGGAACATGCTTCCCGTGTCCAAAAGTGGTCTTCGCCTGCAAAGTTGCTGCCGGCGGTGCAAGGGCGGGTTTAGGGATGACGTGTGTCCTGCCGGCGAGCGGCCCTAGTCTTGTTGCACCACAATGGAAACCTTTTGGAGATGCCTTGGGAACCTCTGGTACGTCCTTGTCTCCTTTGCACTAAAGGGGAAATTGCGCCGCCCCGCTGTCTGCTGCTCGCCTGCCTTCCCTTGCGTCATCCTCGACTCCTGAGGCCGGACCTTTCCTCAGAATATCCGCCGCTCCGAAGGGGTCCTGAGGTGGCCCCCTGCGGATCTTGATGTCGTTCCTCCTCGTAAGGCTTGGCCCCTCACGAGGGCCTCGCCTTGAGTGATGCCGGGCCTGTTAGTTTCCTTGATGAAGTGGGCCAGCCCTGGGTCGTAGGCAGGCGGGTCTAGGTACCCCCATTCCGAGAACGCCGACAGTAGCCCCCGGGCCAAGGCGCCTAGGTTGGCTTCTCGGCGAAGCCTTGAGGGCGACCCGAAGTGTCGCGGGCCCTAGTTCCCTGTGGGCCAGGCGGCACACGTGTCCAGCGGCCATGTGGTGATGCTCTCGCTCCTCGAGGCATCTGGGGTGCGCCAGGCCATGATGGCACGATATCCAAGAACAGTGCAGGCCACCATTGTTCTCACTGAATGGCGTTGGTATGGCCTGACCACACCCAATGGCCCTGGCGGATGTGACCGCTCGAGGAACACGTCAAGCGACGTGGGCGGCAGCCCTCCCGTCGGCCCACCTCGTGACCCCCAGGGGGCGCGCGATGCTCGCGCTCCCACGATGATTTGCGGCCGTGGTTCGCCTATAAATCTACCCCGCCCCCGTCAAGGGGGAGGCACTGCAATCTTGAGCTTCCTCTGTGCTTCCTTTTGCTCCATCGAGAAAATCTCCTCTCCTCTGTGTTTCCCTGTCTTCCATGGCTTCTTTGGGAGGCGAACTTGGCACGGGAAGCACGTGTTTCCGTCTGCGCCCCCCGTCCGCCCCCGGGAGCAGCGGCGGAAGGCCCTCAGGGCCTCCGCGCACCCGTCATCGCCGTGCTCTGGCCGACGATTAAGTCCCTCGCCTGCGCCTCTTTTCCTGATTAGTCTGTGAGTTGATTGGTGGTTGATCTCTCCTCTTCTCCAGCATGCCCTCCACCAAGAAACCCAAGCTTGGCGAGCTTCAGGAGGAGGTGGAGGGGCTACGTGCCCAGCTCGAGAGCACAGGGCTGCCGCGAGGGCGAAGCGGAGGCCAAGGCAGAGCTGGCGTTGCTGCAGCAGCAGGTCCAGGAGGCGACCGACGCCATCCTAGCCACCAAGGATGAGGCGTCACACACCCGGATGATGGCATTCCACCGTGCCAAGCAGTTCACGAGCATCGCCGGTCGGGCGGCCGAAGCGACGCCTCAATTCGTGTGGGAGGCCCCGCCGTTGCCAAACGTGAGGAGCGACGGGGGCTACCTCGCCTTCTTCCAGAAGGTTGTGGAGATGCTGGAGGCTAGCGTCTCCCGCATGGAGGTGGACAACGCGGCCGACGTAGGTGAGCTTCTGGGCCTTGCCTTGATGCTCGTCTTCTCCAACATGCGCCGCCTTATCCCGCAACTCGACCTCCGGCGCGTCATCGAGCCGGTGTATGCTGAGTCCCGTCTCCTTCTTTAGGACGAAGTCCGCCGGCACGTGGAAGTCCTGGTGGAGCGGTACGTCCGAGTACCTGTACATGCACCAAGGGCGACGTCGGTGGCCTCTCCCCTAGGCAGCCCCAGTTTTTGTTTACCTGCTCCTGCGATGTTGGATCAAGAACTCTGTCCTGCTTTTGCGTCATTACCTTTGCGGTCTGTCGTTTTCCCTTTCGCTCTTGAATTGATGGCTTGCTCGTTGGTGGTCGTTGCGGCTTGGCTTCAAAGGTTAGGGCCCGTCGCTACCATAGCCATTGCTCGGGGGTATCGGCGGCCAAGGCCCTTAGGAGGTCTTGTTCTCCCGAGACATCGCTCACACCGCTGCACGCTTGGTCGAAGGCCTTGTTCCTTGCCGCAACTGAATGCTTAGGCCCTGCATCCCTTTGTTAGTCTGAGTGTTTTTAATTTATTGCTAGTTTGACGTGAAACCAGATGATCCCCATCTGGGCCCGCGGGGTACTTAGCTCGTGGGTTTGCGCTGGTCCCTTCCGTAGCTCCTCCAGAGTAGCTCCTGCTTTGTAGGTGGGATGGGTTGGAGACCCTTTCAACACTCCATGCTTGTGGCCCTTGGTCCCGCATTATGTCCGATAGGGCTCCTAGGGCTCGATGCTCAGGAGCTCCCTTTGGCGCTTGACTGATTCCTCTTCACGTTCCTTCGGTCATCTCCACAGGACGTCCCAAGGCCTCCTGGGACTCTTTGTGGTGATATTGTGCTTCGATCCGGACCCCTGAGCAGGGGTTGATCGCTGAAAGTGTTCACCCCTGGGACGAGAAGTCCTTGCTTTTGCTCCTTCGCCCCTAGGTGCGGTGCGGAGCATTCAGCTCCTCAGAGAATGTCATCCGTTAAAGAGACTTCAAAACCAGCACAACGAGAAAGCGCAAGAGAAAGTTATACCCCCTTTTTTCAAACATCAACTTTTAAAATTGACAGATTTAAGTCCGGCGGAAGATAGTTTGAAATCCAGGAAAAATGCAAGAAAACACCGCATCCGGCACCTAGGCTGGCATAGTCATTGGTGGACTATGTGGGTTTCCTTGCTAGCTGCGGGCATAGTCATTGGTGGACTGAGTTGATTGCCTCCGTCTCCTCCCCAGCGCGAAGCATAGGTCCTCCACTAGGCGTGGGGTGGACCCCTTCCGCATCCTTGATGACGAGTTGATGGAACTATACTCCTTGCCCCTCTTTGGTTACCCCAAGTGGAAGGTTGAGATGTAGTCAACAACATATTTCCCTTACACGGGGACTATAAGGTTTATCGAAACAGAAGGACTCCAAGGATCAACAAGTAGTTGTCTGCTGCTCTGGCGCTAGCAGAAGACGTGGACCTGCACACACAACAAATAACTTTGCTCCCAACGAGTTCAGATAGGTTTTCAATCTCTCCCGCCTTGTCGTTCGCAAAGGATCAAACACAAGCGGGAATAGCGATGGTGATTGCAACAGAAAAGGAAATAAAAGAAGTAAATGGTAGACGTGTAAACAATGGTGGAAATATTGACCAGAGTCCCATGATGTTCACTAGTGATGTCGCTCTCCCAAAATATGATAAACAACTATGCTGGGTAAACAAATTACAGCTTGGCAATTGACAGAATTATAAACGCACTGCAATGCTAATCATGCTACAAGAAAGTTAAAGGCTCATAAGTATGGGCAGTACGCGAAGACATGTAGATGTTTATCCATCAGCATCTACTCACTAATCATCCACCTTGAGATATTTATCTAGAACATCTCGCTCGTATTAAGTTGCGAGCCACACCCAAAGTGTAAACTCAAAGCAACGGACAACGACATTAACAAACTTTGCGTAAGGTAAACAATCCTTGCAACTATGGCTACAAGCACCATTGTTTTCTCCCTGGTGGCAACAACACATCCCCTAGTCTCATGTTTCTGTCACTCAAGATAGACATTAGGGGGATTGAACCCACAATCATGCATAACTCTCCCTGTTGGAGTTACAATCTACTACTTGGCCAAAGCAATAAAAAGCAATGGAGAACATGCATTAATTACTCAAGAACAAAATATAAAAGGAGAACCAAATATATAACTATTCACAATCTGAACATAATCTCATAATCTATCGGATCCCAGCAAACATAGCATAGCAACAACATGTAGATTACATAGATGCCTTGATCATGTAGGGCAACTCACAAGGGCTAAGCATTGAAGCACAAGATTGGAGAGAAGACATCACACAGCTTCTGGTCATGGACCCATGGTCCAGGGAGGACTACTCACGGCACATCCGGGAAGCGTCCATGGTGGTGGACAAGCTCCCGAAGGTCAATCCTCCCTCCGACAGGGTGCCAGGAAGAGGTCTCCTGGCGCTCCCGATCTCAGAAGCGCTATGGTGGCAGAACGGTGGTGAAATTCGCGATGCGGGATATATCCTTAGAGTTTTCGCTTCGGGAAGTAAATATAGGCCAAAGGAGGGTGCCAGGGGGTGGACCCGCCACCCAGGCGACTTGGTGGCGCGACCAGGAGGGAGCCTCCGCCAGGTGGCCACCTGGGCGAGGCCTGCCTCCCCTCTGGACCACCTTGGTGCTTCCTGAAGCTTCCGTCATGTTGTTTTTTATATATTTTTCTTGCAATTTTTCGGACTCTGAAAAATAGGGTAAAGTCCCTGCAATTAATAGACATCAGCAGACAGAAACTGGCACTAGGTGCACTGACTTAGTAGGTTAGTCCAAATATGTGTAAAAAGTATGAAAGTTTAGCAAAACACATAACAATGTCACCCAAAAGAGCATGGAACACACATAAATTACAGATACGCTTGGGACGTAACAACATCCCCAAGCTTAATTCCTGCTCGTCCTCGAGTAGGTAAATGATAACACAAATAATTTCTGTGGTGACATGCTAACACACATATAAGAACTTCAAAGTAAAGCAAGTAAGATATGCAATTCAAGTCAAGACAATAACAAGCAAGAGTCTATATGTAGTATTGAAATTAGCAAAGTAAGAACATAAAGGTGCAAGAGCTCTCACTGTCCGTGACTCGAATGTCTCGAAATGGTGTTTGCGTGCAAGAAGTGGGAGATGGGTTTAGAGCATAAAAATACTATATAGTTCAATTGAGAATTGTATCTACTAAAACTTCACACTTGGTCTCCTGAGGAATCTTATTTTGACTCATCCCCAGACCACTAGTCAGGCACAAGTCAAAATGATCCTCTCCCTTTCGACTTTGAGCACTCATGCAATGGGTGAGCGCGAGCAAGTGATATTGGCACTTAGGATGGCAAAGAGAATAACGATGGGGAAGGAAGACAAAAAAGATGTGAAAGTCTCACATCAATGAGGACAATCATAGGCGAGAGAAAGCCAAATGATAGATATGATGTGAGGAGTAGAGATTTGCCATGCAACGGATGCACATATGAGCTAAGCTAAGCTCTCCAATGGAACTAGTGGGGTGCATCCAACTTCGTTGCTCATGAAGACCTAGAGCTCATTTGAGGAGGCTTATCATTGGAATATACAAGGCCAGTTCTATAGTGTAAGGCCCCCCACTTAGTTATGCGTGAATGATAATATCTATGGATTACAAATATAACAATGGAGTACGAGTGTGGATCTTTCAAAAGGAATAGTAGTGTTGCCCCGTTCTCTCTTTTTACTTATTTTTTTATTTTATTTTTTTATTTTTGTGGCCGCTTTGGCTCTTTCTATTTATCTCTCATTTGTCCTCTTTGGGATCTTTTCATGTGTTCACTTTGGGATCTTTTAATTTGTCCTCTTTGGGATCTTTTCCTCACTTAAGGGCAACACTATATATTTTACAAGAAATAAAAATAATATCTTCACACTTTATAAGAAGTACTGAACATAAAGATAAATGAAAACCATCATGATGTATGCAAATGTATGCCTGTGCCAGTCTAGCAACATATGCAATAATACTAGCGTGTCATGTAGCAATAATAAGGGCAAAGCCCAACTAGCATGCGGCTCCTTGATCAAGCAAAAGCATGTATGACATGAAGATCAAGTCATGAGATGCTGGATGTTGCACGGCAATGTATCTCGGAAAGGCTATGGAAATGCCTTAATAGGTAGGTATGGTGGCTGTTTTGAGGAAGATCTCTCACGGCCTAACCTTGCCTATCTCGCTACTCGATGGACAAGGCAAGGAACTCACTCGATGGTGAGGAAGACACAGAACACGACATTTTACCCAGGTTCAGGCCGCTAAGAAGCGTAATACCCTACTCCTGCTTTTGTGGATTGCCTCTCTTGGAGGTGGGTGGATGAACTAGTACATTGTTCTTGAGGACCTCCGGATGCTTAATGTTGTGCCCGTGGGAGAATGAATGAGTCGGCCCCCTTCTACGAAGTAACCTACCCTCTATATATAGCGGTGGTCCGGTCCTCTTCCCTTATCGTTTCAGCGGGAAGGGATCCCACAATGGCCAATTTTGAAGAGGGACAGGGGAACATGCTTCCCCTGTCCAGAAGTGGTCTTAGCCTGCAAAGTGGCTGCTAGCGCTACAAGGGCGGGTTCAGGGATGACGTCCGTCCTGCCGGCGGGCGGTCAAGGTCTTGTTGCACCAGAATGGAAACCTTTTGGAGATGCCTTGGGAACCTGTGGCACGTCATTGCGTCCTTTGCACTAAAGGGGAAACTGTGCCGCCCCGATGTCTGCTCCTCGCTTGTCCTTCCCTTGCGTCCTCCTCGACTCCTGAGGCTGGGCCTTGCCTCAGAATATCCGCCACTCTAGAGGGATCCTGAGGAGGCCCCCTGCGGGTCTTGATGGCATTCCTCCCCGTGAGGCTTGGCCCCTCACGAGGGCCGCGCCTTGAGTGATTTCGGGACCGTTAGTTTGCTTGATGAAGTGGGCCAGCCCTAGGCCGTAGGTAGGTAGGTCTGGGTACCCCCATTCCCAAAACGCCGATGGACAGTCTTTGTTATTTGATTGCAGGGTTGGTTGAGAGAGACCATCTTCATACTTAGACTCCCACGGATTAATAAGCCTTAGGTCATCCATTTGAGGGATATTTGCTACTATCCTACAAAACTCTGCGCTTGGAGGCCCAACACGAGTCTACAAAAAGAAGGTTGTGTAGTAGACATGAAGCTCTTTTCTGGTGCTGTTGCCGACGAGGTTAGATAAGCACCACTCACATTCCGTCAACGAAGCTGTTTTCTGGCGCCGTTGCCAGGGAGGTGAGTGCTTGTAGGTATATCTTTAGATCTTCCAATTAAATCCTTTAGTTTCTTGTTTTTCACTAGTTTGGTTTTATAAAACAAAACTACAAAAAAAATGAAATTGAGGTTGCCTCATATGATTCATCTTTTCAATGTCTTTCGTGAAAATGATGGAAAGGAAAATTGTGCTGAAGTGTTAGAAAAAGAAGTTATTAAAATGTTTGGCACTAAATCTTTGTATGATGAGCATGATTGCAATGTTTTTAGTATGAATTCTCCGAAAATTGATGATGCTAATGATATGCAAAGCCACAAGCTTGGGGATGTTATGCTTGATGAATATGATATTTTTAGTCCCCCAAGTTTTGATGAGCAAAATTATTACGATGATAGCATGCCTCCTATGTATGATGATTATTGCGATGACATGTATGCTATAAAGAGTGACAATAACCATGAAAATTGTTATCATGATTTTAATATTCAAAGTGGTTATGTCAATCAAGTACCTCATGATAGTTATTTCGTTGAGTTTTCTTCCACTATTATGAATGAGAAGAAGTTTTCTTGTGTGGAGAGTACTAAAATTTCTATGCTTGTAGATCATGAAAAGAATGCTTTATGTGCTGGTTATATTTTGAAATTCCTTGATGATGCTACTGAAAACTATTATGAGGGAGAAACATACGCTTGTAGGAATTGCAATAACATCAAGTTTCCTCTCTATGTGTTCAAAGTTTTGAAGTTATGCTTATTTTGCCTTCCTATGCTAGTAGATTCTTGCTCCCATAAATTTTTTGTTCACAATATCCCTATGCATAGGAAGTGGGTTAGACTTAAATGTGCTTGTCATGAGATTCATGATGCTCTTTTGCATGTTATAATTATTATTCCTATGTGGGCATCATTGAAAATCATCATGCCTAGCTAAAAGGCATTAAAGAAAAGCGCTTGCTGGGAGACAACCCAACACTTTTACTTTCTGTTTTTTGGTGTTCACATGATTAAGATAATGTATTAATCATGTTTTATGCCTTTTATTTCAATAAAGTACCAAGTAAAGCCTTTCGGATAGTGTGGATGATAGTTGACTTGATTCTGTGCGAAAACAAAAACATTTTCTCTCAGTCCAGGAATTTTGTAAATTCACTAGAACGTGCTTTTGATCTGAATATTTCTCACATAATGAATATACAAATTGCGTGGATTTTCCTAATTTTTTAGAATTTTTAGAGACAGGGAAGTAAGGTTACTCTACAGATCTTCACAGACTGTTCTGTTTTTGACAGATTCTGTTTTGCATGCATAGTTTGCTTGTTTTAGTGTTACCATAGCTTATATTCAGTGATATAAATTATGGGAATAGTATAAAACACTAGGTATCATGTGGGAACAATTATGAATCTTGTCTTCACAATACCAAAGTGAATGATCATTATTTATTATACTAACCCACTCACGAAGTTCCGTTAAGTTTTGTGTGATTGAAGTTTTCAAGTTTTGGGTGAGAAGCCGATATGAGGAGAATAAGGAGTGACAAGAACCTAAGCTTGGGGATTCCCAAGGAACCCCAACGTAATATCCAAGGAATAATCAAGTGCCTAAGCTTGGGGATGCCCCGGAAGGCATCCCCTCTTTCATCTTAATATCGGTATATCTTACTTGGAGCTATATTTTTATTCGTCACATAATATGAGTTTTTCTTGGAGCGTCATTTTATTTTGTTGTTATCGGCTAGGTGTTATTTATAATCTTGTTTTTCAATAAAAAGTTCCAAGAATTGCATTAGGATTCTTGCATTGTATGCTTTGATTGGTATTGTGTAAAAACAGAAACCGGTGTTGTAGTGTTTGAATTTTCATATTTTACTGGAATGTGGAAGTTTCTGAAATGTTTACACAGGGTTGCCATATAAATTTTATAGCATGTCCTGAATTTTCATAATTGTTTGAGTTACACAAGTATATTTTTTTCATAAATTTCTACATAGTGTTCTGTTTGGACAGATTGCTGTCATAGTTTTGTTATATACTTATCCTATAGTATCCATATCCTATATTGATAGATATAAATTGTGGAAATTATAGTAAACAGTAGATGATGTTTTCTTATGCAACTTGAGTTGATTTATTATTATCTGCACTAACCTATCTTACGACTTCTTTTCAAGTTTTGTGTGGATGAAGTTTTTGAGAATAGGTGAAACCGGTATACGAGAGGATTGAAAAAGATACAAAATCTCAAGATTGGGGATGCCCAAGCCACCCCAAGTAAATATTTCAACTCTCAAGCATCTAAGCTTGGGGATGCTACGCATCCCACCTCTCTTCGTGAACTATCGGTTAGCCTAGGTTGAGCCTAAATTTTTATTCGTTCACATGATGTCTCCTATTCTTGGAGTGCTATTTTACTTTGATTTGTTTTTGAAATAAAATACTCAGATCATAAAATATTTTTTTTGAGGGGGAGAGATTCCTCACATAGCTCCTTAATTGTTTGACTACCCATTGATCTTCACTTATTTCTTTTGTGAGTAGCTTGTCATTTCATCTAAAGCTTCACTTATACCTTCTTGAGGGATGAAATGTTTATGGTCTTGTGCTTCCTTTAAATTGGTTTGAGCATGTCGAAAAGGAAATAGCGATATATGAAACTAGTCCCAAAATAATAGATATCCAAGAGGGATATAATAAAAACTTTAATGAAGATCATGGTACAAATTAAACTGGATTCTTTGTAATGATTTTTAAACATGATGATAGTAATATGTGAGTCATGATAGTGAGTAATTATGCTTTAATTAGGAATATTGGTGTTAAGGTTTGTGGTTCCCTATGAATGCATGAAAGACAATAGTTATGCAATGAAGTTACATCCTACTGTGGTGCATTATTTGGTGTTAGTTATGATTCAATGCTCACTTATGTGAATTTTCATTTCTTGGTTTGATTGCTTCCCAATCTATTTTCTAGCCTTAATTTGTACTAAGTAGAAATACTAATTGTGCATCCAAAATCCGTAAACCAAGTTTTGCCTCATGAGTCCACCATACTAACTATATGAGGTATTTCCATGCCGCTCCAAGCAAATTTCTATGTGCCATCTCTAAATTTTCAAAATAAATTTTCTCTTTTGTGTGCCCGTACCGCTCATGAAACGGTGGGGAGTATCCAATATTTTTCCATGCTAGGTGGGTTATTCTCACGATATGTGTTGATTCACTATCATTCACGAGAAAGTGGCTGGTATTCGGGATGCCTAGTTCCATGCTCAAAAATCAAATCAAATATAATGAAACAAAAGTCCCCCAGGAATGTTGTTGGGTATGGACGGTACCCGTGGATTCGTCTCGCTGTGTAGTGTGATTGATTGGTGGAGGGGGAGTGAAAACTTTACCATTCTGTTTGGGAACCGCCTATAATGTATCTAGCATGGAAAGTATTGTGAGCTACTTTGTCGTTTTCGTTCAAAGAAAAAGCATGCTACTCAAAATAATTTTTCTCTCTCAATTTAAACCTTGAGCTCTGGCACCTCTACAAATATCTAGTTCCTTCTGTGAAGGGTCTATCTATTTACTTTATGCAATTTTTATTTTTGCTTTGAGTCTCCATCTTCTCTTATAAGCACCAACTAGGGAACACTATGATCGTACTTGAGCATTGGGCGTAGCTAATATTTGACTATGTTTCATGAATGGATCAATGATTGAGCATGGTGGGATAGGGATAACTTTATTTAGTGTTGATATTTTGAAAGACATGGTTGCTTGTTGACATGCTTGAGTATTGAAGTCATTATGTTAAAACTACACTGTTGCTTTTAATCACTTACAAGTCCAAATGTCCATGCTATACAAACAATAAAAAAAATTAATGAACATGTTACGCATCATTCCACATTAAAACTTCTGTTTTTTTCATTTACATACTCGAGTACGAGTAGGAATTAAGCTTGGGGATGCTGATACGTCTCCAATGTATCTATAATTTTTGTCTTTCCATGCTGTTATATTACCATTCTTGGATGTTTTACAATCATTTTACTACAAGTTTATATTATTTCTTAGGACTAACCTATTAATGGTTGGAAAATTTCACAAGTTCTTATTTCACACTTTGATTTGTAGGAATTAATTACAAATTGTTGAAAAAACGCAAAAGAGGACTATGACTCTCCTAAAATCTGTCCACAAACAGGTTATAGAGATCGTTAGTTTGACCCCCTAATACGGCGTCAAATGGAAAAATGTAAACCTAGGAAAGTGTGGGGAATTTTATGGCAATAATTCTAGACTACATATTCGTCCAAAACGGAATTCGTATGCAATCTGGAGACCCGGTTTACTCAAGTAAAATATCTGATTACGAGATCATGAAAATTGTTCACGTGATTGAGTCCAATTCTTAACATATCTAATATATTCGGCAAAGCCACAACTTTGGAGAGTCATGAGGGGTGTAAGGAGCCCCTAGGAAGGTTCTAGAGGTGCCTGAGAGCCATTGTATCAAGGGTCCATCCATCTAAGGACCATAGAGCACGACACTGGCACATATAAGGAGAGAAAGACCCTAATTTTGGTAGAACCACCAAGAGCCACGAGTTTGCCTCTCCCTTGGCAGCCGCCAAGAAGGGGAGAGGCTCATCCATTGCAGCACCAAGACCAAGGAAGAAGGAGGGGCAAGGGGCAACCGCCCATCGCCGGTGCCGTGGCCGCCATCGCCTCCATCTCTTCGGGGCTGCACCTCTGCATCAACAAATCTCTCTTTCTCACCATGATAATGTGTGAGTAATCCTCCTCTATGTGTTCAATCTCTCTTTTTCGTATTCTTGAGATGGCACGATCTTGATGTATCGCAAGCTTTATTAATATAGATGAATCATATGGAGTTTTTCCCCTCTATCTTCTTGTGATGAATTGAGTTTCCCTTTGAAGTTTCCTTATCGGATTGAGTCTTTAAGGATTTGAGAACACTTGATGTATGTCTTGCGATGGGATATCTGTGGTGACAATGGGATGTTCTATTGATCCACTTGATGTACGTTTTGGTGATCAACTTGCGGGTTCTGTGATCTTTGGAATCTATGCATAGGGGTTGGCACGTATTTTCGTCTTGACTTTCCGACAAAAAATTTGGGGCACTCTTTGAAGTTCTTTGTGTTGGATTGAATAAGATGAATCTGAAATTATGTGATGCATATCGTATAATCATACCCATGGGTACTTGTGGTGACATTGGAGTATCTAGGTGACATTAGGGTTTTGGTTGATGTGTATCTTAAGGTGTTATTTTAGTACGAACTGTATGGTTGTTCGGGACACTTATAGGGATAGCTCATAAGATTAATCAGAAAAATATAACTTTGAGGTGGTTTCGTACCCTACATAGGGATATGCTATGCCTCCATGGTGCACCCGCGCTGCAATGGCCACGCTAAGCATGCCAACTCCGAGCTCCTCAAGGGCCTCAAGACCAGGAGCTTCAAGAAGAAGCTCAAGGCTTGCGGAAAGGGTTGGCTTGACGAGCTACAGTCTGTGCTATGGTCTATCCGCACCACCCCGGCTTAGCCCACTAGCGAGATCTCATTCTTCCTCGTCTATGGGGCGGAGGTCGTCCTCCCTGAAGAGCTCAAGTACGGTTCCCCGTGGGTGTTGGCGTTCGATGAGGCGCATCAAGCCAACTCGCGGGAAGCCGACCTCGTGCTCCTCGAGGAGGCCCACGCCGGGCCGCCCTTCACACCAGAAGGTACCAGTTGGCCCTGCGGTGCTACTAGAGCCGTCACGTCCACCACCGCACCCTCAAAGTTGTAGACCATATCCTGAGGCAAGTCCTCTCCACGAAGGGCCTTCACAAGCTCTCCCCTATGTGGGCGGGCCCCATCAGAATCGCCCATGTTTCCACACCTGGTGTCGCACGCCTAGAGACTGAAGGTGGGAGCATGTTGGCCAATGCATGGAAAATTCAGCATCTCCGGAGTTTCTACCCATGACCCTCTGACGTAATAACGAGGGGGTTGTATACGCCCGGGGCCTCCTATGGGTAACCTACGACAAGCCGCGTCGTGGCCGCGGTGGAAGGCCGCTCCCACGTCCAAGTGGAAGCCACTATGCTCTGTGCTAGTGGAATGACTGTCAAACCGCGACTATGCTCACGCCATAGTGGAAGCCATTACATCACGCCTGAAATCTATCGAAGAAGATGTCGCACGAGCCACAGCTAAAACATCTTTTAGGTTGACCTGTACTGAATACGGCAACCGCCCTTTCTTTCTAGGTTGACCCGTACTGAAATACGGTAACCGATTTTTCTTCTCCGTTTTTTAGTTGCAAGCAAGCTCACCAGGCTGACTCGTGCAGGACACGACAGTAGTACCTCCCCTTTTGGGCTTGTAGACGAGTTCGTATCTAGTTTTAATAAAGATCTCGCTCTTCTAGTTTTCATGGAGTTTCGTTGGTTTTCTCTTTTCTCACCACGTGCGCTCGCCACCTCCCCCTTGAACGCCACGCAAGCGGGGGTTGTTGCATGGTGCCCAGGCCCAGGACATTTGTCTCCATCGAAGGGCCTGTCAGGCTCCGTCTACGAGCCTGTTCCCATGCACGCCACCTCATCAAGGTCGTAGCGCCTAGTTTCCTCATGCGGCACACAAAAGCGACTCAACAAGTGTACGTCGTGCACACGGAGCACGGTGCCCGATGTAAAGGCACAACGCCTGGCGAAGGATGACCTATCGGACATTAACCTCGGGAGGGCCCCAGCCTACCTCAGGTACCCCCGCTGCTTTGCCCACACGGTGATTGCAGCGTGGTTACCAGGTGGTAGCCAAGACCCGCATGCGGGACACACATCAGGCGACACAAAGTACAAAAAGACAACAGAGGCACCAGAATCCATGCAAAAAACAAACATTCATGAAAGGAGCAAGATGTTCAAGCAAAAGTTGTTGGCTTCATGCCTCAACAAGATTACAAGCCGGTAGGGCCATGGGACCGAAGAGGCCTAGAGAGATACTCAACTCTCGTCGCTGTCATCGTCGTCCTTGTGCGCTTCGGCTTCATCGTCATCTTCATCGACTGCAGCCTTGGCAACCCCGTGGTCGTGGAAGCCGTCGGGGGTGAACTACGCACATAGCATGCCGACGTGATCCCTCACCGCCTTCCCCAGGGTAGCGCGACTCGCCTCCAAAATAGGAGCCATCGCGGCCTCGAGATTGAAGTGGGGATCGGTGTGGAAGAGATTTCTGAAGACACGCATCAGTACCAGGAACAGAAGCTTGCAACTTTCTTCCTCGATCAAGGCCCCACTTCTCGGGCGCCTGCCTCAAGCCATTCGATGACCTTGGTAAATAAATCAAGGTAACCGGCTTGGTAGGGCATGAGAGGGCTGGAGACGCTTCCGCTGTAGATGAAACCCAGGGCTCGACACACCCGCTGCTCGAGACCTTGGAACATCTTGGAGTACTGAAGAATAAGCCCCCGGGCCTCTCTCGCTTTGCTAGTTGCCCGCACCACGAGGGAAGCAGCCCCAATCACTTGGCCCTAGAGTTACACCATCTCGACCATGGTGGTGGCCTGAGCCCGAAGCGCGGCCTTCTCCTGGCCTCCTACAATGGTAAGGGCCTCCTTGAGACCGTCTATCTCACAATGCAGATCTGCACACCGAGCCATTAAACGTCTCTCATGAAGTTGCAACTTGCTTCTGTAATCCTTGCGGGTCCGCTCGACCTGTGCTTCAGGTGGCCTCGGCGCTAGCGACGTCTTGATCCAGCGCATGCAGTCGCTCATGCTCCAAGGCGAGCTCCGATGATGCCAAGGCAACTTGTTGTTCGAGGGCCCGGAGGTCAGCCTTGCAAAGGGCGAGCTCCTCCGCCTCGACCCTCCACCCCTGAAGCTGCTATTCCAAAGCAGCGATCGAGGCCTAAAGTTCCCGCTCACGCTCCTCGGCAGCCTCGCAACGATCGCCCACTTTGTCAGCCTCGTGGAGGGCGTGCTTGCATGTCTCCCTCGCCACGGCGGCGGACACTTCATTCTTTGCATGCGCCTCTTCGTGCTTGCGGCGGCTCATCTTGACAACCACGTTGAAAGCACAATTTCTCCCTAGGGTGGTTTTGATAATTGATCACAACATATGCATCATTGGACTAATATGTTTTCCAATTATATTTTAGAAAAGTTCAAAAGATGCTATGGCTAAAGGCTTATGCCGCTTGATGCAAGAAAGGAATAAGATTGGCTCAAGCTTCAAGCTAGAAGACTCTTCATTTTATATTTGTGAGAAATCACTTTTGAGTCCGTAAGAAAGTCAATAATATTAAAAGGGGGTGAGGTAGTAAAATGAACTGATTGCTCAATGTTCTCAAAGTTAGCCATCAAAAACTCAGTCGTTTTTCCCACATAACCATTCTGTCCAATTCCACATACTCAAATTCGGTGTCACCAACTTTCACATTTCGTACCCACCAAGTTTTACCTCAGAGAGAATTCTACCCATTCCCACCAAATCGGTGCAATCGAATCCATATCGGTGCTACCGATTTTGGGTGACCAACATTATGTTGCCTCGGTATACAAAATTGGAATTTCTGAGTTTAAGTTTCGGTGCCACCAAATTTGGCCATCTGACTGTTAGCCACCTTTTCGGTGCCACCGAGTTGTGTATGTCGGTCCCACCGAGATGCAAAAGTTACTACCTTTGTGTGAATCGGTACCACCGAGTTTATGACTTCGGTGTCACCGATTTTTCCACTTTAGGTGTAAAGGTTGGATTTTGTGTGCTGCCTATCTATACCCCTTCACCCACCTCTCACTCGTGGGATAAGCACTCAGAACGAACACTTCATTGCTAGATCCATTTTCTGAGAGAGAACCACCTACTCATGTGTTGAGACCAAGATATTCCAATCCAACGATTTGAAACTTGGTCTCTAGCCTCCCCAAATAGCTTTCCACCAAACCAATCTCTCGTACCCATGCATATTGTGTGAGATAGTGATTTTGTGTTGAGGGGACTATCTTTAGAAGCACAAGAGCATGGAGTTCATTGATCTACCACATATATTACCTTTTGGAGGGTGGTGCCTCCTAGATTGGTTAGGTGTTGCCTGGGAGCCTCATATTCGTGTTGTGGAGTTGAACTAAAATGTTTGTAAGGGCAAGGATATCGCCTACTTCGTCAAGATCTATGGTGGAATAGACAAGGCCTCTTCTTTGGGGACCCCTTATGGGTGGAGCCCTCCGTGGACTCTCGTGGCCGTTACCCTCCGTGGTTGAAGACTCCAGTAACATGGACGTACGAGAGCGCCACCTATCGGAACCATGACAAAAAATTGCTGTGTCAACCTCATGTGTTTGATCTCCCTACATTACTCCTTTACTTTACACTTGCATGTTATACATTCCGCTGCTACACTCTTAGAACTGCATGTGTAGGGTGTACTTGACTTGCTATAACTGCCAAAGTTGTCTCTCAACTAAAATTAGGAAAAGGCCAATTTGTATCTTGTCAAGTGGTCTAATCACGCTCTCTAGACATACTTTCGATCCTACACACGTAATGTTGATGCCACCCACGAGCCAAGCGCAGGTGTTCCTCGGCGAAGTGTGCATCTACATCGCGAAATTCTACCCCAAGCTACTTCATCATGCTCAAGGTACCCCTCAGGAGGTCGTGGCGGACCGATGTCCGGGAGGCCACGAGCTCCAGGGCCCTGTCTAGCTCAGGTCCAACACTTCCGCTCTCGGGCGGGGGCCCGGAGGTTCCCACTCTACTTGTTGGGGGCTGGAAGCTGGTTGATGGTTGATACGTCTCCAACGTATCTATAATTTTTGATGGTTTCATGCTATTATCTTGTCAAACTTTGGATGTTTTGTATGCCTTTTATATCTTTTTAGGACTAATTTATTAACTCAGTGCCAAGTGCGAGTTCCTGTTTTTTCCATGTTTTTGACCCTTTTCAGAGGAGGATTTTAAACGGAGTCCGAACGTAACGAAACTTCCAAAAATATTTTTTCCGAAACAGAAGAAGACCGGGGAACTTAAGAACCAAGGCACGGGGGCACCAGGGACACCACAATCCCCCTAGCCGCGGCCAGGGGGGTTCGCGCCTCCCAGGCTTGTGGGCTCCCTGCGCCTCCCATGCCCTAGGTCTTTCGCCTATATAATCCCAAAAATTCCAGAAAAAATCAGGAGATCATCGAAAGTACTTTTCTGCCGCCGCAAGCTTCTGTCTCCGCAAGATCCCATCTGGGGCACGTTCTGGTGCCCTACCGGAGGGGGATTCGGATACGGAGGGCTTCTTCATCAACACCATGACCTCTCCGATGATGCGTGAGTAGTTCACCATAGACCTACGGGTCCATAGCTAGTAGCTAGATGGCTTCTTGTCGCTCTTGGATCTTCAATACAAAGTTCTCCATGATCTTCATGGAGATCTATCCAATGTAATCTTCTTTTGCGGTGTGTTTGTCGAGATTCGATGAATTGTGGATTGATGATCAGATTATCTATGAATCTTATTTGAGTTTGTTCTAATCTCTTATATGCATGATTTCATATCCTTGTTATTCTCTTCGAGTTGTGGGTTTTGTTTGGACAGCTTGATCTATGATTCTTGCAATGGGAGAAGTGCTTGGTTTTGGGTTCATACCGTGTGGTGACCTCACCCAGTGACAGAAGGGGTAGCGAGGCACACATCGTGTTGTTGCCATCAAGGGTAAAAAGATGGGGTTTTCATCATTGGTTTGAGTTTATCCCTCTACATCATGTCATCTTGCTTAAGGCGTTACTCTCTTTCTCATGAACTCAATACACTAGATGCATGCTGGATAGTGGTCGATGTGTGGAGTAATAGTAGTAGATGCAAAAAGTATCTGTCTACTTGTCTCGGACGTGATGCCTATATGTATGATCATTGCCTTAGATATCGTCATGTCTTTGCGCGGTTCTATCAATTGCTTGACAGCAATTTGTTCACCCACCATAATATTTGCTATTTTGAGAGAAGCCTCTAGTGAATACTATGGCCTCCGGGTCTACTTCACACCGTATTTTCAGCCTTACTCTTTTACTTCATTGCACTTTCCGCCTTCAGATCTCACTTTGCAATCAATCTTGAAGGGATTGACAACCCCTTTATAGCGTTGGGTGCAAGCTCTTTTCTGTTTCCGCAGGTAAGCTGGACTTGACGAGATTCTCCTACTGGATTGATACCTTGGTTCTCAAACTGAGGGAAATACTTATTACTCCTGTGCTGCATCACCCTTTCCTCTTCAAGGGAAAAACCAACGCAAGCCCAGTCTCCGTCAACGTGTCAATCTCTGGTGCTGTTGTCTGTTGCCGTAGCAATGGCCACCCGCCTCGCTAGAGCTAGGCACCGTGCGCTCTGGGCTCGAGGCCCCATCTCGGGTAGTTAGCCCCCCTCCCGAATCCTCCGCAGCGTGTGCAGGGGCGCCAGGGGTGACTAGGGGCTCTGGCCCCTTGACACATCCTCACCCACAAGGCTCCCTACGGGGGACGCCGAGAGACTTGCCCCCCTTCACCTTGCGGCCTCGGTAGGCGAGGGAAAGGCCGCGTCACCACCAGGCGCATCACTCGCATGGTGGTCCGGTGCGCCAAGGTCGCTCTCCTGAGCCTTGTCTGGTGGAAAGAAACCGCACGCCGGGCCACGGGGCTGGCCCACCCTCTTGCTCTCCGGAGGCCTGAGCGGAGGAAGGGTTAGTCACACCTGAAGTAAGAAGGCAAGGAAAATGGAGTGGTGGTGCAAAGTCGTCCTTGGCGGTCCACCTCCTCCCCTTCTTCAGCACCCTTGGCGGAGCCCCAATGCTGCCCTCGGGTCGGGCTTGAGATGCAGGTTCGCCGCCTCCCACTGCCGCAGCTTGGGACTTCACGCCTGCCAAGGCGCTCGGCTCGGAGGCTACCAAGAAAAGCACGTCACGAGGGCCCTCATGGCCTCTGGGAAGCGGCACCAGTTGGTCGAAGCGAGGCGTCGGCCGGGCAAAGTCTCCCCCGTTCTTGTACTTGCACAAGGGGCGCCCCCCACGGGGGAGGCCGTCGACCGACTTGCCGAGTAGAACCTGGAGCACCCCATCGAGCGTGTCGGCCGACATGCGCCCTGGGTGAAACCGCATGGGATCGTTTGACCCGAAGAACGACCACATCGCTCGGGAGTGACATTGAAGCGGGGCAATCCGCTGTGTGAGGAATTCCCTCATGATTAGCGCGACATTCACCCCTCCTTCCTTCAAGGTCTCCAATCTCCCCGGCACCCATGATGACCTGGGGTCAGTGAGTGGCGCGTGCTAGCACCTGGAGATCGATGCTGCCAAGGAAGGCAAGGTCCACGGGAGGGGGTTGTACTGCCCCACGTCCACAAACACCCATTGCCGTCTCAAGCCTTCGGCAAAGTGATCGATCTCCATATCGATGCATTCGCCCTCCCTCGCGTTCGCTGCCTCAAAGGACATGCACCTGGAGCCCTGGTCAGGCGCAGTCAGCTGGAGGGTGAAGAAGTGCTGAAGCAGCGCCCCCGAAGGAGGGATGCCAAGAAAGGCCTTGCAGAGAAAGGCGAATGACGAGCGGAGGAGAACACACCTCGTGTCAAGGTACAACACATGAATCCTGTAATGCGTGAGCAAGGCGTCGAAGAACTCTGAAAATGGAGGAAACAGGCTGGAGAAGAGTGCCCGGAGGTGAAGAGGGATGGAAGTTGCTGACAGCTCGGGGGGATCATGGGTAGGATCTTGTCGAGCCCTTCACGATTCAGCATTATGGACCTACCCAACGTGGGTACCGATGCCTGGCGCCCTTCTTCCGCCGCCATTCCATCGCTCTCCCCGCTCGTAGGGTTTGCGGCGACACCGAGGGTGGAGGGTCGGCGGCTGCTTGGTGGATGGGAGCAATCTTATGCAAGAAGCAAGACACATGGAAGCTACGTGAGGCACGGGAGAGCAATGATGGGCCAACCATGGGAGTGGACTTTATGCGAGTTTGGTGTGGTTACTAAGGCGTCGTGGGAAGCAGCAAGGGTGTTCGACGACTAGCCGAGCGCCACGCCGAGCCCGCAAGCAGTTGGGGCGCACGTCACCTCACCCCTCCGGTTGGGTGTAGTGGTACCCAACGCGGGCCTGGGGGCAACTATCGAGCCCCTAGGACCAGGGTACCCAGGGCAGTCGTCCTGCGGCCTCGGGCGCGGCATGGCTTGGTAAGTCTGGTTTGGCCCATCGGCGAGCCCGACAAGGAGGACCCCCGCGAGAGCCCTCACCTCACGAGGTGAGCACTTGAAGGTCACTACTGAGGGCCTCGGGAGGGCGTCCATCGCGAGGCCTCCCCTTGAGACCCTCGTGGAGCGGGCCCGCCGAGGGCGACTTGGCAGGGTCCCAAAACCCGACGCCTTCACGTGGATGAGGAACGCTATGCACGTGGCGCAGGAGTGGTGCTAGCAGGCACACACGGGGAGGATTGCCCCTTCCGAGCTAAGTAAGCTAGGCCAGCTAGCAGGCTCCTCAAGCGACTCCCAAAGGTTTCCCGTTTAGGGAAGAGGACTAAAGCTGGGGGCTCGGAAGGACGGAGGTCACCCACGAGCCCACCAGTGCGTCATGAAGGGAAGCTTTGGCAGGCGAAGACCACCTTTGTCAAGGCAGACTACGGTCCTGTCCCCTTTCAGAAATGGGCATTGTGGTAAACCTTCCCTCCAATGTTTTCGGGGGGAAGAGGACCAAGGACAGTATATAGAAGAGGCCCGACCGCAATACAAGGGGATCCAACCTCATCCCTCGGCTAGGGCAAGAAGCCACCTTTGTACTTGTCTTGCACCTCAAGAAATCCCACCACAACAGGTGTAGGGTTTTGCACCGCAAGGTGGCCCGAACCTAGGTAAATTGTCGTGTGTTTCAGATCGTCTTCCTAGCTCACGCCACTGGAGAGTCTCCATGGAACCGTGAGGTAGAACTGGGTAGGAGAGCGAGAGCGCCTTATTGTTCAAACCTTTCCTTGGGTTCGCGGAGCCTCGATTCCGACAGGAGTGGAAATACACAAGGCTCTAAGCAATTATACGTAGCGATTAAAGTCCTCTTCATGCTTTTGTTTCACAACATTTCTAGGAAATGGCATAGGATTATGAACCCAATGTTTCCTTTTCTTACCAAGTTTTCTAGCAACAAAGTCTTTTTTGTCGTACCTTTTATTATTAGGAGGTGGGTTATCAAGATCTACTTGAGGTTCTATTTCCACATCATTATTATATTATGTATCCCTATCTGACGGAGTGTCATTGCAATTATTATTAGCATCATTATTTTCATTATCAGTACCTCTAGGAAAATAATCATCCTAGACTAAGTCCCATCATCAGAAAGAGAAACACTATTTTCATTCTGGATCTCATTAGGTTTTTCTAAAGTAGTTCACTATAAGCATGCTTATTCTTTTTTACTTTTATCATTTCTAGGTGAACTAGGTGCACTCGTACCAACCAACCGAGAATCTTGTTCAATTCTTTCGGGGTGGCCATCAAGATACAAAGGTTCCTGAGTCATTTTACCTCCTCTGTTTATTACTCTAATAGCATGGTCGTTCATGTTATTTTTCATGTCGTTACTTATATCATTTCGTGACTTAGATAGTTTCTCTAGATGAGTATGAACCACAGATGAATGTTTACATGAGCCCTTGACATCATTGGCAATTCTAAACATCATACCACTTAAGCATGCAATCATAATAGAATTATGTTTCAGTTGACTCCTGAAATATCTACTAAATTTTTGTTTTTAATAGTAAATTTATCAAATTCATGCAAGCATTGACTAGGAGGTTCAGTAAGGGGAATATCAACATCATCAAATATACAAAGAGAATTTACCTCTATTACCTTGATGGGATATCAAATCCTTGTATTTCCTCAATAGGCGGTAAATTTATAACATTGTGAGATTTATTTCCTATCTCTTTCATATATTTCTTTGCTTCTTGCATATGTTATGGACTAAGGAATATAATACCTATTTTCTTCAGAATAGGTTCCCGTGATGGTTCACGTAGTGTCCAAAGCATTTTTCAACAGATTATCCAATAAGTCTTGGTCAATTGTTCGTTCTCTAAAAACACAACCATCACAACTATCTAGGTAGTACCTAGAAGAATCGGTTAGTCCGTTATAAAAGATACCAAGTATTTAATTTTTCTTAAGTAGATGATCCGGTAAGGCATTTAATAGCTAGAGAAGCGTACCCAAAACTTGACGGATATGATCTTCCTCAACTTGCACAAACTTAAATATTTCCTTTAAGGCAACTTGTTTCTTATGAGCAGTAAAATATTTTTCACTGAAGTAGTAAACCATATCCCACGGACCACGCATGCAGCCCGAGGAAAGTGTATTAAACCATTCTTTAGCTTCACCCTTCAGAGGGAATGGAAAAAACTTAAGTATATAATACTCTCGGGAGTTTTCCTCGTGAGCAAATAGGGTGGGAGCCTCATTGAGCTTAGTAAGGTGTACAATGATAGTTTCAAATTCATAACCATGAAAAGGATCATATTACATTAACATAATGAGCTTAGGATAAACGTAGAGTTCATAATCGTTATCATCATCAAATATAGGAGAGGTTTCCAATTTTGGATCATGTTTCATAATTTCATTCATAGATTTTTCTTTTAACTTGTTCTTAAGACCATCTCTATCATTACAAGCAAGAAATTCTCTAGATATCTCCTCATCCATAACACAACCATCTGGTTTCTTAGTCATTTGAACTCTAGTACGAGAGCTAGGCATAATATGTGAATAATAAGTTTCATGAGTTTCAACATTCTCAATTTCTTTAGCTTTAGCAATTTCCCATCAAGAAATTCACCTAATGACACAGTGTCACTATCAAGCATAGTAGCATCATCATCATGAATATCATCAATAGTAGAAGAAGTGACGATTACTTGCGATATAACAGATTGAATAGAAGGTGGCGGTCTCACAAGCCAATTAAAATAGGAGGAGAATCAAGTGCAAAGCTAGAAGGTTGTGCCTTACCCCCCTCACGCCCCTCGGCTTAGTGGGTGCGATCCTGGTTCTGGAATCCCTCAGTGTATTCATGTTAATCAATAGATAAATGATTCCCAAGCAAACTCAATAACTAAAGCTATACTCCTCGGCAACAATGCAACAAACAGGTCTTGATAACCCACAAGTATATGGGACCGCAATTGTCTTTGAGACTAGATTCACCCAAATTTATCTACTAGACACAAGGGGAGCCAAAGTATTTAGTAATATATTTCTCTGCAGCAAAGTATTTAGTAGCACACAAGATTGATAGTTTTGGTACTAGCAGTAACAACAAGAGTAGTAGTAGTAGTAGCAGTTTGTAGTGATTGTGACAGTAGTAGCATGAGTAGTAACTTAGCAGATAGAATAGTAGCAAAGTGTAGGCATTGGATCGGTGATGGATAATTGAATGGATGATATATATCTTGTAACAGTCACAACATAGAGCGACATAGAACTAGCTCCAATTTATCAATTCAATCTAGTCGTGTATTCCATATATAGTTATACATGCTTATGACAAGAACTTGTATACCATATTTTGTTTAGCGCTCCCGTGGAAGTGGAGTCCTAATGGGAATCTAAGAAAAATTAAAGTCTCGTTTTAATAGAGAACCAGAACAAAGCATTAACACCTAGTGAATACATGAACTCCTCATACTATGACCGTCACCGGCGATGATCATAATTTCGGTCACTATGGGGTCTACCAGATCATAACACATAATAGGTGCATAAAACTCTCATTATCCAGGAAACATAATAGGTTCATATCTGAAAGCATGGCACTCGGACCCTTGTGCCAAGCTTTAAGCATAGCAAAGTCATACGAACATCAATCTGAGAACATAGTAGAACTAGGGATTAAGCCCTAGCAAATTAACTCGATTACATGACAAATCTCATCCAAACCCATGACCATCCAACAAGCCTACAAATGAATAACTCACTCCCGGTGGTGAGCATCATGGAATTGTTGATGGGGAAGGATTGATGATGATGATGGCGACGAGCCCCTCTTTGGGGCCCCGAACGGACTGCAGATCATCCCTCCCAATGAAGTACATGAGGTGGAGGCAGATCCATCTCGTAAAATGCAATGCAACTTTCTCTCTAATTTTTTTCAACGATAGGTACTCACATAATTGGATTTAGGGCTAATCAAGGCTCGAGGGACCCACGAAGTCACAAGGCGCGCCCTAAGTTGGTGCACCTAAGCTCATGGCTCCCTGGGGGTCCACCTCGAGTAGGTCTCTTAGGTAATAGTTCTTATATATTCTAAAAATGGTCTTCATAATTTTCAGCCCAATGTGAGAACTTCTCTTTCTGAAAAAAATAACCCCACGGTAGTTCTGGCGTAAAGAGTGCGAGTCTGGGTTAGTTTCATTTAAATCATGCAAAGTAGAGTAAAAAACAAGAGCACAAGTGTTTGGAAAAGTGGATACGTTGGATAGGTATCAACAATCATGTATGGTGATACTTCCTATGTGTTTATGAATAAAGATAATCCTTGGATATTATCAATGCTGTGTATCAACAAGTATGTGACATCTTTGTGTGATTATGCTTTGTTTGACGACTCTCCTAAATGGTTCCTAGTCAAAAGGGATGTGCGGACGTGTTGCGAGCTGGACTAGCATATGACATGGTGGAAGGTCCGGTCTCACTACCCATGTAGCATTCGATGTTAGCAGGATAATATGGACTCAGAAAGATCTCGTCGGATCCGAGTCCTGAGTCGGACAAACCCAACTATAAGATCCAGCGAGACGACGTCATGTGTGAGTCTCTAGTACACTATACGTTATGTGTCCTAATGCTTGAGATGACTCGTGAACTCGGGATGGTGACCGACCAATGACTTTGGACCTGACCACATAGGTTCCTTCCCTTAAGTGTGGGACTCTTTAGGTTATTGTTCACTTGGTAGCGAGTCGAATCATATCTGGCTCGACTAGTCGGTTGCGGCCTCCAGCCAAGCATTCCGACTCCAAGTGGCCGAGGAAACTAGTTAAGCGAACCCGTACATCAAACTTATGTACCCTTTGCCACATGATATATGTTGTAGGGCTCAATGCAATATGGTCATCTTTGTTGCATCATGACTTGTTTCCCGTTCCAGCGAATCGGACCACAAACTGGATTATCTCATAATCCTTGTCTCATCCGGGTCGGATCACACGACGGGGCCTTCATACGTCTCCAATGTACCTATAATGTTGTATTGTTTCATGCTATTTTTATATGAATTGATGTACTTTAGAGGTCATTTTATAATATTTGTGAGACCTAACATATTAACCTGGTGCCTAGTGCCAATTACTTTTTTTTCTTGTATTTTTTATTTTCCAGCAAATCAATACCAAATGAAGTCCAACTGTGATGAAAGTTTATGGTGATTTTTTATGCACCACAAGGGATCCTACAAGGTTCGGGGGGAGACCAAAAGACTTAGAGGCTAGCCACGAGCTCACAGTGCGTGACTTGGGTGTTAGGGCACGCCCCCTGAGCTATTTCCACCTCTCTATATTCTCAAATATTCCCAAAACATCAGGAAGAGCCTCGAAACACTTTTTCTGCTGCTGCAAGTGTCTCGTCTGTTGTGATCCCATCTGGAGGCCTTTTTCGGTACTCTCTCACAGGGGGAATTAATCATGGAGGCCATTTACATCAACCTTGCAGCCTCCATGATGATGTGTAAGTAGTTCACCATAGACCTACGTGTCCATAGCTAGTAGCTAGATCTTTCTCGCTCTATCTAATCTTCAATACCATGTTATTCTCGTTCTTCTTGGAGACCTATCCTATGAAATATTCTATTGTCATGTGTTTCTTGGGATCCGATGAATTGTGGGTTTATGACAATGTATTCATTGAAAGTAATTGTGTTTTTTCTGAACTTAAAAGAACAATTGCTCCCTAAGTTGGTTTTAGTAATTAATCACAACATATGCATCATTGGACTAATGAATTTATCCAAGTACATTTCAGAAAAATTCAAAGATGCTTTGGCTATAGGATTGTGTGAGATGCCCCTTTGATGCAAGGAAGGAATACGACTAGCTAAAGCTTCAAGCAACAAGACTCTTTATTTTACACTTTGTGAGAAATCATTTTGAGTCCATAGGAAAGCCAATACTATTAAAAGTGGATGAGGTATTATGATGAATTGGTTGCTCAAGTGCTTAGAGAATGCGACCAAAAATACTCAGCGACTTCCCACAAAATATATCTGCCCAAGACAAATATGCAAAATCAGTGCCACAAACATTTCCCACTCGGCTATACCGATTTTACACTAAGACAGATCCTATTCCAATCCCACCATCTCGGTACAACAGACTTTCCTATCGATGCCATCGATATTGGGTAACCAAATTTCGGTTAAGATAATTTCTAGTTCAGAATTTCCGAGTTTGAACTCGGTCTCACCGAGTTTGGAAAACTAGTCTAGGTCATCGTATCGGTACAACCGAGATTCATATATTGGTCTCACCGAGAATTCAAAGTTGCCACACTTAGTGCAATTCGGTACCACCGAGATTAACATTTCGGTGTCATCGAGTTGGGCAATAATGTTGTAACAGTTGGATTTTGGGAGATGCCTATAGATATATCCCTCCACCTACCTCTCACTTGTAGAGGAAGCACTCAGAACACACTTATGCTTGCAAGGTCCATTTTCTGAGAGATAGCCACCTACTCATGCGTTGAGATCAAGAGATTCCATTCCAACCATTTGAACCTTGATTTCTAGCCTCACCAACTTTCTTTCCACAAGATCAATCTCTCGTATCCCTGCCAAATCTGAGAGAGAGTAACTGAGTGTTGAGGATAATATCTTTAGAAGCACAAGAGCAAGGATTTCATCGTTCTACCACATCTATTACCTTTTGGAGGGTGCTGCCTCCTAGATTGGTTAGGTGTCGCTTGGGAGCCTCCTATTTCGTGTTGTGGAGTTGAACGAAGATGTTTGAAAGGACAAAGGAGATCGCCTACTTTGTGAAGATCTACCGTGAGTGAGGCTAGTCCTGCGTGGAGGGAAGGCGTGATGTAATAGACAAGGCCACTTCTTCGTGAACCCCTTGTGGGTGGAGCCCTTCGTGGACTCTCGCACTCGTTACCCTCCGTGGGTTGAAGTCTCCACTAACATCGACGTACAATAGCGCCAGCTATTGGAACCATGCCAGAAATCACCATGTCAACCTTTGCATTTGATCTCCCTAACTTACCCTCTATTTACACTTGCATGTTTTACTTTCCGCTACAATACTCTTTGATATGCATGTGTAGGGTGTACTTGACTAGTCATAGTTGCTAAAACTAGCCCACACTAAAAATTGGGCTAAGGCTAAGTTTTTATCTTGTCAAGTAGTTTAATAACCCCCCTCTAGACATACTTTCGATTCTACAAGTGGTATCAGAGATTTGGTCTCCATTGCATTAGTTTCACAACCTAGGATAGTATGGCATCTAGTGAGGGAAATTATCATCGTAGATGTCCATACTTTTATGGCACTAATTTTGCTAGTTGGAAGCATAAAATGAAAATGCATATTCTTGGTCATAATCCGGCTGTTTGGGATGTTGTTCGTTTTGGTGTGCAAGGTGATTTCTTCTGATAAGGAAAAGAATCGGATCATGATGCCATAACGGAAGAATTGAAGATACTGCATTTCAATGTTGAGGCCTAAATCAGTCGCCTTGAGAATGAAAAGGAAATTTTGGATACTATGATTGTTATGCACGAAGGTACCGATTTTGTCAAAGAATCTAAGTTGGATGTGCTTCAAAGTCAGCTTGACAAGTTCAACATGAAGGGTGGTGAAGGAGTCGCTGAGATGTAGTCTAGGCTAGCTCTCATCACAAATGAATTTGCCGGCTTAGGAAGCGAAGATATCACCGAGAAATTCATCATCAAGAAGATACTTAGAGCTTTGGATGGAAGATACAATGCCGTGTGCACATTAACCCAAATGATACCCAACTACAAAGACCTCAAGCCTACTAAATTCATTGGAAGGATTGTTGCTCATGAAATGTCTCTCAATGACAAAGAGGAGTTGCACAATAATTCAAGAGGTGCTTACAAAGCTTCATTAGATGCTCCCACTACTTCATGTGACAACCTTGTTACCAATGAAGAGATCAGCCTCATGGTGAGAAAGTTCAACAAGTTCTATAAGAGTAGAGGCAAAAAGAGAAGCTCAAGCTCAAGATATGGTGATAAGCATTTGTCTAGTCGTGACCGAAACTGCTACAACTATGGAAAGCCGGGACACTTTTCCAATCAGTGCTCGGCTCCCCACAAACGAAGACACTCCCGGAGAGGCAGAGAATCAGAAAACTGCTACAACTGTTAGACTCGCAGAGATACAAGGAGTAGAGAAGGAGTAGAGAAGATCATTATGAAGGAGTAGAGAAGATCATTATGAATGAAACTGCTACAACTGTTAGACTCCCAGAGAGAGAAGGAGTAGATAAGATCATTATGAACGAAGACACTCCTGGAGAGGCAGAGAATGAGAAAAGAAGGACAAGTACACCAAGATAAGTTCAAGAAGAAGACATCAAGATCACGTTGGTGAATGGATTTCTGACAACGAGTCTAACAACCACTTCGAGAGAAATTATCAGTCCAACTCTGACTAAAGTCAGGATGAAGGTGTTGCTGGCATCGCACTTCTTTTCTCCAACTACTACGTCTTATTTGATTCACCAAATGAAGGGATTGGAAACTGATTTTTGGCAAAAGGCCCCAAGGTATCACACCACGAGTACTTTGACTTTGATAGTGATGAGGATGACTTGTTCTTTGATAAGACTACTGATAATATTAAAAATGGACTTGCTAATTTTCATGCTAGTCAAGAGAAATCGAATGATGATGATAAGAAAGATATTGAACGACTAACTAAAGAATTGAATACTCTTAAGTTAGCTTATGAAACTACTGTAGAAGATCATAGAGAGCTTGCAGGAACTCATGAGAAGCTATGCTTCGAGAAGCTAAATTTAGATCAAGAGCATGAGTTCCTAAAAGTAATCAATGATGTTCTTCGAAAGAAGAGTTCCTTTTATCTAGCCAAATGATTACTCTTGTCTACTTATGTTCCAAAAGTTAAACCTAAGAACAATAGTAATAAAGGCAAGAAAGTTTCTTCATCTAGTAACAACAATGCTAAAGCTGAATCAAATCATATTGTTGCTAGTAGCTCTCTTGATTCCACTAATGATTCTCTTAGCCAAGTGACACTTGAGCAAGAAAACTATTTATTGAAAGGGGTTATAAAGTGAGGTGTATTCAATAGTCTTGCCGGAAGTAAGCAATTTCAGGAAATTGTGCGCAAGCAAGGAGGACATCGGAAGAAGCATGGTGTTGCTACTTCAACGTCAACAGAGTTGTTTGGGAAGAATGTCCATATCCCATTCCCAAGTATGTTCCTCAAGAGGAGAAGTATGATCCTACTCCTCCCAAGTGAACAAGCTCACAAGATGGCCTTCTACCACACGACCACAAGTACAAGGGAAAGCTTCAAGAGGACATTGACTCATTTGAAGAAGAACCCCAGGCCAAGCTTGAGTGGGCTCCCAAGGACACTTCTAGCACTACCTCATCTAGTGATAACACAACTCCAAGGATCCCCATCAAGGTGATGTGGGCCCCAAGAGGAAGAACTACAAAATTCTTGAGGGGTGACTCCGCCAATGAAATTCACTCTTATTCATTTTGGCAAGAACTATATGCAATCAACCTCAACCACATGCATTAGTTCAAGGAGTCACACATTCCCTCAAAGGTGAGCAAGGGACAAGGTATTTAATGCATCTTTGGACGTCACCTCCCATGTATTTCACTCCATGTCCATAGATATCTTTGTGTTTGTCCTTTTTCTTTGGCACTAACCCATGTAGGTGATAAGGGTAAGGAACAACAAGGATTGCTCCCAACTCAAGATGAACTACTTCACCTACTCGAAGTATTCTACAACAAAACCCAAGTTTGGTTGATCCCTGTTAGGGGGATGCCACATCTAGGAGGAGCTTTATTCTAAGACTTGAGTACAAGCGTCTCCTAAATGATGTGAATACATTAATGCATTATGTAAACGTGGTAACCCCACTTGTGCTTACTCGATGAGTGTAACCTATGATCAAGTATTCTTAATTGACTCCTAAGTCAATATACTCATATATAGATGACTTTGTCATCACCAAAGTGCTTCATAGATTCTAGGATGTGTGTGCATGTTCACCAGCATTTCATTTGACATCTTATTGTGTGAGCATGTTGGTATGCATGATTTTCTCATTCGAGGATATCCAATTGTTGCCATTTGGCTTTTAATTTATCTCTTGCCAATTTGATGGACAAGAATGTCTAGGACCCTTCTCTAGCTATCTATGCTTTCTCGTCTCAAGTTCTATTCATGCTACATCACAAAACTTGAACAAGCACTTCTCGATCCCTATGTGTGAGAAGCACTCAGAGTTCCGTGCCGACAAGGGCTGCCTTCCAAAACATATTTGTGACTCTCCGTGTAAATAACTCCAAATTCTTGGTTCCACCAATTCTCAAAGTTGAGCTAGGTTTTAATCTCGGTACCACCGGTACCATAGTCTCGGCTTCACCGAGCTTCCCTGTCAACAGACAGCAGTGGAACTCGGTGGCACCAAAATTTTAGTATCGGTGGCACCGACACTGAGGGGTACTTATATCCGCGGACCTGAAACTTTGAAATTCAATCTTCAAACTTCAAGTCCCCAACCCCAAACTGCCGCACTAGGACCCCTTGGTTGTCACCCTTGCATCCCTTCTACCTCTTGAGCTTGCGTTGGTTTTCCCTTGAAGAGGAAAGGGTGATGCAGCAAAGTAGATAAGTATTCCCTCAGTTTGTTGAGAACCAAGGTATTAATCTAGTATAACGAACAAGCAAGGCTCCAATAGTAGTACCTACACAAATAATCAAACACTTGCACCCAACGCTATAAAGGGGTTGTCTAACCCTTAAGAGTTATTTGCAAGGATGAGATCTGATAGAGATAGATATAAAAGATTGCGGAAACAAAAGTAAATAAATTGCAGGAATATACTTTTGGTATTTTTGGTTTATAGATCTGAAAATATAATATGGAAAATAGACCCGGGGGCATAGGTTTCACTAGAGGTTTCTCTCGTAAAGGAAAATAATATGGTGGGCGAACGAATTTCTGTCGAGCAATTGATAGAAAAGTGAATAATCATGAAGATATCCAAGGCAATGATTATGCATATAGGCATCACGTGTGTGTCAAGTAGACCAAAACAATTCATCATCTACTACTATTACTCCACACATCGACCTTCTCATGCTTGCATTTAGAGTATTAATTTCATGAATAATAGAGTAACACATTAAGTAAGATGACATGATGTAGAGGGATAAACTCAAGCAATATGATGCAAACCCGATGTTTTTATCCTCGATGACAACAATACAATACGTGCCTCGTGATGCGTCCATTTTGCATCATGGTTTCATGTTGATATTTATCGCTTGTTGGGCTGTTATTTCACTTCACTGTACAATACTTATGCTTTTTCTCTCTTATTTTGCAACGTTTACATGAAGAGGGAGAATGCCGGCAGCTGGAATTCTAACGTGAAAAAGAAGCAAGTTTGAGATGCCTATTCTGCGCAACTCCAAATCCGTGAAAATCAATGGGGAATTATTTTGGATTTTATGAAAAATACTGGGCGGAAGAAGTACCAGAGGGGCGCCACGAGAAGGCCACAATCCTGCCAGGCCCGGCCTATCCCACTGGCTGGGCCTGGGGGGCTTGTGGGCACCATGTTGCCCATCTGGCGCTCATCTTCTTCTATATGAAGGATTTCGTTCCAGAAAAAATCAAGAGGAGGCTTTTTCAAGGATTCACCGCCGCCACGGGGCGGAACTTGACCAGAACCAATCTAGAGCTCCCGCAGGATGATCCTGCCAGGGAAACTTCCCTCTCGGAGGGGGAAATCGTCGCCATCATCATCACCAACACTCCTCTCATCGGAGGGGACCCATCACCATCAACATCTTCATCAGCACCATCTCATCTCCAAACCCTAGTTCATCACTTGTAACCAATCTCCATCTCGCGACTCCGATTGGTGCCTGTAAGGTTGCTAGTAGTGTTAATTACTCTTTGTGGTTGATGCTAGTTGGATTACTTGGTGGAAGAGTTTATGTTCAGATCTTTGATGCTGCTCATTACCTCTCTGGTCATGAATATGATTATGCTTTGTGAGTAGTTAGTTTTGTTCCTGAGGACATGGGATAAGTCATGCTATAAGTAGTCATGTGAATTTGGTATTCGTTCGATATTTTGATGTGGTGTATGTTGTTTTTCCTCTAGTGGTTTATGTGAACGTCGACTACATAATACTTCACCATTATTTGGTCCTAGATGAAGGCATTGGGAAGTGGTAAGTAGATGATGGGTTGCTAGAGTGACAGAAGCTTACACCCTAGTTTATGTGTTGCTTCGTAACGGGCTGATTTGGATCCACTAGTTTAATGCTATGGTTAGACTTTGTCTTAATTCTTCTTTCGTAGTTGCGGATGCTTGTGAGAGGGGTTAATCATAAGTGGGATGCTTGTCCAAGTAAGGGAATTACCCAAGCGCCGGTCCACCCACATATCAAACTATCAATGTAACGAACGTGAATCATATGAACATGATGAAAACTAGCATGACAGAAATTCCCGTGTGTCCTCGGGAGCGTTTTTCCTCCTATAAGACTTTGTCCAGGCTTGTCCTATGCTACAAAAGGGATTGGGACACTTTGCCGCACCATTGTTACTTTTGTTACTTGCTACTTTCTACGAAACATCTCACCACACAACTACTTGTTACCGATAATTTCAGTGCTTGTAGATATTACCTTGCTGAAAACCACTTGTCAGATCCTTCTGCTCCTTGTTGGGTTCGACACTCTTACTTATGGAAAGGACTAGTTAGATCCCCTATACTTGTGGGTCATCAAGACTCTTTTCTGGCGCCTTTGCCGGGGAGTGAAGCGCCTTTGGTAAGTGGAAATTGGTAAGGAAATATTCCTATAGTGTGCTGAAATTTATTGTCACTTGTCCCTATGGAAACTAAATCTTTGAGGGGCTTGTTCGGGGTATCTTCACCTAGAACAGAAGCACAAATAGTTTCTCCTCAACCTGCTACACCTACTGAAAATATTTTCTTTGAATTCCCTTCGGGTATGCTTGAGAAACTGCTGGCTAATACTTTTACACGAGATGGAACATCACATCCAGACTTGCATCTAATCTATGTAGATGAAGTTTGTGGTTTATTTAAGCTTGCAGGTTTTCTCGAGGATGAGGTCAATAAGAAGGTATTTCCTTTATCTTTCAAGCATAAGGCGTTGACATGATATAGGCTATGTGATGATACTGGATCATGGAACTACAATCGGTTGAAATTAGAATTTCATCAAAAGTTTTATCCTATGCATTTAGTACATCGTGATCGGAATTATATTTATAGTTTTTGGCCTCGTGATAGAGAAAGCATCTCTAAAGCTTGGGGGAGGCTTAAATCAATGTTATATTCATGCCCCAACCATGAGCTCTCGACAGAAATTATCATTAAGAACATCTATGCTCGGCTTTCTCATGATGATCGCACCATGCTTGACACTTCTTGTACTAGTTCTTTTATGAAGAGAGATATTGACTTCAGATGGAATTTATTGGAGAGAATTAAATGCAACTCTGAAGATTGGGAGCTTGAAGAAGGTAAGGAGTCAGGTATAAATTTCAAGTTTGATTGCGTTAAATCCTTTTTTGAAACATACACTTTTTCTGACTTTAGCGCTAAGTATGGATTTGACTCTGAGATAGTAGCTACTTTGTGTGAATCATTTGCTGCTCATATTGATCTCCTCAAAGAGAAGTGGTTTAAATATCATCCTCCTTTAGAATTCAATGTAGTTAAACCCAATCCAGTTGAAGAGAGAGTCATCGACTATAATGATCCTGTTGTTCCTAGTGCTTACATTGAGAAACCACCTTTCCCTATTAGGATAAAGATCATTCTAAAGCTTCAACTATGATACGTAGAGGCTACATTAGAACACCTACACCCCCTGAGCAAATTAGAGTTTAACCTAGCATTGCTATTATCAAAGATCTCCTGTCCAACGACGTTTAGGGACATAATATTCACTTCTGTGAAGATGTTGCTAGAATTGCTAAACCTCATGCTAGAGACAAACATAGGCCTGTTGTTGGCATGCCTATTGTTTCTGTTAAGATAAGAGATCATTGTTACCATGGTTTATGTGACGTGGGTGCTAGTGTTAGTGCAATCCCTCAATCCTTATATGATGAAATTAAAGACGAGATTGCACCAGCTGAGATAGAACCTATTGATGTCACTATTCAGCTTGCCAATATAGATAGTATCTGCCAAGTGGGAATTGTTAGGGATGTTGAAGTCTTGTGTGGTAAAACGAAGTATCCTGCTGATTTCCTTGTTCTTGCTACCACTCAAGATAGCTTTTTTCCCATCGTATTTGGCAGACCCTTCTTCAATACCGTCAATGCTCATATTGACTGTGAGAAGCAAACTGTCACTATTGGCTTTGAAGGTGTGTCATATGAGTTCAATTTCTCTAAGTTTGGTAGACAACCTCATGAAAATAAGTTGCCTAGTAAGGATGAAACTATTGCCTTAGCTTCTATTGCCGTGCCTCCTACTGATCCCTTAGAGGAATACTTGCTTGAGCATGAAAATGATATGCATATGGATGAAAGGGATGAAATAGATAGAGTTGTCTTAGAACAATATCATATCCGTAAGAATAATCTGCCTATTGAACTGCTTGAGGATCCACCCCCACCAAAGGGTGATCCTGTGTTCGAGCTTAAATAGTTGCCTGATAGTCTTAAGTATGCATATCTTGATGAAAAAGAGATATATCCTGTCATAATTAGTACTAGCCTCTCAGAGCATGAAGAAAAGAAATTGCTAAAAACTCTGAGGAAGCACCGTGCTTCTATTCGATATACGCTTGATGATCTTAAGGGCATTAGTCCCACTCTATGTCAGCACAAGATTAAAATTGATCCTGATTCCAAGCCAGTTGCTGATCATCAAAGGAGAGTGAATCCTAAGATGAAAGAGGTAGTAAGAAAAGAAATACTAAAGCTCTTGGAAGTGGGTATTATCTATCATGTTGCTCATAGTGATTGGGTGAGTCATGTGCATTGCGTCCCTAAGAAGGGAGGTATTACCGTTGTCCCTAATGATAATGATGACTTGATTCCACAAAGTATTATCACTGGCTATAGGATGGTGATCGATTTTAGGAAGTTGAATAAAGCCACTAGGAAAGATCATTACCTTTTCCTTTTATCGACCAAATGCTAGAAATGTTGTCTAAACACACACACTTCTGCTTTCTAGACGGTTACTCTGGTTTCTCCCAAATACCAGTTGCACAATCTGATCAGGAGAAAACCACTTTCAACTGCCCTTTCGGTACCTTTACTTATAGACGTATTCCTTTTGGCTTATGTAATGCACCTGCCACCTTTCAAAGATGTATGATGGCTATATTCTCTGACTTTTGTGAAAAGATTGTTGAGGTTTTCATGGATGACTTCTCCGTTTACGGGTCTTCTTTTGATGATTGCCTCATCAACCTTGATCGGATCTTGCAGAGATGTAAAGATACCAAGCTTGTCTTGAATTGGGAAAAGTGCCACTTTATGGTTAATGAAGGCATCGTCTTAGGACATAAAATTTCTAAAAGAGGTATTGAATTCAATAAGGCTAAGGTTGATGCAATCGAAAAAATGCCATACCCCACAGATATCAAAGGTATAAGAAGTTTCCTTGGTCATGTTGGTTTCTATAGAAGGTTCATTAAAGACTTCTCTAAGATCTCTAGGCCTCTTACCAATCTCTTGCGAAAGGATATGCCTTTTGTTTTTGATGATGATTGTGAGGAAGCCTTTGAAATACTTAAGAAGGCCTTGATAACTGCACCTATTGTTCAACCACCTGATTGGAACTTACCTTTTGAAATCATGTGTGATGCTAGTGATTATGCTGTTGGTGTTGTCCTAGGGCAAAGAGTTGATAAGAAGTTGAATGTTATTCACTATGTTAGTAAAACTCTAGACAGTGCCCAAAGAAACTATGCTACTACAGAAAAGGAATTTTTAGCAGTCGTGTTTGCATGTGAAAAGTTCAGGTCTTACATAGTTGATTCCAAAGTCACTATTCACACTGATCACGCTGCTATTAAGTACCTCATGGAGAAGAAAGACGCTAAACCTAGACTTATTAGATGGGTTCTCTTGCTACAAGAATTTGATTTGCATGTTGTCGACAGGAAAAGTGATGATAACCCCGTAGCAGATAACTTGTCTAGTTTGGAGAACGTTCTTGATGACCCACAACCTATTGATGATAGGTTTCCCGATGAGCAATTGAATGTCATCAATGCTTCACGTAGTGAACCATGGTATGCTGATTATGCAAATTATATTGTTGCCAAATATATACCACCTAGTTTCACATACCAGCAAAAGAAGAAATTCTTCTTTGACTTGAGACATTACTTCTAGGATGATCCTCACCTTTATAAGGAAGGAGTAGATGGTGTTATTAGACGTTGTGTACCTGAACATGAACAGGGATAGATCCTACAGAAGTGTCACTCCGAGGCCTACGGAGGACACCATGTGGGAGATAGAACTGCACACAAGGTATTGCAATCAGGTTTCCATTGGCCCACTCTCTTCAAGAATGCCCGTAAGTTTGTCTTGTCTTGTGACGAATGTCAGAGAATAGGTAATATCGGTAAACGTCAGGACATGCCTATGAACTATTCACTTGTCACTAAACCATTGATGTAGATGCCCTCCGTGATCAACACCCTCTCCTGCAGATTACTGGAAAAGGATCCCAGATTGGATCTCCCAGGAACACAGGCTCCCGGTGGCATAAAAGTATTTTCGATACACGAATGTTTGGGAATTTATAGGCCAAATAATAGGGTTAGGAGACCTGCACGGGGCCTACAAGCCAGGGGCCCCGCCACCCCTGGGGGGCGCCCTATAGCTTGTGGCCTCCTCACTGTTGCCCTGCCCCGTGCTCCAAGTCTGCTACGTGTCTTCTGGTCCAAGAAAAATCTTTGCGGAGATTTTGTTCCGTTTAGACTCCGTTTAATTTTCCTTATCTGCAATACTCAAAAACGTGGAAAAAAAGAAACTGACACTAGGCTCTAGATTAATAGGTTAGTCCCCAAAATAATATAAAACTACATATTAATGCATATAAAACATCAAAAACAGATAATATAATAGCATGGAACAATCAAAAATTATAGATACGTTGGATCGTATCAAGTATCCCCAAGCTTAATTCCTGCTCGTCCTCGAGTAGGTAAATGATAAAAACAGAATTTTTGACGTGGGATGCTACCTAACATATTTATCCATGCAATATTCTCAATTGTGGCATGAATATTCAAATCCATAAGACTCAAAACAAAAGTCTAATATTGACATAAAAACAATAATACTTCAAGCATACTAATAAGTTAATTGCTTCCTTTCTAAATAGCATGGTCTTAGAAAGTTATCCCTACAAAATCATATGGTCTGGCTATCCTCCATCTTCACCACACAAAATATCTAAATCATGCACAGCCCCTATGAAAATCAAGCAATTGTTTCAAACTTTTTATGTTCTCAAACCTTTTCAACTCTCGCGCAATACATGAGCGTGAGCCATAGATATAACATTATAGGGGGGAATAGAGTGTGGTGGAAGTTGCAAAAAAGAGAGGAGAAGATAGTCTCACATAAACTAGGCATATCAACGGGCTATGGAGATGCCCATCAATAGATATTAATGTGACTGAGTAGGGATTGTTGTGCAACAAATGCACTAGAGCTATAAGTGTATGAAAGCTCAAAAAGAAAACTAAGTGGTTGTCCAAAAGATGTAATTCCACTAGTTATATGGAAGTGAAAAAATATGAGACTGTCTACGAAGAACATGGTGCTACTTTGAAGCACAACTGTGGAAAAAGATAGTTGTAGTGTCCCTTCTCTATTTCTCTCATTTTTTTGGTGGGCTTATCTGGCCTATTTTTTTCTGTGGGCTTCGTTGGCCTCTTTTTTTGTAAAGTTCGGAGACTCATCCCAACTTGTGAGGGAATCATAGCTTCCATCATCCTTTTCACACACGGGACAATGCTCTAATAATGCAAATCATCACACTTTTATTTACTTACAACTAAAAGATTACAACTCGATATCTAGAACAAAGTATGACTCTATAAGAAATATGGAAGTGATGGTGATTGTCATAAAAAACGGGACGGTGGTGTTGCATGGCAATATATCTCGGAATGGCTATGAAAATGCCATCATAGGTAGGTATGGTGGTTGTTTCGAGGAAAATATGTGGTGGCTGTTTTGAGGAAGGTGGGTTTAATGTACCGGCGAAAGTTTCACGGTACTAGAGAGGCTAGAAAAGGTGGAAGTGTGAGAGTGCGTATAATCCATGAACTCAACATTAGTCATAAAGAACTCACATACTTATTGCAAAAGCCTATTAGTTATCGAAGGAAAGTATTAGACGCATGCTCCTAGGGGAAGGGTTGGTAGGAGTTAACCACCGCGCGATCCCGACCTCAACACAAAGGTTGACAATCATTAAACAAATCATGCTTCGACTTCAGCACATAACGGCTCACCATACGTGCATGCTACGGGAATCACAAGATTTAAGACAAGTATTTTTTCAAATTCACAATTACTTACTAGCATGACTCTCATATTACCATCTTCACATCTCAAAACTATGTGCAAGGAATGAAACTTCTGATCATATTCAATGCACTTAAAATGAAAGTTTTTATTATATCTCTCTTGGATACCTATTATATTAGGACTAAATTCATAACCTAAACTAATTACCATGATTTTTAAAGAACTCTAAACATAATATAAGTGAGGTATGAGAGTTTAAAAATTTCTATAAAACACAACACCGTCCTGCTCTAAAAGATATAAGTGAACTACTAGAGCAACATTGCCTAGCTCAAAAGATATAAGTGAAGCACAAAGAGTATTCTAATAAATTCAAGATTCAGTGTGTATCTCTCTCAAAAGATGTGTGAATCTAGGATGATTGTGGAAAACTAAAAAGTAAAGAATCATGTCATACAAGATGCTCCAAGCAAAACACATATCGTGTGGTGAATAAAAATATAGCCTCAAGTAAATTTACCAATGGATTGAAGACGAAAGACGGGATGCCTTCCGGGGCATCCCCAAGCTTAGGCTCTTTGATATCCTTGAATATGACTTGGGGTGCCTTGGGCATCCCCAAGCTTAGGCTCTTGCAACTTCTTATTCCATAGTCCATCAAGTCTTTAACCAAAACTTGAAAACTTCACAACACAAAACTCAACAGAAAACTCATGAGATCCGTTAGTATAAGAAAAATAAATCACCACTTTAGGTACTGTTGTGAAGTCATTATTTATTTATATTGATGGGAAATAAGTAAACAACACAAAGAAAACAAAATCTGTTAAAAACAGAACAGTCTGTAGAAATCTCTTTACTTCGAATACTCGTGTAACTAAAAAAAATCTGAACAATTAGGAAAATCTGGGAAATTTGTAAACCAATCTTTTGTAAAAGAATTCAGATCAAAAGCACATTCTAGTGAATTAATCAAATTCCTGGACTAAGAGCGAAAGTTTCTGTTTTTCAGCAAAATGAACTTGCAAACAACGTAGACTATCCCAAAGGTCTTACTTGGCTCAAACACTAATTAAAACAAGAAAACACAATTATTACAGATGTAATAATGTGTGCAGCACTCAAAAATAGAAGCAAAAACAAAATCATAAAAATAAAATTGGGTTGCTTCCCAACAAGCGCTATTGTTTAACGCCCCTAGCTAGGCATGATGATTTCAATGATGCTCGCATAAAAAGTAGTAACTGAGATATGAAAAAGAGCATCATGAATAGCATGAAAAATACATTTAAGTCTAACCCACTTCCTATGCATAGGGATTTTGTGAGCAAACAATTTATGCGAACAAGAATCAACTAGCATAGGAAGGCAAAACAAGCGTAACATCAAAATTTTAAACACATAGAGAGGAAAGTTGATATTATTGCAATCCCTACAAGCATATGTTCCTCCCCCATAATAAATTTCAATAGCATCATGAAGGAATTCAACAATATAACTATCATATAAAATTTTCTCTTAATGGCCCACATGTATGCAAAGTTTACACTCTTCCAAAATACTGGGATTATCATTAACTAAAGTAATGACCTCTCCAAACCCACTTCTATCAACAATTTCATCAGATTGAACACTCTCCAAAATAGTGGGATCAATAATGCCTAAAGTTGACACTCTTCCAAACCCACTTTCAATATCATAATTATAAAGAGTATTAAATAAATTATCAAGATCATAAGAAGCATTATCACCCCAATCATGATCATTGCAATAAGTAGTGGTCATGGCAAACTCATGAAATATAGCATCCCCATGCTTTTGGGTTTGCATATCATTAGAAAAATTGATATCATTGCAATCATGCTTTGCATTCAATGAAACATCATGAATCACTTCATCACAATTTTCAAATTCACAAATCTCAAGCAAAACTTCATGGAGATAATGAAGTAGATTCAACTCACTACCAATTGGTTCATCATAATTGGATCACTTGAAAATATTAGCAAGTGGATGAGGATCCATATCAATACATTCTTAGCAAGCAAAGATGCAAGCAAGTAGAAGGCACATGGTAACACAAGTAGACAAAAAGAGATTCGGCGAGAAAAAGGCAAATAAAACGGCAAATTGATGAAGTGGGGGGGGGAGGAAAACGAGAGGCAAATAATGTAAATGCAAGAGATGATTTTGTGATGGGTACTTGGAATGGGGACCCTTACTTACGAGTCGAGATCGCCGAATGAACATGATCAGCGATCCCAGAGATCAATGCTCACCTAACACACAAATACTGAATATTAAGAGTCTTGCATCCATACATATCGTTTGATACAACAAATGACCAGTGTGGTAAAGTCTTACATATATAGGCCTTGAGGGCCAACAGACCAAACTGGACCAATAGCGGAAATATTGGTTGAAAGAGTGAACCCATGCCATCAACCTTAACCTACAGGCATTCTAATTGGGAAGCGTCCTAGCTCGCGAGAGCGTCACCAAGTTACTCTTCACCAAATCTTGTTCTCTCATACCTGGTCAATGAAATTACCAGTGGCAAGCCAATGAGTACTTTTGAATGTACTCGCAAACAGCCCATGAAATTAACAATGCAAGTGAAGGATAACAATAATATGCATCTTTGGTGGACAACAACTTGGTTATAATAATCATGATCATGGGTATGCAACATAAGTTAAATGTTACTTGAAGAACAGGTTACATATACCAATATATCTGTCGAGGGCTGAACACTCTAGGTTCACCGTATATGCCAAGACACCAAACTTGGTCGTATCAACTCTTTCATGTTAACCTCATATACCACACACTCACACACACTTGGTTTATGCGGAAACGACCGGACGTAGTTTAAGCAGCACCACCCAACTGTCCTTGACCGTGGACACGGCTATTCGAATAGTTTTACACTCTGCAGAGGTAGTACGCTGGACCCATGAGATCCGGGAAACTTTCGTGTCATCCAGAACTCGCGGTATATAACATACCCGAGGTAAGTACCCGATCAATGCCTTTCCCCTGACGATACTAGACAAAGAGGTCCACTCGATTGGTACCCAGCCCACATGTTGTAAGTCTTACGAGCACCGAGTCTGGACAGTAACAACCATGCGGGAACCAACTTTGTGCCTAGAACACGTCAAAACAACATAGTCGCCCTAAAGGGGTAACGTGGTCGTACATGTAAGGTTGGGACGGTCGACACATCATAAATCTAATCCCATTTCCTAAACCATACTCACTCAAAATACCCAGTGCACACTTCTCTGAAAGTGGCCACCTAACTCATCACAACCCTCGGGCATTAGTGGCACCCGACGGGGTTTTCATAAACCTTTGATTTATACCAACAAAACAAAAAATTTCCTACGCACACGAAGACCTATCACGGTGATGTCCATCTATGAGAGGAGATTTGGATCTACGTACCCTTGTAGATCGCACAGCAGGAAGCGTTAAGAAACACAGTTGATGTAGTGGAACGTCTTCACATCCCTCGAACCGCCCCATGAACCGTCCCGCGATCCGTCCCACGATCCATTCCGATCTAGTGTCGAACAGACGACACCTCTGCATTCAGCACACGTACAGCTCGACGATGATCTCGACCTTCTTGATCCAGCAAACAAGACGGAGAAGTAGATGAGTTCTCCAGCAACATGATGGCACTCCGGTGGTGGTGACGATCTACTCCTGCAGGGCTCCGGCCGAGCTCCGCAGAAACACGATCTAGAGGAAGAACTATGGTGTCTAGATCTGAGTTGCATGTGGAAAAAGTTGTCTCAAATCAGCCCTAAATCACCACTATATATAGGAGGGAGGGGGAGGAGGCTTGCCTTGAGGGCCAAGGCCTCAAGGGTGTGCCGGCCAAGGGAGAGGAGGAGTCCTACTCCAATCCGACTCTAACTAGGATTGGAAAGTGGAGTCCTTCTCTTCCTTCCCACCCCTTTTTCTTTTCTTTTTCTTTGGTTTTTCTTTCTAGGCGCCAAGGCCCTCTTGGGCTGTCCCACCAGCCCACTAAGGGCTGGTGCACCACTCAAAGGTCCATTGGGCTTCCCCCGGGTGGGTTGCCCCCCTCCCGGTGAACTTCCGGAACCCATTCGTCACCCCGGTACATTCCCGGTAATGCCCGAAAACCTTCCGGTAACCAAATGAAGCCATTCTATATATCCATCTTCGTTTCCAGACCATTCCGGAAACCCTCTTGACGTGTGTGATCTCACTCGGGACTCCGAACAACATTCGGTAACCACACATATAACTCAATTATACTAAAACATCATCGAACCTTAAGTGGGCAGACCCTGCGGGTTCGAGAACTACGTAGACATTTCCCGAGACAATCCTCGGTCAATATCCAATAGCGGGACCTAGTTGCCCATATTTGATCCTACATATTCTCCGAAGATCTTATCGGTTGAAACTCAGTGTCAAGGATTCATATAACTCCGTATGTCATTCCCTTTGTCCTTCAGTATGTTACTTGCCCAAGATTCGATCGTCGGTATCCGCATACCTATTTCAATCTCGTTATCGGCAAGTCTCTTTACTCATTCCGTAATACAAGATCCCATGACTTACACTTAGTCACATTGCTTGCAAGGCTTGTGTGTGATGTTGTATTACCGAGTGGGCCCCGAGATACCTCTCCGTCACACGGAGTGACAAATCCCAGTCTTGATCCATACTATTCCAACGGACACCTTCGGACATACCTGTAGAGTACCTTTATAGTCACCCAGTTACGTTGTGACGTTTGATACACACAAGGTATTCCTCCGGTGCCAGTGAGTTATATGATCTCATGGTCATGGAATAAATAATTGACACGCAGAAAACAATAGCAATAAAATGACACGATCAATATGCTACATATATAACCTGGGTCTTGTCCATCACATGATTCTCCTAATGATGTGATCCCGTTATCAAGTGCCAACACTTGCCTATGGCCAGGAAACCTTGACCATCTTTGATCAACGAACTAGTTAACTAGAGGCTCACTAGGGACACCGTGTTGTCTATGTATCCACACATGTATTTGAGTTTCCAATCAATACAATTCTAGCATGGAATATAAACGATTATTATGAACAAGGAAATATAATAATAACTAATTTATTATTGCCTCTAGGGCATATTTCCAACAGTCTCCCACTTGCACTAGAGTCAATAATCTAGTTCACGTCACCATGTGATTTTAACGAATTCAACCCCCATATTGTTCTGGGGTCTGATCACGTCTTGCTCGTGGGAGAGGTTTTAGTCAACGGTTCTGAATCTTTCAGATCCGTGTGTGCTTCACAAATCTTTATGTCATCTTATAGATGCTGCTACTACGTACTATTCGGAAATACTCCAAATATCTACTCTACTATACAAATCGGTTTTACTACTCATAGTTATTCTGATTAGTGTCAAAGCTTGCATCGACGTAACCCTTTACGACGAACTCTTCAACCACCTCCATAATCGAGAAAAATTCCTTAGTCCATTAGTTACTAAGTATAACTTTGACTGTTGTTCAGTGATTCAATCCTGGATCACTCTGTGTACCTCTTAATAGACTTGTGGCAAGGCAGACATCAGGTGCGGTACACAACATGGCATACTGTAGAGTCTATGGCTAAGGCATAGGGGACGACCTTCATCCTTTCTCTTTCTTCTGCCGTGGTCGGGATTTTGAGTCTTACTCAAATTCACACCTTACAACACAGCGAAGAACTCCTTCTTTGCTGATCTATTTTGAATTCCTTCAAAAACTTGTCAAGGCATGCATTTCATTTGAAAGTTCTGTTTAGCATTTTGATCTATCTCCATAGATCTTGATGCTCAATGTTCAAGTAGCTCTATCTAGGTCTTCCTTTGAAAAACCCTTTTCCAACAACCATTATGCTTTACAAAAATTAAACATTACTTCTGATCAATAATATGTCAACCACATATACTTATCAGAATTTCTATAGTGCTCCACTCACTTCTTTGGAAATAGAAGTTTCTCATAAACCATGTACAAACCCAAAAGCTTTGATCATCACATCAAAGTGTATATTCCAACTCCGAGATGGTTGCACCAGTCCATAAAAGGATCGCTGGAGCTTGCATACTTCTTAGTATCGTTAGGATCGACAAAACCTTCTGGTTGTATCACATACAACTTTTCCTCAAGTAAACCGTCGAGGAAACAATGTTTTGACATCCTATGTGCAATATTTCATAAATAAAGAAGCAACTACTAACATAATTCCAACAGAATTTCAGCATCGCTACGAGTGAGAAAGTCTCATTATAGTAAACTCTTTGATCTTGTCGGAAACATCTTTGCGACAAGTCGAGCTTTTCTTAATAGTGACTTATCACCATCATCGTTTGTCTTCCTTTTAAAGATCCATCTTTACTTAATAGTCCTACGACCATCAAGCAGTTCTCCCAAAGTCTACAATTTGTTTTCATACATGGATCCTCTCTCGGATTTCATGGCCTCCAGCCATTTGTCGGAATCCGAACCCACCATCGCTTCTCCATAGCTCGTAGGTACATTGTTGTTCAACAACATGACCTCCAAGACATGGTTACTGTACCACTTTGTAGTAGTACGTGACCTTGTCGACCTAAGAGTTTTGTAGTAACTTGATCCGAAGCTCTAATTATCACCATCATCATCTTCCACTTCAATTGGTGTAGTCGCCACAGGAATATCTTCATGCGCCCTGCTACACACTGGTTGAAGTGACGGTTCACTAACCTCATCAAGTTCCACCACCCTGCCACTCAATTCTTTTGAGAGAAACCTTTCCTCGAGAAAAGACCCGTTTCTAGAAACAAACACTTTGCTTCCGGATCTGAGATATGAGATGTATCCAACTGTTTTGGATATCCTATGAAGATGCATTTATCCTCTTTGGGTTCGAGCTTATGACACTGAAACTTTTTCATATAAGCATCGCAGCCCCAAACTTTCAAGAAAGGACAACTTAGGTTTCTCCAAACCATAGTCTATACCATGTCATCTCAACGAAAATATGCGGTGCCCTTATTTAAAGTGAATGCGGTTGTCTCTAATGCATAACCCATAAATGATAGTGGCAATTCGATAAGAGACATCATAGTATGCACCATATCAAATAGGGTGAGGCTATGACGTTTAGACACATTATCACACTATGGTGTTCTAGGTGACGTGAATTGTGAAATAATTTCCACGTCATTTTAATTGTGTACCAAAAACTCGCAACTCAGATATTCATCGCTATGATCATATCGTAGACAGTTTATCCTCTTGTCACGACGATCTTCACTCTGAAATAGCTTTGAAATTTTTCAATATTTCAGACTTGTGATTCATCAAGTAAATACTCCAGTATCTACTCAAATCATCAGTGAAGTAAGAACATAATGATATCCACTGCGTGCCTCAACACTTATTGGACTGCACACATCAAAAATGTATTACTCCCAACAAGTTACGCTCTTGTTTCATGTGGCATGATTTGCACGTCTCAAGTGATTCAAAATCAAGTGAGTCCAAACGATCCATCTCTATGGAGCTTCTTCATGCACTTATACCAACAGGTAAGGTTTGCATGTCTCAAACGTTTCTAAAATGAGTGAGTACAAAGATCCATCAGCATGGAGCTTCTTCATGTATTTTATACCAACATGACTCAAGTGGCAGTGCCATAACGAAGTGGTACTATCATTATTACTTTGTATCTTTTGGCACCAATATAATGAACATGTGTAACACTACGATCGAGATTCAATAAACCATTGAGGGTAATTATGCAAGCAAATAGAATAACTTTTATTCTCTTTAATTGAATAATCGTATTGCAATAAACACGACCGAATCATGTTCATGCTCAACGCAAACACCAAATAACAATTATTTAGGATTACCACCAATCCCGATGATAGAGGGAGCGTGCGATGTTTGATCACATCAACCTTGGAAACACTTCCAACACGTATCGTCACCTTGCCTTTAGCTAGTCTCCGTTTATACCGTAGCTTTCATTTTGAGTTACTAATCACTTAGGAACCGAACCGGTATCCAATACTCTCATGCTACTAGGAGTATTAGTAAAGTACACATCAAAATCATGTATATCAAATATATTTCTGTCGACTTTGCCAGCCTTATTATGTACCAAGTATCCAGGGTAGCTCCGCCTCAGTGACCGTTCCCCTCATAACAGAAGCACTTAGTCTCGAGTTTGGGTTCAATCTTGGGTTTCTTCATTAGAGCAGCTACTGGTTTGCCGTTTCATGAAGTATCCCTTCCAGCCCTTGCCTTCTTGAAACTAGTGGTTTTACTAAACATCAACAATTTATGCTCCTTCTTGATTTCTACTTTCGCAGTGTCAAACATTGTGAACCGCTAAAAGATCATCATATCTATCCTTGATATGTTATAGTTCATCACGAAGCTCTAGCAGTTTAGTGGCAGTGACTTTGAAGAACCATCACTATCTCAACTGGAAGATTAACTCCCACTTGATTCAAGCGTTTGTTGTACTCAGGCAATCTAAGAACATGCTCAACGATTGAGCTTTTCTCCTTTACTTTGTAGACAAAGAATCTTGTCGGAGGTCTCATACCTCTCAACAAGGGCACGAGCATGACATCTCAATTTTATCTCTTAGAACATCTCGTATGTTCCGCGACGTTTTCAAAACGTCTTCGGCGCCTTGCTTCTAAGCCATTAAGTATTACACACTGAACTATCATGTATTCATCAAAAACGTGTATGTCAGATGTTTGCAACATCCATAGATGACTCTCGAGGTGTAGCACACCGAGTGGTGCATTAAGGACATAAGCCTTCTGCGCAGCCATGAGGACAATCCTCAGTTTTACGGACTCAGTCCCAAAGTTGCTACTATCAACTTTCAACTAAATTTTCTCTAGGAACATATAAAAATAGTAGAGCTATAGCGCAAGCTACATCATAATTCGCAAAGACCATCAGACTATGTTCATGATAATTAGTTCAATTAATCATATTAATTAAGAACTCCCACTCAAAAAGTACATCTCTCTAGTCATTTGAGTGGTACATGATCCAAATTCACTAACTCAAGTCCGATCATCATGTGAGTTGATAATAGTTTCAGTGGTAAGCATCCCTATGCTAATCATATCAACTATACGATTCATGCTCGACCTTTAGGTCTCATGTGTTCCGAGGCCATGTCTGCACATGCTAGGCTCGTCAAGCTTAACCCGAGTGTTCCGCGTGTGCAGATGTTTTGCACCCGTTGTATGTGAACGTTGAGTCTATCAAACCCGATCATCACGTGGTGTCTCGAAACGACAAAATGTAGCAATGGTGCACAGCCGGGGAGAACAAATTTCGTCTTGAAATCTTAGTGAGAGATCACCTCATAATGCTACCGTCGTTCTAAGAAAAATAAGGTGCATAAAAGGATTAACATCACATGCAATTCATAAGTGACAAGATATGGGCATCATCATGTGCTTCTAGATCTCCATCACCAAAGCACCGGCACGATCTTGTCACCGGCGCCACACCATGATCTCCATCAACGTGTCACCATCGAGGTTGTCATGCTACTTATGCTATTAATACTAAAGCTACGTCCTAGCAATATAGTAAACGCATCTCCAAACACAAACGGTAGTTTAAAGACAACCCTATGGCTCCTGCCGGTTGCCGTACCATCGACGTGCAAGTCGATATTAACTATTACAACATGATCATCTCATACATCCAACATATACATCACGTCATTGGCCATATCATATCACAAGAATACCCTGCAAAAACAAGTAAGACGTCCTCTAATTTGTTGTTGCATGTTTTACGTGGCTACTATGGGTATCTAGTATGATTGCTATTTAACCTCTCCGAGGACCGCCTCGGTCAAAACCAATTCAACTAAAGTTGAAGAAACCGACACCCGCCAGTCATCTTTATGCAATGAGGTTGCATGTCAATCGATGAAACCAGTCTTCCGTAAGCGTACAAATAATGTCGGTTCACAGCCGCTTCAATCCAGCAATACCGCCGAATCAAGAAAAGACTAAGGGGGGTAGCAAATCGAACATCACCGTCCACAAAACCCTTTGTGTTCTACTCGCGATAACATCGACCATGAACCTAGCTCATGATGCCAATGTTGGAGAACGTTGCATGGGAAACACAAATATTCCTACGCACACGAAGACTTATCACGGTGATGTCCATCTACGAGAGGAGATCTTGTAGCGACCCGACTCAAAACGAGTCAAGCCTCTGTGTTTCTGTGCCATCCCTGGATCAGTATGCTGGCACACACAATACATCAATGTATATATCAAAGTGCAATCACATGTAAATAGCGTAATACTGATATATACCTTAAATATCTCAGCGGAACCAGTCAAGGGAGTGGAGTCCCAATAAACACCAACGACAAGTTGAATGTAGACCGTAACCCTGAATCGTACTCTTACTCGTCGAAGAAAATATCTGCAACATGACGTTGCAGCCGTGTAGGTCAGCATATTGAATATGCCGGCAAGTCACATAAGAGAGGGGGAAAAATAAAATCATCTATCTCTACATGCATATATGGCAGGTGGTGTTGTAAGTTTTTGCGTAAAGCAAATTTTCTCCTACAACAAGAGGGGGCTAAACGCAAAATATTACTACGCTGTTGGTTGTTAACGAGATGGTTCCGCCAACCAGTTCTCATACCCAGGTTATCAATAATTACCCTCATCAAATATATTTAATGGTGTTGAGAAATCCAGATAACTTCACTTCCTTTGGCTCAAGTTGTCCATGACCATGGACACGGCTAATCGATTAGGTTTGAGTACTCTGCAGAGTTTTGCACATGTTCCCACAAGATTTGATCGCCTCCATGTATGTCCTCTCACTTCAGGGTGTTTGAAGACCGGATGATCAAAACATGGTCTTTCAACGGGTCCCTCTGAATCCCTGTCGGTGCCCATCTAATCCTACCGTTCTTCTACATCTGCTAGCACCGCCTGTCCAGAGTCCCCGCGTTGTCCAACCAAGCCAGAGCCCATAATGACTTGTGGCTATGCAGGTAAGCCTTGGGTCTTGAAAATATCCGTCCGTCTCTTTGAGCCTGGGTGAAGCTTTCCGCAAGATGTCATGGCCGTCTCCAGCATCCCGGGTCATCCACTGGTCTCTCCAGGGAGCCGATCAACCGTCCTTCACCCAGAGTTGCATTGCATCACGAGGTCTTGAAAAGTCTTGACTTAACCGGTCTTGGTTATTAAAGTATCCTCGCATCACTCGTGATAAACTCTCAACCAGAATCCCGTCTACTCAAGCATAGCAATATGAAATTTGTCGTCCCGGGCCTAGTAACGGGGTTGTTGGGTGCCTACCACATGATACTACAATATGTAACCATAATTTCCAAGTACCTAGTGAGCATGCAATTGGGCATAGGATGGTAGAACTACGATGCATAAAACATAGGTGATACATGATCAAATGACTTGCCTGGTATGTTGCCGAAGAAGAATTTTCGTTCTCGGGAAATACGTGATAGAACTATTCGTCACTCTCCGATGAAATCTATATAATAAAACATAATATTCACATAAGCACTCACACTAGCAATCATTCTAGCAATCAATTAACAAACAGCAATAAAAGTTGATTCAATCAAAAATCAATAAGAGAGAGCGTATAAAAATCCAAAGGAAACTTCAAAGAAGCTAGGAAGCCTTCTACTACATCAAACACTATATAGTTTTTGTTCTAACTAAAAATAAAACACTAAAATAGAAAAAATAACAGAAAAAAATGTATAAAATAACTAAGATAACAGAAGTAAAATTTACAAAAATATATTATTTTATAAGTATTTTCAAAATAGGAAATCAAACTAGCAATGCTATCAATTCGCAAGTTAGTATAGAACTAGAATTGATTCCATTCAAACAAATAAGAATAAATAAAATAAAATTTTGTTGTTGTTGAAAAGTTACTGGTAAATATCAAAAACAAAATATAACTTGTCGCAATTACAAAAAAACAAATTAAGAACAATTAATACAAAAGAAATAGCAAGAAAACAGAAAAGGCTAAAACAGAATCTGTTTTGCTTAAAACCCTAAGTAAAATATTTAAAAAAACTGAAACTTAAACTACTGAATGATATGATCAATAGGAAGCAGCAGCAAAAAGAATCAAATTAAAAGCTATTTTTAAACTCCCGGAATAAGCAAAACAAGCTTTAATTCAAATCTGATCTAAATCAATTTTTATAAATCCAAACATAGACAAATTATACATCTACAGAAACTGCATAAAATTTGTGATCCAACGCAAAAAGAATCACCTAATTCGGAGTTACACACTAATAGATATGATTTTTCTAAGATTGCAATTTTCTGAAAAAACTGCAATACGGGATTTCGTGAATCTCACCATGGGTGAGAGAGAGGAAGAACTCCGGCGAGGTAGCTGCTCCGGTGAGGTGGGGAGGTCGCTGGCGGGGAGGGGGAACGGCGGAGGGGGTCCTGGAGGCAAGGAAGGGGGCGTCAGGGGCTCCTGGGCGTTGTTCTGTTCGGCTCCTTGCAGGAACAACAATGGTGGGGGCGTCGTGGCTACGGGCAGGGAGAGGGCGAGCTGATGGGGAAAATGGAACGAGGAGAGGAGGGGCGTTCTTATAGGCGTGGTGGGAGGCTCGGGAAGGAAGTGTAGCCCGCGAATCGAGGGAGGGAAGCTTCCTGAGAAGCTTAAGGCATGGCCACACAAGGAAGCTCGTGAGGAGGAAGAAGAAGGTGGGATTGGGCCAGATTGGTTTCCTAACGTGGCCCAAGTACATTCCTAAAATAAGAGATCTCTTTCCCTTTTTATTAAAACAGGAATTAATACGATTAAAAGGAAATAGAATATCCTTGGAATATAGGGGTATAATATATTAAAATTTTCAAAAAAATAAATCCAAAAAGATGGGCATTTTTCCACTACCAAAATAAATACTTCAAAAAAAATGTTTTTTAGAAAATCCCTAAATGCTTTATTTCATTTTGCAAATATGTTGTCAAATAAATCTTGGGTTTCATAGCTCAAATATTTCAAAGAATATCCCCGGGTTTTGGAGGGTCATGTTTCTCCTCTCTTTTTCTTGCTTGACAAGGTACGGTTCCGGCATTCCGTGAGTATGGAAGAAACAAAATGCAAAGCAAAATCGAAAGGAATTCCAATGCCACCATGATTCAAATTCTTTATAGTTGAAGAAGTCATGCTATCTCCTCTCGCTGATTTTTAAAAAAAGATGAATTTGAATTCACAGGAAAAAGGGGAAAGTCATTTTATTCCCTCTCATTCAAAAGTTTTGAAAAGTTTTCAAATTTCACTCAAGCTTTCAATCACTCAAGCGAACAAACAATCAATCTAATAATTTTATTAACATTCCAAAATTTGGGATGTTACAAACCTACCACACTTAAAATGAATATCGTCCTCGAGATTCGAAGAGGCTAGAAAGAAAGGTTAGGGTTTGGGGTCTTCGAACAAAACCAATCTCCTGTAAAGTGGGATGCTACCACACTCAAAATGAGAGCTACTGGTCCCTCGGAATTTTAGAAATCCTCTCGGGTTTTGGCATCTGTCTCCTCACGGTCTTCATACTAACTCCTCTGGTGATGCTCTTCCATTATACTCATAACGTTCTCATAAAAATCGAGGGTTCTTCTGTTGATACAAGCTTCTTCCGTTACTGGGTCTTCTTAACTAATAGACTCGTGATTAATACTAAATAACCTATCAATGATTCTCATGGTGGTCTACCATTTGTGGTTATTCTGCAGAGAGAGGGGTATTGTCTTCATCCTCTCCGTAAAATTCCCTACGCGTGACAACAAATGCCATGTACATGGGGCTTTCATCATACCATTCTAAGGCTTAAACAAAAGCTTCAAAGAACGTCGTCTCTCACTATGGGTAAGTCTCTCAGATTTACCATTCCAAATAGCAAGAGAATGATAATAGTAAGTCTTCATGGTGGCCAAGCCATGTCGCACTGAAATCATTACCTTGTATAAGGCTTAGTGAATCTCGTATTCTAACACTTGGGCATCCTCACAAGCGTTGCAGAATTTCTCTTGTCCACGAACGGAGTTCGGATAATCCATTGGTTCTGCAAGCCGAACAAAACATATATCGTATCTTCACAACTCTCTGGCTTTCGTATGTTCCTAAGAAAACGTTTGCTGATCCATCATAGCTTCTTCCATAAATCATATTCATTTCATAATCAATCCTTTATTACATCCTTGCTTTCTTCAAAATTCCAACTCAAAAGTAATTTATTACAAATGCTGCCATCCACATTGTTCGGTATGGTCGAGCATTTCTGCCAACATTATTCATTCATCTCTCTTGGAGGTACTTTAGTTCCACTCGAACTTTCCGAGGTGCTCCTTGAAATCATCCATCTTTCGCTTCATCATGGTGGTCATGAGCTTCATCTCCATCATCTCCGCATGCACTTCACTCATGTATTCCTGGGTATGACAGAGTCTTGCTTCAAGTATCTCTCCAATCTGACGTATGACTTCCATGGCAGCTTCACGAACAGCATCAAAGAAGGTTGGTCGTGGTACATGTGAAATGAAAAAGTATTGCCCCATAGACTTTGGACAAACTCCTTTCACATGGTGGAGGTGTACTTCCACTTACCAAAGTTCTACTCCACTTTCCATGAATGGGTAGCCTTTGTAGACTGCATCTCCTTCAAGACGAGTGTGCTTCATCATGTCCTTCAGGATTTTCGGGTAATCATGCTCACTCGTCAGGGTCATGATCGTTTCGGGGCCCTTGAGGAATGACTCGGAGAGAGTTGTCATCTATAGGTGTCAGTAAATAGGTACTCAGAGGAATGTATGTGTCTCCTTGGTAATCATGGTACACTCCTACTCAATGGATCCTGTGGGGTTGCCGATTACTACCACACTTAAAATGTATTATACTCATGCCTGCATTGACCATTTTTCTCATATCCTCATAAATGTTCAGAGATCTTTGTTCGTAGAGACACAACGCATACATTTTCAACGTAAGCAATCATGAGACAATAAATTCCATTTATTCATGATGTTATTACAATCTCAGGGACTTCTGTTACAAAAAATTTGACTCCATGATCTCATGAAAAACAAGAGTTCTTCATATTACACTAATTGTCGCGGTCAAAACTTAACTACTGCTTCTTAGCTTTCTTCCTTTGTGGACAATCGCTAGCAAAATGTCCTGCTTCCTTGCAACGAAAGCAAATGAGTTCTGACAAGTCTCGAGGCGTCTTAGTGTTTGCTTTTGCTCCTTGGGTTTCCGGCTTCCTTCCTGAGCACATGTATTTGTGGTGGCCAAATTCCATACACTTGTAACATCTGACATGACTCGGGTCTATGTCTGCAGAGATTTGGCTCTTCCGAGGGTACTTTTTCTTCTTTCGGGACTCCTTTATTTTGGCCAGTTCTTCTATTTCAAGTGGATCAAACTCCACTTCTTCCGTCGGGAAGTTTCCCAGATACTCTTGGCTTCCCTTCGTGCAATCTTGTGAATAATGTCCTTCTCCACATGAGTAGCATGCATTGGAGAAAAATCTGGTCAGACCTTGTCCATGAGGGTCTTCAATATTTTCGTTCATCATAGGTCCTTCTAGAATCTTCTTCTTGAGGGTTTCCTTCATTGCATCTTTCTGCTTCTTGATAACTTGTTGCACCTTGGGGTAAATGTGACACTGAGCTGGGTAGTGGGTGGTACCTTCACAAAGGAAACAATTCACCTGACTACTTGGGCACTCGTCAGCTGGGTGATTTTCTTCACAATGAGTGCATCCATCCTTGTGTTCTTCCTGGGTGTGTCCTATTTCTCCATAGATCTTTCATGCACAAGTCTTCTCCTTCGGATTTTCATAGCACTTCTGAATAAGTCAGGATCTTAACAAAGTCTTCTTGAATTCGTCCTAGGTTTCTGCTCCACTAAATCCTTGTATGGCATGGTGCATTTTCCACTAGATTGCAGCACTTTGTGGAAAGGACTGAAGAGTGTGTTCCACTTCATACTTCCTTGAGATCAAGTTACTCCCGAAGTGGTTCTCCATGTTCTGAATCCATATATCAGCCTCGAGCTGGGTCATTGGTCCAGAGACTACAAGTCCAGCTTCATACTCCATGTGGTAGGGTTGAGGTTTTGGGGAAGAGACGGGTAAGAGAGGGAGATACACACAATACAAACAATACTTTTGAGAATAGGTTTTAATTGTGGCTGTCGAAAAACACACACCAATGACGGCTCACAAATCATCGTAACTAACGTGGGTATATAATTGGGGTTTGGACTTCTAATGGTCATATAAATATTCGAACGATTCAGGGTCTTCGAGTTCTTCGGGTCTTGAGAGTCTTCAATTTGTGTAGCTTCAATTGCATGATGAAATCCTCTTTACTTTGAAGTAGAACTCCGTTGATTTTTCATGAGGTCAAAGGGGTAAGGGGATTGTATAACTATTTGTGGTGAGGGAGAACATTTGATGAAATCAGAAGAGATGAGAAGTGAAAGGTGTTCTCGAAAATAAGATTTTTGAGAGATCCTATCCTAGGAAGTTTCCAGTTTCTAGGGTCACGTCCTACAGTCAACATGTGCTCTGATACCATTTCTGTAGCGATCCAACTCAAAACGAGTCAAGCCTCTGTGTTTCTGTGCCATCCCTGGATCAGTATGCTGGCACACATAGTACATCAATGTATATATCAAAGTGCAATCACATGTAAATAGCGTAAAACTGATATATACCTTAAATATCTCAGCGGAAGCAGTCAAGGGAGTGGAGTCCCAATAAACACCAACGGCAAGTTGAGTGTAGACCGTAACCCTGAATCATACTCTTACTCATCGAAGAAAATATCTGCAACTTGACGTTGCAGCCGTGTAGGTCAGCATATTGAATATGCCGGCAAATCACATAAGAGAGGGGGAAAAATAAAATCATCTATCTCTACATGCATATATGGCAGGTGGTGTTGTAAGTTTTTGCGTAAAGAAAATTTTCTCCTACAACAAGAGGGGGCTAAAATCAAAATATTACTACACTGTTGGTTGTTAACGAGATGGTTCCGCCAACCAGTTCTCATACCCAGGTTATCAATAATTACCCTCATCAAATATATTCAATGGTGTTGAGAAATCCAGATAACTTCAGTTCCTTTGGCTCCAGTTGTCCATGACCGTGGACACGGCTAATCGATTAGGTTTGAGTACTCTGCAGAGTTTTGCACACGTTCCCCACAAGATTTGATCGCCTCCGTGTATGTCCTCTCACTTCAGGGTGTTTGAAGACCGGATGCTCAAAACATGGTCTTTCAACGGGTCCCTCTGAATCCCTCTCGGTGCCCATCCAATCCTACCATTCTTCTGCATCTGCTAGCACCGCCTGTCCAGAGTCGCCGCGTTGTCCAACCAAGCCAGAGCCCATAATGACTTGTGGCTGTGTAGGTAAGCCTTGGGTCTTGAAAATATCCGTCCGTCTCTTTGAGCCTGGGTGAAGCTTTCCGCAAGATGTCATGGCCGTCTCCAGCATCCCGGGTCATCCACTGGTTTCTCCAGGGAGCCGATCAACCGTCCTTCACCCAGAGTTGCATTGCATCATGAGGTCTTGAAAAGTCTTGACTTAACCGGTCTTGGTTATTAAAGTATCTTCGCATCACTCGTGATAAACTCTCAACCAGAATCCCGTCTACTCAAGGATAGCAATATGAAATTTGTTGTCCCGGGCCTAGTAACGGGGTTGTTGGGTGCCTACCACATGATACTACAATATGTAACCATAATTTCCAAGTACCTAGTGAGCATGCAATTGGCCATAGGATGGTAGAACTACGATGCATAAAACATAGGTGATACATGATCAAATGACTTGCCTAGTATGTTGTCGAAGAAGAATTTTCGTTCTCGGGAAATACGTGATAGAACTATTCGTCACTCTCCAATGAAATCTATATAATCAAACATAATATTCACATAAGCACTCACACTAGCAATCATTCTAGCAATCAATTAACAAACAGCAATAAAAGTTGATGCAATCAAAAATCAATAAGAGAGAGCGGATAAAAATCCAAAGGAAACTTCGAAGAAGCTAGGAAGCCTTCTACTACATCAAACACTATATAGTTTTTGTTCTAACTAAAAATAAAACACTAAAATATAAAAATAACAGAAAACAAAATATAATATAACTAAGATAACGGAAGTAAAATTTACAAAACAATATTATTTTATAAGTATTTTCAAAATAGGAAATCAAACTAGCAATGCAATCAATTCGCAAGTTAGTATAGAACTAGAATTGATTCCATGCAAACAAATAAGAATAAATAAATAAAATTTTGTTGTTGTTGAAAAGTTACTGGTAAATATCAAAAACAAAATATAACTTGTCACAATTACAAAAAAAACAAATTAAGAACAACTAATACAAAAGAAATAGCAAGAAAACAGAAAAGGCTAAAACAGAATCTGTTTTGCTTAAAACCCTAAGTAAAAATATTTAAAAAAACTGAACTTAAACTACTGAAAGATATGATCAATAGGAAGCAACAACAAAAAGAATCAAATTAAAAGCTATTTTTAAACTCCCGAAATAAGCAAAACAAGCTTTAATTCAAATCTGATCTAACTCAATTTTTATAAATCCAAACATAGACAAATTATACATCTACAGAAACTGCATAAAATTTGTGATCCAACGCAAAAAGAATCACCTAATTGGGAGTTACACACTAATAGATATGATTTTTCTAAGATCGCAATTTTCTGAAAAAACTGCAATACGGGATTTCGTGAATCTCACCATGGGTGAGAGAGAGGAAGACCTCTGGCGAGGTAGCTGCTCCGGCGAGGTGGGGATGTCGCTGGCGGGGAGGGGGAACGGCGGAGGGGGTCCTGGAGGCGAGGAAGGGGGCGTCAGGGGCTCCTGGGCGTTGTTCTGTTCGGCTCCTTGCAGGAACAACAATGGTGGGGGCGTCTTGGCTACGGGCAGGGAGAGGGCGAGCTGATGGGGAAAATGGAACGAGGAGAGGAGGGGCATTCTTATAGGCGTGGTGGGAGGCTCGGGAAGGAAGTGTAGCCCGCGAATCGGGGGAGGGAAGCTTCCTGGGAAGCTTAAGGCATGGCCACACAAGGAAGCTCGTGAGGAGGAAGAAGAAGGTGGGATTGGGCCAGATTGGTTTCCTAACGTGGCCCAAGTACATTCCTAAAATAAGAGATCTCTTTCCCTTTTTATTAAAACAGGAATTAATACGATTAAAAGGAAATAGAATATCCTTGGAATATAGGGGTATAATATATTAAAATTTTCAAAAAAATAAATCCAAAAAGATGGGCATTTTTCCACTACCAAAATAAATACTTCAAAAAAAATGTTTTTTAGAAAATCCCTAAATGCTTTATTTCTTTTTGCAAATATTTTCTCAAATAAATCGTGGGTTTCATAGCTCAAATATTACAAAGAATATCCCCGGGTTTTGGAGGGTCATGTTTCTCCTCTCTTTTTCTTGCTTGACAAGGTATGGTTCCGGCATTCCGTGAGTATGGAAGAAACAAAATGCAAAGCAAAATCGAAAGGAATTCCAATGCCACCTTGATTCAAATTCTTTATAGTTGATGAAGTCATGCTATCTCCTCTCGCTGATTTTTAAAAAAAGATGAATTTGAATTCACAGGAAAAAGGGGAAAGTCATTTTATTCCCTCTCATTCAAAAGTTTTGAAAAGTTTTCAAATTTCACTCAAGCTTTCAATCACTCAAGCAAACAAACAATCAATCTAATAATTTTATTAACATTCCAAAATTTGGGATGTTACTGATTTGGATCTACGTACCCTTGTAGATCGCACAACAGGAAGCGTTAAGAAACGCGTTGATGTAGTGGAACTTCTTGACATCCCTCGATCAGCCCCACGAACCGTCCCGCGATCCGTCCCACGATCCGTTTCGATCTAGTGCCGAACGGACGGCACCTCTGCATTCAGCACACGTACAGCTCCACGATGATCTCGGCCTTGTTGATCCAACTAGCAAGACAGAGAAGTAGATGAGTTCTCCGGCAGTTTGACGGTGCTCCGGTGGTGGTGACGATCTACTACTGTAGGGCTCCGCCCGAGCTCCGCAGAAATACAATCTAGAGGAAGAACTATGGTGTCTAGATCTGAGTTGCACGTGGAAAAAGTTGTCTCAAATCAGCCCTAAATCACCACTATATATAGGAGGGAGGGGGAGCAGGCTTGCCTTGAGGGCCAAGCCCTCAAGGGTGCACCAGCCAAGGGAGAGGAGGAGTCCTACTCCAACTAGGATTGGAAAGTGGAGTCCTCTTCCTTCCCACCCCTTTTTTTTCTTTTTCTTTGGTTTTTCTTTCTAGGCGCCAAGGCCCTCTTGGGCTGTCCCACCAACCCACTAAGGGATGGTTCGCGACCCCAGGACCATTTGGCCTCCCCCAGGTGGGTTGCCCCCCTCCCGGTGAACTTCCGGAACCCATTCGTCACTCCCGGTACATTCCCGGTAATGCCGGAAAACGTTCTGGTAACCAAATGAAGCCATCCTATATATCAATCTTTGTTTTCGGACCATTCCGGAAACCCTCGTGATGTCTGTGATCTCATCCGGGACTCCGAACAACAATCGGTGACCACACGTATAACTCAACTATACTAAAAACATCATCGAACCTTAAGTGTGCAGACCCTGTGGGTTCTAGAACTATGTAGACATGCCCGGGACACTCTTCGGCCAATATCCAATAGCGGGACCTGGATGCCCATATTGGATCCTACATATTCTACGAAGATCTTATCGGTTGAAGCTCAGTGTCAGGGATCCATATAATTCCGTATGTCATTCCCTTCATCCTTCGGTATGTTACTTGCCCAAGATTTAATCGTCGGTATCCGCATACCTATTTCAATCTCGTTACCGGCAAGTCTCTTTACTCGTTCCGTAATACAAGATTCCATGACTTACACTTAGTCACATTGCTTGCAAGGCTTGTGTGTTACGTTGTATTACCGAGTGGGCCCCGAGATACCTCTCCGTCACACGGAGTGACAAATCCCAGTCTTGATCCATACTATTCCAACGGACACCTTCGGACATACCTGTAGAGTACCTTTATAGTCACCCAATTACATTGTGACGTTTGATACACACAAGGTATTCCTCCGGTGCCATTGACTTATATGATCTCATGGTCATAGGAATAAATAATTGACACGCAGAAAACAATAGCAATAAAATGACATGATCAATATGCTACCTATATAATTTGGGTCTTGTCCATCACATGATCCTCCTAATGATGTGATCCCGTTATCAAGTGACAACACTTGCCTATGGCCAGGAAACCATGACCATCGTTGATCAACGAACTAGTCAGCTAGAGCCTCACTAGGGACAGGGTGTTGTCTATGTATCCACACATGTATTTGAGTTTCCAATCAATAGAATTCTAGCATGGATAATAAACGATTATTATGAACAAGGAAATATAATAATAACTAATTTATTATTGCCTCTAGGACATATTTCCAACATCTACTGCTATTCTAGCTTTACTTGTCAACATGATATTAGCGTGATCCTCATAGGTGGTAGGATCAAGCTCAATGCATGTGCTCCGGAGGAGCCATCGGTAACATCGCTTCAATGATTTACCGGCACTTATGATCATATGTATCAAAAATATTTGGTACACTAGCATGCATCATAACATATGCGCAGTCATGGTCAAAGGGTTGTTTGCCTTGGTCAGCTAGGTATCCGGGGTCTTCGAGGTCTTCCGATCCATCTCCGAGTATTCCATCTACCCATCAACTATCGTCGGAAAACAACCACGTCAAGACACACAGCAGGAAGAAATAAAGTGCTACAAAAATAGAAGTTATATTTTTTCTTGGACCTCTCTGGTCATAAGAAAAATACTTGAAGCTTGCCATAGGAGGTTTGAATCATCATGGATTTCTGAATGGAGGAAAGGAGGAGTAGGGGATTCTTTATGAAGCTCACAGAAAATATTATGATAAAAATGAGTGGAGGCACTCATTTAACACAGAACAATTTTAGAAATATTTATGAAGTCTTTTTACTAGATTTGGAGTTGAGGCGAATATTCTATGGATTTTCTAATACTAGATAAATAGCAATAGCAAGCTATTTAATTAATATAAGATAATAAAGTCTGATAAAAATTGTTGACCAAGGCTTCAAAAATAGGGCATGATAATAGATGGCTCTGGAATTTGGAATCACTCCATTTGGAGTTGATATGAATCTTGAGGGAGTTTTGAAAGGTGGGATAGGAGCATTTGAATCTATATTTGAATAATAATGCAACAGAAAAGTTGCTTGGAAAAATGTGCTAGGCACATATTTGGATAGCCCTGAATTTTAGGAACCTGTAGGAGTTGCAATTAAACAACTTGGAGTTAGAATGAATTTACTAACGAAAATTAAAATGCAAAAGGAAAAATGCAAAAGGGCTAAACAGGGAGATTAAAATGCGCGCACTACGCTAAATAGGCCTCGTGGTGAGAGCGAGAGGGCCACGCCCGAGTGCGCGTTCGTTGTAGGGAGGCGGTAAAGGCGAAGGCGCTGCCACTTAAGTGGCGCGGCGCACCTGGCTGCCTCACCAGCCAGCTGACGCGCGGGGCCCACTGGCCTTCTTCAACCTCCTTCCTTTGTCGACTGGAGAAGAGCAGAGGGGCACCGGCGCCGCTTGAGCCACCGTCCTACGCTGCGTCCGGTGAGGCCCGGCCTCCCGGAGCCCAGGGGAAGGCGACAAACAGGAGAGGGGCGTCGCGCACTCCAGAGAGGATCTGGTTGCGGCCAACTCCTGCCAGGATGGATGCGGCCCTCGGTGACGGAGGCACGAGGCCATGACCGCTACAGAGGAAGGGGGCTACGGGGGGGGGGGGGGGGGGGGGGCTCACGGATTCTAGGGGGACCCCATGGTGCGGCTCAAAGGGGGGAGGGGACGCCCAACGCGCCCGAATCGGAGCCGAGGCTGTCGGAGGTCCTTCGGCTATGGCAGGGGAACGAGGGCATGGAAGGAGATATGAAGTGGTTTGGGACATTTCTAGGGAGAGAGGGAAGAGATGCAGGGGCAGCAGGAGGGCTTGGGACAGGGTCAAATGGAGAGGGCCGAAGGGTGGGCTGGAGAGCTCTTGGATCTCTCTAGCATGCAAGAAGAATGCGCCCTGGGGGCGGTTTGGAAGCATTCCAGCGCCGGGAAGAGCTTGGACCAGTCAAAGAAGATGCCCTGGTGCTCTGAGACATGATACAACAGCTGGATACGTCCTGGATAAAGGAAACAAGGTGTAGAGCATCATTTCGGCACGCTAGGGAGGTGGTCACCACCCCACTTGTTGTCTTGGGCCACCCCTTGGCCAGGCCAAGGTGTCAAGCATGCTGGGCATGAGTGCGACAATGCATTGGTGGAGCTTGGACAGATATTGAGCTGGTTTAAATTGGTTTGAACACTGATTAAGTTTGCAACAAGAAACTAGGGGCTGGCAAAAGTGGTTTTCACAGGAAGGGAATTGAGGTAAAACCTTGTCTACCAGTCCTAAACATGGAAGGACTACAACAATGCCAAGTTTGAGCTCAGACAGAGGTGTGTATCTAGTACTTGTTGTACAAAGCTACATTTCTGCCAGAAATCAGCTTGTAGATCTGCTGCTCATTTTCTTCATATGAGCATGCCATCTCTTGGTTTGAAACAATGCTTTGGGGTGCTAGGGATCCTCTGGAAATAGGTGGGGGCCTTGGCTTAAGAAGAAGTGGGGCAAGAGGAGTAAAACGGGTGAACCAAGGGTAAAAATGAGGTATAGTTACATGGAGTCTCTCTCCAATAATTGACCAGTGGCAATGGGAATGTTACTGGAGGTAAAATGTAACTATATGAAGTTGTGGTAGAAAGTTGAGCTCAAGGGTGAAAGTGGAAGGGGCCATAGTAGCCAATAAAGTGAATGCACACAAGGTGTTTGATGAGTGGCAGAGCAACCAGATGAACTTCAATGTATATGAAACTTAACAGGATCAAATAATAGATGAAAATACGCTTGGACACCAAATTTGGCATTTGGTGGACAAGGTTTCCAATGTAGACTTGGAAAACCCATGAAATGGGCAGAAATGGCTTTCTGCTTACAAAACTATTCAAATCAATTCCCACAAATTCAATATTTGGTGTGGGGCATTATTTGAGCATTAAGCCATGCCCAATAAGTTTGGGGTCTATTGGAGAAACTTTATAATGTAAAGTTTCCCAAAGTCAGAAATCAACTGAGTGGGTTTTGAGGGGATTGGGACAAGTTCTTCTATTATCCTTGATGCACCACTTGGTGTGGATGCATTATTGGAGTATAATGACATGTCTACCAAATTTGAGCACATTTGGAGATACTTGACAATGTAGAGTTGCTCAAATTTGGATCTGGACAGATAGGGTTTTAGAATAATTAGGGGAGTCAAATCAACTTGGATTGATATGAAATTTGGAAATATCATCAAACATATTATAGGTGACATGCTGGAATTTTACTGGAATTTATTGAGAATATTTCTTATAGAAATATTCCAAAAGCTTGAAATAGGGAGAAAGGGTTTTGAAGGGGTTTGCCCTATATTTTGAACATGACCATGTGTTGAGACTCATATATATTGAATATATATGTCTTATTAGTTTCCCTAAATTATATTAAATATTTTGAAAACAATAAAAATAACTTTCCTTCATAAGAGAGCATTTTTGGCCTCACAGGAAGGCATTTAAATAAAATAGTAAAATAACCCTTAAAATATTAATATTGTGGTTTTGGGAAGTCATTTTGATAATGTGTTTTAAATAAAATAATTGATGCAAAATAAATTCCCTAATTTGAGGACTTGTAGTACAAATCTCATCTCAGGGGTTTTGAAAGCTTAATTCAAAGAAATGCCTTTCGGTGAAAACAATATTTGGTAAAAATAGTTTCTGGTCCTAAACATGTGGCATGATCATTGGGCTAAGGAGGCGAGTCTGGAGAATAACAAGAATTATTGAAAATCAACACAAGCATACCAGCAAGCAAGCAAACAACAGTCACGCCAACCATCACAAGCATTCATATAAATTTTAATTGGTCCTAATTTTTGAAATAAGTGAATTAGTCAGGAAAGCTAAACACAGGGTGTTACACTTGGTAGGCTTGATCTTTCTATGTATCGTCCCTCGCAACAGCGCCATAAATCCTTCTTGCTACCTCTTGAGCTTGTGTTGGTTTTCCCTTGAAGATGAAAGGGTGATGCAGCAAAGTAGATCAGTATTTACCTTAGTTTGTTCAGAACCAAGGTATCAATCCAGTAGGAGGAACAAGCAAGGCTCCAATATTAATACCTACACAAATAATCAAACGCTTGCACCCTACGCTATAAAGGGGTTGTCAATCCCTTCAGAGTTATTTGCAAGGATGAGATGTGATAGAGATAGATATAAAATATTTCAGAAACAAAAGTAAATAAATTGCAGTAATGTATTTTTGGTTTATAAGTTTGAAAATATAATATGGAAAATAGAACTGGGGGCCATAGGTTTCACTAGAGGCTTCTCTCATAAAGGAAAATAATACGGTGGGTGAACGAATTTCTGTCGAGCAATTGATAGAAAAGCGAATAATCATGAAGATATCCAAGACAATGATTATGCATATAGGCATCACGTCCGTGTCAAGTAGACCGAAACGATTTTGCATCTACTACTATTACTCCACACATCGACCAACTCCTGCCTGCATCTAGAGTATTAAATTCATGCAGAATAGAGTAACATATTAAGTAAGATGACATGATGTAGAGGGATATACTCAAGCAATATGATGAAAACCCCATCTTCTTATCCTCGATGACAACAATACAATACGTGCCTCTCTACCCCTACTATGTCACTGGGTGAGGACACCGCAACATTGAACCCAAAACTAAGCACTTCTCCCATTGCAAGAATTACCAATCTAGTTGGCCCAACCAAACCAATAATTCGAAGAGACTTGCATAGATCTGAAATCATGCTTGTAAGAATTCAGAAGAGACTCAAATAATATTCATATATAATATAAAAGTAAACTCACAATTCATCGGATCTCGACAAACACACCGCAAAAGAGTATTACATCGGATAGATCTCCATGAAGATCATGGAGAACATGGTATTGACGATCAAAGAGAGAGAAGAAGCCATCAAGCTACTAGCTATGGACCCATAGGTCTGTAATGAGTAATGGAGTTGATGTAGATACCCTCCTTGATCAATTCCGTCTCCGGGAGATTACCAAAAAAGGCTCCCAGATTGGATCTCTTGGGAATACAGGCTCCTGGCGGCGTACAAGTATTTTCGTGGCTCTCTTTGGCGATACGGGAATATTTGGGAATTTATAGGCCAAAGAATAGGGTTAGGACACCGATAGGGGGCCCACAAACCAGGGGGAGCGGCCACCCCGTTGGCGCGCCCTGTAGACTTGTGGCCTCCTCGAAGTTGCCTTGCCCCTACTCCAAGTCTGCTACGTGTCTTCTGGTCTAAGAAAAATCTTTTCGGATATTTTATTCCGTTTCGACTCCCTTTAATATTCCTTATCTGCAATACTCAAAAACATGGAAAAAACAGAAACTGGCACTAGGCTCTAGATTAATAGGTTAGTCCCAAAAATAATATATAACAACATATTAATGCATATAAAACATCCAAAAAGATAATAATATAGCACGAAATAATCAAAAATTATAGATACGTTAGAGACGTATCAGTCTTCGAGCGCCTTCCCCGTTGGGAATCATCGCTGCCGACGAAATCTTCACCGTCGTCGTCGCCTAGCGGATTCATCACCAAGCTAGGGTATGAATACGACCCTTCGTGCGCTCCTCTATCCGATTCATGGGCATTAGGTTACTACAATCCACAATGTTAAATCCTTCTGTGCCACAAGAATCTTCCATAGAATAGAGAACAAAGAAATTCAAGTTCTGATCTCCGGCAACCTGCATCTCGGTGATACCGAGTTGATAAAATCGGTTCCACCAATTTAGTTTTTAGGATTTGTGAGAACCACTTTGGTGAAACCGAGTAGTTCTTTTTAGCTACACCGAAAAGGCCGCCCCAGTTTCTGTTAATGCAAGTGGTTTGTCTCAGTGACTCCGAAAATTTCAACCTGGTACTACCGAAATACATTCTGCAGTAGATCATACCCTAAGTTTCTAAGTTCAACTTTTGAAAAAATTCTGCAATTTTGTGATGCTTATCTTTTCAAGCTCTTCCATAACTTTTCACTGGGTCACAAAGTCTGTGTGTCAGCTTGTCAGCTTAGTTTGCAAGATGTGAGGTTACGATGACAGTCAGAACAACTTCAGTGAGCCCCATACTGAGTTTGATTCAGGCACTACTCCTGAGAGGACCCCTTCTGGTCCAGTTACCCCTAGATCCCATGGCTCGCCCAAGGCAGCTACCAGGTCCACGAAGAAGCTGAATTCTGACGAGGAAGACTCTGATTTTGTTTGTGAAGTTCCTGCTCCCTAGAAACAGAAAGATAAGTCTGAAGTCAAGAAAACTGTCAGGAAGGAGTATTCCAAACCTTCTAACATGAGAGCTCCAGAGTCTACAGGGCAAGGGATACGACACTTACCCTCGAGAGACCTCCTAAGAAGCTAGATGTGAAGAGAGCCAGGAATATAACTATTCATGTCATTGGTAGACAAACCTCCATGTATGAAGACCAAATAGAAATTATTGTTGATGCTGAGGAAGAGGAAGAACAAATGCCAGCTAAGGCCCCTTCTCCAAAGAAGAAAAACCTTATGGCAGATGCTATGAAGCCTTCTGCTCCAAAGCCTTCAACTCCTAAGAAGCCTGTAGCTCCAAAGAGGACTACAAAGGACATACCTGCAGCTGCTAAAGAGAAAGGCACTACTTCCAGAGCATTTGCTACAGAGGAGGAAGATGGCACTACTGGAAAACAGTTTTTTGCCATCTGCCTAGTCTTTGTTGTGTGCTAGCTGATGGCAAAGAGTGTCTTTGCCGTCAGCTTCAGCAAAACAGACGGCAAAGCACAGGCTGATGGCATAAAGTGTTTTTGCCATCTGTCGCATCTTTGCCGTTTGCTAGCGGACGACAAAGAGTTCGGAGGCAGACGACAAAGATATAGATGGGCCCACCTGACCGCGGGGGTGGCTAGGTCAAACTGGAGTCAGACCTTTGTCGTCTGCTAGCGGACGGCAAAGAGACCGGACGCAGACGGCAAAGAGTCTAGACTCTTTGCCGTCCGCCGGCAGACGGCAACGCGCTAACTCCATTAACGGCTCCTTCCCCCCACCCCGCCCCTCTCTCTCTCTGTAACGGTCACCCCGCGCACCCCTCTCTCTCTCCCCCACCCCGCGCGCCCCTCTCTGTGTAACGGCCGCCGCCACCACCGTCGCGCCGCCGCCCCTATTGGTCCCGCCGCCGCCCCTGTCGCCCCTTTCGCCCCGCCGCCGCCCCTCTCTATCTCTCTCCCCACCTCGCACCCGCTGCTGCTGCCCCACCACCGTCGCGCCGCCGCCCCTGGCGCCCCCGACGCCGCCCCGCCACCCCCAATACCCCGGCCCCTCCACAGCCGCCCCTCCCGGTGAGCCCCCACACCCCCACCCCCACCCCCCACGCGCATTATTTTTTAGTAGTTTTATTATTTTTAGTAGTTTTAGTAGTTTTTGTTGTTAGTAGTTTTAGTGGTAGATTTAGTTAAGTTAGTTAGTTAGCCTTGTTAGTTAGGTGGAGGAGGAGAAGAGGAGAAGAGGAGGAGGAGGAGGAGCAGAAGAGGAGAAGAAGAAGAGGAGGAGGAGGAGGAGGACGAGGAGAAGAAAAAGAAGAAGAAGAAGAAGAAGATGAAGAAGAAGAAGAGGAGGAGAAGAAAAAAATAAGAAGGAGAAGAAGAAGAAGAAGAGAAGAAAAAATAAGAAGGAGAAGAAGTAAAGAAGAAGAGAAGAAGAAGAGAATAACAAAAAAATAAGAAGGAGAAGAAGAGAAAAAAGAAGAAGAAGTTGATTTTTTATTTTTTGGTATTTAGTGGTAGCTAGATTCTTTTTTAGTTACTTAGTGGTAGATTCTGTTTTTGTTATAGTGGTAGATTCTGTTTTTTATTTTTTTGCTGTTTAGTGCTATCTAGGTTTAGTTAGCTTGGTTAGTTAGTTAGTTAGCTTAATAGAAAGAATAGGAAGAAGAAGAAGAGGAGGAGGAGGAGAAGAAGAAGAAGAAGAAGAAGAGAAGGAGGAGAAGACAAAAATAAGAAGGAGAAGAAGAAAAGAAGAAGAAAAGAAGAAGAGAAGAAGAATACCTTCTCCTCCTGCGTCTTCTCCTCCTTCTTCTCCTCCTCCCCCTTCTCCTTCTTCTTGATTTTTTCTTCTTCTCCTCCTCCTCCTCTTTCTTCTCCTCTATCTTATTCTCCTGCCCTTATTTCCCCCAACAATGATACAATTACCCATTTAGCTACAAAATGGCATAAAAATCTTGGTTAGCTCATGAATATTACATTCTTAACTTGTTTTCCTCTAAAATGACATAATTAGAATGTTTGTGTTGATCGGGTGGATTTACATGTGATAGTTGTCTCGTAGCTATGAGGTCTGTTGTGTGAAGACATGCCCGTGCATTGTACGAGCTCCGCCCCTGCATTCGTGGGTCAATACAAATTTCATCTCCTCCCCGCCCATTCATTTACTATGGCTCTGTTTCGAGATGAAACTTTCTAGATTTAGGTAATTAAATTAATTTATCAGTATGCGTGACCAGTATGCGTCTCCCGTTCGAAAGGGCGACACCTATAAATATGCATGTCTTTCCATATTTATAACCGTCATCCTTTCGAATTGTCCAACATTATCCATGGATAGCCCGAGTATGTGTAGATTGGGTTCGTTTTCCCGTATGCTGTGCTCTGGATCCGATGCGGAATTTCGTCAGTGCCTCCCTGTTGTTCTCCGGATGCACATCCTCACTGTTTATTGCGGAGATGTGTATCAAGAGAACAGCGGGGAGGTGCTGCCAAAATTTTGCGTTGGATCCGGAGCAGAGCATGGGAAAACGAACCCAATCTACACATACTCGGGTGGGATTAGGACCTATCTTTACCTATTAGCGTGTAGGTTGCCTGGACGTAATAAAAATGGCGAACCTGATTAACCGATGAATATAAATGCTAAATTATATATAAATATATTTCTTCTGTCTTTAGTAGCTAGGCAAGATGAGTGATCGTGCGTGGATGTATACCGGTCACCCTAGTTAGAAACAAATGACGAAAGAATGGTTTGTAAAAACAAAGGAATTTGTGAAAGCCGCATTCGCAAATGGCCAGGAAAGAAGCTATTGCCCCTGTCCTGGATGCGACAACCATAAAAAGACGACAGAGGATGTAATGATTAAACACCTGCAGAGGAGGGGTTGTAAGCCTAATTATATGGTGTGGACATTTCATGGTGAGTCTATACAACGCACAAGAGCTGAGGTGGTCCGTCGTCGCACGGACGAGCATGGTACCGGGATCGAAGACATAGTGCAAGACTTTGATGATGCTCGGGATTCGGAAGATGAGATGAAGGAATCTGCAACGGCCTTTTATGAAATGTTGGAGTCTTCAAAACGTCCTCTCACACTGAGCTCTGTCAGCTGGATGCAATTGCACAAGTAATGGCTCTAAAGGCTCAGTTCAACTTGGGAAGAGAATGCTACGACGCGATGATGAAACTATTTGGACGCTTCCTACCCAAAGGCCATGTCATGCCTGCAAACCTGTACGAGTCGGACAAAATACTTCGTGTACTTAAGATGCCCTATGAGAAGATAGATGCATGTGAGAAAGGATGTGTCTTATTTAGTAAGGAGTATGCACACTTGGACTATTGTCCCAATTGCGAGTCTTGTAGGTATCTTGTGGTAGACAACGGTATGGGTGAGAAGAGGCTTACCAAAATCGCAGTTAGTGTTCTTCGGTATATGCCAATCGTACCAATACTTGAACGTCTTTTCATGGTCGAAGAGACAGCCAGACAGATGACATGGCACAAATTGGGCAAAAGAACCGAACTAGATGTGGATGGGAATAAGATGGTGGGACACACATCGGATGGGGAAGCGTGGAAACATTTCGATGGATTGCATCAGGATAAAGCGGCAGATCCAAGGAATCCTCGAGTCTGCGCCGCCACGGATGGTTTTAATCCCTTCGGCATGACGGCAACCCAATACAGTTGTTGGCCTGTATTTGTCATTCCACTCAATGTCCCCCCCGGGCAGATTATGCAAAGAAAGAACATATTTCTAACGTTGATAATTCCAAGGCCCAATTATCCGGGGAAGAATATGAATGTGTACCTGCAACCTCTTAAGGATGAATTGGAAGAAGCTTGGGATAATGGGGTCAAGACATACGATGCTGCTAGAAAAGAAAACATCAAAATGCATGTGTGGTACATGTACTCTATGCATGACTTGCCAGCGTATGCGCTATTCTCTGGATGGTGTGTGCATGGAAGGTTCCCGTGCCCCCAATGCAAGGCAGATCTTTAGTTTCATTGGTTGCAGGAGGGTCGGAAGTATTCTTGCTTTGACTTGCATAGACAGTTCCTGGATCCTGACCATCAGTTCAAAAAAGACAAGAAGAACTTTACCAAAGTTAAAGTTGTCAAAAACTTGGCACCACCTGCTCTCACAGGCCAACAGATCCTGGATCAGTTAAACGCCCTCGAGCCTGATCCAGAGCGTCCAGGGTATTTAAAGGGGTATAATTCAAAACACGTCTGGACTCACAAGCCATGCTTCTGGGATCTGCCTTACTTTAAAGACCTCCTTCTTCCACACAATATCGACATGATGCACACTGAAAAGAGTATCGGAGAGGCCATTTTTGGTACATTGTTCGACATAGATGGGAAGACAAAGGATAATACTAAGGCTAGATTCGATCAAGAGACACTATGTCATAGACCGTTACAAAACATGCGAGAAGGCAAAGGAAAGCAGAAGTGGTCGAAGCCAAAGTCCTGGTTCAATCTTGGAAGGCCAGCTATGAGGGAAATTATCTTGTGGGTCAAAATGCACTTGATGTTCCCCAATGGGTATGCAGCGATTCTAAAGAGGGGAGCGTGTTTTGAAAAATTAAAATTTTTTGGTCTCAAGAGTCATGATTGGCACATATGGCTAGAGCGGATAATGCTGGTGATGTTATGTGGCTTTATTCCTGAGGATGAATGGCTAGTACTGGCGGAGCTGAGCTACTTCTTCCGTGTTCTTTGTGCGAAAGAATTGTCGCCTGGCCTAGTAGAAGACATGGAGGAGTTTGCACCGGAGTTGTTGTGCAAGTTAGAGAAGATCTTTCCATCGGGCTTCTTTAATCCAATGCAGCATTTGATTTTACATCTACCGACTGAGGCAAGATTGGGTGGGCCCGTGCAAGATCGTTGGTGCTATGCAACTGAGAGGATGCAGAAGACCCTTCGAGCTAAATGTAAAAATAAGCGTAGAATTGAAGCATCGATGGCTGAGGCATTCATTCCTGTGGAGGTGGCAAACTTTGTGACAACACACTACGAAGCCAAGAATCATGATTTGCATAATCCGAAGCCTCGGCACAATGATGCAGACCCTAAAAAAGGTGGGTCCAACCTCAGCCTATTGAAAGGGAAGCTCGCACCAGCCGGTGCTTCGAAACCAATAACGTTGGGTGTCGAAGAATGGCGGAACATTTCGTTGTATATCTTCAACAACGTAACAGAAGTGCGGCTGTACATCGAGTGAGTTCCCGGCACATTTTCCCGTAACTTCTAATTCATTTGAACTGCTCTTATTCCAGGATATTTCAAACAGCTGTTACGTCGCGAAATTCTCGGATGGAGCGGTGATCGAAAATGATTCCGTCGAAGAGTATGAGCTTCTGTCAAAGACAGGAGGCGGCTATCCCCGTTTCATCTCTTGGTTCAAACAAATGGTAATTATCAATAATGGACCATTTCATTTCTTGGTCTAACTTGCGGCTAATGCAACAATCGTTTCATATTAAACTTGTAGGCTAATTCAGAGTCTATGGACGCCGAATTGAGACAAGTCGCTAATGGTTTTGACTATAAGGTCCGTTCATTTGAGAAGTACAACATCAACGGGTATCTCTTTCGTACCTTTGGCAAAGAGCAATCTATGCCCGACCGGAAATCTACAAATTGTGGTGTCTCTGCTATCGGTGAAGGTGTTATCGAGTATTACGGAAGAGTTGAAGCAATTTATGAACTTCAATTCCATGGCGAAAACCCACCGAACGTCATAGTCTTCAAATGTTATTGGTTCCAGCCGAAGAAGACTAGAAGGACTCATGAGCCTATAGGACTAGTCGGAATCAATCCAAACACCCATTTAGATGTTCCCGATGTCTATATTACGGCTCAACAGGTGACCCAAGTTTTCTATCTACCGTGGGCATGCCAAACGGGTAAGAATCTGGAAGGTTGGTATGTTGTTTATGAAGTGCCGCCACATGTCAGACCACCTATCCCAAATGAACAAGATTATCAACCTCACATTAACCCAGACACATATGATGGAGAATTCTTCCAAGAAACACGTCTTTCTAAGAAACGTTTCAAGAACGGCCGTGCTTCACCCAAGAACATGGAAGTAGATAGCGACAACGAATCCGACTCCAGCCCTGAGCCGGAAGCAGAAGACCTGGAACTCGTAGAGGTTACTGATGCGGATGACCTGTCAATGCTTCAACGATTAAAGGAAGGCCTTTCACAACTTCACGCCGTTGAACCCGACGAGCACGTCATTCATGAAGGCATGCGTGATAGTGATGATGATGATGCATTTATTGATGATGATTATTAGTTTGTAATATTCACAACTTAAATTATATATATTTTAATCTTTATTATTCATGTACATATTATTATTCATGTCAGTTATTAAATTCTTTTATGTTGTACTAATTTATTTTAAACTTTATCATGGCAGGTCACCAGGTGTTGAAAGATGGTGGGCGCTGGTCCAAATCGCTCGACGGGTTTTTCCCAGGCGCCCTGCACGAGGGGTGGTACTTCCCTTCCACCCATATCTCTCCGTAGAGCCTTGGCAGACAGTCTGTCGACACCACCCATGGGTTCTTCTTCGTCGGCGGCATTGCCCACTAGGAGAGGTGTTGGTTGGGTAGGGAAGAAGGGGAAGGGTATAGGGAGAGGTGGTGGCCGAGGAAGATCCAGGAGGAATATTGAGCCGTCCTCTCCACCACCACCAGCTCATTCACCTGAGCATAGGACTACTATGGTCGACCCGTTTGTGGAGGAGGCTACGGGGATCCTAGTGTTGACGGGCAATCGTCCCATGAGACTCCGGTCCAGGAGCAGCCTCGGGTCGAGGTGCATTCGGCCCACGAGACTATGGTTCCGGAGGCTTCACCCGATATGGAGAGGCCCGGATGGGAGACCTGGCCGGATCGGACTGACTTCCCAGATTGGACCGAGGGTCTGGGTGGCTTAGGGGGAGGGGATGGCGGGGATGAGCTTACGGATAGTGAGGGCGATGTGCAGGTGGACGGGGCCACCGTTACAAGCGTGGTAGTACACGTCTCCTGGTCGTGCCGGCTACCTGGGAGTAGAGGTCGGTGATTAAACCTGAAGGAGATAGGTAAGTACATTTACTCTTTTTTTAGCTTTTGCCTTCATGTTTGTTCAAATATCTAATGCGTCGACCTTATCATACTGCAGGGGATGGGTACACCCTCTTGGAGTCCGCAGGCCGAACTCCGTCCTTGGTGTGCTTTGCCGGACAAATTTCCCGGGGTTTGTCACGTTGCATGGTGAGGGTCAGGTTCCTGCACTAGGATTTTCCTGGGAGCACTACTAGGCTGCGCAGGCACCGCCGGAGGAGATTATAGATGGTGTCCTATGCCACATGAGGGCCGAGATGGTGAGCAAGAGCTTTTGGGTAAATTATCCTTCTACAGAATCTAAAATTAACAATATAGCTAATTATTCCTTTTACAGAATCTAAAATTAACAATATAGCTATATAGCGGTGCCTGCGCAGCCTGGTAGTGCTCCCAATAATTAGCTATTCGAGATTACTACGCCACACGTGGTATTAAGAAGCAGAAGAAGGAATGTTGCGGAAAGTTTCTGAAGAAGGAGCAATACATGAAGGTAATTACCTATTCTTAAGTCCTTCTACGTAGTTTTCTTGATTTCATTCATAGGCGTAGCGCTCAAAATTCTTTCTATTAACTTACAGGTGCCCTCGAGATGGTGTGCGGATAAGATGGATTGTTGGGAGGCGTTGGTTGATGAGTGGAGCACAGGCAGCTGGCGAGCCGTCCACGAGAATGCGAAGGATCGGCGTAGCCAAATGGTTGGTGTGCCACACCATCAAGGCAGCGCCAACTTACTTCAGTTCGGACAAAACTGGGTATGTGATTTGCTTCATGATTCATGCAATTCATTCTTCATGCTAATATTTTGTTCCTCTCTTTTAGGCGCATCACAATAAGACGGAGATGCCACACTTGTACGACCTTTATGGCATGGACCATACTGCCTCGTAAAAGAAGGCGAAGGCATTCTCTGAGTCTGACCTTGATGATCCCAATAACTTCACCAAGATATCATCCCACTAGAAGCTCGTGGCATACAGGGACGCGGGGAAGGCTACGAAAGGGGATGACTTTAACCCTAGCCAGGAACCTTTGGATCCAGAGCTGGTGATGATATCTGGTGGTGGGAGGCCCCATGGCTCGATAGCCATTGGAGATGGGATAATACGTTGTCCACTCACTCTCCCGGAAATCAAGGCGCGCGAGTCGAGCAGCTGTCCTGAGATAATGCGTCGTCCACGGCTAGTCGATCTTGCCATCGAGGTTAGTTGTACGTACTAAGAACACTTTCATCCATTTCATTATGTGTGTCACCATAGATCATTACTGTGGTAACGAGGAATGGTGTTTCAGGCTGCTCTTCAGAAAGAGAGATTGGCAAACCAGGCTGCTCTTGAGAAAGAGAGATTGGCAAGCTAGGCTGCTCTTGAGAAAGAGGGATTGGCACGTCAGGATGCTCTTGATGAGAGGGACCAGACCACGACACGATTGATTGAGGAGGAGAGGTCGCGGAATGAGGCGGGTCAATGGGCCCTGTACGAGCTTTTTGTGGTAAGTTTTTTTTCACATTAGCCAAATCATGTGTGTAATGTCTGTTTCATTACTAACTAATACGACCCACTCTTTAGGGTCTGTGCGAGAAGAGCGGTCAATTCCCTCTGCCGATGACCGTCTTCTCTTCGATTGGCATGGTGAGTTTCATTATAAACTAGTATTAATAATTGAGTGTGATCATGCTAACTGAGACATTGCAAAATATCTATTCTGCAGAATAACTCCCGAGCGGCATCGCATGACCCTTCTCCATGTGTTTCTCCTCCTTGATGACCACTACGGTAAGTTTCTGTTCTCCTCTTTCATATTCACCTTGCCTTAATTTCCCCAGCAATGACATAATTAGCCCATTTAGCTCCAAAAAGACATAGTTAGCTAATTTAGCTCCAAGAAGAGGAGAAGAGGAGAAGAAATAGGAAAAATGAAAAGAAAGAAGAAGAAGAAGAAGAAGAGAAGAAGTAGGAGGAGGAGGAGGAGGAGAAGGAGGAGAAGGCCAAGGACCTTCTAGTCCTTCTCCTCCTCCTCCTCCTTCTTCTTAATTTCTTCTTCTTCTCCTCCTCCTCCTCTTTCTTCTCCTCTTTCATATTCTCCTTGCCTTAATTTCCCCAACAATGACATAATTAACCCATTTAGCTCCAAAATGCCATAATAAGCTCAAAATGGCATAAGAACCTTGGTTAGCTCATTAATATTATATACTTAGCTTCTTTTCCTCTAAAATGACATAATTAGCCCATTTAGCTCCAAAAAGACATAGTTAGCTAATTTAGCTCCAAGAAGAGGAGAAGAGGAGATATGAAAAGAAGGAAGAAGAAGAAGAAGAAGAGAAGAAGAAGAGAAGGAGAAGGAGGAGAAGAAGGAGGAGGAGGAGGAGGAGGAGAAGCAAAGAATAAGGAGAAGGAGGAGAAGAAGGAGAAGGAGCCCTCCTTCTTCTCCTTCTTCTTCTCTCCTCCTTCTTCTCCTTCTTCTTCTCTTCTTTTTTCTTCTTCTTCTCCTCCTTCTCCTTCTCCTTCCCCTTCCCCTCCTCCTCCTCCTCCTCCTCCTTGTTTTTCTTCTCCTTGTTCTCTTCTTCCTTCTTCTCTTTCTTCTTCAATTTAGCTTATTTGTCATATATATGTTGTTGTTCTTCTTCTTCTGACTTTCTTATTCCCATTTTGCAGATTGGATGTACTACATGCATGGAAGCTGGCATTGGAGTGCTTTAGTTTCCGTTTTTATTTGAGTTGATGAACAATGTTGAACTATATTTATATGTATATATGGATGAACAATATATGTGCAACTATATGTATGTATATATGGATGAAACTTTGTATGTGTTGGTTCTTTTGATATATGGGATGTACGTTGATGAACAAATGGCATTGATGACCTTTATATGTATATCATATATGTGTTGTGACCTATTTATCATATATGTGCTATGAATTATATGTATATGTGCTGTGAAATAGAAAAGATAAACAAAAATGTGACAATATAGGCTCTTTGCCGTCTGCCAGCTGATGGCAAAGGCCTTTGCCGTCAGCTAGCCGACGGCAAAGGTGCCACGTGGCGCCCAGCTGTGCAATCTGGGCAGTAGCAGCTGGCCATATAGTATCTTTGTCGTCTGCTTCCAGGGGGGCCTACGACAAAGGAGAGGGCACAGAGGAGGGGTGGAGGAGGTGGAGGCTGACGGCAAAGAAGAGGAGAGGGGAGGCAGACGGCATAGAAGAGGGGGGAGGCAGACGGAAAAGAAGAGGGGGGAGGCTGACGGCAAAGAAGAGTGGGGAGGCAGACGGCAAAGCCTCCGTTAGCCCCTAACGGAGGCAACGCCTGTCGGCTGCTGTCTCGACCACTTTGTTGACTGCTCCTCTGAAAAGCTGACGGCAAAGCTCTTTGTCGTCCGCTTTGGGGAGACAGACGGCAAAGAAGCTACGATGCCGTCGTAGGCTGACGCGAAAATTTTGGCGGCCGTGAGATTCTTTGTCGTCTGTGATATTCTCTTTGCTGTCCGGGATTTACTCTTTGCCGTGTGTGATGGCAGACGGCAAAGAAGCTAATTCCTGTAGTGTGGGAATGCACCTATTCTCATGAAGCTAAGAACTCATTTTCCACTTCAGAATGAGGCTCATCCAATTGCTGAAGACATGAAGAAGAGAAAAGATGCAAGCTTGAGGGAGTGGAGTGCTATTGATCCCTAGTTTCACACAAGGGAACAACAAGACTTCTATGAGATAGTTCTATTTGACAAGTGTCCAACAGTCAGTGACATGAGATATGTCAACTGGAAATACATCAAAGCCAATGAAGATTTCTTTCCCCATGTGAGAGAAAACTTCAATCTTGTTGGCATTGAAGAGTTTGTTGGCAAAAAGATGACTGCATGGAATGATGAGATGATTATACAATTCTAATCAATAGTTCATTTCTATACAGATGGCACAATTGTCTGAATGACTGAGGGTCATAAATATGAAGCCACACTTGAAGAACGGACTACTATCATTGGTGCTCCAAAGTCACGAGTAGATGACTTGGATGTGTATTCGGAACCTAAGAAGAATCACAACTCAATGGCAAATATGTACAAGCATGTTCCCGCTGACTATCTGCCATCTCACAAGCTTGGCTCTATCTAATTCTTGCAAGATGGAATAACCACTACCAACACTATCTTGAGGTGTAACCTGATGCCCAAATCAGGTGATAAAAAAATGATTTGAGACTATTCCATCAATATGTTGCTTCATTTAGACACCCACACTCGCTTCAAAGTCATGGATTGGATGGCTGAGACTATAATGAGAAATTTTGCAGACCAGAAGAGATCTTGTAGATATGCACAATACATTCAGATGCTCATCAGTACCAAGATTGGCAAGCATGCATATCAGCTTGATCGTTCTCATTTGCCACTTCAGCCAGAATTTGAGGATAATGAAGTTGTGATGGATGACACTCGTCCAAGCTCAGCTACAACTAGAGAGGTTGTAGAGGTAACTAGGAATGCTTCCGCTCACCAACCCATCTCAAAACGAGAGATGAACATATGTCTTTCTTGGTCAGCACCATCCGAGGGATGGATAAGAATATTTCAGTGATTTTAATAAACCAGAGGAGCCTAGAGAGGATTGTGGAAACAAAATTCCATGACCTGGATGTGAAGGTAACAAAGTTGACCACCACTGTTGAGCAGCTTTAGCATGAAGTTAACTCAGTGAAGATTCCACGCTCACATGATGAAGATGATGATGACGATGATGATGATGATTCACCTCTTCGTACTACCAATGACCCAGACCAGCATCACAGCTGTGCTAGTACCAGAAGATAGACCATCTTCATGAATTCAAGATTCAGCTCATGCTCCACCACCTCAAGTGTCTACACCTCCAGCTCGTGCTCTAGTGACATTAGCCGAAGCCTTTGTCGATGCTCTCTTGTCTACTCCAACTTCTGCTAAATCTCCTTCCATACTTCACAAGTTGCCGCTAGTTTAGGACTCCATTTGCAAGCTGCTCGGATAATTTCATGATCGTGTCCTGAGATACACTTAGATTAGACCTTTGAATTGTTTGTACTTGTTTCCAGAGGGGGAGTGTATAGATCAATAGGGCTTCGAGAGAGGGAGAGCTTTTGACTTATTTTCTCTCGCTTGGTTTTAAAAACTTTATTTGTTCTTTTGGATGACATTATCAGTTTAGATGTGTGTTTGATCATAAGCTTTGATTGTTTAGAAGCTACCACATTATTACCTTTGAAATATCTACATCATGATCATTCACATGTTGGATGGTGATATGTGCATTGCTATTCATTCTTATCATTTATGTGCACCACCAAGTTGTATGTAACATGGAAGAGTAAGCCATGATCCTAATAGATTGCACATTTGCATTCAAACGAAATTTAAAACAATGCACAAATTTAGGGGGAGCTATTGCTTTTCACATACCTCTCAAAGCGTTGATCCTAATCACTGATTATATGTTTTGTCAAAGCTTTGCTCTATATGTTGTCATCAATTACCAAAGAGGGAAAGATTGAATGCACAATTGCTCCCTTAAGTGGTTTTGGTAATTAATCACAACATATGCATCATTGGACTCATGAATTTATCCAAGTACATTTTAGAAATTTTCAAAGATGCTTTGGATATAGGATTGTGTGGAGATGCCCACTTGATGCAAGGAAGGAATAGGATCGGATAAAGCTTCAAGCAAGAAGACTCTTCATTTTACACTTTGTGAGAAATCAATTTTCGAGTCCATAGGAAAGCCAATACTATTAAAAGGGGATGAGGTATTATGATGAATTGGTTGCTCAAGTGCTTAGAGATAGCGACCAAAAATATTCGGCCACTTCCCTAGAAAATATATTTGTCCCAAGCCAAATATGCAAAATAGGTGCCACCAAAATTTCCCACTCGGCTATACTTTAACTCTCACACAGTTCCTATGCCAATCCCACCATCTCGGTACAACCAACTTTCCTATCGGTGCCACCGATATGGGGTGACCAACTTTCATTTAAGATAATTTCAAGTTTCGGAATTTTCGAGCTTGAAGTCGGTCTCGCCAAGTTCGTAAAACCAGTCTAGGTCATCGTATCGGTACCACCGAGATTCATATATCGGTATCACCTAGAATTAAAAGATGACACATTTAGTGCAACTCGGTACCACCGAGATTAACATTTCGGTGTCACCGAGTTGGGCAATAATGTTGTAACGGTTGGATTTTGGGAGATCCATATATATACCCCTCCACCTACCTCACACTTATAGAGGAAGCACTCAGAACACACTTACACTTGCAAGATCCATTTTTCTGTGAGATATCCACCTACTCATTTTTTGAGATAAAGAGATTCCATTCCAACCATTTGAACCTTGATTTCTAGCCTCCCAAAGGTGCTTCACACAAGATCAATCTCTCCTACCCCTTCCAAATTTGAGAGAGAGTGATTCAGTGTTGAGGATACTATCTTTAGAAGCACAAGAGCAAGGAGTTCATCATTCTACCAGATCTATTACCTTTTGGAGGGTGGTGCCTCCTAGATTGGTTAGGTGCCGCTTGGGAGCCTCCTACTTCGTGTTGTGGAGTTGAACCAAGATGTTTGTAAGGGCAAGGAGATCGCCTATTTTGTGAAAATCTACCATGAGTAAGGCTAGTCCTGTGTGGACGGAAGCCGTGGTGAAATAGACAAGGCCGGTTCTTCGTGGAGTCCTTGTGGGTGGAGCCCTCCATCGACTCACATAGTCGTTACCCTCTATGGGTTGAAGTCTCCACTAACATGGACGTATGATAGCTCCACCTATCGGAACCATGCCAAAAATCACCGTGTCAACCTTTGCATTTGATCTCCCTACCTTACCCTCTATTTACACTTGCAAGATTTACTTTCCACTACAATACTCTTAGATATGCATGTGTAGGGTGTACTTTACTAATAATAGTTGCTAAAACTGGCCCACACTAAAAATTGGGAAAAGGCTAAATTTTTATCTTGTCAAGTAGTCTAATTACCCCCTTCTACTTTTGATCCTACAGAACTTTATTATGCATGATTATTAAGTCTATGTAAGTTTTTTATTTATGAGTCCTATTTGGACAATTAGATGATTAGATCTTGAGAGCGAGTGATGCATAGTTGTGGGTTCAATCTTGCGGTGTACTCAATAAGTGACAAAAGGGGCATCGGGGCATGTGTTTGTATTAGTACTACTAAAGATAAAACGATGGGGACTAAACATATTCCATGCCATACTTTGTCTACATCATGTCATTTTACTTAATGCTTTACTCTCTTTGTTAGTAGATGCAGAATATCAGGAGATGTGTTACTTTGTTTATTTTGTACTTAGCATGATCGAATTGGTGTAATATTAGTAGATGCAGAATCATTTCAGTATAGTTGTCACAGACGTCATGCCTATATGCATGATCATTGCCTTTAATAACATCATAACTATGCGTTTTTCTATGAATTGTCCAACAATAATTTCTCTATCTACTGTATGCTATGTTCTTGAGACAGATGCCTCTAGTGAAAACTATGGTACTCGGGTCTATTCCACATATTTACCTAAGATCCATTTACGTGTTGCAATTTACTTAACTTTTATTTATTTTGTATTTTATCTAACTATCACTACTAGATTTAAACTTTGCCATTAACGAGTACAAGCGGATTTACAAACACCTTGTCTGCGTTGGATGGAAGTATTTTCTCTTGTTTGTGCATAAGTGTCGACGGTCGATAAATCTTGGTTCTCACTATGGGAAATACTTGTTGCTACTCTACAACATCAACACCTTCCTCTTCTGGGAAAACCCAACACACCCACAAAGTTGCAAGTCCAAAGTATATCTCTCCTGATCCAAGGGGCAAATCTTGTCTTGCTCAACCATGTGTGGCAACTGTTGGGCAACGTAGCATAAATCCCAAAATTTTCCTACGCATATTCAGATCTTCATATGGAGAGACCAGCAATGAGAGAGGGGTGAGTGCATCTTCATACCTTTGAAGATCGCTAAGCGAAAGCATTGCTAGAACGCGGTTGATGGAGTCGTACTTGCGGTGATTCAGATCGCGGTGTGATTCCGATCTAGTGCCGAACTACGGCACCTCCACGTTCAACACACCTGCAGCCCGGTGACGTCTCCCGCACCTTAATCCAGCAAGGAGCAGGGAGAGGTTGGGGGAAGATCTCTGGCAGCACGACGACGTGGTGTGGATGGAGAGACGAGGTCTCCCGGTAGGGCTTCGCCAAGCACCGCGGGAGGAGGAGGAAGGAGGGGAGCAGGGATGCGTCGAGAGGAGAGAAAACCATGTGCAAAACAGCCCCAAACCCCTCTCTATTTATAGGAGGAGGCGAGGGGGGTTCCACCCCTAGGGTTTCTCCCCTAGCTGGTGCGGCAGTCCCCCCAGATGGGAGGTGTGGCGGCTATGGCAGGGGGAGGGGTGGCGCACCCCTTAGGTGGGCCTTAGGCCCACGAGCGCCAGGGTTCCCCCCTTCTCTCCCTCCTGTTCCTTGGGCCTCTTGTGGGAGGCGCACCAGCCCACTTTGGGCTGGTTGGCCTCTCCCTTTTGGCCCATGTTACCTCTTGGGCCTGGTGGCCCCTCCTGGTGGACCCCCGGGACCATTTTCAGTGGTCCCGGTGGTCCCGGCACGCTACCGGTGACGCCCAAAACATATCAATCTTTACCTCCGGACCATTCCGGAGCTCCTCGTGACGTCCGGGATCTCATTCGGGACTCCGAACAACTTTGGGTAACCTTGTATAACATTTCCCTATAACCTTAGCGTCATCGAGCCTTAAGTGTGTAGACCCTACGGGTTCGGGAAGCATCCATACATGACCGAGACGTTCTCCGGTCAATAACCATCAGTGGGATCTGGATACCCATGGTGGCTCCCAGATGTTCCACGATGATCTCATCGGATGAACCACGATGTCAAGGATTCAATCAGTCCTGTATACAATTCCCTTTGTCTGTCGGTATAGATCTTTCTTGAGATTCGATCGTCAGTATACCTATACCTTGTTCAATATCGTTACCGGTAAGTCTCTTTACTCGTTCCGTAGCACGTCATCGTGTGACTAACTCCTTAGTCACATTGAGCTCATGATGATGTTCTACCGAGTGGGTCGAGAGATACCTCTCCGTCACACGGAGTGACAAATCCAGATCTCGATTCGTACCAACCCAACAGACTGTTTCAGAGGTACACGTAGTGCACCTTTATAGTCACCCAGTTACATTGTGAAGTTTGATACACCCAAAGCACTCCTACGGTATCCGGGAGTTGCACAATCTCACGGTCGAAGGAAAAGACATTTGACATTAGAAAAGCTTTAGCATACGAACAATACGATCTAGTGCTATTCTTAGGATTGAGTCTTGTCCATCACATCATTCTCCCAATGATGTGATCCCGTTACCAATAACATCCAATGCCCATGACCAAGAAACCATGATCATCTATTGATTAACGAGCTAGCCGACTAGAGGCTTGCTAGGGACACATTGTGATCTATTTATTTGCACATGTAGTATTTTTTCCTGTTAATACAATTATAGCATGAACAATAGACGATTACATGAACAAGGACATATGATAATGACCATTTTATTATTGCCTCTAGGGCATATTTCCAACAGTCTCCCACTTGCACTAGAATCAATAATCTAGTTACATTGTGATGTATTGAAGACCCAAAAGCATTATGGTATTGATCATGTTTTGCTCGAGGAAGAGGTTTAGTGAATGGGTCTGCAACATTCAGATCCGTGTGTACTTCACAAATCTCTATTACTCCACTCTAGACATGGTCCTGGATGGAGTTGTAGCGGCGTTTGATGTGCTTGGTCTTCTAGTGAAACCTAGGCTCCTTGGCTATGGCAATGGCCCTAGTGTTATCACAGAAGAGTGTCATTGGACTCGACGTGCTTGGAACCACTCCAAGGTCGGTGATGAGCTCCTTCATCCAAATCCTTCATGAGCCGCTTCTGAAGCAGCTATGTACTCCGCTTCACATGTAGATGTTGCCACGACTTCTTGCTTGCTACTGGACCAGCTCACTGCCCCACCATTCAAAACATACACTTATCCGGTCTGTGACTTAGAGTCATCCGGATCTGTGTCGAAGCTAGCATCGACGTAACCCTTTATGACGAGCTCTTCATCACCTCCACAAACGAGAAACATCTCCTTAGTCCTCCTGAGGTAGTTAAGGATATTCTTGACCACTGTCCGGTGTTATATCAGGTCCACTTTGGTACCTCCCTACCAAACTTATGGCAAGGTTCATATCAGGTCTGGTACACAGCATGGCATACATTAGAGAGCATACAGCTGAAGCGTAGGGGACAATACTCATCTTCTCTCTATCCGCTGCCGTGGTCGGTGGCTGAGTCTTACTCAATCTCATACCTTGCAAAACTGGCAAGAACCCTTCCTTTGAGTTTTCCATATTGAACTTCTTCAATATCTTGTCAAGGTATGTGCTTTGCGAAAGACCTATGAGGCGCCTCGATTTATCTCTATAGATCTTGATGCCTAATATGTATGCAGCTTCTCCAAGGTCCTTCATTGAAAATATCTTGTTCAAATAGGCCTTTATGCTCTCCAACATCTCTATGTTATTCCCAATCAATAATATGTCATCCACATATAGTACGAGGAAAGCTACGGAGCTCCCACTCACTTTCTTGTACAGACAGGCTTCTCCGTAAACCTGTATGAACCCAAACGCTTTAATCACCTCATTAAAGCGAATGTTCCAACTCCAAGATGCTTGCACCAGCCCATAGATGGAGCGCCGGAGCTTTCACACTTTGTTAGCACCCTTGGGGTGGACAAAACCTTCTGGTTGCATCATATACAACTCTTCCTTAAGATTCCCGTTCAGGAACGCTATTTTGAAGTCCATTTGCCAAATTTCATAATCATAAAAGGCGGCAATTGCTAACATGATTCGGACTGATTTCAGCTTCGCTACGGGAGATAAAGTCTCCTCGTAGTCAATTCCTTGAATTTGTCGAAAACCCTTTGCGACAAGTCGAGCTTTATAAACGATCACATTACCGTTTGCATCAGTCTTCTTCTTAAAGATCCATTGATTTTCTATAGCTCGTTGATCATCGGGCAAGTCCACCAAAGTCCATACTTTGTTCTCAAACATGGATCCTATCTCGGATTTTATAGCCTCAAGCCATTTTTGGAATTCGGGCCCTCCATTGATTCTTCATAGTTCGAAGGTTCACCGTTGTCTAACAACATGATTTCCATCATAGGGTTGCCGTACCACTCTCGTGCGGAGCGTGCCCTTGTGGACCTTCGCGGTTCAGTAGTAACTTTATCCGAAGCTTCATGATCATTATCATTAACTTCCTCTTCAGTTGGTGTAGGCGCCACAGGAACAATTTCACGCGCTGCGCTACTTTCCTATTCGAGAGGGGTGTAATTACCTCATCAAGTTCTACTTTCCTCCCACTTCCTTCTTTCGAGAGAAACTCTTTCTCTAGAAAGGATCCGTTCTTGGCAACAAAGGTTTTACCTTCGGATCTAAGATAGAAGGTATACCCAATAGTTTCCTTAGGGTATCCTATGAATACACATTTCTCCGCTTTTGGTTCGAGCTTCTCTGGTTGAAGTTTCTTCACATAAGCATCGCAGCCCCAAACTTTAAAAAACGACAACTTAGGTTTCTTGCCAAACCGTAGTTCATACGGTGTCGTCTCAACGGATTTAGACGGTGCCCTATTTAACGTGAATACTGCAGTTTCTAATGTGTATCCCCAAAATGATAGCGGTAAGTCGGTAAGAGACATCATAGATCGTACCAAATCTAATAAAGTGCGATTACGATGTTCAGACACTCCGTTGCGTTGCGGTGTGCCAGGCGGCGTTAGTTGTGAAACAATTCTACACTTCCTTAGGTGTGTGCCAAACTCGTGACTCAAATTTTCTCCTCCATGATCAGATCGTAGACACTTAATTTTTCTATCATGTTGACTCAACCTCACTCTAAAATTCCTTGAACTTTTCAAACGTCTCAGATTTGTGCTTCATCAAGTAGATATACACATACCTACTCAAATCATCGATGAGAGTGAGAACATAACGATAGCCACCGCGAGCTTCAACGTTCATTGGACCACACACATCAGTATGTATTATTTCCAATAAGTCGGTCGCTCTCTCAACTCTTCCTGAGAATGGAGTCTTAGTCATCTTGCCCATGAGGCACGGTTCGCATGTGTCAAATGATTCAAAGTCAAGAGACTCTAATAGTGCATCAGTATGGAGCTTCTTCATGCGCTTAACACCGATATGACCAAGGCGGCAGTGCCACAAGTATGTGGGACTATCATTATAAACTTTACATCTTTTGGTACTCACACTATGAATATGTGTAACATCACGGTCAAGATTCATCAAGAATAAACCATTCACTAGTGGAGCATGACCATAAAACATATCACTCATATAAATAGAACAACCTTTATTCTCTGACTTAAATGAGTAGCCGTCTCGCATTAAGCAAGACCCTGATACAATATTCATGCTCAAAGCTGGTACTAAATAACGATTATTAAGGTTTAAAACTAATCCCGACGGTATATGTAGAGGTAGCGTGCTGACGGCGATCACATCGACCTTGGAGCCATTCCCGACGCGCATCGTCACCTCGTCCTTGGCCAGTCTCCGCTTATTCGGTAGTTCCTGCTTTGAAATGCAAATGTGAGCAACCACACCGGTATCAAATACCCAGGGGCTACTACGAGCGCTGGTAAGGTACACATCAATAACATGTATATGACATATACCTTTAACGTTGCCAGCCTTCTTGTCCGCTAAGTACTTGGGGCAGTTCCGCTTCCAGTGACCTTTTCCCTTGCAATAGAAGCACTCAGTCTCAGGCTTGGGTCCATTCTATTTCTTGTTCCCGACATCTGGCTTACCGGGCGCGTCAACGACTTTGCCTTCTTTCTTGAAGTTCTTCTTACCGTTGCCCTTCTTGAAACTGGTGGCCTTGTTGAGCATCAACACTTGATGCTCTTTCTTGATTTCTACTTCTGCAGACTTGATCATCGAGTACAACTCGGGAATGGTCTTCTCCTTCCCTTGCATGCTGTAGTTCAGCACAAAACCTTTGTAGCTTGGTTGGAGAGACTAGAGGATTCTGTCAACTATAGCATCATCCGGAAGTTCGACTCCAACTAAAGTTAGACGACCCTCTAACCCAGACATTGTGAGTATGTGCTCACTGACAGAATTGTTCTCCTCCATCTTACAACTAAAGAACTTCTCGGAGACTTCATATCTCTCGACACGGGCATGAGCTTGAAAAACTAGTTTCAGCTCTTGGAACATCTCATATGCACCGTGTTGCTCAAAACGCCTTTGGAGCCCCGTTTCCAAACTGTATAGCATGCCACTCCTAACCATAGAGTAGTCATCTCTTCGCGTTTGCCAGACGTTCAGAATGTCCTGGGCTGCTGCGGGAGCGGGAGGGTCACCTAGCGGCGCATCAAGGACATAATCCTTTTTAGCTGCTTCAAGGATGAGCTTCCAGTTGCGGACCCAGTCTGCATAGTTGCTACCATCATCTTTCAGCTTGTTTTTCTCTAGGAATGCGTTGAAATTGAGGTTGACGTTGGCCATCTACAATATTTATAAAGACAACTTTTAGACTAAGTTCATGACAATTAAGTTCATTTAATCAAATTAAGTATGAACTCCCACTTAAATCGACACCCCTCTAGTCATCTAAGTGATACCTGATCCATGTTGACTAACCCGTGTCTGATCATCACGTGAGACGGACTAGTCACCATGGTGAGCAACTTCATGCTGATCGTATTCAACCATACGACTCATGTTCGACCTTTCGGTCTCTTGTATTCGAGGTCATGTCTTTACATGCTAGGCTCGTCGAGTCAACCTAGTTGTTTCGCGTGTGTAAATCTGGCTTACACCCGTTGTATGCGAACATTAGAATCTATCACACCCGATCATCACGTGGTTCTTCGAGACAACGATCCTTCGCAACGTTGCACACTGAGGGGAGTACGTTCTCGAAATTTTAAGAGTGATCATCTTATTATGCTACCGTCGTTCTAATAAATAAGTTGAAAAACATGATAAACATCACAATGCAATCATATAGTGACATGATATGCCCATCATCATCTTTGCTCTTTCGATCTCCATCTTCAGGCATCCCATGATCATCATCATCACTGGCGTGACACGATGATCTCCATCATCCTGATCTCCATCATCGTGTCTCCGTGAAGTCGTCATGCCAACTACTACTATCACTACTACTATAGCTAACCGTTAGCAATGAAGTAAAAGTAGTAAGCACATGGCGTTGCATCTCATACAATAGATTAAGACAACTCCTATGGCTCCTGCCGGTTGTCATACTCATCGACATGCAAGTCGTGAAACCTATTACAATAACATGATCATCTCATACATCATACATGCAACATCACAACTTTGGCCATATCACATCACATGTCAAACCCTGCAAAAACAAGTTAGACGTCCTCCAATTGTTGTTGCAAGTTTTACGTGGCTGATTTGGGTTTCTAGCAAGAACGCCTTCTTACCTACGTGACAGCCACAACGATGATATGCCAAAGCTATTTACCCTTCATAAGGACCCTTTCAATCAAATCCAATCCGACTAGAGTAGGAGAGACAGACACCCGTTAGCCACCTTTACGCACGGTGTGCATGTCTGTCGGTGGAACCACTCTCACGTAAGCGTACGTGTAAGGTCGGTCCGGGCCGCTTCATCCCACAATACCGCTGGAAAAGAATAAGACTAGTAGCATCAAGCAATTGACAAATCATCGCCCCCAACCTTTTGTGTTGTACTCGTGCATAGAATCTACGCATAGAAAACCTGGCTCGGATGCCACTGTTGGGCAACGTAGCATAAATTCAAAAAAAATCCTACGCATATTCAGATCTTCCTATGGAGAGACCAGCAGCGAGAGAGGGGTGAGTGCATCTTCATACCTTTGAAGATTGCTAAGCGGAAGCGTTGCTAGAACGCGGTTGATGGAGTCGTACTCGCAGCGATTCAAATCGCGATGTGATTCCAATCTAGTGCCGAACTACGGCACCTACACGTTCAACACACATGCGGCCCGGTGACGTCTCCCACACCTTGATCCAGCAAGGAGGAGGGAGATGTTGGGGAAGATCTCCGGCAGCACGACGGCGTGGTGTCGATGGAGAGACGAGGTCTCCAGGCAGGGCTTCGCCAAGCACCGTGGGAGGAGGAGGAAGGAGGGGAGCAGGGCTGCGCCGAGAGGAGAGAAAACCATATGCAAAATAGCCCCAAAACCCTCTCTATTTATAGGAGGAGGGGAGAGGGTGCCACCCATAGGGTTGCCCCCCTAGGTGGTGCGGGAGCCACCCCAGATGGGTGGTGTGGCGGCTAGGGCAGGGGGAGGGGTGGCGCACCCCTTTGGTGGGCCTTAGGCCCACCAGCGCCAGGCTTCCCCCCTTCTATCCCTCCTGCGCCTTGGGCCAAAGTGGGCTGGTTACCCTCCCCCTTTTGGCCCATGCTACTTCTTGGGCCTCGTGGCCCCTCCCGGTGGACCCCCGGGGCCATTTCCGGTGGTCCCGGTGGTCCCGGTACAGCACCAGTGACGCCCGAAACATTTCCGGTGTCCAAAACCATCCATCCTATATATCAATCTTTACCTCTGGACCATTCCGGAGCTCCTCGTGACGTCTGGGATCTTATCCGGGACTCCGAACAACTTTCAGTAACCTCGTATAACATTTCCCTATAACCCTAGCATCATTGAGCCTTAAGTGTGTAGACCCTACGGGTTCGGGAAGCATGCAGACATGACCGAGACGTTCTTCGGTCAATAACCATCAGCGGGATCTGGATACCCATGGTGGGTCCCACAGGTTCCACGATGATCTCATCGGATGAACCACGATGTCAAGGATTCAGTAAATCTCGTATACAATTCCCTTTGTCCGTCGGTATAGAACTTGCCCGAGATTCGATCGTCAGTATACCTATACCTTGTTCAATCTCGTTGCCGGTAAGTCTCTTTACTCGTTCCGTAGCACGTCGTCGTGGGACTAACTCCTTAGTCACATTGAGCTCATGATGATGTTCTACCGAGTGGGCCCAGAGATACCTCTCTGTCACATGGAGTGACAAATCCCGATATCGATTCGTACCAACCCAACAAACACTTTCAGAGGTACCCGTAGTGCACCTTTATAGTCACCCACTTACGTTGTGATGTTTCATCCACTCCTACGGTATCCGGGAGTTGCACAATCTCACGGTCAAAGGAAAAGACACTTGACATTAGAAAAGCTTTAGCATACGAACAATACGATCTAGTGCTATGCTTAGGATTGGGTCTTGTCCATCACATCATTCTCCCAATGATGTGATCCCGTTACCAATGACATCCAATGCCCATGACCAGGAAACTATGATCATCTATTGATTAACGAGCTAGCCAACAAGAGGCTTGCTAGGGAGACATTGTGATCTATCTATTCACACATGTATTACTGTTTCCTGTTAATACAATTATAGCATGAACAATGGACGATTATCATGAACAAGGAAATATGATAATAACCATTTTATTATTGCCTCTAGGGCATATTTCCAACAGCAACATGGGTGTGGACAAGCCCAAATCCTACCTTCCTAACTACCTAGTTATGGAGTTGCGTTTGGTCGTCCCAAAGCATGTTTGTAACCATCCCAAAATCACAAGTCAACTCAGGTCTTAGGAAACATAACGTATGTTGTACTAGAGACTCGGAGATGACCTGATCTCGCTGCATCTCACAGTTGGGTTTGTGTGACTCAAACCTGATTTAGACTCATATCCGACTACATTGAATCCAATCCGATCATTTCGAGTCCATATTATTAGTCTAGCATCCAATGCAACATGGATAGTGAGACCAGACCATCCACCGTGTCATATGCTAGTCTAGCTAATTGTGCGTCCAAGCAACCCTTTTCATTCAGAACCATTTAGGAGAGCCATCATACAATGAATAATCTCACAATCAAGTCGAATACTTGTGGATACACATCATTTATAATGTCCAAGGACCATATTTATTCATAAACACATAGGAAATATCATCACACATGATTGCCTCTAGCGCATACCTCCAACAGTCTCCCACTTGCACTAGAGTTTATCAAATAGACATCAAATGTACATAGCTCTAACATAACCCTCATGCTTTGGTTGTGGAAGTGGCTTAGTTAACGGATCTACAAAATTTGCGTGTGTATGAATTTTGCATAGATTAGTATCACCATTCTTTATGAGATTTTGTATCAACTTATATTTTCGGTCTATGTGCATGGTTTTGTGGTGTTATATCGGCTCCTTGGCCTGTGCGATGACACCTGAATTATCGCAATAAAGGTCCAATGTATTTTACCAGCCCGGCAACACACCCAAATCTTCTAGGAACTTTCGAATCCAAACACCTTCCTTTGTGGCTTCGTAATACACAATGTATTCGGCCTCTCTTGTGGAGTCAGTAACAGGAGACAAGTGAGACATTGTTTACCCAGGTTTGGGAGCTCTTGATAGAGGTAAAACTCTATGGCCTGCTCTTGTTTATATTGATGGTGGAGTATCAATTACATAGTTGATCAACCTCAAGATCGTATGTTGTAGCCTATAACCCGAGGAGTAATGATCTTAACATGCCCTATGGACTAAAATCCCTCTAGTTAATATAGATACCAGGGGCACTAGAGTTTCATTGTGTCGATTACAAACATGTTGTCCATCATCTTGCCTTGGAGTAACACTAAATCTTCGTAAGAATCTGTTCTGTATAGAATATCGTGTGACTATTTGGCTTAAGTGATAATCACAGGGAAACTAATGGGTTCGGCCCATGAAAATAGGTCAGCGGCCAAAGGACCCCTTAGTCACGGACTCCCTCAATAGCCCCTGAATGTCCTCCAATGTCGTAGTCTCGATATCTAGTTGCTTCTCATGCCCAAAGTCTTCGGCTTGTCGGGCGAGTTCCTTCCCCCACTTATACCTGGCCGGTAATAATCCGGTCATTAATGACTTCACTCTTTCCAAACAGTATATGTGACTCAGCCTCGAAGGCCAACCGTTTTATTGTGAATAGCATTTTTGTCAGACAAATTTTTAGTGAAAGGTCGCGACCGGTCATGATTACTGACCAGTTACAAAAACGTGTTCGAGGCAGTTCTCTCATCGACACGTTTCGCCAATACACAGATTGTGCCCCACTTTTTAGGGGATATGCTTTATGATTTGGGCTATACCACGCGCTCATAACTGCATGATTTATCGAGAAACATCGAGGTAGAGGGTCCCTTGGTATTACAACAGCTTAACAAAAGGATACCAACACCATAGCCTGCACATGCTCCCCAGATCTCACATCACCATCGCCTTTCCCAATCCTCAGACCTCCAGCTTCCAAGCTTCCTCTTTCCCCCAATCCCCTCGAACCCTTTCTCTAGTTCAGAGATGGTCGCCTCAGACTCAAAAGGAAAATGTGTGGTCTTCCTTGTCACCAACAATGACATTTTGAAGTTGATGCACACTCGCTTCTTGTCGACGAACATCCCTCACCGCACTTCGGAGAAGGCCTCTGTCATCCCCATGCCTAAGGAAGGCAATAGAGTGGTGTTCATTCCTCATTTCCTCTGAGGGCTCAACTTTCGTGTCCAGCCCTTTGTAAAGGGTCTAATGTTTTATTATGGGTTAGATTTCCATGATCTCCTGTGAACTCTTTTTTGCAGATTTCGGCTTTTATCATCGTCTCCGAGGCCTTTTTGCGGGACCAACCCCACTTTGGCTTGTGGTTGAAGGTATTGAACCTCAAGCCAAGGGTAGTTAACGGCGAGCAGGAAGACTATGGGGGAGCGGTGATTATCAAGTTCCTTCTAGTTCAATTGCTAGACGGTTCCTTCATAGACACCGTCAAGGTCTGGTAGCATGAGTGGTTCTACATGACTGAGCCACGTGATGCAGGGTGGGAAGCGCCCCGAGATTTATATCCGGTCCTGCCACCACACTAGTGTCCTCGACGGAGAAGCCACTCGATTGGGAGGGAAGCCGCAGAAGTGAAGGTGCTGCAAAGGTGGATCCCCATCTTGCTAAAGAAGAAGATCAAGCTGACCAACATAGTTCGGGTCATGCTACATAACCACCTCCTCACCAGTCAACATTGGCTGGTCTGATGTGCTCTTACCGTCCGGCTGACCCGATTACTGTACAAAACTTCTGCCACATCAACCACGAAAAGCTATGGAAGGTGTTATTCGAGCTGTAGAAGACTTGGTTGGCCGAACAGGAAGACATCACTGTCGACACTAATACCCCCGGGACGGGTAATATTTCATTACATGTGTTTGAATTTTTCCCTTTTAACAAGGCTCTTATACCCATTTGCCTTTGCATTCAAAGATGTGGCTGGAGAAGTCCGAGCGGATCAACTGCCCAGCGTCGTTGACCGAGGGCCCCAAGACAACTTTATTAACGGCCGTCCTGGTCGAAAAGCCATACACGACGGCGCTGAAGAAGGATAAGAATGAGGCCCGAGGAGGCCTTTGCTTGAAAGGACCTCCTAACACTAGGTCTGGAGACACACTCGCTTCTTGTACTCTAGAGGCAGAGGAGGAAGAGGGCAGGGAGGAGAGCGACTCCTCCCACACGACGAAAAGGGCCGAGTCCGATGACGTCAAGTGAGATCTAGGTCCTACTTCCCCAAAGAGGCCATGCAGGGCGAAGGTGGCCTTGTTTGATGATGTCTCAGACTCCACCAAGGACCCTCCGGGTCAAGCCCCGAGCGCAAAGGTATGGATCCAAAAAACCGAACATCTTTCTGCATTGAGATTTTCTTAACGATGATAGGCATTCTTACCGTGTTGTAGCCCATGTTGTGATTTCCTTACTGATCAAATTTTGAAGGACGATTCCTTACCATCTAACCTAGCAGAGAGCAGAACCGCCTCAAACAACACATCTCCCCATGTCGTCAAGGAGATTGAGGAGGTGGTGTCTCGAAGGACCCCCTGGAGCCGGATACTAGGGCCGGGGGTGATATATCATGGCCGAGACTAAAACATCAGCCAACAAAGAGTAGGAGGACGAAACCCTCTTAGAAAACAAAGTGGGAGAGCCCGAACAATCCGAGCTCTCTCCGAAGATAGTTCCAGAGAGCTCCCAGCCTCCAAAATCATCTGCCACAAATTGGGTGGCCGGCCATGATGGAGGAGAGTTTTAATGACGCGTCCATCTCTGAAGGACACCACACTGTTTTGAGTGTGTTTCTACAAAGCATTTGATCCGTTGACAGCGGATTGAAGGAAGCTTTCGATGGCTTGTTGACGGGCTTCAAGGTAATTTACATTATATCTTTTTTACAAAGTAGTTTTAATTTATGGGTTTATACGCAATCCCCATATTCAATAGCCCCTACTCCCTATGTGAGTTTGAAAAACTTATGTGGGGGTCAAAGTAGTGCGGAAAACATACATATAATTTTTAAAATGAGCCGTAGCCCCTAAGACTCTGGTAGGATGATACAAAGAACCTACCAGCAGCTTGAGATCCTGATATGTATAAATTAATTGTGCACACCTCGTCTTCGGCAACAGCCCCCAACTCCGTGGAGTTGGCGGAAATGAATCGGAAGCTTAAGATCTCCGAGGAAGAGCTCGACCTACTTAACACACGGTTTGACGATGCACAAGGTAAGTCCAAACTGGACTATTAGTAGTAGTTTTCTCATCAAGGTCAGGTATTTCTACTTGTATCCTTAAGTGCGAAGTATTTTCATGACAACTATGGTCGTGGCCACGGAAGTCGAGAAGTTCAAGGCTGAGCTAAACAAGGCGAGGCAAGATGATGTCGAACAAAAGTCTATAGCCAAACAAGCACATGCCGAACTGTTGACAGTGAGGTTGGCCGATGACAAGCACGAGGCCAGGGTTGCCGAGGTGCAGCAAGAGCTCGAGGACTCCTTCACAAAATGTGAGGCCCTTGAGAAGAAAAACAAGGAGCAAGCTTCCAAGCTATGCTCTTTGGCTGTCGCAATCAAGGAGGCGCGAATGGAGGCACAAGGTCATGAGAAGGAGATGCATCAAATCAACGCATGCAAATGCTTCAATGCACTATGCATCCCAGGAAGGTAATGTCGAGCAGAGGCTATTCTTGGAGCAACTCCAAGCCCCTACGCAACCTCTCCTACTATTCGATCAGCTAAAACAACTGATGGGGCTACATTGAATGACGGAGCCAACAATGCAGGATCACTATATCAGACTATGGCCTACAAAAGCCACTGCCGAGTAGCTACTTCATCTTGGTGTAGGAATTGATTGTTGCTTTGCCCCAGATTGATGTCCTGAAGCGTTCCATCTGCATTGAGGGATCTCGGATGGTGTCCGAGAGGACCATCGTGCATTGGACGAAGTTGAAGCCCACCGAGATGGCCACCAGACCTCCGCCGACCGGAAAGGACCATAGGCACCCTCATCTATATTTTCCCATTGTCATGGAGATCGGTCAATTGAAACACAATGCTCGAAGGTTTTAATTCTTGAATGCAGATACTATCCGGTACTTGATGTTTAACCTTTTGTGCAATACAATGGTTTTGCTTTACATGATATATTATGCCTTGCTTTGATTATCTTTGAGTCTTGTGTGGTTGTTTTAACTTGAAAGTTTCCAGTCATCGGCTTCACCCCCTGGTAGATGCTATGAGGGGTGTTTAGGCTTCCACACTTTTACCCTTAGCCAACGTCTTGGTACCCGGAGGTGGTAGTGCAGAAGGAAACTAGGTAATCACACTATGTAGCTTTAACGCTTTCACTTAACCATAGGAGCTTAACTGCGGGGACTAGTTACTACCCCCTCGTATTTTGTGATGTTCGAATATACCGAAGGTAAAAAAACATTATCGCTTGATTTGTATAACTTCAAACCCTTCGTATAACATGGTGAACCTCCAACAATTCTTAGTTTAACACTTGTCATCGTATCATAGATTAGTTATCGCTTGTTATGACAGCCAATTTTTGGCTTTAACCACTAGGTACTTAACCAGGTCAGCTAGATGTATAATCGGAGTGGTTCTACCTTTTCCCCTTTAGCCGAACAGGCAAAACATAAAAGGGTAAGCAAAGGAGTAGGGAAACCCAACTACTGACCCAAGACATAATTTGGAACCAATCCATATAATGCAATATCAAAGACGCCGAACACATAGGACAAAAGATGGTGTCGGGGTGATGCTTAGGGCGAGGTTTACAGTCGAGCCCCCGGTCGATTAGCCGACCGCGTCTACAATATGTATCGAATTAGCTCATGTTGCAACTAAAGAGCGGAAAAGATGGAAAAAGAGGAAAAAAAGGTTGTACAATATAAATGACTGGCATAAGACTGTATGATTTGGTCTTTATTTCCTGATGAACTCGTGGCGTTTAGCCATACAATCTAATCTACCCAAGCAACCATTATTGATATGATAAAAATATTTTTATAGAGGATACGTTTACAAAGGGTCTTTTCCAGATTGATTGATGTCCTTTACTACGCTCTGCTGCACGTTTGTTCCTTTTCTCTTCGAGAAGTGCTCCTTTACGGGAGGTAGTAGTCGGTGAACCGACTTTTATAGGAGAAGGTATGCAGAAGTCACCGAAGTATGTTATCTTAATGCTTGAAGAGGTCCTTGACGGTACCAGATACTGTCTGAAGACATGTTTGACCATAGCTCGGTCCATACGGATACTTGGACCTTATGTATTTGATCCCCACAGGTGCCCATGGTATTTCGAGCACAAAATTAAGCAACCAGGGCACATATTTTATGGCTAGCAAAGTCCTGCTGTAGGGAGTGTATCCCTATTTGTTTTGAGCGTGGGTAGAATCCTGGAACTATTGTGGGACTCAGGCTCCCTTATTCACCCCCTTTTCCCTGACGACAATTTTGGGCTTTCGAACTATATTACTGGTCTAGACTTCGACGGTAAAAGGCGCTATATGTTCCTTGGTCCGGAGAGACCGTTGAGTGTTACCATTAAAGGTGATAACACCCTTGGGTCCCGACATCTTAAGCTTTATGTATGCATAATGAGGGATGACACTAAAGTGAGCGAACACTGTACGGCCGAGGAGTGCATGATAACCGTTGCGAAAAGGGACAATGTCGAAGATCAAGTCTTCGCTGTAGAATTTAACGGGAGAGCCAAACACTATTTATAAAGTTATGGTGCCCGAGCAGCAGGCCTCGACACCGGGGATTATTGCTTTGAAGCTCCTGTTACTGGGTTTGATTCTCGATGGATCGATCCCTATTTTTCTCACTCTGTCTGTGTAAATCAGATTGAGGCTACTACCTCCGTCCATGAGGACCGTAGTGAAGTGGTACCCATTGATAATGGGGTCAAGTACCAAGGCATCTGAACCCCCATGTAGAATACTAGTAGGGTGGTCCATCCAATCAAAGGTGATCGGGCATGCCGACCATGGGTTATACTTCGAGGCCACGGGTTTTATGGCATAAACATCCTGAAGCGCGTGCTTCCTCTCCTTTTTTGGTATCTTTGTGAAGTAGATCATGTTCAGAGTTTAACCTCCAGAGGGAATTGCTTTTGTCCTGTGAGGTTCCTCGTCGTCCTTGCTGGAGGGGCTCTTGCCATGGTCATGTGTTGTGGGTTTGCTCGCATGTTTGATCACCCAACAATTACGGTTGGTGTGAGTAGTGGGCTTGTTTGAGGTGTCATGGCTCTAGGAGGGCCTATCCCGTATTTTGTCCAGTGCGGTCGGTCCATCCCGATTCCACTTAGAGGGTTTCTTCCGTGGTCCAGACCTTGAGTTGCTGAGTCCGGCATTGACTGTCGTGTCTTCTGCTTCGCCACCGTTGTGTCGATGCTTGTTCTTGTTGCGTCGTGGCTTACCGTTATCGTCCTGAACTTCAGAAGTTTTGGGGTTTCCGGGAGGTTTTTTTTGATGAGCAAGCCAACTATCCCCGCCTGCGCAAAAGCAGGTCATAGGCGAGGTAAGGGGTACCATTGTTCTTGGCCTATCTTGCCCGAGCGCCGGGCTAGCCATTCATCCCGGATGTTATTTCTGAAGGAGGCTAGTGCTCCGATGTCTGAACAGTCAATGATTTTATTTTTCTTTGTGAGGAATCGATTCCTAAATTGTCGAGATGACTCATCGACTTGTTGTACGATTTGTCTTGAAAGTTAGCTCGGAAAGCATCTTTGAGCTCTTCCCAACTCCCAATGGAGTTTTTGGGTAGGCTGTTCAGCAAATGCCATCCTAGTGCCTTGAGCTTCAATGGTAAATATATTATGGCATGGAGGTCATCATCTCGGGTCATATGAATATGGAGAAGGAAATCTTCAATCCGCATGTCCGGGTCTGTTGTCCCTCGTATTGCTTTATATTGACGGGTTTAAACCCTTAAGGGAACTGGTGCTACATCGCCTCATTTGTGACACAAATTGGGTGAGTGGTGTGCCTGATCCTACCTACATCATGCCGGGGGTTAGATGAATTCTTTGCGTGAGGCGGTTCCCGAACTCTATCATTCTGATTGAGTCGAGCTTGGTACCCATCCCGTCTAGCGGGAGTGCGACCTCTCAACCCATAGATGGGTCCTGTATGTCCTGCTTTGTCATTCAAGTTGTGTCGCAGGTCTTATGGGCCTCCGGGCGGTGTCGGCTCCTTCCTTATTCTACAAAGATGTTCGAGTTGTTCACTGGCTTTTCCAGCCGTCCTGTCCCGGCCTCAAGGGGGGCGGTCTGGTTGATCGCCCTGAGTGCGTCTCGGGAGTGTGGGATCAAAGGCCTCATCTTTGAACTCTCGTAATAACCGGCAACACGGGTAATTTTTGTTTTTTCCTTGCCCTTCCTTGTTGTATCCCTCTTCGGCATCTAGGACTTAGGTCCATCTTTTGTTGATGGAGTCCTGTTTGGCTTTTATTTGCAGTTGTTTTATCTTGAAGCTTTGAGTAGTGGCTATGAATTTCCGCTTGAACATGTTTTGATCCAGCGGGTCTTCGAGGACGATGAAATCCTCATCTCTGAGACAATCCTCCTCTTCGGAATGAGGGATGTGGCTGCTGTCTTCGGATTCCTCGAGGTCCTCGGATTTTTCCAGATCCGTATGTCCCCCCGAATCATCGAGCCTGTGCCCGTGAGCAACTGGGTCAACGGGGTTCTCTCGGTCATCCGAGGTAGCATTTTCTTCGGTTCCCACATTACTTTCCTTGCCCCAGCGCGCCTTAGGCTTTTTGCGACGCACGCGCCTTTAGGGGTTCAGCACCATTGTTTTTTATTGGGGTGTCATCATCGATCTTCCCTGTGGCGCCATCTTCCTTAGGGTTGTCCACCATGTACACACCGTTGGTGGAGGTGAAGGTCCAACGTCCACTTGTTGGAGGGGCAGATGTGTCGACATCTGTATATGTATCTTCGTCCTCATGCGAGCAGAAGTCCAACATATCGGTTAAGTTTTCAATAGTGGCTATCAAGTCGGTGATGGGTGTGAAATAAAATTCCCTGTGACCGGGCTCGAAGGGGAACTGAGCATAGGTCGGGGCCGGGTCATACTAATCTTCAATAATTTGGACCTGGCTCAGCGTCTCGTCTGATAGCAAGAGATCAGACAGACTAGTCTTCTGGACTTTGGCAGAGTTGATCTCTAGTGCATCGGCACAAGGAGTGTGCTTGGCTAGGGTTAACCCCTTATCTTTGAAAGTCGTGTTCAGCTCCGTGCTTTAGGCCGGATCAGACGTCGGCACCGTCCCGAACAAGAACTCGGGGAGGAGACCCTAAGCCAAGACTTTGGGGTTTTCAGGCTCATCGTATGAAGCCACGAACCCAAAAAGGACCAGACCGCCTTGGGCATAAGCGATGTATTCTAGGTCACTGAACTTAATTCCCTAACCTAGGGCGAACCCATTCATCTGGATGAGGTGATGAGCTGCCTCGTCATGCGAAATAACGCTACAAACATATAGAGTTGACCAGGGACAAAGATATCCCTGGTGGCGATGTCGTTGCTAGTGGCCAGGAGAGCCATCCATCCTTCTGGTGATCTCATAGTGAAACTCTCAATGAAAGCACCAATGACCGTGTCAAAACTGGCGAATCTCGGGTAGGGGGTGCCGAACTGTGGATCTTGGATTGATGGGTAACACGAGACAAGAGAGACCCTGTTTACCCAAGTTCGGGCCCTCTTGATAGAGGTAATACCCTATGTCCTGCTCTTGTTTATATTGATGGTGGAGTATCAAATACAAAGTTGATCTACCTTGATATCGTATGTTGTGGCCTAAAACCCGGAGAGTAATGATCTTAACTTTCCCTACGGACTAAAAGCCCTTTGGTTTATATAGATACCAGGGGAACCACGTTGACACAATGTCGGTTACACGAATTAAAAACATGCCGACCATCATCTTGCCTTCGTGCACACACCAAGTCTTCAGAAGAATCCGTTCAGGAGACAACATCGTCTAATAATTTCGCCTTGAGTGATAATCACATGATGGCCCATGAGTTCGGCCCATGAAAATAGGTTAGCGGCCCGAGGAATGATAACCCACAAGTGTAGGGGGCCACTTGTATCCTTTTTCGATAAGTAAGAGTATCGAACCCACCGAGGAGCTAAAGGTGGAATTAATATTCTCTCAAGTTCTATCGAGCACCGATACAACTCTACGCATGCTAAAGCTTACTTTAAATCGAACAAGTATGGAACCATTTTGCTGGAGAGAAACTAGAAGTACTTGGTAGGTGTAATAGATAGGTTTGCAAGATAATAAAGAGCAACTAAATAAAAGTTAGGTGTTGTTTTGCAAGAAAATAAAGAGCGTGGAAATAAAATTTAGGGGATGTTTAGTAGAAACCTTTTTGTGTAACACAAGAAAAAAAGATTGTCCATAGGAAATTGAATATAACATGACAAATACTTATCACCTGCAATGAGGGAGAGGCATACGCTAAAACACTTCTCGTACTTGGATCATATGAACTTATGATTGGATTAAGGTAAACCTAACCATAGTATTAAAAATCACGTTCTCTTTACTCCCATACGCACACAACTCCCTTACTCGGGTGCAAGTTTCTGTCATTCTCGTCACCCACTATAAGCGAATCATCAACATATTGCAAACCCTCCGGCGTGTATCGTTCAGATGTGTGCCTCACGAAAGGCACCTTAGGATAGCACCATATCAACACACAACTCATATTAATAACATCATATAACAATTAACCCATAGGACAAAAGAAATATACTCAAACATCATAGGATAGCCACACATCATTAGATAATAATATATAGCATTAAGCACCATGTTCAAATATACATTACATTGGGAAGAGAGGTTTTACACTGCTGCATAGAGGAGGAGAGAGTTGGTGGTGAGGTCGGTGAAGTTGTTGGTGTAGATCATCGTCACGATGTTTGCCCGCCGGCGCTCCAGCACCACCGGGACAGAGGAGGAAAGACCCCCCCTACTTCTTCTTCTTCCTTGGCCTCCACCCCAGGTGGGAGGAGGGTTTCTCCTCTCGTCCATGGCTGCCATGGCACCCGAAAGGCAGCAGCCCCTATGGGATTGGATCTCTCTCTTTGTTTCTCTCTTGTTTCCGCGACCTGTTTTCTAGCCCTTCACCGTTTCTTAAATATCGAGAGATCCATAACTCCGATAGGGCTGAAATTTTGAGGAGATTTTTATCGAAAAATTATAATTCTTGTAGCAAAGGGAGAGCCCAACCAACTTAAGGGCTAGACACAAGCCATCATGTCGTGACCCCACCCCCTGGCCGCACCTTGTTGGTTTGTGGGGCCCTCTGGCACCGTCTTGCATTGACCCACACACGCAAAATTCATATATATTACAAAAATATACTCTTAAAATTTTATCGCGTTTGGAGTCTGTTTGATATGGATTTTGTATGAAACAAAAAACACACAAAAAATAGGAACTCATGATACGTCCCAAATGTATGTATAATTTTTGTTTATTCCATGCTCTTTTGGCTGACATTGTTATGTGTTTTGCTACATTTTCATACCCTTTTACACATATTTGGACTAACCTACTAACTCAGTGCACCCAATGCCAGTTTATGTGTGCTGATGTCTTTTAATTGCAAGGACTTTACCCCAATTTTGAGAGCCCGAAAAATCCGAAGAAAAATATATAAAAATCAGTGTGAAGGAAGCTTCAGGAAGCACCAAGGTGGGCTAGATGGGAGCCAGGCCTCGCCCAGGCGGCCACCTGGCGCGGGCCCCCTCCTGGCCGCGCGACCAGGTCGCCTGGGTGGCGGGTCCACCCCCTTTCACCCTCCTTTGGCGTATATTGACTTCCCGAAGCGGAAACCCTAAAGATATATCCCGCATCGCGAATTTCACCACCGTTCCGCCGCCGTAGCACTTCCGTGATCGGGAGTGTCAGGAGACCTCTTCCCGGCACCCTGTCGGAGGGAGGATTGACCTCCGGGAGCTTCTCCACAACCATGGTCGCTTCTCGTACGTGCCTTGAGTAGTCCTCCTTTGACCATGGGTCGATGACCAGTAGCTATGTGATGTCTTCTCTCCAATCTCGTGCTTCAATGCTTAGCCCTTGTGCGCTGCACTACATGATCAAGGCATCTATGTAATTTACCTGCTATTGCTATGCTGAATTTGCTTGGACCCGATGGATTATGAGATTATGTTCAGATTGTGATGAGTTATATATTTGGTTCTCCTTTAATATTTTGTTCTTGAGTAATATTTTGCTATTGCTATGCATGTTTGGCCAAGTAGTAGATTATAACTCCAAGAGGGAGTGTTATGCAAGATTGTGGGTTCATGCCCCCTGATGTTTAGTTTGAGTGACAGAAACATGAGACTAGGGGATGTGTTGTTGCCAACAGGGAGAAAACAAGAGTGCTTGTTACCACGGTTGCAAGGATTGTTTACCTTACGCAAAGTTTGTTAATGTAGTTTTCCGTTGCTTTGAGTTTACACTTTGGGTGGGGCTCGCAACTTAATACCAGCGATATGTTATGGATAGATATCTCAAGGTGGATGATTAGTGAGTAGATGCTGATGGATAAATGGTCTACTTGTCTTAGCGTACTGCCCATACTTATGAGCCTCTAACTTTCTTGTATCATGATTAGCATTGCGGTGCGTTTATAATTCTGTCAATTGCCCATCTGTAATTTGTTTACCCAGCATAGTTGTTTATCGCCAATTTGGAGAGAGACAACACTAGTGAACATCATGGGACTCTGGTCCATATTTCCACTATTTTTACACCTCCGCCATTTACTGCTTTTATTTCCTTTTTCGTTGCAATCACCATCGCTATTCCCGCTTGTGTTTGATCCTTTGCAAACAACAAGGCCGGAGATATTGACAACCTCTCTGAACTCGTTGGGAGCAAAGTTATTTGTTGTGTGTGCAGGTCCACGTCTTCTGCTAGTGCAAGAGCAGGAGACACCTACTTGTTGATCCTTGGAGTCCTCCTGGTTTGATAAACCTTATAGTCCCCGTGTAAGGGAAATCTGCTGCTGACTACGTCTCAACCTTCCACTTGGGGTAACCAAAGAGGGGCAACGAGTATAGTTCGGTCAACTAATCGTCAAGAAAAATTCTGGCGCTGTTGCCGGGGACTCCAGTCTTCAAGATAGGGGAGTTGCACACTATCTTTTACCTTTACTTTTTAGTCTTGTTAGTTTGCTTTATAGTTTTTTGCTTTAAAGTCTTATACCAAAGACGCAAAAAAGGGGTAGTTACTTTGCTTTGTTTAGTCAGTATGTCTAAGTCCTTTGCCTTTGGTGTTGCACCCGAAGGAGAGATTCTCACCTTCAAACAAAGGGGTGGAGAAAGTTTGAAAGATGCTTGGTTTAGAATTAATGATTCTTAAGATAGAGCCACCAAGAAGCAATCCACCACTATTTTGCTTAGAAATGTTTATGTTGGTATTACTTCTTGGAATAGGTATGTTCTAGACACAACAATAGGTGGGAATTTCTTTGAAGCTCTCGTTTGGGAGGCTCTTAACGTTATGGAAAATCTTGTCGGAATCCCAGCTGTTGTTGACATAAAGGATGATATCACCTTAGCTCACATTATGAGTAAACTTGAGAATATAGAGCTAGAGATGCCAAGCATGGGTAAAATAAATGAAGTAGATCGTAGGATTCAAGGGAACTTAAATAGACTTGATAGCTCCATGCACAAAATTTACAAAACTTTGGAGACCCTTAAATCCCATGATATGGATCCTTCTAGGATTGATAAGATTGAGGATATTATTCAAACTTTAGGTACTACTCTATCCTCCATCAAGACTAACAAGGTAGAAACCCCGCAATGAAGGAACCTAAATTCGTTTACGTACCCAAGGTTCCTCAACCCAAAACGAGTATACACATTGCTAAGGGTGTCGAAACTGTGAAAACCTTGGAAGAGATACCTCTCTTAAATAGAATTAGAAATGAAATTCCAATTGGTCTTACTACCTTTGCTTTTGTTCCTAGAAGTGATGCCCCTAGGCCTTTCTTTGAGAGTCCTCTTAAGACTAGTTATACTATTCAAGAGCTTTTTGATGATCTTTATGATGGTTGAATTGATATAACTTGATCTTTTTGCATCATGCTTAGCTCAAAGGCATAAAAGAAAGCGCTTGTTGGGAGGCAATCCAATTTGGTTTTACTTTCTGTTTTAGTGGTCTTGATGCTTGTTACTACTGTGGCAACATCATTGTATCTTTATTTTCAAGCTTTGTGCCAAGTTTTAGCCTCCGATTGCAAGAAAGTTCAAAAGTTGTGACATGATGTCGAGAAACAGATTATGTGTGCTTGACAGACAAATTAGCCAAAAATGACCAGAGCTAATCTGGTTTTTTTGACAATATGCTCTATATAAATTTCTTTCTGGCTTGTGTTCTGAGTTATTTCATTTGAGTAGCAGAAGTGCCCCGAAAAAATTATTTACTACCTACTGGTTTGTTTTTCCCAGGTTATGCCATGTTTTGCATTTTCATTGTTTTGCAAATCTTAAGCTTGCTTTTTCTTTGAAAAACCTTTTGGCAATCTTGAGAAACAGTAGCTCTTCCTGAAAATATTTACTTCTAGTAGAGAAAAATATATTTTATTATGGGCACTAACCACTCTAATCAACTTATGATGAGTTACGTATGAAGGGACTTTTCAAGTATGCGATGGAAGATGATGAAAGAAGTTCCAAGAGTGTCAAGTACTAAAGCTTGGGGATGCCCCCATGCACCCCCAAGAAATATTCAAGGAGACTGAAGCATCTAAGCTTGGGGATGCCCCCGTGCATCCCCTTCTCCATCAACAATCATCAATTCGTCCTACCCCATGATATATGTTTATCACTTCATATGTTATGTGCTATGCTTGGAACATCCCGCTCTTTACTTTTTTAGTTTGATTTAGTTTTGCTTGTTGTTCATAACAAGTTGGACCCTAGCCTTCTTTGTTTTGGACAGAAACACGCTGCACTCCACCCTAGAACACAATATAGGTTTTCATGCTTATTTTTTTGTGTGTTCTTTATCTTTTCATAGTTGTTGTCATGCTTTAGCTTTTTATGAGCTTTTATTTAGGTTGCTTTTGGAAATCTATTGAGTTATCATGCTTATCTTGTTTACAGAGTTGGCTTGTCGCACTGAGTTGTGTGTCTTCATGAGTAGGTAATTGAGGTTGCTCTTTAAGTATAGTAGTAACTTGCAATAGTTTTGAGGTATTGATTTGAGTAATGTTTGAACTTTTGGTGTCAAGATCTTGAGCCTATTAGTGAACGGTGTCGTATTTTGGGCAATCCGTGTGTATTTTCAAAACTAAAAAAAATTTAGTTGAGAACTCTAGCTACTAGATGGATCGCTAACCTCTAGAGGCGTTGGAATATATAGAGTACCCTCACGTTATCATGGGTCGAGGATGCGCGAGGATAACCAAACCCCCAAACACTCCTCCTTGGGGTACTTGTCTCTTTTTGATTCTCCTGACTAGATAGAGAGTTACTGATAATAAGTGCATGAGTACTTCAGACCGTTGCAAGTATTCGATTGTTTGAACTTCCACCATCCATATTTTGCTAGCCTCTTCAGTATCGTGCATTGCCCTTTCTCATCTTGAGAGTTGGTGCATACTTCGCCGGTGCATCCAAACCCTTCGCATGATACGCTCTGTCATCATATGCCTCATTATATCCTTCCTCAAAACAGCCACCATACCTACCTATTAAGGCATTTCCATAGCCTTTCTGAGATACATTGTCATGCAACATCCACCATCGCATGACTTGATCTTCATGTCATACATGCTTTTGCTTGATCGAGGAGCCGCATGCTAGTTGAGATTTGCCCTTGTTATTTCTACATGACGCGCTAGTATCATTGCATATCCTGCTACACTAGCAGAGGCATACATTTGCATACTCATGATAGTTTCCATTTATCTTTATGTTGATTACTTCTTATAAAGTGTGAAGATCTTATTTTTATTTCTTGTAAAATATAGAGTGTTTCCCTTAAGTGAGGAAAAGATCCCAAAGAGGAGAAATTAAAAAATCCCAAAGAGGAGAAATGAAAAGATCCCAAAGAGGACAAATGAGAGATAAATAGAAAGAGCCAAAGAGGCCACAAAAATAAAAATAAAAAAGGAAAGAAAAACGAAAAAAAAGAGAGAAGGGGGCAGCACTACTATTCCTTTTGAAAGATCCACACTTCTACTCCATTGTTATATTTGTACTTCATAGAGATTATCGTTCATGCATAACTATGTGGGGACCCTTACACTATAGAACTTGTCTTGGATATTCCAATGATGAGCCTCCTCAAATGAGCTCTAGGTCTTCATGAGCAAGCAAGTTGGATGCAGCCCCACTAGTTCCATTGGAGAGTTGACCTTAGCTCATATGTGCATCCGTTGCAGGCAATCCCTACTCCTCACATCATATCTATCATTTGGCTTTCTCTCGCCTATGATTGTCTTCATTGATGTGAGCCTTTCACATCTTTTTTGTCTTCCTTCCCCATCATTATTTTCTTCGCCATCCTAAGTGCCAATATATCTTGCTCGTGCTCATCCATTGCATGAGTTCTCAATGTCGAAAGGGAGAGGATCATGTTGACTTGTGCCTCACTAGTGGTCTCAGGATGAGTCAAAATAAGATTCCGAAGGAGACCAAGTATGAAGTTTTAGTAGATTGAGTTCTCAATTAAACTATATAGTATTTTTTATGCTCTAAACCCATCTCCCACTTCTTGCACGCAAACACCATTTGGAGACATTCGAGTCACGGACAGCGAGACCTCTTGCACCTTTATGTTCTTACTTTGCTAATTTCAATACTAGATATAGACGCGTGCTTGTTATTTTCTTGACTTGAATTGTATATCTTACTTCCTTTACTTTGAAGTTCTTATATGTGTGTTAGCATGTCACCACAGAAATTATTTGTGTTATCATTTACCTACTCGAGGACGAGCAGGAATTGAGCTTGGGGATGTCGATACGTCCCAAACGTATCTATATTTTTTGTTCGTTCCATGCTCTTTTGGGTGACATTGTTATGTGTTTTACTACACTTTCATACCTTTTTACACATATTTGGACAAACCTACTAACTCAGTGCACCCAGTTCCAGTTTCTGACTGCTGATGTCTTTTAATTGCAGGGACTTTACCCTAATTTTTTGGGCCCGAAAAATCCCAAGAAAAATATATAAAATTCCGCATGACGGAAGCTTCAAGAAACAGCAAGGTGGGCCAGAGGGGACCCAGGCCTCTCCCATGCAGCCACCTGGCGCGGGCCCCCCTCATGGTCGCGCCACCAGGTCGCCTGGGTGGCGGGTCCACCCTGTGGCGCCCTCATATGGCCAATATTTACTTCCCGGAGCAAAAACCTTAAAGATATATCCTGAATTTCACCACTGTTCGGCCACCTAGCGCTTCCGAGATCGAGAGCGCCAGGAGACCTCTTCCCGGCACCCTGCCGGAGGGAGGATTGACCTCCGGGAGCTTTTCCACCACCATGGATGCTTCCGGGACGTGCCGTGAGTAGTCCTCCTTGGACCATGGGTCCATGACCAGTAGCTATGTGATGTCTTCTCTCCAATCTTGTGCTTCAATGCTTAGCCCTTGTGAGCTGCACTACATGATCAAGGCATCTATGTAATTTACCTATTGTTGCTATGCTGAGTTTGCTGGGATCCGATGGATTATGAGATTATGTTCACATTGTGATGAGTTATATATTTGGTTCTCCTTTTATATTTTGTTCTTGAGTAATTCGTGCATGTTCTCCGTTGCTTTATATTGCTTTGGCCAGGTAGTAGATTGTTACTCTAGGAGGAAGCATTATGCATGATTGTAGGTTCATGCCCTCTGATGTCTAGCTTGAGTGACACAAACATGAGACTAGGGGATGTGTTGTTGCCACCATGGAGAAAACAATGGTGCTTGTAACCACTGTTGCAAGGATTGTTTACCTTACACAAAGTTTGTTAATGCAGTTGTTCGTTTCTTTGAGTTTACACTTTGGGTGGGGCTCGCAACTTAATACCAGCGAGATGTTCTGGATAGATATCTCAAGGTGGATGATTAGTGAGTAGGTGCTGATGGATGAACGGTCTACTTGTCTTGGTGTACTGCCCATACTTATGAGCCTCTAACATTCTTGTAGCATGATTAGCATTGTGGTGCGTTTATAATTATGTCAATTGCCCAGCTGTAATTTGTTTACCCAACATAGTTGTTTATCGTCTTTTGGAAGAGAAACATCACTAGTGAATATCATGGGACTCTGGTCCATATTTCCACCATTGTTTACACCTCCACCATTTACTGCTTTTATTTCATTTTTAGTTGCAATCACCATCACTATTCCCGCTTGTGTTTGATCCTTTGCAAACGACAAGGTCGGAGAGATTGACAACCTCTCTGAACTCGTTGGGAGCAAAGTTATTTGTCGTGTGTGCAGGTCAACGTCTTCTACTAGCGCTAGAGCAGCAGACACCTACTTGTTGATTCTTGGAGTCCTCCTGGTTTGATAGACCTTGTGGTCCCCGTGTAAGGGTGCTACTGACTAATTCTCAACCTTCCACTTGGGGTAACCAACGAGGGGCGAGGAGTATATATCCATAAACTCGTCATCAACTGACACTAGGCACTAGGTCAATAGGTTAGTGCTAAAAATATATAAATTGGTAAATAATTACTCAAAAGTATCCTATAATGGTAATATAATAACATGGAACAATAAAATATTATACATACGTTGGAGACATATCATGCATCCCCAACATAACTCCTGCTGATCCTCGAGTAGGTAAATGATAAAAACGAAATTTTTGATGTGACATGCTACCCAATATGTAATAAATTGCATGTATTCTCATTGAGAAACGATGAATTAACAAACATTGACATAGTAATACTTATAATCACAAGCAAAAAAATCATCAATCCTTCAAAGAATACGATCCTCAAAGAATGTTTACCCCCATTCAACTTATTATATTAGCAAGGCATGGCTTCATCTTCACCACATTAATACAAATGTCAATCACCTCGGTGCCCAAGTCACACAATTGGATTGTGCTTTTTCAATATTCATCAACTTTCTATTCTTCATGCAATACATGAGCATGAACCATGGACATAGCATATAGGTGGAATAAATGTAGTGGTAGGTTTCAAAGAGGTAAAAGTGGAGATGAAAGTCTCACACTAACTCGGCGTATCAATAGGCTATGGAGATGCCCATCAGTAGATATCAGTGCGAGGAGTAGCGATTGCCATGCTCGATTGAAGCTAAGTGGGTTTGCATAAAACTTGCTTGCTCTCTTTTTCTCTCATATATTTGATTTTGATGGTGGGCCTTTTTTATATATTTTTTGCCTCCCCCTTTTTTGATGGTGGGCTCATTTTCCCTCCCCCATTTTTATTTCCTCACTAGGACAATGCTCTAATAATGATGATCATCACACTTTTATTTACTTACAACTCGATATGAAAAAAATAATAGCAAGATATGACTCTATATGAATGCCTCCCGTAGTGTACGAGGATGTGCAATGATCTAGCATGGCAAAGATATAAAAAAATGGACGAACCATGGAAATATCATGATATATGTCTTACCATCATGCTAAGCAATATGACAATGGAAGTACAAGTCATCTGAAGTGACGGTGGATGTTGCATGGAAATATATCTCGGAATGGCTATGGAAATGCCATGATGGGTAGGTATGGTGGGTCTTTTGAGGAAAAAATAATGAGGCTTATGTGCAACAGAGCGTTTTATGTCCTGGGGTTTGGATGCACCGACGAAAGTTGCACCAACCCTCAAGGTGAGAATGGGAAATGCACGGTACCAAAGAGGCTAGCAAATATGAGGAGGTGAGATTGCGTATGTCCATGGTGCTACATTAGTCATAAATAACTCATATACTTATTGAAAAGTTTTATTAGTTTTATCACAAATCAAAGTATTTCTCCCATGCCCCGAGGCATAGGTTTGGGAGGAATTAACCACGCACGATTCCAACTCAAAACAACAGCAGGATTTCAACGAGGAATAGAAATGCTCACACATCATCACCAAGCCCTTTTACTTTTTAGATGAACAAGAAGTTTAACACCTCTTAATACCGACACTTCTATGTATCAACAATAATGCATCGACACCATTTCGCATTACCACATAAATATCATTAAACCACAATTTCTCTTTAATGTGCTACATAAAGGTTTTCATTATCACCCCTTTAATACCTATTATTTTTGGAATAGTCTTATAATCCATGCAAATTACCGTCACTATTTATTAACTCTCAAACAAATATAAGTGAAGAACAATAGTTTAGTTCTTTCTACAAAATATCATGCTCTAATGAATATAAATGAATCAAATATCATTATATAAATAAAGGTTTTCTATATGTAGAGAAACAAACATACAACTTCAAATGATATAAGTGAAGCACGTGAAGCATTCTATAAATACACTCAAAATATATAAGTGAAGTGCAAAGAGCATTCTACAAATCAACCATGGGCTTTCCCGTACCAGCATGGTGGATTGCTAAAACAAAAATAAAATGCACACTACACTCTAAAAATTTACGCATATCATGTCAACAAAACCAAACCCGAGACATACCGATAATTGTTGAAGAAGAAAGATGGAATGCCTTCCAGGGCATCACCAACCTTAGACGCCTGAGTCTCCACGAATATTTACTTGGGGTTCCTTGGGCATCCCCAAGCTTCAACTCTTGTCTCTCCTTATTCCTCGCATATCAATACCTCCTCAATCTTCGAACACTTCATTCACAGAAAACTTAGCATAATTTTTATTAGAGAGGTTAGTTGATATAACACCAAATCTCATCATATCCTGCCATAACATTATTGCATAATTATGTATAACATTACCTTAAGTATGCTATGACAATTCCATTGCTTCCAAGTCAATGGGGCTCAACAAGAATTCAGAACATAAGCACACAAAGCAACTATAACAGGAATCTGTGAAAAATAGGACATTCTGGACAAATGCATATGAAACAAATACTTCTATAACTTAGAAATTCTAAAATAGTAGAAAGTGGAAAATAATTTATATAAAAGTATTGTGTAAAAATTTCATATTTTTTTATGTTCCAGTAAAATATGAAAAATCAAACACTACAGCGAGAGATTCTATTTTTGCACAACACATATCAAACAAGCAATTCAAACATCCAAAAGGAAATTCTTGGAACTTTTTATTGAAAACAAGATTATGAATAACATCTAACAAAGTAGAGTAAAATAAAATTATGCTCCAAGCAAAACACATATTATGTGATGAATAAAAATATAGTCCAAGCAAGATATCTCGATAGTGTTGAAGACGAAAGAGGGGATGGCTTCCGGGTCTTCCGCAAGCTTAGTCGCATGAGGTGTACTTGGAGATTACCTTGGGGGCCTTGGGAATCCCCGAGCTTAGGTTCTTACCGCTCCTTATTCTTACACATTGATATCTCACCCAAAACTTGAAAACTTCAATCAGACAAAACTTAACAGAAACGTCGTGAGATCTGTTGGCATAATAGGCAAATCAAAAACTTTGGGTACTATTATAAATTGATTCATATTTAATTATTGAATAAGGTACCGTATTCTAACTTCTCAATGGCTTATTTTGACAACCCGAGACCGACGTTCCAGAATATTCCCCTTCTATTCCGTTTCTGTCGTGTGATTTTTTTAATTTGTCGCATCATCATCGCATCAGGCGCATCATCTGCATTGCATAGACATCTCCGTTGCCGCCAGTTTTCAAACTTGCATCCGTTGTTAGTTGCCGGTTCTCGTCGTTGTCCATTTTGTGCCCGACCGCACACGCACGCGTCCGTGGCATCGTCAAACCTGTTTTTAAAAGTGTGTGTAAAATATTCCCTGTTTGAGTTGAAACTTTGCGTGCAGTCTTAATTAATTATAGGTAGGATGCGTGTCAAATTTCGTTGCAATCGGAGTCCGTCTGGTACCGGAACGGTCGACCGTAGCGACACTGTATTCGGTCTATCGTCGGACGTCTTTCGGTGTTTAAAATCTCGTTGCCGCGTCGCCCGTTTTCCCTCTCGTCGCCGGGTACCTACTCTACACGGCCCCGCGTTCATGATTGTCCGATTCCGACCGCGCGGTTGGATCCGGGACGAAATTATGCTAAACCTAGCCCCCCTTTTGTCTATAAATAGACCCCCATGCTTTGTTTTAGATAGCCACACTAGCCGCCTCGGGATCCGCGCCCCACCTACCCCCAACAGCCGCCACCTCCAGCCTCTCTCCTCCCCTCCTCCCACGGGCCCACCAGGGCCAGATCGGGCCCAGCGAAGCCCATCGCGCCGCCGCCTCTCCGGCCTCCTCCCGCAGCTCCCGAGCGCCCGCTGCCCGTGCTCCCGCGCCCTGGTGCCGCGCGCCGACCGCCTCCCATCGCCGGACCCGTGCCTCCGGCGAGCTGCCACCACCGGCGACCACCAGGGCGGTACATGCGCCCCCATTCCTCCGTTCCTCATGCCTAGTTCTTCTCTAATCTCCCTCTCTCTGCTCTGGATAGGAACCGCCATGGCCGCCGAAGCTCCTACGTCACCGGATCTGAGAACCATGGGTCTGGATCTGCCGTTTCTCGCTGCCCATGCCGTTCTGGCCACCGCGGATTCCCTCCCTGTCCGCCTGCACCTCGCTGCAGCGCCGCCATGGCCTCGCGGCCTCGCTCCTAGGAGGCGACGAGAGGGAGACGAGGGAAACCCCCCTGGCGTTGACCGCGCTCCTGGGCCTCGCTCGCCCAGCGCCCGCATCGGCCCACTCCGCCTTGCCCCTCCTCGGCCCAAGGCCAAGGCTCCCTCTCTGTCCAGGGCCTGGGCCCGCAAGGTGAGAACCTCCCGAGCCACTTTTCCTCACCCCAGGCAAATGTTAGCTAAGTTGCGCCCATGCTGGTTTCGGCCCGGTAGACAGATTAGGCCCGTTAGCGGTTTTCTTAGGTTTTCGTATTTTATTTAAATTCCAGGAATTATATAGATTTTAAAACGCCCATATCTTTTAATCCGTAAGTCGGATCGCGACGTATAGTATATGTTTCTTGTGTAGAATTTCGCGTAGATCATGAATTTGCAACTTGCATACATGTTTGAAGTAGTTTGAACCACCATATGCCTAGTTTTGCGTGCTGTCTCAATAGGATAATTGCCCGTATTTATATGTCGTGCGTCTCTGGATTGTTTGAACACTGTAGATAAAATTTTCATGTTTTAGGAACCCTTTTGCCATGTATTTTAGAGTAGTGGTTGTGTTTTTAGCATGTAGATTTCCGTGGCTAATTTGCTATACCGTGCTTAGGACATATTCCCGCATATACGTGTGGCGGTGTTTTTATTTTGCAACACCTCATGTTATGTATGTTTTCGTGGTAAAAAAATCCATAGGTTTTAACTGTGCATTTAGTTTTAGCTTTTGAGCAAGTTAGTTCGCGTGATATTTTTGCCATGATGCCCTTTTGTTTATTTCGTGGGATTTATTTCGTGCGTGATATGAAGGAGTTGTCAACTAGAGATATGCCCTTGGATGTTTAGACTAGCCTCTGGTATTTTTGGTTGCAATAGAAATCCATGTTTAGGTGTGGTTTGCTTGCTCTCAAGTTGCTAGGAAATAGTGCTGATTTGGAGATGCTGAAATATTTCTAAGTCTGAAATCTGCTACATTTTGTTGCTGTCTTGGCTTGAGTTTATCTCGTGATCTCTAGCTCATTTGAGGTTCGTGCAATGGAGTTAGTTGTAGACCATGGGATTCTCTAGCATGCTGTGAATTTTCATGTAATTTGGAGTAATGTAGCTTATGGTTTTGCTGCTGTCAATATGCCTTCAGATCGAAAATTGCAGTTTCATAAACTGTTATTTTCACAAGTCTGAAACTGTGTGTGAGAAGCTATTTTGTGACTTCTTTTCCTAGTGATACTTGCTTCCTTGATAGGTGTTATTAGTTGTATGTGGTACTGCTTCTTGCCCTCTATTGTCTCATGCCTTGGTTGAGCATATTGGTGTTGTGTAGCTCGTTGTTGTGGGGAGTAAAAAAATGCTATGTGGCTGATTTTGGCAGATTGTAGTGATTTTTGTTTAGCTCGTAGTTGTTGAACCGTTGCTCCGTTTTGATCATGTCCTATATGGAACTTTCTTAGAATCTCATGTAGTTTCATATTATCTTTTTGGTTGTATGTTTTGAGAAGTTGTGGTCGGCATTTGCACACATATTGCATTCATGCCATCATATCTTGCGGTGCTTGTATCTTTCGATCTGTAGCTCCGTTGGAGATGTTCTCTATGTGTAAATTGCTTGTTACAACGCGTAGAATCACGTGAACCTATTTGTTGTGCTGTTTAACAAACATTTAAACGTGTTAGTTCAGATCTAGACAGAATTGTAAATTAACATGTGAGATCATCTCAGAGATGCTATATGTCATTTGCGACCTCATTTAAAATCCCTAGATAGGTAGTTTAACTACGCTTCACCTCTTGCCATGTGTAAGCACATTTAATATTGTTGTGTACCTAATCGGGATAGAACTAAATAACTCGTATGTGGAGTTTCGTCAATATGCAACTCGTTGCATATGGAACTTCACTTAATGTGTTGTATTTGGTTATTGTCAATTGACATGCCGTGACTTGCATGTATTCAGATGCTCATGCATCATATGTGATGTGCATCCTGTGGTGAATATCGTGTGTTTATTCTTGTTTTCGGTTTGCTTCGTCTCGATAGAGTTCCGCAAGCGTATCGGATTGTGAGGACCCGTTCGACTACGTCGGTTTGTCTGCTTCACGGAGTCATTCTTCTTCCAAGAGGGATCTCATGCAAGATGACCATTTCCCCAGATACCATTACTATCATTGCCATGCTAGTTATTTCGATGCTATCATTATTGTCTCGCTGCCTACCAACTGTTAAATGTCAGCCTCTCAACAATGCCATGAAACCTTCACCATGTTCACAACCTAGCAAGCCACTGATTGGCTATGTATGATTGACGTAAGTAGGTGTTCAGAATCACATACTGATCAGCTAATCTTCGCCCGCTAGAATAGACCACCTTCAATAACTTGTTCTACGTGAGTTAGCCACCATACATGCTTAGGATGTTGGAACCTAAACACTGAACCTTCCTTACCTAATAACTTGACTAGTTCTGGCACCGAGGTCATAGATTGCTGAGTCCCCGTGGCTCACAGATTACTTCAACACCCCAACAGGTACAGGTACGCCCGACACAGGTGATCCTGATGAAACTCAGCTGGCATGGCAGTACGATGAGTAGAACGCTCGCTTGTATGTGAACTATCCAGAAGACTGAGGCATGGTCGTGATCGTGGGCAAGCATGCAGGGTACCATAGCCTTTTTCTCATGTTATGTAGTCCGGAGAGGAACTACCTTGTTTGAATAAATGTGTGATGTAAACTCTGATATTATCTATGAGATGGCAGATGATTCCCTATTTGTCATTCTATTATTACGTACGTGCTATGTTACCGTGCTTGCGAAACTCTTAGATGTGCTTCTTTCCATTTTAGATCGTAAAGGACCGCATCTTAGTCGTTACAAGTTGGTATCAGAGCCTTACGACCATAGAAGCCTTTGTGTGATCGTACTTGGCTGAGTCGAGTCTAGTAAAATGTTTTGAGTCTTAGTTATATCGGAGAGTAGATTCTTTTGCTCCTCTTCCTTGCTCTGGTGAGGTTCTCGACTTAGGAAATCTTAATTCTACTCCTCTTCTCGCAAATTTGTTTTAGGATCACGCGGGTATTTTTGAAATCTATATGATATCAATGTGACGGAGTTTTGTCTTGGGGCCTCCTGTCTGGCTTGATTTCTTCCAGGGAGTTGAGCTCCAGGGGATTCTTGTGCACATCGCCATCATTCAGATTTCTGAGAATCTCAGAACGAAGGATGTTCGTAATTGCTTCAATACTAGTAGGGGCAAGATAACCCCGATTTGCCAAGTACTAGTGCAGATTGTTCGGGAGTACTTCCATACTTTGTATCGTTGTGATCACGAGGGTCTGTTGTAGATGAAGGTCCGAGATTCTGGTTATGTGTTGACGGATGTGATACAGTGGACGGGTTAGTATAGGAGTTGTGTGAATATTACTCCTTGTATCCGTGTACCAGATTGCATGACCAGATATTTCGGGAATTCATAGGTGGGATATCAAGTAGTGAATTATATGACAATCTTCCTACAGATACATGATGTGAGGTTGGGATTCGACATTCAGTTGGTATGTTTGTTCACGGTCGTCTTACAACGGTTCTCCTTGTGTCTTAAAGAGTCCTTGTAGCTTGCTACGACTCAGGGATACTTTGTAAGTCGTGTGCAGTACCTTGCACAGGATGGCTACTATAAATTCGAGCCCGTGAGATCTTATCCACGAAGGTATCGGATGAAATCTCGATCATACGTTTGTTCTGAGCAGTTCTACCTCACACTTGTTTATAAGTGGTATTAATCAGAATTTTGTCGACAGTCACTTTGAGGAAGCATTCTTACTATTTTGTTCGAGTGCAATTGCTAATATTCCTGTTCAGATGTTCCTGCCTTTTTGATTCAGCTATACCTTCAATTTATTCTGTGGGCTAATGTGTTGTCCGTCTTCAGGATGGCTCCACCAACTCGTCAGAATCCAGGTCGTGAGGATGTGCCGCCACCACCTCCTCCTTCGGAGAATCCTCCTCCGCCGCCGCCTCCTCCTGCAAAGGCTTGGCAAGCGGTGATGGCTGCTACAAATGCAAACACTCAAATGTTGATGCAGTTGTTGCAAGAGAGGACTAATCAGCAGCAAGGCAACTTCCAGCATGGTGGCAATCAGTTTGCTAATCTGAGTCAGTTCCTGTCAAATCAGCCGAAGACTTTCACTTCCTGTGACCAGCCGTTTGATGCTGAGGATTGGATCCGTGACATGAACAAGCACTTTGAATGTAGCAATGTTCATCCTGAGGATTTCGTCAAGTTTGCAACATTCCAGCTGAAGGGGCAAGCATCTATCTGGTGGCAACAGTTGAAGGATTCCAGGGGTGCTAGAGTGATCACTTGGGATGAGTTCTGCCGTGACTTCAGATCCCACTACATTCCGTCCAGCTTTGTGGAGGAAATGTGTGAGAAGTTCAGGGGCTTGAAGCAAGGTGGTAACTCCATGTACAAGTACAACGTCGAGTTCCATGAGCTAGCCTGATATGCCTTGTAGGATATCCCTGATCAGAAGAGCAGGATTTATCAGTTCAGAGGTGGCTTGAAAGAAGATTTGCAGTTAGCTCTTGCTTTGTACGATCCTGAGGAGTTCGATAAGTTCTACAACTTAGCTCTCAGGGCTGAGGCAGCTTTGCTCAGGGTGGAGAATTCTAAGAAGCGCTTCAGAGATTCCAACTCGTCTTCCTCAACTCAGGTGGTTCAGAAGCAACATAATTTTTGGGTGTCTCCTCCTCCTCCTCGGCACACACAGCAGTTCAAGCATTCAGGTGGCCGTGGTTCTTCCCACCCACCCAACCCAGCTTTTCAGCAGAGATTCCAGCAGCAGAAGAAAGGGCCTCCTCAGACACAGTACCATCAGCCAGCAGATGTTACTTTTCACAAGTGTGGGCAGAAGGGTCACTATGCCAACAGGTGCACTTCTCATCCCCGTCTTTTGCCTCCTCCTCCAGGCAAACCTCCAAGCAATTCTCTCGTGAAGTTCAAGCCCAGGTCTGCTCGAGTCAACATGGTGAATGCGGCTGATGCAGAAAACTCGTCAGATGTGATCATGGGTAACCTCCTCGTTAATGATATTCCTGCTAAAGTGTTGTTTGATTCTGGTGCTTGTCATTCGTTCATGTCTGGAATGTTCTTTGCCGAGCATCATTTTGATTCTGAGTATTTGAAGAAGGCATTACGTGTGGTGTCACCTGGTACTCTTATGAGCACCAACAAAGTGGTTCGAGATGTCTCTGTCAAGATAGGAAGTTATTCTTTTCTGGCGTCTCCTATTGTCTTGGGCAATTCTGACATTGATTTGATCCTTGGTATGGACTGGTTGGCCATGAACAAGGCATCGATTGATTGTGAAGCTAAAGAAGTGAAGCTTACTCATTCTTCGGAGGACGTGATTATCTTCGCGACGCGCGATGACACAATCCGTTTGTTCTCTTTGAATGAAAAGGGTTTTGATTAATCCTATTTCGCAAGTCCCAATGGTCTGCGAATATGAAGATGTATTTCCAGAAGAGCTGCCAGGAATGCCTCCACACCGAGACGTTGATTTTTTTATTGAGGTTGAACCAGGTACTAAGCCTGTGTGCAAACGACCGTAAAAATTGGGTCCAAAAGAGCTGAAGGAACTTAAGAGGCAACTCGATGAGCAGGAGCGTTTGGATCTGATCAGACCAAGCTCGTCTCCTTGGGGCTGTTGAGTTCTGTTTGTCAAGAAGAAGGATGGCACGGACCGATTGTGTGTCAATTACCGTCCATTGAACAAGAAAACAATCAGGAACAAGTATCCACTTCCGAACATAAATGAGTTGTTCGAACAGTTGAAAGGGGACAAGATCTTCTCGAAGCTCGATCTCAGAATGGATTATCATCAAATTCGCATTCGCGAAGAGGATATTCCGAAGATTGCTTTGAAGACTAGTTTTGGCTCGTATGAGTATACGGTCATGTCTTTTGGTCTGGCAAATGCTCCTTCGACATTTTGTCGAATGATGACCTACATATTCTCTCCGTTCAAGAATGAGTTCGTCTTGCTGTATCTCGACGATATTCTGGTCTTTTCAGAGACTGAGGAAGAACATGAAGAACATCTCAGGTTGGTGCTTGATAAGCTGAGAGAGCACAAATTCTATGCCAAGCTTTCCAAGTGTGAGTTCTGGTTGAGAGAAGTCGTCTATCTTGGGCACATCATCTCTGCCGAGGGCATCAAAGTTGAACCGTCGAAGGTGCAGGCCATTGTTGAGTGGGAGCCTCCGCAGAATTGGAAGCAACTTCAAAGCCTTCTCGGTCTTGCAAGCTATTGTAGAAGGTTCGTTGAGAACTTCTCCAAGATTGCTACGCCTCTCTCAAGTATTATTTAGAAGGGTGTGAATTACGTCTGGTCTCCATAGTGTCCGTTGGCCTTCGATACACTCAAAGAGAATCTCACCTCTACTCCAGTCTTGGTTCCTCCTCATGACTCCAAACCTTACCAAGTGTTTTGCGACGCCTCTCTTCAAGGTCTTGGTGCAGTGCTGATGCAAGAGAACAAAGTGGTTGCTTATACCTCCAGGCAGTTGAAGCCAGCGGAGAAGAATTATCCTGTGCATGATCTTGAGCTGGCAGCAGTGGTACATGCTGTGATGACTTGGAGACACCTCTTGTTGGAATGAAAGGTTGAAGTGTTCACCGACCACAAGAGTCTCAAGTACATCTTCACCCAGCCTAACCTGAATCTCCGGCAAACTCGTTGGGTGGAAATTCTCCAAGATTTTAATCCGAGGGTTGAGTACACGCCAGGCAAAGCTAATGTTGTGGCAGATGCTTTGAGCAGGAAGGCTTACTGCAACAGTCTCATTCTGAAGCCTCTCTAGCCTGACCTCTGTGAATCTTTCAGAAAGCTCAACCTTCAGTTAGTACCTCAGGGATTTCTTGCAAATCTTCAGATCTCTCCTACCTTAGAAGATCAGGTCCGGGCAGCACAGCTTCTTGATGCAATGGTGAAGAAAGTCAAGATTGGCTTGGCAAAGGGACTTCCAAAATATAAGTGCTTCAGTGTTGATGCCAGAGACACGTTGTTCTTTGAGGATCGTCTTGTCGTTCCGAAAGGTGATCTCAGAAAAGTAATCATGGAAGAAGCTCATAACTCTCTGCTCTCTATACATCCAGGAAGCTCCAAGATGTATCAGGACTTGAAACAGACCTTCTGGTGGACAATCATGAAGCGTGAGATTGCTCAGTTCGTAAATAAATGTGATGTATGTCGAAGGGTGAAAGCAGAGCATCAACGTCCAGCAGGTCTTTTGCATCCATTGCCCATTCCCGAGTGGAAGTTCGACCTTATTGAGATGGATGTCGTCACCGGGTTTCCCAAGTCCAAGAAGGGTAACGATGCCATCTTCGTCGTCATCGACAAGTTGAGTAAAGTGGCTCATTTTCTTCCAGTGAAGGAATCTATGTCCGCAGCTCAGCTTGCAGAGCTGTACACTTCCAGGATAGTGTCTTTGCACGGCGTGCCTATGATGATTTCTTCGGATCAAGGAAGTATCTTCACTTCCAAGTTCTCGGACTCTTTTCAGTCTGCGATGGGCACAAAGTTACGATTCAGCACAACATTTCATCCTCAGACTAGTGGTCAAGTGGAGAGAGTCAATCAGGTCCTTGAGGATATGATGAGAGCCTATGTTAAATCTTTTGGCATGAAGTGGGAAGACTGCCTGCCTTTCGCTGAGTTCTTGTATAACAACAGTTATGAAGCTAGTTCAGGCAAAGCTCCGTTTGAGATTCTCTATGGCAGGAAGTGTCGTACTCCGCTCAACTGGTCTGAGACCAGCGAGTGTCAGATTCTTGGGAATGACTTGATAGAAGAAGCTGAAGAGATGTGTCAGGTCACTCAGGATAATCTCAGAGCAGCGCAGTCCCGTCAGAAGAGCTATTATGATAGCAAGCATCGTCACATGTCTTATGAGCTTGATGACTTCATCTATCTCAAGGTGTCGCCTATGAAGGATACACAGTGCTTTGGCATCAAAGGCAAGCTTGCGCCTCGTTTCATTGGTCCTTTCAGAGTTGTTGGCAAGAGAGGCGGCCTTGCGTATCAGCTCGAGCTCGCGTCAAACTTTGCAAATGTGCATGATGTGTTCCATGTCTCTCAGCTCCGGAGATGCTTCAAGACTCCCGAGCGCACTGTTCATCTTCAGGACATCGACCTTCAACCGACCTATCCTATCGTGAGCATCCAGTTGCGGTTCTCGAGGCGACTGAGCGCAAGACCCGCAACAAGACTGCCAAATTTCTCAAAGTGCAATGGTCACACCATTCCGATAAAGAGGCCACTTAGGAACGCGAGGATCACCTCCGTTCTGAATTCCCAGAGTTCTTTCAGTCTTAGATCTTGGGTCGAGATCTTTTTGTAGTGTGGGAGAGTTTGTAATGCCCCAAGAGTGTAACTTGCCTTAATTGGAACCTTTTGTATGTGGGTCCATCTTGTCAGTGCCTGAGTGATCAATGCATGTGTTATTCCATGTGATGTCACCTTGTCTTGTTTCCGTGTGCATTCATGCATCCATTCATTCATGCCTATTTGTGCTTGTTGCCTTGTGATAATGTGTATGTGGTGTGATAACATGTGATGATATGTGGTTTATGTGAAGTGATGTGGAGTGGAGTATTTGTAACTAGGAAGCACTATGTGGATTCCAACTAGGTTTTAAAACTTCTTCCTCTCTATTTATCTCAAGCCCAAGATTCTTTTGCTCCATCCCTGTTTTAAAAATGCCCATGCTTTAGTATGATTTGTGGTGGATGTGATGCTATGTATTTGTTGTTTTGAAACTATGTTATAGTGCTGCAAATATTCTGTCGGGACCCCGATCCTAAGCCATAGGAATCCAGCCTGTAACACATCGCATCCCTTTGCGGTCTCACACACGGTTAATTCCACGGCTGCAGCCTTACCTTAGCCGGGACCGTTTGCGTCTTTTGACTCACGTATGCAATAGTGTGGCTAGCATTCCAATGTCAAAGAACCCGGCTCGACATGTTTAGTCATAAACCAATGTGGCAGTACCGCACAAGGACAGGCATACATGACCCAACAAAGCAGGTGTCGGTCATCAGCGAATGTAGACGAGTCGTAGCAAGCTACAAGGACTCCCTTACATCGCGTGACATTTCCCCAAAGGGGACAGACACAGCAGCTAAGAAGGACACATGCCGGTCAACCGATGTGTCCGGAGCAGTAGCGAACTACCAAGGCTCATCGGATCACAAAGGGGCATTTCCTTGTAAGGAGTGCTACTAAAGTTCACGACTAAGTAATCGAACACCATACATATCAAGTACGACACACGTACGCATGGCATACCAATATGTATGGATACATCGATGGCATCACAACATAACCATAAACATACAAGCTTTATTTAAGAGGCTCGGAAGAGCCACACACATAATATTACACATTAAGGGTCTCAGGACCCATAATAGCAGTAATTCAGATACAAGCCAGCGGAAGAGTTTAAACTGTCTGAGTACAGACAGGGCAACTAGAAGGCACATGGCCTGACTATAGCACAGATCCAACGTAGGGCCAGATCGTAGCTGGGACACCAGCTACTCGTCGTCGTCGATGTCTCCGAAGAACCCTCCATTAGGGTCATTAGCAACCTCTGCAACATTTATTAAGCAAACATGAGTACGAAGGTACTCAGCAACACTTTAGGACAACTAACTACTCATGCAAGGTATCAAAAGGTATTGTGTGGTTTCATGCGGAAAGCCAGCATTTGACTCGTGGCTAGACAACTTACATTTTTAAATAATTTTGACAACTTGACTTCCTGCACACGAGTCCACTAACACCACAACAATACACTATCCTGGAATCATTCCGTCTCCGTACGGAAATGCCATCCACGACACTCACGCTTATCTTGGCAATTTTATGAGTAGCCATTGAAGTTATCTATGAACAACATATGTCTCCAAGTAGTCCATATCCGCGGACGCGGCTATTCGAATAGATCATAACCCTGCAGGGGTGTACTTCGTCACACACGCTCTCGCCACTTATCGCCATGTGCACGTCATTCACCTCGGCAACCTTCAAGCGGAAGCCCAGCAAGGGAGTCGGCCACGACCGTTAACCACAGTAGTACCTAGTCCAGGTTTATCGCCTATCTGAGAGTAACCCGTACGGAAGTCCGGCCGGGGTTTCCGCCACGGCCTCAAATGATGTGCGCAGGGTTGCCAAGCCCACCATCCGGGTGCCACTTGGTACACCGTGCCACTGCCTACCGCATCACAGCCCACCTCTCAGGTCAGCACCATGCACGGCCTCCAGCATTACTATAAACACCAGAAACTACTTGCAACTCCTGGACCGAGTACTACGCGGTTAATAGGCAGAGCGGGGTCATATTTCAGGGCCCAGCATGTGGTAGTATCTAGTCTTGGATTACATACACGGAACTCAGTTCTTAAGGACGGTTCCAATGAAACAACCCGCCATGTACTCCTACACAGCCTTTCACCGGTACCTTTACCAAATCAGATTCAACACACAACCTTTACTTACCGAACACATTCTCACAATTCTGTTCATCTCCCAGATGACAGACGCCATAGACAACTCTAAGCATAGCATGCATAGCAGGATAAGGCACATCATAGCTCAGGCAACTACCAGGTATGCTAGGTTGCAAGGTTCGGCTATTTACTGTGACAAGGTTAGGTCATGCAAAGGAAGTGGGTTCAACTAACATGGCAAAAGCAGTTGTAGCATTTGATCCTAATGCATTAAATAAGTGCAGGAGCAAGAACATGGGAATTATCGGGATGATCAAAAAGGGTTGCTTGCCTTGTTGCTCAGAGGAGGGACGATATCCGTCAGACGGATATTCGGTGGAATCCGGGGGTGCGGAGCCTACCGAAATGAATGGCAACATTCAATAACAATCATATGCAATCAACATGATGCATGAGCATGGCATGAGAATGCAAGGTGATAAGTTATTATAATAAATATGTATTAGGTTTAGAGTTGATTTGAATCACATTTGAATAACAATTCGAACGAGGTAGTCTCGGATACCGGTTTAATTGATTCGACCTGATGCTCAGATCAACTTGATGTTAGCATGCATGAGATGTCATGTTAAGGTACTGATTTGTAATTAGGACAGTGTGTGATCATGGCATTCATAATGAAATTTGAATATTTTCCAAATTCCATTTATAAAGTAATTATAAGAATTGAATTATTCCTTATTCTACCTGTTAGGGTCCTGTAACTTTTTCAAACATTGTTGAAAATAGCATATTCAGAATCCTTGAATTTTTCTGATACTTTTTCATATATAAATTATTTTCATTGGAGTTACAGATTAATTTCTACGATTTTTACAAGTTTTAGCAATTTCCTGGAATTATTTCTATACTGGAAATTCTCTTTATTGCATGAGCCTGACGTCAGCAGGTCAGCCGTCCTGTTCAGGTCAAACCTGACAGGGGGGCCCACTGGTCAGCCTCTGTGGGACTAAACCCACGCTGACCAGCCCCTAAATTGAGTTGACTTGGCCTTGGGCCCACTGTCAGCGAGAGATTAAGCTCCTAATCTACTGGATTAGCTTTGCAACGTCGGCCCCCACCGGAAAATGGCCGGCGGCGACCACGGGCACGGCGGAGGGCTCGCCGGAGAGAGCTAGACAGCGCATCGGCCGTCGGTTTTGGGCGCAGAAAGGAGCTACGGGTAGCTGGTGCAACGCCGCATCTAGCGGGGGCATCAGGGGAGGCTAGGGTTGCCGGGAGAGGCGCCGGCGACGAGCCGAAGCGGCGGCCGAAGCCCGGCCTTCTACGAGCGATGGCTCTAGGGCACGGGGAGGGCAGCTGAAGGGCTCATCACACTCCTGGAGGCTCCAGCAGCTCGATCCCTAGCTCGAGCGCGTGGATCAGACACCACAGCGACGGCAATGACATGACCGGCGGCGAGGAGCTCTCGGCCTTGGTGGGGAACGGGGCTACGGTGCACGGAAGAGCGTGGGGCGAGAGGGGAAACGACGACGAGCTCACGGCGGTTCCGATGGTGTTGTTGAGGGGCTTGGGGGTGCGCCGGAGGGAGCGAATCGGCAGGAGAGGTCCGGCGGCCGGAGGTGGAAGACGATGGCGTTGGGGCGATGCAGAGCTCGGGGAAGCTTCGGGTTCTGTAGAGAGGACCAGCTCGACGAGGCGAAGCTACTGGACTACTCGGAGGAAGGTTCTCGTGGCTAGAAGCGCTGCGGCTCGAGCTCGAGCTCGTGGTAATGGCGGCAGCAGGTGGGAGGAAAAGATCCGAGAGGAGGGGGAAACCGGTGCTGGGGAATGGATAGAGGAGGCCCTGGGGAGCTTATCCCCGTTGTCGCACTGTCCCGGGGGCTCTGGAGCTCGTCACGGCGAAGCAGGAGGTGGAGGGGCCGCCGTGGTCGATCTCCCCTCTGCCAGAAGGCACGGGAAGAAGACGACCCTGCCCCTGGTGGGCTGGGCCTCCTCAGGCGACACGTAATGTTTTTTTCCTCTTATTTCTTTTCTGTTTTGTTCTGTTTTGCTAACTAATGTTTTGCTATTTATTTCAGCTCCAAAATGGTGGTAAAAACTATTTTAAACACACCTGCATATTTGTTATAATATTCCCAACCATTTCCAAAGTTTTCAACATTTTTTAAAATTTAAAGTTTCTGTTTTCAAATTTAGAACTTGAAACCAGTAGCTTTTTGCATTTATTTAAAATGCTTAAAGTGTCAAGAAAATAGTTTTCTCCAATGCTCATTTACTTTCATGATTTATCAGAAAGTTTGAACATTTCTTGAGGCCATTTTGGGTTCATTGATTTCAACTAGTTTGAGATTTCCTTTATTTAAAGTAGTGGCTAGGGTTTTAAGTTTTTCCTTTGCCACTTCCTTGTTCTTGTTGAAACTTCTTAGATGCAAAGTGCAAAGAAGACATGAGCACAAGACTAACTTGCTTAAGGTGTCAGGGATGTGACAACTGAGGATCCAGCAAGCTGATCGTACAGGTCATTGATCCTGAGGAGCGGATACTTGTTCTTTATGGTGACCAGATTAACTGGTCGGTAATCTACAACCATCCGATCCGTTCCGTCTTTCTTCTTGACGAAGAGGACAGGGCAATTCCAAGGAGAAGAGCTAGGACGAGTGAAACCCTTGTTCAAGGCCTCATCTAGTTGCTTCTTAAGTTCGGCTAGCTCCAGGGGTGCCATCTTATAAGGTCTTCTGGCTATTGGGACAGTTCCCGAAACAAGATCTATCACAAACTGTACATCTCTGTCAGGTGGAATTCCTGGCAGTTCCTCTGGAAAAACATCCGCGAAGTCACGGACTACCGGAATGTCTTCAAGTTCCGGAAGAGGGTTGGCATTTAAGGAATAGAGTTGGCATTTGGCAACTCGAGCAGAGACATTTACTATCTCACCCGAGGGATGGGTAAGATGGACATTTCTCGAATGAGTATCAATCTTGGCATAGTGAGCTGACATCCAATCCATGCCCAAGATGATATTAATATCCGAAGATTTCAAGGCTATCAATGAGGCTAGAAAAACTAGCCTGTCTACTAGAATTTCATTGTCATAGGTTATCCTAGAGGTTTGCCATTAACTACCAGGGGTTTGGACAACCAATGGGATTGGCATATCACAAAAAGACATGTTATGCAACTCTGCATAACTTTCTGAAATGAAGGAATGAGAAGACCCAGTGTCAAAGAGAACGGACGTTGGGTGATGATTAACAAGAAGCGTACCCAGCATGACGTCGGGATCCTCTACAGCTTCTTCTGCTGACACATAGTTCACACGGCCACGTGCAGGAGTTGGCTTCACATAGTAAGCTTTGCCCGACTTGGCTTGCCCGACGGACTTTCCGGGTTGCTTGGCACCCACATTTTGAGGACACTCACAGGAATAGTGCCCTGGTTCTCCACACTTGTAGCATATCACTTGATTGGCACGTGGTGCAGCATTGCTAGCTGGACCACCATAAGCTTTTGCTGGAGGGTTGGCCTGATTTGTCTGAGGCACCACGTAGGATGGCCTCGGAGTGTATCTTGGCGGCACAGAACTGTTTGGAACCCACAGCCTGGGTTTTGGAAACGCGGAACCAGAAGACGAGCCAAAGTCACGGGAGTGCTTCCTTGTGCCTTCGAAGTCAGTATGACCAGTCTCGGCACTGATCGCCTTGTTGACCAGGGGTTGCAAACTTGCACACTCATGGAGGCGCAGATCACGACGAAGCTCAGGGCTCAGACCCTTACAGAATCTTGCTTGCTTCTTGGCGTCAGTAGACACCTCCTCTGTTGCATAGCGGGCGAGATTACCGAACTCGCGGCTATAGGCATCCACAGTCAACTTGCCCTGAGTGAAGGCACAGAACTCCTCTCGCTTTCTATCCATCAGGCCCTCTAGAATATGGTGCAGACGAAAAGCTACACTGAAGTCTTCCCATGTGGCTACTGGTTCAGCGGGACGCATAGCTTCAAAGTTCTCCCACCACAGATTGGCGGGTCCTTCCAGGAAATACGCCGCAAAGGTCACCTTGTCGGCCTCAGACACATTCGCAGAGAGAATCTTGCGTGAGATGCTACACAGCCAGTCATCAGCGTCGAGGGGATCGACGGAATGATGAAACTTTGGAGGATTCAGCTTCACAAAGTCATTGAGGGACACTGCAGCATTCCTAGGCTGTCGAGCCGTATTCTGCTCAATACGCTCTAGCAGTCGGTTGGTCTCCGTTTTGTTTCTTTCTGCCTCAAGCATCACTTCCACCAGAGAAGGCGGGTGAGGCAGGTCTTCCTGGGACGCTTGACTACCCTCGCCTTGCTCATGAGCAGGGGCACGGTTCAACCTGGTGAACACTATCCTGACAAACAAACTCATAGCTTAGACCAATATCATATCAATACTAGCTAGGGATTAAGAATGTACTGGACGCACGGAATGCGGAAATGAATATCCGAACAGCATGGTAACAAGCAACTGCTATATATACACCATGGTTCATACACACCCTTACATAGTACAGTACAACCTTAACCAAAGAGCAAACTACTGAAATTATGAAACTACTCATCAGAGGCTTACAAGCTTTCTATACATTATTTATCTAGGCCTCCGGAATTCATTTCACATCACAGGCATACTTCACAAGTCACGTAGGACTGTGAATGTACGGCTACTACCATACTATCCTTCCGCTCACAGCTCAGACATCCGCATAGAACATCTCATAGAGATTACCTCCATAATCTGGAAGCTCAACCTGCGGATCAAGAAACACTCTAGCCTGAGATCCCTGGGATCCATAAGGACACGGATGTGGCCTTGGTCCCCTGACTGGTGGTAAGAGGGGTCCCCGAAGAGGTGTGACTCCTCCTATAGCTGGCCAGTCAACGTGGGCCGGAAGATGGGTCCTAACAGGGTTCAGCATCTCTATATCTCCATACCCTGTCTGGACTACCGGTGCCAGCTGCGTCAAAGCCGTCCACAGACGGGCACGGGTAGCATAAAGCTCCATGCGGAGAGCACGAGCATCCCTGTCTCTGTTCTCTAGCATCTCAACAGTGGACTGCAGTAGTAGATCCTCCATAGAAGAATCAAAATAGACTCCACTCAGGTAACCCTCTTCACCAGGCTGAGAGGCCGGAACATAGCAGAACTCTGAATTCTGCAGCAGTGCATGTCTCGCTCTCATAATGGTCAGCATTGAATAGGCAGCATCCTGTACTGCCATGTCAACGGTGACCCCCAACCCATAGGACCAATGGATTGGCTTCTCAGCTCCAGGATAGTCTGGAAATACCCTAACAGTGCAGATGTACTCGCTCTGGTTGAAGTCTCGGTATTGTTCCTCCACTGTGTACTCGGGGTACCAGCGGTAACCGCACACCGACATCACCCTGACCAGCATGGTCGTATGACCCGGCACATCAATGCACCTGGTCAGACATACCACCTGACGAGAAGGACAGCCAGGCATCTGTAAATAGAGAGTAATGCAAAAGCATTAGAGCTCCGAATGAAAAATTGGGCAGCATAATGGCTGTAAATGCTCAAAACAAATTTTGAGACAACCCTAAAATGGAATAGCGTAACCACTCAACTATCAAGTTCAACTCTCTGATCATGAAACTTACTTCCTTTTCCTAGGAATGACAGAAACCCAATATCTCTTGACCCGTAGTCCTATAATCTACCGATCAGAAAAACGAGCCTAGAAGAAGATGAGTAACCTAGTCCTTAATTCCCGCAGAAAAGACAAGGATGACCAGAATAGAATAACTTAAGAAGAGAACAAGAGTCTTACGTTCCCTTCCACAAACAATTCCCTTATATATAACTAAAGCAATTCTAGACTCAACTTCGACCAGTTTAGCTTAGTAATCCTATAGTCAGTCAGGCTCTGATACCAACGCTGTCGGGACCCCGATCCTAAGCCATAGGAATCCAGCCTGTAACACATCGCATCTCTTTGCGGTCTCACGCACGCTTAATTCCACGGCTGCAGCCTTACCTTAGCCGGGACCGTTTGTGTCTTTTGACTCACGTATGCAATTGTGTTGCTAGCATTCCAATGTCAAAGAACCCGGATCGACATGTTTAGTCATAAACCAAAGTGGCAGTACCGCACAAGGACATGCATACATGACCCAACAAAGCAGGTGTCGGTCATCAGCGAATGTAGACGAGTCGTAGCAAGCTACAAGGACTCCATTACATCGCGTGACATTTCCCCAAAGGGGACAGACACAGCAGGTAAGAAGGACACATGCCGGTCAACCGATGTGTCCGGAGCAGTAGCGAACTACCAAGGCTCATCGGATCCCAAAGGGGCATTTCCTTGTAAGGAGTGCTACTAAAGTTCACGACTAAGTAATCGAACCCCATACATATCAAGTACGACACACGTACGCATGGCATACCGATATGTATAGATACATCGATGGCATCACAACATAACCATAAACATACAACCTTTATTTAAGAGGCTCGGAAGAGCCACACACATAATGTTACACATTAAGGGTCTCACGACCCATAATAGCAGTCATTCAGATACAAGCCAGCGGAAGAGTTTAAACTGTCTGAGTACAGACAACGCAACTAGAAGGCACATGGCCTGACTATACTACAGACCCAAAGTAGGGCCAGATCGTAGCTGGGACACCAGCTACTCGTCGTCGTCGATGTCTATGAAGAACCCTCCATTAGGGTCATTAGCAACCTCTTCAACATTTATTAGCAAACATGAGTATGAAGGTACTCAGCAAGACTTTAGGATAACTAACTACTCATGCAAGGTATCAAAAGGTATTGTGGGGTTTCATGCGGAAAGCCAGCATTTGACTCGTGGCTAGACAACTTGCATTTTTAAATAATTTTGACAACTTGATTTCTCGCACACGAGTCCACTAACACCACAACAATACACTATCGTGGAATCATTCCGTCTCCATACGGAAATGCCGTCCACGACACTCACGCTTATCTTGACAATTTTATGAGTAGCCATTGAAGTTATCTATGAACAACGTATGTCTCCAAGTAGTCCATATCCGCGGACGTGGCTATTCGAATAGTTCATAACCCTGCAGGGGTGTACTTCGTCACACACGCTCTCGCCACTTATCGCCATGTGCACGTCATGCACCTCGGCAACCTTCAAGCGGAAGCCCAGCGAGGGAGTCGGCCACGACCGTTAACCACACTAGTACCTAGTCCAGGTTTATCGCCTATCTGAGAGTAACCCGTACGGAAGTCCGGCCGAGGTTACCGCCACGGCCTCAAACGATGTGCGCAGGGTTCCCAAGCCCACCATCCAGGTGCCACTTGGTACACCGTGCCACTGCCTACCGCATCACGGCCCACCTCTCAGGTCAGCACCATGCACGGCCTCCAGCATGACTATAAACACCAGAAACTACTTGCAACTCCTGGGCCGAGTACTAAGCGATTAATAGGCAGAGCGGGGTCATATTTCAGGGCCCAGCATGTGGTAGTATCTAGTCTTGGATTACATACACGGAACTCAGTTCCTATGGACGGTTCCAATGAAACAACCCGCCATGTACTCCTACACTACCTTTCACCGGTACCTTTACCAAGTCAGGTTCAACACACAACCTTTGCTCACCGAACACATTCTCACAATTCCGTTCATCTCCCAGATGACAGACCATACACAACTCTAAGCATAGCATGCATAGCAGGATAAGGCACATCATAGCTCAAGCAACTACCAGGTATGCTAGGTTGCAAGGTTCGACTATTTACTGTGACAAGGTTAGGTCATGCAAAGGAAGTGGGTTCAACTAACGTGGCAAAAGCAGTTGAAGCATTTGATCCTAATGCAATAAATAATTGCAGGAGCAAGAACATGGGAATTATCGGGATGATCAAAAGGGTTGCTTGCCTTGTTGCTCAGAGGAGGGACAATATCCGTCAGACGGATATTCCGTGGAATCCGGGGGTGCAGAGCCTACCGAAATGAATGGCAACAATCAATAACAATCATATGCAAGCAAGACGATGCATGAGCATGGCATGAGAATGCAAGGTGATAACTAATATAATCAACATGTATTAGGTTTAGAGTTGATTTGAATCACACTCAAATATCAATTCAAACGAGGTATTCTCGGATACCGATTTAATTGATTCGACCTGATGCTCATATCAACTTGATGTTAACATGCATGAAATGTCATGTTAGGGTACTGATTTGTAATTAGGACAGTGTGTGATCATGTCATTCATAATGAAATTTGAATATTTTTCCAAATTCCATTTATAAAGTAATTATAAGAATTGAATTATTCATTATTCTACATGTTAGGCTTCTGTAACTTTTTCAAACATGATTGAAAGTAGCATATTCAGATTCCTTGAATTTTTCTGATACTTTTTCATATATAAATTATTTTCATTGGAGTTACAGATTAATTTCTATGAATTTTTGAAGTTTTTAAACATTTCTGGAATTATTGTTATACTGAAAAATTCCTTTACTGCGTCAGCCTGACATCAGTAAGTCAACTGCGCCTGGGCCAGGTCAAACCTGACTAGTGGGGTCCACTGGTCAGTGACCCAGGGGCTAACCCCGCGCTGACCAGCCCCTAATTGGGGTTTGACCAGGTGTGGGGCCCTCTGGCAGTGACTGAGGGAAGGATAATTACGCCCTAATGGTCGGCCACGTCGACGCCCACCGGAGGGTGGTCGCCGGCGACCAAGCCCGCGGCGGAGGGCTCGCCGGAGACGACCTAAACGACGCTACACGGCACCAAATCGAGCGCGGTTTGCAGCTACGGGACGCTGGCGAAGCAGCCGACCTGGCAGGGGCATCAGGAGAAGCTAGGGTCGCCGGGAGAGGCGCCGGCGACGAGCCGAAGCGGCGGCCAAACCTCGGCCTTCCGCGGGTGATGGCTCCAGGGCACGGGGAGGGCAGCTGACGGGCTCATCACATTCCTGGCGGCTCCAGGAGCTCGATCCCTAGCTCGAGCACGTGGAAGAGACACCACATCGACGGCGACGACATGACCGGCGGCGAGGAGCTCTCGGCCTTGGTGGGGAACGGGGCTACGGTGCGCGGAAGAGTGTGGGTGAGAGGGGAAATGATGAAGATCTCACGGCGGTTCTGATGGTGTTGTTGTAGGCCTCGGGGGTGCGCCCGAGGGAGCGAATCAATGGAAGAGGTCCGGCGGCCGGAGGTGGAGAAGATGGCGGCGAGGCGATGATAGGGGGCCTCCGGGCTTGATTCCTTCTTCCAGGGGACAAGGAGGAGCATGGCGGGGCTTTGGGGCACAGCAGCTGGGCTGGAGGGGGCTCGTGGCCACGGCAACGACGATCGGCGGCGACAAACAGGCTCGGCCATGGTGGGAGAGGGCGAGAGAGAGATGGAGGGGAGCCAGAGATGGGTGGAGAAAGGAGAGACGTGCACGGGGTACTCATCCCCGCCGTCTGCGTGGCTCGGGCAAGCAGGAGGTCGCCAGGGAACGTGGCCACGCTCGCCCGCGCGTCGGCACGCAGCTGCTTCTCCTCCTGGCAGGAGGAAGAAGACAGTCGTGCCCCTGGTGGGCTGGCCTGCACAGGCGACAGGTAAGAGTTTTCCATTTTTTTCTATCTTTGTTTCTGTTTTAGCTACTTCAATAATTTGCTATTTATTTCAGCTCCCAAATAATTTGTAAAATTTATTTGAGGCACCCTAGAATATTTGTTGGAATATTTCCAACCATTCCTAAAGTTTTCAACATTTTTGAAAGTTTAAAGTTTCTGTTTTCAAATTTAATACTTGAAACCAGTAGCTTTTGCATTTATTAAAAATGCTTTAAGTGTCAAGAAAATAGTTTTCTCCAATGCTCATTTACTTTCATGATTTATCAGAAAGTTTGAACATTTCTTGAGGCCATTTTGGGTTCATTGATTTTAACTAGTTTGAGATTTCCTTTATTTAAAGTAGGGGCTAGGGTTTTGAGTTTTTCTTCACCTCTTTCCTTGATCTTGTTGAAAATTCTTAGATGCGAATGCAAAGAAGACATGAGCACAAGACTAACTTGCTTAAGGTGTCAGGGATGTGACATATTCAGAAAACAGATCAATTAAATTCTGTCTTTTAAATATTTATTTGCTCCAAATATTCCCTTTCCATTTTATTTAAATAGGTTGTAATTCCTTATGACCAGGGGCATTTTTGTTTTATTTTTAGCCTCAACATATTTGCATGTGCTTTTGTTTTGCTTCTGTTTATTTTGTAAATAGAAAAACTCCAGAGGGTTTTTCTTTTCTCTATCTGGCGCCTTCGAGTGGGCTCTCTCCCACTAGCCGGCCCAGCTTCTCTCTCGCGGCTGCCCACCTTCTTTCTTTCCATTTAGACGGCGCCCCCTTCCTGTGTCGCTTTCTGTCAGACTCCTTCAGAGACAGCGCGTCAACGAGCAACGCCGTCTCACAGACGTCGAGGCCATGCGTCCCTCGCCTCCTCCTCCTCCATAAATATCCCTTGGCGTCCGTGCACGGCCTAGGGTTCCTCCCTAGCGCCGCCACCTCTTTCCCCATCTCGTCCTCCCTCTCTGTCGTTGGCAACGGGTAAGAGAGCGAGATCCTCCGCCATGGCCGTGACCTGTGAAGGTCCTCGTCGTCGCTGTCGTGGCTCTGCGTCCTCTCCAACCCCTCGGCGAGCATGCGGGACCTCCAGGGAACCCATTCCCACAGCTAGGAGGAGCGGATCTGCACTGCTTCCCCTACATCGATGGCGGGCTTCTTCCTCTCTATCGATCCCCTCCGCCGCGGCTTCTTCCACTTATTCCTCTACCTCCTCTCCGGCAGGCGCGACGTCCTCGTCCAGTTGGTGAGCTAGCTTCTTCCCCCCTCTTCCCTGTCGCCATATCGTGAGCCGTAGCCTGTAGCCATGTCGTGTTCTCCCTTCTATCGCCGGCGCCGCCGCGCAACGTCGAGTAGTAGATGTAGGCCTCCTCGAGGAGAGTTAGCTTAGGAAATGGAACCGTGGGAGCTCCTACTCCTTTCCATCGACGGGTCGTAGGCTAATTTGGTGTAGATCGCCGGCGTGGTGCCTCCCCTGTTTCGGCCACCGTCAGGGAAAGGAAGGACTAGAGGGGATGCTCAATAGAGTTTACTCCCCTTGTTTGTTAAGATCCGTAGCAACAGCGTAGTGGTAGGGCGGTTTTGTGGCTTCACGCGGTCGTGGGTTCGAGTCCCGCATCGCCCCCTTTTTTCCTATTTATCTCTCGGGCACAGTAGCTTCAGTAGGCAGCTTACCCTGCTCCCTTCTTTGTTCCTGTTGAGCCAGAGTGTGTAGTAGAGTGGTGTTAGCTGCTGTTGGTGACCAGGGGGGGTCTTGGGTTCGAATCCCCCCCATTCCTTTTATTTTTGTTGCCATTTCTTTTACTGTTTGCAATTGTTTGCTATGTTTTTGCTGTGGTAAGCTAACTAGCATGTGTGATATTTGTTTATCCCCCTCCAGTAGGTTATCTTCTAAGTATTAGTTAGTGTTTGATGTGTATGTGTAGGTGGTGTTTATGCATGTGTAGGAATTGTGTGCAAGTGTATGTGTGAGCAAGCTACCATATATGCATGGGTGTGTAGTAGGTGTGTTTTGCACTAGGCTAGTGTGCATGTGTGTGTGTTACTTATGCTCATGAGTGATGATCTTGAGCATTAGTTAGTGCAAGTGTGTGTATGTGAGTGTGTGTGGGTTTCCCCCCACATACTTTGTGTGTGTGTGTAGGTGTTCATGTGATGCTTGTGTGTGCTTGTGTGTGTGTGTCTCACACATGCCCAAGGCATGGTGTGCCTGGATAATCACTTGTGTGCAGCATGTATGTGTAGGTGTAGGAGTTCTTGATGTGAGTGTAAGTTAGTGTGAGTGTTCTAACTAGCATGTATAGGTGTTGGAATAGTTGTGCTTGATGTAAGTGTGTGTGTGGTGGTGTGCTAAGGCACATGAACATGAGGTCTGCCCCTCATGTGCACCAATGGAGAGATGTTAGTGTGCAAGTGCATCTGGAGGTGATGATCTAGTGAGAAGCATGTGATATAGCACTATCCACCCCTTTGTGATTCCATGTTTATTTTCTTCTTAGCTTTGTGCCCATTTGTTCTATGCAAGTGCCAATGTATTATATATGTTTTTGGGGTAGAATTATCCCAGGAATCCAATGGTGGAATCAGATTCCACTTTGGAACACTTTCTCGGAATGTCATATTTCTGTTTTGTTCAATGTTTAGAGCTTGGTTCGATGTGATGTGATGAGCTCAAGAGGTTGATCCCTTGTTGGGGCAGTAGAGGGTGAACCCCTCTACAGCATGGTGGTGTTGTTTCATGCATAGGAGTTTATATGTGCAACTGGTGCTTAGTCAAAGTAGGCATATGGCTGAAATTCCAGTTTAGTGAAAATCTGTGATTTTTACTAAGTCTGAGAAACTGCTGATATTTTCTTCCATTGTAGTTGTGCTTGCAAAAGTTCATGTGTTGAGAATCAGCCCTTGCAATCAACTGGAAAGTTGTAGCTTTTGTGTTTGTCTAGCTCTCTGTCAATTTTCATTCCATTTGGCTTCCTATAGATATTGTTTTGGGTGCTGTCAAAATGCTTCAGAGCATAAACAGCTAGTGAGAAACTGAGAATTTCACAAAGTCCCTGAAAACTGATATTTTTGTCCAAGTTAGCAGCTGTAGAACTTTCTGTGTGAAACTCCTTTGTATTATATTTTTTCTCATGCTTGTAGAGCTTTTGAATAGCTTCTGCCACATATCCTATTCGACACATTTGGGTGGTTGTAGGTGCTTTGCATGTAGCTCTCAAACTGCTATGACGTTGTTTAGGACAGAATGTATAGTTTTGATGTTTTGATGCTTGTGAGTGCATAGTTGATGGTGTAGTGATATTCCTGGCACCACCCCATCCATACTTGTTTGTTTTGTGATTTGGAAACCTGGGAATACCAGAAGTATGCCATTGGAGTGTGTTGTGATGGATTTGATCCGTAGGACTCCATTTCTTTTTTCGTTGTTTCCGGTTGATCCGTAGCTTCGTTCATAACGTTCTTTATATGTTTTTGCATAGTTTTCGCGTGACGCATCTATTCATGTAATCCTCATGCATGTCAAGCTATCTTAGAGTGCAGTTCTGTCCAGAAGTTTGTAGTTTCTTCTCATGCATGTGCTAGTGACTAGAATAGAGATGCATGTTCATTCTCATCTCATGCATCATGTGTTTGTTGCATCTTGTGGTGCTGTTGTTCATTGGATGCTATTTTTATGTTGGGTAGCACCGGGATCGGAGAGCGGGTATGTGGATCCGGGAGAGTATGTGCAGGACGACAAGAGCAGTTCCAAGCTGAAGACATCACAAGCAAGATGATATGACCCTGATACCATATCTAGACTTGTTATGCTTAGATTCACGTTTCCTTCGTCTTATGCTCGCTGCCTACCACTAAAATAATTGCCTCCTGATATTGCCATGAAACCAAACACTTTCCCCTCCTAGCAAATATTGAATGGCTAAGTAGGCTTTACTCAGCTTCTAATGTTAGCGTTGCTAGTTGCAGGTGCATTTGTCTCATGTGATAACATGAGTTTGATATCATTATGTTAAATCTGTTAGTTAATTAATGCACCTATATACTTGGTAAATAACGAAAGGCCTAGCCTTTTGCCGGGTGTTTTGTTTCGTTATTGCCGCCATATTTTCCGGCTACCGGTGTTTGATTCCATAACTGATCGCTCCTAACACGTTCGGGGTTGTTATGGGGACCCCCTTGATAAATTGTGTAGTGTTAAGACTTGTCTAACAGGACCCAACATTGGTATTAATTTGCTAATCACTTAATAATTATCTGCACAGGGAATAGCTACCCCGAGGAATTAATCAACAACCTGGGCCAGTGCTCCTCATGAGTGTTGGTCCAAACTAGAGCACTCTGCGGGGACAACTCAGGGCAACTTGAGAGATTTCTATCAGGCCACTGTACGCGTCGCTCATCCGTCGTGTCCTGAGACTGAGATACGCGGCTCTTATCGGGGTTGTCGACACGACAGGAGGTCCTGCTAGTCTTGTCTTACCTTAGCGATATATCTTGCGTATAGGAATCCCAGTGAAGCTTTGGTTCTCCCTAGAGTTGAGGTTTTCCTCTAAGGAATCCAATGAGATCACGAGATTCGTGATAGAGGATTACTTTGCGGCCCGTGACCATTTGTGATGGACTAGTTGGAGCACCCCTGCAGGGTTTAATCTTTCGAAAAGCCGTGCCCGCGGTTATCTGGCAACTTGGAATATTTTTTAGCATCCGGTTATAGATAACTTGAACATAATCTAATAAAATTGCCAACTATGCGCGTAACCGTGACTGTCCCCTTCGAAGACCTCTCTTCGAACGGGAACACGGTGGGGTTATGATTGACATTAGTAGGTGTTCAGAATCACTTACTGATCAGCTAGTCTTCGCCCGCTAGAATAGACCACCTTCAATAACTTGTTCTACGTAAGTTAGCCACCATAAATGCTTAGGATGTTGCAACCTAAAAACTGAACATTCCATACCTAATAACTTGACTAGTTCTGGCACCGAGGTTATAGATTGTTGAGTCCCCGTGGCTCACGGATTACTTCAACACCCCAACAGGTACAGGTACGCCCAACACATGTGATCCCGATGACACACAACTGGCGTGGCAGTACGATGAGGAGAACGAACGCTTGTACGTGAACTATCCAGAAGACTGAGGCATGGTCGTGATCGTGGGCAAGCATGCAGGGTAGCATAGCCTTTTTCTCATGTTATGTAGTCCGTAGCAGAACTACCTTGTCTGAATAAATGTGTGATGTAAACTCTGATATTATCTATGAGATGGAAGATGATTCCCTATTTGTCATTCTATTATTATGTATGTGCCATGTAACTGTTCTTGCGGAACGCTTAGATGCACTTTTTTCCATTTTGGGGCCTCGTTCCCTAAACCAGAAAGGACCGCATCTTAGTCCTTACAAGTGTGATAGCCTCGCTTATTAGGGATGATAGACTACTCATATAAATAAGGAATTCCTTCTTTCGGGGAGCCCATTCGAACAGAACTCCCAGGTTAAGCGTACTCAGCCTGGAGTAGTTCTAGGATGGGTGACCGACCGGGAAGTTTATCCTGGGTGTGCATGAGTGAGAACAAAGTGCGCAGAAAAGACTAGTATTGATATGTGAGGCCAGTCTAGATCCGGCCAGGAGTAACGACCGCCGGCGGATGTGTCCGGGGCGTTACAAGTTGGTATCATAGCCAACCCTCGCGGTTACACGGATGTTTGCGGATAGGTGTGCGGTCATGTTGTTCATGACGTTTGTGACCCATCGTGGCACACGACATGGTACATGTACTGGACTGGATACAGAGACGTTTGTGCCAAGAGGGAATGCCCCTGTCGCCCGACGAGGACATTGGTTCCTCTGAGTGGTGGTTTATTTGATAGCCTGGCTTATTAGGGATGATAGACTAGTCATATAAATAAGGAATTCCTTCTTTTCCGAGAGCCCATTCGAACAGAACTCCCAGGTTAAGCGTGCTCAGCTTGGAGTAGTTCTAGGATGGTTGACCGACCAGGAAGTTGATCCCGGGTGCGCATGAGTGAGGACAAACTGCGCAGAAAAGACTAGTATTGATATGTGAGGCCAGTCTAGATCTGGCCAGGAGTAACGACCGCAGGCGGGTGTGTCTGGGGCGTTACACTTATACCCCCGATACAAAACATATCATCATCAGAACAAGCAAAATATGCAAGCAAAAACAAAATCTATCCAAGACAGAACAATATGTAATGATCATCGCAAATACCAAACTTCTATAACTTAAAATATTCTAAAAAAATAGGAGGACATGGGGACTTTGTATAGTAATGTTGTTTAAAAGCTTGTGATCAAAAAGATATTCCACTAAAATCGCAGAACTTCTACACACAGTGTCAAAGTTTGTGTTTTTGCACATGATCAAATCTACTATAATCCAAATCATCCCAAAGGCTTTATTTGGAAAGTTATTTTTATAATACAAAGTATTTATACAAGGGTATAATTATTTTTGTTGAAAAAACTCTATAATCAAGATTCACAAAGTTTCCATGGGCATGAACAAACTTCAAGGCTAGCCCCCACTTCGACAGTGCTCGTCCTACTCACTTTCACATTTCTTTTTGAAAATGTTTTAGGGTCCCTACTTAATTTTTTTTTTGTATTTATTTTAAAATCACACAAGAAAAATAAATTACTCTCTTAAACTTTTGGGTTGTCTCCCTGGTAGCGCTTTCTCTAAAGCCATTAAGCTAGGCATATAGTGCTCAAGTAATTGATCCACCCGGATCCCAAGGTATATCAAAGCCAATTTTAATTAACAATGATTTGTAATTAAGTAGTGAGCACAAAGTGATATATATCATGTGATAACGAAATATAACTATGTTCCTATGCATTGGCGTGTCATGAAATAACAACTCATTCACACAAAGTAAAGGCCAATACATAACATAACTGGTTTCTTACAATTTTATCGTATTGGAAACATAGAGAGGTGAAGATATGGTTCCTCTCTAATAATAATTGCAAATAGGAGCAGCAAGCACATTCATATTATATCCATCAAAATCATCATGTGTAGTGGTAAAATGCAACCCATCAATATAATCCTTAATAAGTGCAAACTTCTCCAATATGGTGTAGTTGGGAGAATTCAAAAATATAATCAGACAATCATGTGTGTGTGCAATAGCCACAATTTCATGCTTAACATAAGGAACTGCAGCAAGTTCATCTTCACAAGCATAACTCATATTGGCATCATGGCGAGAAACATAGCAAGCATCAAATTCATCAAAAAGGGATATTTCAAATGAATCCAAGGGATCATAGCATTCATTCTTTGGTATGTGCGAAGGGAAATTAAACAATGTATGAGTTGAAGAGTTCATCTCATTCACGGGTAGCTAATTCGCTCTTCCTCCTTTTGTTCTTTGATCTCCTCCTCATCTTTTTCATCTAATGAGCTCACAGGTTTAGCAATTTCTTCTTCCATAGATTCCTGCAGTATATTAATCTCTTCAAAGGCAGCAGTCATTCTTTAAATAAATTCATTATTATTTGCATTGTATTCATAATTCTCATAGCAATATTTAAGTATGGCAAGATTTTTAGATTTGTAAGGAATATCATCTTACTTTTCATTCAAAAAAGCAATTTCATATGCACCCTTAAAATCAACAAATTCTTCTATTTGTTCCACATCATAGTAACCATATATACCATTAGAGAAAGAGGCCAACGTTTTATTATCATTAAATTCACATTGAAAGGGAAGGTGTAGACCCTTACTCTTATAGCAACAAGTATAATTACTTCTCACGCATAAATCCCATGCATACTAATGCACCATTTTAATTTGATCCCATAAGTGTTTCGCTTTTTGAGACAAGTAATAATCCCTAAAGTACTCACCTTGATCCAATGTGTATCCCATTATCAAGTTGAATGGGGATTTCTCAGGATTATCAAAGCAATAATTAATGTGTTTCACATAACTAGCATAGAGGATTTTAGGAGGTTCCCCATCGCCATGAGTAGCAAGTACAACAAAGTCTATTGGTGTTTTGTGTTCCATATCCATAACTAAAGATCTAAAACAACTAATAACAGAAAATAAAAATTATTTAGTGATAAATCAAGAAACCACACATAAGAATATTAACCACTATGCTATTTCTCCCCGGCAACAACACGAGAAAAGGTCTTGATAACCCACAAATGTAGGGGGTCGTTTGTATCCTTTTTCGGTAAATAAGAGTGTCGAACCCAATGAGGAGATAGAGGTAAAGTTAATGTTCTCTCAAATCCTATCGACCACCATACAACTCTACGCACGCTAATGCTTACTTTACCTAGAACAAGCACAAAACTATTTACCTGGAAAGAAACTAGAAGTACTTAGTAGGTGTAATAGATAAGTTTGCAAGATAATAAAGAACAAGTAAATAGAAGTTAGGTGTTGTTTTACAAGAAGATAAAGAGCATGGAAATAAAAGTTAAGGTTTGTAGGTAGAAAGTTTTTTTGGGTAACCCAAGAAAAATATTATCCATAGTCAATTGAATATAACATGATAGATGCTTATCATATGCAATGAGGGAGAGGCATACGCTAACACACTTTTCGTAGTTGGATAATACACACTTAGGATTGAACCTCTAGCAAACATCCAGAACTACTAGAAATCATTAAGGTAAACCGAACCATATCATTAAACATTAAGTCTCTTTACTCCCATACGCATGCAACTCCCTTACTCGGGTCTAAGCTTCTATCACTCTCGCCACACACTATAAGTGAATCGTGAACATATTGCAAACCATCCAGCATGTATCCTTCATGTGTGCGCCTCACGGAAGACACCTTAGGAAAATGCCATATAAACACACAAGTCATATCAATAACGTCATATCACAATTAACCCGTAGGATGAAGGAAATATTCTCAAACATCATAGTATAGCCACACATCATTAGATAATAATATATAGCATTAAGAACCACGTTCAAGTGGAGATTACAGCAGGAAAGATAGGTTTTACACCACTGCATAGAGGAGGAGAGAGTCGATGGTGATGGCGGAGAAGTTGTTGGTGTAGATTGACGTCATGATGGTTGCATGGCGGCGCTCCGGCACCGTCGGAGGAGAGGGGAAGAGAGCCCCCTCCTTCTCATTCTTCCTTAGCCTCCTCCCTAGGTGGGAGGAGGGTTTCTTCTCTCGTCGATGGCTGCCATGTCACCAGAAGGGCAGCAGCCCCTCCGAGATTGGATATTTCTCTCTCTTTCTCCCCTGTTTATGAGACCTAGTTTCTTTCCCTTCATCGTCTCTAAAATATCTGGAGATCTGTAACTTCGATTGGGCTGAAATTTTTAGGGGATTTGCATGAGAAAATCACCTTTATTGCGGGAAAAGGAGAGCTCCAACTGACTTGAGGGCTAGCCACAAGCCACCAGGGCGCGACCCCACCCCCCGGTCGCACCCTGTTGGCTTGTCGGGCCCTCGGGCACCGTCTTGCATTGATTCCGACTCCCAAATTTCACATATGTTCCAAAAAAATCTTCGTAAATTTTTATCGCATTTGGAGTCCGTTTGATATGGGTTTTCTATGAAACAAAAACACACAAAAAACTTGGACTCACACTCGACACTAGGTCAATAGGTCAGCGCTCAAAAATAATATAGATTGGTAAATAATTACTCAAAAGTATCCTAGAATGATAATATAATAGCATGGAACAATCAAAAATTATAGACACATTGTACACATATCAAGGACCCCATAGTCCCGGACTCCCTCATCGGTCAGTGTATCTTGCATGGAAATCATATAACTGACTACTCCTCCATTCATTATATACATGAATCCAATTTGCATGACAAACATCCCATTAATTTTGGAAACTGTCATCAACATAACCCCTTGCATAGAGCTCCTCCTCACCTCCATAAACTAGGGACATATATTTATTCCTTTTCAGGTACTTCATAATGATTTTCACTGGTGCCTAGTGATATGTCTCCAATGTATCTACTTTTCCAAACACCTTTTCCCTTGTTTTGACCTCTAATTTGCATGATTTCAATCAAACTAACCCGGACAAACGTTGTTTTGAGCAGAACTACCTTGGTGTTATTTTTGTGTAGAACTAAAAGTTCTCGGAATTGGACAAAAAAATTTGTGAATTATTTTTGGTATTTATAAAGAATTATGGAGCAAAGACGTGCGGGAGAAACTCTCCGAGGGGAGCTCAAGCCAACAGGGCGCCCCCATGCCACGCTCTGATGGCTTGTGGGGCCCACGTGGCTCCTGTGACCCTAATTCTAGTCCTACAAAATCACATCTTCACAGAAAAATCAAAGAGAAATTTTCATCATGTTTCATGAAAAAAAGCTCCCACCACCTCTTGTTTTCCCCCCGGAGGGCTGATTTGGAGCCCATTTGGGGCTCGGAGAGGTGGATTCATCACTGTTGTCATCACCAACCCTTCTCCATCAACATCATCATTATGCTCACCATCGGGAGTGAGTAATTCCATTGTAGGCTTGCTGGATGATGGTTTAGTTGGATGAGATAGATCAGGTAATCGAGTTAAATTTGAAAGGTCTTGATCCCTAGTATCAACTATGTTGTGAAGTTGATGTTCATATGCCTTTTCTATGCTTAATGCTTGTCACTAGGTTCCGAGTGCCATGATTTCAGATCTGAACCTATTATGTTTTCATGAATATAAGAGTAATTTGGATCCTATCTTGCAAGTTGTCGTTACCTATTACGTGTCTTGATGTGCATACCCCAAGGTGACAATAATTGGGATTATTTCCGGTGATTGTCGTAGTTTGAGGAGTTCATGTTTTCACCATGTGTTAATGATTTGTTCCGGTTCCCTATTAAAAGGAGGCCTTAATATCTCTTAGTTTACAATAGGACCCCGCTGCCATGGGAGGGTAGGGCAAAAGATATCATGCAAGTTCTTATCACAATCATGTATGACTATATATAGAATACATGCCTAAATTACTTAATTTCTCTTGTTACTACTATTACCAAAATTGTTGCTATCACTATTATTGTTACCACTACCATTTGCTGTGCTACTAAATCCTTGCTCCACAGAGATATCCTAGGTGCAGTTGAATTGGAAAATCAACTGTCACGGCTAATAAATATTCTTTGGATCCCCTTGTGTCGAATCAATAAATTAGGGTGAAGTACTACCCGTGAAGTCTGTCACGATCCCCTAGACTTGTCGGTTATCAAGACCTTTTTCCGACGCCGTTGCCGGGGAGCGTAGATTTATTTATTTTGTTGACATGAGGATATCCAATTTCCACTGTGAGGAACTTGAAAGACAATCTAACAAAGATCATTCCCTCTCATATGAGAGGATGTAAGGAACTGCCATCTAACTCTGCTTTTGATTCACCTACTATTTTGAATTAGCTTGTTACACCACCACGTGTTGATCGTCCTAATATGTCACATGAACTTGATGATGCTACTTATGAAATTAATCATGGTACTATTTCTACACATGCTGGAATTAAAACTATCCCACTAAGTAAATTACTTGATGCTCGTATTTCTAGAGCTATCAAACATGAAAATGCGGAAACTGATGAAAACTTTGAATCACCTATTACACCTCGTCCTCCTAATAGATATGAATTACCTTATGTACCTAAAGGTTATTTTATGGATGGTGAGGTAGCTACACACTTTCTTGCTTGCAAAGATAGAGAGGATTTGAAAATATTACTATGCACACTAAAAGAAAAATCTATGATGGAGAAAATGAAATGTGATCCTAAATTTACTATTATCCTATATTTGTGAGTGATAAGGACTATGAATTTGCTATTGACCCTGAATTAATTCCTATAGTTGAGTCTGATCCTTTTGATGGTTATGAAAATGAAATTATGGTCGAACACCTTATGAAACTGAATGGTATTGTTGCTTTGTTCAACAATGATGAGAAGATATGCTACTATTATATCCTTAAGGTTTTCCCTTTATCGCTGAAAGGTGAGGCAAAGGAATGGTTTCTTTCTCTTGCTCCTATTTGTATGCATAGTGCCCATGATATGATTTATTACTTCTTGAAAAAATATTTTCCTGCTCATAAGAAACAAGCTTCTTTAGAGGAAATATTTAACTTTGTGCAAATTAAAGAAGAGAATCTCCCTCAAGCTTGGGGAGGCTTCTCCAACAACTTCGAGATTTGCCTGATTGTCCTCTGTAGAAGAATTAAGTTCTTGATATCTTTTATAATGGACTAACTGATGCTTCTAGGTACTTCCTAGATAGTTGTGCTAGCTGGTTGTGTTTTTAGGAAAAGAACAGTTGCAGAAGCAAAAGAGTTACTAAATAATATATTGCAAAATGCCGATGATTGGACACTCCCTGAACCACCACTAGAACCTATTCAAAAGAAGAGAGGTATTCTATTCCTCAGCCCTGAAGATATGCAAGAAGAAATAAGAACTATAAAGGAGAAAGGTATTATAATTGAGGATGTCAAGAAATTACCACCGATTGAAGAAAGACATGGACTTGACACCCCGACGCAGGTAGTAGAGGTAAACACTCTCTAATACTTCACTGAAAATGATATACCTTATGCTAAGACTCCTGATCAATGCATGGATGAATTTCACAATTACATTGTTAAACAAGAACACTTCAATAACTATGTTAAGCAACAATTGAACAATAACACCTTGATGCTAGATCGCTTAAGTGACTTGATGTTTAGAATTGGTAATGATGTGAAAGGTCTAGGTAAACATGCTTCTATGGTTCACACTCAACTTGATAAAGTAGCTAACAAAAAAAATGATTTCCTTGGTGAGATGTATGATATTACTGAGCATGATGTCATAGTAATGACTAGAGGAGGTAGAATGACTCAGGAACCTCTTTATCCTAAAGGTCGCCCTAAAAGAATCGAACATGATTCTAAAAGAATTAATGATGATACTCCTAGTTCCAGTAAGAAGAAGAACAAAAAGAAAAATGATAGGACTTTGCATGCCCCTAGTGAGCCTGATATTGAGAAAGTTGCTAAGAATCATAATGATGTTTTTGTTTCTGATGTTGAGACACAATCTGGTACTGAACATGAACTTAATGATAATGATAATGATAATAATGATGTTCATGTAGAAGATCCACCAGGTAGTAATAAGGAACCTAGTCTCCTAAAAAGAAACGTGATAAGGGAGACTTTGTTGCTAGAAAACATGGAAGGGAAAGAGAGCCATGGGTTCGAAAACCCATTCCATTCCCTCAAAAGTCTTCCAAAAGAAGGGATGATTAAGATTTTGAATGCTTTAATAAATGATTATACCTGTCTTTTTCCGCACTCGCTTGACTGACATGTTGAAAATGCCTTTGTATGCTAAGTACATGAAGGATATTATTACCAATAAAAGAAAGATACCCGAAAATGAAATAGCTAGTATGCTTGCTAATTACTTTTTTGATGGTGGAATACCTATAAAGTTGGGAGGTCTGGGTATAGCCACAATACCTTGCTCTATTAAAAGAAATTATGTTAAAACTGACTTATGTGATTTAGGAGCCGGTGTTAGTGTTATGCCTTTCTCCTTGTACAAAATACTTGAATTGGATAAGCTTACACTCACTGAGATATGTTTGCAAATGGCTGATAAATCTACTCCTTTACCTATTGGAATTTGCGAGGTCGTCCGTGTTGTGGTTGCAAATGTTACTATCTTAACACACTTTGTTATTTTTGATATGCCCGAGGACGACAATATGTCGATCATCCTCGGTAGACCCTTTCTAAATATTGCATGGGCTATTATTGATTGTAACAAAACCAAGATCACTTTTCATGTTAATGGAAAGCAACATACTCTGCATTTTTTGAAGAAGCAAACTTTGGTTAACAATATTAATGTCATTGAACCTATTCCCATGGTCATCATTGGAGATTTTTCTCGTGACCCCGATCCTAAGCCATAGGAATCCAGCCTGTAACACATCGCATCTCTTTGCGGTCTCACGCACGGTTATCCCCACGACTGCAGCCTTACCTTAGCCGGGACCATTTGTGCCTTTTGATTCGCGTATGCAATAGTGTCGCTAGCAATCCAATGACAAAGAACCCGGATCGACATGTCTAGTCATAAACCAAAGTGGCCGTTCCACACAGGGACAGGCATACATGACCCAGCAAAGCAGGTGTCGGTCACCAGCGAAGGTAGACGAGTCGTAGCAAGCTACAAGGACTCCATTACATTGCGTGACATTTCCCCAAAGGGGACACACACATCAGCTAAGAAGGACACATGCCGGTCAACCAATTTGTCTGGAGCAGTAGTGAACTACCATGGCTCGTTGGATCACAAAGGGGCATTTCCCTTTAAGGAATGCTACTAAAGCCTACGGCTAGGTAATCGAACCCCATACATATGAAGTACGACACACGTAGGCATGGCATACTGATATGTATAGATACATCGATGGCATCACAACATAACCATAATCATACAAGCTTTATTTAAAAGGCTCAGAAGAGCCACACACATACTATTACACAGCAGGGGTCTCACGACCCATCATAGCAGTCATTCAAGTTACAAGCTAGCGGAAGTAATTAAACTGTCTGAGTACAGACAGATGAAACTAGAAGGCACATGGCCTGACTATACTACACACCCACCCTAGGGCCAGATCGTAGCTGGGATACCAGCTACTCATCGTCGTCGATGTCTAGGAAGAACCCTCCATTAGGGTCATTAACAACCTTTGCAACAAATATTAAGCAAACATGAGTACGGAGGTACTCAACAAGACTTCAGGATAACTATCTACTCATGCAATGTATCAATAAGGAATCGTGGGGTTTCATGCGGAAAGCCACCATTTGACCCGAGGCTAGACAACTTGCATTTTTAAATAATTTTGACAACTTGATTTCTCGCACACGAGTCCACTAACACCACAACAATACTCCATCGTGGAATCATTCCGTCTCCATACGTAAATGTTGTCCACGACACTCACGCTTATCTTGACAATTTTATGAGTAGCCATTAAAGTTATCTCTGAACAACATATGTCTCCATGTAGTCCATATCCGCGGACGCGGCTATTCGAATAGATCATAACCCTGCAGGGGTGTACTTCTTCACACACGCTCTCTCCACTTATTGCCATGTGCACGTCATGCACCTCGGCAACCTTCAAGCGGAAGCCCAGCGAGGGAGTCGGCCACGACCGTTAACCACACTAATACTTAGTACAGGTCTATCGCCTATCTGAGGGTAACCCGCACGAAAGTCCGGTCGAGGTTTCCGCCACGGCCCCAAACGATGTGCGCAGGGTTCCCAAGCCCACCATCCAGGTGCCACTTGGTACACCGTGCCAGTGCCTACCGCATCACAGCCCACCTCTTAGGTCAGCGCTATGCACGGCCTCCAGCATGACTATAAACACCAGAAACTACTTGGAACTCCTGGACCGAGTACTAAGCGATTAATAAGTCGAGAGGGCCAATTAAGTATCCCAACGTGTGGTAGTATCTAGTCTTGGATTACATACACGGAACTCAGTTCCTAAGGACGGTTCCAATGAAACAACCCGCCATGTACTCCTACATAGCCTTCCACCGGTACCTTTACCAAATCAGGTTCAACACACAACCTTTACTTACTGAACACATTCTCACAATTTGTTCATCTCCCAGATGATAGACCATACACAACTCTAAGCATAGCATGCATAGCAGGATAAGGCACATCATGGCTCAAGCATCTACCAGGTATGCTAGGTTGCAAGGTTCAACTATTTACTGTGACAAAGACAGGTCATGCAAAGGAAGTGGGTTCAACTAATGTGGCAAAAGCATCTGAAGCATTTGATCCTAATGCAATAAGTAAGTGCGGGAGCGAAAACATGGGATTTATCGGGATGATCAAAATGGTTGCCTGCCTTGTTGCTCAGAGGAGGGACAATATCCGTCAGTCAGATATTCGGTGGAATCCGGAGGAGCGGAGCCTACCGAAAGAAACGGCAACAATCAATAGCAATCATATGCAACAAAATGATGCATGAGCATGGCATCAGGATGCAAGGTGGTATGCTAATGTAGATATCATTTATTAGGTTTGAAGTTGATTTGAATCAGATTCAATATCACTTCAAACGAGGTATTCTCGAATACCATTTTAATTGATTCGACCTGATGCTCAGATCGACTTGATTTTAGCATGCATGGGAATGATATGTTAAGTTGCTGGTAGTGATTGAAAAATGTTTGATCATATCATTTGAAGTGGAATTCAAATGATTTTCAAATTCCAACTCCAAAGCATTTATTTAATTTAACCTATTCATTATTCTACATGTTTGGTCCAGTAACAATTTCAAACATGTTTGAAAATGACATATTCAGAATCCTTGGATTTTTCTTATACTTTTTCATATATAAATTATTTTCATTGGAGTTACAGATTAATTTCTATGATTTTTAGAAGTTTTGGGCATTTTCTGGAATTCTTTTAAATCAGAAAATCCACGTATTGCGTCAGCCCCACGTCATCATGGCGTCAGCCGTCGGCTGACCTGATCAATTCAAACCCGACAGGGGGGACCCACTGGTCAGCCTCACAGGGATAATCCCGCGCTGACCATCCCCTGATTGCGTTTGACTTGGCCTGGGGCCCATTGGTCAGTGGCCAATTAGTGTTTAAAACGTGGATTAGTGAGGCCAGGTCATCCCCTGCCGGAGACTGACCGGCGGCGACCAAATTCGCGGCGGATCCATGTCGGAGTGTCGCTAGAGATGGCTGTAGTGCTCGGGATCGAGAGCCGAGAGCACTGGGAGGATCCCCAGGCTCGGCCTCATCCAGTACTGGCCTCTGGGAGGGCTGGGGAGGACCGGAGGTCACCGGCGACGAGCGGAGGCGACGGCCGGAGCTCGGGCTCGTCGGTCCAGTGGCTAGGGGGCACGAAACCGAGGGGATGAAGAGGGGAAATGATCGCAATCTCACGAGGAGTGCAGTGGAGGGCTTAGACGGCTGGGGCGGCGCTGTGGGCGACGAATCGAACGAAGATCGCCGGCGGCCGAAGCTTGAAGACGACGGTGCCGTGGGCGTTGCAGGGCTCGGGGGGACTTCTACTTCTACAGGGATGTCCAGCTCATCGAGGCGGAGCGATTGGAGCACTCGGGGGAAAGAACTAGTGGCCAGAGGCATGGGCAGCTCGAGCTCGAGCTCCTGTCAATTGCGACAGAAGGGGAGGAAGGAACCAAGAGGAGAGGGACGGAATGGATCAGGGGAATGGATAGGGCCGTGCTCGGGGAGGTTATCCCCGCGCGTGCCAGCGCGAAGCGGCGGCCAGGCAGGCAGGGAGCTGCGTGGAGGCACCGGGCGTCGCAGCGGCCACCTCATGCTCCTACTCGCGAGGAGGAAGACGACACAGGGAGCTGGGCCTGGGCTGAGGTGAGCTACAGGTAGTCTTTCTTCATTTCTTTCTTGTTTTGTTTTCTGTTTTACTAACTATTTTAGTTTGAGATTTATTTCAGCTCCAAAATAGTTTATAAAATTAATTTGAACTCACGAGAATATTAGTTGGAATATATCCAACCATTCCTGAAGTTTTCAACATTTTTTGAAAACTTAAAGTTTTTTAATTCAAATTTAAACTTGAATCCAGTAGCCTTTTTCATTTAAATAAAATGCCAAATGTGTTTTGAAAATAGTTTTCTTCACTGCTTATTTGCTTCCATGAATTATGAGAAAAGTTGAACTTTTCTTGAGGCCATTTTGGGTTCATTGATTTTAACAAGTTTAGAATTTCTTGAAGGCCATTTTGAGTTTTGCTTCACCACTTACTTGATCTTGATGCAATTTCTTGGATGCAATGCAATGAAGATATGAGCACAATGCTAAAACATGGTTAGGGTTTCAGGGATGTGACAACTCACCCCCACTCTAAAGAATCTCGTCCTGAGATTTAGAAGTCGTCAGGAATAACGCGGGATACTCAAGTCGGAGACGATCCTCTCTTTCCCATGTTGCCTCCTTTTCAGACTCAGTTGACCACTGAACTTTTAGAAACTTGAGGTTTCGATGTCGAGTGGTACGTTCAGCTTGATCAAGAATACGTACAGGGTATTCTCGGTATGAAAGGTTGTCTTGGAGATCAAGCGCTTCGTGGTCCACTTCACGGATAGGATCCGAAAAGCAACACTTGAGTTGCGAGACGTGGAAGACATCATGAACCTTGGAAAGATGCGGAGGAAGTTCCAACTGGTAGGCAACTTCTCCTCGTTTGGCAAGAATGCGAAAAGGACCAATGTAACGAGGAGCCAACTTGCCCTTGATACCGAATCGATGGGTACCCTTCAAAGGTGTAACCCGAAGGTAAGCCTTCTCGTCAACTTCAAAGGTCACAGCCTTATGATGACGATTATATTGGCTCTTTTGACGAGAATGGGCTGTTTTCAACTTTTCACGAATAATGCGAACCTGCTCTTCTGCATCCTGGATCATATCCGGGCGAAAGAGTTGCCTCTCTCCGGTTTATGACCAATTAAGAGGTGTTCGACATCTTCGTCCATAGAGAACTTCAAAAGGTGCTTTGCCCAAGCCTGATTGATAACTATTGTTATAAGCAAATTCGGCGAATAAAGGCACTTCTCCCAATTCATACCGAACGATATAACACAAGCTCGGAGCATATCTTCTAGGATTTGATTCACTCTTTCTACTTGACCACTTGATTGAGGATGGAAAGCAGTGCTAAAAGATAAGTGAGTCCCCATAGCATTTTGAAAACTTTCCCAGAAACGAGAGGTAAATATACTCCCATGGTCTGAGTTAATCTCCAAAGGAACACCATGAAGAGACACTATTCGAGAGATATATAACTCTGCTAGCTGGCTAGCTGTTATACTCTCACGAATTGGAAGAAAATGAGCTACTTTGGAGAGACAGTCAATGACCACAAAGATAACATTATTTCCTTTCTTGGTCTTGGCAAATCCGGTAATAAAATCCATACTAACTTTATCCCATTTCCATTCAGGAATAGCTAAAGGTTGAAGGGTGCCAGCAGGCCTTTGATGTTCTGCCTTAACTCGACGACAAACGTCGCAGTTAGCAACGAACTCAGCAATTTCTCTCTTCATCCTAGTCCACCAAAACCTGTGGTGTAGGTCCTGATACATATTAGTACTACCGGGATGAATTGTGAGAGGAGAATCATGAGCCTCCTTAAGGATCAATTGCCGCAGACGTTTGCTCTTAGGAACCACTAAACGGTTCTGAAAGAACACAACACCTTTCTCATTGATGGATAAATCCATAGCGTTTCCGCTAGCAATATTCTCCTTGATCCAGGATATACCCTTATCATAAGCCTGCACGGCTATGAGTTGATCCCTAAGAGTAGGCTTCACCACCAGGGTAGAAAAGAATCCTTGAGGAACAATATGGAGATTTAACTTATGAAATTCATCATAGAGATGTGGTTGACCTTGTTGTAGCATCAAATTGTTACAATAAGACTTACGACTTAGTGCATCAGCCATAACATTGGCCTTCCCCGGGGTGTAAGTTATCCCTAAGTCATAATCCGAGATCAACTCAACCCACCATCTTTGCCTGAGATTCAAATCCGGCAGGGTGAAGATATATTTCAGAATATGGTGATCAGTGAATATTTCGCAACGATTACCAAGAAGGTAATGTTGCCAGGTTTTAAGTGCATGGACTACAGCTGCAAGCTCAAGATCATGTGTGGAATAATTATCCTCATGTGGACGCAACTGCCGAGATGCATATGCAATCACATGATGATCTTGCATGAGGATGCAACCTAATCCTTGTCGCGAGGCGTCGCAATAGATAACAAAGTCCTTAGAAAAATCTGGTGGTAGCAACACAGGTGCGGAAGTCAGGCGTCTTTTCAGTTACTGGAAACTATGCTCACATTGTGGTGTCCACTCAAACTTTTTATCCTTCTTGAGGAGTTCAGTTAGAGGCTTTGCAACCTTGGAGATATTCTCGACAAAGCGGCGACAATAGCTCGCTAGACCAAGAAAACTCCTAACTTGCTTAACCGATTCAGGTTGAGTCCAATCAAGGACAGCTTGAACTCTCTCGGGATTGACAGCAATACCCTTACCAGAGATTATGTGACCTAGATAGGTCACTTCTGGTAACCAATATTCACATTTTGAAAACTTGGCATAAAGGCGATGCTCTCGAAGTTTCATCAATACCAGCCTTAGATGCTCGGCATGTTCTTGTTCGTTCTTCGAGTTGATGAGAATATCATCGAGGTATACCACGATGAATTTATCCAAATACTCCATGAAGATTGAATTCATCAAACGAGAGAAGGTGGCTGGGGCATTGGTTAAAACGAAGGACATGACGGTGTACTCGTATTGGCCATAACGAGTAACAAAGGCCGTTTTTGGAATGTCCCCGTTCTTGATCTTGATTTGATGGTATCCCAACCTCAAATCCATTTTTGAGAAGATTGAGGATCCAGCGAGCTGATCATACAGGTCGTTGATCCTGGGGAGCGGATACTTGTTCTTTATGGTGACCAGATTCACTGGTCGATAATCTACAACCATCAGATCCGTTCCATCCTTCTCTTGACGAAGAGGACGGGGCAAGCCCAAGGAGAAGAGCTAGGACGAATGAAACCTTTATTCAAGGCCTCATCTAGTTGCTTCTTAAGTTCGGCTAGCTCCAGGGGTGCCATCTTATATGGTCTTCTGGCTATTGGAATAGTTCCCGGAACAAGATCTATTACGAACTCTACATCTGTGTCAGGTGGAATTCCTGGCAGTTCCTCTGGAAAAACATCCGGGAAGTCACGGACTACCGGAATGTCTTCAAGTTCCGGAAGAGGGTTGGCATTGAGGGAATAGAGTTGGCATTTGGCAACTCGAGTAGAGACATTGACTATCTCACCCGAGGGATGGGTAAGCTGAACATTTCTAGAATGAGTATCAATCTTGGCACAGTGAGCTCACATCCAGTCCATACCCAAGATGATATTAATATCCGAAGATTTCACGGCTATCAATGAGGCTAGAAAAACTAGCCTGTCCTACTAGGATTTCATTGTCATAGGTTATCATAGAGGTTTGCCACTTACTACCAGGCGTTTGGACAACCAATGGAATTGGCATATCACAGAAAAACATGTTATGCAACTATGCATAACTTTCTGAAATGAAGGAATGAGAAGACCCGGTGTCGAAAAGAACAGACGTTGGGTGATGATTAAAAAAGGGGCGTACCCAGTATGTTGTCGGGATCCTCTGCAGCTTCTTCTGCTAACACATAGTTCACACAGCCACGTGCAGGAGTTGGCTTCAAATAGTAAGCTTTGCCCGACTTGCCTTGCCCGACGGCCTTTCCGCGTTGCTTGGCACCCACATTCTGAGGACACTCACATGAATAGTGCCCTCGTTCTCCACACTTGTAACATATCACTTGGTTTGCACGTGGTGCAGCATTGCTAGCTGGACCACCATAGGTTTTTGCTGGAGGGTTAGTCTGATTCGTGTGAGGCGCCACATAGGATGGCCTCGGAGTGTATCTTGGCGGCAGAGAACTGTTTGGAACCCACAGCCTGCATTTTGGAAACGCGAAACCAGATGACGAGCCAAAGTCACGGGAGTGCTTATTTGTGGCTTCGAAGTCGGTATGACCAGTCTCGGCACTGATTGCCTTGTTGACCAGAGCTTGGAAGCTTGTACATTCATGGAGGCGCAAATCAGGACGAAGCTCAGGGCTCAGGCCCTTACAGAATTTTGCTTGCTTCTTGGCATCAGTAGACACCTCCTCTGTTGCATAGCGGGCGAGATTACCGAACTGGAGGTTATAGGCATCCACGGTCAACTTGCCCTGGGTGAATGCACAGAACTCCTCTCTCTTTCTGTCCATCAGGCCCTCTGGAATATGGTGCAGACGGAAGGCTGCACTAAAGTCTGCCCCCGTGGCTGCTGGTTCAGTAGGACGCATAGCTTCAAAGTTCTCCCACCATAGATTGGCGGGTCCTTCCAGAAAATACGCCGCAAAGGTCACCTTGTCAGCCTCAGAAACATTCACAGAGCAAATCTTACGTGAAATACTACATAACCAATCATCAGCCTCGAGGGGATCGACGGAGTGATGGAACTTTGGAGGATTCAGTTTCACCAAGTCATTGAGGGACACTGCAGCATTCCTAGGCTGACGAGTCGTATTTTGCTCAATACGCTCTAACAGTCGGTTGGTCTCCCTTTTGTTCCTCTCTGCCTCAAGCATAACTTCCGCCAGAGAGGGCGGGTGTGGCAGGTCTTCCTGCGACGCTTGACTACCCTCGCCTTGCTCATGAGCAGGGGCATGGTTCAACCTGGTGAACACCATCCTAACAAACAAACTCACAGCTTAGACCAATATCAACATCAATACTAGCTATGGATTCAGAATGCACTGAACACATGGAATGCGGAAATGAATATTCGAACAACATGGTAACAAGCAACTGCTATATATACACCATGGTTCATACACACCCTTACATAGTTCAGTACAACCTTAACTGAAGAGCAAACTACTGAAGTAATGAAACTACTCATCAGAGGCTTACAAGCTTCCTATACATTATTTATCTATGCCTCCGGAATTCATTTCACGACATAAGTCTACTTCACAAGTCACACAGGACTGTGAAAGTACAGCTACTACCATACCATCCTTCCACTCACAGTTCAGGCATCCGCATAGAACATCTCATAAAGATTGCCTCCATGGCCTGGAAGCTCAACCTACGGATCAGGAAATACTCTGGCCTGAGATCCCTGGGAACCGTAAGGACACGGATGTGGCCTTGGTCCCCTGACTGGTGGTAGTAGGACTCCCCGAAGAGGGGTGACTCCTCCTATAGTGGGCCAATAAACATGGGCCGGAAGATGGGTTCTAACAGGGTTCAACATCTCCATATCTCCGTACCCTGTCTGAACTACCGTTGCCAGCTGCGTCAAGGCCGTACACAGACGGGCACGTGTAGCATAAAGCTCCATGCGGAGAGCACGAGCATCCCTGTCTCTGTTCTCTAGCATCTCAGCAGTGGACTACAGTAGCGGATCCTCCATAGAGGAATCAAAATAGACCCCGCTGAGGTATCCCTCTTCACCTGGCTGAGAGGTAGGAACATAGCAGAATTCTGAATTCTGCAGCAGTGCATGTCTCGCCCTCATAATGGTCAACATTGAATAGGCAGCATCTTGTACTGCCATGTCAACAGTGACTCCCAATCCATAAGACCAATGGATTGGCTCTTCAGTTCCAGGGTAATCTGGAAATACCCTAACAGTGCAGATATACTGGCTCTAGTTGAAGTCTCGGTACTATTCCTCCACTGTGTACTCTGGGTACCAGCGGTAACCGCACACCGACATCACCCTGACTAGCATGGCCGTATGACCCGGCACATTAATGCACCTAGTCAGACGAACCACCTGACGAGAAGGATGGCCAGGCATCTGAAAATAGTGAGTAATGCAAAAGCATTCGAGCTCTGAACGCAAAATTGGGCAGCATAACGGCTGTAAATGCTCAAAAACAATTTTGAGACAGCGCAGAAAATAGAATAGCGTAACCACTCAACTATCAAGTTCAATTCTCTGATCATCAAACTTACTTCCATTTTCTAGGGACAAAAGAAACCCAAAATAACTCTCGACCCGTAGTCCTATAATCTACCGATCAGAAACACGAGCCTAGAAGAAGATGAGTAACCTAGTCCTTCATTCCCGCAGAAAAGACGAGGATGACTAGAATAGAATAACTTGAGAAGAGAACAAGAGTCTTACGTTCCCTTCCACAAACAATTCCCTTATATATAACTAAAGCAATTCTAGACTCAACTTCGACCAGTCAGTCAGGCTCTGATACCAACGCTGTCGGGACCCCGATCCTAAGCCATAGGAATCCAGCCTGTAAAACATCGCATCTCTTTGCGGTCTCACGCACGGTTATCCCCACGGCTGCAGCCTTACCTTAGCCGGGACCGTTTGCGCCTTTTGACTCGCGTATGCAATAGTGTCGCTAGCAATCCAATGACAAAGAACCCGGATCGACATGTCTGGTCATAAACCAAAGTGGCCGTTCCACACAGGGACAGACATACATGACCCAGCAAAGCAGGTGTCGGTCACCAGCGAATGTAGACGAGTCGTAGCAAGCTACAAGGACTCCATTACATCGCATGGCATTTCCCCAAAGGGGACAGACACAGCAGCTAAGAAGGACACATGCTGGTCAACCAATGTGTCCGGAGCAGTAGCAAACTACCATGCCTCGTTGGATCACAAAGGGGCATTTCCCTGTAAGGAATGCTACTAAAGCCTACGGCTAGGTAATCGAACCCCATAGATATCAAGTACGACACACGTACGCATGGCATACTAATATGTATAGATACATCGATGGCCTCACAACATAACCATAATCATACAAGCTTTATTTAAAAGGCTCGGAAGAGCCACACACATAATATTACACAGCAGGGGTCTCACGACCCATCATAGCAGTCATTCAAGTTACAAGCCAGCGGAAGTAATTAAACTGCCTGAGTACAGACAGATGAAACTAGAAGGCACATGGCCTGACTATACTACAGACCCACCCTAGAGCCAGATCGTAGTTGGGATACCAGCTACTCGTCGTCATCGATGTCTAGGAAGAACCCTCCATTAGGGTCATTAACAACCTCTGTAACAAATATTAAGCAAACATGAGTACGGAGGTACTCAGCAAGACTTTAGGATAACTATCTACTCATGCAATGTATCAATAAGGAATTGTGGGGTTTCATGCGGAAAGCCAGCATTTGACCCGTGGCTAGACAACTTGCATTTTTAAATAATTTTGACAACTTGATTTCTCGCACACGAGTCCACTAACACCATAACAATACTCCATCGTGGAATCATTCCGTCTCCATACGAAAATGCCGTCCACGACACTCATGCTTATCTTGACAATTTTATGAGTAGCCATTAAAGTTATCTATGAACAACATATGTCTCCAAGTAGCCCAAATCCGTGGATGCGGCTATTCGAATAGATCATAACCCTGCAGGGGTGTACTTCTTCACACACGCTCTCGCCACTTCTCGCCATGTGCACGTCATGCACCTCGGCAACCTTCAAGAGGAAGCCCAGCGAGGGAGTCGGCCACGACCGTTAACCACGCTAATACTTAGTCTAGGTCTATCGCCTATCTGAGGGTAACCCACACGGAAGTCCGGCCGAGGTTTCCGCCACGGCCCCAAACGATGTGCGCAGGGTTCCCAAGCCCACCATCCGGGTGCCACTTGGTACACCGTGCCACTGCCTACCGCATCACAGCCCACCTCTCACGTCAGCGCTATGCACGGCCTCGAGCATGACTATAAACACCAGAAACTACTTGCAACTCCTGGACCGAGTACTAAACGATTAATAAGTCGAGAGGGTCAATTAAGTATCCCAACGTGTGGTAGTATCTAGTCTTGGATTACATACACGGAGCTCAGTTCCTAAGGACGGTTCCAATGAAACAACCCGCCATGTACTCCTACATAGCCTTCCACCGGTACCTTTACCAAATCAGGTTCAACACACAACATTTACTTACTGAACACATTCTCACAATTTGTTCATCTCCCAGATGATAGACCATACACAACTCTAAGCATAGCATGCATAGCAGGATAAGGCACATCATGGCTCAAGCATCTACCAGGTATGCTAGGTTGCAAGGTTCAGCTATTTACTTTGACAAAGACAGGTCATGCAAAGGAAGTGGGTTCAACTAACGAGGCCAAAGCATCTGAAGCATTTGATCCTAATGCAATAAGTAAGTGCGGGATGATCAAAATGGTTGCTTGCCTTGTTGCTCAGAGGAGGGACAATATCCGTCAATCGGATATTCGGTGGAATCCGGAGGAGCGGAGCCTACCGAAAGAAATGGAAACAATCAATACAAATCATATGCAACAAAATGATGCATCAGCATGGCATGAGGATGCAAGGTGGTATGCTAATGTAGATATCATTTATTTGGTTAGAAGTTGATTTGAATCAGATTCAATATCCCTTCAAACGAGGTATTCTCGAATACCATTTTAATTGATTCGACCTGATGCTCAGATTGACTTGTTTTTAACATGCATGGTAATGATATGTTAAGTTGCTGGTAGTGATTGAACAATGTTTGATCATAGCATTTGAAGTGGAATTCAATTGATTTTCAAATTCCAACTCCAAAGCATTTATTTAATTTAACCTATTCATTATTCTACATGTTTGGTCCAGTAACATTTTCAAACATGTTTGAAAATGACATATTCAGAATCCTTGGATTTTCTGATACTTTTTCATATACAAATTATTTTCATTGGAGTTACAGATTAATTTCTACGATTTTTAGAAGTTTTGGGAATTCTCTGAAATTCTTTTAAATCATAAAATCCACTTATTGCGTCAGCCCCACGTCATCATGGCGTCAGCCGTCGGCTGACCTCATCAGGTCAAACCCGACAGGGGGGACCCACTGGTCAGCCTCACAGGGATAATCCCGCGCTGACCAGCCCCTGATCGCGTTTGACTTGGCCTGGGGCCCACTGGTCAGTGGCTAATTAGCGTTTAAAACATGGATTAGTGAGGCCAGGTCATCCCCTCCCGGAGACTGACCGGTGGCGACCAGATTCGCGGCGGATCTGTGTCGGAGTGTCGCCGGAGATGGCTGTAGTGCTCGGGATCGACAACCGAGAGCACTGGGAGGATACCCAGGCTCGGCCTCATCCAGTACTGGCCTGAGGGAGTGCTGGGGAGGACCGGAGGTCACCGACGACGAGCGGAGGCGACGGCCGGAGATCGGGCTCGTCGGTCCAGTGGCTAGGGGGCACGAAACCGAGGGGAAGAAGAGGGGAAATGATCGCAATCTCACGGGGAGTGAAGTGGAGGGCTTAGATGGCTCGGGGCGGCGTAGTGGGCGACGACTCGAACGAAGCTCGCCAGCGGCCGAAGTTTGAAGACGATGGTGCCGTGGGCGTTGCAAGGCTCGGGCGGACTTCTACTTCTGCAGGGATGTCCAGCTCATCGAGGCGGAGCGATTGGAGAACTCGGGGGAAAGAACTAGTGGCCAGAGGCACGGGCACCTCGAGCTCGAGCTCATGTCAATGGCGGCAGAAGGGGAGCAAGGAACCGAGAGGAGAGGGGCGGAATGGATCACGGGAATGGATAGGGCCGTGCTCGGGGAGGTTATCCCTGCGCGTGCCAGCGCGAAACGGCGGCCAGGCAGGCACGGAGCTGCGTGGAGGCGTCGTCCGTCGCGGCGGCCACCTCCTGCTCCTACTGGCGAGGAGGAAGACGACACAGGGAGCTGGGCTTGGGCTGAGGTGAGCGACAAGTAGTCTTTCTTCATTTCTTTCTTGTTTTGTTTTTAGTTTTACTAACTATTTTGGTTTGCTATTTACTTCAGCTCCAAAATAGTTTATAAAATTAATTTGAACTCACCAGAATATTAGTTGGAATATATCGAACCATTCCTGAAGTTTTCAACATTTTTTTAAAACTTAAAGTTTTTGAATTCAAATTTAAACTTATATCCAGTAGATTTTTGCATTTAAATAAAATGCCAAATGTGTTTTGAAAATAGTTTTCTTCACTGCTTATTTGCTTCCATGAATTATCAGAAAATTTGAACTTTTGTTGAGGCCATTTTGGGTTCATTGATTTTAACAAGTTTAGAATTTCTTTGAATTTTAGAAGTGGCTAGGTTTTTTGAGTTTTGCTTCACCTCTTACTTGATCTTGATGCAATTTCTTGGATGCAATGCAATGAAGATATGAGCACAATGCTAAACCTTGGTTAGGGTTTCAGGGATGTGACAATTTTACCATCCCTATACCTACTGCCAAGAAAAAGAAATAATATAATTTTATTGTCGGGGATATGCAAATCCCCATTGAGGTAACCTAGTGATATACAAAAATTATTCGGTTTCATGTTTGTCGAAAATGATTGTTAATAAGACTTGATCAACCTTACTAATGGATCATTTTCGAAAGACATATGGTTGATGAATTGGGTATTCACAACTCCGTGTATCCCAATTTATTCCGTGTACTCTTAGTTAAAGAAATTACATGTCATGCTTACTCTGTTTTCTAAGTTTTTGGTACCTTAGAGAAATGACCCAAATATGAAAAGTCCTAGAACGCCAGAAAATTTTAACATGATTTTTTTGAAATGAATGAAAAAATTTGGCATAAAAATAACAGCACGGAGACACACCTGTGGGCCACAAGCCAACACTGCCCCCCCTTGGCCTCTGTGTGATGGCTTCTGGGACCCAGAGGGCCCCCTGCCTTATTCCTTTTGCTCATATCATCCTTTACCTCGAGGAAAAAAAATTCCTAGCTCTCTCTCACTCTCTCTCTCCCCCATGTTCTTCCTCTAAAAACTGAAATTGTCGATCTCTTTGCTCGGAACCCCGTTTCCGAAACTGTTTTGAGGAAATTGTTCCTTTGTATGTGACTCCTCCATCTCTGCAGTTAGTTGTTGCCTTAGTGTTTTATATTTTTCATAAGTTGTTGCACTTGCTGCTACGGAAAATGAGCTTGCATGTTAAATTCTTTGAGTTCCAAGTAGTATAAATACTTCATATAGCCTCTAAGTATCCATATGAGTAGTTGTTATCATTCTTGCAAACAATTTATTGACATAAATTTGTGGCTCAAAAATTTCAGAAATTTGTGCTTAGAGATGTGAGTTTCTTCAGGATGAGCTCCTCAACAAAGCATAGTTCAGGTGAATCATCAAGTCAGGGCTCAATACGACAAGCTTACATTGAGCCTTGGGCTAATCAGATAGTCATGGCTAATGCCAGATCCTGCCGATGGCCAAGCGATGAGTTCATGAGGAATGGAGGTATGAAAGAGGAATTTGATCAATACATTCACAACACTGGCCTTACCGACTTCCTTGTAGATAATTGTGTTCAACATTACAACCTTACTCGCACATACATGGATTTCGTTATCTCTCTAGTACTTCTTGAGTTTTATTTAATCTCTATGACAAAGCCTTTAGCATGAGCCTAGAAGAATTTTCTGTTTCATGCAAGCTCCCACTTTGGGTTTCACTTGAGAAACCATCAAAAACTGATTATAATTTGTTCCTCGAGAGCCTCTACGTTGGAGAAAATAGAGGAGTGACACATGCTAGAATTAAAAGCATTCATTTTCCCATTGTTCGTTACTTTGCACTATTTCATGGGAAATTCTTAGTAGGGAAACAAGATTGGAGTGTGTTATGTGCTCTTGATTTGAGCCTTATTCACACTACTATGACTGATGAACAACACTATAACCTTGGTGCAATTGTTGCGCCATGGTTGCATCCCAACTCTAGCAATGTAGAATTGTATGGTGGAATTTATGCCTCCCATATAGCTGCAAAATTGGTAGTGTCACCTCAAGCTAATGATCCTATTTTTCTCGATAGATATTTCGTGCTTGAGGATATGAGTATAACTTAATATTTGCGAAATATACTCCTATGCATGTTACTTTGCCTGCACCTGCCCTCTTTAATTTTCAGGCTCGCCAAAGATGCTACGTTCTTGAGAATGAAGTGCGGGAGTACAATGCTGCAGCAGAGGTTGCTCGCTTGGCAGAAAAGGCAGCCAGGAATGTCCCAGCAAGCTACCATCTCAACCACTTCCAACACTACCAGTAATGATTACCAATCTTTTATTATGTTGTGATGAGGACTTTGATGATGAGGATTTTGAAGATTTTTTTCTTTTTCTTCGAGTCATCAAAACTGTCATCCTTCTATATCTTCTTCTTTGATTCCTTCACCAAGCAAGGACAATCAGAATGTAGTGACCACACTTCTTGCATTTATGGTAGGATCTTTTCCTCTAGTTCTTAAATGAAGATTCGGACTGCCTCATATCACTTCTTGAAGATTTTATGAACTGGCCTCTTCTAGGGAACTTCTTGAATTTCCTCACCAGCATAGCAAGTTCGTGACCAAGTTCTTCAAGGTCACCAAGACTGCAATCGGATTCTTCTTCTTGAGATGAGGAAACAGCCTTTGCCTTCAGTGCACGAGATCTTTCATAGCTTGGTTCATAGAGATATCTCTTCTCAGCTTGTTGGAATTCATGAGTATTGAGTGTCTCAAGAATATAAGTAAGATCTAGTAACTTGTAGTCTCTTCGATCTTGAATCATCAGAACCAGTGTATTGAATGAAGAATCAAGAGATCTCATCAGTTTCTTCACCACCTCTTGATCGGTGATGTCTCTGGCCCCAAGAGTTTGTAGCTCATTGAGATATCACTGAGGAGATCGAAGGTTTGCTGACAACTCTCATTATCGAGTCTTTTGAAGCGGTTGATGAGATTGCGAAGAACATCAACCCGAGAGTCACGTTGAGTAGACACTCCTTTGCTGACCTTGGACAGCCTGTCCCACATAAGCTTTGCAGATCCGAAAGCACTCACTTTGCCATTCCAACTTATGCTCAGATGGCCACAGATCATATTCTACGTGTGAGAGTCGAGTTGCTTGAATCTCTTCAAATCAGCAGTGTTGATACTTGAGGTGAGAGAGGGAACAGCATTTTCCACAACATACCATGCATATATCATTGTCAATTTCTTCAAGATGCATGCACATCTTGTTCTTCTAGTAGGGTAGTCCGTCCCTTCAAAGATAGGACAGCGCATAGTGACCTTGATCATACTTGTGGTGACATAACTAAAACTCCAGGTTGCTAAACCAAAATCACATAGAACAAGGGAGTACCTTTCTCTGGTACCAATTGAAAGTGTGTTATATCGACTAGAGGGGGTGAATAGGGGATTTTTATGAACTCGACACTCAGGAATTTCCTTGTGAGAAAATTGCTCAGTCAAGAAGAGTGAGAAGTGGATTAAGTACTTAGGTGAATGAGAAACGCAACAACATCATAGTCTTCATGATGAAATGACGTGTTCACAATGCGCAGGTGAAGAACAAGTGAAGTGAAGAATTTGGGGTGAGGAAATTGTGAAAGTCTTGAGTCAAATTCTTCAAAGAGTATCTTTCAATTTCATCAACACATAAATGAGGAAATAGAACCACGCACTCAATGAAGACAATGATTTGATGACCCAGTTGCAACTGTTGTGACGGACATACGTCTAGTTTGGAGTGCCTTGGTATTTAAACCAAAGGATAGACAATCCTTACTGTATTCTCCTTGAGCTAAGGAGACACATTCCTCGCCCAACACTCATGGTAAGTCTTCAGGGCAGACTTCCAAACCCTCACAAACTCGGTCACCCAGCGATCCACCATTGACTGTTGGATACTCTAGACCATGACAACTAATCGTTTGGAGGATGCGGAGTCCTCAAAGGTAACAAGCTTCGGTTCCACATAGGAATAATCTCTTCTGTGATGCTCAATGATTTTAAGTTTTGATATTTGGTTTGGGCGTTTGGTGTTTTTCCTCACTAATGATTTTCTCTCAAAGTATTCAAGGAATGGGTTGCTCTCAAACGAAAAGTGTCGGTTTCTCTTGCGGAGCAACAAACCAACTAGTGGTTATGGGGCGCAGCTATTTATAGCCTCGGAGCAACCCTCACATGATTTGACATAAATGCCCCCAATGATATGACCATTATGTGGATAAGGTTTGGGACAGCTCGCGCACATCGCAACATCAGTCGAAACTTCCAAGCTATGAAAGTCCTCATGTCTCTCACATTCCTCACTTGTAGGTAATTCGCACTAGCGAAAACCTAACTCCTCAGCTAGGGCAATTTCCTCAAAGACCATAAGATCTTCGTCTCTATTACTGAAGAAATTGACTAAACTCTAAAAGATTTCAAAGGCTTCACTCGAAGGATTGGGTATGTGTAGGCTTTGAGATGAGCATTAATTGGAAACTTTTCCTTAGTTTTACATCGACCCCCTTAAACAGTACGGTGTTCCTATGACTTAATAGAAAGGGAATTAAACTACGAAAAAAAAATGTCTTCATGCTTCAAAGTCCTCGCATTAATTTCTTCATGGACACACAAATTTCCTCGCTTTCAAAGTCTTCGTGGAATTACCAAAGTCTCCAGTCGAAGACATTCATTTTTAGGGGTCAATATTCTCCGAATATCTCAAACTCCTCAGCGATTTATAGAGTGTGTGTACACTCCTAGATACATTAGTCTCTTAACCTATAAGTCTTCAATACACCAAAACTACTAAGGGGCACTAAATGCATGATACGCATCCAACGTATCTATAACTTTTGATTGTTCCATGCTGTTATATTATCATTCTTGGATGTTTTATGATCATTTTATAGCAACTTTATATCAATTTTTTGGGACTAACCTATTAACATAGTGCCTAGTGCCAGTTGCTGTTTTTTCCTATTTTTTCCTTCGTAGAAAATCAATATCAGATGAAGTTCAAATGCCATGAAACTTTACAGAGATTTTTTGGACCACAAGGAAACTTGGGAGCCAAGGAGGATCACCAGACGAGGCCCAGGCAGCCCACTAGGCACCAGGGTGCGCCTAGGGCCCCTGGCGTGGCCTCGTGTCTAGTGAGGCCCTCGGGCACCTCTTCCTCCACCAGTGAGCTCTAAAAATACCCCAATATTCAGAAAACTCTAGAGGAGTTGACAAAAAATAGTTTCAGCCGCCGCAAGTTCCAGAAGCCACGAAATCCAATCTAGAGCCCATTTTGGAGACGAGCACGATCACATAGGGGTTCATCATCCTCTTTGGTGCTCCTTCGATGATGCGAGTAGTTCATACGAGACCTACGGGTCCGTAGGCAGTAGCTAGATGGCGTTCTCGCTCGTTTTGTTTCTCAATACAATGGTCTCTTGGATATCCATATGATGTAACTCATTCTTTTGCAGTGTGTTCGTTGGGATCCGATGAATTTTGAGTTTATGATCAGATCTAGGAGATCATATTCATTCTTGATTATTACAACCTCATATTTCTTATCCGATATTTGGTTTTTGTATGGCCAACTTGAGCTTTTATCTTGCAATGGGAATAGGTGCTTTGTGATGGGTTCAATCTTGAGCTGATCAATCTCAGTGACAGAAAGAGACATGAAAGGCATGAATCATTGCAATCAAGGATAAAATGAGGGGGTCTACTCCTACATGAATAGATCTTGCCTACATCATGTCGTCATTCTTAAGGCATTATGTCGTTTCTCCATGAACTCAATACACTAGATGCATGCTCGATAGCGGTCGATGTGTGGAGTAATAGAAGTAGATGCAAGCACATCTAGGTATACTTGTGTTGGACATGATGCCTATATACATCATCCTTGCCTTTAACATCGTCATAATTATTTGCTCTTCTATCAATTGCCCAATGGTGCATTCGTAGTTAGCAGCATTGATATTGTATTTTTTTCTTTGTTGCAGCACATAGGTTCTGACATGTGTCTGAACTTTCATGAGTGCACGTTAAGGTGAACAAAACATCTCATACATGTCCTAGTGTGAACAGGAGAAAAAGATTGAGGTCAGTTAAGAGTAGATGGGTTGCTGATGCTGTGAAGACCTGGGTTTTAGAGGATTCAAAAGTGGGACCAACACAATTGACGAATGATTTGAAGAAGAAGTATGGCCTGGCAGTTCCATATATGAGAGTATTCTATGGGAAACAGATGGCACTTGACAATATCTATGGTAAGTGGGTAAACTCTTTCTAGTTATTGTATACCTTCAAGGCAGAAGTGGAGGAAGTATCTCATGCCAGTGTAGTTAGCATTGATAAACTAAATGGGAGTAGCACACAGAAAGAGTGCTTTAGAAGAGTTTTTGTTTCTTTAAAAGCATGTTGGCAAGGTTTTTTGAATGGATGTAGGCCTTATCTTGCAGTAGATGCCACTTCATTAAATGACAGATTTAGAGGAAAACTAGTTAGTGCATGTGTTGTGTATACTTGCAACTGGATCTTCCCAGTTACATATGGAGTTGTAGAGGGTGAAAATATAAAGAGTTGGACTTGGTTTTTCCAGAATTTAAGAGAGCTTATAGGACACCCACCAGGTCTTGTTATCCACACTAATGCACGAATAGGCCTGGATACTGTAGTGGAAGCTGTGTTCCCACGTGTGGACCACAGAGAATGCATGAGGCATTTGGCTGAAAATTTCACAAAAAAGTTTAGAGGAAATTCTTTTGATGAAAATTTATGGCCCTGCTCATTGACATACAACATAAAGAAACACAACTACCATTTTAGGCAGTTGCATAGTAAGGCTAGTGTGAAGGAGTACGTAGAGGAGCATCACAACAAGCTATGGGCAAGGTCACTATTCAATGAAGTGTGTAAATTAGATTATGTTAATAACAATCTAGATGAGTCCTTTAATTTAAAGATCATCATTTAGATGTTGAAACTGATGCTAAAAATGATACAAAGGTTGAAACTGATGCAAAGAATGCTACAGAGGTTCAAGATGATGCTGAAAATGCTACAATGGTTGAATCTGATGCTGTAATTGCTACATATGCACCAATAGTGTCATCTGCTATAAGGTGCTATTGCTACAAATGTTCTCATTTCAATTTTTGCTTCATTAGATGTTCTCATTTCATTTTTTGGTTCATTTAATGTTCTCATTTCAATTGTATCCCAAGAAGGAACTACAAAAAGGCAAATGATAGAGGGATGTCACCAGCAAAGAAGAGGCTCAAGTGTGCACCAGATCCTACAATAGGATCTGTAACTCAAAGCCATCGGTATGTTACTTGGAGCTATATTTTTATTCAACACATGATATGAGTTTTGCTTGGAGTGTCGTTTTCTTTTACTTTCATCTAGCTGCAATAATTGTTTGCTCGACACATCTATTTGAGATATAGACCATATCATCACAATTTGCTAGAATACTCTATGTGGTTCACTGTCAGTGCCCTAAAGACTGGGATCTCTAGTGCCCCAGACTTGTGCACGGGCGCGAAGAACCCGTGACGGCAGGGCACGGCAGAATCCAGACAAGACGCACCCCCAAGATATGCAAGGCCCCGGCAAGTCTGCCGTGCCGGGAAGACACCCAAGGCCACGTCCGTTTAATGGGCATGATGAACGTACCTAGCACAAGCCCCAGTGAGCCTTCCTCGCCGGGAAGACAACCGAAGCCCCCGACAAGCTTCCTTGCCGGGACGAAGCACCAAGGCCCTGGCAAGCACCCTTGCCGAGATGACATGGCAAGATACTAGAGGGCAACCGCCCTTGCCACAGTGCCACCACCCCCCGACTTCCAGCGCATTCCGCATGCGCCAGCGTGGCGTCCAGGTGTCGAAACACCTAGACACATGTCTTCATCAGCACTTAGCTGACATAGACAAGACGTGCATTTAATGCACCTGACAGATGTAGATGGATAAGCGCCGCTCTAGGTTCACTATAACATCTCGCGAACCTACCATCGAGAACTATAGGTGACCCCTTTTCTTATAAAAGGAGGCCCTTAGATCATTCACAAGGGGTTAGACTTTTTGGAGATTGGCCAAGAAGACGGTTATCATCACTGTAAACGAAGAACAAAAGAATGCTTAATATGATCAAACGAGCAGGACGTAGGGTTTTACGCGTAAGCGGCCCGGACCTGGGTAAAAAGGTTTGTTGGGTGTTCATCGTTAGGTCTGCTCTTGACTTTGTTTTTCCCCGCCCTATGATCACAAGGCTATCACGTTGATCCCCATAGGTCTCGACCTAGCATCACCGACATTCACATATATCTTTTGAGCTTAGCAGTTGCTTGATACGTATCAAACGTATCTATAATTTTTTATGGTTTCACGCTGTTATCTTGCCTTCTTTGTATGTTTTACGTACCTTTTCATATCTTTTTGGGACTAACTTATTAATTCAGTGCCAAGTGCCAGTTCATGTTTTTTTCGTGTTTTTGACTCTTTTCAGATCTGATTTCGGAACAGAGTCCAAACGGAAGAAAAACCCTGAAATGATTTTTTCCCGAACGGAACAAGTCGTGCGGGCTTTTGGGCCAAGCCAGGTGGGCTCCAGGGAGCCCACAAGCTCCCACTCCGCCACCAGGGGGGAGGCGGCGGTGGGCAGGCTTGTGGCCTCCCTGGCCGCCTCCTGACCTAGGTCTTTGGCCTATAAATTCCCAAATATTCCGCAAAAAATCAGGGGACCCTCGAAAATAATTTTCCGCCGCCGCAAGCTTCCATTTCCACGAGATCTCATCTGGAGACCCTTCCCGGCACCATGCTGGAGGGGACTTTGGAGCTGGAGGGCTTCTTCATCATCATCATCGCCCCTCCAATGACTCGTGAGTAGTTCACTTCAGACTTACGGGTCCGTAGTTAGTAGCTAGATGGCTTATTCTCTCTCTTGGATCTTCAATACAAAGTTCTCCATGATCTTCATGGAGATCTATCCGATGTAATCTTCTTTGGCGGTGTGTTTGTCGAGATCCGATGAATTGTGGACTTGTGATCATATTATCAATGATATATATTTGAGTCTTTGCTGATTTCTTATATGCATGATTTGATATCCTTGTAAGTCTCTCCGAGTCTTGGGTTTTGTTTGGCCAACTAGATCTATGACTCTTGCAATAGGAGAAGTGCTTGGTTTTGGGTTCTGCCATGTGCTGACCTTTCCCAGTGACAGTAGGGGCAGCAAGGCACACATCAAGTAGTTGCCATCAAGGGTAAAAAGATGGGGTTTTTATCCTCAGTTTGAGATTATCCCTCTACATCATGTCATCTTGCTTAAGGCGTTACTCTGTTCTTATGTACTTAATACATTAGATGCATGCTGGATAGCGGTCGACATGTGGAGTAATAGTAGTAGATGCAGAAAGTATCGGTCTACTTGTTTCGGACGTGATGCCTATAGTAATAATCATTGCATAGATATCGTCATGACTCTACACAGTTCTATCAATTGCTCGACAGTAATTTGTTCACCCACCGTCTACTTGCTTTCATGAGAGAAGCCACTAGTAAACACTACGGCCCCCGGGTTTATTCACATCCATCGTTTACATCTCCGCTTTTACTTTGCTTTGTTACTTTGTTGCTTTCAGTTCTCACTTGGCAAACAATCTATAAGGGATTGACAACCCCTTCATAGTGTTGGGTGCAAGCTTTTGTGTTTGTGCAGGATCTTGAGATACTCTTCCGCCGGATTGATACCTTGGTTCTCAAACTGAGGGAAATACTTACCTTCGCTGTGCTACATCACCCTTTCCGCTTCGAGGGAACACCAACGCAAGGTTCCAAGGCCACGGGGGAAATCCTTTGCATACTTGTCTAGGAAGTCCCTTAAGGCGTAGCCGTAGCTGAAGGATTCCTAGTGCCGTCAACACAACTATTTCTGGCACCGTTGCAAGGGATACACAGCAAAACAATCAGAAGTATTTCTCGCGCCGTTGCCGGGGAGGAGAAATCAAGATCTATCCAACTAGGTCTCACAAACTCTTCTCTTGCATTTACTTTTGTTGCCAGTTGCCTCTCGTTTTCCTCTCCCCCACTTCACATTTGCCGTTTTCATTCACCTTTCGCCTTCGCCGTTTTCTTTTGCCTTTTTGTTGTCTTCTTTTTCCCGTTTCACTCTCTCTTCCTTCTCGTTTGTGTGTGAGATAGTCCATCAATGGCTAGAATCACCACTCCAAACGACACCCCTGAAAATGAAGTTCTCAATTTCAGGCAGATTGAGGAAGAAAATTTTAAGGACGCTTGGTACAGGATTTGCAATGCTCAAAGTAGATCTACTCATAAGCAATCCACTACCGTCTTCCTTCGCAGTTTCTATGTTGGAATTTCTCCTTGGAATAGGTATATCCTTGATACCATTGTAGGCGGGAACTTTTTGGGGAGCCATACTGTTGACTCCTATAGAGCTATCATTAATTTGGTAGGCTCACCCCCGCTCATGGTTAATGGAACTATCTTGACCTTGGAACACGTGATGCAAAGGCTTGACGCTATTGAAAACAAAATTGCCACAGTTGAACTTATTGAGGGTTTGGATAGAAAGATCCACAATCAAATTACTCAGTACGGATCCAAAGTGGGTAACTTTTTGAGAAATTTAAAGGAGAAGGAACTTATAGTTAATGATTCTTCTAGAATTGGCAAATTAGAAGATGTCATAACCAACTTGGGTTCCGCTTTTGCCGCTGTGCAAAATACTCCAAATCTTATTCTCAAAAAGACCGTCAGGCCTATTTTTATTCCAAGAGCTAGTGGTGAGTCATCTAATAAAGATGAAAATCTTAAGATGATAAATGATCACGCTACCTATGGTTTGAGCACAAAGATGACTATATGTGATTCCATCACTTTCGCCTAGCTAAGGGCGTTAAACAAAAGCGCTTGTTGGGAGGCAACCCAACGAATCTATACTTTTTCTTTCTGTTTTGTGTTTTCCACACTTTCATAATTCTGCTATGATTGTATTTTTTGTGTTTCTTTTTGCTTTTGTGCCAAGCAAAACCGTTATGATTAGTCTTGGGGATGATCGTTTGGTCATGCTGGAAAAGACAGAAACTTTTTTCTCACGAAAAGAATTTTCATTTTTTTTCTGTAAGAGCTTTTGAGTTGATTATTTTTGCTGATGATTACTACACAAATTCTTCAGAAAGTCGTAATTGTTCAGAAGTTTTGAAGTACCAGAGTTATACTAAAAATATAGATTGCTACAGACTGGTCTGCTGTTAACAGATTCTGTTTTTGTTGTGTTGGTTGTTTATTTTGATGAAACTATGGATAGTATCGGAGGGTATTAGCCATGGAAGATTGAAAGTACAGTAACTCAACATCATCACAAGTAGAATTTGAGTTTGCTACAGTAACTAAGGAAGTGGTGGTTTGCTTTCTTGTACTAATGTTATCACGAGTTCCTGTTTAAGTTTCGTGTTGTGAAGTTTTCATGTTTTCGGTGAAGTTCTTATGGACAAAAAGATAAAGAGTTGCAAGAGCTCAAGCTTGGGGATGCCCAAGGCACCCCAAGATATTCAAGGATGTCGTAAAAGCCTAAGCTTGGGGAAACCCCGGGAAGACATCCCCTCTCTCGTCTTCAATCCATCGGTAACGTTACTTGGGGATATATTTTTATTCACCACATGTTATGTGTTTTTGCTTGGAGCGTCTTGTATCATAGGAGTCTTTTATTCATTTTTTTGTTGTGTCACAATCATCCTTGCTACACACCTATAGAGATAGAGACATGCACTCAACGTGATTTTGTCGAGCTTCACTTATATCTTCTGGTAGACAATTCAGCTCACATGTGCTTCACTTATATCTTTTGAGCTAGATACTTTTGCTATATGTGCTTCACTTATATCTTTTAGAGCGCAGCGGTGCGTGGCTTTTTAGTTGATCTATGTTTTGAAAGTAGTCTCAAAAGGGGTAGTTATCCAAAGGGATACGAAAACTTCCACCTTCATGTGCATTGAATAGTTAGAGAAGTTTGATTCATCTCAATAAGTTTTGAGTTGTGGTTATGGTAATATTGAAGTCATGCTAGTAAGATACTTTGGATCTAGAAATACTTGTGTTGAAGTTAGTGATTCCCATAGCATGCACGTATGGTGAACCGCTCTGTGATGAAGTCTGAGCATGACTAGTATATTGATTGTCATCCTTTGCGTGGCGGTCGGGATCGTGCGATGGTGTATACCTACCAACCCTTCCCCTAGGAGTATGCGTTGAATGCTTTTTTTCCGTTACTAATAAAACTTTTGCAACAAGTATATGAGTTCTTCATGACTAATGTTGAGTCCATTTCTTAGATGCACTTTCACCTTCCACCATCACTATCTTCTTAGTGTCGTGCAACTTTCGCCAGTGCACAAAACCCACCATTAGCCTCCCTCAAAACAGCCACCATACCTACCTATTATGGCTTTTTCGAAGTCATTCCGAGATATATTGCCATGCAACTACCACCATGATATGTGCCACCACGTCTACATTGCCTTTGCACGATCGTAAGATAGCTAACATGATGTTTCCATTGATGTCTATGCCATGCTAGATCATTGCCACGGTACACTACCGAAGGCATTCCATATAGAGTCATAGTTGCTCTAAGTTTTGAGTTGAAAGTGTGATGAACATAATTATTGGAGCATTGTCCCACGTGAGGAAATAAAAGAGGCCAAAGAATCCCATAAAAAAGAGGCCAAAGATCCCACCAAAATAAATAAAAAATGAGAGAAAAAGAGAGAAGGGACAATGCTACCACTTTTTCCACACTTATGCTTATTGAGCACCATGATCTTCATGATTGAGAGTCTCTCGTTTTGTCACCACCATATAGCTAGTGGGAAATTCTCATTATATAACTTGGCTTGTATAATCCAATGATAGGCTTCCTCAAAATTGCCTTAGGTCTTTGTGAGCAAGCAAGTTGGATGCACACCCACTAGTTTTCTTTAAGAGCTTTCACATACTTGTAGCTCTAGTGCATCATTTGTATGGCAATCCCTACTCATTCACATTGATATCTATTGATGAGCATCTCTATAGCTCATTGATATGCCTACTTAATGTGACTATCTTCTCCTTTTTGTCTTGCAACCTCCACCACATTCCACACCGACTGTAGTGCTATAACCATGGCTCACGCTCATGTGTTGCGTGAGAGTTGAAAATGTTTGAGAAAGTAAAGGTGTGAAACAATTACTTGGCCAATACCTGGTTGTGCACGATTTAAACTCGTTGTGCAATGATGATAGAGCATAGCCAGACTATATGCTTTTGTAGGGATAACTTTCTCTTGGCCTTGTTATTTTGAAAGTTCATGATTACTTTGCTAGTTTTCTTGAATTATTACTGTTTCCACATCAATATCAAACTATTGTTTTGAATCTAATGGATCTGAACATTCACGTCACATAAGAGGAATTACAAAGGACACCTATGCTAGGTACCATGAAAGCATCAAAAATTCATTCTTATCACTTCCCTACTCGAGGACGAGTAGGAGTTAAGCTTGGGGATGCTTGATACGTCTCAAACGTATCTATAATTTTTGATGTTTTCACGTTGTTATCTTGCCTTCTTTGTATGTTTTATGTACCTTTTTATATCTTTTTGGGACTAACTCATTAATTCAGTGCCAAGTGCCAGTTCATGTTTTTTTCGTGTTTTTGACTCTTTTCAGATCTGATTTTGGAATGGAGTCCAAACGGAAGAAAAACCCCAAAATGATTTTTTCCCGATCGGAAGAAGTCCACGGGGCTTTTGGGCCAAGCCAGGTGGGCTCCAGGGAGCCCACAAGCCCCCACTCCGCCACCAGGGGGAGGCGGCGGTGGGTAGGCTTGTGGCCTCCCTGGCCGCCCCCTGACCTAGGTCTTTGGCCTATAAATTCCCAAATATTCCGCAAAAAATCAGGGGAGCCTCGAAAATACTTTTCCGCCGCCACAAGCTTCCGTTTCCGCGAGATCTCATCTGGAGACGCTTCCCGGCACCCTGCCGGAGTTGACTTTGGAGCTCGAGGGCTTCTTCATCATCATCATCGCCCCTCCAATGACTCATGAGTAGTTTACTTCAGACTTACGGGTCCGTAGTTAGTAGCTAGATGGCTTCTTCTATCTCTTGGATCTTCAATACAAAGTTCTCCATGATCTTCATGGAGATCTATCCGATGTAATCTTCTCTGGCGGTGTGTTTGTCGAGATCCGATGAATTGTGGACTTGTGATGAGATTATCTATGATATATATTTGAGTCTTTGCTGATTTCTTATATGCATTATTTGATATCCTTGTAAGTCTCTCCGAGTCTTGGGTTTTGTTTGGCCAACTAGATCTATGATTCTTGCAATGGCAGAAGTGCTTGGTTTTGGGTTCTTCCATGTGGTGACCTTTCCCAGTGACAGTAGGGGCAGCAAGGCACACATCAAGCAGTTGCCATGAAGGGTAAAAAGATGGGATTTTTATCATTGGTTTGAGATTATCCCTCTACATCATGTCATCTTGCTTAAGGCGTTACTCTGTTCTTATGGACTTAATACACTAGATGCATGCTGGATAGCGGTCGACGTGTGGAGTAATAGTAGTAGATGCAGAAAGTATCAGTCTACTTGTTTCAGATGTGATGCCTATAGAAATAATCATTGCATGGATATCGTCATGACTCTGCACAGTTCTATCAATTGCTCGAGAGTAATTTGTTCACCCACCGTCTACTTGCTTTCATGAGAGAAGCCACTAGTAAAAACTACGGCCCCCGAGTCTATTCACATCCATCGTTTACATCTCCGCTTTTACTTTGCTTTGTTACTTTGTTGCTTTCAGTTCTCACTTGGCAAACAATCTATAAGGGATTGACAACCCCTTCATAGCGTTGGGTGCAAGCTTTTGTGTTTGTGCAGGATCTTGAGATACTCTTCCGCCAGATTGATACCTTGGTTCTCAAACTGAGGGAAATACTTACCGTCGCTGTGCTACATCACCCTTTCCGCTTCGAGGGAATACCAACGCAAGGCTCCAAGGCCACGGGGGAAATCCTTTTCATACTTTCCTAGGAAGTCCCTTAAGGCGTAGCCATAGCTGAAGTATTCCTGGTGCCATCAAAACAACTATTTCTGGCGCCGTTGCAAGGGATACACAGCAAAACAATCATTGCTCTACTACTTCACTTATATCTTCTTGAGCGCGGTGGTGTGTAGATTTTTTAGAAATATTATTCTATCGTTATTCACTGATATTTGTTTGAGATACGAAAAAACAGTGACGGATATTTGCATGGGCCATAAGACTACATAAAAAATAATGCATATTCAGTGAGTGATAATTAAAACCATCATATAGCACATACATAGAAATTGTGGGTTAATGATATTGATGTGGTGATATGAAAATAGTGTTAGTGTATTATTATTAATGCAGATAGGTGTCGATATTAAGAGATTTTAAACATCTTGTTCATCTAAAAAATTGAAAAGGCATGGTGATAATGTGTGAGCATTTCTATTCCTCGTTAAAATTCTAGTGTTGTCTTGACTCGGAGTCGTGCAATGGTTAATTCCTACCAACCATATCCCTCGGGGCATACGAGTCGTACTTTGATTTGTGATAAAACTAATAAAACTTTGCAATAAGTATATCATTCTTCATGACTAATGTGACATCATGAACATATGCACTCGCATCTCCTCATATTTGCCAGCCTCTTTGGTACCGTGCTTCGCCCGTTCTCAGCTTGAGGATCGGTGCAACTTCCACCGGTGCATACAAACCCCGTGACATGACAGACTCTGTTGCACATAAACCTTTTTATATCCACCTCAAAACAGCCACCATATCTACCTATCACGGCATTTCCGTAGCCATTCTGAGATATATTTCCATGCAAATACCATCGTCACTTTACATGACTAGTTCGTTCATCACCATAATGCTTTGCATGATCATATAGATATGACATAGTATTTGTGGCAAAGCCATCGTTCATCATATTTTTTATACATGTCACACTAGATCTTTTCACATCCTCGTACACTACTAGTGGCATTCATTCACAGGCATATCGTCCTATCAGTTTTCATATTGAGTTATAAGTAAATAAAACTATGATGATCATCATTATTGGAGCATTGTCCCAGTGAGGAAATAAAAATTGGGAGGCCAAATGTGTCCACCATAATAAAAAACGAAAAAGATGAATGAGCGAAAAAGAGGGAAGGGACTTTGCTACTATCCTTTACCACAGTTGTGCCTCAAAGTGGCACCTTGTTCTTCATTTAGAGAGTCTCATGTTATATCATTTGTATGTTAGTGGGAATCACTTTTTCACAAACTTAGATTGTATATTCCGATCATGGGCTTCCTCAAATGCATGAGGTCTTCATGAGCAAGCAAGTTGGATACACACTCCACTTAGCTTTAGTAGAGCTTTCATACACTTATCGATCTTGTGCATCATTTGCATGGCAATCCCTCCTCCTCGCATTTATATCTATCGACAGGCATCTCCATAGCTCATTGGTATGCCTAGTTGATGTGATACTATCTTCTCCACTATTACCACTTTGAAACCTACCAACATATTTTACTCCACCTTTACACTATGTCCAATGGTTCATGCTCATCTATTGTGTGAAGAATTAAAAGTTGATGCATATTGAAAAAGTACTATCCAATTTCCTTACTTGAACACCGTGGTGCTTGACATTTGTATTAATGTGGTGAAGATGGAGCCATACCTTGCTAATATAATAAATATGGATGGGGGTAAAACAATCTTTAAGGATCGTATACTTTGAAATATTAATGATTTGCTGCTTATTCCTATAATATTCTATATTAATTTTGTTAATTCATCATTTCTCAATGTGCCTACATGCACAAGGTTACATCATGAATAGCATGTCACATGAAATTTTTAGCTTTTATCATTTGCCTACAGAAGGACGAGAAGGAATTAAGCTTGGGGATGCTTGATACGTCTCTAACGTATCTATAATTTTTGATTGTTCCATGCTGATATACTATAATTCTAGAATACTTTCGGGGTATTTATTTACTATTCTATGTTATTTTTGAGAACTAACCTATTGACAGAGTGCCGACTGCTAGTTGTTATTTTCTAAGTATTTTTCACTTTTCAGGTTTTCCATACCAACGAAATCCAATTGCCCTGAACTTTTTGGTGATTTTTCTGGACCAAAAGAAGACCAACGAGCATCAGAAGAAGGCTCGAGGCCTCACGAGGGGCCCACAAAAAAACAGGGCTTGGCCTGGGGGCGCCCTAGTAGCTTGTGACTCCCTCGTGGCCCTCCCCACTCCGTTCTTTGGCTTATAAATTCCCATCTACCCTAAAAACACCAGAGGGAGTCCCGAAACACTTTTTACGTCGTTGTAAGTTTTTGGTACCGACGGGAGGCCATCTGGAGATCCGTTTAAGCACCTTGTCGGAGGGGGATCAATCACGGAGAGCCTTTTCATTAGCCTGGCTGCCCTCAGGATGATCTGTGAGTAGTTCACTACAGGCCCACGGGTCCATAGTCAGTACCTAGATGGGAATCTCTCTCTTTGATCTTCAATAAAATGATCATCGAGTCTTCGCTTTGATCCATATGATGTAGTTCCTTTTGTGTGGTGCGTTTATTTGGATCCGTTGAGCTATGAATTTTTGTTCATATTATTCATGATAAAGATTTGATTATCCTCTGAATACTTATATGATCCTTATGTGCATGATTACGATAGCTTCGTAATTCTCTCTGATCTACTGAAATAGTTTGGCCAACTAGATCGATATTTCTTCGGTGAGAGAGGTGTGTTGTGGTCGGTTCAACCTGGCGAATTTCTATATCCCAGTGACAGAAGGGGACAAGATGTGTCTTCGTGTTGCTGCAACTATGGACAAAATAATGGGGTTTAGTCATATTGCTTGAGTTTGCTTTGTCTACATCATGTCATATTTCTCCATGCGTTACTCCATTTTACTTAATACTCTAGATGCATGATGGATTGCGGTCGATGAGTGGAGTAATAGTAATAGGTGCTGGCAGGAGTCGGCTGACTCCCCGCTGATTTGCGTTGGTTTCCCTCCAAGCTTAAAGTTGATGTAGCACAGCGACTTCAAGTATTTCCTTCAGTTATGAAACCAAGGTATCAATCCATTAAGAAGATCCATAAGACTATCTAAGCGGTACCTGCACACAAATAACAAATCCTAGCAACCCAATGTGTGTAGGGGTTCTCAATCCCTCGTGGGTAAGGTAAAAGGATAGATTGATACATGCAAATAAAGTGATAGAAAATAAAATGTATCAAGATATTTTTTGGGTTTTTGTTAATATAGAACTGAAAATAAAATAACAAATAAAATGGAAACGTGAATAGCAAAATAGAGATTGCAAATAGATGATGTAGAATAAACCCGAGGGCGTAGGTTTCACAAGTGGCTTCTCTTGAGAAAATAGTAAACAGTGGGTAGACAAATTACTGTTGGGCAATTGATACAACAGCAAATAATTATGATGATATCCAAGACAGTGATCATGTATATAGGCATCACATCCAAGACAAGTGGACCGACTTCTGCCTGCATCTACTTCTATTACTCCATACATTGACCGCTATCCAGCATGCATCTAGTGTATTAAGTTCACGGAGATACGGGGTAATCCTTTAAGACTAATGACATAATGTAGACAAGATTTATTCATGTAGGAATAAACGCCGTCGTTTTATCCTTAATAGCAACGATACATGCGTGCCATGTATCTTTTTGTCACTAAGATTAAGCACCGCAAGATCGAACCCACCACAAAGCACCTCTTCCCATTGCAAGATAAAAACATCAAGTTAGCCAAACAAAACCCAAATATAGGAGAATAAATATGAGGCTATAATAATCAAGAATGGATATAATTTCATAGATCTGATCATAAAATCAAAATTCAGGAGATCCCAACAAACACACCGTAAAAGATAGAGTTACATCAAATAGATCTCTAAGGGATCATTGTATTGAGAAGCAAAACAAGAGAGAAATCCATCTAGCTACTGCCTATGGACCCGTAGGTCTGATATTAACTACTCACGCATCATCGGAGGAGCACCAATGAGGATGACGAATCCCTTAGTGCTCGTGTTCCTCTCCGGAGGAGGCTATAGATCTGATTTCGTGGCTTTTGGAACTTGCGGTGTGTCAAACAAATTTTCGTCAACTCATCTAGGGATTATAGAATATTGGGGTATTTATAGAGCTCAAAGGCGGTGGAGGAGGTGATCGAGGACCTCACTACCCACCAAGCCATGCCAGGGGCCCTGGGTGTGCCCTGGTACCTAGGGGTTGTCTATGCCTCCTCTAGTGATCATCCTTGGTCCTCAAGTTTCCTTCTCGTCCAAAAAGATCTCCAAAAAGTTTTGTGCCATTTGGACTTCATTTGGTATTGATTTTCTATGAAGGAAAATAGCTAGTTGCACTTGGCAATATGGCAAGTAGCTATAAAATGATCATAAAACATCCAAAAATAATAATATAACAGCATGGAACAATAAAAAGTTGTAGACGTATCAGCATCCCCAAGCTTAATTCCTCCTCGTCCTCGAGTAGGTAAATGATAAAAACAGAATTTTTGATGTGGAATGTTGCCTAACATGTTCATCATACTATTTTCTTTTTTGCATGGATATATCGACTTGTAGACGATTCAAAGAAATAGTCTATAATTTGACATGAAAACATCAATACTCAAGCATATCAATAGGCAACCAAGTCTTCCGAAATATCAATGTTAAAGAACGCTATCCCTAGCCCATCATGCGCCATCATTGATCCATTCATGCAACACATCCAAATATTAGGTACATCCAATGCTCAAGTATGATAATATGTTCCTTAGTTGGTGCTTTATAAGAGAAGATGGAGACACAAATTCAATATAAAAATTGCATAAAGTAAATAGATAGGCCATTCGCACATGGAAGCAGAGATTTGTAGAGGTGCGAGAGCTCAAAGTGAAAAATTTAGAGATAAAATATTTGGAGTGGTATGCTTTTCCTGTCAACAAAAACGACTAAAAGTTTCCAATATCCTCCATGCTAAACAAATCATAGGCGGTTCCCAAACAGAAATAAAGTTTATTCCTTTTTCCACCGATCTTTCACACTCCACGACTAGTTGTATCCACGGGTATCGTCCATAACAACACTTCCCAAGGAATTTATTATTTGATAACATGAAATAAATTTTCTTTGCATTTTGGGACTCGATATCCCAATTACCACCATACTCTCGTGCAATGAAAAGTTAATAAACATTCATTTTGAGAATAACCTATTTAACACGGAATATACCGGCCACCCCTCGCTGATTCATGAGTGGTATGGGCACACAAAGCAGAAATTTATTTTGAACATTTGAGTTGGCACTAGCAAATTTCCTTAGTACGACATTGAAATGGCGCATATAGGTACGTATGGTGGACTAATTTGGCACAACTTTGGGTTTTAGGATTTGGATGAACAAGCAGTATTCCCTCTTAGTACAAGTGAAGGCTAGCAAATAGATTGAGAAGCGCCTAACCAAGGAACGTAAACCATCATAAGCGAGCATTAAACATAAATAACACCAAATAATGCAACACAAGTAGGTTGTAATTTCATAGAATAATTATTAACTTCATGTGCATGCATAGGAAATCACAAGCCTTAACACCAATATTCCTACTGAAGCATAATTACTCATCAACATAACTCACATATCACTATCTTCACATCGCAAAACTATTGCAAGGAATCAAGTTTAACATCCAATGATCTTCATGAAAGTTTTATTATATCTCCCCTGGATATCTATCACTTTGGGACTAATTTCATTTAAAGAAAATTACCATTGCAAATAATAAGCTCTCAAACAAATATAAGTGAAGAACGAGAGCACGTGTTTCTTTAAAATTTTCAACTCTCAAAATAATATAAGTGAAGCAAGGAGGATTTCTTCAAAATTTGTACTAACACTCGAAATAATCTAAGTTAAGCATCAGATCAAATTTCTTCAATATAATAGCACCACCATGTTCATAAAGATATAAGTGAAGCGCTAGAGAAATTCCATGGCTCTAAAAAATTTAAGTGAAGCATAAAGACTGATTCTAACAAATCATAACATATTTTGGCTCTCTCAAAAGGATGTGTCCAGCAAGGTTTATTATGACAAAATAACCGGCAAAGCAAGAAAATACTCATATAATACAAGATGCTCCAAGCAAAACTCATGATATGTGATGAATAAAAATATAGCTCCGAGTAAAATTACCGACGGTTGTTAGAAGAAAGAGGGAATGCCTTCGAGGGAATCCCCAAGCTTAGTTGCTTGGTACTCTTTGGATATTACCTTGGGGTGCCATGGGGCATCCCCAAGCTTAGGCTTTTATCACTCCTTATTACTTCATCCATCATAATCTCACCCAAAACTTGAAAACATCAATCACACAAAACTCAACAAAACTTTCATGAGATCCGTTAGTATAAGAAAACTACACTTTACTTTAAGTACTGTTGAAAACCTATTCCAATTTCCTTTGCATTATACCTACTGTATTCTAAATTCACCATGGCTTATACCCCCGATACAAACCACAGAATCATCAAAATAAGCACACAACACAAAGAAAGCAGAATCTGTCAAAAAAAGAACAATATGTAAAGTCTCGAATTTTACTCATACTTTTGTAACTCCAAAAGTTCTGAAAAATTATGACAGTGTTGGGAATTTGTATATAAATCTCGTGTAAATAATTCCTACACTTTTGAAGCTTCTGTGATTTTTTAAAGAGTTTCCTACTGGATGCAAAAGTTTATGTTATTCAACAAGATCAAAGAAACTATCACCCCACATGATCCTAAAGGCATTACATATCACAAACACTAACTAAAACATAAAAACCACAATCATAATAGTAGAATAATTTTTTAAACACTCAAGAATAGAAAGCAGAAGTGAAAAATAAATTTTATTCACTGGCTTGCCTCCCAACAAGCGCTATCGTTTTACGCCCTGGCTAGACATAAAACATAGATTTTAAGTATTGTCATTCTTAGTGATTGATCCATAGGTGTCGCTCATGATTTATTCATATGGTAATTTAATATTAGTTATAGATAAGTGTTCCATACCCTTTCTTAGTGGAAACTGAAATTTTACATACCCTTCCTTCATATCAATCACGACCCTATATTACGCAAAAACGGTCAACCAATAATTATTGAATAACATGGATTGCAATCAATATCAAGAACAACAAAATCTATGGTCACATAATTTCTATTTGCAAGAATAAGAACATCATTAACTCTTCCCATAGACTTTGTAATAGTAGAATCCGCCTAGTGCAAATTGAGAGAAAATTCTTCAATATTGGTAAGACCAAGCACATCACAAAGAGATTTCGAAAGTGTGGAAACACTAGCACCCAAATCACATAAAAACATAGCACTCAATTTTTTAATCTAGATCTTAATGGTGGGTTCCCATTCATCATATAATTTTCTAGGAATTGAAATCTCTAGCTCTAATTTTTCATCCAAAGCTTTTATTACCGCATTCGAAATACGTTTAGTAAAAGATTTTTTGTTCATATCCATTGGGTGAATTTATCATAGATTGCAGCATAAATATACACTCAATCAAATATCAACTATCAAAATTAAATTCTTTGTGATTGGAAATAGTGGGTGCATCACTAGCAAAACTTTTGACCTCTTCAAACCCATTTTTATCAATTTTTTCGAAAATATTTTCACCCTCCAAATCATGGGATTGACTTCTAGATAAAGTTGACTCTTCTCTAGTTCCCCCATAATTAATTTTAACATTAGTAAACAAGGAATCAATAGAAGAAACACCAATCATTTTAATCTCTTCATCATTTTTATGAAAGCAATCGGGAAACGCTCTTTCTAGAAATTCTCATATAGCTCTAAGCATAGAGGTTATTTTCTTACTTTAATCTATGAAAACATATAAATCTTTAATTGATTCATTAATATCAACCTTGAGAAAAAATTATTCTTGAGATTTTCTACATCGGGTGAAATTCTATCAGTGCTTCTAGGCATATCATCAATCTTATTCAACTTTTCTTCTATCGTAGTATTAAAAGCTTGTTGCTCATTGAAAAAATCCTTAATATTACTCTCAAGACCAGAGGGCATCCTACCATTATTATTCTGATAATTACCATAGCAATTACCATAATTATTTGAAGAACTTCCAGGATACAGCCTAGGATTAAAATTGTCCCTATAAGCATTATTGTTATTGTTATTCCGCGAGACAAAATTAACATCTACGGAATCATTATTTTTCTCAATCAAAGTATACAAAATCACATCATTAGGATCAACAGGAGCATGTTTGCTAGCAACCAATTTCATAAGAGCATCAAATTTATCACTCAAAGCATCAATTTCTTCCATAGAATTTAAAAAATTACTAGTAGGAGCTCTTTTAGTATGCCATTGTGAATAATTAGCCATAATATTATCAAGATATTTAATAGAATCACCCAAAGTTATTTCCATAGAAGTACCACCCACAGTGGAAAATAAAAGATATCTAGAAACAAAATTCAATCCCGCATAAGTTTGTATAATCATCCACAAATTCAAACCATGAGTTGGACAATTTCATATCATCAATTTCATCTTGTCCCAAGATTGGGCAACATGCTCATGCACGAGTTGTTTAAAATTCACAATCTGATTTCTAAGAGAAATAATTTTCACGGGAGGAATATACTTCGTGATAAAAGCATATCTGAACTTGTTCCAAGAATCGATACTATTTCGTGCCAAAGAAGAAAACCAAATTTTAGCACAATCACACAAAGAGAATGGAAACAGTTTCAACTTAACAATATCATTGTCCACATTTTTCTTCCTTTGCATATCACACGATTCTACGAAAGCATTTAGATGGGACGTGACATCCTCATTAGGAGTACCAAAAAATGGCTCCTTCACAACGAGATTCAAGAAAGCAGGATTAATATCATAAGACTCCATACTAATGGCGGGAGGAGCAATCGGGGTGCTAATAAAATTATTGTTATTGGTATTGGAAAAATCATACAACTTAGTGTTTTGTTGAGTCGTGGTGACTACGTAAACAAGAATGCAAACAAACAAGAGATCCGGCAAGAAAATGGGAAACGGAAAGAAGGCAAATAAAAAGGAAAATTTTGTCAAGTGGGGGAGAGGAAAACGAGAGGCAAATGGAAAATAATGTAATTTCAAGGACATGAGAATTTATGTGTAGGAACCTGATAGATCTTGACTTGATCTTCCCCAGCAACAGCGCTAGAAATCTTGACTCCCCACTTATTTGCATTGGCTTCCCTACACGCTTAAAGGGTGATGTAGCATATCGACGGCCAGTATTTATGTCAGTTATGAAATCTAGGTATCAATCTAGTAGGAAGATCCACAATACTATGTAAGCGGTACATGCACACAAATAACAAATCCTAGCAACCCAACGTGTGTTGGGGTTTTCAATCCCTCGTGGGTAAAGTAAAAGGATAGATTGATAGATGCAAATAAAGTGATAGAAAATAAAACACGGCAAGGTATTTTTGGGTTTTTGATAATATAGATATGGAAATAAAACAGCAAGTAAAATGGGAACGCGGATAGGAAAATAGAGATTGCAAATAGATAATGTAAAATAGACCCGGGGGCATAGGTTTCACTAGTGGCTTTTCTCGAGAAAATACCAAATGGTGGGTAGACAAATTACTGTTGGGTAATTGATAGAAAAGAAAATAATTATGATGATATCGAAGACAATGATCATGTATATAGGCATCACGCCAAGACAATTAGACCGACTTATTTGTGAATAAACTTCTATTACTCCACACATCAACCACTATCCAGCATGCATTTAGTGTATTAAGTTCATGGAGAAATGGAGTAATGCTTTAAGAACGATGGCATGATGTAGAAAAGATCAATTCATGTAGGAATAAGCCCCATAATTTTATCCTGAATAGCAACAATACATGTGTGTCACGTCACTTTCTGTCACTGAGATTAAGCACCGCAAGATCGAACCCATCACAAAGCACCACTTCTCGTTGAAAGAAAAAAGATCAAGTTGGCCACACCAAACTCAAATATCGGAGAAGAAATACGAGGCTATAATAATCAAGAATTGATATAATTTCATATATCTGATCATAAAGTCACAATTCATCGGATCCCAACAAACACACCGCAAAAGACAGAGTTGCATCAAATAAATCTCCGGGAGACCATTGTATTGAGAAGCAAAACGAGAGAGAAACCATCTGGCTACTGCCTATGGACTCGTAGGTATGATATGAACTACTCACGCATCATCGGAGGAGCACCAATGAGGATGATGAACCTCCTCCCCCCCATGATCGTGCTCCTCTCCGGAACTGGATATAGATTGGATTTCGTGTATTCTGGAACTTGCGGCGGCTGAAACGATTTTTCATCGACTCGTTTAGTCTTTTTGGAATATTTGGGTATTTATAGAGCTCATAGGCGGCGGAGGAGGTGCCCGGGGACCCCACTACCCACCAGGCCGCGGTAGGGGCCCTGGGCGCGCCCTGGTGCCTAGTGGGTCGACTGGGACTCCTCTGGTGATCATCCTTGGTTCTTAAGTTTCGTTCTGATCCAAAAAAACTCTCCAAATAGTTTCATGGAATTTGGAATTCATCTGGTATTGATTTTCTGTGAAGGAAAAATGGAAAAAAACAGCAACTTGCACTGGGCATTATGTCAATAGGTTCGTCCCAAAAAAATGATATAAAGTTGCTATAAAATGATCATAGATCATCCAAGGATTATAGTATAACAACATGGACAATCAAAAATTATAGATACGTTGGACACGTATCATCGGCCTATTTGTTTATGGCCATGATGCCTATATACGCATGATCATTGCCATGAATATCACATAACTATCCGCTTTTCTGTCAATTGCCCAACAGTAATTTGTTCACTTGTCGTACTCTATTTTTCATGAGAGATGCCATTAGGGAAAGCTATGGCCCCTGGGTCTATTCACAACATATTGATAAAACCTACATTACCTTGCTCCCATTTACTAGATTTTATTTTACCTTGCTATCTACAATTATCTACACACCTCACTTGCCTGCAAATAACAAGGCAAGAGGATTGACAACCCTCTTGCCTCCGTTGGGTGCAAGTTATCTGTTCTTATGTGTGCAACCGCTGAAGACAGTTGTGGTTGATGTTCCTATTGGTTCCATAAACCTTGGTTTCATAACTGAGGGAAATACTTACCCACATCATGATGTGATAACCTGTTCTTCTTCACGGAAAACCAAATGTAGATCACAAGTATCACCTCCTATCAAGGGTAACAATCCCGCACAAGTCATAAAATCTTGAATCACACTCTTGAAATAATATTACCACTACCTATGTGGAATTTTGTTTGTTTGCATAATAGGCTCTCCCTTAGAAGGATCATCATCCTTGAGATTACCAGGTTTATGTACTTAATAAAAAATTCTTTAGGATTTTCATCACAAGGTGAAGTTGGAAATTCAAGGAGCGCGGAAGCACCACTAATTTCAAACTCAGACATGATAGCAACTTTCAAGCAAGCAAGGAAATAAACTAGCAACTAACAAAGGTAAATATTTTTTTATTTTTTATTTTTATGAAGCAAGCTAAATATAACAACAAATAAAAACAAGAACAAGTGAACGATAATTTGTGCGAAGTTACTTGATAATAGGTTGGTGATATTCCCCGAAAACAGCGACAAAAATCCTTCCTGATACTTGTGATATTTGTTGGGTTTTCTATGAAGAGGAATGGGTGATGTAACAGTATAGATAAGTATTTCCCTCAGTAGAGAACCAAGGTTTATCGAACCAATAGGAGTAACAACCAACCCCCGACTTCAGCGACTCCACACAAAGAAGCAAACGCTTGCACCCAACGCGGGCAAGAGAGTTGCCAATCCCCTTGGACTCGTTATTTGCATGTAAGTAAAGTGTGTAGATGAAAGCTGATAATTTCAAAGTAAATAAAAATTAAATAAAGAAAACAAGGTAATTGTAGGGTTTGTAAACTTATAAGTGAATAGACCAGGGGGCATAATTTTCCCTAATGGCATCTCTCATGTAGTAAGCATACGGTTGGTAAACAAACTACTTTTGGGCAGTTGGTAGAAAACTGCATAGTTATATGATACTCACAACAATGATCATGTATGTATAGGAATCACGTCCATAAGCAAATAGGCCGACTCCTACGTGCACCTATTACTATTACTCCACCCGTCGACCGCTATCAAGCATGCATCTAGAGTATTAAGAAAAACAGAGTAATATTTGGAACAATGACATGATGTAGACAAAGAGAACTCAGTCAATATGAATTAACCCCATTGTTTTATCCTTAGTGGAAATAATACAAAGACGTGTCCTTGTCCCTTTCAATCACTGGTGAACCCACTACAACACACCCATCTCACTAACGAAATATTAATTTAGTTATCCAAACTATTTCAATAGATCGGAGGGATTTACAAAGCTATAGTAATCATGCAAATAAGAGTCATAATAGAATTCAGAGAAGACCCAAATCTTTATCATGAATAATTTGAACATAAACTAACAATTCATCGTATCCCAACAAATGCACCGCAATAAATAATTACATCGGATAGATCAAAGCGAAGAGGCGATGATCATTGTATTGAAGATCAAAAGAGAGAGAGGGAGAGAGAGATGGACATCTAGGTACTAACTACGATGCCGTAGGTCTATGGTAAACTACTCACACATCATCATGGGAGCAGCAAGGTTGATCTAGAGGCCCTCCGTGATTAATACCCCTCCGATAGGGCATCGAAACATGTTTTGAGATGGGCACACGATAGAAAAGAAACTTGCGGTGGCGAAGAAAGTTTTTCTAGTGGCTCTCGTAGGGTTTTGGGTTATTTTAGAATTTATAGGCCACAGAGGGATGTCGGGGGGCACACGAGGGGGCAACATACATTAGGGTGCGAGCACCCCCTAGGTGCGCCCTGTTGTCCACTCCTACCCTCGTGCAGCGTCTCGTCTCCCCCCGAAGCTTCCACGTCTTCTTTTGGTCCGGAAAAAATTATGAAAAATATTCGGGGCAATTGGCCTCCGTTTGGTATTGTAAACCTGAAAAGCCAAAAACATGCACAAAACATCAACTCGCGCTAGTCAATGGGTTGATAGGTTATTGCTCAAAAATAATATTAATTGGTATGCTAACACCCTAAAAGCATACTAGAATCATAATATTATAGCATGGAACGATAAAAAATTATAGATACATTGGAGATGTATCAACGTGTTATAATACTAGTCCAAAATGGATAAGTATTCAAGGGGGATATAATAAAAACTTTCATGTAGCTCGGTATAAAAGAGAACTCTGGGTTAATTACATTGATGTAGTAATATGAAAGGGCATGCATACATGATCATTTGTTAGTAGAAATATCGGTATTAAAGAAAGTTATTTGTTACTCATCTAAATATTGGTTGTGGCATGGTGGTGATGTGTGAGTGTTCTTATACCTGACAGAAATCCCACTGTGTTGTTCGGGTCGGAGGTGCATGGTGTTTAACTCCTAACAACCTCCAGCCTATGGGTATCGCGTAGTACTTTGCTTCGAGAGAGCTAATAGGATTTACAATAAGTATACGAGTTATTTATGACTAATGTGAATCCATGGATATACACACTCACATTTCCATAATTGCTAGCCTTTTCAGTATTGTTCATTACCCATTCTCACCACGAGGATCGGTGCAGCCTTCGTCGGTGATTCCAAACCCCATGATATAATACACTCTACACATAAGACACCCTATATCTTCCTCAAAGCAGCCACCATACCTACTTATTATGGCATTTACATAGTCATTCCAAGATATATTTCCATGCTACTTTCACCGTTTCATCACATGACTTGTGTGTTCATCATCATATTGCTTTGCATGACCATCTAGCTGACATAGTATTTGTGGCAAAGCCACCGTTCATCATTATAACCATGTTCCGCTAGATCATTGCATATCCTAATACACTGCCAGAGGCACTCATATAGAGTCATCTTGTTTTTCATATCGAGTTGTAAGTAAATAAAAGTGTTATGATCATCATTATTAGAGTATTGTCCTAGTGAGGAAAGGATGATGGAGACTATGATTCCCCCACAAGTCAGGATGAGACTCGGAAAAGAAAAAAAATGAAAAAAGAGAGGAAAAAGGAAAAGAAAAAATAGAAAAAATAAAGGTAAAAAATAAAAATAAAAATGAAAATGAAAATGAGGTAAAAGAGAGAAGGGGTAGTGTTACTATCTATTTTTCCACACTTGTGCTCACACGGGGCACCATGTTCTTCATACAAAGACTCTCCCGAGTTGCCACTTTCATATGCTAGTAGATTTTTTTATAGAACTTGGCATGTATAATTCGGTGACGAGCTTCTTCAAATGTTCGAAGTCTTCATGAGCAAGCAAGTCAGATGCCCACCCACTTAGCTTCTGGTAAGCTTGCGTATACTTATAGATCTAGTGCATCCGTTGCATGGCAATCCCTACTCCTCGCATTAAAATCGATTGATGGGCATCTCCATAACCTGTTGGTCCTCCTAGTTGATGCAAGACTTTCATTCCACTTACTCGTTTTGATCTATACCACCATACTCTATTGCACCCATATGCTATATCCATGGTTCACACTCATGTATTGACTCCAGTTGAAAATGTTGAAGCGCGTTAGAAGTGTTATCCAATTGCGTGACTTGACAGCAAGGTGCTCAAGATTTATACTTACGTGGTGAAGACAGAGTCATGCCATGATAATATGATAAAAAGAGTAGGGAATAACATTATTTAAGGATCATATATTTTAAATATGAATTATTATGCTTCTTAAGTCCATGGTATTATTATATTGATATCAATAAGTTCATTGTTTCTCAAGCCTAAAAGATATTACATGTTGGGTAGCATGTCGCATCAACTTTTTTGTTTTTATCATTAGCCTACTCGAGGACAATCAGGAAATAAGCTTGGGGATGCTGATACGTCTCCAACATATCGATAATTTTTTTATTGTTCCATCCTATTTTATTAGCAATCTTGGATACTTTATATGCAATAATATGCTATTTTATATGATTTTTGGGAACTAACCTATAAACCTAGTGCCTAGTGCCAGTTGTTGTTTTCTGCTTATTTTGGTTTTCCAAGAAATCGTTACCTAACAAAGTCCAAACTATATGGAACTTCGTGTCATTTTTTCTGGACAAAAGAGACCCTAGAAGCTTCGGAAGGAGATGAGAATACACACGAGGAGACGTCAAGGCAAGAGGGTGCGCCAAGGGGGTAAGCGTGCCCAGATGCCTAGTGGGCCCCTCATGACTCTATCGGACCTAATTCCACCTCTATAAATTCTCCAAATTCGGTAAGCCAACAGAGAGCTACCAAAAACACTTTTTCCGCTGTCGCAAGTCTCTATTCTGTCATGATCCCATCTGGAGACCTTTTCAGGTGCTCTGTCAAAGGGGAATCGATCATGGAGGCCATCTACATCAACCTTGCTGCCTCCATGATGATTTGTGAGTAGTCCACCATAGACCTACGAGTCCATAGATAATACCTAGATGGTGTTCTCTATCTCTTTGATCTTCAAGACAAAGTTCACCGCAATTCCAGCGATAATCTATCCTATGTAATCCTCTTTTGCAGTGTGTTCATCGGGATACTATGAATTGTGGTTTTATGATCAAATTATTCATGAATATATATTGATTCTTCTCTGAATTCTTTTATTCATGATTGTTATAGCTCTGTATTTCTCTTCGATTTGTTAGTTTGGTTTGGCCAACTAGATTGATTTATCTTCAGTGGAAGTGGTGTGTTGTGATGGGTTCAATCTTGGAGTGCTCAATACCAATGATAGAAAGGGACATGACACGTATTTCTATTGTTGACATTAAGTATAAAACGATGGGGTATGAACATATTACTTGTCTTACTTTGTCTAAATCATATCATCTTGATACAAACACTACTCTCTTTCGTACTTAATACTCTATATGCATGCTGGATAGCGGTCGATGAGTGGGGTAATAGTAGTAGAAGCACAGAGGAGTCGGTATACCTTTCTATGGACTTGATGCATATATACATGATCATTGCCATGATTAACATGTCATAACTATCAAAAATCCAAGTGTGCTCCCGTGGTCATCTGCTCTCGGTAAAAAAACAAATACTAAAACAATTCAAAAAAATCCAATTTGATTTTGTGTGGTAGATATTTTGATACGTGAGGTCCGCTCCAAACATCAATTTATTTGGACATCTGGGCAGCTCTCGGCCAAAAAGACAAATCGGGTCACAACAGTTGCTGAATAGCTAACCTTTTTTACACACCCCGATTTGTCTCTTTTGCTCAAAACTGCTCAGATGTCCAAATAATTTGAAATTTGGAGCTGTCCTCATGCATCAAATTATCTACCACACAAAAATTTGGAATTTTTGGAATTTTTCTACTATTTGTTTTGATTGTTTTTGACAAGCGGGTGGAGGTGAGCTCGGGAGCCAAACCGCCGCTTCCCATGACTATGCGCTATTCTGCCAATTTCCCCACAATGATTTGTTTTCCCACCGTAAGATATGTTCAAGAGAGAAGCCTCTATCAAAAACTATGCCCGCGTGTCTACTTAAATATATTTACTAAAACTCAATTGAACTTGCTGAAATTTATTTAATTTTATACTTATCATCTATCTATCACTATTTAATCGTTGAAAGTAACGAGTTCAAGGGGCTTGACAACCCTCTTGCCCACGTTGGGTACAAGTGTTTGGTACTGTGCGTGTAGGTGTTGTCGAAGGGAGTTTGCATAATTCTCCTACTAGTTATATAACCTTGGTTCTCACTGGGGTAAATATGTATCTTTATTTTGTTGCATCTCCCTACCTCTTCAGGGAAAACCCAACATAATTCACAAATAACACATCACATCTGGAGGCCTCCACCAGTACTCTGTCATAGGGGAGTCGGTCACGGGGGCCATCTTCATCAACCTTGATGCCTCCATGGTGATGTGCGAGTAGTCTACCACACACCTACATGTTCATCATTATATACATGTTACACTAGTATCATTGGACATCCTCGTACACTGATAGAGGCATTCATATGTAGCCATAAGGTTTTTTAGTTTTCTCAATTTGGAAGTAAATAGAAATATCATGATCATAATAATTAGAGCATTGCCCAAGTGACAAAAAGGGTGGTGGAGACTAAATGAGTCCTTCAAAGAATGAGGATGAGGTTCCATACTTTGAAAAAGATAGTAAAATAAGGAAACCGAGAAAAAAAGAAAAGGAAAAAGGAAAAAATAAAGATAAATAATAAAGATAAAAGGGGCATGTCACTACCCTTTTATCAAATTTTTGCTTCAAAGTAGCACCATGTTCTTTATATAGAGAGTCTCCATGTTTTGTGACTTTCATATACTATCGGGAATCAATATAGGACTAAGCTTGCATATTTCATTTACACGTTCCTCAATTGCTCGACTTCTTCATGATGGAGTTAGGTAGATTCAAACCCACTAGTTTTAGTTGAGAGCTTTCATAAACTTACATCTCTAGTGCACTCCACACACCTATATCGATTGAAAGGCATCTTCATAGCCTAACGATCCACCTAGTTAGTGTGATACCATCCAAAGTTTTGTATTCTCCTATTTATCCCTATGATCATTCTATTCCACCCTAAGTGCTGAAAGTCCATGGCTCACGCTCAACTATTGAGTGAAGTTGAAAATCTGAAGGACGTGAAAAAGTATGAGTTAAGTTCTTGTTTAGGCACCGGGGTGATCATGATTTATACCTGAAATTAGAAAGACAAAGTTATGTCATTTCTAACACGAGTAAATGAATTTAGGGATAACGCTCTCTAGTGTTGTTATTTTGAAATGCAACTGTCAATTGCTAGTATTCATTTTTATTATAGTTTCAATATTTACTAAGTCATTGTTTCTCAACATTTCTATTGTAAAGGATTACATGATAAACAAGCTAGGTAGGATTCGACATCAAAATTTATTTTTATAATTTACCTACTAGTGGGGCCTTTTGACCTAACTCCGCGTCCATAAATTCGCTAAAATCCCAAAACCGCCAGAAGGACACCCGAATCCTTTTTTCACCGTCGCGAGCCTATGTTCTTTCACGATCACACTTGGAGGTCTCGGTTGGTACTCTGGTGGAGGGGAATCGGTGACGGAAGCCATCATCATCAACCTTGCTGCCTCCATGGTGATTTGTAAGTAGTCTACCACAAACCTACGGGTCTATAGTGATTAGCTAGAGGGATCTATCAATTTCCGAATAGAACATGGTATTGAAGATCAAGGAGAGAGAACAAGCCATCTAGCTAATCACTATGGACTCGTAGATTTGTGGTAGACTACTCACACATCATCAGAGAGGGGGCAAGGTTTATGTAGAATTCATTCATGATCGATTCTCCCTCCGACACGGTGCCGGAAAGGCGTCCAAATGGGGTCGCGGAAGAGCAAAGACTTACGGCGGCGGAAAAATGGTTTCAAGTGGCTCTCTAGGTGTTTTGGAATACTTCGGAATTTATAGAGTTGGAATTAGGTTAGACGGTGCCATAAAGGACCCACAAGACATCAGGGTGCGCCCTACCCCCAAGGTGTACCCTGTTGCCTTGTGGTCTCCTCGTAGGTCTTTTGGTCATCTCTAGAAGCTCATAGGGTGTCTCTTGGTCTCAAAAAAATTCAAAAAGTTTCATAACCTTTGGACTCCATTTTGTATTGATTTTGTGTAAAACCAAAAAGAAGCATAAAACAACAAATAACACTATGCACTGGGTTAATAGGTTAGTTCCCAAAAATGATATAAAATTGCATATAAAGTAACTAAGGTTGATAAAATATTAGCATGAAACAATCAGAAACTGAAGATATGTTGGAGACGTATCAGCCTCCCCCAACTTAATGTTGGAAATATGCCCTAGAGGCAATAATAAATGCGTTATTATTATATTTCTTTGTTGATGATAATCGTTTATTATCCATGCTATAATTGTATTGATTGGAAACATAAATACATGTGTGGATACATAGACAAAGCACTGTCCCTGGTAAGCCTCTAGTTGACTAGCTCGTTGATCAAAGATGGTCAAGGTTTCCTGACCATAGACACGTGTTGTCACTTGATAACGGGATCACATCATTAGGAGAATCATGTGATGGACAAAGACCCAAATTATAAACGTAGCATGTGATCTTGTTATTTTGTTGGTATTGTTTTCTGCGTGTCAAGTATTCATTCCTATGACCATGAGATCATTTAACTCACTGAAACCGGAGGAATGCCTTGTGTGTATCAAACGTCACAACGTTACTGGGTGACTATAAAGGTGCTCTACATGTATATCTTCGAACGTGTCCGTTGAGTTGGCATGGATCAAGACTGGGATTTGTCACTCCGTGTGACGGAGAGGTATCTCGGGGCCCACTCCGTAATACAACATCACGTACAAGCCTTGCAAGCAATATGACTCAAGTGTAAGTCACGTGATCTTGTATTAACGAGATTGAAATAGGTATAGGGATACGGACGATCAAATCTCGGGCAAGTAACATACCGAAGGACAAAGGGAATGATATACGGGATTATATGAATCCTTGGCACAGAGGTTCAACCAATAATATCTTCGTAGAATATGTAGGATCCAATATGGGCATCCAGGTCCCGTTATTGGATATTTACCGAGGAGTGTCTCGGGTCATGTCTACATAGTTCTCGAACCCGCAGGGTCTGCAGACTTCAGATTCGATGATGTTTTAGTATAGTTGAGTTACAAGTGTTGGTGACTGAAGGATCTTCGGAGTCCCGGATGAGATCACAGACGTCACGAGGGTTTCTGGAGTGGTCCGAAAACAAAGATTGATATATAGGAAGTTGGTTTTTGGATTCCGGAAAGTTTTCCGGCATTACCGGCAGTGTACCGGGAGTGACGAATGGGTTCCGGGGGCCCACTGGGTGGTCCCACCACGCCTCAAGGGGTCCACGTGGGTTTATTGGATGTTAAATAAGGTATAATAGGCTGACAAAGTCATCCAAGGAAATCCCATGAGGAAAAACTGGAAAAACCAAAAGAGGTGGGAAAATAAGGAAGGAGTCCTAATCCAAATGGGATTGGAGAAGGACTCCTCCCTCCCACTTCGTCCGACCCAAGGAGGGTTTCCTTGGTGCGCCAAGGCTGCCCAAGGCTACCTCTCCCCTCCTCCTATATATACTGTAGGTTTAGGGCTTTTGAGTCACAACTTTGCCACGTGCAACTCAAACCTACACCTCGTAGTTCCTCCTCTAGATTATATTTCTACGGAGCTCGGGGGGAGCCCTGTAGGAATAGATTAGCACCAACACCGGCGCGTCGTCACGCTGCCGAAGAACTCATCTAATTCTTCGTCTCTCTTGTTGGATCAATAAGGCCGAGATCATGATCGAGCTGTACGTGTGCTGAACTCGGAGGTGACGTCCGTTCGGCACTAGATCCGAACGGATCGTGGCACGGATCATGGGACGACAATGATTTGAATCACAAAGTTGTACCACTACATCAACCGCATTTCTTAACGCTTCCCGCTTAGCGATCTACAAGGGTATGTGCATCTAATCCCCTCTCGTAGATGAACATCACCATGATAGGTCTTCGTGTGCGTAGGAAATTTTTTTTGTTTCCCATGCAACGTTCCCCAACAATGGCATCATGAGCTAGGTTCATCCGTAGATGTTATCTCGAGTAGAACACAAACGTTTTTGTGGGCGTCGATGTTCGATTTGCTGCCCTCCTTGGTCTTTTCTCGATTCAGTGGAATTGTTGGATTGAAGCGGACCGGACCGACATTACTCGTGTGCTTACGAGAGACTGGTTTGATCGACTAACATGCAACTCGTTGCATAAAGATGACTGGCGGGTGCCTGTTTCTTCAACTTTAGGTGAATTGGATTTGACAGAGGCGGTCCTTGGAGAGAGTTTAAATAGCAATTTGCACTTCACCATTGTGGTGTTTGCGTAAGTAAGATGCGATCATACTAGATACCCATAGCAGCCACGTAAAACATGCAACAACAAATTAGAGGACGTCTAACTTGTTTTTGCAGGGCATGCTTGTGATGTGATATGGCCAAAGACATGATGTGATATATTGGATGTATGAGATGATAATGTTGTAATAGTTAATATTGACTTGAACATCGATGCTACGGCAACCGGCAGGAGCCATAGGGTTGTCTTTAAACTAACGTTTGTGTTTGCAGATGCCTTTACTATATTGCTAGGTTGTAGCTTTACTAGTAATAGCATAGATAGCACGACAACCTCAATGGCGGTACGATGATGGAGATCATGGTGTGGCGCCGGTGATGATCAAGATCATGCCGGTGCTTTGGTGATGGAGATCAAGAAGCACAAGATCATGGCCATATCATGTCACTTATGAATTGCATGTGATGTTAATACTTCTATGCACCTTATTTTGCTTAGAACGACAGTAGCATTATAAGGTGATCCCTCACTAAAATTTCAAGATGAAATTGTGTTCTCCCCGACTGTGCACCGTTGTGACAGTTCGTCGTTTCGAGACACCACGTGATGATCGGGTGTGATAGACTCAACGTTCACATACAACGGGTGCAAAACAATTGCACACGCGGAACACTCGGGTTAAACTTGACGAGCCTAGCATGTACAGACATGGCCTCGGAACACAAGAGACCGAAAGGTCGAGCATGAATCGTATAGTTGATATGATTAGCATAGAGATGTTTACCACTGAAGCTATACTCAACTCACGTGATGATCGGACTTGAGTTAGTGGATTTGGATCATGCACCACTCAAATGACTAGAGGGATGTACTTTTTGAGTGGGAGTTCTTAAGTAATATGATTAATTGAATTAATTATCATGAACATAGTCAAAAGGTCTTTGTGAATTATTATGTAGATTGCGCTATAGCTCTACTGTTTTTATATGCTCCTAGAGAAAATTTAGTTGAAAGATGATAATAGATATTTGCGGACTGAATACGTAAAACTGAGGATTGTCCTCATTGCCGCGTAGAAGGCTTATGTCCTTAATGCACCACTCCGTGTGTTGCACCTCGAGCGTTGTCTGTTGATGTTGCAAAACATCTGACATTCACGTTTTTGATGACTACGTGATAGTTCACTGCGTAATACTTAATGTCCTAGAAGCAAGGCGCCGAAGATGTTTTGAAAATGTCACGGAACATAAGATGTTCTAAGAGATGAAATTGAGATTTCATGCTCATGCCCTTGTTGAGACGTTTGAGACCTCGACAAGATTCATTGTCTATAAAGTAAAGGAGAAAAGCTCAATCGTTAAGCATGTGCTCAGATTGTCTGAGTACAACAATCGCTTCAATCAAGTGGGAGTTAATCTTCCATATGAGATAGTGATGGTTCTCCAAAAGGCACTGCCACCAAGCTGTTGGTGCTTTATGATGAACTATAACATATCAAGGATAGATATGATGATCTTTGAGCGATTCACATTGTTTGCAACTGCGAAAGTAGAAATCAAGAAGGAGCATCAATTGTTGATGGTTAGTAAAATCACTAGTTTCAAGAAGGGCAAGGGCTAGAAGGGATACTTCATGAAACGGCAAACTAGTTGCTGCTCTAATGAAGAAACCCAAGATTGAACCCAAACCCGAGACTAAGTGCTTCTGTTATGAGGGGAGCGGTCCCTGAGGCGGAGCTACCCTAGATACTTGGTAGATGAGTAGGCTGGCAAAGTCAACAGAAGTATATTTGATATACATGATATTGATGTGTACTTTACTAGTACTCCTAGTAGCACGAGGGTATTATATACCGGTTCGGTTGCTAAGTGATTGGTAACTCAAGATAAAAAGCTACAGAATAAACGGAAACTAGCTAAAGGCAAGGTGACGATACGTGTTGGAAGTGTTTTCCAAGGTTGATGTGATCAAAACATCGCACACTCCCTCTACCATCGGGATTGGTGTTTGTCGTGGGTATAAGCCTGACAGTAGATGTGTAGGGTACGAAAGGGATGGGCAGAGTCTTAGCTATGGCAAGGTTGTATGAGTTCAGGCCCCTCTGCGGAGGAGGTAATAGCCCTACGTCTCAGTGCTCAGGGAGCTTGTAGTCGAGTGGAATATAGAATACAGTGAATTGCTAACCCCTGCACCAGTGGGGGAGGGTGGCTTATATAGAGTGCGCTGCCCTCCACAATGGTTCGGTGCACACGGGTGGAGAAATGGCGAATAAATGCCTACGTTACAGGTAACGTACGTCTTAAATGCTAATAAAGGCACATGGAAACGTATGGCCATTTCCCTCCAGGGGGGTTACGATGCACAGAGTGGAATCCAATCGGTTAGTTTGATAAACTCCGAATGCTAATCTCCGACTGGACGGTCGAGGATCTGTTACCGACTGGATGGAGGGAACTCCTTAGTTCAGTTAGGACTGACTAAGGGTCTTATCCCTTATGAGGGGTAATCCTTGGGTTGGACCTACAAGGCAGGCCTATGACCCTACCCTAGGACTATGACCCCATCATTAGTCCCCGAATGGATTGGGGTTGGAACAACGAAGCGATGCTTGAAGTTTGGATCTGACTGGAACGGATGTAACTTTGGCGTTGCTTTCCTCGATCCATTTTATCTTTTCTGACCAACGATCCGAGTGGAATTCTTTGTGGAATAAATTGTCGGAAACCGAGTGCTTCCAGGGTATCTCTTGACGCGACCAGTCAACTCACAGCGGCGGATTTTCCGGGATCCTCAAATTTCGGTTACCGCGCGCTCAGCGGGGATGACGCCATCGCGCTCGAGTAGCGCCTGACGCCTTGATTCTCGCGCCTTCATCTTCTCCACTGTTATCGCCGCGGTTGGTCGGGGGATAAGGTTTCGGGGCCACCTGCCAGTGACAGAGTCGGAACCTTACTTAAACCCCAGCGGCGAGGGTTTTATCATTACGCTCGCCGGATCTCTTGCCTTTGCTTGCTACGCTCCTCTCGCCTTCCCATGCGCACCCAAGCTTCATCCTTTTCCTTCTCCTTCACGGACCCGCAGCTTCCGCCATGACCAAGGGACAGACCAGCAAGCTGGAGGCGAAGAAGAAGAAGGGGAAGGCGGCGTCTCCTGCTCAGCGGCGGCAGCGAGCGTTGCCGGCGGGATGGATCCAGGGGGACTTCCTCCCCACCACGGTGACGGAGGGGGATCTGCTGTAGCTGGTGGAGCACGGGATGGTCGTGCACAAGTCGTGGAGGCTACCGGCGGAGAATGAGATCGAGCCGGCGCCCCGGGAGGGGGAGCGCGTCCTGCTGCTTAGCCATGTATATCGAGGTTTCTCTCTGCCCCCACATCCTTTCTTCAAAGGCATTATGAACAACTTCGGGGCGCAGCTTCACCACTTTCCCCCGAATGCTATAGCTCATCTCTCTACTTTCATAGTCCTGTGCGAGTGCTTCATCGGCTGTCCTCCCCATTGGGGGCTGTTCAAACATATTTTCTCTACTAGATCCCAAACTATCAAACGACTTCACCAGTCGGATGATAAGACACACCTTCTCCAGCTCTACGGAGGCTTAGGTTTCCAGAAGAAGAGTAGGAGTAGTTATCCTGCCCTTCAGCTGAGTGAGTCGGTTAGGAACTGGCAGTCGACGTGGTTCTACTGCCAGGACGTTGCCTGCCCGAATGCCACGATAGGGCTGCCTCCCTTTATCTTAGATCGACCCACTCCGCCTAAGCAGCTTGCGCTCACGAAGGCGGAGAAGGTCGACATTGAGCCTCTGGTCGGCGCACGCGTAGATGTCGTCAGAAGGGGAGTCACCGACATAGATTTGCTGGAGATTTTCCTCGGTCGGCGCATACAACCACTGCAGGCTCGCGACCACGCCATGTGGCACTACACGGGGCCCAAAGACTCCACTCGGACCAACGTCTTGGGCGTGACCGAGGAGAAGGTGGCGCCATGGGTGCTCCACATCACAGGCGCCTGTGAGAACCCCAGAGGGTCTCGGCGAGTGAGGGCTTTCTGCGCGGACAATCCTCCTCCTAACCAGGTGAGTACCATTTGTCGAGTGCATGTATCTGTCTTAGTTTTATTGCTTTCTTGAATCTCTGCCTGGCGTCTGATGTTGCCGACTGTATTCTATGCAGAAGTGGACCAACTGGTTTTCTCCTGTCTCGAACGGGAACCCGGCCGAGTAGGAGGAGGAGGGCAGCGTGGAGAGCGCCGAGTATGTCTCCGACAGCGGGGAAACGGAGGAAGAGTCTAGTGAGGAGGAGGAGGAAGATGAAGAGCAGGACTCGCCGCCCCCGCTGCCGGAGCACCGAACCAAGCGCTGACATGAACCTGAAGTTCCCTCGGCCCCTCCAGCATCCTCGAGTGCTCCGCCCACTGCTCCCGTGGTCCCGAGTGCTCGGAGCACCAAGAGGACCAGGGACGTTGCTGCTGAGCCTGCGGGTCAGCCTTCCAAGGTGACTAAACCGAGCGGATCCAAACCTCGGAAGGCTTTGCTGCGGATGAGGGTCACTGTTCCCGTCACCTCAACGTAAGTGCATTGTTCTTCTTCTGATATTCGATTGAACTCCTGTTTGATGGTCGAATGAATTTCACTCGACAGGGTTGCCACCTCTACCACCTCTCCGGCGCACCAGGAGGATGATCCCATGGACGCGGACAACGTTGTCTCATCCCAGCCAGGTGCGTTGTAGCGATTCTGAAAGTTCTATATTATCGCATCGCGAATTCTGTCTTCGGTCTTGCCCCTTTCTTTTTCTGAGATCTCGCGCCGTTCGGTCTGGCAGGGGTGATTTATGTGGATGAGGCTGACCAGGGGAGACCTGAGCAAGCTGCGGAGCCTGTCCTTGAGGCTGTCCCGCCAGTTACTGCTCTCGCCGCGGACGTGCCGCCGACTGAGGAGGTGCTGGTGGCTGCTGAACAGATTGGAGCGGGCCTTGGGATGCCCAAGGAGCTTCCAACGATGCCAGGCCCGTCGAATGTCGAGTTCAACATCCAGCGCCTCCCGGAGGATCCGCTGGGAGCGGCCAAGGGGGCAATGGTGCAGGCGGAGCTAATGGCGGGAGAAGCCAAGAAGGCGTACGACTCCATCGCATCCTTGTACCAGCAGAGCTTGGAGCTGCGGGACGATATCCGAGTAAGTGGGCTAGTAAGTATTTACTTTTCTCTTGTAACCCACCGGGTGTGCTCGTATACCGTATGATGTTTGCAATGGGTTCACTCTGAGTGAACCCAGTGGGTGTAGTCCCCGAGACTTCTGTCGAGTGCTTGCACCGGCAGTTGTCTTTATGCATATTGTCTTTGACTTGGTCAGATCCATAAATAATATGGTCGACTGCTAAGAGTTGGGGCACTCGGAGTGCACCTACTGTAAGAGTCCCCGAGAGTAATTTTACTCAGGTCGGGTAGTATTAGCCTTGTAGGCGTAGGTGTTGTCATGTATCTCAATAGGGCGGACCTGTTTGAGTTTCATGCCAGTGGGGTCACTCTCAGTGAACCCACTGGGTGTAGTCCCCAAGACCGCTGTCGACTGCTTGCGTCGGCAGGGGTCTGAAGAACTTAGAATTTTTAGTGTTGGATTTGTCTGATCGTCTCTTGGTGCTGGCTGGCAGAAAACTTGTGAGATGGGGACAGCATACGAGACTCTTAGGGCGGAAAAGGTTCAGTTTGCCGGTGAGCTGGATGCGGCACTGATTTCAATGGCTGGTATGAAGGAGGTTCTGGTGGAACGAGAGAAGTCGTTGGAGCAGGCTCGTGAAGCGAACAAGGGGCTGACTACTAAAGTTGAGAAGATGAAGGCGCAAAGGACTAATCTGATGGGGCAAATGAATGTGCTAAACAAGCGGTGTATAGCGCAGGAGAAATACGTCAGTAACTGGGCTCGGCATACGATGACGTGTCTGGGTGGTAAGTCCTGTTTTTCCAAGTGCTTGTGGTACGTGCGTTACACTCGGCGCTTATTGTTTGCTTGTCCTGTGTTTGCAGATTTTTGCATGGACGCTGAAGCTGAAGCGGCTGACGTGGAGCGGTCGATTCACGAGAACATTCCACTCGGCGAGGACGCCAATCGAGATCTGCTCGCAGCGCACATTCGCATGGGCAAAGTTGGTCCTTTCATCGGTCGACTGAGAGAAGTCATCGGTCGGATCGACAAGGAGCTTTGGCGGGAAGATGAGTCGCGGTATGAGATGGAAAACTTGATGACTCGACTGGAGGAGGTCCCAAACCGGGTGCGGTCATGGAAGAAATCCGCGGCTCGCTGTGGTGTAGACGTTGCTCTGTCCCTGGTCCGAGTGCAATGCAAGGAGGTGCGCGAGGAGAAGCTGAAAGCGTTGAAGGTCGCCAACATGAAGAAACTTCGATTCGAAGACTTCATGGAAACCTTCCTTGAGAGTTCCACCCGCATCGCCGACGGAATCGACCTGGACACATTCGTGGAGCCCTCCAGTCCTGGCGCCAATCCGGACGACGCTTAAGAAAACTGTTACCTCAGTATGCCGAGTGTTGGTTGTAAGAAACCTTGGCCACTTCTGTTGGCCGTCACATTCTTGGTTCGGTGCGGGTAAGCTTGATCCGCACCGAGTCAACTTTTCTTGTTGAAGCCAATGGCAAACATGCGGAGCATGTAATTGTCAGTTTCCTTGACACCTGTGTGAGCCTCTCTAAGGGTCTGCCAAGTCGCCGAGTGGATCTGTAGGATACACTCGAGGGTGATAAAGTACTTAGGTGATTCATGATCATGGCTAAGTCTTCGAGTGTGACGGATATGCTGCACTCGGAGCGATTTGTTACTCATGTAACTGTTAGTGGTCTTGACATCCACATGAGCCTCAATGAGGGTCTGTTGAGTCGCCGAGTGGATCTGTAGGATACACTCGGAGGTAATAGCGTACTTAGGCGATTCATGATCGCAGCGAAGTCTTCGAGTGCGACGATCATGCCGCACTCAAAGCGAGTTGTTACTCTTGTAATTGTCAGTTGTCTTGACATCCACATGAGCCTCAATGAGGGTCTGCTACTCATGTAATTGTCAGTTGTCTTGACGTCCACATGAGCCTCAATGAGGGTCTGCTGAGTCCCCGAGTGGATCTGTAGGATACACTCGAAGGTAATGGAGTACTTAGGCGATTCATGATCGCGGCTAAGTCTTCGAGTGCGACGGACATGCTGCACTCAGAGCGAGTTGTTACTCATGTAATTGTCAGTTGTCTTGACATCCACATGAGCCTCAATGATGGTCTGCTAGTCATGTAATTGTCAATGGTCATGACATCCACATGAGCCTCAATGAGGGTCTGCTGAGTCCCCGAGTGTATCTGTAGGATACAGTCGCGGGAAGCTTTCCCATTTCAGCGATTCTTGATCGCAGTTAAGTCTTCAAGTGTGACGAGTAGTGCACGCTCGGAGAAAGTTATTACTTAGGCGATTCTTGATCGCAGCTAAGTCCCCGAGTGCGACGTGCAGTGCACACTCGGAGAAAGTTAGTACTTAGGCGATTCTGGATCGCAGCTAAGTCCCCGAGTGCGATGTTTAGTGAACACTCGGAGAAAGTTAGTACTTAGGCGATTCTAGATCGCAGCTAAGTCCCCGAGTGCGACGTTTAGTGCACACTCGAAGAAAGTTAGTACTTAGGCGATTCTTGATCGCAGCTAAGTCCTCGAGTGTGACGTTAAGTGCACACTCGAAGAAAGTTAATACTTAGGCGATTCTGGATCGCAGCTAAGTCCCCGAGTGTGACGTTAAGTGCACACTCGAAGAAAGTTAATACTTAGGCGATTCTGGATCGCAGCTAAGTCCCCGAGTGTGACGTTAAGTGCACACTTGGAGAAAGTTAGTACTTAGGCGATTCTTAATCGCAGCTAAGTCCTCGAGTGTGATGTTAAGTGCACACTCGGAGAAGGTTAGTACTTAGGCGATTCTTGATCCCAGCTAAGTCTCCGAGTGCGACGTTTAGTGCACACTCGGAGAAAGTTAGAACTTAGGCGATTCTGGATCGCAGCTAAGTTTTTTTTTCCAGACCGGAGTCTGTGACCGCGGAAGAATTCTGAATCTGCAAAAGCTCAATCTGCTTTATATTATTTCATCAATACTTGTTCTTTACATTGCTTCAGTCGACGGTCACGTGTAGAAGCGCTTCAGGAGATCTCTGTTCCATGCTCGCGGCTCGTCTGTCTCCTTGTCGATGCTGTAGAGTCTGTATGCTCCGTTGTTCAGCACCTTGGAGATGATGAAGGGTCCTTCCCAGGGAGGAGCCAGCTTGTGAGGTCTTTGCTGATCCACTCGGAGCACCAGGTCGCCTGCTTGCAACGTGCGACTCCTGACGTGGCGTGCGTGAAAGCGCCGCAGATCTTGTGGATAAATGGTTGAGCGAGTCAGTGCCATCTCGCGCTCCTCCTCTAGAAGGTCCACTCCATCTTGCCTTGCTTGTTCTGCTTCAGCTTCGGAGAAGAGTACAACTCGTGGAGCATTGTGAAGCAAGTCACTCGGAAGGACTGCTTCTGCTCCGTAAACGAGGTAGAAGGGTGATCGCCCTGTAGATCTGTTCGGGGTTGTGCGGAGACCCCAAAGCACTGAAGGTAGTTCGGTGACCCATGCGCCAGCGGCATGTCCCACCTCTCGCAGGAGTCGGGGCTTCAAACCTTGCAGAATAAGTCCATTCGCCCACTCTGCTTGTCCATTGGATTGAGGATGCGCCACGGAAGAAAAATCCACTCGGATACCTTGGCTTGCACAGAAACCTTTGAATCTGTCCGAGTCAAAGTTTGTCCCGTTGTCCGTGATTATGTTGTGAGGTACACCGAATCTGGAGATGATGTCCCTGACAAACTTGATGGCTGTTAGGGCATCGAGCTTCTTGATGGGCTTGGCTTCAATCCATTTTGCGAACTTGTCGACCGCCACCAACAGATGTGTGTATCCTCCTTGGCCTGTCCTGAATGGACCGACTGTATCTAATCCCCATACTGCAAACGGCCACACTAGAGGGATTGTCTTCAACGCAGATGTTGGCTTGTGGGACTTGTTGGAGTAGAACTGACAGCCCTCACATCGGTCGACCATATCTTTAGCCATGTCGTTTGCCTGCAGCCAGAAGAAACCAGCTCTGAATGCTTTGGAGATGATTGCTCTCGAAGAGGCGTGATGACCGCAGGTTCCCGAGTGAATTTCTTCCAAGATTAGCTGCCCCTCCTCCGGGGAGATGCATCGTTGAAGAACGCCTGAAACGCTTTCCTTGTACAACTGGCCATCAATGATAGTGAACGACGTCGACCTGCAGACTATCTACCTGGCCTGGACTTCGTCTTCTGGTAATTCCTGCCTCAGGATATATCCGATGATCGGCACAGTCCAATCGGGGATGACAGCAAGAATCTCCATGATCAGATCAACCACAGCAGGTACGTCGACTTCAGTCGGATCTGTTGAACTCTTTGGTTGTGTTGGTTCCTCTGTGAAAGGATCTTCTTTGACTGAGGGAAGGTGGAGGTGCTCGAGGCAGACGTCACTCGGGACTGGTCTCCGAGTGGATCCGAGTTTTGCCAACTCATGAGCTGCTTGGTTCTTCAGTCACGGAACATGGTGGAGTTCTAGACCTTCAAACTTCTTCTCAAGCTTCCTCACTGCATTGCAGTATGTGGGCATGGTGGGGTTCCTGACGTCCCACTCTTTCATCACTTGATTAACCACCAAATCTGAATCGCCATAGACCATCAGGGGACGGACGCCAAGTGCGATGGCCATACGCAGTCCATAAAGGAGAGCTTCATACTCTGCCTCATTGTTGGAGGAATCAGAGTGTATCTGCAGCACATATTTGAGTTTGTCGCCCTTTGGCGATACGATCACAACGCCAGCGCTGGAGCCATTCATCATCTTGGACCCATCAAAGAACATTGTCCAATGAGCAGAGTAGATGTGGGTCGGTTGCTGTTGCTCTACCCATTCTGCTATGAAGTCAGCCAGGGCTTGAGACTTTATAGCTTTCTTGGCCTCGAACTTGATATCGCAATACAACATCTCCATTGCCCACTTCGCCACTCGGCCTGATGCGTCCCGATTGTGGAGGATTTCCGAAAACGGGGCATCAGAAACAACAGACACAGAGTGGTCTTGGAAATAATGGGCTACCTTCTTTGCAGTCATGTAAATCCCATAGATGAGTTTTTGATAGTGGGGATACCTCTGCTTGGAAGGAGTCGGGACTTCGGAGACGTAATACACTGGTCGCTAAACTTTGTATGCTTTGCCTTCTTCTTCTCGTTCGACTGTAAGAACAGTACTGACGACTTGATTTGCAGCCGCGATATACAGAAGAATGGGCTCTTTACTGAGCGGAGCAGTAAGAACCGGCTGGGTGGAAAGTAGGAATTTGAGGTCGTCGAATGCGACTTGGGCTTCGTCTGTCCACTCGAAATTATCTGATTTCTTCATGAGTCGTTACAGAGGAAGTGCTTTCTCGCCGAGTCGACTGATGAACCTGCTCAAAGCCGCTAGGCAACCTGTGAGCCGTTGAACATCGTGTTTTCTGACCGGCCTCTCCATTCGGACGATGGTCCCGATCTTTTCGGGGTTGACATTGATCCCTCGTTCCGAAACGAAGAAACCGAGTAACTTTCCGCTGGGAACGCCGAATGAACATTTGGCGGGGTTGAGCTTGATATCGTACCTACGAAGGTTGGTGAATGTTTCTGCCAAGTCAGTCAGCAGGTCGGAACCTTTGCGTGACTTGACTACGATATCATCCATATAAGCCTCCACATTCCGACCGATCTGGTCGAGGAGACATTTTTGGATCATGCGCATAAAGGTAGCTCCTGCATTCTTCAAACCGAATGGCATAGTGATGTAGGAAAAGCACCCGAATGGGGTGATGAAGGCTCTTTTTAATTCATCAGGGCCATACAGACGGATCTGATAATAGCCCGAGTAGGCATCAAGAAATGACAAACACTCGCAACCCGCAGTCGAATCGACGATTTGATCGATGCGGGGGAGCGGAAAATGGTTTTTCGGGCAGACCTTATTGAGGTGCTTGAAGTCGATGCACATTCGCAGCGACTTGTCCTTCTTGGGCACCATGACAACATTGGCGAGCCACTCGGAGTGCTGAACCTCGCCAATGAAGTTGGCTGCCAACAGCTTGGCCACCTCTTCTCCGATTGCCTTCCTCTTATGCGCGGCGGACCGACGCAGGCATTCTCGGACAGGCCGAGCAGTGGGATCCACATGCAGTCGGTGCTCAGCCAACTCCATGGGTACACCTGGCATGTCATAGGGTTTCCACGCGAAGATGTCCCAGTTCTCATGGAGGAATTGGGTGAGCTCGGCTTCCTATTTAGGATCGAGGGTGGTGGAGATGTTCGTCCGGGCAGCAGTGGCGTCCGTCGGGTGGATGCTGACCTTCTTCGTCTCTCCCGCCGACTGGAATGCAGACTCCGAAGCTGGCTTCTTCGAACGCATCAAGTCAGCGGGGTCGACTGTTTTCTTGTACTCGTCAAGCTCGAGGACGGCCATCAGCTGGTCGGCGATTCTTGATCCCTGCTGCAGACACTCTTCGGCCCACCGTCGATTGCCCGTGATGGTGATCACACCTTTCGGGCCTGGCATCATCAGCTTCAGGTATACGTAACACGGACGGGCCATGAAACGCGCATATGCTGGGTGGCCCAGAATTGCGTGGTAAGCGCTCTGGAAGTCTACCACTTCGAACGTCAGCTTTTCCTTGCGGAAGTTCTTGTCGGAGCCGAAAACGACGTCCAACGCGATCTGGCTGAGTGACTTTGCCTTTCGTCCAGGGACGACTCCATGGAACTGCATGCTGCTCTCGCTGAGTTTGGACATCGGAATGCCCATCCCCTTGAGAGTGTCAGCGTACATGATGTTCAAGCCACTGCCGCCGTCCATGAGGACTTTGCGCAGTCGGACTCCCTCCACCACCGGGTCGACGACCAGAGCCTGTCTCCCTGGGGTGGGTACGTTCGCTGGATGATCCGACTGGACAAAGGTGATCGCAGTCTGAGACCATTTGAGGAACTTGGGGTTGGTAGGGGTGGCCATGTTCACCTTCGTGTTCACTAGTTTCAGTCGACTCTTGCTCTCGATGTCAGCAAAAATCATCAGTGTTGCATGGACTTGGGGGAATGGATCATCCTTCTCCTCCTCATCCTGTTCATTGTCCTTTTCACTCGGTTGCCCTTCGCTGAACCCCTGGATCACGAGGCGACACTGTCGAGTGGTATGCTTCGCATATATTGGGTTGCCCTCTTCATCCATCTTCGTATGAACCGGAAATGGCTGGTCCAGGATGGGGTTATTGAACTGCTTCTTCTTGGGGGTGAACTGAGCCTTCCCTTTGCCCTTGAACTTGGCATTGGTTACGGCTGCAGCTTCTGCCTGCGGAGTGGACGAAGCTTTCTGCTTCTGCTTCCGAGTGTTACTCCCATCTCCATGGGCGACTGTTTTGTGCTTGCCTCTTCGGATGCGGTCCTCTTCTTCGCCATTTGCATAGCGTGTTGCTATCTCCATCATCTTCCTCATGGAGATGTCTCCTGTTCGGCCGAACTTCAGGTACAGATCCCTGTACCGCACGCCTGCCTTGAAGGCGCAGACTGCTTGATGCTCTATGACGTTCTCCACCATGTGGTAGAGAGTTGTCCAACGCTGAATGAAATCACGCAGGGGCTCATTCTGCTCCTGGACGCAGTGCTAGAGCTCCACGAGACCAGCAGGGCGCTTGCACGTCCCTTTGAAGGTCCTGATGAACACTCGGGCCAGATCTGCCCAGCTGTAGATGCTTGAGGGGGCCAACTGGTTCAGCCACGCTCGCGCCGAGCCGTCGAGCATTAGAGGGAGGTGCTTCATGGCGACATGGTCGTCTCCTCCTCCGATCTGGACTGCCACTCGGTAATCATCCAGCCACGCTTCTCGCTTGGACTCTCCTGTAAACTTGCTAATTCCCGTCGCCAATCGGAAGTTGGGAGGGATGTCAGCCGAACGGATGGCTCGACTGAAACACTCGGGACCAGAAACGATGGTCCTGCTTCCACTCGCACGATCAATATCGTAACCATCGCGGTGGGCTTGGCCCCTGTCAACCCTCCGCTGGGCGATATGCCCTCTCGCGTCGGGCCTTGGGTCGTAAGTGCCACCGACAGAACGACGATCATCATGATGTCGGGGCCCATAGGACCCACCCCGCGGAGGGGTGCGTGAACGGCGACGATCTTCGGGATTTACGGAACGACTGCCTCCTCTGTGTCGCTGATGAGAACCAGGGCTATGAACTGACCGATGCGTATTCGCATGAACAGAACTATTGTAGATCCTGTTGTGCGACTATGAGACCGCCGAATTTTGCTGTTGCGCCGTGTGCAACAGGGCGCAGATTTGCTCGATCCCCCTGCCAGCCTCTGAATCAGTCGGCTGAAGGTAATCGGCTATCTTGGCAGCCACAGCCAAGTTGAGGAGGGGTGTGCGGAACAACTCCACGTTGCTCCGCCGAGTGTGCCGACTGGCAGAACGGCGAGGCGGACTACGTGCACCGGACGTTTCGCCGATCTAGTGCTCGTTCCGGCCAGCTTGACGGGGATCTTCGTGGGAATTGGCCATGTGTACTTCTGCTGCAGGCCCACGCCCCGCGTACTCGGAAGGAAACTCAGTCGGAACCAAGTCCGAGCGCTGGGACGGCGGGGCAACCACAACCGACTCTAGAACTGCCACTGGTGAAGACGCGTTCTGGCATGCCTGGGCTTGTTGCACCCAACGCTGGAGGTGCGGACGGCGGGACCGCTTGTTGCCGCGCATGACGGCGGTGTAGGTCAACACCGGAGCCGACTGCTGGAGAAGAAGAATGCCGCGGGCGCCGGCACGGAAGTGCGTAGCCCCGCGGCGGGGAAGCGCCTCGACGTTGAGAGGGGCGTCCCAAAGCCATATCGAATCATCGACGGTGAAGGAGAGAGCGCCGAAGAAGATCTCGTGACCCATGCTCGAATCTCCACCGGACGACATGACGAAGTGATGTAGTCGCAAACTCGCCGGAAGTCGCTTAGACGCCTGCCCCACGGTGGGCGCCAACTGTCATGGGTATAAGCATGACAGTAGATGTGTAGGGTACGAAAGGGATGGGTAGAGTCTTAGCTACGGCGAGGTTGTATGAGTTCAGGCCCCTCTGCGCAGGAGGTAATAGCCCTACGTCTCAGTGCTCAGGGAGCTTGTAGTCGAGTGGAATATAGAATACAGTGAATTGCTAACCCCTGCACAAGTGGGGGAGGGTGGCTTATATAGAGTGCGCTGCCCTCCACAACGGTTCGGTGCAGAGGGGTGGAGAAATGGCGAATAAATGCCTACGTTACAGGTAACATACGTCTTAAATGCTAATAAAGGCACATGGAAACGTATGACCGTTTCCCTCTAGGGGGGTTACGATGCACAGAGTGGAATCCAGTCGGTTAGTTTGATAAACTCCGAATGCTAATCTCCGACTGGACGGTTGAGGATCTGTTACCGACTGGATGGAAGGAACTCCTTAGTTCAGTCGGGACTGACTAAGGGTCTTATCCCTTATGAGGGGTAGTCCTTGGGTTGGACCTACAAGGCAGGCCTATGACCCTACCCTAGGACTATGACCCCATCAGTGTTAAACCTAAATATATGTTATTTGGTGTTTTTGTTGAGCATGAACATGATTGGATCGTGTTTATTGCAATACGATTATTCATTTAAAGAGAATAATGGTTATTCTCTTTGCTTGAATAATTACCTTCAATGTTTTATTAAATCTCGATCGTAATGTTACACATGTTCATAATATTTGTGCCAAAAGATACAAAGTAATAATGATAGTACCACTTACTTGTGGCAGTGTCGCTTGAGTCATGTAGGTGTAAAATGCATGAAGAAGCTCCATGTTGACGGATCTTTCTACTCACTTATTTTTGAAATATTTGAGACACGCAAACCATACCTGTTGGTATAAACGCATGAAAAAACTCCATGCAAATGGATAGTTTGGACTCACTTGATTTTGAATCACTTGAGACATGCAAAATCATACCACATGGCACAAGAAAGTAACTTGTTGGATGCAATACATTTCTGATGTGTGCAGTCCAATGAGTTTTGAGGCACGCAGTGGATATTGTTATGTTCTTACTTCACTGATGATTTGAGTCGATACAGGAGTATTTACTTGATGAATCACAAGTCTGAAATATTGAAAATTTCAATGCTATTTCATAGTGAAGACCATCGTGACAAGAGGATAAACTATCTATGATATGATCATAGATATGAATACCTGAGTTGCGAGTTTTGGTACACGGTTAAGACAATGTGGAAATTGTTTCGCAGTTCATGCCACCTAGTACACCATAGTGCGATGGTGTGTCCGAACATCATAGTCGCGCCCTATTTGATATGGTGCATACTATGATGTCTCTTATAGAATTACCACTATCATTTATGGGTTATGCATTAGAGACAACCGCATTCACTTTAAATAGGGCATCGTGTATTTTCGTTGAGATGACAGAGTATAGACTATGGTTTGGAGAAACCTAAGTTGTCATTTGTTAAAAGTTTGGGGCTGTGATGCTTATGTGAAATAGTTTCAGTCTGATAAGCTCGAACCCAAAGCGGATAAATGCATCTTCATAGGATATCCAAAACAGATGGGTACATCTCCTATCTCAGATCCGGAAGCGAAGTGTTTGTTTCTAGACACGGGTCCTTTCTCGAGGAAAGGTTTCTCTTGAAAGAATTGAGTGAGAGGGTGGTGGAACTTGATGAGGTTAGTGAACCGTCACTTCAACCAGTGTGTAGCAGGGCGCAGGAAGTTGTTCCTGTGGCGCCTACACCAATTTAAGTGGAAACTGATGATGGTGATCATTGAGCTTCGGATCAACTTACTACAAACCTGTAGGTCGACAAGGTCGCCTACTACTACAGAGTGGTACAGTAACCGTGTCTTGGAGGTCATGTTGTTGAACAACAACGAACCTACGAGCTATCACTACTGGAATCTGCTGGTTTGCCGACAGCCAGAGCTGACGGCAAAGGACAGTTTAACTGATGGCAAAGGCTTTGCCGTCAGTGAGCTGTCGGCAAAGGTGTCGGCCAAGATTTTATCGGCAATCACCTTCTTTGCCGACAGCCGGAGCTCCACCGACGGCAAAGACTTTGCCATCAGCCTTGTGGCACGGGCTGACGGCAAAGAGAAGTGGCGGCAACGGTGCAGGCCGAGCTCCGTTAGAAGGTTAACGGTAGGCTTTGCCCACAGTCGTAGCAAAGCTGACGGCAAAGCCTCCCCTCTTTGCCCACAGCCGCAGCAGAGCTGACGGCAAAGCCCAAACACCTGGGTCCCCTTGGCCGCCTCTTTGCCGACAGCTAGAGCCCAGCTGACGGCAAAGCCTACCCCTGGGTCTCCTTGGCCGCCTCTTTGCCGACAGCTTTGTCCCAGCTGACGGCAAAGCCGAAAAATTGTGATGCCCAGAGTTGCCAGAATGCACAGGCTGCCGCCACGTGTCCTCTTTGCCGACAGCCCACCGTTGGCAAAGGCGTTGCCGTCAGTGAGCTATCGGCAAAGACCCTCTTTGCTTTTTTTCCATATTTGTTTTCTGTTAATTCCCTGCATTTGCAAAACATAGATACAAACAGCAACATATATATATTGAATCTGCCCCTAAACAGCACCACAAGTGCATCACAAAGTACGGACAGCACAACACAAGTGCAAACAACACGAATATATGTCATTAAAGTGCAAACAAGATCACAAAGTATTACAAAGCATCACAAGTGCATCCACAAATACAATTGCATTACAAAGTTCATCTAGGACTACACAAGTGCATTAAAAAGTCTCGAGCATCCATCCATATGCCATGCTGCTTTATCAAAATCTGCATAATGAGAAAGAATTTAGAAGAAGAATACAATAAGAAAGAAGTTACCTAAATTAAGCTAAGCAATTAGAAGAAGAAGCGGAAGAAGAAGAAGAAGAACAAGAAGAAGAAGTGGAAGAAGTGGAAGAAGAAGAAGAATATAGAGAAAAAGAAAGAAGAGAAGTTATCTTTTTCTCATCTTTCTTCTTCTCTTATTTCTTCATCTCTTGTTTGTTCTTCTCTTCTGGTTTCTTTTAAAACTTTCTAAACTAATTATGTCATTTTTGAGCTCTAATATCAACTAGAATTTACTAACTAACTAAACCATGGCTAATATCAACTAGAATTTACTAAGCTAATTAAAGCCTGGCATAATCTAAGTTGATCTAAACAATAAGAAGAATAAGAAGGAGAGGAATAACTTACCAAATGCCAGGAAACGAAGGAGAACCTGCATCTCCGTTGGTCGCTGGATTGCTAGGGCTCTCACCAGGAGAAGCAAAGGGATCGTGGGATTCAACTCTTGAATGATGCTGCAACAAGGCAAGAGTTAAAATATGTGGTTAGCACGGGAACAGACAATGGTATAAGACCGTGCAAGGTCGGTCATTGAAAGGGAACTCACCGTTCCCACAGGAGAAGGCATCGGCGGAGGGGGCGGCAAACCTTGCTTCTCACACATAGCCTGCAAATTAGTTTTCGAGGAGTCAAAGAAATAGCCTTGTTGCATCTCACACATGGCCTTGCTTCTCACACAACTGACTTACCGCAACGAAGTCGTGCATGGCCTTCGCATGGGCATTATTGCATGCCCTCTCCTCGTCAAGAAACCTCTACGTATTCCGGTCCCTCTCCTCCAACAAGAGCCTGGTGGCCTCCCTCTCCTTCATAAGTGCGGCCTGCAACCACTCCTCAAAAGGAATTTTCATCATCCATGCAGGGAGAAAAGAACGAAAGAACTAATGAAGAAAACTAACCTCGATGGCAAGATCAACTGGCCTCGCGCGTTGCCGTATTGCAGGAGCCGAGCTCGTTTGCCTCGACTTGATCTGAGATAGAGTCTCAGTGATAGGGACGAAGCCATCACACATGGCCAGCGTGCCATGACTCTTACCGCCACCAGAGATCATTAACGCCTCTGGATCGATAGGATTCTGGCTCGGGTCAAAATCAGGCCCGCGCAGCTGTTTGACCACCTCAGAATAAGACGTCATCTTGCTGTAGGCGGACAGGCTTGTGTACGCCGACGGCCCGTCCCCCTCAGAATATGCCTTCGCCGTCTTGTACGAGCCCTTATGGGCCATGCTAAACGCGGCGTATCCCTCAGGCTCGGGCTAGTTATTGTGTTTGGCCTATACGAAAAGACAGAATTAGTACAACAAAAATCATGAACGAACGAATTATTGATGAAACAAAACAAGGCACACATACCCATTTTTTGGCGTATTGCTTGATGTTGGCATTGCCTTGGTGGTGTGGCACACCAACCAGTTGGGCACGACGGTCCTTGGCCATAGTGTGGGTGCTCAACCAAGCCTCTGTGCACCACCTGTCCGCTATCATCTCCCAACAATCCATCTTATCGGCCAACCATCTCGGGGGCACCTATGAATGTAAGTTAATGAAGAATGAAACTAAGTATTATAACTAAATAGACCTAACTAGCCCTAAGAATTGATCTTTGGAATGTACATACCTCCATGTACTCGGTCTTATCAAGGAAAATCTTTCGACATTCAGTCTTTGTCTTCGGCTCCCCTTGCTTGGCGTACCAATCTCGAACAGCCTGAACACGCATTTCGTGCCTCGTGTTATTCAATAAACTCTTGCACTCTTTCAAGAGGTTCTTCTTGGCCGCCTCCTCCGTCCCCTCCTCGACCCTAAAGTGACTCTGCAATTATGCCAAATAGATGCACAGATGAATAGTGAAATGATTTGGAAGGAAATAACAATATATAACATTGTATACTTACCCAAAAATCAGCCAACACCTTGTCGGCCACGCTCACGCAAACAACACCACTGACATGTGTGTTTTCCGGGAGCAGAGCGGCTTGGTAGTGCTCCCAGTTGAGTCCTGGCTCGGGAACCATACCCTCACCGGGCAACTGCACTATCCCAGGGAAGTGCTCCCTAAGTAAAGCACCAAGGAGGCAGTTTGGATTCCGGGTATTCTGCGGGTAATCCCACCCCCTACATAATGATAAGGCAAAGACATTAGCTACTTGGTGAAATATAATGATATAAGGTACACAATATATATCAACTTACTTCTCGCCTTCTGGCTTAATTAATGGCCTGTGCTGCAAGTCCAATCGGTCTGGAACTCGTGTCATACCACGTTGGTAGACCGACTTGTTGGCAGCCCCCTCAGCCTCCGCCTCAGCACCCTCCGCCTCAGCCAACGCCTCAGCACCCTCCGCCTCAGCACCCTCCGCCTCAGCCTCCGCCTCAGCACCCTCACCCTCCGCCTCAGCCTCCGCCTCAGCCCCCTACATCGGTGTCTCCTCCTGGACGGTAGGATCCCGCACCGGTGACACCCTCGTCTGCAAGGATGAAGTGGCCGAGGGTGGTGGCGACTGGCTCCTATCATGCAGCCTCCCTCTCCCACGACCACGTCCTCTGCCTCTCTTCTTTCCTATGCCTCTCCCACGGGGCTCCTCGGCAAAGCTCTGCAACAAAGTTCTCCGTAGCTGCCCAGGTGCTATCCTCAACTTATCCCCGCCTGCCATGTCTCACCACCTGTAACGATAAATAGTTAAATAATTAGTACAAATTCAAGGACAATAATTAAGTGAACAATAATAAATACATGAATAATTCAACTAATAATTGAATAATTAAACAACAATGTTTGGATGCATACTAAGTACTAATAGTCTGGATCATCTGTCTCTTCTCCATGGTCAATTGAAGCAAAATCATCATCAGTATCACACGTGTCGTCATGACTGATATCGTCATCGGGTTCAAGGACATCATGTGGAAGGCCTTTTTGTAACCGATCAAGCATTGATAGCTCATCGGCATTGGTAACTTCTTCTACTTCCACTTCTTCCTCATCATCACGTGAGTCTTGTTCCTCCGTGTTCAGGGCGGACGTAGAGCAGTTTCGGGTACGACGTCTGACACCACGTGATTCTTGGAAAAATTCTCCATCATATGTTATTGGGTCAATTTGAGGTTCATAATCGTCCTCATTTTGGGGAGGTGGTCTAAGATGTGGCGGCACATCGAACACGACATACCAACCTTCTAGGTTCTTAACACTTTGACGACAGTATGGTAGATAGAAAACTTGGGTGGCCTGTTGAGCCACAATATAGACATCGGCACCGCTTAACTGCCTGTCTTGTCAAATTTTGACAATCCCAAGATGTTCATGAGTCCGTCTTGTCTTAGTAGGATCGAACCAATGACATTTGAACACAACAACGTTCGGAGGATTTTCACCATAATAATGAAGTTCGTAGACTTCTTCAAGTCTTCCATAATACTCGACACCTCCCTCGCCTATAGCAGAGACACCGGAATTGTTTGTTTTTCGACCGGGCATTGAAAGCTCTTTGCTAGCAGTACGAAAGCGGTACCCGTTGATGTCATACTTCTGAAATGTACGGACCTTAAAGTCAAAACCATTAGCTATTTGTCTCAATTCATCATCGACTTGCTCATCTGAATTAGCCTAGAAGTTAAGAAAAGATAGAGTTTGGTGTGTTACTCATGAGTAATAGCAACAAAGGAAATCACTTATTATATATAAGGGAGGTACCATTTTTTTGAACCAAGAGATGAAACCGGGATAGCCGCCTCCTATCTTTTCAAGAAGTTCATACTCGAGAATGGATTCTTTCTCGATTGCAACACCATTCGAGAATTGTTCGACGTATCGACTGTATCAATTAATAATAGTTGTTAGACACAAAACTTGTTAAAAGTTGCGAAACAATGTACAGAGCGCTTACTCGATGTATGGCCGAACTTCTGTTAAATTGTTCAATATATACATCGTTAGTGTGCGCCACTCCTCGACGCACAGCAACTTTGGTTTTCCCACACCAGAAGGTGCGAGCTTCCCTTTGAAAAGGCTGAGATTGGATTCACGTCGTTTGGGGTCGCCCAGATTGTACCGAGGCTTTGGATTATGCAAGTTGTGCATAGTGGCATCATAGTGTGCTGTTACGAAATTTGCCGCCTCCTCGGTAATGAACGCCTCGGCCATGGATGCTTCAATTCTACGTTTATTTCTACATTTTCCTCGAAGTGTCTTCTACATTCTTTCAGTTGCGTAGCACCAACGATTTTGCACAGGGCCACCCAATCTTGCCTCGGTTGGGAGATGCAAAATCATGTGTTGCATCGGATTAAAGAAGCCCGGTGGAAAAATCTTCTCTAACTTGCAGAGCAACTCAGGCGCCAACTCTTCCATGTCATCTATCAAGGCACGCGACAACTCCCTTTCGAATGCAGGGGAGGTCGTCGAAAACCAATCCCTCGTGGAGAAGCTACTGCACATTTAAATGCACTCAATGAACACAAGAAATTCCTACATTAATTAGAAATTAGGAGCCGTTAATCTGGTGGGACCAAGTTATTACGGTGTAGATTACACTATATAATATGAAGTTTGCAATATATATTATGTTATTTTTATACTATGGAAATACCAGATATTTCCAATTCAATCTCTCACATATCCGTTTTTGTCAGTTACGCATCCCTCACGTATCTCTATCTCAAAAAATAATATCTCTAACGTATCTCTCTCTCTCTCTTAACATATAGTCCAAGTTTTGATCTATCCTAGGCTGGCTGTCACCTTGGGATCCTTTGTACTTGAGCAAAGGCGGTGCAGGCATACCTGAAATCCTTTGTACTTGATAGTGTCTTTCAAACGGCCCACTATGTACAAGTACCCATCTGAATCAATTATTTTGTAGTACTAGTATAATTAGATATTTGCATGAGACTCAAGTAAAGGCCAGTGCATATGTCAGCCATCAAACTCAAGTAAAGGCCAGCCATCAAACTCAGAAAATGCAGACAATGCATATGTCAAAGTGTTCATAGGGTCTTCAATAACCACCTCACCACGATTTAAGTAAAGGCCAGTCAATGTCTTTTTAAGGAAAACTCAAGTGACTTGAAATGATCTTTTTAACTAGAAATCGATTTGCATCAGACTACAAATGCCCAAAATTCAAGGTGTGTTTTTCGTTTGGAGTGGCTGAGTTGGGCTCATGAAATGTTACCTCGAGCTGCTGGCGGGCCGCGGGAGGAGGGGGCTGCGGCGGCGGGGCGAGCTCGAGGAGGGGGCGGGGCGAGCTCGAGGCGGCGAGGCGACGAGCGATGCCGGGCGAGGCGAGGCGACGGGCGCGGCCGGGCGAGGCGAGGCGACGGGCACGGCGGGGCGAGCTCGAGGCGGCGGCGGCTGGGCGAGCTCGAGGCGGCGGCGGCGGGGCGAGCTCGAGGCGGCGGCGGCGGGGCGAGCTCGAGGCTGCGGCGGCGGGGCGAGAGAGACGCGGTGAGACAGAGACGCGCGCGGTGAGAGAGAGGTCACGGGGGGATAAGGCAGGTTATGGGGTTAGCCTCTTTGCCCTCAGCCAGCTGTCGGCAAAGACAGCCGTTAGTCTTTGCCCTCAGCTGGCCGTCGGCAAAGAAGGCCCCCGATTTTTTTTTCTGGCCGAGGCGGCGACTGGGGTTAGCCCCTATGCCATTAGCCTTCCTATGCCGACCGCTTTTTTGTCCTTTGACGTCAGCTGGCTACCGGCTTAGATAAAGCGGACGGCATAGATTTTATTTGCCGTCAGCCACTCCTATGCCGTCAGCTTGTATTTTGGCTGAGGGCAAAGTCTCTTTGCCATCAGCCCCGTAATATTGCTGACGGCAAAGCTTAAAGCTGTCGGCAAACTAGCAGATTCCAGTAGTGTATGGAGAAGCAATGGTGGGCCCGAATTCCGACAAATGGCTGGAGGCCATGTAATCCGAGAGAGGATCCATGTATGAAAACAAGGTGTAGACTTTGGAAGAACTACTTGATGGTCGTAGGACTATTAAGTAAAGATGGATCTTTAAAGGGAAGACAGACGATGATGGTGAAAAGTCACCATTAAGAAAAGCTCGACTTATCGCAAAGATGTTTCCGATATGTTCAAAGAGTTGACTATGATGAGACTTTCTCACTCGTAGCGATGCTAAAAATCTGTTGGAATTATGTTAGGAATTGCTGCATTGTTTGTGAAATATTGCACATAGGATGTCAAAACATTGTTTCCTCGACGGTTTCCTTGAGGAAAGGTTGTATGTGATACAACCAGAAGGTTTTGTCAATCCTAAGGATGCTAACAAGTATGCAAGCTCCAGCGATCCTTCTATGGACTGATGCAAGCATCTCGGAGTTAGAATATACGCTTTGATGAGATGATCAAAGCTTTTGGGTTTGTACAAGGTTTATGAAAAACTTGGATTTCCAAAGAATTGAGTGGGAGCACTATAAAATTTCTGATAAGTATATGTGGTTGACATATTGTTGATCGGAAGTAATGTAGAATTTCTATGAAGAATAAAGGGTTGTTTGAAAGGAGTTTTTGAAAGGAAGATCTGGATACAGCTACTTGAACATTGAGCATAAAGATCTATAGAGATAGATCAAAACTCTGACTAGAACTTTCAATGAAATGCATGCCTTGACAGGTTTTTGAAGGAGTTCAAAATAGATCAGCAAAGAAGGAGTTCTTGGCTGTGTTGTAAGGTGTGAATTTGAGTATGACTCAAAGCCTGACCAAGGCAGAAGAAAGAGAATGGACGAAGGTCGTCCCCTATGCCTTAGCCATAGACTCTAAAGTATGCCATGTTGTGTACCGCACCTGATGTGTGCCTTGCCATGAGTCTGTCAAGGGGTACAAAGAGTGATCCAAGATTGAATCACTAAACAGCGGTCAAAGTTATTCTTAGTAACTAATGGACTAAGGAATTTTTCTCAATTATGGAGGTGGTTAAGGAGTTCATCGTAAAGGGTTACGTCAATGCAAGCTTTGACACTAATCCGAATAACTCTGACTAGTAAAACGGATTCATATAGTAGAGTGGACATTTGGAATATTTCCGAATAGCATGTAGTAGCAGCATCTCTAAGATGACATACAGATTTGTAAAGAACACACGAATCTGAAAGGTTCAGAACCGTTGACTAAAACCTCTCTCACAAGCAAGGCATGATCAAACCCCAGAACTGTATGGGTGTTGGATTCGTTAAAATCACATAGAGATGTGAACTAGATTACTGACTCTAGTGCAAGTGGGAGACTGTTGGAAATATGCCCTAGAGGCAATAATAAATTAGTTATTATTATATTTCTTTGTTCATGATAATCGTTTATTATCCATGCTATAATTGTATTAATTGGAAACACAAATATATGTGTGGATACATAGACAAAACACTGTCCCTGGTAAGCCACTAGTTGACTAGCTCATTGATCAAAGATGGTCAAGGTTTCCTTACCATAGACAAGTTTGGTCACTTGATAACGAGATCACATCATTAGGAGAATCATGTGATGGACAAAGACCCAAATTATAAATGTAGCATGTGATCGTGTTATTTTGTTTCTATTGTCTTCTGCGTGTCAAGTATTCATTCCTATGACCATGAGATCATGTAACTCATTGACACCGTAGGAATTCCTAGTGTGTATCAAACAACACAACGTTACTGGATGACTATAAAGGTGCTCTACAGGTATATCTACGAAGGTGTCCGTTGAGTTAGCATGGATCAATACTGGGATTTGTCACTCCGTGTGATGGAGATGTATCTCGGGGCCCACTCCGTAATACAACATCACATACAAGCCTGGCAAGCAATGTGACTCAAGTGTAAGTCACGGGATCTTGTATTACGGAACGAGTAAAGAGACTTGCCGGTAACGAAATTGAAATGGGTATAAGGATACCGACGATCAAATCTCGGGCAAGTAACATACCGAAGGACAAAGGGAATGATATACGGGATTATATGAATCCTTGGCACAGAGGTTCAACCGATAATATCTTCGTAGAATATGTAGCATCCTATATGGGCATCCAGGTCCCGCTATTGGATATTGACCGAGGAGTGTCTCGGGTCATGTCTACATAGTTCTCGAACCCGCAGGGTCTGCACACTTAAGGTTCGATTATGTTTTAGTATAGTTGAGTTACAAGTGTTGGTGACCGAAGTTTGTTCGGCGTCCCAGATGAGATCATGGACGTCATGAGGGTTTCCCTAATGGTCCGGAAACGTAGATTGATATATAGGAAGTTGGTGTTTGGATTTCAGAAAGTTTTCGGGCATTACCGGTTGTGTACCGGGAGTGACGAATGGGTTCCGGGAGCCCACTGGGTGGTCCCCGTGGGTTTATTGGATGTACAATAAGGTATAATAGGCTGACAAAGTCATCCAAGGAAAGCCCATGAGGAAAAATTGGAAAAACCAAAAGAGGTGGGAAAATAAGGAAGGAGTCCTAATCCAAGTGGGATTGAAGAAGGACTCCTCCCTACCACTTCGGCCGACCCAAGGAGGGTTTCCTTGGTGCGCCAAGGCTGCCCAAGGCTGCCTCTATCCTCCTCCTATATGTACTAGAGGTTTAGGTCTTTTGAGACACAACTTTTCCATGTGCAACTCAAACCTACACCTCATAGTTCTTCCTCTAGATTAAATTTCTGCAGAGCTCGGGCGGATCCCTGCATGAATAGATAATCACCAACACCGGCGCGCCATCGCGCTGCCGGAGAACTCATCTACTTTTCCGTATCTATTGTTGGAACAAGAAGGTCAAGATCATCATCGAGTTGTACGTGTGCTGAACGCGGAGGTGCCATCCGTTCAACGCTAGATCGGAACGGATCGTGGAACGACAGTGATTTGAATCACGAAGCTGTACCACTACATCAACCGCGTTTCTTAACGATTCCCGCTTAGCGATCTACAAGGGTATGTGGATCTAATCTCCTCTCGTAGATGAACATCACCATGATAGGTCTTCGTGTGCGTAGGAAAAAAATCCCATGCAACATTCCCCAACACTTAATTCATGCTTGTCCTCAAGTAGGTAAATGATAAAAAACAGAATTTTCGATGTTGAATGCTACCTAGCATGTTTATCATGTAAGCTCTTTTATGGAATGAATACCAACAAATTATGAAGTAATTTTTATTAACATAATAATATCCACGAATAAAAGAAATAAGCATTACTATGTAAAATATACGATGCTTAACGAATGTTATCCCTACTCACTGAATTATGTAAGCATGCCATGACTGTGTCTTTGTAACGTAATAACAAAACGTGAGCACGATGGTGTCAAGTCAAGTAATTGGATCCCACTTTTTCACATGCTTCAACAATTTCAACTCCATTTAATACATGAGCGTGTGCCATGGACATAACACTATGGGTGGAATAGAATGCGGTGATAGGGATCAATAGGGGGAAGACAAAATGAAGAAATGATCACATCAACTCGATAGATCAACGGGCAATGGGAGGCCTATCAATCGATATCAATGCGAGGAGTAGGCAATACCATGCAATGAATGCACTAGAGCTATAAGTATATGAATGCTCAGACTGGAACTAAGTGGGTGTGCGTCCAACTTGCTTTCTCAAAAAGACCTCGGGCATTTGAGGAAGCTCATCATTGGAATATACAAGCCAAGTTCTATAACCAAAAATTCCCACAGTATATGAAAATGAGAACTCAGGAGACTCTCTATATGAAGAACATGGTGCTACTTTGAAGCACAAGTGTGGTTAAGGATAGTAACATTGTCCCTTCTCTCGTTTTCTCTTTTTGGTTGTGTTTTTTGTTTCGAAGTTCGAAACCTCATCTCATTATTTGGAGGAATCATTACTCTCCATCATTATTTTACCTCATCAGGACAGTGCTCTAACAATAATTAATAACAATTATTTACTTACAACTCGATAAGCCTAGAAAAATATGATTTTATACGAATGCATCTAGTAGTGTACCAGGATGTGCAATGATCTAGCACAAATTCTACTACAATGATGAACGAGTGCTTTGCTACAAATACTATGTCAACTTTATACGGTCATGCAAACCAATGTAATGATGAACACACATGTCATGAGACAGAACGATGGAGATTGCATGGAAATGCCATGATAGGTAGGTATGGTGGCTAGGTTGAGGAAAGATATGAGGAGGCTTATGTGTGATAGAGCGTATCATGTCATGGGGTTTTGAGGCACCGATGAAGTTTGCACCAACTCTCGAGGTGAGAATGGGCAATGCATTGTACCAAAGAGGCTAGCAATGATGGAAAGGTGAGAGTGTGTACAGTCCATGGACTCACATTAGTCATAAAGAACTCATATACTTATTGTCGTGGGTATAAGTCTGATAGTAGATGTGTAGGGTACGAAAGGATGGGCAGAGCCTTAGCTACGGCGAGGTTGTATGAGTTCAGGACTATCTACGGTGGAGGTAAAAGCTCTACGTCTCAGTGCTCTTGGAGCTTGATGTCGAGTGTAATATGGATTACAATGAATTGCTAACCCCTGCACCAGTGGGGAAGGGCGGCTTATATAGAGTGCGCTACCCTTCATAACGGTCCGGTGCATAGGGGTGGAGTAGTGGCGAATAACTGCATACGTTACAGGTAACGTATGTCTTAAATGCTAATAAAGGTACATGGAAACATATGACCATTGCCCTCGAGGGGGGTTACGATGTTCAGAGTGGAATCCAGTCGGTAAGTTTGATACGTTCTGAATGTTCATCTCCGACTGGATGATGTAAGAATCGTCACCGACTGGATGATGGGAAGTCCTTAATTCAGTCGGAACTGACTAAGGGCCTTATCCCTTATGAAGGGTAGTCCTCGGGTAGGACCCATTGGGCAGGCCAATGACCCCACCCTAGGACTATAACCCCATCATTAGTCCCCGAATGGATTGGGGTTGGAATGACAAAGCGATGCTTGGAGTACGGATCCGACTGGTATGGATGCGACTTTGGCGTTGTTTGCCTCGATCCATTTTATCCTCGTGACCAGTGATCCGAGTGGATGTATTTGTGAAACGAACCGTCAGGGACCGAGTGTTTCCGTGGAATCTTTTGACGTGACCAGTCAACTGACAGCGACGGATTTTCTGGGATCCTCAAATTTCGGTTGCCGCGCGCTCGGCGGGGATGACGACATCGTAATCGAATAGTATCTGCCGCCTCGATTTCCGCGCATTCATCTCCTCCACTAATATCGCAGCGACCGGTCGGGGGAAAAGATTTCGGGGCCACCTGCTAGTGACCCAGTCGGAACCTTATTTAAACCTCTTCAGTCAGGGTTTTTCGTTGCACTCGCCTGATAGCTCGCACTTGTCTCGCTTCTCTCGTGATCTCTTGCGCATCCCAAGCTCCTTCCTTCCCCTCCTCCCCCGCGGATCTACAGCCTCCACCATGACGAAGGGGCAGACGAGCAAGCTCGAGGCGTGGAAGAAGAAGAAGGCGGCGGCTCCTGCTCAGCGGCGGTAGCGAGCACTGCCAGCGGGTTGGATCTAGGGGGATTTCCTCCCCTCCACGGTGACGAAGAAGGACATGCTGGAGCTGGTGGAGCAAGGCATGATCGAGCGCAAGATGTGGAGGCTGCCGGCGGAGGGCGAGACGGAGCCGGCGCCCCAGGAGGGGGAGCGCGTCCTGCTGCTCAGTTACATGTACCGAGGCTTCTCTCTGCCTCCTCATCCCTCACTACTAGGAAAAGGCTTGCTAATGGCGCACCTATTTTTGCTACTAATGGCACACTATAGGTGCGCCACTAGCATCACGCCATTAGATTTTTTTACTAATGGCGCACCACAAGTGCGCCATTAGTATCTGGTATACTAATGGCGCACTAGGTAGTGCGCCATTAGTATTGCTGACGGTGCGCCATTAGTATCTGGTATACTAATGGCGCAGCAAGTAGTGCGCCATTAGTATAGATCCTAATGCGCCATTAGTATAGATCCCGGTGCGCCATTAGTATAGATCCTGGTGCGCCATTAGTATAGATCCTGGTGCGCCATTAGTATGCCTCCCAGGGCCATATTTACCCATATGCTCTGGCTTACTAATGGCGCACTAGTGTGCTGAGTGATGCGCCACTAGTGTGCTGAGTGATGCGCCACTAGTATGAATATTAGGTATTTATTTTATTTTTTCTGATATTTGCACAGATTACAAAATATATTATTGCACAGAATATAGATAGCACAACATATAAACAACAGATTTATCGAATACAATAGAAGATTAGTCTCCGAATACAATTCCTCATATTAGTCTCCGAATTTAAAATACCGAACAAAGTTAGAACATTACAAGTCCCGAGACCGCGAGTAGCGAGTTTGTCTTCACATTACAAGTCGATATCGACCATCTAAACTACCATCACATAGAAGAGAGTTGCGGTCATCACAATGAGCATAATCGCAATGAAACTGGTCTTCATCCGGTTCCTCCAATGCTCCCTCCTCTCTCCCGCTAGATAGCGCGCGTATCTAACTTCCGCCTCCGCCCTTGTGGTGTACTCTTTTGTTACCGCTGAACCGGTGAACCTGTCTCCGACACTCCTCCCAGTCGTTGTAGACTCCGGGAACCTTACCCTTGTACACGACATACGACGGCATCTTTATGCACTAGCCAAACAAAACGTTAGTAGCAATTCACAGAGACATACAAGTTCATTAAAGTTTAATATTACAACTATAACAGCATGATTCATGGTCCTACTAACAAATAGCATCGATTATATATAAGTTGAACGACTGTCCAAACCAAAGAGACATACCAGTTCATTAAAGTTTAATATTGCAACATGAATTAGTAGCGATTCACGGGAACGTGGATGAAGCTGCCGTCTTTCGTGATGGTCATGAAATTGCGGTCGTTGTTAGCCTGCATTTGTAGCATTGTATCTATCTCACTATTGGACAGCGGAGATCCGAGGTAGAACTGCCCCGAGGTACGAAGGACATCTTGATGGATGATTTCCGCAAACTCCGACTGGATGCGCAAGAATTCTTGTCTGATGCCCGCATCCTGGATTGCCGACAAGCGTGCGGCCCATTCTTTGAGATTATTTGGTAGCCGAAGGTGATTACTGTCCCGTATGATCGCCCGCATGTGATGGAGGGCGTAGTAGGCATCCTTCTGACTGCCAGGCGGCTTCTTGACGCAGGCGAACATCGTATTGTGGGTGAACACGTGCTTGCCGTGCCTGAGACTTGTCCTGCTGAAGGTGCCTCCAGATATGGCGTAGCCGGGAAGAGCTTCATCAAGAACTTTCTTGATATTTGTGTAGTCTTTTTTTGACTGACAGTCCGAGTCGAAATACGTGGTCGTGGAATATTTCAGGCTTAAGAGGATGAGTGTGCAACGTGTGTCACTGCACAAAACACGGAATGTTAGAAAAAAAAGGACGATCAAAATCTAAGAAATCATATGTTACGTGGCAATGAGGGGATAACTTACCAGGGAAAGTAAGGCACGAGGAAGTTATCCTTTTCTGAGTTTGCCAGAATGACGCCTTCGAGGTATGAACTCGCGACTTGTCGGTCCCCAGCGCTGCCCAAGATCTTGGCACGCATATAGAAGGGGTCGACTATCAGTAGGTCCGGGGTCTTGTCTCTAATGATCCGCATCTCCATACTCAGCGAAAATAGCCAAATGAAGGTGTAGTGCAACGGATGAAGGTTAAACATAGCGAAGATGTCAGCAAACCGCAGGACGATCATACCCCCGATGGCGCTATCGACAAAGCCCTTGCCCTCTGGCACCTTGGCCACGAAAACCGGGTATGCCACATTATTCTCGGAGAGACGCCGCTTCTCCAAACAAAGAACACTGTCATGCAGACTCCGCATAGCACCGGTTGCAGCATTGAGTAGATTAGTCGGTAGCATCGGCCTACCCGCCACATGCACCCTCCTCGAGATATCCTTAGGTGAAGGTGGCCCTTCCAGAGCACGGATCGTACTCAGTGTCGGCTGGCTCGCACCCTTGTTAGTCTTTATTTTCCGTCCCTTCTTCTGCTGATGTAATGGGATCGATTTCATCTGCTCAGAGTGTGTTGGGGCTAATAATATTTCGCACCTCGGCTATCTGAGGCTCGGTGAAGGCGGCAGCTGGAGGTGTCTCCTCAAAACTAAACGCCAGACAACGCATGTTGCAATTGGGTTTCTCCGCGGTACCAGCTAGATCGCGGTCGTCTTTTGCAGGGTTGGGTTCTTGAGAAGGAGGCCCCAAGAATTCCTCACCGTACCCATGTTCGGCAAAGTACTTACCGACCTTGGTAAATGTACCATCGTCATCATCATCGTCGTCCGGATCTTGTGCCATATGCATGTCCAGATCTTGTGCCATATGCATGTCCGGTAGCGTTGCGGCGGTCTTGCCATGGCTTGGCGCTGGCACGACTGGTGATGTTGTCTGTGGGGTGGTGTCCCCCACCCCCAAACGAATCTGGCTCTTCGGCCAAAGCAAGGGCCAGCTTAAGCAGGCGCTGAGGGTCATCACATCATCTTTGTCGGCCCCAGCGGGGTGGAATGGAGGTAACAAGTCGTCGCAGCCTGGCAGCACCCGAACCAGTTGAACCCTTACGTGGTGGGTGGCATCGATTTACCGTGGAACAAGGGGTTCCCCGGTTGAACGATTCTGCCCTTGGCGACATCGATCAACTCGCCGCCCATGAAGTGCAGGAGAGTGCATGGAACGTCGGTGTTGGCGCCCTGCGAAAACATGTAGGGAGTCAGGGGATGCCCAGTCAAAGGCAAGGAGATGAAGTCATCGGCCGAGAGAGGCTTAGTTACCGTGATGGCATCGAGCTTGGCTAATGTCGAGGCACCGCCAACGGCGGGCGTGCAAGTGACGGAGGGGCCGCTTGCTGCCGAGGTGTCGGCCGGTGCCGGAGGCACCAATGGCACCGGCGTCGGAGACACCAATGGCGTCGCCTGCGCGTTGTGCGAGTTGTTGGCCGTGAAGCTGGGAATCGGGGGCGGCCCCTGTTGGCCGCCCGCAATCCATGCCTGCAGCCCCTCAATCAAGGTAGGCACAATGGTGGTGATCACCCCTCCCACTTGGTGTTGCACTAGCTCTTGGACCATCTCCGTAATCTGCGCCAGTTTTGCCTTGAGTTCTTCAACCTCGCGCGACTGGCTTTCCAAGTTGGTATTTCTCTCCTTTCGCCCACCAGCGTTATGGTATTACGACCATTTCGTGGACAAGCCTTTGCCGGCCACACGACCAGCTGACGACGGCTTACTGGACTTATCCTTGTTTTTCATTATGTTAAACACCCTATTTAAATTGGTGTCCCAATGGGAGCTCTGAGACGACCCCGCGCTACTGCTTTCAGTGTCCTGCGGAAGGAATGAACCATTTAGAAATTTGGCTTCATTAATTAGAATGCAACCATATGGACCTAATTACGTGGGGTGTATTCCTTACCAGAACACGCTCAAGTGCCCTGGTCTTCGCATCCGTGGTAAGCTCCTTTGTTACTGGGTCCACCTTGTACCGGGCCCTGACATAGTTCCTGGTCTGCTTGTCACCGTATTTCTCGAAGCAGGGTGGTAGGCCTTGCTCGGCACGCTCCGCGTCCTCCTTGTCCCATATAGGTTCCGCCACTCTGTAACCGTCGGGACCGAGTTGGTGGACGCCTAAGTTCAACTCCCGCATTTCTTTCCCCCCATTGACTTGATTCTGCGGTTGCCTTGCTCTCGCACTTGATCTTGAACTCCTTGTAGTCATCTTTGCTGATCGAAGGATTTTTCGCCTTGATCTTCTCATAACTATCACCTTTGTCAATCATTCTCTTCACCACGCTTCTCCAAGTAGACAGGGCCTTTCTCATCTTCGTGAGGGCGGCACTATTCACTTTATTCCTTGAGAGGCGTGTGTTTGCGACGTCACCGGAGAACTTGTATCGTTCGCGCAGCTTCGTGAAGAGGAGGTTGCGCAAATTCCCTCGGTCCTTATGCCTTAGGTTCTCGGTGTTGATCGAGATAGTGCTCCGGAGAATGCACCCGAGCTGAACCGCGTACCCCTTGACTATTTCTTTGGGCGCCGTTGGATACCCGTCGGAGTTCACTTCAGTAAATTCCTCCTTTACGGTGCTGAGCACGTTCGGGCGCCGGTCCTTCCGTTGCCTCTTCGATTGGCTGCCATATGTGCGTGCGCTGCCATCATGAGTGGTGGCATCCTCGGCGGCACCATCAGTGGTGTCATCCCCGACGCCACTAGGGGTTGTGTACTCGGGATCGGTGTCTTCCGCGGCGTCCTCATAGCGGTGAGGTTCTTCCTCCATCTCCTGGGCAGCTCCCAGAATGGATTGCCCGAACCGCCGGCCTCATCGTTGTGGGCCATGTTTCGCTCTAAATAGGAAAAAAGTTTGGTCAAAAAGTTGGTTATTGTCAAGGAACAAGATCATGGTCTCATCATTTAGGGTTTGTCGACACCGAGGCATCCTAAAAGCTAAGCTTTTATCATTTAGGGTTTGTCGACGCCGAGGCACCCTAAAAGCCTAAGCTTTCATCATTTAGGTTTTTATCGACACCGAGGCGCCCTAAAAGCCAAGGTTTTATAATTCAGGGTTTGTCGACACTAAGGCACCCTAAATGCTAAGTTCAGTTTTCATCATTTAGGGTTTATTGATGCCGAGGCACCCTAGGTTGACTGATATATATGGGTATCTTCTAATAATATACCCTATCAAGAAAAGGGAAGGAGAATTCTAAGTTGGGACTAATCACTTGGCTCTATTGCCACTTATGGTTTAATGCAGCAAGAATAAAGGGGCAGTTGATCCTACTTAATTAAGTACTAAGATACCCCGGCCCATGCATTAGTCGCAAGTACCCCATATGTCCTATTTTTAGCAAAGTCATGCTAAATTTCACGGAAAATTTCAGCATGACCTTTGCTGAAAATAGGACATATGGAGTACCCGAATTTGCCGGAGTGGAAGTTAATCGACATTTCGGAAAACTCAAGGGCCTCTCGGGGTACCTACAAAATCATCACGACACGATGGTCGGAGAGCTCGGAGAAGGGTGAGCCCGGGCTCAGAAACGAATATCCCAAACTACTAATACTACTACCAACTTTCTTGCGTGTGCACAACTTTCTTCAAGCACCTTTATTATGTTGCAGAGTCATATAAGGATGAAACTGATAAGAAAAAAAGGTTAAATACAACATGTTAAATATTAAATCTGCAAGAAATCTTGGCAGGCTAGTGAAATAAGCCTCTTGTATCAATGCTAGTGAAATAAGCGCGTAGAGTCACATTATGTGTATTTAAGCCGAGGGGGTGACGGAAGTAGAACAAATGACATCTCCACTAGAGTGTCAATTCTGGTTTTGGAGCATCAGGTTCGGTGGCTGACCATGGGCATAACTAGTTAGTAGTATGAGTTTTTGTTTTATAGAGTTTCAAGAACCAAGATGTGCCTCTTGTATCAATGCATTTCAGTGTCTTAAACTCACTGCTTAATAGACCTTGAAATGACAGAGATAGGTAGGCCTTCTGTAGTTTGGTTGTCGTCGGTATACTATATGCTCATGGGGAACAATTATGCTTTATGTCTTCTCTTCATGCCTGCTTGTTGTTTTATTTATCCTCCATGTTTTGGTCACATGATTGCTCCATTTGTTCTGACGTTGGCAGGCAAACGGACTATTTACTCTTGAACTGGTTGGGTTAATGTCTTACAACCTATGTGCAAATATTACTTGGTAGTTGTTGGTTCTTGCAGTAACTGTTTCGCACCTAGTTTATCGTAGTCTTAAATCATACTATATGACTTTTAGAAGTCGTCACAGAAAAACTGATATTCTCGTAGACAGAACAACGTCAGCTATTAGATTCCTCCTATTAAATTGGGTCGTTAGTGTTCGGGAATAAGGACTTGGCTATGTAAGACCTATGAACAAACCATGAAAGGTTTCTGCTGTTGTCATGTTCACATCGTACTTACTTATTATAGCTCATAGCATTCTTTGTGGTGAAATGAACAAAATGCAAATGAAACACAAAAGCTACAGCAGAAGTGATTTTAAGTTTCCGTTGGGGGCCTTTGACAGGAAAACACAGGTAGGACTGAATAATAGACAAGAATGGCTTCTACTAGCGTGAAAGATTTCTACTGGCAGAAGAAGAAAGGAGGTGCCGGCAAAACTTCAGCATCTTCTAAGAAGATACCTCAGAATTATACTGGAGGGGCCTCTGTTGGGGCCTCGAATAAGGCTCAGATTCGCATTATCACTTACACACGCACCTACCTAGATCTGAGGCACGCATTTTCAAATCTGAGGCACAATCTGAGGCACAACCGAAGGAAAACAAAATGCTTGTGAAATCTTCTCGAAAAGGGGTGGATACAATCTAGACCATATGGCGTTCAAAAGATAATCTGGACAATATCAAGTAAATGTCATGCTTACTAGTTCTTTACCTTTTCTACTACAGTTTACTGAAATTTTACCTAGAATAGGCATGAATCATACATTCAAATCGAGAGGCATGGTTCCTGCCGAGAATTGCCTCATGGACACGAGCACACGCACAAAGTAACAGCCATCAAATTGAAAAATAGTTCTAGAAGCATAGGGGCCTAGAAAACAAAAAGAAACGTGGTTTGGTACTTTCGGTTCAGATTTGGTTTGTGGCTGCTGAGTGCTAATCCCCTCCCTTCTTTGTTTTCTCTCTGTCCCAAAAACTGATGTACAACTGCAGTGTGCTGCCGGCTACTAATAGGAGGAGCAGCACAGGCCGACCACGAGCGGGAACGGCAGCAGCACGTTCGGTCTCAGGTCGAGGACGCGGGCGGCGAGCTCCTAAACCTAACCCTAGGTCACCGCCGCGAGGAGAAGGGGATGAATGGGAGAGGTGGAAGACGACTCACCGGAATCTGAAGAAGGAGCCGTCGGTAGTGCTCTGCTACTCACCTCGTCGAAGCCCAACCATGAACAGGTCGGCGGCGCGACCGTACACGGGACGAGCTGTAGGTGGAGGAGGACAGCGGGCTCCAGAAAAACCGATCCCCCACGCCTCCGGCGCGGCCGCTGGGCTGGGCTGGGTGGCGGCCCTCTGGATCGAGCCGGGCGGCGCCGGAACCCGGGCCGAATCCCACGAACCAAGAAAGAAAGCAAGCAGGTCCGGCGGCGGTCGGCGAGCGGGGAGACGGCGGGCGCTGCTGTTTGGTGGAAAGGGGGTAGGGGGGAGGCCGCGGGAGAAGAGAGGAGGGCACGAGGGCAGCCGGCTTAGGAATGGCGCACCCCGAGTGGTGCGCCATTAGAATGTTTTTTTATATAGTAATGGCGCATGTATATGAGGTGCGCCTTCTCTATGTTGTTAACCTCTAAAGTAGCAGCGCAGTGGTGCGTGGGTTTTGCCTCCTAGCAAGAGGTTGCGTGTTCGAATCCTCTTCCCCCCTCTTTTTTTTCCTTTTTTTCTATCCATTGTTTTCTTGTGCTGGTTGCACCTTGGTTTGAGAAGTGCGTAGTATTTTTTTTATGTTTGCAAGTAGATGCCTAGTATTTTTTTTATGTTTGCAATTAGATGCCTATGAATAGCTAGTGCCTCACAACAACATCTAGTGCCTAGTATTTTTTTGCATTGTTTTCTTGTGCTGGTTGCACCTTGGTTTGAGACGTGCCTAGTATTTTTTTTTGATGTTTGCAAGTAGATGCCTAGTATTTTTTTATGTTTGCAATTAGATGCCTATGAATATCTAGTGCCTCACAACAACATCTAGTGCCTAGTATTTTTTTTTTGATGTTTGCAAGTAGATGCCTATGAATAGGACTTGAATCTTGTGAATAGGTGTTCTAGTGGTAAGTATGCCGATGACGGCGGCGGTGGAGCGGGGGAGGGTGCGGGGGGTGCTCGGCGGCGAGGGGGATCTTGCGAGGGGTGATAGCGATCGAGATGGAGGGGATCGAGATTGAGTGTACTCATGAATATTCAATATTTTTTCATATTGAATATGAAAAAATATCATCAAATTTGAAAATGTCGAAATACAATCGAGAAATGAAGGCTACAATTTAAATACAATCGATCTTAGCTAGCTATTTGTTCACAATCTTCTTGCCCTTATTTTTCGTAAATGGAGTTCTTCTCTTGAACGGACGTCCTTTAGGTAGGGTGGTCCTGCCTCTTCTTGCGGTGTATGCTGGTACTTCATCATCGTCGTCATGTTCCATCTTTGGGTCGTCGTACTTGTCGAAGTCTTGCTCATTGGCGACTCCATCCATTCCGATGATCTTCCTTTTGCCTCTCCTCACGACAACACGACTGGGCTTTGGCGGGTCGGTAATGAAGAAGCATTGGTCCACTTGGGAAGCCAGTACCCATGGCTCATTTTTCGCGGTGACGTTTGCGCCCGCGGTCTTGGATTTGGCTTCGGGTATAACCATGGTGGTGAAATACCGGTCTTCTTTTATGACGCTCTTGGCCATCTGACACGGAACATCGGGACCTTCTCTCCACCGTAGCTCAGCTCCCAGATCTCCTCGATCCTTTCGTAGTATCTGTCCTTGTCGTTACCGGTGTAGGATTCCATCGTTACCCCGGAGTTCTGATAACCATCGCTCTTCATGTCCTTTCCCTCGGTGTAGAATGTGTAGCCATTGGTATCGTACGCCTCATACGTCAACAGGTTGTGCTCGGCGCCCTGTGACAAGGCGAATATGAGTTGTTCTTCCGCGGAAGAATCCTCATGTAAAGGGTACAACAGAAGCTTCTGCTTGAACCAACGCGTGAAACATGAGTTGTGCTCTTTGATTATATCTTCGTCCGTCCTCTGTTGGCCTCGGTCATTGTACGTCTTTTCAATAAAGGTTTTGTGCTCTACGACCCAAGGATCGACCACCTCTATGTGTTGTAGCGCGACTAGGTTTGCTCTTTCAAAGTCGGCGAGTCGACCCTCGAAGTCGACATGCATTTCGCGGCGACCCTCACGATGACCCCATCCTGCGAGCCTACCGAGGTGCCTGTTGACGGGCAGACCAACGGGGTTCTCGATGCCTAGATAATTCGTGCAGTAGGAGATGCACTCTTCGGTCAGAAAGCCCCTGGCTATGCTTCCCTCTCGACGTGACATGTTGAGAACGTATCCTTTGATGACACCATTCATCCTTTCGAACGACATCATGTTGTGCAGGAACGTCGGCCCGAGTTGGATGATATCCTCCATGATATGGACCAGGAGATGCACCATAACGTCGAAGAATGCGGGTGGGAAGTACATCTCAAGCTCGCATAGTATCACCACGATCTCTTCCTGTAGCCTTCTGAGTTGCCTCACGCCAACCGACTTCTGAGAGATGACGTCGAAAAATTTGCATAGGCCAAATAGCATTTCACGGACGTGCGCGTCCATGATCCCCCGGATTGCAACTGGAAGTATCTGCGTCATCAGCACGTGACAGTCGTGAGACTTCATCCCGCTAAACTTCTGCTTCGCTGAGTCTAGGTATCTGCTTATCTTCCCCGCGTAACCGTAAGGAAGTTTTACTCCTACGAGGCAGGTGAAAAACTGATCGATCTCCTCCTGACTTAGAGTGAAGCACACGGGAGGGAAGTCATTTCCGGTCTTCTTGGACTTTTTGCCTTTGCGACGACTTTCCGTGTCCTGCTTCGCCTCATCATCATCATCATTATTAGCGTGAAGCTCCTCCCTGATGCCCATTGATTTCAAATCTGCCCTTGCTTTTGGTCCATCTTTGGTCCTCTCTGGCATGTTGAGCAGGGTACCAAGCAGACTCTCGCACACGTTCTTCGTGATATGCATGACATCAAGGCTGTGAGGCACACGGAGGATCTTCTAGTACGGCAAGTTCCAGAAAACAGATCTCGTTTTCCATACCTTCAGCAGCGGCTCTGGCGCCTTTCGCTTCTTTCCCGGCTCTGGCGCCTTTCCCGGCGGTGCGCACTCTTTCCAATTTTTCAACAGCTCATATATTTCCTCGCCGCTCCTCATAAGGGGGCGTCTTCGGGGTTCGGTTTCACCATCGAACAGATCCTTGCCTTTTCTCCATGTGTCATCATCGCGAAGCCACCTTCGATGTCCCATGAACACGGTTTTTGAAGACACGGGATCTCTATCTACCTGGCGATACATTGTGTCATCCATGCACCTGACGCATCCAGAAAATCCGTGGACCACCTGCCCCGCGACATATCCGTAACCGAGATAGTCGTGCACCGTCGTGAGCAGTGCGGCTCTCATAGGGAAATATTCTTTCTCTGCGGCGTCCCACATATTGGCTGGCGTTTTCCACAGCGTGTCTAGCTCCTCTTTCAGCAGCCCCAGATATAGATTGATGTCGTTCCCTGGTTGTTTCGGCCCTTCAATTAGCACACTCATGTGAATGTACTTCCTCTTCATGCACGAAGGTTGTACATCCACACAAACACAGGCCAGGTGCTATGTGTGCTTCTCTGGCTGCCAAACGGATTGACTCCATCGGTGCTCGCGCCTAGCACGATGTTCCTTGGATCGTCCCCAAATTCTAGGTATTCGTAGTTCAACGCTTGCCACTGGCTCGCATCCTTAGGGTGACTCAGCATCTTGTCTTTTTTATTTATCTCCGGATCATTTCCGTCATCTTCTCGCTTTTTCTCCTCCCTATCCGCGTGCCAACACAGGAGCTTTGCTACCTTAGGGTCCGTGAAATACAGTTGCAGACGAGGAGTGATCGGAAAGTACCACACCACTTTTCGAGGAGCTTTCTTCCTCTTCTTGTATCGACTAACGTCGCACACCGGACATATGGTAGACTCCGCGAGCTCGTCCCGATAAATGATGCAATTGTTCATGCACACATGGTATTTCACGTGCGGTAAATCCAGAGGACACACGATTTTCTTCGCCTCCTCGAAACTGGTCGGGCACTTGTTCCCCTTGGGAAGACGTTCCTGCCAGAATGACATGTTCTCGTCGAAGCATGCGTCGGTCATTTTGTGTTTTACCTTCATCTCCAGAGCCATGAGCGTTACTTTTAGGCGGGTATCCTCGGGCCTGCATCCTTCATACAATGGAGTAACCGCGTCTATCTCCAGTTGATCCAGCTTGGCTTTCTCTCGGGCGGCAGCTCTTGCGTTAGCCATCTGCTTGAGAAGCAGCTCTTGAATATGAGGGTCCTGCACCCAGGCCATCGATGGTCCATCGTCGTCTGCTCCGGCATCTTCATCTTCATGAACATGCCCTTCGTCTGCTTCGGCATCTTCCTCATCATCATGTCTGGCATCTTCTACATGATTACTGTGTCCTGGAGATCCTTCTTCTTCTCGCCCGCCCTCGCCGCGGTTGTCTTGCTCATGCCCTTCCTCATTTCTTTCCCGGCCCCCATGGACGACTTCATAATCATCTTCATCACCTTGCCACCGATAGCCATCCATGAAACCACACAAGAGCAGGTGGTCCCGCACCTTCACGGAATCCAGGTCCATAAGGCTCTACAGCTTGCATCTTCGACATAGACATCTTATCTCCGTCTCGTTCTTTTGAAGCATCTCGGCCTTCGCGGAGCTCAAAAACCTATTCACGATGCCTTCGGTCATCGTGCGGACCATGGTCGCCTGCGGGGTAGAGCAAAGTGATATTTTAGAACCAAAAAAAAATTGGCATGACTTTGCCTAAAAATAGGACAAAAAAGAATGCATAGTGCCAAATTCTCGCCGAAACGGAAATGAATCAACATTCCAGGAAAATATTGACAACTACCGCATTTCAAATACCGGTACCTGCAAACACAAACATATATGCAACACCACAAACATATGCAACACAACAAACATACGTAGATCTAGCTAGGCCATAAAAAGTGCATGTGCACGTTGTTGGAGGGACAAAAAAGTAGATCTACAACATAAAAGCTTTCCCCTAACTTACCTATCAAAAAAGGTAATTTAACCACTTAATTTGGGTGAATCTATGATGCAAATGAGGTGAGGAGGAGGAGGCACCCGAGACAAGCTTGGAGGAGGAGGTGGAGAGAATGAAAGTGGGGAAAGTGAGTGTAGTAGGTGGATGTCCAAAATATCTAGCTGGTCCCAGGTTACTAATGGCGCACCACCTACATATGTGCCATTAGTAACCCTGGTTACTAATGGCGCACGTCCTCTGGTGCGCCATTAGTAGTTCTGTAAAAAAAATAGTAGTGGCGCACCACCAACAGATGCGCCATTAGTAACACTTGTTACTAATGGCGCACTAGCTTTGGTGCGCCATTAGTAGTTTACAAAAAAAACAAAAAAAATATAGTAGTGGCGCACTAGTAATAGATGCGCCATTAGGAACCCTGCTTACTAATGTCGCACCAGCTGCTGGTGCGCCTTTAGTAGTTTTGCAAAAAATAAAAATAAAAAATATATAGTAGTGGCGCACCGATAGTGTGGTGCGCCATTAGTGTCCACCACACTAATGGCACACCTCACATGGTGCGCCACTACTATATAGTAGTAGCGCACTGCTTGTGTGGTGCGCCATTAGTATCTATATCATCTATAGCCCTTTTCCTAGTAGTGCCTTCTTCAGAGGTATAATGAACCACTTCGGGGCGCAGCTCCACCATTTTCCTCCCAACGCAATAGCTCATCTCTCTACCTTCATCGTGTTGTGCGAGTGTTTTATCGGCTGTCCTCCCCATTGGGGGCTCTTCAAGCACATCTTCTCTGCTAGATCTCAAACCATCAAAAGACTTAGTGAGTCGGACGACAAAACTCACCTCCTCCAGCTCTGCGGAGGCTTAGGCTTCCAAAAGAAAAGTAAAAGTAGCTATCTCGCTCTTCAGTTGTATGAATCCGTTAGGAACTGGCAGTCGACTTGGTTCTACTGCCAGGACGTTGCGTGTCCGAATGCCGCAATTGGACTGCCACCTTTTAGCCTAGACCGTCCGGCTCCGCCTAGGTAGCTTGCGCTCACGAAGATGGAGAAGATCCAGATCCAGCCTCTGGTCGATGCGCTGGTAGAGGTCGTCCGAAAGGGAGTCACTGGCATAGATTTGCTGGCGATTTTTCTAGGTCGGCGTATCCAGCCTTTGCAAGCTCAACATCACGCCATGTGGCACTACGCGGGGCCTGAGGACTCCACTCGGACTAACCCCGAGTGCGTGACCGAGGAGCTTGTGACGTCGTGGGTCCGCAACATCACAGGCGCCTGCGACAACCCCAGAGGAGCCCGGCAAGTGAAGCCCTTTCGCGCGGACAACCCTCCTCCGAATGAGGTGTGTATAACTTGTCGAGTGCACACAATTGTCTTAGATTTATCACTTTTTCTTGTATCACTGTGTGACGTCTGATGTTGTCGACTGCATCTCGTGCAGGCGTGGACCAACTGGTTTTCTCCCGTCTCGAACAGGAATCCAGCTGAGGAAGAGGAAGGCAGCCAGGAGGACAGCGTGGAGAGCGTCGAGTACGTCTCCGACAGTGGGGAGACGGAGGAGGAGTCCGAAGAAGAAGAGGGGGAAGATGAGGAACAGAACTCGCCACCCCCACCACCAGAGCCTCGAACTAAACGCCGCCACGAACCCGCGGCTCCGTCGGCTCCTCCAGCGGCCTCGAGTGCCCCGACAGCTCCTCCTGTGGTTCCGAGTGCCTTGCCAGTTTCTCCCGTGGTTCCGAGTGCTCGGCGCACAAAGAGGACCAGGGACTCTGCTGCTGAGCCCGCGGGCCAGCCCTCTAAGGTGGCCAAACCGAGTGGATCCAAGCCTCGGAAGGCTTTGCCGCGGATGAGGATCGTCGTTCCCGTCGCCTCAGTGTAAGTGTATTGTTCTTATATCTTCTTCCAGTATTTGATTGAACTCATGCTTATTGGTCGAGTGAATTTTACTCGACAGAGCTGCCACCTCCGCGACTTCTCTGCCACGCCAGGGGGACGATCCCATGGATACGGACAACGTTGTCACATCCTAGCAAGGTACGTCGTGGCGACTCCGAGAGCTTACATTATTTTTTCACGAATTCTGTCTTTGGTCTTGTCCTTTTTCCTGTGGTCTCACATCGTTTGGTCGGGCTTCCTTCAGAGGTGATCCATGTGGAGGAGGACGATCAGAAGAGGTCCGAGCAAGCTGCAGCGCCTGTCCTTGAGGCTGTTTCGTCTGTTACTACTCCCGCCATGGACGCGCCGCCAACCGAGACGATGCCGTAGACTGACACGGCGCTCATCGTTGCTGAACCGACTGGAGCAGGACTTGGGATGCCCAAGGAGTCTCTCGTGGTGCCAGGTCCGTCGACCGTCCAGTTCGACGCCCAGCGCCTTCTGGAAGATCAGGTGGGAGATGCCAAGGGGGCCATGGTGCAGGCGGAATTGATGGCGGGTGATGCCAAGAGAGCGTATGACTCCATCGCGTCTGTATACAAGCGAAGCTTGGAACTCTGGGACGATATCCGAGTAAGTAGGCTAGTAAGTATTTGCTTTCTCCTTGTAACCCACTGGGTGTTTAAGCAATATACTCGGATGCAGGATGATTATTTTGCAGCGGGTTCACTCTTAGTGAACCTAGTGGGTGTAGTCCCCGAGACTTCTGTCGAGTGCTTGCACCGGCAGTTGTCTTTATATACATTTTCTTTAAGTTGATCAGATCAAAACTAATCTGTTCGAATGTTACCGGTGGGTGGACTCCGAGTGCACCTACTGGATTAGTCCCCGAGAGTAATTTTACTCAGGTCGGGTAGTAGTGGCCTCATAGGCTTGTTTTTGTTATGTATCTCAATAGGGCAGACCTGTTTGAGCTTCATGCCAGTGGGGTCACTCTTAGTGAACCCACTGGGTGTAGTCCCCGAGACCGCTGTCGACTGCTTGCGTCGACAGGGGTCTGAAGAACTTCGAGTTTTTATTGTTTTCCTTGCTGAATTTGTCTGATCGTCTCTTCGCGCTGACTTGCAGAAGACTTGCGAGATGCGATCGGCGTACAACACTGTGAGGGCTGAAAAGATTCAGTTTGCTGCGGAACTGGATGCAGCAATGCTTGCCTTGGCTGGTCTGAAGGGTGTTCTGGCTGAACGAGAGAAGTCCTTGGAGGAGTCCCGTGAGGCAAACAAGGCATTGGTGGCCTAAATGGAGAAAATGGGGAAACAAAGAATAGAGCTGATGGGGCAGATGAAGGTGATGAATAGGCGGTGCATATCACAGGAGAAGTACGTCAGTGACTGGGCAAGGAAGATGATTGCGCTTCTCGGTGGTAAGTTCTATTTTTCCGAGTGCTTCTTGACTGTGTATTTCATTCTGCGCTTACTTTCTGCTCGTCTTGTCTTTGCAGATTTTTGTATGGACGCTGAGGCTGAAGCAGCTGACGTTGAGCGGTCGGTTATTCCGAACGTTCCACTCGGCGAGGACGCCAATCGAGAAATGCTCTGAGCGCACATTCGCCTGGGAAAAGTGGGACCTTTCATCGGTCGACTGAGAAAAGTCATCGGCCGAATCGACAAGGAGCTGTGGCCCGAAGACGAGTCCCGGCAGGAAATGGAAGGGTTGATGACTCGGCTGGAGGATGTTCCAAACCAAGTGCAGGCGTGGAAGAAGTCTGCTGCTCGCTGTGGTGCGGACATGGCGCTGTCGCTGGTCCGAGTGCACTGCAAAGAGGCTCACGAAGAGAAGTTGAAGGCGCTGCAGGTCGCAAACACCAAGAAGCTTCGATTCTAAGATTTCATGGAGACCTTCCTTGAGAGCGTCACTCGTATCGCGGACGGGATTGACCTCGACACTTTCGTGGAGCCTGCCAGTCCCAGTGCCAGTCCTGACGAAGCTTGAGAAAACTTTTACCTCGGTATGCCGAGTGTTACTTGTATCAAACTTTGGCCACTATTGTTGGCTGTCACATTCGTGGTTCGGTGTGGATAAGCTTGATCTACACCGAACCGACTATCTTTAAACAAACTTTGAATTTGAATCGAATCTTTTGCTCTTCCTTTGCCAAAGAGTTGTTGACACGATTTTGGCTCGTGGTTTTTGTTTGGCGTTTCTTGGTGAAGCCAATGGAAAACATGCGGATCATGTAATTGTCAGTTGTCTTGACATCTGCATGAGCCTCCGTGAGGGTCTGCTGAGTCTCCGAGTGGATCTGTAGGATACACTCGAAGGCAATTGTGTACTTAGGCGATTCGTGATTGCCGCTAAGTCTTCGAGTGCGACTGTAAGGTCGTACTCGGAGCGAGTTGTTACTCATGTAATTGTCAGTTGTCTTGACATCTACATGAGCCTCAATGAGGTTCTGGTACTCATGTAATTGTCAGTTGTCTTGACATCTACATGAGCCTCAATGAGGTTCGTGCTACTCATGTAATTGTCAGTTGTCTTCACATCTGCATGAGCCTCAATGAGGGTCTGCTAAGCCTCCGAGTGGATCTGTAAGATACACTCGAAGGAAGCTTTCTACTTAGGCGATTCTTGGTCGCAGCTAAGTCCCCGAGTGCGACGTTTAGTGAACACTCGGAGAAAGTTAATACTTAGGCAATTATGGATCGCAGCTAAGTCCCCGAGTGCGACATTTAGTGCACACTCGGAGAAAGTTATTACTTAGGCGATTCTGGATCGTAGCTAAGTCCCCGAGTGCGACGTTTAGCGTACACTCGGAGAAAGTTTGTACTTAGGCGATTCTTGACCGCAGCTAAGTCCCCGAGTGCGACGTTTAGTGCACACTCGGAGAAAGTTATTACTTAGGCGATTCTGGATCGCAGCTAAGTCCCCGAGTGCGACGTTTAGTGCACACTCGGAGAAAGTGAGTACTTAGGCGATTCTGGATCGCAGCTAAGTCCCCGAGTGCGACGTTTAGTGCACACTCAAAGAAAGTTATTGCTTAGGCGATTCTGGATCGCAGCTAAGTCCCCGAGTGCGACGTTTAGTGCACACTCGGAGAAATTTAGTACCTAGGCGATTCTGGATCGCAGCTAAGTCCCCGAGTGCGACGTTTAGTGCACACTCGGAGAAGGTTATTACTTAGGCGATTCTGGATCGCAGCTAAGTCCCCGAGTGCGACGTTTAGTGCACACTCGGAGAAAGTTAGTACTTAGGCGATTCTGGATCACAGCTAAGTCCCCGAGTGCGACGTTTAGTGCACACTCAGAGAAAGTTAGTACTTAAGCGATTCTGGATCGCAGCTAAGTCCCCGAGTGCGACGTTTAGTGCACACTCGGAGAAAGTTAGTACTTAGGCGATTCTGGATCGCAGCTAAGTCCCCGAGTGCGACGTTTAGTGCACACTCGGAGAAAGTTTATGCTTAGGCGATTCTGGTTCGCAGCTAAGTTTTTTTTAGACCGGTGTCTGCGAACGCGGAAGGATTTTGAATCTGCAAAATACTCAATATGCTTTGTATTACTTCAACGATACTTGTTCTTTACATTGCTTCAGTCGATGGTCACGTGTAGAAACGCTTCAGGAGATCTCCGTTCCACGCTCGCGGCTCGTTCGTTTCCCTGTCGAGGTTATAGAGTCGATATGCTCCGTTGTTCAGCACCTTGGAGATGATGAAGGGTCCTTCCCAGGCGGGAGCCAACTTGTGAGGTCTCTTCTGATCCACTCGGAGCACCAGGTCGCCTGCTTGGAATGTACGACTAATGACGTGTCGCGCGTGAAAGCGCGGCAGATCTTGTTGATAAATGGTTGAGCGAGTCACTGCCATCTCACGCTCCTCCTCTAGAAGATCCACTCCGTCTTGCCTAGCTTGCTCTGCTTCAGCTTCGGAGAAGAGTTCAACTCGTGGAGCATTGTGAAGCAAGTCACTCTGAAGGACTGCCTCTGCTCAGTAAACAAGGAAGAACGGGGATCGCCCTGTAGATCTATTTGGGGTTGTGCGGAGACCCCAAAGTACCGAAGGCAGCTCGGTGACCCATGCGTCGGCGGCATGTCCCACTTCTCACAGGAGTCGAGGCTTCAAACCTTGCAGAATAAGCCCATTCGCCCTCTCTGCTTGTCCGTTTGTTTGGGGATGCGCCACAGATTCAAAATCCACTCGGATACCTTGGCCTGTACAGAAACCTTTGAATCTGTCCGAGTCAAAGTTAGTTCCATTGTCAATGATTATGCTGTGAGGTACCCCGAATCTGGAGATGATGTCCCTGACAAACTTGATGGCCATAAGGGCGTCGAGCTTCTTGATGGGCTTGACTGCCACCAACAGATGTGTGAAACCCCCTTGGCCTGTCCTGAATGGACCGACTGTATCTAATCCCCATACTGCAAACCGCCAAACAAGAGGGATTGTCTTCAACGCGGATGTTGGTTTGTGGGACTTGTTAGAGTAGAACTGACAGCCTTCACGTCGGTCGACCATATCTTTCGCCATTTCATTCGCCTGCAGCCAGAAGAAGCCAGCTCTGAATGCTTTGGCGATGATTGCCCTTGAGGAGGCGTGATGACCGCAGGTTCCCGAGTGAATTTCTTCCAGGATTAACTGTCCCTCCTCAGGGGAGATGCATCGTTGAAGGACGCCTGAAACGCTTTCTTTGTACAACTGGCCATCAATGACAGTGAACGACTTTGACCTGCGGACGATTTGTCTGGCTTGGACTTCGTCTTCTGGTAATTCTTGCCTCAGGATGTATGCAATAAACGGCACAGTCCAATCGGGGATGATAGCAAGAATTTCCATGATCAAATCAACCACACCAGGGACTTCGACTTCAGTCGGATCTATCGAGCTCTTTGGTTGTACTGGTTCCTCTGTGAAAGGATCTTCTTTAACTGAAGGAAGGTGGAGGTGCTCGAGGCAGACGTCACTTGGGACTGGTCTCCGAGTGGATCCGAGTTTTGCCAACTCATCAGCTGCTTGGTTTTTCAGTCGCGGAACATGGTGGAGTTCCAGACCTTCAAACTTTTTCTCGAGCTTCCTCACTGCATTGCAGTATGTGGTCATGGTGGGGTTCCTGACATCCCACTCCTTCATCACTTGATTAACCACCAAATCCGAATCGCCATAGACCATCAGGCGACGGACGCCGAGTGCGATGGCCATGCGCAGTCCATAAAGGAGAGCTTCATACTCTGCCTCGTTGTTGGAGGAATCAAAGTGTATCTGCAACACATACTTGAGTTTGTCACCCTTTGGTGATATGATCACAACGCCAGCGCGGGAGCCATTCAACATCTTGGACCCATCGAAGAACATTGTCCAATGAGCCGAGTAGATGGGGGTCGGTTGCTGTCGTTCTACCCATTCTGCTATGAAGTCAGCCAGAGCTTGAGACTTTATAGCTTTCTTGGCCTCGAACTTGATGTCGCAGTATAGCATCTCCATTGCCCACTTCGCCACTCGGCCCGATGCGTCCCGATTGTGTAGGATTTCCGACAACGGAGCATCAAAAACGACGGACACCGAGTGGTCTTGAAAATAATGAGCCACCTTCTTCGCAATCATGTTAATCCCATAGATAAGTTTTTGATAATGGGGATACCTTTGCTTGGAAGGAGTCAGGACTTCGGAGACATAATACACTGGCCGCTGAACCTTGTATGCTTTGCCTTCTTCTTCCTATTCGACTGTGAGAACAGTGTTGACGACTTGATTTGTAGCCGCGATGTAAATAAGAAGGGGTTCTTTACTGAGCGGAGCAGTAAGAACCGGCTGGGTGGAAAGTAGGACTTTGAGGTCGTCGAATGCGATTTGGGCTTCGTCTGTCCACTCGAAAGTATCTGATTTCTTCATGAGTCGGTACAGAGGAAGTGCCTTCTCGCCGAGTCGACTGATAAACCTACTCAAAGCCGCTAGGCAACCTGTGAGTCTTTGAACATCGTGTATTCTAACCGGCTGCTCCATTCGGACGATGGTCCCGATCTTTTTGGGGTTGACATCGATCCCTCGTTCGGAAACGAAGAAACCGAGTAACTTTCCGCTGGGAACGCCGAATGAACACTTGGCTGGGTTGAGCTTGATATCGTACCTACGAAGGTTGGCGAATATTTCTGCCAAGTCAGTCACCAGGTCGGAACCTTTGCGTGACTTCACTATGATATCATCCATATACGCCTCCACATTCCGACCGATCTGGTCGAGGAGGCATTTTTGGATCATGCGCATAAAGGTTGCTCCTGCATTCTTCAAACCAAATGGCATAGTGATGTAGCAGAAGCACCCGAATGGGGTGATGAAGGCTGTTTTTAATTCATCGGGGCCATACAGACGGATCTGATGATAGCCCGAGTAGGCATCAAGGAATGACAAATGCTCGCAACCCGCAGTCGAATCGACAATTTGATCGATGCGGGGGAGCGGAAAATGGTCTTTCGGCCAGACCTTATTGAGATGCTTGAAGTCGATGCACATTCGGAGCGACTTGTCTTTCTTGGGCACCATGACAACATTGGCGAGCCAATCAGAGTGGTGTACCTCGCGAATGAAGTTGGCTGCCAAAAGCTTAGCCACCTCTTCTCCGATTGCCTTCCTCTTGTGCGCGGCGGACCGACGCAGGCGTTCTCGGACAGGCCGAGCGGCGGGATCCACATGCAGTCGGTGCTCAGCCAACTCCCTGGGTACACCTGGCATGTCAGCGGGCTTCCATGCGAAGATGTCCCAGTTCTCATGGAGGAATTGGATGAGCTCGGCTTCGTATTTAGGATCGAGGGTGGTGGAGATGTTCGTCGGGGCAGCGGTGTCGTCCGTCGGATGGATGCTGACCTTCTTCGTCTCTCCCGCCGACTGGAATGCGGACTCCGAAGCTGGCTTCTTCGAACGCATCAAGTCAGCGGGGTCAACTATTTTCTTGTACTCGTCAAGCTCGAGGACAGCCATCTCCTGATCGGCAATCCTCGATCCCTGCTGCAGACACTCCTCGGCCCGCTGCTGACTGCTAGTGATAGTGATCACACCTTTTGGGCCTGGCATCTTCAGCTTCAGGTACACGTAACATGGACGGGCCATGAAACTCTCATACGCCGGGCGGCCCAGAATTGCGTGGTACGCACTCTAGAAGTCCACCACCTCGAACGTCAGCTTTTCCTTGCGGAAGTTCTTGTCGGAGCCGAAGACGACGTCCAACGCGATCTGGCCGAATGACTTGGCCTTTCGTCCAGGGAATACTCCATGGAACTGCATGCTGCTCTCGCTAAGTTTGGACATCGAAATGCCCATCCCCTTGAGAGTGTTAGCGTACATGATGTTCAAGCCACTGCCGCCGTCCATGAGGACTTTGCGTAGTCGGACTCCTTCCACCACCGGGTCGACGACCACAGCCTGCCTCCCTGGATGGGTACGTGTGCTGGATGATCGGACTAGTCAAAGGTGATCGCAGTCTGAGACCATTTGAGGAACGCGGGGTTGGTCGGTGTGGCCATGTTCACCTCCCTGTTCACCAGCTTCAGTCGACTCTTGTTCTCAACGTCAGCAAAAATCATCAGTGTTGCATGGACTTGGGGGAACGGATCCTCCTTGTCCTCCTCATCCTGTTCATTGTCCTTTTCACTTGGCTGCCCTTCGCCGAACCCCTGGATCAGGAGGCGACATTGCCGAGTGGTATGCTTCGGAAATATGGCGTTGTCCTCTTCATCCATCTTCGTGTGAATTGGACATGGCTGGTCCAGGATGTGGTTCCCGAACTGTTTCTTCTTGGGGGTGGACTGAGCCTTCCCCTTGGCCTTGAACTTGGCATTGGTAACGGCTGCGGCCTCTGCCTGCGGAGTGGACGGAGCTTTCTGCTTCTGCTTCCGAGTGTTGTTCCCATCTCCATCAGCGACTGCTTTGTGCTTGCCACTACGAATGCGGTCCTCTTCTTCGCCATTTGCATAGCGTGCCGCTATCTCCATCATCTTACTCATGGAGATGTCGCCTGTTCGACCAAACTTTAGGTACAGATCTCTGTACCGCACGCCTGCCTTGAAGGCGCAGACTGCTTGGTGCTCTGTGACGTTCTCCACCATGTGGTAGAGGGTCGTCCAACGCTGAATGAAATCGCGCAGGGGCTCATTCAGCTTCTGGACACAGTGCTGGAGCTCCACGAGACCAGCAGGGCGTTTGCACGTCCCTTCGAAGGTCCTGATGAAGACTCGGGCCAGATCCGCCCAGCTTTAGATGCTTGAGGGAGCCAACTGGTTCAGCCACGCTCGTGCCGAGTCGTCGAGCATCAGAGGGAGGTGTTTCATGGCGACGTGGTCGTCTCCTCCTCCGATCTGGACTGCCACTCGGTAGTCGTCCAGCCATGTTTCTGGCTTGGATTCTCCTGTAAACTTGCTGATCCCCGTCGCCAATCGGAAGTTGGGAGGGATGTCAGCCGAACGGATGGCTCGACTGAAACACTCGGGAACAGAGACGATGGTCCTCCTTCCACTCGGACGGTCCACATCGTGGCCATCGCGATGGGCCTGGCCCCTGTCGACCCTCCTCTGGGTGATATGCCCCCTCGCGTCGGGCCTTGGATCATAAGGGTCACCGGCTGAACGCCGGTCATCATGATGTCGGGGCCCGTAAGGCCCACCCCGCGGAGGGGTGTGTCGGGACCCCGATAAAGCCATAGGAATCAAACCTGTAACACATCGCATCCCTTTGCGGTCTCATGCACGGTTAACCCCACGGCTGCAGCCTTACCTTAGCCGGGACCGTTTGCGCCTTTTGACTCACGTATGCAATTGTGTCGCTAGCATTCCAATGTCAAAGAACCCGGATCGACAAATCTAGTCATAAACCAAAGTGGCAGTACCGCACAAGGACACGCATACATGACCCAACAAAGCAGGTGTCGGTCACCAGCGAGTGTAGACGAGTCGTAGCAAGCTACAAGGACTCCATTACATCGTGTGACATTTCCCCAAAGGGGACAGACACAACAGCTAAGAAGGACACATGCCGGTCAACCACTGTGTCCGGAGCGGTAGCGAGCTACCATGGCTCATTGGATCACAAAGGGGCATTTCCCTGTAAGGAGTGCTACTAAAGTTCACGGCTAGGTAGTCGAACCCCATACATATCAAGTACGACACACGTACGCATGGCATACCGATATGTATAGATACATCGATGGCATCACAACATAACCATAAACATACAAGCTTTATTTAAGAGGCTCGGAAGAGCCACACACATAATATTACACAGTAAGGGTCTTACGACCCATAACAGCAGTCATTCAGTTACAAGCCAACGGAAGTGTTTAAAACTGTCTGAGTACACACAGGTGCAACTAGAAGGCACATGGCCTGACTATACTACAGACCCAACCTAGGGCTAGATTGTAGCTGGGACACCAGCTACTCGTCGTCGTCGATGTCTATGAAGAACCCTCCATTAGGGTCATTAGCAACCTCTGCAACATTTATTAAGCAAACATGAGTACGGAGGTACTCAGCAAGACTTTAGGATAACTATCTACTCATGCAATGTATCAATAAGGTATTGTGGGGTTTCATGCGGAAAGCCAGCAATTGACTCGTGGCTAGACAACTTGCATTTTTAAATAATTTTGACAACTTGATTTCTCGCACACGAGTCCACTAACACCACAAAAATACTCCATCGTGGAATCATTCCGTCTCCATACGGAAATGCCGTCCACGACACTCACGCTTATCTTGAGAATTTTATGAGTAGCCATTGAAGTTATCTATGAACAACATATGTCTCCAAGTAGTCCATATCCGCGGACGCGGCTATTCGAATAGCTCATAACCCTGCACGGGTGTACTTCATCACACACGCTCTCGCCACTTATCGCCATGTGCACGTCATGCACCTCGGCAACCTTCAAGCGGAAGCCCAGCAAGGGAGTCGGCCACGAGCGTTAACCACATTAGTACCTAGTTCAGGTCTATCGCCTATCTGAGGGTAACCCGCATGGAAGTCCGGCCAAGGCTTCCGCCACGGCCCCAAACGATGTGCGCAGGGTTCCCAAGCCCACCATCTGGGTGCCACTTGGTACACCGTGCCACTGCCTACCGCATCACAGCCCACCTCTCAGGTCAGCACCATGCACGGCCTCCAGCATGACTATAACACCAGAAACTACTTGCAACTCCTGGACCGAGTACTAAGCAGTTAATAAGTCGAGCGGGGTCATATTTCAGGGCCCAGCATGTGGTAGTACCTCATCTTGGATTACATACACGGAACTCAGTTCCTAAGGACGGTTCCAATGAAACAACACGCCATGTACTCCTACACAGCCTTTCACCGGTACCTTTACCAAATCAGGTTCAACATACAACCTTTGCTTACCGAACACATTCTCACAATTTTGTTCATCTCCCAGATGACAGACCATACACAACTCTAAGCATAGCATGCATGGCAGGATAAGGTACATCATGGCTCAAGCAACTACCAGGTATGCTAGGTTGCAAGTTTCAGCTATTTACTGTGACAAGGATAGGTCATGCAAAGGAAGTGGGTTCAACTAACGTGGCAAAAGCATTTGAATTATTTGATCCTAATGCAGTAAGTAAGTGCAGGAGCAAGAACATGGGATTTATCGGGATGATCAAAATGGTAGCTTGCCTTGTTGCTCAGAGGAGTGACAATATCCGTCAAACGGATATTCGGTGGAATCCGGGGGAGCGGAGCCTACCGAAGGGAATGACAACAATCAATATTAAACATATGCAATCAAGATAATGCATGAGCATGGCATGAGTATGCAAGGTGGTATACTATTATAGCTAACATGTATTAGGTTTGAAGTTGATTTGAATCAAATTCAAATATCATTTCAAACGAGGTATTCACGGATACCATTTTAATTGATTCGACCTGATGCTCAGATCAACTTGCTTTTAACATGCATGGTATGAAATGTTAGGTTGCTGGTTTGTAGTTTGGACAGTGTTTGATCATGTCATTTATAGTGAAATTTAAATATTTCCCAAATTCCATCTACAAAGTAATTAAAAGAATTAACTTATTCATTAATCTACATGTTTGGGTTCTGTAACTTTTTCAAACATGTTTGAAAATGACATATTCAGATTCCTTGAATTTTTCTGATACTTTTTCATATATAAATTATTTTCATTGGAGTTACAGGTTAATCTCTATGAATTTTAGAAGTTTTAAACATTTCTGGAATTATTTTTATACTAGAAAACCCCTTTACTGCATCAGCATGACATCAACAGGTCAACTGACCTGATCAGGTCAAACCTGACAGGGGGGACCCACTGGTCAGCGTCTCAGGGGCTAATCCCGCGCTGACCAGCCCCTAACTGAGTTTGACTTGGCCTTGGGCCCACTGTCAGCAAGAGATTAGGTTTAAACCTACTGGGTTAAGCTGGCCACGTCGTCCCCCACCGCAATATGACCGGCGGCGACCACGGGCGAGGCGGAGGGCTCGCCGGAGTGAGCTAAACGGCGCTACGGGCGTCGGTTTTGGACGCGGTTTAGTGCTACGGACAGCTAGAGACACGCCGCATCTAAAGGGAGAGGAGCTGGACCCAGTGGTCACCGGAATCCACGCCGGCGATGAGATCAGCGGCGTTGCGGCTCGGGCATCGACGGGAGTGCTGATGCAGGGGACTAGCGAGCTAGGAGAGGGGCCCTACGCCATCTATAGAGCTCCAGGAGTTCATTCCTGAGCTCGGCCTCGCGAGCTGAGTACCACAACGACGGCAATGACATGGCCGGCGACGAGGTCCTTCGGGCTCCGGCAGCTAACGTGGTTAAAGGAGGGGGAAAGCCTCGGGAAGAGGGGGAACGGGAAGAAGAGCTCACGGCGGATCTTGTGAGGCTGCCGGCAGGGTCGGGAAGGACCGGGAGACGACGGATCAACGACGACCGGAGCTTCAGGGAGAGAGAGATCCAAGAGGGGAAAAGGGGATCGAGGCCTTGGGGAGAGGATAGAGCCGCGGGGAGGAGGATAAGAAGGCTCAGGCGTCGCGCTGGCGCTCCTCGAGACCTCCAGCAGCGAGCAGGCAGGAAGGAGGTATCCGGCTTGGCCGTCGTGCTCATCTTCTCCCCTGCCTACTGGCAGGAGGAGGAAGATGACCGGGGAGCCCCTGGTGGGCTGGGCCGGCAACAGGTAAGGTTTTTCCTCTTTTCTTTCTATTTTCTTTTCTCTTTTGTTTCTGTTTTGATTCTGTTTTGAAAACTATTTATTTGCTATTTATTTCAGCTCCTAAAATAGTTTGTAAAAACATTTTGAACACACCACAATATTAGTTGGAATGTATCGATGGATTCCTGGAGTTTTCAACATTTTTGAAAACTTAAAGTTTCTGATTTCAAATTTTAAACTTGAAACCAGTAGCTTTTTGCATTTATTTAAAATGCTTAAAGTATCAAGAAAATGGTTTTCTTCATTGCTTATTTACTTCCATGATTTATCAGAAAGATTGAACTTTTCTTAAGGCCATTTTGGGTTCATTGATTTTAACTAGTTTGAATTTTCCTTTATTTTGAGAAGTGGCTAGGGTTTTTGAGTTTTCCTTCACCACTTGCTTTGTTCTTGTTGAAAATTTCCTCGATGCAATGCAAAGAAAACATGAGCACAAAGCTAACTTGATTAAGGTGTCAGGGATGTGACAACTCACCCCGACTCAAAAGAATCTCGTCCCGAGATTTAGAAGTCGTCGGGAATAACGCAGGATACTCAAGTCGGAGACGATCCTCTCTTTCCCAAGTTGCCTCCTTTTCATAATGATTTGACCATTGAACTTTAAGAAACTTGAGGTTTCGACGTCGAGTGGTACGCTCAGCTTGATCAAGAATACGCACGGGGTATTCTCGGTATGAAAGGTTATCTTGGAGATCAAGTGTTTCGTGGTCCACTTCACGGATAAGATCCGAAAAGCAACGCCTGAGTTGCGAGACGTGGAAAACATCATGAACTTTGGAAAGATGCGGAGGAAGTTCCAACTGGTAGGCAACTTCTCCTCGTTTGGCAAGAATGCGAAAAGGACCAATGTAACGAGGAGCCATCTTGCCCTTGATACCGAATCGATGGGTACCCTTCAAAGGTGTAACCCGAAGGTAAGCCTTCTCGTCAACTTCAAAGGCCACAACCTTATGATGATGATCATATTGGCTCCTTTGACGAGACTGAGCTGTTTTCAACTTTTCATGAATAATGCGAACCTGCTCTTTTGCATCCTGGATCATATCCGGGCCAAAGAGTTGCCTCCCTCCGGTTTCTGACCAATTAAGAGGTGTTCGACATCTTCGTCCATAGAGAACTTCAAAAGGAGCTTTCCCCAAGCTTGATTGATAACTATTGTTATAAGCGAATTCGGGGAATGGAAGGCACTTCTCCCAATTCATACCGAACGATATAACACAAGCTCAGAGCATATATTCTAGGATTTGATTCACTCTTTCTACTTGACCACTTGATTGGGGATGGAAAGCAGTGCTAAAAGATAGGTGAGTCCCCATGGCATTCTGAAAACTTTCCCAGAAGCGAGAAGTAAAGATACTCCCACGGTCTGAGTTAATCTCCAGGGGAACACCATGAAGAGACACTATTCGAGGGATATATAACTCTGCTAGCTGGCTAGCTGTTATACTCTCACGAACGGGAAGAAACTGAGCCACTTTGGATAGACGGTCAATGACCACAAAGATAGCATTATTTCCTTTCATGGTCTTGGGAAATCCGGTGATGAAATCCATACTAACTTTATCCCATTTCCATTCAGGAATAGCTAGAGGTTGAAGGGTGCCACCAGGCCTTTGATGTTCTGCCTTAACTCAACGACAAATGTCGCAGTTAGCAACGGACTCAACAATTTCTCTCTTCATCCTAGTCCACCAGAACCTCTGGCGTAGGTCCTGATACATCTTAGTACTACCGGGATGAATGGTGAGAGGAGAATCATGGGCCTCCTTAAGGATTAACTGCCTTAGATGTGGGTTCTTAGGAACCACTAGACGATTCTGGAAGAACACCACACCTTGATCGTTCATGGAAAATTCTTTAGCGTTTCCGCTAAAATTATTCTCCTTGATCCGTGATATACCCTTGTCACGCTTTTGGCCAGCTATAATTTGATCCTTAAGGGTAGGCTTCGCCACCAGGGTAGAAAGGAATCCTTGAGGAACAATATGAAGATTCAACTTCCAAAAGTCCTCATAGAGATGTGGTTGACCTTGTTGTAGCATCAAATTGTTACAATAAGATTTACGACTTAGTGCATCAGCCATAACATTGGCCTTCCCCGGGGTGTAAGTTATCCCTAAGTCGTAATCCGAGATCAACTCAACCTACCGTCTTTGCCTGAGATTCAAATCCGGCTGGGTGAAGATATATTTCAGACTTTGGTGATCGGTGAATATTTTGCAACGATTACCCAGAAGGTAATGTCGCCAGGTTTTTAGTGCATGGACCACAGCTGCAAGCTCAAGGTAATGTGTGGGATAATTATCCTCATGTGGACGCAACTGTCGAGATGCGTATGCGATCACATGACGATCTTGCATGAGAATGCAACCTAATCCTTGTCGCGAGGCGTCGCAATAGATAACAAAGTCCTTAGAAAAATCTGGTGGTAGCAACACAGGTGCGGAAGTCAGGCGTATTTTCAGTTCCTGAAAACTATGCTCACACTGTAGTGTCCACTCGAACTTTTTATCCTTCCTGAGGAGTTCAGTTAGAGGCTTTGCAACCTTGGAGAAATTCTCGACAAAGCGGCAACAATAGCTCGCTAGACCAAGAAAACTCCTAACTTGGTTAACCGATTCAAGTTGAGTCCAATCAAGGACAGCTTGAACTCTCTCGGGATGGACAACAATACCCTTACCAGAGATTACGTGACCTAGATAGGTCACTTCTGGTAACCAAAATTCACATTTTGAAAACTTGGCATAAAGGCGATGCTCTCGAAGTTTCATCAATACCAGCCTTAGATGCTCGACATGTTCTTGTTCGTTCTTCGAGTAGATGAGAATATCATCGAGGTATACCACGACGAATTTATCCAAATACTCCATGAAGATTGAATTCATCAGACGAGAGAAGGTGGCTGGGGCATTGGTTAAACCGAAGGACATGACGGTGTACTCGTATTGGCCATATCGAGTAACAAAAGCCGTTTTTGGAATGTCCCCGTTCTTGATCTTGATTTGATGGTATCCCAACCTCAAATCCATTTTGGAGAAGACTGAGGATCCAGCGAGCTGATCGTATAGATCGTTGATCCTGGGGAGCAGATACTTGTTCTTTATGGTGACCAGATTAACTGGTCGATAATCTACAGCCATCCGATCCGTTCCGTCTTTCTTCTTGACGAATAGGACGGGGCAAGCCCAAGGAGAAGAGCTAGGACGAATGAAACCTTTATTCAAGGCCTCATCTAGTTGCTTCTTAAGTTCAGCTAGCTCTAGGGGTTCCATCTTATAAGGTCTTTTGGCTATTGGAACAGTTCCAGGAACAAGATCTATCACAAACTCTACATCTCTGTCAGGTGGAAATCCTGGCAGTTCCTCTGGAAAAACATCCGGAAAGTCACGGACTACCGGAATGTCTTCAAGTTCCGGAAGAGGGTTGGCATTTAGGGAATAGAGTTGGCATTTGTCAACTCGAGTAGAAACATTTACTATCTCACCCGAGGGATGGGTAAGCTGGACATTTCTAGAATGAGTATCAATCTTGGCATAGTGAGCTGACATCCAGTCCATACCCAAGATGATATTAATATCTGAAGATTTCAAGGCTATCAATGAGGCTAGAAAAACTAGCCTGTCTACTAGAATTTCATTGTCATAGGTTATCCTAGAGGTTTCTCATTTACTACCAGGAGTTTGGACAACCAATGGAATTGGCATATCACAAAAAGACAGGTTATGCAACTGTGCATAAATTTCTGAAATGAAGGAATGAGAAGACCCAGTGTCAAAGAGAACAGATGCTGGGTGATGATTAACAAGAAGAGTACCCAGTATGACGTTGGGATCCTCTGCAGCTTCTTCTGCTGAGACATAGTTCACACGGCCACCTGCAGGAGTTGGCTTCACATAGTAAGCTTTGCCCGACTTGCCTTGCCCGACGGACTTTCCGGGTTGCTTGGCACCCACATTTTGAGGACACTCACAGGAATAGTGCCCTGGTTCTCCACACTCGTAGCATATCACTTGGTTGGCACGTGGTGCAGCATTGCTAGCTGGACCACCATAAGTTTTTGCTGGAGGGTTGGGCTGATTCGTCTGAGGCGCCACGTAGGATGGCCTCGGAGTGTATCTTGGCGACAGAGAACTGTTCGGAACCCACAGCCTGCGTTTTGGAAACGCTAAACCAGAAGACGAGCCAAAGTCACGGGAGTGCTTCCTTGTGGCTTCAAAGTCAGTATGACCAGTCTCGGCACTGATCGCCTTGTTGACCAGGGCTTGAAAGTTTGCACACTCGTGGAGGCGCAGATCACGACGAAGCTCAGGGCTCAGACCCTTACGGAATCTTGCTTGCTTCTTGGCGTCGGTAGACACCTCCTCTGTTGCATAGCGGGCGAGGTTACCGAACTCGCGGCTATAGGCATCCACGGTCAACTTGCCCAGAGTGAAGGCACAGAACTCCTCTCTCTTTCTATCCATCAGGCCCTCTTGAATATGGTGCAGACGAAAGGTTGCACTGAAGTCTGCCCATGTGGCTGCTAGTTCAGCAGGACGCATAGCTTCAAAGTTATGCCACCACAGATTGGCGGGTCCTTCCAGGAAATACGCCGCAAAGGTCACCTTGTCGGCCTCAAAAACATTCGCAGAGCGGATCTTGCGCGAGATGCTGCACAGCCAGTCATCAGGGTCGAGGGGATCGACGGAGTGATGAAACTTTGGAGGATTCAGCTTCACAAAGTCGTTGAGGGACACTGCAGCATTCCTAGGCTGACGAGCCGTATTCTGCTCAATACGCTCTAGCGGTCGATTGGTCTCCCTTTTGTTTCTCTCTGCCTCAAGCATAACTTCCGCCAGAGAGGGGGGTGAGGCAGGTCTTCCTGTGACGCTTGACTACCCTCGCCTTTCTCATGAGCAGGGGCACGGTTCAACCTGGTGAACACCATCCTGACAAACAAACTCACAGCTTAGACCAACATCATATCAATACTGGCTATGGATTAAGAATGTACTGAACACACGGAATGCCGAAATGAATATCCGAACAACATGGTAACAAGCATCTGCTATATATACACCATGGTTCATACACACCCTTACATAGTTCAGTACACCCTTACTCGAAGAGCAAACTACTGAAATTATGAAACTACTCATCAGAGGCTTACAAGCTTCCTATACATTATTGATCTAGGCCTCCGGAATTCATTTCACATCACAGGCATACTTCACAAGTCACACAGGACTGTGAACGTACAGCTACTACCATACTATCCTTCCGCTCACAGCTCAGGCATCCGCATAGAACATCTCATAGAGATTACCTCCATGACCTGGAAGCTCAACCTGCGGATCAGGAAACACTCTAGCGTGAGATCCATGGGACCCATAAGGACACGGATGTGGCCTTGGTCCCCTGACTGGTGGTAAGAGGGGTCCCCGAAGAGGGGTGACTCCTCCTATAGCTGGCCAGCCAACGTGGGTCGGAAGATGGGTCCTAACAGAGTTCAGCATCTCCATATCTCTGTACCCTGTTTGGACTACCGGTGCCAGCTCCGTCAAAGCCGTCCACAGACGGGCACGGGTAGCATAAAGCTCCATGCGGAGAGCACGAGCATCCCTGTCTCTGTTCTCTAGCATCTCAACAGTGGACTGCAGTAGTGGATCCTCCATAGAAGAATCAAAATAGACTCCGCTGAGGTATCCCTCTTCACCAGGCTGAGAGGCCGGAACATAGCAGAACTCTGAGTTCTGCAGCAGTGCATGTCTCAACCTCATAATGGTCAGCATTGAATAGGCAGCATCTTGTCCTGCCATGTCAACAGTGACTCCCAACCCATAGGACCAATGGATTGGCTCCTCAGCTCCAGGGTAGTCTGGAAATACCCTAACAGTGCAGATATACTGGCTCTGGTTGAAGTCTCGGTATTGTTCCTCCACTGTGTACTCGGGGTACCAGCAGTAACTGCACACCGACATCACCCTGACCAGCATGGCCGTATGACCCGGTACATCAATGCACCTGGTCAGACGTACCACCTGACGAGAAGGACGGCTAGGCATCTGTAAATAGAGAGTAATGCAAAAGCATTAGAGCTCTGAATGCAAAATTGGGCAGCATAACGGCTGTAAATGCTCAAAAAAAAATTGAGACAACCCAAAATGGAATAGCGTAACCACTCAACTATCAAGTTCAATTCTCTGATCATCAAACTTACTTCCTTTTTCCTAGGAAAGAAGAAACCCAAATATCTCTTGACCCGTAGTCCTATAATCTACCGATCAGAAACACGAGCCTAGAAGAAGATGAGTAACCTAGTCCTTAATTCCCATAGAAAAGACGAGGATGACAAGAATAGAATAACTTGAGAAGAGAACAAGAGTCTTACGTTCCCTTCCACAAACAATTCCCTTATATATAACTAAAGCAATTCTAGACTCAACTTCGACCAGTTTGGCTTAGTAATCCTATAGTCGGTCAGGCTCTGATACCAACGCTGTCAGGACCCCGATCCTAAGCCATAGGAATCAAGCCTGTAACACATCGCATCCCTTTGCGGTCTCACGCACGGTTAACCTCACGGCTGCAGCCTTACCTTAGCCGGGACCGTTTGCGCCTTTTGACTCACGTATGCAATTGTGTCGCTAGAATTCCAATGTCAAAGAACCCGGATCGACAAGTCTAGTCATAAACCAAAGTGGCAGTACCGCACAAGGACAGGCATACATGACCCAACACAGCAGGTGTCGGTCACCAGCGAGTGTAGACGAGTCGTAGCAAGCTACAAGGACTCCATTACATCGCGTGACATTTCCCCAAAGGGGACAGACACAGCAGCTAAGAAGGACACATGCCGGTCAACCAATGTGTCCGGAGCGGTAGCGAGCTACCATGGCTCATTGGATCACAAAGGGGCATTTCCCTGTAAGGAGTGCTACTAAAGTTCACGCCTAGGTAGTCGAACCCCATACATATCAAGTACGACACACGTAAGCATGGCATACCGATATGTATAGATACATCGATGGCATCACAACATAACCATAAACATACAAGCTTTATTTAAGAGGCTCGGAAGAGCCACACACATAATATTACACAGTAAGGGTCTTACGACCCATAATAGCAGTTATTCAGTTACAAGCCAACGGAAGTGTTGAAAACTGTCTGAGTACAGACAGGTCCAACTAGAAGGCACATGGCCTGACTATACAACAGACCCAACCTAGGGCCAGATCGTAGCTGGGACACCAACTACTCGTCGTCGTCGATGTCTATGAAGAACCCTCCATTAGGGTCATTAGCAACATCTGCAAGATTTATTAAGCATGACATCAACAGGTCAACTGACCTGATCAGGTCAAACCTGACAGGGGGGACCCACTGGTCAGTGTCTCAGGGGCTAATCCTGCGCTGACCAGCCCCTAACTGAGTTTGACTTGGCCTTGGGTCCACTGTCAGCGAGAGATTAGGTTTAAACCTACTGGGTTAAGCTGGCCACGTCGGCCCCCACCGCAATATGACCGGCGGCGACCATGGGCGAGGCGGAGGGCTCGCCGGAGTGAGCTAAACGGCGCTACGGGCGTCGGTTTTGGACGCGGTTTAGTGCTACGGACAGCTAGAGACACGCCGCATCTATAGGGAGAGGAGCTGGACCACAGTGGTCACCTGAATCCACGCCGGCGATGAGATCAGCGGCGGCTGCGGCTCGGGCATCGACGGGAGTGCCGATGCAGGGGACTAGCGAGCTAGGAGAGGGGCCCTATGCCATCTACAGAGCTCCAGGAGCTCATTCCTCAGCTCGGCCTCGTGAGCTGAGTACCACAACGACGGCAATGACATGGCCGGCGACGAGGTCCTTCGGGCTCCGGCGGCTAACGTGGTTAAAGGAGGGGGAAAGCCTCGGGAAGAGGAGCTCACGGCGGATCTTGTGAGGCTGCCGGCAGGGTCGGGGAGGACCGGGAGACGACGGATCAACGGCGACCGAAGCTTTCGGGAGAGAGAGATCCGAGAGGGGAAAAGGGGATCGAGGCCTAGGGGAGAGGATAGAGCCGTGGGGAGGAGGATAAGAAGGCTCAGGCGTCGCGCTGGCGCTCCTGGAGGCCTCCTGCAGCGAGCAGGCAGGCAGGAGGTGGCCGTCTTGGCCGCCGTGCTCATCATCTCCCCTACCTACTGGCAGGAGGAGGAAGATGACCGGGGAGCCCCTGGTAGGCTGGGCCGGCGACAGGTAAGGTTTTTCCTCTTTTCTTTCTCTTTTCTTTTCTGTTTTGTTTCTGTTTTGATTCTGTTTTGAAAACTATTTATTTGCTATTTATTTGAGCTCCTAAAATAGTTTGTAAAAACATTTTGAACACACCAGAATATTAGTTGGAATGTATCCAACCATTCCTGGAGTTTTCAACATTTTTGAAAACTTAAAGTTTCTGATTTCAAATTTTAAACTTGAAACCAGTAGCTTTTTAAATTTATTTAAAATGCTTAGAGTATCAAGAAAATGGTTTTCTTCATTGCTTATTTACTTCCATGATTTATCAGAAAGATTGAACTTTTCTTGAGGCCATTTTGGGTTCATTGATTTTAACTAGTTTGAATTTTCCTTTATTTTGAGAAGTGGCTAGGGTTTTTGAGTTTTCCTTCACCACTTGCTTTGTTCTTGTTGAAAATTTCCTAGATGCAATGCAAAGAAAACATGAGCACAAAGCTAACTTGATTAAGGTGTCAGGGATGTGACAGGGTGCGTGAACGGCGATGATCTTCGGGATTCATGGAACGGGTGCCTCCCCTGTGTCGCTGATGAGAACCGGGGCTGCGAACTGACCGATGCGTGTTCGCGTGAACAGAACTATTGTGGATCATGTTGTGCGACTGGGAGACTGCCGAATTTTGCTGCTGCGTCGTGTGCAGCAGGGCACGGATTTGCTCGATCCCTCTGCCAGCCTCTAAATCAGTCGGCTAGAGGGAATCGGGTATCTTGGCGGCGGCAGCCAGGTTGAGGACGGGTGGGCGGGACACCTCCACGTTGTTGTGATGAGTGCGCCGACTGGCAGAACGGTGGGGCTGACGGCGAGCGCCGGATGTTTCGCCGACCTCGTGCTCGTTCCGCTGGTTTGGCGGGGGCTTTCATGGGAGTTGGCCATGTGCACTTAGGCTGCACGCCCGCGACCCACGTACTTGGAAGGAAACTCAATCGGAACTGAGTCCGAGCACTGGGACGGCGGCGCAACTACAACTGACTCGAGGACCGCCACTTGTGAAGACGCGCTCTAGCGCGCCTGGGCGTGTTGCACCCAACCTGGAACCGCGGACGGCGAGACCGCTTGTTGTGGCGCGTGACGGCGGCGTAGGTCGACACCGGAGCCGACTGCTGGAGAAGGACACCGCGGGCGCCGGCACGGAAGTGCGTAGCCCCGCGACTGGGGAGCGCCTCGACGTCGAGAGGGGCGTCCCGAAGCCATGCCGAATCATCGACGATGAAGGAGAGAGCGCCGAAGAGGACCTCGTGACCCATGCTCAAATCTCCACCGGATGACATGATGAAAAGATGTAGTCGCAAACTCGCCGGAAGTCGCTTAGACGCCTGCCCCACGGTGGGCGCCAACTGTCGTGGGTATAAGTCTGACAGTAGATGTGTAGGGTACGAAAGGATGGGCAGAGCCTTAGCTACGGCGAGGTTGTATGAGTTCAGGCCCCTCTACGGTGGAGGTAAAAGCCCTATGTCTCAGTGCTCTTGGAGCTTGATGTCGAGTGTAATATGGATTACAATGAATTGCTAACCCCTACACCAGTGGGGAAGGGCGGCTTATATAGAGTGCGCTACCCTTCATAATGGTCCGGTGCACAGGGGTGGAGTAGTGGCGAATAACTGCATACGTTACAGGTAACGTATGTCTTAAATGCTAATAAAGGTACATGGAAACGTATGACTGTTGCCCTCCAGGGGGGTTACGATGTTCGGAGTGGAATCCAGTCGGTAAGTTTGATACGTTCCGAATGCTCATCTCCGACTGGATGATGTAAGAATCGTCACCGACTGGATGATGGGAAGTCCTTAATTCAGTCGGAACTGACTAAGGGCCTTATCCCTTATGAAGGGTAGTCCTCGGGTAGGACCCATTGGGCAGGCCTATGACCCTACCCTAGGACTATAACCCCATCACTTATTGTGAAAGTTTTATTAGCCCTCAAAGCAAAGTACTAACCGCATGCTCCTAGGGAGGAGTAGTTAACCATCGTGTGCCCCCGACTCAAACATCACAAGGTTTCAACGAGGAATAAAAATGCTCCAACATCCCGATAATGCCATGACCAACACTTAGATGAGTATTTAATAACAAGCTTTAATATCGATATCTTTACTAACCAATGATCATGAATTTATACACGTTCATATTACTACATCAATGTAATCAAATCATACGAATCATATTGAATGATCTATATGAAATATTTTATAATATCACTCTTATATACCTGTCATTTTCATACTAATATTTAGAACCCATGCACATTACCACTTCCTATTTAAGACTCTCAAAAAAATTAAGTGAATTATGAGAGCGCAATTGATACTTGTGATCTACATTGGGTTTTCCGCAAAGAGGAGCGGGTAATGCAACACAGTATAGGTAAGTATTTCCCTCAGTGAGAACCAAGGTTATCAAACCAATAGGAGTAGCACGCAACCCCCACACACAGAAGCAATCACTTGCACCCAACGCGGGAAAGAGGGTTGCCAATCCCCTTGGACTCGTTACTTGAAAGCAAATGAAGTGTGCAGATGATAGTTGATAAATATAAATTGTAAAATGAAAAGTAAATAAAGGGAGTGAGGAAATAAAGCTTTTGTAAATATATAAGGGGATACACCCTGGGGCATAGTTTTATCTAGTGGCATCCCTCTCTTAGTAGGCATACAGTGGGTAAACAAATTACTCTTGGGCAATTGATAGAAAAGCACATAGTTATGCAATGTTTATTCACGACAATGATCATGTGTATATAGGCATCACGTCCAAAAGCAAATCGGTCGACTCCTTCCTCCACCTATTACTATTACTCCGCACATCGACTGCTATCCATCATGCATCTAGAGTATTAAGTAAAACAGAGTAATGCTTGATGAAAAATGACATGATGTTGACAAAGAGAATCCAATTATTATGAATTAACCCCATCGTTTTATCCTTAGTGTCAACAATGCAAAGACGTGTATTGTCCCTTTCTGTCATTGGAATATACAACACTGTCATATTGAACCCACTACAACACACCCCTCTCATAGAAGATAGATTAATCTAGTTGTCCAATGTACATCAATAGATCAGACATATTTACAAAGCTATAATATTCGTGCAAATAAGAATCGTATATTTCAAAGAAGACTCATATCTTTTATCATGAATAATATTAAAATAAAACCTCAATTCATCGGACCACAATTCATGAAGTGATTACATCGAATAGATCACCGTGAAGATGCGATGAACTTTGTATTGAAGATCAAGATAGAGACAAAGATAGCCATCTAGCTACTAACTAGGACCCGTGGTCCTAAGGTGAACTACTCACATATCACCATGGGAGCATGAAGGTTGATGTAGAGGCCCTCCATGATCGACCCCCCTCCGGTAGGGCACCGGAACAGGGCTCCAGATGGGCACATGGTGGAACAGAGACTTGGGTGGTGGAAAAAGTGTTTCGGATTGCTTCCTAGGGTTTTCCAAATATATTGGAATTTATAGGCCAGAGAGGGATGTCGGGAGATGCCGAGGGGGTAGCACACAACAAGGCGTAACCAACCCCCTCGACGCGCCCTGATGTGTACTGCCTCCCTTGGGCGGCCGCGAGTCTCCTCCTAAAGCTTCCATCTCTTATTTTGGTCCAGAAAAAATAGTCAGAAATTTTTGTGGCAATTGGGCTTTGTTTTGTATCCTAAAAGTGAAAAGCCTAAAACACGCAGAATACAACAACTCGCACTAGGCACTCGCTTAATAGTTTAGTGCTAAAAAATAATATGAATCATCAAATAAATGACCAAAACGTATCCTAGAATGGTAATATTATAGCATGGACCAATAGAAAACTATAGTTATGTTGGATATCTATCAACAATAATTCCTATAAAATATATAACCACCACCGTGCTCTAAAGATACGAGTGAAGCACATGAGCATCGACATAACTCAAAAGATATAAGTGAAGCATATAGAGTATCCTAACAAATCATGATGAATGTGTGGCTCTCTAAAAAGGTGTGTCCAGCAAACAATGACTGTTGCAAACTAAAAGGCTGACAAAATAAAACTATAGTACACAACGCTCCAAGCAAAACACATATCATGTGATGAATAAAAATAAAACTCCAAGTAACATACCGATGAATTGTGCACGAAAGAGGGATGCCATCTGGGGCATCCCCAAGATTAGACGCTTAAGTATTCCTTGAATATTACCTTGAGGTGCGTTCGGCATCCCCAAGTTTAGGATCTTGCCGCTCCTTATTCCTTCATCCATCGTGATCTCACCCAGAACTTGAAAACTTTAGCACACAAAACTCAACACGAACCTCGTGAGATCCGTTAGTCTAATCAGCAAACCATAAACTTTAGGTATTGTTATAAACTTAATCTAAAATATTCTTGCATAATGCCTACTATATTCCAACTCTCCTATGACTTGTAGTCCCCTACACAATCCATAGAATCATTAAAACTAGCACACTATGCAAGTAAAAATAAAATATGTCTAAAGCAGAAAAGTTTGTAATGGTCTATTATAAAACCGTACATGGGTAACTCAGAAAATTCTGACAAATTAGGACAATATGGGAATTTTTCAGGAAAATATTGTGTAAAAGTGTGAGCAATTTATCACCTTCAAGTAAAAGATGTAAGTTCAAATACTGGGCGTAAAAGTTTTTGTTTTTGCATAGAATCAATTCTACTATCATCCAAATCATCCCAAAGGTTTTACTTGGCATAAAAACTAATTAAAATATAAAAATAAAATCATTATAGTAGAAATGATCATGTCATCACACAAGAACAAAATTTAAAAGTCAAAAAATAAGATAACTATTGGGTTGCCTCCCAACAAGTATTGTTTTTCTATGCCCTTAGTTGGCCATAATGCATTGTTTCAAATAATCTCGTAACCATAAGAGAGGTATCTCATGTTCCTCTCATACAATCTTCTTCCAACAGCAAGCTTTCTGATAGGCAAGCAAAAGTAATTAAAAGGACTAAACTTAATAGGGCTTGGATCTGTGAGATCAAGTTGGGGAGGAGGAGGCTCATCTTTTGGCCCCTTATAGGCGATAGTCACTTCTTCATTATATATGTTTCTATAAATATATTATCTCATCTTTTCCTTAAGTATGTGTCCTAGTACATTATTTTCTATAGCAAATCCATCATTATGTGCAGAAAGTTTGTCAATCAAGATGGAAGGAGGAACCTTTTTCCTAAGGTTCTCAACATAAGCAGTATAATCAATCGATTTCAATTTCCTTATCGCATCTTGATAATATAAAAAATACTATATATGTGGGAACCCTTATTTATATTATAGAGATCACATATTTTTCATGACTCTTTCATAATGTGACTAAATTCATGAACTAGGAAAATTCTAGTAACACTCTTTGAATAGCAGGATGGATGTGCACAAATTACCTTTCAAATTCAACTATGAGTACTGATATAGAATTTGTAAAACTAGTAGACCTAGAAAGAATAGATCTTGCTAACATAGGTAATGATCCCACGGAAGTAAATAAGTCTTGTATAACACCTCTTCCAATAATGTAAACCACTACCTATTCAAAGTCTTTTCGTATGCACGATAGTGGTTTCTCCTTCACTAGTGATGTTGTTTTTAGCAAAATTTTCATTTGTTTCTTTAAGCATGTCATCACTAGAAATTTCTGCTAAGTATCTTTTAGCACTTTCAAGTTGCTTATCTTTTATCAATAAATCCACACTAGTGGTGGAGGCGCAAACTTTATGTTTTATTGAGACATAGTGGCAAAAAAGTGATAAAGGAAACTAGCAAAAAAACTTTTTTGTGTTTTTCATTTTTTATATAACATGTAATAAAGACAAAAGAAATTAGAACAAGTAATTCATAATTTTTATTGAAAACCTGTAGTTGTTTGATGACCCCCCCAAACTGTGCTAGAAATTCTTCTCCTACTTGTGATGGGTTAGGATTTTCTTCGAAAAGGAAGGGTGATGTAGTAAAGTAACAAAAAGTATTTTCCTCAATTAAAACCAAGGTCTATCGAACCAATAGGAGAATCACAGAAACTATTGTCAACATCAACTACACACAAAAGAGCAATTAATTGCACCCAACACAAGCAAGATGATTGTCAATTCCTGTGTAAAGTAAAATAAATCTGATAGTGATAGTAATAGAGTGATGAATTGTGAAGTAAAATGAAAATAAACAAATACTTTTATAACTACCAAACATTTGTATTTAAGGAATAGATAAGAACAATCATTACTTACTCTAATTATATATGTGCATGTATTAGAATGACTAATTTTCCTTTCACATGCACTCCTCCTACTAATTACATTCATATATGCACTAGAGAAGGAAAAGCTACTATCATCCTAGATTCTTTTTTTAGACTTCAATTTTTTTTATAACTCAAGCTGTCACTTCAATTCAGATGCCGTCTTCACAAGAAAATCTGTCTCGACAAGATCTTTGAAAACTAGATCCCATGTTGATATATTCCGCAGAAAAAAAAATTGATCAAAAAGTTACCACCTCGGCTACATAAGTTATCATGTCTTTCTTACATAAGTTACCATGTCATTTACACAAAAGTTACCGGGGTATGTTGTCAACAAACTTTTATCCGAGGGTCAAAAGGTGATTATGGTGTTTAAAGTGAGTTATCTGCTTTGTTGTGTATATTACCATGTTGCACAAAAGTTATTGAGGTATGTTTTCAAAAAAATTCATTCCCTCGGTCAAGAAACTATCGCGATATTTGTATATGAGTTGTCAGCTATCATGTGTGTCTATTATCATGTTGTTTACATATGAGTTATTGGGAAGTATTTTTAAACAACATTTTCCCTGGTCAAAAAGTTACCACGTTTGCATTGAGTAAATTATCAGCTTTGTTGTATGTATATTAATATGTTATTTACACACAAGTTATTAGAGTATGTTTTTCAACAAACTTTTATCCCAGGGTCAAAAGTTACCCTGGGTTTTTAGTGAGTTATCAACTTTATTGTGTGTATAATACCGTGTTACTAACAAATGTTACATTCTTAAGAAACAAAACCATACGATATCTAATTTCGTTCGATGCACCCTCGCTCATTCCCTTGTCCTTTCCTTCTTTTAATGTTGCCGACATGGTCGAAGGAAGCAAGAGCACATCACTACATGTCTACCTCAAAACATGCAACATGGATGGAAGACAAATTTGTTGACATAAGGAAAGATGGCATCAAAAATCAAAATTCTAAATGTCTTGTAGCTTAAATTATCGCCCGGAATGAAAACCGTTTTCATGTAAAAAAATCTAAACGACAAAACTAGATTCCATGTTGGTGTGTTTCGTTGATTTTTTTGGGGTCAAAAGTTACCACGCTCGACTACGTAAGCTATGGCGCGTGCGGTAGGTAACTTATCATGGTGTTTACACTAAATTATCATGCATATGTTTCAACTAACTTTTGGCTTGGATAAATAACTGTAATGATATTTCTAAGTTAATTATCAGATCTACAATAACACCTTCTAACACAGGTGCCGTGACTGGGCCCCTAGGCAAGGTCCACGTAGAGGCACAACAATGCTTACTTATAAACAGAACTTTGTGGCTCATGGTGGTTCAGACCCGTTTAGGAATCTAGCGGAAGGAGCCGATCCTAGGCTGCCCCATTGGCCACCTATCATTGGGTCTTTGGTGCGTAAAATACCATGCTATCTACGTAGAAGTTATCGGGGGTATGTTTTTCAACAATTTTTTTCTCAGGTCAAAGAGTTGTCGCAGTCTTTGTGCGTGAGTTACCAGTCATCTTGTGAGTGTATTACCATGCTATTTACATGAGTTGTAGGGGGTATATTTTCAATAACTCCTCCCCCCGGTGAGGGTTATCGCGGTGTTTGTATGTAAGTTATCAGATATGTGATGCACTTATTACCATGATATCTACAAGGGGGTACCAAGAGTATAATTTTGACATTTTTTTAATCAAAATCAAACATTGTCACAGTGTTAACGTAAGTTATCAATTTTGTTATGCGGAAAGCTATTTACATATAATTTTTTGGAGGGTATGTTTACAACAACCATCCCAGGGGTCAAAAGTCATCATGGTGTTTGTACATTGGTCATCAGCTGTGTTGTGTGTAAAATATTGTAACGACCAAGATGCGGTCCTTTCCGGCCTGGGGGTCGAGGCCCCCGAATAGGAAAGAAGCGCATATAAGCGTTTCGCAAGCAAGTAAACATAGCACATAATAATAATTACAGTAGACAATCTGGGATTCAACTGTCTTCTTATTAATAATACAGAGTACAACGCAGATACAAACAAGGTAGTTCCGGTACGGACTACAAAACAAGGAAATGCTATGCTACCCGCTGCAGGCCCACGATCACGACCACGGCTCAGTCCTCTGGATAATTCACGTAAAGGCGATCTGTCTCCTCGTCGTACTGCCACGCCAGCTGGGTGCCGTCGGGGTCATCTGTCTCCGGGGTACCTGTACCTGCTGGGAGTTTCGGAGGAATCCGTGAGCCACGGGGACTCAGCAATCTAGGACCTTGGTGCCAAATCTAGTCACGTTAATTGGGTAAGGAAGGGATGAAGTGTATCAGGCTGCTGCATCCTATGATAGAATAAGTGGCTAACTTACGCAAAAGGGGAAGTGAAAGTGGACTATGCTAACGATCGGGAATACTTGATCAGAAAGGGATCCTGAACACCTACCTACGGCATTCATAACCCCACCGTGTTCACGATCGAAGAGAGATCTTCGAAAGGACAGTCACGGTTACGCACACAGTTGGCATTTTTATTAGTTTATGTTTAAGTTCTCTAATACCGGATGTTAACAAAATATTCCAAATTGCCACATAACCGCGGGCACGGCTTTCCGAAAGATTAAACCCTACAGGGGTGCTCCAACTAGTCCATCACAAACGAACAGAGGCCGCAAAGGCATCCTCTATCACGAATCTCGTGATCTCGTCGGATTCCTTAGAGGAAAACCTCAACTCTGGGGAAAACCAAAGCTTCACTGGGATTCCTATACGCAAGATATACCGCTAAGGTCAGACAAGGCTAGCAGGACCTCCCGACGTGTCGACGACCCTGATAAGAGCCGCGTATCTCCGTCTCAGGACACGACGGATGAGCGACGCGTACAGTGGCCTGATAGAGATCTCTCAAGTTGCCTTGAGTTGGCCCCGCACAGTGCTCTAATTTGGACCAACACTCATGAGGAGCACTGGCCCGGTTGTTGATTAAATTCCTCGGGGTAGCTATTCCCTATGCAGTTTATTATTAGGTGATTAGCAAATAGTACCAAAGTTGGGTCCTGCCGGACAAGTCTTAGCACTACGCGATTTATCAAGGGGGTCCCCATAACAACCCCGAACGTGTTAGGAGCGATCATTATGGAATCAAACACCGGTAACCGGTAACTAAGGCGGCAATAACGGAACAAGACACCCGGCAAAAGGCTAGGCCTCCCGTCATTTACCAAATATATAGGTGCATTAAATAAATAACATAATTCAATATAATGATATCCAGCTCATGTCACCACATGAGTTTAAATCACCTGCAACTAACAATGCTAACGTTAGTAGCTGAGCAAGCCTACCTAGCCATACAAGTTTCCTGGGAAAGAGTTCGATGTTTAGGCTCATGGCATATGAAGAGGCAATATAATTTTAGTGGTAGGCAGCGAGCAATTTGACATGGGATCGAAACTAACATAACAGTTCTAGAGATGGGATCAAGGTCATATCATCTTGCCTGTGATATCCTCGGCTTGGAACGGTTCTGGATCGTCCTGCACGTACTCTCCTGACTCCACGTATTCGTTCTCCGCTCCCGGTGCTACCCAACATAAGAATAACAGCCAATGAACAGCAACACGACAAAATGCATCAATCACATGATGCATGAGATGAAAGTTGAGCATGCACCACTATTCCTATCACTAGCACAAGCAAAATAAGCTACAGCAAGTTTCTGGACAGAACTTTGCACTAAACTATTTGGACATGCATGGGAATGACATGAAAAGATGCAGCTCCTAAAAATGGTGCAAAACCATATAAGGAACATTGCAAACGGAGCTACGGATCAACGGGAATCAACGAAACAAGATATGAAGCTCTACGTGAAAGATTCAACACCACACACACAATTGGCACAAATCTGGTATTCCCAGGTTGCCAAGACATATAATAACCCAACATGAATGAAATGGAGCCAGGTAGAACACCACAACACCAATTAAGCACAAACTTTGATCAAAATGGCAAAACTACATAATCTGCCAGTTTCTGCATCTTAGCTGTTTGGAAGCAACATGCAACATAGCTACAGGTCTTCAAACATGACAAATAATATATGTGGCTGTTGCCAACCAAGAACACTACAAGCCCCAGCAATAATCACAGCAAAAGGAATTAAACTCTAGAGGATACAAGGCCACAAACTTTCCCAAAACCATCATATCTCAGGGACTTGGTGAAAATTCCTGCACCTGAGTTTCTGTTTCTGTTCTGAAGCTTTTGACAGCAATCAAAACACAAGCTACTGGACTCCAAATGACTTGAAAATTGACACGAAGCTTCCCAAACATACCAGGTTCAAAATACTAGCACTGAACCAACGCCAGTTCTCAACAGAATGACCAGCACATCCTCATCTATAGGGGAAGAAAATGTTTCCAGCATCCCAGACTTTGTGAAATTTTCAGAGTTCAAAAATCTGGAATTTTCCAGCCACATGCCCACTTTGTCTAGGCATAGTTTGCACACACATGTCACCAAGAGGTAGTTTACACCACTATGGTGTTGAGCACAAACCCCTACTATTAACACACAAAATCCATGCCCTTGGGCTCCTTCTATACCATGGAATCAAGGACCAAACTATCAACAAAATGTAAATGCAACTCCATAAGGTATTCTTCTAAGATGACAACTACATAGGTGAGTTTCATGTGCACAATGACAAAGTGACATGGGGGTTTGAACCCCATGTTTGTGTCATGCACATCAACAACACCAACACACACAACACCAATTAAGCACAACACAATATAACTCTATGCTAACAAGAGAGTATGCACACCCCCACATATGGGCATGTGATGGTACACACTCTCACATGCATCACTAGTATCACCCTAGGAATCATGTCATCCTCAAGTGCAACCCCCACAACAATCTACCCTAGCTTAACTAGTCCATCACCACCTTCACATGCTATCATAGATAGCCACCTAGTGCACCACATCACATCAAATACATGTGGTGAGGGAGAGGCATCCACACCCCACTAAATCTATGCAAACAATTAAAACTACAAGATCAACTTAGCCCACACTAAAACTCAAAAGATGGGGCTATACATGATTAACTAGTGCTACTTTCACACCTTAAGAACAACACTCACAAGAAACCACATCACAGGCACAAACTCCTACCAAGTGTAACTTCACACCACAAGATGCAACCATCATAGGTTTACAAGGCTAGCAATACATCAACTAACACACACTAGTGTGCAAAACACACACACAAATAAATATAACCTATCTAACTAGCAAAAACAGAAATTAAGCACCACTAATCCTAAGAGATAGTTAACCAGCAGAATTAACAGCAATAAAAAGCCACTTTGTATAAGAGTTAGGAAAACAGAAATTAAATAGGCACGAAAAGAAAAGATAGCAAAAGACAAACAGAGGCTCCTGGGATTCGAACCCAGAACCTCTGGTTCTAGCAACAGCAACACACCACCACACCACTGTCATCTAGTCGACAGGATAGAGGAAGGAAACAATGTGAACTGCTTCACTAGTCACTGTGCACAGAATTAGCAAAACAAAAAGAGGCCGAGGGGGGATCGAACCCAGAACCTCTCTTCAGGCGCAAACACTCGCTTCCACTGCACTACGGATCGAAGTCTGAACAGGTACGCGCAAGAAAATAAAAGAAGGGATACTCTCGAACGGATCTGCCCTCTGATCTATCCTACTCGCCGGAGACACCGCAGGCAGACCAACTGAACACGCCAACGACGACGGGGAGGTCTCCTGGCCACGGCACTGCTGGCACGAGGGGGAGATCAACCCCTACTGCTACGAGCCTACCAGTGCTCTGAACCAAAATGAAACGCACGAATCACCTGCTGACTTGGATCCCGTCGGGCAGTAGCCTCCCGTCAGAGAAGAAGACGCACACCCTCCCGATGCAACGGCTCCTCGCGCTGGATGGAGGCGAGCTCCTGCTCCTACCTCTACCAAACAGCAGCAATACACCACGACAACACCACGCACCACACAGCTCGCTATCTACCTGACGAACGACAGCAGAGAAGGAACATAGATCCTACTTCGGATCATGACCGAACCGAGGAGGAGGAGGCAAGGGGCGATGGTCCTCACCTTGGGGAGAAGTGGGGGCGCCGATCGGGAAGGAGGAGCACTGGAGGGGAAGAAGGTCGTCGACGAAGACGTTCTTGCGCTGCAGAACCGAAGGGGAGGAAGAAGACACCGCGGGCACGTCCTTGACGGGCTCGGGGTCGTCGGCGTGGCCGTTCTCCGGGGCTTCTAGCGCCGGGAATGGATCGCAGGGATCCACCCCCGAGCTCTCGGACATGGCGACGGCGGCGAATGGAGGCGGGGGCGCGTCGGTCGCCGGCGATAGCCTTTTGTCTACTGGCTACTTCTACCACAGTCTTACCTGACAGAAGAGAGGGGGAGAGATGGGGAACGAGATGGTGGCGGCGCGAGATGGGAGGAGAGGAGGAACCCTAGATGAGGGGGAGAGGGCACGGACGCCAACGCGCTTAAAAAGGGGGACCTCGACGTTGCTGCTCACGGCGTCAACAGCCCTCTCTCTCTCTCGTCTGACGGAAAGGAGAACGCACGAGGAGGAGACGGCGTCAGGGAAAAAAGAAAGAAGGAGGGGGGGCCTCGCCTGGGCTGCCGCTGGACAGGGGATATGGGCCAGCGAAGGGAGGAGGCCCATGCTGCGCCAGGGGAGAGAAGAAAACTCTGGGGGGTTTTCTATTTAGATTAAAAACACACAGGGAGGTAAAAATAATACACAAGATAAACTACTGGGATAAAAATCAAAAGGAAAAACCTCCTGGTCATAAGGAATTATGGCCCATTAGAATAAAATAGGAAAGCAATATTTGGAGCCATTTGAAATAAATGCAAAACAGTAATTAATTTACTGTTTTGGGTTTATTTGCACCTTTAAAAACAAATAACAAATCAGCAAAATTACACCTCCTCATAACCACAATTTACTCTAACCACCAGACATTTTAGAATAACTTTTGGGAAGAAGGAATTTTGACATGAGATAATAGGAGGGAAAAGGATTTAAAAATAGCAACGAGCTTTGAGCATACTTAGCACTCACTCCTACCCATCACACACCAACACCACATGCATCACACAAGATAGTGCAATACCACAACATAACCCTAGTAAGATCACATGCAATCATAACACCACAAAACTAACTCCTAGTAAGAACATATGCCAACATGATCATGACATGCAATCATAAGGTATGGCAAGGAATGATATGGCATGGATGCATGCATGCAAATGCAAAATAGAAAGTGGCACATGAATTCATACATGCATAAAAACTCTCATGACAAAGTCAAGGTGGTCCCACATGGAAGGTTACAAAAAGGGAAAGTCCTACACTTGGGGCATTACAAATATCATGCTAGTTAAACGAAAGTTATCGTGGGGTTTGTCTTGAAAAAATGGAGGATCACAAGCGAGAGTGTGACTCGTGGATTTGTGATCGAATGATTTTGAAGTCATTCGCTTTTGTTTTTCGGGTGGTTTGCCATTTAACTTGTTTGTATTTTAGGTGGGTCCAAAACAAAATAACACACCTCGGCTAATTAAGTTATCTTCTTAGTTGTTTGCATATTACCATGCTATCTACATATAAGTTACCCGAGGTGTATCTTCAACAACTTGTATCTCAGTGTCAGAAGTTACCACGATATTTGTACATGATGTATCAGCTTGTTGTACGTATATAATCATATTATTTACACATAATTAATCAGGTTATATTGTTAAGCAACTTTTATCTTCGGGTTAAAAGGTATCGGGGTGTTTATACGTATGTTATCAGATCTGAGGTGTGTATATTATAATACTATTTATACATAAGTTACAGGGGGAGGGGGTATATTTTCCATAAAGTTCCCCAGCCAATAATCATCAATGTACTTGTGCGTAAGTTATCAGATATGTGTTGTCGTATATTATCATACTATTTAAGCAGAAGTTACCTCTCTTCAACAACTTTTTTCCCGGGCCAATAGTTACCACGGTGTTTGATCAGAAATTACCACCCATGTGGTGTGTATATTACCATGGTATTTACTCCATAAGTTATGGGTGTGTGTATTCAAAAACTTTATCTCTGAGATGAAAAATATCTTGGTGTTTATACGTGACTTATCAGATTTGCCTTGCCCATATTAGCAAGTTTAGTATAAAAAGCATGGTAACTGTAGGATGTAAATGCATGATGACTTTAGCATGATCATCGTGATAATTATAGCTTGGACGACCTGAAAACTTTATCATGAGTGGTCTAATAAATACAACGACCATCATGGTGGAAAAACGTCTCTTCTCACTTGTTTGTTTAGCATGCAAAAGAGCCGCTCCATTACCCCATCTCCCCAATGTGATGTAATGTGAAATCATCAAAGTTTTCACTAAAAACTCCTTGATTTGATGGCATAAATACACTCGTCACAAGATCCAAACCCCCTTCAAATTTTAAATCTTGAACAATAAGTGAAACTAACCCAGGTTGTTGCATAGTCACGTACTCAACCATCATGTTACTGGTTCGTGTATCACGAACTCACTATCTTGAATAAAAGCCTCATATTCCAAAGGCTGAGCAATAATAACAGCAACAAAGTCGTGGCGAGTTGGCTAGTGTGTTCTGTACATACCATGAGGTTGGGGTTCGACTCCCTTCCGTGCCAGTTTCTTTCTCTCACGCAAGGTATCGGTTTAGTTGGATCCGGATTTTAAACCAAAACATTTCAATTTTACAAATTCCCAATAAATAAATTGTAGTAAGGTATTTTTGGTTTTGTAATATAATTAAAGTAGACCTCGGGCCATAGTATTTACTAGAAGCTTATCTTTCGTAAGCATGCCATATGGTGGGTGGACAAGTTATTTTTGGGCAATTGATAAAAAAGTGCATAGTTATAACGTTATTCATTGCATGATCAATTATATGCATTCCGTCCATGATCAATTATATATTTGTCCAAGTCTGTTTGCTTCTCTTATGGTTTTGCTCTTCTGTCACATTTCTGTCCAGTTACTGCCATTTGACCGTGTGCTCATCGTCTATGGACTTTTCACTGGACTATTTTGCCCCTGCTTCCCCACTACCTCACATGACACTCTGAAGTGGGACCAATCACCCTTCTCGGCCAGTCAAACCCTAGCCCAATATCCCCTTCCCCATCTCTCAAATATTATCCCTTTATTCCACCCTAACTCCTCCTCCCGAGCCCGAGCCTCAATCCTGTCTCGATTGGAAGATGCCATCGCCGCCGTTTGACGTGGCCGGAGCAGCATCGGACCACTCCCTCCTCTTCCCCGTTTCTTTTATCCTCCTTCCCTTTTACTTCTCTCTAATCCCTTTCCCTCTCTCTGTTTCACGTGCCTGCAGATTGAGCCATGGATGCCAAATGCCATGAAACCGACCTCTTGCCCGTGGATCTCATCAGCTCATTCTTGTCGAACATAGCTGATGTTTCTTCTCTCCCTCCATATGAACGGCTACTGGTACTCCCCGTATCCACCACTGCATGCCGCCGTCTAGCAAAGGAGGCTCGGCAGGATGTCGGCACCGCCCAAATTTTGTGTTACCATGGCCAGGAGGAACGCAGACGTAGCCTTCCTCCGCCTCCCTGTCATGGCCGCCAAAGGCCGCGCTGCACATGCTAGCCTCCGCAGCTGTCGCTCCGTCGCCTATGCTCTGCCATCAGCAGCAGCAAGATCGGGCGCCATGAGCCCCAGATCCAGCTCTGCTCCACCATGGTACCTCACTACCCGATCTCCATTTTCTAGTGGATTTGACGAGATGTGCCATGGAATTGTCACCAATGGCGTCAGCAAGCTCATCCTCCTTCTCTGCTCTAATGAGGTGGATTTGGTGAGCTCTAACGAGCTCATCCTCATCTCCTTAGACGAGGTTGATTTGGTGATCTCCCATGAGCTCATCATCCTTTTGTCCTCTGACGAGGTTGATTTGGTGAGCTCCGATGATCTCATCCTTCTTCTCTCTTCTGACGATGAGGATTTAGTAACCTCCGCCTATGAATACTTTAGCTCTGGCAAGCTCATCCTCATACTACAGAGGGCATACTCTAATCGTTGACGCACTATAAATTTTTTAACACTTGACCCAATGTAATTAGCTAGTATATTTATCTAGAAACTCTTTACTAATTATTAGTTATATTCAAGATGATAACAACATTAAGTGCTGATTTGTGTTACTTTTGTTTTAGTTAGTTCACGGTGTGTATATTACTGCATGAAAAAGTTATGCAAAATTACTGTGATGTGTAGAACATGGCATATTTGGTCAGTTGTGGGTCCCACATGATAGTTGCAAGAGAGAGGGATGGTTTTGTTAGTGATGGGTCCCACTTAGCAGTGTCCCTCAAGAGATTGAGGAAGCAGGGACAAAATGGTCTACCAAAATGTCTATATATGGTCAACACATGGTCAAACGACACTAACTGGACGAAAACGTTATGGAAGGGCAAAACCATAAGAGAAGGAAATGGACTTGGACAAAAATGAGGTTTTCTAGAACTAGGAGCAAACATGTCGAGTGGGACACAACTAGGGGTATAAAATCAATTCTCCCCTTTATAATTAATAGCAATAACACAAGACGTGCTCCACTTTCCGTTCTGTCATCAGTTCTGTCACTAGATGAGGACACCGCAAGATTGAACTCACTACTATGCACAACTTCTACTAAAGATCGATAGATCAACTTTGTCACAGAACTCGTGGCTCAATATTACATGGCTATATAAATCACACATAAAAATATTCAGGGTGTACTATATTAAGAATTTAGAAAAGATTCAATTAATTTCAATGAATAATCTGATCATAAACTCACAATTCTTCAGATCCCAACAAACACATCGCAAAAGTGGATTACATCTGATAGATCACCGAAAAGAACATTGTATTGAAAATTAAAGAGAGATAAGAAGTCATCTAATTGATCATTATGGACCCGTAGTTCTGTGGTAGACTACTCACACATCATCGAAGAGGCAACAAGGTTGATGTAGAAGCCCAGCATGATCGATCCCCCCCTCCGTCAGGGTGCCGAAAAAGACCTCCAAATGGGATCACGGAAGAACAAAGACTTGAGACGGTGAAAAAATTGTTTTGGGTGGCTCTCTGGGGGTTTTGGAATATTTGGGAATTATAGAGTTGGAACATATTTGGGAATTATAGAGTTGGAACATATTTGGGAAAAAGGTCATATGGAGCCACAAGGGGCCCATAAGACAACAAGATGCGACTGCCCCACAAGGCGCCCCCTGATGCCTTGCCGTCTACTCATAGGTCTTCTGGTCCTTTAGCAAAGCTTCTAGGGTGTCTTCTGGTCTAGAAAAATATTCAAAAAGTTTCATAACATTTGGACTTAGTATGGTATTGATTTTCCATAAAAACAAAAAAAATCACATAATAACAAACTAGCAGTAGGTAGTGGGTTAATAGGTTAGTTCTCGATAAGGATATAAAATTGCATATACTGTATTTAAGATTGATAAAATAATAGCATGTTGAAATAAAAAAATGATAGATATGTTGGAGAATTGATCTTCTGTGCGAGCGTGTTACTCAGATTCTCCAGCACTGCCACCACCTCCGTCTTCTATAGGTTTTCCTCCGGTTTCATGCGTTGGCAGCTGGTGAAAACAAGATAGTGAAAGAAAAGGGCAGGAATTGATGGTTAAGCCTATCGAGATGGAAGAAGAGATAGGGGAATTTTGTGCGAAAACAATGGGAACAGCTACAAACGTGCGAGCTCCATCTTTCTTTTAGATGGACCAAAAGTGTCAATGTCTCATTTGTCTCGTGTGAGGATTTCAGCTAATCGTCCCTAGGTATGATTTCGGTTTATGGAAAAAATGTGATTCAGATATGACGCCCCCATTTTGATCATACGCTAATCATACACACAAATGCATACGATCAAGATTAGGGACTCACGGGAAGATATCACAACACAACTATAGACACAAATTAAAGGCATACAAGCTTCATATTACAAGACAAGGACCTCGAGGGCTCGAATACAAACAAGTGAGCGGAAGCAAACAACATCTCAATACAAACATAAGTAAACAAGTATTGCCTTAAGAAGGCTAGCACAAACATAAGATCAGATCGAAAAGGCAAGGCCTCCTTCCTGGGAGCCTCCTAACTACTCCTGGTTGTCAGCGGCCTCCATGTAGTAGTAGGATCCATCGGGGTAGTAATAGTCGGCGACGGGATCAGCCATCTCCTGGGCTCCATAATCTGGTCGCGACAAGCTGTATCAAGAGGAAAAGGGGAACAAAGCAATGGTGTGTACTCACCCAAAGTACTCGCAAGACTGACATCAGAACTATGCTAAGGTATGCATCAGCATCAAAGGAATGGGGCCATATCTTTGGATTGACTGCAGAAATGCCAGAATAGAGGAAGAATGCCTAGTCCTATCAAAGACTAGCATCTTCAGTGTCTTGCACCATTAGAAGAGTGAAGAACAACGTAAGTATAATGTAGCAAGTTTATTAAGTAATGCCCAAATATCCTTCCCCAACTCCGTGTGAAAAAGCAATCTCGGAGCCACATTTCAATTTAAGTCACACTTCTAGTCGGGGTAGTAGTAGTTGTCAGCGGGATTAGCCATTTCCTAGTCTCCGTATCTGGTCGTGGAAAGTCATATCAAGAGAAAAAGGGGAGCAAAGCAACGGTGAGTACTCATCCAAAGTACTCGCAAGACTGACATTAGAACTATGCTAAGGTATGAATTAGCATCAAAGGAATGGGGCTATATCTTTGGACTCGCTACAGAAATGCCGGAAAAGAGGACGAAGGCCTAGTCCAATCGAAGGCTAGCATCTTTACTATCTTGCACTCTTAGAAGAGTGAAGAACAACATAAGTATAATGTATCAAGTTTATTAAGTAATGCCCAAAGATCCTTCCTCAACTCCGTGCGAAAAAGCAATCTCGGAGCCACATTTAAATTTAAGTCACACTTAGAGTTGTATTAGATCAGTATACAACTCTGAGCGTCCATTACCATGGACACGACTATTCAAATAAATATACTTCCCTACACGAGTACATAAACTTACCCAACATAATCGATCAACTCCGGCCGGACCCACTTTCCTAGGTCATGCCCGGCCTTGGCCGATCAACACACCGTAGTCTACCTAGGCTCAACAGAGAGGTCACACGCTCGTCTACATCCTAATCACAAAGGGGTCGGGGCAATCTCTCTTCACAATCATGCGTGTTGCGAGGATGCCCGGTGTCAGTCCGGGCACCTCTTTATACAAAGACGATGCTTACGCGGGCTGATATGTCTACAATGTATCTGTAATTTTTTATTGTTCCATGCTCTTATATTATCATCCTTGGATGTTTTATGATCATTTTATAGTAACTTTATATCATTTTTGGGGACTAACTTATTGACACTGATCACATGGTCACGCATGGTGTACTCAAGCTTCGTGTGAAGGAGAATTGGGGCAATCCACCTGCTATTCTAGAGATTGCTGCTCCTGACTTAGATGATGCCCTGAGCCCAATTATGAGTTTGTTCCCAGATCTGAGATTGAACCTTATTGGGCCTCCAAGATCAGGAAGAAGATGAAGGCTCTTTTCTTCTTCCAGGCGAAGGGTCAGTACAAGGCACATGTTGATGCCAAGAAGGCGTGTAGTCGTGATAAGATGATCATGTGGAAGATTGGCCTTGATGTCCATAGCGGTTCAAATGACAAGATAACTGATGAGGAGGACTGGATAAAGGCCAACAGCAAGTGGACAGATTCTGAGGAGGAGGTGTCTTCTGCTTCAGATGAGTCTGAGGGAGATCATGACGAGGACTACTGAGCTTCTCCTTTCTCCTATTTTTGGTGTCATGATGCCAAAGGGGGAAAAGATATCTTAGTTCAAGATGGATTTGCCTTGCTGAGTAACGAATGTGTTTATTTGCATTTGTTTTCTCTATCTCGTGAACTTGTTTATTGCTTGCTTTGGTTTGCGTTTGTCCAAGACTTGTGTGAACTTATGTATGGTGTAAGACAAATGCTACCCCATCTATCATGTTATGTCTTTACCTTTATATGCTTGCTTAACTGTTTTACTACATTATGTTCACGCAAGTATATAGCCTTGTCTATATAATATAGGGGGATTATTGATCCCAGTGTGTGCTCTTTGCATTCCAAAAGCATATTCATATAGAGCACACATCTAGGGGGAGACCGTCCATATTTTGTAGGTTTTGGGAATGCCTATGACTTCTTAGTTTATTCTTTTTTGGCAAATCCTGTATTCTCATCAACCCACCAAGAGGGGGAACATTGTAAGAGCACAATTTCTCCTAGGTAACTTTGGTGGTGGATGACGATACCCTTTGCGAACTAATCGTGTGCGATATGCTTTAAAAAAATTATCAGGTGACACGAGACGGTTATATTCCCCTTAGTGAGTGAAAGTGAATATGGTGCTTAGCTATTGATTTAGGGTTGGTGGACTCGAGTCATAGATAATCCCGTACTAACAAGAGGGGATCCGCATTTGGAAAGGTTGGGTGGAACAATATCTCTCACTATTGCACCCCATCCATTTCCCAGAGCAAAGGACCTACACTAAAAAGTGCCGAGAAAGTTGCATAAGCGGTAGTACCGCTCCAGTGGTACTATCGCCCACTAGAGTCGGGCTCTCTACCGCTTATTTTATTCCTCTGGTGTATTGGTTTTTTTCTCTCATTGAGCAGAAGTACCGCCCATGGGGAGCGGTATTACCTCTCGAGCGGTACTGCCGCCCCTCTCTACCGTACGCACTTCCGCTTAGAAAAATCCTATGGTGTCTTATCTCTCCTCGACCAGGCTAAGCGGAAGTACCACTCCTGCAGGACAATAGTACCGCCCCAACAGTAGTACCGCCCTAGTGCATGGTACTAGCGCTTAGTTCGGTCCGTAGGTGCTTGTAATGCCCAGATTCCCCCTATAAACCCGAGGAGATCTCATATTTTCTTCTCTAGCTCCATTGTTCCTCCAAAATCTCAAACTTGCTGATCTCCCTCCCTAGCCATCAATTCTTGTTGATTTTCTAGGGTTTGGAGGAGAAGGCCTTCCCCCACACTTCCACCAAGAGAAAAATTTGTTCCCCCCATTAATCCATCGCGGATCTTGTTACTCTTGGGGTGTTTGAGCACCGTAGACGAAAGAGGTCACGTCAAAGCCATATGCCATTGTGGTGAAGCTTCGTGATTTCGTTGGGAGCCTCCAATTGAGTTGTGGAGAGAGCACCAACCTTGTTTGTAAAGGTCCGGTCGCCGCCTTCAGGGGCACCACTTAGTGGAATCACGACACCTTGCATAGTGTGAGGGCGTGAGGAGAATACAGTGGCCTTAGTGGCATCTTGGGGAGCATTGTGCCTCCACACCGCTCCAACAGAGACGTAGTTCCCCTCAAAGGGAAGGAACTTCAGAAACACATCCTTGTCTTCATCGTTTCCACTTGTGGATATTTCTTACCTTTACTTGTATTTACTTCTTGCTTACTATTGTTGTGGTTAGCATCATAGAGTTTTCTCACTTAGTTGCATATCTACACAACCTATTTGTTGCTAAACTTAATTTATTAAAAGAAAATACTAAAATTAGTTAGTTTCCTATTCACCCCCTCTAGTCAACCATATTTATCCTTTCAATTGGTATCAGAGCCTCATCTCTTCATTAAGAGTTTCACCATCCAAAGAGCATGGCTCGCAATGACGTTAGTCCTAGGGGGTTACCCGAGGAGCTGTTGCGAACTCGGTCTCCCGAGAGAACCTAAATGAGGCCATGTCCACATTTAGATCCTGAGTGACTATCGAGGTCAAAAACATGCTTAAAGATTTCCTTGATAATTACAAACCGTCTACCGACCCCTTGAATGTGGTTAATCCCACAACTTCGGATGCGGGGACCGATTCCAAAAAGGAAAATGCAAGTAGTGAAAGAGATAAATTGCCTCAAGGATCAAGCGGGGCAAATACTTTTGCCTTGGTTCCTCCTCCCATGGTCTATGGAGGATTGGTTCACCGACCACATATTATTAACCTCGGTCCTCCACCCAAGCTTGTTAAGGGTGATTTTGCTAACTGGGTTTTCATATAAAGGCTCATTTGAATCATAGCTCAACACAACTTTAGAGAATCATCGAGAAAGGGTACTACCCTCATGATCCAAGAAACATCACTCCAAGAGAAGGGATTGACAATCAGCTCAACCATTCATCCTTGTTCATCCTTCAAGCGGTTGTTCCTATTGAAGATCTTGCTCATTTGTGTCCCTTCACTTGTGCCAAAGATTGCTCGGAGCACATCATTTCCATGTACAAGAGAAGTTCTAGTATTCAACGGTCAAAATATGAAGTGATACTTGATGAGGACGATGAATTTGTTGTGATTGAGGATGAAGATCCCCGTGAGCTATACCGAAGGGTGAAGACTCTTGGTGTCACTCTTCAAGATCATGGAAACAAGCATGTGGATGACAATTGTATAAAGCGTAAGTTTCTCAAGGCTATTATGCCCTTCAACAAATCCATGTCCTCCGTCATCCGTCAGAGGCCAGATTTTCACTCCATGACCTCACGTGATGTGTTGGGTGAGTTTATTTCCATGAACATATTGAACAAGACCGCTGCAATGCTCTAGCTCGTGTTCAACGGTCAATAAAAGACTCTCCCAACGTTGCCTTGAAGGCCAAGGCTGTTTTGGAGGAAGATGAGGAATAACAAGAAGAGGAATTGTGCCCGAAAGACACCAAGTATGCTTATCATGAGCATATGGCTCTTGCATCAAGACAGTTTTGGGGCAACAAGAGAAACACAAAGCCAAATTTCTCCAAGCACAACTCAAGTGGGTTCAAGGGCAAGCAAACTGTGAGCATTTGCTATAATTGTGGCAATGTCAATCACTTTGTGGCGGATTGTCCATATGAGAAGTGTGAAGACAATGGTGGCAAGCTCATCCGAAAGGACAAAGCCAAGTATTTCCCCAACAAGAACAACTTCCACAGGAAAGTGACTCAAAAGGTTTTGGTGGCTCAAGAAGAGTACCCCTCCGATGAGGATGAGGATGATGAAGTGATAGGGATGGCCGCCGAGGCCATTGCCTCGTCTTATCCAAGAAAGGTGTCCCTCTTCAACGCTCCAACAAGAACCGCATTGCCAAGTGCCTTATGGCCAAGGCATCCAACAAGGTAACATCCAACATTAAAACTTCCAACCTCAAGATACCATTGCCACTACCTCCATTAGTGGTGATGAAAAGGAGGAGGTAGAGGATGAGGAAAAATCCTTTGATAAATTCATGGGAAAAATCAAGGGTAAATCCAAGAAGCATTTTGTTGCTCTCTTGGAACAACTAGGAGAGGCTAATCACCTCATTGAATCTCATGAAGAAACTATATATACATTACAAGGACATAGTCGTGACTATGCCGATGAGATTGTGGATATTTCTATTGCTCTTGAAGAGGAGCAAGGACTTGTTTGACTCTTGAGGAGTCGCACAATGATGACCTTGCTGAATTAAAGAAAGATCTTGATCATGCTCTTGTTCTTACTCGTGCGCTCCAATCCGAAAAGGTTGCACTTGTGCTTGACCATGTTACATTCAAGGAAGAGCTCGCAACACTTAACAAGGCTTACAAGGCCTTGAAGAGTGCTTATGCCTCTTTGAAAGAGTCTCATTCTCAACTCCAAGTAAAACTCACTAAAGAAATAAACACAAGTGGAACCAATGAAGACAAGGATGTGTTTCCGAAGTGCCCTCCCTCTGAGGGGAAGTACGTCTCCGTTGGAGTGGTGTGTAAGCACGATGCTCCCCAAAATGCCACTAAGCCCACCGTATTCTCCTCACACCCTCACACAATGCAAGGTGTCATGATTCCACTAAGTGGTGCCCTTGAAGGCAGCGAGTGGACCTTTACAAACAAGGTCGGGGCTCTCTCCACAACTCAATTGGAGGCTCCCAACGAAACCATGAAGCTTCACCTCAATGGCATATGGCTTCGAGGTGAGCTCTTCCGTCTAGGGTGCTCAAGCACCCAAGAGTAACAAGATCCACGACGGATTAATGGGCAGAACAACTTTTCTGTAGGTGGAAGTGTGGGTGTAGGCCTTTTCCTCCAAACCCTAGAGAATCAACAAGAGTTGATGGCTAGGAAGGGAGATTAGGAAAGTTTGAGCTTTTGGAGCAACAATGGAGCTAGAGAGGAAAAAGATGAGATCTCCAGGGGGAAGAATACACCTATATATAGTGGGGGGGGGGAATCTGGCCGTTACAAGCCCCTAATAACCCAACTAAGAGGTAGTACCGTGCACTAGGGTGCTACTACCGCTCGGGCGGTACTATTGTCCTGTAGGAGTTGTACTTCCGCTTAGCCTGGTCGAGGAGAGGTAAGACATGAGAGGATTTTTCTAAGAAGAAGTGGTCATGGCAGAAGGGCGCGTCAGTATCACTGGAGCGGTACTACCGCTCCCCCTAGGCGGTACTTCCGCTCAATCATAGAAAAAAACAATATACCATAAGAATAAAATAAGCGGTAGAGATCCCGACTCTCGTGGGCGGCGGTACCGCTGGAGTGGTACTACCTCTCATGGGAGCGGTACTACCGCTGATGCAACTTTTTGGGCACTTTTTCAGGGTAACTCCTTTGCTCCGGGAAATGGATGGGGTGCAAGAGGGAGAGATATTGTTCCACCGAACCTTTCAAACGCGGATCCCCTCTTGATAGTACGAGATTATCTATGACTCGAGTCCACCAACCCTAAATCAATAGCTAAGCATAGTCTTCAATTTCACTCATTGAGGGGAATATAACCGTCTCGTGCCACCTGATAATTTTCTGAAAGCATATCATACACGATTAGTCCGCAAAGGGTATCGTCATCAACCACCAAAATTACTTAGGAGAAATTATGCTCTTACACGAGTGCTAGTTGCTATAAAGAAAATCAATACCAGATGAAGTCCAAATGCCATGAAAACTTTTTGGAGATATTTTTTGGACGAGAAGGAAACTTGAGGACCAAGGATGATCACCACAGGAGGCCGAGACAGCCCACTAGGCACGTGGTCGTGCCCGGGACCCCTGGCGCGGCCTGGTAGGTAGTGGAGGCATTGGACACCTCCTCCACCTCCTCTGAGCTCTATAAATACCCTAATATTCCACAAAACCTAGAGGAGTTGACGAAATATCGTTTCAACCGCCGCAAGTTCCAGAAGCCACGAAATCCAATCTAGATCCTGTTCCGAAGAGGAATAGAATCATGGGGGGGGGGGTTCATCATCCTCATTGGTGCTCCTCCAATGATGCGTGAGTAGTTTATATTTGACCTACGGGTCCGTAGGCAATAGCTAGATGGATTTCTCTCTCGTTTTGCTTGTCAATACAATGATCTCTTGGAGATCTACTTGATGTAACTCTATATTTTGCGGTATGTTTGTTGGGATCCGATGAATTGTGAGTTTATGATAAGTTCTATGAAATTATATCCATTCTTGATCATTGTAGACTCATATTTCTTCTATGGTATTTGGGTTTTGTGTGGCCAATTTGATATTTTGATCTTGCAATGGGAAGAGGTGCTTTGTGATGGGTTCATCTTGCTGTGCTCAATCTGAGTGACAGAAAGAGACATGTCACGCATGTATCATTGCTATTAAGGATAAAACAATGGGGTCTATTCCTACATGAATAGATCTTGTCTACATCATGTTATCGTTCTTAAAGCATTACTCTGTTTATCCATGAACTTAATACACTAGATGCATGCTTGATAGTGGTTGATGTGTGGAGTAATAGAAGTAGATGCTGGCAGAAGTCGATCTACTTATCTTGGACGTGATGCTTATATACATGATCATTATCGTGCATATCGTAATAATTATTTGCTTTTCTGTCAATTGCCCAACAATAATTTTTCTACCCATTGTTTGTTATTTTCTCGATAGAATCCATTAGTAAAACCTACGGCCCTAGGTCTATTTTACATCATCTGTTTGCAATCTCTACTTTGCTATTCGCGTTTCCATTTTATTTGCTCTTTTTTCATATCTATATTATCAAAAACCGAAGAATACCTTGCTGCATTTTATTTGCTATCACTTTATTTTGATCCATCAATCTATGCTTTTACGTTACCCACGAGGGATTGATAACCCCTACACGCGTTGGGTTGCGAGGATTTGTTATTTGTGTGCATGTATCGCTTACATAGTCTTGTGGATCTTCCTACTGGATTGATACATTGGTTTCGTAACTGAGGAAAATATTTTTTGTCGATGTGCTACATCACCCTTTAAGTTTGGAGGAAACCAACGCAAATTAGGGGGTAGTCAAGATTTCTGGCGCCGTTGCCAGGGAAGATTAAGTCAAGATCTATCAGGTTCCCACACATAAACTCTAGTCTCCTTGCAATTACATTATTTGCCATTTGCCTCTCGTTTTCCTCTCCCCCACTTCACAAAAATATTTTTCCTTTTTATTTGCCTTGTTTCCTTTTTCCTTCCTTCTTTCTTGCTTGCTTCTTCTGCCTTCATGTCAACACTCGAAAACAGAAAAATAAACATGAAAAGGAAAGACATATGGATCCTCATCCACTTGCTAATATTTTCAAAATATCTAACTATCTTGAACCAACTCCTCATGATTTGAGTGCTATTGATTATTGTTGTAAATTTTTTGCTTGAAAATTGTGAATCTGAATATTGTGATGAAGTGTTAAAAGAAGAAATTCATAAAATGATTCATGATATTTCCTTGAATGAGAAGCATGATTGCGATGATGTAATTATAAATTCTATTAATGTAAATTGTGATAATAATATGCAAAACTACAAGATTGGGGACGGAAATTATGTCATGTCCACTTATCATTGTAATGATCATGATTGGGATGATGCTTCTTATTATCTTGAAAATTATTTCATCCTCATGATGAATATGATATTGATAATAATGTTTGCAATAGTATTTAAAGTGGGTATGTAAGAGTGTCAACTTCAGGTAATAATGATCCCAATATTTTGGAGAATTATCTATCTCTTGGATTTTTTCGACGAAAGTGAGTTCAGAGAGGTCATGACTTAAGTTAATTTTAACCCCACTACCTTATAAGATTATAAGACTTTTATGCATGTAGATCATGAAGTGAATATTTTATGTGATAGCTATATTGTTGAATTTGAAAGTGATCCTACATGTAATTATTACGAGAGAGGGAAATATGGTTATAGAAATATTCATGTTACTAAATTATCTCTCTTCATGTTGAGATTGATATTGTTTCTTTCTTCTTCCATGTATATGTTAGACATTTCATGTCTTGATAATTTGTTGATTATGAGATTCCTATGCATATGAAGTATGTTAGACTTAAATGTGTTTGTCTTATGCTACATGACGCTCTCTTTGTGTTTCAACTACTATCTTTCATGTAAGCATCAACAAAATGTCAAGCCTATTTTAATGGCTATAAAGAAAGAGCTTATTGGGAGGAAACCCCATGAATAAAATTTAGTTTCACCTTTTTCCTTCTGTTCTTTAGTGTTTGCAAAATTATGCTACTGTTATGATTGTGCTTTTCATGTTTTAATTAGTATTTGTGCCAAGTAAACCCTTTAGGATCATGTTGGGTGATTGTTGCCTTATCTTTTGGAAAACAGAAACTTTTGCGTGCAGTAAAAGAATTTTGAAAAATCATAGAAGCTTCATAAGTGTCTGAATGTTTTACACAAGATTGATATACAAATTGCCTACGTTTTCCTAATGTTTCAAAAAAATCGAGTTACAGCAATATGACTAAAATTAGAGTCTTTACAAACTCTTCTGTTTTTGACAGATTATGTTTTCTTTGTGTTGTGTGCTTATTTTGATGATTCTATGGATTGTATCGAGGGAATAAGCCATGGTAATGTTAGAATATAGTAGGTATAGTGAAAAAACAAAATTGGAATAGGTTTTCAATAGTACCTAAAGTAAAGTTTGGTTTTCCTGTACTAACGGATCTCATGAAAGTTTTGTTGAGTTTTGTGTGATTGAAGTTTTCAAGTTTTGGGTGATATTACGATGGATGAAGGAATAAGGAGTAATAAAATCCTAAGGTTGGGGATGTCCCATGGCACCCCACGATAATATACAAAGATTACTAAACAACTAAGCTTGGAGATGACCCAGAAGGCATGCCGTCTTTCTTCTAACAACCATCGGTAATTTTACTTGGAGCAATATTTTTATTTGTCACATATCATGAGTTTTGCTTGGAGCGCCTTGTATTATATGAGTATTTTCTTGCTTTGCTGGTTAGTTTTTCATAATAAACGTAGTTGGACACACCCATTTGAGAGACCAAAGTATGCTATGATTTGTTAGAATTGCTCTTTATGCTTCACTTAAAAACATTTGAGCCATGGAATTGCTCTAGCGCTTCACTTATATCTTTTTTGGCATGGTCGTGCTGTTATTTTGAAGAAATTTTCTCTCATGCTTCACTCATAATATTTTGAGAGTAATTAGAAATTTTGAAGAAATTCTCTCCTGCTTCACTTATATTATTTTGAGAGTTGAAAATTTTAAAGAAACGTGTGCTCTCGTTCTTCACTTATATTGGTTTCAGAGCTTATTATTTGCAATGTAAATTTGCTTTAAATGAAATTAGTACCAAACTTATAGATATCGAGGGGAGATATAATAAAAATACTCATGAAGATCATTGGATGTTTAACTTGATTCTTTGCAATAGTTTCGCGATGTGAAGATAGTAATATGTGAGTTATGTTGATGAGTAATTATGCTTTAGTAAGAATATTGGTGTTAAGGTTTGTAATTCCCTATGTATGCACATGAAGTCAATAATTATGCTATGAAATTACATCCTACTTGTGTTGCATTATTTGGTGTTAGTTATGTTTAATGTTCGCTTCTGATGGTTTTCGTTCCTTGGTTGGGCACTTCTCAATCTATTTGCTAGCCTTCACTTACACTAAGCAGGAATACTGCTTGTGCATCCAAATCATAAACCCAAAGCTGTGCCAAATGATTCCACCATACCTACCTATATGCGGTATTTCAACGTCTTTCCTAGTAAATTTGTAAGTGCCAACTCTAATGTTCAGAATAAATTTCTGTTTTGTGTGCCCGTACCGCTCATGAAGCGGCGAGGGGTGGCCGATAACTTCCATGTTAAATAGGTTATTATCAAGATGAGTGTTTATTCACTTGTCATTCCACGAGAGTATGGCGGTAATAGGGATGCCTAGTCCCAAAATGCAAAGAAAATTTAGTTTATGATGTCAAATAATAAATTCCTTGGAAAGTGTTGGTATGGACGATACTCGTGGATGCGGCTAGATGTGGAGTGTGAGAGAATGGTGGAAAAGGAATAAACATTATTTTTAGTTTGGTAACCGCCTATTATTTTTTTATCATGGAGTATATTGGAAACTTTTAGTCGTTTTCGTTGACAGAAAAAACATACCACCCAAAATATTTTATCTCTAAATTTTGAACTTTGAGCTATGACACCTCTACAAATTTGTGATTCCCCCTATGAAGGGCCTATCTATTTACTTCCTGCAATTTTTATTTTGAATTTGAGTCTCCATCTTCTCTTATAGAGCACCAACTAAGGAACACTATTATCATACTTGAGCACTGGATGTAGCTAATATTTGGGTGTGTTGCATGAATGGAACAATGATGGAGCATGATGAGCTAGGGATACCGTTCTTTCGCGTTGATATTTTGAAAGCCTTGGTTGCTTGTTGATATGCTTGAGTATTCAAGTTTTCATGTCAAATTATACACTATTGCTTTGAATCATCCACAAGTCCATATGTCCATGCTAAAAGGAAAAGAATATGATGAACATGTTAGCTAGCATTCCACATTAAAGTTCTGTTTTTATCATTTACCTACTCGAGGAAGAGTAGGAATTAAGCTTGGGCATGCTGATATGCCTCCAACGTATCTATAATATTTTATTGTTCCATGCTGTTATATTATCATCCTTGGATGTTTTATGATAATTTTATGGCAACTTTATGTCATTTTTTTGGGACTAACCTATTGACATAGTGCGAAGTGCTACTTGATGTTTTTTCCTACGCGGAAAATCAATACCAGATGAAGTCCAAATTCCATAAAACTTTTTGGAGAAATTTTTGGACCAGAAAGAAACTTGAGGACAAAGGATGATCACTAGAGGAGGCCCCTAGCGTAGCCTGGTGGGTAGGGGGGGCCTTGAGAACCTCCTCCACCGCCTCTTAGCTCTATAAATACCCCAATATTCCAAAAACCCTAGAGGAGTCAACGAAAAACTGTTTCAGCTGCCGCAAGTTCCAGAAGCCACGAAATCCAATCTAGAGCCCGTTCCTTAGTGGAACACGGTGACAGAGGGGTTCATCATCCTGACTCGTTCTCCTCTGATGATGCGTGAGTAGTTCATATCAAACCTACGGGTCCATAGGCAGTAGCTAGATGGATTTCTCTCTTGTTTTGCTTCTCAATACAATGATCCCTTGGATACCTATTTGATGTAATTCTATCTTTTGCAGTGTGTTTGTTGGGATCTCATTAATTGTGATTTTACGATCAGATCTATGAAATTATATCCATTTGTGATTATTATAGCCTCGTATTTTTTCTCCTATATGTGGGTTTTGTTTGGCCAACTTGATCTTTTTATATTGCAATGGGAAGAGGTGTTTTGTGATGGATTCGATCTTGCGGTGCTCAATCTCATTGACAGAAAAAGACATGACACACATCTATTGTTGCTATTAAGGATAAAATGATTGGTTATATTCCTACATGAATAGATCTTGTCTACATCATGTCATCATTCTTAAAGCATTACTCCATTTCTCCATGAACCGAATACACTAGATGCATATTGGATAGTGGTCGATGTGTGGAGTAATAGAAGTACATGCACGCATAAGTCGGTCTACTTGTCTAGGACGTGATGCCTATATACATGAATATTGTCTTGGATATCTTCTGCTTTTCTATTAACTGCCCAACAATAATTTTTCTACCCATTGTTTGCTATTTTCCCGGGAGATGCCACTTGTGAAACCTACGGCACCGGGTCTATTTTACATCATCTATTTGCAATCTCTACTTTGATATTCGCGTTTCCATTTTATTTGTTGTTTTATTTTCACAACTATATTATCAAAAACTGTCACATCCTTGATCCCTATTAGGTTTAATAAGATGTTCTCATGTTTTCTTTCAATGCATCCAAGGAAATGAAATGAAAACCCAAAAGCAAAGCAAGAAAACCAAAGCAAAACCCTAGCAACCCCTCATTCAAAAGCATTTCAAAATTGATGTCAAATCAATGAACCCAAAATGGCCTTAAGAAATGTTCACCTTTTCTGTTAAATGTTGAAAACAAAATATCAGAGATGAAACCTATTTTCAAACTATCTTTGGCATTTTAAAATTAAGTTAAAAGCTACTCAAATCAATTATATATTTGATTTCAAATAATTTAAAGTTTCAAAAATGTTGAAAACTTTATGAGTGGTTGGAAATATTCCAACTAACACTGTGGTATTTTTCAAACTATTTTAGGAATATTTTGGAGCCAAAAATAAAACAAAACAAATAACAGAAAGAATAAACAGAAAACAGAAAAGAAGAAAAATGGAAAACCCTTACCTGTCGCTCAACTGGCCCAGGCCCAGCTTCTCCCCGTCGTCTTCCTTGCTAGCGAGCAGCAGGAGGTGGTCGCCACTCGTTCCGGCGCGGCCACGCACCTGTGCGTCTCCCTAGCCACTGCGTCGCACTGGCGCAACGGGGATAAGCTCCCCGAAGGCCTCCCCGAGCTCATCCGCTCCCCATTCGCCCTGTTCTCTCTTCCCCTCTCAGCCGCCATGACCGCAAGCTCAAGCTTGAGCTCGCCGTTGCTCCTATCCCTCTCCCTCTCTCCTGAGCCATGCAACGGATTCGCCTTCGCTCCCTGAAGCTCCCCAGCTAGTCGCGCGACGCCAAGAACCCCTGAGATGCCGTGAAGCCATCGTCTTCTTCCTCGGGTCACCGGAGCTCCCCGCCGTCGTTCTCCCTCCTCAGGCCATCCCCGCGCCCACTCTCGATGCCTCTGCACTCCCTCTGAGCTCAGGGTACTTCCCCTCAGTTTTCCCCCTCGATCCCTTCCTCTAGGCCTCGATACCACCGGAGCCCGACGAGATCCGCCGTGGGACCTCGTCGCCGGTAGATCTCCAGTGATCGGCTGGTCCATCTGAGGCCACCAATGGCTTCAGTGCGTCGCGTAGATGATGTAGGAGCCTAGCCCCGCGCGTGATGCCCTCTGTTTTGATGACCCCGATGATGCCCGAGCTTCGGCTGCCGCCAAGCTCGTCGCCGGCGTCATCTCCGACCATCTTAGCTCCGGGTCTTTGCACAAATGGAACCGCAGTTGTGCGCTGGTTCGTTTGTTGCCCTCCGCCGTGCATTTGGTCGTTGGAGATGCATTCCCGAGCCCCTCCGCCGTTTTGGTGGTCGCCGGACGCTCACCGCCGGCGAGATCGACCTTGCCGCCGGTGGATCTGACCCCCGTGAGCCTATGAACGGTGGGTCCAGCCCTTGGCTAATTAAGTTTAGTAATAATTAAAATAACATATTTAATTAACTTAACCACACACTGCTCAGGTTTAACTTTCAACGGCCAGTTGGACCTGCTGATGTCATGCTGATGCAATAAAAGCTTTTATCTTTAAAAATAATTCCAGAATAAGTTCAAAACTTTGGAAATTCATAGAAAATTGAATATAACTCCAAATTTGACAAATAATATATGTAAATGGATCAAAAAATTCAAGGAATCCAATGGTGCTATTTTCATGCATGAAAAACAAAGTTATGAAACAGCATCAGGTCAAATCAATTAAAAGAATGTGATAAATTATACTTCAAATGATATTTGAATTTTGATTTCAAATCAAGATCACCAAAAGGTTATGTTGGTCATCTCAAACCATGCTACATTGCATTTCATGCATCATTTTGTTGCATATGTTTATATTGATTAATTGTTGTTATTCCGGTTGGCCCCGCCCCTCCGGATACGTGTGAGTATCCGATTGACGGATATCACCCCTCTGCTGAGCAAAAAGGCAAGCAACCATTTTGATCATCCCAATATATCCCATGTTCTCGCTCCTGCTCTTATTTATTCCATTAGGTCAAAATGCTTTCAATGCTTTTACCACGTTAGTTGAACCCACTTCCTTTGCATGATCTGTCCTTGTCACAGTAAATAGTCGAACCTTGCAACCTAGCATACCTGGTAGATGCTTGAGCCATGATGTGCCTTATCCTGCTATGCATGCTATGCTTAGAGTTGTGTATGGTCTGTCCTCTGGGTGATGAACAGGATCGTGAGGATGTGTTCAGTTGATAAAGGTTGTGTGTTGAACCTGATTTGGTAAAGGTACCGATGAAAGGCTATGTAGGAGTACATGGCGGGTTGTTTCATTGGAACCGTCCATAGGAACTGAGTTCCGTGTATGTAATCCAAGACTAGATACTACCACATGTTGGGATACTTAATTGACCCTCTCGGCTTATTAATCACTTAGTACTCGGTCCAGGAGTTGCAAGTAGTTTCTGGTGTTTATAGTCATGCTGGAGGCCGTGCGTAGCGCTGACCCTAGAGGTGGGCTATGATGCGTAGGCAGTGGCACGATGTACCAAGTGGCACCCGAATGGTGGGCTTGGGAACCCTGCGCACATCGTTTGGGGCCATGGCGGAAACCTCGGTCGGACTTCCGTGCGGGTTACCCTCAGATAGGCGATAGACCTGGACTAAGTATTAGCGTGGTTAACGGTCGTGGCCGACTCCCTCGCTAGGCTATCGCTTGAAGGTTGCCGAGGTGCATGACGTGCACATGGGGATAAGTGGCGAGAGCGTGTGTGAAGAAGTACACCCCTGCAGGGTTATGATCTATTCGAATAGTCGCGTCCGCGGATATAAACTACTTGGAAACATATGTTGTTCATAGACAACTATAATGGCTAGTCATAAAATTGTCAAGATAAGCGTGAGTGTCGTGGACGGCATTTCCGTAGGGAGACGGAATGATTCCACGATAGAGTATTGTTGTGGTGTTAGTGGACTCGTGTGCGAGAAACATACTTGTCAAAACTATTTAAAAATACAAGTTGTCTAGCCAAGAGTCAAATGGTGGCTTTCCGCATGAAACCCCACAACTCCTTGTTGATACATTGCATGAGTAGATAGATTTCCTAAAGTCTTGCTGAGTACTTTCGTACTCACGTTTGCTTAATACATTGTTGCAAAGGTTGTTAATGACCCTAATGGAGGGTTCTATCTAGACATCAACGACGACGAGTAGCTGGTATCCCAGCTACGATCTGGCCCTAGGATGGGTCTGTAGATAGTCAGGCCATGTGCCTTTATCTTTCCATTTTTCTGTACTCAGACAGTTTTAAAACTTCCGCTGGCTTGTAAGAATGGTGTGTATGACTTGTGATGATGGGTCGTGAGACCCCTACCTTGTAATATTATGTGTGAGGCTCTTCCGAGCCTTTTAAATAAAGTTTGTATGTTTATGGTTATGTTGTGATGCCATCGATGTATCTATACATATCGGTATGCCATGCGTACGTCTGTTGTACTTGATATTTATGGGGTTCGAATACCTAGTCGTATGCCTTAGTAGCACTCCTTACGGGGAAATGCCCTTTGTGATTCCATCGAGCCATGGTAGTTAGTCGTATGCCTTAGTAGCACTCCTTACGGGGAAATGCCCTTTGTGATTCCATCGAGCCATGGTAGTTCGCTACTGCTCCGGACACATTGGTTGACCGGCATGTGTCCTTCTTAGTTGTTGTGTATATCCCTTTGGGAAATGTCACGCGTTGTAATGGAGTCCTTGTAGCTTGCTACGAGTCGTCTATATTCGCTGATGACCGACACCTGCTTTGCTGGGTCATGTATGCCTGTCCCTATACGAAACTGCCATTTTAGTTTATGACTAGACATGTCGATCCGGGTTCTTTGACATTGGATTGCCAGCGACACAATTGCATAGCCGAGTCAAAAGGCGCAAACGGTCCCGGCTAAGGTAAGGCTGCAGCCGCGGGGATAACCGTGTGTGAGACCGCAAAGAGATGCGATGTGTTACAGGCTGGATTCCTATGGCTTAGGATCGGGATCCCGATAGCGTGGGTATCAGAGCTTGACTGACTGTAGGATTACTAAGCCAAACTGGTCGAAGTTGAGTCTAGAATTGCTTTAGTTATACATAAGGGAATTGTTTGTGGAAGGGAACGTAAGATTCTAGCTTCTCTTCTCTAATTATTCTATTCTGGTCATCCTCGTCTTTTCTGCAGGATTAAGGACTAGGTTACTTCTCTTTCTCTTAGGCTCGTGTTTCCGATCGGTAGATTATAAGGACAATGAGTCGAGAGTTACTTCGGGTTTCTTTTATTCCAAGGAAAAGAAAGTAGGTTTTGTTGACCATGGAATTGAACTTGGTAGTTGAGTGGTTACGCTATTCTATTTTATGGGTTGTCTCAAAATTGTTTTTGAGCATTTACAGCCGTTATGCCGCCCAATTTTGTCTTCAGAGCTCTAATGCTTTTGCATTACTCTCTATTTTCATATGCCTGGCCGTCCTTCTCGTCAGGTGGTTCGTCTGACTAGGTGCATTGATGTGCCAGGTCATACGGCCATGCTAGTCAGGATGATGTTAATATCCGGTTACCGCTGGTACCCAGAGTATACAGTGGAGGAGCAGTACCGGGAATTTAATCAAAGTCAGTACCTCTGCACTGTTAGGGTATTCCCAGATTACCCTGGAGCTGAGGAGCCGATCCATTGGTCTTATGGATTGGGGGTCACTGTTGACATGGCAGTACAAGATCCCGCCTATTCAATGTTTGACAATCATGAGGGCTAGACATGCACTGCTGCAGAATTCAGAGTTCTGCTATGTTCCTGCCTCTCAGCCAGGTGAAGAAGGATACCTCAGTGGGGTCTACTTTGATTCCTCTATGGAGGATCCGCTGCTGCAGTCCACTGCTGAGATGCTAGAGAATAGATACAGGGATGCTCGTGCCCTTCGTATGGAGCTCTATGCTACACGTGGCCGTCTATGGACGGTTTTGACACAGCTGGCACCTGTAGTCCAGACAGAGTATGGAGATATGGAGATGTTGAACCCTGTTAGGACCCATCTTCCGGCTCATGTTGACTGGCCTGCTATAGGAGGAGTCACCCCTCTTCGGGGACCTCTACTACCACCAGTCTGGGGACCAAGGCCACACCCGTGCCCTTACGGTTCCTAGGGGTGTCAGGCTGGAGTATTTCCTGATCCGCAGGTTGAGCTCCCAGGCCATGGAGGCAATCTTTATGAGATGTTCTATGCGGATGCCTGAACCTGTGAGTAGAAGGATAGTATGGTAGTAGTTATACTTCCACATTCCTGTGTGTCATGTGGAGTATGCTTGTGTTGTGAGATGAACTTCGGAGGCATAGATTAATAATGTATAGGAAGCTTGGAAAGCCTCTGATGAGTAGTTTCATGTTTTGAGTAGTTTGCTCTTCGGTTAAGGTTGTACTGAACTATGTAATGGTGTGTATGAACCATGGTGTATATATAGTAGTTGCTTGTTACCATGTTGTTCGGATGTTAATTTCCGCATTCCATGTGTTCAGTGCATTCTTAATCGATAGTTAGTGTTGATGTTGATATTGGTCTAAGCTGTGAGTTTGTTTGTCAGGATGGTGTTCACCAGGTTGAACCGTGCCCCTGCTCACGAGCAAGGCGAGGGTAGTCAAGCATCACAGGAGGAACTGCCTCACCCGCCCTCTCTGGCGGAAGTTATGCTTGAGGCAGAGAGAAAAAAAAGGGAGACCAACTGTCTGTTAGAGCATATTGAGCAAAATACGGCTCGTCAGCCTAGGAATGATGGAGTGTCCCTCAATGACTTTGTGAAGCTGAATCCTCGAAAGTTCCATCACTCCGTCTATCCCCTCGACGCTGATGATTAGTTGTGCAGTATATCACGCAAGATTCGCTCTACGAATGTTTCTGAGGCCAACAAGGTGACCTTTGCGGCGTACTTTTTGGAAGGACCCGCCAATCTGTGGTGGGAGAACTTTGAAGCTATGCGTCCTGCCGGACCAGCAGCCACATGGGCAGACTTTAGTGCAGCCTTCTGTCTGCACCATATTCCACAGGGCCTGATGGACAGAAAGAGAGAGGAGTTATGTGCATTCACCCAGGGAAAGTTGACCGTGGATGCCTATAGCTGCGAGTTCGGTAACCTCGCCCATTATGCAACTGAGGAGGTGTCAACTGACGCCAAGAAGCAAGCAAGATTCCGAAAGGGTCTGAGCCCTGAAATTCATCGTGGTTTGCGCCTCCACGAATGTACGAGCTTTCAAGCTCTTGTCAACAAGGCGATCAGTGCCGAGACTAGTCATACCGACTATGAAGCCACAAAGAAGCACTCCCGTGACTCTGGCTCGTCATCTGGTTCTGCATTTCCAAAACGCAGGTTGTGGGTTCCAAATAGTTCTCTGCCGCCAAGATACACTCCGAGGCCATCCTATGGGGCGCCTTAGATGAATCAGACCAACCCTCCAGGAAAAACCTATGGTGGTCCAGCTAGCAATGCTGCACCATGTGCAAATCAGGTGATGAGTTACAAGTGTGGAGAACCAGGGCACTATTCCTGAGAGTGTCCTCAGAATATGGGTGCCAAGCAACCCGGAAAGTCCGTTGGGCAAGGCAAGTCGGGCAAAGCTTACTATGTGAAGCCAACTCCTGCACGTGGTCGTGTGAACTATGTTTCAGCAGAAGCAGCTGTAGAGGATCCCCACGTCATTTTGGGTACGCTCCTTGTTAATCATCACCCAGTGTCTGTTCTTTTTGACACTGGGTCATCTCATTCCTTCATTTCAGAAAGTCATGCACAGTTGCATAACATGTCTTTCTGTGATATGCCAATTCCATTGGTTGTCCAAACCCCTGGTAGTAAGTGGCAAACCTCCAAGATAACCTATGACAATGAAATTCTAGTAGACATGCTAGTTTTTCTAGCATCCTTGATAGCCCTGAAATCTTCGGATATCCATATCATCTTGGGTATGGACTGGATGTCAGCTTACTATGCCAATATTGATACTCATTCTAGAAATGTTCAGCTTACCCATCCCTCGGGTGAGATAGTCAATGTCTCTACTCGAGTTGCCAAATGCCAACTCTATTCCCTCAATGCCAACCCTCTTCTGGAACTTGAAGACATTCCGGTAGTACGTGACTTCCCGGATGTTTTTCCAGAGGAACTGTCAGGAATTCCACCTGACAGAGATGTAGAGTTTGTGATATATCTTGTTCCGGGAATTGTTCCAATAGCCAGAAGACCTTATAAGATAGCACCCCTGGAGCTAGCCGAACTTAAGAAGCAATTAGATGAGGCCTTGAATAAAGGTTTCATTCGTCCTAGCTCTTCTCCTTGGGCTTGTCCCGTCCTCTTCGTCAAGAAGAAAGACGGAACAGGTCGGATGGTTGTAGATTATCGACCAGTTAATCTGGTCACCATAAAGAACAAATATCCGCTCCCTAGGATCAACGATCTGTATGATCAGCTCGCTGGATCCTCAGTCTTCTACAAAATGGATTTAAGGTTGGGATACCATCAAATCAAGATCAAGAACGGGGACATTCCAAAAACGGCTTTTGTCACTCGTTATGGCCAATACGAGTACACCGTCATGTCCTTCGGTTTAACCAATGCCCCAGCCACCTTCTCTTGCTTGATGAATTCAATCTTCATGGAGTATTTGGATAAATTCCTCGTAGTATAGCTCGATGTTATTCTCATCTACTCGAAGAACGAACAAGAACATGCCGAGCATCTAAGGCTGGTATTGATGAAACTTCGAGAGCATCGCCTATATGCCAAGTTTTCAAAATGTGAATTTTGGTTACCAGAAGTGACCTATCTAGGTCATGTAATCTCTGGTAAGGGTATTGTTGTCAATCCCGAGAGAGTTCAAGCTGTCCTTGATTGGACTCAACTTGAATCGGTTAAGCAAGTTAGGAGTTTTCTTGGTCTAGCGAGCTATTGTCGCCGCTTTGTCGAGAATTTCTCCAAGGTTGCAAAGCCTCTAACTGAACTCCTCAAGAAAGATAAAAAGTTCGAGTGGACACCAAAGTGTGAGCATAGTTTTCAGGAACTGAAAATACGCCTGACTTCCGCACCTGTGTTGCTACCACCAGATTTCTCTAAGGACTTTGTTATCTACTGCGACGCCTCGCGACAAGGATTAGGTTGCATTCTCATGCAGGATCGTCATGTGATCGCATACGCATCTCGACAGTTGCGTCCACATGAGGATAATTATCCCACACATTACCTTGAGCTTGCAGCTGTGGTCCATGCACTAAAAACCTGGCGACATTACCTTTTGGGTAATCATTGCGAAATATTCACTGATCACCAAAGTCTGAAATATATCTTCACCCAGCCAGATTTGAATCTCAGGCAAAGACGGTGGGTTGAGTTGATCTCGGATTACGACTTAGGGATAACTTACACCCCGGGGAAGGCCAATGTTATGGCCGATGCACTAAGTCGTAAATCTTATTGTAACAATTTGATGCTACAACAAGGTCAACCACTTCTCCATGAGGACTTTCGGAAGTTGAATCTTCATATCGTTCCTCAAGGATTCCTTTCTACCCTGGTGGCGAAGCCTACTCTTAAGGATCAAATTATAGTCTTATTGTAACAATTTTATGCTACAACGAGGTCAACCACGTCTCTATGAGGAATTTCGGAAGTTAAATCTTCATATTGTTCCTCAAGGATTCCTTACTACCCTGGTGGCGAAGCCTACTCTTAGGGATCAAATCATAGCCGTGCAGGCATATGATAAGGGTATATCCCGAATCAAGGAGAATATTGCCAGCGGAAAAGCTAGGGATTTCTCTATCAATGAGCAAGGTGTTGTGTTCTTTCAGAACCGTCTAGTGGTTCCTAAGAGCAAACGTCTGCGGCAATTGATCCTTAAGGAGGCTCATGATTCTCCTCTCACCATTCATCCTGGTAGTACTAAGATGTATCAGGACCTACGACAGAGGTTTTGGTGGACTAGGATGAAGAGAGAAATTGCTGAGTGCGTTGCTAACTACGATGTTTGTCGTCAAGTTAAGGCAGAACATCAAAGGCCTGCTGGCACCCTTCAACCTTTAGCTTTTCCTGAATGGAAATGGGATAAAGTCAGTATGGATTTCATCACCGGATTTCCCAAGAGCAAGAAAGGAAATAATGCTATCTTTGTGGTCATTGACCGTCTTTCCAAAGTAGCTCATTTTCTTCGAGTTCATGAGAGTATAACAGCTAGCCAGCTAACAGAGTTATATATCTCTCGAATAGTGTCTCTTCATGATGTTCCTCTGGAGATTAACTCAGACCGTGGAAGTATCTTTACTTCTCGCTTCTGGGAGAGTTTTCAGAATGCCATGTGGACTCACTTATCTTTTAGCACTGCTTTCCATCCTCAATCAAGTGGTCAAGTAGAAAGAGTGAATCAAGTTCTAGAAGATATGCTCTGAGCTTGTGTTATATCGTTCGGTATGAATTGTGAGAAGTGCCTTCCATTCGCCGAGTTCTCTTATAACAATAGTTATCAATCAAGCTTGGGCAAAGCTCCTTTTGAAGTTCTCTATGGACGAAGATGTCGAACACCTCTTAATTGGTCAGAAACCGGAGAGAGGCAACTCTTTGGCCCGGATATGATCCAGGATGCAGAAGAGCAAGTTCGCATTACTCGTGAAAAGTTGAGAATAGCCCAGTCTCATCAAAAGAGCCAATGTGACCGTCATCATAAGGCTGTGACCTTTGAAGTTGACGAGAAGGCTTACCTTCGGGTTACACCTTTGAAGGGTACCCATCGATTCGGTATCAAGGGCAAGTTGGCTCCTTGTTTCATTGGTCCTTTTCACATTCTTTCCAAACAAGGAGAAGTTGCCTACCAGTTGGAACTTCCTCCGCATCTTTCCAAGGTTCATGATGTATTCCACGTCTCGCAACTCAGGCGTTGCTTTTCGGATCCTATCCGCGAAGTGGACCACGAAACGCTTGATCTCCAAGATAACCTTTCATACCAAGAATACCCTCTGCGTATTCTTGATCAAGCTGAACGTACCACTCGACGTCGAAAACTCAAGTTTCTTAAAGTTCAATGGTCAAATCATTCCGAAAAAGAGGCAACATGGGAAAGAGAGGATCGTCTCCGACTTGAGTATCCTGCACTATTCCCGACGACTTCCAAATCTCGGGACGAGATTCTTTTGAGTGGGGGTGAGTTGTCACATCCCTGATCCCTATTAGGTTTAGTAAGATGTGCTCATATTTTCTTTCAATGCATCCAAGGAAATGAAATGAAAACCCAAAAGCAAAGCAAGAAAACCAAAGCAAAACCCTAGCAACCCCTCATTCAAAAGCATTTCAAAATTGATGTCAAATCAATGAACCCAAAATGGCCTTAAGAAAAGTTCACCTTTTCTGTTAAATGTTGAAAACAAAATATCATAGATGAAACCTATTTTCAAACTATCTTTGGCATTTTAAAATTAAGTTAAAAGCTACTAAAATCAATTATATGTTTGATTTCAAATAATTTAATGTTTCCAAAAATGTTGAAAACTTTATGAGTGGTTGGAAATATTCCAACTAACACTCTGGTATTTTTCAAACTATTTTGGGAATAGTTTGGATCCAAAAATTAAAAAAACAAATGACAGAAAGAATAAACAGAAAACAGAAACAGAAGAAAAATGGAAAACCCTTACGTGTCGCTCACCTGGCCCAGGCCCAGCTGCTCCCCGTCGTCTTCCTTGCCAGCGAGCAGCAGGAGGTGGCCGCCGCTCGTTCCGGCGCGGCCACGCACCTGTGCGTCTGCCTGGCCGCCGCGTCGCGCTGGCGCAACGGGGATAAGTTCCCCGAAGGCCTCCCCGAGATCATCCGCTCCCCATTCGCCCTGTTCTCTGTTCCCCTCTCAGCCGCCATGACGGCAAGCTCAAGCTTGAGCTCGCCGTTGCTCCTATCCCTCTCCCTCTCTCCCGAGCCGTGCAACGGATTCGCCTTCGCTCCCTGAAGCTCCCCAGCTAGTCGCGCGACGCCAAGAACCCCTGAGATGCCGTGAAGCCATCGTCTTCTTCCTCGGGTCACCGGAGCTCCCCGCCGTCGTTCTCCCTCCTCAGGCCATCCCCGCGCCCACTCTCGATGCCTCTGCACTCCCTCTGAGCTCAGGGTACTTCCCCTCAGTTTTCCCCCTCGATCCCTTCCTCTAGGCCTCGATACCACCGGAGCCCGACGAGATCCGCCGTGGGACCTCGTCGCCGGTAGATCTCCAGTGATCGGCTGGTCCATCTGAGGCCACCAATGGCTTCAGTGCGTCGCGTAGATGATGTAGGAGCCTAGCCCCGCGCGTGATGCCCTCTGTTTTGATGACCCCGATGATGCCCGAGCTTCGGCTGCCGCCAAGCTCGTCGCCGGCGTCATCTCCGACCATCTTAGCTCCGGGTCTTTGCACAAATGGAACCGCAGTTGTGCGCTGGTTCGTTTTTTGCCCTCCGCCGTGCATTTGGTCGTTGGAGATGCATTCCCGAGCCCCTCCGCCGTTTTGGTGGTCGCCGGACGCTCACCGCCGGCGAGATCGACCTCGCCGCCGGTGGATCTGACCCCCGTGAGCCTATGAACGGTGGGTCCAGCCCTTGGCTAATTAAGTTTAGTAATAATTAAAATAACATATTTAATTAACTTAACCACACACTGCTCAGGTTTAACTTTCAACGGCCAGTTGGACCTGCTGATGTCATGCTGATGCAATAAAAGCTTTTATCTTTAAAAATAATTCCAGAATAAGTTCAAAACTTTGGAAATTCATAGAAAATTGAATATAACTCCAAATTTGACAAATAATATATGTAAATGGATCAAAAAATTCAAGGAATCCAATGGTGCTATTTTCATGCATGAAAAACAAAGTTATGAAACAGCATCAGGTCAAATCAATTAAAAGAATGTGATAAATTATACTTCAAATGATATTTGAATTTTGATTTCAAATCAAGATCACCAAAAGGTTATGTTGGTCATCTCAAACCATGCTACATTGCATTTCATGCATCATTTTGTTGCATATTTTTATATTGATTAATTGTTGTTATTCCGGTTGGCCCCGCCCCTCCGGATACGTGTGAGTATCCGACTGACGGATATCACCCCTCTGCTGAGCAACAAGGCAAGCAACCATTTTGATCATCCCAATAAATCCCATGTTCTCGCTCCTGCTCTTATTTATTCCATTAGGTCAAAATGCTTTCAATGCTTTTACCACGTTAGTTGAACCCACTTCCTTTGCATGATCTGTCCTTGTCACAGTAAATAGTCGAACCTTGCAACCTAGCATACCTGGTAGATGCTTGAGCCATGATGTGCCTTATCCTGCTATGCATGCTATGCTTAGAGTTGTGTATGGTCTGTCCTCTGGGTGATGAACAGGATCGTGAGGATATGTTCAGTTGATAAAGGTTGTGTGTTGAACCTGATTTGGTAAAGGTACCGATGAAAGGCTATGTAGGAGTACATGGCGGGTTCTTTCATTGGAACCGTCCATAGGAACTGAGTTCCGTGTATGTAATCCAAGACTAGATACTACCACACGTTGGGATACTTAATTGACCCTCTCGGCTTATTAATCGCTTAGTACTCGGTCCAGGAGTTGCAAGTAGTTTCTGGTGTTTATAGTCATGCTGGAGGCCGTGCGTAGCGCTGACCTTAGAGGTGGGCTATGATGCGGTAGGCAGTGGCACGGTGTACCAAGTGGCACCCGAATGGTGGGCTTGGGAACCCTGCGCACATCGTTTGGGGCCGTGGCGGAAACCTCGGTCGGACTTCCGTGCGGGTTACCCTCAGATAGGCGATAGACCTGGACTAAGTATTAGCGTGGTTAAGGGTCGTGGCCGACTCCCTTGCTGGGCTTCCGCTTGAAGGTTGCCGAGGTGCATGACGTGCACATGGCGATAAGTGGCGAGAGCGTGTGTGAAGAAGTACACCCCTGCAGGGTTATGATCTATTCGAATAGCCGCGTCCGCGGATATGGACTACTTGGAAACATATGTTGTTCATAGACAACTATAATGGCTACTCATAAAATTGTCAAGATAAGCGTGAGTGTCGTGGACGGCATTTCCGTAGGGAGACGGAATGATTCCATGATAGAGTATTGTTGTGGTGTTAGTGGACTCGTGTGCGAGAAACATAGTTGTCAAAACTATTTAAAAATGCAAGTTGTCTAGCCAAGAGTCAAATGGTGGCTTTCCGCATGAAACCCCACAACTCCTTGTTGATACATTGCATGAGTAGATAGATTTCCTAAAGTCTTGCTGAGTACTTTCGTACTCATGTTTGCTTAATACATTGTTGTAGAGGTTGTTAATGACCCTAATGGAGGGTTCTATCTAGACTTCGACGACGACGAGTAGCTGGTATCCCAGCTACGATCTGGCCCTAGGATGGGTCTGTATATAGTCAGGCCATGTGCCTTTATCTTTCCATCTGTCTGTACTCAGACAGTTTTAAATCTTCCACTGGCTTGTAAGAATGGTGTGCATGACTTGTGATGATGGGTCGTGAGACCCCTACCTTGTAATATTATGTGTGAGGCTCTTCCGAGCCTTTTAAATAAAGTTTGTATGTTTATGGTTATGTTGTGATGCCATCGATGTATCTATCCATATCGGTATGCCATGCGTACATGTGTTGTATTTGATATGTATGGGGTTCGAATACCTAGTCGTATGCCTTAGTAGCACTCCTTATGGGGAAATGCCCCTTTGTGATTCCATCGAGCCATGGTAGTTCGCTACTGCTCCGGACACATTGGTTGACCGGCATGTGTTCTTCTTAGTTATTGTGCGTGTCCCTTTGGGAAATGTCACGCGTTGTAATGGAGTCCTTGTAGCTTGCTACGACTCGTCTACATTCATTGATGACCAACACCTGCTTTGCTGGGTCATGTATGCCTATCCCTGTACAGAACTGCCACTTTAATTTATGACTAGACATGTCGATCCGGGTTCTTTGACATTGGATTGCTAGCGACACAATTGCATACGCGAGTCAAAAGGCGCAAACGGTCCCGGCTAAGGTAAGGCTGCAGCCGTGGGGATAACCGTGCGTGAGACCCGAAAGAGATGCGATGTGTTACAGGCTGGATTCCTATGGCTTAGGATCGGGGTCCCGACAAAAACCCAAAAATATCATGTTGTGTTTTATTTGCTATCACTTTATTTGCATCTATCAATCTATCCTTTAGTTTACCCACTTGGGATTGACAACCCCTACACGCGTTGGGTTGCGAGGATTTGTTATTTGTGTATAGGTACCGCTTACATAGTCTTGTGGATCTTCCTAGTGGATTGATACCTTGGTTTCATAACCGAGGGAAATACTTGTCGTTGTTATGCTACATCACCCTTTAATCTTGGAAGGAAACCAACACAAATCAGCAGGGAGTCATGGGCCACCCGGGCGCGTGCCGCGCAGCTGTGACATCTGGAAAGCTTTCGAGCGTATGTACGATGCAGAGTGCCCATACTTATTCCTATGTAGTGGTTAGTATGAAACAGGCCAGAGGCCATTTCAGATCACATATCCAAACCCATTAATGTTAATTGCGGTAATGATCAATGATCCATGATACGTGGTCCCGTCGCCCCGGCTCAATAACTTGTGGCAAGGGACAAGAATACCCGGCCACGCCTCGTCACAATCACGCGGGAATCCAACCGCTCCACACATCTCCTCATGTTCCATTAGTAAAGCTAAAGTAATTGTGTGTCTGTAACATTAGGGGAATCCGAGGTATCACCCTAGAAGGATTCCAATTGATGTAACCATCAAGGTGACCAGGGAGGAATCACCATCCATAGTTCACACTTGAGGGGTTGCACGACAGAGTCGTTATCGAAAGTGGTGAAGGAGGAATCACCCTTCGTAGTCCACCTTCGGTTAACTACACTACAGAGTTGACATCGGGAGTGTGACGCCCTCGATTTAATTGTACGCTATTCATACAAGCAAATGCGTACGATCAAACTCAAGGACTCACGGAAAGGTATCACAACACAACTCTAAACACAAATAAAACATACAAGCTTCATATTACAAGCCAGGGGCCTCGAGGGCTAGAATACGGAAGCTTGATAAACACACGAGTCAGCTGAAGCAACAATATCTGAGTACATACATTAAACATGAGGTGCCTTAGAGAAGGATACCACAAAAGATACACGATCGAACGAGGCGAGGCCTCCTGCCTGGGAACGTCCTAACTACTCCTGGTCTTTAGCAGCCTCCACATAGTAGTAGGCACCGTCGGGGTAGCAGTCGTCGTCGGCGGGATACTCCAACTCCTGGGCTCCGTCATCTGGTCGTAGCAATGGATCAAGGGGACAAATGGGGAGCAAAGCAACGGTGAGTACTCATCCAAAGTACTCACAAGACTTACATCAGAACTATACTAAGTATGCATCAGTATCAAAGGAGGGGGTTTATATGTGGACTGACTGCAACAATGCAAGAATAGAGAGAGAAGGCATGGTCCTATCGAAGACTAGCATCTTTAGGGGTCTTGTAGCAATAGACGAGAGTAGAACAGGATAACACAATTAATAGTTATATTGTTGCAGCAATATTAATATGAAGTCACAACCAGAGATCCTCCCTTGACTCCCTGCGAGGAAGCAATCCCGGAGAAACTATTCCAGTTAAGTAACAGTTGTAGTTGTATAAGATCAGGGCACAACCCTAAGTCGTCCTGTAACCGTGGACACGACTATCGAATAGTTAATGTTTATCCCTGTAGGGGTGCACAACATATTCCCCGTCACGCTCGATAACACTCTGGCCGGAGACACTTTTCTGGGTCATTCCCGCCCTCGGAATATCCACATGTCGCAGCCCCACCTAGACTCAACAGAGAGGCCACCCCGCCGGTCTAAATCCTAAGAACAAAGGGTTCATGGGCCCACTTGCCCTCTGCGCTCCTGCATGATGCGTGGGCGGCCGACGTTAGTCCTAGCACCCCTTAATACAAGTGCGATGCATCTCGGGAACAATCGGGCGTCTGCCGCTCCATTGCTGACGTCTGAAAAGATTTGGCTGATACCACGACGTCGAGTTCCCATAATTCTTCCCACGCAGATGGTTATTGCGTAATAAGGCCTTCCGACCAACCCAGATCAAATACCCAAATCCATTATCATTTTAATTAAGTCATCGACACATCCACGTAGGAATCCACCCGCCTAACATCTATTCATCAAAGATCCCAGTAACATGGTCGAGTAACTATGTGGTTGTAACATCAGGGGGCACCCGAGGTATCACCCTCGTTGGATTCCGAACGATGTACCCGTCAAGGTGGACTTAGAGGAATCACCCTCGAGGGTCTCAAACTTGAGGGGTTGCACGACAGAGTCGTCGTCGGGAGTGGTGAAGGAGGAATCACCCTCGATATCCACGACCGACTAGCTGTACTGCAGAGATATCATCCTGAGTACTTCACGAGGTGTCACCCTCGGTACACGATAGTAGCTCTGCAACGTCGTACAACTAAGGGGGTGTGAGTGTTGTGTCGGGTCTTGGCTCGTCGATCAGGGATCGTGACTCGACAATAAAGCGGGGCAACTGGACTAAGGGGTCAGAGGGAAAAGATAGAGCCACCTATATTAAGCAGTTTAAAAGATGCGATACTGAAAGAAGCAGTTCATCAAAATTAGGCTATGCATCAGATATAGGAGCTAACTACAACAAGAGCAAAATTCTAATGCAAGCATGAGGGAGAAAGAAATGGGCGATATAGGAATGATCAAGGGGGGTTTGCTTGCCTTGTTGCTCTGCGGCAAAAGGCTGGTCGTCAGGAGGGTATATGTACCCGGCAACAACGTTAGTCTCGGGGTCTATCGGTAAGAAGAGGGGGAAGAAACAATAAATAATAGCAACGGTGCAACACTAACCATGACATGGAAATATGCAGGTCTAGGCATGAGCTAACGCAGTAACATCCGCCATAGACAGATCGGGAAATATCAGATGATATTTCCCGGGTCTCTCGCTTCTACCGGTCAGACGGAAAACGATGGAAAACTTCCACGTTTGCTATGCTAGGGACGTGTGACACAGGAACCGATAGCGTATCCGGGTTCGTCTCGTTCTGCTCATCCACTTTCATGTTAATTATTTTTTCATCTAAGATATTGTTTATTTTATATTAATTTTCAAAGTTTTATTAATATTATGGAACTAAAATAGATTACATTAAATCAATTAAATGCAATTATGACATCAGCATGATGTCATGCTCACATCAGCAGTCAATAGGGGTTTGACTGGTCAAACTGACGAGTGGGTCTCGTTCGTCATTGACACAGGATTTTAAATATTTTAACTAGTATTAATTATGGGTAGGACCCACCTGTCATTCACTAGATAAATTAATTAATTAATCAGAGTTAAACTAACAGGTTTATTAGTTATTGATGGGGTTGTCCCCACGTGTCATACTCTATTAGGATAATTATTTATCTATATTAAGAGATTATTAATTTATCTATTTACTCTTAATCATATATTAACTAATAAATTCAATAATTAATTAATTTACTAATTAACTAAACTATTAATTAAATTTTTTTTTTTATATATACATATATTTTTAACAGTTTAGAGGGGGGGTGTTCCTGGGCCCCGTGTCATCCTCACAGAAAAAGGGGTTAGTGCGGGAGGTTAATCCCCCCTCTAACTAGATCGGCTGGGGCAGGGACCCGGGGCGTGAGGGGCGACGCGGTGAGGGGAGCGCCGACGAGGCCACAGACATACGAGCCAGGGGCTCGGTCCAGGGAGGCGCGGAGCCGCTGGGGGGGGGGGCGAGTAGGGCGATATGAAGGTCGTTTGGTCGCCAGAACGGCGACAGGAGATGAAAGAAATGAGGGCTCACATTGCGCTGTAGGGGAGAGGCAATGTGCGTGGGGAGGGGCGACGGCCGACGACGGAGGGGCCGGCGGGGAGCTTCGGTTAAGGTGGTGGTGGCTGGCGGGGTCGGTGCAGGGGCGGATCCGGCGCGATCGGGGAGATGTCGGCCGGTCTCGGTGACGCAGGGGTGCCGGGGGTGGAGATGGCGCGGCGGAGGGAGTCGGCGAGGAGGAGGCGCTCGATGGAGGGGCCCGGGCCAGCCGGTGGTGGCCAACGAGGGGAGCGCCGGAGAGGGAAGGCCCATAGGGGAGACGATCGAGGGAGCAGGGGGCTCAATGAGGGAGCTGGGTTGGCGCTGGGGGTTGAGGGAGCGAGGGACAGGGAGAGACGAGGGAGCCAGGCTCCCTCGCGTGGTTCTCGCGGCAGGGAGTGGGAAATGGTGGGAGGGGTGAGCGATGGCTAGGTTTCCACGAGGGGGTTTGTACCCCCCCGGTGGAGGTGGGCTCTTGGGTTGGGCTGAGACCGGTCCACCAGGGTTGAGGTTTTTTTATTTGATTATTTAGTTACTTTCTTTTATTATAATAGTTTGTGTTTTAATTATTTCGAGGCTTTAAAATAATTCCAAAAATGCCCGATTCAACTTTATAAATTCTTAGGGAATATTTGTAACTCATCCGACTTTTTAATTTTTGCATTCGAAAACTTTCCTTGTTTGACTTATTTTTAAACTTTGAATTTGACTCGGTTTTGAACTAACAAGAGTTTAATAATAATAACCACGGTGACATGGCATCATTAGCATATGATTATTGTAGCTTAATTACATATGTTTACTGTATCAAAAGCTAAGGATGTCACAAGGAGTACATTACGAGGTATCACCCTCGGTACTCGATAGTGGCGCTGCAGGGTCGTGCAACTGAGGGGTGTAACTTGATGTGATGGGTCTGGCTTCTCGATCGGTTGATCAAGTCTCTGTGTCTTCAAGTCGTCGAGTCATTGATGATGAAGCAGGGGCAACTGGGGCTAGGTGGGGTCACTCGGGATCACTAATCAACCTATAGTAAGCATTTAATATGCAGTAGGATACAACAATAATTTAATAAAAACAGGTTTTGCATGAGAATATGAGACATCTACAAGAGTAGTAAAATCTAGTCCAAGCATGAGGGAGATAGAATGCGTGATATCAGAATGATCAAGGGGGTTGCTTGCCTTGTTGCTCTGCTGCAAAAGGCTAAACATGAGTGGCACAGTCATACCCAGCAATAGCATAAGTCTCGGTGTCTACCGGAGAGAAGAGGGGGAAGAAACATTAAATAAAAGCAAGCACATGCAACACATTGCATGACATGATTAAATGCAGATCTAGGGATGAGCTAACATAGTACTACACGTCATAGACGGAGTGGGAAAATATCTCACGATATCTCCCGGTTCTTTTGCTTTTGACAGATAGATGATCCTAACACCAAATGCCCATGTTCACCATGCTAGAAGCATGTGATGGACGAACGGATAGTTTATTCAGATTTGTGGGATTTTTGAGAGCAACTTTCATACATAAAATATTTTCATCCGAGTTACGAATTATTTTATATGAATTTTCAAAGTTTTATTAATATTGTGAAATTCCTATATTTATTTATAATTTCGAAATGAAAATCTAAAATGTTGGGTGCACAAGGTGCAGTGCACCGAGAGGTGGAACAGGGGCTGACATGTGGGTCTAGGGTGGTCCCAGTTGACTGAGTCAACTAACCAGTCAATAGAGGCTAGCTGGTGGGGCCCACTGCCGAGCCAGCAGGCGACTAGGCTCACCCCATCCATTGGAACAATGATAGGGTCCCACCTGTTAGTGTAATGGGTTAAATAGGGGTTAGTATAAGTTAACACAGTTAATTAGAGGGTGGGGCAATAGGATTAGGGTTGGCGATAGGGACGTCTTCGGCATCTTGAGGCCGCGTAGGAGTCATTGGATGGTCGATAGGTGGCCGATCCGCGACAAGGATGACACATGAGCGTACATGCCGTCCCGGGTGAACGAAGGTAGGGGACGACCTCTCGTAGGCTGGGCCTATCCGTGTGGACTAGGGCCCAACACAGGTAAGCCTTTCTTTTATTTATGATTTCTATCCGTTATAATTTTATTTAATTCAGTTCTCTAATTAATTAAAACAGTAACTAGTTTTATAAGAATATGAGAGCTTGTCCAATATTACTAACTAATATTAGAGAGAGCCACAAAAGTTTGGATGGCTTTGGGAAAATGTTTGAAATTTACATAAGGCAAAAGGCATTTAAATAATAGCATTGGCATGTGTTATTAAAGTTTTAGAGCATTTAAATAATTTGCCAAAAGTTGGTTTTCATTTTACAAATACTTAAATAATATTTGCAACCCAACCATGATTTTAGTTTTCAGGTATGCAAAAATATTTAAACCACTTATTAAATATTTTGAATTCAAAAGGAATTTGAAAAGAGATATGATTCAAATGTGATCAACCACCGTTTAGAAAAATGGATTAGCTTAAATTTGTGATCTGTGTAGCTTGATCACCTAGGTTACTTCAGCTGATAATCCAAGGGTTTTACAACTCTCCTCCACTAAAAGAAATTCTCGTCCCGAGAAGTAAGAGGTAGAAGTAAGGGGGAAACGGTTGGTTACAAAATTCTAACGAGTCTTCTCTTCCTGGCTGCTCTTCTCGAAGAGGTTGGTCCTTCTCGTTGATGTATTCATTACTCTGATTCAAGTCAACCTGATGGAGTCGTCATCCTTCCTTCAGGATCTGTCCTAGTAACGTGATAAGAGGGAAAACTCTGGAAGAACGTATCTCCACAAAGTTGGGCACCCGATGGTGAACTCAGAGAAGAAGACATGGATTAACTATTGAGTTATAACTTACGGAATTCATTGAGTGCAAGATGCCATGGTATAAAGGTTTCAAAAGGGGAGGCAATCATTCGATGCCTGATTAGAAGGGAAAAAGGGGTTCAAAGCAACAAATTTAAAAATTGCGTCTCACACAGAATAGATCATCCCTTGGACGGTGGGTCGGGAATTACATAAGAAGCCAAGTGCAAAGGATACTTTGAAATCAAAAATGTACACGAGAATCAGATTTTGATCCTCTCGAACTATGGGTTGTGGGCCCACCATGTGGGTAAAGAGTAGGCAGAGTGGTGACATCTTGCATAGTCTTGGTAGCAAGACATGTCAGAGGATAGCCTGCCAGTTATGTTGGAAAAACATCGGTACCAAGGGAGGGGGGTGAATAGAACCATTCTCCTGCTCTTTGAAACAAGGCAGACCAATAGGCAAAGTTCTCGTCCACCAGCGGCTACCCAAATGTTATCCACAATAGTAAGAGGGTCTTACCGACAGAGTTGTACACCGAGGTTTTTACCTAAGCAGGGAATTACCACTGCTCACATAATTTAGATTACAAGAAAGGATAAATAGACCAATGGGAGGAAAATGTGTTCACACACAAGTATTAGAGTATACCTTTCCGAAAGAAAACAGAGTATGGTATACATGATAGGTCACCAAGTACATAACCATTTAGATAAAGGGGCAAGGAGAACCGTGATGTTTACCCATACAATATTGTTTGGATAATTGATCAATAATATTTTAGCATTTTGCTTCCAATGTTTCTGTTGACATCTCAAGTATCACCCTCGTGCCTCGAGGGTAGCATTGACATGGTCATCAGGTAAAGGACGAACTTTGGGCACACAAAGATCCATCAGGAACAACTTATAAAAGTCATAGAATTTCCTCAAGGGAGAATGGCTAGAGTTACTAAGGAAGATAATTATAAAAATAGGTCTTCCGGCCACGTGTGCTTGACAAGATATCACCGTACCAGGTTACATAAAGGCCAAATTTATAATTATTAGAGAATGTTCCAACCATCATATCTGCCCGAGATACAGATCTGATTGGTGTCACGATACCTTAGACTCAGGATGCCTGATAAGAAACGGGGGCAACAAAAATTGACGAGATGATGATACAATATTCTCAGGATATGAACTACGGAAGCAATTCTTGAATCATGAGTTGGATTGTAAGACACATGAACACAATGTCCAGACATTCGTGCCCACATGGAATTCTCACAACGAAAAGAAACCGAGTTCTGATTTGGGAACCATCATCGAGGATATCGAGGTCCTTGTGTAATCCTGGATCAACGCTAAAGAAGGAACTTATTTTCCTTGATCAAATCAGTTAGCGGCTTGGGGTGCTAAGAAAGTTATATGAAGTGAAGTTAGTAAATCTTCAAAATATATAACACATCGCACATGCATGAATGATTTGGGATGATCCGAGAGGAAGTGAATTAAAACTTTCTCATATTCATGGTGGCAAGAATGCACGCGAACTTTGGGAAAACACTTCTTCTATCAAACATATTCTTCATGAACTAGGCACAAAGATAATGCTTTCAGAAGCTTCATCATGAGACATGGAGAAGTTGAGGGTGTGGCCGATGGGCTCAGCAAGAATCCCTCAAGATTCGATAGGGCTGAATTCCCAAAATTACAAGATCAAGGAGATAACATTTGTCAGATCAAATGATATATGATGTAAGCTTGAGAAAACATCAACAATTAAACATTGATCGAAGGGTGCACTCGTAAATACGGACTGAGTAGCACGACCAATGCTAAATGGTGAGTCAACAAGAAACATACTAAGAATGAAACTATTAGTCACCAACTTAAAAGTAATAGTGTTACCACAAGTATTGGAATCACACATCAGAGTTCACTTGTCTGTATTCTAGTTACAAGCAAAACAACGACTAAGAAATGAATGGTGATGGCGATAAGTACCACTATATCAAGAATTCTTAAGAGGTGCAACAATTCTCACAACATTCTTGACATAAAATATGGTAATATTCCAAGGTATAATATAACATAAGATGGATAGCAAGGAACTCAAGGGACAACACAAAATATGAAGTTTCTGTTGGAGGGAAGGAAACAAGGTTATCAATGGTAATACAAATCATTGAGGCGAAAGGATGGTATTTCTCATCATGAATTCGATTGATATCATGGAAGAGCTCAGAATGCTCATGACGACCATGACACATTTGTCGAGAAGTTTCATGAAGATGTAATCGATCAGCAACGTCACCAAGCAAATAAATGGTGAAGCGAAAGGTTGTCGGAACCACGGATAAGATTGCTAGTTGAGAGTCGAAATTTCCTTTCAAGACAACCAAAATGATGTTGCAAGCTCGATGCAAGCTGAATGCACTATTGGAATTGTGTTCCGGGGATGAAGGACACATATATCATGGTCAAGCTCTAGCATGACGATGATAATGTAGCCTAATAGCTTGGAATGACATGATCGAGTACAAAATCATAAGCAAAAAAGATTACTAAGAGTTTTTGAATCGCAATGCGTACTCGATTCAATTATCGGTGTCCTTGAGTGCCCAACCACTTAGAGCACAAGGGAACAGGAATCAGAGAAATATCATGGTTGATGAGGAGCTCATAAGAAGTTATATAGCTCTGTGGTATTCTTGAGATACCAAGGATAATACTCGGAGGTAGATCAGAATAGAGGTTAGACTAGTGTATTTATATGTGGAAGACAAGCACTTTAACTTCTGTGAGAATGAAATCAAAGCAGAACAACATGGTCGAAACCACGATTTCAAAGGAAAAGATCACAGATACTAGATCATATTATACCAAAGGAATTTTATTGTTACGGGAAGCTTCCATGATAAGGCATACATCGGGTCCATGGGCATGAACACAAAGTTCAATGTCGATTCCACTTCTTCAATGCATCACCCGACATTTACTCCTCGCCTTTGACAAAGTTCCATCTATGAAAGCTTATCTGGCAAAATACCAGGAGAGTAAGACTTGTGAAAACTCTCGGGTTCATACGGATTAGGGACGGCATAGGTTCGACCAATCGGGGCATCTTAGGAACATATACCACAAACTTCAAAAGTAATTGACACATGCTTGAAGAGCATCACTAACAAAAGCATAGGATACAACTTATCAAAGGGAGAAGACACAATTTACTAGTGGCATCATGTATCACGGGAAGCATATCACAAGAATTTTGAATGTGAAGGATGCTATTGGATAATAACCCAATAAGGGGTCTAGCGGTCCACAAAGGACCTGATGTGAGTGTCGGTACTCAATCATAGGAAGAAATAATGTAAGCCATTTGATTATAGAACATCAGAATAATTTTATACTTAAATACCAAAGGAATTATAATGTCCAGGTTGGTGTATCATAATTATATGCTCCGATCAAATACAAGTAAGATGAATGGACTTAGATGGACAATCAATCAAGATTCATTTACCGAGAACCAGCTCCTGTTTAGAAAGACGTTTGAGACGGACGGATAACTTATGAGGATCAACTCATGATTTCGTGCATTCACACATAGGTTGAATCAATAAGATCAAAGGAAAATCACAAAGGATTTTAATGAATATTGCTAGACATATGGAATTAACCATAATGCAAGCAATAAGGAAGGTCATGAGCAATAGGCTACTAAGGATTTCGGAAGATCGAATAGCAATTCAAAGGATTTTGTGAAACCCGTGACAACAGAGGAAGAACAAATAGGCACGTCGACGGGAGAATACTTGGCTTGATCATTCTGCTGCGGCTACGCCTTAAGGGACTTCCTAGGCAAGTGTGCAAAGGATTTCCCCCGTGGCCTTGGAGCCTTGCGTTGGTGTTCCCTCGAAGTGGAAAGGGTGATGTAGCGTAGCGGTGGTAAGTATTTCCCTCAGTTTGAGAACCAAGGTATCAATCCAGTGGAGGAGTATCTCAAGATCCTGCACAAACACAAAAACTTGCTCCCAACGCTATGAAGGGGTTGTCAACCCCTTATAGATTGTTTGCCAAGTGAGAACTGAAAGCAACAAAGTAACAAAGCAAAGTAAAAGCGGAGGTGTAAACGATGGATGTGAATAGACCCGGGTGCCGTAGTGTTTACTAGTGGCTTCTCTCATGAAAGCAAGTAGACGGTGGGTGAGCAAATTACTGTCGAGCAATTAATAGAATCGCGCAAAGTTCTGACGATATCTATGCAACGATTATTTCTATAGGCATCACATCCAAAACAGTTAGACCGATATTGTCTGCATCTACTACTATTACTCCACACGTCGACCGCTATCCAGCATGCATCTAGTGTATTAAGTCCATAAGAACAGAGTAACGCCTTAAGCAAGCTGACATGATGTCGAGGTATAATCTCAAACCAATGATAAAAACCCCATCCATTTACCCTTGATGGCAACTAATTGATGTGTGCCTTGCTGCCCCTCCTGTCACTGGGAAAGGTCACCACATGGCAGAACCCAAAACCAAGCACTTCTCCCATTGCAAGAATCATAGATCTAGTTGGCCAAACAAAACCCAAGACTCGGAGAGACTTACAAGGATATCAAATCATGCATATAAGAAATCAGCAAAGACTCAAATATATATCATAGATAATCTGATCACAAATCCACAATTCATCGGATCTCGACAAACACAACGCCAAAGAAGATTACATCGGATAGATCTCCATGAAGATCATGGAGAACTTTGTATTGAAGATCCAAGAGAGAGAAGAAGCCATCTAGCTACTAACTACGGACCCGTAGGTCTGAAGTGAACTACTCACGAGTCATTGGAGGGGCGATGATGATGATGAAGAAGCCCTCCAACTCCAAAGTCCCCTCCGGCAGGGCGCCGGGAAGGGTCTCCAGATGAGATCTCGCAGAAACGGAAGCTTGGGCGGCAGAAAAGTATTTTCGAGGCTTATAGGCCAAAGATTTAGGTCAGGGGGCGGCCAGGGAGGCCACAAGCCTGCCCACCGCCGCCTCCCCCTGGTGGCGGAGTGGGGGCTTGTGGGCTCGCTCGAGCCCACCTGGCTTGGCCCAAAGGCCCCCTGATCTTCTTCCGTTCGGGAAAAAATCATTTCGGGGTTTTTCTTCCGTTTGGACTCCGTTCCAAAATCAGATCTTAAAAGAGTCAAAAACACGGAAAAAACAGGAACTGGCAGTTGGCACTGAATTAATAAGTTAGTCCCAAAAAAGATATAAAAGTTACATAAAACAACCAAAGAAGACAAGATAACAGCGTGAAACCATCAAAAATTAACGATACGTTTGAGACGTATCAAGCATCCCCAAGCTTAACTCCTGCTCGTCCTCGAGTAGGGAAGTGATAAGAATGATTTTTGATGCTTTCATGCTATCTAGCATAGGTGTCCTTTGTAATTCCTCTTATGTGACGTGAATGTTCAGATCCATTAGATTCAAAACAATAGTTTTCTATTGACGTGGAAACAATAATAATTCAAGCAAACTAGCAAAGTAATCATGAACTTTCAAAATAACAAGGCCAAAAGAAAGTTATCCCTACAAAAGCATATAGTCTGGTTATGCTCTATCATCATTGCACAATGAATTTAAATCATACACAACCCTGGTATTGGCCAAGTAATTGTTTCACACCTTTACTTTCTCAAACCTTTTCAACTCTCACGCAATACATGAGCGTGAGCCATGGTTATAGCACTATAGATGGTGTGGAATGTAGTGGAGGTTGCAAGACAAAAAAGGAGAAGATAGTCACATTAACTAGGCATATCAGTGAGCTGTGGAGATGCTCATCAATAGATATCAATGTGAATGACTAGGGATTGCCATACAATTGATGCACTAGAGCTATGAGTATGTGAAAGCTCTTAAAGAAAACTAGTGGGTGTGCATCCAACTTGCTTGCTCACGAAGACCTAAGGCAATTTTGAGGAAGCCTATCATAGGAATATACAAGCCAAGTTATATAATGAAAAATTCCCACTAGCTATATGGTGGTGACAAAATGAGAGATTCTCAATCATGAAGATCATGGTGTTTAATATGCACAAGTGTGGAAAAAGTGGTAGCATTGTCCCTTCTCTCTTTTTCTCTCATTTTTTTTGGTGGGCTCTTTGGCCTCTTTTTTTGGTGGGCTTATTTGGCCTCTTTTATTTCCTCACATGGGACAATGCTCCATTAATGATGATCATCACACTTTCAACTCAAAGTTTAGAGTAACGATGACTCTATATGGAATGCCTTCGGTAGTGTATCGTGGCAATGATCTAGCATGGCATAGACATCAATGGAAACATCATGCTAGCTATCTTACGATCATGCAATTGCAATGTAGACGTGGTGGCACATGTCATGGTGGTAGTTGCATGGCAATATATCTAGGAATGACTTTGAAAAAGCCATAGTAGGTAGGTATGGTGGCTGTTTTGAGGGAGGCTAATGGTGGGTTTTGTGCACCCGCGAAAGTTGCACGGCACTAAGAAGATAGTGATGGTGGAAGGTGAAAGTGCATCTAAACCATGGACTCAACATTAGTCATGAAGAACTCATATACTTGTTGCAAAATTTTTATTAGTAATCGAAACAAAGCATTCAACGCATACTCCTAGGGGAAGGGTTGGTAGGTATAAACCATCGCGCGATCCCGAGCGCCACGCAAAGGATGACAATCCATAGACTAATCATGCTCATATTTCATCACACAGTGGTTCACCATGCGTGCATGCTAAGGGAATCACTAACTTCAACACAAGTATTTCTAGATCCATAACACCTTACTAGCATGACTTTAATATTACCATAACCACAACTCAAAACTAATTGAGATGAATCAAACTTCTCTAACTATTCAATGCACATGAAGGTGGAAGTTTTCGTATCCCTTTGGATAACTACCCCTTTTGAGACTACTTTCAAAGCATAGATCAACTACCAAGCCATGCACCGCTGTGCTCTAAAAGATATAACTAAAGCACATAGAGCAAAAGTATCTAGCTCAAAAGATATAAGTGAAGCACATGTGAGTTGAATTGTCTACCAAAAAATATAAGTGAAGCTCGACAAAATTACGGTGTGTGCATGTATCTCTCTAGGTGTGCAACAAGCATGATTGTGACACAACAAAAATAAAAGACTCCTATGATACAAGGCACTCCAAGCAAAAACACATAACATGTGGTGAATAAAAATATAGCCCCAAGTAACGTTACCGATGGATTGAAGACGAGAGAGGGGATGCCTTCCCGGGGCATCCCCAAGCTTAGGCTTTTACGGCATCCTTGAATCTCTTGGGGTTCCTTGGGAATCCCCAATCTTGAGCTCTTGCCACTCTTTATCTCTTTGTCCACAAAAACTTCACCCAAAACATGAAAACTTCACAACACGAAACTTAAACAGAAACTCGTGATAACATTAGTACAATAAAGCAAACCACCACTTCCTTAGGTACTGTAGCAAACCCAAATTCTACTTGTGCTGATGTTGGGTTACTGTACTTTCAATCTTCCATGGCTAATACCCCCCGATACTATCCATAGTTTCATCAAAATAAGCAACCAACACAACAAAAACAGAATCTGTTAACAGCAGACCAGTCTGTAGCACTCTGTATATTTCGTATACCTGTGTTACTTCAAAAATTCTGAAAACTTACGACAGTCTGAAGAATTTGCGTAGAAATCAGCAGCAAAAAGAATCAACTCAAAAGCTCTTACAGAAAAAAAAGAAAATTCTTTTCGTGAGCAGAAAGTTTCTGTCTTTTCCAACATGACCAAACGATCATCCCCAATACTAATCATAACGGTTTTGCTTGGCACAAACGCAAAAAGAAACACAAAAACACAATCAGAACAGAATTATGAAAATGTGAAAAACACAAAACAGAAACAAAAATGATAGATTCGTTGGGTTGCCTCCCAACAAGCGCTTTTGTTTAACGCCCTTAGCTAGGCATTCAATGATGCTCTCACAAAAGACAAGAATTGAAGCACAACGAGAGCATCCTAAAGCATGTGAAAACTACATCTAAGTCTAACATACTTCCTATGCATAGGCATTTTTATAGGAAAACAGATTGTCAAGACAACCAATAGTTTCCATATGCAAGGAAGAAGAAAGAGACAATAGCAATCTCAACATAACGAGAGGTATTTCGGGAACATGAAAGTTTCTACCACAATATTTTCCTCTCTCATAGCAATTACATGTGGGATCATATTCAAATTCAACAATATAGCTATCCCATAGGATATTCTTTTCATGATCCACATGCATGCAACGTTGACGCTCTTCAAAAATAGTGGGATTGTCATCAACCAAAGTCATGACGTCTCCAAACCCACTTCCAATATTATTGCAAATATCATATTCATCATGAGGTTTGAACAAATTTTCAAGATCATAAGAAAGATCATCAACCCAATCATGATTATTGCAACAAGTAGTGGACAAAGAAAAACTAGCATCCCCAAGCTTAGGGTTTTGCATAATTTCAGCATGATTATCACTAATAGAATTTATAGTGAAACCATTGCAATCATGCTTTTCATCCAAGGAGATCTCGTGAATCACTTCATGAATTTATTCCTCACAATTTTTCGTTTCACGCATCTTAAGCAAAACTCCATAGAAATAGTCAATTGCCCTCAACTCACTAGCAATTCGTTCAACAATAGTGGGTCTCTTAAAGAGACTAGCTAGTGGATGAGGATCCATATCAATGGATTTTTAGCAAGCAAAGATGCAAGCTAAAAGAAGGCACATGGTAACACTATCAAACAGAAAGCGAGCGAAAGAAGGGCGAACGGAAAAAGGCAAATGAATACGGCAAATGTGAAGTGGGGGAGAGGAAAACGAGAGGCAACTGGCAACAAAAGTAAATGCAAGAGAAGAGTTTGTGAGACCTACTTCGATAGATCTTGATTTCTCCTTCCCGGCAACGGCGCCAGAAATACTTCTCCTACTGCAACAAAAGACCTTCCAACAGCGCCAGAAATAGGCACGTCGACGGGAGAATACTTGGCTTGATCATTCTGCTGCGGCTACGCCTTAAGGGACTTCCTAGGCAAGTGTGCAAAGGATTTCCCCCGTGGCTTTGGAGCCTTGCGTTGGTGTTCCCTCGAAGTGGAAAGGGTGATGTAGCGTAGCGGTGGTAAGTATTTCCCTCAGTTTGAGAACCAAGGTATCAATCCACTGGAGGAGTATCTCAAGATCCTGCACAAACACAAAAACTTGCTCCCAACGCTATCAAGGGGTTGTCAATCCCTTATAGATTGTTTGCCAAGTGAGAACTGAAAGCAACAAAGTAACAAAGCAAAGTAAAAGCGGAGGTGTAAACGATGGATGTGAATAGACCCGGGGGCCGTAGTGTTTACTAGTGGCTTCTCTCATGAAAGCAAATAGACGGTGGGTGAGCAAATTACCGTCGAGCAATTGATAGAACCGCGCAAAGTCGTGACGATATCTATGCAATGATTATTTCTATAGGCATCACGTCCAAAACAGTTAGACCGATATTGTCTGCATCTACTACTATTAGTCCACACGTCGACTGCTATCCAGCATGCATCTAGTGTATTAAGTCCATAAGAACAGAGTAACGCCTTAAGCAAGCTGACATGATGTCGAGGTATAATCTCAAACCAATGATAAAACCCCATCTTTTTACCCTTGATGGCAACTACTTGATGTGTGCCTTGCTGCCCCTACTGTCACTGGAAAAGGTCACCACATGGCAGAACCCAAAACCAAGCACTTCTCCCATTGCAAGAATCATAGATCTAGTTGGCCAAACAAAACCCAAGACTTGGAGAGACTTACAAGGATATCAAATCATGCATATAAGAAATCAGCAAAGACTCAAATATATATCATAGATAATCTGATCACAAATCCACAATTCATCGGATCTCGACAAACACAACGCCAAAGAAGATTACATCGGATAGATCTCCATGAAGATCATGGAGAACTTTGTATTGAAGATCCAAGAGAGAGAAGAAGCCATCTAGCTACTAACTACGGACCCGTGGGTCTGAAGGGAACTACTCACGAGTCATTGGAGGGGCGATGATGATGATGAAGAAGCCCTCCAACTCCAAAGTCCCCTTCGGAGGGCGCCGGAAAGGGTCTCCAGATGAGATCTCGCGGAAACGGAAGCTTGCGGCGGTGGAAAAGTATTTTCGAGGATCCCGTGATTTTTTGCGTAATATTTGGGAATTTATAGGCCAAACATCTAGGTCAGGGGGCGGCCAGGGAGGCCACAAGCCTGCCAACCGCCGCCTCCCCCTGGTGGCGTAGTGGGGGCTTGTGGGCTCCCTGGAGCCCACCTGGCTTGGCCCAAAGGCCCCCTGATCTTCTTCCGTTCGGGAAAAATCATTTCGGGGTTTTTCTTCCGTTTGGACTCCGTTCCAAAATCAGATCTGAAAAGAGTCAAAAACACGGAAAAACAGGAACTGGCACTTGGCACTGAATTAATAAGTTAGTCCCAAAAAAGATATAAAAGGTACATAAAACAACCAAAGAAGACAAGATAACAGCGTGAAACCATCAAAATTATAGATACGTTTGAGACGTATCAGGCCCCATGGCAGCCGATGGGTCGGCGGCGGGAGCCTCTGACGATGGTGTGGTGTCATCCCTGTCGACGGATGTACCTCTCTAGGGGACCTCTCGGGCCACCAGAGAGGAGGGAGGCTGGGGCGAACTTGTCGGGGACCACATGGAACACCCCTCTGGTAACGGCGGAGCGGCGCGTGAAGGAGAGAGTGCGCGCCACCCGCCGTTGAGAAAAAGAGGAAGTAGGTGTCGGGGATGAGTAAGTACCTTAGTCCGTCCTCATGTTGTTCACCCGTGATTGGTTTATTGAGGTGAACCATTCTTCGGCACAGGCATCCTCATGGAAGCGAGGAGAAGAAGAAGAGGGAGACAATTGGGGCGACGTTGACGCCTTTCTCAAGGGTGCCCTCATCCCTTGGTCGGAGCCTCGGCGGGTGCTAGGGCAGCTTGCGCCGCTCTGGTGTCGTGCTCGGGCGTATGGGCGCCAATGCAGCTCCAAGTGTCTCCTCTCCGCGGTGAGAGAGCCGGAGCGCCACGGTCATGATGGCCCCGCCCCCAGTGCCACCAGCCAAGGCCGCGGCGGTCTAGCCCCCGACGTCATTTGTCTAGTCTGCGGCGGCCTAGCTCACACGACATGGGTTGTCCTTAGGCCGCGGCACCCTCGGGCCCCCTGAGGTCGGTTTAACATCTTCTACAAGTGCACCGTGGATGCCAAACGTGGGCCCGCAAGGCGAATCTTGCACACACCAAAGGGAAAACCCTCTTTGTCCGTCCTCGCTGGCACCGACCCTCGCGCCATCTCGTGTGGCTCACGTCACTCATGTGAGGAGGTAGGACCATGCGACCCCGGCGGGCCGTCCTCGGTTAGCCCGCTCCGTGCAGGCTCTCAAGGGCAGTGTCAAGAGGCGGCTTCACGACGCGGACCTCATGGCGAATGGCCTCGAGGAGAACCCCGCTGGTCAGTGGCAACCTTTGATGATCTGCACCTCGCGAGGGTTGGATTCTTGTGCCTTGGCGGGAGGCATTCCAGGGCCCACAACGCACGTCGTGCCCTGGGTCACAGGCAGGCGGGCCTGGGTACCCCCAGTCCCAGGACCCCGACAAATATGCCACTACAACTTTGCTATACCTCTATCTATGCCATTTTCTCTAATATCGGTCCAAATACTGCCCTTGTACACCCCGTATCTGTTCATTAGCATTATACCGGCAAAGTCAACGGCGATCCCACCACGGCCAACGCGCTCCAGGATGGCCAAGCTATACGGGCTAGAGGTAAACCCTGCCATGCACAAGGTTCCCACGAAGTCCAGCTCGCCATGCTATGTCCTTATCACGTGTGGAGCATGCTCGACACCCGGGTAGTATGCGACAACGTCGCTCCGTGCCGCTGTGACGAGCTGTAGTCATAGCCGCCGCATGCTGCATCCGTCGTGCCAAGCTGTGCTGACTTTTCCCACTCCCGCCTCTACAGCGGTGCCATTTCCTTAAATCGCTACTCCTGAAAGCTTTGTCGGTTGGAACCATGGAGAGGTTGCCATGAGTCCCCCTGGTTGCTTCCCCGTGTCGGCGACAGCCATGGAGGTGGGTGTGACGGGCTCACCGCAGCTGGAGGGGCGTGCGACACAACTGCTGATTTCCCCAACCTAATAATCAAATACACATTGAAATGCAATCATTTATTGAACAAATATTTTTTTAAGTGAAGAAAATGGCATAGATAGAGGTATGGCAAAGTTATAGTGGTATATTTCCAACTTTGGTTTTTCTAATGGCATTTTGCCAACTCATGAAAGTTATAGGGGCATGAATCCGATTAACCCTTTGAAAAATGTTTAAAATTTAGATAAGGCAAAAGGCATTTAAATAATAGCATTGGTTTTTGTTATAAAGGTTTTAGGGCATTTAAATACTTTGCAAAAGTTGTTTTTATTTGACAAATACTTAAAGAATGTTCCCAAACCAACAATGATTTTTGTTTTCAGGTTTTTAGAAATATTTAAAACACTTATTGATTAAATTTGAATTTAAAAATAAATTTAGAAAAAGATATGATTCAAATGCGATCAATCACTGTTTAGCAAAATGGATTAGCTTAAACTTATGATCACTGTAACTTAATCACCTAGATGACTATAACTGATAATCCAAAGATATTACATCATACTACTCCACAAACAGTGGAGATTGCGTTGAAGGGTTTCCGAGGTCCGGACAGCCACCATTGGAACGATGCTGGTCGGCCTGGTCGGCCTTGAAGATGCCCTGAGGCTGTTCATAGTGGGGAGTAACATATAGTAGTATCATGCATATGTTATTGTTGTATGATACTATCTTTATAGTGCATTGTATCATAAACTAGTATCATAGGTGATCTCATTTATTAACATGCATGAGACATAGTAGCATATCATTTAACATGATACAGTATCTACTAACGTTACTCTAACCTCTCTCTCTTCTTTAATTACTTGTCACATCAGCATGTTTGTTAGTCCCAACACTATGATAATAGCTATGTTAGGCTGCTCCCAATGCTCCACTTTGGATAGGTGCTAAGCATGCCAACAAGGCAAAAAATCCTATGTGGCAATCTAATTAAGAAGAGAGAGAGGAGTTTGGTGTCCCCAGGAGGAAACAGTGCTAGTCACGGAAACCTATGCAAAACATTAAAAATGAAGGGAACTGGCCTATGCATGCAAGACTTTAGTTGCTAAACAATTAAATGGGACAACCTTAAGAACAACAAACTCAGCATCAATGCATTGGAGATGATGGTTGCTTAACATATTTAATGTTCTTAGAGCAAGTACAATAGAGCTGAGTCAGGTCGCTATAAGGAATAAATTAATATTTTTTTGCTTAGTTAGAGGAAAGAGAAGAGGAGAGAGAAGGTAAGCGGGTCAGCTTTAACACGTGCTCCTAGGCATTTTGTGAGTATAAAATGTGGGTCATATAATAAAGAAGTAATACACTTTTATAATGAACTATTGTACATGTTGGTTATAAGATGGGCTATAGATGACATGGAAATGGCTTACAGCCAGCAGCTGACTATACTATTGTACTTGCTCTTAGCACCTTCGCATTGGAGGAAGCATTAGAGCAAGTACAATGGAGCTGAGTCAGCTGGCTATAAGGAATAAACTAATATATTTTTGTTTAGTTAGAGGAAAGAGAAGAGGAGAGAGAAGGTAAACGGGCTCTTAGCTAAGAGCCAGCTCTAGCACGTGCTCCTAGGCATTTTGTGAGTATGAAAGGTGGGTCATATAATAAAAAAATAGTACACATTTGCAATAAACTATTGTACATGTTGACTATAAGATGAGCTATAGATGACATGACAATAGCTTATAGCAGCAGCTGGCTATACTATTGTACTTGCTATTACCTCACTATGGCCAGCCTGACGTATGGACAAAAATCGTTATTTGCATCGATACTTGGAACTTTCCTTTTTGTTGAGAGATTGGCGGCAGGAGTGCTTGGAACTTGAGACGATTCCGGGCATCCGCCGCGGAAGACATGCAAGATCCTCGCTGAGCCCATCGAGAAAGATAGGAGACCAAGGCAGGCACGCGGGGAAGAACAGGAGCGCTCGAGAGACAAGATGACGGGTCGGCTGCCAGATCCACAAGGCAAACAAAAGGAGGATAGTAGTCCTACCGGTACTAGTATCCAGCAACAGGGTGCAGCAGCCATGATGATGGGCATGGATTCTACTCCAGTTGGTGCGTGTCGGCTCTGGCATGGCATCGGGCTTGTGCCAGTTGCCCTGGCACATGCGCCACATGACACGAGCGACAGCATGGTCCATGCCACAAAGGGAATCGGCCCATCATCACCGCCGCTCCCCTCTGCTCTCCAACTGTTGGGTTGGGTTTGGTGGCGCTGGCTGGCTTCATCTTCTCGCCGGACAGGACGGTGCCGTCTCTTTTCAGGCCTAAGACTAGGACAGGAGCATCTATTTTCCGACACCGCATCATCGACTATACCCCAAGACCATCGGCAGACCACGTGGAAGATGATGTTTATTTGTTAACTAATTTAGAAACGGACGACTCTAGGTAGCGGCTGGCTGCTAGCTGGCTTTCGCGAGCGGCCGATCTAAAATATAGTAATTTTTTTAAACACATTTAGGGAATGATCATTAGTTGGTTAGTAGCCGGAGTCAATAATCTAAAAAGAAAAGTATTTGTTTCCTTTTGATTAAAAAAATAAAGTACTTACAAAAGTAGATGTGAACATATTTAATTTGGATTTCAGTTTGTTTTAAAAAGCAATAACTTCTGACTCTAATATTGGATTCTTCTCAACGAGATTTCGAAACTAGATACCGTATGGGTATGTTTCAATGAAATTTTTCTATGCAATTTAGCCTTCGTTTTGTGCAGCTGCCTAACAGTGGATGTGCAACTACATGGCAGCGGATGTGCAACTTTCCGCCTACCCGATGAAAGTGTAGTTTTTACTAATGACACATCCACCCCAAACTACCTCCTCCTAGTAAGATGTTTAAATTAGTGTTTTGCCCAGACCAACTACCTAGTAGTTCATGTGCAACTTCTCTCCTGTTTGTGGTTGTGCTTTCATAATTTGCTGCATCGGCCAACTGTCTAGCAGTGGATGTGCAACTTCGGGTACTGTCACCGCCAACTGTCTATCAATGATGTGCAACTATCCCTCATACCTCATGGATGTGTAGTTTCCCTACTAGCACTCCGAACCACCACTCTAGTGGGATGTGCAACTTTAGCGCCACCGTTTATATGCGACTTTACTACCCTCATGAATATGTAACTTTTCACTATCCCTTGAATGTGAGATGTGCAACTTTATATGTTGGTTTGGCCAACTATCTAACAGACTTTGTGCAACTCCGTTTGTTGCCCCCGCCAACTGAAACTACATATCCACAAGTAGGAAGGGAAAGAAGTTGCACATCGAGTAATAGAAAGTTGGCTCAAACAACAGACTAAGTTGCACATATCATTGATAGGGAAGGTGTGGCAGGGTTTGTCAATTGTAAAAAGAACTACACATCCACAAATAGGGACAAGGGTAGCACATCGACTACTCCATAGTTGGTCGGGACAGTAAACTAGTTGCACATCAAGTTTTCATGGTTGCTAGGTTGCAACCTCATGTGAAGTTAGATCATACAGTTTCAACAACTGGTTTTGATTTTTTTTTTGCGCCTTATAGTACTAAAGTTGCACAATGCAGTACTGAAGTTGCACCATATAGAACCAAAGTTGGCATAAAAAATTCATCGAAACATACACATGCGGGATCTAGTTTCAAAGATCTCGTCGCGAAGAATCCAACGATGAAGATAGATCTGAATTCCGACGCATGGTTTGAAAGATATGATTTTTTAAAAATTCACAAAACCAAAATAAATGCACGTGAAAGTGGCACCTGGAGTGGGGAAACACACGCGCACGCGGTTTCCAGTCGGCCGCCCGTTCTCTTCAATAAGTGGGCAACCGCTTTTTAGATTTTAGGTTTAGAAACAAACAAGTTAGCATTGGTTCTACTTTCCTTGTTAAATTTTTGCAAGTGTTCAATCTGAATCTAAAGGCGAGCGAGCCGTGATCGCTCACGCTTCCCGCTTCCCGTGACTCATATTTCGTCCTTTTCGATTTATCTGATTCAAATCTAAAATTTGATCAATCAACATGAATTATGAATGGATGATACTTGTTTTAACTAGCCAATGAAATATTTCTCACATATTCGATTTTCAAAGCAATAGGGGTTGTTTGGATAATGACTATTAGAGATGGATTTATATAAAATAAGTTTTTAGCAGATTTTTAGGAAAACCTGTTTTACCAACGGTCTTGTGGAAACCCAATTTATAAGAAGACCTGGTTTGGGTTAGGAAACGATAAAACTAGTCCGTACGATATTGCTCCAACCACAACCGTGAACTTTTCATCAAATTCACCGCCGATTGAGCTTCTCAAGCCGCAGTTCCCAACCATGAGGTGACGATACGAAGTATATGTAAATCAAGTTTTTAGAAAAACGACTAATCATAATTCTGAGTTCTTGGAAATTCAGTTCTTCATATCTGCGTATTAGTTAGAGTAGGCCTACGTGGTTTTATTCTATTAGACTCTTTTCCAAGTTTATTGAGAAGAAATTCTATATAGTCCACCTTTCCAAACAATCCCTAAATGTAGCACCCTTCCTCTCGTTGCTCTTCCATGGTGCATGTAGAAAAAGACGCATGCATAGCCAATTTTTATTTATTTTATCTCTATGAATTAAATATGGTGTGACGCTCAAAACACTTTAACTCAATTAGACTCAAAATAAGCCTAATATAATGGAAATCTAACTTTTTGAGATGATCCCTATAAAACAAAAAGGAGGGAGTATCAACCATCTCATCACAACTTCTATGTCCCCATGGTACGAACACACCTTTCTAAAACTACGTGACGGTCACGGTTCCTCGCTCCTCTCTCCTTTTGTGGCGAAAGGACTATGCCCACTTTTCTTCTACCTCTGTCGGCGAGGCCGCGAGCTCTTTCGCCTTCCTCCGCTTCGGCGATGGTGGGGAGGTGGCCCGGTTATGTGCCTCAGTCGTGTAGTTAGAGTTAGAATGTGTGTTTCCCACATCGTGGTTTGGATGGCAGTGACCTCGATGGTTGGAATAAATTTTCCCTCGTCCCGGCTCCATCTCGGCATCATCGTGGTAGCGAGGTCGATGGATTCATGGAAGGTTGTCTTCTGTTGTTTCTTTGGTGTAGGTGATCCACTGTCCTCTGGTGAACTGTTGGCTCTTGCCCTATGCGGCACCCTCCTTGTGTGCGGGAAGGTCATGTTCCAAGAACTGGTATGGTGGCTCGTGGATGACAGTTCTTGTGTTGTGACTCAACCACGTCGGCGGCAAGCAGCGTTTCCGAAATGCGAGCAGTACGGGGATGTCGTCCGGTTGACGTGTCACAGGGAATTCGGCGTCGCAACGGTGAGCCTCTCAATCGGCTCAGAAAGCCTAATTGGGCAATGGTACTTCCTAGGAACTAGCTTCCATTTTCATTTTTGTGTGGGATTTTTTTGCAAGTGTTCTTGGGCTTGTATCTTTCTTCGCCCTATGTTGGTGATTCCATGTGTGTGCGTTGTATTGCAACTTGTGGTGAATGAATCAATCACAATGTATTGCCAAAAAAACTACATGCAGGTCGACTAGTTTCAATTTTAGATGGTTGCCATGCAGCCGTCCAATATGTTCATGTGCAATCGTTAGATTTGGCCCTCCTTGCGTTGTTTTTCCCTCACACCACTCACGAGAAAAAAGGGAGAAATCCACATGATCCCAATCAGCACAGCGAGGCGGCTGGCCGACTACAACACACAGCCCGTGACCGCAACAGGCAGCCTTGGGCCGCAACGAAACGGGGCAAGGCCAATGGGCCCTGTCGCCACCGTGCCAGGTGACATGCCCGTTTGGCCACACACACTGCGAGGGCACGGATTCTAGTGCTAACGGAGCTGATTCCGAGGCCGACTGCGTTATTCCCGCATAAAATTTCGTCTGTTCGTGGCCTATTTTCCCACCTAAGATTTCGCGTGTTCGCGCCCTATTTTCCCGCCTTCACACTCGTCCTCGCCTATACAATGAGGCATTGAACCACTCTTCATTCGTTATCCCGAAACCCTCCAAATTCCCAGTGCGCTAAGTGTGTCATACTTTTTGTAGTAAGTATGAGTTTGCCTTGCTCTAATCAAATCATTAGGCCTAGGAAAATGAAGAGTGCGAGTTTGCCTCCAGGGGTGGACGTCATTCGCTGTCGGTGAAGCGATCTTTGCAAGGTGAAGGAGGTGACACATTTTTCTGATTGATTGGGCAAGAAGTTTTTCATGTGCGCCAATTATGAGGAAGATCCACCTATATCTAGTTCACCGCATGACAAGCCTCCGGTATGCTTTAACAATCAAGAGCCAACACGTTGTTGGTATTTTAGTTGCTTTTTATTGACATTTTTATTCTTGTTGTAGTCCTCGCCACCTCTATGCATGTACTATCATTGGATTGACACGAATATGCCGGCTTGGGCGGTGATCGAGATTCGTGAAAGAGGTCATCGTGCATGGAAAAGTTTGCACACGGAAGAGTGTCACGAAAAGGCGGCAGCAGAGGAGAAAGCGGAGAAAAAGAGAGGGAGAGAGAGTTGAAAGAGTACTATGTGGAGTAGAAGTGTTTCTTTGATGAGATGCTGAAGAAAATCCAGGAAGAGGGTGAAAGCACATATGCTCCCTTGGTGGTTTTGATAATTCATGACAACATACAATCTCTTGGACTAATACCTGTACCTAGTATATTTTAGATATAGTCCAAAGAGAGGATTGACTAAGGATTGTGAGGAGAAGTCCCAATGAAGGAAAAAAATAGGATTGGAGCTTGAAGCTTGAAGATTCTATATTTTATATTTTGTGAGAAATCACACTTGTGTTAATAGTAAAACCAATTTAGGACAGTATAACCGAGCCTAAAGCACGCTCTCTTAGCGATTTACGTTTCTCGCTGTCCGTTTTTATGATGTGAACATTTTGATAGTTGATGTGTTGTGTACATCTATCTATCTCATTCCAGTGGCCCAAATGTCCTAATGGGCTGCTACTCTGGAGGCTGAAGCAAAATCCTCTGGGAAAATGGTCCTGTTACCCACCAAAGCCAGCCCAAGTAAGGAACTGAACATGCTTCGCTTAAAGAAAAATTGGTAAAGGGGATCCAGCGACACGGGATAGAGAGAGAAGTGTGCAGTCCGCAGCACGGATGCGGCGTGCGGGATCGAGAAAGGCAATGCGCGATCTGGGATCAATCAGAGGCGTAGGATTCGGGTGCAGAAAATGCGCTCGAGCGCTTCCTGGGATAGAGCTAAGCCGCGTCATTTGGGTCCAATCGAGGCGCCATATCGCGCAATGTGATCCAATGCAGCAGATAATGTCCTGCGCATGATGGGATAGATTGCATCCAATGCAGTCAAGCGCCGTATTTTTTCTAAGTGTTGCATTTTTTTAATTGTTTTTGAAAAATATTGCGCCATTCTAGAAATTTTAAAAAATGTGATCCTGTCGGCCTAGCCATAGCCGACAGGGACTAACTGGCCTAGCCAAGACCAATTAGTCTCTGTCGGCTATGGCTAGGCCAACAGTCCTGTCAGGTTTACATGCAAGCTCCTATCTGACTCCTATCGGCCTTGGCTACTAATTGGCCTAGCCATGACCAATTAGTACTAATTGGTGTTGGCAAATCCAATAAGTGCATGAAAAAAAATTGGCCATGATATGCATAATTTTTTATGTCCACGATATGAAAACTGCCCCTTTATAAATTTTCCCGCCCCTTCTTTCCCGCCTCAATTTGCCGCCAGATTTTCCCGCCAATTTCTTTCCCACCTCGTTTTCCGACATTTTTTCCCGCCTCGGTTCCCGCTATTTCTTTCCCTCCAATTTCTTTCCTGCCTTGTTTTCCCGCTATTGCCCTTAAGCTTGTCATCTGAGTCTATAAAAGGAGGCATTGGACTGTCTTCTTCCTACATCCAGTCTCACTTGAAAACACAAACACTCTAGTCATTATGAGTTTGCCTTTCTCGGATCAAAGCATTAAGCCTCGGAAAATGAAGAGTGCTAGTTTGCCTCTGGGGGTGGAAGTAGTGCGTTGTTGGTGCGGTGATCTCTGCAAGGTGAAGGAGGTGACAGATTTTTTAGATTGGTTGGGTATGAAGCTTTTCATGTGTGCCAATTATGAGGAAGATCCACCCGTTTCTATTTATCTATACATCAGGCCTCCGGTATGCTCATGTCATCAAGAATAACACTTTGTTGATATTACTGTTTTACTTGATATTTATATTTATCTTCTTTCATAGTCTCCTCCTCCTGTGTGCATGTACTATCCTTGGATTGACATGGAAATGCCGGACTGGGCGGTGACTGAGATTCGTGAAAGAGGTCGTCGTGCATGGGCTAGTTTGGACTTGGAAGAGCGCCACAAGAAGGCCGAAGAAGAGGAGAAAGCAGAGGAGAGGAGAGAGTGGCAAGAGTACTGCATGGACCAGAGGGCTATGCTTGATGAGATGCTGAAGAAAAACCGAGAAGAGGAACTTCGACTGGCGAAGGTTTATAGAGAGCGACAGGAGGCCCGTGATGCCGAGAAGCAGAGAAAGAAAGAAAGGGCTCGTGCGGCCAAGGAAGCAGAAGAAGCTCGTGATGGAAAAGGAAAATATCCATGTTGGACCAAGTAGATTTATGTTACTGTATCCTAAAATTGTTGAATACTTTCAGCAAATTGTATCTTAATTTTAGCAAGTTGTATCTTAATTTCAGTAAGTTGTATCTTAGTTTGAACATGTTAAGTTTTCCGATCATATCTTTCCCGCCATTTCTTTCCTCCCATTTCTTTCCCACCATATCTTTCGCTCTCAGGCACCTATAAAACTCCCCTCCGCACTAAGGTTGGATAGTAGTGTAGTCGAGTAGCTAACTTTTGTCAAGATGTCCCATTATCCCTTTGATCGTAGTTTTCACTCTGGTATGTCCAAATGTCTTCTGCGCTTAGCTAGCAATTTCAAGATAGACAATAGAATAGTTACATGGGACGAACTCATCAGTAGTGACACGCTACTAAATGAGGTTGCCCATGCATTAGCTAGGAAGGGTCGGCCTGCAAGGACATTTGAGGAGATACAGAAAGAACTTATCAGGTTGAATGAAAGATGGAAGAAGAAAGGCTAACACATACGTGGTGGAGTAAAACATCCATTTTTATGGATGAATGATAGTGAGGACAAAGACGATATCTTCATGCCGAGTACCAAGGACAAGAGTACCTCATCATCGAAGGGCAAGAGCTCTGCCTCAACGAAGGACAATAGCTCTACATCATCGAAGGGCAAGAGCTCTGCATCGACGGAGGACAACGATGATCCTTCATGTAGTTTAGTCGTACCTTTTAATTCATATTTATTTTGTAGTATGTGTTTGTAATGTCAAGTTGTTGGTAGTATAAGTGTTATCCCCGTTTGAACCAACCGAGCATAGAAATCTCATACAAAAAATAGATGTATGTCTCATACATAATTAGATAGCCATGTCTCTAATGATAGATAGAAGTCTCATATATAAAATAGATATATGTCTCATACATAATTAGACAACCATGTCTCTAATGATAGATAGAAGTTGCATACAGAAAATAAACATATGTCTCTTACATAATTAGGTCGCGATGTCTCTAATGATAGATAGAAGCCTCACTGATGACGTCTGCCTTGGCGCTCTGTGGGTGTGGGAGGCGTACTCCATCCAAACCTCTAGGGTGGCCTGATGTTACGAAGAGGAATTTCGGACCCGCCCTCGTCATTTTGTGTATCCTGTGTGGTCCATGGTGGAGGAGTCGAAAACATGTCCAGCCACATGTTTTGCTCCGATAGTGGTTCTTCTTGTTCACTCACGCACCCGGATCTGGACGTCGACGCCTCCTGATATGCATAAGAACCTGCAGGAGGCTGCATACCAGTCGGGTGTGGGTGAAACATGAAACCCGCAGTGGGACCATGATGTTGTGGTGTTGGCTGAAACACGAAGATCGACGAGGGAGTATGGTGTTGTGGGTGATGCCACACCGAACTGCTATCCTGGTTAGGAGGTGGTGGATGGGGCGTCGGTTGCTATCCTAGACGTGGAGGCGGCTGCTGTCGATGCATGGAGGGACGCAGATGCTGCTGCTACTGGTGCTGCTGGTGTTGCTGCTGAACAACGTCTGAAGTGCGGGTGCCCGTGATAGCTTTATAGACATCTCGTATCTTCTACTCCAAGCGCGTGAACCATGGCTGGTGCTCAGACCTCAATACCACAAGGGGTCCAGTCGACAGTTGGCGTCCATAGTTCATCACCTCGGTATGAAGACTGTATGCTAACTCACCTTGAAATTGTCATGATGATTAATTAGTACGGAAGACAAATTACGTAGCAACAAGTTGTATTAGGTAAAGATAATAAATATCACCGCGTAATGTCTGGACCATGAAGTATCATAGGTCGGGGATATATCCGATGTCAGAGGGTCCAGTATCTCATCTGTATTAGAGTGTTGAACAATGTGTAACCGTTTTCCTGTCATGTACCGATCCAAATAGGCATTGTATGCATCAAGATCAAATGCGACACCTTCATGCCAGAGACGTTCAGGGGCAGTATCCCAGTCTGTAACGTACTGCTGAATCCTCTGTAGCCACTGAGCCTGTGTCCTGTTGCTTCCCTTCCTTGTCATCCTGTAATTGATGGTGTTGTTAAATCACAGACCATAGTGAAATATAATGTAATATACAGTAAGTATATAATACATGTGGACTACTCCTTGCAGCTGGTTCTCTCTAGGACGTGGCTTCGTCAGCTGCCAAAGACTAAACTCTCTCATAACCCACTGATGCTCCATCTCCTCAATAAAGACATCGAATATAATCTTCGATTTCGTCATCCAGTAACCCCGATCTCTCGTGCATAGCTCAGAAATACCACCGGGATATCTCGCAGTTATGGATGCTTCCGTGTACGGTTGACAGATAACTCCAGTGTACGTGTCGAACTGCTCATTTAGTGCAGTGTAGGCTCTGTACACAAAGAAGGTCGATAACATTATACCACGAGACATACCTTGCGACGTGTCCAACCCATACCGAAAGTAGGCATGTCGATGTTGTCAACATCAAACATGTTGCCCACATGAAAACTTTGGTTGAAATCTACGTTTGGTCGCCCTATAGAGAACCTCTCCCAGGACCACAGTTGCAAAAACAGAGGGCAACCAAGAAGGGCCGACTTGGCCGTGGAAAGCTCGCAACCGTTGCACATAGCTCGATATGTAGGTGGTAATAGCGTTGAACCCAAACTCCTCGGTGTGATCTGATCCGGCACCTCAGCACTCGTGATTTTGAGTGCAATGGGGATGTAGCACGCACTAACAGTGGTGACATGGTCCTCTATGGTCCTATGGCATGTCCCGCCAACGGTAACCCGAGCAACATTGAGACATCTTCCAGAGTAGGAGCCATCTCACCCCAGCGAAAGTGGAACGTGTGGGTCTCAGGCCTCCATCGGTCCACTTAGCATGTGAGCAAAGAAGAGTCAATGCTGAGGTGCCCCGATGTCTTAGTGGCCTCAACTAGACGCGCGAAAGGTAAAAGCCCAGCCCATTGAGTCTGCGTATCCACGAACATAAACATTCTGTTACAGTGTCTCTTTAATACACCTGCTTCAAGTTTACAATACAAATAAAACATTTACCTATCAACCCAACGTGGATGTATACTCCAGTCCACCTTAGCAGTGCGAGTGACAAGTGGTACGAGCTTCTGCTCACTTAATAGCGCAACACGATGCTTACTATCAATCTCCAGATTATGCAGAAACATTCCCTCCATTGCTATAATAATGAAATATAGTGCCACGTACAATAACAAATTAAAAGACAGTGCCACACTTAGTACAAATTAAAAGATAGTGCCACACTTAGTACAAATGAGAAGAGAGTGCCACACTTAGTAAAAATTAGAAGACAATGCTTCACTTAGTACAAATAACACGGTAGTGACATAATTAAGACAATCTTAAACTATTCCTCCCCCTCTTGCCCTCCCTCTTCCTCATCTTCTTATCCGGCTTCCTTGTCCATGCCTAGTGCCCCTTGCAGTGACGAAAGTCGGACGATCAGGGTCCCTATGCCCAAATTCACCACATAGAATGCATTGCATGGTGCGCCCGCTGGCTTCAAATTCATCCATGTCATTCCGGATGCGCTAACACTGCCGTCTACCTCTACTTGTACGCATATTCTGAGGGTGTGGAATGTATCACCTTTCAACAGGGTTAACAGTGTTGAAGTTACCCATTGATTGAAACCCCATCAACTCACCTGTCCACGTATTGACGACGACCTCTTTCAAAAAGTACAGAGACACAAATGAGAATGCGTCAAGGCCTAGCTGCCCGCAAGCAGCAAGTACATGCGAGCAAGGTAGGTGAATGAACGTCGGTTTGTTGCATGTGCACTCGCACGTTGGCCTCACTTCATTTCCAATTTTCACCTCATGCGTCCTCATCTCATTTGCACATCCAAATTTGTTGTTAGCTAAGCGGACATCGAACCTTCGCTCCAGATTTCCAATGGCAATAACACTGTGTGACCGAGGTTTCTTCATCTTTTCATCAATGTACTTCATAACCCTTTCACAGTAACGTGTGTTCGGATTGTTAGTGATATGCAGCACAACACTTTGACGTCTTTCTCTGAAATACTTCACTGTGCCATAGAAAATGCCCTCCATGGTCGCTCTATGTGGCAAAGCCCTCTTTCCTTTGAGGACAAAGTTATATGTTTCAGCCAGATTGGTAGTCATGACACCGCACCTTGCTCCATGTGTGTCAAGCAACAAAGGCCACCTCTCCAACGGCTCATGCTCTATCCACTGATCAAACATTTTAATCGTCCAAGCAAGCATTCTCCTTGTACTAGGAGGGTCAAATCCTAGCAAGTCACAAAGCCCAACAACTCTTCCTCCACGGTAGCACACCCTCTTGCTAGCTGTGCAGCTACTGCTTCAACATGCACCCTCATAGTTGCATCTCTTGCAGCTCTCCTGTCCCTAACATGTTTCTGTGTGCAAACATTTAGTCTGTTATGTATCAGCTCGTACTTCCAATGCTGGTTTTGCTTGCAGAGTTTCTTGAATAGATTCATGAGGTTCTTATTTATGAACCACAAGAAGAATTTTTCCCCAAGATGGCGCATGCAACAACGACTCTGCATGTCTTGCCATGGAGTTTGTTTATCTGGACCAGGGTTTGACAATTTCTTGATCGCGCTGAGTATACCTGCATGTCTGTCATGAAGGATGCACACATTCGGCTTATCATGCGCAACTGCTATTTTCAACTGCCTGAAGAACCATGTCCAACTCTCGATGTTCTCTCTCTCCACAAAATCAAATGCAAGTGGGACTACTTGATTTTGGCCATCTTGACCTATGGCTGTGAGGATCTGACCCTTGTACTTGCCAGTGAGAAAAGTGTCGTCTACACATATGACCGGTCGACAATGTCTGAAAGCTTCGATGCAGACACCGAAAGAGAAGAACAACTGATGCAACACCCTCACAGTTGGGAACTCTGGCAGGTACAAGTGTTGTATGTTGACATAGGTGCCAGGATTTATGTTCTGCAGTGTCTGGAGGAGACGCACAACAGAGTCATATGCATTGAAATACGAACCAAATCTGGTCTCAAGTGCCTTCTGCTTAGCCCTCCAAGCCTTGCCATAAGAAATGTTGTACTTGAAGCCGACGAAGACTTTTGTCTGTATAGCCTTAACTTCCATCGCTTTGCTCTCCACTATCTCGTTGTAAAGCAAGCGAGCAATGACCATGGAAGTAAGGTTAGGATGATCTTGAGGGATACATGGAATAACACAAGTATGATGAACTATGTCACTTATGACCCAGCTTGTGCCATACTTAGGGAGATATCCATGCACCCTTGCAGGACAACCCTGGTTTCTACATACCATTGTCAAGTTTTTTGGACTTGAAACATTAGCTACAAAAACCCTTTGAGTGGACATTGACCAATCAATGATTCCATCCTTGAGAGCTTGTTTGTTTGGGTACAGGGCACCAGTCGCAATGTTGTTCTGGTGATACTGCCAAGCACAATCATGACCATCGTTCACCAACATTGTAGATGAGAAGTCCTGATTCCATGATGCAGGAATAGGGGATTGATGTGCGTTCTCTTCTTCATCTGACTGTGTGGAATCATCTGAAATGTCACCTTCTCTATCTTCTTCATGCATCTGGTTTTGCATCTGCCCGTCTATCTCGTCAGCATCCGCCTCGCCGCTGACATAATCATCTACATTTCCTCCTTCTGCGTGACTACTCTGGCCTGCTTCGTAAACATCATCTCCAGCATGGGACGCATAATTTGACTGTGAATCATGCAATCCTTCACTTCTCTGGCCATAATCGTAACCTTCACGTGCAGTCACCGGCTTCAGCACGGGGAGCAGTAAGGCAACAGGAGTACATCCCCTACGCTCGCAAGATTTTAACCAGTGCACCCACTCGTCGTCGCGCTATATATGCTTCAAATAAAAGTATTTATTTGAACTGGACCAGGTCCATAATGCATGAACACCGATGGTGTGTGTTTCAATATTAAACCCTAAACATCCGGCCAGCCATTCTGTCAACTGACTAACTGACCATGTTTCAAGGGAAGTCACTCGCACCTTAGTGTACTAAAATTCACTAAGATCAGCTCCCATCTCATTTGTTTGAACAGTACCAGGACCATAGTGAAAACCTAATTTCACGAAATCAGACATTTCTGCTGACGTAAAAAATTATTCAACAACGACAAATTTTTGTAGAAGGACAAACCTTTTTTTGAATCAACTAGAAATTAAAAGACCTAAATAAATTTCCCAAATCTACCGGAGTAGCTAAAAATAATTAAACAACTTAACTGACATTTTCCGAATCAACTAAAAATTAGAAGACCTAAATATATTTCCCAAATATATCGGAGGAGCTAAAATTAATTAAACACCTTAATTGACATTTCCCGAACCAACTAAAAATTAGAAGACCTAAATATATTTCCCAAATATACCAGAGCAGCTAAAAATTATTCAACAATGCTACGAGAACAAATGTTGAACTTTACCCTTGAAGGTGTGAAGAAAAAATGAACATCGAATGAAGAACGACGAACACCACCACCTTCAACTCCACCACGACCACAAACTTCACCCATACTCCACCACCACCCCCACCACCACCACCTCCACCTCAACCTCCACCACCTCCACCTCAATCTCAACCACCACCACCTCCACCTCAACCTCAACCACCACCACCACCAAAAAATGGTCAATACAACAACCGTGAACTACCCCATCGCGAGCGAGACGGATGGCTAGGCCGCTCTAACACTAGACAATACAACTATAGTAGAAAATGTGACAAATAACGGTTAGGATTTAGTGTAAAGATGGGAGTGTTTTTGGGTGGGGAGAGGAGAAAGAGGAGAAGGAGAGAAAGAAAGAGATAAGGAGGAGGAGGAGGAAGGAAGAAGGCGAGGGAAGGCTGGCTCAACCACCTATCGGCCACACCAAGGCCGAAAGGCCTATCGGCCACGCCTAGGCCGACTGGGTGCGGGCGACGTGGCTCGGCGAATTATCGGCTACCACATGGCCGATTGGTGGCTAATTGGCCACGCGAAGGCCTACTAGGGGCAATCGGCTACGGCTAGGCCAACTGAAGCAAGTCGGCTTCGATCAGGCAGAGGCCGTTATATTTAAAAAAGATTCAAACGACACAATATTTTTTTAAACAATTAAAATTGCAATATTTAAAAAAGTAGCGTCAAGCGCATGACATAGACGCGAGGGTCTCCTTGTGGAGTGAGACCGCGTGGGGGATAGCGAACATTCACCACTCATCAGCAATAAAAACACTATTGCAACGGACCTTAATGGCAATTCATGGCCACTCGTGAGGAAATTTGCTACTCCCTCCATCACGGTTTATAAGTCATCTTACGAAAACCAAATAATCATAAAACACTTAGGTGTGGTGCATTAACTTTTACCTTGTTTCTTGTTTTTGACATAAATAAAGGAGTCAACAAATAAGAGACGTGGGACGTGTATGTTTTAGTGACATGAGACTAATTAGCACGATATGTAGTGGTCAATTCATTGCATGTAATGGTATTAATTAGAAAATCTCTACTACTAATTAGGCAGTTGGTAGCCGGTGTTCATCGGTCTTTTTTCGTCTCTCCTCCCACCATCGACTGTTTTTTCGTCCCACCTCTCAGCACCCCGTCCCACTGGTTTATTTTCGTCTCACCTCCCACCACCACCCCACACTCGATTTTTCCCTCCCAATCAAAACCATATCAATTCGTATGATCCTACTTCCATTTTTGTGTTCTTGATTTTGCAGGTGCCCATTCAATTAAATCATGTAAGGTAATTGAGAATTTTAAAACCGCTCATATATATGAGATCACCTTCCTAAAATGTAGACCGAAGATTTTTCTTAATAACCTTCCAAAATAAATCAAATAGCCAATAATAAAAATATTAAATCCCATGCATTATGGCATTTATTTTTTATCATTATATATACTATGGAATCACAAGCACAATTTTCCTAATATAATTTTTTACATGCCTTTCCTTATTTTGCCAAATCTCTACTTCTAAAGGAGGAGTTAGTGGTGGTGATGGTCAGGCGGTACGTTGTTCATTCGTCGCCTCTCCCCCCTTTGCTCCCTCCCACACACATGTACGTGGCCTAGAAAATACTCTCGCGCAATCCTCTCAATAACTACAAAATATCCTTCCTCAATTCTCGCTTTCCTTCCCTAAAGACCATGGTCCCTTCACCTCTCCTCCCTTCGGTAGATCCCTTATATTGTCTTCCACCACACCTCTCCTCTCTCGGTCGGCCTCTACCTAGGGTACGAATATTCATGCCCTTAGGAATTAGAGGCGACGACACCGAGGATGGTCACATCGAGGGGTTGCACTTGGTAAAAATGGGATATTCCCGCAACAAAAAAACCCTGGATCTCTCTTGCGCACGCTGATGTTCAGTGGACATTGGTGAGTGGCGGGTAGGATTGGCGTCGGAGTCGAGGGCCACTATTTGAGAAGTGATCTTTTGACATGGAGAATCTTATACACTGTAGTTGTGACGTACGAATCCTTGTTGCACCTTATTTTGCTGCCTTTCTTCTTGACCGTGATCCAGCAGTGAAGGAATGTGCGGCGAGTCGCGGGATCAAGAGGATGGATCTGTAGGATGGACGGGCATTGCTCGTCATCGCAAGAAGGGTAGATACCTCATGGAGTCAAAGATGGTGTGTAATTTGTTGAATCTGGCAATGCCTGACCGCGGCGGGGAGACGGAGGACGCACGAACGCCTTTGTCGGACTGCCTGCACATAGCGTGCAGCGACATTGATGGACTAGGGAACGATTCGCTCCACTTCCTCGCACACCTATTTGTGTTCGACGGCCACACAGGTACACCAGTACTGGAAACACCTTGGAGTCTTTTCACAGGCTGAGCCTTTTGAGCTGAAGGATTTGGCTTCTGTATCCTTGTGCAGGTCTGACACTACACTCCCATTTGGCGTTGCACTTTGTCTTTATCAAAGAGGAAAAGTACGCTAATTAATGATACGGGGAGATGAACAATGTGGATATGAAGAAGCATTAGAGGTGCTTTTCAATAGTAAATGTTTTTAGACATTAGATGGGGTGTTCCAAAGACAAGCAACTAATCTCGTTCATGTGATTGTTGTGCAGATTCACACAACATGCACTTCCATTGTAAGGAGCTTGTGGCTCATTCAAGTCTCAAGTCTCAGCTGATCAGAAGGTAAATATGGTTATTATCAGGCTTTATTCAATTGAGTTGGATGGAGAACTTATTATTACTTCCTTCGTTTGGAATTACTTGTCTCTCAATTGGATGTCATTTGAGTGGAAAGTAATTTTGGATGGAGGGAGTACTTAATATTGAACATTAGCAGCTAAATGGTGTGGCATGCAAAATAAATATCTGTATGTTATTTTGATAGTTTTTTGGATATTCAAAGTTTTGCACTTTGCTGAAATCTTAAGTTGGCGGTAATAGGTGACATGTATTATTGTGGTGCAAGTCATGTAGAAGAGCTATTCCTAGACAAGTGCATTATCAAGAATTTCATGCAAGTTACGAGACTCTCACAGGTAAAAAATTGGTACTGTAAATTTGTAATATAGTATAGAAAATATGTTAGGATTTTGTCAACTTTATAGCCGAGCCATAATATATTTAGATGTAGGCGGAGAAGTACTGTAGGTGGAAATTTTAGAACATGACTGCTAGCATGATGATGAAAATAAATGCTAATGATCAAACATACAACACGAAAGGAGGCACAACATAAAAAACATATGGTCCACTAATTTATGATTTATCCTGTATATATTAGACAAGGATGTAGTTGATCAACTTTAGTAGTAATGGGGTTCTATGGGTTATGCATAAGGAAGAGATGGTTCTTTGATCCCTCGTTTTGCCTATATAATATAAGATAAGGATGGCCTATATAAGATAAGGATGTAGTTGGTCAACTCAGGCAGCATTAGTGGATTTCTATACGTCTGAGGTTCTAATATTTCACTAAACACGCTTTAGGGGCTTCTATAACTTTTCAAATAAACTATTCAGAAGTCCAATAAGCATGTGGGGCACCTTTAAGAAAATATTGTAGTCATCACTGCAATAAAAGTGTAATAGCTTTCTTAAAATTGCATGTCAGAACAAATTTTTTCATGTGTGTGTACTATTTCTACATATACTTCGATAAAAATATTACTTATCATGTAGATCCATGTTTGTGCTTATTACTACTTCTTCCTCCCGAACTGAGACCTACATTTATCCTCCTATGACAGTAAATTCTCCCTGTTTCATTTAATGTATTAACCATTTTATGAATATATGCCATCATTCTAGATGAAATATTCTTGGTCAAAGGCCTCCTCCGGAACGAGAAAACATTGAGTTCTTTTTTCGCAAAGGGAGAACTTGTGCATGTGCATTAGATGATGCACATGCCCATAAAACATTTAATTCTTGGTAGGAGCTAGAGATCTTATTCACCTCGCCATTCGATTAAACTCTAAGAGTTTATTTGGAATATTGTATAAAGTTTCTTGGGTACTAAACATGATTTATGATACAAATTTTCATGCAATGAGCTTCATTCTAGCGTCATATTTTATGATTATATTATATATTTTGTTGTTATTGGATAACCATTGTCAACAGCGAAGTTAGCAAATTCAACCTTTTGAACATGGCACCTCTATGCTTGTTCATTTTTTCCTTGCAATTTTGAGTTTATGTGTAAATTTACTTAGCTTAGAGTTCTTTAGTAAACTCACTCAAAGCTTCTGTGTTGGTCCAAATGAAAAGAGCATAAAACAAGAACTGAGGACCAACTTTAATTAAAGCCCTTATATTGAACTTTAATTGATGACCATTGCCAATTTCATTTTTAAAAATAGCACAAAACTCATCTTACATATATATTCTTAAAATGAAGATAAATGTGATACCATTACTTAGCCATAGACAAGTTTCAAGGCCAATATTAGTATTCATGGTAGTTCCATCTCCTCAGTTAGTAGCAATATTATACGTTAATAGAATATTCATGGTAGTTCCATCTTTTATCACTTTGTAGTTCAGAACTTGCATTTTTTGTTCGAAAACGGTATCCATTTATCACTAAGTGAATGGAACAATGCACGTGTAATAATAAGTATCTCAATGCAAGGTATTTGCTGGGCGCATGATCGCATGTTTTCGCAAATGTATAATATATGAGTGATGTATTGTTATGTTAAATGGACTTAAAATTCTATTCCTTTTTGCACATCTGGATCAGCTGGTTGGTTAGAGGAAGAAAGCAAAACACATGAATTAAAGTGGAGAGGACAAATAAAGATGTGATTTCACTAAGATGTATTTGGTTGAATAGTTGAATTACCTTGTCCCTTTATTAAACATAAGGCCAATTATCATCATATTTGGCATGGACCATGATGAGGATTCTCATAGTTGGAGAAAATAAGTATTATGTGGATTCTCAAAGTTGAAGTTAATAACACACACAATGACGTACTAGACCATCTTGGCGCGTGTTGCTGTGGCCGTGATTTTCTTAGTAGAATAATAGTAATTTTGGTAAATATATGATTAAAGAAACAAAAAATTAAGCAAAAAAACCAAGTCGTTTGGAATTGAAGGACAAGAAGAAATGAAGAATAGAAAATAGAGCACCAGTACTTGCTTTGAGGATATAGCTGAAGTTGTAAGATCATAATCATCTACTGAATTCAAGCTTTGCTATGATCATCTATTTTGACTACACAATAGTAGGAATATTTGTAAAAATCAGAGTACAAGTACATGAGAAAATATGGAAGGTACAATATTCCTTGGATAGATGCATAAATAAATAGTGGCCACTAGCCAATACAATAATGCTAGTAGCATGATCCATGGTAAACTCGCAATAGGCTAGCGATAACAAATGACAAAAATAATAATTGTACAACAAATATGCTAATTTTCTCAATTATTATGTGACCAACACATAATGTCTGACACCAAAGAATAAATTGGAGAGAAAGCATGCCAGGTGCAGCTCAACATAATATGGTGAATACACTAGAATCCAATTTTTGTGTAGTATCTCTAGTGAAATCAACTACCATCCTGTACAAATACAATGAAGAAGTTGTTGGTATTGGTTAAAGTATAACCGAAATGGAGGTAAAACTTTGGTTTGAAGTCCATCAAGCATAAAAAATATGCATATTGCGATAACATCCATGTAACTTATAATTGTTGTTATAACAAATAGTTATGTAGGAGTATATATAAATGAAATGACTCAAGAGATATAGGGCGTGATGCAACTTGAGTAAAAATCTGTACACAAGGTATGCTCACCCATGTAGCACTGCAAATGCCCTAAACTACAAGAGTACTTGAACAGAGAGCAGAGGTAGATAGATGACTTCTAACATACTTAAAATTCAAATTTTACCAAAAAATTAGGAAAAAATGTGGTGCCTATATTATCCAATTCATTCTCCAATATTCCAGTAAGAAGAAATGTTACCATGTGTTTTAAATATGCCCTAGAGGAAATGATAAAATAGTTATTATTATATTTCCTTGTTCAAGATAATTGTTTATTATCCATGCTAGAATTGTATTGAATGGAAACTCAAATACATGTGTGGATACATAGACAACACACTGTCCCTAGTAAGCCTCTAGTTGACTAGCTCGTTGATCAAAGATGGTTAAGGTTTCCTAGCCATAGACAAGTGTTGTCACTGTTTTTCTGCATGAACGTAGCATGTGATAATGTCATTTTATTGCTACTGTATTTCTGCATGTCAAGTATATGTTCCTATGACCATGAGATCATGTAACTCACTGACACCGGAAGAATACCTTGTGTGTATCAAACATCGCAACGTAACTCGGTGACTATCAAGGTGCTCTACAAGTATCTCTGAAGTTGTCCGTTGAGTTAGCATGGATCAAAACTGGGATTTGTCACTCCATATGATGGAGAGGTATCTCGGGGCCCACTCGATAATACACCATCACATCAAGCCTTGCAAGCAATGTGACTAAAGAGTTAGCCACGATATTTTGTAGTACAGAACGAGTAAAGAGACTTGCCGGTAACAAGATTCAAATAGGTATAGAGATACCGACGATCGAATCTCGGGAAAGTAACACACCAAAGGACATAGGGAATGTTATACGGGATTAACTGAATCCTTGGCACAGAGGTTCAATGGATTAAAATCTTCGTAGAATATGTAGGATCCAATATGGACATCCAGGTCCCACTATTGGATATTAACCAGAGAGTGTCTCGGTCATGTCTACATAGTTCTCGAACCTGCAGGGTCTACACACTTAAGGTTCAGTGACGTTTCTATTTAGTCGAATTATCGATGTTGGTAACCGAATGTTGCTCAAAGTCCGGATGAGATCCCGGACATCTCGAGGAGTTCTGGAATGGTCCAGAGACAAAGATTGACATATAGGAAGTTTCCTTTTAGCTTTCGGAAGGATTTCGGGCATTATCGGTAAAGTACCGGGAGTGACGAATGGCTTCCGGGGTTCCACCGGGAGGGGCCACCCACCTGGGAGGGGATCAAACAGGCCCAAGAGTGGCGCACCAGCCCCTTGTGGGCTAGAAGGCCAGCCGAAGTGGGCCTATTCGGCCAAAGTGGAGAAAGAGAGAGAGGTGGGCCAAATAGACTAGGAGGAGGAGTTCTCCTCCACCAAACCGATTTGGAGGAGGACTCCTCCCTCCTCCTTGCGCCGGCCGAACCCTAGGGAAAGTCCTTACGGCATCACCCTTCCCCCCTCCTATATATAGTGGAGGGTAGAGAGGCTTTTTGCACCACAAGCCACGACACAACCCTCTCTCCCTCCACCACTTCGTGACACCCCTAAGTTATTTCGGTACGGCAGGACGAAGCCCTACCGGAGTAGCTGCCGGAGAATTCAGCTACCTCTTCACCCCTCTTGATGGATCAAGAAGGCGGAGATCGTCATCGAGCTGTATGTGTGCTGAAAGCAGAGCTGTCATCCGTTCGGCGCTAGATCGTGATTGGATCGCGGGAGGGCTTGCGAATTGGATTGCGAAGATGTTCGACTACATCAACTGCGTTTCTTAATGCTTGCCGCTTAGCGATCTACAAGGGTATGTGGATCCGATCTCTCCTCTCGTAGATGGTCATCACCATGACTAGATCTTATCTGTGCGTAGGAAAATTTGTGTTTCCCATGCAACGTTCCCCAAAAGTGGCATCATGAGCTAGGTCTATGCGTAGATGAAATCTCGAGTAGAACACAAAGGAGTTTGTGGGCGTTGATATTCAGATTTCTGCCCTCAGTATTTTCTTGTTTCCTTGGTATGTTGGATGAAGCGGCCCGGACCAACATTACTCGTACGCTTACGAGAGAATGGTTCCATTGACTAACATGCAACTTGTTGCATAAAGATGGCCGGTGGGTGTATGTTTCTCCTACTTTAGTTGAATCAGATTTAACTGAGGCGGTTCTTGGAGAAGGATAAATAGCAACTTGTGTATCACCGTTGTGGTTTTGCGTAAGTAAGATGCGATCATGCTGGATACCCATAGCAGCCACGTAAAACATGCAACAACAAATTAGAGGACGCCTACCTTGCTTTTGCACGGTATGATGTGATATGATATGGCCAAATACATGATATGATATATTTGATGTATGATATGGTCTTGTTGTAATAGTTAAATATCGACTTGCATGTCGATGCTTCGGCAACCGGCAGGAGCCATAGGGTTGTCTTTAGTTATTTTGCGCTTGGTGATGCTTTGCTTTACAACTAGTTCAGTAGCTTTAGTAGCAATAGCATAGTTAGCGCGACAACCTCGATGGCAGCACAATGATGGAGATCATGGTGTGATGCCAGTTTACGATGGAGATCATGCCGGTGCTTTCAAGATGGAGATCAAAAGCACAAGTTCATGGCCATATCATGTCACTTATGATTTGCATGTGATGTTAATCCTTTTATGCACCTTATTTTTCTTAGGACGACTGTAGCATTATAAGGTGATCCCTCTCTAAAATTTCAAGATAAAATTGTATTCTCCCCGAGTGTGCACCGTTGCGGCAGTTCATTGTTTCAATACACCACGTGATGATCGGGTGTGATAGACTCTACGTTCACATACAACGGGTGCAAAATAGTTGCACACATGGAACACTCGGGTTAAACTTGACGGGCCTAACATGTAGAAACATGGCCTCGGAACAAAGAGACCGAAAGGTCGAACATGAGTCATATAGTAAATATTATCAACATAGAGATGTTCACCATTGAAGCTAACCCAACTCACGTGATGATCAGAGTTGAGTTAGTGAATTAGGATCAGGTGTCACTCGAATGATTAGAGGGATGTCAATTTGAGTGGAAGTTTATTAGTAACTTGATTACTAAACTCAATTATCTTGAAGATAGTCTATGGAATCTTTGCAAATTTATGTTGTAGATCAATGGCTCGCGCAGTAGCACCCCTGAATTTTAATGCATTCCTAGAGAAACTTAAGCTGAAAGATGATGGAAGCAACTTTGTTGACTGGGACGTAATCTGAGGCTTATCCTCACGGTTTCGCTAAAGCAATATGTCCTTGATGCACCACTAGGTGAAGCACCACACCAACCGGTGACCCCGAAAGTTATGAACGCCTGGCAGTCGCGTCAGGATGACTACTCATTAGTTCAATGTGTAGTTTTGAATGTCTTAGAACCATTATTTCAAAGATGTTTTGAATGTCATGGAGCATATGAGATGTTCGAGGAGTTGAAGTTTATCTTTGAGAAGAATGCCTAGATCGACAGGTATTAAACCTCTGATAAGTTCTGTGCTTGCAAAATGCAGGAGAACGGGTGTGTCACTGAACATGTGCTCAGAATGTCTTGGTACTCTAACCGTCTGGCTGAGTTGGGAATTTCTCTCCCACCAGAGGCTATCGCAGAAAGAGTTCTTCAATCACTGCCACCTAGCTATAAAAGCTTTGTGTTGAACTACAACATGCAAGGGATGAATAAATCACTCGCCGAGCTGTTTGCGATGCTGAAAGTCGCTGAGTCAGAAATCCAGAAAGAACATCAAGTGTTGATGGTCAATAATACCACCAGTTTCAAGAAAAACGGAAAGGGCAAGATGGGTAACTCCAAGAAGAGAGGCGAAGGATTTTCCCCTCCGACGAAGAAACCCAAGGCCGGACCCAAGCCGGAAACTGAGTGTTATCATTGCAAAGGACTAGTCACTGGAAGCGGAACTGCCCCAAGTATCTGGCCGATAAGAAGGTGGCCAACGCCAAACAAGGTATATTTTATATACATGTTATTGATGTGTACCTCACGAACTCTCGTTGTAGTGCCTTGGTATTTGATTCATGTTCGGTTGCTCACATTTGCAACTCAAAGCAGGAACTACGGAATAGATGAAGGTTGGCGAAGGACGAAGTGACCATGCATGTGGGAAATGGTTCCAAGGTTGATGCGATCGCCGTCGGCACGCTCTCACTTCAATTACCGCCGGGATTAGTGATGAACCTAAATAATTGTTATTTAGTGCCTGCATTAAGCATGAACATTATATCTGGATCTTATTTATTGCAAGACGGTTAATCATTTAAGTCAGAAAATAATGGTTGTTCTATTTATACGAATAATATCTCTTATGGTCATGCACCCAATGTGAGGAGTTTGTTCATGTTGAATCTCGATAGTGATGACACACATATCCATAACATTGAGGCCAAAAGATGCATAGTTGATAATGATAGCGCCACTTTCTTGTGGCACTGCCGCTTAGGTCATATTGGTATAAAATGCATGAAGAAACTCCATGATGACAGACTTTTGGAGTCACTTGATTTTGAATCACTTGACACATGTGAACCATGCATCATGGGCAAGATGACTAAGACTTCGTTCTCCAAAACAATGGAGCGTGCAAGTGACTTGTTGGAGATAATACATACTAATGTGTGCGGACCGATGAGCATAGAGGCGCGTGGTGGTTATCGTTATTTTCTCACATTCACATATAATTTGAGTAGATATGGTTATATTTACTTGATGAAGCACAAGTATGAAACTTTGAAAAGTTCAAGTTTCACAGTAAAGTTGAAAATCATCGTAACAAGAAGATTAAATTCCTATGAACTGATCAAGGAGGAGAGGATCTGAGTTATGAGTTTGGTACTCACGTAAGACAATGTGGAATTGTTTCACAGTTGACACCGCCTAGAACACCACAGCGTAATGGTGTGCCCGAACGTCGTAATCGTACTTTATGAGATATGGTGCGTTCTATGATGTCTCTTACAAATTTCTCATTGTCGTTTTGGGGCTATGCATTAGAGACAACTGCATTCACATTAAATAGGGAACCATCAAAGTCCATTGAGACGACGCATATGAACTGTGGTATGGCAAGAAGCCATAGCTGTCGTTTCTTTAAGTTTGGGGATGTGATGCTTATGTCACCCAAAGTGGAAAAGTGTGTCTTCTAATGATACCCAAAAGAGACAGTTGGGTACATCTTCTATCTCACATCCGAAGGCAAATTGTTTGTTACTAAAAATGGAGCATTTTTGAGAAAGAGTTTCTCTCGAAAGAATTGATTGGGAGGAAGATAGAACTTGATGAGGTTATAGAACCTCTGCTTCAACCAGAGAATAACGTAGCAGAGATAGATGTTTTTGTGGAACCTATGATAGTTGAAGAGGAAGCTAATGATGATGATCATGAAAGTTCAGGTCAAGTTGCCGTCGGACCTCGTAGGTCGACAAGAACACGTACTGCTCCTGAGTGGTACGACAACCATGTCTTACCAATCATGTTGTTAGACAACGATGAACCTACGAGCTATGGAGAAGTAACGGTGGGCCCAAACTCCGACAAATGGTTAGAGGCCATGAAATCCGATATGGGATCCATGTATGAAAACAAAGTATGGACTTTGGAAGTATTACCTGTAGGGCGAAAGGCTATTTAGAATAAATGGATCTTTAAGAAGAAGAAGGACGCGGACAGTAATATCACCGTCTATAAATCTCGACTTGTGGCAAAGGGTTTTTCACAAGTTCAAGGAGTTTACTACGATGGGACTTTCTCACCCGTAGTGATGCTTAAGTCCGTCAGAATCATGTTAGCAATAGCTGCATTTTTCGATTATGAAATTTGATAGATGGATGTCAAAACAATGTTCCTTAACGGTTTCCTTAAGGAAGATTTGAATATGATGCAACCGAAAGGTTTTGTCGATCGAGAAAATGCTGACAAAGTATGCAAACTCCAGCGATCCATTTATGGACTAGTGCAAGCATCTCGGAGTTGGAATCAAAGCTTTGATGAGGTGATCAAGGCGTTTGGGTTTATACAAGTTTATGGAGAAGCATGTATTTACAAGAAAGTGAGTGGGAGCTCTATAACATTTTTAATATTATATATGGATGACATATTTATGATTCGAAATGATATATAACTTTTGGGAAGCATAAAGGATTATTTGAATATAAGTTTTTCAATGAAGGACCTGAGAGAAATTGCTCACATATTGGGCATGAAGACCTATAGAGATAGATCAAGACGCTTGATAGGAATTTCACAGAGCTCATACCTTGATAAAGTTTTGAAGAAGTTCAAAATGGAACAGTCCAAGAAGGGGTTCTTGCTTGTGTTACAAGGTATAAAGTTGAGTAAGACTCAATGCCCAGTGACTGCAGAAGATAGAGAAAAGATGAGTGTCTTCCCCTATGCTGCATCGACAGGGTCTATCATCTATGCAATGCTGTGCACAAGACCTGATGTCAGCCTTGCCATAAGTATGGCGGGAAGGTTTCAAATTAATCCAGGAATGCAACACTAGATAGTTGTCAAGAATATTCCGAAGTACCTGAAAAGGACTGAAGAAATGTTTCTCATTTATGGAGGTGACAAAGAGCTTGTCGTAAAGGGTTACGTTGATGCAAGCTTTGACACTAATCCGGATGACTCTATGATAAAAACTAGATACATATTTATTCTCAATATGGATGTGGTAAGTTGTTGTTGTTTCAAGCAGACCGTGGTAGCTAATTCTACATGCGAAGCAAGGTACATAGCTGCCTTGGAAGCGGCTAAAGAAGGTGTCTGGATGAAACTGTTCATGGCAGATCTTGGAGTTGTGCCAAGTGCACTGGATCCAATGACTCTGTTCTGTGACAACACTGGTGCCATTGCTCCAGCCAAGGAACCAAGGTTTCATAAGAGGACCAGAGACATAAAGAGACACTTCATTTCCATCCACGATTACATCAAGGAGAAGGACATGAATATTTGCAAAGTGCACAAGGATCTGAATGTTGCAGACCCGTTGACTAAGTCTCTTCCACGAGCAAAACACGATCAACACCAGAACTGTATGGGTGTTAGATTCGTTACATTGTAAATCACATAGTGATGTGAGCTAGCTTATTAACTCGAGTGCAAGCGGGAGACTGTTGGAAATATGCCCTAGAGGCAATAATAAAATAATAACTATTATATTTCCCTCTTCAAGATAATCATTTATCATCCATGCTAGAATTGTATTGAATGGAAACTCAGATACATGTGTGGATACATTGACCACACACTGTCCCTAGTAAGCCCCTAGTTGAATACCTCGTTGATCAAAGATGGTTAAGGTTTCCTAGCCATAGACAAGTGTTGTCACTTGATAGTGGGATCACGTCATTAGAAGAATGATGTGATGGACAAGACCGAAACTATGAACGTAGCATGTGATCGTGTCATTTTATTGCTAATGTTTTTCTACATGTCAAGTATATGTTCCTATGACCATGACATCATGTAACTCACTGACACCAGAAGAATACCTTGTGTAAATCAAACATCGCAACGTAACTCAGTGACTATAAAGGTGCTCTAGATGTATCTAGGAAGGTGTCCTTTCAGTTAGCATGGATCAAAACTGGGATTTGTCACTCCGTATGACGGAGAGGTATCTCGGGGCCCACTCAGTAATACAACATCACATCAAGCTTTGCAAGTAATGTGACTAAAGAGTTAGCCACGGGATCTTGTATTACAGAATGAGTAAAGAGACTTGTCGGTAACGAGATTCAAATAGGTATAGAGATACCGAGATCGAATCTCGGGCAAGTAACATACCGAAGGACAAAGGGAGTGTTATACATGATTAACTGATTCCTTGACATAGAGGTTCAACCGATTAAGATCTTCATAAAATATGTAGGAACCAATATGGACATCCAGGTCCCGCTATTGGATATTGACCGAAGAGTGTCTCGGTCATGTCTACATAGTTCTCGAACCCGCATGGTCTGCACACTTAAGGTTCGGTGGTGTTTCGGTATAGTTGAATTATGGATGTTGGTAACCGAATGTTGTTCGGAGTCCCGGATGAGATCCCAGACGTCACGAGGAGTTTCAGAATGGTCCGGATACGAAGATTAATGTATAGGAAATATCCATTTGGCTTCCGGAAGGATTTCACTCGTTACTTGTAAAGTACGGGGAGTGACGAATGGGTTTAGGTGTTCCACTGGGAGGGGCCACCCACCCGGGAGGGGACCAAATAGGCCCAAGGGTGGCCACCAAGCCCTGGTGGGTTGGGCGGCCAGCCCAAGTGGTCCTATTCGGCCGAAGTGGAGAAAGAGAGAGAGGTGGGCCAAACCGACTAGGAGGAGGAGTTCTCCTCCACCAAACCGATTTGGAGGAGGACTCTTCCCTCCTCCTTGCGTCGGTCGAACCCTAGGGAAAGCCCCTAGGGAGCCACCCCTCCCTCCCCTCCTATATATAGTGGAGGGTAGAGAGGCTTTTTGCACCACAAGCCACGGCACAACCCTCTTTCCCTCCACCACTTCGTGACACCCTGTAGTTATTTCGGTACGACACGGCGAAGCCCTACCGGAGTAGTTCCACCATCATCACCGTCACGCCGTCGCTCTACCAGATAATTCAGCTACCTCTACGCCCCTCTTGCTGGATCAAGAAGGCGGAGATCGTCATCGATTTGTACGTGTGCTAAACGTGGAGGTGTCGTCCGTTCGGCGCTAGATCGTGATTGGATCGTGGGACGGCTTGCGCTTTGGATCCTGAAGACATTTGACTACATCAACCGCGTTTCTTAACCTTCCCGCTTAGAGATCTACAAGGGTATGTGGGTCCGATCTCTCCTTTCATAGATGGTCATCACCATGGATAGATCTTATGTGTGCGTATGAAATTTTTTGTTTCCCATGCAGCGTTCCCCAACAACATGCTCTTGTCTTGAGTGCAAAATAAAAGCCTCTTACTCTAATCTCTTTGCTTTCAATCAACATTTTTTTTGAGAAAAGGCTCAGCAAGACATTACATTACCGCAAAAGTGGTTTTACAATCCTCCTTAAGTAACATCCTTAAGGGAGAGGGCACATCTTCTGTTGTATTGTGGTCATAGTTTCTTCTAGCTAGAGCTGCTAGTTCATGCACCATCTTGTTGGTGATCCTTTTCACAGAATGGATGCAAATCTCCCTGAACTGTTTCAGGAGATACCATTCGTTTGTGACCAGGGGAAATAGTGCAGACTGATTTCTCAAATTGTTTCCTAGTAAAGCTGGTATAGTGGAGAAGTCTATCTCTACGCATAGTGGCCGATCGTAGTACTTCTTTAGTTTAGATAAACCATGCAAAATAGGTAATAGCTCTGCTTCTTCTGGATCTCTATAAAGAGACAAGCGCTGGCCGGAGATGGTTGGATCTTGGCCCATAGTACTACTTCTTTAGTTCAGATAAAGCCATGGACTTGGCTGGATCGTGGCCTTGGGGCTAGTGTGGATGTCGGAGCAGCGGCTCTCGAGATGGTTGTTGATTGTGGGCTTCGGTTGCTCGGGTGACGAAGCGGGCGGCTCACCTGGAGCACGACCTTGGGGTCGGCGTGTGTTCTTGTTCGTTGTAAGTCAGAGCGGCAGATCCGTAACAGGGTTGTAGGTTGTCGATTTTGGTTGCTCGGGCGATGGAGTTGGCGGCTCGTTGGATGCGCGACCTCGGGGTCGGTGTGTGGGTCGTTCTTGTATCGGTTTTCGGCCAGTTTTCCTTATTAACTAGCCAATTCTTCTGATTCTATATGAAAAGGCAGAGCTCCTGCTCGTTCCTCAAAAAAAATCCTAATGGCAACCGACCATGTATAACCCTAGGTACCCCTAGTGTCTATATAAACCGAAGGGTTTAGCCCGTAGAGGGGGGACCATTATACTACTCATCTAGGGTTTAGTTCATATGATCTTGTGGTAGATCGACTCTGTAATCACCATGCACACATCAATATAATCAAGAAAGACGTAGGGTTTTATCTCTTCGAGAGAGCCCGAACACGGGTAAATATTGTTCGTGTGTTTCCTGTTCCCAGTTGATCCAAGATCCATAGCTCGGGACCCCTACCCGAGATCCACCGGTTTTGACAACCACATTGGTGCTTTCATTGAGAGTTCCACTACGGGGTCACCAAAGGTTCGATGGCTCACCTAATCATCAATAGTGACATTTGCAAGATGGACATTTTCATCTCTTGATAGATCTTCATGTTCGGTAGCATCGTGTTGCACGCTGGCCCGACCAGCCACCTTGGACAGGTCGGAAGTTTTGCACCCAATGAGGAGATCAGGTTTGGGAACCTAGTGTTCGTCGCCCACTCAGGTGGAGATCTTATTCTGACAAGGCCTTCTACCCCCCTTGAAGAGCTCGTGAGTCTCGACACCTTAACATCGGGAGCGGTGGACCATGCCACTAGGGCGGCCTCCACCCTGGGTTTGGCCTTAAAGCCCGATCCAATCAATACGTCTAGATCATCTTTTGTTGAACACTACCTAGAGATGTCTTTAAACGCCCTTGGAGTAGTGGTAATGCGGATCGAACCCATATACTCCACAGGTAACTCATCATTAAATGGGTTACTCGACCGGATCCAAGCCATGGGTATAACCGACGACCAACCCTTGGTTTATGATCAGATCGGTCTTAAACCAACGACAGTGCAATTTATGTCCCACCTAACACACACTTGGTCGCCACCGTAGAGGACCCGGCCGAAGGTTCTCCCTCTCAACCGCCTGAGCTGAAAGCGATTAACGTAGGGTTTCTGATCATCAGGATCATTCCTCTAGTTTGGATTCCAAACTTCGCCTCGATAAAATTTCAGGATCGAACCCCAATTCGGCGCACAACCTGGATTCCATGTGATTGTGTCTAAACGATAATCCAGACCCCGAATCCGACGCGCCAGATTCCACGATTGTACACGACACAACAGCCAAATCTTCGAACTCATATCATATGGGGATACAAAAAATTTCCCCACCCACACCAAGTCAAATATTCTCCAAGTGATTCGGGGATGCGTGATATACGAGACCTTTTGCACATCAGACAATAGCCAGGGGAAACGGTCCATCACTTTTGGGCTAGATTCCTACTTGTCGAAAATAGGATAGCGAGCTGGAATGGCGAGGAAATCATAGCAACCTTCCGGCATTACTGCCATGATAAAGGAATCCTAAACACCCTCACTCATCGCCACATTCAAAACTTTAATGAGAAATCGACTCTGGTATGCAAATAATATGCCATGTAAAGCGTGTGGCAGACTAAGTAGATGCGCATGGAGTCAACCCGTGCCAAGGAACCCAGAAGAGCTCAGAGGAAGTGCGTACCCCCATGATGGCCGACCAAACACGAGCGTGCCGAGAAAAAAAATAAACTCCTTGCAGGATCCAGAACTATCCTTGATGAACTACTAGACTAGTCGTGCCCATGAACTCCGCCCTGCTGAATAAGAACCAAAATCACAACCTTCGATCTTGTTGGGTCGTTAGGCTAGTCACAAAAAGCGGAGAGGCCATCCTCGGGGTCCCACCCACAAGCAGAGATTTACAATGCCACCGGATAACAATGATGAGATCCTAACAATCTATGAGACGTTTCCCTCAAAAAAATCAGAGGAAGAGAGCTCTTCGAGAACTCGACCAAATACACTAGGTGGCAACAAAGAATTCATGGACAAATACACCCATTACATTTGGTGAGGCAGACCGTCCGAGAACCCACCCTTGCCGAAGACCTGCCGCCCTGGTCCTTGATCCCACAGTAGATGGCTTTAGACTCCACAAGATGCTAATTGATGGCGGCATCGGTTTAAACATCATTTATAAGGATACCCTGGACAAAATGCAATTTGACATATCTCGCACCGAACAAAGCCGCAACACATTCCAAGGGATCATCCCCGGAAAAGAGGCACGTTGCATCGGACGAGTTACTCTTGATGTGGTTTTCGGTACCCCGAAAAACTATAGGTCCGAAGAACTTCCCTTCCATATTGTGCCCTTTCATAGCGATTATCACGCCATGTTGGGGCGTGACACTTTCACAAAGTTTTAGGCCATACCACATCACGGGTATATGAAGCACATAATGCTAGGCCCAATGGCATGATCACAATTATAAGTGACCCGAACAAAGATCTTTGGGCTGAAAACAAAACAACATCTCTCGCCCTCGAGGCACTATCCGAGACTCTCGCGGCAGAGGAATTAACCACATTCCGCTCAATGGTAGATAGGGATGATGTAATCCTCATTAAGAGGTCCAAATCCACATCCTTCAAACGAGTAGATGAAATTGTCAAATTTCATGTCCATCTAATGGACCCCAACAAAACAACGTCCATTGGAGCTCAGTTGGACCCCCCGGTTGACGAAGCTCTGCACACATTTTTGCATGAAAACTCATACATATTTGCCTGGCACCCATAAGATATGCCAGGAATCCCAAGAAGACTAGTAGAGCACAACCTGAACATAATCACAAGCTTCAAGCTAGTCAAACATGTGTTATGCTAATTTTCCAAACCCAAGCGTCAAGCTATGGGCGAAGCACTAGCAAAACTACTTGAAGCCAGATTCATCCGAGAAAGCAAACACCCAGAGTGGTTGGAAAATATGGTAATGGTGCCGAAGAAAGACAAATCCTGGAGGTTGTGCATCAATTTCAAAAACCTAAATAAATCCAGCCCTAAGGATCCCTTTCCCCTATCCCGCATAGACCAGATCATCAATGCCACCACCAGACACGACTCACTATGCTTCCTTGATGCATGCTCCGGATACCATGAAATCAATATGAAGGAGTCTGACCAAGCCACAACCGCGTTCATCACCCCTATGGGCCATTTTGCTTAAACACAATGCCCTTCGGGTTAAAAAAATGCAGGCCCCACATACGAGCGCATGATTCAGATATGCCTAGAAAATCAAATCGGAAAAATGGTCGAGGCATACATGTACGTCGTGGTCATCAAGACCAAACATGTCAGCTAGCTGGTGGACGACCTCCAACAAACCTTTGATAAGATACGAGCTTATGATATATGGCTCAATCCAGAAAAATGTGTCTTCGGGATTCCCGTTGGTAAACTACTTGGATTTATTGTCTCCCATAGACGAATGGAGGCCAATCCGAGTAAAATCCGAGCCTTATCCCAACTAGCGATCCCTGCGGAATTGAAGCATGTTCAGAAATTGGTTGGATGCATGGCTGCTTTGAGCCGCTTTATCTCTCGCCTTGGTGAAAAGGCACTCCTGCTCTATAGGTCGCTCAAACAGACCAAAAACTTTAAGTGGACCGATGAAGCAATGGCCGCACCGTAAGAAATTAAAATGTTATAGGCTGGCAATCCTATACTAGCAGCACCCGATATAGGTGAACCAATGTTGTTGTACATCTCAGCGACAAATCAGGTGGTCAGTGCGATTCTTGTTGTCGAACGAGAGGCAAAGGGTCACAAGTTCCGAGTGCAGAGGCCAGCTACTACGTATAAAAAATGCTTACCCATGCAAATCTAGGTATACGCATTACCAGAAGATAGCCTATATGTCGGAATCGGGGCTCCATGGACCGAAAGGAAGGTTTGAACACTAGGGTGTACTCGCTCTTCTACGCCGTTCTACCTCATGGCTTCAGGGTGGCTGTATGGTAGCGTGAGTTGGGGGAAAAACTAAAAATACACAGCAGTTACCCAGGCTTGGGCCACCTCGCGGTGTAAAACCCTACTCCTGCTTGTGTTGGGATTGCTTGAGGTGAAGACAGGTACAAATTTGGGTTCTTTCCCTAGCCTAGGGACGAGGTTGGATCCTCTTCTACGGAGGTCGGGCCTCTCCTATATTCACGCCTTGGTACTCTTCCCCTGAAAACATTGGAAGGAAGGGTTGCCACAACGACCATTTTTGAAAGGGGACATGACTGCAGTCCGCCCTCACAAATTTGTCTTCGTCTGCAAAAGATTCTCATCCATGATGTACTGGTTGGCTCGGTGATGACCTCCTTCCTGCGGAGCCTCCAGCATTAGTCTCCTTGCATCAAACAAGAACTCCTTGGGGGTCTCTTCGTGGTGCATGCTAGTTGTCCCACCTTACTTAGCACGGAAGGGGAAACCCTCCTGATAATCCCCAAGTGCAAGGACCCATCATGGAAATTTTCAAAGGTGGAAGTGATAAGTATGGAGTGTTAAACCCACAAGGAGCTAAAGTTAAGATCAATATTCTCTCAAGTCCTATCTGCCAAGGATACGACTCTACGTACGCCAAACGTTTGCTTCCAACTAGAAACGAGAGATAAAACTATGTTGTGGGTATGAAAAGAATAACTTTGCATGAAAACGGATAACTAGAATACAAAAATAGGTGCTGTTATCATAAAGTTAGAATATATTACAATATATTACAAAAAGCGAGTGTGGAATAATGACGGGTCGGTGTGCGGAATTGTCCTAGGCAATTGTTAACAAGATCGGTAATCATTATTGCAATTTTATATGAGGGAGAGACATAAGCTAACATACTTTCTCTACTTGGATCATATGCACTTATGATTGGAACTCTATCAAGCATCCGCAACTACTAAATACCATTAAGGTGAAACCTAACCATAGCATTAAAGCATCAAGTCCCCTTTATCACATACGGAACAACTCCCTTACTCGGGTTTATGCTTCTGTCACTCAAGCAACCCACTATAAGTGAATCATGAATGTATTGCAACACCCTACAACGGGAATACTTCACATGTGCGCGACACGGAAGGTACCATAGGACAACACCAAAATAAATATACAACTCACACCAATATATATCATCAATCAACCCAAAGGACAAAAGTAATCTACTCAAAACATCATAGTATGGCAATGATGACCCACAAGTGTAGGGGATCTGTCGTAGTCCTTTCGATAAGTAAGATTCTCGAACCCAACGAGGAGCAGAAGGATGTGACAAGTGGTTTTCAGCAAGGTATTCTGTGCAAGCACTGAAATTATCAGTAAGAGATAGTTGTGTGATAAGATGATTCGTAGCAAGTAGCAAGTAACAATAGTAACAAAGGTGCAAGAAGATGGCCCAATCCCTTTTGTAGCAAGGGACAAGCCTTGGCAAACTCTTATATGAGGTAAAGCGCTCCCGAGGACACATGGTAATTTCTGTCAAGCTAGTTTTCGTCATGTTCATATGATTCGCGTTCGCTACTTTGATAGTTTGATATGTGGGTGGACCGGTGCTTGGGTACCTTACTTGGACAAACATCCCACTTATCATTAACCCCTCTCGCAAGAATCCGCAACTACGAAGGAAGAATTAAGACAAAGTCTAATCATAGCATTAACTAGTGGATCCAAATCAGCCCCTTACGAAGCAACGCATAAACTAGGGTTTAAGCTTCTGTCACTCTAGAAACCCATCATCTACTTATTACTTCTCAATGCCCTCCTCTAGGCCCAAATAATGGTAAAGTGTTTATGTAGTCGACATTCACATAACACCACTAGAGAAAAGACAACATACATCGCATCAAAATATCGAACGAATACCAAATTCACATGACTACTTATAACAAGACTTATCCCATGTCCTCAGGAACAAAAGTGACTACTCACAAAGCGTAATTCTGTTCATGACCAGAGAGGTATTGAATAGCATCAAGGATATGAACATATAATCTTCCACTTAGTAATCCAACTAGCATCAACTACAAAGAGTAATTAACACTACTAGCAACCTTACAAGTACCAATCGGAGTCGCGAGACGGAGATAGGTTACAAGAGATGAACTAGGGTTTGGAGATGAGATGGTGCTGATGAAGATGTCGATGGTGATGAGTCCCCTCCGATGAGAGGAGTGTTGGTGATGACGATCGATTTCCCCCTCCGGGAGGGAAGTTTCCCCGATAGGAAGGCCCTGCCGGAGCTCTAGATTGGTTCTGCTCAAGTTCCGCCTCGTGGCGGCGGCGATTCCTCCCGAAAGCCTCCTCTTGTTTTTTTCTGGAACGAAACCCTCCTTATAGAAAAAGATGGGTGCCAGAGGGGCATTAGGGGGCCCACAAGCCACCTAGGTGCGGCCAGGGGGTAGGTCGCGCCTGGCAGGCTTGTGGCCTCCTGGTGGATCCCCTCTGGTACTTCTTTCGCCCAGTATTTTTTATAAAATCCAAAATAATTCCTCGTTGATTTTCATGGCTTTTGGAGTTGCGTAGAATAGGTATCTCAAACTTGCTCCTTTTTCAGACCAGAATTCCAGCTGCCGGCATTCTCCCTCTTCATGTAAACCTTATAAAATAAGAGAGAAAAGGTATAAGTAATGTACCGTGAAGTGTAATAACAGCCCATAAAGTGATAAATATCAACATAAAAGCATGATGCAAAATGGATGTATCAGGCAACACATCATTGGATCATAATACGTGGCATAAAGCACCATGTTGAAGTAAGGGATTACATCGAGGTGCGGGAGAGTGGACCGCTGGAAGAAGATGAGGATGGTGATGAAGATGAACACGATCACCACGGCGATGGTTCCCCCATCGGCACTCCGACGCCACCAAGAGAGAGAGGGAGAGATGCTCCCCCTTGTGCTTCCTCCTCCATGGCCTCCCCCTTGAGTGGGGAGAGGTTCTCCCTCTGGTCCTTGGCCTCCATGGCGATTATGGAGACTGCCGGGATGATGAAGGTGGCCTCCGGTGAAGATGAACCCCTCCGACAGGGTGCCGGAGAGGGCCAAGATTGATCTTTCGTGGATCTGGAGTCTTGTGGTGGCGGAACTCCCAATCTAGGTTTCTTTCTGGGGTTTTTGGTATTTATAGGAATTTTTGGCGTCGGTCTCACGTCCGGAAGGTTCCCGAGGAAGTCACAAGCCAGGGGGCGCGACCTAGGGGGGTGGCCGCGCCCAACACGCTTGTGGCTTCGTCATCCACATCCTGGCCTAGCTCTGGTGCTTCGGTGGTCTATTTTGGTCCATCAAAATTCATCGTAAAATTTCATCTCATTCCGAGAACTTTTATTTCTGCACAAAAAACGACACCATGGTAGTTCTCGCGAAAACAACGTTAGTCCGGGTTAGTTCTAATAAAATAATACCAAAATAATACGGAAATATTGTAAACATGGCATGAATACTTCATAAATGATAGATACGTTGGAGACGTATCACCATACCCAAGCTTAATTCCTTCTCGTCCTCGAGTAGGTAAATGATAAAAGAAATAATTTATGAAGTGTGAATGCTACTAATTGCACAAGTTTGACAAATGATACTTCCAATCACTTTTTCTAGCATCAATATAAACCATAAACAGTAGCTCACCTCATAAAACTTCTCATGATCAAGTAACAAGCTATTCACATGTTAAAGTATATACCAAAAAGTTTGTTGAAAACTAACAAACCATAATCCTAGTCATCGAACAATTGCAATTCATCTTATTTTCGGGAAGGGTTTATGTAAGACCTTTGATTTAGCAAATTCGACATACTCAACTATCATATAGTCTTCCATGATTTCTAACACTCAAAGCATATTTTAGGAGCAAATGCCATCCGTCGAACACAAAGAAAGATAGGGGCTTAATGTTTCGCCTCCCAACTTATTTATCATAGAGATAATTGTCAACAATAATAATTCATGTTCATATATATTTGAATGGACATATATGCTTGGATCATTCCCCACCACATGATGCTTGACACGATAAAAAGGCGAAATATAGGAAGTGGTGAAGATCACCATGCCTCTTGTATAAAGGTAAGTACTTGAAAGTAAAAGATAGGTCCTTTGAAGAGGGAAGCATTGATTTGCAGAGGTGCCAGAGCTCAATCTTTTAAAATAGAGATGACTAATAATTTTGAACGGTGTGCTTTCATTGTCAACATAACAACCGAGAGATCTTGGTATCTTCCATGCTAGATACATTATAGGCGGTTCCCAAACAGAACGGTAAAGTTTTTACTCCCCCTCCACCAATCAATCACACTCCACGGCTAGCCGAATCCATAGGTACCGCTCATACAAACAACAATCCTGGGGAGTTTTGTTTCATTATATTTTGATTTGAATTTTGAGCATGGAAATGGGCATCCCGAATAACAACCACTTTCTCGTGAATGATAGTGAATCAACACATATCGTGAGAATAACCCACCTATCATGGAAGATATTGACAACCCCTAGTCACTATATGAGCGATTCAGGCATACAAAACAGAATATTATTTGAAGGTTTAGAGTTTGGCACATGCAAATTTACTTGGAACGAGAGGTATATACCACATATGGGTAGGTATGGTGGACTCATACGGGCCAACTTTGGGTTTAAGGGTGTTTGGATGCACAAGTAGTATTTATACTTGGTGCGGAAGTTTTGGCTAGTATAAGGTGGAAGAAAGCACCACATGTTGGAGGATCCATAACAATATAACTTCTGTACAAATATACCCAAGCATAACTCATTACGTTGTCTTCCTTGTCCAATCTTCAACTATTTTTCTCAAGTTTGAAAATAATTAACGGGTATTCACAATCATAGAATATTTCCAAGATAGTATATTTATATGTGAAATCTATCTTCCTTCAATATTCTTTCATGAATTGTTCAAGTGACCAATGCGGTGTTTGCTATCTTTCAATAAATTTTACCACCTATACTTCTTATATGTGAAGTGATTACTCGCCACGGGATAAGCATATAAAACATATATAATTTCAGATTTATGATATTCAATTCATTAAACCATTTACTCATAGGATATAAGTGAAGCACGAAAGTAAATGACAAAACTACTACAAAACATATAAGTGAAGATCGGTGAGTAGTCGAACAATTAAGTAGCTATGTGAGGACTTTCTATATCTCTCTCTCTTAACAAATATTTTCAGATCTGTGTATTTTATTTAAACATCAAGAAAAATAAAAATAGCACTCCAAGAATAGGATGCAACATGTGAACGAATAAAAATTTAGGCTCAACATAGGCTAACCGATAGTTGATGTAGAGAGGTGGGATGCGTAGCATCCCCAAGCATAGAGGCTTGAGAGTTCTTGAAATATTTACTTGGGGTGACTTGGGCATCCCCAAGCTTGAGCTTTTGTATCTTTTTCAATCCTCTCATATCCCGGTTTCACCTATTCTCAAAAACTTCATCCACACAAAACTCAAAAACAACTCGTGAGATAGGTTAGTAGACATAAGAACAAATCAACACTTCATGTACTAACAAGACAAGTTTCACAATAATTTCCAAACATTAGGTACTTTATACTATTATGTCCACAATTTATAACTACCAATATAGGCTATGGAAACTATAGGATAACTAGATAACAAAACTATGACAGCAATCAGCCAAATAGAACAGTTTGTAGTAATTTGTGAAAACTGTGTACTTTCGTAACTCAAACAATTATGAAAATTTAGTACATTCTATAGAATTTATGTGACAACACTGCGTAAGAATTTCAGAAACTTTTGACATTTCAGTAAAATATGAAAATTCAAACACTACATCACCACTTTCTATTTTTACACAACACCAATCAAAGCATGCAGTGCAAGCATCCTAATGCAATTCTTGGAACTTTTTATTGAAAAATAATATTATAAGTAACACCTAACAGAAAATAACAAAATATAATGATGATCCAAGCAAAGCACATATTATGTAACGAATAAATATATAGCTCCAAGTAATATATACCGATAATGTTGAAGATGAAAGAGAGGATGCCTTCACGGGCATCCCCATGCTTAAGCGCTTGAGTATTCCTTAGATATTATCTTGGGGGTGCCTTGGGCATCCCCAAGCTTAGGTTGTTTTCACTCCTTATTCTCCTCATATCGGTGTCTCACCCAAAACTTGAAAACTTCAATCACACAAAACTTAACAGAACTTCGTGAGATGGGTTAGTATAATAAATAATGATCACTCACTTTGGTACTGTCAATAAAACATTCATAATTCTTCTTAGATGATACCTACTATATTCTATAATTCCCATAATTTATATCACTGCATATAAGCTATGGCGACACTAAAACAAGCAAACCATGCATGCAAAACAGAATATGTCAAAAACAGAAAGTCTCTGAAGATCTGTAATGTAACCATACTTCCCTATGGCTAAATATTCTGAACAATTAGGACAATCAAGGAAATTTGTATATAAATCATGTGTAGAAAATTCAGATCAAAAGCACGTTCTAGTGAATTTACCAAATTCCTGGACTGAGAGAAAAAGTTTTTGTTTTTGCACGGAATCAAGTCAACTATCATCTACACTAACCAAAAGGCTTTACTTGGTAATTTATTGAAATAAAAAGCATAAAACCTGATTACCACAGTAGCTCAATCATGTGAACACCAAAAAACAGAAAGTAAAAGTGTTGGGTTGTTTCCCGACAAGTGCTTTTCACTACTGGAATCCAGTTCTTTTCCGTCAGCCAGTTCTTTGCCGTCTGCAGGCTGATGGCAAAGAACCTCTTTGCCGTCAGTTGAGACACGGCAGACGGCAAAGGGCTGACCGATGGCAAAAATACAATTTGCCATGTGTCGGCCCTTTGTCGTCTGCCAGCGGACGACAAAGAGACCCAGGGCACACGGCAAAGAGGACGGGTGGGTCCCATGCCTGCCGTGTCCGACGGAAGGCAAACTTTGCCATGCGGGGGCCTTTACCGTCCGCCATGGGGCCCTTTGCCATTGGGGGGCGGATGACAAAGGGGCCGACCCTATAACGGCCGTCAACCCCCTCCTCGCTCACTATCTCTCTCTCCCCTGGCTACTGTCTCTCTCCCCTCACCCCACTCGCCCCCGCCGCCCTCCCTCCTCGCAGCCCTCCTCCACCACCCCCCGTAGCGACCGCCTCCCAGCGGCGACCCACCCCCCCGGTGACCCCCTCCCCGCGGCGAGCCCCTCCCCGCGGTGACCCCATCCCCGCGGCGACCCCCTCCCCGTGGACCTCCTCCCCCCCCACCACACCTCCTAGTGAGTTCATTTTCTTTCATTTTTTTCTTTTTTTCATTTCATTGCATCTCTTAGTTTAGGTTACTGACAGTGTTAATTAGGTTAATGTTAGTTTAGGTTAATTAGGTTACTATTAGTTTAGTATTAATTAGGTTATTGTTAGTTTAGGTTAATTAGGTTACTATTAGTTTAGTGTTAATTAGGTTACTGTTAGAAGAGGAGGAGGAGGAGGAGGAGGAGAAAATAGAATAATAATAATAATAGTAATAAGATGGTAAAGAATAATAATAATAATAATAATAATAATAAGAAGAAGAAGAAAAAGAGGAGAGAGGAGAAGAAGAAAGAAGAGGACCCCGACCCCGACCCCCGCCCACGACCCCCGACGCCCGACGCCACCAACCCCCGACGCCCGACGCCACCAAGCCCCGGCTCTCGACCCCCGACCCCCGACGCCACTGACACCCGACTCCCGACCCCCGATGCCTGACACCACCAACCCTCGACGCCCGACGCCACCAACCCCCGACCCTCGACCCCGACCCCCCGACGCCACTAACACCCAACTCCCGACCCTCGACTCCACTAACCCCCGACCCCCGACGCCCGACGCCACTGACCCTCGACTCCCGACGCCACTGACCCTCAACCCCCGATCCCCGATGCCCGACTCCATTGACCCTCGACTCCCGACGCCACTGACCCTCGACCACCGACCCCCGATGCCACTAACCCCCACCCCGGACCCCCAACACCTCTTTGGCCTCTTGTTCATCGAAAGACCCCAACCCCTGACGCTAGTGACCCTTGACCCCCGACGACACTGACCCCCTTTCATCGACGCATTTAACCCGACTCCCGACCACGCACACCCGACACAACCGGCCCTCGACGCCACTAAGCCCCGACCCCCGACACCTCTTCTACTTACTGTTGAACGAGAAGGTGCTTTTAGGTCTTCTAGAGGCCCATGGGGTCATAGTTTTGTAAATTATGTTAATTATAAAAACATCATATTTGTGTTGATCGTGTGAATTTCAATGTGAAGTTGTTCGACGACCTCCTCGTGCGTTGAACGAGCTCCGCCCTTGCGTTTGTTTGTAAGCACAAATGACTTCTCCTCCTACCCCCTTAATTTGCTCTTTCCCGGTCTTGGTGCCGACGAAACTTGCTAGCTATAGGTTTCTTCAATCATGAGTATGCGTGACCAGTATGCGTCTCCCGTTGAAAGGGCGACATATATAAATATGCATTTCTTTGCATATTTATAACCGCCATCCTTTCGAATTGTCCAGCATTATCCATGGACAGCCTGAGTATGTGTAGATTGGATTCGTTTTCCCGTATGTTGTGCTCTGGATCCGATGCAGAATTTCATCAGTGCCTCCCTGTTGTTCTCCGGGTACACATCCTCTCTGCTTATTGCTAAGACGTGTATCAGGAGAACAGCGGGGAGGTGCTGCCGAAATTCTGCGTCGCATCTGGAGCAGAGCATGGGAAAACGAACCCAATCTACACATACTCGGGTGGGATTAGGACCTATCTTTACCTATTAGCGTGTAGGTTGCATGGACGTAATAAAGCTGACAAACTTGATTAGCGTATGAATATAGATGATGAATTATATATTTATTTCTTGTGCGCCCATAGGTAGCTAGGCAACATGAGTGATCGTGCTTGGATGTACACTGGTCACCCTAGTCAGAAAGACATGACCCATGAATGGTTAACAAAAACAAGGGGTTTGTGTGAGCCGCATTTGCAAATGGCCAGCAAAAAACCTTGTGCCCCTGTCCCAACTGCGACAACTGGAAAAAGTAGACAGAGTTTGAAATGGTAAACACCTGCAGAAGTGGGGTTTTACGCCTAATTATACGGTGTGGACTTTTCATGGTGAGTCTGACCAACGTGCCAGAGCTGAGGTGATTCGTCGTCGCACCGACGAGCATGGTATCGGGATTGAAGACATGGTGCAAGACTTTGATGATGCTCGGGATTCGGACGAGGAGATGGAGGAATCTGCAAAGGCCTTCTATGAAATGTTGGAGTCTTCAAAACGTCCTCTCCACGAGCAGACTGAGCTTTGTCAGCTGGATGCCATCGCGCAAGTAATGGCTCTGAAGGCTCAATTCAACCTAGGCAGAGAATGCTACGACGCGATGATGACGATATTTGGACGCTTTCTACCGAAAGGCCATGTACTGCCTGCAAATCTGTACCAGTCAGAGAAAATTCTCCGTGTACTTTAGATTCCCTATGAGAAGATACATGCCTGTGAGAATGGATGTGCCTTATTTAGGCTTGAGTATGCGGCCTTGAACTATTGCCCCATTTGCAATTCTTCTAGGTATATTGTGGTAGACAACGGTATGGGTGAGAGGAATCAGACCAAAATCCCCATTAGTGTTCTTCGGTATCTGCCAATCGTACCAAGACTTCAACGTGTTTTCATGGTCGAAGAGACGGCCAGACAGATGGCATGGCACAAATTGGGCAAAAGAACCGAACTAGATGCGGATGGGAACAAGATGCTGGCACACACTTCAGATGGTTTTGCGTGGAGGCACTTCGATGCATTACATAAGGATAAATCGGAAGATCCGAGGCAACCTAGAGTTGCCATCAGCACGGATGGGTTCAATGTGTATGGTATGATGGCAACACAATATAGTTGTTGGCATGTATTTGTCATTCCACTCAATTTGCCACCCGGAGAGATTATGAAAAGAAAGAACATTTTCCTGATGTTGATAATTCTAGGGCCCAACTATCCGGGGAAGAATATGAATGTGTATATGCAGCCGGTTAAGGATGAGTTGCAAGAAGCCTTGGATAATGGGATCAAGACCTACGACGCAGCTACCAAAACAAATTTCAAAATGCATGTGTGGTACATGTACTCGACGCATGATTATCTGGAGTTTGCGCTATTCGCTAGCTGGTGTGTGCATGGAAGGTTCCCGTGCACCACATGCAAGGCAGCTCTTCAGTTCCGTTGGTTGCAGGCTGGTCGCAAGTTTTCTTGCTTCGACATGCATAGACAATTCCTGGATCCTGAGCATAAGTTCAGAAAAGACAAGAAGAATTTCATCAAAGGTATAGTTGTCAAAACACTGCACCAGCTGCGTTGACAGGCCAACAGACCCTTGATCAGTTAAATGCTCTCGAGCCTGATCCTTTGCGTCTAGGATACTTCAAAGGGTATAATACGAAACACGCCTGGACTCACAAGTCATGCTTATGGGATCTGCCTTACTTCAAAGACCTCCTTTGCCCACACAACATCGACGTGATGCACACTGAAAAGAATATTGCGGAGGCCATTTTTGGTACATTGTTCGGCATAGAGGGGAAGTCAAAAGATAATCCTAAGGCTAGAATCGACCTGGAGGCTCTATGTGATAGACCGTTGCAAAACTTGCGACAACAGAAAGGAAAGCAAAGCATAGCGAAGCCAAAGGCATGGTTCAATCTTGAAAGGCCAACTATGAGGGAAATGCTATTGTGGGTGAAAATGCGGTTGATGTTCCCCGATGGGTATGCTGCGAATCTAAAGAGGGGAGCGAGTCTTGAGAAGTTGAAAATATTTGGTCTCAAGATTCATGATTGGCACATATGGATTGAGCGGGTAATGCCGGTGATGTTGCGTGGCTTTATCCCTGAGGATGAATGGATAGTACTGGCAGAGCTGTGCTATTTCTTCCGTTCTCTTTGGGCGAAAGAACTATTGCCTGGCGTGCTAGAAGAAATGGAAGAGTTGGCGGCGAAGTTGATCTGCAAATTAGAAAATATCTTTCCACCGGGCTTCTTTAATCCAATGCAACATTTGATTTTGCATCTCCCGACCAAGGCAAGAATGGGGGGGGGGGCGTTCAAAATCGATGGTGCTACTCAACTCAGAGGATGTAGAAGATGGTTCGAGCTAAGTGTAAAAATAAACATAGAATTGAAGCATCGATGGCCGAGGCATTCATTACTGTGGAGGCGACAAACTTTGTGACAGCACACTACGAAGCGAAAAATCATCATTTGCATAACCCGATGCCTCGGTATAATGATGGCGATCCAAAAAAAGTTCGATCCAACCTCAACCTATTCAAAGGTAAGCTCGAACCATCCGGTGCTTCGAAAGGGAAATCGTTGGATGTGAAGAATGGCGGACCATTTCATTGTATATCTTCACCAACCTAATAGAAGTGCGGCCGTACATCGAGTAAGTTCTTGGTAAATTGTTGTTCCGCAAATTCTAATTGCTTTGAACTACTCTTATTCCCGGATATTTGATATAGTCGATATGTCGCCGAATTCTCGGATGGAGCGGTCATCGAAAAGGATTCCGTCGAAGAGTATGAGCTTCTCGCAAAGCATGGAGGCCACTATCCCGGTTTCATCTCTTGGTTCCAACAAAGGGTAATTAATTACCATTGAGGGCCCATTTGATTTCTTGGTCTAATTTGGGGCTAATGCATCCATTCTTTCGTATTAAACTTGTAGGCTGATGCAGAGTCTATGGATGCTGAGTTGAGACAAGTCGCTAATGGTTTTGACTATAAGGTCCGTTCATTTGACAAATATAACATCAACGGGTATCACTTTCGTACCTTTGGGAAAGAGCTATCTATGCCCGACCTAAAGACTACAAATTGTTCTGTCTCTGCTATCGGCGAAGGAGGCACCGAGTATTATGGAAGAGTTGAAGCAATTTATGAACTTCTATTCTATGGTGAAAACCCATCGACCGTCGTAGTCTTTAAATGTTATTGGTTTGAGCCGAGGGAGACTAGAAGGACTCTTGAACATATAGGACTAGTCGAAATCAACAAAACACCCACTTAGATGTTCCCGATGTCTATATTACGGCTCAACAGGCGACACAAGTTTTCTATCTACCGTGGGCCTGCCAAACTTATCCAAATATCAAAGGTTGGGATGTCGTTTATGAAGTGCCACCACATTTCAGACCACCTACCTCAATGAAGAGGATTACAAACCTCACATTAACCCAGACACATATGAAGGAGAATTCTTCCAAGAAACACGTATGTACAAGAAACGTTTCAAGAACCGCTCTACTTCACCCAGAACATTGAAGTAGACAGCGACAGTGAATCCGCCTTAACCCCTGAGCCCGAACAGGAAGAGCTGGAAGAAGAAGAGGTTACTGCTGCAGATGACCTGTCACTTCTTGACCGATTACATAATGGTGGCCTTCCACATGTTCTTCCTGATAGTGATGATGATGATGCATTTATTGATGATAGTGATGATCATGATGCATTTATTGACCCCGAAGCATATATAGACGAGCACGATTGTTATTAGTTCATGTCAGGTATTCAACTATTACTATATGTAAATTTTGAGTTCATGTTAGGTATTCAATTTTTATTAGTCATGTTGGTATTTATGACGATGATACACTTAAATTATTTACATTTTACTACTCATGTTTGTATTTATGTTGTACTAATATCATTTACTCTTTGTCATGACAGGTGTTGAAAGATGGTGGGAAAGGGTCGAAAGCACTCCATGGCTCCTTTTTCGTCGGCGGGTGGTGGGATGGGTACTTCCATTCCTGCCTCGCCTCTTCGGAGAGTGTTGCTCTATACTCCGCAAGGAGCGCCCCCCGTGAGAGGAGGTCGACCCCCCGCGAAGCCGAGAGGTACTAAAGGTACACGTTGTATTCATGTTGGTATTTATGTTGTACTCATGTTGTATGCATATTGGTATTCATATACATTTTATTACTCATGTTGGTATTTATGTTGTACTAAAGGTACACGTGGCCGCGGGAGAGCTAGGGCAGTGGCTCCCATGCCTTCTGAGGTGGAGGCTACAGGTGTCCGCCACCACCCCAAGCTAATTCAGCTGAGCACAGTACTTCTAGGGTGGATTCGTCTGAGGTGGAGGCTACACGGTCTCCGGTTCACGAGCCTCGGGTCGACGAGCCTTCTACCCACGAGACTCGTGTCCCAGAGGCTTCGTTCCAGGCGACTCCGGAGCAAAGCAGGAATGAGGGTACGTCCCCAGAGACCTAGTGGGATACTTGGGCTGAGCCAAGTGGCCATGCTGGTAGCGACGAGGAGCTGGGTGAGGGGGCTACCGTCTACCAGCGTGGTAGTTCAGGGCTCCCGCTCGTGCCGGCGACCCGCGAGCAGAGGTGATCGATTAGGCCAAATGGGGACAAGTAATTTAATTTACTCTTATTTAACCTTTTGCCTTCATGTTTTCTCAAATATCTAATGTTTTGGCTTTAATTTGTCATACCGTAGGGGCTGGATTGTTGCCAAGGGTGTCCGCAAGCCCAACAACGTCCTTGGTGTGCTTTGCCGTCCAAACTTCCCACGGTTTGTTATGTTGCCAGGTTAGGAGCGAGAGGTAGGAATGACCTTGAAGCACTACTTGGGTGCCCCAGCCCCGCCGGAGGTGGAGATCGACGGTGTTTTGTGCCACACGAGGGCCGACATGGTCATCCGACAGTTCTGGGTAATTTCTCCTTCACACAATTATAAATCAAGCATAGCTAGTTATTGTACTAATCGGTGTTGTCTCGTTTGCAGACCTATTACAGGTGTGAGAAGGGATACGAGGAGGACGCGTCAAAGGTTATCAAAACCGAATGTTGCTGCCTACTTCAAAACTTTCGTCACGAGGCTCGGGTGCAGGCTGTTCGAGACTACTATGCCACGCGACGTATTAGGAAGGACAAGACGAAGTGTTGTGATTCTAAGATGGAGAAGGAGCATTACATGAAGGTAATTACATATTATTAAGGCTTTGTAGTTAGTTTCCTTGATTTGGTTCTTACGTGCTCAAATTTATCTTTATTAACTTAGGTGCCCCCGAGATGGTGTGTGGATAAGATGGATTGTTGGGAGGCCTTGGTGGATCAGTGGTGCTCCAAAACGTGGGAGGCCAGCCACAACAATGCTAAGGAGAGGCGTGGCAAAATGGTTAGTGTGCCACACCATCAAGGGAGCGTCAACTTAATCCAATTTGGCGAGAAATGGGTATGTGGTTTGCTTCATGCCTCATGCAATTCATTCTTTATGCTATCTTTAGCCCTTTACTAATACGATTTTCCTCTCTCTCTCTTTTAGGCGCGTCACAATAAGATGAAGATGCCACAGATGTACGACCTGTATGCGATGGCTCATACTGCCTCGTACAAGAAGGTCAAGGCATTCTCTGAGTCTGACCTCGAGCATCCAGAAAACTTCACCAACATCTCCTCCCACCACAAGCTCGTGAACTACACAGATCACGGGAAGGCGAGGAAAGGGGAGGACTTTAACCCGAGCGAGGGGCCTATTGATCCAGAGCCGGTGATGATAGCTGGCAACGGGAGGCCCCATGGCTCGATCTCCATTGGAGACGGCCTTATACGTTGTCCTAGCACTCTCCGGCAGATAAAGGCACGCCAAACGAGCTCCTGTCCGGAGATAACACCTCGTCCACAGCCAGTCGAGCTCGCCATCGAGGTTAGTTTAATGGACTTAACTATCTTTCCGCATTATGTTGTGCGTTGGAACCAATATGATTACAACGCTAACAATGAGTTGTGTTGCAGGCTGCTATTCTAAAAGAGAGAGAGGCAATGCAGGCGGTTATGGCGGAGAAGGATAAGGAGATGAGGGAGCTGGAGGAGAGGACGACTCCATTGGTTTAGGCGGAGAGGGCACGAAATGATGCGTCTAACACGGCCATATACGAGCTCTTCGTGGTAAGTTTCTTCTTTATATTATTTCAAATCTTGCATTTTAATGTCCGTTTCATTAATAACTAAAAAGTTTGACTTGTCGAAACCAAATGTACAGTCTATGTGCGAGAAGACCGGCCAGGTCCCTCCGGCGATGCGAGTCATTAACATGGCGGGGACGGTGAGTTCCATTTCAGTGCAGTGATCTTAAGAGTGTCCTCATGCTAACGACACATGGCAAACGATGTTTGGTGCAGAATATCTCCCGAAGCGCATCGCACAACCCTTCCACAGTGGAGCCTTCTCCAGGTGAAACAAGCGAGAGCCACCGTGCTTCACCGCCGTGATGACAATAATGGTATGTTATATCTAGTGTTTTAATAAAAATTACATATACTTAGCTAAGTTCTCTCCTAAATGACATAATAAGGCTTAGGTAGCTCCAAGATGACCTATTCCCCCTAACTTAGGTATTAAATGGCCTATAATTAGCTTAGCTAGATCCAAAATGGCTTAATAAGCATAATTTGCTCCGGAATGACCTATTTTACCCAAGTTAGCTCCGAAATGACCTATAGTTAGCTAGGCTTCGACCTAAATGACATAATTAGCTTAGTTAGCTCCAAAATGGTCTATTTAATAAAAATGACATATACTTAGCTAATTATCCTCGAAATGACATAATTAGCTCCAAAATGACATATACTTCGCTAATTATCCTCCGAAATGACATATTTAACCCAAGTTAGCTCCAAAACGACATATAGTTAGCTAGGCTTCCACCTAAATGTCATAATTAGCTTAGTTAGCTCCAAAACGACCTATTTAATAAAAAATGACCTACACTTAGCTAAGTTCTCTCCTAAATGACATAATAAGGCTAACTTAGCTCCAAGATGACCTATTCCCCCCTAACTTAGGTATTAAATGGCCTATAATTAGCTTAGCTAGATCCAAAATGGCTTAATAAGCATAGTTTGCTCCAGAATGACCTATTTTACCCAAGTTATCTCCGAAATGACCTATAGTTAGCTAGGCTTCCACCTAAATGACATAATTAGCTTAGTAAGCTCCAAAATGGTCTATTTAATAAAACATGACCTATACTTAGCTAATTATCCTCGAAATGACATAATTAGCTTCAAAAAGGTATTCTTAGCTAATTATCCTCCAATATGACATATTTATCCCAAGTTAGCTCCGAAATGACATATAGTTAGCTAGGCTTCCACCTAAATGACATAATTAGCTTAGTTAGCTCCAAAATGACCTATTTAATAAAAATGACCTATAGTTAGCTAAGTTCTCTCCTAAATGACATAATAAGGCTAACTTAGCTCCAAGATGACCTATTCCCCCTAACGTAGGTATTAAATGGCCTATAATTAGCTTAGCTAGATCCAAAATGGCTTAATAAGCATAGTTTGCACTAGAATGACACATTTTACCCAAGTTAGCTCTGAAATGACCTATAGTTAGCTAGGCTTCCACCTAAATGACATAATTAGCTTAGTTAGCTCCAAAATGGTCTATTTAATAAAACATGACCTATACTTAGCTAATTATCCTCGAAATGACATAATTAGCTCCAAAAAGGCATTCTTAGCTAATTATCCTCCAAAATGACATATTTAACCCAAGTTAGCTCCGAAACGACATATAGTTAGCTAGGCTTCCACCTAAATGACATAATTAGCTTAGTTAGCTCCAAAATTACGTATTTAATAAAAAATGACCTATAGTTAGCTAAGTTCTCTCCTAAATGACATAATAAGGCTAACTTAGCTCCAAGATGACCTATTCCCCCTAACGTAGGTATTAAATGGCCTATAATTAGCTTAGCTAGATCCAAAATGGCTTAATAAGCATAGTTTGCTCCGGAATGACACATTTTACCCAAGTTAGCTTTGAAATGACCTATAGTTTGCTAGGCTTCCACCTAAATGACATAATTAGCTTAGTTAGCTCCAAAATGGTCTATTTAATAAAACATGACCTATACTTAGCTAATTATCCTCGAAATGACATAATTAGCTCCAAAAAGGCATTCTTAGCTAATTTAGCTCGAAGAAGGGGACAAGAGGAGAAGAAAGAGGGAAAATGAAAAGAAGGAAGAAGGAAGAAGGAAGAAGAAGAGAAGAAGAAGAAGAGAAGAAGAAGGACAAGAAGAAGGAGAAGGAGGAGAAGAAGGAGCACTCCTCCTTCTCCTTCTTCTCCTTCTTCTTCCTCCTTCTCCTTCTCCTTCTTATTTTCTTCTTTTTCTCCTCTTCCTTATCCTTCTCCTCCTCCTCCCCCCCTCCTCCTTCTTTTACTTCTTCTTCTCTTCTTGCTTCTTCTCTTTCTCTTATTCTACGTAGCTTAGACTCATCCAACAAAGGCTAAATTGGCTAATTATCCTACAAAATAACATAATTAGCTTAGTTACGTGAAAACATCATAAGAACCTTGGTTAGCTCATTAAAATGACAAATTTAGCTAAAAAATGAAATAATAAGCTCAAAATGGCATAAGAACCTTGGTTAGCTCATGAATATTATATACTTAGCTTGGCATCCACCTAAATGATATAATTAGCCAATTTAGCTCCAATATGGCTTAATAAGCATAGTTAGCTCCTAAATGACATATTTAACCCAAGTTAGCTCTGAAACGACCTATAGTTAGCTAGGCTTCCACCTAAATGACATAATTAGCTTAGTTAGCTCCAAAATGACCTATTTAATAAAAATGACCTATAGTTAGCTAAGTTCTCTCCTAAATGACATAATAAGGCTTACGTAGCTCCAAGATGACCTACTCCCCCTAACTTAGGTATTAAATGGCCTATAACTAGCTTAGCTAGATCCAAAATGGCTTAATAAGCATAGTTTGCTTCGAAATGACATATTTTACCCAAGTAGCTCCGAAATGACCTATAGTTAGCTAGGCTTCCACCTAACTGACATAATTAGCTTACTTAGCTCCAAAATGGTCTATTTAACAAAACATGACCTATACTTACCTAATTATCCTCAAAATGACATAATTAGCTCCAAAAAGGCATAATTAGCTAATTTAGCCCGAAGAAGGGGACAAGAGGAGAAGAAAGAGGAAAAATGAAAATAAGGAAGAAGAAGAAGAAGAGAAGAATAAGAGAAGAAGAAGGAGAAGGAGGAACAAGAAGGAGAAGGAGAAGGAGGAGAGAAGCTCTCCTTCTCCTTCTTCTCCTCCTTCTTCTCCTTCTTCTAGTCCTTCTTCTTTTCTTCTTCTTCTCCTCTTCCTTCTCCTTCTCCTCCTCCTTGTCCTCCTTCTTCTCCTCCTTTTTCTTCTCCTACTTCTTCTCTTCTTGCTTGTTCTCTTCTTGCTTCTTCTCTTTCTTCTTCCACATAGGTTATTTTCCCCAACAAAGACATACTTAGCTAATTATCCTCCAAAATGACATAATTAGCATAGTTAGGTAAAAACATCATGAGAACCTTGGTTAGCTCATTAAAATGACTAATTTACCTCCAAAATGACATAATAAGGTCAAAATGGATTAATAATCATAGTTGGCTACAAAATGACATATTTTATCCAAGTTAGCTCTAGAATGACCTATACTTAGCTAAGTTTTCTCCTAAATGACATAATAAGGCCATGTAGCTCCAAGATGACCTATTGCACCTAACTTAGCTATTAAATGGCCTATACTTAGCTAAGTTCTCTCCGAAATAACCTATATATACTTCTTCATCTAGTATTATTCTTCTAACTTTCTTATTTGTGATTTTGCAGATTACATTCACTTCACTGGAAGCTTGGATAATATTGATGGAATGCTTGAAGATGATTTCTTATACCATGGCTTCACGGAATCTTGTATTGAAACTATTGTAGTATATGGATATATATGAAACTTTGTATGCATGTGGATGAAACTGGTGTAATATATGGTTTGATACGGATGCAACTTGCATAATATGTATGTACTATTGATGAAAGTTATTTTAATATGCTTATGAGTACGAAAACAAATTTATTTTTCTCATATATATATATATATATATATATATCCTGATTATTGTGAAAATTGATGGATATAATAAGAAATAAAATAAAAAGGACTTGGTTCCCCCCTTTGCCGTCTGCCCCCACATGGAAAAGGGGGGAGGGCAGACGACAAAGAGGGGATAGAGGGGCCGGTTCCCCCCTTTGCCGTCTGCCCCCACATGGCAAAGGGGGGAGGGCAGATGACAAAGAGGGGAGAGAGAGGGGTTGGTTCCCCCCTTTGCCATCATCCCGCTCGTGGCAAAAGGGGGAGGGCAGACGACAAAGAGGGGAGAGAGAGGGGCTGGTTCCCCCCTTTGCCGTCAGCCCCCTCATGGCAAAGGGGGGAGGGCAGAGGGTAAAGAGGGGAGAGAGAGGGCCTTATAGAATGATCAACCAATATCCAAGATCAAATATATAAGTGAAGCACACGAAGCATTCTATAAGGCCATACTCAAAAGATATAAGTGAAGCACAGATAGAATTCTACAAAGCCATACTCAAAAGATTTAAGTTAAGCACAAAGAGCATTCTACGAAGCCATACTCAAAAGATTTAAGTGAAGTGCATGAAGCATTCTATAAAGTAATGAAGGACTACCTAATACTAGAAGGGTGCATAAAAGGAGAACAAAAACACTAAAGACACATATCTTGTAAACAAACCAAAAACCAAGGTATACCGATAATTATCGAAGATTAAAGATCGGATGCCTTCCGGCGCATCCCAAAGCTTATATGATTGAGCCTCATTGAAAAATTTACTTGGGGTGCCTTGGGCATCCCCAAGCTTGACTCTTTTATCTTCGTATTCTTCTTTTATTGATGCCTCCTCGATCTTCGAACACTTCATTCACACAAAATTTAACAAAACCCTCGTGAGATCCGTTAGTATAATAAAGCAAAATACTACTTTAAGTACTGTTGTGAACTCATTCCAAATTCATATTAGCATTATATCTACTGTATCAAACTTTAACATGGTTCATACCCCCAGTATTACCCATAGATTCATCAAAATACGGGAACAATGCATAGAAAACAGAATCTGTCAAAAACAGGACAGTCTGTAGCATTCTGGAAACTTCGCATACTTATGTTACTCAAAAAATTATGAAAATTTAGAAAAAAATATTTTTTTTATAGAAGTACTCTGTAAAAATTTCAAATTTTTTGATGTCGAGTAAAAAATGAAAATTTATGCACTACAGTCAAAGTTTCTGTTTTTTGCCCCACACAAAGCAAACAAGCTATCTAATCGTCCTAAAACCAAATCTTGGAACATTAATTTGATAATACAAAGGATATATACAAGGGTATAATTATTTTTGAGAAACTTCCATGAAAAATTCTACATTGTTTCCATGAGCATGAACACATGTGTTCATGGTCGACCCTCACTTCTCCAATGCACAACTTTCCAATCACTTCTCTTTTTGAAAAAAATTCTTAGGCATAAGGGGCCTGTAATTCGTTTTGTATTTTTAATTTTGTTTTGTTTTCTTCACCCACAACTAAAGAAATCAAAAAGGGAAAACAAAATCTACTTAGTGAAGAAAGCAGACAAGCACACACGAGAATACAAACCCCACGCTATTGCTCCCCGGGAATGGCGCCAGAAAAGAGCTTGATAATCCCCAAGTGCAAGGAATCATCGTAGCAATTTCCAAAGGTGGAAGTGATAAGTATGGAGTTTCAAACCCACAAGGAAATAAAAATAAGATCAATATTCTCTCAAGTCCTATCTGCTAATGATACGACTCTACGTACGCCGAACGTTTGCTTCCAACTAGAAACGAGAAATAAAAGTACGTTGTGGGTATGAAGAGAATAGATTTGCACGATAACAGAGAACTAGAATCTAAAAATAGGTGATGTTATCATAAATTTAGAATATATTACAATATATTACAAACAATGAGTGTGGAATAATGATGGGTCGGTGTGCGGAACTGTCCTAGGGATTTGTTAACAAAATCGGTAATCGTTATTGCAATTATATACGAGGGTGAGGCATAAGCTAACATACTTTCTCTACTTGGATCATATGCACTTATTATTGGAACTCTAGCAAGAATCCGCAACTACTAAAGATCATTAAGGTAAAACCCAACCATAGCATTAAAGCATCAAGTCCCCTTTATCCCATACGCAACACCCCGTTACTCGGGTTTATGCTTCTCTCACTCAAGTAACACACTATAAGAGAATCATGAACGTATTGCAACAACCTACAACGGGAATCCTTCACGTGTGCACGGCACGAAAGGCACCATAGGACAACACCAAAATAAATATACAACTCACACCAATCTAGATCATCAATCAACCCAAAGGACAAAAATAATCTACTCAAAACATCATAGGATGGCAACACATCATTGGATCATAATATGTGGCATAAATCACCATGTTCAAGTAAGGGATTACATCGAGGTGCGGGAGAGTGTACCGCTGAAAGAAGATGAGGATGGTGATGAAGATGGTGATGTTGATGAACACGATCACCACGGCGATGGTTCCCCCGATGGCACTCCGACGCCACCAAGAGAGAGAGGGAGAGATGCTCCCCCTTGTGCTTCCTCCTCCATGGCCTCCCCCCTGAGTGGGGAGAGGTTCTCCCTCTGGTCCTTGGCCTTCATGGAGATTATGGAGACCGATGGGATGATGAAGATTGTCTCCGATGAAGATGACCCCCTCTGACAGGGTGCCGGAGAGGGCCAAGATTGATCTTTTGTGGCTCTAGAGGCTTGCAGCGGTGGAACTCCCGATCTAGGTTTCTTTCTGGGGGTTTTGGTATTTATAGGACCTTTTGGTGTCTGTTTCACATCCGGAAGGTTCCCGAGGAAGTCGCAAGCCAAGGGGCGCGTCCTAGGGTGGTGGCGTCACCCAACAAGCTTCTGGTTTCCTCATCCACTTCCTGGCCCAGCTTTGGTGCTTCGGGGGTTGCTTTTGGTCCATAAAAAACCATCATGAATTTTCAGCCCATTCCGAGAACTTTTATTTCTACACAAAAAACGACATCATGGTAGTTCTGCTGAAAAAGCGTCAGTCTGAGTTAGTTCTAATAAAATCATACCAAAATCATATAGAATTATTTTAAACATGGCATGAATACTTCATAAATTATAGATACGTTGGAGACGTATCACCTCCCCGTATGCAACCACTGGCACCCCTCCTCTACGAGGAGGAGCTGGGTTATGGAACCTGCCAAGGCATCCTCGGCATGCCTGCTCCGCGAGGGCCTCAAGGGAAAGGACATCGCGGAGGATGCCCTCCCAAGACCCTGGGCAACGATCTTGAGGCGCTTGCCTCGTTAGGTAAAGGCCCTCTTGAGGGTCCTCCTTGCCAGGCTCACCGATGGGCTAAACCAGGCATATCTTGCTACGCTGCTCTTGGGGCCGCAGGCTGACGGGCCTGGGCACCCGTGGTCCCACTGGAAGCTTCTCAGGTCTGCTCTCCAGAGTGTTCTGGACGTTCAGGACCTCTGCCTCCTTGTACTGCACTCGCACCCTCGCCCGCCCGTGCCGGGACAGGAGCATTGGGTGCGGGTGTGTCTGTCGACGGAGTACCTCTCCACTTGGGGGCCATGGCGTGGAAAAGTAATTGGTGTGCTGATGGCTAGGTCGGAGCAACGCGACCTCCACCCCCTACCTGGCGCGCCAAAGATGTCGGGGAGATCGACACCTATGGGGAGCTCAAAGAGTCCCTTGATCGTTCGACGGAGGGAGAGAGGTGGCGCCGAGAGCGGAGCTAGCAATCAACCCCGGCAAGGTCGTTTACCCAGGTTCAAGCCGCTTGGTGCGTAAAACCCTACTCCTGCTTTGTTTTTATTGGGTGCTTACTGTAGGGTGATTTGCTAGAGTAACTTAGTTGGTGATTAGGGAGTCTCCAATCCCAAAAAGTCTAAAAAAACCCCAGAGAATGAGCCTTGGGCCTCCTTTTATAGGCAAAGGGGTCACCAACAGTGTGCTCACGGGTTGCATAGTGAACAGGGTTCACCGCTCTTCTTCTACGATGGTGTCAGGGGAAGTAAATGCCTTGTCTGACCCCTGACCTGCAGCTAGGTGGTTGGGACACGTATCCTAGTGGATCGACACCTGGGTCTTGCGCTCGCACATGAGGGATGCGCTGGAGCGGTTGGACTATGGTAGAAACGGAGGAGGACACCTGGTGAGCGAAGGGAGCTCCCTGGCCGGGCATTCCTATTGGAGGATTATCTTCCCCGCAAGGAGGGCTTGCTAGGGGCTTGAACATGTTCGCGACAAGGAGGGCTTGCTGGGGGCTTGAACATGTTCGCGACAAGGAGGGCTTGCTGGGGCTTCGCTAGTCTTTGCGAGTCTTCCCGGTAAGGAGGGCTTGCCGGGGTCTTGCGAACCTTTGGGAGTCTTCCCGGCAAGGAGGGCTTGCCAGGGCCTTGCGAATGTTCCCGACAAGGAGGGCTTGCCGGGGCCTTGCATCTGGAACTCTTGTACTCTACGCCCTCGGAGAGGGGGCGTGGCCTCGGTGGGTCTTGGTTTGTCTTCCTGCCAGTCTTCCTCGTGCGCTGCTGCCACGGGCGTTGCCGGTGCCCGTGCACAAGTGTGTTGCACAAGGGACCGCAGTCTCTACTGCACCAACACACAACCACCAGGGTCATGGCTCAGCGCGCTTGCTTGAGGCAACTCATCGCGTCCCTCTCATCGCACCTGATGGTCTGGACACCATCACTGTCGGGGATCTTGATGATGTTATATCCCAGATGAGTCGCCTCCATGAACCAGGCGAGCGTGGGATACCCCAGGTCAGCGTTGTACGGGAGGTTGATGTGCGCCACGTCGAAGTCGATAAGTTCAGTGCGGTTCTTTCATGGGTGTCGAAGGTGAAGGGAAGGCGGATCTCGTCGAGAGAGGCTACGGCTTCACGTCCACCCCATAGAGGGGCCCAATAGGCTGCACCGGGCTATAAGGAACTTGAAGCGCCTCCAAGACAGCCACTGAGATGATGTTGAACCCGTCACCCCTGTCTTGGTGGCAGCCACTCTGTCGATGGTGGCGGTGCACACCATGGGGAGGGCGCCCAAGGTCACGAAAGATCCGAGGCGATCCTCTATGTCGAAGATGATGTCATGCAACGGGACCACGGGCCCGGGAATGGCCTCCGGGAGCCCCGCACCCTGTCGCCTCTCAAGAGCATCGCCCTCCCTGTGGAAGGACGGCTTGGAGTGTTGGCCGTCGCCAGGTGTTTGGGCTCTGCCCAGGACACACGCTACCTCGTGTCGCTCCCGACGCGTCGTGGCGTCACAGCTGATGTCGCGCTGATGCACGCCCAGGCTGATGCCCCATGACCCATGCCCCGTACCCCCTGCTTGTTATAACAGGGGGTGGCAAGGTGGCAGCAGAAGCACCCTGCCCCCTTGGGGACAACATCGAGCCTGGCGCGCAGGCCCCGCCCGGCGGCGGGCCTCGCGCCCTTCAGCTGAGGGAGGAGGAGCCCCCCCTGCATGATGGAGTGCAGGCACCTGGCCTGCCCGGGGGCAGTTGGCTCCGCGAAGGCGGCGGTGCCAATGCATTGAGCGGTTGCTCGCTCGAAAGGCAGATGGTGGGTATCTGCAATGCATCTGATGAAGCCCGAGTTGAAATCGGAGTCGGAGAACGGTTGCGCACCCCTACCTGGCACGCGAAATTTCGTAATCGAGTCTCCACGGACCCAAAGGAACATTCGAACACTGGGGTGCGCTCGCTCTTCTACCCTGTTCTACCTCACGGCTTGACAGCATCTCTACCGTAGCGCAAGGTAGAGGGAAAAACTAAAAGTACATGGTAGTTGCCCATGTTCGGGCCACCTCGCGGTTTAAAACCCTACTCCTGCTTGTGTTGGGATCGCTTTAGATGGAATACATGTACAAAGGTGAGTTCTTGCCCTAGCCTGGGGACGAGGTTGGGGTTCCCCTTCTATGGAGGTCGGGCCTCTCCTATATACGGGCCTTCATCCTCTTCCTCGAGAAACATTGGCTGGAAGGGTTTCCATAATGGCCATTTTCTAAAGAGGACAAGACTACAATCCTCCCTAACAAAAGGTGGTCTTCGCCTGCAAAAGCTTCTCATCCATGACGCGCTGGTGGACTCGGGGATGACCTCCGTCCTACGGAGCCTCCAACTTTAGTGTCCTTGCACCGAACGGGATATCCTTGGGGGTGGCTTCGGGGTGCATCCCAGCTGTCCCACCTTACATAGCAGGGAAGGGGAAACCCTCCCTGTACGCAATCGCTGGTACCGCTCCTCCGCCGCTTGTGCAGCCTACCTCATATGCGAGGAGGAGCTGGGTCATGGGACCCTACCAAGGCATCCTCGGCGGGCCTGCTCCACGAGGGCTTGAAGGGAAAGAACTTCGCGGCGGATGCCCTCCCGTGACCCTTGGAAACGATCTTCAGGTGCTCGCCTCGTGAGGTAAGCGCCCTCACAAGGGCCCTCCTTGCCAGGTTCCCTGATGGGCTGAACAAGGCATATCTCGTTGCGATGCACTCGGGGCCGCAGGATGACGTGCCTGGGCACCCAAGGTCCCACAGGCCCGACACTACACAATTTTTATGGCATCCTGAAAGTTGTGACACTACTTTTAAGAGTGTTCGGTTATGTTGGCATCCCAAGTACCACTGAATGATATAATTAACAACAAGGACGCCACCGACCTCATAGCCAAATAGGCAATTGAGCTCCTCCTTTCGAAATTGCGTACAAACCATGCCGAGTTATTAAATCTCAGTTCTTGGCTGATTTTCTTGCTTAATAGACGATGGACGGGCTCCCGAGAGAGTAAAGTACATACTCCCATTGGACGATGTACTTGGAAAAAATCCAAGATGCTTGTTGGATTAGGGGCTGGAGTTATACTTACATCCCCACTGATGACAATATCCGGTATGTATTGCAGATCATGTACACTAATTTCAATAATGGGTCTGAATACGAGGCTCTGTTGCATGGACTTCGGATAGCAATATCAATGGGTGTACCATGGCTTGAAGTACGAGCAGACTCTAACCTTGCCATATCTCAAATCAACAATGAATTCGACACTAAAAACACAAAGATGGTAGCATATAGAAATGTCGTCCTCAAAATATCTGCACAGTTTGAAGGATTGGAATTCCACCAAGTCTCCACACACAAAAATCAAGCCGCTGACATCCTCGCCCGCATGGGCACCAAGCACGACCCCATCCCTAAGAACACCTTTTTGGAATGGATTATCAAGCCATCCATGGTATGGTTGGCCGAGTATAAGGAATCTGGCGTGAATAAACAAGAACAAATCATCCCTCCTGTCATCGAACCAGACGAACAAATCGTTGGCGGTTCCGCACTTGAAGAAACACTTCGGGCTCACAAAGGCATGGTAGTAATCACGCTATGGACCGAGCCCTTCCTCACCTATCTTCTCCGCCAAGAACTCCTCGATGACCAGACCAAGGCAAGACGAATAATTCGGTGATTCGAGGCCTACAACGTCCATGAGGGTGAGCTATACAAGAAAAGCACCACCGGAGTACTCTAACGGTACATATCCGAAGAAGAAGGAAATAAACTCTTGGCCGATATACACGCAGGTATGGGCGACCACCATGCATAAGCTCGGGTCCTGGTATGCAAGGCCCACGACCTGTTATGATGCCCATGCACTTATCCAACATTGTGTTGGTTGTCAGCTTTGTGCAAATCAAATCCACACGGCTCTTCGGACGATACTGGTCACCTGGCCTTTCACAGTATGGGGGATGTACATGGTCACACCACTTAAAGGAGGGACCAAGAAAAATAAATATCTACTCGTCATGCTTGACAAATTCACCTAGTGGATTGAACCAAACTCAATAGCTTCAGCTAAGTCCGGACTAGTTGCTCACTTTATATCCGGCATGGTCAACCGTTATGGCATCTCCCATAGTATAATAATGGACAATGGATCAAATTTCACAGCCTAGGAGGTAAAGTACTAGTGCGCTAACATGGGCATCAAGCTTGATTACGCCTCGGTATATCAGCACATACCTATGGGCAAGTCGAATGGCCAACAATTTTATTTTGAGCGATACCAAACCTTGATTGGTCCATTCTCTGAAAGAATCGACTGCCATTGGGTGGAGGATCTTGACCTTGTATTATGGTGCCTGCGCACCACCCCGAACTGATCAACGTGATACACGCATTTTTTTCTGGTGTACAGGGCAGTAGCAATCCTCCCCTGCGACATCACCAATGGTGCGCCTAGAGTTCGCATGTACGAAGAAAAGAAGATCGAGCTTGATCGGAAGGACGAACTAGATGCCTTGGAAGGAGAGTGCGATATAGCTCGGTCCCTCTCTACTTTTTATTAACATCAGGCTCGATGCTACGACAGTAGGGAAGTTCAGGCGATGCCATACAATGTGGGAAAACTTGTTTTACGGCTCCCAAAAAAGAAGAAGCATAAACTCTCGACCAAATGGGAGGGTCCTTTCATAATCGATGAAGTACTTGCACGAGTAGTAGATCGCTTCCGCAACCCACCCCAAAATCGTCTCAAACCAAACCCATGGAACTCAGCTCGTCTTTGGCACTTTTACGGCTAGATCGGTGTCGTCATCCTCACTAGATTTTTTATACTTTTATAGTTTTCCTTTTGTTTTTTCCTTTTTTGAATTGGTTAGCATTTCCTAGGATGTGTTCGGCTAAACTCAGCTACGTTAAGTTTTTCTCAGCATACACCTTCAAATGTCCGGTCCTGGGGGCTTCATTACGAAGCTAATATATATATATATATATATATATATATATATATATATTCCATGCATTTATTCATCTGTATTGTGTATGCACTCTTCTAGTATTGTCTTTAACAAACAATATGCGTCAATTTGACTTAAGATTTGTCCAAGATGGGTTGCCTTCCTCTTATGCTTACCCTCTATGTTCCCGATTGTTCGGCTAGGGGGTAAATGAAGCACCATTGCTTTGGTTATGACTAGATCACCCGTGTACGTTTCTCAAACGGACGAAGCTGAAACATAGTGTTCTTAATAATACAATTGGTCAGCCAAGAGGGAAGTGAGAATAATCTATGATCATTACTGAATCCCGGGGTTATTTTCCCAAAGTAAACATCACCCACATACTGCGGGTATTCGGTTACAAAAGTATGCGATTACTATAGCGACCCAAAAATGAACCCATGGAGGAACTATTTTCTCCGGGATATGTTTCTTACGTTAAGCAGTAATATAATATAAACTCCCCGAGCACATTCTGTTTGTTTTCACTAGATGGCCAGATTGCCTGGTTCTCCGAAGTGATTTCCGGTTTCCTCAGGTCACATAGTTCAAAACACTCCCCTGCCACTGGCGGGGGAGATAGAGGCAGATGGCCGATTAAGACAATGTTTATGGCACGGACGTGGTATTTTTGATGTACAATACATAGCAACATAGAATCAAACACCCGATTGCTTGTCAAGGTTATCTACTATGGTATCCAGGGTGCATTCTTTTTGTGAGATATGTGTGGCGGGCATCACTTTGTCATACACCAGATGAAGTTGCACCTCTTGACCATCCGGCCCTACCAGCACAACTCGAGCCAAATCCTCTGTGTCGAGTTTGGTAAAGAGGGTATTCACCATCGCCCATGCCTCCCGTGCTCCTTCTCAACAATCCGATATCTTCCATAGCTCGAAACACGTCAAGCCCCTTTAAATCGATTATCTAACTCGGCCTTCCCTTCCGGAGGCGTCTCGGTCGGCCATATTGCCTTGACCATGCTCTTCTTAAATTTGTGACCATGCTCATGCACGATGGCCAATTCGTTTAGAAGGTTCCCTCCAAACAAGCTGGCTTATTCTTCAGGGAGTCCGGTCAGGAGACCTAACAAGGGACGTGTGATACGAGGCAAACCCGTGGGTGCCGATATTTTCACAGTTGGAGAGGGGAAAGGCAGAAAACCAAGAGAAACACAAGAACTCAAGAACAATCTCCAATTACACATCCACTAGATCCACATAAACACATGTAAATACATAGACCCAAAGCCAACGAAAGGATACACGTAGCGATTGTCTTCCCTACGAGAGGGTCCTTGTATCCACGAGGGGATGTTCACCACAAGAGGGGCCTTGGCATCACTATGAATCTTCTCACATGGAGAACATCTCCATGGGAGCAGGATAGTAGATGTAGCTAAGCTCAACAATCAAAGATGTCAATACATTATATAACCCTAACAAATTGCGTGGGAGTCTCTTATATATGCAGGAGACAGGTAGGGGATGAAATGGGCTGAAGAGGTGTCTCTCCACGGATGGGCCTGCTAGGCCCATGCACACGAGCTAAGTTGGGTCCATGCGGACGGGGGTTCCATGGGACCAGTACGCGCCCGTGTGCACAGGGTCCCAGCGCCCATACGAAGAACATGGTCTTTTGGGGCCCGTGCACACGGGGTACTCAGGGAGTCCCTCACTAGCACATGCGCACGTGGTATTTTGGCCCATGCGCATGGGGTCTTCTGTAGCTTTGCTTCTTTGTCTTCAGCCGGGCCTCGTTCTTTCGTGCGTCCTTGTCGCTCTTCCTCTTGGCCTTGCCAATCCTTTGGAGCCTCTTGGGTGATGTCTTCCTCGTACCTGAGAATGCATAGGGTTTCATGGTGAGGTAGCATCCAAGCACCATCAACATTCATGCCTAGCTGGAAGAGGAGTGAGTTCACCTTAGTTTCGATATCACGTGCACGAGCTCTTGCAATAGGTCCACTTGTAGCTTGACGGGTCGTTGTAGTATCTATGGGGATTTTGGTGGGATGCTCTGTGTCATCTTCCCCTGTTGTGGAAGTCCATCCTTGGATCAATTTCATCATCACCAGGGTAAGGGGTTAGGTCCTTGATATTGAAGATGTCGCTGATGTTGTACTTATCACGTGGGGGGTCGATCTTGTAGGCATTGTAGTTGTAGTGTGCCAACACATTGAAAGGGCCATCTGCTCGGGGGAGTAAGTTGGACTTGCCCTCATTTGGAAATCGATCCTTGCAAAGGCATAGCCACATAAGATGACTAGTCTTGAACACCATGTGGTGCTTGTTTATGTTAATCTTGGTGGTGACGCATTCCGACTAATGTTCAATCGTGTGCCTTGTATCTTCATGCATCGTCTTGATATAGCATGCCATTGGACTTGTGTCCATGTTCACTCTCTCTTGGATAGGTAGTGGAAGTATGTGCAATGGGTACAAAGGGTTCAATAAATAGACCACTTCGAATGGAGACTTGCCGGTGGTGAAGTGTCTTGGATGATTATAGGCGTAATCGGCGACTGGGAGAAATTCTTCCCATTGCTTGATATTTTTCTTGATCAACACATGGAGAAGCGTTGAGAGCGTCTAGTTGGTCACCTCCGTTTGGACATAGGTTTGTGGGTGGTAGGCCATAGAGAAAAGTAACTTGATTCCGAGCTTGGCGCAGGAAGTCTTCCAAAAGTAGCTAAGGAACTTTACATCACGGTCCGGCATGATGGTCTTGGGGACGCCATGTAGTCTAAAGATGTCCGTACAAAAGAGATTTGCAATATGTGAAGCATCATCTATCTTGTGACATGGAATGAAATGATCCATCTTGGAAAAACTATCTAGAACAACAACACAGAATCATGGCCATTTTTAGTTCGTTTCAAACAAAGAAGAAATTCCATGGTAATATATTCCGAAGGTTGAAATGGTATAGGAAGAGGCATGTAAAGACCACGGGATTGAGCTTTTGACTTAGCTTTTTGACAAGTAGATCATCGATTGGTGAAGCTTGGAACATCACAAAACATTGTTGGCCAATACTACTTGTTCGAGAGTGTAGCATATGTCTTGTCCCGTCCAAAGTGCCCCATTAATCATCCATCATGGGCTTCTTGCAAAAGCAACAAACGAAGATAATACTCGTGTATGCATAGTTTGTTAGCACACATAAGATAACCATCTTTCATGAAATAGTTTTCCCAAGAATGTTTGGCATGACACTTAGCATATGGAATCACAAAGGAAGTATCATGGTCATATAAATCTGTGATGTGTTTGAAGCATATGGCATTCAATTCAAGTTGAGTGATTAGCATGCATTTGAGGGAAAGAGCATTCGCTACTATATTTTCTATACCCTTAATGTATTTGATGACATGAGGAAAATACTTCATGAATTCACTCCATTTAGCATGCTGCTTATTCAACTTGGTTTGACCCTTAAGGTACTTGTGAGTTTCATGCTCAATATGGATAACAAATTCATCACGTCATAGATAGTCTTCCAAAAACAAGAAGATTCTAACCAAAGCATAAAATTATTTGTCATATATAGGATAGTTAAGTTGACATCCCGAAAGTGTCTCACTAAAATAAGCAATTGGGCGCTTCACTTGCATGAGCACACCACCTATTGCATTACCAGTAGCGCCATAATGCACTTCAAAGTTTTATCAAAGTTGGTTAATGCAAGCAATGGTGCATGAGTAATAAATTTTTTAAGCTGATGAAAAGCGGTCTCTTAAGATGGTCCCCAAACAAAGAGTGTATTTTTGTTACTCAAAGCATGTAGAGGAGATGTCATGGTGCTAAAATCCTTAACAAAGCGACGAGAAAAGTTGGCTAGACCAGGGAAACTACGCACTTGTTGCAAATTTGTGTGTGTGAGCCAAGTTTTAATAACATCAATTTTAGTTTCATCAACTTGCACACCCGTAGAAGATACCACAAATCCAAGAAAAACCACCATATTTGTACCAAAAGTGCATTTTTCCATGTTTGCATAAAGTTGGTCGTTCCTAAGAACTTACAATACTTCCCTAACATGTTTAGCATGCTCCTCGAGAGTGTCACTAAAATAAGTATGTCATCAAATTATACCACAACACAATCACCAATTATAAGATGTAAGACATAATGCATAGCACACATGAAAGTACTTGCTTCTTCGGATAAGCCCATATGCATCACTAGCCAGTCATAGTGACCAAACTTAGTTTTGAACGATGTTTTCCACTCATCCCCGTCTTGAATGCATATTTGATAGTAACCACTCTTCAAATTAATTTGAGAGAATATAGTGGAACCACTTAGTTCATCTAGCATATAATTAAGGTGAGGAATAGGGTGGCGATATCTAACGGTGATACATTTATGGGGCTACAATATGAACACATGCACGTACAACCATCTTTCTTAGGCACTAGGATCACCAGAACCACACAAGGACTTAGAATCTCGCGTACATGGCCATTATCTAGTAGTTTTTGGACTTGCCTTTGTATCTCCTTTGTTTCATCGGGATTAACATGATATGGTGACTTGTTAGGAAGCGGTGCTCCGGGTATGAGGTCGATACAGTGTTTGATCCCTAATTTTGATGGTAGTCCCAGAGGTAGCTCATGGGGAAATATGTCTTGGAACTCCTGCAAAAAACAGGACAACACAAGAGGTAGATACTGTGAAGCATTAGTCCATACGATCTCATCTTTGCACACGAGTACAAAGTGAAGAACGATTGATGGGCTCTCACTCACAACCATCAAGTCTCTTTTGGTGTCTAAAAGAACTAAATCTTTCTTGTCCCTCATCGTGGAGTCACTCAATTTTAGCTTGTGGCGCTCACTCTCTTTTAGGTGGGTTGCTCTCTCACTTTTATATTGATGATGGGATGTATTTTTCTTGTCGGCGGTGACTTGACTTGGAGCCAATGGTTGAAGCACATATTCCTTGCCCTTCATCTTGAAGCTATAGTGATTGGTCCATCTGTTGTGGATGACGCCACAGTCGAATTGCCCCGGTATCCCAGGGAGCAGATGGGAGACAGACATGGGAACCACATCATAATCCAAGGTATCTTCATAAATGCCTATTGATGTCTGCTAGAACTACATCGGTATTTCCCCAAAGAGGAAGGGATGATGCAGTATAGAAATGGTAGGTATTTCCATTAGTGATGAGACCTAGGTTATCGAACTAGTAGGAGAACCTCCTCACACCACGTAAACAACACCCGCACACAAATAAAAAATACTCACAACCCTACGTGTTAAAGGGGTTGTCAATCCCTTTCGGGTACAGCGCCTCAAGATAGGCAAATAACGTGATGTAAAACTGGTAGATAGGATAAATAGATCGCGGAACCAATCAATTGGAGCAAGGTATTTTTGTATGTTTGGTTTAATAGATCTGATAATAAAATCAAAGGAAAATAGATCACAAAGGAAAATATGATGAAAAGCGACCCGGGGGCCGTAGGTCTCACTAGAGGCTTCTCTCGAGAAAAATAGCAAACGGTGGGAAAACAATTACTCTTGGGCAATTGATATAACTTCAAATAATCATGACGATATCCAGGCAATGATCAGTATATAGTCAACACATCCAAGATTAGTAGACCGACTCCTGCCTGCATCTACTATTGTTACTACACACATCGACCGCTATGTATCATGCATCTAGTGTATTAAGTTCATGAAAAAACGGAGTAATGCAATAAGAACGATGACATGATGTAGACAAGATCTATTTATGTAGAAATAGACCCCATCTTATTATCCTTAATAGCAACGATACATACATGTCGTTTCCCTTTCTGTCACTGGGATCAAGCACCGTAAGATCGAACCCATCACAAAGCACATCTTCCCATTGCAAGATAAATAGATAAAGCTGGCCAAACAAAACCCAAATATCAGAGAAGAAATACGAGGCTATAATAAAGCACACATATAAGAGATCAAAGAAGACTCAAATAACTTTCATGGATAAAAACATAGATCTAATCATAAACTCAAAGTTCATCGGATCCCAACAAACACACCGCAAAAAGACTTACATCATATGGATCTCCAAGAGACCATGTGTTGATAATCAAGAGAGACAGAGAGGAATCCATCTAGCTAGTAACTACGAACCCGTAGGTCTACAAAGAACTACCCACACATCATCGGAGAGGCACCAATGAACATGATGAACCCCTCCGCGATGGTGTCTAGACATCCAGGTCCTTTTAGTTATTCTCATATATTTTCCGAAACTTGTCAACAGAGAAATATTCAGACACATACGGATCAACTTTGTCCTGCTCACCTCCGATGATCTTCAGGAAATACAGGGCATGTATGCATGGCTTGCTAGTGATCTGCCATCGCATACAACTACATGTCATTTAGCTCACATTCATCAGGTACATCTAACACCCTCCTTGCCCTTATCATATGTCACCTTAGCCTCAACTGCCGACTGTCTAAGATTACTCATGTTACCCTAATAATGTATACCTTTCAAATGCAAAGGTTTGATAATAGATGGAATAATGAGATGGCTAGCATATGAAACATGCCCAATTCTGGTTTCAGTACCATCTTCTGCATTATCATCTACCTTATCTTGTCAAATATTTCCCACACAAAAATAGCCTTCAATCTCTTAATCTTTGCGTTGAGACCTTCAGCGAGGTTAGTTGTCAAATAGTCCACCTTGCATGTGTGACCAAATTTGCTTCTTGTCCACAACTTGACGTGATGTGTTTCCATGTATGTCGGCATCGAGGGATTTTCAGCGTACATCGCCCTCAAGTGGTGGCTATACTTCTTCTGGCTGCATGTGTACGATGTTGGCCACAGGTTGTCATAAAAAAATTCCCCCCTGAATTTCTTCATGAAATTACCAGCAAGGTGTTGCATACATTCCTTATGGCCTGCTTCAGGGAACACTTGTTCTAGTGCAGTCTCCAAACCCTTGCAAGCATCTGTGTATATAGCCAATCCTTCTTGGCACCCTATGACATTGTGCAGATTCCCCAAGAACCACCTCTAAGTTTCCTCTGACTACACCTCCACCACACCAAAAGCAACTGGAAAAAGCACTTGTGTGCATCAACTACACAAGCATCTACTAACTGTCCTTTCCATCTTCCATTCAGTGCAGTTGCATCTACAGCCAAATATGTCATGCAACCTCTGAGAAACCCCTCATGGAAAGCCTTGAAAGAGATAAAATCCCTTCTAAAGCATGTTCTCTCGAGCATGTTCCCTTTTTTCCCTTGGTAACTCACATTGTGATGATCGATCTCTACCACACCGCATGGACTTGCCTTCTCCACCTCAGCTTTGTATGTGTATAGCAACTCAAAAATCCCCTCCCATTCAGTACCGTTAATGTTCTAAAGAGCAATCATTCTAGCAGTCCATAACCTCATGTAAGGTAGTTTCTCCTCAAAGCCATAAATCTCTGATATTTTTTTACCAAGGGCAGTTGCTCCAATGGATGGATCCTTTCTTAGCATTGACTTCATTACCTGTGTGAGCCAATTTTTGGTTTCTAATTTTGATTTATGCGTCTCCACTTTAGCTGGACAAGTGTGTGGATTGTTGTTGTACCTCATCTGAAATACAATGAGAAGTATATGTCAGACAATGGGATTGAGATAAAGCAAACATTTAACAAAAAAAGACCAAACAAAAAATTATCTGAATAGTCTTCTTCCCACGCATACCAGTGGCATGCAACTTCCAATTACACCTAGGATATGGGAAGAGCACCGCGAGCTTTCGTTTCTCATTCTTCTCAGTGCCCTAAACATTATTGCTCGGAATGCAGTACATTGTAAGTGCATTCCGAAGTTCAGCCATATTTTTGTATACTACACCTGCATTAAGATTAGGATTATCCCTGTTCCATTTCATCTGTGGCATGTCTTCGCCGTCGTATTCCTCTTCAACCAACATGTCCTTGTTCTCGACCTCCTCTTCAAAATCAGTATCTCCAAATGGAACAAGGCCCAATTTGTTCGGATGATCCACATGTTCAGGGAACATGTTCTAATCTTCATCATCGTTATGAGGCACGACCTCATAAGGCAACTCATCCTCGTCTACACTGGCTGCAGTGGTCTGACTTAAAATGCTAGTAGATTTAGATGGATTGGGCCTACGAGGTGTGGGTGGAAGCTCAGAATTAGCAGAGTTCGATTTCTCAACAGCCGCCCATTTCTCGATTCCTTTGGCAATAATTTTATTTACTGAACCACTCGGACTACAATTCTACCAAAGTGGCTAGTCATGTTATGAGAAAACATACATCCTATCTTCTCGTCATTTTGTAGTGGGATAAATTGCTCATCAGTCATTTCCTAGTATTCAACTCAACGAAATCACATTCGGACCAAGCATATTTTGTACACATTGCACCCAAGGAATCTTTGAACGTACAACTCATCTCCATGACTAACGGATACCGAAACCCCTTGGACGGTTCATTCGAACCCATAACAAAAGTTTCCATTCTTACCGCCAAACGATAAGCACTATATTTCTTCATCCTATACCCATTTAACGAGCGAAAAACAACATACTATTGTCAATTCTCCCCATATGTAATATCTAAATCACACCAATGAAGCATTCAATACCTACTTTTGTGGAATCCAATTTCTATCGGATCCCAGAATGACCCAGTCCTCGCTGCGATCATGGGCAGAAGAAACGCTCACCATTGATGTGTCGTCGCGGTGGTGGCTCCTGCGGCGAGTGGGTGTTGCGGCGGTGAGATCAGCCATGCCGTGGATTCAAAATGGGGCACATCGAGTAGCCGTTGGGGCGGTCAGATCGGGATTGGGCGTGGTGTGAATTCAAAATGAGGCCCCAGGATGACCCCCACTAGTCAGACCAAGTAACGGTCAAATGAGGTTGACCGAGCGGAAATGGCCGCTTGGCCGTATGCGGCAGTGGGATAGAGCGAAGTAGGGAAAAAACAAGGAAAGTTAAGCGAGTGGTGCAAAAACAAGCAAAGCGGGGCATAGAAGCAAATAACCTTTCATATTTCTCCCCTTTGGCGTTAATTGCCAAAAAGGTCAGAGGGTAAGGGCTCATTGAGAGAAATGGATATTTGATTCTTCACTTTTTGATAAGGGTTCCTTGAAATTTTCTCCCTCTTAAGTGGGAATAAGTATTCACTGAAATTTCTCTCCCTTAGATAGTAGGTAAGGGTTCAGTGAATGTTCTCCCCCATTAATATGGATAAGAGTTCCTTGAACTATCCCCCTATGTTAGGGATCCTAGATGATTCTCCATGTTTTATTGTATGGGATAACTGAGGTTTTCTCCCCCTAGAACATCATGCTAAAACTGATTTTGTTTTCCTAAAATTTTCAATAAGGTCTTATAAGGAAATGAAACTTGGGATCATTGACAATATTTCTCCCCCTAAGGAAAAGTCCAGAAAATATCAGAAAATCAAAGGCAGTGATACATTGCGGAGTCACCGAAGAAATATGGTTCAGTAGAACCGAGAATGATAGCAGGCCTCTGGGAGAAATCGGTTGGACTGAGTTTCCCAAATCGGTGATACCGAGTTGCATTGAGAATCAACTCCTTAGCTGAAAGTAGGCACCTAATAATCTAAAGATTGTTATACAATACCAATTTTGAAAGATAACATAGAATACCACCAAATATTTTTTTTATTTAAAAAAAAATACATACATATAAATGAGAGTTGAATGGTTCCAAGGAAGTATGCAATGAAAAATGTGAACCATACAAGAATGTCCATCTAGATGTAGGGGCAGTGACTAGGTCACCTATATTACAGTATTTGACTTGAGGAGTCTAGCAAGAATGCTTGATAGGTCATACTCATTGTTAATCGCAAAATGGGGTTGCATTTTTCGATTAAGCATATTAATGTATTCATATCACTTTATTTGCTTTACCCCATGATTTGGTGCAAAGCATTATCAAGGATATGAGTACATACCTTCGAATGATGTTGATGACATGGCATGTAGGTGAACTTGTTGTGGATGCTCAAAGTTGATGAAGATCATCTTTTAGTTCACTCTTCACCTACAATGGTTAGTCACGCAAGGAAGAAAATAATATAGCCAAATGACATAAGTGAATTTCATCATCATATAGTCGTCAAGGATATGATTTTGTTGTCTTGTTCCTCCATGGCCAAAGAAGAGGTTGTTGATACTTTGCTATGTCAAGATTTCTTTCGATGTGAGTTGATGGCAATCTTGTGGAGTTTAGTTTTTCCAGGTACCTACAAAAGTTTATAGGCAATACAAGGGAGCATAATTTTCCAAGAAATATGATAGCATCATATAAATGGCATCAAAGAATTGTCAATCAAGCTCATGCCCTTGCATGCATCCGAGTGAGTCTAGCTCAAGTTTGAAGCATCAATGGTATTCAACTCACTCCTCAAATGACAAAATACTTTCTCATCAAGCGGTTTGGGAAAGATATCAGCTAATTATTTGTTGGTACGAACATGCTTAAGACCTATATCTCCTTTACCAACATGATCACGAATGAAATGATGTCGCACTTGAATATGTTTTGTTCGAGAATGTTACACAGGATTAAAGGAAATTTTAATAGCACTTTGATTGTCACAGAAAAATGGAACATTTCTAACATGAATGCCATAATCCTTAAGAGTGTTAGTCATCCATAGTAATTAGAAACAACATGATCCGACGACTATGTATTCCGCTTCGGGAGTAGATAAAGATACAGAGTTTTGTTTCTTAGATGACCAGCATACAAAAGATCTCCCAAGAAATTGACATGTACCCGAGGTGGATTTTCTATCAACCTTGTCTCCGGCATAGTCTGAGTCGGAATAGCCAACAAGATTAAAAGAAGATACCTTGGGATACCAAATGCCAAAGTTTGGTGTATGTATTAGGTATCTCACTATTCTTTTTACAACCAATAGATGACACTCTTAACGTGCCACTTGGTATCGGGCACACATGCAAACGCTCAACATGATGTCAGGACGGGAGGCACATAGATATAGCAATGAACCAAAAATTGATCGATAAACTCTTTGATCAACCAGTTTGTCCTCCTTAGTGAGGTCAATATGTACACTAGTAGGCATGGGGGTTCTCATAACTTTGCACTCTTGCATATTGAATTTCCTGATTAAGTCCTTGGTGTACTTGGTTTGAGAGATAAACATACCTTCTCTCAATTGTTTGATTTGCAATCCAATGAGGAATTTCAGCTCGCACATCATTGACATCTCATATTTCTTTGATATCAACTTCCCAATTTTCTGACTAAAATGTGGGTTAGTAGAACCAAAGATAATATCATCCACATGTATTTGGCATACAAATAGTTCTCCCTTAACTCTTCTAGGGAACAAGGTTGCATCAATTTTACCAAGCTCTAGGTGCTTGCACTACAAGGAATTTGTTCAATCATGACGCCCCATTTTGATCACTGGAAGGTCATTGTTATTGCTTTATGACCATGTTATGACCAAATTTGGGAGGTCAACAGTTGACCGTCAAGAATGAAGAAAGCTGACCTTTATGATATTTTGGTCATTGGATCTACGACGAAAATGTTTTGGTCGTTAAACGTATGACCAAAATTTTGGTCATGGCCATGTGCCTAAACCACGTAGGATCTTACATGGCAAGACGATGTGGCACAGGTGAACCACGTAGGATTTGACGTGGCATGCTGAAGTGTCGCTTGTGGTGACGTGGAATCCGCATGTGATCTGACATGGCATGATTTTCCCGGTCAGTTCTACATGGGCCAGGCCTAATAGTTTGGCCCCATAACCATTTCGGCCCAATTATTAGGTTCAAGCCCATTTGTTTTTACGGCCATAATCTGTTCAACACAATTATTTGGTAAAATAGTGTCCATAATGTATTCGAAAAATAATTTGGTTTAAATAGTCCAGTTGAATTAGTTCTAGGCCTTAATTTGCAATGTTCTTGTACACAAAAGCACATTTCTATGATAGACCCATCAACCAATTATATATGCACGAAAGTAAAATAATTTACAATTACATCGTATCACAAAAAATACATTAATTTACAATCAACCTGGCATGTCCCAATGATCATGTTCTTTGAAATCACACTGTCAATGACTCTGCGGGAGTACTTGGTGGTCTTGAAACTTCCAAGAGTATTTGGACCTATTGGAGCTGACAACTACCTGCACGGACAAAATTAAGGGTGCTGAAAATAATTAACAAACTGTATACTAATGAATGAATTATAGTGATAATTTAAAATGATAACAAAAGTAAACCATTGGTAATTAAAGAATCTCGTATACAACTCAGAGTCAAGGAGGACTAAAACCTGAAACTAAATAATAGATAAAAACTAGACTACTTCATGTTATTCTCAACCAAGTCAAAAGAAATAGAACTGTTAATTCAATCCAACTTTTTTAGATTTAATTTGCTTAAATGACAGATTAAATGTTCAAAAGCAAGTACTAAATCTGAATAATAGGTAGAAATAGATCTACATCCAAATTTGTTTTATTACTGATTCATATTTTGTTGCATATCTATTTTGGCTCCATAAGGACATCAACTTGACCTTGCATGCTAGCAAGCTGATCTACTCTTGGACCATGCACTTGATATCAACCGGAAAGCTTGGCACACGTGTCACATAGGCTTCAAGATTGGATAAAATTAGTGCTCATATTTTTAGGTTCTAAGTTGGAGATGGAGCTGCTGCAATGCTGACCCTGATCCTGGTCTTTGGTGATTTATGTTCTTTGCCTTATTTGATGATGATAATTATATATGTATCTGACCTATATTTCTCTCCATAACAACCCCGTCTGTGTTGATAATTTTTGTCTGGTGGCTGGAGATATGGGGATCAAAGATGATTCAGTGACCGGAAGTAATACCAAAAACATAACTCCAATAGTAAAAAATCGTTCTTCCAAATAAGTAGTAAAAAGTAGCTAATCGCGTATAAATGGATCCTCACAAATTCTTCTAACATTCATTTTGCATTATTTATTTTTTCCTTTCACATATACTGTCATGCATATCTCACACCCACCTTAAAAAGGAGTACCAAATCAAGGTGAAGGACTGGGGGTGGGTGCTATACTGTTTGCAGCTAACCTGGGGGCTTACATATATGTTCAGTAGAGTAAGGAGACGATCATGTTGTAAAAACTAGCACCCTGGACGCAAGAGACAAATTGTGAAGACTTCTTCAAATAATAATAATAGTGATGCACAACAAGTGGGAATTAACCTTCTTTCAAGAGTCAAAGTATCATGTGTAATTATAACGTGGATGCCATGAAGAACTGTGTTCATATATAGGAAGGTGGATCATGTGATAGCACAACAGTACTGTGATAGGTAGTATAAAGACAAAATAAGAAAGTGTGCATGTTATTCTTAAAAACATGCAATGAAACTTAAGTTAGTACTTGAAGTTTAGCAAGAAATCTGATTCGGGGGAATATATGTCTCAGTATCCGCTCATATAATAAGTAAGAGAGTGTACAACTGTACATTGCTACTTTTAAGTGTGTTTTTGTTCAGATGATTTATAAACTAATCAGACGTTCGTATCAAATAGCCTGGTACTGGCAAAATTTTTATATAACAATCTAGGAAGCTTGATGGTTAGTGCATGGTGCATTTATGCTCGCCACATTTTTCTCATGATGCCTATTCACAAGGCGAAGTGTTCTGTCAATAAGATTATGATCAGCTCGTGCAATATACTTTATATGCAGTGACATTACTCGGTAGACTACCACATTATTAAGATTCTGATAAGGTATATTGTTTGTTAATTAGTACTACAACAATAACTTTGTAAGAGCTAAGATTTTTAATATCTGAGCCAACAACAGAAAGAAAATTCTTTATATTAGTTGAATCATCAAATTGTATGTGTAATGACTAACGTTAGGTGTTTTATGTAATGTAAATCATATCTATCATTCTTGGTACCACTTTGGTATTATTTCATGGCATAGTACTATAACATTATCATTAGTTTTTGAGCATATATTATATGATATTGTTAATTTAAAAATGTAACACAGATGGTAGAGAAAATCACACAGAGCAAAGCAACATATACTTAAAAAAAACATCTATCATGGACTTCAAAGAAAAGGAAACATCAGCCAAGGCGCAACAGACCCTAAACTTAGATGATGCTCGGGTACATGAACACCCTGACCTTGCGGCCCTGCACACAACGCAAAAACAACAAACAGCCTCAGCAAAAATCAACAGCAAGCAAGCAAGCAGCGCACTGAAAACCAAGGGCGGCAACTCACCATGGACTTGGCGGGGAGGTTGGACTTCAACTAGGCGCGGACAACGCCGGAGTTGCCTGATAAGTTGACTGAGGAAGAAGAGGCCCCGCTTAACAATTCCCTGAGCACTAAATGAAAGAAGCAACCCCAAAAGGCTATAATTAAGGCCTAAAATTGCAGTGCCAGGTAGGTTTGAAGTAGCCCACGGCGAGTATGTAGTTAAAAACTTCAAATCAACCTCGCATGCATTAGCATTGCTTGTCGTGAGTTCCTAAACACCTAGACTATCATCCGAATCCAAGTGTTCAGTTGGATACTAAATAAAGCCGAGAAACTTATACTGGTCGTTTAGCAAACAAAAATGCCACTATGAAATAGGAGAGGAAGCATGCATCATCTCCTAGGCGGCTGGGGCATCACGGCGTCGTGCACAGTGACGGAGGTGGAGCCGCCGGGGTAGGGCTCCATGGAGGTCATCTGGACGACGGCACTGTCGTCGGACCCCACGCGACGGTACCTGCGCCCAACGGGCGGCGCCGGCATCAGCAGCCCCTCCTCCGCGGCCTCGATTTCCCCGTTCTCCATCGCGGCTCGCTGCATCGCGGCTCGCTGCATCACACGTAATCTTAACGTCGTACCAGGCCACGACCTCCCTGGTGTTCACCCCCTCGATCTGCACCAGCGACGCTGTCTCGTACTGGTTCGACTTGGACCTGCGCGTCGCCAAACCAAACCCACGGATTCAGAGACCCACGCGAGGGGGGAAAAACGAAGCCGCGGTGGCGGAGGGAGCTGCTCACCTCTTGTATCCGAAGATGGTGCCGCGCACGTAGAGTCTCACGCACTGGCCGGTGCATCCCTTCACCATTTTACTGCGGCGGCGACACTTGGGAGGAGGGGTGAGGTGAGGGAGGAGAAGGCCGACGCAATCAGGAAGTAGAGAGAAAACCCTAGCAGGCGGCGCTCGTGGTGGCTTATGTATCCCTTTGTGTGGAAGTGGATGGTAGGGATTTGCTGGTGAGGGTTTTTATCGACGGCGGTGATTTGCTTTCAGGGGAGATTGCCGAGCTGAGGTGGGCAGGCCTGTTATCATAGGTGGGTCACTTCTGTTTTTGCAGGCCTAAGCAGTTTAGCGCATTTGGATGGGTTGATCGAAGTCCGAGTTCAGGGCATAAGCAGTGCCGAGAAATGAATACACTTGCATTCATGTCTTCTCAATGTCCTGTTTTAATTGACCTTCTTATAGTTCTAAAAAATATCTGATTATATGTATTGCACAATCGTTTTGTACTTGATTGATTTAACTATAATGCATACACAATCCAAACTTCTTAAGTTATTGTTTTTATTTAATGCATATAGTAGTAGCATTTCTACAAAAAAGGAAGGTTTTCACGAACAAATGAATTAGTGAAATTGGTATCACCATTAAGAAGAAGAAAAATGAGATGAAAAAAAAACAGAAAAAAATAAGCTTCTCGAGGAAAAATGAACTAGTGACATTGCTATTAGCCTTTTTAAAAAGGAAATCAAAATAATGACAAAAATTAAACAAATTTATATATAAATTGCGCTTTTTATAATGTACAAAAATAAGTATACAATCGTATAAATTTCGCAAAATATGAAGTTTTGTTACAGAATTAATTAGTGGCAAAAATGGAGCTCATTAGGAGATGCCTAGCTAGTACTTCCTTCACAAAGATTCTAGGTGAACAGAACTTTGGAATTGTGCTACGAATGATTTAATTGCCAAATAGAGCTAAATTTTTTCATCAGACAGTGATTTGGGCAGGAAAGAGTGCCAAAAATATTGAGGGCAATCAAGAAATTATAAATTCTGACCTGTCAACATACTCATACTTTGTGGCCTTGTCGACACCTATACAAGACACGTAGGCGAAATTGTCGAGTTGTCTGCCGAGTCACTTATATTTAAGCCTATGACCTTATTAATTTTGTCAAGGAGGACCTACAATACAGGCATAAAGAGAGCTACACATGCCAATGACAATTTTGTGCAATGGGATTATGACCTTCTTGATAGAGATGGTCAAACATTTATAGGGTTTGGAACCTCTTAGACACCTCATGACCTTTTTGTAAATTTTAGTCATAGATCTATGACCAATTCAACCCAGTCATTATTTTTTGTCATAAACGAGCGTATTTCTTGTAGTGTTGTTTAAGACCATATAAAGATTTACAAAGTTTGTAGACATGATTAGCTTTCTTGGGGTTCACAAAGCGAGGAGGTTGTTTGACATAAACCTCCTCCTCAATTTCACCATTTAAAAAAGCACTTTTGATATCCATTTGGTAAAGTGTAATATCATGGTGATTGGCATAAGCGAGAAGAATGCAAATGGCTTCAAGTCTAGTAGCGAGGGGCATATGTCTCACTATAGTCCATACCTTTGACTTGCGTATATCCCTGGGCTACAAGATGCGCCTTGTTGCATACAACTTGTCCATCTTCATCTTGCTTGTTTTGAAAGACCCATCTTGTACAAATGATGTTGTGTTCGCCTTCGGGCTTTTCAACAAGTGTCAACACTTGATTGCTCTCGAAGTTGTGTAGTTCGTGCATGGCATTCACCCAATCAGGATCTTTAAGGGCTTCTTCTACCTTCAAAGGCTCAATGCTATAGATTAAAGAATAATGCTCACAAAAGTTACGGAAATGAGATTTAGAGAGAGCGATTCTCCCGGTTTGTATGTCACCGAAGATTTGATTCAGCGGATGATCTTTGTCCACTCTTTCTCGAACTCGTGACAACTTCTTCTTGTTGAATGGTGGAGCTTCTTCATCATCATAATCTTGCACATTGTCGTTGATGATGTCATCTCCTTGAGGTGGTGGTGAGGAAGGTTGAGGTGGCTCATCACGATGTACTTCTTCCTCTTCTTCATCATGTCGTGTACCGCTTGTGCATGTCTCCATGTCGTTTTGTGGTTTGCCTTGATGCGAAGTAGGAGCTTCCACTTGAGTTGCTGAAGTACTTTCGGTCACCTATATGGATAGAATCTTCTCGATAGGTAGATATTGGATGGCTTCCAAAGTTCCTTATCTCCTACATCATTTGGCAATTGTTTGACTTGCGACCCATTAGATTCATCAAACTTCACATCTACCGTGTCTTCAACTTTTCGAGTGGAGCTATTGTAGACACGGTAAGTGTGAGAGTTTGATCCGTAACCGAGTAGGAAACCTTTATGAGATTTAGCAGCAAATTTAGTGCGACGATGCTTATCAAGAATGTAGCACTTAGAGCGGAATACTTGAAAGTATCCAACCTGGAGTTTGTTACCGGTGAGTCACTCATATGTCGTTTTACCGAGAAGCTTGTATAAGTAGAGTCGGTTTATGGCATGGCAAGCTGTTTCCACGGCTTGTGCCCAAAAGTGTCTTGGCGTCTTGTATTCGTGGGCCGTCTCTATGAGAGTCCGATTCTTCCTCTCAACAACTCCATTTTGTTGAGGTGTGTACGTCACCGAGAACTCATGCTCCGAACTTTCTTGATCTTCACTTCAAATTGATTTTGAGCTTTCCGAGCGAAGTTCTTGAAGATCATTTGTACCTATGACTTATCATCAAGAAAGCATACCCACGTAAATATGGAAAAGTCATCAACAATGACTAAACCATAAGAATTTTCACCGAGGCTCTTGTAAGCATTGGGACCAAAAAAATCCATGTGAAGTAGCTCGAGTGGCCTTCTTGTAGTCATGATGTTCTTCACGGGATGACTTCCACCAACTTGCTTTCTTGCTTGACAAACACTACAAAGTCTATCTTTGTCAAAGATAACATCTCTGACACCAAGAATATGAACACCTTTGATAAACCTGTCTAGGTTACGTTTACCTACATGTCCTCACCTTCTATGACATAACCAAGCTTTAGAAGATTTTATAATAATACATCTACGTGGTTTTGATTTTTTAGTGAAATCAACAATTTATATATCACCTCTATGGATACCAGTAAAGACCATGTTATGATTGTCACTATGAAACACTTGGCAGTCAACTTTCGTAAATAGCACATGGAAACCAAAGACTGCTAGTCTATATATGGAAAGAAGATTGTATCCAAGGCATTCAACAAGAATGACATTTTCAATGGAACTATCATGATATATGGCCACCTTACCAAGACCAAGTACCATACCCTTGGAGTTTTCTCCAAAATTCACATACCTTCGAGGTCCACGGTTTGGTGTGATCTCATGGACCATGTCTTTATCTCCAGTCATGTGATCTGTGCATTCACTATCGAGAACCCACTCCTTTCCTTGGCCATGTAGTCTCTAAGGTTCTCCATAAGACTAAGGTTCCTCATGGTCTTCTCATACTCGATTTCAAACTCTTCATCTTCATCGTAGTATCCATGCTCCACATTGTCATCGTCGGACGAAATATCCTCGTCATAAGAAACAAGAATTTCATCAGAATTTTGACTATGACAATTTTCATATTTATGCATGTGAATGGATTCAACAATGACATTGTTAATGGTCATGACATCTCCTTTAGCACGCATGAGGTCACAAAGCTCAAAAAGGTATTCAGCAAAATTAGGATCGGTTGGCTTCATTTTGTGAAAGGCAATGCATTTATGGAAAATGATCTCAAGATTTTTTAGTGAATAGTCGGGATATGTTTTCTCTATGTTTTTCCACAAAATGTGAGCACACTCAAAATTTTGCAATTGATTAAGCACATTTCTTGGCACTCCTCTAATGATTAGATTTATACGTTGAAGATTACAAAGCATATCAAGTTCTTCATCATGATAAGCATGCAAAGGATCAATGGGAGGCTCATTGGGATATCAACATACTTGCGCAAATGAAATTTATCAAATATGTCAAGCATTTCATATTTCCATTGTATAAAATATTCCCCATCAAGAATAGGCACTCTACAACTAACATTACCAAACTAGGCACATCCATCTTCCTCCAATGGTGTTTAAACTAAGGTTTTGGAGACCTTCCTCTAATACCAATTGCGAGATCGATAGAAGAGGTGTCTAATGGGGGGGTGAATAGACTACTTGCATAAAATAAAATCCTAGCCTTTTCCCAATCTAATGGTTGGCATATTTTAGCGATTCTAACAAGTCTAGTGCACCCTACACATGCTAGTCAACAAATATGGCAGTGAAAAGTAAATACTTTGCACATGTAGTAAGGAGTAGAGTTTAGGAAGATCAAACACGAAGAAGTTGACACGGCGATTTTTGGCATGGTTCCGACATGTGGCGCTATTGTACTTCCATGTTAGTGGAGACTTCAACCCACAGAGGGTAACAACTAAGAGAGTCCACGGAGGGCTCCACCCACAAGGGGTCCACAAAGAAGCGACCTTGTTTATTCCACCACGGCTTCCGTCCACACAGGACTAGCCTCACTCATGGTAGATCTTCACGAAGTAGGCGATCTCCTTGCCCATAGAACTTCTTGGTTTAGCTCCACAACACGAAGTAGGAGGCTCCGAAGCGATACCTAACCAATCTAGGAGGCACCATCCTCCAAAAGGTAATAGATGTGGTAGAATGATAAACAACTTTCTCTTGTGATTCTGAAGATAGTCTCCTCAACACTAAATCACTCTCTCTCAGATTTGACATAGGTAAGAGAGATTGATTTTGTGGAAACCACTTGGGGTGGCTAGAGATCAAGTTTCAAATGGTAGGATTAGAATCTCTTGATCTCAACACAAGAGTAGGTGGCTCTATCTCAGAAAAATGGATCTGGCAAGTGTAAGTGTGTTATGAGTGCTTTCTCTATGAATGAGAGGTAGGTGGAGGGTTATATATAGGCATCCCCAAAATAGAACCATTACAACATTATTTCCCAACTCGGTGACACCGAAAAGAATCTCGGTGGTACCAAGTTGCACTAAATGTGGCAACTTTTTAATTCTCAGTGAGACAAATATAGGAATCTTGGTGGTACTAATATGATGACCTAGACTGGTTTCCAAAACTCGGTGAGACCGATTTCAAAGTCGGAAATTCCGAAACATGAAATCATATCAACAGAATGTTGGTCACCAAATCTCGGTGGCACCGATAGGAATGTTGGTTGTACTGAGATGGTGGGTTTGGCATAGGATCTGCCTAAGTGTAAAATCGATAGCCCCTAGTAGGAAATGTTGGTGGCACCAATTTTGCTTTTGTGGCTTGGGACAAATATATTTTGTGGGAGAATGGCTAAGTATTTTTGGTGGCTATCTGTAAAAACTTGAGCAACCAACTCATGATAATACCTCGCCCCCTTTTAATAGTATTGGCTTTCCTATGGAATCAAAGTGATTTCTCACAAAGTATAATATGAAGAGTCTTCTTGCTTGAAGCTTGAGACTTTCCTATCCCTTCCCTCATCAAGGGGCATCTCCTCACAATCCTATAGCAAAAGCACTCCATGGACTATACCTGAAATATACTAGGTAAAAGTGTTAGTCCAAGAGATAATGTATGTTATCATGAATTACCAAAACCACCAAGGGAGCATATGTGCTTTCAGAGGATAAGGGTCTAACGAATGAGGTGGCTCGAGATCAGATTATCAACGTCAAGGAGACACTGGTAATAGGCAACATTCCTATCAAGCCAATCAGCAACATAGCAATCAATCTGGATTTCAGATCAATCCTAAGCAGCTAAATAATTGTCAATACCACCTTTTCACCATCAATGATTGCAAAGAGAATATAAAGCATAAGCATAAATCCATCAGCATGATTGAGCCAACGGTCCCAAGATATCTCAATTGGTCCGACCAGCCAGTTATCTGGAGTATAGAGGATCACCCTCCCCGGGTTGATAACCCGAGAGATCTAGCTTTGGTGGTAGCACATCAGGTTGGTGGTTATACTCTCCAAAAGGACCTCAAGGATGGAGGGAGTAGCATCAACATCTTATACTACAAAACTTTTCCGACGGATGAACCTGTGCGACAACAGTTTGCAAACTTCTTCCAAAGTTGTTCAAGGAATCTTTTGTGGAAAATTAGCATATTCGGTAGGGAGGATTAAGCTTAACGTTGCTTTTGGGGACGAGCATTATCCCATATGTGAAACCTTAATGTTTAACACAGTGAAGATAAGAAGCCCTTAGCATGCTCTCTTCGGAAGGCCGGCTCATTCTCGTTTCATGGCCCGCCCTTGTTATATCTACCTCAAACTGAAGATGTCGGGTCCAAAAGGCACCATAATGGTAGGAGGTAGCAGAAAAATAGCACAGGAATGTGAGGAAGGATATGTGGCTTATGCTAAGTCGGCCTATGTGGCCAAAAAGCTAAAATCCCTCACAAACGATGATGGCAAAGAACCGCTCAAGTAAGCCACCAGTTGAGTAAGTCAACTCGGCCAATTTTTGGTCCTATCATATTAGAGGCATCGACTCATTAACTCTATGTCGACCCCCAAAATTCTATACATACTTCTATGATATTTTGAATCTAATAAAGCTCATCTTTTAGCCATAAATTGAGCATGAGCTTTTATTATTTAATATGTTACTTGGGCTTATAGCTCTAAACAAATCATTAGATTTATCAAACTATGATTGAAGGAATCAAGTCAGCTTATCTGGTCTCCAGATTATTTGGCATTAATAACATTGTCTTCTGCAACCCTATGTCGGCTTTTCCATGATCATAGGTCACTTCGGGGCTTACAACTCATCGAATTTAGCTCTCTCACCCTCTTGATCTGGCAAAGACGCCACAAAATAGTTAAACATGCGTGTATGTTTGATGCGACTCCGATCAGGTGACTCCATGTCCTCTTGAGTATTCAATCCATTGTGGACACTGAATAAGAAATGTTAAAAGATTAGTTTGTCACGTGAGAGCGGCATAGTGAAAGCAAGGATAAACCATGGGTTATCATACCCGCTTAATTGAAGCAAGAATTGAGCCTTGAAAGTCGATCTCTTCTTTACCGCGTCTCGTTGAGCCGGCTTATGAATCATGCTTAATCTTCTATGCGATTTTGCGTCCTAAACTTTTCAGGGATGAGTAAAATTTAAGGTTATCATGAACAACCGAGTTATGGCAACTATAATCATACTATGATCTGTTCAAAATTGCACATCTCTTACAACAATGTTGTGAGAAGTTAAAGGGTCCGGCCGCACAAATCAAGTTTCTTTGTTGGATTAAAGTCCTACTTCTTTACCGCGTCTCATTGAGCCGGCCTATTAAATATACCTAATTATGTGCAAGGCATTACGTCTTAACTTTTCAGGAACAAGCCATATTTATTGGCTCATTACGGGTGACCGGGTTATAAAAACTGCGATCACGTCATGACCAATTTCCAAGTCTTATTGCGAAAAAGTGCAATGGATTCTACAAACAAATCTTTTGATGACCTATTTCTTACAAGACTATCAAATATCAACATCCTACCAAGCATACCCATTTTTGGTAAAAAATCAGGATGAAAGAATGTCATGACAAGGTTTTCTACATCGAGCTAAAAAAGCAAAAACAAGCGCACTCGATGGCATGACCAAAATCATTTCAGAAGTTTTACTACCCCTTTTACAAACTCAAATCAAGATTTGTTAAAAATTGAAAGATGTTTTGATACAAAAATGCATGGGGACCAGTTTTTCTTCTAAGCAAGTTATTTTTGACCCGCCTTCATTCTTATTTGCTGGCTGATTCAGTATCCATCTCTTCTGGCTCATCCTCATAATCAATGTCTTGCTCGCCTTTATGAATCCACCGGATTGACCTCAATGACTCGAAGTTTGGAGTTGCTTCAGTCGAAGTAGAAGCACCCAGGGTCAGTTTTTCTCTTATAATGAGGCGGCATTAGCTCACAGGGCACATCTTTGGGCACTGGGATGTGTTCATTATTAGCAGTATACGTAACATAATACTGAGAGGTGTCGACCTGCACTTCAAGAAGAGTCACCAACGGTCGGGTCTCCTTCATTACACGAGAAAAATCTTCTCGAGTAAATTCAGAGCCGTCCAATTTATACTCTGGAAAACCATCTTTGAGATCCGCCAAATCGAGTTCTGGTAGATATGCTTTGGCACTCGCAAGAGCGAAATTTGCCTCACCACGAGCTGTCGATTTCCAGGTCTCAGATATCCATACGGCATGGTGGAGAGTTTGTTTAGCATGTCTTTGAGGGTCCATGGCGGATATTTTAGATTTTTGGCACCCATGATAGAGTAAACGGACCAAGTATATAGTTTTTCCACATAAGAAAAAAATGCTTTTAGTTTCATCAAGGGCAGTTGCGCCAGGGAATGATCTGTTCGGCCTAGGCACAAAATAACAAATGTAAACTTTGAGTTGCCACTTTGCATCAAAGCCGAGAAATACAAAGGGATAAAAGGTCGCAAGATCTTACCAAACATGAGAGTCAGCATCTCGTTAAGTTGCTTCAACAAAGTGGTATAATTTTCTTTCACGCAGCCAAGCTCCCTTCGTCTTTTTCGACACGGGTTAAGAGGGCAATTTTCTTTGTTTACATTTTTTTCACGGCTTGCTCAAGACGATCCTGCGTCTGACAAGCGGAGTTTTGGAAATGAGCTCCCATTGTTTCAGCCTCAGCTCTAAGCCTCTCCTCTTCCTTTAGATGCCTTTGCGGATCTGTAGCCACAGATTCAACATCTTCTACGTACGTGTGGCAGACATACGAAGTTTATCAAAAAATGTGCTTATGACATGCCCTAAGGACGGCTTATTATAAACAATAGGAAGGTGACGATAAGTTGAAGGCGGGGCAAGATAATGGCTATGGTAACAAAGAATATAAACATGTCCCAAGAAGCTTGCAAGCAATATACTTGGCACTTGGGGCTAATGGATGTAAAATCTTTCCTTAGCACATGATGGAGCAAGACTCGACTCATCTTAAGAAGATGAGCCGTCCCTTGGGGGCTGCAGGTCGAATTTCAATCACAAAATCATCAAGACCCGACTAATTTCAAGAAGTTGAGCCGACTCTTGGGTGCTACAGGTCAAATCTTCATTTAGAATTACTACTTGAAGAAGTACTGACTTGTTATATTCACGACAACTCCGTCCTTGGGGGCTACGGAAGTAGCTTATATTAAATTAATTCCAAAAGAGCCGACTTACCATATTTATATGATAAGCCGGACCTTAGGGGTTGGAGATAGTATACAAAGATATTAGAATTGGAAACAGGCTAGCATGAGTCTTTACCTATATTTTCCCTTGAGAGCGCATATCATTTTGGCTTCTATTTCCCAGATTTCAGTCAGCCATTTCAAGTATTGCTGGTGGATTTCTTCAATGCTTAACAAATACATATTTGGGAACTCCAATTGGGATTTACCTTCTTCCAAGTTCATTGTTCCCTCCTTGATCCCAATTTTAGCAAGAGAGGTGGAAGCAACAGGAGCTTGAAATTGTTCCTTAACAAAAACAAGCTCTACAACACTCTGATCAACCGGTGGAGTGGGATCATCCACACGAGTCGCCAGGCTAGGTTATCGAGCCGAACTTTATAGATTAACTAGAGAAGAAACTATGGGACTTGTAAATTTTGCTGGATCATCTATTAAAACCAACTCCTCCATTGGTGACGTTCCAACAACGGTTGCCGGATTGATCGCAACATCTGGAATGTTCTCTTCAGGAATGTCAACTTTGGTGGCGATTTTTTCGATTTGGGAATCCAAAATATCTTAGTTTTCAACACAAGAACATGGCCCGACAACGCGACTAGTTAAAGTAGCCTTGGCCCTACACAAGTCAGAAATCAAGTATTATACTAAGGAAGAAAACGTAGGCAATCAGGTGATGATCAGAAGTTTACTCGTGGTTGATATTAAAAGTGGGAAGTTGAATTGCTCATGAGGCGCCCGAAGATGGGGAAGATTCCTTTATTAAAGAGAAGTTAAATACTAAGAGTCTATTTTAAAGAGACCAGCTTTAGAGAAGAGCCGCTAAAATTATACGGTACCTCAACACGAGGCTCGCGAGCCAGCGGTGGATTTGACAAGCCTAGGTCCAACTCTCCCATGTAACTCTGGGTCTTGTGTTTTGACTGACCAACAAGCTGCATTTTGTTGAATAGAAAATTGGTAGCTAAATGAGCAGCTTGATCTGGCATTTTTATCTTTTGGACGGCTTGTCTGGTCCTTCTTGTAACAAAGTTTTCTGAGGAACTGGAAGAAATTGGAATTACCTCAGCATCACCGTCTTAGCTGGCTTCAGAATCGCCCTGAGAAGAAGGCGTGTCCGCGAGTTTGTAAACAAACGACCAAGTGAATCAAGTTCTACCTCAGATAGTTCTTATCAAGATGAGCCAAGAGCCGGGTCACCCTGAGTCGGATCATTTCCTTGGCTCATGGAAGGAACAAGCATCTATGGTGTGAAGTTCCAAAAGCTAGAACCCTCCTGCAAACAAAATAGCATGACAAAGATGGCGGGTCAAAATAAACTCAACAAAGAAACCAAATATTACCAAATACGAGTGGAGGAGGATTCAACAGATAAAATGGGCCCGAACAAGTAATGCTGCACCTCTCTTTTGAGTTGCAGAAAAACTTCTTCGTCTCTTTATTAGGAGAATCATTGGATAAAACTTGGGTGGAGAAGTGCTGGATGTCAGATGAGGCGCATGAATAGTCGCACATTAAGCGAGTTCTTACACTAACAAGCTAGGTGTTCCACCTTAACCAGCGGCGGATCAGGTCGATCCCGGTTAGGCCATGAGCATCCAAGGCCCTTAACTTTGTCCGAATAGGGCCATCGTATCCCTCTCTTCCTCTGTTGACCAACGCGGGAGCACCACGTTGTTACCGATCCTCTCTAATATGTAACCCCATAATGGATTTTCATCTGCAAGAGCGGTATTTTTGTAGTAGAACCAGGTTTTATTCCATACTTTTGGATGAATTGCCAATTTTGACTCAGGGAACAGACTATTTTTCCTTTTCTGGAAGGAGATTTCAACAAGTTCATAAGAGGGGCCGTTTTCTAGTTCAGTCTGGCAGTTGGCATAGAAAAGCTTCCTACATAGAGTCAATAATGGCTCAATTTGGAGATATACCTCACACAAAACTTGAAACTCACATATGTTTGTCATAGAATTGGGGGCAATATCTTGGGGCATGAGATTGAAGAAGTGCAGAAAGTCCCTGAAGAATTTTGAGCCGAGAGGTCAAAAGCCTCTTCGCAAGTGATGAGAAAAAATGATAACTTCTCCTTGCCGAGGCTGCGGATAAGGCTCTTCTTTAGGAGCCCGCGAGCTTATTTCTTTACGAGACGACAAGAATTCCTCACTCACAAGGTTATCCAAGGTAAGTTTGGACTCTTGGGACATGGCCCAATTACAAGACTTGGAGTTCTTGGGGGGGCATTGGATTGCTTGAAACAACTACAAAAGATAATAAACATGAATAAGTTAAGTATGAGATACTAGCAGCCAACTGATCTTTATTTCAAAGGGCATTTAAGTCGCCAAAACTATTACACAACAATGTTCTAAAGCCGGTCAATGCTATAATCCGGTGTTTAAGACGACTACGCCAAACGAAGGATTTTTTGAAGGCAAGCTCTGTGGGGGACTTAGCGGAAAATTATTCCCAAATATGTTGCGACGAGTGACATCTCTTGTGATGGATCTAAGTATAAGAAAAAAATAGGGGAAATCCATGTCCTAAACTAGCGGAGGGATCGATACTCATAGTTTTTGTACATAGTCCTCCTAAAGAGGTTCATTTCGAATCTATGCAGTAAAAATGTGAGATGCATCCGCAGCAGGCCTACGGATGCACAAAGGGTGAGAGGTTTGTGGATCTAAAGAATGTTTCTTTCGAGATTTGACGAACACGATATGAACACTGGTAGAACTTATTAATGAATCTACAAACTCTTGGGAGAAATAATGTGTACCTGCTACCGTTGAAGAAGGGTAGGAACCGTGTGCAGCTCAACGAAGACGAGGAAGATCCAATGCACGGGTGATACGTGTCCGTCGTATCTACTTTTCCTAATGCTTTTACTCTGGTTTTGGGCTCTAATTTGCATGATTTGAATGAAACTAACCCAGACTGAAGTTGTTTTCAATAGAACTACCATGGTGTTATTTTGTGCAGAAATAAAAGTTCACAGAATGGAACGAAACTTTTCGGAGAACTTTTATACAATAAAAGAAAAATACAAGAACCACTAGAGTGGGGTCCCTGGGGGAGCACAACCCACTAGGGCGCGCGCCCCCTCCAGGCGCACCCAGGTGGGTTGTGCCCACCTGGTGGCCCCGTTGACCCTATCTCTGACGCTATAAAATCATATTTTTGGAGAAATAAATCAAGGCGGAAGAATTATCTCGTTTCACGATACAAAGCCGTCGCCACCTCCTGTTCTTCATCGAGAGTCTGTCTAGGGTTCCGGAGAGGGGAATCTTCGGTCTTCGTCATCACCAATCTTCGTTCATCGCCAATTCCATGACGCTCACCACCGGGAGTGAGTAATTCCTTCATAGGCTCGCTTTGTCGGTGAGGAGTTGGATGAGATTCATCATGTAACCGTGTTAGTTTTTTTAGGGCTTGATCCCTAGTATCCATCATGTTTTGAGATTGAAGTTGCTATGACTTTTATGCTTAACGCTTGTCACTTTGGGCCGGGTGCCATGATTTCAGATATGTACCGTTTATGTTATCACCATTATATCTATGTTCTAGATCCGATCTTGCAAGTTATAATCACCTATTACGTGTTATGATCCGTAAATCCCGGAGTGATAGTATTGCAGATACTTTCCGTAAATCCCGGAGTGTTAGTATTGCAGATACTTTCCGGTGATGACTGTAGTTTGAGGAGTTCAATTATTCACTATGTGCTAATGCTTTGTTCCGGTTCTCTATTAAAAGGAGGCCTTAGTATCCGTTAGTTTTCTTATGGACCCCGTTGCCATGAAAGGGTAGGAGAAAACATGTCATACAAGTTCTTTCGAGAAGCACTTATGACTATTTATGGAATACATGCCTACATTATATTTATGAACTGGAGCAAGTTTTGTATTGCCCTAGGTTAAAACTGACACACGATGAATATCATCCAACGAATCCACCGATCAGATGCCTACGAATTTCCTGCATATTGTTCTTGCTAAGTTACTATTGTTACTGATGTTGTTACAACTACTACAAAACCATTTGTTAGAGCATATTTCTCCATATGTGGTTTTCGTAATTTCTGACAATTCGTGTGGACTAATGGTTGCCTTAAGTTATATTTGTAGGATTTGTCCATAGGAACTTCTTGAAGTCCATGTGTTGGTTTCAAGGAGTTTATATGATGACCAAGGTGGCATTCAAGGTTTTATCCAAAGATTGGTCATAAAGACACAAGGTTGATCAAGACTAAGTCAAAAATTGAATCAAGTTAATCAACACAGAAATCATACAAGATGTACCAAGAGGGATCAAGTGATCCCATGGTATGGTAAGCATTGTTCATTACGCTTTGTGTACTAACCCATGTCTTTGTGAGAGTTCTATGTGGGGTTAGGTGTGTTTCCATGGGCTTGCTTCAAGAGGAAGATCTCATACAACCCATGGAGGATGATGTCAAGTGGTGATCGTCATCAAGTTTGCGGTGTGCAAGTTCAAGTGGAGCATCACGACGATATCAAGCTTGAAGCTTGATGTCCATTGTGGTGGAAATGGACTTGTGAAGAGGTGTTGAAGAGTGGCGCACCCATAGTGGAGTATGGGGGACTAATTTACAAGTCTTCATCTAGCAAACACAATCAACAAAGGTGGTCCATCTTGAGGAAGTCAAGATCATCATCATCTAGCTCAAGTGGACTATGTGCAAGGTACAGGTTTGCCCTTGATAGGTTTCCCTATTTTAGGATAGATTGTCGTACTGTCAAGGGGGGCTCTCAAGTGAGTAGCTTGATCGTATCATTTGTTGAGATCTCAAACCATTTGCATTCTTGCATCATGTTTCTTGGTTCTTGTTTGATGGTTCTCTTTGTGAGGTTTAGAGCTTATGGTCATCTTTATGACAAGCTCGAGTTCATCGAAAATGGAGTTTATGTGCATCTTCTATGATGTTTTCAATGTTGGAGTTTTCCCGGTTCTTCATTCATAGAGGTTTCAAATCTCTATATCATTGGCATTTTTCATAATTGTCTCTTCTTAAGTTTGGATAGCTCTTATCGTCCTAAATCTAACAAGCTTGAGTTTTCTCAATTCGGAGCTCATTTGCAGAAGTTATGGCGGTTCTGGTGTTTCGTGTTTCCTTTCAGCGGTTGTACCGCTGCCTAGGGCGGTTGTACCGCCTACACCCTGGGCGGTTGAACCATCGCATCATCGGTCCACAACCGGCCACGGTTCTGTTGTGCTGCGGTGGTTGGGCGGTGGTGGCCCGGTTGTACCGCTATATTAAGTATAGCCGGTACAACTTGTGTTCCTGGCGGTTGTACTGTTTGGGACTTAGTCGTGCCTAGTAGCTATGGTAAGTGAAACCATTGTCCATACTTATGTTGTGCTCCGGTTGTTGGGCGGTTTCTGGCCGGTTGTACCGCTAAAATATGCAGCCCGGTTGTACCGCCCGGGGCAATCGGTTGAACTCGTCCCATGTAAAAATGGATGTAACGGTCAGATTTGTGGGGGCCTATTTAAGGGGATCTTCTTCCCTAATGGTTCCCCATTCTTCCATCTCGTGTTTGCCCCCCCATTGTTGACCTTATTAGAGCTTGCTAACTCTCAATCCCTCCAATGATTCCTGCTAGTTCTTGAGAGAAAAGAGAGACGAGATCTAGATCCACATCTCCACCAATCACTTTCTCCTCTATGTGAGGGGAACCCCTTGAATCATGATCTTGGAGTTATTTCTGAGCTCCTTGTTATTCCTGTCATATTACTCCATAGCTTTTGTTGTTGCGGAGGGAGTTGAGTGTGAGGGACTTGACCAGTTCGTGTGTTCTTTCCAGTGCATTAGTTGCATTGGTTTGAGTTCTCCACGATGATACGTGGAAGTGAGAAGTTGAGAAGATTATTACCCTTGGGTACTTGGTACCCTAGAAATTATTCTTCGTGGATGATTTGGCATCCTAGAAGCTTGGTCATGCCTCGGAGCTCAATAATAGTGATGTAAAGCTCCGGGAAAGCGTCAGGGTCTCCAATTAAGTTGTAGAGATTGCCCTGAGTATTTGAGGTCATCACGGAGCCACAGTCCATTGTAGTGAAGCTTCATGGTCTTGTTGGGAGCCTCCAATTAAGTTGTGTAGATTTCCCGAACCTTGTTTGTACGGGTTCGGTGACTGCTCTCAAGGGTCCCTTAGTGGAATCACGACATCTTGCATTGTGCAAGGGCGTGAGAAGATTACGATGACTTTAGTGTCATCTCCGGGAGCATTGTGCCTCCACATCGCTCCAAACGGAGTTTAGAATCCGCAAGGGTGTGAACTTCGGGATCCATAGTCGTCTGTGCGTGGCTCGGTTATCTCTTACTCAAGCCTTTTACTTATGCACTTTACTTTGTGATCTTTCTATCACTTACTTGTTTATCTTGCTTAGCATAAGTTGTTGGTGCACATAGGTGAGCCTAGTTAGCTTAGGTTTTGTGCTTGAAAAATTAAATGTTTGTTTTATTCCGCATTTGTTCAAGCCTAAACCGTAATTATTTCGAAGCGTCTATCCACCCCCCTCTAGGTGAAACCCACGTCCTTTCATGTCTGCTATCATTGTTACCATTACTACTGCGGTTAGAGTAGGAGTAGTTATTATTATATTTCTTGTTTCAAGATAATCATTTATTATCCATGCTATAATTGTATTAAATGGAAACACAAATGCATGTGTGGATATATAGACAAAACAATGTCCCTAGTGAGTCTCTAGTTGACTAGCCTGTTGGTCAAGGATGGTTAAGGTTTCCTAGCCATAGACAAGTGTTGTCACTTGATGACGGGATCACATCATTACAAGAATGATGTGATGGAAAAAGACCAAAACTATAAACGTAGCATATGATCGTGTCATTTTGTTGCTATTGCTTTCTGCATGTCAAGTATTCATTCCTATGACCATGAGATCATGTAACTCACTAACATCGGAGGAATGCCTTGTGTGTGTTGCTACTGCAACAAAAGACCTTCCAACGGCTCTAGAAATAGGCACGTTGAGAATACTTGGCTTGATCTTTCTGCTGCGGCTACGCCTTAAGGGACTTCCTAGGCAAGTATGCAAAGGATTTCCCTCGTGGCCTTGGAGCCTTGCGTTGGTGTTCCCTCGAAGCGGAAAGGGTGATATAGCATAGCAGTGGTAAGTATTTCCCTCAGTTTGAGAACCAAGGTATCGATCGAGTGGAGGAGTATCTCAAGATCCTGCACAAACACAAAAGCTTGCTCCCAACGCTATGAAGGGGTTGTCAATCCCTTATAGATTGTTTGCCAAGTGAGAACTGAAAGCAACAAAGTAACGAAGCAAAGTAAAAGCGGAGATGTAAGCGATGGATGTGAATAGACCCGGGGCTGTAGTGTTTACTAGTGGTTTCTCTCATGAAAGCAAGTAGACGGTGGGTGAACAAATTACTGTCGAGCAATTGATAGAACCGCACAAAGTCGTGACGATATCTATGCAATGATTATTTCTATAGGCATCGCATCCAAAACATGTAGACCGATACTGTCTGCATCTACTACTATTACTCCACACGTCGACCGCTATCCAGCATGCATCTAGTGTATTATGTCCATAAGAACAGAGTAACGCCTTAAGCAAGATGACATGATGTAGAGGGATAATCTCAACTCAATGATAAAACCCCCATCCTTTTTCCCTTGATGGCAACTACTTGATGTGTGCCTTGCTGCCCCTACTGTCACTGGGAAAGGTTACCACATGGAAGAACCCAAAACCAAGCACTTCTCCCGTTGCAAGAATCATAGATCTAGTTGGCGAAACAAAACCCAAGATCCGGAGAGACTTACAAGGATATCAAATCATGCATATAAGAAATCAGCAAAGACTCAAATATATATCATAGATAATATGATCACAAATCCACAATTCATCGGATCTCGACAAACACAACGCCAAAGAAGATTACATCAGATAGATCTCCATGAAGATCATGGAGAACTTTGTATTGAAGATCCAAGAGAGAGAAGAAGCCATCTAGCTACTAACTACGGACCCGTAGGTCTGAAGTGAACTACTCACGAGTCATTAGAGGGGCGATGATGATGATGAAGAAGCCCTCCAACTCCAAAGTCCCCTCCGGCCGGGCGCCGGGAAGGGTCTCCACATGAGATCTCGCGGAAACGGAAGCTTGTGGCGGCGGAAAAGTATTTTCGAGGCTCCCCTGATTTTTTTGCGGACTATTTGGGAATTTATAGGTCAGGGGGCGTCCAGGGAGGCCACACGCCTGCCCACCGCCGCCTCCCCCTGGTGGCGGAGTGGGGGCTTGTGGGCTCCCTGGAGCCCGCCTGGCTTGGCCCAAAGACCCCTGATCTTCTTCCGTTCGGGAAAAAATTATTTCGGGGTTTTTCTTTCGTTTGAACTCCGATCCAAAATCAGATCTTAAAAGAGTCAAAAACACAGAAAAAACAGGAACTGGCACTTGGCACTGAATTAATAAGTTAGTCCCAAAAAATATATAAAAGGTACATAAAACAACCAAAGAAGACAAGATAACAGCGTGAAACCATCAAAAATTCTAGATATATTTGAGACGTGTCAAGCATCCCCAAGCTTAACTCCTGCTCGTCCTCGAGTACGGAAGTGATTAGAATGAACTTTTGATGCTTTCATGCTACCTAGCATAGGTGTCCTTTATAATTCCTCTTATGTGACGTGAATGTTCAGATCCATTAGATTCAAAACAATAGTTTGCTATTGACGTGCAAACAATAATAATTCAAGCAAACTAGCAAAGTAATCATGAACTTTCAAAATAACAAGGCCAAAAGAAAGTTATCCCTACAAAAGCATATAGTCTGGCTATGCTCCATCATCATTGCACAATGAATTTAAATCATGCACAACCCCGGTATTGGCCAAGTAATTGTTTCACACCTTTACTTTCTCAAACCTTTTCAACTCTCATGCAATACATGAGCGTGATCCATGGTTATAGCACTATAGATGGTGTGGAACGTAGTGGAGGTTACAAGACAAAAAGGAGAAGATAGTCACATTAACTAGGCATATCAATGAGCTGTGGAGATGCTCATCAATAGATATCAATGTGAATGAGTAGGGATTGTCATACAATTGATGCACTAGAGCTATGAGTATGTGAAAGCTCTTAAAGAAAACTAGTGGGTGTGCATCCAACTTGTTTGCTCACGAAGACCTAAGGCTATTTTGAGGAAGCCTATCATAGGAATATACAAGCCAAGTTATATAATGAAAATTTCCCACTAGCTATATGGTGGTGAGACACCGAGAGACTCTAAATCATGAAGATCATGGTGCTAAATATGCACAAGTGTGGAAAAAGTGGTAGCATTGTCCCTTCTCTCTTTTTCTCTCATTTTTTAATTTTGGTGGGCTCTTTGGCCTCTTTTTTTGGTGGGCTTCTTTGGCCTCTTTTTTTGTGGGCTTCTTTGGCCTCTTTTATTTCCTCACATGGGACAATGCTCCATTAATGATGATCATCACCCTTTCAACTCAAAACTTAGAGTAACGATGACTCTATATGGAATGCTTCGGTAGTGTACCGTGGCAATGATCTAGCATGTCATAGACATCAATGGAAACATCATGCTAGCTATCTTACGATCATGCAATGGCAATGTAGACGTGGTGTCACATGTCATGGTGGTAGTTGCATGGCAATATATCTCGGAATGACTTTGAAAAATCCATAGTAGGTAGGTATGATGGCTGTTTTGATGGAGGCTAATGGTGGGTTTTGTGCACTGGCGAAAGGTGCACGACACTAAGAAGATAGTGATGGTGGAAGGTGAAAGTGCATCTAAACCATGGACTCAACATTAGTCATGAAGAACTCATATACTTGTTGCAAAAGTTTTATTAGTAATCGAAACAAAGCATTCAACGCATGCTCCTAGGTGAAGGGTTGGTAGGTATAAACCATCGCGCGATCCCGACCGCCACGCAAAGGACGACAATCAATAGACTAATCATGCTCAGATTTCATCACATAGTGGTTCACCATACGTGCATGCTACAGGAATCACTAACTTCAACACAAGTATTTCTAGATCCACAATACCTTACTAGCATGACTTTAATATTACCATAACCACAACTCAAAACTAATTGAGATGAATCAAACTTCTCTAACTATTCAATGCACATGATGGTGAAAGTTTTCGTATCCCTTTGGATAACTACCCCTTTCGAGACTACTTTCAAAGCATAGGTCAACTACCAAGCCACTCACCGCTGTGCTCTAAAAGATATAAGTGAAGCACATAGAGAAAAACTATTTAGCTCCAAAGATATAAGTGAAGCACAAGTGAGCTGAATTGTCTACCAAAAGATATAAGTGAAGCTCGACACAATCGCGGTGTGTGCATGTCTCTCTATCTAGGTGTGCAGCAAGGATGATTGTGACACAAAAAAAAGACTCCTACGATACAAGACGCTCCAAGCAAAAACACATAACATGTGGTGAATAAAAATATAGCCCCAAGTAACGTTACCGATGGATTGAAGACGAGAGAGGGGATGCCTTCTCGGGGCATGCCCAAGCTTAGGCTTTTACGACATCCTTGAATCTCTTGGGGTGCCTTGGGCATCCCCAAGCTTGAGCTCTTGCCACTCTTTATCTCTTTGTCCATAAGAACTTCACCCAAAACTTGAGAACTTCACAACACGAAACCTAAACAGAAACTCGTGATAACATTAGTACAAGAAAGCAAACCACCACTTCCTTAGGTACTGTAGCAAACTTAAATTCTACTTGTGCTGATGTTGGGTTATTGTACTTTCAAGCTTCCATGGCTAATACCCCCCGATACTATCCATAGTTTCATCAAAATAAGCAACCAACACAACAAAAACAGAATCTGTTAACAGCAGATCAGTCTGTAGCAATCTGTATATTTCGTGTACCTCTGGTACTTCAGAAATTCTGAACAATTACGAAAGTATGAAGAATTTGCGTAGCAATCAGAAGCAAAAAGTATCAACTCAAAAGCTCTTACAAAAAAAAACGAAAATTCTTTTCGTGAGCATAAAGTTTCTGTCTTTTCCAGCATGACGAAATGATCATCCCCAAGACTGATCATAACGGTTTTTCTTGGCACAAACGCAAAAAGAAACACAAAAAACACAATCATAACAGAATTATGAAAGTGTGGAAAACACAAAACAGAAAGAAAAAGGATAAATTCGTTGGGTTGCCTCCCAACAAGCGCTTTTGTTTAACGCCCTTAGCTTGGCATTCAATGACGCTCTCACAAAAGACAAGAATTGAAGCACAACGAGAGCATCCTAAAGCATGCAAAAATCATATCTAAGTCTAACATACTTCCTATGCATAGGCATTTTATAGTAAAACAGATTGTCTAGACAACCAATAGTTGCCATATGCAAGGAAGAAGAAAGAGATAATAGCAATATCAACATCACGAGAGGTAATTTGGTAACATGAAAGTTTCTACCAAAATATTTTACTCTCTCATAGCAATTACATGTGGGATCATATTCAAATTCAACAATATAGTTATCCCATAGGATATTGTTTTCATGATCCACATGCATACAAAGTTGACACTCTTCAAAAATAGTGGGATTATCATCAAATAAAGTCATGACTTCTCCAATCCCACTTTCAATATTGTTGCAAATATCATATTCACCTTGAGGTTCGAACAAATTTTCAAGATCATAAGAAAGATCATCACCCCCATCATGATTATTGCAACAAGTAGTGGACATAGAAAAACTAGCATCCCCAAGCTTAGGGCTTTGCATATTTTTAGCACGATTGTCACTAATAGGATTTATAGTGAAACCATTGCAATCATGCTTTTCATCCAAGGAGCCCTCGTGAATCATTTCATAAATTTCTTCATCACGATTTTCAGATTCACGCATCTCAAGCAAAACTCCATAGAAATAGTCAATTGTCCTCAACTCACTAGCAATTCGTTCAACAATAGTGGGTCTCTTAAAGAGACTAGTTAGTGGATGAGGATCCATATCAATGGATTTTTAGCAAGCAAAGATGCAAGCTAAAAGAAGGCACATGGTAACACAAGCAAACAGAAAGCGAGCGGAAGAAGGGCGAACGAAAAAGGCAAAGGAGAAAGGCAAATGAAAACGGCAAATGTGAAGTGGGGGAGAGGAAAATGAGAGGCAACTAGCAACAAAAGTAAATGCAAGAGAAGAGTTTGTGAGACCTACTTGGATAGATCTTGATTTCTCCTCCCTCGCAACGGCGCCAGAAATACTTCTGCTACTGCAACAAAAGATCTTCCAACGGCGCCAGAAATAGGCACGTCGACGGGAGAATACTTGGCTTGATCTTTCTGCTGCGGCTACGCCTTAAGGGACTTCCTAGGCAAGTATGCAAAGGATTTCCCACGTGGCCTTGGAGCCTTGCATTGGTGTTCCCTCGAAGCGGAAAGGGTGATGTAGCATAGCAGTGGTAAGTATTTCTCTTAGTTTGTGAACCAAGGAATCAATCCAGTGGAGGAATATCTCAAGATCGTGCACAAACACAAAATCTTGCTCCCAACGCTATGAAGGGGTTGTCAATCCCTTATAGATTGTTTGCCAAGTGAGAACTGAAAGGAACAAAGCTAAGTAAAAGCGGAGATGTAAACGATGGATGTGAATAGACCCGGGGCCGTAGTGTTTACTAGTGGCTTCTCTCATGAAAGCAAGTAAACGGTGGGTGAACAAATTACTGTCGAGCAATTGATAGAACCACGTAAAGTCGTGACGATATCTATGCAATGATTATTTCTATAGGCATCACGTCCAAAACAAGTAGACCGATGCTGTCTGCATCTACTACTATTACTCCACACGTCGACCGCTATCCAGCATGCATGTAGTGTATTAAGTCCATAAGAACAGAGTAACGCCTTAAGCAAGATGACATGATGTAGAGGGATAATCTCAAACCAATGATAAAAACCCCATCTTTTTACCCTTGATGGAAACTACTTGATGTGTGCCTTGCTGCCCCTACTGTCACTCGGAAAGGTCACCACATGGCAGAACCCAAAACCAAGCACTTCTCCCATTGCAAGAATCATAGATCTAGTTGGCCAAACAAAACCCAAGACCCGGAGAGACTTACAAGGATATCAAATCATGCATATAAGAAATCAACAAAGACTCAAATATATATCATAGATAATTTGATCACAAATCCACAATTCATCGGATCTCCATGAAGATCATGGAGAACTTTGTATTTAAGATACAAGAGAGAGAAGAAGCCATCTAGCTACTAACTACGGACCCGTAGGTCTGAAGTGAACTACTCACGAGTCATTGGAGGGGCGATGATGATGATGAAGAAGCCCTCCAACTCCAAAGTCCCCTCCGGCAGGGCGCCGGGAAGGGTCTCTGGATGAGACCTCACGAAAACGGAATCTTGCGGCGACGGAAAAGTATTTTCGAGGCTCCCCTAATTTTTTTGCGGAATATTTGGGAATTTATAGGCCAAAGATCTAGGTCAGGGGGCGGCCAGGGAGGCCACAAGCCTGCCCACCGCCGCCTCCCCATGGTGGCGGAGTGGGGGCTTGTGGGCTCCCTGGAGCCCACCTGGCTTGGCCCAAAGGCCCCCTGATCTTCTTCCGTTCGGGAAAAAATCATTTCGGGGTTTTTCTTCCGTTTGGACTCTGTTCCAAAATCAGATCTGAAAAGAGTCAAAAACACGAAAAAACAGGAACTGGCACTTGGCACTGAATTAATAAGTTAGTCCCAAAAAAAGATATAAAAGGTACATAAAGCAACCAATGAAGACAAGATAACATCATGAAACCATCAAAAATTATAGATACGTTTGAGACGTATCATGTGTCAAATGTGTCAATGTTACGAGGTGACTATAAAGGTACTCTACAGGCATCCTGGAAGGTGTCCGTTGGGTTAACATGGATCAAGACTGGGATTTGTCACTCCGTGTGACGGAGAGGTATCTCGGGGCCCACTTGGTAATACAACATCACAAACAAGCCTTGCAAACAATTGCCGGTAAGGAGATTGAAATAGGTATAGAGATGCCAACGATCGAATCTCGGGCAAGTAATATACCGAAGGACAAAGGGAATGATATACGGGATTGTGTGAATCATTGACATAGAGGTTCAACCAATAAGATCTTCATAGAATATGTACGATCTAATATGGACGTCCAGGTCCCGCTATTTTATATTGGCCAGAGAGTGTCTCGGTCATGTCTACATAGTTCTCGAACCCGCAGGGTCTGCACGCTTAAGGTGCGGTGACGTTTTCGGTATAGTTGAATTATTGATGATGGTAACCGAATATTGTTCGGAGTCCCGGATGAGATCCCGGATGTCACGAGTGTCTCTGGAATGGTTCGGAAATGAAGATTTATATATAGGATTGTTGCATTTGGCTTATGAAAAGATTTCAGACATTACCGGTAAAGTACCGGGAGTGACAAATGGGTTCCGGGGTTTTACCAGGAGGGGCCACCCTCCCGGGAGAGAACCTAATAGGATCATGGGTGGCGCACCAGCCCTTAGTGGGCTGGTGAGGCCAGCCCAATAGTGCTATTTAGGCCAAGGCAACAATAAAGGGAAAAAAAGAAAAAGAAAGAGGAGGTGGGAAAGAAGGAAAGGACTCCTCCACCAAACCGAATTGGAGGAGGATTCCTTCCTCCTTGGCTCGGCCGACCCCTCCTACTTGGAGTGGAGGCAAGGCCACCACCCCTTGGTTCCTCCTATATATAGTGGAGGTTTGAGAGGGTTTTTGCACCTCAAGCCTTTGTGCAAACCTCTCTCCCTCCACTACTTCGTGACATATCGTAGCTAGATCAGTACGACACGGTGAAGCCCTGTCGGAGTAGCTCCACTACCATCACTACCACGCCGTCGTGCTGCCGGAGAATTCAGCTACCTCTTCATCTCTCTTGCTGGATCAAGAAGGCGGAGATCATCATCGGGCTGTACGTGTGCTGAACGGGGAGGTGTCGTCCATTTGGTGCTAGATCGGGACAGATCGTGGGACTGCGGCGATTTGGATCGCGAAGACGTCCCACTACATCAACCACGTTTCTTAACGCTTCCCGCTTAGCGATATACAAGGGTATGTAGATCCAATCTCCCTCTCGTAGATGATCATCACCATGATAGGTCTTCGTGTGCGTAGGAATTTTTTTTGTTCCCATGCAACTTTCCCCAACAATGGCATCATGAGCTAGGTTCATGCGTAGATGAAATCTCGAGTAGAACACAAAAGAGTTTGTGGGCGTTGATGTTCATTTTACTGCCCTCCTTAATCTTTTCTTTTTCGGCGGTATTGTTGGATTGAAGCGGCCCGGACCAACCTTACTCGTATGCTTACGAGAGACCGGTTTCATCGACTGACATGCAACTTGTTGCATAAAGATGACTAGCGGGTGTCTGTTTCTTCAACTTTAGTTGAATCGGATTTGACCGAGGCGGTCCTTGGAGAAGGTTAAATAGCAATTTACATATCAACATTGTGGCTTTGCGTTAGTAAGATGCGATCATACTAGATACCCATAGCAGCCACGTAAAAGAAGGAACAATAAATTAGAGGACGTCTAACTTGTTTTTGCAGGGTATGCATGTGATGTGATATGGCCAAAGACATGCTATGATATATTGGATGTATGAGATGATCATGTTGTAATAGTTAATTATCAACTTGCATGTCGATGCTACGGCTACCGGCAGGAGCCATAAGGTTGTTTTTAAACTAACGTTTGTGCCTACAGTTGCGTTTACTATATTGCTAGGTAGTAGCTTTAGTAGTAATAGCATAGATAGCACGACAACCTCAATGGCGGTACAATGACGGAGATCATGATGATGGAGATCATGGTGTGGCACCAGTGACGATGAAGATCATGTGGGTGCTCTGGTGATGGAGATCAAGAAGCATAAGATCATGGCCATATCATGTCACTTATGATTTGCATGTCATGTTAATCCTTTTATGCACCTTATTTTGCTTAGAACGACGGTAGCATTGTAAGGTGATCCCTCACTAATATTTCATGATAAAATTGTGTTCTCCCCGACTGTGCACCGTTGCGACAGTTCATCGTTTTGAGACACCACGTGATGATCGGGTGTGATAGACTCAACGTTCACATACAACGGATGCAAAACAGTTGCACACGCGGAACACTCAGGTTAAACTTGACGAGCCTAGCATGCACAGACATGGCCTCAGAACACAAGAGACCAAAAGGTCGAGCATTAATCATATAGCTGATATGATCAGCATGGAGATGTTCACGACTGAAACTATACTCAACTCACGTGATGATCGGACTTGAGTTAGTGAATTTGGATCATGTGACACTCGAATGACTAGAAGGATGTCTATTTGAGTCGGATTTTATTAGTAATATGATTAGCTAAACTCAATTGTCTTGAACATGGTCTAAGTAATCTTTGCAAAATTTTATGTTGTAGATCAATGGCTCGTGCTGTAGCAACCCTGAATTTTAATACGTTCCTAGAGAAAGCTAAGCTGAAAGATGATGGTAGCAACTTTCTAGAATGGGCTCGAAATCTTAGGCTTATCCTCCAAGCTGGGCAAAAGAATTATGTCCTTGATGCAGCGCTAGGAGATTAACCAGCCGCTACGGCTGACCAAGATGTTTTGAACGCTTGGCAAGCACGTAAGGATGGCTACTCACTAGTTCAATGTGCAGTTTTGTATAGCTTAGAACCGGGACTTCAAAGACATTTTGAACGTCATGGAGCATATGAGATGTTCCAGGAGTTGAAGTTTATCTTTGATAAGAATGCCCGAATCGAGATGTCTGAGACCTTCGATAAATTCTGTGCTTCCAAAATGGAGGAGAATTCGTGTGTCAGTGAACATGTGCTCAAAATGTGTGTGTACTCAAACCGTCTAGGTGTGCTAGAGATCTCTCTCCCACAAGAAGCTATAACTGACAGAATTCTTCAGTCACTTCCACCTAGCTACAAGAGCTTCGTGTTGAACTATAACATGCAAGGGATGAATAAGTCACCCGGTGATTTATTTGCAATGTTGAAAGTCGCTGGGTCAGAAATCCAGAAAGAACATCAAGTGTTGATGGTCAATAAGACATCTAGTTTCAAGAAGAACGGCAAAGGCAAGAAGGGTACCTCCAATAAGAGTGGCAAAGTTGTTTCCCCTCCGAGGAAGAAACCCAAGGCTGGGCCTAAGCCGAAAACTGGGTGCTATTATTGCAAGGGGACTGGTCACTGGAAGCGCAACTGCCCCAAGTATCTGGCCGATAAGAAGGTGGCCAACGCCAAACAAGGTATATATGATATACATGTTATTTATGTGTACCTCACCAACTCTCATAGTAGTGCATAGGTATTTGATACCAGTTCTATCGCTCACGTTTGCAACTCGTAATAGGAACTGCGGAATAAACGAAGGTTGGAGAAGGATGAAGTGATATGGATCCTCATCCACTTGCTAATCTTTTCAAGAGATCTAATTATGATGAACCAATTGCTAGTGAGTTGAGTGTACTTGATTATCTCCATGAAGCTTCTTATGATCTTGATAATTTATTTAATATTGTTGATGACTATGATATTGAAAGTGGGTATGGAAGAGTGTCAACTTTAGGCATTATAGACCCCACTATTTTGGAGAGTGTTCAATCTTATGAAATTTTTGATAGAAGTAGGTTTGGAGATAACATGACTTTAGTTAATGATAATCCCACTATATTGGAAGATTGTCAACTTTGCATGCATGTGGACCATGAAGAGAAATTTTTATATGATATTTATATTGTTAAATTCCTTCATGATGCTACTGAAATTTATTATGAGGGAGGAACATATGCTTGTAGGGATTGCAATAATATCAAGTATCCTCTCTATGTGTTTAAAGTTTTGAAGTTATGCTTGTTTTGGCTTCCTATGCTTGTTGATTCTTGTTCCCTTAAATTGTTTGCTCACAAATACCTATGCATAGGAAGTGGGTTAGACTTAAATTATTGTTCATGATATTCATACATATATCAATTACTACTTTTTATGCGAGCATCATTGAAATCATCATGCCTCGCTAGGGGCATAAAACGATAACGCTTGTTGGGAGGCAACCCAATGAAGAAATTTATTTTTTCTTTTTGCATCTGATTTTTAGTTCTGCACACATTATTTCCTCTGTAATAATTGTGTTTTCTTGTTTTAATTAGTGTTAGAGCGTAGTAAGACCTTTGGGATGGTCTACGCTGTTTTCAAGTTGATTTTGCTGAAAAACGGAAACTTTTTGTCTCAGTCCAGGAATTTTGTAAATTCAATGGAACGAGATTTTGATCTGAAAAAACATAATACTTATATAGAAATTTCCCTCATTTTCCTAATTTTTCAGAATTTATGGAGTTACACAAGTATTTGAAGTTTATAGATTGCTATAGACTGTTTTATTATTGACACATTGTCACACCCTGTTTTCACTACCACTTTCTGTGTATGTAAAAATATGAGCTTGTTAAAACTTTTTCAAAACTAATGATGTGAGTGCCATGATTGTCATTGAACGCTTGTGTGATGATCATGTGATGATAAAAACCCCATTTCACAATATTGAATTATTTCCAAAAACCTTTACTTGTTTCTGATCAAGGTAAAACCCTACTTTGAGTTGCACTAAATGCCCTGGTTGGCAAGGAGTGTTTCTACCCGAAGTTGGTGATCTGGTTTTAACTTTATTTCAGTGCTCCAAAACCACAAAATAATTATTTTTAGAATTATTTTCCTAATTAAGTTACATGTCCATTTCCGAGGCTAGAAATGGTATTCCTACTTCGAAAAATACTTTTCTACCTTAGGAAAATCTGATTAAATTTGGAGATGATAAGAAGGACATATATTTTCCATACATAAGATTTTAAACCCTATTTATATTATAATTATTTGAGTAAAACCCTGAAAACCATTTCTGTATGTTTTGACCTTTTAAAATATTTCCAAAGGAAATATTCTCAATAAAATCCTAGAAAATTCCAGTGGTATCCCTAAGCCATATTTGGTGTCCACATAAAGTTTCACCTTGATCCAAGGTGATTAAGGACCCCAAATAAACCTACAACCCCTTCTTTCCAGATTGGAGTTAGAGCAACTCTACATAGCAAAGTTTGTCCAATAATGCTGAAACTTTGCAGGAGTGTCTAATACCTCAAATGAGGGTTCCACACCAAAAATAGGATTTGTAGGACTTAGTTTGCCCACACTCTCTTTGGAAGGGACAGATCTGGTCAAATGGTGGTGTTTTCAAGTTTACAAAGCTAAACTTGTCCAATGGAGCTCAAACTTGGTGAAGCCCCATGTTTTAGCACCAAACCCAAACCTGTTAAATTGCAGCACCGGTGGTGGGGTGCAACTACCCCAAACCACTATCGAGCACCTTCTGACTGATGGGTAAAAGCCCCTTTAACCCATAGCTAAACCCAACCCCTTTGCTCCAAACTCTCAGATTAGGTGGCCAGTATCAATGCCCAACCCAGTCAACTAGCCGCTCACTGGTTCAAAGTGGAAATGCCAAAAACCCAATCTAAGCTTCAGTTCAAAGCTGACAACACCAGTATTCCTTGTCTCCCTTGACCAACCGAAGCTCCCACGGGACCCCAACGGCTAGCCTCACTCCCAGCCAGTGCCAAGAAATGCTATACACGTCCAAAGTGCCTCAGAGCGCACCAGCATGCCGTGGCATGCCAAAACTGTGCTCTGGGTGCGCTACAGGAAGACACCTAGGTGGGGGCTACGCCCACTGCTAGTTCCAGCCTCCTCCGAGGTGTCCAACCTCTTCCCCAACAACCCCTCTGCATCGAGCGACCATCAGGGCCCCTCCTCTCCTGCTCTAGAGCTCGTGCGATGCGTGCCCGCACGCACCAGAACCAGCGAAGGTTGCGCGACCACTGATGCTCGACTTCTATCTCTCTCCCTCTGTTGCAGATGGTTCTCGCAGTCCAAAACCATGTCTTGAGACCGTGGTTTTGACCCCAGCTCCTCTAAGCACCCCCATGCTCGCTGCGGTGAGTCACCGGCGCTCCCGAATCGGCTCACCATCGCGGGCCTATAAATAGCCCTCCCCCTCGCTCCAGCAACACTCAGACAGCTTCGCCACTACGACTAGCACCTTCCTAGCCACCCCAGCAAGCCAACAGATCCCTGGTGCTCGAGATCGACCACGACACCTCCGCACCGGAGCTCCAGTCGATCTCCGGCTACACGACGGCTCATGCGTCCCTTGACCCACCAAACTGATCCCCTCGACCTCAGGAAGCTTTCCCCCAACTTTCCCAAGCATTTTCGTGCCCCTAGTTACCCTCTCGACCACCTCCCAAAAATCCTCCGCCCTGGCCTCCTCATCGTCGGCGAACCCGTGCCTCTCCGTCGTTGTTCCGACCATCAACAGGTAGGCAGCATCGAGCCGAACCCATTTCTGTCCTCGGTGGGGCTTGAGAACGTTGGCAACCTCACCGACGTGCTCCTCCTCCTCTCTGGCCAGAGGCAGGAGACGACCCCGGCAGGTGTGCCCCACCTGTCGGTGGCCCAGCTCTCTCCCCCTCGCTACCCGCAGCCGCTGACCGCAGGGCCCCGCACGTCAGGTTCAAACCTGACGGCGGCGGGCGCCTGGGCAGGTTGTCGGCTGGCGTTGGGCCAGCCTAGTTCCAGGCCAAGCTAGGCCAGGGACTTAGCCCATTTTTCTTTTGTTTTTAAAATCTGATTTCAAAGATTTTTATAAAAATACTTAACTATTGTAAAAATATAATTTTTCCACTAATATTCTTCTAAAAATATGTAGTATTCAATGAGACCATTGGATGAATTATTCAACAACTATTCTGTTTTACAATAATTAAAAGGACTAAATTGGAATAGTTTTGCTTCTATGTGGTTGATTTTAAAAATGTTCCTTCATTGGAATCAGAGGCAAATATTTTCAAAATGACCACTTAGATTTATCAGTGATAAAGAACATTTTTAAGATGACTTTGTGATCTGTTTTTTTAGTGAGCTATTTCTTATTTGTTCTGTTGACGTCGATAGAAAATGTTTGTGACGAGGGAATCAGAGAGGAAGACCTCGAAGACACCGGATACCTAGCTGACCAAGGCAAGCAGCCCTTTGACCATGACTAAGCATATGTTATATTGCATGTTAAGATAGCAAATATTTCCGTTGCATATGATCATAAGTGCCCGTAAATCATTGATGTGATGTTACCGATGGCTCCTCCGGAACACATGCATAGAGCTTGATCCCACCCCTTGAGGATCATGCTAGTATCATGTTGACAAGTAATGCTAGAGTAAATAGCATGAGCATGTTGTTGGTACAAATCAAGGTTTGTGAAAACCCTATCGGGTGCCACTAATGCCCGAGGGTGATGATGAATTAGGTGGCCACTTTTGGAGAAGTGGTGCACCATGTATTTTGAGTGAGTATGGTTTCGGAAATGGGATTGGATTTATGATGTGTCGACCGTCCCAACCTTACCTGTACGACCACGTTACCCCTTTATGGGATGGGGCTTTGTTGATTACTCTGGTCGGCGCTAGCAAAGAGCCACATTACTAGTGGTGGGAGTGATATGTGGTCACTCTTGTGATGGGGTCGTGCCAGGTAGGGCGACTATGCCATTTTTATGAGTTCCAGGCACACCGTTGGTCCCCGCATGGTTGATACTGTCAAGAGTCGGTGCTCGTAAGATGTACAACATATGGGCTGAGTACCAATCGAGTGTACCTCTTTGTCTATTATTGTCAGGGGAAAGACATTGATCGGGTACTTACCTCGGGTATGTTATATACTACGAGTCGTGGATGACACGAAAGTTTCCCGGATCTCGTGGGTCCGGTGTACTACCTCTGCAGAGTGTAAAACTATTCGAATAGCCGTGTCCACGGTAAGGACAGTTGGGTGGTGCTGCTTAAATTATGTCCAGTTGTTTCCGCATAAATCAAGTGTGTGTGCGTGTGAGTTACATGGAATTATTATGAAAGTACTGATATGACCAAGTTTGGGGACTTGGCATATAGGGTGAACCCGGATGGTTCACCCTCAACAGATATATTGATATCTGTAACCTGTTCTTTAAAAGTAGTTCTTAACTTATGATGCATACCTCTGATCATGTTTATTTACCGCCAAGAGATATCCACCAAAGATGCATGTTATTATTATCCTTCACTTTCATTGTTCATATCATGGGCTGTTTGCGAGTACATTCAAAGTACTCATTGGCTTGCCACTGTTATATTATTGACCAGACATACAAGGACCGGAGTTTGGAGATGAGTACGTCTTCGGAGACGCCCTTGTGAACTAGGACGCTTCTGAGTCAGAATCCTTGTCGGTGTAGGCTTGATGGCATGGGCACCCGCTTAGCCCCTATGATTTCCTCTAATAGTTGTATCAGTATGATTTGGCCTTTGGCCCAACCTTGTGCACTTGACAGTTTGGTCATGTGATGTAATAACTCGGTACTTGGATGTAAGACTCTTATTATTCAGTATATGTGTGTTCGGTGATCTCTGGGATCACTCAGCACGTACATTCGGCGATCTTGACTTGTAATTCGGGGTCCCCACAGAGGTGGTACCCAAGCCATCCTGACTATAGGAAGCTTTAGGTAGCATGGACGATAGCCGAGACGACTAGTGCACTTAGACCTTAACCCGAGATTCTGCACCCACCAAAAACTTTCTAACCCTCTCCTCTACACCTTGTAGATGGCCATTGTACGTGAGACGCTTCTGGAGACAGGCATTCCTCTACTTTTGAGAGATAGCCTCGAGAAGTGTCAAGTACGCCGCACGCCCATCTTCCTCTACCACGAGCACTGGGTCAACGCCGACACTATGGAGTATCACGTGGACGTGATAGTGAAGGCAAACGACTCCCCGACTAGCTGGTTCTTTGAAGGACCACACATGGAAGATCTGATGTTGGCAGTGGAGACAGCAACACGAGAGGCGCTCGTGCGACTCCGCGACATCCTTCCCGAGATGGCTAACGAGCCAGCTACTTGTCACCTACCCTTTGTCAAGGATGGGATAGAAGAGAATTGGACACTCATCCCATCTTCTGAGGACGGGACGCCACTGAGGTTTCAGACCTACTTCAGTCTCTCCTCTAACACTTTGACGCACCTTTCGATCAAAGAGTCAACAAAGATTCGCCAAGAGCTGCACCAAGTCAAGGATCTACTTCGCATGGAGAAGATGAAGAACCGCAAGGTGAAGAAGAAAGGAGCACCCGAAGGACCACCTGGCATCGCTTTTCGAGGAGGAATACCACTGCTTCAGGCCACTCTTCTTCAGAGCCGTCACCTGACCACGAAAGAGTACACCAAACTCTTCGCTACCTAGCCAACCAAGAGACGCTGCGGCGGACCACATCCGTCGCCTACTCCGTCCAAGAAGGGAAGCACTGATGAAGATGAAGATGAAGATGAAGATGAAGACGAAGATCCCGCAGAACCCACCTATGAGATCGCGCAGTCTGTCGCTTAGTATTATCAACGTAGGCAATTAGGAGTTACTCCCCGAGCGTAGGAGTTTATGTATCGGTTCATATGAACCATGAGTGTTGTGTAAGCATGTTGGATGCAAGTCGCATTCTGCCTTAGGCAGCTTGTGAGCGACTACATCGCTTGTTTTTATTTAATGCATTAGCTCTTTCAAAAACCTTTGGCTTAAAAATTTCACACTAGCAGAGCACCAGGCCCCCTCTTTACTAGAGCATCATCCCTTATGATTTCGGCTAGTTCGGCAAATTGACCTGTCTACTCCCCTGACAGGATGGTGAATGCAACTCGCAATGGCACCTTCGGCAACCCCAGCTCTGCCTCTTCAGGTCAGCAACAGGGAACTAGAGGGGAAGCTCAAGCTGAAAGTCACCACGAGCAGCAAGACGATGTTCCACCGCCTCCTCCTGAAAGCTTGACTATGGCTCAGTTCCTTCAAGCTCTCCGAGAGGAACGTCAAGCCAGTAATGCCGCTATTCAGCAGTTGGCTCAAGCCTTGATGAACAACCCGCCGCAGAACGGGAATGGCAATGGTCGCTCTACTCTCTTTGAGTTCATGCGAACTACGCCACCCATATTCATGGAGATGATTGAACCCTTGGATGCCGATGACTGGATGCGTACTATCGAAGACCTCCTCGCACTGGTCAAATGCACTAATGATCGTGAGAAAGTCCTCTATGCTTCTCACTGTCTTGGAGGCACAACCAAAGCTTGATGGGATGGATTTCAAATCATGCGAGCAGGGCAAGTCATCACTTGGGCTGTGTTCAAAGATGGATTCCAAACTGCTCACATTCCTCCTGGAATGATGACCATTAAGAAGTGGGAATTTCGAGCCTTAAGGCAAGGCAGTGGATCCATCAAGGAGTATTTGCAGAAGTTCAACCTCCTGTCAAGATATGCACCAGAAGACGTGAACACTGAGGCCGCCAAAGTGGAACGCTTTATGGAAGGACTGCAGCAGTCACTCCAGTATCAGCTAGTTGTTTGTGAATGTCGAACATTCAGCGATCTGATTAATAAGGCCCTTATGTTGGAGGATCAGCGTCGTGCTATGGATGTCACCCGTAAGCGCAAGCTAATGGGTAGTGGAGGATTGAGTAACCCGAAGCCACGCCCATGGCAGTCAGCACCAGCAAGACCCAGCTATCAACAAAAACAATACAAGACTCCAACATTTCGCCAGAACTACCTGCCTCAGCAGCAAGTCAACACCAAGCCAGCAATCAATCCACCAAAAAACAGTGGAGTCAAGACCAATCTTCCACCACAAGTTACCTGTTTTGGATGTGGACAGAAAAGGCACTATTCCAGATAGTGTCCCAACAATAAGCCCAACACACTGCGCCCCAATGAGCCAAATCAAGGCCAAGGAGCACGAGGTAGGAATTAAGCTCCCCGCAATCAGTAGTATCACAGCAGGGGGCGGATTTATCATATCTCTATAGAAGAGGCACAAGAAGACCCGGACTGCATTCTGGGTACGTTCCTCGTCATCTCCACCCCAGCAATAGTATTGTTTGGTTGTGGTGCTTCGATTCTTTTGTTACACAAAGATTTGCGGAAAAATGTGGTTTAAAACCTACCCTGCTTCGCGGGTAGATGGCAATTCAAACCCCAGGAGTAGTGTTGAGGACCAACCTAGGATGCAGGCAGGTCGGGATATTTATCAATGGGACAAGCTTCTCAGCGAATCTCATTGTGCTTGAGTCGCAAGGCCTAGAAGTAATTCTCGGCATGGATTGGTTGGCCAAGCATCAAAGCATCTTGGATTGTGCCAACATGGCCATTACCATGACAAGCGACCAAGGGGTCAAAGTCAAGTATGTCTGTGAGCCAGTACCCGCTAGAGTACCATGGGTTAACAGCCTGTCAGAGGTAGAACTCGACCGAGTGTCAATATTCTGTGAGTACCCGGACGTATTTCCTGATGAGCTACCAGGAATGCCTCCTGACCGAGACATCGAGTTCATCATTGATCTCATGCCCGGATCAAGTCCTATCCATAAGAAGCCTTACATGATGGGATCCGAAGAGCTAGCAGAGTTGAAGAAGCAGCTGGATGAGCAACTTAGGAAAGGGTTTATTCGTCCGAGTGCGTCACCTTGGGGATCACTTGTTCTCTTCGTGTCCAAGAAGGATGGGACTATAAGTCTCTGCGTCGATTACCGTTCTCTCAATGAGGTCACGATCCAGAACAAGTATCCACTCCCCAAGATTGAAGACTTGTTTGATCAGTTAAATGGAGCTAAGATCTTTGTTGGAAATATGCCCTAGAGGCAATAATAAATTAGTTATTATTATATTTATTTGTTCATGATAATCGTTTATTATCTATGCTATAGTTGTATTGATTGGAAACACAAGACTTGTGTGGATACATAGACAAAACACTGTCTCTAGTAAGCCTCTAGTTGACTAGCTCGTTGATCACAGATGGTCAAGGTTTCCTGACCATAGGCAAGTGTTGTCACTTGATAACTGGATCACATCATTAGGAGAATCATGTGATGGACTAGACCCAAACTAATAAACGTAGCATGTTGATCATGTCATTTTGTTGCTACTGTTTTTCTGCGTGTCAAGTATTTATTCCTATGACCATCAGATCATATAACTCACAAGCACCGAAGGAATGCCTTGTGTTTATCAAACATCACAACGTAACTGGGTGACTATAAAGATGCTCTACATGTATCTCCGAAGGTGCCCGTTGAGTTAGTATGGATCAAGACTGGGATTTGTCACTCCGTGTGATGGAGAGGTATCTCAGGGCCCACTCGGTTATACAACATCACACACAAGCCTTGCAAGTAATGTGACTTGATATAAGTCATGTGATCTTGTATTACGGAACGAGTAAAGAGACTTGCCGATAAACGAGATTGAAATAGGTATGCCGATACTGACGATCGAATCTTGGGCAAGTAACATACCGAAGGACAAAGGGAATGACATACATGATTATATGAATCCTTGACACTGAGGTTCAACCGATAAGATCTTCGGAGAATATGTAGGATCCAATATGGGCATCCAAGTCCCGCTATTGGATATTGACCGAGGAGTCCCTCGGGTCATGTCTACATAGTTCTCGAACCCGCAGGGTCTGCACACTTAAGCTTAGGCGATGTTTTATGCGTATTTGAGTTATATGGTTGGTTACAGAATGTTGTTCGGAGTCCCGGATGAGATCACGGACGTCACGAGAGTTTCCGGAATGGTCCGGAAACGAAGATTGATATATAGGATGACCTCATTTGATTACCGGAAAGTTTTCGGACATTACCGGGAATGTACCGGGAGTGACGAATGGGCTCCGGATGTTCACCTGGGGTGGGGGGCAGCCCACCCGGGGGAAGCCCATAGGACTTAGTGGTGCCGCACCAACCCTTAGTGGGCTGGTGGGACAGCCCAAGAGGCCCTATGCGCAGGAATCAAAGGAAAAAAGGGGAAGTGGGAAAGTGGAGAAGGACTCCACCTTCCAATCCTAGTTGGACTAGGATTGGAAGGGGAGGACTCCCCCCTTTGCTTCGGCTGACCCCTTGGGGCTCTCTTGAGACTCAAGGAAGGTCCCTCCCCCTCCCTCCTATATATACTGAGGTATTAGGGCTGATTTGAGACAACTTGGCCACGGCAGCCCGACCACATACCTCCACGGTTTTTCCTCTAGATCGTATTTCTGCGGAGCTCGGGTGGAGCCCTGCTGAGATAGATCACCACCAACCTTCGAAGTGCTGTCACGCTGCCGAAGAACTCATCTACCTCTCCGTCTCTCTAGCTGGATCAAGAAGGCCGAGATCATCGTCGAGCCGTACGTGTGCTGAACACGGAGGTATCGTCCGTTCGGCACTAGATCGGAGCGGATCGTGGGACGGATCGCGGGATGGTTCATGGGACGGTTCGCGGGGTGGATCAAGGGACATGAGGACGTTCGACTACATCAACCTCATTTCTTAACGCTTCGTGCTTTGCGATCTACAAGGGTACGTAGATCGGAAATCCCCTCTCGTAGATGGACATCACCATGATAGGTCTTCGTGCGCGTAGGAATTTTTTTATTTCCCTTGCGACGTTCCCCAACATTGGCATCATGAGCTAGGTTCATGCATAGATGTTATCTCGAGTAGAACTCAAAAATATTTGTGGGTGGTGATGTGCAATTTGCTGCCCTCCTTAGTCTTTTCTTGATTCCGCGGTATTGTTGGATCGAAGCAGCTCGGACCTACATTACTCGTATGCTTACGAGAGACTGGTTTCATCACTACGAGCAACCCCGTTGCTCAAAGATGACTGGCGAGTGTCGGTTTCTCCAACTTTAGTTGAATCGGATTTGACCGAGGAGGTCCCTGGAGAGAGGTTAAATAGCAATTCATACATCTCCTTTGTGGTGTTTGCGTAAGTAAGATGCAATCCTACTAGATACCCATGGCAACCACGTAAAACATGCAACAACAATTAGAGGACGTCTAACTTGTTTTTGCAGGGTATGCTTGTGATGTGATATGGCCAACGACGTGATGTGAGATATTGGATGTATGAGATGATCCTGTTTTAATAGCTAATATCGACTTGCACGTCGATGCTACGGCAACCGGCAGGAGCCATAGGGTTTTCTTTAAACTAACGTTTGTGTTTGCAGATGTGTTTACTATATTGCTAGGACATAGCTTTAGTAGTAATAGAATAGCATACACGACAACCTCGATGGCGACACGATGATGGAGATCATGATGATGGGGATCATGGTGTGGCGCCGGTGACAAGAAGATCATACCGGTGCTTTGGTGATGGAGATCAAGGAGCACTTGATGATGGCCATATCATGTCACTTATGAATTGCATGTGATGTTAATCCTTTATGCACCTTATCTTGCTTATAACGATGGTAGCATTATGAGGTGATCTCTCACTAAAATTTCAAGACGAAATTGTGTTCTCCCCGACTGTGCACTGTTGCGACAGTTCGTCGTTTCGAGACACCACGTGATGATCGGGTGTGATAGAATCAACATTCCCATACAACAGGTGCAAAACAGTTGCACATGCGGAACACTCGGGTTAAGCTTGCCGAGCCTCGCATGTGCAGACATGGCCTCGTAACACATGAGACCGAAAGGTCGAGCATGAATCGTATAGTTGATATGATTAGCGTAGAGATGCTTACCACTGAAACTATTCTCGACTCACGTAATGATCGGACTTGGGATAGTGGATTTGGATCATGTACCACTCAAATGACTAAAGAGATGTACTTTTCGAGTGGGAGTTCTTAAGTAATATGATTAATTGAACTAATTATCATGAACATAGTCTGATGGTCTTTGCGAATTACGATGTAGCTTGCGCTATAGCTCTACTGTTTTTATATGTTCCTAGAGAAAATTTAGTTGAAAGTTGATAGTAGCAAACTTTGCGGACTGAGTCTGTAAAACTGAGGATTGTCCTCGTTGCTGCGCAGAAGGCTTATGTCCTTAATGCACCACTCCGTGTGATGCACCTCGAGCGTCGTCTATGGATGTTTTGAACATCCGACACATACGTTTCTGATGACTACGCGATAGTTCAGTGCAAAATACTTAATGGCTTAGAAGCAAGGCACCGAAGACGTTTTGAAACATCACAGAACATAAGAGATGTTCTAAAGAGATGAAATTGTGATTTCATGCTCGTGCCCTTGTTAAGAGGTATGAGACCTCCGACAAGATTCTTTGTCCATGAAGTAAAGGAGAAAAGCTAAATCGTTGAGCGTGTGCTCAGATTGTCTGAGTACGACAATCGCTTGAATCAAGTGGGAGTTAATCTTCCAGATGAGATAGTCATGGTTCTCCAAAGTCACTGCCACCAAGCTGTGAGAGCTTCATGATGAAATATAACATACCAAGGATAGATACAATGATCCTTGAGCGATTCACGATGTTTTGACACTGCGAAAGTAGAAATCAAGACGGAGCATCAATAGTTGATTGTTAGTAAAACCACTAAGTTTCAAGAAAGGCAAGGGCTAGAAGGGATACTTCATGAAACAGAAAAATAGTTGCTGCACTAATGAAGAGACCCAAGATTAAACCCAAACCCGAGACTAAGTGCTTATGTTATGAGGGGAATGGTCACTGAGGCGGAGCTACCCTAGATGCTTGGTAGATAAGAAGGCTGGCAAAGTCGACATAAGTATATTTGATATACATGATGTTGATGTGTACTTTACTAGTACTCCTAGTAGCGCGAGGGTATTGGATACCGGTTCGGTTTCTAAGTGATTAGTAACACGAAATGAAAGCTATGGAATAAACGGAGATTAGCTAAAGGCGAGGTGACGAAACGTGTTGGAAGTGTTTCCAAGGTTGATATGATCAAACGTCGCACGCTCCCTCTACCATCGGGATTGGTGTTAAATGTAAATAATTGTTATATGGTGCTTGCGTTAAGCATGAACATGATTGGATCGTGTTTATTGCAATACGATTATTCATTTAAAGAGAATAACGGTTACTCTATTTGCTTGAATAATCACCTTCAATGGTTTATTGAATCTCGATCGTAGTGTTACACATGTTAATGATATTGGTGCCAAAAGATACAAGGTAATGATGATAGTACCACTTACTTGTGGCACTGCCGCTTGAGTCATGTTGGTATAAATTGCATGAAGAGGCTCCATGCTGATGGATCTCTATGCTCACTTGATTTTGAATCACTTGTGATATGCAAATCATACCACATGAGCAAGGCCTTGTTTTCATTGAGATGAAACAAGATAGTAACTTGTTGGAAGTAATACATTTTGTTGTATGCAGTCCAATGGGTGCTGAGGCACGCAGTGGATATCATTGTGTTCTTACTTCAATGACGATTTGAGTAGATACATGAGTATTTAGTTAATGAATCACAAGTCTGAAATATTGAAAAGGTTCAATTTTGTTTCAGAGTGAAGTTCGTCGTAACAAGAGGATAAACTTTCTACGATATGATCATAGAGATGAATTTTTGAGTTGCGAGTTTTGGTACACGGTTAAGACAATGTGGAAGTTGTTTCGCAATTCATGCCACCAAGAACACCATGGTGTGATGGTGTCATAGCCGCGACCTATTTGATATGGTGCATACTATGACGTCTCTTATCGAATTACCACTATCTTTAATGGGTTGTGCATTAGAGACAACCGCATTCACTTTAAATAGGGCACCACGTAATTCCATTGAGATGACACAGTATAGACTGAGGTTTAGAGAAATCTAAGCTGTCGTTTGTTGAAAGTTTGGGGTTGTGACACTTATGTGGAAAAGTTTCAGTCTGATAAGCTCGAATCCAAAGCGGATAACTACATCTTCATAGGATATCCAAAACAGTTGGGTGCATCTCCTATCTCAGATCCGGAAGCAAAGTGTTTGTTTCTAGAAAACGGGTCGTTTCTCGAGGAAAGGTTTCTCCCGAAAGAATTGAGTGGGAGGGTGCCAGAACTTGATGAGGTTATTGAACCATCACTTCAACTAGTGTGTAGCAGGGCGCAGGAAGTTGTTCCTGTGGCGCCTACACCAATTGAAGTGGAATCTGATGATGGTGATCATTAAGCATTGGATCAAGTTACTACAAACCTCGTAGGTCGACAAGGTCGTATACTACTACAGAGTGGTACGATAACCCTGTGTTGGAGGTCATGTTGTTGAACAACAATGAACCTACGAGTTATGGAGAAGCAATGGTGGGCCTGGATTCCGACAAATGGCTGGAGGCCATGAAATCCGAGAGAGAATCCATATGTGAGAACAAAGTATAGACTTTGGAAGAACTACTTGATGGTCGTAGGACTATTAAGTAAATATGGATCTTTATAAGGAAGACAGACGATGATGGTGAATCGTCACCATTAAGAAAAGCTCGACTTGTCGCAAGGATGTTTTCCGACAAGTTCAAGAAGTTGACTGTGATGAGACTTTCTCATTCATAGCGATGCAAAAAGGTCTGTTGGAATTATGTTAGCAGTTGCTGCATTATTTATGAAATATTGCACATAGGATGTCAAAACATTGTTTTCCTCGACGGAAAGGTTGTATGTGATACAACCGGAAAGTTTTGTCAATCCTAAGGATGCTAACAAGTATGCAAGCTCCAGCGATCCTTCTATGGACTGGTGCAAGCATCTCAGAGTTGGAATATATGCTTTGATGAGTTGATAAAAGCTTTTGGGTTTATACAAGGTTTATGAGAAGCTTGTATTTCCAAAGAAGTGAGTGGGAGCACTATAGAATTTCTGATAAGTATATGTGGTTGGCATATTGTTGATCAGAACAAATGTAGAATTTCTTTGAAGCATAAAAGGTTGTTTGAAAGGAGTTTTTCAAAGAAATACCTGGATTGAGCTACTTGAACGTTGAGCATCAAGATCTATGGAGATAGATCGAAACGTTTAATAGAAGTTTCAACAAGATGCATGCCTTGACATGTTTTTGAAAGAGTTAAAAATAGATCAGCAAAGAAGGAGTTGTTGACTGTGTTGTATGGTGTGAATTTGAGTAAGACTCAAAACCCGACCACGTCAGAATAAAGAGAATAGACGAAGGTCGTCTTCTATGCCTTAGCCGTAGTCTCTAAAGTATGCCATGCTGAGTACCGCACCTAATGTGTGCCTTGCAGCAAGTCTGTTAAGAGGTACAGAGAGTGATCCAAAATTGAATCACTGATCAACGGTCAAAGTTATCCTTAGTAACTAAATGGACTAAGGAATTTTTCTCGATTATGGAGGTGGTTAAAAAGTTTGTCGTAAAGGGTTACGTCGATGCAAGCTTTGACACTAATCCGAATAACTATGAGTAGTGAAACGGATTCGTATAGTAGAGTAGATATTTGGAGTATTTCCGAATAGCACGTAGTAGCAGCATCTATAAGCTGACATAAAGATTTGTAAAGAACACACAGATTTGAAAGTTTCAGAACCGTTGACTAAAACCTCTCTCATGAGCAAGACGTGATCAGACCACAGAACTATATGGGTGTTGGATTCGTTGAAATCACATGGTGATATGAACTAGATTATTGACTTTAGTGCAAGTGGGAGACTGTTGGAAATATGCCCTAGAGGCAATAAGAAATTAGTTATTATTATATTTCTTTGTTCATGATAATCATGTATTATCCATGCTATAATTGTATTGATTGGAAATACAATACTTGTGCGGATACATAGACAAAACACCGTCCCTAGTAAGCCTCTAGTTGACTAGCTCATTGATCAAAGATGGTCAAGGTTTCCTGACCGTAGGCAAGTGTTGTCACTTGATAACAAGATCACATCATTAGGAGAATCATGTGATGGACTAGACCCAAAATAATGAACGTAGCATGTTGATCGTGTCATTTTGTTGCTACTGTTTTTCTGCGTGTCAAGTATTTATTCCTATGACCATGAGATCATATAACTCACAGGCATCGGATGAATGCCTTGTGTGTATCAAACATCACAACGTAATTGGGTGACTATAAAGATGCTCTACAGGTATCTCTGAAGGTGCCCGTTGAGTCAGGATGGATCAAGACTGGGATTTGTCACTCCATGTGACGGAGAGGTATCTCGGGGCCCACTCGGTAATACAACATCACACACAAGCCTTGCAAGCAATGTGACTTGATGTAAGTCACGGGATCTTGTATTACGGAATGAGTAAAGAGACTTATCGGTAAACGAGATTGAAATAGGTATGCGGATACTGACGAACGAATCTCGGGCAATTAACATACCGAAGGACAAACGGAATGAGATACGTGAATTATATGAATCCTTGACACTGAGGTTCAACCGATAAGATCTTCGGAGAATATGTAGGATCCAGTATGGGCATCCAGGTCCCGCTATTGGTTATTGACCAAGGAGTCCCTCGGGTCATGTCTACATAGTTCTCGAACCCGCAGGGTCTGCACACTTAAGGTTAGGCGATGTTTTATGCGTATTTGAGTTATATGGTTGGTTACCGAATGTTGTTCGGAGTCCCGGATGAGATTACGGACGTCACGAGGGTTTCCGGAATGGTCCGTAAACGAAGATTGATATATAGGATGACCTCATTTGATTACCGGAAAGTTTTCGGACATTACTAGGAATGTACCGGGAGTGACGAATGGGTTCCGGATGTTCACCCAGGGGGGGGGGCAGCCCACCCGGGGGAAGCCCATAGGCCTTAGGAGTGCCGCACCAGCCCTTAGTGGGCTGGTGGGACAGCCCAAGAGGCCCTATGCGCACGAATCAAAGGAAACAGAAAAAAGGGGAAGTGGGAAAGTGGAGAAGGACTCCACCTGCCAATCCTAGTTGGACTAGGATTGGAAGGGGAGGACTCCCCCTTCCTTCGGCCGACCCCTTGGGGCTCTCTTGAGCCTCAAGGCTGGTCCCTCCACCTCCCTCCTATATATACTGAGGTATTAGGGCTGATTTGAGACAACTTGGCCACGACAGCCCGACCACATACCTCCACGGTTTTTCCTCTAGATCGTATTTCTGCAGAGCTCGGGCAGAGCCCTGCTGAGATAGATCACCACCAACCTCCGGAGCGCCGTCACGCTGCCGAAGAACTCATCTACCTCTCTGTCTCTCTTGCTGGATCAAGAAGTCCGAGATCATCGTCGAGCCGTGCATTTGCTGAACGCGGAGTTGCCGTCCGTTCGGCAGTAGATCGGAGCGGATCGTTGGACGGATCGCGGGATGGTTCGTGGGACGGTTCATTCGGCGGATCGAGGGACGTGAGGACGTTCCTCTACATCAACTGCATTTCTTAATGCTTCCTGCTATGCGATCTACAAGGGTACGTAGATCGGAAATCCCCTCTCGTAGATGGACATCACCATGATAGGTCTTCGTGCACATAGGAAATTTTTTGTTTCCCTTGCGACGTTCCCCAACAATACTTTCCAAGATCGATCTCCGGTCTGGATATTACCAACTGAAGATTCGACCCTAGGACATACCCAAGACTGCGTTCTTGACCCGGTACGGTATGTACGAATGCACAGTCATGTCTTTTGGATTGACTAATGCCCCAGCTTACTTCGTGTACCTCATGAATAAGGTCTTGATGGAATACCTGGACAAGTTTGTCATCGTATTCATTACATATTAATCTTTTCCAAGTCCGAAGAAGATCATGAGAAACACTTGAGGTTAGTGTTGGAAAAGCTTCGAGAGCACCAACTTTATGCCAAATTCAGCAAGTGCCAATTCTGGCTGAACGAAGATGGATTCTTGGTTCATACGATGACAACAAGTGGATTGGCAGTTGATCCCTCCAATATTACTACGGTAACCAACTGGGAATCGCCAATTGATGTGAAGGAAGCCAGGAGCTTCCTCGGAGTTGCGGGATATTACCGCAAGTTTGTAGAAGGATTCCCCCGCATCGCTCGACCTATGACTCAACTCTTGAAGAAAGGCAAGAAGTTCGAATGGACGCTGGAGCGTGAAGCCAGCTTCCAAGAATTGAAGAACAGATTAACTACCGCCCCGGTATTGGCCACTCCAAATATCAGCAAGGAGTTTGTGATATATTGTGATTCATCTAGAATAGGGCTCGGTGGGTTTCTAATGCAGGACATCAAAGTTGTGGCATATCTGTCAGGACAATTGCACCCGCATGAGGAGAATTATGCCACCCATGATCTCAAATTGGCAGCAGTAGTGCATTCCCTGAAGACATAGCGACATTACCTTCTCGGGAAATGATGTGAAATATACACTGACCACAAAAGTCTGAAGTATATCTTCACCCAAAGGGAATTGAATATGAGGCAACGAAGATGCTTGGAGTTAATCAAAGACTATGACCTCAGCATTCAATATCACCCCGGTAAAGGCAATGTAGTGGCAGATGCCTTAAGCCGGAAGACCAGCACCTTGAACGTCATGCTCAAGCAAAGGCAACCTACCTTGTATGAAGAATTGGAGAACTTCGGGTTGGAGCTAGTAGAATCAGGATTCCTAGCTAACCCCGAAGCCAAACCAATGCTGGATGATGATGTCAAGGAGGCCCAGAAGGGTCATAAGAGCATTGAAGGTATCAATAAGAAGATTCAAGAAGGCAAGGCTCCCGGATTTTCAGTGGATGAAGAAGGAGTATTGTGGTTTGGGAAACGTTTATGCGTACCCAACAAGGCCGAACTCAAGGATTTAATCCTACAAGAAGGTCATGATACACCATACTCTATTCACCCCGGTGGTACCAAGATGTATCAAGATCTCCGAGAAAGATTCTGGTGGCATTGCATGAAGAGGGAAATAGCGTCTTATGTTGCCAAGTGCGACGTGTGCCAGCGAGTCAAGGCTGAACATCAGCGACCTGTTGGACTGCTACAACCACTTGAAGTGCCACAATGGAAGTGGGACAAAGTCGGCATGGATTTCATCACTGGGTCTCCCAGGTCAAGAAAAGGGCACAACTCCATATGGGTCATAGTCGACCACCTGACCAAGGTGGCCCATTTCATCCCAGTCAACACCAAGTATGATGGAAACCAATTGGCTAGTCTATATATCCATCTTCTCGTGAGCCTTCACGGAGTTCCCAAGGAGATTGTCGCTGACCGAGGCACGAAGTTCACCTCAAGATTTTGGAAGAAGTTCCAAGAAGCCCTCGGTACCAAGCTCTCTTTCAGCACCGCTTTCCACCCGCAAATGGGTGGACAAACGGAAAGAGTGAATCAGATACTTGAAGATATGCTCCGTGCTTGCGTCTTGGCACATGGTGACAATGGGAAGACTGTCTGCCGTTCGCTGAGTTCTCATACAACAACAGCTACCAGTCCATTCTCCAAATGGCCCCATTTGAAGTGTTGTACGTACGAAAGTGCCGCACCCCACTCAACTGGTCCAAAACCGGTGAAGGGCTGATTTTCGGGCCGAAAGTTTTGCACAAGGCAGAAGAGAAGGTGCAACTTGTCCGAGAAAATCTAAAGGCAGCCAAGTCGCCACAAAAGAGCTATGCGGATTCTCGTCGCAGGGATGTGTAGTTCATTCCCGGAAACAAGGTGTACCTCCGTGTCACCCCTCTTAAAGGAACCAAGCGTTTCCATTTTAAAGGCAAACTCGCTCCAAGGTTCATTGGACCTTTTAAGATTATGGCAAGGCGTGTGACAACTTCAAAAGTGTCTTCAAGCGCCAAATGGACCCGATCTTTTCAAGGACATTGACCATCAGGCCTTAGACCTTCAGCCGGATCTCACCTACCACGAGAAGCTGATCCGCATTGTCGATGAAGCTGAGCGTTGCACCAGAAGCCGCACCATCAAGTATTTCAAGGTTCAGTGGAGCAACCACACCGAAGCCGAAGAAACATGGGAGCATGAAAAATATCTTCGATCTGAGTTTCCGGATCTTTTTAGCACCTAGCTTAGGAATCTCGGGGACGCGACTCTTGTAAGGGGGATAGGTCTGTCACACCCTGTTTTCACTACCACTATCTGTGTATGCAAAAATCTGAGCTTGTTAAAACTTCTTCAAAACTAATGATGTGCGTGCCATAATTGTCATTGAATGCTTGTGTGATGCTCATGTGATGATAAAAACCCCATTTCACAATATTGAATTATTTCCAAAAACCTTTACTTGTTTGTGATCAAGGTAAAACCCTACTTTGAGTTGCACTACATGCCCTTGTTGGCAAGGAGTGTTTCTACCCAAAGTTGGTGATCCGGTTTTAACTTTATTTCAGTGCTCCAAAACCACAAGATAATTAATTTTAGAATTATTTTCCTAATTAAATTACATGTCTATTTTTTAGGCCACAAATGGTATTCCTACTTGGAAAAATACGTTTCCGCCTTAGGAAAATCTGATTAAATTTGGAGATGATCAGATGGACATATATTTTCCATACATAAGATTTGCACTACTGGAATCTGCTGGTTTGCCGACACCCAGAGCTGACGGCAAAGGACAGTTTAACTGATGGCAAAGGCTTTGCCGTCAGTGTGCTGTCGGCAAAGGAACCGGCCAAGATTTTATTGGCAAACACCTTCTTCGCCGTCTGCTGAAGGTCGACCGACGACAAAGACTTTGCCATCAGCTTTGTGGCATGGGCTGACGGCAAAGAGCAATGGCGGCAATGGCGCAGGACGAGCCCTGTTAGAAGGTTAACGGCAGGCTTTGCCCACAGCCGTAGCAAAGCTGACGGCAAAGCCGAAACCCCTGGGTCCCCTAGGTCCCCTCTTTGCCCACAGCCGTAGCAAAGCTGACGGCAAAGCCAAAAACCTGGGTCCCCTTGGTCGCCTCTTTGCCGACAGCTGGAGGACAGCTGACGGCAAAGCCGAAAATCTAGGAAAATTTGGTATTCCCAGAGTTGCCAGGATACACAGGCTGCCGCCACGTGTCTTCTTTGCCGTCAGTAAGCTGTAGGCAAAGACCCTCTCTGCTTTTTTTCATATTTGTTTTATGTTAATTCCCTGCATTTGCAAAACATAGATACAAATATCAACATATATATATTTTCCCATCCCCTAAACAGCACCACAAGTGCATCACAAATTGCAAACAGCACAACACAAGTGCATCACCAAGTGGAAATAGCACGAATATATGTAATTAAAGTGCAAACAAGATCACAAATTATTACAAAGCATCACAAGTGCATCCACAAATACAAGTGCATTACAAAGTTCATCTAAGACTACACGAGTGCATTACAAAGTCCCTCGAGCATCCATCCATATGCCATGCTGCTTTATCAAAATCTGCATAATGAGAAAGAAGTTAGAAGAAGAATACAATAAGAAAGAAGTTATCTAAATTAAGCTAAGCAACTAGAAGAAGAAGTGGAAGAAGAAGAATAAGAAGAAGATGAAGAACAAGAAGAAGAAGTGGAAGAAGTGGAAGAAGAAGAAGAAGAAGAAGAAGAAGATGGAGAAAAAGAAAGAAGAGAAGTTATCTTTTTCTCCTCTTTCTTCTCCTCTTATTTCTTCATCTCTTGTTTGTTCTTCTCTTCTAGTTTCTTTTAAAACTTTCTAAACTAATTATTTCATTTTTGAGCTCTAATATCAACTAGAATTTACTAAGCTAACTAAAGCATGGCTAATATCAACTAGAATTTACTAAGCTAACTAAAGCATGGCATAATCTAAGTTGATCTAAACAATAAGGAGAATAAGGAGACGAATAACTTACCGAATGCCAAGAAACGAAGGAGAAGCTCCATCTCTGTTGGTCGCTGGGTTGCTAGGGCTCTCACCAGGAGAAGTAAAGGGATCGTGGGATTCAACTCTGGAATGATGCTGCAACAAGGCAAGAGTTAAATTATGTGGTTAGCACGGCGACAGACAATGGTATAAGACCGTGCAAGGTTGGTCATTGAAAGGGAACTCGCCGTTTCCACCGAAGAAGGCATCAGCGGAGGGGGCGGCAAACCTTGCTTCTCACACATAGCCTGCAAATTAGTTTTCGAGGAGTCAAAGAAATAGCCTTGTTGCGTCTCACACATAGCCTTGCTTCTCACACAAATGACTTACCGCAACGAAGTCATGCATGGCCTTCGCATGGGCATTATTGCGTGCCCTCTCCTCCTCAAGCAACCTCTGCGTATTCCAGTCCCTCTCCTCCAAGAAGAGCCTGGTGGCCTCCCTCTCCTTCATAAGTGCGGCCTGCAACCACTCTTCAAAAGGAATCTTCATCATCCATCCAGGGACAAAAGCACGAAAGAAATAATTAAGAAAACTAACCTCGATGGCAAGATCAACTGGCCTCGCGCGTTACCGTATTACAGGAGCGGAGCTCGTTTGCCTCGCCTTGATCTGAGATAGAGTCTCGGTGATAGTCACGAAGCCATTACACATGGCCAGCGTGCCATGACTCTTACCGCCACCAGAGATCATTAACGCCTCTCGATCGATAGGATTCTGGCTCGGGTCAAAGTCAGGCCCGCGCAGCTGTTTGACCACCTCAGAATAAGACATCATCTTGTTGTAGGCGGACAGGCTTGTGTACGCCAACGGCCCGTCCCCCTCAGAATATGCCTTCGCCGTCTTGTACGAGCCCTTATGGGCCATGCTAAACGCGGCGTATCCCTCAGGCTCGGGCTGGTTATTGTGTTTGGCCTACACGAAACGACAAAGAATTAGTACAACAAAAATCATGAACGAATGAATTATTGATGAAACAAAACAAGGCACACATACCCATTTTTTAGCGTATTGCTTGATGTTGGCATTGCCTTGGTGGTGTGGCACACCAACCAATTGGGCACGACGGTCCTTGGCCATAGTGTGGGTGCTCAACCAAGCCTCTGTGCACCACCTGTCGACTATCATCTCCCAACAATCCATCTTATTGGCCAACCATCTCGGGGGCACCTATGAATGTAAGTTAATGAAGAATGAAACTAAGTATTATAACTAAATAGACCTAACTAGCCCTAAGAATTGATCTTTGGAATGTACATACCTCCATGTACTCGGTCTTATCAAGGAAAATATTTCGACATTCAGTCTTTGTCTTCGGCTCCGCTTGCTTGGCGTACCAAACTCGAACAGCCTGAACACGCAGCTCATGCCTCGTGTTATTCAATAAACTCTTGCACTCTTTCACGAGGTTACTCTTGGCCACCTCCTCCGTCCCCTCCTCGACCCTAAAGTAACTCTGCAATTATGCCAAATAGATGCACAGATGAATAGTGAAATGATTTGGAAGGAAATAACAATATATAACATTGTATACTTTTTATTGGGTAAAATAATAGTTACCCAAAAATCAGCCAACACCTTGTCGGCCATGCTCACACAAACAACACCATTGACATGTGTGTTTTCCGGGAGCAGAGCGGCCTGGTAGTGCTCCCACTTGAGTCCTGGCTCGGGAACCATACCCTCACCAGGCAACTGCACTATCCCGGGGAAGTGCTCCCTAAGTAAAGCACCAAGGAGGTAGTTTGGATTCCGAGTATTCTGCGGGTAATCCCACCCCCTACATAATGATAAGGCAAAGACATTAGCTACTTGGTGAAATATAACGATATAAGGTACACAATATATATCAACTTACTTCTCGCCATCTGGCTTAATGAACACCCTGTGCTGCAACTCCAATCGGTCTGGAACTCGTGTCATACCACGTTGGTAGACCGACTTGCTGGCAGCCCCCTCAGCCTCTGCCTCAGCCCCCTCCGCCTCAGCCTCCGCCTTAGCACCCTCCGCCTCAGCCTCAGCCTCCGCCTCAGCACCCTCCGCCTCAGCCTCCACCTCAGCACCCTTCGCCTCAGCCTCCGCCTCAGCACCGTCCGCCTCAGCCTCCGCCTCAGCCCCCTGCATCGGTGTCTGCTCCTGGACGGGAGGATCCCGCACCGGTGACACCCTCGTCTGCAAGAGTGAAGTGGCTGAGATAGAAGTAGTCAAGGGTGGTGGCGACTGGCTCCTATCATGCAACCTCCCTCTCCCACGACCACGTCCGCTGCCTCTCTTCTTTCCTACGCCTCTCCCATGGGGCTCCTCGGCAAAGCTCTGCAACAAAGTTCTCCGTAGCTGCCCAGGTGCTATCCTCAACTTATCCCCGCCTGCCATGTATCACCACCTGTAACGATAAATAGTTAAATAATTAGTACAAATTTAAGGACAATAACTAAATGAACAATAATAAATACATGAATAGTTCAACTAATAATTGAATAGTTAAACAACAATGTTTGGATGCATACAAAGTACTAATAGTCTGGATCATCTGTCTCTTCTCCATGGTCAATTGAAGCAAAATCATCATCAGTATCACACGTGTCGTCATGACTGATATCGTCATCGGGTTCAGGGACATCATGTTGAAGGCCTTTTTCTAACCGATCAAGCATTGATAGCTCATCGGCATTGGTAACTTCTACTTCCACTTCTTCCTCATCATCACGTGAGTCTTGTTCCTCCGTGTTCAGGGTGGACGTAGAGCAGTTTCGGGTACGACGTCTGACGCCACGTGATTCTTGGAAGAATTCTCCATCATATGTTATTGTGTCAATTTGAGGTTCACTATCGTCTTCATTTTGGGGAGGTGGTCTAAGATGTGGCGGCACATCGAACACGACATAATATAAATAGGCTTTGCCGTCAGCTGGCTGTCGTCAAAGCGGTGCCCCGTTAAGTCGTGGTCGGACGTGGGACCGGGGAGCTCCCTATGCCGTCAGTGTTTTTAGCCTTTGCCATCAGCTAGCTGACGGCTTAGACAAAGCGGACAGCATAGATTATCTATGCCGTCAGCCTCTCCTATGACGTCAGTACTTATTTTGGCTGAGGGCAAAGTGTCTTTGCCGTCAGGCCCGTGAATTTGCTGACGGCAAAGCTGAAAGGTGTCGGCAAATTATGTTTTTCCAGTAGTGTTGAAGCCCTATTTATATTATAATGATTTCAGTAAAACTGTGAAAACCATTTCTATCTGTTTTGACCTTTTGAAATATTTCCAAAGGAAATATTCTCAATAAAATCCTAGATAATTCCAGTGGTATCCCTAAGCCATATTTGGTGTCCACATAAAGTTTCACCTTGATCCAAGGTGATTAAGGACCCCCGAATAACCCTAAAACTCCTCATGTCCAGATTGGAGTTAGAGCAACTCTACATAGCATAGTTTGTCCAATGATGCTGAAACTTTGCAGGAGTGTTTAATACCTCAAATGAGGGTTCCACACCGAAAATAGGATTTGTGGGACTTAGTTTGCCCACACTCTCTTTGGAAGGGATAGATCTGGTCAAATGGTGGTGTTTTCAAGTTTACAAAGCAAAACTTGTCCAATGGAGCTCAAACTGGGTGAAACCCCATGTTTTAGCACCAAACCCAAACCTCTTAAATTGTAGCACCAGTGGTGGGGTGCAACTACCCCAAATCACTGTCGAGCACCTTCTGACAGATGGGTAAAAGCCCCTTTAACCGATAGCTAAACCCAACCCCTTTGCTCCAAACTCTCAAATTAGGTGGCCAGTACCAATGCCCAACCCCAGTCAACTGGCCCCTCACTGGTTCAAAGTGGAAATGCCAAAAACCCCAATCTAAGCTTCAGTTCAAAGCTGACAGCACCAGTATTCCTTGTCTCCCTTGACCAACCGAAGCTCCCACGGGACCCCAACGGCTAGCCTCACTCCCAGCCAGTGCCAGGACATGCTAGACACGTCCAAAGTGCCTCAGAGCGCACCAGGATGCTGTGGAATGCCAAAACTGCGCTCTGGCATGGTACAGGAAGCCACCGAGCTGGGGGCGACGCCCTCGGCCAGTTCCAGCCTCCCCCGAGGTGTCCAACCTCTTCCCCGACAACCCCTCCGCATCGAGCGACCATCAGGGCCCCTCCTCTCCCTTGCTAGAGCTCGTGCTACGCATGCCCGCGCGCACCAGAACTGGCCAAGGTTGCGCGGACACTGATGCTCGACTTCTCTCTCTCTCTCCCTCTGTTGCAGATGGTTCTCGCAGTCCAAAACCATGTCCTGAGACCGTGGTTTTGACCCCAGCTCCTCTCTGCACCCCCATGCGCGCAGCGGTGAGTCACCGGCGCTCCCGAATTGGTTCACCGTCGCGGGCCTATAAATAGCCCTCCCCCTTGCTCCAGCACCCCTCAGAAAGCTTCGCCATGACCTCTAGCACCTCCCTAGCTACCCCAACAAGCCAGCAGAGCTTCAGTGCTCGAGATCGATCGAGGCCCCTCCGCCTCGAAGCTCCGGTCGATCTCTGGCTACACGACGGCTCATGCGTCCCTCGACCCACAAAACTGATCCCCTTGACCTCAGGAAGCTTTCCCCCAACTTTCCCAAGCATTTCCGTGCCCCTAGCTACCCTCTCGACCACCTCCCAAAACTCCTCCGTCGCGGCATCCTCGTCGTCGACGAACCCGTGCCTCTTCGTCGTTGTTCCGACCATCAGCAGGTAGGCGACTTCGAGCTGAACCCATTTATGTCCTCGTTGGGGCTTGAGAACGTCGGTAGCCTCGCCGGCGTGCTCCTCCTCCTCTCTAGCCAGAGGTAGGAGACGACCCCGACACGTGTGCCCCACCTGTCGGTGGCCTGGCTCTCTCCCCCTCGCTGCCCGCAGCCGCTGACCGCAGGGCCCCACACGTCAAGTTCAAATATGACGGCGCGCAAACTTGGCAGGCTGTCGACTGGCCTTGGGCCGGCCCAGTTCCAGGCGAAGCCAGGCCAGGGACTTAGCCCATTTCTCTTTTGTTTTTAGAATCTGATTTTGAAGATTTTTATAAAAATATTTAACCAGTGTAAGAATATAATTTTTCCACTGACATTCTTCTAAAAATATGTAGTGTTTAATGAGACCATTGGATGAATTCTTCAGCAACTGGTCTGTTTTACAATAATTAAAAGGACTAAATTGGAATAGTTTTTCTTTTCTTTGGTTGATTTTAAAAATGTTCCTTCATTGGAATGAGAGGCAAATATTTTTCAAAATGACCACTTAGATTTATTAGTAATAAAGAGCATTTTTAAAATGACTTTGTGATCTGTTTTTTCCTGAGTGAGCTATTTCTTATTTATTCTTTTGACGACGATAGAAAATCTGTGTGACAAGGGAATCAGAGCGGAAGACCTCGAAGTCCCCGGATACCTAGCTGACCAAGGCAAGCAACCATTTGACTATGACTGAGCATATGTTATATTGCATGTTAAGATAGCAAATATTTCCGTTGCATATGATCATTGTCGGGACCCTGATCCTAAGCCATAGGAATCCAGCCTGTAACACATCGCATCCCTTTGCGGTCTCACGCACGGTTAATTCCACGGCTGCAGCCTTACCTTAGCCGGGACCGTTTGCGTCTTTTGACTCACGTATGCAATAGTGTTGCTAGCATTCCAATGTTAAAGAACCCGGATCGACATGTTTAGTCATAAACCAAAGTGGCAGTACCGCACAAGGACAGGCATACATGACCCAACAAAGCAGGTGTCGGTCATCAGCGAATGTAGACGAGTCGTAGCAAGCTACAAGGACTCCATTACATCGCGTGACATTTCCCCAAAGGGGACAGACACAGCGGCTAAGAAGGCCACATGCCGGTCAACCGATGTGTCCGGAGCAGTAGCGAACTACCAAGGCTCATCGAATCACAAAGGGGCATTTCCTTGTAAGGAGTGCTACTAAAGTTCACGACTAAGTAATGGAACCCCATACATATCAAGTACGACACACGTACGCATGGCATACCGATATGTATAGATACATCGATGGCATCACAACATAACCATAAACATACAACCTTTATTTAAGAGGCTCGGAAGAGCCACAAACATAATATTACACATTAAGGGTCTCACGACCCATAATAGCAGTCATTCAGATACAAGCCAGCGGAAGAGTTTAAACTATCTGAGTACAGACAGGGCAACTAGAAGGCACATGGCTTGACTATACTACAGACCCAAAGTAGGGCCAGATCGTAGCTGGGACACCAGCTACTCGTCGTCGTCGATGTCTATGAAGAACCCTCCATTAGGGTCATTAGCAACCTCTGCAACATTTATTAGCAAACATGAGTACGAAGGTACTCAGCAAGACTTTAGGATGACTAACTACTCATGCAAGGTATCAGAAGGTATTGTGGGGTTTCATGCGGAAAGCCAGCATTTGACTCGTGGCTAGACAACTTGCATTTTTAAATAATTTTGACAACTTGATTTCTCGCACACGAGTCCACTAACACCACAACAATACACTATCGTGGAATCATTCCGTCTCCATACGGAAATGCCGTCCATGACACTCACTCTTATCTTGACAATTTTATGAGTAGCCATTGAAGTTATCTATGAACAACGTATGTCTCCAAGTAGTCCATATCCGCGGACGCGACTATTCGAATAGTTCATAACCCTGCAGGGGTGTACTTCGTCACACACGCTCTCGCCACTTATGCCATGTGCACGTCATGCACCTCGGCAACCTTCAAGCGGAAGCCCAGCGAGGGAGTCGGCCACGACCGTTAACCACACTAGTACCTAGTCCAGGTTTATCGCCTATCTGAGAGTAACCCGTACGGAAGTCCGGCCGAGGTTTCCGCCACGGCCTCAAACGATGTGCGCAGGGTTCCCAAGCCCACCATCCGGGTGCCACTTGGTACACCGTGCCACTGCCTACCGTATCACGACCCACCTCTCAGGTCAGCACCATGCAAGGCCTCCAGCATGACTATAAACACCAGAAACTACTTGCAACTCCTGGACTGAGTACTAAGCGATTAATAGGCCGAGCGGGGTCATATTTCAGGGCCCAACATGTGGTAGTATCTAGTCTTGGATTACATACACGGAACTCAGTTCCTAAGGACGGTTCCAATGAAACAACCCGCCATGTACTCCTACATAGCCTTTCACCGGTACCTTTACCAAAACAGATTCAACACACAACCTTTGCTTACCGAACGCATTCTCACAATTCTGTTCATCTCCCAGATGACAGACCATACACAACTCTAAGCATAGCATGCATAGCAGGATAAGGCACATCATATCTCAAGCAACTACCAGGTATGCTAGGTTGCAAGGTCCGGCTATTTACTGTGACAAGGTTAGGTCATGCGAAGGAAGTGGGTTCAACTAACGTGGCAAAAGCAATTGAAGCGATTGATCCTAATGCAAATAAGTAAGTGCAGGAGCAAGAACATGGGAATTATCGGGATGATCAAAAGGGTTGCTTGCCTTGTTGCTCAGAGGAGGGACAATATCCGTCAGACGGATATTCGGTGGAATCCGGGTGTGCGGAGCCTACCGAAATGAATGGCAACAATCAATAACAATCATATGCAAGCAAGATGATGCATGATCATGGCATGAGAATGCAAGGTGATAACTATTATAATCCACATGTATTAGGTTTGAAGTTGATTTGAATCACATTCAAATATCAATTCATACGAGGTATTCTCGGATGCCGATTTAATTGATTCGACCTGATGCTCAGATCAACTTGATGTTAACATGCATGAAATGTTATGTTAGGGTACTGATTTGTAATTAGGACAGTGTGTGATCATGTCATTCATAATGAAATTTGAATATTTTTCCAAATTCCATTTATAAAGTAATTATAAGAATTGAATTATTCATTATTCTACATGTTAGGGTTCTGTAACGTTTTCAAACATGATTGAAAGTAGCATATTCAGATTCCTTGAATTTTTCTGATACTTTTTCATATATAAATTATTTTCATTGGAGTTACAGATTAATTTCTATGAATTTTTGAAGTTTTTAAACATTTCTGGAATTATTCTTATACTGAAAAATTCCTTTATTGCGTCAGCCTGACATCAGCAGGTCAACTGCGCCTGGGCCAGGTCAAACCTGACCAGTGGGGTCCACTGGTCAGTGACCCAGGGGCTAACCCCGCGCTGACCAGCCCCTAATTGGGGTTTGACCAGGCGTGGGGCCCTCTGGCAGTGACTGAGGGAAGGATAATTACGCCCTAATGGTCGGCCACGTCGACGCCCACCGGAGGGTGGTTGGCGGCGACCAAGCCCGCGGCGGAGGGCTCGCCGGAGACGACCTAAACGGCGCTACACGGCACCAAATCGAGTGCGGTTTGCAGCTACGGGACGCTGGCGAAGCAGCCGATCTGGCATGGGCATCAGGAGAAGCTAGGGTCGCCGGGAGAGGCGCCGGCGACGAGACGAAGCGGTGGCCGAAGCTCGGCCTTCCGCGGGTGATGGCTCCAGGGCACGGGGAGGGCAGCTGATGGGCTCATCACATTCCTGGCGGCTCTAGGAGCTCGATCCCTAGCTCGAGCGCGTGGAAGAGACACCACATTGACGACGACGACATGACCGGCGGCGAGGAGCTCTCGGCCTTGGTGGGGAACGGGGCTACGGTGCGCGGAAGAGCGTGGGGTGAGAGGGGAAATGATGACGAGCTCGCGGCGGTTCCGATGGTGTTGTTGTAGGGCTCGGGGGTGCGCCGGAGGGAGCGAATCGACGGAAGAGGTCTGGCGGCCGAAGGTGGAGAAGATGGCGGCGAGGCGATGACAGGTGGCCTCCGGGCTTGATTCCTTCTTCCTGGGGACGAGGAGGAGCACGGCGGGGCTTTGGGGCACAACAGCTGGGCTGGAGGGGGCTCGTGGCCACGGCTACGACGATCGGCGGCGACAAACAGGCTCGGCCATGGTGGGAGAGGGCGAGAGAGAGATGGAGGGGAGCCAGAGATGGGTGGAGAAAGGAGAGACGTGCACGGGGTACTCATCCCCGCCGTCTGCGTGGCTCGGGCAAGCAGGAGGTGGCCAGGGAACGTGGCCACGCTCGCCAGCGCGTCGGCACGCAGCTACTTCTCCTCCTGGCAGGAGGAAGAAGACAGCCGTGCCCCTTGTGGGCTGGGCCTGCACGGGCGACAGGTAAGAGTTTTTCATTTTTTCTGTTTTTGTTTCTGGTTTAGCTATTTCAATAATTTGCTATTTATTTCAGCTCCCAAATAATTTGTAAAATTTATTTGACGCACCCTAGAATATTTGTTGGAATATTTCCAACCATTCCTAAAGTTTTCAACATTTTTGAAAGTTTAAAGTTTCTGTTTTCAAATTTAATACTTGAAACCAGTAGCTTTTGCATTTATTAAAAATGCTTTTAAGTGTCAAGAAAAGTGTTTTATCCGATGCTCATTTACTTTCATGATTTATCAGAAAGTTTGAACATTTCTTGAGGCCATTTTGGGTTCATTGATTTTAACTAGTTTGAGATTTCCTTTATTTAAAGTAGGGGCTAGGGTTTTGAGTTTTCCTTCACCTCTTTCCTTGATCTTGTTGAAAATTCTTAGATGCAAATGCAAAGAAGACATGAGCACAAGACTAACTTGCTTAAGGTGTCAGGGATGTGACAACTCACCCCCACTCAAAAGAATCTCGTCCCGAGATTTAGAAGTCGTCGGGTATAACGCAGGATACTCAAGTCGGAGACGATCCTCTCTTTCCCAAGTTGCCTCCTTTTCAGAATGATTTGTCCATTGAACTTTAAGAAACTTGAGGTTTCGACGTCGAGTGGTACGCTCAGCTTGATCAAGAATACGCACGGGGTATTCTCGGTATGAAAGGTTATCTTGGAGATCAAGCGTTTCGTGGTCCACTTCACGGATAGGATCCGAAAAGCAACGCCTGAGTTGCGAGACGTGGAAAACATCATGAACCTTGGAAAGATGCAGAGGAAGTTCCAACTGGTAAGCAACTTCTCCTCGTTTGGCAAGAATGCGAAAAGGACCAATGTAACGAGGAGCCAACTTTCCCTTGATACCGAATCGATGGGTACCCTTCAAAGGTGTAACCCGAAGGTAAGCCTTCTCGTCAACTTCAAAGGTCACAGCCTTATGATGACGATCATATTGCCTCTTTTGACGAGACTGGGTTGTTTTCAACTTTTCACGAATAATGCAAACCTGCTCTTCTGCATCCTGGATCATATCCGGGCCAAAGAGTTGCCTCTCTCCGGTTTCTGACCAATTAAGAGGTGTCCGACATCTTCGTCCATAGAGAACTTCAAAAGGGGCTTTGCCCAAGCTTGATTGATAACTATTGTTATAAGCGAATTCGGCGAATGGAAGGCACTTCTCCCAATTCATACCGAACGATATAACACAAGCTCGGAGCATATCTCCTAGGATTTGATTCACTCTTTCTACTTGACCACTTGATTGAGGATGGAAGGCAGTGCTAAAAGATAAGTGAGTCCCCATGGCATTTTGAAAACTTTCCCAGAAGCGGGAAGTAAAGATACTTCCACGGTCTGAGTTAATCTCTAGGGGAACACCATGAAGAGACACTATTCGGGAGATATATAACTCTGCTAGCTGGTTAGCTGTTATACTATCACAAACAGGAAGAAAATGAGCCACTTTGGAAAGACGGTCAATGAGCACAAAGATAGCATTATTCCCTTTCTTGGTCTTGGGAAATCCGGTAATGAAATCCATGCTAACTTTATCCCATTTCCATTCAGGAATAGCTAGGGGTTGAAGGGTGACAGCAGGCCTTTGATGTTCTGCCTTAACTCGACGACAAACGTCGCAGTTAGCAACGAACTCAGCAATTTCTCTCTTCATCCTAGTCCACCAGAACCTCTAGCGTAGGTCCTGATACATCTTAGTACTACTGGGATGAATGGTGAGAGGAGAATCATGAGCCTCCTTAAGGATTAACTGCCTTAGATGTGGGTTCTTAGGAACCACTAGACGATTCTGGAAGAACACAACACCTTGATCGTTCATGGAAAATTCTTAAGCGTTTCCGCTAAAATTATTCTCCTTGATCCGTGATATAACCTTGTCACGCTTTTGGCCAGCTATTATTTGATCCTTAAGAGTAGGCTTCGCCACCAGGGTAGAAAGGAATCCTTGAGGAACGATATGAAGATTCATCTTCCGAAAGTCCTCATGGAGATGTGGTTGACCTTGTTGTAGCATCAAATTGTTACAATAAGATTTACGACTTAGTGCATCGGCCATGACATTGGCCTTCCCCGGGGTGTAAGTTATCCCTAAGTCGTAATCCGAGATCAACGCAACCCACCGTCTTTGCCTGAGATTCAAATCTGGCTGGGTGAAGATATATTTTAGACTTTGGTGATCAGTGAATATTTCGCAACGATTACCCAGAAGGTAATGTCGCCAGGTTTTTAGTGCATGGACCACGGCTGCAAGCTCAAGGTCATGTGTGGGATAATTATCCTCATGTGGACGCAACTGTCGAGATGCGTATGCGATCACATGACGATCTTTCATGAGAATGCAACCTAATCCTTGTCGCGAGGCGTCGCAATAGATAACAAAGTCCTTAGAAAAATCTGGTGGTAGCAACACAGGTGCGGAAGTTAGGCGTCTTTTCAATTCCTGAAAACTATGGTCACACTGTGGTGTCCACTTGAACTTTTTATCTTTCTTGAGGAGTTCAGTTAGAGGCTTTGCAACCTTGGAGAAATTCTCGACGAAGCGGCAACAATAGCTCGCTAGACCAAGAAAACTCCTAACTTGCTTAACCAATTCAGGTTGGGTCCAATCAAGGACAGCTTGAACTCTCTCGGGATTGACAGCAATACCCTTACCAGAGATTACGTGTCCTAGATAGGTCACTTCTGGTAACCAGAATTCACATTTTGAAAATTTGGCATAAAGGCGATGCTCTCGAAGTTTCATCAATACCAGCCTTAGATGCTCGGCATGTTCTTGTTCGTTCTTCGAGTAGATGAGAATATCATCGAGGTATACCACGACGAATTTATCCAAATACTCCATGAAGATTGAATTCATCAGTCGAGAGAAGGTGGCTGGGGCATTGGCCAAACCGAAGGACATGACGGTGTACTCGTATTGGCCATAACGAGTAACGAAAGCCGTTTTTGGAATGTCCCCATTCTTAATCTTGATTTGATGGTATCCCAACCTCAAATCCATTTTGGAGAAGACTGAGGATCCAGCGAGCTGATCATACAGGTCGTTGATCCTAGGGAGCGGATACTTGTTCTTTATGGTGACCAGATTAACTGGTCGGTAATCTACAACCATCCGATCCGTTCCGTCTTTCTTCTTGACGAAGAGGACGGGGCAAGCCCAAGGAGAAGAGCTAGGACGAATGAAACCCTTGTTCAAGGCCTCATCTAGTTGCTTCTTAAGTTCGGCTAGCTCCAGAGGTGCCATCTTATAAGGTCTTCTGGCTATTGGGACAGTTCCCGGAACAAGATGTATCACAAACTCTACATCTGTGTCAGGTGGAATTCCTGGCAGTTCCTCTGGAAAAACATCCGGGAAGTCACGGACTACCGGAATATCTTCATGTTCCGGAAGAGGGTTGGCATTTAAAGAATAGAGTTTGCATTTGGCAACTCGAGTAGAGACATTTACTATCTCACCCGAGGGATGGGTAAGCTGGACATTTCTAGAATGAGTATCAATCTTGGCATAGTGAGCTGACATCCAGTCCATGCCCAAGATGATATTAATATCCGAAGATTTCAGGGCTATCAATGAGGCTAGAAAAACTAGCCTGTCTACTAGAATTTCATTGTCATAGGTTACCCTAGAGGTTTGCCATTTACTACCAGGGGTTTGGAAAACCAATGGGATTGGCATATCACAAAAAGACATGTTATGCAACTGTGCATAACTTTCTGAAATGAAGGAATGAGAAGACCCAGTGTTAAAGAGAACGGACGCTGGGTGATCATTAACAAGAAGCGTACCCAGCATGACGTCGGGATCCTCTGCAGCTTCTTTTGCTGACACATAGTTCACACGGCCACGTGCAGGAGTTGGCTTCACATAGTAAGCTTTGCCCGACTTGGCTTCCCGACGGACTTTCTGGGTTGCTTGGCACCCACATTTTGAGGACACTCACGGGAATCGTGCCCTGGTTCTCCACACTTGTAGCATATCACTTGATTGGCACGTGGTGCAACATTGCTAGCTGGACCACCATAAGCTTTTGCTCGAGGGTTGGCCTGATTCGTCTGAGGCGCCACGTAGGATGGCCTCGGAGTGTATCTTGGCGGCAGAGAACTGTTTGGAACCCACAACCTGCGTTTTGGAAACGCGGAACCAGAAGATGAGCCAAAGTCACGGGAGTGCTTCCTTGTGGCTTCGAAGTCAGTATGACCAGTCTCGGCACTGATCGCCTTGTTGACCAGGGCTTGAAAACTTGCACACTCATGGAGGCGCAGATCATGACGAGGCTCAGGGCTCAGACCCTTACGGAATCTTGCTTGCTTCTTGGCGTCGGTAGACACCTCCTCTGTTGCATAGCGGGCGAGATTACCGAACTCACGGCTATAGGCATCCACAAACAACTTGCCCTGAGTGAAGGTACATAACTCCTCTCTCTTTCTGTCCATCAGGCCCTCTGGAATATGGTGCAGACGAAAAGCTGCACTGAAGTCTGCCCATGTGGCTACTGGTTCAGCGGGACGCATAGCTTCAAAGTTCTCCCAGCACATATTGGCGGGTCCTTCCAGGAAATACGCCGCAAAGGTCACCTTGTCGGCCTCAGACACATTGCAGAGAGAATCTTGCGTGAGATGCTGCACAGCCAGTCATCAGCGTCGAGGGGATCGACGGATGATGAAACTTTGGAGGATTCAGCTTCACAAAGTCATTGAGGGACACTGCAGCATTCCTAGGCTGTCGAGCTGTATTCTGCTCAATACGCTCTAGCAGTCGGTTGGCCTCCCTTTTGTTTCTTTCTGCCTCAAGCATCACTTCCACCAGAGAAGGCGGGTGAGGCAGGTCTTCCTGCGACGCTTGACTACCCTCGCCTTGCTCATGAGCAGGGGCACGGTTCAAGCTGGTGAACACCATCCTGACAAACAAACTCATAGCTTAGACCAATATCATATCAATACTAGCTAGGGATTAAGAATGTACTGAACACACGGAATGCGGAAATGAATATCCGAACAGCATGGTAACAAGCAACTGCTATATATACACCATGGTTCATACACACCCTTACATAGTTCAGTACAACCTTAACCAAAGAGCAAACTACTGAAATTATGAAACTACTCATCAGAGGCTTACAAGCTTCCTATACATTATTTATCTAGGCCTCCGGAATTCATTTCACATCACAGGCATACTTCACAAGTCACGCAGGACTGTGAACGTACGGCTACTACCATACTATCCTTCCGCTCACAGCTCAGACATCCACATAGAACATCTCATAGAGATTACCTCCATAATCTAGAAGCTCAACCTGCGGATCAGGAAACACTCTAGCCTGAGATCCCTGGGATCCATAAGGACACGGATGTGGCCTTGGTCCCCTGACTGGTGGTAAGAGGGGTCCCCGAAGAGGTGTGACTCCTCCTATAGCTGGCCAGTCAACGTGGGCCGGAAGATGGGTCCTAACAGGGTTCAGCATCTCTATCTCTCCATACCCTGTCTGGACTACCGGTGCCAGCTGCGTCAAAGCCGTCCACAGACGGGCACGGGTAGCATAAAGCTCCATGCGGAGAGCACGAGCATCCCTGTCTCTGTTCTCTAGCATCTCAACAATGGACTGCAGTAGTGGATCCTCCATAGAAGAATCAAAATAGAATCCACTGAGGTATCCCTCTTCACTAGGCTGAGAGGCCGGAACATAGCAGAACTCTGAATTCTGCAGCAGTGCATGTCTCGCTCTTATAATGGTCAGCAATGAATAGGCAGCATCCTGTACTGCCATGTCAATGGTGACCCCCAACCCATAGGACCAATGGATTGGCTTCTCAGCTCCAGGGTAGTCTGGAAATACCCTAACAGTGCAGACGTACTGGCTCTGGTTGAAGTCTCGGTACTGTTCCTCCACTGTGTACTCGGGGTACCAGCGGTAACCGCACACCGACATCACCCTGACCAGCATGGCCGTATGACCCGGCACATCAATGCACCTGGTCGGACGTACCACCTGACGAGAAGGACGGCCAGGCATCTGTAAATAGAGAGTAATGCAAAAGCATTAGACCTCCGAATGAGAAATTGGGCAGCATAACGACTGTAAATGCTCAAAACAAATTTTGAGACAACCCAAAAATGGAATAGCGTAACCACTCAACTATCAAGTTCAACTCTCTGATCATCAAACTTACTTCCTTTTCCTAGGAATGACAGAAACCCAATATCTCTTGACACGTAGTCCTATAATCTACCGATCAGAAACACGAGCCTAGAAGAAGATGAGTAACCTAGTCCTTAATTCCCGCAGAAAAGACGAGGATGACCAGAATAGAATAACTTAAGAAGAGAACAAGAGTCTTACGTTCCTTTCCACAATCAATTCCCTTATATATAACTAAAGCAATTCTAGACTCAACATCGACCAGGTTGGCTTAGTAATCCTACAGTCAGTCAGGCTCTGATACCAACGCTGTCGGGACCCCGATCCTAAGCCATAGGAATCCAGCGTGTAACACATCACATCACTTTAGGGTCTCACGCACGGTTAATTCCACGGCTGCAGCCATACCTTAGCCGGGACTGTTTGCGTCTTTTGACTCACGTATGCAATAGTGTTGCTAGCATTCCAATGTCAAAGAACCCGGATCGACATGTTTAGTCATAAACCAAAGTGGCAGTACCGCACAAGGACAGGCATACATGACCCAACAAAGCAGGTGTCGGTCATTAGCTAATGTAGACGAGTCGTAGCAAGCTACAAGGACTCCATTACATCGCGTGACATTTCCCCAAAGGGGACAGACACAGCAGCTAAGAAGGACACATGCCGGTCAACCGATGTGTCCGGAGCAGTAGCGAACTACCGAGGCTCATCGGATCACAAAGGGGCATTTCCTTGTAAGGAGTGCTACTAAAGTTCACGACTAAGTAATCAAACCCCATACATATCAAGTACGACACACGTCCGCATGGCATACCGATATGTATAGATACATCGATGGCATCACAACATAACCATAAACATACAACCTTTATTTAAGAGGCTCGGAAGAGCCACACACATAATATTACACATTAAGGGTCTCACGACCCATAATAGCAGTCATTCAGATACAAGCCAGCGGAAGAGTTTAAACTGTCTGAGTACAGACATGGCAACTAGAAGGCACATGGCCTGACTATACTACAGACCCAACGTAGGGCTAGATCGTAGCTGGGACACCAGCTACTCGTCGTCGTCGATATCTACGAAGAACCATCCATTAGGGTCATTAGCAACCTCTGCAACATTTATTAGAAAACATGAGTACGAAGGTACTCAACAAGACTTTAGGATAACTAACTACTCATGCAAGGTATCAAAAGGTATTGTGGGGTTTCATGCGGAAAGCCAGCATTTGACTCGTGGCTAGACAACTTGCATTTTTAAATAATTTTGACAACTTGATTTCACGCACACGAGTCCACTAACAACACAACAATACACTATCGTGGAATCATTCCGTCTCCATACGGAAATGCCGTCCATGACACTCACGCTTATCTTGACAATTTTATGAGTAGCCATTGAAGTTATCTATGAACAACGTATGTCTCCAAGTAGTCCATATCCACGGACGCGGCTATTCAAATAGTTCATAACCCTGCAGGGGTGTACTTCGTCACACACGCTCTCGCCACTTATCGCCTTGTGCACGTCATGCACCTCGGCAACCTTCAAGCGGAAGCCCAGCGAGGGAGTCGGCCACGACTGTTAACCACACTAGTACCTAGTCCAGATTTATCGCCTATCTAAGAGTAACCCGTACGAAAGTCCGGCCAAGGTTTCCGCCACGGCCTCAAATGATGTGCCAAGGGTTCCCAAGCCCACCATCTGGGTGCCACTTGGTACACCATGCAACTGCCTACTGCATCACGGCCCACCTCTTAGGTCAGCACCATGCACGGCCTCCAGCATGACTATAAACACCAGAAACTACTTGCAACTCCTGGACCGAGTACTACGCAATTAATAGGCCGAGCGGGGTCGTATTTCAGGGCCCAGCATGTGGTAGTATCTAGTCTTGGGTTACATACACGGAACTCAGTTCCTAAGGACGGTTCCAATGAAACAACCCGCCATGTACTCCTACATAGCCTTTCACCGGTACCTTTACCAAAACAGATTCAACACACAACCTTTGCTTACCGAACGCATTCTCACAATTCTGTTCATCTCCCAGATGACAGACCATACACAACTCTAAGCATAGCATGCATAGCAGGATAAGGCACATCATAGCTCAAGCAACTACCAGGTATGCTAGGTTGCAAGGTTCGCCTATTTACTGTGACAAGGTTAGGTCATGCAAAGGAAGTGGGTTCAACTAACGTGGCAAAAGCAGTTGAAGCGTTTGATCCTAATGCAAATAATTAAGTGCAGGAGCAAGAACATGGGAATTATCGGGATGATCAAAAGGGTTGCTTGCCTTGTTGCTCAGAGGAGGGACAATATCCGTCAGACGGATATTCGGTGGAATCCGGGGGTGCGGAGCCTACCGAAATGAATGGCAACAATCAATAACAATCATATGCAAGCAAGATGATGCATGCGCATGGCATGAGAATGCAAGGTGATAACTATTATAATCCACATGTATTAGGTTTGAAGTTGATTTGAATCACATTCAAATATCAATTCATACGAGGTATTCTCGGATGCCGATTTAATTGATTCGACCTGATGCTCAGATCAACTTGATGTTAACACGCATGAAATGTTATGTTAGGGTACTGATTTGTAATTAGGACAGTGTGTGATCATGTCATTCATAATGAAATTTGAATATTTTTCCAAATTCCATTTATAAAGTAATTATAAGAATTGAATTATTCATGATTCTACATGTTAGGGTTCTGTAACTTTTTCAAACATGATTGAAAGTAGCATATTCCGATTCCTTGAATTTTTCTGATACTTTTTCATATATAAATTATTTTCATTGGAGTTACAGATTAATTTCTATGAATTATTCTTATACTTAAAAATTCCTTCATTGCGTCAGCCTGACATCAGTAGGTCAACTGCGCCTGGGCCAGGTCAAACCTGACCAGTGGGGTCCACTGGTCAGTGACCCAGGGGCTAACCCCGTGCTGACCAGCCCCTAATTGGGGTTTGACCAGGCGTGGGGCCCTGTGGTAGTGACTGAGGGAAGGATAATTACGCCCTAATGGTCGGCCACGTCGACGCCCACCGGAGGGTGGTCGGTGGCGACCAAGCCCGCGGTGGAGGGCTCGCCGGAGACGACCTAAACGGTGCTACACGGCACCAAATCGAGCGCGGTTTGCAGCTACGGGAGGCTGGCGAAGCAGCCGATCTGGCAGGGGCATCAGGAGAAGCTAGGGTCGCCGGGAGAGGCGCCGGCGATGAGCCGAAGCGGCGGCGGAAGCTCGGCCTTCCGCAGGTGATGGCTCCAGGGCACGGGGAGGGCAGCTGATGGGCTCATCACATTCCTGGCGGCTCGAGGAGCTCGATCCCTAGCTCGAGCGCGTGGAAGAGACACCACATCGACGGCGACGACATGACCGTCGGCGAGGAGCTCTCGGCCTTGGTGGGGAATGGGGCTACGGTGCGCGGAAGAGCGTGGGGTGAGAGGGGAAATGATGACGAGCTGACGGCGGTTCCGATGGTGTTGTTGTAGGGCTCGGGGGTGCGCCAGAGGGAGCGAATCGATGGAAGAGGTCCGGCGGCCGGAGGTGGAGAAGATGGCGGCGAGGCGATGACAGGGGGCCTCGGGGCTTGATTCCTTCTTCCAGGGGACGAGGAGGAGCACGGCGGGGCTTTGGGGCATGGCAGCTGGGCTGGAGGGTGCTTGTGGCCACGGCTACGACGATCGGCGGCGACAAACAGGCTCGGCCATGGTGGGAGAGGGCGAGAGAGAGATGGAGGGGAGCCAGAGATGGGTGGAGAAAGGAGAGACGTGCACGGGGTACTCATCCCCGCCGTCTGCGTGGCTCGGGCAAGCAGGAGGTGGCCAGGGAACGTGGCCACGCTCGCTGGCGCGTCGTCACGCAGCTGCTTCTCCTCCTGGCAGGAGGAAGAAGACAGCCGTGCCCTTGGTGGGCTGGGCCTGCACGGGCGACAGGTAAGAGTTTTCCATTTTTTTCTGTTTTTGTTTCTGTTTTAGCTACTTCAATAATTTGCTATTTATTTCAGCTCCCAAATAATTTGTAAAATTTATTTGAGGCACCCTAGAATATTTGTTGGAATATTTCCAACCATTCCTAAAGTTTTCAACATTTTTGAAAGTTTAAAGTTTCTGTTTTCAAATTTAATACTTGAAACCAGTAGCTTTTGCATTTATTAAAAATGCTTTAAGTGTCAAGAAAAGAGTTTTCTCCAATGCTCATTTACTTTCATGATTTATCAGAAAGTTTGAACATTTCTTGAGGCCATTTTGGGTTCATTGATTTTAACTAGTTTGAGATTTCCTTTATTTAAAGTAGGGGCTAGGGTTTTGAGTTATCCTTCACCTCTTTCCTTGATCTTGTTGAAAATTCTTAGATGCAAATGCAAAGAAGACATGAGCACAAGACTAACTTGCTTAAGGTGTCAGGGATGTGACAATCATAAGTGCCGGTAAATCATTGATGTGTTGTTACCGATGGCTCCTCCGGAGCACATGCATAGAGCTTGATCCTACCCCCTTGAGGATCATGCTAGTATCATGTTGACAAGTAATGCTAGAGTAAATAGCATGAGCTTGTTGTTCGTACAATTCAAGGTTTATGAATACCCCGTCGGGTGCCACTAATGCCCAAGGGTGATGATGAGTTAGGTGGCCACTTTCGGAGAAGTGGTGCACCAGGTATTTTGAGTGAGTATGGTTTCGGCAATGGGATTAGATTTATGATGTGTCGACCGTCCCAACCTTACCTGTACGACCATGCTAGCGGTTTATGGGACGGGGCTTTGTTGATTACTCTCGTCGGTGCTAGCAAAGAGCCACATTACTAGTGGCGGGAGTGATATGTGGTCACTCTCGTGATGGGGTCGTGCCAGGTAGGGCGACTATGCCATTTTTATGAGTTCCAGGCACACCGTTGGTCCCCGCATGGTTGATACTGTCCAGAGTCTGTGCTCGTAAGATGTACAACATGTGGTTTTGATACCAATGAAGTGTACCTCTTTGTCTAGTATCGTCAGGGGAAAGGCATTGACCGGGTACTTACCTCGGGTATGTTATGTACCGCGAGTCGTGGATGACACGGAAGTTTCCCGGATCTCGTGGGTCCAGCGTACTACCTCTGCAGAGTGTAAAACTATTCGAATAGCCGTGTCCACGGTCAAGGACAGTTGGGTAGTGCTGCTTAAACTACGTCCAGTTGTTTCCGCATAAATCAAGTGTGTGTGCGTATGAGTTACATGGAATTATTATGAAAGTAATGATATGACCAAGTTTGGTGACTTGGCATATAGGGTGAACCCAGATGGTTCAGCCCTGAACAGATATATTGATATCTGTAACCTGTTCTTCAAAAGTAGTTCGTAACTTATGATGCATACATGTGATCATGTTTATTTACCACCAACAGATATCCACCAAAGATGCATGTTATTGTTATCCTTCACTTTCATTGTTCATATCATGGGCTGTTTGCGAGTACATTAAAAGTACTCATTGGTTTGCCATTGCTTATATTATTGACCAGATGTGAAGGGACCGGAGTTTGGAGATGAGTACGTCTTCGGAGACGCCCCTGCGAACTAGGACGCTTCTGAGTCAGAATGCCTATCGGTGTAGGCTTGATGGCATGGGCACCCGCTTAGCCCCTATGATTTCCGCTATTAGTTGTATCAGTATGATTTGGCCTTAGGCCCAACCTTGTGAACTTGACCGTTCGGTCATGTGATGTAATAACTCGATACTTGGATGTAAGACTCTTATTATTCAGTATCTGTTTGTTCGGTGAGCATTGATCTGTGGGATCACTGAGCACTACATTCAGCGATCTCGACTTGTAAGTCGGGGTCCCCACACACATTCTGTTTTCTTTGTGTTGTTTGCTTATTTTGATGAATCTATGGGTTGTATCAGGGGGTATGAACCATCGATAAGTTGGAATATAGTAAATATTACATCAATATAAATAAATAATGAGTTCACAACGGTATCTAAAATGGTGATTTATTTTTCTTAGACTAACGAATAAATAATGGGCAGTTTTCAAGTTTTTGGTAAAGATTTGATGGACTATGGAATATGGAGTGGCAAGAGCCTAAGCTTGGGGATTCCCAAGGCACCCCAAGCCATATTCAAGGATACCAAAGAGCCCTAGCTTGGGGATGCCTCGAAAGGCATCCCCTCTTTCGTCTTCAATCCATAGGTAAATTTATTTGAGGCTATATTTTTATTCACGACATGATATGAGTTTTGCTTGGAGCGTTTGTATGATATGAGTCTTTACTTTTTAGTGTGCCACAATCATCCTTTCTGCACACATATTTTGACAAGGACACGTTGAATCATGAATTTACTAGAATACTCGTTATGCTTCACTTATATCTTTTGAGCTAGGCAATGTTGCTCTAGTGCTTCACTTATATCTTTTAGAGCACGACGGTGTTGTGTTTTATAAGAATTATTAAACTCTCGTACCTCACTTATATTATTTTGAGAGTCATTTAAAAAACATGGTAATTGGTTTAGGTTATGAATTTAGTCCTAATATAATGGGCATCCAAGAGCGATATAATAAAAACTTTCATATTAGTGCATTGAATATGAAGTTTGATTCCTTGCATATACTTTTGAGATATGAAGATGGTAATATGAGAGTCATGCTAGTAAGTAATTGTGAATTTGAAGAAATATTAGTGTCAAAGCCCATTGATATGCCTAGTTGATGTGAGACTATCTTGTTACTTTGTTTTTGCAACCTCCACCACACTCTATTCCACCTATAGTGCTATATCCATGGCTCACACTCATGCATTGCGGGAGAGTTGAAAAGGTTTGAGAACATAAAAGGTGTGAAACAATTGCTTGATTTTCACCGGGGGTGTGCACGATTTAGATACTTTGTGTGGTGATGATGGAGCATAGCCAGACCATATCATTTTGTAGGGATAACTTTCTAAGACCATGTTATTTTCAAAGGAAGCAATTACCTTATTAGTATGATTGAAGTATTATTGTTTTTGTGTCAATATTAGACTTCAGTTTTGAATCTTATGAATCTGAATATTCATGCCACGTTAGAGAATATTACATGGATAAATATGTTAGGTAGCATTCCACATCAAAAATATTGTTTTTATCATTTACCTACTCGAGGACGAGCAAGAATTAAGCTTGGGGATGCTTGATACTTCTCCAATGTATCTATAATTTTTTATTGTTCCATGGTATTATATCATCTGTTTTGGATATTTTATATGCATTAATATGTTGTTTTGTATTATTTTTGGGACTAACCTATTAATCTAGAGCCTAGTGCCAGTTTATGTTTTTTCCACATTTTTGAATATTGCAGATAAGGAATATTAAACGGAGTCCAAACGGAACAAAATCTCCGGAAATATTTTTCTTGGACCGGAAGACACCCAAGAGACATGGAGTAGGGGGCAAGGCACTTGCCGGGAGGCCACAAGCCTGCAGGGCGCGCCATGGGGGGTGGTCGCGCCCCGTGGCTTGTGGGTCCCCTACAGGTCTCCTAACCCTATTTCTTGGCCTATAAATTCCCAAATATTCCCGTATCGCCAAAAAGAGCCACGAAAATACTTTTATGCCGTCGGGAGCGTTTGTTCCCGAGAGATCCAATCTGGGAGCCTTTTCCAGTAATCTGCCGAAGAGGGAATTGATCATGGAGGGCATCTATATCAACTCCATTGCCCCTCCGATGATGTGTGAGTAGTTCACCACAGACCTACGGGTCCATACCTAGTAGCTAGATGGCTTCTTCTCTCTCTTTGATCTTCAATACCATGTTCTTCATGATCTTCATGGAGATCTATCTCATGTAATACTCTTTTGCGGTGTATTTGTCGAGATCAGATGAATTGTGAGTTTATGTTTAGATTATCTATGAATAGTATTTGAGTCTCTTATGAATTCTTATATGCATGATTTCATATCTGTGCAAGTGTCTCTGAATTATTTATTTGGTTTGGCCAACTGGACTGGTAATTCTTGCAATGGGAGAAGTGCTTAGTTTTGGGTTCGATCTTCCGGTGTCCTCACCTAGTGACAGTAGGGGTAGCGAGGCACGTATTGTATTGTTGCCATCAAGGTTAAAAAGATGGGGTTTTCATCATATTGCTTGATTTATCGCTCCACATCATGTCATCTTACTTAATGCGTTACTTTGTTCTTCATGGTCTAAATACTCTAGATGCACTAGGGAGTCGGTCGATGTGTGGAGTAATAGTAGTAGATGGAGAACCGTTTCGGTCTACATGATACGGACGTGATGCATATATGCATAATCATTGCCTTAGATATCTTCATAATTATTGGCTTTTCTATCAATTGCTTGACAGTAGTTTGTTCACCCACCATATTATTTTCCTTTATGAGAGAAGCCTCTAGTGAAACCTATGGCCCCCGGGTCTATTTTCCATATTATATTTTCAGATCTATAAACAAAAAATACCAAAAATACGTTCATGCAATTTATTTACTTTTGTTTCCGCAATATTGTATATCTATCTCTATCAGATCTCATCCTTGCAAATAACTCTGAAGGGATTGACAACCCCTTTATAGCATTGGGTGCAAGTGTTTGATTATTGGTGTAGGTACTACTATTGGGGCTTTGCTTGTTTCTTCTACTGGATTGATACCTTGGTTCTCAACAAACTGAGAGAAATACTTATCTACTTCGCTGCATCACCCTTTCCTCTTCAAGGGAAAACCAACGCAAGCTCAAGAGGTAGCAGCTCCCCTTGTGTCCAATATGTAAATTTGGGTTGAATACTCTACCCTCGAAAACTGTTGCGATCCCCTATACTTTTGGGTTATCAATACCTTTTTCTGGTGTCATTGCCAGGGAGCATAGCTATATTTTTTGAGTAACTTGGTATTATTATCTATTTATCATTACGAATAATTTAAAAGATGATAGGAGGTAAGGAATTGTCATCTAGCTCTGCACTTGATTCTCCTTCGGTTATATGTAAACTTGCAATACCACCATCTGCTATTAATCCTGATATGTCGCAAGTTACTGATAATGCTATTTCTGCTATGAATGATGCATATGATGATGCTAGTACCTTCTATGATAAGACTGTGCCATTTGGTGAACTACTTGATGAACAACTTGCTACAATTAAAGATATTGAGAATGCTGAAACTTACGAAATTATAGAAACTTATGAAGTACTTGAAGGTAGAAACCATGAAACACCTGTTAGATCTAGATCTCCTAGATATGAATTACGTAAGGTACCCAAAGGTTATGTTATGGATGGGAAGACATCTAGAGACTTTCTTGCTTGCAATGATAGAGCTGATCTTGAGAAATTACTATGCAAACTGAAAGAAAAATCTTTGAATGCTTGAATAAAATGTGATCCTCAGTTTTCTACTTCACCTATCTGTGTTACTGATAAGGATTATGAATTTTGTGTCGACCCAGATTTAATTACTTTGGTAGAATCTGATTCTTTCCATGGCTATGAAACTGAAACCGAAGTGGCACATCTTACTAAACTGAATGATATAGCCACCATGTTTCCTCATGATGAGAAATATCTCTTCTACTTTGTCCTCAAATTATTTAATTCTCATTAAATGGTGTTGCTAAAGCTTGGTACAATACTCTTGCTCCTAGCTGTGTGCGTAGTCCCCAGGATATGATTTATTACTTCTCTAAAAATTATTTTCTACTCATAACAAACAAACTGTATTGCAGGAAATATTTAACTTTGTGAAAATTGAAGAAGAGAGTCTCCCACAAGCTTAGGAGAGGCTTCTCCAATTGCTCAATGCTTTACCTGATTATCCACTTAGGAAAAATGAAATACTTGATATCTTCTATAATGGACTAACCGATACTTCTAGGGACTTCCTAGATAGTTGTGTTGGTTGTGTTTTCATGGAACGAACCGTTAAACAAGAGGACGAATTATCTAATAATATATTGAAGAATTATGATGATTGGACTCTTACTGAACCAGCGCATAAGCCCACTCTAAAGAAGAGGGGTATCCTATATCTAAGTCTTGAAGATATGCAAGAGGCAAAGAAATGTATGAAGGAAAAAGGTATAAGCGCCGAGGATGTTAAGAATTTACCACCCATTGAAGAAATACATGGACTTGACATACAACCACCAAAGGTGGTAGAGGTAAATTCTTTAATGAAATCTGATGAAAGTGATATCCCTTAGAATAAACATCCTAACCAATGCCTTTATGAGTTTGATAACTACATCAGAAAACAAGATCACTTCAATGCCAATGTCATGAAACAATTGAAATACAACTTTGATATGATTGCTCGGTTCAGTGACTTGTTATTTAGAATCTCCAATGATGTTAGAGGTGTAGGAAAACATGCTTCTATGGTACAAACTCAGTTAGAACAAGTTGGTAAATCTCAAAGAGAACTGCTTGATGAAATCAATAATAATATGAGTGATCATGCTCTGAGAGTAGTAACTACAGGAAGTAGAATGACTCAGGAACCACTTTATCCTGAGGGCACCCTAAGATAATTGAACAAGATTCACAAAGTGTTAACACCAATGGACCTAGTCCTTCTAGAAAGAAAAATAAAAAGAAATATGATAGGACTCTACATACCTTGAGTGAACCTGAAATAGAAAAACCTCCTGAAACTAGTAATGATGCCTCTATCTCTGAAGCTGAAACCCAATCTCGTAATGAACATTCATCTAGTTATAATGAAGAGGATGCTGATGTTGTTCATAAAGACACTCAACCAGATAATGATAAACATCCAGATAATGATGTTAAGATAGAACCTACTATTGATCTTGATAACCCACAACCCAAAAATAAAAAGTATGATAACAGAGACATTGTTGCTAGAAAACATGGTACAGAAAGAGAACCATGGGTAAAAAACCCATGCCCTTTCCACCTAAATAAACTAAGAAGAAAGATGATGAAGAATTTGAACGCTTTGCTGAAATGCTTAGGCCAGTCTTTTTGCGCACTCGCTTGACTGATATTTTAAAGATGGCCCCTTATGCAAAAAACATGAAAGACATCATTACCAATAAAATAAAAATATCAGAAGATGAAATCTCCACCATGCTTGCTAACTATTCTTTTAAGGATGGAGTACCTAAAATACTTGGAGATCCGGGAATACCAGCTATACCTTGCTCCATAAAAATAAACTATGTTAAGACTGCTTTATGTGATTTGGGAGATAGTGTTAGTGTTATGCCTTTCTCTTTATATAAAAGACTTGATTTGAATAAACTGACACCTACCGAAATATCTTTGCAAATGGTTGACAAATCAACTTCCATACCTAGTAGGATTTGTGAGGATGTGCTCGTTGTTGTTGCAAATGTTACTATCTTAACTGACTTTGTTATACTTGAGATGCCCGAGGATGACAACATGTCGATTATCCTTGGTAGACTCTTTTTGTGCATGGGCTGTTATTGATTGCAATAAAAGCAAGGTCACTTTTTATATCAATGGTAATGTGCATACGGTGCATTTCTCAAACAAACAATTCCAAGTGAATGGTATAAATGTTATTGTAAAATCTCCAACACTCACTATTGGAAGTTTACAACTAGCTCTACCTACAGCGAAAAAGAAATATGAAATGCTTATTGTTGGGGACATGCATATCCCCATTGAGCTAACTTAGTGTTTTACGAAAGTTCTTTAGTTTCATGCTAATCAAAGGTGGTTCTTAATAAGACTTGATGAACCTTATTAATGGATCATTTTGAAGAAGTATGAAGTTGATGAATTTACTAAGCACAACCTTCTGTCGTAACTTTTATTTTCAGGTTTTCTTATTTAAATAAAATAAAAATGCCATATTTTTCTGATTCTTGCATTTTTTCGTGCAAGAAAAAATGACACAAAAATAAAAGTGCTCAGAATGCCTTGAAAAATTAACATGATTTTTCTGAATATTTCTGAATCATTAGTGCAGATAATATCAGAGGGGGTGCACCAGGTGGGCGCAACCAACCTGGGCGCGCCAGCAGCCCCAGATGCACCCTGATGGCTTGTGGCCCCCACGTGACCCCCTCACTTATCTCTTTTGGCCAGTCCTTCTCCTACCCCTAGAATTTTTTTGTCATTGCTCTCTTTGTCATGTTCTTGCTCTCAAAGCCACGGATTTCGATCTCGTTGCTTGAAACTGTGTTTCCAAAACTGTTTTGGGGCGTTTCTACTTGGTATGTCACTCCTCCATTCTTCCAATTAGTTTTTGCTTTATTGATTTATATTTTGAATAATTAGCTACTATTGGTGCGGCTATAGATTAGCTTACATTTTGAATTCTTATAGTTCTAAGTAGTTTGAATGCTCAAAATGGTCTCCATGCATGCCCCTGGGTAGTTATTATTAATCTTGTGAAGTTTTGTTGACAAAAAATTTGTGGACAAAATTTCAGAAATTTATCTATAGGAATAAGATGTGTTTCTTTAGGAAGCTTGCCTCCGAGAAAAATGACAAGGGAGTCATTGGGGAATCATCGGACATTGACCTCCATACTCGGAGAAGGGAAAAAGTGCGACTGTGCGAATGGCTGTATAATCCCTTCATGGAGGGGGCGGTATTCATCAAGAATTCGCACAATTCGATGCAAACGCCGGTCTAACAAACTTCATCGCAGTTGATTTTGAACAATACCATCTCCTTACTAATTCCTTTGTGCAAAATTTTCATTTCCTAACTAGGAATAATCCCCCCGAGGTGCAGTTTGATTTATACTCTGACACTCGGCAGATAGCACTCATTGATTTTTGTAACATATGCTTGATTCCTGCTGACAAGGAAATTAGACAGCCTAGGCCTATAGAGTTTGAGGACTTTTATCGTACTCTGTTAGTGGGAGATGAGAGAGGTGTATTGAGAGTGACGACCACTAGCTTGCAGTTTCGTTCTATGCATTATTTTGCTCTATTCATTGCGAAATGCCTACTTGCTAGGGAGGAGGTCGGTACACTTACTGCCCCCGATTTCGCTATCTTATGACTTGCACTATACGCCGATAACACATTTAGCCTTGGGGCCGTTATCACACAACGTCTACGCCTTAATGGGACTAAGGGTAAAATTCATGGCGGTATTTATGCTACTCGCTTAGCGTGTCAATTCAACATTTAGATACCCCAACATGATCATCGTTTTCCCAAGGTTTATCTAGATCATCAGGTGATGGAGGATCATGAGCTTATCGATATTGATAAGTCTATTCATAATATTCCTTATAACCTGGTTTTCAATGTGGATACTTGTTATATTATTTTGTTGCATGCACTTGCTTTATTTGATACTCTTGCTAGGGGCGGATACAGGATTATGCCAGACGACATCATTGCATACCGGAATGCCCACGCAGTTGCAGAGGAGGAGCCTCAGGATTGGGATGTTCAGGTTCCCCCTCCACAACACTTTGACTTGGAACCAGATGGCTAATATGAATGGTGATTACGAAGCTAGGCCAAGAGCCTAACCTTGGGAGAGTATGTGTTTCTACTGACATTATATTCATGTTCACTCATTCAATATGAGTTGTCGGTGTTCACACTTTTGCATTGTATTATCCATGCTATATTTATTTTCTCGCTTTTTTCTTGTGTGTTTAAAAACTTCGAGAAAATGAAAAAAAATCTACCTTCTTTTTGGTTTATCTTTTTAGCCTAATTTGTTGTAGTATTAAAAGAAAACCCAAAAAGATTTCCTCATTCTTGTTTTGTTTGTTGGGAGCTTTTCCGTGAAAATAGATTTTCTCGTTTTTGTTTTCCTTTCTTTCTTTAACTTGCTTTCTTCTTGGAAAATAAAAAACTCCAAAAATATTTTAGTGTGTTTCTCTGAATTTCTTTTCTTTTGTTGAGTTGTAACAAGGAGAAGACCAGAATCAAAATGTTGAGTGGCTCACTTATGCACTATTTTTTATATAATAAAGAGCTCGAGTTACCTTGTCGTCTCATTTCGAATAAACTGTGTTGCAGATACCAGCTTAGTGCATGGCACTCTTGCATTATTATTATTATTATTATTATTATTATTATTATTATTTTCATATCATTCAGTCGTGCAAGTGAAAGGCAATGATGACGATATTTTATGAATTGGGTGAGTCAGAGAGAAACGAGTATGAACTCAACTTGTTCTGTTTTTGTAAATATGTTTAACCTAGTATCCATGATTTGGCTCATTATGATCAAACAAGTTTGCAATGCCAATTAGAGATTATAGTTTCTCATGCCATTATTAAGTAGCTAGGTGTGGATAATGATTTATCTTGGATATCAACATGCATTAAAATGATTGTGATGTAGTATGATCATATGGTATCCTCCCGTGAGTGATTCAAGTGGCTTGACTTGGGACATGTTCATGCATGCAGTTGAATCAAAACCGATATAGCCTCTATGATATTTATGTTCATGATGTTCATATCCTACTCATGCTAGTATTCAATGTTTATTATGCATAATGCATGTTCATGCCGTTTTCGCTCTCTAGCTGGCCGCTTCTCAATCTATTTGCTAGGCTTTGCTTGTGCTAACCGCGAATACTGCTTGTGCATCAAAATCCCAAAACCCAAGTTATTCCTGATGAGTCCACCATATATCTACCTATATGCGGTATTACTATGCCGTTCTAAGTAAATTTGCATGTGCCACCTCTAAAAACTTCAAATAAACATCCGTTTATTTGTGCCTGGATTGTTCATAGAGTGACAGGAGGTGATCGATATCTTCCATGCTAAGCGGGTTATTCTCATGATGAGTGTTTATTCACTCGTCCTTGCACGAGAGCGGCGGTTGTCGCGGGAATGACCCTGACAATAATACCTTGGGGAACAAACGAAGGAGCGAAGATGTGGGGACCCCGACTTACTAGTCGAGAGTCGCCGTGCTCAGTGATCCCAGAGATCAATGCTCACCGAACACAAATACTGAATAAAGAGTCTTACATCCAAGTACCGATTATTACAACACGTGACCGAAGGGTCAAGTTCACAAGACAGGGCCTAAGGCCAAATCACACGAATACACTAATAGCGGAATCATAGGGCTAAGCGGGTGCCCATGCCATCAAGCCTACACCGACAGGCATTCTGACTCGGAAGCGTCCTAGTTCGCAGGGGTGTCGCCGAAGACGTACTCATCTCCAAACTCCGTTCCTTCCATGTCTGGTAAATAACACAACCAGTGGCAAGCCAATGAGTACTTTGAATGTACTCGCAAACAGCCCATGATATGAACAATGAAAGTGAAGGATAACAATATCATGCATTTTCTAGTATAACTCATCGGGGTGGAATGATCATGAATATGCATCAAGTTAAAGAATTACTCTTGAAGAACAGGTTAAAGATATCAACATATCTGCTAAGCCTGAACCATCCAAGTTCACCCTATATGCCAAGTCATCGAACTTTCTCATATTATTACTTTCGTAACAACACCTTTTTAACACCACACACACTCACCCACGCACACTTGGTTTATGCGGAAATATCAGGACGTAGTTTAAGCAGGATTACCCAACTGTCCTTGACCATGGACACGGCTATTCGAATAGTTTACACTCTGCAGAGGTAGTATGCTGGACCCACGAGATCCGGGAAACTTCCGCGTCATCCACGACTCGCGGTATATCACATACCCGAGGTAAGTACACGATCAATGCCTTTCCCCTGGCTATACTAGACAAAGAGGTCCACTCGATTGGTACCCAGCCCACATGTCATATGTCTTACGAGCACCAACTCCGGACCGTACCGACCATGCGGGGACCAATGGTGTGACTAGAACTCATAAAAATGGCATAGTCGTCCTACCCGGCACGACCCCATCACGAGAGTGACTACAATCACTCCCGCCACTAGTAATGTGGCTCTTTGCGAGCACTGATGAGAATAATTAACATAGCCCCATCCCATAAGGGTTAACGTGGTCGTACTGGTAAGGTTGGGACGGTGAACACATCATAAATCTAATCTCATTTCCGAAACCTTACTCACACAAAATACCGGGTGCATCACTTCACCAAAAGTGACCACCTAACTCATCATCACCCTCGGGCATTAGTGGCACCCGATGGGGTTTTCACAAACTCTTACTTTGTGACAACAACATGCTCATGATGTTTCTACATCTATCTTTACTTGTCAACATGGTATTAGCATGACCCTAAGGGGTAGAGTCAAGCTCAATGCATGTGCTCCGAAGGAGCCTTTGGTAAAATCACATCAAATGATTACCGGCACTTATGATCGTATGCAACGGGAATACTTGCTATTATAACAAGCAAAGTAACATGTGCTCAGTCATGGTCAAAGGGCTGCCTCCCTTGGCCAGCTAAGTATCCGGGGTCTTCGAGGTCTTCCACTCCGAATCCCTCATCACACGGGTTTTCTATCGTCGATAAAACCACAAAAAAGAAATAGCTCACACAGAAACAGTCCACAAAGTCATTTTAAAAATGTTCCCTATTTCTGATAAATCTAAGATATCATTTTAAAAATACTTGCCTAATTTTCCTTGAAGGAATATTTTGGAAAACAACCAAGCAGAAGTAAAACTATTCCATTTTAGTCCTTTTTAATATTGCAAAATAGATTAGTTGCTGGAAAAAATCATCTAAGCATATCATTAAATACTACACATTTTTAGAAAAATAACAGTGGAAGAATTATATTTTTACACTTGTTAAATGTTTTTATAAATTTTTTAGAAATCCACGTTTAAAAATAAAAGAAAAACACAGGCCAGCTCCTGGCCTGGCTAGGCCCAGAGCTGGGCTGGCCCAAGGCCAGCCGACGGCCTGCCCAGGCGCGCGCGCCGTCAGGTTTGAACCTGACGCGTGGGGCCCTGCGGTCAGTGGCCGGGGCCAGCGCGGGGGAGGAGGCTGGGTGAGGGGGAGGGCTATTTATAGGCCCATGATGGTGAGAAGACTCGGGTGCGCCGGTGACTTACCGTGGCGCGCATGGGGGTGCAGAGAGACGTTGGGGTTGAATACACGGTCTCAGGACGTGGTATTGGACTGCCCGAACCGTCTGCTGCATTCGTGGCTGCACAAGCTTGGCCGAATCTGGAGCGCGCGGGCACGCGTCATGCGAGCTCTTGCGCGAGAGAGGAGGGGTCCTGAGGCTGGCCCGGCGAAGAGGGGCTGTCGGGGAGGAGGTTGGACATCTCGGGGGAGGCTGGAACTAGCCGAGGGCGTCGCCCCCACCTTGGAGACTCCCTGTAGCACACCCAGAGCATAGTTTTGGCATGCCACGGCATGCTGGTGCACTCTGGGGCACTTTGGACGTGTCTAGCATGTCCTGGCACTTAGTGGGGGTGTGGCTAGCCATTTGGTTTTAGTGGGAGCTTCGGCTAGTCAAAGGAGGCAAGAAATACTGGTGCTGTCAATCATGAACTGATGTTTAAATTGAGGTTTTTGGCCTTTCTACTTTGAACCAATGAGGGGCCAGTTGACTGGGGTTAGCTACTGGTGCTGGCCACTTAATCTAAGAGTTTGAAGCAAAGGAGTTTGGTTTAGCTGTGGCTAAGGTGCCTTTTTCCCTATCTGTCAGAAGGTGTTCGACAGTGGTTACAAGGGGTTGCACCCCACCACTATTGCTGAGACTTAACATGTTTGGTATTAGGGATAAACCATGGAGTTCTATATTGAGCTCCAATGGACAAGTTTAGCTTTGTAAACTTGAAATCAGTCCAATATGACCAGATCTGTTTCTTCCAAAGGGAGTGTGGGAAAACTAAGTCCCACAAATCCCATTTTTGGTGCAGAACGCTCATTTGAGGTATTAGGCACTCCTCAAAGTTTTAGCTTCATTGGACAAACTTTGCTATGTAGAGTTGCTCTAACTTGATTCTGGACAGACAGGGTTTTTGGGTTATTTGGGGTCCTTATCCACCTTTGATCAAGGTGAAACTTTATGTGGACACCAAACAAGGCTTAGGGATACCACTGGAATTTTCAAGGAATTTATTGAGAATATTTCCTTTGGAAATATTTCAAAATGCCAAAACAGACAGAAATAGCTTTTATAGTTTTAATCAATAAATATAATATAAAATGGGGTTTAAAATCCTATGTATGGAAAATATATGTCCTTTTGATCATCTCTAAATTTAATCATATTTTTCCAAAGCAGAAAAGTATTTTTCCTTGTTGGAATACCAATTCTGACCTTAGAAATGGATAGGTTATTTAATTAGGAAAATACTCACAAAAATAATTATTTTTGTGGTTTTGAAATATAAAGATAGGTAAAAATCAGATTACCAAATATGAGTAGAAGCACTGCTTGCTATCAAGGACATGTAGTGCAACTCAAGGTGGTTTTACTTTGGTTATCAAAGGTTTTTGAAAATCAGAAAAATACCAAAAAGGATTTTAGGATTTTAAACCTCACATGATCAAACATACAAGCATACAAGATCAATCATGGCACTCACAACATTAGTTTCGAAAAAGTTTTAACAAGCTCAGAATTTTACAACACAGACAGGTGATAGCGAAAACAGGGTGTGACAGACCTATCCCCCTTACAAGAATCTCGTCCCCGAGATTCCTAAGCTAGGTGCTAAAAAGGTGTGGAAACTCAGATTGGAGATAGTCTTCACGCTCCCATGTAGCTTCGGCTTCGGTGTGGTTGCTCCATTGAACCTTGAAATACTTGATGGTGCGGCTTCTAGTACTTCGCTCTGCTTCATCCAGAATGCGGATTGGCCTCTCGCGATAGGTGAGATCAGACTGAAGGTCAATGGCCTGGTGATCAATGTCCTTATAAGGATCGAAACGACTTGGCGTCTGGAGACACTTCCGAAGCTGTGACAGGTGGAAAACGTTGTGCACACCTAAAAGTTCCGGAGGTAAACCCAACTGATAAGCGACCTCGCCACGCCTTGCCGTGATCTTGAATGGCCCAATGAACCTTGGAGTGAGTTTCCCCTTAACGTGGAAACTCTTAGTTCCCTTGCGAGGTGTGACTCGGAGATACAGCAGATCTCTGGGAATGAACTCCACATTCCTGCGGCGGGAGTCCGCATAACTCTTTTGTCGGGACTTGGCTGCCTTCAGATTTTCCTGGACTAGTTGCACCTTCTCTTCTGCCTGGTGCAAAACTTCTAGTCCGAAAGTCAGCCCATCTCTGGTTTCTGACAAGTTGAGCGGGGTGCGGCATTTCCGTCCGTACAACAATTCGAACAGGGCCATCTGGAGACTAGACTGGTAGCTGTTGTTGTACGAAAACTCAGCGAACGGCAGACAGTCTTCCCATTTGGCTCCATGCGCTAGGACACATGCGTGAAGCATATCTTCGAGTATCTGATTCACCCCTTTCCGTCTGTCCTCCCGTCTACGGGTGGAATGTGGTGCTGAAAGAGAGCTTGGTACCACCGGGGTGAATGGAGTAGGGTGCATCATGAGCTTCACGTAGGATGAGTTCCTTGAGCTCGGCCTTGTTGGGTACGCATAAACGTTTCCCAAACCACACCACTCCTTGATCATCCACCAAGAATCCTAGGGCCCTGCCTTCTGGAATCTTCTTCTTCATACTTTCGATACTCTTGTGACCCTTCTGGGCCTCCTTGATGTCGTCTTCCAGTGTTGGTTTGACTTCGAGATTATCCAATAATCCTGGTTCCACCAGTTCCAATCCGAAGTTCTCCAATTCTTCGTATAAGGCGGGTTGCCTTTCCTTAAGCATGACGTTTAAGGTGATGGTCTTCTGACTCAAGGCATCAGGCACTACATTTGCCTGACCTGGGTGATATTGAATGCTCAGGTCGTAGTCTTTGATTAACTCCAACCATCTTCGTTGCCTCATGTTCAATTCCCTTTGGGTGAAAATATACTTCAGACTCTTGTGGTTGGTGTGTATTTCACATCGCTTTCCCAGAAGGTAATGTCGCCATGTCTTGAGGGCATGCACTACTGCTGCCAACTCGAGATCATGGGTGGCATAATTCTCCACATGCGGGCGCAGTTACCGCGACAAGTATGCCACGACCCTGCCATCCTGCATTAGAACACCACCTAGCCCGGTCCTGGAGGCATCACAATATATCACGAACTCCTTGCTGATATCTGGAGTGGCCAATACCGGGGCGGTGGTTAGCCTCTTCTTTAACTCTTGGAGGCTTGCCTCACATTCTAGCATCCATTCAAACTTCTTGCCTTTCTTCAAGAGCTGAGTCCTAGGTCGCGCGATGCGGGAGAATCCTTCTACGAACTTGCGGTAATACCGTGTGAGTCCGAGAAAACTCATGACTTCCCTCATGTCGATTGGTGATTCCCAGTTGGTTACCGTGGTATTCTTAGAGGGATCAACTGCCAATCCACTTGCCATCATGGTATGACCCAGGAATCCAACTTCGTTCAGCCAAAACTGGCACTTGCTGAACTTGCCATATAGTTGGTGCTCTCGAACCTTTTCCAATACTAACCTGAAGTGTTGCTCATGCTCTTCTTCAAACTTGGAAAATATTAATATGTCGTCGATGAATACGACGACAAACTTGTCCAAATATTCCATGAAGACCTTATTCATGAGGTACATGAAGTAAGCTGGAGCATTCCTCAATCCGAAGGACATGACAGTTCATTCGTACAGACCGTACCGGGTCACAAATGCCATCTTCGGAATGTCTTCGGGTCAAATCTTTGGTTGGTAATATCCAGAATACCTTCTATCCATTAAGTTGGTCAAACAAGTCTTCAATCTTGGGGACTAGATACTTGTTCTTGATCGTGACGTCATTGAGAGAATGGTAATCGTCACAAAGTCGGATTGTCCCATCCTTCTTGGACACGAAGAGAACAGGCGATCCCCAAGGTGACGCACTTGGACGAATGAATCCTTTCCTGAGTTGCTCATACAGTTGCTTCTTCAACTACGCTAGCTCTTCAGATCCCATCGTGTAAGGCTTCTTATAGATAGGCCTTGATCCGGGCATGAGTTCGGTGATGAACTCGATGTCTCGGTCAGGAGGCATCCCTGGTAGCTCATCAGGAAAGACATCCGGGTACTCATAGACTATCGGAACTCGGTCGATTCCTTCCTCTAATAGGCTGTTAACTCGTGGCACTCGAGTGGGTACTGGCTCAGAGACATACTTGACTTTGACCCCTTGGTCACTTGTCATGGTAATGGCCCTGTTAGCGCAGTCCAAGATACTCTAATGCTTGGCCAACCAGTCCATACCGAGGATTACTTCTTGGCCTTGCGACTTAAGCACAATGAGATCCGCTGAGAAGTTCGTCCCATTGATAACTATCCCAACCTTTCTACACCCTAGGTTGGTTCTCAAAACTTCTCCCGGGGTCTGAATTGCCATATGACCATGAAGCAAGGTAGGTTCTAGTCCACACTTTTCCGCAAACTTTTGTGTAACAAAGGAATGCGAAGCACCACAATCAAACAATACTATTGCTGGGGTAGAGTTGACGAGGAACGTACCCAGAATGCAGTCCGGGTCTTCCTGTGCCTCTTCCGCGGAAATATGATTAATCTACCCCTTGCTGTGGTATTGCTGATTGCGGGGAGCCTGGTTCTTGCTTGGTGCTCCTTGGCCTGGATTTGGCGCATTGGGGCACGGAACATCGGGTTTCTTATTGGGGCACTGCCTGGAATAGTGCCCTGGTTATCCACACCCGAAAAAGGTAACTTGCGCTGGAAGATTGGTCTTGCTCCCACCATTGTTTGGTGGTGTGCTTGCTGGCTTGATGCTGACTTGCTGAGGTTGGTAATTCTGGAAAAATGTTGGGTGCTTGTACTGTTGCTGCTGATAGTTGGGTCTTGCTGGGGCTGACTACCATGGTCGTGGTTTCGAGTTGACCGGTCCTCCACTACCCATTAGCTTGCGCTTATGGGTGTCGTCCATTGCACGACGCTTATCTTCCAACATAAGAGCCTTATTAACTAGGTCAATGAAGGTCTGACATTCACAAACAACCAGTTGTTACTGGAGTGATTGCTGCTGTCCTTCCATAAGGCGCTCCACTTTGGCAGCCTCAGTGCTGACATCTTCAGGTGCATACCTTGATAGAAGGTTGAACTTCTGCAAATATTCCTTTACTGATCCACTGCCTTGTCGTAAGGCTCGGAATTCCCGCTTCTTAATGGTCATCATCCCCGGAGGAATGTGAGCGGCGCGGAATCCATCCTTGAACACGTCCCAAGTGATGACTTGCCTGGCTCGCATGATCTGAAATCCATCCCACCAAGCTCTGGCTGTGCCTCTGAGATAGTGGGTTGCATAGAGAACTTTCTCGTTGTCGTCAATGCACTTGACCAACGCGAGAAGGTCTTCGATAGTGTGGATCCAGTCATCGCATCCAAGGGCTCAGTCGTCTTCGTGAATATGGGCGGCGTAGTCCTCATAAACTCAAATAGAGTTGAGCGACCGTTGCCATTCCTGTTCTGCAGCGGGCTGTTCACCAATGTTTGAGCCAGCTGCTGGATAGCGGCATTGTTGGCTTGGCGCTCCTCCCGAAGAGCTTGAAGGAACTGAGCCATGGTCAAGCTTTCATGGGGAGGCGGCGGCGGAGGAACATCATCTTGCTGCACATGGTGATCTCCAGCTTGAGCTTCCCCTCCGGTTCCCTGCTGCTGTCCTGAAGAGGCAGAGCCGGGGTTGCCAAAAGTGCTGTTGCAAGTTGCATTCACCATCCTGTCTGGGGAGTAGATAGGTCAAATTCTGCTAAACCGGTTGCACTCAAAAGGGATGACATTCTAATAAGGAGGGGGGTCTGGTGTGTGCTAGTGTGCAAAGTTTTATGACAAGGTTTTTGAAAGAAACTACTGCATCAATTTAAAAGCAAGCGATCCAGTCGCTCACACGCTGCTCAGGGCAGAATGCGACTTGCATCCAACAGGTTCACACAACATCCGGGTCATAAAATCCTAATACAAGAACTTCTTCGCTCGGTACATCCTACGCTACTACGCGATCAACTGCGCGGTCTCATAAGCCGACTCTGGGGGATCTTCGTCTTCATCTTCATCTCTGTCATCATCTTCATTAGTGCTTCCTTTCCTCGAAGGGGTAGGGGAAGGAAGTAAACCTTCTCGACGTCTCTTGGTTGGTGATGTAGCGAAAATCTCGGTGTACTCTCCTGCGGTTAAGCGTCGACTCTGAAGAGGAACTGCCTGAAGTGGGGGTATTCCTCCTCGGAAAGCAAAACCAGATGATATTGACGTCAGTTGTACTTCCCTTGCAATAGCTCCAGAAAAGGGCTGATCCTGCAATCTCTAGTGTTAGCTAGATGAATACTTATAACAACTAACCTTCTCCTGCAACGTCACTAGAAGAATGCTGATAGCACTCCCCAGCAATGAAACTGGAAGAATGTTGTTGATGGCCCACCAGCGCGTGGGTTCGCAGCAGTTTTCGAGGGCAGAGTATTCGACCCAAATTCGTAGGTCCGCCAGTCAAGAGGTGAGAGTATACTCTCAAGTATTAGCAACTGAATTTGTCAGATTCAACCACACCTGAAAGATTAGTATGTGCAAGCACAATAGTGACAACAAAGTAGTAACAACGAAGTAGCGGGCATCGGAGGTGTAACAAGAAATAGTAGTGGCAAGGAACAACAGTAGTGACAGCAGTAGGAAGTAGCAACAGTAGCAAGCGACAGTAGTAGCAACAGTAGCACCAGAGCAAGACAAGTAACAGCAGTAGCAACAGTAGTAGCAGCTGCAGAGCAAGACAAGTAACAGCAGTAGCAACAGTAGTAGCAGGAGAGCAAGACAAGTAACGGAAGTAGCAACAGTAGGACAAACTCGTAGGCATTGGGTAAGTGATTTGTTTGGATGATATTCATCATGCAACAGCTATAACACGGAGAGATAACTGGCTAGCTCCCGTTCGTCAATGTGATATAGGCATGCATTCCGTGTGTCGTCATACGTGCTTAGGGAAAAGAACTTGCATGACATCTATTGTCCATCCCTCCCTTGGCAGCGGGGTCCAGAAGGAAACTACGGGATATTAAGGTTCTCCCTTTAATAAAGAACCGGACCAACGCATTAGCACTTGGTGAACACATGAACTCCTCAAACTATGGTCATCACCGGGAGTGGTTCCGGTTATAGTCACTCCGGGGTTGTCGGATCATAACACATAGTATGTAACTACAACTTGCAAGATCGGATCTAAAACACACATATATTGGTGACAACATAATAATTTCAGATCTGAAATCATGGCACTCGGGCCCTAGTGACAAGCATTAAGCATGGCAAAGTAGTCGCAACATTAATCTCAGAACATAGTGGATACTAGGGATCAATCCCCATCAAAACTAACTCGATTACATGATAGATCTCATCCTACTCATCACCGTCCAGCGAGCCTACAAATAGATTACTCATGAACGACGAAGAGCTTCATGGAATTGGAGAGGGAAGAAGGTTGATGATGACGATGGCGACGATTTCCCCTCTCGGGAGCCCAAGACGGACTCCAGATCTGCCCTCCAGATGAAGAATAGGTGGTGGCGGCGCCTCCGTATCGAAAACGTGACGAAAACTTCTCTTATTATTTTTCTGGGACGAAAGACAACTTATAGAGCTGGAGTTGGGGGTGGCATGTGCCTGTGGGCCCCACAAGCCTGCCCACCGCCACCGGGGGGGGGGGTGGTGGTGGAGCAGGGGCTTGTGGCCCACTGGCCCACCCCCTCAGGTGGATTCTAGCGCGGGTATTTTTGATATTTTCCAAAACTGCTCCCCGTAAATTTTCAGGACGTTTGGAGAACTTTGATTTCTACACAAAAATAACACCAAGGCAATTCTGCTGAAAACAACGTCAGTCCAGGTTAGTTCCATTCAAATCATGCAAAGTATAGTCCAAAACAAGGGCAAAAGAGTTTGCAAAAGTAGATACGTTGGAGACGTATCAGATATCACAGGTGCTCCTTCTTTCTTCACCTTGTTGTTCTTCATCTTCTCCATACGATATAGGTCCTTAACTTGGTGCAGCTCTTGGCGAATCCTAGTTGACTCCTTGATCAAAAGATGCGTCAAGGTGTCTGAGGAGAGGCTGAAGTAGGTCCGGAACCTTAATGGCATCCCGTCCTCAGGTGAGCGGTTGAGTGTCCAGTTTCCGTCTATCTTATCCTTAACAAAAGGTAAGTGACGAGTAGCGGGCTCGTTCGCCATCTCAGGAAGGATGTCGCGGTGTTGCACGAGTGCCTCTCGTGCTGCAATCTCCACGGCCAACGTCAGATCCTCCATTTGCGGCCCTTCAAGAACCAGCTAGTTGGGAAGTCATTAGCCTTCACTATCACGTCCACGTGATACTCCTTAGTGTCAGCGTTGACCCAGTGTTCGTGGTAGAGAAAGAAGGGCGTGCGACGCACTTGACAGTTCTCGAGGCTATCACTCAAAAGCAGAGGAAAGCTCGTTTCCAGAAGCGTCGCGGGTACGGCGGCCATCTACAAGGTGTAGAGGAGAGGGTTAGAAATATATAGTGGGTGCAGTTCTCGGGTCACTCTAGGTGCACAATTGTCCAGCTATCGTCCATGCTACCTAAGGCTTCCTATAGTCAGGATGGCTCTGATACCAGCTCTGTGGGAACCCCGACTTACTAGTCGAGAATCGCCGTGCTCAGTGATCCCAGAGATCAATGCTCACCAAACACAAATACTGAATTAAGAGTCTTACATCCAAATACCGATTATTACAACACGTGACCGAAGGGTCAATTTCACAAAACAGGGCCTAAGGCCAAATCACACGAATACAGTAATAGTGGAAACATAGGGCTAAGCGGATGCCCATGCCATCAAGCCTACACCGACAGGCATTCTGACTCGGAAGCGTCCTAGTTCGCAGGGGTGTCGCCGAAGACGTACTCATCTCCAAACTCCGGTCCTTCCATGTCTGGTCAATAACATAACCAGTGGCAAGCCAATGAGTACTTTGAATGTACTCGCAAACAGCCCATGATATGAACAATGAAAGTGAAGGATAACAATATCATGCATTTTCTAGTATAACTCATCGGGGTGGAATGATCATGAATATGCATCAAGTTAAAGAATTACTCTTGAAGAACATGTTACAGATATCAACATATCTGCTAAGGCTGAACCATCCGGGTTCACCCTATATGCCAAGTCATCGAACTTGGTCATATTATTACTTTCGTAACAACACCTTTTTAACGCCACACGCACTCACTCACGCAAACTTGGTTTATGGGGAAATATCATGACCTAGTTTAAGCAGGATTACCCAACTGTCCTTCACCGTGGACACGGCTATTCGAATAGTTTACACTCTGCAGAGGTAGTACGCTGGACCCACGAGATCCGTGAAACTTCCGTGTCATCCACGACTCGCGGTATATCACATACCCGAGGTAAGTACCCGATCAATGCCTTTCCACTGACGATACTAGACAAAGAGGTCCACTCGATTGGTACCCAGTCCACATGTCGTACGTCTTACGAGCACCAACTCTGGACCGTACCGACCATGCGGGGACCAACAGTGTGACTGGAAGTCATAAAAATGGCATAGTCGTCCTACCCGGCACGACCCCATCATGAGAGTGACTACAATCACTCCCGCCACTAGTAATGTTGCTCTTTCCTAGCACATACAAGAGTAATTAACATAGCCCCGTCCCATAAGGGGTAACGTGGTCATACTGTTCAGGTTGGGACGATCGACACATCATAAATCTAATCCCATTTCCGAAACCTAACTCACACAAAATACCGGGTGCATCACTTCACCAAAAGTGACCACCTAACTCATCATCACCCTTGGGCATTAGTGGCACCCGACGGGGTTTTCATAAACTCTTACTTTGTGACAAAACATGCTCATGATGTTTCTACATATATCTTTACTTGTCAACATGGTATTATCATGACCCTAAGGGGTAGAGTCAAGCTCAATGCATGTGCTCCGAAGGAGCCTTCGGTAAAATCACATCAAATGATTGCCGACACTTATGATTGTATGCAACGGGAATACTTGCTATTATAACATGTGAAGTAACATGTGCTCAGTCATGGTCAAAGGGTTGCTTGCCTTGGTCAGCTAAGTATCTGGGGTCTTCGAGGTCTTCCACTCTGATTCCCTCGTCACACGGGTTTTCTATCATCGATAAAACCACAAATAAGAAATAGCTCACACAGAAACAGTCCACAAATTCATTTTAAAATTGTTCCCTATTTCTGATAAATCTAAGATATCGTTTTAAAAATACTTGCCAAAATTTTCCTTGAAGGAATATTTTTGAAAACAACCAAGTAGAAGCAAAACTATTCCATTTTAGTCCTTTTTAATATTGCAAAATAGTTTAGTTGCTGGAAAAAATCATCTAAGCATATCATTAAATACTACACATTTTTAGAAAAATAACAGTGGAAGAATTACATTTTTACACTAGTTAAATGTTTTTATAAAAATCTTAGAAATCCAAGTTTTAAAATAAAAGAAAACCACAGGACAGTTCCTGGCCTGGCCCGGCCCAGAGCTGGGTTGGCCCATTGCCAGCCGACGGCCTGACTAGGCGCGCGCGCCTTCAGTTTGAACCTGACGCACGGGGCCCTGCGGTCAGTGGCCGAGGTTAGCGCGGGGGAGGAGGCTGGGCCACCGACAGGTGGGGCACACCTGTCGGGGTCGTCTCCTACCTCTAGCCAGAGAGGAGGAGGAGGACGCCGACGTGGCTGCCGACATGGTCAAGCTCCAATGAGCACGAGAATGGGTTCGTCTGACCGTCGCCTACCTCCTGGCGGTCGAAACAACAGCGGGGAGGAAGTGGTTCGCCGGCGACGAGGAGGCCGTGGCGGAGGGGTTTCGGGAAGTGGTCGAGGAGGTGGCTAGAGACACGGAAAATCTCGGGCGAGTTGGGGAGATCTTCCTGGGGTCAAGGGGATCAGTTTGGTGGGTCGAGGGGCCCAGGAGCCGTCGTGTAGCCAGAGATCGACCGGAGCTCCGAGGCGGAGGGGCCTCAGTCGATCTCGAGCACCGGGGCTCTGCTGGGTTGTGGGGTGGCTAGGGAGGTGCTAGTGGATGCGGAGAAGCTATATGAGGGGTGCTGGAGCGAGGGGGAGGGCTATTTATAGGCCTACGACGGTGAGCGGACTCGGGTGCGCCGATGACTCACCGTGGCGCGCATGGGGGTGCAGAGAGACGTTGGGGTTGAAACCAAGGTCTCAGGACATGGTATTGGACTGCCCGAACCGTCTGTTGCACAGAGAGAGAGACGAGAGCTGCATTCCTGGCCGCGCAAGCTTGGCCGAGTCTGGAGCGCGCGGGCACGCATCGCGCGAGCTCTTGCGCGGGAGAGGAGGGGCGCTGAGGCTGGCCCGACGCAAAGGGGCTGTCAGGGAGGAGGTTGGACATCTCGGGGGAGGCTGGAACTAGCCGAGGGTGTCACCCCCACCTTGGGGACTCCCTGTAGCACGCCCAGAGCGCAGTTTTGGCATGACACGGCATGCTGGTGCGCTCTGGGGCACTTTGGACGTGTCTAGCATGTCCTGGCACTTGCTGGGGGTGTGGCTAGCCGTTTGGTTTTAGTGGGAGCTTCGGCTGGTCAAAGGAGGCAAGAAATACTGGTGCTATCAATCATGAACTGATGTCTAAATTGGGGTTTTTGGCCTTTCCACTTTGAACCAGTGAGGGGCCAGTTGACTGGGGTTAGGTACTGGTGCTGACTACTTAATCTAAGAGTTTGAAGCAAAGGAGTTTGGTTTAGCTGTGGCTAAGGTGGCTTTTTCCAATCTGTCAGAAGGTGTTCGACAGTGGTCACAGGGGGTTGCACCCCACCACTGGTGCTGAGACTTAACATGTTTGGTTTTAGGGATAAATCTTGGAGTTCCACCAAATTTGAGCTCCAATGGACAAGTTTAGCTTTGTAAACTTGAAATCACTCCAATATGACCAGATCTGTTCCTTCCAAAAGGAGTGTGGGCAAACTAAGTCCCACAAATCTCATTTTTGGTGCAGAACCCTCATTTGAGGTATAGGCACTTCTGCAAAGTTTTAGCTTCATTGGACAAACTCTGCTATGTAGAGTTGCTCTAACTTGATTCTGGACAGACAGTGATTTTGGGTTATTTGGGGTCCTTATCCACCTTTGATCAAGGTGAAACTTTATGTGGACACCAAACAAGGCTTAGGTATACCATTGGAATTTTCTCGAAATTTATTGAGAATATTTCCTTTGGAAATATTTCAAAATGCTAAAACAGACATAAATAGCTTTTATAGTTTTAATGAATAAATATTATACAAAATGGGGTTTAAAATCCTATGTGTGGAAAATAGATGTCCTTCTAATCATCTCTAAATTTAATCAGATTTTTCCAAAGCAGAAAAGTATTTTTCCTTGTTGGAATACCAATTCTGACCTTAGAAATGGACAGGTTATTTAATTAGGAAAATACTCACAAAAATAATTATTTTTTTGGTTTTGAAATATAAAGATAGTTAAAAATCCGATTTCCAAATATGAGTAGAAGCATTGCTTGCTATCAACGACATGTTGTGCAACTCAAGGTGGTTTTACTTTGGTTATCAAAAGTTTTTGAAAATCAAAAAAATACAAAAAAGGATTTTAGGGTTTTAAACCTCACATGATCAAACATACAAGCATACAAGGTCAATCATGGGACTCACAACATTAGTTTTGAAAAAGTTTTAACAAGCTCAGAATTTTACAACACAGACAGGTGATAGCAAAAACAGGGTGTGACAGAAGTCTAACTAGGCGCAGTAGATGCACTCGGATGTACGAGTTCAGGCCCCACTCGAAAGTGTAACAACCCTAAGTCTCGAGCCCTGAGGCTACTATTTTGTTATGGGGTATGAAAGATTACAAGGTGCTGAACCCTTGAGATGGAGCCAAGGATTGGCTTATATAGTTGCTGACACGACCGACCGAGCTTCATTACAATGTAATTAATGCTAATAAACATGAAAGTTACTAGAAACAAGAGCTATAACTCTCAGCGTTACTGGTAACGTGGGCCTTCGCTGTACCTCATGTGATGTATTAAGTCCTTAGTTGTTGCAGCCTCTTCGGTGCCTTCACCTTGCTATGGTTCGAGTGCCATGATGCGTCCGACTAACACAAGGTGATCCGAGTGACTCTAGGCAAGCCGAGTGACGGCTACTGATCTGAGTGAGGTCAAGTCTACAACAATGAATTTAAGGACACTGATGTCCGTAAGGGGTCCTAGGTGGGCCTGGTGAAGTAGGTCCGCAGGCCTACCCCTAATGTACAACCCCATGAGTAGCCTCTGAATCGGTTGAGGTTTTGCAGATCGAGTGAATGACTTCCTTCCATGTCTCCAGTGTTTTGGAGATTCTTGGTCCGTAGCTTGGGGCTGCGTCATTCGGACTCTCGGCAAACCTCCACAGATTCAAGATTGACGAATTCCGACTGCCTCGTCATACGAGTATGCTCACAGTCGGTTGTGATCTACTATCTTTTGGGAAGATAGATTCCACAAGTTGGGCAGACGAGAGTTTTGAACTCTGCATCCTCAATGAGCGAGTTGAGACATATCCCCACACGCATTGAGGCAAGGACGAGGAGGCCGTCCTCATTGATTTCCTGAATGATCGGGGTCCTGCGGGGGGACGAGCGAAAAGAACATACGGCTCATCTTCGCACGCCGTGAATATAGAATCCATTTGGGGAATGAGGCGCAATGGTTTTTTCGCAGCTTTAGAATTGAGGGAGTGCGCGCCCAGGGGCGCTGATTTCGGCACAAACGCATGTAGTGGAAGTAGTGGGATCACGCACCGATTTCCGTAATTGTGATGTCGCTGTCATGCTACAGTGTGCGCCATCCTCAGATACCGCAGATCTTCCTCAGGATGGCGATGTACTTGATGGGGATCTTGTTGTTGGGTATTTAAGGGGTGAGGTGGAGGAGAGAGGAGATCGCGCCCCAGAATCGGGTTCTTTCCATCTCCGCTTCTTCCTCTTGCCACCAAAAACAAGAACTATCGGCCACGTGTGTTGATTCCCGGTCCCAACCTCTCCGCCGGCCATCATGGTGATGGGAGCGATGTCGAAAGCCGAGCGGGCTAAGAAAGGGTCGCATGGATCCTCCTCGAGCGCCAGAGAGCTCCCTCAAGGATGGATCCAGGGCTACTGGATGTCATCCCGTGTCTCGGGAGGGAGAACGCCTGATCGCCCAAGGGAGCTGATGACTGCCTGGGGACGGTGAGATAGATCCAGCGCCCCAGAACGACGAGCGAGTGCTCTTGGTCACCCACATCGACAGAGGTTTTTCCCTGCCTCCGCACCCTTTTTTTCGAGCGTTTCTTGATTTCTATGGAGCTCAGCTCCATCACTTTCCTCCCAATGTTGTCTCGTATCTAGCCGCATTCGTGTCTCTATGTGAGAATTTCCTCGGGTGCCACCCGCATTAGGGTTTGTTCAAGCACTTGTTCATGTGTCGAGTGATGACCGTGAAGATTTCTTCCTCCTCAGGGGGAAGGACCAATGTAGTGCAGTTTTGTGGTGGTTTAGGCATCTAACTCAGGGCAAGGGTAGCTTTCCCCAGATGAGTTTCCCGGATTCGGTGAAGAACTGACAGGACTCTTGGTTTTATTGCTGAGACGTCTCAGTCGGCAAGGGTCGTTCAGGCCTCCCGCCCTATATTATTGATAGGATCTGCTGGGCCCCTACCTTGACCTTGTCCACGGAGGAGGAGACTGATGCAGAGATCTTGATGATAGCGGTGGTATCCTTGATCCGGAAGGGCGTGAATGGGATGGACTTCTTGGACGTCTTGTTCCAGAGTAGGACCCAACCTCTTCAGGCATGAGCCCATCCGATGTGGAAATATGAAGGGCCAGATGATCCAACTCGATTTCATCGTGAAGAGCTCGAAGAAGAGGCGGTAGAGAATAAACTCAAGGCCATCACCCTAGTGAGACAGAACCCCAGGGCTCAAGGCAGGCACTTCCTTTCGCGGGGATAATCAGCCGAACGAGGTGAGTCTTCGAGCATCTGTACCGAGTGAATTTATTTGTTGTTTCAACTCCCATTTGTGATTTTCTTCCTTCATTCGGCAGGCTTTCACAGGGCTGGTCAGTTCCATACCGGCGGTCAATCGCTCGCGCATTGACATGGAGAGTGACACTTAAAACCAAGACACCAAGCTCGTGGAGGGCACGGAGGACGATGAAGGCGATGATGAGGAGACGGAGCACAGCAAGGAGGAGTGTGGAGACGAGGCAAAATCTTCTCTATGCTATGAAGTTCAGGTCGAGACCCGTTCTAAAGTGCGCCAGGACCGTGGAGTTCGCATAGGCGCCCCAAAGAATCGATTGATGGTGAAGCCGAGTGTATCAGCCATGCCAACTCGCAGCTCCAAGCGGGCTCGGAGTGAGCCCAAGGCGTTGCCAGAGTAGGCCGTCAAGCAACCCAAAATCTCGATCTCCAAACCTCGCAAGGCCGTTCCTCTGTGCATCAAGGTCAACGTGCCTATGGCTTTGGCGTAAGTATCTTTACCGAGTGATTTGTCTGAGTTTGAACAATGTCTTCCGAGTGATGATCGGGCTTTGTTATTTCTGTTGTTGGCGTGATACTTCGACCGCTTCACTGGATCCCAAGACGTGTGACAACGGTACAAGTTACGTTGACGTAGCTTCATCAAAAGGTAACCCGTGAGCTTTCCTAGTAATTCATTCAGAATTCAAGCTTTGGATATTTGAGTGGTCTTTGTACTGTCTTGTGGACTTGTGTACAGCCGCATGACGTGATTGAACTCGACGCTAATGTCCCTTCCGCAGGCGGAGAAGTGCCAAAACAGGCTCTGACTCCCAGCCGAGTGAACATCAAGGCCAAGACTCCTATGGTGCAGGAAGTTGCTTTGGCTAGCATGTCACCGAGACAGTATGCACTGACCACTTCATCGTCTAACCCCAAGGATTGCAACATCTTCCAGCTCCACCTTACCCCGGAGGACCAGGAGGGGCGCGCAAGGAGGCCTTGGCTCAGCTGGACGTGATGGTTGGGTGATTGAAGGAGGCGTACGACACGAGTGAAGCCGTGGGAATGAACGTTCGGGTAAGTCCTTTACGCACGTAATTATTTTTAAATATGATCCTTAGTAGGAATCCTGAGTGGGCATGCCTAGGGGCACGCCCACTTGGTGTTAGTGGGGGAGGGCTGAGCGCACCCACTGGGTGTTGTCCCTAAGGCTACCGCCGATTGTGTTTGTCGGTGGTAGTCTTTTTTCTTTGTATGTTTGACAGAGTACACTAGGGTGCGGGGCCCATTTCTTTCTTCCATCATTCAAGTGGGGGCGCGCTGAGTGCACCCACTTGGTGTAGTCTCCACGGCTACTGTCGACTGGAGCAGTCGGCAGTAGTCTCAGTTTCTATGTTTTGATTGATAGAGGCTGGTCGGGTACGGATCCCTTATCCTCTATAATTCCAGTGGGGGTGTGCTGAGTGCACCCACTAGGTATAGTACCCGAGGCTACCATTGGCAGTGGCAGTCGGTAGTAGTCTTAGCATCACGACATAATGTGATGCCTTTCTTGTATTTTCTGATTGTAGACTTCTTGTGGGCCCATGGGCTTCGATGACGCCATGGAAAAAGAGTTGCAGGAACTCCGACTAAGCCTTGATGCGGAGAAAGCCAAGAGCAAGCGACTGGAGCAGAAAAAGTGAATAGTTGAAGGTATGTCCTTGCTATCTGACTGACACTCCATTAGGTTGTCTTTTCTTATGCGACTGAGGTTGTCTTGTCAGATCACCTTTCTAAGAGGTTGAAGAATTCCATTTCTCTAGTGGCCATGAAGGAAGCCCTCGAGAAGAGGGATGAAGAATTCACATCTGCTTGGAAAGATGTCAAGCAGAAAACTAGGCAGCTGCGACCAAACTCAAGACGGTTGACACTTTGGAGGAAGAGAATTAGCTTAATAAAGCCGGTGCAAAGAAGACGACGACGGATCTTGCTGAGTTGAAGAAGCATTACGCCGAGTGGGAAACCAACCTCAAGAAAGCCACTGCCAAGAAAGTTGAGCTGGAGAAGATCGTCAAGGACATCAGCGTGGAGCTCTATTAGAATCTCAAAGGTATGTCGAGCATCCAAATACTTCCCCGTGATCATTCTAAAATTTCAGATTGACGTTTCTTATCCTCCGTTTTCCGTTAAGTGTATCCTTTGCTGCCGATGTTGAAGGAGAGACGACACGAATAGAGAAGTAGCTCGATACCAAGAGACGGCTTCTAAAGGACAGCGATGCCTTGTCTCTCGTCGGGCTGGAGGATCGCTTCGATTATGTAACAACTTGCTTCACGCTGCTTCTGTCGGTCGTTGGAGAGATTAACCAAGAGAAGGCGCCTAAAGATGCTCCCTTGAAGGATGCCCAGTCCGTTGTGAACTGTGTGAAGGCCATTCCCAATGAACTCAAGTCATAGAAGAAATTCTCAGCAAGGGCAGGAGATGAAATTACCCTTTCGCTCGTCCGCATCCATTGGAAGGGGTGGATGAAGAGAAGCTAAAGAATCTTCGGGTCCTCAACCACAAAAGTGGCAAGTTTGAAGACTTCATGGAGATGTTCATGACGGCGGCCACACGGATCGTAGAGGTAATCGATCTTGACATCTTCGTCGAAGCAGTGGAATCTTTGGTCTCTGAGTGATGCTCGGAGATAAAACACTTAATATTTAATTTTCCTTGGTATGTCGAGTGACTTTATGTAACCTCAAACTTCGAGTGGGCTCCGGGCCCTCTCTTTTACGTACCTTTAAGTTAACTTGATGCCGTTTATCTGCAATTGATTTTGGATCTTATTCGCTTGGTCGTTTTTGTTTGGGGTCATTTATACTTGGCCGAAAGCTGGTTCATGTTTGAGACCCCGAGTGTGGAAGTTGTCAGCACTCGGGATTGTTTGTGACTTAGGTGAAAGGTGGTTCGCGGCTAAGCCCCCGAGTGTGTAGGTTGTCCTCACTCGGGATCGTTTGCGATTTAGGCGAAAGCTGGTTCATAGCTAAGCCCCTGAGTGTGGAGGTTGTCGTCACTTGGAATTGTTTCTCCCGAGACGAAAGTGGAATCGCGGCTTGGGATGATTGTCCTGTTCATCTTGGCGTCCGAATGAAGATCTTGCCTACATTCGGAACCACTTTAACTTAGGTGAAGGCTGGTTTGCGGTTAAGCCCTCGAGTGAGGAGGCTGTCGTCACTCGGGGAAGGGTTTACCTTAGGCAAAACAGGTTCGCTACCAAGAAATGTTTTTTTTTCATATTGGCGTCCGAATGAAGATCTTGCCTTCATTCTGAACCAATTTAACTTGGGCGAAGGCTGATTCGTAGCTAAGCCCCCGAGTGTGGAGTTTTCCATTATCACTCAGGGAAGGGTTTACCTTAGGCGAAACAGGTTCGCTACCAAGAAATGTTTGTTTTGTTCATCTTGGTGCCCGAATGAATATCTTGCCTTCATTCGGAACCACTTTAACTTAGGCGAAGCCTGGTTCGCACCTAAGCCCCCCCCCCCCCGTGTGTGGAGGTTTCCACGATCACTCGGGGAAGGGTTTTCCATAGGTGAAATAGGTTCGTTGCCAAGATGGTTTTGTTCTTGCGAACATGGCTTAGGTGAAAACTGGTTCACAGTTAAGCCTCGAGTGAGGAAATTGTCCGCACTTGAGGTAGGTTTTACCTTAAGTGAAAACAGGTTTGCAGTTAAGGATTTTCCACACACTCGGGATGTGTTTCGCGGGAGTGAAGTGTCTGAAGATAGTTGAAGAAAGTAAGCACTTTATTCTTCCACTCATTTGGATTCATTACATGAATGAAAACCAAAAAAAATTATGTGTACAACTTGCGGAGCAAGTCCACGTTCCAGGTTCTCGGTTTTTCCATGTTGTTATCGATGTTGTATAGTCGATAAGCTCCATTGTGCATGACTTTGGAGATGGCGAATGGCCCTTCCCACGGGGTGCCAACTTGTGGGGTCGTTGTTTCTCCAGTCGGAGGACTAGATCCCTCTCTTGAAACGCTCGGCCCCTGACTTGCTTGTCATGGTAGCGTCGAAGGTCTTGATGGTACACCGTGGAAAGAATGAGGGCTAGCTCCCTGTCTTCCTCTAGAAGATCCAAATTGTCTTGGCGTGCGTCTTTAACTTCGACTTAATTGTACTGGTCCAGTCGGGGAGAGTTCTTGCGTAAGTCACTCGGCAGGACGGCTTCCGACCCATAAACCATGAAGAATGGGGTACGCCTTGTTGAACGATTCGGAGTCGTTCTCATACCCCACAGGATGGATGGTAATTCTTCGACCCAAGCACCAGCGGCATATTTGAGGTCTCTCATCAGCCGGGGTTTCAGTCCTTGAAGTATCATGCCATTCGCCAGTTCCGCCTGCCCATTCGATCACGGGTGCGCCATGTAGGCATAGTTAACCCGGATGCCCTGGCAGTGGCAGAACTCGTGGAACTCATCTGAGTCGAAGTTGGTTCCGTTGTCGGTGATAATGTCTTGAGGGACTCCGAACCTCAAGATAATCTTCCGAATGAAGCTGACAGCAGTCGCCGCATCCAAGCTTTTGATGGGTTTAGCTTCCACCCACTTGGTGAACTTCTCTACCGCGACTAGTAGGTGGGTGAATCCGCTCGACCCGGTGCACAAAGAGCCAACCATGTCGAGGCCCCATACAACGAATGGCCAAGTGAAAGGAACCGTCTTTAGTGCAGATGCACGCTTGTGCGACTGATCCTTGTAGAACTGACAACCGACACACAGGTCCACCAAGTACCTTGCTTCCTCATTGGCTTGGGCCAATAAAGACCTGCTCTGAAGGCCTTGGACACCAAGGTCCGAGAGGAGGCATGGTGTCCACAGGTTCCTTAGTGGATATCGTGCAAGATTTGTAGTCCTTCCTCTGGAGAGACGCACTTCTCGCTCACTCATGTAACGCTCTTCTTGTATAGTTAGTCTCGGAGTACTTCGAAAGCTTTAGACCGCTCAACGATCTGACGGTCTTCCTCTTCGTTCTTGGGAAGCTCTTTCCGGAGACAGTAAGCTAGGTAAGGTATGTACATTCGAGAGTGATGACCAGCATCTCGTGGACGAGGTCAACCACGGCCGGGACGTTGATGTTAGTTGGATTAGACGGACCAATTTCTTTTGGGGCTCTTCAGTGAAGGGATCCTCCTTGACCGAGGGGGCACGTAGATGCTCGAGGAACACTCCCTTTGGAAAGATCTTCGGAGTGGGCCCGATCTTTGCCAAGTCATCGGCCGCTTGGTTGTTGGCTCGGGGCACATGGTGTAGTTCCAACCCTTCAAAGTTTTTCTCCAGCTTTCTGACCATGTTGTAGTAGACTGTCATTGCTAAGCTTCAAATGTCCCTTTCCTTCATGACTTGGTTGACAACGAGATCCGAGTTACCATAAACCATCAATCGGTGGATGCCGAGTGAGATGGCCATGCGGAGCCCATACAGGAGGGCCTCGTACTCGGCTTCATTGTTGGACGAATCGAAGTGAGTTTGGAGCACGTAGATCAATCGATCTCCCTTGGGGGAGGCGAGAACCACTCCAGCCCCCGAGCCATGGAGCATCTTGGATCCATCGAAGTACATCCAATGCTCATGGACTATTAGAGCCAACTATTTTTTCTCTACCCACTCGGCAAGGAAATCTGCCACGGTTGGAGACTTGATTGCTTTCTTGGCTTCAAACTTCATCTGCAATGGTAGGATCTCAACAACCCATTTGGCCACTCGACTGCTTGTATAACGATTGTGCAGAATTTCTGCTAGGGGAGCTCCGCTGATGACACTGACTTAGTGATCTTGAAAAAAGTTGACCAACTTCTTCACAGTCAGGTAAATCCCATAGACCAACTTCTGGTAGTGTGGATACATTTGTTTTGAAGGGGTAAGCACTTCGAAAATGTAGTAGATAGGCCTTTGTACCTTGCTTTGCCCGCTTCTTCATGCTCTATGGTGAGTACGGTGCTAACCACTGGGCTAGTGGCAGCGATGTCCACGAGCAAAGGCTCTCGGCTGCTCGGAGCAGCCAACACCGGCTGGGTGGAAAGCAGAGCTCTGAGTTGGTCGAATGCGACCTGGGCTTCATCGGTCTACTTGAATCTATCGGATTTCTTCATCAATCAATAAATAGGCAGGTCCTCCTCACTGAGTCTTGAGATGAAGAGACTGGGGGCTACAAGGCAGCCCGTAAGCCTCTTCTCATCGTGGATGTGGTCTGCCGTCTCATCTGGACGATGGCTCCGATCTTATTGGGATTGGCATCGATACCTCATTTGGAAACAAGGAAACCAAGTAGCTTACCAGCTGGTCCACGGGGGGTGCATTTGGCCGGATTGAGCTTAATCCCGAAGTGTCGAAGGTTTCGGCATGGTCGGCTAGGAGGTTGGAACCTTTCCTAGACTTGAGCATGATGTCATCCATGTACGCTTCGACATTCCGAGTGATTTGTTCCTGCAAATATTTTTGAATCATGCGCTGGAAGGTAGCTCCAGCGTTTTTGAGACGGAATGGCATCGCGATATAACAAAAACACCCGAATTGGGTGATGAAGGATGTTTTTATTTCATCAGGTCCATACATTCGGATCTGGCGGTACACGGAGTACGCATCCTGGAACGACACTCGTTCACATCTCGCAGTGGAATCTACGATTTGATCTATGCGAGGCAGAGGGAAGTGGTCCTTCGAGCAAGCCCGATTTAGGTGCTTGAATTCAATACACATTTGGAGTCAATTGTTCTTCTTTGGCACCAGGACCACGTTCCCGAACCACTCGGAGTGGTAGACCTTGCAGATGAACTCGACAGCTAGGACCCGACTGATCTTTTCACCAATTGCCCTATGCTTCTCTAGGGAGGAGCGGTACAAGTGTTCATTGACGGGCTTGACCTTCGGGTCCACTCAGAGGCGATGCTCATCGAGCTCCCTGGGAACCCCCGACATGTCAGACGGCTTCCATGCAAAGATATCCTAGTTCTCATGGAGGAACTAGAAGAGCCCGACTTCCTATTTCTCTCTAAGTGAGGTGGAGATGTTGGTCGCAGAGGCACTCAGGTCGGTGGGATGGACGTGGACCTACTTCGTCTCACCAGTCGACTGAAAAGCGGATTCAGTAGTTGGCCACTTCAACTTCAGCAGATCTGCGGTGTCCACTGCCTTCTTGTACCCATCAACCTCGGCTACGAGGACCCGCTCGTTGGCGATCTAGGAGCCTTGCTAGAGGCACTCCTCGGCAATTTTCCGATTGCCAGTCATCGTGATGACGCCTTTCAGCCCTGGCATCTAAAGCTTAAGATACACGTAACATGGGCGGGCCATGAAACGTGCGTAGGCAGGCCTACCTAGGATGGCGTGATAGGCGATGTGAAAGTCAACCACTTCGAAGGTCAACCTCTCCTTGTGAAAACTTTTCTCGCTGCCGAATACGACACTCAAAGTGATCTGGCCGAGTGATCCGGCCTTCTTCTCGGAGATGACCCCGTGGAGCTGCATGTTACTCTTGGTCAGCCGGGACAACATGATGTCCATGGCTTTGAGAGTGTCCATGTAGATGATGTTGAGGCCTCCGCTTTCGTCCATGAGGACTTTCCACAGTCGGAACCCGTTGACCACAGGATCGACCACCAGCACTTGCCTCCTGGGGGTGGCTATGATGGCGGGGTGGTCCGACTGGTCGAATGTGATGGGCGTGTTCGCCCAGTCGAGGTACTTCGTGACAGTTGGGGCTGCCATGTTCACCTCCCAATTGATAAATTTCAATCGGCTCTTTCTCTCGAGATCAGCGAAGAACATGAGGGCCGCCGCAATGTTCGGATACCCGGAGGCGTCCGCTAGGTCATCCTCAGCTTCCTTGTCTCAGGATGGCTCTCCGCTCATCTCCGTCCGGAGCAGACGGTAGTCGCGAGCTGAGTGCTTGGTGGGGATAGTCTCCCCCTCCTCGTGCTTGCGAGAATGAATCGGACATGGTCGGTCCAATAGGCTGATCTTTTACTCGGCTTTCTTCTTGCCAACCCAGTCCTTCTGATTTTTCTTGGATTTATTTTTTCCCTTCCCTGGGACTGCAGCTACTTCGGCTATGCCCGATTGCTGACCTTTCACTTCTGCTTCTTCCCAACGTTGCCCCGACTGAGAGGTTTTGCTGGCTCGGCCTTTGTCGCTACGGAGGCGGTCTTCTTCTTTGCCATTCGCGTACCGATTGGTGATCTCCATGGCCCGCTTGAGGAATAGGACCCCTGATCGGCCAAACTTGAGAATGAGCTCCCGATACCGAGTGCCCGCTTTGAAAGCACACATGGCCTGGTGCTCGGTGACATTCGCAACGGTGTTGTGAAGTGTGGTCCACCGCTGGATGTACTCCCTAAGAGTCTCGTTGCTCTTCTCGATACAATGTTGCAGCTCCATCAGGCCGCTTGGAATCTTGTAAGTGCCCTTGAAGGTCTTGAAGAACACTTGGGCAAGATCGCCTCAGTTGTGAATGCTGCTGGAGGCAGCTGGTTGAGCCACGCTCTCGCACACCCCTCCAACATGAGGGGGTAGATGCTTCATAGCAACGTAATGATTGCCGCCGCTGATCTCGAGGCCACTCGGTAGTCTTCCAGCTAGGTATGTGGCTTCGACTCGCCATTGAACTTACCAATCTCCATGGACAACCAGTAGTTGAAGGGGATTTAGCCATCTAGGATGTGTCGGCCGAAGCTCTCGAGGCCGGACTCCCCGACTAGCTTGCAATCGATCAACCACGTGTTGGATGATTATAGATTGAGCATTGAACTCGGGGGCCCGATAGTCGTCGCACTCATTACCCTGACGTTGATTGGGGCTTGGCCTCGGTCATGAGGACGACGACCGAGTGAGCCACTCCCCTAGGGGTAACCTGCTTTGGTCTCGGTGACCTTTCCTCCAGTCATGCAGGCCACTTGGAAGAGGAGGAGACCTTTGGCACCGTCTATGCACATGCGGTCTATGAGCCGAGTGCACGATGTATGCCTGTATGGACTTGCTCTGCGATTGCGACACTGCGGAATTCTGTTGTATGGCAGTCTTCAACACAACCTGAATGTCTCGAATGCCTTCCCCGGCCGCGCTATCACTCGGCTGAACTGAATCAGCGATTCCAGTGGCTATGGTCAGGTTCAGTAGAGGTGTCCTCCTCACCTCAATATGCCGCAAGCGGTCGTTCGGAAATGGCCTGGTTGGCCATGACGTGCTTGATCCACCGCTGCATCTGCAAGCGCCCAGAGCGCTTGCGGAGAACAGTAGTGGGATGCGGGGGTGCCAAGTGATACCGCACCGACGGCTACAGGATCAGGACTCCATGTGTGACTGCACTGAAGTGTGACGTACCTCGTGCAAGGAGGGAGTTGGTGGCAAGTGGCGCCTCCTGCAGCCATGCCGCTTCGTCGACGATGAAGCTGAGGGAACCAAAGAGGGTCTCTCCACCGAGTGTCATCATGTTGATAAAAAATGCGATAAATCTCCAACTGCGATGGATTTGCTAGATGCCCAGCCCCACAGTGGGCGCCAACTGTCGTGGGAATTACCGTGATAATATTACCTAGGGGTACGAACGAAGGGCCCAGGTCTATCTAGTTGCAGCAGATGCACTCGGATGTACGAGTCCAGTCCCCACTCGGAACTGGTAACAACCCTACGTCTGGAGTCGTGAGGTCGATGTTTTCTTATGGAGTATAAAACATTACAAGGTGCTGAATCCTTGAGATGGAGACCAGGAGTGGCTTATATAGTTTCTGCCACGACCGACCGAGCTTCATTACAAGGTAATTAATGCTAATAAACAGGGAAGTTATTAGAAACAGCAGGTATAACTCCCGGCGTTATTGGTAACGCGAGCCTTCACTACACTTAATGTGATGGATTAAGTCCTTAGCTATTGCAACCTCTTTGGTGCCTTCAACTTGATGTGGTCTGTGTGCCTGGATGCTTCCGACTAACACAAGGTGATCCAAGTGACTCTAGGCAGGCCGAGTGACGGTTATTGATCCGAGTGAGGTCGAGGCTACAACGATGACTTCAAGGACACTAATGACCGTAAGGGGTCCTAGGTGGGTCTGGGGAAGCACGTCCGTAGGCCTACCCCTAATGTACAACCCCAAAAGCGGTAGTTGGGATTCATAGTCGCTAATTCAAAACTTGCAAATAATTAAACAAAACTCCCCATGACTAATGTTGGTATGGATGGTACGTGTGGATTCAGCTTGCCCTGGAGTGTGATTGGTGGCGGAGAGTGAGTAAACCTGTACTTTATCGCTTGGGAACCGCCGCTAATATGTTTAGCATGGAAGATATTGATAACTAATTGTTGCAAAGTAAACAGGAAGGGTGCATTTCTCAAATTTTCATTTACCTCTGTTTTAAAAATCTGATCTCTAGCACCGCTGCAAATCCCTGCATCCCTCTGTGAAGGGACTAACTATTTGATTTTATGTTATGTCATGACCTTCTCAAACAAGCGCCAGATCTGAGAGCACTATTGTCATCCTCATGCATTGTGTATAGTTAATGTTGAATGCATCATGACTTGATCTTTTCTACCGGGAATTACAATGTTTAGTCGCTGCTTGAACTTTGGTTGTGCTCTGTGCTAGCAGTCCCTGGCAACGACACTCGAAAAGGGTTGTTGACGTGCAACTATTCCCGACTTGATGCCTCCATGGCAACGGAGCTAGAAAAGAACTGCTCCTAGTTGCTCAACAATTAGCAATTGTCTTGCAATGGCCCACCAGCGCGTGGGATCGCGGCAGTTTTTGAGGGTAGCGTATTCAACCCAAATTTGTTGGTTCGCGCAACGGGAGGTGAAAGTATATTTTCAAGTATTAGCAGCTGAATTTGTGAGATTCAACCACACCTAAAAGATTAGTGTCTGCAAGCAAAGTGTGAACAACAAAACAATATGATAACAACGGTGCCAGAAATGATCTGGTGACTAGGCAGACTATTCCTAACTGTCGTATCAATGGTGCCAAAAGTTGCCCCTTGACGGGAAATATTCTTTCCCGGCAACGGTGTGGGAAAAAGTATTGTAGCAGGTAGCAGTAGTGTAACGAGTAGCAGTTGTGGCAAGGAACAACAGTAGTGACAGCAGTAGCAAGTAGCAACAGCAAGTAACAGTAGTGACAGCAGCAGCAGGACAAAGCAAGTAACAGTAGCAGCAAGTAATAGTAGCAGCAACAGTAGTAACAACACCAGAGCAAAGCAAGTAACAGCAGCAGTGGGACAAACTCGTAGGCAATGGGTCGGTGATTTGTCGGATGACATTCATCATGCAACAGTTATAACACGGAGAGATATGTGGCTAGCTCCCGTTCATCAATGTGATGTAGGCATGCATTCCGTGTGTCGTCATACATGCTTAGGGAAAAGAACTTGCATGACATCTATTGTCCATCCCTCCCGTGGCAGCGGGGTCCAAAAGGATACTATGGGATATTAAGGTTCTCCTTTTAATAAAGAACCGGAACAACGCATTAGCACTTGGTGAACACATGAACTCCTCAAACTATGGTCATCATCGGGAATGGTTCCGGTTATTGTCACTCCGGGGTTGCCGGATCATAACGCATAGTAGGTAACTACAACTTGCTAGATCGGATCAAAAACACACATATATTGGTGACAACAAAATAATTTCAGATCTGAAATCATGGCACTCGGGACCTAGTGACAAGCATTAAGCATGGCAATGTAGTAGCAACATCAATCTCAGAACATAGTGGATACTAGGGATCAATCCCCGCCAAAACTAACTCGATTACAGGATAGATCTCATCCTACTCATCACCGCCCAGCGAGCCTACGAATAGATTACTCACGAATGATGAAGAGCTTCATGGAATTGGAGAGGGAAGAAGGTTGATGATGACGATGGCGACGATTTGCCCTCTCCGGAGCACAACACGGACTCCAGATTTGCCCTCCAGATGAAGAACAGGATGTGGCGGCGCCTCCGTATCGCAAACATGATGAAATCTTGCCTCTTGATTTTTTCAGGACGAAAGGGAATAAATAGAGCCGAGTTTGGGGGCGGCAGAGCCACGTGGGCCCCACAAGCTTGGTAGCCGCCACCAGGGGCGGCGGCTACACGGCTTGTGGCCCACTGGCCCATCCCCTCCGGTGTATCTTTGCGCAGGTATTTTTCATATTTTCCAGAAATATTCTCCATAAATTTTCAGGATGTTGTGAGAAGTTTCATTTCTACACAAAAACAACACCATGGCAATTCTGCTGAAAACAACATCAGTCCGGGTTAGTTCCATTCAAATCATGCAAATTAGAGTCCAAAACAAGGGCAAAAGAGTTTGGAAAAGTAGATACGATGGAGACGTATCAAGTCCCTTAAGCTTAAAACCTTGCTTGTCCTCAAGCAACTCAGTTGACCAACTGAAAGAGAAAGAAAAACTTTGACAAACTCTATTTGACCTTGTTGTTGCAACTATGTCTAACTCATAACCAGAATTTCAGCAAGATCACAAGTTAACCACATAAGCAAGTGACACAAAGGTCTCACAGTAAACTAATATCAATGGCATAATCAGCTAGCGAGCAAATAATAATGAGTTTCAGATACCAACAATTCAAGCAAAACAAGCATGAAACAATATGAATAAGTGGTATCTCGCTATCTCTTTCTGAGACCGCAAAACATAAATGCAGAGCACTTTCAAAGATCAAGGGTTGACTAAACATTGTAATCCATGGCAACCAAGATCCAGTCATAGTCATACTCAATATCAATCAAAAGTAAAGCATAAAAATGACAGAGGTGCTCTCTAATTGGTGCTTATAGAAGAAGAGGATGAGTCATCAGGAAAATAAATAGATAGACCCTTCGCAGAGGGAAGCATTGATTTGTAGAGGTGTCAGAGCTCAAGCTTTGAAAACAGAGATAATAATTTTGGGTGGCATGATTTCATTGTCAACGCAATGACCAAGAGTTCTCAATATCTTCCATGCTATTCATGCTATAGGCGGTTCCCAAACAGAAAAGTAAAGTTTTAACTCCCCCACCACCAATCAATCACACTCCACGGCTAGCCGAATCCTTGGGTACCGTCCATACTAACATCAGTCCGGGGGGAGTCTTGTTTTACAGTTATGTTTTTGATTTAAGCGTGGAACTGGGCATTCCAATTACCGGCCCCTTTCTCGTGAATGACAGTGAATAAACACATGTCGAGGATAACATGCCTAACATGGAAGATATCAATAGCCCCCTGTCACCACATGAGCGGTTCGGGCATGCAAAACAGATTATTTCTTGAAGTTTTAGAGAATGGCACATGCAAATTTACTTAGAACGGCAGGTAGATACCGCAAATAGGTAGGTATGGTGGACTCTCATGGAAAAACTTTTGGGTTTATGGAAGTGGATGCACAAGCAGTATTCCGCTTAGTACAAGTGAAGGCTAGCAAAAGACTGGGAAGCGACCAACTAGGGAGCGCCAACAGTCATCAAGATGCAATGAGTTTGACTAACATTGAGTGCAAGCATGAGCAGGATATAAATCACCACGAATACGAACATCATAGAGGCTATGTTGATTTTGTTTCAGCTACATGCATGAACATGCGCCAAGTCAAGCCACTTGAATCATTCAAAGGAAAATACCATCCTATGATACTACATCATAGTCATCTCAAAATCTATGTTGGCATTCAAGACAAACCATTATAAGCTCTCAGCTAATTAAGCATGGCATCAGAAACTACGATCTCTAAGTTGTCATTGCAAACATGGTTCTCTCATGACAAACCTGAATCTGGGACGACAAGCTAGTCATATTTACAAAAACAAAATAGATAGAGTTCATACCAGCTTTTCCAGTCTCAGTCACTTCATCATATATCATCATTATTGCCTTTCACTTGCACGATCGAACGATGTGAACAATAATAAGAGTGCTCGTGCATTGGTCTAAGCTGAATCTGCAGGCAAACAAAAAGTAGAAGACAAAGTAATATGGCTCTTTGAAAGCTAAACAGGTATGCATGCAAGAGCCACTAAACATTGTAACCAATATCTTCTACCTTGACCCAAAGAAAAAGAAAACTAGTTACATGGGAAAACTCCCAACAAGCAAAAGAAGAAAGGAAAATCTTTTTCGGTTTTCTCAAATGACTCAAAACAAGAAAACGAAAATAAAACAACATGGATAATAGAGTGGAAATAACCAGCTCCGAGATACTCCGGAGCAAACTGTGGATGCCACTCTTGTGTGAGCTCCTCTGGGTCCCACTAATAAACTGGCGTCTGGTACTCGACTGGCGGCTCGGGGACGGGCACCTGTGGTTGGGCCAAGCCCCAATATGCGTAGATGTTCGAGGGCATAATAGTGTACCTGCCTGCATGAAGATCGAACAAAGAAGGAGCAGGAAAAGTAATAGTCTCTCGAGTACCCTAACTAAATACCAGGTTATAAATCATCCGTCTACTAGCATCTCTATCCAGAAAATAATGGCGAACCATGCTGTCATAATCTAGATATTTCTCAGGAAGAAGCATCTCTCCTTCCTCCCCCAGTCTAACGGGTATCTCAAAGTGTCTGGCTAGATGGGTAGCGTGGATACCTCCATAGACGACACCCTTGGAACGGTTTGTGTTCAACCGCTGAGCTACTATAGCACATAGGCTATAAGTCTTCTCGTTATAAAGGCCTTCGTGCAAAACCGCAAGGTCTGGACAGCTAAGTGATCCAGCCTCCCCATGGCCAATCAAACATTTTCCCAAAATAATGAGAAGTACCGAAGCACAGGAAAATGTATGCTAGCAATTCTAGCGCTAGACACTCCTCTCTCCTCTCCAACAGCAATAGTACCTATGAAATCCTCCAAGTCCCATGGACGAGGGTAATGAATATCCCCAACATAAGGTAATTTGCATACATTGCAAAAATCCTGTAGTGCCATGCACTGGGGATGTCGTATAACATGAACTCAACCATGGGAGGATTCTTCCTCCGATAAAAGTTGAAGCTTTGAACGGAAATATTGGTGAGGAGGAGGTATTGTGAGCACTTATCTTCAACGAACACGGTAAGACCCGCGTTCTCAACCAAATAATAAAAATCTTCATAAAGCCCAGCGGCGCGGAAAAATTCATCACTTGGCCACTCGCACGCTCGAACTTCTGTGACTTGAGGAACCATGTACTTGGGGTGGTTCTTCTCATCCTCCTTGGGGTTACGGCTTGAAGAGCCTCTCAAGAACCTCCTCATCTTTTCCTTTTTTCCAGCTCTGAAAAATTCTGAAATTTTTAGAGACTTTGAAAGAAAAGTGAGTAAGGATTAACCGAACTCGTAGAAACTACTCCTACTAGTGCCTAGGGACCATATCACGCGCTAAAACTACTTGGGACCAACTAAAATCAACATTTCAAGCTCAAAAACAGGGTCACCAAGGTAGCAAGAATACGCGAAGGCTAAGGCACTAGAGCAAAAACTAATTGGACCAATGGAGGAGTCACTTACCAAGGAGTAATTTCCCCAGAACGGTTCGGAGAACGGTGCTTTGAGCAAGGAGATCGAAAATCTCAGCCAAATGAGCAAGAACACGGGTTTGAGCTGCGAAACGATTTTTTCTGGAGGTAGAAGAAGAGGATGAGAGCTGGAATGAGTGGAGGGGGTCCCTGTGGGCCCCACAAGCTTGGTAGCCACCACCAGGGGGGTGGCCGCTGCTACAGGGCTTGTGGCCCACTGGTGTGGCCTCCAGGCCAGCTCTCAATCCCAGTATTTTTCAAAAAATCCAGAAAAAATCATACTAGATTTTCAGGACCATCGGAGAACTTTTATTTTCGGGGTATTTTTCTTCGGGACGCTAAAACAGAAAGAAGGAAAAAACTAAACTAAATCTATCATTTTTCTTCTAAGCAACAGAAAGTCAAAGCTTAAAACAGAGGTATGTGACTCTTCGATTCATCCATTTCATGGTCATCGAAAGAAATCCGTCAATGGGGTTGATCAAATCCTCATGACAAAACCTTCTCGAATCACAAGAGGAACCGGAGAATTGTCGAATAGCCACTAAGTCACCTCAATGGGGATATGTATCTCCCCAACAAGCAAATCATACTTCATCTTGACACGAGGAATAGGGCATTCAAAGCTCCCAATAAGAATCAATGAAGTTTTTTCGATAGCATTGATGCAATGTACTTAATATCGTTTCTTCGGAAAGTGCACTGTATGCTCATTACAGTTGACATGGAAAGTGACATTGCCTTTGTTGCAATCTATAACAGCCCCTGCAGTGTTTAAAAAGGGTCTTCTGAGGATGACAGCCATGGCATCATCCTTGGGAATATCCAAGATAACAAAGTCTGTTAAGATAGTGGTGTTAGCAACCACAACAGGCACATCCTCGCAAATGCCGATAGGGTAAGCAGTTGATTTGTCGGCCATTTGCAGAGAATTTTAGTGGGTGTCAACTTATCCAGTTCAAGTCTACGATAAAGAGAGAGCGGCATAACACTGACACTGGCTCCAAGGTCACATAAGGCAGTTCTTATGTAGTTTCCTTTAATGAAGCAAGGTATAGTGGGCACTCCGGGTTCACCAAGTTTTCTAGGAGTTCCACCTTTGAAAGTGTAATTGGCAAGCATGGTGGAGATCTCAAGATCTGGTATCTTCCGTTTATTAGTCACGATATCTTTCATGTACTTGACATATGGAGACATTTTGAGCATATCAATTAACCGCATCTGCATAAAAGACGGGTCTTATCATCTCAACGAAGCTCTCAAAATCCTCATCATCCTTTTTCTTGGATGGCTTAGGAGGAAAGGCCACGGGTCTCTGAACCCATGGCTCCCTTTCTTTACCATGCTTCCTAGCAGCGAAGTCATTCTTATCGTATCTCTTAGGTTGTGGGTTATCAGGATTAACCGTAGGTTCAATCTCCACATCCTTAGCATTTCTAGGTTGAGCATTATTATGAACATCGTTGTCAATATTGTCACCAGGTTCATGTTCCTCACCAGATTGTGTTTCTACATCAGACGCAGAAATATCATTTGGTTCTTCAGGTGTGACAGTATTTGGTGAACTGACATGTAGGTTTCTATCATCCTTCTTCTTCTTAGGATGACTAGGTGTATCAACATTAATTCCTTGAGAATCTTGATCAATTCTCTTACGATGGCCTTCAGGATACAAAGGTTCCTGAGTCATTTTGCCTTCTCTAGTAATGACTCTGACACAGTTGTCATTTAATTCATTGAGCATGTCATTCTCAGTTTTAAGTACTTGTTCTACCTGAGTAGTAATCATAGAGGCATGTTTACTCAGAAGCTTCAAACCATTGACATTTCTGTCTACACAAGCACTTAAATGACTAAGCATACGAGTACTTTGTTCCAAATGTGTGCTAACATAATCATTGAAACTCTGTTATTTGGCAACTGATTTGTCAAATTCATCAAAGCATAGGCTAGCAGGTTTGTCAATAGGAATATCACTCTCATCAAACATACGCAGAGAATTCACTTCTACTATTTGTATCGGGTTATCGAGACCATGGATCTCTTCGATAGGTGGTAGATTTTTGACATCTTCAGATCTAATGCCTTTCTCTTGCATAGATTTCTTGGCTTCTTGCATATCTTCGGGACTGAGGAATAGAATAACTCTTTTCTTAGGAGTTGGCTTAGGAGGTGGTTCGGGATAGTCCAAGCATTATCGTTGATCAAGATGTTATTCAGTAGGACCTCGACTTGTTCTACAGTTCGTTTCCTAAAAACACAACCGACACAAATATCTAGGTGGTCTCTAGAAGCATCGGTAAGTCCATTATTGAAGATATCAAGTATCTCGTTTTTCTTAAGAGGGTGATCAGGCAAAGCATTCTCTAGCTGGATGAGCCTCCCCCAAGCTTGTGGGAGACTCTCTTCTTTGAGTTGAGCAAAGTTGTATATTTCCTGCAAGGCAGCTTGCTTCTTATGCGCAGGGAAATATTTCTCACAGAAGTAATAGACCATATCCTGGGGACTACTCACACATCCAGGAGCAAGAGAAGTGAACCAGGCTTTAGCGTCATCCTTTAGAGAGAAAGGAAATAGCTTAAGGATATAGTAGTAACGGATCTTCTCCTCACTAGTGAAAAGGGTGGCTATATCGTGTAGTTTGGTAAGATGGGCTACGACCGTCTTAAACTCATAACCGTGGAAAGGATCAGATTCGACTAGAGAGATTATCTCAGGGTCGATAGAGAATTCATAATCCTTATCGGTGATAAAGATAGGTGAAGTGGCAAACTTCGGGTCGTATTTCATCCTAGCTTTCAGAGATTTTTCCTTCCACTTGAGAAGTAATTTCTCAGCGTCATAGACATCCTTACACGTAAGAAAATCCTTAGCTATCTCTCCCTCCATAACATAACCCTCATGTATATCAGGCAATTCATATCTAGGAGAGCTAGATCTAGCCGGAGCAAAAGGAGGTTCTATCTCAATAGTATCTGCAGTTTCAGAAGCATCACGAGCATTGGCAGTAACTCTAACAATATGAACATCAAGGAATACCCCTAGTGTCATATCGGGCAAAGTAGTGTGTGTAGCAGTATCAATCATAGCATCATCGGGCAAAATAGCATCTCTAGCATCATCAGGCAAAGCAGTATCAAGCATAGAATCTCTAGCAGTATCAAGCATAGCATCATCAGGCAAAATAGCATCTCTAGCAGTATCAGGCATAGCATCTCTAGCAGTATCAGGCATAACATCTCTAGCAGTATCGGGCATAGAATCATCAGGTAAAATAGCATATCTAGCATCATCAGGCAAAGCAGTATCAGGCATAGCATCTCGAGCACTAGCATCATAAGCATCATCAAGCACAGGCGACATATCAAGATTTCTAGCAGGAGGTGGAGTCGCAAACTTACTCATAACTGAAGGTGAATCGAGTGTAGAGCTAGATGGCAGTTCCTTACCTCCACTCGTAGTTGAGGGCAAAACTTTGGTTCTTGGATCTTTCATATTCTTCATAGTGATCAGAAGATATAAATACCAAGTGACTCAGAGAATGTAGCAATCCCTCCCTGGCAATGACGCCAGAAAAATGCTGCTAGCAGAACCCGGCAACGACACTAGAAAAGTGTTGTTGACGTGCAACTATTCCTGACTTGATGCCTCCACGGCAACGGAGCCAGAAAAGAACTGCTCCCAGTTGCTCAACAATTTGCAATTGTCTTGCAATGGCCCACCAGCGCATGGGATCATGGCAGTTTTCGAGGGTAGAGTATTCAACCCAAATTTGTTGGTTTGCGCGACGGGAGGTGAAAGTATATTCTCAAGTATTAGCAGCTGAATGTGTCAGATTCAACCACACCTGAAAGATTAGTGTCTGCAAGCAAAGTGTCAACAGCAAAATAGTATGATAACAATGTTGTAAATATGCCCTAGAGGCAATAATAAATTAGTTATTATTATATTTCTTGTTCATGATAATCGTTTATTATCCATGCTATAATTGTATTGATTGGAAACACAGTGCATGTGTGGATACATAGACAAAACACTGTCCCTAGTAAGCCTCTAGTTATATGGTTGGTTACCGAATGTTGTTCGGAGTCCCGGATGAGATCACGGACGTCACGAGGGTTTCCGGAATGGTCCGGAAACGAAGACTGATATATAGGATGACTTCATTTGGTTCCGGAAGGTTTTCGGGCATTACCGGTAATGTACCGGGAATGACGAATGGGTTCCGGATCTTCACCGGGAGGGGGGACCACCCACCCGGGAGGGCCCAAGGACCTTGGGGGTGGCGCACCAAGTAGGTGGGGTCAGCCCAAGGCTGTCTTGCGCAAGAGAAAGAAAAACCTAAAGAAGAGAAGAAAAAAAAGGAAAGGTGGGAAAAGAGAGAAGGACTCCACCTTCCAATCCTAGTTGGACTAGGATTGGAGGAGGACTCCTCCTCCCTTGCTGGCGCAGCCCTTGGGGATCCTTGAGCCTCAAGGCAAGCCTCCCCTCCCCTCCTCCTATATATATGGAGCTATTAGGGCTGATTTGAGACAACTTTTTCAAGGCAGCCCGACCACATACCTCCATGGTTTTACCTCTAGATCGCGTCTGTGCGGAGCTCGAGCGGAGCCCTGCCGAGATTAGATGATCACCAACCTCCGGAGCGCCGTCACGCTGCCGGAGAACTCATCTACCTCTCCGTCTCTCTTGCTGGATCAAGAAGGCCGAGATCATCGTTGAGTTGTATGTGTGCTGAATGAGGAGGTGCCGTCCGTTCGGCACTAGATCGTGGGACGGATCGCGGGACGGTTCCTGGGACGGTTCGCGGGGCGGATCGAGGGACGTGAGGACGTTCCACTACATCAACCACGTCCACTAACGCTTCTGCTGTGCGATCTACAAGGGTACGTAGATCGGAAATCCCCTCTCGTAGATGGACATCACCATGATAGGTCTTCGTGCACGTAGGAAAATTTTTGTTTCCCATGCGACGTTCCCCAATAGTGGTATCAGAGCTAGGTTCATGCGTAGATGTAATCTCGAGTAGAACACAAAAGTTTTTGTGGGCGGTGATGTGCGTTTTGCTGCCCTCATTAGTCTTTTCTTGATTCCGCGGTATTGTTGGATTGAAGCGGCTTGGACCGACATTACTCGTACGCTTACGCGAGACTGGTTTCATCGCTACGAGTAACCCCCTTTGCTCAAAGATGACTGGCAAGTGTCGGTTTCTCCAACTTTAGTTGCATCGGATTTGACCGAGGAGGTCCTTGTATAAGGTTAAATAGCAATTCATATATCTCCATTGTGGTGTTTGCATAAGTAAGATGCGATCCTACTAGATACCCATGGTCACCACGTAAAACATGCAAAAACAAAATTAGAGGACGTCTAACTTGTTTTTGCAGGGTATGCTTGTGATGTGATATGGCTAACGATGTGATGTGATATATTGGATGTATGAGATGATCATGTTGTAATAGATAATATCGACTTGCACATCGATGGCACGGCAACCGGCAGGAGCCATAGGGTTGTCTTTAAACTAACATTTGTGCTTGCAGATGCGTTTACTATATTGCTAGGACGTAGCTTTAGTAGTAATAGCATGAGTAGCACGACAACCCCGATGGCGACACATTGATGGAGATCATGATGATGGAGATCATGGTGTGACGCCGGTGACAAGAAGATCGTGCGGGTGCTTTGGTGATGGAAATCAAGAAGCACATGATGATGGCCATATGATGTCGCTTATGAATTGCATGTGATGTTAATCCTTTATGCACCTTATCTTGCTTAGAACGACGGTAGCATTATGAGGTGATCTCTCACTAAAATTTCAAGACAAAATTGTGTTCTCCCCCACTGTGCACCGTTGCGACAATTCTTCGTTTCGAGACACCACGTGATGATCGGGTGTGATAGACTCAACGTTCACATACAATGGGTGCAAAACAGTTGCACACGCGGAACACTCGGGTTAAGCTTGACGAGCCTAGCATGTGCAGACATGGCCTCGGAACACATGAGACCGAAAGGTCGAGCATGAATCGTATAGTTGATATGATTAGCATAGAGATGCTTACCACTGAAACTATTCTCGACTCACGTGATGATCGGACTTGAGATAGTGGATTTGGATCATGTACCACTCAAATGACTAGAGAGATGTACTTTTTGAGTGGGAGTTCTTAAGTAATATGATTAATTGAACTAATTGTCATGAACATAGTCTAATGGTCTTTGCGAATTACGATGTAGCTTGCGCTATAGCTCTACTGTTTTTATATGTTCCTAGAGAAAATTTAGTTGAAAGTTGATAGTAGCAAACTTTGCACAGGATTGTCCTCGTTGCTGCGCAGAAGGCTTATGTCCTTAATGCACCACTCGGTGTGCTGCACCTCGAGCGTCGTCTGTGGATGCTCTGAACATCCGACATACATGTTTCTGATGACTATATGATAGTTCAGTGCAAAATGCTTAATGGCTTAGAAGGAAGGCGCCGAAGACATTTTGAAACTTCACGGAACATAAGTGATGTTCTAAAGAGATGAAATTGTGATTTCATGCTTGTTCCCTTGTTAAGAGGTACGAGACCTCCGACAAAATTCTTTGTCCACAAAGTAAAGGAGAAAAGCTCAATCGTTGAGCATGTGCTCAGATTGTCTGAGTACGACAATCACTTGAATCAAGTGGGAGTTAATCTTCCAAATAAGATAGTGATGGTTCTCCAAAGTCACTGCCACCAAGCTGTGAGAGCTTCGTTATGAACTATAACATATCAAGGATAGATACAATGATCCTTGAGAGATTCGTGATGTATGAAACTGCGAAAGTAGAAATCAAGAAGGAGCATCAATGGTTGATGGTTAGTAAAACCACTAAGTTTCATGAAAGGCAAGGGCTAGAAGGGATACTTCGTGAAACAGCAAAACAGTTGCTGCACTAATGAAGAGACCCAAGTCTAAACCCAAACCCGAGACTAAGTGCTTCTGTTATGAGGGGAACGGTCACTGAGGCGGAGCTACCCTAGACGCTTGGTAGATAAGTAGGCTGGCAAAGTCGAAAGTAATATATTTGATATACATGATGATGATGTGTACTTTACTAGTACTCCTAGTAGTACGAGGGTATTGGATACCGGTTCGGTTGCTAAGTGATTAGTAACACGAAATGAAAGCTACGGCATAAACAGAGACTAGCTAAAGGCGAGGTGACGATACGTGTTGGAAGTGTTTCCAAGGTTGATATGATCAAACGTCGCACGCTCCTTCTACCATCGGGATTGGTGTTAAACCTAAATAATTGTTATTTGGTGCTTGCGTTAAGCATGAACATGATTGGATCGTGTTTATTTCAATATGATTATTCATTTAAAGAGAATAATGGTTACTCTATTTGCTTGAATAATCACCTTCAATGGTTTATTGAATCTCGATCGTAGTGTTACACATGTTCATGATATTGGTGCGAAAAGATACGAGGTAATGATGATAGTACCACTTACTTGTGGCACTGCCGCTTGAGTCATGTTGGTATAAATTGCATGAAGAGGCTCCATGCCGATGGATCTTTATACTCACTTGATTTTGAATCACTAGTGACATGCAAATCATACCACATGAGCAAGGCCTTGTTTTCATTGAGATGAAACAAGATAGTAACTTGTTGGAAGTGATACATTTTGATGTATGCAGTCCAATGGGTGCTGAGGCACGCAGTGGATATCATTATGTTCTTACTTCAATGACGATTTGAGAGGATACAAGAGTATTTACTTAATGAATCACAAGTCTGAAATATTGAAAAGTTCAATTCTGTTTTGGAGTGAAGTTCGTCGTAACAAGAGGATAAATTGTCTACGATATGATCATAGAAATGAATATCTGAGTTATGAGTTTTGGTACGCAGTTAAGACAATGTGGAAATTGTTTCGCGGTTCATGCCACCTGGAACATCATAGTGTGATGATGTGTCTGAACGTCATAGCCACGCACTATTTGGTATGGTACATGCTATGATGTCTCGTATCGAATTACCACTATCGTTTATGGGTTATGCATTACAGACAACCGCATTCACTTTAAATAGGGCACCGCGTATTTCCGTTGAGATGACACAGTATAGACTAAGGTTTAGAGAAATCTAAGCTGTCGTTTCTTGAAAGTTTGGGGCTTCGACACTTATGTGAAAAAGTTTCAGTCTGATAAGCTCGAACCCAAAGGGATAAATGCATCTTCATAGGATATCCAAAACAGTTGGGTACATCTCCTATCTCAGATCCGAAAGCAAAGTGTTTGTTTCTAGAAACGGATCCTTTCTCGAGGAAAGGTTTCTCTCGAAAGAATTGAGTCGGAGGGTGGTAGAACTTGATGAGGTTATTGAACCATCACTTCGATTAGTGTGTAGCAGGGCACAGGAAGTTGTTCCTGTGGCGCCTACACCAATTGAAGTGGAAGCGGATGATGGTGATCATTGAGTTTCGGATCAAGTTACTACAAACCTCGTAGGTCGACAAGGTCGCGTACTACTACAGAGTGGTATGGTAACCCTGTCTTGGAGGTCACGTTGTTGAACAATAATGAACCTACGAGTTGTGAAGAAGCGATGGTGGGCCCGGATTCCGACAAATGGCTGGAGGCCATGAAATCCGAGAGAGGATCCATGTATGAAAACAAAGTGTAGATTTTGGAAGAACTACTTGATGGTCGTAGGACTATTGAGTAAAGATGGATCTTTAAAAGGAAGACAGACGACAATGGTGATAAGTCACTATTAAGAAAAGCTCGACTTGTCACAAAGATGTTTTCGACATGATCAAACAGTTGACTATGCTGGGACTTTCTCACTCGTAGCGATGCTAAAAGTCTGTTAGAATTATGTTAGTAGTTGTTGCATTATTTTTGAAATATTGCACATAGGATGTCAAAACATTGTTTCCTCGACGGTTTCCTTGAGCAAACATTGTATGTGATACAACCAGGAGGTTTTGTCGATCCTAAAGATACTAACAAGTATGCAAGCTCCAGCGATCCTTCGATGGACTGGTGCAAGCATCTCGGAGTTGGAATATACACTTTGATGAGATAATCAAAGATTTCGGGTTTGTACAAGGTTTATGAGAAACTTGTATTTCCAAAGAAGTGAGTGGGAGCACTATAGAATTTCTGATAAGTATATGTGGTTGACATATTGTTGATCAGAAGTAATGTAGAATTTCTATGAAGCATAAAAGTTTGTTTGAAAGGAGTTTTTCAAAGGAATACCTGGATTGAGCTACTTGAACGTTGAGCATCAAGATCTATGCAGATAGATCAAAACTCTTAATAGAAGTTTCAACAAGATGCATGCCTTGACAAGTTTTTGAAGGAATTCGAAATAGATCGGGAAAGAAGGAGTTCTTGACTGTGTTCCAAGGTGTGAATTTGAGTAAGACTCAAAACCCGACCACGGCAGAATAAAGAGAATAGACGAAGGTCGTCTTCTATGCCTTAGCCGTAGACTCTAAAGTATGCCATGCTGAGTACCGCACCTGATGTGTGCCTTGCAGCAAATCTGTTAAGAGGTACACAAAGTGATCCAGGATTGAATCACTGATCAGTGGTTAAAGTTATCCTTAGTAACTAAATAGACTAAGGAATTTTTCTCGATTATGGAGGTGGTTAAAGAGTTTGTCGTAAAGGGTTACGTCGATGCAAGTTTTGACACTAATCCGAATAACTATGAGTAGTGAAACGGATTGGTATAGTAGAGTAGATATTTGGAGTATTTCCGAATAGCACATAGTAGCAGCATCTATAAGATGACATAAATATTTGTAAAGAACACACAGGTCTGAAAGTTTCAGAACCGTTGACTAAAACCGCTCTCACGAGCAAGACGTGATCAGACCCCATGACTATATGGGTGTTGGATTCGTTGGAATCACATGGTGATGTGAACTAGATTATTGACTCTAGTGCAAGTGGGAGACTGTTCCAAATATGCCCTAGAGGCAATAATAAATTAGTTATTATTGTATTTCTTTGTTCATGATAATCGTTTATGATCCATGCTATAATTGTATTGATTGGAAACACAGTGCATGTGTGGATACATAGACAAAACACTGTCCCTAGTAAGCCTCTAGTTGACTAGCTCGTTGATCAAAGATGGTCAAGGTTTCCTGACCATAGGCAAGTGTTGTCACTTGATAACTGGATCACATCATTAGGAGAATCATGTGATGGACTAGACCCAAACTAATAGACGTAGCATGTTGATCGTGTCATTTTATTGCTACTGTTTTCTGCGTGTCAAGTATTTGTTCCTATGACCATGAGATCATGTAACTCACTGACACCGGAGAATGCTTTGTGTGTATCAAACGTCGCAACGTAACTGGGTGACTATAAAGATGCTCTACAGGTATCTCCGAAGGTGTTCGTTGAGTTAGTATGGATCGAGACTTGGATTTGTCACTCTGTGTGACAGAGAGGTATCTCGGGGCCCACTCGGTAATACAACATCACTCACAAGCCTTGCAAGCAATGTGACTTGGTGTAAGTTGCGGGATCTTGTATTACGGAACGAGTAAAGAGACTTGCCGGTAAACGAGATTGAACTAGGTATGCGGATACTGACGATCGAATCTCGGGCAAGTAACATACCGAAGGACAAAGGGAATGACATCCGGGATTATATGAATCCTTGGCACTGAGGTTCAAACGATAAGATCTTCGTAGAATATGTAGGATCCAATATGGGCATCCAGGTCCCTCTATTGGATATTGACCGAGGAGTCACTCGGGTCATGTCTACATAGTTCTCGAACCCGCAGGGTCTGCACACTTAAGGTTCGACGTTGTTTTATGCGTACTTGAGTTATATGGTTGGTTACCGAATGTTGTTCGGAGTCCCGGATGAGATCACGGACATCATGAGGGTTTCCGGAATGGTCCGGAAACGAAGATTGATATATAGGATGACTTCATTTGGTTACCGGAAGGTTTTCGGGCATTACCAGTAATGTACCGGGAATGACGAATGGGTTCCGGATCTTCACCAGGAGGGGGGACCACCCAGCCGGGAGGGCCCAAGGACCTTGGGGGTGGCGCACCAAGTAGGTGTGGTCAGCCCAAGGCTGTCTTGCGCAAGAGAAAGAAAAACCAAAAGAAGAGAAAGAAAAAAAAGGAAAGGTGGGAAAATAGTGAAAGACTCCACCTTCCAATCCTAGTTGGACTAGGATTGGAGGAGGACTCCTCCTCCCTTGGTGGCGCTGCCCTTGGGGCTCCTTGAGCCTCAAGGCAAGCCTCCCCTCCCCTCCTCCTATATATATGGAGCTATTAGGGCTGATTTGAGACAACTTTTTCAAGGCAGCCCGACCACATACCTCCACGGTTTTACCTCTAGATCGCGTCTCTGCGGAGCTCGGGCGGAGCCCTGCCGAGATTAGATCATCACCAACCTCCGGAGCGCCGTCACGCTGCCAGAGAACTCATCTACCCCTCCGTCTCTCTTGCTGGAGCAAGAAGGCCGAGATCATCGTCGAGCTGTACGTGTGCGGAACGCGGAGGTGCCGTCCGTTCGGCACTAGATCGTGTGACGGATCGCGGGACGGTTCGTGGGACGGTTCGCGGGGCGGATCGAGGGACGTGAGGACGTTCCACTACATCAACCGCGTTTACTAACTCTTCTGTTATGCGATCTACAAGGGTACGTTGATCGGAAATCCCCTCTCGTAGATGGACATCACCATGATAGGTCTTCGTGCGCGTAGGAAATTTTATGTTTCTCATGCGACGTTCCCCAACAAACAACGGTGCCAGAAACGATCTGGTGACTAGGCAGTCTATTCCTAACTGTCGTATCAATGGCACCAGAAGTTGCCCGTGGACGGGAAATATTCTTTCCCGGCTACGGTGCGAGAAAAAGTATTGTAGCAGGTAGCAGCAGTGTAATGAGTAGCAGAAGTGGCAAGGAACAACAGTAGTTACAGCAGTAGCATGTAGCAACAGCAAGTAACATTAGTGACAACAGCAGCAGGCCGGCACTACAAGAATCAGCTTCTTTGCCGTCTAATATCATAGACGGCAAAGACTAAATCCCGGACGGCAAAGAGAATACCACAAACGGCAAAGAATCTCACGGCCGGCAAAATTTCTGCGTCAGCCTACGACGGCATCGTACCTTCTTTGTCGTCTGTCCCCACAAAGCGGACGACAAAGCTCTTTGCCGTCAGCTTTCCATAGGAGCAGTCGGCAAAGTGCTCGAGATGGCAGCTGATAGGCGTTGCCTCCGTTAGGGGTTAACGGAGGCTTTGCCATCTGCCTCCCCCTTATTCTTTGCCGTCTGCCTCCTCCTCCTCCCCCCTCCACTCTTTGTCGTCTGCCTCCTCCTCCCCCCTCCTCTGTGCCCTCTTCTTTGCCGTCTGCCCACCCTGGAGGCAGACAACAAAGAGCCTATCTAGACACCCCAGGATGCATAGTTGGGTGCCATGTGGCACCTTTGCCATCTGCCAGCTGATGGCACAGGTCTTTGCAAGCAGCTGGCAGACGGCAAAGAGCCCATATAGTACCTGCTTTTTTATTTTTTATTACTTCACAGCACATATATATATATATATATATTTGACAATACATTTATATAATTCACCACACATATATGATATATAGTTCACCACACAAATACTTGCCAACACATATATATATAATTCACCACACATATATGATATACATATAAATCAATGTACATCCCCATATATCGAAAGAACCAACATACAAAGTATTGCACTGTTTATCCATATATACATATACATATAGTTCGACATTGTTCATCAACTCAAATGAAACTAGATGATATACATATAAAGTTCATCCATCGACATCGTTCAACTCCATGAACGCCAGCTTCCATGCATGTAGTATATCCAATCTGCAAAAATGTGAATAAGAAAGTCAGAAGAAGAACAAAATATGATGTTTTTGAGCTAATTATGTCATTTTTAGCAGAAAGCAAGCTAAGAATATGTTATTCATGAGCTAACCAAGGTTCTTATGCCATTTTTAGCTTATTATGGCATTTTCGAGCTAAATGGGTTAATTACGTCATTGTTGGGAAATTAAAGCAAGGATAATATGAAAGAGGAGAAGAAAGAGGAGGATGAGGAGAAGAAGAAGAAATCAAGAAGAAGGAGGAGAAGGAGGAGGAGGAGGAGGAGATGGAATAGAAGGTCCTTGGCCTTCTCCTCCTCCTCCTCCTCCTTCTCCTTCTTCTCTTCTTCTTCTTCTTCTTTCTTTCTTTTCATTTTTCCTATTTATTCTCCTCTTCTCCTCTTGTTGGAGCTAAATTACCTAATTATGTATTTTTGGAGCTATACGGGCTAATCATCCCATTTTAGAGGAAAACAAGCTAAGAATATAATATTGATGAGCTAACCAAGGTTCTTATGCCATTTTGAGCTTATTATGATATTTTGGAGCTAAATGGGCTAATTATGTCATTGTTGGGGAAATTAAAGCAAGGATAATATGAAAGAGGAGAAGAAAGAGGAGGAGGAGGAGAAGAAGAAGAAATCAAGAAGGAGGAGAAGGAGGAGGAGGAGAAGGACTAGAAGGTCCTTGGCCTTCTCCTTCTCCTCCTCTTAGTCCTCCTTCTCCTTCTTCTCTTCTTCTTCTTCTTCTTCTTCTTTCTTTTCATTTTTCCTATTTCTTCTCCTCTTCTCCTCTTGTTGGAGCTAAATTACCTAATTATGTCTTTTTGGACCTAAATGGGCTAATTATCCCATTTTAGAGGAAAACAAGCTAAGTATATAATATTCATGAGCTAACCAAGGTTCTGATGCCATTTTGAGCTTTTATGGTATTTTGGAGCTAAATGGGCTAATTATGTCATTGTTGGGGAAATTAAATCAAGGATTATACGAAAGAGGATAAGAAAGAGGAGGGGGAGGAGAAGAAGAAGAAATGAAGAAGAAGGAGGAGAAGGAGGAGAAGGAGGAGAAGGAGGAGGAGGAGAAGGACTAGAAGGTCCTTGGCCTTCTCCTCCTCCTCCTCCTCCTTCTCCCTCTTCTCTTCTTCTTCTTCTTCTTCTTCTTTCTTTTCATTTTTCCTATTTCTTCTCCTCTTCTCCTCTTGTTGGAGCTAAATTACCTAATTATGTCTTTTTGGAGCTAAATGGGCTAATTATCCCATTTTAGAGGAAAACAAGCTAAGTATATAATATTCATGAGCTAACCAAGGTTCTTATGCCATTTTGAGCTTATTATGGCATTTTGGAGCTAAATGGGCTAATTATGTCATTATTGGGGAAATTAAAGCAAGGATAATATGAAAGAGGAGAACAAAGAGGAGGAGGAGGAGAAGAAGAAGAAGTCAATAATAAGGAGGAGAAGGAGGAGGAGGAGAAGGACTAGAAGGTCCTTGGCCTTCTCCTCCTCCTCCTCCTCCTTCTCCTTCTTCTCTTCTTCTTCTTCTTCTTCTTCTTCTTTCTTCTAATTTTTCCTATTTCTTCTCCTCTTCTCCTTTTGTTCGAGCTAAATTCCCTAATTATGTCTTTTTGGGGCTAAATGGGCTAATTATCCAATTTTAGAGGAAAACAAGCTAAGTATATAATATTCATGAGCTAACCAAGGTTCTTATGCCATTTTGAGCTTATTATGGCATTTTGGAGCTAAATGGGCTAATTATGTCATTGTTGGGGAAATTAAAGCAAGGATAATATGAAAGAGGATAAGAAATAGGAGTAGGAGGATAATAAGAAGAAATCAAGAAGGAGGAGAAGGAGGAGAAGGAGGAGGAGGAGAAGGACTAGATGGTCCTTGGCCTTCTCCTCCTTCTCGTCCTCCTCCTCCTCCTCCTCATCCTTCTCCTTCTTTTCTTCTTCTTCTTCTTCTTCTTTCTTTTCATTTTTCATATTTCTTCTCCTCTTCTTGGAGCTAAATTACCTAATTATGTCTTTTTGGAGCTAAATGGGCTAATTATCTCATTTTAGAGGAAAACAAGCTATGTATATAATATTCATGAGCTAACCAAGGTTCTTATGCCATTTTGAGGTTATTATGGCATTTTGGAGCTACATGGGGTAATTATGTATTTTTGGGGAAATTAAAGAAAGGATAATATGAAAGAGGAGAAGAAAGAGGAGGAGGAGGAGAAGAAGAAGAAATCAAGAAGAAGGAGGAGAAGGAGGAGAAGGACTAGAAGGTCCTTGGCCTTCTCCTACTTCTCCTCCTCCTCTTCCTCCTTCTCCTTCTTCTCTTCTTCTTATGCTTCTTTCTTTTCATTTTTCCTATTTCTTCTCCTCTTATTGGAGCTAAATTACCTAACTATGTCTTTTTGGAGCTAAATGGGCTAATTATCTCATTTTATAGGAAAACAAGCCAAGTATATAGTATTCATGAGCTAACCAAGGTTCTTATGCCATTTTGATGTTATTATGGCATTTTGGAGCTAAATGGGCTAATTATGTCTTTTTGTGGAAATTAAAGCAAGGATAATATGAAAGAGGAGAATAAAGAGGAGGAGGGGGAGAAGAAGAAGAAATCAAAAAGAAGTAGGAGAAGGAGGAGGAGGAGGAGGAGGAGAAGGACTAGAAGGTCCTTGGCCTTCTCCTCCTTCTCCTCCTCCTCCTCCTACTCCTCCTTCTCCTTCTTCTCTTCTTCTTCTTCTTTCTTTCTTTTCATTTTTCCTATTTCTTCTCCTCTTCTCCTCTTCTCCTCTTCTTGGAGCTAAATTAGCTAACTATGTCTTTTTGGAGCTAAATGGGCTAATTATCTCATTTTAGAGGAAAACAAGCTAAGTATATAATATTAATGAGCTAACCAAGGTTCTTATGCCATTTTCAGGTTATTATGGCATTTTGGAGCTAAATGGGCTAATTATGTCTTATTGGAGCTAAATGGGCTAACTATGTCATTGTTGGGAAATTAAGGCAAGGAGAATATGAAAGAGGAAATGAGAAACTTACCGTAGTGGTCATCAAGGAGGAGAAACACCTGGAGAAGGGTCGAGCGATGCCGCTCGGGAGTTATTCTGCAGAATAGATATTTTGCAATGTCTCGGTTAGCATGATGACACTCAATTATTAGTACTATTTTATAATGAAACTCACCGTGCCAATCGAAGAGAAGACGGGCATCAGCGGAGGGACTTGACCGCTCTTCTCGCACAGACCCTGAAGAGTGGGTCGTATTAGTTAGTAATGAAACAGACATTACACACATGATTTGGCTAATGTGAAAAAAAACTTACCACAAAAATCTCGTACAGGGCCCATTGACCCGCCTCATTTCGGGACCTCTCCTCCTCAATCAATCGTGCCGTGGTCTGGTCCCTCTCATCAAGAGCAGCCTGACTTGTCAATCTCTCTTTCTCAAGAGCAGCCTCAAGAGCAACCTGGCTTGCCAATCTCTCTTTCTCAAGAGCAGCCTGGTTTGCCAATCTCTCTTTCTGAAGAGCAGCCTAAAACACCATTCCTCGTTACCGCAGGAATGATCTATGGTGACACACATAATGAAATGGATGTAAGTGTTCTTAGTCCTTACAACTAACCTCGATGGCAAGTTCGACTGGCCGTGGACGACGCATTATCTCAGGCGGCTCTCGACTGGCGCGCCTTGATCTCCGGAAGAGTGAGTGGACAACGTATTATCCCATCTCCAATGTCTATCGATCCATGGGGCCTCCCGCCACAAGATATCATCACTATCTCTGGATCCAAAGGTTCCTCGCTAGGGTTAAAGTCATCCCCTTTCGTAGCCTTCCCCGCGTCCCTGTATGCCACGAGCTTCTGGTGGGATGATATGTTGGTGAAGTTATTGGGATCATCCAGGTCAGACTCAAAGAATGCGTTCGCCTTCTTGTACGAGGCAGTATGGGCCATGCCATAAAGGTCGTACAAGTGTGGCATTTCTGTCTTATTGTGATGCGCCTAAAAGAGAGGAACAAAATATTAGCATCAAGAATGAATTGCATGAATCATGAAGCAAATCACATACCCAGTTTCGTCCAAAGTAAAGTAAGTTGGAGCTGCCTTGATGGTGTGGCACACCAACCATTTGGCTACGCCGATCCTTCGCATTCTCGTGGACGGCTCGCCAGCTGCGTGTGCACCACTCATCAACCAACGCCTCCCAACAATCCATCTTATCCACACACCATCTCGGGGGCACCTGTAAGTTATTAGAAAGAATTTTCAGCGCTACGCCTATGAATGAAATCAAGAAAACTACGTAGAAGGACTTAAGAATAGGTAATTACCTTCATGTATTGCTCCTTCTTCAGAAACTTTCCGCGGCAATCCTTCTTCTGCTTCTTAATACCACGCGTGGCGTAGTAATCTTGAATAGCCTGTGGCCGAGCCTCGTGGCGCAAGTTCTGTAGTAACCGCCTACACTCGGCCTCGAGAACCCTGGTCGCCTCCTCCTCATATCCATCCTCACACCTATAGAAGGTCTGAAATCAAACGTGAAAACACCGATTAGTACAATAATTAGCTATATTGTTAATTTTAGATTATGTAAAAGGATAATTTACCCAAAAGCTCTTGATCACCATCTCGGCCCTCGTGTGGCACAAGACACCATCTATAATCTCCTCCAGCAGGGCCTGCGCAGCCTGGTAGTGCTCCCAGGAAAATCCTAGTGTAGGAACCTGACCCTCACCAAGCAACGTGACAAACCTCGGGAACTTTGTCCGGCAAAGCACACCAAGGACGGAGTTCGGCCTGCCGACTCCAAGAGGGTGTACCCATCCCCTGCAGTATGATAAGGTCAATGCATTAGATATTTGAACAAACATGAAGGCAAAAGCTAAAAAATGAGTAAATGTACTTACCTATCTCCTTCAGGTTTAATCACCGGCCTCTGCTCGCGGGTAGCCGACGCGACCGGGAGACGTGTACTACCACGCTTGTACACGGTGGCCCCGTCCACCTGCACATCACAATCACTATCCGTAAGCTCATCCCCGCCATCCCCGCCCCCTGAACCACCCGGACCCTCGGTCCAATCCGGCAACTCAGTACGATTCGGCCAGGTCTCCCATCCGGGCCTCTCCACGTCGGGTGAAGCCTCCGGAACCGTAGTCTCCTCCGGCTGCTCCTGGGCCGAATGCACCTCGACCCGAGGCTGCTCCTGGACCGGAGTCTCATGGGACGAATGCCCATCAACAATAGGCTCCTGGAACGGAGTCCCCGTAGCCTCCTCCGCAAACGGGTCGACCATAGTAGTCCTATGCTCGGGTGAATGAGCTGGTGGTGGTGGCGAGGACAGCTCAACAGTCCTCCTGGATCTTCCGCGGCCACCACCTCTCCCTGTACCCTTCCCCTTCTTCCCTACCCAACCAGCACCTCTCCCAGTGGGCAATGCCGCCGACGAAGAAGAATCCATGGGTAGTGTCGACAGACTGTCTGCCAAGGCTCTATAGAGAGATAGGGGTGGAAGGGAAGTACCACCCCTCATGCGGGGCGCCTGGGAAGAACCCGTCGAGCGATCTGGACCAGCGCCCAGCATCTTTCCATACCTGGTGACCTGCCATGATAAAGATTAAAATAAATTAGTACAACACAAAAAAATTGAATAACTGACATGAATAATAATATGTACATGAATAAGAAAGATTAAAATATATATAATTTAAGTTGTGAATCTTACAAACTAATAATCATCATCAATAAATGCATCATCATCATCACTATCACGCATGTCTTCATGAATGACGTGCTCGTCGGGTTCAACGACGTGAAGTTGTGAAAGGCCTTCCTTTAATCGTTGAAGCATTGACAGGTCATCCGTATCAGTAACCTCTACGAGTTCCAGGTCTTCTGGTTCCGGCTCAGGGTTGGAGTCGGATTCATTGTCGCTGTCTACTTCCATATTCTTGGGTGAAGCACGGCGGTTCTTGAAACGTTTCTTGGAAAGACGTTTTTCTTGGAATAATTCTCCATCATATGTGTCTGGGTTAATGTGAGGTTCATAATCCTGTTCATTTGGGAGAGGTGGTCTGACATGTGGTGGCACTTCATAAACAACATACCAACCTTCCAGATTCTTATCCGTTCGGCATGCCCACGGTAGATAGAAAACTTGGGTCGCCTGTTGAGCCGTAATATAGACACCGGGAACATCTAAATGGGTGTTTGGATTGATTTCGACTAGTCCTATATGTTCATGAGTCCTTCTAGTCTTTTTCGGCTGGAACCAATAACATTTGAAGACTACGACGTTTGGTGGGATTTCACCATAGAATTGAAGTTCATAAATTGGTTCAACTCTTCCATAATACTCGATAACACCTTCTCTTTGCCAAAGGTACGAAATAGATACCCGTTGATGTTGTATTTCTCAAATGAACGGACCTTATAGTCAAAACCATTAGCTAATTGTCTCAATTCGGCGTCCATAGACTCTGAATTAGCCTACAAGTTTAATACGAAACGGTTGTTGCATTAGCTGCAAGTTAGACCAAGAATGAAATGGTCCATTATTGATAATTACTGTTTGTTTGAACCAAGAGATGAAACCGGGATAGCCATCTCCTGTCTTTGACAGAAGCTCATACTCTTCGACTGAATCATCTTCGATCACCGCTCCATCCGAGAATTTGGCGACGTAACGGCTGTTTGAAATATCCGGGAATAAGACCAGCTCAAATGAATTAGAAGTTACGGGAAAATGTGCCGAGAACTCACTCGATGTACGGCCGCACTTCTCTTAGGTTGTTGAAGATATACAACGAAATGTTCCGCCATTCTTCGACATCCAACGTTATTGGTTTCGAAGCACCGGCTGGTGCGAGCTTCCCTTTGAATAGGCTGAGGTTGGAGCCACCTTTTTTAGGGTGTGCATCATTGTGCCGTGGCTTCGGATTATGCAAATGATGATTTTTGGCTTCGTAGTGTGCTGTCACAAAGTTTGCCACCTCCTCAGTAATGAATGCCTCAACCATCGATGCTTCAATTCTACGCTTATTTTTACATTTAGCTCGAAGGGTCTTCTGCATCCTCTCAGTTGCATAGCACCAACGATCTTGCACGGGCCCACCCAATCTTTCCTCGGTCGGTAGATGTAAAATCAAATGCTGCATTGGATTAAAGAAGCCTGGTGGAAAGATCTTCTCTAACTTGCACAACAACTCCGGTGCAAACTCCTCCATGTCTTCTACCACGTCAGGCGACAATTGTTTCGCACAAAGAACACGGAAGAAATAGCTCAGCTCCGCCAGTACTAGCCACTCACCCTCAGGAATAAAGCAACGTAACATCACCGACATTACCCGCTCTAGCCATATGTGCCAATCATGACTCTTGAGACCAAAGATTTTTAATTTTTCAAGACTCGCTGCCCTCTTTAGATTCGTTGCATACCCATCGGGGAACATCAAGTGCATTTTGACCCACAAGATAATTTCCCTCATAGCTGGCCTTCCAAGATTGAACCAGGCCTTTGGCTTCGACCACTTCTGCTTTCCTTTGCCTTCTCGCATGTTTTGTAACGGTCTATGACATAGTGTCTCTTGATCAACTCTAGCCTTAATATTATCCTTTGTCTTCCCATCTATGTCGAACAATGTACCAAACATAGCCTCTCCGATATTCTTTTCAGTGTGCATCATGTCGATATTGTGTGGAAGAAGGAGGTCTTTGAAGTATGGCAGATCCCAGAAGCATGGCTTCTGAGTCCAGGCGTGTTTTGAATTATACCCCTTGAAATACCCTGGATGCTCTGGATCAGGCTCGAGGGAGTTTAACTGATCCAAGATCTGTCGGCCTGTGAACGCAGGTGGTGCCAAATTTTTGACAACTTTACCTTTGGTAAAGTTCTTCTTTTCTTTTTTGGACTGATGGTCAGGATCCAGGAACTGTCTATGCAAGTCAAAGCAAGAATACTTCCGACCCTCCTGCAACCAATGAAACTGAAAGAGCTGCCTTGCATTGGGGGCACGGGAACCTTCCATGCACACACCATCCAGAGAATAGCGCATACGCTGGCAAGTCATGCATAGAGTACATGTACCACACATGCATTTTGAAGTTCTCTTTTCTAGCGGCATCGTATGTCTTGACCCCATTATCCCAAGCTTCTTCCAATTCATCCTTAAGTGGTTGCAGGTACACATTCATATTCTTCCCCGGATAATTGGCCCCTAGAATTATCAACGTTAGAAATATGTCCTTTCTTTGCATAATCTGCCCCGGGGGGGGGGAGATTGAGTGGAATGACAAATACAGGCCAACAACTGTATTGGGTTGCCGTCATGCCGAAGGGATTAAAACCATCCGTGGCGGCGTAGACTCGAGGATTCCTTGGATCTTCCACTTTATCCTGATGCAATCCATCGAAATGTTTCCACGCTTCCCCATCAGATGTGTGTACCATCATCTAATTCCCATCCGCATCTAGTTCTGTTCTTTTGCCCAATTTGTGCCATGTCATCTGTCTGGCTGTCTCTTCGACCATGAAAAGACGTTGAAGTCTTGGTACGATTGGCATATACCAAAGAACACTAACTGCGATTTTGGTCTGCCTCTTCTCACCCATACCATTGTCTACCACAAGATACCTTCAAGACTCGCAATTGGGGCAATAGTCCAAGTGTGCATACTCCTTCCTAAATAAGACACATCCTTTCTAACATGCATCTATCTTCTCATAGGGCATCTTAAGTACACGAAGTATTTTGTCCGACTGTTACAGGTTTCTAGGCATGACATGGCCTTTGGGTAGGAAACGTCCAAATAGTGTCATCATCGTGTCGTAACATTCTCTTCCCAAGTTGAACTGAACCTTCAGAGCCATTACTTGTGCAATTGCATCCAGCTGACAAAGCTCAGTGTGCTCATGGAGAGGACGTTTTGAAGACTCCAACATTTCATAAATGGCCTTTGCAGATTCCTCCATCTCATCTTCCGAATCCCGAGCATCATCAAAGTCTTGCACCATGTCTTCGATCCCGGTACCATGCTCGTTCGTGCGACGATGGACCACCTCAGCTCTTGTGCGTTGTATAGACTCACCATGAAATGTCCACACCGTATAATTAGGCTTAAAACCCCTCCTCTGCAGGTGTTTAATCATTACAGCCTCTGTCGTCTTTTTATAGTTGTCGCATCCAGGACAGGGGCAATAATTTCTTTCCTGGCCATTTGCGAATGCGGCTTTCACAAATTCCTTTGTTTTTACAAACCATTCTTTCGTCATCTCTTTCTGACTAGGGTGACCGGTATACATCCCCGCACGATCACTCATCTTGTGTAGCTACTGAAGACAGAAGAAATATACTTATATATAATTTAGCATTTTTATTCATCGGTTAATCATGTTCGCCATTTTTATTATGTCCACGCAACCTACACGCTAATAGGTAAAGATAGGTCCTAATCCCACCCGAGTTTGTGTAGATTGGGTTCGTTTTCCCATGCTCTGCTCTGGATCCAACACAAAATTTCGGCAACACCTCCCAGCTGTTAGCCTGATACACGTATCCGCAATAAACAGAGAGGATGTGCACCCGGAGAACAACAGGGAGGCACTGACGAAATTCCGCATCGGATCCAGAGCACATCATACGGGAAAACGAACCCAATCTACACATACTCGGGCTATCCATGGATATGTTGGACAATTCGAAAGGATGGCGGTTATAAATATGCAAAGACATGCATATTTATAGATGTTGCCCTTCCGAACGTGAGATGCATACTGGTCACGCATACTCATGATTGAAGAAACCTATATATAGCTAGCAAGTTTCATCGGCACGAAAACCGGGACAGAGCAAATCAAGGGGGTAGGAGGAGAAGTCATTTGTGCTCACCAACAAACGTAGGGGTGGAGCTCGTCCAGCGCACGTGGAGGTCGTCGAACAACTGCACATTGAAATTCACCCGATCAACACAAATATGATGTTTTTATAAGATAATCGAAAAATATGTGACCTAACTCTTATTTTCTTTTTTCTTTTTTCCTATTCTTCTTCTTCTTCTTCTTCTTCTTCTTATTTTCTTTTTTCTTTTTTCCTCTTATTCTTCTTCTCCTTCTTCTTCTTTTCTTCTCTTCTTCTTCTTCTTCTTCTTCTTCTTCTTCTTATTATTATTATTATTCTTATTTTCTTTTTTCTTTTTTCCTCTTATTCTTATTCTCCTTCTTCTTGTTTTCTTCTCTTCTTCTTCTTCGTCTTCTTCTTCTTCTTCTTCTTCTTCTTCTTATTTTCTTTTTCCTCTTACTCTTCTCTTCCTCTCCTATTTTTCTTCTTCTTCTTGTTCTTGTTCTTTCTTCTCCTTCCCTTCCTTTTCCTTCTTCTTCTTTTCCTTCTTCTTCTCCTTTCTCCTTCTTCTTCTTCTCCTTTCTCCTTCTTCTTCTTCTCCTTTCTCCTTCTTCTTCTTCTCCTTTCTCCTTCTTCATCTTCTTCTTTCTCTTTCTTCTTGTTCTCCTTTTCTCCTTTAATAAACAGGAAACTAACCTAACTAAACCTAAACTAAAACTGAACCTAAACTAAACTAAAACTAAGCCAAAACCTCACTAAAACATATAACTAATTAGAAAAAAAATATTAAAAAAAGAAGAAAAAACTAACCGAAAGGGGGAGGAGGGCCGCAGGGGGAGGAGAGCCCGCAGGGGGAGGAGGGCAGCAGGGCGAGGAGGGCCACAGGGGGAGGAGGGGCACGGTGAGGGGCGCGAGGAGGGCGGCGGCGATGGGGTGGGGTGCTAGGGTGGGGGTGGCGTCGGCGGCGGCGGCGGTGTGGCGGCGGCGGCAGTGCTGGGGTGGTGGCGGCGGCGGCGCTGGGGGTCGGGCGAGGCGGCGGTGAGGGAGAGTGGAGAGAGTGTAGAGAGTGGTAGAGAGGAGGGCGCGTCGACCGTTGTCGTTAGGTGTCCATCCACTTTGCCGTCTGCCACAGACGACAATGGAAGAGAAGGCAGACGGCAAAGGGGTGGGGTGGGGCAAAGAGGTGGGTGATGGCGTCAGCTTTGCCGTCTGCCTTCTCTTCCTTTGCCGTCTGTGGGCGGACGACAAAGAGGTGGCTGATGGCAAATAGGTATGTTGCCATCAGCCACCTATTTGCCGTCTGTTTTCCTGAAGCTGATGGAAAATATGTTCTTTGCCGTCTGCTGGCTGATGGCAAAGATTAGGCAGACGGCAAATAAAGGAATTCCAGTAGTGGGACAAAGCAAGTAACAGTAGCAGCAACAATAGTAACAGCAGCAGAGCAAAGCAAGTAACAACAGCAGTGGGACAAACTCGTAGGCAATGGGTCGGTGATTTGTCGGATGACATTCATCATGCAACAGTTATAACACGGAGAGATATGTGGCTAGCTCCCGTTCGTCAATGTCATGTAGGCATGCATTCCATGTGTCATCATACGTGCTTAGGGAAAAGAACTTGCATGACATCTATTGTCCATCCCTCCCGTGGCAACGGGGTCCAAAAGGATACTACGGGATATTAATGTTCTCCTTTTAATAAAGAACCGGAACAACGCATTAGCACTTGGGGAACGCATGAACTCCTCAAACTATGGTCATCACCGGTAGTGATTCTAGTTATTGTCACTCCGGGGTTGCCGGATAATAACACATGGTAGGTAACTACAACTTGCAAGATCGGATCTAAAACACACATATATTGGTGACAACATAATAATTTCAGATCTGAAATCATGGCACTCGGGCCCAGTGACAAGCATTAAGCATGGCAATGTAGTAGCAACATCAATCTCAGAACATAGTGCATACTAGGGATCAATCCCTGTCATAACTAACTTGATTACATGATAGATCTCATCCTACTCATCACCGCCCAGCGAGCCTACGAATATATTACTCACGAACTATGAAGAGCTTCATGGAATTGGAGAGGGAAGAAGGTTGATGATGACGATGGCGACGATTTCCCCTCTCCAGAGCCCAAAACGGACTCCAGATCTGCCCTCCAGATGAAGAATAGGATGTGGTGGCACCTCCGTATCGAAAACGTGATGAAATCTTCTCTCCTGTTTTTTTCGGGACGAAAGGGAATAAATAGAGCTGAGTTTGGGGGCGGCAGAGCCACGTGGGCCCCACAAGCTTGGTAGCCGCCACCAGGGGGCGGCGGCTACAGGGCTTGTGGCCCACTGGCCCATCCCCTCCGGTGGACCTTTGCGCAGGTATTTTTCTTAGTTTCCAGAAATATTCTCCGCAGATTTTTAGGACCTTCCGAGAACTTTCATTTCCGCACAAAAACAACACCATGGCAATTCTGCTGAAAACGGCGCCAGTCCGTGTTAGTTCCATTCAAATCATGCAAATAAAGTCCAAAACAAGGGCAAAAGAGTTTGGAAAAGTAGATACAATGGAGACGTATCACTCTGCATCTATGTTTTGCGGTCTCAAAAAGGCCTAGCGAGATACCACTGTTGTCATATTATATCTTGGTTGTTTTGACAAAGTGTTGTCAGTTGAGATATTTTATTATTCCACGCTAGTTGTTTATGCCACTCATTTGAGTTAATAAAAATTTTAAGTGTTATTTTTGACATGGTTAGTTATAATCCTTGCTGAAAACCTCGGTGCTATTTAATCTTATCTCTGTAAACAAGAGAAAAAGAGTTCATAAACGCTTTTTCTTTTTCACTTTCAGTTTATCAACTGAATTGCTTGAGGACAAGCAAAGGTTTAAGATTGGGGGAGTTGATACGTCTCCGCTGTATCTAACTTTCCTAATGATTTTACTCTTGTTTTGGACTCTAATTAACATGATTTGAATGGAACTAACCCGGACTGACGCTATTTTCAGCAGAGCTACCATGGTGTTGTTTTTGTGCAGAAATAAAGTTCTTGGAATGGAAAGAAACCTTTTAATTTCTGTACAATAAAAGAAAAGTACTGGAGCCAAGAACCACCGGACGGGTATCCCTGGGGAGCGCAACCTACCAGGGTGCGTCCCCCTCCAAGCACGCCCGGGTGGGTTGTGCCCACCTTGTGGCCCCGCTGACCCTATGTCCAGCGCTATAAAATCATATTTTCGGAGAAAAAAATCAAGGAGGAAGAATTATCTCGTTTCGCAATACGTAGCCGTCGCCAACTCCTATTCTTCATTGGGAGGCCATATTTTGAGTATGTTTGGGGGCTCCGGAGAGGGGAATCTTCGATCTTCGTCATCACCAACCCTCCTTCATCGCCAATGTTGGGACCCCGATCCTAAGCCATAGGAATCCAGCCTATAACATATCGTATTCCTTTGCGGTCTCACGCACGGTTAACTCCACGGCTGCAGCCTTACCTTAGCCAAGACCGTTTGCGTCTTTTGACTCACGTATGCAATAGTGTCGCTAGCATTCCAATGTCAAAGAACCCGGATCGACAATTCTAGTCATAAACCAAAGTGGCAGTACCGCACAAGGACAGACATACATGACCCAACAAAGCAGGTGTCGGTCACCAACGAGTGTAGCCGAGTCGTAGCAAGCTACAAGGACTCCATTACATCGCGTGACATTTCCCCAAAGGGGACAGACACAGCAGCTAAGAAGGACACATGCTGGTCAACCAATGTGTCCGGAGCAGTAGCGAGCTACCATGGCTCGTTGAATCACAAAGGGGCATTTCCATGTAAGGAGTGCTACTAAAATTCACGACTAGGTAATCGAACCCCATACATATCAAGTACGACACACGTACGCATGGCATACCGATATGTATAGATACATCGATGGCATCACAACATAACCATAAACATACAAGCTTTATTCAAGAGGCTCAGAAGAGCCACACACATAATATTACACAGTAAGGGTCTCACGACCCATAATAGCAGTCATTCAGTTACAAGCCAGCGGAAGAGTTTAAAACTTTCTGAGTACAGACAGGTGCAACTAGAAGGCACATGGCCTGACTATACTACAGACCCAACCTAGGGCCAGATCGTAGCTGGGACACCAGCTACTCGTCGTCGTCGTCGATGTCTATGAAGAACCCTCCATTAGGGTCATTAGCAACCTCTGCAACATCTATTAAGCAAACATGAGTACGGAGGTACTCAGCAAGACTTTAGGATAACTATCTACTCATGCAATGTATCAATAAGGTATGGTGGGGTTTCATGCGGAAAGCCAGCATTTGACACGTGGCTAGACAACTTGCATTTTTAAATAATTTTGACAACTTGATTTCTCGCACACGAGTCCACTAACACCACAACAATACTCCATCGTGGAATCATTCCGTCTCCATACGGAAATGCCGTCCACGACACTCACGCCTATCTTGACAATTTTATGAGTAGCCATTGAAGTTATCTATGAACAACATATGTCTCCAAGTAGTCCATATCCGCGGACACGGCTATTCGAATAGATCATAACCCTGCAGTGGTGCACTTCGTCACACACGCTCTCGGCACTTATCGCCATGTGCATGTCATGCACCTCGGCAACCTTCAAGCGGAAGCCTAGCGAGGGAGTCGGCCACGACCGTTAACCACACTAGTACCTAGTCCTGGTTTATCGCCTATCTGAGGGTAACCCGCACGAAAGTCCGGCCGAGGTTTCTGCCACGGCCCCAAACGATGTGCGCAGGGTTCCCAAGCCCACCATCCGGGTGCCACTTGGTACACCGTGCCACTGCCTACAGCATCACAGCCCACCTCTCAGGTCAGCACCATGCACGGCCTCTAGCATGACTATAAACACCAGAAACTACTTGCAACTCCTGGACCGAGTACTAAGCGATTAATAAGTCGAGCGGGGTCATATTTCAGGGCCCAGCATGTGGTAGTATCTCGTCTTGGATTACATACACGGAACTCAGTTCCTAAGGACAGTTCCAATGAAACAACCCGCCATGTACTCCTACACATCCTTTCACCGGTACCTTTACCAAATCAGGTTCAATACATAACCTTTGCTTACCGAACACATTCTCACAATTCTGTTGTTCTCCCAGATGACGGACCATACACAACTCTAAGCATAGCATGCATAGCAGGATAAGGCACATCATGGATGAAGCAACTACCAGGTATGCTAGGTTGCAAGGTTCAGCTATTTACTGTGACAAGGATAGGTCATGCAAAGGAAGTGGGTTCAACTAACGTGGCAAAAGAATTTGAAGCATTTGATCCTAATGCAATAGGTAAGTGCAGGAGCAAGAACATGGGATTTATCGGGATGATCAAAAATGGTTGCTTGCCTTGTTGCTCAGAGGAGTGACAATATCCGTCAGATGGATATTCGGTGGAATCCGGGGGGGGGGGGGGCAGAACCTACCGAAAAGAATTACAGTAATCAATAACAAACATATGCAATCAAGAGGATGCATGAGCATGGCATGAGGGTGCAAGGTGGTATACTATTGTAACTAACATGTATTAGGTTTGAAGTTGTTTGAATCACATTCAAATATCACTTCAAACGAGGTATTCTCGGATACCGTTTTAATTGATTCGACCTGATGCTCAGATCAACTTGATGTTAACATGCATGGGATGACATGTTAGGTTGCTGGTTTGTAATTAGGACAGTATTTGATCATGTCAATCATTGTGAAATTTAAATATTTTCCATAATCCATTTATAAAGTATTTATAAGAATTGACTTATTCATTAATCTACATGTTTGGGTTTTGTAACATTTTCAAACATGTTTGAAAATGACATATTCAGATTCCTTGAATTTTTCTGATACTTTTTCATATGTAAATTATTTTCATTGGAGTTATAGATTAATTTCTATGAGTTTTTGAAGGTTTAAACATTTCTAGAATTATTCTTATACTGGAAAATCCCTTTATTGCGTTAGCCTGACATCAGCAGGTCAGCTGACCTGTTCAGGTCCAACCTGACAAGGGGGACCCACTGGTCAGCCTCTCAGGGGCTAATCCCGCGCTGACCAGCTCCTAAGTGGGTTTGACTTGGCCTTGGGCCCACTGCGAGTGAGTGTTTAGGCATTTTAATTACTGGATTAGGTTGGCCAATTCGGCCCTCGCCGGAGCCTGGCCGGCGGCGACCAGATCTGCGGCAGAACCTCGTCGGAGACACGCTAAAACGTGTTGTGGTGCTCGGAAAAGGAGGCTGAGAGCACTGGAGTGATCTCCAGGCTCGACCACATCCAGCGCTGGCCTCAGGGAGAGCTATAGGTGCCCGGAGTAAGCCGGCGACGAGCCGGGGCGGCTGCCGGAGTACGGGTTCGATGGTCCAGTGGCTAGGGGGCTCGGATCCGAGGGGAAAGAGAGGGGAAATGATCGCAGGCTCACGGGGAGTGCAGAGAAGGGCTTAGACGGCTCGGGGAAGGGCTGTTGCCGGTGTTTCACCGTCGGTTTGCCGGCGTCCGAAGGTTGAAGACGATGGCGTTGGGTACGTTGCGGAGCTCGGGGAGACTTCGGCCGTTGTAGAGAGAACCAGCTCGACAAGGCGAAGCTACTGGACTACTCGGAAGGGGGTTTCTGTGGCTAGAGGCGCGGCGGCTCGAGCTCGAGCTCGTGGCAATGGCGGCAGAAGGAGGGAGGAGAGATCCCGAGAGGAGGGGGGAACTGGAGCTGGGGACCGGATAGGGACGGCCTCGGGGTGGATATCCCCGTGCTTGCCAGCGCGAGGCGGCGGCCAGGGAGCCAGGGAGCTGCGTGGAGGCGCGCGGCGACGCGGCGGCCACCTCCTGCTCCTACTGGCGAGGAGGAAGACGACAGGAGAAGATGGGCCGGGCCAGGTGAGCGTCAGGTAATTTCTTTCTCTCTTTTTTTTCTTCTTTGTTTCTGTTTTGCTATTTCATTAACTTGCTATTTATTTCAGCTCCCAAATAGTTTGTAAAAGCTATTTTAGACACACCAGAATATTTGTTGGAATATTTCCAACCATTCCTAAAGTTTTCAACATTTTTGAAAGTTTAAAGTTTCTGATTTCAAATTTTAAACTTGAAACCAGTAGCTTTTTGCATTTAATTAAAATTCTTAAAGTGTCAAGAAAATGGTTTTCTTCATTGCTCATTTACTTTCATGATTTATCAGAAAGACTGAACTTTTCTTGAGGCAATTTTGGGTTCATTGATTTTAACTAGTTTGAATTTTCCTTTATTTTGAGAAGTGGCTAGGTTTTTAGCATTTTCCTTCATCACTTGCTTTGTTCTTGTTGAAAATTTCCTAGATGCAATGCAAAGAAAACATGAGCACAAAGCTAACTTGCTTAAGGTCTCACGGATGTGACAGCCAATTCCATGATTCTCCCCACTAGGAGTGAGTAATTCCTTCGTAGGCTCACTGGTCGGTGAGGAGTTGGATGAGATTCATCATGTAATCGAGTTCGTGTTGTTTGGGCTTGATCCCTAGTATCCATTGTGTTCTCAGATTGATGTTGCTATGACCTTGTCATGCTTAATCCTTGTCACTTTATGCCTGGATGCCATGGTTTCAGATCAGAACCTTTTATGTTATCACCATTATATCTATGTTCTAGTTCCATTCTTTCTAGTGATAGTCATCTATTACATGTTATGATCCATAAACCCCGTAGTGACAGTACTCGGGATAATTTCCGGTGATGACCGTAGTTTAAGGATTTCATGTATTCACTATGTGCTAATGCTTTGTTCAGGTTATCTATTAAGAGGCAGCCTTAATATCCCTTAGTTTCCTTATGGACCCCGCTGCTACAGGAGTGTAGGACAAAAGATGTCATACAGGTTCTTTCCATAAGCACGTATGACTATTTACGGAATACATGCCTACATTATAATTATGAACTGGAGCTAGTTTTGTATCGCCCTTGGTTATGATTGTCATATGATAAATATCATCCAACGAATCCAGCAATCGAATGCCTACAAATTTCCTACATATTGTTCTTGCTAAGTTACTACTGTTGCTTCTACTTTTACAACTGCTACAAAACCATTGCTATCATTGTTACCGTTACTACAGTTGTTACTGCTACTATCCAAACTATGATATTACTGTTGGAAATATTCCCTAGAGGCAATAATAAATTAGTTATTATTATATTTCTTTGTTCATGATAATCGTTTATTATCCATGCTATAATTGTATTGATTGGAAACACAATACTTGTGTGGATACATAGACAAAACACTGTCCCTAGTAAGCCTCTAGTTGACTAGCTCGTTGATCAAAGATGGCCAAGGTTTCCTGGCCATAGGCAAGTGTTGTTACTTGATAACGGGATCACATCATTAGGAGAATCATGTGATGGACTAAGACCCAAACTAATAGACGTACCATGTTGATCGTGTCATTTTGTTGCTACTGTTTTCTGCGTGTCAAGTATTTGTTCCTATGACCATGAGATCATATAACTCACTGACACCGGAGGAATGCTTTGTGTGTATCAAACGTCGCAACCTAACTGGGTGACTATAAAGATGCTCTACAGGTATCTCCGAAGGTGTTAGTTGAGTTAGTATGGATCGATACTGGGATTTGTCACTCCGTGTGACGGAGAGGTATCTCGGGGCCCACTCGGTAATACAACATCACACACAAGCCTTGCAAGCAATGTGACTTAGTGTAAGTTGCGGGATCTTGTATTACAGAACGAGTAAAGAGACTTGCCGGTAAACGAGATTGAAATAGGTATGCAGATACTGACGATCGAATCTCGGGCAAGTAACATACCGAAGGACAAAGGGAATGACATACGGGATTATATGAATCCTTGGCACTGAGGTTCAAACGATAAGATCGTCGTAGAATATGTAGGATCCAATATGGGCATCCAGGTCCTGCTATTGGATATTGACCGAGGAGTCTCTCGAGTCATGTCTACATAGTTCTCGAACCCGCAGGGTCTGCACACTTAAGGTTCGACGATGTTTTATGCGTATTTGAGTTATATGGTTGGTTACCGAATGTTGTTCGGAGTCCCGGATGGGATCACGGACGTCACGAGGGTTTCCGGAATGGTCCGGAGACGAAGATTGATATATAGGATGACCTCATTTGGTTACCGGAAAGTTTCCGGGCATTACCGGAAAAGTTTCGGGCTCATCGGTAGTGTACCGGGAGTGCCGGGAGGGGTGACGGGGACCATCGAGAGGGGTGTCACGCCCCAAGGGGTCTCATGGGCTATGGGAATAGATAAACCAGCCCCTAGTGGGCTGGAATAAGTTCCCACTAAGGCCCATAAGGTTTGAGAAGGGAAAAACACAAGGTGGAAAGAGTTTCCAAGTGGGAAGGTGGAATCCTACTCCAAGTAGGATTGGAGTAGGACTCCTCCACCTCAAATTTCGGCCAAACCTTGAGGGTTTGAGGCTGCCTCCTCCCCTCCCTCCCTCCTATATATACTGAGGTATTAGGGCTGATTTGAGACAACTTTTGCCACGGCAGCCCGACCACATACCTCCACGGTGTTTCCTCTAGATCGCGTTTCTGCGGAGCTCGGGCGGAGCCCTGCTGAGATTAGATCACCACCAACCTCCGGAGCACCGTCATGCTGCCGGAGAACTCATCTACCTCTCCGTCTCTCTTGCTGGATCAAGAAGGCCGAGATCATCGTCGAGCTGTACGTGTGCTGAACGCGGAGGTGCCGTCCGTTCGGCACTAGATCGGAGCGGATCGTGGGACGGATCGCGGGACGGTTCGTGGGACGGTTCGCGGGGCGGATCGAGGGACGTGAGGACGTTCCACTACATCAACCGCGTTTCTTAACGCTTCTGCTGTGCGATCTACAAGGGTACGTAGATCGGAAATCCCCTCTCGTAGATGGACATCACCATGATAGGTCTTCGTGCGCGTAGGAAATTTTTTGTTTCCCATGCGAGGTTCCCCAACAATTACTGTGCTACTGATCACTTTGCTACAGATATTTAATCTCGAGTTGTGGCTTAATTGACAACTCAATTGCTAATACTTGCAAATATTCTTTGGCTCCCCTTATGTCGAATTCATAAATTTGGGTTGAATAGTCTACCCTCAAAAATAGTTGTAATCCCCAATACTTGTAGGTTATCAACGGGTGGTGTGCTAAGGAAGTCCTGGTCGTCCTCAAAGATTTGATGTGCGCAACAAGGGAGAAGAGTGCCAGGAAGAAGAGGAAGGAAAGGATAACACAGGAGTTTGCCTGCCTATTTATATGGAAAGGAGGGGGAATGAAATAGAACGGTTGCAGGAAATCAGTGGCTAGGTTTACGCATGGATTTTCGTGCCAAACCAGAATTAATGTTGTCTTTGAAAAGATTTGTTACGATGACTTGGACGATAGCAGTCATCCGAATATAAACTCAGAAATGCTAAGTCTCAAAGAAGAAGGAATGACCCAACATCACTTTAACTCGGATTCAAGATTTATTTTACAGATGAAGGGCGAAAGAATGCCGACTCATAGTTAGAGGAAGGGAGCTTGACATTAACAAGTTCAACTCAACCTAGGGCCTAATGTTGGGGATATTACCCCGTGATATAACCCGCTATTTGAGCCAGGTTAGGCCATATGCGGGTTAAGGATCATGTGTTTGATGGGCCGTAGAGAAAACAAGAGGGCAAGCCAAAGGACTCGACAAGTGAGCTGCCTGGAGGTCCAACATCAGAAGGCGGAGGACTCAAGGACAATGAGGCGGGTTACGCCAGAAACTTTACTAACTTGGCAAGCAAGATGAAGTAGAATTGTCGTAGATTGTACATGTTTATTTGCCCCGGACTCTGTTGTAAACTCGAGGCCTCGACTATATATAAAGGAGAGCCCTCGAGTCAGAAAGATGAAGTAAGAAACTCTCGAGAGCTAGGTTAACCATTTTGGATCCTTGTAATCAAGATCCCCATCAATACAGACACCAAAGTAGGATGTAGGATTTTACCTCCATTGGAGGGGCCGAACCTGGGTAAAACCACCACTCATTCCCGATCAAGCCCTTTGAGTCTCCACGGCGTGACGATGGACTCACCACTAAGTCTGTTATCGAGGACATCTGTCGTGAAAAAACCACGACAAGGCCCTCTCGGTAATACAACATCACAAGAAGCTTGCAAGCAATGTGAAAAAGGGGTTAGTCACAGGATCTTGTATTACAGAACGAGTAAAGATACTTGCCGATGATGAGATTGAATTAGGTCTGGAGATACCTACGATCGAATCTCGGGCAAGTAACATACCGCTAGACAAAGGGAACTGCATATGTGATTGATTGAATCCTTGGCATCATTGTTCGACGGATAAAGATCTTCGTGGAATATGTAGGAACCAATATGGGCATCCATGTCCCGCTATTGGTTATTGCAGAATCAGAAGTATGTCTAGAGGGGGGTGATTAGACTACTTGACAAGATATATTTTTTTGCCTTTTCACAATTTTAGTTGAGAGGCAACTTTTGTAGTTATAGCATGTCAAGTACACCCTACACATGCAGTTCTAATAGTATAGCAGGGGGAAGTGAAACATGGAAATGTAAAGTAAACGAGTAAGGTAGGGAGATCAAATGCATGAGGTCGACTTGGAAATTTTTGGCATGGTTCCGGTAGGTGGTGCTATCGTACGCCCATGTTAGTGGAGACTTCAACCCACGGAGGGTAACAACTGCGAGAGTCCACAGAGGGCTCCACCCACAAGGGATCCATGAAGAAGCGGCCTTGTCTATTCCACCACAGCTTCCGCCCATGAAGTACTAGGCTTACTCACAGTAGATCTTCACGAAGTAGGTGATCTTCTTTCCCTTACAAACATCTTGGTTCCACTTCACAACATGAAGTAGGAGGCTCCCAAGCGACACCTAAGAATTCTAGGAGGCACCACCCTCCAAAAGGTAATAGATGTGGTAGATCAATGAACTCCTTGCTCTTCTGCTTTTAAAGATAGACTCATCCACACTAAATCACTCTCTCACAGAATATGCATGGGTAGGAGAGATTGATTTGGTGGAAAGCTGTTTGGGGAGGCTAGAGATCAAGTTTCAAATGGCTGGATTGGAATATCTTGGTATCAACACATGAGTAGGTGGTTCTCTCTCAAAAAATGGATCCGGCAATGAAGTGTCTGTTCTGAGTGCTTCTCCCATGACTGAGAGGTGGGCGAAGGGGTTTATATACGCAGCACACAAAATCCAACCGTTACACCTAAAGTGGCAAACTCGGTGGTACCGATTAGCATAAAAGGTAGAACTTCTAAATCTCGGTGAGACCAATATACACAACTCGGTGGCACCGAAATGGTGGCTAATGGTCAGATGCCCAAACTCGGTGGCACCGATACTCAAACTTGGAAATTCCAATTTTGTGTATCTTGGTAACAGAATGTTGGTCACACTGAACTCGGTAGCACTGATATGGATTTGGTTGCACTGATTTGCTGGGAATGGCTAGGGTTTCTGTCTGAAGTCAAACTCGGTGGGTCCAAAATGTGGCAGTTGGTGACACCGAATTTGAGAATGTGGAAATTAACAGAATGGATATGTGGGAAAATGACTGAGTATTTTGGTGGCTAACTTTGAGCACTTTGAGAAATTTGTTCATTTTACTACCTCACCCCCTTTTAATAGTATTCGCTTTCCTATGGACTCAAAAGTGATTTCTCACAAATATAAAATGAAGAGTCTTCTAGCTTGAAGCTTGAGCCAATATTGCTCCTTTCTAGCATCAAGGGGCATCTCCACATAAGCCTTTAGCCATAGCATATTTTGAACTTTTCTGAAATATACTTGGAAAACATATTAGTCCAATGAGGCATATGTTGTGATCAATTATCAAAACCACCCTAGGGAACAATTGTGCATTCAGTTATTGTCTGGAGAGGTGTCTCAGTCATGTCCACATGATTCTCGAACGTGTAGGGTCCAAATGCTTAACATTCAGTGATGATATAGCATTATTGGGTTATGTATGTTGGTGAGTGAATGTTGTTCGGAGGCCCGGATGAGATCTGAGACATCACGAGGAGCTCCGAAATGGTTTGGAGGCAAAGATTTATATATGGGAAGTCATATTTTGGCTGCCAGAAAAGTTTTTGGTATTTCCATTATTGTACCGGGAAGCTTCTAGAAGGTTATGGAAATTTCTGGAGGAATTTGGAAGTCCACTGAGGGTTCCACGATGTCCCAAGAGTTTGCATGGGCAGAGGGGGCGCCCTAGCCTTATTGGTCCATGCGTACAAGTCCCTCAAGGCCCATGTGGCTTGGGAGAGGTGGAAAGTTCACTTGTGTAAGGAAAGGGAGGGAATTGGACTAGGAGTCCAACTCCTCTCCCTTGACTGTGCCCTAGGGTTTGGAGTGGTTTTTACCCACGCCCCTCCATCTATATATAAAGGGGAGGGGGCACCCCAAGAGGCACACCAAGCCCTTGGTGCCACTCTCTCTCCCTAGATCGTTTTGTCCTCCGTTCGCGGTTACGGTAGCGCTCGGCGTAGCCCTCCCGGGATAGCACCACCACTACCGCCACCACGTCGTCATGTTGCCGGAGAAATCATATACTACTCCGCCCTCACTTTCTGGACCAAAGAGGCACACATGTCATCGAGCCACACGTAGGCTGAATTCGGAGGTGCCGTCCATTCGGCACTAGGTCGGGACTGATCGTGATTGGATCGTGAAGATGTACGACTACATTAACCGCGTTTTATACGCTTCCTCTTAGCGAGCTACAAGGGTATTTAGATACACTCCCCCTATCCTAGATTTGCATCTCCATGGATAGATCTTGCGTGTGCATAGGAAATTTTTGTTTGCCATGCAACTTTCCCCAACATACCCCTGCATCAATCTCTCTTCGCAGAGGAATCACTCAAAATAAACCAACAGTTGCCCCATCCATTTTTCTGATTGATAGACACGTACTCATGTGCTGAGATCAAGATATTCCATTCCTACCATATGAATATTGATTTCTTGCCTCCCCAATTTGCTTTCCATCCAATCAATCTCTTTTATTCATGCCAAATCTGTGAGAGAGTGATTAAGTGTTGGGGAGATTATCTTTTGAACCACAAGAGCAAGGAGTTTATCATACTACCACTTCTATTACCTTTTGGAGAGTGGTGTCTCCTAGATTGGTTAGGTGTCGCTTGGCATCCTCCTACTTCGTGTTGTGGTGTTGAACCAAGAAGTTTGTAAGGGTAAGGAGATCGCCTACTACGTGAAGATCTACCCCAAGTGAGGCTTGTCCTTTGTGGACGTGAGCCATGGTGGCATAGATAAGGTTTCTTCTCCGTGGACCTTTCATGGGTTGAGCCCTCCTTAGACTCTCGCGGCTGTTAGACTCTGTGGGTTGAAGTCTCCATCATCGAGTACATACGATAGCACCACCTATCATAATTAATGCAAAATTCACCGTGTCATCTTTGCGTTGGATCTACCTAACTCTACTCCTTACCTTCATGTGCATGTCTTTACTTTCCGCTGCTTAACTCGTAGACTTGCATGTGTAGGGTGTGCTTGACTTGCTATAAATGCTAAAATCTTCCAAGAACTAATATTTGGACAAGACTAGGTTTTAATTTGGTCAAGTACTCTATTAACCCCCCCCCCCCTAGACATCCCTTCTAGTGACGCCACAATTGGTACGAGACCTTTGGTCTCCATAGCCTTGGTTTAATCACCATTGGAGGAACATGGATGTGTCTAGTTTGGGGAATCTTAGTTGTAGAGTGCCTGTTCTGAATGGGGAGTACTATAGTCAATGGGAATATGAAATGCTTGATATATTTGATAAATTCCATTTTGAGAAAATATATTCAAAACCCCTATGTTCCTCCCATTGATCCCTTACATCCTTCTCACGAGGAAGAATTTGATATGCTTGGCAATCTTAAAACTGTTAATCTTATCATTAGAGGATTCCCAAGAATTTTGCTTAATCAAATGAAGAACTTTGATTGTGCATATACTTTGTAGAAAGATTTGGAGAAAAGATATCCCAATTAATCCTTGAAAACTCTTGATGTCATTTTCCATAAATCTATTGTCTTTCACAAAATGAAGCCCAATGATCCAAACTTTGATAATTACTTGTTTGAGCTTCGTGACATTGATGACTGTGATCTGTGTTGGGTTTTCCATGAAGAGGAATGGGTTATCGGAGCACAATGCGGGTACTATTTCCCTCAGTTATGAAACCAAGGTTTATCGAACCAATAGGAATACCAATCCTCAACCGTCTTCAGCAACTACACACAAAGAATAAAACAACTTGCACCCAACGCGGGCAAGAGGGTTGTCAATCCCGTTGATCTTGTTATTTGCAAGCAAATGAGGTGTGTAGATAATTGTTGATAATTGAAAATTGCAAAATGAAATAGAACACTAATAATGCCAGCAAGGTAATAGTAGTATTTGTAAATATATAAGTGAATAGACCCGGGGGCCATACTTTTCCCTAGTGGTATCTCTCATGGCAAAGGCATATGGTGGGTAAACAAATTACTATTTGGGAATTGATAGAACATCAAATAATTATGTGGTTTTCACGGAAATGATCATGTGTATATAGGCATCACGTCCATAAGAAAATAGGTCGACTCCCGCCTGCACCTATTACTATTACTCCACTTCAAGAGAGCTTCTATGCTTGCCTCTCTACGTATTAAGTAAAAATAGAGTAATGCTTGGAGAACAATGACATGATGTAGACAAAGTAAACTCAATTAATATGAATAAACCCCATCCTTTTATCCTTAGTAGCAGCAACACAAAGACATATCTTGTCCCCTTCTATCACTGGGATATAGAAATTCGCTAGGTTGAACCTACTACAACGCACCACTCCCACTAAAGAAATATTAATCTAGTTGGCCAAACTATCTCAATAGATTGGAGAGCATTACAAAGGTATGATTATTATGCAATTAAGAATCATAATAATCAGAGGTGACTCAAATACTTTTCATGAATAATCTGAACATAAACCCAGAATTCATCGGATCCCAACAAACACACCATACACAGTGATTACATCGGATAGATCAAATTGAAGATGCAATGAACATGATATTGAACATCATAAGAGAGAGAGATTTCCATCTAGGTACTGCCTACCGACCCGTAGGTCTGTGGTGAACTACTCACACATCATGGTGAGGGAAGCAAGGTTGATGTAGAGGCCCTCCGTGATTGATCTCCCCTCCGACAGATCGCCGCAACGGAGGTTTAGATGGCCTCCCGTCGGAACACAGACTTGCGGCGGCGGAAATAGTGTTTCGGGAGTGCTCTAGGGTTTTCAGAATATTTGTGAAATTATAGGTCAGAGAGGGATGTTGGGAGGCATCCAGGCGGGGCACAGGCCATCAGGGCGTGGCCAAGCCCTGGGTCATGCCCTGTTGGCTTGTGCCTCCCTCGTGCATCGTTTCGTCCACTTCCGATGCTTGCAGGTCTTCATATAGTCCATAAAAAATCATATTCAAGTTTCATGGCATTTGGACTTATTTTGGTACGGTAAACCCGCAAAGCAAAAAACACGCAGAAAATAGGAACTGGCACCGGGTCAATAGGTTAGTGCTAAAAAATATTATAAATTGGTATATAAATGCCCAAAAAGTATCCTAGAATGATAATATATCAGCATGGAAAAATAAAAAATTATAAATAAGTTGGAGACGTATCAGACCTCATGCGTGCTAAAGGAGATCTCATTACATTCAGTAACATTACTATTGAAGCTATTCACATTCATAAACTTGAACATTGTTATGGTCAAATTTCTAATGAATCTATTGATTCTTGTGACGAGGATATTCCATTTGACGACGACAATGTGGAGCAGGGCTACTACGATGGGGGCGAGAGGTTTGACGTCAAATGTGAGAAGACCATGATGAGCCTAAGTATTATGTCTAACCTTAGAGACTATATGGCTGGAGGAAAGGAGTGCATATTCGATAGTGGATCCACCGATAACATGACTGGGGATAGAGACATGTTTCAAGAGATCACACCAAACCATGGACCACGAAGGTATGTTACTTTTGGAGAAAACTCCAAGGGTAAGGTACTAGGTCTTGGTAAGGTGGTCATATCTCATGATAGTTCCATTCAAAATGTCATGCTTGTTGAATCCCTTGGCCACAATCTTCTTTCTGTATCTAGACTAGCGGACTTTGGTTTTAGTGTGCTATTTACTAAAGTTGATTTCCTAGTGTTTCGTCAAGACAATCATAACATGGTATTTACAAATTTTTTTAGAGGTGACCTATAGATTGTCAATTTCACTTAAAAATACAAACCTCATATATGTCTTATTGCAAAATCATCTAAAGGTTGGATATGGCATAGAAGGCCAGGACTTGTTGGTATGCGTAATCTAGACAAACTTATCAAAGGTAATCATATTCTTGGTGTTAAAGATGTTATCTTTGACAAAGATAGACTTTGTAGTGCTTGTCAAGTAGGTAAAAAAGTAGGTGAAAGTCATCCTGTAAAGAACATCATGACTACGAGAAGGCCACTCGAGCTGCTTCAGATGGATCTCTTTGGCTTTAATTCTTAAAAGATCCTTGGTGGAAACTCTCCTGGTCTAGTTATGGTTGATGCTTTTTCTAGATTTGCGTGAGTATTCTTTCTTGATGATAAGTCGCATGTACAAAAGAACTTCAAGAACTTCGCTCGGAAAGCCCAAAATCAGTTTGAAGTGAAGATCAAGAAAGTTCAGAGCAACAACGGATCGGAGTTCAAGAACACAAATGTGGATACTTTTCTTGACGAAGATCGTATCTCACGTATGTTCTGGCCTACGTACACACCTCAACAAAATGGATTTGTTGAGAGAAAGAACTCGACTCTCATATAGATGGCTAGAACGATGCTCGATGAATACAAGACGCCAAGACAGTTTTGGGCAGAGGTCGTGGAAACAGTTTGTCATGCCACAAACCGACTCTACGTTCAGAACCTTCTTGGTAAAACGACATACAAGCTACTCACCGGTAACAGAACCAAGTTGGATACTTTTGGCTATTCGCTCAAAGTGCTACATTATTTATAACCATAATCATTCCAAATTTTCTCCTAAATCTCATGAAGTTTTCCTACTTGGTTATGGATCAAACTCTCACACTTACTGTGTCTACAACAACTTCAATCGAAAAGTTGAAGAGATGGTAGATGTGAAGTTTGATGAATCTAATGGTTCACAAGATGAACAATTGCCAAATGATCTAGGAGATAAGGAACCTTCAGAAGCTAATCAAGATTGGTCCACCGACCTGATTCGTCCCAAGGAGATGAAGGGAAGTACTTCATCAACACAAGTGCAAGCTCCAACTTCGCATCAAGGTGAACCACAAAACTTCATGGATGCATCCACAAGAGGTACATGACAAGATGGAGAGGAAGAAGATGTGCATCGAGATGATCCACCTCATCCTCCTTCAACGCCACTTCAAGGAGACGACACCTTCAATGACAATGAGTAAGAAGACGATGATGAGGAAGCTCCACCATCAAACAAGCAAAATCTATCACGAGTTCGAGCACGAGAGAACAAGAACCATAAGCTAGATTAAATCTTGGGTGTAGCGACCCGACTCAAGACGAGTCAAGCCTCTGTGTTTCTGTGCCATCACTGGATCAGTATGCTGGCACACACAGTACATCAATGTATATATCAAAGTGCAATCACGTGTAAATAGCGTAAAACTGATATATACCTTAAATATCTCAGCGGAAGCAGTCAAGGGAGTGGAGTCCCAATAAACACCAACGACAAGTTGAGTGTAGACCGTAACCCTGAATCGTACTCTTACTCATCGAAGAAAAATATCTGCAACATAAGACGTTGCAGCCGTGTAGGTCACCATATTGAATATGCCGGCAAGTCACATAAGAGAGGGGTGAAAAGTAATCATCTATACTATATGCATATATGGTAGGTGGGGCTATAAGTTTTTAGCGAAAAGCAAGTTTTCTCCTACATCAAGAGAGGGCTAAAAGCAAAATGTTACTACATTGTTGGTTGTTAACGAGATGGTTCCACCAACCAATTCTCGTACCCATGTTGTCAATAATACCCACATCAATATTATTATTTGTGTTGAGAGTTTCAAATAACTTCAGTTCCTTTGGCTTAAGTTTCCATGACTGTGGACACGGCTAATCGATTAGGTTTGAGTACTCTACAGAGTTTTGCACACGTTCCCCACAAGATTTGATCGCCTCCGTGTATGTCCTCGCACTTCAGGGTGTTTGAAGACCGGATGATCAAAACATGGTCTTTCAACGGGTCCCTCTGAATCCCTGTCGGTGCCCATCCATTCCTACCGTTCGTCTACATCTGCTAGGACCGCCTGTCCAGAGTCGCCGCGTTGTCCAACCAAGTCAGAGCCCATAATGACTTGTGGCTATGCAGGTAAGCCTTGGGTCTTGAATATATCCGTCTGTCTCTTTGAGCCTCGGTGAAGCTTTCCACAGCATGTCATGGCCGTCCCCATTATCCCGGGTCATCCACTGGGTTCTCCAGGGAGCCGATCAACCGTCCTTCACCCAAAGTTGCATTGCGTCCTGAGGTCTTGAAAATCCTGTCTTAACCGGTCTTGATTATTTAATCAAGCTTGCATCACTCGTGTTATGCACTCAACCGAAATCCCGTCTACTCAAGCATAGCAATATGAAATTTGTCGTCCCGGGGCCAAGTATCGGGGTTGTTGTGTGCCTACCACATGATACTACAATCTATACTAAAATCTCCAAGTACCTACTCAGCATGCAATTGGGCATAGGATGGTAGAACTACGATGCATAAAACATAGGTGATAGTATGATCAAAGTGACTTGCCTCGTGATGTTGACGAAGAAGAATTTCTCGAGAAATAACTTGATAGACTACTCATCACTATCCGATGAAATCTATATAACAAACATATCATTCACATAAGACTCATACTAGCAATCGTTCTAGCAATCAAAACAAAAGAGAGAGCGAATAGGAATCTGAAGGAAACTTCAAATAAGCCTAGGGAGTCTTCTACTACGTCAAACACTAAATAGTTTTTGTCTAACAGAAAATACTAACAAGGAACTAAGATATAAGTTTCACTAAGATAAAATAAAATATTTTTCACAAAACTATTTGAAAGTATTTCCAAACGGGATTTGAAACAGTGGAGAGACCAATTGCAAGTTACTAAGGAACTAGAATTGATTTCATGATAACAAATGAAAATAAAATCAAAACTTGTTGCAAAACTACTGTTAACTAACATAATCAAAACAATAATCTTTCTGAAATATAAAAGAAAAATAATTTAAAAACAATTTATAGAAAAAAGAAATAGCCATAATCCTAAAAGAACTAAAACAGAATCTGTTTTGGTAAAACCCCAATTAAAAATATTTTATAAAAATTGAAACTTAAAATACTGAAAGATATGATCAATAGGAATCAGCAGCAAAAAGAATCAAATTAAAAGCTATTTTTAAACTCCCGGAATAAGCAAAACAAGCTTTAATTCAAATCTGATCTAACTCAATTTTTATAGATCCAAACATAGACAAATTATATATCTACAGAAACTGCATAAATTTGTGATCCAAAGCAAAAAGAATCACCTAATTCGGAGTTATAGATTAATAGATATGAATTTTCTAAGATTGCAATTTTCTGAAAAAACTGCAATACGGGATTTCGTGGATCTCACCGGAGTTAGTCGCCGGAGTTGGAGAAGATGGCGGGAAGGTTGCTCCGGTGGCCGGCTGAGGCGGTGGAGGGGTCCAGGTTATGGAGGAGGGCTCGGGCCGAAGGTTGGTGGCGTCAGCGGGGTGTGGGGGCGACGGGAGGGAGCAGCAGGAGCTTCGGCGAGTTCCTGTTGGAGGCGAACTCCGGCGAGGTGGGGTCTGCGTTCCGACGAGGGGAGGGGCTGGGCTATGGGGAAAATGGTAAGAGGAGGTTGAGGGGAGTATTTATAGGGGCTCGGGGTGCTCGGAGAAGGAAGGAGCAAGGAGATCGGGAAGGTGGAGATTCCTCTCACCATGGCTATGGAAGTTTCTTGTGCACGTGAGTTAGGACATAGAGGAAGAAGAAGATCCTGTTGGGCTAGTTTTTGGAAAGGTCTTAATGGGCCACCGTTTATTTCCATTTAAACACGATTTCTTTCCTTTTTCAAAACTAGGAAACTAAAACGATAAAAGGGAAATCAAATCAATTCGGAATATAGAGTTTCTATATACTAAAATTATCAGAAAAATAAAATCTAAATGATGGGCATTTTTCCACGGCCAAAAATAAAAACTTAAAAAAAATGTTTTTCCAAAAAATCCCTAAAAGCATTATTTCTTTTTGCAATTATTTTCTCAAATTAAATTTTGGTTTTTTCTTGGCTCAAAATATTTCAATGAATGGCCCTGGTTTTTGGAGGGTCGTTTTCCTCCGCTCTTTCTTGCGTGCAAGAATTTTGTCGGGGCATTTTTTCAGGGAAGAAAAATATAGAAGCAAGGGCAAATATTTTGAAAGGATTCAAATGCAAACTCCGTTCAAATTCTTTATAGTTGAAGAAGTCATGTCATCTTCTCTCTTTTCTTTTAAAAGATTGAATTTGAATTCATCGGAGATGGGGAAAGTCATTTTATTCCCTCTCATTCAAAAGTTTTTGAAAAGTTTCAAATTTCACACAAGTTTCAATCACTCAAGCAAACACACAAACGATCAATCTAATAATTATATTAACATTCCAAAATTTATAATTTTGGGATGTTACAAGCTACCACACTTAAAATGAATCTCGTCCTCGAGATTCGAAGAGGCTAGAAAGAAAATGTTATGGTTTGGGGGTCTTCTAACAAATCCAACTTCCGGCAAAGTGGGATGCTACCACACTTAAAATGAGTGCTACTGGTCCCTTAAGATTTTAACAAACCTCTGGGGTTTTTCGCATCTGACTCCTCACAGTCTTCATGTCTTCCACTATATTCATAATGTTTCCATTAAAACGAGGTTCCTTCTGTTGATATAAGCTTCTTCCTTTACTGGGTCTTCTTAACTGACAGTCTCGTGATCAATTCCAAATAACCTATCGATGATTCTCATGGTGGTCTACCATTTGTGGTTATCCTGCAGAGAGAGGGGTCTTGGTTTCATTCTCACCGTAAAATTTCCTACGCGTGACAACAAATGCCATGTACATGGGGCTTTCATCATACCATTCTAAGGCTTAAACAAAAGCTTCAAAGAACGTCGTCTCTCACTATGGGTAAGTCTCTCAGATTTACCATTCCGAATAGCAAGAGAATGATAATAGTAAGTCGTCATGGTGGCCAAACCATGTCGCACTGAAATCATTACCTTGTATAAGGTTTAGTGAATCTCGTATTCTAACACTTGGGCATCCTCACAAGCGTTGCAGAGTTTCTCTTGTCCACGAACGAAGTTCGGATAAACCATTGGTTCTGCAAGCTGAACAGAACATCTATCGTTTCTTCACCACTCTCGGGTTTTCGTTTGCTCCTAAGAAAACGTTTGCTGATCCATCATAGCTTCTTCCATAAATCATATGCATTCCACAATCAATCCTTTATTACATCCTTAATTTATCCTTAAAAACTCCAATTCAAAAGTACTTTATTACAAAGCTGCCATCCACATTGCTCGGTATGGTCGAGCATTTCTGCCAACTTTATTCATCTGTCTCTCTTGGAGGTACTTAGTTCCACTCGAACTTTCCGAGGTGCTCCTTGAAATCATCCATCTTTTGCTTCATCGTGGTGGTCATGAGCTTCATCTCCATCATCTCCGCACGTACTTCACTCGGGTATTCCTGGGTATGACGGAGTCTTGCTTCAAGGATTTCTCCGATCTGACGTATGGCTTCCATGGCAGCTTCACGAACAGCATCAAAGAAGGTTGCTCGTGGTACACGTGAAATGAAAAAGTAGTGTCCCATAGTATTTGGACAAACTCCTTTCACATGGTGGAGGTGTACTTCCACGTACCAAAGTTCCACTCCATTTTCCATGAATGGGTAGCCTTTGTAGACTGCACCTCCTTCAAGATGAATGTGCTTCATCATGTCCTTCAGGATTTTCGGGTAATCATGATCACTGGTCAGGGTCATGATCGTTTCTGGGCCCTTGAGGAATGACTCGTAGAGAGTTGTCATCTGCTGGTGTCAGTAAATAGGTACTCAGAGGAATGTATGTGTCTCCTTGGTAATCATGGTACATTCCTACTCAGTGGATCCTGTGGGTTTACCAATTACTACCACACTTAAATGAATTATACTCATGTCTGCATAGACCATATTTTCTCATATCCTCATAATTGTTCAGAGAGCTTTGCTCGTAGAGAAACAATGCATACATTTTCAACATAGGCAATCATGAGACAATAAATTCCATTAATTCATGATGTTATTACAATCTCAGGGACTTCTGTTACAAAAATTTCATTCCATGATCTCGTGAAAAAAACAAGAGTGCTTCATATTACACTTATTGCCATGGTCAAAACTTAACTACTCCATTCTAGCTTTCTTCCTTTGTGGACAATCGCTGGCAAAATGTCCTGCTTCCTTGGAACAAAAGCAAATGATTTCTGACAAGTCTCGAGGCTTCTTAGCTTCTGCTTTTGCTCCTTGGGTTCCCGGCTTCCTTCCTGAGCACATGTATTTGTGGTGGCCAAATTTCATACACTTGTAACATCTGATATGACTTAGGTCTATGTATGCAGAGATTTGGTTCTTCTGAGGGTACTTGTTCTTCTTTCCGGACTCCTTTATTTGGCCAGTTCTTCTATTTCAAGTGGATCAAACTCCACTTCTTCCGTCGGGAAGTATCCCAGATACTCTTGGCTTCTCTTCGTGCAGTCCTGTGAATAATGTCCTTCTTCTCCACATGAGTAGCATGCATTGGAGAAAAATCGGGTCAGACCTTGTCCATCGGGGTCTTCAATATTTTCGTTCATCACTGGCTCTTCTAGAATCTTCTTCTTGAGTGTTTCCTTCATTGCTTCTTTCTGCTGCTGGACAACTTGTTGTACCTTGGGGTAAATGTGACACTAAGCTGGGTAGTGGGTGGTTCCCTCACAAAGGAAACAAGTCACCTGACTACTCGGGCATTCCTCAGCTGGGTGATTTTCTTCACAATGAGTGCATCCATCCTTGTGTTCCTCCTGGGTGTGTCCTACTTCTCCACGGATCTTGCATGCACAAGTCTTCTCCTTCGGATTATCATAGCACTTCCGAATGAGAAGGGATCTTAACAAAATCTTCTTGAATTCGTCCCAAGTTTCTGCTCCACTAAATCCTTGTATGGCATGATGCATTTTCCACCAGATTGCAGCACTTTGTGTAAAGAACTGAAGAGCATGTTCCACTTCATACTTCCTTGAGATCAAGTTGCTCCCGAAGTGGTTCTCCATGTTCTGAATCCATATCTCAGCTTCGAGCTGGGTCATTGGTCCAGAGACTACAAGTCCAGCTTCATACTCCATCTGGTAGGGTGGAGGTTTTGGGGATGAGACGGGTAAGAGAGGGAGATAGATACACACAATACAAACAATATTTTTGAGAATAAATTTTTGTTGTGGCCGTCGGAAAACACACACCAAAGACGGTTCACAAATCATCGTATCTAACGTGGGTACATAAAAGGGGTTTGGACTTCTAATGGTCATATAATTATTCGAACACTTCAGGGTCTTCGAGTTCTTCGGGTCTTGAGAGTCTTCAATGGGTGTAGCTTCAATTCTTCAATTGCATGGTGATAACCTCTTTACTTTGACGTGGGAGTCGGTTGATCCTTCATGTGGTCAAAAGGGAAAGTGCATTGTCTAACTATTTGAGGTGAGAGAGAACGTTTGATGAAATTAGAAGGGATGAGAAGTAAAGGATGTAGTTGAAAATAATCTTTTTTGAGAGATCCTATCCTAAGAAATTTACACTTTCTAGGGTCACGTCCTACAGTCAACATGTGCTCTGATACCATCTCTGTAGCGACCCGACTCAAGACGAGTCAAGCCTCTGTGTTTCTGTGCCATCACTGGATCAGTATGCTGGCACACACAGTACATCAATGTATATATCAAAGTGCAATCACATGTAAATAGCGTAAAACTGATATATACCTTAAATATCTCAGTGGAAGCAATCAAGGGAGTGGAGTCCCAATAAACACCAACGGCAAGTTGAGTGTAGACCGTAACCCTGAATCGTACTCTTACTCGTCGAAGAAAAATATCTGCAACATAAGACGTTGCAGCCGTGTAGGTCACCATATTGAATATGCCGGCAAGTCACATAAGAGAGGGGTGAAAAGTAATCATCTATACTATATGCATATATGGTATGTGGGGCTATAAGTTTTTAGCAAAAAGCAAGTTTTCTCCTACATCAAGAGAGGGCTAAAAGCAAAATGTTACTACATTGTTGGTTGTTAACGAGATGGTTCCACCAACCAATTCTCGTACCCATGTTGTCAATAATACCCACATCAATATTATTATTTGTGTTGAGAATTTCAGATAACTTCAGTTCCTTTGGCTCAAGTTGTCCATGACCGTGGACACGGCTAATCGATTAGGTTTGAGTACTCTGCAGAGTTTTGCACACGTTCCCCACAAGATTTGATCGCCTCCGTGTATGTCCTCCCACTTCAGGGTGTTTGAAGACCGGATGATCAAAACATGGTCTTTCAACGGGTCCCTCTGAATCTCTGTCGGTGCCCATCCATTCCTACCGTTCGTCTACATCTGCTAGCACCGCCTGTCCAGAGTCGCCGCGTTGTCCAACCAAGTCAGAGCCCATAATGACTTGTGGCTGTGCAGGTAAGCCTTGGGTCTTGAATATATCCGTCCGTCTCTTTGAGCCTGGGTGAAGCTTTCCGCACGATGTCATGGCCGTCCCCAGCATCCCGGGTCATCCACTCGGTTCTCCAGGGAGCCGATCAACCGTCCTTCACCCAGAGTTGCATTGCGTCCTGAGGTCTTGAAAATCCTGTCTTAACCGGTCTTGATTATTTAATCGACCTCGCATCACTCGTGTTATGCACTCAACCGAAATCCCGTCTACTCAAGCATAGCAATATGAAATTTGTCGTCTCGGGGCCAAGTATCGGGGTTGTTGTGTTCCTACCACATGATACTACAATCTATACTAAAATTTCCAAGTACCTACTCAGCATGCAATTGGGCATAGGATGGTAGAACTATGATGCATAAAACATAGGTGATAATATGATCAAAGCGACTTGCCTGGTGATGTCGACGAAGAAGAATTTCTCGAGAAATAACTTGATAGACTACTCGTCACTCTCCGACGAAATCTATATAACAAACATATCATTCACATAAGCACTCATAGTAGCAATCATTCTAGCAATCAAAACAGAAGAGAGAGCGAATAGGAATCCGAAGGAAACTTCAAATAAGCCTAGGGAGTCTTCTACTACGTGAAACACTAAATAGTTTTTGTCTAACAGAAAATACTAACAAGGAACTAAGATATAAGTTTAGCTAAGATAAAATAAAATATTTTTCACAAAACTATTTGAAAGTATTTCCAAACGGGATTTGAAACAGTGGAGAGACCAATTGCAAGTGAAAAATAACATAATCAAAACAATAATCTTTCTGAAATATAAAAGAAAAATAATTTAAAAACAATTTATTGAAAAAGAAATAGTCATAATCCTAAAAGAACTAAAACAGAATCTGTTTTGGTAAAAACCCCAATTAAAAATACATTAAAAAAATTAAAACTTAAACTACTGAAAGATATGATCAATAGGAAGCAGCAGCAAAAAGAATCAAATTAAAAGCTATTTTTAAACTCCCGGAATAAGCAAAACAAGCTTTAATTCAAATCTGATCTAACTCAATTTTTATAAATACAAACATAGACAAATTATATGTCTACAGAAACTGCATAAAATTTGTGATCCAATGCAAAGAGAATCACCTAATTCGGAGTTAAAGACTAATAGATATGAATTTTCTAAGATTGCAATTTTCTGAAAAAACTGCAATATGGGATTTCGTGGATCTCACCGGAGTTAGTCGCCGGAGTTGGAGAAGACGGCGGGAAGGTTGCTCCGGTGGCCGGCCGAGGCGGTGGAGGGGTCCAGGCGATGGAGGAGGGCTCGGGCCGAAGGTTGGTGGCCTCGGCGGGGCGTGGGGGCGATGGGAGGGAGCAACAGGAGCTCCGGCGAGTTCCTGTTGGAGGCGAACTCCGGCGAGGTGGGGGCTGCGTTCCGACGAGGGGAGGGGCTGGGCTATGGGGAAAATGGTGAGAGGAGGTTGAGGGGAGTATTTATAGGGGCTCGGGGTGCTCGGAGAAGGAAGGAGCAAGGAGACCAGGAAGGTGGAGATTCCTCTCACCATGGCTATGGAAGTTTCCTGTGCACGTGAGGAAGGACATAGAGGAAGAAGAAGATCCTGTTGGGCCAGTTTTTGGAAAGGTCTTAATGGGCCACCGTTTATTTCCATTTAAACACGATTTCTTTCCTTTTTCAAAACTAGGAAACTAAAACGATAAAAGGGAAATCAAATCAATTCGGAATATAGAGTTTCTATATACTAAAATTATCAGAAAAATAAAATCTAAATGATGGGCATTTTTCCATGGCCAAAAATAAAAACTTAAAAAAATGTTTTTCAAAAAATCCCTAAAAGCATTATTTCTTTTTGCAATTATTTTCTCAAATTAAATTTTTGTTTTTTCTTGGCTCAAAATATTTCAATGAATGGCCCTGGTTTTTGGAGGGTCATTTTCCTCCGCTCTTTCTTGCGTGCAAGAATTTTGTCGGGGCATTTTCTCGGGGAAGAAAAATATAGAAGCAAGGGCAAATATTTTGAAAGGATTCAAATGCAAACTCCGTTCAAATTCTTTATAGTTGAAGAAGTCATGTCATCTTCTCTCTTTTCTTTTGAAAGATTGAATTTGAATTCATCGGAGATGGGGAAAGTCATTTTATTCCCTCTCATTCAAAAGTTTTTGAAAAGTTTCAAATTTCACACAAGTTTCAATCACTCAAGCAAACACACAAACGATCAATCTAATAATTATATTAACATTCCAAAATTTATAATTTTGGGATGTTACATTCGGTGACATACAAACCGGGAGAATCACTCGCTCTAAAACTCGTTAGCTAAATTTTGTGAGCATTTCTCATTCATCTCTATCATTGAGCCTATGAAGGCAGAAGAAGCACTTCAAGACCTGGATTGTGTAAATTCCATGCACAAAGAGCTGTGCAACTCCGAGAGGAATGAAGTGTGCACACTAGTGGAAAATCCCAACAACGAGCACAACGTCATTGGTACAAAATGGGTGATTCGGAACAAGCAAGATGAAGATGGCCAAGTGGTATGCGACAAGGCATGGCTCGTAGCTCAAGGTTACACACAAGTCAAAGGTATGGACTACGGTGAGGCCTATGCCTTAATTGCTAGACTTGAAGACATTCACATTCTTCTTGCTTATGCCAATCACCATGATATAATCTTTAACAAATGGATATCATAAGTTCTTTTCTAAATGGCGAAATTTAGTAAGGAGTTTATGTTAAACAACTTTCCGAATTTTAAACCCTAAGAAAGCTAATCATGTTTATAAACTTTGTAAAGCTCTTTATGGTCTTAAACAAGCCCCTTGAGCTTGGTACAAATGCCATATTTACAAGCAAGTCAAAATGGCCAAGAAGGATTTTTGTTTCATAAAAGACACCCCATATTTCAAGTATTTAAGATTCTATTTGCAACTCGGTCACTCCGAACCAGAAAATTCGGTCATGCCGATTTCTCCTAGAGGCATAACAATATTTTTGGTTCTCCCGATTCATTTTGCCTCCGATCCTCCAATTATGATACTTCTTGAGTTCTTTGTCTTTATCCCATTTTTTGGGAGAAATAAATATCAAAGGAGGATAAATATCAAGTATCCCTTACTCTCAAGGAAGCCTTACCCTCCGACCTATTTGGAAATTAATACCAAAGGAGGAGAGATATCAAAGCTTATGCTTAACCAAAGGGGGAGGAATCTGTAAGGGGAGATATATAAAAGCTTATGCTTACCAAAAGGGGGAAAGTACATTAAGGGGGATAGATTCCTAAAGGGGGAGGACTACATTAAGGAGGAGAGAAAGTTTTATTTGTCTTCTTGTATTGGACTTGTCTCACCCTACTTACTCTAATATCTACATGTCGAGATTCACAGGGAGAGGAAAACGTACGTCTTCATACTTAGGGGATATAGTTCTAAATGTTCTTGGAGACACATCTATCGTGACAAATAAGGGAGAAACATCTATCATCAAATGTATTTTCAATATGTCTTCCATGTCTTGGTAATTTTGAAGCTCTTCACATCTTTACAAAAGAATACACTCGTGTTATCCAACAATTGTTTTCTCAAGTGTGTTCCTACAGTTAAGATGCTCAAGAACTTCAAGGTAAGTACATGCATCATATCCTTGTTCAGGATGATCTCTTATCTCTAGCACATATTGTTTGCAAGAGTGAGTCTTGAACATGGAAACCTTTCATTCAGATATGTTTGATACATATAGTCAATGTTTGCATGACTAGTCTTGTTCTTTATACTACTCCCTCCGTCTCAAAATTCTTGTCTTTGATTTGTTTAGATACGAATGTATCTAGTCAAGTTTTAGTATTTAGATACATCCATTTCTAGACAAATCTAAGAAAAAAAATTTAGGACGGAGGGAGTATGTGTGTGCCCATGCCATCCAAACAAAATATTCCCCAGAAAGGGTGGCACATATTTAGGGGGATCATGTCTTAGTCATGTGTCTCTCAAAGATGCCATATTCTACTTCATATATTTATTTGAAGCTTAGATTGTATGTTGTCACCAATTACCAAAAATGGGAGATTGAAAGCATATATGCTCCCTTGGTGGCTTCGATAATTCATGACAACATACATTGTCTGTTGGACTAATATTTTTACCTAGTATATTTTAGAAATAGTCCAGAGTGAGGATTGGCGAAGGATTATGAGGAGAAGGCCCAAGGAAGGAAAGGAATAGGATTGGCCAAGCTTCAAGCTTCAAGACTCTACGTTTTATATTTTGTGATAAATCAAAGTCCATAGGAAAGACAATACAATTGAAAGGGGATGATGTCACTATGATGATCTGGTTGCTCAAGTGCTTAGATATTAGCGAACAAAAATACTCACAAATTTTTCAACAAATATTCTGTCCTAACCACAAAGTAAAATTTGGCCCCACCAAGTTTTCCATTTTGGCCCCACCGAGTTTACCCTAGACTAATCAAAAGCCAAAACCTAGAAGATCGGTACCACCAAGTCTAGTTTTGGTGCAACCAAAAAGTGTGGCCAACTTACTAATGTCGATTTGATTAAGATTAGAATTCCCGATTTTAGAAAATCAGTGTCACTCAGTTTTCCATCTGCCTAGGCCAACCAAAATCGGGCCCTGTGAGATTTCCATTTCGGTATCATCGAAACACCAAAAGTTGCCACATTTAGCACTAGTTGGTGCCACCGAGTTTTTTCACTTTGATTTCACCAAGCTGGGCAATAATGTTGTAATAGTTTGAGTTTTGGACGTGCCTATATATACCCCTCCACCAACCTATCTACATAGAGGAAGCACTCAGAATGAACCAACACTTTCCCCATCCATTTTTGTGAGAGAGAGCCACCTACTCATGTGTTGAGATCAAGATATTCCATTCCTGCCATATGAATCTTGATTTCTACCCTCCCCAAGTTGCTTTCCACCCAACCAATCTCTTCTACCCAAGTAAAATCTATGAGTGAGTGATTGAGTGTTGAGGAGACTATATTTTGAAGCATGGGAGCAAGCAGTTCATCCTACTACCGCATCTATTACATTTTTGTCGGGGAAGGTTGCACTCGATCACCTATGGGACCATTGGCCCCTTCGTGGTTTGGCGGGGAGATCGCGTTGCACGAAGAGAAGAAACTATGAGGTAGCACGATGTTGGGACTCGAGGCGTTTACCCAGGTTCAGGCCGCTCAGAAGCGTAAAACCCTACTCCTACTTTGCTGGCTTGATTTGGGGAAGACGGAGCTCGCACAGTGTTCTTCCGAAGCAAGGGTTGTCGTGGAGAGCCACTACATGCATACAAATGTTCTTCGGTCCGAACATGTGCTAGGTTGCCTTGGGCCTCCTTTATTGCTCAAGGGGCATCCAAAGTGGCAAACAAACATGATTAGATAGCTAACAGTGTTATCATAGCTAACTCCCGCACTCAAGACAAAATCAGATAAATGCAATATTAGGTGGCGTGCGGGGGTGTGTCTCCGGCAAGCTCCTTCCACCGCTCTAGCCACCTATTGCGCCACATCTTGATCCGTCTATGGACGGTGGTCAAGGGGTATAATCTATCTTCCAGCATGTAAACACTTGCCTAGTGAGAGCCACTTAGCCATCTGGGAGCTTGACACCTCATCGATAAGTGACTGGTGTGACGAGGAGGTGGAGCAGTGGCAGATTGGCTCGCGCTTACCGGAGGGGTGACTTGTTGGGTCTTCTTGAGGATGCGTGTACCTTGGTCCCCGGCAGGTGTCAGGGGTTCTTGGCATGTCTTGTGCCCGTCCTAGGCTGCTATGTAGGTCTTGCCGGCATCTGGTTCCGGATACTTGCTTGGGTTGGCGGTTGCCTTCGAGGGGTTATGCTCTTAACGCCTATGCATAAGTCAAGGGCACTAGGTACTCCATTACTAGTGCACCTACAGGACCCCTCGGGCCTGTCCTGCACGCGCTTGCCCAGCGCTGTTGGGTCAGGCGCAAAGTGCATGCACGGGTGTGAACTCGCAAAGGGGTAACCGCTAACCTGTTGTTCCGCAGTGTCCCACCCCTTCAGGCCATTTCCGCCACGCTAACCGCATGCATTGCACGAAATTTGCGGTGGGTGCGCTTGACTTAAAGGTTTGGTGGTGGCAGAAACTGCAGCACCATGGATTGGATTAATGGGGTGGTTACCTGTTCTCCCGTGATGGTGGGCAACAGCATAGGTGAAGATGGGCAGTGACCCTTGGAGCGTAGGAGACACATCCCCCGCATCCTCCCTATAAAACCGAGGGGGGGGGGTTAGGCGATGATCAACCATCCTTCTCCTCTCCTCCAACCTAGGGTTGCTCGGATTGCCCTTTTATTGTTGTCTTCCCCTAATGGTCGGGGGGACGGGTCTAGCAAATGTGTCTGCCACCATCTAATCTTCCTGTTGTAACTATGCCCTGCCCTTGTTCCGAATTGATGGATGTGGGCTGACGATCGTCCGGAAGAGCTTCGGGTGGGCGAGCGAGTGGTGCAGTGGTTGCGTCAGGGACGACCATGAGGGCACACCCGCCGCCGCATTGCCCGATGTTTCGGTCTTGACGGAGCACATGTGGTCGACGCCGCGCTGAAATCCATAATGGAAATGCACTACTGTAGTGGACCGTGGCTCTTGTGCTCCTTCTTCTAGGTGATGGAGAGAAATCGTCGGCTAGGTACCCTGTTGCATGCGGTTGTATGCAACAACGATTCTCTGGGTATCGCAGTAGAGATCCCGCTCATGGCGCCATATTTAGCGCACATGGGTGGGCATCTTTCTCCCACATGTTCTTGTGAAGGACAAGGGGAATTCCCCTCCTTTGTCCACTAGGGACGACCATGCTCTATGTGAGGGGCCCGTAGAGCATCACGTCTTCCTTGGCTGCGATGAGGGTCCAGATGGCGGTGGAGGTACTCGCTCGAGTGATGGAGATGATGGAGGCTGTGATGGTGGCAATATTCAGCGTCCCAGGGATGGGGCGGTGAAAGCACAATATGCTCCCTTGGTGGTTTTGATAATTCATGGCAACATACATTGTCTCTTGGACTAACACTTTTCCTAGATATTCCAGGATTACTCCATGGAGACTTTGGCTAAAGGCTTACATGGAGATGCCCCTTGATGCAAGAAAGGAATAAGATTAGCTCAAGCTTCAAGCTAGAAGACTCTTTGAAAGTGCAATCATGCCCTTAATCATATGTTGATGTTGCTAACAACACACATATAGGAAACTAATCATCTTAATCGAGTGTATCTCAGGTTTTGTTCCCATAAGAGTTTCTATATGGATCATGACTAATTTGTTTAGGGGGCTCAAGATGAAGAAACAAGACAAAGTGGTCTATCATTTTATTTCACGTTTTTGAGTGTAGGGACCCCGCACTATTAAGAGGGGATCACTGAGTCTCGCGAGAAACTTCCTCAAAATTATTATAAATTCCTCTCTCTATCTTCATGGTTGATCTGCTCCTGTCCGGTCGTCCGGTGGTTCACGGACGTCCGGACCCCGGATGGATGAGGCCATGCGGGAATCCTAAGGCAGCCAACAAATCTAAAATGATACGGACCTGGCGTCCGGGTACCGTGGGAATTCGGTTGCCAACCAACAGATCAAAACCGTCGGACTTCCGACCAATCTGGGCGGCCGAGCCCCGGATGGTCGATGCCCTTTGGATGTCCGTGCGCTATTCACTTTTTCACCTGATGCTCACCTAATATATTTTGTGTCTTTGGACGACCGACGAGCTCCGGACGATCGTATGATGGTTACCTCTCCACCAAATATTGTGGTAATCAGATGCCCTCTGCATCTTCGGGCGACCGACCATCGTCGGACGTCCGACCCTTCATGGGTGGCCGGATGACCGTGAACTACCGGACGTCCGGCAACTGAACATCATAAGTGGCTCCAACGGTCAGTTTTCTACCACCACTATATATAGTCTTCCCCCACCTCGAGTCAGGGTGGTTGAACATAGCTGAAACACTCTAAGAATATATTTCTCTCTCACTCCCATTTGCTTACACCAAATACTAGATCCCAAGAGCATTGGTGAGCCCCTTTGAGTGTTGTTCCAATCAAAAGATAGATCGTCTACCTCTTCTCCTCTCAACCCAAGCTAATTGTGATTTGAGCAAGTTTTGAGTAGTCCTGGTGATCTTGTTACTCTTGGAGGTTGGAGACTCCTAGGCGGTAGGAGTTTTTCGGAGAGGAATCAAACCTTTGTGATTTCCCCGGAAAGTTTGTGAGGGTTTGTAAGCCACCTCAAAGGCTTACGACTAGTGGTTGAGAAACGCCTTCACGGTGTTGTTTCAAGGAGAGAATAGGGTGAGCCTTCGTGGTGTTGGTGTGCCTTCATGGTAAGACCCACCTCTCTAAATAGTGATGTAGCTTCCCTCCAAGGAAGTGAACATCGGATATATCCTTGTCTTTCGGAGTTGCGGTTATCCCTAATCTTAACTTCCTACTTGTTTCTAGTCCTTTGATTGCTTACTTGTGCTTTATTATATCCAACTTGTTGTCGTGCTTGGTTCACAAAGCTTACCCTTCACCCTTGCAATTGTTAGGCTCATTTTCATATTCTGCATTATTGCCTAAAATTACGAAGTAACTGATAAAATTTGTAACTGTACCTATTCACCCCCCCTCTAGGTCCATCTCGATCCCTTTCGATTGGTATCAGAGCCACGTGTTCTATTATAGTGGCTTAACCGCCTGTCGGTGAAGGATCGACACCTTTGGGGGCCTCGATCGTCCCCTTTTTGCTGGTTTGGCGGGGAGAGGGGTCGCAGCAAGAGCAGAGCCAACAGTCAGGGCCCGACAAGCTCTTTTTACCCAGGTTCGGGCCGTGTGGTGCGTAAAACCCTACTCTTGCATGCGTTTAGTTATTCATTTTGGGTTACTGAAGATCTGTCCCTTTTTACAGCCTTTCGATTTGCCAAAAATAAAAAAGCCCCTACTATTGAGCCTCGGGCCTCCTTTTATACGCAAAGGGGTCACCAAAGTGGCTCAGTGCGTGAACGGTGGGTTCACGGGTGAAACAACGCCGACCGACAGTTACTGTGTTACTGCCTTGTCAGAGGTGCAATAAATGCTTCGACACACTTCCGTGACCTCATCAGGGGGGGTTGCACACGTACCCACATGTGGCAACTCCAGGGCATTGCGCTGGCGTGCGAGCGGACGCGTGGCACATGTATCTCTCGGTGGCGTGCTCGTTGGTGGAGGGGTTCGCAGGTCGCAAGGGCGCCCTGGGCCCGCTCCTATCCTCTAGCCTTTCTCTTTCTTCCCGGTAGGGTCACCTTGCTGGGGCTCTTCGTGTTCCTCTCGGCAGGGAGCTGGTGGCCTGCCGAGGCCTTGTCAGCCTTCTCGGCAAGGGTGGCTTGCCGAGGCTCAGTCTTTCTTCCTCGGCGGGAGGGTCCTGCCGTGGCATTGTCTATCTCCCCGTAGGGAACTCGTGCCGGGGTCTCTTCATCCTTCCCAACAAGGGAGTGCTTGCTGGGGCTTGCAATCTGCACTTGGTGGTTTCTGAGTCTCGCTTTCGCCCTAAGCCTCAGTGACATGCCTTGTCGCTGCGGATGGGCTGCCGGTGTCCGCGCACAAGTCCGGGGCACTGGAGACCCAGTCTTTAGTGCACCGATAGGAGCCCCCGGGCCTGGGCCACACATGCATGCGAGGCGTTGTTGGTCCAGGCGCAAAGCAGTGCGCGGACTCGCGGGCACCGGGCTTGTCGGAATCGAGCCATTACGTGCTTTCTTTCCCCACGTCACGCATTGAACGCGTGAAGTGGGAGGGTGTGCGGCACGCGCAGTGGCCTCTTTACCCCTTGAAAACGACTCTACCGTGTGTAGGACATGCACAACGGCGGCGAGCAAGTGGCGATCGTGGCCTTAAAAGTCGCGGGCGTGGATGGGCCCGCCCCCCGCATGCATTGGTGCAGCAGGGCGGTTCCCTATTCCGCTCGTGACTTGAGGGCGATTGGGCAAGAGGGGCGGTGGCTTCTGGAGCGAGGAGGGTGGGCCTCCGAGTTTTGCCCTATAAATTAGGGTGTTAGCGCGGAGGTTTTGCACACCCATCTCACTCTCGAAGCCTTCCACGCCTGTCACCTTGCCTTCTTTTGTTTCTTTCAGCTTTGGCCGTGGTGCCCGCCCCTAACCATGGTTAGGGTATGGGGCCGGCCTCCGTCGGCCGCCAGAGCGGCAAGGGGATCCCGTTCGGATCATGCCACAGCTTCAGGGGCCGTAGCCAGTGGCAGCCCCGTCGACCGTGGCGGGAGAGGCTTGAGGGGCCGAGGATGCCGGGGTCATTGCCGAGGGATGCGGAGTGCTACTCCAGCATCTCCGCCTTCTCCTGGGCTTGGCGGGAACTCGGACGGGTTGGAGGTGGAGTTCGTCGTGGAGCTCCACAACATTCTGCATGGCCATCTACATATCCCCCGCCCTTTCGCTAGGGCGATGGAAGCCGCTAGGCCCCCTGTCTTGGTTGCGGGCACACGGCTGCTCCCACGGCGCTATGCAGGCGCGTGTGGAGTACACGAAGCGCCACTCCATGTTGCCCGGGCGGGGCTGGAAAGCCTTCGCCCGCGCCCACAGCCTCAAGGATGGGCATATCCTCCGCTTTAAGCTAGCAGAGGAAAATATGCTATCTGTCAAGTGTTACGGGCACTCGGGTGTGCGTGTCAGCTGCTGCGAAGAGAGCTCAAGCGGCGCCGAGTGTCCCTACTCGAGCAAAAGTGACGAGGAGGACAGCGGCGGCAGTGGTGCCCTTGGCTGGTCAGGATCCGGGGGGTCAAGTCGGAATATGATTCCCCGAGCTTCGACTGACCGCCGACCCTACTGCCGAGGCCCGCTCATGCCTCTCCCCCGCCTAGCAGGGTGGCGTAGCCGGGGCCCGCATCGACGCCTCGTCTTTGAGGCGATGCGATGGCGGGCTCTGGTTTCTCCATCCCCTCGGGTCGTCCTGTCTTCCGCCCGTGTTCTCCTCCATGCAGTGTTGGTGCAGGAGGAACCACCCTGGATTGCGTCGGAGGTCGTCCCGTTTTTTGTCTTCTTGAACTTCACTTCCTTCGCATAGGTCATTCCTCGTCAAAAGACAGAGTCTTTACGTTAGGACAACAATCCTTTGTAAGTGGTATCAAATGTATCTAGACAAATGAATGAATATTTGCATCCTTTGTTCAACTCTCATTTTGTATGATTATTTTCTTGCACTTTCCGGAAGTTGCTGACTTGACTTATCCTTCTGCGAGCCCTTACAGGAGCGGATCCTCAAAAAACTCAACAGAGGAGGTCATCACCGGCAAGACTCCTTGCCGCACGCAATGCAACCATTTAAATCATCGAGTGCGGATCGAGGCGAAATAAGGTTCTACGTAGCCGTCCAAAACGTTGAGCGAGTTTGAAACGAGATAAGGGCGCTCTGTGGCCGCTCAAGTCGTTGAACAGGCTCAAAAGGGAGTCGGAGTGCACTAATCCTAACAAGGTGCATCTATGCGTGGGGTTCTCATACAAAATTCGATACTTCAAAAGGATACAACTAGTCTAAAAGAGTCTGGTAAGGAGTTTGATTCTGTACTTATCTTGCGCGTCGCGGCATCCCTAGTCACAGTGTCTGAAGGTGCTACTGGGGAGGAGTATCCATACCCCCGGAAGCTGATGTTGCCTCCAGCGGCCGTCTTGCCGACGAGGTTTTTGCCGGTGGCCTTTGGCCACTCTGGAGGAAAGAGGCACGCTGGGGCGTAACACTTTCTTATCTCTTTTGCAAGTGGTTTGCTGGCGGAGCCCCCGAGCGCATGTTTCTGGCATCACAGCGCTCCAAGGAGAAATGTGAGCCGGAGGTCGCATGAAGGGGCGGTTTGAGTCCTCGGGCGCGTCCTTGACGACCATGCAGCGCTCCGGAGAGGTGCGTCGGTCGGAGTAAGCGTGGGAGGCCTGGCCGAAGCCCCTCTCACGCCCTCGACAGCAGCACGGCGTTCCAAGCAGGTGTGTCGGTCGGGTGATGCGGAGCTCGAGGCTTCCGCTCCTTCGACCCGCGCTCCCATAGCACCTATGGAGGCGCTATGATCTCTTGCACATGCACAACAGCCACTTCTTCCTCCCACTCAGGGAAGATGCAGCGACGAACTGGGATCCGTGGAGCCGACGAGTGGCTCGTCGGATCGGGGTGGCGCCGACGCCGGCCTGCTTCCGGTGATCCCCCTACCTGGCGTGCCAAAGATGTCGGTGAAGGATCGACACATTTGGGGGCCTCGACGGTCCCCTTTTTGCAGGTTTGGTGGGGAGAGGGTTCGAGGCAAGAGCAGAACCAACTGTCAGGGCCCGGCGAGATCTTTTTACCCAGGTTCGGGCCGCGTGGTGCGTAAAACCCTACTCGTGCATGCGTTTAGTTATTCATTTTGGGTTACTGCAGATCTGTCCCTTTTTACAACCTTTCGATTTGCCAAAAAGCAAAAAGGCCCTACTAGTGAGCCTCGGGCCTCCTTTTATAGGCAAAGGGATCACCACAGTGGCTCAGTGGGTGAATGGTGGGTTCACGGGTGAAACAGCGCCGACCGTCAGTTACAGTGTTACTGCCTTGTCAGAGGTGCAATAAATGCTACGACAGACTTTCCTGACCTCGTCAGGGGGGTTGGACACGTACCCACTCATGGAAACTCCATGGCGTTGCACTAGCGTGCGGGCGGACGCGTGGCGCATGCATCGTCGGTGGCGTGCTCATTGGTGGAGGCGTTCGCAGGTCGCGAGGGCGCCCTGGGCCTTTCTCTTTCTTCCTGGCAGAGTCACCTTGCTGGGGCTCTTCGTGTTCCTCTCGGCAGGGAGGTGATGGCCTGCCGAGGCCTTGTCAGCCTTCCCGGCAAGGGTGGCTTGTCGGGGCTCAGTCTTTGTTCCTTAGCGGGAGGGTCCCGTCGTGGCATTGTCTACCTCCCCGGCAGGGAACTCCTGTCGGGGCTCTTCATCCTTCCCAACAAGCGATTGCTCGCGGGGGCTTGCAATCTGCACAAGGTGGTTTCTGAGTCTCGCTTTCGCCCTAAGCCTCATCGAAGCGCCTTGCCGGTGCAGAGGGGCTGTCGGTTTCCACGCACAAGTCCGGGGCATTGGAGACCCAGTCTTCAGTGCACCGACACTTCCCTAGAGAGAGATGAACCCCGATGGGACTCCCCTAGTTGGAGATCAAATGGAGAAGGGCGCGACTTCCATGGAAGTCAAATCCTTCACTTCTGAGGATCTGGAACAGTCCCTTGCCAAGCAAAAGGAGGAGCATGATGCTTCTCTTGAGGCCTTGGTACAAATGAGACCGTCCGCATTATCCACGATGATGGCATCATCTCCAAGTGATGGGGCTCGAGGCCAAATGTGCCCAGTTCTTCATCTGGCCAAGTGATGTCTACTACGCAACCTTCTCCTTGTAGATGTTGTTGGGCCTCCAAGTGCAGAGGTTTGTAGGATAGTAGCAATTTTCCCTCAAGTGGGTGACCTAAGGTTTATCAATCCGTGGGAGGGGTAGAATGAAGATGGTCTCTCTACGCACCCTGCAACCAAATAACAAAGAGTCTCTTGTGTCCCCAACACACCCAATACAATGGTAAGTTGTATAGGTGCACTACTTCGGCGAAGAGATGGTGATGTTGTAATTATGCCCTAGAGGCAATAATAAATATAGTGATTATTATAATTCCTTTATCAAGATAATCGTTTATTATCCATGCTATAATTGTATTGAATGAAGACTCATTTACATGTGTGGATACATAGACAAAACACTGTCCCTAGCAAGCCTCTAGTTGGCTAGCCAGTTGATCAAAGATAGTGAGTGTCTTCTGATTATGAACAAGGTGTTGTTGCTTGATAACTGGATCACGTCATTAGGAGAATCACGTGATGGACTTGACCCAAACTAATAGACGTAGCATGTTGATCGTGTCATTTTGTTGCTACTGTTTTTTCTGCGTGTCAAGTATTTGTTCCTATGACCATGAGATCATATAACTCACTAACACCGGAGGAATACTTTGTGTGTATCAAACGTCGCAACGTAACTGGGTGACTATAAAGATGCTCTACAGGTATCTCCGAAGGTGTTCGTTGAGTTAGTATGGATGAAGACTGGGATTTGTCACTCCATGTGACGGAGAGGTATCTCGGGGCCCACTCGATAGTACAACATCACACACAAGCCTTGCAAGCAATGTGACTTAGTGTAAGTTGCGGGATCTTGTATTACGGAACGAGTAAAGAGACTTGCCGGTAAACGAGATTGAAATAGGTATGCGGATACTGACGATCGAATCTCGGGCAAGTAACATACCGAAGGACAAAGGGAATGACATACGGGATTATATGAATCCTTGGCACTGAGGTTCAAACGATAAGATCTTCGTAGAATATGTAGGATCCAATATGGGCATCCAGGTCCCGCTATTGGATATTGACCGAGGAGTCTCTCGGGTCATGTCTGCATAGTTCTCGAACCCGCAGGGTCTGCACACTTAAGGTTCGACGTTGTTTTATGCGTATTTGAGTTATATGGTTGGTTACCGAATGTTGTTCGGAGTCCCGGATGATATCACGGACGTCACGAGGTTTTCCGGAATGGTCCGGAAACGAAGATTGATATATAGGATGACCTCATTTGATTACTGGAAGGTTTTCGGAGTTACCGGGAATGTACCGGGAATGACGAATGGGTTCCGGGAGTTCACCGGGGGGGGGGGGGGCAACCCACCCCGGGGAAGCCCATATGCCTTGGGGGTGGCACACCAGCCCTTAATGGGCTGGTGGGACAGCCCAAGAAGGCCCTATGCGCCATAGGAAGAAAATCAAAGAGAAAAAAAAGGAGGAGGTGGGAAAGGGAAGAAGGACTCCACCCACCAAACCAAGTTGGACTCGGTTTGGGGGGGGGGGAGACCTTTCCCCCTTGGCTCGGCCGACCCCCTTGGGGCTCCTTGAGCCCCAAGGCAAGGCTCCCCATCTTCCCCCTATATATACGGAGGTTTTAGGGCTGATTTGAGACGACTTTTCCACGGCAGCCCGACCACATACCTCCACGGTTTTTCCTCTAGATCGCGTTTCTGCGGAGCTCGGGTGGAGCCCTGCTGAGACAAGATCATCACCAACCTACGGAGCGCCGTCATGCTGCCGGAGAACTCTTCTACCTCTCCGTCTCTCTTGCTGGATCAAGAAGGCCGAGATCATCGTCGAGCTGTACGTTTGCTGAACGCGGAGGTGCCGTCCGTTCGGCACTAGATCGTGGGACTGATCGCGGGACGGTTCGCGGGGCGGATCGAGGGACGTGAGGACGTTCCACTACATCAACCACGTTCACTAAAGCTTCTGCTGTACGGTCTACAAGGGTACGTAGATCACACATCCCCTCTCGTAGATGGACATCACCATGATAGGTCTTCGTGCGCGTAGGAAAATTTTCGTTTCCCATGCGACGTTCCACAACAGGTGATACCAGTGCAATATGGATAGTAGATATAGGTTTTTATAATCTGAAAATATAAAAAAAGAAAGGTAATTAATAATAAAAGTGAGCACGAACGGTATTGCAATGCGTGGAAACAAGGCCTAGGGTTCATACTTTCACTAGTGAAGTTCTCTCAACAATGATAACATAATTGGATCATATAACTAGCCCTCAACATGCAACAAAGAGTCACTCCAAAGTCACTAATAGCGGAGAACAAACGAAGAGATTATTGTCGGGTACGAAACCACCACAAAGTTATTCTTTCTAATCGATCTATTGAAGAGTCCGTAGTAAAATAACATGAAGCTATTCTTTCTGTTCAATCTATCCTAGAGTTTGTACTAGAATAACACCTTAAGACACGCATCAACCAAGACCCTAATGTCACCTAGATACTCCATTGTCACCTCAAGTATCTGTGGGTATGATTATACGATATGCATCACACAATCTCAGAATCATCTATTCAACCAACTCATAGAACTTCAAAGAGTGCCCCAAAGTTTCTACCTCAGAGTCAAAACGTGTGCCAACCCATATTCATAGGTTCCCGATGTCACGAAACATACATCAAGTACTCACATGAATATCCCATTGTCACCACAGATAGACATGTTGTGTCGACCCCGACTTACGAGTCGAGACCGCCGTGCTCAGTGATCTCAGAGATCAATGCTCACCGAACACAGATACCGAATAAAAGAGTCTCATATCCATACATATGTTTGATACAATAAATGACCACTTCGGTCGAGTCTTATATATATATAGGGCCTTATAGGTCAACACACCAAACTGGACCAATAGCAGAATTATTGGTTGAAGCGTGAACCCATGCCATCAGCCTTAACCTACAGGCATTTTGACCGGGAAGCGTCCTAGCCCGCATGAACTTCATCGAGGTACTCTTCACCATATCCTGCTCTTTCACACCTAGTCAATGAAATAAACAGTGGCAAGCCAATGAGTATTTTGAATGTACTCGCAAACAGCCCATGATATGAACAACGAAAGTGAAGGATAACAATATCATGCATCTTTGGAGTAACTCATCTTGGTGGGATGATCTTGAATATGCATCAGGTCAAAGAATTACTCTTGAAGAACATGTTACAGATATCGATATATCTGTCGAGGGCTGAACCATCCGGGTTAACCCTATATGCCAAGTCACCAAACTTGGTCATATTATTGCTATCATAGCAACACCTTTCTCATCACCACACACACACACAGACTCACGCACGCTTGGGTTATGCGGAAATTTCAGGACGTAGTTTAAGCAGGATTACCCAATTGTCCTTGACCGTGGACACGATTATTCGAATAGTTTACACTCTGCAGAGGTAGTATGCTGGACCTACGAGATCCAGGAAACTTCCGTGTCATCCACAACTTGCGGTATATCACATACCCGAGGTAAGTACTCGATCAATGTGTTTCCCCTGACGATACTAGACAAAGAGGTCCACTCGATTGGTACCCAGCGCACATGTTGTACGTCTTACAAGCACCAATTCTAGACAGTACCAACCATGCGGGGACCAACGGTGTGACTAGAACTCATAAAAATGGCATAGTCGTCCTACCCGGCACGACCCCATCACGAGAGTGACCACATATCACTCCCTCCACTAGTAATGTGGCTCTTTGCTAGCACCGACCAGAGTAATTAACATAGCCCCGTCCCATAAAGGGTAACATGGTCGTACTGGTAAGGTTGGGACGGTCTACACATCATAAATCTAATCCCATTTCCGAAACCTTACTCAAACAAATACCGGGTGCATCACTTCACCAAAAGTGACCACCTATCTCATCATCACCCTCGGGCATTAGTGGCACCCGATTGGGTTTTAGTAAACTCTTCCTTTAATACAACATCATGCTCATGATAGTACTACTGCTATCTTTACTTGTCAACATGGTATTAGCATGACCCTCAAGGGGTAGGGTCAAGCTCAATGCATGTGCTCCGGGGGAGCCTTCGATAAAATCATATCAAATGATTACCGGCACTTATGATCATATGCAATGGGAATACTTGCTATTATAACATGCAAAGTAACATATGCTCAGTCATGGTCAAAGGGCTGCTTGCCTTGCTCACGTAAGTCCTTGGGGTCTTCGAGGTCTTCCGCTCCAACTCCGAATACTCCGTCTACTCGTAACTATCGTCGGAAACAACCACAGTAAGACACATAGAAAGCAGAATAAAAGTGTTCAAAAAATAGAAGTTTTATTTTTCTTGGACCTCTGTGGTCATAACAAAAATACCTAAAGCTTCATATAGGAGAACTGGACCATCAGGGAATTTTCAATGGATGAAAGGAGGAATAGGTGATCACTGATGAAGCCAACAGATATCATTCTGTTAAAAAGGAGTGGAGGCACCTATTTAACAGAGAATGATTTTAGAATTATTTAGGAAGTGGTTTCACTGGATTTGGAGTTGGTGTGAATATTCTAGGAGTTTTCTAATATGGAATAAATAGCAATAGGAAGCTATTCATTTATGGCAACAAAAGTAAGTCACACAAAAATGTTGACCAGGGTTCTAAAAATAGGGAATGATTTAAGAGGGCTCTGGAAATTTGAATCACTCCATTTGGAGTTGATCTGAAGCCTATGGGATTTTTGAAAGGAGAGCTAGAAGCATCCCAAATCTGTATTTAAATATAAATACATTATGAAAGCTGTTTGGAAAAATGTGCAAAGCACAGATCTTGATAGGCCTTGATTTTTGGGACCTGCTGAAATTTGAATTAACATTTTTGGAGTTAGAATGAATTTATGGGAGATTTTAGAAGATTGCAGATAAATGAAAAAGACAAAATGGGCCTCGAGACTTGGCTATCCTGCGCACTAGGCGCTAGAGAAGGAGGTGGGCCGGCCCGGTTGCGCAGACCGCCTGGGAGGCCTGATGACGCTGAAGGCGTACTCGTGCTAACGCGCCTTCGTGCATGGGAGGCGCCAACGGTCAGGGCGCCGCCACTTAAAGCCGAGGGCCGACTAGTGAGGGGCTGACGCGGGGGCCCCGCCTGTCAGCTTCGTCTCCCACCTCCCGCCGGCATGGAAGAGCAGCAGGGGAAAGGTTGCCGCGTGGGCACCGCGTCTCGGGGTGCTTGGATTCGAGCGGAGGCCGCCAAGGGAGCTTCGGCCATGCCGGCCATGGAGAAGGGGAGGAGAGCTTAGGAGAGAATGGGAGCTCGAAGGGTTCCAGGGAGTGAGGGAGAGGGTTCTGGAGGCTTAGGGCGCTCGGGGGGAGCCATATGGAGAGGGGAAGAGGAGAGAAAGCTCAGGAGCTCTTGGAGCTCCCTGGTGCATGGATGCCACGCGTGCCTGAGGAAGCTTGGAAGCTTGCTGGTGGAGGGAAATGGTTTGAACGGTCAGCGTGAGGCTCTGAGACATGCTAAGACATGTTGGTTCGGCTACAAGTGGTCTGGAGGAAGGAGACAAAGTGCAGAGCACCCATACTGCGGGCCAAAGTGGTGGTCACCATGGCCGCCTGTGCCTACACGGTCCAAATGATCAGTTAAGCATGTCTGGGAGGTGGGGCATGCTACCTGGAATGTGATTGAGGAGTTTGGATTCAAGTGGTGTTGGTTTGAACGGCTGTTGACTGAGGTAAACATTTCAGCAGAAAACTAGAGGCTGATACAAGTGGTTTTCACAGGCAGAGATGGGAGGTGAAACCATGTCATGGAGCATGTGGTATGGAAGGACTACACATCTGCAAAAATTCAGCTCAAGCAAAGAAGTGTAGCTAGCACTTGCTGTACAAAGTTCCTTTCAGCCAGACATGAACTTGTAGATGTGCTGCCCATTTCCTCCACATGAGCATGCCATATCTTGGTTCCAAATGAAGCTTTGGCATAGGATAGATGCTCTGAAAGAATTGGGGGCTTTGGGTTAAGCAGAAGTATGGGAATAGAGGTAAAACAGTGTTCCAAGGGTGAAAATGAGAGAAAGCTACAAAGGGTCCTTCTCCAATAATTGACCACTGGCCATGGGAATGTTACTCGAGGTGAAACGTAACTATGTGAGGTTGTGGTAGAAAGTTGAGCTCGAGGGTAAAAGTGGAAGGGGCAAAAGAAACCAATTTAGTGAGTGCACACAAGGTGTTTGATCTGTGCTTAGGCTATCAGATGGATTCCAATGGCTATGAAACTTAACAGGATCAAATAATAGATGAAAAAAGGCTTGCACACCAAATTTGGTATTTGCTGGACAAGTTTTCCAATGTAGACATGGAAAACCCTTGAAATGGGCAGAAATGAATTTCTGCTTACAACCCTATTCAAATAAATTCCCACAAATCCAATATTTGGTGTATGGGCATTATTTGAGCATTAAGGCATGCACAAAAAGTTTGAGGTCAATTGGAAAAACTTTATAATGTAAAGTTTACCAAAGTCAGAAATCAACACACAGGGTTTTGAGGGTCTTAGGACAAGTCCTTCTATTCTCCTTGATGTACCACTTGGTGTGGATGCCTTATTAGCGTATTAGAACATGTCCACCAAATTTGAGCACAATTGGAGACAATTCACAATGTAGAGTTTCTCAAATTTGATTCTGGACAGATAGGGTTTTAGAGTGATTAGGGGAGCCAAATCAATTTGGATTTAAATGAAACTTGGCAAGATCATCAATAATATCATAGATGACATGCTAGAATTTTACTGGAATTTATTGAGAATATATCTTATAGAAATATTTCAAAAGCTTGAAATAGGCAGGAATGGTTTTGGAGGGATTTGCCCAATATTTTGATCATGACCATGTGTTGAAACTCATAAATATGGAATAAATATATCCACTGAGTTTCCCTAAATTTTCTTAAATATTTTCAAAGCAATAAAAATAACTTTCCTTCATAGGAGACCATTTATGGCCTCACAAAAGGCTATTAAATAAAATAATAAAATAACTTTTAAAATAATAATATGGTGGTTTTTGAAAGACATTTTGATAATAGGTTTTAAATAAAATAATTAGTGTAAAATAATTTCCCTAATTTCAGGACCTGTAGTACAAACCTCATCTGAGGGGTTTGAAAGTTTAATTCAAAGAAATCCTTTTTGGTGAAAATAATATTTGGTGAAAATAGATATTTATCCTAAACACATGGCATGATGATTAGGGAGGAGATCATGGAATGAGGAGGTGAGTTGGAAGATAGAGAGAATTATTGGGGAGCAATCACATGCACTCAAGCAAATAGGCAATAGTAGTCACTGCAAGCATCACAAGCATTCAATTCTTTTTAATTGGTCTTAAATTTTGAAATAAGTTAATTAATCAGGAAAGCTAAACACAGGGTGTTACACACGTGCAAGACATACATCAAGTGTTCTTAAAGACTCGATCCGATAAGATAACTTCAAAGGGGAAACTCAATTCATTACAAGAAGGGAGAGGGGGAAGAACATCATAGGATCCAACTATAGTAGCAAAGCCCGCGGTGCATCGAGATCATGACATCTCAAGAACACGAGAGAGAGAGAGATCAAACACATAGCTACTGGTACATACCCTCAGCCCCGAGGGAGAACTACCCCCTCCTTGTCATGGAGATCGCCGGGATGATGAAGAAGGCCACCGGAGATGGATTCCCCCTCCGGCAAGGTGCCGGAGCGGGCTCCAGATTGGTTTTTGGTGGCTACAGAGGCTTGCGGTGGCGGAACTCCTGATCTAGGTTTATTTCTGGAGGTTTTTGTATTTATAAGACCAGATGGCATCGAGAACAAGTCAGGGGGACCCACGAGGGAGTCACGAGCCCCCGAGGCGCGCCCAGGGGGGTGGGCACGCCTCCCTGGCTCGTGGCTTCCTCGGGACTCCTCTCCGGTATCTTTTTCTTCTGGTATTATGGATATTTTCCATAAAAAATCACGGCGAAAATTTTATTCCGTTTGGACTCCGTTTGATATTCCTATGTGAAAAAGGTCAAAAACAAGGAAAAGACAGGAACTGGCACTAGGCTCTAGGTCAATAGGTTAGTCCCAAAAATAATATAAAATAGCATATTCATGCGTATAAAACATCCAAAGTTTATAATATAATAGTATGGAACGATCAAAAATTATAGATACGTTGGAGACGTATCAAGCATCCCCAAGCTTAATTCCTGCTCGTCCTCGAGCAGGTAAATGATAAAATCAGAATTTTTTATGTGGAATGCTACCTAACATATATTGTTACATGAATATTCTGATCCGTATGACTCAAAGCAAAAAGTTTAATATTGACATAAGAACAATAATACTTGAAGCATACTAACAAAGAAATCATGTCTTCTCGAAATAACATGGCCAAAGAAAGTTATCCCTACAATATCATATAGTCTGGCTATGCTCCATCTTCCCCCACACAACGTAGTTAAATCATGAACAACCCCGGTCTTAGTCAAGCAATTGTTTTCACACTTTTACTTTCTCAAACCTTTTCAACTCTCACACAAAACATGAGTGTGGGCCATGGACATAGCACTATAGGTGGAATAGAATATGGTGGAAGTTGTGAGGCAAAAAGGAGGAGATGGTCACATCAACTAGGCGTATCAACGGGCTATGGAGATGCCCATCAATATATATCAATGTGAGTGAGTAGGGATTGCCATGAACGGATGCACTAAACTAAGTGGGTGTGCATCCAACTTGCTTGCTCACGAAGACCTAGGGAAATTTGAGGAAGCCCATCATTGTAATATACAAGCCAAGTTTTATAATGAAATTCTCACTAGTATATGAAAGTGACAATATATGAGACTCTCTGTCATGAAGATCATGGTGCTACTTTGAAGCACAAGTGTGATAAAGGATAGTAGCATTGTCCCTTCTCTCTTTTTCTCTCATTTTTTTTGTTTGGGCTCTTTGGCCACTCTTTTTTTCATTTTTTTTCATTTTCATTTTTTTTGTGGGATCTTTGGCCTCTTTTATTTTATTTTTATAGTCCGGAATCTCATCCCAACTTGTGAGGGAGTCATAGCTTCCTTCCTTTCCTCACATGGGACAATGCTCTAATAATGATGATCATCACACTTTTATTTACTTACAACTCGATTCTTAGAACAAAAGATATGACTCTATATGAATGCCTCCGGCGGTGTACCGGGATGTGCAATGACTCATGTGTGACATGTATGAAAGATATGAACGTGGCTTTGCCACAAATACGATGTTAACTACATGATCATGCAAAGCAACATGACAATGATGGTGCGTGTCATAATAAACGGAACGGTGGAAGTTGCATGTTAATATATCTTGGAATGGCTATAAAAATGCCATGATGGGTAGGTATGGTGGCTGTTTTGAGGAAGGATATATCGTGGGTGTAATGCACCGACAAAAGTTGCGCGGTACTAGAGAGGCTAGCGATGGTGGAAGTGTGAGAGTGCATATAATCCATGGACTCAACATTAGTCATAAAGAACTCACATACTTATTGCAAAAGTTTTATTAGTAATCAAAACAAAGTATTAGACGCGATCCCGACCTCCACACAAAGGATGACACTCAATAAAAACATCATGCTCCGACTTCCTAACATAGCGGTTCACCATATGTGCATGCTACGGGAATCACAAACTCTAACACAAGTATTTCTACCAATCCATAATTACTAACTAGCATGACTCTAATATCACCATCCTTATGTCTCAAAACTATATGGAAAGAATCAAACTTCTCATAGTACTCGATGCACTCTATATGAAAGTTTTTATTATATCCCTCTTGGATGCCCATCATATTAGGACTAGATTCATAACTTAGGCAAATTACCATCCTGTTTCAGACTCTCAAAATGAAATAAGTGAAGCATGAGAGTAAAAGAAAAACTACTCCAAAAGATATAAGTGAAGCTCAATGAGTAGTGAATAATTATTTGGCTATGTGAAGACTCTCCCATCTATGAATTTCATATCTTAAGTACCTTATTCAAACAAAATAAAATGACACTTCAAGGATAGCACGAATCATGTGAAGAAGCAAAAACTTAGGTTCAACTGATACTAACCGATAATTGTTTGAAGAAGAAAGGGGGGATGCCATCCGGGGCATCCCCAAGCTTAGGTGCTTGAGAATCTTGAAAAGTGAATTGGGGATGCCCAATAATTGTTTGAAGAAGAAAGGGGGGATGCCATCCGGGGCATCCCCAAGCTTAGGTGCTTGAGAATCTTGAAATGTGAATTGGGGATGCCTTGGGCATCCCCAAGCTTGAGCTTTTGTGTCTCCTTAATTCCTCTCATATGGTGGTTTCCAAAATCTTAAAAACTTCATCCACACAAAACTCAACAAGAACTCATGAGATGGGTTAGTATAAATCAATGCAAAACTTTATCATACTCCACTGTAGTAAATCACTAAAATTATCATTTGACACTTCATACTAAATACCTCGGCATATTTAAAACTCCTATCCTCAAACATGATTATTAAACAAGCAAACATATGCAAACAATGCAAACATAACAAGCAATCTGCCTAAACAGAACAGTGTGTAAAGAATGCAGCAAGATCCATACTTAATTAACTCCAATAAAATCTGAAAACATTCCACCATGTAGAGAATTCATAAGAGGATACTCTGTCCAAATTTCAAGTTATTCTGACATACAGAAAATTCTAGGGAATGTTTGCACTCCAAGCAAACTTTCTGTTTTGGAACAGCAACTGCTATACTTGCAAATTAAGCATGGTAAAGGTTATCCTTGACATTTTTATGGAACTAAATGATTCAAAACATTAATATAAATAACAGCAAGAAATTACGAATAAAATAAAATGACGATCTAAGCAAAACACATATCATGTGGTGAATAAAAATATAGCCCCAAGTTACCGATGGATTGAAGATGAAAGAGGGGATGCCTTCCCGGGGCATCCCCAATCTTAGGCTCTTTCGTGTCCTTGAATATGGCTTTGGGATGCCTTGTGAATCCCCAAGCTTAGACTCTTGCCACTCCTTGTTCCATAGTCCATCGAAACTCTACCCGAAACTTGAAATCTTCACGACACAAAACTTAACGGACCTTCGTGAGATGGGTTAGTATGATAACGAGGAAATCAATCACTTGGGTAATGTCAAAACAAGACTCATAATTATTTTCATACAATTCCTACTATATATTACAATTTCCACGATTTATTTTACTCAATATAATCTATGGAAACACCAAAACAAGCAAACTATGCATTGAAAACAGAATCTGTCAAAAACAGAACAATCTGTAATGATCTGAATTATAACCATACTTATGCACTCCCAAAAATTCTGAACAAATTATGAAAATTAAGGAAATTTGTATATAAATCCGCAGGAAAAAGAATCAACATAAAATAACTCCCTGGATCGAAAATATAAATGATTTTGCGAGCGCAATGTTTCTGTCTTTTCAGCATGATCAAACAACTATCACCCAAACTAATCATAAAGGCTTTACTTGGCACTTTATTGAAATAAAAGCTATAAAACATGATTAATACAGTAGATTAATCATGTGAAATCACAAAAAAAGGAAGTATACATATTGGGTTGTCTCCCAACAAGCACTTTTCTTTAATTCCTTTCAAGCCAGGCATGATGATTTCAATGATGCTCACATAAAAGATAAGGATTGAAACATAATGGAAGCATCATGGAGCATATGACTAGCACATTTAAGTCTAACCCACTTCCTAATCATAGGGATTTTGTGATCAAACAATTTATTGGAGCAAGAATCAACTAGCATAGGAAGATAAAACAAGCATGACTTCAAAAGCTTCAACACATGGAGAGGAAGCTTGATATTATTGCAATATGTAGAAGCATATGATCCTCTCTCATAATAATTTTAGTAGAATCATGAATGAATTCAACAATACAACCAGAACCTAAAGAATTCTTTTCATGATCTACAAGCATAGAAATTTTACTACTCTCCACATAAGGAAATTTCTTCTCATGAATAGTAGTGGGAGTATCGTAAAAGACTTGACCACTATGAATTGATTCCACATTAAAAGAGTAATGTTCAGTAAGAGGGTACTCATAATTGTGACAAGTTTTATTATCATTCTTCTTTATAGCATAAATATCATCACAATAATCATCATAGATAGGGGGCATGCTTTCATCTTAATAATTTTGATCATTAAAAGTGGGGGAACTAAAAAGATCATTTTCATCAAACATAGCATCCCCAAGCTTGTGGCTTTGCATATCATTAGCATCATGGGTATTCAAAGAACTCATACTAACAACATTGCAATCATGCTCGTCATTCACATATTTTATGCCAAGCATTTTATGTAATTTTTCTTTTAGCACTTGAGCACAATTTTCATTTCCATCATTTTCACGAAAGACATTAAAACGATGAAGCATATGAGGCAACCTTAATTCCATTTTTTGTGTTTGTAGTTTTCTTTTAATAAACTAAACTAGTGATAAAACAATAAACTAAAAGATTCGATTGCAAGATCTAAAGATATACCTTCAAGCGCTAACCTCCCCGGCAACGACGCCTGAAAAGAGCTTGCTATCTACTACGCAACCTTCTCCTTGTAGACGTTGTTGGGCCTCCAAGTGTAGAGGTTTGTAGGACAGTAGCAATTTTCCCTCAAGTGGGTGACCTAAGGTTTATCAATCCACATGAGGCGTAGGATGAAGATGGTCTCTCTCAAGCAACCCTGCAACCAAATAACAAAGAGTCTCTTGTGCCCCCAACACACCCAATACATTGGTAAGTTGTATAGGTGCACTACTTCAGCAAAGAGATGGTGATACAAGTGCAATATGGATAGTAGATATAGGTTTTTGTAATCTGAAAATATAAAAACAGCATGGTAATTAATAATAAAAGTGAGCACGAACGGTATTGCAAGGCGTGGAAACAAGGCCTAGGATTCATACTTTCACTAGTGAAGTTCTCTCAACAATGATAACATAATTGGATCATATAACTAGCCCTCAACATGCAACAAAGAGTCACTCCAAAGTCACTAATAGCGGAGAACAAACGAAGATATTATTGTCGGGTACGAAACCACCACAAAGTTAGTCTTTCTGATCGATCTATTCAAGAGTCCATAGTAAAATAACACGAAGCTATTCTTTCTATTCAATATATCCTAGAGTTCGTACTAGAATAACACCTTAAGACACACATCAACCAAGACCCTAATGTCACCTAGATACTCCATTGTCACCTCAAGTATCCGTGGGCATGATTATACGATTTGCTTCACACAATCTCAGAGTCATCTATTCAACCAACACATAGAACTTCAAAGAGTGCCCCAAAGTTTCTACCGGAGAGTCAAAGCGTGTGCCAACCCATATGCATAGGTTCCCGATGTCACGAAACCCGCAAGTTGATCACCAAAACATACATCCAGTACTCACATGAATATCCAATTGTTAACACAGATGGACACGTGCTAGACATACATCAAGTGTTCTTAAAGATTCAATCCGATAAGATAACTTCAAAGGGGAAACTCAATTCATTACAAGAAGGGAGAGGGGGAAGAACATATAGGATCGAACTATAGTACCAAAGCCCGCGGTACATCGAGATCATGACATCTCAAGAACACGAGAGAGAGAGAGAGAGATCAAACACATAGCTACCGGTACATACCCTCAGCCCCGAGGGAGAACTACTCCCTCCTTGTCATGGAGATCGTCGGGATGATGAAGATGGCCAGTGGAGATGGATTCCGCCTCCTGCAGGGTGCCAGAACGGGCTCCCGATGGGTTTTTGGTGGCTACAGAGGCTTGCGGCGGCGGAACTCCCGATATAGGTTTATTTCTGGAGGTTTCTGTATTTATAATCCCAGATGGCATCGAGAACAAGTCACGGGGACCCACAAGGGAGTCACTAGCCCCCAGGCGCGCCTAGTGGGGTGGGCGCGCCTCCCTGGCTCGTGGCTTCCTCAGGACTCCTCTCCGGTATATTTTTATTCTAGTATGTTTTATATTTTCCATAAAAAATGACGGCGAAAATTTTATTCCGTTTGGACTCTGGTTGATATTCCTATCTGAGAAAGGTCAAAAACAAGGAAAAAACAGGAACTGGCACTGGGCTCTAGGTCAATAGGTTAGTCCCAAAAATAATATAAAATAGCATATTCATGCATATAAAACATCCAAAGTTGATAATATAATAGCATGGAACGATCAAAAATTATAGATACATTGGAGTCGTATCACCAACAACCTCGTGGCAATGACCAAACTAGTGTTCCATGGCTTTATGCTAGACCTCAAGTTGAGAAACCTAAGTACAATCTTGGAGGAAAACCTCCTTTGCTTGATGACAATTTCAAATTTTCTTTGTGGAGAGTTGGTATGCAGGATCATCTTAGGTACGACAATGATGAAATGTTGGACATTCTGAAGCATGGCTACCATCCTGTCGACCCAAGGAGTCTCACTGCAAGATAAACTTATGACAAGCATCTCAACGACACCACAATCATGTGAATAAGAAAAAGAATGAATGATAAGCAACGGAGATCTTACATACACATCACAAGCACCAAGGAATTGTGGGACAACATTGGAAGGACCAATACCGGTACCTCCACCCTCCGGCTTGCTCATTATGAAATTGCCAAGGGGCAATTACAGAACTTTTGTATGGAAAAAAGTGAATCTCCCAAGCAGCTTCTAGAACGGATCATGACTCTCATCGCCGACATTGAGTCTTGTGACTGTGACAAGACACGAGATGGATTCAACCTGACCAATAGATTTCTCGTGGACAAGCTACTTCATGCCCTTGCTCTATACCATCACCAAATGGTGTGGGAGATAAGATAACATCATGGGTTCAACGAAATGACTCCAGATCACATCATATCCAGTTTCCAACTATTCGAAGATTCAAAAGCAAATGCTACAAAATATCTTGCCATGCATGGTACCTCAACATCAAAGATCAATCTTGCCTTGAAGGGCAAGCATGAATGTGAGGAAGAGCAAAGTGAAGAAGAAGAAGATGATGATGATGATGATTATGAAGTTGGTGATGAGATTGACTCCGATGGGAGCCCATCATATGATGACATTGCACTGTTTGTAAAGAAGTTTAGTGCAGGAAAATTCAAGGGAAGATTCCAGAAGAAGAAGGTTAGAAAATGCTACAACTATGAGGAAACCAACCACTTCTCCAACGATTGCCCCTATGAGAAGAGAGAAGATAAACAAGGTTTCCCAAGACCTTTGCAAAGAAGAAGTTGACAAACCCTATGAACTCCAAGCTGAAGAGGAGAGATGGGAAAGCAATGGTTGCACATGGAGGATCAGATCCAGAAGATGTTGGTGGGGTTGCCGGAGTAGCTCAAGATTCACAAAACACCTTGATGTTAGTCAACAAGAGTGGTGATGTTGTGGCCTACAACTATATGAAAGACTACAAGGGCAGCGCTCACAAGTGCTTGATAGCAAAGGCTGTCATAAAGATGGGTAGGACAAAAACTCCCCGGACAAGGTTAAGGTAACTCCACGCTCAAATTACCCTCGTCTATTGTCTACTCCTTTAGATGAGTATCTTGATGCGGAGGATCACTATGATGATGACGATATAGATCATCCTATGCTTGCTAAAATAAATAAATTCATGTGCTCCCTTAAAGGAAAGAAGCTCACTATGTTTTTTATTCTTATGGAAATGCTGAGTAATCACACCAATACCATTAAGGAACTCAAAACCCTCTTCACCTAGGAAAAGGAAAAGAATGAAATCCTTGAGCGGAAAATCCAATATGAGGAAGCACAAAATGATGATCTACGCTTAAAAATTGGTACAAACCTTGGTAATCATGCTAAGAACTCGTGCAAGGAATTAATGAATGATAAAAGTAAGCTTGTGAAATCTCATGCTTCTCTCTCTAAGGATTGTGAGCTCTTATTCGTGTCCCTCAAGGCTAAGGAAGAGGAGCTCACTCTTCTTACAAAGAGCTTTGAGACACTCAAAATTACTTATCTTAAAATCTAGCCAAGGTTTACTCCTCACCTATTATCAATGTTGATACTTGTACTACTAACTCTAGTGGTGACCTAGCATCTATTCTTGAGGAAAAACGTTTCCTAAAGGTACAACTAGAGAGAGGACTCGTGACATGTGCACAAGGACAAAAGAATCTTAATGAGATTTTGAGCCAACACAATGAGGTGTTTGCCAAGGAAGGACTCGGGTTTAACCCAAGCACAATCAAGAAAAATATGTCTCCTCTCAAGTGCACCACCCCTTTCAAAGAAACATTTGGACGAGAAGGGCACAAGGAGAAAGGTAAGGTTGTGAGTGGGAAGGCCACTAGGGGCATGCCCACTCTCAACAAGCTAAAAGAGTTCATGCCTCCATCCTATGTACTTGGTAAAACAAAGGATGGAGGGGTTTATGCTAAATTTGTTAGTCCTCGTAATGAATTCTGGTTCTACGCTATTTGGGTCCCTAAGACCCTTGTGACTAACTTGAGAGGTCCCATTGTAAAATGGGCACCTCTAACCAAGTCATAAATTGTGTGTAGGTTGCTTTCTCTGGTGGAGCCAAATGGGTGATCGATAGTGGATGCACCAACCATATGACCGGAGAAGCAAAATTGCTTTTTGCTTTCATGGAAGCTATTCAACCATTTATGAGCATTGTGTTCGGTGGAGGATCAAAAGGACAGGTACTCGGGTTGGGCAAGGTGGCGATCACAAATGACATCTCTCTTGCAAATATCATGCTTGTCCCATCCCTTAAATATCATTTGCTTTCTGTTTGCGAATTGGCTTCTGTTGGTTATGATACACTATTTGGACTAACGGATGTGAAAGTGTTTAAGAGAGATACTCTCGAAGTGGCTTTTGTTGGAGAGTTGGATGGCAACCTTTACACGGTTGATTTCTCGAATAGAGCACATGCCATGCAACTTGTCTAGTGACCAAGGCCGATATGGGATGGCTATGGAATCGCCGGCTAGCCCATGTCGGCATGAGAAATCTTGAAAATATCTTAAAGGGTAATGACATCCTTGGACTAACCAATGTCTCTTTTGAGAAAGATCGTGTGTGTAGTGCATGCATAGCTAGGAAGCAAGATCAATCAAAGCACCCTCCCAAGAATATTGTATCTACTTCAAGGCCTTTGGAGCTCCTTCATGTGGATCTTTTTGGGCCTCCGTCATGGGATAGTCTTGGTGGGAAAAAGTATGGACTTGTCATTGTTGATGATTACTCAAGATATACATGGGTATTTTTCCTCAATTCCAAGGACAAGACGAAGATCACCTTCATTGATTTTGCCAAGCAAGCCCAACGCAAGTTTGACAAAGCAATCTTGGCAATAAGAAGTGACAATGGCTTTGAGTTCAAGAACTACACCTTGGAAGAATTTATTAGTGAGGAGGGGATTGAGCATCAATATCCCGCACTCTACACTCCTCAACAAAATGATGTAGCCGAGAGGAAGAACCGTACACTTGTGGAAATGGCAAGGTCCATGTTGGACGAATACAAGTCACAGCATAGTTTTTCGGCTGAGGCTGTCAGCACAGCATGGCATGCATCAAACCGGCTCTTCCTCCGCCCAATATTGGAGAAGACTCCATATGAGCTCCTAACGGAGAACAAGCCAAATGTCAAGTACTTTCGTGTATTCGGGTGCAAGTGTTTCATCCTAAACAAATGGGAACGGTTAGGAAAATTTCAATCCAAAACAACTGAGGGGATATTTGTTGGTTATGGATCAAACTCTCACGCCTATAGAGTCTACAACAAATCCAATGGATGTGTTGTAGAAACTTGTGACGTGATGTTTGATGAATTTAACGGCTCCCATGGGGAGGAAGTTGAACTAAGTGATGGAGGTGAAGAAGATCCCTCTCAAGATATTTTGACCATGGGTGTTGGTGCCCTTCTTCCAATGGAACAAGATGCTCAAGATGATGAAGAAGAATATGGAAGTTTCCCTCATCCTCAATTCGACTCAACACCCATGCCTCCACAAGATCGTAGTGCTCAAACCATGCCAGTTGTTCAGGATCAAGAAGGAGAACACGTGCTTCACCATGATCACATTCAAGAACAAGATCATCATCAAGAGCTAGACCAAGAAAATGCCATCATTGATGATGATCCTCAACAATTGCAACATGAAGAAGAATATCTTCCACCACACATTAATGATCCATATGTTGAGGATATAGATGATGGAAATGAAGTTGAACCCCGTGAAACCCTGACCTCCATCATGCCACGAGTGGCCGGTCGTGTCGATGTTGATAAAATTATTACCGGCATATCGGAATGTAGAGTCACTCATAAACAATTAACAAACTTTTGTGCCCACTTTTCATTTGTTTCTAGTGTTGTGCCACTCAAGGTACAAGATGCATTGTGGGCCAATGATTGGCTCGTTTCTACGCAAGAAGAGTTGATCAGTTTTACACGCAACAAACTATGTTTACTAGTCGTCAACCCGTGCGTTCACACGGGCTGGAAAATGTTATATCTTAAAATTGTTGTGTCATTTAGTATTATTTTAATAGTGAATTTTGAGTACATTAGTTGATGATATGTACAAATAAACACTGTATAATTTATATTCCGACATAATTACTACATATGTTATATTTTTATATTTAAATGTCATTTATATTGATTAGCAAAGCCTGGATTAATACAATGTATGGAACCCCATTTATGTGAAATGATGTCCAATTTGTATATATTATAGAAGATTCCCTTGCAATGAAATGTGCAAGTGCAATGGGTTTTAGACAAGTAATATCCCCCGAAAATAGTCGGTACTGCTTAGCATATTTGTGGAAAACTATTCAAGTTTTAAAATACAAAAATGATCTGCATCGGCTTGATGAAAACAACTACTCTGAGTACTTCATCACCCTCTCACCCCAAGGGTTGTCTTCTTTTAAATTAATCCCTCGTCTTTCTATTATTATTTGATCATACTCGATGTTTCATGTATGTAATAGATTGAATAAGCGCTCTAACCTTAATCTGGTTATATACTTCCAAATTTGATAAGATTATGGACAGATTAGCATTCATACTCTTACTCTTAGCCAATTCCTTTGTACACATAATTACATTAATAATATAGAATTTTTGTGTAATGTTCAGTACAAATAATGTGTGTATCAACATATACTAATAAGTTGTTTCCTCTTTGGAAATCCAAAGAATACATTTGCTATTTATAGTGTGAACATTATATCCTCTTGGTCCACTCGGAAGTGCTCTTTGTCTAACTATAGAAAACAATGTTATAATTACTTGAGAATTTATCTCTTGGGTATCAAATTAATTAGTTGAATACTTCATTATACTTGAAAAAAAGTTCTACCCAAATTATAGTGGATGAGGTTGTGAATTAACCCTATTTAAAATAACTAAGCAAATTTTAGTATGATTTTTCCATGCGTCAAAATTATGTGCGTAGTTTTCTAGTAATTTTATAATTACGTAATCTCACATATTAAGTTAGTACATTGGATCATGTTAGAGTTACACGATTTCACATCTTAAGCTAATACATTAGGTCATGTTCCAATTAGGTGATTTTGTAAGGTAAGATTTTTTTTTTTGAGCTGGCAATGAGTCTTCATTTTGTAACGTGACACTTGAGGAATATTTATTTATACATGTCCTTTTTTTCATTTTCCAAGTGAACGTGGATGTGATTTTTTTCGGGGTGATTTGGGACGTGGATACTCTTTTTAAGGTAAAGTTGACATTTTTTGTAATCATTAAATTGCAACTTGGACTCTTCTTCTAATGCGGGGCTTGAGGACTTCCCTTTCGTATGTGTCTATTTTTTCATTATGAAGGCAGAAAGAAATGTGTGGCTTCCAAGTTTAACGCCAACTTTTTTTAACTTGGAATTTGAGTGTGTCTCTTGGGACTCTTTTTTTGTGACGTATGATGCTTGAGGAGAATTTATTTGTACGTGCCTTTTTTATTTTTTATGGGAGCATGTACGTGAATTTTTATAATGTAGTGCATTAGGACGTGGAGTCAACGTGGGACTTGGGGACTTCAATTTATTTGTACGTGCCTTTTTTATTTTTTATGGAAGCATGCACGTGAATTTTTCTAATGTGGTGCATTAGGACGTGGAGTCTTCTCAACGTGGGACTTGGGACTTCTCACTTGTACGTGCCTTTCTTTCCTTCTACACGTACATGCTTTCCTTGACGGAAGAACATTTTATTAACCAAGTCTAAAGGGTAATCAAACAGATCTATTTTTTTTTCTTTCCATCGATGGAGTTTTTATGGAAGTAGGCTATCTTATTTTAAGAAAACGATCGATGCTTTTTTTGTTTGTTTCACCAACTTTGAATGTATGAGATGCCTTTTTTATGTGACCCTTGTTACGTAAAATTTCATTTTACCTCTAGCATTAATTATTTAATCCAACAATATAATTAATTTTGATGATGTGGATTAATAAGAAGGCTTTAAAGGTGCCTCCAATTAGTAAATAAAAGATTATTATTATTATTTAAATCATTTTTATCTAACAGATCAAGAATTGATCTACACCGTAATAATTCGGTCCCACCAGATTAACAGTTCATAAAATCTAATTAACGTGAGATTTTTTAGAGAGTCACAAATTAGTATAAGTATATAATATAGAATTTTTGTGTAATGTTCGGTACAAATAATGTGTGTATCAACATATACTGATTAGTTGTTTCCTATTTGGAAATCCAAAGAATACATGTTCTATTTATAGTGCGAACATTATATCCTCTTGGTCCACTCGGAAGTGCTCTTTGTCTAACTGTAGAAAACAAAGTTATAATTACTTGAGAATTTATCTCTCGGGTATCAAATTAATTAATTGAATACTTCATTATACTTGAAAAAAAGTTCTACCCAAATTATAGTGGATGAGGTTGTGAAATAACCCTATTTAAAATAACTTAGCAAATTTTAGTATAATTTTTCCATGCGTCAAAATTATGTGCGTATTTTCCAAGTAATTTTATAATTACGTAATCTCACATATTAAGTTAGTACATTGGATCATGTTACAGTTACACGATTTCACATCTTAAGCTAATACATTGGGTCATGTTCCAATTAGGTGATTTTGTAAGGTAAGAATTCTTTTTTGAGCTGGCAATGAGTCTTCTTTTTGTAACGTGACTCTTGAGGAATATTTATTTGTACATCTCCTTTTTTTCATTTTCCAAGTGAACGTGGATGTGATTTTTTTTCGGGGTGATTTGGGACGTGGATACTCTTTTTAAGATAAAGTTGACATTTTTTGTAATCATTAAATTGCAACTTGGACTCTTCTTCTAATGCGGGGCTTGAGGACTTCCCTTTCGTACGTGTCTATTTTTTCATTATGAAGGCAGAAAGAAATGTGTGGCTTCCAACTTTAACGCCAGCTTTTTTTAACTTGGAATATTAGTGTGTTTCTTGGGACTCTTTTTTTGTGACGTATGATGCTTGAGGGGAATTTATTTGTACGTGCCTTTTTTTATTTTTTATCGGAGCATGTACGTGAATTTTTATAATGTGGTGCATTAGGACGTGGATTCAACGTGGGACTTGGGGACTTCAATTTATTTGTAGGTGCCTTTTTTATTTTTTATGGAAGCATGCACATGAATTTTTCTAATGTGGTGCATTAGGACGTGGAGTCTTCTCAACGTGGGACTTGGGACTTCTCACTTGTACGTGCCTTTCTTTCCTTCTACACGTACATGCTTTCCTTGACGGAAGAACATTTTATTAACCAAGTCTAAAGGGTAATCAAACAGATCTATTTTTTTTTCTTTCCATCGATGGAGTTTTTATGGAAGTAGGCTATCTTATTTTAAGAAAACGATCGATGCTATTTTTTTTGTTTCACCAACGTTGAATGTGTCAGATGCCTTTTTTATGTGGCCCTTGTTACGTAAAATTTCATTTTACCTCTAGCGTTAATTATTTAATCCAACAATATAATTAATTTTGATGACGTGGTTTAATAAGAAGGCTTTAAAGGTGCCTCCAATTAGTAAATAAAAGATTATTATTATTATTATTTAAATCATTTTTATCTAACAGATCAAGAATTGATCTACACCGTAATAATTCGGTCCCACAAGATTAACGGTTTATGAAATCTAATTAACGTGGGATTTTTTAGAGAGCCACAAATTAGTATAAGTATAGATAGATTAGTCGAAAGACCAACTAAGGAACACAATGTCATTTGAGCAAAATGGATTTTTAAGAACAAACAAGATCAGAATGGCATAGTCATCCGCAACAAGGCAAGGTTAGCAGCACAAGGGTACTCCCAAGTTGAAGGTTTGGACTTTGGTGAGACATTTGCTCCTGTTGCTCGTCTTGAGTCTATTCGCATTTTACTCGCTTATGCTGCTTTCAATGGTTTTACGTTGCACCAAATGGATGTCAAGAGTGCTTTCCTTAACGGTACGCTACAAGAAGAAGTATATGTATCACAACCACCTGGGTTTGTTGTCCCCAATCACAAAGACCATGTGTATAAACTTCACAAGGCTTTATATGGCCTCAAACAAGCACCACATGCTTGGTATGATCATCTTAAGAAGTTTCTACTCGATGATGGCTTTGTGAGAGGGGTGATCGGTCCCACTCTTTTTACTAAGAGGGATAATGGTGATTTGATCTTATGCCAAATCTATGTGGATGACATCATCTTTGGTTCTCCTAACATTCATTTGTGCAAGAAGTTTGCGGCCTCCATGACCAAGACCTTTGAAATGTCACTCAATACGGACTTGAATTTCTTTCTCGGATTTCAAATACAACAATTTCAAGAAGAAATTTGCTTGTCTCAAACAAAATAACTCAAGGACATTATAGAGAAGTTTGACATGACAAATGCTAAACCATGTAAGACACCCATGTCCACAAACCTTGTTCTTACTGAAGACACCGACGGTATTCCTTTTGACCCATTGATTTACCACTCTATGATTGGTTCATTGCTTTATCTTTGTGCATCTAGACTAGATATCATGTTAAGCGTAGGCATATGTGCAAGATTTCAAGCTTCCCCTAGGGAAATCCATCATACGGCGGTTAAGCATATCCTTAGATACCTTGTTCACACCCCAAAGTTGGGCCTATGGTACCCCAAGGATGCAAAGTTTGAGCTCATTGGGTACACAGATGCTGATTGGGCTGGTGACAAAGTGGGACCTAAATCCACTTCCGGTGCATGCCAGTTTCTTGGACGCTCCTTGGTAAGTTGGTCCTCGAAGAAGAAGAAATGTGTAACCCTCTCCACTTCGGAAGTTGAATAAATTGCAACTGCAAGCTGTGCAATTCAATAGCTATGGATGGGACAAACTTTAAAGGATTATGGCCTATAGACATGTGCCTCTTTTATGTGATACTGAAAGTGCCATCAAGATTGCTGAGAACCCCATTGATCACCCTCGCACAAAACACATTGCTATTAGGTATCACTTCTTTACAGATCATGTGCAAAAGGGTGAAATTTATATTGCTCACGTGCGTACAGATATGCAACTAGCAGACATCTTCACCAAGCCATTGCACGAAGCAAGGTTATGTCAACTCAGGCGTGAACTTGGTATCTTGGAGCTTGATAACATTATGTGAAATCTTGTACATCTACATACACTTACTTCATGTTTTGTCTAGGTGTAGGCATGTATTTAGGGGGAGACATTCAATTCATGAGTTCTCTCACCCTATATGATGCATAAATCAACACAACACTCTCAAAGCTACTTTGCTCACCTTGGTGACTTGGTGCTTTAAATGATGGAGTTGTGGTGATGGGCTCAAGCTATCTTCGCAGTGCCATCCCACGTTTACTCAAACATGGTGGGTAAAACCACCGCCCACACCATCGTTGGAGCTGTTTAGCAAGTATGGTTACTATTTGACACGATCTTGGTCGTTACATGTTCTAGGATACTCTTCATCATCCCACTATCATGGGTAATACAGAAAATGAAAAGCTCTCATGTTTGCCTCTGCCTCCCGTTTGCCCCTCTCAGACGCCTGACATGTTTCGGTCGTCCGGTGACCTGCTGATGTCCGGACGTCCGACAAGAGTCGGTCATGCGATGATTTACTATCCTCCGGACGTCCGACGCGAGTCGTTCGTCCGAGGATTCTGCACCATATAAAATCTGTAGGCCCACGGGTCTAGGCATTTGCCCTAACTCTCTACGCCGTCGCGAGGCCTCCTTCTGGCTGTCCCTCCGGCCGGAGCCTCTCTCTCTCCTTGGTCCCCATGGTAACCTCCTCCTCTCCTTCAACTGATTCCTTCCCCCACAACTTTTCTCGTGGGTATCCGAATGCATCCGGTCCATGACCTAGTTTCTCTCAAACATGGTTGTAGGAGTTTTCGACATGCCAAAGATCAAAAACTCTGGACACAAGACCCCCGTCGGTTTGTCCTCTCGTGCCACCCATGGTGCAGGGTCCAACGACTCTCAAGAACGGGATCGCCCCTTCAAACGCATCACCAAGTATCTAGTTCATGGAACTTTCTCATCTTCGGAGGGTTCTGACTATGAAGAAGAGCTCGAGTATGAAGAACATGCTGAATTTGTTAGGGTCCGCAAAAGTCTTCCAAAGCCCGGCACTCGGAGACTGTCATACATGCCTTCTCCACTTGCGGATCACCCTCAAGGTGATGCTCGCCGCATCTCTCTTGAACCCCCTCCTTCTCTAGGTCGCGAAATTAAGGATTTCACCAAGGTCCCTAAATCTGCCTATTTTAAGTTTCGTCTGGACACTGACCAATTCTTTATTGTGCATGATTCCATGGACTCACGTTTTCACACAAATGTCCAGGCATACATTTTCTCCACTGTCATTGTTCCGAAAGGTCTGTTGGTTCATCAGTACATTGACTTAAAGCATATTCGCACTCACCCGGCGAAGTATCCAGGTGCCATTAATATCATAGAGTCATCTGGTCTTGCTGCTCCCTTTGCTTTTCAGCATGACTTAAACATTGCTGTCATTCATCAGTTCTATGCAACTTGCTTTTTTGGTCCAGATAACATCGTCACTTGGATGAGGTCTCACGCCGAGCTCTCGGCCTCTTATGCTTAGTTTGTCGCTGCTCTTGGTGTTTTCCAGGCACCGGTTTTAAAATCCATAAGAGTGACCCAAATCATGCACCTAGGTCCATTGAAGCATGTGTCTATCTTCTAAAGAGCCTTGATGAGCTTGATGAAGAGGGAAAGGGCAAATATCTCAATCAACTTTCTATTTGGAGATCTCCCTTCTTCATTATTTTTCAGTGCGTCATCCACAACATCTATCCCAAGATGTGTGACAGGGGAACTTGTAGCGGATATTGCATTGATATCATGACCCATCTCAATGAACATCCTAAAAGGAAGATCAATGTCCCTCACTTTTTATGGCATGCGATTCGCCTCGCTAGTTTTCAATACAAGTGAGCCTTTCCTCATTATCCCTTTATTCAGGCTCTCATTGAACATGTGGCCCCTTTTTCTACTGCGCGCACTCATGTGCATCAAAAATGGATCATTCCCCCTCACATGGCAGATGATTGGGCTCCCAAGAAATCCTCATCCGCTCCTACTCGACGGGTTGTTGCTCGGTCTAGGTCTCTCTCATCTAGCTCTATCTCTTTCGGTCGCTTTGCTAGTTTTCTTGGGAAAGCACATTCTGCCATGATGAAGGCTTTCTCCTTTTAGTGCTTGCAAAACCACGATGTGGTCACTCGCACGATCTCCTCTAAGAATGCCGTCAAGGCTCGTCTAAGAGCCTCGGGAGCAACTGATTTGAGTGATGATGAGGATCTTCCCCCTGCTCCTCCTTCCGACTACGGTTTTCCCTCTGGCCATGAGTGGGCCAATTTCCTTAACGAGGCAGGTGGTAGTGGCACCCATGGTGATGATGATGATGACACTGGTCTCTGAGTGTGTGGTGGCATAACCTGGTCCTTCCCTTTTTCGGTACTTGATGCCAAAGGGGGAGGACATTATCTTAGCATTCGACTTGTTACCCTTAATGTATGGATGATAGAGTATGTTGAACTATTATGATGTGTTATCATGTAATGCTACTCATGGATGCCGAACTATTATGATGGACTATTAGGATGTGTTATTATGTAATGCTACTTATGGATGATGTGTTATCATGTTATGCTGAACTATTATGATGTGTTATCATTCTTTTTTATTGATTCATATGATGACGTGTTATCATGCTATTTTATTGATCCATATGATATCTTTGATGTACTCATTATCAAGTAAGGAGGAGCTCCAGACGATAATTATTTTACCATGCATATAATCAGGGGGAGCTCCATAACAAATCTCTCCTAAGCTAGATATGTCTACTTTATTTTTTTGAGAGCTATATGCATGTTGTCATCAACTACCAGAAACGGGGAGATTGAAAGTGCAATCATGCCCTTAATCATATTTTTATGTTGCTGGCAACACACATATAGGAAACTAATCATCTTAATCGAGTGTATCTCAGGTTTTGTTCCCATAAGAGTTTCTGTATGGATCATGAATAATTTGTTCAGGAGGCTCAAGAACGAAGAAACAAGACGAAATGGTCTATCATTTTATTTGATGTTTTTGAGTGTAGGGACCCCGCACTATTAAGAGGGGATCACTGAGTCTCGCGAGAAACTAGCTCAAAACTATTAGAAATTCCTCTCTCTATCTTCATGATTGATCTGCTCATGTCCAGTCGTCCGGTGGTTCCCAGATGTTTGGACCCCGGATGGCCGACGCCATTCGGAAATCCTGAGCCAGCCAACATATTTAAAATGTCGGACTTTTGGCCCCCTCCGGTCGTTCGAGGACCTGGCATCCGAGTACCGTAAGAATATTAGGCGATCGTGCCCCGGACGGTCGATGCCCTTCGGATGTCCGTGCGCTGTTCACTTTTTCACCTGATGCTCACCTAATATCTTCTATGTCTTCGGACGACCGACGAGCTCCAGACGACCGTATGTTGGTTACCTCTCCACCAAATACTGTGGTAATTAGATGCCCTCTGCATCTACGGATGACCGGTCACCGTCGGATGTTTGACCCTTCGTGGGTGGCCAGACGACCGTGAACTGTCGGACGTACGGCAACTAGACAACATAAGTGGCTCCAACGGTGATTTTTCTACCACCACTATATATAGTCTTCCCCCACCTCGAATGGGGGTGGTTGAACACAGCTGAAACACTCTAAGAATATCTTTATCTCTCACTCCAATTTGCTTACACCAAATCCTAGATCCCAAGAGCCTTTTTTAGCCCCTTTGAGTGTTGTTCCAATCAGAAGATAGATCGTCTGCCTTTTCTCCTCTCAACCCAAGCTATTTGTGATTTGAACAAGTTTTGACCAGTCCCGGTGATCTTGTTACTCTTGGAGGTTGGAGACTCCTAGGCGGTAGGAGTTCTTCAGAGAGGAATCTAACCTTTGTGATTTCTCCCGGAAAGTTTGTGAGGGTTTGGAATCCACCTCAAAGGCTTACAACTAGTGGTTGAGAAACGCCTTTGTGGTGTTGTCTCAAGTAGAGAATAGGGTGAGCCTTCGTGGCGTTGGTGTGCCTTCGTGGTAACACCCACCTCTCTAAACGGTGACATAGCTTCCCTCCAAGGAAGTGTACATCGGATATATCCTTGTCTCTCGGAGTTGCGGTTATCCCTAACCTTAAATTCCTACTTGTTGATAGTCCTTTGAGTACTTACTTGTGCTTTATTATATCCTACTTGTTGTTGTGCTTGGTTCACAAAACTTACCCTTCACCCTTGCAATTGTTAGGCTCATTTTCATATTCTGCATTACTGCCTAAAATTGCTAAGTAACCTATAAAATTTGCAACTGTACCAATGCACCACCCCTCTAGGTCCATCTCAATCCCTTTCACTCTTCATTTTATATTTGTGAGAAATCACTTTTGAGTCCATAGGAAAGCGAATACTATTAAAAGGGGGTGAGGTAGTAAAATGAGCAGAGTGCTCAAAGTGCTCAAAGTTAGCCACCAAAATACTTAGTCAATTTCCCCCACATAACCATTCTGTCCAATTCCACTTAATCAAATTCGGTGTCACCAACTTCCACATTTTGGACCCACCGAGTTTGACCTGAGACAAAAACCCTAGCCATTACCACCAAATCGGTGCAACTGAATCCATATCGGTGCTACTGATATTAGTGTGACCAACATTCCATTGCCTTGGTACACAAAATCGGAATTTTCGAGTTTGAGTATCGGTGCCACCGAGTTTGGCCATCTGACCGTTAGCCACCTTTTCGGTGCCACCGAGTTATGTATATCGGTCCCACCGAGATTCAAAAGTTACTGTCATTGTGTAAATCAGTGCCACCGAGTTTACGACTTCAGTGTCATCGAGTTTTCCACTTCAGGTGTAACGGTTGGATTTTGTGTGATCTCTATATATACTCCTTCACCCACCTCTTACTCGTGGGAGAAGCACTCGGAACACACACTTCATTGCTAGATCCATTTTGTGAGAGAGAACCACATGCTCATGTGTTGAGACCAAGATATTGCAATCCAATCATTTGAAACTTGATCTCTAGCCTGCCCAAACACCTTTCCACCAAATCAATCTCTCCTACCGATGCATATTATGTGCGAGAGTGATTTTGTGTTGAGGAGACTATCTTCAGAACCACAAGACCAAGGAGTTCATTGATATACCACATCTATTACCTTTTGGAGGGTTGTTCCTCCGAGATTAGTTAGGTGTCGCTTGGGAGCCTCCTACTTCGTGTTGTGGAGTTGAACCAAGATGTTTGTAAGGGCAAGGATATCGCATACTTCGTGAAGATCTACCGTGAGTAAGGCTAGTCCTTCGTGGGTGGACTCCGTGGTGGAATAGACAAGGACGCTTCTTTGTGGACACCTTGCGGGTGGAGCCCTCCATGGACTCTCTCAGTCATTACCCTCCGTGGGTTGAAGTCTCCACTAACATGGACGTACGATAGCACCACCTATCGGAAACATGCCAAAAATCGCTGTGTCAACCTCTTTGCGTTTGATCTCCTAATCTCTACTCGTTTACATGTGCAAAGTCTTTACTTTTCCGCTGCCATATATGTTGACTAGCCTATGTAGGGTGCACTAGACTTGTTAGAACTGCTGAATTTCTACCTTCCTTGAAATTGGGTTAGGCTAGGAATTTTATCTTGACAAGTAGTCAATTCACCCCTCCCCCTCTAGACACATATTCTATCGATCCCACTATTGATATCAGAGCAAGGTCTCCAAAATCGTTGTTTAATCACCATTGGAGGAAGAGAGTGTGACTAGTTTCGGGATTTTTAGTTGTAGAGTGCCTATTCTTGATGGGGAGTATTTTAGACAATGGAAAGATGAAATGCTTGATATATACTATGATTTCCATTTGCGCAAGTATGTTGAATATCCCTATGTGCCTCCCATTGATCCCATACATCCTTCTCATGATGATGAAATTGATATGCTTGCTAATCACAAAACTGCCAATCTAATCATTAGAGGATTACCAAGAAATGTGCTTAATCAGTTGTAAAACTTTGAGTGTGCTCATACCTTGTGGAAAGGCTTGGAGAAAAGATATCCAAATTATTCCTTGAAAAATCTTGATATCATTGTCCACAAATGCATTGCTTTTCACAAAATGAAGCCAACCGATCGTAACTTTTAATGCCTATTTGAGCTTCGTGACCTCATGCGTGCCAAAGGAGATGTCATTACTATTAACAATATCATTGTTGACGCCATTTGAAGGCATAAACATGAACATTGTCATAGTCAAAATTCTGATGAAACTCTTATTTCTTATCAGGGAACTTCATCACATGATGATTATGTGGAGCATGGCTACTACAATGAAGATGAAGACTTTGATATTGAGTATGAGAAGACCATGAGGAATCTTAGTCTTATGGAGAACCCTAGAGATTACATGGACGTTGGAAAGGAATTGGTTCTCAACAGTGGACACACCGATCACATGACCGGAGATAAAGACATGTTCCATGAGATTACACCAAACTTTGGACCTTGTAGGTATGTGACTTTCGGAGATAACTCCAAGGGTAAGTTACTTGGTCTTGGTAAGGTAGCCTTATCTCATGATAGTTCCATTCAAAATGGCATGCTTGTTGAAGCTACAATCTTCTTTCCGTATCTAGACTAGCAGACTTTCGTTTCAATGTGCTATTTACGAAAGTTGACTCCCAAGTGTTTCTTAGCGACAACCACAACATTGTCTTTACCTGTTTCCTACATGTGATCTATGCATTGTTGATTTCTCTAAGATATCCAAACCACACAAATGTCTTACTGCAAGATCTTCTAAAGGTTGGTGATGGCATAGAAGTCTAGGACATGTTGGTATGCGTCATCTTGACAAATTATCAAAGGTGATCATATTCTTGGTGTTAAAGATGTTATCTTGGACAAAGATAGACTTTGGAGTGCTTGTCAAGCAGGAAAGCAAGTTGGTGGAAGTCATCCCGTGAAGAACATCAAGACTACTAGAAGACTACTCGAGCTGCTTCACATGGATCTCTTTGGTTCCAATGCTTACAAGAGTCTTAGTGGAAATTCTTATGGTTTAGTCATTGTTGATGATTTTTCCAGATTTATGTGGGTATTCTTTCTTGATGATAAGTCGCACGTACAAAAGATCTTCAAGAACATTGCTAGGAAAGCTCAAAATTAGTTTCAAGTGAATATCAAGAAGGTTCGGAGTGACAACGGAAAGGAGTTCAAGAACATGAATGTGGATAATTTTCTTGACGAAGAAAGTATCTCACATGAGTTCTCGGCGACGTACACACCTCAACAAAATGGAGTTGTTGAGAGGAAGAACCGGACTCTCATAGAGATGGCGAGAATGATGCTTGACTAATACAACACTCCAAGACACTATTGGGTAGAGGCCGTGGAAACAGCTTGCCATGCCATAAACCGACTCTACCTACACAAGCTTCTTGGTAAAACGACATACGAGCTACTCACCGGTAATAAAACCCAAGTTGGATACTTTCGGGTATTCGGCTCTAAATGCTATATTATTGATAAGCATCATTGCTCCAAATTTGTAGCTAAATCTTATGAAGGTTTCCAACTCCGTTATGGATCGAAATCTCACACTTTTCGTGTCTACACCAACTTCACTCAAAAAGTTGAGGAGATGGTAGATTTGAAGTTTGATGATACTAATGGTTCACAAGTCCAACAATTGCCAAATGATGTAGGAGATAAGGAACCTTCGGAAGCCATCAAATACTTGTCCATTGGCAACATTCGCCTCATAGATGTGAAGGAAAGCACTTCATCAATTCAAGTGGAAGCGCCTACCTCGCATCAAGGCGAACCACAAAACAACATGGAAGCATCCACAAGCAGTACATGACATGATGAAGAAGAGGAAGAAGAACATTGTGATGATCCACCTCAACCTTCCTCACCACCACCTCAAGGAGATGACAACGTCAACGACAATGTGAGATGATGATGATGATGATGAAGAAGCTCCACCATCCAACAAGAAGAAGTTGTCAAGAGTTAGAGCAAGAGTGGACAAAGATAATCCGTTGAATCAAATCTAAAGTGACATAAGAACAGGGAGAATCACTCGCTCTAAATCTCGTTTAGCTAACTTTTATGAGCATTATTGTTTCATCTCTAGCATTGAACCTTTGAAGGTTGAATAAGCCCTTCGAGATCCGGATTGGGTGAATGCCATGCATGAAGAGCTACACAACTTCGAGAGGAACCAAGTATGGACACTTGTTCAAAAGCCCGAAGAGGAACATAACATCATTGGTACAACATGGGTGTTTTGGAACAAGCAAGATGAAGACGGACAAGTTGTACACAACAAGGAACTTCTCATAGCCCAAGGATACACGCAAGTCGAAGGTATGGACTAGGTGAGACTTATGCTCCTGTTGCTAGACTTGAAGCCATTCACATTCTTCTAGCTTATGCCAATCACCATGATATAACTCTTTACCAAATGGATATCAAAAGTGATTTTTTCAATCGAGAAATTGAGGACGAAGTTTATGTTAAAGAACCTTCTAGATTTGTGAACCCTAAGAAACGTAATCATGTCTACAAACTTCGTAAAGCTTTAGATGGTCTTAAACAAGCCCCCAGAGCTTGGTACAAATGCCTAACAAAGTTTCTCACTGAAAAAGGTTTTGATATTGGTAAAATTGGAGCAGCCTTATTCAATAAAAGAGTTAATGGAGAACTATTTTTTTCCCAAATATATATGTATGATATTATCTTTGGTTCTACTAACCCACCTTTTAGTGAAAAGTTTGAAAGCTGATGTCAGAGAAGTATGATATGTCCATGATGTGTGAATTGAAGTTCCTTCTTGGATTGAAAATTAAGCAATCGAGAGAAGGTACATTTATCTCTCAAACCAACTACACCATGGACATAATCAAAAACTTCAACATGCAAGAATGCAAAGGTATGAGAACCCCCATGCCTACTAGTGGACATCTTGACCTCACTAAGGAGGACAAACCAGTTGATCAAAAGGTTTATCGATCAACGGTTGGTTCATTGATATATTTATGTGCCTCCCGTCCTGACATCATGTTGAGCGTTTGCATGTGTGCCCGATACCAAGCAGCACCAAAAGAGCGTCATCTATTGGCTCTGAAAAGGATAGTGAGATAGCTTATACATACACCAAACTTTGGCATATGGTATCCCAAGGGATCTTCTTTTGATCTTGTTGTCTATTTCGACTTGGACTATGCCGGAGACAAGGTTGACAGAAAATCCACCTCGGGTACATGTCAATTTCTTGGGAGATCTCTTGTGTCATGGTCACCAAGAAACAGAACTCAGTATCCTTATCTACTTCCGAAGCTGAATTCATTGCCGCTCGATCATGTTGTGCACAATTACTTTGGATGACTCAAATGATTAAGGATTATGGCATTCATGTCAGAAAAGTTACATTGGTATGTGACAATGAAAGTGCTATTATGATTTCCTATAATCTTTTGCAACATCCTAGAACAAACACATCCAAGTGCGACATCATTTCGTTCGTGATCATGTTGGTAAAGGAGATATAGATCTCAAGCATGTTCATACGGACAAACAATTAGCTGATATCTTTACCAAACCAGTTGATAAGAAAGTGTTTTATAATTTGAGGAGTAAGTTGAACATCATTGATTCTTCAAACCTAAGCTAGACTCACTCGGATGCATGCAGGGGCATGAGCTTGATTGCTCATTCCATGATGCCATTGATTGCAATCTTGGAAATTATGCTCCCTTGTATTGCATCTAACCTTTTGTAGGTACTTGTAAGAAATACAGTCCACGAGATTGCAATCAACTCACATAAAAAGTAATCTTGACATGGCCAAGTATCAACAATCTTTTCTTCGGAGATGGAGGAAGAAGACAACAAAATCATATCCTTGATAATTCTATGATATTGAATTTCACTCATATCATTTGGATATATTATGTTCTTCCTTGTGTGACTAACCATCGTAGGTGAAAAGTGAACCAAAACGACATGGATTGCTCCCAACTCAAGATGATCTTCATCACCATTGAGCATCCACAACAAGCTCACCTACATGCCACATGATCAACATCATTCGAAGGTATGTACTCATATTCTTGATAGATCTTTACACCAATTTATGAGGTAAAGAAACTCAAGTGATATGAAGACATTGAAACACTTAATCGAAAATGGTAACCCCATTTCACGCTTAACGATGATTATGACCTATGATCAAGCATCCTTGCTTGAGTCCTCAAGTAAGATACTCTAATATAGGTGACCAAGTCACGGCCCCACATCTAGATGGATATTATTGTATGGTTCACATTTGACATTTGATATTCTTTTGGAACCATTCAACTCTCATCTAAATGTATGTATATATGTAAAAAAAAAATTGGTGCCACCTTATGTTTCTCTTTTACTTTTGTTTTCTTTCACTATTGGTACTTTTCACAATTGATAACTTGAAACAATTCTTTGGCAGATAAGATTATTTTTTCTGTTTTTAGTTAAGGAGTTGATTTTCATTGTAACTCGGTCTCATCAATTTGGGAAACTTGGTCGAACCGATTTCTCCCAGAGGCCTCATTCTCATTCTCGATTCTACCGAGCCAATATGCCTCGGTGACTCCGATAATACCACTGCCATATAAATTTCTAATATTTTCTTTTGGATTCTTGCCTTAGGGAGAGAAATACTATCAATGACCCCATGATTCATTGCCTCCTAACATCTTATGGAAAACTTTTTGAGACAAAATCCGTTTAGCTTTATCTTTCTAAGGGGGAGAAAACTTCTCTTGGGGGAGAAAAATCACACTGATCCCATACAATATAAGAGGGAGAATCATCTAGGTTCCCTAACATAGGGGGAGATAGTTCAAGGAAGTCTTATCCATATGAAAGGGGGGAACATTCGATGAACCCTACAGACTATCTAAGGGGGAGAAAAAATAAATTCAAGGAACCCTTCTAAAAGAGAGAAGAATCAAGGATCCCTTTTCTCTCAGTGAGCCCTTACATTCTGTCCTTCTTGGTAATTCTTGCCAAAGGGGGAGAAATATCAAAGCTTCCATCCAATGAACCTATTTACAGGGTAGAAATATCACCTAGAAGCTTACACGTAAGGGGGAGAAATTTCACTCGGGGAGATATTTATGTGGGAGAAAACTGTTATTTGTTTGAACTTATCTTACCCTACCTCCTCCCAATATCTACAATGTTATGATTCAGGGGGAGAGGAAATTATTAAATATTCATCCTTAGGGGAGAAAAGTTCATATTTTCTTTGAGACATATCCTTTCATCAAATCCTATCTTCAATATGTCTTCAATATCTTGGTACTTTTGAATCTCTTTGCATCTTTACAACAAAGTACTCTTGTGTTATCCAACATTTGTTTTCCCAAGTGTACTCCTATGTTAAGACGCTGAAGATCCTCAAGGCAAGTATCTGTTCCATATCCTTGTTCATGATGACCTCTTGTTTCTTGCACATATTGTTTGCAAGAGGGAGTCTTGAACATGGAAGTCCTTCATTCACATATGTTTGATGCATATAGCCAGGATGTTTATGACTTGTCTCATCCTTCTATATTGTGTGTGTCCATGCATTCCAAAGAAACTATCCTTTAAAGGAATTGCACACACTTAGGGGGAGCCTGTACGAGTCATGTTTCCTTCAAAGATGTCATATTCTAATGCTTATCCTTATTTGAAGCTTTGACTGTATGTTGTCATCAATTACCAAAAAGGGGGAGATTGAAAGAACAATGTGCTCCCTTGGTGGTTTTGTTAATTCATGACAACATACATTGTCTCTTGGACTAACACTTTTACCTAGATATTTCAGGATTAGTCCATGGAGAGCTTTGGCTAAAGGCTTATGTGGATATGCCCCTTGATGCAAGAGAGAAATAAGATTGGATCAAGCTTCAAGCTAGAAGACTCTTCATTTTTTATTTGTCAGAATTCACTTTTGAGTCCATAGGAAAGCCAATACTCCCCACCCCCTCCACCCTCACCACTCGCCCACCACACCCTATGTACATGTAACATTGTCTGCATGTTGATATATACATGCAGTAGGAGCCTTTCCTACTGTCTTACACTCAAAAAAATACTATTAAAAGGGGGTGAGGTAGTAAAATGAACTGATTGCTCAAAGTGCTCAAAGTTAGCCACCAAAATACTCAGTCATTTTTCCCACATAACCATTATGTCCAATTCCACTTACTCAAATTCGGTGTCACTAACTTCCACATTTCGTACCCATCGAGTTTGACCTCATACAGAAACCTTAGCCATTCCCACCAAATCGGTGCAACCGAATCCATATTGATGCTACCGAGTTCAGTGTGACCAACATTGTGTTGCCTGAGTACACAAAATCGGAATTTCCAAGTTTGAGTATCAATGCCACGGAGTTTGGCCATCTCACCGTTAGCCACCTTTTCGGTGCCACAGAATTGTGTGTATCGGTCCCACCGAGATTCAAAAGTTACTACCTTTGTGTAAATCAGTACCACCGAGTTTATGACTTCGGTGTCACCCAGTTTGGCACTTTAGGTGTAACGGTTGCATTTTTTGTGTGATGCCTATCTATACCCCTTCACCCACCTCTTACTCGTGGCAGAAGCACACAGAAGACACACTTCATTTCCAGATCCATTTTCTGAGAGAGAACCACCTACTCATGTGTTGAGACCAAGATATTCCAATCCGATCATTTGAAACTTGATATCTAGCCTCCCCAAACAGCTTTCCACCAAATCAATCTCTCCTACCAATGCATATTATGTGAGAGATTGATTTTGTGTTGAGGAGACTATCTTTAGAAGCACAAGGGCAAGGAGTTCATTGATCTACCACATCTATTACCTTTTGGAGGGTGGTGCCTCCTAGATTGGTTAGGTGTTGCTTGGGAGCCTCCTACTTCATGTTGTGGAGTTGAACCAAGATGTTTGTAAGGGCAAGGAGATCACCTACTTCATGACTATCTACCGTGAGTAAGGCTAGTCCTTCGTGGGCGGAAGCCTTGGTCGAATATATAAGGCCGCTTCTTCGTGGACCCCTTGTGGCTAGAGCCCTCCGTGGACTCTCGCAGCCGGATAGCAGTTGCTATGTGATGAAGCATTCTGGGGCATAAGAATAGGCATCCTCATAGCTTCCATACAGCCTCTGGAATATCTTTTCCTTCACACACCGATCCTTGCTATAGATGACAGGGAAGCCAATCCGATCTATTGTAGTTTCCTACAAATCCCTAATACTAATGCTGAAACTTTTTTGCACAATCGCTTCCATTCTGCGTGGCACATATTCTACAGTCACATTGTGGTGATTTGAAAGAGTTTCGATTTGCTCACAACTATGTTCCACTGTTCTTGTGATATGCCATGGCTCACATACTCGAGTCTTTTGGCTAGCGAGAACTCTTCCACGACAATCCTCTTCAGGATGAATGCAGATGACCTTGAACTCTTTTTTATTGGACTCCTTCACTTTGTGATGGCAGTGATGTCTATTGCATAGCTATGAATTGCGTGGTAAGCAGATTTCTTGCCTCGTAACATCTATCCAATCTCCAGATTGTCTGCTTCTAGGACATAAACATAGTGAAATTCATTGGTCATGCTCATAAGGTGTAAAAGGTAAGGGCCCATTGGTGCCGCAGTCACCCTCTGAGGAGGAACTACTTCTTCATCATATGATTCTGACGACACACAAGAATGACCATCAATGTCATCGTCTAGCGCCTCTAGCAATCCCTCCACATGTTTGCCCATGTCAACGACCATTGACCAGTATCACGTGTCATACACTTCCTGGCCGCCTATCAGTTCTGATGGGACGACGTTGGGGGCTACAGTGATGGCCAACTCTCCTCACCGATGCCGCTACTGCACCCACCAACATCCGTGGAAGAAATGAACTCCACATACACCATGGGTTGTCCAAACATAGAGTTTTGGGATTGCTTGCAAACCTCATGTAAGACCCCCACGAATTTTCACAAGTGACCGGCCACGGACCCCAACGCGCAAACTGTACCATCATTTCCTCCGACAACCACGAAAGCCTCCATGGTCATCTTTTTCCCATCCATCGCTGGCCCAAACACCACCCGGATGCACCTTCTGACTCACGCATAACCTACATTGACCATGTCTCTCACTACAACAGTATTCGACCCGCACATGGACACATCCACCCCCGGAAGGAGCGTTTCGTACTATGTCCCCGTCGAAAACTAAAAAAAATCCTTAGTTCCTAACGAGCATCCATATTTACAGTGTTAGTCAATTCAAACTTTAAATATCTTCTACAAAATCAGTTTAATAGATTTAGATTCTAATAACCTCAGGTTATAATCGTTTATTTCCAAATAATAATGCAAAAAATATTTACAGCACCAGTGACATCATTCAAAACAGTACCTCAGCATTAAAAAAATATTCGATAAAGTACACGATGTCATTAGTATCTCACCTTCAATAAGGATGTCCTCTCGAATAAAATTAAGTATCATAATAGTTCAGAAAAAAAACCATCAGCATGAACATCTCACTAGTAATATATCAACGGAGTCAACCTATTATCACATCAACAAAAATATTAGACACACATTTTTTAATAAATAGGACACATGAAATAACGTTACATTTAATCCTGCAATGACCGATTATAGTACAATCTTTTTCTTAATGAGCATATTAAGTACTTCTTGCATGTCTTAAAGGCCTAACACTGGTCTACAATACAATCAAATATTTCTTGTCCGAATTTTGACTCCAACTCAACCTTAACATTTAATTGAAGTACTAATTACAACTTAATGACAAAAATAACAACATCTTACATGTCAAAAATAACAATACTAATGGACACATCTAACAATGTTCTACAAGATATCAACATCTTCTGTCAAATATTACTATAAATGCAAGATATCACATATGAAAACATTTATAAATTCTAAGTAGTAAACATCGCATAGCTAATGAAGGACTTCAAAACTAACTTATTTCCAATGTGCATGCCCATAAAAATTCATGTATTGCAAAGGAAGTCATTGAAAAGATCGTACCTTGATCTTCCACTTAGTAGTTCACATTGCACATTAAAGCATACTTGTGAAGCTCTAAATTAGTCCACAAAGTGATTAAATATTGCTAAAAAAATGCATACTTAGAAACTATTCAAACAGATTAAGAACATCATGCATGCAAACATAACCAACAAAAATGGATAGATATTACCTTGATCTATTTTTCTTCAACTATGACATCTTTAGAATCCAACTCTAAATTGTCATAAATCGTGACTAAAAGTCTATACCGAGCTTTTCTTTCTGCGTGTTCCTCAGACTTAGAAAGAGGAATGAGAAGAGAACGAGAGAGCAGGATGAGTAGTGTAGTGTGTGCGCACGAAGCAACTGTAGTGTCAACATAAGAGGTTAAAACACATTATGCATCCGTCGCAGCAATAGCAACATTGTGAGCCTCACGAGAAGCACTAGCATCTCACACAGCTAAAGTATCTAACCCTTGGAACCAACATCGTCAACAGCCTAGAAATCAGAGATGTCAAAGTGCGCTCGGTCGTGCAAGCACGCATGCCGCCTATCACGCTTGCGGTAGGGCCCACAGCCTGGATTCCTTACCTTCGCGGCATGGAAAATTTGTTTCAACCGGTCGACCGCCTTGCTGTGTGGTGGCAGGTATTATTGTCTGGTGCCGTGGTGGCAGGTACCACGTGTCGACTGGCGCGCATGTCGTCTCGAGGGAGGGGGTCTGTTCTGGCGTTTTGTAGCGACCCGACCTAAAACGGCCAAGTCTCTGGTGTTTCTGTACCATCCCAAGATCATACTCGTACACACACAGTAGATCAATTTATATACCGATAGTTCAATCACATAGCTTTATTAATCGGATCTCATATCGAGTACTTTATTACAATAAAGATTACAATAAAGTGGTTGAAGGCCAAACTCATGAGATAACTAAACGAAGACTACCAGAAGCTTCAAAAGTAGTAGAGTCCATCTGACTCCAGGGCATATCACCGAGCGTATACCGTGACCTCACTCCTGGTTGGAAAAGTACTCTGCAACATGACACATTGCAACCGTTTAGGTCAGCATATTGAATATGCCGGCAACTCACAAAAGAGAGAGGTCAAAAGTATCATCTATACTACACGCATATATGGTAGGTGGGTCTTGTAAGTTTTTAGCGGAAAGCAATGTTTTCTCCTACAACAATAGAGGGCTAAAAGCAAAATATTACTACATTGTTAGTTGTTAACGAGATGGTTCCACCAAGCAATTCTCGTACCCAAGTTGTCAATAATACCCACGTCATTATTAATTGTGTTGAGACTTCCAAATAGTTTCAGTTCCTTCGGCTCAACTTGTCCATGACCGTGGACATGGCTAATCGATTAGGTTTGGGTACTCTGCAGAGTTTTGCACACGTTCCCCACAAGATTTGATCGCCTTCGTTAAATGTCCTCGCACTACAGGGTGTTTGAGGACCGGATGATCAAAACATGGTCTTTCAATGGGTTCCTGTGAGCCTCTGTCGGTGCCCATCCAATCCTACCGTTCTTCTACATCTCGTAGCACCGTCCGTCCAGAGTCGTCGCGTTGTCCAACCAAGCGAGAGCCCATAATGACTTGTGTCTTTGCAGATAAACCTTGGGTCTTGAAGCATCCATCCATCTCTTCATGCCTGGGTGAAGCTTTCCGCAAGATTTCATGGCGCTTCTCCATGCATCCCAGGTCCTCCGCTAGTTTATCCCAAGGAGCCCATCTGAACCGTCCTTCACCCAGACTTGCATTACATTACAAGGTCTCGAAAAGTCTTGACATATCCGGTTTTGATTATAAAAAGTTTTCTCACAACACTCATGATAAACTCTCAACCAAAACCCCGTCTACTTAAGCATAGAAAAATAAAATGTATCGTCCCGGGCCAAGTAACAAGGGTGATGGGTTCCTACCACATGATACTACTTAAAGAACTAATTTTTTGAGTTCCTACTTAGCATGCAATACATTAAGAAAGGTTGATCTACAATGCATATAAAACATAGAAAATATGATAAAAGTGACTTGCATTGCTGACGACTTTCGAACTCGAACACTTCTAGATAACAAGCTTCGCACTCTGGGAGATCTAACGACACAAATAAATTCACAGAATAAGCACCACTATTACAAGTAATCAAAATAAAGCATCTAATAAAGGAATAGCTATAGCACAAGGAGTAAAATTGTCTTCCATAACCAAATCAGAATCTGTTTTGGTGAAAACCCCAAGATAAAATATCTAAAAAATTCTGAAATTTAACCTACTGATAAATAAGATCACTAGTGATCAGTAGCAAAAATAATCAATTAAAAATATATTTTTAAACTCTCGGTATTCACAAAATAAGATTTGAATCAAATCTGTTTTAACTGAAACTTTATAAATTCAAACATAGTAAAATTTTATATTTTCAGAAACTACATGAAATTGTTGCTCTAATGCAAAATGAATAATCTTAATTGTATTTGTAGATTAAAAGTTATTAAGAAAACAAGAACAGAACTATTTTTGTTATAGAATTAAAATAGAAAAGGAAACGGTGGCGTGGCATGCTCTGATTGGCTGAAAGGGTGCGCTCCTAGAGCTAATCTAACAAATGGCCGATATATAAGAAAAATGTTTCGGCTAAATAAATAAAGTAACAGACCAGTCGGTTCTTTTTAAAGAACCGAAGGGGTAAGTCCCTTCTAATCTACACTGTATGCCCTAGATCCTACGGTGGGAAATAAAAAGAAAAAAAAACAGAACAGGAAACAGACCTCACCAAGGCAGACAGAGGAGAGAGCTCCGGCGAGGTGGCCGGCAGGAGGTGAGGGCGAGGAGCTCGTGGTTTGGGTGGCGGAATGGGGTGTGGTGGGGTGAAGAGGGTTCCAGGCGGCGAAAGGAGGAGCGGGGAGGCGCGGCAGCGCGCGGAAGGGGCGCCGAGTTTCTCCTAGAGCTCGGCTCCGGCGAGGTCTGCAGGGGGGGCGTTTGGGGCGACGAGCCGGGGCAGTGGCGAGGGGAATGGAGTGCGGGGGAGGCGCTGGTTCTTATAGGGGCGAGGGAGGCACGGGGAAGGAAAGGAGAGAGAGATCGGGAAGGTGGGGATTCGGTTCCCTGCCATGGAAAGTGCTCGTGCACAGGAGGAAGGTGACGAGAGGAGGGCGACGAAGTAATCGGGCCAGATTTGATTGCATTAATGGGCCAGCAAAAGTTTCCTAATAAAAGAGATTTTATTCCTTTTTAAAAAAACAGGAAATAGACACATATAAAAGGAAATAGGATATACTCGGAATATAGGGGTATTATATATTAAAATTATCAGAAAAATAAATCCAATAAGATGGACATTTTTCCACGGCCAAAATAAGTACTTCAGAAAAAATGTTTTTTCAGAAAATCTCTAAATTGGTTTATTTTATTTTTGCATATACTTTTCAAATAACCCTTGGGTTTTATGGTTCAAATATTTCAAGGAATTACCCCTGGCTTGGAGGGTCATGTTCCTCCTCTTTTTTTTCTTGCTTGGCAAGAAAATATTCCTGGCATTCCGTGAGTGAAGAAAAATAAAATGCAAAGCAAAAATTGAAAGAAATTCAAATGCTACCTTTATTACAATCAAAATGCATAGATGCTCAGCTACAATTGTAAAACATTCCAAATTAGGAAATTTGGGTTGTTACAAACCTACCCACCTTAAGATGAATCTCTCCCTCGAGATTGGGGTTGGCTAGAAAATAGGTGCGGGTGGTCTCGACGAAGATCTTCTTCTCGCTCCGAGGTGGCTTCTTCCTTGGTGTGATTACTCCACAAAACCTTGCAAAACTTGATGATCTTGGTGCGAGTAACTCTGTTGGCAGTCTCGAGAATCCTGACATGTTTCTCCTCATAAGTCAGATCATTGTCAAGCTGTATGGCCTCTAGGGGAACTGTGTCTCTCAACGGAATATCAGTCATATCAGCATGGCATTTCTTCAACTGGGAAACATGGAAAACATCATGAACTCCGGACAATCCTTCCAGCAATTCCAGCTTGTAAGCAACTTCCCCCTATATTCGAGAATTTTGTAGGGGCCTATGAATCGGGGTGCCAACTTTCCTTTTACACCAAATCTCTTGATTCCTCGAAGTGGGGACACACGAAGGTATGCTCGTTCTCCCACTTCGTATGTTACTTCCTTGCGTCTGCTCTCAGCATAACTCTTCTATCTGGACTGAGATATCTTGAGTCGGTCACGAATCAATTTGACCTTCTCTTCAGAATGTCGGATAAGGTCGGGACCAAAAAGTTTTCGATCTCCCACACCATCCCACATCAATGGTGTTCGGCACCTCCTTCCGTATAAAGCTTTGAAAGGGGCCATCTTCAGACTAGTTTGATAGCTGTTGTTGTACGAGAACTTGGCATAAGGCAAATTGTCGTCCCAGCTAGACCCATAGTCTAGTGCCCAAGCTCTCAACATGTCCTCCTAAATCTGATTGACTCTCTCGGTCTGTCCATCGGTCTGTGGGTGAAAAGTGGTACTGAACTCCAACCTCGTTCCCAGGGTTTCATGTAGTTGGTGCCAAAACTTTGACGTGAACAGGGTTCCTCTATCTGACACGATACTCCTTGGAACTCCATGCAGACATACGATCCTGGTCATATAGATCTTGGCTAGCTTAGCACTCGTGTAAGTAGTCTTCACGAGAATGAAGTGAGCTACCTTGGTCAAACGATCGACCACTACCGAGATAGAATCATAACCTGAACGGGTCCTGGGTAATCCTGTGATGAAGTCCATACCAAGCTTCTTCCATTTCCACTCGGGTATCGGCAAAGGTTGAAGTAATCCTGTTGGTTTCTGATGCTCGGCCTTTATTCGCTGACAAACATCGCATATTGCTACAAACTCGACAATATCCTTCTTCATTCCTGTCCACCGGCAACTTTCCTTCAAGTCCAGATACATCTGGGTGTTCCCTAGATGTATCGAGTATGGGGAATTGTGGTCTTCCTGAAGTATCAACTTCCTGAGTTCAGGATCATTGGGCACATAGATGCGGTCCTCAAACCATATAGTTCCGTGTTCATCCTCACGAAAACCTTTAGCCTTCCCTTCATTCATTCTTTGCTTAATCTCAGCTATTTCCTTGTCTGTCTTCTGAGCTTCGCGGATTTTTCCGGTCAAGGTGGACTGAATTTCAAGGGTGGCCACATATCCTCTTTGGACAATCTCCAATTTGAGCTCTCTGAGATCGTCGACTAACTCCTGGGGTAATCCTCCCGCTATGAGAGTCTTCACATAACTCTTACGGCTCAAAGCATCTCCTACAACATTTGCCTTACCTAGATGATAATGCAATCTCATGTCATAGTCCTTGATCAACTCTAGACATCTCCTCTGTCCGAGGTTCAACTCCTTCTGCGTGAACATATATTTCAGGCTCTTGTGATCAGTGTAAATATCACAACTATTTCTGATAAGAAAATGGCTCCAGGTCTTGAGTGCGTGCACTACGGCTGCGAGCTCCAAATCATGTGTGGCATATTCAACTCATGAGTTCTGACCTGTGTGGATGCATAGGCTACAAATTTTCCTTCTTGCATGAGTACTCCTCCGATTCCTTGACGAGAAGCATCACAATAAACCTGGAAATCCTTCCGAATTTTAGGCAATATCAGCACTAGGGCGGTAACGAAACGTTTCTTCAACTCTTTGAAACTGACTTCACATTCCTCGGTGCAATTATACTTGGACTCCTTCTTCAACAACTCTGTCATGGGCTTGGCAATATTCAAGAAATTCTCGATAATCCTCCGGTAATATCCGGTAAGTTCGAGGAAACTGCGGATCTCCTTAACTGGAGTGGGTGCTACCCATTCGGTGACCGCTGCAACCTTGGCAGGATCCACTGCTATTCCGTCTCCTGAAATGACGTGTCCGAGGTATCTGAATTCCTTCAACCAAAATTCTCATTTGTTGAACTTCGCATACGGTTGATGCTCCCAAAGTTTCTCCAAAACTAGACGCAAGTTTTCCTTGTGTTCTTCCTCGTTCTTGGAGAATATCAGTATGTCATCGATGAACACCACGACAAACTTGTCCAAGTATTCCATAAATACCTTGTTCATCATACTCATAAAATATGCTGGAGCATTAGTCAAACCAAATGACATGACCGCGTACTCATGCGGACCATACCTTGTGGTGAAGGCTGTCTTGGGTATATCTTGTTCACGAATTTTCAGCTGATGATACACGGATCGAAGATCTATCTTGGAGAACACTCGGACTCCGACTAACTGGTCAAATAGATCGTTGATCATCGGCAGGGGATATTTGTTATTGATGGTCGCCTCGTTCAACGCACGATAATCGACTACCATTATCAAGGATTTATCCTTATTTTCAACCAAGAGAACTGGGGCTCCCCAAGGTGAGGAACTCGGGCGAATATATCCCTTGTCCAGCAACTCCTTAATTTGCTTCTTGATTTCCTCTAAATCATTTGCGGGCATCTTTTAGGGTCTCTTGGATATTGGGTCAGTTCCGCGTAATAGCTCAATCAGGAACTCGATCTCCCTATCTGGTGGCATGCCCGACAATTCCTCCGGAAATACATCTGGGAAGTCTGGTACAATCGGCACTTCCTCCTGAACTATCCCCTTGAGAGAATTTACCTGTTTACTCTGTGATGGGCGTTGGGATACGTACTTAATCCCTTTTTGGTCGGGGGTGGTGAGAAAAATAGACTTAAGGGCACAATCAATATTTCCTTCATACTTGGCCAACCAATCCATGCCTAGGATTACATCCAATCCCTGAGATTCTAATACGATGAGGTCGGTGGGAAACTTGTGGTTCCCAATGTTGAGACTCAATTCATGGCATCCTATCCCGGCTGTCATCATGCCTCCTGGGGAACTGACCTTAATGGGTTGGCTCAGGGTTCTAGTTGGTAAACTATACTTTTCCACAACTACCCTTGATATGAATGAATGTGTTGCACCAGTATCAAAAAGTACCAACTGGATGTGAATTTACCAAAAGCTTACCAGCCATTGTATCGGGGTAATCATAGACCTCTTCAACGTCAATGTGGTTCATCTGAGCTCGGGTAAAAGGATTGGGCTTCCTTGCTGCTGAGTTGCCATTGCCGTTTCCACTTCCCTGCTTGTTCTGGGGACATTCAGTGGCATAGTGTCCCGTCTTCTGGCACTTGAAGCAGGTGATATGGTTCAGATCCTTCTGAGCTGGAGCGGGATGGTGCTCAGTGCCATTACCTCCATTACCATTCTTGAAATTTCCGCCATTGCGATTTTTCCCACTTCCTCCATGGTTGTGGCCTCCATGGTTGTGCACTGGATGGTTATGCTGGATGTGTCCTCCAAACTTACTGGCTCCTGCTCCGGTATTCCCTGGATAGGGGGTGTAACGAGGCTTCCGTTGAACGCCATAATTGAATTTCCCATGTCCATACTTCCGTTTGCGGTTCTCCATCTGCTGTTGTTTCCCCTCCAAGATGAGGGCCTTATCTACCAGCTCCTTGTAGTTGCTGAAGTTGGCCACAGTCAGCTGAATGCTCAACTCATCATTGAGTCCTTCCATGAACTTTTCCTGCTTGGCCGCATCATCGGCCACATCTCTAGGTGCATATCGGGCAATCATGCCGAATTCATCAACATACTGAGCCACAGAGCGAGTTCCCTGGCGTAAGTTGCGAAACTCACGCTTCTCCAGACTCAAGGCTCCAGCTGAGACATGAGCGGTGTGGAAAGCTTGCTTGAACTTCTCCCAAGTCACTCTAGCAATGGGGTATGTGGTGGTGTAGTTCTCCCACCAAGTAGCTATGGGTCCTTCGAGTTGGTGCGCGGCAAAGCGTACCTTCTCAGCTTCAGTACATCCAGCAGTGATTAGTTCACCCTCCATTTTGTGGAGCCAATCATCTGCCACAATGGGCTCAACGCTGTTGGAGAAAGTCGGAGGGTTCAACCTCAGAAAGCGGGTGAGATTGTCGGCCTGGGTGGATGATGGTGGTTGTTGTTGTTCTGATTCTGAATGAGCAACTGCATCAAGGTGTTCTGTTGTTGGATCAACTGAGCAAGTTCCGGCAGGAAGTTGGAAGCAGGGTCACGTCTCGGAGGCATCTGGTGTTTGTAGAGGGATGGGATTAGCATAGAACAAGGGTCTAAAGAGTAATTACAATGCCCATATGAAATGCAACAAACAATTATCACACCACACATTCATTCATTAATCACCTCAAAAGGTTCAAACACGGGGATACAAGTTGCGATATCCTAAACATCAGCCTAAACGTTTAATGATAAGATAAATTGGTGGACTTGTCTATGTGTCGTCCTAAGAAAAGCATGGTGGTGGGTCCATCGGTAGAGCTTGCTTCGTAGTCCTCCTCATTGCTGCTCAAGGTGGCTACGTCTCCTTCAGGGTGAAGGTTCTCGCCCATGTCCAATTCTTCTTCTAGTTATGCGACACGAGCCTTCAGCTTCTCGATCCTCTGCAAGAAGTCCTTCACCTCCAATTCATGCTTGTAGTGGGATTCTCGGGTTTCGTCTTCGACGTCGAGTTCGTGGAGCGACAGTTGCTTGATCCTCTTCGTGTCCTTGCCAACACGAATCTCCAGAGTTCTGATATGTGCCTCCATGGTCTGGGCATAGGACAGGAGAGCGTCTTTAGTCTTAGTCAGAATGATTTCTACATCAGCTCCTCTCTGAGAGACCGTGAAGAAGTCCGGTGAGATAGGACAACCCCTGTACTCCTCCTTGATTCTTCCGAGAGCACAGTGAACCGCTATGTCCCTTCCGAGAATCCAACTGGGTGCGATGAACTTGAACTCCACAGGTTCTGTGCGCGGCTCAAAATTTCTTCTCAGGATGTAGACCTCAATCCTGTAGCGTGTATCTTCCGGGTAAGACGAGGTAGGCTTCCCGGTGATGGTTGGCAGAGCAATCCTTAAGTCATTGGTGATCTGCATCAGCTCCTTTACGAAGGGCATCGAGGCGTCGTGCAGGCAAAAGTCCGTGATCTTAACGGGGATGAAGGTGGCCATCTAGAAAATATTGGAAGATCGGAGAGAAGTCAGAAAGGAGAAGAAGAGAAAATATAGAAGATTTAATGATGTAATAAAATAGTTTTCTTCCTAAGGATTTTCCAATCCTAGAGGTTACAGCCTACGGTCACCGTGTGCTCTGATACCATATCTATAGCGACCCGACCGGAAACGGCCAAGTCTCTGGTGTTCCTGTACCATCCCAAGATCATGCTGGTAGACACACAGTACATCAATGTATATATTGAGAGTTCAATCACACAACCTTATTAATCGGATCTCATATCGAGTATTTATTACAATAAAGATTACAATAAAGAGGCTGAAGGCCAAACTCATGAGATAACTAAATGAAGAGTAGCGGAAGCTTCAAAAGTAGTAGAGTCCATGTGACTCCAGGGCATATCACTGAGCGTAGACCGTGACCTCTCACCTGGTCGGAAAAGTACTCTGCAACATGACACGTTGCAGCCGTGTAGGTCAGCAAATTGAATATGCCAGAAAGTCACAAAAGAGAGAGGTGAAAAGTATCATCTATACTACATGCATATATGGTAGGTGGGGCTTGTATGTTTTTAGCGGAAAGCAAAGTTTTCTCCTACAACAAGAGAGGGCTAAAAGAAAAATATTACTACATTGTTAATTGTTAACGAGATGGTTCCACCAACCAATTCGCGTACCCAAGTTGTCAATAATACCCACGTCATTATTGATTGTGTTGAGAATTCCTGATAGTTTCAGTTCCTTCGGCTTAATTTGTCCATGACCATGGACACGGATAATCGATTAGGTTTGGGTACTCTGCAAAGTTTTGCACACGTTCCCCACTGTTGGGGAACATCGCATGGGAAACAAAAAAATTCCTACGCGCGCGAAGACCTATCATGGTGATGTCCATCTACGAGAGGGGATTTCTGATCTACGTACCCTTGTGCCCTGCTACACACTGTTTGAAGTGATGGTTCAATAACCTTATCAAGTTCTACCACCCTCCCACTCAATTCTTTCGAGAGAAACCTTTCCTCGAGAAAGGATCCATTTCTAGAAACATACGCGTTGCTTCCGGATCTTAGATAGGAGATGTATCCAACTGTTTTGGATATCCTATGAAGATGCATTTATCCGCTTTGGGTTCGAGCTTATCAGACTGAAACCTTTTCACATAAGCATCACAGCCCCAAACTTTCAAGAAATGACAGCTTAGGTTTATCTAAACCATGGTCTATACTGTGCCATCTCAACGGAAGTATGCGGTGCCCTATTTAAAGTGAACGCGGTTGTCTCTAATGCATAACCCATAAACGATAGTGGTAATTCAATAAGAGACATCATAGTATGCACCATATCATAATAGGGCGTGGCTACGACGTTCAGACACATGATCACATGATGGTGTTCCAGGTGGCATGAACTGCGAAACAATTTTCACATTGTCTTAACTGCGTACCAAAACTCATAACTCAGATATTGATCTCTATGATCATATCGTAGACAGTTTATCCTCTTGTCACGATGATCTTCACTCTGAAATTGCTTTGAACTTTTCAATATTTCAGACTTGTGATTCATCAAGTAAATACTCCTGTATCTACTCAAATCGTCAGTGAAGTAAGAACATAACGATATCCACTACGTGCCTTAGCACTCATTGCACTGCACACATCAAAAATGCATTACTCCCAACAAGTTATTCTCTTGTTTCATGTGGCATGTTTTGCATGTATCAAGTGATTCAAAATCAAGTGAGTCCAAACGATCCATATCTATGGAGTTTCTTCATGCATTTATACCAACAGGTATGGTTTGCATTTCTCAAACGTTTCAAAAATGAGTGAGTACAAAGATCCATCAAATGGAGCTTCTTCATGCATTTTATACCAACATGACTCAAGTGGCAGTGCCACAACTAAGTGGTACTATCATTATTACTTTGCATCTTCTGGCACCAATATTATGAACATGTGTAACACTACGATCGAGATTCAATAAACCATTGAGAGTAATTATTCAAGAAAATAGAACAACTATTATTCTCTTCAAATGAATAATCGTATTGCAATAAACATGATCCAATCATGTTCATGCTCAACGCAAACACCAAATAACAATTATTTAGGTTTTACCACCAATCCCGATGATAGAGGGAGCGTGCGATGTTTGATCACATCAACCTTGGAAACACTTCCAACACGGATCGTCACCTCGCCTTTAGCTAGTCTCCGTTTATTCCGTAGCTTTCATTTCGTGTTACTAATCACTTAGCAACCGAACCGGTATCCAATACCCTCGCGCTACTAGGAGTACTAGTAAAGTACACATCAACATCACGCATATCAAATATACTTCTTTCGACTTTGCCAGCCTTCTTACCTAGCAAGCATCTAGGCTAGCTCCGCCTCAGTGACTGTTCCCCTCATATCAGAAGCACTTAGTCTCGGGTTTGGGTTTAATCTTGGGTCTATTCATTAGTGCAGCAACTGTTCTGCCGTTTCACGAAGTATCCCTTCTAGCCCTTGCCTTTCTTGAAACTTAGTGGTTTTACTAACCATCAACTATTGATGCTCCTTCTTGATTTCTACTTTTGCAGTGTCAAACATCGCGGATCTCTCAAGGATCATTGTATCTATCCTTGATATGTTATAGTTCATCATGAAGCTCTTACAGCTTGGTGGCAATGACTTTGGAGAACCATCACTATCTCATCTGGAAGATTAACTCCCACCTAATTCAAGCGATTGTCGTACTCACACAATCTGAGCACACGCTCAACAATTGAGCTTTTCTCCTTTACTTCATGGACATAGAATCTTGTCGGAGGTCTCATACCTCTAAACAAGGGCACGAGCATGAAATCACAATTTCATCTCTTTAGAACATCTCTTATGTTCCGTGACGTTTCAAAACGTCTTCGGCGCCTTGCTTCTAAGCAATTAAGTATTTTGCACTGAACTACCGCGTAGTCATCAGAAACGTGTATGTTGGATGTTCACAACATCCACGGACGACGCTCGAGGTGCAGCACATCGAGTGGTGCATTAAGGACATAAGACTTCTGCGCAACAACTAGGACAATCCTCAGTTTTACAGACTCAGTCCGCAAAGTTTGCTACTATGAACTTTCAACTAAATTTTCTCTAGGAACATATAAAAACAGTAGAGCTATAGCAGAAGCTAAATGTTCAGGACAATTACTTCAATTAATCATATTATTTAAGAACTCCCACTCAAAAAGTACATCTCTCTAGTCATTTGAGTGGTACATGATCCAAATCCATTATCTCAAGTCCGATCCTCACGTGAGTCTAGAATAGTTTCAGTGGTAAGCATCTCTATGCTAATCACATTAACTATACGATTCATGCTCGACCTTTTGGTATCTTGTGTTCCGTGGCCATGTCTGCACATGCTAGGCTCATCAAGTTTAACCCGAGTGTTCCGCGGGTGCAACTATTTTGCACCCGTTGTATGCGAACGTTGAGTCTATCACACCGGATCATCACGTGGTTTCTCGAAACGACGAACTGTCGCAACGGTGCACATTTGGGGAGAACACAATTTGGTCTTGAAATTTTAGTGAGATATCACCTCATAATGCTACCGTCGTTCTAAGAAAGATAAGGTGCATAAAGGATTAACATCACATGCAATTCATAAGTGACATGATATGGCCTTCATCATGTGCTTCTTGATCTCCATCACCAAAGCATCGGCACGATCTTCTTGTCATCGACGTCACACCATGATCTCCATCATCACGATCTCCATCAACGTGTCGCCATCGGGGTTGTCGTGCTACTCATGCTATTACTACTAAAGCTACGTCCTAGCAATATAGTAAACGCATCTGCAAGCACAAACGTTAGTTTAAAGACAACCCTATGGCTACTGCCGGTTGCCGTACCATCGACGTGCAAGTCGATATTAACTATTACAACATGATCATCTCATACATCCAATATATCACATCACGTCGTTGGCCATATCACATCACAAGCATACCCTCCAAAAACAAGTTAGACGTCCTCTAATTGTTGTAGCATGTTTTACGTGGTTGCCATGGGTATCTAGTAGGATCGCATCTTACTTACGCAAACACCACAACGGAGATGTATGAATTGCTATTTAACCTCTCTCCAAGGACCTCCTCGGTCAAATTCGATTCAACTAAAGTTGGAGAAACCGACACTCGCCAGTCATCTTTGAGCAACGGGGTTGCTCGTAGCGATGAAACCAGCCTCTCCTAAGCATACAAGTAATGTCGGTCCGAGCCGCTTCGATCCAACAATACTACATAATCAAGAAAAGACTAAGGAGGGCAGCAAATCGCACATCACCACCCACAAAAACTTTTGTGTTCTACTCAATATTACATCTACGCATGAACCTGGCTCATGATGCCACTGTTGGGGAAAGTCGCATGGGAAACTAAAATTTTCCTACGCGCACGAAGACCTATCATGGTGATGTCCATCTACGAGAGGGGATTTCCGATCTACGTACCCTTGTAGATCGCACAGCAGGAAGCGTTAAGAAACGTGGTTGATGTAGTGTAACGTCCTCACGTCCCTCGATCCGCCCCGCGAACCATCCCGCGAACCGTCCCGCGATCCGTCCCACTATCCGCTCCGATCTAGTGCCGAACGGACGGCATCTCCGCGTTCAGCACCTCCGCGTTCAGCACACCTCGACGATGATCTCGGCAATCTTGATCCAGCAAGAGAGACGGAGAAGTAGATGAGTTCTCTGGCAGCGTGACGGCGCTCCGGAGGTTGGTGATGATCTATCTCGGCAGGGCTCCGCCCGAGCTCGGTAGAAATACGATCTAGAGGAAAAACCGTGGAGGTATGTGGTCGGGCTGCCATGGCAAAGTTGTCTCAAATCAGCCCTAATACCTCGGTATATATAGGAGGGAGGGGAGGGGCCTTTCCTTGAGGCTCAAGGAGCCCCAAGGGGTTGGCCGAAGTGGGGGGAGGAGGATTCCTCCTCCAATCCTAGTCCAACTAGGATTGGAAGGTGGAGTCCTTCTCTATTTTCCCACTTCCCCCTTTTTTCTCTTTGATTTTTCTTTCTCTCTGCGTAGGGGCCTTCTTGGGCTTGCCCACCAGCCCACTAAGGGTTGGTGTGGCACCCCTAAGGCCTATGGGCTTCCCCAGGGTGGGCTGCCCCACCCCCCCGGTGAACATCCGGAACCCATTTGTCACTCCCGGTACATTCCCGGTAATGCCGAAAACTTTCCGGTAATAAAATGAGGTCATCCTATATATCAATCTTCGGTTCCGGACCATTCCGGAAACCCTCGTGATGTCCGTGATCTCATCCGGGATTCCAAACAACATACGGTAACCAACCATATAACTCAAATACGCATAAAACAACATCGAACCTTAAGTGTGCAAACCCTGCGGGTTCGATAACTATGTAGACATGACCCGAGGGATTCCTCGGTCAATATCCAATAGCGGGACCTGGATGCCCATATTGGATCCTACTTATCGATTGAACCTCAGTGCCAAGGATTCATATAATCCCGTATGTCATTCCCTTGGTCCTTCGGTATGTTACTTGCCCGAGATTCGATCGTCGGTATCCGCATACCTATTTCAATCTCGTTTACCGGTAAGTCTCTTTACTCGTTCTGTAATACAAGATCCTGTAACTTATCCTAAGTCACATTGCTTGCAAGTCTTGTGTGTGATGTTGTATTACCGAGTGGGCCCCGAGATACCTCTCCGTCACACGGAGTGACAAATCCCAGTCTTGATCCATACTAACTCAACGGGCACCTTCGGAGATACCTATAGAGTATCTTTATAGTCTCCCAGTTACGTTGTGAGGTTTGATACACACAAGGCATTCCTCTGGTGCCAGTGAGTTATATGATCTCATGGTCATAGGAATAAATACTTGACACGCAGAAAACAATAGCAACAGAATGAGACGATCAACATGCTACGTTCATTATTTTGGGTCTTGTCCATCACATGATTCTCCTAATGATGTGATCCTGTTATCAAGTAACATCACTTGTCTATGGTCGGGAAACCTTGACCATCTTTGATCAACGAGCTAGTCAACTAGAGGCTTACTAGGGACAGTGTTTTGTCTATGTATCCACACAAGTATTGTGTTTCCAAACAATACAATTATAGCATGGATAATAAACGATTATCATGAACAAAGAAATATAATAATAACTAATTTATTATTGCCTCTAGGGCATATTTCCAACACCCACAAGATTTGATCGCCTCCGTTGAATGTCCTCGCACTACAGGGTGTTTGAGGACCGGATGATCAAAACATGGTATTTCAACGGGTTCCTCTGAGACTCTCTCGATGACCATCCAATCCTACCGTTCTTCTACATCTCGTAGCAGCGCCTGTGTAGAGTCACCGCATTGTCCAACCAAGCCAGAGCCCATAATGAATTGTGGCTGTGCAGGTAAGCCTTAGGTCTTGAAGAATTCGTCCATCTCTTCGTGCCTGGGTGAAACTTTCTGCAAGATGTCATGGCGCTTCTCCATGCATCCCGGGCCCTCCGCTGGTTTATCCTAGGGATCCCATTTGAACCATCCTTCACCCAGAGTTGCATTACATCACGAGGTCTTGAAAAGTCTTGACATATCCGGTCTTGATTATTAAAATTTTCTCACAACACTCGTGATAGACTCTCAACCAAAACCCCGTCTACTTAAGCATAGCAAATTAAAATGTATCGTCCCGGGCCAAGTAACATGGGTGATGGGTTCCTACCACATGATACTACATCAGAAACCAATTTTTTGAGTTCCTACTTAGCATGCAATAGGTGAAGAAAGGTTAATCTACAATGCATATAAAACATAGAAAATATGATCAACGTGACTTGCCTTGCCGACGACTGTCGAGCTCAAACGCTTCTAGATAACAAGCTTCACACTCCAGGTGATCTAACGACACAAATAAATTCACACAATAAGCACCAAAATGACAAGTTATCAAAATAAAGCATGTAATAAAGGAATAGCTATAACACAAGGAGTAAAATTGTCTTCCATAACTAAATCAGAATCTGTTTTGGTGAAACCCCAAGATAAGATATCTACAAAATTCTGAAACTTAACTTACTGATAAATAAGATCACTAGTGAGCAGTAGCAAAAAGAATCAATTAAAAATCTATTTTTAAACTCCCGGTATTCACAAAATAAAATTTGAATCAAATCTATTTTAACTCAAACTTTAGAAATTGAAACATAGTCAAATTTTATATTTTCAGAAAACGCATGAAATTCTTTATCTAATGCAAAAAGAATCACCTTAATTGGATTTGTAGATTAAACGTTATTAAGAAAACAAAAACAGAACTATTTCCGTTACAGAATTAAAACAGAAAAGGAAACGGTGACGTGGCATGCTCTGATTGGCTGAAAGGGTGCGCTGCTAGAGCTAATCTAACAAAGTTTTTTCAGCTAAATAAATAAAGTAACTGACTGGACGGTTCTTTTTAAAGAACCGAAGGGGTAAGTCGCTTCTAATCTACACCGTATGCCCAAGATCCTACAGTGGGAAAGAAAAAGAAAAAAAACAGAAGAGGAAAGAGACCTCACCCTGGCAGACAGAGGAGAGAGCTCCGGCGAGGTGGCCGGCTGGAGGTGAGGGCGGTGAGGGCGAGGAGCTCGGTGTTTGGGTGGGGGAATGGGGTGCGGTGGGGTGGAGGGGGTTCCTGGCGACGGCACGAGGCGCGGGAGGCGCGGCAGCACGCGACAGGGGCGGCGAGTTTCTCCTGGAGCTCGGCTCCGGCGAGATCGGCAGGGGGGCGTTTGGGGCGACGAGTCGGGGCGGTGGCGAGGGGAATGGAGTGTGGGAGAGGCTCTGGTTCTTATAGGGGGTGAGGGAGGCGCGGGGAAGGAAAGGAGAGAGAGATCGGGAAGTTGGGGATTCGGTTCCCTGTCATGGAAAGTGCTCGTCTACACGAGGAAGGTGACGAGAGGAGGGAGACGAAATAATCGGGCCAGATTTGATTGCATTAATGGGCCAGCAAAAGTTTCCTTATAAAAGAGATTATATTCCTTTTTTTGAAAAACAGGAAATAGACACATATAAAAGGAAATAGGATATACACGGAATATAGGGGTATTATATAGTAAAATTATCAGAAAAATAAATCCAATAAGATGGACATTTTTCCACGGCCAAACTAAGTACTTCAGAAAAAATGTTTTTTCAGAAAATCCCTAAATTAATTTTTTTTGTAAATACTTTTCAAATAACCCTTGGGTTTTATGGTTCAAATATTTCAAGGAATTACCCCTGGCTTGGAGGGTCATGTTCCTCCTCTTTTATTTCTTGCTTGGCAAGATAATATTCCCCGCATTCCGTGAGTGAAGAAAAATAAAATGCAAAGCAAAAATCGAAAGAAATTCAAATGCTACCTTGATTACAATCAAAATGCATAGATGCTTAGCTACAATTGAAAAATATTCCAAATTAGGAAATTTGGGATGTTACACGTTTTCTCTGTAAGGGGGTCTCTTATGACAATTCTGTTCAGCAAGGGGTCCTTTTGGACAAAATATTCGAATAGGGGCAGTAACATGTACTGTCATCGAAAAGGGATCGACGTAGTAGAACCATGTCGTCCTCCAAACCTTCATCGTTCGGGGACACTTCATCTCAAAATAGATGGAGATCTTCTTTTTGTGGGTTTCGTGTCCTCCGTAGGATTGCATCACGTCCTTCGACACTATCTGGGGCTTTGCAGAAAAATGTGCTTGAAGAGCGCCCAGTTCGGTTGAATGCCATGGAACCCCTCGCACAGGATGATGAAGCGCGTGAGGTCTTCCACCCCATTGAAGTACAATAGGATATCGCAAAGGAAGGGATGGATCACGAGGGGCACAACCCACTTGAGGAACTTGGCGAAAATCACCTGATCGTTCGGCCGCGAGGAAAGCTCCAGTCGTCGGCTCCAACACGCACGAGTCGGTCCGCAGGATCTAGTCGTCGCTCAGTTATGCATGTAAGATCCACAAGTCACCACGAAGGGAAGACAATTGACTTGGCCACTCTCCTCTACAGATGTGGTGGTCACCGTAGCTACGGTCTCGACAACAGATGCATCGGTGATGGCTGAGGAACCCGCCACCATCGCTTTCTCCAACTTTCTAGTGGTCGACATCGACGTGGGTATCGTGGTTGGAGACAAAAAAATCTAAGAAATTACTCATGGGCGTTTGCTTGGATGGCGTAGTGAGGGAGATGGAAGATCAAAGAGAATGTGCAAACTTCTATCTCACCTCTACTATTCATAGCAGAGGGAGGATTGGAAACTAGCATGGGAGACTCCTGGACATGTGTCATTATGGGGCGAGCCGAGACGTCAATCATGCTTGTCAGAATCCATGCGGTCAACATTTAAAACCCCCATCTCACAAAGCGTCAACCATTTTTTGTCTGTCGGATCACAAAGGCCGGGGAGTCCTTTATCAGAGAGAAATCAAGGGGAAGCCTCACAACACACAAAATATTTTGATATGACAACACTTCAAGATCTATAATGATGACACTTGATGATTTGCCTTCTAGTAGGATGTAATTCCAGATAGTTTGGAGGACGGCATGATTATCTGGTTGCCGGGGTTTGCACGGAGTCGGGAGAACCATGCTCATAGCATGACGAAAGTATGAGTGCAGCATGCTCGAAGGAAATCAAGTGAAGTGAAACTCGTTGCAGATCTGTTCTATGAACAGAGCAAGGAGCGCCCGCAATAACTATGGTGTCATGAGTCGAATTTTCTTTTGAAAAATTAATGTTTGGCTGTGCAAACTTGGTTTGCGAGAAGTATGAGATCGACATTCACATAAAGTATATTGATTGGAAACACTTGATAAATTCAAGCCCAAGCGTGTCTAATCACCACAAAGAATTTGATGATACACCCATAGTCGGGCCGCAAGCCATCCTTTTGTGAAGAGATAAGAAATGGTGTCATCAAGTTTTTTTTTCAATTTTCTCACTCTTATCCTTCAGAAGGCATGATAATTTATGTGTCGATGTCTCTCTGCTAACCGACAAGTGGCTCTTCAAGTCCATCGACCATTCGAAATCTTCTCTCATGGTGCACGATCGGCTTCTGTATTGAGATCCCGACACACTCGGGGGCTACAAACAGGGTTACACCTACGGGGTAGGCCCAAGTGTGTATATGTACCATCCAAAGGACCATGACCAGAGATACAACCCAGAATACAATGGTCCAAGGGGTAACATATTTAGCCCAACACAGTTGAAATCCAAGACATCAAAGGACAGGGGATCTTCGCTAAGTGACCAAGAACTTACAGTCAGACTCTATAGCCCGGGACGGACCTGCTTCAATAGTCGGCCATCGGTACAATAGGAGCATTCATATGTCCTACATTTGGTTGCACCCTAGGTTACCGTGACTCTCATGATGCTATGAATGTTGTCGCTACTTAACAACAACATTATCTAGTTAAATATGACATATACTAGTACTAGTGGCCATGAATAGCTAGTCGTGCCTTAGACCATCACTAGCATTTATTACCAATCCGTTATGACACCCCTCCTAGTGTGTATATAAGTGATAACCCACAAGTATAGGGGATCAATTATATCATTTCTCGATAAGTAAGAGTGTCGAACCCAACGAGGACCTAAAGGTAGAACAAATATTCCCTCAATTTTTATCGACCATCGATACAACTCTACGCACGCTTCACGTTCGCTTTACTTAGAGCAAGTATGAAACTAGAAGTACTTTGTAGGCGTGATAGGATAGTTTTGCAAGAAAATAAAGAACACATAAATAAAAACTAGGGGCTACTAAGTTAGTCTTAGTAGAGATCTTTTTGTTACAAGAAGGTTATTTGTCCCTAGGCAATCGATAACGAGACCGGTAATAATTATTGCAATTTTATATGAGGAAGAGGCATAATCTAACATACTTTCTCTACTTGGATCATGTGAACTTATGATTGGAACTCTAGAAAGCATCCACAACCACTAAAGATCATTAAGGTAAAACTCAACCATAGCATTATAAGGTATCATGTCCTCTTTACTCCCATATGCAACAACCCACCTACTCAATTTTATGTTTCTGTCACTCAAGCAACGCACCATAGGCAAATCATGAACACATTGCAACACCCTACAATGGGGGTCCCTCACGCTTACGCGAAACAGAGAGCACCATAGGACAACACCAATAATAAAATATGCAACTCAAACCAATCATGATCATCAATCAACCCATAGGACAAAAAAGATCTACTGAAACATCATAGGATAGCCATACATCATTGAGAAATAATATATAGCATTGAGCACCATGTCTAAGTAGAGATTACAGCAGTGAGAAGAGGTGTTTAACCGCTGCAAAGAGGGGGCGAGTTGGTGATGACGGCGACGAAGTTGTTGGTGTAGATCGTTATCACGATGATGGCCCTGGTGGTGTTCCGGTGCCACCGTGGGAGAGGGGGAGAGAGCCACCTTACTTCTTCTTCTTACTTGTCCTTCCCCCTAGATGGGAGGAAGGTTTCCCCTCTGGTCCATGGCCTCCATGGAGGCGGAGGGCCGAGATTGGATCTCTCTCTCTGTTTCTTCTTGTTTTTGCGTTCTTTTGCCTTGCAAATTCTCGCATTTCACCAATCCTTATATTCCCGGAGATCCATAACTCCGATTGGTCTGAAATTTTAACATGATTTTGATCTGAATACTAGATTTGTTGCGGCGAAAGAAGGGCGCCAACCGCCTTACTGGGTGGCCACAAGAAAGCCTGGCGAGCCATACCCCCAGGTCGCGCCCCTCTGGCTTGTGGGCCCCTCGGGCACCGCCTTCTATTAATTCCACTTCCCAAAATTCACATATATTCCAAAAAAATCTCCGTGAGTTTTTATCCCATTTGGACTTCATTTGATATGTATTTTCTGTTGGAATTATGCCCTAGAGGCAATGATAAATAATTTATTATTACAATTCCTCTATCAAGATAATCGTTTATTATCCATGCTATAATTGTATTGAATGAAGACTTAGATACATGTGTGGATACATAGACAAAACACTGTCCCTAGCAAGCCTCTAGTTGGCTAGCCAGTTGATCAAGGATAGTCACGGTCTTCTGACTATGTACAAGGTGTTGTTGCTTGATAACTGGATCACATCATTGGGAGAATCATGTGATGGACCAGACCCAAACTAATAGACGTAGCATGTTGATCGTGTCATTTTGTTGCTACTGTTTTCTGCATGTCAAGTATTTATTCCTATGACCATGAGATCATATAACTCACTAACACCGGAGGAATGCTTTGTGTGTAGCAAACATCACAACGTAATTGGGTGGCTATAAAGATGCTCTACAGGTATCTCTGAAGGTGTCCGTTGAGTTAGTATGGATCAAGACTGGGATTTATCACTCCATGTGACGGAGAGGTATCTCGGGGCCCACTCGGTAATACAACATCACGCACAAGCCATGCAAGCAATGTAACTTAGTGTAAGTTGCGGGATCTTGTATTACGGAACGAGTAAAGAGACTTGTCGATAAACGAGATTGAAATAGGTATGCGGATACTGATGATCGAATCTCGGGCAAGTGTCGGGACCCCGATCCTAAGCCATAGGAATCCAGCGTGTAACACATCGCATCCCTTTGTGGTCTCACGCACGGTTAACTCCACGGCTGCAGCCTTACCTTAGCCGGGACCGTTTGCGTCTTTTGACTCACGTATGCGATAGTGTCGCTAGCATTCCAATGTCAAAGAACCCGGATCGACATGTCTAGCCATAAACCAAAGTGGCAGTTCCGCACAAGGATAGGCATACATGACCCAACAAAGCAGGTGTCGGTCATCAATGAACGTAGACGAGTCGTAGCAAGCTACAAGGACTCCATTACGTCGCGTGACATTTCCCCAAAGGGGACAGACACAGCAGCTAAGAAGGACACATGCCGGTCAACCAATGTGTCCGGAGCAGTAGCGAACTACCAAGGCTCGTTGGATCACAAAGGGGCATTTCCTTGTAAGGAGTGCTACTAAAGTTCACGACTAGGTATTCGAACCCCATACATATCAAGTACGACACACGTACGCATGGCATACCGATATGTATAGATACATCGATGGCATCACAACATAACCATAAACATACAAGCTTTATTTAAGAGGCTCGGAAGAGCCACACACATATTATTACACATTAAGGGTCTCGCGACCCATAATAGCAGTCATACAATACAAGCCAGCGGAAGAGTTATAAACTGTCTTGGTACAGACAGAGCAACTATAAGGCACATGGCCTGACTATTCTACACAGCCGACGTAGGGCCAGATCATAGCTGGGACACCAGCTACTCGTCGTCGTCGATGTCTACGAAGAACCCTCCATTAGGGTCATTAACAACCTCTGCAACATTTATTAAGCAAACATGATTACAAAGGTACTCAGCAAGTCTTTAGGAGAACTAACTACTTATGCAAGGTATCAAAAGGGTATTGTGGGGTTTCATGCGGGAAGCCAGCATTTGACTCGTGGCTAGACAACTTGCTTTTTGAAATTAGTTTTGACAACTTGATTTCTCGCACACGAGTCCACTAACACCACAACAATACACTATCGTGGAATCATCCCGTCTCCATACGGAATTGCCGTCCACGACACTCACGCTTATCTTGACAATTTTATGAGTAGCCATTAAAGTTATCTATGAACAACATATGTCTCCAAGTAGTACATATCCGCGGACGCGGCTATTCGAATAGATCATAACCCTGCAGGGGTGTACTTCGTCACACACGCTCCCGCCACTTATCGCCATGTGCACGTCATGCACCTCGGCAAACTTCAAGCGGAAGCCCAGCGAGGGAGTCGGCCACGACCGTTAACCACATTAGTACCTAGTCCAGGTTTATCGCCTATGTGAGAGTAACCCGTACGGAAGTCCGGCCGAGGTTTCCGCCACGGCCTCAAACGATGTGCGCAGGGTTCCCAAGCCCACCATCCGGGTGCCACTTGGTACACCGTGCCACTGCCTACCGCATCACGGTCCACCTCTCAGGTCAGCACCATGCACGGCCTCCAGCATTACTATAAACACCAGAAACTACTTGCAACTCCTGGACCGAGTACTACGCGATTAATAGGCCGAGCGGGGTCATATTTCAAGGCCCAGCATGTGGTAGTATCTAGTCTTGGATTACATACACGGAACTCAGTTCCTAAGGACGGTTCCAATGAAACAACCCGCCATGTACTCCTACACAGCCTTTCACCGGTACCTTTACCAAATCAAGTTCAACACACGACCTTTGCTTACCGAACACATTCCACATTTCTGTTCATCTCCCAGATGACAGACCATACACAACTCTAAGCATAGCATGCATAGCAGGATAAGGCACATCATAGCTCAAGCAACTACCAGGTATGCTAGGTTGCAAGGTTCGGCTATTTACTATGACAAGGTTAAGTCATGCAAAGGAAGTGGGTCCAACTATCGTGGCAAAAGCAGTTGAAGCATTTGATCCTAATGCATTAAATAGGTGCAGGAGCAAGAACATAGGTGTTATGGGGATGATCAAAAGGGGTGCTTGCCTTGTTGCTCAGAGGAGGAACGATATCCGTCGGACGGATATTCGGTGGAATCCGGGGGTGCGGAGCCTACCGAAATGAACGACAACATTCAATAACAATCATATGCAATCAAAATGATGCATGAGCATGGCATGAGAATGCAAAGTGATAGGTTATTATAATCAAGATGTTTTAGGTTTAGAGTTGATTTGAATCATATTCGAATAGCAATTCAAACGGGTATTCTCGGATACCGGTTTAATTGATTCGACCTGATGCTGAGATCAACCTAATGTTAACATGCATGAAATGTCATGTTATGGTACTGGTTTATATCTAGGGCAGTGTGTGATCATTGCATTTATAATGAAATTTGGATATCTTTGCAAATTCCATTTATAAAGTGATTAAAGAATTGAATTATTCCTTATTTCACAATTTAGGGTTCTGTAACTTTTTCAAACATAGCTGAAAATAGCATAATCATAATCCTTGAATTTTTTTGATACTTTTTCATATATAAATTATTTTCATTGGAGTTACAGATTAATTTCTATGATTTTTGCAATTTTTAGCAATTTCCTAAATTATTTTTATACTGGAAATTCCATTTATTGCATCAGGCTGACGTCAGCAGGTCAGCTGACTTGTGCAGGTCAAACCTGACAGGGGAGCCCCACTGGTCAGCCTCTCTGGGACTAATCCCGCGCTGACCAGCCCCTAATTGGGGTTTGACCAGGCGTGGGGCCCTCTGTCAGCGACTCAGAGGAGGGCGATTAGGCCCTAATAGCCGGCCACGTCGACGGCCACCGGAGTGTGGTCGCCGGCGACCAAACCCGCGGCGGAGGGCTCGCCGGAGGCGACCTAGACTGTGCTGCACAGCACGAAAACGCACGCGGTTGGCAGCTAAAGCAAGCTCGCGAAGTGGCCGATCTGGCAGGACCAACTGGGAAGGCTAGGGTCGCCGGAAGAGGCGTCGGCGACGAGCCGGAGCGGCGGCCGAAGCTCAGACGTCGTCGGGGCTTTGAATCAGAGGGATCCACGCTTAGATCTTAGCTGCTACGGCATCTACGTGTCGTCCTGGAGCTTCTGGTGCTCACGGGAGGACGAGCTGGACATCGGAGGGCTACCGGCGACGAGCGGCAGCGGCGGTGCTCGTCGGGCTCCGGTGAAACTAGGTCTAGAGGAGGCGATCGACGGGGAAAGCTTAGGGAAAACCACCGCATGCTCACAGGGAGTGCAGAGAAGAGCTCAGACGGCTCGGGGAAGGCCTGGGGGCGACGAATCGACGGGAGAGGTCCGGCGGCCGGAGGAAGAAGACGACGGCGTTGCGGGCATTGCAGGGCTCGAGGGGACTTCGGCTTCTGCAGAGACGACTAGGGCGACGAGGCGGAGCTAATGGCGTGCTCGCGGAGGAGATCCTATGGCCAGGGGCACGGCTAGCTCGAGCTCGAGCTCGGCTCTAATGGCGGCAGCAAGGAGGGGGAGGAGATCCGGGCGGAGGGGAAGAACCGAGGCGGGGAATGGATAGGGGAGGCTCTGGGGAGCTTATCCCCGTCGTCGCCAGCGTGAACCGGCGGCCAGGCAGGCACGCAAGTGCGTGGCCGCGCCGGAGGAGGCAGCGGCCACCTCCTGCTGCCTACTGGCGCGGGGAAGGGGACGAGCGGCGAGATGGGCTGGGCCTGGCTTGGGCGTCAGGTAAGTCTTTTCCTTTTTCTTCTGCTTTTGTTTTTCTGTTTTGCTATTTATTGCTTTGCTAATTATTTCAGCTCCAAAACAAAAAGTAAAAACTAATTTTGACCTCCTGAAATATTTGTTATAATATCCCCACTCATTTCCAAGACTTTCAATATTTTTGGAAAATTATAGTTTCTGATTTCAAAATTTTAAATTTGAAACTAGTGGCTTTTGCATTTATTTAAAATGCTTAAAGTGTCAAGAAAATAGTTTTCTCTAATGCTCATTTACTTTCATGATTTATCAGAAAGTTTGAACATTTCTTGTGGCCATTTTGGGTTCATTGATTTTGAACTAGTTGAATTTTCCTTTAATTGAAATGGTGGCTAGGGTTTAGAGTTTTTCCTTTGCCACTTTGTTGTTTTTGTTGGAACTTCTTGGATGCAAATGCAAAGAAGACATGAGCACAATGCTATCTAGCTTAAGGTTTAGGGATGTGACAACTCACCCCCACTCAAAAGAATCTCGTCCCGAGATTTAGAAGTCGTCGGGAATAACGCAGGATATTCAAGTCGGAGACGATCCTCTCTTTCCCAAGTTGCCTCCTTTTTAGAATGATTTGACCATTGAACTTTAAGAAACTTGAGATTTCGACGTCGAGTGGTACGCTCAGCTTGATCAAGAATACGCACGGGGTATTCTCGGTAAGAAAGGTTATCTTGGAGATCAAGCGTTTCGTGGTCCACTTCACGGATAGGATCCGAAAAGCAACGCCTGAGTTGCGAGACGTGGAAAACATCATGAACTTTGGAAAGATGCGGAGGAAGTTCCAACTGGTAGGCAACTTCTCCTCGTTTGGCAAGAATGCGAAAAGGTCCAATGTAACGAGGAGCCAACTTGCCCTTGATACCGAAACGATGGGTACCCTTCAAAGGTGTAACCCGAAGATAAGCCTTCTCGTCAACTTCAAAGGTCACAGCCTTATGATGACGATCATATTGGCTCTTTTGACGAGACTGGGCTGTTTTCAACTTTTCACGAATAATGCGAACCTGCTCTTCTGCATCCTGAATCATGTCCGGGCCAAAGAGTTGCCTCTCTCCGGTTTCTGACCAATTAAGAGGTGTTCGACATCTTCGTCCATAGAGAACTTCAAAAGGGGCTTTGCCCAAGCTTGATTGATAACTATTGTTATAAGCGAATTCGGCGAATGGAAGGCACTTCTCCCAATTCATACCGAACGAAATAACACAAGCTCGGAGCATATCTTCTAGCATTTGATTCACTCTTTCTACTTGACCACTTGACTGGGGATGGAAAGCAATGCTAAAAGATAAGTGAGTCCCCATGGCATTCTGAAAACTTTCCCAGAAGCGAGAAGTAAAGATACTTCCACGGTCCGAGTTAATTTCCAGGGGAACAGCATGAAGAGACACTATTCGAGAGATATATAACTCCGCTAGCTGGCTAGCTGTTATACTCTCACGAACAGGAAGAAAATGGGCCACTTTGGAAAGACGGTCAATGACCACAAAGATAGCATTGTTTCCTTTCTTGGTCTTGGGAAATCCGGTAATGAAATCCATGCTAACTTTATCCCATTTCCATTCAGCAGGCCTTTGATGTTCTGCCTTAAATCGACGACAAACGTCGCAGTTAGCAACGAACTCAGCAATTTCTCTCTTCATCCTAGTCCACCAGAACCTCTGGCGTAGGTCCTGATACATCTTAGTACTACCGGGATGAATGGTGAGAGGAGAATCATGAGCCTCCTTAAGGATTAACTGCCTTAGATGTGGGTTCTTAGGAACCACTAAACGATTCTGGAAGAACACCACACCTTGATCACTCATGGAAAATTCTTTAGTGTTTCCGCTAAAAATATTCTCCTTGATCCGTGATATACCCTTGTCACGCTTTTGGCCAGCTATAATTTGATCCTTAAGAGTAGGCTTCGCCACCAGGGTAGAAAGGAATCCTTGAGGAACGATATGAAGATTCAACTTCCGGAAGTCCTCATGGAGAAGTGGTTGACCTTGTTGTAGCATCAAATTGTTACAATAAGATTTACGACTTAGTGCATCGGCCATAACATTGGCCTTCCCCGGGGTGTAAGTTATCCCTAAGTCGTAATCCGAGATCAACTCAACCCACCGTCTTTGCCTGAGATTCAAATCCGGCTGGGTGAAGATATATTTCAGACTTTGGTGATCAGTGAATATTTCGCAATGATTACCCAAAAGGTAATGCCGCCAGGTTTTTAGTGCATGGACCACAGCTGCAAGCTCAAGGTCATGTGTGGGATAATTATCCTCATGTGGACGCAACTGTCGAGATGCGTACGCGATCACATGACGATCTTGCATGAGAATGCAACCTAATCCCTGTCGCGAGGCGTCGCAATAGATAACAAAGTCCTTAGAAAAATCTGGTGGTAGCAACACAGGTGCGGAAGTCAGGCGTCTTTTCAGTTCCTGAAAACTATGCTCACACTGTGGTGTCCACTCGAACTTTTTATCCTTCTTGAGGAGTTCAGTCAGAGGCTTTGCAACCTTGGAGAAATTCTCGACGAAGCGGCGACAATAGCTCGCTAGACCAAGAAAACTCCTAACTTGCTTAACCGATTCAGGTTGAGTCCAATCAAGGACAGCTTGAACTCTCTCGGGATTGACAGCAATACCCTTACCAGAGATTACGTGGCCTAGATAGGTCACTTCTGGTAACCAGAATTCACATTTTGAAAATTTGGCATAAAGGCGATGCTCTCGAAGTTTCATCAATACCAGCCTTAGATGCTCGGCATGTTCTTGTTCATTCTTGGAGTAGATGAGAATATCATCGAGGTATACTACGACGAATTTATCCAAATACTCCATGAAGATTGAATTCATCAACCGAGAGAAGGTGGCTGGGGCATTGGTTAAACCGAAGGACATGACGGTGTACTCATATTGGCCATAACGAGTAACAAAAGCCGTTTTTGGAATGTCCCCGTTCTTAATCTTGATTTGATGGTATCCCAACCTCAAATCCATTTTGGAGAAGACTGAGGATCCAGCGAGCTGATCGTACAGGTCGTTGATCCTGGTGAGCGGATACTTGTTCTTTATGGTGACCAGGTTAACTGGTCGGTAATCTACAACCATCCGATCCGTTCCGTATTTCTTCTTGACGAAGAGGACGGGACAAGCCCAAGGAGAAGAGCTAGGACGAATGAAACCTTTGCTCAAGGCCTCATCTAACTGCTTCTTAAGTTCGGCTAGCTCCAGGGGTGCCATCTTATAAGGTCTTCTGGCTATTGGGACAGTTCCTGGAACAAGATCTATCACAAACTCTACATCTCTGTCAGGTGGAATTCCTGGCAGTTCCTCTGGAAAAACATCCGGGAAGTCACGGACTACCGGAATGTCTTCAAGTTCCGGAAGAGGGTTGGCATTTAGGGAATAGAGCTGGCATTTGGCAACTTGAGTAGAGACATTTACTATCTCACCTGAGGGATGGGTAAGCTGGACATTTCTAGAGTGAGTATCAATCTTGGCATAGTGAGCTGACATCCAGTCCATGCCCAAGATGATATTAATATCCGAAGATTTCAATGCTATCAATGAGGCTAGAAAAACTAGCATGTCTACTAGAATTTCATTGTCATAGGTTATCCTAGAGGTTTGCCATTTACTACCAGGGGTTTGGACAACCAATGGGATTGGCATATCACAAAATGACATGTTATGCAACTATGCATAACTTTCTGAAATGAAGGAATGAGAAGACCCAGTGTCAAAGAGAACGGACGCTGGGTGATGATTAACAAGAAGCGTACCCAGCATGACGTCGGGATCCTCTGCAACTTCTTCTGCTGACACATAATTCACACGGCCACGTGCAGGAGTTGGCTTCACATAAAACGCTTTGCCCGACTTGGCCTGCCCGACGGACTTTCCGGGTTGCTTCGCACCCACATTCTGTGGACACTCACGGGAATAATGCCCTGGTTCTCCACACTTGTAGCATATCACCTGGTTGGCACGTGGTGCAGCATTGCCAGCTGGACCACCATAAGCTTTTGCTGGAGGGTTGGCCTGATTCGTCTGAGGCGCCACATAGGATGGCCTCGGAGTGTATCTTGGCGGCACAGAACTGTTTGGAACCCACAGCCTGCGTTTTGGGAACGCGGAACCAGAAGACGAGCCAAAGTCACGGGAGTGCTTCCTTGTGGCTTCGAAGTCAGTATGACCAGTCTCCGCACTGATCGCTTTGTTGACCAGGGCTTGAAAGCTTGCACACTCATGGAGGCGCAGATCTCGACGGAGCTCAGGGCTCAAACCCTTACGGAATCTTGCTTGCTTCTTGGCGTCAGTAGACACCTCCTCTGTTGCATAGCGGGCGAGGTTACCGAACTCGCGGCTATAGGCATCCACAGACAACTTGCCCTGAGTGAAGGCACATAACTCCTCTCTCTTTCTGTCCATTAGACCCTCTGGGATGTGGTGCAGACGAAAAGCTGCACTGAAGTCTACCCATGTGGCCACTGGTTCAGCGGGACGCATAGCTTCAAAATTCTCCCACCACAGATTGGCGGGTCCGTCCAGGAAATACGTCGCGAAGGTCACCTTGTCGGCTTCAGATACATTTGCCGTGCGAATCTTGCGTGAGATGCTGCATAGCCAGTCATCAGCGTCGAGGGGATCGACGGAATGATGAAACTTTGGAGGATTCAGCTTCACAAAGTCATTGAGGGATACTGCAGCATTCCTAGGCTGTCGAGCCGTATTCTGCTCAATACGCTCTAGCAGTCGGTTGGTCTCCCTTTTGTTTCTTTCTGCCTCAAGCATCACTTCTACCAGAGAAGGTGGGTGAGGCAGGTCTTCCTGCGACGCTTGACTACCCTCACCTTGCTCATGAGCTGGGGCACGGTTCAACCTGGTGAACACCATCCTGACAAACAAACTCATAGCTTAGACCAATATCATATGATTACTAGCTATGGATTAAGAATGTACTGAACACACGGAATGCGGAAATGAATATCCGAACAACATGGTAACAAGCAACTGCTATATATACACCATGGTTCATACACACCCTTACACAGTTCAGTACAATCTTACTCGAAGAGCAAACTACTGAAATGGTGGAACTACTCATCAGAGGTTTGCAAGCTTCCTATACATTATTTATCTAGGCCTCCGGAATTCGTTTCACATTACTACCATACTCCGCAAGTCACACAGGACTGTGAATGTACGGCTACTACCATACTATCCTTCCGCTCACAGCTCAGGCATCTGCATAGAACATCTCATAGAGATTACCTCCATGACCTAGAAGCTCAACCTGCGGATCAGGAAACACTCTAGCCTGAGATCCCTGGGATCCATAAGGACACGGATGTGGCCTTGGTCCCCTGACTGGTGGTAAGAGGGGTCCCCGAAGAGGTGTGACTCCTCCTATAGCTGGCCAGTCAACGTGGGCCGGAAGATGGGTCCTAACAGGGTTCAGCATCTCCATCTCTCCATACCCTGTCTGGACTACCGGTGCCAGCTGCGTCAAAGCTGTCCACAGACGGGCACGGGTAGCGTAAAGCTCCATGCGGAGAGCACGAGCATCCCTGTCTCTGTTCTCTAGCATCTCAACAGTGGTCTGCAGAAGTGGATCCTCCATAGATGAATCAAAATAGACTCCACTAAGGTATCCCTCTTCACCAGACTGAGAGGCCGGAACATAGCAGAACTCTGAATTCTGCAGCAGTGCATGTCTCGCTCTCATAATAGTCAGCATTGAATAGGCAGCATCTTGTACTGCCATGTCAACAGTGACTCCCAACCCATAGGACCAATGGATTGGCTTCTCCGCTCCAGGGTAGTCTGGAAATACCCTAACAGTGCAGATGTACTGGCTCTGGTTGAAGTCTCGGTACTGTTCCTCCACTGTGTACTCGGGGTACCAGCGGTAACCGCACACCGACATCATCCTGACCAGCATGGCCGTATGACCCGGTACATCAATGCACCTAATCCTTGTCGCGAGGCATCGCAATAGATAACAAAGTCCTTAGAAAAATCTGGTGGTAGCAACACAGGTGCGGAAGTCAGGCGTCTTTTCAGTTCCTGAAAACTATGCTCACACTGTGGTGTCCACTCGAACTTTTTATCCTTCTTGAGGAGTTCAGTCAGAGGCTTTGCAACCTTGGAGAAATTCTCGACGAAGCGGCGACAATAGCTCGCTAGACCAAGAAAACTCCTAACTTGCTTAACCGATTCAGGTTGAGTCCAATCAAGGACAGCTTGAACTCTCTCGGGATTGACAGCAATACCCTTACCAGAGATTACGTGGCCTAGATAGGTCACTTCTGGTAACCAGAATTCACATTTTGAAAATTTGGCATAAAGGCGATGCTCTCGAAGTTTCATAAATACCAGCCTTAGATGCTCGGCATGTTCTTGTTCATTCTTGGAGTAGATGAGAATATCATCGAGGTATACTACGACGAATTTATCCAAATACTCCATGAAGATTGAATTCATCAGCCGAGAGAAGGTGGCTGGGGCATTGGTTAAACCGAAGGACATGACGGTGTACTCATATTGGCCATAATGAGTAACAAAAGCCGTTTTTGGAATGTCCCCGTTCTTAATCTTGATTTGATGGTATCCCAACCTCAAATCCATTTTGGAGAAGACTGAGGATCCAGCGAGCTGATCGTACAGGTCGTAGATCCTGGTGAGCGGATACTTGTTCTTTATGGTGACCAGGTTAACTGGTCGGTAATCTACAACCATCCGATCCGTTCCGTCTTTCTTCTTGACGAAGAGGACGGGACAAGCCCAAGGAGAAGAGCTAGGACGAATGAAACCTTTGCTCAAGGCCTCATCTAATTGCTTCTTAAGTTCGGCTAGCTCCAGGGGTGCCATCTTATAAGGTCTTCTGGCTATTGGGACAGTTCCCGGAACAAGATCTATCACAAACTCTACATCTCTGTCAGGTGGAATTCCTGGCAGTTCCTATGGAAAAACATCCGGGAAGTCACGGACTACCGGAATGTCTTCAAGTTCCGGAAGAGGGTTGGCATTTAGGGAATAGAGCTGGCATTTGGCAACTCGAGTAGAGACATTTACTATCTCACCCGAGGGATGGGTAAGCTGGACATTTCTAGAGTGAGTATCAATCTTGGCATAGTGAGCTGACATCCAGTCCATGCCCAAGATGATATTAATATCCGAAGATTTCAATGCTATCAATGAGGCTAGAAAAACTAGCATGTCTACTAGAATTTCATTGTCATAGGTTATCCTAGAGGTTTGCCATTTACTACCAGGGGTTTGGACAACCAATGGGATTGGCATATCACAAAATGACATGTTATGCAACTATGCATAACTTTCTGAAATGAAGGAATGAGAAGACCCAGTGTCAAAGAGAACGGACGCTGGGTGATGATTAACAAGAAGCGTACCCAGCATGACGTCGGGATCCTCTGCAACTTCTTCTGCTGACACATAATTCACACGGCCACGTGCAGGAGTTGGCTTCACATAAAACGCTTTGCCCGACTTGGCCTGCCCGACGGACTTTCCGGGTTGCTTGGCACCCACATTCTGAGGACACTCATGGGAATAATGCCCTGGTTCTCCACACTTGTAGCATATCACCTGGTTGGCACGTGGTGCAGCATTGCCAGCTGGACCACCATAAGCTTTTGCTGGAGGGTTGGCCTGATTCGTCTAAGGCGCCACATAGGATGGCCTCGGAGTGTATCTTGGCGGCACAGAACTGTTTGGAACCCACAGCCTGCGTTTTGGGAACGCGGAACCAGAAGACGAGCCAAAGTCACGGGAGTGCTTCCTTGTGGCTTCGAAGTCAGTATGACCAGTCTCCGCACTGATCGCTTTGTTGACCAGGGCTTGAAAGCTTGCACACTCATGGAGGCGCAGATCTCGACGGAGCTCAGGGCTCAAACCCTTACGGAATCTTGCTTGCTTCTTGGCGTCAGTAGACACCTCCTCTGTTGCATAGCGGGCGAGGTTACCGAACTCGCGGCTATAGGCATCCACAGACAACTTGCCCTGAGTGAAGGCACAGAACTCCTCTCTCTTTCTGTCCATTAGACCCTCTGGGATGTGGTGCAGACGAAAAGCTGCACTGAAGTCTACCCATGTGGCCACTGGTTCAGCGGGACGCATAGCTTCAAAATTCTCCCACCACAGATTGGCGGGTCCCTCCAGGAAATACGTCGCGAAGGTCACCTTGTCGGCTTCAGATACATTTGCCGAGCGAATCTTGCGTGAGATGCTGCATAGCCAGTCATCAGCGTCGAGGGGATCGACGGAATGATGAAACTTTGGAGGATTCAGCTTCACAAAGTCATTGAGGGATACTGCAGCATTCCTAGGCTGTCGAGCCGTATTCTGCTCAATACGCTCTAGCAGTCGGTTGGTCTCCCTTTTGTTTCTTTCTGCCTCAAGCATCACTTCTACTAGAGAAGGTGGGTGAGGCAGGTCTTCCTGCGACGCTTGACTACCCTCACCTTGCTCATGAGCTGGGGCACGGTTCAACCTGGTGAACACCATCCTGACAAACAAACTCATAGCTTAGACCAATATCATATCATTACTAGCTATGGATTAAGAATGTACTGAACACACGGAATGCGGAAATGAATATCCGAACAACATGGTAACAAGCAACTGCTATATATACACCATGGTTCATACACACCCTTACACAGTTCAGTACAATCTTACTCGAAGAGCAAACTACTGAAATGGTGGAACTACTCATCAGAGGCTTGCAAGCTTCCTATACATTATTTATCTAGGCCTCCGGAATTCGTTTCACATTACTACCATACTCCACAAGTCACACAGGACTGTGAATGTACGGCTACTACCATACTATCCTTCCGCTCACAGCTCAGGCATCTGCATAGAACATCTCATAGAGATTACCTCCATGACCTGGAAGCTCAACCTGCGGATCAGGAAACACTCTAGCCTGAGATCCCTGGGATCCATAAGGACACGGATGTGGCCTTGGTCCCCTGACTGGTGGTAAGAGGGGTCCCCGAAGAGGTGTGACTCCTCCTATAGCTGGCCAGTCAACGTGGGCCGGAAGATGGGTCCTAACAGGGTTCAGCATCTCCATCTCTCCATACCCTGTCTGGACTACCGGTGCCAGCTGCGTCAAAGCTGTCCACAGACGGGCACGGGTAGCGTAAAGCTCCATGCGGAGAGCACGAGCATCCCTGTCTCTGTTCTCTAGCATCTCAACAGTGGTCTGCAGAAGTGGATCCTCCATAGATGAATCAAAATAGACTCCACTGAGGTATCCCTCTTCACCAGACTGAGAGGCCGGAACATAGCAGAACTCTGAATTCTGCAGCAGTGCATGTCTCGCTCTCATAATAGTCAGCATTGAATAGGCAGCATCTTGTACTGCCATGTCAACAGTGACTCCCAACCCATAGGACCAATGGATTGGCTTCTCCGCTCCAGGGTAGTCTGGAAATACCCTAACAGTGCAGATGTACTGGCTCTGGTTGAAGTCTCGGTACTGTTCCTCCACTGTGTACTCGGGGTACCAGCGGTAACCGCACACCGACATCATCCTGACCAGCATGGCCGTATGACCCGGTACATCAATGCACCTAATCCTTGTCGCGAGGCATCGCAATAGATAACAAAGTCCTTAGAAAAATCTGGTGGTAGCAACACAGGTGCGGAAGTCAGGCGTCTTTTCAGTTCCTGAAAACTATGCTCACACTGTGGTGTCCACTCGAACTTTTTATCCTTCTTGAGGAGTTCAGTCAGAGGCTTTGCAACCTTGGAGAAATTCTCGACGAAGCGGCGACAATAGCTCGCTAGACCAAGAAAACTCCTAACTTGCTTAACCGATTCAGGTTGAGTCCAATCAAGGACAGCTTGAACTCTCTCGGGATTGACAGCAATACCCTTACCAGAGATTACGTGGCCTAGATAGGTCACTTCTGGTAACCAGAATTCACATTTTGAAAATTTGGCATAAAGGCGATGCTCTCGAAGTTTCATAAATACCAGCCTTAGATGCTCGGCATGTTCTTGTTCATTCTTGGAGTAGATGAGAATATCATCGAGGTATACTACGACGAATTTATCCAAATACTCCATGAAGATTGAATTCATCAGCCGAGAGAAGGTGGCTGGGGCATTGGTTAAACCGAAGGACATGACGGTGTACTCATATTGGCCATAACGAGTAACAAAAGCCGTTTTTGGAATGTCCCCGTTCTTAATCTTGATTTGATGGTATCCCAACCTCAAATCCATTTTGGAGAAGACTGAGGATCCAGCGAGCTGATCGTACAGGTCGTAGATCCTGGTGAGCGGATACTTGTTCTTTATGGTGACCAGGTTAACTGGTCGGTAATCTACAACCATCCGATCCGTTCCGTCTTTCTTCTTGACGAAGAGGACGGGACAAGCCCAAGGAGAAGAGCTAGGACGAATGAAACCTTTGCTCAAGGCCTCATCTAATTGCTTCTTAAGTTCGGCTAGCTCCAGGGGTGCCATCTTATAAGGTCTTCTGGCTATTGGGACAGTTCCCGGAACAAGATCTATCACAAACTCTACATCTCTGTCAGGTGGAATTCCTGGCAGTTCCTATGGAAAAACATCCGGGAAGTCACGGACTACCGGAATGTCTTCAAGTTCCGGAAGAGGGTTGGCATTTAGGGAATAGAGCTGGCATTTGGCAACTCGAGTAGAGAAATTTACTATCTCACCCGAGGGATGGGTAAGCTGGACATTTCTAGAGTGAATATCAATCTTGGCATAGTGAGCTGACATCCAGTCCATGCCCAAGATGATATTAATATCCGAAGATTTCAATGCTATCAATGAGGCTAGAAAAACTAGCATGTCTACTAGAATTTCATTGTCATAGGTTATCCTAGAGGTTTGCCATTTACTACCAGGGGTTTGGACAACCAATGGGATTGGCATATCACAAAATGACATGTTATGCAACTATGCATAACTTTCTGAAATGAAGGAATGAGAAGACCCAGTGTCAAAGAGAACGGACGCTGGGTGATGATTAACAAGAAGCGTACCCAGCATGACGTCGGGATCCTCTGCAACTTCTTCTGCTGACACATAATTCACACGGCCACGTGCAGGAGTTGGCTTCACATAAAACGCTTTGCCCGACTTGGCCTGCCCGACGGACTTTCCGGGTTGCTTGGCACCCACATTCTGAGGACACTCACGGGAATAATGCCCTGGTTCTCCACACTTGTAGCATATCACCTGGTTGGCACGTGGTGCAGCATTGCCAGCTGGACCACCATAAGCTTTTGCTGGAGGGTTGGCCTGATTCGTCTAAGGCGCCACATAGGATGGCCTCGGAGTGTATCTTGGCGGCACAGAACTGTTTGGAACCCACAGCCTGCGTTTTGGGAACGCGGAACCAGAAGACGAGCCAAAGTCACGGGAGTGCTTCCTTGTGGCTTCGAAGTCAGTATGACCAGTCTCCGCACTGATCGCTTTGTTGACCAGGGCTTGAAAGCTTGCACACTCATGGAGGCGCAGATCTCGACGGAGCTCAGGGCTCAAACCCTTACGGAATCTTGCTTGCTTCTTGGCGTCAGTAGACACCTCCTCTGTTGCATAGCGGGCGAGGTTACCGAACTCGCGGCTATAGGCATCCACAGACAACTTGCCCTGAGTGAAGGCACAGAACTCCTCTCTCTTTCTGTCCATTAGACCCTCTGGGATGTGGTGCAGACGAAAAGCTGCACTGAAGTCTACCCATGTGGCCACTGGTTCAGCGGGACGCATAGCTTCAAAATTCTCCCACCACAGATTGGCGGGTCCCTCCAGGAAATACGTCGCGAAGGTCACCTTGTCGGCTTCAGATACATTTGCCGAGCGAATCTTGCGTGAGATGCTGCATAGCCAGTCATCAGCGTCGAGGGGATCGACGGAATGATGAAACTTTGGAGGATTCAGCTTCACAAAGTCATTGAGGGATACTGCAGCATTCCTAGGCTGTCGAGCCGTATTCTGCTCAATACGCTCTAGCAGTCGGTTGGTCTCCCTTTTGTTTCTTTCTGCCTCAAGCATCACTTCTACTAGAGAAGGTGGGTGAGGCAGGTCTTCCTGCGACGCTTGACTACCCTCACCTTGCTCATGAGCTGGGGCATGGTTCAACCTGGTGAACACCATCCTGACAAACAAACTCATAGCTTAGACCAATATCATATCATTACTAGCTATGGATTAAGAATGTACTGAACACACGGAATGCGGAAATGAATATCCGAACAACATGGTAACAAGCAACTGCTATATATACACCATGGTTCATACACACCCTTACACAGTTCAGTACAATCTTACTCGAAGAGCAAACTACTGAAATGGTGGAACTACTCATCAGAGGCTTGCAAGCTTCCTATACATTATTTATCTAGGCCTCCGGAATTCGTTTCACATTACTACCATACTCCACAAGTCACACAGGACTGTGAACGTACGGCTACTACCATACTATCCTTCCGCTCATAGCTCAGGCATCCGCATAGAACATCTCATAGAGATTACCTCCATGACCTGGAAGCTCAACCTGCGGATCAGGAAACACTCTAGCCTGAGATCCCTGGGATCCATAAGGACACGGATGTGGCCTTGGTCCCCTGACTGGTGGTAAGAGGGGTCCCCGAAGAGGTGTGACACCTCCTATAGCTGGCCAGTCAACGTGGGCCGGAAGATGGGTCCTAACAGGGTTCAGCATCTCCATCTCTCCATACCCTGTCTGGACTACCGGTGCCAGCTGCGTCAAAGCTGTCCACAGACGGGCACGAGTAGCGTAAAGCTCCATGCGGAGAGCACGAGCATCCCTGTCTCTGTTCTCTAGCATCTCAACAGTGGTCTGCAGAAGTGGATCCTCCATAGATGAATCAAAATAGACTCCACTGAGGTATCCCTCTTCACCAGACTGAGAGGCCGGAACATAGCAGAACTCTGAATTCTGCAGCAGTGCATGTCTCGCTCTCATAATAGTCAGCATTGAATAGGCAGCATCTTGTACTGCCATGTCAACAGTGACTCCCAACCCATACGACCAATGGATTGGCTTCTCCGCTCCAGGGTAGTCTGGAAATACCCTAACAGTGCAGATGTACTGGCTCTGGTTGAAGTCTCGGTACTGTTCCTCCACTGTGTACTCGGGGTACCAGCGGTAACCGCACACCGACATCATCCTGACCAGCATGGCCATATGACCCGGTACATCAATGCACCTGGTCAGACGTACCACCTGACGAGAAGGACGGCCAGGCATCTGTAAATAGAGAGTAATGCAAAAAGCATTAGAGCTCTGAATGCAAAATTGGGCAGCATAACGGCTGTAAATGCTCAAAAACAAATTTTGAGACAACCCAAAAATAAAATAGCGTCACCACTCAACTATCAAGTTCAACTCTATGATCATCAAACTTACTTCCTGCTTCCTAGGAATAAAAGAAACCCAATATCTCTCGACCCGTAGTCCTATAATCTACCGATAAAAAATCCGAGCCTAGGAGAAGATGAGTAACCTGATCCTTAATTCCCGTAGAAAAGACGAGGATGACCAGAATAGAATACCTTGAGAAGAGAACAAGAGTGTTACGTTACCTTCCACAAACAATTCCCTTATATATAACTAAAGCAATTCTAGACTCAATTTCAACCAGTTTGGCTTAGTAATCCTACAGTCAGTCAGGCTCTGATACCAACGCTGTCGGGACCCCGATCCTAAGCCATAGGAATCCAGCCTGTAACACATCGCATCCCTTTGTGGTCTCACGCACGGTTAACTCCACGGCTGCAGCCTTACCTTAGCCGGGACCGTTTGAGTCTTTTGACTCACGTATGCGATAGTGTCGCTAGCATTCCAATGTCAAAGAACCCGGATCGACATGTCTAGCCATAAACCAAAGTGGCAGTTCCGCACAAGGACACGCATACATGACCCAACAAAGCAGGTGTCGGTCATCAACGAACGTAGACGAGTCGTAGCAAGCTACAAGGACTCCATTACGTCGCGTGACATTTCCCCAAAGGGGACAGACACAGCAGCTAAGAAGGACACATGCCGGTCAACCAATGTGTCCGGAGCAGTAGCGAACTACCAAGGCTCGTTGGATCACAAAGGGGCATTTCCTTGTAAGGAGTGCTACTAAAGTTCACGACTAGGTATTTGAACCCCATACATATCAAGTACGAGACACGTACGCATGGCATACCGATATGTATAGATACATCGATGGCATCACAACATAACCATAAACATACAAGCTTTAATTAAGAGGCTTGGAAGAGCCACACACATATTATTACACATTAAGGGTCTCGCGACCCATAATAGCAGTCATACAATACAAGCCAGCGGAAGAGTTATAAACTGTCTGGGTACAGACAGAGCAACTAGAAGGCACATGGCCTGACTATTCTACAGAGCCGACGTAGGGCCAGATCATAGCTGGGACACCAGCTACTCGTCGTCGTCGATGTCTACGAAGAACCCTCCATTAGGGTCATTAACAACCTCTGCAACATTTATTAAGCAAACATGAGTACGAAGGTACTCAGCAAGTCTTTAGGAGAACTAACTACTTATGCAAGGTATCAAAAGGGTATTGTGGGGTTTCATGCGGGAAGCCAGCATTTGACTCGTGGCTAGACAACTTGCTTTTTGAAATTAGTTTTGACAACTTGATTTCTCGCACACGAGTCCACTAACACCACAACAATACACTATCGTGGAATCATCCCGTCTCCATACGGAATTGCCGTCCACGACACTCACGCTTATCTTGACAATTTTATGAGTAGCCATTAAAGTTATCTATGAACAACATATGTCTCCAAGTAGTCCATATCCGCGGACGCGGCTATTCGAATAGATCATAACCCTGCAGGGGTGTACTTCGTCACACACGCTCCCGCCACTTATCGCCATGTGCACGTCATGCACCTCGGCAAACTTCAAGCGGAAGCCCAGCGAGGGAGTCGGCCACGACCGTTAACCACATTAGTACCTAGTCCAGGTTTATCGCCTATCTGAGAGTAACCCGTACGGAAGTCCGGCCGAGGTTTCCGGCACGGCCTCAAACGATGTGCGCAGGGTTCCCAAGCCCACCATCCGGGTGCCACTTGGTACACCGTGCCACTGCCTACCGCATCACGGTCCACCTCTCAGGTCAGCACCATGCACGGCCTCCAGCATTACTATAAACACCAGAAACTACTTGCAACTCCTGGACCGAGTACTACGCGATTAATAGGCCGAGCGGGGTCATATTTCAGGGCCCAGCATGTGGTAGTATCTAGTCTTGGATTACATACACGGAACTCAGTTCCTAAGGACGGTTCCAATGAAACAACCCGCCATGTACTCCTACACAGCCTTTCACCGGTACCTTTACCAAATCAAGTTCAACACACGACCTTTGCTTACCGAACACATTCCACATTTCTGTTCATCTCCCAGATGACAGACCATACACAACTCTAAGCATAGCATGCATAGCAGGATAAGGCACATCATAGCTCAAGCAACTACCAGGTATGCTAGGTTGCAAGGTTCGGCTATTTACTGTGACAAGGTTAAGTCATGCAAAGGAAGTGGGTCCAACTATCGTGGCAAAAGCAGTTGAAGCATTTGATCCTAATGCATTAAATAGGTGCAGGAGCAAGAACATAGGTGTTATCGGGATGATCAAAAGGGGTGCTTGCCTTGTTGCTCAGAGGAGGAACGATATCCGTCGGACGGATATTCGGTGGAATCCGGGGGTGCGGAGCCTACCGAAATGAACGGCAACATTCAATAACAATCATATGCAATCAAAATGATGCATGAGCATGGCATGAGAATGCAAAGTGATAGGTTATTATAATCAAGATGTTTTAGGTTTAGAGTTGATTTGAATCATATTCGAATAGCAATTCAAACGGGTATTTTCGGATACCGGTTTAATTGATTCGACCTGATGCTGAGATCAACCTAATGTTAACATGCATGAAATGTCATGTTATGGTACTGGTTTATATCTAGGGCAGTGTGTGATCATTGCATTTATAATGAAATTTGGATATCTTTGCAAATTCCATTTATAAAGTGATTAAAGAATTGAATTATTCCTTATTTCACAATTTAGGGTTCTGTAACTTTTTCAAACATAGCTGAAAATAGCATAATCAGAATCCTTGAATTTTTCTGATACTTTTTCATATATAAATTATTTTCATTGGAGTTACACATTAATTTCTATGATTTTTGCAATTTTTAGCAATTTCCTGAATTATTTTTATACTGTAAATTCCATTTATTGCATCAGGCTGACGTCAGCAGGTCAGCCGACCTGTGCAGGTCAAACCTGACACGGGGGGCCCACTGGTCAGCCTCTCTGGGAATAATCCCGCGCTGACCAACCCCTAATTGGGGTTTGACCAGGCGTGGGGCCCTCTGTCAGCGACTCAGAGGAGGGCGATTAGGCCCTAATGGCCGGCCATGTCGACGGCCACCGGAGGGTGGTCGCCGGCGACCAAACCCGCGGCGGAGGGCTCGCCGGAGGCGACCTAGACGGCGCTGCACAGCACGAAAACGCACGCGGTTGGCAGCTAAAGCAAGCTCGCGAAGTGGCCGATCTGGCAGGACCAACTGGGGAGGCTAGGGTCGCCGGAAGAGGCGTCGGCGACGAGCCGGAGCGGCGGCCGACGCTCGGACGTCGTCGGGGCTTTGAATTAGAGGGATCCACGCTTAGATCTTAGCTGCTACGGCATCTACGCGTCGTCCTGGAGCTTCTGGTGCTCACGGGAGGACGAGCTGGACATCGGAGGGCTACCGGCGACGAGCGGCAGCGGCGGTGCTCGTCGGGCTCCGGTGAAACTAGGGCTAGAGGAGGGGATCGATGGGGAAAGCTTAGGGAAAACCACCGCATGCTCACAGGGAGTGCAGAGAAGAGCTCAGATGGCTCGGGGAAGGCCTGGGGGCGACGAATCGACGGGAGAGGTCCGTCAGCCGGAGGAAGAAGACGACGGCGTTGCGGGCGTTGCAGGGCTCGAGGGGACTTCGGCTTCTGCAGAGACGACGAGGGCGACGAGGCGGAGCTAATGGCGTGCTCGCGGAGGAGATCCTATGGCCAGGGGCACGGCCAGCTCGAGCTCGAGCTCGGCTCTAATGGCGGCAGCAAGGAGGGGAAGGAGATCCGGGCGGAGGGGAAGAACCGAGGCGGGGAATGGATAGGGGAGGCTCTGGGGAGCTTATCCCCGTCGTCGCCAGCGCGAACCGGCGGCCAGGCAGGCACGCAGGTGCGTGGCCGCGCCGGAGGAGGCAGCGGCCACCTCCTGCTGCCTACTGGCGCGGGGAAGGGGACGAGCGGCGAGATGGGCTGGGCCTGGCTTGGGCGTTAGGTAAGTCTTTTCCTTTTTCTTCTGCTTTTGTTTTTCTGTTTTGCTATTTATTGCTTTGCTAATTATTTCAGCTCCAAAACAAAAAGTAAAAACTAATTTTGACCTCCTGAAATATTTGTTATAATATCCCCACTCATTTCCAAGACTTTCAACATTTTTGGAAAATTATAGTTTCTGATTTCAAATTTTTAAATTTGAAACCAGTGGCTTTTGCATTTATTTAAAATGCTTAAAGTGTCAAGAAAATAGTTTTCTCTAATGCTCATTTACATTCATGATTTATCAAAAAGTTTGAACATTTCTTGTGGCCATTTTGGGTTCATTGATTTTGAACTAGTTGAATTTTCCTTTAATTGAAATGGTGGCTAGGGTTTAGAGTTTTTCCTTTGCCACTTTGTTGTTTTTGTTGGAACTTCTTGGATGCAAATGCAAAGAAGACATGAGCACAATGCTATCTAGCTTAAGGTTTAGGGATGTGACAGCAAGTAACATACCGAAGGACAAAGGGAATGACATACGGGATTATATGAATCCTTGGCACTGAGGTTCAAACGATAAGATCTTCGTAGAATATGTAGGATCCAATATGGGCATCCAGGTCCCGCTATTGGATATTGTCCAAGGAGTTCATTGGGTCATGTCTACATAGTTCTCGAACCCGCGGGGTCTGCACACTTAAGGTTCGACGTTGTTTTATGCGTATTTGAGTTATATGGTTGGTTACCGAATGTTGTTCGGAGTCCCGGATGAGATCACGGACGTCACGAGGGTTTCTAGAATGGTCCGGATACGAAGATTGATATATAGGATGACCTCATTTGATTACCGGAAGGTTTTCCGAATTACCGGGAATGTACCTGGAATGACGAATGGGTTCCGGATGTTCACCGGGTGGGGGGGGGCAGCCCACCCTAGGGAAGCCCATAGGCCTTAGGGGTGCCGCACCAGCCCTTAGTGGGCTGGTGGGAAAGCCCATTGAGGCCCCTGCGTAGGAGATAAGAAAATCAAAGAGAAAAAAAAGGGGAAGTGGGAAGGAAGGGAAGGACTCCACCTTCCAATCCTAGTTGGACTAGGATTTGAGGAGGAATCCTCCTCCCCCCTTCGTCCGAACCCCTTGGGCCTCTTGTGCCCCAAGCCAAGGCCCCTCCCCTCCCACCTAAATATACGGAGGTTTTAGGGCTGATTTGAGACAACTTTTCCATGGCAGCCCGACCACATACCTCCACGGTTTTTCCTCTAGATCGCGTTTCTGCGGAGCTCGGGCTGAGCCCTGCTGAGATTATATCACCACCAACCTCCGGAGCGCCTTCATGCTGCCGGAGAACTCATCTACCTCTCCGTCTCTCTTTCTGTATCAAGAAGGCCGAGATCATCGTCGAGCTGTACATGTTCTGAACGCGGAGGTGCCGTCCGTTCGGCACTAGATCGGAGCGGATCGTGGGACGGATCGCGGGACGGTTCGTGGGACGGTTCGCGGGGCGGATCGAGGGACGTGCGGACATTCCACCACATCAACCGCGTTTATTAACGCTTCTGATGTGCGATCTACAAGGGTACGTAGATCTGAAATCCCCCTCGTAGATGAACATCACCATGATAGGTTTGCGTGCGCGTAGGAAATTTTTTGTTTCCCATGCGACGTTCCCCAACATTTTCTGCGAAACAAAAAACATGCAACAAACAGGAACTAGCACTGGATCAATATGTTAGTCCCAAAAATAGTATAAAAAGTTGCCAAAACTATGTGAAAGTTGTAGAATATTGGCATGAAACAATCAAAAATTATAGATACGACGGAGACGTATGAGCATCCCCAAGCTTAATTCCTTCTCGTCCTCGAGTAGGTAAACGATATAAAAAGATAATTTTTGATGTGGAATGCTAACTAGCATAATCTGGATCATATAATCTAATCATGCCATGAATATTAGGACAAGAGTGATTCAAAGGAATAGTCTATCATTTGACATTAAGAAAATAATACTTCAAGCATACTAACAAAACAATCATGTCTTCTTAAAATATCATGGCTAAAAGAAAGTTATCCCTACAAAATCGTATAGTCTAGCTATGCTCCATCTTCATCACACAAAGTAATAAATCATGCACAACACCGGTTTCAGCCAAGCAATTGTTTCATACTTTAGTATGCTCAAACCTTTTCAACTTTCATGCAATACATGAGCGTGATCCATGGGTATAGCACTATAGGTGGAATAGAATATGGTGGAGGTTGTGGAGAAGACAAAAGGAAAGAGATAGTCTCACATCAACTAGGCGTATCAATGGGCTATGGAGATGCCCATCAATAGATATCAATGTGAGTGAGTAGGGATTGCCAGGCAATAGGGGCACTAGAGCCATAAGTGTATGAAAGCTCAAAACAAAACTAAGTGGGTGTGCATCCAACTCGCTTTGTCATGAATACCTAGGGCAATTTGAGGAATCCCATCATTGGAATATACAAGCCAAGTTTATAATGAAAAATTCCCACTAGTATATGAAAGTGACAATATAGGTGACTCTCTATCATGAAGATCATGGTGCTACTTCAAAGCACAAGTGTGGAAAAAGGAATAGCAGCATTGCCCCTTCTCTCTTTTCTCTCTTTTTTAATTTATTTTTATGTTCTCCCTTTTTTGGTGGGCTTCTTTGGCCTCTTTTTTCATAAAGTCCGAAGACTCATCCCAACTTTTGAGGGAATCATAGCTTCCATCATCATTTCCTCGCAGGGGACAATGCTCTAATAATGACGATCATGACACTTTTATTTACTTACAACTCAAGAATTACAACTCAATAATAGAACAAATATGACTCTATGAATGCCTCCGACAGTGTACCGAGATGTGCAATGATCTAACATAGAAATGATATCAAAAAACGGACAACCCATGAAAAAATCATGCTAGCTATCTTACGATCATGCAAAGCAATATGACAATGATGGTGCATGTCATCATAAACGGAACGGTGGAAGTTTCATGGCAATATATCTTGGAATGGTTATGTAAATGACATAATAGGTAGGTATGGTGGCTGTTTTTGAGGAAGGTATATGGTGGCTGTTTTAAGGAAGGTGGGTTTAATGCACCGGCGAAAGTTGTGTGGTACTAGAGTGGCTAGCAAATGTGGAAGGGTGAGAGTGCGTATAATCCATGGACTCAACATTAGTCATAAAAACTCACATACTTATTTCAAAAATTTATTAGTCATCGAAACAAGGTAATACACACATGCTCCTAGGGGAATGGTTGGTAGGAATTAACCATCGCGTGATCCCGACCTCCACACAAAGGATGACAGTCAATAAATAAATCATGCTCCGACTTCTTCACATAACGGTTCACCATTCGTGCATGCTACGGGAATCACAAACTTTAACACAAATATTTCTACAAATCCATAATTACTCACTAGCATGATTCTAATATCACCATCTTTATATCGCAAAACTATTGCAAGGAATCAAACATATCATATTGAGTGATCTACAAGTTTTATGTAGGATTTTATGACTAACCATGTGAATGACCAACTCCTTTTAACTCTCTAAGTAGATATAAGTGAAGCATGAGAGTTTAATTATTTCTAAAAAATATATGCCCACTCTCTAACAAATATAAGTGAAGAGATAGAGCATTCTACAAATTGAGGTTTTCTATGTGTAGATAAAGAGGAAATCCAAACTTCTAATGATGTAAATGAAGCACATGAAGCATTCTATAAAGCCATACTCAAAAGATATAAGTGAGGTGCAAAGAGCCTTATATAAATCAACCAAAGACTTTATCACACCAGCATGTTGCATTATTAAAATAAATAAATAAATCACACGACGCTCCAAGATTTACGCATATCATATGACGAATAAAAATATAGCTCCAAGTAAAATTACCGATGGTTGTTAGAAGAAAGAGGGGACGACTTCCAGGCCATCCCCAAGCTTAGTTGCTTGGAAGACCTTGAATAATACCTTGGGGTGTCTCGGGCATCCCCAAGCTTAGTCACTTTCGACTCCATATTCCTTCATACATCGTGATCTCGCCCAAAACTTGAAAACTTCAATCACACAAAACTTAACAAAACCCTCGTGAGATCCGTTAGTAATAATAAACAAATTACAACTTGAAGTACTGTTGTCAACCAATTCATATTTTTTTGCATTGTATATACTGTAATTTAATTTTCAATGACTTCTACCACCGTTACAATCGATATTTTCATCAAAACGAGCAAAACAATGCATCAAAAACAGGTAAGTCTGTAGTAATCTGTAGATTCACCATACTTCTATAACTCTAAAAATTCTGAAAAAATAGTAAGATATAAACAATTTTCATAGAAGTACTTTGTAAAAATTTCAGAAAGTTTTGACGTTCCAGTAAAAAATGTAAATTCACGCACTATAACCAAAGTTTCTGTTTTTGCACTACACACACCAAACAAGCAATCTAATCATCCTAAAGGAAAATCTTGGCACATTACTTTTATAATCCAATAGATTTATACAAGGGGATAATTATTTTTGTTGAAAAGGTTCTGTAATTAAGATTCACAAGGTTTCCACAGGTATGAACAAAGTTCAAGGCATGCTCCCATTTCAACAATGCTCGTCTCTCTCACTTTCACTTTTCTTTTTGAAAAAGTTTTAGGTTCCCCTCTTTATCTTTTTGTTTTTTAAAACTATATAAAAGCACACAAAAGAATGAAATGAATCTCTAAACCTTCCGGGTTGTCTCCCTGGCAGCGCTTTCTTTAAAGCAATTAAGCTAGGCATAAAGTGCTCAAGTAATTGATCCACCCGGATCCCAAGGTATATCAAAGCCAATTTTAATTAACACTGATTTGTAATTTAGTAGTGAGCACAAAGTAACATATATCACACAACAACAAAGTCTAACTCTCTTCCTATGCATCGGCATGTCATAAAAGAACAATTCATGCACACAAAGTAAAGGCCAATGCATAGTATAAACAATTTATTGCAATTTTATCGCATTTGAAACATAGAGAGGCGGAGAAGTAGTCCCTCTCTCATAATAATTGCAAGTAGGAGCAGAAATGACATGCATATTATATCTATCAGAAGTCATGATGTGTAATAGTAAAAGGCAACCCATCTATATAATCCTTAATAAGTGCAAGCTTCTCCAATATAGTGTAGTTGGGAGAATTCAAAAAGATAATAGGACTATCATGTGTGGGTGCAATAGCAACAATTTCATTCTTAACATAAGGAACTATAGCAAGTTCATCTCCATAATCATCATTCATATTGGCATCAAGGCCACAAGCATAGCAAGCATCAAGTTCATCAAAAAGGGATATTTCAAATGAATCTAAGGGATCATAGCAATTACCATAACATTCATCCTTCGGTAAGCACGAATGGAAATTAAAAAATGTATGAGTTGAAGAGTTACTCTCATTAGAAGGTGGACATGGGTAGCTAGTCTTCTCTTCCTCCTTTTGTTCTTCGCTCTCCTCCTCATCTTTTTCATCCAATGAGCTCACAGTGTCGTTAATTTCTTCTTCCATAGATTCCTGCAAAATATTAGTCTCCTCTTGGATAGTGGAGGAGTCCTCAATATATGGATTAACATAAACGTTAGAAGCATATTTTTCATAGCAATATTTAAGTATGGCAAAACTTTCAGAATTGTAAAGAGTAGCGTCATCCCTTTCAATCAATGAAGCAATTTCATAGGCACCCTTAAAAGCAACAAATTCTTCAATTTACTCAATATCATAGTAATTATAAACACACTTGGCATAAGAAGATACAATTCCATTATCCTTAAACTCAAATTGATAGGGAAGGTGTTTATAGGGTCTTTAGAACAACAAGTAAAATCATAAATTTAGCATAAATTGCAAGAATAGCATTGCAAAGAATTAATAGGATGGCATAAAAGTTTTCCTTTTTTAGATAAGCGGTGTCGCACATAATAAACATGCCCATTTAATGATTATCCCTCAACTAAGCTAGCTGGGGTTTTAGCACGAGCACAAATGGATCGAAGATGACCCAAGTAATATTCTTTGGTGGTACGGAACACTAGTGGTTCGTCAACTTTTGGAGCAGCAAGTACATCTAATTTTTTTGGTATTTTGTGTTCCTACCCATATCTTAAGATAGAAAACAAGCTAAACATCAAATAAAATCTACTTAGTGATTAAGCAAACAAGCACACACGAGAATATTCACCCCATGCTATTGCTCCCCGGCAACGGCGCTACAAAATGGTCTTGACAACCCACAACTATAGGAGATCAATTGTAGCCTTTCTCGATAAGTAAGAGTGATGAACCCAACGAGGAGCTAAAGGTAATACACATATTCTCTCAAGTTCTATCGACCAGCGATACAACTCTACGCACGCTTAACATTCGCTTTACCTAGAACAAGTATGAAACTACAAGTACTTTGTAGGCGTGATAGGATAGGTTTGCAAGAAAATAAGGAACACCTAAATAAAAACTAGAGGCTGCTAAGTTAGTCTTAGTAGAGATATTTTTGTCACAAGAAGGTTATTTGTCCCTAGGCAATCGATAACTAGATCGGTAATCATTATTGAGATTTTATATGAGGAAGAGTCATAAGCTAACATACTTTCTCTACTTGGATCATATGCACTTATGATTGGAACTCTAGCAAGCATCCGCAACTACTAAAGATCATAGCATTATAAGGTATCAAGTCCTCTTTCCTCCCATATGCAACAACCCACCTACTCGGGTTTATGCTTCTGTCACTCAAGCAACCCACACATTGCAACACCCTACCGCTGGGATCCCTCGTGCTCGCGCGACACGGAGAGCACCATAGGACAACACCAATAATAAAACATGCAACTCAAACCAATCATGATCATCAATGAACCCATAAGACAAAACAGATCTACTCAAACATCATAGGATAGCCATACATCATTGAGAAACAATATATAGCGTTGAGCGTCATGTTTAAGTAGAGATTACAGCAGTGAGAAGATCTGTTTAACCGCTGCATGGAGGGGGAGAGAGTTGGTGATGACGATGGAGAAATTTTTGGTGTAGATCGTCGTCACGATCATGGCCCCGACGGTGTTCCGGTGGCATCGGTAGAGAGGGGGAGAGAGCCCCCTCCTTCTTCTTCTTCCTTGTCCTTCCCCCTAGAAGGGAGGAAGGTTTATCCTCTTGTCCATGGCCTCCATGGAGACGAAGGGCCAAAGCCCCTTCGAGATTGGATCTCTCTCTCTTTGTTTCTTTTTGTTTATGCGTTCTTCTTCCTTGCAAATTCTGGCGTTTCACCATTTCCTATATTCCCAGAGATACGTAAATCCGATTTGGCTGAAATTTTAACATGATTTTTATCTAGATATTAGCTTTCTTGCGGAAAAAGGGCACCAACCGCATTACGGGGTGGCCACAATACATCCTGGCGCGCCCTACCCCCAGGTCGCGCCCCTCTAGCTTGTGGCCCCCTCGAGCACTGTCTTCTGTTAATTCCACTTCCCAAAATTCACATATATTGCAAGAACTCTCCTTGGGGTTTTATCCCGTTTGGACTTCTTTGATATGGATTTTCTACAAAACAAAAAACATGCAACAAACATGAACTGGCACTGGGCACTGGATCAATATGTTAGTCCCAAAAATAGTATAAAAAGGTGCCAAAAGTATGTGAAAGTTTTAGATTATTGGCATGAAACAATAAAAAATAATAGATACGACGGAGATGTATAAATAATCCATGAGGAGCGCACCCGGCTGAGGGTTGAACTCTCTCTCATATTGTAACCTACGACAAGAGCAAGAACATCATACAATAGTACAACATTACCTCCACCGATGAGTGATCGAACATGTATAATTCCTTGCGCATACTCCCATTTGCATATCCTAATAGACATGATTGCCTCTACATACACATCGTCATAGTATTTTCAGGATTATATCCATGATAGACCCATTAGCAACATTCGTAGACCCTATTAAATCAAATATTCATCAGCGGATCTCATATCCTTGTAAGCGTTCAACACCTATAAAAGGAAACATAGGTTATGATCAAATGTTTCACTTGTCTGGTATTGACAATTCTTCAACCATATAATCATTATTGGTAACATTTTATAGTAAGTAAAGAGAAATCACAAACAACCATACAATTCAATCAAAGAAACAACACGTGTGGTGAATGGTGTTGGTGTCATCTTCTTGTGAGATCATGTGTCATGGTTAACTCGTGAAACCAAAATTGCTCCCTAAGGTGGTTTTGATAATTGATCACACCATATGCATCATTGGACTAAAAGTTCAAAGATGCCTTGTCTATAGGATTATGAGGAGAAGCCCCTTGATGCAAGGAAAGGAATATGATTGGCTCAAGCTTCAAGCAAGAAGACTCTACATTTTACATTTGTGAGAAATTACTTTGAGTCCATAGGAAAGACAATACTATTAAAAGGGGGTGAGGTATTATGATGAATTGGTTGCTCAAGTGCTTAGAGGTAGCCACCAAAAATATCCACTAATTCTCCCATAAGATATCTTTGTCCAAAGCCATATTAGCAAAATCGGTACCACCAACTATTTCCACTCGGCCCTACTGATTTTCCACCAGACGGATCCTATGCCAAACACTACCATCTCGGTACCACCAACTTTCACATCGATGTAATCGAGATTCAGTGACCAACTTTCTACTGAGAAGATTTCAAGAATCATAATTTTTGAGTTTGAAATCGGTCCCACCAAGATTTGGAAACTGATCTAGGTCATCGTATCAGTACGATCGAGATTCATATATCTATCTCATTGAGGATTCAAAACTTGCCACATTAGTGCAACTCGGTACCACCGAGATTCCTTTCGGTGTCACCGAGTTGAGCAATAATGTTGTAATGGTTGGAATTTGGGAGATGCCTATATATACCCCTCCACCTACTCTCATTCGTAGAGGAAGCACTCAGAATACACACACACACACCCACTTGCCAGATCCATATTTCTGAGATGGAGCCACCTACTCATGTGTTGAGATCAAGAGATTCCAATCCAACCATTTGAAACTTGATTTCTAGCCTCCCCAAGTTGATTTCCACAAGAGCAATCTCTTCTACCTATGCCAAATCTGTGCGAGAGTGATTGAGTGTTCAGGAGACTATCTTTTGAAGCACAAGAGCAAGGAGCCCATCGTTCTACCGCATCTATTACCTTTTGGAGGGTGGTGCCTCCTAGATTGGTTAGGTGTCGCTTAAGAGCCTCCTACTTCGTGTTGTGGAGTTGAACCCAGAATTTTGTAAGGGCAAGGAGATCGCCTACTTCGTGAAGATCTACCATGAGTAAGGTTAGTCCTCTATGGATGAAACCCATGGTGGAATAGACAAGGTCGCTTCTTCGTGGACCCCTTGTGGGTGGATCCCTTCGTGGGCTCTCATAGTCATTACCATGTGTTGGTTGAAGTCTCCACTAGCCTGGACGTACGATAGAACCACCTACTAGAACCATGCCAAAAATTGTCGTGTCAACCTTTTCATTTGATCTTCCTACCTTACCCTCTACATTACATTTGCATGTCTTTACTTTTCGCTGCTATGCTCTTAGATATGCATGTGTAGGGTGAAATTGACTAGTCAGAATTGCTAAAACTGGCCCACAACTAAAATTGGGAAAAGGCTAACTATTTATCTTATCAAGTAAGAGGCTACAACTCAAAAGAGTTTTGAAAACAACATACTCGTTACCACTTGGAAGACATGTGATATAAGAGTTCACATGAAAGTTTCAAAATGAAGGTTCAGCACATAAGGAATATATGATGTCAACTTGTGGTTGTCAGATCCAATCAAAATCTTAACAACAGAGTCAAGGTCTATGAATCTTGGGTAGTCAGGTTCTTCTTCAAGTTTGAATGACAATTCAAACTTGTTGACCTTCCATGAGCTTGAATACACTAAGACCTGAAAATGATAGCTTGGTTTGGCTTCTAATCAAACTTGGATCTGAATTAGGGTTCATCCTATTTGAATTCATATTGAATTGTGTTCATAATTTGATTTAGTTCCACTCAGTTAAAATTATTCATGAAAGTTTTAATAATTAACTAAGTTGGTTCAATTCAACTTGAGAACAATTAATGCTTCCCTAAAGTCACGTACAAATCCAATATATTAGTAGGCCTTATTTATTTGAACATGTTTAAACTATAGTCAAAAGTAGATCCAATATATTTACTTTAGTTTCTTTATTTTATTTTAGTTTAACTAAAGTCCAATATAAATCCAAGATATTTGTATGAGCAATGAGTTTTCAACCTTTTTTGAGTTCGAAATATATTTAATTTGAATTCATCTTTCCTTGCACTCAATTATTAACACCAAGAATAAATACTCCCTCCGTCCAAAAATAAGTGTCGTTGCTTTAGTACAAAATTTCTACTAACTTAGTACTAAATTTGCAACACTTATTTTTGGACGGAGGGAGCACTAGGTTTAATTCAAAGTACTAAACTGAAATATTAACTCCAAAACAAATACTAGGTTTAATTTAATTAACAAAACCGTATTGAAATAGTTTTATTCAAATTAAACCTAGGGTTTGCAGTTATAACCTATTTGAATTTGAATTAAATCATATTATTATTAGAATTTCGAAGTCAAATAAAAATCCATAAATATTACTAAACTGAAATTTGTTTTTCTAGAAGTAGTTGCAACACTAATTATTTATTAAAGCTCTTATTCTAAATTTCATTCTCACATACCATCTCTTAGAGCTTCTGTTTAAACTATATTCAATTTCATTTTAAAAATATATTTTAAAATTGAACTACCATACCTAGGTTGAAACTACAATTCACGAGATTGAATTTTCAAAAATATTTAATTAATTCATGAAGATTATTTTGCAAAAAGTTTCATTCAATTTTGATTAACATAATTGATGTTATGATGGTTTTAACTTACAAGAAGTTTTCTGCAAAATTGCCAATTCAATTTAATTAACTAATTTTCTCTTGGATAATGTTGTGGATAAGGCATGACACATGGTAGCTCAGGATTGGTCGATACCGATTTGTTTAAGTCGTCCATTATGGACTGACGTATCTGAGATAGATGGTTGTGAGCTCACCGAGTATTGGGTTACCCGGGTTGGAGAAGGCGGGGACTCAATGGCTTGGGATTCGATGGTGCACCATCGCTGGTGGTCGCTGGAGCATGGGGAGGTGTCGACGGGGTGCAACACAATGTAGGGTGTCCTCGGGTAGCGTCTCCTGGGCACGGTGATGATGGGAACGATGACGACGGGGCACTAAAGTTTGCATGTGCGTCGTGCTTTAGGGTGTGTGTTGGTTTGTGCAGTTTGGGGCTTCCCTAGAAAAATGAGAGGTTGACGGAGATAGAGGGGTGAGGGAGTCCGGGAATAAGGGGTCCTTGGGCCGCTTACCTATTTCTGTGGGTCGGATTCTTGGGCCGTGCTCTTGTTACTATTTGACTCCGGATAGATGAAGGTGATGCTGTATTCAATACAAACTCTTCCGAAGACTTGGCGTACACTCCATGGGCACGCAGTGATGGACATGTTTCCTCCCTGATGTAACCGACGTTGTGTAACCCTGGCACCCCTGGCATCTATATAAACCGGAGGGATTTAGTTCATAGGACAGGCAAAAAGCTTATTACTCCTAGGGTTTATACCACTACATATGATATCGAGGTATATCAACTCTTTACTCGATATTCCTCCATCAATATAAAGAAGAGTAGCAAGTAGGGTCTTGCCTCCATCAAGAGGGCCCGAACCTCGGTAAACACCCATCGATCCAAGATCCACTCTTCGGACCCCCTACTCGAGAACCGCCGGTTTTGACTCCCACATTGGTGCTTTCATTGAGAGCTCCACTAAAGGATCATAAGAAGGATCAATGGCTCGCTTGGTCACCAACAAAGGCATGAGCACCAATGATATATTTGTCCCCAACCAATTCTCTACATTCGGCAACATTGTCCCGCATGTCAAAGAAACTCGTCACCATGGCTAGATCGATGGGTTCGCCCCGGTCGAGGGAATCAAGTTCGGCGACTTAGATTACGTCTCCCATTCCCAAGACAATCTCGCCCTCGCTGGAATCCTGGCTACTATCAAAGAGCTCGGAAATCCTAAAGCCTTGACTTCGGATCCCCTTCCCAACCTCGCGTTTGTGACTGTTCCTACTTCAGATCCAGCCTTAAGCACGAACTTGACCATTGCCCTAAGGAATAAGGGATTAACCTTGTCCGAGCACACCCCCTGTGCTGATGCACCGGAGATAAACTCAGTCGAAGCTCCGACGACTAGTCCGTCCAATATCTCGCTGACAAGCGGAACGCTGGCCCCGATCTGAATCATGGAAATTTTGGATGTCCCAACCCCGATCTATGATCAATCCGGCTTCGAGCCCGAACACACGAAACTTTATTTCCCACCCACCACCCACTTAGTAGCCACTATCGATGACATAACCATTATGTTGGACTTCTCTTCGGATGAGGCTGAATACATATCTATGGATGTCAATACATCGGCTCGTCCTGCGACGGGACGAAACTGCTACCTCCACCTATGATGTGTACATGGTGGACACCCCTAAGGACGATAGCACCACATGGACTAGCAATGATGATACCCTGATTAAAAGCAGTGGCGACGAACCCCAAAGGCGTCGACATCGCTAAAAGCCTAAGGCACGTAAGGGAAAGCAAAGTAATACGGGAACTGGCGAAAATGCCACCCCGGATGACCCAGAGAACCTCGTTGATCCTGCTGCTCCCGAACACATGCATGATGATTCGGAGGGACACATGGATCTGGATAAGTTCAGGGACCTCGACGATTCCTAGGATACCAACTACCTCCCTCTTTTCAAAAAAGAGTGTAGTCTTGGAGACGACGATTTCATTGTCCCCAAAGACCCATTGGATCATGAATTATTCAAGAGACAAAAATTAGCCACTGTCCAGTGCCTCAAGATGAAAAAACAACAGATCAAGCACGCACAAGGCTCTATCAATGACATATGGACCCAAATCCTAGTAGCCGAAGAAGGGTATTAAAAGGAACAACATAGACTAAATAAAAGTTACCCGCGCTGCCGATTATTGCCAGAATTCGAGGACGATGCTTTTGAGCCCATACTTCCTAGATGCACTTGGGCAACCAACCAGACCGGCCCCCTCGAGGGCGGGACATGAAGACTAGAGACTCTAGGGAATAGCCTAAACTCCCTCGTAGATTAGGGAAGGTGCCGGTGCATCCCAAATACCCATCCAACCTGCAGCACAATTTGAATGATAAAGAAGGTGAGACAAAATCCATTTATGGATCCAGAGGACGCACTCTCGCTAAATGGGACGAATTCCAAGTTCGATTCAATCATCATGATCGAGTCCGAGAGACACCTCGAAATAGGACTTCATCCAACCTCCAGCATGATGTGTCCCAAGTCAGAGGCCTCGCCCACCCAATGTGATTTATGGATGAAGTGATGCAGCACGAGTTTCATGAAGGGTTCAAACCCGTTAATATAGAGCAATACGACGGGACAACGGACCTAGCCGTGTGGATTAAAGATTTTCTTAGCCACATACATATGGCCCGAGGGGACAACCTCCACGCCATAAAATATTTACCATTGAAGCTCAAAGGATGTTTTCCGAGATAGTTTTCAGGGCGCCTATGTCGAGCGCCGAGCTCCAGAGACTCGAGCCACATTTTCCAACAAGTCTGTGAGTCATCCCTGCAGTTTTTGAACCGATTCCTCACAGAAAAATCAAATCGTCGACTGTTCGGACGCTGAGGCACTCGCCTCCTTCCGAACTAACATCCAGGATGAATGGCTAGCCCGGATACTCGGTCAAGATAGTCCAAGAAAAATGGAAGCCCTTACTTCTTGTATGACCCACTTTTGTGCGGGCAAAGACAGCTGGCTAGCCCGTCGGAACAATCCACCTACAAATCCCGGCACGTCCAAAGTTCGAGACGAAAACGGATAGCCACAGTGTAACAAGTACAAGCATCGGCACAACATCGACGAAACAGAAGACACGACAGTCAATGTCAAATTCAGCAACTCCAGGTCTGGACCACGAAAGAAATCCTCTAAGGGGAATCCGTATGGACCGACTGCACTTGACAAAATACTGAACATGCCCTGTCAGATCCACGACACCCTGAATAAGCCCGCTACCCACACCAACCATAACTATTTGGTTATCAAACATGCGAGCAAAAATATAGTCGAGGTCCAATGCAAGAGTTCCCTAGAAAGGATGATGAATAACCAAGCCAGCCAAACTACGGGGGCCAAAAGCAATTTCCTCCTGAGGTAAAAATTGTGAACATGATCTATGTCACACACACATACCAAAAAGAGAGGAAACAAGCACTTCGGGATATATACGCCATCGAGCCAGTAGCCCCAAAGTATAACCCATGGTTGGCATGTTCGATCACTTATGATCGCACGGATCTCCCGACCATTATTCAACACACGGGTTCTGCTACCCTGGTAATTGACCCCAGTATTTATGGGTACCATTTCACTAGAGTCCTTATGGATGGAGGTAGTAGCCCCAACCTGATTTATCCACACACACAGTGAGAAAAATGGGTATCGATCTGTCAAGGATCAAACCTAGCAACGCCACCTTTAAAGGAATAATTCTTGGTCGGGTGATACGTCCCAAACGTATCTATAATCTCTGCTAGCTCCATGATCATTTGGGTGACATTGTTATATGTTTTGCTACAATTTTATATCTTTCTACACATATTTGGACTAACCAACTAACTCAGTGCACCCAGTGCCAGTTCCTGTCTGCTGATGTATTTTTTGCAGGGGCTTTTACCCAATTTTCCGAAGCCCCCAAAACCCCGAGAAAAATATATAAAAATCAGCGTACCGGAAGATTCCAGATCACCAAAGATGGGCACAGGGGGCCAGGGCCTGCCGAGGCGAACTCCCGGCGCGGCCTGGCCCCTGGCCGCGCCCACAGGCCGCCTGGGTGGGTCCCACCTCTTCTGACGCCCTCCTTTGGGCTATATTTACTCCTCCGCAAGGAAACCCTTCGAGGAGATCCAGAATCACGAATTTCTCCATTGTTCCGCCACTGCAGCGCTTCCGAGATCGGGAACATCGGGAGACCTCTTCCCGGCACCCTACCGGAGGGAGGATTGACCTCTGGGAATTTTTTCACCGCCATGGACGCTTCCTAGAAGTGTCGTCAGTAGTCCTCCTTGGACCATGAGTCCATGACCAGTAGCTATGTGATGTATTCTCTCCAATCTTGTGCTTCCATGATTAGCGCTTGTGAGCTGCCCTATATGATCAAGGCATCTATGTAATTCTCTTTCTATTGCTACGCTCGGTTTGTTGGGATCCCTTGGATTATGAGATTGTGTTCAGATTGTTATGATTTATATATTTGATTATCCTTTTATATTATGTTCCTTAGTGATTCATGCATGTTCTTCGTTGCTCTTTATTGCTTTAGTCGAGTAGTAGATTGTAACTCCAAGAGGGAGCGTTATGCATGATTGTGGGTTCATGCCCCCTTATGTCTAGCTTGAGTGACAGAAACATGAGACTAGGCGATGTGCTGTTGCCACCAGGGAGAAAACAACAGTGCTTGTGACAACGGTTGCAAGGATTGTTTACCTTCGCATAGTTCGTTAATGCAGTTGTCTGTTGCTTTGAGTTTACACTTTGGGTGGGGCTCGCAACTGAAAAGACCTCGATGACACCTAGAGGGGGGGGTGAATAGGCTATTTAAAAAACTTCTTCGGATTTGGCTTGAACCTAATGCGGAAATAAACTAAGAGGGTACTTGTCAAGCACAAATCCTAAATGCACTAGGCACTGCAACGTGTATCAACAACACGATCTACCAAGATGGACACAATACAGTTACTAACAAGCACAAGTAAGTTACACAAACTTACTTGAGCTATATCACACGACAAGTAGGTGAACAACACAAGATACTAGATCACACTATATCAACACGATGTATCAAGGGATGCAAGTATGAACGTGTGGATATAGAGGGTATGCTTGAACTTGATCCCTTATCAGCACATGATCATTGACAATAGTTTCAGTGATATATTCGTGCTGATCCGCTTGAACTTGCACACCACAATCTTGATGACAATCACCACTTGACGTCATCCTTCATGGTTTGTATAAGATCTTCCTTTTGACGCAAGCCCAATGGAAGCACACCTAACCCCCACATAGGAGTCTCACAAAGACCATGGGTTAGTACACAAACACGTAATGGACAATGCTTACCATACCATGGGATCACTTGATCCCTCTCGGTACATCTTGTACGCTTTGTGTGTTGATCATCTTGATTTACTCTTTGTTTGAGATCTTGATCAACCTAGTGTTTCTATGACCATTCTTTGGATAATACCTTGAATAACATCTTGGTCATCATATAAACTCCTTGAACCCAACAGATGGACTTCAAGAAGTGCCTATGGACAAATCCTATAAATATAACTTAAGGCAACCATTAGTCCATAGGAATTGTCATCAATTACCAAAACCACATATGGAGATATATGCTCTAACAGCAACTTAATACAAGCGAGATGTTCTGGATAGATATCTCAAGGTGGATGATTAGTAAGTAGATGCTGATGAATAAATGGTCTACTTGTCTTGGCGTACTACCCATTTCTATTGAGCGTCTAACTTTCAAGTAGCATAATTAGCATTGCGGTGCGTTCATAATTCTGTCAATTGCCCAATTATAATTTGTTTATCCAAGCATAGTTGTTTATCTACTTTTGGGAGAGAGACATCACTAGTCAACATCATCTAACTCCGGTCCACATCACCACCATTGCTTACACCTCCATCATTTACTGCTTTCCTTTTCTTTTCCGTTGCAATCACTATTACTATTCCCGTTGTGTTTTGATCCTTTGCAAATTACAAGGCTGAAGAGGTTGACAACTTATCAGTACTCGTTGGGAGCAAAGTTATTTGTGTTTGTGCAGGTCCTCGCCTTCTGCTAGCGTCAGGGTGGAAGACACCTACTTGTTGATCCTACGTGTCCTCCTGGTTCGATAAACCTTACAGTCTCCGCATAAGGGAAAACTTGCTACTGACTACATCTCAACCTTCCACTTGGGGTAACCAACGAGGAGCGAGAAGTATATACATCATCTCATCATTAAGCAAAGTTTTCTAGCGCCGTTTCCCGGGACTCCAGCCTTTAAGATAGGGGAGTTGCACGCTATATTTTACTTTTGCTTTTTAGTGTTGTTAGTTTGCTTTCTAGTTTTTGCTTTAGAGTCTTATACCAACAACCACTAAAAAAATTAATTACTTTACTTTTAGTTGTTCTTTCTACTTAGTCCATCATGTTAGGGTTTGATGCTTTGAGGGAATCTGAGGTCCTAGATTTCCATCAAAGGAATGGAGAAAATATGAAGGAGGCTTGGTATAGAATTTCTGAAGCAGATAAAAGAATTATGCGTTGGATACCTATCAAAATTGTGCTTAGGAATTTTTATCATGATCTTTTTATGTGGTGTAAACACACTCTTGATATAATAGCTCGAGGAGATTTTTTAGATTTTGAAGAGGCTAGATGTCTTGATATTATACATGGTCTATCTAAATACCTTATTCATGGTCGTGGATATGACACTATTATAGATGGACTTGCTACCATTGAAAGGAAAATAGATTCTCTACACTTAAGAGAAAGAGAGGAACCCATGGTAGATAAGAAAAATGTTTTGGAAATAGATGATGACTGGGAGCCTTTTCTTAAAATTAGCATCTCTAACAAAGACTTCCTTGCTTATTGTGATATTGGATCCATGGTTTCTTCAATGCCAAAAGTTGTTTATGATTCTCGGAGCTTAAACATAGACTATTTTTCTTCTTATCATGAACATGCTAATGGGGCTGTTTCTGAAATCCAGGGAAAGGTAAAAGATGTCCACGTTACATTCTTTAAAAGGAATGCAATGGTTGATCTCTTCATCATGAAGCCAAACCAAGGAAACATATTGCTTGGAAGGTACTTCCTCCGAGCCATAAAGGCTTCATTGATATAGGTAAAGGACACATATGCTTACATAGGAAAGATAAAGTTACGTACCTATTCCCTAGGAAAAATAAGGATGAAATTGTTGCGGATCCGTTTGAAGGTTTTAATGATTCCAATGACTTTGGTGAATTTTGATCCTCCTTTTTGCGTCATGCCTAGCTCAAAGGCATAAAAGAAAGCGCTTGTTGGGAGGCAACCCAATTTGTTTTTACTTTCAGTTTTAGTGGTCTTCATGCTTGTCATTGTATCTTTATTTTTAAGCTTTGTGCCAAGTTTTAGCCTCCGATTGCAAGAAAGTACAAAAGTTATGACATGTTGTCCAGAAACAAATTATGTCTGGTTGACGGAACAATTCGCCAAATATCACGAGATCATTATTTTGGTCTGGATTTCTTTCATGGCATGCTCTATATAATTTTCTTTCTCGCACCTGTTCTGAGGTTTTTGATTTGAGTTGCAGAAGTACCCCGAAACAATTATTTACTACGTGTTGTTCTGTTTTCACAAATTCTGCCACGTTTTGCGTTTTCATCATTTTGCAAATCTTAAGCTTCCTTTTCCTTTGCAAAAACCTTTTGGCAATCATTATAAACAGTATATTTTCATGAAAATCCTTATTTTTAGTAGGTAATGAATTATTTTATCATCGGTACTAACTACTCTAATCAGCTTATGATGAGTTTCGTATGAAGGGAGTTTTCAAATATGCGATGGGAGATGATGAAAGAAGATACAGGAGTGTCAAGCGCTCAAGTTTGGGGATGCCCCCATGCACCCACAAGAAATATTCAAAGAGCATCAAGCATCTAAGCTTGGGGATGCCCCCGTCCATCCCCTTCTCTATCAACAATCATGAGTTCGTCCGTCTATATGCTATGTTTTTATCACTTCATATGTTATGTGCTATACTCGAAGCGTCCCGCTCTTTACTTTCTAGTTTGTTTTAGTTTTGTTTGCCTTTCATAACAAGTCGGAACCTGGCCTACCTTGTTTGGGAGAGAAACACGCTCCATTCCACTCTAGAACAAAACATAGCTTTTCATGCTTATCTTTTTTGTGTGTTTTCTATCTTTACTTAGCTACTGTCATGCTTAGCTCTTATTTTTCATGCTATATCTTTTTAAGAGCTTTTATTTTGGTTGCTTTTGGAACTCTCTTGAGTTATCATTCTTATCTTGTTTAGAGAGTTGCCTCGTTGCACTGAGTTGTGTGTCTTGCATGAGTAGGTAACTAAGGTTACTATTTAAGTATAATAGTAACTTGCAATAGTTTTGAGGTATTGATTTGAGTAATGTTTGGACTATCGGTGCTGAGAGCTTGAGGCTATTAGTGATAGGTGTCTTATTTTGAGAAATCTGTGTGTTTTTCAAAAACTAAAATTAGTTGAGAACTCTAGCTACTAAATTGATCGCTAACCTCTGGAGGGGTTGGAATATATAGAGTACCCTCACGTTACCATGAGTCGAGGATGCGCAGGGATAACCAAACCCCCAAACACTCCTCCTCGTGGTACTTGTCTCTTTGTGAACCTCCTAACTAGATAGAGAGTTGCCAATAATAAGTGTACGAGTTCTTCGGACTAATGTGAGTATTCGATTGGTTGCACTTCCACCATACATATTTTGCTAGCCTCTTCGGTACCGTGCATTGCCCTCTCTATTCTTGAGAGTTGGTGCAAACTTTGCCGGTGCATCCAAACCCATAACATGATACTCTCTATCATACATAAGCCTCATTATATCTTTCCTGAAAACAACCACCATACCGACCTATTAAGGCATTTACATAGCCTTTCCGAGATACATTGCCATGCAACATCCACCATCTCATGACTTGATCTTCATGTCATACATGCTTTTGCTTGATCGAGGAGCCACATGCTAGTTGGGCCTTGCCCTTATTATTGCTACATGACACGCTAGTTTCATTCCATATCCTGCTACACTGGCAGAGGCATACATTTGCATACATCATGATAGTTTTCATTTGTCTTTATGTTGAGTACTTCTTATAAAGTGTGATGGTCTTCTTTTTATTCTTGTAAAACATAGAGTGTTGCCCTTAAGTGAGGAAAAGATCCCAAAGTGGACAAATGGAAAGATCCCAAAGAGGACAAATGGGAGATAAAAAGAAAGAGACAAAGAGGCCACAAAAAAAGAGAAGGGGCAACACTACTATTCCTTTTGAAAGATTCACACTCGTACTCCATTTCTATATTTGTACTACATAGAGATTATCATTCATGCATAACTACGTGGGACCCTTACACTATAGAACTTGGTTTACATATTCCAATGACGAGCCTCCTCAAATGAGCTCCAGGTCTTCATGAGCAAACAAGTTGGATGCACCCCCACTAGTTCCAGTGGAGAGATTACCTTAGCTCATATGTGCATCAGTTACATGGCAATCCCTACTCCTCACATCATATCTATCATTTGGCTTTCTCTTTCCTATGGTTGTCCTCATTGATGTGAGCCTTTCACACCCTTTTTGTCTTCCTTCCCCCTCATTATTCTCTTCGCCATCCTAAGTGCCAACATATCTTGCTTACGCTCATTCATTGCATGAGTGCTCAAAGTCGAAAGGGAGAGGATCATTTTGACTTGTGCCTGACTAGTGGTCTGGGAATGAGTCAAAATAAGATTCCGAAGGAGACCAAGTGTGAGGTTTAGTAGATTGATTTCTCAATTAAAAATATATTTATGCTCTAAACCCATCTCCACTTCTTGCATGCAAACACCATTTGGAGACATTCGAGTCACGGACAGTGAGAGCTTTTGCACCTTTATGTTCTTACTTTGCTAAACTCAATACTAAATATAGACTCTTGCTTGTTATTGTCTTGACTTGAATTACATATCTCACATGCTTTACTTTGAAGTTCTTATATGTGTGTTAGCATGTCACCACAGAAATTATTTGTGTTATCATTTACCTACTCGAGGACGAGCAGGAATTAAGCTTGGGGATGTTGATACGTCCCAAACGTATCTATAATTTATGCTTGCTCCATGATCATTTGGGTAACATTGTTATATGTTCTGCTACACTTTTATATCTTTTTACACATACTAGGACTAACCTCCTAACACAGTGCACCCAATGCCAGTTCCTTTCTGCTGATGTCTTTTTGCATGGGCTTTTACCCAATTTTCCGAAGCCCCAAAAATCCTGAGAAAAATATATAAAAATCAGCCCATAGGAAGCTTCCAGATCACCGAAGATGGGCCAGAGGGGGCCAGGGCCTACCCAGGTGACCTCCCGGCGCGGCCTGGCCCCTGGCCGCGCCCACAGGCCGCCTGGGTCGGTCCCACCTCTTCTGACGCCCTCCTTTGGCCTATATTTACTCCTCCGTGAGGAAAACCTCCGAGGAGATCCAAAATCGCGAATTTCTCCATCGTTCCGCCACCGCAGCGCTTCCGAGATCGGGAGCGTCAGGAGACCTCTTCCCGGCCCCCTATTAGAGGGAGGATTGACCTCTGGGAGCTTCTCAACCGCCATGGACGCTTCTCGGACGTGCCATGAGTAGTCCTCCTTGGACCATGAGTCCATGACAAGTAGCTATGTGATGTCTTCTCTCGAATCTTGTGCTTCCATGAATAGCCCTTGTGAGCTGCCCTACATGATCAAGGCATCTATGTAATTCTCTTGCTACTGCTATGCTTGGTTTGTTGGGATCCGATGGATTATGAGATTATGTACAGATTGTTATGAGTTATATATTTGATTATCCTTTTATATTATGTTCCTTAGTGATTCATGCATGTTCTCCGTTGCTCTTTATTCCTTTGGCCGAGTAGTAGATTGTAACTCCAAGAGGGAGCATTATGCTTGATTGTGGGTTCATGCCCCCTAATGTCTGGCTTGAGTGACACAAACATGAGACTAGGGGATGTGATGTTGCTACTAGGGAGAAAACAACGGTGCTTGTGACCACGGTTGCAAGGATTGTTTACCTTACGCATAGTTCGTTAATGTTGTTGTCCGTTGCATTGACTTTACACTTTGGGTGGGGCTCGCAACTTAATACCAGCGAGATGTTCTGGATAGATATCTCAAGGTCGATGATTAGTAAGTAGATGTTGATGAATAAACAATCTACTTGTCTTGGCGTAATATCCATTACTATTGAGCCTCTAACTTTCAAGTAGCATAATCAGCATTGCGGTGCGTTGATAATTCTGTCAATTGCCCAGCTGTAATTTGTTTACCCAAGCATAGTTTCCATCGTATTTTGGGAGAGAGACATAACTAGTGAACATCATGTGACTCCGGTCCATATCACCACCATTGCTTACACCTCCATCATTTACTGCTTTCCTTTATTTTTCCGTTGCAATCATATTACTATTCCCGCTTGTGTTTTGATCATTTGCAAACTACAAGGCCGGAGAGATTGACAACCTCTCTCTACTCGTTGGGAGCAAAGTTATTTGTGTGTGTGCAGGTCCATGTCTTCTGCTAGCGCCAGGGTGGGAGACACCTACTTGTTTATCCTAGGAGTCCTCCTGGTTCGATAAACCTTACAGTCTCCGTGTAAGGGAAAACTTGCTGCTGACTACATCTCAACCTTCCACTTGGGGTAACCAACGAGGAGTGAGAAGTATATACATCATCTCGTCATCATCGGGCACCATAACTTTGGATGTAGCGTCCAGTTCGTCCGACAACTTCCGCAGTGAAGACTTGATCTTTGACATTGTCCCTTTTTGCAGTGAGTATCATGCACTCCTTGGTTGTATACTGTTAACTCGTTTTAATGCCATTCCCCATTATGCATACCCGAAGTTTAACATGCCAGGACCCAAGGGTCTTATTACCCTCAATGGTAACACTGAGCGATCACTCCGAACCGAGGAACATACTGCGACTTTGGTAGCCGAAGTACAGGCCGACAATACGACTCCAAAGTCCCAGCTCCCCGTTAAGGAACACAAATGCTCGCATTCCGCCATAGTTCTCGGATCCTTCTCATGCTCAAACTAAATTGGGATACACTCCCCATAGGAGGACCTCACCACCAAAAAAGTATGTGCCTCGAAGGCACAATTTGTGCTTAAGATACGATGGGAAGTTGTGGGGACTAACTACACGGGACCGGGTATTCGCCTAAACCGAACTATGGTCATTACACGTCATCAGACAAATACAGGTACCATAAAGGACCAACTCTGCATCAAGCTACCCACACCTCGGCGACTTCTCAAGACCACCTTTATTAAATTAACCCTATTCTCCCTTATAAAGGAGTACTTCCCATAGAGTCAAGGCGCACACGTGCGGCACGGAACCATAAAGGACATCAAGTCATCCTCAAGAGACTGTGTATAAACCCTTCCTCTGTAAAAAAATCAATATGCATAACAGTTGCTAGGGAAATTTATATTGTATGGTTAGATACCACGAGTTAGTCGGAAATAAAGATCACTCTTTATGGTTCATTAGCCTTTTATATCTTTTTGACTTCTTTTCTGAACTGTTTTTCAACACCAGCACAAGCATGTTGTATACACATATTAGATGCTAATGGCTAACTGGCCGGGGGCTCGGCTGTCATGGTCGACCTAAGCATCATTCCGACACTATTTTGTATTACGTATGTGCGGATTCTTAGATATTGTGTTATATGCATCGATTCCAAATTATGTCTTGGTTCAATAGTTGGTTCACCGACTCCCGTGCTTACCCGTTTTTGTTCCGCTTGTTCGGCTAAAAGGGTAAAGTGATAACGGTTGCGATTGTACTTCTAGTTTGTGTGGTTAAGTACCTGAGCGAAGAAAGAGAAAACTGACTGTCATAATAAGCGAGCACTGGTGTGTGATCCGATGAAAAATATTAAATTAAGATCCGTTCGATGTTCATCGTGTTATGCGGACGGTTTGGCGTTATACAAACCAAGTGATAATGGTTTTTTACACCTCGGCATGTCCGAACAACACAAACTACAAGGGGGCTCTTAACTAGTCCCCGCAGTCAAGCTCTTATGGTTAAGTGAAAGAATTAAAGCCACATAGAATGATTGACTTGTTTCGTCCCGCACTAACGCCTTCGGGCACCAAGATGTTGTCTAAGGATAACAATGCGGAAGTCGACAACACCCCTGATAACATCTACCAGGGGCTGAAGTCGATTACTGGAAACATTCAAGTTAAAACGACCACACCAGAGTCAAAATTAAAAAACGAAATAATGCATGTTATATCATGCCTAAGCAATATAGCATTGCATCGTGAAAACATTTGTCCACTCATACAAGATAGTGTTTTCATTCAATGATTACATCCTTGGGGCGTCGTCTTCTATTACCTAGCACCTTCCATAACATTGGAAAAGTATTTCTCATGGATCCTATGTCCCTTTCTAGGCGGCAGAGGCGCGGTGGCCATTTCGGTGAGTTTCACTTTCGGCTAGTGCATCATGGTCCTTGCAAAGCCATGCGAGCTCCCTCTATGCAGATGGAACACTTCACAATGTCAATCTGGGGCTCAGCAGCAATCAGTTTCTGCATCAGGCCAAAAAAGTTGCTTGGCAGTGGCTCCGTTCGGCATAGCGTGACGCAGAGATCCTTCATTGTCGGCTCTGCCACCCGATGCGACTCCATCAATTGTTTCATATGATCGTAGGCAAGGAGGGGTTGCTCTGGGCCTTGGAATTGTTCCCAGAACAACCTTTGCTAGGGGATGCATAATGCTTTGAGGCATCAACTGCACTCTTCGAAAGATCCGCAAACACGCGTGGAGAACGCCATACTCTAGTAAGCAATGGAAACCTTTTCCTGCCAAAAATATATTGTAGTAAATATCTCTTACCATCCGCAATCTGCTTGATCTGGTGGATCTCCTTTCGACGGTTGTGTGCCTCCTTTCATGCATATTGAAGCATTACTGTTGCAGAGGACAACTCGGAAGATGTTTCCTTGTTTTTCTGTTCAAGGACCTCACATTTAGTGAAGGCATCCTTGAGCTCTTGTTGTACTTCAGTGACGCTATCCTCATGCTTATCACTAACAGACCTCATCGTCAACAGTTCGACAGCCGCGTGTTCGGTTGTCGCCTTCTGTTTGGTAGCTTCTTGACTTCCTTTACTAAGCTCGATCTTGAGCTTCTCGACCTTCGCGGCAAAAGCTCTAGTTAGCATGCAAATAATACGTATTTTAGGGTACAAATAATAATACCTCACTTTAATGAGAAAATTAATGTTAAAAAGTCAAGTTTAGACTTACCTTCTGCATCATCAAACCGCTTGTTAAGAAGGTCAAGGTCTTCCTCATAGCTCTTAAGCTTCCGATTCATTTATGCCAACTCTACGGAGGTGGGGGCTGCTGCCGAAGACGAGGCTTGAAGAAATGTATGTCAGACTCCTAAGTTAACAATTTTTCTGAATTCTTTGCTAGGTTCTTTTTATCACCCTACTAGAGTCTTGGGGGCTACGGTTCACTTTTTATAATTATAAGTATATGTTTTCCGAACTACTTTGACCCATGCATGAGTTTTTCAAACTCATACACGGCTCGGGGGCTACTGAATAGAGGGATTGCTCATAAACCCATAAAATGTAATTGCTTTCTAAAAAGAGTTTGTGAATTACCTTGAAGCCTGCGAGCAGGCCATCGAAAGCCTTTTCAATTTGTTAACAAGGGATCGAATACTTTTTATAACTCCACTCATAAGAGAGCGGTATTCATCAGGGATGGAAGAGTCATTTAGACTCTCCTCAATCATGACCGGCTACCCGGTTTAGGGATGTTCTGTTGTGGATGGATCTGGGTGCGGCATCGGAGTTTCTCCTCGTGGAGAAGCTGGTGAAGATGGTTCCAGAGGCTCATAGGTCTCCAGAATTGTCTTTGGAGAAGAACCGGAGTGTGTGCGATATCCTTCTTTACTTACCAGGAGGGACTCGTCCTCCTGTTGTTCGGTGGCCGAGGTGTTAGGCTCGGTCATGATGACACCACCACCGGCCCTGGCCTCCGGTTCCGAGAGATTCTCTCAAGACACTACCTCCTCGATCTCCTTGATGGCTGGGGGAGGCGACTTGTGTGAAGCGGTCCCGCATTCCACTAGATTGGCCGGCAAAGAGTCCCCCTGTGAAATTTGATCACTGGGAAATCATGCGGTGGTCTACAATATGGATAGAAGGCCGAACCATTAATAACATATTCTCAAAACTACATGATGTTTATGTTTTTTTATTCATACCTTTGTGCTCGAGGCTTCACCCTGAGGGTTCTTTGAGGGAAAAATTCAAAATCCTGGAATTCCTTGTCGAAATTCGGAATGTCATCAAACAAGGCCACTGGGGCTGTGCATTACCTCTTCGGGGCAGAGGGAGTTGGATCTCCCTCGACATCTTTGGACGCCGCTCTCTTCTTCATGTGGTACAAGCCGCTCTCCTCCCCATATTCTTCCTCTTCTCCCTCGAGATGAGAGGGAGCAAGTGTGTCTTCAGACCTGGTGTCTCAAGGTCCTTTCAATCGAAGATCCTCTTGGGCCTTCTTCTTATCCTTCTTATTTTCTTCCTTCTCCTTCGGAGCTATGTACGACTTCTCGACTAGCATGGTTGTCAATAAGGCTGTCCTGGGTTCCTCGGGCAAGAGCGCTAGACAGTTGATCTGTAGAGACTTCTTCAGCTAGCTCTGCGAGCATGGAGGAAACGAGAGTTGAGAACCTTGTTAAAATGAGAAAACTAAACGCGTGATAAAATCTTATCGGTCTAGGGGTTAGTAATGTTGATGTTGATGTCCTCCTCTTCAGTCGTCCAAGTCTTCTATGGCTTGAACAACACCTTCGACAATTTCTCGTGCATAGTACGAAAGAAACCCTCCACAGTGGCCAGGTCGCCCAGATTGTAAGGCCACATTGGAGTAGCCCGATGTTAACAAGGGAGGATGCGGCGATTTAGCATGACTTGAATTACATTGGTCAACTTGATTTTCTTTGACAAATGGACGACGACGCACTTCTTCGGGACCTTCACTTCTGCAGCATCCCCCTAGTCCAAAGAGTTATCCATCGAGGACACTAGACGGATGGGAGGGCCGAATCTGAATGTAGGAGGTGCTACCTGATGACAAGTTGATGGGACCATACTCCTCACCCCTCGTTGGTTACCCCAAGTGGAAGGTTGAGATGTAGTCAGTAGCATATTTTCCTTACACGGGGACTGTAAGGTTTATCGAACCAGTAGGACTCCAAGGATCAACAAGTAGGTGTCTGATCCTTTGGCGCTAGTAGAAAACGTGAACCTGCACACACAACAAATAACTTTGATCACAATGCGTTCAGAGAGGTTGTCAATCTCTCCGGCCTTGTCATTTGCAAAGGATCAAACACAAGCGGGAATAGCGATGGTGATTGCAACGGAAAAGGAAATAAAAGCAGTAAATGGTGGAGGTGTAAACAATGGTGGAAATATGGACAAGAGTCCCATGATGTTCACTAGTGATGTCTCTCTTCCAAAAGACGATAAACAACTATCCTGGGTAAACAAATTAAAGCTGGGAAATTGACAGAATTATAAACACACCACAATGCTAATCATGCTACAAGAAAGTTAGAGGCTCATAAGTATGGGCAGTACGCCAAGACAAGTAGACCGCTTATCCATCAACATATACTCACTAATCATTCACCTTGAGATATCTATCCAGAACATCTCGCTGGTATTAAGTTGCGAGCCCCACCCAAAGTGTAAACTCAAAGCAACGGACAACTGCATTAACAAACTTTGTGTAAGGTAAACAATCCTTGCAAGCGTGGTTACAAGCACCATTGTTTTCTCCCTGGTGGCAACAGCACATCCCCTAGTCTCATGTTTTTGTCACTATGGCTAGACATCAGGGGGCATGAACCCACAATCACGCATAACGCTCCCTCTTGTAGTGACAATCTACTACTTGGCCAAAGGAATATAAAGCAACGGAGAACACGCATGAATTACTCAAGAACAAAATATAAAAGGAGAACCAAATATATAACTCATCACAATCTCAACATAATCTCATAATCCATCGGACCCCAGCAAACTCAACATAGCAACAGCAGGTAAATTACATAGATGCCTTGATCATGTAGGGCAGCTCACAAGGGCTAAGCATTGAAGAACATGATTGGAGAGAAGACATCACATAGCTACTAGTCATGGACCCATGGTCCAAAGAGGACTATTCACGGCACATCTGGGAAGCATCCATGGTGGTGGAGAAGCTCCCGGAGGTCAATCCTCCCTCCGACAGGGTGCCAGGAAGAGGTCTCCTGGTGCTCCTGATCTTGGAAGCGCTACGGCGGCGGAACGGTGGTGAAATTTGCGATGCGGGATATATCTTTAGGGTTTTCGCTTCGGGAAGTAAATATAGGCCAAAGGAGGGCGCCAGGGGTGGACCCGCCACCTAGGCGACCTGGTGGTGCGGCCAGGAGGGGGCCCGCGCTAGGTGGCCGCCTGGGCGAGGTCTGGGTCACCTCTGGCCCACCTTGGTGCTTCCTGAAGCTTCCGTCACGCTGATTTTGATATATTTTCTTGGAATTTTTCGGGCTCTGAAAATTGGGGTAAAGTCCGTGCAATTAAAAGACATCAGCAGACAAAAACTAGCACTAGGTGTACCAAGTTAGCAGGCTAGTCCAAATATGTATAAAGAGGTATGGAAGTGTAGAAAAACACATAACAATCTCACCCAAAAGAGCATGGATCAAACAGAAATTATAGATACGTTTGGGACGTATCACTACCCCTTCTGCATCATGTGGCTCGGTGATATGAAGCCACTCCTTTTGCCACGCCCTTGACGGTGTCTAATCATTTCTCCCTCATAGTCTGCCTGCTCGCCATTGACTACTTTGGGCTTGATGTTGAGGACTTTTAAAAATAGGCAGAAGTGGGGGTAGACCCGCAAGAAGGCCTCACAAACTACAATGAAGTCTAAGATGTGCAAGAAAGAATTTGAGGGGAGATCACGGGAATATATCCCATTGTAGAACATTACGCCCCGAACAAATGGGTGGAGATGGAAACCAAGACCCCGAAGAAAATGGGGGATAAAAACTACCCTCTCACCTTCTTTCGGTGTAGGGATATCCTTGCCTTTCTTCGGAGCATGGTGGACGATGTTTGCTGACAAATAATCGACGCTCTTCAACTCCAGGATGTCCTCGTGAGTGACATAGGAGACCTCCCACTTGCCTTTCGAGCCCGAACTGGCCATGGGTGAACTAGGGAAAGGATTTAAGGTTGGGGAAACATGGGAGCTTGAACGCTTAAGCTTTGAGGGTTGGGAATGGCAATGGCGATGTGAGATCTAGAATGCGTAAGGAGGCTCTGGTGGCAGTTTTCCTTTTATAAGCTGCTGAAATACCAAGAGCCCCTCCACTACATCGTGAAATTCGCCATTTCCCAATAAAATCGTGTGGTTATGTTCGTGTGGGATAACCCAAATCATAAACCATATCCCAGGAAAAGAGGAACACAATCTACATAATGAAACGTGTCAATTAAGACTATCTCGAACCACGCTCTCATAGTGGGTCATTGGTATTGACTAGTGGGGACTTTCCATTAAAAAAGGGTGGGAGGCAAAATAATTGTTCATTGTCGAACATTCGTCCTAGAAGATGAATTATATATATATATATATATATATATATATATAGTTTTGGAAATAGGGAGGTCATCAGTGGGTGAGCTATTACCGGCTGAATGCAAGAAGGGGAGAACTCGCTCCGCAAACCGAAGACTCTGGACACACGAAGTAGCATGGGGTCAAGACTACGGTGTTGGAGTCCGCTTCAGAGCCTACTGAGGGAGTCTGGGAATAAGGGGTCATTGGGCTGCTTACCTATTTCTGTGGGCTGGACTCCTGGGTCGTCCTATTGTCATTATTAGACTCCAGATAGATGAAGGTGATGTTGTATTCAGGACGGACTCTTTCGAAGACTTGGCGTGCACTCCATGGACACGTGGTGATTGGCATGTTTCCTCCTTGATGTAACCAACATTGTGTAACCCCGGCACCCTTGGTATCTATATAAATTGGAGGTCTTTAGTTTATAGGACAAGAAAAAAGATCACTACTCCTAGGGTTTAGACCACAACATACGATCTCGAGGTAGATCAACTCTGTACTTCATATTCCACCATCAATGTAAACAAGAGCATAACATTGGGTTTTACCTCCATCGGAAGGGCCAGAACCTGGGTAAACATTGCTCCTTTGTCTCTTGTTACCCACCGATCCAACATCCACAATTCGCACCCCCTACCCCAGATCCGCCAGTTTTGACACTGACAAGGGGTTTACGGTGGACCGGAAGAAGTCATGGGGAACATCAGTGTCTCACGAGGGCCAATGGAATTGCTCACCGAAGCAGAGCTTCCGTTGTCGTTGTCCAAGCTTGAGGGCGAGCAACCTGGTAGTGGAGCTTCACGAGAGCGAGGGGTTGAGGAGAAGGGCTCACGGTAGTTTTATAGGTGTGGTCAGGGCTTGGGGGCATGCCCAGGCAACGTGGATAGGTTGTTGATGGTTGAACTAGGAAAGAGGGGCGGTGTGCAAGAGGTGAGATAAGGTCATGACATGCGGTCCCCACATGTCATGGGGGGAAATAAAGAGAGTGGTAGAGAGGGGTTTGGGATTCGAAGTATGTCTAGAGGGGGGTGATGATACTACTTGACCAAATAAAAACTTAGCCCTTTTGCCAATTTTAGTTCTAGGAAAGTTTTAGCAATTTGTTCTAATTCAAGCACACCTATAATACGTCTCAAACGTATCTACAATTTTTGATGGTTCCATGCTATTGTCTTGTCAACTTTGGATGTTTTATATGCATGAATATGCTATTTTATATATTTTTTGGGACTAACCTATTAACTCAGTGCCAAGTGCCAGTTTCTGTTTTTTCCGTGTTTTTGACCCTTTTTCAGACGGAGTCCAAATGGAATGAAACTTTACGATGATTTTTTTGGACCAAAAGAGACTCCCGAAGCTTTGGAAGAAGGTCAGAAGGGCCACGAGGGAGTCACAAGCCGCCACCACCCCACTAGGTAGCACAGGGCAGGCTTGTGACCTCCTCGTGGGCCCAACCGACGTAATTCCAGCGCCATAAATTCCTATAAATTCAGAAACCTCCAGAAAGAAACCTAGATCGGGAGTTCCGCCGCCGCAAGCCTCTTTAGCCACCAAAAACCAATCTGGAGCCCGTTCTGGCACCCTCCCGAAGGGGGAATCCATCTCCAGTGGCCATCTTCATCATCCCGGCAATCTCCATGACGAGGAGGGAGTGGTTCTCCCTCGGGGCTGAGGGTATGTACCAGTAGCTATGTGTTTGATCTCTCTCTCTCTCGTGTTCTTGAGATGTCTTGGTCTGGATGTACCATGGGCTTTGCTACTATTGTTGGATCTTATGATGTTCTTCCCCCTCTCCCTCTTGTAATGAAATGAGTTTCCCCTTTGGAGTTATCTTATCGGATTTAGTCCTTGAGAACACTTGATGTATGTCTTGCACGTGTCTATCTGTTGTGATCAACTTGCGGGTTCGTGACATTTGGAACCTATGCATATGGGTTGGAACACGTTGGATTCATGTGAGTACTTGATGTATGTTTTGGTGATCAACTTGCGGGTTCATCACATTGGGAACCTATGCACAGGGGTTGGCACACGTTTTGACTCTCTGGTAGAAACTTTGGGGCACTCTTTGAAGTTCTATGTGTTGGTTGAATAGATGATTCTGAGATTGTGTGATGCATATCGTATAATCATACCCACGGATACTTGAGGTGACAATGGAGTATCTAGGTGACATTAGGGTCTTGGTTGATATGTATCTTAAGGTGTTATTCTAGTACGAACTCTATGATGGATCGAACGGAAAGAATAACTTCGTGTTATTTTACTACGGACTCTTGAATAGATCGATCAGAAAGAATGACTTAGTGGTGGTTTCGTACCCAACAATAATCTCTTCGTTTGTTCTCCACTATTAGTGTCTTTGGAGTGACTCTTTGTTGCATGTTGAGGGCTAGTTATATGATCCAATAATGTTATCACTCTTGAGAGAACCTCACTAGTAAAAGTATGAACCCTAGGCCTTGTTTCCACGCATTGCAATACCGTTCGTGCTCACTTTTACCATTTGTTACCGTGCTGTTTTTTGTAATTTCAGATTACAAAAAACTATATCTACCATCCATATTGCACTTGTTTCACCATCTCTTCGCCGAACTAGTGCTCCTATACAACTTACCATTGTATTAGGTGTGTTGGGGACACAAGAGACTCTTTGTTATTTGGTTGGAGGGTTGCTTGAGAGACACCATATTCATCCTACGCCTCCTGCAGATTGATAAACCTTAGGTCACCCACTTGAGGGAAAATTGCTACTGTCCTTCAACCCTCTGCACTTGGAGGCCCAACAACGTCCACAAGGAGAAGGTTGCGTAGTAGACATCAAGATCTTTTCTGGCGCCATTGCCAGGGAGGTTAGCGCTTGAAGGTATATCTTTAGATATGGCAATCGAATCTTTTTGTTTCTTGTTCTTTCGCTGAAAATTACAAAAAAATGGAATTGAGGATGCCTCATATGCTCCATCTTTTCAATGTCTTTCGTGAGCATGATGGGAAGGAAAATTGTGCTCAAGTGCTGAAAGAGGAATTACATAGAATGCTTGGCATAGAATATTTGAATGATGAGCATGATTGCAATGTCCTTAGCATGAATTCTTTGAATACCCATGATGCTAATGATATGCAAAGCCACAAGCTTGGGGATGCTATATTTGATAAAGATGATCTTTTTAGTTCTTCCACTTTGAATGATCAAAATTATTTTGATGAAAGCATGCCCCCTATCTATGATGATTATGGTGAGGATACTTATGCTTTGAAGAAGAGGGATGATAAAGCTTGTCATACTTTCGAAAACCCCTTTGCTAAACCTTGCTTTTTCATTGTGGACACAATTTGTAGTGCTCAAGTCTTTTACGATACTCCCACTACTATTCTTGAGAATAGATTTCCTTATGTGGAGAGTAGTAAAATTTCTGTGCGTGTAGATCATGAAAAGAAAGCTTTAGGTGCTGGTTATATTGTTGAATTCATTCATGATGCTACTGAAAATTACTATGAGAGAGTATCATATGCTTCTACTTATTGCAATAGTATCAAGCATCCTCTCCATATGTTGAAATTTTTGAAGCTATGCTTGTTTTTCCTTCCTATGCTAGTCGATTCTTGCTCCAATAAATTGTTTGATCACAAAATCCCTATGCATAGGAAGTGGATTAGACTTAAATGTGCTAGCCATTTGCTCCATGATGCTCTCGTTGTGTTTCAATCCTTACCTTTTATGCCTAGCTAAGGGCGTTAAACGATAGCGCTTGTTGGGAGGCAACCCACTGAATAAAATTTTCTTTGCTTTTTGCTTCCTGTTTTGTTTTCTCCACACCATCATAATTCTGTTATGATTGTGTCTTTTGTGTTTCTTTTTGTGTTTGTGCCAAGCAAAACCGTTATGATTAGTCTTGGTGATGACTGTTTGATCATGCTGGAAAAAGACAAAAACTTTCTGCTCATGAAAAGAATTTTCGTTTTTATTCTGTAAGAGCTTTTGAGTTCATTTTTTTGCTGCTGATTTCTATGCAATTTCTTCAGACTGTCGTAATTTTTCATATTTTTGAAGTAACAGAAGTATACGAAGTATACAGATTGCTACAGACTGGTCTGCTGTTAACAGATTCTGTTTTTGTTGAGTTGGTTGCTTATTTTGATGAAACTATGGATAGTATAGGAGGGTACTAACCATGGAAAAGTGAAAATACAGTAACCCAACATCAGCATAAGTAGAATTTAAGTTTTCTACAGTACCTAAGGAAGTGGTGGTTTGCTTTCTCATACTAATGTTATCACGAGTTTCTTTTTAAGTTTTGTGTTGTGAAGTTTTCAAGTTTTGGGTGAAGTTCTTATGGACAAAGAGATAAAGAGTGTCAAGAGCTCAAGCTTGGGGATGCCCAAGGCACCCGAAGAGATTCAAGGATGCTGTAACAGCCTAAGCTTGTGGATGCCCCGAGAAGGCATCCCCTCTCTCGTCTTCAATCCATAGGTAACGTTACTTGGGGCTATATTTTTATTCACCACATGTTATATGTTTTTGCTTGGAGCGTCTTGTATCGTAGGAGTCTTTTATTTTTGTTGTGTCACAATCATCCTTTCTGCGCACCTAGAGAGAGAGACATGCACTCACCGTGATTTTGTCGAGCTTCACTTATATCCTTTGGTAGACAATTCAGCTCACATGTGCTTCACTTATATCTTTTGAGCTAGATACTTTTGCTCTATGTGCTTCACTTATATCTTTTAGGGCACAGCGGTGCGTGGCTTGGTAGTTGATCTATGCTTTGAAAGTAGTCCCAAAAGGGGTAGTTTTCCAAAGGGATACGAAAACTTCCACCTTCATGTGCATTGAATAGTTAGAGAAGTTTGATTCCTCTCAATTAGTTTTGAGATATGGTCGTGGTAATATTGAAGTTATGCTAGTAAGGTGTTGTGGATACAGAAATACTTGTGTTGAAGTTAGTGATTCCCGTAGCATGCACGTATGGTGAACGGCTATGTGATGAAGTCTGAGCATGATTAGTCTTTTGATTGTCATCCTTTGTGTGGCGGTCGGGATCGCACGATGGTTTATACCTACCAACCCTTCCCCTAGGAGTATGCGTTGAATGCTTTGTTTCGATTACTAATAAAACTTTTGCAACAAGTATATGAGTTCTTCATGACTAATGTTGAGTCCATGGTTTAGATGCACTTTCACCTTCCACCATCACTATCTTCTTAGTGTCGTGCAACTTTCGCCGGTGCACAAAACCCACCATTAGCCTCCCTCAAAACAGCCACCATACCTACCTACTATGTCTTTTTCAAAGTCATTCCGAGATATATTGCCATGCAACTACCACCATGACATGTGCCACCACGTCTACATTGCCATTGAATGATCGTAAGATAGCTAGCATGATGTTTCCATTACTGTCTATGACATGCTAGATCATTGTCACGGTACACTACCGAAGGCATTTCATATAGAGTCATCATTGCTCTAAGTTTTGAGTTGTAAGTGTGATGATCATCATTGATGGAGAATTGTCCCATGTGAGGAAATAAAAGAGGCCAGCGAAGCCCATTTACAAATAGAGGCCAAAGATGCCCACCAAAATAAATAAATAAATAAAAAGAGGCCAAAGAGCCCACCAAAAAATGAGAGAAAAAGAGAGAAGGGACAATGCTACTATCTCCTTTCCACACTTGTGCTTCATATTAAGCACCATGATCTTCAAGATTGAGAGTCTCTCGTTTTGTCACCACCATATAGCTAGTGGGAAATTTTCATTATATAACTTGGCTTGTATATTCGAGTGATGAGCTTCCTCAAAATTGCCTTAGGTCTTCGTGAGCAAGCAAGCTGGATGCACACCCACTAGTTTTCTTTAAGAGCTTTCACATACTCTTAGCTCTAGTGCTTCATTTGTATGGCAATCCCTACTCATTCACGTCGATATCTATTGATGAACATCTCCATAGCTCATTGATATGCCTAGTCAATGTGACCATCTTCTCCTTTTTTGTCTCACAACCTCCACCACTCCATTCCACCTATAGTGCTATAACCATGGCTCACGCTTATGTATTGCGTGAGAGCTGAAAAAGTTTGAGAAAGTAAAGGTGTGAAAACAATTACTTGGCCAATACCGAGGTTGTGCATGATTTAAATTCGTTGTGCACGGATGATAGAGCATAGCCAGACTATATGATTTTGTAGGGATAACTTTCTTTTGGCCTTGTTATTTTGAAAGTTCATGATTACCTTGCTAGTTTGTTGGAAGTATTATTGTCTCCTCATCAATATCAAACTATTGTTTTGAATCTAACGGATCTGAACATTCATCACGTGAGAGAAGTTACAAAGGACAACTATGCTAGGTAGCATGCAACATCAAAAATTCATTCTTTATCACTTCCCTACTCGAGGACGAGCAGGAGTTAAGCTTGGGATGCTTGATACGTCTTAAACGTATCTATAATTTTTTATGGTTCCATGCTATTATCTTGTCAACTTTGGATGTTTTGTATGCATGAATATGCTATTTTATATCTTTTTTGGGACTAACCTATTAAATTAGTGCCAAGTGCCAGTTTGTGTTTTTTTCCGTGTTTTTTACCCTTTTTCACATGGAGTCCAAATGGAATGAAACTTTACGATGATTTTTTTGGACCAAAAGAGACCCCTGAAGCTTTGGAAGAAGGCCAGAAGAGCCACAAGGGAGTCACAAGCCGTGACGCCGCCACCACCCCCCTAGGTGGCGCAGGGCAGCCTTGTGACCTCCTCGTGGGCCCAACCGACGTAATTCCACCGCCATAAATTCCTATAAATTCAGAAACCTCCACAAAGAAACCTAGATCGGGAGTTCCGCCGCCGCAAGCCTCTGTAGCCACCAAAAACAAATCTAGAGCCCGTTCTGGCACCCTATCGGAGGGGGAATCCATCTCCGGTGCCCATCTTCATCATCCCGACGATCTCCATGACGAGGAGGGAGTATGTACCAATAGCTATGTCTTTGATCTCCCTCTCTCGTGTTCTTGAGATGTCTTGATCTCGATGTACCATGGGCTTTGCTACTATAGTTGGATCTTATGATGTTCTTCCCCCTATCCCTCTTTTAATGAATTGTGTTTCCCCTTTGGAGTTATCTTATCGGATTGAGTCTTTGAGAACATTTGATGTATGTCTTACACGTGTCTATCTATTGTGATCAACTTGCGGGTTCGTGACATTTGGAACCTATGCATATGGGTTGGCACACGTTGGATTCATGTGTATACTTGATGTATGTTTTGGTGATCAACTTGCGGGTTCGTGACATTGGGAACCTATGCACAGGGGTTGGCGCACGTTTTGACTCTCTGGTAGAAACTTGGGGGCACTCTTTGAAGTTCTATGTGTTGGTTGAATAGATGATTCTGAGATTGTGTGATGCATATCGTATAATCATACCCGCGGATACTTGAGGTGACAATGGAGTATCTAGGTGACATTATGGTCTTGGTCGATATGTATCTTAAGGTGTTATTCTAGTATTAACTCTATGATGGATCGAACGAAAAGAATGGATTCGTGTTATTTTACTACGGACTCTTGAATAGATCGATCAGAAAGAATAACTTAGTGGTGGTTTTGTACCCGGCAATAATCTCTTTGTTTTTTCTCCGCTATTAGTGACTTTGGAGTGACTCTTTGTTGCATGTTGAGGGCTAGTTATATGATCCAATTATGTTATAATTGTTGAGAGAACTTCATTAGTGAAAGTATGAACCCTAGGCCTTGTTTCCACGCATTGCAATACCGTTCGTGCTCACTTTTACCATTTGTTACCTTGCTGTTTTTGTAATTTCAGATTACAAAAACCTATATCTACCATCCATATTGCACTTGTGTCACCATCGCTTCGCTGAACTAGTGAACCTATACAACTTACCATTGTATTAGGTGTGTTGGGGACACAAGAGACTCTTTGTTATTTGATTGCAGTGTTGCTTGAGAGAGACCATCTTCATCCTACGCCTCCTGCGGATTGATAAACCTTAGGTCACCCACTTGAGGGTAAATTCCTACTGTCGTACAACCCTCTGCACTTGGAGGCCCAACAACGTCTACAAGGAGAAGGTTGCGTAGTAGACATCAACCTACACATTCAAGTAGAAGAGTATAGCAGCGGAAAGTAAAGACATGAAGACATGCACATGTAAATAGAGGGTAGGGAAAGGAAGATCAAACGCGAAGGTCGACACGATGATTCTTGGCGTGATTCTGATAGGTCGTGCTATCGTACGTCCACGTTGATGGAGACTTCAACCCACAAAGGGTAACGACCACGAGTGTCCATCGAGGGCTCAACCCACGATGGGTCCACGCAGAAGCAACCTTTTCTATTCCGTCATGGCTTACGTCCACAAAGGACTAGCCTTATTCAGGGTATATCTTCACGAAATATGTGATCTCCTTGCCCTTACGAACTTCTTGGTTCGAATCCACACCATGAAGTGGGAGACTCCCAAGTCACACCTAATAAATCTAGGAGGCACCACTCTCTAAAAGGTAACAGATGCGGTAGTACGATGAACTCCATACTCAATCACTCAATCAATCACTCAAAGATTTGGCTTGGCTAGAAGAGATTGATTGGGTGGAAAGCAACTTGGGGAGGCTAGAGATCAAGTTTCCAATGGATAGATTGGAATATCTTGATGTCAAAACATGAGTAGCTGGCTCTCTATTAAAAAATGGGTATGGCAAGTGTATGTGTGTACTGAGTGCTTCCACTATGAATGAGAGGTGGTGGATGGGTATATATAGGCATCTACAAAAATCTAACCATTACAAAATTATTGCCCAACTCGGTGAAATCGAAGTGATAGTCTGTGACACCAACTAGTGCAAAATGTGGCAACTTTTGTCTTTTCGGTGAGACCGATATATACATCTCGGTGCTAACGATATGGGTGACCTAGGGCAGTTTCCAAATATCGCTGAGACAGATTCCCGAACTCGGGAATTCCGATTCTTGGAAATGGCATACCAGAAAGTTGGTCACTGATTTTGGTGGTATCAATATAGCTAGGGTTTGGCATAGGTTTTGTCTTTGATGAAAATCGGTATGGCCGAGTGGATAAAATACGTGGGAGAATTTCATGAGTACTTTTGGTGGCTATCTCTAAACACTTTAGGAATCATATCATCATAGATACCTCACCCCTTTTAATAGTATTGGCTTTCCTATGGACTCAATTTTTATTTCTCACGAAATATAAAATGTAGAGTCTTGAACCTTGAATCTTGGACAATCCTATTTCTTTCCTTCCTTGGGGATTTTCCTCAAAATCCTTAGTCAATCCTTTGTGTGGACTATATTTGAAATATACTAGGTAAAACTATTAGTCCAAGATAAAATGTATGTTGTCATGAATTATCAAAACCACACACACAGGATATGTGCTTTCAATCTCCCCCTTTTTTGTAATTGATGACATCTTTGAAAGATACATGACTAATATAAGCTCCCCTTGATTTGTGCATGATACACTCATTTTGCATCGTGAATTACTATTCATATTTGTATTAGTCATGTCCATTATCCGTTATTATCATACAATTCTTATGCTCTTTCTCTCTAAATATGCAAGGTGCATCATGTTGGAAATGTGCCCTACAGGAAATAATAAAATGGTATTATTATATTTCCAGTTCATGATAATTGTCTATTATTCATGCTATAAGTGTATTAATCGGAAACCGTAATACATGTGTGAATACGTCGATCACAATGTGTCCCTAGTGAGCCTCTAGTTGGCTAGCTCGTTGATCAATGGATGATCATGGTTTCCTGATCATGGACATTGGATGTCATTGATAACAGGATCACATCATTAAGAGAATGATGTGATGGACAAGACCCAATCCTAAGCATAGCACTAGATCGTGTTGTTCGTATGCTAAAGCTTTTCTAATATCAAGTGTCTTTTCCTTAGACCGTGAGATTGTGAAACTCCTGGATATTCTAGGAGTTCTTTGGGTATATCAAACGTCACAACGTAACTAGGTGACCATGAAGGTGCACTACGGGTATCTCCGAAAGTGTCTGTTGGGTTGGCACGAAGCGAGACCGGGATTTGTCACTGCGTGTGAACGGAGAGGTATCTCTGGGCCCACTCGGTAGAACATCATCATAATAAATTGTATACGAGATTGATTGAATCCCCGACATCGTGGTTCATCCGATGAGATCATCATGGAACTTGTGGGAACCAACATGGATATCCATACCCTGTTGTTGGTTATTGACCGGAGAGTGTGTTGGTCATGTCTACATGCTTCCCGAACCCGTAGGGTCTACACACTTAAGGTTCAATGACGCTAGGGTTATATGGGAATAGTGTACGAGGTTACTGAAGGTTGTTCGGAGTCTTAGATAAGATCCCAAATGTCACGAGGAGCTCTGAAATGGTCCGTAGGTAAATATTGATATATAGGATGTTAGGTTTTGGACAGCGGAAGTATTTCGGGCATCACCGGTAATGGGGACCACCGAAAGGGTTTAGGGGGTCCACTGGGAGGGGCCACCAGCCCCAAGAGGCTTCATGGGCCAAAAGGTGGAAGGGAACCATCCCATAGTGGGCTGGTGTGCCTCCCGCCAAGGCCCAAGGCGCAGCAAGGGAGGAAGGGGGCAAAACCTAGCGCGGGAGGGGGCCCAAGGCCCATCTGGGGCGCCACCCCTCCTCTCCCTTGCCCTGGCCGTCGCCCCTGCCCTAGATGGGGCTGACGCACCCCTTGGGGGTGGGAACCTCCTCCCTCCCCCTATATATAGTGGAGGGTTTTGCCTTTGGAGAACACACACAGAAATCGTTTCCTCCCTCTCCAGGGAGCCCAGTTCTTCCTCCTCTTCCGCGCAGCTTGGAGAAGCTCCGCTGGAATCCCTCGTAGCTCCACCACCACCGCGCCGTTGTGCTGTCGGAGCTCTCCCTCAACCTCTCCCTCCTCCTTGCTTCATCAAGGTGCGAGAGATGTCGCCGGGCTGTACGTGTGTCGAACGCGGAGGTGACATGATTCGGCACATAGATCAGAACCGACCGCGATCTGAATCGCTACGAGTACGACTCCATCGACCCGCGTTCTAGTAATACTTTCGCTTAGCGATCTTCAAAGGTATGAAGATGCTCTACAACATCTCTCATTGCTGGTTTCTCCAAAGGTATGGCGTAGGAAATTTTTTGAAATTACTACGATCCCCAACAGTGGCATTCGAGCCAAGGTTCTGTGCGTAGATTCTATGCACGAGTAGAACACAAAAGTTGTGGGCACTGATTTTGTCAATTTCTTGTCGTTAGTAGTATTATCTTGATTCGGCGGCATCGTGGGATGAAGCGGACCGGACCGACTTTACACGTGCTCTTACGTGAGACTGGTTCCACCGACTAACATGCACTTGTTGCATAAGCTGGCTAGCGGGTGTTTGTCTCTCCCACTTTAGTCGGATCGGATTCGATTAAGAGGGTCCTTATGAAGGGTAAATAGCATTGGCATATCAACGTTGTGGCTGTCACGTAGGTAAGAAACATTCTTGCTAGAAACCCAAATCAGCCACGTAAAACTTGCAACAACAATTAGAGGACGTCTAACTTGTTTTTGCCGGGTATGGTATGTGATGTGATATGGCCAAAAGAATGTGATGTTATATGTGTGATGTATGAGATTGATCATGTTCTTGTAATAGGATTCACGACTTGCATGTCGATGAATATGACAACCGGCAGGAGCCATAGGAGTTGTCTTAATTTATTGTATGAGATGCAAACGCCATGTGATTACTTTACTTTATTGCTAAACGTTAGCTATAGTAGTAGAAGTAATAGATTGGCGTGACGACTTCACGGAGACACAACGATGGAGATCATGGTGTCATGTCGGTGATGATGATGATCATGGTGCCCCGAAGATGGTGACCCAAGGAGCAAGATGATAATGGACATATCATGTCACTATATGATTGCATGTGATGTTTATCATGTTTTACATCTTATTGCTTAGAACGATGGTAGCAAAGATAAGATGATCCCTCATGAAAATTTCAAGAAAGTATTCCCCTAAGTGTGCACCATTGTGAAGGTTCGTTGTCTCAAAGCACCACGTGATGATCGGGTGTGATAGATTCTAACATTCGCATACAACGGGTCTAAGCCGGTTTACACACGCAGAACACTTAGGTTGACTCGACGAGCCTAGCATGTACATACATGGCCTCGAATACGGGAGACCGAAAGGTCGAACATGAGTCGTATGGTTGATACGATCAGCATGGAGATGCTCACCATTGATGACTAGTCCGTCTCACGTGATGATCGGACACGGGCTAGTCGACGTGGATCATGTTTCACTTGGATGTCTAGAGGGATGTCGATATGAGTGGGAGTTCATTGAATAATTTGATTGGATGAACTTAATTATCATGAACATAGTCAAAAGGTCTTTGCAAATTATGTTATAACTTGCGCTGTAGCTCTACGGTTTTTGATATGTTCATAGAGAAAACTTAGTTGAGAGATAGAAGTAGCAATTGTGCGGACTGGGTCCGTTAATTGAGGATTGTCCTCATTGCTAAGCAGAAGCCTTATGTCCTTAATACACCGCTCGGTGTACTGAACCCCAAGCGTGATCTGTGGATGTTGCGAACATCCGACATACATGTTTTTGATAAATACATGATAGTTCAGTGCACATTGCTTAAAACGGCTTACAGTTGAGGCGATAAAGACGCTTCGAACGTCACGGGACATACGAGATGTTCTAAGAGATGAAATTGGGATTTCATGCTCGTATCCTTCTTGAGAGGTATAAGACCTCCGACAAGATTCTTTGCCTACAAAATAAGGGAGAAAAACTCAATCGTTGAGCATGTGCTCAAATTGTGTGAGTACTACAATCGCTTGAATCAAGTGGGAGTTGATCTTCCAAATGAGATAGTGATAGTTCTCAAGTGTCACTGCCACCAAGTTGCTAGAGCTTCGTGATGACCTATAAAATGTCAGGGATAGATATGATGATCCTTGAGTTATTTCGCTATGTTTAACACCGTGAAAGTAGAAATCAGAAGGAGCATCAATTGTTGATGGTTAGTAAAACCACTAGTCTGAAGAAGGGCAAGGGCAAGAAGGGATACTTCATGAAACAACAAACCAGTTGCTGCTCTAGTGAAGAGACCCAAGGTTGAACCCAAACCCGAGACTAAGTGCTTTTGTAATGAGGCGAACAGTCACTGAAGAGGAACTACCCTAGATACTTGGTGATGAGAAGGCTGGCAAAGTCGACAAAAGTATATTGGATATACTTGATATTGATGTGTACTTTACTAGTACTCCTATTAGCACCAGGGTATTAGATACCGGTTCAATTTCTAAGTGTTAGTAACTCAAAATAAAAGCTACAGAATAAACAGAGACTAGCTAAAGGCGAGGTAGCGATAAGTGTTGGAAGTGTTTCCAAGGTTGATGTGATCAAACGTCGCACGCTCCCTCTACCACCGGGATTAGAGTTAAACCTAAATAATTGCTATTTGGTGTTTGCGTTGAGTATAGACAAGATTGGGTTATGTTTATTGCAACACAGTTATTCATTTAAAAGAATAATGGTTATTCTGTTTGCTTGAATAATACCTTCAATGGTCTTGCACCTAAAATGAACGGTTTATGGAATCTCGATCGTAGTGATACACATGTTCATAATATTGTTGCCAAAAGATACAAAGTAGTAATGATAGTACCGCTTACTTGTGCACTTCTGCTTGAATCATATTGGTATAAAATGCATGAAGATGCTCCATGCTGATGGATCTTTGTACTCATTTATTTTTGAAACGTTTGAGGCTTGGAAACCATGCCTGATGGTATAAACGCATGAAGAAACTCCATGCGGATGGATTGTTTGGTCTCACTTGATTCTTAAATCACTTGAGACATTCATATCATACCACATGGGAAAGATGACTGAAGACCTCGTTTTACAGTGAGATGGAACAAGAAAGTAACTTGTTGGAAGTAATACATTTTGATGTGTGCAGTCCAATAAGTGTTGAGACACACAGTGGATATCATTATGTTCTTACTTCGTAGATGATTTGAGTAGATACTAGTGTATTTACTTGATGAAACACAAGTCTGAATTATTGAAAGGTTCAAGTAATTTCAGAGTGAAGTTGAAGATCATCGTCACAAGAGGATAATATGTCTACGATGTGATCGTGGAGGTAAACATATATATCTGAGTTATGAGTTTGATAAACATTTAAGACAATGTGAAAATTGTGTCACAACTCATGCCACTTGGAACACCATAGTCTGATGGTGTGTCCGTATGTCATAGTCATGCCCTATTAGATATGGTGCATACTATGATATCTCTTATCAAATTACCACTATCATTTATGGGTTAGGCATTAGAGACAACCGCATTCACTTTAAAACGGGGCACCACGTAAATCCGTTGAGATGACACCGTATGAATTATGGTTTAGAGACACCTAAGTTGTCGTTTCTTAAAAGTATGGGGCTGCGATGCTTATATGAAAGAGTTTCAGCATGATAAGCTCGAACCCAAAGCGGATAAACGCGTCTTCATAGGACACCCAAAACAGCTGGGTACACCTCCTATCTCAGATCCGGAAGCAAATGTGTTTGTTTCTAGAAACGGATCCTTTTTGGAGGAACAGTTTCTCTCGAAAGAATTGAGTGGGAGTATGGTGGAGACTCGATGAGGTTATTGAACCATCACTTCAACCAGTGTGTGTAGCAGGGTGCAGGAAGTTATTCCTGTGGCGCCTACATCAGTTGAAGTGGAAGCTAATGATAGTGATCATGAAACTTCGGATCAAGTCACTCCAAACCTCGTAGGTCGACAAGGTCACGTACTGCTGCTACAGAGTGTTACGGCAACCCTGTCTTAGAGGTCATGTTGTTGGACAACAATGAACCTACGAGCAATGGAGAAGCGATGGTGGGCCTGGATTCCGACAAATGGATGGAGGCCATGAAATTCGAGAGGAGGATCCATGTATGAAAACAAAGTGTAGACTTTGGAAGAACTACTTGATGGTCATAAGACTATTAACTATGGATGGGTCTTTAAAAGGAAGACAGACGGTGATGGTGAAAAGTCACCATTAAGAAAGCTCGACTTGTCGCAAAAATGTTTTCGACAAAGTTCAAAGTGTTGACTACGATGAGACTTTCTCACTCATAGCGATGCTAAAGTTCTGTTGGAATTATGTTAGCAGTTGCTGCATCATTTATGAAATTTTGTAGATAGGATGTCAAAATATTATTTCCTCAACGGTTTCCTTGAGGAAAGGTTATATGTGATACAACCAGAAGATTTTGTCGATCCTAAAGGGTGCTAACAAGTATGCATAGCTCCATCGATCGTTCTATGGCCTGGAGCAACAATCTCGGAGTTGGAATATACACTTTAATGAGATGATCATAGTTTTTAGTTTTATACAAAGTTTATGAGAAAGTTGTATTTCCAAAGAAGTGAGTGGGAGAACTATAGAATTTCTGATGAATATATGTGGTTGACATATTGTTGATCGGAAATAATGTAGAATTTGTGGAAAGCATAAAGGGTTGTTTGAAAGGATTTTTTCAAAGGAAAACCTAGATTAAGCTACTTGAACATTGAGCATCAAGATCTATGGAGATGGATCAAAGTGCTTAATACACTTTCAACAAAATGCATGCCTTGACAAGTTTTTTAAAGTGTTCAAAATAGATCGGCAAAAGAAGGAGTTCTTGGATGTGTTATAAGGTGTGAATTTTGAGTAAGACTCAAAAGCCCGACCACGGCAGAAGAAAGAGGAAGTACGAATGTTGTCCCCTATGCATCAGCTGTAGGCTCTATAAGTATGGTATGTTGTTTACCACACCTAAAGTGTGCCTTGCCATGAGTAAGTCAATGGGTACAAGAATGATCCAAGAATGGATCACTGGACAATGGTTCAAGTTATCCTTAGTAACTAATGGACTAAGGAATTTTTCTCGATTATGGAGGTGATTAATGAGTTCATCGTAAAGGAGTTACGTTGATGCAAGCTTGGTCACTAATCTGGATGACTGTGAGTAGTAAACCGGATTCGTATAGTGGAGCAGTCATTTGGAATAGTTCCAAATGATGCATGGTAGCAGTATCTATATGTAGACATAGATATTTATAAAGCACACACGGATCTAAAAGGTTCAGTCCTATTGACTAATAAACCTCTCTCACAAGCAAGACATGACCTAACCCCAGAACTATGTGGGTGTTGGATTCATTGCAATCACATAGTGACGTGAACTAGGTTATTGACTCTAGTGCAAGTGGGAAACTGTTGGAAATGTGCCTTAGAGGCAATAATAAAATGGTTATTATTATATTTCCAGTTCATGATAATTGTCTATTATTCATGCTATAAGTGTATTAACCAGAAACCGTAATACATGTGTGAATACATAGACCACAATGTATCTCTAGTGCGCCTCTAGTTGGCTAGCTCTTTGATCAATGGAAGATCATGGTTTCCTGATCATGGACATTGGATGTCATTGATAACGGGATCACATCATTAAGAGAATGATGTGATGGACAAGACCCAATCCTAAGCATAGCACTAGATCGTGTTGTTCGTATGCTAAAATTTTCTAATGTCAAGTATCTTTTCCTTAGACCGTGAGATTGTGCAACTCCCGTATACCGTAGGAGTGCTTTAGGTGTGTCAAACGTCACAACGTAACTGGGTGACCATAAAGGTGCACTACGAGTATCTCCGAAAGTGTCTGTTGGGTTGGCACGAATCGAGACCGGGATTTGTCACTCCGTGTGAACGCAGAGGTATCTCTGGGCCCACTTGGTAGAACATCATCATAATGAGCTCAGTGTGTCTAAGGAGTTATCCACGGGATGACGTGCTATGGAGCGAGTAAATAGAGTTGCCGGTAATGAGATTGAACAAGCTATGGGGATACCGACGATCGAATCTCGGGCAAGTATCATACCGATAGACAAAGGGAATTGTATACGGGATTGATTGAATCCCCGACATCATGGTTCATCCGATGAGATCATCGTGGAACTTGTGGGAACCAACATGGATATCCAGATCCTGTTGTTGGTTATTGACCGGAGAGTGTCTCGGTCATGTCTGCATGTTTCCCGAACCCGTAGGGTCTACACACTTAAGGTTCGATGACGCTAGGGTTATATGGGAATAGTGTACGAGGTTACCGAAGGTTGTTCGGAGTCCTGGATAAGATATCGGATGTCACGAGGAGCTCCGGAATGGTCCGGAGGTAAAGGTTGATATATAGGATGTTAGGTTTTGGACACCGAAAGTGTTTCGGGCGTCACCGGTAACGTATCGGGACCACCGGAAGGGTTCCGGGGGTCCACCGGGAGGGGCCACCAGCCCCAAGAGGCTTCAAGGGCCCAAAGGTGGAAGGGAACCAGGCCAGAGTGGGCTTGTGCGCCTCCCACCAAGGCCCAAGGCGCAGCAAGGGAGGAAGGGGGCAAACCCTATCGCAGGAGGGGGCCCAAGGCCCATGTGGGGCACCACCCCTCCTCTCCCTTGCCCTGGCTGCCGCCCCTGCCCTAGATGGGGCTGCCACACCCCTTGGGGGTGGGAACCCTAAGGGTGGGTGTCGTGGTTTTGTCATGGCAGATGTCCTCGTGAAAGGACTTAGCGATGGAGCCATCGCACCTTGGTGGCGACTCAAATAGGGTGAGCGGAAGCGAGACTCTGGTTTACCCAGGTTCGGCCCCTCCGGTGGAGGTAAAAGCCTACGTACTGCTTTGTGTATATTGATGGTGGATTCGATTACAAGGAGGGCATAACTCGCCTAACCTAGCTCTCGATGATTTCTAACTTAACCTATCTTCCCTAGAGACTCGCCTTTATATACAGGTCGAGGCTCCTGGGTTTACAAAGTCTTGGCCACGTTACAAATCGTGGCCTTCCATATCTCTAAGTTGCCGTGTTTTCCAAGCCAGGAAACCTCCTTGGCGACTTATCTTCTCCATTAGTCCTTAACCGCCATCTGGCTCGTGGGCCCTGGTGGCCCTCATGACGAAGATCTCCCTGCACACCTCAGGCCGGAGCCAAGGCTTATACCGACCATGTATATATGAGTCGCCTCTTTCCTGACCCGGCCCAACAGGGCGGGTCATACCGCACGTAATATCCCCAACTTTAGGCCCCAGATTGACTTGAATTCATTCATGCCAATAAACCTTTATGCTTGTCTTTGCTGACTCATATTACCTCCATCTTTTCATTAATAAGTGACGAGCCGCCAACTTTCTCAATTTGCTTGAGTCGTTAGGTCATTTATTGGTGACATCTCCTTCTCCACCATTCCCGGGATTATGATTACATCACTTCCAACGGACCTTTTCATCTTTATCATGTTATCCCGAAAATCTTGGCGCCATTATTTTCGGTTTTCAATTAGTCGCCTCGATTCCCGTGCCTGCCGTTTCAACTCTACCCTAGGTCTTCAAATAGTCGCAGGGGAGTGGGGCAGCATCCCCTCCTACCCCCATTCCTTCTCCTCGGTTGCTTCGTTTTCCTCGAGCTCGCGTCTCGACCACCTCGCCATTGCCGAACTTCTGTCGTGGACCAGCCGTTTCCCAGGCCGATCGGGGGCACAGTCCCTATCGCAGAACCTCTGCGGCCTTCTTCCGTCATCGCCTTCCTCTTTCGGGTAAGTTCCCTTCCTCCATTAGGGCTAGATCTTAAACTCTCGTATTTCTTAGGGCATCACCGAAACTCCATGAATGCTAGATCCTTTCACCATTAACCCGTCCAAGCATGGCATTTTAGATCCTTCCGCGTAGCGATAAACCGTGGTAGTCCCATTGCGCTCCCTAGCAAGTTGTATTCTTCCTCCATTTCTTATAGATCCAGACACTGTTTTTGCAATGTTCTCGTATTTTTAGCGCCTGGATTTTTGGCAAGTATTATTTCCTCAAATAGAATCACTCGTAGATCCATAAATTATCTCTCGATGTTGGTAACATGTTTGTCCCCAATTAGGAATATCCTTAAGGAAACTTTTAGAGCCACAACCCGCGCTCAATGCTACGACGTGTCACACCACCCTTGTAGATATGCTTCCGACCGTTAGCTGACGAGTTACCATTCCGTAGATCCTGACAACCCGCCAATCTCTTTTTTGTAGTCATGGGTACCATCTCTAAATGAAACTGGCTGCCAACAGAAGTCAATGACGCTTATCTTGAGAAATTTTTAAAAGTGGTAATCTTGATCCCCAGGAAGTCATTGCCTGGCGAACCGTCTTCGGGAAGCAACCCCTCAACCTGCCGAAGGGGAAGTAGTCATTTTTGCCGATCACCTTGAGCGAGGGTTCAAGCCGTCCGGCTCGAAATTCTTTAGAGACGCCTTGTACTTCTTCAACCTTCATCCCCAGGACTTGGGGTCAAACTCCATCAGTAACCTCTGTCAGTTCCAAGTGTTCTGTGAAGCTTATCTGCAAATAGAACCCACTGTATTGTTGTTCAGGAAGTTTTTCTATCTGAATCGCCAGACTGAGTTTGCCAATGGGCCTTGCTTAGAGCTTGGGGGAGTTAACATCCAGCGACGTCGTGAATGCGGGTTCCCGGTCGTTACACTGCCTAGCTATCCCAAAGGTTGGGCAAAGATTTGGTTCTACTGCCGCGACACCTCCCATCCAATGAGAACCCTTTACCGGGCTTCAGGGAAGAACGTCTGCCCATGGACTTCAAGTTGCCGGAAAAGCTAACTAAGGAAGAAGAAGCCATGTTTGTCCCTATCTTTGCCAAGCTGAAGGTCCTTACTGTCAATGGTCTTACTGGGATCGATCTGATCTGCTGCTGGGTGGAGTGGAGAATCTTTCCTTAAGCCGCCGAGATGGCTTGATGTGTGAGTACAATGGCGAGTTAAACCACCCCCAATGCTTTTACAATGTGAGGCTTTTGGAAGAAGACATTGTCGAGATTGTGAAGAAACTAAGTGGTGAGCCCATTGAGAATTGTTCCAAATTGGGCTTAAACCTTTTTGCGTCTCCTACCCGGCTCCAGAGGTAAACAATCCAAGTCGCCCTTTTAGCTTTTCAATGTACTATTCATGTTTCTGATCTGAGCTTTTCATCGTATCAATCAGAAGGATTCGACATTTTGGTCCCGAAGACTCAAGACGATTGTCAAGAAAACAACCAAACCCGCCCCTAAGGCGAAGAAGAAAAACAAAGGCAAAGCCGCCGCAAAAGAGTCATCCGTCGTTGGCGAGTCTCGGGCCGCCGAAGAAAAATCAGAGGTGAAAACTCCCTTGTCTTTATTGCTTTAATATGACTTGTACTCACCCTTTGCTACCTTTGTTTATAGGATGATGACTTTGAGAGCCAAGATGAATATGTCGAGGTAATTTATATTTCTTCTGACTCAACTTCTTCTCCCACCAAGCCGGCCAGGCGGATCTGTAGGAAAGTTCCCATGTCTCACCCGGATGCTCATCTGGATCCCAATTTTCTTTTGAAGAAGGCGAGTTATACACCCAAACGTCACACTCGGAGCCACTCTGGGGACCTAGTGTCTAGCTTGCATGAGAGAACAACTGGTCGCAAATGACAGAACGAGGTATGTTACTGTAAGCATCTTTCTCTTCTTGTGCAAGATATTCTCGTGATTTACACAATATTTGAATCCTTATCTATCAGGTTTCCCCTCCTTCATCTGGCGACTCAGCTATGTCGACTCTCCCCTCAATGATTCGTCTTCAGGGGTAAGTTCCTTTACTAACATGTTCTTTCGGATGTTATTTTCTCCATCTCAACATTGGTGTCGTTGTTTCTCAGAGCACAAGCAAAGAAGAGGAAAACCGGCGACTCATCTGCTACTCCCAAAGCGGCTGAAGTGTTTGGTATGAGTACCTCTGTCTCAGAGGCTCCAGAAGAACCAGCTGAAATCCACGATGATACCTTTGATGATTTTCCTGATATCCGGGTCAAACCTTCAAGCCCTCAAAAGGAAGTGACTGAAAACATCAACCCGCCCAGTCCTTCTAAGGCGTCTGAAGACCTAGATTCTGTTGTTGTTACTGGTACCGGCTATTCTAAGCCTGCAACCGCGGTGTTAACCAAACACGCGCCAAAAGATGCCCAAGTATTTGTAGAGAAAGATATCACCAAGCTGAAGCTTCCCAACTATGAAAAATTGGAGTTTGAGGAACTATATTCTGGTTTTGTGAGCCGCCTGGAGACAAGCCACGAGATGGAAAAAAGCCTGGCCAACATGATGCGGATCAAACATGAGGTATGATATCTTTTATCCTTATTAACATGTCCTCCCATTGGCCCTCTAGAGGATGATTCATCGATGATGAATCGTGCATTTGTGCCATCTTTCAATGTCTATCCCCCAAGGGCCGAGTAATCTTTTTAAAGATGAGCCGGGTCTTGAACTTGTATTTGAACAAAAAATCTTCAACCTGTAGCCCCAAGGCCAGGTCATCTTTTTAAAGATGAGCCGGGTCTTTAACTTGTATTTGAACAAAAAATCTTCGACCTATAGCCCCCAAGGGCCGGGTCATCTTTGTAAAGATAAGCTGGGTCTTGAACTTGTATTTGAACAAAAAATCTTCAACCTGTAGCCCCCAAGGGACGGGTCATCTTTTTAAAGATGACTCGGGTCTTTAACATGTATTTTAACAAAAAATCTTCAACCTGTAGCCCCCAAGGGCCGGGTCATCTTTTTAAAGATGAGTCGGGTCTTGTTTGAAGGTATGACCTTAGAAGAATTGAGTCATACATTAGCCCCCAAGTGTCAGGGATGTTGCTTGCAATGGTCCTGAAACTTGCTTTTCCGATGTTTGTTGCTGGAATCCTTGACTCGGGCCGACTCAACCGTGGCCAGCTTGAAACAAAGCTTGGCAGAGCAGCAGGACACTCGAGCTAAGTTTGAAGAGAAGTTTCGCCTTGCCCTTACTGACATGGAAAAAATGAAAGCAGAGCACAAAAGGTTTGAAGACAAGGCCCATGCCGAGCAAGCTGCTATTATGAAAAGGGCGGAACAAGACGAAGAGAAGCTGAAAGCCGCCGTACAAGAACTCTCCAGCTTGAAGCATCACATCTCCAAAATGGCCCAGGCCATATTTGGTAAGGGTCAATTACCTCCTTATGGAAGTGCTTTGTACAACCTTGCAACCACTTATGATCCTGCTTTGTCACCTGTAGGTCCACGAGCCGCCACCATGCAGAATGACTGCATTCTAAAGCTGAAGGCAATCTATACTTTTACCGAGCAGCTGTATACTGGTGGTGTGATGACCATGAAGGCCATTATGGGCAACAGGAAGCCCATAAAATCCGTCAAGCATATGCTGGGTTGCTTGTCAACATTGCCACCCCAAATAGATGATCTAAAGAGGTCAGCTGCCCGCAAGGGAGCGCTAACTACCCTAAGCCGGTGTTTGGCCTATGTTCCAGAACTTAAGCTGGAAGAGGTGGCTGGTGGATTTCGAGAGCTGAAGGATGATGGGTCAGATTTCATTGAGGAGGACTACCACCATTGTGTGAAATAGTCTCGCTTTGCGGTGACTCAGCTAGCGGCAGGTTTGGATTTAGGAAAATATCAGGCGGCTTATGATGAGCACATCAAAAGGGTGACTCCTCCTTCATATGAAATCACCAGCCTGACTCCGCGACGGCGTAAGAATCCTTTTGATTTTGATGTCGATCTGTCCACCGTCTTGACTGATGAAGACGAGTTTCTCGCCTTGACCAATTGCAATTGGAAATTGGGCGACTTACAGATCGAAGATGGCGAAAGCTCGAGGCAGGATAACCCAGAGGTGGCTTGAGCCAAACTGACATGAAGTTTATCGGCAAAAGAATACTTTGATCCTTTATGTTCGGGTTATGTTTCCTGATATGCCCTCCTGAGCCATGTAGTAGTCTAGGATTTTTGAAAACAGTATGATAAATGTACCTTGTGATGGTGTTGAAAGTTTCAGCCTTCATTAATATGAATTGCCTTTCCTAATGCTTTGTCATGTTTGACAAGGAAGATCTTTGCCCTGTTTATCAGAGAAAAACAATAAGCCGACTCAATGAGTAGCGACGGGTTATAATAGAGTTTTATGAAACCTTTGGGCTGTGCCACAAAGATAGTCATAAAGTTCGTTGGCTCAATGAGTTACGATAGGATAGGACGAGTTTGCAAAACTCTAGTGCTACCCCAAGAAGGCTTTTGCAACAACCCGAGTTGTTTAGACCGGCTGATCAAGCGCACATCAAGCTTCAGTGAAGCAGGTTCAGTGAACCCATGATTTGTCTATTTTCCATGTGCCGGCTCCAGATAGCACCCTTCATGTTTTAACCAAGGCAAGTTCAGGGTCTAAATAGTGGATTGACTCGCCAAGAGTACATGGGACCATAGGGCGAGTCGCCAAACACAAAGTCTAGTATAACCATTGTAATGCATTAATTTTTCGCTAGCCAAGAGGGTATTCAGGCTGAACTCAATGAGCAGAAGCCGACAAGTGACCTATGATTAGGTAAAAGTCACACATAGGATTGTAGAAGCGTGTACACTCTTACTACATAACGACTTGGGAGCTAGTATCCATCAAGTAAGCCGGCTTAATTCTCAAAACCATATAGGGTGCCCATGTTTGAACCGTGCAACCTGGGAACTTTGGTCCTCTTTGGCGTACCAAAATCCAGTTTTGAAATAAGCGCAGCGTGGCGACTTATGCTCTTTGATGGTGATAGCGTCCATGCTTGGACGACTTATGGAACAATAAAGACTCATGCTTTCAAGAAGCTTAAACGGAAGAAACCCCAAAGTTCGTGGGCGCCGGCTTTATTGCTTTATATATAAAAGGAGAGATTACAAAGACTAAATTGTAGACATAGATAAGGAGCCAGTGGCTCTAAGTATAGTATGGCTGTAAGTGGGTGATATTCCATGGCTGGGTCATCTCAACCTCTGTTGTTGGCCTATCTGGGCGAAGATCCACCAGGTAGTATGAACCGTTGTGAAGAGTTTTACTGACGACAAAAGGTCCTTCCCACGGAGGAGATAACTTATACATACCGGTATGATCCTGAATCAACCGGAGCACTAAGTCGCCCTCCTGAAAGGCTCGGCTTTTGAATCGGCGGCTATGATAGCGTCATAAGTCCTGTTGATAAATCACCGATCATGACGCGGCCAAGTCGCGCTCTTCCTCCAGGGCGTCCAACGAATCTTGACGTGCTAGCTCGTTGTCTTGTTCCACATAGGCGGCGAGTCGTGGCGAGTCGTGTCTGATGTCACTTGGTAACAGTGCCTCTACTCCATAGACCAAGAAAAAGGGGTGGTTCTGATGCTCCATAAAACTGAAGGCAACTCTTCAACCCAGCATCCCGGAGTACGTTCCAGAGGTACCATAAGCCGGGGCTTGATTCCCTGCAATATTTCTTAATTTGCCCTTTCTGTCTGTCCATTAGACTAGGGGTGTGCAACTGCAGAAACATCAAGCCGGTTGTGCTCCCTTGCGCAAAACTCTTGCATGGCGCCTTTGGACAAATTAGTACCATTATGAGTAATAATACTATGAGGATACTCGAAGCAAAAAATCAACTTCTTGAGAAACTTGACGGTCGTGTCTGCATCGCAACTGCTGACCGGCTTTGCTTCAACCCACTTGGTAAACTTGTCAACTGCCACCAATAGATGTGTCTTTTTATTGGATGACATCTTGAAGGGACCAACCATGTCCAGCCCCCAGACCGCAAAAGGCCATGTAATTGGAACCATCCGTAATTTCTAAGCCAGCACATGCATGAGACGCCTAAATTTTTGGCAGCCATCACATCTGCATACTATATCCTCAGCATCTGCATGAGCTGATGACCAAAAAAACCCATGCCTAAAGGCTTTGGACACCAGAGAGCATGACCCGGCATGATGGCCACAGTCACCTGCATGTATCTCGTTGAGAATCACACATCCTTCCTCACACGAGACACACCTTTGGAAAATTTCAGAAGTGCTTCGCTTGTGTAACTCGCCTTTATGTATGATCATGGACTTGCATCGACGGATAATTTGGCGGGCCAAAAACTCATCAGTAGGTAACTCGCCTCGTGCCAGATACGCCATGTAGGGGATTGCCCAATCCGAAGTAGCACGGGGAGCCATCACAAGTTGAGACTCAGGGTCAGGAACCGCTAAGTATTCTTCTGAAGGCAATTTTACTAACGGGTATGCAATATATCCAAAAAGATGTTAGGGGGGACCGGCTTATGATGTGATCCGAGTCGCGAAAGAGCATCAGCCGCCTCGTTGAGTCGATGATCAATATGGTCAACCTGATAACCATGAAAATGACCCGCCACGTTCGACACTGCACGTCTATAAGCTGCCATCGGGGGATCTCTGGAATCCCATGTGCCAGAAACTTGTTGTGCCACTAGGTCTGAGTCGCCCAAGCATTTAACTCGACTGAGGTTCATCTATTTGGTGATTCTAAGCCCATGGATCAAAGCTTCGTATTCTGCCGCATTGTTGGTACATGGGAAAATAAGTCACAGAACATAGCAAAACTTATTATCCTGAGGTGAGATCAATACTATGACAGCCCCCGAGCCTTCCAGCTGTCTAGACCCATCAAAATGGATAGTCCAATACGTGTGGTCAGGTCTGTCCTCTGGAATTTGTAACTCAGTCTAATCGTTGATAAAATCCACTAGGGCGTGAGACTTAATGGCCGTGTGAGGCGTATATTTCAAATTCTGGGGTCCAAGCTCAATAGCCCATTTAGCCATCCGCCAGGTTGCTTCACGGTTCTGTATGATATCACCAAACGGCGCAGAACTGACCATCGTGATGGGATGCTCTTGAAAGTAATGTTTCAATTTTCGACTCGCCATGAAAATCCCAAAGACTAACTTCTGCCAGTGCGGGTAACGCGGTTTCGAGAGGGTTAGAACCTCGCTGACAAAGTAGACCGGTCTTTGAACCGGGTATTCCTTCCCTTCCTCTTTGCACTCGATGACCACTGCTACGCTTACTGCTTTAGAGTTGGCAGCAATGTACATGAACATAGGCTCTTTGTCAATCGGAGCGGCTAAGACAGTCGGCTCAGACAGTTGTTTCTTCAAGGCCTCAAAAGCTTCATTGGCTTCATCCGTCCACACAAAGCGATCAGTTTTCTTGAGCAGTTGATAAAGAGGGATGGCCTTCTCCCCAAGGCGACTTATGAAATGACTTAGAGATGCAATACAACCCGCCATGCGCTGAACTTGGTTGATATTGGCCGTCTTGCCAAGCGAAGTGATCGCTTCGATTTTATCCGGGTTAGCCCCGATGCCTCGTTCTGACACCAAGAAGCCCAATCATTTTCCTGCAGGAACACCGAAAACACACTTGGTTGGGTTAAACCTCATCTGATACATGCGTAAATTGTCGAAAGTCTCCTTGAGGTCCTCCAAAAGTGACTCTTTCTTCTGGGATCTGACAACTATGTCATCAACGTAGGCGTGAACATTGCGCCCAATCTGACTGTGCAAGCAATTCTAGATGCAGCGTTGATAAGTCACCCCCACGCTCTTGAGCTCGAATGGCATAGACACATAGTAGAAGGCTCCAAAGGGAGTTATAAATGACGTCTTCTCCTAATCAGCCACAGCCATCTTGATCTGGTGGTATCCTGAGTAAGCGTCCAGAAAACATAGTCGCTCGCAACCCGCCGTAGAGTCAATGATTTGGTCAATGCGAGGGAGGGCAAAAGGGTCCTTTGGGCAGGCCCTGTTGAGGTCGGTGTAGTCAATGCACATGCGGAAAGTACCGTTCTTCTTGAGCACCAAGACCGGATTAGCCAACCACTCAGGATGAAAAACCTCACTAATGAATCCAGCGGCCAAGAGCCGGGCGACTTCCTCCCCAATTGCTTTACGTCGTTCTTCGTTGAACCGGTGAAGATAATGCCGAATCGCCTTTATCTTACGGTCAATGTTAAGGTGGTGCTCATCGAACTCTCTCGATACACCTCGCATGTCAGAAGGTTTCCATGCAAAGATGTCCCAATTCTCACGGATGAATTCAATGAGTGCCCTTTCCTATTTGGGATCCAGACCTGTCCCAATGATGAATTGCTTGGAGGAATCGCCAGGCATGAAATCTATCAACTTCGTGTCATCTGTCGGCTTAAACTTGAGGGGTGGCTCTGAATCGATTGTGAGTCTCTTGAGCGGTGTCATATCTGCCTGGTCAACATTAGCTTGATGAAACTTGAGTTCTTCAGCTGTGCAAGCCGACTCAGCATAAGCTGCGTCTCCTTCCTCGCACTCTTGAGCTATCTTCCGGTCCCCGTTGATCGTGATAGTTCCCTTAGGGCCCGACATTTTGAGCTTAAGGTAGACATAGCATGGGCGGGCCATGAAACGAGCGTAAGTCGGGCTTCCGAAAAGCATGTGGTAAGGACTCTTGATTTTGACCACCTCAAACATGAGGGATTCACTCCTGTAATTAGACTGTGTGTCGAAGGCCACATTAAGCCTGATCCGTCCAACAGGGTATGCCTACTTACCTGGGACGATGCCGTGGAATACCGTCGAGGATGGCATCAACTTGCCCTCTAAGAAATTCATCCGCCGAAAGGTATCGAAATATAAGATGTTAATGATGCTGCCTCCATCCATCAGGACCTTGGAAAGGGTATAGCCCCCAACTTGGGGCACCACGACCAAAGCTAAGTCGCCATGGTTATCAACCAGGGGCGGGTGATCTTCCCTACTCCAAACAATGGGTTGCTCAGACCAGTTGAGGTAACTGGGAAGCGCCGGCTCAACCACGCTGAAGGCTCTGTGTTTCACCTTTTGGTCCCTTTTGCAAGTGCTGGTGGTGAACACATGATATTGCCCGTTGTTTAGCTATTAGGGTTATTTTGGAAGCCACCATTGTCACCTTGCCGCTGGGGGCCGCCTTGCGGCGGCTGCTGCTGAAAAACACCTTGTAGGCTAACTGTTCTGAACCTGATACTGCCTGGTATTAGCTTGTGACCTGCCCTGTGGGCCCGGGATAGGAAATCCACCAAACAGGTTTCTGTGTGAGCCGCCTGCACCAAATTGATCCTAGTGTCCTCCATGGTTACCTCCTTGCCCGTTCTTGAGTGCTTCAGTGCGAAACTCCTGCATAACATAACAATCCTCCCAAGAGTGGGAGACGGACTTTCCGCGGTAGCGTGCTGTGCGCAGGGGCCCTTGAGCATCTCATGATAGTTGTGTGGCTTCTTCCCGCTGAAACCCCTTTTCTTCTGATGTTGGTTCCCGTTCCCCGCGTTAGTGTTGGAAACAAAATCCTTGACGCCTTCCTGTTGTCTCTTTTTCCCTTGTCCCCCGGGGTTGTGGTTGCCTCGCCCCTGGAACTGAGGGTGGGTTTTTGACGACTCGCCTCTCCTGGCAGTTCTGACTTTGTTTTCATCCTCCCTGGGATCTTTGGTGTCATCTGATTCGGCATACCTAGTCAGGGTGTCCATCAATTCCCCCATGTCCTGCACCTTTCGTTTGAATCGCCCAAGCTTCAGCACCAAGGGCTCGTAGTGACAATTTTTCTCCAAGATCAGCACGGCTTGAGCCGCTGAGATGCCATCTGATGAATGGATCACTTCTGCAACTCGCCGCGTCCAGTGGTGGGCCGACTCATCTGGGCGCTGAACGCAGTGTTTTAGGTCAACGATGGTCATCGGGAGATTGTAAGTCCCTCTGAATTTTTTCATGAAATGTTCCTACAACTCGGTCCAGGTGTTGATGGAGTTGGGTGACAGGTTCTTCAGCCACGTGCATGTTGTCCCTTCAAGCATCATGGTGAAATATTTGGCGCAGACTGCCTCACTCACCTCGAGCATATCCATTGCAAGTTCGTAACTCTCGATCCATGCACCTGGCCCTAGGTTCAGCGTGTAATTGGGGACCTTCTGCGGGCCTTTGAAATGTTTCGGCATACGCTCATTGCAAAGGGGCGGATGCGAGACAAGGTATCCCGATGTTCCTGCCTCCTGCCTCGGCTCACGTGGGGGAAGGCAGGGTATAAGCCGGATAACCTGACCCGCCGCGGTCGTCGCCTCCATCAGACGGGCGGCTCACGCCGCATCCACAAGATCCTGAGGCCGTGTGTCGGGCATACGAGGCGGATTGATCTGCGGTAATCATCAATCGCTGGACACTGCGGGCAGATCATCGTGGCGGCTCCTGCTGTGACTTGCCTAGGGCGTGGAGTGTAGCCGCCCGTGGCTATATGAGTACTGTGCCTATTGCACTACTGCTGTTTTCAGTATCTCAATGGTGTTTCTTGCCTCCATCTTAGCCGGAGAGTTTCCGTGAATGGGCAGAGACTCAAGGTGGCGGGTTGCTGCTAACATGTTGTCGACGGGGTTTGAGAACTGACCCCGCAGCGTCTGGAAACGGGGTGCATGAGCCGCCGTCGGATGAGGCGGTTGTGGGTTAAGCGGTGGCTGAGCTCGATCGGCTTGCGGGCTGACTTGCCATGGCCGATTGGGATCCATTCCAGGGGTATGTGGGCTGTCAAAGTGCCGAGTTGGGTTTAAATCAGCCGGCAAATGGTTATGATGCCTCCTCTAGTGGGTCGCATCGGAGGCGCGCTGTTGTCGCTCAAGCCGCCATCCCTCAGCAATCAGTCGTTCTGTCTCTGCGGTGATCTCGGCCCGCTGCGTTGCCATCCTGGCGGCTTCTCCTTCTATGTCGCGATGAATTTTGGCCATCTCTTCCCTTAGTTTTGTCAACTAGGCGTTAACCGCTTCCTGGTTATCCGCCGTCACAGTGATCGCCATGAGTTTGGCCATCTCTGCTACCAGATCCGCCATAGCTTGAGCCGGAATCTTCCCCGACCGATGGCTTCATTGTTACCCGCCGCGCTTGGCTGAGGCGGTGCTGATCCCGCCATGTAGATGGTGACTTGGCACTGGGGGCCTTCGGCTTCCTCAGAGATTACTGCTTCGGGCAACCCCCCGAGTTGTCCTTCGTGGAGAGGGTAGATTGAATCGGTGTCGCCTATGGACGACTCGTCCTCTGAATTGACGGGGGTGATTTCCTGGATCACCGACTCGTCCGGTAGGTCTGTTCCTTGTGTAAAACCAACGAAAGCATGTCGTTTGCAGACCTGATGGTTGGCATGATGGGCGTACCGGTCCGGCTCAATGATGTCGCTGAAGGTGTCCGTCTCAGGCACGGGAGACCCAATCTTGCCGATGAAAACGTGAATCTTGCCGAAGGGGACCCTGTATCCAGATTCGATCGAATCGGCCTGAGGTCCCCATTGAGAGTTGTCGATGTAGTACCTTCCGCGGCGGCTCTTCGTCATGATGCCGACCGCGTAGCTTCCTAACCCTGGAAGGGCTCCCTTTGAGAACACAACTCAACCGTGCACAAGCCCCACGGTGGGCGCCAACTGTCGTGGTTTTGTCAAGGCAGATGTCCCCGTGAAAGGACTTAGTGACGAAGCCATCGCACCTTGGTGGAGACTCAAAGAGGGTGAGTGGAAGCGAGACTCGGGTTTACCCAGGTTCATCCCCTCCGATGGAGGTAAAAGCCTACGTCCTGCTTTGTGTATATTGATGGTGGATTCGATTACAAGGAGGGCGTAACTCGCCTGACCTAGCTCTCGATGATTTCTAACTTAACATATCTGCCCTAGAGACTTGCCTTTATATACAGGTCAAGGCTCCTGGGTTTACAAAGTCCTAGCCACGTTACAAATCATGGCCTTCCATATCTCTAAGTCGCCATGTTTTCCAAGCCAGGAAACCTCCTTGGCGACTTATCTTCTCCATCAGTCCTGGACCGCCATCTGGATCATGGGCCTTGGTGGCCCTCATGACGAAGATATTCCTGCACACCTCAGGCCTGAGCCAAGGCTTATATTGACCATGTATATATGAGTCGCCGCTTTCTTGACCCGGCCCAATAGGGCGGGTCATACTGCAGGTAATATCCCCAACAGTGGGCGCCTCCTCCCTCTCCCCCTATATATAGTGGAGGGTTTTTCCTTTGGAGAACACACACAGAAATCGTTTCCTCCCTCTCGAGGCAACCCAGTCCTTCCTCCTCTTCCGCGAAGCTTGGAGAAACTCCGCTGGACTCGTAGCTCCACCGCCACCGCGCCGTCGCGCTTCCGGAGTTCTCCCTCAACCTATCCCTCCTCCTTGCTGGATCCAGGTGTGGGAGACGTCGCGAGGCTGTACGTGTGTTGAACGCGGAAGTGCCGTGATTCGGCACATAGATCATAGCAGACTGCAATCCGAATCGCTGCGAGTATGACTCCATCGACCATGTTCTAGTAACGCTTCCGCTTAGCGATCTTCAAAGGTATGAAGATGCTCTACAACATCTCTCATTGCTGGTTTCTCCATAGATAGATCCTTGTATGGCGTAGGATTTTTTTTTGAAATTACTACGATCCCCAACATATCACTCAGAAGGTAATATGTGGAAAGTGGAATTCTAGACTGAGAAACCAAGGAAAAGGGAGAAAAATCAACTTGTTCTAAATGACCTAAAACTTTACAAAAAAAATTCTAGAATATTTGTGAATTTCTAGGCCAAAAATATACAGGAGAGGGACCACCTATTGGCTACAAGTAAATAGGGTGCATTCCCCCCAGGTCGTGCCCTGATGCCTTGTGGTGCCCCAGCTAGCCCTCTGGCGAATATCTTCTCCTATATGGTGTGTTTTACCCTACGAAAAATCATAAGTCGTCTTTCGGGATGAAGCACCGCCATCTATAGGTGCAAACCTGGGTAGTGGCCCTTTTACTCTTTGGCAGAGAGATTTTGCCACGGAAACTTCTCCTTGGGAGGGGTAAATCAAAGACAACGTCATCACCAACACTTCCCCCTTCGTGGGAGGACCAATCTTCATCAACGTCTTCACCAAAACCATCTCATCTACAACCCTAGTTCATCTTTTGTATTCAATTTGTGTCTCAAAACCTCAGATGGGTACCTGAGGGTTACTAGTTTTGTTAATTACATCTTATTGTTTATGCTTGTTGGTTTACTTGGTGGAGGAGGTTATGTTCAGATCCTTAATTACTATTATTACATGTGTGATCTTGAACATGTTTATGATGTGTGATTAGTAATTATTGTTCGTGGGGACATGGGAGAAGTCGAGTTATAAGTAATGATGTAAAGTTGGTATTCATTCGATATTTTGATGATATGGATGTTGTTACTTCACTTAGTGGTGTCATGTCAACGTTAACTACATGAAGCTTCACCATCTTATGGGCCTAAGGTAAGTCATTGTGGAGTAACAAGTAGATGATGGGTATTGAGAGTGACAAAAGTTTAAGCCCCAGTTTATGTGTTGCTTCATAAGGGGCTTATTTGGATCCACATGTTTCATGCTATGCTTAGATTTATGTTAATTCTTCTTTTATATTGGTGGATGCTTGCGATAGGGGGTTATCATAAGTAGGTTGTTACTTCAAGTAATAACAACACCTTACCACCGGTACACCTACATATCAAATCATCAAAGTAGCAAACACGAATTAACTCAATATGATGAACATGACTAGATAGAAATTCTCATGTGTCTTCGGGGGCGGTTTCTTTATATAAGATTACTTTTAGTCCTATCCTTTGCTATAAAAAGGACTGGGCTACCTTGCTGCACCTTTTCTACTATTGTTACTTGTCACTTATTACAAATTATCTTTCTACAAAACCATCTATGACTGTTACTTATAGCACTTGCAGAGAATACCTTGCTGAAATCTGCGTATCATTTCCTTCTGCTCCTCATTGGGTTCGACACTCTTAATTACTGAAAGAACTACGATTGATCCCCTATACTTGTGGGTCATCAAGAATCTTTTAGCACCGTTGCCGGGTAGTGAAGAACCTCTGGTAAGTGCGAATTGGTAAGGAAACATTTTCTACATGTGCTGAAATTTACTAATGCTTGTTACTATGAACGGCCACCCTTTGAGTGGTTTGTTTAGGGCATGTTCGCCTCAAACTGAAGATGAGCAAATTTTTCCTCAACCTACTGAACCTAGTGATAATATTTATTATGATATTCCTTCGGGTATGCTTGAAAAATTGTTGTCTGATCCATATGATGGTACGAGTCATCCTTATTACCATTTGATATTTGTTGATGAGATTTATGGGTTGTTTAAGCTTTCAGGTCTATCTGGAGAAAAAGTAAATAATAAAGTTTTCCCTTAATCTTCGCATGGAAAAACATTACTATGGTACAAGCTATTGGATGATATTGGATCATGGGACTGGAATCGCTTGAAGCTGGAATTTCATCACAAATTTTATCATATGCATCTAATCCATCATGATTGGAGTTTTATTTATAATTGCTCGACTCGCGATGGACAATGTATCGCTCAATCTTGGGGGAGGCATAAATCTATGATGCACACCTGCCACAACCATGTGCTTCAAAGAGAATTCATTATAAAAAAATTATGCTCGACTTACTCATGATGATCGAACGTTACTTTATTCTTGTGATGTTGGTTCTCATATGAAGAAGACTACTGAATTCAAATGGCATGTTTTGGAAAGGATTAAACGCAACTCTGAAGATGGAAACTCAATGAAGGTAAAGAGTGGGTGTCGTGGTTTTTTCACGACAGATGTCCTCGGGAAAGGACTTAGTGGTGAGGCCATTGTCGCGGTGTGGCGACTCGAAGGGGTTGATTGGGAAATAGGTGGATTTACCCAGGTTCGGCCCCTCCGATGGAGGTAAAAGCCTACGTCCTTTTTGGTGTTTGTATTGATGGGATCTTGATTACAAGGGTGCGGAATCGCTAACCTAGCTCTCGAGAGTTTCTTACTTGATCTTTCCAGCTTGGGGTTCCCCTTTATATATAGGTATAGGACCCAAGCTTACAAGAGAGTCTGGGTCGAATAACACCTGTGTCCTGCTAAAAATCTACCTTATATCTCTTCCCAAGTTAGGAAAGCTTCTGGCGCTTCTTATTTTACGTGTCTTTGAACCCCCGTCTTCTGATGATGGGCTGCTGGGTGGTCGGTAGGCTAAGTCCTTTGGCCCATATTATAATATTGAACTTGCAGCTTGATCCACCCCCATAGGGCGGGTTAAAGCTTGGCGTTATATCCCCGACATTAGGCCCTAGATTGACTTGAAATTGTTCATGTTAAGGTATTTTTAACAGCCAAATGAGTCGGCAACAGAAGCTAGATCATTGTCTCCTCTTCGAGACTTTTCATCCTTTTAATTTGTATCATCGTGACATCACCAGGCGGACTGCTATCGTCTTAAGTCATCATAACTGGTCATGCATGCATCCTTATCCCAGAAACCGAGGCGTCGTCCCATCAATATTTTTACTATGGCTCCTCTATTCCCGCGCCTTGCAGGTGTCCCTTCGGGTATTTAAAATGGATGAAAACATTTCTTTTTCACCTTTACCTTTTCATCCTTTCTTCTTCCTCCAGCATGAGCTCCGAGTCGCACCATTGCCATCGTTTTTCTTTTGACAATCGTTCGCCATTGTTATGATCCCTTGCTGCTTCCTGGTTTCACTCGGGCTGCTTTGACATCTCCGTTGATCGACAAGGTATTTTACTCTTTTTTCCGTAAGTTCCTCATTTAAATTATCCTCGGGTTCACTGGAGACCTCGAGGAATCTTATGCTAGTTCATCAACACTCCTACTTTTCATGGTTCGAAACCTTCATTTCTATCGCAAGACGATCATGAATAGTTTCTTCTTCCTCGTAGTATAGTTCAGTTTCTCCCCAAATCCTTCATGATACAGATTGACTGCCCATGTCATGCCTCTAGGTTTTAATAATTTTCCTTTTCCAAATCTTTTCTAGATCCATGATTGCCGCAAAGTTTGGTAGAACTTGTTTGCCTTATATTCCACAGAGCCTTTGTAGAAGAAAACCCATTGTTTATTGGTGAGGCGCCTCCAAGGTTGTCGGCTTTACCTTCTAGCTTACTTTAACCTACCATATGAATAATTTTCCTTTTGTAAATTTCCGGCTTAGCCTTGTAGCACTTCCTCTCTTTGTGTTGTTCAGTCTTTGCTCATAATATGGATAATTGTTCGTAACTTTGCTACTGATGTCCAAACAGGTCATTATGTCGAAGACTTCTACATGTAATTGGGTGCCTTCGCAAGTTTCAGAAGATCTGCTTTACGAATACGTAAATCAAGTTTATTTTCTACAAAATAAATACTAGGATGGCGAGCTCCTCATGGAGAAGCAAGGCCGAATCCTAATGAAGGAGAGGTTGTGGTTTTCGTGGATCATCAATTCAGAGGCTTCTCGCCTCCCGGGACAAAATTATTTCAAGATGTACTTCATGATTTCCTCCTTCATCCACACGACTTCGCACCCAACTCTATATCAAATCTGTGCCAATTCCAAGTCTTGTGTGAGGTACATCTGCACATGGAACCCACCGTTACCCTTTTCTTGGAATTTTTCTATCTGAACCGCCAAACTGAGTGCATAGATGGGCTTAGCCAGGAATTGGGTGGAATCTCGATTCGAAGACGTAGACATGGTGTTTTCCCCTCTATTTCTTTGCCAAGCCACCCTAAAGGGTCGAACAAGACTTGGTTCTATTGTAAAAACAATGCCCTAGAGAACAAAATTCATTTGTCGGGTTACACACCAAGTCGCCTTCCAGTGGATTTTGAGCTTCCTCGCGAGATTTCTCAAGAATAACATGACAAATTTTCTTTTCTCTTCCAAAAATTGGCGGCTCTCAAATATCAGGGTCTGACCGGAGTAGATTTGACTCTTTGTTGGGCATCTTGGATGATCCTTCCATTGAGTCGCCAGAGCTCTCTTATGTCCAAGTACTCTGGTCGTGAAGATGACCCTCAAAGGTATAACACAACCATTTTGAAAAAAGACGATGTAAGAAAGGTTGTGAAAAAGCTACTTGGGGAAACACAAGCCATCTGTGATCAAGTTGGTTTGCAGCCTTATAATGCTCTCAACTCAATTCCTCGAGTAAGAATCTTAACACATCATATGAGTACTTACGCAGTACTTTCTTCAACTTTCTTGCGCACCTTTATTGAATTTTCCCGAATGTTGCATGCTTCTTCTTTGTTGTGGAAGAAGAAAAGGAAAGTCCCGGCTAGTAAGCCAAAAGTTAATTTTATAAAGAGGAGCAAAGTGGTCGTTACTGCCTCAACATTTCAAGACGAGTCTCCCTTAGCTGGTACATCTGATCAATCCGCTCCTCAACTACTCTAAGACAAGGTGCCACATAGGCCAACTCTTTCTCATCCACATGTTGGTCTTTTTAAACAAGCCCTCAATCCTGCTGATTCAGATTATCGGAAATCACTTCCTTTGTCTGGCGACTCTTCTTCCGTGAAGCTGCCGCCTTTCATTGTTAATCAAGGGTAAGCTCCCTCACTTTTGGTGATATATGCCTGCCTATATAGAATTTTCTTTAAACTTTATGATGTATTCTTGTTTTTATAGAGCCATGGCCAAGACACGGAAGGTTTACAATTTTTCTATTACTCTTGAGCCGCGGGATTTAGATACGGCTGCTTCTATGGGCACCGGTCAAGTTGACAATTGTCAAGAAGTTCCTGTTGATCTACCTCAGCATGAGGTTGAGAAAGATATTGCTTCCTCTCTGGATGCCGAAGATGACCCGACAATCTCTAGTCCTCTTTCCCAAGATATCCCTTGTAATACTATTGTAGAAGTAGCTATCCTTGGGTCACACCACGCTGGTCTTGGGTCTTCTTATATTTTGGCAAAGCAAACAACGAAACAAGGAACCGCCCCATCTAATAAGGGGAAAGCTAAACTTCAATATCTTCCCCTTGCTGTTGAAGAATTATATGCTAGTTGTGTTGAGCGTCTTTCTTCAAGCCGTCAAATGGAAGCTGGCCTTGTGAGTACGATAAAGATGAAGTGTGAGATAAGATATGCACCTCATATGCACATATTCTCTTGTAACCCCCAAGTGTCGGCTCATCTCCTAGATATGAGTCCGGTCTTTATGACTATTTGAAATGTTGAACTCGACCTTTAGCCCCCAAGGGCCGGCTCATCTTCTTGAGATGAGTTGGGTCTGTATAACTTGTCTAGAAATTTGAGCTCGACATGTAGCCCCCAAGGGCCGGCTCATCCTTTTGAGATGAGTCGGGTCTTTTATTCTTTGTGTAAAAGAAAAGCTGATATGCGTTAGCCCCCAAGTGCCAAGCATATTATGTGAAATCTGCTTGGGACTTGTCATCATTGTATCTTTTTTGTAGGAAAACTTTAAATCTGTTGAATCAATGATCTCAGATTTGACCAAGTCTCCTGAACTGGGACTACTCGCCTGAGCAGAGCTTGAATAAAAACTTCATCTATCCTTTGAGCGAACTGAGAAAATTAAGGTCAGTTTTGAGGCAGAGAGAGAATCTTTTGAAAATGAGAAATCTGCCTTAATAAAATGCTCCACTAATGCTAAGAGCAGGCTAAAAACTGTTTCTCAAGAATTGGCCAAGCTTAAAAAGCATATCGACTAGATCTCTCACGCTATCCTTGGTAGTATTTGTGGACCCTTTCAGCTTTTTTGCTCACCAACAGTCAATATTATGGTGCCTTATTGTTTTTTTGTTCCTTTGCAGGTCATCATACATGCAATATCCAAGAAAATTGCTTGTTCAAGCTTAAAGCCGTGTATGTTTTGACCGAACAGTTGTATCCAGGAAGCTTGTGCACCATAAAAGTTGTTGCTAGAAATAAAGAGTCGGTCACGCTCATAAAAGTTGTCCTAGATTTTCTTTCCACGATTCCAAGACAGATTGGAGACCTAAAAAGATCAGCTGCTCGTGTTGGAGCCACTTATTCTTTGAGTCGTGCTTTTTTGCTTACTCATCTGATCTCAACCCGGTAGAGATGTTGAAAGGATTTTTGGAACTGAAAGCCGATGGCTCATCTTTCGAAGAAGATGACTATCGTTAGAGCATCTCAGTAGCCTGGAAATTGGCGAGTCGGCTTGTAAGTGGCATGTATTTAAAGAGGTACCATCCTGCTTATGACTCAAAAATGCTAAGATTCAACTGCCCCAATTTAAATCACTTGGTCTGACTCCACAGCGTCACAATCAAATATTTGCTCTTCACGTCGATCCATCACCAATTTTTAATGAGTAAGCCTTGGCCCATTGTATCTGGAAGTTGGATGACCTCCAAATAGTAGAGTCGGCGCTTCAAACAGAAGATCTGTCAAAGACATCTCTAGCCAAGGATCAAGACAAAGTTTATTATTTGAATTTTGTAAAAAAAAAATAAGTTTCCATCAATTGGGCGTGGAGTGCCTTGTAATGTATTTGACCCACCTTTGTGTGTTTTGAAAACATACGATCTAGATAACACTTTTATGTTCTGGATATGTGTTTCTTGAAATTGAGCCATCATTGCTCGTCCTTTATCCCTCTTACTTATTGAAGAGAGATCATATTTAGCCAATCAATATTAAGTGATGACACCGATGAAACCCGGCTCATTGGACGTAGTTAAATAGACCGACTTCTTAAGTTCTAGTCTTGCTTCAATGAAGTGGGCATAATAACCCAATGTTTATCCTTTCTTTCAATATGTTGGCTCTCAAGTGACATACCCATGTTTTAACCTTGCGCATTTAGGGTCCATAACGGATTGATTAGCCAGAGTACATGGAGTCACCTTCTTCGGAGTTGCCAAAGCATACCGGCAAGTTTAACCATTTTGTGGTGTCTTTGCCTATCAAGAGGGTAAGAAAGCTAAACTCATTGAATTAGAAGCCCCCAAGTGACCTATACCAATAGAAAGGCCTGGCACAGGATTGCAAAAGGCAATGCTATTACTCCTAAACAACCCGGAGAGTAGTGGTCCCCACATAGCTGACTTAATTCTTATGGATCACGATGATATTGTCTTGTAATCCCCATGAAATGTAAATAACAAAGGCTCACACTTAATTTTTTGGTGAGAAGACGAGATATGTTAAATTCAAAATATCATAGAGGTTTTACAAGTAATAATGAGCCGGTAGCTCTATGTGTAATAAGGTCGTAGATGAGCAATGTTTCAAGGGTGAGTTGTTTTTTTACTTCAGTGGTGTTCTTATCGGGTCATAAATCGATCAGGTAATATGAACCGTTGTGGAGATTTGTGCTGACAATAAACTGTCCTTCTCAAGGTGGTGAAAGTTTATGCATCCCTGTTGGATCTTGGATGAGCCGGAGTACTAAGTCACCTTCCTGAAAGGTCCAGCTTTTAACCCTTCGACTCTGCTAGCGATGCAAAACTTACTAGTATATGGCTAACCTTGCCACCGCTAAATCTTCCTCCTCCTCCAAAGCATCCAAAGAATCTTGTATTTCATCTTCATTATCAGTGTTAACATAAGCGTAAACTCTAGGAGAGTCGTGTTGAATGTCACTTGGTAGCACTGCCTCAGCACCATAGACCAGAAAAAGGGCGTGTATCCAATGGATGTGTTTGGAGTAGTATTCCTGCTCCAAAGAACTAAGGGAAGCTCCTCTACCCAACATCCTGGAGTTCGCATAAATGGGAGCATAAACCGGGGTTTAATTCCTCTTAAATTTTTCTGATTCGCCCTTTCAGCTTGCCCGTTAGCTTGCGGGTGCACCACAGCCGCCAAATCAAGTCGGATATGTTCCTTCTGGTAGAACTATTCCATAGCCCCCTTTGATAGATTTGTACCATTGTGTGTGATAATAGTGTGGGGATAGCCAAAACAGTAGATTATCTTCTAGAAAAATTTCACCAATGTTTCCGCATAGCAATTACTGGCAGGTTCTGCCTTAACCCACTTGGTGAACTTATCAATCACCACTAGGAGATTGGTCTTTTTATCTCGTGAAATTTTAAATGGTCCAAACATATCAAGCTCCCAGACCGCAAACAACCGTGTGATTGGGATCATGTGCAATTCTTGTGCCGGTACGTGAGCTTGTCGTGCAAATTTCTGACAACCATCACATCTGCACACAAGATCTTCCGCTTCTACATGAGCCGTCAACCAATAGAACCCATGTCGAAAAGCTTTCGATACCAAAGATCTTGAGCCGGTACATGAGCTTGTCGTGCAAATTTCTGACAACCATCACATCTATGCACAAGATCTTCTACATCTGCATGAGCCGTCAACCAATAGAACCCATGTCGAAAAGCTTTTGCTACCAAAGATCTTGAGCCGGCATGATGCCCACAATCACGAGCATAAATTTCACTTAGAATTTGTTGCCCCTCTTTGGGTGAGACACATCTTTTGAACACACCAGTACTGCTCTGCCGATGTAGCTCGCCTTTAATGATAGTCGTAGATTTAGACCAACGCACTATTTAGCGAGCCTCAACCTCCTCAGATGGGAGTTCTCCTCTAGTGAGATACGTCAAATATGGCACCGTCCATTCTGGTGTTGCATGAAGAGCCACCACTAGTTGTGACTCTGGGTCTGGTATTGCTAAGTCCTCTTCAGATGGTAATTTTACTGAAGGATTGTGAAGAACATCTAGAAAAACATTGGGGGGACTGGCTTTCGCTAGGACGCAATCTGCCACAAGGTGTCTCTTGCTTCATTGAGTCGGCAATCTATTTGGTCCACTTGGAATCCATGAAAATAACTCGCTACTTCAGTAACAACTCATCGGTAAGCCGCCATCAAAGGATCTTTGGAATCCCAGGTCCCTGAAACCTGTTACGCCAACAAATCCGAGTCGCCCAGACATCTTACCTAGCTAAGGCTCATCTCCTTAGCCATTCTTAACCCATGTAGAAAGGACTTGTATTCAGCCGCGTTATTGGTGCATGGAAACATGAGCCGTAAAACACGGTAGAATTTGTCACCTCGTGGAGAAGTTAACACGACCCCGGCCCCTGATCCTTCTAACTATCCAGACCCATCGAAATGTAGGGTCCAATATGTATTGTCCAGCTCCTCTTCTGGTATTTGCAACTCTGTCCAATCGATGATAAAATCCAACAATGCTTAAGACTTGATAGCTGTCCGAGGCATGTATTTCACCTGATGTGGACCAAGCTTTATCACCCATTTAGCTATTTGTCTAGTTGCTTCACAATTTTGTATTATGTGGCCAAGAGGTGTTGAACAAACCACTATGATCGGGTATTCCTGGAAGTAGTCCTTTAATTTCCGACTCGTCATAAAGACCCCAAAGACGAGCTTCTGTCAATGCGGATATCGTTTCTTGGACAGGGTTAAAACCTCACTGACGACATAAACTGGCCGCTCGACCGGGTATTCCTTTCCTTCCTCTTCCCGTTCAACAATAACTGGAACACTTAGTGCCTTAGAGTTAGCAGCAATATACGGGAGCATGGGCTCTTTGTTAGCCGGGGCGGCTAGAACCGGAGGCTCAGACACCTGTTTCTTGAGTGCTTCAAAAGCTTCGTTGGCCGCGTCAGTCCAGACAAACTTTTTTCCTTTTTCTCGGCAACTAATATAGAGGTATCGCCTTCTCCCCCAGGCGGCTTATAATCTGCTCCAAGTTGCGATACATCCCGCCTAATGTTTAACCTAATTTATGTTAGTCGGCTTGCCTAGTGAAGTCATCGCCTTGATTTTGTCTGGATTGGCCTCAATTCCTCTTTCTGAAACTAAGAATCCTAGTAGCTTGCCAGCAGGGACCCCGAACACACACTCTGTTGGGTTTAACTTCATCTGGTATACTCGTAGGTTGTCAAACATCCATTTAAGATCATCCAGAAGTGTATCTTTCTTTTTAGACTTCACCAGAATGTCATCAACATAGGCATGAACGTTGCTTCAAATCTTTGAGTGGAGGAAATTCTGTACACACCGCTGGTAAGCCGGCCCCGCGCACTTTAGTCCAAATGGAATAGAAGCATAGTAGAAAGAACCAAAAGGGGTTATGAACATCGTCTTCTCTTGATCCTCTTTGGCTATATTGATCTGATGATAGCTTGAATATGCCTCTAGAAAGCATAATAGCTTACAACCCGCGGTAGAATCAATGATCTGATCACTACGTGGAAGGGCAAAAGGATCCTTGGGGCAAGATTTGTTGAGGTTCGTGTAATCAACACACATGTGCCAGGTGACATTTTTCTTTAGAACGAGCACCGGGTTAGCTAACCATTCAGGATGAAATACTTCATCATGAACCCAGTAGCTAGGATCCGGGCTACTTCTTTTCCAATGGCCTTGTGTCTCTCTTTGTTAAAATGGTAGAGGTATTGATGCACTGGTTTCATCTTTGGATCTGCATTAAGATGGTACTCAGCAAGTTCTCTTAGTACTCCTGGTATGTCACAAGGTTTCCATGCAAAGATGTCCCGATTCTCATGGATGAACTCGATGAGCGCGCTTTCCTATTTAGGATCCAAGCCGATCCCAATAGTGAACTACTTGTACGAGTCGCCTGGGACAAAGTCAACCTGCTTAGTATCTTCTGTCGGCTTAAACTTGAGAGGCTCCTCGGACTATACAATTGGCTTCTTGAGAAAACTCATACCGGCTAGGTCAACATTGGCTTTGTAAAACTTCAGCTCCTCGGTGGTGCAGGCTGACTCTGTATAAGTTGCATCCCCTTCTTCACACTCCTGAATCGTCATCCTATCTCCCTTCACCGTGATGGGACCATTGGGACCTGTCATCTTGAGTTTGAGGTAGACATAGCAGGGACAGGCCATGAAGCATGCATAAGTCGGGCTTCCGAAGAGGGCATTATAAGGGCTTTGTACTTTCATGACTTCGAAGGTCAAAGGCCCGATCTTGTAATTGTGTTCATCCCCAAAGACTATACCAAGCTTGATTCGTCCAATCAGATATGCCTTCTTTCCAGGAACGATGCCATGGAAAACTGTGGTCGAAGTTTCCAAACTGTTGTCAAGAAGATTCATCCGCTGAAGGGCGTCGTAATACAAGATGTTCATGCTACTTCCTCCGTCCATGAGGACCCTTGAAAGGTTATAACCGCTGACTTGAGGTTCTACCACTAAAGCCAGCTCCCCATTTGTCAACCCGAGGTGGGTGATCCTGACGACTCCAAGTAATTTGCTGCTCAGACCAAAGAAGGTACCCTGGGACTGCTCACTCAGCCATGCTAATAGCTCTCCTTTTAACCTTTGAATCTCACCTCCAAGCGTTGGTGGTGAATACGTGAGACTCACCGCTGCTTGACTATACAAAGTCTCCATGTGAGCCACCAGGGGGAATCCAGACTCCAACGCGTCTTGGCATGTCTCTCAAGAGTCTTCCTCTCGAACCCTTGCATGATATAGCAGTCCTACCATGCATGTTTGGCTAATTTCTCCTTAGTGCCATGCTTAGGGCAGGGTGCTTTGAGCACGGCCTCGAACTCGGACATCGTGTCCCTCTGTCGGTCCTTAGGGCGACCGTTTTGTCGATTGGTTTTTGGGCACGCATTGATAGCATCTGAAAGTTCCAATCCAGATTGAAAACGCTTCTGCTTGTTATCACTTTGACCCTTAGTGTCCCTATCATCATGTCCCTATCCAAACAGACTACGGGTCGAATAACACTTGTGTCCTGCTATAAATATACCTTATCTCTCTTCCCAAGTTAGGAAAGCTTATGGCGCCTCTTGTCTTACTTGTCTTTGAATTGTCGTATTCTGATGATGGGCGAGTGGGTGGTCGGTAGGCTAATTCCTTCCGTCCATCTTCTCGTGTTGAACTTGCAGCTTGATCCGCCCCCATAGGGTGGGTCAAATATTGGGGTTATATCCCCAATAGTTAGGTATAAAGCTTGACTTTGATTATGTTTAATCTTTCATGGAAACTTCTCCCTTTCATGAGTTTAGAAATAAATATGGCTTTGACTCTAAGATAGTAGCTACTTTCTTTGAATCTTCTGCTACTTATGTTGATCTTCCCAAGGAAAAGTGGTTTAAATATGATCCTACCATTGAAAAATTACCTCAGGAACCTATTAGAATTAAGAAGGAAGGAATAATTATTAACCATGTTGATCCAATTATTCCTACTTCTTACACTAAGAAACCTCCTTTTCCTGTTAGGATTAGAGAACATGATAAAGCTACAACAGTGGTTAATAAGAGTTATGTTAGAACACCTACACCTTCTGAACAAATAAATGTTGATCCTAATGTTTCTATAGTTAAGGATCTCCTCATTGATAATATTGATGGGATGGTTATTTATCTCTGTGATGAAGCTGCTAGAATTGCAAAACTTGTTAGAAAAAATGAGAAGAACTCGATAAAAATAAACGAGTGGTAGGCACACCTGTTATCTCAGTTAAAGTTGGAGCTCATTGCTATCATGGCCTATGTGATATTGGTGCTAGTATTAGTGATATACCTTTTACATTATATAAAGAAATTATGCATGATATAGCACCCTCTGAAATTGAAAATATTGATGTCACTATTAAGTTTGCAAACCATGATACTATTTCACCACTGGGATTGTTAGAGATATTGAAGTCTTTTGCGGAAAAGTCAAGTACACCACTGATTTCTTAGTACTTGGTTCGGAACAAGATAGCTTTTCTCCCATCATATTTGGTAGACCTTTCTTTAATACGGTTAATGCTGAAATTCATTGTGCTACTGAGAAGGTCAAAGTGAGCTTTGGTGATATTTCTCACGAGTTTAATTTCTCCAAGTTTAGAAAAAAGCCACATGAAAAAGAATTGCCGAGTAAGGATGAAATAATTGGTCTTGCTTCTATTGTTGTACCTCCTACTGATCCACTAGAACAATATTTGCTAGACCATAAGAATGATATGTATTTGAATGAAAGGAATGAAATACATAGGATATTCCTTGATCAACAACCTATCCTTAAGCACAACTTACCAGTTGAAATTTTAGGTGATCCTCCTCCACCCAAGGGATATCCTGTATTTGAGCTTAAGGCTTTATGTGATACTTTGAAATATACTTACCTTGATGACAAGAAGATATACCCCATTATTATTAATGCTAACCTTGCACAACATGAAGAAAAGAGATTACTCAAAACTTTTAAGAAGCACATGGATGCTATTGGATATACTCTTGATGATCCTAAAGACATAAGCCCCACTCTCTATCAGCACAAGATAAATATGGAACCTGATGCTAAACCAGTTGTTGATCATCAATGCCGTCTCAAACCTAAGAAGAAAGAGGTGGTAAGAACTTAAATACTTAAACTTATGGAAGCACGTATAATTTATCCTATTGTTGATAGTAGATGGATAAGTCTATTTCATTGTGTTCCTAAGAAAGGAGGTATAATTGTTATTCCTTATAAAAATGAACTTTTTCCACAAAGGATAGTAACTAGTTATAGGATGGTAACTAGTTTCAGGAAATTGAATAATGCTACTAGAAAAGACCAATACCCGTCAGGGGTATACCCCATGGTTTGGTCCGGACATGACGTATCACCCGACCAGGAGGTATGACCGTGGTAGAAGGTATGACTCGGCCCATCAGCTGGCGGCTCGTGCGTCACCCCCCTCGCCGGATCGATCTGGACAACAAGGCCCAAGGCCCAGTGTGCAAGCCGACGTAAGGTAGCTCATAGAGAGGCTAGGAGGGCAGCTCACAGAGAAGGCCAAGGGAGAGAAGATTCCCTCCAAGGGAAGCGAGCCCAGATTAGGATTCAAGAGAGGCTAGTTTATGTCCTAGTAGGAATATATGTAAACCTACCCCTTCAACTTATATAAGGAGGGGCAGGGCACCCCAAGAGGGACAAGTTAAGTGTGGACAATACAAATCAATAGGGATATACAAATCAGAAACTCTCGGGACTAGAGGTAGCGATTCCGCACCCTTGTAATAGAGATCTTCATCAATGAAACACAAGCAGGATGTAGGCTTTTACCTCCATCGGAGGGGCCAAACCTGGGTAAAACCCGCGTGTCTCGATTCTAACCAACCCCTCTCAAGCCGCCACATAGTTGTGACGGCCTCACACCTAAGTTCTCTCACCAGGACTTCGACCGTGACAAATGCACGATAGTTGGCGCCCACCGTGGGGCCAAGCACGGTGGCATTAAGTTCTTGAAGGGATTTGCCCTCGGTTTCAGAAGATCGTGATGGGTCAAATGAAGAAGAGCCGACACTGAATGATCATGCAGGATGACTTGTCATGGGATAGCTGTAGGGCAAGGAAAGTATGGATTCGGATTTTGACGATTTCGATCTTCATCAAACAAAGAAAGCAACTTCATCGGCCAGGCAGCTCATATGTGTGGATACCTTCAAACAAACACGGACACGAGGGCTAGACGTCGTCCCATACAATGGATCAAGATTAACATATCGATATTCAACGACATGTTCTACAAGCAACTCCGTGAGATCACATGCGTAACTCGCTGAAAATAGCATGATCGACCAGGCATAGGAGGACAACTCCCGATGGATGCTACTAACAAACTTGAGTTTCTACAAGGCCAAGGTCGCTACACGTAGATATCACATAAAGTCAGGAACCAAAAAGTAATAGAAAAGAAAAATACGACTAGCAACCCGGAGATAGACATGGACATGGACTCAGCCTTGGACTCGCGTCCGAGCCAGTCTCTCCTTGCCGCTTCAACCGCCGTCCGCCTCGTTTGCCAGCACCCTCCATAGCGTGGCTCGCCTACATCCTCGCCCAGAGAGGGGTCTTCGCCATGACCTCACCTCACCACACTAGCCACCGACATCATGGGTCATCTTCATCTCGCCACGGCCACGTCTCGAGCCCGCTCCACCACACCTAGCCTCCATCATGGTTTGCTTTGATGCCGCAACCTCGCCTCAAGCCGGTCGCCGCCGCTGCCATAGCACACTGCTGCTGTCGTGCTCGGCCACACTACTACAGCCTCACCGTCGCGTTCCCAGCACGAGCCAGCCTCGGGTCAACTGTACTTTCTTCCAGCTTCGCCTCGCCCGCTGTGTTGCGCCCTACAGCCAGCTTCACCTCACCCGTCGTGCATGCCTCCACTGTCGCGCCCTGCCTTGTCGCCATGGTTTTTCCCTGGGCCTGGCGGACGAGTCTGCATATAGATTATGTGGCAACATAATATATTAGGTGATATCCATCCGGTGTATTTTATTAGCACATATAATATTTCCTTTTCCTTTAAGAACATTCACTTTGGTGTGGAATATGTTTTACGCAGGACAATTACTCATAATCAAAGGGGCATTATATGGAGCTCGTGTCGTAATCATACGCCAACATCCATCCATACCGCATTACTCGATGGACATGCATGCAAGTCGCCACCCCTGCGGCTGACTCGCACGTCCACACTGAATTACAAAGCCACGTGCGACTCGCGCGACCACGCCAACCTTCAACGATGTGGCCAGCTCTACTGTCGTTGCTCACATCCGCACCGGCTCACAACGTCGCGTGCGACCCATGCGTCTACGCTGGCCTCCAATGTCGTGGTCGGTTCTATGGTCCACCCCCGTGGTCTAGTCTACATAAACGCTACGGCTGACCCACGCGTTCGCACCGGTTTGCAGCATTGCGGTCAACTCTCATCCACACGGGCCTCGAAAGCCACGGCGACTCGTGCATCCGTACTAGCTTACAACGCCACGGCTAAACTCACTATCCTCGTTGTTTTTCAAATGTTGTGTCTGACTTCCACATCTAAATCAACACGCTGGAACTGCATACGACCGTACGAGCTGCCAATTGGACGCGCTCAAGTTGCCGCCCCGCGGTCCGGTCTACATCAACACGCCGGAGCCGCGCCTACTCGCTCAAGCCGTCCTACGGATGCACGCAAGTCGCCCCCTGCGGCCCGTCTCCTTCAACTACATAGAACCAAAGGATGTCTTACGCAACATTGCTAAAATACGCGCCAGCCTCCACAGGCGTCGGGTTGCTCAATGGGTAGACGCACTGGCCTGTTATCCAACGATACGTTCGACTTCAACATATCAAGAGAAACGGAAGAGCTTGCCCTGAAGAAAAATGCCTGGAGAAGCTACAATTTCAGTCGGCCAACATTTAGCCGATAATTCAAAAGCCAACGACAAAGAAAAAATGGCGTTGGAGAAGCCAGGAGAGCCAGATTACATGATAATAACAAAGCATGGGTCACGATGCATATGAACTCAATTTGCCCACGACATTTGCCAAAAGATATACGATGAGCATCACGAAGATCATCAACTTGCCACATCATCTCCAATTTCATTAAATTCCATTGTTCAATCATCAACCTTATGTCGGCCTATGCCACAACAAAGTATGAAGACTCTCAAGCCGCCTCCACGAGTCGACTTAAGACTCGGGGGATACACATACATGCCTCGGCAGATTCAAGCGGGCTCAAATATTCTAGAACCCCGGGTTATTGCAGGGTAGATAACCTGGTCCCAGGGGCTACTACCTTATTGGCGAAAGATTTAAAGTCACCCAAGAGATATAGCTGCCATGATGCACAGTTCGACCAAGGGTGCTCTCCCTTGTGGGTGAAAAATTAAAGATTGTCAAAGAGAACCGGCTACCAAGATGCGCTGTTCAAGCATAGGTATCTTCCTTTATTGGATCATCATACTATCATAAATTGTGATCAATAGAGTCAAGTCGGTTTATCTGAACCTCACATGTTTTTCGGTAGTAGCATTGTCCCCTATATATCCTATGATGGGCTTTTCCATGATCATTGGTCACTTGGGAGCTTCCAACTCATCGAGTTTAGCTTTCTCACCCTCTTGATCGAGCGAAGACGCCACAAAATGGTTAAACCTGCATGTATGCTTGATGCAACTCTGATCAGGTGACCTTGTGTACTCTTGACAAATCAATCCACTTTGGACCCTGATTGAGCAAGCTTAAAATATTGGATGCGTCACATGACAGCCGACATACTGAAAGCTAGGACAAACCATGCGTTATCATACCCGCTTCATTGAAGCAAAACTTGAGCCTCGAAAGCTAGTCTTTTTTTACCGAGTCTCATTGTGTCGGCTTATTAACAATACTTTATTATTAATAATACATGCATCATCTTGCATTGCATCACTGCATCATGCATTACACATACATATCATGCCGATCTTCAAACTAGGTTACAACATAAACTTTTGCAGGACCAAATAAGTCTTTGAGAGCAAAAACTGGTTGGATTAACATCATGGTTTATCATAACCAGTGTTAAATGATTCAGGTTTCTCAAATCAGCTCAAGAGAAATAAATATTCTCGAAAAGCAAATTTCTCACGTATTGTTGAGCTGGTATATTACATGTTCTCAGGTGGCCCATCACTTATAATGTCGGGTAATCTAATTGATCGGCTCTTGGTTTTCTTCAACTTGTGCTTGTAGTAAACTACAACAATTATGGATTTCTAAAACATAAATTTGCCGGGTTGTGCCGCAACCACGGGCAGTGACTTCATTTCAAGCACAAAGGCATTATTCCAAGATATTCATGCAGACAAAAATCACCGGGTTGCATTACAACCACGGTCAAGGATTCAATCAAGTTCAAGAGAACTTCTGAACTGCATTATGATGGGTTATATTATTATCACAAAGTCCTAAGTCTCTGTAGGCATACGACCAGGCACTTTGGGGCTACATTATTCAAATTAAGATTACATCAAGTATGAAAGTCCCAAGTCGCTGCAGACATACGATCCAACACTTGGGGGCTACATTATTCAACTTAAGATTACATCAAGTACGTAAGTCCCAAGTTGTTGTATGCTTATGACTCGGCACTTGGGGGCTACATTATTCAAATTAAGATTGCATATGTATGAAAGTCCCATGTTGCTGCAAGCATGCACCACGACACTTGTGGGCTAATGCATAGTCATTTTGACTAGTCTCATTGAAAATCCAACCAATCACGTAATGATGAGCCATCCCTTGGGGGTTACCAATTGCTCCTATCAAAAATTCAAAGTGACCCGAAGCTTGGGGGCTACATCATATGATGTTTTTATTTTAAAAAGGAGAAGTACATGTATGTCTCGAGTCACTGGAGGCAGACAACCCATCACTTGGGGGTTACACTACTCCGATCAAATTTTCTAAAAAAAACCAAGTCGCCGCAGGCATGCAATCCAGCACTTGGGGGCTATAGTATTTAGCTGTTTAACTGGTTATGAGTTCCAAATGGAAGACCCGACCCGTCATATATAGATGAGCCCGCCCTTGGGGGCTACATGTGTGAAAAGCAATAAATTCAGCTTAAAACTGGTGAGTCGGATGGACAACCTGGATTTCTCAAAGCTATGTGCAACATTTAGAACTAAGTTTAACTCCCATATTGTTCCAGGCGAAACAACCCGGCTACAGGATTGAAAGACCGGCTCAGCATCACACGGATTTCTTTATTTCCAATAATTTTATCAAGTCAACCAAAGTGCAGTTGTTTGATCTGGCGTCACCAACAATCATGACCCGACATTATCAAAGATCATGGCCCGACATAGTCTATACAAGCAACCCGGCTTCACAAGCTGGAAGTGGTTTAACAACAGACGAATTTTTATTCCTAGTATTTTTCATCAAAACTAAAGCAATGGAAGCCGTCTTAACTCCAATATTTTCATCAAGTCAAAGCATTGGAGGCTGACTGAACGACATATGGGTGTTTTATTCCCAATATTTCATTGCAAAGGACATTAACGAGCAAGATGATTGTGCAGACGGCTCAAAGAAACTAGGATTTTCGAGGAGCCACTTCGTTGAAATAAGCCGACCAAGGAGCAAAATGGTCCCTTGACATATTTAGTATTCTTATTTCAAGAGCTTACCATGAATATGACTTGGCCCATCAGCTGCCGGCTCATGGCTCACCCTGCTTGAAGGATCAATCTGGATAACGAGGCCCAAGGCCCAGTGTGCAAGCCGCCGTAAGGCGGCTCAAGGAGAGGCTTGGAGGGCGGCTCATAGAGAAGGCCCAAGGAGAGGAGATTCCCTCCAAGGGAAGCAATACCTAGATTAGGATTCAAGAGAAGCTAGTCCAAGTCCTAGTAGGACTCTATGTAAATCTACCCCTTCAACTTATATAAGGAGGGGCACGGCACCCCAAGAGGGACAAGTTAAGTCTGGACAAGACAAATCAATAGGACAGACAGATCAGAAACCCTCGGGACTAGAGGTAGCGATTCTGCACCCTTGTAATGGAGATTTTCATCAATGAAACACAAGAAGTACGTAGGCTTTTACCTTCATCGGAGGGGATGAACCTAGGTAAAACACACGTCTATCGACCCCGACCAACCCCTCTCAAGCCTCCACGTAGTTGCGATGGCCTCACACCTAAGTTCTATAACGAGGACATCTGCAGTGACAAAACCACGACGTTGCCACTAGCCTTTTATTGATCAAATCTTAGAATTATTATCTAAGCACACACACACTTTTTCTTTATTGATGGATATTCTGGATTCTCTCATATACATGTGTCAAAATAGGACCAAGAGAAAACTACCTTTACTTGCCCTTTTGGAACTTATGCTTATAGGCGTATGCCTTTTGGTCTATGCAATGCACCTGCTACCTTTCAAAGATGTATGACTGCTATATACTATGACTTTTGTGAAAAGATTGTTGAGGTTTTCATGGATGGTTTTTTCGTTTACGAGACTTCCTTTGATGATTGCTTGAGCAACCTTGATCGAGATTTGCAGAGATGTGAAGAAACTAATCTCTTCTTTTATTGGGAGAAGTGCCACTTTATGGTGAACGAAGGTATAGTGCTTGGTCATAAAATTTTTGAACGAGTTATTGAGGTGGATAAGGCCAAAGTAGATGCAATAGAGAAAATGTCTTCCCCAAAAGATATCAAAGGTATAAGATGTTTCCTTGGTCTTGCTGGTTTATGTAGGCATTTCATTGAAGATTTCTTGGCCATTAACTAATCTTCTCCAAAAGATGTTCCTTTTGTTTTTGATGATGATTATGTAGAAGCCTTCGAAATACTTAAGAAAGCCTTAATTTCTACACCTATTGTCCAACCACGTGATTGGAAACTACCATTTGAAATTATGTGTGATGCTAGTGATTATGTTGTTGGTGTTGTTCTAGGGCAGAGAGTAGACAAGAAATTGTATGTTATTCATTATGCTAGTAAGACCCTAGACACTTCCCAAAAAAATTATGCTACTACTGAAAAGGAATTTTTAGCAGTTGTTTTCGCACGTGATAAGTTTAGACCTTATATTGTTGATTCTAAAGTAATTATTCATACTGATCATGCTGCTATTAAATACCTTATGGAAAAGAAAGATGTTAAACCTAGACTCATTAGATGGTTGTTATTGCTCCAAGAATTTGATGTGCATGTAATTGATAGGAGGGGAGCTGACAACCCTGTAGCAGATAAATTTTCTAGGATGGAAAATATTCTTGATGACCCACTGCCTATTGATGATAATTTTCCTGATGAGCAACTTGCTTTTATAAACACTTAGCGTAGTACTCCTTGGTATGCAGATTACGCTAATTACATTGTTGCTAAATATATTCTGCCATGCTTCACCTATCAACAGAAGAAAACATTCTTCTCTGGTTTAGGACATTACTTTTGGGATGACCCAGATATTCATAAGGGAGTAGACGGTGTTATTAGATATTGTGTACCTGAGCATGAGAAGTAACAAATTCTAAGGATGTGTCATTCTGAGGCCTACGGAGGACGCCATGCCGGTGACAGAATTGCACACAAGGTATTACAATCCAATTTCTATTGGCCTACTCTCTTTAAATATAATCTTAAGTATGTACTTTCCTGTGATGAATGCTGAAGAGTTGGTAATATTGGTAAACGTCAGGAAGTGCCTATGAACTATTCACTTGCTATTGAACCATTTGATGTGTGGGATTTTGACTTTATGGGACCTTTTCCTTCCTCTAATGGATATACTCATATTTTAGTTGATGTTGATTATGTTACTAAGTGGGTAGAAGCTATTCCAACTAGTAGTGATGATCATAACACTTCTATTAAAATTCTTAAAGACATTATATTTCCAAGGTTTGAAGTCCCTAGAAATTTAATGACTCATTGTGGTTCACATTTTATTCATGGTGCTTTTCGTAAACTTTTAGCAAAATATGTTGTTAACCATAGAACTGCATCACCTTATCATCCTTAATCTAGTGGTCAAGTTGATCTGAGAAATCGCGATATAAAATTAATCTTGCACAAGACTGTCAATAGTTCCAGAAAGAATTGTTCTAATAAACTTGATGATGCACTCTCGTCTTGTAGAACTGCTTATAAGAATCCCATGGGGATGTTCGCATATAAAATGGTGTATGGAAAGGCTTATCATTTACATCTTGTGTTAGAACATAAAGCTTATCGGGCAATTAAAGAAATTAATTATGATTTTAAACTTGCCGGTGAAAAGAGGTTATTCGATATTAGCTCACTAGATGAATCGCGAACACAAGCTTATGAAAATGCTAAGTTATTTAATGAAAATATTAAAAGATGGCATGACAAGAGAATTAAAAAACAATAATTAAATGTAGGAGACTTAGTTCTTTTGTACAGTTCTCGTTTTAGATTTATTGCAGGGAAACTCATCTCCAAATGGGAAGGACCTTATGTTGTCGAGGAGGTTTATCCATTCGATGCTATAAAAATTAATAACATCGAAGGTAAAAACCTGAGAGTGGTGAATGGTCAAAGAACCAAGTATTATATTTCAAGTACACCAATTAATGAGGAATCTAATGTCATCCAAGTCATAACACCGGAGGGGCACATAAAGTAAGTCTTCCGGAACACTCCAGAAACCTAAAAAGGGATAGGTACGTGGTACGGTAAGTAAACTGACTCCAAAAAAACCCAAAAAATATTTTTTGCTGGTTTGGGTAATTTAGAAAAGAATTAAAATAAAATGGATTCCGGGGGAGCCACGAGGGAGGCACAAGCCATTAGGGTGCCCCCTAGGTCATGCCCTTATGGCTTGTGGGGCCCTCGTGCGCCTCATGGACTGTGAATTCTTTGAGAGCATGTATTCTGACCTGGAAAAAATCAATATATATACTCGTGTGTGTTTTGACCACCGCATTGTGAGATATTCCTCTGTTCTAGTTTCGAGCTGTTTATCTCACACATTTAGATCGCCATAACTTCACCAACCCATGCAAAGACAAGTTCTTTGAGAAGGTCATCCACCCCTACCTACCGGAGGTGATGAAGCACCCTGAGGCCATTGAGATGCATGAGGGGGTGCTTCACATCCGGGATGTTCAAGGTCCTAAGAAGGAGGGAAGAGAGAAGGCCACGCTTGCAGCGGTGGAGCAGGAGATCTTCAAGTGTCAAGGGATAGTTGAGCCTGGTCTGAGTGCTAACCACCCTATGATCATGGATTTCATCCGGGAAAACAAGGTGGACACAAATAACGTGAGAGATATTCTCTCTAAGCTCCAAGATTGGATTGATCACCTCCAAGATCAAATCTATGAACTCCAAGGCCAAAACTATGAGTATGAATCTAGGTTTCACAGAATGAGCTTCACTGCCGTATTCAGGACTCCCGAGACAAAATTTTGATTCTATGATGGGGAGTCTACGCCTTGTAGGACGGAGGACACCCCTACTACTACACCACCATCACCTAAGGAGGACACTTGAGTACATGGGTATGGGCACCACCCTTGGCTTGTCCCAAGCTTGGGGAGGTGCCCCGGTATCGTATCACCATCACTTCCATCATTACTATCTATCTTAGTTCGATCCTTAGTTATTTCGTGATTTAGGGAAATAAATTTCAGATTTCCTATGCTTAGAATTTTTGCTTTCCGCTCCATCTATCCTTGTAATTGAGTATGAGAGTTATATAATAAAGAGTTGAGTTTTTGTGCTTTCCTGTGTGCAACCATCATCATAACATGGAAATAAAAAAGAAATATAAAGATCATATTCTCATCTGATGAGAAGTAATCACTTACACAAAAAGGGTATAAGTGATAGAAGTTGTTTATAGTAAACAAACATACTATTAGTCATTGTTATAATGTAAGCAAGATTATAATAGAGGAGAGGAGAATCACACATAAATACACTATCTTGGACATATTTCATGATTGTGAGCCCTCATCAAATATTATATAATGATCAAGTGATGATGTTGGACATGGAAGACAACGTAATGATCATGGTAGTTTATATTCACATAGAAGTTATGCGGTCTTGGATGATTCAACATGTGATTCTTGCTTTAGATAATTTGCTAGCCCAAAAAATCTGCAGTAAGTAGAGATGCTACTTTTGCATCCTTAACCTTGAAACCTAGTTTATTGCCATGAGAGTCCACCATACCTACCTATGGATTGAGTAAGATCCTTCAAGTAAGTTGTCATCGGTGCATCAAGAAATAAAAATTGCCCCTAAATATGTATGGTCTTTTATTGCAAGGGAAAATAAGCTTTGTACGATCTTGTGATGGCAAATAAATAAAAGCGACATAGTGCATAATAAAGTTTGCTATCACAAGGGGCAATACAAGGTGATGTTCCTTTGCATTAAGAGTTCGCACATCCAAAAACTTAAAAGTGCATGACAACCTTTGCTTCCCTCTATGAACGGCCTAACTTTTATCTACAGGAGTTCAATCATGTGCTTGAGTCAATAAAGTTTATTCCTATTCATACCTATAAATTATATAGTGTCAAACACCATGTGTTGAGGAAATAGTCAGATTTATATATCCAAGTGGATGTAGATGATCATGATTTATTATTATTGGCATTATCCTTGAGGTAAATAAGTTGGGTGGCAAATCATTTAAGCCCCTATCTTCCTTTGTGTAAAAATATTCCTTCAGCATGAGTAATCATAGAAGATTAAATGATAGTTGAGTATGTGAACTTGCCAAAAAGAAAACTCTTATATAGACTCTCCTTTAGATTATGATGAATTACGATTTCCCCAATGACTGAGAACATAGTTTGTTGATTGTCAATAAGGTTTATGCTTCATACTCCAATAGTTGTGAATGAATTGTTACATGTTTATGAGAAGTTATATGATAAAATAATTGTTGATATGCTAATATTCATGACTATCTCATGATCGTATTCTGTTTTTATTGACACCTCTTTCTCAAATCATGTGGTCATTATTTTCGAGCTCGGTTTTCACTTGAGGACAAGCGAGGTATAAGCTTGGGGAAGTTGATACACTCATTTCGCATCATGAATTACTATTGATATTTGTGTTAATACCATCCATTATCCCTTATTATAATACAATTCTTTTGCTCTTGCTCTCTGAGTATGCAAGGTACATCACTGAGAGGGAAATATTTGGAAACTGGAACTCTTGATTGGGAAACCGAGAAAAGGGCAGAAAAACTAACTTGCTCCAAATGACCTGAAACTTTATGGATAATTTTTCTAGAATATTTGAGAATTTCTGGGCCAAAAATATACCGGAGAGGGGTCACCTATTGGCCAGAAGCCAATAGCCCCCCCCCCTCCAAGACGCACCATGATGGCTTGGGGGCCCAGCTGACCCTTTGGCGACAATCTTCTCCTATATGGTGTGTTTTACCCTAGAAAAAATCACAAGTCATCTTTCGAGATGAAGCGCCGCCGTCTCAAGGTGGAAACCTGGGCGAGGCCCTTTTCCTATCCGGCAAAGAGATTTTGTCGGGGAAACTTCTCTTCGGGAGCGGGAAATCGAAGCCATCGTCATAACCAATGCTTCCTCCTTCGTGGGAGGACCAATCTTCATCAACATCTTCACTAGCACCATCTCATCTCCAACCCTAGCTCATCTCTTGTATTCAATCTCCGTCTCAAAACCTTAGATTGGTCCATGTGGGTTACTAGTTGTGTTGATTACGTATTGTAGTTGATGCTTGTAGGATTACTTGGTGGAGGAGTTTACTGATATGCCTCCAACGTATTTATAATTTATGAAGTATTCATGCCATGTTTCCAACAATTTTATATGGTTTTGGTATGATTTGCATGCAACTAACCAGAACTGGCGCTGTTTTCAGCAAAACTACTGTGGTGTTGTTTTTTCTGAAGAAATAAAAGTTCTCCAAATACAATGAAACTTTTTGACGATCTTTTTGGGACAAAAGAGGCACTAGAAGCTTCGTGGGAGGACCAAAAGATATGGGAGGAGGCCACTAACCACTAGGGCGCGCCAGCACCCCCCACCCCCCAGTCACGCCCTTGTGCCTAGTGGGTCACTCGAAGCCCATCTGGACGTGAGACCAACGCCACAAAATCCAATAAATACATAAACCCCCACAAATAACCCAAGATTAGAAGTTCCACCTCCTCAAGCCTTTCTAGTCACAAAAAACCAATCGGGGACTTGTTCCGGTACCCTACTTGAGGGGGAAATCATCACCGGAGGCCATCTTTATCATCCCTATGGCCACCATGATGAGGAGGGAGTACTCCACCCTTGTGGCTGACGGTTTGTACCAGTAGATATGTTTTTAATATATCTCTCTCCCTCGTGTTCTTGAGATGGCACGATCTTGATGTATCGCGGGCTTTGTTAATATAGTTGGACCATATGGTGTTTCTCCCTCTCTATCTTGTTGTGATGAATTGATTTTTCCCTTTGAGATTTCGTTCTGTCATGCTGAATACTTTTTATGGATTTGAGAGCACTTGATTTATTTCTTGCTATGAATACCCGTGGTGACAATGGTATATCATATTGATTCACTTGATCTATGTTTTGGCACTCAACTCGTGGATTCCTGAGGTGACATTGAGGTAATCTATGCATAGGGGTTCATGCATGTTCTCATATTTATTTCTCAAGTATAAATCTTGGGGCACTCTTTGAGGTTCTTTGTGTTGGATTGAGTATTATGAATATGAATTTGTATTGGTGTTATTTTAGTACAAACTCTTAGATAGATCGACCAGAAAGGATAAGTTGTGTTATTTTAGTGCGAACTCTTGGATAGATCGATCGAAAAGAATAACTTGAGGTGGTTTCGTACCCTACAAATGATTTATTCTTATGTCCTCCGCTAGATAGGAACTCTGGAGTGATTCTTTATCGCACATTCAGGGATTTTTATGTGATCCAATTATATCAGCATTGTTGAGAGATTGCACTAGCGAAAGTACGGACCCTAGGCCTCATTTTTTGGCATTGCAATACCGTTTGTACTACGTTTTATGAATTTCTACCTTTCTGTTTTTTATTTATTAAGATTATAATAATATATTTCTACCATCCATATTACACTTGGATAACCATCTCTTCGCCGAACTAGTGTACATATACAATTTACCATTGTATTTGGTGTATTGGAGACACAACAGAATTTTTATTCTTTGGTTGTAGGGTTGTTTGAGAGAGACCATCTTCATCCTATGCCTCCCATGGATTGATAACACTTAGGTATATTCATGCCTCCCATGGATTGATAATACTTAGGTATATTCATGGATTGAGAGAGTACATCGTGATCGGAATTATATTTATAACTTTTGGCCTCGTGACAGGGAAAGCATAGCTCAAGCTTCGGGGAGGCTTAAATCAATGCTATATTCATGCCCCAATCATGAGCTCTCGACAGAAATTATCACTCAAAACTTTTATGCTCGGCTTTCTCATGAAGATCGTACCATGCTTGACACTTCCTGTACCGGTTCTTTTATGAAGAAGGATATTGACCACAAGTGGAATTTATTGGAAATAATCAAACGTAATTCTGAAGATTGGGAGCTTGAAGAAGGTAAGGAGTCAGGTATGAATTTCCAGTTTGATTGCGTTAAATCTTTTGTTGAAACAAACACTTCTAGAGATTTTAGCGCTAAGTATGGACTTGACTCTGAGATAGTAGCTTCTCTATGTGAATCTTTTGCTGCTCATGTTGATCTTCCCAAAGAGAAGTGGTTTAAGTATCATCCGCCTGTAGAAGTCAACATAGTTAAACCCAATCTAGTTGAAGAGAAAGTCATTGCCTTTAGTGATCCTATTGTTCCTTGTGCTTACGCTGAGAAACCACCTTACCCTGCTAGGAAAAAGGATTATTCTAAAGCTCCCACTGTGATACGTAGAGGTTACATTAGACCACTTGCACCCCCTGAGGAAATTAGAGTTGAACCTAGTGTTGCTATTATCAAAGATCTCTTAGACGAAGACATAGATGGGCATGTTATCAAATTCTGTGAGGACTCCGCTAGAATAGCTAAACCTCACGCAAAAGACAAATACGGACCTATAGTTGGCCTGTCCGTTGTTTCTGTCAAGATAGGAGATCACTGTTATCAAGGTTTATGTGATATGGGTGCTAGTGTTAGTGCAATACCCCGGTCCCTATATGATGAAATCAAAGATGAGATTGCACCTGCTGAGTTAGAACCCATTGATGTCACTATTATGCTAGCTAATAGAGACACTATATGTCCCCTAGGAATTGTGAGAGACGTAGAAGTCCTGTATGGTAAGACGAAGTATCCTGCTGATTTCCTCGTCCTTGCTACTGCACAAGATAGCTTTTGTCCCATCATATTTGGTAGACCCTTTCTCAACACTGTCAATGCTCACATGGATTGCATTAAACAGACTGTCACTGTTAGTTTTGAGGGTGTGTCTCATGAATTTAACTTCTCCAAGTTTGGAAGACAACCCCATGAAAAAGAGTCGTCTGGTAGGGATGAAATTATTGCTCTTGCCTCTATTGCCGTACCTCCTACGGATCCTTTAGAGCAATATCTGCTTGAGCATGAAAATGATATGCATATGGATGAAAGAGATGAGATAGATAAAATTGTTTTAGAACAATATCCTATTCTCAAGAATAATCTGCCTGTTGAACTGCTTGGGGATCCTCCCCCACCAAAGGGTGATCCTGTGTTCGAGCTAAAACGGTTACCAGATACTCTTAAGTATGCCTATCTTGATGAGAAGGAGATATATCCTATTATTATTAGTGCTCACCTCTCGAATCACGAAGAGCAGAAGTTATTAAAAACTTTGAGGAAGCACCGTGTTGCTATTGGGTATACTCTTGATGATCTAAAAGGTATTAGTCCCACTCTATGTCAGCACAAGATTAAAACCGATCTCGATTCTAAACCAGTTGTTGATCATCAACGGAGACTAAATCCGAGGATGAAAGAGGTCGTTAGAAAAGAAATATTAAAGCTTCTGGAAGCAGGAATCATCTACACTGTTGCTCATAGTGATTGGGTAAGTCCAGTACATTGCGTACCTAAGAAGGGAGGTATCACCATTGTTCCTAATGATAAGAATGAACTAATCCCACAGAGGATTATTGCTGGCTATAGGATGGTGATAGACTTCCGGAAACTGAACAAGGCAACTAGGAAAGACCATTATCATTTGCCGTTTATCGACCAGATGATAGAAAGGCTATCTAAACACACACTTCTGCTTTCTAGACGGTTATTCAGGTTTCTCGCAAATACCTGTTGCACAATCTGATCAAGAGAAAACCACCTTCACATGCCCCTTCGGTACCTTTGCTTATAGACGTATGCCTTTTGGCTTGTGCAATGCACTGCCACCTTTCAAAGATGTATGATGGTTATATTCTATGACTTTTGTGAAAAGATTGTTGAGGTTTTCATGGATGATTTCTCCGTCTATGGTTCTTCCTTTGATAATTTCCCCAGCAACCTTGATCGAGTCTTACAGAGATGCAAAGATACCAACCTCGTCTTGAACTGGGAGAAGTGCCACTTCATGGTTAATGAAGGCATCGTCTTAGGACACAAAATCTCTGAAGAAGGCATTGAAGTTGATAAGGCTAAGGTAGATGCAATTGAGAAAATGCCTTGCCCCACAGATATCAGAGATATACAAAGTTTCCTAGGTCATGTTGCTTTCTATAGAAGGTTCATTAAAGACTTCTCTAAGATTTCTAGGCCTCTTACCAACCTCTTGCAGAAGGATGTTCCTTTTGTTTTTGATGAGGATTGTGAGGAAGCTTTCGAAATACTTAAGAAGGCCTTAATAACCGCACCTAGTGTTCAACCACCTGATTGGAACTTGCCCTTTGAAATCATGTTCGATGCTGGTGATTATGCAGTTGGTGCTGTTCTAGGACAAAGAGTTGACTAGAGGTTGAATGTCATTCACTACGCTAGTAAAACTCTAGACAGTGCCCAAAGAAACTATGCCACTACGGAGAAGGAGTTTTTACCAGTCGTGTTTGCATGTGAAAAGTTCAGATCTTATATAGTTGACTCCAAATTCACTATTCACTCTAATCATGCCACTATTAAGTACCTCATGGAGATGAAGGACACTAAGCCTAGGCTAATCAGATGGGTTCTCCTGCTATAGGAATTTGATTTGCACGTTGTTGACCGAAAGGGTGCTGATAACCCTGTAGCAGATAACTTGTCTAGCTTAGAGAATGTCCTTGATGACCCACGACCTATTGATGACAGCTTTCCTGATGAGCAATTGAATGTCATCGCACTTCACATAGTGCACCGTGGTATGCTGATTATGCAAACTATATTGTAGTCAAATACATACCACCCAGTTTCACCTACCAACAAAATAAGAAATTCTTCTTTGATTTGAGACACTATTTTTGGGATGATCCTCACCTTTATAAGGAAGGAGTAGATGGTGTTATTAGATGTTGTGTGCCTGAACATGAACAGGGACAGATCCTGCAGAAGTGTCATTCCGAGGCCTACAGAGGACACCATGCTGGAGACAGAACTGCTCATAAGGTGTTGCAATTAGGTTTCTATTGGCTGACTCTCTTCAAGGATGCCCGTAAGTTTCTCTTGTATTGTGACGAATGCCAAAGAATAGGGAATATCAGTAAGCATCAGGAAATGCCTATGAACTATTCACTTGTCATTGAACCATTTGATGTCTGGGGCTTTGATTATATGGGACCTTTCCTGAGTTCCAATGGGTATACTCACATCTTAGTTGCTGTGGATTATGTCACTAAGTGGGTAGAGTCTATACCCACTAAAAATGTTGATCACCACACCTCTATTAAGATGCTTAAAGAAGTCATTTCCCAATATTTGGAGTCCCTAGATATCTGATGACTGATGGCGGTTCACACTTCATTCATGGTGTTTTCCGCAAGATGCTCGCTAAGTATGATGTCAACCAAAGAGTTGCATCTCCTTATCATCCTCAGTCTAGTGGTCAAGTGGAGTTGAGTGAGATCAAATTGATCTTACAAAAGACCGTCAATAGGTCTCGAAATAATTGGTCTAGCAAACTTGATGATGCACTATGGGCTTATAGGACTGCTTATAAGAATCCCATGGGCATGTCGCCGTATAAAATGGTTTACGGTAAGGCCTGTCATTTACCCCTTTAGCTGGAACACAAAGCTTATTGGGCAATCAAAGAGCTCAACTTCGATTTCAAACTTGTCGGTGAGAAGCGGTTGTTTGATATCAGCTCATTAGATGAATGGAGGGGCCAGGCATATGAGAATGCCAAGTTGTTCAAGGAAAAGGTTAAGAGATGGCACGAAAAAAGAATACAAAAACGAGAGTTCAATGTAGGTGATTATGTCCTCCTATACAATTCTCGTTTGAGATTCTTTGCAGGCAAGCTTCTCTCTAAATGGGAAGATCCCTATGTTATCGAGGAAGTATATCGTTCTGGTGCCATCAAAATCAATAACACAGGAAGGAAGTTTTCCTAGAGTGGTAAATGGGCAAAGAATCAAGCATTACATCTCTGGTACTCCCATAAATGTTGAGACCAATATCATCAATATCATAACTCCAGAGGAGTACATAAGGGATGTTTATCAGCCTGTTTCAGACCCTGAAAACAAAGAGGTATCTGTTTCGGTAAGTAATTGGACTCCGAAACTTTTTCAATAGGAAATTTTCTCCGTTTGGAATTTTTGGAAAATTAGAAAAATAAAAAGCAGTCCGGAGAGCGCACGAGGCGGCCACAAGCTTGGTTGTCGCGGCCTCCCCCATCGCCGCGGCAACAGGGCTTGTGGACACCTTGTGTGCCTCCCGGACTCCGTTTTCTTGCGGAGCACTCCTTCTGGTCCAGAAAAAATCATTATATATACGCCCGAGGGTTTTGATCTCCGTATCGCGCAGTGTTCCTTTGTTTTCGTTTCGAGCTTGTTTCTGTGGTAGATCTAGACCATCATGACTTCCCCAAAAGCTCCTAAGGACAAGATCTTCGAGAAGGTCATCAATCCCTACCTCACGGAAGTGCTGAAACACCCTCAATCTATTAAGATGAGTGAGGGGATGTTGCACATCCGTGATGTTGAGGGGCCTAAGAAGACCGGAAGCGTGGAGACGAGGCTCGAAGCAATGGAGCAACAAGTCTTCAAGTGCCAAGGATGATGGAGCGTGGACTCAACGCCAACCACATGATGATCACGGAGTTCACCAGGAATCACAAGATAGATGCCATTGACATTGGGAAGCACCTCTCTAGGCTCTGTGACAGGGTTGATCAACTCCAGGGCCAGATCTATGACCTGCAGAACCAAAACTGTGAGTATGAGTATAGATTTAAATCAATACGGTTGGCTGCAGATTTGAGGATTCCGGCGACTCATTCATCCTACCATGATGGAGCACCTATGTCTTGGAAGACGGAGGATCAGACTACTTCAACAACACCACCACCATCACCACCAAAGGAAGACAACTAAGCATTGGTTTGGGCAACTCCCTTGGCTTATGCCAAGCTGGGGGGAGTTTCCCTCGTATCGTATCACCTTTATATCTTTTGCTTTTACCTTTGTTTTAGTTCTTTCCTTTTCAGTTTTATTTCTTCTCTTAGTGGAATAAGTCTTTAGTGTTTGGTTTGAGTCTTTTGCCTTGTGTCTCCCCCGATGTATTCGAGCTTGCGAGCTATATAATAAAGAGTATCTTAGTCAAGGGCTTTGTTTTGTGCCGTGATCAAAAGTATGAAAAGAACGATAGCATGAAAGATCATGAGATGATCCTATGGAAAGTGATAGCTTCACATATAACAAGTATGATGATTGAAACTTGTTGAGAATAAACCAACATAGACCCCAGTCATTGTTGCAATTAATAAGAAGTAATAAGGAAAGAGAGGTTCACATATAAATTTATCATCTTAGACACTTTCTATAATTGTGAGCACTCACCAAACTATTACATGCTTAGAAGTAGATGTTGGACAAGGAAGAGAACATAATGAATTGAATTTGCTTAGTTCCAAACAATGTTATATGATTAGAGATCCCTTAGCATGTGACGATTGCTTCCACCTGATATTAGCCAAAACTCCTGCACCAAGTAGAGATACTACTTGTGCATCCGTAAACCTTCAACCCAGTTTTGCCATGAGTGTCCACCATACCTACCTATGGATTGAATAAGATCCCTCAAGTAAGTTGTCATCGGTGCAAGCAATAAAAATTGCTCTCTAATATGTATGATCTATTAGTGTGTGGAAAATAAGCTTTGTACGAACGTGTGATGAGGAAGACGTAAAAGCGACAAACTGCATAATAAAGTTCTTTATCACAGGAGGCAATATAAAGTGACGTTCCTCCGGACTAAGAGGACACACATCTAAACCTCAAAAGCGCATGACAACCTCTGCTTCCCTCTACGAAGGGCCTATCTTGTACTTTTACTTTTTGCCCTTGTAAGAGTCATGGTGATCTTCACCAATTCCTTATTTAGCCTTTTTCTTGGTGAACGTCATATGCTTGGGAAAGATCTATATTCATATATCAACTTGGAGCTGAGTACTTATGCTTTATTATTGTTGACTTTACCCTTGAGGTAAATGGTTGGGAGGCAAAATTATAAGCCCCTATCTTCCTCTGTGTCCAACTGAAACTTTGATATCATGAGTACCACGTGAGTTGTAAGAATTGTGGAAAACAAAATAGATGATTGAGTATGAGGATTTGCCTTACAAGCTCTTATTTGACTCTTTCTGATGTTATGATAAATTGCAATTGCTTCAATGACTATGGAATGTTGTTGGCTACTTCTCGATGAGGTTTTTGTTTCATACTTTGTTTTGCGAAGGAATTGTTACTTTCCCATAGGAATCTCTATGTTGTATTGCGGTTCTATGTGTGATCATGATGCCCTCATGTCCGTATTATGTTTTATCGACACCTTCATCCCTAAACATGTGGACATGTTTTGGGTCTTGGTTTTCGCTTGAGGACAACCGAGGTCTAAGCTTGGGGGAGTTGATACGTCCATTTTGCATCATGCTTTCATGTTGATATTTATCGCTTTATGGACTGTTATTATACTTTGTGGAACCTTACTTATGCCTTTTCTCTCTTATTTTGCAAGGTTTATTTGAAGCGGGAGAATACCGGCAGCTGGAATTCTGGACTGGGAAAGGAGCAAGTCTGAGTCCTCTATTCTGCGCAACTCCAAATGCCCTGAAAATCAACGTGGATTTTTTTGGGAATATATAAAAAATATTGGGCGAAAGAAGTCTCACAGGGGAGAAACTAGGGGCCCACAAGTCTGGTTGCCGCAGCCTACCCCCCTTGCCGCGGCAACAGGGCTTGTGGGCACCCTGGTGGCCCACTAGCCCCCTCTTTTTCTATATGAAGGGTTTCGTCCAGAAAAAATCAAGGGGGAGATTTTTCGTGGATTCTCCGCCGCCACGAGGCGGAACTTGAGTAGATCCAATCTGGAGCTCCAGCAGGACAATCCTGCCGGGGAAACTTCCCTCTCGGAGGGGGAAATCGTCGCCTTCGTCATCACCAACACTCCTCTCGTCGGAGGGGAGGCATCTCCATCAACATCTTCATCAGCACCATCTCCTCTCCAAACCCTAGTTCATCTCTTGTAACCAATCTCCGTCTCGCGACTCCGATTGGTACTTGTAAGGTTGCTAGTAGTGTTGATTACTCTTTGTAGTTGATGCTAGTTGGATTACTTGGTGGAAGAGTTTATGTTCAGATCCTTGATGCTATTCATTACACCTCTGATCATGATTATGATTATGCTTTGTGAGTAGTTACTTTTGTTCCTGAGGACATGGGATAAGTCATGCTAATAATAGTCATGTGAATTTGGTATTCGTTCGGTATTTTGATATGATGTATGTTGTTTTTCCTCTAGTGGTGTTATGTGAATGTCGACTACATAACACTTCACCATATTTGGGCCTAGAGGAAGGCATTGGGGAGTAGTAAGTAGATGATGGGTTGCTAGAGTGACAGAAGCTTAAACCCCAGTCTATGCGTTGCTTCGTAAGGGGCTGATTTGGATCCACTAGTTTAATGCTATGGTTAGACATTGTCTTAATTATTCTTTCATAGTTGTGGATGCTTGCGAGAGGGGTTAATCATAAGTGGGATGCTTGTCCAAGTAAGGGCAGTACCCAAGCGCCGTTCCACCCGCATAACAAACTATCAAAGTAACGAACGCGAACCATATGAACATGATGAAACTAGCATGACAAAAATTCTCGTGTGTCCTCGGGAGCATTTTTCCTCTTATAAGACTTTGTTCAGGCTAGTCCCTTGCTGCAAAAGGGATTGGGCCACTTTCTGCATCGTTTCTACTACTTGTTACTTGTTACTTTTCGCTTGCTACGTTTCACCTCACTCCACCATCACTTGTTACCGCTACTTTCAGTGCTTGCAGTTATTACCTTGCTGAAAACCGTTTATCAGAGCCTTCTCCTTCTCGTTGGGTTCGGCACTCTTACTTGTCGAAAGGACTACGATTGATCCCCTATACTTGTGGGTCATCATCTACTAGCAATATTCATGAATTATTTTATTTATATATAATTACTTGTCATGTTATTTATGCCTAGTTGTCAAGATGGTTTGTTGAAGTTGTGAGTTTTCATTGTGCCAAGTTGCCAATTTTCTTTAATATGGTTGCCCTCTAGCATAAATTTAAACTGTGTCGAGATGTTACAAAACATTGTACACTTTAGTTGCCAATTTTAACTATGCTGAGTAGCCATTTTTATTTGATATAGCTTGCCAAAATAAGTTAACACTCTAACAGACGATTTAAACTGTGTAGAGTTGTTACCTAAAACAAATTACACTCTAGTTGTCAGTGTTTGTTGTGCTGAGTTGTCATTTTTATTTCATACATCTTGCAAAAAAAAAAGTTAACACTCTAGCGGTCATATTAAACTGCATCGAGTTGTTACCATTTTTTTGTACACTCTAGTTGTTAGTTCATTTGTGATGAGTTGCCATTTATTTATTTCATAAAGCTTGTCAAAATAAGTTAATACTCTAGCAGTCACTATAAACTGTGTCGAGTTGTGGCCAAATATTGGTATACTCTATTGTCAGTTTAATTTGTGCCGAGTTTTCATTTTTATTCATATAGCTTTCCAAATAAATTAATCTTTAATTATCAGTTTTTATTATGTTGTGTTGTCATTTTTATTTCATACGCTTCCCCAAAAAGTTACATTCCAGTTGTCAAGTTAGTTAAATTGTGCCAAGTTTATTTTTATTCTCATATAGGTTGCCAAATCAATTACAACCAAATTTGATAATTAGTTCTGCTTGACTACTAGGTTAATCATGTTAAGCTAGCATGAAGCTTTTGTTGGAAATATGCCCTAGAGGCAATGATAAAATAGTTATTATTATATTTCCTGTTTCAAGATAATCATTTATTATCCTTGCTATAATTGTATAGAATGAAAACATAGATACATGTGTGGATACATAGGCAAAACAATGTCCCTAGCAAGCCTCTAGTTGGCTAGCCAGTTGATCAAGGATAGTCAAGGTTTTCTGACTATATGCAAGTGTTGTCACTTGATAACTGGGTCATATCATTAGGAGAATCATGTGATGGACTAGACCCAAACTATGAATGTAGCATGTGATCATGTCATTTTGTTGCTATTGTTTTCTGCGTGTCTAGTATTTATTCCTATGACCATGAGATCATATAACTCACTGGCACCGGAGGAATACCTTGTGTGTATCAAACGTAACAACGTAACTGTGTGACTATAAAGGTGCTCTACAGGAATCTCCGAATGTGTCCATTGAGTTAGTATGGATCAAGACTGGGATTTGTCACTCCGTGGGGCGGAGAGGTATCTCGGGGCCCACTCGGTAATAGAACATCACAAACAAACCTTGTAAGCAATGTGACTAAGTGTAAGCCACGGGATCTTGCATTACGGAACATGTAAAGAGACTTTCCGGTAACGAGATTGAAATATGTATGCGGATACCGACGATCGAATCTCGGGCAAGTAACATACCGAAGGACAAAGGGAATTACATACGGGATTATATGAATCCTTGGCACTTAGGTTCAACCAATAAGATCTTCAGAGAATATGTAGGATCCAATATGGGCATCCAGGTCCCGCTATTGGATATTGACCGAGGAGTGTCTCACGTCATGTCTACATAGTTCTCGAACCCGCAGGGTTTGCACACTTAAGGTTCGATGATGTTTTAGTATAGTTAAGTTATATGTGTGGTTACGGAATGTTGTTCGGAGTCCCGGATGAGACCACAGACGTCACGAGGGTTTCCGGAATGGTTCAGAAACGAAGATTGATATATAGGATGGTTTCATTTGGTCAACGGAAGGTTTCGGGCATTTCCAGGAGTGTACCCGGAGTGACGAATGGGTTCCGGGTATTCACCGGGAGGGGCCCACCCACCCGGGAGTGAGCCCAGTGACCCTATGGTGGCGGACCAGCCCTTAGTGGGGTGGTGAGGCCAGCCCAATAGGGCCATGGCGCCACAAGGGAAAAGTACCAAAGAAAAAAAGGAGAGAGGGAGGTGGGAAGGAAGGAGTGGACTCCTTCCCCCAAACCGAATTGGGGTGGGAGTCCACCTCCTCCCTTCGACCGGTGCACCAAGGGGCTCCTTGAGCCCCAAGGCTAGCCCCTCCCCTCCTCCTATATATACTGGTGGTTTTAGGGCTTTTGAGACACAACTTTGCCACGTGCAACTCAAACCTATACCGCGTAGTTTTACCTCTAGATCGAATTTCTGCGGAGCTCGGGCGGAGCCCTGCATGAGTAGATCATCACCACCACCGGAGCGTTGTCACTCTGCCGGATAACTCATCTACTTCTACGTCTCTCTTGCTGGATCAAGAAGGCCAAGATCATCATCGAGCTGTACGTGCGCTGAACACGGAGGTGTCGTCCGTTCGGCGCTAGATCGGAACGGAACGTGGGACGGATCGTGGGACGACGGTGATTTGAATCACGAAGTTGTACCACTACATCAACCGCGTTTCTTAACGCTTCTCGCTTAGCAATCTACAAGTGTACGTATATCTAATCTCCTCTCGTAGATGGACATCACCATGATAGGTCTTCGTGTGCGTAGGAAAATTTTTGTTTCCCATGCAACGTTCCCCAACAGTGGCATCATGAGCTAGGTTCATGCGTAGATGTTAACTCGAGTAGAACACAAAAGGTTTTGTGGACGTTGATGTTTGATTTTATTCCCTACTTAGTCTTTTCTCGATTCGGCGGTATTGTTGGTTTCATTGACTAACATGCAACTCGTTGCATAAAGATGACTGGCGGGTGCCAGTTTCTTCAACTTTAATTGAATTTGTTTTGACCGAGGCGGTCCTTGGAGAGAGGTTAAATAGCAATTTGCACATCTCCGTTGTGGTTTTTGCATAAGTAAGATGTGATCATACTAGATACCCATAGCAGCCACGTAAAACATGCAACAACAAATTAGAGGACGTCTAACTTGTTTTGCAGGGTATGCTTGTGATATGATATGGCCAATGACGTGATGTGATATATTGGATGTATGAGATGATCATGTTGTAATAGTTAATATCGACTTGCTCGTCGATGCTACAGCAACCGGCAGGAGCCATAGGGTTGTCTTTAAACTAACGTTTGTGTTTGCAGATGCGTTTACTATATTGCTAGGTCGTAGCTTTAGTAGTAATAGCATAGATTGCACGACAACCTCGATGCCGGCACGATGATGGAGATCATGGTGTGGCGCCGATGACAAGAAGATCATGTTGATGCTTTGGTGATCGAGATCAAGAAGCACAAGATGATGGCCATATCATGTCACTTTTTAATTGCATGTGATGTTAATCCTTTTATGCACCATATTTTTCTTAGAACGACGGTAGCAATATAAGGTGATCTCTCACTACAATTTCAAGATGAAATTGTGTTCTCCCCGAATGTGCACCATTGTGACAGTTCATCATTTCGAGACACCACGTGATGATTGGGTGTGATAGACTCAACGTTCACATACAACGGGTGCAAAACAGTTGCACATGCGGAACACTCGGGTTAACCTTGATGAGCCTAGCATGTGCAGACATGGCCTCGGAACACATCAGACCGAAAGTTCGAGCATGAATCGTATATTTGATATGATTAGCATAGAGATGCTTACCACTAAAACTTTTCTCAACTCACGTGATGATCAGAGTTGAGTTACTGGATTTGGATCATGTACCACTCAAATTACTAGGGAGATGTACTTTTTGAGTGGGAGTTTATCAGTAATTTGATTAGTTAAACTCTATTTATCTTAAACATAGTGTAAATCCACTTTGCAATATTTGTGTTGTAGATCAGTGGCTCACGTAGTAGCAACCCTGAATTTTAATACGTTCCTAGAGAAAGCTAAGTGGAAAGATGATGGAAGCAAGTTTGTAGACTGGGCTCGTAATCTAAAGCTGCTCCTGCAAGCTAGGAAGAAGGATTATGTCCTTAGTGCTGCGCTAGGATATGAACCACCCGCTGCGTCTAGCCAAGATGTTTTGAACGCCTGGTTAACATGTAAGGAGGACTACTCAGTAGTTCAATGTGCAGTCTTGTATGGCTTGGAACTGGGACTTCAATGTCGCTTTGAGTGTCATGGAGCATATGAGATGTTCCAGGAGTTGAAGTTAATCTTTGAGAAGAACGCCCAGCTCGAGAGGTATGAGACCTCCGATAAATTCTATGCTTGCAAGATGGAGGAGAATTCGTCTGTCAGTCAACATGTGCTTAAAATGTCTGGGTACTGAAATTGTCTAGCAGAGCTGGGGATTGAAATCCCGCAAGAGGCTATCACTGACAGGATTCTTCAATCACTGCCACCTAGCTATAAGAGCTTTGTGTTGAACTATAACATGCAAGGGATGAACAAGTCACCCGACGAGTTATTCGCGATGATGAAAGTCGCAGAGTCAGAACTCCGGAAAGAGAATCAAGTGTTGATGGTCAATAAGACCACTGGTTTCAAGAGAAACAGCAAAGGCAAAAAGGGTAACTCCAAGAAGAGAGGCAAGCCTGTTCCCAATCCGACGAAGAAACCCAAGGCTCGACCTAAGCCTAAAACAAAGTGTTATTATTGCAAGGGAATGGGTCACTGGAAGCGCAACTGCCCCAAGTATTTGGCTGATAAGAAGGCGTCCGAGGAAAAATCAGGTATATTTGATATACATGTTATTGATGTGTACTTAACCAACTCTCGTGGTAGCGCCTGGGTATTTGATACCGGTTTTGTTGCTCATATTTGCAACTCGAAGCAGGAACTGCGGAATAAAAGAAGGCTGGCGAAGGATGAAGTGACGATGCGCGTGGGAAATGGTTCCAAGGTTGATGCAATCACCGTCGGCACAGTCTCACTTCAGTTACCATCAGGATTAGTTATGAACTTAAATAATTGTTATTTAGTGCGTGCGTTAAGCATGAATATTATATCTAGATCTTGTTTATTGCAAGACGGTTACTCATTTAAGTCAGAGAATAATGGTTGTTCTATTTCTATGAGTAATATCTTTTATGCTCATGCACCCAATGTGAGAGGATTGTTCATATTGAATCTTGATAGCGATGATACACATATACATAACAATGAGACCAAAAGATGTAGAGTTAACAATGATAGCGCCATGTTTTTGTGGCACTTCCGCTGAGGTCATATTGGTGTAAAGCGCAAGAAGAAACTCCATCCCGATGGGCTTTTGGAGTCACTTGATTTTCAATCACTTGAGACGTGCGAACCATGACTCATGGGCAAGATGACTAAGACTCCGTTCTCCGGAACAATGCAGCGTGCAAGTGACTTGTTGGAAATCATACATACCGATGTGTGTGGTCCGATGAGTGTGGAAGCGCGTGGCGGATATCGTTATTTTCTCACCTTCACTGACGATTTGAGGAGGTATGGATATATCTACTTGATGAAGCACAAGTATGAAACGTTTGAGAAGTTCAAGCAATTTCAGACTGAAGTTGAAAATCATCGTAACAAGAAGATCAAGTTCCTACGTTCTGATCGTGGTGGTGAATAACTGAGTTTCGAGTTTGGTGTCACATAAGACAATGTCGATTTGTTTCACAGTTCACACCGCCTGGAACACCACAACGTAATGGTGTGTCCAAACATCGTAATCGTACTTTGTTAGAAATGGTGCGATCTATGATGTCTCTTACTGATTTGCCGTTATGGTTTTGGGGTTATGCATTAGAGACAGCTGCATTCACTTTAATTAGGGCACCATCCAAATCCGTTGAGACAACACCATACGAGGTGTGGTATGGCAAAGGACCAAAGTTGTCGTTTCTTAAACTTTGGGGATGTGATGCTTATGTCAAAAAGCTTCAGCCTGAAAAGATGGGACCAAAGCGGAAAAGTGTGTCTTCATAGGTTACCCAAGGAGACAGTTGGGTACACCATCTATCTCAAATCCTAGGGCAAAGTGTTTGTTGCTAAGAACGGAGCTTTTCTTGAGAAGGAGTTTCTCTCGAAAGAATTGAGTGGGAGGAAGATAGAACTTGATGAGGTTATTGAACCTCTAATCCCTCTAGATGGTGGCGTAGGGCAGGGGAAACCTCTGTCGAAGCGACGCCGGTTGAGGAGGAAGTTAATGATGATCACCATGAAACTTCGGATCAAGTTCCTATCGGACCTCATAGGTCGACAAGATCACGTACTACTCCTAAGTGGTACGGTAATCCTGTCTTATCAATCATGTTGTTAGACAACAATGAACCTGCAAATTATGAAGAAGCAATGGTGGGCCCGGATTCCAACAAATGGCTGGAGGCCATGAAGTCCGACATAGGATCAATGTATGAAAACAAAGTGTGGACTTTGGAAGTATTACCTGAAGGCCGCAAGGCTATTCAGAAAAAAATGGATCTTTAAGAAGAACACGGACGAGGACGGTAATTTGACCGTTTATAAAGCTCGACTTGTGGCTAAGGGTTTTTCACAAGTTCAAGGAGTTGACTACGATGAGACGTTCTCACCAGTAGTGATGCTTAAGTCCGTCCGAATCATGTTAGCAATAGCTGCATTTTTCGATTATGAAATCTGGCAGATGGATGTCAAAACGGCGTTCTTTAACGGTTTTCTTAAGGAAGAGTAGTATATGATGAAACCCGAAGGTTTTGTCGACCCAAAGAATGCCAACAAAGTATGCAAGCTCCAGCGATCCATTTATGGACTCGTGCAAGCATCTCAGAGTTGGAATAAGCGCTTTGATGAGGTGATCAAAGCATTTGGGTTTATACAAGTGGTTGGAGAATCTTGTATTTACAAGAAAGTGAATGGGAGCTCTGTGGCGTTTCTAATATTATATGTGGATGACATATTGCTGATTGGAAACAACGTGGAGTTTTTGGAGAGCGTAAAGGATTACTTGAATAAAAGTTTCTCTATGAAGGACCTAGGAGAAGCTGCTTACATTCTAGGCATTAAGATCTATAGGGATAGATCAAGACGCTTGATAGGACTTTCACAAAGCACATACCTTGATAAAGTTTTGAAGAAGTTCAAAATGGAACAGTCCAAGAAGGGGTTCTTGCCAGTGTTACAACGTATAAAATTGAGTAAGACTCAGTGCCCAGCAACTGTGGAAGATAGAGAACAAATGAGTTTCGTCCCCTATGCTTCAGCCATAGGTTCTATCATGTATGCAATGTTGTGCACTAGACCAGACGTCACCTTGGCCATAAGTATGGCAGGCAGGTTTCAAAGTAATCCAGGAGTGGATCACTGGACGACGGTCAAGAATATTCTGAAGTACCTGAAAAGGACTAAGGAAATGTTTCTTGTTTATGGAGGTGACGAAGAGCTCGTCGTAAAGGGTTACATCAATGCAAGCTTTGACACTAATACGGATGATTCTAAGTCTCAAACCGGATACGTATTTATTTTTAATGGGGGTGCGGTAAGCTGGTGTAGTTCCAAGCAAAGCGTCGTAGCATATTCTACATGTGAAGCGGAGTACATGGCTGCCTCGGAGGCAACTAAGGAGGGTGTCTGGATGAAGCAGTTCATGACGGATCTTGGAGTTGTGACAAGCGCACTAAATCCCATAACTCTGTTATGTGACAACACTGGTGCCATTGCTTTAGCAAAGGAACCAAGGTTTCACAAGAAGACCAGGCACATCAAACGACGCTTCAACCTCATCCGCGACTACGTCGAAAGAGAGGACGTAAATATTTGCAAAGCGCACACGGATCTGAATGTAGCAGATCCGCCGACTAAACCTCTTCCACGGGAAAAACATGATCAACACCAGAACTATATGGGTGTTACATTTATTACAATGTAAATCGCATGGCGATGCGAGGACTAGATTATTGACTCTAGTTCAAGTGGGAGACTATTGGAAATATGCCCTAGAGGCAATGATAAAATAATTATTATTATATTTCCTGTTTCAAGATTATCATTTATTATCCATGCTATAATTGTATTGAATGAAAACATAGATACATGTGTGGATACATAGACAAAACAATTTCCCTAGCAAGCCTCTAGTTGGCTAGCTAGTTGATCAAGCATAGTCAAGGTTTTCTGACTATATGCAAGTGTTGCCACTTGATAACTGGATCACATCATTAGGAGAATCATGTGATGGACTAGACCCAAACTATGAACGTAGCATGTGATCGTGTCATTTTGTTGCTATTGTTTTCTGCGTGTCAAGTATTTATTCCTATGACCATGAGATCATATAACTCACTAGCACCGAAGGAATACCTTGTGTGTATCAAACATCACAACGTAACTGGGTGACTATAAAGGTGCTCTACAGGTATCTCCGAAGGTTTCTGTTGAGTTACTATGGATCAAGACTGGGATTTGTCACTCCGTGTGACGGAGAGGTATCTCGGGGCCCACTCGGTAATACAACATCACAAACAAGCCTTGCAAGCAATGTGACTAAGTGTAAGTCACGGGATCTTGTATTACACAACAAGTAAATAGACTTGCCGGTAACGAGATTGAAATAGGCATGCGGATACCGACGATCGAATCTCGGGCAAGTAACATACCGAAGGACAAAGGGAATGACATACGGGATTATATGAATCCTTGGCACTGAGGTTCAACCGATAAGATCTTCGGAGAATATGTAGGATCCAATATGGGCATCCAGGTCCCACTATTGGATATTGATCGAGGAGTGTCTCGGGTCATGTCTACATAGTTCTCGAACCCGTAGGGTCTGCACACTTAAGGTTCGATGATGTTTTATTATAGTTGAGTTATATATGTGGTTACCGAATGTTGTTCGGAGTCCCGGATGAGATCACGGATGTCACGAGGGTTTCTGGAATGGTCCGGAAATGAAGATTGATATATAGGATGGTTTCATTTGGTCATCGGAAGTTTTCGGGCATTCTGGTAGTGTACCGGGAGTGACGAATAGGTTTCGGGTATTCACCGGGAGGGGCCCACCCTCCCGGGAGTGATCCCAGTGACCCTAGGGTGGCGCACCAACCCTTAGTGGGCTGGTGAGGCCAGCCCAATAGGGCCATGGCGCCACAAGGGAAAAATACCAAAGGAAATAAAAAAAAGGAAAGAGGGAGGTGGGAAGGAAGGAGTGGACAACTTCCTCCGAACCGAATTGGGGTGGGAGTCCACCTCCTCCCTTCGGCCGGCGCACCAAGGGGCTCCTTGAGCCCCAACGCTAGCCCCTCCCCTCCTCCTATATAAACTGGTGGTTTTAGGGCTTTTGAGACACAACTTTGCGACGTGCAACTCAAACCTATACCACGTAGTTTCACGTCTAGATCGGATTTCTGCGGAGCTCGGGCGGAGCCCTGCACGAGTAGATCATCACCACCACCGGAGCGCCATCACGCTATCGGAGTACTCATATACTTCTCCATCTCTCTTGCTGGATCAAGAAGGCCGAGATCGTCATCGAGCTGTACGTGTGCTGAACGCGGAGGTGCCGTCCGTTCGACGCTAGATTGGGACGGATCGTGGGACGACGGTGATTTGAATCACGAAGCTGTACCACTACATGAACCGCGTTTATTAACGCTTCCTGCTTAGCGATTTACAAGGGTACGTAGATATAATCTCCTCTCGTAGGTGGACATCATCATGATAGGTCTTCGTGTGCGTAGGAAAAAATTTGTTTCCCATGCAACGTTCCCCAACAGCTTTTTATTCGCAAAAAAGCTAGCATGAAGGTTGATAAAAAATGGAGTAGGAGTTTAGCCCCACCATATAAGTACTGTTGCAAGTGCACCTCAAGTAAAACCATTTTATATTCCCATTATTTACTATGACATGTAATGTAACAAAATTTCTAAAAAGTATTGTATGTGCAATCTGCATGAAAATTCAAATGTTTGGTTGCCACCCATTTTCAGGTGGCATGTATTAGTCGAAAAAAATGCATGAAAATTCAAATGTTTGGTTGCCACCCATTTTCAGGTGGCATGTATTAGTCGAAAAAATACACTTTTGTGAATGTTAAATGGGAAATCAGTGGCAGCAAGTAATCAGTCAAGCTTCAAGCCTTCAACCATCCAGATCCATGTACTTTTTGTTTGCCAACTATCAATCTTGTGTCATAGTTAGTGTGTTGGATCCCCTAAAAAATGTATTTTTTTTGTTTATGTTTCTTTTTGTGTGTATGTTTCTGAAATGCTTGCGCACAATGTACATACTCTTTCATGTATCCTCTAGTTTTAATCAAACGTGTCTGCCATCCAGGAATACAAATGAAGCAAAAATGAAAAATAATCAGCATTGAAGTATTATCCCAAAATGGCCTTTATATATCAAACTCACGGGCATAAAGTTGCACATTGTTAACTTGCAACCATGAAAATGTGCAACAATCTATACATGCATTCGAAAATGATTAGGTAAGTGGAAAAGCGTAAGAAATTGAAACCAACTAGAGACTATCCATTTTTCAAACAAAAAACTTAGGTCAATTCAAAGTGAAAAAAGAATTACAAACTGAATACAGAAAAAATTCTAAAAGGGGCTATATGAAAGTATTTATCTTTCATACATATATGCTCCTCCTCTAATAGATTTTTCAAAAGGGAGCAGCGGTATGCAAAGAAGATGAAAATTTTGATTATATGTCATCAGATACCATGCATTGATCATGTCTAGATGCATGGATCTTTTTGGTCATTCAGTCAATTGCTATTTTGTTTTTTGTCATTTTGTTATATATGATAATATTTATGAAACTGTAGTGCTTCTATTTTGTTATGCAAACATAAATCTTTTGAAGAAAAGAGTTGCTTTGCTGTAGGCCTGCATATAAGCAAACAATATTTTCTTAGTACCTTGAACAGTTGATCGTTCTATCATTTTCTAAAAATAGAAGATAATAAATTTCTATTCAGCTTCGAGCCCATATGCAGATCATCTATTGCTGGCCTTTTATTTTCGTGTAAAGTAGTCATGTCCTTGGATGACTAAAAATGATATGTATACTCATAAACCTATTAGTTGTTATGTTCTCAAAGTTGTCGACAAAATACAGACAATAGGAAGTTAGAAGGGTTTTGGGCACTAAATTGGAGTTACCAATCCACTTGACTGTCTACCGATCTTCAGCTGATTGATGTAGCATATAATATATAAAACAGCAAGCAAAGTTGTAAACATCCGAGAAGGCAAAATTAGTAATAATGGCCTCCCAAATTAAGATGGTAAGAGAGAGGAGAAAAAAAAGTAATTTTGGCAAATGATATATACAGACACCGGTATGGGTAGGAAAGCAAGCGGCACACATGCCCCATCCCTAGGCGAGGATGTTTTAGACTTTGACCATTTCCTCCGACGAACCCTATTTGGCGCTCCACGCGTCGGTTATAGTGCAATTTTCCTAACCGGCGCGTGTAGCCGGATGAGCTGGGCTCGGCCCATTTAGTCTATTTTCTGCCGCAAAAAAGAGCCCAACAAAGATTCGATCCTACGATCTCATAGAAATTCGGACAATGGAATAACCACTCGACGCCAGACCATCAGTTGTTCTTGTATTACTTCTTCCCGCTTTTCTACTAGAACGTCTTTTTCTTTTTTATTATTTTCTTTTTTCGTCTTTCTTTTTTTTTGGAAGGGTTTTGTTCTGTTTTTTACTACTTTCTTTGTTCGTTTTTCCTTTTTTATTAGGAACATTTTTTGGGTTTTTTCTTTTTCTTTTTTAAATTCGATAAACTATTTTTGAAATTTCATGAATTTTTTTTCAAAATCTGTGAACTTTTTCAAATTCGATGAACTTTTCAAAAAATGATGAACTTTAATCAAATTCGATGAACTATTTTTCAAAATCGGTGATCTTTTTTCCAAAATTTGTGAACCTTTTTTAAATTCAATGAACTTTAAAAAAATGATGAACTGTTTTTGAAAATAGGTGAACGTTTTTAAAAAAATGATAAAACTTTATCAAATTTGATGAACCTTTTAAAAAAATCGGTGAACGTTTTCTAAAATACTGTGAACATTCTTAAAATTCAATGAATGTTTTTTTTAAATGATGATTTTTTTCAAATTCGATGAACGTTTTCTTAAAATCAGTGAACTTTTTTGAATTCGATTGACCTTATAAAAATTGGATGAACTTTTTCAAAATTCATAAACTTTTTCGGAATGCCGATTTTTCATTTTTCATTTTATTTTCTTTTTTATTAAAGTCAAGGGTTGATTAATTAACTTGTCGCACGACCAAAACAGTCCACAAGCGAGCGGCGGGATCAAGCGAGCGAGCGATAAGGCAGCGCTCAATGGGCCGGCGCAATACCAAGCTGCTGCACACGCGAGTTGCTGACGGGGCGCGTGCGACGCTGATTAGGGACTCCCCTTTCCTCAGCTCACTTGCGCTGCCCTCGCCTTTTTTGCTTTCCTTCCCCTCTTTTTTACACCTTCCCATGCTTTCCTCAGACCGCTCAACAATGGAACAGCCTAGTAGATAAAAAATGCAGAAACAATTCAACACAAATATTACGTGCAAAATCAATGTGAATGATGGCATGAGCTGTTACTAATTAGCATAGCAGCGATAGTTTGAGTGTAGTAGCAGCAGTATTATTCATTTCAGCAGTACCTTTCAGTTTTTGCAAGACACGGGCCTTAGATTCAGGAACCTGTCCACAAGTTCAATCTTAAACTGTGTGTACTACCAGGTAGATCAGGGTGCCGTTTCAAAACAAAAAAAAGGTAGATCAGGGTGGAATTTTTATCTCTCCTGCACATCTGAACGGAAGGCTTAACATTTGGGTGCTGGTTAGATTTTTGTCAAAACTCGCATTTTTTCTCTTTTGTCGAGAAATTCACGTTTAACATGCATTTTCCTGGGTTGTAATCTTAGGAATGAAGAGGAGAAAATTAATGTCGATAGTACTACCTACATGGGAGATTTGATCCGGAATGCTTGCTGTTAGGAGGAAACAGGGCCTGAAAAAGAAACACTATAATTTCATCAACTCGGCTATAATATCTTCCAACACATAACATGAAATGTGATGTGAATTACGTGCAGAAGTTATTGTAAAGCTTAATGCAATTTGATTATATAATACTCCCTCCGTCTCAAAATAAATGTCTTAAGCTTAATATAACTTTGTACTAGAGCTAGTACAAAGTTGAGACAGTTATTTTAAGACAGAAAGAGTATATGATAGTGGTATGTTACCTTGTGGGTGCTGGCCTAAAATTGTTCAATGATGTTCACCGGAGCTTGTAGCAGAAGTAGTAGCTTAAAATAGAACTATAGGATGAATTAACATCTCATTATTGTTCAGAACAACTTTGTGAACGATCACCACAAACATTAAGGCACATCATGAACTAAAACGTACCCTCATAAGATAAATAATCTACATGGATCCTTCATGTAGAGTTGTATCCTCTAAGCCTGATGATGATGTTGCACAACTATCCTAGCTAGCCTTCACTGGCGTGCTATTACACCGGCCGGCCAACACATTTTCCTTTTGTCTAGTTTAGAAGAGTGAGCAATGGATAAGGGAGGAATTTGCACCCACGGTAAGATACTGAAAGTCATTTGGCATGTTTGTACTCATGCTGAGGCTTGAATGGTTTCCCAATCTAATATTTCATTCAAATATATTACTTCTTGACAGGTTAATCGGTAACCTTACAGATGATCAAATATCACTAGTCTTGTGTGTCCAGTAGCTAGGCAAGATGAATGATCGTGCATGGATGTACACCAGTCACACTAGTCAGAAAGAGATAAACAAAGAATGGTTAACAAAAACCAAGGAGTCTGTGAAAGACGCATTTGCAAATGGCCATAAAACAACCTGGTGCCCTGTCCTGGATGCGACAACTTTAAAAAGAGGACAGATGATGAAATGGGTAAACACATGCACAGGGGGGGGGGGGTTTTAAGCCCGATTATACGATGTGGACATTTCATGGTGAGTCTGCGCAACATACCAGAGCTGAGGTTGTTCGTCGTTGCACCGACGATCATGGTCTCGGGATCAAAGACATGGTGGAAGACTTTGATGATGCTCGGGATTCAGACGATGAGATGGAGAAATCTGCAAAGGCCTTCTGTAAATGTTGGAGTCCTCAAAACATCCTCTCAACGAGCACACTGAGCTTTGTCAGCTCGATGCCATCACACAAGTAATGGCTCTGAAGGCTCGATTCAACTTGGGCAGAGAATGCTATGACGAAATGATTACACTTTTTGGACGCTTACTACCCAAAGTCCATGTCATGCCTGCGAACCTGTACCAGTCTGACAAAATACTGTGTGTACTTAATATGCCCTATGAGAAGATAGATGCGTGTGAGAATGGATGTGCCTTATTTAGGCTTGAGTACGTGTACTTGAACTATTGTCCCATTTGCAAGTCTTCCACGTATGTTGTTGTGGGGACCCCGACTTACGAGTCGAGATCGCCGAATAAACGTGCTTAGTGATCCCACAGATCAATGCTCACCGAACACTCAAAAACTGAATAACAAGAGTCTTACATCCATACATACCGTTTGATACAATAAACGACCATTGTAGTCAAGTCTTACATATATAGGGCCTTGAAGGCCAACACACCAAACTTGACCAATAGCGGAGATATTGGTCGAAAGCGTGAACCCATGCCATCAGCCTTAACCTACACGCATTCTGACTGGAAAGTGTCCTAGCTTGCAGGAACGTCACCAAGTTACTCTTCACCATTTCCCGTTCTCTCATACCTGGTAAATGAAATAAACAGTGGCAAACCAATGAATACTTTGAATGTACTCGCAAACAGCCCATGATGTGGAACCAGGTAATAAAGGAACATGAACTAGCATAAGAATGCAGCCTTTTGCGGAAACCAGGTTTTTCTTTAATTGTAGTAACATGGTCAAGTGTAGGTATAATCATGCATCATAAGGTAGATGGTAATCATAAGAACAGGTTACAGATATCAACATATCTGCTGAGGGCTGAACACCTCAGGTCCATCCTATATGCCAAGACACCGGACTTGATAAAATCATCTTTCTCAACCACACACACACACACACTTGGTTTAAGCGGAAACGAGTGGACGTCGTTTAAGTAGGATTACCCTACCCTCCTTGAGCGTGGACATGGCTATTCGAATAGTTTGACACTCTGCAGAGGTTGTACGGTGTACCCACGAGATCCGGGAAACTTCCGTGTCATCCATGACTCGCGGTAAATAACGTACCCGAGGTAAGTACTCGGTCAATGCCTTTCCCTTCATGACACTAGACAAAGAATCCACTCGATTGGTACCCAACCCACATGATGTATGTCTTACGAGCACCAACTCTGGACCGTATCGTCCATGCAGGGACCAACGGTGTGCCCGGAACAGGTAAAAACGACATAGTCGTCCTACATGGCACGACCCCGTCATGAGAGTGACCATATCACTCCCTCCACTAGTAATGCAGGATCTTTGTTAGAACCAACCAAAGTAATCAACAAAGCCCCGTCCGATAAAGGGGTATTGTGGTCGCACATGTAAGGTTGGGACAGTCGACACATCATAAATCTAATCCCATTTCCGAAACCACTCACACAAAACATTTCCTGGAACACCACTTCTTTCTCAAGTGGTTATCCAGCTCAACACCATCACCCTCGGGTATTAGTGGCACCCGACGGGTTTTTTTGTAAAACCTTTGATATCACCTCTGTGTTACCATCACCATGCATGTGCTCATCCTATGCGTAGCACTACTGTCTACTTGTCAACATTTATTAGCGTGACCCTCGTAGATGGTAAGGCCATGCTCAATGCAAGTGCTCCGGAAGAGCCATCGGTAACACCATGCCGAGGTGTACCGATTAATCTTGACTATATGCATCGGAATATAATAATCAACACATCATGCATAAAACATTTTCTCAGACATGGTCAAAGGGTTGCTTGCCTTTGCTCACATAAGTCCTCGCGGTCTTTGAGGTCTTCCGATCCAACTCCAAGTACTCCGTCTACTCCATCAACTATCGTAGGAAACAATCACAGTAAGCCACACAGCAAGCAGAAACAAAAGTTCTATACAAATAGGAGTTTTATTTTTCTTGGACCTCTCTGGTCATAAGAAAAATACTTGAAGCTTGCTCTAGGAGATTTGGACCATCAAGGATTTTTGAATGGATGGAAGGAGGAATAGGTGATCCTTTAAGAAGCCTACAAAAAACATTCTGCTAATAATGGGTGGAGGCACTCATTTGACAGAGCATGATTTTAGAAACATTTTGGAAGTTGTTTCACTGGATTTGGAGTGGATATGAATATTCAAGGGATTTTCTATCATTGGATAAATAGCAAAAAGGAGCTAATTATTTAATGCAATAGAAACATGCCAGATAAAAATGTTGAATAATGCTTCAAACATAGTGCATGATATTAGAAGACTCTGGAAATTGGAATCACTCCATTTGGAGTTGATTTGAATCCTCTAGGATTTTTGTTAGGTGGTGTTTAAAATATTCTAATGGGCATTTGAATATTAACCCCACAGAAAAGTCTTTTGGAAAAATGTGCAATGCACATATCTGGTTAGATCTTGAATTTAGGAACATGTAGAAATTTGAATCATCATATTTGGAGTCCAAATGGACTTATTGTGGGTTATTGAAGTTCCTAAAAACAAAAAGGACAAAGGGCTATATCAGAGGGCTATCCTGTGCCCACTGGCGCTGGGGAGGAGGTGGGACGCCCAGAGGCTCGGCCTGGCGGCTACAGGTGGGGAGGGAGGCGCCTTCCCTGGATTGCGCCTTCTGCGCGGGGAGATGGCCAGCGGGGAAACCGTCTCCACTTATCCGCGCTGCCACGAGGCTCCTCTCGCTGACGGGCTGGTCCCACCGGCTCTCTCTCCTCTCTCCCTGCTCCTACTTCTTCCTCCCGACTCAGGAACGACAGGGGGCGAGGCAGCAGCGCTCGCCCCGGTGCCTCCGGCCATCTCTGGTCGAGGCGAGTGCACCGGCGGGCTCGGGAAGCCGCACCATGCCCATTACGATGCTCGGGGTCTGTAGGGAGGCCCGGAATGGTGTCGACGACGATGGCCGTGGAGAGGCTGTCGTCCCTCACTAGGTTCGGGCACTCTGGAGGAACTCGAGGTGATGGAGAGGCTCGGTGGCGCCTAGGGGAGCACGCCAGAGAGCCTAGGGGGCGAGGAGAAGCCCGAGGGATACGAATTTTGGCTACAGCCGACGGAGGGGCTTCGGCCATGAGTAGCGATGGAGGGAAGCGAGAACAAATTGTGGGGCTCGAGAGATGCATAGGGGAGGAGGGAGAGTCAAAGCAAGCGTGGGTTCGAGGGTGAGGTCAAGCAGGGGAGGGCAACCGAGGGAAGCTCGGATGCGCCTCGGGTGTTCTAGGGCACGGCGAGCTCACGCGTGTCTGGCTCCTTTGGTTGCATCCTGTCGTTGGGGATGGGCGTGGACGGTCAAGGGGGAATCCCTGGCATGCTGGGGCACCCTAAAGCTGCGGGACATGGGCTGCAGGACAAGAACAAGGCGCATAGCGCCAGTATTGCATGTTGACATCATGGTCACCATGCTACAACGTGTCTTGAGGCGTCCGTTGGCCAGGCCAAGGTGTCAAACATGCAAGGCATGCATGCCACGGAGCACTGGTGGAGTTTGGACCTAAGTGGATCAGGTTAGGCCGGGTTTTGACTGCAATTAAGTTTGCAACAGCAAACTTAATGTTGGAAATGAGAGCACTTACTGAAGGGCTTGTGAAACAAAACCTTGTCTAGCAGCCTTATTCATGGAAGGACTACAAGACTGCCAACTTTCAGCTCGGGGGGATGAGTTTAGCTAGTAGTTGTAGTTCAAGGCTACAATTCTACCAGAAATCAAGTTTCAGATGTGCTCCTCATTTTTCCTACATGAGCATGCCATATCTTGGTTTGAAATGATGCACTAGCATGCTAGGGGATCACTGAAAGAGGTGGGAGCTTTAGCTTAAGCAGAAGTATAGCAAGAGGGGTAAAACAGTGGTGCAAAGGTAAAAATGAGGGGTAGATACATGGGGTCACCCCCAATAATTGACTAGTGGCCATGGCAAGGTTACTGGAGGAAAAAAGGAACTAGGGAAGGCTTTGGTAAAAATTTAAGATCAAGGAGGTTAGTGGAAGGGGCTAAAGTAGCAACTTTGGTAAATGCACACAAGGTGTTTGATGGATGTTAGGGCTATGAGATGGATTCCAATTGATACAAAACTGAACAGGATCACATAATAGATGAAAATAAGCTTGAACATCAAATTTGGGATTTGGTGGAGAAACTGTCCAATGTAGACTTGTAAAACCCATGAAATTGGTAGAAATGCATTTCTTCTTATAAAACCATGCAAATCAATTCCCACAAATCCACAACTTGGTGTGGGGGCATTGTTTGAGCATTAAAGCATGCCCAAAAAGTGAGGGATCAATTGGAGAAACTTTATAATGTAAAGTTTCCCAAAGTTAGAAATCAACAGAGAATGTTTTGAGGGGTTTGGGACAAGTTCTTCTATTCTCCTTGATGCATCACTTGGTGTGGATGCATTATTGGAGTATCAGAACATGTCCACCAAATTTGAGCACAATTGGAGACACTTGGCAATGTAGAGTTGCTCAAATTTGGATCTGGACAAATAGGGTTTTAGCATAATTAAGTGAATCAATCAACTTGGATTGAGATGAAACTTGGCAAGATCATCACATATATCATATGTGACATGCTAGAATTTTACAGGAATTTATTGAGAATATTTCTTATAGAAATATTCCAAAAGCTTGAAATAGGCAGGAAGGGTTTTGCCCAATATTTTGAACATGACCATCTGTTGAAACTCCTATATATGGAATATATATGTCCACTGAGTTTCTCTAAATTTTCTCAAATATTTTGAAGCAATAAAAATAACTTTCCTTCATAAGGGACCATTTCTGGCCTCACGGAAAGGTATTTAAATAAAATAGTAAAATAGCTTTTAAAATAATTATATTGTGGTTTTGGGAAGCCATTTTGATAATGGGATTTAAATAAAATATTAGTGCAAAATAAGCTCCCTAATTTATGGACTTGTAGGACAAATCCCAACTCAGGGGTTTTGAAAGTTTAAATCAAGGAAATGCTTTTTGGTCAAAATAATGCTTGGTAAAAATAGTTTCTGGTCCTGTGCACATGGTATGATCATTAGGCAAGGGTTTGGGTCAATGAGGTGAGTCTAGAGAGTAGAAGGAACATTGATTCAAATACAAGCAACAGGCAAGCAAGCTACAATCACCCCAAGCATCACAAGCATTCACAAAAAAATTAATTGGTCCTAATTTTTGAGATAAGTTAATTTAGTGAGGAGAGTCAAACACAGGGTGTGACAGTTGTGGTAGACAATGGTATGGGTGAGAAGAGGCAGACCAAAATCCTAGTTAATGTTCTTTGGTATATGCCAATCATACCAAGAATTCAACTTCTTTTCATGGTCGAAGAGACGGCCACACAGATGACATGGCACAAATTGGGCAAAAGAATAGAACTAAATGGAGATGGAATAAGATGTTGGTACACACATCGGATGCGGAAGCGTGGAAGCACTTTCATGACTTACATCATAATAAAGCGAGAGATCCAAGGCATCCTCGAGTCTGTGTCGCCATGGATGGGTTCAATCCCTTTGGTATAACGGCAACCCAACACAGTAGTTGGCATGTATTTGTCATTCCACTCAATCCCCCCGACCAGATTATGCAAAGAAAGAACATATTCTTGACGTTGATAATTCTAGGGGCCAACTATCCCGGGAACAATATGAATGTGCACATGTAGTCGCTTAAGGATGAATCGCAAGAAGCTTGGGATAATGGGTTCAAGACATACGACGCCGCTCGAAAAGAAAATTTCAAAATGCATGTCTGGTACATGTATTCAATGCAGGACTTGCCAGCGTATGCGCTATTTATTGGCTGGTGTGTGCATGGAAGGTTCCCATGCTCCACATGCAAGGCAGCTCTTCAGTTTCACTGGCTGCACGCGGGTTGGAAGTATTCTTGCTTTGACTTGCATAGACTGTTCCTGGATCCACACCATCAGTCGAGAAAAGACAAGAAGAACTTCATCAAAGGTAAAGTTCTCAAAAACTCGGCACCACCTGTGTTGACAGGCCAACAGATCTTGGATCAGTTAAACGCTCTCGAGCCTGATCTAGAGCGTCTAGGGTATTTCAAGGGGTAATTCGGAACACGCCTGGACTCACAAGACATTCTTGTGAGATTTGCCTTATTGCAAAGACCTCCTTCTACCACACAACATCGACATGGAGCACACTGAAAAGAATATCAGAGAGATCATTTTTGGTAAATTGTTCGGCATAGAGGGGAAGTCAAAGGATAATCCTAAGGCTAGAGTCGATCAGTGGACTCTATGTGATAGAGTATTATAAAACATGTGAAAATTGAAAGGAAAGCAAAACTGGTCGAAGCCAAAGGCCTGGTTCAATCTTGGAAGGCCGACTATGAGGGAAATTATCTTGTGGGTCAAAATTGAGATGATGTTCCTGATGAGTATGCAGCGAATCTAAAGAGGGGAGTGTGTCCTGAAAAATTGAAAATATTTGGTCTCAAGAGTCATGATTGGCACATATGGCTTGAGCGGGTAATGCCGGTGATGTTGCGTGGCTTTAGTCCTGAGGATGAATGGCTAGTACTGGAAGAGCTGAGCTATTTATTCCATGTTCTTTGTGTGAAAGAACTATTGCCTCGTGTGGTAGATGTCATGGAGGAGTTGGAGCTGGAGTTGCTCTGCAAGTCAGAGAAGATCTTTCCATCGGGCTTCTTTAATACAATGCAACATTTGATTTTGCATCTCCCAACCGAGGCAAGATTGGGTGTGCCCATGAAAAATCATTGGTGCTTTGCAACTAAGAGGATTCACAAGATGCTTCGAGCAAAATGTAAAGATAAACGTAGAATTGAAGCATCGATGGCCGAGGCATTCATTACTGAGGAGGTGGCAAACTTCATGACAACACACTACAAAGCCAAACATCATCATTTGCATAATCCGAAGCTTGGGTAAAATGATGGCGACCGTAAAAAAGGTGGATCCAACCTTAACCTATTCAAAGGGAATCTCGCACCAGCCGGTCCTTCAAAACTAATAATGTTGGATCTCGAAGAATGGTGGACCATTTCGTTGTATATCTTCAACAACCTAACACAAGTGCGGTCGTACATCGAGTAAATTCTCGGTACATTATTTTGCAACTTCTAATTCCTTTCAACTGCTCTTATTCCCGGATATTTGATATATTTGATACGTCAAAAAATCTCGGATGGACCAGTGATCCAAAAGGATTCCGTCGAAGAGTATGAGCTTCTGGCAAAGCATGGAAGCGGCTATCCCGGTTTCATCTCTTGGTTCAAAGAACGGTAACTACCATTAATTGGCCATTTCATTTCTTTGTCTAATTTTCAGCTAATGCAACAATCCTTTTGTATTGGACTTGTAGGCTAATTCAGAGTCTATGAACGCCGAACTGAGACAAGTCGCTAATGGTTTTGACTATAAAGTCCTGTCATTTGAGAAGTATAACATCAATGAGTACTGTTTTCGTACCTTTGGCAAAGAGCTATCTATGGTCGACAAAAATCCAAAAAAATGTGGTGTCTCTTCTATCGGTGAAGGAGGTACAGAGTATTATGGAAGAGTTGAAGCAATTTATGAACTTCAATTTTATGGTCAAAACACAATAAACGTCATAGTCAAATGTTATTGGTTCCAACTGAAGGAACCTAGAAGGACTCCTGAACATATAAGGCTAGTCAAAATCAAACAAAGCACCCATTTAGATGTTCCCGATGTCTATACGGCTCAACACGCGACCCAAGTTTTCTATCTACCGTGGGCCTGCCAAACTGATAAGAATCTAAATCATTGGCATGTTGTTTATGAAGTGTCGCCACATGCTAGACCACCTCCCCCCAATGAAGAGGATTATGAACCTCACATTAACCCAGACACATATAAAGGAGAATTCTTCAAACAAACACGTCTTTCCAAAAAAAATCAAGAACCTCTCGACTTCACCCGAGAACATGGAAGTAGACAGTGAGAGTGAATCTAAATTCACCGTTGAGCTGGAACAAGAAGATCCGGAACTAGAAGAGGTTACTCTTGCAGATGACATGTCAATGCTTGACCGATTATAGAAAGGCCTTCCACATGTTGATGCCGCCGAACCCGATGAGCACGTCATTCATGACGACATGCATGATAGTGATGATGATGCATTTATTGATCCCAGAGATTATATGGATGATCCATACTATTATTAGTTTGTATGCATACAAACTTAAATTATATATGTACATATTATTATGCATGTCACGTGTGAACCTCACATTAACCCAAACACATATAAACTTATTTTTTTATGTTGTACTATTTTTAATCTTTGTCATGGCAGGTGTTGAAAGATCGTGGGAGCGGGTTGAGATTGTTCCGCGTGTACTTCTTCGTCAGTGGCTCACGGGAGGGGTACTTCCATTCCACCCCAATCTCTCTGTAGAGTGTTGGCAGACAAACTGGGGACACCCATGGGCGCTTCTTCCTTGGTGTCGTTGCCCACCAGGAGAGGAGGTCGGGGAGGAAAGAAGCAGGGAGCTACAGGACGTGGTCGTGGGAGAGGTAGGCGGACCACTATGCCTTCCTTGCAGCCACCCTCAGCTCATTCACCCGAGTAGAGGACTGCTAGGGTGGACCCGTTTGAGGTGGAGGCTATGAGGACTCCTGACCACGAGCCTCGGGTCGACGGGCCTTCCCACGAGACTCCGACCACAAGCTACGACCTATGAGACTCCGGTCCTAGGGGCTATGTCCCAGGCGACTCCAGTCCCAAAGGTTGTAGCCCACGAGACTCCCGTCCTGATGGCTACGTCCCAGTGACTCCGGTCCCAGAGGCTTCGGCCCACGAAACTCCTGATACACGTGCTACGTCCCAGGAGACGCCCGGATGTGATACCTGGTCAGATCTTCCTAAGAGGGTGGGTGTCCATGCTGATGGTGGTGGGGCTATGACTACTGATAGTGAGGGCGAGGTGGTTGAGGGGGTGAAAGTGTACCGGCATGGTAGTACACGGCTCCCGCCCCTACCGGCGACCCGCGATCAGAGGTTGATGATTAGGCCTGATGGGGAGATGCAAGTGCATTTACTCTTTTTGTACCTTTTGCCTTCACATTTTGTTCAAATATCTAATGTGTTAGCCTTGTCATACGGCAGGGGTTGGCAACATGTCAATGGAGTCCGCAAGCCCAACACTGTCCTTGGTGTGCTTTGCCAGCAAAATTTCCTGGGGTTTGTCAAGTTGCCCGGTGAGGGACAACTTCCAGATGTAGGATGGAGCTGGGACCTGTACAAGCCTATCCAAGCCCCGCCAGGGGAGGTGATCAACGATGTCTTGTGCTACATGAGGGCCGACTTGGTGATCAATAGCTTTTGGGTAATTTCTCCTTTACGCAATTAAAAATTAAAAGTAGCTAGTTGTTGTACTACTAAGTGTTGTCTCGTTTGATTGCAGACCTTCTACAGGTCTAAGAAGGGATACGAGGAGGCCATTGTAACTTCTATCGATGTCGAGTGCAAGAGCCTATTACAAAACATACACCACGAGGCTCAGGTGCAGCCTATTCGAGACTACTACGCTACGCATGCTATTAAGAAGGACAAGACGCCCTGCTACGATAAGTATGGTAAGAAGCATTAGTACATGAAGGTAATTACCTATTCTTAAGGCCTCTTACTTAGTTTCCTTGATTTTATTCGTAGGCGTAGCGCTCATATTTCTCTTTACTAACTTAGATGCCCCCAAGACGGTATGTGGATAAGATGGATTGTTGGGAGGCGTTGGTGGATGGATGGTGCACAGACCACTGGCGAGCCATCCACGACAATGTGACGGACCAACATGCCCAAATGGTTGGTGTGACACACCATCAAGGCAACGCCAACTTATATCCGTTCAGGCGGAATTGGGTATGAGGTTTTCTTCATTATTCATGCAATTCATCATTCATGCTAGCTTGAGCTCTTTACTAATACAGTGTACCTCTTTTTTAGGTGAAGCACGATAACACAGAGGTGCTAGAGGTGTATGTTCTCTATGCCATGGCCCATGCTTCCTCCAACAAGACGGCCAAGGCATTCTGTGAGTCTGACCTCGATCATCTGGAGAAGTTCACCAACATCTCCTCCGACCACAAGCTCGTGAGTTACAAGGAGGTGGGGAAGGCGAGGAAAGTGGAGGACTTTAACCTGAGCCAGCAACCTTTTTATCCAGAGCCAGTGATGCTATCTGGTGGCGGGAGGTCCCATGGCTCGCTAGCCATTGGATATGGACTGATACGTTGTCCTCTCACTCTCTAGGAGATCAAGGCACGACAAACGAGCTCCTGTCCTGAGATAAGGCCTTGTCCACGGCCAATCAATCTCGCCATCGAGGTTAGGTATATTAAATCAGCTATCTTTCCTCCATTACATTGTGTTTGTGGCCATCGATGATTACAATTCTAACGAGGAGTGCTATTGAAGGCTGCTCTTCACAGAGAGAGGGCAACGACCCAGGAGCAGCAACTGGCCACGCAGCAAAAGATGGCTCAGTTGTTGGAGGAGGAGAGGGAACGGAACGATGCATCTCACCGGGCCATCTACGAGCTCTTCATGGTAAGTATCTTCTTCATATTAGCCAAATCATGCATGTAATGTTCGTTTCCTTACTAACTAATATGACTGACTTGTCAAAACCAAATGTGCAGTCTATGTGCGAGAAGACCAGTCAGACCCCTCCACTGATGCCAGTCATTACCGCGGTGGGAAGAGTGAGTTTGATTTGAATGGTCATTAGTTAGTAGTCTTAACATTTGAGTGTCATCATGCTAATGAGACATTGCAAATGATCTTTGGTGCAGCATAACTCCAGAGCTGCATCGCACAACCCTTCTCCATGGCATCCTTCTCAAGGTGAAAACGACCCGAGCAACCCCGGTGCTTCACCTCCATGATGACGAGGACGGTAAGTTCTCTCTAATGTTTTGCTTAACATATGCATACTTAGCTTCGTACGTGCTAGTTAGCCCTAATATGACACTTACTTGGCTCATTTTCCCAAACAAATACATACTTAGCTAATTATCCTCCAAAATGACATAATTAGATTATTTACTTCATTTAGGAAATAAATAGCTTAGTTAGGTCAAAAAAAGCATAATAAGCTTGGTTAGCTCATAAATGTCAAATACTTAGCTTGTTTTCCTCCAAATTGACATAATAAGCTTAGTTAGCTCAAAATGGCATAATTATCTAAGTTAGCTTAATAATGACCTATACTTACCCTATTTTCCTCCAAAATTACATAATAAGCTTAGTTAGCTCAAAATCACATAATTACCTAAGTTAGCTCTAAAATGACAAATAAGGAATAAGATGAAGAAAACACAAGGAGGAGGAGAAAAAGAATGAATAGAAGAAGAAAGAATAAAAGAAGAAGAATGAGAAGGAAAAGGATAAAAAGCTAGAAGAAATAATAAGATGGAAATATATTCTTATTCTACTTTGTAAGTGTATCCAGTGCCCTTAGTGATTTTGGTGGTTTGAAGACTTATAGGTTAAGTAACTAATGTGTTTATAAGTGTACACAAGCTCTATAAGTCGCTGAGGAGTTTGAATTATACGATGAATATCGACCCCTAAAAATGTATGTCTTCGGCTGAAGAAATTGGTCTTATGTTCAAGACTTTGATCGCAAAGAAATTGCAATGAAATTGATATTCCTCCTCATGTTATTAAAGATGAGGACTTTGGTGTGTTCTGAAGAAAATCACTCTGAAGACTTTGAAGCTTGAAGATTTATTGTTTCTGTTTCATTTTCTTCAATCTTGAGTCATAGGAACACCGTACTGTTAAAAGGGGTCGAGGTAACACTACGGAATGAATTTCATCAAGATGCTCAACCCAAGTCTAATCCTGCAAAAGCCTCAAGTGAGGAATATGAGAGACATGAGGACTCTCCTAGTTGAGAGTCCCGATCGTTGCCGCAATTCGTGCCACCTCACCGATCTTATCCACACCAACTGACATAATATTTAAGGGCATTTATGTCAAATCATGTCAGGATGCTCCCAGGCTATAAATAGCCGCCCCCTGATGTCTACTACGCAACCTTCTCCTTGTAGACGTTGTTGGGCCTCCAAGTGTAGAGGGTTGTAGGACAGTAGCAATTTTCCCTCAAGCGGGTGACCTAAGGTTTATCAATCCGCAGGAGGCGTAGGATGAAGATGGTCTCTCTCAAGCAACCCTGCAACCAAATAACAAAGAGTGTCTCGTGTCCCCAACACACCTAATACAATGGTAAGTTGTATAGGTGCACTAGTTCGGCGAAGAGATGGTGATACAAGTGCATTATGGATGGTAGGTATAGGTTTTTGTAATCTGAAATTACAAAAACAGCAAGGTAACAAATGGTAAAAGTGAGCACGAACGGTATTGCAATGCGTGGAAACAAGGCCTAGGGTTCATACTTTCACTAGTGAAGTTATCTCAACAATGATAACATAATTGGATCATATAACTAGCCCTCAACATGCAACAAAGATTCACTCCGAAGTCACTAATAGCGGGGAACAAACGAAGAGATTATAGTCGGGGTACGAAACCACCACAAAGTTATTCTTTCTGATCGATCTATTCAAGAGTCCGTAGTAAAATAACACGAAGCAATTCTTTCCGTTAGATCCATCATAGAGTTCGTACTAGAATAACACCTTAAGATACATATCAACCAAGACCCTAATGTCACCTAGATACTCCATTGTCACCTCAAGTCTCCGTGGGCATGATTATACGATATGCATCACATAATCTCAGAATTATCTATTCAACCAACACATAGAACTTCAAAGAGTGCCCCAAAGTTTCTACCGGAGAGTCAAAACGTGTGCCAACCCCTATGCATAGGTTCCCAATGTCACGAACCCGCAAGTTGATCACCAAAACATACATCGAGTAATCACATGAATCAAGCGTGTGCCAACCCATATGCATAGGTTCCCAATTTTACAAACCCGCAAGTTGATCACAACATATAGACACGTGCAAGACATACATCAAGTGTTCTCAAAGACTCAATCCGATAAGATAACTCCAAAGGAGAAACTCAATTCATTACAAGAGGGAGAGGGGGAAGAACATCATAAGATCCAACTATAGTAGCAAAGCCCATGGTACATCGATATCAAGACATCTCAAGTACACGAGAGAGAGAGGTCAAACACATAGCTACTAGTACATACCCTCAGCCCCGAGGAAGAACTACTCCCTCCTCGTCATGGAGATCGCCGGGATGATGAAGATGGCCACCGGAGATGGACTCCCCCTCCGGCAGGGTGCCGGAACGGGCTCCAGATTGCTTTTTGGTGGCTACAGATGCTTGCGGCGGCGGAACTCTTGATCTAGGTTTCTTTTTGGGGGTTTCTGAATTTATAGGAATTTATGGCGGTGGAATTACGTCGGTTGGGCCCACGAGGAGGTCACAAGCCTGGTAGGCGCCGCCTAGGGGGCTGGTGGCGGCCTCAGGGCTTGTGACTCCCTCGTGGCTCTTCTGGCCTTCTTCCAAAGCTTCGGGGGTCTCTTTTGGTCCGAAAAAAATCATCATAAAGTTTCATTCCATTTGGACTCCGTCTAAAAAAGGGTAAAAAACACGGAAAAAACAGAAACTGGCACTTGGCATTGAGTAAATAGGTTAGTCCCAAAAAAGATATAAAATAGCATATTCATGCATATAAAACATCCAAAGTTGACAAGATAATAGCATGGAACCAACAAAAATTATAGATATGTTGGAGACGTATCAAGCATCCCCAACCTTAACTCCTGCTCGTCCTCGAGTAGGGAAGTGATAAAGAATGAATTTTTGATGCTTTCATGCTACCTAGCATAGATGTCCTTTGTAACTCCTCTTATGTGACATGAATGTTGAGATCCGTTAGATTGAAAACAATAGTTTGCTATTGACGTGGAGACAATAATACTTCAAGCAAACTAGCAAGTAATCATGAACTTTCAAAATAACAAGGCCAAAAAGAAAGTTATCCCTACAAAATCATATAGTCTGGCTATGCTCTATCATCCTTGCACAACGAATTTAAATCATGCACAACCTCGATATTGGCCAAGTAATTGTTTTCACACCTTTACTTTCTCAAACTTTTTCAACTCTCACGCAATACATGAGCGTGAGCCATGGTTATAACACTATAGGTGGAATGGAGTGGTGGAGGTTGTGAGACAAAAAAGGAGAAGATGGTCACATTGACTAGGCATATCAATGAGCTATGGAGATGCTTATCAATAGATATCAATGTGAATGAGTAGGGATTGCCATGCAAATGATGCACTAGAGCTAAGAGTATGTGAAAGCTCTTAAAGAAAAACTAGTGGGTGTGCATCCAACTTGCTGGCTCACAAAGACCTAAGGCAATTTTGAGGAAGCCTATCATTGGAATATACAAGCCAAGTTATATAATGAAAATTTCCGACTAGCTATATGGTGGTGACAAAACGAGAGACTCTCAATCATGAAGATCATGGTGCTTAATAAGCACAAGTGTGGAAGGATAGTAGCATTGTCCCTTCTCTCTTTTTCTCTCATTTTTTTTGTGGGCTCTTTGGCCTCTTTTTTTATTTTTGTTTATTTTGGTGGGTATCTTTGGCCTGTTTTTGTAAATGGGCTTCGCTGGCCTCTTCTATTTCCTCACATGGGACAATGCTCCATAAATGATGATCATCACACTTACAACTCAAAACTTAGAGCAATGATGACTCTATATGGAATGCCTTCGGTAGTGTACCATGACAATGATCTAGCATGGCATTGACATCAATGGAAACATCATGCTAGCTATCTTATGATCATGCAATGACAATGTAGAAGTGGTGGAACAAGTCATGGTGGTAGTTGCATGGCAATATATCTCGTAATGGCTTTGAAAATGCCATAGTAGGTAGGTATGGTGGATGTTTTGAGGGAGGCTATATGGTAGGTTTATGCACCCGCGAAAGTTGCACGGTACTAAAGAAGATAGTGATGGTGGAAGGTGAAAGTGCATATAAACCATGGACTCAACATTAGTCAAGAAGAACTCATATACTTGTTGCAAAAGTTTTATTAGTAATCGAAACAAAGCATTCAACGCATACTCCTAGGGGAAGGGTTGGTAGGTATAAACCATCGCACGATCCCGACCACTACACAAAGGATGACAATAAATAAACTAATCATGCTCAAACTTCATCACATAGCGGTTCACCATACGTGCATGCTACGGGAATCACTAACTTCAACACAAGTATCTCTAGATTCACAACACCATACTAACATAACTTAAATATTATCACAACCACATCTCAAAACTAATTGAGAGGAATCAAGCTTCTCTTTCTACTCAATGCACATGAAGATGGAAGTTTTCGTATCCCTTTGGATAACTACCACTTTTGGGACTACTTTCATAGCATAAGCCAACTACCAAGCCATGCACCGCTGTGCTCTAAAATATATAAGTTAAGCACATAGAGCAAAATCAACTAGCTCTAAAGATATAAGTGAAACACATGTGAGCTGAATTGCCTAACTCAAAGGATATAACTGAAGCTCGACAAAATCACGGTGAGTGCATGTCTCTCTCTCTAGGTGTACAGCAAGGAAGATTGTGACACAACAAAACTAAAAGACTCCTACGATACAAGACGCTCCAAGCAAAACACATATCATGTGGTGAATAAAAATATAGCTCCAAGTAATATTACCGATGGATTGAAGACGAAAGAGGGGATGCCTTCCCAGGGCATCCCCAAGCTTAGGATTTTTCAGCATCCTTGAATCAACTTGGGGTGCCTTGGGCATCCCCAAGCTGGAGCTCTTGCAACTCTTTATCTTTTTGTCCATAAGAACTTCACCCAGAACTTGAAAACTTCACAACAAAAAACTTAAACAGAAACTCGTGATATCATTAGTATAAGAAAGCAAATCAGCACTTCCTTAGGTATTGTAGCAAACTTAAATTCTACTTATGTTGGTGTTGGGTTGCTGTATTTTCACTTTTCCATGTCTAGTACCCTCCGATAATATCCATAGTTACATCAAAATAAGAAACCAACTCAACAAAAACAGAATCTGTTAACAACAGACAAGTCTGTAGCAATCTGTATACTTCTTATACTTCTGGTACTTCAAAAAATCTGAAAGCTTACGACAGTTTGAAGAAATTGCATAGAAATTAGCAGCAAAAAGAATCAACTCAAAATATCTTACATAATAAAAATGAAAATTATTTTCGTGAGCAGAAAGTTTTTGTCTTTTTCTAGCATGATCAAACAATCATCACCAAGACTAATCATAATGGTTTTTCTTGGCACAAACACAAAAAGAAACACAAAAGACACAATCATAACAGAATTATGATGGTGTGGAGAAAACAAAACAGGAAGCAAAAAAGCAAAGAAAAATTTATTCATTGGGTTGCCTCCCAACAAGCGCTATCGTTTAACGCCCTTAGCTAGGCATTGATTTCAATGATGCTCACATAAAAGGTAAGGATTAAAACACCACAAGAGCATCATGGAGCAAATGGCTAGCATATTTAAGTCTAACCCACTTCCTATGCATAGGGATTTTGTGATCAAACAATTTATTGGAGCAAGAATCAACTAGCATAGGAAGGCAAAACAAGCATAGCTTCAAAAATTTCAACATATGGCGAGGAATCTTGATACTATTGCAATAAGTAGAAGCATACGATCCTCTCTCATAGTAATTTTCAGTAGCATCATTAATGAATTCAACAATATAACCAGCACCTAAAGCATTCTTTTCATGATCTACAAGCATAGAAATTTTGCTACTCTCCACATAAGGAAATCTATTCTCAAGAATAGTAGTGGGAGTATCGTAAAAGACTTGAGCACCACAAATTGTGTCCATAATGAAAATGCAAGGTTTAGCAAAGGGGTTCTCGAGAGTATGACAAGTTTTATCATCCCTCTTCTTCAAAGCATAAGTATCCTCACAATAATCATCATAGATAGGGGGCATGCTTTCATCAAAATGATTTTGATCATTCAAAGTGGAAGAACTAAAAAGATCATCTTCATCAAATATAGCATCCCCAAGCTTGTGGCTTTGCATATCATTAGCATCATGGGTATTCAAAGAATTCATGCTACGAAGATTGCAATCATGCTCATCATTCACATATTCTATGCCAAGTATTCTATGTAATTCTTCTTTCAACACTTGAGCACAATTTTCCTTCCCATCATGCTCACGAAACACATTGAAAAGATGGAGCATATGAGGCATCCTCAATTCCATTTTTTTGTAGTTTTCTAGCGAAAGAAGAAGAAACAAAAATATTCAATTTCAAGATCTAAAGATATACCTTCAAGCACTAACCTCCCCGGAAACGGCACCAGAAAAGAGCTTGATGTCTACTACGCAACCTTCTCCTTGTAGACGTTGTTGGGCCTCCAAGTGCAGAGGGTTGTAGGACAGTAGCAATTTTCCCTCAAGTGGGTGACCTAAGGTTTATCAATCCGCGGGAGGCGTAGGATGAAGATGGTCTCTCTCAAGCAACCCTTCAACCAAATAACAAAGAGTCTCTTGTGTCCCCAACACACCTAATACAATGGTAAGTTGTATAGGTGCACTAGTTTGGCTAAGAGATGGTGATACAAGTGCAATATGGATGGTAGATATAGGTTTTTGTAATCTGAAATTACAAAAACAGCAAGGTAACAAATGCTAAAAGTGAGCACGAATGGTATTGCAATGCGTGGAAACAAGCCCTAGGGTTCATACTTTCACTAGTGAAGTTCTCTCAACAATGATAACATAATTGGATAATATAACTAGCCCTCAACATGCAACAAAGAGTCACTCTAAAGTCACTAATAGCGGGGAACAAACAAAGAGATTATAGTCGGGTACGAAACCACCACAAAGTTATTCTTTCTGATCGATCTATTCAAGAGTCCGTAGTAAAATAACACGAAGCAATTCTTTCCGTTAGATCCATCATAGAGTTCGTACTAGAATAACACCTTAAGATACATATCAACCAAGACCCTAATGTCACCTAGATACTCCATTGTCACCTCAAGTATCCGTGGGCATGATTATACGATATGCATCACATAATCTCAAAATCATCTATTCAACCAACACATAAAACTTCAAAGAGTGCCCCAAAATTTTTACCGGAGAGTCAAAACGTGTGCCAACCCCTATGCATAGGTTCCCAATGTCACGAACCCGCAAGTTGATCACCAAAACATACATCGAGTACTCACATGAATCAAGCATGTGCCAACCCAGATGCATAGGTTCCCAATGTCACAAACCCGCAAGTTGATCACAGCAGATAGACACGTGCAAGACATACATCAATTGTTCTCAAAGACTCAATCCGATAAGATAACTCCAAAGGGGAAACTCAATTCATTACAAGAGGGAGAGGGAGAAGAACATCATAAGATCCAACTATAGTAGCAAAGCCCATGGTACGTCGAGATCAAGACATCTCAAGAACACGAGAGAGAGAGATCAAGCACATAGCTACTGGTACATACCCTCAGCCCCGAGGAATAACTACTCCCTCCTCGTCATGGAGATCGCCGGGATGATGAAGATGGCCACCGGAGATGGATTCCCCCTCCGGCAGGGTGCCGGAACGGGCTCCAGATTGGTTTTTGGTGGCTACAAAGGCTTGCGGCGGCGGAACTCCCGATCTAGGTTTCTTTTTGGGGGTTTCTGAATTTATAGGAATTTATGGCAGTGGAATTACGTCGGTTGGCGCCGCCTAGGGGGTGGTGGCGGCCTCAGGGCTTGTGACTCCCTCGTGGCTCTTCTAGCCTTCTTCCAAAGCTTCGGGGAGTCTCTTTTGGTCCCAAAAAATCATCGTAAAGTTTCATTCCATTTGGACTCCGTCTGAAAAAGGGTCAAAAACACGGAAATAACAGAAACTGGCACTTGGCACTGAGTTAATAGGCTAGTCCCAAAAAATATATATAATAGCATATTCATGCATATAAAACATCCAAAGTTGACAAGATAATATCATGGAACCAACAAAAATTATAGATACGTTGGAGACGTATCACCCCCCCCCCACAACCACTAGCGGGTTGGCTGTTCCGTGAGAAACTGACACTTGTCATTTAGAGTAACCCAGAATCCTCAGAGTATTCGAGAGTAAATCATCAATGAGGAAATACCCCAAACACCAATCCACAAACCAAAAACCAAGTGATTGAGCATCACTGAAGAATTTGTTCCTGTGTGGAACTGAAGCCTTTTACCTTTGAGGACTGTGCATCCTCCAGGCAGTTATGCGTCATGGTCTAGAGCAATCCACCAGTCAATTGTGGATCGCCGGTTGACCGAGTTTGTGAGGGTTTGGAAGTCTTCCCTGAAGAATTACCATGAGTGTTGGGCGAGGACTGTGTGTCCTTAGCTCAAGGAGAATACGGTAGGGACTATGTGTCTCGAGACTCTGTGTCCTTTGTTTTCAATATCAAGCCGCTCTAAACCAGACGTAGGACTATCACAACAGTTGGAACTGGGTCATCAACAATTGTCCTCATCGTGATACGGGTTCTATTTCTTCAACTATTTCAATTACTCAATATTGTATGTTGAAGACTGTCATTGTCACTGTTTGAAGAATTTGCTGAAGAGTTTCTCTGAAATTCCTCAACCTGAAATTCTTCATACCAGTTAATCGTCACCTGCTTGTTCTATGCCTGTGTAATGTGCAAAACATTTTTCTTAATATTCATCTAGAAAACGGTTGTTTTAATCTTTGCACCTCTGATCCTGCGCTGTTTCCGCTGCACGTTATTCATGAGTGAGGAATTTCCTCAAAAGAAATTTACTCAACAATGAAATTCAAAAAATCACCTATTCACCCCCTCTAGTTGATATAACGCACTTTCAATTAGTATCACAGCAAGGTACTCCCTTGTTTTGTGTGATTTTTGTTTAACCACCTGGAGTTTTAGTTATGTCGGTTGTAGGTATGATCAAGGTTACTGTAGGATGTCATACCTTCGAAGGAAAGGACTTTCCCTATTGGAAGACCAAGATGCAAATGCATCTTCAAGCTATTTACAATGATCTATGGTACATTGCGGAACATGACGTTCCCTCCATCGCTGCTACTGTCTCTACCGCTGATGTGAAGAAATTCAAGCAACTTGATTCTCAAGCGAAGAATATCATATGTGGCCATCTGAGCAAAGGTCAGTATGGCAGAGTGAGTGCTTTGGGCACTGCAAAGCTTATTTGGGATAGGCTGTCCAAAGTTAATGAAGGAATTTCAACTCGGCGCGACTCTCATGTTGATGTTCTTCGCAATCTCTTCAATCGCTTCAAGAGGCTTGACAATGAAAGTTGCCAAGATACCTTTGATCGCCTCACTGACATCTCAAATGAACTCCAAGCACTGGGAGCTCGAGACATTACTGACCATGAAGTTGTGAAGAAACTGCTAAGATCTTTGGATTTATCATTTGATACACTGGTTGTGATGATTCAAGAAAGAGCAAACTATAAGATGCTTGATCCTGCTGATATACTCGAAAGACTCAATACTCATGAATTCCAAAAGGAAGAAAAGAGAGATATGTATGGACCAAGCTACTCTAGACCTCGTGCGCTGAAGGCCAAAGCAATTTCCTCATCTGAAGAAGAAGACTCAGATTGCAACGTTGGTGATCGTGAAGAACTTGGACAGGAGCTTGCAATGCTCGTGAGGAAATTCCAGAAGTTTAAAAGGCGTGGCCAGTTTGGTAAATCTTGAAGAAGAGATATGAGGAAATCAGAATCTTCATCTGAGGACTACAAGAAAAGAACCTGCCACAAATGCAAGAAATCGGGTCACTATATTGCTAATTGTCCTCGCTGGGTGAAGGAATCAAAGAAGAAGAAATACAAGGATGAAAGTTCTGATGACTCGAAGATAAAGAAGAAATTTTCAAAATCCTCATCCTCAAAGTCCTCATCACACAAGAAGACTAGTTTCAGAAAGGCTCGGGCACTCATTCGCAAGGAAATGGATTCTGAGGAAGAATTTGAGGAATCTGATGAAGAGGAAGGTTCAGAAGAAGACTCAGAGTCCGGTGTGGCAAGTGTTGCACTAGCTACCACATTCGTCAGCAAGTCAATCTTCAACCTTGAAGAAAGTGACAACGCTATCTACACTAATGACTATGCTGATGACTTCTCTCCAAGTTATTGCTTCATGGCAAAAGGTTCAAAGGTACCAAATGACTCTTCCTCCTCTGATTCAAGTGACTGTGAACCTGATGATTATAAAAAACCCAGTTACAGTAAACTTGCCAACATTACAACTAAGCAACAAAGTGCCATTGAAAACCTTGAAAAACTGCTGGACATAAGTGATGACCTGTTGAATGACGAAATGAATCATACCCAAATCCTCACTGAAGATGTGAAAAGTCTTCAGTCCAGATTTTACAGTCTTCAAGATCATTATGTCACACCCTTGGCTGATCATGAGAAAATTTCCTATGAATTTCTTCAAAGGAAACTTGATCTTGAGAAGCTAAAGATGTCTCATGATAATCTTCAAATGGAAAATGATTCATTACTTGCTCAACAGATTAGTGCCGCTCAGGTTGAATTCACTTCGCCATGTCTCAAATGCATCGAGCGTGAAACTGCCAATTCTTCACCAGAATCATCAAATGCTTCTATTGCTACAATTTCTTCAACTGCTCATGTGGTATCAAATTCCTCACTTGAGGAAACCACAAATGTTACTGACGAAAATGCAGGGCTGAAGGAATTGTATGTGACAGACATGTACAAAAGTCTCAAAGGGCATCAAACCCTTTGCGATGTGCTCAAAAAGCAGATATTGAAGAGGAACCCAAGGAAAGAAGGAATTGCCTTTGAAAGGAAACTTAATGCTGATGGATCATACTGGAAACCTGAGTAGTATCCCAAAACCTCATGGGTTGCTGCTAAAGGACCTCCTGTTGATCCATCCAATCTAACAGGCTTTGCATGTGAATTATCCTATTCCTCAGATGAGTCATTTGACTCCAACTATAAACTGTTCAAAAATCAATCTGGTGAAGAATTTGCTCGATATGTTGGAACTAACTGCAGGAATGGACTACCCGTGAGGTAAATCTGGGTCCCCAAAAGTTGCTTGGAAAATCTTCAGGTGAATGTCCTCATCACACCACCTGTGAAGAACCTGAACCCCAAATCAAATTCCTTAGGTGGACCAAAGTCTTAAAGAGGATCAAAATCTTCAATGGTCAAAACTATTCTCATACTCGTGCTAATGCTTCTGATATGCAGGGAAATTACAAGGGATATGAATATGAGCATTATACCTCAAATCATTATGTTTATAAATCCTCAAAGAACTTCTCTGCCTACTCATTTGATTACTCTAACCCCCTACTGTGAAGAGAAGTGCATTAGCTTCAATGCCCCCTTTCTCATATTGTGCTCGCAGGATGATGAACTCTTTGCCACCCCTTCAGATGTGGGTGGTGAAGAAATTGAACTAATCACTTCTGCAGGTCAAGTCTCCAAATGAAAATCATCATCTGAAGAATTTGCTGGAGACCTGAGGAAAATGCTTGTTTGGACGCAAGCTAAAATTGATGAAATGACAACATTTCACACATCCTCAAATTTACTGTTTATGATGAAATTCATGTCTGGTGAAATTGATATCATATTCTTCATGTCTGAAGCATATGAGATGGTAAGATGCACTAATTTATCTGCAGGAGGACAAACCCAAGAGCACTGAGTGGGTTCTTGATAGTGGCTGCATACACCACATGACTGGTGATAAAAGCTTGCTGATGAATATGCCACTATCTCCATCACCACTGAAGCAAATCACATATGTTGACAAAGGTAAAAGCAAGGTATTGGGACTTTGCAAAGTGGCTATTTCCAAGGACACGCACATGGACAAAGTGATGCTTGTTGAATCCCTTGGGTTTAACCTCATGTCAGCTCAATGTTTTGTGATCTTGATATGTTTGTTATCTTTGGAAAATATAGATATGTAGTCATCATGGAATCTGAGAGATCCAATATCTTCGAAGGTGTTAGGAGAGGAGATTTGTACTTTGTTGATTTTTCCACATGTCCTCAACCAGCCACATGCTTACTAGCAAAAACCTCAGAAGGCTGGCTATGGCATCGAAGACTTGGTCATGCACGCATGAGGAACTTGCACACGCTGGCGAAGAAAAAGCATGTCATTGGCATTGAATCGGTCAAATTCCTCAAGGACCACCTCTTTGGTGCTTGTGAGTCTGGAAAAACGACAAGATCCAAACACCCCTCGAAGACCATCATGACTACTACTCGTCCATTTGAATAGCTTCACAAGGATCTATTTGGACCTACTCATTATGCTACTCTAAAAAATGCAACATCTTTATATGGCTTTGTCATAGCTGATGATTTTTCTAGATATACTTGGGTGCATATCATTCTGTATAAAACCGAAAGTGTAGGAAGTCTTCGAACGATTTTCCTCAAGGGCCTCGACGAACTTCGGCGTCAAGATCAAACACATCAGGAGAGATAACGGGACAGAATTCAAAAACATTGGTCTTGATGATTATCTTGATGAACTTGGTATTACTCATGAATTATCTCCTCCTTATACTCCTCAACAGAATGGCGTCGTTGAAAGAAAGAACAGGACTCTGGTTGAAATGGCATGGACTATGCTTGAAGGATATCAAACTCCTCGTCGTTTCTGGCCTGAAGCAATCAACACTGCTTGCCACATCATCAACAGGGTATATCTTCACAAATTCCTCAAGAAAACCTCATATGAACTACTCATTGACAAGAAACCCAATGTAAGTTATTTCAAAGTCTTCAGTGCAAGATGCTAGATTAGAGATCCTCACCATAGCTCAAAATTTGCACCTAAAGTACATGAGCGTTTCATGCTTGGTTACGGAAAGGACTCGCACACCTAGAGAGTCTTCAACACCTATCACAACAAGGTTGTGGAAACTGTAGATGTGCGGTTCGATGAAACTAATGGCTCGCAAAGAGAGCAATTGCCTCTTGTGCCACATAAATTAGCTCATGAGGAAGCAATCCAGTTCAAATCTACTGAAGACATTGTTCCTATTGAGAAAATTGCTGAAGGAATCGTTCCCAGCACTGATGAAATTCAAGAAGGTGCTCCTGAGGAAATAACTCCAAAGCAAATTCCTCGGCCCAGACAAAATCCTCAACCAGCTCATCCAAGGATTGCAAATGAAGTAGAACTTGCCAAAATCCTCGATGACATCAATGCACCAGGTCCTCTCACTAGCTCAAAAGCTTCACATTTAGTTAACTTTTGTGGGCATTCCTCTTTTGTGTATATCACAGAACCCTCAAAGGTTGCTGAAGCTTTCATGGAACCTGAGTGGATTCAAGCCATGCAAGATGAACTTCTTCAATTCAAGCTAAATGACGTGTGGGAGCTCGTCAAAAGACCAGATCCTCGCAAGCACAATATCATTGGCACGAAGTGGATTTTCCGAAACAAGCAAGATGAGGATGGTCAAGTGGTGAGGAATAAGGCACGACTTGTAGCCCAAGGCTACACACAGGTTGAAGTAATTGATTTTGATGAAAGTTTTGCACCTGTTGCTAGACTTGAAGCTATTTGAATTCTACTTGCTTATGCTAATCATCATAACATTACTCTATATCAAATGGATGTGAAAAGTGCATTCCTCAATGGTAAGCTTGAGGAAGAAGTATATGTTGCTCAGCCCCCAGGTTTTGAGGATCCGAAGAATCCAGACAATGTCTTCAGACTCAAAAAGGCACTCTATGGCCTCAAGCAAGCCCCTCGGGCATGGTATGACACATTGAAGGAATTCCTCATGAAGAAAGGCTTCAAACCTGGTTCACTTGATCCAACTCTTTTCACAAAATCCTATGACAATGAACTATTTGTGTGCCAAATATATGTCGATGACATCATATTTGGTTGTACTGAGAAACGCTACAGTGATGAATTTGCTTACATGATGACTGAAGAATATCAGATGTCTATGATGGGGGAGCTGAAATTCTTCTTAGGTCTTCAAATTCGTCAACAACGCAATGGCATCTTCATATCACAGGAGAAATACCTCAAGGATGTTCTGAGGAAATTCGACATTCATGAATGCAAAGGCACCAAGACTCCCATGCCTACCAACGGCCACCTCTGCACTGACGAAAATGGTAAAGATTTCGACCAACATGTATACCGCTCGATGATTGGCTCTTTATTGTATCTATGTGCATCTAGGCCAGATATAATGCTTAGTGTTTGCATGTGTGCTCGTTTTCAAGAAAAACCAAAGGAATCACATCATAAGACTCTGAAGAATATTCTTCGGTACTTAGCTCACACACCAACACTAGGATTATGGTACCCCAAGGGCTCAAATCTTCATCTTGTGGGATATTCTGATTCTGACTATGCTGGTGATCGTGTGGATCGCAAGTCAACTTCTGGCACTTGTCATTTCCTCGGAACATCATTAGTCTATTGGTCCTCAAAGAAGAAGAACTGTCTTTCTCTCTCCACTGTCCAAGCTGAGTACATTGTTGGTGGATCCTGTTGTTCTCAATTGCTATGGATGAAGCAAACCCTCAAGGACTACGACATCAACATGAAGAATGTGCCTCTCTACTGCGACAATGAGAGTGCAATCAAGATCGCATACATCCATGTACAACACTCGAAGACTAAGCACATCCAGATTCGTCATCATTTTCTTCGGGACCATGTCCTCAAGAGCAATATCAACATCGACCATGTGAAGACTGACGATCAACTAGCAGATATTTTCACTAAGCCCTTAGATGAGATTTTTTTTTGCAAGTTGAGGTGTGAGCTAAATATCTTAGAGTCTTCAAATGTTTTGTGAAAACATGCACACATCCTAACACTTATGCAAAATTGATGACTTAGATGTGCAACACCCGAAGAATCGATTTTCTTCAATCAATGAAGATTATCACTCTTAGTGTGAGGAAATTAATGAAGAATTTGGTTCTCACGGCCCTACGACAATTGTACGTGGCGCCTGAAATCATCTTTCTTATACGATGGGTCACGCCACCACCCAACTTTGAAACTCTTCAAGCTGTTTTTCTTCAAAGTTGAAATTCGTCAACCCGACGCTTTGTCACAAAATCCTCAAGATTCTCAAAATCTTCAAAATCTTCAAATCTTCAAAACGTTTGATGATTTTCATTTGCCATATATATATATATATATATATATATATATATATATATATATATATATATATATATATATATATACATACATACTGAGATTTCAATGTCCTCAACAACATTTACTTATAGTTGTGTCTTCAATTTGATATTTCATCTAAGTGAATGTGATCGGACCCGACTCCCCTCTATGCTATACTCAACCCAGTCTATTCAATTCTTCATATGTGTTCTACTTGAAACTTGTTCAAAATCCTCACTGTGTCCTTGTCAGCTGAGGATTTTGCAATGAAATCCTTAAATCTTCAAAAATGAATCTTATGTCGTTACACAGTAACTGAACCCACTTCCCACGCTCGGATAAGCACGATCTTCACCACTTCAATCGTGGGATCCACGTGTCATGCGGAGACGAACATGCAAGGGAAGTTCGGTCCGAAAGATTTGCTCGAACAGTTTTTCACCTCAGCCTTAAATAGATCCTTACCCCCCGTAGTTAAAACCCTTCGTGCTCTTATCACCTCTCCGCTCGAGCTCAAACCTAGCGCCACCACTAGCAATCTCGTCGCCGGCGAGGAACAGCTTCACTGCCTCGCCCTCACCGTTGCCGAACTCACACCGGAAGCGGAACCTCTTCCTCCGCCACCGTCGTAGCTGTCTTCTACTGCCAAGTTAAGGCGTAGAAGATCTGAACTAAAGAGCTTCTCAATTTTACTGCTTCTATTCTTTGTGTTCTTTGCTCAGGGTAATTAAAATCTTATTTTACTGCCTCTGTTGATCTACTATTTCACTTTAGATCCGCGAAAACTGTTTTTCCTCAGTGTCTATCAGCCTTGCACACTCATTCCTCAAACACTTGATGAATTTCACTAAGCCACTCAAATTCTTCATGAGATTCCTCAATTGTGTAAGTTATAGAATCTGCACAACTCTGTAACCCAAGATTAGAATTCTTAGTCCAATTCCCCAACCCATTGGTCAAATTCCTCAACTTCTAAAAATCTTCAATTTCTTCAAATCTGAGAACGCATATGACCTCTCCCAATTCTTCGCACCCATACTTTGTTCACAGGTACAAAATGTCAGCTGATGAATCACTAGGTTCTCATCAACTTAACTCATTTGCAGCGTTCCTCGAAGATACTTTACCAATGTCATCAGAATCTTCAAGAGTGCAAATTCATCAGCAAAGGCATTAGTTGAAGAAAATGGAAGATGACAGAAAGCAAAAAGGAGGAAAGAAACTTGAACAGAACACTGCAGATGATATTCCTGAAGAAATATACGTTGACTACTACACACCTGATGAGGAAATATATGGCAAAGAAACCATGCCGAAGCTAAAAATAAGGCTTAAGAAAATCGAACGCAGGTGGACTAAGGAGTGGAAGGAATATTGATACGTCTCCATCGTATCTACTTTTCCAAACTCTTTTGCCCTTGTTTTGGACTCTAATTTGCATGATTTCAATGGAACTAACCTGGACTGACATTGTTTTCAGCAGAATTGCCTTGGTGTTATTTTTTTGTAGAAATCAAAGTTCTCAGAACGTCCTGAAAATTTACGGGGAATATTTTTGGAAAATATGAAAAATACCTACGCAAAGATCCACCTGAGGGGGTGGGCCAGTGGGCCACAAGCCCTGTAGCCGCCACCCCCCTGGTGGGGATGACAAGCTTGTGGGGCCCACGTGGCTCTGCCGCCCCCAATCTCAGCTCTATAAGTTCACTTTCGTCCCAGAAAAAATCAAGAGAGAAGATTTTGTCGCGTTTGCGATACGGAGGCGCCGCCACAACCTATTCTTCATCTAGAGGGCAGATCTGGAGTCCGTTTTGGGCTCCAGAGAGGGGAAATCGTCGCCATCGTCATCATCAACCTTCTTCCCTCTCCAATTCCATGAAGCTCTTCGTCGTTCGTGAGTAATCTATTCGTAGGCTCGCTGGGCAGTGATGAGTAGGATGAGATCTATCATGTAATCGAGTTAGATTTGACGGGGATTGATCCCTAGTATCCACTATGTTCTGAGATTGATGTTGCTACTACTTTGCCATGCTTAATGCTTGTCACTAGGGCCCGAGTGCCATGATTTCAGATCTGAAATTATTATGTTGTCACCAATATATGTATGTTTTAGATCCGATCTTGCAAGTTGTAGTTACCTACTATGTGTTATGATCCGGCAACCCCGGAGTGACAATAACCGGAACCACTCCTGGTGATGACCATAGTTTGAGGAGTTCATGTGTTCACCAAGTGCTAATGCATTGGTCCGGTTCTTTATTAAAAGGAGAACCTTAATATCCCGTAGTTTCCTTTTGGACCCCGCTGCCATGGGAGGGATGGACAATAGATGTCATGCAAGTTCTTTTCCCTAAGCACGTATGACGACACACGGAATGCATGCCTACATCACATTGACGAACGGGAGCTAGCCACATATCTCTCCATGTTATAACTGTTGCATGATGAATATCATCCAAACAAATCACCGACCCATTGCCTACGAGTTTGTCCTACTGCTGCTGTTACTTGTCTTGCTCAGTTGTTGTTACTTGTCTTGCTCTGCTGCTATTGTTGCTACTGCTGTCGCTTGCTACAGTTGCTACTTGCTACTGCTGTCACTACTGTTGTTCCTTGCCGATGCTATTACTCGTTACACTGTTGCTACCTGCTACACTCTTGATTCGCTCGGCGTTGACGGGAAAAGACAATTTCCGTCAACGGGCAACTTGGCGCCATTGATACAATCGTTAGGAATAGTCTGCCATCAACAGATGGTTTCTGACACCGTTGTTATCATACTAATTTGCTGTTACTACTTTGCTTGCAGATACTAATCTTTCAGGTGTGGTTGAATCTGACACATTCAGCTGCTAATACTCGAGAGTATTCTCTCACCTCCTTCCTGTCGATCAACAAATTTGGGTCGAATACTCTACCCTCGAAAATTGCTGCGATCCCACGCGCTGGTGGGCCGTCAACAACATTCTTCTAGTTTCTATTGTCGGAGAGTGCTAGCAGCATTCTTCTGGTGCCGTTGCACGGGAAGGTCAGCTGCCACGAAATCAGCATTTTTCTGGCGCCGTTGTCGGGGAGGTATTGTTGTATTCTCTGAGTCACTTGGGATTTATATCTGCTGATCACTATGAAGAATCTGAAGGATCCAAAAACCAAAATCTTGCCCTCAACTACGAGGGGAGGTAAGGAACTGCCATCTAGCTCTGCACTTGATTCACTTTCAGTTATGAGTAAGTTTGCGACATCACCTCCTGCTAGAAATGTTGATATGTCGTCTGTGCTTGATGATGCTTATGATGCTACTGCTAGAGATGCTATGCTTGATACTATACCTGGTACTGCTTTGCCTGATACTGCTAGAGATGTTATGCCTGATGATACTATGCTTGATACTGCCAGAGATGCTATGCTTGATACTGCTTTGCCTGATGATGCTAGAGATGCTATTTTTCCTGATGATGCTATGCTTGATACTGCTAGAGATGCTACTTTGCCTGATATGCCACTAGGGGTATTCCTTGATGCTCATATTGCTAGAGTTACTGCCAATTCTCATGATGCTTCTGAAACTGCCGATACTATTGAGATAGAACCTGCTTTTGCTCCTGCTAGATCTAGCTCTCCTAGATATGAATTGCCTGATATACCTGAGGGTTACGTTATGGAGGGAGAGATAGCTGAGGATTTTCTTGCGTGTAAGGATGTCTATGACATTGAGAAATTACTTCTCAAGTGGAAGGAAAAATCTCTGAAAGCTAGGATGAAATACGACCCGAAGTTTGCCACTTCACCTATCTTTATCACCGATAAGGATTATGAATTCTCTGTCGATCCTGAGATAATCTCTCTAGTCGAATCTGATCCTTTTCACGGTTATGAGTCTGAGACGGTCATAGCCCATCTTGCCAAACTACACGATATAGCCACCCTTTTCACTAATGAGGAGAAGATCCGCCACTATTATATCCTTAAGTTGTTTCCTTTCTCTCTAAAGGATGATGCTAATGCCTGGTTCACCTCTCTTGCTCCTGGATGTGTGAGTAGTCCCCAGGATATGGTATATTACTTCTGTGAGAAATATTTCCCTGCCCATAAGAAGCAAGCTGCCTTGCAGGAAATATACAACTTTGCTCAACTCCAAGAAGAGAGTCTCCCACAAGCTTGGGGGAGGCTCGTCCAGCTACAAAATGCTTTGCCTGATCACCCTCTTAAGAAGAATGAGATACTTGATATCTTCTATAACAGACTTACCGATGCTTCTAGAGACCACCTAGATAGTTGTGCCGGTTGTGTTTTTAGGGAACGAACCGTAGAACAAGCTGAGACCCTACTGAATAACATCTTGATTAACGATAATGCTTGGACTATTCCCGTACCACCTCCTAAGCCAACTCCAAAGAAAAGATGTATTCTATTCCTCAGTCCCGAAGATATGCAAGAAGCCAAGAAATCTATGCAAGAGAAAGGCATTAGATCTGAAGATGTCAAAAATCTACCACCTATCAAATAGATCCATGGTCTCGATAACCCGATACAAGTAGTAGAAGTGAATTCTCTGCGTAGGTTTGATGAGAGTGATATTCCCTTCGACAAACCTGCTAGCCTATGCTTTGATGAATTTGACAACTTTGGTGCCAAACAACAGAGTTTCAATGATTATGTTAGCATGATTATGTTAGCAGACATTTGGAACAAAGTACTCGTATGCTTAGCCATTTAAGTGCTTGTGTAGACAGAAATGTCAATGATCTGAAGCTTTTGAGTAAACATGCCTCTATGATTACTACTCAGGTAGAACAAGTACTTAAAGCTCAGAATGACCTGCTCAATGAATTAAATGACAACTCTGTCAGAGTCATTACTAGAGGAGGCAAAATGACTCAGGAACCTTTGTATCCTGAAGGTCATCCTAAGAGAATTGATCAAGATTCTCAAGGAATTAATGCTGATACACCCAGTCATCCTAAGGAGAAGAAGAAGGATGATAGAAACCTACATGCCTATTCACCAAATACTATGACACCTGAAGAACCTAATGATATTTCTACGTCTGATGTAGAAACACAATCTGGTGATGAACATGAACCTGGTAACAATATGGACAGTGATTTTCATAATATTGCTCAACCTAGCAATGATCAGGATGTGGAGATTGAACCTTTGGTTAATCCTGATAACCCACAACCTAAGACATACGATAAGAATGACTTCACTGCTAGGAATCATGGTAAAGAACGGGAGCCATGGGTTCAGAGATCTATGCCCTTTCCTACTAAGCCATCCAAGAAAAAGGATGATGAGGATTTTGAGCGGTTCGTTGAGATGATAAGACCCATCTTTCTGCAGATGCGGTTAACTGATATGCTCAAGATGTCTCTGTATGCCAAGTACATGAAAGATATCCTGACTAATAAACGGAAGATACCAGATCTTGAGATCTCCACCATGCTTGCCAATTACACTTTCGAAGGTGGAACTCCTAAGAAACTTGGTGATCCCGGAGTGCCCACTATACCTTGCTCCATTAAAGGAAACTACGTAAGAACTGCCTTATGTGACCTTGGAGCCGGTGTTAGTGTTATGCCGCTCTCTCTTTACTGTAGACTTGAATTGGATAAGTTGACACCCACTGAAATTTCTCTGCAAATGGCCGACAAATCAACTGTTTTCCCTATCGGCATTTGCCAGGATGTGCCTGTTGTGGTTGCTAACACCACTATCTTAACAGACTTTGTTATCTTGGATATTCCCGAGGACGATGCCATGGCTGTCATCCTTGGAAGACCATTTTTAAACACTGCAGGGGCTATTATAGATTGCAACAAAGGCAATGTCACTTTCCATGTCAACGGTAATGAGCACACAGTGCACTTTCCGAAGAAATTATATCAAGTACATTGCATCAATGCTATCAAAAAGACTTCATCGATTCTTATTGGGAGCTTTGAATGCCATATTCCTCATGTCAAGATGAAGTATGATTTGCTTGTTGGGGAGATACATATCCCCATTGAGGTGACTTAGTGGCTATTCGAAAATTCTCCGTTCTCTCTTGCGATTCAGGAAGGTTTTGTCATGAGGACTTGATCAACCTCATTGACGAATTTCTTTCGATGACCATGAAATGGATGAATCAAAGAGTCACATACCTCTGTTTTGAGCTTTCATTTTCTGTTGCTTAGAAGAAAAATGATAGAATTAGTTTAGCTTTTTCTGTTTTCTATTTTAGCGTCCCAGAGAAAAATACCTCAAAAATAAAAGTTCTCCCATGGTCCTGAAAATTTAGTTTGATTTTTTCCGGAATATTTTAAAATTACTGGGCCTGAGAGGTGGCCCGGGGGCCAGACCGGTGGGCCACAAGCCCTGCCACCGCCACCCCCTGGTGGCGGCTAGCAAGCTTGTGGGGACCACAAGGACCCCCTCCACTCATTCCAGCTCCCATCCTCTTCTTCCACCTCCAGAAAAAATTGTTTCACAGCTCAAACCCGTGTTCTTGCTCATTTGGCTGTGATCTTCGATCTCCTTGCTCAAAGCACCATTCTCCGAACTGTTTTGGGGAAATTACTCCTTGGTAAGTGACTCCTCCATTGGTCCAATTAGTTTTTGCTCTAGTGCTTTATCCTTCACGTATTCTTGTTACCTTGGTGACCCTGTTCTTGAGCTAGCAATGTTGATTTAGCTGGTCCCAAGTAGTTTTAGAGCGTGATACGTTCTCTAGGCACTAGTAGGTGTAGTTGCTACAAGGTGTGGTTGGCCTTCATTCACTTTTCTCTTGAACTTCAAAAATTTCAGCAAAAGGAAATTATGTTTAGGAGGAAGTTTCATGGTGGTTCCTCAAGTAAGAAGGGTCCCCGTCTTTCCTTTCGGGAGCCCGAACCTTTTGAACTAAGGGATGCACCGGTAGAACGATGTGAATGGCCTTCCGATGAGTTCATGATCAAAGCAGGTTCCAAGGATGAGTTTGATACACTTGTCCGCAATGCCGAGTTAGAAGAATTCCTCTTAGACAAATGTGAACAGTATGCTATGCTCACTTCCTCTTTCGTGCGTAGATTTAAATTTTCAGTTGGCCGTCACTCATCCATACTGTTTGATCTCTACGATAAATCCTACGCCATGGATTTGGAGGATTTCAATAGGATTTGCAAGATACCCGATGGGGGTAGTATTAATGATCCTTCTAAGTCTTCAGTCAGAGACTTTGTCTCCAGTATAACTGTTGGAGAAACCAGAGATATCACGCAAGCCGCCATAGGAAGCATCCATTTCCCCGCCTTGCACTACTTTGCCCTCTTCATAGGTAGGTGCATTAACGGCAAGGGTGCACATTATCACCTATGCGCTTCCGACCTTAGTATCCTTAAGAGCGCAGTAACAGGTGACAGGAGCTTCAACATGGGAGCTATACTAGCAAGGAGGCTGAATAATAATGCCATTGAGGGGGGTTTCTTTGGTGGAGTTTATGCTACACGCTTAGCAAATTTTCTTGGAGTATCCATCCGTTCAGAAGACCCTCCTCTACGTACAGCCTACCTTGATCTTGTCGCTCTAACACGCTATCAGTTCCTTGAGAGAGATCATGGATCTCTCCTATACTGCTTGATATTTAACCGGCAGCGTGTTTTCCATATTACCCTTCCTCCTCCTGCTTTCTTTGACTTCCACGTAAAACGAAGATACTACATAACCATAGGAGAGGCAGAGGAGTATGAGAGGGAGGCGACGGCTGCTCGACTTCGTGAGGCAGCTATTCAGGCAGTGGCTGCAGCACTCCCGTATAACACCCATTATGATTTTGGGTTTCGCCAGGACCATCCTTGGGAGTAGACCAAGCTAGGCCAAAAGCCTAAGCTTGGGGGAGTACGTGTTCTCACCGACTTTACATTCATGCTTATGCTTTCACTTTGTTAGCCGGTGTTTACACTTTGCTACTGTATTATCCATGCTAGTTTATTTTCGTTTTCTTGTTTTGCGTCCTTTTGAGAAAACCCAAAAATATTTTTCTTTCCTCTTTTGCTTGTTGGGAGCTTTCCCGTGTAAATAGTTTTCTTTTTCTTTGGTTCAAGGTAGAAGATATTGGTTACAATGTTTAGTGGTTCTTGCATGCATACCTGTTTAGCTTTCAAAAGAGCCATATTACTTTGTCTTCTTCTTTGTGTTTCCTGCAGATTCAGCTTAGTCCAATGCACGAGCACTCTTATTATTGTTCACATGGTTCGATCGTGCAAGTGAAAGGCAATAATGATGATATATGATGAAGTGACTGAGACTGAAAAGCTGGTATGAACTCTATCTATTTTGTTTTTGTAAATATGACTAGCTTGTCATCCCAGATTCAGCTTTGTTGTGAGAGAACCATGTTTGCAATGACAACTTAGAGATCATAGTTTCTGATGCCATGCTTAATTAGCTGAGAGTTTATAATGGTTTGTCTTGACTGCCAACATAGATTTTGAGATGACTATGATGTAGTATGATAGGAAGGTATTCTCCGTTGAATGATTCAAGTGGCTTGACTTGGCACATGTTCATGCATGTAGTTGAAAAAAATCAACATAGCCTCTATGATGTTCATGTTCATGGTGATTTATATCCTGTTCATGCTTGCATTCAATGTTAGTCAAACTCATTGCATCTTAATGACTGTTGTCGCTCTTTAGTTGGTCGCTTCCCAGTCTTTTGCTAGCCTTCACTTGTACTAAGCGGAATACTGCTTATGCACCCACTTCCATAAACCCAAAAGTTTTTCCATGAGAGTCCACATACCTACCTATTTGCGGTATCTACCTGCCGTTCCAAGTAAATTTGCATGTGCCACTCTCTAAACCTTCAAGAAATAATATGTTTTGCATGCCCGAACCGCTCATGTGGCGACAGGGGGCTATTGATATCTTCCATGCTAGGAGTGTTATCCTCGACATGTGTTTATTCACTGCCTTTCACGAGAAAGGGGCCGGTAATAGGAATGCCCAGTTCCACGCTTAAATCGAAAACATAACTGTAAAATAAGACTCCCCCCGGATTGATGTTAGTATGGACGGTACCCGAGGATTCGGCTAGCCGTGGAGTGTGATTGATTGGTGGTGGGGGAGTTAAAAATTTACTTTTCTGTTTGGGAACCGCCTATAGCATGAGTAGCATGGAAGATATTGAGAACTCTTGGTCATTGCGTTAACAATGAAAGCATGCCACCCAAAATTATTAGCTCTGTTTTCAAAGCTTGAGCTCTCGCACCTCTTCAAATCAATGCTTCCCTCTGCGAAGGGCCTGTCTAGTTATTTTCCTGTCGAGTCATCCTCTTCTTATTTAAGGACCAATTAGTGAGCACCTCTGTCATTTTTATGCTTTGCTTTTGATTGATATTGAGTATGACTATGACTGGATCTTCGTTGCTATGAATTACAATGTTTAGTCAGCCCTTGATCTTTGAAAGTGCTCTGCATTTATGTTTTGCGGTCTCAGAAAGAGCTAGCAAGATACCACCTATTCATATTGCTTCATACTTGCTTTGATTGAAGTGTTGGTATTTGAAACTCATTATTATTTTCTCGTTAGCTGATTATGCCATTGATATTAGTTTACCGTGAGACCTTTGTGCCACTTGCTTATGTGGTTAACTTGTGATCTTGCTAAAATGATGGTTATGCGTTAGACATAGTTGCAACAACAAGATCAAACAGAGTTTGTCAAAGTTTTTCTTTCTCTCTCAGTTTGTCAACTGAGTTGCTTGAGGACAAGCAAGGATTTAAGCTTGGGGGAGTTGATACGTCTCCATCGTATCTACTTTTCCAAACTCTTTGGCCCTTGTTTTGGACTCTAATTTGCATGATTTGAATGGAACTAACCTGGACTGGTGCTGTTTTCAGCAGAATTGCCTTGGTGTTATTTTTGTGCGGAAATCAAAGTTCTCAGAACGTCCTGAAAATTTACGGGGAATATTTTTGGAAAATATGAAAAATACGTGCGCCAAGATCCACCTGAGGGGGTGGGCCAGTGGGCCGCAAGCCCTGTAGTCGCCACCCCACTGGGGGCGGATGGCAAGCTTGTGGGGCCCACGTGGCTCTGCCGCCCCCAATCTGAGCACTATAAGTTCACTTTCGTCCCAGAAAAAATCAAGAGAGAAGATTTCGTCGCGTTTGCGATACGGAGGCGCCGCCACAACCTGTTCTTCATCTGGAGGGCAGATCTGGAGTCCGTTTTGGGCTCTGGAGAGGGGAAATCGTCGCCATCATCATCATCAACCTTCTTCCCTCTCCAATTCCATGAAGCTCTTCGTCGTTCGTGAGTAATCTATTCGTAGGCTCGCTGGGCGGTGACGAGTAGGATGAGATCTATAATGCAATTGAGTTAATTTTGACGGGGATTGATCCCTAGTATCCACTATGTTCTGAGATTGATGTTGCTACTACTTTGCCATGCTTAATGCTTGTCACTAGGGCCCGAGTGCCATGATTTCAGATCTGAAATTATTATGTTGTCACCAATATATGTGTGTTTTACATCCGATCTTGCAAGTTGTAGTTACCTACTAGGTGTTATGATCCGGCAACGCCGGAGTGACAATAACTGGAACCACTCCCGGCGATGACCATAGTTTGAGGAGTTCATGTGTTCACCAAGTGCTAATGCGTTGGTCCGGTTCTTTATTAAAAGGAGAACCTTAATATACCGTAGTTTCCTTTTGGACCCCGCTGCCACGGGAGGGATGGACAATAGATGTCATGCAAGTTCTTTTCCCTAAGCACGTATGACGACACACGGAATGCATGCCTACATCACATTGATGAACGGGAGCTAGCCACATATCTCTCCGTGTTATAACTGTTGCATGACGAATATCATCCAAACAAATCACCGACCCATTGCCTACGAGTTTGTCCTACTGCTGCTGTTACTTGTCTTGCTTTGCTGCTGTTACTTGTCTTGCTCTGCTGCTACTATTGCTAGTACTGTTGCTTGCTACTGTTGCTACTTGCTACTGCTGTCACTACTGTTGTTCCTTGCCGCTGCTATTACTCGTTACACTGTTGCTACCTGCTACACTCTTGATTCGCTCGGCGTTGACGGGAAAAGACAATTTCCGTCAACGGGCAACTTGGTGCCATTGATACAATCATTAGGAATAGTCTGCCGTCAACAGATCGTTTCTGACACCGTTGTTATCATACTACTTTGTTGTTACTACTTTGCTTGCAGATACTAATCTTTCAGGTGTGGTAGAATCTGACACATTCAGCTGCTAATACTCGAGAGTATTCTCTCACCTCCTGCCTGGCGATCAACAAATTTGGGTCGAATAATCTACCCTCGAAAACTGCTGCGATCCCATGCGCTGGTGGGCCGCCAACAACATTCTTCTAGTTTCGATTGCCGGAGAGTGTTAGCAGCATTCTTCTGGTGTCGTTGCAGGGGAAGGTCTGCTGTCATGGAGTCAAATATCGCTATGTAACTCCAAAGTATGCGAAGAAATTTGCCCTCAAGCCACCATGCAAGAGGCCTCCTCTGGGTAATCAACAGGCAGCACATCCCTCAAGTGTTGAAACAATTGAGGATTACCATGAGGAGAAAGACAAACATCTGTCTAAGCTTCACAGAAAGTGAAAGCTGCAGTGAATAAATTCAATGAGGACTCTGCTGCTGCTGCCACTGCCGCCACATCTTCAGCTGCTGAAACATCTGGTACAACTATTCCTCACAAGAAGGTTGTGCCAAAGAAACCAAAGGCATTAGTGCCAAAGGAGCAATTGCCTCAGAAGGCTGCACCTGTACAAAAACCTTCAACAACACCACAATCCTCACAGCCTGAACAAAAGCATATAGTTAAGCATCAGCCTGCTTATTCCAGCTCCTCTGTGCCATCTGCCATGAGCTCTGCTACAAAGTCTTCACCAACTCTTTTGAAGACTTAAATGACTGTTGGAAGAGGCATCAAGCCCAGTCCACGGAAAGTCATCAACATCCCTTCTGCATCAGAAGGAAGTGAAGAATTTGATGATGAAACTCTTCAATCAATCATCAGAAACAAGCAGGATTGAGTTGCACAAGCCTCAGGCAACTCTATTCCTCTTGCCATGGACCCCAAGGTTCTGCTGGATTTCATCATTGTCTGGTATGAAAATCCAAACACTCCCATTGATGACTTGAAGCTTTCCCCTCGTCTCAGCCACATGGTTGCCACATTCATCAATGAGGCAAAATGGAAAGAACAGCAAGCCAAGCAAGCAAAGGCTGTGAAACTAAAGAAGGAGAAATTCCTCAAGCAGAATCTCCTCAATCTGACGCCTGAAGCTCGTGTTTCAACCCAGGCGGAACTGAAGACCTTGACATACAAGTACACGAACCTATCTGATCGTCAAAGTCTCAAGTGGAATTTCATCAAGTTTGCAAATGATGAAGTTGATGAATACAACAAGAAGGCTGCTCCTCCTGTGCAGCAAAAGCTACGTGAGTCTAGGTATTCGGTTCACCTGACCGAAGAAGATGAAGCTGATGAACCTGTTGCTGAGGAAATTCTTCAAGATACTCAAGCTGAAGAAAATGTTCCAGCTGAAGAAAATGCTTCAGCTGAGGAAACTTCCAGGACTGTGTCTGCATCAGCTCCTGAAGAAACAATTCCTTCACCTCAACCCTCAAAGGTGAAGAAGATGATTTTGTCGGCATCAGACGTGAAGAAGACCAAAGCTGTTGAGTAAGAAGCAAAGAAAAGAAAAGATTCAATGACCTCAGAATCCTTAGAGGCCAAGCGCCCAAAGGTCACTCAGACAGAGTCTTCAACTGCCCTAGTGGATGCTACGCCTCTGAATGTAGCTCCATCCTACTCACTGGTTCCCTTCGGAATTGACTATGTCATTCCTGAAGAAGATGAGGAAATGGAAGATGTTGAATCTGAAAAAATCATGGATGAGGAAATTCAAATTGATGACATTCCTCAACCCTTCATTCCTCAAAAGACCACTCATGATATTGATTGCACCACTCCAGTTTTTCGTGATGATTTCTAGGAAGAGACTAATCACTCACCAGGGTCTACCCAAATCCCCCTACTCCTGCTGCAACAGAAATCCTCACAAGATCTGATGAGAAGGCCGTATGTGAAGAATCTTCTCAAGGATCAGCTGCAACAGCTGAAGATAATGCAGCAACCAATGCTACAACTGCCTCCTCCACCAAGCAAATTCCTCCAGCTGAGGAAAATCCTCAACCTAAAGAAAAAGGTCAGAATGAAGAAAATGCTCCTGCCCCTAACATCGAAACTGCTATTGTTGTGGTCAACATAGAAACAACAATGATAGTAGCTCCTCCTCAAGAACAACAACATAATCTTCAACCGCAGAAAAATCAGCCTTTGTCGAGGAGGCCAAAGTTTCAAAAGGAAGAATTCTATGAAGAACGGATGTACTTCACACGCACAAATCTGTATGATAAGCTTCACATCAGGCACCGGAAATTCTAGATGAGGACTCAGCTTAAATACTATGCCTCTGTGCTCTGTGGGAGGAACAAAATATTTTAGCACAAGCATATTCCTCACGTTGACATGGAAGAAATTCCTTGCTTCATTCCAGTCCTCAGTGTTCTTCACGAAGCTGGACTGCTACCTCTCTGCACTGACATAGGTGACTGGAACAGTGACATAATTCTTCAGTTCTACGCTACTTTGCATATCTCTGGAGACCCAAAGGATGTCAACACTTGGGTGTTCGACTGGATGACTCAGCACACGCACTACAAAGCGCCTGCCACTGAATTGCTTCGTGCGCTTCCAGTCTCAATTCCCTCAGAAAATGCAGTGCTAATGTATGATGAACGGGAGCTGCCCAACAGACTGATGGAAGTCCTCATGAAGCCTTTGGCCAAGGAACAACCTCCAAGGACTCGCTTTCTGGTTCAAGACTTGAAGTATGAACCACGAACTGTCTACATAATCCTGGCCAATGTCATCGCTCCTATCAAAGGCCATGATGATGAACAAGATGTCATAGGCATCATGAAGAATATCCTCTTCAATATCATCCATGGCATACCAATAAACCTTCATGACTTCTTCCTGAGGACTTTGGCTGATAATGCTCTATCTCCCTTCGACTTGAAGATTTATGCTCCTTGGATCATGAGATTCATCAGAAGCAGGTCAGGCATCAACTACCATGCTGATTTTCTTAATCACATTGGATGTCTGCCGCCCATCAGAGTCAGCAAGAAGACATTTGAGCCTGTCGAAGGCAAAGGAAAATTTGTCATTGATGAAGGAAATCGGCCCCTTGATGGCCAGTTCCGTGAAGAAGAATCATATTCTTCCTATGATGACACTGCCACTCAAGATCCACCAAGCCCTGCTGCCCCAAGCGTGATGAATAACAGAGAGCTACTCCTCAGTCTTCATCAGAAGGTCGATCACAATCACAAATGGGTAAAACATCAATTCAGTGCCATTGTGAAAACCCTCAACGAGACTCAGAATGCGGTGAGGAAAAATCACTATTATCTTCATGAGGTGTTTGATTGTACCTGGGCCACCTTAGCTCATTTGAAGACTCAAGAGGAACTTGAGGAATTGGAGTTTACTCAGGACTTCGACTAGTCTTGGCCTCCCAAGAAGAAATTCAAGCCAATTCCTGTGCCTGACCTTGAGGACAGTTCTTTTTCTTCATTCCGCACCCAGAGTATGATGAAGAACCAGAAGACACTGCAACTGGACCAAGGAATAAGCCCATCGCCAAGAATCCTCACGCCTCTTCATCAGCCAAGAAGTGAAAGTCTTCATGGGGCGTTAGTCCTTAGTTTTGTCCCTTTTCGTCACTTGATGACAAAGGGGGAGAAATATGAGTTAGTCTTCACGCGGGATATATTTTGGGGCTTATGAACTTTATTAAGTTACAAACTCTTGGTTCTTCTAAAGTGTTTTATGTAATGAGTTGTAACTTAAGCCCGATGGTACTCTGACACTTTTGAATGTTTTTATTCACATGCTTATTTCTCAAAATATTAATGCACGCATGGTGAAATTCGTCAGATGCCATTTCTCATCATGCATTCTCAAATTCCTCTTATTATGTCAAATGTATGCATGAGTTACAAGATACTGGGGGAGATCTCCATGATATAAATCATCAACGTGCATCTGCTGTGAAAAGCAATTTCCTCAAAATATGCACATCTTCAAGGGGAGTCTCTCAATATCTTGATTTCAAATTCCTCAAAATCAGTATTTACACTTCCTATTATTATCCCCATTGAAAACTTAACCTAATTGTCATCAACCACCAAAAAGGGGGAGATTGTAAGTGCATCTAGTGCCCTTAGTGATTTTCGTGGTTTGAAGACTTATAGGTTAAGTAACTAATGTGTTTATAAGTGTACACATGCTCTATAAGTCGCTGAGGAGTTTGAATTATACGATGAATATCGACCCCTAAAATGTATGTCTTCGGCTGAAGAAATTGGTCTTATACTGAAGACTTTGATCGCGAAGAAATTGCGATGAAATTGATATTCCTCAAGAAGATATTGAAGATGAGGAATTCGGTGTGTCCTAAAGAAAATCAGTCCGAAGACTTTGAAATGTGAAGATTTAATCTTTCTGTTTCATTTTCTTCACTCTTGAGTCATAGGAACACCGTACTATTAAAGGGGGTCGAGGTAACACTACAGAATGAATTTCCTCATGATGCTCAACCCAAGTCTAATCCTACAAAAGCCTCAAGTGAGGAATATGAGAGACATGAGGATTCTCACAGTTGAGAGTCTCGACCATTGCCGCGATTCGCGGCACCTCACCGATCTTATCCACACCAACGGTCATAATATTTAAGGGCATTTATGTCAAATCATGTCGGGATGCTCCTAGGTTATAAACGGTCGCCCCCACAACCACTAGCGGGTTGGCTGCTCCGTGAGAAACTGACACTTGTCATTTAGAGCAATCCAAAATCCTCAGAGTCTTCGAGAGTAAATCATCAATGAGGAAATACCCGAAACACCAAACCACAAACCAAAAACCAAGTGATTGAGAATCACTGAAGAATTTGTTCCTATGTGGAACTGAAGCCTTTTACCTTTGAGGACTGTGCATCCTCCAAACGGTTAGGCGTCATGGTCTAGAGCAATCCAGCAGTCAATTGTGGATCGCCGGGTGACCAAATTTGTGAGGGTTTGTAAGTCTGCCCTAAAGACTTACCACGAGTGTTGGGAGAGGACTGTGTGTCCTTAGCTCAAGGAGAATAAGGTAGGGACTGTGTGTCCTTTGGTTTCAATACTAAGCCACTCCAAACCAGACATACGACTGTCACAACACTTGGAATTGGGTCATCAACAACTTTCTTCATCGTGATACGGGTTCTATTTCTTCAACTCTTTCAATTACTCAATATTGTATGTTGAAGACTTTCATTGTCACTGTTTGAAGAATTTGTTGAAGACTTTCTTTGAAATTCCTCAACCTCAAATTCTTCATACCAGTTAATCTTCACCTGCTTGTTCTGTGCATGCGTACTGTGCAAAACATTTTTCTTAATCTTCATCTAGAAAACGGCTGTTGTAATCTTTGCACCTCTGATCCTGCGCTGTTTCCTCTGCACGTTATTCATCAGTGAGGAATTTCCTCAAAAGGAATTTCCTCAGCGATGAAATTCTAAAAATCACCTATTCACCCCTCTAGTCGATATAACGCACTTTCATTCCTTTTTTTTCTTTTTCTCCATCTTCTACTCCTTCTTCTTATTATTATTCTTCGTCTTCTTCTTCTTGTTGTTGTTCTTCTTCTTATTGTTGTTCTTGTTCTTCTTCTAGTCTTCTTCTTCTTCTTCTTCTTCTTCTTATTTTACTTCTTCTGCTTCTTTTACTTCTTATTCTTTTAGTCTTCTTATTCTTCTTCTTGTAACTTTCTTAATTACTCCCATTTTTGCAGATTTGATTCACTTCATGGAAGCTCGCATTGATGGACTGCTAGTGTTCAGTTTTTTTCATTTGTATTGACGAACAATGTAAAACTTATGTATGTATATATGGATGAACTATGTGAAACTATGCATTGTGCTAGCCTATGTGATCTCTAGCTTGTTAAATACTTCATGATGATGTTGGAAATATATGTGCTATGAAATATATGTGTTGAAGATGTCTGAAACTATATATATATTTGTGTTGTGAAAATGTAGGGAAATAAAAGAAAACAGACAAAAAGGGGGCAATACAGGCTCTTTGCTATCTACCAGCAGATGGAAAAGCCCTTTGCCATCTGCCAACATACGACAAAGAGAACACGTGGCAGCACCATGTGCAACCCCAGAGCACCAGGTCTGACCCATTTGGTCACTTTGTCGTGTGCTGGCAGATGGCAAAGGCTTGGGCCAGACTGAGGGCAAATGGCATGGGGCAGGAAGATGACAAATGGCATGGGGCAGGTAGATGGCAAAGGGCTTGGGGCAGGCCCATGTCAAAGGGCCAGGGACAGGCAGATGGCAAAGGGCTTGGGGCACGCACATGGCAAAGGGCTAGGGACGGGCACATTGCAAATTTTCTCGTCAGCTGGCAGACGACAAAGTATGCCATTAGCCACCTAACAGGGCTAATAGCCATACATTGCGATCAACGTCCTTTGCCATCTGCCAGCGGATGGCAAAGTTTCTTTGTCATCTGATGTGACCTGGCAGATAGCAAACAGCCGCATTGTCGGCGCTAGTAGCGGTGAAACTATTACCATCTAGCGGTAGATGTGCAATACCGTTGCCATTCGTGGAAGGGTCCTTTGCCATCTGCCATGGCACACGACAAATAACCTGATTCCTGTAGTGTATCTATTTAATTTTATGCAATTTTTATTTTTATTTGAGTCTCCATCTTCTATTATAAAGCACCAACTACGAAACACTCTTTTCATACTTGAGCATTGGATGTAGCTAATATTTGGGTGTGTTGCATGAATGGATCAATGATTGGGCTTGACAGGCTAGGGATAGCGTTCTTTAGCATTGATAGTTTGAAAGACTTTGTTCCTTCTTGATATGCTTCAGTATTAAAGTTTTCATGTCAAATTATAGATATTGCTTAGAATCATTCAAGTCCAAATGTCCATGCTACAAAAGAAAATAGTATATGATGAATATGATAGGCAGCATTCCACATCAAAAATTATGTTCTCAATTGCTACTTTATCATGATGAGTTTAATAAGAAAGAGTTGATGTTATGATGCTAGGAAAAGTGATTGAAATTATCATTGATCAAACTCATGCACTATGCTAGCATTCACACTTCATAAATTATTTCTTTTAACATTTATCTACTTGAGGACGTGTAGGAATTAATCTTGGGGATGCTGATATGTCTCCAACAAATCTATAAGTTATGAAGTTTTCATGCCATGTTTACAACAATTTCATATGGTTTTGGTATGATTTGCATGGAACTAACCCAGACTGACGTTGTTTTCAAGAGAACTACCGAATTGATGTTTTTGTACCGAAATAAAAGTTCTCCAAATGAAACGAAACTTTTTGACGATATTTTCTGGGACAAAACAGGCACTAGAAGCTTCATGGAAATACTAGAAGCTAAGGTAGGAGGCCACTAACCACCAGGGTGCACTAGCCACCCCCCAAGCACGCCCTTGTACCTAGTGGGCCACTGGAAGCCCATGTGGATGTGAGACTGATGCCAAAAAATCCTATAAATACATAAACCCCCCAGAAATAACCCTAGATCAGAAGCACCGCCGCTGCAAGCCTCTCTAGCCATGAAAAACAAATCGGGAGCCGGTTCCGACACCCTACCGGAGGGGGAGATCAACACCGTAGGCCATCATCATCATCCCTATGGACACCATGATGAGGAGGGAGTAGTCCAGCCTCAGGGTTGAGGGTCTGTACTAGTATCTATATGTTTAATCTCTCCCTCTCTCTCATGTTCTTGAGATGGCACGATCTTGATGTATCGCGGGCTTTGTTAATATAGTTGGATCATATGGTGTTTCTCCCCCTCTATCTTTTTGTGATGAATTAAGTTCTCCCTTTGAGAATTCGTTTTATCGAATTGAATACTTTTATGGATTTGAGAGCGCTTGATTTATGTCTTGCTCTGAATACCCATGGTGACAATGGGATATCTGATTCACTTGATATAAGTTTTGGCACTCAACTCGCGGATTCCCGAGGTGACATTGGGGTAACCTATGCATAGGGGTTGATGCACGTTCTCGTCTTTCTTTCTCCGATAGAAATCTTGGCGCATTCTTTGAGGTTCTTTGTGTTGGATTGAGTATTATGAATCTGAATTTGTTATGGTGTTATTTTAGTACGAACTCTTAAGTAGATCGATCGGAAAGGATAACTTGTGTTATTTTAGTACGAAGTCTTAGATAAATCGATAAAAAGGAATAACTTGAGGTGGTTTCGTACCCTGTAAACAATTTATTCTTATGTTCTCCGCTAGATAGGAACTTTGGAGTGATTCTTTATCACACACTGAGGGATTGTTATGTGTTCCAATTATATTAGCATTGTTGAGAAATTGCACTAGCGAAAGTACGGACCCTAGGCCTCATTTTCAAGCATTGCAATACCGTTTGTGCTACGTTTTACGAATTGCTACCTTGCTGTTCTTATTTATTCAGATTATAAAAATATATTTCTACCATCCATATTACCCTTGTATCACCATCTCTTCGCCTAACTAGTGCACCTATACAATTTACCATTGTATTTGGTGTGTTGGGGACACAAGAGACTTTTTATTATTTGGTTGCTGGGTTGTTTGAGAGAGACCATCTTCATCCTATGCCTCCATGGATTGAAAAACCTTAGGTCATTCACTTGAGGGAGAATTTCTACTATCCTTCAAAATTGTGCGCTTGGAGGCCCAACACGAGACTACAAGAATAAAGTTGCATAGTAGACATCGGTTATGTTTAGATCGTTAATTATTATTATTACACCGCTCATCTTGAACTTGTTGATGATGTGCGAGTAGTAATTATTGTTCCTGAGGACATGGGAGAAGTCTTGTTATAAGTAATCATATTAAGTTGGTACTCGTTCAATATTTTAATGATATGGATGTTGTTACTTCTCTTAGTTATGGGCCTAAGGGAAGTCAATATTTTCTCATGTGAACGCCGACTACATGACAGTTCACCATATTATGGGCTTAAGGGAAGTCATTGTAGAGTAACAAGTAGATGATGGGTTGCGAGAGTGACAGAATCTTAAACCCCAGTTTATGTGTTGCTTCATAAGGGGCTAATTTGGATCCACATGTTTCATGCTATGGTTAGATTTATCTCAATTCTTCCTTCGTAGTTGCGGATGCTTGCGGGAGTGGGTAATCATAACTAGGTTGTTAGTTCAACTAAGAACAACACCTTAGTATCGGTCCACCCACATATCAAATCATCAAAGTAGTGAATGTGAATCAACTCAATATGATAAACATGACTAGACAAAAATTCCCATGTATCCTCGAGAGCACTTGCTTTATATAAGAGTACTCTCAGGCTTGTCCTTTGCTATAAAAGGATGGGGCTACCTTGCTGCACCTTTGCTACTATTGTTACATGGCACTTGTTATGAATTTTCTTCCTACAAATCCATCTATCATTGTTACTTATAGGACCTGTAGAGAATACCTTGCTGAAAACTGCTTATCATTTCCTTCTTCTCCTTGTTGGGTTCGACACTCTTACTTATTGAAAGGACTATGATTGATCCCCTATACTTGTGGGTCATCAATGGAATCCCCTTTTAAGAGATGTTTGCTTTCGACTGCATGGGCACACACATAGTAGAAAGGACAAGACAAGTCATGTGAATCTTGGTTATATGCATCAAACATATGTGAATGAAAGATTTCCATGTTCAAGATTCACTCTTGCAAACAATATGTGCAAGAGACAAGAGATCATCCTAAACAAGGATATGATGCATATACTTACCTTGAGGGTCTTGAGCATCTTAGCAGTAGGAGTACACTTGGGCAAAAAATCTTGGCTATATGCATCAAACATATGGCTTCCGAAGGTTAATTATCTCCTACATCATTTGGCAATTGTTCGACTTGCGAACCATTAGATTCACCAAACTTCACATTTACCGTCTCATCAACTTTTCGAGTGAAGTTGTCGTAGACACAGTAAGTGTGAGAGTTTGATCTGTAACCAAGTAGGAAACCTTCATGAGATTTGGGAGCAAATTTAGAATGACGATGCTTATCAAGAATGTAGCACTTTGAGCCGAATACCCGAAAGTATACAACTTGCTGTTTATTACTTGTGACTAGCTCGTATGTTGTTTTACCGAGAAGCTTGTGTAAGTAGAGTCAGTTTGTGTCATGACAAACTATTTCCACGACCTTTGCCTGAAAGTGTCTTGGCATCTTGTATTCGTCAAACATCGTTCTAGCCATCTCTATGAGAGTCTGGTAATTCCTCTCAACAACTCCATTTTGCGGAGGTGTGTACGTCGCCGTGAACTCATGTTAGATACCCTATTCGTCAAGAAAAGTATCCACATTTGTGTTCTTGAACTCAAATCTGTTGTCGCTCTGAACTTTCTTGTTCTTCACTTCAAACTAATTTTGGGCTTTTCGAGTGAAGTTCTTGAAGATCTTTTGTACGTGCGACTTGTCATCAAGAAAGAATACCCACGTAATTCTGGAAAAATCATCAATAATAACTAGACCAAAATAATTTCCATCGAGGCTCCAGTAAGTGTTGGAACTAAAGAGATCCATGTGAAGCAGCTCGAGTGGCCTTCTAGTAGTCATAATATTCTTCACAGGATGACTTCCAATGACTAGTTTTCTTGCCTGATAAACACCATAGTCTATCTTTTTCGAAGATAACATCTTTAACACCTAGCATATGATCACCTTTGATAGGCCTGTCAAGATTACACATACCAACATGTCCTAGCCTTCTATACCATAACCAACCTTTAGAAGATTTTGTACTAAGACATGTACGATGTTTGGATTTTTTATTGAAATCGACAATGTATAGATCACCTCAACAAAAACAAGGAAATACCATGTTATTATTATATTGACGAAACACTTGGTAATAAACTTCCGTAAATAGCACATTGAAACCAAAATCTGCAAATCTAGATACGGAAAGAAGATTATATCCAAGGGATTCAACAAGAATGCCATTTTGAATGGAACTATCATGAGATATGGCCACCTTAGCGAGACCAAGTACTTTACCCTTGGAGTTGTGTAGCGCCCAAGATGCGAGCCTATCCTTATTTTGGAACGAGGGCCTCGACAGGGATAAAAGTGCATCTCGTCGTTTCGCAAGAACGGATATCGCTTGAAGTACATGTAAAGAAGAGATGAGTATATGGAATTGTCTTACACTCACCACAAGCTAATCATGATCATCTCAATACAAACATACATTCAATCACCATTCAGAAGATTAGGGTCCGACTACGGACAAAATCAAATGATAAAAAACGATGTCCATCATTGCTATCCCAGGCTGTCGTCCTGGAACCCATCCTAGATCCATGAAGAAGAAGAAGAAACTCCAAATAGAAAAATCATCGCGCTCATGTCAAAGTATCACTTTACCTGTGCCTACAACAGTTGTTGTTGTAATCTGTGAGCCACACGGACTCAGCTATCTCATTTTCAAAGGTATCAAGACTAGCAAAGCTTAATGGGTGAGGTATGGTTAAGTGGTGAGGCTGCAGCGGCACTAAGCATTTATTTTTGTGGCTAACTTACGAGTACAAGAATAAGAGGGGGATGATCTACACATAAACATAAGTGAAATAATAATGATCAAGAAATGATCTTGAACATCTACATACGAGTCTATAGAGCTCACGAGAAGAGACACTTACGGTTACGAACACAGTTGGCATATTTTAATTAATCTTACTTCAAGTTTGCTATGATTGGGTGTTAAACAAGTTTCCTAGTTGCCACATGACTATGGGCACGGCTTTCCGAAAGATTTAACCCTGCCTGGTACTCCAACTCATCCATCAAAATAACCACAAGCTGCATAGAAAACCTCAACCACGGAAAAAGGCCGTAGTGTCCTTGGAATTCCGTTGGAAAATCTCAACCTAGAGATAGCCAAAGTATCTTCAGAATCTCGTGCACAATATATTTCGTATATGGTAAAACAAATCCATCAAGGCTTATCGGTGTGCCTACAGACCCGATAGGAACCGCGTATCTCGTTCTCAGGGCATGACCGGATGAGCTAGTTTTCGGGTTGGCTAAGACCCCGGGTAAACAGGGCGCACCGTACATCGCTTAGTTCGGAACAACACTCATGAGGAGCACTGGCCCAGGGGTTGATTAATTATCCACGTGGGTCGACGGGTCCCTATGCAATTTTATTAGTTATTAGTCAAATGTAGTACCAAAGTTGGGACTTGCCGGAAGAGTTTTAGTCTAAGACAAATATTCAAGGGGGGTCCCCATAACAACCCCAAGCATGTTAGGTGCGCTCAATATGGAACATAACACCGGTACATAAGTAACTAGGGCGACAAATATCGAACAAAACACTAAGCTAGAAGTCCAAGCCTTCCACCTTTTGCGAAGTATATATGTGCATTAAATTAAATAGAAATAATAGTGTGATATATCAAGCAATCCATGTTGTCACATGTAAAGCAACTTGCACCTGCAATTAGCAAAGCTATAAGAAAGGGTTGAGAAAGCGGTAACATAGTCAAACAATGGTTTGCTGGGATGTGGAGGGGTTAGAGGCTTTTCATGGCAATGTTTGGAGAATTGACATAATAGGTGGTTGATAGCGAGACATAGCGATATAAATGAGACAACTAGCATGGCAATGATAGTAGTGGTATCTAGGGAAATGATCATCTTGCCTGAGATCCCCGCTTGGAAGAAGAATGAATCCGTGAAGTAGACGAACCAACATAGCCAAATGAATCCTCACACTCCGACACGCTTGTGGAACTCTATCAAGAAGAAGCAATCCGGAAATAACAATCAACACACGATACAACACCACATATGCATGACATGATTCGCAAACAAATATGAAGAATGTTCAATTAATTATGCATGGTATGACAAAGCACAACAATCAACTCCTACACATTAAGTGAAGCTCAATATGCAACGAGTTTCATATTGACGAAACTCATTTTTGAATTACTTAGTTCACTCCAATTTAGGTACATGACAATATTAAATGTCATTAAACATGGCAAGAGGTGAAGCATAAATAAACTACACTATCTAGGTATATTAAATGAGGTAGGAAACAACTTATAGTATTTCCAAAGAGACCCCATATGTTAATTTCGAAATTGGACCAGATCTGAACTAAACAAATTTTTATATTCATAGGGAAACAAATTTCATCATGTGATACTACACGTCATTCTAGTCGATTTACATATATAGATGGTCTAAAATGGAGTTACGGCCTAAAAGATATGACCAACACAAGATAATATGTCAAGAATGCAAACCGTATGCAACTGACAACCACAACCATACCAAATCATGAATGCAGCAAGATATTATGAAACTACATGAGATTCTAAGAAAGTTTCATACATGCCATGTTCAAAACGGAGCAACGGTTCAACAAAGGCAACTAATACAAGTTATAGTGATAATCTGCCCAAAACAACAACATGGCATTTTATACACAGCAAAACAGCCACCAACAGGATTCTAAAATGCACAAATAATATATTGAGTAGTAGATGACAAGATGCACAACAATCATATCCTAACAGCAAATTAAATAGAAGCATGGATCACTAGGAAATGAGCTCACGAAATGGCTACTTAAACACAGTTTCAGACTTCGTAAAATTATCAGCTTTCACGGTGCAGTTTTACCATGATGGCATATTGGTAGCAAGAAAACACATGCTACAGGGCATATAATGGCATGAAAATTTACCTAGTAGGCATGATGCATTTCATTTTATTCCACTCCAGCAAGGTCTAATTAAGCACACATTCATAGCTAGCATCCCTACAACATGACATTCTGAAATAATCAGATTCTCAGACTTAGAATAATTTTGACCCTACAATAAGCAACACTTTCATGGCATGTTAACATGATGAAAAATATAGCTAAGCATGACATACATGGCATGGGAAACCTACTGACAATAACTAGACATATCATACTACAAATCACTCCATTGCACATATTCAAAAGAGGCATGGTTTGCCTAATTCGAACTTCGCAAAATGGAACTTTAACAAACACATATTAGCAGTTTTAACGTGATAGCACCTTGGAAGCAACAAATGAACATGTTAATGATAATTTACATGGCATCCAGAGGCATGATATCAAAGTAGACATCACATAGGACAATCCCATGAAGGAACCACATGCAAAAGACCTATGGATTAGTTGCAATAATCCATGCAAGATTGAATAAAATAACATTTTAGATGTATTCATGATATACTTGCAAGAGAGATTTGAGCATGTATATGCAACCTATTATGCATACAAATGCCATAATCATGTAGATCACGAAGAGTAGAACATTTTTCATATAAAGTTTATTTAAATCCGAGCCACGATTATTTAGTTGTGAAATAGATCATCACAAAGGGGGGTTCTAAACATTTTAACATGGATTTCATGGCAAATAAATTACCAGGGGCTAGTACACATCACAAAGGGCGCATCTCATGTTCAACAAAAGTTCGTATGATGCATGGATTAAATCACACAATAAAAAAAGGGCATCACAACTAAATAGCATGCACACAAACTTGCTGAATTTACAAAACTAATTGCACAGATGGATTCTATGGATTTTTCTACCCGAAAATCATATGTAACATGTGGGTATTTACTTTAAAAAAATAACATAACAATTATGCAAGATTATGACATCTACGCAAAAACGTGAAACCATCAAGTTAAATATTTTTATCATGCATGAAAGTTGGATATTATTAATCTACACAAAATTCTGAACATTTTACATATATAAATTTTTTAATCCGATGCATGGTTATTTAATTATTAGCATTTTAAGAACATGACAAAATTTGTAGTTAAGTAAATCCCTGGAAATGGACAAATTCGCAATGGCAAAAAAATACGCGTGCCGAATCTCGCATATTGGATGAAAAGCAACATCGGCGCAACATGAGTATGCATCGCACATGGCGGAGTTTAGGGTGGCGCTCACCATGGGCTTCGGCCCAGCTGAGCCGTGTGGCCGTCGGTGATGGGTTGCGGGACACGGAGGGCGGTTGCTCACTGGCCTTGGAGAGGCCGGATGGGCTGACTCCGGGCGGACGAAGCTAAATAAGGCGGTTTGCACAACACGGCCTGGTGCAGCACTGCGGCTTAGGGCTGGGCCTGAGGCACGCTGGCCTACTGACTACTCGCGCGGCAAATGCGGCACGCAAGCAAGGCGAGCACTCGGTCAACGGGCGCAAGTGACAAGTGGGAGGAGCACACAAGATACCAAACTACGATGCTGCAGCGAACTCTGGCGGATGGTGAGGATGGTGAGGATGGTCAGGCCTTGGCCGGATCCGAGCACGGCGTGGACAGGGAGATCCATGTCGGCCAGATCGATGGTGAGGCGATGACCGGGGAGCTCGAGCCGACAACCATGGCGGCTTGGTACTTGCGGGACAAAGAGATCCCCAGGGGTGAGAGAGAAAAATGGAAGGAGGAAGAAAAGAGAGAAGTTGGTGAGGGGTCTGGCCTTCTCCGGGAGCGACGTCATCGGGGTTGTCCTACGACAGACAACCAGCGAGGCGCGAGGTAGAGGAGCACTCCATCCATGGCACATGATGATGCAGGGAGGAGCTCCTGTGGGAGCAGCGACGGTCGGGCCGAGATGGGCTTCGAGGGGCGGATCTGGGCCAGCCCGAAGATGAGGAAGTGGTGGAGGTGCCCGTTGGCGGCGGGGAGAGGTGGCTGGCGGTGGGGATCTCAAGGAAGGAGAGAGAGAGCTTAAAATGGCATGGGAGGGTCTCTATTTAAAGCACGGGGGTCTAGGGTTTGGTGTTTGCTCCATTTTCGGACCATACGATGGAGATTGGACGGCTCCGCACGGAGAGGTAGGCTGTGTGGGTTTAGTGGGCTGTGTAGATGGGCTAGGCTGAGATGAGAGAGAGATTGTGCGGCCTGGCACATGTTTTGAAATACCGAAACATATCACAAATAAACCGGCTATAGGGTCGCTATATAATTAACGATTGGGCTATCAAACGGACTTCGAATGCAACAAAATTTGGTACCGGTCTACTTACATTAAAATAAGACCGCATGCCTCAATCCATTACGAGAATGTTTAATATGCACTTTGAAAATCAACATTTTAACGATGCCGTGGGCGTTGCGTGTGTGGTTGGATCCGAAACGGTCAACGACAAAAACGGAGAGAACCGGCAACTAACAACGGATGCAAGTTTTGAGAAATGACGTCAACGGAGTGCCGATGCAATGCGGATGATGCGAATGATACATTGATGAATGCGACAACAAAATATATCACACAACGAGAATGGAAATAAGAAGGCAATCTTCTGGAGCGTCCGTCTCGGGCTGTTACAACTCTCCTCCACTAACAAGAGATCTCGACCCGAGATCTTAGAATGAGAAGAGAAAGAGAAAGAGGAAGAAGTAAAACTTAGTTGCTTCTTTGACAAACGAGTGGAACCAATGTAACTTGAAGGTTGCAAAGAGATGAAGAATTGCACGAGAAACAAGCAAGAATTCACAAGAAATTTGGGCAGCACTTCGGTAGAAAAGACAAGCAAAACTTGATAAGATGGAAAGAATTGAAAATATGACACAACTCTCTTATTAAATGGACAAGCAAGAAAAGAACATGATCTTGATAAAATGAGATGATGGTCAAATAGAGCAACATCACAATGCCTCTGGAACGGAAGAACAGAAACTAGCTGGTAGGAAAGAAAAGAACGGAGAAGAAAATGACAATTTCTACCACAATTGGATTTTAAAAGCATCTTACAAGGAAGGATTGAATGGAGTTGTTGTAAGATCAACAACGAAAGAATAAACTTGTTGAGGGCTTATGGAAAACATCTCAAAATTATGAGGTGACAACTGGCCACTAATAGAAAACAAGATTGCGTGGGAGCAACAAGATAAGCAAAACTTCTTTCACTAATAGGATACATTGAGAACATGTATCAATGATAATCACCATAATAAAAACAACCCTTAGGAAAAGCTTTAGGCGAAATCCAACCCACGATGGCTTCAATGAAGAAATCATGGGTTGACAATATCTCATGATCAAATAAATTGGTGGGTTTAAACATCTTGCTCTTGAAACAAATTATCTTCGAGACTCCTCATGAATCAAGAATGCTATAACGCCACCTCAAAGGATAATGGAGAAATAATTGCACTTTGGAATGCAAGAGAAGGAATACTTGAGCTCCTCCGACAAAATATTGAAGAACCTCCATATGCAAAAGGATAATCAAAAGACCTGAAGGTTGAAGAGAATAAGATTAACCTTGCAAGCATTTAGATGCAACTTCGTGAAGAGATACTTGAAAAAATATTGGAACTCCGGAAAAGAAATGGTGAGCAATTAAAATTGAGAATTAGATATCATGAACAAACTCTGGAAGAAGGATTGAAATCACCTTGATGAAACAAGAATAAGAATTATTGTATGCTTATCCTTCATCAAGTTAAATTGATGACAAGTAACGGATTTAGCATACCACTTATTCTTCTAGAAAGAATGAAGAAAGATATTGCACACTTGAAGAAGTCTTCAACGAGACACCGGTAAGAATTAGAATGAATGAGAATACTTCAACAAATGGAGATACATGAAAGTTGAAAGCTAAGAACAAAGAAATCTTCTAAAATGATGCCCTTCGGATGATCGAGAAATGAAGGCAACACTCAAATGCACCGGAACGAATTCTCATGATCGAAACAATTAAGATGATAGCATGAAGCTTAAACCACAAATATGCAAGAACAAACCAAGATTCAAGATGAACTCTTCTTCGTTCTTCAACACTGAGAACGATGACGAGAAACAAGACCAAGAATCACTGAGACACTCCGAAAAATGAATAAGAACGGTTGAGGCAACGATGGAAATAATGCTAAGCGATCTTGGAAAAGGAATATGACTGATGGAATTCATTCTTACGTCATATTTGAAAAAAAAACATGAGGACAATCTTGAGAAAAGATTGGAAAAAGGCAGGTATGATCCTCGGAAACCCGGTGGGTTATGGGCAACTCAAAAGAGAACATCGTTGAAACGGTTGCTAAGAAAGAATACACCGGTACAAATTAAGAACTTAATGAGGTGAGACCCTCAAAAATAATTGAAAGGATTGAATGAAAATACGAATCTTGTGAGATATCTTCTGCAATCCGGATAGGATAGAGATGGCCGAAAACCAAGAGAGGCTTGGATGAGAATTTCCAACATGGGAAGTGCTGGTGCAACAAAAGACCTTCCAACGGCGCCAGAAACACGTGCTGACGGGAGACTGTTCTTGATACTCCTCAGCAACGGTACTAGGAATCCTTCTGCTACGGCTACGCCTTTCGGGACTTCCTAGGCAAATATGCAAAGGATTTCCCCGTGGCCTTGGAGCCTTGCGTTGGTGTTCCCTCGAAGCGGAAAGGGTGATGTAGCGCAGCGGTGGTAAGTATTTCCCTCAGTTTTGAGAACCAAGGTATCGATCCAGTGAAGGAGTATCACAAGTGCCTGCACAAACACAAAAAGCTTGCTCCCAACGCTATGAAGGGGTGGTCAATCCCTTAGAGATTGTTTGCCAAGTGAGAACTGAAAGCAACAAAGTAACAAAGCAAAGCAAAAGCGGACGTGTAAACGATAGGTGTGAATAGACCCCGGGGCCATAGTGTTTACTAGTGGCTTCTCTCATGAAAGCAAGTAGACGGTGGGTGAACGAATAACTGTCGAGAAATTGATAGAACCGCGCAAAGTCGTAACGTCATCTATGGCAATGATTATATCCATAGGCATCACGTCCAAAACAAGTAGACCGATACTTTCTGCATCTACTACTATTACTCCACACGTCGATCGCTATCCAACATGCATCTAGTGTATTAAGTCCAAAAGAACAGAGTAACTCCTTAAGCAAGATGACATGATGTAGATGGACAATCTCATATGTACGACAAAGCCCACCTTGTTACCCTTGATGGCAACTACATGATGTGTGCCTTCCTGCCCCTACTGTCACTGGGAAAGGTCACCACACGGTAAGAACCCAAAACCAAGCACTTCTCCCATTGCAAGAATCATAGATCTAGTTGTCCAAACAAAACCCAAGACTCAGAGAGACTTACAAGGATATCACATCATGCATATAAGAAATCAGCAAAGACTCAAATATATATCATAGATAATCTGATCACAAATCCACCATTCATCGGATCTCGACAAACACACCGCCAAAGAGGATTACATCGGATAGATCTCCATGAAGATCATGGAGAACTTTGTATTGAAGATCCAAGATAGAGAAGAAGCCATCTAGCTACTAACTACGGACCCGTAGGTCTGAAGTGAACTACTCACGAGTCATAGGAGGGGCGATGATGTTGATGAAGAAGCCCTCGAACTCCAAAGTCCCCTCCGGTAGGGCACCGGGAAGGGTCTCCAGATGAGATCTCGCGGAAACGGAAGCTTGCGGCGGTGGAAAAGTGTTTTCGTGGATGCCATAATTTTTTCTGGATTTTTAGGGAATATATAGGCCAAAGACCTAGGGCAGGGGAGCGCCAGGGAGGCCACAAGCTTGGTTGCCGCGGCCTCCCCCCTGGCCACGGCAACAGGGCTTGTGGGCTCCCTGTGGGCCCACTTGCTTGTCCCTCAAGCCTCTTAATCTTCTTCCGTTCTGGAAAAAAATCATTTTGGGGATTTTATTCCGTTTGGAGTCCATTCCAAAATCAGATCTGAAAAGAGTCAAAAACACAGAAAAAAACAGGAACTCGCGCTTGGCACTGAGTTAATAAGTTAGTCCCAAAAAAGATATAAAAGGTAAACAAAACATCCAAAGTTGTCAAGATAACAGCGTGAAACCATCAAAACTTATAGATACGTTTGAGACGTATCAAGCATCCCCAAGCTTAACTCCTGCTCGTCCTCGAGTAGGGAAGTGATAAAGAATGAATTTCTGATGCTTTCATGCTACATAGCATAGATGTCCTTTGTAACTCCTCTTATGTGACGTGAATATTCAGATCCATTAGATTCAAAACAATAGTTTTCTATTGACGTGGAAACAATAATACTTCAAGCAAACTAGCAAAGTAATCATGAACTTTCAAAATAACAAGGCCAAAAGAAAGTTATCCCTACAAAATCATATAGTCTGGCTATGCTCTATCATCATTGCACAATGAATTTAAATCATGCACAACCCCGGTATTGGCCAAGTAATTGTTTTCACACATTTACTTTCTCAAACCTTTTCAACTCTCACGCAATACATGAGCATGAGCCATGGTTTTAGCACTATAAGTGGTGTGGAGTGTGGTGGAGGTTGCAAGACAAACAAGGAGAAGATGATCACATTAACTAGGCATATCAATGAGCTGTGGAGATGATCATCAATAGATATCAATGTGAATGAGTAGGGATTGCCATACAAATGATGCACTAGAGCTAAGAGTATGTGAAAGCTCTTAAAGAAAACTAGTGGGTGTGCATACAACTTGCTTGCTCACGAAGACCTAAGGCAATTTTGAGGAAGCCTATCATTGGAGTATACAAGCCAAGTTATATAATGAAAATTTCCCACTAGCTATATGGTGGTGACAAAACGAGAGACTCTCAACCATGAAGATCATGGTGCTTAATATGCACAAGTGTGGAAAGGTGGTAGCAATGTCCCTTCTCTCTTTTTCTCTCTCTCCTTTTTTGGGATGGGCTCTTTGGCCTCTTTTTTTTGGTGGGCATCTTTGGCCTCTTTTATTTCCTCACATGGGACAATGCTCCATCAATGATGATCATCAAACTTACAACTCAAAACTTAGAGCAACGATGACTCTATATGAAATGCCTTCAGTAGTGTACCGTGACAATGATCTAGCATGGCATAGACATAAATGGAAACATCATGCTAGCTAATTATGATCATGCAATGGCAATGTAGACGTGGTGGCACATGTCATGGTGGTAGTTGCATGGAAATATATCTCGGAATGACTTTGAAAAAGCCATAGTAGGTATGTATGGTGGCTGTTTTAAGGGAGGCTAATGGTGGGTTTTGTGCACCGGCGAAAGTTGCACGGCACTAAAGAAGATATTGATGGTGGAAGGTGAAAGTGCATCTAAACCATGGACTCAACATTACTCATGAATAACTCATATACTTGTTGCAAAAGTTTTATTAGTAATCGAAACAAAGCATTCAACGCATACTCCTAGGGGAAGGGTTGGTAGGTATAAACCATCGCGCGATCCCGACTGCCACACAAAGGATGACAATCAATGGACTAATCATGCTCAGACTTCATCACATAGCGGTTCACCATACGTGCATGCTACGGCAATCACTAACTTCAACACAAGTATCTCTAGATCCACAACACCTTACTAATATAACTTCAATATTACCATAACCACAACTCAAAACTAGTTGAGATGAATCAAACTTCTCTAACTATTCAATGCACATGAAGGTGGAAGTTTTCGTATCCCTTTGGATAACTACCCCTTTTGAGACTACTTTCAAAGCATAGATCAAATACCAAGCCACACACCGCCGTGCTCTAAAAGATATAAGTGAAGCACATGTAAGCTGAATTGTCTACCAAAGGATATAAGTGAAGCTCGATAAAATCACGGTGAGTGCATGTCTCTCTCTATCTAAGTGTGCAGCAAGGATGATTGTGACACAACAAAAATAAAAGACTCCTACGATACAAGACGCTCCAAGCAAAACACATAACATGTGGTGAATAAAAATATAGCCCCAAGTAACGTTACTGATGGATTGAAGACGAGAGAGGGGATGCCTTCCCGGGGCATCCCCAAGCTTATGCTTTTACGGCATCCTTGAATCTCTTGGGGTGCCTTGGGAATCCCCAAGCTTGAGCTCTTGCCACTCTTTATCTTTTTATCCATAAGAACTTCACCCAAAACATGAAAACTTCACAACACGAAACTTAAACAAAAACTCGTGATAACATTAGTATAGAAAGCAAACCACCACTTCCTTAGATACTGCAGCAAATTTGAATTCTACTTATGCTGATGTTGGGTTACTGTATTTTCAATCTTCCATGGCTAATACCCCCCGATACTATCCATAGTTTCATCAAAATAAGCAACCAACACAACAAAAATAGGATATGTTAACAGCAGACCAGTCTGTAGCAATCTGTATACTTCTATTACTACAAAAATTCCGAACAATTACGACAGTCTAAAGAATTTGCATAGCAATCAGCAACAAAAAGAATCAACTCAAAAGCTCTTACAGAAAAAATGAAAATTCTTTTCGTGAGCAGAAAGTTTCTATCTTTTCTAGCATGACCAAACGATCATCCCCAAGACTAATCATAACGGTTTTGCTTGGCACAAACGCAAAAAGAAACACAAAAAACGCAATCATAACAGAATTATGAAAGTGTGAAAAACACAAAACAGAAAGAAAAAGGATAGATTCGTTGGGTTGCCTCCCAACAAGCGCTATTGTTTAACGCCCTTAGCTAGGCATTGATAATTCAATGATGCTCACACAAAAGACAAGAATTGAAGCACAACAAGAGCATCATAAAGCATGTGACAATCACATCTAAGTCTAACATACTTCCTATGCATATGCATTTTATAGGAAAACAGATTGTCAAGACAACCAATCGTTACCATATGCAAGGAAGAAGAAAGAGACAATAGCAATCTCAACATAACGAGAGGTAATTTGGTAAGATGAAAGTTTCTACCAAAATATTTTCCTCTCTCATAGAAATTACATGTGGGATCATATTCAAATTCAACAATATAGCTATCCCATAGGATATTCTTTTCATGATCCACATGCATGCAAAGTTGACGCTCTTCAAAAATAGTGGGATTATCATCAACTAAACTCATGACTTCTCCAAACCCACTTTCAATATTATTGCAAATATCATATTCATCATGAGGTTTGAACAAATTTTCAAGATCATAAGAAAGATCATCACCCCAATCATGATTATTGCAACAAGTAGTGGACATAGCAAAACTAGCATCCCCAAGCTTAGGGTTTTGCATATTTTTAGCATGATTGTCACTAATAGAATTTATAGTGAAACCATTGCAATCATTCTTTTCATTCAAGGAGCCCTCGTGAATCACATCTCAAGCAAAACTCCATAAAGAAAGTCAAGTGCACTCAACTCTCTAGCAATTGGATCAACATAATTGGATCTCTTAAAGAGATTAGCAAGTGGATGAGGATCCATATCACTAGATTTTCAGCAAGCAAAGATGCAAGCACATTAAAGACACATAGCACACAAGCAAAGGAAAGGCAAGCGAGAGAAAAGGGCAAACGAAAAAGGCAAACGAAAAAGGCAAAGGAGAAAGGCAAAATAAAACGGCAAAGGAGAAAGGCAAATGTGAAGTGGGGGAGAGGAAAATGAGAGGCAACTGGCAAAAAAAGTAAATGCAAGAGATGAGTTTGTGAGACCTACTTGGATAGATCTTTCCTTCCCCGGCAAAGGTGCCAGAAATACTTCTACTGATGCAACAAAAGACCTTCCAACGGCACCAGAAACACGTGCTGTCGGGAGACTGTTCTTGATACTCCTCAGCAAAGGCACCAGGAATCCTTCTGCTACAGCTATGCCTTTAGGGACTTCCTAGGAAAATATGCAAAAGATTTCCCCTTGGCCTTGGAGCCTTGCATTGGTGTTCCCTCGAAGCGGAAAGGGTGATGTAGCGCAGCGGTGGTAAGTATTTCCCTCAATTTTGAGAACCAAGGTATCGATCCAGTGAAGGAGTATCAAAAGTGCCTGCACAAACACAAAAAAGCTTGATCCCAACGCTATGAAGGGGTTGTCAATCCCTTATAGATTGTTTGCCAAGTGAGAACTGAAAGCAACAAAGTAACAAAGCAAAGTAAAAGCGGAGGTGTAAACGATAGGTGTGAATAGACCCGGGGCCCGTAGTGTTTACTATTGGTTTCTCTCATGAAAGCAAGTAGACGGTGGGTGAACGAATTACTGTCGAGCAATTGATAGAACTGCGCAAAGACGTGACGTCATCTATGGCAATGATTATATCTATAGGCATCACGTCCAAAACAAGTAGACTCATACTTTCTGCATCTACTACTATTACTCCACACGTCAACCGCTATCCAGCAAGCATCTAGTGTATTAAGTCGAAAAGAACAGAGTAACGCCTTAAGCAAGATGACATGATGTAGATGGACAATCTCATATCTACAACAAAGCCCACCTTGTTACCCTTGATGGCAACTACACGATGTGTGCCTTGCTGCCACTACTGTCACTGGGAAAGGTCACCACACGGTAAGAACCCAAAACCAAGCACTTCTCCCATTGCAAGAATCATAGATCTAGTTGGCAAAACAAAACCCAAGACTCGGAGAGACTTACAAGGATATCAAATCATGCATATAAGAAATCAGCAAAGACTCAAATATATATCATAGATAATCTGATCACAAATCCACAATTCATCGGATCTCGACAAACACACCGCCAAAGAGGATTACATCGGATAGATCTCCATGAAGATCATGGAGAACTTTGTATTGAAGATCCATGAGAGAGAAGAAGCCATCTAGCTACTAACTATGGACCCGTAGGTATGAAGTGAACTACTCACGAGTCATTGGAGGGGTGATGATGTTGATGAAGAAGCCCTCCAAATCCAAAGTCCCCTCCGGCAGGGCACCTGGAAGGGTCTCCAGATGAGATCTCGCGGAAACGGAAGCTTGCGGCGGCGGAAAAGTGTTTTCGTGGACGCGCTGATTTTTTCTGGATTTTTAGGGAATATACAGGCCAAAGACCTAGGGCAGGGGAGCGCCAGGGAGGCCACAAGCTTGGTTGCCGCGGCCTCCCCCCTGGCCGCGGCAACAGGGCTTGTGGTCTCCCTGTGGGCCCACTTGCTTGGCCCTCAAGCCTCCTGATCTTCTTCTGTTCTTGAAAAAATCGTTTAGGGGATTTTATTCCGTTTGGACTCCGTTCCTAAGTCAGATCTGAAAAGAGTCAAAAACACAGAAAAAACAGGAACTCGCGCTTGGCACTGAGTTAATAAGTTAGTCCCAAAAAAGATATAAAAGGTAAACAAAACATCCAAAGTTGTCAAGATAACAGCGTGAAACCATCAAAAATTATAGATACGTTTGAGACGTATCAGGAAGCATTTAGGAAATTGGAAGGATATGATGAACATCGAAAGCTTGAATAGAATCCATCAGGGAAGAAAACAAGAACAAAGAATGATAAACTTAGCACCGAGCATCTTCACAATGAATCACCGAATACAATACGGAAGAGAAGATAGTGGAAGAACTAATGAAAATGAAGGCACTTGGATGAGAATTAATCATTGAAGAAAAAGTGGGGAGGATGGGGAAAAACAAAGACAAGTTGGGACAGATGAGACGAACTCCGGAAACAAATATGAGGATGGATCTTGCAAATATGGGAAAGGATTGAATTACTTGAAGAGGAGCACACCGGTTGAAAACAATTTCATGACAATTGATTGAGCAAATACATTGGCACTCTCATAGAAATATGAGAACACCACTTAGAAAATATACGAAATTACAACTTGACATTGAAGCAATTTGAATTACCATACTCCAACAAAATAACGTATGAGGTTTAAGAAACAATACAGAAACAAATACATCACCCATTATGAATTTGTTGGAAGGATAATCCTAGGTAACTACTTAAATTCCCACCTGAGAACTCCAGATTTTTTTTCTTGGTTACGCTATCAAGTTGCGGGTCTAGGAACCTACTCAATGTAATCAGCTACAAAAGCACACCCACAACCCTCAACACATATTCGAGAAGTTCCGCAAACTCATCTACCTCAGACCTTCAAAATAACAATGATACTAGACGTGGTAGATGTGACAGCCCGAGACCGACGTTCCAGAAGATTCTCCTCTTATTCCGTTGTCGCGTGTGTTTATTTTATTTGTCGCATCATCATCGCATCATGCGCATCATCTGCATTGCATCGGCACTTCGTTGCCGCCAGTTTTCAAAACTTGCATCCGTTATTAGTTGTCGGTTCTCTCCGTGTTCGTCGTTGACCGTGTTGAGCCCGACCACACTCGCACGCGCCCGCGGCATCGCGTAAACATTCTTTTTAAAAGTGTGTATAAAACTTTCTTTGATTGTGTTGAAACTTGGCGTGCGATCTTATTAAGATATAGGTAGGCCGCGTGCCAATTTTCGTCGCAATCAGAGTCCGTCTCGTACCCGAACGGTCGACCGTAGCGGCACCGTATTCGGTCTATCGTCGAACGTTTTTCGGTGTTTAAAAATCACGTTGTCGGGTGCCATTTCCCTCTCATCCCCGGCTATCCTACTGTACACAGCCACCTAGACATCCCCGCGTCCGTGGCTGTTGGATCGCGATCACGTGGTCGAAAACTAATCCTGATTCGGACAACCCTAGCCCCTATGTCTATAAATAGGCAGCCACTCTCTCTCTCCCTCAAAATCCGTGCCCACCTAACCCCAGTCGCGTCCCACCTCGAGTGGACCTGCCAGGCCCATTTGGAGCCTGCCCGAGCTCGATCTGGGCTGAGCAGCCGCGCCGTCGCTCGCCTCTACACCTTCCGTCGTCTCCTGATACGTCTCCAACGTATCTACTTTTCCAAACTCTTTTGCCCTTGTTTTGGACTATAATTTGCATTATTTGAATGGAACTAACTTAGACTGACGCTGTTTTCAGCAGAATTGCCTTGGTGTTATTTTTGTGCAGAAATCAAAGTTCTCCAAACGTCCTGAAAATTAACGGGGAGCAGTTTTGGAAAATATCAAAAATACCTGCGCCAGAATCCACCTGAGGGGGTGGGCTAGTGTGCCACAAGCCCCTGCTCTGCCACCAGCCACCCCCTGGTGGCGGTGGGCAGGATTGTGGGGCCCACAGGCACCTCCCGACCCCAACTCCAGCTCTATAAGTTGTCTTTCGTCCCAGAAAAAATAAAAAGAGAAGTTTTCGTCGCGTTTTCGATACGGAGGCGCCGCCACCACCTGTTCTTCATTTGGAGGGCAGATGTGGAGTCCGTCTTGGGCTCCGGAGAGGGGAAATCGTCGCCATCGTCATCATCAACCTGCTTCCCTCTCCAATTCCATGAAGCTCTTCGTCGTTCGTGAGTAATCTATTCGTAGGCTCGCTGGATGGTGATGAGTAGGATGAGATCTATCATGTAATCGAGTTAGTTTTGATGGGGATTGATCCCTAGTATCCACTATGTTTTGAGATTTGATGTTGCTACTACTTTGCCATGCTTAATGCTTGTCTCTAGGGCCCAGTGCCATGATTTCAGATCTGAAATTATTATGTTGTCACCAATATATGTGTGTTTTAGATCTGATCTTGCAAGTTGTAGTTACCTACTATGTGTTATGATCCGGCAACCCCGGAGTGACAATAACCGGAACCACTCCCGGTGATGACCATAGTTTGAGGAGTTCATGTGTTCACCAAGTGCCAATGCGTTGGTCCGGTTCTTTATTGAAAGGAGAACCTTAATATCCCATAGTTTCCTTTTGGACCCCGCTGCCACTGGAGGGATGGACAATAGATGTCATGCAAGTTCTTTTCCCTAAGGACGTATGACGACACATGGAATGCATGCCTACATCACATTGACGAACAGGAGCTAGCCACTTATCTCTCCGTGTTATAGCTGTTGCATGATGAATATCATCCAAACAAATCACCGACCCAATGCCTACGAGTTTGTCCTACTGTTGCTACTGCCGTTACTTGTCTTGCTCTGCTCCTACTGTTGCTACTACTGTCGCTTGCTACTGTTGCTACTTGGTACTGCTGTCACTACTGTTGTTCCTTGCCACTGCTATTGCTCGTTACACTGCTGATACCCGCAACTTCGCTGTTACTACTTCGCTGTCACTATTGTGCTTGCAGATACTAATCTTTCAGGTGTGGTTGAATCTAACAAATTCAACTGCTAATACTTGAGAGTATACTCTCACCTCCTGACTGACGTACCTACAAATTTGGGGCGAATACTCTACCCTCGAAAACTGCTCCGAACCCACGCGCTGGTGGGCCATCAACAACATTCTTCCAATTTCATTGCCGGGGAGTGCTATCATCATTCTTCTGGTGTCGTTGCAGGAGAAGGTTAGTTGTTATAAGCATTCGTCTAGCTAACACTAGATATTCCAGGATCAGCCCTTTTCTGGAGCTATTGCCAGGGAAGCACAGCTGACGTCAGCATTTTTCTGGCACCGTTGCCGGGGAGTGCTATCAGCATTCTTCTGGTGCCGTTGCAGGAGAAGGTTAGTTGTTATAAGCATTCGTCTAGCTAACACTAGAGATTGCAGGATCAACCCTTTTCTGGAGCTATTGCCAGGGAAACACAGCTGACGTCAGCATTTTTCTGGCGCCGTTGCCGGGGAGGTATTGCTATATTCTCTGAGTCACTTGGGATTTATATCTGCTGATCACTATGAAGAATCTGAAGGATCCAAAGACCAAAGTCTTGCCCTCAACTACGAGGGGAGGTAAGGAATTGCCATCTAGCTCTGCACTTGATTCACCTTCAGTTATGAGTAAGTTTGCGACTTCACCTCCTGCTAGAAATCTTGATATGTCGCATGTGCCTTGCTAGAGTTACTACCAATGCTCGTAATGCTTCTGATACAGCCGATGCTATTGAGATAGGACCTGCTTTTGCTCCTGCTAGATCTAGCTCTCCTAGATATGAATTGCGTGATATACCTGAGGGTTACGTTATGGAGGGAGAGATAGCTGAGGATTTTCTTGCGTGTGAGGATGCCTATGACGTTGAGAAATTAGTTCTCAAGTGGAAGGGAAAATCTTGGGAAGTTAGGATGAAAAATGATCCGAAGTTTGCCACTTCGCCTATCTTTGTCACCGATAAGGATTATGAATTCTCTGTCGACCCTGAGATAATCTCTCTAGTCGAATCTGATCCTTTTCACGGTTATGAGTCTGAGATGGTCATAGCCCATCTTGCCAAACTATCCGAAATAGCCAACCTTTTCACTAATGAGGAGAAGATCTACCGCTACTATATCCTTAAGCTGTTTCCTTTCTCTCTAAAGGATGATGCTAAAGCCTGGTTCACCTCTCTTGCTCCTGGATGTGTGCGTAGTCCCCAGGAGATGGTCTATTACTTCTGTGAGAAATATTTCCCTGTCCATAAGAAGCAAGCTGCCTTGCAGGAAATATACAACTTTGCTCAACCAAGAACAGAGTCTTCCACAAGCTTGGGGAGGCTCGTCCAGCTACAGAATGCTTTGCCTGATCACCCTCTTAAGAAGAACGAGATACTTGATATCCTCTATAACGGACTTACCGATGCCTCTAGAGACCACCTAGATAGTTGTGTCGGTTGTGTTTTTAGGGAACGAACTGTAGAACAAGTTGAGACTCTACTGAATAACCTCTTGATCAACGATAATGCTTGGACTATTCTTGAACCACCTCCTAAGCCAACTCCTAAGAAAAGAGGTATTCTATTCCTCAGTCCCGAAGATATGCAAGAAGCCAAGAAATCTATGCAAGAGAAAGGCATTAGAGCTGAAGATGTCAAAAATCTACCACCTATCGAAGAGATCCACGGTCTTGATAACCCGATACAGGTAGTAGAAGTGAATTCTCTGCGTAGGTTTGACGAGAGTGATATTCCTTTTGATAAACCTGCTAGCCTATGCTTTGATGAATTTGACAACTTTGTTGCCAAACAACAGAGTTTCAATGATTATGTTAGCAGACATTTGGAACAAACTGCTGGTATGCTTAGCCATCTAAGTGCTTGTGTAGACAGAAATGTCAATGCTCTGAAGCTTCTGAGTAAACATGCCTCTATGATTACTACTCAGGTAGAACAAGTACTTAAAGCTCAGAATGACCTGCTCAATGAACTAAATGACAACTCTGTCAGATTCATTACTAGAGGAGGAAAAATGACTCAGGAACCTTTGTATCCTGAAGGTCATCCTAAGAGAATTGATCAAGATTCTCAAGGAATCAATGCTGATACACCTAGTCATCCTAAGGAGAAGAAGAAGGATGATAGAAACCTGCACGCCAGTTCACCAAATACTGTCACACCTGAAGAACTTAATTATATTTCTGCGTCTGATGCAGAAACACAATCAGGTGATGAACATGAACCTGGTGACAATATGGACAGTGATGTTCATAATAACGCTCAACCTAGCAATGATGAGGATGTGGAGATTGAACCTATGGTTAATCCTGATAATCCACAACCTAAGAGATACGACAAGAATGACTTTACTGCTAGGAAGCATGGTAAAGAAAGAGAGCCATGGGTTCAGAGACCTATGCCCTTTCCTCCTAAGCCATCCAAGAAAAAGGATGATGAGGATTTTGAGCGCTTCGTTGAGATGATAAGACCCGTCTTTCTGCAGATGTGGTTAACTGATATGCTCAAGATGTCTCCGTATGCCAAGTACTTGAAAGATATCGTGACTAATAAACGGAAGATACCAGATCTTGAGATCTCCACCATGCTTGCCAACTACACTTTCAAAGGTGGAACTCCTAAGAAACTTGGTGATCCTGGAGTGCCCACTATACCTTGCTCCATTAAAGGAAACTACGTAAGAACTGCCTTATGTGACCTTGGAGCCGGTGTTAGTGTTATGCCACTTTCTCTTTATCGTAGACTTGAGTTGGATAAGTTGACACCCACTGAAATTTCTCTGCAAATGGCCGACAAGTCAACTGCTTTCCCTATCGGCATTTGCGAGGATGTGCATGTTGTGGTTGCTAATACCACTATCTTAACAGACTTTGATATCTTGGATATTCCCGAGGACGATGCCATGGCTATCATCCTCGGAAGACCCTTTTTAAACACTGCAGAGGTTGTTATAGATTGCAACAAATGCAATGTCACTTTCCATGTCAATGGTAATGAGCACACAGTGCACTTTCTGAAGAAACGATATCCAGTACATTGCATCAATGCTATCGAAAAGACTTCATCGATTCTCATTAGGAGTTTTGAATGCCCTATTCCTCGTGTCAAGATGAAGTATGATTTGCTTGTTGGGGAGATCCATATCCCCATTGAGGTGACTTAGTGGCTATTTGAAAATTCTCCGTTCTCTCTTGCGATCCGAGAAGGTTTTTTCATAAGGACTTGATCAACCCCATTGACGAATTTCTTCCGATGACCATGAAACGGATGAATTAGAGAGTCACATACCTCTGTTTTGAGTCTTCATTTTCTGTTGCTTAGAAGAAAAATGATAGAATTAGTTTAGCTTTTCTTGTTTTCTGTTTTAGCATCCCGGAGAAAATTAACTCGAAAATAAAAGTTCTTCGATGGTCCTGAAAATTTAGTATGATTTTTCTGGAATTTTTGAAAATTTCTGAGCCTGAGAGCTGGTGAGGGGGCCTGACCAGTGGGCCACAAGCCCCCCCACCGCCACCTACCACCCCTGGTGGCGGGGTGCAAGCTTGTGGGGCCCACAGGCACCCCCTCCACTTATTCCAGCTCCCAGCCTCTTCTTCCACCTCCAGAAAAAAATTGTTTCGCAGCTCAAATCCGTGTTCTTGCTCGTTTGGCTGTGATTTTCGATCTCCTTGATCAAAGCACCATTCTCCTAACTGTTTTGGGGAAATTGCTCCTTGGTAAGTGACTCCTCCATTGGTCCAATTAGTATTTGCTCTAGTGCTTTATCCTGCGCGAATTCTTGTTGCCTTGGTGACCCTGTTCTTGAGCTATAAAAGTTGATTTTAGCTGGTCCCAAGTAGTTTTAGCGCGTGATACGGTCTCTAGGCACTAGTAGGAGTAGTTGCTACAAGTTGGGTTGATCCTTGTTCACTTTTCTTTCGAAGTCTCAAAAAATTTTAGAATTTTTCAGAGCTAGAAAAAGGAAAAGATGAGGAGGTTCTTGAGAGGCTCTTCAAGCCGTAACCACAAGGAGGAGGAGAAGAATCACCCCAAGTACATAGTCCCTCGAGTCACAGAAGTTCGAGCGTGCGAGTGGCCAAGTAATGAATTTTTGTGCGCCGCCGGACTTTATGAAGACTTTTATTACTTGGTGGAGAGCGCAGGTCTTACTACGTTCGTTGAAGATAAGTGCCCACAATATCTCCTCCTCACCAATATTTTCGTTCAAAGCTTCAACTTTTATCCGAGGAAAAATCCTCCCATGGTTGAGTTCATGATATACTATGTCCCCCAGTGCATGACGCTGCAGGATTTTTGCAATATATGCAAATTACCTTATGTTGGGGATATCCATGACCCTCGTCCACGTGACTTGGAGGATTTCATTGGTTCTATTGCTGTTGGAGAGGAGAGAGGAGTGTCTCGCGCTAGAATTGCTAGCATACATTTTCCTGTGCTTCGGTACTTATCACTATTTGTGGGAAAATGTTTGATTGACCGTGGGGAGGCTGGATCACTTAGTTCTCCAGACCTTGCGGTTCTGCGCGAAGGCCTTTATAACAATAAGAGTTATAGCTTGGGCGCTATAGTAGCTCAACGGTTGAACCTGAACTGTTCCACAGGAGTCGTCTATGGAGGTATCTACGCTACCCGTCTTGCGAGACACTTTGAGATACCCATTAGACTGGGAGAGGAAGGAGAGATGCTTCTTCCTGAGAGATATCTGGATTATGACAGCATGGTTCGCCATGATTTTCTGGATAGAGATGCTAGTAGACGGATGATTTATAACCTGGTGCTTAGTCAGGGTACTCGAGAGACTATTACCTTGCCTGCTCCTTCTTTGTTTGATCTTCATGCAGGCAGGTACACTATTATGCCCGCGGACATCTATGCATATTGGGGCTTGGCCCAACCACAGGCGCCCGTGCCCGAGCCGCCAGTCGAGTACGAGACGCCAATTTATCAGTGGGAGCCAGAGGAGCTCGCACAGCAGTGGCATCCACAGTCTGCTCCGGAGTATCCTCGAGCTGGTGATTTCCCATCATGGGAGTATACCAAGCTAGGCCAAAATCCTAAGCTTGGGGTAGTACGTGTTCTCACGGACTTTACATTCATGCTTATGCTTTCATTTTGTTAGCCGGTGTTTACACTTTGCCATTGTATTACCCATGCTAGTTTATTTTTGTTTTCTTGTTTTGTGTCCTTTTGAGAAAACCAAAAAAAAATTTCTTTCTTCTTTTTCTTGTTGGGATCTTTCCCGTGTAAAGAGTTTTCTTTTTCTTTGTGTCAAGGTAGAAGATATTGGTTACAATGCTTAGTGGTTCTTACAAGCTGACCTATTTAGCTTCCAAAGAGCCATATTATTTTGTCTTCTCCTTTGTGTTTGACTGCATATTCAGCTTAGTCCAATGCGCTTATTATCGTTTTCATCGTTCGATCGTGCAAATGAAAGGCAACAATGATGGTATATGATGAAGTGACTGAGACTGAAAAGTTGGTATGAACTCTATCTATTTTGTTTTTGTAAATATGACTAGCTGGTCGACCCAGATTTAGCTTTGTTGTGAGAGAACCATGTTTGCAATGACAACTTAGAGATCATAGTTTCTGATGCCATTCTTATTTAGCTGAGAGCTTATAATGGTTTGTCTTGATTGCCAACATAGATTTTGAGATGACTATGATGTAGTATGATAGGATGGTATTCTCCTTTGAATGTTTCAAGTGGATTGACTTGGCGCATGTTCATGCATGTAGTTGAAACAAAATCAACATAGCCTCTATGATGTTCGTGTTCATGGTGATTTATATCATGTTCATGCTTGCATTCAATGCTAGTAAAACTCATTGCATCTTGATGACTGTTGTCGCTCTCTAGTTGGTCGCTTCCCAGTCTTTTGCTAACCTTCACTTGTACTAAGCGGGAATACTGCTTGTGCATCCACTTCCATAAACCCAAAAGTTTTTCCATGAGAGTCCACCATACCTACCTATTTGCGGTATCTACCTGACGTTCCAAGTAAATTTGCATGTGCCATTCTCTAAACTTCAAGAAATAAATATGTTTTGCATGCCCGAACCGCTCATGTGGTGACAGAGGTCTATTGGTATCTTCCATGCTAGGAGTGTTATCCTTGACATGTGTTTATTCACAGTCCTGCACGAGAAAGGGGCCGGTATTTGGGATGCCCAGTTCCACGCTTAAATCGAAAACATAACTGTAAAACAAGACTCCCCCCGCATTGATGTTAGTATGGACGGTACCCGAGGATTCAGCTAGCCGTGGAGTGTGATTGATTGGTGGTGGGGGAGTTAAAACTTTACTTTTCTGTTTGGGAACCGCCTATAGCATGATTAGCATGGAAGATATTGAGAACTCTTGGTCATTGCGTTGACAATGAAAGCATGCCACCCAAAATTATTATCTCTGTTTTCAAAGCTTGAGCTCTGGCACCTCTGCTTGGGGGAGTTGATACGTCTCCAACGTATCTACTTTTCCAAACTCTTTTGCCCTTGTTTTGGACTATAATTTGCATGATTTGAATGGAACTAACCTGGACTGACGTTGCTTTCAGTAGAATTGGCTTGGTGTTATTTTTGTGCAGAAATCAAAGTTCTCCAAACATCCTAAAAATTTACGGGGAGCAGTTTTGGAAAATATCAAAAATACCTGCGCCAGAATCCGCCTGAGGGGGTGGGCCAGTGGGCCACAAGCCCCTGCTCCGCCAACACCCTCCTGGTGGCGGTGGGCGGGCATGTGGGGCCCACAGGCACCTGCCGCCCCCAACTCCAGCTCTATAAGTTGTCTTTCATCCAGAAATAATAACAAGAGAAGTTTTCGTCGCGTTTTCGATACGGAGGCGGCGCCACCACCTGTTCTTCATCTGGAAGGCAGATCTGGAGTCCGTCTTGGGCTCCGGAGAGGGGAAATCGTTGCCATCGTCATCATCAACCTTCTTCCCTCTCCAATTCCATGAAGCTCTTCGTCGTTCGTGAGTAATCTATTCGTAGGCTCGCTGGACGGTGATGAGTAGGATGAGATCTATCATGTAATCGATTAGTTTTGATGGGGATTGATCCCTAGTATCCACTATGTTCTGAGATTTGATGTTGCTACTACTTTGCCATGCTTAATGCTTGTCACTAGGGCCCGAGTGCCATGATTTCAGATCTGAAATTATTATGTTGTCACCAATATATGTGTGTTTTAGATCTGATCTTGCAAGTTGTAGTTACCTACTATGTGTTATGATCCGGCAACCCCGGAGTGACAATAACCGAAACCACTCCCGGTGATGACCATAGTTTGAGGAGTTCATGTGTTCACCAAGTGCTAATGCGTTGGTCCGGTTCTTTATTAAACGGAGAACCTTAATATCCCGTAGTTTCCTTTTGGACCCCGCTGCCACGGGAGGGATGGACAATAGATGTCATGTAAGTTCTTTTCCCTAAGCACGTATGACGACACACGGAATGCATGCCTACATCACATTGACGAACGGGAGCTAGCCACTTATCTCTCAGTGTTATAGCTGTTGCATGATGAATGTCATCCAAACAAATCACCGACCCAATGCCTACGAGTTTGTCCTACTGTTGCTACTGCCGTTACTTGTCTTGCTCTGCTGCTACTATTGCTACTACTGTCGCTTGCTACTGTTGCTACTTGCTAATGCTGTCACTACTGTTGTTCCTTGCCACTGCTATTGCTCGTTACACTGCCGATACCCGCTACTTCGCTGTTACTACTTCGCTGTCACTATTGTGCTTGCAGATACTAATCTTTCAGGTGTGGTTGCATCTGACAAATTCAGTTGCTAATACTTGAGTGTATACTCTCACCTCCTGACTGGCGTACCTACAAATTTGGGTTGAATACTCTACTCTCGAAAACTGCTGCGAACCCACACGCTGGTGGGCCATCAACAACATTCTTCCAGTTCCATTGCCGGGGAGTGCTATCAGCATTCTTCTGGTGCCGTTGCAGGAGAAGGTTAGTTGTTATAAGCATTCTTCTAGCTAACACTAGAGATTGCACGATCAGCCCTTTTCTGGAGCTATTGCCAGGGAAGCACAACTGACGTCATCTCCCCATTCTACCCGCGCCGCCCGCTGCCCAAATCCCGCCGCCGTCGTTGCTTGTCTCGTCGGAGCCGTGGAGGTCGCCGCCTCGCCGGACCGGGCCGCCTCTCCTCCTCCCTCTGCTCCTCTTCTCTTCCTCCTCTCTCCCCCTAACCTCTCTTCTTCTCTTCTTCACAGGGGCGACTAGGAGCTGCCCGAGCTCCATGGCAAGCTCATGCGTCGAGTAGCCAGCCGGCTACCGAAGCCCTAGCCACCGGATCAGCCCGGACCCGAGACTGCCCCGCCGGATTTGCCGGTCCTTAGTCCTGCCGTGGTGCTCGCGCCTCCGCGTCGGTCGGCGTCGCCATGCCCTCGCGCGGCTCGGCCAGAGGAGGGCGAAGTCTCCTGCTCGCTCGCTTGGGCTGGCCATCGCCAAGTGGGCCGCCGCGCTCCAGGCCGCCCCGAGGCCCACCTCCTTCGCCAGGCCGAGGCCACCTCCACGCCGTCCCCTTCAATCGGGCCAAGGCCCGAGGTGAGATCCCCTGGCTCCTCTAATGTGCGCCTAGGGCGATAGTTAGTTAACCAGGGCCCACCTCTGTGTAGGCCCAGTTGCGTAGATTTGGCCCGTAGGTTTTTTTTTAATTATCCGGCGAATTTACTAATTTCAGGAATATGCTATATTTTCAAATGCTCGTAGTTTTTTAACTGTGCATCGGTTCGCGGTGATTTAAATATGTAACTCGTGTAGAATTTCGCGTAGATTATGATTTTACAACTTGCATGCATGTTTGGAGTGGTTTGACCCACCGTATGCCTAGAATTGTGTGCTGTCCTAATAGGGAATTATCCCGTATTTATTTCCGCGCGTGTCCGGATTGCTCAAATCCCGTAGCTTAAATGCTCATGTTATTAGGGACCTTTTGCCATGTATTTTAGAGTAGTTATTTGCATTTTTTGCATGTAGGTTCCATCGCTAGTTTGTTATATCGTGTTTAGGACATATTCTCGCATATACGTGTGGCGATATTTTTATTTTGCAACCCCACATGTTATATATGTTTTCGGGGTAGAAAAATCCATAGAATTTAACTGTGCATATATTTTTAGCTTTTGAGCAAGTTAGTGCGCGTGATATTTTGCCATGTTGCCCTTTTGTTTATTTTTTGTGATTTAATCTGTGCATGATTTGAATGAGTGTCAACTAGAGATAAGCCATTGGATGTGTAGGCTAGCCCCTGGTATTTTTGGTTGCCTTAGAAATCCATGTTTGGGTGTTATTTGCTTGTTGTCAACATGCTAGAAAATAGTGCTGATTTGGAGATGCTGAAATATTTCTAAGTCTGAAATATGTTATATTTTGTTGTTGTCTTTCCATGAGTTTATCTGGTGATCTATAGCTCTTTTGAGGTTGGTGCAATAGAGTTAGTTGTAGTCCTTAAGATTCCCTAGCATGCTGTGAATTTGCATGCCATTTTGAACCCTGTAGCATATAGTTTTGCTGCTGTAAATATGCCTTCAGATCGAAAACTGCACTGTCATAAACTGATAATTTCACTAAGCCTGAAATTGTGTGTGAGATGCCATTTTGTGAGTTCTTTTCCTAGTGATCCATGCTTCCATGCTATATGTTATTAGCAGTATGTTGTAGTGCATCTTGACCACTACTCTCTCATTCCTTGTTTGAGCATTTTGGATTTATGTAGCTTGTTGTATTGGGGTGTAGAAAATGCCATGTGGCTGATTTTGGCAGATTATGACTATTTCTTGTGTAGCTTGTAGTTGTTGAACCGTTGCTCCGTTTTAATAGTGTCCTACATGAAACTTGCTTAGAATCTTGTGTAGTTTAATAAAAAAATTATGCCTTCTTGGTTTGGGATGTTTGTGACTGTCGTTACACACATATTGCATTCATGCCATCATATCTTGCGGTGTTCGTATCTTTTGAACCGTAGCTCCGTTGGAAATGTTGCATATGTGTTAATTGATTGGAATGACACGTAGAATCACGTGAACCTATTTATTTTGCTGTTTAGCAAATATTTAAACGTGTTAGTTCATATCTGGACAGAATTATAAATTAACGTATGCGGTTAGTTTGGAGATGCTATAAGTCATTTCCGACCTCATTTAAAGTGCCTAGATAGGTAGCTTAATTACGCTTCACCTCTTGCCATGTTTAACCAACATTTAATATTGTTGTGTACCTAATCGGGATAGAACTAAATAATTTGTATGTGGAGTTTCGTCAATATGCAACTCGTTGCATATTGAACTTCACTGAATGTGTAGTGTTTGATTGTTGTGAATCGCCATGTCATGCCTTGCATTAAACCGCTCATGCATCATTTGTGGTGTGCATCTTGTGGTGAATATCGTGTGTTGATTCTTGTTTTCGGTTTGCTTCGTCTCGATAGAGTTCCGCAAGCGTGTCGGAAAGTGAGGACCCGTTCGACTACATCGGTTCGTCTGCTTCACAGAGTCATTCTTCTTCCAAGCGGGATCTCTGGCAAGATGACCATTTCCCTAGATATAATTACTATCATTCCCATGCTAGCTTTACAATTTCTATCGTTATGTCTCGCTGCCTACCACCTGTTAAATATCAGCCTCTCAACATTGCCATGAAAACCTTCAACCTGTTCACAACCTAGCAAACCACTGATGGGCTATGTTACCGATTCCTTAACCATGTGTAAGCGTTCCTAGTTGCAGGTGCAGTTGCTTCCATGTGATAACATGGATCCTTTGCTATATCACCATATTAATTGCTATTTAATTTAATGCACCTATATACTTGGTAAAAGGTGGAAGGCTCGACCTTTCTAGCCTGGTGTTTTGTTCCATCTTTGCCCCCCTTAGTTTTTGCTACTGGTGTTATGTTCCATAATTGAGCGCTCCTAACACATTCGGGGTTGTTATGGGGACCCCCTTGATAATTCGTTTTAGATTAAGACTGGTCTGGCAAGGCCCAACATTGGTATTATATTTGCCCAACATAATAATTTTGTTAACACTGAAAAGCATAGGGAGTTAGCGCTACCCAAGGAGTAATTCAACATAATACAAGGAGGGCCAATGGTGATGGTGGTGGTCCAAAACAGAGTCGTGTGCGGGGCCAACCAGGGGCAACTCGGGTGATTTCTATCAGGCCACTGTACGCTGCGCTCATCCGATTGTGTCTTGAGAACGAGATACACGGCTCCTATCGGGATCGTCGACACGTCGGGCGGCCTTGCTAGATTAGTTTTACCTTTGATGAATGTCTTGTGCATCGGGATTCTGGTGATACTTTGGGTAATCTCAGAGTTGAGGTTTTCCACTAAGGAGTCCGACGAGATCGTGAGTTTCGTGATCGAGGATTTCTATGCGGCTTGTGGTAATTGGTGATGGACTAGTTGGAGCACCCCTGCAGAGTTAAATCTTTCAAAAAGCCGTGCCCGCGGTTATGTGGCAACGTGGAAACTTTGTTTAACACTAGTTCTACACAACTTGAAGTTAACTTAATTAAAATATGCCAACTGAGTGCGTAACCGTGACTGTCTCTTTCGCGAGTTCCTTCTCCAATCGAGGACATGGTGGGGTTATGTTCGACGTAAGTAGGTGTTCAGGATCGTTCATTTGATCATCAGTAGTTCACGTCTGTTATGCGTAGATCTTCCCCCTCTTATTCTTGCACTCGTAAGTTAGCCACTAAATATATGCTTAGTCGCTTGCTGCAGCCTCTCCCCTTAACCTTATCTCACCCATTAAGCTTTGCTAGTCTTGATACCTTTCGAAATGAGATTGCTGAGTCCCCTGTGGCTCACAGATTACTACAACACCAGTTGCAGGTACAGGTAAGGTGATTAAGTCGTGAGCGCGATGATTGTTCATTTGGAGTTTCTTCTTCTTCATCATCGATCTAGGATGGGTTCCAGGTCGGCAGCCTGGGATAGCAAGGATGGACGTCGTTTTCTTTTCTCGTTTGTTTTTCGTCCGTAGTCGGACCCTGCTCTTCTTCGTGATATTTATGTATTGTACTGATGTGACTCTGATGTAACTTGTGGCGAGTGTAAGCCAATTCCATATACTCTTCTCTTCAGTACATGTACTTGTAATGATATCCATTCTTTCAAAATGACGAGATGCGCTTCTATCCCTGTCGAGGCCTTCGTGCCAAAATAATGATAGGATCGCATCTTGGACGTTACAAGTAGACCATCCGAGCTATCTCCACTAGTACTGGGGAAACGTCACGGCACTATTTGCCACCAAGCAAAGTATTAAATCATTTTGATGTCCACGTCCTGAGATACTAAGGAAGTTGAACGATAGCGATGTGTAGAAAACCCCTTGGAGATCTACTCCTCGAAAACAGGAGGCACCAAGTACATAATTCTGTCACCTTGGTAACATAGAGGCTCCAAAATACCCGCGTGATCCTAAAAATATTGTGAAGAGGGATAGAATTAAAATTCTTACGTCAGGATTCCTCACGAGAACATAAGAAAGGAGTAAAAAGAATCCTACTCTCTCATATATACTAGACTCAAAGTAGTTTTTCAGTAGACTCGACTCGGCCAAGTTCGATCAATCAAGGGAGCTCCCAGGATCGAAACCTAGCTTTGATACCAACTTGTAACGCCCAAGATGCGATCCTATCCATATTTTGGCATGAGGGCTTCGACAGGGATAGAAGCGCATCTCGTCGTTTCGCGAGAATGGATATCATTACAAGTACATGCGAAGAAGAGATGAGAATACGGAATTGTCTTATACTCGCCAGAATCTAATCATGATCATCTCAATACAAACAAACATTCAATCACCATTCAGAAGAGCAGGGTCTGACTAAGGACGAAATCAAACGATAAATAATGTCATCCATCCTTGCTATCCCAGGCTGCCAACCTCGAACCCATCCTAGATCGATGATGAAGAAGAAGAAACTCCAAATAGAACAATCATCACGCTCACATTAAAGTATCACTTTACATGTACCTACAACTATTGTTGTAGTAACCTGTGATCCATAGGGACTCAACAATCTTATTTCCAAAGGTATCACGTCTAACAAAGCTTATGGGTGAGGTATGGTTAAGTGGTGAGGCTGCAGCAACACTAAGTATTTATTTGAGTGGCTAACTTACGAGTACAAGAATAAGAGGGGTGATCTATTCATAAATAGCCGTGAACTAATAATGATCAAGAAATGATCGTGAGCCCCTACTTACGGGTCAAACATAACCCCAATGTGTCCTCTCTCGGATACAAAGCTCACGATAAGAGAGAGTCACGGTTACGCACACAGTTCACATATTTTAATTAAGTTTACTTCAAGTTTTCTATGATTAGGTGTTAAACAAAGTTTCCAAGTTGTCACATGACCGTGGGCACTACTTTCCAAAATATTTAACCCTGCAGGGGTGCTCCAACTCATCCATCAGAAAGTAACCACAAATTGCATGGAAAACCTCAACCATGGAAAAAAGGCCCTAGTCTTCTCGAAATTCCATTGGAAAACCTCAAGCTCGAAATAGCCCAAAGTATACTTGGAATCCCATGCATAAGATATTTCATAAAAGGTAAAACAAATCCAGTAAGACCGCTCAGCATGCTGACAGACCCAATAGGAGCCGCGTATCTCATTCTCACGGCACGACCGGATGAGCTAGATGTCAAGTTGGGTGAGACCTCGGGTGACCAGGGGGCGTCAGACATCGCTCAGTTTGGACCAACACGCATGAGGAGCACTGGCCCGAGGGTTGATTGATTATCCACGGGGGTCGACGGGTCCCTATGCAATTTTATTAGTTATTAAGAAAATGTAGTACCAAAGTTGGGCCCTGACGGAAGATTTTTAATCTAAGACGAATTATGAAGGGGGTCCCCATAACAACCCCAAGCATGTTAGGAGCACTCAATATAGAACATAACACCGGTACACAAATAACTAGGGCGGAAAAGGTGGAACAAAACAATGAGCAAGAAGGACAAGCCTTCCACCTTTTACCAATTATATATGTGCATTAAATTAAATAAAGGGTAGGGAAGCGGGATGAGCCGGCTGCGGGCGTACGAAGCTAGGCCGGTGGTTAGTGCGACACGGCCTAGTGCAGCACAGAGGCTTTGGGCTGAGTCTAAGGCGCACTAGCTTGCTGGCTGCTGGCACGACCCATGCGGCAGGCGAGCGAAGCGAGCGCTTGGTCAACTGGCACATGCGACGAGCGGGAGAAGCATGCAGGATACCAAACGACGGTGTTGTGGCGAACTCCGGCAGATAGCGAGGCTGGCGAAGATGGTCGGGCCCTAGCCAGATCCGGGCATGGCGTGGCCGAGGAGATCCATGCTGGCGTGATCCTTGGCGAGGGGATAACCGGGGAGCTCAAGCCGACGACCATGGCGGCTTGGAACCTGCACGAGAGAGAGATCCGGGGGGTGAGAGGGAAAAAATGTGGGAGGAAGAGAAGAAAGACGACGGTGAGGTGTCTCGCCTTCTCCGGCGACAATGTCGCCGGGGTTGGCCTCTGACGGCTGGCCGGCGGGGCGCGAGACGGCAGGGCATGCCCTCCATGGTGCATGATTCATGCAGGGAGGATCTGCTCCAGGAGCAGCGGTGGCTTGGGCCCGGATGGGCTTCTAGGGCTGGATCTAGGCCAGACAGGGCGTGGGCTTAGGGAGAGGTGTAGGTGCCACTTGTCGGCGGGGAGAGGTGGCTGGCAGCAGGGATCCCGAGGAAGGAGAGAGGGCTTAAAAATGGCTTGGAAGGGTCTCTATTAGCAGTGAGTTCTAGGGTTTCCAGTTTCCTCAGTTTTCGGACCAAACGATGGCGATCGGACAACTTTGGAGGGAGAGGTAGGCTAGGTGGGTTTAGTAGGTAGTGTAGATGGGCTAGTATGAGATGTGAGAGATTGTGCGGCCCACGTCGGTTTTGAAATACCGAAATGTCCGACAAATAAACTAGCTATAGTACCGCTATATAATTAACGGCTGGGATTTCAAACGGACTCCGAATACGACGAAATTTGGCAGGCGGTCTACCCACATTAAAGTAAGACAGCACGCCAACTTTGAACTCATTTTTAGAATGTTTTATATGCACTTTTAAAAAATATTTTAACATCGCAGGTGCGTGCATGTGTGATTGGTCCCGAAAGGGTCAACGACAAAAATGGAGAGACCCGGCAACTAACAATGGATGTAGGTTTTGAAAAATGACGGCAACGGACTGCCGATGCAATGCGGATGATGCGAATGATGCAATGATGAATGCAACAACCAAATAAATGGCACGATGACAATGGAAATAAAAAAAGAATCTTCTAGAGCGTTAGTCTCGGGCTGTTACAAGGTGTCTCCAAAAGTCACATACCTTCGTGGTCCATGGTTTGGTGTTATCTAATGAAACATGTCTTTATCTCCGATCATGTGATCGGTGCATACACTGTCAAGTATCCACTCCCTTCCTCCTGCCATGAAGTCTCTAATGTTTGCCATAAGACTTAGGATCCTCATTGTCTTCTCATATTTGATGTCAAACTTCTCATCTTCATTCGATGTCAAATGGAGTATCCTCGTCACAATAATTAAGAGATTCATTATAATTTTGACCATAACAATGTTCAAGTTTATGAATGCGAATGGCCTCAACAATGATGTTATTGATGGTAATGACATATCCTTTAACACGCATGAGGTCACGAGGCTCAGATAGACAATTATCAAAGTTTGGATCATTGGGCTTCATTTTGTGAAAGACAATAGAATTTTGGAAAATGACATCAAGATTTTTCAAGGAGTAGTCAGGATATCTTTTCTCCAAATCTTTCCACAAAGTGTAAGCACACTCAAAGTTCTTCATTTGATTAAGCACATTTCTTGGCAGTCCTCTAATGATGAGATTAACAGTTTTGAGATTGCCAAGCATATTAACTTCATCATAATGAGAAGTATGTAAGGGATCGATGGAAGGCATATAGGGACTTTTAACATATTTTCTCAAATGGAATTCATCAAATATATCAAGCGTTTCACCTTTCCATTGTCTATAATACTCCCCATTGAGAATAGGCACTCTACAAGTAAGATTCCCCAAACTAGACACATCCATCTTCCTCCAATGGCGATTAAACCAAGGCTTTGGAATCCAATCCTCTAATACCAATTGTGGGATCCGAAGTATGTCTAGAGGGGGGATGATTATTCTACTTGACCAAATAAAAACTTAGCCTTTTCCCAATTTTAGTTGTGGGCAAGGTTTAGCAATTTGTTGTAATCCAAGAACACCCTACACATGCAAGCCTAAGATTATAGCAGTAGAAAGTAAATACATGCACATGTAAATAGAGGGTAGGGAAAGGAAGATCAACCCCAAAGGTTGACATGGCGATTTTTGGCGTGGTTCCGATATGTGGTGCTATCGTACGTCCACATTTATGGAGACTTCAACCCACGGAGGGTAACGACCGCGAGAGTCCAGGGGGGCTCAACCCACGAAGGGCCCATGGAGAAGCAACCTTGTATATTCCATCATGGCTTACATCCATGAATGACTAGCCTCACTCGGGGTAGATCTTCATGAAGTAGGCGATCTCCTTGCCCTTACAAACTTCTTGGTTTAACTCCACAACACAAATTAGGAGGCTCCCGCACGATGCCCAGCCAATCTAGGAGGCACCACCCTCCAAAAGGTATTAGATGTGGTAGTACAATGAACTCCTTTCTCTTGTGCTTCAAAGGATAGTCTCCTCAACACTCAATTGATCTCTCACAGATTCGGCTTGGGTAGAAGAAGTTGATTGGGTGGAAAGCAACTTGGGGAGGCTAGGGATCAAGTTTCAAATGGATGGATTAGAATATCTTGATCTCAACACATGACTAGGTGGCTCTCTCTCTCAGAAAAATGGACATGGCAAGTCCTATGTGTGTTCTGAGTGCTTCCACTATGAATGAGAGGTGCTTGATGAGTATATCAAAATTCCAACCGTTACAACATTATTGCCCAACTCGGTGAAACCAAAGTGAAACTCGGTGGCACCAACAAGTACAAAATGTGGCAACTTTAGTCTTTTCGGTGAGGCTGATATATAAATCTCAGTGGTATCTATATGGGTGACCTAGGGAAATTTCCAAATCTCGGCGAGACCGATTCCAGAACTCGGAAATTCTCATTCTTGAAAATGGCATACCACAAAGTTGGTCACTGATTTTGATGGCACCGAAAGGAATGTTGGTGGTACCGTGATTTCTAGGGTTTGGCATAGGTTCTCTCGTAGATGAAAATTGGTATGGCCGAGTGGATAAAGTTGGTGGCACCAATTTTGATGTATAGGCTTTGGACAGAGAATTTGTGGGAGAACTTCATGAGTATTTTTGGTGGCTATCTCTAAGAACTTGAGCAATGAGATCATCATAGATACCTCATTCCTTTCGAATAGTATTGGTTTTCCTACGGACTCAATTGTGATTTCTCGCAAAATATAAAATGTAGAGTCTTGAAGCTTGAAGCTTGGAAAATCCTATTCCTTTCCTTCCTTGGGATTCTCCTCACAATCCTTAGCCAATCCTCTCTATGGACTATATCTGAAATATACTAGGTAAAAGCATTAGTTCAAGAGACAATGTATGTTGTCAAGAATTATCAAAACCACCAAGGGAGCATATGTGCTTTTAGGGGGTGCGGCGGTTGCTGGGTTGTGGGCGCGCTGGGCCCCGGCTTAGCTAGCTCGGCTAGGTTAGGTTAGGCTAGGGTTTTTCTATTTTATTTATTTTTCTATTTTTAGTTTGCTTTGTAAATTCAAATAGGTCTGCATTTGAATTTTATTCAAACAACAAAAATTCTCTAGATTCATACCTCCATATTTCTAAATAGGTGGACATTTTGTTTGTCCCTTTTGGGAAAATATTTCCTCCACTTTTAATTGTAGGCTTGTTAAAACATTTGTTTGAACTTATTTATTTACCAACATAGTTTTCTATTGTATTCATGTAACTTTATTCTCTCTTGACCCATCTTCACTTCATTTTTGAACATCTATTTAATTTATTTCCTTTTTGTTAGAGCATATATCTCCATATGTGGTTTTGGTAATTGATGACAACTCCTATGGACTAATGGTTGCTTTAAGTTATATTTATAGGACTTGTCCATAGACACTTCTTGAAGTCCATCTGTTGGGTTCAAGGAGTTTATATGATGACCAAGATGTTATTCAAGGTATTATCCAAAGAATGGTCATAGAAACACTAGGTTGATCAAGATCTCAGAAAAAGAGTAAATCAAGATGATCAACACACAAAGCATACAAGATGTACTGAGAGCGATCAAGTGATCCCATGGTATGGTAAGCATTGTCCATTACGTGTTTGTGTACTAACCCATGGTCTTTGTGAGACTCCTATGTGGGGGTTAGGTGTGTTTCCATTGGGCTTGCGTCAAAAGGAAGATCTCATACAACCCATGAAGGATGACGTCAAGTGGTGATCGTCATCAAGATTGTGGTGTGCAAGTTCAAGTGGATCAGCACGAATATATCATTGAAACAATTGTCAATGATCATGTGCTAACAAGGACAAGATCAAGATAAGCATTCCTCAGCACTACATGCTTGATTCTTGTGGATGTTCACGTGGTGGATAGGACAAGATCAAGATAAGCATTCTTGAGCACTACATGCTTGATTCCTGTGGATGTTCACACATGGTGGACAAATGAAGATAAATACATAATATAGGCTTTCCGCATTGTGTATGGGAAAGCTACTTGAAGACTTCATCATGTCTTGCTTTCAACTTGAGCCAAGAAGGAACAACAACATCAAGCTCAGGTGAAAGGGCTAACTCAAAGGTATCAGTTCCTTTGACGTTAGTTGTGCGGAGTGATGATCAGCGAATAAAAGTATACACTCAAGTATGGATCATCAGTACTCTTTTATGATTCTTGAGTCCTTAGGGATCCCGCACTATTAAGAGGGGATCACAGGTTTTGCGATGAACTTGCTCAAACTACATCTTCACTTTCTGTTCAGACCACATCTCCACTGCTCCGCTGTTATCTGAAAACAGAACCAGTGCCTCGGACATCCGGCCTCCTCCGGACGTCCGAGGACCAGACGACTGACTAGTTCGGAAATCCGGAATCCTATAACAGAGAAATCAGAGCCATATAACTCGGACTTCCGGCTACCTCCGGACGTCCGAGGCCCGGATGTTCGGCCAAGTCCCAGAAATCCGGAAGCCTGCACCAGTAGAAGTTGAGTTCTATATCTTGGAAATCCGGCTCCCTCCGGACGACCGAGCGCCGGACGTCCGACACCCGTCGGAAATCCGGAACCTACCACCAGCAGAAGTTGAGCTGTATTACACGGACTTCCAGGCCACTCCGGACGTCCGTATGCTGATGAATTCAAATATGTTCAGGCACATCTACAGGCCTCGGATGACCGACCCCTGTCGGACGTCCGGCCGCTGATGAATTCAGAAGAGTTCCAGTCATGCCTAAAAGTCTCGGACGTCCGACCCCGGTCGGACGTCCGGCCCCTCACGGACGCCCGGACTTCCGACAACTGTCGGACGTCCGGACCCTGTGTGACTTAAAGTGTCCCCAACAGCTCTTTTTCTCTCCACACTATAAATACCCCCCTCCCACTTCGTGAGAGGGTTGCCCAACACAGCCTTATCCTCATAAGAACACACTTCCACCTCACACACATTTGCTCACTCCAAATCTTAGATCCCAAGAGCATTTGTGAGCCCCTTTGAGAGTTGTTCCAATCAAAAGATAGATCTTCTCCCTCTCCTTCTCTCAACCCAAGCTATTTGTGATTTGAGCAAGTTTTGAGCATTCCCCATGATCTTGTTACTCTTGGAGGTTGGAGACTCCTAGGCGGTAGGAGTTCTTCGGAGAGGAATCAATCCGTGTGATTTCCCCAGGAAAAGTTTGTGAGGGTTTGGAAGCCACCTCAAAGGCTTACCACTAGTGGTTGAGAAACGCCTTCGTGGAGTTATCTCAAAGGGAGAATAGGGTGAGCCTTCGTGGCGTTGGTGTGCCTTCGTGGTAACATCCACCTCTCTAACGGTGACTAGCTTCCCTCCAAGGAAGTGAACATCGGGATACATCTTCGTCTCAGTGACCTTGGTTATCCTTAACCCTAACTCCTTACTTGTGGTTTACTTGTGTTATTTGAGCATACATACATTGCATATTGCTTGTGCTCATTATATTGTGTTGGCCATTTCTTGTACAAGATTAATCATTCAAGCATACCCTCTATATCCACACGTTCATACTTGCAGCCCTTGATATATCGTGTTGATATAGTGTGATCTAGTATCTTGTGTTGTTCACCTACTTGTCGTGTGATATAGCTCAAGTAAGTTTGTGTAACTTACTTGTGCTTGTTAGTAACTGTATTGTGTCCATCTTGGTAGATCGTGTTATTGATACACGTTGCAGTGCTTAGTGCATTTAGGATTTGTGCTTGACAAGTACCCTCTTATTTTATTTCCGCATTAGGTTCAAGCCAAATCTGAAGAAGTTTTTTAATAGCCTATTCACCCCCCCCCCTCTAGGCGTCATCGAGGTCTTTTCACTTTTAGCATTTATTTTATGGTGAACCCCTTTGGGTTTTGTTCAACTTTGACCCGGGTTTCAACTAGAGGTCTCTATCTTCCAACCTATTGTTATAGAGCCTTCACCCGTACTAAGTGGTCGCACAAGTCAATCAACAGGAAATCCTATGAAATGTTAGTTGACTAGCAATCATTGTGAAGCTAATTTTGAATAGTTTTAATTCCATGTGAAAAAATTCAACATACAAGATTTGGGAAAAATTTGGGATGTGACATATAGCAAGCATCATATGAACATTGGTGAAAAGTATGGATGAAAATCTAGAGTAATGAATGTAGGGATTCACAAGGGTTCAATATTGCAAGGGAACAGAGATGGGATGTGATAACCCACGAGTATAGGGGATCGCAAAAGTCTTTGAGGGTGGCATTTCACCCAGATTTATTGATTCAACACAAGGGGAGCCAAAAAATATTTATTTGGTCTTGTCAATTGAGTTGTCAATTCAACCACACCTCGGATTTCTGTGTGCAGCAATTTGTTTAGTAGCACAACAAAATAGTAGTTGAAACAGTAACAACAACTGCTTTGTAATGATTGTAACAGCAACAACAGCAATAGTAACTTAGTAAGGATCAATATGAGAAAAACGTAGGCATTGGATCGGTGCAGGATAAGTATATCGGATAACATTCATCATATAACAGCTACACACTAGAGTGACACCGAACTAGCTCCAATTCATCAATGTAATGTAGGCATGTATTCCATATATAGTCATACGTGCTTATAATAATAACTTGCATAACATCTTTTGTCCTACCCTCCTGTGGCAGCGGGGTCCATAAGGAAACTAAGGGATATTATGGCCTCCTTTCAATAGAGAACCAGAACAAATCATTAACACATAGTAGTACATGAACTCCTCAAACTACGGTAATCTTTGGAAAAAAATCCCAATCATTCCCGCCTTGGCGTATGCAGATCATGACACGTAATAGATGAATATGACTTAAAATATAGGATCAAAAACACTCTCATATTTAGGAAAACATAATAGGTTCAGATCTGAAATCATGGCACCCGGGCCCAAGTGACAAGCATTAAGCATAGCAAAGTCATACCAACATCAATCTCAGAACATAATGGATACAAGGGATCGAGCCCTATCAAAATAACTCAATTACATGATAAATCTCATCCAATCTCATCACCGTCCAGCAAGCCTACAAAGGAATTACTCACTCCTGGTGGTGAGCATCATGGAATTGTTGATGGAGGAGGGATGATGATGACGGTGGCGACGAATCCCCCTCCTCAGATCTCCAAACAGACCCAGATCAGCCCTCCCGAGGAAGAACACAAGGTGGCAATGGCTCCATCTCGTAAAACACGATGAAAACTTCTCTCTTATTTTTTTTATTGGGGAATAGAAATATATAGGCTTGGAATTAGGGTGAGCGGAGCCATGTGGTCCCCACAAGGCATCAAGGCGCACCCTAGGGGGTGGCGTGCCACGCCGCCTTGTAAGCAACTGGTGTTCCCCCTCGGGTGGATTTTTGCTCTAGTATTTTTTATATTCCATAAAAAATATCCAGAAAGTTTCGCCCAATTCTGAGAACTTTTATTTCGGCACAAAAACGACAGCATGCTAGTTCTGCTGAAAACAACGTCAGACTAGTTTAGTTTCATTCAAATCATGAAAAATAGAGTCCAAAACAAGACCAGAAGTATTTGGAAAAGTAGATACGTTGGAGATTTATCAGGATTATGGTGAAGATGATCATGGACATGGTTTATTTTTTCGTCTCCTATGCACAAGGTGATGGCGATGGTGGAGTGGTCCTTGCCAAGTTCCTCTCCAGATACTAGGCTATACATTCTGGAATGGTTTCTAGTGGTTGCGGGTGTCTGATCCTCGATCTGGTGGATGGTACGATTGGCGCTGCAACCGCGCTCGCTTGTACCATGTATCATCAAGAGCTCTGGATTTCTCTTGAGGCCTCTCTCTCCTCTCATTTGCTTTATTTTGTTATGGCAATACTATATCACGTTGATTGACGTGATTTTATTGCCATATCTTGGCCTTGTTTACTTAAACTCCCATACTCTTCCATAAGTGGCATCCTGGCGAAAACATGCAAAAGGTCATGCGCGAATGCATAAAAATCTGAGAAGCCTACTATTAGGGCACAAACCAAGAGGTAGAAAAGCCTAAATTTTGGACTCATCAATCATCATTCTGGAAATCAGTGTAGTACCTTATGGATTCCATCTCATGGATGTCGGAGATGAGGCCACTTTGGTCACCAAATTTTGATGGAACCATGCTATAGACTCCTTCAAGAATCACAACTGCCTCCTTCCTTAGGCATCTTGGTCGGGAGGAAAAGGGCAGGCCTTTGACCATAAGGAACGAGAGGTCTTCGGAGGAGCCCGACTTTTGACCACTATGGGCACCCTAGGTTTTCTAGAAAAATTGTCTTGCTTGTGCTCCAATTCCATCAGTCGCTTCCAATAATCGACATCTCCCTCATTGCTTCTTGGTCACCAATATGGAATTAGTAGCCACGGAAGAGCTGGAAGCCCTCGTGTGGCTCAAAGGAGGACACCAAACTCGTCGAAAGCTCGGATCCGACAAGACACCACCCTTTGGAACCGAGACATGACGAGACTTACCATCCACTCACATGTCGTCACCACCACACGGAGAAGATAGGAGGGAGGTCAATGGAATTGCTTGCCCTAGAGAAACAACACACATATTTGTCAGATTTGTAGCCCTCCCCTCGCATCCACCATGGAGGGAAGAAGGAAGACCGCATTGACCATCACCACATGCCGTGCCCGAGCATCGACGAAGAACACAACCACGACATGGTGTGAGTCACTTCATAGGTAAGCATAACTATTTCTCAAAAGAATATAGGAAAATTTCAAACTTGATGTGACAAACGTACCTCTGTTTCTCAAAGAATACCAATAATGTTCAAATTGGATGTAATAAATGTTCCAAATGAAATTATTCCATCATTGGAGCTTCACCCCGGTTAAGTTAGGTGAGCGTCAAGTATCCTAACGACCTAGACTATGATTAATAATTTGCCTTGACATAGTGATGGGGGGGTAACCCCGGGGTAGGCTCATCAAGCCTACTCCTCTATACTCTGGTATAGAAAGGAGCGAGAGCTTCCTCAACTGCCGGCTCCTCCTGTCCGGCTACAAAGTCTATGCCGGCTAGGAGCGTTGTCGTCTATTCTCTGGCCGGCTCGCTATTCGCCAGCCGGTTGAAGGGCACTTGTCGCATCAATACCCAGGATGTAACGGGGATCCTCGATTAAAGGTGAAGGTACATTAGCACGGGTATGATGGAGAAGCGCATGCATGGCTATAGTGGCGGCAGCCGTACCGCTGACCGATGTCGGCTCCGATCTATCAACCATGCATAGTACCCGCGTGCCACAGCCCACTCCATTACCTGGCCGGAGTGGCTATAGTTTAGGCGGTCGTACCACTGACGGGCGCCGGATCCCGCTAGACGATGTCCGTCGTACCGCACGCGTCCTGCGTGGGGAGCATGCACCAATCCCATAGGCTAGCCGGCGTGTCCCAGGGCCAGATGGGACCTTGCAGCCGGCAGACCCCTGAAGCGACAAGACTAAACCTCATGTGGCCCCCTGGCCAGTCTGAGAGGCTGCCAGCCGGGTCCCCCATAATGTACCTAATATCCATTTTGTAGGTCGGTGGGTTCGACTATAAAACCCCCCGGTCCCCCTTCATGCAGAGGGCCGACTATTCTCACACCCACACACACCACACAGGAGAGGTAGACTGCGAGCCAGCTACTCCTTCTTCCTCCTCCGTCGAACAGCTCAAGGAGCATCCTATAAACATCCTGGTTCATCAACTACTCCGGCAAGACTAGGGGTATTATCTCTCACGAAGAGCCCCGAACCTGGGTACATCGTACGTCTTGCATTGCTAGTTATCAATCCCGTTCACGGAGCCCGTTGGTGTCCTTTCGGTCCCAACCACCCTCGATAAGCCTACCTATGGCATCTGTCGTGAGAAAACGACGACAGTTGGCACCCACCATGGGGCCGTCCGCGGCACCGGTCGGAGTTATGCTCCGGGCAGGACCCTTCGCCAACCCTACCGGATGCCTTGCCTCCGGACAGATCAGAACGCCCGTGGAGCCTGCCCCTGTAGAGGTTTTCGCGGTGTTGATCGACGGTTCAGTCCCTCCTGCAGGCTCTGCCGATGAGATCGCCAGCAGCCGCTCGGCGGCGACGTTGCTCCCGACGTCGCCCGCCTCTGCGCTCTCTTCAACAACCTACGCCTCGACGAGGAGCCTCGCCACCTTGGTGGGGACATCGACATCGACGCCCTCTGCACGCATTTGAGCAGACTCATTCTTGAGGATGCATCTGTGCCCGACGAGTATCCCTGCAATATACTTGATTGCAGCCATCCACCATCGTTCGTGGGGTGTCTTGCCCCGTGCCACGTTGCCATTGCCTCTGATCTCATGGAGGTGATGGTTGCTGGCACTAGCACCAGCTCGGGCCGCGGCAAGGCCACAGTGGATGCGATTGAACCCCCTCCGGGCCCTTCTGACCCGCTTCATGTCATCCTTGCCGGGCTGACTACTCCCATTGCCATGATGGCGAATGCAGCCACGACAAGGGCTGAGCTGGACGAAGGTCGCAAACAACTCCTAGCAGAGGGCACCGCCCTTTCCACCACCAAATGACATATGGAGGCCGCGCAGTGCGAGTACAACTCCGCCTATGGCTTCACCCCGGCCACTCAAGGATCCAGCCGGCGTGGAGACGTCCACGGTCACGATCGGGTTGTCGCTGAAATCCTAGGCGGCAAGATGCACATCTACGACACTCCCGCGTCCAACAGGTGGGCCGCCCAAGCTGCCCTTGAAGAAATGAGTCCTCTGGAGGGTGAGGAACGTGATCACCACGAGAAGAGCACCAAGGACCTCCTCGACACCGCCAACGAGCAGCAGGCTTTCCTTGATCCTAATCGTGTCTTCTCAGTGTTTTCGGGTCTCGACCCCGAGGGTCACCACATCCCCAGCGGCCGTCAGCAAGCTCAACATTCTTCATCCCGTCGCACCACTGGCCGGACGGCCGAGGGAAGCCACGATAGGCGTTCCCAACGCCGGAGCGAGCCATGAGAAGTTTCTAGCCGGCGTCATGAGGCGGCTGGAGATGAAGGAGACTTGATCCATGAAGTTGCCCTGCCTGAGCGTCGGGAATGGGCCAACACGCCCGTGCCCTCGATCCGGCCCGAGCTCGCGGCTCGGATCGGTCATCGTGTTCCTCGCAGTGAGAATGATACTCGCATCCGCCTCAACCTTCTGGCACAATCGGCCCTCCTGGAGGAGGAGGGTTCCATTGGTCTGGTGTGCTTCGGCCCTCGATCCGAGGGGAGCCGTTCCCTTCTGGCTTCACCCTCCCCCATGACACTCCAAAGTACAATGGTTCCATCAAGCTGGAAGATTGGCTGATCGACTACACCACTTCAGTCAGCATCGCTCAGGGCAACAAGCGCGTAGCCGTCCGCTACTTTCCACTCATGCTGACCGGCTCGGCAAGAACTTGGCTTAACAGCCTGCCAGCCGGCAACGTCAACTCTTGGGTTGACTTTGAAGAGGTGTTCGTCCGCAACTTCACCGGCACTTGCAAACGCCCTGGCCGCCCTCGCGAGCTGGCCATGTGCGTTCAGAAGCCTGAAGAACCCCTTCGCGACTATGTAACGCGCTGGACGGAGTTGTGCAACTCCTTTGAAGGAGTGCATGAAATACAAGCTATCCAGTGCTTCATTGATGGCTGCCGAGATGGCACCCTTCTTAAGCACAAACTCATGTCCTCAGAGCCTACCACTGTGGCGGTGCTCATGGCCAAGGCGGATAAGTACGCCACTGCCGACTCTGCAATGAGGATCAAGATCAGCGCGACAGATAAGCCCGTCCAACCGCCGGCTACAACTAAGCCGGCTGGTGACAACCGAGGCGGGCAAAACAACAAGCGCAAGGCGGATCAACTCAACCCACGACCTGGAAGCAAGCAGGTGGCCAACATGGAGGAAGAGCAACCGGCTGCTCAAGCTGGCGGTCAGCGGCAGCGAACCTGCAAGAACGCCTAGCAGCCCAAGCTCACCTTCGAGCAGATGCTCGACGCGCCCTGCAAGATGCATATCGGGTCGAAATCGTCCATCCACACTCTCCGACAGTGTAGCTTCTCAGAGCGCCTGGCTCGAGGTGAGGGTCTGCCGGCTCCCCCGGGGGTGGCTCCTCGAGGTCCGGCTCCCAAGCCGGGTCCGGCTCCAGCTCAACCGCCTCCCAATGATGGTCGTCTCCACGACCAGTTCCCCGAGAAGGACGGGGCCTACGTCGTATTCACTAGCAAAGGTGATGACAAGCACATGCATGAGGTGAATGCAACAGTCCCCTCGGTTCCCACCAATACATGCATTGGTGTGAAAAGCCAATTACATGGAGCCAGGCGGACCATCCTGCGGTGATGCCAAACCCCGGTACATACGCGCTCGTCCTCGACCCCACCCTCACCTCCAAGAGAGTCACCTGTCGGTTCTCGCGGGTGTTGGTCGATGGCGGCAGCAACATCAACATCCTCTACCGATACACTCTTCTCAAGCTCCGGCTGAAGGAGAAGGACCTACAGCCGACCAGGACTGTCTTCCACGGCATTGTGTCAGGACAATCTTGCTTGCCGATCGGCAAAATCCAGCTGGACGTCCTCTTCGACGACAAGTCGCACTTCCGCCGCGAGCTGGTTTGGTTCGAGGTGGTGGACCTCAACAGCCCCTACCACGTGCTACTGGGCAGGCCTGCACTGGCCAAATTCACGGCGATCCCCCATTAAGCCTACCACAATATGAAGATGTCGGGTCCCAAGGGCATCATCACTGTTGCCGACGACTACAAGAAGTCGCTCGAGTGCGCGCGTGACAGCAGCCAGCTGGCCGAGGCACTGGTGACTGCCGAGGCGAAAAGGCAGCTTGACCGGCTTGTGGCTCAGGCTACCGAGTAGCCGGCCTTGCCTACTCCTCCGTGCTAGTCGGCCAGTGAGGCCTCGTTCGAGCCGTTCAAGGAGACCAAGCAAGTGCCACTCGCCCCGGCCAACCCCATGCAGTGTGTCACCATCGGTGCCAACCTCAACCCCAAATAGGAAGGCGAGCTCATCGACTTCCTCCGTGAGAATCGGGATATCATTGCATGGTCCCCAAAGGACATGTCGGGAGTCCCGAGGAAGTACGTCGAGCATAAGGTTCATGTGCAGCTAGACACAAATCCGGTCAAACAACCTTTGCACCGCTTCGCTCAGGGGAAGCGGCTCACAATCGAAGAAGAGATTGATACGTAATTTTTTATCATTCCATGCTATTATATTATCAACTTTGGATGTTTTATATGCATGAATATAATATTTTATATTATTTTTGGGACTAACCTATTGACCTAGAGCCCAGTGCCACTTCCTGTTTTTTCCTTGTTTTTTGACTTTTTTCAGATAGGAATATCAAACAGAGTCCAAACGGAATAAAACTTTCGTCGTGACTTTTTATGGAAAATATCAAAAATACCAGTAGAAAAAGATACCGGAGAGGAGTCCCGAGGAATCCACGAGCCAGGGAGATGCACCCACCCCCCTGGGCGCGCCTGGGGGCTTGTGACTCCCTCGTAGGTCCCCCTGACTTATTCTCGATGCCATCTGGTCTTATAAATACAGAAACCTCTAGAAATAAACCTAGATCGGGAGTTCCGCCGTCGCAAGCCTTTGTAGACACCAAAAACCAATCGGGAGCCCGTTCCGGCACCCTCCCGGAGGGGGAATCCATCTCCGGTGGCCTTCTTCATCATCCTGGCGATCTCCATGACAAGGAGGGAGTAGTTCTCCCTCGGGGTTGAGGGTATGTACCAGTAGCTATGTGTTTGATCTCTTTCTCTCGTGTTATTGAGATGTCATGATCGCGAGGTATCGCGGGCTTTGCTACTATAGTGTGATCCTATGATGTTCTTCCCCCTCTCCCTTCTTGTAATGAATTGAGTTTCCCCTTTGAAGTTATCTTATCGGATTGAGTCTTTAAGAACACTTGATGTATGTCTTGCACGAGTCTATCTGTGGTGACAATGGGATATTCATGTGAGTACTTGATGTATGTTTTGGTGATCAACTTGCGGGTTTCATGACATCGGGAATCTATGCATATGGGTTGGCACACGTTTTGACTCTCCAGTAGAAACTTTGGGGCACTCTTTGAAGTTCTATGTGTTGGTTGAATAGATGATTCTGAGATTGTGTTATGCATATCGTATAATCATGCCCACGGATACTTGAGGTGACAATGGAGTATCTAGGTGACATTAGGGTCTTGGTTGATGTGTGTCTTAAGGTGTTATTCTAGTACAAACTCTAGGATAGATTGAACGGAAAGAATAGCTTCGTGTTATTTTACTACGGACTCTTGAATAGGTCGATCAGAAAGAATAACTTTGTGGTGGTTTTGTACCCGACAATAATCTCTTCGTTTGTTCTCCGCTATTAGTGACTTTGGAGTGACTCTTTATTGCATGTTGAGGGCTAGTTATATGATCCAATTATGTTATCATTGTTGAGATAACTTCACTAGTGAAAGTATGAACCCTAGGCCTTGTTTCCACGCATTGCAATACCGTTTCGCTGAACTAGTGCACCTATACAATTTACCATTATATTGGGTGTGTTGGGGACACAAGAGACTCTTTGTTATTTGGTTGAAGTGTTGCTTGAGAGAGACCATATTCATCCTATGCCTCCCACGGATTGATAAACCTTAGGTCACCCACTTGAGGGAAAATTGCTAGTGTCCTACAAACCTCTGCACTTGGAGGCCCAACAACGTCTACAAGGAGAAGTTTGTGTAGTAGACATCAAGCTCTTTTCTGGCGCCGTTGCCGGGGAGGTTAGCGCTTGAAGGTATAACTTTAGATCTTGAAATTGAATCTTTTAGTTTATTGTTTTATCACTAGTTTAGTTTATTAATAGAAAACTACAAAAAAATGGAATTAAGGTTACCTCATATGCTTCATCTTTTTAATGTCTTTCGTGAAAATGATGGAAATGAAAATTGTGCTCAAGTGCTAAAAGAAGAATTACATAGAATGCTTGGCATAAAATATGTGAATGATGAGCATGATTGCAATGTTCTTAGTATGAATTCTTTGAATACCCATGATGGTAATGATATGCAAAGCCACAAGCTTGGGGATGCTATGTTTGATGAAGATGATATTTTTAGTTCCCCCACTTTGAATGATCAAAATTATTATGATGAAAGCATGCCCCCTATATATAATGATTATTGTGATGATACTTATGCTATAAAGAAGAATGATAATAAAACTTGTCACAATTATGAGTACCCTCTTACTGAACATTACTCTTTTAATGTGGAAACAATTCATAGTGTTCAAGTCTTTTACGATACTCCCACTACAATTGATGAGAATAAATTTCCTTATGTGGAGAGTAGTAAAATTTCTATGCTTGTAGATCATGAAAAGAATGCTTTAGGTTCTGGTTATATTGTTGAATTCATTCATGATGCTACTAAAAATTATTATGAGAGAGGATCATATGCTTCTACATATTGCAATAATATCAAGCTTCCTCTCCATGTGTTGAAACTTTTGAAGTCATGCTTGTTTTATCTTCCTATGCTAGTCGATTCTTGCTCCAATAAATTGTTTGATCACAAAATCCCTATGCATAGGAACTGGGTTAGACTTAAATGTGCTAGTCGTATGCTCCATGATGCTTCCATTATGTTTCAATCCTTATCTTTTATGTGAGCATCATTGAAATCATCATGCCTAGCTTGAAAGGCATTAAAGAAAAGTGCTTGTTGGGATACAAACCAATATGTATCCTTACTGTTTTTGTGTGTTCACATGATTAAGCTACTGTATTAATCATGTTTTATTGCCTTAGTTTCAATAAAGTGCCAAGTAAAGCCTTTATGATTAGTTTGGATGATAGTTGTTTGATCATGCTGAATAAGACAGAAACTTTGCGCTCGCGAAATCATTTCTAATTTCTATCCAGAGAGTGATTTTAGGTTGATTCTTTTTTCTGTTGATTTATATACAAATTGCCTTAATTTTCATAATTTTTGGAAGTGCAGAAGTATGGTATCATTCAGATCATTACAGACTGTTCTGTTTTTGACAGATTCTGTTTTCAATGCATAGTTTGCTTGTTTTAGTGTTTCCATAGATTATATTAAGTGATATAAATTGTGGAAATAATAAGATACAGTAGGAATTGTGTGGGAACATTTATGGATATTGTCTTGACAGTACCAAAATGAATAATTTGTCTTTATTATACTAACCCATCTCATGAAGTTCCGTTAAGTTTTGTGTTGTGAAGTTTTGAAGTTTTGGTTAAAGTTAGGATGGACTATGGAACAAGGAGTGGCAAGAGCCTAAACTTGGGGATGACCAAGGCACACCAAAGCCATATTCAAGGACACCAAAGAACCTAAGCTTGGGGATGCCCCAGGAAGGCATCCCCTCTTTCGTCTTCAATCCATCGGTAACTTTACTTGGGGCTATATTTTTATTCACCACATGATATGTGTTTTGCTTGGAGCGTCATTTTCTTTTATTATTACTTGCTTTCTGTTATTTATATTAATATTTTGCATCATTTAGTTCAATAAAAATGTCAAGGATAGCCTTTACCATGCTTAATTTGCAAGTTTAGGAGTTACTGTTCCAAAACAGAAAGTCTGCTTGTAGTGCAAAAATTCCCTAGAATTTTATGTATTTCAGCATAACTTGAAATTTGGACACAGTATGCTCTTATAAATTCTCTACAGCGTGGAAGTTTTTCAAATTTTTTGGATTTAATTAAGTATGGATCTTGCTGCATTCTTCACAGACTGTTCTATTTAGGCAGATTGCTGTTATGTTTGCATTGTTCGCATATGTTTGCTTGTTTAATGATTCCATTTGAGGATGGGAGTTTTAAAAATGCAGAGGCATTTAGTATGCAATGTCAAATAATTATTTTAGTGATTTGCTACAATAGAGGATGGTAAAGTTTCGCATTAATTTATACTAACCTATCTCACGAGTTCTTGTTGAGTTTTGTGTGGATGAAGTTTTTAAGATTTCGGAAACCATGATATGAGAGGAATTAAGGAGACACAAAAAACTCAAGCTTGGGGATGCCCAAATCATCCCCAATCCATATTTCAAGAAGTCTCAAGCATCTAAGCTTGGGGATGCCCCGGTTGGCATCCCACCTTTCTTCTACAACAATTATCGGTTAGTATCGGTTGAAACTAAGTTTTTGCTTCTTCACATGTTTCGTGCTATACTTGAAGTGTTTTTTTATTTTGTTTGAATAGGGTACGTAGGATCTGAAATTCTTAGATGGGAGATTCTTCACATAGTCATATAATTATTCAACTACTCATTGAGCTTCACTTATATCTTGTGGAGTAGTTTGTCTTTTGCTCTAGTGCTTCATTTATATCTTTGTAGAGCATTGAAATGGTTTTATTCTATAGAAATTGTTGAACTCTCATGCTTCACTTATATTATTTTGAGAGTCTTAAACAGCATGGTAATTTGTGTAGGTTATGAATCTAGTCCTAATAGGATGGGCATCCAAGAGGGATATAATAAAAACTTTCATATAGAGTGCATTGAATACTATGAGAAGTTTGATTCTTTGCACGTAGTTTTGAGATATAAGGATGGTGATATTAGAGTCATGCTAGTGAGTAATCGTGGATCGATAGAAATACTTGTGTTAGAGTTTGTGATTCCCGTAGCATGCACGTAGGTGAACCGTTATGTGATGAAATCGGAGCATGATTTATTTATTGAGTGTCATCCTTTGTGTGGAGGTCGGGATCGCGTGATGGTTAACTCCTACCAACCCTTCCCCTAGGAGCATGCGTTTAATACTTTGCTTCGATAGCTAATAAACGTTTGCAATAAGTATGTGAGTTCTTTATGACTAATGTTGAATCCATGGATTATACGCACTCTTACCCTTCCACCATTGCTAGCCTCTCTAGTACCGCGCAACTTTCGCCGGTGCATACACCCACCATATATCCTTCCTCAAAACAGCCACCATACCTACCCATCATGGCGTTTCCATAGCCATTCTGAGATATATTGCCATGCAACTTCCACCGTTCCGTTTATTATGACATGCACCATCATTGTCATATTGCTTTGCATGATCATGTAGTTGACATCGTATTTGTGGCAAAGCCACCGTTACCTTTCATACATGTCACTCATGAGTCATTGCACATCCCGGTACACTGCCGGAGGCATTCATATAGAGTCATGTCGTTGTTCTAAGTATCGAGTTGTAAGTAAATAAAAGTGTGATGAACATTATCATTAGAGCATTGTCCCATATGAGGAAAGGATGGAAGCTATGATTCCCTCACAAGTTGGGATGAGACTCCGGACTTCAAATAAAAAGAAAAGAAAAGAGGCCAAAGAGCCCAAAAAAAGAGAGAAAAAGAGAGAAGGGACAATTCTACTATCCTTTACCACACTTGTGCTTCAAAGTAGCCCCATGATCTTCATGATAGAGAGTCTCATATATTATCACTTTCATATACTAGTGGGAATTTTCGTTATAGAACTTGGCTTGTATATTCCAATGATGGGCATCCTCAATTTCCCAAGGTCTTCGTGAGCAAGCGAGTTGGATGCACACCCACTTTGTTTCTTTTTAAGCTTTCATAAATTTATAGCTCTTGTGCATCTCTTGCATGGCAATCCCTACTCACTCACATTGATATCTATTGATGTGCATCTCCATAGCCCGTTGATACGCCTAGCTGATGTGACCATCTCCTCCTTTTTGTCTCACAACCACCACCATATTCTATTCCACCTATAGTGCTATGTCCATGGCTCACGCTCATGTATTGCGTGAGAGTTGAAAAGGTTTGAGAAAGTAAAAGTGTGAAAACAATTTCTTGACTAATGTCGGGGTTGTGCATGATTTAAATACGTTGTGTGGGGAAGATGGAGCATAACCAGACTATATGATATTGTAGGGATAACTTTCTTTGGCCATGTTGTTTCAAGAAGACATGATTGCCTTGTTAGTATGCTTGAAGTATTATTGTTCTTATGTCAATATTTAACTTTTTTCTTTGAATCATATGGATCTGAATATTGATGTTACAATATATGTTAGGTAGCATTCCACATCAAAAATTCTGTTTTTATCATTTACCTGCTCGAGGACGAGCAGGAATTAAGCTTGGGGATGCTTGATACGTCTCCAACATATCTATAATTTTTTATCGTTCCATGCTATTATATTATCAACTTTGGAAGTTTTATATGCATGAATATGCTATTTTATATTATTTTTGGGACTAACCTATTGACCTAGAGCCCAGTGCCAGTTCCTGTTTTTCCTTCTTTTGACCTTTTTCAGATAGGAATATCAAACGGAGTCAAAACGAATAAAACTTTCGCCATGATTTTTTATGGAAAATATCAAAAATACGAGAAGAAAAATATAGCAGAGAGGAGTCCTGAGGAAGCCACGAGCCAGGGAGGCACGCCCACCCCCCCCCCCCCCTAGGCGCGCCTGGGGGCTCTTGACTCCCTCATGGGTCCCCCTGACTTATTCTCGATGCCATCTGGTCTTATAAATACATAAACCTCCAGAAATAAACCTAGATCGGGAGTTCCACCGCCGCAAGCCTCTGTAGCCACCAAAAACCAGTCGGGAGCCCGTTCCGGCACCCTGCCGGAGGGGGAATCCATCTCCGGTGGCCTTCTTCATTATCCCGGCGATGTCCATGACGAGGAGGGAGTAGTTCTCCCTCGGGGCTGAGGGTATGTACCAGTAGCTATGTGTTTGATCTCTCTCTCGTGTTCTTGAGATGTCATGATCTCGATGTACCGCGGGCTTTGCTACTATAGTTGGATCTATGATGTTCTTCCCCCTCTCCCTTCTTGTAATGAATTGAGTTTCCCCTTTGAAGTTATCTTGTCGGATTGAGTCTTTAAGAACACTTGATGTATGTCTTGCACGTTTCTATCTGTGGTGACAATGGGATATTCATGTAAATACTTGATGTATGTTATGGCGATCAACTTGTGGGTTTCGTGACATCGGGAACCTATGCATATGGGTTGGCACACGTTTTGACTCTCCGGTAGAAACTTTGGGGCACTCTTTGAAGTTCTATGTGTTGGTTGAATAGATGATTCTGAGATTGTGTGATGCATATCGTATAATCATGCCCACGGATACTTGAGGTGACAATGGAGTATCTAGGTGACATTAGGGTCTTGGTTGATGTGTCTCTTAAGGTGATATTCTAGTAGGAACTCTAGGATAGATTGAACGGAAAGAATAGATTCTTGTTATTTTACTACAGACTCTTTAATAGATCAATCAGAAAGAATAACTTTGTGGTGGTTTCGTACCCGACAATAATCTTTTTGTTTGTTCTCCGCTATTAGTGACTTTGGAGTGACTCTTTGTTGCATGTTGAGGGCTAGTTATATGATCCAATTACGTTATCATTGTTGAGGGAACTTCACTAGTGAAAGTATGAACCCGGCTGCTCGCAACCGGCTTCATAATGGAAGTTTTCCACACGGACTGGCTGGCCAATTCAGTCTTGCTGCTAAAGAAGAACAAGACATGGCGCATGTGTATCGATTACACAAGCCTGAATAAGGCATGTCCGAAAGACCCTTTCGCCCTGCCACGGATAGATCAAGTGATCGACTGCACGACCAGCTATGAATTGATGTCCTTTTTGGACGCTTATTCTGGCTACCACCAAATCAAGCTGGACCCGGCCGACCAGCTCAAGACCTCCTTCATCACACCTTTTGGAGCATACTGCTACACGATGATGACGTTCGGCCTGAAGAATGCCGGTGCCACCTTCCAGCGCTGCATGCAACAATGCCTCCTACCACAAATCGGCAGGAACATTCACGTTTACGTCAACGACATTGTCGCCAAGACCAAGCAACATTTCAGTCTCCTTGACGATTTGCGGGAGACCTTTGCCAACCTGCGCGAGTACAAGATCCAGCTCAATCCGGAGAAGTGCGTCGTTGGAGTACCAGCCGACAAGCTACTGGTTTTCTTTATGTCGGCTTGCGGCATCGAAGCTAACCTCGACAAGATCAGAACCATCGAGCGCATGGCCAAGCCATCTCGACTCCTCGACGTTCAGAAGTTTGTCGGTTGCCTGGCCTCCCTCAGCCGGTTTGTCAGCCGACTGGGAGAGAAGGCGCTACCACTCTATCAACTGATGAAGAAGACAACAAAATTCGAGTGGAACGATCAAGCGGAAGAAGCTTTCCGCGACCTCAAGCGCGTAATCTCCACCACGCCAATCTTGGTCGCGCCAGCACAGAGGGATCCCATCCTCATCTACATCGCAGCAACCACGCATGTGGTCAGCGTGGTCTTGGTAGTGGAGCGCAAGAAGGAGGGCAAGGTGTTGCTGATTCAGCGCCCTGTCTACTGTCTGAGCGAGGTCTTGTCCGCCTCCAAGCAAAATTACCCCCACTATCAAAAGATGTGCTATGGCATGTATTTGGCTGCCAAGAAGTTGAAGAAATACTTCCAGGAGCATGCCATCACGATGGTGAGCACTGCTCCACTCTCAGAAATCATGGGCAACCATGATGCCACGAGCCGGATCGCCAAGTGGTCCATCGCCATGGCCGCCCACGACATCCGCTACGAGCCGCGCACCGCCATCAAGTCTCAGGTGGTGGCTGACTTCCTCGTTGATTGGGCCGAGACCCAGTTCCTGCCGCCGCCTCCTGACTCCACACATCAGCGAATGCACTTCGATGGCTCAAAGATGTGAACTGGTCTGGGAGCCAGCATTGTCTTGACTTCTCCGAAAGGGGACCAGCTCAAGTATGGTCTCCAGATACACTTCGCCGCCTCCAACAACGTCGCCGAGTATGAGGCGCTCGCACACGGCCTCCAGCTTGCCAGAGAGATCGGCATCCGGCGGATTCTTTGCTTTGACGACTCTGATCTTGTGGGCAGCAAGTCTCTGGCGAGTGGGACGTAAGGGATGCCAACATGGCCAGCTACCGCTTCCTCATCCAGCAGCTCAGTGGTCCCTTCGAGGGTTGCGAGTTCCATAATGTCCCTCGAGCGGACAACGAGGCGGCAGATACATTGGCAAAAATCGGCTCCACAAGGCAAGCAATCCCGACCGGCGTCTCCCTCGAGCAGCTGCACAAGCCCTCTATCAAGCCATCCCCGGAGTCGGCATCAATCTTTGTGCCTGCAGACCCATCCGTCCCAATGACTCTGGGTCCAGAGAAACTGCCGGAATCATGAACTCCGCCGGCTACACTCTCTATGTCGGCTCCGGCAACCTTGCCGGCTCTGGCAACTCCGCCGGCTACGCCGAACCTCGAACCCAGTCGGCTAAACACACAGTGGGTAGTCATCATGGAGGTTGATGGCATGCCGGCTACCACGACGGCTCCAGAGACAGAAGGTCTCGAACCCAGGACCACAACGACAAACTTGGGGGCTTCAACTACCCCTGACCTCCAGGCCGAGCCGGAGCCGGCTCCCGTGTCGGCTCCCTCATGGGCATAACCCATCCTAGCTTTCCTTCTTCGCGGCGAGCTCCCTCAAGACGAGGCGGAAGCGCGGCAGAACCAGCGTCGATCTCTAGCATACGCCATCATCAACCGCGAGCTAGTTCGACGTAGCGTAACTGGCGTATTCCAACGCTTCGTCGAATCAAAAGAAGGGAAAGAAATTCTCAAGGACATACACGAGGGTGAGTGCAGGCATCATGCCGCCTCCAGAACCCTAGTGGCCAAGGCATTCCGCTATGGATTCTACTGGCCCACGGCCCTGGAAGAGGCCACATCCCTGGTCGACAATTGCGAAGGATGCCAGGTCTTCAGCACGCAAAGCCACTTGGCAGCCTCGGCTCTCAAGACCATTCCCCTGTCATGGACCTTCGCCATCTGGGGGCTGGATATGGTGGGCCCATTCAAGACCGCTGGAGGCGGCATGACGCATCTCCTGGTAGCCATCGACAAGTTCACCAAGTGGATTGAGGCCAGACCAATCAAGAAGCTTGACGGTCCCACGGCTGTCAAGTTCATCAAGGACATCGCCATCTGCTACGGCGTCCTCCATATCATCATCACCAACAATGGCACCAACTTCGCCAAGGGTGGAATGGCGCTCTTCTGTGCCAAAGAGGGCATCCTGCTCGATCTGGCGTTAGTGGCGCACCCGCGGTCAAACGGCCGGGCGGAAAGGGCAAACGGCCTAATCTTAGCTGGCATCAAGGCAAGACTCGTGGCGCCGCTTGTTAGGTCAGCCGACTGCTAGATCGAAGAGTTGCCGGCTATGTTGTGGAGCCTCTGCACCACGCCGAACCGGTCAACCGGCTTCACGCCATTCTTCCTCGTCTATGGGTCCGAGGCAATCATCCCCGCGGATGTTGAGTTCGACTCGCCTCTTGCCACCCTATACACGGAGGCGGATGCAAAAGAGGCAAGAGAAGACGGCATCGATCTACTCAAGGAGGCACGGGAGCTGGCCCTGAGCCGGACGGACATCTACTAGCAAAAGTTGAGACACTGGCACAGCCAGAAGATCAGGCCTCTCTCCTTTTGTGAGGAGGACCTGGTACTCAGAAGAATCCAGCGAACAGTCGGCCAACACAAGCTCTCTTCCCCATGGGAGGGACCCTTCATCGTCAGTAGGGTGTTGCACAACAATGCGTACTATCTAATAGACCCTCAGAAGCCGCAGAAGCGCAAGAGACACGACTCTAATGAAGAAATGAATCGTCGCTTCGCCTGTTCTACTACTAGAACAAGAGAGAAAACATGTATGTGTGTATCCTTTACCCTTGTTGGGATTTCAAAGAATGCAATGGGTGCTCCAAGCCAATACTTGGGGCATACCTTTTTTGAGTTCATGAAAAGAGTTGTCATTGCAAGAGTGGGCTCTCTGGTCCGAATCCTCGGGCTCGGGGGATCGCTAGCCGGCCCGAGCTAACTTCCTAGTCGTAGTCGACTATATAATGCATGCCGAGCCAAAATCCTTACCCACCCCGCACAAGCTACAGACCGGATCCCGACTGTCCGGCTAACAGAACCATGGGAAGGAAGGTTGGATGCACGTAAAATTCGACTACGAAGGGGTCGCCGGCTCGGGATGGCTCGATCGCTTCCGATCCTCATTTCTAGCCGACCTCTGCTGACTCGCTCCAAGTCTAAGTATCTCTGCGGCTTCAAAAAATCCGAGGCTGACACCTTCGAAGGTAGAAGCCTTGTCCCAGTCACAGACCGTCTCCCAGCTGTCGGACTGGCGGGGTGGATGCTGGAGGAGGCAAGTTGTAGGACAGACGAAAGCCAAAGGGAAACAAAAGACAGAAAAGCGAGCCGGCAAGCACAACCTTCACAGGCACAATTCAAATAGACAAACATATATTACATTCAAAAGCATGTAAAGGCCTACGGTCGATGTTCATTACATAACACCCCTAGTGGGTGGAACTGCTGGACTAACAAAAGACGTGCGAAACATTAAAAAATCTTCAGTTTGTGGGGGCTCCACCCGTGGCTCCGGCGTCACCAACGGCACCTGAGGCAGAGGCGCCGGCATTGCCAGCGGCACCTGAGGTAGAGGCGCCGGCATCGCAAGCTCCGCCTGAGGTAGAGGTGGCGTCATCCGCCCGAGCGCCTTCGGCACCACCTGTCGCGACGGAGTCGGCATAGGACTCGTCGCTGGAGTCGGCGTCCTAAAATGTTGTCTCGTCGGAGCTGCCATCAGCGTCGTAAAAGGCCAGCTGAAATTGATCCTCCAGGGTCACGCTGCCGTCAGCCTGCCGCTCCATGGAGTATTCATTCTAAGCAGTGAAGGAAGAAATGTCGCTGGCCCACACCTGCAGCTCGTCTTCGACGGCTGCCAGCTCTGCTTCCCTGCCGGCGCATTGGGCTGCGAGCATGCCCAAGTTTAAGTTTTTATACCATCACTTGGCAAGGTGAAGCGCCATGTACGCCCCAGCTCGCGCAACCGACGCACGCCAGGCATCCAGGCGAGAGCTTCCCGCCTCAAGCCAGCCTGGCGTCTTGGAGCCGGATCAGAGACCGCGCCAGCTCTCGCATGAGGGCGCTGGCGCCAAGGGCCACCTCCTCCACGGTCCAACCGGCGGTGGTGTCCACCTCAATGCCAGGAGCACATCGCTTGTCGCGATTGGACTCCACGGTTGCGTTCGCCGCATCCTGTGTCTGTGGGAAGAGTTTTGGGGAGCAGGGCTAGGGGCATGGCATGAGAAAAAGAGAAAATAGAAGCTAGCAGCGAGAAAAAGACAAGACAAGGCAAGGACGGCTCACGGTTGAGGAGAATGTTGACCTCGCCCGCCTCATCTAGAGCCTCGCGGTCTCGAGCCGCGCGCTCCTGAGCCACTCGGGTGATCTCGCCCCGAAGGGCCTGTGCCGCCTTGGTCTCCCTCACCGATTGGTCATTCACGTCCTTTAGGGAGGCATCCTGTTGCGCCTTCTCATCAAGGCACAGCTTCTCCAAACGCTCCAGGTCAGCGGCGTCGGGGGCATTCTTCTGCATCAAGACGTCATTGTGGGCGACGCATAGCTGCCCCAGCTCCGTCTGATAGGCCGCCTCGTGGTCCTTATTCTCCGTTTGGAGAAGTTCTACCTCCTGACGTAGTTGGCCGTCTTCACCATGCAAGGCGTCGTGCTCCGTAATGGCTTGGTCCAGCCGACCTTGAAGGTCGCTGGTCTGCCTCTCGGCCTCTTGGAGCCGGGCCAGCAGCGTGTTGTGAGCTTACGATTGGATGTTGTGGAGATCCTACAGCGAAAAGAAGCAAAAAAATCAAGAATAAGATTCGGCCCGGCGGATTCCCAACCGGCCCGATTCTCGTGGGCTACACTCAGTGGGTGCGTTTGCGCGCCCCCACAAAAAGAAAAAGAAGAGACAAGCCGCCGCGAGTAAGACTCGACCCGGCTAACTCTTAGCCGGCCCGACTGTGACAACCCGATGCCGACGTTCCAGAAGATTGCCCCTTTATTCCGTTTTCGACGTGTGTCTATTTTTATTTGTCGCATCATCATCGCATCATGCGGATCATCAGCATTGCATCGGCATCTCTGTTGCCGCCAGTTTTCAAAACTTGCATCTGTTGTTAGTTGCCGGTTCTCGTCGTTGTCCGTTCTAAGCCCGACCACACACGCACGCGCCCGCGGCTTCGTCAAACCCTGTTTTAAAAGTGTGTGTAAAACTTTCTCTGATTGGGTTGGAATTTGACGTCCGGTCTTTATTAGTTAAAGGTAGGCCGCTTGTCAAATTTCGTCGCAATCGGAGTCCGTCTGGTACCCGAACAGTCGACCGTAGCGGCACCGTCTTCGGTCTACCGTCAGACGTTTCTCGGTGTTTTAAAACGCGTGTCACAGGCCGCTAACCTTCCCTCTCTTCCCCACCTAGCCCATGTGCACAGTGCACCGACCTGCACGCAACCTAGCCCGAAAACCTCCCGGGACCCGAACCGGGCGGTCGTGACTGTTGGATCCGGATCAACCTCGTTTCAGTTCAAATCGTCATCGGTTTGTTTATTGGATTCTCCTAACCTATTTAACCGTGATCGTCCGATTATGATCGGAGGGTCCGAACCTAACCCATTTTCCTATTTATAGACCACCAGACCTAAATCTAGCCTAACCCTAAAAACTAGGAGGCTTGTCCCAACCTACCGCCGCAGCCTCACCTACCTCGGAATCATCCCTGATCCAACCCTCTTGGCAGTCTATACTTGACCAACCGCAGCCACCATCTCCCCAACGCTGATCTGAGCTGCCAGATCCCCAATCCAACGACCCATGGGCCTCCTAGCGCCTCGGCCTTGCCTCCCGTAGCGCTCGATCCAATCTGGATCGAGGCAACCGCCTCCGCCCGAGGACCCGACCGCTGCCGGTGACTGGGTCAGCAGCAGGTCATGTCGTCGGCCTCCTCCCTCCCTTCCTCCTTTGCGCGCTCTCCCTCTAATCTCTCTCCTCTCGTCTCTTCTGCAGGAGCACAAGCATGGACCACATGGATAGGTCAATGGAGTTTTGCTGCCATTCCATGGTCAACCTCGTCGAGCCCCGCCTCCGGGAATGGAGCCGGCGCCCCGAATCCACCTCCCTCGACCTCGTCGCACGGTCCTCGTAGCCGTTGTGCTCGGCTGTAGCCTCTGCATCGAGCTGAGGAGGGGGGCCGCCTCGCCCTGGACTTCCATGCCATGGCCACCACAAGCTCCAGATTGCACCAGACCGCCTGGTCAACGGGAATGGATTCCCATGCTCAGATTCACCCGAGCCCCGCTCGTCCCCGTTCCCTGACCTGCGCGTCAAGCTGCGTCGCCGCGCTCTGCCTCTCGTGGACCAGAACGAGCGCCTCGACCCTCCTTCGTGTTGACCAAGCTGAGCACCGCAGCCACATCACGAGCCACGCCGGTATCCCCACCTCTCCTCCTCTTTCCTCTGCTCCCCCTCTAACCCAGCTTTCTCTCTCTTTGTTGGGTGCAGCTTGCATGTGCTGCTCCGCCATGGACGTAGGTCCTCAAGCTCGCCCCAGGTGCATCTCGTGGCCGTGCTAGGGCCCCCTCTACCCTCATTGCTCGTGGGCCAGGACGCGCCAAGCTCCAGCGCTGACTCCTCCTCATCCTGCCCTCGCTGAAGTCCTAGCGCCGCCCTAGCGTGCATCCCCGCCGGCCCTTTTGTCCGCTGTAAGGAAGTGTCCTGGTCTGAACTTTGTTTGTTTTGCCTAGATCCTTATGTCTGTCTAAGTTATTCAGTATAGCCACCACTTTTGAGCAGGAGCACAACGCTTGCCGAGCTGGCTAGTGCAGCAAGGCTACTAAACGTGAGGTCCCGAGCTCGAGTCCTGGGCACCCCCAATTTTGCTGGTGCATGCTATTTTTTTTTGCGCGCACACACGCACACATAGTTCTTTGGGCCGATTTCAGCCCTGGGCCACTGCACTATGGTGCAATTTGGTCCATTGTGTTTTTTAACGTCGTGTGATTTTTCCAATTTTCAGGGATTTTGTTAATTTCAGAAAAAGCATTGTTTTTCAAACGAGCATAGTTTGTAAACCGTGCATCGGATCAGAGTGATTTAAATATGTAACTTGACTAGAATTTTGCGTGGGTTAATATTTTTCCAACTCTCATGCATGATTAGAACTGTTAAGCTTGTTGGTTGCATCGTTTTACGTGTCGTGTCGTGCTAATACTGTTTTAACCGTAACTGTTGATCCGTAGCTCCGTTGAAGATGATCTATATATGTAAATCAAGTAGAACAATGAGTAGAATCACGTGCACCACTTTGTTTGGCCGTTTAACAAACATAAAATGTGATTAGGACAAATCTGGACAGAATTAGAATTTAACGCGTGGGGTCATTTCGGAGATGCTATAAGTTGTTTCCGGCCTCATTTAAAATGCCTAGATAGGTAGTTTTATTCTGCTTCACCTCTTGACATGTTTAACAACATTTAATATTGTCGTGTACCTAAACAAGAGTGAACTAATAATTATATGTGGAGTTTCGTCAGTATGCAACTCGTTGCATATTGAACTTCACTTAATGTGTAGTGTTTGATTGTTGTGAATTGACATGCCATGTCTTGCATATTCAGCTGTTCATGCATCATATGTGTTGTGCATCGTGTGGTGAATATCGTGTGTTGATTATTGTTTCCGATTTGCTTCGTCTCGATAGAGTTCCGCAAGCATGTAGGAAAGTGAGGACCAGTTCGACTACGTCGGTTCGTCTGCTTCATGGAGTCATTCTTCTTCCAAGCGGGATCTCAGGCAAGATGATCATTTAACCAGATACCATTACTAGGATTGCCATGCTAGTATTATCGTTTCTGTTGCTATGTCTCGTTACCTACCACCTGTTAAATATCAGCCTCTCAACATTGCCATGAAAACCTTCAACCTATTCACAACCTAGCAAACCACTGATTGGCTATGTTACTGCTTGCTTAACCATGTGTTAGCGTTGCTAGTTGCAGGTGCAGTTGCTTCCATGTGATAACATGGGTTCCTTGTTATATCACCCTATTAAATGTTATTTAATTTAATGCACCTATATACTTGGTAAAAGGTGGAAGGCTCGGCCTTTCTAATCTGGTGTTTTGTTCCACCTTTTCCCCCTTAGTTTCGGCTACCGGTGTTATGTTCCATAACTGAGCGCTCCTAACACGATTGGGGTTGTTATGGGGACCCCCTTGATAATTCGTCTTAGATTAAAGTTGGTCTGGCAGGCCCAACTTTGGTACTACATTTGCCTAATAACCTAAATAATAATGCATAGGGACCCGCCGGCACCCGTGGAGTAATTTAATCAACCCCCGGGCCAGTGCTCCACATGAGTGTTGGTCCCACCTGAGCGATGTCCGGCGCCCCCTGGTCACCCAGGGTTTAGCGATGCCGACGTCTAGCTCATCCGTCGTGTCCTGAGAACGAGATACGCGGCTCCTATCGGGATCGTCGACACGTCGGGCGGCCTTGCTGGATTAGTTTTACCTTTGACGAGATATCTTGTGCATCGGGACTCCGGTGATGCTTTGGGTAATCTCAGAGTTGAGGTTTTCAACTAAGGAGTCCGACGAGATCGCGAGTTTCGTGATCAAGGATTTCTATGCGGCTTGTGGTAATTTGTGATGGACTAGTTGGAGCACCCCTGCAGGGTTAAATCTTTCGGAAAGCCGTGCCCGCGGTTATGTGGCAACATGGAAACTTTGTTTAACACTAGTTCTAGATAACTTGAAGTAAACTTAATTAAAATATGCCAACTGAGTGCGTAACCGTGACTGTCTCTTTCGTGAGCTCCTTCTCCGATCGAGGACACGGTGGGGTTATGTTTGACGTAGGTAGGTGTTCAGGATCGTTCATTTGATCATCAGTAGTTCACGTCCGTTATGCGTAGATCTTCCCCCTCTTTATTCTTGCACTCGCAAGTTAGCCACCAAATAAATGCTTAGCCGCTTGCTCCAGCCTCACCACTTAACCTAACCTCACCCATTAAGCTTTGCTAGTCTTGATACCTTTGGAAATGAGATTGCTCAGTCCCCTATGGCTCACAGATTACTACAACACCAGTTGCAGGTACAGGTAAAGGTTATTTGACGTGAGCGCGTTGATTGTTCATTTGGAGTTGCCTCTTCTTCTTCATCACCAATCTAGGATGGGTTCCAGGCCGGCATCCTGGGATAACAAGGATGGACGTCGTTCTTCTTTTCTCGTTTGTTTTCGTCCGTAGACGGACCCTGCTCTTCTTCATGATGATTATGTATTGTACTGATATGACTCTGATGTAGCTTGTGGCAAGTGTAAGCCAATTCTATATATCTTTTCTTTTTAGTACATGTACTTGTAACGATATCCATTCTTGTGAAACGACACGATGCGCTTCTATCCCTGACGAGGCCCCCGTGCCAAATTAAGGATAGGGTCGCATCTTGGGCGTTACACCGACTCTCGGGGGCTACACCCAGTGGGTGCGCTGGAGCGCCCCCACTGAAGCAAAGAAAGAAGAATAAAAATCTCGACCGAAAGGTGCGGGAATTAAAAACGTATCATGGTCCATTCCTCGAGGTGGTTCAGGTCTTCCCGGGCCACCAGGGAAGCGTGCGCTACCTTGTCACGGCTGTGGTAATATGCCGCCACAAGCGCAGGGACCCCTATCATCGTGGCGCCAGGAGGCCAGGTCGTGTGGCTTGCCCTAGACGCGCTCCAGGACTCTATGGGACGGCTCCCGGAGAAGGGGCCGGTTCCGGAGGCAGACGGGCCGCGGCCGGACGTGACCATGATGTCGTCTCCTGGCAGCGCGCTTCGGGTCGGCTCCTTCGATGCATCGGCCCGATGAGGCGCCTGCGGACCCTCGGTCTGCACAGTCTTGTCCTTCACCACCAGGGTTGTCTCCATGTTGGGTGGCGGGATCTCCGCTCCTGGCGCATCCATCGGCACCTCCGGTGCGGTGTCTATCCCGGCGTCAGGCCCGTTGGGCGCCATATCGAGATCCACCAGCGCATAGGCAGATCATGGCCCGGTGGTCTAGGCGGTCTCGGTTGCGCTTGCACCGGCACCAGCCGGCTCGCTGGTCTGGGCCTCCACATTCTCCCGCGAAGCGGGATCATGCTTCGTTTTGGATCGCCTCTCCTTGGTGGCTGGCTTCTGAGCAGGGCCGACTGCACGCTTGTCGGGTTGGTCCCAGTTTGCAACCGCCTTTCGGGGCGCCTCCTCCCAGGGACGGTTCTCCTGCTTGATCAGCGCCTTCCTGGCGGCATCAGCCTCATCCCAGGCGGCCTGCTCTGCAGGGGCGGCGGCATCCTCCTCCTCCGTCTAGGCGTCCCTGCTTACCATAAATTGGTAAGGAGGGATTTTCTACAAAGGAATCAAGAAAGGGGAGAAGAAAAGAGGAATGCGATTACTTACCCAACGACAACAGGAACCGGTCGTCTGCCGACGATGGCCGGGCCGACTTGCTGCTTCTTCGAGCCGCCCCTGCGAGCTCCAACCAGAGGCCCTGCTGTGATTTGTTTGGGGGCCGGCTTGGAAGTAGCAACATGCTTGCCTTTCCTGCATGCTCCTTCGCCCTCCACGGCCGGCTCACGGGCTGCTTGACGTTGCCATGTCACAGGAGGACTGGAGACCTCCTCTAGCTCTTCCAGGTCTTCCACATTGACTACACCACGCAATGGAGGCAACACCTCGTCATCGTCTGTCCAGTCAAGTAATCCAGACGCGAAAAACTCACCGGCCGGCTCGGTTCCCTCTGACTCTGCCACCTCCTCAACCTCTTCGGAGGCGGATGGTTGAGGCTCCACCTCGTCCTCATCCTCAATCTCAGCAGGGTCCGACACCTCCACTTCAGCAGCCGACAGCTGGTAGACTTGCACATGCTTGAATAGCTAGTGACGTAGCCGGCGTCCGGCGTCAAAAGCCGGATGGTATTCAAAGAAAAATAGGAAACATTATCGATGAAGAAGCATACCGTCGGAGCCGGGTGGTTTCGGTCGTAAGGGGCCATGCCCCATTCCCATGCACCACTATCATCCATGGAGGCACAGGAGATCAAGTTCACCTGTTGTGGTACCCTGCCGGCTCGCAGGTTCTTCGTTGAGAGCTGGCATGGATCATGCCGGCCACCCATCTGGCAAATCAAGTGCGGCCGGCGCTACAGACCAAAATCCAGTGTGCCACCATGGTGGCAAGAAAATCTTCGGCCAAAAGGCCTCGAGCCTTCAAAAGCTCGAGGTGGGCGCATATCTGCTTCACCTTTGGGATCGGCTTCGGAAGAGAGCTCTTCCAGCTCAGCTTCGCAGTCGGCGAAGCGATGGCGAAAGGGGTTAGGTTGATGTAGTCGTTGCGGGGATCCACATTCTTCACATAGAAGAATCCCCTCTGCCACTTCTTCACCGAATCCTGGAGGAGAATCTTTGGGAAGCCGGAGGCGTACCGGTGATGAACGAGGGCGGTGCCGCAAGGGGTCATGTTCATGACACTGGGAACATCGGTCTGCGCCAACTACTGCTTGAAGAAAAACAGTTGGCGCCATAAGTCCAACCGGGGTTCAATCCCAATGAATCCCTTGCATAGGGTGACGAAGGCCGCCAACGGGAGGACGGCATTCGGCGCAAGGTGGTGCGTCTGCAGGCCGAAGTGAACCAGTAAGCGCGAGAAGAAGTCGCTTGCGGGGAGCCCAAACCCGCGGAAGAAGTGCTCGTTGAAGACCACCACTTCGCCCTCTCGTGGGGTCGGAGATCGTTCTCCTCCGATCCGTTGAAGCCCACCGCGACGAACTCCTCCGAGGGCAACATACGGCGATGGCGGAGCACCTCAACGTGCCCAGCGGTGACGAGGCTGCCTTCCCAGGCACCCCAAGCTTTCGCCTTCTCAGCAGTGGTCTGGGACATGGCGGAGCGGCGGCGAAAAGCTCTAAGTAATGCACGAAGCTCCGGCGGCGAACGGCGGCGAAGATGCAAACGGTCTCTCTCTCTCTCTCTCTCTCTCTCTCTCTCTCTCTCTCTCTCTCTCTGTTGCTCTCGGAGGGAGGGGTGCTGGAGCGGAGTAGGACGGGGAAAAATGGCCTCTTTGGCGCCCCCGCTTGCCCATTTAAACCATAGAAGAGATCGTGGGGAGGGGATCCGGTGCGCATGATCCCCACCCCCTCCGGATGATGCAGGAGCCTTAATGTGCTCCGAAATACCAACCGTTGTCGTGTATCCAAAGAGGATCCCTGCGCGGGGGCTGAGGGTGCGGCGTGGCGGGCCCATGACACAGGCCCAGTCCCATCATGCGTGTGGCTTGTCAGGGCGTGGCGCCCAAAGCCCGACACGTGGCACACCAGTGCTGCGAGCGAAGAAGCCACTGCGTCCGCCGGAAACCAGCCCGCTCCCGGTCTGATCGTCTCCCACATTGCGGTTCTCAAGGCCCGCGAGCCGGATACTCAAGCCGGCGAGGCCCTTCGCCTTGAGTCAGTGGACCTCCCCAGCTTCGGGGACTACGGACGGGGGGGGGGTAACCTCGGGGTAGCGTCATCAAGCCTACCCCTCTATACTCTGGTATATAAAGGAGCGAGAGCTTCCTCAACTCTCGGCTACTCCTGGCCGGCTACGAAGTCTTTGCCGGCTAGGAGCATAGTCGTCTACTCTCTGGCCGGCTTGCTAGCCGCCAGCCGGCTGAAGCGCACCTGTCGCATAAATCCCCAGGATATGACGGAGGTCGTCGATTAAAGGTGAAGGTACCTTAGCATGGGTACGATGGAGAAGCGCACGCATGGCTACAGTGGCGGCAGCTATACCGCTGACTGATAACCCACAAGTGTAGGCGATCGCAACAGTTTTCGAGGGTAGAGTATTCAACCCAAATATATTGATTCAACTCAAAGAATATTCTCAAGTATTAGCAGCTGAGTTGTCAATTCAACCACACCTGAAAGATTAGTGTCTGCAAGCAAAGTATCAGTAGTAAAGTGGTATGATAGCAACGGTGCCAGAAAAAGGTATGTTGACGGCAGACTATTCCTAACTTGTTGTATCAATGGCACCAGTAAAGAGTTGCAATAGGTAACATCAAAGTAGCAAATAACAGCAGTAGTTACAGCAGCATCAAGTAACAACAATAGTGACAGCAGTAGCAAGAAAGCAACATAGCAAGGACCAGTAGTAAAAGACTTGTAGGCATTGAATCGGTGATGCATGATTATGCCGGATGTGATTCATCATGTAACATCTATAACACGGAGAGATAAGTAACTGGCTCCCGTTCGTCAATCTAATGTAGGCATGTATTCCGTATGTAGTCATACGTGATTAGGGAAAAGAACTTGCATGACATCTATTGTCCATCCCTCCCGTGGCAGCGGGGTCCTAATGGAAACTACGAGATATTAAGGTTCTCCTTTTAATAAAGAACCGGACCAACGCCTTAACACTTGGTGAATACATGAACTCGTCATACTATGGTCATCTCCGAGAGTGGTTCCGGCTATTGTCACTCCGGGGTTGCCGGGTCATAACACATAGTAGGTGACTACAACTTGCAAGATAGGATCTAAAACACACATATATTGGCGACAACATAATAGGTTCAGATCTAAAATCATGGCACTCGGGCCCTAGTGACAAGCAGTAAGCATGGCAAAGTAGTAGCAACATCAATCTCAGAACATAGCGTATACTAGGGATCAATCCCCGTCAAAACTAACTCGATTACAGGATAGATCTCATCCAACTCATCACCGTCCAGCAAGCCTACGATGAGATTACTCACGAACGGTGAAGAGCATCATGGAATTGGCGATGGAGGAAGGTTGATGATGACGATGGCCACGATTTCACCTCTCCGGAGCCCAAAACGGACTCCAGATTTGTCCTCCAGATGAAGAACTCGAGGTGGTGGCGCCTCCGTACCGTAAAACGCGATGAATCCTTCTCTCCGATTTTTTCCGGGCAAAAAGGAATATATAGAGCTGAGTTTGGAGGCGGTGGAGCCTCGTGGGCCCTAAAAACCCTGACGGCGCGGCCAGGGGGTGGTCGCGGCCCCTGTGCTTGTGGCCCACTTGCTCACCTCCTCGGGTGGATCTTTGCGCAGGTATTTTTCATTAATTCCAGAAAAATTCTCCGTAAATTTTCAGGTCATTCCGAGAACTTTTATTTCTGCACAAAAACAGCACCATGGCAATTCTGCTGAAAACAGCGTTAGTCCGGGTTAGTTCCATTCAAATCATGCAAGTTAGAGTCCAAAACAAGGGCAAAAGAGTTCGGAGAAGTAGATACGACAGAGACGTATCAACTCCCCCAAGCTTAAAGCCTTGCTTGTCCTCAAGAAATTCAGTTGACAAACTCGAAGAGACAAAAGAAAAACTTTGACGAACTCTGTTTGATCTTGTTGTTGCAACTATGTCTAACCCGTAACCAGAATTTCAGCAAGATCACAAGCAAACCACATAAGCAAATGACATCTAGGTCTCACGGTAAACTCATATCAATGGCATACTAAGCTAGCGAGCAAATAATAATAAGCCACAAACGTCAGCACTCAAAACAACATGAAGCAGTACGAATAGATGGTATCTCGCTAGCTCTTTCTGAGACCGCAAAACATAAATGCAGAGCACCTTCAAAGACCAGCGGCTGATTAACATTGTAATTCAAGGCAATGAAGATCTAGTCACAGTCATACTCAACACAGTTAAAAGCAAAGCATAAAAATGACAGAGGTGCTCTCTAATTGGTGCTTTTATAAGAGGAGGATGACTCAACGGGAACATAAATAGACAGGCCCTTCGCAGAGGGAAGCATTTATTTGCAGAGGTGCCAGAGCTCAAGCTTTTAAAACAGAGATAATAATTTTGGGTGGCATGCTTTCATTGTCAACGCAATGACTAAGAGTTCTCAACATCTTCCACGCTACACATGCTATAGGCGGTTCCCAAACAGAAAAGTAAAGTTTTGACTCCCCCACCACCAATCAATCACACTCCACGGCTAGCCGAATCCTCGGGTACCATCCATACCAACATCAATCCTGGGGGAGTTCTGTTTGCAATTATCTTTTCGATTTGAGCATGGAATTAGGAATTCCAATTACCAGCCCATTTCTCGTGAATGATAGTGAATAAACACATATCGAGGATAACACGCCTAGCATGGAAGATACCAATAGCCCCCTGTCACCACATGAGCGGTTCGGGCATGCAAAACAGATTATTTCTTGAAGGTTTAGAGAGTGGCACAAGCAAATTTACTTGGAACGACAGGTAGATACCGCATATAGGTAGGTATGGTGGACTCATGTGTAAAAACTTTGGGTTTATGGGAGTGGATGCACAGGCAGTATTCCCGCTTAGTACAACTGAAGGCTAGCAAAAGACTGGGAAGCGACCAACTAGAGAGCGACAACAGTCATCAAAATGCATTGAGATTAACTACCATTGAGTGCAAGCATGAGTAGGACATAAATCACCATGAACATGAATATCATAGCGGCTATGTTGATTTTTTTCAACTACATGCGTGAACATGCGCCAAGTCAAGCCACTTGACTCACTCAAAGGAGGATACCATCCTATCATACTACAACACAGTCATCTCAACATTCATGTGGGCATCCAAGACAAACCATTATAAGCTACTAGCTAAGTAAGCATGGCATAAGCAACTATGATCTCTAAGTTGTCATTGCAAACATGTTTCTCTCACAACAAAGCTGAATCAGGCATGATGAGCTAGTCATATTTACAAAAACAAAATAGATCGAGTTCATACCAGCTTTTCCAGGCTCTGTCACTTCATCATATATCGTCATTATTGCCTTTCGCTTGCATGACCAAACGATGTCAACAATAATAAGCGTGCTCGTGCATTGGACTAAAGCTGGAATTTGCAGGCAAACACAAAGGAGAAGACAAAGTAATATGGCTTTTTGAAAGCTAAACAGGTATGCATGCAAGAGCCACTAAACATTGTAACCAATATCTTCTACCCTGACCCAAAGAAAAAGAAAACTATTTACACGGGAAAGCTCCCAACAATCAAAAGAAGAAAAAGAAAATCTTTTTGGGTTTTCTCAAACTAGACAGACACACGAAAAGAAAACTAGAAAAATAAAATAAACTAGCATGGATGATACAGTGGCAAAGTGTGAACACCGGCTAACAAAGTGAAAGCATAAGCAAGAATGTAAAGTCGGTGAGAAACACGTACTCCCCCAAGCTTAGGCTTTTGGCCTAAGTTGGTCTACTCCCAAGGAGGGAAATAACCAACTCTGGGGTACTCCTAAGTGGACTGAGGATGCCATTGCTGTGTGAGCTCCTCTGGCTCCCACTGATAAACTGGCGTCTGGTACTCGACTGGTGGCTCGGGCACGGGCACCTGTGGTTGGGCTAAGCCCCAATATGCGTAGATGTCCGAGGGCATAATATTGTACCTGCCTGCATAAAGATTGAACAAAGAAGGAGTATGCAAAGTAATAGTCTCGCGAGTACCTTGACTAAATACCAGGTTATAAATCATCCTTCTATTTATATCTCTATCAAGAAAGTCATGGCGAACCATGATATCATAATCTAGATATCTCTCGGAAAGAAGAATCTCTTCTTCCTCCTCCAGTCTAATAGGTATCTCAAAGTGTCTAGCAAGACGAGTAGCATAGATACCTCCATAGACAATGCCCTTAGAACGGTTCGTGTTCAACCGTTGAGCTACTATAGCACCCAAGCTATAAGTTTTATCGTTATAAAGGGCTTCGTGCAAGACCGCAAGATCTGGGAAACTAAGTGACCCAGCTTTCCCACGGCCAATCAAACATTTTCCCACAAATAGTGAGAAGTACCGAAGCACGGGAAAATGAATGCTAGTAGCTCTAGCACAAGACACTCCTCTCTCCTCTCCTACAGCAATTGTATCGATGAAAGCTTCCAAGTCCCGTGGACGAGGTTCATGAATATCCCCAACGTAAGGTAATTTGCAAACATTGCAAAAATCCTGGAGTGACAAGCGCTGGGGGATATCATAAAGTTTGAAATCAACCATAGGAGGATTCTTCCTCGGATAGAAGTTAAAGCTTTGTACAAAGATATTAGTGAGGAGGAGGTATTGCAGACACTTATCTTCAACGAAGGCGGTAAGGCATGCGTTTTCCACCAAGTAATAAAAGTCCTCATAAATTCCAGCGGCGTAAGAACATGTCGCTTGGCCACTCGCACGCTCGAACTTCTGCGACTCGAGGGACCAGATATTTGGGCTTCTTCTCACTTCCATCATCCTTGGGGTCACAGCTTGAAGAGCCTCTTAAGAACCTCCTCATCTTTTCCCTTTTCTATCTCTGAAAATTTCTGAATTTTTTAGTGATTCTAAGGAAAAGTGAACAAGGCTCAACAAAACTCGTAGCAACTACTCGCACAAGTGCCTAGAGGCCATATTACGCATCAAAACTACTTAGGACCAGCTAAAATCAGCATGCAAAGCTCAAGAACATGGTCACCAAGGCAGCAAAAATACGAGAAGTATAAGGCACTAGAGCAAAAACTAATTTGACCAATGGAGGAGTCACTTACCAAGGAGTAATTTCCCCAAAATAGTTCGGAGAATGGTGATTTGAGCAAAGGGATCGAAAATCCCAGCAAGAGGAGCAAGAACACGGGTTTGAGCTGCGAAACGATTTTTTCTGGAGGTAGGAGAACCACATGAGAGCAAGAATGAGTGGAGGGGTGCATGTGGGCCCCACAAGCCTGGGTGGCGCGGCCAAGGGGGTGCCCGCGCCCCAAGGGCTTGTGGCCCACTGGTGCATCCCCCAGACAAGCTCTTTGTCTCAGAATTTTTCAAAAATTCCAGAAAAAAATCATACTTGATTTTCAGTACGATCGGAGAACTTTTATTTTCGGGGTACTTTTCCACGGGACGCTAAGATAGAAAACAGGGAAAACTAAACTAAATCTATCATTTTTCTTCTAAGCAACCGAAGGTGACAGCTTGGAACAGAGGTTTGTGACTCCTCGATTCATCCATCTCATGGTCATCGAAAGAAAATCCGCCAATGAGGTTGATCAAGTCTCCTCGACAAACCTTTTCGAATCGCAAAAGAGAACCGAGAATTTTAGAATAGTCACTAGGTCACCTCAATGGGGATGTGTATCTCCCCAACAAGAAAATCATACTTCATCTTGACACGAGGAATAGGGCATTCAAAGCTCCCAATAAGAATCGATGAAGTTTTTTTGATAGCATCGATGCAATGTACTCGATATTGTTTCTTCGGAAAGTGCACCGTATGCTCATTACCGTTGACATGGAAAGTGAGATTGCCTTTGTTGCAATCTATAACAGCCCATGCAGTGTTTAAAAAGGGTCTTCCAAGGATGACCGCCGTGGCATCGTCCTCGGGAATATCCAGGATAACAAAGTGTGTTAAGATAGTGACATTAGCAACCACAACAGGCACATCCTCGCAAATGACGATAGGGAAAGCAGTTGATTTGTCGGCCATTTGCAGAGAGATTTCAGTGGATGTCAATTTATCCAGTTCAAGTCTACGATAAAGAGAGAGAGCCATAACACTAACACCGGCTCCAAGGTCGCATAACGCAGTTCTAACGTAGTTGCCTTTAATGGAGCAAGGTATAGTGGGCACACCGGGATCACCTAGTTTATTAGGAGTTCCACCCTTGAAGGTATAATTAGCAAGCATGGTGGAAATATCAACCTCAGGTATCCTCCTCTTATTAGTCACAATATCTTTCATGTACTTAGCATACGGAGACATTTTGAGCATATCTGTCAAACGCATTTGCAGAAAGACAGGTCTGATCATTTCAACGAAGCGCTCAAAATCCTCATCATCCTTTTTCTTGGATGGTTTGGGAGGAAAGGGCATGGGTTTCTGAACCCATGGTTCCCTTTCTTTACCATGCTTCCTAGCAGCGAAGTCATTCCTATTGTATCTCTTAGTCTTAGGTTGTGGGTTATCAAAATCAACAGGTTCAATCTCCACATCCTTATCATTACTAGGTTGAGCATCAACATGAACATCACTATTGATATTATCATTAGGCTCATGTTCATCACTAGATTGTGTTTCAGCATCAGAGACAGAGGCATTGTTTGGACTCTCAGGGGTAGCAGCAACAGGGTTGCTAGCGTGCAGGTTCCTATCATCTTTCTTCTTCTTTCTAGGATGACTAGATGCATCAGTGCTAACTCCTTGAGAATCTTTTTCAATTCTCTTCGGATGACCCTCACGATACAAAGGTTCTTGGGTCATTCTACCGCCTCTAGTGACGACTCTAACAGAATTAGCATTCAACTCATTGAGCAAGTCATTCTGAGATTTAAGTACTTGTTCTACCTGAGTAGTAACCATAGAGGCATGTTTACTCGGAAGCTTAAGATCATTGACATTTCTGTCCACACAAGCACTTAAATGAATAAGCATACGAGCATTCTGTTCCAATTGTCTGCCAACATAATCGTTGAAACTCTGTTGTTTGGCAACAAAGTTATCAAATTCATCCAGGCATAAGCTAGCAGGTTTATCAAAAGGAATATCACTCTCGTCAAACCTACGTAGAGAATTTACTTCTACTACATGTATCGGGTTATCAAGACCATGGTTCTCTTTGATAAGTGGTAGATTTTGGACATCTTCAGATTTAATTCCCTTCTCTCGCATAGATTTCTTGGCTTCTTGCATATCTTCAGGACTGAGGAATAGAATACCTCTTTTCTTTGGAGTTGGCTTAGAAGGTGGTTCGGGAATAGTCCAAGCATTCTCATTGCACAAGATGTTATTCAGTAGAATCTCAGCTTGTTCTACAGTTCGTTCCCTAAAAACACAACCGGCACAACTATCTAGGTGGTCTTTGGAAGCATCGGTAAGTCCATTGTAGAAGATATCAAGTATTTCATTCTTCTCAAGAGGGTGATCAGGCAAAGCATTCAGTAGCTGGATGAGCCTCCCCCAAGCTTGTGGGAGACTCTCTTCTTCACCTTGAGCAAAGTTGTATATTTCCTGCAAGGCAGATTGCTTCTTATGGGCAGGGAAATATTTTTTAGAGAAGTAGTAGACCATATCCTGGGGGCTACACACACAACCAGGAGCAAGAGACGTGAACCAGTCCTTAGCATCATCCTTTAGCGAGAAAGAAACAGCTTGAGGATATAGTAGTGGCGGATCTTTTCCTCACTAGTGAATAGGGTGGCTATATCGTGCAGTTTGGTAAGATGGGCTACAACCGTTTCAGATTCATAACCGTGAAAAGGATCAGATTCGACCAGAGTGATTAACTCAGGGTCGACAGAGAATTCATAATCCTTATCAGTCACAAAGATAGGCGAAGTAGCAAACTTCCGGTCGTATTTCATCCTAGCGTTCAGAGATTTTTCTTTCCACTTGAGCAGTAATTTCTCAACATCATAGCTATCCTTACACGCAAGAAAGTCCTCAGCTATCTCTCCCTCCATAACATAGCATTCAGGCATAACAGGCAATTCAGGCATAGTAGCAGGTTCTACTTCAATAGTATCAGCAGTTTCAGAAGTATCATCACATCTAGCACCAACTCTAGCAATTTGTGCATCAAGGAATGCACCTAGTGGCAAAGTAGTATCAAGCAAAGCATCATCAGGCATGGCATCATAAGGCAAAGCAGTATCAAGCATAGCATCATAAGGCAAAGCAGTATCAAGCATAGCATCACATAAGCATCATGGGCAGCAGAAGTAGCATCATCAAGCACAGGCGATATATCAAGATTTCTAGCAGGAGGTGATGTCGCAAACTTACTCATAACTGAAGGTGAATCAAGTGCAGAGCTAGATGGCAGTTCCTTACCTGTCCACATAGTGGAAGGCAAGATTTCAGTTCTTGGGTCTTTCGGATTCTTCATAGTGACCAGCAGACGAAAATCCCAAGTGACTCAGAGAATATAGTTGTGCTTCCCCGGCAACAGCGCCAGAAAATAGCCTTGATAACCCACAAGTGTAGGGGATCACAACAGTTTTCGAGGGTAGAGTATTCAACCCAAATTTATTGATTTGACTCAAGGGGAAGCGAAAGTATATTCTCAAGTATTAGCAGCTGAGTTGTCAATTCAACCACACATGAAAGATTAGTGTCTGCAAGCAAAGTATCAGTAGCAAAGTGGTATGATAGCAACGGTGCCAGAAAAAGGTATGTTGACGGCAGACTATTCCTAACTTGTTGTATCAATGGCACCAGTAAAGAGTTGCAATAGGTAACATCAAAGTAGCAAATAACAGCAGTAGTTACAACAGCATCAAGTAACAACAATAGTGACAGCAGTAGCAAGAAAGCAATATAGCAAGGACCAGTAGTAAAAGACTTTTAGGCATTGAATCGGTGATGCATGATTATGCCGGATGTGATTCATCATGTAACATCTATAACACGGAGAGATAAGTAACTGGCTCTCGTTCGTCAATCTAATGTAGGCATGTATTCCGTATGTAGTCATACGTGATTAGGGAAAAGAACTTGCATGACATCTATTGTCCATCCATCCCGTGGTAGCGGGCTCCTAATGGAAACTACGGGATATTGAGGTTCTCCTTTTAATAAAGAACCAGACCAACGCATTAACACTTGGTGAATACATGAACTCGTCATACTATGGTCATCTCCGGGAATGGTTCCGGCTATTGTCACTCCGGGGTTGCCGGGTCATAACACATAGTAGGTGACTACAACTTGCAAAATAGGATCTAAAACACACATATATTGGCGACAACATAATAGGTTCAGATCTGAAATCATGGCACTCGGGCCCTAGTGACAACCATTAAACATCGCAAAATAGTAGCAACATCAATCTCAGAACATAGTGGATACTAGGGATCATTCCCCGTCAAAACTAACTCGATTACATGATAGATCTCATCCAACTCATCACTGTCCAGCAAGCCTACGATGAGATTACTCACGAACGGTGAAGAGCATCATGGAATTGGCGATGGAGGAAGGTTGATGATGACGATGGCCACGATTTCCCCTCTCCGGAGCCCAAAACGGACTCCAGATCTGTCCTCCAGATGACGAACAGGAGGTGGCGGCGCCTCCGTATCGTAAAACGCGATGAATCCTTCTCTCCGATTTTTTTTTCCGGGCAAAACGGAATAGATAGAGCTGAGTTTGGAGGCGGTGGAGCCTCGTGGGCCCCACAAGCCCTCACGGCGCGGCCAGGGGGGTGGCCGCGGCCCCTGGGCTTGTGGCCCACTGGCTCACCTCCTCCGGTGGATCTTTGCGCAGGTATTTTTCATTAATTCCAGAAAAATTCTCCGTAAATTTTCAGGTCATTCCGAGAACTTTTATTTCTGCATAAAAACAACACCATGGCAATTCTGCTGAAAACAGCGTTAGTCTGGGTTAGTTCCATTCAAATCATGCAAGTTAGAGTCCAAAACAAGGGCAAAAGAGTTCGGAAAAGTAGATACGACGGAGACGTATCACTGACCGACGTCGGCTCCGATCCGTCAACCATGCACAGTACCCGCACGCCACAATCCACTCCATTACCTGGACCGGCGTGGCTACAATGGAGGCGGCCGTACCGCTGACCGGCGCCGGATCCTGCTAGACGACGTCCGTCGTACCGCACGCATCCTGCGTGGGGAGCACGCACAAATCCCAAAGCCTAGCTGGCAGGTCCCAGGGCCAAATGGGACCTTGCAGCCGGCGCGCCCCTCAAGCGACCAGACTAAACCTCAGTGGCCCCCCTGGCCGGCCTAAGAGGCTGTCAGCCGGGTCGCACATAATGTACCTAATGTCCATTTTGTAGGCCGGTGGGTTCGACTATAAAACCCCACGGGCCCCCTCCATGCAGAGGGTCGGCCATTCTCACACCCACACCCACCACACAGGAGAGGTAGACTATGATCCTGTTGCTCCTTCTTCCTCCTCCGTCGAACAGCTCAAGGAGCATCCTGTAAACATTCTGGTTCATCAACCACTCCGGCAGGACTAGGGTACATCATGCGTCTTGCATTGCTAGTTACCAATCCCGTTTCCAGAGCCCGCTGGTGTCCTTTCGGTCCCAACCATCCTCGATAAGCCTACCTATGGCATCTGTCATGAGAAAATGATGGCACATAGATTTCGTTTCATTAATCCCTTTCTTGTTTGTCTCAAACCTTTTTCTTTGCAATATCAACGCCTCCCTTTTATCTTGATGGTTTACAAAATTAGGAGCAAGAAGTCTTGAGAGAGTGGAAACCATTTTAATTTGAACTAATAGAAATGTACATGTCTAAGTCTTTTAGAATTCCAAAAATATATTTTTTGAAACTGAGGCAAAAGATTTGCCTCCTATATTATTTAAGAAAGGGGTGGAAAGTTTGGTACAAGTGTCATACACGGCCACACTCAAAAAATAAAGGATTATTCTCCCAACATTATGTTCCTCAATTTCTTTGCACCCGCGGCCCCAAAGGTGAGCCTCATCCTTGATGGAGTTCAGCAAGATCATAGGCAGAGCACTCTTGTTGAGGAAGACTGTAGCATTCCTCTCATTCCAAACGGTCCAACCTATGAGCATTGTGAGTGACGCCATGGCCTTTTTTCGCAACTGAGGAGTCTGATTATTTTGTCCACCAATCCTTGATGGAGGTCTCTTGATGACAATAGTTAGTGTTAATGTTCTCAAGGTGTAGTCAATATTTTGCCAAGTTCCAAAGATGCTTAGTGAATCACATTTGAAGAGGAGGTGTGGTCCGGAATCTTGATCCCGCTTGCAAAGCGGACAAAGGCCACAATTTTTCACCCTCTCTTGGCCAATCTATCGGTCGTCCAGAGTCTTTCTTGCATGGCCAACCAGGCGAAGAACTTGACTTTAGGTAGGTCCCATGTTTTCCATACCACTTCCTCCAAGATGGAGTTGAAAGTTGTCAAGAATTGTGCCTTATATGCGGAGTATGCCGAATATTGACCATCACTTATGTGCTTCCATATGATTTCATCTTCGGTGTTGTCATCAAGCTGAAAATCATGAATTGTTGTCCACGGCATCACAAATTGATGGATGTGCTCGAAAGTGAAGTTAGTCATCATTTATGATCTTAGAAACCCAAGCATGCTCTAAAAGCGCATCTTTTATCTTCTAGTTCTTCCTCGATGAGGCCGCATAAATGAGAGGTGCAATCTCCTTAGGGTTGCAATTATTGATCCATGGAGCATCCCAAAAAGGTGTCATCGCATCATTTCTAATGGTAATGGTGGTCGACCCATAAAAGAGGTTAAGATCTTGCTCGTCACAAGGGGTACCCATGACCACTCATAGCTTTGTAGACTCCTTCCACTCATACCATAGCCATCTGAGACATAGCGCTTCATAACCCACAATTGTAGGGGATTGTTTGTAGCCAATTTTTATAAGTAAGAGTGTCAAACCAATGAGGAGCTAAAGGTACAATTAATATTCTCTCAAGTTCTATTGACCAGCGATACAACTCTACACACGATAACGCTTACTTTATTTAGAACAAGTACGAAACTACTTTGCGGGAAAGAAACTATAAGTACTTATTAGGTGTCATAGATAGGTTTGCAAGGTAATAAGAACGTGGAAATAAAAGTTAGGTGTTGTTATAATAAAACAAAAATAAAGTGAATATAGGAAGTGTGGAAAAGTTGTGATAGGATTTGCGAGATTGTCCTATGCAACTCATAACTAGACCGGAACCATTATTGCAGTTCTATATGAGGGAGAGGCATATGCTAACACAATTTCCATACTTGGATCATATGAACTTATGATTGGAACTCTAGCAAGCATCCACAACTACTAAATATCATTAAGGTAAATCCCAACAATAGCATTAAACATCAACTCCCCATTACTCCCATACACAAACAACTCCCGTACTCGGGTGTAAGCTTCTATCACTCTATCCACCCATTATAAGTGAATCATGAACATATTGCAAACCCTCCAACGTGAATCTTTGACATGTGCGCCTCATGAAAGCACCTTAGGACAACACCAATATAAACCACGCAACTCAAATCTATCAAGATCATCAATTAACCCATAGGACAAAAAGGAACTGCTCAAATACCAGAGGATAGCCACAAATCATAGGATAATAATATATATCATTAAGCACCAATATCAAGTAAGGGGTACAAGGTGATATGGGAGAGTGGACATTGTATATATATGAGGGAAGGTGTGGTTATGGTGATGACGGCGGCAAAGTTGTTGTTGTGGCTCGCCGTCACGATGATTGCCCCAACGGTGCTCCGATGCAACTGGCGGAGAGGGGGAGAGAGACCCCCTCCTACTTCTTTTTATTCCTTGGCCTCATCCCTAGGTGGGAACAGGGTTTCTCCTCTAGTCCATGGCCACCATGGCTCCCGGAGGGCAGCAGCCCCTCCGAGATTAGATCTCTCTCTCGGTTTCTCTCCTGTTTTCGCGACCTGTTTTCTATCCCTTCACTGTTTCTTAAACATCCGGAAATCCTAACATCGATCAGGCTGAAATTTTGAGGGGATTTTTATTGCAAAAATATCTTTCTTGCGGTAGAAGGAGAGCCTCAACCGACTTAAGGGGTGGGCACACTCCATCAGGGTTCCCCCCCCATGGGTCATGCCCTGTTGGGTTGTGCTTCCCTCGAGCATCGTCTTGCGTTGATTCGAATCCCAAAATTCACATATATTCCAAAAAAAACAGTAAATTTTTATCGCGTTTGGACTTCGTATGATCTCGCATTTCTGCAAAACAAAAAACACACAAAAAACAGGAACTGGCACTCGACACTGGGTCAATAGGTTAGTGCTAAAAATATATAAATTGGTAAATAATTACTTAAAAAGTATCCTAGAATGAAAATATAATAACATGGAAAAATCATAAATTATAGATACGTTGGAGATGTATCAAGCATCCCCGAGCTTAATACCTGCTCGTCCTCGGGTAGGTAAATGATAAAAATAGAATTTTGATGTGACATGCTACCCAATATGTAATCTTTTGTATGTATGCTCATTGAGAAATGTTGAATTAACAGATATTGACATAGTAATACTTATAAGCACAAGCAGAAAAATCATCAATCTTTCAAAGTATATGATCCTCAAAGAATGTTAACCCCCATTCATCTTATTATATTAGCAAGGCATGGCTCCGTCTTCACCACATTAATACAAATTTCAAGAACCAGGGTGCCCAAGTCAGGAAAATGGATCGTACTTTTTGAATATGCATCAATTTTTTATTATTCACACAATACATGAGCGTGAACCATGGACATATCATATAAGTGGAATAGAATGTGGTGGTAAGTTTGAAAGGGGTAAAAGTTGAGAAGAAAGTCTCGCATAAATACGGCGTACCAACGGGCTATCGAGATGTCCATCAATAGATATCAATGAGAAGATTAGGGATTGCCATGCAACGGATGCGCTAGAGATATAAGTATATGAAAGCTTGGCCGAAGGTAAGTGGGTGTGCATCCAACTTGCTTCCTCATGAAGACCTCCGGCATTTGAGGACGCCCGTCATTGGAATATACAAGCCAAGTTCTATAATAAAAAATTCCCACTAGCATATGGAAGTGACAAAACAAGAGACTCTATATATGAATAACATGGTGCTACTTTGAGGCACAAGTGTGGTAAAGGATAGTAGCAAAGTCCCTTCTCTCTTTTTCTCTCATATATTTGTTTTTTTTCATGGTGGGCCTTCTTCTTCTTTTTTGCCTCCCCCATTTTTTTATGGTGGGCTCCTTTGGCCTCCCACATTTTTATTTCCCCACTAGGACAATGCTCTAATAATGATGATCATTACACTTTTATTTACTTACAACTCGATATGGAAAACTGATAGGCAAGTCAAATAAAGTGACGGTGGAAGTTGCATGGCAATATATACCTCGGAATGGCTATGGAAATGCCATGATAGGTAGGTATGGTGGATGTTTTGAGGAATATATAATGAGGCTTATGTGCAATAGAGCATATAATGTCACGAGGTTTGGATGCACCGATGAAAGTTGCATCATCTTCAAGGTGAGAGTGGGCAATACATGGTATCAAAGAGGCTAGCAAATATGTGAAGGTGAGATTCCGTATGTCCATGTTGTCACTTTAGTCATAAAGAACTCATATACTTATTAAAAAGTTTTATTAATTTTATCACAAATCACAAGCCCCGAGGGAGAGGATTGGAAGGAATTAACCATCGCGCGACTCCGACTCGAAACAACACTATGATTTCAACGAGGAATAGAAATTCCCACACATCATCACCATGCCCTTTTAATTTTGAGATGAACATGAAGTTAAAGACCTATTAATACCGAAACTTCTACGAATCAACAATGATGCACCCACACCATTTCGCACTACCACATCAATATCATTAACCCACAATTTCTCTTTCATGTGCTACATGAAGGTTTTGATTACCACTCCTTGAGTACCTATTATTTTTGGACTAGTCTTATAACCCATGCAAATTACCATCACTATTTATTAACTCTCAAAAAAATATGTGAAGGACGAGAGTTTAATTCTTTATACAAAAGACCACGCTCTAATGAATATAAGTGAAGCAAAAGAGCATTCTACAAATAACGATTTTCTATATGTAGAGAAAGAGGCATCCAACTTCAAATGATATAAGTGAAGCACATGAAGTATTCTATAAATCAACTCAAAAAATATAAGTGACATGCAAAGAGCACTCTACGATGAACCATGGACATTTCCAAACCAGCAAGGTGCATTGCTAAAAGTAAAATAAAAGGCACATGACGCTCCAACAATTTACGCATATCATATGAACAAAACAAACCCGAGACATACCGATAATTGTTGAAGAAGAAAGAGCGGATGCCTTCCGGGACATCCCCAATCTTAGATGCTTGATTCTCCTTGAATATTTACTTGGGGTGCCTTGGGCATCCCCAAGCTTGAAATCTTCTCTCTCGTTATTCTTATCATATCAATACCTCCTTGATCTTCGAACACTTCATTCACACAAAACAAAACAGGACTTTCATTAGAGAGGTTATTTCATATAACATCAAATCTTATCATGTCCTGCAAATAATATTATTGTAGAATTATAACATAAAATTACCTATTGTATGCCATCACAATTATATGGCTCCCAAGTCAATGGGGCTCAACAAGAATTCAAACATAAGCACACAAAGCAACTATAACAACAATCTGTGAAAAACGGGACATTCTGTAAATATGCAGATGAAGTGTATACTTATTTAACTTAGAAAATTCTAAACAACTAGTACGTGGTAAATAATTTATATAACAGTATTGTTTAAAGTTCATCAACTTTTGAGGTTCCAGTATTATATGAAAAATCAAACACTATAACCAAAGTTTCTATTTTTACACAACACATATCAAACAAGCAATTCAAACATCCTAAAGGTAATTATTTGAAAATTTTATTGAAAAAAAGATTATGAATAACATCTAACACGAAACAAAAAAATAAAATGATGCTCTAAGAAAAACGCATATTATGTGATGAATAAAAGTATATCTCCAAGTAAGATATATCGATAGTGTGGAAGACGAAAGAGGGTATGCTTTCCGGGGCATCCCCAAGCTTCGACGCTTGAGTCATCATTGGATATTACATTGGGGGTGCCTTGGGCATCCCCAAGATTAGGTTCTTGCTGCTCCTTATTCTCCGTATATCGACATCTCTCCCAAAACTAGAGAACTTCAATGACACAAAAATTAACAGAAACCTCGTGAGAGATGTTAGTATAATAATCAAATCATAAACTTTGGGTACTCTCAAAATTTTATTCATATTTAAATATTTCATAAGGTACTTTGTTCTAACTTCTCAATGGCTTATACCCTCAGATTAATCCACAGCATCATCAAAACAAGCAAACTATGCAAGCAAAAACAGAACAGTCTGTATTGATCAGCACAAATACCAAAATTCTGTAACTTCAAATTTTTTGAAAAATTAGGATGACCTTAGGAATTTGTATATTAATGCTATGTAAAAAATCAGATCAAAAATACGTTCGAGTAAAATCATAGAAATACTGCACTAGGCGTCAAAGTTTCTGTTTTCGTACAAGATCAAATCTACTATCATCCAAATCATCCGAAAGGCTTTACTTGGCACATTATTTCTATAATACAAAGGATTTATAGAAGGGGACAATTATTATTTTTGAAAATTTTCTGTAATCAAGATTCATAGAGTTTCCATGGGCATGAACAAAGTTCAAGGCTAGCCCCCACTTCAATGGTGCTCATCTTTCTCACTTTCACCTTTCTTTTTGAAAGAGTTTAGGTTCCCTACTTTATTTTTTTGTTTTAATTATTTTAAAAGCACATAACAGAAATAAATGAATCTCTAAAACTTTCGGGTTGTCTCCTTGACAGCTCTTTCTTTAAAACCGTTAAGCTAGGCATACAGTGCTCAACTAATGGATCCACCTGGATCCCAAGGTATATCAAAGCCAATTTTAATTAACAATGATTTGTAATTTAGTAGTGACGATAAAGTGATATATATCATGTAGCAATGAAGTCTAACACTCTTCCTATGCATTGGCATGTCATAAAAGAACAATTCATTCACACAAACTAAAGGCCAATACATAGTATAAGTAGTTTCTTGCAATTTTATCATCCTTCAAAATCAACATGTGTAGTGGTACAACGCAACCCGTCGATATAATCCTTAATAACTACAAACTTCTCCGATATGGTGTAGTTGGGAGATTTCAAAAAGATAATAGGACTATCGTGTATGGGTACAATAGCAACAATTTCATCCTTAACATAAGGAACTACAACAAGTTCATCTCCATAAGCATAATTCATATTGGCATCAAGGCCACAAGCATAGCAAGCATCAAGTTCGTCAAAAAGGGATATTTCAAAGGAATCCAAGGGATCATAGCAATCATCATAGCATTCATCCTTTGGTATGTGTGAAGGGAAATTAAACAATGTATGAGTTGAAGAGTTACTCCCATTAGAAGGTGGGCCCGGGTAACTAATCCGCTCTTCCTCCTTTTGTTCTTCGCTCTCCTCCTCATATTCTTCATCTAATGAGCTCGCGGGTTCATCAAATTCTTCTTCCATAGATTCCTGCAAAATATTATTATCTTCCAAGGCAGCAGTCATTATTTTTAATAAATTCATTAATACCAGCTTTGCATTCATAATTCTCATAGCAATTTTGAAGTATGGCAAAATTTACATATTTGTAAGGAATATCATCATACTTTTCATTCAAAGAAGCAATTTCATATGCACCCTCAAAAGCAACAAATTCTTCTTTTGTTCCACATCATAGTAATCATACATACCATTAGCATAAGAAGCCAAGGTTTTATTATCATTAAATTCAAATTGAAAGGGAAGGTGTAGACCCTTACTCTTAGAGCAACAAGTATAATGACTTCTCACGCATAAATCAATCACGTAACTCAAATCAAGATCTTAAATTAACCCATAGGACAAAAAGGAACTACTCAAATATCATAGGATAGCCACACATCATCGGATAATAATATATAGCATTAAGCACCATGTTCAAGTAGAGGGTATAGCGTGATGCGGGAGAGTGGACCGATGTATATAGATGAGGGAAGCTGATTGTGATGGTAATGATGGAGGCAAAGTTGTTGGTGTAGATCGTCGTCACGATGGTCTCCCCGGCGGAGCTCCGGTGCAACTCGAAGAGAGGAGGAGAGATTCCCCCTCCTTCTTATTCTTCCTTGGCCTCCTCCCTAGGTCAGAGGAGGGTTCCTCCTCTGGTCCATGGCCGCCATGGCTCTCGGAGGGTAGCAGCCCCTTTGAGATTGGATCTCTCTCTCTATTTCTCTCCTGTTTTTGCAAACTGTTTTCTGGCCCTTCACTTTTAGAAATATACCCTAGAGGCAATAATAATATAGTTATTATTATATTTCCTGTTTCAAGATAATCGTTTATTATCCATGCTAAAATTGTATTGAACGGAAACACAAATACATGTGTGGATACATAGACAAAACATTGTCCCTAGTAAGCCTCTAGTTGACTAGCTAGTTGATCGAAGATGGTTAAGGTTTCCTAGCCATGGACAAGTGTTGTCACTTGATAACAGGATCACATCATTAGGAGAATGATGTGATGGACAAGACCCAAATTATGAACGTAGCATGTGATCGTGTTATTTTATTGCTACTATTTTATGCATGTCAAGTATACATTCCTATGACCATAAGATCATGTAACTCACTGACACCGGAAGAATACCTTGTGTATCAAACATCGCAACGTAACTCGGTGACTATAAAGGTGCTCTACAGGTATCTTCGAAGGTGTTCATTGAGTTAGCATGGATCAAGACTGGGATTTGTCACTCTGTATGACGGAGAGGTATCTCGGGGCCCACTCGGTAATACAAGATCACAAACAAGCCTTGCAAGCAATGTGAGTAAAGAGTTAGCCACGGGATTTTGTATTACGGAATGATTAAAGAGACTTGCCGGTAACGATATTGCAATAGGTATGGAGATACCGATGATCGAATCTTGGGCAAGTAACATACTGAAGGACAAAGGGAATGTTATACGGGATTAACTGAGTCCTTGACATAGAGGTTCAACCAATAAATATATTCGTATAATATGTAGGATCCAATATGGACATTCAGGTCCCACTATTGTATACTGACCGAAGAGTGTCTCGGTCATGTCTACATAGTTCTCGAACCCGCGGGGTCTGCACAATTAAGGTTCGGTGACGTTACAGTATAGTTGAATTATTGATGTTGGTAACCGAATGTTTTTCGGAGTCCCGGATGAGATCCCGGACATCACGAGGGTTTCTGGAATGGTTCACAGACGAATATTGATATATAGGAAGTACCCATTTGTCTTTCGGAAGGTTTTCGGGCATTATCGATAAAGTATCGGGAGTCACAAATGGGTTCCGGAGTTCCACCGGGAGGGCCACCCACCCCGTGGGGAACCAAAGAGGCCCAATGGTGGCGCACCAGCCCCTGGTGGGCTGGTGGCCAGCCCAAGGAGGCCTATTTGGCCAAAATAGGAGAAGGAAAGGAGAGGTGGGCCAAACCGAATTGGGGAAGGGACTCCTCCTTCCAAGTTGTATTGGAGGAGGACTCCTCCTCCTCACTTGCGCCGGCCGAACCCTAGGTATTTTTCTCTAGGGCGCCACCCGTCCCTCTCACCTATATATAGTGGAGGTGAGACAGGCTTTTGGCACCTCAAGCCAAGGTGTTGTCCTCTCTCCCTCCACCATTTTGTGACATCGCATAGCTAGTTTGGTACGGTACGACAAAGCCCTGCCGGAGTAGCTCCACCACCATCGCCCCCACGCAGTCGTGCTTCTAGAGAATTCAGCTACCTCTTCGTCTCTCTTGTTGGATCAAGAAGGCCGAGATGATCATCGATTTGCACGTGTGTTGGACACGGAGGTGCTGTTCGTTCGGCGCTAGATCGGGACGGAGTTCGTGGGACGGCTTGCGATTTGGATCACAAAGACGTTCAACTACATCAACCACGTTTCTTAATGCTTCCTGCTTAGCGATATACAGGGGTATGTGGATCAGATCTCCCCTCTCGTAGATGATCATCACCATGGATAGGTCATGCGTGTGCGTACCAAATTTTTGTTTCCCATCCAACGTTCCCCATCAGTGGTATGTGATCTAGGTCTATGCGTATTTGATATATCGAGTGGAACACAAGAGTTTGTGGGCGTTGATGTCCAATTTTCTGCCCTCCTTAGTCTTTTCTTGATTCGTCAGTATTGTTGAATGAAGCGGCCCGGACTAACATTACTCGTATGCTTACGAGAGACCGGTTTCATCGACTAACATGCAACTTGTTGCATAAAGATGACTGGTGGGTGTTTGTTTCCCCAACTTTAGTTCTATCGGATTTGACCGGGGCGGTCTTTGGAGAATGTTAAATAGCAACTTGCATATCATCATTATGGATTTGTGTATGTAAGATGCGATCATACTACATACCCATAGCAGCCACGTAAAATTTGCAACAACAAATTAAAGGATGTCTAACTTGTTTTTCCACGGTATGCATGTGATGTGATATGGCCAAAGACAGGGTATGTTATATTTGATGTATGAGATGATCACGTTGTAATAGTTAAATATCGACTTGCACGTCGATGCTACGGCAACCGACAGGAGGCATAGGATTGTATTTAATTATTTTGCGCTTGGTGATGCTTTGCTTTATCGCTAGTCAATAGCTTTAGTAGTAACAACATAGTTAGCGCTACAACCTCGATGGCAGCACAATGATGGAGATCATGATGGTGGAGATCATGGTGTGGCGCCGGTGAGATGGAGATCATGTTGGTGCTTTGGTGATGGAGATCAAGAAGCACAAGTTCATGGCCATATCATGTCACTTATGATTTGAATGTGATGTTAATCCTTTTATGCACCTTATTTTGCTTAGGACAACGGTAGCATTATAAGGTGATATCTCACTAAAATTTCAAGACAATAATTTTGTTCTCCTCGAGTGTGCACCGTTGAGACAGTTTGTCGTTTCGAGACACCACGTGATGATCGGGTGTGATAGACTCTACGTTCACATAAAACGGGTGCAAAACTATTGCACATGCGGAACACTTGGGTTAAACTTGACGAGCCTAGCATGTACAGACATGGCCTCGGAACACAAGAGACCTAAAGGTCGAGCATGAGTCATATAGTGGATATGATCAACATGGAGATGTTCACCATTGAAACTAACTCAACACACTTGATGATCGGACTTGAGTTAGTGAATTTGGATCATGTGACATGCGAATGACTAGAGGGATGCAATTTGAGTGGATGTTCATTAGTAATATGATTATCTAAACTCAATTATCTTGAACATAGTCTAAGTAAACTTTGCAAAATTTTATGTTGTAGATCAATGGCTCGCGCAGTAGCAACCCTGAATCTTAATGCGTTCCTAGAGAAATCTAAGCTGAAAGATGATGGAAGCAACTTTGTTGACTGGCTCCATAATATAAGGCTTATCCTCGCAGCTTCCCAAAAGCAATATGTCCTTGATGCACCGCTAGGTGATGAACCACCCCAACCGGCTTGCCAAAAGTTATGATGGCAGGCGCGCAAGGATGACTACTCATTAGTTCAATGTGCTGTTTTGTATGGCTTAGAACCGGGACTTCTGAAAGTGCGTTATATCGACTAGAGGGGGTGAATAGGAGATTTTTAGAATTTCATCACTGAGGAAATTCCTTTTGAGGAAATTCCTCACTCATGACTAACTTACAGCGGAAACAGTAAAGGATCAGATGTGCAAAGTTTCACAACAGCAGTTTTTCAGAGTGAAGAATGTGAAAACAGATTGCACTGTGAGCAGGCACGCAGAATACAGATCAGGATTAACTAGCATGAAGAATTTGGGGTTGAGGAAATTCAGAGAAAGTCTTCAACAAATTCTTCAAACAGTCGCAGTGAAAGTCATCAACACATAATACAAGGAAAGTAAGGAGTTGAGGAATTAGAACCCGTTGCTCAGTGAAGACAGTCGTTGATGACCCAGTTCCAACTGCTGTGACAGTCGTACATCTGGTTTGGAGTGGCTTGGTATTGAAACCAAAGGACACCCAGTCCCGGGACACACAGTCCCTACCGTATTCTCCTTGAGCTAAGGACACACAGTCCTCGCCCAACACTCGTGGTAAGTCTTCAGGGCAGACTTCCAAACCCTCACAAACTTGGTCACCCGGCGATCCACAATTGACTGCTGGAAAGCTCTAGACCATGACGCCTAACCGTCTGGAGGATGCACAGTCCTCAAAGGTAAAAGGCTTCAGTCCCACACAGGAACAACTTCTTCAGTGATCCTCAATCACTAGGTTTGGTTTGTGGTTTCGATGGGTGGTGTATTTCCTCACTGATGAATTACTCTCGAAGGCTCTGAGGAATTTGGGTTGCTCTTATGACAAGTGTCAGTTTCTAACGGAGTAGCCAACCAGCTAGTGGTTGTGGGGGTGGCTATTTATAGCCTGGGAGCATCCCGACATGATTTGACACTAATGCCCTTAAATAATATGACCGTTGGAGTGGATAAGACCAGTGACTTGGCGTGGCTATCGAAACGGTCGGAACCCTCAACTGTGAGAGTCCTCATGTCACTCATATTCCTCACTTGAGGCTTTTGGTAGGATTAGGCTTGGGTTGAGCATCATGAGGAAATTCATTCCATAGTGTAACTTCGACCCCCTTTAACAGTACGGTGTTCCTATTACTCGAATGCGAAGAAAGTAAAACAGAAAGTGTAAATCTTCATGCTTCAATTCTTCAGAGTGATTTTCTTCAGGAACCACCGGACTTCTCAATATCATTATCTTCATGAGGAATATCAATTTCATCGCAAATTCCTCGCGATTCATTTCTTCAGCTTCAGACCAATTTCTTCAACTGAAGACATATATTTTTAGGGGTCGATATTCTTCAAATATCTCAAACTCCTCAATGACTTATAGATCCTGTGTACACTCACAAACACATTAGATACTTAACCTATAAGTCTTCAAACCACCAAAAGCACTTTAGTGTGCATCTAGTGCCCCTTAGTGATTTTGGTGGTTTGAAGACTTATAGCTTAAGTATCTAATGTGTTCATGAGTGTACACAGGATTTATAAGTCACTGAGGAGTTTGAAATATATGATGAATATCGACCCCTAAAAATGTATATCTTCGGCTAAAGAAATTGGTCTTCTGCTGAAGACTTTGATCGCGAAGAAATTGCGATGAAATTGATATTACTCATGAAGATATTGAAGATGAGGAATTTGGTGTGTCCTGAAGAAAAACGATCCGAAGACTTTGAAGTGTGAAGATTTATTCTTTCTGTTTCATTTTCTTCACTCTTGAGTCATAGGAACACCGTACTGTTAAAGGGGGTCGAGGTAACACTTCGGAATGAATTTCCTCATGGTGCTCAACCCAAGCCTAATCCTACCAAAAGCCTCAAGTGACGAATATGAGAGACATGAGGACTCTCACTGTTGAGAGTCCTGACCGTTGTCGCAATTCGCGCCATATGACCGATCTTATCCACACCAACAGTCATAATATTTAAGTGCATTAATGTCAAATCATGTCGGGATGCTCCCAGGCTATAAATAGCCGTCCTCCACAACCATTAGCTGGTTGGCTGCTCCGCAAGAAACTGACACTTGTCATTTAGAGCAACCCAAATTCCTTAGAGAGTTCGAGAGCAAATCATTAGTGAGGAAATACCCCAAACACCAAACCACAAACCCAAAACCAAGTGATTGAGCATCACTGAAGAATTTGTTCCTGTGTGGAACTGAAGCCTTTTACCTTTGAGGACTGTGCATCCTCCAGACGGTTAAGCGTCATGGTCTAGAGGAATCCAACAGTCAATTGTGGATCGCCGGGTGACCAAGTTTGTGAGGGTTTGGAAGTCTGCCCTAAAGACTTACCACGAGTGTTGGGCGAGGATTGTGTGTCCTTAGCTCAAGGAGAATACGGTAGGGACTGTGTGTCCCGGGACTGAGTGTCTTTTGGTTTCAATACCAAGCCGCTCCAAGCCAGAGGTACAACTATCACAGCAGTTAGAACTGGGTCATCAACCACTATCTTCACCGTGATACAGGTTCTATTTCTTCAACTCTTTCAATTCCTCAATATTGTATGTTGAAGATTTTCATTGTCACTGTTTGAAGAATTTGCTGAAGACTTTCTCTGAATTTCCTCAACCTTAAATTCTTCACGCGAGTTAATCCTCACCTGCTTACTATGTGCCTGCGTACTTTGCAAACTGTTTTTCATATTCTTCATCTTGAAAACTGTTGTAGTGATACTTTGCACCCCTTATCCTTTGTTGTTTCTGCTGCAAGTTATTCATCAGTGAGGAATTTCCTCAAAAGGAATTTCCTCAGTGATGAAATTCTAAAAATCTCCTAGTCACCCCCCCCCCCCTCTAGTCGATATAACGCACTTTCACTAAGTGTTATCGTTGAAAGGGGACTAGTCACTCGAAGCGAAACTGCCCCAAGTATCTGGCCGATAAGAAGGCGGCCAACGCCAAACAAGGTATATTTGATATCCATGTTATTGTTTTGTACCTCACCAGCTCTCGTACTAGTGCATGGGTATTTGACATCGGGTTTGTTGCTCACATTTGCAACTCAAAACAGGAACTGCGAAATAAAACAAAGGCTAGAGAAGGATGAAGTGATGTTGTGCGTGGGAAACTGTTCCAAGGTTGATGCGATCGCCATCGGCACGATCTCACTTCAGTTACCATCGAGATTAGTGATGAACCTAAATAAATTTTATTTAGTGCTTGCATAAAGCATGAACATTATATCTTGATCTTGTTTATTGCGAGACAGTTACTCATTTAAATCAGAGAATAATGCTTGTTCTATTTATATGAGTAATATCTTTTATGGTCATGCACCCAATGTGAGGGGTTTGTTCATATTGAATCTCGATAGTGATGATACTCATCTACATAACATTGAGACCAAAATATGGAGAGTAGATAATGATAGCGCCACTTTCTTGTGGCACTGCCGCTTAGGTCATATTGGTGTAAAACGCATGAAGAAATTCCATGCTAATAGAATTTTGGAGTCACTTGATTTTGAATCACTTGACACATGTGAACCGTGCCTCATGGGCAAGATGACTAAGACTCTGTTCTCCGGAACAATGGAGCATGCAAGTGACTTGTTGGAGATCATACATACTGATGTGTGCGGACCAATGAGCATGCAGGCGCACGGTGGATATCATTATTTTCTCACCTTCACTAATAATTTGAGTAGATATGGTTATATTTACTTGATGAAGCACAAGTCTGAAACGTTTGAAAAGTTCAAACAATTTCAGAGTGAAGTTGAAAATCATCATAACAAGAAGATAAAATTCCTATGATCTGATCGAGGGCGTGAGTATCTGAGTTACGAGTTGGGTGCTCACTTAAGACAATATGGAATTGTTTCAGAGTTGACACCGCCTAGAACAAGACAGCGTAATGGTGTGTCCGAATGTCGTAATCGTACTTCATTAGATATGGTGCATTCTATGATGTCTCTTACCGATTTGCCATTATCGTTTTGGGGCTATGCATTGGAGACTGCAACATTCACTTTAAATAGGGCACCATCAAAATCTGTTGAGACGACACCATATGAACTGTGGTATGGAAAGAAGCCAAAGTTATCATTTCTTAAAGTTTGGGGATGTGATGCTTATGTAAAAAAGCTTCAGCCTGAAAAGCTGGAACCCAAAGCGGAAAAGTGTGTCTTCATATGATACCCAAAAGAGACAGTTGGGTACACCTTTTATCTCAGATCCGAGGGCAAAGTGTTTGTCGCTAAGAACGAAGCTTTTCTTGAGAAATAGTTTCTCTCAAAAGAATTGAGTGGGAGGAAGATAGAACTTGATGAGGTTGTAGAACCTATGCTTCAACCAGATGGTGGCATAGGATAGAAAGAAGTTTCTGTCGAAGCTACACCAGTTGAAGAGGAAGCTAACGATGATGATCATGAAACTTCAGATCAAGTTGCTATCGAACCTCATAGGTCGACAAGGGCACGTACTGCTCCTGAGTGGTACGGGAATCCTATCTTATCAATCATGTTGTTAGACAACAATGAACCTACGAGCTATGGAGAAGCAATGGTGGGCCTAGATTCCAACAATTGGTTAGAGGCCACGAAATCCGAGATAGGATCTATGTATGAAAACAAAGTATGGACTTTGGAAGTATTACCTGGAGGGCAAAAGGCCATTCAAAGCAAATGGATCTTTAAGAAGAAGATGGACGCAGACGGTAATGTGACCGTCTATAAAGCTCGACTTGTGGCAAAGGGTTTTTCACAAGTTCAAGGAGTTGAGTACGATGAGATGTTCTCACCCATAGCGATGCTTAAGTCCCTCAGAATCATGTTAGCAATAGCTGCACTTTTCAATTATGAAATTTGGCAGATGGATGTCAAAACAGCGTTCCTTAACGAGTTTCTTAAGGAAGAGTTGTATATGATGCAACCGAAAGGTTTTGTCGATCTAGAGAATGCTAACAAAATATGCAAACTCCAGCGATCCATTTATGGACCAGTACAAGCATCTCGGAGTTGGAATCAGTGCTTTGATGAAGTGATCAAGGCGTTTGGGTTTATACAAGTTTTTGGAGAAGCTTGTATTTACAAGAAAGTGAATGGGAGCTCTGTAGCATTTCTAATATTATATGTGGATGACATATTGTTGATTGGAAACAATATAGAACTTTTGGGAAGCGTAAAGGATTACTTGAATTAAAAAAATTCAGTGAAGGACCTGGGAGAAGCTGCTTACATATTAGGCATCAAGATCTATAGAGATAGATCAAGACGCCCGATAGGACTTTCACAAAGCATATACCTTGATAAGATTTTGAAGAAGTTCAAAATGCAATAATCCAAGAAAGGATTCTTGCCTGTGTTGCAAGGTATAAAGTTGAGTAAGACTCAATGCCCAGTGACTGCAGAAGATAGAGAAACGATGAGTGTCGTCCCCTATGCTTTAGCCATAGGGTCTATCATGTATGCAATGTTGTGCACAAGACCTGATGTCAGCCTTGCCATAAGTATGGCGGGAAGGTTTCAAAGTAAACCAAGAATGGAGCACTGGACAACGGTCAAGAATATTCTGAAGTACCTGAAAAGGACTAAGGAAATGTTTCTCATTTATGGAAGTGACGAAGAGCTCGTCGTAAAGGGTTACGTCGATGCAAGCATCAACACTAATACATATGACTCTAAGTCACAAACCGGATATGTATTTATTCTTAATGGGGGTGAGGTAAGCTCGTGCAGTTCCAAGCAGAGCGTCGTAGCTGATTATACATGTGAAGCGGAGTACATAGTTGCCTCGGAGGTGGCTAAAGAGGGTGTCTGGATGAAGCAGTTCATGAAAGATCTTGGAGTTGTGCCAAGTGCACTGGATCCAATAAATCAGTTCTCTGACAACACTCGCGCCATTGCTCTAGCCAAGGAACCAAGGTTTCACAAGAGGACTAGCACATAAACTGACGCTTCAATGCCATCCGTGATTACATCAAGGAGGAGAACATAAATATTTGCAAAGCGCACACGGATCTAAATGTTGCACGCCCGCTAACTAAGCCTCTTCCACGAGCAAAACATGATCAACACCAGAACTATATGGGTGTTAGATTCATTACATTGTAAATCACATAGTGTTGTGAAGCTAGATTATTGACTCTAGTGCAAGTGGCACACTGTTGGAAATATGTCCTAGAGGCAATAATAAAATAGTTATTATTATATTTCCTATTTCAAGAAAATCGTTTATTATCCATGCTAGAATTGTATTGCATGGAAACACAAATGCATGTGCAGATACATAGAAAAAACACTGTCCCTAGTAAGCCTCTAGTTGACTAGCTCATTGATCAAAGATGGTTAAGGTTTCCTAGCCATAGACAAGTGTTCTCACTTGATACCGGGATCACATCATTAGGAGAATTATGTGATGGACAAGACCCAAACTATGAACATACCATGTGATCGTGTTATTTTATTGCTATTGTTTTATGCATGTCAAGTATACATTCCTATGACCATGAGATCATGTAACTCACTGACACCGGAAGAATACCTTGTGTGTATCAAACGTCACAACGTAATTGGGTGACTATAAAGGTGCTCTACACGTATCTCCGAAGGTGTCCTTTGAGTTAGCATGGATCAAGACTAGGATTTGTCACTCCGTATGATGAAGAGGTATCTCGGGGCCCACTCGGTAATACAACATCACGAACAAGCCTTGCAAGCAATGTCACTAAAGAGTTAGCCATGGGATTTTGTATTACGTAACGAGTAAACAGACTTGTCGATAACGAGATTGAAATAGGTATAGAGATACCAACAATCGAATCTCGGGCAAGTAACATACCGAAGGACAAAGGGAATGTTATACGGGAATAACGGAATGCTTGACATAGAGGTTCAACCGATAAATATATTCGTAGAATATGTAGGATCCAGTATGGACATCTAGGTCCCTCTATTGGATATTGACCGGAGAGTGTCTCGGTCATGTCTACATAGTTCTCGAACCCGCAGGGTCTGCACAATTAAGGTTCGATGACGTTACGGTATAGTTGAATTACTGATGTTGGTAACCGAATGTTGTTCGGAGTCTCGGATGAAATCCCGGACGTCACGAGAGTTTCCGTAATGGTCCGGAGATGAATATTGATATAAAGGAAGTATTCATTTGGCTTCCGGAAGGTTTTCGGGCATTACCGGTAAAGTACCACCGGGAGGGGCCACCCACCTGGCAGGGTTCACCCACCGGGAGGGAACCAAAGAGGCCCAAGGGTGGCACACAATACCCTGCTGAGCTGGTGGCCATCCCAAGGAGGCCTATTCGACCAAAGCACACGATACCCTTGTCCTCCGCAAACAGTAAGGGGTAATGGTCGGAGAGGGACCACGATACATACGGTTGGACGTGGTGTAATAGTAATTTGGGAGTGGAGACTGGTTTGATTTGAAATGATCGAGTTGCACATGTGCAAGTCTTCCAGAATTTCAAAAACATTAACGATACATATTGTTGGGCGTGGTGTATTAATATTCTGAGCCAAAATTACATATATTCACGTTATGTAAGAAAAAAACTTATATCGTCCAAATCATACTTTTTCTGTATCTAAATAATTATAGTTGAAGAGAATTAAACTAGTTCTCTTTAACTATAATTACTTTAATACAGAGGGAGTATAATGTAGTAGACGCAGATATTTTCTTTTTTATGTAGGACACAGATGGATGGTATTGGATGAAGTTTTAGGTGTGGACATCATCAGATAACTTTTGTAACCAGAAGCTTTTGGGGGAAAGGGCGAATATCAGGACACCAGCTGCTTCTACCACGTGGATCACAAACGACGGCCACGCTCAAACGGGTAGAGGCTCGTCGCGCTCCATATTTCCTTCGAGAATTCTGCTACACTCGTACTTTCTCCGTTTCACTAGAAAACTATATACAGATGTATATAAACATATTATATAAATATATTTTAGAGTTTAGATTCATTTATTTTACTCCGTATGTAGTCCTCTAGTAAAATATCTAAAAAGACTTATTTAAAAACGAAGGGAGTATAAGTCTTTTAAGAAATTTCACCATGGACTACATACGAAGCACACTAAATGAATTTACACTCTAAAATATATGTACATACATCCGTATGTAGTTTGTAATGGAATGTCTTAAAGACTTATATTTAAGAACGAAGGGAGTAGATGAGAAAACAACCGAATCGTAGGACATATTTCCCTAACAAAATTCCTCTAGACGACACAAATTTTGCACTTGGTTCTTCAAAGGAAAACAGTTGTACAACGTGAAAGTCTTGGAAAGTACCCGATCTTACATAAGGAACCACAATTGAACATGAGACATCTGTAACCAACAACACACAACTGAAAATCGATGATTACTTCTTACTCTCCAAATGGAAACTTAGAAAGAATTAACCAGCATGATGATCGTCGTAGAAAGCCCTAGCGTTTCCCGACAAGTCAAAACCATTCTCAAACCTCAACGGCATCCAATCCAATATGGAACTAAAGTTCCTCGAATCCTTCTTCATCAGCATCCTCCTCTGTCCTATCAAAATGCGTCCAGAAGCTCTCCATCTGTCAAGACAAGCAAACAAGGAAAATGGGGTCAACTCTCACTGGCTTACCTTAACTGGCCATCACACCATGTAACAGATATCGTAGTTGGAAGTGTCTAGTCCTATATTTTTTAGGACTTCGTTGATGAAAATCAGATGGCCGCTGGGGAGTCAATTACCAAAACAGTTGAAGGGCTTAAGATGCAATTTGGCCAGAGAAATGTTCAAGTGTAGCAATAGAGGCAACTAACATTGCACAGCACCAACTACGGCAAGAGTTCGGCCACGACCCTGCATGGCGACGAGTCTGGCGCCGCCTTGTTGGAGGTTCTCGGTTGTCAGACGGCGGACCTGCCCATCACTTACCTGGGCATCCCGCTCACCACCCGCCGGCCCTCCGCGGCACAGATGCAGCCGCTTGTCGACGCCTTGGCTGGTCGCCTCCCGTCGTGGAAAGCGTGGCTCATGAACAAGGCTGGGCGGCTGGCGCTTGTAAAATCGGTGCTCAGAGCGATCCCCATACACTAGATGCTTGCCCTAGCGCCCCCGAAGAAAACTCTGAAGCAGCTCGAGAAGATCCAACACGGTTTCCTTTGGGCTGGCCGCAAGGTTGCACTTGGAGGGCACTGCCATGTGAACTGGCGCACGGTCTGCCGGCCGATCGCGTATGGCGGGCTGGGCGTCCGAGACCTTGAGCGCACGGGGCTTGCCCTTAGACTCCGATGGCTTTGGCTATCAAGGACGGACATCGACCGTGTCTGGCAAGGCCTCGACCTGCAGTTCTCATCTGAGGAGCGTGGCCTCTTCTATGCCTCCACCTCCATGGTGGTTGGGGATGGTCTGACAACCCTTTTCTGGGAAGACCGCTGGCTGCACGGTCAGTCCATACGCGAGCTCGCGCCCCTTTTCTGGGAAGACCGCTGGCTGCACGGTCAGTCCATACGCGAGCTCGCGCCCCTGCTCTACCTATGCATCCCCAAAAACAGAAGAAGAGCGCGGACGGTGGCGGAGGGCATTGCCGGCAACGCCTGGCCCAGGATATTCGCAGAGTTGTAGGCCTGCAAGAGATTGGGCAGTACCTGCGGACATGGCAGCTTGTGACGCACACTATACTGTCCACCGAGCCGGACAGGCTCGTTTCGAAATGGACGGCCAATGGTGTCTACTCGACGAGGTCCTGCTACCGGGCCACCTTCCACGGATCGTCGACATGACGCTCCTGGAAGCTCATTTGGAAGGGCTGGGCACCGCCGAAGGTAAAGTTCTTCCACTGGCTCGCCAACATGGACCGCTGCTGGACTGCGGAGCGGCTCGCTCGCCGCGGCCTTCCCCATCACCCCGGCTGTCTGCTTTGTGACCAAGAGCCGGAGACCATCCGGCACTTGCTGCTCACATGCCCTTTTGCGAGGCAGGCTTGGCACGAGACCCTATCTTGGCTGCGCCTGCCGGCCCCGTCGCCGGAACACGACGCCTCACTCCAGGACTGGTGGATGAGGGCGAGGGACGCCACACCACCATCGCTTCGCAAGGCGCTGATGTCAGCCGCGCTTCTGGTGCCCTGAATGATATGGAAGCATATGAATGCGTGTGTTTTTGACCATGTTACCCCATCGCTCGATGAGCTCATGGACAGGATCAAGGATGAGACCAGGTGTTGGGCAAGAGCCAGGGCCAAAGGGCTTAGGGTAGTCTTGCCCACATCCTGGGATGTTCACTAATCCTCTTATAACGATGCTGTAATAGCCTCTTAGGAGGATGTAACCCCCCTTCTTTTCAATACAATGAAACGCAAAGGCTTTTTGCGTTTTCTCGAAAAACATTGCACAGCACATACCAAATCCTTTGGCTGTCCAATCACTCATGAGGTTGGAATCAGGAGGTTAGGAACAAGGTCCAGATGTGAGAAAAAGAGATTGACAGGTTCCTCATGTAAAAATGATGCGTTATAAACTATTCCAGCTCATACCAATCCCAAATTATCAAAGGCATAAAAAAGGGGGCAAAATTGATGTTAAGTGTCTTCCATTGGCTTTATTACCTGTGCATCTGAAAACCGCAGCTGTTCTGCAACAAAAAGAATTCTACCACATTGTTCCTTTTCAGGAGCTAGATCTAAGCCCAGATCCTTTGCAACATTTTCATAGAGAACAAAGCCAACCCGGAAACCGTGGGTAAAGAAAAGGTTTTCCAGCCTGTCTTGTTCGGGGACCTGCATAGTGTAGGACAATGACACTGTTATAGATAAAGAAAAAGTATATCGGAGTAGTAAACAATTGATCAACCATGTCTGCTGCTGCCGTCCAGTCTGGAAAATGTGGCACCTCTCCTATGAAGATACCCCCTTTCATTGCTAAATTGCTTATAACGAGCAAAAGTCTTTTGAAGCTTGAAGAAGAGGACAAAGGTAAACCCTGCAATGCCATGGAAATTTTGTTACACAAAATGCACTTTCTAGAGCTTTTCCTATTGAATAGAAGACCAGTTTTTTCGGTAAAAAAAAACTTTTTCGGTAACAGAAGACCAGAAAAATGCAAGTTTTTTCCCAACGCAAATTAAATATCTTTTTTTTGAGAAAACGCAGTGAGATACATGCGTTTCTTTCTATTGAAAAGGTAGAGTTTATGTTACAATCCTCCTAGGAGGGGCATTACTGGTAATGAAAAACCTATAGCTAGTGTACATCCCAGGTCTGGGGGATGATGACGCGGAGACCAGTCGCTCCTGCCTTGGTCCAAAGGGACGCCTCGTCTTTGATCCTCGTAACCAGGTCGTTCACCGAGGGTTGGGTGCCCTCGAACACGCAGCTGTTGCGGTGCTTCCAAATCATCCACGGGGTCAGCAGGGTCACGGAGGCGAAGCCTTTGCGCATGGGCTGCGGCATACTCCGCTTGGCGCGATGCCACCAGGCAAGAAGGAAAGGCTCATGGCTGGGGGCGGTGCACGGCAAGCGGAGCCAGGCGATGACGTCTTGCCATACCTGCCTGGAGAAGGGGCAGCGGAGGAGCAAGTGGTCCATCGTCTCGGGGTCCTGGCAACACAAGAGGCAAGGGTCGTGGTGCTGCAGCCCACGACGAGCTAGGCGATCGGAGGTCCAGCATCTATCCTGGTCAGCAAGCCAATGGAAGAAGCGCACCCGGGGTGGTGCCCAGCTCTTTCATATGAGCTTCCAGGAGGCGCTGGGGATGGATCCCTGGAAGGTAGCCTTGTAGCAGGACTTGGCAGAGTACGATCCATTTCCTGGTCCACTTCTAGGTGAGCTGGTCGGGCGTGTTGAACAAGATGGTGTGCTCGATGGCGTTCCAGAGGCGGATGTACTGGCCAATCTCGTGGACGCCGAGAGTGCCCTCGATGTCGCGAGCCCAAGCATTGGCATTGAGCCCCTCCGCGACGGTCCGCGCCTTCCTCTTGCGCGTGGGGATGCAGGCGAGGAGCCGCGGTGCTATCTCGCCGACGGATCGGCCGCCAATCCAGCGGTCGTCCCAGAAGAGGGCCGAGAGGCCGTTCCCCAGGGTCATAGCGGTGCAGGCGAAGAACAGGGCACGTTCATCCGCCGAGAACTGCAGGTCGAGCCCACTCCATGCTCTGTTATGGTCGGTGCGGCTGAGCCATAGCCATCGCAGGCAGAGTGCCAACCCGGTGCGTTCGAGGTCCGGGATGCCAAGGCCTCCAAGCTCGATGGGGCGGCAAGTCCGTCGCCAGTTTACATGGCAGTTGCCCCCATTGGTACGCAAATTAAATATCTGATACAGCATAGCGAGATATACTTGACAGGGAAGTCAAGTTCAAAAGGTATATTTTGCTCACTTCTGGCATATTTTGATTGGGTCATGCTCGAGCGGGTATTTCTTGGAAGCATGGTAATGGGCCTGAGGTTTACTCAGGCTCAACCTGCAGCTAGTCCAACCATCACATTTCTTTTTTGAGAAGAACCATCACTTCTTCAGTTGGATTCCGTTCCGGAAAAAAAAACTTCTTACGTTGGACGCTAACCCTTGGTTGGGTTTGTAACATGGTGGGAGTGTTTAGGCGGAGATGGTCCTGGACACTTGTGACATGACGTGTGGTCAAAGATGGTGCAGTGGCACTGCAAGGGCAGGACTTGAGAGGGGAAAGGGCTACATGGGATAAACACTTTGCTTGACTAATAATCAAACAGGGCCCAGTCATTTTATAACCAGCTTACATGCAAGGATAGAAAACACAAACAAGATAAGTATATATGTGGAAATAACAAACCTGAAATATCTCTGAACAGATCTACACTTCCTATCTGTAAAGAGTTTAGGGACTCTAATCCCTGTTTTGATGTGGCTGGCACTCTAGGGCCCACTTACCTCCCTATGGGGTTCTCTTACAGTGGCCATAGGTATGACCCCAGATTCCATCAGTAATGGATTATACATGATTTGTTCAGGTGTGCCTGTTTCTACTACTGAGACATTGCCATGTGTACAGAACTGTGAGCGTATTGTAGGCCAAACATTAATATGCATGGAGCATGGTGTAGGATGGCTAAGTTGGCAGACATCGGTTTTAACAAAAACGTATTTGAGAAAACTTTTCAGAACTTAACAGGGCAACCAATCAGATTTTGTAAAACTAGAGCCAGACTCCCAGACCCAAAACTTTGACCAGGCATGCAATTTCTGAGTTTTTACCAAAAAACGTCTGAAACTGGCAAAAATAATCGAGACCTTTTCCTTTTACCCATTTTCTGCAGATTCGGTGTTCAGGATATATGCCAGAAGCATCTCAGTTCCTATACTCTGGCACACACATGGCATGGGATGGTAACACACATGGCATGGGATGGTAACACACATGGCATGGGATGGTAACGGAAGGATGTAGTAAGTGATAAAACTTTTTTGTCTTGCGAGCAAATATGCTGGTTATTGTGAATGCAAAAGAAGAGCAAGTTTGTCTTAAGCTGGATTTTGTGATTTGTAATTGGTGTGGTAGAAACTAGGGTTCTACCGGCCCCCTGCCTTAGGTTATAAGGGTAAGAGGGAGGTTGGAGGACACGAGGGCGCCGCGGCCGGCGTGACGGCGCCGTCTCGGCATAGGGAGGAGGCGACGGCGAGTAGAGGAGGCGGTGGCTAGGGTTAGGGTTCCGGCTCCTCTAGGAGCCGGGCAATAGAATTGTCTTATTGCTTGATTCCAAAAGAGTTGTTTACATCGGTTTATATAATCTCGATAACTTGGACTCTAAGACAACTAAGATAACTTGGACTCTAAGATAACTAAGATAACTTGGGCTAAGCCCCTAATATTATTAAGATAACTGGGCCAGTTTGGCTAACTGGGCCTCTGGTCATAACATTTCTCCCCGCCTGCGCAAACAACTCGTCCTCGAGCTGGATGTCTAGAAAATGTTGGCGGAATTCCCAAGTCGATGCCGACGCACGTGATGGCGAAGGACTCGTCGCCGATGAGGATGGGAACCTACTGCGCAATTCCATGGCAGCGGAGACGGTCACCATTAGCCACGGTAACTCGGAGCTGCTCGCCGCCCGTCGGCTGGAGGGCCAGTGTTAGAGTACGTGATGGGCCTGGGCCCGTTAGTCTTAGGGTTTGCTTAGGGGTCAAGTAAGCCTTACTTGGGAGTCAAGTAAACCTCTCTATATATGAAGAGGAGATGTATCAATCTAATCAGGGAAGAATTAAGAAGGAAAACCCTTTTCCCTCTTGCCCGGCCGTGGGAAAGGACCCCCACGGCCGGCTCTCTCGTGCCCTCGCAGCTCTCTCTCTCTCTCCCGCTCAAACCCTAGCAACCATAACATCTGGTATCAGATTTCTCAGGCTCGATCATGTTCACCCCGTCGCCGCCGCTTCCTGTCGCCCTCACCCCGGAGGAGATCGCCGGAGCAATCCGCGATCTCACCACCGCCGTCCAAGGGATCTGCCTCTTCCTGGCCGGTCCCTACGGACCGCCGCCGGCCGCGCCATCAGTCGCCGCCTATGGGCCGGCGCGGCTGCCGTGGCAGCCGCCGCACCAGGCGGCCTCCGCTGCGATCGCCGGGCCGCGGCAGCCGACGCTGCTGCTGTCGTCGCCACTCGACACCAGGCTGCTGCAGCCACCGCTGTCGCTCCCCGTCTCCGGGCCGATCTATACAGCGGCCTGGGCGCCGCCGCACATCCAATCGCCACCGGCGCCACCCCAACAGTACGGCAGGCCCTCCCGCTTCGTTGGTCCCGACGGTGCGCCGTTCCACGGGGGGTCCTCCATGGTCACAGCACCGGCGCCGACCCCCGCATGGCCGCTGCCGCCGCCCTCGGCTCCGACCACGGCACCGGTCATCACGTTCCAGCATGGGATGCCCTACGACGGGACTGCGACGACCTCGTTCCCAGCAGCGCCACCGCCGTCCCAGGACAATCCCACCCAACAGATCAAGTTCCAGCCGTCGCCGGCACCTCTTCCGGCTTGGATCGCTACCCACAACGTGTCGGCGGCGGTGAGGCTGCAGGCTGCTGCGCGCAGCCTCCTAGCGCGTCGGCATGTGCGGGAGATGCGTGATTTGTAGCTGCAGCTCCTTGTCGGGGGGATAACCCCAGGGTAGGCTCATCGAGCCTGCTCCTTTATCTCCGGCCCCAAAGGAATGACCAAGAACCATTCCGCAAGGCCCAAATCCTCTGGCCGGCTAGGCCACACCTACCGGCTAGGGGGCGAGACGGCTAACTCTTTGGCCGGCCAGGCAACACCTGCCGGCTAGGGGCAAGACGGCTATCTCTTCCTGGCCGCCTAGGCCAAGCCAACCGGCTAGGAACGAGGCGGCCGTGCCCGAGCCGGCTAGCCAAGCGGGCTAGCCGGCTGGTGATCTCAAGTCACATCAGATCATAGGTCATGACGAGACCCTACGATTAAAGGTGGCTACGCGTCAGCAAAGGTACTGGATTGGAGTGCACGGCAGGTACCAGCGTCGGCGGCCACGCCGCTGACCTACCCCGGCTCTGATCCATCACCCAGCATAGTGTCGGGCGTCAAACTCCCACTCCATTCTGCACTCGGCGTGGGAATAGTGGAGGCGGCCGTACCGTCTGCCCATGACGAATCTCGCTGGACGACGCCGGACGTACCGCACGTGCCCTGCGTCAACCTTACGCGAGAGCTCCATTGGCTAGCCGGCGGGTCCCACGGCCAGACGGGACCTCGCAGCCGGCGGGCCCCTCAAGCGACAAGACAAGACCCTCGTGGGCCCCCTGGCCAGCCGGGTCCCACTCTTGTACCCTTTATCCATATTGTAGGCCGGTGGGTTCGTCTATAAAACCCCCCGGTCCCCCTCCATGCAGAGGGTCGGTCAACAGATTACACACACTCACCAACTACATAGGAGAGGCAGAGACGAGCCGGCCGCTCCCCTCTTCCTCCTCCGCAATACAGCTCCAGGAGCAACCTTGTAATCCCATCCATATACATCATACACTCCGGCAGGACTAGGGGTATTATCTCTATGGAGAGCCCTGAACCTGGGAACATCGTGCGTTCCATGCTTGTACCAACCTCGCCCCCAGCGCCTTCCGTTGCCACTTCGGTTCTCACTGACTTTAGCCTACCTATGGCATATGTTGTGAGTATTCACCGACACCCCTCCAAGTTGCGCTTCGCGGTGCAACGGACCTCGATCTCGTCCGCTGCGTGGGGGATCTTGGGCATGCGGTTTCCCCCACGGGCGGCGGGCATGCTGTTTTTCCCACGGGCAACGACCTCCAAGTCTGCGACTGTCGTGGGTATAAGCCTGACAGTAGATGTGTAGGGTACGAAAGGATGGGCAGAGCCTTAGCTACGGCGAGGTTGTATGAGTTCAGGCCCCTCTGCGGTGGAGGTAATAGCCCTACGTCTCAGTGCTCTGGGAGCTTGTTGTCGAGTGGAATATAGAATACAGTGAATTGCTAACCCCTGCACCAATGGGGGAGGGTGGCTTATATGGAGTGCGCTGCCCTCCATAACGGTTCGGTGCACAGGGGTGGAGTAGTGGCGAATAAATGCCTACGTTACAGGTAACGTACGTCTTAAATGCTAATAAAGGCACATGGAAACGTATGACCGTTCCCTCCAGGGGGGTTACAATACACAGAGTGGAATCCAGTCGGTTAGTTTGATATACTCCGAATGCTAGTCTCCGACTAGATGATCGGGGATCGGTACCGACTGGATGATGGGAACTCCTTAGTTCAGTCGGAGCTGACTAAGGGCCTTGTCCCTTATGAGGGGTAGTCCTTGGGTATGACCTTCGGGGCAGGCCTATGACCCTACCCTAGGACTATAACCCCATCAGCGACATCGACAGTCAGCCGGCGGGGAGAAGACATGTTGTCACCGACAGGAGCGCACCGCGTAGCACCACTGCATTCCGCCGCCGGCTGCCACGAGGGCTCCCTTGGTCCCAATGGTGTCCTTGGGATCCAGGGGGCTGCAAACGCACAAGTTCGGCGCGCGGAGGATTCTCGCCTTATCGTTCAGAGTCAAAAATAAAGAGTCGGAGTCTCATTCGGGTTAGCTTATTTCAGGTCAATACAATAGGCCGAGATGTAAAAGGCTTGTTTTTTAGGCGTTAGGGTTGTGTGGGGTCGAATCGTCGTTAGGTTGCAGCTCGTCTCGAGCTGCATGTCCAGGTGGGGTGTAGTGTTAGAGTACGTGATGGGCCTGGGCCCGTTAGTCTTAGGGTTTGCTTAGGGGTCAAGTAAGCCTTACTTGGGAGTCAAGTAAACCTCTCTATATATGGAGAGGAGATGTATCAATCTAATCAGGGAAGAATTAAGAAGGAAAACACTTTTCCCTCTTGCCCGGCCGTGGGAAAGGACCCCCACGGCTGGCTCTCTCGCACCCTCGCAGCTCTCTCTCTCCCGCTCAAACCCTAGCAACCATAACAGCCAGGCGATGCATGGTAAACGCGGGCAGAAAGTTGTGTGTAGAGCCTGTGTCCAAGAGAGCTAAGAGGCGCTCCCCATTAACCGTCACTGGCAACAGCATCGTTGTTTCCGTTCGTATGCCAGCAAGGGCATGCAGGGAGACCACGAGAGCGGTGGCTGACGCCGGGGCTGCCGCCTCGGCAAGCTCGAAGGGAGCTGTATCCTCCGCGACATAGTCATCCGCCTCCAGATAGAAGAGGCGCAGGCAGACGTGGCCTGGCACGTAGGGCTCATCGCAGTTGAAACATAACCCCTGGCGAGATGCTCGTTTTGTTCGGCCGGGGTTAGCCGACGGAACGGTCGAGTTGTTGTTGTGGCGGGCGTCCCTGTCGCCGGCTGGGCAGGCCGGCTGGGTGCAGACATAGCCGGCTGAGGGGGTGGGCGAGGTGCCTGGGCCGGGAACGCCTGCTGCATAGCCACCGCCCGCTGCTCGAACGCGCGGGCATAGTACATGGCCGTATGGATGTCCTGTGGTCCGCGCATCTCGATGTCCACGCGGATGTGGTCGGGGATGCCCCCAACGAAGAGCTCGGCCCGCTGGCGAGTCGTCACGCCAGGCGCGTGACACGCCAGGGCCTGGAAGCGGTCAGCGAAGTCCTGCACCGTGGAGGTGAAGGGTAGGCGGCCAAGCTCCGCCAACCGGCTCCCTTGGATCGGAGGCCCGAAGCGTAGGAGGCAGAGCTCGCGGAAACGCTCCCATGGAGGCATGCCGCCCTCGTCCTGCTCGAGAGCGTAATACCACGTCTGTGTGGCACCTCGGAGGTGATATGAAGCGAGCCAGCCGCGATCCGACCCTGGCGTCCGTTGCCATCGAAAAAACTGGTCACATTGGTTGAGCCAGCTCAGCGGGTCCTCCGTGCCGTCATAGGTGGCGAAGTCCAGTTTGGCGAAGCGCGGCGGCGTGTGGGTAGGGCCGCCCTGGCGGTACGGCTCGTCGGCGCGGAGTAGTGCAGGGGTCGGCGCCGGGTATCCGTCGGGGCCGGCGAAGCTGGAGGGCCCGTCGTACTGCGGGGGTGGCGCCGGTGGCGACTGGATGTGCGGCGGCGCCGAGGCCGTCGTGTACACCGGCTGTAACGACTCGGTCACCCAGGCCGGTAGCGGCGACGGCGAGGGGGGAAACCGGAGCTGGTGGATCGGCACCCCCGACGCAGAGGTTGGGCGCGGCCCGGAGGTGATTTGTGGCGGCGGCGGCAGCTGCAGGGTCAGCTACAGCGGCCCGGCCGAGGGCGGCGGAGGCAGCTGCAGTGTTGGCTGCAGCGGCCAGGCGAGCGCGGCGGTTGCAGCCAGCAGCGGCTGCTGCCAGGGCGGCCAGGACGGGCCGGCGCTGGCTGGTGGTGGTGCGGCTGGCTGCGGCCCGTAGGGCGCGGCCAGGTATAGCCGGATGCCCTGGACGGCGGTAGCCAGGCCGCGGATCGCGCCGGTCAGCTCCTCCGGGGTGAGGACGGCCGGAGGCGGCGCGGCAGAAGAGGCCAGCACAGGCAGGTGCGGCCCGTCGGCCGTGGAGATCATCGGAGTGGTGGTGGGAGGGCGACGGCGCAACGGTGGAGACGGGCGGCGGTGATGACATGATCGAACCAGAGCCTCGTGATACCAAACTGGTAGAAACTAGGGTTCTACCGGCCCTCTGCCTTAGGTTATAAGGGTAGGAGGGAGGTTGGAGGAGACGACGGCGCCGTCTCGACGTAGGGAGGAGGCGACGGCGAGTAGAGGAGGCGGTGGCTAGGGTTAGGGTTCCGGCTCCTCTGGGAGCCGGGCAATAGAATTGTCTTATTGCTTGATTCCAAAAGAGTTGTTTACATCAGTTTATATAATCTCGATAACTTGGAATCTAAGACAACTAAGATAACTTGGACTCTAAGATAACTAAGATAACTTGGGCTAAGCCCCTAATATTATTAAGATAACTGGGCCAGTTTGGCTAACTGGGCCTCTGGTCATAACATGGTGCATATCCAAAATCAAGACACAGCAATTTGTTTGGCCCTTTTAAGCTGATGTTATCTACTGAACCATAAGTCCCATAAAAAATGCACCGCTGAAAAGCTCATACAGAAGCATCCTTCAACTGGTAGAATTAACTATCAAGGGGAATGGATTTTTTTCTTTTGAATTATTAGTAGAGATTTGTTTGAACGAAAAGGTAAGGTTATTACCTGTAGTACCCACAAGCTTGGCCTATTACCATTGAAGCCATTTTTGCACAGGCCCTCTTGTAAATCAGGAGACTCTAAAGGAGTATGAAACAGAACACAGTTCCGCGATATTTTTGCTCCTGCTCCTGTCATACCCCAAGAAGTAAATAAAATTATAAGTGCTTGTGAAAATTCTTTGTCAAGTTCTCAGCATATAAATTTCGAATTTGCAGATGATAGATAACATGTATTATTTTTCTCTTCCACAATTACGAATATAACGCTGTTGAGAAGGAGTTTATATTTCTATTTAACTTTGACTAAGACATATCTGACTGTTTTAGATTTGTGAACAATTAGCACTCGGCAGACAAATGAAATATTAAGCGCTCATCCAATATAAAAATACATCACAAACAAGCACCAGTTCCTCAAAATGGGACAAAATAAGAATCTGTGTAGGACAATACTAATCACACCTCTGAGTTGCTGGGCTGCTGTACTGAAGATTCTTCCAGGTGATACATCGTACACGATAGACATCCTTGGCCAGCTAAGCCTATATGGACGAGTGTCCATTCCATCTGTCAATAAAACAATCTGCACGGGATAAGCCTTGGTCAACAGGTGCAGCAGAAAATATTTGGCATAAAACTGGTTAAATTTCAGTACCTGTCTAAAATTGTCTGACCTGCTTATCAAATGTTGCAGTTTCTCATCAAGATATCTAGTAGTTAGCCTATAATGATCTGCAGATGGCATTAAAGGAGAGACGAGAGATTCCGAAGCTTGATGCGCCACATCAAGTGAAAGTAGCACAGCAGCATATGGATCAATAAAAAGGGGATCTGCAACCACAAAAATAATTATAGAACATTGGAATCAGCAAACATACATATTATTATTGGTCACATGTATACCTCCAAAGACAAATGTGAAGTAATACTCTACAGACTACAGAGATCATTATCCAAACTTTGCAAAGCATGATTGATTCAAAACAATACAATGAACCGCAAAAGTCTTTTGCGTTTTCTCGAAAAAAATGATTCAAAACATGATCAATGTGGTAAGACTTCAGCTAAAATTGGCATCCGGTTTTTAGGGAACTTGTTGATTTCACTTGAAGTTTAAATTTTGGGTTGAAAAAACTGCAGTAGTTAATAATAAGCCAGTGACAAACCTGGTAAAATTTCAGCTGAAATTGACATACCGTTTGAGAGAAACCTAGTGTTTTAGTTCAACAGCAAGGAGAAAGAGCGGTGCGGGGGAAACCCTAGCCGCCGCGCCTCTAGCGCTGCCACAGCCCCTCTCGTTGCACCGCCACCTGAGGCCCCCGCTGGCGAAGCTCTCATGGGTGCCAAGAGCGGTAGCAGCGCGGCGCTTAGCGGGGTGCGTTCGCATGGTGCCATCTCCGCCGGTCCCCTGCCTGCTGTCTGCTATGCTTTTCTCCCTATCCCCTTGCCGCTGTCGCAGCCGGTTGCAGCCGGTCTTCGACGCCAGTGAGGTCCTCCTTCCACCCGCTTCTCCGTCTCAGTTCAGCCCCCCTACTCTCCATCTCCCCTCCAGATCCATGGCTCGTCAACGTCCCCTGCCACTGCCGCTTGCATCTGGCGCCATCGGTACTCCTTCGGCCGCCACTCGTCTCTATGTGCACCAGCGCTGGCCTGCGCGACCTCGGCTTCTCAGTTGAGGTTTCATCACTTGATGCTACGCCCTGGGATACGGCAGAGACGTCTGCCGTCCTCTCCATGCCGCTCCGCATGGTGTGCTTTGTCCTTGATGCAGGGCTCCATCTGTCCATCGGCCTCCAACCGCCGCCCTGTTGGCCTTTGTATTCCATATGTGTGTGAGGCCGTGTCGTTGCCTGCTGCTCGGAGATGGTGCTTGGGGTTCCTAAAAAAAGCCCTGCGATGGTGTCGCCCGTGGGCACCATTGTCGTCCATGGAGGCGTCGCGATGGAACCCATGATGCTAACATTCTGGCGGACAACATGGCTTGACCTAATGGCATCAATATCCCCAATGACAAGTTATACCTAGGAGATGCTAGCTATGCATGTCGATGTGGTGTTCTTCCACCCTTCAGGAAAACTAGGTACCATCTGAAGGAGATCTCTTTCAGGAACTATCCTAGTATTGCACACTAATTGTTCAATCTCACACTCTAGCCATAGAGTTACAGTTGACAGGGCAGCTCTGAAGAATAGATTTAAAATTCTGGATCAAAAGTCATTCCACACTTTCTCCGCCCAGGTTAGCCTTGTTCTTGCATGTTGCATCCTCTATAACTCGATCCTACAATGGGGTTGCGATGTGCTTGTGCCGAAGGAGGAAGATGTGATGGCTGATGATGGTGAAACATGAGGCCATGGTCTAGAGGCATTTGAAAGTGAAGCCTGGAAGAACAAAAAGTTAGAGTGGGCTGAGGCAATGTGGGCAAACAAAGGTAACAGAAGGATCTGAAGAAGAAGAAGAAGAAACTGAGGAAGCAGCAATAGAGGAAAAAGCAAGAACAGAGGAAGAAGTAGCAGCAAGAAGAAGGCGATTGACAGTGAAGCTTGGAAGGGCTAAAGGTTGGAGTGGATTGAGGCAATATGGGCAAAAAGAGGTAACACAAGGATCTGAAGAAGAAGAAGAAGAAGCAGGAAGAAGACGAGAATGGACTTCCGCCTAGTTGGGCACCCATGAACTTTCCCCTTTGAGCCATACGACTGTTAGTTTGTACTGTATTTTGCTAGTAGTTAGGATGAACTGTCATTTGTTTACTAGCTAGGACTGAAACGATGTTTTGATCATGTATGGTAAGGTCACTACTAGTGAGCAGGGATGATCACAACATATGCCGTACACAACCAAACACCGCTAGTGCATCAACCCAGTCCAACGCAAGCCAAAAAATGCTAGGGGAGAACTAGTTCCTCTTGGATAATGAGCAACTAACATTCATAGGGGGGCCAAAGGCCAATACATGTACATGTGAGGTAAAGTGTAGGAAACCCCTTATACAATGGGATATACCGAAAAGGAGGACTATACACATCTAACACCCTCCTCAAACTCATGGTAGATCAACAACACTGAGTTTGGAGAGAAAGAACCCATGCTGCGCTCAAGTCTGTGCCTTCGTGAAGAAGTCCGCCAATTGTAACTCAGAGGGTACATAGTGAAGAGCAAGAGTCTGATCCTGCACAGTAGTACGCACAAAGTGGGCATCCACACCGATGTGTTTTGTGAGCTCATACTTCACCGGGTCACGCGCAATACTGATAGCACTTGTGATGTCTAACAGTAAGGGAGTCGATGTAGTAGCAGACACACCAAAATCCTCAAGTAACCATCGTAACCAGATCACCTCAGCCGTCAGCATATCTATCGCTCGCAACTCAGCCTCGGTACTCGAGCGAGAAACTGCAGTTTGTTTTTTGGTCTTCCAGGCAATAAGAGAGCCACCAAGAAAGACACAGTAAGCAGACAGCGAGCGGGGATCAGAGGGATCACTAGCCCACGTAGCATCAGAGTAGGCCTGGAGCTCGAGAGAGCTGGAGCGGAGAAAGAAAAGGCGATGAGAGATCGTGTCACGAAGATATCGTAGAACACGGAGGAGGTAACTATAGTGGACAGAGGTGGGGGTTGAAACAAACTGACTGAGAATGTGGACAGGATAGGAGATGTTAGGACGCGTAACAGCAAGATAGACAAGGCTCCCAACGAGGTGGCGATAGCGAGTGGGATTAGGAAGAGGATCACTGTCAGAAGCACGAGGCTGAACATTGATCTCCATAGGAGTCACAAGAGTGCGCTGATCACCGAGAGTGGATCGAGCAAGAAGATCCTGAATATATTTTTCCTGAGAGATGAAGAAGCCATCAGAGGTCGAAAAAATCTCAATCCCAAGAAAATAGCGAAGTGGACCAAGATCAGACATGAGAAACTGGCCACAAAGGCGGGGCCTTAACAGAGGCAATGTAGTCAGAGTCGTCACCAGTGATGATCATGTCATCAACATATAGAAGGACAAGAGTCCGACCACGCGGAGACATGTGAACAAACAACGCGGGATCATGATCACTGGGGGAGAAGCCAGCGGCAGTCACCACAGAGGCAAAACGCTCAAACCAAGTGCGAGGGGCCTGTTTAAGACCATGGAGGGAGCGTCGAAGTCAGCAAACCATACTATCAGGAGCATAGTACCCCGGTGGTGGCTGCATATAAACCTCCTCACGCACCTCTCCATTTAGAAAAGCATTCTGGAAGTCAAGTTGAGACACAGACCAATGACGAACAGAAGCCACAACAAGGAGAGTGACAGTGGTCATGTGGGCCACAGGAGCGAATGTCTCATCATAATCGCGTCCGTACTCCTGCTGAAAGCCACGAGACACAAGACGAGCTTTGTAGCGCTCAAGAGAACCATCGGAGCGAGTCTTAATCTTATAGACCCACTTGCAGGTGATGGGACAAACACCAAAAGGAAGGGAAACGAGATCCCATGTGCCAGAGCGCTCAAGGGCAGCAAGCTCCTTGGCCATCGCAAGCTGCCATTCAGGCTGAGTCATGGCAGCCCGATAGGAAGTGGGCTCAGCTACAACAAAGAGACCATACCGGTCAGGAGAATAGCGATCAGGTGGGGGGCGAGGCCAAGCACGGAGGTTATGAACCGGGGGAGGCGGGAGAGGAGGTGCTCCAGAAGTGGAAGGCGCGTTAGTACAATCATCCTCAAGACGAGGGCGACGAGTGTAGTGGAGAGGAAAAGGAGAGAGAGAGCGACAGAGCGGAGAGGATGGTGGAGAGGTGGATGAGGAGGGTGGGGAGGAGGATGAAGGGGAAGGTGGTGTCAGTGGTGGATGAGGAAGAGTGAGATGTGCCGAAGAAAGGGGGAGACAGGAGGCACATAGGAGGGTGTATCGAGGCACATAGGAGGGTGTATCGGGAAGAAGAAGAAAAGAAATATCGTCCACAGAAAAGCGCGAGGAGGAAGGGCGGGTAGTAAGAAAGAGACTCATCGAAAGTCACATCATGCGAAATGCGCAACCGACGACCAACAAGATCCCAACATCGATAGCCCTTGTGCTCATCATTGTAGCCAAGAAAAACACACTCAATCGACTGAGCAGTCAGTTTGTTGCATTCTCGTGGGGTAAGAAGAACATAGCACAGACAGCCAAACATATGAAGAGCGGAGTAGTCAGGAGAACGACCAGTGAGACACTCCATAGGAATACCACCTTGCAAGGCAGTCGATGGTTGAATGTTGATGAGATAGGTGGATGCAGAAACGGCCTCAGCCCAAAAGTGGGGTGGAAGGGAAGCGACGATCATCAGTGCACGAGCCGTCTCAAGCAGATGACGAGCTTACGTTCTGTAACGCCATTCTGAGTATGGGCACCAGGACATGAGAACTGGGCAAGAGTACCCTGTTCCGCGAGAAAACCACGCAATATCTCGGAGATATACTCTCCAGCGGAGTCAACACGAAAAGTACGAATAGGCGTGGAAAACTGAGTGTGAACCATGGCAGCAAATCCTTTGTATATAGACAGAACCTCGCTACGAGATTTCATAAAGTAGAGCCAAGTGTAGCGAGAGAAATCATCAATAATCAGAACATAGTAGCGATGAACACCTTTCGAATCAAAGGGAGCACGTCCCCATACATCGGAATGAACTAAGTCAAAAGGACGCTAAGATACCGACTCACTAGTAGGATAAGGTAATTGGGTCTATTTTCCAAGTCTACAACCATCATAATGTAAAGAAACATCTCCAGAGACGGACCCTAAGACACCCTGTCGCACCAACGACGACAAGCGGGAACCACATATGTGACCAAGTCGATGATGCCACCGCTGGAAGGACGCGGAAGAGGAGGCAGCAAGAGTATGGGAACTGGCAGAAATGGTGGCAGCGGAAGGAACATGAAGCCAGTCAACCTCCCAAAGGCCCTCCGACTCGCGGCGTCGAGGGCCAGCACCAACCAGAGCCTTGGTGTGAAGATACTGAACAGAACAAGAGTCGGAATCAAGAATTACATGACAATCAGAATTAGTAAGTTGGGCAGCAGAAAAGAGATTCATGGTAAGACAGGGAACATGAGAAACACTAGGAACAGAAAAAGACGAAGTAGAAAGAGTGCCACGACAAGCAACAGGAAGGGGGTGCCATCGGTAGTGAGAACATTAATAGGAGAATCAAGAGGTCGAAGAGAAGACAACGCTGAAGAATCAGAAGACGTATGAAAAGAAGCTGCAGAATCTAGAACCCACGAAGATGTACTTGACTGAGTAGGTGATGTCGGTGATGGAGGGGTGGAAGCAGTCACAGTGGCAGGAGAACCCGTCGATGAAGAGCCGGAGGAAGCCAGGGGGCGCTTGAGCCGCACAATGTCCTGGTCAGTGAGTGACGGAGTCGAGGAAGACGCATGAGTCCCACTGGAAGAAGAGCGCCTCTGGTCTCGCTGTTTCTAGCGACAATCAGACTTTGGGTGACCTGGCTTGGAGCAGTGGCCACAGAAGGTATCACGGCGCGACCGGCCCTTCTCAGCATAAGGAGGAGGACCCATCCCTCTTGTGGGTGTGGGCAGGAGCGGTGGTGCAGTGAGACGAGAAGACGACACAGGAGCTCGGACAGCCAACACAGAAGGAACCGCAAGCAACCCAGCAGAACGAAGGCAGGTCTCCTCAGCACGAAGCTCAACAAGCACCTCCGAGAGAGGAACACGACCACGAGCAAGCAAGTGAGCACGCCGAGGCTCAAACTAGGAACGGAGGCGGGATAAGAACTCATGGATACGCTGAAACTCCAAGTCGGACCGCATAGTCTGGCAGCAACGGCAAGTTCCACAAACAACTGTCTGAAGGGAGTCAAGCAGGCGCTAGATGGCGGAACTCTTTGTGTAGAACTCATCAACAGAAGAGTCACCCTGCTGAAGAGCGTGCTCCTGACGCACCACAGGTAAGTAGAGAGCATCACCAGAGGGCTGATAGTGCTGACAGAGATAAGACCGCATCGCTGCAACGGTGCCGAGACCCATGAACTCCGAAGCAAACTGAGGGAGGACACTCATAGTGAGAACAACAGCAGCTCGAGCATCATCATTGCAGCACTGAGTGTAAGCAGACAGATCATCTCGGTAGACAGAAAGAGCATCTGAATAAGTTGATACCTGCTGATCATAAGCATCAACCGCAGCATCATCGAGAGCCTTGGTTGCATCCTATCAGCCTGGGAAGCATTAGCAGCAAGAACAGGCGGCACCGGCCCGGTAGGAGCAACGGGGCATGACGGACAGGGGACCTCGCCAGAGAAAACGCCCCACAGGAGAAGACCGCGCATGTGGATACGCATGAAGCCCACAAACTCAGCATAGCTGATGCAATCGAAGATCACCGAACACGGAGGAATAGCGTCATAGCTCGAAGAAGACATGATGAGCTCTTTGTCTTCTTTTTCTTTTTGGTCAACCTTCACAGGAAACCAAATCTGGATCGGGCTCGAGCTGGCTGGGCAACGCAACGGCCGACTGAGCTACCAACGCAGCAGTCGGGCGTGGATAGTGGCGGTTGCGGCTACAGCCAGTCGAGGAAGGCGGTAGCTGCATCTGGAAGGGGGGCGGCGGCCGAACGGTGAGGTGCGGCGGTGGCCGGACGGTGAGGTGCGGCGGCGGTCGGACGGGGAGGTGGCAGCAGCGGCCAAACGAGGAGGGGGCAGCGGCAGCCGGTCGAGGCAGGCGACGGCTGCGGCCAAACGAGGAGGGGGCGGCGGCAGCCGGTCGAGGCAGGCGACGGCTACGACCGAACGAGGAGGGGGCGGCAGCAGCCGGTCGAGGAGGACATACAGGCGACGACTGCGGCTGCTGAACGAAGACGAGGAGGACGTCCAACGACGGGCGGAGACGAGGAGGCCGTCGGGGAGCGTCAGATCCTGGCGGGGACGGCCGGCGACGAGTGAATCTTAGAGCAAGCACGGAGTTGCATCGTGCGGGAGAGAGACTAACCTAGTATCTAATACCATGTTGGATAATGAGCAACTAACATTCACGGGGGCCAAAGGCCAATACATGTATATGTGAGGTAAAGTGCAGGAAACCTCTTATACAATAAGTTATACCGAAAAAGGGACTAGACAGTATACACATCTAACAGTTCCTTGATGCAGCTAGCCTACATGTAGGCTACCAAACTACATGCACAACATGGTTTCAGTCAGGCCCAACTAGTCACGGATGCAAAGACCCAAAAATGATGCAACCTACCAAACACGCCCTATGAGTGTGAGCTCTAGCCTACCCCAAGTTGTTTATTTAGTATTAAAGGCTTAGTTGTTATTGTTGTTGTTGATCTGGCCAAAGTTTTGTTCAAAATCTATGGCAAACTAAAGTAGAAATTTTGAGTACATGCCAAAGGAAAAAAGGGAAAGATTAGAAGGCTGCGGTTTGGAGAATCTGACTTAGTCCTTCATTTGCCCAAAAAGAAGACAAGTTGTAATTCTAAGCAAATCCAATTAGAGCATAGGGTCAAACGCACCCTGTCAATTCGTCCAACACGTTGTGCGCAACGCAGTAGACAAGACAGAACATCCGATGCAGATGGCTAACCTGAGCGGCGTGATTCTTCTTCCCTGAGGCGAGCGGCGCGGAGAGCAGCGAGGAGGAGCGGGACGCGCTGCTCTGGTTCCGGGAGCGTGCCTCCGCAGCCGGGGACGTCGGCGCCGGTGGCGAAGAGCCCCGGGTGCAAGAGCCTGCCCTTCGTTTGGCAGCTCCAGGAGGAGGAGAAAGCGGTGGGCGGTGGCGGAGGAAGACGCGGATGTGGCCGGAGCAGCGGCGCGGCGAGCGTCGGCAGCACGGGCATGGTGGTGCAGACGTCACATGCCTGGCCTTCCGTCAATCAGGTGACCTGCTATATCGCAAACCTCTTTCCAGCGATAACGGTACGCAGCGGCGAAGAATCCACCACACGGTTGCTCCGTGATTCGTGGAGAAAATTGGCTATTTGCCATTTTCGATAGGGGCTTCGCAAAATTGCCATTTTTAACATTAAATTCGTAAAAATGCCACCCAACTCGTGTGCATTTTGAGTAAAAAGCCATTTCGCCTTTTTTCATTGATTTTCTTTTTCTTTTCCATTTTCTGACACCTGAAAGAACCAAAGTACCCCCGATGACATTTACTGCTATCTTTACGTATTTAGCATCAGATAAGAGCGCTTAAAGCGGATGAGTTCGTGCTTGCTGCATCCCTGATCGCCTGCACGTCTTGCTTCAATCGCTGGACACTGCCGACCGTCACTGTTGCTAACCCACGCTTCTGCACATCATCGTGGCTCGCCATCTTAGCTGGACCATGCCCATGTGAGGTACCACCGGTCGCCGCAGTTGCTAGCCCACGCCTGTGTGCAGCATCGCGGCTCGCCGCCCTAGCTTGACCATGCCTGTGTGAGCAACCGCTGCTCGCCCTTGTCGAGCTGATGCCTGCACCCTGCAGCTTGTCGACGGTGCTCGCCCTTGTCGCGTTGATGCTTGCAGCTCGCCGTCGGTGCTCGTCCACGTCTGCACGAGCCGGTGCAGCCTGGCAGATGCCTGTGCGCGAGCCACCGCCTCTCGCCACCGCTCACCCACGCCTATATGCACGCCAGCGCAGCTTGCCCTCTTGGTGTGTTGGCAGCATCAGTTCTAGGAGGAGATGGATGCGTGCGTGCAAGTTGTGAAGACAGATAATGCAAGCAATCTGACGACAAGGATGTGCTAGCCAACAACAATCCATCCAAACCAGGCCACAAACACATCGGGTAAGGCTGTAAGATCTAAGGGCACTTTGGTCCTTTCAGCTGCCAGAAAATGGAAAAGAAAAGAAAAATAAATAGAAAAAGGAAGAATGGCATGTTAATCAAAGTGCCCACGAGCTGGGTGGCATTTTTCCGAAGTCAATGTTGACAGTGGCAGTTTTGCGAAGCCCGGTATTGAAAATGGCAAATAACCGATTTTCTCGTGATTCGTGTTGTCCGTGCCCACTTCATGTGTATTGCTTAGGCAATAGGTGATGTATCTTTTATTTCCTAAACGCTTTCTCACGCGCGCGTGATCTGGTGGCATGCAGCGGCCGAACGAGGGCCGTCGATCCCGAAAATCGGCAGTGACACGTGGCTAGGCGGAAAATAGACAGCGCGGTCGGCGCGACAATTTTTGTCCGTTTCGAATATTTGGGGAGTCGCGTCGTCCTCAGATTCCCCTCCCCTCACTATCTCACGTGCGGACAGAAATCCCTAGCTCCTGGAAACTCGTTGCCGACGGGAAAGCCACCGTCGACGGGAGAGCTTCTCCGAATCGATCCACGGTCGACGAAAGAGTTGAGGGGGAGGCGGCTTGCACGCGCGGGGCGGCTGGCCGACGGGGATCCAAGTCATCTCCACCGCATCTACGCAAGAGCTTCTCCAAATCTACCCAAGCTCGATGAGAGAGAAGAGGGGGAAGGCGGCTTGCAAGCACGGGGCGGCTGGCCGACGGGGATCCCAAGCCGTCTCCTCCGCATCCACGCGAACCACAGGTGCGTCCCGCGTATCTCGTCCACGTTTCCTCATCCTCCTCCTCCATGTATCTCGTCCTCGTCGCCACCACTAGCGGTTCGTGTGTTTCTCCGTCGATTTGCTCCTAGGCGTCTCGATTTTAGTAGGCATCAACGGTTCGCAGAGGGAGGGGGAGCAAGAGATGCGGACATTTTTTAGTCTCCATGAAGGGGAGGGGATGGAGGGGGCCGCGGCGAAGTTGACGACCATGAGCGAGGCGTGTAGCTCACCACCTGTTGCTAGGCCTTGAGCTGGATGATGGTGTTGGTTAGTAGTCAATGTGTTGTGTTGCTCCGATCGACAGGCATGAGTTGAACACTGTTCGAAGGAACTCCGTGTCAGTTTTAGTTTAACCAGCCGTACTGTGATCTCTTATCTCAGGAAAACAAAGCCATATACGTACCGAAGACCCTCTAGGGAGACGTGCGACAATCCATACATGGCCTTCCAAGCGAAGAGCTCTCCCTCAGCAGAGCCATGGCTGAATGCCTGGATCTGAATGTACAAGGGGAAAAGAGAGAGGGAGAGGGGGGGAGATGGGTTGACATGGATATGAAGAAGAGGGGAAGGAAAGCTACGTGCGTGGATGGATGTTTGGCGCGTGCGAGCACGGGGGCGACAACTTCTCACTGGCTGTTTTTGTAGGCAACTCAATCAGGCGTCCAACATGCACGCAGGCACTGTCGGTTTTTTAAGTATCATTTTTTAAGTGGGGAAGCATGTGTATGTAGCATGTGATAAGTTTATTAAGTGTCCTGCAGTAGGCAAGTTTTCTAAGTGTCCATGGATGGACTGTCGATGTGTTTTGAAGCTAAGTGTCCTATTAAGTGGGGTTATGGCCTGCAGTAGGCAAGTTTATTTAAGTAGCATGTGTATGGCAAGTTTTTCAATGTTGAGTGGTGGTATGTAGCATGTGTATGTTCCTGCAGTAGGCAAGTTTTATTTTCCCCGGACATTTCCCCCGTGAATTTCCTCTCGGACACCTTGAAATCCTTGGTTTTCTATATGAAGTAAATTTCTGCAGGGAGTGGATTTTTAGGCAACAATAGAGGCAACCCTAATGCAATCGGGGCAATACTGTGTGTTTGTGTAAGCAAATAGGTTTAATTTAGGAATTAGGGAAAAGGTTTCTATCTCCAGGAATAAGTAGATGGCATGCACAACTAGGCATAGTGTATGGTTTTTAGGCAAAACAACAGCAGGATGATCCTAGGTTGTGTACAAGTCTACCATTTTTCTTAAGGAGGGGGTACTCCATTGATATGTCGCCAACATTTTTTATCACTGCGCTAGAAAAACATTTTTCCATCACTAAGTTGCACAAGTGTCGTTGTTTGACGTTGCCTAAGCTATGTTTCAGCATCTGTTTTTTCCATCAACATATGTTGCCTAAGCTATGTTTGAGATATGTTTCAACATATGTATCATAAGCTAATCAAGTTAGCAACAGTTTTTCATCTACCTACAGTGCCATCTTCTAGTTAAGATAGCAACTATTTTTTCCAGTTAGCATCTAATTAAGCTAGCTATTCATAATCCCTTTTTGGATATCAGTTGTTGAAGCTATATAGTCGATGCATCTGTGACAACATATGCTGAAAACATAGTTTTTTTTCATTGAATACGGTGTGTGTATCTAGTTAATACACACATCAACTTGTTGATTATCAACCTTAGCGATTGCTAGACAACCCAATCACAAGAGCCGCCTAAGCCCTTAAATCGTAGTGACCTGGACGCGACAATAAAGTCGGGTAACCAAGGAAACTAAGTCGCTTATCACTCCACATTTTTGTGATTGCTCTGTTCCTAGGTTCCAGTGACAGAAAGTGCACTTGCTCACTACAGGAATTAGCTTCTTTGCCGTCTGCCATCAGAGACGGCAAAGAGTATATCACAGACGGCAAAGAATATCACTATCGGCAAACTTTCTGCGTCAGCCTATGACGGCATTGTAGCTTCTTTGCTGTCTGCCTCACCGAAGCGGGCGGCAAAGAGCTTTGTTGTCAGCTTTCCATGAGAGCAGTCGGCAAATATGTCGAGACGGCAGCGGCAGGCGTTGCCTCCGTTAGGGGCTAACGGAGGCTTTGCCGTCTGCCTCCCCTCTTCTGTGCCGTCTGCCTCCCCCCCCCCCTCTTCTTTGCCGTCTGCCTCCCCTCCTCCCCCCTCCTCTGTGTCGTCTGCCTCCCCCCTCTTCTTTGTCGTCTACCTCCCCCCTCTTCTGTGCCGTCTGCCTCCCCCTCTTCTTTGCCGTCAGCCTCCACCTCCTCCTCCCCCCTCCTCCATGCCCTCTTCTTTGTCGTCTGCCCCCCCTTGAAGCAGATGGCAAAGATACTATATGGCCAGCTGCTGCTGCCCAGGTTGCACAGCTGGGCGCTACGTGGCACCTTTGTCGTCTGCGAGCTGATGGCAAAGGCCTTTGCCATCAGCTGGCAGACGGCAAAGAGCCTATATTGTCACATTTTTGTTTATTTTTTCAATTTCACAACACATATATATATATAATTCATAGCACATATTTTATAAATATGTCACAACACATATATGATATACATATAAAGCTCATCAATGCCATTTGTTCATCAACGTACATCCCATATATCAAAAGAACCAACACATACAAAGTTTCATCCATATATATATATATATATATATATATACACACACATATAGTTCCACATTTTTCATCAACTCAAATAAAAATGGGAACTAAAGCACTCCAATGCCAGCTTCCATGCATGTAGTACATCCAATCTGCAAAATGGGAATAAGAAAGTAAGAAGAAGAAGAACAACAACATATATATGACAAATAAGCTAAATTAAAGAAGAAAGAGAAGAAGCAAGAAGAGAACAAGGAGAAGAAAAACAAGGAGGGGAAGGAGAAGGAGAAGGAGGAGGAGAAGAAGAAACAAGAAGAAGAGAAGAAGAAGGAGAAGAAGGAGAAGAAGAAGGAGGACAGAAGAAGAAGGAGAAGGAGCTCTCCTTCTCCTTCTTCTCCTTCTTCTCCTTCTTCTTCTCTTCTTCTCCTCCTCCTTCTTCTTCTTCTCCTTCTCCTTCTCCTTCTCCCTCTCTTCTTCTTCTTCTTCTTCCTTCTTTTCATTTCTCCTCTTCTTGGAGCTAAATTAGCTAACTATGTCTTTTTGCAGCTAAATGGGCTAATTATGTCATTCTAGAGGAAAACAAGCTAAGTATATAATATTAATGAGCTAACCAAGGTTCTTATGCCATTTTGAGCTTATTATGTCTTTTAGGAGCTTAATTAGTCATTTTATTGAGCTAACCAAGGTTCTTATGATGTTTTTACCTAACTAAGCTAATTATGTCATTTTGGATGATAATTGGCTAAGTATGTCTTTGTTGGGGAACATAAGCTAAGGAGGGAAGAAGGAAGAGAAGAAGAGGAGAAGAATGAGGGAAGAAGAAGGAGAATAAGGAGGGATCCTTCTCCTCCTTCTCCTTCTTCTCTTCTTCTTCTCCTCCTCCTTCTTCTCCTTCTCCTTCTCTTCTCTTTCTCTTCTTCTTTTTATTCTTCCTTTTCATTTCTCCTCTTCTCCTTTTCTTGGAGCTAAATTAGCTAACTATGTCATTATAGAGGAAAACAAGCTAAGTATATAATATTAATGAGCTAACCAAGGTTCTTATGCCATTTTGAGCTTATAATGTCTTTTTGGAGCTAAATTGGCTAATTATGTCATTGTTGGGGAAATTAAGGCAAGGAGAATATGAAAGAGGAGAAGAAAGAGGAGGGGGAGAAGAAGAAGAAGAAATAAAGAAGGAGGAGGAGGAGGAGGAGAAGGAGGAGAAGGCCAAGACCTTCTCCTCCTTCTCCTCCTCCTCCTCCTCCTCCTCCTTCTCCTTCTTCTCTTCTTCTTCTTCTTCTTCTTCTTCTTTCTTTTCATTTTTCCTATTTCTTCTCCTCTTCTCCTCTTCTTGCAGCTAAATTATCTAACTATGTCTTTTTGGAGCTAAATGGTCTGATTATCCCATTTTAGAGGAAAACAAGCTAAGTATATAATATTAATTAGCTAACCAAGGTTCTTATGCCATTTTGAGGTTATTATGGCATTTTGGAGCTAAATGGGCTAATTATGTCATTGTTGGGGAAATTAAGGCAAGGAGAATATGAAAGAGGAGAAGAAAGAGGAGGAGAGGAGAAGAAGAAGAAATAAAGAAGAAGGAGGAGAAGGAGGAGGAGGAGAAGGACTAGAAGGTCCTTGGCCTTCTCCTCCTTCTTCTCCTCCTCCTCCTCCTCCTTCTTCTTCTCCTTCTCCTTATCTTCTCTTTCTCTTCTTCTTTTTGTTCTTCCTTTTCATTTCTCCTCTTCTCCTCTTCTTGGAGCTAAATTAGCTAACTATGTCATTATAGAGGAAAACAAGCTAAGTATATAATATTAATGATCTAACTAAGGTTCTTATGCCATTTTGAGCTTATAATGTCTTTTTGGAGCTAAATTGGCTAATTATGTCATTGTTGGGGAAATTAAGGCAAGGATAATATTAAAGAGGAGAAGAAAGAGGAGGAGGAGGAGAAGAAGAAGAAATAAAGAAGAAGGAGGATAAGGAGGAGGAGGAGGAGAAGGACTAGAAGGTCCTTGGCCTTCTCCTCCTTCTCCTCCTCCTCCTCCTCCTCCTCCTTCTCCTTCTTCTCTTCTTCTTCTTCTTCTTTCTTTTTATTTTTCCTATTTCTTCTCCTCTTTTCCTCTTCTTGGAGCTAAATTAGCTAACTATGTCTTTTTGGAGCTAAATGGGCTAACTATGTCATTTTAGAGGAAAACAAGCTAAGTATATAATATTAATGAGCTAACCAAGGTTCTTATGCCATTTTGAGGTTATTATGGCATTTTGGAGCTAAATTGGCTAATTATGTCATTGTTGGGGAAATTAATGCAAGTAGAATATGGAAGAGGAGAAGAAAGAGGAGGATGAGGAGAAGAAGAAGAAATAAAGAAGGAGGAGAAGGAGTAGGAGGAGGAGAAGGACTAGAAGGTCCTTGGCCTTCTCTTCCTCCTTCTCCTCCTCCTCCTCCTCCTTCTCCTTCTTCTCTTCTTCTTCTTCTTTCTTTTCATTTTTCCTATTTCTTCTCCTCTTCTCCTCTTCTTGGAGCTAAATTATCTAACTATGTGTTTTTGGAGCTAAATGGGCTAATTATCCCATTTTAGAGGAAAACAAGCTAAGTATATAATATTAATGAGCTAACCAAGGTTCTTATGCCATTTTGAGGTTATTATGGCATTTTGGAGCTAAATGGGCTAATTATGTCATTGTTGGGGAAATTAAGGCAAGGAGAATATGAAAGAGAAGAAGAAAGAGGAGGAGGAGGAGAAGAAGAAATAAAGAAGAACAAGGACCTTCTAGTCCTTCTCCTCCTCCTCCTCCTTCTCCTTCTTCTCCTCCTCCTTCTTCTCCTTCTCCTTCTCTTCTCTTTCTCTTCTTATTTTTGTTCTTCCTTTTCATTTCTCCTCTTCTCCTCTTCTTGGAGCTAAATTAGCTAACTATGTCATTATATGAAAGAGGAGAAGAGAAACTTACCGTAGTGGTCATCAAGGAGGAGAAACACCTGGAGAAGGGTCGTGCGATGCCGCTCGGGAGTTATTCTGCAGAATAGATATTTTGCAATGTCTCAGTTAGCATGATGACACTAAATTATTAATACTAGTTTATAATGAAACTCACCATGCCAATCGAAGAGAAGACGGGCATCGACGGAGGGACTTGACCGTTTGGCAGTCGCGGAGTGATGACTACTCTCTCGTTCAGTGCGACATGCTTTACAGTTTAGAACCGGAGCTCCAAAGGCGTTTTGAGCAACACGGAGCATATGAAATTTTCGAGGAGCTGAAACTTGTTTTTCAAGCTCATGCCCTCTCGCACAGACCCTGAAGAGTGGGTCGTATTAGTTAGTAATGAAACAGACATTACACACATGATTTGGCTAATGTGAAAAAAACTTACCACAAAAAGCTCGTACAGGGCCCGTTGACCCGCCTCATTCCGGGACCTCTCCTCCTCAATCAATCGTGTTGTGGTCTGGTCCCTCTCATCAAGAGCAGCCTGAAGAGCAGCCTGGCTTGCCAATCTCTCTTTCTCAAGAGCAACCTCGTTTGCCAATCTCTCTTTCCCAAGAGCAGCCTGGTTTGCCAATCTCTCTTTCTGAAGAGCAGCCTGAAACACCATTCCTCGTTACCACAGTAATGATCTATGGTGACACACATAATAAAATGGATGAAAGTGTTCTTAGTCCGTACAACTAACCTCGATGGCAAGATCGACTGGTCGTGGACGACGCGTTATCTCAGGACAGCTACTCGACTGGCGCGCCTTGATCTCCGGGAGAGTGAGTGGACAACATATTATCCCATCTCCAATGGCTATCGAGCCATGAGGCCTCCCGCCACCAGATATCATCACCAGCTCTGGATCCGAAGGTTCCTGGCTAGGGTTAAAGTCATCCCCTTTCGTAGCCTTCCTCGCGTCCCTGTATGCCACGAGCTTGTGGTGGGATGATATGTTGGTGAAGTTCTTGGGATCATCGAGGTCAGACTCAGAGGATGCCTTCGCCTTCTTGTACGAGGCAGTATGGGCCATGCCATAAAGGTCGTACAAGTGTGGCATCTCCGTCTTATTGTGATGCGCCTAAAAGAGAGGAACAAAATATTAGCATGAAGAATGAATTGCATGAATCATGAAGCAAATCACATACCCAGTTTCGTCTGAACTGAAGTAAGTCGGCGCTGCCTTGATGGTGTGGCACACCAACCATTTGGCTACGCCGATCCTTCGCATTCTCATGGACGGCTCGCCAGCTGCCTGTGCACCACTCATCAACCAACGCCTCCCAACAATCCATCTTATCCGCACACCATCTCGGGGGCACCTGTAAGTTATTAGAAAGAATTTTGAGTGCTACGCCTATGAATGAAATCAAGAAAACTACGTTGAAGGACTTAAGAATAGGTAATTACCTTCATGTATTGCTCCTTCTTCAGAAACTTTCCGCAGCAATCCTTCTTCTGCTTCTTAATACCACGCGTGGCGTAGTAGTCTCGAATAGCCTGCGGTCGAGCCTCGTGGCGTAAGTTCTGTAGTAACCGCCTACACTCGGCCTCGAGAACCTTGGCCGCCTCCTCCTCATATCCATCCTCACACCTATAGAAGGTTTGCAATCAAACGTGAAAACATCGATTAGTACAATAATTAGCTATATTGTTAATTTTAGATTGTGTAAAAGGATAATTTACCCAAAAGCTCTTGATCACCATCTCGGCCCTCGTGTGGCACAAGACACCATCTATAATCTCCTCCGACGGGGCCTGCGCAGCCTGGTAGTGCTCCCAGGAAAATCCTAGTGTAGGAACCCGACCCTCACCAGGCAACGTGACAAACCCCGGGAAATTTGTCCGGCAAAGCACACCAAGGGCGGAGTTCGGCCTGCGGACTCCAAGAGGGTGTACCCATCCCCTGCAGTATGATAAGGTCAACGCATTAGATATTTGAACAAACTTGAAGGCAAAAGCTAAAAAAAGAGTTAATGTACTTACCTATCTCCTTCAGGTTTAATCACCGGCCTCTGCTCGCGGGTAGCCGACACGACCGGGAGACGTGTACTAGCACGCTTGTACACGGTGGCCCCGTCCTCCTGCACATCACCCTCACTATTCGTAAACTCATCCCCGCCATCCCCGCCCCCTGAGCCACCCGGACCCTCGGTCCAATCCGGCAACTCGGTCCGATCCGGCCAGGTATCCCATCCGGGCCTCTCCACGTCGAGTGAAGCCTCCGGAACCGTAGTCTCGTGGGCCGAATGCACCTCGACCCGAGGCTGATCCTGGACCGGAGTCTCATGGGACGAATGCCCATCAACACCAGGCTCCTGGACCGGAGTCCCCGTAGCCTCCTCCGCAAATGGGTCGACCATAGTAGTCCTATGCTCGGGTGAATGAGCTGGTGGTGGTGGCGAGGACGGCTCAACAGTCCTCCTGGATCTTCCGCGGCCACCACCTCTCCCTGTACCCTTCCCCTTCTTCCCTACCCGACCAACACCTCTCCCAGTGGGCAATGCCGCCGATGAAGAAGAACCCACGGGTGGTGTCGACAGACTGTCTGCCAAGGCTCTACGGAGACATAGGCCCCTCGTGCGGGGCGGCTAGGAAGAACCCGTCGAGCACTCTGGACCAGCGCCCACCATATTTCAACACCTGGTGACCTGCCATGATAAAGATTAAAAGAAATTAGTACAACATAAAAAAAATGAATAACTCGCATGAATAATAATATGTACATGAATAATAAAGATTAAAATATATATAATTTAAGTTGTGAATCTTACAAACTAATAATCATCATCAATAAATGCATCATCATCATCACTATCACACATGTCTTCATGAATGACGTGCTCGTCGGGTTCAACGGCGTGAAGTTGTGAAAGGCCTTTCTTTAATCGTTGAAGCATTGACAGGTCATCCGCATCAGTAACCTCTACGAGTTCCAGGTCTTCTGGTTCCGGCTCAGGGGTGGAGTCGGATTCATTGTCGCTGTCTACTTCCATGTTCTTGGGTGAAGCACGGCGGTTCTTAAAACGTTTCTTGGAAAGACGTGTTTCTTGGAAGAATTCTCCATCATATGTGTCTGGGTTAATGTGAGGTTCATAATCCTGCTCATTTGGGAGAGGTGGTCGGACATGTGGCGGCACTTCATAAACAACATACCAACCTTCCAGATTCTTATCCGTTTGGCATGCCCACGGTAGATAGAAAACTTGGGTCGCCTGTTGAGCCGTAATATAGACATCGGGAACATCTAAATGGGTGTTTGGATTGATTTCGACTAGTCCTATATGTTCATGAGTCCTTCTAGTCTCCTTCGGCTGGAACCAATAACATTTGAAGACTACGACGTTCGGTGGGTTTTCACCATAGAATTGAAGTTCATAAATTGCTTCAACTCTTCCATAATACTCGATAACACCTTCGCCGATAGCAGAGACACCAAAATTTGTAGATTTCCGGTCGGGCATAGATAGCTCTTTGCCAAAGGTACGAAAGAGATACCCGTTGATGTTGTATTTCTCAAATGAACGGACCTTATAGTCAAAACCATTAGCGACTAGTCTCAGTTCGGCGTCCATAGACTCTGTATTAGCCTACAAGTTTAATACGAAACGATTGTTGCATTAGCCGCAAGTTAGACCAAGAAATGAAATGGTCCATTATTGATAATTACCGTTTGTTTGAACCAAGAGATGAAACCGGGATAGCCGCCTCGTGCCTTTGACAGAAGCTCATACTCTTCGACGGAATCATTTTCGATCACCGCTCCATCCAAGAATTTGGCAACGTAACGACTGTTTGAAATATCAGGGAATAAGAGCAGTTCAAAGGAATTAGAAGTTACGGGAAAATGTGCTGAGAACTCACTCGATGTACGGCCGCACTTCTGTTAGGTTGTTGAAGATATACAACGAAATGTTCCGCCATTCTTCGACATCTAACGTTATTGGTTTCGAAGCACCGACTGGTGCGAGCTTCCCTTTGAATAGGCTGAGGTTGGACCCACCTTTTTTAGGGTCTGCATCATTGTGCCGAGGCTTTGGATTATGCAAATGATGATTTTTGTCTTCGTAGTGTGCTGTCACAAAGTTTGCCACCTCCTCAGTAATGAATGCCTCAACCATCGATGCTTCAATTCTACGCTTATTTTTACATTTAGCTCGAAGGGTCTTCTGCATCCTCTCAGTTGCATAGCACCAACGATCTTGCACGGGCCCACCCAATCTTGCCTCGGTCGGTAGATGTAAAATCAAATGCTGCATTGGATTAAAGAAGCCTGGTGGAAAGATCTTCTCTAACTTGCACAACAACTCCGGTGCAAACTCCTCCATGTCTTCTACCATGCCATGCGACAATTCTTTCACACAAAGAACACAAAAGAAATAGCTCAGCTCCGCCAGTACTAGCCATTCATCCTCAGGAATAAAGCCACATAACATCACCGGCATTACCCGCTCTAGCCATATGTGCCAATCATGACTCTTGAGACCAAAGATTTTTATTTTTTCAAGACTCGCTCCCCTCTTTAGATTCGCAGCATACCCATCGAGGAACATCAAGTGCATTTTGACCCACAAGATAATTTCCCTCATAGCTGGCCTTCCAAGATTGAACGAGGCCTTTGGCTTCGACCACTTCTGATTTCCTTTGCCTTCTCGCATGTTTTGTAATGGTCTATGACATAGTGTCTCTTGATCGACTCTAGCCTTAGTATTATCCTTTGTCTTCCCATCTATGTCGAACAATGTACCAAAAATAGCCTCTTCGATATTCTTTTCAGTGTGCATCATGTCGATATTGTGTGGAAGAAGGAGGTCTTTGAAGTAAGGTAGACCCCAGAAGCATGGCTTGTGAGTCCAGGCGTGTTTTGAATTATACCCCTTGAAATACCCTGGACGCTCTGGATCAGGCTCGAGGGCGTTTAACTGATCCAGGATCTGTTGGCCTGTCAACGCACGTGGTGCCAAGTTTGACAACTTTACCTTTGGTAAAGTTCTTCTTGTCTTTTCTGAACTGATGGTCAGGATCCAGGAACTGTCTATGCAAGTCAAAGCAAGAATACTTCCGACCCTCCTGCAACCAATGAAACTGAAGAGCTGCCTTGCATTGGGGGCACGTGAACCTTCCATGCACACACCATCCAGAGAATAGTGCATACGCCGACAAGTCATGCATAGAGTACATGTACCACACATGCATTTTGAAGTTCTGTTTTCTAGCGGCATCGTATGTCTTGACCCCATTATCCCAAGCGTCTTCCAATTCATCCTTAAGCGGCTGCAGGTACACATTCACATTCTTCCCCGGATAATTGGGCCCTGGAATTATCAACGTCAGAAATATGTTCTTTCTTTGCATAATCTGTCCGGGGGGGAGATTGAGTGGAATGACAAATACAGGCCAACAACTATATTTGGTTGCCGTCATGCCGAAGGGATTAAAACCATCCGTGGTGATGCAGACTCGAGGATTCCTTGGATTTGCCGCTTTATCCTGATGCAATCCATCGAAATGTTTCCACGCTTCCCCATCCGATGTGTGTACCACCATCTTATTCCCATCCGCATCTAGTTCGGTTCTTTTGCCCAATTTGTGCCATGTCATCTGTCTGGCTGTCTCTTCGACCATGAAGAGACGTTGAAGTCCTGGTACGATTGGCATATACCGAAGAACACTAACTGCGATTTTGGTCTGCCTCTTCTCACCCATACCGTTGTCTACCACAAGATACCTGCAAGACTCTCAATTGGGACAATAGTTCAAGTGTGCATACTCCTTCCTAAATAAGACACATCCTTTCTTACATGCATCTATCTTCTCATAGGGCATCTTAAGTACACGAAGTATTTTGTCCGACTAGTACAGGTTTGCAGGCATGACATGGCCTTTGGGTAGGAAGCGTCCAAATAGTGTCATCATCGCGTCGTAGCATTCTCTTCCCAAGTTGAGCTGAGCCTTCAGAGCCATTACTTGTGCAATTGCATCCAGCTGACAGAGCTCAGTGTGCTCATGGAGAGGACGTTTTGAAGACTCCAACATTTCATAAAAGGCCTTTGCAGATTCCTCCATCTCATCTTTCGAATCCCGAGCATCATCAAAGTCTTGCACCATGTCTTCGATCCCGGTACCATGCTCATCCGTGCGACGACGGACCACCTTAGCTCTTGTGCATTCTATAGACTCACCATGAAATGTCCACACCGTATAATTAGGCTTAAAACCCCTCCTCTGCAGGTGTTTAATCATTGCAGCCTCTGTCGTCTTTTTATAGTTGTCGCATCTAGGACAGGGGCAATAGTTTCTTTCCTGGCCATTTGCGAATGTGGCTTTCACAAATTCCTTTGTTTTTACAAATCATTCTTTCGTCATCTCTTTCTGACTAGGGTGACCGATATACATCCACGCACGATCACTCATCTTGCCTATCTACTAAAGACAGAAGAAATATATTTATATATAATTTAGCATTTATATTCATCGGTTAATCAGGTTTGCCATTTTTATTACGTCCAGGCAACCTACACGCTAATAGGTAAAGATAGGTCCTAATCCCACCCGAGTATGTGTAGATTAGGTTCGTTTTCCCATGCTCTGCTCCGGATCCAACGCAAAATTTCGGCAGCACCTCCCCGTTGTTCTCCTGATACACGTCTCTGCAATAAACAGAGAGGATGTGCATCCGGAGAACAACAAGGAGGCACTGACGAAATTCGGCATCGGATCCAGAGCACATCATACGGGAAAACGAACCCAATCTACACATACTCGGGCTGTCCATGGATAATGTTGGACAATTTGAAAGGATGGCGGTTATAAATATGCAAAGACATGCATATTTATAGATGTCGCCCTTTCGAACGGGAGACGCATAGTGGTCACGCATGCTGATAAATTAATTTAATTACCTAAATCTAGAAAGTTTCATCCGGAAACCGAGCCACAGTAAATGAAGGGGCGGGGAGGAGATGAAATTTGTACTGACCCACGAATGCAGGGGCAGAGCTCGTACAACGCACGGGGAGGTCTTCGCACAGCAGACCTCACAGCGACGAGACAACTATCACATGTAAATCCACCCGATCAATACAAATATTCTAATTATGTCATTTTAGAGGAAAACAAGTTAAGAATATAATATTCATGAGCTAACCAAGGTTTTTATGCCATTTTGTAGCTAAATGGGCTAATTATCTCATTATTGGAGAAAATAAAGGTAAGGAGAATAAGATAGAGGACAAGAAAGAGGAGGAGGAGGAGAACAAGAAGAAATCAAGAAGAAGGAGAAGGAGTAGGAGGAGAAGGAGGAGAAGAAGGAGAAGGAGGAGAAGGTATTCTTCTTCTCTTCTTCTTCTCTTCTTCTTTTCTTCTTCTCCTTCTTATTTTTGTCTTCTCCTCCTCCTCCTCTTCTTCTTCTTCTTCTTCTTCTTCTCCTCCTCCTCCTCCTCTTATCCTCTTCTCCTCCTCCTCCTCTTCTTCTTCTTCCTATTCTTTCTATTAAGCTAACTAACTAACTAACCTAACTAACCAAGCTAACTAAACCTATCGCTAAACCTAGATAGCACTAAACAGCAAAAAAATAACAAAAACAGAATCTACTACTAAGTAATTAAAAAAGAATCTAGCTAACTAACTTCTCCTTCTTATTTTTTTCTTATTCTCTTCTTTTCTTCTTATTTACTTCTTCTCCTTCTTATTTTTTTCTTCTCTTCTTCTTCTTCTTATTCTTCTCCTTCTTATTTTTTCTTCTCCTCTTCTTCTTCTTCTTCTTCTTCTTCTTCTTCTTCTTCTTTTTCTTCTCCTCCTCCTCCTCCTCCTACTCCTCTTCTTCTTCTCCTCTTCTCGTCCTCCTCCTCCTCCTCTTCTCCTCCTCCACCTAACTAACCAAGCTAACTAACTAACCTAACTAATTTAACAAGCTACCACTAATTAACAAAACAAAATCTACCACTAAACTACCTACTAAATCTACCAACTAACTAAATCTACCACTAAAACTACCAATAAGAACAACTACTAAAACTACTAACAAGAAAAACTACTAAAACTACTAACAAGAACAACTACTAAAACTACTACCACTAAAACTACTAACAAGAACAACTACTACAACAACAATAAAAAATCATGCCGGTAGTTACAATCTAATTCCAAAAAATAATGCGGGTGCGGGGGGGGGGGGGGGGCTGTGGGGGCTCACCGGGAGGGGCGGCTGTGGCGGGGCCGGGGGTGTTGGGGGTGGCGGGGCGGCGCTGGGGGCGCCAGGGGCGGCGGCACGACGGTGGTGGGGCAGCGGCAGCGGGGGCGAGGTGGGGCAGCGGCGGGACGGTGGTGGTGGCGCGACGATGGCGGCGGGGGCGACAGGGGTGGCGGTGGGGGCGACAGGGGCGGCGGCGGAGGCGACGACGCGATGGTGGTGGCGGCGGCCGGTGGGCGTCGGGGATTGGGAGAGGGAGGGGCGCGCGGGGTGAGCCGTTACAGAGAGAGAGAGAGGGGCGGGGTGGGGGGGGGAGGAGCCGTTAACGGAGTTAGCGCTTTGCCGTCTGCCTGCGGACTCTTTGTCGTCCGCTAGCAGACGACAAAGAAGGGACTCCAGTTTGACCTAACCACCCCGCGGTCAGGTGGGCCCATCTACATCTTTGCCGTCTGCTGTGCAACTCTTTGTCGTCTGCTAGCTGACGGCAAAGATGTGACTGATGGCAAAAACACTCAATGCCATCAGCCAGTGCTTTGCCGTCTGCTTTGTTGAAGCTGACGGCAAAGACACTCTTTGCCATCAGCTAGCAGACGGCAAAGACTAGGCAGATGGCAAAAAACTGTTTTCCAGTAGTGGCTGGAGTATCAAGTGGTTGCTTTGTTGCTCTGCTCCTACTGCATGCTAAGTTTATAAGATGCACTTTTTTGCGGAGTATCAAGTGGTTGCTCTGTTGCTTAATGGTCAGTAGGCTGGGCGGGGGGGGGGGGGGGTAGTTGCTGTTTGTTTAGTAGGCTGGGGGGTTGGAGTTTGGTGATGTTCAGTAGGCTGGTGGGGGGAGTTGCTGATGTTTAGTAGGCTGGGGGACTTTGAAACCACACATATTTTTTACAGTTCATTTTACATTCACATAGTGTTGAGCCTCGAATTTTTTCTCGATCTTTTCTGCGGTTCATGTTTTTCAGTAACTTCGTTGAAATTATCGCTATCAGTGACCGTCCTTATTTTTTTTCCTTTTTATTAGGCAACATTTTAATACTGGTTTTAAGATGGAGGCATCCACAGACGAAAATGATAGCAAGGTACACACCACATTATCCTTCTTTTTTTGCCCTTTTTCTCCTTTTTTTACTTTTGTTGCATTTTTACATGTATTAGGCAGACAATCAGTCAACACCACACAACATGTATGTATGTTATTCAATTCTCCTTTTTCACGTATCACGCAATCTCACACATTTTTGTCGCTCTCATTTTGCTTTTGTCTACAGGGAATAGCAAGAAGTGGTGGCATGGGTAGGAACGATATTGAGGGTTTACAATGTCGTAGGCGCCTCAGGAGAAAGCAAGTTCAGGAAGGGAGGAACAGAGCGTCGCCTGCAAGGCTGGTTAAGCTCAACAAAAGCCTGGTGCGGGAACAAAAGGATATGATCGAATCATACTCACTTGAAGGATTACTGAAGATCGAGGCTTCAACTATGCCTGCAGATTTGAGCAGATGGGTGCTTCAGAGATACAACCCAGACAACGAGTCCATAGTAGTGCCAGGTAGGGGTGAGATCCATGTAACAACGGAAAGCGTCCACCAGACCTTGGGTCTACGGAATTCAGGGGAGGAAGTGTTTTATGGGTGGGATGCAGAAGCAATCTCATTCAGTAACAACAAGTATGGGTTTGAGAGTGGAATGGCTCCACAGATAACAACTTTCTACAACCTTATCAAAGGCATGAATGGAAGAGCAGATGACGATTTCATGCGCGAGTGGTTGATTGTGGTAGTCAGTTGTTTCATATGCCCCACGACGAGCCTGAATGTCAGCCCGCGATGCTATCCAATCGTCGTTGACTTGGAGAGAGTAAAGAGGCTGAACTTATGTTCATTCACAGCAAAACAGATTAGATCTTCATTTTGCAAAACTACGAGGAAGAAGGCCGTAAACTGCTGCGTGCACCACATGGTGGTAAGTACCTTTTGGGTATTTTTTCCTTTTTTTGGGTTTTCCTTTATTTCACTAGACAAAACAGAGAGGCATTGCCACTCACAGCATGGAAAATGCAAAAAAAACACAGGTGTTGTATGTGGATTCATTGGTTGTTGACATTCATGTGCCAGATTGTCAAATTCGGGCAGAAGCATGGGACAACAAGCTTATAGGGAAAGTTGCAAAAGTAGACAGGAAACCCGAGGGCGGATACGGCAAGCTGAGTGTGAGCTACTGTTCTTTCTCTTTTTTTTCAAGCAACTTTTTATGTAGGCTAATTACAGTACATTTTCCTATATATCTCCCATCCTTTTTTCTGATCCATCTATTTCTTCTCACCTCCCTTTTTTTTAAACCTAGATGAAGACAATATTCAGAAGCAATAGGGGGGATGGCCTTTTTGTTGGATACGACCAGATTGAGGATTTTGTTTCATCAAAGTTGCCTCCTAATTACAACAGTACGATATGTACATGCTTCTTTTTTAGTTCCCCTAAATGCTTATTTTTGTTTTCTTTCTTGCATATGCTTCCTTTTTTAATATGTGTTTTTTTTGTTTTAACTTTTACCTTTTTCTAACACACTTGTTTCTTTTTTAATCTTACATAGAACAAGAGGAAGATTGCAGCAATGCTCAGCACATTGTGCTCAGAAATTTTGGATAAGATGGGTAGTTTTGTGGAGGTTATCAGCAAGTTGGACAAGAACGATGCTGGGAGCTCAGGAAGCTTTTTGCATAAGTCAAAACATCGCAAGGATGCAAGTCACCAAGGGAAAAAAGCTGAGGAGTATGTGCACGACAGGGGTACCCCGGAGGACGATGCAGAGTACTTGCCAAGCTCAGAGTCAGGTGAAGGTGAATAAGCAGCAAGCTCCGGTAGCAGCTCTGATGCTTTTGTTGTCGCAAGGGGCCAAGTTCATAAGCAAAAGAAACTTAGAGAAAAGTCAAAGGCTTCGAGGGACAAGGGAAACATGATTACGAAAGGGAGGACAACAAGCAAGGTTGAGCCGGTGAGGGAGTGCGCAAAGACAGAGGGTCACGCCAATGTGACAGGCAAGGCAAACCAACGGGGCAACAATTTACATCAGTTTTTAGAAGGAGAGCAAGGTCAACAGACAGTGTACCTGCATGGGGAAAAGCAAAATGGGCACAAGATCATTGTGACTGAGGACAACAAAGCTTCAGGCTCAAGTGGCAAGCACATAAAAATTCATGATGTCAGCCCAATCTCATCAGCCCCACCTATTGTCCATTTTGTGACTAAGGGGGCAGCTCAAGAGACACCAAGCCAAGATATCAGTGCCTCACCTACAGTAGCAGACAAGTCGATACGGTGCGGAGACCATGGGGCCAACTACACACCTGCCACCACAAAATATTGCCCAGCCCCTGATGGCAACCAGAAGAGAAAGGGAACACCATCACGGGAGAAATCTACAAAGGTGCAAGCAACACAGGGGGGCATGTGCAGGTCCCGGGAAAAGCTTTGCTTGGGGCCTTTGGCACAACAACAAGCACTGCAACGCGCACAAGGTTCACCCACACTGACGTGCTCTACACCATCAGTCTTCAACCATCACCAACAGGCAGAAAAGAATTGTTCTCTATCACTCGACCTGAACAAGAGCTTCCACGGTGATGAGGACACAAACAGAGACTTGCCCACACCACTTAATCCATGCAACCTCGATGCTAACATGGCCGAAAGCTAAGATGACTCGGGTTTGGAACCAGAAGAGCTGCAGAAAGTGTGTGTTGAGGCAGAAGCCCAGTTTGCAAAGAAGAAACAGAAGGAAAAGTTGGACACAGAGGGGAGGTCCATAAACAAAGCGCGAATCAACGATCAAGATGCAAGAACACCAACCATAGAAACAACACCAGTAGCAGCAGCACATGTTGCTAGCTCATTAAGAACACCAGCCGTTGTCGGGCATGAACGGAGAGTTGTAAGGTCGCCCGCACAACTCAGGTCACCGTTCATTGACCCCGGAAACGCAGATCCGTTCCACTGCTCCACGGAAGTGCGCGACATATATGACGCTGTGTGTCAGGTCGGTAACGCTTCTGCCACAACAACTAGAAGGAGGGCAGTACAAACTGACACCAGGCAAGAACAACACAAATCAAGCTCTTCGTTCTTCCTTCTTTGTTCATCATTGAACTAACATTTTTTCATCTTTTCCCCCTCCATCATATTCGAAAAGCAGCAAACCAATCATAAACTATGACGAGTTCTTCATTACCTGCACTGAACTTGCAAACTCTATGGTGCCTGGACGGAAGATGGATAGCATAGTGGCTGAGGTTGCAATAATTGCGTTGAGGGAACCAGGGCTCAAGACAAAGAAGAGTATAATGCCACTATGAATAACTGTAAGCAATTTCTTTATTTTTTATTTTTTACTAATCCTTTTTTTTCTTGTTTTTAGTGCACACACAAAAAACAGAGCTAAAAACACAATAGATGACAACATGCAGATTCGAGACCGAACTAAAAAACTTACTAATCCCTTTTACCTTCCCTTTTTCATTTTTTCCACCATGCGGATTCAGACATTCTTCCAAAACAACAATTTCAATAGGACTGAGATAGACAAACACTTCGACAACAGGACACGGAGGCTGAGTCGGTGCGAATCAGTAAGGCGAAAAGACTTTTTTCTATTCACAAAATCCCTTCCCTTTTTTTTGCTACAGTTTTTTCCCCTCGTGGATTTCTCTCTGTCATTTTTCTTTTTATGTCCATCTCACGGAAAAATATCTCATGCATGACCATATTTCGTTCCCAACGCTCGAGGTTCTTGACAAGGAAAATTCAAAGGAGATGGGGCACTACTGGCTGCTGGTGCTGAACATCAGGGACAAGCGGTTCGAGGTGTTAGACTCGTCAAGGACGCTGAAAGACAAGTCTTTTCTTGCTACCGCAAACAAAATAATTGAGGGGATAAAAGAAAACTGGGGGAGGCACTACGCAAGCTCAAGCGTGCAGATTCAAGACTGGGGACTCCAAGAAATAAAATGCCCAAAGCAGGACAACAGGCAAGTCTCCCCCACAGTATTTGTTTTTTTTCCGCCACATGTAATGGACTATGATCATTCTTTTTTCTCTCATACTACTTCGGTAGGCACGCACACACAAACCAAGCAGTCCCAACAACAACAAAAAGTTAGTCCATATCACCTATCCGAAACCAGAGACGTAGGTGGCCTAGGTCACCTCGCTCGTTCGACCAAAGTGACCAAAAAACAAGGGAAGGGGGGGGAGCCCACATGATGGCGAGGGAGGGAGGGTCAACACTCGCACACGGGGGGGGGGGGGGGGGCACCTCGCAAGGGGGGCGATCCTGTTTTTTTACCCCAAAAAACACTCGCTCACCCATGCTGCCTAGGCCGCCTCGCACGGGGCAACCAAAGTCGCCCAAAAAAATACTCGCCTACAGGGGGCCTTGGTCGCCTCAAACGGCGACCAACTTTGCCCAAAAAAAATTACTCGCCTAGCCAGGGTGCCTAGGTCACCTAGCACGGACGACCAAGTCGCGCCACACACAAAAAACTCACCTACCTAGGTGAGCTAGGTCGCCTTGCGCGGTCGACCAAGCCAGCCACACAGGAAAATAGTCACATACCCAGGTTGCCTAGGTCGCCTAGCACGGACAGCCAAGTCGCCACACAGAGAAAATAGTCGCCTACCTAGGGTGACTAGGTCGCCCAGCACGGACGACCAAGTCACACCACACATAAAAAAACTCGCCTACCTAGGTGAGCTAGGTCGCCTAGCGTGGACGACCAAGTCGCCCACACACGAAAACTCGCCTACCCTAGGTGAGCTAGGTCACCTTGCGCGGTCGACCAAGCCGCCCACACACAAAAATAGTCGCCTACCCAGGGTGCCTAGGTCGCCTAGCACGGATGGCCAAGTCGCACACACACAAGAAAAACTCGCCTACCTAGGTGAGCTAGGTCGCCTTGCGTGGTCGATCAAGCTGCCCACAAGAGAAATAGTCGCCCACCCGAGGTGCCTAGGTCGCCTAGCACAGACGGCCAAGTCGCGCACACACAAAAAACTCGCCTACCCAGGGTGCCTAGGTCACCTTGCGCGGTCGACCAAGCCGCCCACACAGGAAAATAGTCGCCTACCCAGGGTGCCTAGGTCGCCTAGCACAGACGGCCAAGTCGCCAACATAGAGAAAATAGTCGCATACCTAGGTGACTAGGTCGCCTAGCGCGGACGACCAAGTCGCACACACATAAAAAACTCGCCTACCTAGGTGAGCTAGGTCGCCTAGCGTGGAGGACCAAGTCGCCCACACACGAAAAACTCTCCTACCTAGGTGAGCTAGGTTGCCTTGCACGGTCGACCACGCCTCCCACACACAAAAATAGTCGCCTACCCAGGGTGCCTAGGTCGTCTAGCACGGACGGCCAAGTCGCTCACACACAAGAAAAAATCGCCTACCTAGGTGAGCTAGATCTCCTTGCGTGGTTGACCAAGCCGCCCACACAGGAAAATAGTCGCCTACCCAGGGTGCCTAGGTCGCCTAGCACGGACGGCCAAGTCGCACACACACAAGAAAAAACTCGCCTACCTAGGTGAGATAGGTCGCCTTGCGCGGTCGACCAAGCCGCCCATACAGGAAAATAGTCGCCTACCCAGGGTGCTTAGGTCGCCTAGCACGGACGACCAAGTCGCCCACACAGAGAAAATAGTCGCCTACCTAGGTGAGCTAGGTTGCCTTGCGCGGTCGACCAAGCCGCCCACAAGGGGAAAATAGTCGCCTACCTAGGGTGACTAGGTCGCCTAGAGCGGACGACCAAGTCGCCCACACATAAAAAACTCGCCTACCTAGGTGAGCTAGGTCGCCTTGCGCGGTCGACCAAGCCGCCCACAAGAGAAATAGTCGCCCACCCCAGGTGCCCAGGTCGCCTAGCACGGACGGCCAAGTCGCCCACACAGAGAAAATGGTTGCCTACCCAGGGTTCCTAGGTCGCCTCGGCGGGGCGGCTGAAAAGACCTCGATGACGCCTAGAGGGGGGGTGAATAGGCTATTTAAAAACTTCTTCGGATTTGGCTTGAAACTAATGCGGAAATAAACTAAGAGGGTACTAGTCAAGCACAAATCCTAAATGCACATGGCACTGCAACGTGTATCAACAACACGATCTACCAAGATGGACACAATACAGTTACTAACAAGGACAAGTAAGTTACACAAACTTACTTGAGCTATATCACACGACAAGTAGGTGAACAACACAAGATACTAGATCACACTATATCACACGATATATCAAAGGCTGCAAGTATGAACGTATGGATATAGATGGTATGCTTGAATGATTAATCTTGTACAAGAAATAGCCAAAACAATATAATGAGCACAAACAATATGCAATGTATGTATGCTCAAGTAACACAAGTAAACCACAAGTAAGGAGTTAGGGTTAAGGATAACCAAGGTCACTGAGACGAAGATGTATCCCGATGTTCACTTCCTTGGAGGGAAGCTAGTCACCGTTAGAGAGGTGGATGTTACCACGAAGGCACACCAACGCCACGAAGGCTCACCCTATTCTCCCTTTGAGATAACACCACGAAGGCGTTTCTCAACCACTAGTGGTAAGCCTTTGAGGTGGCTTCCAAACCCTCACAAACTTTTCCACGGGGGGGGGGGGGGGGGTAATCACACGGATTGATTCCTCTCCGAAGAACTCCTACCGCCTAGGAGTCTCCAACCTCCAAGAGTAACAAGATCACGGGGAATGCTCAAAACTTGCTCAAATCTCAAATAGCTTGGGTTGAGAGGAGGAGAGAGATACGATCTATCTTTTGATTGGAACAACTCTCAAAGGGGCTCACAAATGCTCTTGGGATCTAAGATTTGGTGTGAGCAAGTGTGTGTGAGGTAGAAGTGTGTTCTTATGAGGATAAGGCTCTGTTGGGCCCCCTCTCACAAAGTGGGAGAGGGGTATTTATAGTGGGGAGAGAAAAACAGCCGTTGGGGACACTTTAAGTCACACAGGGTCCGGACGTCCGACAGTTTCCGGAAGTCCGGGCGTCCGCGAGGGGTCGGACGTCCGACAGGGGTCGGTCGTCCGGGGCCTGTAGATATCACTGAAAACACTTTGAATTGAACAGCGACCGGACGTCCGGAGAAGGCCGGAAATCCGAGTTATTCGACACAACTTCTGCTGGTGGGAGGTTCCGGATTTCCGAAAGGGGACGGACGTCCGGAGGGAGCCGGAAATCCGAGTTATAGAGCTCATGTTCTTCTGGTGCAAGGCTCCGGATTTCTGAAGCTGGTCGGTCGACCGGCCCTCGGATGTCCGCAGGGAGCCGGAAATCCGAGTTATAGGGCTCAAGTTCTTCTGGTGCAAGGCTCCGTATTTCCGAAGCCTGTCGGTCGTCCGACCTTTGACCGACCCTCGTACGTCCGGAGGGAGTCGGAAGTCCGAGTTATATGGCTCAAGTTTCTCTGGTGCATAGTTCCGAAATTCCGAAGCTGGTCGGATATCCGGGCCTCGGACGTCCGGAGGGAGCCGGAAGTCCGAGTTATATGGCTCTGATTTCTGTGGTATAGGATTCCGGATTTCCGAAGCAGTCGGTCGTCCGGCCCTCGGACGTCCGGAGGAAGCCGGATGTGCGAGGCACTGGTTCTGTTTTCAGATAACAGGAGAGCAGTGGAGATGTGGTCTGAGCAGAACAGTGGAGATGTAGTTTGAGCAAGTTCATCGCAAAACCTGTGATCCCCTCTTAATAGTGCGGGATCCCTAAAGACTCAAGAATCATAAAAGGGGTACTGATGATCCATACTTGAGTGTATACTTTTATTCGCTGATCATCACTCCGCACAACTAACGTCAAAGGAACTGATACCTTTGAGTTAGCCCTTTCACTTGAGCTTGATGTTGTTGTTCCTTCTTGGCTCAAGTTGAAAGCAAGACATGATTAAGTCTTCAAGTAGCTCTCCCATTCACAATGTGGAAAGCCTAGCTTATGTATTCATCTTCATTTGTCCACCATGTGAACATCCACAAGAATCAAGCATGTAGTGCTCAGGAATGCTTATCTTGATCTTGTCTTTGTCAGCACATGAGCTTGTCCTTATCAACACATGATCATTAACAATAGTTTCAATGATATATTCGTGATGATCCACTTGAACTTGCACACCACTATCTTGATGACGATCGCCACTTGACGTCATCCTTCATGGGTTGTATGAGATCTTCCTTTTGACGCAAGCCCATGGAAGCACACCTAACCCCCACATAGGACTCTCACAAAGACCATGGGTTAGTACACAAACACGTAATGTACAATGCTTACCATACCATGGGATCACTTGATCCCTCTCGGTACATCTTATACGCTTCGTGTGTTGATCATCTTGATTTACTCTTTGTCTAAGATTTTGATCAACCTAGTGTCTCTATGACCATTCTTTGGATAATACCTTGAATACCATCTTGGTCATCATATAAACTCCTTGAGCCCAACAGATGGACTTCAAGAAGTGTCTATGGACAAATCCTATAAATATAACTTAAGGCAACCATTAGTCCATAGGAATTGTCATCAATTACCAAAACCACATATGGAGATATATGCTCTCACAATGTTCCCCATTTTTGTAATTGAAGACAACCACTTCACGATAGTTTATATAAGAAATAAGCATAACCAAGCGCACACATACAAGGTAATAATGCATGCGTGAAGATTTAAATGCTTATGCAATAAAAGGAAAACCCTCTAAACATATCCAAAGTAATCTCTCTAAACTTCTCCCCCATTGGCATCGATTGCCAAAATGGACAAAAAGTTTAGAAAGTCAATATAGTAGGTGGTCCTCCAAAAGGTGTGTACTTCTCAGCAAATGAGTGCAGAGAAATACACAAATACAATGATAAGTAGTTGGAGGGAAACAAACTATATTGAGGACCCAAAGATTGCAAATAAAAGGATCATATGCCACAAAGACATACAAAAATAGAGGCAAGCAATCAAAAGATTCCTGATGGAACAAACAATCATATGGTCCTTCGAACCACATGAATAGAAGATATTATGATAAAGGCAACAGAGTGTTTTATCAAAAACTAGAGAAGCTCCCCATGATTTGTGCACTAATACGAGATTTTTGTATTTTGATACAGGTGCACAAAATAGGATCGTTGCTCCCCCAAAATTAATAAAAACACACAACGAGTGCAAGAAGATAGATGAGACAATAAGCATATCGATTGCACAAAACAAATGGTTGAGCAACATGTAAAAGAAACAACTTAAGAATAGGCTCAACGAAAGTAATGTGTGTGAGTCATGGAAAAGCACTTGAGAAGACTAAGATAAGGATGAGCATTACTCATCAACATAGTCTTGATGAAATGAGATAAAAAGTGCAAGACATATCATTCCCACACACACATACTAGAAAATGGGTTCACAAGCTTACTAATAAACAAAATAAGAACCAACGCTTGTGGCAACCCATTGTGAAGATAGGAAGTAAGAACCTTATCAAGAGGAGGGATACTAATTGAAATGGCAAAACCCTCATCAAGACAAGCATGAGGAAAAAATAATCTTCACGGCCAAAGAGTGCATCAAGATGTAGGAAAATAAGATACGCACTCGAAACAAATCTTTTCACGAAGCCACCAAAAACTGAAAAAGGAAACGTAACGATGGACGTGAAAGAAAAGAGGATATCAATTAGAGATGTAACTTCTCTTATGTGTAAAATATTCTAAGTAGAAGACAATCATGATGATATATATCCACAAAGAAGAATATACACACAAAAATGGTTACAAGAAGGAACAAACTAGATATCCAAAAAGGAAGTCATAAATATATCAATGAGATCTTTTGCTTGGAAGCATAGCACATGGCCTAATATTTTCTTACTGTATAATGTGAACTTCCAACATACGAACATCAAAGACATCCCAACTAGTAGTAAGACATCATCGTTCGGATGCTTTGAGAAAGCAAACAAGTACTAGAAGAACGAATCAAGAGATTCATGCTATGATGCAACCTGGAAAAGAAAAGACAGGTTGGGGCCTTTGCAAGAAAAGATTGCATGAAGTGGATACTTGTTACCGAGACAACATTGGATTGATGTAGTAGATAGTTGTTCTTTGATCATCCTAACTTGGCTCCAATAATCACATGGTCTCAACACCTTCCTTATAGGTGAGCCGAGCATCCAATGCATCTCCAGTTGTTCCTGGAACAGCAAAACAAACAAAATGGTGCCCAAACTCATTGGGACCAAAGAGTTAGAAAACCAGCAATACATAGGACAAACTCCACATACATATGTGCATATAGATATGAATTTGAATTTCATGCACACTTTAGCCAATTTATGACAAGGTGGAGTTTCCCCTATATATTGGGTCAAAATAGGAAAGCAAGCAAAAGAAGTTGTATATAGTAGCTAGATACGCATGCTCAAGACTCTCAAGAATCAACTCAACACAAAGTTGATAAGTCACCAAAAGACAAGGTATCAAGTGATAATAAGATCCTAAAACAAAAAGAACTATCACTTGAAAGATATCAATTAAAAGATACCTCAAGGAATGAGATATCCATTGACACATGCCAAATAGAAGGCAACAAGAAACCAATTGAAGGAAAACAAACACGAGGTATCTAGTTTCCAGAAGAGAGCTAGGTTCCAACAAACCAAGCCCTCGACAAATTTTCATGATGGCACAAAGCATCATAAAGAGCAAGACTTGCCTCCCATCAACACACACTTGATGGGGATCAAAAGATTTTATGATGGGTGAATAAAGAGAGTGTTCTAAAGAAAATAGGATAGCTCCCCAAGGGACGTGCATTATATAGAATTTGCATTTGAATACAAAATGCACACGATGGGATCATCACTTTATCTATATCTATAAAAACACTAGACATGTTAAAATAGATTCATAAGAGGCAAGGAAGACAAACGAAACACAAAATCCAATGTAAAGATGATTAGCAATTCCTATCACATGATGGGAATACCAATTGTCAAGGACAAGAAGTACTTTCGAAGTGATACTCATTGGTAGATCACAAATATATCCAAGATCATCTTTACCCATAAAACGCAAGCAAATGACACTTGTAGAGCTAACATGCCACCTAGGAACAAGATAATTTACAATATCAACACTAAGTGGCAACACGTCAAATGTACACATTTTCTAGGTTTGTAATATGCACATAGCATATTACTCCCCCATAATGTGATAAACCAACAACATTAACAAGTGGCAAATTAAAACCAACAAGAGATACTTAATGGACCATATAGAATTTGAATTTCTCATGAGTAAGACATACCACATAGAAACTAGATAATCTTGAAGTATCAAAACTAAGTGGTATTCCCCATGTATACACATTTATAGGATTGTGAGGTGTGCAAAGCACATCACTCCCCCACAATGGGATAATCCATTAATCTCTCACAAGAGCCAACAAAAAAATATAAACAAGATGCAAAAAGGCTCAATACAAGACTCACATGTACATGATATGCAAACCAACATACCCATACTCGATTACTCAAGATAAGCAAGTTGGAAGCACAAAATATACAAAGGCATGCAAGGTACAAAACCACAACATGCAAAGGGGCGAGCACCTAACAATGTAAACAGTTTAAGTATAAGTTACCGTAAGGAGGCACATTGGATATAAGATAGAAACTCGATAATCCAAATGACTTGGCTTGAGATAATATGAATGATGAAGACCCCTTAATTCTTCATTATGTATCCAAGTCTCTAATGTCCTCCATAGTCACCTATTGATCAAGTTTGAGCTTGTTGGTCCCCAACTACGTTGGGTCCTAAGAGGTTAATCACAATAGGCTTGGCAACCCAAATGGTTCTTTTCTTGACACCATTTTGAGTACCAACAAACTTGGCAAACACATTGCCAACCTTATCCTTCCCAAGGGAATATATATCATCAATAGTGATTGGGTTGGATAAGTTACCTCTCGTGCAAGACGAAGCGACGTGACCCTTCTCACGACATAAGTAGCAAAATCTACCCTTTGTTTTCTTCCCAGTTGATTTCTCACCTTGGGGAGTGTTGGCTTGGGTCTTATTGGGAAGAGGCCTTCCTTCAACTTGTAGCTGAGTGTGTGATTGAGTTTGTGGCCGCTTCCCTTGTTGCTTGTGACTTTGAGACTTAGTCTTCAAAGGGCAAGATCTAACATGGTGCCCTTTAACTTTGCACTTGAAGCAAATGATTTTGGCCGAATTCTTAACTCGTTCTAGGCCACTCTTGTTCTTGTTTGAGTTAACTCCAACATCATTTTTGTCATTCGGAGATGTTTGCTCACACAGGACATTGTTGAGTGTGGACATCCCTTCATGACACTGTTCCAAGTCTTTCTTCAAAGAAGTGACTTGGGCCTTGAGCTCTTCGATTTCCACTGCATGGTTGGTTTTAATGCAAATACTAGAGGAAGTGTAAGTTTCATTGTTAGAGCAACAAGGCAAGGAAAGTAATTCATCACACGAGGTAGCAACATTATGAGTAGACGAATTACGAGGACTAACACATGGAAATATAGTACTTTGACTAGAAGTAGTGCCATTGTCCACATGAGGCTTATTTGATGTTACCTTGGTGATGATAGCCTCATGAGCTAACTTTTGCACATTATAGGATGTTAGAAGATCGGCATGAGAGCTTGTGAGCATTACATGGTTTTCTTCCAACTTCCCATAATTTCTAGTTAGTAAATCAAGTTGAGCACGTAGCTCAATATTCTCCTTCAATGTTGATACTTCAAATGAAGGTAGAGTTAGATGTACAAGTATCATCAACAATATGAGAGGAGTAAGTAGCAAATAGAGACTTCTCATGAGTAGATTGAAGCTCCTCATAGATCTTAGAGGTTTTGATGAGCTCTCCCTTGACATTATTGCATTCAAGGATAAGGACCTCACAATCCTTTTTAAGTTTATCATGAGCAACTTCAATCTCTCCTTTTGAAGATCTTAAGTCTCTACATGCTTGATGACTCTTCTCAAGTTCATGTTCAAGTTGTTCACTTTTAGCTTGTTCATGATTAAGTGAATCATTACAATTTTCAAAGTAAGCAAGAACATCTTGGAATCTTTGAAGAGCGTTATTTTTAGCTTTATGAAGAATTTTACTGATCACATACATATTTTCGGTCAAATCATCATCATCATCCTCATCGCAAATATCATCGTTATTGCACAGGGAAGATGATACCTCATTATTACCTCTTGCCATGAGGCACATGTGAACTGGAGGAGTTGATGATGATTCTTTTGGTGAATCATATTCTTCATTAGTCAAAGGTACTTCATATTTCTTGATTTCCCCTAAATGATTAGTGATAGAGCAACTAGGGAGAAACAAGATATTTTGATCAAGAGGACACGAGGAAGCAGGCATCACCACAGACATTTGTCGAGGGATCTTTAGGTGAAATGCATGACCTATCAGCACAATAATTTACACTATGTGTGGTGCTAGATATGCTTGTGTCCATAGAGGCTATGACATTTTCATCAACATACATTTCTTCACTCACCATGTCATTACCTTGTGAGATTGAAGATGCTGAGGTGTGCAAGCAATCGGATATGGAAGTAGTGGTGGACTCTTTAAGATCGAAAAGAGTGAAGAGCTCATGCACCAACTCCTTCATCATAATACCGTCTTCATCAAGATTGGACCCACCATATATATCTTCAAGTTTAGTCCAAACTTCATGAGCTGACTTGCAAGTCGAGATAGACTTAAACACTTCAGGACTTATGGTTCGATGAATGGCAAGAAAAGCCTCACAATCAAGATACATCTCATTAGTAGATGAAGATGCATCATCCTTTTTGTCGGCAATCCCTACAAGAACAATTCGTAAAGTATTTGGGCCCATGGCCCGAAAGTGATGAAGCATACGAATCCTCCATAGGGTATAATTTGTGCCATCAAAGTCAAAGATGCCATTGTGCACTAATCCAATAGTCGACATCGATACTCTCTAGGTCGTGAAACCTAATTAAAGAGAGACCTAGCTCTGATACCAATTGAAAAGACCTCGATGACGCCTAGAGGGGGGGGGTGAATAGGCTATTTAAAAACTTCTTCGGATTTGGCTTGAAACTAATGCGGAAATAAACTAAGAGGGTACTAGTCAAGCACAAATCCTAAATGCACTAGGCACTGCAACGTGTATCAACAACACGATGTACCAAGATGGACACAATACAGTTACTAACAAGAACAAGTAAGTTACACAAACTTACTTGAGCTATATCACACGACAAGTAGGTGAACAACACAAGATACTAGATCACACTATATCACACGATATATCAAAGGCTGCAAGTATGAACGTGTGGATATAGAGGGTATGCTTGAATGATTAATCTTGTACAAGAAATAGCCAACACAATATAATGAGCACAAACAATATGCAATGTATGTATGCTCAAGTAACACAAGTAAACCACAAGTAAGGAGTTAGGATTAAGGATAACACAGGTCACTGAGACGAAGATGTATCCCGATGTTCACTTCCTTGGAGGGAAGCTAGTCACCGTTAGAGAGGTGGATGTTACCACGAAGGCACACCAATGCCACGAAGGCTCACCCTATTCTCCCTTTGAGATAACACCATGAAGGCGTTTCTCGACCACTAGTGGTAAGCCTTTGAAGTGGCTTCCAAACCCTCACAAACTTTTCCGGGGGGTAATCACACGGATTGATTCCTCTCCGAAGAACTCCTACCGCCTAGGAGTCTCCAACCTCCAAGAGTAACAAGATCACGGGGAATGCTCAAAACTTGCTGAAATCTCAAATAGCTTGGGTTGAGAGGAGGAGAGGGAGACGATCTATGTTTTGATTGGAATAACTCTCAAAGGGGCTCACAAATGCTCTTGGGATCTAAGATTTGGTGTGAGCAAATGTGTGTGAGGTAGAAGTGTGTTCTTATGAGGATAAGGCTGTTCTGGGCTCCCTCTCACGAAGTGGGAGAGGGGTATTTATAGCGGGGAGAGAAAAACAGCCGTTGGGGACACTTTAAGTCACACAGGGTCCGGACGTCCGACAGTTTCCGGAAGTCCGGGCGTCCGCGAGGGGCCGGTCGTCCGAGGCGTGTAGATATCACTGAAAACACTGTGAATTGAACAGCGACCGGACGTCCGGAGAAGGCCGGAAATCCGAGTTATTCGACACAACTTCTTCTGGTGGGAGGTTCCGGATTTCCGAAAGGGGACGGATGTACAGCCCTCGGACGTCCGGAGGGAGCCGGAAATCCGAGTTATAGAGCTCATGCTCTTCTGGTGCAGGACTCCGGATTTCCGAAGCTGGTCGGTCGACCGGCCCTCGGATGTACGGAGGGAGCCAGAAATCCGAGTTATAGGGCTCAAGTTCTTCTGGTGCAGGGCTCCATATTTCCGAAGCCCGTCGGTCGTCCAACCTTTGACCGGCCCTCGGACGTCCGGAGGGAGCCGGAAGTCCGAGTTATATGGCTCAAGTTTCTCTGGTGCATAGTTCCGGAATTCCGAAGCTGGTCGGATATCCGGGCCTCGGACGTCCGGAGGGAGCCGGAAGTCTGAGTTATATGGCTCTGATTTGTCTGGTATAGGATTCCGGATTTCCGAAGTAGTCGGTCGTCCGGCCCTCGGACGTCCGGAGGAAGCCGGATGTCCGAGGCACTGGTTCTGTTTTCAGATAACAGGAGAGCAGTGGAGATGTGGTCTGAGCAGAACAGTGGAGATGTAGTTTGAGCAAGTTCATCGCAAAACCTGTGATCCCCTCTTAATAGTGTGGGATCCCTAAAGACTCAAGAATCATAAAAGGGGTACTGATGATCCATACTTGAGTGTATACTTTTATTCGCTGATCATCACTCCGCACAACTAACGTCAAAGGAACTGATACCTTTGAGTTAGCCCTTTCACTTGAGCTTGATGTTGGTGTTCCTTCTTGGCTCAAGTTGAAAGCAAGACATGATGAAGTCTTCAAGTAGCTCTCCCATACACAATGTGGAAAGCCTAGCTTATGTATTCATCTTCATTTGTCCACCATGTGAACATCCACAAGAATCAAGCATGTAGTGCTCAGGAATGCTTATCTTGATCTTGTCCTTGTGAGCACATGAGCTTGTCCTTATCAACACATGATCATTAACAATAGTTTCAATGATATATTCGTGATGATCCACTTGAACTTGCACACCACAATCTTGATGACGATCGCCACTTGACGTCATCCTTAATGGGTTGTATGAGATCTTCCTTTTGACGCAAGCCCATGGAAGCACACCTAACCCCCACATAGGACTCTCACAAAGACCATGGGTTAGTACACAAACACGTAATGTACAATGCTTACCATACCATGGGATCACTTGATCCCTCTCGGTACATCTTATACGCTTTGTGTGTTGATCATCTTGATTTACTCTTTGTCTAAGATCTTGATCAACCTAGTATCTCTATGACCATTCTTTGGATAATACCTTGAATACCATCTTGGTCATCATATAAACTCCTTGAACCCAACAGATGGACTTCAAGAAGTGCCTATGGACAAATCCTATAAATATAACTTAAGGCAACCATTAGTCCATAGGAATTGTCATCAATTACCAAAACCACATATGGAGATATATGCTCTAACAACGGCCAAGCCGCGGCACGGAAACTCCATTAAGTTGCACGGGAGCCGGTGACTATGCATTTTTAGCCACCTTTTAGCTAATGGAGAGACACTGCTTTTCTTTAATGGAAATACCTGTAACCTGTGTAGATAATGCATCACTGTATTTTTGGAAATTCTGTGGAGATATTCTTTATCTTTTTTTCTGAAATTATATAGTTCCCATTTTTTGTAGCACCTTTTTCCCCTGCCTAACAAAAGCAGTCCAACACGAAAAATCACTCATGGAACAACTAGCTGACTGATCTTTTCTGGTTTAATTTTCTATGATGGACTGCAACATGTATATGATGTACAATGTTGAACACTGGGACGACACACATGTCTTAGAGTACGGGCAAAAAGACATACTCAACATTAGGAAGATCCTAACAACAAAAATGTTAAAAAGCTACCATAACGACGTCAACTGGGCGAAGATGCTCAACATCAAGAAGGTAAAATTCATTTCTGTTAAAATTAGAGGATAAACAACTCAATGTCATGTTTTTCTTTTTCCACACACCATACATAGTCTACTTGTTTTGTAGGAGAGAACATAAATAACATGGTCTACATATTATTACATGGCCTTTTTCCTCAAAAATTAAAAACATTCGAATCTGGGTACTTCTCTGGCAGCCATACTATTATTTTTCTGTCTTCTCTTTTTTTCCATACTTTTTTTGCTCGCTGAACCACTCAAACACTTCGGATCAGACCAGTTATGCAAGTGGCACAATTATGCCCTAACTCCTTGCAGTACGCACACTTAGTCTTCTTCTTCGGGTGCAACTCAATGCCCGAGTAGTACCTCTTGTCTCTTTTCCTCCCCTTGGTCGATGATTTTGGCGGGTTACGCAAAGGAGTTGCTGCAGACGCCCCAACAGAAACTTCAGTAGGAGCATATGAGGCTGGCGGTTGGCCCTGTGCCGCTGACTTCTTCTTCTTCTTCCTTGATTTGTAAAGTTGGTTCAGTTCAGTCTCCAATGCGCGGCCGTAGGACCTGCACAAAGCTGCTCTTGCATCGGACATACTCCCTAGTTTAGATATTTTTCCAAACATAGTATTCAGGGAAACGTGCCTTATTTGCTGTAGAGACTCTTGCGGCATTGGATCAGGGACTTGTGCGTTAGGGGGCAAATCAACAAGGAACGCATTTTGAGTCCATCTTTGCAGTATGTAGCGTTCAGGGATCTCATCAACGCCAAGATGGGTGAAAACTTTCAAGATGTGTACGCAGAGCAGCCCATCCTTGTAAAACCTACAGCACTCACACCCATACTCTTGTTCCTCAACTAGTGCTGACACCATGTACGTTCTACAACCATAAACCCCGGCATAAATTCTGTTAGGCTCAAGCAGCTACATGTTGTTGCCTTGATGCCTAACGTTATACATGCCAATCATAGAAAACTCATGTTGAAATCTGTAGTATATATCCCTTGTGTAAACTCGCAAAGCTTGCTTCTCAAGTGGGAACGTGGACCAAAGCCTTGGCTCCAGCTCTTCCGTTCGGTAGTCATTACCTCCTTCTTTCACCAAGATCTTGTCATTTATCTTCTCATATCGCGTCACAAAGTTGAGCACAGAATTATGTGGGTTCACATACCTTTTTAGGACAGCATTGAAGCCTTCACTCCATTGAGTAGACTAGAGGAATGGGAAGAAACATTCCCTGAAGTAGACTAGATCATCAAAGCGTTTGTCTCCAGCAATACCATGTGTAACAACCATAGCAGCCCACCTTGTCTCCAACTCCTCAGGAGTCATGCTCAAGACTATAACCTCATTGAACTCTTTAGCTAGCTCAGGATGCCTACCCAAGAAACCACCCAACTTCTCTTGGGCTTTCTTAATGACATGCCAGCGGCAACAACGGTGAACTGCGTGTGGAAACATGTTTTCTATTGAATTCCCCATCGCCTGGTCCTGGTCAGTTATGATGTTGAGTGGGGCAACAACATGCATTGCTTCAAGAAAGGCCCCAAACAACGAGTCAAAACTAGTCTCAAGCTCCTGACGCAAGAATCCACACCCTAGCGTAAAGGATTGCCCATGCCTGTTCATCCCGATAAATGGAGCAAACGGCATGTTGTACATGTTTGTCAAGTAGGTTGTGTCAAAAGAGATACAGTCATTGTAAGCCTTTAGGTATGCCTCTCGAGCCCTCCCATCCACCCAAAACAAGTTCTCAACTCTGCCTATTCCATCTTTCTTCACTTTTAAAAAGAAACCAGGGTCTTCTTCCTATTTTTGCTCGAAATAGGAATTTGTCTCAGCCAAATCACCATCATTTGCCTCAGCAGTGCGAAGGCTAGTTCTCATGTTGCTTATAGATTTTGTGGTGTACGGCACAATAGAGGCCTGCCCATAAAATTCAGACATAACAGCCATCATTCGACCTGTTTCTATATTGCACCTATGCAATATTTTCAAGAACTCAACCTCCTCTGGCAGGATGCCCTTGTGACAATGGAGACACTTAGTTAGAGATGGCTTGTCAATCAGTTTGTGATTATGGTCAGGAACAACACCAATGACCACCCACTTTGTACCAATTAACTTGACAGTCATCTTCGCTGCACAGTTTGTTTGCTTGATAAACTCTCTTCTCCTCTTCTTAACAAGCCCTCTAGGAGTTTTATAAGAGCTACAACCTGCTCTCTTAATGCCATCATCTTTCCCATCAACAGGGTCATCAGAGTCTGAACTAAGTCTTCCAAACACACGGGTGTAGGCATCATCATTGATTTTAGGCTTTCCTGACTTGTTGCAACAGAAAGTATGTTTCTCAAGCTCATTGGTCTATCCAGACCTCCTAGAGGTGTTGGCTTTCATCGAGAAGCCCATTTTGAGAGAGTAAGCTTTGTAGTGCGCCTTAGCACCTTCAAGTGTGTCAAACTCCATGCCAATATAGGGTTATTGTGGACTAGACCGCACCTCATTCTCATCAAATCCAAACAAGGCAGCACCACTCACACAACCTTGCTCACCATTGCTACACAGAGTTGCACGCGGGCTGAACATGGCAGGGGCAGGAGTTGTAGATTCAGTACCCGTAGCATCAGCTGCAATGGCAGTAGCAGCTGAAGCAGCATAGATTCGCACACCAACGACATCTTGTTTAGGAGAAGTTCCTAACTCCGGCGACTCGCCCACCCCCTCAATAGAGATAGCAACTTTGTCAGGTTGGACTTGCGTGCAGAATAGTGGAATGCCATCACAGCCAGCAAAATCTTCAGGAAACTCATTGAGATCAATCCCAGCCATCTGAATTTTTTGTAATATAGAAATTAGAACGGATCATACGTGCAAACATTTTTGTCTTCAACTGTAAGATGAAAACAACAATCATGTATAGCATGTAGATATCTAGATTTTATCTCCATATCTAAATTTTGCAGCATATATTTTAACAGAGCAAGTGCTTGCAGATTAACAGCAACCAAAAATACAACAAACACAAACTCTCTGTTTTTTGCACCATGTCCTATTTTTTTACAGAGCAAGTGCTAGCATATTAACAACAATCAAAATCTACTATTTGGTGTCTGTTAGTTCTTTCACAGTTTTTTCTCAAGATCCCAGATTTTCTAACATGAGGTCTCTATTTGTTTTGTGCAGAAAACAACAACAAAACAATAGCAAATAACTAGGGAGATGCACAGAGCAAGTGTTGTACAGAAGGAAGGAGGTGCAGGCAAGAAACAAAGCCTGGAGAAGGCAGATCTTTGATGCTGGCTTTTTGGATCCTAAATCTGATGGAAAAAACATGCATAGCACATGCTGTTAACTAGGGAGATGTCTAGAACGAAGTTCAATGCAGAATTTTTTCTAGCAAACTTGCATACCTTTTTCTCCCTGATCTGGATGGTGTTTTTTGCACAGATTTACTATTATTTTGCCTGGCAGAAACAAAATAGTTGCTGTCCTCGGATCCTTTTTTGCCTACTTTCTGTTTTTTCCTCTTATGTTCTTGCTTCTAGACGGGGTGAGGGGTTCCATGCCGCTAGGCCATGGCCTCCCGACAGCGGCTGGGGGATGGGGAAGAGAGAGGTTAGTACTGGGGGGAGGGATGGGGAGAGGATCTGTGGCGGGGGGGGGCATAGGCTTTTTCTTCGAGGGATGGGGAGAGGATCACGTGACGACAGGGCAAAAAAGAACCTTTTCGGAAGCACATGGTGGGACCCCCGACAGGCACTTTCCTTTCCTGTCGGCCACACATGTAGCCGCACAGCGCGCGGGCGCTGTGTAGCAGCGTTTTTTTAATGAACAGGTGATGTATCTTGGTCATGCAAAAGGCAGTTTTACATGACCAAAAAATGCATTACACATCATCTCAAACATGTTTGTTCCAATAAATAATGTAAAATATGACATCATCCTCTATTCCTAAAGAGTCACAACCCACTATCTAATTTTTCTATCCATGCAAGCATGACGCATAAGCAAATATGCATGCAAGACATAAATACCATCTTTTGCATTACTCTATGCATGCAATGCAATGGTGTCATATGATGAGGACATGCCTACCTTGGATATTATCACAATCATTTCATATGTGTATTTATCTAAGGTGATTTCTAATAAAAGTCATTCAATAATTTATTTATGTTATCCGGAACAAAAATATTTTACCTGTTTTTATTTTATGCCTAAATGCAGAATGCGTGTGATGACAAGGAAATAGGGAATGGTTAGGTGCTATTCAAGAGGTCCTCTCACGTCAAAGGAAATAATTAGTTGTTGTTCAAGAAGTTCTTTCACGTCACTTTTAGCTCCAGTAAAGATAGAGGCCAAGTCTCTCACGTTATGGACTCACATTCGGACTGCACATACATGAATGTACCAAAACGCCAAGAACTTTTACATCCGGACTCCGAATTGGATGATTCTTTTTGGGCTGCAAAGTAGATTTATGTGCCTTCCAGCCCAATTGGAACCACCTTCAAATTCTTCCGGAGCGTGGAGATATCGACCAAACAATATGACGTTGCACCAGAATCTGAGTCAAACAACAAGTCCAAAGGTGTTGCATCACCTCCACTTGGGCCCATAGGCCTTGTACGATCTAGGGTTAGTTTTAGGCTGCCTTGGGACGTCGTCCCACCTCCTTGGCCGCCATCCCTTGCTCCTATATAAGTAGATCAACCTAGTAGCTTTTTCTTGGGATTTGTTTAGTTAAAAGTTAGCCATTGCAACTTCGTGTACTTCGTTTGTGTCCAACGACGAGACTAAGACCGCTTTTGGATCCCCACCCTTATCAGTACTTCATCTATATTCACAATATTCAGATTGCAATGTCATATTCTTGTTTGTTCTTCGATTGCTTGCAGGAATAGACCTTCGTGGTCAGGTTGATCGTGCTCCAACGTGGTCAATAACCTCTTGGAGATTGGTTTAGCGATTGGTAAGGTGCAACGTCGTGCACGTTTGTAGTCGGATCGTCAAAGTCATCTCCACCAAATCAACAGCCACCATCTCATTGAAAGATCGGGACCCTTGGCTCTAGCAAGTGGTATCAGTTTTCACGTTGCTCCGTGAGAATTTCCAGTTATCTCTAGATTAGATTTATTTTTCTTACCTATTACCCCAGAAAAACCCACAAAATAGAGTTAGATCTAGTCATCCTTTGTCCAAGCCAGTCTGAGCCTTTGCAATTTTCTTTTTAGTGCTTGCATAGTTGAATTATCGGTTGCATCGCCGTGTCAAGTTGGTGGTCTTAGCGTCTAGTCTTTTAGAGTTTCGAGTTCTGTTCATAAGTTGTCACGTCGCTGCCGCACTATCTTCATCGCTGCTGCCATATACCACCACCACGCCGCCATCAAACCTTCCGTTGTCGCCCACAACCATCCATCAATATTCACCACGTGCTCCAATTGTTCATTGTCATTATCATACTTGAGGTCATTCGCATCTGTGCTTGATCCAATCTGCATCTTACTTGGTTGTTCGAGAGAAGAGAAAAAAAGAGAGAGAAAAGGGGGAAAAAGTGAGAGAAAAATAGAGAGAAAAATATAACAAAGTGAGAGAGAAAAAAAGAGAGAAGATAAAAAAACACAAATTTCAGATCTATCTAGACTCAATCCCATATCTGAATTCGGATTGAAAACTCTTTTGCGCAGTGTTCAGTAAAACAGGTATATCTTCCTCATACGAAGTCCGCTTTGGCTCCACGAGTACTCAAATTCGAGCTATCGACGAGCCGCATCTGAATAGTTCACCTAATAAGTACACTATTGTCACCTCAAAATCGTCTTCTAGATAGGACTTTTTGCCCACTGAACATCAGGAACACAGTTTGTCAATATTTTTCAGGTCCGTTCCAGAATTTTTTGAGTCCTCATACGATCTTGGAATTGAGTGCTTCTTTTTGCATTCGAAAGCTTGAGCTAGTAGCATTCTTGAGAAAAATATCAGAAATTTGACATCATATTTTCAAGAGGTAAGTTCTAAAGATAGTTTTGGTTTATCCTGCTTGGGGGTTGATAACCCACAAGTATAGATGATCGCAACAGTTTTCGAGGGTAGAGTATTCAACCCAAATTTATTGATTGAACTCAAGGGGAAGCCAAAAAATATTCTCAAGTATTAGCAGTTGAGTTATAAATTCAACCACACCTGAAAGATTTAGTATCTGCAATAAAGTATCAGTAGCAAAGTAGTATGATAGCAGCAGTAGCAATAGTAACCAGTAGCAGCAAAGTGACAACAGTAGCATCAAAGTGACAGCAGTAGCAGAAGAGTAAGAGTAGCAGCAGTGACAGTAGTAGCGGCAAAGTAACGTAGCAAGGACCAGTAGGAAAAGCTTGTAGGCATTGGATCAGTGATGGATGATTATGCCGGATGCTATTCATCATGCAACAGTTATAACATGGAGAGATACGTAACTAGCTCCAGTTCGTCAATCTAATGTAGGCATGTATTCCGTATGTAGTCATACGTGCTTAGGGAAAAGAACTTGCTTGGCATCTATTGTCCATCCCTCCTGTGGCAGCGGGGTCCTAATGGAAACTGCGGAATATTAAGGTTCTCCTTTTAATAAAGAACCGGACCAACGCATTAACACTTAGTGAATACATGAACTCCTCATACTATGGTCATCTCCGGGAGTGGTTCCGGCTATTGTCACTCCGGGGTTGCCGGGTCATAACACATAGTAGGTGACTACAACTTGCAAGATAGGATCAAGAACACACATATATTGGCGACAACATAATAGGTTCAGATCTGAAATCATGGCACTCGGGCCCTAGTGACAAGCATTAAGCATGGCAAAGTAGTAGCAACATCAATCTCAGAACATAGTGGATACTAGGGATCAATCCCCGTCAAAACTAACTCGATTACATGATAGATCTCATCCAACCCATCACGGTCCAGCAAGCCTACGATGAGATTACTCACGAACGGTGAAGAGCATCATGGAATTGGCGATGAAGGAAGGTTGGTGATGATGATGGCGACGATCTCCCCTCTCCGGAGCCGAGAACAGACTCCCGTTCTTCCCTCCAGATGAAGAACAGGAGGTGGCGGCACCTCCATATCGTAAAACGCGATGAACTCTTCTCCTTGATTTTTTCGGACGAAAGAGGCTAAATAGAGCTGGATTTGGAGGCGGTGCAGCGTTGTGGGCCCCACAAGCCTGGCAGGCGCGACCAGGGGGGCCGCGCCTGGTGGGCTTGTGGGCTCACATCTCCACTCCCTCCGCTGATTCTTGCGCCAGTATTTTTTCGTGTATTCCATAAAAATTCTCCGTAAATTTTCAGGTCATTCCGAGAACTTTTATTTCTGCGCAAAAACAACACCATGGCAATTCTGCTGAAAACAACGTTAGTCCGGGTTAGTTCCATTTAAATCATGCAAATTAGAGTCCAAACAAGGGCAAAAGAGTTCAGAAAAGTAGATACGACGGAGACGTATCAACTCCCCCAAGCTTAAAGCCTTGCTTGTCCTCAAGTAATTCAGTTGACAAACTAAAAGAGACAAAAGGAAAACTTTTACGAACTATGTTTGATCTTGTTGTTGCAACTATGTCTAACTCATAACCAGAATTTCAGCAAGATCACAAGCAAACCACATAAGGAAATAACATCTAGGTCTCACGGTAAACTCATATCAATGGCATAACCAACTAGCGAGCAAATAATAATAAGTCTCAAACGTCAACACTTCAATCAAAACAGCATGAAGCAGTGCGAACATGTGGTATCTCGCTAGATCTTTCTGAGACCGCAAAACATAAATGCAGAGCACCTTCAAAGACCAAGGGCTGACTAAACATTGTAATCCAGTCACAGTCATACTCAACACAGTTAAAAGCAAAGCATAAAAATGACAGAGGTGCTCTCTAATTGGTGCTTTTATAAGAGGAGGATGACTCAACAGGAACATAAATAGATAGGCCCTTCGCAGAGGGAAGCATTGATTTGCAGAGGTGCGAGAGCTCAAGATTTGAATACAGAGATAGTAATTTTGGGTGGCATGCTTTCATTGTTAAGGCAATGACCAAGAGTTCTCACCATCTTCCACGCTACACATGATATAGGCGGTTTCCAAACAGAAAAGTAAAGTTTTGACTCCCCCACCACCGATCAATCACACTCCACGACTAGCCGAATACTCGGGTGCCGTCCATACCAGCATCAATCCAAGGGGAGTTTCGTTTGCAATTATCTTTTTGATTTGAGCACGGAACTGGGCATTCCAATTACCGACCCCTTTCTCGTGAATGATAGTGACTAAACACATATCGACGATAACACGCCTAGCATGGAAGATACTGATAGCCCCCTGTCACCACATGAACGGTTCGGGGATGCAAAACAGGTTATTTCTTGAAGGTTTAGAGAGTGGCACATGCAAATTTACTTGGAACGGCAGGTAGATACCGCATATAGGTAGGTATGGTGGACTCATATGGAACAACTTTGGGTTTATGGAAGTGGATGCACAAGCAGTATTGCCGCTTAGTACAAGTGAAGGCTAGCAAAAGACTGGGAAGCGACCAACTAGAGAGCGACAAGAGTCATCAAAATGCATTGAGATTAACTAACATTGAGTGCAAGCATGAGTAGGACATAAATCACCATGAACATGAATATCATAGAGGCTATGTTGATTTTGTTTCAACTACATGCGTAAACATGCGCCAAGTCAAGCCACTTGAATCATTCAAAGGAGGATACCATCCTATCATACTACATCATAGTCATCTCAACATTCATGTTGGCATCCAAGGCAAACCATTATAAGCTCCTAGCTAAGTAAGCATGGCATCAACAACTATGATCTCTAAGTTGTCATTGCAAACATGTTTCTCTCACAACAAAGCTGAACTCGGAACGATGAGCTAGTCATATTTACAAAAACAAAATAGATCGAGTTCATACCAGCTTTTCCAGGCTCAGTCACTTCATCATGTATCGTCATTATTGCCTTTCACTTGCACGACCGAATGATGTGAACAATAATAAGAGTGTTCGTGCATTGGACTACGCTGGAATCTGCAAGCAAACACAGAGGACAAGACAAAGTAATATGGCTCTTTAACAGATAAACAGATATGCATGCAAGAGCCACTAAACATTGTAACCATGGTCTTCTACCTTGACCCAAAGAAAAAGATAACTATTTACACAGGAAAGCTCCCAACAAGCAAAAGAAGAAAAGAAAATCTTTTTGGGTTTTCTCAAACTAGGTAGATACACGAAAAGAAAACGAGAAAAAGAAATAAACTAGCATGGATGATACAGTGGCAAAGTGTGAACACCGATTAACAAAGTGAAAGAATAAGCGAGAATGTAAAGTCGGTGAGAAACACATACTCCCCCAAGCTTAGGCTTTTGGCCTAAGTTGGTCTACTCCCAAGGAGGGAAATAACAAACTCCGGGGTACTCGGAGTGGACTGAGGATGCCACCGCTGTGTGAGCTCCTCTGGCTCCCACTGATAAACTAGCGTCTGGTACTAGATTGGTGGCTCGGGCACGGGCACCTGTGGTTGGGCTATGCCCCAATATGCGTAGATGTCTGAGGGCATAATAATGTACCTGCCTGCATGAAGATTGAACAAAGAAGGAGCAAGCAAGGTAATAGTCTCACGAGTACACTGACTAAATACTAGGTTATAAAGCATCCTTCTATTTATATCTCTATCAAGAAAGTCATGGCGAACCATGCTATCATAATCTAGATATCTCTTAGGAAGAAGAATCTCTTCTTCCTCGTCCAGTCTAACAGGTATCTCAAAATGTCTGCAAGACGAGTAGCATAGATACCTCCATAGACAACGCCTTTAGAACGGTTCGTGTTCAACCGTTGAGCTACTATAGTGCCCAAGCTATATGTTTTATCATTATAAAGGGCTTTGCGCACGACCGCAAGATCTGGGGAACTAAGTGACCCAGCTTTCCCATGGCCAATCAAACATTTTCCCACAAATAATGAGAAGTACTGACGCACGGGAAAATGAATGCTAGCAGCTCTAGCGCAAGACACTCCTCTCTCCTCTCCTACAGCAATAGTATCGATGAAAGCTTCCAAGTCCCGTGGACGAGGTTCATGAATATCCCCAACGTAAGGTAATTTGCAAACATTGCAAAAATCCTGGAGTGACATGCATTGGGGGATATCATAAAGTTTGAACTCAACCATAGGAGGATTCTTCCTCGGATAGAAGTTAAAGCTTTGTACGAAGATATTAGTGAGGAGGAGGTATTGCGGACACTTATCTTCAACGAAGCGGTAAGGCCTGCGTTCTCCACCAAGTAGTAAAAGTCCTCATAAAGTCCGGCGGTGCGTAAGAACACATCGCTTGGCCACTCACAAGCTCGAACTTCTGCGACTCGAGGGACCGGATACTTGGGTTTCTTCTCACTTCCATCATCCTTGGGGTCTGATACGTCTCCAAGGTATCTATAATTTTTGATGGTTTCATGCTATTATCTTGTCAAACTTTGGATGTTTTGCATGCCTTTTATATTTTTTTTGGGACTAACTTATTAACTCAGTGCCAAGTGCCAGTTCCTTGTTTTTCCATGTTTTTTACCCCTTTCAAAGGAGATTTTGAAACGGAGTCCAAATGGAATAAAATCCCCGAAAAGAATTTTTCCGTAACAGAAGAATATCAGGAGACTTAAGAGCCAAGGCAGGGGGCCCCAGGGGCCCCACAAGCCCTCACCCCGCGGCTAGGGGGGAGGCCGCGGCCCACAGGCTTGTGGGCCTCCTGGACGCCCTCTGCCCTAGGGGTTGCGCCTATATATTCCCTAAAAATCCCAAAAAAATCAGGAGATCATTGAAAGTACTTTTCCGCCGCCGCAAGCTTCTGTCTCCGCAAGATCCCATCTGGGGCACATTCTGGTGCCCTGCCGGAGGAGGGATTCGGATACGGAGGGCTTCTTCATCAACACCATGACCTCTCTGATGATGCGTGAGTAGTTCAACATAGACCTACGGGTCCATAGCTAGTAACTAGATGGCTTCTTCTCTCTATTGGATCTTCAATACAAAGTTCTCCATGATCTTCATGGAGATCTATCCGATGTAATCTTCTTTTGCGGTGTGTTTATCGAGATCCGATGAATTGTGGATTTATGATCAGATTATCTATGAATCTTATTTGAGTTTCTTCTGATCTCTCTTATGCATGATTTCATATCCTTGTAATTCTCTTCGAGTTGTGGGTTTTGTCTGGCCAACTAGATCTATGATTCTTGCAATGGGAGAAGTGCTTGGTTTTGGGTTCATACCGTGCGGTGACCTCTCCCAGTGATAGAAGGGGTAGCGAGGCACGCATCGTGTTGTTGCCATCAAGGGTAAAAAGGTGGGGTTTTCATCATTGGTTTGATATTATCCCTCTACATCATGTCATCTTGCTTAAGGCGTTACTCTGTTCATCATGAACTCAATACACTAGATGCATGCTGGATAGCGGTTGATGTGTGGAGTAATAGTAGTAGATGCAGAAAGTATCGGTCTACTTGTCTCAGACGTGATGCCTATATGTATGATCATTGCCTTAGATATCGTCATGACTTTGCGCGGTTCTATCAATTGCTCGACACTAGTTTGTTCACCCACCATGATATTTGCTATTTTTAGAGAAGCCTCTAGTGAACACTATGGCCCTCGGGTCTACTCCACACCATATTTTCAGCCTTACACTTTTTACTTTGTTGCACTTTCCGCCTTCAGATCTCACTTTGCAAACAATCTTGAAGGGATTGACAACCCCTTTGAAGCATTGGGTGCAAGCTTGTTTGTGTTTGTGCAGGTACTCTGGACTTGACGATACCCTCCTTCTGGATCGATACCTTGGTTCTCAAACTGAGGGAAATACTTACTGCTCCTGTGGTGCATCACCCTTTCCTCTTCAAGGGAAAAACCAACACAAGCCCAGTCTCCGTCAACGTGTCAATTTGTGGCGCCGTCGTTTGAGAAGTAGTAGAAGGATTTCTGGCGCCGTTGCCTGGGAGGAAGATCAAGTCAAGAACTCATCCAAGTAGGTGTCGCAAACTCATCTCTTGCATTTACTTTGTTTGCCATTTGCCTCTCGTTTTCCTCTCCCCCACTTCACCAATTTGCCTTTTTCTTCGTTTGCCTTTTTCGTCCGCCCTTTTCTCTCGCTTGCTTTCTGTTCGCTTGTGTGCTATGTGCCTTCAATATGCTTGCATCTTCGCTTGCTGAAAATCTATTGATATGGATCCTCATCCACTTGCTAATCTCTTTAATAGATCCAATTATGTTTATCCAATTGCTAGTGAGTTGAGTGCACTTGACTATCTTTATGGAGTTTTGCTTGAGATGCGTGAATCTAAAAATTGTGAGGAAGAAATTTTGATTCACGAGGGCTCCCTGGATGAAAAGCATGATTGCAATGGTTTCGCTATAAATTCTATTAGTGACAATCACGCTAAAAATATGCAAAACCCTAAGCTTGGGGATGCTAGTTTTGCTATGTCCACTACTTGTTGCAATGATCATGAGTGGGGCAATGCTTTTTCTTATGATCTTGAAAATTTGTTTAAGCCTCATGATGAATATGATATTTGCAATATTATTGAAAGTGGGTTTGGAGAAGTCATGACTTTAGTTGATGATAATCCCACTATTTTTGAAGAGCGTCAACTTTACTTGCATGTGGATCATGAAAAGAAAATCCTATGTGATAGTTACATTGTTGAATTTGATTATGATCCCACATGTAATTGCTATGAGAGAGGAAAATATTGTGGTAGAAACTTTCATATTACCAAGTTACCTCTCGTTATGTGGAGTTGCTATTGTCTCTTCCTTCTTCCTTGCATATGGCAACTATTGGTTGTCTTGACAATCTGTTTTCCTATAAGATGCCTATGCATAGGAAGTATGTTAGACTTAGATGTGATTTTCACATGCTTTATGATGCTCTCATTGTGCTTCAATTCTTGTCTTTTGTTTGAGCATCATTGATTTACCAATGCCTAGCTAAGGGTGTTAAACAATAGCGCTTGTTGGGAGGCAACCCAATGAATTTATCTTTTTTCTTTCTGTTTTGTTGCGTCCACTGTGTTTTTTTGTGTTTCTTTTGTGTTTGAGCCAAGCAAAACCTTTATGACTAGTCTTGGTAATGGGTGTTTGATCCTGCTGGAAAAAGAAAGAAACTTTTCGCTCACGAGATGATTTTTCATTTTTATTTAGAAAGAGCTTTTGAGTTGATTCTTTTTGTTGCTGGTTTATATGCTTTTTCCCAGGCCGTCGTAATGTTTTAGTTGTTTTGAGGTACCAGAAGTATACGAAGTATACAGATTGATACACAGTGGTCTATTTTTGACAGATTCTGTTTTTGTTGAGTTGGTTGCTTGTTTTGATGAAACTATGGTTAGTATCGGGGGGTACTAGCCATGGAAAAGTGAGAATACAGTAGCCCAACACCAATATAGATAGAGTTCAAGGTTGCTACAGTACCAAAAGAAGTGGTAGTTTGTTTTCTTGTGCTAATGTTATCACGAGTTTCTGTTTAAGTTTTGTGTTGTGAAGTTTTCAAGTTTTGGGTGATGGTCTCATGGAAAAATAGATAAGGAGTGGACAGAGCTCAATCTTGGGTATGCCGAAGGCATCCCAAGCCAAATTCAAGGACACCAAAAAGCCTAAGCTTGGGGATGCCCTGGGAAGGCATCCCCTCTTTCGTCTTCAATCCATCGGTAACATTACTTGGATCTATATTTTTATTCACCACATGATATGTGTTTTGCTTGGAGAGTCTTGTATCTTAGGAGTCTTTTCTTTTTGTTGTGTCACAATCATCCTTTCTGCACACCTTTTTGAGAGAGAGAGACATGCACTCGTCGTGAGTTTGCTAGAATGGTCATAGTGCTTCACTTATACCTTTGGAGCTAGATAGTTTTGCTCTATGTGCTTCACTTATATCTTTTAGAGCACGGCGGTGCGTGACTTGGTAGTTGTCTTATGCTATGGAAGTAGTCCCAAAGGTGATAGATACCCAAAGAGGATGCAAAAACCTCCATCTTCATGTACATTGAATAGAAAGTGAAGTTTTGATTCCTCTCAAATAGTTTTGAGACGTGGATTTGGTAATATTAAGAGCTATGTTAGTAGGGTGTTGTGAATCTAGAAATACTTGTGTTGAAGTTAGTAATTCGTGTAGCATGCACGTATGGTGAACCTCTATGTTAGGAAGTCGGAGCATAACTGATCTATTGATTGTCATCCTTTGTGTTGAGGTCGGGATCGCGCGATGGTTAACACCTACCAACCCTTCCCCTCTGAGTATGCGTTAAGCACTTTGTTTCGATTACTAATAAAAACTTTCGCAACAAGTATGTGAGTTCTTCATGACTAATGTGAGTCCATGGTATAGATGCACTTGCACCTTCCACCATTGCTAGCCTCTCTAGTGCCGTGCAATTCTCGCCGGTGCACAAACCCACCATATTCCTTCCTCAAAACAGCCACCATACCTACCTAGTATGGCATTTTCATAGCCATTCCGAGATATATTGCCATGCAACTCCCACCGTTCTGTCTCATGACTTGTGCCGTCACTCTCATATTGCCATTGCATGATCGTAAGATAGCTAGCGAGATGTTTCAACGTCATACGCCATGCTAGATCGTTGCACATCCCGGTACACTGCCGGAGGCATTTCCTATGGAGTCATCATCATTGTGAGCTTTGACTAAATAAAAGTGTGATGATCACCATTATTAGAGCATTGTCCCATGTGAGGAAATAAAAAAAAGGCCAAAGAGCCCAAAAACAAAAAAAAGAGAAAAAAAGAGGCCTAAGAGCCCAAATGAAAAAAAGAAAAGAGAGAAAAAGAGAGAAGGGACAATGCTACTATATTTTTCCACACTTGTGCTTCATAATAGCACCATGTTCTTCATGATTGAGAGCTTCTTGCTTTGTCACTACCATATGCTAGTGGGAATCTTCATTATATAACTTGGCTTGTATATTCCAATGATGGGATTCCTCAAAATTGCCCTAGGTCTTCGTGAGCAAGCAAGTTGGATGCACACCCACTAGTTTTCCTTTTGAGCTTTCACATACTTATAGCTCTAGTGCATCTCTTGTATGGCAATCCCTACTCATTCACATTGATATCTATTAATGGGCATCTCCATAGCCTTTTGATATGCCGAGTCAATGTGACCATCTCCGCCTTTTTGTCTCACAATCACCACCACACTCTATTCCACTTATAGTGCTATATCCATGGCTCGCGCTCATGTATTGCGTGATAGTTATAAAAAGTTTGAGAAAGTAAGAGTGAGAAAACAATTGTTTGTCCAATACCGGGGTTGTGCATGATTTACATTATTTGTGTGAGGATGATGGAGCATAGCCAGACTATATGATTTTGTAGGGATAACTTTCCTTGGCCTTGTTATTTTGAAAGTTCATGATTACCTTGCTAGTTTGCTTGAAGTATTATTGTTTGCATGTCAATAGCAAACTATTGTTTTGAATCTTATGGATCTGAACATTCATGTCACGTGAAAGAAGTTGGAAAGGACAACTATGCTAGGTAGCATTCCACATCAAAAATTCATTCTTTATCACTTCCCTACTGGAGGACGACCAGGAGTTAAGCTTGGGGATGCTTGATACGTCTCCAACGTATCTATAATTTTTGATGGTTTCATGCTATTATCTTGTCAAACTTTAGATGTTTTGCATGCCTTTTATATATTTTTTGGGACTAACTTATTAACTTAGTGCCAAGTGCCAGTTCCTGTTTTTCCATGTTTTAGACCCCTTTCAGAGGAGATTTTGAAACGGAGTCCAAACGGAATAAAATCCTCGAAAAGAATTTTTCCGTAACGGAAGAATATCAAGAGACTTCAGAGCCAAGGCAGGGGGCCCCAGGGTCCCCACAAGCCCTCACCCCGCGGCCAGGGGGGAGGCCGTGGCCCACAGGCTTGTGGCCCCCCTGGACGCCCTCTGCCCTAGGGGTTGCGCCTATATATTCCCTAAAAATCCCAAAAAATCACGAGATCATCGAAAGTACTTTTCCTGCGCCGCAAGCTTCTGTCTCCGCAAGATCCCATCTGGGGCACGTTCTGGTGCCCTGCCGGAGGGGGGATTCAGATATGGAGGGCTTCTTCATCAACACCATGACCTCTCCGATGATGCGTGAGTAGTTCACCATAGACCTACGGGTCCATAGCTAGTAACTAGATGGCTTCTTCTCTCTCTTGGATCTTCAATACAAAGTTCTCCATGATCTTCATGGAGATCTATCCGATGTAATCTACTTTTGCGGTGTGTTTGTCGAGATCCGATGAATTGTGGATTTATGATCAGATTATCTATGAATCTTATTTGAGTTTCTTCTGATCTCTCTTATGCATGATTTCATATCCTTGTAATTCTCTTCGAGTTGTGGGTTTTGCCTGGCCAACTAGATCTATGATTCTTGTAATGGGAGAAGTGCCTGGTTTTGGGTTCATACCGTGCGTTGACCTCACCCAGTGACAGAAGGGGTAGCGAGGCACACATCGTGTTGTTGCCATCAAGGGTAAAAATATGGGGTTTTCATCATTGGTTTGATATTATCCCTCGACATCATGTCATCTTGGTTAAGGCGTTACTCTGTTCGTCATGAACTCAATACACTAGATGCATGGTGGATAGCGGTCGATGTGTGGAGTAATAGTAGTAGATGCAGAAAGTATCGGTCTACCTGTCTCGGACGTGATGCCTATATGTATGATCATTGCCTTAGATATCATCATGACTTTGCGCGGTTCAATCAATTGCTCGACAGTAATTTGTTCACCCACCGTGATATTTGCTATTTTGAGAGAAGCCTCTAGTGAACACTATGGCCCTCGGGTCTACTCCACACCATATTTTCAGCCTTACACTTTTTACTTCGTTGCACTTTCTGCCTTCAGATCTCACTTTGCAAACAATCTTGAAGGGATTGACAACCCCTTTCAAGTGTTGGGTGCAAGCTTGTTTGTGTTTGCGCAGGTACTCTGGACTTGACGAGACCCTCCTTCTGGATCGATACCTTGGTTCTCAAACTGAGGGAAATACTTACTGCTCCTGTGGTGCATCACGCTTTCCTCTTCAAGGGAAAAACCAACGCAAGCCCAGTCTTCGTCAACGTGTCAATTTCTGGCGTTGTTGTTTGAGAAGTAGCAGGGTCACGACTTGAAGAGCCCCTTAAGAACCTCCTCATCTTTTCCCTTTTCTATCTCTGAAAATTTCTGAAATTTTAGTGATTCTAAGGAAAAGTGAACAAGGCTCAACGAAACTCATAGCAACTACTCCGACAAGTGCCTAGAGGCCATATTACGCATCAAAACTACTTGGGACCAGCTAAAATTAGCATGCAAAGCTCAAGAACAGGGTCACCAAGGCAGCAAGAATACGCGAAATATAAGGCACTAGAGCAAAAACTAATTGGACCAATGGAGGAGTCACTTACGAAGGAGCAATTTCCCCAAAACAGTTCAGAGAATGGTGCTTTGAGCAAGGAGATCAAAAATCCCAGCAAGAAGAGCAAGAACACGGGTTTGAGTTGCGAAACGATTTTTTCTAGAGGTAGGAGAAGCAGATGAGAGCTAGAATGAGTGGAGGGGGTGCACGTGGGCCCCACAAGCCTGGTGGGCGCGGCCAGGGGGGTGCTTGCGCCTCCAGGGCTTATGGCCCACTGGTGCAGCCCCCAGACTAGCTCTTCGTGTCAGTATTTTTCAAAAATTCCAGAAAAAATCATACTTGATTTTCAAGACGTTCGGAGAACTTTTATTTTCGGGGTACTTTTCTACGGGACGCTAAAACAGAAAACAAGGAAAACTAAACTAAATCTATCATTTTTCTTCTAAGCAACCGAAGGTGAAAGCTTGGAACAGAGGTCTGTGACTCCTCGATTCATCCATCTCATGGTCATCGAAAGAAATCTGTCAATGAGGTTGATCAAGACTCCTCGACAAACCTTTTCGAATCGCAAAAGAAGACAGAGAATTTTCGAATAGTCACTAGGTCACCTCAATGGGGATATGTGTCTCCCAAACAAGCAAATCATACTTCATCTTGACAGGTGGTATAGGGCATTCAAAGTTCCCAATAAGAATCGATGAAGTTTTTTCAATAGCATTGATGCAATGTACTCGATATTGTTTCTTCGGAAAGTGCACCATATGCTTATTACCGTTGACATGGAAAGTGACATTGCCTTTGTTGCAATCAATAACAGCCCCTGCAGTGTTTAAAAAGGGTCTTCCAAGGATGACCGCCTGACATCATCCTCGGGAATATCCAAGATAACAAAGTCTGTTAAGATAGTGACGTTAGCAACCACAACGGGCACATCCTTGCAAATGCCGATAGGGAAAGGAGTTGATTTGTCGGCCATTTCCAGAGAGATTTCAGTGGATGTCAACTTATCCAGTTCAAGTCTACGATAAAGAGAGAGAGGCATAACACTAACACTGGCTCCAAGGTCACTTAAAGCAGTTCTAACGTAGTTTCCTTTAATGGAGCAAGGTATAGTGGGCACTCCGGGATCACCTAATTTCTTGGGAGTTCCACCCTTGAAGGTGTAGTTAGCAAGCATGGTGGAAATCTCAACCTCAGGTATCCTCCTCTTATTAGTAATAATATCCTTCATGTACTTAGCATACGGAGACATTTTGAGCATATCTGTCAAACGCATTTGCAGAAAGACAGGTCTAATCATTTCAACAAAATGCTCAAAATCCTCATCATCCTTTTTCTTGGATGGTTTGGGAGGAAAGGGCATGGGTTTCTGAACCCATGGTTCCCTTTCTTTACCATGCTTCCTAGCAGCGAAGTCATTCTTATCGTATCTTCTATTCTTAGGCTGTGGGTTACCAAGATCAACAGGTTCAATCTCCACATCCTTATCATTGCTAGGTTGAGCATCTTCATGAACATCACTATTGATATTATCATTAGGCTCATGTTCATCACCAGATTGCGCTTCAGCATCAGAGACAGAGGCATCGTTTGGACTCTCAGGTGTATCAGCATCTTGGTTGCTAGCGTGCAAATTCCTATCATCTTTCTTCTTCTTTCTAGGATGACTAGGTGCATCAGTGCTAACTCCCTGAGAATCTTGTTCAATTCTCTTAGGATGACCCTCAGGATACAAAGGTTCCTCGGTCATTCTACCGCCTCTAGTAACAACTCTGACAGAATTGTCATTCATCTCATTGAGCAAGTCATTTTGAGCCTTAAGTACTTGTTCTACCAGAGTAGTAACCATAGAGGAATGTTTACTCAAGAGCTTAAGATCATTGACATTTATGTCCACACAAGCACTTAAATGACTAAGCATACGAGCATTCTGTTCCAATTGTCTGCTAACATAATCATTGAAACTCTGTTGTTTGGCAACAAAGTTATCAAATTCATCCAGGCATAAGCTAGTAGGTTTATCAAAAGGAATATCACTTTCATCGAACCTACGCAGAGAATTTACTTCTACTACCTGTATCGGGTTATCAAGACCATGGATCTCTTTGATAGGTGGTAGATTTTTGACATCTTCAGATTTAATGCCTTTCTCTCGCATAGATTTCTTAGCTTCTTGCATATCTTCAGGACTGAGGAATAGAATACCTCTTTTCTTTGGAGTTGGCTTAGGAGGTGGTTCGGGAATAGTCCAAGCATTCTCATTGCACAAGATATTATTCAATAGGATCTCAGCTTGTTCTACAGTTCGTTCCCTAAAAACACAACCGACACAACTATCTAGGTGGTCTTGAGAAGCATCGGTAAGTCCATTATATAAGATATCAAGTATTTCATTCTTGTCAAGAGGATGATCAGACAAAGCATTCAGTAGCTGGACGAGCCTCCCCCAAGCTTGTGGGAGACTCTCTTCTTCAGCTTGAGCAAAGTTGTATATTTCCTGCAAGGCAGCTTGCTTCTTATGGACATGGAAATATTTTTCAGAAAAGTAGTAGACCATATCCTGGGGGCTACGCACACAACCAGGAGCAAGAGAAGTGAACCAAGTCTTAGCATCATCCTTTAGCGACAAAGGAAACAACTTCAGGATATAGTAGTGGCGGATCTTTTCCTCACTAGTGAATAGGGTGGCTATATCGTGCAGTTTGGTAAGATGGGCTACAACCGTTTCAGAGTCATAACCGTGAAAAGGATCAGATTCGACCAGAGTGATTAACTCAGGGTCGACAGAGAATTCATAATCCTTATCGGTCACAAAGATAGGCGAAGTAGCAAACTTCGGGTCGTATTTCATCCTAGCGTTCAATGATTTTTCTTTCCACTTGAGCAGTAATTTCTCAACATCATAGCTATCCTTACGAGCAAGAAAGTCCTGATCTATCTCTCCCTCCATAACATAACACTCAGGCATATCAGGCAATTCATGTCTAGGAGAGCTAGTTCTAACATGCAAAGTAGCAGGTTCTACTTCAATAGTATCAACAGTTTCAGAAGTATCATCACATCTAGCAGCAACTCTAGCAATTTGTGCATCAAGGAATGCACCTAGTGGCAAAGCAGTATCAAGCATAGCATCATCATAAGCATCATGGGCAGCAGAAGTAGCATCCTCAAGCACATGTGACATATCAAGATTTCTAGCAGGAGGTAGTGTCGCAAACTTACTCATAACTGAAGGTGAATCAAGTGCAGATCTAGATGGCAGTTCCTTACCTGTCCTCGTAGTTCAGGGCAAGACTTTAGTTCTTGGATCTATTGGACTCCTCATTGTGACCAGCAGACCTAAATCCCATGTGACTCAGAGAATATAGCTGTGCTTTGATTGTTTTGCTCTGTATCCCTTGCAACGGTGCCATAAATAGTTGTGTTGACGGCACCAGGAATCCTTCAGCTACGGCTACGCCTTAAGGGACTTCCTAGGCAAGTATGCAAAGGATTTCCCCTGTGGCCTTGGAGCCTTGCGTTGGTATTCCCTCGAAGCGGAAAGGGTGATGTAGCACAGCGACGGTAAGTATTTCCCTCAGTTTAAGAACCAAGGTATCAATCCGGCGGAAGAGTATCACAAGATCCTACACAAACACAAAAGCTTGCACCCAACGCTATGAAGGGGTTGTCAATCCCTTATAGATTGTTTGCCAACTGAGAACTGAAAGCAACAAAGTAACAAAGCAAAGTAAAAGCGGAGATGTAAACGATGGATGTGAATAGACCCCGGGGCCGTAGTGTTTACTAGTGGCTTCTCTCATGAAAGCAAGTAGACGGTGGGTGAACAAATTACTGTCGAGCAATTGATAGAACTGTGCAGAGTCGTGAAAATATCTATGCAATGATTATTTCTATAGGCATCACGTCCGAAACAAGTAGACCGATACTTTCTGCATCTACTACTATTACTCCATACGTCGACCGCCATCCAGCATGCATCTAGTGTATTAAGTCCATAAGAACAGAGTAACGCCTTAAGCAAGATGACATGATGTAGAGGGATAATCTCAAACCAATCATAAAAACCCCATCTTTTTACCCTTGATGGCAACTGCTTGATGTGTGCCTTGCTGCCCGTACTGTCACTTGGAAAGGTCACCACATGGCAGAACCCAAAACCAAGCACTTCTCCCAATGCAAGAATCATAGATCTAGTTGGCCAAACAAAACCCAAGACTCGGAGAGACTTACAAGGATATAAAATCATGCATATAATAAATCAGCAAAGACTCAAATATATATCATAGATAATATGATCACAAGTCCACAATTCATCGGATCTCGACAAACACACCGCCAAAGAAGATTACATCGGATAGATTTCCATGAAGATCATGGAGAACTTTGTATTGAAGATCCAAGAGAGAGAAGAAGCCATCTAGCTACTAACTACGGACCCGTAGGTATGAAGTGAACTACTCACGAGTCATTGGAGGGGTGATGATGATGATGAAGAAGCCCTCCAGCTCCAAAGTCCCCTCCGGCAGGGTGCCGGGAAGGGTCTCCAGATGAGATCTCGCGGAAACGGAAGCTTGCGGCGGCGGAAAAGTATTTTCGAGGCTCCCGTGGTTTTTTACGAAATATTTGGGAATTTATAGGCCAAATACCTAGGTCAGGGGCGGCCAGGGAGGCCACAAGCCTGCCCACCACCGCCTCCCCCTGGTGTCGGAGTGGGGGCTTGTGGGCTCCCTGGAGCCCACCTTGCTTGGCCCAAAAGCCCCGTGGACTTCTTCCGTTCGGGAAAAAAATCATTTCGGGGTTTTTCTTCTGTTTGGACTTTGTTCCAAAATCAGATCTGAAAAGAGTCAAAAACATGGAAAAAACAGGAACTGGCACTTGGCACTGAATTAATAAGTTAGTCCCAAAAAGATACAAAAAGGTACATAAAACATACAAAGAAGCCAAGATAACAGCGTGAAACCATCAAAAATTATAGATACGTTTGAGACGTATCAAGCATCCCCAAGCTTAACTCCTGCTCGTCCTCGAGTAGGGAAGTGATAAGAATGAATTTTTGATGCTTTCATGCTACCTAGCATAGGTGTCCTTTGTAATTCCTCTTATGTGATGTGAATGTTCAGATCCATTAGATTCAAAACAATAGTTTGCTATTGACGTGGAAACAATAATAATTCAAGCAAACTAGCAAAGTAATCATGAACTTTCAAAATAACAAGGCCAAAAGAAAGTTATCCCTACAAAAGCATATAGTTTGGCTATGCTCTATCATCATTGCACAATGAGTTTAAATCATGCACAACCCCGATATTGGCCAAGTAATTGTTTCACACCTTTGCTTTGTCAAACATTTTCAACTCTCACGCAATACATGAGCGTGAGCCATGGTTATAGCACTATAGATGGTGTGGAATGTGGTGGAGGTTGTAAGACAAAAAGGAGAAGATAGTCACATTAACTAGGCATATCAATGAGCTGTGGAGATGCTCATCGATAGATATCAATGTGAATGAGTAGGGATTTCCATACAAATGATGCACTAGAGCTACAAGTATGTGAAAGCTCTTAAAGAAAACTAGTGGGTGTGCATCCAACTTGCTTGCTCACGAAGACCTAAGGCAATTTTGAGGAAGCCTATCATTGGAATATACAAGCCAAGTTATATAATGAGAATTTCCCACTAGATATATGGTGGTGACAAAACGAGAGACTCTAAATCATGAAGATCATGGTGCTCAATATGCACAAGTGTGGAAAAAGTGGTAGCATTGTCCCTTATCTCTTTTTCTCTCATTTTTTTGGGTGGGCTCTTTGGCCTCTTTTTTATGGGATTCTTTGGCCTATTTTATTTCCTCACATGGGACAATGCTCCAATAATGATGATCATCACACTTTCAACTCAAAACTTAGAGCAACTATGACTCTATATGGAATGCCTTCGGTAGTGTACCGTGGCAATGATCTAGCAAGGCATAGACATCAATGGAAACATCATGCTAGCTATCTTACGATCGTGCAAAGTCAATGTAGACGTGGTGGCACATATCATGGTGGTAGTTGCATGTCAATATATCTCGGAATGACTTTGAAAAAGCCATAATAGGTAGGTATGGTGGCTGTTTTGAGGGAGGCTAATGGTGGGTTTTGTGCACCGGCGAATGTTGCACGACACTAAGAAGATAGTGATGGTGGAAGGTGAAAGTGCATCTAAACCATGGACTCAACATTAGTCATGAAGAACTCATATACTTGTTGCATAAGTTTTATTAGTAATCGAAACAAAGCATTCAACGCATACTCCTAGGGGAAGGGTTGGTAGGTATAAACCATCACGCGATCCCGATCGCCACGCAAAGGATGACAATCAATATACTAATCATGCTCGGACTTCATCACATAGCAGTTCACCATACGTGCATGCTACGGGAATCACTAACTTCAACACAAGTATTTCTAGATCCACAACACCTTACTAGCATGACTTCGATATTACCATAACCACAACTCAAAACTTATTGAGATGAATCAAACTTCTCTAACTATTCAATGCACATGAAGGTGGAAGTTTTCATATCCCTTTGGATAACTACCCCTTTTGAGACTACTTTCAAAGCATATATCAACTACCAAGCCACGCACCGCTGCGCTCTAAAAGATATAAGTGAAGCACATAGAGCAATAGTATCTAGCTCAAAAGATATAAGTGAAGCACATGTGAGCTGAATTGTCTACCAAAAGATATAAGTGAAGCTCAACAAAATTACGGTGAGTGCATGTCTCTCTATCTAGGTGTGCAGCAAGGATGATTGTGACACAACAAAAAAAAGACTCCTACGATACAAGACGCTCCAAGCAAAAACACATAACATGTGGTGAATAAAAATATAGCCCCAAGTAACGTTACTGATGGATTGAAGACGAGAGAGGGGGTGCCTTCCCGGGGCATCCCCAAGCTTAGGATTTTACGGCATCCTTGAATATTTTGGGGTGCCTTGGGCATCCCCAAGCTTGAGATCTTGCCACTCTTTATCTTTTTGTCCATAAGAACTTCACCCAAAACTTGAAAACTTCACAACACGAAACTTAAATAGAAACTCGTGATAACATTAGTACAAGAAAGCAAACCACCACTTCCTTAGGTACTGTAGAAAAATCAAATTCTACTTGTGCTGATGTTGGGTTACTGTACTTTCAATCTTCCATGGCTAATACCCCCCGATATTATCCATAGTTTCATCAAAATAAGCAACCAACAAAAAAAACAGAAACTGTTAACAGCAGACCAGTCTGTAGCAATCTGTATGTTTCGTATAACTCTGGTACTTCCAAAATTCTGAAAAATTACGACAGTCTCAAGAATTTGCGTAGAAATCAGAAGCAAAAAGAATCAACTCAAAATCTATTACAGAAAACAAATGAAAATTCTTTTCGTTAGCAGAAAGTTTCTGTCTTTTCCAGCATGACCAAACGATCATCCCCAAGACTAATCATAACGGTTTTGCTTGGCACAAACGCAAAAAGAAACACAAAAAACACAATCATAACAGAATTATGAAAGTGTGGAAAACACAAAACAGAAAGAAAAATGATAGATTCGTTGGGTTGCCTCCCAATAAGCGCTTTTGTTTAACGCCCTTAGCTAGGCCAAAGTGATGGAATCATGTATAGTCATCTTGAGTGCTCAAACCATAGGTAGCCGTCATCATAGATTCATAAGGCAATTTTATTTTCTTTCTAGGAAAGTGCTCCATGCCCTTCTTTAAGGGAAATTGAAATCTAATATTCCCTTCCTTCATATCGATGATAGCACCAATAGTCCTTAGGAAAGGTCTACCAAGAATAATGGGACATGAAGGATTGCAATCTATGTCAAGTACAATGAAATCCACGGGTACATAGTTCTTATTTGCAACAATAAAAACATCATCGATCCTCCCCATGGGCTTCTTGACGGTAGAATCGGCAAGATGCAAATTAAGAGAACACTCTTAAATCTCATGAAAACCAAGAATATCACATAAAGATTTTGGAATCGCGGAAACACTAGCACCCAAATCACACAAAGCATTGCACTCATAGTTTTTGATCTTGATTTTGATAGTAGGTTCCCACTCATCATGAATTTTTCTAGGTATCGAGACTTCTAGTTCGAGCTTCTCTTCAAGAGATTTCATCATAGCATCTACGATATGCGCGGTAAAGGCTTTGCTTTGGCTATAAGCATGTGGAGAGTTTGCAATGGATTGCATCAAAGAAATGCATTCAAACAAGGAGCAATTATCATAATTGAATTCCTTGAAATCCAAAGTGGGAGTTTCATTACTACCCAAAATTTTGACTTCTTCTTCTCCACTCTCCACACCTTTATCATCAAGATAGGTGGACTCCGAATCATTGGGGCGTTTTTCAACCAAAGTGGATTCATATCCAGCCCCTCCATAAGTAGGTTTGACACGCTAAAAGAAAGATTCAAGAGGAGACACACCAAGCACTTTAAGATCTCCGTGATTTGCATCACTAGAACGCACCCTTTTAAACCATTCATGTCTAGCGCGAATTTGGGCGGTTCTTTCTTTGCTCTCATTCATGGAGACACGCATAGCTTTCAAAGTTTCATCCAAGTTGATCTTGGGAGGAGCGCATCTAACTTTCAAAGCATCAATATCACAAGACATCCTATCAACGCTCTTAGCCAAATCGTCTATTTTGAGTAGTTTTTCCTCTATGGACGCATTGAAAATCTTTTGAGAGTTGATGAACTCTTTGATATTACTCTCTAGATCAGAGGGTAATTTGTTGTGATTTCCATAAGTGTTGCTGTAGGAATTGCCATAATTGTTAGAGGAGTTACTAGGAAAAGGCCTAGGAACATAGTTTCCGCTAAAAGCATTGTTGTTGCCAAAATTGTTCCTACCAACAAAATTCACGTCCAAACTAGCGTTGCTACTCTCAATCAAAGAAGATAGTGGCATGTCATTAGGATCTACGGTAGCGTTTCTACTAGCAACCAAATTTATCAACTCGTCCATCTTAGCACTAAGCGAGTTAATTTCTTCTATAGCGTGCACCTTTTTGCTAGCAGGCGACCTTTCAGTGTGCCACTGAGAGTAGTTGGTCATGATATTGTCTAGGAGTTTTGTAGCGTCTCCTAACGTGATTTCCATGAACGTTCCACCTGAGGCGGAGTCCAAGATATTGCGAGAAGCAAAATTCAAGCCAGCGTACAAGATTTGTATAAGCATCCACAAACTCAAGCCATGAGCAGGACAATTTCTAATCATAAGCTTCATCCTCTCCCAAGATTGTGCAACGTGTTCATGATCAAGTTGCTTGAAATTCATGATATCGTTACGTAAGGAGATGATCTTAGCCGGCGGAAAATACTTGGATATGTAAGCATCTTTGCACCTATCCCAAGAATCGATACTATTTTTAGGCAAAGAAGAAAACCAAGTTTTTGCGCGATCTCGCAACGAGAAAGGAAAAAGTTTCAACTTAATCACGTCATTATCCACATCTCTTTTCTTTTGCATGTCACAAATCTCAATGAAGGTATTGAGATGGGATGCGACATCTTCACTAGGAAGGCCAGAGAATTGCTCTTTCATAACAAGATTCAGCAAAGCTGCGTTGATTTCATATGATTCCGCACTAGTGGCGGGAGCAATTGGAGTACTAATAAAATCATTATTATTAGTGCTCGAGAAGTCACAAAGTTTGGTGTTTTCAGACATGATGTCTTCAACAAACAAACAAGCACACAAGCAAGCAAGAAACCGGCAAAGGAAAACGGCAAGGGCAAGAGAAAACGGCAAAGGAGAAAGGCGAATGAAAACGGCAAATGTGAAGTGGGGGAGAGGAAACCGAGAGGCAACTAGCAACAAAAGTAAATGCAAGAGAAGAGTTTGTGAGACCTACTTGGATAGATCTTGATTTCTCCTTCCCTGCAACGGCGCCAGAAATACTTCTGATTGTTTTGCTGTGTATCCCTTGCAACGGCGCCAGAAATAGTTGTGTTGACGGCACCAGGAATCCTTCAGCTACGGCTACGCCTTAAGGGACTTCCTAGGCAAGTATGCAAAGGATTTCCCCCGTGGCCTTGGAGCCTTGCGTTGGTGTTCCCTCGAAGCGGAAAGGGTGATGTAGCACAGCGACGGTAAGTATTTCCCTCAGTTTGAGAACCAAGGTATCAATCCGGCGGAAGAGTATCTCAAGATCCTGCACAAACATAAAAGCTTGCACCCAACGCTATGAAGGGTTGTCAATCCCTTATAGATTGTTTGCCAAGTGAGAACTGAAAGAAACAAAGTAACAAAGCAAAGTAAAAGCGGAGATGTAAACGATGGATGTGAATAGACCCGGGGGGCCGTAGTGTTTACTAGTGGCTTCTCTCATGAAAGCAAGTAGACGGTGGGTGAACAAATTACTGTCGAGCAATTGATAGAACTGTGCAGAGTCGTGACGATATCTATGCAATGATTATTTCTATAGGCATCACGTCCGAAACAAGTAGACCGATACTTTCTGCATCTACTACTATTACTCCACACGTCGACCGCCATCCAGCATGCATCTAGTGTATTAAGTCCATAAGAACAGAGTAACGCCTTAAGCAAGATGACATGATGTAGAGGGATAATCTCAAACCAATGATAAAACCCCCATCTTTTTACCCTTGATGGCAACTGCTTGATGTGTGCCTTGCTACCCCTACTGTCACTGGGAAAGGTCACCACATGGCAGAACCCAAAACCAAGCACTTCTCCCAATGCAAGCATCATAGATCTAGTTGGACAAACAAAACCTAAGACTCGGAGAGACTTACAAGGATATCAAATCATGCATATAAGAAATCAGCAAAGACTCAAATATATATCATAGATAATCTGATCACAAGTCCACAATTCATCTGATCTCGACAAACACACCACCAAAGAAGATTACATCGGATTGATCTCCATGAAGATCATAGAGAACTTTGTATTGAAGATCCAAGAGAGAGAAGAAGCCATCTAGCTACTAACTACGGACCCGTAGGTCTGAAGTGAACTACTCACGAGTCATTGGAGGGGCGATGATGATGATGAAGAAGCCCTCCAGCTCCAAAGTCCCCTCCGGCAGGGTGCCGGGAAGGGTCTCCAGATGAGATCTCGCGGAAATGGAAGCTTGCGGCGGCGGAAAAGTATTTTCGAGGCTCCCTTGGTTTTTTGTGGAATATTTGGGAATTTGTAGGCCAAAGACCTAGGTCAGGGGCGACCAGGGAGGCCACAAGCCTACCCACCGCCGGCTCCCCCCTGGTGGCAAAGTGGGGGCTTGTGGGCTCCCTGGAGCCCACCTGGCTTGGCCCAAAAGCCCTCTGGACTTCTTCCGTTCGGGAAAAAAATCATTTCTGGGTTTTTCTTCCGTTTGGACTCCGTTCCAAAATCAGATCTGAAAAGAGTCAAAAACACGGAAAAAACAGGAACTGACACTTGGCACTGAATTAATAAGTTAGTCCCAAAGAGATATAAAATGGTACATAGAACATACAAAGAAGGCAAGATAACAGCGTGAAACCATCAAAAATTATAGATACGTTTGAGAGGTATCATGCTTCCCCGGCAACGGCGCCAGAAAAAGGTCTTGATAACCCACTAGTACAGGGGATCGCAACAGTTTTTGAGGGTAGAGTATTCAACACAAATTTATTGATTCGACTCAAGGGGAAGCCAAAGAATATTCTCAAGTATTAGCAGTTGAGTTGTCAATTCAACCACACCTGAAAGATTTAGTATCTGCAGCAAAGTATCAGTAGCAAAGTAGTATGATAGCAGCAGTAGCAACAGTAACCAGTAGCAGCAAAGTGACAGCAGTAGCAGGAGAGTAACAGTAGCAACACTAACAGTAGTAGCGGCAAAGTAACGTAGCAAGGACCAGTAGGAAAAACTCGTAGGCATTGGACCGGTGATGGATAATTATGCCGGATGCTATTCATCGTGCAACAGTAATAACACGGAGAGATATGTAACTAGCTCCAGTTCGTCAATCTAATGTAGGCATGTATTCCGTATGTAGTCATACATGCTTAGGGAAAAGAACTTGCATGACATCTATTGTCCATCCCTCCCGTGGCAGCGGGGTCCTAATGGAAACTACGGGATATTAAGGTTCTCCTTTTAATAAAGAACCGGACCAACACATTAACACTTAGTGAATACATGAACTCCTCATACTATGGTCATCTCCGGGAGTGGTTCCAGCTATTGTCACTCCGGGGTTGCCGGGTCATAACACATAGTAGGTGACCACAACTTGCAAGATCTGAAATCATGGCACTCGGGCCCTAGTGACAAGCATTAAGCATGGCAAAGTAGTAGCAACATCAATCTCAGAACATAGTGGATACTAGGGATGAATCCCCGTCAAAACTAACTCGATTACATGATAGATCTTATCCAACCCATCAACGTCCAGCAAGCCTATGATGAGATTACACACGAACGGTGAAGAGCATCATGGAATTGGTGATGAAGGAAGGTTGGTGATGACGATGGCGACGATCTCCCCTCTCCGGAGCCCAGAACGGACTCCAGATCTACCCTCCAGATGAAGAACAGGAGGTGGCGGCGCCTCCGTATCGTAAAACGCGATGAACTCTTCTCCTTGATTTTTTACGGACGAAAGAGGCTAAATAGAGCTGGATTTGGAGGCGGTGGAGCATTATGGGCCCCACAAGCCTGCCAGGTGTGGCCAGGGTGGGGCCTCGCCTGGTGGGCTTGTCGGCTCACAGCCCCACTCCCTCCGCTGATTCTTGCGCCAGTATTTTTCATATATTCCAAAAAAATTCTCCGTAAATTTTTAGGTCATTCCGAGAACTTTTATTTCCGTGCAAAAACAACACCATGACAATTCTGCTGAAAACAGCGTTAGTCCGGGTTAGTTCCATTCAAATCATGCAAATTAGAGTCCAAAACAAGGGCAAAAGAGTTCGGAAAAATAGATACGACGGAGACTTATCAGGGGTCATTTATCATCACTATCTTTACTGCCATTGTGATCTTCACTTATATCTTCTTATCCAGAGCTACTTCATATCATCCATTGCTGCTATTTGTGATTTGACGTGACTCCATTACTGTTCTAGGCTCGCGTCTCTAGTACGGTCTAGCCTAAGACCAAAACAGTACCGTCGTTGAGCATTTATTCAGCTTTGCATCTCTGAATTGATTATTGCTAATCTATTTGCTATCATATATATAATCCTTCCAAGCTCCACATATTTCTACATTGTGTATACATACGTTCACCTAGTAATCACTTTACTCAATCGTCGGAGATATTGACGACGTCGGTTGCCGGTCACCACCTACTGCATGGTAAGAATGTATAAGACATTGATATTTGCTTTGGTGTGAGCATTTTACCACCACATCCTTGTAGTTCATAGGAACAATATTCTTGGATTTTTTTTCTTTTCTCTACTAGTCATGACAGGATCCAGAGCTGTCAATCCATGGGCTTCTTCGATCGTGGGAGACGTGCCACCAAAACAACTGTTACGAGAGGTGCATAGAGATCCAAATGAGCATGATCGGGTTAATGTTTCCATACCATCACTTAACGGTCGTTTTAAACCTGCTGTATATATTGAATGGGAATTTGAAATAAATGATATATTTGCTTCCCATAATTTTGCTGAACATAAGAAAGTTAAGGTTGTGGTTGGTTCTTTCACCGCTATGCTTCAGTTTGGTGGAGTGGATATTGTCGGTTACACCCTGATTATATACCTACTACTTGGGATGATTTGAAACTTGTCATGAGACACACATTCATTCCTGCTTACTATACTCGTGACATGATTAAAAAGTTACAACATTTAAAACAAGGTAGTGACACCGTAACAAAATATTATGATGATTTACAAACGACCTTGTTGCATTCATCATTAGAAGAAAGTGAAGAAGATTTTATGGGTATATTTTGGGGAGGATTAAACCGTGATATTCAGGAGCTACTAATTCATGAAAAGTGTTATCCTATGGACTGTTTGTTTCGTCTTGCTTGCAAAGCTGAACATGAAATAAAACAACGTGTTACCCACAAGGAGAACGAGCTCAAGGTTCACATTCCAAGAGTTGATGCGATTGTTCCTTCCACTACTAGGCTTACTATTACATCCACATCAATTGTTGTGACGACTACAACACTTTCACCATGTGGCACATCACCACCGAGATTTCCTACATCACATGAGTTGATCATAATAGGTAATGACAAAGGTACTGATCTTCCACCTCCACATGAGTATGATGAATGTCTTGTCAATTTGGATGCACCGTGTGATGAGCCACCTATTACTTTGATCACACCACCTATTTTAGAGAACTACGTTGATGATTTGACTTTGCCATGTGATCAAACAACTACAATATCAACAACTTTGAGTGTAGCCATTGAATTAACTATTGTTGAGAAAGAACCATGTGAACAAAGGAATAAATCAAATTTGGATCAAATATGTTTGAAAATAATTGTGCCAATGTTTAATCATTTTGATATGACCTCCAATCTTGGTGATGATTCTATGTCAAATGTCAAATGACATGTTGCATGTTTGCTTATTTCAACCTGTTGTAGCATGTAAATTTGAAACAATTCAAGTTTCTTCACCAATGTTGGGATGGTTTAATGATGAGCATTGTCAACCTTTTGATATAAATAAGAGCTTCACTTATATGTGCAAACTGAGTTGCAATATATTCATGCGTTCTACTTCTTGTGATAATATTTTGGCATTATTTTTCATAACCTATGAAAGATACTCATGTATAAATGTGCCATATGTGCAAAAACAAAGGGTAGTGAAAATAGATGACATATACATATACAACATGTACACCTTGTCTCTTCTGTTAGTCACATTTCAGAATAAGAAACGCCGAGGACGGCTTTATTTTCAAAAAGGGGATGATGATGAGGACATGACTACCTTGGATATTATCACAATCATTGCATATGTGGCCGGAACAACGGCCCGACGAGCGTCGGCAACACGGGCAAGGTGGTGCAGACGTCACATGCCTGGCCTTCCGTCAATCGGGTGACCTGCTATATCGCAAACCTCTTTCCAGTGATAACGGTACGCAGCGGCGAAGAATCCACCACACGGTTGCTTCATGATTCGTGTTATCCGTGCCCACTTCATGTGTATTGCTCAGCCAACAGGCGATGTATCTTTTTTTAATGAACAGGTGATGTATCTTGGTCACGCAAAAGGCAGTTTTACCTGACCAGAAAATGCATTACACATCATCTCAAACATGTTTGTTCCAACAGATAATGTAAAATATGGCATCATCCTCTATTCCTAAATAGCCACAACCCACTATCTAATTTTCTACCCATGCAAGCATGACGCATAAGCAAATATGCATGCAAAACATAAATAACATCTTTTGCATTACTCTGCGCATGCAATGCAATGGTGTCATATGATGAGGACATGACTACCTTGGATATTATCACAATCATTACATATGTGTATTTATCTGAGGTGATTTCTGATAAAAACCATTCAATAATTTATTTATGTTATCCGGAACAAAAATACTTCACCTGTTTTTATTTTATGTCTAAATGTAGAATGGCCGAACACTTGTATGAACCACGTGTGATGACAAGGAAATAGGAAATGGTTAGGTGCTATTCAAGAGGTCCTCTCACGTCAAAGGAAATAATTAGTTGTTGTTCAAGAAGTTCTCTCACGTCACTTTTAGCCCAAGAGAAGATAGAGTCCATTTCTCACGTTATTGACTCAGATTCGAACTGCACAGACATGACTGTCCCAAAACGCCAAGAACTTTTACATCCGGACTCCAAATTGGGTGATTCTTTTTGGGATGCAAATTAGTTTTTATGTGCCTTCCAGCCCAATTGGAATAACCTTCAAATTATTGCGGAGCATGGAGATATCAACCAAACAATATGACGTTGCACCAGAATCCGAGTCAAACAACAAGTCCAAAGGTGTTGCATCACCTCCACTTGGGCCCATAGTCCTTGTACGACCTAGGGTTGGTTTTAGGCTGCCTTGGGAAGTCCTACCACCTCCTTGGACACCACCCCTTGCTCCTATATAAGTAGATCAACCTAGTAGCTTTTTTCTTGGGATTTGTTTAGTTAAAATTTAGCCATTGCAACTTCGTGTACTTCGTTTGTGTCCAACGACCACACTAAGACCGCTTTTGGATCCCCACCCTTATCAATACTTCATCTATATTCGCAATATTCAGATTGCAATATCATATTCTTGTTTGTTCTTTGATTGCTTGCAGGAATAGACCTTCGTGGTCAGGTTGATCGTGCTCCAGCGTGGTCAATAACCTCTTGGAGATTGGTTTAGCGATTGCTAAGGTGCAACATTGTGCACATTTGTAGTCAGATCGTCAAAGTCGTCTCCACCAAATCGATAATCACTATCGCACCGAAAGATTGGGACACCCTCGCCTCTATCATCATATCATCAATTCATGCATATTAGTCATAAGTAGTTTTTTGCGTTAGAGTTCATCCTCCATATTTTGTTAGAAATTACATTTTAACTGTAGTTTTTACTCTATTTTTATACGCTTTGTATTTTATTGTTTCTAAGCTTACATTCGTTTTTCATTAGTTTTTGATTTTTTTATAACAACTATTTATCCATTTTTAGCAATGTTCCCGCAGCAACGCGCGGGACATCATCTAGTTTTACTCAACCTGTGATGTATATTGGGCACCAAACACACCGTTTGCACCACAATTGCATACATTGAAACACAAACATACATTTTTCATATAAATTTAAACTTGCCAATGAGCCACAACGTCTACTCCTTCATTCGGCGTGGCATGCTAGAAGAAGGGTGAGGAGGTGGAGGGGGCTCCACCGCATCGGTGGCCTTCGTTTTTTTTGCTCTAGTGAGAGCGGGGTTGGGATGTATCTGGTGCACCCGACCAATTGGTGCTACCGATGCATCGGATCCCCGTTACACATTTTAAAATTTTGAAAAAATCGAGAAACATTTAGTGCATTGATAACATTAATGTATGTTGTCGTAAAAAATCGAATCAAAAATCAGAATATTGGTTGTGAAGCAAAAATGACAAATTCGACATCAATGGGTTCATGGGGCAAATGTGAAGCCCAACTTGTGTTATGTACTATTTAGTGTCGAATTTATCATTTTTGTATCTCGAGCAATGTTTTGAATTTTGATTTGAATTTTTTTGACAACATACATTGATGTTGTGTCAATGCATTAAAGTTTTTTGGATTTTTTTGAACATGTTAAAATGTGCAATAGGGTCCGGTGCACCATATACACTCCCGGGGGTGTTTCTCTATTGAGAGGGGGGGTGCTTCTTCTCTTCGGCGTTGTTGCATGGTGGAAGGGTTGGTTGCCACACCTTGAGCCGTGGTGGCGGCTCCTTGTAGAAGAAAAACTGCACGCCGGATGGCTACAACCTTGGGATTCACAACGATGATGGTGACTGCCCGAGGGGCGGTGCACTAGGCGGGCACTGCAGGGTTGATGGCGTGGCCGGAGGAGCACTCCATGGCGGAGCGATGGAGGCATGGTGGGAGTGTGACACGCGCAAAAGTTACGTGCACAGAGATGGTTTTTGTGCTTGAGCAATCGGCTGCGTGATGCAAATTTCATCACCTAGAAGTGATCTAAGCCCTAAAATGAAATCACCAAAAAATATGATTTACATCACCTATTGGAGCTCTTTTTGGGCACGGTAATGCTAAACGGTGTTTATATCTAAGTCCCATCATCTGTTGAAGATGCTCTAAGGGCATCACCAACACCAACCTTAACAACGGGCATTTGTAATTGTGTGTGGATTGGTGTGGACTATTGTGTGGACATTAATACAAGAGTCGACCATCCAACGTTGTCCCATAAAGTTTGCCTTTGTTTTTCTATTACATTCGTATAACGTCCAAGATGCGATCTTATCCTTATTTTGGCACGAGGGCCTCGACAGGGATAGAAACGCATCTCGTCGTTTCGCAAGAATGGATATCATTACAAGTACATGTACTGAAAAGATGAGTATAAGGAGATGTCTTACACTCGCCACAAGCTACATCAGAGTCACATCAATTCAGTAATATACAATCATCATGAAGAAGAGCAGGGTCCGTCTACGGAAGAAAACAAATGATAAAAGAATGACCTCAATCGTTGCTATCCCAGGCTGCCGGCCTAGTACCCATCCTAGATCGATGATGATGAAGAAGAAGAAACTCCAAATAGAACAATCGTTGCTCTCACGTCATAATATCACTTTACCTGTACCTGCAACTAGTGTCGTAGAAATTTGTGAGCCAAAGGGATTCAGCAATCTCATTTCCAAAGGTATCAAGACTAGCAAAGCTTAATGGGTGAGGTATGGTTAAGTGGTAAGGCTGCAGCAAGCGACTAAGCATTTATTCGAGGTGGCTAACTTATGAGTACAAGAATAAGAGGGGGGTGATATACGCAAAGCAGACGTGAACTACTGATGATCAAATGAATGATCCTGAACACGTGCTTACGTCACGCATAACACCATCGTGTCCTCGATCGGGGAAGGAGCTCACGAAAGAGACTGTCACGGTTACACACTCAGTTGGCAAGTTTTAGTTAAGTTTACTTCAAGTTATCTAGAACCGAATGTTAAACAAAGTTTCCAAATTTTTCACATAACCGCGGGCATGGCTTTCCGAAAGATTTAACCCTGCAGGGGTGCTCCAACTAGTCCATCACAAACTACCACACACTGTGACGGAATGACCTCAATCAGGGAAACCTATGATCTCCTCGGGTTCCTATTGAAAACCTCAACCTCGAGATAGCCCAAAGCATCCTCGGAATCCCTCGCACAAGACGCTCGAGAAAGGTAAAACAAGTCCAGCAAGGCCGCCCGACGTGTCGACGATCCTGATAGGAGTCGCGTATCTCGTTCTCAGAACACGATGGATGAGCGACGCGTACACTAGCCTGATAGAAATCTCCCGAGTTGCCTCGGGTTGGCCCCACACACTGATCTATTTTGGACCAGCAACATCAACAATGTCCTTCCCTGTATTATGTTGAATTACTCCTCGGTTTCATGACGCCCTATGTTTTTCAGTATTAACAGAATTATTATGTTGGGCAAATATAGTACCAGTGTTGGGCCTTGCTAGACGAGTTTTATCCCAAAACGAGAATCTAGGGGGTCCTTATAACAACCCCAAGCCTGTGAGGAGTGCTCGTTTATGGAACATAACACCGATAGCCGAAACTAAGACGATAAAGGTGGAACAAAACACCAGGCTAGAAGGCCAGCCTTCCACCTTTTACCAAGTATATAGATGCATTAAATTAATTAGCAATAATATGGTGATATAACAAGGAACCCATGTTTTCACATGGAAGCAACTGCAGCTGCAACTAGCAACGCTAATAAAAGGCTGATCAAGCGGTAACATAGACAAACAAGGTTTGTTGTCTGGTGGAAAGATTAGAGGTTTTCATGACAATGTTGGGAGGCTGATATTTCACAGGTGGTAGGCAGCGAGACATAGCGAAAGAAACGAGACAACTAGCACGGCAATGATAGTAATGGTTGTTGGAAATATGTCCTAGAGACAATAATAAAGTGGTTATTATTATATTTCCTAGTTCATGATAATTGTCTATTCTTCATGCTATAATTGTATTAACTGGAAACCGCAATACATGTGTGAATATATAGATCACAATGTGTCTCTAGTGAGCCTCTAGTTGGATTGCTCGTTGATCAATAGATGATCATGGTTTCTTGATCATGGACATTGGATGTCATTGATAACGGGATCACATCATTGGGGAATGATATGATGGACAAGACCCAATCCTAAGCATAGCACTAGATCGTGTTGTTCATCTGCTAAAAAGCTTTTCTAATGTCAAGTATCATTTCCTTAGACCATGAGATTGTGCAACTCCCGGATACCGTAGGAGTGCTTTGGGTGTACCAAACATCACAACGTAACTGGGTGATTATAAAGGTGCACTACGGGTATCTTCGAAAGTGTGTGTTGGGTTGTACGAATCGAGACTCGAATTTGTCACTTCGTGTGACGGAGAGGTATCTCTGGGCCCACTCGGTAATCCATCATCATATTGAGATTGGTGTGACTAAGGAGTTAGCCATGGGATGATGTGTTAGAGAACGAGTAAAGAGACTTGCCGGTAACGAGAGTGAACAAGGTATAGGGATACCGATTCTCGGGAAAGTATCATACCGGTAGACAAAGGGAATTGCATACGGGATTGATTGAATCCTTGACATCGTGGTTCATCCGATGATATCATCGTGGAACATGTGGGAACCAACATGGATATCCAGACCCCGCTATTGGTTATTGGCTGGAGAGATGTCTCGGTTATGTCTGCATGTCTCCCGAACCCGTAGGATCTACACACTTAGGGTTCGATGATGCTAAAGTTGTAAAGGGCATAGTATGTGGTTACTGAAAGTTGCTCGGGGTCCCGGATGAGATCCCAGACGGCACGAGGATCTCCAGAATGGTCCGAAGGTAAATATTGATATATAGGAAGTCCTGTTTTGGTCACCGAAGAAGTTTCTGGCTCATCGGTAGTGTACCGGGAGTGCCGGGAGGGTGCCAGAGGACCCCCGGGAGGGGTATGACAACCAAAGGAGCTCATGGGCTGTTAGAGGAGGTGGACCAGCCCTTTTTGGGCTGGCCAAGGCTTTCCCTAAAGGCCCATGCTCATAGGGATAAAGGGATAAGGCAAAAAGGATTAAAAGGAAAGGGAAAAGAGTCCTTCCAAGGGAGTCCACCTCCTTGGAGGAGGGGCCAAGGCAGCCCTCCCTATCCCTCCACCAATATATACTTGAGGTTTTGACCTTTTGTGAACACACAATTGATCTCTCCCAAGGCACAACCCTACCTCTCTCTTCTTCATCCTCCGCAGCGCTTGGGGAAGCCCCACTGGAGAACTACATAGCTCCACCGCCACCACGCCGTCGAGCTGCCGGAGCTATCCCTCAACTTCTCCTCTCTCCTTGCTGGATCAAGAAGGAGATGTCACCGGGATGTACGTGTGTTGAACACGGAGGTGTCGTGGTTCAGCACATAGATCAGAATCCACCGCGATCTGCATCACTGCGAGTACGACTCCATCAACTGCGTTCATAGTAACGCTTCCGCTTAGCGATCTTCAAAGGTATGAAGATGCTCTACAACCTCTCTCGTTGCTGGTTTATCCATAGATAGATCCTTGCATGGCGTAGGAAAATTTTGAAATTTCTACGATCACCAACAGTGGCATCCGAGACAAGGTTCTATGCGTAGATTCTATGCACGAGTAGAACACAAAAGTTGTGGGCGCTGATTGTCAATTTGCTTGCCGTTACTAGTCTTATCTTGATTCGGCGGCATCGTGGAATGAAGCGGCCCGGACCAACTTTACACATACTCTTACGTGAGACTGGTTCCACCGCCTGACATGCACTTGGTGCATAAGGTGGCTAGCGGGTGTCTATCTCTCCCACTTTAGTCGGATCGGATTCGACGAAGAGGGTCCTTATGAAGGGTAAACAACATTGGCATATTAACGTTGTGTCTGTCACGTAGGTAAGAAACGTTCTTGCTAGAAACCATAAACAGCCACGTAAAACTTGCAACAACAATTAGAGGACGTCTAACTTGTTTTTGCAGGGTATGCTACGTGATGTGATATGGCCAAAAGGATGTGATGTTACATATGTGATGTATGAGATTGATCATGTTCTTGTAATAGGATTCACGACTTGTATGAGAGTCAACGTGATGTTGATTACTTTACTTTATCGCTAACGGTTAGCTATAGTAGTAGAAGTAATAGTTGGCGTGACAACTTTGTGAAGACACAATGATGGAGATCATGATGATGGAGATCATGGTGTCATGCCGGCGACGATGATGATCATGGTGCCCCGAAGATGGTGATCAAAGGAGCAAGATGATATTGGCCATATCATGTCACTATATGATTGCATGTGATGTTTATCATGTTTTACATCTTATTGCTTAGAACGACGGTAGCAAAGATAAGATGAACCCTCATTAAAATTTCGAGATATGTATTCCCCTAAGTGTGCACCATTGCGAAGGTTCATTGTTTCGAAGCACCATGTGTTGATCGGGTGTGATAGATTCTAATGTTCGCATACAACGGTTGTAAGCCAGTTTACACACGCATAACACTTAGGCTGACTCGACGAGCCTAGCATGTACATACATGGCCTCGAATACGGGAGACCGAAAGGTCGAACATGAGTCGTATGGTTGATACGATCAGCATAGAGATGCTCACCATTGATGACTAGTCCATCTCACGTGATGATCGGACACGGGCTAGTCAACGTGGATCATGTGTCACTTGGATGACTAGAGGGATGTCGATCTAAGTGGATGAACTTAATTATCATGAACTTAGTCTAAAAGCGTCTTTACAAATATTGTAGATCCAATGGCCAACGCAAATATCCCATTCAACTTCAACACGTTCCTAGAGAAAACCAAGCTGAAAGACGATGGGAGCAACTATGCGGACTGGGCTCGTAACTTAAAACTCATCCTCGTGGCTTCCAAGAAGGCATATGTCCTTTATGCACCGCTAGGTGATCCTCCCCTTCTCGCGGCAGACCAGGACGCTAGGAACGCGTGGCAGCCGCAAAGTGATGACTACTCTCTCGTTCAGTGCGGCATGCTTTACAGTTTAGAACCAGGGCTCCAAAGGTGTTTTGAGCAACACGGAGCATATGAGACGTTCGAGGAGCTGAAACTTGTTTTTCAAGCTCATGCCCGAGTTGAGACATATGAAGTATCTGACAAGTTCTTTAGCTGTAAGATGGAGGAGAATAGTTTTGTCAGTGAGCACATACTCAGAATGTCTGGGTTGCACAACCGCTTGACTGAGTTGGGAGTTGAACTTCCGGATGATGCGGTCATTGACAGAATCCTCCAGTCGCTTCCACCTAGTTATAAAGGCTTTGTGATGAATTACAACATGCAAGGGATGGAAAAGAGTATTCCCGAGTTGTATTCAATGTTGAAATTTGCGGAGGTAGAAATCAAGAAAGAGCATCAAGTGTTGATGGTCAATAAGACCACTAGTTTCAAGAAGGGCAAGGGTAAGAAAAGCTTCAAGAAAGACGACAAAGCTGTTTCCACGCCCGGTAAGCCACTTGTTGGGAAGAAGTCAAAGGAAGGACCTAAGCCTGAGACTGAGTGCTACTACTGCAAGGGAACTGGTCACTGAAAGCGGAATTGTCCCAAGTACTTAGGGGACAAGAAGGCAGGCAACATCAAAGGTATATGTGATATACTCGTTATTGATGTGTACCTTACCAGCGCTCGTAGTAGCTCCTGGGTATTTGATACCGATGCTGTTGCTCACTTTTGCAACTCTAATCAGGAACTGCGGAACAAGCATAGGCTGGCTAAGGACGAGGTGACAATGCGCATCGGGAATGGTTCCAAGGTCGATGTGATCGCCGTCGGCACGCTACCTCTGCATCTACCTTCGGGATTAGTTATAAACCTTAATAATTGTTATTTAGTACCATATTTAAGCATGAACATTGTATCGGGATCTCGCTTCATGCAAGATGGCTACTCATTTAAATCTGAGAATAATGGTTGTTCTATTTATGTGAGTGGTAAGTTTTATGGTCATGCCCCGCTGGTAAATGGTTTATTCCTGATGAATCTCGATCGTGAAGATACACATATTCATAGTGTGAGTACCAAAATATGTAAGATTGATAATGATAGTCCCACATACTTGTGGCACTGCCGCCTTGGTCATTTCGGCGTAAAGCGCATGAAGAAATTCCATACCGATGGACTTTTCGAGTCTCTTGATTTTGAATCATTTAACACATGCGAGCCGTGCCTCATGGGCAAGATGACCAAGACACCATTCTCCGGAATAGTGGAGCGAGCGACCAACTTATTGGAAATAATACATACCGATGTATGCGGTCCAATGAGCGTTGAAGCTCGTGGAGGCTATTGTTATGTTCTCACCCTCACTGATGATTTGAGTAGATATGGGTACGTCTACTTAATGAAGCACAAGTTTGAAACCTTTGAAAAGTTCAAGGAATTTTAGAATGAGGTGGAGAATCAACGTGACAAGAAAATAAAGTTCTTATGATCCGATCGTGGAGGAGAATATTTGAGTCACGAGTTTGGCACACACCTAAGGAAATGTGGAATTGTTTAACAACTGACGCCGCCTGGCACACCACAGCGTAACGGTGTGTATGAACGTTGTAATCACACTCTATTGGATATGGTACGATCTATGATGTCTCTTACCGATTTACCACTATCATTTTGGGGCTATGCATTGGAAACTGCCACATTCACTTTAAATAGGGCACCGTCTAAATCTGTTGAGACGACACCGTATGAATTATGGTTTGGCAAGAAACTTGAGCTGTCGTTTTTGAAAGTTTGGGGCTGCGATGCTTATGTGAAGAAACTTCAACCAGAGAAGCTCGAACCGAAAGTGGAAAAATGTGTCTTCATAGGATACCCTGAGGAAACTATTGGGTACACCTTCTATCTTAGATCCAAAGGCAAGATCTTTGTTGCTAGGAATGGATCCTTTCTAGAGAAAGATTTTCTCTCGAAAGAAGTAACTGGGAGGAAAATAAAACTTGATGAGGTAATTGTACCTCATCTCGAACTCGAGAGTAGCGCATCACAAGAAAATGTTTTTGAGGCGTCTGCACTGGCTAGAGATGAAGTTGATGATGATGATCATGAAACTTCGGATCATGTTGGTATTAAACCTCGAAGGTCGACAAGGGTACGTTCTGCACCACAGTGGTACGACAACCCTGTCATGGAAATCATGTTGTTAGACAACAGTGAACCTTCGAACTATGAAGAAGCGATGGCGGCCCTGGATTCCAACAAATGGCTTGATGCCATGAAATCCGAGATAGGATCCATGTATGAGAACAAAGTATGGACTTTAGTGGACTTGCCCGATGATCGGCGAGCCATAGAAAATAAATGGATCTTCAAGAAGAAGACTAACACGGATGGTAATGTGACCATCTATAAGGGTCGACTTGTCTCTAAGGGTTATCGACAAGTTCAAGGGATTGGCTACGATGAGACCTTCTCACCCGTAGCGATGCTGAAGTCAGTCCGAATCACGTTAGCAATTGCCGCATTTTATGATTATGAAATCTGGCAAATGGACGTCAAAACGGCATTCGTGAACGGCTTTCTTAAAGAAGAATTGTATATGATACAGTCGGAAGGTTTTGTCAATCCTAGCAATGCTAACAAGGTATGCAAGCTCCAGCGCTCCATCTATGGGCTGGTGCAAGCATCTCGAAGTTGGAACATTCGCTTTGATGAGGTGATCAAAGCATTTGGGTTTATACAGTCTATGGAGAAGCCTGTATTTACAAGAAAGTGAGTGGGAGCTCTGTAGCATTTCTCATATTATATGTGGATGACATATTGTTGATGGGAAATGATATAGAACTATTGGAAAGCATAAAGGCCTATTTGAATAAGAGTTTTTCAATGAAGGACCTTGGAGAAGTTGCTTACATATTAGGCATCAAGATCTATAGAGATAGATCGAGACGCCTCATAGGTCTTTCACAAAGCACATACCTTGACAAGATATTGAAGAAGTTCAATATGGATAAGGCTAAGAAGGGGTTCTTGCCTGTATTACAAGGTGTGAGGTTGAGTGCGACTCAACGACCGACCACGGAAGAAGATATAGAGAAGATGAGTACCATCCCCTATGCTTCAGCCATAGGCTCTATTATGTATGCCATGCTGTGTACCAGACATGATGTGTACCTTGCCATAAGTTTGGTAGGGAGGTACCCATGTGATCCAGGAGTGGATCACTGGATAGCGGTCAAGAACATCCTTAAGTACCTGAAAAGGACTAAAGATATGTTTCTCGTTTATGGAAGTGCCGAAGAGCTCGTCGTAAAGGGTTACATCGATGCTAGTTTCGACATAGATCCGGACGACTCCAAGTTACAAACCGGATACGTGTATATTTTGAATAATGGGGTAGTTTGCTGGTGCAGTTGCAAGCAAAGCGTCGTGGCGGCATCTACATGTGAAGCGGAGTACATCGCTGTTTCAGAAGCAGCTCAGGAAGGAGTCTCGATGAAGGAGTTCATCACCGACCTAGGAGTGATTCCAAGTGCGTCGGGCCCAATGACTCTGTTCTATGACAACACTGGAGCTATTGCCATTGCAAAGAGGCCAGGTTTCACAAGAAGACCAAGCACATCAAGTGTCACTTCAACTCCATTCGTGAATACATCCAGGATGGGGTTATAGATATTTGTAAAGTACACACGGATCTGAATGTCGCACACCTGTTGACTAAACCTCTTCCACGAACAAAGCATGATCAACACCAAAACTCTATGGGTGTTCGATTCATCACAATGTAACTAGATTATTGACTCTAGTGCAAGTGGGAGACTGTTGGAAATATGCCCTAGACGCAATAATAAAGTGGTTATTATTATATTTCCTAGTTCATGATAATTGTTTGTTGTTCATTCTATAATTATATTAACAGGAAACCGTAATACATGTGTGAATATATAGGTCACGATGTGTCCCTAGTGAGCCTCTATTTGGCTAGATCGTTGATCAATAGATGATCATGGTTTCTTGATCATGGATATTGGATGTCATTGATAACGGGATCACATCATTGGGGAATGATGTGATGGACAAGACCCAATCCTAAGCATAGCACTAGATCGTGTTGTTCGTCTGCTAAAAAGCTTTTCTAATGTCAAGTATCATTTCCTTAAACCATGACATTGTGCAACCCCCGCATACCGTAGGAGTGCTTTGGGTGTACCAAACGTCACAATGTACTGGGTGATTATAAAGGTGCACTACGGGTATCTCCGGAAGTGTTTGTTGGGTTGTACGAATCAAGACTGAGATTTGTCACTCCGTGTGACGGAGAGGTATCTCTGGGCCCACTCGGTAATCCATCATCATATTGAGCTCAGTGTGAGTAAGGAGTTACCCACGGGATGATGTGTTATGGAACGAGTAAAGAGACTTGCCGGTAAAGAGAGCGAACAAGGTATAGGGATACCGATGATCGAATCTCGGGCTAGTATCATATCGGTAGACAAAGGGAATTGCATACGGGATTGATTGAATCCTTGACATCGTGGTTCATTCGATGAGATCATCGTGGAACATGTGGGAACCAACATGGATATCCAAACCCCACTGTTGGTTATTGGCCGAAGAGATGTCTCAGTCATATGTGCATGTCTCCCGAACCCGTAGGGTCTACACACTTAAGGTTCGATGATGCTACAGTTGTAAAGGGAATAGTATGTGGTTACCTAAGGTTGTTCGGAGTCCCGGAGGAGATCTCGAACGTCACGACGAGCTCCGAAATGGTCCGTAGGTAAATATTGATATATAGGAAGTCCTGTTTTGGTCACCGGAAAAGTTTCGGCTCATCGGTAGTGTACCGAGAGTGTCAGAGGGTGCTGGAGGACCCCCGGGAGGGGTGTGATGACCAAAGGAGCTCATGGGTTGTTAGAGGAGGTGGACCAGCCCTTTTTGGGCTGGCCAAGGCTTTCCCTAAAGGCCCATGCGCATAGGGATAAAGGGATAAGGAAAAAAGGCTTAAAAGGAAAGGGAAAATAGTCCTTCCAAGGGAGTCCACCTCCCTTGTGGGAGGAGGACTCCTCCCTAGCTTCGGCTGAACCACTCCTCCTTGGAGGACGGGCCAAGAAAGCCCTCCCTCTCCCTCCACCTATATATACTTGAGGTTTTTGCCTTTTGGGAACACACAATTGATCTCTCCCAAGGCGCACCCCTAACTCTCTCTTCTTCCTCCTCCGCAGCGCTTGGTGAAGCCCTGCTAGAGAACTACATAGCTCCACCGCCACCACGCCGTCGTGCTGCCGGAGCTCTCCATCAACTTCTCCTTTCTCCTTTCTGGATAAAGAAGGAGGAGACGTCACCGGGCTGTACGTGTGTTGAACGCGGAGGTGCCATGGTTCGGCACATAGATCGGAATCCACCGCGATCTGAATCGCTGCGAGTATGCCTCCATCAACCGCGTTCATAGTAAAGCTTACACTTAGCAATCTTCAAAGATATGAAGATGATCTACAACCTCACTCGTTGTTGGTTTATCCATATATAGATCCTTGCATGGCGTAGGAAAATTTTGAAATTACTACGATCTCCAACAATGGTGTTTAGGGAAATGATCATCTTGCCTGTGATCCCCTTGGAAGAAGAACGAGTCCGTGAAGCAGACGAACCGATGTAGTCAAACAGATCCTCATAGTCCGAAGCAGTTCGAAACTCTATCGAGATGAAGCAAACAAAAAAATAAGAATCAACACATGATATTTACCACGGCACATGCACGATATTTTGTACACCCTAATATGATGCATGTCCATTTCAATTATGCAAGACATGGCATGGCTGTTCACAACAAACAAACACTACACATTAAGTGAAGATAAATATGCAATGAGTTGCATATTGACGAAGCACCACATTTACACGCAATATTAAATATGTTAAACATGAAAAGGGGTGAATCGTAACTAAACTACCTATCTAGGCATTTTAAATGAGGCCGGAAACGTCATATAGCATTTCCGAAATGACCCCACTCATTAACTTTGAAATCTGTCCAGATTTATCCTAACCACTTTTTATGTTTGTTAAACGGCAAAACAAAGTGTTTCACGTGAAACTACACGTCATTCTAGACCATTTACATATATGGCTCATCTCCAACGGAGCTATGATTGATTAACTACGAACTAACACACAAACTAATGCAAACAACATGTTAAACAGTTTTAAATATGCATCAGAGTTGAAATATTATTCTACACGAAATTCTACATGTTTTAAATATATAACTTATTTTGGTCCGATTGTTGGTTGAGAAGATACGTGCGTTTTAAAATACTGCATTTTTCTCAAAAAGAATTAAATCGCAGGACCTAAAAAAATACTAAACGGGACGAATCTGCTACAATAGGGCTACACAGGGGTGGTGCAGTTTAGCAAAGTCCCGCGCGGGCGAAGAATAGACAGGGGCGCTCACGTAGTGGCCTCGGGCCAGATCTGGCTGCTCGGCCTGACGGGGCAGAGATGGGCCAGCGGGGCGGAGCTCGGCCGCGCGAGGCCTCGGTTGGAGAGGCCCAGCAGTGGCGCGGTCAACGACCAGATCGGGCAGGGCTTTGGTCCACCCGTGCTCCTCCAGGAGCATGAGGCCATGGCGGGGCGGCGGGGAGGCGACGCACAGGACGCCGACGAGCTTGAGGTGAGGGTGACGCACAGATCTGGCTGGGATCCCGCCGGATCTAGGGAGGAGGGGCGGATCCCGGCTGGACCAGGAGGTGAGCAGCGCAGCTCCGGCTCTCATGGCGGGCAGGCTCTGTATGGTGAGAGAGAGCGCTAGGGTGAGGGTAGAAGAGAGAAACAAGAGGAGCGGGAAACAACTCGAGGTTAGCGGGGTTCAGGTGACGCGCATGGCGGCTCCGGCGGAGCTCCAGCAAGGCAAGGCGAGCGGCAGGTTGGGCGCTCTGCGTGTGGGCGGCTGGCTCGAGCATTGCGTGAGGGAACTTCGACCCCGAGAGATGGCGGCGGCGATTCGGGCCCGGCGGGCCAGATCTGGGCTTGCGGGCCCGCGCGGTTGGAGGTGGGAGGCTGTTGGCTGGTCCGGCGGGTGAGGGAGCGGGTTGGCTGCGCGGATTTCAAGGCAAGCTAGGGTTTGGGCAAATTAGGCAGGGGGAGGGTATTTAAATAGGCATGCTTAGGGTTAGGAGGGGATTTGGCATCCGATTTAAACCATGCGATCGTGATCGAACGAGCCCGAACACGGGGATGGGCTAGGCTGGGTTGTGTAACCATGATGGGCTCAAAGAAGAGATGAGTTTGCGGCCCGACATGATATTTTAAAACACTGAAGAACGTTCGACGATAATCCGATGATAGTGCTGCTATGGTCGACCGTTCGGGTATCAAACGAACTACGATTGCGACGAAATTTGGCAGGCGGCCTACCTACAATAAATAAGACCGCATGCCAAGTTTCAACCCAATCCGATAAATTTTACGGACACCTTTAAAAACAATATTTTAACGATGTCGCGGGCGCGTGCGTGTGTGTTCGGGCTCAAAATGGCCAACGATGAAAACAGAGAGAACCAACAGCTAATTACGAATGCAAGTTTTGAAAACTGACGGCAACGGAGTGCCGATGCAATGCCGATGATGCGCATGATGCGACAAACAAATAAATCACAAGGCAGCAATGGAATAAAAGGGGAGTCTTCTAGAGCGTTAGTCTCGAGCTATTACAACTCTCCTACACTAACAAGAGATCTCGCTCTGAGATCTAAGAATGAAAGGGGAAGAGCACGAGGAAAGGAAGAGGTAAAATTAGTTGCTTCTTGACAAACGTGTGAAACCAGCGATCCTTGAAGGTTGCAAAGAGATGAAGAATGATACGAGAAACAAGCAAGAATTCACACAAAATTTTGGCACCACTTTGGTATGAAAAGAGGACAAAATTTGATAAGATGGAAAGATCTTGACAAGATTCACAACAAACCAACTAAATTGAATAAGCAAGGACAAAACACGATCTTGATAGAACAAGATGATAGATTGAAGAGAGCAACATCACCACAACTCCGGAACAAGAGAATAGAAACTAGATCTTTGCGAAGAATAGAATGAAGAAGAAAACGACAATTTCCATCACAATTGAATTTGGCAAGCATCCTTGCAAGAAGAATTGAAAGGGGTTATTGGCAAACCAAAAACAGAAAAAAGAATCTTGTAGTGGACTTATGAAAACCATCTCAACAATTATGAGGTGACAACCAACCACTAACAGAAACAAGGATTGGTTGGATGCAACAAGAAAGGCAAAACTTCTTACACCAAGAGGATATATTGAGAACTTGGATCAACGATAATCACCATAATAGCAACAATCCTCATGAAAGCTTTTAGGTGAAATCTAAATCTAGATAACTCCATGAAGAAACCATGGGTTAAATATTTCATCAGCAAATGATTTGGTGGGTTTACATATTCCATTCTTGAAACGACTTCTCTTCGAGACTCCTCCACTAACAAGAACGCTATAACACCACCTCAAAGGATAAAGGAGGAAGAATTGCTCTTTTAAATGCATAGAACGAATACTTGAGGTACTACCACAAGAATCTTGAAGAACACCTGAGAATGAATAAAATCTTGAAGAACCACCATGACAAACCTCCGTCTACAAAAGAATGATGAAAATATATGAAGGATGAAAATAATAAGATTGAGGACCTCCATGAATTAGATGAGGCTTCACAAAGAGATACTTGAGAAAACTTGGAGCTTTAGAAAAGAAAAAGATGAGCACTTGAGAAAAGAATTGATATCATGAGCCACTCCGGAAGAAGAATTCAAATCACTTGATGAGGCAAGAATAAGAATTATGTTATGTTTATCCTTCATCAAGTTAAATGGATGACAAACAACGGATTTTGCATATCACTTATTCTTCTTGAAAAGATATAGATAGATATAGCACAAACTGAAGAAGTCTTGAACAAACCACTGGTAAGAATTTCAAACGAAAGGGATACCAAGAATGCATGGAGACACATGAGAATGAAGAGATCATGATCCACCTAGAAGAAAACTTCAACAACGCACCGGAATAATTGAGAGACGAGCGAAGAGACAACAACTGAGAAGAATTTGAGAATGAAAGCTGAAAGCAAAGAAGTCTTCTGAAGTGACGACCTTCGGTGGATCGAGAAATGAAAACAACTCTGAAATGCACCAGATAGATATGGAAGGAATTTCTCATGATCGATAACAATTCATGATGATAACACAAAGCTGAAATGATGAATCTTCAAGAGAATGGACCAAGATTGAGAGAAACACTCCTTCGGTCTTCCAAGCTGAAAAAGATGGCCAAAAGCACCATCAAGAATTACCGAGACACTCTGGAATAATGACGAATGAAATATTGAACCAAAGATGAGAATTAATTTTGAAGCAATATTGGAGAAGGAATATGACTGATGAAATTCATACATACGTCATAATTGAAAAGAATTAGAGATCTCCGGGAAAAGATTAGAAGAGACACATATGATCCTGGGAAAATCCTGTGGGTTATGGGCCCACTGAAAGAAAACACCGGATGAATGGATTGCTAAGAAATATTGATTGCGCTGGTACAATTGTAAACTTGATGTGGTTAGGACCTCGAAATAATTGAAAGGATTGAAAACAAGAAATTCTGAGATTTCTTCAGCACTCTGGATAGAACAGAGAGTGATGAAACAAGAAAGGCTTGATAAGAATTTTCAACATGGAAAGAATTTAAAGGATGAAAAGGATATGATCAAGACGGATAGCTTGAATTTAATTCACCAGAAAAAAACAAAATGAAGAAATGATGAACTCAAAACTCCCAACACTCTTCACCAAGAATCACCGGATACCACACAAAAGATAAGATATCGAAAGCATCAATGAATTGATAAGCACTTAGATGATAATTAAATCATTGGATAAAAAGAGTGGGGGGCGGGGAAAAAACAAAGACAATTTGGAATAGCTGAGATGAAGTCCGGAAAGAAATGAGAGATTGATCTTGCAAAATTGGAGAGGATTGAATTCACTTGAAGAGAAGCACACCAGATGAAAAGAATTGATAAGACAACTTGATTGAGAAAACGAATCAACATTCCCATAAAAATATGAGAACACCTGTTGGAAAAGATATGAAATCACCATTTGACATCGAAGCAACTCAAATTACGATATTCCAACAAAACAAAGGATGAGGCTTACAACACAAGCCAGAAAAAATTCATGACAGAGATTCCGTCCGAAATTTTCGTGGATAGGATTGCACGGGCTCTATCCTACTGCATCCATCATATACAAGGCAGTGCACATGACATATGAAGCGTCCCCGAGTCATAGCAAGCTACAAGGACTCTTTAAGACACACCAAGAACCACTGTAAGACAATCGTGAACAAATGAATCCACTAGATGTCGCACCCCAACCTCACATCATGCATCTGTTGGAAGATTGTCCTATAAGTAACTACTTGAATTCCCACCTAAGAACTCCCAAAATTTCTGGTCATGCAATCGGGTCCACAGATACAAGGAGAATTTTTTCACTCAACTCCTAGCATCTAACCCGTCGAGTGTATAACATCCATCAACACATAACCGGAATCTCGGAAACTCATCTATCTCAGATCCTCGTAATCATAATGATACTAAGTATGGTGATACATCCTAACCTATTTGCACGAGTATTAGGGAAGCCTGACTCCTCTCGCTACTACTAGTATTGAAGCAATTTCGAACATCCTCCATCCTGAGATACTAAGAAATCTGAATGATAACGATATGCTCAAGAATCCCCTGGAGCTCAACTCCACGGAATAAAATTAACACAACATGAGGCACCAAGTCAGAACTCCGTCACATCGACATCATATAGATTCCAACATATCCACGTGATCCTAAAGTTTTTTTAGTGAGAAGAGGTGTAGAATTAAAATTCCTTCGTCAAGATTCCTCACCAGAGCATAGAAGAGGAGAAAAAATAATCCTACTCTCCGATATATAACTAGACTCAAAGCAGTTTTTCACTAGACTCGACTCGGCCAAGTTCGATCAATCAAGGGGGCTCCTAGGTCGGTACCGCTTTGATACCAACTTGTAACGTCCAAAATGTGATCCTATACTTATTTTGGCACGAGGGCCTCGATAGGAATAGAAACGCATCTCGTCGTTTCGCAAGAATGGATATCTTTACAAGTACATGTACTAAAAAGATGAGTACAAGGAGTTGGCTTACACTCGCAACAAGCTACATCAGAGTCACATCAATTCAGCAATATACAATCATCATGAAGAAGATAAGGGTCCATCTACGGACGAAAACAAACGATAAAAGAACGACGTCCATCCTTGCTATCCCACGCTGCCGGCCTGGAACCCATCCTAGATCGATGATGAAGAAGAAGAAACTCCAAATAGAACAATCATCGTGCTCACGTCATAATATCATTTTACCTATACCTGCAACTGGTGTTGTAGAAATCTGTGAGCCGCATGGACTCAGCAATCATTTCCAAAGGTATCAAGACTAGCAAAGCTTAATGGGTGAGGTATGGTTAAGTGGTAAGGCTGCGATAGGCGACTAAGCATTTATTTGAGGTGGATAACTTACGAGTACAAGAATAAGAGGGGGTGAGCTTTGCATAGCGGACGCGAACTACTAATGATCAAATGAATGATCCTATACATCTACTGATACGTCTCCAACGTATTTATATTTTTTGATGGTTTCATGCTATTATATTGTCAAACTTCGGATGTTTTGTATGCCTTTTTTATCTTTTTTTGGACTAACTTATTAACTCAGTGCCAAGTGCCAGTTCCTGTTTTTTCCGTGTTTTTGACCCTTTTTCGAGAAATTTTAAACGGAGTCCAAACGGAACGAAACTTCCAAAAAGATTTTTTCTGAAACAGAAGACGATCGGGAGACTTGAGAACCAAGGCACGGGGTCACCAGGGACCCCATAAGTCCCCTAGCCGCAGCCAGGGGGGCCCACGCCTCCTAGGCTTGTGGGCTCCCTGGGCCTCCTCTGCCCTAGGTCTTTCGCCTATATATTCCCTAAAATCCCAGAAAAAATCAGGGGAGCCACAAAAACACTTTTCCGCCACCGCAAGCTTCTGTCTCCATAAGATCCCATCTCGGGCACGTTCTGGTGCCCTCCCGGAGGGGTGTTTCGGATACGGAGGGCTTCTTGATCAACACCATGACCTCTCCGATGATGCGTGAGTAGTTCACCATAGACCTACGGGTCCATAGCTAGTAGCTAGATGGCTTATTCTCTCTCTTGGATCTTCAATACAAAGTTCTCTATGATCTTCATGGAGATCTATCCGATGTAATCTTCTTTGCGGTGTGTTTGTCGAGATCCGATGAATTGTGGATTTATGATCAGATTATCTATGAATCTTATTTGAGTTTCTTCTGATCTCTTGTATGCATGATTTCATATCCTTGTAATTCTCTTCGAGTTGTGGGTTTTGTTTGTCCAACTTGATCTATGATTCTTGCAATGGGAGAAGTGCTTGGTTTTGGATTCATACCGTGCGGTGACCTCACCCAGTGACCGAAGGGGTAGCAAGGCACGCATCGTGTTGTTGCCATCAAGGGTAAAAAGATGGGGTTTTCATCATTGGTTTGAGATTATCCCTCTACATCTTGTAATCTTGCTTAAGGTGTTACTCTGTTCGTCATGAACTCAATACACTAGATGCATGCTGGATAGCGGTCGATGTGTGGAGTAATAGTAGTAGATGCAGAAAGTACCGGTCTACTTGTTTCGGACGTGATGCCTATATGTATGATCATTGTCTTAGATATCGTCATGACTTTGTGTGGTTCTATCAATTGCTCGACAGTAATTTGTTCACCCACTGTAATATTTGCTATTTTGAGAGAAGCCTCTAGTGAACACTATGGCCCCCGGGTCTACTTCACATCATATTTTCAGCCTTACACTTTTACCTCGTTGCACTTTCCGCCTTCAGATCTCACTTTGCAATCAATCTTGAAGGGATTGACAACCCCTTTATAGCGTTGGGTGCAAGCTCTTTTGTGTTTGCGCAGGTACTCTGGACTTCACGAGATTATCCTAATGGATTGATACCTTGGTTCTCAAACTGAGGGAAATACTTACTGCTCCTGTGCTGCATCACCGAAAAACCAACGCAAGCAAGTCTCCGTCAACGTGTCAATTTCTGGCGCTGTTGTTTGAGAAGTAGTAGAAGTATTTGTGGCGTCGTTGCCGGGGAGGATCAAGTCAAGAACTCATCCAAGTAAGGGTCGCAAACTCATCTCTTGCATTTACTTTTTTGCCTCTCGTTTTCCTCTCCCCCACTTCCGAAAAACAAAAATTGACAAAAATATTTGCCTTTTTCGTTTGCCTTTCCTTTTCTTGTGTGCTATGTGCCTTCAATATGCTTGCATCTTCGCTTGCTGAAAATCTAGTGATATGGATCCTCACCCACTTGATAATCTCTTTAAGAGATCCACTTATGTGGAACCAATTGCTAGTGAGTTGAGTGCACTTGACTTTCTCTATGGAATTTTTCTTGAGATGCGTGAATCAGAAAATCGCGATGAAGAAATTTATGAAGTGATTCATGAGGGCTCCTTGAATGAAAAGCATGATTGCAATGGTTTCACTATAAATCCTATTAGTGTCAATCATGCTAAAAATATGCAAAACTCTAAGCTTGGGGATGCTAGTTTTGCTATGTCCACTACTTGTTGCAATGATCATGATTGGGGTAATGATTTTTCTTATGATCTTGAAAATTTGTTTAAGCCTCATGATGATTGTAATGTTTGCAATAAGATTGAAAGTGGGATTGGAGAAGTCATGACTTTAGTTGATGATAATCCCACTATTTTTGAAGAGCGTCAACTTTGCATGCCTGTGGATCATGAAAAGAATATCCTTTGTGATAGCTATATTGTTGAATTTGAATATGATCCCACATGTAATTGTTATGAGAGAGGACAATATTGTGGTAGAAACTTTCATATCACTAAATCACGTCTCGTTATGTTGAGATAGCTATTGTCTCTTTCTTCTTCCTTGCATATGGTAACTATTGGTTGTCTTGACAATCTGTTGTCCTATAAAATGGCTATGCATAGGAAGTATGTTAGACTTAGATGTGATTTTCACATGCTTTATGATGCTCTCGCTGTGCTTCAATTCTTGTCTTTTGTGTGAGCATTATTGAATTATTAATGCCTAGCTAAGGGCGTTAAACAATAGCACTTGTTGGGAGGCAACCCAATGAATTTATCTTTGCTTTTTGCTTTCTGTTTTGTTGTGTCCACACCATCATAATTCTGTTTTGATAGTGTCTTTTGTGTTTCTTTTTGTGTTTGAGCCAAGCAAAACATTTATGACTAGTCTTGGTGATGGTTGTTTGATCCTGCTGGAAAAAGACAGAAACTTTTTGCTCACGAGATTATTTTTCATTTTTCTTCAAAAAGAGATTTTGAGTTGATTCTTTTTGCTTCTCGTTGATATGCCTTTTGCCCAGGTAGTCGTAATGTTTCAGAATTTTAAGGTACCAGAAGTAGACAAAGTATATAGATTGCTACAGACTGGTCTGTTTTTGACAGATTCTGTTGAGTTGGTTGCTTGTTTTGATGAAACTATGGATAGTATCGGGGGTACTAGCCATGGAAAAGTGAGAATACAGTAATCTAACACCAATATAAATAGAAATCATGATAGCTATAGTACCTAAGGAGGTGGTAGTTTGTTTTATTGTGCTAATGATATCATGAGTTTCTGTTGAAGTTTTGTGTTGTGAAGTTTTCATGTTTTGTGTGATGTTCTCATGGACAAAGGGATAAAGAGTGGAAAGAGCTCAAGCTTGGGGATGCCCAAGGCACCCCAAGCCAAATTCAAGGACACCAAAAAGCCTAAGCTTGGGGATGCCCCAGGAAGGCATCCCCTCTTTCGTCTTCAATCCATCGGTAACATTACTTGGAGCTATATTTTTATTCACCACATGATATGTGTTTAGCTTGGAGCGTATTGTATCGTAGGAGTCTTTTATTTTTGTTGTGTCACAATCATCCTTGCTGCACACCTTTTGAGAGAGACAACACTCATTGTGATGTTGCTAGAATGCTCATCGTGCTTCACTTATACCTTTTGAGCTAGTCCATTTTGCTCTATGTGCTTCACTTAGATATTTTAGGGCTCGGCGGTGCATGGCTTGGTAGTTGGCTTGTGCTATGAAAGTAGTCCCAAAGGTGATTGGTACCCAAAGAGGATATAGAAACCTCCATCTTCATGTGCAATGAGTAGAAAGAGAAGTTTTGATTCCTCTCAATTAGTTTTGAGACGTGGATTTGGTAATATTAAGAGTTATGTTAGTAGGGTGTTGTGAATCTAGAAATACTTGTGTTGAAGTTAGTGATTCCCGTAACATGCACGTATGGTGAACCGCTATGTTAGGAAGTCGGAGCATAATTTATCTATTGATTGTCATCCCTTGTGTTGAGGTCGGGATCGCGCGATGGTTAACTCCTACCAACCCTTCCCCTAGGAGTATGTGTTTAGCACTTTGTTTCGATTACTAATAAAAAACTTTCGCAACAAGTATGTGAGTTCTTCATGACTAATGTGAGTCCATGGTATATATGCACTTTTACCTTCCACCATTGCTAGCCTCTCTAGTGCCGCGCAATTTTCGCCGGTGCACAAACCCACCATATGCCTTCCTCAAAACAACCACCATACCTACCTACTATGGCATCTTCATAGCCATTCCTAGATATATTGCCATGCAACTCCCACCGTTGCGTCTCATGACTTGCGCCGTCACTCTCATGTTGCCATTGCATGATCGTAAGATAGCTAGCGAGATGTTTCAACATCAAACGCCAAGCTAGATTGTTGCACATCCCGGTACACTGCCGGAGGCATTTCCTATAGAGTCATCATCGTTCTAAGCTTTGAGCTGTGAGTAAATAAAACTGTGATGATCATCATTATTAGAGCATTGTCCCATGCGAGGAAATAAATAAATAAAAAGATGCCAAAGAGACCAAATAAAAAAGAGAGGCCTTAGAGACCAAATAAAAAAAGAGAGAAAAAGAGAGAAGGGGCAATGCTACTATCTTTTTCCACACTTGTGCTTCAAAAAAGCACCACGTTCTTCATGATTGAGAGCCTCTCATTTCGTCACCACCATATGCTAGTGGGAATCTTTATTATATAACTTGGCTTGTATATTCCAATGATGGGCTTCCTCAAATTGCCCTAGGTCTTCGTGAGCAAGCAAGTTGGATGCACACCCACTAGTTCTCCTTTTGAGCTTTGACATACTTATAGCTCTAGTGCATACTTTGTATGGAAATCCCTACTCATTCACATTGATATCTATTAATGGGCTTCTCCATAACCCTTTGTGACCATCTCCTCCTTTTTTGTCTCACAACCACCACCACACTCTATTCCACCTATAGTGCTATATCCATCGCTCATGCTCATGTATTGCGTGAGAGTTGAAAAAAAGGTTTGAGAAAGTAAGAGTGCGAAAAAATGACTTGGCCAATACCGGGGTTGTGCATGATTTACATTATTTGTGTGGGGATGATGGAGCATAGCCAGAGTATATGATTTTGTAGGGAGAACTTTCTTTGGCCTTGTTATTTCGAAATTTCATGATTACCTTGCTAGTTTGCTTGAAGTATTGTTGTTTTCATGTCAATCGCAAACTATTGTTTTGAATCTCATGGATCTGAACATTCATGTCACATGAAAGAAGTTGCAAAGGACAACTATGCTAGGTAGCATTCCACATCAAAAATTCTGTCTTTATCACTTCTCTACTCGAGGACGAGCAGGAGTTAAGCTTGGGGATGCTTGATACGTCTCCAACGTATCTGTAATTTTTGATGGTTTCATGCTATTATCTTGTCAAACTTTGGATGTTTTGTATGCCTTATATATATATTTTTGGACTAACTTATTAACTCAGTGCCAAGTGCCAGTTCCTGTTTTTCCATGTTTTTGACCCTTTTCAGTGGAAGATTTTAAACGGAGTCCAAACGGAACGAAACTTCCAAAAATATTTTTTCCAAAACAGAAGACGATCGGGAGACTTGAGAACCAAGGCAGGGGGTCACCAGGGACCCCACAAGCCCCCTAGCCGTGGCCAGGGGGCCCGAGCCTCCCAGGCTTGAGGGCTCCCTGGGCCTTCTCTGCCCTAGGTATTTCGCCTATATATTCCCTAAAATCCCAGAAAAATCAGGGGAGCCACGAAAACACTTTTCCGCCGCCGCAAGCTTCTGTCTCCGCAAGATCCCATCTGGGCACGTTCTGGTGCCCTGCCGGAGGGGTGATTCGGATACGGAGGGCTTCTTCATCAACACCATGACCTCGCCAATGATGCGTGAGTAGTTCACCATAGCTAGTAGCTAGATGGCTTCTTCTCTCTCTTGGATCTTCAATACAAAGTTCTCCATGATCTTCATGGAGATCTATCCGGTGGAATCTTCTTTGCGGTGCGTTTATCGAGATCCGATGAATTGTGGATTTATGATCAGATTATCTATGAATCTTATTTGAGTTTCTTCTGATCTCTTATATGCATGATTTCATATCCTTGTAATTCTCTTTGAGTTGTGGGTTTTGTTTGGACAACTTGATCTATGATTCTTGCAATGGGAGAAATGCTTGGTTTTGGGTTCATACCGTGCGTTGACCTCACCCAGTGATAGAAGGGGTAGCGAGGCAGGCATCGTGTTGTTGCCATGAAGGGTAAAAAGATGGGGTTTTCATCATTGGTTTGAGATTATGCCTCTACATCATGTCATGTTGCTTAAGGCGTTACTCTATTCGTCATGAACTCAATACACTAGATGCATGCTGGATAGCGGTCGATGTGTGGAGTAATAGTAGTAGATGCATAAAGTATCGGTCTACTTGTTTCGGACGTGATGCCTATATGTATGATCATTGCCTTGGATATCGTTATGACTTTGCGCGGTTCTATCAATTGCTCGACAGTAATTTGTTCACCCACCGTAATATTTGCTATTTTGAGAGAAGCCTCTAGTGAACACTATGGCCCCCGGGTCTACTTCACATCATATTTTTAGCCTTATACTTTTACTTCGTTGCACTTTCCGCCTTCGGATCTCACTTTGCAATCAATCTTGAAGGGATTCACAACCCCTTTATAGCATTGGGTGCAAACTCTTTTGTGTTTGCATAGGTACTCTGGACTTGACGAGATTCTCCTAATGGATTGATACCTTGGTTCTCAAACTGAGGGAAATACTTACTGCTCCTGTGCTCCATCACCCTTTCCTCTTCAAGGGAAAAACCAACGCAAGCAAGTCTCCGTCAACGTGTCAATTTCTGGCGCAGTTGTTTGAGAAGTAGAACCTACTTACGTCAGGCATAACCCCACCGTGTCCTCGATCGGAGAAGGAGCTCATGAAAGAGACAGTGACGGTTACCCACTCAGTTCACAAGTTTTAATTAAGTTTACTTCAAGTTATCTAGAATCGGATGTTAAACAAAGTTTCCAAATTTGCCACATAACCGCGGGCACAACTTTCCAAAAGATTTAACCCCGCAGGAGTGCTCCAACTAGTCCATAACAAACTACCACACGCTGCGACGGAATGACCTCGATCAGGGAAACCCGTGATATCGTCGGGTTCCTATTGGAAAACCTCAACCTCGAGATAGCCCAAAGCATCCTTGGAATCTCTTGCACAAGACGCTCGAGAAAGGTAAAACAAGTTCAGCAAGGCCGCCTGGCATGTCGACGATCCCGATAGGAGCCGTGTATCTCGTTCTCAGGACACGACGGATGAGCGACGCGTATAGTGGCCTGATAGAAATCTCCCGAGTTTCCCCGGGTTGGCCCCGAACAGTGCTCTATTTTGGACCAGCACCATCAACACTGGTCCTCCCTATATTATGTTGAATTACTCCTCGGGTTCATGACGCCCTATGTTTTTCACTATTAACATAATTATTATGTTGGACAAATATAGTACCAATGTTGGGCCTTGCTAGACGAGTTTTATCCCAAAACGAGAATCTAGGGTGTCCCCATAACAACCCCAAGCATGTTAGGAGCGCTTGTTTATGGAACATAACACCGGTAGCCGAAACTAAGATGGCAAAGGTGGAACAAAACACCAGGCTAGAAGGCCAAGCCTTTCACCTTTTACCAAGTATATAGGTGCATTAAATTAATTAGCAATAATATGGTGATATGACAAGAAACCCATGTTTTCACGTGGAAGCAACTGCACCTGTAACTAGCAATGCTAACAAAAGGCTGAGCAAGCGGTAACATAGCCAAACAAGGTTTGCTCGGTAGTGGAAAGATTAGAGGTTTTCATGGCGATGTTTGGAGGTTGATATTTAACAGGTGGTAGGCAGCGAGAAATAGCAAAAGAAACGCGACAACTAGAATGGAAATGATAGTAATGGTATCTAGGGAAATGATCATCTTGCCCGTGATCCCGCTTGGAAGAAGAACGAGTCCGTGAAGTAGACGAACCGATGTAGTCGAACGGATCCTCACACTTCGAAGCGGTTTGGAATTCTATCAAGATGAAGAAAACCAAAAACAAGAATCAACACACTATATTCACCACGTGACATGCACGATATGATGCACACCCGAATATGATGCATGTCCATTTCAATTATGCAAGACATGGCACGACAATTCACAACAAACAAACACTATGCATTAAGTTGCATATTGACGAAACTCCACATTTAATTATTTAGTTCACTCTTGTTTATTTACACACAATATTAAATGTTTTTAAACATGGCAAGGGGTGAAGTGTAATTAAACTACCTATCTACGCATTTTAAATGAGGCATGAAATGACATATAGCATTTCCGAAACGACCCCACTCATTAACTTTAAAATCTGTCCAAATTTGTCCTGACCACTTTTTATGTTTTTTAAACGGCAAAACAAAGTAGTTCACGTGAAACTACACGTCATTCTAGACCAATTACATATATGGCTCATCTCCAAGAGAGCTACGATTAATTAACTACGAACTAAACTGTTTTTAACACATTATCACGCAAACCAATGCAAACAACACATGAAACAGTTTTAAAAATGCATGAGAGTTGAAAAATATTATTCTACACAAAATTCTACACGTTTTACATATATTACTTATTTTGGTCCGAAGCTCGGTTGAGAAGATACATGTGTTTTAGAATAATGCGTTTTTATGAAAACAAAATTATATCGCATGACCTAAAAAATACTAAACGGGTCGAATATTCTATAGTTAGGCTACACAGGGGTGGCACAATTTAGAAAAGTCCTGCGTGGGCGAAGAATAGGAAGGGGTGCTCACCTAGTGGCCTCGGGCCGGATCTCGCTGCTCGGCGTGGCGTGGCAGAGATGGGCCGGCGGGGTAGAGCTGGGCCGGGCGAGGCCTCAGCTCGAGAGGCCCAGCGGTGGTGTAGTCAACGACCAGATCGGGCAGGACTTCGGTCCTCCCGTGCTCCTCCAGGAGCATGAGTCCATGGTGGGGCGGCGGGACGGGGCGACGCACATGACGCTGGCGAGCTTGAGGTGAGGGTGATGCTCAGATCTGGCTGGGATTCGTCCAGATCTAGGGAGGAGTGGCGTATCCCGGCTAGATCAGTCGGTGAGCAATGCGACTCCGGCTCCCATGGCGGACAGGCTCTACAGGGCGAGAGAGAGAGAGCACTAGGTGAGGGGAGAAGAGAGAAACGTGAGGAGAGGGAAACGAAACGGGGTTACCGGAGTTCAGGTGACGCGCAGGGCGGCTCCGGCGGAGCTCCAGCGAGGCAGGACGAGCGGTAGAGGTCGTGGCGAGCGGGGGCTGGGTGTTGTGCATGTGGGCTACTGGCTCGAGCGTTGGGCATGGGCGCTTTGACCCCAGGCAACGGCGGCGGCGATTCGGGCCCGGCGGGCTAGATCTGGGCTTGCGGGCCCACATGGTTGGAGGTGGAAGGCTGCTGGCTGGTCCGACGGTTGAGGGAGTGGGTTGGGTGTGCGGATTTCAAGGCAAGCTAGGGTTTGGGCAAATTAGGAAGGGGAGGGTATTTAAATAGGTAGGCCTAGGGTTCAGAGGGGATTTGGCATCCGATTTCAACCATGCGATCGTGATCGAACGGCCCCGAACGCGGGGATGGGCTAGGCTAGCTGTGTAACCATGTTGGACTCAGAGAAGAGATGAGTTTGTGGCCCGACACAATGTTTTAGAACACCAAAAACGTCCGACGATAATCCAATGACGGTGCCGCTACGGTCTATCGTTCGGGTATCAAACGAACTCCGATTGCGATGAAATTTGGCAAGCAGCCTACCTACAATATAATAAGACCGCACACCAAGTTTAAACCCAATCTGAGAATATTTTTCGGACACCTTTAAAAACAATATTTTAACGATGCCGCGGGCACGTGCGTGTGTGGTCGGGCTCAAAACGGTCGACGACTAAAACGGAGAGAACCGGCAACTAATAGCGAATGGAAGTTTTGAAAACTGGCGGCAACAGAGTGCCGATGCAATGCGGATGATGCACATGATGCGACAAACAAATAAATCACACGGCGGCAATGGAATTAAAGGGGAATCTTCTCGAGCGTCGGTCTTGGGCTGTTACAGCTCACAACCTCAAAATAATAGCATATCAAATTTTCAATGAGAAAAATATACAAATGCAACAATACTTCTAATTTAAATATTACAATCCAACTTAAGTTTTCAAATAAAATAATTCAACCTTAAATTCAACTCGCGCATATGTTCTAGTTGTCCCCTTTAAACCCTCACAGAAGCTCAATAAAATCATGAGTTGCTCGATGCTAAATTGGTTGATGCATATGAACACACTCATCAAACGTGCCAGATTCTCACATAAATTTTGGCATAAATAATTCTTTAAATTTATGTTTTGTTCTCTCATGATTTGAGAACCCTCTCTATTCTGTGTATTTTAAAATTCTTCCCTCCAAGTAGAAATTTTTGGAAAGTATTATGGGCCTTGAATGTTTTCTTAAATAACTTCATTTCATTTTGCAAATTTAGTAGGAAATATATATTTTATAATAAAACTTGCCCAATTAAATTTTCTTACTAGCATTTTGACACTGTGAAATGCCTCTCTTGCACTGGACCTATTTTAAATAATTCTTTTATAATTCTACAAAAATTAGGAGATATCATGTGATGCCTATATGTCACTTTTAAGCAAAAAAATCATCATGGTCATTTAAAAATTTTGGGCACATTATCCAATTTTCATTTCTCGTCCATTTTGAACATTTGCACTTCAACCCCATTTTTCTTAGCTATATAGTTTCTGAAAATTGTTCATCTTATAGTTCTTCCAACAAACCCTAAGTCCAGTAGATCAGCTATATTTGTACCTTTTTAAGTCTACCAAACAACTCTTTGAATTTTGTGCCAGATCTGAATTCTTGCAAAAACTTGCACTAGCAAGTTTTCACTCTTCTCAAACCAACCTCACAATCATCTATTTCATGTAAAAGAGACATTACCCTGGAAATTTTGGTCATCAACAAAACTTCCCGGGTGTCCCTACCATTCCGTCGAACACCTTGAGGGCAGAACAAAATTGTGGCCATAACTCAAGTGCCATCTTGCTCCATTGCCCAAACCAACATGTCCATAATTAGTGCCGCCTTAGTAAACCTCACTCAGTCAAGTTGTAGCCCATTTGGAGCATTGTGCCTGCCATTAGCATTTCGCCAAGAACGTGTGGTGCATGTCTAGAGCGCGGCCACAGCATGCTTATTGCACTCCCTGGCACCAAAGCCGTGGTATCTCACTGATTACCCACAAGTGTAGGGGATCTATCATAGCCTTTTCGATAAGTAAGAGTGTTGAACCCAACGAGGAGCAGAAGGTATTGACAAGCGATCTTGAGCAAGGAATAACTGCAAGTACTGAAACGTAACTTTTTATGGGTTTTCTAGTATAAGCAACAAGGAAATAAATGCAAGGAAAGTAAATGGTGTTGAGCTGCAGTAAGTGGCCTGATCCTTTTGAACACAAAGGATAAGCCGAGGGACTAAACTTATAAAGACTAAGGCGTTCCTGAGTACACACGAGAGAGATAGTCAAGTGCTTTCGCCATATTCTGTATAATACTATTTTTTGTATTGATAAGTGTTATGTGGGTGGATCTTAACTAGTGCACCGTCTAGGCTAAGACAAGTACACTCTTATGATCAATCCCTCTTGCAAGCGTCCACAAATACAAGAGAGAAATTAAGGCAAAGCCTAACCATAGCAATAAGCTTTAGGATCCAATACTCCCTCGTGCAAAAGTATGCGAACTGGGGTTCAGGTTTCTGTCACTCCGGCAACCCACCATAAGAATTCTTTATACACGATGCATTCCCCTAGGTCCTTAAAAAGTTGAAGTGTTATGTAGTCGACGTTCACATAACACCACTAGAAGAATAACACCATAACTTAAATATCAATCAACACATATTAGTTCAACATCATATGACTACTAGCAAGTAGACTTCTCCCATGTCCTCAAGAACTAAAGTAACTACTCACAAGACATAAAATAGATCATGACCAGAGGTGATGAAAATATGATGAACAATCTGGTCATAACAATAATTCTCCAACAAAACTCAATAGCATTCACCACAAAAGAGTAATCAACACCGATATAGTAGAGGGGATGAATAGTGCAAGGTACAACTCTGATTGCAATGGTAAAGTGATATGGGGTGAAGATGGAGATGGTGTTGGTGACGATGATCTCGATGATGCTCGTGATGATGGTGATGACGATGAAGACGATCTCCCCTTCCGGGAGGAGTTCACCCCAACGGAATCTGCCCGCCGGAAAGGTCTTTTCTTCTTTGTAGGTTTCCGTCCCGGAGTGGCGGCGGAACTCCGGAAAAACTTCTGTCCCCGTAACTTTTAGGTCATGAGTGTCATATAGGCCAAAGGAGAGCACCAGAGGCGGGACTGACCACCCAGGCGGCCTCTGGGCACAACCTAGGGGTGACCCGTGCCAGCAGGTCGCCTGGGTGCCCTGTGGCCCCCTGATGACCCACAATTATAGGGGATCTATCGTAGTCCTTTCGATAAGTAAGAGTGTCGAACCCAACGAGGAGCAGAAGGATCGACAAGTGGTTTTCAGCAAGGTAATATCTGCAAGCGCTAAAATTATCGGTAACAAGTAGTTGTGTGGTGAGATGATTCGTCGCAAGTAGCAAGTAACAAAAGTAACAACGGTGTAGCAAAGTGGCCCAATCCATTTTGTAGAAAGGGACAAGCCTGGACAAAGTCTTATAGGAGGTAAGACGCTCCCGAGGGCACATGGAAATTTCTGTCAAGCTAGTTTTCATCATGTTTATATGATTCGGGTTCGTTACTTTGATAGTTTGATAAGTGGGTGGACTGGCGCTTGGGTACTGCCCTTACTTGGACAAGCAACCACTTATGACTAACCCCTCTTGCAAGCATCCGCAACTATGAAAGAAGAATTAAGACAAAGTCTAACCATAACATTAAACTAGTGGATCCAAATCAGCCCCTTACGAAGCAACGCATAAACTAGGGTTTAAGCTTCTGTCACTCTAGCAACCCATCATCTATTTACTACTTCCCAATGCCTTCCTCTAGGCCCAAACAATGGTGAAGTGTTATCTAGTCGATGTTCACATAACACCACTAGAGGAAAGACAACATACAACACATCAAAATATCGAACGAATACCAAATTCACATGACTACTTATAGCATGACTTATCCCATGTCCTCAGGAACAAAAGTAACCACTCACAAAGCATAGTCATATTCATGACCAGAGAGGTAATGAGTAGCATCAAAGATCTGAACATATAATCTTCCACCAAGTAATCCAACTAGCATCAACTACAAAGAGTACTTAAAACTACTAGCAACCTTACAAGTACCAATCGGAGTCGCGAGACAGAGATTGGTTACAAGAGATGAACTAGGGTTTGGAGATGAGATGGTGCTGATGAAGATGTTGATGGTGATGAGTCCCCTCCGACGAGAGGAGTGTTGGTGATGACGATGGAGACGATTTCCCCCTCCGGGAGGGAAGTTTCCCCGACAGGATCGTCCTGCCGGAGCTCTAGATTGGTTCTGCTCAAGTTCCGCCTTGTGGCGGCGGCGAATCCTCCGAAAAGCCTCCTCCTCATTTTTTCGGAACGAAACCCTTCTTGTAGCAAAAGGGGGGAGCCAGAGGGCCAAGTGGGAGCTCACAAGCCCCCTAGGCACGGCCAGGGGGGAGGCCGCGCCTAGCAAGCTTGTGGCCTCCTGTTGGCGCTCCTCTAGTACTTCTTCGGCCCAATATTTTTTATAAATCCCCAAAAAATCCTCGTTGATTTTCACGGATTTTGGAGTTGCACATAATAAGTATCTCAAACTTTCTCCTTTTTCAGGCCAGAATTCCAGCTGCCGGCATTCTCCCTCTTCATGTAAACCTTGCAAAATAAGAGAGGAAAGGCATAATATTGTACCTTGAAGTGTAATAACAGCCGAAAAAGCGATAAATATCAACATGAAAGCATGATGCAAAATGTACGTATCAACCCCCCCAAGCTTAGACCTCGCTTGTCCTCAAGCGAAAGCCGAGATCAATAAATATGCCCACATGTTTAGAGAGAGAGGTGTCGACAAAACAAGATACGAACATGCAGGCATCATGATCATTGTCAAAACAACAATACCATCATATCACCTCTTATGCTAAAGTGACAATTCCTTCACAAAGTAAAGCATGGATCAAGAACCTTACCGAGAATTAACAATCGATAGCCTTTAGTCATTGAAGCAATTGCAATTTATCACAACATCGGAAAGAATCAAATAAGAGCGTGTAAAGCAAATCCACATACTCAATCATCTTTTCATTCTCTACAATTGCTACAACTCACGTGGTACTCATGAGATCAAAGTTTCAGTTGGACACAGAGAAAGATAGGGGCTTATAGTTTCGCCTCCCAACCATTTACCTCAAGGGTAATGTCAACAATAACAATTCATGAATACTTACTTCCAAGTTGACATATGAATATAGATCTTTCCCTAGCATATGACGTTAGCCAAGATAAAGGCGAAATAAGGAATTGGTGAAGACCACCATGACTCTTTCAAGGAAAAAAGTAAAGGTACAAGATACGCCCTTCGCAGAGGGAAGTAGAGGTTGTCATGCGCTTTTGAGATTTGGACGTGCGACCTCTTAGTGTGAAGGAACGTCACTTTATATTGCCTCCTGTGATAAAGAAATTTATTATGCAATCTGTCGCTTTTATGTCTTCCTCATCACAGGTTCGTACAAAGCTTATTTTCCACACACTAATAGATCATACATACTAAGGGAGCAATTTTTTGCTTGCACCGACGAGAACTTACTTGAGGGATGTTATTCAATCCATAGGTAGGTATGGTGGACTCTCATGGCAAAACTGGGTTGAAGGTTTATGGATTCACAAGTAGTATCTCTACTTGGTGCGGGACTTTTGGCTAATATGAGGTGGAAGCAATCATCACATGCTAAGGGATCTCTAGTCATATAACATTGTTCGGAGCCAAGCATACACAATTCATTATGTTGTCTTCCTTGTCCAACATCTACTTCTAAGAATGTAATAGTGTAGTGAGTGATCACAATCATAGATGGTGTCAAAGATGATATATTTATATGTGAACCTCTCCTTCTTTATCACTTCCTATTAATTGCAACAATGACCAAGGTCTACGTTTGTCTACCCTCAACAAGTTTCAATCAACATTCTTTTTATATGTGAAGCCATCACTTCCCATAAGATCATTACATGATCTTTCATGCTTTTGTTCTTTTCTCATTATCTTGATCATGGCATGAGGCAAGGCCCTTAACTAAGACACACTTTATTATATGTCTCACGAGCTCGAATACATCGGGGGTGACACAAAGCAAAACTCAAGCCTAAAACACTAAGACCTTTAATCTACTAGAGAAAGATAAAACTAAAAAGGAAAACTAAAACAAAGGTAAAGGCAAAAGATGTTATGGTGATACGATAACGGGGCAACTCCCCCAAGCTTGGCACAAGCTAAGGGGATTGCCCATACGCATGCTTAGTTGTCTTCATTTGGAGGTGATGGTGGTGGAGTTGTTGCAAACTTTGATTCCAAGAGGGCCATCAATCTTTGATTTATACCTTGGAGCTCTGTGATATGTTTCTCCAGCAAAACAACCTCACGAGTGAGATAAGTATTCCGAGCACGAGTTGTTTCACAAAACCTCAAGAGTTCAATCAAGGATAGAGACAGTAGGTGGAGGTAGGGTTGAAGAAAATCCACTGCTTCAACTTCTTCCTTGTTGAACACAGATTGCCCTTCGTCCCACGTCTGATTATCCTCCTTAGTTTTTCCCTTGGTTTCTTTAGGTAGCCTTTCCTTGGTCTCCATGACCTCCATTCTTTTCAGATCAACATTTACTTCTCCATAGACTTGAGGGAGATTGTTCTCCCCCACAGATTCCTAAGACAACATCTTGCTCTAAATCTGCGGCAGAAATCAGGCTCGAAACAAAAACAGAGGAAATTCGCGTCATACGAGGGTCAGACCTTACGGGAGAATATATAATGATTTTTTCTAGACCAGAAGGAGTACTCCGCAAGAAAACGGAGTCGAGGAGGCACACGAGGTGGCACAAGCCCCCAGGCGCGGCTAGGGGGGTGGCCTGTGCCTGGCAGGCTTGTCGCATCCTCGTGCGCTTTCCGGACTACTTCAAATTTTTCTAATTTTTCAAAAATTCCAAAACGGAGAAAAATTCCTCCTTGAAAAGTTTTGGAGTCTGTTTACTTACCGAATCACATACCTCTTCGTTTTCGGAGTCTAAAACAGGTTGATAAATATCCCTTATGTACTCCTCCAGAGTTATGGTATTGATAATATTGCTTTCAACATTTATGGGAGTACCTGAGATATAATGCTTGATTCTCTGCCCATATACCACTCTCGGAAAATTACCTTCCGTGTTGTTGATCTTGATAGCACCGGAACGATATACTTACTCAACAATGTAAGGACCTTCCCATTTAGAGAGAAGCTTGCCTGCAAAAAATCTTAAACGAGAATTGTATAGCAAGACATAGTCACCTACATTGAACTCACGTTTCTGTATCCTTTTATCATGCCACCTCTTAACCTTTTCTTTGAACAACTTGGCATTTTAATATGCCCGAGTTCTCCATTCATCAAGCGAGCTAATATCAAATAACCTCTTCTCACCAGCAAGTTTGAAATCAAAGTTGAGCTCTTTGATTGCCCAATAAGATTTATGCTCTAGCTCAAGAGGTAAATGACATGCTTTACTGTATACCATTTTGTATGTAGACATGCTCATGGGATTCTTATAGGCAGTTCTATAAGCCCACAGTGCATCATCGATCTTCTTAGACCAATTCTTTCTAGACCTGTTGACAGTCTTTTGCAGAATTAGTTTAATCTCTATATTTCTTAGCTCTACTTCACCACTGGATTGAGGGTGATAGGGGGACGCAATCCTATGGTTGACATCGTACTTAGCAAGCATTTTACGAAAAGCACCATGAATGAAATGTGAACCACCATCGGTCATTAGATATCTAGGGACTCCAAATCTAGGGAAAATAACTTCTTTAAGCATCCTGATAGAAGTGTTGTGATCAACACTACTGGTTGGGATAGCTTCTACCCACTTAGTGACGTAATCAACATCAAATAGTATATGAGTATACCCGTTGGATTTTGGAAAAGGTCCCATATAATCAAAGCCCCAGACATCAAATGGTTCAATGACAAGTGAATAGTTCATAGGCATTTCCTGACGTTTACTAATATTACCTATTCTTTGACATTCGTCACAAGACAGGACAAACTTATGGGCATCCTTGAAGAGAGTGGGCCAATAGAAACCTGATTGCAATACCTTGTGTGCAGTTCTATCTCCAGCACGGTGTCCTCCATAGGGCTTGGAGTGACACTTCTGTAGGATCTGTCCCTGTTCATGTTCAGGTACACAACGTCTAATAACACCATCTACTCCTTCCTTATAAAGGTGAGGATCATCCCAAAAGTAATGTCTCAAGTCAAAGAAGAATTTCTTCTTTTGCTGGTATGTGAAACTAGGTGGTATATATTTGGCAACGATATAGTTTGCATAATCAGCATACCACGGTGCACTACGTGAAGTATTGATGACATTCAATTGCTCATCAGGAAAGCTATCATCAATAGGTTGTGGGTCATCAAGAACATTCTCCAACCTAGACAAGTTATCTGCTACGGGGTTATCAGCACCCTTTCTGTCGATAACATGCAAATCAAATTCTTGTAGCAAGAGAACCCATCTGATAAGTCTAGGTTTAGCGTCTTTCTTCTCCATGAGGTACTTAATAGCAGCGTGATGAGTGTGAATAGTGACTTTGGAATCAACTATGTAAGACCTGAACTTTTCACATGCAAACATGACTGCTAAAAATTCCTTTTCCGTAGTAGCATAGTTTCTTTGGGCACTGTCTAGAGTTTTACTAGCATAGTGAATAACATTCAACTTCTTATCAACTCTTTGACCTAGGATAGCACCAACAGCATAATCACTAGCATCACACATGATTTCAACATGTAAGTTCCAATCAGGTGGCTGAACAATAGGCGCAGTTATCAAGGCCTTCTTAAGTATCTCGAAGGCTTCCTCACAATCATCGTCAAAGACAAAAGGAATATCCTTTTGCAAGAGATTGGTAAGAGCCTAGAATCTTAGAGAAGTCTTTAGTGAACCTCCTATAGAAACCAGCATGACCAAGGAAACTTCTTATACCTTTGATATCTGCGGGGTATGGCATTTTCTCGATTGCATCAACCTTAGCCTTATCGACTTCAATACCTCTTTCAGAAATTTTATGTCCTAAGACGATGCCTTCATTAACCATAAAGTGGCACTTCTCCCAATTCAAGAAAAGATTGGTATATTTACATCTCTGCAAGACTTGATCAAGGTTGCTGAGGAAATCATCAAAAGAAGACCCATAAACGGTGAAGTCATCCATGAAAACCTCAACAATCTTTTCACAAAAGTCAGAGAATATAGCCATCATACATCTTTGAAAGGTAGCAGGTGCATTACATAAGCCAAAAGGCATACGTATGTAAGCAAAGGTACCGAAAGGGCAGGTGAAAGTGATTTTCTCCTGATCAGATTGTGCAACTGGTATTTGGGAGAAACCAGAATAATCGTCTAGAAAGCAGAAGTCTGTGTGTTTAGACAGTCTTTCTAGCATTTGGTCGATAAAAGGCAAAGGGTAATGATCTTTCCTAGTGGCTTTATTCAATTTCCTAAAATCGATCACCATAGTGACAATGCTAATGCCTCCCTTCTTAGGGACGCAATGCACCAGACTTAACCAATCACTATGAGCAACAGGATAGATAATACCTGCTTCTAGGAGCTTTAGTATTTCTTTTCTTACTGCCTCTTTCATCTTAGGATTTAACCACCGTTGATGATCTACAACTGGATTGGAATCAGGATCAGTTTTAATCTTGTGCTGGCATCGAGTGGGACTAACGCCCTTAAGATCATCAAGAGTATATTGATACGTCTCAAACGTATCTATAATTTTTGATGGTTTCACGCTGTTATCTTGTGATCTTTGGATGTTTTATGTACCTTTTATATCTTTTTTGGGACTAACTTATTAATTCAGTGCCAAGTGCCAGTTCCTCTTTTTTCTGTGTTCTCGGTTCTTTTCAGATCTGATTTTGGAACGGAGTCCAAACGGAATAAAATCCCTGAAATGATTTTTTCCCGAACGGAAGAAGATCAGGGGGCCTGTGGGCCAAGCCAGGAGGGCTCCAGGGAGCCCACAAGCCCCCACTCTGCCACCAGGGGGAGGCGGCAGTGGCAGGGCTTGTGGCCTCCCTGAGCGCCCCTGACCTAGATCTTTGGCCTATATATTCCCTAAAATCGAGCTAAAAAATCAGGGTATCCACGAAAATACTTTTCCGCCGCCGCAAGCTTCCGTTTCCGCGAGATCTCATCTAGAGACCCTTCCCGGTGCCCTGCCGGAGGGGACTTTGGAGTTGGAGGGCTTCTTCATCATCATCATCGCCCCTCCAATGACTCGTGAGTAGTTCACTTCAGACCTACGGGTCCGTAGTTAGTAGCTAGATGGCTTCTTCTCTCTCCTGGATCTTCAATACAAAGTTCTCCATGATCTTCATGGAGATCTATCCGATGTAATCTTCTTTGGCGGTGTGTTTGTCGAGATCCAATGAATTGTGGATTTGTGATCAGATTATCTATGATATATATTTGAGTCTTTGCTGATTTCTTATATGCATGATTTTATATCCTTGTAAGTCTCTCCGAGTCTTGGGTTTTGTTTGGCCAACTAGATCTATGATTCTTGCAATGGGAGAAGTGCTTGGTTTTGGATTCTTACCATGTGGTGACCTTTCCCAGTGATAGTAGGGGCAGCAAGGCACACATTGAGTGGTTGCCATCAAGGGTAACAAGGTGGGCTCTGTCGTTGATATGAGATTGTCCATCTACATCATGTGATCTTGCTTAAGGCGTTACTCTGTTCTTTTGGACTTAATACACTAGATGCATGCTGGATAGCGGTCGACGTGTGGAGTAATAGTAGTAGATGCAGAAAGTATCGGTCTACTTGTTTTGGAAGTGACGCCTATAGATATAATCATTGCCATAGATATCGTCACGACTTTGCGCGGTTCTATCAATTGCTCGACAGTTATTTGTTCACCCACCGTCTACTTGCTTTCATGAGAGAAGCCACTTGTAAACACTACGGCCCCCGGGTCTATTCACATCTATCGTTTACACCTACGCTTTTACCTTGCTTTGTTACTTTGTTGCTTTCGGTTCTCACTTGGCGAACAATCTATAAGGGATTGACAACCCCTTCATAGTGTTGGGAGCAGGTTCTTCGTGTTTGTGCAGGCTCTTGTGATACTCCTTCACTGGATCAATACCTTGGTTCTCAAACTGAGGGAAATACTTACCATCGCTGCGCTACATCACCCTTTCCACTTTGAGGGAACACCAACGCAAGGCTCCAAGGCCACGGGGGAAATCCTTTGCATATTTGCCTAGGAAGTCCCTTAAGGCGTAGCTGTAGCAGAAGGATTCCTGGTGCCGTCGACACACCTATTTCTGGCGCCATTGGAAGGTCTTTTGTTGCAGTAGCACAGCTGACATCAAATATCCAATAGCAGCACAATGCTTTCTCACATTTTTAGTAACTTCTTTTCGTCATGCTCTGAGAGGCTAGCACTAATAATAACAGGATATATCTCTTTTTCATCAAGATAAGCATACATAAGAGTATCAGGCAACTATTTAAGCTCGAACACAAGATCACTCTTTGGTGGGGGTGGATCCCCAAGCAGTTCAACAGGCAAATTATTCTTAAGGATAGGATATCGTTCTAACACAACTCTATCTATCTCATCCTTTTCATCCATATGCATATCATTTTCATGCTCAAGCAAGTATTGCTCTAAGGGATCAGTAGGAGGCACATCAATAGAAGCTAGGGCAATAGTTTCATCCTTACTAGGCAACTCTTTTTCATGAGGTTGTCTACTAAACTTGGAGAAATTGAACTGATGTGACACACCTTCAAAGCCAACAGTGACAGTTTGCTTCTCACAGTCAATATGAGCATTGACAGTATTGAGAAAAGGTGTGCCAAATATGATGGGACAAAAGCTATCTTGTGTGGTAGCAAGAACGAGGAAATCAGCAGGATACTGTGTTTTACCACACAAGACTTCAACATCAATAACAATTCCCACAGGGCAGATAGTATCTCTATTTGCAAGCTGAATAGTGACATCAATGGTTTCTATCTCGACAGGTGCAATCTCGTCTTTAATGTCATCATATAAGGATTGAGGTATTGCACTAACACTAGCACCCACGTCACATAAACCATGATAACAATGATCTCCTATCTTAACAGAAACAACAGGCGTGCCAAAAACATGCCTATGTTTGTTTCTGGCATGTGGTTTAGCAATTCTAGCAGCATCTTCACATCAGTGAATATCATGGCCATCAACATTGTCGGACAGGAGATCTTTGATAATAGCAATGCTAGGTTCAACTCTAATTTTCGCAGGGGGTGTAGGTGTTCTAATGTAGCCCCTACGTATCACAGTTGAAGCTTTAGAATGATCATTTATCCTAACATGGAAAGGTGGCTTCTCAATGTAAGCACTGGGAACAATAGGATCATTATAGGCAATGACTTTCTCCTCAACTGGATTGGGTTTAACTACATTGACTTCCAAGGGAGGATGATATTTAAACCACTTCTCTTTGGGGAGATCAATATGAGCAGCAAATGATTCACACAATGAAGCTACTATCTTAGAGTCAAGTCCATACTTAGCGCTAAAATCACAAAAAGTATTTGTTTCGACAAAGGATTTAACGCAATCAAACTTGAAATTCATACCTGACTCCTTACCTTCATCCAGCTCCCAATCTTCAGAGTTGCGTTTAATTCTTTCCAATAAATTCCATTTGAAGTCAATATCTCTCTTCATAAAAGAACCGGTACAAGAAGTGTCAAGCATGGTGCGATCATCATGAAAAAGCCGAGCATAGAAGTTCTGAATGATAAATTCTCTCGAGAGCTCATGGTTGGGGCATGAATATAACATTGATTTAAGCCTCCCCCAAGCTTGAGCGATGAAGCTTATGATTAGAAATTGTCCCGCTCATGGCTTGAGTTTGTGGATGATTATACAAATCTTTTACGCTGGCTTGAATTTAGCTTCTCGCAATATCTTGGACTCCGCCTCAGGTGGAACGTTCATGGAAATGACGTTAGGAGACGCTACAAAACTCCTAGAAAATATCATGACCAACTACTCTCAGTGGCACACTGAAAGATCGCCTGCTAGCAGAAAGGTGCACGCTATAGAAGAAATTAACTCACTTAGTGCTAAGATGGACGAGTTGATGAATTTGGTTGCTAGTAGAAACGCTACCGTAGATCCTAATGACATGCCACTATCTTCTTTGATTGAGAGTAGCAATGCTAGTTTGGATGTGAATTTTGTTGGTAGGAACAATTTTGGCAACAATAATGATTTTAGAGGAAACTATGTTCCTAGGCCTTTTCCTAGTAACTCCTCTAACAATTATGGAAATTCCTACAACAACACTTATGGAAATCACAACAAATTACCCTCTGATTTAGAGAGTAATATCAAAGAGTTCATTAACTCTCTAAAGATTTTCAATGCGTCCATAGAGGAAAAACTACTCAAAATAGACGATTTGGCTAAGAGCGTTGATAGGATGTCTTGTGATATTGATGCTTTGAAAGTTAGATGCGCTCCTCCCAAGGTCAGCTTGGATGAAACTTTGAAAGCTATGCGTATCTCCATGAATGAGAGCAAAGAAAGAACCGCCCAAATTCGCGCTAGACATGAATGGTTTAAAAGGGTGCGTTCTAGTGATGCAAATCACGAGGATCTTAAAGTGCTTGGTGTGTCTCCTCTTGAATCTTTGTTTTCGCGTGTCAAACCTATTTATGGAGGGGCTGGATATGAATCCACTTTGGTTGAAAAACGCCCCAATGATTCGGAGTCCACCTATCTCGATGTTAAAGGTGTGGAGAGTGGAGTAGAAGAAGTCAAAATTTTGGGTAGTAATGAAACTCCCACTTTGGATTTCAAGGAATTCAATTATGATAATTGCTCCTTGTTTGAATGCATTTTTTGATACAATCCATTGCAAACTCTCCACACGCTTATAGCCAAAGCAAAGCCTTTACCGCACATATCGTAGATGCTATGATGAAATCTCTTGAAGAGAAGCTCGAACTAGAAGTCTCTATACCTAGAAAACTTCATGATGAGTGGGAACCTACTATCAAAATCAAGATAAAAAACTATGAGTGCAATGCTTTGTGTGATTTGGGTGCTAGTGTTTCCGCGATTCCAAAGTCTTTATGTGATATTCTTGGTTTTCATGAGATTGAAGAGTGTTCTCTTAATTTGCATCTTGTGGATTCTACTGTCAAGAAACCCATGGGAAGGATCGATGATGTTCTTATTGTTGCAAATAAGAACTATGTACCCGTGGATTTCATTGTACTTGACATAGATTGCAATCCTTCATGTCCCATTATTCTTGGTAGACCTTTCCTAAGGACTATTGGTGCTATCATCAATATGAAGGAAGGGAATATTAGATTTCAATTTCCTTTGAAGAAGGGCATGGATCACTTTCCTAGAAAGAAAATAAGATTGCCTTATGAATCTATGATGATGGCTACTTATGGTTTGAGCACCAAAGATGACTATACGTGATTCCATCACCTTTCAGCTAGCTAAGGGGGTTAAACAAAAGCGCTTGTTGGGAGGCAACCCAACGAATCTATCCTTTTTATTTCTGTTTTGTGTTTTCCACACTTTCATAATTCTGTTATGATTGTGTTTCTTTTTTGCGTTTGTGCCAAGCAAAACCGTTATGATTAGTCTTGGGGATGATCGTTTGGTCATGCTGGAAAAGACAGAAACTCTCTGCTCACGAAAAGAATTTTCATGTTTTTTCTGTAAGAGCTTTTGAGTTGATTCTTTTTGCTGCTGATTTCTACGCAAATTCTCCAAGTTTTCGTAATTGTTCAGAATTTATGAAGTACCAGTGGTATACGAAATATACAGATTGCTACAGACTGGTCTGCTGTTAACATATTCTGTTTTTGTTGTGTTGGTTGCTTATTTTGATGAATCTATTGATAGTATCGGGGGTATTAGGCATGGAAGATTGATAATACAGTAACCCAACATCACCATAAGTAGAATTTAAGTTTGCTACAATACCTAAGGAAGTGGTGGTTTTCTTTCTCATACTAATGTTATCACGAGTTTATGTTTAAGTTTCGTGTTGTGAAGTTTTCAAGTTTTGGGTGAAGTTCTTATGGACAAAGAGATAAAGAGTGGAAAGAGCTCAAGCTTGGGGATGCCCAAGGCACCCCAAGAGATTCAAGGATGCCGTAAAATCCTAAGCTTGGGGATGCCCCGGGAAGGCATCCCCTCTCTCGTCTTCAATCCATCGGTAACGTTGCTTGGGGCTATATTTTTATTCACCACATGTTATGTGTTTTTGCTTGGAGCGTCTTGTATCATAGGAGTTTTTTATTTTTGTTGTGTCACAATAATCCTTTCTGCACACCTAGATAGAGAGATAGGCACTCACCGTGATTTTAAAGAGCTTCACTTATATCTTTTGGTAGACAATTCAGCTCACATGTGCTTCACTTATATCTTTTGAGCTAGATACTTTTGCTCTATGTGCTTCACTTATGTCTTTTAGAGCGCAGCGTTGCGTGTCTGGGTAGTTGATCTATGCTTTTAAAGTAGTCTCAAAAGGGGTAGTTATCCAAAGGGATAAGAAAACTTCTACCTTCATGTGCATTGAATAATTAGAGAAGTTTGATTCATCTCAATTAGTTTTGAGTTGTGGTTTTGGTAATATTGAAGTTATGCTAGTAAGGTGTTGTGGATCTAGGAATACTTGTGTTGAAGTTAGTGATTCCCGTAGCATGCACGTATGGTGAACCGCTATGTGATGAAATCTGAGCATGATTTGTCTATTGATTGTCATCCTTTGCGTGGCGGTCGGGATCCCGCGATGGTTTATACCTACCAACCCTTCCCCTAGGAGTATGCGTTGAATGCTTTGTTTCGATTACTAATAAAACATTTGCAACAAGTATATGAGTTCTTCATGACTAATGTTGAGTCCATGGTTTATATGCACTTTCACCTTCCACCATCACTATCTTCTTAGTGTCGTGCAACTTTCACCGGTGCACAAAAACCCACCATTCGCCTCCCTCAAAACAGCCACCATACCTACCTACTATGGCTTTTTCAAAGTCATTCCGAGATATATTGCCATGCAACTACCACCATGACATGTGCCACCACATCTACATTGCCATTGCATGATCGTAAGATAGCGAGCATGATGTTTCCATTAATGTCTGTGCCATGCTAGATCATTGCCATGGTACACTGCCGAAGGCATTCCATATAGAGTCATAGTTGCTCTAAGTTTTGAGTTAAAAGTGTGATGATCATAATTGATGGAGCATTGTACCATGTGAGGAAATAAAAGAGGCCAAAGGAGCCCACCAAATTTAAAAAAAAAGGAGAGGCCAAAGAGCCCACCAAAAAATAAAAATAAAAAAAATGAGAGAAAAAGAGAGAAGGGACAATGCTACCACTTTTTCCACACTTGTGCATATTAAGCACCATGATCTTCATGATTGAGAGTCTCCCGTTTTGTCACCACCATATAGCTAGTGGGAAATTTTCATTATATAACTTGGCTTGTATATTCCAATGATAGGCTTCCTCAAAATTTCCTTAGGTCTTCGTGATCAAGAAAGTTAGATGCACACCCACTAGTTTTCTTTAAGAGCTTTCACATACTCTTAGCTCTAGTGCATCATTTGTATGGCAATCCCTACTCAATCACATTGATATCTATTGATGAGCATCTCCATAGCTCATTGATATGCCTAGTTAATGTGACTATCTTCTCCTTTTTTTGTCTTGCAACCTCCACCACACTGCACACCATCTATAGTGCTATAAGCATGGCTCATGCTCATGTATTGCGTGAGAGTTGAAAAGGTTTGAGAAAGTAAAGGTGTGAAACAATTACTTGGCCAATACCGGGGTTGTGCATGATTTAAATTCGTTGTGCAAGGATGATAGAGCATAGCCAGACTATATGCTTTTGTAGGGATAACTTTCTTTTTGCCTTGTTATTTTGAAAGTTCATGATTACCTTGCTAGTTTGCTTGGATTATTATTGTTTCCACGCCAATAGCAAACTATTGTTTTGAATCAATGGATCTGAACATTCACGTCACATAAGAGGAGTTACAAAGGACATCTTTGCTAGGTAGCATAAAAGCATCAAAAATTCATTCCTTATCACTTCCCTACTCGAGGACGAGCAGGAGTTAAGCTTGGGGATGCTTGATACGTCTCAAACGTATCTATAATTTTTGATGGTTTCACGCTGTTATCTTGTCATCTTTGGATGTTTTATGTACCTTTTATATCTTTTTTTGGACAAACTTATTAATTCAGTGCCAAGTGCAAGTTCCTGTTTTTTCTGTGTTTTTGGCTCTTTTCAGATCTGATTTTGGAACGAAGTCCAAACGGAATAAAATCCCCGAAATGATTTTTTCCGAACGGAAGAAGATCAGGGGGCCTGTGGGCCAAGCTAGGAGGGCTCTAGGGAGCCCAAAAGCCCCACTCCGCCACCAGGGGGAGGCGGCGGTGGCAAGGCTTGTGGCCTCCCTGAGCGCCCCCTGACCTAGATCTTTGACATATATATTCCCTAAAATAGAGCAAAAAATCAGGGGATTCCCGAAAATACTTTTCCGCCGCCGCAAGCTTCCGTTTCCGCGAGATCTCATCTGGAGACCCTTCCCGGTGCCCTGCCGGAGGGGACTTTGGAGTTGGAGGGCTCCTTCATCATCATCATCGCCCCTCCAATGACTCATGACTAGTTCACTTCAGACCTACGGGTCCGTAGTTAGTAGCTAGATGGCTTCTTCTCTCTCTTGGATCTTCAATACAAAGTTCTCCATGATCTTCATGGATATCTATACGATGTAATCTTCTTTGGCGGTGTGTTTGTCGAGATCCGATGAATTGTGGATTTGTGATCAGATTATCTATGATATATATTTGAGTCTTTGCTGATTTCTTATATGCATGATTTGATATCCTTGTAAGTCTCTCCGAGTCTTGGGTTTTGTTTGGCCAACTAGATCTATGATTCTTGCAATGGGAGAAGTGCTTGGTTTTGGATTCTTACCATGTGGGGACCTTTCCTAGTGATAGTAGGGGCAGCAAGGCACACATTGAGTGGTTGCCATCAAGGGTAACAAGGTGGGCTCTGTCATTGATATGAGATTGTCCATCTACATCATGTGATCTTGCTTAAGGCGTTACTCTGTTCTTTTGGACTTAATACACTAGATGCATGCTGGACAGCGGTCGACGTGTGGAGTAATAGTAGTAGATGCAGAAAGTATCGGTCTACTTGTTTTGGACGTGATGCCTATAGATATAATCATTGCCACAGATATCGTCACGACTTTGCGCGGTTCTATCAATTGCTCGACAGTAATTTGTTCACCCACCGTCTACTTGCTTTCATGAGAGAAGCCACTAGTAAACACTACGGCCCCCGGGTCTATTCACATCTATCGTTTACACCTTCGCTTTTACTTTACTTTGTTACTTTGTTGCTTTCATTCCTCACTTGGCGAACAATCTATAAGGGATTGACAACCCCTTCATAGCGTTGGGAGCAGGTTCTTTGTGTTTGTGCAGGCTCTTGTGATAGTCCTTCACTGGATCGATACCTTGGTTCTCAAACTGAGGGAAATACTTACCATCGCTGCGCTACATCACCCTTTCCGCTTCGAGGGAACACCAACACAAGGCTCCAAGGCCACGGGGGAAATCCTTTGCATATTTTCCTAGGTAGTCCCTCAAGGCATAGCCGTAGCAGAAGGATTCCTAGTGCCGTCGACACACCTATTTCTAGCGCCATTGGAAGGTATTTTGTTGCAGTAGCACAACTGACATCATATATCCAATAGCAGCACAGTGCTTTCTCAGAGTTTTTAGTAACTTCTTTTCGTCATGCTCTGAGAGGCTAGCACTAATAATAACATGATATATCTCTTTTTCATCAAGATAAGCATACCTAAGAGTATCAGGCAACTGTTTTAGCTCGAACACAAGATCACCCTTTGGTGGGGGTGGATCCCCAGGCAGTTCAACATGCAAATTATTCTTAAGGATAGGATATTGTTCCAAGACAACTCTGTGGCAATGATTTCATGCTCAAGCAAGTATTTCTCTAAGGGATCAGTAGGAGGCACATCAATAGAACCTAGGGCAATAGTTTCATCCTTACTAGGCAACTCTTTTTCATGAGGTTGTCTACTAAACTTGGAGAAATTGAACTGATGTGACACACCTTCAAAGCCAACAGTGACAGTTTGCTTCTCACAGTCAATATGAGCATTGACAGTATTGAGAAAAGGTGTGCCAAAGATGATGGGACAAAAGCTATCTTGTGTGGTAGCAAGAACGAGGAAATCAGCAGGATACTTCGTTTTACCACACAAGACTTCAACATCCCTAACAATTCCCAGAGGACAGATATTATCTCTATTGGCAAGCTGAATAGTGACATCAATGGGTTCTATGTCGACAGGTGCAATCTCGTCTTTAATTTCATCATATAAGGATTGAGGTATTGCACTAACACTAGCACCCACGTCACATAAACCATGATAAAAATGATCTCCCATCTTAACAGAAACAACAGGCGTGCCAACAACAGGCCTATGTTTGTCTCTAGCATGTGGTTTAGCAATTCTAGCAACATCTTCACAGAAGTGAATATCATGGCCATCAACATTGTCAGACAAGAGATATTTGATAATAGCAATGCTAGGTTCAACTCTAACTTTCTCAGGGGGTGTAGGTGTTCTAATGTAGCCCCTACATATCACAGTTGAAGCTTTAGAATGATCCTTTATCCTAACAGGGAAAGGTGGTTTCTCAATGTAAGCACTGGGAACAATAGGATCATTATATGCAATGACTTCTAAGGGAGGATGATATTTAAACCACTTATCTTTGGGGAGATCAATATGAGCAGCAAATGATTCACACAATGAAGCTACTATGTCAGAGTCAAGTCCATACTTAGCGCTAAAATCACAAAAAGTATTTGTTTCAACAAAGGATTTAACACAATCAAACTTGAAATTCATACCTGACTCCTTACCTTCATCCAGCTCCCAATCTTCAGAGTTGCGTTTAATTCTTTCCAATAAGTTCCATTTGAAGTTAATATCTCTCTTCATAAAAGAACCAGTACAAGAAGTGTCAAGCATGGTGCGATCATCATGAAAAAGCCGAGCATAGAAGTTCTGAAAGATAAATTCTCTCGAGAGCTCATGGTTGGGGCATGAATATAACATTGATTTAAGACTTTCTCTGTTACGAGGCCAAAAATTATAAATATAATTCCGATCACGATGTACTAGATGCATAGGATAAAACTTTTGATGAAATTCCAATTTCAGTCGATTGTAGTTCAATGATCCAGTATCATCACATAGCCTATACCATGTCAACATATTATCCCTCAAAGATAAGGGAAAGACCTTCTTCTTGACCTCATCCTCAGGCAAACCTGCAAGATTAAATAAACCACAAACTTCATCTACATAGATTAGATGCAAGTCTGGATGTGATGTTCCATCTCCTGTAAAAGGATTAGCCAGCAGTTTCTCAAGCATACCCGAAGGAAATTCATAGGAAATATTTTCAGTAGGTGCAGCAGGTTAAGGAGCAACTCTTTGTGCTTCCATTCGAGGTGAAGATACCCCGAACATGCCCCTCAAAGGATTAGTTTCCATAGTGACAAGTGACAATAAATTTCAGCACACTATATAAATGTTTCCTTACCAAATTCCACTTACCAAAGGCGCTTCACTCCCCGGCAACGGCGCCAGAAAAGAGTCTTGATGACCCACAAGTATAGGGGATCTATCGTAGTCCTTTTGATAAGTAAGAGTGTCGAACCCAACGAGGAGCAGAAGGATCTGACAAGTGGTTTTCAGCAAGGTAATATCTGCAAGCACTGAAATTATCGGTAACAAGTAGTTGTGTGGTGAGATGATTCGTAGCAAGTAGCAAGTAACAAAAGTAACAACGGTGCAGAAAAGTGGCGCAATCCCTTTTGTAGAAAGGGACAAGCCTGGACAAAGTCTTATAGGAGGTAAAACGCTCCCGAGGACACATGGAAATTTCTGTCAAGCTAGTTTTCATCATGTTCATATGATTCGGGTTCGTTACTTTTATAGTTTGATATGTGGGTGGACCGGCGCTTGGGTACTGCCCTTACTTGGACAAGCATCCCACTTATGATTAACCCCTCTCGCAAGCATCCACAACTATGAAATAAGAATTAATACAAAGTCTAACCATAACATTAAACTAGTCGATCCAAATCAGCCCCTTACGAAGCAACACATAAACTAGGGTTTAAGCTTCTGTCACTCTAGCAACCCATCATCTATTTACTACTTCCCAATGCCTTCCTCTAGGCCCAAACAATGGTGAAGTGTTATCTAGTCGACGTTCACATAACACCACTAGAGGAAAGACAACATACAACACATCAAAATATCGAACGAATACCAAATTCACATGGCTACTTATAGCATGACTTATCCCATGTCCTCAGGAACAAAAGTAACCACTCACAAAGCATAATGATATTCATGACCAGAGAGGTAATGAGTAGCATCAAAGACTTGAACATATAATCTTCCACCAAGTAATCCAACTAGCATCAACTACAAAGAGTAATTAACACTACTAGCAACCTTACAAGTACCAATCGGAGTAGCGAGACGGAGATTGGTTACAAGAGATGAACTAGGGTTTGGAGATGAGATGGTGCTGATGAAGATGTTGATGGTGATGAGTCCCTCCGATGAGAGGAGTGTTGGTGATGACGATGGCGATGATTTCCCCCTCCGGGAGGGAAGTTTCCCCGACAGGATCGTCCTGCCGGAGCTCTAGATTGGTTCTGCTCAAGTTCCGCCTCGTGGCGGCACCTCCGAAAAGCCTCCTCCTCATTTTTCTGGAACAAAACCCTTCTTGTAGCAAAAGGGGGGAGCCAGAGGGCCAAGTGGGAGCTCACACGCCCCCTAGGCGCGACCAGGGGGGAGGCCGCGCCTACCAGGCTTGTGGCCTCCTGCTGTCGCTCCTCTGGTACTTCTTCGGCCCAGTATTTTTTATAAATCCAAAAAAAAATCCTAGTTGATTTTCACGGCTTTTGGAGTTGCGCAGAATAGGTATCTCAAACTTGTTCCCTTTTTAGGCCAGAATTCCAGCTGCCGACATTCTCCCTCTTCATGTAAACCTTGCAAAATAAGAGAGAAATGGCATAAGTATTGTACCTTGAAGTGTAATAACAGCCCAAAAAGCGATAAATATCAACATGAAAGCATGATGCAAAATGGACGTGTCAACCCCTCCGGCCCTTCTTTGGCGTGTCTTCGTGATCTATTCAGAAACTCCTTCCCCGTAAATTTCAGCGCAGTTGGAGATGTTCTGATATGGTAACTCTTCATGCCATTTTCTCCATTGAATCCCGCGTCTGCTGTTTCGGATCTGGAAAGTTGTAAATTGTGTAAAATAAGCCAAAACACTATAGGTACATCATCGTATTGTGAAATATATCAATGAATAGAGACAAATTATGATACAAAATAGTGATGCATTTTGGACGTATCAAGTCCCCCAAGCTTAGAACTTGCTTGTCCCCAAGCGAATACTAAGCTCGGTAAACCTGTCCACAAGTTTAGAGAGTGAAGTGTCGATAAATAAGAATACGTACAAGAAGCATCTTAATTTCTCTACTAAACTCAACCATCCTCAATAACAGTCTCAACTCATAAGGCCCATATGAAAGAGTAATATCAATTACAATCAAAAGTAGGGCTAAGGAAACTCATCAAACCATGGCAAACATATCCTTGGTCAAAGAACAACTAATAACTTTTAACTTTTGCTCTTCCTCTTATATTTTGATGAGATCAATTGAAGCTTTTTGAAAGAACATGTTATTAGTCAAGAAGTGAAAATGCTAACACAAAGGAAGATGTTTGCTTTAGCTAGGCTTAACAAACAACTTACTCATCTTAATGATAATGTCAACAAAGTTGCGATATGGCAATTCTCAATGAAACAATATAAATGCATGCATCTTTGTCTACATATAGTGTCTTCTCTTTTAAAGGATAGAAAGACGTAGGTTTACTGACTCAACATAAAAGTAAAAGATTAGCCCTTCGCGGAGGGAAGTAGGGAAAACTCATGTGCTAGAGATTTTAGAGATTTTGAAATCAACAAGATTGTAAAACAAGCTTTTGAGAGGTGCATAATTTGTCAATGAATGCTAGCAGATAGCCCAATACTTCTCATGCTGGACAAGTTTTGAGGAACGGCTGCCAAAGTGGGGACGATCACATCCCCTTAGCCTCCTTTATTTATCACTACCAAAGTTTTCTGATTTCTCATCAAAAAAGTGTGAAAGAGGTTTTGTTTGTTGTTATTATCTTTTACGAGCTGGGTGCACTCATGCTAGTCCCTCCTTGTATTAGGGGTTCGCAGATTAAACATGCAAACCCAGGATAAAACTTGTCCAGTATGAGAAGATCATGAATTATCTACTACTTCCTCATGAGCTAAAACAGAGGCACAAAACACGGGGTAATATTTGAAGGTTTAAAGATACCAAATGAGTAATATACTTCAGGAGTGGCGGTGAAATACCACATAAAGGGAAGGTATGGCGGACTCTTGGGAAGGTTGAGGTTTCAAGGTATGGATGCACAAGCAGTATTCCTCCTTAGTACAAGGGTTGGCTAGCAAAGGCTTTTGAGAGCAGACAAATGATGTAGACTTGGATGCAAAACAATATAAGGTTTAACATAAATAATTTTCATGAAACATCAAGTTGTCTTCCTTGTCAGCATATGTAGCGACCCGACTCCAGACGAGTCAAGCCTCTGGTGTTTCTGTACCATCCCAAGATCATGCTGGTACACACTCAGTACATAATGTATATATTCAAGAGTTCAATCACACAGCTTTATTAATCAAAATCTCATAAAGAGTACTTTATTACAATAAAGGATTACAATAAAGTGGCTGAAGGCCATCTCATGAGATATCTAACGAAGACTAGCGGAAGCATCAGGTAGACGAGTCCATCCGACTCCAGGGCATGTCGCTGAGCGTTGATCGTAGCTTCACTCCTGGTCGGAAAAGTACTCTGCAACATGATACATTGCAGCCGTGTAGGTCAGCATATGGAATATGCCGGAAAGTCATCAAAGAGAGGGGTAAAATAATAATCAACTATCTCTACATGCATATTTGGCAGGTGGGGCTATAAGTTTTGCATAAAGCCAATTTTATCCTACAACAAGAGGGCTGGAAGCAAAATATTACTACATTGTTTGTTGTTAACGAGATGGTTCCGCCAACCAATTCTCGTACCCGAATAGTTGTTAACACCCACATCATTATTAAGTTGTGTCGAGAGTTCCGGGGAATTTCAATGCCTTCGGCTCAAGTTGTCCATGACCGTGGACATGGCTAATCGATTAGGTTGGGCACTCTGCAGAGTTTTGCACACGTTCCCCACAAGATTTGATCGCCTCCGTGTATGTCCTCGCACTTCAGGGTGTTTGAAGACCGGATGATCAAAACATGGTCTTTCAACGGGTCCCTCTGAATCCCTGTCGGTGCCCATCCATTCCTACCGTTTCTTCTACATCTGCTAGCACCGCCTGTCCAGAGCCGCCGCGTTGTCCAACCAAGCCAGAGCCCATAATGACTTGTGGCTGTGCAGGTAAGCCTTGAGTCTTGAAGTATCCGTCCGTCTCTTCGAGCCTGGGTGAAGCTTTCCGCAGGATGTCATGGCCGTCTCCAGCATCCCGGGCCATCCACTGGTTTCTCCAGGGAGCCGATCAACCGTCCTTCACCCAGAGTTGCATTTCGTCCGAGGTCTTGAAAATCTTGTCTTAACCGGTCTTGATTATTAAATCAACCTCGCATCACTCGTGTTATGCACTCAACTGAAAACCCGTCTACTCAAGCATAGCAAATATAAAATTGTCGTTCCGGGGCCAAGTATCGGGGTTGTTGTGTGCCTACCACATGATACTACAACTTATACTAAAATTTCCAAGTACCTAGGCAGCATGCAATTGGGCAAAGAAAGGTGAACTACCATGCATCGAAAACATAGGAAAATAACATGATCAAAATGACTTGCCTTGATGATAGTTGTCTTGATCGAGCGCTTCTAAGTAACACGCTTCGCACTCCGGGTGATCTACCGATACAAACACAATACACAACATAAGCACTACAATCAAGCAACAAGTAAAAATAACATCACAAGTAAGAATTTGCTAAGGCCTAAGTGAAAGAATTCAATACGCGTCACTAAGGCAGAAACTTGTTTCTGTTAAAAACCCCAGTAAAAATACTTTAAATTTTTTAAAACTTCTACCACAGTAAGATATAATCACTAGGAAGCAGTAGCAAAAAGAATCAACTCAAAATCATTTTTTAAACTCCGGGAATAAGCAAAACAAGGTTTAAACTAAATCTGATCTAATTCATATTTGAAAATTTCAAACATAGACAAATTATATGTTTTTAAAAACTACAGAAACAAATTGGAATCTACTGGAACAAGAATCAACATCATTGGACTTCGGGAACAAAAGCTATGGCCAAAACAAAACAGAAACTTTGCTGTTTTTGGAACTAGACAGAAAAAAGAAACTAATTTGCTAACAGACAGGGGGTACACGTGGCGCACTGTGAGTGGCTGCGGGGGTGTGTGTTGCTAGCGTTAGGAGCAAACGGCCGAAGCCTAACAAAAACTTACTGGCTAATAGTTAAGTGAAATAAAAGCCCGAGCGGTTTTCTTAGCTAAACCGAACAGGTAACTTACTTCTAATCTAACGCGTCGGTATTAGATCCAACGGCTACAGAGGAGGGGTGGGGTGCACACCGGCGGGATGAACTCCGGCATGAGCTCGACGGCGGCGGCGGCTCGGGCGAGGTCGGGGACGGTGGTGCAGAGGGGCTCCGGCGACGGTGAGAGCTCCAGAGGATGCGGGCGAGGACGGCGAGCGTGATGGAAGCGTCGGGCGGAGTCGGGGTGGCTGGAGGCGGTGCCTTGGGTGCGGCCGAAGTTGGAGCTCGGGTGGCTCGCCGGCGAGGTCAGCGGCAGGGGCTTGGGGGCGGCGGCTCGGCGTGGCGGTGGGAGGAACGGGGTGCGGGCGGGGCGGCGGCTTTTATAGGCGGGGGGAGGAGCTGGGGAAGGAAGGGGCAGGGGCTGCGGAGGGGATCCCGGTGGTGGGGGGCTCGGGCTCGGGGTGGTTGCTTTGTTTAGGAAAGGGGAGGAGGGAGATGACCGGTGGGAGGGGCAGGTCGGGTGGGGGGCCCACGCGGCGGGGAGAGGGAGGGTGCGGGCGAGGGTGCGGGCGGCCGAGATCGATGGGATTCGGGAATCCCGGGCTGCGGGGAGGCGGCCCACTTCTATTAAGTGCCCAGGCGGGAGTTTCCAAAAAAAACGCTTTCCTATTTAATCTTTTTCCGAAACAGAAAAAATAAAAGTGAAATAAAAGGAAACAAATAAAATATTTAATATGGAGTATTATATACCAAAAAAATTCAGAAAAATATCCTCTATTCGAATAACATTTTTCCAAAGCAAAAATAAAAACTTTAAAAAATGTTTTTTTTTCCAGAAAATACCTAAATGCTTTATTTTCTTTTTGCAAATATTTTCGCAAATAAACTTTGGATTCCTTGGCTCCAATTATTTCAGAAATGCCCGCACTTTGGAGGGTCATTTTCCTCCGCTCTCTCTCTTGCGTGCAAGAGAGTATTTTCCTGGCATTTCTCGTGTGAGGAAAAATGGAAATGCAAAATCAAAAGACGAAAGAATTCAAGTGCCAATTTTATTTCAATCAATATGCATAGATGCTTAGCTACAATGTAAAACATTCCCAATTAGGAAAATTGGGATGTTACAGCATAACACTTCAAGCATAAGAACATAAAGGTTTTGGCTATGCCGCTACTAGAAAAACTCATGCTTGTTGTTATGACCAATGCTATGTTTGTCAAGATTAAATAAAGTTTTCAAAGCCATACCTGATATGTAAGATCAATACTCCCATAAGAATCAGCATATAAGGTCGATTGCATGAAGAGAATACCAGGTGCGGTACAGAAACCAATATACTTCTCATTAATAATCCATCATAGATAACTGCACACTCACAGATACAAGACCCTCCACAGAGGAGTGATAGACCTCAATGCAAACACCTATTTCATAAGATAACTTCCCTAGACATGATACGACACTAAACTTGACCATAAAAGATAAAGGATAAATATAAAAAATAAAAATAAAGATACCGGGCACTCCCCCAAGCTTGGAACAAGCTAAGGGAATGCCATTACCCCTGAAGATTTCACTCTTCATCCTTGTTCTTGTTGCTCAGGTAATCTTTAGCGAAAATCTTCCATGGCAAAGGTCCTTCCTCCACACAGGATTCTTCAGTCTCCAGTATCCTGCTTTCGGCAGATAAGCCTATGCGCAAAAACTTTAGTTCGTACTCACAGTTCTGGTTTTGAAGGTCATAGATGTTCCCTTGAAGCTTGAACACTTTGGTTCCCAGTGCGGATATGATTGTTCGCACTTCCTTCATATCCTTATCATGTTGCTTCTTTAGCTCGGCGATGATATCGAAGTTTGCCTCGACACCACGCTCGATCATCAACTTATACTTGAAGAGTTCTTGCTCCACCTCTTCCATCCTAGCCTCTGTGCTCCCCTCCTTGACAGGTCCCTTCAGATATTTTTTGTGGAGGACACCATCCTCCACACAAAGTCTTTGAGGGTGTCTTTTTACCTCTGTGGGGTAAGGGTTGATGACATTGACGAACAACTTGTCCTTTGGGGATTTTGGGGAAGCCATGACACCTAGGTTTGCTGAAAGTTCCCCTGGCACAAACATATTGAAAATAAAATGCACGGAATCGCAAGATACAAAGCCGGGACGATCCGGGAAAATATATAGCAAAATTTTATGCACCAAAAGGAAGGTAACAAGCCAAAGTGGGATCGGAGACGAACTCCGGGTGGTCCAGGCGGCCTCCTGGCACAGCCAGGATGTAGCCCGCACCACCAGGTCGCCTGGAGCACCTGGAGCTCCTCTCCGGCTCCACTTCGGCTCAGAATTTTCCTAATTTTTCAAAAACACATAATACAGAACTTTTATTGATGTTCGCGAAGTTTCCTTACCGTATTTCATACCTATTCTTATTCTGCTTCTGCCGGTGTGTTACACAATGTTGCAATATGTTCTTCATGAGTGGCTACCTGTATCACATCCACCTCTACATTGATGGGGGTATCCATCCATGTAATGCTTGAGTCTTTTCCCATTCACAACATGTGGTTTTGTGCCCTCAAAATTATTAATCTTGGTTGCACCGGAGCGGTAGACTTCTTCAATATGGTACGAGCCTTCCCACTTGGAAAGTAATTTACCTGGAGAAAACCTGAAACGAGATCTATACAACAAAACTTTATTACCAACATTAAATTCACGTTTCAAAATTCTCTTGTCATGCCACTTCTTTATCTTTTCTTTGAACATTTTTGCGCTCTCGTAAGCTTCACTTCTCCACTCATCTAGAGAAGTCAAGTTCATGAGACGCTTTTCACCAGCAATCTTTGGGTCAACATTAAGCTCTCTAACATCCCAGAAAGCTTTGTGCTCTAACTCTAAAGGTAGATGGAATGACTTTCCATAGACCACCCTATACGGATACATCCCCGTGGGATTTTTGTAAGCAGTTCTATACGCCCACAAGGCATCTCCTAACTTTTTGGACCAGTCCTTTCTAGAATTGTTCACTGTCTTTTGCAAGATCAACTTGATCTCTCTATTTGTGAGCTCAACTTGCCCACTTGTTTGAGGGTGATAAGGTGAAGCAATTCTATGATTAAGATCATATTTGGCTAGAGCTTTTCTAAAAGCACCATGTGTAAAATGTGATCCCCCGTCGGTCATGAGGTACCTAGGTACACCAAACCTAGGGAAGATTACATCCTTGAGCATTTTCAAAGATGTCTTGTGATTAGAAATTTCAGTGGGGATTGCTTCAACCCACTTGGTCACATAATCAACAGCCACTAAGATGTGTGTGTACTTGTGTGAAGGAGGAAAAGGACCCATGAAATCAAAACCCCAGCAATCAAAAGGCTCAATGACTAGAGAATAATTCATAGGCATCTCATTTCTCCTACTAATATCACCAACTCTCTGGCACTTATCACAAGATAAAACATAATTTCTAGCGTCTTTAAAGAGAGTAGGCCAATAAAAACCTAACTGGAGAACCTTATGTGCAGTCCTCTCACCGGCATGATGTGCTCCATAAGGACTGTTATGACATTATCTCAAGATATCATCATGCTCATGCTCCGGTATGCATCTCCTCATGATCCCATCCGCACCTTCTCTAAAAAGATGCGGGTCATCCCAAAAGTAATACCTCAAGTCGTGGAAGAACTTCTTCCTCTGCTGGAATGTTAAACCTGGAGGCAAAAACTTTGCAACAATAAAGTTAGCATAATCTGCATACCATGGATCTGAATTAGATTGTACTTTCAAAACAGCTAACTTTTCATCAGGAAAACTATCGTTGACCGGAATAGGATCATGTGATATGTCCTCCATCCTGGAAAGGTTGTCTGCTCCCTTCCTATCAACAATCTGCAAATCAAATTCTTGAAGAAGAAGGACCCATCTGATAAGCCTTGGTTGGGCATCCTTCTTGTCCATAAGGTACTTAATAGCAGCATGATCAGTATGAATGATGAATTTAGAATCAACAATGTAAGGCCAAAACTTATCACAAGCAAACACTACCGCTAAAAACTCTTTCTCAGTAGTAGTGTAATTCTTTTGAGCACTACCAAGGGTTTTGCTAGCATAATGTATAACATTCAATTTCTTATCAACCCTTTGTCATAACACAGCTCCAACAGCAAAATCACTAGCATCACACATGATTTCAAAAGGCAAATTCCAATTAGGTGGTTGGACTATAGGGGCGGTTATCAAGGATTTCTTAAGAACTTAGAAGGCTTCCTTACAATCTTAATCAAACACAAAAGGAATATCCTTCTGGAGAAGATTAGTTAGGGATTTTGAAGTCTTAGAAAAGTCTTTAATAAATCTTCTATAGAAACCAACATGACCGAGGAAACTATGAATACCTCTGATGTCCTTTGGATAAGGCATCCTCTCGATTGCTTCGACCTTTGCCCTATCCACCTCGATTCCCTTTTCAGTAATCTATGGCCAAGAACAATTACCTCATTGACCATGAAGTGGCACTTCTCCCAGTTGAGTACCTAGTTCGTCTCCTCACATCTCTGCAAAACTTTATTAAGGTTGTGGAAACAATGGTCAAAAGAGGTTCCATAGACGGAGAAATCGTCAATGAAGACCTCCACAATTTCCTCACAAAAACCATGAAAGATAGCAGACATACACCTTTGAAAAGTAGCAGGAGCATTTCATAAACCAGAAGGCATACATCTATAAGCATAAGTACCAAAGGGACAAGTAAAAGTGGTCTTCCCTTGATCGACAGTGTTAACATGAATTTGAGAGAAGCCAGAATACCCATCAAGATAGCAAAAGTGAGTGTTTTCGTATAACCTTTCAAGCATTTGGTCGGCGAATGACAACGGGTAGTGGTCCTTCCTGGTTGCCTTGTTCAGCTTCCTGTAATCAATACACATTCTATATCCAATAATAATTCTTTTAGGTATTAGTTCATTCTTATCATTAGGGACCACAATCGTACCTCCTTTCTTGGGAACACAATGTACTGGACTTACCCACTTACTATCAGCTATAGGGTAGATAATACCTGCGGCTAACAGCTTGAGGATTTCGGTCCTCACAACATCCTTCATCTTCGGGTTCAACCATTGTTGATGATCAACAACCGGTTTAGCATCAGGCTCAAGATTGATAGTATGCTGACAAATAGATGGACTAATCCCCTTAAGATCATCAAGGGTATAGCCAATAGCGCCTCGGTGTTTACGAAGGACTTCCAATAATCGCTCTTCTTCATATCCTGAAAGGTTAGCATTGATAATAACAAGATATACGTTCTTTTCATCTAAATAAGCATACTTGAGCGCATTGGGAAGAGGTTTAAGATCAAACACCGGGTCTTCTTTTGGTTTTTATAGAATTCCCAAAGGCTCAACCGGAAGGTTGTGCTTTAGGATAGTAGGTTGTCTCAATAATATGTCATCTAGCTCATTTCTTTCCTGCATATGCATATCATTCTCGTGGTCCTCCATAAATTGCTGCAAAGGATCGTTAGGAGGAATAGCAATAGAAGCAATCTCTTCAATAATTTTATCATTACTAGGCAAATCAGTACCACGCGTTTGCTTCGAGAATTTTGAAAAGTTAAATTCATATGGCTCACCATTAAATTCAACAAATACTTTTCCTTTCCTGCAATCTATAATAGCTCCACAAGTTTTGAGAAAATGCCTAGCAAAGAGAATAGGGCAAAAACTATCTTGCACTGAACCATGTACTAGAAAGTCGGTAGGATATTTTACCTTTCCACATAGAACTTCAACATATTGCACAATTCCAATTGGAGAGATAGTTTCTTTGTTTGCAAGGTGAATAGTAACATCAACGTCTTTAATTTCACATGGTAGAATCTCATTCATGATCTCTTGATAAAGTGAAAAAGGAATAGAACTAGCACTGGATCCTAAATCACATAGCCTGTAATAATTATGATCTCCTATTTTAATAGATACAACTGGCATACCTGAAATTGGGCCTTTATTCTTGGTTGTAACAAGGTTAGTAGAAACAGCACAAAAATTTATATTGGAATCCTCAATATTACTAGTAACAAGATCATCTTGAGGATCGACCTTAATCAGTTCCTCATGCTCATCAGTCGTTCTTTCACTTTTATTCAGTATGTGTGTGACAAAAGAATGCTCCCTCATCCTTGTGGGAAAAGGGGGCTTTTCATATAAAACAGCAGGCAAGATAGGGTCAACAACATTGATATCAACAGGTAATTCCTTAAAAGGTTTATGGTGTTGATCCTCCCTCTTCTTAGAAGAGTAAATATGAGAGGCAAAGTCTTTGCAAAAATCAATTAGGAGCTGGGAATCAAGACCAATCTTAGCACAAAAGGTATTGAAGTAATCAGTTTTCACATAGCTCTCAATGTAATCATGCTAATAATTTATAACGGATTCAATACCTTTATCAATCTCCCAGTCTTCAGTGTTCTTATGGATTATTTCAATAAATTCCCACCTAGCTTCAATGCTTTTGTTGGAGAATGCCCCACTAGAGGAGGCATCAAGCATCTCTTTATCTTGACGAGAAAGCCTTGCATAAAAATTTGTAAGAATAATTTCCTTGGAGAGCTCATGATTGGGACATTTCAGCATTAGGGACTTCAATCTCCCCCAAGCTTGAGCAATGCTTTCTCCGTCAGGAGACCAAAAGTTATAAATATAGTTCCTGTCTCGATGTATTTCATGAAGATGATAAAACTTTGCATAAAAGAGAGGCATAGGATCTTGTCAATTTCGTAAATTAGAGTTATCAAGAAGCCTATACCAATCGAAAGCCTTATCTTTTAATGATAGAGATAATAGCGTTCTCATAACAAAATCCATCGATATACCTACAAGCTTAAATAAGGAGCATAATTGTGAAAGATATAGCAAGTGTTCACCTCGATATCTATCTCTTGCATATCGATTAGCCAAGACACAATCAATAATACCAGTTGGTATTTGAAAGCGTACAATTTTAGTAGGTGGGGGAGGCTTATCCACCACAATAGCACTGGGGCTGTTCCCCACAAGCAACAAACCAAGAGCAGAGTTGTCCATAGGGACAAAAAGCGGAAATAGTGAAATAAAAACAGCACGTACAGCGTAAAGGTTTCCTTACCAATTTCACTTACCAATAGTGCTACACTCCCCGGCAACGGCGCCAGAAAATGGTCTTGATGACCCACAAGTGTAGGGAATCTATCGTAGCCTTTTCGATAAGTAAGAGTGTCGAACCCAACGAGGAGCAGAAGGTATTGACAAGCGATCTTGAGCAAGGAATAACTGCAAGTACTGAAAGGTATCTTTTTATGGGTTTTCTAGTATAAGAAACAAGGAAATAAATGCAAGGAAAGTAAATGGTGCTGAGGTGCAGCAAGTGGCCCGATCCTTTTGAACACAAAGGATAAGCCGAGGGACTAAACTTATAAAGACTAAGGCGTTCGAGAGGACACACGGGAGAGATAGTCAAGTGCTTTCGCCATATTCTGTCTAGTACCATGTTTTGTATTGATAAGTGTTATGTGGGTGGATCCTAACTAGTGCACCGTCTAGGATAAGACAAGTAAACTCTTATAATAAATCCCTCTTGCAAGCGTCCGCAAATACAAGAGAGAAATTAAGGCAAAGCCTAACCATAGCAATAAGCTTTAGGATCCAATACTCCCTCGTGCAAAAGTATGTGAACTGGGGTTCATGTTCCTGTCACTCCAGCAACCCACCATAAGCATTCTTTATACACGATGCATTCCCCTAGGTACTTATAAGGGCGAAGTGTTATGTAGTCGACGTTCACATAACACCACTAGAAGAATAACACCATAACTTAAATATCAATCAACACATATTAGTTCAACATCATATGACTACTAGCAACTAGACTTTTCCCATGTCCTCAAGAACTAAAGTAACTACTCACAAGACATAAAAGACATCATGATCAGAGGTGATGAAAATATGATGAACATTCTGGTCATAACAATAATTATCCAACAAAACTCAATAACATTCACCACAAAAGAGTAATCAACACTGATAGAGTGGAGGGGATGAATAGTGCCAGGTACAGCTCCGATTGCAATGGTAAAGTGAGATGGGTTGAAGATGGAGATGGTGCTGGTGATGATGATGATGGTGATGATGACCTCGATGATGCCCGTGACGATGGTGATGACGATGAGGACGATCTTCGCTTTCGGGAGGAGTTCTTCCCGGCGGAACCTGCCGGAAAGGTCTTTTCTTCTTTGTAGGTTTCCGCCCTGCAGCGGCGGTGGAACTCCGGAAAAGCTTCTGTCCCCGTAACTTATAGGTCACGAGGGTCATATAGGCCAAAGGAGAGCACCGGAGGCGGGACCCACCACCCAGGCGGCTTCTGGGCGCGACCTAGCGGTGACCCACGCCAGCAGGTCGCCTGGGTGTCCCGTGGTCCCCTCCAGCCCTTCTTCAACCTCTCGTGATTTGTTCGGAAACTCCTTCCCCATAAATTTCAGCACAGTTGGAGATGTTCTGATATGGTAACTCTTAATGCTATTTTCTCCGTTGAATCCAGCGTCTGCTGTTTCGGCACCGGAAAGGTGTAAACTGTGTAAAATAAGCCAAAACACTATAAGTACATCACCATATTGTGAAATATATCAATGAATAGAGAAAAATTATGATACAAAATAGTGATGCATTTTGGACGTATCACTCACCTGCTGCCACCCCAGCCTGCAACAGCGCAAACAACTTTGTGGAGAAGCCACGCAGATCATCGACACCTCACCTCTTCCTTTGGCACCGACCACGAGCCGTCATCCACCGGCCAGTTCACCACCGTGGGTGGCTCACCATCGTCTAGGAGCACCTAGCCAATCCCCGAGTGCTAACTCACCCGCACCTTAACCCCCCCACCTAGTCTTATCCATGAGACACCGACCACTCTGACAGCCACGCCGACCACTACCACCTTTGTTGTTTGCCATTAATAGTTGCCGCCACAATAATCCGTGGTCGGCACTGCCTGAGATCCCTAAGCTAGCTAGGTCCCTCCACTGAGCGATGTGGACAGTCATCGTCCTCGCCTAATCGTGCCGACCACACCTAACCTCTCACTAACCTTCGATCGCCATGAATGAGACGCTTGTCATGGTTATCCTCGGGCAACCACGGAACCAACCTCCCCGCACTGTAAGACAACAACCCCAAGCCCTCAACGCACTCCATCACTCTCCCTCCAACCGTTGTAAGCTTCCTACAGAAGCAAATCGGGTCTAGGATTCACCCTTTTCTCCGACCACCTCGTACGCCACCGCACCTCTGTCAAATTCCAATGCAACCGAGCCTATTCCTCTCCATCTCCTCCACCAGTTCACTCATGGCCTCGCGAATCCATTCCCATCTCCAATTCCACCGAAACTAGATCATGGGTGAAAGCCCCCTACTCCACCGAAGCTTCCCCAGCCATGGTCAAAGTGATAGAACCCTTGGATCTACTAGGCTAGATATATCCGATAGAGATGATGAGGAGATGGGGATTACTACCTTGTCCTGCACTTGAGGTGCTCCCTCCGGCGTCCATGGTGGGATGGGGACGACGGCGGCGACAGAGAGACGTGAGGTGGTGGCGGTGCTTCCCGTGAGCACTGCACTATCCCTAGATCGGAACAGGATGTCAGTGGGGTGTCTGGCGGCGCGGTTAACCTCATACCACGTGTCCCGGTCCCCACCTCTTTATTTATAGCATAGGACACAGGGGCCCACCAACCATAATGGTTTGGGCGCCCCCGATCAGGGCGCGTGGATCAAGGATACGGTGGGCCCACACGGGAGAGATCAACCTAACACTCTCCCCCTTGATCTCAACTTTTACTTTTGACTTTATACTTTCTAGTTTATTTGTTCCATCACATATTGGTACATAGAGCATGTCTCATCGTCACAGCTTAACTGCCAATAGAATCATACAGCTACAACATACGTTTTGTTTAGAAACACATTTTGTTTCTTTTGGGCCTCTCATGATCCAGGAATCATAGGCGTTCCATTAACTCCATGACGACCAAGTGTTCCTTGAACACAGTGGGTGGTAAGCCTTTTGTTAGCAGATCCGCATGCATATCCTTTGTCCTTATATGCTCGAGACTTATAGTGTGATCTTGGATTTTATCTTTCAGAACATAATACTTTATATCTATTGTATTGGTAGCATTACTCGACTTGTTGTTGTGAGCATAGAATACTACGGGTTGGTTGTCACAGTACATCTTTAGTGGTTTGTGAGTACAATCTACCACTTTCAAGTCGGGTATAAATTTCTTTAACCATATCACCTGCCCGGTGGCTTCGAAACATGCTATAAACTCTGCTTGCATCGTGGATGATGCAACTATGGACTATTTGGAGCTTTTCCATGAACTAGCCCCTCCAGCGAGAGTGAACACGTATCCTGACGTGGATTTTTTATCATCTCCGCCCCCCCGCAAAATCTACGTATCAATACCCTTTTATATCTAGGGAATCAGATCTTCTGTATGTTAGCATGATGTCCTTTGTGCCTCGCGCATAACACAATGCTTTCTTTACCATCTTCCAATGCTCTAGGCCTGGATTATCTTGATATGTGCCGAGTACCCCAGTGGTAAAAGCTAAGTCAGGGCGAGTGCACACTTGGGCATACTGTAAACTTCCAACAGCCGAAGTATATGGTACTGCCTTCATTTGATCGAGCTCGTACTGGTTCTTGGGACGTTGTAATTTCCCAAAACTGTCGCCCTTGACTATAGGAGTAGGTGTGGCCTTATACACATGCATATTATACTTTTTGAGAACCTTCTCTAAATATGCTTTCCGCGATAGTCCTAAGATTGCATTTTTCCTATCTCGGTGAATTTCAATGCCCAAAACATATGAACATCACCAAGATCTTTCACATCAATGTTCAAGGATAAAAACTTCTTTGTTTCTTGTAGTAGACTAACACCATTGCTAGAAATTCAGATATCATCCACATACAAGATAAGGAACATGTATTTCCCATTTTTGAACTTTGAATAAACACAGTTATCCTCAACATTTTCTTTAAATCCAAATCTTTTAATTGTATCATGAAACTTTAGATACCACTGTCTAGAGGATTGCCTTAGTCCATAAATGGATTTCTTCAGGTGGCATCCCATATCTTTTTGGCCTTCCATGATAAAACCCTTGGGTTGTTTCATGTAGACATTTTCTTATAAATCTCCGTTTAGAAATGCCGTCTTTACATCCATTTGGTATAACTCTAAATCAAAATGTGCAACTAATGCCATTATGATTCTGAAGGAATCCTTACATGAGACTGGGGAAAAAGTATCATTGTAGTCTATCCCTTCTCTTTGTGTAAATCCTTTTGCCATGAGTCGTGCTTTATACTTTTCTATATTCCCATTAGAGTCATACTTAGTTTTGTAGACCCATTTACAGCCTACTGTTTTGGCTTCTTTAGGTATAATTTCTAAGTCCAAAACATCGTTGGAACTCATCGAGTTCATTTTGTCTTTCATTGCCTCCATCCACTTCGATGAGTGAGGGCTTCTCATGGATTCTTCATATGAAGCGGGATCACCTTCCATATGAGCCAATTCTGTGTTATAAACTTTATAACAAACAGGAAGTGCTTCATTCTCTCGCACATAATCTAAAATTGGCTACTGCACCTCCCTTTCATGTTCAACAACAGGTTCAGTCGGATCCTGAAGGACATGTTTCATATCTTCTCCCATAGTTATCATGGTTGGAGTTACAACAGATAGTGCAAAAAATGGCTCTTGAATCATCGGATTAGGTGCACGCACCCTCTTCTCCTCAAGATCAATTTTCCGAGCTACCATGACCCCCTCATCATTTCGTCCTCTAAGAAGACTCCATGTCTTGTTTCTACATACTTTGTGTATCTTTCTGGATAGTAGAAACAAAAACCCTTTCATTTATCAGGATAGCCAATGAAGTGGCAACTTGCTGTTTTGCAATCTAAGTTTGCAATGTTTGGATTAAACATTTTGACCTCAACCGGGCATCCCCACACCTTGAAGTGTTGGAGGGATGGCACTTTTCCTATCCACAGCTCGTACGGTGTTTTGGGCACCGACTTGCTTGGTACTCCATTGAGAATGTGAATGGCGGTTTTAAGCGCCTCCATCCGTAATCCCAATGGCAGGTTGGAGTAACTCATCATGTTGCGTACCATATCCATAAGTGTACGGTTATGCCTTTCAGCTACTCCATTTTTCTGAGGTTCACCCGACATTGAGTACTGGGCTACTATGCCAGTCTCCTGCAAGAACTTTGCAAAAGGTCCATGGACTTGGCCATATAGATTGTGCCGACCGTAGTACTTCCCCGCACGGTCAGTTCTCACTATCTTTATTCTTTTGTCAAGCTGATTTTCAACTTTATCTTTGAATATTTTAAATTTATCCAACGCTTCATTTCTTTCTTTGAATGGATAAATATAACCAAATCGGGAGTAATCATCTTTGAACGTTATGAACGAGTCATAGCCATCCACACTTTTTACAGGAAATGGTCCACAAATGTTAGTGTGAATTATTTCTAGTGTTCGTGTGCTTCAGTTTGCACCCTTTTTGATTTGTTTTACATACTTTCCTTCAACGCAATCAATGTATTTTTCTAAATTTGAGAACTCTAGTGGAGGAAGAATCTCACTTTTAATTAGTCTTTCTATATTGCCCCCTTGGAAATATGGCCCAAGCGACAGTGCCATAATTTTGATGAGTCGTGAGTTCTCTTTCTTTTCTTTTGTTCTTTGTTCGACGAGGGAACTTGATCATTCACATTACACACATAATGCACTTTTTCACGTAGTGATAATAAATAAAGCTCATTGTGAAGTAAAGTATCACCCACATAAGCATTATTAAACCATATGGCACACTTGCCATGTACAAAATAACACTCATAATTGTCTTTGTCCAAACACGAAACACTAATTAAATTTTTGGGACATGAAGAAACAAATAAGACGTCTCTAAGCGAAAGCTTGAATCCTTTAGCTAACTCCAAGGAGATGTCGCTGACGGCTTCAACTTCTGCTTGGACACCATTTGCGACTTCAATGCTTCTTTCTGTTTTTTGCATACATCTCTTCGAATGGAATCCCTCTAATGAATTGGCAACATGGACACTTGCACTGGAGTCAATCCACCAAGTAGATTTAGAAAACTGTGTATACATGGATTCATTTACAAAGGAAACAATGTAGTTACCTTTCTTTGCCATTATGGACTTTAACAAGTCGGGACAATCTTTCTTGTAATGTCCAGTCTGCTTGCAATGGAGACAAGTGTCTTTGTCCACTAGAAAGGGCTTATCATGATCGTGATTCGACATGGAAAATTTTCCATGTGGCTTTGAAGGGGAACCATTGCTATTGTTATTGAAGTTCCTTTTCTTCTCCTTCACATAGTTCAGGAAGCCACCATGAGAGATTTTAAGTCTCTCCTCTTCTCGAATGCACATGACTACGGTCTTTTCTATGTCCCATTTTTCACATGACATATTGTAGTTGACAATAAATGTGTCGAACTCTTTTGACAGTGAAGCCATGACCAGGTGGACCAGGAGCGCAGATTTGAGCTCCAAATCCGCATCCATGGGCTTTAGCTTGGCTGTCATGTTGCTCATCCTAAGCATGTGCTCTCTTATTCCATGACCACCGCTAGTGTAGTTCTCTGTCACCAGTTGCTTTAACAACTGGGTGGCATATGTCTTTGAAGAACCAGTTGACTGGCTCTTTATCTTTGTAAGCAACTTCCCTGGGGAAGTGCACTCTGCAATTGAGCCCACGATGGATTTCTCAATTGTATTCTTTATAAATGCCATTTATTTCTTGTTGGGGAGAGCCACTTTCGAATTTCGAGGGTAAACAACATCTCCACTGGAGCATGATCCCTCTTCTTTTCTCCCATGCAGCATGAGTGTCTTTTGCATCTCTGATATGCTTTGGAGGTTGGACCGGCTGTGGGGTGTCCACAACCCAGTACACCTCAGCATAGACAAATGCTAGGTCTACTTTCTTCCTCCACTCAGCGTAGTTGTCACCTCTGAGTGTTGGAACATCTTTTAGGCAACTCATCAAGTGGTAGCCTCCTGAAAATCACAATTTAAGTGAGATCATTGTAACAATAGCATGCATTAATCTAACGTTGGTCAAATTAAACATTCAATTGTTTATGCAATTTAAATCTCTATTACCATTGGGAAAAATAGAAATAAATGCACTTTTTATAGCGAAATAAAACATGATCATGTTATTAACGACATTGGTCATAAAAATAATAGAATCATATTTTCGTAAATTACCACTTTAATGTGCTATTTAAATAGATGCTCTTTAAACTTTTATTTTCTTTGTAAAGGAGCACTGTAAAATTACTTTGCAGCGGAAAAACGTGAATATAAAAAATTCATGTACTTTTTCTACTTTAGAGAAACTTTTCTGTGCCGAAATAAAATTTCATGAACTTTTATTATTTTCTTTATAAAATTCATGAACTTTTCTTTTTCTGAAAATGTCTTTATTTTTATTTTTAGAAACTATTATTTTTCTTTGCTGAAATGTTTCTATTTACTTTTCTATTTTCTAAACAAAATTTTCGTTGGAAACATTTCATAGAAAAAAGTAAAACTATTTGAAATTTTCCTAAAAAAATTAGACAAAAATAAAAACTTTAATAGAAAACCCGGCCACGGCCTCATTTGGGCCGAAAAGTGGCCCGTCTCGGCCAGATTCCCCTGCGAGGCTCTCGCTTGGCCAGCTTCAGCCTGGGTCATCGGCCCAGCCTAGGCCGCCGACCTCCTCCTCTTTCGGCCCGACTGGTCCGCTCGAGAGCTAGGGTTTGCGGCGCGGCCATCGTATCGAATCCGACGGTCCATCGCTCATCTCGCTGGATCAAAACCAGCTCCCGACAGAGGATGAGGAAAACCTTCATTCACTTCTTCCCTCCCCCTCGTGCTGCTCTCTTTGCTCTCCTGCAAAGGTGCCGGCGTTGAGCCTCTGCACTGGGGAAGAGGCAAGCCGGCCAACGGCACCGACATTGAGCCACTGCACCACGCGGGCCCTTCTTCCCCTTCATTTATCTCCCTCTACTCTCGTGCAGCTTCTCCTGGAGATGGCAACGGCTGGGGCAGAGCCCGACCGCCGGCAATGGTGAGGAAAGCCACTGCACCACGCCTCTCTCTTCCCTTCTCTCCATCCTTTCTTTCCTCTCTGATAGAGAGAGATCCGGCGGCGGCCCAAGGCCTTACCCACCTCTTTTTTCTCTTTCCTCCTTCCTGTGACAGACAGAGAGGGAACCGGCGGCGGCCCCGTGGCCTTCCCCCTTGTCGGTTGCGTGCCACCGTCGAGCATTTTGGTCGCGATGCCCTTTGCCCCTTTGGGGGTAGTTCTTAGTCCCGGCGCCTCGACTTGCCGATGCGCGTCGGGATCGAGAGGAACAGGCGCGACTTGTGGCGGCTCTATTTGCCGGTGAGACCCGGGGCCCTACTCCGGTGTACTTTTGCTTTTTTATGTTCTTTGCCCTATTCTAGAGTTTGTGTGGGGGGGGAGATCTTTTCTTTTCTTTACTGTTTCTACCGAAACCATCTAGATCCTAAAGGCAGCTGATACCATTGATAGAACCCTCAGATCTACTAGGCTAGATGTATCCGGTAGATATGATGAGGAGATGGGGATTACTACCTTGTCCTGCACTTGAGGTGCTCCCGTCGGCATCCATGGTGGGATGGTGACGGGGGCGGCGACAAAGAGACGTGAGGTGGTGGCGGTGCTTCCCGTGAGCACTACGCTAACCTTAGATCGGAAGGGGATGTTGGTGGGGTGTGTGGCGGCGCGGTTAACCTCGTACCATGTGCCCCGGCCCCACCTCTTTATTTATAGCACAGGTCAGAGGGGCCCACCAACCATAATGGGTTGGGCGCCCCTGATCAGGGCCCGTGAAATCAAGGGTCCGGTGGGCCGTTGGGGCCACACCGGAGTGATCAACCTAACATGAAGCCCTACTCCACCCCGAGCTCTCCGGCGACCCACTCCTCCCTCATCAAATGCGGCTCTTCCTCCTGATCATACTAGTATGCCGAGCACCGAGAATGTCGCTGTAGCGTGAGCAATCGTTGCTGGAGTGTGCCCATGTACCTGTCCATACACGCGAGAGGTTGGAAACAAACCCAACTGGTGGGTCCAACCTATCGGTGAGCTAGCCTCTTCCTCTAGTAGCGCAACCCCTATGGTATGCTTTGCCCACGGGAAGACGTAACCCAATGAGTACACTTTCCTTTTCAGTAAGCGTATTTCCTTCCGAACCATTTTATTTTATAGTTTTTTAAAAACTCATTTTTACCAAACTTTGACTGCTCATTATTTTTAAATCACAACTCCAAATGACTTGATTCTTTTTCTGTTATTCCTAAAATTTCATCTAGTTTATTTTAGTATCCATTTCAAATTTTTCCAAGAAAGTTTTTTGTATTGTTTTAGAATTATGTGTTCATTGGAATATTTTGAAAATAGGAAAAATGGAGGGAAGGTTATTTTGAAAAAAATTGGAGGGGACCCAACCCTTCTGCTTACTCAAGGCAAGCATCTTGAAAACTTGATATGATACAAGTTGGTTGTTTCTTTGCTAGGATAAATAAATCGTGAATATGTTAAATTGAAACAGAACTTTGCATATGAAAAATATTCATGCATGGACTCTTGATAGGAATTGTTTTCATTTAAACATTAGATATATGTGAAGTGGATACTACCTCATGCTACACATGTATACATTGGGTCTGAAATTTTTTGAAGGAAGGTTTATCCACGAGTAAACATGACCATGAAACCGATATCTCGTTGTGACGACGATGATCAGTGCAGGCATGTTGGGGCATGCTACGTGATGACTTTGTTGGGTATCATTCAAAAATTATGTTGTGCTAACCATTATAGGGAATACTTAAACCTCCTGTGTGGACCGTACATCGAGTCTTGTTCCAGTAACCCCATACTTGATTCGTGCTACCACTTGTCCCTGCCACATGTATGGTACGGTTCAGTAAGTTGTCAACCCCTTTCCTTGCACACACCATACAAAGAGGCCATAGTGAAAGATACCAATGGCCCCTGGTAGGCATGTCAATAGGGCTGGGGGCATGGGTGTTCCGGTTGGATCGAGGGGGTAGTGCCCCTGTTTGCATGCGTTATAGATATTATGATCCCAAGCTAATCGAGGTTGAATCTCCCCACTTAGATTTGTACTTAATGATTTTCTTGGGTGATTCCAAGTATCAAGAAGTTAAGCTGATGTCTGTGGGTCAGGTGTGTTTTCAACTCAAAGACCATAATCAGAATTTGTCAACATCTCAAGTTGACTAAAGAAATCTGTTACTCATGGGTAAAGAGTACAACATGTGCAGAGTATAAAACCTATTCAAATAGCCATGTCCGCGGTTAAGGACTACAATCTAGGAAAGGTCAAGTGTCGATCTTAGTGTCGGTGTTCGGAGGGATTAATTAAGCCAGGGTGTTGATCACGAATTATGATGGACGATTATTATTATCAATTTTTTATGGAATAACCTTTTTTCCTATATGGATTATTGAGTATCCTTGGGAAGGTTCTACATCCTGGATACTCACGTTCCTATTTTTTATATATGCCCTTTATGCAGCGTCGCTTTAGAAGCCCTACTATGGCACTCCATCTATTATTTTGATATAAGCCCTTTATGTGGCGTTGCTTCAGACGCCCGACTATGGTTATTATTCTGATATAAGCCCTTTATTAGGCGTCACTTCAAATGCATGACTGTGGCGACCTGTTAGTATTTTTTTGTGGGGTTCTTTCGGGACTGTTCTACCTCGTGAAACCCGTCTTTATATTTTAGTAATATGAATTACTTTTGCTTATCTAATATTTATTTTCTATACGGATAAATTATCTACATAATTGCATTCATAATATAACCTCATGGCATATTGAATACCATTAAAGTTTTTAGTGCATGCAATTCACGTGCTTAATTATATTTGTATTCATGATTTTTGCGGGTACGTTCAAAAGTACTCACTAGCTTCGAGACAACGTATTTGGAGGGGAGCACTATGACAACAACCCCGCAACCTAGGCATCGAAGTTAGCAACCACGCGGGATAGGAGTTACCCAGGTGAGCTGTTCTTATGGGAATGGAGTCCTCTAGACGTTGGAGATCCATGATACACTTCTACCATAAGCCACTAGAAGTCATTGTTGTACTTAGGCATGGCAATGGGTCGGATTTGGGGTGGGTGGAACTGGTCCAATTCCAACTCATGACCAATCTTCCTACCCTCTACCTATCCACCAAAGCATCCATGGGTACATAATGTGCCCATGCCTAAACCCATTGGATACCCAGATACCCATGGACCTCCATGGGCATAGAAAAATTAGCATGAAGCCTTCCCAAAGATCAAATTAACTCGTTATCATCCATAACTTATGTTAGGTTTAAGAATTAGGTTGGGGTTGTGGGGGATTAGGGAACATGGGTCGGGCTTTGACCTTCTACGACCACGAGTGACTTGGGCTTGGACATTTTCTTACTCTAGTGTCACTGTCGTATGGACCCATGTGTCATACATGTATCCTTTGGATATCCATGGAGCAAAAATTATAACCGTGCCCAAGCTGGCTCTTTGTGGTATCCAGATCCACGAATCCATGGGCAGAAATGTGCTCCATACCCTTGCCCAACTGGGTCAGGTAGCGCGGGTATCCAGATCCATGGATAAAATTTTCATCCCTAGTTGTACTCCATGGATCTCGATGGTCTTGTACTCAAATTCTTGTGATTGCTTGGATTCTCTATCAAGGAAGTATCCACCAGCGAATAGTAATCCTGGGGCTGGTGATGATGACGACGACATCAATACCATTTTTACACCCACAACCCTTGCTACTATACATATTGGACCAACTACTAGATCTCGCGCACGCCAATTAAATTACCACATACTTTCGTTTCTTGGAAATCCTTATAATGTTCATGAACATATGATGCTACCTAAATTAGATATTTTTGTTTTACTTATGAATGAAGGACCTCGCATGGACAAGAAAGATAACCATTAGAGTGGGGTCAAGCATAGAGAAGAAGGTGCGCGCGCGGGAATGAACAATGGAGTTTCCAGTGGTGATTTTCGCACTTTGAAGCCACCATAAGCTTGGATGAAATATACACGATGTCACTTCATAAATTTTGTCCATAGGCTATTATAGATGTTGCGTCACCTTGTTTTTGGGCCAGGCCCATGTAATCTCAATATACCACATTATAGGGTATTTTTAGAGTCCGTGTGTGTGGGGTAACCGAGTTAGGGTTGGTTTCGGACCCCTCCTCCAAGGGGTCATGAAATTCCCCTTTATTTCCTAATATATATACAACCCTTAGGGTACCATTTAAGACTTCGATTTTGTTTAGATTAAAAGTTTGCCATAGCTACAACTGCGCGTACTTCGTTTGTGTTCCACGACTAGACCAATATGCCACAAAACCCCACCTTCACCAATAAAGCTTTCCTCTTATATTTGCAATATCCACATTTGTAAAATCTGTTTCTTGCTTGTTCTTTGTTTGCATGAAGGAAATAGACCCTTTCAAATGTATCTACTCTTCCAAACACTTTCCCTTTTGTATAGGACTCTAATTTGCATTTGATTGAAACTAAACAGAACTAACGATGCTCTCACCAAAACTACATTGGTGTTATTTTTGTGCAGAAATAAAAGTTCTCGAAATTAGACAAAACTTTTTGTGGATTTTTTCTAGAATATATGAAGAATTATGGAGCGAAGACCTGCTGGAGGGGGCCACCTGTGGGCAACAAGCCAACATGGCACACCCATCCTATGGAGCTCCCTGTTAGCTTGTGGGGCCCACGTGGCTCCTCCGACCCTAATTCTAGTCCTATAAATTCAGAATTACTGAGAAAAATAGAAGAGAAGATTTCATTGTGTTTTATGATACAAAGTCGTGCCACCTCGTGTTCTTCCCCAGGAGGGCTGATATGGAATCCGTTTGGTGGCTCCGAAGAGGGTGATTCATCGTTGTCATCATCATCAACCCTTCTCCATCAAGAATTTCATGATGCTCACCACCGGGAGTGAGTAATTCCTTTGTAGGCTTGCTGGACGGTGATGCGATTGGATGAGATTGATCATGTGATCAAGTTATTTTGATAGGGCCTGATCCGTAGTATCCACTATGTTCTGAGATTGATATTGCTATGACTTTGCTATGCTTAATGCTTGTCACTAGGGCCCGAGTGCCATGATTTCAGATCTAAACCTATTATGTTTTCTTTGAATATGAAAGTGATTAGGTGCTATCTTGCAAGTTGTATGCACCTAAGTTCTTATTGCAACCATGTATGACTATATACGAAATAAATGCCTACATTACATTGATGAATTAGAGCTAGTTCTGTGTTGCTCTAGTGTGTAGCTGTTACATTGTTGATATTGTTTAAATCATTATCCATCACCGGTTCATGTGCCTACGCTTTCCATATACTGAATCTTGCTAAGTTACTATTGTTGATGCTACTATTACAATCACTACAAAACTGATGTTGTTAACGTTACTACTACTATTTTGTTGTGCTACAAAAATCTTTGCTGCAGAGAGATATCCTAGGTATAGTTGAATTGAGAACTCATGAGCTAAGACCAATAAATATTCTTTGGACCCCCTTGTGTCGAATCAACAAATGAGGGTGTATTACTACCCATGTGGACTATTGTGATCCCCTATACTTGAAAGTGCGTTATATCGACTAGAGGCGCGGGGGTGAGTTGGAGATTTTTACAATTTCGTAACTAAGCGACGAAACAATACCAGCGGAATAGGTACTCAAGTGCATGTGAAACATAGTAGCGGCATATTCATCATGATGAAATGAACCATACACAAAGCACAAGTAGCGTGTAACCAGGATAAGCAGGTGAAGAATAAGGTACTAAAGAATTTGAGATGAGGACATTGAGAAAGTCTTAAGGTAAGGTCTTCAAACAGTAACGATCAATTTCATTGACAAGTACTTTAGGAAATAGATGAGTTGAGAAAATAGAACCAGGAGATCGATGAGGAGAGTGATTTGATGACCATGTTCCGATTATTGTGACAGTCATACGTCTAATTTGGAGCGGCTTGGTATTTAAACCAAAGGACACAAAGTCCCATGACACACAGTCCTTACCATCTTCTCCTCGAGATAAGGTCACACAGACCTCGTCCAACTCTCGTGGTAAGTCTTCAGGGCGGAATTTCAAACCCTCGCGAACTCTGTCACCCGACAATCCACAATTTACTGCTGGATGCTCTAGACCATTGATGCCTAATCATTTGGAAGATACACAGTCCTCAAAGGTAACAAGCGTTAGTCCCACACAAGAACAATCTCTTCAGTGATGTTCAATCACTTTGGGTTTTCGTTTTCGTTTGGGTGTTTGGGTTTTTCCTTGTTGATGATTTTCTCTTAATGTCCTCAGACGATTGGATGCTCTCAATAGACAAGTTTCAAGTTGTTATATGGAGCAGCCAACCAGCTAGTCATTGTAGGGGGCGGCTATTTATATCCAAGGAGCAATCCCAACATGATATGACATAAATCCCCCTAATGATATGACTCTTATGTGGATAAGGTTTTGGGGACAGCTTGCGCAAAGGAGAACAATGGTCAGAATTTCCGAACAATGAAAATCCTCAAACCTATCATGTTTCTCACTTGTAGGCAATTTGCACTCGTGAAATCCTAACTCCTTAGCGAGAACAATTTCCTCAAACACCAGAAGAACTTCGTCTATGTTAGTGAACAAATTGACTAAACTGTAATAGATTTCCAAAGGCTTCACTCTAAGGATTGGTTATGTGTAGGTTTTGAGATGAGCATCACTTGGAATTTTTTGCTTACTATTACCTCGACCTCGTTTTAATAGTACAATGTTCCTATGACTCAAAATAAAGTAAATGAAACTACAAAAACAAAAGTATTCACGCTTCAATGTCCTCTCATCAATATCTTCAAGGACGCACCGATTTCCCTACTTCCAAAATCTTCAGGAAAGTATCAAAGTCTTTAGTTGAAGACATTCATTTTTAGGGATCGACATTCTTCGAATGTATCAAACTCCTCAACAACTTATAGAGCCTGTGTACACTCACAAACATATTAGCTCCTTAACCTATAAGTGTTCTATACACAAAAATCACTAAGGGGCACTGGATGCACTTACAATCTCCCCCTTTTTGGTGGTTAATCCCAAATAGGTTAAGTTTTCAACGGGGATAAATATATGAAGTGTATGTACTGAGTTTGAGGAATTTGATTCCAAGATATAGAGACACCCCCCTAAAGAAGTGTATATTTGAGGAATTTGCATTGGACTGCAAATGCACATTGTAGGTTTATACCATGGAGATCTCCCCCTATATCTTGTATTCCATACAGGCATTTAACATATAACATGAGGAAATTGAAATGCATGGTGGGAAGTGGTGTCTGGCGAAATTCAGCGTGCGTGCATAAATCAACATGAGGAATAAACATGCGAGGAAAAGAAGTTCCAAAGTGTCAGACCACCACCGGACTTAAGTTTACAACTCATACAACCAACCACTTCAAAAGAACAAGAGTTGCAACTTAACAAAAACCACAACCCATATAGGTAGACCCGCTTGAAGACTAACTCAAATTTCTCCCCCTTTTTCATCAAGTGATGAAAAGGGACGAAATTGAGGACTAACGCCGCTAAAGAATATCATCTTGATGGTGATGGAGGAGCACCAGCGTTGTTGGGGTCGTTTGTCGATGAAGGGCCTGCAACAGTGTCGTCACGTTCCTCAGCTTCAACTGTCAAGATTGATGAAGAAAATGAGATGGTGACTAGGAGAGGAACTTGAACTAACTTGAATTTCTTCTTGGGCAGAAAAGACCAATCAAAGTCCTGCTAAAATTCCATCTCTTTAAGTTCTTCAGGAGTCTTGAGGTGAGACACAATGGCCCATGTGAGATCAAAGATTTCATGCAGATAATAGTGATTCTTCCTCACACAGTTATGGGTGACAGTCACGTCATGAAGAATTGCACCAAACTGTCGTTTCACCCACTTGTGATTATGGTTGACCTTTTCATGAATACTTAGAAAAAGCTCTCGACCGGTCATCACTTGTGGGGAAGTTTCTCGAGGAATTTGAGCCGAGGCTTTTGCTGCAGAATCTTGTGATGTCGTATCTTCATTGGTGGAATATGATATAGATTAACGAAATTGTCCATCAAGGGGGCGAGATCCTTAATCAATGATAGTTTTGCCCTTACCTTCTATTGAGGCGAAGGTTTTCTTGATGACTTCGAGCAGGGGTAGGAAACTGAAGTGATTTTGAAAATCCTCTTTATAAGGGATTGAGGATCTAGCCTTGATGAATTTCATGATCCACGGAGCATATGACTTCAGTTCAAATGGTGACAGAGCAATGTTGGCAAAAGTCCTCATGACCAAATCATGAAGCTTAATGGGAATCCCACGATGAATAACAAATTATTCATGATTCCCACCACATCTTCTTCTTCATAATTATGACTCTTGGTAGGATTGAGGGTTTTGATCAAGATGCGGTAGACCATTCTTGGCACATAGAGAAAGTCCTTCACGAGGAATGTGGTTCTGGGAGGTTTGTGTGGGGCCAAAGGCTTCATCGGCACATGCATTAGATTATTTGGCAGTTCAGATTCATCATAGATGCATCTTGCCCCTTTTGAGGGAATACGAACTGGGACCACATGAAGCAATTCAGTTGTTGGAGCAGTGTAGTGCGTGTCTTCAGTCATCCAGTCGAGTATCAATGTGTTGATATCTTGAGCTTCACCAGAGATGTGCAAAGTAGCATATGATTGAAGCATTAGCTCTTCATTCCAGTCGCAGATATCAACGCAGAATGGTAAGAGTCCAGCATCATGAGGAACATTGAGGACTGGTGTGAAGCATGTAATGAACTCTATATCTGCATAAGGAATTTGACGGTGCTGGAAGATCTTGTTCTTAGCAAAGAGCAGAGCACCATAAAATTTGATTTGTGTTGAAGTCCAGAAGCTCTTGCGACTTATCCTCTCAGAGTGATAAGGATTTCCACCCGTGAAGAAATGATGTTCATCATAAAAATTCTCCTTGAGGAATTTGGGTCGCTTTGTACCCTTGTATGGCTGAAGTGGTTTGGGCTGAGGATTTGGCTTGTATCTCCCAACAAGTCTTCTTGGCATGCTCTCTATTTGAGGATCTTGTGCCACAACGACAGCTAACTGAGGATTTTGAACAATGGGTTCATCAGCAGTAGGCTTAGTGGTTGTGATATCAACCTCGGGTTGTCAACTGTTGGCAGAGGAATTTGAGGTGTAGTTTGTTCAACCACTTAGTCTTCAGTGTGAGGAATTTGTGGAGCAGATTCATCAGCTACATGTGCAACAAGATCTTCAACCATGTTTTATGTTGGCTGAGCAGTTTGGTTAGCTGATGCAGCTGGTATTTCCTTCGGAATATAATGCATGGGAGTAGGATGTTCATCAGACCCTATATGCATTTCTTCAGTTATATTAGGGGACTAAGGAATTTGATGGGGTGGAGTGGCAGTGGCGAATTTGGGTGACCTGTTTCCCAATATTCACCACTTCTCACAGGGGTGGTGCAGCCAATATCCACATCTTCTTCAATTTCTTCTACACCTGCCTCTTCAGCAGATAACTGAGGCTGGGGTGATGATTTTTGAGGGGTTGGAGTGTTTAGATCCACTTCAATTTCTTCATCAACCAGCTGTTTGGAAGCGGTAGATCAATTTTCTTCATCCATTTCAGGAATGACATATTCTTCACCAAATGGTACCATTTCATATGATGGTACCGTAGTGCTGGAGTTGCATCAATTGGTTCACTTTAGGAACTTGGCAAAGTCCTAAAGCGTTTGACCTCTCAGGATTGTATGATCGTTGATGCTTTCCTCTTCCGAGCGGCTTATTTTTGTGCAGCTTTTTTCTTCTTCGCTTCTGATGCAAAAATAAGTGTCAATTGCTTCACCCGTGAAGACTTTGCAGATGGTGCACAGGGTGAGACTGATGTGGATTCTTCAGGCACGATTGATGCAGTCATCATGACAGGAGCATTTTCCTTAGGCGCAACAATTTCTTCAGCTGGCCTAGCAGTTTCTTCAGGATCTGCAATTTCTTCAACAGTCTTGGCAATTTCTTCAGCCACTAGAACTTCTTCAGTAGATTGAGCAATTTATTCAGGTGGAGTAGATGAGCTAGCGTGAGCAATCGATGGTTGCGATGGAGCACCAACCATGGTGTTGTGTTCAGTGATGGCCTTGGTTGCAAGCTTGAGGAACCTAACCTTGGCACTTTTCCAGTCAGCATGGTATCGACTGTATTCATCACTGAGGTTTTTGATCTCAATCTGTGTAGTGATAAGTTGATTTGGAGTTAAGGAGATCACATTATTCTTCAAAAACACTCTTTCTTGGTTTGTTCCTCTTTGGCTATGTTGACCTTCTCAAACTTCCATTTTTCTTCAGCGATGAACGTCGTCAGCACATGGCTTGGCCTAGGTGTAAGTTTCATATCATCAATTGGTGTTTGTGGATTTTGATAGCAAACATCAATGAAGTATAACACAACTCTGGGTTCAACATAAGAGGAATGTTGCTGCCCTTGTCGTGAGCAACTCTCTCCTATTTGCTTTTTATGATTTCTACCAATTCTTCATCATGAGCTTCATCATCCTCAGATCTTGAGGGTATATTGAAAACCACCTTGTGAGGACTTGGTCTCTTGCCTCATCCAACAATCATTTTTTTTTCTTCATAGTAACACTCGAAGAGGTGAGTGCAGAGCGAGACACATATATTCATGAGGGAATTGTGAATCCCACAATTCGCTGATAGTTGGCAAGATGCACTGGGTTGAGGACTTTGTGGTAGTTGGTGAGGAAGTTGTAGCCACAGTTGGAGGTGGTTGAGGAATTTGTTGTGAGGATTTTTGATAGCAAACATCAATGAAGTCTAACACAACTCTGGGGTTCAACATAAGAGGAATGTTGCGGCCCTTGTCGTGAGCAACTCTCTCCTATTTGCTTTTTATGATTTCTACCAATTCTTCATCATGAGCTTCATCATCCTCAGATCTTGAGGGTATATTGAAAACCACCATGTGAGGTCTTGGTCTCTTGCCTCATCCAACATTCATTTTTCTCTTCATAGTAACACTCGAAGACGTGAGTGCAGAGCCAGACGCGGATATTCATGACGGAATTGTGCATCCCACAATTCGCTGACAGGTGGCAAGATGTACTGGGTTGAGGACTTTGTGGCAGTTGGTGAGGAAGTTGTAGCCACAGTTCGAGGTGGTTAAGGAATTTGTTGTGAGGAATTTGAACTTGAGGACTTTGTCTTCACAACAAATTTCTTCACCAGAGCTCTCTTTGGAGTTGTTGCCGTGGCAGATGCTATAACAGCAAAGGAGGTGGCAGTAGCAGTTGCAACAACAGTGTCAAGGTTGAATTTCCTCACCGCCTCTGCAGAAATATTCTGCAGTTTAGCTTCCCGCTTGGCCTACTCCTTGGGAAATTCTTCGCCACTCATGATGCTAGTGGGATCAGCAACTTGGCCTTCAGCCAGTGAAGGTCTTGGGTATGGAGTGTTTACAACAAATTTCTTCATGTACTTAGGAGTAACATATCTATACTCCCTCCATTCCTTCATCCATCCCCTCACAATCTTTTGGATGCACGTTTTGTGCTTCTCCTTGGTCTCCTTGCCATAGATTTCTTCATCTGACAACTAACCCAAAGTGTAAACTCAAAGCGTGAACACTCAAACGAGAGTGACAGAACGATGACCCAAAGTGTAAACTAAAAGCAACGGACAACTGCATTAACGAACTATGCGTAAGGTAAACAATCCTTGCAGCCATGGTCACAAGCACCGTTGTTTTCTCCCTAGTGGCAACAAGCTCATCCCCTAGTCTCATGTTTTTATCACTCAAGCTAGACATTGAGGGGCATGAACCCACAATCATGCATAACGCTCCCTCTTGGAGTTACAATCTACTACCTGGCCAAAGCAATAAATAGCAACGGAGAACATGCATGAATCACTAAGGAACATAATATAAAAGGATAATAAAACATATAACTCATCACAATCTGAACATAATCTCATAATCCATCGGATCCCAACAAACTGAGTATAGCAATAGCAAGAAAATTACATAGATGCCTTGATCATGCAGGGCAGCTCACAAGGAATAACCATTGAAGCACAAGATTGGAGAGAAGACATCACATAGCTACTGGTCATGGACTCATGGTCCAAGGAGGACTACTCACGGCACGTCCGGGAAGCGTCCATGGCGGTGGAGAAGGTCCCGGAGGTCAATCCTCCCTGCAGCAGGGTGCCGGGAAGAGGTCTCTTGATGCCCCCGATCTCGGAAGCGCTGCGGTGGCGGAACGATGGAGAAATTCGCGATTCCAGAAAATTTGCATGGGTTTCCTCTCGGGACTCTAAATATAGGCCAAAGGAGGGCACCGAAGGAGGTGGGACCCACCCAGCCGACCTCGTGGCGCGGCCTAGGGCCTGGCCGCGCCAGTAGGCCGCCTGGGAAGCCCGTGGCCCCCCTCTGGCCCATCTTCGGTGATCTGGAAGCTTCTGTTTCGCTGATTTTTTATAAAAAAATTCTAGAATTTTTCGGGCTTCAGAAAATTGGGTAAAAGATGTGCAAAATAGACAGCAACATGCATAAACTGGCACTGGGTGCACTGAGTTAGTAGGTTAGTCCAAATATGTGTAAAATGGTATAAAAGTGTAGCAAAACATATAACAATGTCACCCAAAAGATCATGGAACAAGTAGAAATTATAGATACGTTTGGGACGTATCAACATTCCCAAGCTTAATTTATGCTTGTCCTCGAGTAGATAAAAGATAACACAATAATTTCTGTGGTGACATGCTAACACACATATAAGAACTTCAAAGTTAAGCAAGTTATATGTGCAATTCAAGTCAAGATAATAACAAACAAGAGTCTGTATCTAGTATTGAGTTTAGCAAAGTAAGAACATAGAGGTGCAAGAGTTGTCGTTGTCCGTGACTCGAATGTCTCCTAATGGTGTTTGCGTGCAAGAAGTGGGAGATGGGTTGAGATCATAAAATATATTTTTAATTGAGAACTCAATGTACTAAACCTCACACTTAGTCTCCTTCGAAATCTTATTTTGACTCATCCCCAGACCACTAGTCAGGCACAAGTCAAAATGATCCTCTCCCTTTCGACTTTGAGCACTCATGCAATGGATGAGCATAAGCAGGATATGTTGGCACTTAGGATGCCAAATAGAATAATGATGGTGAAGGAAGACAAAAAGGTGTGAAAGGCTCACATCAATGAGGACAACCATAGGCGAGCGAAAGCCAAATGATAGATATGATGTGAGGAGTAGGGATTGCCATGTAACATATGAGCTAAGGTAAGCTCTCCAATGGAACTAGTGGAGGTGCATCCAACTTGTTTGCTCATGAAGACCTAGAGCTCATTTGAGGAGCCTCATCATTGAAATATGCAAACCAAGATCTATAGTGTAAGGGTCCCCACATAGTTATGCATGAATGATAATCTCTATGTAGTACCAATATAGCAACTGAGTACGAGTGTGGATCTTTCAAAAGGAATAGTAGTGTTTCCCCCTTCGCTCTTTTTTTTGTGGCCTCTTTGTCTCTTTCATTTTATCTCTCATTTGTCCTCTTTGGGGTCTTTTGTTTTGTCCTCTTTGTGATCTTTTCCTCACTTAAGGGCAACACTCTATGTTTTACATGAATAAAAAGAAAAATCATCACACTTTATAAGAAGTACTCAACATAAAGACAAGTGAAAACTATCACGATGTATGCAATTGTATGGCTCTGCGAGTGTAGCAGGATATGTAATGATACTAGCGCGTCATGTAGCAGTAATAAGGGCAAGCCCCAACTAGCATGCGGCTCTATGATCAAGCAAAAGCATGTATGACATGAAGATCAACTCATGAGATGGTGGATGTTGCATGGCAATGTATCTCAGAAAGGCTATGGAAATGCTTTAATAGGTAGGTATGGTGGCTGTTTTGAGGAAAGATATAATGAGGCTTATGTATGGCAGAGCGTATCATGTCATGGGTTTGGATGCACTCGCGGAGTTTGCACCAACTCTCAATGTGAGAAAGGGCAATGCACGGTACCGAAGAGCCTAGCAAAATATGGATGGTGGTAGTTGTTGGGGAACGTTGCATGGGAAACAAAAGTTTTCCTACGCACACGAAGACCTATCATGGTGATGTTCATCTACGAGAGGGAGATTAGATCTACATACCCTTGTAGATCGCTCAGCGGGAAGCGTTAAGAAACGCGGTTGATGTAGTGGTACGTCTTCACGACCCGTCCCTCGAATCGTCCCACGAACCGTCTCGTGATCCGTGCCACGATCCGTCCCGATCTAACGCCAAACGGATGGCACCTCCGTGTTCAGCACACGTACAGCTCGATGACGATCTCGGCCTTCTTGATCCAGCAAGAGAGACGGAGAAGTAGATTAGTTCTCCGGTAGAGTGACGGCGCGCTGGTGTTGGTGATGATCTATTCCTGCACGGCTCCGCCCGAGCTCCGCAGAAATCTAAACTAGAGAAAGAACTATGAGGTGTAGGTTTGAGTTGCATGTGGCAAAGTTGTGTCTCAACACAGCCCTAAACCTCTAGTATATATAGGAGGAGCCAAGGGGTGGGGCAAATCCCTAGGGCGCCGGCCAAGGAGGCCTCCTTGGGTCGGCCGACTTGGGGAAGGGAGGAGTCCTTCTCCAATCACACTTGGACTAGGACTCCTTCCTTATTTTCCCACCTCTTTTGGATTTTCCACTTTTTCCTCATGGGCTTTCCTTGGATGACTTTGTCAGCCCATTATACCTTATTGCGCATCCAATAAACCCATGTGGACCCCTTGGGGCGTGGTGGGCCCACCTAGTGGGCCCCCGGAACCCATTCGTCACTCCTGGTACACTTCCGACAATGCCCGAAAACTTTCCGGAATCCAAACACCAATTTCCTATATATCAATCTTCATTTCCGGACCATTCCTGAAACCCTCGTGACGTCCGTGATCTCATCCGGGACTCCGAACAACCTTCAGTCACCAACACATTAACTCAACTATACTAAAACATCATCGAACCTTAAGTGTGCAGACCTTGCGGGTTCGAGAAATATGTAGACATGACCCGAGACACTTCTCGGTCAATAGCCAATAGCGGGACATGGATGCCCATATTGGATCATACATATTCTACTAAGATCTTATCGGTTGAACCTCTGTGCTAAGGATTCATATAATCCCGTATATCATTCCCTTTGTCCTTTGGTATGTTACTTGCCTGAGATTTGATCGTCGGTATCCCTATACCTATTTCAATCTTGTTACCGGCAAGTCTCTTTACTTGTTCTGTAATACAAGATCCCGTGACTCACACTTGAGTCACATTGCTTGCAAGTCTGGTGTGTGATGTTGTATTACCGAGTGGGCCCCGAGATACCTCTCCGTCACACGGAGTGACAAATCCCAGTCTTGATCCATGCTAACTCAACGGACACCTTCGGAGATACGTGTAGAGCACCTTTATAGTCACCCAGGTACGTTGTGACGTTTGATACACACAAGGTATTCCTCAGGTGTTAGTGAGTTACATGATCTCATGGTCATAGGAATGAATACTTGACACGCAGAAAACAATAGCAATAAAATGACACGATCACATGCTACGTTCATAGTTTGGGTCTTGTCCATCACATGATTCTCCTAATGATGTGATCCCGTTATCAAGTGACAACACTTGTCTATGGTCAGGAAACCTTGATCATCTTTGATCAATGAGCTAGTCAACTAGAGGCTTATTAGGGATAGTGTTTTGTCTATGTATCCACACATGTATTTGTGTTTCCAATCAATACAATTATAGCATGGATAATAAACGATTATCATGAACAAAGAAATATAATAATAACTAATTTATTATTGCCTCTAGGGAATATTTTCAACAGTAGTGCCAACAACCGAATACTCACATTAGTCCGAAGAACTCATACACTTATTATCAGTAACTCTCTATCTAGTTAGGAAATTCACAAAAAGACAAGTACCCCGAGGAGGAGTGTTTGGGGGTTTGGTTATCCTTGCGCATACTCGACTCATGGTAACGTGAGGGTACTCTATAATTCCAACCCCTTCATAGGTTAGCGGTCAATTTAGTAGGTAGAGTTCTCAACCAATTTTTTGTTTTTGAAAAACACACAGATTGCCCAAAATACGACACCTATCACTGATAGACTCAAGCTCTTGGCACCAATAGTCCAAACATTACTCAAATAAATACCTCAAAACTATTGCAATTTACTACTTGTCGGTGAAGGATCGACACCTATGGGGCCCCTCAACGATCGCCTTTTTTGCTGGTTTCGTGGGGGAGGGGTCGCGGCAAGAGCAGAACCAATAGCCAGGGCCTGGCAAGGTTTTTTTACCCAGGTTCGGGCCGCGTGATGTGTATAACCCTACTCCTGCATGCCTTTTGTTATTCGTTTTGGGTTACTGTAGATCTATCCCCTTTTACAGCCTTTCGATTGGTCAAAAAGCCAAAAATCCCCTACTACTGAGCCTCGGGCCTCCTTTTACAGGTGAAGCGGTCACCACAGTAGCTCAGTGGGTGAACGGTGGGTTCACGAGTGAAACAACGCCGACCGACAGTTATAGTGTTACTACCTTGTTAGAGGTGCATTAAATGCTTCGACATACTTCCCTGACCTCGTTAGGGGAGGTTGGCCACGTACCCATACGTGGCAACTTCAGGGTGTTGCGCTGGCGTGTGGGCGGACACGTGGCTCATGCATTGTCGATGGCGTTCTCGTCGGTGGAGGCGTTCGCAGGTCGCGAGGGCGCCTTGGGCCTGTGCCTCTCCTCAGGCCTTCTCTTTCTTCCTGGCAGGGTTACCTTGCTGGGGCTCATCTTGTTCCTCTCGCCAGGGAGGTGATGGCCTGCCGAGGCCTTGTCAGCCTTCCCGGCAAGGGTGGCTTGCCGGGGCTTAGTCCTTCTTCCTCGGCGGGAGGGTCTCGCCGTGGCATTGTCTACCTCCCCGGCAGGGAGCTCCTGCCGGGGTCTCTTCTTCCTTCCCAGCAAGCGAGTGCTTGCCGGGGCTTGCAAGCAGCACTTGGTGGCTTCTGAGTCTTGCTTTCGCCCTAAGCCCAAGTGTCACACCTTGCCACTGTGGAGGGGCTGCTGGTGTCCGCGCACAAGTCTGGGGCACTCGAGACCCCAGTCTTTAGTGCACTAACAAGAGCCCCCGGGCCTGGGCCACACACGCATGCGAGGCGTTGTTGGGCCAGGCCCAAAGCGGTGCGTGGACTCATGGGCGCTGGGCTTATCATAATCGAGCCGTTACATGCTTTCTTTACCCACGTCGTGCATTGAATGCACAAAGTGGGAGGGTGTGCGGCGCGCGCGTGGTGGCCGAGGCAGCCGTGTGCGTGTGGATCCGTTAGTTGGGAAACCAAGGGCCGGCCGACATTCCCCATAAAGGAAAAGAACGAGGGGCCCGGTTGCTTCCTTACTTTCCTGTTCTTCCAATCTCGCCGCCGTTGTCATCTTCTTCCTCGAGACCGAGCCTCTGTTCCCCCCTTCTCCTTCCCGAAAGCGCTTTCCCCAGTAGCCGCCCCTCCTCCGTCGACATGGTGCCTAAGGGGAGAGCAGAGCCAAGAAGGGGAAGCCAGCTAACATGGAGAAGGAGATAGCGAAGAAGCGGCAGGAGCTTGCCTTCTTCCCCATGGGGATTGAGGCGCGCACCTTGTCGGACCGCTACCGCTTCATGTGGGTAGTGAAGACGACGACGCATCCGACACCATCGTGAACGCCGGGGAATCGGGCCCATAACCCGATAAGTACACGTGCTTCGCCGATTACTTCTATGTCAGGCTTTGCCTACCTTTCTCGGAGTTCTTCGTTGATATCATGCACACCTACGGCTTTCGGCTTCTAGATTTCACGCCAAATGCCGTGACGTGCATGTCGATATTCACACATGTATGCAAAAACTTTGTTGGCATCATCCCCAACACCGCCCTCTTCCGCCACTACTTCATCCCCCGAATCCAAAGAGGGGACGCCCTTTCTGGCTCCATCACTTGGATTCCCCGGACCGGGTGCAAAGAGGCATATTTGGAAGGGACTCTTCGGGAGAAATGGGAGGAGTGGCAAGGGAAGTGGTGTTGGATTTGGGAAAAGGGGTTTTTGCCCTTCTGTGAGCCCAGAACCGCCAAGATTGAGGCCCGGGGCGATGACTGGAGAAGCCTCGACCCAGACGATGAGAAACTGGCCATCCCCATCAGCAGGATCCTGCGCTTGAGAGCCGTAGGGCTGACGATGGAGCTGGTGGCCGTCCCGCAACACGCCTTCGTCTGCGGCAAGCTGTTCAAGTTTGACCCCAATCTCCGGCTTCCGGCGGGTGTTACTCCCCTGTTCATCAGCTCGGCCTTGGGCACGCTCACGGTAATAATGCCGGAGTGCAACGCCCGTGGTGTCCTTTCAACCTAGGTTCAGTCGTCGGATGAGGTCGTCTTGTCTTTTTCGACCGCGTGTCGGAGAAGGTTGCGAGGGTGGAGGAGGTCGTGCTCATCCGCCCCACCACCAAAGGGAAGGTGGCATACATAGCCAACCGGCTTCGGGAGAGGGCCCTCGCCGAGGCGGCGGGGAAGGTTGGTCCTTCAATGAAGAAGAATACGACAGGGAGTTGATGGAGGCAGCGGATGCGCTTGCCGGGGAAGCCGACAACTCCTCTGCCCAGGGCCCCTCCGTCGTCCATGTGCCTGAAGAGGCGGAGGAGGAGGAGGAAGAGGCCGAGGAGCCTCTAGTCCACCGAAAGCCCAGACGGGTCCTTCGGCGCGCCGACACTGGGCTCCCGGTGCGTCAAGCTCCAGTCTCCATCCCTCCCAAGCGCTCAAGAAGTGCGTCGCCTTCTGCCACGGCGAGGAGGATCTGAAGAGTACACATCCGTGTCCTCACTGTTCCATTCTTGTTACTTCTCCTGAGACTTGTCTTGACTTTGGCTTGTGCAAGGAAATGGAGACGCTGGCACACAGGATGCCCAAAGAGGGCAAAGGTGTCGGCGAGCGACAGACCCTCGGCCAGCACCCCTGGGGCGCCGGAGTCGACTTCAGTCAGCCCCCAGCAGAGCCCCCAGCGTGGGTCCACCGCCTATTTCCCCTTGCCGACACCGGGAACTCGGTCTTCTTTGCTGACATTACTCATCATGCAGGGAAGGCCCGACAGCAGGCAGAATCACCAACGGCCACGCCAGGACGGGGACGACCCTCCTGCTGGGGCCAGTCCCACCAAGGAGGACCCGATAGGATTGGAGACTTAGGACCTTGTGTCGACCGCCGACGTTGCGAGGGAGAGGGCAGACACCCCGCCCCTGCTGGACGAAGGTAAGTATCCCGTCTAGGAACACCTGCGCTTCCCTTCCCTTTCTTTTATTTTTCTTCTTCCCGGACCTCAGTCTCTTTCCTCCTCTCTCTTTGTTTGGGTGAGGCAGATGTTGACCTCGTCATTGAGGAGATCGCATTGGATGCCACGGTCGAGGCCGACAAGGTTGCTGCCGGGGAGGCTGCGACGGAGGTGAGGGACCAGACAGCCCAGGACTCGATGGAAGAGAATGCCAAAGAGCCTGAAGGGCATGCTGGAAGTTTCTCTGCTGCCTCCACGGAAGAAGCTTCGTCGGACGCGGGCTCCCCACTCATCGACGAGGGAGCCGGGGAGACCATCCTTCGTCCTCGGCGGTCCCTCCTCCCGGCGAGTACATCCGTGTAGGCAAGGGGCAATTTATTAGTCCGCCAGGGATGACTCGTGTCGGTAAGATCGTGGCGGGAGAGGCCCTTGATGGAGAGGTCTCTACCACCAACGGGCTCAAAGTCGTTACCGGGCTGGAGGCCGGCGACGACAAGCTTGGCGAGGAGCAGCTTCTCCTGTCGATGAAGGACAACTTGAGCCAGCTCCAGGCCCTTTATCGCGCCCCAAAGGAGAAACTAGACTCCCGAGCGACAATTGTTGAGGCGAGGGAGGAGGCGCTCCAGCAGCACTTTGATCAAGCGCAAGAATGGTTCGCCGAAGCCTTCCAGGAGCTGCACGAGGATCGCTCTCGGTCGAAGACCGAAAGGGAGGAGCTCCTCCTAATGTCTTACGACATCCAGAAGGAGGAGGAGGAGGTGAAAAGACACCACGCCGCCGAAGAGGTCCACCTCAACTCCCTCCGCATCAGCCTTGACGCAGCGGAGGAGGACATCGCTGGCCACGAGAGAGTGCTCGGCAACCGCCTACGTGCAAAAGACGAGGAGGTCGAGCGTCTCATGGTGCAGCGTACCCAAGGGTTGGCGGAGCAGCATAAAGGTGCCCTTGCCGCCCAGGCCTCCAACTTCGTCGATGAGTTGAAGAAGATGGCGGACAGGGCCGTCACTGCCAAAGCGTCCAAGAAGGACCTTGCCGTAAGGGCGAGGGAGTGATACGTCTCCAACGTATCTATAATTTTTGATGGTTCCATGCTATTATCTTGTCAACTTTGGATGTTTTGTATGCATGAATATGCTATTTTATATCTTTTTGGGACTAACCTATTAACTCAGTGCCAAGTGCCAGTTTCTGTTTTTTCCGTGTTTTTGACCTTTTTCAAAGAAGAATATTAAACGGAGTCCAAACGGACTAAACCTGTGGAATGATTTTTTCCATAACAGAAGATACGCAGGGGACTTGAGAACCAAGGCAAAGGACCCCGGGGGAGGTAACAAGCCCCCTAGACGCGGCCTGGGGGAGCCTAGCAGGCTTGTGGGCCCCCCGTGGTTCCTTTAACCTACTTCTTCTGCCTATAAATTCTATAAAAATCCAAAACCACCAGAGAGAGCCACGAAAATACTTTTCCGCCGCCGCAAGCTTCTGTCTCCGCAAGATCCCATCTGGGGACCGTTCTGGTGCCCTGCCGGAGGGGGGATTCGGACACACAGGGCTTCCTCATCAACACCATTGCCTCTTCGATGATGCGTGAGTAGTTGACCACAGACCTTCGGGTGCATAGCTAGTAGCTAGATGGCTTCTTCTCTCTCTTGGATCTTCAATAGAAAATTCTCCATGATCTTCATGGAGATCTATCCGATGTAACATTCTTTTGCGGTGTGTTTGTCGAGATCCGATGAATTGTGGATTTATGACCAGATTATCTATGATTATTATTTGAGTTTCCTCTGAACTCTTATATGCATGATTTCGTATCCTTGTAATTCTCTTCGAGTTGTGGGTTTCTTTTGGCCAACTTTCCCTATAATTCTTGCAATGGGAGAAGTGCTTGGTTTTGGGTTCATACCGTGCGGTGTCCTGACCCAATGACAGAAGGGGTAGCGAGGCACGCATCATGTTGTTGCCATCAAGGGTAAAAAGTTTATATCTATTGCATGAATTTATCCCTCTACATCATGTCATCTTGCTTAAGGCGTTATTCTGTTTGTTATGAACTCAATACACTAGATGCATGCTGGATAGCGGTCGATGTATGGAGTAATAGTAGTAGATGCAAATAGTATCGGTCTACTTGTCTCGGACGTGATGCCTATATGTATGATCATTGCCTTAGATATCATCATGACTTTGCGCGATTCTATCAATTGCTTGATAGTAATTCGTTCACCCACCATAATACTTGCTATCATGAGAGAAGCCTCTAGTGAACACTATGGCCCCTGGGTCTACTTCACATCATATTTTCAGATCTACACTTTTACTTTGTTGCACTTTCCACCTTCAGATCTCACCTCGCTAATAATCTTGAAGGGATTGACAACCCCTTTATAGCGTTGGGTGCAAGTTTGTTTGTTTTTGCGCAGGTACATTGGTGCCTCATATTGATACTCCTACTGGATTGATACCTTGGTTCTCAAACTGAGGGAAATACTTACTGCTACTGTGCTGCATCACCCTTTCCTCTTCAAGGGAAAAACCAACGCAAGCTCAAGAGGTAGTAGGGAGCTGGAAGCGAATCTTGTCGAACTCGAGAAGGAGGCCTCGGAGTTCAGGACTGAGAGGGAAAAGATCGTCTCTAGCCTGATGGAGGCTCAAGCTCCTCTCCTCCGACGATGTCGTCACCATGCTGCAAGGGAAACTGGCCTATTCGGAGCAAGCTCTCCAAGACAATCGAACTCGCGAGGAGGCCCTGGTCGTGAAGCTCCAGGGCGAGGCTGACAAGCTCAAGTCCATAACCGCTGCTCGCGCAGCTTACGCGCGCGACGTCGAGCTATGGACTGAGCGTATTGTCAACATGGCCGAAAGGATTGACGCGGAGATGTCCGCCATGAGCATTCAGGGCTTCGGCTACCCTTTGGACTCGGCGGTGTCCCATAGCACCCGGTTGACCTTGTTCTTCGAAGGCGTGGAGGATGCTTTGAAGCAGCGCCAGGCCGGTGAAACAGCGCGCCTTGCTGACGAGTCCCACGAGCTGTGCCGAGGCGTTCTCTTGAAGGTGCTCACCAAACTGGCGTACCGAAACCCCGGCATGAGCTTCACCCATGGGCGCATACCGGAGGGCGTGGACCTCGAGGTGCTCTAAGAGCTCGTCATGCGCATTGTAAACAGGGTGGACCGAGTGCAGAGGGTGCAAGACTCCCGCCGGGATTAACGGCTTCGCGTACCCCTGTCCCTGCGATCTCAAACTCATGGACACTTTTAAGCTTAAAATGCGCTTATCAGCGTTTGTAATATACTCGTTAATTTTCTCGAATAGGTGTGATCTCCGTTCAGCCTCCCTTTCTTTGTATGGTTTACCCTTGTGTTGCGTTTCCGCCGTCTTGTCTTGCCGGACATGCCACGGGAGACAGGCCTTGGCTTCCTTGCCGGGGTCATCACCACCAGCGAGGTGCCTTGCCGCCTCTGTGTTTTGCCTTCGCACTATCGAGCACGCCTCTTTTCAACGAGGCGACCATCAGAGGCCGCTAGTAGATAGGTGGGCTTCCAGATAGTATTCAAGGCATCCGTGGCTGGGCTCTTCGGCGCACAAGTTCTCATACAAGAGTTTGAAGGCTTTGGTAAGGAGCTATACCTTGAACCAGGAGTTTGTTCGGAGTTTCTGTCACTTATCACTTGGTCCGCGACTCTCCTTTTGACTCCGGGCTCGTTCCTGTCCTGTATGTTGTATGCCTCCTCCCTTCTTCCCCCCCGAAAAACTTGTGCATGGAGAAAAATTTGTTCTTCGTGGAAAGAAAGAAGAGAAAATAGCCATAGATATCTTGGTGATTGTCAGTTTATGCGCTACACCAAACCCAAGATTATATACATGCATGATTTAATCATGAGAAATCTAGATGATGCAGGACGCAAAACTTTATTTGACCACGCTCAGGGTCTTCGCCTGGCTTTGTACAAAGGATTACATGCAACATCCGCAAGACTTGCACAAAAGGTGGTCGCTGGTATACCCGACGGACTCTCCCTATGGGTAGAACTTGCGAAGATTTTCGATGTTCCAGGAGTTGCTCACTGGAATTCCATCCTCTGTCTCCATCTGGACTGTGCCAGGCCTAATGACTCGCACTAACCAATATGGGCCTTCCCACTTTGGCGTCAACTTGTTTGAGTTCTTGGTCGACTGAACGTGCCGAAGTACAAAGTCGCCTTCCTCAAGACTTCAGGCTCACACCTTGCTGCTGTGGTAGCAACGCAGGTCTTGCTAGTAGAGAGAAGCTCGCACAGCTGGCTGAAGATGACTTTCCTCAAGGAGCACGGTGTCGTCTTGGTGCTGTTGCTCTTGCTCGAGCTCATCGTAAGCGAGCACCTGAGGCGATCCGTAAATGAGTTCTGTGGGAAGAACTGCCACCGCCTCGTAGACCAGGGAGAAGGGTGTCTGGCCGGTGGCTCAATTTGGTGTTGTTCTGATCGACCAAAGTGTTGGAAATATGACCTAGAGGCAATAATAAATTAGTTATTATTATATTTCTTTGTTCATAATAATCATTTATTATCCATTCTATAATTGTATTGATTGGAAACACAAATACATGTGTGGATACATAGACAAAACACTGTCCCTAGTGAGCCTCTAGTTGACTAGCTCGTTGATCAAAGATGGTTAAGGTTTCCTAACCATGGACAAGTGTTGTTACTTGATAAAGGGATCACATCATTAGGAGAATGATGGGATGGACAAGACCCAAACTATAAACGTAGCGTATGATCGTGTCAGTTTATTGCTACTGTTTTCTGCATGTCAATGTATCTGTTCCTATGACCTTGTGATCATGCAACTCCCGGACACCAGAGGAATACTTTGTGGGTTATAAAACGTCGCAACGTAAGTGGGTGACTATAAAGGTGCTCTACATGCATCTCCAAAGGTGTCTGTTGGGTTGGCATGGATCAAGACTAGGATTTTTCACTCCATGTAACGGAGAGGTATCTCGGGGCCCATTCGGTAATACAACATCACAACAAGCCTTGCAAGCAATGTGACTAAGGAGTTAGTTACGGGATCTTGTATTACGAAACGAGTAAATAGACGGTAAGGAGATTGAACTAGGTATGGAGATACCGACGATTGAATCTCTCGCAAGTAACATACCAAAGGACAAAGGGAACAACATACGAGATTAACTGAATCCTTGACATAGAGGTTCAACCGATAAAGATCTTCGTAGAATATGTGGGATGCAATATTGACATCCAGGTCCCGCTATTGGTTATTGAACACACAGTGTCTCAGGTCATGTCTTCATAGTTCTCGAACCCGCAGGGTCTGCACACTTAAGGTTCGGTGACGTTTCGGTATAGTTGAGTTATATGTGTTGGTGACCGAAGATTTGTTTAGAGTCCCGGATGACATCCCTAATGTCAGGAGGAGTTACGGAATGGTCCGGAAACAAAGATTGATATATAGGAAGTTGGTATTTGGATTCCGGAAGGTTTTCGGGCATTGCCGGCAGTGTACCGGGAGTGACGAATGGGTTTTGGGGGCCCATTGGGTGGGCCCACCATGCCCCAAGGGGTCCACGTGGGTTTATTGGACGTGCAATAAGGCATAATGGGCTGACAAAGTCATCCAAGGAAAGCCCATGAGAAAAAGTGGAAAATCCAAAAGAGGTGGGAAATGAAGGAAGGAGTCCTAATCCAAGTGGGATTGGAGGAGGACTCCTCCCTCCTCCACTTCGGCCAACCCAAGGGCTCCTCCCTTGTGGCGCAAGGCCTGCCCCCTCCCTCCTCCTATATATACTATAGGTTTAGGGCTGTTTGAGATACAACTTTGCCACGTGCTACCCTCTCCTCTAGATTGTAGTTCTTCCTCTTGATTGGTTTTCTGCGGAGCTCGGGCGGAGCCCTGTAGGAATACATCACCAACACCACCGGAGCGCAATCGCGCTGCTGGGGAACTCATCTACATCCCCGTCTCTCTTGCTGGATCAAGAAGGTGGAGATCGTCATCAATCTGTATGTGTGTGGAACATGGAGGTGCCGGCCGTTCGACACTTGATTGGGATGGATCACGAGACGGTTCGTGGGACGGATCGTGGGACGGTTCATGGGACGGATCGTGAAGACGTATCACTACATCAACCACGTTTATTACACGCTTCCGCTTAGCTATCTACAAGGGTATGTGGATCCGATCTCCCTCTCGTAGATCATCATCACCATGATAGGTCTTCGTGTGCGTAGGAAAAGTTTTCTTTCCCATGCTACGTTCCCCAACAGTGGCATCATGAGCTAGGTTCATGCGTAGATGAAATCTCGAGTAGAACACAAAAGTTTTTGTGGGCGTTGATGTTAGATTTGCTGCCCTCCTTAGTCTTTTCTCGATTCGGCGGTATTGTTGGATTGAAGCGGCCTGGACCAACCTTACTCGTACGCTTACGAGAGACCGGTTTCATCGACTAACATGCAACTTGTTGCATGAAGATGACTGGCAGGTGTCTGTTTCTTCAACTTTAGTTGAATCGGATTTGACCGAGGCGGTCCTTGGAGAAAGGTTCAATAGCAATTTGCATATCACCGTTGTGGCTTTGTGTCGGTAAGATGCGATCATACTAGATACCCATAGCAGCCACATAAAACATGCAACAACAAATTAGAGGACGTCTAACTTGTTTTTGCAGGGTATGCATGTGATGTGATATGGCCAAAGACATGATGGGATATATTGGATGTATGAGATGATCATATTGTAATAGTTAAATATCGACTTGCACGTCGATGCTACGGCAACTGGCAGGAGCCATAGGGTTGTCTTTAGACTAACGTTTGTCCTTGCAGATGTGTTTACTATATTGCTAGGTTGTAGCTTTAGTAGTAATAGCATAGACAGCATGACAACCTCGATGGCGACACGATGATGGAGATCATGATGATGGAGATCATGGTGTGGCGCCGGTGAAGATGAAGATCATTTCGGTGCTTTGGTGATGGAGATCAAGAAGCACAAGATCATGGCCATATCATGTCACTTATGAATTGCATGTGATGTTAATCCTTTTTATGCACCTTATTTTTCTTAGAACGACGGTAGCATTACAAGGTGATCCCTCACTAAAATTTCAAGATAAATTTGTGTTCTCCCCGACTGTGCACCATTGCGATAGTTCGTCGTTTCGAGACACCACGTGATGATCGGGTGTGATAGACTCAACGTTCACATACAACGGGTGCAAAACAGTTGCGCACGTGGAACACTCAGGTTAAACTTGATGAGCCTAGCATGTACAGACATGGCCCCGGAACACAAGAGATCGAAAGGTCGAGCATGAATCATATAGTTGATATGATCAACATGGAGATGTTCACCACTGAAACTATACTCAACTCACGTGATGATCGAACTTGAGTTTGTGGACTTGGATCATGCGACACTCAAACGACTAGAGGGATGTCTATTTTGAGTGGGAGTTATTAGTAATATGATGAGCTAAACTAAATTATCATGAACATAGTCAAAAAGGTCTATGCAAATTATGTTGTAGCTTGCGCTGTAGCTCTACTGTTTTTATATGTTCCTAGAGAAAATTTAGTTGAAAGATGATAGTAGCAAATTTGCGGACTGGGTCCATAAACTGAGGATTGTCCTCATTGCTACGCAGAAGGCTTATGTCCTTAATGCACTGCTCGGTGTGCTGAACCTCGAGCGTCGTTTGTGGATGTTGCGAATATCTGACTTACAAGTTTCTGATGACTACGTGATAGTTCAGTGCGTAATATTTAACGACTTAGAATTGGGGCGCCGAAGATGCTTTGAAACGTCACGGAACATATGAGATGTTCCAAGAGATGAAATTGGGATTTCATGCTCGTGCCCTTGTTAAGACGTATGAGACCTCCGACAAGATTCTTTGTCTACAAAGTAAGGAAGAAAAGCTCAACCGTTGAGCATGTGCTCAGATTATCTGTGTGCTGCAATCGCTTGAATCGAGTGGGGGTTGATCTTCCAAATGAGATAGTGATGGTTCTCCAAAGTCACAGCCACCAAGCTACTAGAGCTTCGTGATGAACTATAACATATCAATTATACATATGATGATCCTTGAGCTATTCGCAATGTTTGACACCGTGAAAGTAGAAATCAAGTAGGAGCATCAATTGTTGATGGTTAGTAAAACCACTAGTTTCAAGAAAGGGCAAGGGTAAGAAGGGATACTTTATGAAACGGCAAAACAGTTGCTGCTCTAGTGAAGAAACTCACGGTTGAACCCAAACCCGAGACTAAGTGCTTCTATTATGAGGGAAACGGTCACTGAGGCGGAACTACCCTAGATACTTGGTAGATGAGAAGGCTAACAAAGTCGACAAAAGTATATTGGATATACTTGATATTGATGTGTACCTTACTAGTATTCCTAGTAGCACGTGGGTATTAGATACCAGTTCAGTTGCTAAGTGTTAGTAACTCGAAGTTATAGCTACGGATTAAAAGGATACTAGCAAGGGTGAGGTGACGATGTGTGTTCGAAGTAATTCTAAGGTTGATGTGATCAAACATCGCACACTCCCTCTACCATCGGGATTGGTGTTAAACCTAAATAATTTTTATTTGGTGTTTAAGTTGCGCATGGACATGATTGGACCGTGTTTATTGCAATACTATTATTCATTTAAAGAGAATAATGGTTATTTTATTTGCTTGAATAATTACCTTCAATGGTTTATTCAATCTCGATCGTAGTGCTACGCATGTTCATAATATTGAAGCCAAAAGATACAAAGTAGTAATGATAGTACCACTTACTTGTGGCAATGCCACTTGAGTCATGTTGGTATAAAATGCATGAAGAAGATCCATGCTGATGGATCTTTGCACTCACTCATTTTTGAAACGTTTAAGACATGCAAACCATACCTATTGGTATAAATGTATGAAGAAACTCCATGCAGATGGATCATTTGGACTCACTTGATTTTGAATCACTTGAGACATGCAAATCATACCACATGGGCAAGATGACTGAAGGCCTCGTTTTCCAGTGAGATGGAACAAGAAAGTAACTTGTTGGAAGTAATACATTTTTGATGTGTGCAGTCCAATGAGTGCTGAGGCACGTAGTGGATATCGTTATTTTCTTACTTCAGCGACGATTTGAGTATATACATGAGTATTTACTTTATGAATCACAAGTCTGAAATATTGAAAAGTTCAAAGCTATTCAGAGTGAATATCGTCGTGACAAGAGGATAAACTGTCTACGATATGATCATAGAGATGAATATCTGAATTGCGAGTTTTGGTACACAGTTATGAGAATGTGGAAATTGTTTCGCAATTAATGCCACCTGGAACACCATAGTGTGATGGTGTGTCCGAACGTCATAGCCGCGCCCTATTGGATATGGCGCATACTATGATGTCTCTTATCGAAATAGCACTATCGTTTTGGGTTAGGCATTAGAGACAACCGCATTCACTTTAAATAGGGCACCACGTAATTCCGTTGAGATGACACCGTAAGAACTATGGTTTGGAGAAACCTAAGCTGTCGTTTCTTGAAATTTTGGGGCTACGACGCTTACGTGAAAAAGTTTCAGTCTGATAAGCTCGAACCCAAAGCGGATAAATGCATCTTTATATGATATCCAAACAGTTGGGTACATCTCCTATCTCAGATCCGGAAGCAAAGTGTTTGTTTCTTGAAACGGGTCCTTTCTCGAGGAAAGGTTTCTCTCGAAAGAATTGAGTGGGAGGGTAGTGGAACTTGATGAGGTTACCGAACCGTCACTTCAACCAGTCTCTAGTAGGGCGCAAGACGTTGTTCCTGTGGCGCCTACGCCAATTGAAGTTGAAACTGATGATAGTGATCATTAAGCTTCGAATCAAGTTACTACAAACCTCATAGGTCGACAAGGTCACGTACTGCCACAGAGTAGTACTGTAATCCTGTCTTGGAGGTCAGGTTGTTGTACAACAATGAACCTACGAGCTATGGAGAAGCGATGGTGGGCCCGGATTCCAGCAAATGGCTAGAGGCCATGAAATCCGAGAGAGGATCCATGTATAAAAACAAAGTATAGACTGGAAGAACTACTTGATGGTCACAAGACTATTAAGTACATATGGATCTTTAAAAGGAAGACACACGATGATGGTGAAAAGTCACCATTAAGAAAAGACCGATTATCGCAAAGATGTTTCCAACAAGTTCAAAGAATTGACTATGATGAGTCTTTCTCATTCGTAGCGATGCTAAAAGTCTGTTGGAATTATGTTGGCAGTTGCTGCATTATTTATGAAATATTGCACATAGGATGTCAAAACATTGTTTCCTCGATGGTTTCCTTGAGGAAAGGTTGTATGTGATACAACCAGAAGGTTTTGTCGATCCTAAGGATGCTAACAAGTATGCAAGCTCCAGCGATCCTTCTATGGACTAGTGCAAGCATCTCGGAGTTGGAATATACTGTAAGTGCATCTAGTGCCCCTTAGTGATTTTGGTGGTTTGAAGACTTATAGGTTAATTATCTAATGTGTTCTTGAGTGTACACAGGATCTTTAAGTCGCTGAGGAGTTTGAAATATTCAGTGAATATCGACCCCTAAAAATGTATATCTTCGATTGAAGAAATTTGTCTGAAGCTGAAGAATTGAATCGTGAAGAATTTGCGATGAAATTCATATTCCTCATGAAGATATTGAAATTGAGGAATTCGGTGTGTCCTGAAGAAAATCAATCTGAAGACTTTGAAGCATGAAGATTTATTCTTTCTGTTTTTTTTCTTCACACTTGAGTAATAGGAACACCGTACTGTTAAAGGGGGTCGAGGTAACACATTGGAATGAATTTCCTCATGATGCTCAACCCAAGCCTAATCCTACCAAAAGCCTCAAGTGAGGAATATGAGAGACATGAGGATTCTCACAGTTGAGGGTCCCGACCGTTATCGATAGCCACGCCACATCATTGGTCTTATCCACACCAACGGTCATATTATTTAAGGGCATTAATGTCAAATCATGTCGGGATGCTCCCAGGCTATAAATGGCCTCCCCCACAACCATTAGCTGGTTGGCTGCTCCATTAGAACCTGACACTTGTCATAAGAGCAACCCAAATTCCTTAGAGTCTTCAAAAGTAATTCATCAGTGAGGAAATACCCCAAAACACCAAACCACAAACCGAGAACCAAGTGATTGAACATCACTGAAGAAGTTGTTCCTGTGTGGGACTGAAGCATTTTACCTTTGAGGACTGTGCATCCTCCAGACGGTTAGGCGTCATGGTCTAGAGCAATCCAGCAGTCAATTGCGGATCGCCAGGTGACAATGTTTGTGAGGATTTGGATGTCTGCCCTGAAGACTTACCACGAGTGTTGGGCGAGGACTGTGTGTTCTTAGCCCAAGGAGAATACGGTAGGGACTGCGTGTCTTTTGGTTTCAATACCAAGCCGCTCCAAACCAGATGTACAACTGTCACAACAGTTGGAACTGGGTCATCAACCAATGTCTTCACTGTGAAACGGGTTCTATTTCCTCAACTCTTTACATTCCTCAGATTGTGTGTTGATGATTTTCACTGTCACTGTTTGAAGAATTTGCTGAAGTCTTTCTCTGAAATTCCTCAACCCCAAATTCTTCACGCAAGTTAATCCTCATCTATTTTCTGTGTGCCTGCATACTGTGCAAACTGTTTTCATATTGTTCATCCTGAAAAACTGCTGTAGTGAAACTTTGCACTCCTGATCCTTTACTGTTTCCGCCGTAAGTTAGTCATTAGTGAGGAATTTCCTCAGTGATGAAATTCTAAAAATCTCCTATTCACCCCCCTCTAGTCGATATAACGCACTTTCAATTGGTATCAGAGCAAGGTACTCCCTTGTTCTGTGTGATTTTGGTTTAACCACTTGGAGGTTTAGTTATGTCGACTGCAGGCATGATTAAGGTTACTGCAACATGTCCTACTTTCTAAGGAAAGGACTTTCCCTTCTGGAAGACCAAGATGCAGATGCATCTACAAGCTATTGACAATGCTCTCTAGTATATTATGGAACATGGCGTCCCCATCATCTCTGCTTCTATCTCTGCTGCTGATGTGAAAAAATTCAAGCAACTTGATTCTCAAGCGAAGAATATCATCTGTGGCCATCTGAGCAAATGCGAGTATGGCAGAGTGAGTGCTTTGGGCTCAGCGAAACTTATCTGGCAAAGACTGTCCAAAGTTAATGAAGGATTATCAACCCATCGCGATTCTCGTATTGATGTTCTTCGCAATCTCTTCAATCGCTTCAGGAGGTTTGACAACGAAAGCTGCCAAGATACCTTTGATCGCCTCACTGACATATCAAATGAACTGCAAGCACTGGGAGCTCGAGACATTACTGATCACGAAGTTGTGAAGAAACTGCTAAGATCTTTGGATTCTTCATTTTATACTTTAGTTCTTATGATTCAAGAAAGACCAGACTACAAGATGCTTGAGCCAGCTGATATACTCGAAAGACTCAATACTCATGAATTCCAACAAGAAGAAAAGAGAGATCTATATGGACCAAGCTATTCTAGACCACGTGCACTGAAGGCCAAAGCAATTTCCTCATCTGAAGAAGAAGACTCGGATGGTAGCATTGGTGATCGTGAAGAATTTGGACAGGAGCTTGCAATGCTTGTGAGGAAATTCCAGAGGTTTACAGGACGTGGCCAGTTCGGTAAATCTTCAAGAAGAGATATGAGGAAATCAGAATCTTCATCTGAGGACTACAAGAAAAGAACCTCCCACAAATGCAAGAAATCAGGTCACTACATTGCTAATTGTCCTCGTTGGGGAAAGGAATCAAAGAAGAAGAAATACAAGGATGAAAGTTCTGATGACTCGAAGAAAAAGAAGAAACCTTCAAAATCCTCATCTTCAAAGTCCTCATCGCACAAGAAGAATAGTTTCAGAAAGGCTCGGGCACTTATTGGCAAGGAAATGGATTCCGAGGCAGAATCCGAGGAATGTGATGAAGAGGAGGGTTCTGATGAAGACTCATAATCCGGACAGGCTAGTCTTGCACTTGCAACCACATTCGTCAGCAAGTCAATCTTCAACCTTGAAGAAAATGATAACACCATCCACACTCATGACTACGCTGATGACTTCGCTCCAACCTATTGCTTCATGGCAAAAGGTTCAAAGGTACCGAATGATGCTTCCTCCTCTGATTCAAGTGACTGTAAACTTGATGATTATAAAAAAACCCAGTTACAGTAAACTTGCTGTCATTGCCACTAAACAACAATCTGTCTTGGAAAAGATTCAGAAACTGCTAGATAGAAGCGATGATCTGTTGAATGATGAAATTAATATTACCCAATTCCTCACTAATGATATGAAAAGTCTTCAGTCTAGATTTGATAATCTTCAAGATCATCATGCTACACTCCTCGCTGATCATGAGAAACTTTCCTCTGAATTTCTTCAAAGGAAGCTTGATCTAGAGAAGTTGAGGATTTCTAATGATGATTTTCGAATGGAAAATGATTCATTACTAGCTCAACAGATCAGCGCTGCTCAAGCTGACTCCATTCCTCCATGTATTAAATGCATTGAACGTGAAACTGCTAATTCTTCGCCAGAATCATCAAATGCTTCAATTGCTACAAATTCTTCAACTGCTCCTGTAATGTCAAATTCCTCACTTGAGGAAAACAAAAATGTCACTGATGAAAATGCTGGGCTGAAGGAATTGTATGTGACAGGCATATACAAAAGTCTCAAAGGACATCAAACCCTTTGTGATGTGCTCAATAGCAGATCTTGAATAGGAACCCGAGGAAAGAAGGAATTGCCTTTGAGAGGAAATTGAATGCTGATGGATCTTATTGGAAACCTGAGCAATATCCCAAAACCTCATGGGTTGCTGCTATTTGGCCTCCTTTTGATCCATCCAATCTAACTGGCTTTTCATGTGAATTATCCTATTACTCAGATGAGTCATTTGACTCCAACTATAAACTGTTCAAAAATCAATCTAGTGAAGTATTTGCTCGATATGTTGGACCTAACTGCATGAATGAGCCTCCCCTAAGGAAAATCTGGGTTCCCAAAAGTTGTCTTCAAAATCTTCAGGTGAATGTCCTCATGACACCACCGATGAAGAATTTGAACCCCACATCAAATTCCTCAGGAGGACCAAAGTCTTCAAGAGGATCAAAATCCTCAACTGGTCAAAACTATGCTCGTACCCGTGCTAATGCTTGTAACATGCAGGGAAACTACATGGAATATGAAAATGAGCGTTATTCTTCAAATCATTATGTTCATAAATCCTCAAACCAGTTCTCTGCATATTCATATGAGTACTTTAACCCCCTACTGTTAAGAGAAGTGCATTAGCTTCAATGCCCCCTTTCTCATATGCTGCTCGCAGGAAGATGAATGGTTTACCACCCCTTCAGATGTGGGTGGTGAAGAAATTGAACTAATCACTTCTGCAGGTCAGGTCTCCAGATGAAAATCATCATCTGAAGAATTTGCTGGAGACCTGAGGAAAATGCTTGATAGGACGCAAGCTAATATTGATGAAATAGAAATATTTCACACGTCCTTATAATTCTGTTATGATGAAATTCCTATCTGATGAAATTGATATCATATTCTTCAAATCTTAAGCATATGAGATGGTAAACTGTACTAATTCATCTGCAGGAGAACAAACCCAAGAGTACTGAGTGGGTTCTTGATAGTGGCTGCACACATCACTGACTGGTGATAAAAGCTTGCTGATGAATATGCCACTAACTCCATCACCCCTGAAGCAAATCACATATGCTCACAAAGGTAAAAGCAAGGTATTGGGACTTGGCAAAGTGGCTATTTCCAAGGATAGGCATATGGACAAAGTGATGCTTGTTGAATCCCTTGGATTTAACCTCATGTCAGTCTCGATGCTTTTTGATCTTGATATGATTGTTATCTTTGGTAGATATAGATGTGTTGTCATCATGGAATCTGACAGATCCAAAGTCTTCGAAGGTGTTAGAAGAGGGGATTTGTACATTGTTGATTTCTCTACAGGTCCTCAACCAGCCACTTGCCTACTAGCAAGAACCTCAGAAGGGTGGCTGTGGCATCGAAGACTCGGTCATGAAGGCATGAGGAATTTGCACACGCTCGCGAAGAAGAAGCATGTCATCAACATCGAATCAGTCAAATTCCTCAAGGATCACCTCTGCGGTGCCTGTGAATCTAGCAAAATGACCAGATCCAAGCATCCCTCGAAGACTATCATGACCACTACTCGTCCATTTGAATTGCTTCACATGGATCTATTTGGACCTACTAATTATGCCACACTAACAAATGCAACATCTTTATATGGCTTCGTCATAGTTGATGATTATTTCAGATATACATGGTTGCATATCATCTTATATAAAACTGAAGTGCAGGAAATCTTCAAAAGATTTTCTTCAAGGGCCTCGACGAACTTCGGCATCAAGATCAAACACATCAGGAGTGATAATGGAACAGAGTTCAAAAACACTCGTCTTGATAATTATCTTGATGAACTTGGTATTAATCACGAATTGTCTGCTCCTTATACTCCTCAATAGAATGGTGTCGTCGAAAGGAAGAACAGGACTCCGATTGAGATGGCAAGAACCATGTTTGAAGAATATCAGACTCCTCGTCGCTTTTGGCCTGAAGCAATCAACACTGCATGCCATATCATCAACACGGTATATCTTCACAAATTCCTCAAGAAAACCTCATATGAACTCCTCACTCACAAGAAACCCAATGTAAGTTATTTCAAAGTCTTCGATGCAAAATGTTGGATTAGAGATCCTCACCATAGCTCAAAATTTGCACCTAAGGCACATGAGGGTTTTATGCTTGGTTACAGAAAGGACTCGCACACCTACAGAGTCTTCAACAACTATCACAACAAGGTTGTTGAGACTGTAGATGTGCGGTTCGATGAAACTAATGGCTCGCAAAGAGAGAAATTGCCTTCTGATCCAGATAAGCTGTCTCCTGAGGAAGCAATAAAGCTCAAAGCTACTGAAGACATTGTTCCCACTGAGGAAATTGATGAAGAAATCATTCCCATCACTGATGAAAATCAAGAAGATGCTCCTGAGGAAATTGCTCCAGAACCAATTCCTCAGCCCAGACGAAATCCTCAACCAGCTCATCTAAGGATTGCAAATGAAGTAGAACTTGACAAAATCCTCAATGACATCAGTGCGCCACATCCTCTCACTCGCTCAAAAGCTTCACACTTAGTTAACTTTTGTGGGCATTTCTCCTTTGTATCTATCACAGAACCTTCAAAAGTTACTGAGGCTTTCCTGGAACCAGAGTGGATCCAAGCGATGCAAGACGAACTTCTTCAATTCAAGCTGAATGACGTATGGGAGCTCGTCAAACGACTAGATCCTCGCAAACACAATATCATCGGAACTAAGTGGATTTTCCGAAACAAGCAAGATGAGGATGTTCAAGTGGTGAGGAATAAGGCACGACTTGTAGCCCAAGGCAACACACAGGTTGAAGGAATAGATTTCGATGAAACTTTTGCACCTATTGCTAGACTTGAAGCTATTCGAATACTACTTGCTTATGCTAATCATCATAACATCATCTTATATCAAATGGATGTGAAAAGTCTATTCCTAAATGGTAAGCTTGAGGAAGAAGTATATGTTGCTCAACCCCCAGGTTTTGAGGATCCAAAGAATCCAGACAAAGTCTTCAGACTCAAAAAGGCGCTCTATGGTCTCAAGCAAGCCCCTCGGGCATGGTATGATACATTGAAGGAATTCCTCATGAAGAAAGGCTTCAAACTTGGTTCACTCGATCCAACTCTTTTCACTAAATCCTATGATAATGAGCTATTTGTGTGTCAGATATATGTCGATGATATTATATTTGGCTGTGCTGACAAACGATACAGTGATTAATTTGCTTACATGATGAGTGAACAATATCAGATGTCTATGATGGGGGAGCTGAAATTCCTCTTAGGACTTCAAATTCGTCAACAACGCAATGGAATCTTCATATCACAGGAGAAATACATCAAGGATGTTCTGAGGAAATTCGACATGCATGAATGCAAAGGTGCCAAGACTCCAATGCCTACCAACGACCACCTCTGCACTGACGAAAATGGTAAAGAATTCGATCAGCAGGTATATCGCTCTATGATTGGCTCTTTACTGTATTTATGTGCATCTAGGCCAGATATAATGCTTAGTGTTTGCATGTGTGCACGTTTTCAAGCAAAACCGAAGGAATCACACCATCAGGCTATGAAGCATATTCTTCGATACTTAGCTCACACACCAACACTAGTATTATGGTACCGCAAGGGCTCAAATCTTCATCTTGTGGGATATTCTGATTCAGACTATGCTGGTGACCGTGTTGATCCCAAGTCAACCTCTGGCACATGTCATTTCCTCGGAAGATCACTAGTCTGGTGGTCCTCAAAGAAGCAGAACTGCATATCACTCTCCACTGCCGAAGCTGAGTACATTGCTGCTGGTCCATGTTGTGCTCAATTGCTATGGATGAAGCAAACCCTCAAGGACTATGGCATCAACATGAAGAATGTGCCTCTCTACTGCGACAATGAGAATGCAATCAAGATTGCATACAACCGAGTACAACACTCGAAGACCAAGCACATCCAGATTCGTCATCATTTTCTTCGGGACCATGTCCTCAAGGGCAATATCCTCATCAACCATGTGAAGACTGATGATCAACTGGCAGATATCTTCACTAAGCCCTTGGATGAGAAAAGGTTTTGCAAGTTGCGGTGTGAGCTAAATATCTTAGAATCTTCAAATGTTTTGTAAAAACATGCACACATCCTAACACTTATGCAAAATTGATGACTTAGATGTGCAATACATGATGAATCAATTTTCTTCAACTAATGAAGAATATCACTCTGAGTGTGAAGAAATCAACGAAGAAATTGACTCTGAGGGCCCTACGACAATTGTACGCGGCGTCTGTAATCAACATTCTTATATGGTGGGTCACGCCACCGCCCAACGTGAAATTCCTCAAGCTGAATTTCTTCAAAGCTGCATTTCTTCAAAATTTGATTTTCTTCAAAACAGTTGCTCTTCAAAATCATTTTTCTTCAAAACTGAAATTCATTATCATGACGCTTTATCACAAAATCCTCAAGTCATTCAAATCTTCAAAAACACTTGATGATTTTCGTTTACCTAGATAGACTGTGATTTCAAGTCCTCAACAGCATTCACTTATAGCTATTTCTTCAATTTGATATTTCATCTAAGTGAATGTGATCGGACCGTACTTTCCCTCTATGCTACTCCCACCCAGTCTATTCAATTCTTCATATGCGTTCTCCTTGAAACTTTGTTCGAAATCCTCACTCCGTCCTTGTCAGCTGATGATTTTGTAACAAAATCCTTAAATCTTCAAAAATGTTTTTTTAATACACAATAATTGAACCCCACTTTCCTTGTTCGGATAACCACGATCTCCACGATCTCCACCGCTTCTCTCGTGAGCTACATGTGTCTTGCGGAGACGTAGAGACAGGGGTTATTTGGTCCGACATTTTCGCGCCAACAGTTACCGCCTGGCTATAAATATGTCCCCATCTCCCTCGGTAAAATCTTCTTCGTTCCATCGCCCTCCTGCTACAGCAAAGCTCCAAGCCCTAGCGCCACCGCTAGAAGTCTCGACGCCAGCGAAGAAGAGCTTGACTGCCCCGACCTCTCCGTCGTCGAAACCACGTCGAAACCGGACCATCTTCGTCCGTTGCCGCCGTAGCCGTCCTCTGCTGCTGAGTTAGGGCGCATTGGACTCGCACTGAAAGAGCATCTACTACTACCTCTTCTGTGTTCTTCGTGCGCGCCATCTAGGGTAAATAAAAACCCTATTTTTACAGCCAGTTTGATCTACTATTTTACCTTTGAGATGTGAAATCTGGTTTTCCTCAAGAATCCATAAGTTTCTTTTCCACAAACACTGCCTATCACCCAACTATTGATGAACTTCACTAAGCATCTAAGATTTTCACGAGATTCCTCAGTTGTGCGAATTTTCGGATCAGTACAACTCTGGAACCCAAGAACAGTATGCTTAGACGAATTCCTCAACCACTGGTCAAATTCCTCAACTGTCAATAATTTTCATTTCATCAAATCTGAGAACGCATATGACCTCTCCAAATTCCTCGCAACTATACTCTGTTCACAGGTACAAACATGTCAGCTGATGAATCTCTCGGTTCTCATCAAATTAACTCATTTGCAGCATTTCTTGAAGAAAATATGCAAGTCTCATCAGAATCCTCAAGAGTTCAATCTCATCAGCAAAAGCCTCAGCTGAAGAAAATGGAGGATGAAAGGAAGCGAAAGGGAGGCAAGAAACTCGAGCAGAACACTGCGGCAGATATCCCTGAGGATATATACCTGGATTACTGCACTCCTGATGAAAATGAAACTATGCCCAAGAGAAAGATGAGGCTTCAAAAGATAGAACGCCGATGGGCTTAGGAGTGGAAGGAGTACAGATTCGTCAGTCCCAAATACGCGAATAAATTCGCTCTGAAGCCTCCTGGCAAAGGGCTCCACTTGAGGATTATCATGAAGCACATCCCTCAAGCCTCAAGACAATTGATGACTATCTTGAGGAAAAGTCTAAACACTTGTCAAAGCTTTAGAAGCAAGCAGAGGCTGCTGTGAGGAAGTTCAATGAAGAATCTGCTACTGGTGCAACTGCCGCCACTTCCTCTGGAGCTGAGACTTCTGGTACGGCAATTCCTCAACTGAAGTCTGTGCCACCAAAACCAAAGGCTTCAAAGCCTCAAGAGAAAACTGCTCCAGCATTAGCACCAAAACCTTCAACACCAAAGCCCTCAGCTCCAAAGGCTTCAAAGCCTAAACAGAAGCCGATAGTGAAGCAACTACCCGCAGTCTCCAGCTCCTCAGTCCCATCTGCAACAAGCTCGGAGACAAAGTATTCACCAACTCCTCTAAAGACTAAAGTGACTGCTGGGAGAGGAACAAGACCAAGCCCAAGCAAAATCATCAAGGTCCCTTCTGCATCAGAATGTAGTGATGAATTTGATGATGACACTCTGCAAGCCATCATCAGAAACAAGCAAGAGAGGGTAGCTCAAGCTTCTGACAGGTCCATTCCTCTAACCATGGACCCAAAAGTCCTCCTCGATTACATCAAGATCTGGTATGAGGACCCCAACACTCCACTTGATGATTTGAAGCTTCCCCCAGGCATCAGCCACATGGTGGCCACATTCATCTACGAGGCCAAGTGGAAGGAGCAGCAAGCCAAATAGGCCAAGGTTGCCAAGCTCAAAAAGGAGAAATTCCTCAGGCAGAATCTCCTCAACCTGACGCCTGATGCACTTGTGTCAACACAGGCTGAATTGAAGACTTTGACAGATAAGTACTCCAAGCTCTCTGACCATCAAAGTCTCAAAAGAAATTTGATCAAATTTGCCACTGAAGCTGTTGACAACTACAACAAGAAGGATGCCCCTCCAGTACCAAATCCTCAGCCTCTGATTGAAGAACCAGCTGATGAAACTACTCATGCGGAGGAAATCCCTCAAGGAAGCCATGCGGATGAACCGGCGATTGAGGAAATCTCCAAGGAAAATCCAGCTGATGACTCTGCTACAGCTGGTGAGACTGACCCTGCTCCAGCTGCTGCTTCTAAGCCAGCTGATGACTCTACTCCAGCTGACGCTTCAAAGCCAGGTGATGACTCTGCTCCAGCTGGTGCTTCAAAGCCAGCTGATGAAAATGTCTCTGCTGAGAAAACACCTTCACCAAAAGCTTCAAAGGTGAAGAAAATGACTCCGTCTGCATCAGACGTGAAAAAGACCAGGGCTGCTGAAAAGGAAGCCAAGAAAAGAAAAGCTTCATCAGCAGAAGAACACACTGAGGCCAAGCGCCTCAAAGCACTTGAAGAAAATGCTCCTCTGGATCTTGTGCCTCTTAACAGCGCTCCATCTTATGAGATGATTCCCTTCGCAAGCAAAGACCAGGAGCAAGGGGCAGATGAGGAAATGAAGAATGCTGAATCTGAGGAACATACTGATGAGGAAATTCGCATTGATGATAGTCCTCAGCCCTCCATTCCTCATGAAGAAACTACACACGGATTAGTTGCACCAGCTGATGAATCTGGCTCCGTCACCAAGCAAGCTGAGGAAGAACAAAGTGAAAATCCTCAGCCTGATGAAATTCACATTCCTGAGCAAAATCCTCAACCTGAGGATCAGGCTGACCAAACTCCTCCTCCTCCTGAGCAAAACCCTCAAGCTGAGGCTCGGGATGAACCTATTCCTCCTCCAGAGCAAAACCCCCAACAGGATGCTCCGGTTGACGATATCCCTCAGCCTGAAGCTCAACCAGAGCACATTCCTCAGCCTGAAGCTCAACCAGAGCATGTTCCTCAGCCTGAAGCTCAAGCTGATGAAATTCCTCACCCTGAGGACCATGCTGAGGAAAATGCACCAGACCCAGACAATGCCTTTGTCGTCCTCAACCCAGAGTCTGCAATAGTTGTCTCCCCTCAAGTCCAGCCGCAAAATCTTCAGCCAATGCAGCGTCAGCCATTCTCCAAGCGGCCAAAGTTTCAAAAGGAGTCCTTCTTTGAAGAACCCATGTTCTTCATCGGAGAAAATCCCTATGACAAGCCTCACATCAGGCATCTGAAGTTTTGGACAAGGTCACAACTCAACTACTATGCCTCTGTGCTGTGTGGAAGAAACAAGATTTTCCAGCACATGCATATTCCTTGCGTTGAGCTTGAAGAAATACCATGCTTTGCTCCAGTCATCAACGTCCTTTTTGAAGCTGGACTCCTCCCAATGTGCTCGGATATCTGTGATCGGAATAGTGAGCTTATTCTTCAATTTTATGCAAATCTTCACATCTCAGGAGATCCAACAGACATCAACACATGGGTGCTAGACTGGATGATGCAAACCACACACTTCAAGGCTCATGCCAATGAGCTACTGCATGAACTACTAGTATCAATTCCCGCAGAGCAGGACATGAAGCTTTATGATGAACGTGAGCTGCCTAACAAGCTGATGGATGTCCTCATGAAGCCTTTGGCTAAGGGGCAACCACCAAGAACAACCTTACTGATCCATGAGCTCAAATATGAACCAAGGACGGTTTACAGAATCCTGTGCAGCGTTCTTGCGCCAATCAAGGGCCATGATGATGAAGAAGATATCGTAGGCATCATGAAGAATATCCTCTTCAACATCATACATGGTTTTCCCATCAACATTCATGATTTCTTCTTGAGGACTTTGGCCAAGAATGCAATGTCTCCTTTTGACCACAAGATATATGCTCCATGGATCATGCGATTCATCAGAACAAGGTCAGGCATCAATTATCACGATGATTTCAACAACCATGTCGGTTATATGCCTCCTATAAGGGTCAACAAGAAGACTTATGAGCCTGTTGAAGGAAAAGGCAAGTCCGCCATTGATGAAGGCAGTCGGCCCCTTGATGGCCAGTTCAGAGAGCCCGAAGCTTATTCTTCATGGGATGACACCGAAACCCATCCTCCAAGTCCTGTTGCTCCTCGGGTGATGAATACCAGAGAGCTTGTTCTGAGTCTTCACCAGAAGGTGGATCGGAATCACAAGTGGGTCAAACGCCAGTTCGGCGCCATTGTGAAAACCCTCAACGAAACGCAGAATGCTGTGAAGCTTAACCATTATTATCTTCATGAGGTTTTTGATCGCACCTGGGCTACACTGGCTCGTCTGAAGACTCCAGCAGAGCTTGAAGAATTGGAGTGTGTGCGGGACTTCGACTGGTCGTGGCCACCAAAGAAGAAATTCAGGCCAATTCCAGTTCCAGACCTTGAGGACAGTTCTTTTTCTTCATTTCGCACTGCCGAATCTAATGAAGAACAACAAGACACTGCCACCGGTCCAAGGAGGAAGTCTGCTCCCAAGAATCCTCACGCGTCTTCCTCAACTGCCAAGGAGTGAAAGTCTTCACGGGCGTTAGTCCTCAGTTTGTCCCTTTTTGTCACTTGATGACAAAGGGGGAGAAACTTGAGAGTTAGTCTTCACGCGAGATATTTTGGGGGCTTATGAACTATATTTAAGTTACAAACTCTTGGCTCTTCTGAAGTGTTTTATGTAATGAGTTGTAACTTAAGCCCGATGGTACTCTAACGCTTTTGAACGTTTTTCTTCGCATGCTTATTCCTCAAAATTTTAATGCACGCATGCTGGAATTCGTCAGATACCATTTGTCATCATGCATCCTCAATTTCTTCATACTATATGTCATATGTATGCATGATTTACAATACTCAGGGGGAGATCTCCATGGTATAAATCATCAATCTGCATTTGCTGTGAAAAGCAAAATCCTCAATATATGCACATCTTCAGGGGGAGTCTCTCTGAATATTGATTTCAAATTCCTCAAATGAGTATTTACACTTCATATTTTTGTCCCTATTGAAGACTTAACCTAATTGTCATCAACCACCAAAAAGGGGGAGATTGTAAGTGCATCTAGTGCCCCTTACTGATTTTGGTGGTTCGAAGACTTATAGGTTAAGTATCTAAAATGTTCTTGACTGTACACAGGATCTATAAGTCGCTGAGGAGTTTGAAATATTCGACGAATATCGACCCCTAAAAATGTATATCTTCGATTGAAGAAATTGGTCTGAAGCTGAAGAATTCAATCGTGAAGAATTTGCAATGAAATTGATACACCTCATAAAGATATTGAAATTGAAGAATTCAATGTGTCCTAAAGAAAACCAATCTGAAGACTTTGAAGCATGAAGATTTATTCTATCTGTTTTGTTTTCTTCACACTTGAGTAATAGGAACACCGTACTGTTAAAGGGGGTCGAGGTAACACATTGGAATGAATTTCCTCATGATGCTCAACCCAAGCCTAATCCTACCAAAAGCCTCAAGTGAGGAATATGAGAGACATGAGGACTCTCATAGTTGAGGGTCCCGACCGTTATCGATAGCCACGCCACATCATTGGTCTTATCCACACCAACGGTCATATTATTTAAGGGCATTAATGTCAAATCATGTCGGGATGCTCCCAGGCTATAAATAGCCGCCCCCCACAACCGTTAGCTGGTTGGCTGCTCCATTAGAAACTGACACTTGTCATAAGAGCAACCCAAATTCCTCAGAGTCTTCAAGAGTAATTCATCGGTGAGGAAATACCCCAAAACACCACACCACAAACCGAGAACCAAGTGATTGAACATCACTGAAGAAGTTGTTCCTGTGTGCGACTGAAGCCTTTTACCTTTGAAGACTGTGCATCCTCCAGACGGTTAGGCGTCATGGTCTAGAGCAATCCAGCAGTCAATTATGGATCGCCAGGTGACCAAGTTTGTGAGGGTTTGGAAGTCTGCCCTGAAGACTTACCACGAGTGTTGGGCGAGGACTGTGTGTTCTTAGCCCAAGGAGAATACGGTAGGGACTGTGTGTCCCGGGACTTTGTGTCTTTTGGTTTCAATACCAAGCCGCTGCAAACCAGATGTACAACTGTCACAACAGTTGGAACTGGGTCATCAACCACTGTCTTCACTGTGAAACGGGTTCTATTTCCTCAACTCTTTATATTCCTCAGATTGTGTGTTGATGATTTTCACTGTCACTGTTTGAAGAATTTGCTGAAGACTTTCTCTGAAATTCCTCAACCCCAAATTCTTCCCAAAAGTTAATCCTCATCTGTTTTCTGTGTGCCTGCATACTGTGCAAACTGTTTTCATATTCTTCATCCTGAAAAACTGTTGTAGTGAAACTTTGCACTCCTGATCCTTTACTGTTTTCGCTGTAAGTTAGTCATCAGTGAGGAATTTCCTCAAAAGGAATTTCCTCAGTGATGAAATTCTAAAAATCTCCTATTCACCCCCTCTAGTCGATATAACGCACTTTAATATACGCTTTGATGAGATGGTCAAAGCTTTTGGGTTTATACAAGGTTTATGAGAAACTTGTATTTTCAAAGAAGCGAGTGGGAGCACTATAGAATTTCTGATAAGTATATGTGGTTGACATATTGTTGATCGGAAGTAATGTAGAATTTGTGTGAAGCATAAAGGGCTGTTTGAAAGGAGTTTTTCAAAGGAAAACCTGGATAGATCTACTTGAACATTGAGCATCAAGATCTATGGAGATAGATCAAAACGCTAAATAGAACTTTCAATGAAATGCATGCTTTAACAAGTTTTTGAAGGAGTTCAAAATAGATCAGGAAAGAAGGAGTTACTGGCTATGTTGTATGGTGTGAATTTGAGTAAAGTCTCAAAGCCCGACCACGGCAGAAGAAAAGAGAAAGGACGAAGGTGTACCCTATGCCTTAGCCATAGGCGTGGAAGTATGCCATGCTGTGTACCGCACCTGATGTGTGCCTTGCCATAAGTCTATCAAGGGGTACAAAGAGTGATCCAGGATTGAATCACCGATCATCGGTCAAAGTTATCCTTAGTAACAAATGGAATAAGGAGTTTTTCTCGATTATGCAGGTGATTAAAGACTTCATCATAAAGTGTTACGTCGATGCAAGCTTTGACACTAACCTGAATAACTCTAAGGAGTAAAGAAGATTCGTATAGTCGAGCAGTCATTTGGAATAGTTCCAAATGGCACGTAGTAGCAACATCTACAAGATAACATAGAGATTTGTAAAGCACACACAGATCTAAAAGGTTAAGACTCATTGACTAAAACCTCTCTCACAAGCAAGACGTGATCAAACCCCAGAACTGTATGAGTGTTGGATTCGATAAAATCACATAGTGATGTGAACTAGATTATTGACTCTAGTGCAAGTGGGAGGCTGTTGGAAATATGCCCTAGAGGCAATAATAAATTAGTTATTATTATATTTCTTTGTTCATGATAATCATTTATTATCCATGCTATAATTGTATTGATTGGAAACACAAATACATGTGTGGATACATAGACAAAACACTGTCCCTAGTGAGCCTCTAGTTGACTAGATCGTTGATCATAGATGGTTAAGGTTTCCTAACCATGGACAAGTGTTGTCACTTGCTGACGGGATCACATCATTATGAGAATGATGTGATGAGCAAGACCCAAACTATAAATGTAGCGTCTGATCGTGTCCGTTTATTGCTACTGTTTCTGCATGTCAATGTATCTGTTCCTATGACCATGAGATCATGCAACTCCCGGACACCAGAGGAATACCTTGTTGGTTATCAACCGTCGCAACGTAACTGGGTGACAATAAAGGTGCTCTACAAGTATCTCGAAAGGTGTATGTTGGGTTGGTATGGATCAAAACTAGGATTTGTTACTCCGTGTAATGGAGAGGTATCTCGGGGCCCACTGGTAATACAACATCACAACAAGCCTTGCAAGCAATGTGACTAAGGAGTTAGTTATGGGATCTTGTATTACGGAACAAGTAAAAAGACTTTCCTGTAACGAGATTGAACTAGGTATGGAGATACCGACGATCGAATCTCGGGCAAGTAACATACCGAAGGACAAAGGGAACAACATACGGGATTAACTGAATCCTTCACATAGAGATTCAACCGATAGAGATCTTCTTAGAATATGTGGGATCCAATATGGACATCCAGGTCCCGCTATTGGTTATTGACTAGAGAGTGTCTCAGGTCATGTCTGCATAGTTCTCGAACCCGCAGGGTATGCACACTAAAGGTTTGGTGACGTTTCGGTATAGTTGAGTTATATGTGTTGGTGACCGAAGTTTTGTTAGGAGTCCCGGATGAGATCTTGGACATCACGAGGAATCGCGGAATGGTCCGGAAATGAAGATTGATATATAGGAAGTTGGTATTTGGATTCTGGAAGGTTTTCACGCATTGCCGGCAGTGTATCGGGAGTGATGAATGGGTTCCGGGGGCCCACTGTGTGGGCGCACCACGCCCCAAGGCGTCCACGTGGATTTATTGGATGCGCAGTAAGGCATAATGGGCTGACAAAGTCATCCAAGGAAATCCCATGAGGAAAAAGTAGAAAATCCAAAAGAGGTGGGAAATTAAGGAAGGAGTGCTTATCCAAGTGGGATTGGAGGAGGACTCCTCGCTCCTCCACTTAGGCCGACCCAAGGGCTCCTCCCTTGTGGCGCAAGGCCTTGCCCGTCCCTCCTCCTATATATACTAGAGGTTTAGGGTTGTTTGAGACACAACTTTGCCACATGCTACCCTCTCCTCTAGATCGTAGTTCTTCCTCTAGATCGGTTTTCTCAGAGCTGTGGGGACCCCGACTTACGAGTCGAGATCGCCGTGCTCAGTGATCCCAGCGATCAATGCTCACCGAACACAGATACCGAATAAGAGAGTCTCACATCCAAATACCGATTATTACAACACAAGACCGAATGGTCAGGTTCACAAAGCAGGGCCTAAGGTCAAATCACTCAAATACAACTAGAAGCATAAATCATAGGGTCTAAGCGGGTGCCCATGCCATCAAGCCTACACAGACAAGCATTCTGACTTGGAAGCGTCCTAGTTCGCAGGGGCATCTCCGAAGACAAACTCATCTCCAAATTCCGGTCCTTCCATGTCTGATCAATAACATAACCAGTGCCAAGCCAATGAGTACTTTGAATGTACTCGCAAACAGCCCATCACATGATCAATGAAAGTGAAGGATAACAATAACATGCATCTTTGGTGGAACTACTCTTGGTGGGATGATCATGACTATGCATTAAATTAAAGAATTACTTTTGAAGAACAGGTTACATATATAAATATATCTGTCGAGGGCTGAACCATCCGGGCTAACTCTATATGCCAAGTCAACAAACTTGGTTATATCATTACTTTCATAACAACACCTTTTTAACACAACTCACACACACTTGGTTTATACGGAAACATGTGGACATAGTTTCAGCAGCACCATCCAACTGTCCCTGACCGTGGACATGACTATTCGAATAGTTTTACACTCTACACACGTAGTACGCTGGACCCACGAGATCCTGGAAACTTCCGTGCCATCCATGACTCGCGGTATATAACATACCCGAGGTAAGTACCCGATCAATGCCTTTCTCCTGACGATACTAGACAAAGAGGTCCACTCGGTTGGTACCCAACCCACATGTTGTACATCTTACGAGCATCGACTCTAGACAATATCAACCATGTGAGGACCAACGGTGTGCCTGGAATTCATAAAAATGGCATAGTCGTCCTACCTGGCACGACCCCATCACGAGAGTGACCACACATCACTCCCGCCACTAGTAATGTGGCTCTTTGCTAGCACCGACCAGAGTAATCAACATAGCCACGTCCCATAAGGGGTAACGTGGTCGTACTGGTAAGGTTGGGATGGTCGACACATCATAAATCTATTCCCATTTCCAAAACCGTACTCACTCAAAATAACCGGTGCACCACTTCACCAAAAGTGGCCACCTAACTCATCATCACCCTCGGGCATTTGTGGCACCCGACGGGGTTTTCATAAATCTTTGATTTATACCATCAATATGCTCATGCTATTTATCTAGCATTACTTGTCAAAATGATAATAGCATGATCCTCAGAAGGGGTAGGATCAAGCTCAATGCATGTGCTCCGGAGGAGCCATCGGTAACATCACCTTAGTGATTTACCTGGACTTGTGATCATATCCAACAAAAATACTTGTTATCTTAACATGAATTATAACATATGCTCGGTCATGGTCAAAGGGATGCTTCCCTTGGTCAGCTAGGTATCCGGGGTCTTCGAGGTCTTCCGCTCCGATTCCCTCGTCATGCGGATTTTCTATCGTCGATAAAAGAATAAATAAGAAATAGCTCACACAGAAACAGATCCCAAAGTTTTTTTTAAATGTTCTATATTACTGATAAATCTAAGTTGTCATTTTGAAAAATATTTGCCTCCAATTCTCTTGAAGGAACATTTTTAAAATTAACCAAACAGAAGCAAAACAATTCCAATTTAGTCCTTTTTATTATTGTAAAATAGAATAGTTGTTGAAAAATTCATGCAATCATATCATTAAATACTACATGCAATTAAGCAAACATTAGAAGAATAACAATGAAAAAATTACATTTTTACACTGGGTAAATGTTTTTATAAAAATCTTAGAAATCAGGTTTTAAAAATAAAAGAAAACGGGCTAAGTCCCTCGCCTGGCTCGGCCTGGAACTGGGCTGGCCCATGGCCACCCGACAGCCTACCCAGGCGCGCGCGCCGTTAGGTTTGAACCTGACATGCGGGGCCCTGCGGACAGTGGCTATGGACAGCACGGGGGAAAGGCTGGGCCACCGACAAGTGGGGCACACCTGCGGGGTCGTCTCCTACCTCTGGCCAGAGAGGAGGAGGAGCACGCCGGCGAGGGTGCCGACGCTCTCAAGCCCCAACAAGGACTGGAATGGGTTTGCCATGATATTGCCTACGTGCTGGTGGTCGGAACAACGGCGGAGAGGCAGGGGTTCGCCGGCGACGAGGAGGCCGTGGCGGAGGAGTTTCGGGAGGTGGCCGAGGAGGTGGCTAGGGGCACGGAAATGCTCGATCGAGTTGGGGGGAAAGCTTCCTGGGTTGAGGGGATTAGTTTGGTGGGTCGAGGGGCGCAGGAGCCGACGTGTAGCCGGAGATAGACCGGAGCTCCGAGGTGGCGGGTCTCGGTCGATCTCGAGCACCGCGGCTCTACTAGCTTGCTGGGGTGGCTAGGGGGTGCTAATGGTCGTGGTGAAGCTATCTCAGGGGTGCTCGAGCGAGGGGGAGGGCTATTTGTAGGCCCGCGATAGTGAGCCGATTCAGGAGCGCCGGTGACTCACCGTGGCACGCATGGGGGTGCAGAGAGGGGCTGGGGTCGAAACCACAGTCTCAGGACATGGTTTTTGACTGCCAGAACCATCTGCTGCAGAGGGAGATCGGGAGGAGTCGAGCATCCGTGGCCGCGCAACCTTTGTGCGTTCTGGTGCGCACGGGCACACATCGCACGAGCTCTAGCGCGGGAGAGGAGGGGCCCCGATGGTTGCTCGAACCAAAGGGTTTGTCGGGGAAGAGGTTGGACACCTCGGGGGAGGCTGCAACTGGTCGAGAGCTTTGCCCCCACCTTGGTGTCTTACTCTAGCACGCCAGAGCATAGTTTTGGCATGCCATGACATGCTGGTGCGCTCTGGGGCACTTTGGACGTGTCTAGCATGTCCTGGCACTGGCTGGGAGTGTGGCTAGCCATTTTGGTCTCGTGGGAGCTTCGGCTGGTCAAGGGAGACAGGAAATACTGGTGCTATCAGCCTTCAACTGAAGCCTAAATTGGAGTTTTTGGCCTTTCTACTTGGAACCAGTGAGGGGCGAGTTGAATGGGTTTAGATATAGATACTGGCCACCTAATCTACGAGTTTGGAGCAAAGGGGTTGGGTTTAGCTGTGGCTAAGGTGGCTTTTTCCTAACTGTCAGAAGGTGCTCGACAGTGATTTGAGGGTGTTGCACTCCACCATTGGTGCTGCGACTTAACAGGTTTAGGTTTGGTGCTAGAACATGGGGTTTCACCAAGTTTGAGCTCCATTGGACAAGTTTAGCTTTGTAAACTTGAAAACACTCCAATTTGACCAGATCTGTCCCTTCCAAAGGGAGTGTGGGTAAACTAAGTCCCAGTAATCCCATTTTTGGTGTGGAACCCTCATTTGTGGCACTAGGCACCCCTGCAAAGTTTGAGCATCATTGGACAAACTTTGCTTTGTAGAGTTGATCTAACTTCAATCTGGACAGAAGGGGTTTTAGGGTTATTTGGGTCCATAATCACCTTGGATCAAGGTTAAACTTTATGTGGACACCAAATATGGCTTGGGGATACCAATGGAATTTTCTGGGATTTTATTGAGAATATTTCCTATGGAAATATTTCAAAAGTCAAAACAGACAGAAATGGTTTCCAGGGTTTTATTCAAATAATTATTACATAAAATAGAGTTTAAAATCTTATGTATGGAAAATATATGTCCTTCTGATCGTCTCCAAATTTAATGAGATTTTGCTAAGGCAGAAAAGTATTTTTCCATCTAGGAATATCAATTCTGGCCTCAGAAATGGACATGCAATTAAATTAGGAAAACAATTATAAAAATAATTATTTTTGTAGTTTTGTAATATAAAGATAGGTCAAAATCAGATCACCAACTTTGAGTAGAAACTAACCTTGCCATCAAGGACAAGTAGTGCAACTGAAAGTAGGGTTTTGCCTCGATCGGAATGAAGTAATGGTTTTTAGAAATAATTCAATGTTGTGAAATGGGTTTTTATCATCACATGATCACACACACAAGCATACAATGATAATCATGGCACTCACATCATTAGTTTTCAAAAAGTCTTAACAAGCTCAGTTTTTTGCATTACAAAGAATGTGGTAGAAAAACAGGGTGTGACAAACCTATCCCCCTTACAAGAATCTTGTCCCCGAGATTCCTAAGCTATGTGCTAAAAAGGTTCGGAAACTCAGATCGGAGATAGTCTTCATGCTCCCACGTTGCTTCAGCTTTGGTGTGGTTGCTCCACTGAACCTTGAAATACTTGATGGTGCGACTTCTGGTGCAACGCTCAACTTCATCCAGAATGTGGATCGGCTTCTCGCGGTAGGTGAGATCAGGCTGAAGGTCAATGGCGTGATGGTCAATGTCCTTGTAAAGATCGGGACAATTTGGCGCTGGAAGACACTTCCGAAGTTGTGACTCGTGGAAGACGTTGTGCACACCCGAAAGTTTCGGAGATAGCTCTAACTGATAAGCAATTTCTCCACGGCTTGCCGTGATATTAAAAGGTCCAATGAACCTTGGCGCAAGTTTCGCTTTAACATGGAAACGCTTGGTTCCCTTGAGAGGTGTGACTCAGAGGTACACCTGGTCTTCCAGGTTAAACTCCATTTCCCTGCGGCGAGAGTCCGCATAGCTCTTTTGTCGCGACTTGGCTGCCTTTAGATTCTCTCAGACGAGTTGCACCTTCTCTTCTGCCTTGTGCAAAACTTCTGGCCCGAAAATCAGCCCTTCTCCGGTTTCGGACCAGTTGAGCGGGGTGCAGCACTTCCGTCCATACAACACTTCAAATGGGGCCATTTGGAGACTGGACTGGTAGCTGTTGTTGTATGAAAACTCAGGAATGGCAGACAGTCTTCCCATTTGGCACCATGTGCCAAGACGCAAGCGCGGAGCATATCTTCGGGTACCTGATTTACTCTTTCCGTTTGTCCGCCCGTTTGTGGGTGGAAAGCGGTGCTAAAAGAGAGCTTGGTTCCGAGGGCTTCTTGAAACTTTTTCCAAAATCTTGAGGTGAACTACGTGCCTCGGTCAGATTAAATCTCCTTGGGAACTCCATGAAGGCTCACGATACGATGGATATAACAGATTAGCCAATTGGTTTCCATCGTACATAGTGTTGACTAGAATTAAATGGGCCACCTTGGTCAGGTGATCGACAATGACCCATATGGAGTTGTGCCATTTGCTGGACCTGGGCAATCCAGTGAAGAAATCCATGCCGACTTTGTCCCACTTCCATTTTGGCACTTGAAGTGGTTGTAGCTACCCAGCGGGCCGCTGATGCTGAGCCTTGACTCGCTGGCATACGTCGCACTTGGCAACATAAGATGCTATTTCCCTCTTCACGCCATGCCACGAGAATCTTTCTCGGAGATCTTCATACGTCTTGGTACCACCAGGGTGAATAGAGTAGGGTGTATCATGTGCTTCTTGTAGGATCAACTCCTTGAGTTCAGCCTTGTTGGGTATGCATAAACGTTTCCCAAACCACACCACTCCTTGTTCATCCACCCAAAATCTTGGGGCCTTGCCTTCTTAAATCTTCTTCCTGATGCCTTCAATGCTCTTATGACCCTTTTGGGCCTCCTTGATGTCATCCACCAGCGTTGGTTTAACTTCGAGGTTATCTAGGAATCCTGATTCCACTAGCTCCAACCCTAAGTTCTCCAATTCTTCATATAAGGCGGGTTGCCTTTCCTTGAGCTTGAAGTTCAAGGTGCTGGTCTTCCAGCATAAGGTATCAGCCACTACATTAGCCTTAACGGGGTGATATTGAATGCTAAGGTCATAGTCTTTGATTAACTCCAACCATCTTTGTTGCCTCATATTCAATTCCCTTTGGGTGAAGGTATACTTCAGACTTTTGTGGTCAGTGTATATTTCACATCGCTTTCCCAAAAGGTAATGTCGCCATGTCTTCAGGGCATGCAGTAATGCTGCCAACTCTAGATCATGGGTGGCATAGTTCTCTTCATGCGGATGCAGTTGCCATGACAAAAACGCCACGACTCTGCCATCCTGCATTAGAACCCCACCGAGTCCGGTCCTGGAGGCATCACAATATATCACAAACTCCATGCTGATATCCGGAGTGGCCAATACCGGTGCGTGCTACCTCTTGAGCTTGCGTTGGTTTTTCCCTTGGAGAGGAAAGGGTGATGCAGCACAGTAGCAGTAAGTATTTCCCTCAGTTTTGAGATCCAAGGTATCAATCCTGTAGGAGAATCAAGCCAAGTGTCCAAAGTACCTGCGCAAACACAAATGAGCTTGCACCCAATGCTATAAAGGGGTTGTCAATCCCTTCAAGATTGATTGCAAAGTGAGATCTGAAGGCGGAAAGTGCAATGAAGTAAAAGTGCAAGGCTGAAAATATGATGTGAAGTAGACCCGGGGGCCATAGTGTTCACTAGAAGCTTGTCTCAAAATAGCAAATATTACGGTGGGTGAACAAATTACTATCGAGAAATTGATAGAACCACGCAAAGTCATGACGATATCTAAGGCAATGATCATACATATAGGCATCACGTCTGAGACAAGTAGACCGATACTTTCTGCATCTACTACTATTACTCCACACATCGACCGCTATCCAGCATGCATCTAGTGTATTGAGTTCATGACAAACAGACTAACGCCTTAAGCAAGAAGACATGATGTAGAGGGATAAACTCAAACCAATGATGTAAACCCCATCTTTTTACCCTTGATGTCAACAACACGATGCGTGCCTCGCTACCCCTTCTGTCACTAGGTGAGGTCACCGCACGGTATGAACCCAAAACCAAGCACTTCTCCCATTGCAAGAATAATATATCAAGTTGGCCAAACAAAACCCACAACTCGAAGAGAATTACAAGGATATGAAATCATGCATATAAGAGATCAGAAAAAACTCAAATAAGATTCATAGATAATCTGATCATAAATCCACAATTCATCGGATGTCGACAATTACACCGCAAAAGAAGATTACATCCGATAGATCTCCATGAGGATCATGGAGAACTTTGTATTGAAGATCCAAGAGAGAGAAGAAGCAATCTAGCTACTAGCTATGGACCCGAAGGTCTAAGGTGAACTACTCACGCGTCATCGGAGAGGCCATGGTGTTGATGAAGAAGCCCTACGTATCCGAATCCCCCTCCGGCAGGGCACCAGAACGTGCCCCAGATGGGATCTTGCGGAGACAGAAGCTTGCGGCGGCGGAAAAGTATTTTCGTGGATCTCTCGCGCAGTTTTGGATTTTTCGGGAATTTATAGGCGGAAGAGGTAGGGTAGACGAGCCACAGGGGGCCCACAAGCCTGCTAGGCGTGGGCCCCCCTGGCCGCGCCTAGGGGGCTTGTGGCCTCTCCTGGTGGCCTCTGCCTTGGTTCTCACGTCCCCTGTGTATCTTCTATTCCGGAAAAAAAATCTTTTCGGAAGTTTTATTCCGTTTGGACACTGTTTAAAATTCTCCTCTGAAAAGGGTCAAAAACAGGAACTGGCACTTGGCACTGAGTTAATAAGTTAGTCCCAAAAAAGATATAAAAGGTATACAAAACATCCAAAGTTTGACAAGATAATAGCATGGAACCATAAAAAATTATAGATACGTGGGAGACGTACGAGTGCGGTGGTTAATCTCTTCTTTAGTTGTTGGAAGCTTGCTTCACACTCCGGCGTCCACTCGAACTTTTTGCCCTTCTTCAAGAGTTGAGTCATGGGTCGAGCGATGCGGAAGAATCCTTCTACGAACTTGCGGTAGAATCTCGTGAGTCCGAGGAAGCTCCTGACTTCCTTCACATCAATTGGCGATTCCCAGTTGGTTACCGTAGTAATCTTGGAGGGATCAACTGCCAATCCACTCGCTCTCATGGTATGACCCAAGAATCCAACTTCGGTCAGCCAGAATTGGCACTTGCTGAACTTGGCATAAAGTTGGTCCTCTCGAAGCTTCTCCAATACTAACCTCAAGTGTTTCTCATTCTATTCTTCGAACTTGGAAAAGATTAATATGTCATCAATGAATACGACGACAAACTTGTCGAGGTATTCCATGAAGACCTTGTTCATGAGGTACATGAAGTAAGATGGGGCATTAGTCAATCCAAAAGACATGACTGTGCATTCATACAAACCGTACCGGGTCACGAACACAGTCTTGGGTATGTCCTCGGGTCGGATCTTCAGTTGGTAATATCCAGATCGGAGGTCGATCTTGGAGAATACCTTAGCTCCATTTAGCTGATCGAACAAATCTTCAATCTTGGGGAGTGGATACTTGTTCTTAATCGTGAATTCATTGAGAGAATGGTAATCGACGAAGAGTTTGATAGTCCCATCCTTCTTGGACACGAAAAGAACAGGTGATCCCCAAGGTGACGCACTTGGACGAATAAATCCTTTCCTGAGCTGCTCATCCAGGTGCTTCTTCAACTCCGCTAGCTCTTCAGATCCCATCATGTAAGGCTTCTTATAGATGGGCCTTGATCCGGGCATGAGATCAATGATGAACTCGATGTCTCGGTCAGGGGGCACTCCCGGTAGCTCATCAGGAAAGACGTTCGGGTACTCACAGACTATTGGCACTTGCTCGAGTTCTATCTCTGACAGGCTGTTAACCCGTGGTACTCGAGCGGGTACTGGCTCAGAGACTTACTTGACTTTGACCCCTTGGTCGCTTGTCATGGTAATGGCCCTGTTGGCACAGTCCAAGATGCTTTGATGCTTGGCCAACCAATCCATGCCGAGAATTACTTCTAGGCCTTGTGACTTAAGCACAATGAGATCTGCTGAGAAGCTTGTCCCATTGATAACTATCCCGACCTTCCTACACCCTAGGTTGGTCCTCAAAACTGCTCCCGGGGTTTGAATTGCCATATGCCCACGAAGCAAGGTAGGTTCTAAACCACCTTTTTCCGCAAACCTTTGCGTAACAGAAGAATGCAAAGCACCACAATCAAACAATATTGTTGCTGGGGTAGAGTTGACGAGGAACGTACCCAGAATGTAGTCCGGGTCTTCCTGTGCCTCTTCTGTGGAAATATGATTAATCCGGCCCTTGATGTGATACTGCTGATTGCGGGGAGCCTGATTCCTGCATGGTGCTCCTTGGCCTGGATTTGGCGCATCGGGGCGCGGAGCATCGGGCTTCTTGTTGGGGCACTGCCTGGTATATTGCCCTGTTTGTCCACATCCGAAACAGGTAACTTGCACTGGTAGATTGGTCTTGACTCCACCGTTGTTCGGCGGATTGTTTGTTGGCTTGGTGTTGACTTGCTGCTGAGGCTGGTAGTTCTGGCGAAATGTTGGATACTTGTACTGCTGCTGCTGATAGTTGGGTCTTGCTGGAGCTGACTACCATGGGCGTGGCTTCGGGTTACTTGGTCCTCCACTACCCATTATCTTGCGCTTATGTGTGTCGTCCGTAGCACGATGCTTGTCTTCCAACATAAGGGCCTTATTAACCAGATCGCTGAAGGTCCGACATTCACAAACAACCAGCTGATACTGGAGTGACTGTTGCTGTCCTTCCATAAAGCGTTCCACTATGGCGGCCTCAGTGTTGACGTCCTCAGGTGCGTATCTTGACAGGAGGTTGAACTTCTGCAGATACTCCTTAACGGATCCACTGCCTTGCGTTAATGCTCGGAATTCCCTCTTCTTAATGGTCATCATTCCTGGAGGAATGTGAGCAGCGCGGAATCCATCTTTGAATATAGCCCAAGTGATGACTTGCCCTGCTCGCATGATCAGAAATCCATCCCACCAAGCTCTAGTTGTGCCTCCGAGATAGTGAGAAGCATAGGAACTTTCTCACGATCGTCAGCGCACTTGACCAGCGCGAGGAGGTCTTCGATAGTACGGATCCAGTCATCGGCGTCCAATGCTCCAGTCGTCTCCGTGAATATGGGTGGCGTAGTTCGCATGAACTCGAGGGAGTAGAGGGACCATTGCCATTCCCGTTCTACGGCGGATTGTTCACCAAGGTTTGAGCCAGCTGCTGAATAGCAGCATTGTTGGCTTGATGCTCCACTCGAAGAGCTTGAAGGAACTGAGCCTTAGTCAAGCTTTCAGGAGGAGGCGGTGGTAGTGCAACATCGTCTTGCTGCTCGTGGTGATCTCCAGCTTGAGCTTCCCCTCTGGTTCCCTACTGCTGACCCGAAGAGACAGAGTCGGGGTTGCCGAAGGTGCTGTTGCGAGTTGCGTTCACTATCCTGTCAGGGGAGTAGACAGGTCAATTTGCCGAACTGGCTGAAATCGTAAGGGATGATGCTATAGTAAAGAGGGGGTCTGGTGTTGTGCTAGTGTGAATTTTTTAAGTCAGTGGTTTTGAAAGAGCTACTGCATTAGATTAAAAACAAGCGATGTAGCTGCTCACAAGCTGCCTAAGGCAGAATGCGACTTGCATCCAACATGCTTACACTGTACTCGTGGTTCATACAAACCGATACAAGAACTCCTACGCTCGGGGTACATCCTAATGGCTTACGCTACTAAAGCTAAGGGGCCGACTGCGCAGTCGCATAAGCGGGTTCTGCGGGATCTTCGTCTTCATCTTCATCTTCATCTTCATTAGTGCTTCCCTTCTTTGAAGGAGTAGGAGAAGGAAGCGGACCATCACGGCGTCTCTTGGTTGGCGAGGTAGCGAAGAGTTCGATGTACTCTTTCGTGGTCAGGCGACGACTCTGAAGAGGTGTGGCCTGAAGTGGTGGTATTCCTCCTCGGAAAGCAAAACCAGGTGGTCCTATGGGTGTTCCCTCCTTCTTCACCTTGCGGTTCTTCAATTTTTCCGTGCGAAGCAGGTCCTTGACTTGGTGCAGCTCTTGGCGAATCCTAGTTGACTCCTTGATCAAAAGGTGTGTCAAAGTGTGGGAGGAGAGACTGAAGTAGGTGTGAAACCTTAGTGGCGTCCCGTCCTCAGAAGATGCGTTGAGTGTCCAACTCCCGTCTATCCCATCCTTAACAAAGGATAGGTGACGAGTAGCTGGCTCGTCAGCCATCTCGGGAAGGATGTTGCGGAGTCGCACGAGCGCCTCTCGTGCTACGGTCTCCACTGCCAACATCAGATCTTCCATCTATGGCCCTTCAAAGAACCAACTAGTCGGGGAGTCATTAGCCTTCACTATCACATCCACGTGATATTCCTTAGTGTCGGTGTTGACCCAGTGCTCGTCGTAGAGGAAGATGGGCGTGCGGCGTACTTGACACTTCTCGAGGCTATCACTCAAAAGCAGAGGAAAGCCCGTCTTCAGAAGCATCTCAGGTACGGCGACCATCTACAAGATGTAGAGGAGAGGGTTAGAAAGTTTATAGTGGGTGCAGAATCCCAGGCTAAGGTCTATGTGCACTAATCGTCTCGTCTATCGTCCATGCGACCTAAGGCTTCCTATAGTCAACCTCGCTCTAATACCAGATCTGTGGGGACCCCGACTTATGAGTCGAGATCGCCGTGCTCAGTGATCCCAGAGATCAATGCTCACCGAACACAGATACCGAGTAAGAGAGTCTCACATCCAAATACCGATTATTACAACACAATACCGAATGGTCAGGTTCACAAAGCAGGTCCTAAGGCCAAATCACTCAAATACAACTAGAAGCGGAAATCATAGGGGCTAAGCGGGTGCCCATGCCATCAAGCCTACACCGACAAGCATTCTGACTTGGAAGCGTCCTAGTTCGCAGGGGCGTCTCCGAAGACATACTCATCTCCAAATTACGGTCCTTCCATGTCTGGTCAATAATAGAACTAGTGGCAACCAATGAGTACTTTGAATGTACTCGCAAACAACCCATGACATGATCAATGAAAGTGAAGGATAACAATAACATGCATCTTTGGTGGACCTAATCTTGGTGGGATGATCATGACTATGCATTAAATTAAAGAATTACTTTTGAAGAACAGGTTAGAGATATCAATATATCTGTCGAGCGCTGAACCATCCGGGCTCACGCTATATGCCGAGTCTCCAAACTTGGTCACATCATTACTTTCATAACAACAGCTTTTTAACACAACTCACACACACTTGGTTTATGCGGAAACATCTGGACATAGTTTAAGCAGCACCACCCAACTGTCCCTGACCATGGACATGGCTATTTGAATAGTTTTACACTTTGTAGAGGTAGTACGCTGGACCCACGAGACCCGGGAAACTTCCGTGTCATCCACGACTCGCGGTATATAACATACCCGAGGTAAGTACCCGATCAATGCCTTTCTCCTGACGATACTAGACAAAGAGGTCCACTCGATTGGTACCCAACTCACATGTTGTACGTCTTACGAGCATCGACTCTGGACAGTATCAACCATGCGGGGTCCAACGGTGTGCCTGGAACTCATAAAAATGGCATAGTCGTCCTACCTGGCACGACCCCATCACAAGAGTGACCACACATCACTCCCGCCACTAGTAATGTGGCTCTTTGCTAGCACCGACCAGAGTAGTCAACATAGCCCCATCCCATAAGGGGTAGCGTGGTCGTACTGGTAAGGTTGGGACGGTCGACACATCATAAATATATTCCAATTTCCGAAACTGTACTCACTCAAAATACCCGGTGCACCACTTCAACAAAAGTGGCCACCTAACCCTTCATCACCCTCGGGCATTAGTGGCACCCGACGGGGTTTTCATAAATCTTCGATTTATGCCATCAACATGCTCATGCTATTTACTCTAGCAGTACTTGTCAACACGATAATAGCATGATCCTCAAAAGGGGTAGGATCAAGCTCAATGCATGTGCTCCGGAGGAGTCATCGGTAACATCACCTTAGTGATTTACCGGCACTTGTGATCATATGCAACAGAAATACTTGCTATCTTAACATGAATTATAACATATGCTCGATCATGGTCAAAGGGCTGCTTGCCTTGGTCAGCTAGGTATCCGGGGTCTTCGAGGTCTTCCGCTCCGATCCCCTCGTCACACAGATTTTCTATTGTCGATAAAAGAATAAATAAGAAATAGCTCACACAGAAACAGATCCCAAAGTTATTTTAAAAATGTTCTATATTACTGATAAATCTAAGTTGTCACTTTGAAAAATATTTGCCTCAAATTCTCTTGAAGGAACATTTTTAAAATTAACCAAATAGAAGCAAAATTATTCCAATTTAGTCCTTTTTATTATTGTAAAACAGAATAGTTGTTGAAAAATTCATGCAATCATATCATTAAATACTACATATTTTTAGAAGAATGAAAGTGGAAAAATTACATTTTTAAACTGGGTAAATGTTTTTATAAAAATCTTAGAAATCAGGTTTTAAAAATAAAAGAAAACGGGCTAAGTCCCTGGCCTGGCTCGGCCTGGAACTGGTCTGGCCCATGGCGAGCCGACAACCTGCCTAGGCGCGCGCACCGTCAGGTTTGAACCTGACGTGCGGGGTCGTGCGGTCATTGGCTATGGACAGCGCAGGGGGAGAGGCTGGGCCACCGACAGGTGGGGCACACCTGTCGGGGTGGTCTCCTACCTCTCGCCACAGAGGAGGAGCACGCCGGCGAGGCTGCCGATGGTCTCAAGCCCCAACTAGGACTGGAATGGGTTTGCCATGACGTCGCCTACCTACTAGTGGTCGGAACAACGTCGGAGAAGCAGGGGTTCACCGGCGACAAGGAGGCCATGGCGGAGGAGTTTTGGGAGGTGGTCGAGGAGGTGGCTAGGGGCACGGAAATGCTCGGGCGAGTTGGGGGAAAGCTTCCTGGGTTGAGGGGATCAGCTTGGTGGGTCGAGGGGCACAGGAGCCGACGTGTAACCGCAGATCGACCGGACATACGAGGCGTGGGGCCTCGGTCGATCTCGAGCACCGGGGCTCTGCTAGCTTGTTGGGGTGGCTAGGGATGCTAGTGGTCGTGGTGAAGCTATCTAAGGGGTGCTGGAGCGCGGGGGAGGGCTATTTATAGGCCCGCGACGGTGAGCCGATTCGGGAGCGCCGGTGACTCACCGTGGCGCGCATGGGGGTCCAGAGAGGGGCTGGGGTCGAAACCAGGGTCTCAGGACATGGTTTTGGACTACAAGAACCATCTGTTGCAGAGGGAGATCGGGAGGAGTCGAGCATCCGAGGTCGCGCAACCTTGGTGCGTTCTAGTGCGCGCGGGCACGCGTCGCACGAGCTCTAGCGCGGGAGAGGAGGGGCCCTGATGGTTGCTCGAAGCAGAGGGTTTGTCGGGGAAGAGGTTGGACACCCTGGGGGGTGGCTGCAATTGGCCGAGAGCGTCGCCCCCACCTTGGTGGCTTACTGTAGCGCGCCCACAGCGCAGTTTTGGCATGCCACGACATGCTGGTGTGCTCTGAGTCACTTTGGACGTGTCTAGCATGTCCTGGCACTGGCTGGGAGTGTGGCTAGCCGTTTGGGTCTCGTGGGAGCTTCGGCTGGTCAATGGAGAGAGGAAATACTGGTGCTGTCCGCCTTGAACTGAAGCATAATTGGAGTTTTTGGCCTTTCTACTTTGAACCAGTGAGGGGCCAGTTGACTGGGGTTAGATATAGATACTGGCCACCTAATCTATGAGTTTGGAGCAAAGGGGTTGGGTTTAGCTGTGGCTAAGGTGGCTTTTTCCTAACTATCAGAAGGTACTTGACAGTGGTTTGAGGGGGTTGCACTCCACCACTGGTGCTGCAACTTAACAGGTTTAGGTTTGGTGATAAAACATGGGTTTCACCAAGTTTGAGCTCCATTGGACAAGTTTAGCTTCGTAAACTTGAAAACACTCCAATTTGACCAGATCTGTCCCTTCCAAAGGGAGTGTGGGCAAACTAAGTCCCATAAATCCGATTTTTGGTGTGGAACCCTCAGTTGAGGTATTAGGCACCCCTGCCAAGTTTGAGCATCATTGGACAATCTTTGCTATGTAGAATTGCTCTAACTTCAATCTGGACAAAAGGGGTTTTAGGGTTATTTGGGGTCCTTAATCACCTTGGATCAAGGTGAAACTTCATGTGGACACCAAATATGGCTTAGGGATACCACTAGAATTTTCTGGGATTTTATTGAGAATATTTCCTTTGGAAATATTTCAAAAGTCAAAACAGACATAAATGGTTTCCAGGGTTTTATTCAAATAATTATGATATAAAATAGGGTTTAAAATCTTATGTATGGAAAATATATGTCCTTGTGATCATCTCCAAATTTAATCAGATTTTTATAAGGTAGAAAAGTATTTTTTCCATGTAGGAATACCAATTGTGGCCTCAAAAATGTACATGCAATGAAATTAGGAAAACAATTATAAAAATAATTATTTTTGTGGTTTTGGAATATATAGATAGGTCAAAATCAGATCACCAACTTTGAGTAGAAACTAACCTTGCCATCAAGGACAAGTAGTGCAACTCAAAGTAGAGTTTTGCCTTGATCGGAATCAAGTAAGGGTTTTTTAGAAATAATTCAACGTTGTGAAATGGGGTTTTGATCATCACATGATCACACACACAAGCATACAATGATAATCATGGCACTCACATCATTAGTTTTGAAAAAGTTTTAACAAGCTCAAATTTTTGCATTATAGAGAATGTGGTAGAAAAACAGGGTGTGACAGGAGCCCTACACGAATAGATCACCACCACCAACGGAGCGCCGTCGCGCTACCGGGGAACTCATCTACATCCCCGTAACTCTTGCTGGATCAAGAAGGCGGAGATCATCATCAAGCTGTACGTGTGCGAAACGCGGAGGTGCCTTCCATTCGGCACTTGATCGGGATGGATCACGAGACGGTTCTAGGGACGGATCGTGGGACGGTTCATGGGACGGATCGGGAAGACGTACCACTACATAAACCACGTTTATTAAACGCTTCCGCTTAGCGATCTACAAGGGTATGTGGATCTGATCGCCCTCTCATAGATGATCATCCCCATGATAGGTCTTCGTGTACGTAGGAATTTTTTTGTTTCCCATGCTACGTTCCCCAACACAAAGAACCGCCGACAGCTCGTCAATCTAGTTCCTTCCATGTTTGCGCAGCTTGTCAAAAGTTCTTATTTTCAGCCCTCGCAGCACTTCAGCATTTGCCCTTTCCGCTTGCCCGTTGCTTCTTGGGTGGGCAACAGAAGCAAAGCATATTCGTCTTCCGAGGTCTTGGACGTACTGCATGAAGGTGCGACTCGTTAATTGGGTGCAGTTATCCGTGATGATTCTGTTTGGGACACCAAAATGGCATCCTATTCCCTTGAAGAACTTAATGGCTGACTGCGCAGTCACCATCCTCACTGGCTCCACGTCCGGCCACTTTGTGAACTTGTCCATTTCCACGTACAAGTACTCAAAGCCCTCGGCAGCGCAGGGAAAGGGGCCGAGTATATCGAGCCCCCAGAACGAAAATGGCTAGGAGAGAGGGATTGTGTGGGGTGCTTGAGCTGGTTGATGAGATTTCTTCGAATGGAACTGACACATTTCACACTTGGTTACTAGTGCCGTCGCATCCTGGAGCGATGTGGGCCAGCAGAAACCTTGCCGGAATGCTTTGCCGGCAAGCGCTCTTGACCCTATGTGGGAGCCACATATGCCTCCGTGTATCTCGACCAATAGCTCCAGGCCTTCATCTTGGGGGATGCATTTCAATTTCAGTCCGTTCAGTCGTCTTGTGTATAGAGTGTCATCGATGAACTGATACATGTTGGACTGAAGTGCTACTCTTTCTGCTTCTTCCCGCTCTTCGGGCAGGTCCCTAGTCTGAAGGTACTCGACGATTTGTTGTGCCCATGCCGGAGCGCGTGGCTCGACGGCAAGGACCAAAGGCATGTCTTCCTCTGGGGTGGTATCCCCCCGGCAGGCTGGAGGCCTTCCGCGGCAACCTCTCCCCCGGTCGGACCCTTGCCTGAATTTCCCGGCAGGTCTCCTGGGAAGTACTCGCCGAAGTCCAACTTCCTTCTCTTTTCTTCCCGGTTGATGTCGTCACGGATGGTTCGGTGAGCCATAGCACGAAAGTCCCTAGTTCCATATGTAACTTAAGGGTTGCATGCTTCGACAGGTTGTCGGTGATAGTATTTTCGGCATGGGGGATGTGCTCTGCCTGTAGAACGTCAAAGCGCTCTTACAGCTTCCTCACTTCTTCGACGTATGCCTCCATTAGCGGGCTCTGGTAGTCCTTGTTGACTTGCCGGACGACCGACTCCGAGTCGCATCTGATAATCAACCTTCTGATTCCGAGGTCTATCGTGATCCTGACACTGGCGAGGAGCCCCTCGTACTCGGCAGTATTGTTGGTCGACTGCTCCCGGGGGAAATACATCTGCACCACGTACTTCAGGTGTTCTCTAGTGGGGGCGACTAGCAACACACCGGCCCCTACCCCATGGAGCGAGAACGCACCGTCAAAGTACATGATCCACTCTTGGCTTGCTTCCTTGCCCGGGAGGGCTGATTCTTGAATCTCGTCATCGGGTTTTGGAGTCCACTCAACAATAAACTCTACCATGACTCTGCTCTGGATTTTTGATGTGCTCTCGAACTTTGGGCCGAAGTTGGATAACTCCAATGCCCATTCCACTATCCTGCCGGTGGCATCACGGTTCCGCAGAACCCTTTGTAGCGGGAAACGGGTGACGACAGTGACCTCATGCACTTGGAAGTAATGGTGCAGGTTCCTCGAGGCCATGAGGAGGCCGAAAAGCAATTTTTGCACCCCACAAGTATCTCGACCGCGCTCCGTGTAGGAGGGAGATGACAAAATAGACAGGGCGCTGCACCACTTTCCTCTTCCGCGTCGGCTCGCCGGATGGCGGCGGTTTGGCATCGCTGGTCCCCTCCTCTATTGGGGATCTTTGCTCGCGGGCCGGCTCTGCTTTGCTCGATGGTGCAGCTTTTGTCGGCGTAGCTTCAACCCCTTCCCTCTGCGCCACCAAAGCGGCACTGACCACTTGGTTGGTCACGGCCAGGTACAGGAGCAGCGGCTCATGTGGCATAGGCGCGACCAGGGTTGGCATAGTGGAAAGATACTTCTTCAGGTCTTGCAACGCCGCTTCTGCCTCCGGGGTCCACTGCATGAGCCCTGCCTTTTTCAAGATTTTGAAAAGGGCAAGGCGCATTCAGCGGACTTGGAGATGAATCTCCTCAAAGTGGCAACACAGCCGGATAAGCGTCGTACATCCTTGATGCACTTTGGTGCCTCGATCTGTTCGATGGCCTTGCTTTTGTTGGGATTAGCTTCGATTCCCCGTTGGGATACGAAGAACCAGAGAAGCTTGCCGAATGGGACATCGAAGACGCACTTTTCAGGGTTGAGCTTGAGGTTGATCTTGCGTAGGCTGGCATACGTCTCCTCCAAATCTTGTATGAGCGTCGCCTTGTCCTTGGTTTTGACCACTATGTCATCCATATAAGCTTCCAAGTTTCTATGGAGCTGGGGCTCAAAACCAATCTGGATCACCATCGCGAACGTGGATCCGACATTCTTCAACCCGGAAGGAATACGCACGAAGAAGTGCATGCCGCAAAGGGTAATGAACGCGGTCTTCTCTTGATCTTCCACGACCATGAAAATCTGGTGGTATCCCGAATAGGGATCGAGGAAGGACAATAGATCACAGCCAGAAGTGGAGTCCACAATCTGGTCGATGCGTGGCAAGAGGAAAGGGTCTTTTGGGCAAGCTTTATTGACATCAGTAAAATCGATACACAACCTCCACTTCCCGTTCGCCTTGCGCACCACAACCGAATTGGCCAACCATGTAGGATGGATGACTCCCCTAACTAGGCCTGCTGCTTCTAACTTCTTGATCTCCTCGACGATGAACTCTTGCCCCTCTAGATCTTGTTTCCTCACCTTCTGTTTGACCAGCCATGCATGAGGGCAGACAACTAGGTGGTGCTCAATCACCTTCCTGGGAACGCCAGAGATATATGATGCTTGCCAGGCAAACACATCGAGATTCGCCCACAGGAAGGCAATGAGAACACTTTCCTATTTGCTGTCGAGGGTGGAACTTATGGTGAAAGTCCCACACGTACCATCCTCCTTGGCGGGCACCTTCTTGCTCTCATGCGGGGCAGCCTTTGACTTCTTGTCCTTGCCGACGGAGCTCTCTGGCGCCTCTGCTCCGGCAGCGCAGCACTCTAAGGAAGTGCGTTTGCCGGGGCCGGCTTGACGGGCCTCCTTGCCGGTCTTCTTCTTCCTATTGCCGGGAGCCGAGGTGGCGGGAGTGGGCGCCTTGTCAGCGGACGCCGCGACGGCTTCTCGGTAGAGGCGGTTGGTGCAAACAATTGCGTCCTTCTTGTCGGTGTTAACATTGATAACGCCGATGGGATCGGGCATCTTCAACATATTGTAGGCGTAGTGTGATGCCGCCATGACCTTGGCCAATGCAGGTCGCCCGAGGATCCCATTGTAGGCGAATGGGTTGTCGGCGACGTCGAAAATGAATTTCTCCGTCGTGTAGTTCTGGTCGCTACCGAAGGTTACTCGCAGCGTGATCTTCCCCTTCGGCTGGATCTTCCCAGGTTAGATCCCTTGAAATGCTCCCGTTTCCTCGAGATTCCCGTCTGTGATTTGCAGCCTCCGTAGGATGTCAGGGGAGATGAGGTTCAGACCGGCTCCTCCATCCATCAACATCTTCGTCACCTTGAGGTTGCAGATCGTTGACGAAACCAACAATGGCAAACAACCGGCCATAGTAACTCGGTCAGGGTGATCCTCAGAGTCAAAGCTGATGGGCGTGCACGACCATTTCAAGGGCTTATAGATCCCGACGGAGGGCTCGGCTGCGCTCACTTCTCTCGCCCACCTTTTCAGTTGCCGGTGGGAAAAGTGTAGCGACGCGCATCCGTCGAGGCACATCATATCAGTGGCCCTCTGAAATTCATGGTCCCTGGAGTCGTCCTCCCGGCCGCCTTCATCCTCATCTTCCTCCTTCTTGTCTCGTCATCGCGCGGGCACCTCCTGCTTGTTTTGGGCCTTGCCGGGGTATCCTCTACGGCCACCCTTCTTCCTGTCGGACCCCTCCGCACCATCTTGGGCCTTCTCCTTATTGCTCCTTTCATACTCAACCTTTTTCTTTTGGGCGAGTTCCTCGACTTAGCGACAGTCCTGGAGGTCGTGGCCCTTGGTACGATGGATCTTGCAGTACTGTTTGCCGGAGCCATCGGGCTTGTCGGCGGCCGCCAAGGCATGGCAGGAGTCGCACCCAATAGCGCCTTAACCGGGGGTTTCCGCCTTAGCCTTCTTGGCGGCGTCGGCGTCGCCGGAACTCTCGACAGCAAACACGACCTTGCCTGTTCTCTTCTTGATGCACTTCTACCCCTTCCTTGATGAAGGGTCAGCGTCTTCATCTTCGGAGGTGGCTAGTGCACTGGCGCCTTCGCCAGGAAGCCTCCTCCCTTCCTCTGCTCGCGCGCACTTGTCAGCCAGAGGTAGAGCTCGGCGATGTCGCGAACCTTATTCATCGCCAGTTCCTCCCGCATCTTCCGGTTACGCATGTTCTGATGGAACACGCTGATGACGGCGGCTGGGTGGACATCCGGGATGATGTGCTGAATGCGGCTGAATCTCTGGATATACTTGTACAGAGTGTCTCCCTCCTTCTGGGGGATGATGTGCAAGTCGCTCTCCTGGCCAGGGGCTCAGTGGCCGCCAGGAAAGGCGCAAACGAAATCATGGCACGGGTCCTTCCAAGAAGATATGGAGTTCTTGGGTAGGTGCATCAACCAACACCTCACATTGGGCTTAAGCACCAACGGGAAGTACTTGGTGAGTATCTTATCGTCCCGGCCCCAGACCTGACGCGCCAAAGATGTCGGTGAAGGATCGACACCTATGGGGGCCTCAACGGTCCCCTTTTTTGCTGGTTTGGCAGGTGGAGGGGTCGCGGCAAGAGCAGAACCAATAGTCAGGGCCCGACAAGGTCTTTTTACCCAGGTTCGGGTCGCGTGAAGCATAAAACCCTACTCCTACATGCGTTTTGTTATTCGTTTTGGGTTACAGTAGATCTATCCCCTTTTACAACCTTTCAATTGGTCAAAAAGCCAAAAAGCCCCTACTATTTTGCCTCGTGCCTCCTTTTATAGGCGAAGGGGTCACCATAGTGGCTCAGTGGGTGAATGGTGGGTTCACAAGTGAAATAACACCGACTGACAGTTACAGTGTTACTGCCTTGTCAGAGGTGCATTGAATGCTTCGATAGACTTCCCTGACCTCGTTAGGGGGGTTGGACACGTACCCACACGTGGCAACTTCGGGTGTTGCACTGGCATGCGGCCGGACGTGTGGCTCATGCATCGTCGGTGGAGGCGTTCCCTGGTTGCGAGGGTGCCTTGGGCCCGCGCCTCTCCTCGGGCCTTCTCTTTCTTCCCGATAGGGTTACCTTGCCGGGGCTCATCTTGTTCCTCTCGGCAGGGAGGTGATGGCCTACCGAGGCCTTATCAGCCTTCTCGCCAAGGCTGGTTTGCCGGGGCTCAGTCCTTCTTCCTCGGTGGGAGGGTCTCACCGTGGCATTGTCTATCTCCCCGATAGGGAGCTCCTACCGAGGTCTCTTCTTCCTTACCAGCAAGCGAGTGCTTGTCGGGACTTACAATCAGCACTTGGTGCCTTCTGAGTCTTGCTTTCACCCGAATCCCCAACGACATGCCTTACCGCTGTGGAGGGGCTGCCGGTGTCCGCACACAAGTCTGGGGCACTAGAGACCCCAGTCTTTAGTGCACCGACACTACTATACTTAAATAGCAACCTCAATTACCTACTCATGCAAGCATACAACTCAGTGCAATGAGCCAACTCTCTAAACAAGATAAGCATGATAACACAAGAGAGTTCCAAAATCAACCTAAATAAAAGCTCTTAAAAAGATAAGCATGAAAACTAAGAGCTAAGCATGACAGTAGCTACGAAAAGATGGAGAACACACAGAAAGGATAAGCATGAAAACCTATGTTGTGTGCTAGAGTGGAATGGAGCATGTGTCTCTCCCAAACAAGGTAGGCTAGGTTCCGACTTGTTATGAACAGAAAGCAAAACTAAAAAAAACTAAAAAGTAAAGAACGAGACACTCCAAGCATAGCACATATCATATGTAGTGATAAAAATATAGCATGTAGATGGACGAACTGATGATTGTTGATAGAGAAGGGGATGCACGGGGGCATCCCCAAGCTTAGACACTTGAGTCTCCTTTGAATATTTCTTGGCGTGCATGGGGGCTGATGTCAGCTGTGCTTCCCCGGCAACGGCACCAGAAATACTTCTGATGTCAGCTGTGCTTCCCTTGCAACGGCGCCAGAAATTGTCGTGTCGACGGCACCAGGAATCCTTCAGCTGCGGCTACGCCTTAAGGGACTTCCTAGGCAAATATGCAAAGGATTTCCCCCATGGCCTTGGAGCCTTGCTTTGGTGTTCCCTCGAAGCGGAAAGGGTGATTTAGCACAGCGGTGGTAAGTATTTCCCTCAGTTTGAGAACCAAGGTATCAATCCAGTGGAGGAGTATCTCAAGATCCTGCACAAACACAAAAGCTTGCTCCCAACGCTATGAAGGGGTTGTCAATCCCTTATAGATTGTTTGCCAAGTGAGAACTGAAAGCAACAAAGTAACAAAGCAAAGTAAAAGCGAAGGTGTAAACGATGGATGTGAATAGACCCGGGGGCCGTAGTGTTTACTAGTGGCTTCTCTCATGAAAGCAAGTAGACGGTGGGTGAACAAATTACTGTCAGCAATTGATAAAACCGCGCAAAGTCGTGACGATATCTATGCAATGATTATTTCTATATGCATCACGTCCAAAACAAGTAGACTGGTGCTGTCTGCATCTACTACTATTACTCTACACGTCGACCGCTATCCAGCATGCATCTAGTGTATTAAGTCCATAAGAATAGAGTAACGCCTTAAGCAAGATGACATGATGTAGAGGGATAATCTCAAACCAATGATAAAAACCCCATCTTTTTACCCTTGATGGCAACTACTAGATGTGTGACTTGCTGCCCCTACTGTCAATGGGAAAGGTCACCACATGGCAGAACCCAAAACCAAGAACTTCTCCAATTGCAAGAATCATAGATCTAGTTGGCCAAACAAAACCCAAGACTCGGAGAGACTTACAAGGATATCAAATCATGCATATAAGAAATCAGCAAAGACTCAAATATATATCATAGATAATCTGATCCCAAATCCACAATTCATCGGATCTCGACAAACACACCGCCAAAGAAGATTACATCAGATAGATCTCCATGAAGATCATGGAGAACTTTGTATTGAAGATCCAAGAGAGAGAAGAAGCCATCTAGCTACTAACTACGGACCCGTAGGTCTGAAGTGAACTACTCACGAGTCATTGGAGGGGCGATGATGATGATGAAGAAGCCCTCCTACTCCAAAGTATTCTTGAGGCTTGCCTGTTTTTTTGCGGAATATTTGGGAATTTATAGGCCAAAGATCTAGGTCAGGGGGCGGCGAGGGAGGCCACAAGCCTGCCCACCGCCGCCTCCCCCTGGTGGCTGAGTGGGGGCTTGTGGGCTCCCTGAAGCCCAACTAGCTTGGCCCAAAGGCCCCCTGATCTTCTTCCGTTCGGGAAAAAATCATTTCAGGGTTTTTCTTCCATTTGGACTCCGTTCCAAAATCAGATCCGAAAATAGTCAAAAACATGGAAAAACAGGAACTGGCACTTGGCACTGAATTAATAAGTTTGTCCCAAAAAAGATATAAAAGGTACATAAAACAACCAAAGAAGACAAGATAACATCGTGAAACCATCAAAAATTATAGATAAGTTTGAGACGTATCAAGCATCCCCAAGCTTAACTCCTGCTCGTCCTCGAGTAGGGAAGTGATAAGAATGAATTTTTGATGCTTTCATGCTACCTAGCATAGGTGTCCTTTGTAATTTCTCTTATGTGACGTGAATGTTCAGATCCATTAGATTCAAAACAATAGTTTTCTATTGACGTGGAAACAATAATAATTCAAGCAAACTAGCAAAGTAATCATGAACTTTCAAAACAACAAGGCCAAAAGAAAGTTATCCCTACAAAAGCATATAGTATGGCTATGCTCTATCATCATTGCACAATGAATTTAAATCATGCACAACCCCGGTATTGGCCAAGTAATTGTTTCACACATTTACTTTCTCAAACCTTTTCAACTCTCACGCAATACATGAGCGTGAGCCATGGTTATAGCACTATAGATGGTGTGGAATGTAGTGGAGGTTGCAAGACAAAAAGGAGAAGATAGTCACATTAACTAGGCATATCAATGAGCTGTGGAGATGCTCATCAATAGATATCAATGTGAATGAGTAGGCATTGCCATACAATTGATGCACTAGAGCTATGAGTAAGTGAAAGCTCTTAAAGAAAACTAGTGGGTGTGCATCCAACTTGCTTGCTCATGAAGACCTAAGGCAATTTTTAGGAAGCCTATCATAGGAATATACAAGCCAAGTTATATAATGAAAATTTCCCACTAGCTATATGGTGGTGACAAAATGAGAGACTCTCAATCATGAAGATCATGGTGCTCAATATGCACAAGTGTGGAAAATGTGGTAGCATTGTCCCTTCTCTCTTTTTCTCTCATATTTTTTTATTTTGGTGGGCTCTTTGGCCTCTTTTTTTTGGTGGGCTTATTTGGCCTCTTTTATTTCCTCACATGGGACAATGCTCCATTAATGATGATCATCACACTTTCAACTCAAAACTTAGAGTAACGATGACTCTATACGGAATACCTTCGGTAGTGTACCATGGCAATGATCTAGCATGGCATAGACATCAATGGAAACATCATGCTAGCTATCTTATGATCGTGCAATGGCAATGTAGATGTGGTGGCACATGTCATGGTGGTAGTTGCATGGAAATATATCTCGGAGCCATAGTAGGTTGGTATGGTGGCTGTTTTGAGGGAGGCTAATGGTGTGTTTTGTGCAACGGCGAAAGTTGCACGGCACTAAGAAAATAGTGATGATGGAAGGTGAAAGTGCATCTAAACCATGGACTCAACATTAGTCATGAAGAACTTATATACTTGTTGCAAAAATTTTATTAGTAATCGAAACAAAGCATTCAACGCATACTCCTAGGGGAAGGGTTGGTAGGTATAAACCATCGTGCGATCCCGACCGCCACGCAAAGGATGACAATCAATATACTAATCATGCTCAGATTTCATCACATAGCGGTTCACCATATGTGCATGCTATGGGAATCACTAACTTCAACACAAGTATTTCTAGATCCACAACACCTTACTAGCATGACTTCAATATTACCATAACCACAACTCAAAACTAAGTGAGATGAATCAAACTTCTCTAACTATTCAATGCACATGAAGGTGGAAGTTTTCGTATCCCTTTGGATAACTACCCTTTTTGAGACTACTTTCAAAGCATAGATCAACTACGAAGCCACGCACCGCTGTGCTCTAAAAGATATAAGTGAAGCACATAGAGCAAAATTATCTAGCTCAAAAGATATAAGTGAAGCACATGTGAGCTGAATTGTCTCGCAAAAGATATAAGTGAAGCTCGACAAAATCAAGGTGTGTGCATGTCTCTCTCTCTAGGTGTGCTGCAAGGATGATTGTGTCACAACAAAAATAAAAGACTACTATGATACAAGATGCTCCAAGCAAAAACACATAACATGTGGTGAATAAAAATATAGCCCCAAGTAACGTTACCGATGGATTGAAGACGAAAGAGGGGATGCCTTCCCGGGGCATCCCCAAGCTTAGGCTTTTACGGCATCCTTGAATCTCTGGGGGTGCCTTGGGCATCCCCAAGCTTGAGCTCTTGCCACTCTTTATCTCTTTGTCCATAAGAACTTGACCCAAAACTTGGAAACTTCACAACATGAAACTTAAACAAAAACTCGTGATAACATTAGTATGAGAAAGCAAACCACCACTTCCTTAGGTACTGTAGCAAACTTAAATTCTACTTGTGCTGATGTTGGGTTACTATACTTTCAATCTTCCATGGCTAATACCCCCCGATACTATCCATAGTTTCATCAAAATAAGCAACCAACACAACAAAAACAGAATCTGTTAACAACAGACTAGTCTATAGCAATCTGTATATTTCGTATACCTCCGGTACTTCAAAAATTCAGAAAAATTACGATAGTCTAAAGAATTGGCGTAGCAATCATGAGCAAAAATAATCAACTCAAAATCTCTTACAGAAAAAAAAATTCTTTTCGTGAGCAGAAAGTTTATGTCTTTTCCAGCATGACCAAACGATCATCCCCAAGACTAATCATAACGGTTTTGCTTGCCACAAACGCAAAAAGAAACACAAAAAACACAATCATAACAGAATTATGAAAGTGTGGAAAACACAAAATAGAAAGAAAAAGATAAATTCATTGGGTTGCCTCCCAACAAGCGCTATTGTCTAACGCCCTTAGCTAGGCATTCAATGATGCTCTCACAAAAGACAAGAACTGAAGCACAACGAGAGCATCCTAAAGCATGTGAAAACCACATCTAAGTCTAACATACTTCCTATGCATAGGCATTTTATAGGAAAACAGATTGTCAAGAAAACCAATAGTTGCATATGCAAGGAAGAAGAAAGAGACAAGAGCAATCTCAACATCACGAGAGGTGATTTGGTAACATGAAAGTTTCTACCAAAATATTTTCCTCTCTCATAGCAATTACATGTGGGATCATATTCAAATTCAACAATATAGCTATACCATAGGATATTCTTTTCATGATCCACATGCATGCAAAGTTGACGCTCTTCAAAAATAGTGGGATTATCATCAAATAAAGTCATGACTTCTCCAATCCCACTTTCAGTATTGTTGCAAATATCATATTCATCATGAGGTTTGAACAAATTTTCAAGATCATAATAAAGATCATCACCCCAATCATGATTATTGCAACAAGTAGTGGACATAGCAAAACTAGCATCCCCAAGCTTGGAGGTTTGCATATTCTTAGCATGATTGTCACTAATAGAATTTATAGTGAAACCATTGCAATCATGCTTTTCATCCAAGGAGCCCTCGTGAATCAGTTCATGAATTTTTTCCTCACAATTTTCAGATTCACGCATCTGAAGAAAAACTCCATAGAAAAAGTCAATTGTCCTCAACTCACTAGCAATTCGTTCAACAATAGTGGGTCTCTTAAAGAGACTAGCTAGTGGATGAGGATCCATATCAATAGATTTTCAGCAAGCGAAGATGCAAGCATATTGAAGGCACATGGCACACAAGCGAACAGAAAGCAAGCGAGAGAAAAGGCAAACAAAAATGGCAAACGAAAAAGGCAAAGGAGAAAGGCAAATGAAAACGACAAATGTGAAGTGGGGGAGAGGAAAACGAGAGGCAACTGGCAACAAAAGTAAATGCAAGAGAAGAGTTTGTGAGAACTACTTGGATAGATCTTGATTTCTCCTCCCCGGCAACGGTGCCAGAAATGGGCACGTTGTCGGGAAATTATCTTGATGTGCTCCTCCCCGGCAACGGCGCCAGAAATACTTCTGATGTCAGCTGTGCTTCCCCGGCAACGGCGCCAGAAATACTTGTGATGTCAGCTGTGCTTCCCTTGCAACGGTGCCAGAAATTGTCGTGTCGACGGCACCAGGAATCCTTCAGCTGCCGCTACGCCTTAAGGGACTTCCTAGGCAAATATCCAAAGGATTTACCCCGTGTCCTTGGAGCCTTGTGTTGGTGTTCCCTCGAAGTGGAAAGGGTGATGTAGCAGAGCGATGGTAAGTATTTCCCTCAGTTCGAGAACCAAGGTATCAATCTAGTGGAGGAGTATCTCAAGATCCTGCACAAACACAAAAGCTTGCTCCCAACGCTATGAAGGGGTTGTCAATCCCTTATAGATTGTTTGACAAGTGAGAACTGAAAGCAACAAAGTAACAAAGCAAAGTAAAAGCGGAGGTGTAAACGATGGATGTGAATAGACCCGGGGGCCGTAGTGTTTACTAGTGGATTCTCTCATGAAAGCAAGTAGACGGTGGGTGAACAAATTACTGTCAGCAATTGATAGAACCGCGCAAAGTCATGACGATAGCTATGCAATGATTATTTCCATAGGCATCACGTCCAAAACAAGTAGACCTATACTATCTGCATCTACTACTATTACTCCACACGTCGACCGCTATCCAGCATGCATCTAGTGTATTAAGTCCATAAGAACAGAGCAACGCCTTAAGCAAGATGACATGAGGTAGAGGGATAATCTGAAACCAATGATAAAACCCCATATTTTTACCCTTGATGGCAACTACTTGATGTGTGCCTTGCTGCCCCTACTGTCACTGGGAAAGATCACCACATGGCAGAACCCAAAACCAAGCACTTCTCCCATTGCAAGAATCATAGATCTAGTTGGCCAAACAAAAACCAAGACTCGGAGATACTTACAAGGATATCAAATCATGCATATAAGAAATTAGCAAAGACTCAAATATATATCATAGATAATCTGATCCCAAATCCACAATTCATGGATCTCGACAAACACACCGTCAACGAAGATTACATCGGATGGATCTCCATGAAGATCATGGAGAACTTTGTATTGAAGATCCAAGAGAGAGAAGAAGCCATCTAGCTACTAACTACGGACCCTTAGGACTGAAGTGAACTACTCACGAGTCATTGGAGGGGCGATGATGATGATGAAGAAGCCCTCCAACTCCAAAGTCCCCTCCGGCAGGGTGCGGGGAAGGGTCTCCATATGAGATCTCGCGGAAACGGAAGCTTGCGGCGGCGGAAAAGTATATTTGAGGCTCCCTTGGTTTTTGGCGGAATATTTGGGAATTTATAGGCCAAAGATCTAGGTCAGGGGGCGAACTGGGAGGCCAAAAAGGCTGCCCACCACCGCCTCCCCCCTGGTGGCGGAGTGGGGGCTTGTGGGCTCCCTGGAGCCCACCTGGCTTGGCCCAAAGGCCCCCTGATCTTCTTCCATTCGGGAAAAAATCATTCCGGGTTTTTCTTCCGTTTGGACTCCATTCCAAAATCAGATATGAAAAGAGTCAAAACCACGGAAAAACAGGAACTGGCACTTGACACTGAATTAATAAGTTAGTCCCAAAAAAAGATATAAAAGGTACATAAAACAACCAAAGAAGACAAGATAACAGCGTGAAACCATCAAAAATTATAGATATGTTTGAGACATATCAGGGGCATCCCCAAGCTTGAGCACTTGACACTCATGTATCTTCTTTCATCATCTCGCATCGCATACTTGAAAACTCCCTCATACGAAACTCATCATAAGCAGATTAGAGTGGTTAGTTCCCTTAATAAAATAATTCAATACCTGCTGGAAATAAATATTTTCATGAAAAGCTACTGCTTCTTATGAATTCCAAAAGGTTTTTGCAAATAAAAAGTAAGCTTAGGATTTGCAAAACAATGAAAACGCAAAACATGGCAGAATCTGTGCAAAACAGAACAACAGGTAGTAAATAATTTATTCGGGGCACTTCTGCAAATCAAACTCAAAAAATCAGAACATATGCCAGAAAGTCAATTATATAGAGCATACTGTCAAACCAATTGAGATCAAAAAGATGATCTGGTGATTTTTGGCGAATTTTTCGGTCAAGCAGACAGAATCTGTTCCTGGACAACATATCACAATTTTTGAGCTTTCTTGCAATCGGGTGCTATAACTTGGCACAAAGCTTAAAAATAAAGTTACAATGATGTTTCTGCAGTAGTAACAAGCATCAATACCACTAAAACAGAAAGTAAAAACAAATTGGGTTGCCTCCCAACAAGCGCTTTCTTTTATGCCTTTGAGCTAGGCATAATGCAAGAAGGAGGATCAAGATTCTCCGAGGTCATCGGAATAATAAAAACCTTCAAACGGTCCTCAAGAAGTTCATCCTTATTTTTCCTAGGGAACGGCTACGTACCTTTTGCTTTCCCACGTAAACGTATGTGTCCTTTACCTATATCAACAGAGCCTCTCATGGCTCGAAGGAAGTCCCTTCCAAGCACTATATTCCCTTTGTTGGGCTCCATGATGAAGAAATCAATGTTTCATTCCTTTTAGAGAATGTAACCTGGACATCTTTTACCATTCCCTGGATTTCGGAAATATCACCATTAGCATGTTCATGATAAGATGAAATTTTTTCCATGTCTAACCAGAGAGAATCATAAACAATTTTTGGCATAGTGGAAACCATGGATCCAATATCACAATAAGCAAGGAAGTCTTGGTTAGAGATGGTAATTCTAACAAAGGGTTCCCAGTCATCATCTATTTTCAAAATCTGTTCCTTATCAACCATGGGTTATTCTCTTTCTCTTAAGTCTAGAGCATCTATTTTCCCTTCAATAGTATCAAGTCTATCTATATTAGTGTCATAACCATGATTATACACAAGATTATTAGATAGACCATGTATAATGTCAAGAGCTCTTGCCTCATCACACTCTAAGAAATCTCCTTTAGCTATAATATCAAGAGAGTGTTTGCACCATATAAAGGGACCATGATAAAAATTTCTAAGCACAATTTTGAGAGGTATCCAAGGCATAATTCTTTTGTGTGCTTCAAAAATTCTATCCCATGCTTCGTTCATATTTTCTCCATTCGTTTGATGGAAATCTAGGACCTCAGATTCCTTCCAAGCATCAAACCTTAACATGCTTGACAACTAAAAGCAAAGTAACTAAATTTTTTGTGGTTTTTGGTATAAGACTCTAAAGCAAAAACTAAAAAGAAAACTAACAAGACTAAAAAGCAAAGTTAAAGGATAGTGTGCAACTCCCCTATCTTGAAGACTGGAGTCCCCGGCAACGGCGCCAGAAATTTGCTTGATGATGAGTTTATGGATATACTTCTCGCCCCTCGTTGGTTACTCCAAGTGGAAGGTGGAGATGTAGTCCGCAACAGATTTCCCTTACACGAAGACTGTAAGGTTTATCGAACCAGGAGGACTCCTAGGATCAACAAGTAGGTGTCTTCCACCCTAGCGCTAGCAGAAGACGTGGACCTACACACACAACAAATAACTTTGCTCCCAACGAGTACATAGAGGTTGCAATCTCTCCGGCCTTGTAGTTTGCAAAGGATCAAAACCCAAGCGGGAAAGTAATAGTGATTGCAATGAAAAAGTAAATGAAAGCGGTAAATGATGGAGATGTAAACAATGATGGTGATAGGGATCGGAGTCACATGATGTTCACTGGTGATGTCTCTCTCCCAAAAGACGATAAACAACTATGCTTGGGTAAACAAATCACAGTTGGGCAATTGACAGAATTATGAACGCACCGCAATGCTAATTATGCTACTTGATAGTTAGAGGTTCAATAGTAATGGGCACCACGCCAAGACAAGTAGACCGTTTCTTCATCGGCATCTACTTATTAATCATCCACCTTGAGATATCTATCCAGAACATCTCTCCGGTATTAAGTTGCGAGCCCCACCGAAAGTGTAAACTCAAAGCAACGGACAACTGCATTAACGAACTATGTGTAAGGTAAACAATCCTTGCAACCATGGTCACAAGCACCGTTGTTTTCTCCCTCATGGAAACAAGCACATACCCTAGTCTCATGTTTTTGTCACTCAAGCTAGACATCAAGGGGCATGAACCCACAATCATGCATAACACTCCCTCTTGGAGTTACAATCTACTACTTGGCCAAAGCAATAAATAGCAATGGAGAACATGCATGAATCACTAAGGAACATAATATAAAAGGATAATCAAATATATAACTCATAACAATCTGAACATAATCTCATAATCCATCAAATCCCAACAAACCGAGCATAACAATAGAAAGAGAATTACATAGATGCCTTGATCATGTAGGGCAGCTCACAAGGACTAACCATTGAAGCACAAGATTGGAGAGAAGACATCACATAGCTACTGGTCATGGACTCATGGTCCAAGGAGGACTAATCACGGCACGTCCGGGAAGCGTCCATGGCGGTGGAGAAGTTCCCGGAGGTTAATCATCCCTCCAGCAGGGTGCAGGGAAGAGGTCTCCTGACGCTCCCGATCTCGGAAGCGCTGCGGCGGAACGATGGAGAAATTCGCGATTCCAGAAAGTATGTAAGGTTTTCCTCTTGGGACTCTAAATATAGGACAAAGGAGGGCACCGGAGGAGATGGGACCCACCCAAGTGACCTCCTGGCGCGGCCTAGGGCCTGACCCCGCCAGCAGGCCGCTTGGGAGACCCATGGCCCCCTCTGGCCCATCTTCGGTGATCCAGAAGCTTCCGATTCGCTGATTTTTTATATATTTTTTCTGGAATTTTTCAGGCTTCGGAAAATTGCGTAAAAGCCCCTGCAAAATAGGCATCAGCAGACAGAAACTGGCACTAGGTGCACTGAGTTAGCAGGTTAGTCCAAATTTGTGTAAAATGATACAAAAGTGTAGCAAAACATATAACAATGTCACCCAAAAGATCATGGAACAAACGGAAATTAGAGATACGTTTGGGACGTATCAATAGTTCATTAATGCAGTTGTCCGTTGCTTTGAGTTTATACTTTGGGTGGGGCTCGCAACTTAATCCAGAGAGATGTTTTGGATAGATATCTCAAGGTGGATGACTAGTAAGTAGATGCTGATGAATAAAGGGTCTACTTGTATTCGCGTACTACCCATTACTATTGAACCTCTAACTATCAAGTAGCATAATTAGGATTGCGGTGCATTCATAATTCTGTCAGTTGCCCAACTGTGATTTGTTTACCCAAGCATAGTTGTTTATCGTCTTTTGGGAGAGAGACATCGGTAGTGAACATCATGTGACTCCGGTCCATATCACCATCATTGTTTACACCTCCATCATTTACCGCTTTTATTTACTTTTCCGTTGCAATAACTATTACCTTCCTGCTTGTGTTTTGATCGTTCGCAAACTACAAGGCCGGAGAGATTGACAACCTCTCTGTACTTGTTGGGAGCAAAGTTATTTGTTGTGTGTGCAGGTCCATGTCTTCTACTGACCAGGATAGGAGACACCTACATGTTGAGCCTAGGAGTCCTTCTGGTTCGATAAACCTTACAGTTCCTGTGTAAGGGAAAACTTGTTACTGACTACATCTCAACCTTCCACTTGGGGTAACCAACGGGGTGCGAGAAGTATATACATCATCTCGTCATCAACTATGCACAGATATTTGCCAAAGATGATAATCATATCAAGATCACAAAGGATTGAGACTGACATGAGGTTGAATCCAAGGGATTCAACAAGCATGATTTTGTCCATGTGTCGGTCCTTAGAGATTGCAACCTTACCTAGGCCTGATACCTTGCTTTTTTTCCTTTGTCTGCGTAGGTGATATGCTTTAGGTGCGATGGAGTTAATGGAATGTCCATCAATAGATTCCTGTCACTAGTCATGTGATTAGTACATCCACTGTCGAGATCCCATTCATTGGCTCTAGGGTATCATCCTGTAGTTGAATTAGTATATAATATCAAATTTATCAAACTTGAATTTCATCAAACAATGTAGAGTTAAGATAACATGAGGACGTGTGAAATGATGATCACTTCATCGTGATTTGCTTGCGTCCTTTCAAGCATTTCCTCAGGTATGCAGCAAATTCATCAGACTTTAAGTTTGTTTGGAGACCTGACCTGCATCAATGGTTAGTTCAATTTCGTCACCACCCACATCTGAAGGGGTGGAAAAGAGTTCATAATTCTGCGAGCACCATATGAAAATTTAGGCATTGAAGATAATGCACTTTTTTTACACCAAGGGGGTTAGTGTACTCGAATGCATATGTAGAGATACTCTTAGAGGATTTATGAACATAATGAGTTGAAGAATAACGCACATATTCATGACCCTTGTAGTTTCCCTGCATAGTAGAAGCACTAGATGACTTTAGCCAATATGAGGATTTTGATACTTGTGAAGACTTTGGTCCACTTGAGGAATTTGATCTGGGGTTGGTGTTCTTCATAGGGGGTCTCATGAGGACATTCACTTGAAGATTTTCCAAGCAGCTTTTGGGAACCCAAATCTTCCTCGAGGGAGGTCCATTCCTGCAGTTAGTTCCAACATATCTTGCAAATTCTTCACCATTCCGATTTCTGAACATTTTATAGTTGGATTGAAATGACTCATCAGAGGAATATGAAGATTCACATGTAAATCCAGATAATGTAGATGGATGTACAAGAGGTCCTTTTGCAGCAACCCATAAGGTTTTGGGATACTTCTCAGGTTTCCAGTATGATCCATGATCATTCAATTTCCTCTCAAATGCAATACCCTCTTTCCAAGGGTTTCTCTTCAGAATCTGCTTTTTGAGCACATCACAAAGGGTTTGACGCCCTTTGAGACCTTTGTATATGCCTATCACATACAATTCCTTCAACCTTGAATTTTCGTCAGTGATAATTGTGGGTTCCTCAAGTGAGGAATTTGTAACCACAAATATTGAAGAATTTGCAGCAATAGAAGCATTTGAACATGGAGGTGAAGAATTAGCAGATTCACGATTAATGCATTTCAAACATGGTGGAATGAATTCTTCCTAAGCGGAACTGATCTCTTGAGTGAGTAAAGAATTGTTTTCCTTTTGAAGATCATCATGAGACATTCTTAGTTTCTCAAGATCTTGCTTTATTTGAAGAAAATCATAAGAAAGTTTCTCATGAGTAGCTAAGAGTATTTCAAGACGACTTTGAATGGTTTCAAACTTAGATTGAAGACGTTGAAACTCGTCAGTCAGAGTTTGTGTCCGATCCATTTCCTCGTTCAATAGGTCATCCCTTTTTTCTAGCAGTTTCTGAAGCTTTTCAATAGTATTCTCTTGCTTAGTAGCCATATTTTAAAGTTTGTAGTAGCTGGCTTTCTCATAATCATCAGGTTCATCACTTGAATCAAAAGAGGAAGCATGATTGAGTACCTTGGCACCTTTTGTCATGAAGTAATAGGTTGGCCAGAGTCGTCATAACAATCATCACTATCGTTGATGAAATCATTTTTCTCAAGATTGAAGATGGAATTGCTGACGAATGCGGTGGCAAGAGCTAGGCTTGCCACACCAGACTTTGACTCCTCCTCAGATCCTTCCTCTTCCTCACATTCTTCCGATTCTTCCTTAGAATCCATTTCCTTGCAAATAAGAGCCGGAGCCTTTGTGTAACTGCTCTTCTTGTGTGATGAGGATTTTGAAGATGAAGACTTTGAGGATTTCTTCTTTTTCTACGAGTCATTAGAACTGTCATCTTTGTACTTCTTCTTCCTTGATTCCTTTACCCAACAAGGACAATCAACAACGTAATGGCCAGATTTCTTGCATTTGTGACACGTTCTTTTCTTCTATTCCTCATATGAAGATTATAATTTATTCATATCTCTTCTTGAAGATTTTCCAAACTGACCTTGTGTGGCAAACTTCTGGAATTTCCTCACAAGCATTGCAAGTTCCTGACCAAGCTCTTTAGGATCACACAGACGCAATTAGATTTTTCTTCTTTAGATGAGGAAATTGCCTTTGCCTTCAGTGCATGAGATCTTACACAGCTTGGCCCATAGAGATCTCTTTTCTCAGATTGTTGGAATTCGTGAGTATTGAGTCTCTCAAGAATATCAGTAGGATCCAGTGACTTGTAGTCTCCATGCTCTAGAATCATCAGACAAGAGTACCGAATGAGGAATCGAGAGATCTCAACAATTTCTTCACCACCTCATTATTGGTGATGTCAGTGGCGCCAAGAGCTTGGGGCTCATTGGAGATATCAGTGAGGCGCTCAAAAGTTTGGTGAGAATTTTCATTGTTGAGTCTTTTGAAGTGATTGAAGAGGTTGCGAAGAACATCAACCCGAGAGTCATGTTGAGTTGATATTCCTTCGTTGACCTTGGATAGCGTGTCCTAGATGAGTTTTGCAGATCCCAAGGGACTCACTTTGCCATACCGACCTTTACTCATATGGCCAATATTCTTCGCTTGAGAGCTGAGTTGCTTAAATCTCTTCACATCAGCAGCGTTGATAGTTGGGGTGACAGAGGGAACACCATTTTCCACAACATACCAGAGATCATTTTCAATTGCTTCAAGATCCATGCACATTTTGTTCTTCCAGTAGGGGTAGTCCACCCCTTCAAAGGTAGGACAAACCATAGATACCTTGATCATAACTGCAGTCCACATAACTAAAACTCAGGTGGTTAAACCAAAATCACACAGAACAAGGGAGTACCTTGCTTTGATACCAATTGAAAGTGTGTTATATCGACTAGATGGGGGTGAATAGGTAGTTTTTTACAAATTCGTCACCGAGGAATTAATCGTTGATGAAATTGCTAAGCAAGGACACACTAGTAGCGTAATAGTTACTCAAGTGTGTTGGGGTCCTTGGAGTAGGGGTACCCAGGCCTGCCTGCCTGCGGCCCACGACACAACGCGAGTTGTGGGCCTGGGAGTGCTCCCTCTCAAGGCCCAGGAATCTGACCATCGCGAGGCCCCCTCCTCGCGAGGTACAAATCATCGAAGGTTGCTAGGGACCGATAGAGTTCCCCTCGAGGCCATTACCCCTGAGGTTTGTGTCGTGAAGCTGCCTCCTAACGCCACCCCAGGGCCCTCACGGAGCGATCTAACCAAGGAGGGCCCACTGGGGTCGCACGGTCCTACCTCCTCACAGGGGTGACGTTAGACACGCAGGACAGCGCCATGGTCGGTGCCAGTAAGCGCGGACCAAGAGGCTTTCCCCTTTGGTGTTAAGGGAGCAGAGCCAACCCGCGGGTTCCCAAAGCAACCCCAAAGGTTTCCTACTTGGTTCAAGAGGACCAAGGTTGGGGGTCGACATGACGGAGGTCACCCCCGAGCCCACTAGCGCGTCATGGCGAAGAGCTTTAGCAGGCGAAGACACGTTTGTCAGGGTGGGCGGCACTCGCGTCCCCTTAAAATGGCCGTTGTGGCAACCCTTCCCACCAAGTGTGTGTTTTTTGGGGGAAGAGAACCAAGGCCCGTATAAGAGGAAAGTCATGTCTCTGTAGCAGGGGAGGCATGAACACCATTAGGTCAAGAACCCCCCTGTGTACTACTTTCCACCACACGAAATCCAAACAAGCAGGAGTAGAGTTTTACGCCGCAAGGTGGCCTGAACCTGGGTAAAAGGCACGAGTGTTCTTGTTCATATTCCTTAGCTCGAGCCAGCAGAGAGTTGCCGTGAGGTTGAGAGCCAGAACAGGGTGGGAGAGCAAGCTCATCCCAGTGTTCGAACCTTTTTGGGTATGCGCAGTCCCGACTCTAACATTTGTCGCGCCACGTAGGGGTGCGCAGCCGTTCTTTAGCTCCAGTTTCGTCTCCAACTTCACCACCCCCATGTCCAATGCTCGACATGTGCGCGCTGAGTGTAGAGAAACACAAGTCGTCGCGAACGCGCCCGCGGGCCCTGGCACCCGCTGCCACTTCGCCGGGGTTGAGGACGCAACCACTGACCCAGCTACGTGCGAGAAACACACTTCCTCTATGCACCCTTCCGTGCAGCGGGAGGGCCGCACTTCCAAGGCTTCCTCCTCCCACGCCCGTCTTGAACGGGTGAATGCGCAAGCGACGCTTCTCATGGCGCGTGAGCTGCTTCGCTACCACCCGGCGAATGTCGCCTATGACGCATGGCTGGGTTGCATCACCGAGTTCATTACCACCGCCGGAGCGGCCCAAGCACCCTCCCGCTTGCTTTGCCCCCTCCATCACGCGATGGAGATGTGTCTTAGGGAGCGCCGCCACCTCCTCCCATGCACGGCGACCAGGCTGAGCCCCGACATGACGCGTGCCCGGGCAACCCGCCTCACGAACCACCCCCACATGCCCAAGAAGAAGAAGATAGCTGCTAGATCGTCTACCGTGAGGCTCCGCTCGACACGCGCGCGGTCCTCGAGCAGTAGCGTCAGCGCGTGGATCGGGTCATCTAGGATGTCGAAGCAGCTGGGCGCCAAAATCGGGCCATCCTCGTGCATGGCGGCCCCTCAAGCACCGTGAGTTACCGGGCCTTCACTCGCGAGCTATGCAGGGTGGTTTGCCCCGCCAAGTTCAAGCCTGAGCTGCCCCTGCGCTACGATGGCTCCCTCGACTCTGCGGAGTTCCTCCAACTCTACGCCCTGAGTGTCAAAGCGGCAGGCAGCGATAACAAGGTCATGGTGAACTAGCTTCTGATGGCCCTCAAGGATGGCGCACGGTCGTGGCTTCTAAACCTACTCGATGACTCTGTCTCTTCATGGAGCAACCTCTACGAGCTCTTCGTTTCCAACTTCAAGGGCACGCAGGACCGTACCTTCTGTGTCAACGACTTGCATCATGTGAAGCAGCACCTTGGGGAGACCCTCTGCAAGAACATCCAGCGGTTCAGCCAGGTGTGCAACAAGATTCTAAATGGCATGGACGAGGTGATCATCATGGCGTTCATGAACAGAATCAAGGACCTCAAGATGTGCGAAAAGCTCTCCATCAACGACAACCCGAGCATGACCATGGAGTTGTTCAACCTTGCCGACAAATGCACCAAGGCCGAGGAGGGCTACCTGTTCGCCCACGACAACCCTGACAACGCGCCTGATGAGTCCAAGGCCAAGGCCAAGGAGGTCAAGCGCAAAGGACCCGTAGTTCTTACGGCTGAACCCAAGAAGAAGCATGGCCATGAGCTAGGCACGGCCGAAAAGGACCGCCACCCGTTCTGCATCTACCACGACGTATACACCCACAACACTCAAGACAACCAAGAACTCAAGGTCCTCCAAAACGAGCGGGTTGGTCGTCATCCAGAGCACAATGACCGCAGAGCTGGTCACGGTGGCGGCCGCAATGACGACAGGTGGGACAACTGAAGTGGCAATCCTCGCCGAGGCTGATACGAGCAGCCTCGCGAGAATGGCTAGCGTGATCAGACTGGTGAGGTGTGCCCTCGGGAACGCGGCGCTCTCTCGCTGCCGCAGCTGTCGAGGAGGAACGATGACAACCCACGTGACGGGGAGGCTGGATCCTATGAAGAGCCTCATGCAGTGGCTTGCATTCTTAGCGTAGCTCATGCCCCCTCATCAAACCACTGGTTCAAATAACTCTCTCGCAAGGTGAACGCTGTCCTCCCGAGGCTGGGGACTGCGAAGCCCCTCAAGTGGTCCGAGTACGCCATCACCTATGACACCAGAGACAACCTCAAGTCCACAACCGCCGTGGGAACGCTCCCCATGATGTGTACTCCCACCATCGGCAACATTGCGGTCACCACGACTCTCATCGATGGAGGCGCGGGCCTCAGTGTGCTCTGTGTCGAAACCTTCGCGATGCTCCAGGTGCCTGATATGTCTCCTTCGTATCTATAATTTTTGATTGTTTCATACCAATATTCTACAACTTTCATATACTTTTGGCAACTTTTTATACTATTTTTGGGACTAACATATTGATCCAGTGTCCAGTGCCAGTTCTTGTTTGTTGCATGTTTTTTGTTTCGTAGAATATCCATACCAAATGAAGTCCAAACGTAATAAAAACTTACGGGTATTTTTGTGGAATATTTATGATTTTTGGGAAGAGGAATCAACGCGAGGCGATGCACAGAGTGCCCACAAGCCCTGTCGCCGCGGCCAGGGGGTGGGCCCGCGGCAGGAAGGCTTGTGGCCTCTCCTTAAGGCGGTTGGTGCCCTTCTTTCGCTGCAAGAAAGATAATATCCGGAAGAAAATCGTGTTAAAATTTCAGCCCAATCGGAGTTACGGATCTTCGGGAATTAAAGAAACGGTGAAACGCAGAATCTGGGACCACAGAAACAGAAGGACACACAGAGAGAGATCCAATCTCGGAGGGGCTCTCGGCCCTCTGCCTCCATGGAGACCATGGACCAGAGGGGAAACCCTTCTCCCATCTAGGGAGGAGGTCATGGAAGAATAAGAAGGTGGGGGGCTCTCTCCAGCTCTCTCCCGGCGGCGCCGGAACGCCACCCGGGACATCATCGTGTGACGGCGATCTACACCAACACCTCCGTCATCTTCACCAACATCTCCATCATCTTCCCCCATCTATATTCAGTGGTTCACTCTCTCGCAACCCGCTGTACCCTCTACTTGAAAATGGTGCTTTATGCAAGATATTATTATCCAATGATGTGTTTCTATCCTATGATGTCTGAGTAGATTATCGTTGTCCTATCGGTGATTGATGAATTGCTATGATTAGTTTAATTTGCTTGTGGTTATGTCGCTGTCCTTTGGTGCCCATCATATGATCGCGCGCGTGGATCACACTATAGGGTTAGTTGTATGTTGATAGGGCTATGTATTGGCAGGCTAGAGTGACAGAAGCTTCAAACCTAGCATATAAATTGATGCATATGGGAATGAAGGAGGACCAATATATCTTATTGCTATGGTTGGGTTTTACCTTAATGAACATTAGTAGTTGCGGACACTTGCTAATAGTTCCAATCATAAGTGCATAGAATTCCAAGTAAGGGATGACATGCTAGCAGAGGCCTCTCCCACATGATACTTGCTATCGATCTAGTAACGTAGTCAATTGCTTAGGGACAATTCCGCAACTCCTACCACCACTTTTCCACACTCGTTAGACACTCGTAGTTGTTTGTTTATCTAACCAGCCCCTAGTTTTTATTTACGCGTTCTTTACTTTCTTGCAAGCCTATACTATCACTCCTACAAAGTACTTCTAGTTTCATACTTGTTCTAGGTAAAGCGAACGTAAAGTGTGCGTAGAGTTGTACCGGTGGTCGATAGAACTTGAGGGAATTTTTGTCCTACCTTTAGCTCCTCATTGGGTTCGACACTCTTACTTATCGAGAAAGGCTACAATTGATCCCCTATACTTGTGGGTTATCAAGACCTTTTTCTCGCGCCGTTGCCGGGGAGCAATAGTGTGGGGTGAATATCCTCATGTGTTCTTGTTTGCTTTATCACTAAGTAGATTTATTTGCTGTTCTAAGTTGTTCTCTATCTTTCGTTATGGATATGGAACACGAAATACCAAAAAAATTAGGTGTACTTGCTACTCATGGAGATGGGAACCTCCTAAAACCCTCGAGGTTCGTTATGTGGAAAATATTATGCACTTCTTTAATAATCTTGAGAAAGCCCAATTCAATTATATAATGGGATGCACGTTGGATCAACGTGAATACTTTAGGGATTATTGCTTGACTCAAAAAGGGAAACTTTTATGGGATCAGATCCATTTGTTGAAATGGTATGCTTGGGAACTATGCAAGAGATATTTTGTTACTTGTTGCTCTAGGATGAAGGCTCCACACCTTCCCTTTTCTTGTGAATTTAATGATCATAGAACCTTGGCTTATTATGCTAATGGTATATATGATTACTATGATGTGGATCAAATAGGAGAGTTTGTTGCTTTTATGGGTGCTTATGAAATTGAGGCTCTGTTTAAAAGGTGTGATGATAATGATGATTCTCCTTACCGATCTGAAAATTTGGCTATGCTTCGTTATTGTTATACTAATTATGAATATAATGCTCATATTGAACGATTTAAGGAGAAATCCTATGCTGCCCAAGAAGAGACTATTATTTTGCAGGAAACTATGGAAGAAGAAAATGCTGAAATTGTGAGCTCATTAGATGAAAAAGATGAAGAGGAGAGCGAAGAACAAAAGGAGGAAGAGCGGACTAGCTACCTGTGTCCACCTTCTAATGAGAGTAACTCTTCTACTCATACATTATTTAATTTCCCTTCGTTCTTACCGAAGGATGAATGCTATGATCCCTTGGATTCGTTTGAAATATCCCTTTTTGAGGAACTTGATGCATGCTATGCTTGTGGCCATGTTGCCAATATGAATGATGCTTATGAAGATGAGCTAGCTATGGTCCCTTATGTTAAACATGATGATTTTGATGAATATAATACGCATGTGCTTGCTGCTCCTACTTGCAGTTATTATGAGAGAGGAACTACATCTCCACCTCTCTATGTTTCCAATACGATAAAATTGCAAGAAACTGCTTATGCTATGTATTGGCCTTTACTTGGTGTGCACGAATTGTTCTTTTATGACATGCCAATGCATAGGAAGAGAGTTAGACTTCGTCATTGCATGATATATGTTACCTTGTGCTCACTACTAAATTTCAAATCATTGCTAATTAAAATTGGCTTTGATATACCTTGGGATCCGGGTGGATCCATTACTTGAGCACTTTATGCCTAGCTTAATGGCTTTAAAGAAAGCGCTTCCTGGAGACAACCTGGAAGTTTTAGAGAGTCATTTATTTCTGTTGAGTGCTTTTATTTAGTTTAAAAAATATAGAGGGGAACTTAAAACTTTTTCAAAAAGAGAAGCGATTGAAAGGTGATGCATTGCGGAAGTGAGGGTCGACCTTGAACACTTGTGTTCATGCTCATGGAAACAATGAAGAATTTTTCAAGGAAGTTTCTCACAAAAATAATTATCCCCTTGTACAATTCCTTTGTGTTTTTAAAAATAATGTGCCAAGCAAAGCCTTTACGATTAGTTTGGGTGATAGTTGTTTGATCATGCTCAGAAAAGACAGAAACTTTCTGCTCACAAAATTAATTTTTATTTTTATTCTGGAAGAGATTTTCAGTTGATTCTTGTTTCTGCTGATTTATATGCAAATTTTCCAGACGTTCGTAATTTTTCAAATTTTTTGAGATAACAGAAGTATACGGAATATACAGATTTCTACAGACTGTTCTCTTTTGACAGATTCTGTTTTCTATGCATTGTTCTCTTATTTTGATGAATCTATGGGTAGTATCGGGGGGTATGAACCATGGTAAAGTTGGATTACAGTAGATATAATGCTAATATGAATTTAGAATGAGTTCACAATAGTACTTGAAGTGGTGATTTATTTTATTATACTAACGGATCTCACGAAGTTTTGTTGAGTTTTGTGTGATTGAAGTTTTCAAGTTTTGGGTGAGAGCACGATGGATGAAGGAATAAGGAGAGGAAAGAGCCTAATATTGGGGATTCCCGAGGCACCCCAAGGTAATATTCAAGGAAGACTCAAGCGTCTAAGCTTGGGGATGCCCCAGAAGGCATCCCCCCTTTCGTCTACAATCTATCGGTAATTTTACTCGGAGCTATATTTTAATTCGTCACATGATTTGTGTTTTGCTTGGAGCGTCTTTTGTGTTTATTTTTCTTTTTTCTTTTATGCACCATGCTGGTATGAGATAGTCCTTGGTTGGCTTTATAGAATGCTTCTTGTGCTTCACTTATATCTTTTGAAGTTTGGATTGCCTGTTTCCGTACACATAGAAAACCGCCATTTGTAGAATGCTCTTTTGCTTCACTTATATTTGTTAGAGCGGGGCATATCTATTGTAGAAAGAATTAAACTCTCATGCTTCACTTATACCTATTTAGAGAGTTAACAGGAGTTGGTCATTCACATGGTTAGTCATAAAATCCTACATAAAACTTCTAGATCATTGAATATGATATGTTTGATTCCTTGCAACAGTTTTCCGACATGAATATGTGATATTAGAGTCTTCCTAGTGAGTAATTGTTTATTTTTATAAATACTTGTGTTAAGGTTTGTGATTCCCGTAGCATGCACGTATGGTGAACCGTTATGTGATGAAGTCGGAGCATGATTTATTTATTGATTGTCATCCTTTGTGTGGAGGTCGGGATCGCGCGATGGTTAACTCCTACCAACCTTTCCCCTAGGAGCATGCGTGTAGTACCTTGTTTCGATGACCAATAGACTTTTGCAATAAGTATGTGAGTTATTTATGACTAATATTGAGTCCATGGATTATACGCACTCTCACCCTTCCACCATTGCTAGCCTCTCTAGTACCACGCAACTTTCACCGGTGCATTACACCCACCATATAGCCTTCCTCAAAACAGCGACCATACCTACCTATTATGGCATTTTCATAGCCATTCCTAGATATATTGCCATGCAACTACCACCGTTCCGTCTCATGACATGTGCTACCACTTCCATATTGCCACTGCATGATCGTCAAATAGCTAGCATGATGTTTCCATGGCTTGTCCATTTTTTGATGTCATTGCTATCCTAGATCATTGTCACGGTACACTACCGATGGCATTTCATATAGAGTCATCATTGCTCTAAGTATTGAGTTGTAAGTGTGATGATCATTATTAATAGAGCATTGTCCCATGTGAGGAAATAAAAGAGGCCAGCGAAGCCCATTTACAAAAAAGAGGCCAAAGATGCCCACCAAAAAAATAAAAAAATAAAAAAAAGAGGCCAAAGAGCCCACAAAAAATGAGAGAAAAGAGAGAAGGGACAATTACTACTATCCTCTTTCCACACTTGTGCTTCAAATAGCACTATGATCTTCATGACATAGAGTCTCCTATGTTGTCACTTCCATATACTAGTGGGAAATTTTCATTATATAACTTGGCTTGTATATTCCAGTGATGGGCTTCCTCAAAATTTCCCTAGGTCCTCGTGAGCAAGCAAGTTGGGTGCACACCCACTAGTTTCTTTTGTGAGCTTTCATACACTTATAAGCTCTAGTGCATCCGTTGCATGGAAATCCCTACTCACTCACATTGATATCTATTGATGGGCATCTCCATAGCCCGTTGATACGCCTAGTTGATGTGAGACTATCTCGTCCTTTTTTCTCTTTTCCACGGCTACCATATTCTATTCCACCTATAGTGCTATGTCCATGGCTCACGCTCAGGTATTGCGTGAAAGTTGAAAAGGTTTGAGAACACTAAAGTATGAAACAAATTCTTGGCTAAAACCGGGGTTGTGCATGATTTAAATACGTTCTGTAGGGAAGATGGAGCATAGCCAAACTATATGATTTTGTAGGGATAACTTTCTTTGGCCATGATATTTTGAGAAGACACGATTGCTTTGTTAGTATGCTTGAAATATTATTGTATTTATGTCAAATGATAGACTATTGCTTCGAATCACTCGTGTTTTAGTATTCATGCCATGATTAGATTATATGATCAAGATTATTCTAGGTAGCATTCCACATCAAAAATTATCTTTTTTATCATTTACCTACTCGAGGACGAGTAGGAATTAAGCTTGGGGATGCTGATACGTCTCCATCGTATCTATAATTTTTTATTGTTTCATGCCAATATTATACAACTTTCATATACTTTTGGCAACTTTTTTATACTATTTTTGGGACTAACATATTGATCCAGTGCCCAGTGCCAGTTCCTGTTTGTTGCATGTTTTTTGTTTCGCAGAATATCCATACCAAACGAAGTCCAAACGTAATAAAAACTTACGGGGATTTTTTTGGAATATTTATGATTTTTCGGAAGAAGAATCAACGCGAGGCGATACACGGAGTTCCCACAAGCCCTGTCGCCGCGGCCAGGGGGTGGGCCCGCGGCAGGCAGGTTTGTGGGCACTCCTTAAGGCGGTTGGTGGCCTTCTTTCACCGCAAGAAAGATAATATTCGGAAGAAAATCATGTTAAAATTTCAGCCCAATCACAGTTATGGATCTCCGGGAATTTAAGAAACAGTGAAACGCAGAATCTGGGAGCGCAGAAACAGAAGGACACTGTAACTGCATCTAGTGCCCCTTAGTGATTTTGGTGGTTTGAAGAATTATAGGTTAAGTATCTAATGTGCTCTTGAGTGTACACAGGATCTATAAGTCTCTGAGGAGTTTGAAATATTTGATGAATATCGACCCCTAAAAATGTATATCTTCGGTTGAAGAAATTGGTCTGAAGCTGAAGAATTGAATCACGAAGAATCTGCGATGAAATTGATATTCCTCATGAAGATAATGAAATTGAAGAATTCGGTGTGTCCTGAAGAAAATCGTTTGAAGACTTTGCAGCATGAAGATTTACTCTTTCTGTTTTATTTTCTTCACACTTGAGTAATAGGAACTCCGTACTGTTAAAGGGGGTCGAAGTTACACGTTGGAATGAATTTCCTCATGATGCTCAACCCAAGCCTAATCCTACCAAAAGCCTCAAGTGAGGAATACGAGTGACATGAGGACTCTCACAGTTGAGGGTTCCGAACGTTTCGATAGCCACGCCACATCATTGGTCTTATCCACACCAACGGTCATATTATTTAAGGGTATTAGTGTCAAATCATGTCGGGATGCTCCCAGGCTATAAATAGACGCCCCCACAACCATTAGCTGGTTGGCTGCTTCGTTAGAAACTGTCACTTGTCATAAGAGCAACCCAATTCCTCAGAGTCTTCAAGAGAAATACATCAGTGAGGAAATACCCCAAACACCAAACCACAAACCTAGAACCAAGTGATTGAGCATCACTGAAGAAGTTGTTTCTGTGTGGGACTGAAGCCTTTTACCTTTGAGGACTGTGCATCCTCCAGACGGTTAGGTGTCATGGTCTAGAGCAATCCAGCAGTCAATTCTGGATCGACGGGTGACCAAGTTTGTGAGGGTTTGGAAGTCTGCCCTGAAGACTTACCACGAGTGTTGGGCGAGGACTGTGTGTTCTTACCCCAAGGAGAACACGGTAGGGACTGTGTGTCCTTTGGTTTCAATACCAAGCCGCTCCAAACCAGATGTACAACTGTCACAACAGTTGGAACTAGGTCATCAACTACTGTCTTTGCTGTGAAACGGGTTCTAATTCCTCAACTCCTTACTTTCCTCAGATTATGTGTTGATGACTTTCATTGTTACTGTTTGAAGAATTTGCTGAAGATTTACTCTGAAATTCCTCAACCCCAAATTCTTCACGCTAGTTAATCCTCATCTGTTTTCTGCGTGCCTGCTCACTGTGCAATCTGTTTTCACATTCGTCACACTGAAAAACTGATGTTGTGAAACTTTGCACTTCTGATCCTTTACTGTTTCCACTGTAAGTTAGTCATTAGTGAGGAATTTCCTCAAAAGGAATTTCCTTAGTGACGAAATTCTAAAAATTTCCTATTCACCCCCCTCTAGTCGATATAACGCACTTTCAATTGGTATCAGAGCAAGGTACTCCCTTGTTCTGTGTGATTTTGGTTTAATCACCTGGAGTTTTAGTTATGTCGACTGCAGGCATGTTTAAGGTTACTGCAGCATGTCCTACTTTCGAAGGAAAGAACTTTCCCTTCTGGAAGAACAAGATGCAATTGCATCTACAAGCTATTGACAATTATCTCTCGTATATTGTGGAACAAGGCGTCCCCATCATCTCTGCTAGTGTCTCTGCTGCGGATGTGAAGAAATTCAAACAACTTGATTCTCAAGCGAAGAATATCATCTGTGGCCATCTGAGCCCAGGCCAGTTTGGAAGAGTGAGTTCTTTGGGCTCTGCAACATTATCTGGGAGAGACTGTGCAAAGTAAATGAAGGAGTATCAACCCAACGTGACTCTCGTGTCGATATTCTTCGCAATCTCTTCAATCGCTTCAAGAGGCATGACAATGGAAGCTGCCAAGATACCTTTGATCGCCTCACTGACATATCAAATGAACTGCAAGCACTGGGAGCTTGAGACATTACTGATCACGAAGTTGTGAAGAAACTGCTAAGATCTTTGGATTCTTCATTTGATACTTTAGTACTGATGATTCAAGAAAGACCAGACTACAAGATGCTTGATCCAGCTGATATACTCGAAAGACTCAATACTCATGAATTCCAGCTAGAGGAAAAGAAAGATCTATATGGACCAAGCTATTCTAGACCACGTGCACTGAAGGCTAGAGCAATTTCCTCATCTGAAGAAGAAGATTCGGATGATAGCATTGGTCACCCTGAAGAATTTGGACAGGAGCTTGCAATGCTCGTGAGGAAATTCCAGAGGTTTACACGACGTGGACAGTTCGATAAATATTCAAGAAGATACATGAGGAAATCAGGATCTTCATCTGAGGACTACAAGAAAAGAACCTGCCACAAATGCAAGAAATCAGGTCATTACATTGCTCACTGTCCCCGTTGGGGAAAGGAATCAAAGAAGAGGAAATACAAGGATGACAGTTCTGATGACTCGAAGAAGAAGAAGAAATCTTCAAAATCCTCATCTTCAAAGCCCTCATTGCACAAGAAGACTAGTTTCAGAAAGGCTCGGGGACTTATTGGCAAGGAAATGGATTCCGAGGCAGAATCACAGGAATGTGATGAAGAAGAGGGTTCTGATGAAGATTCGGAATCCGGACAGGCTAGTCTTGCACTGGCAACCACTTTCGTCAGCAAGTCAATCTTCAACCTTGAAGAAGATGATCACACCATCCACACTAATGACTATGCTGATGACTTCGCTCCAACCTATTGCTTCATGGAAAAAGGTTCAAAGGTACCGAATGATGCTTCCTCCTCTGATTCAAGTGACTGTAAACCTGATGATTATAAAAAACCCAGTTACAGTGAACTTGCTATCATTGCCACTAAACAACAAACTTCCCTGGAAAAGCTTCAGAAACTGCTAGATAGAAGTGATGATCTGTTGAATGATGAAATGAATCTTACCCAAATCCTCACTGAAGATGTGACAAGTCTTCAGTCTAGATTTGATAATCTTCAAGATCGTTATGTTACACTCCTCGCTGATCATGAGAAACTTTCCTATGAATTTCTTCAAAGGAAGCTTGATCTAGAGAAGCTGAGGATTTCTCATGATGATCTTCGTATGGAAAATGATTCATTAATAGCTCAACAGATCAGCGCTGCTCAAGCTGAATTCATTCCTCCATGTCTTAAATGCATTGAACGCGAAACTGCTAATTCTTCACCAGAATCATCAAATGCTTCTATTGCTACAAATTCTTCAACTACACCTGTAGTGTCTATTTCCTCACTTGAGGAAAACACAAATGTTACTGATGAAAATGCAGGGTTGAAGGAATTGTATGTGACAGGCATATACAAAAGCCTCAAAGGACATCAAACCCTTTGTGATGTGCTCAAAAAGTAGATCTTGAACATGAACCCGAGGAAAGAAGGAGTTGCCTTTGAGAGGAAATTAAATGCTGATGGATCTTATTGGAAACCTGAGCAGTGTCCCAAAACATCATGGGTTGCTGCTACTGGGCCTACTTTTGATCCATCCAATCTAACTGGCTTTTCATGTGAATTATCCTATTCCTCTGATGAGTCATTTGAATCCAACTATAAACTGTTCAAAAATCAATCTGGTGAAGTATTTGCTCGATATGTTGGAACTAACTGCAGGAATGGTCCTCCCTTGAGGAAAATCTGGGTTCCCAAAAGCTGTCTTGAAAATCTTCAGGTGAATGTCCTCATGACACCACCGATGAAGAATCTGAACCCCAGATCAAATTCCTCAGGAGGACAAAAGTCTTCAAGAGGATCAAAATCCTCAACTGGTCAAAATTATGCTCGTACCCGTGCTAATGCGTCTAACATGCAGGGAAACTACAAGGAATATGAATATGAGCGTTACTCTTCAAATCATTATGTTCATAAATCCTCAAACCAATTCTCTGCATATTCATATGAGTACTTTAACCCCCCTATTGTTAAGAGAAGTGCATTAGCTTCAATGCCACCTTTCTCATATGGTGCTCGCAGGATGATGAATGCTTTACCACCCCTTCAGATGTGGTTGGTGAAGAAATCGAACTAATCACTTTTGCAGGTCAGGTCTCCACATGAAAATCATCATCTGAAGAATTTGGTGGAGACCTGAGGAAATGCTTGATAAGACGCAAGCTAATATTGATGAAATAGAAACATTTCACACGTCCTTATAATTCTGTTGTGATGAAATTCTTATCTGATGAAATTGATATCATATTCTTCAAATCTGAAGCATATGAGATGGTAAGCTATACTAATTTATCTGCAGGATGATAAACCCAAGAATACTGAGTGGGTTCTTGATAGTGGTTGCACACATCACATGACTGGTTATAAAAGCTTGCTGATGAATAAGCCACTAACTCCATCACCTCTGAAGCAAATCACATATGCTGACAAAGGTAAAAGCAAGGTAATGGGACTTGGCAAAGTGGCTATTTCCAAGGATAGGCATATGGACAAAGTGATGCTTGTTGAATCCCTTGGTTTTAACCTCATGTCAGTCTCGATGCTTTTTGATCTTGATATGATTGTTATCTTTGGTAGATATAGATGTGTAGTCATCATGGAATCTGACAGATCCAAAGTCTTCGAAGGTGTAAGAAGAGGGGATTTGTACATTGTTGATTTCTCTACAGGTCCTCAACCAGCCACTTGCTTACTAGCAAAAACCTCAGAAGGATGGCTGTGACACCGAAGACTAGGTCATGCAGGCATGAGGAATTTGCACACGCTCGCGAAGAAGAAGCATGTCATTGGCATCGAATCAGTCAAATTCCTCAAGGATCATCTCTACGGTGCATGTGAATCTGGGAAAATGACCAGATCCAAGCATCCCTCGATGACTATCATAACCACTACACGTCCATTCGAATTGCTTCATATGGATCTATTTGGACCTACTCACTATGCCACACTAACCAATGCAGCATCTTTATATGGCTTCGTCATAGTTGATGATTATTCCAGATATACATGGGTGCATATCATAGTATATAAAACTGAAGTGCAGGAAATCTTCAAACGATTTTCTTCAAGGGCCTCGACGAACTTTGGCATCAAGATCAAACATATTAGGAGTGATAATGGAACAAAGTTCAAAAACACAGATCTTGATGATTATCTTGATGAACTTGGTATTACTCACGAATTATCTGCTCCTTATACTCCTCAGCAGAACGGTGTCGTCGAAAGGAAGAACAGGACTCTGGTTCAGATGGCAAGAACTATGCTTGAAGAATATCAGACTTCTTGTCGCTTTTGGCCTGAAGCAATCAACACTGCATGCCATATCATCAACAGGGTATATCTTCACAAATTCCTCAAGAAAACCTCATATGAACTCCTCACTGATAAGAAACCCAATGTAAGTTATTTCAAATTCTTCGGTGCAAAATGTTGGATTAGAGATCCTCACCATAGCTCAAAATTTGCACCTAAGGCACATGAGGGTTTTATGCTCGGTTATGGAAAGGACTCGCACACCTACAAAGTCTTCAACAACTATCACAACAAAGTTGTTGAGACTGTAGATGTGCGGTTCGATGAAACTAATGGCTCGCAAAGAGAGCAATTGCCTTCTGATCCAGATAAGTTGTCTCCTGAGGAAGCAATAAAGCTCAAACCTACTGAAGACATTGTTCCCACTGAGGAAATTGATGAAGGAACCATCCCCATCACTGATGAAAATCAAGAAGATGCTCCTTAGGAAATTGTTCCAGAACCACTTCCTCAGCCCAGACAAAATCCTCAACCAGCTCATCCGAGGATTGCAAATGAAGTAGAACTTGACAAAATCCTCAACGACATCAACGCGCCAGGTCCTCTCACTCGCTCAAAAGCTTCACACTTAGTTAACTTTTGTGGGCATTTTTCCTTTGTATCTATCACAGAACCCTCAAAAGTTGCTGAGGCTTTCCTGGAACCAGAGTGGATCTAAGCTATGCAAGACGAACTTCTTCAATTCAAGCTGAATGACATATGGGAGCTCGTCGAACGACCAGATCCTCGCAAGCACAACATCATCGGTACCAAGTGGATTTTCCGAAACAAGCAAGATGAGGACGGTCAAGTGGTGAGGAACATGGCACGACTTGTAGCCCAAGGCTACACCCAGGTTGAAGGAATAGATTTTGATGAAACTTTTGCACCTGTTGCTAGACTTGAAGCTATTCGAATACTACTTGCTTATGCTAATCATCATAACATCATCTTATATCAAATGGATGTGAAAAGTGCATTCCTCAATGGTAAGCTTGAGGAAGAAGTATATGTTGCTCAGCCCCCAAGTTTTGAGGATCCAAAGAATCCAGACAAAGTCTTCAGACTCAAAAAGGCGCTCTATGGTCTCAAGCAAGCCCCTCGAGCATGGTATGACACATTGAAGTAATTCCTCATGAAGAAAGGCTTCAAACCTGGTTCACTCGATCCAACTCTTTTCACTAAATCCTATGATAATGAGCTATTTGTGTGCCAAATATATGTCGATGATATCATATTTGGCTATACTGACAAATGATACAGTGATGAATTTGCTTACATGATGAGTGAAGAATATCAGATGTCTATGACGGGGGAGCTGAAATTCTTCTTAGGTCTTCAAATTCGTCAACAACGCAATGGAATCTTCATATCACAGGAGAAATACCTCAAGGATGTTCTGAGGAAATTCGAAATGCATGAATGCAAAGGTGCCTAGACTCCAATGCCTACCAATGGCCATCTCGGCACTGATGAAAATGTTAAAGAATTTGATCAGCAGGTATATCGCTCTATGATTGGCTCTTTATTGTATCTATGTGCATCTAGGCCAGATATAATGCTTAGTGTTTGCATGTGTGCACGTTTTCAAGCAAAACCGAAGGAATCACACCATAAGGCTGTGAAGCATATTCTTCGATACTTAGCTCACACACCAACACTAGGATTATGGTATCCCAAGGGCTCCAATCTTCATCTGGTAGGATATTCTGATTCTGACTACGCTGGTGATTGTGTGGATCGCAAGTCAACTTCTGGTACATGCCATTTCCTCGGATGATCACTAGTTTGCTGGTCCTCAAAGAAGCAGAACTGCGTATCACTCTCCACTGCCGAAGCTGAGTACATTGCTGCTGATTCATGCTGTGCTCAATTACTATGGATGAAGCAAACCCTCAAGGACTACGGCATCAACATGACGAATATGCCTCTCTACTGCGACAATGAGAGTGCAATCAAGATTGCATACAACCAAGTACAACACTCGAAGACTAAGCACATCCAGATTCGTCATCATTTTCTTCGGGACCATGTCATCAAGGGCAATATCCTCATCGACCATGTGAAGACTGATGATCAACTGGCAGATATTTTCACTAAGCCCTTGGATGAGAAAAGATTTTGCAAGTTGCAGTGTGAGCTAAATATCTTAGAATCTTCAAATGTTTTGTAAAAACATGCGCACATCGTAACACTTATGCAAAATTGATGACTTAGATGTGCAACACATGAGGAATCGATTTTCTTCAACTGATGAAGAATATCACTCTGAATGTGAAGAAATCAACGAAGAAATTGATTCTCAGAGCCCTACGACAATTGTACGCGGCGTCTGTAATCAACATACTTATATGTAGGGTCACGCCACCGCCCAACGTGAAATTCCTCAAGTTGATTTTCTTCAAAGTTCCATTTCCTCAAAACTTGTTTTTCTCCAAAAGCACTTGATGACTTTCGTTTGACTAGATGGACGGTGATTTCAAGTCCTCAACAGCATTCACTTATAGCTATTTCTTCAAGTTGATATTTCATCTAAGTGAATGTGATCGGACCCTACTTTCCCTCTGTGCTATTCTCATCCAGTCTATTCGATTCTTCATATGCGTTCTACTTGAAACCTTGTTCAAAATCCTCACTGCGTCCTTGTCAGCTGATGATTATGTAACAAAATCCTCAACTCTTCAAAAATGTTTCTTTAATGCACAGTAACTGAACCCCACTTCCCACGTTCGGATAACCACGATCTCCACTATCACCACCGCCTTGCTCGGGAGCTACACATGTCCTGCGGAGACGTAGAGGCAGGGGCTGTTTCGTTCGAATTCTTCGCGCCAACAGTAACTGCCTGGCTATAAATATGTCTGTATCCCCCTCGGCAAACACTTCTTCGCCCCATCGCTCTCCTGCTACAGCAAAAAGCACCGAACCCTAGCGCCATCGCTGGAAGTCTCGTCACCGGCGAACAAGAGCTTCACTGCCTCGACTTCTCCGTCGCCGGACCCACGCCGGAGTCGGACCATCCTCGTCCGCCGTCGCCGTAGACGTCCTCTGCTCCCGGGTTAGGGCGCATTGGACACGCACCGAAGAGCTTATCTCTACAACTTTTCTGTGTTCTTCGTGCGCGCCATCAAGGGTAAATAAAAACCCTATTTTTACAGCAAGTTAGATCTATTATTTTACATCTGTGATATGAAATATGTTTTTCCTCAAGAATCCATATGCACCTGATTCCTCAAACACTGCCTATCACCACACCAATGATGAACTTCACTAAACATCTAAGATTTTCACGAGATTCCTCAGTTGTGCGAATTTTCGGATCTGTACAACTCTGGAACCCAAGAACAGTATGCTTAGGCAAATTCCTCAACCACTGGTTAAATTCCTCAACTATCAAACTTTTTCATTTTCTTCAAATCTGAGAATGAATATGACCTCTCCAAATTCTTCGCAACTATACTCTGTTCACAGGTACACACATGTCAGCTGATGAATCTTTCGGTTCTCATCACATTAACTCATTTGCAGTGTTTCTTGAAGAAAATCTTCAAGTCTCATCAGAATCCTCAAGAGTTCAATCTCATCAGCAAAATCCTCAGCTGAAGAAAATGGAGGATGACAGGAAACAGAAGGGAGGAAAGAAACTTGAGCAGAACACAACTCTGGATATCCCTGAGGATATTTACTTGGACTATTGCACACCTGATGAAAATGAAACAATGGCCAAGAGAAAGATTTGGCTTTAGAAGATAGAATGCCGATGGCCTAAGGATTGGAAAGAATACAGATTTGTAACTGCCAAGTATGCGAAGAAATTCGCCCTGAAGCCTCCTGGCAAATGGGACTCACTTGAGGCTCATCAAGTAGCACACCCCTCAAGCGTCAAGACCCTTGATGACTATCCTGATGAAAAGGACAAGCACATGGCTAAGCTTAAGAAGCAGGCAGATGCTGTGGTGACGAAATTCAATGAATCGTCAGCTGCTGCTTCAACTGCGGCTACTTCCTCTGCTGCTGAGACCTCTGGTTCAGCTATTTCTCAACCAAAGTTTGTGCCGTCTAAACCAAGGGCTCCAAAGACTCAAGAGAAACCAACTCAGGCATCAGTTACAAAACCCTCAGCGCCAAAATCCTCAGCACCACCACAGGTTTGAAAACCAGATTTGAAGCCAGTCGTGAAGCCACTGCCCGCTACCTCCAGCTCCTCACTCCCAGCTGCAACCAGCTCGGAGACAAAGTCTTCACCACCTCCTGTGAAGACTCAGGTGTCTGCTGAAAGAGGAACACAACCAAGGCCCAGCAAAATCATCACAGTCCCGTCTGCATCAGAGGGTAGTGATGAATATGATGATCAAACCTTGCAAGCTATAATCAGAAACAAGCAGGAGAGGGTAGCTCAAGCTTCTGGTAGCACCATTCCTTTGGCCATGGACCCCAAGGTCCTCCTAGACTACATAAACATCTGGTATGACGACCCCAACACTCCGCTTGATGATTTGAAACTTCCCCTGGCATCAGCTACATGGTAGCCACATTCATCAACGAGGCCAAGTGGAAGGAGCAGCAAACCAAACAGGCCAAAGTTGCTAAGCTCAAGAAGGAGAAATTCCTCAACCAGAATCTCCTCAACTTGATGCCTGATGCACTGGTGTCAACACAGGCTGAGTTGAAGACTTTGACAGATAAGTACTTCAAGCTATCTGATCGTCAGAGTCTCAAAAGCGGTTTCATCAAATTTGCCACTAAAGCTGTTGACGACTACAAAAAGAAGGCTGCCCCTCCAGCACCAACTCCCGAGCCTCTGATTGAAGAGCCAGCTGATGAATCTCCTCAAGCTGATGAAACTCCTCAAGCTGAGGAAATACCCCAATAAAGCCGTGTGGATGTACCGGCTATTGAAGAAATCACCACGGAAACTCCAGCTGATGAATCTGCTACAGCTGGTGAAACTGCCCCTGATCCAGCTGCTGCATCAAAGCAAGCTGATGACTCTGCTCCAGCTGGTTCCTCAAAGCCACCTGATGAATCTGTCGAGAGAACCCCTTCACCAAAATCTTCAAAGGTGAAGAAGATGACGCCGTCTGCGTCAGACGTGAAGAAGACCAGGGCTGTTGAGAAGGAAGATAAAAAGAGAAAGGCCTCCTCAGCAGAAGAAGAAACTGAGGGCAGACGCCTCAAAGCGCTTGAAGATAATGCTCCACTGGACCCTGTGCCCCTCAACGTCGCTCCGTCTTATGAAATGGTCACCTTTGCAGACCAAGAGAAAGGGACAGATGAGGAAATGATGTATGTCGCATCTGATGAACTTACTGACGAAGAAATTCGTATTGATGACAATCCTCAGCCCTCCATTCCTCAGGAAGACACTGCACAAGGATCAGGTGCACCAGCTGATGAAACAGCCTCTGTCACCAAGCAAGCTGAGAAAGAGCAAAGTGAAATTCCTCAAGATAATGAAATTCAAAGTCCTGAGAAAAATCCTCAAGATGAGGAACAGGCTGACCCAACTCCTCCACCTGAGCAAGATCTTCACACTGAGGCTCAGAATGAACCTGTTCCTTCTCCAGAGCAGAACCCTCAACATGATGCTCCAGTTGATGAAATACCCCAGCCCGATCCCATTCCTCAACATGAAGCACAACATGAGAAAGCTCCTCAGCCTGAAGCCCAAGCGGATGAAATTCCTCACGCTGAGGACAATGCTGAGGAAAATGCACCAGACCAAGAAAATACTTTCGTCGTGCTAAACCCAGAGACTGCAATTGTTGTCTCCCCTCCAGTTCCTCAGCAAAATCTTCAGCCAATGCAGCGTAAGCCATTCTCCAAGCGACCCCAGTTTCAAAAGGAGAACTTCTTTGAAGAACGCATGTACTTTATTGGAGAAAATCCCTATGATAAGCCTCAAATCAGACATCTAAAGTTTTGGACGAGGACACAGCTAAATTACTATGCCTCTGTGCTGTGTGGAAGAAACAAGATATTCCAGCACAGGCATATTCCTCATGTTGAACTTGAAGCAATACCATGCCTGGGTCCAGTCCTCAATATCCTTCATGAAGCTGGACTGCTACCAATGTGCTCAAACATCTCTGATTGGAACAGTGAGCTCATTCTTCAGTTTTATGCCACTCTTCACATATCTGGCGATCCTGAAGACATTAACACCTGGGTGTTTGACTGGATGACGCAAAACACTCACTACAAGGCTCCTGCTACTGAGCTACTACGTGAACTGCCAGTACCAATTCCCTCAGAACAGGCTGTGAAGCTTTACGGTGAGCGTGACCTGCCCTACAGGATGATGGAAGTCCTCATGAAAGCTTTGGCTAAAGTGCAACCACCAAGAAAAACCTTCCTCGTCCATGAGCTCAAATATACACCAAGGTCTGTTCACAGAATCCTCTGCAGTGTGCTTGCGCTGATCAAAGGCCATGATGATGAAGAAGATGCCGTAGGCATCATGAAGAATATCCTCTTCAACATCATCCATCGTTTTCCTATCAACATACATGATTTCTTCTTGAGGACTTTGGCCGACAATGCAATGTGTCCTTTTGATCACAAGATATATGCTCCATGGATCATGAGATTCATCAGGAAAAGGACAGGCATCAACTTTCACGCTGATTGCAACAACCATGTTGTCTACATGCCTCCTATCAGGGTCAACAAGAAGACTTTCGAGCGTGTTGAAGGAAAAAGCAAATCTGTCATTGATGAAGGCAGTAGGCCCCTTGATGGCCAGTTCAGAGAGCCTGAGGCATATTCTTCATCGGATGATACTGAGACTCACCCGCCAAGCCCTGTTGCTCCTGGCGTGCTGAATACCAGAGAGCTTCTCCTCAGTCTTCACGAGAAGGTGGATCGAAATCACAAGTGGGTCAAACACCAGTTCGGCGCCATTGTGAAAACCCTCACTGAAACACAGAACTCTCTGAAGCTTAACCATCACTATGTGCATGAGGTTTTTCATCCCACCTGGGCAACACTTGCTCATCTAAAGACTCAGATAGAACTTGAAGAATTGGACTTTGAGCGAGACTTTGACTGGTCGTGGCCTCCCAAGAAGAAGTTCAGGCCAATTCCAGTGCCAGACCTTGAAGACAGTTCCTTTTCTTCATTCCGCACTGCTGAATCTGATGAAGAACAACACAACACTGCCACCGGTCCAAGGAAGAAGACTACTCCAAGAAGCACCACGCATCTTCATCAACCTCTAAGAAGTGAAGTCTTCACGGGCGTTAGTCCTTAGTTTGTCCCTTTTTGTCACTTGATGACAAAGGGGGAGAAACTTGAGATTTAGTCTTCAAGCAGGATACTTTGGGGGCTTATGAACTATATTTAAGCTACAAACTCTTGGCTCTTCTGAAGTTTTTATGTAATGAGTTGTAACTTAAGCACGATGGTACTCTGACGCTTTTGAACGATTTTCTTCGCATGCTTATTCCTCAAGTTTTAATGCATGCATGCTGGAATTCGTCAGATACCATTTGTCATCATGCATCTTCATTTTCTTCATCCTATATGTTACATGTATGCATGACTTACAAGACTCAGGGGGAGATCTCCATGATATAGATCATCAATGTGCATTTGTTGTGAAAAGCAAAATCCTCAAGATATGCACATCTTTAGGGGGAGTCTTTCTGAACCTTGATTTCAAATTCCTCAAATGAGTATTTACACTTCATATTTTTGATCCCTGTTGAAGACTTAACCTAATTGTCATCAACCACCAAAAAGGGGGAGATTGTAAGTGCATCTAGTGCCCCTTAGTGATTTTGGTGGTTTGAAGACTTATAGGTTAAGTATCTAATGTGCTCTTGAGTGTACACATGATCTATAAGTCTCTGAGGAGTTTGAAATATTTGATGAATATCGACCCCCAAAAATGTATATCTTCGGTTGAAGAATTGGTCTGAAGCTGAAGAATTTAATCGCGAAGAATCTGCGATGAAATTGATATTCCTCATGAAGATATTGAAATTGAGGAATTCGGTGTGTCCCGAAGAAAATTGTTTGAAGACTTTGAAGCATGAAGATTTACTCTTTCTGTTTTATTTTCTTCACACTTGAGTAATAGGAACACCATATTGTAAAAGGGGGTCGAAGTTACACGTTGGAATGAATTTCCTCATGATGCTCAACCCAAGCCTAATCCTACCAAAAGCCTCAAGTGAGGAATACGAGGGACATGAGGACTCTCACAGTTGAGGGTTCCGACCGTTTCGATAGCCACGCCACATCATTGGTCTTATCCACACCAACGGTCATATTATTTGAGGGCATTAGTGTCAAATCATGTCGGGATGCTCCCAGGCTATAAATAGCCGCCCCCCACATTAGCTGGTTGGCTGCTCTGTTAGAAACTGACTCTTGTCATAAGAGCAACCCAATTCCTTAGAGTCTTCAAGAGTAATTCATCAGTGAGGAAATACCCCAAACACCAAACCACAAACCTAGAACCAAGTGATGGAGCATCATTGAAGAAGTTGTTCCTGTGTGGGACTGAAGCCTTTTACCTTTGAGGACTGTGCATCCTCCAGAAGGTTAGGCGTCATGGTCTAGAGCAATCCAGCAGTCAATTGTGGATCGCCGGGTGACCAAGTTTGTGAGGGTTTCGAAGTCTGCCCTGAAGACTTACCACGAGTGTTGGGCGAGGACTGTGTGTTCTTAGCCCAAGGAGAACACAGTACGGACTGTGTGTCCCGGGACTGTGTGTCCTTTGGTTTCAATACCAAGCCGCTCCAAACCAGATGTACAACTGTCACAACAGTTGGAACTGGGTCATCAACTACTGTCTTCGCTGTGAGACGGGTTCTAATTCCTCAACTCCTTACTTTCCTCAGATTATGTGTTGATGACTTTCACTGTTACTGTTTGAAGAATTTGCTGAAGACTTTCTCTGAAATTCCTCAACCCCAAATTCTTCACGCTAGTTAATCCTCATATGTTTTCTGCGTGCCTGCTCACTTTGCAATCCGTTTTCACATTCCTCACACTGAAAAACTGCTGTTGTGAAACTTTGCACTTCTGATCCTTTACTGTTTCCGCTGTAAGTTAGTCATTAGTGAGGAATTTCCTCAAAAGGAATTTCCTCAGTGATGAAATTCTAAAAATCTCCTATTCACCCCCTCTAGTCGATATAACGCACTTTCAGACACACAGAGAGAGATCGAATCTCGGAGGGGCTCTCGCCCCTCCGCCGCCATGGAGACCATGGACTAGAGGGGAAACCCTTCTCCCATCTAGGGATGAGGTCAAGGAAGAATAAGAAGAGGGGGTCTCTCTCCCCCTCTCTCCTGGCGGTGCCGGAACACCGCCAGGGACATCATCGTGTGACGGCGATCTACACCAACACCTCCGTCATCTTCACCAACATCTCCATCATCTTCCCTCATCTATATTCAGCGGTTCACTCTCCCGCAACCCGCTGTACCCTCTACTTGAACATGGTGCTTTATGCTACATATTATTATCCAATGATGTGTTGCTATCCTATGATGTCTGAGTAGATTATTGTTGTCCTATCGGTGATTGATGAATTGCTATGGTTGGTTTAATTTGCTTGTGGTTATGTCGCTGTCCTTTGGTGCCCATCATATGATCGCGCGCGTGGATCACACCATAGGGTTAGTTGTATGTTGATAGGACTATGTATTGGCAGGCTAGAGTGACAGAAGCTTCAAACCTAGCATAGAAATTGATGCATATGGGATTGAAGGGGGACCAATATATCTTACTGCTATGGTTGGGTTTTACCTTAATGAACGTTAGTAGTGGCGGACGCTTGCTAATAGTTCCAATCATAAGTGCATAGAATTCCAAGTAAGGGATGGCATGCTAGCAGAGGCCTCTCCCACATGATACTTGCTATCGATCTAGTAACGTAGTCAATTGCTTAGGGACAATTCCGCAACTCCTACCACCACTTTTCCACACTCGTTAGACACTCGTAGTTGTTTCTTTATCTAACCAGCCCCTAGTTTTATTTACGTGTTCTTTACTTTCTTGCAAGCCTATCCTATCACTCCTACAAAGTACTTCTAGTTTCATACTTGTTCTAGGTAAATCGAACATAATGTGTGCGTAGAGTTGTATCGGTGGTCGATAGAACTTGAGGGAATATTTGTCCTACCTTTAGCTCCTCGTTGGGTTTGACACCCTTACTTATCGAGAAAGGCTACAATTAATCCCCTATACTTGTGGGTTATCAGTGCCTTACGACCATCTAATGCCGACCACGCCGTTCTCTGGGGTGACCGATGGCTCCACCACTCCGCTGGGGCAGGTCCACCTTCCTTTCACCTTCGACACACGCGACAACTATCATACCGAGCTCATTGACTTTGATGCGGCGCACATTGGCCTCCCATGTAATGCCATCTTGGGCTACCCAGCGCTGGCCAAGTACATGGCGGAGACCCACCACAGTTACAACGTCCTCAAGATGCCGGGTTGCAACGACATCATCACCATCACCTGCAATGAAAAGGACACGATTTGCTCCCTCGAGCGCGCCTACAAGGCTGCAGCAGCGGAGCGATCCTACGACGTCGGGGACGATGTGCCTCGCGAGATTGCATCCTCGAGGAAGAAGCACTCGCTGGCCGCATCTCACTCCGCTAGGGTGTAGGGTCTAGCGACTAATGCCAGAGCCACGAGCCCCATGCACATTGTCGGTGCATGTCCCCTTCCGGCATAGGAAGGCGTGCCCAACACCTCCCTCCGGTCCGGCTCAGGGGCTTCCACCTGGGAAGCGTCTGACCTGGCCGGTACATCGAGAGAGGTGGTCGGGCACCACCTCGAGGTATGCATCAACACGCGCCGTCGCGAACAGGGGGTACGACGCCGTACTCCAGGGACACAAGAGTTCATCGCCCAGGAAATCAACAAGCTTTGGGAGGCGCGCACCATGCATGGCGAGCGTCGTCCGGAGCGCCTCGTCCGGGAGATCATCGCTCCCTGGCGGACCATCAAGATGCACATGTGTGTCGAAGTCGCGGGCCTTAATGGGGTCGGCTCCCGAAGCACCTTTTGGCCTTCACATGTGGGTCTTGGCCGAGACACCGCCGCCGACCATGTTCACCTGCCCTTTGGCCTGGTGAACGCTGGTGCTACCTTCCAAAGGTTGGCACAACTTGCAATGGTGCGTCACGTGGCACCGGGATCTCGCGGGCCCCCAAAGCTATGGGAAGCAGCCGACCCCTCACGTGTCACCCTTCACGACGCGCTTTGTCAAGCAACCCGGAGCTCCCATGACAATGCAATCGTGAGGTGAATTTTTGTTTTGTTTGAGATCGAGGGCACCCTTCAGGCTCGTTATCCTCAAGCGAGAGGGCCCGCCCTCGCGGAATTCTTGATTTTTTGGTTGCGAGGTAAACCCTTCAAAGCTTATGCCATTCGCTTAAACCCTGTGTTCGGTGCCTCGCCATAGATTGAAATCGCCGCGCTCCCCCAACCCGCCTCTCAAATACAACTTGGAGGTGCTAGACACGTCGCCTGTCCTTGGGTTCGTGCCTGTAGTGTTGATAAATCCAAGTGTCCGAGCTCTGTCTCGCGGGCTTGTTCCCGTGCTGATCACCACCTAAGGTCCTTCGTGTCTCGCCCCTCACAGGTTACCATGAATGGGCGAGCGGGGGCGCGACTTAATATGATTTACTGCCGGTTTGGCACTTCGCCGCCTCGGGTGCCATGCGGCGGGTGATTTCCCCCTGATCATTCCATGAAGGAACCTGGCATGGCATCTATGTTCGTGTTCGTCCCTCCAGTGTCACTAAACCCGAATAAAAGAGCTCTTTCTAAAGGGCTTACCTCCATACACGTCACCTCGTGGGGTCCCCGGTGCCAAACCCCTTTGTGTAGTGGCCTCGCGATGATCACCGAACTCGTGTCGCCCCCATGTCACTTATTCCATAAGTGCGCTGATGCACAAAGAATAAGGCGCAACCCGTCTGAAGACTGAGACTAGGAGGTCCTGAGCCTTGTGCTTGGGTGTCTGACACCTCTGTAATCGCCGCCCAAGACACTCTCACATAATAATGAGTTTGGGGTTGTACATGCCCTAGAGCCTCCTAAGCGGAAGCCCACGATGAGGCGTGTCGTGGCCTCAATGGAGGGCTCCCGCCCATGCCCAAGTGGAGGTCCCCATGGTCCGTGCTAGAGGAATTACCATTGAACCGTGACTATGCCCAAGCCCAAGTGGAAGCCCCACGTATCGCGCTGGGGAGGATTGTTAGAGCTCCACGCTCTCCAGTTTCCCCTTGCACCTCGTGCGCGCAGGGGTTGGACACGGTGTGTGTGCTCGGGTTAGTCCCTGAAGCGCTGAGAAATCCAAGCAACCGAGCTCTATCTCGTGGGTTTACTCCCATGCACGTCACCTCCTGGGGTCATTGGTATCTAGTCTCCTTGTGTGGCACCCAAGTGTAAGCAGGCAGGTGCACTACGCTCCGACCAATTCGTCCGTGTGAGAGGTACTTGCGCGTCAAGGGTGGGGGGGGTTCTTGAGCATCGCGTCTCAGGAACCTTCACTAGTCGTGTACCCACTCACCTCCTGGCGTTCTATTAGGGACTGAGCTACGTGTAGGGCTGGGCCCTGTCGACGCAGAGCGCAAAGGCTCCCAGTGATGAAGTGAGCCGCTTGCGTGTCAAGGGGGGGGGGTTTCTTGAGCATCGCGCCTCAGGAACCTTCACTAGTCATGTAGCCTCTCACCCCCTAGCGTTCGAGAGGCGGTTGAGACACACGCAAGGATGGGCCCTGCCGATGCAGAGCGCAAAGGCTCCCAACGGTTAAGCAAGCCGCTTGTGCGTCAAGGGGGGTTCTTGAGCATCGTGTGTGAGGAACCTTCACTAGTCCTGTAGCCTCTCACCCCCTGGCGTTCTAGTGGCGGCTAAGATACACGCATGGTTGGGCCATGCCGACGCAGAGCGCAAAGGCTGCCAACGGTGAATGCAAAGGCCCTCGAGCAAGCAGCTTGCGCGTCAAAGGCAGGCTCTAGAACACCACATCTCAGGAGACTTCACTGGTCGTGTAGCCTCTCACCTCCTAGTTTTTCTCAGGCATCATGACCTGGCTCCCAACGATGGCTGAGGTATGCACATGACTGGGCCCTATCGACGTAGAGCACAAAGTCAAGCAAGAGAGAAACCAGGTGTGGGAAAGAAAACTATGGATCAAAAACGATTATTACAAAGTTCAAATTGTTACATAAGATAAAATTGTCATTTGACGCCTCCTCGAGGCAAGAGGAATCTATTTCAGGACGACGACACGGGGCTCCTCGTCGGGTTCCTCGTCATCACTGCAGAAGAACTTCCCCAACAGCATGTTCATGTGGCCCTCCATGGCGACCGCCAAGTCGCCATGTGATTCGTCAGAAACGGGGCCCATCATCTTGTCGAACTTGAAGCAGGGATCGGGAAGGAGGAGATGGCTGAAGACGCGGGTCACCACCACTAAGAAGAGGCCGCGACATTCCTCCTCCAGGATGACTTTCACCCTCTTAGTTGTGCCCTCCAGCTCCGTCACAAGCTCAGAAGAAAGATCGGCATAGCTGGCGCCCTGAGGGATGAGGGGAGACTCGAGCTCCAGCCTACAGATAGACCTCAAGGCCTGGTGGTCCGTGAGTTCCATAGAGGAGAGAGTCACACGGGCGGCTACCACCTTTGCATCGATAGTGGACCAAATATATTCCCCCACGCGGCCAGCTTGGCGTTGGCCTTGGAGACTCACTTGGCGTGGGTGTCCTGGACCTCGGCCACCTGGTGTTGTAGCCCCTACAGGCGCCCGCGCTCTGTAGCTTGTTCAACTGCCACTTTCATGTGCTCGGAGTTGCGGTCTGCAAGCTTCGCCTCGAGGTCCCTGACGTCCTCCTCCCATAGCTAGAGCTGTTGTGTCTTTGCAACCCGCTCCTGAAGCGCCTTCAAGTTGGCCTCCGTTTCTTCACAACGCTTGGCGAGCGCCTCCTTCTCGGCAAGAGCACTTGCACGAGTGGCCTTCGCTTCGGTGACCTCCCTCTGGCCCTCCGCACGGACGGCCTCGGCCATGCCTTAGGCCTCCTTGGTGGAGGCGTTAAGTGGGCGCCACCCTGTGGCTAACCTTTGAAAGCACAATTGCTCCCTAGGGTGGTTTTGATAATTGATCACAACATATGCATCATTCGACTAATATGTTTTCCAATTATATTTCAGAAAAGTTCAAAAGATGTTATGGCTTAAGGTTTATGTGGAGATACCCCTGGATACAGGAAAGGAACAATATTGGCTCAAGCTTCAAGCTAGAAGACTCTTCATTTTATATTTGTGAGAAATCACTTTTGAGTCCATAGGAAAGACAATACTATTAAAAGGGGGTGAGGTAGTAAAATGAACTGATTGCTCAAACGTTCAAAGTTAGCCACCAAAACACTCAGTCATTTTTCCCACATATCCACTCTGTCAAGTTCCACATACTCAAATTCGGTGTAACCAACATTGCCACTTTGGACCCACCGAGTTTGAACCACAGACAGAACCTTAGCCAATCCCACAAAATTGGTGAAACCAAAACTGCATCGGCGCTACCGAGTTCAGTGTGACCAACATTCTGTTGCCAAGATACACAAAATCGAAATTTCTGAGTTTGAGTATCGGTACCACCGAGTCTGGTCATCTAACCATTAATCAACTTTTCGGTGCCACCGAGTTCTATATATTGGTCTCACCGAGATTCAATGTTCACACATTTAGTACTAGTCGGTACTACCGAGTTGTCAACTTCGGTGTCACCGAGTTTGCACTTTTGTGTGTAACGGTTGGATTTTAGCTACTGCGTATATATACCCCTTCACCCACCTCTCATTGGTGGGAGAAGCACTCATAACACACACTTCATTTCCAGATCCATTTTCTGAGAGAGAACCACCTACTCATGTGTTGAGACCAATATATTCCAATTCAATCACTTAAAACTTCATCTCTAGCCTCCCCAAACTACTTTCCACCAAATCAACCTCTCCTACCAAGGAGTTCATTGATCTACCACATCTATTACCTTTTGGAGGGTGGTGCCTCCTAGATTGGTTAGGTGTCGCTTGGGAGCCTCCTACTGTGTGTTGTCGAGTTGAACCAAGATGTTTGTACGGGCAAGGAGAGCGCCTACTTCGTGAAGATCTACCGTGAGTGAGGCTAGTCCTGTGTGGACGTAAGCCATGGTGGAATAGACAAGGTCGCTTCTTTGTGGACCCCTTGTGGGTGGATCCCTCTGTGGACTCTCGCAGCCGTTACCCTCCGTGGGTTGAAGTCTCCAATAACATGGACGTACGATAGTGCCACCTATTGGAACCTTACCAAAAATTGTCGAGTCAACCTCAAGAGTTTTATATCCCTACCTTACTCCTCTACTTTACACTTGCATGTTTTACTTTCTACTGCAATACTATTAGAACTGCATGTGTAGGGTGTACTTGACCTGTTATAACTGCCGTAGCTGCCTCTCAAGTAAAATTGAGAAAATACAAAAAAATTATCTTGTCAAGTAGTCTAATCACCTCCCTCTAGACATACTTTCGATCCTACATGTGGTATTAGAGCTTTGGTCTCCATTTCATTGGTTTAGCAACCTAGGAGAGTATGGCATCTAGTGAGGGAAATTATCATCGCAGAGGTCCTTACTTCGATGGCACTAATTTTGCTAGTTAGAAGCATAAAATGAAAATGCACATACTTGGTTTTAATCCTCATGTTTGGGGTGTTATTCGTGTTGGTGTGCAAGGTAACTTCTTTGGAGATGGGCATGAACCAGGTCGTGATGCGACAACTGATGAACTCAAGATGTTGCAACTTAATGCTCAAGCCTGCGATATCATCTTCAACTGCCTTTGCCCCAAAGAATTCAATAAAATCAGTCGTCTTGATAATGCGAAAGAAATTTGGGATACTTTGGTTGATATGCACAAAGGTATTATTCTGTCAGAGAATCTAAGTTGGATGTGCTTCAAAGTCAGCTTGACAAGTTCAAGATGAAGGATGGTGAAGGAGTCGCTGAAATGTACTCTAGGCTAGCTCTCATCACCAATTAGATTGCTGGCTTAGGAAGCGAAGAGATGACCGACAAAATCATCATCAAGAAGATACTTAGAGATCTTGATGGAAAGTATGACACAGTGTGCACATTGATCCAAATGATGCCAAATTACAAAGATCTCAAGCCAACTGAAGTCACTGGTAGAATTGTTGCTCATGAGATGTCACTCAAGGACAAAGATGAGCCGCACAACAAGTCAAGCGTTGCTTATAAAGCTTCATGTGATGCTCCCACTACTTCAAAAGACAATCTTGTCACTGATGAAGAGATAAGCCTAATGGTCAGAAAATCCAACAAGTTCTACAAGAGTAGAGGCAAAGATAGAAGCGCAAGTTCAATACATGATGAGAAGCGTTCGTCCAGTCGTGACCAAGACTGATACAAGTGTGGGAATCCCGAACACTACTCAAACGAGTGCTCGGCTCCCTACAAAAGAAGAGAAGAGTCACCTCGAAGACGAAGCTCAAGAGATGAGTCACCTCGTAAACAGAGAAGGAGTAGAGAAAATCACTATGAACGAAGACACTCACGGAGAGGCAAGGAATCGGAAAAGAAGGACAAATACACAAAGAGCAGTTCAAGAAGAAGACATCAAGCTCATGTTGGTGAATGGGTCTCTAGCTCCGAGTCTTATCACCACTCCGAGAGAAGCTATCACTCCAACTCCGACTATAATCAAGATGAAGATGTTGTCGGGATTGCGCTTGTTTCCACCAACTCCTATGACTTTTTTGATTCACCAAATGAGGGAGTCGGAAACTGCTTCATGGCTAAAGACCCCAAGGTATCACATCCTAAGTATCTTGATTTCAATAGTGATGAGGATGACTTGTTAGGAGAAGATGACTTGCTTCTAGATAAAGCTAGTGAATGCACTAAAAATGAACTTGCTATTTATCATGCTAGTCAAGAGAAATCGAATGATGATGATAAGTAAGAAATTGAATGACTAACTCAAGAATTAAAAACTCTTAAGTTAGCTCATGAGACTACTCTAGAAGATTATAGAGAGCTTGGAAGAACCCATGAGAAGTTATGCTTTGGGAAGCTAAACTTGGAGCAAGGGCATGAGTTCTCAAAAGCAATCAATGATGATCTTCGAAAGAAGAGTTCTTCTTATGTAGACAAACGATTACTCTTGTCTAACTTTGTTCCACAAGTTAAACCTAGGAACACTAGTAACAAAGGCAAGAAGTTTTCTTCATCTAGTAACAAAAATGCTAAAGGTAAATTCGATAATGTTGTTGTTAGTACCTCTATTGATTCCACTAACGATTATCTTAGCCAATTTACACTTGAGAAAGAAAATGATGTTTTGAAAGGGATTATAGAGAGGTGTCTTCAAGAGTCTTTCCGGAAGTAAGCAATTTGAGGAAGTTGTGCGCAAGCAAGGATGACATCAGAAGAAATAAGGTGTTGGCTACTTCAACGTCAACGGAGATGTTTGGGAATAAGGTCCATATCCCACTCCAAAGTTTATTCCCCAAGAGGAGAAGTCCACTCCTTCCGAAGGAACAAGCTCACAAGATGGCCTTCTACAACAAGACCACAAAGGCAAGGGAAAACTTCAAGATGACATTGACCTATTTGAAGAAGAACCCCAAACGAAGGTCAAGTGGATTTCCAAGGACACTACTAGATCTACATTAGCAAGTGATACCACAACTCCAAGGATTTTCATCAATTAGGTATGGATTCCCAAGAGGAAGAACTAGAAGTTCGTGAGGATTGACTATGCCAATGAAATTCACTCTTATTCATATTGGCAAGAACTATATGCAACCAATCTCAAGCATATGCATTAGTTCGATGAGTCACACATTCCCTCAAAGGTAAGCAAGGAACAAGGTAATTAATGCATCTTTGGACATTATCCCATGTGTGCTTCACTCCATGTCCATAGATATTTTTGCATATGTTCCTTTGGCTTTGGGACTAACCCATGTAGGTGAGAAGAGTATGAAAACAACAAGGATTGCTCCCAACTCAAGATGATCTTCATCAACATTGAGCATCCACCACTACTTCACCTACTTGAAGTCTTCTACGACAAAACCCAAGGTTAGTTGATCCCTCTTAGTAGGCATATCATATCAAGGGGGAGCTTTACTCTAAGACTTGAGTATAAGAATATCCTAAGGATATGAACATATTAATGCTTATGTAAAAGTGGTAACCCCACTTGAGCTTAACGATGAGTATGACCTATGATTAAGTATTCTTACTTGGCTCCTATGTCAATATACTCATATATAGATGACCTTGTCATCGCCCAAGTGCTTGATGGCTGCTAGGATATGTGTGCATGTTCACCATGTTTTATTCATCATTCTTATTGTGTGAACATGTTGGTTTGCATGTGTTTGATCATTCGAGGACATCCTATTGTTGTTATCTGGCTGCTGATTTATCTTTTGCCAATTGGATGGACAAGAATACCCAGGACCTTTCTCTAGCTATCTATTCTATCTCCTCTCAAGTTCTATTCATGCTTCATGTCAAAACTTGAACAAGCACTTGTAGACCCCTCTATGTGAAGTTGCACTCGGAGTTCCATATCGTCAAAGGCTACCTTCCAAAACCTCCTTGAAAAACTTGGTGTGACCAACTCCTCAAACTCAGCGCCACCAATTTTTCAAAATATATCAGGTTTTCAATCTCCGTACCACCGAAATCGCCAACTCGGTTACACCGAGTTTCCCTGTCTGCTGACAGTTGAGGAACTCGGTGACAACAATTTTCCTATCTCGGTGACACCGATAGCGCACGGGTATATATACCTGCAAACCGAATATTTGACATCACTTCTTTAAAATGTTTCGTTTGCCAAAACCCTCGCTTCCCTCGAAACCCCAGGCCATTGCCCTTGACTTCCCGAGTGCCGCCGCCTCTAGGATTCGCCGCCATCGAGGCAATCTGCCTCGCCGTCATCGCCGTAGCCGAACCGCCACCGAGCTAGGGTACGGTTCGATCTCCCATGTGTTCCCCGTCTGATTCTTACGCATCGGGACAATGTTTTATTTGAGACACCATGTGCAAACCCTTCCTTCCACCAGATAAATCTCATAGAGTAGAAGAAGTAGAAATTCTGGATCTGATCTATCATAGCATGCAACTCGGTGAGACCGAGTTTGCAAAATCTGTTCCACCAATTTCTGTTTTAGAATTCTTGAGAGGAGACTCGATGAGAGCGAGCAGCTCTTTTCGGTGCCAACGAAAATGACTACCAAGTCTCTGTTAAGCGAGTAAGCCTTCTCGGTGACTCCGAAAATGCGAACTCGGTGCCACCGATTTACATCCTGCAGAAGATCATACCCTGAGTTTCAAAACTTCAAATTTTCAAAAAGCATCTAAATTTTTTGATGCCCATCCATTATGTCTTTCCTACACCACTTCATAGGTTCTATTGTTTGCTGTTGAGTGTGTCAGGTTTAGATGGTAGTCAAAATGACTTTAGAGAGCAGAATGTCGAGATGGAGTCAGGCACAAGTCTAGAGAAGACTGCTTCAGACCCTAGTTCTCCCAGTTCCCATGGCTTGTCCAAATCAGCCACCAGGCAAAGGAGGAAGATAGTTTTTGATGAGGAAGACTCGGACTTTTTGCAAGAAGAAACTTTAGCCCCTCCTAAGGCTCCTCCAAGGAAAGTTGTCAGGAAGATATCTGCCAGTGCTGCTGATCCGAGAGCATATGATTATGCCAAGAAGGGCAAAGCAATTTCCAAGGATGCACCTGCAAAGAAGGCTGTTGAGAAGAGGCCTAGAAAGAGAACTATCCATCTTGTTGGCAGAAAGACTTATATGTTTGAAGACCTAGAAGAAGCTAAGGAAGAAGCTGCGGAGGAGATCCCAGTTTCTGCCAAGAAGAAGAAGCTGATGGGTGATGCAATGAAGTCTGCTCCAAAGCCAGCTTCTAAAGCAAAGAAGGTTACAGCTTCCAGGAAGACCACTGAAGATATACCTTCAGCTGCTAAGAGCAAAGGACCTACATCCGGTGCTCATGCTGCGAAACAGGAAGAAGATGAGAATGCTCTAGTTCTCATGAAGCTCAGACCATACCTCCCACTCCAAAATGATGCTAATCCTGTAGGAGAAGATATGAAGAAGAGCAAGTATACCAGATTAAGAAAATGGAGAGGTGCTAACCCATATGCTGTCAGAAGACAAACTGCTGTTGATCCAAGGTTTCACACCAAGGAACAACAAGATTTTTATGAGACTGTCTTGTATGACAATAGTCCTGCTGTAAGTGATACGAGGAATGTCGACTAGGCATACATAGGGGAGAATGAGAATTTCTTTCCACATGTTCAATAGAACCTCAGGCTAGTTGACATAGAAGATTTTGTTGGGAAGGAGATGACCCCGTGGAATGACGAGATGATCATGCAATTCTACGTAACAGTTCATTTCTATGATGGCTCTTAAGTCTGGATGACTGATGGACATGGGTACGACGCTACACTTGCTGAATGGGATGCAATCATTGGTGTTCCCAAGCAGGAATAAGCATATGTAGATGTGTATCATATGCTAAGGAGAATCACAACTCCATGGAAAATATGTACAAGACCATTCCACATTAGTACTTGGCCAGTCACAAGTTTGGTTTAGTATATTTTCTACAAGCTGGTATTCCCGCAACAAACACTATACTGCAATACACCCTCATGCATAAGTCAGGAGATGAGAAGATGATCAGAGGATATTCAATCAACCTGCTGCACCTACTTGATACCCATACCAGATTTAGAGTGATGGACTTGATAGTTGAGACTATCTGAAGGAGTGCTACGGATCGGAAGAGATCCTGTGGATATGCTCCCTATATTCAGAAGCTCATCAATGCTAAGTTAGGCAAGCATGCACATCAACTTGATCATCCCCATCTACCTCTTCAGCCTGAATTTGAAGATAATGAGGTTGTGGTGGATGACAATGATCCCAACTCAGCTACAACAAGAATGGCAGCAGAGGCAGCAGAGGCTGAAGCTGCTAGAAATAGGCCACCTCTAGTTCCACAACTCAGAACTCAAGCTGAGCAAATGGCATTTTTAGTGAGAACTGTCCAAGGCATGGAGAAGAACATTCAGGAGATTATGCAAAATCAGAAGAGCCTTGAGAGAGTTGTGGAGACAAAATTCCACAACATGGATTTGAAGGTAACTGAGTTGACCACCATTGTCAGACAGCGCCAACATGAAGTTAACTCTGTGGAGATTCCACGCTTAGAGGATGAAGATGAAGATGAAGATGATGATGATCACGAGGATGAGTCTCCTCCTCCCACTACCACTAGGTTCAGCACCCAACCTCGGTCAATTGTTGTTCCTGCTCCGGAGACAAGACAAGCATCTTCATCACAAGCTTCAGCACCTTCAGCACTAGCTCCAGCTCAAGCTCCTTCAGTATCAACTCCTCCAGCTCCAGGGACGTCAGCAGAAGCCTTCGCCAACATTGTTTTAACGACTCCATCATCAGCTGCCCAAAGAGACGAGTAGTTCTTTACTTTTGAACATTTTGGTAACTTCTTGCCAAAGGGGAGAAATGTATAGATCATAGACTTGGTGTGAGAGAGAGCTTTTGACTGTATTTGCTTTCGACTAGTTTTAAAAACTTTGGTTTTCGGATGACTTTATCCTATGTGTGTGTGTGATCATACACTTTGTCCAGTGTGATGCTACTATATCATCCTTTAGCTATCCTTGTGATGATCACTCACTTATCTTGTTGGTGTCATGTGCATTACTTTTACTTTTACGCACCATGAAGATGTATGTGACATGGAAGAGTAACCCATGATCCTAATCGATTGTGCATTTGCATTCAAACGCAAATTTTAAATAATGCACAGGGTAGCTCTTGCTTTTCACATACTTCTCAAAGCGTCGACGCTAATCATTGATTATATCTTTTTTCGAAGCTTTGATCTATATGTTGTCGTCAATTACGAAAAAGGGGGAGATTGAAAGAACAATTGTTCTCTAGGGTGATTTTGATAATTGATCACAACATATGCATCATTGGACTAATGTGTTTTCCAAGTATATTTAAGAAAGTTCAAAAGATACTATCGCTTAAGGTTTATGTGGAGATGCCCCTGGATACAAGAAAGGAACAATATTGGCTCGAGCTTCAAGCTAGAAGACTCTTCATTTTATATTTGTGAGAAATCACTTTTGAGTCCATAGGAAAGCCAATACTATTAAAAGGGGGTGAGCTAGTAAATTGAACTGATTGCTCAAATGCTCAAAGTTAGCCACCAAAACACTCAGTCATTTTCCCCACATATCCACTCTGTCAAGTTCCACATACACAAATTTGGTATAACCAACATTGCCACGTCGGACCCACTGAGTTTGAACCCGAGACAGAACCCTACCTACCGAGTTTAGTGTGACCAACATTTTGTTGCCAAGATACACAAAATCAGAATTTACGAGTTTGAGTATCGATGCCACCGAGTTTGGCCATCTGACCGTTAGTCACCTTTTTGGTGCCACCGAGTTCTATATATCGGTCTCACCGAGATTCAAAGTTCACACTTTTAGTACTAGTCGGTACCATGGATTTGTCCACTTTGGTGTCACCAAGTTTGCACTTTTGTGTGTAACTGCTGCCAATATGTACCCCTTCACCCACCTCTCATTTGTGGGAGAAGCACTCAAAACACACACTTCATTTCCAGATCCATTTTCTGAGAGAGAACCACATACTCATGTGTTGAGACCAAGATATTCCAATCCAATAATTTGAAACTTCATCTCTAGCCTCCCCAAACTGCTTTCCACCAAATCAACCTCTCCTACCCATGCATATTCTGTAAGAGAGTGATTTGTGTTGATGAGACTATCTTTAGAAGCAAAAGAGCAAGGAGTTCATTGATCTACAACATCTATTACCTTTTGGAGGGTGGTGCCTCCTAGATTGGTTAGGTGTCGCTTGGGAGCCTCGTACCGTGTGTTGTCGAGTTGAACCAAGATGTTTGTAAGGGTAAGGAGATCGCCTACTTCGTGAAGATCTACCATGTGTGAGGCTAGTCATGTGTGGACGTAAGCCGTGCTGAAATATTCAAGGCCGCTTCTTTGTGGACCCCTTGTGGGTGGAGTCCTGTGTGTACGCTCCCAACCGTTACCCTCCGTGGGTTGAAGTCTCCGCTAACATGGACGTACGATAGTGCCACCTATCGGAACCATGCCAAATATCGCCGTGTCAACCTCATGCGTTTGGTCTCCCTACCTTACTCCTCTACTTTACACTTGCATGTTTTACTTTGCGCTGCAATACTATTAGAACTGCTTGTGCAGGGTATACTTGACCTGTTATCAAGTAGTCTAGCTGCCTCTCAAGTAAAATTGAGAAAAGGCAAAAAAAAATATCTTGTCAAGTAGTCTAATCACCCCCCTCTAGACATACTTTCGATCCTACAACCTCACACGCTCCGCGGCCAAGCGCGCCTCGACGTCCCGGAAGCACCTCGAGCAGGTCGAGTGCATCCCGAAAGCGTGCCATGAGCTGGGCGAGCACCTCCCGGGCATCGATCAGGGCCCCATGTCTAAGCAACACGCCCTGGCCCACAAGGGCAAGGACCTACCGAGGGGGCGCCATCCCGGTGCTGCGTGTTGTCGTAGCAAAACTGGCCCCGACGTCTCAGCTTGAGGCACAGGGGGGCTTTGGATTCTCCCGCATGTGTGGTATCCGCAACACACTTGCAAAGGGTGTCAAACCAACCTTAGGGGCCCCGAGGATGACCGCAACCTGAGGACAACCCACCTCGCTTGTGCGTTGGGGCTGGCTGGGGGGGTCAGGATGACCGGCGGAGGCTGAGACGCTCCTTCCTCCCGTGTGAGCTGGGCCGCCGCAGCCTTGGCACATGGTGCTGGGGGCTGAACCGCTCTGACCTTGGCAGGTGGCGCCGGGGCTGGGCCGTCACGACCGTGGCGCTCGGGCTCTCTCGCTGCATAGAGGAGACACTTGGAGCTGCAGTGGCACCCATACGCTTGGGCACGACACCAGTTCGGCACAAGCTGCTCCCGCGCCTCCCAAGGCTCCAACCAAGGGATAAAGGCACCCTCGAGACAAGCTCACCTTCGTCCCAATTGGAGCCCTCTTCTTCTTCTTCTCACTGCCACGAGGGGGCCTGCGTCGAAGAAGGGTTCGCCTGAATAAACCAATCACGGGTGAACAACATGAGGATGGACTAACATACTTACTTCTCCCCGATGGCCCACTTCCTCTTCTTCTTGATGGTGGTTGGAGCACCCTTGCCGCCTTCACGCACCGCCTCGCCAGCACCAGAGGGGCGCTCGACACGGTCCCTAGCAAGTTCTCCCTGCCCTCCCTCCTCTATGGGGTCTGAGGGGGTCCCCCAAAGAGGTACATCTATTGCGAGGGCATGCACCGCACCATCGTCACAGGCTCCCGCCAACCGGCGCATCGGCTGCCATGGGGCCTGACCCCGCTCCTTCTCCTAAGGCCGTGGGCCAAGGTTGAATCACCTAGCGCCTACCATCCGTGGCAATGTCGTCCCCGAGGTTGTGCAAGGATAGATGGAGATTGGGTGGTGGAATCTGGCCGGCGTCCTCCTCCCTTTCTGTCACCTCCGAGTCCTGGTCGCTTCTGTCCTCGTGTGAGGATGACACCACGATGGAGGAGCCCCTGTGTGACCTAACGATCCCTCACTCGTCAAAGACCGACATCTCCGTGACGAGTTCCTTCATGTTGTTCCGGGCTTACAGCAGTGGCATGGCACACGGTAGGTCATTAGGATCGGGGCCAAGCAGAGCCCCCAAGGCTCCATCCAGCTCCTCGCGCATCACCCCTCTGACATGTAGGCATATCGGGTCCCTCTTGCCGGTAAAATCCCATAGGGGGCGCAAGTGTGCCTGAAGCGGTGCGATATGATGCCCCAAGAACTCATTGATGATCGTCGCCTTGATTAGGTGGGCGTGTGCAAGAGCGGTGATTCGCTGCAAAGACAAGCCCCACCCTCTGGTCGATGAGCTTCTTGTGGCTCCACTAGAGATTTCCTCAGGCGGACCCGTGGGGGTCGCCAAGTGTGGACTCTCCAGGCGCGTGTCCATGATGACCTACTGGTGTCATTAGACTTGCACCTTCTTCGCGGCCTTTGGGTGAGAGCCCGCCTCCGCACATCAACGAAGGAGACACGCGCCGAGTGCTGGCCCGGGGTGGTGAACCGCAAGGTGAAGAAATGATGGAAGAGCGCCATCGAGGGCCTGACGCCCACGAAAGCCTCATAGTAAAAGGTGAAGATAGCAAGGAGGAGGACGGAGTTGGGCTGAAGGTGCAGGGCCTGGATCTGATAATAGGAAAGGATGGCGTAGAAGGAACCGGAGAACGGCGGGACCATCTTGGCGTACATGTTGTGGAGGAAGAAGGGGTAGGTGGTCTTCACCAAGCTGCTCGGAGCTGGCGAACCCGGACAGATGTCAGACGCTTGCCCGTCATTTGTGTTGCTAGCCACCAGCGGGAACATCGGGCCCAAGTCCTCCTCCTTAGAGACGCGGGTGGGCATGAGAGTAGGCCCGACGGTGGCACATCTCGTGGCGGAGGCTGCGGCCTTTTCCCTTCTTGCTGGCAGGCGCCATCCATGGGCCGGAGCCGCGAGGGGATCAAGGAGGTGACTTGCGCGAAGATTGGATCTAGCATAGTTTCACCTAGAGGAACAAGATGCAAAAAGGTGGGTGTGGCACGAAGGCGAGTAATGATGGCTCCATCCCGCATGCCCACTTTATGCCAGCCGGGGCAGATGCCAAGGCACTGTCGAAAGGCGGGGCGCCCCATTCCCCATCACACACCATGCGTTCGGCCTGGCCTGTAGGCGGCGGGAGCCTACACCATTTTGCCCTCCATGCAGCCTCGGGTGCGACGCGCGTTGTGGGCCCGGGAGTGCTCCCCGCCAAGGCCCAGGAATCCGACCCTCGCGAGGTACAAATCATCGAAGGTTTCCAGGGACCGGTAGAGTTCACCTCGAGGCCATTCCCCCTCAGGTCCGTGTCGTGAAGCCGCCTCCTGATGCCGCCCCTAGGTCCCACATGGAGTGGGCTAACCAAGGACAGCCTGCTAGGGTCACACGGTCCTACCTCCTAGCGTGGATGACGTGAGCCATGCAGGACGGCGTCAGGGTCGGTGCCAGCAAGCACGAACAAACATGCTTTTCCCTTTTGTGTTGAGGGAGCAGAGCGAGCCGCGGGTTCCGAAAGAAACCCCAAAGGTTTCCTACTTGGTGCAAGAGGAGCAAGGCTAGGGGCTTGGCAGGATGGGGGTCACCCCCAAGACCACCAATGCGTCATGGCGAAGAGCTTTAGCACGTGAAGACCACCTTTGTCATGGTAGGCGGCAATCCTGTCCCCTTTCAAAATGGCGATTGTGGCAACCCTTCCCGCCAAGTGTGCATATTTTGTGTGGAAGAGGACCAAGGCTCATATAAGAGGGAAGTCTTGTATCCGTAGCAAGGGAGGCATGAACACCATTAGGTCAAGAACCCCCCTTTCTACTCGTCTTCCACCACAAGCAATCCAAACAAGCAGGAGTAGGGTTTTACACCACAAGGTGGCCTGAACCTGGGTAAACAACGTGAGTGTTCTTGTTCATCTTCCTTACCTAGAGCCATTGGAGAGTCTCCATGAGGTTGAGAGGGACAACACGGTGGGAGAGCGAATGCACCCCAACGTTCGAACCTTTCTGGGTGTGTGGAGCCCCGATTCTGACAAAGTGGATGTGAAACATAGCAACAACATATTTATCGTGATGAAGTGAAACATAAATAGAGCAAAGGTAGCGTGTAACTAGGATAAGCACGTGAAGAATAAGGTGACTAAAGAATTTGAGATGAGGAAATTGAGAAAGTCTTCAGTTAAAGTCTTCAAACACTAACGACCAATTTCATTAACATGCACTTGAGGAAATACATGAGTTGAGAAAATAGAACCAAGAGCCCGATGAAGACATTGATTTGATAACTCAGTTCCAACTGCTATGATGGTTGTATGTCTAGTTTGGAGTGGCTTGGTATTCAAACCAAATGACACATAGTCCCAGGACACACAGTCCTCACTATATTCTCCTTGAGCTAAGGTCACACACACCTCGCCCAACTCTCCAGGGCAAACTTCCAAACCCTTAGAAACTCGGTCACCCGACAATCCACAATTTATTGCTGGATGCTCTAGTCCATGGACGCCTAACCATCTGGAAGATACATAGTCTTCAAAGGTAACAACCATTGGTTCCACACATGAACAATCTCTTCAGTGATGCTCAATCCCTTTGGGTTTTGGTTTTGGTTTGGGTGTTTGGGTTTTTCCTCGTTGATGATTTTCTCTTAAAGTCCTCAAAGGATGGGATGCTCTGAAATGAAAAGTGTCAAGTTCTTTCTTGGAAGAGATAACCAGCTAGTAGTTGTAGGGGGCGGTAATTTATAGCTAGGGAGCAACCCCGACATGATATGACATAAATACCTCCTAATGATATGACTGTTATGTGGATAAGGTTTTCGGGACAACTCGTGCAAAGCAATGGTCAGAATTTTCGAACTATGAAAATCCTCCGACCTATCATGTTCCTCACTTGTAGGCAATTCACACTGGTGAAATCCTAACTCCCGAGCGAGAACAATTTACTCAGATACCAAAAGAACTTCATCTCTGTTCGTGAAGAAATTGACTAAACTGCAAGAAATTTCCAAAGGCTTCACTTGAAGGATTGGTTATGTGTAGGCTTTGAGGTGAGCATCACTTGGAAATTTTCCTTAGTATTTCCTCGACCCCTATAACAGTATGGTGTTCCTATGACTCAAAAGAAAGGAAATGAAACTACAAAAACAAAAGTCTTCACGCTTCAAAGTCCTCTCATCAATATCTTCAAGGACACACCAATTTCCTCACTTCCAAAATCTTCAGGAAAGTACCACAGTCTTCACTCGAAGACATTCATTTTTAGGGGTCGACATTCTTCAAATATATCAAACTCCTCAGCGACATATAGTCATGTATACTCACAAACATATTAGTCCCTTAACCTATAAGTCTTCAATACACCAAAATCACTGGGGCACTAGATCCACTTACAATACTTGTGGGTTATCAAGACATTTTCTAGCACTGTTGCCGGGGAGCATAGCTCTATTTATTGTGTCTACTTGAGGATATCCAATTGCCACTATGAAAAATCTGAAAGATGCTAGAACCAAGATCATACCCTCTGAAACGAAGGGAGGTAAGGAACTGACATCTAGCTTTGCTTTTGATTCACCTACTTTTTTTGAACCAGCTTATGACAACACCACTTGCTGCTCTATTTTATATGCTACTTGTTAAATTCATGAAACTTATGATGATGCCACTGTTGTGCTTGATAAAATAAATCTATGCCACTTCGTGAATTGCTTGATGCTCATATTGCTAGATCCTTAGAAACTAAAAAAACTAAAACTGAAGAAGATTATGATTCACCTATTATGCCTAGCTCTCCTAACATATATGAATTGCCTAATGTACCTGAGGGTTATATTATGTATGGGGAGATAGCTAGAGACTTTCCTCCTTGTAATGATAGAGATGATTTGAAACTACTATGGAAACTAAAAGAAAAATCTATGGTGGATAAAATAAAACATATCCTAAATTTGCTACTTCTTCTATTTGTGTTACCGATAAGGATTACGAATTCTCTATTGATACCGAGTTAATCACTATAGTAGAATTTGATCCTTTCCATGGCTATGAAACTGAAATTGGTGTGGGACACCTCACTAAATTGAATGATATTGCCACTTTGTTTTCTCATGTGGAAAAGTTGCGGTGCTATTATATTGTTAAACTTTTCCTTATTTGCTAAAAGGCGATGCTAAGAAATGGTTCCTCACTCGTGATCTTGTATGTGTGCATAGCCCCCAGAATATGATTTATTATTCTGTGAAAATATTTTCCTCATCATAAAAAACAAGTTGCTTTATAGGAAATATTTAACTTTGTACAAATTGAATAATAGAATCTCCCTAAAGCTTGGGGAGGCTTCTCCATCTATTAAGAGCTTTGCCAGATCATCCTCTTGAGACAAATGAAGCACTTGATATTTTTTATAATGGACTAACCGATGCTTCTAGGGACTACCTAGATAGTTGTGCTGGTTGTGGTTTCATGGAACGAACTATTGGACAAACTGAAGAATTATTGAATAATATATTACAAAATGCTCATAATTGGACACTTCCTGAATCACCACCAGAACCTATTAAATATAAGAGAGGTATTCTATTTCTCAGCCCAGAAGGTATGCAAGAATCTAAAAGAACTATGAGGGAGAAAGGTATTAAATCTGAAGACGTCAAGAATTTAGCACCTATTGAAGAAATACATGGACTTAACATCCCTACACAGGTAGTAGAGGTAAGTTCTCTATGTAGATTTAATGAAAGAGATATACCTTATATGAAGACTCCTAGTCAATGCATGCATGAATTTGATAATTATAATGTTAAGCAAGAACATTTTAATAACTATGTCAAAGATTAACTAAGACACAATGCCATGATGATAGATTGTTTAAGTGACTTGATGTATAGAATTGCTAATGATATTAACGGTGTAGGTAAACATGCTTCTATGATTCACACTCAACTAGCCAAGTTGCCAAGTCATAAAATGATTTTCTTGCTCAATTAAATGAAAACATGAATGACCATGCTGCTAGAGTAAGGACTAGATGAGGTAGAATGATTCATGAACCTAGTTATCTTAAAGGTCATCCTAAAAGAATTGAACAAGACTCTTAGAGAATTAATGATGATGCACCTAGTACTTTTAAGAACAAAAAGAAAAAAGAAAAGTGATAGGACTTTGCATCCTTCTAGTAAACCTCTTATAGAAAAACATGCTAAAAACATAATTATGTTTCTATTAGTGATGCTAAGACACGATTTGGTAGTGAACATGCACCTAGTGAAAATCATAACGATAATGATAACAATGATGTTCACGTAGATACTCAACTAGATAATAATAAAAACACTGATAATGATGTGGAAATAGAACCTGCTGAAGATCTTGACAACCCACATCCTAAAATAAACGTTATGAGAAGAAAGACGTTGTGGTAAAAAACATGGTAAGGAAAGAGAGCCATGGGTTAAAAAACCATGGCTTTCCCTCATAAGCCTTCCAAAATTAAGGCAAGGAGGAGTTTGAACGCTCTGTTGAAATGATAAGACCTATCTTTTTGCTCACTCGCTTGACTGATATGTTGAAAATGCCTCCGTATGCTAAGTATATGAAGGACATCATTACCAACAAAAGAAAGATACCTAAAACTGAAATTGGTACCATGCTTGCTAATTATTCTTTTGATGGTGGAGTGCCTAAGAAGTTGGGAGATCCGCGTATACCTACAATACCTTGCTCCATTAAATTAAGTTATGTTAAAACTCCTTTATGTGATTTAGGAGCCGATGTTAGTGTTATGCCTTTCTCTCTATATAAAAAACTTGCTTTGAATAAGTTTACGCCTACTGAGATATCCTTGCAAATGACTGATAAATCCACTTCAATACCTATTGGGATTTGTGAGGATGTTCATGTTGTGGTTGCAAATGTTACTATCTTAATAGACTTCATTATTCTTGGATGCCTGAGGACGACAACATGTCGATTATCCTTGGTAGACCCTTTTTAAATAATGTAGGGGCTGTTATGGATTGCAACAAAAGCAAGGTTACTTTTTATGCCAACGGCAAACAACATATGATGCATTTTCTGAAGAAACGAGGTTCGATAAATAATAGTAATGTCATTGAGCCAATTGCCACAATCACTATTGGAGGGTTCAAATTTCCTCTTCCTACCGACAAGAAGAAATATGATATTCTTATTTTTGGGGATATGCAAATCCTCGTTGAGGTAACTTAGTGTTTTACGAAAAATTCTTTGGTTTCATGTGAATCCAAAAAAGGTTATTAATAAGACTTGATCAACCTTATTAATGGATCCTTTTTGAAAGACATGGGGCTTATGAATTTAGTAAGAACATGTGTATCATTAGTTTACTCCCTGCTATTTTTAGTTAAATAAAATAAAATATCATGATTATCCCGTTTTTGAGTTTCCCGTGCAATAAAAATGAACCAAAAATAAAAAGTCTCAGAATGCCACAAAAAGTTAACATGATTTATTCCAAAATATTCTAAAAAATTGGTTATGAAAACACATCACGGGGGTGCACTTGTGGGCCACAAGCGAACAGGGCGCACCCCCCGGGCATTCCCACATAGCTTATGGGGCCGAGAGGGCCCCCACATTATTTGTTCAACCCACGCCTTCTCCTACGTGCAACAAAAATTTGTAGTCTCTCTCTCTCTCTCTCTCTCTCTCTCTCTCTCTCTCTCTCTCTCTCGTGTTGTTGCTCCTGAACTTGAGATTTTTGATCTCTTTGATCGGAACTCTGTTTCCAAAACTGTTTTGAGGGATTTCCCCTTGGTATGTGACTCCCATTCCTCCAATTAGTTTTTTTAGAGGTTTATATTTTGCATATTTCCCTCCACTTGGTGGTACTGAAAATGAGCTTGCATGTTGAATTGTTTGAGTTCCAAGTAGTATGAATGCTTGATATGGCCTCTAGGCATCTATATGAGTAGTCACTACCAATCTTGCAAAGTTTTATTACATAATTTTGTGGCCCAAAAATTTCAGAATTTTTTCATAGGAAAATGAATATACTGAGAATGGGTTCTTCAAGCCGGAGTCCCAAAGGAGTTGTTGGGAGGAACCAGGACCAAGACATCATCATCTTTCGCAACACGGAGGTTAGGCCGTGTGAATGGCCACATACACCTTTCATGAGTGAAGCGTGTTTCCACCAAGAATTTATGCAATTCATTGCAAGTGTCGGGCTGATAAATACTATCTCCTTACAAATTGTTGTGTGCAAAATTTATATTTCATAGATAGGCCCGATTTATATGCAGAACATTATGGATTACCACTCTATGAATTCTACGAAATATGCTTGATTCCTTCTGAAGGGAGAAAACGTGAGCCTATACCGGAGGAGTTCGAGGCATCCCTTATTACTTTAACCATGGGAGAAACTAGGGTCGTATCAAACGCCAAAGTCACTAGTTTACATTTTCATTTGTGCACTACTTCACTTTATTCATAGGGAAATGTTTAACTCATATGGGTCAGGGTGGCGGTCTCAGTGCCCCTACCCTTGCTATTTTGCATCGCACACTATATGGCGATATCACTTACAACTTAGGAGTTATTGTTGTGCACGGCTTGCATAATAAGCGAACCAAGGGCATGTTTCATGGTGGTATTTATGCCACTAGCTTAGCAAATTGTTTTCATGTCAACATACGCCCCGCTAATTACTTGTTGCCTAAGGTTTATCTTGATCATTAGTCGATGTTAGATCACCAGTTCAATGATAAACCTCGGCCTCTGCACCACATATGTTATGATGTGGTATATAGCAAGAAAACTCAAGATGTTATTCGGCTGTATGCACCTTCTTTGTTTAATTATCATGTCAGCAATAGATACGTCGTCATGCCGTGAGATATAACTACTTACCGAAACAAGTTGACTGAAGCTGAGGCCGTGGCTCAGGATTGGGAAGCTCAAGTACCTCAACCTAATTACTTCCCTGGACACGATGGCTACTTCGGATGGTGATCACGAAGCTAGAAAAAAGCCTAAGCTTGGGGAGTACATATTTATCACTCACATTATATTCATTGTTCGCACTTCATATCAGTTGTCGGTGTTCATCCTTTTTCATTGTATATCCATGTTAGCTTTATTTTTCTTGCTTTCTTCTTGTGTGTTTGAAAAACATGGAAAACCCAAAAATATTTCTTGCTTATTTTTGTTTTTTCATTCTTGTTTACTTAGTTTGCAGTATTAAAAGAAAACCCAAATATATTTCCTTTGCATGTTGGGAGCTTTCCCGTGTAAATAATTTTTCTTGTTCTTGTTTTTCCTCTGTTTATTTTCTTACTTCATAAAAACTAAAAACTCCAAAAATATTTTAGTGTGTTTCTCTGAATTTATTTTCCTTTTGTTGAGTCTTTGAAAGGAGAAGACCAGAATGAAAATGTTGAGTGGTTCTCATATGCATTAATGTTGATCTAATAAAGAGCCAATAACCCTGTCTTCTCCTTTGCATAAACTATTTTGTTGATTCCATCTTATTCCATGATGCACTTACATTATTATTATCACATCGTTCGGTCATGAAAGTGAAAGGCGACAATGACAATATTTGATGAAGTGATCATGGTAAAGGAAGTTGGTACAAACTCTTCTTGTTCTCTGTTTTTGCAAATATGTTTTGCTCGTTCGATCTTGATTCAACATATTATGAGTAAACATGTTTTTGATGACAATTTTAGATTATAGTTGCTCATGCCATGCTTAAATAGGTAGGAATGGATAATGATTTATCTTATGTGTCAACATGCATTAAAACGGTTATGATGTGGTATGGTAGTATGGGATTTCCCTCTGAGTAATTAGAGCAGCTTGACTTGGCCCATGTGCAAACATGTAGTTGATTCAAAACCAATGCAGCCTTCAGGATATTTAAATTCAGAGTGTCCATATACTACTGATGCTAATGTTCTATGTTAAATATTCTCAATGCATGATTATGACCATTTTCGCTCTCTAGCTGGTCGCTTCTCAATCTATTGATAGCCTTCACATGTACTAAGCGGGAATATTGCTTGTGCATCCAAACTCGTAAACCAAAGTTATGCCAAATGAGTCCACTATACAAAAGTTTAGGATGGAAGATATCAAAAACCCTACCGTGGCGTTGAGAGGAAAAGCACACCACTCAAAATTACAATTTCATGTTTGTTTTAAACCTTGACCTCTAGCACCTATGCAAATCAATGCTTACCTTTGTGAAGGGCCTTTCTATTTACTTTTATGTTATCTACTTTCATGTTATTTTCTTTTACTTGATTCATCACCCTCTTACTAAAAACACCTGACGTGAGAGCACTATTGTCATTCTTATGCATTGAGTATAGTTAATGTTGGATGTGAGCATGTCTCAGAGATTATGTGCATTTATGTTTTGAGGTCTTAGAAAGGGCTAGTGAGATACCATATCATCATATTATATCATGATTGTTTTGACAAATTGTTGGCATGTGAAATATTTTATTATTGCTCGCTAGCTGGTTATGTATTCCATGAATGAATATGATGTATGCTGAAAACCTGAACACTAGCTAAGCATATATATATGTATATACATATATATATATATATATTAGGACAAATGTTCCGTACGACCGGGTGTAGTTACTCCCACTTTTGTTTGGTATCTTGTAGGTAGTATCTATCATACCGGAGAGTATGTACGTGTAGTATGTAGTATATAAGAATACTTAGATAGTGTATATATACTAGTTTTTAGGTAGTATGTACCATATTTTTAGCATACACATTTTAACTTACAAATATGTACGTATTTCATAATATTATAAGAACTATGGATTAACTATATTTTTTCATGTAACATAATTTGTAGTATCTTATATATAGTATGTGAACATACTCAAAGTGCTAAATTAGTATATATAGTACCACATGGTAGTATATGAGACAAGGGAGTAACTACACCCGGTACTAGGAGGTATTTTCCATATATATATATATATATATATATCAAAAGAATTTGTATAAGTTTTCTTTATCACTATGAGTTTATCAACTGAATTTCTTGAGGACAAGCAATGAGTTAAGCTTGGAGAAGTTGATACATCTCAAATGTATCTACTTTTCCAAACACATCTGCTCTTGTTTTGGACACTAATTTGCATGATTTGAATGAAACTAACGCGGGCTGATGTTGTTTTCAGCAGAACTACGTTGGTGTTATTTTTGTGTAGAAATAGAAGTTGTCGGAATCGAACAAAACTATTTCTGGATTTTTTGGGAAATTATGAAGAATTATGGAGTGAAGACCTGCCAGATGGGGCCACCTGTGGGCCACAAGCCAACATGGCGTGCCCACCCCCTGGGCGCGCCCTGTTAGCTTGTGAGGCCCACGTGGCTCCCCCGACCCGAATTCTAGTCCTATAAATTCACAATTATGGACAAAAAATATAATAGAAGATTTCATCATGTTTTACAAGACGAAGCAACCACCACCTCTTGTTCTTCCTCGGGAGGGCTGATTCAGAGTCCGTTTGGGACTCTGGAGAGGGAGATTCATCGTCGTTGTCATCACCAACCCTTCTCCATCAATAATTCCATTATTCTCACCATTGGCAGTGAGTAATTCCTTTGTAGGCTTGCTGGACGGTGATGGGATTGGATGAGATTATTCATGTAATCGAGTTTTTTTATAGGGCTTGATCCCTAGTATCCACTATGTTCTGGGATCGATGTTGCTATGACTTTGCTATGCTTAATGCTTGTAACTAGGGACCGAGTGCCATGATTTCAGATATGAACCTATTATGTTTTCTCTGAATATGGAAGTGTTTAAATCCTATCTTGCAAGTTGTATGCACTAATTACGTGTTATGATCCGCATACCCCAAGGTGACAATAATTGGGAATATTTCTGGTGATTACCGTAGTTTGAGGAGTTCATGTATTCACCATGTGTTAATGCTTTGTTCCGATTCCCTAATAAAAGGAGGTCTTCATATCACTTAGTTTCCTTATGGTTCCCACTACCACCGGGGGGGGGGGGGGTAGGACAAAAGATGTCATACAAGTTCTTATCGCAAGCACGTATGACTACATGCAGAATACATGCCTATATTATATTGATGAATTGGAGATAGTTCTATGTTTCTCTAGTGTGTAACTGTTACCTCATTGATGTCATATAAATCATTATCCATCACCAGTCCACGTGCCTACGCTTTTCATATACTGAATCTTGCTAGGTTACTATTGCTACTGCTACTGTTGCAATCACTACAAAATTGTTGTTGTTACTGTTACTACTACTATTTTGCCACGCTACTAGAATGTTTAATGCAGGGAGATATCTTAGTTGTGTTTGAATTGGCAACTCAACTACTAAGACAAATAAATATTCTTTGGCTCCCCTTGTGTCAAATCAATAAATCAGGCTGTAATACTATATGTGAAGACTATTGCGATCCCTTATACTTGTGGGTTATCAACCCTTGTGGTCAAGTTCATCATCTTCCGACATGGTCAATAACCTCCCAGAGTTGGTTTAGCGATCGCTAAGGCGCAACGTCCTTGCTTGTTCGTAGTCGAATCATGAAAGTTTACTCCATCAAAAATGATAGGCACCATCTCATCGAAAGACGAGACACCTTTGCCTATATCAAGTGGTATCAGATTTCCAGGTTGCTCAGTAAGATTTTACAAGTGTTCCATAGTTTCGATCGCATTTGTTCTTCATACCCATAGTCCTTAAAAAATCCACAAAAATAGGGTTAGTTCATCCTATCTGAACCAATTTAAGCGTTTTGCAACTTTCTGTTTGCTGTTTTGCTTTGTTGAATTTGCGATTGCATCATCGTGTCGAGTTGCGCGTCTTAGCATATAGTCTTTTAGAGTTTTGAGTTCTGTTCATAGGTTGTCATGCTACCTCCACACCATCTTCATTGCTGCCAGATACCACCACCACATCAGATACATCGTCGCTGCCACATACCAACGCCACACCAGATACACCACCACTACCATATCCCACCACCTCATATCTACAATCAATATGAGTCCATATATACCACCACATATCTGCCATCACGCCAATCCGAGTGCACCTCCATCATAGATTCGCCACCAGTCTATGTTCCACCACCCCTACATATATCCACCACTAGTCCGAGTTCTACCAAATTCATATCGGCCAACAACCCTAGTCCGAGTCTAGTATTTGCTGCTTTGTTGTTGATTTCCACATCGTGCCATACTATGTGCCATGATCAAGTTGTACTCCATAACTTTTGTATTGCCTTTAGTAGAGAAATAGGTCTAATTAAAAAACTAAGTCTGGAAAATTCTCGCTAGGCAGTTTTAGACCATTTTAAGACCTTTTTGAAACAAAAGTTCATGAGAAAAAAGTGAAAAGGAGAAAAAAAAAGACATTCTGAATATGCTCCTTTCTTGTTTACGTGCAACGCCGTGATTTTGTTAGTGTTCTAGGCTCGCGTCTCTAGCACGGTCTAGCCTAGGGCCAGCACGGTAACATCATTGAGCGTCTTTTCAACTTTGCATCTCTGAACTAATTATTTCTGACCCTTTTTCTGTCATATTATAGGCCTTCCCAGATCCTCATACACCTACTTCATTTGTTTGATACCACCATGCAATCTCTTTATCCATGCTTTGAGCATTTTGACTACAACGGTTGCGGATCACCGCCTGCTATTGGGTAAGAATTGGTAAGAAGAGTAGATTTGCTTGACGGATTTGTGACAGACCACCACCACCACCACCACTTCCTATTAGTCTGTAGGTTCATATTCTTTTGTGTTCCTATTGCCGCTAACGAGGCCAGGATCACAAGCCCACGAGATCGACTGGCAGGGCCTGTCCAACAAGGATCTCCATGATAAATTTCAGCAAATGATGGGTGACCAGGTGCAAGACTTGGTGACCAACCTTGGAGAGGCCATGGAGAAACTAGATTGTTTGGAAAAGACATTCAACACCAAAATGGATGCCAAGTTCAATGATGTGTTTGCTCATATACCACCAGTAGCTGCAGCTACCTTCCTTCTCCAACAACAACAACAACAACAACAACAATGCCCGAATTTTGTGGGACGAGTACTTTGTGTGCCTATCGACCAAGGCCAGAAATTTGGTGTCGTTACTACTGCTGTAGTTTCTGTGCCTGTTACTGCTACTATCGTTGAGCAGAATGCAGATTATGATGCTCATTACGATGACGAGGGAGAGGTTTATTCAAATCAGCACCAGGGGCAACTATCACCACAAGCATCGGGTCGTCCATGTACGGGATCAATGCTGCAACACCCCTTTAGGTACGGGATCATGACCATCTCCCTAAAATTAAATTGAATATTCCAACATTTGAAGGTAGATACGTTCCTGATATATATCTTACTTGGGAGTTAGAAACAAAACAACGTATTACATGCTTACAATTTCTCGAGGATAAATGTGTTGCTGCTGCTGTTTGTGCATTCACTAAATTTTCTTGTGTTTTGTGGTCTGAACATTATAGAAAACACCATGGTAATATCCCTGCTACTTGGGATGCTTTGAAAACTGCTATGCGTACTCGTTGGGTTTCAACATATTATCAACATGAATTACTTCAAAAATTGCAACATTTAAGATAAGGAAAAAATATTATCTGGAATTACAAATAGGCATGATTATATGTGGTATTGTTAAGGAAAATGAAGCTATGTTTGCATGTTTTATGGGTGGATTAAATAAAGAGATTCAGACTATTTTAGAGTATAAAGAGTATAACACTATCACTCATTTATTCCATCTTGCTTGCAAAGCTGAACGTGAATTGCAAGATCGATGGGCATTGGCAAGAACTACTTTTTCTGCAGGTCGGGCTTCATCATGGACGCCACATACTTCATCTACTTCGACCTGTCCTGTTGCAGCACCGCCTATTTAAAACGCCAACTCCAACTGTGATACCAGGAAACAGGCACCTCCACCACCCTCCGCCAAGAGCGCACCTTCGGGGTCTGCATAGAGCTCTTCTTCATTCATTGCATCAACAGGGCAAACAGATGAGGTTATATGTCGTTGTTGCAAGGGTGGAGGTCACTATGCGAGAGAATGTCCATCCAAGCGCGTGATGATTTTAACTCAAGATGGTGGATATGACTCTGCTAGTGATTATGACGAGGAGACTATGGCTCTTATTGTAGGTGAAGAACATGGTGTAGAGGATATTGAACAAGAGACACAATACATAGCTGCTCACTACGCTGAAACATATGAAAGTTTAGTTTCTCAACGTGTTTTGAGTCTGCAGGTTACACATGCTGAGCAAAATCAGAGGCACAACTGGTTCCATACAAAGGGAGTTGTGAAGGAACATTTTGTTCGCGTCATCATCAATGGAGGGAGTTGCAACAACTTGGGTAGCATGGAGATGGTGGAGAAGGTGTCTCTCACCGCTAGACCACATCCTCATACATATTACATTCAGTGGTTCAACAATAGTGGCAGGGTTAACGTAACATGTACTAATTATGTGCATTTTAGCATTTCTACATATTCTGATTATGTTGATTGTGATGTGGTACCCATGCAAGCATGCTCTATTTTACTTGGTAGACCATGGCAATTTGATAAACATTATGTACACCATGGTAGGACAAATCAATATACTCTTGTTCATAGGGATTAAAATATAACTTTGCTTCTTATGTCAACTGAATATATTATGAAAGATGGCATTGCTAGAGCTAGTAAAGCAAACCAGGAGCAAAGTAAGAGCAAAAATTAGATTGCGGCAAATGAATTTGATCAACACAATAAGCCTAATAAACCATAATTTAGTGTTGCATCTGAAATAAAATTGAAGAGTGGATGTTTACTTGCCACTAAATCAATACATCTATTTGCTATGCTTTTCTATGCAAAGAGGTATTATTTTCACTCGAGGAAGTGCCTCCCTCTTTGCCTCCTTCTATCACTAACATCTTGCAGGAGTTCGTTGATGTCTTTCCACAATATGTGCCACCGGGATTACCACCTATTAGAGGGATTGGGAATCATATTGACTTAATTCTTGGTGCATCGCTACCCAACCGTGCATCCTATTGTCCTAATCAGAGGAGACGAAGGAGATTATGCGTCAAGTACAAGAGCTGCTCGAAAAAGGTTAGATACATGAATCCCTTGGTCCTTGTGATGTTCCTATTATTCTATTGCTGAAAAAGGATGGTACAGCGCGTATGTGTGTTGATTGTAGTGGCTTTAATAATATTACTATTTGTTATCGTCATCCTATTCCTAGGCTAGATGATATGCTTGATGAATTAAGTGGCTCTACAATTTTCTCCAAAGTTTATTTGCATAGTGCATACCATCAAATTCGTGTGAAATTGGGAGATGAATGTAAACCAACATTTAAAACTAAGTTTGGATTATATGAGTCGTTAGTCATGCCTCTTGGGTTAAATAATCATAGTAGTACTTACATAAGATTAATGAATGAGGTTTTATGCGCTTTCGTTGGAATATTTGTGGTAGTATATTTTGATGATATATTGATTTATAGTAGATCTATTGAATAACACTTGGAAAATTTACGTGTTGTTTTTATTGCTCTACGTGATGCACGTTTGTTTGGTATCCTTGGGAAGTGCACCTTTTGCATCGTCTGAGTACCTTTTCTTGGCTATTTTTTACTCCATAGGGAATTTAAGTTGATAAAGCCAAGATTGAAGCTACTGAGAGTTGGCCGTAGCCCAAAATGGTTACATAAGTGAGGAGTTTTCTTGGGCTCGTTGGTTTAATAGGCGTTTTCTGAGAGATTTCAGCACTATTGTTGCACCTCTCAATGAATTTGTTATACATTATGATCATGAATCTTTGAAACATATTGAAAGTCAAGCAAAACTAAATCGTCGACATGCTAAATGGGCCGAATTCATTGTAACTTTCCCTTTTGTCACTAAACACAAGAAGGGTAAAGAAAATGTTATTGATGATGCATTGTCTCGTCCTTATACTATGCTTTCACTTGGCTTTAAATATTTGGTTTGGAGATCATCAAAGATCTATATGTGCATCATTTTGTATTGAAAGATGTGTTGTAGAATTGTAACGAAGGGAGAACATGGAACAAGTTCATCGTTAATGATGGATTGGTATTCCATGCTAACAAGCAATGCATTCAGCTAGCTCCGTTCATCTTTTTTTGTTGCAGGAGCCGCTTGGAGGAGGATTAATGGGACACTTTGCATGAATAAGATGGAGGACATACTTGCTACACATTTCTTTTGGCCAAATATGCAACATGATGTTGAGTGTTTTGTTGCTCGTTGCACAACATGTAAAAAAGCGAAGTCACGACTCAATCCTCAAGGTTTACATATGCCTTTGCATGTACCTAGTGTTCCTTGGGAGGATATATGTATGAACTTTGTTTTAGGTTCACCTCGAAGAAAGATGGGGAGGGATAGTATATTTGTTGTCGTGTATAGATTTTCAAAAATGGCACACTTTATACCATGTCATAAAAGTGATGATGCTACTAATGTTGCTGATTTTTTCCTTTTGTGAAATTATTGGCTTGCATGGGGTGCCAAACACAATTGTTTCAAATCATTATGCTAAATTTCTTAACCACTTTTGGTTAAGTTTATGGGCTAAGTTGGGGACTAAACTGCTTTTTAGTACTACATGTCACCCCCAGTCTGATGGACAAACTGAAGTAGTCAATAGATCATTGTATAATATGCTTAGGGTTGTTTTGAATAATAACTTAAAAATGTGGGAAGAATGCTTGCCTCACAATGAATTTTGTTATAATTTTTCATTGCATTCTACTACTAAGATGTGCCCTTTTGAAATTGTGTATGGTTTCAAACCTTGTGTACCTACTGATTTGTTGCGTCTTCCATCTTTAGAGAAGGTTAATTTTGATGCTACACAGCGTCTGAAATTATATTAAAAATGCATAAGGTAACTAAGGAAAACATTGAGTGTATGAATGCTAAATACCAATTTCCTGGAGATAAGTGTAGAAAACATGTTGTTTTTGAACCTGGAGATGTTGTTTGGTTACATTTGTGTAAGGATAGATTTCCTAATTTGCGCAAGTCAAAGCTAATGACACATGTTGATGGTCCTTTTAAGGTGTTAGAGAAAACAAAAGATTTTCAGGTTAGTCCCACTTTTAACATTGTAGATTTGAAGCCTTGTTTGGGTGAGGAAGATGAGCTTACATCGAGGACGACTTCATTTCAATATGGGGAGGACGATGAGGACATCAATACCATTCTTACACCCACAACCCCTGCTACTATACATAGTGGACCAATTACTAGAGCTCGAGCACGCCAATTAAATTACCACATACTTTTGTTTCTTGGAAATCCTTCTAATGTTCATGAACAAATGATGTTCCCTAAATTAGATACTTTTGTTTTACTTATGAATGAAGGACCTAGCATAGACAAGAAGGATGTCCATTGGAGTGGGATCAAGCATAGAGAATAAGGTGCACGTATGAGAAAGAACAATGGAGTTTCCAATGGTGATTTTCCCACTTTGAAGCCACCATAAGGAGAGCACTAAGGCTTAGACAAAATATACAAGATGTTGATACGTATCCAACGTATCTATAATTTTTTATTGTTCCATGCTGATATATTATCTTCTAGTATGCTTTTGGGGTATTTAATTACCATTTTCTATTATTTTTTGAGCACCAATCTATTGACCTAGGGCAAAGTGCGAGCTGTTATTTTCTGCGTGTTTTTCACTTTGCAAATTTTCCATAGCAAACATGGTCCAATTGCCCTGAAACATTTTGGTGATTTTTTCTGGACCAAAAGAAGACCAACGAGCATCGGAAGAAGGTCGGAGGCCTCACGAGGATCCCACAAGCTAAGAGGGCACGACTTGGGGGGCTGATAGCTGGTGCGTCCCTCGTGGCCCTCTCGACTCTCTTCTTTGGCTTATAAATTCTCATCTACCCTAAAAACACCATAGGGAGTCCCGAAATACTTTTTACACCACCGCAAGTCTCAGTTCCGAAGGGAGTCCATCTAGAGCTCCGTTCCAGCACCCTGTCGGGGGGGGGGGGGTCGATCAAGGAGGCCCTCTTCATCAACCTTGATGCCCTCGCAATGATGTCTGAGTAGTTCACCACAGACCTACTGGTCCATAGTCAGTACCTAGATGGCAATCCCTCTCTTTTTGAGCTTTAATACAATGATCATCACATCTTCGCTTTGATCCATATGATGTAATTCCTTTTGTGCGGTGCTTTGTTGGGATCCAATGAATTGTGGGTTTATGTTAAGATTATTCATTATAAATATTTGAGTCACCTCTGTATACTTATATGATTCTTATGTGCATGATTATGATAGCTTCGTAATTTTCTCGGATCTATTGAAATAGTTTGGCCAACTAGATCAATATTTTTCGGTGAGAGAGATGTGTTGTGATAGGTTCAACCTGGCGAATTTCTATATCCAAGTGATAGAAGGGGACAAGATGCGTGTTTGTGTTGCTGCTACCAAGGATATAATGATGGGGTTTATTCATATTGCTTGAGTTTACTTTGTCTACATCATGTCATTGTTCTCCATGCATTACTCTATTTTACTTAAAACTCTAGATGCATGTTGGATAGCGGTCGATGAGTGGAATAATAGTAATAGGTGCAGGAAGGAGTCGACCTATTTGTTTATGGACGTGATGCCTATATACACATGATCATTGCCATTAATATAACATAACTATCCGCTTTTCTGTCAATTGCCCAAGAGTATTTGTTTACCCACCATATGTTATTCTTCCATGAGAGATTCCATTAGGGAAAGCTATGGCCCACGGGTCTATTCACAACATATGGATAAAACGTTCATTACCTTGTTGTTATTTACTTGTTTTTTATTTTATCTTGCTATCTACAATTATCTACACACCTCACTTGCTTGTAAATAACAAGACAAGAGGATTGATAACCCTCTTGCCCGCTTTGGGTGCAAGTTGTATGTTCTTTTGTGTGTAGCTGCTGCAGATGATTGTGGTTGATATTCCTATTGGTTCAATAAACCTTTGTTTCATAAATGAGGGAAATACTTACCCACTTTGTGCTGCGATAACCCATTCCTCTTCATGGAAAATCCAATGCAGATCACGAGTATCAGGAAGGATTTATGGCACCGTCATTGGGGAATATGATCATTAACTACCAAGTAACTCCACACAAAATTTCATTCACTTGTTCCTATTTTTCTTTGCTCGCATATTTAGCTTGTCTCATATAAAAAATAAAAAAATAAAAATATTTATCTTTGATTGCTTAGCTTGTCACTAGATTGCATCTTTACTCTCTAGTTTGCTTGTCTTGCTTGTTACTTTGCTTGCTCGATCACCATGGCTCAAGATACTACTCAGTTGTGTGACTTCTCCAACACTAATAACAATTATTTTATTAGTACTCCTGTACCACCCGCCACTAGCGCGAATGCTTTTGATATTAATGCTGCATTACTGAATCTTGTCATGAAAGAGAAATTTTAGGGAAGTCCTAATGAGGATCCGACTTCACATCTCAATACCTTTGTTGAACATTGTGATATGCAAAATAAAAAGTACATGGATCATGATATTGTGGAATTAAAATTGTTTCATTTTTCACTAAGAGAGAAAGCTAAAGCTTGGTTTTCATCTTTACCACATAATAGTATTGGAACATGGGATAAGTGTAAAGAAGCTTTTATTGCCAAGTATTTTCCTCCTTCTAATATCATCTCCCTTAGAAATCAAATAATGAATTTTAAACAGAAATATCATGAACATGTTGCACAAGCTTAGTAGAGGATGAAATTGATGAAAAGAAATTGTCTAACTCACAGCTTAAACTTGTGGATGATTATCAAAGATTTCTATGCTAGAGTAAACTTTGTGTCTAGAAATCTTCTAGATTCTACCGCAGGTGGTAACTTCATGGAGTTGAACTTAGGAGAGACCACCAAACTTTTGGACAACATCATGACCAACTATTCTCAATGGCATACCGAGAGAGGTCCAACTGGAAGAAGGTAAATTCTGTTGAGGAAATCGTTACCTTGAGTGAAAAAGTGGATGCTCTTATGAACTTGGTTGCTGATAAATATAATCATGTTGATCCTAATGATATTACCTTGTCTACCTTGATTGAACAAAATAATGATGCCATTGATGTGAACTTTGTCTCGCGAAATAATTTCAACAACAATGCTTATAGGGGTAATTTCAATGCTAGGTCGTATCCCGGTAATAATCCAAATGGTTATGGCAATTATTATGGTAATTATTATGTAAATTCCTCTACAAATTCTAATAGGATACCCTCTGTTCTTGAGACCACAATAAAGGAAACCATTAATTCTTAAAAAATAAATACTATGGTAGAAGAAAAATTGCACGTTGTTGATACTTTGACTAAAAACATGGTTATGATTGTTCTTGATGTAGAAAATCTTAGAAAATCTTTGCCTCCTAAGCATAATTTTAATGAGATTATTAAATATATCCATGTTTCTATTAATTAAAGTAAGGAGAGGACCACTAAGTTAAAAGCTGAGCGGGAATTCCTAGAAAAAGCTCTTCCACCCGGTTTTTATCGGAATCATGATGAAGATCTTAAATGAATTGGTACTTATACTATTGAATCTCTGTGTACTTCTATTAATGTTAATGATAAAGGTACTGGAGATGAGTCAACTTTAGTGAAGGAGTGTCCCGTTTTCTTGGAGGGTGATGATTTAAATGCTAAAACTGAAAAAGTGGGTTTGGAGTGGTCAAAACTTTAATTAGTGATGTGCCCACTATTTTGGATTACAAGGACTTTAATTATGATAATTTATGTTTAATAGAATTTATTTCCTTGCTTCAATCCATTATTATTTCACCCAATGCTTATGAACAAAACAAAGCTTTCACTCAAGATATAATGGAAGCCATGGTAAAAGCTTATGATGAGAAACCTGAGCTTGAAGTTTCTATTCCTAGAAAGTTGCATGACGATGGGGGATACTATAAAAATCAAGATAAATAAATATGAATGCAATTATTTGTGTGACCTTTGTTCTAGTGTTTCAACAATACCTAAAACTTTATATGATGTGCTTGGTCTCACTAAATTGAAGAATGTTCCCTGAACTTGCATCTTGCAGATTCTACCATCAACAAACCCATAGGTAGAATTAATTATGAGCTGATAATTGCAAAGAAAAATTATTTGCTTATAGATTTCATTTTTCTTGATATTGATTGCAACTCTACATGTCGAATTATACTTGGAAGACCCTTCCTACGAACTATAGGTGCAATCATTGACATGAAAGAGGGAAATATAAGGTTCCAATTTACATTAAAGAAAGGAATGGAACACTTACCTAGGAAGATAACTATACCTCCATATGAATAAATCATGAGATCCACTTATGGTTTGAGTGTCAAAGATGACAACACTTGAAACTATTCAATATGCCTACCTAGGGGCATAAAACAATAGCGCTTGTTGGGAGGCAACCGAATAGTTATCTTTAATTTTTGTTTTTTATTTATGTTAGTGTGTGATAACATGATTATTCCTCTCTAATGATTGTGGTTTTATGTTTCAATTAGTGTTTGTGCCAAGAAAAGCCTTTGGGATGATTTGCATGATGAGTAGAATTGATACGGTGCAAAACCAGAAACTTTAACATCTAGTGCCAAATTTCTATGATTTTACTGGAATGTCTTTGTAATCTGACTTATTTACATAGTATTTCTATACAAATTCCTGAGGTCGTCCTAAAGTTTCAAATAAATTGGAGTTACATAAGTATAGGTTCATTACAGATTACTACAGACTGTTCTATTTCAGTCAGATTATGTTCTTGCATTAGTATTTTGTTTGTTTTGTTGGTCCTAAGGATTATATCGGGGGGTGGGGGTGGGGTATAAGCCATGGAGGAGTTAATATACAGTACCCTATGCTAAAATAAAATAATAATCAATATGTAACAACACCTGAAAGTAGTTTATATGTTGCTTATACTAATGGATCTCACGAAGTTTTGTTGAGTTTTATATGATTGAAGTTTTCAAGTTTTGGGTATTGTCACGATGGAAAAATGATTGAGGATAAGCAAAAGCCTATGTTGGGGGATTCCCAAGTCACCACATGGTAATATTCTAGGAAGACTCAAGCATCTAAGCTGGGGAATGCCCCAGAAGGCATCCCCTCTTTTCGTCTCAATACATCGGTATGTTTCTTGGAGCTATATTTTTATTCATCACATGATATGAGTTTTGCTTGGAGCGTCGTTTGCATTTGTTTATTTCTACTTTCAGTATACCACAATCATTATCAGCACGACACACCTATTTGATAGTGATACCACATCATCACAATTTGTTAGAATACTCTATGTGCTTCACTTGTATTTTTTGAGCTTTGCGGTTGCTCTAGTACTTCACTTATAATATTTTTGAGCACGTTGGTGTGTAGATTTTATAGAAATATTATGCTCTAGATCTTCACTTATATTTTTTTAAGAACTAGACAAATAGTGAAGCTGGTTTGCATGGGTCATAAGTCTAGATAAAAAATAGTGAGTATCCAATGAGTGATGATAAAAACTATCATGTAGCACATATAGAGAAATTATGAGTTAATGATATTGATGTGGTGATATCAAAAAGGTGTGGGTGCATTATTATTAATTCAGATTGGTGTTCATATTAAGAGATGTTAAACTTCTTGTTCATTTAAAAAATTAAAAGGTCATGGTGATGATGTGTGAGCATTTCTATTCCTCGTTGAAATCCTTGTGTTGTTTTGAGTCGCAGTCGCGCGATGGTTAATTCCTACCAACCCTCTCCCTCGGGGCATGCAAGTAGTACTTTGATTTGTGATAAAACTAATAAAGCTTTGCAATAATTATATGAGTTATTCATTACTAATGTGACACCATGGACATACGCACCCTCACCTCCTCATATTTGCTAGCCTCTTCGGTACCGCGCATCGCCCATTCTCACCTTGAGAATCGGTGCAACATTCGCCGGTGCATACAAACCCCGTGACATGACACTCTATGTTGCACAAAAACCTTTTTTATATCCTCCTCAAACAGCCACCATACCTACCTATCATGGCATTTCCATAGCCATTCTAAGATATATTGCCATGCAAATGCCATCGTCACTTCACATGACTAGTTCGTTCATCATCATAATGCTTTGCATGATCGTATAGAGCACACATAGTATTTGTGGAAAAGCCACCATTCATCATAATTTTGATACATGTCACGCTAGATCTTTGCACATCCTAGTACACTGCCAGAGGCATTCATTCAGAGTCATATCGTCCTATCGGTTTTCATGATGAGTTGTAAGTAAATAAAAGTGTGATGACCATCATTATTAGATCATTGTCCCAGTGAAGAACTAAAAACAGGGGAGGAAAAATGATCCCACCATAAAAAATGATGAGAGAAAAAGAGAGAAGGGACTTTGCTACTATCCTTTACCACACTTGTGCCTCAAAGTGGTACCTTGTTCATATAGAGAGTCTCATCTTATATCATTCATATGATAGTGGGAATCTCTTTTTCATAAACTTGGCTTGTATATTCCTATGACAGGATTCCTCAAATGCCCGAGGTATTCACGAGAAAGCAAGTTGGATGCACACCCCATTTAGCTTCAGTGGAGCCTTCATACACTTATAGCTCTTGTGCATCGTTTGCATGGCAATCCCTACTCCTCGCATTGATATCTATCGACATGCATCTCCATAGCTCGTCAGTACATCTAGGTAATGCGGGACTGTCTTCTCCACTTTGACCCCTTTGAAACCCACCACCACATTTTTTTTCACCTTTATGGTATGTCCAATTATTCGCGCTCATGTATTGCGTGAAGAATAAAAAGTTGATGCATATTGAAAAAGTACGATCCAATTGCCTGACTTTAACACCGTGGTGCTTGACATTTATATTAATGTGGTGAAGATGGAGCCATGCTTTGCAAATATAATAAAGATGGATGGGGGTAAAACAAGCTTTGAGGATCGTATACGTTGAAAGATTAATGATTTGCTGCTTATACCAATAAGTATTGCTATGTTAATGTTTGTTAATTCATCGTTTCTCAATCAGCATACATGCATAAGGTTACATCATGGATAGCATGTCACATCAAAAATTCTATTTTTATTATTTACCTACTCGAGGACGAGCAAGAATTAAGCTTGGGCATCCTTGATACGCATCCAATGTATCTATATTTTTTGATTGTTCCATGTTGACATATTATCATTCTAGTATGCTTTTGGGGTATTTATTTACCATATTATATTATTTTTTGAGCACTAACTATTGACTCAGTGTTAAGTGTGATTTGCTGTTTTCTACGTGTTTTTTGCTTTGCAGGTTTTCCATACCAAACGAGGTCCAATTGCCCTGAAAAATTTTGGTGATTTTTTCTGGACCAAAAGAAGACCAACGAGCATCGGAAGAAGGCTGGAGGCCTCATGAGGGGCCCACAAGCTAACAGGGTGCGGCTTAGCGGGGCCTATTAGTTTGTGCCTCCCTCGTGGCCGTCCCGGCTCTATTCTTTTGCTTATAAATTCTCATCTACTATAAAAACACCAGAGGGAGTCCCGAAACACTTTTTACACCGCATCAAGTCTCTGTTCCAACGGGAGGCCATCTGGAGCTCCGTTCCGGCACTCTGTCGGAGGTGGGATTGATCACGAAGGCCCTCTTCATCAACCTTGCTACCCTCGCGATGATGTGTGAGTAGTTTTCCATATACCTACAGGTCCATAGTCGTTACCTAGATGGCAATCTCTCTCTCTTTGATCTTCAATACATTGATCATCGCATCTTCGCTTTGATCCGTATGATGTAATTCCTTTTTTGGGGTGAGTTTGTTGGGATCCTATGAATTGTGGGTTTACGTTCAGATTATTCATGATAAATATTTGAGTCACCTCTAAATACTTACATGATTCTTATGTACATGATTATGGTAGCTTCATAATTCTCTCCAATCTATTGAAATAGTTTGGCCAACTAGATCAATATTTTTTGGTGAGAGAGGTGCATTGTGGTAGGTTCAACCTGACAATTTTTCATGCCCCAGTGGCAGAAGGATACAATATGTGTCTTTGTGTTGCTTCTACTAGGGATAAAATGATGGGATTTATTCTTATTGCTTGAGTTTACTTTGTCTACATCATGTCATTGTTCTGCATGCATTACTTTGTTTTACTTAATACTCTAGATACATGTTGGATAGCTGTCGATGAGTGGAGTAATAGTAATAGGTGCAGGAAGGAGTTGAACTATTTGTTTATGGACATGATGCCTATATACACATGATCATTGCCATGAATATCGCATAACTATCCACTTTTCTGTCAATTGCCCAACAATATTTTTTTTACCCACCGTATGCTATTTTTTCATGAGTGATGCCATTAGGAAAAGCTATGGCCCCGGGTCTGTTCACAATATATTGGTAAAACCATCGTTACCTTATTGTTATTTACTTGTTTTTATTTCATCTTGCTATCTACTTATCTACACACCTCACTTGCTTGTAAATAACAAGAGGATTGACAACCCTCTTGCCCGCGTTGGGTGCAAGTTGTTTGTTCTTTTGTATGCAACCGTTCAAGACGGTTGTGGTTGATATTCCTTTTTGTTTGATAAACCTTGGTTTCATAACTGAGGGAAATACTGCCCACTTTGTGTTGTGATAACTTGTTCCTTTTCATGAAAACCCAACGCAGATCATGAGTATCAGATTCCTCTTCATAAATTTCGTCCATAGGCTATTATAGCTGTTGCGTCACCTTATTTTTGGCCCAGGCCCATGTATTTTCAAAGTACCACATTATAGGATGTTTTTAGAGTTTGTATGTGTGGGGGAAACTGAGTTAGGGTTGCTTTCGGACCCCTCCTGTAAGAGGTCACAAAATTCCTCTCTATTGCCCCATATATATACAACCCTTAGGGCGTCGTTTAAGACTTGTGTTTTTTTAGATTAGAAGGTCGCCATAGGCTGCAACTTCGTGGCCTTCGTTTGTGTTCCTTGACCAAACCAAGACACTCAAAACCCCACCTTCATCAATAAAGCTTTCCTTTTATATTTGCAATATCCAGATTTCCATTTTAGTTTCTTGCTTGTTCTTTGTTCGCGTGAAGGAAATAGACACTCATGGTGAGGTTAATCGTGCTCCGGCATGGTCAGTAACCTCTCGGAGTTGGTTTAGCAGTTTCTAAGGTGCGACGTCCTTGCACGTTTGTAGTCGGATCGTGAAAGTCTACTCCGCCGAAAACAATAGCAACCCTCTTATCGGAAGATAGGACACCTTTGCCTCTATCAGATGACACAAGTGTCATTTCCTGGGAAATTTATATGGTGGAAAACCAGCCGTGACAGGCAGTCGGAGACATTTTTTCCCATTCGAAAGTGTTGCACAAATTCTCCGCAAATAGGGCATTAGGGGAAAAGTATTCGTCCATCATCATGACATGCCCTGGTGCCATGTTTTGATTTGTTATTTGATGACCTTGAATGATCCCTTTTAACAAAGAACACTCTCTGCGCCTACAAGGACCGTGTGCATCATCATTGTTTAATCTATAGAATCCTCCTCATTAGATGGGTCATTGGATGACTCAACATAGTGATCATACATGTAGTCCATGTCGAATCCATTGCTTCAAAGAATGGATAGGAAAATTACCACTTGCATTCCACCAAACACTTGTCGGATGTGGTGGATGGGCAAGAGGTATGGACTGTACGGGCGGATGGTAGATGTGTGGCATACGGACGAGAGGTGTGGACCAACGACACACGTAAAGTGGCATTGCAAACCGGGTGGAGCGATGGAGGTCATGGATGTTTTGGAAGTTCTTTTGGCAGAGGACCAATGACGGTTTGAAACACCAAGGGTAACGTCTCGGTGGGGAGCTTGACAACATGCCTCCCACGAAGCCCAGAAGGCCCACCAAAGGTTCAGCCAATGGAGGGAGCCTAGAGACCCGGATACACATCTAGAGATAATATTACGGTACAAGTCACGATGGCGACATGTAAGATTGGATCTACCCTATGTAATACCTTATCCCCGTTGATGTCTACTATGTAACTTTATTCTTGTAGAATCCGTGGGGCCTCAAAACACAAAGTTTTGTAGGATGGTAGCAAATTTCCCGGAAGTGGATGACCTAAGGTTTATCAATCCGCAAGAGGTGTAGGATGAAGATAGTCTCTCTCAAACAGCCCTTCAATCAAATACAAAAAATCTCTTGTCTCACCAACACACTCACTACAATAGAAAATTGTATAGGTGCACTAATTCAGCGAAGACATGGTGATGCTAGTATAGAATGGATTGTAGGAATAGATTTTTGTAATCTGAATAATCAAAAATAGTAAGGTACCAAGTAGTAGAAGTGAGCACAAACGGTATTGCAATGCTTAGAAACAAGGCCTAGGGTTCATACTTTCACTAGTGCAATCTCTCAACAGTGCTAACATAGTTGAATCATATAACCGTCCCTCAACATACGTTAAAGAATCACTACAAAGTTCTTATAAATAGCGGAGAACATAAGAAGACATTCTTTTAGGCAGCGAACCACCTCAAAGTTATCTTTTTGACCAATCTATTGAGCCATCCCTATAGGTGTCAAAACATCCCTAGAGTTCGCTCTAAATAACACCAAATATTTTTTGTTTCATAAAATTAAATCCACACAAACAACTTCAAAGAGTATCCAAAAGTTTCTTTCAAATAAAGTAGGATGAAAATGTGTATCAACCCATGTGCCTAGATTACCCAATGTCAACACGGGAATCCGCAAGTTGATTACCAAAATGTACATCAAGTGACACAATAGAATACCCCATTGTCACCTTGGGTATCCATGTGCAAGACATACATCAAGTGTTCTCAAATCCAAAGTATTCAATTCAACATAACGAAACCATAAAGGGAAAGAGTCAATTCATCACAAGATAGAGAGGGAAGAACTCCATATGAACCAACTATATTAACAAAGCTTGTGGTACATGGTAACCGACAAGTATATGGGATCGCAATAGCTTTCGAGGGTGGAGTATTCAACCCAAATTTATAGATTCGACACAATGGGAGCCAAAGTATATTTGTAGGTATTAGTAGCTGAATTGCCAAGTCAACCACACTTGGAGATTTAGTGTCTGTAGTACAGTTATCGGTAGCACAATAATATGATAGTTTTGATAGCAGTGGAAACAGTAGCAGCAGTAATGGTAACGGTGATAGCAGTTTTGTAGCAATTGTAACGGCAGTAGCAACAATAGTAACTTAGTAATAACAATATGTGGAAAACTCGTAGGCACTCGATCGGTGGTATTGGTGGATGATATTCATCATGTATCAGTCATAACATAGGGCGACACAGAACTAGCTCCCGTTCATTGATACACTTTAGGCATGTATTCTGTAAATAGTCATACATGCTTATAGAAAAGAACTTGCATGCCATCTATTGTCCTACCCTCCCATGGCAGCGGGGTCCATAAGGAAACTAAGGAACATTAAGTCCTCCTTTTAATAGAGAACCAAAACAAAGCAATAACACATAGTGAATACATGAACTCCTCATACTACGGTAATCACTGGAAAGAAACCCAATTATTGTCACTTTGGGGTATGAGGATCCTAACACGTAGTAGGTGCATATGACTTGCAAGATGACATCAAGAACATAGATATAATGGAGATAACATAAGCAGTTTAGATATGAAATTATGGCACTCGGTCCCTGGTGACAAGCATTAAGCATAGCAAAGTCATAGAAACATCAATATCCGACACATAGTGGATACTAGCGATCAAGACCTAACAAAACTAACTTGATTACATGATGAATCTCATCCTGCTCCTCATGACCACAAAGCCTACGAAGGAATTACTCACTACCGGTGGAGAGCATCATGGAATTTGCAATTAAGGAGGGTTGGTGATGATGAAGACCGAAGATTTCCCTCTCCGGAGCACCAAACAGACTCTAGATTTGGCCTCCGATGAAGAACATGAGGTGGCGGCGGTTCCGTATCGTGAAACGCAATGAAACTTTCTGTCCTATTTTTTCTCCTAAAATAGGCTTTTATAGTGCTAGAGTTAGGGTGAGCGAGCCTCATGGGACCCACTACCCACCAGGCCATGCCAAGGGGGTGTGGCACGCCCTGGTACCTAGTGGGTGCTTGGGGCCTCCCCTCCAGTGCGTTTTAGTTCCGTTATTTTTCTTTTATTCCATAAAAAATCTCCAAAATATTTCGTCCAATTCCAAGAACTTTTATTTCTGCACAAAAACAACAATAAGAATATCATATTTCTTCTTGGCACTAGGAAGAGGAAATTTAAACCCTTTAATAGTAATTGTGGTAACTTGCTCAATGGTATTAATATTATTCACCGAAGCTTGTTTCTTCGGAAAGTGCACTTTATGTTGTTTACCATTGACATGAAAAGTAACTTTTCTTCTGTTATAATCAATAACAACCGATCAGTATTTTGAAAAGGTTTACCAAGGATAATTGACATGTTGTCGTACTCAGGCATATCAAGATAGTAATTTTTTAACTGCAATAGGAACATTTGACACTGCAATAGGAACATCCTCACAAATTACAATGGGTATAGCAGTAAATTTATCATCCATTTGCAAATAAATTTCAATATATGTAAGCTTATTCAAATAAAGTCTTCTATATAAATAGAAAGTCATAATACTAACACCGGCTCCTAGATCATATAAAGAAGTTTTAACATAACTTCGTTTAATGGAGCAAGGTATTGTTGGTATACCAGGGTCTCCCAACTTCTTAGGCACTCCACTAAAAAATAATAATTAGCAAGCATGGAGGAAATCTCAATTTCTGGTATCTTTCCTTTGTTGGTGATAATATCTTTCATATACTTAGCGTATGGAAGCATTTTCGAAATATCAGTCAAGCGAGTGCGCAAAAAGAGAGGTCTAAGCATTTCAACAAAGCACTCAAGATCCTCCTTGTCCATATTATTGGAAGGCTTAAGAGGGAATGACATTGGTTTCTAAACTCGTGCCACTCTTTCTCTACCATGTTTTTTAGCAACAAAGTCCCTCTTACCATAACGTTTATTTTTGGGATGTGGCTCATCAAGATCATTAGCAGTTCTACTTCCACACCATTATCATGTTCTTTATTATTATACGGTTGAGCATCAACGTGAACATCATTGTTATCATTATGATTATCATTAGGTGATTGTTCATTATAGGCTGTGTTTCATTATCAGAAATAGAAACATCATTATGATCGTTACTAGGTTTCTCTATAATAGGTTCACTAGAAGCATGCAATGTCCTATCATTTTTCTTTTTCTTTTTCTTTTTAGATGGACTAGGTGTGCCATCATAAATTCTCTGAGAATGTTGTTCAGTTATTTTAGTGACCTTCGGGATAGAGAGGTTCCTCAGTCATTCTACCCCCTCTAGTCATTACTCGAACAACATGATGATTCACGTCATCATTCATTTGAGAAACAAAATCATTTTGTGACTTAGCAAATTGGTCTAGTCGAGTATTAACCATGAAAGAATATTTACCTATACCTTTAACATCATTAGCAATTTTAAACATTAAGTCACTTAAGCGATCAATCATAATAGCATTCCGTTGTAACTCATCCTTAACAAACATATTAAAATCCTCTTGCTTAACAATGTAATTATCAAATTCATCCATGCATTGACTAGGAGTTTTAGTGTAAGGTATATCACTTTCATCAAATCTATAGAGAGAATTTACCTCTACTACTTGTGTAGGGATATCAAGTCCATGTACTTCTTCAATAGGTGGTAAATTCTAGACAGCTTTAGATTTAATATCTTTTATTTCATAGATCTCTTAGCTTCTTGCATATCTTCTGGACTAAGGAATAAAATACCTCGCTTCTCCTAAACAGGTTCTGACAGTGGTTCAGGAAGTGTCCAACAATTAGCATTTCTCAATATATTATTCAATAATTCTTCTATTAGAGCATATTTCTCCATATGTGGTTTTGGTAATGTATGACAATCCCTATGGACTAATGTTTTCCTTGAGTTATATTTGTAGGACTTGTCCATATGCACTTCTTGAAGTCCATGTGTTGGTTTCAAGGAGTTTATATGATGACCAAGGTGGTATTCAAGGTTTTATCCAAAGATTGGTCATAAAGACACAAGGTTGATCAAGACTAAGTCAAAGAGTGAATCAAGTTGATCAACACACAAAGCGTACAAGATGTACCGAGGGGGATCAAGTGATCCCATGGTATGGTAATCATTGTCCATTAAGCTTTTCGGTACTACCCCATGGTCTTTGTGAGAGTTCTATGTGGGGTTGGGTGCACTACTGGAATTCAGAATTTTGCCGTCTGCTCACGCATGGCAAAGGTACTCTTTGCCGTTAGCTGTCACAGTGATGACGGCAAAGAGGTGGTTGATGGCAAAGGTTTATTTTGCCGCCGGCCACCTCTTTGTCGTCCGCTGGCGGACAGCATAGAAGCCCTATGCGGACGGCAAAGGGTGGGAAAACGGCAAAGCCCCCCCCCCCCAAACGGCCGAAACCCCACCCCCACCCACCCCTCCCCTTTGCCGTCTGCCTGGGACTCCTTTGCCTTCCGCCTGGGAGCACGGCGGATGGCAAAGGGGACGGCGGCCCACCAGCCACTCTAATGGCTGCCCCCACCCGATGCCAACCCCACCCCGCCCCTTTGCCGTCTGCCTGGGGGGCCTTTGCCGTCTGCTTGGGAACACGGCGGACGGCAAAGGGGTGGCCCACCAACCACACTCACGCCCGCCCCCTCCAAACGCCGCTTCCCACGTAGCCCACCAGTGCATCTGCTCGAATCCCCCACCGTGGCGCCGCCTGCCGACGTCCCGCTGCTCCGCGCCGCCTGCCGACGTCCCCCTGCTCCGGGCCGCCTGCAGACGTCCCGATGCCCCACGTCGCTGCCCCGCGCCGCCTGCCGACGTCCCGCTGCCCCGCGCCGCCTGCCGTCGTCCCACTGCCCCACGCAGCTGCCCCGCACCGCCTCCTCCGCGCGCCCCCTCCACCTCTACGGTTGTCCTCCCTGCGCCGTCCTCATCGCCCGGGCGCCCCCCTCCCGTGAGTCCCTATTTTTTCTCCTTTTTCGTATAATTTGTTAATTAGGTTAGTTAGGTTAGTTATCAATTACCTACTGTTAATTAGGTTAGGTAGGTTAGTTGTTAGTGGTAATGCCCATTCAAATTTTGGATCTTGTTCGTGTTAGTTGTTAGTTTGTAGGTTAGTTAATTAGTAGATTTAGTGGTAGTTTAGTTAGTTGGTACATTCTGTTTAGTTAGTTGGTAGTTTAGTTAGTTGTTATATTTAGTTACTTAATTAGTAGTTTCTTGTACCCAAGGCCCGACAGCAGACAAGTTTCACTACGAAGCTCCCCTACACTTACCCTAGCTAGCTTATGCGCGGCCATATTACCCGAACGACAAATCCAACTGACCTTGAACTCATCCAAAGAATTAAGCATTGTCTTCATATATTATACCCAGGCCCGACAGCAGACAAGTTCCTATGTGGATGATTAATCTTCACCACCAGTGCCCTGCTATCTAGTTCCAAATGTGCTCGTTGGATGTTAGGACCAACAGTCACCTATAGTGCCCTTGTGCATGCCAACGCTTCTACCGCTTCGGGATCAGCAATGCCTGGGAAGAAATGGCTAACTACGGACAAGAACATCGCATTATGATCCCGAAATACTGCCCTACCACCACCGTTTGTTCCTTGCTTCGAGACCGCGCCATCGGAGTTTACTTTTACCCATCCATTGACAGGAGGCACCCATTTCTGGATGGTTTTTGGCTCCGGCTGTGACATCCTTGTCTCGTTCGCTGCTTTCCAATCTGACAGTTGCACCTTCAGAGAATCTATTATTTCATGTGGCTGCTGCAGATTCCGCTCCTCCCTTGTGTTGTTTCTGGCGAGCCATAGCCCGCAAGTAGCCTGTAGCATGAGCTCCTTCTCATGGTCAGCAGCGGCAGCGACCATTCAAGCAACCAAGATGAGAGAGCCTTCTGGGAGGTCAAATTAACCGGTGGACTAGCCACCATCACGCCCAGCTCCTCTTTCATCAGTTGCGAGAATGTGACCGAGTGTTGACTAGTGGTAGATTCTGTTAATTAGTACATTTAGTAGGTAGTTTAGTGCTAGATTCTGTTTTGTTAATTAGTGGTAGCTAAATTCTTTTTTAGTTACTTAGTGGTAGATTCTGTAGGTTAGTTAATTAGTGGGAGGTCAAATTAACCGGTGCACTATGTTGTGGTGTGTGTGCTTCCACCGTACAAAACAATGAAATTTTGAAACATCCATGTCAACCATAATATTCTCCCCAACCCCCGACACCACTCACCCTCGACCCCCGACCCCCTACCCCGACCCCCAACGCCACTGACCCCAACTCCCGAGCCCCGACACCTCTTCGGCCTCTTGCTGACCGAAAAAAACCCAACCCCCGACGCTAGTGACCCTCGACCCCCGACGACACTGACCCACATAGTTATGAGTTAGGTCACATAGTTATGTTAATTATAAAAACATTGTATTTGTGTTGATCGTGTGAATTTCAATGTGCGGTTGTTCGACGACCTCCACGTGCGTTGGACGAGCTCCGCCCTTGTGTTTGTTAGTGAGCACAAATGACTTCTCCTCCTACCCCCTTAATTTGCTCAATCTCGGTCTTCGCACCGATGAAACTTGCTAGCTATAGGTTTTTTCAATCATGAGTATGCGTGACCAGTATGTGTCTCCCGTTCGAAAGGGCGACATCTATAAATATGCATTTCTTTGCACATTTATAACCGCCATCCTTTCGAATTGTCCAACATTATCCATGGACAGCCCGAGTATGTGTAGATTGGGTTCGTTTTCCCTTATGCTGTGCTCTGGAGCCGATGCAGAATTTCGTCAGTGCCTCCCTGTTGTTCTCCGGGTACACATCCTCTCTTCTTATTGCCGAGACGTGTATCAGGAGAACAGCGGGGAGGTGCTGGCAAAATTATGCATCGCATCTGGAGCAGAGCCTGGGAAAACGAACCCAATCTACACATACTCGGGTGGGATTAGGACCTATCTTTACCTATTAGCGTGTAGGTTGCATGGACGTAATAAAACTGACAAACTTGATTCGCGTATGAATATAGATGATGAATTATATATTTATTTCTTGTGCCCCCATAGGTAGCTAGGCAACATGAGTGATCGTGCTTGGATGTACACTGGTCACCCTAGTTAGAAAGACATGACCCATGAATCGTTAACAAAACCAGGGGGGTTTGTGAGAGCCGCATTTGCAAATGGCCAGCAAAAAACATGGTGGCCCTGTCCCAACTGCGACAACTGGAAAAAGTAGACAGAGTTTGAAATGGGTAAACACCTGCAGAAGTGGGGTTTTATGCCTAATGATACGGTGTTAACTTTTTATGGTGAGTCTGACCAACGTGCCAGAGTTGAGGTGATTCGTCGTCGCACCGACGAGCATGGTACCGGGATTGAAGACATGGTGCAAGACTTTGATGATGCTCAGGATTCGAACGATGAGATGGAGGAATCTGCAAAGGCCTTCTATGAAATGTTGGAGTCTTAAAAACGTCCTCTCCACGAGAAGACTCATCTTTGTCAGCTGCATGCCATCGCGCAAGTAATGGCTCTGAAGGCTCAATTCAACCTAGGCAGAGAATGCTACGACGCGATGATGACGATATTTGGACGCTTTCTACCCAAAGGCCATGTACTGCCTGCATACCTGTACCACTCAGAGAAAATCCTCCGTGTACTTAAGATGCCCTATGAGAAGATATATACCTGTGAGAATGGATGTGCCTTATTTAGGCTTGAGTATGCGGCCTTGAACTATTGCCCCATTTGTAATTCTTCCAGGTATTGTGGTAGACAACGGTATGGGTGAGAAGAATCAGACCAAAATTCCCATTAGTGTTCTTCGGTATCTGCCAATCGTACCAAGACTTCAACGTTTTCATGGTCGAAGAGACGGCCAGACAGATGACATGGCACAAATTGGGCAAAAGAACCGAACTAGATGCGGATGGGAACAAGATGCTGGTACACACTTCAGATGGTTTTCCGTGGAGGCACTTCAATGCATTACACAAGGATAAATCGGGAGATCCAAGGCAACCTAGACTTGCCATTAGCACAGATGGGTTCAATGTGTATGGTATGACGGCAGCACAATACAGTTGTTGGCCTGTATTTTTCATTCCACTAAATTTGCCACCCGGAGAGATTATGAAAAGAAAGAACATTTTCCTGACATTGATAATTCCAGGGCCCAACTATCCGGGGAAGAATATGAATCTGTACATGCAACCGCTTAAGGATGAGTTGCAAGAAGCCTGGGATAATGGGATCAAGACCTACGACGCGGCTACCAAAACAAATTTCAAAATGCATGTGTGGTACATGTACTCGACGCATGATTATCCGGCGTTTGCGCTATTCGTTGGCTAGTGTGTGCATGGAAGGTTCCCGTGCAACACATGCAAGGCAGCTCTTCAGTTCCGTTGGCTGCAGGCTGGTCGCAAGTATTCTTGCTTCGACATGCGTAGACAATTCCTCGATCCTGACCATAAGTTCAGAAAAGACAAGAAGAATTTCATCAAAGGTAGAGTTGTCAAAAACACTGCACCAGCTTCGTTGACAGGCCAACAGACCCTTGATCAGTTAAACGCTCTTGAGCCTGATCCTTTGCGTCCAGGATACTTCAAAGGGTATAATACGGAACACGCCTGGACTCACAAGTCATGCTTATGGGATCTGCCTTACTTCAAAGACCTCCTTTGCCCACACAACATCGACGTGATGCACACTGAAAAGAATATTGCGGAGGCCATTTTTGGTACATTGTTCGGCATAGAGGGGAAGTCAAAAGATAATCCTAAGGCTAGAATCAACCTGGAGGCTCTATGTGATAGACCGTTGCAAAACTTGCGACAACGGAAAGGAAAGCAAAGCATAGCGAAGCCAAAGGCATGGTTCAATCTTGAAAGGCCGGCTATGAGGGAAATGCTATTTTGGGTGAAAATGCGGTTGATGTTCCCCGATGGGTATGCTGTGAATCTAAAGAGGGGAGCGAGTCTTGAGAAATTGAAAATATTTGGTCTCAAGAGTCATGATTGGCACATATGGATTGAGCGGGTAATGTCGGTGATGTTGCGTGGCTTTATCCCTGAGGATGAATGGCTACTACTGGCAGAGCTGAGCTATTTCTTCCGTTCTCTTGGTGCGAAATAACTATCGCCTGGCGTGCTAGATGAAATGGAAGAGTTGGCGTCGGAGTTGATCTGCAAATTAGAAAAGATCTTTCCACCGGGCTTCTTTAATCCAATCCAACATTTGATTTTGCATCTCCTGACCGAGGCAATAATGGGGGGGGCGTTCAAAATCGATGGTGCTACTCAACTGAGAGGATGGAGAAGACGCTTCGAGCTAAGTGTAAAAATAAATGTAGAATTGAAGCATCGATGGCCGAGGCATTCATTACTGAGGAGGCGGCAAACTTCGTGACAGCACACTATCAAGCCAAATATCATCATTTGCATAACCCGAAGCCTCGGTACAATGATGGCGATCCAAAAAAAGTTCGATGCAACCTCAGCCTATTCAAAGGTAAGCTCGCACCTTCCAGTGCTTCGAAAGGGAAATCGTTGGATGTCGAAGAATGGCGGACCATTTCATTGTATATCTTCACCAACCTAACAGAAGTGCGGCCGTACATCGAGTAAGTTCTCAGTAAATTATTGTTCCGTAACTTCTAATTGCTTTGAACTACTCTTATTCCCGGATATTTGATATTGTTGATACGTTGCCGAATTCTCGATTGGAGCAGTCATCGAAAAGGATTCCGTCGAAGAATATGAGCTTCTCGCAAAGCATGGAGGCGACTATCCCGGTTTCATCTCTTGGTTCAAACAAAGGGTAATTAATTACCATTAAGGGCCCATTTGATTTCTTTGTCTAATTTGCAGATAATGCATCCATTCTTTTGTATTTAACTTGTAGGCTGATGCAGAGTCTATGGACGCCGAGTTGAGACTAGTCGCTAATGGTTTTGACTATCAGGTCCGTTCATTTGACAAATACAACATCAACGGGTATCACTTTCATACCTTTGGCAAAGAGCTATCTATGCCCGACCTAAAGACTACAAATTGTTCTGTCTCTGCTATCGGTGAAGGAGGCATCGAGTATTATGGAAGAGTTGAAGCAATTTATGAACTTCTATTCTATGGTGAAAACCCACCGACCGTCGTAGTCTTCAAATGTTATTGGTTTGAGCCGAGGGAGACTAGAAGGACTCATGAACATATAGGACTAGTCAAAATCAACCAAAACACCCGCTTAGATGTTCCCAATGTCTATATTACGGCTCAAAAGGCAACACAAGTTTTCTATCTACCATGGGCCTGCCAAACTGATCCAAATCTCAAAGGTTGGGATGTTGTTTATGAAGTGCCACCACATTTTAGCCAACCTGCCGTCAATGAAGAGGATTACGAACCTCACATTAACCCAGACACATATGAAGGAGAATTCTTCCAAGAAACACGTATGTCCAAGAAACGTTTCAAGAACCGCTCTACTTCACCCGAGAACATTGAAGTAGACAGCGACAGTGAATCCGTCTTAACCCCTGAGCCCGAACAGGAAGAGCTGGAAGAAGAAGAGGTTACTGGTGCAGATGAACTGTAACTTCTTGAAATATTACATAATGGTGGCCTTCCACATGTTCTTCGTGATAGTCATGATGATGATGCATTTATTGATGATAGTGATGATCATGATGCATTTATTGACCCTGAAGCATATATAGACGAGCACGATTGTTATTAGTTCATGTCACGTATTCAACTATTATACTATATATAAATTTTGATTTCATGTTAGGTATTCAATTTTTATTATTCATGTTGGTATTTATGACGATGATACACTTAAATTATATACATTTTATTACTCATGTTTGTATTTATGTTGTACTAATTTCATTTACTCTTTGTCAAGACAGGTGTTGAAAGATGGTGGGAAAGGGTCGAAAGCACTCCGCGGCTCCTTCTTTGTCGGCGGGTGATGGGATGGATACTTCCATTCCTGCCTCGCCTCTTCGGAGAGTGTTGCTCTCTACTATGCAAGGAGCGCCCCCCGTGAGAGGAGGTAGACCCCCCGCGAAGCCGAGAGGTACTAAAGGTACACGTTGTATTCATGTTGGTATTTATGTTGTACTCATGTTGTATGCATATTGGTATTTATATACATTTTATTACTCATGTTGGTATTTATGTTGTACTAAAGGTACACGTGGCCGCGGGAGAGGTAGGGCGGTGGATGCCACTCCTTCTAAGGTGGAGGCTACACGGTCTCCGCCACCACCCCAAGCTGATTCACCTGAGCACATGACTTCTAGGGTGGATTCGTCTGAGGTGGAGGCTACATGGTCTCCGGTTCACGAGCCTCGGGTCGACGAGACTTAGGCCGATGAGCCTTCGACCTACGAAACTCGTGTCCCAGAGGCTTCGTTCCAGGTGACTCCGGAGAAAAGCAGGGATGAGTGTACGTCCCCAGAGACCCAGTTGGATACGTGGGCTGAGCCAAGTGGCCATGCTGGTAGCGACGAGGAGCTGGGTGAGGGGGCTACCATATACTAGCGTGGTAGTTCGGGGCTCCTGCTCATGCCGGCTGCCCCCGAGCAGAGGTGGTCGATTAGGCCAAATGGGGACAAGTAAGTTAATTTACTCTTATTTAACCTTTTGCCTTCACGTTTTCTCAAATATCTAATGTTTTGGCTTTAATTTGTCATACCATAGGGGTTGGATTGTTGCCAAGGGTGCCCGTAAGCCCAACAGTGTCCTTGGTGTGCTTTGCCGTAAAAACTTCTGAGGGTTTGTTACGTTGCCCGGTCGGGAGCAAGAGGTAGGAATGACCTGGGAGCACTACTTGGGTGCCCGGCCCCGCCGGAGGTGAAGATCGACGATGTTTTGTGCCACACGAGGGCCGACATGGTGTTCCGACAGTTGTGGGCCGGTAATTTCTCCTTCACACAATTAAAATCAACCATAGCTAGTTATTGTACTAATCGGTGTTGTCTCTTTGCAGGCCTACTACAGGTGTGAGGACGGATACGAGGAGGACACGGCAAAGGTTATCGAAACAGAATGTCGCCGCCTATTTAAAAACTTTCGGCACGAGGCTCGGGTGCAGGCTATTCGAGACTACTATGCCACGCGGCGTATTAGGAAGGACAAGGCGAAGTGCCGTGATTCTAAGATGGAGAAGGAGCATTACATGAAGGTAATTACATATTATTAAGGCTTTGTAGTTAGTTTCCTTGATTTGGTTCTTACGCTCTCAAATTTGTCTTTATTAACTTAGGTGACCCTGAGATGGTGTGTGGATAAGATGGATTGTTGGGAGGCCTTGGTGGATCAATGGTGCTCCGAAACGTGGGAGGCCAGCCACAACAACGCCAAGGAGAGGCGTGGCAAAATGGTTGGTGTGCCACACCATCAAGGGAGCGTCAACTTAATCCAATTTGGCGAGAACTGGGTATGTGGTTTGCTTCATGCCTCATGCAATTCATTCTTAATGCTATCTTGAGCCCTTTACTATTACAGTTTTCCTCTCTATCTCTTTTAGGCGCGTCACAATAATACGGAGTAGCCATAGATGTAAGACCTGTACGCGATGGCCCATACTGCATCTTACAAGAAGGTCAAGGCATTCTCTGAGTCTGACCTCGAGCATCCAGAAAACTTTACCAACATCTCCTCCCAACACAAGCTCGTGAAGTACACATATCACGGGAATGCGATGAAAGGGGAGGACTTTAACCCGAGCGAGGGGCCTATTGATCCAGAGTTGGTGATGATAGCTGGCAACGGGAGGCCCCATGGCTCGATCGCCATTGGAGACGGCCTTATACGTTATCCTAGCACTCTCCGGCAGATAAAGGCACGCCAAACGAGCTCCTGTCCGGAGATAACACCTCGTCCACGGCCAGTCGAGCTCGCCATCGAGGTTAGTCAACTATCTTTCCGCATTATGTTGTGCGTTGGAACCAATATGATTACAATGCTAACAATGAGTTGTGTTGCAGGCTGCTATTCAGAAAGAGAGACAGGCAATGCAGGCAGCTATGGCGGAGAAGGATAAGGAGATGAGGGAGCTGGAGGACAGGACAACTGCATTGGTGGAGGCGGAGAGGGCACAGAATGATGCATCTAACAGGGCCAAATACGAGCTCTTCATGGTAAGTTTCTTCTTCATGTTATTTCAAATCTTGCATTTTAATGTCCGTTTCATTAATAAATAAAAAGTTTGACTTGTCGAAACCAAATGTACAGTCTATGTGCGAGAAGAGCGGCCAAGTCCCTCCGTTGATGCCAATCATTAACATGGCGGGGACGATGAGTTCCATTTCAGTGTAGTGATCTTAAGAGTGTCCTCATGCTAACGACACATTGCAAACGATGTTTGGTGCAAAATATCTCCCGAAACGTATCGCACGACCCTTCTAAAGTGGAGCCTTCTCCAGGGAAGGCTTCTCGAGGTGAAACAAGCCAGAGCCACCGTGCTTCACCGCCGTGATGACGATAATGGTACGTTATTTCTAGTGTCTTAATAAAAATTACATGCACTATTGGAAATCAGTTTTTTGCCATCTGCCAAATCTTTGCCGTCTGCTAGCTGATGGCAAAGAGTGTCTTTGCCGTGAGCTGCCACATAGCAGACGGCAAAGAATTGGCTGATGGCATAGAAGGTCTGTGCCATCAGCCACTTCTTTGCCGTCAGCCATAGATGGCAAAGGGCCGCACAACACACGGCAAAGTTGTAGGGGGGCCCACCTGACCGCGGGGAAGGTAGGTCAAACTGGAGTCCCTTCTTTGCCGTCTGCTAGCGGATGACAATGAGGCCAGAGGCAGACTAGACTCTTTGCCGTCCGCCAGCAGACGGCAAAGCCCTGACGTCTACTAACGGTCGTCCCGCCCCCACCCTGGCATCTCTCTCTCTCACCCCGACGCCCACCGCCGCCACCACTGCCCCCTGCCGCCGCATTGCCCCCACCGCCGCCACCACTTCCCCCCACCGCTGCCACCACTGCCCCTTGCCGCCGCACTGCCCCCCATCGCCGCACTGCCCCCCACCGCCGCCACCACTGCCCCCCCCGCTGCCGCACAGCACCCCACCGCCACCACCACTGCCCCCCGCCGCCACCACTGCCCCCCGCCGCCGCACTGCCCCCGACGACGCCCCACTGCCCCGTCGCACCCGTCCTCCTCGCCGCCCCGACGCCCCAGCCGCCCCCGCCGGTGAGTCCCCCCATTTTTATTTTGTTTTTCCTTATTTTTATTTATGTTAAATTAGTTAGGTTAGTTTTTTAGTTTATTAGGTTAGTTAGGCTAGTTAGTTAGGTTGTTAAATTAGTTAGGTTAGTTAGTTAGCTTGGTTAGTTAGGTGGAGGAGGAGAAGAGGAGAAGAAGAGGAGGAGGAGGACGAGAAGAAGAAGAGGAGGAGAAGAGGAGAAGAAACAGGAAAAATGAAAAGAAGGAAGAAGAAGAAGAAGAAGAAGAAGAGGAGAAGAAAAAAATAAGAAGGAGAAGAAGAAGAAGAAGAGAAGAAAAAAATAATAAGAAGAAGAAGTAAAGAAGAAGAGAAGAATAGAATAAGAAAAAAATAAGAAGGAGAAGAAGACAAAAAAGAAGAAGAAGTAGAAGAAGAGGATAAAGAAAAATAGAAATAGAAATAAGAGGAGGAGGAAGAATAGGAGGAGAGGAGGAGGAGGAGGAGAAGAAGAAGAAGAAGAGAAGAGGAGAAGAAAGAGGAAAAATGAAAAGAAGAAGAAGAGAAGAAGAAGGAGAAGGAGCCCTCCTTCTTCTCCTTCGTCTCTCCTCCTTCTTATTTTTTAGTTTGTTTAGCTAATTATCCTCCAAAATGACATAATAAGAAAAAAACCTTGGTTAGCTCATGAATATTATATTCTTTGCTTGTTTTCCTAAAAAATGACATAATTAGACATAATTAGAATATTTGTGTTGATCGGGTGGATTTACATGTGATAGTTGTCTCGTCGCTGTGAGGTCTGGTGTGGGAAGACCTACCCTTGCGTTGTACGAGCTCCGCCCCTGCATTCATGGGTCAGTACAAATTTCATCTCCTCCTCGCCCCTTCATTTACTGTGGCTTGATTTCCGAATGAAACTTTCTAGATTTAGGTAATTCAATTAATTTATCAGTGTGCGTGACCAGTATGCGTCTCCCGTTCGAAAGGGCGACATCTATAAATATGCATGTCTTTGCATATTTATAACTGCCATCCTTTCGAATTGTCCAACATTATCCATGGACAACCCGAGTATGTGTAGATTGGGTTTGTTCTCCCGTATGATGTGCTCTGGATCCGATGCGGAATTTCGTCAGTGCCTCCCTGTTGTTCTCCGGATGCACATCCTCTCTGTTTATTGCGGAGATGTGTATCAGGCGAACAACTGGGAAGTGCTGCCGAAATTTTGCGTTGGATCCGGAGTAGAGCATGGGAAAACGAACCCAATCTACACATACTCGGGTGGGATTAGGACCTATCTTTACCTATTAGCGTGTAGGTTGCCTGGACGTAATAAAAATGGCGAACCTGGTTAACCTATGAATATAAATGCCAAATTATATATAAATATATTTCTTCTTCCTTTAGTAGCTACGCAAGATGAGTGATCGTGCATGGATGTATACCGGTCACCCTAGTCAGAAAGAGATGACGAAAGAATGGTTTGTAAAAACAAAGGAATTTGTGAAAGCCGCATTCGCAAATGGCCAGGAAAGAAACTATTGCCCCTGTCCTGGATGCGACAACTATAAAAAGACGACAGAGGCTGTAATGATCAAACACCTGCAGAGGAGGGGTTTTAAGCCTAATTATAGGATGTGGACATTTCATGGTGAGTCTATACAACGCACAAGAGCAGAGGTGGTCCGTCGTCGCACGGACGAGCATGGTACCGGGGTCGAAGACATGGTGCAAGACTTTGATGATGCTCGAGATTCGGAAGATGAGATGGAGGAATCTGCAAAGGCCTTTTTATGAAATGTTGGAGTCTTCAAAATGTCCTCTCCATGAGCACACTAAGCTCTGTCAGTTGGATGCAATTGGACAAGTAATGGCTCTGAAGGCTCAGTTCAACTTGGGAAGAGAATGCTACGACGCGATGATGACACTATTTGGGCGTTTCCTACCCAAAGGCCATGTCATGCCTGCAAACCTGTACCAGTCGGACAAAATACTTCGTGTACTTAAGATGCCCTATGATAATATAGATGCATGTGAGAAAGATGTGTCTTATTTAGGAAGGAGTATGCACACTTGGACTATTGTCCCAATTGCGAGTCTTGCAGGTATCTTGTGGTAGACAACGGTATGGGTGAGAAGAGGCAGACCAAAATCGCAGTTAGTGTTCTTCGGTATATGCCAATCGTACCAAGACTTCTATGTCTTTTCATGGTCGAAGAGACAGCCAGACAGATGACATGGCACAAATTGGGCAAAAGAACCGAACTAGATGTGGATGGAAATAAGATGATGGTACACACATCGAATGGGGAAGCGTGGAAACATTTCGATGGATTGCATCAGGATAAAGCGGCAGATCCAAGGAATCCTCGAGTCTGCGCCGCCACGGATGGTTTTAATCCCTTCGGCATGACGGCAACCCAATACAGTTGTTGGCCTGTATTTGTCATTCCACTCAATCTCCCCCCTAGGCAGATTATGCAAAGAAAGAACATATTTCTGACGTTGATAATTCCAGGGCCCAAATATCCGGGGAAGAATATGAATGTGTACCTTAAACCGCTTAAGGATGAATTGGAAGAAGCTTGGGATAATGGGGTCAATACATATGATGCCGCTAGAAAAGAAAACTTCAAAATGCATGTGTGGTACATGTACTCTATGCATGACTTGCCAGCGTATGCGCTATTCTCTGGATGGTGTGTGCATGGAAGGTTCCCGTGCCCCCAATGCAAGGCAGCTCTTCAGTTTCATTGGTTGCAGGAGGGTCAGAAGTATTCTTGCTTTGACTTGCATAGACAGTTCCTGGATCCTGACCATCAGTTCAGAAAAGACAAGAAGAACTTTACCAAAGGTAAAGTTGTCAAAAACTTGGCACCACCTGCGTTCACAGGCCAACAGATCCTGGATCAGTTAAACGCCCTCGAGCCTGATCCAGAGCGTCCAGGGTATTTCAAGGGGTAAAATTGAAAACACGCCTGGACTCACAAGCCATGCTTCTGGGATCTGCCTTACTCCAAAGACCTCCTTCTTCCACACAATATCGACATAATGCACACTGAAAAGAATATCGGAGAGGCTATTTTTGGTACATTGTTCGACATAGATGGGAAGACAAAGGATAATATTAAGGCTAGAGTCGATCAAGAGACACTATGTCATAGACCGTTACAAAACATGCGAGAAGGCAAAGGAAAGCAGAAGTGGTCGAAGCCAAAGGCCTGGTTCAATCTTGGAAGGCCAGCTATCAGGGAAATTATCTTGTGGGTCAAAATGCACTTGATGTTCCCCGATGGGTATGCAGCGAATCTAAAGAGGGGAGAGAGTCTTGAAAAATTAAAAACCTTTGGTCTCAAGAGTCATGATTGGCACATATGGCTAGAGCGGGTAACGTCGGTGATGTTACGTGGCTTTATTCCTGAGGATGAATGGCTAGTACTGGCGGAGCTGAGCTATTTCTTCCGTGTTCTTTGTGCGAAAGAATTGTCGCCTGGCGTGGTAGAAGACATGGAGGAGTTTGCACCGGAGTTGTTGTGCAAGTTAGAGAAGATCTTTCCAACGGGCTTCTTTAATCCAATGCAGCATTTGATTTTACATCTACCGACCGAGGCAAGATTGGGTGGGCCCGTGCAAGATCGTTGGTGCTTGCAACTGAGAGGATGCAGAAGACCCTTCGAGCTAAATGTAAAAATAAGCGTAGAATTGACGCATTGATGGCTGAGGAGGTGGCAAACTTTGTGAGAGCACACTACGAAGCCAAAAATCATCATTTGCATAATCCGAAGCCTCGACACAATGATGCAGACCCTAAAAAAGGTGGGTCCAACCTCAGCCTATTCAAAGGGAAGCTCGCACCAGCCGGTGCTTCGAAACAAATAACGTTGGATGTCGAAGAATGGCGGAACATTTCGTTGTATATCTTCAACAACCTAACAGAAGTGCGGCCGTACATCAAGTGAGTTCTTGGCACATTTTCCCGTAACTTCTAATTCATTTGAACTACTCTTATTCCCGGATATTTCAAACAGCCGTTATGTCGTCAAATTCTCGATGGAGCGGTGATCGAAAATGATTCTGTCAAAGATAAGAGGCGGCTATCCCGGTTTCATCTCTTGGTTCAAACAAACGGTAATTATCAATAATGGACCATTTCATTCTTGGTCTAACTTGCGGCTAATGCAACAACCGTTTCGTATTAAACTTGTAGGCTAATTCAGAGTCTATGGACGCCGAATAGAGACAAGTCGCTAATGGTTTTTACTATAAGGTATGTTCATTTGAGAAATACAACATCAATGGTATCTCTTTCATACCTTTGGCAAAGAGCTATCTATGCCCGACCGGAAATCTACAAATTGTGGTGTCTCTACTATCGGCAAAGGTGTTATCGAGTATTATGGAAGAGTTGAAGCAATTTATGAACTTCAATTCTATGGTGAAAACCCATCGAACGTCGTAGTCTTCAAATGTTATTGGTTCCAGCCGAAAAAGACTAGAAGGACTCATGAACATATAGGTTTAGTCGAAATCAATCCAAACACCCATTTAGATGTTCCCGATGTCTATATTACGGCTCAACAAGCGACCCAAGTTTTCTATCTACCGTGGGCATGCCAAACGGATAAGAATCTGGAAGGTTGGTATGTTGTTTATGAAGTGCCGCCACATGTCAGACCACCTCTCCCAAATGAACAGGATTATGAACCTCACATTAACCCATACACATATGATGGAGAATTCTTCCAAGAAACACGTCTTTCCAAGAAACGTTTCAAGAACCGCCGTGCTTCACCCAAGAACATGGAAGTAGACTGCGACAATGAATCCGACTCCAGCCCTGAGCCGGAACCAGATGACCTAGAACTCGTAGAGGTTACTGATGCGGATGACCTGTCAATGCTTCAACGATTAAAGGAAGGCCTTTCACAACTTCACGCCGTTGAACCCGACGAGCACGTCATTCATGAAGACATGCGTGATAGTGATGATGATGATGCATTTATTGATGATGATTATTAGTTTGTAAGATTCACAACTTAAATTATATATATTTTAATCTTTATTATTCATGTACATATTATTATTCATGTCATTTATTCAATTTTTTTATCTTGTACTAATTTCTTTTAATCTTTATCATGGCAGGTGACCAGGTGTGGAAAGATGGTGGGCGCTGGTCTAGATTGCTCGACGGGTTCTTCCCAAGCGCCCCGCACGAGGGGTGATACTTCCCTTCCACCCCTATCTCTCCGTAGAGCCTTGGCAGATAGTCTGTCGACACCACCCGTGGGTTCTTCTTCATCGGCGGCATTGCCCACTGGGAGAGGTGCTGGTCGGGTAGGGAAGAAGGGGAAGGGTACAGGGAGAGGTGGTGGCCGCGGAAGATCCAGGAGGACTGTTGAGCTGTCCTCGCCACCACCACCAGCTCATTCACCCGAGCATAGGACTACTATGGTCGATCCGTTTGCGGAGGAGGCTACGGGGACTCCGTTCTAGGAGCCTCTTGTTGACGGGCATTCGTCCCATGAGACTCCGGTCCTGGAGCAGCCTCGGGTCGAGGTGCATTCGGCCCAGGAGCAGCCGGAGGAGACTACGGTTCCGGAGGCTTCACCCGACGTGGAGAGGCCCGGATGGGAGACCTGGCCGGATCGTACCGAGTTGCCGGATTGGACCGAGGGTCCGGGTGGCTCAGGGGGCGGGGATAGCGGGGATGAGCTTACGGATAGTGAGGGCGATGTGCAGGTGGATGGGGCCACCGTGTACAAGCGTGGTAGTACACGTCTCCCGGTCGCGCCGGCTACCCGCGAGTAGAGGCCGGTGATTAAACCTGAAGGAGATAGGTAAGTACATTTACTCTTTTTTTAGCTTTTGCCTTCAAGTTTGTTCAAATATCTAATGCGTTGACCTTATCATACTGCAGGTGATGGGTACACCCTCTTGGAGTCCGCAGGCCGAACTCCGTCCTTGGTGTGCTTTGCCGGACAAATTTCCCGGGGTTTGTCACGTTGCCTGGTGAGGGTCAGGTTCCTACACTAGGATTTTCCTGGGAGCACTACCAGGCTGCGCAGGCCCCGCCGGAGGAGATTATAGATGGTGTCTTGTGCCACACGAGGGCCGAGATGGTGATCAAGAGCTTTTGGGTAAATTATCCTTTTACAGAATCTAAAATTAACAATATAGCTAATTATTGTACTAATCGGTGTTTTCACGTTTGATTGCAGACCTTCTATAGGTGTGAGGATGGATATGAGGAGGAGGCGGCCAGGGTTCTCGAGGCCGAGTGTAGGCGGTTACTACAGAACTTGCGGCACGAGGCTCGGCCGCAGGCTATTCGAGATTACTACGCCACGCGTGGTATTAAGAAGCAGAAGAAGGATTGCTGCGGAAAGTTTCTGAAGAAGGAGCAATACATGAAGGTAATTACCTATTATTAGGTCCTTCTACGTAGTTTTCTTGATTTCATTCATAGGCGTAGCGCTGAAAATTCTTTCTAATAACTTACAGGTGCCCCGAGATGGTGTGCGGATAAGATGGATTGTTGGGAGGCGTTGGTTGATGAGTGGTGCACAGGCAGTTGGCGAGCCATCCACGAGAATGCGAAGGATCGGTGTAGCCAATTGGTTGGTGTGCCACACCATCAAGGCAGCACCAACTTTCTTCAGTTTGGACGAAACTGGGTATGTGATTTGCTTCATGATTCATGCAATTCAATCTTGATGCTAATATTTTGTTCCTCTCTTTTAGGCGCATCACAATAAGACGGAGATGCCACACTTGTACGACCTTTATGGCATGGCCCATACTGCCTCGTACAAGAAGGCGAAGGCATTCTCTGAGTCTGACCTAGATGATCCCAATAACTTCACCAACATATCATCCCACCAGAAGCTCATGGCATACAGGGACGCGGGGAAGGCTACGAAAGGGGATGACTTTAACCCTAGCCAGGAACCTTTGGATCCAGAGCTGGTGATGATATCTAGTGGCGGGAGGCCCCATGGCTCGATAGACATTACAGATGGGATAATACGTTGTCCGCTGACTCTTCCGGAGATCAAGGCGCGCCAGTCGAGCAGCTGTCCTGAGATAATGCATCGTCCATGGCGAGTCGAACTTGCCATCGAGGTTAGTTGTACGGACTAAGAACACTTTCATCCATTTCATTATGTGTGTCACCATAGATCATTACTGTGGTAACGAGGAATGGTCTTTCAGGCTGCTCTTCAGAAAGAGAGATTGGCAAGCCAGGCTGCTCTTGAGGCTGCTCTTGAGAAAGAGAGATTGGCAAGCCAGGCTGCTCTTGATGAGAGGGACCAGACCACGGCACGATTGATTGAGGAGGAGAGGTCCCGGAATGAGGCGGGTCAACGAGCCCTATACGAGCTTTTTGTGGTAAGTTTTTTTTCACATTAGCCAAATCATGTGTCTAATGTCTGTTTCATTACTAAATTATACGACCCACTCTTCACGGTGTGTGCGAGAAGAGCGGTCAAGTCCCTCCGCCGATGCCCGTCTTCTCTTCGATTGGCACGGTGAGTTTCATTATAAACTAGTATTAATAATTGAGTGTCATCATGCTAACTAAGACATTGCAAAATATCTATTCTGCAGAATAACTCCCGAGCAGCATCGCACGACCCTTCTCGAGGTGTTTCTCCTCCTTGATGACCACTACGATAAATTTCTCTTCTCCTCTTTCATATTCTCCTTGCCTTAATTTCCCCAACAATGACATAGTTAGCCCATTTAGCTCCAAAAAGACATAATTAGCCCATTTAGCTCCAAAATGCCATAATAACCTCAAAATGGCATAAGAACCTTGGTTAGCTCATTAATATTATATACTTAGCTTGTTTTCCTCTAAAATGAGATAATTAGCCCAATTAGCTCCAAAAAGACATAGTTAGCTAATTTAGATCCAAGAAGAGGAGAAGAGGAGAAGAAATAGGAAAAATGAAAAGAAAGAAGAAGAAGAAGAAGAAGAGAAGAAGGAGAAGGAGGAGGAGGAGGAGAAGGAGGAGAAGGCCAAGGACCTTCCAGTCCTTCTCCTCCTCCTCCTTCTCCTCCTTCTCCTCCTTCCTGATTTCTTCTTCTTCTCCTCCTCCTCCTCTTTCTTCTCCTCTTTCATATTATCCTTGCTTTAATTTCCCCAAAAAGACATAATTAGCCCATTTATATCCAAAATGCCATAATAACCTCAAAGTGGCATAAGAACCTTGGTTAGCTCATGAATATTATATACTTAGCTTGTTTTCCTCTAAAATGAGATAATTAGCCCAATTAGCTCCAAAAAGACATAGTTAGCTAATTTAGCTCCAAGAAGAGGAGAAGAGGAGAAGAAATAGGAAAAATGAAAAGAAGAAGAAGAAGAAGAAGAGAAGAAGGAGAAGGAGGAGGAGGAGGAGGAGGAGGAGGAGAAGGAGGAGAAGGACAAGGACCTTCTAGTCCTTCTCCTCCTCCTCCTTCTCCTCCTTCTCCTCCTTCTTCTTGATTTCTTCTTCTTCTCCTCCTCCTCCTCTTTCTTATCCTCTTTCATATTATCCTTGCTTTAATTTCCCCAAAAAGAAATAATTAGCCCATTTAGCTCCAAAATGCCATAATAACCTCAAAATGGCATAAGAACCTTGGTTAGCTTATGAATATTATATACTTAGCTTGTTTTCCTCTAAAATGAGATAATTAGCCCATTTAGCTCCAAAAAGACATAGTTATCTAATTTAGCTCCAGGAAGAGGAGAAGAAATAGGAAAAATAAAAAGAAAGAAGAAGAAGAAGAAGAGAAGAAGGAGAAGGAGGAGGAGGAGGATGAGGAGGAGGAGAAGGAGAAGGCCAAGGACTTTCTAGTCCTTCTCCTCCTTCTCCTTCTCCTCCTTCTTCTTGATTTCTTCTTCTTCTCCTCCTACTCCTCTTTCTTATCCTCTTTCATATTATCCTTGCTTTAATTTCCCCAAAAAGACATAATTAGCCCATTTAGCTCCAAAATGCCATAATAACCTCAAAATGGCATAAGAACCTTGGTTAGCTCATGAATATTATATACTTAGCTTGTTTTCCTCTAAAATGAGATAATTAGCCCATTTACCTCCAAAAAGACATAATTAGGTAATTTAGCTCCAAGAAGAGGAGAAGAAATAGCAAAAATGAAAAGAAAGAAGAAGAAGAAGAAGAGAAGAAGGAGAAGGAGGAGGAGGAGGAGAAGGCCAAGGACCTTCTAGTCCTTCTCCTCCTCCTCCTTCTCCTCCTTCTCCTCCTTCTTCTTGATTTCTTCTTATTCTCCTCCTCCTCCTATTTCTTCTCCTATTTCATATTATCCTTGCTTTAATTTCCCCAACAATGACATAATTAGCCCATTTAGCTCGAAAATGCCATAATAACCTAAAAATGGTATAAAAACCTTGGTTAGCTCATGAATATTATATACTTAGCTTATTTTCCTCTAAAATGGGATAATTAGCCCATTTAGCTCCAAAAAGACATAATTAGGTAATTTAGCTCCAACAAGAGGAGAAGAAATAGGAAAAATGAAAAGAAAGAAGAAGAAGAAGAAGAGAAGAAGGAGAAGGAGGAGGAGGAGGAGGAGGAGAAGGCCAAGGACCTTCTAGTCCTTCTCCTCCTCCTCCTTCTCCTCCTTCTCCTCCTTCTTATTGATTTCTTCTTATCCTCCTCCTCCTCTTTATTCTCCTCTTTCATATTATCCTTGATTTAATTTCCCCAACAATGACATAATTAGCCCATTTAGCTCCGAAATGCCATAATAAGCTCAAAATGGCATAAGAACCTTGGTTAGCTCATGAATATTATATACTTAGCTTGTTTTCCTCTAAAATGGGATAATTAGCCCATTTAGCTCCAAAAAGACATAATTAGGTAATTTAGCTCCAACAAAAGGAGAAGAGGAGAAGAAATAGGAAAAATGAAAAGACAGAAGAAGAAGAAGAAGAAGAGAAGAAGGAGAAGGAGAAGGAGGAGGAGGAGAAGGCCAAGGACCTTCTAGTCCTTCTCCTCCTAATCCTTCTCCTCCTTCCTCTCCTTCTACTTGATTTATTCTTCTTCTCCTCCTACTCCTCTTTATTCTCCTATTTCATATTATCCTTGCTTTAATTTCCCCAACAATGACATAATTAGCCCATTTAGCTCCAAAATGCCATAATAAGCTCAAAATGGCATAAGAACCTTGGTTAACACATGAATATTATATACTTAGCTTGTTTTCCTCTAAAATGGGATAATTAGCCCATTTAGCTCCATAAAGACATAATTAGGTAATTTAGCTCCAACAAGAGGGGAAGAGGAGAAGAAATAGGAAAAATGAAAAGAAAGAAGAAGAAGAAGAAGAAGAAGAAGAAGAAGAAGAGAAGAAGAAGGAGGAGGAGGAGAAGGCCAAGGACCTTCTAGTCCTTCTCCTCCTCCTCCTTCTTCTCATTCTTCTTGCTTTCTTCTTCTTCTCCTGCCCCTCCTCTTTCTTCTCCTATTTCATATTATCCTTGCTTTAATTTCCCAAACAATGACATAATTAGCTCATTTAGCTCCAAATTACCATAATAAGCTCAAAATTGCATAAGAACCTTTGTTAGCTCATGAATATTATATACTTAGCTTGTTTTCCTCCAAAGTGGGATAATTAGCCCATTTAGCTCCAAAAAGACATAATTAGGTAATTTAGCTCCAACAAGAGGAGAACAAATAGGAAAAATGAAAAGAAATAAGAAGAAGAAGAAGAGAAGAAGGAGAAGGGGGAGGAGGAGGAGGAGAAGGAGGAGAAGGCCAAGGACCTTCTAGTCCTTCTCCTCCTTCTTCTTGATTTCTTCTTCTTCTCCTCCTCCTCCTCTTTCTTCTCCTCTTTTATATTATCATTGCTTTAATTTCCCCAACAATGACATAATTAGCCCATTTAGCTCCAAAATGCCATAATAACCTAAAAATAGTATAAGAACCTTGGTTAGCTCATGAATATTATATACTTAGCTTGTTTTCCTCTAAAATGGGATAATAACCCATTTAGCTCCAAAAATACATAATTAGGTAATTTAGCTCCATCAAGAGGAGAAGAAATCGGAAAAATGAAAAGAAAGAAGAAGAAGAAGAAGAGAAGAAGGAAAAGGAGGAGGAGGAGGAGGAGAAGGAGGAGAAGGCCAAGGACCTTCTAGTCCTTCTCCTCCTCCTCCTTCTCCTCCTTCTCCTCCTTCTTCTTGATTTCTTCTTCTTCTCCTCATCCTCCTCTTTATTCTCCTCTTTCATATTATCCTTGCTTTAATTTCCCCAAGAATGACATAATTAGCCCATTTAGCTCCTAAATGCCATAATAAGCTCAAAATGGCATAAGAACCTTGGTTAGCTCATGAATATTATATACTTAGCTAGTTTTCCTCTAAAATTGGATAATTAGCCCATTTAGCTCCAAAAAGACATAATTAGGTAATTTAGCTCCAACAAAAGGAGAAGAGGAGAATAAATAGGAAAAATGAAAAGAAAGAAGAAGAAGAAGAAGAGAAGAAGGAGAAGGAGAAGGAGGAGGAGGAGAAGGCCAAGGACCTTCTAGTCCTTCTCCTTCTCCTCCTTCTCCTCCTTCCCCTCCTTCTTCTTTATTTCTTCTTCTTCTCCTCCTCCTCCTCTTTATTCTCCTCTTTCATATTATCCTTGCTTTAATTTGCCCAATAATGACATAATTAGCCCATTTAACTCCAAAATGCCATAATAAGCTCAAAATGGCATAAGAACCTTTGTTAACACATGAATATTATATACTTGCTTGTTTTCATCTAAAATGGGATAATTAGCCCATTTAGCTCCAAAAATACATAATTAGGTAATTTACCTCCAACAAGAGGAGAAGAGGAGAATAAATATGCAAAATGAAAAGAAAGAAGAAGAAATAGAAGAAGAAGAGAAGAAGCAGAAGGAGGAGGAGGAGAAGGCCAAGGACCTTCTAGTCCTTCTCCTCCTCCTCCTTCTCCTCCTTCTCCTCCTTCTTCTTGATTTCTTCTTCTTCTCCTCCTCCTGCTCTTTCTTATCCTCTTTCATATTATCCTTTATTTAATTTTCCCAACAATGACATAATTAGCCCATTTAGCTCCAAAATACCATAATAATCTCAAAATGGCATAAGAACCTTGGTTAGCTCATGAATATTATATACTTAGCTTTTTTTCCTCTAAAATGGGATAATTAACCCATTTAGCTCCAAAAAGACATAATTAGGTAATTTAGCTCCAACAAGAGGAGACGAGGAGAAGAAATAGGGAAAATGAAAAGAAAGAAGAAGAAGAAGAAGAAGAAGAAGAGAAGAAGAAGAAGGAGGAGGAGGAGGAGGAGGAGAAGTCCAAGGACCTTCTAGTCCTTCTCCTCCTCCTCCTTCTCCTCCTTCTCCTCCTTCTCCTCCTTCTTCTTGATTTCTTTGTCTTCTCCTCCTCCTCCTCTTTATTCTCCTCTTTCATATAATCCTTGCTTTAATTTCCCCAACAATGACATAATTAGCCCATTTAGCTCCAAAATGCCATAATAAGCTCAAAATGGCATAAGAACCTTGGTTAGCTCATGAATATTATATTCTTAGATTGTTTTCCTCTAAAATGGGATAATTAGCCCATATAGCTCCAAAAAGACATAATTAGGTAATTTAGCTCCAACAAGAGGATAAGAGGAGAATAAATAGGAAAAATGAAAAGAAAGAAAGAAAGAAGAAGAAGAAGTGAAGAAGGAGAAGGAGGAGGAGGAGGAGTAGAAGGCCAAGGACCTTCTAGTCCTCCTCCTCCTTCTCCTCCTTCTTCTTGATTTCTTCTTCTTCTCCTCCTCCTCCTCTTTCTTCTCCTCTTTCATATTATCCTTGCTTTAATTTCTCCAACAATGACATAATTAACCCATTTAGCTCCAAAATGCCATAATAAGCTAAAAATGGCATAAGAATCTTGGTTAGCTCATGAATATTATATTCTTAGCTTGTTTTCCGCTAAAAATGACATAATTAGCTCAAAAACATCATATTTTGTTCTTCTTCTGACTTTCGTATTCACATTTTTGCAGATTGGATATACTACATGCATGGAAGCTGGCATTCATGGAGTTGAACAATGTCGATGGATGAACTTTATATGTATATCATCTAGTTTTCATTTGAGTTGATGAACAATGTCGAACTATATGTATATGTATATATGGATAAACAGTGCAATACTTTGTATGTTGGTTCTTTCGATATATGGGGATGTACATTGATTTATATGTATGTCATATATGTGTGGTGAATTATATATATATGTGTTGGCAAGTATATGTGTGGTGAACTATATATCATATATGTGTGGTGAATTATATAAATGTGCTGTCAAATATATATATATGTGCTGTGAAATAATATAAAACAAAAAAACAGGTACTATATGGGCTTTTTGCCGTCTGCGAGCTGATGGCAAAGACCTGTGCCATCAGCTGGCTGATGGCAAAGGTGCCACATGGCACCCACCTGTGCATCCTGGGTGTCTATATAGGCTCTTTGTAGTCTGCCTCCAGGGTGGGCAGACGGCAAAGAAGAGGGCACAGAGGAGGGGGGGAGCAGGAGGAGGCAGACGGCAAATAGTGGAGGGGGGAGAAGGAGGAGGCAGACGACAAAGAATAAGGGGGAGCAGATGGCAAAGAATAAGGGGGAGGCAGACGACAAAGAATAAGGGGGAGGCAGACGGCAAAGCCACCGTTAACCCCTAACGGAGGCAACGCCTGTCGGCTGCCGTCTCGAGCAATTTGTCGACTGCTCCTACGGAAAGCTGACGGCAAAGAGCTTTGTCGTCCGCTTTGGGGGGACAGACGGCAAAGAAGGTCCTATGCCGTCGTAGGCTGACGTAGAAATTTTGCCGGCCGTGAGATTCTTTGCCGTCTGTGGTGTTCTCTTTGCCGTCCGGGATTTAGTCTTTGCCGTCTGTGATGGCAGACGGCAAAGAAGCTGATTCCTGTAGTGATATACTTAGCTAAGTTCTCTCCTAAATGACATAATAAGGCTTATGTAGCTCGAAGATGACCCATTACCCCTAACTTAGGTATTAAATGGCCTATAATTATCTTAGCTAGATCCAAAATGGCTTAATAAGCATAGTTTGCTCCGGAATGACACATTTTACCCAAGTTAGATCCGAAACGACCTATAGTTAGCTAGGCTTCCACCTAAATGACATAATTAGCTTAGTTAGCTCCAAAATGGTCTATTTAATAAAACATGACCTATACTTAGCTAATTATCCTCGAAATGAAATAATTAGCTCCAAAAAGGCATTCTTAGCTAATATAGCCCGAAGAAGGGGACAAGAGGAGAAGAAAGAGGAAAAATGAAAGGAAGGAAGAAGAAGAAGAAGAGAAAAAGAAGAAGAGAAGAAGAAGGCCTCCTCCTCCTCCTTCTTTTACTTCTTCTTCTCTTCTTGCTTCTTCTCTTTCTCTTCTTCTACGTAGCTTAGACTCATCCAAGGAAGACTAAATTGGCTAATTATCCTACAAAATGACATAATTAGCTTAGTTAGGTGAAAAAATCATAAGAACCTTGGTTAGCTCATTAAAATGACCAATTTAGCTAAAAAATGACATAATAAGCTCAAAATGGCATAAGAACCTTGGTTAGCTCATGAATATTATATACTTAGCTTGGCTTCCACCTAAATGATATATTGAGCCAATTAGCTCCAATATGGCTTAATAAGCATAGTTAGCTCCAAAATGACATATTTAACCCAAGTGAGCTCCCAAACGACCTATAGTGAGCTAGGCTTCAACCTAAATGACATAATTAGCTTAGTTAGCTCCATAATGACCTATTTAATAAAAATGACCTATAGTTAGCTAAGTTCTCTCCTAAATGACATAATAAGGCTTACGTAGCTACAAGATGACCTATTCCCCCTAACTTAGGTATTAAATGGCCCGTAATTAGCCTAGCTAGATCCAAAATGGCTTAAGAAGCATAGTTTTCTCCGGAATGACCCATTTTACCCAAGTTAGCTCCGAAACGACCTATAGTTAGCTAGGCTTCCACCTAAATGACATAATTAGCTTAGTTAGCTCCAAAATGGTCTATTTAATAAAACATGACCTATACTTAGCTAATTATGCTCGAAATGACATAATTAGCTCCAAAAAGGCTTTCTTAGCTAATTTAGCCCGAAGAAGGGGACAAGAGGACAAGAAAGAGGAAAATGAAAGGAAGGAAGAAAAAGAAGAAGAGAAGAAGAAGGATAAGAAGAAGGATAAGAAGGAGGAGAAGAAGGAGAAGGAGCTCCTCCTTCTCCTTCTTCTTCCTCCATCTTCCTCCTTCTCCTTCTCCTTCTTCTTTTCTTCTTCTTCTCCTCTTCTCCTTCTCCTCGTCCTCGTCCTCCTTCTTCTTTTACTTCTTCTTCTCTTCTTGCTTCTTCTCTTTCTCTTCTTCTACGTAGCTTAGACTCATCCAAGAAAGACTAAATTGGCTAATTATCCGACAAAATGACATAATTATTTTAGTTAGGCGAGAACATCATAAGAACCTTGGTTAGCTCATTAAAATGACCAACTTAGCTAAAAATGGAAATAATAAGCTACGAAGGGCATAAGAACCTTGGTTAGCTCATGAATATATATACTTAGCTTGGCTTCCACCTAAATGATATAATTAGCCAATTTAGCTCCAATATGGCTTTATAAGCATAGTTAGCTCCAAAATGACATATTTAACCCAAGTGAGCTCCGAAACGACCTATAGTTAGCAAGGCTTCCACCTAAATGACATAATTAGCTTAGTTAGCTCCAAAATGACCTGTTTAATAAAAAATGACCTATAGTTAGCTAAGTTCTCTCCTAAATGACAAAATAAGGCTTACGTAGCTGCAAGATGAACTATTCCCCATAACTTAGGTATTAAGTGCCTGTTTGGAAGTCAACCAGCTCCGAGAAATATGCGAATCTGCGTAGTGTCACTTTCTCGGCTCCGTTATCGCCAACTGCAGCTCCGCCCGCTCCTGGAGCAGAGTGCCTCCGAACAGGCCCTAAATGGCCTATAATTAGCCTAGCTAGATCCAAACTGGCTTAATAAGCATAGTTTGCTCCGGAATGACACATTTTACCCAAGTTAGATCCGAAACGACCTATAGTTAGCTAGGCTTCCACATAAATGACATAATTAGCTTAGTTAGCTCCAAAATGGTCTATTTAATAAAATATGACCTATACTTAGCTAATTATCCTCGAAATTACATAATTAGCTCCAAAAAGGCATTCTTAGCTAATTTAGCCCGAAGAAGGGGACAAGAGGAGAAGAAAGAGGAAAAATGAAAGGAAGGAAGGAAGAAGAAGAAGAGAAGAAGAAGAAGAGAAGAAGAAGGATAAGAAGAAGGAGAAGAAGGAGAAGGACCTCCTCCTTCTCCTTCTTCTTCCTCCTTCTTCCTCCTTCTCCTTCTCCTTCTTCTTTTCTTCTTCTTCTCCTCTTCCTTCTCCTTCTCCTCCTCCTCATCCTCCTCCTCCTTCTCTTACGTCTTCTTCTCGTCTTGCTTCTTCTCTTTCTCTTCTTCTGCGTAGCTTAGACTCATCCAAGAAAGACTAAATTGGCTAATTATCCTATTAAATGACATAATCAGCTTACTTAGGTGAAAACATCATAAGAACCTTGGTTAGCTCATTAAAATGACCAATTTAGCTAAAATTGAAATAATCAGCTCAAAATGGAATAAGAACCTTGGTTAGCTCATGAATAATATATACTTAGCTTGGCTTCCACCTAAATGATATAATTAGCCAATTTAGCTCCAATATGGCTTAATAAGCATAGTTAGCTCCAAAATGACATTTTTAACCCAAGTAGGTTCCCAAACAACCTATAGTTAGCTAGGCTTCCACCTCAATGACATAATTAGCTTAGTTAGCTCCAAAATGACCTATTTAATAAAAAATGACCTATAGTTAGCAAATTTCTCTCCTAAATGACATAATAAGGCTGTAGCTGCAAGATGACATATTCCCCCTAACTTAGGTATTAAATGGCCTATAATTAGACTAGCTAGATCCAAAATGGCTTAATAAGCATAGTTTGCTCCGGAATGGCACATTTTACCGAAGTTAGCTCCGAAACGACCTATAGTTAGCTATGCTTCCACATAAATGACATAATTAGCTTAGTTAACTCCAAAATGTTCTAGTTAATAAAACATGACCTATACTTAGCTAATTATCCTCGAAATGACATAATTAGCTCCAAAAAGCATTCTTAGCTAATTTAGCCCGAAGAAGGGGACCAGAGGAGAAGAAAGAGGAAAAATGAAAGGAAGGAAGAAGAAGAAGAAGAGAAGAAGAAGGATAAGAAGAAGGAGAAGGAGGAGAAGGAGCTCCTCCTTCTCCTTCTTCTTCCTCCTTCCCCTTCCCTTATTCTTTTCTTCTTCTTCTCCTCTTCGTTGTCCTTCTCCTCCTCCTCCTCCTCCTTCTTCTTCTTTTACTTCTTCTTCTATTCTTGCTTCTTCTCTTTCTCTTCTTCTACGTAGCTTAGACTCATCCAAGAAAGACTAAATTGGCTAATTATCCTACAAAATGACGTAATTAGCTTAATTAGGTGAAAACATCATAAGAACCTTGGTTAGCTCATTAAAATGACCAATTTAGCTTAAAATGAAATAATAAACTCAAAATGGCATAAGAACCTTGGCTAGCTCATGAATATTATATACTTAGCTTGGCTTCCACCTAAATGATATAATTAGCCAATTTAGCACCAATATGGCTTAATAAGCATAGTTAGCTCCAAAATGACATTTTTAACCCAAGTGAGCTCCGAAACGACCTATAGTTAGCTAGGCTTCCACCTAAATGACATAATTAGCTTAGTTAGCTCCAAAATGACCTATTTAATAAAAAATGACCTATAGTTAGCTAAGTTCTCTCCTAAATGGCGTAATACGGTTGACGTAGCTCCAAGATGACCTATTCCCCCTAACTTATGTATTAAATGGCCTATAATTAGCCTAGCTAGATCCAAAATGGCTTAATAAGCATACTTTGCTCCGGAATGACACATTTTACCCAAGTTAGCTCCGAAACGACCTATAATTAGCTAGGCTTCCACCTAAATGACATAATTAGCTTAGTTAGCTCCAAAATGGTCTATTTAATAAAACATGACCTAAACTTAGCTAATTATCCTCGAAATGACATAATTAGCTCCAAAAAGGCATTCTTAGCTAATTTAGCCCGAAGAAGGGGACAAGAGGAGAAGAAAGAGGAAAAATGAAAGGAAGGAAGAAGAAGAAGAAGAGAAGAAGAAGAAAAGAAGAAGAAGGATAAGAAGAAGGATAAGAAGACGGAGAAGAAGGAGGAGAAGAAGGAGAAGGAGCTCCTCCTTCTCCTTCTTCTTCCTCCTTCTTCCTCCTTCTCCTTCTCCTTCTTCTTTTCTCCTCCTTATCCTTCTTCTTCCTCCTTCTTCCTCCTTCTCCTTCTCCTTCTTCTTTTCTTCTTCTTCTCCTCTTCCTTCTCCTTCTCGTACTCCTCCTCCTCCTCCTCCTTCTTCTTTTACTTTTTCTTATCTTCTTGATTCTTCTCTTTCTCTTCTTCTACGTAGCTTAGACTCATCCAAGAAAGACTAAATTGGCTAATTATCCTACAAAATGACATAATTAGCTTAGTTAGGTGAAAACATCATAAGAACCTTGCTTAGCTCATTAAAATGACCTATTTAGCTAAAAAATGAAATAATAATCTCAAAATGGCATAAGAACCTTGGTTACCTCATGAATACTATATACTTAGCTTGGCTTCCACCTAAATGATATAATTAGCCAATTTAGCTCCCATATGGCTTAATAAGCATAGTTAGCTCCAAAATGACATATTTAACCCAAGTGAGCTCCGAAACGACCAATAGTTAGCTAGGCTTCCACCTCAATGACATAATTAGCTTAGTTAGCTCCAAAATGACCTATTTAATAAAAAATGACCTATAGTTAGCTAAGTTCTCTCCTAAATGACATAATAAGGCTTACGTAGCTGCAAGATGACCTATTCCCCCTAACTTAGATATTAAATGGCCTATAATTAGCCTAGCTAGATCCAAAAGGGCTTAATAAGCATAGTTTGCTCCGGAATGGCACATTTTACCCAAGTTAGCTCCGAAATGACCTATAGTTAGCTAGGCTTCCACACAAATGACATAATTAGCTTAGTTAGCTCCAAAATGGTCTATTTAATAAAACATGACCTATACTTAGCTAATTATCCTCGAAATGACATAATTAGGTCCAAAAGGCATTCTTAGCTAATTCATCCCGAAGAAGGGGAAAAGAGGAGAAGAAAGAGGAAAAATGAAAGGAAGGAAGAAGAAGAAGAAGAGAAGAAGAAGGATAAGAAGAAGGAGAAGAAGGAGGATAAGAAGGAGAAGGAGCTCCTCCTTCTCCTTCTTGTTCATCCTTCTTCCTCCTTCTCCTTCCCCTTCTTATTTTCTTCTTCTTCTCCTCTTCCTTGTCCTCCTCCTCCTCCTCCTTCTTCTTCTTTTACTTCTTCTTCTCTTCTTGCTTCTTCTCTTTCTCTTCTTCTACGTAGCTTAGACTCATCCAAGAAAGACTAAATTTGCTAATTATCCTACAAAATGACGTAATTAGCTTAGTTAGGTGAAAACATCATAAGAACCTTGGTTAGCTCATTAAAATGAACAATTTAGCATAAAAATGAAATAATAAGCTCAAAATGGCATAAGAACCTTGGTTAGCTCATGAATATTATATACTTACCTTGGCTTCCACCTAAATGATATAATTAGCCAATTTAGCTCCAATATGTCTTAATAAGCATAGTTAGCTCCAAAATGACATTTTTAACCCAAGTGAGCTCCAAAACGACCTATAGTTAGCTAGGCTTCCACCTAAATGACATAATTAGCTTAGTTAGCTCCAAAATTACCTATTTAATAAAAAATGACCTATAGTTAGCTAAGTTCTCTCCTAAATGACATAATAAGGTTTACGGAGCTCCAAGATGACCTATTCCCCCTAACTTAGGTATTAAATGGCCTATAATTAGCCTAGCTAGATCCAAAATGGCTTAATAAGCATAGTTTGCTCCGGAATGACACATTTTACCCAAGTTAGCTCCAAAACGACCTATAGTTAGCTAGGCTTCCACCTAAATGACATAATTAGCTTAGTTAGCTCCAAAATGGTCTATTTAATAAAACATGACCTAAATTTAGCTAATTATCCTCGAAATGACATAATTAGCTCCAAAAAGACATTCTTAGCTAATTTAGCCCGAAGAAGGGGACAAGAGGAGAAGAAAGAGGAAAAATGAAAGGAAGGAAGAAGAAGAAGAAGAGAAGAAGAAGAAGAGAAGAAGAATGATAAGAAGAAGGAGAAGAAGGAGGAGAAGAAGGAGAAGGAGCTCCTCCTTCTCCTTCTTCTTCCTCCTTCTTCCTCCTTCTCCTTCTCCTTCTTCTTTTCTTCTTCTTCGCCTCTTCCTTCTCCTTCTCGTCCTCCTCCTACTCCTCCTTCTTCTTCTTTTACTTCTTCTTCTCTTCTTGATTCTTCTCTTTCTCTTCTTCTACGTAGCTTAGACTCATCCGAGAAAGACTAAATTGGCTAATTATCCTACAAAATGACATAATTAGCTTAGTTAGGTGAAAACATCATAAGAACCTAGGTTAGCTCATTACAATGACCTATTTAGCTAAAAAATGAAATAGTAAGCTCAAAATGGCATAAGAACCTTGGTTACCTCATGAATATTATATACTTAGCTTGGCTTCCACCTAAATGGTATAATTAGCCAATTTAGCTCCAATATGGCTTAATAAGCATAGTTATCTCCAAAATGACATATTTAACCCAAGTGAGCTCCGAAACGACCTATAGTTAGCTAGGCTTCCACCTCAATGACATAATTAGCTTAGTTAGCTCCAAAATGACCTATTTAATAAAAAAAATGACCTATTGTTAGCTAAGTTCTCTCCTAAATGACATAATAAGGCTTACGTAGCTGCAAGATGACCTATTCCCCCTAACTTAGGTATTAAATGGCCTATAATTAGCCTAGCTAGATCCAAAATGGCTTAATAAGTATAGTTTGCTCCGGAATGACACATTTTACCCAAGTTAGCTCCGAAACGACCTATAGTTAGCTAGGCTTCCACCTAAATGACATAATTAGCTTAGTTAGTTCCAAAATAGTCTATTTAATAAAACATGACGTATAATTAGCTAATTATCCTCGAAATGACATAATTAACTCCAAAAAGGCATTCTTAGCTAATTTAGCTCGAAGAAGGGGACAAGAGGAGAAGAAAGAGGAAAAATGAAAGGAAGGAAGAAGAAGAAGAAGAGAAGAAGAAGGAGACGGAGGAAGAAGAAGGAGAAGGAGAAGGAGGAGAGCAACTCCTTCTCCTTCTTCTCCTCCTTCTTCTCCTTCTTCTTGTCCTTCTTCTTTTCTTCTTCTTCTCCTCTTCCTTCTCCTTCTCCTCCTCCTTCTCCTCCTCCTCCTTCTTATTATTCTTTTTCTTCTACTTCTTCTTCTCTTCTTGGTTCCCCCATTTGCCGTCTGCCCCCACATGGAAAAGGGGGATGGCAGACGGCAAAGAGAGGAGGCATGTCGTTAACACTTAACGGGACCGTTGGTGTATCTGTCGTCCCATTTAATTTGCCGTCTGCCCCCTCATGGCAAAGATTCTTTGTCGTCCGCTTTAAAAAAGCAGACGGGAAAGAACCTCTTCACCGGATTTTTTTGCCGTCTGCTGACCGACGGCAAAGCCTTTGCCGTCTGTGGTTCCCCCCTTTGCCGTCTGCCATGGCAGACGACAAATTTCTGAATTTGAGTAGTGGTGTGTTTACATGGGCCTGCGTCAAGAGGAATATCTCATACAACCCATGAATGATGACATCAAGTGGTGATCGTCATCAAGATTGTGGTGTGCAACTTCAAGTGGAGCATCATGAATATATCATGCTTGAAGCTTGCCGTCCATTGTGTGGCAATGGACTTGTGAAGATCTACTGAAGAGTGGCTCACCCATAATGAGTATGGGGGAGCAATCAACTAGTCTTCGTCAAGCCAACGCAATCAAGAAGGGGAATTTGATTTTATACCCCTAGTTTTGTCAAACTCGGCAGGTTTGCCCCTAGTTTTGGAAAACCCTCGTTCTTGCCCAAACCACTTTGCTCATCTTATGTTTTTGCCCTCCCATCTCAATTCCGTCCAATTTGTCTCGTTTGACTGTGTGTTGACTGTTTGTGGACTTCTCTTTGGACCATTTTGCGCATCTTCTTCACTACGTATCGAGACACTCCAAAGTGGGACCCATCGATGAGAAAACCATCTCTCTCACATCTCACTGCCATGTGGGGCCCATGACAAACCAAACCAAATATTTAAAGGACATTGACATTTTGTAAACACCACGTCAATTTCCCATTACATTTTGGTAAAATAATTAAAACAAAAATAATCAATTAAGACAATAATATTAATACAAAATATATCAGTCCTACATAGAACTAATCAAACATTCTATGACCACTAGTTAAATCCTAGCTAATTACACACGGTCAATGGTTAGAAGCCGCAATCCATAGCAGGAGGGTGAGCTCGACGGCTCGTAAAAAAAGAGGATGAGCTTGCTGGAACCAACGGAGTCGGAGCTGGTGCTGCATTTTCCACCCACCGCCACCGACCGCCGGCACTACAGCCTCTGGTGGCTGATACGTCTCAAACGTATCTATAATTTTTGATGGTTTCATGTTGATATCTTGTCAACTTTAGATGTTTTATATACCTTTTATATCTTTTTTGGGACTAACTTATTAATTCATTGCGAAGTGTCAGTTCCTGTTTTTTCTGTGTTTTTTACTCTTTTCAGATCTGATTTTGGAACGGAGTCCAAACGGAATAAAATCCCCGAAATGAATTTTTCCAGAACAGAAGAAGATCGGGGACTTGAGGGCCAAGGCAGGAAGCCCACAGGGAGCTCACAAGCCCTGTAGCCGCGGCCAGGGGGCCCCGCGGCTACCAGGCTTGTGGCCCCCCTGGAGCTCCCCTGCCCTAGCTCTTTCGGCTATATATTCCCTAAAATCACAGAAAAAATAAGGGCGTCCACGAAACCACTTTTTCGCCGCCGCAAGCTTCCGTTTCCGCGAGATCTCATCTGGAGACCCTTCCCGGTGCCCTGCCGGAGGGGACTTTGGATCTGGAGGGCTTCTACATCAACATCATTGCCTTTCCAATGACTCGTGAGTAGTCTACTTCAGACCTAAGGGTCCGTAGTTAGTAGCTAGATGGCTTCTTCTCTCTCTTGGATCTTGAATACAAAGTTCTCCATGATCTTCATGGAGATCTATCCGATGTAATCCTCTTTGGCGGTGTGTTTGTCGAGATCCGATGAATTGTGGATTTGTGATCAGATTATCTATGAATTATATTTGAGTCTTTGCTGATTTCTTATATGCATGATTTGATATCCTTGTAAGTCTCTCTTAGTCTTGGGTTTTGTTTGGCCAACTAGATCTATGATTCTTGCAATGGGAGAAGTGCTTGGTTTTGGGTTCATACTGTGCGGTGACCTTTCCCAGTGACAGAAGGGGCAGCAAGGCACGCATCATGTTGTTGCCATCAAGGGTAACAAGATGGGCTTTCATCATAGATTTGAGATTGTCCATCTACATCATGTGTCATGCCCAAGGAGCGACCCTATCCTCAATTTGGAACAAAGGCCTCGTCAGGGATAGAAGCGCATCTCGTTGTGTCGCAAGAATGGATATCGTTACAAGTACATGTACTGAAAAGAAGAGATATATATATATATATATAGAATTGGCTTACACTCGCCACAAGCTACATCAGAGTCACAACAGTACAGTACATAATCATCATGAATAAGAGCAGGGTTCGACTACGGACGAGAAGAAACAAGAAAAGAGGAACGACGTCCATCCTTGATATCCCAGGCTGCCGGCCTGTAACCCATCCTAGATCGATGAAGAATAAGAAGAAGAAGCAACTCCAAATGAACAATCAACGCGCTCGCGTCAAGTAACCTTTACCTGTACCTGCAACTGGTGTTGTAGTAATCTGTGAGCCACATGGGACTCAGCAATCTCATTTCCAAAGGTATCAAGACTAGCAAAGCTTAATGGGTGAGGCATGGTTAAGTGGTGAGGTTGCAGCAGCGACTAAGCATATATGAGGTGGCTAACTTGTGAGTACAAGAAATAAGAGGGGGAAGATCTACGCAAGCGAACGTGAACTACTGATGATCAAACGAATGATCCTGAACACCTACCTACGCCAGACATAACCCGACCGTGTCCTCGATCACAGAAGGAACTCACGAAAGAGACAGTCACGGTTACGCACATAGTTGGCATATTCTAGTTAAGTTAACTTCAAGTTATCTAGAACCAGTGTTAAACAAAGCTTCCACGTTGCCACATAACTGCGGGCACGGCTTTTCGAAAAGATTTAACCCTGCAGGGGTGCTCCAACTAGTCCATCACAAATTACCACAAGCCGCATAGAAATCCTCAATCACGAAGCTCGCGATCTCGTCGGATTACCTAGTGGAAAACCTCAACTCTGAGATTACCCAAAGCATCACCAGAATCCCGATGCATAAGATATTCCGTCAAAGGTAAAACTAATCCAGCAAGGCCGCCTGACATGTCGACGATCCCGATAGGAGTCGCGTACCTCGTTCTCAGGACACGACGGATGAGCTAGACGTCGGGATCGCTAAACCTCCGGGTGACCAGAGGGGCGCCGGACATCGCTCAGGTGGGGCCAACACTCATGAGGAGCACTGGCCCGGGGGTTGATTAAATTTCCTCGGGTTAATTACTCCGTATGCAGTTTAGTAGTTATTAGGCAAATGTAGTACCAAAGTTGGGCCTTGCCAGACCAGCTTTAATCTAAAACGAATTATCAAGGGGGTCCCCATAACAACCCCGATCGTGTTAGGAGCGCTCATTTATGGAACATAACACCGGTAGCCGAAAACTAAGGGGGCAAAGGTGGAACAAAACACCAGGATAGAAAGGCCGAGCCTTCCACCTTTTACCAAGTATATAGGTCCATTAAATTAAATAGCATTAATATATGGTGATAAGACAAGGAACCCATGTTATCACATGGAAGCATCTACACCTGCAACTAGCAATGCTAACAACATGGGTAAGCAAGCGGTAACATAGCCAATCAGTGGTTTGCTAGGTCGAACAGGTTGATGGTTACCATGGCATTGTTGAGAGGCTGATATTTAACATGTGGTAGGCAATGAGACATAAACGATAGAAGCGGTAAAACTAGCATGGCAATGATAGTAATGGTATCTGGGGAAATGGTCATCTTGCCTGAGATCCTGCTTGGAAGAAGAACAACTCCGAGAAGCAGTCGAACCAACGTAGTCGAACGGGTCCTCACATTCCGACACGCTTGCGGAACTCTATCGAGACGGAGCAAACCGGAAACAAACATCAACACAAATATTCACCACACGATGCACAACATGATGCACATCCTAATATGATGCATGATCAGTTCAAAATGCAAGGGATGGCATGGCAATTCACCTCACGCAAACTCTACACATTAAGTGAAGCTCGATATGCAACGGGTTACATATCGACGAAACTCCACGATTGATTATTTTATTCACTCCTGGTTATTTACACGGCAATATTAAATTGTAGTTAACATGGCAAGGGTGAAGCAACGATCCTACGTGGCATCCTAGTTGGTTGACACGCGGAGCATAGAACGGAGCTACGGCACAAGAGGCATGCAACACACGATATATGCCATGAATGCGTCATGCATGCAAGCTCATAACAACACGGGCAAGAAGAGAAGATGCATATGTCGCCACGGCGAGCGAAAGGGGACCATGACGGCAAAACGGAAACGATGCCACGACAACTTTCCTATCCCGATAACTCGTCGAGATATCGTGCCAACGAATAGGTAGCGCGTGCGGGAACGCTAAATAAATATGCGGTGATCCCGATTACCGGGTTCCCATGTGTCGGGGCACAACATAAGAGGGACGACATGCAACGGACAACATATATAGGCGCATACATACGATACATCTCAAACATCACAAGCACATGGTTCACGGCCATGTCTCATCGGTATACATTCGAAGCGTGCAAATCGGAGGGGTTTGGTTCGGTGAAGGAGAACAACGGTCTCATGGTTGTAGTGGAAGTAGAGGAAGTCGTGGTACTCGTTCTCGTCGACGAAAGTCGTTCGCTCGGCATCGGTTCACGGATCTTCGGCGTCGGTGCACGGTCTTCACATCGGTAGTCATACACGGGTCTTCGGCTACGTCGAGGATGTCGTGGTGCCCGGCGAATTGCTGGTTCCATGAAGGAGGGGAAGGGGCACACGGCGACGGCAAGCGGCAGCAACACGGCTAGCGAAAGCAGAATAGCAACAGCAGCACTCAGCTAGCAAGCAGCAGCAAAAACTACCTAGCAGCAAGCAAGCAACAGCAACTACACCTAGCATCCGCCAAGCAGGCAAACAACAAGGAGCGGCAAGCAGGGCAGGCAACGGCAAGCATCAGCCAGCAGCAGAGGCAGGTAAGAGCACCCTACAGCGACAACAACAGCACGGCATCGGCCAGCAGCTAGCTTGGCAGCAAGCACGAACAGCAACAACACGCAGCACCGGCTAAGGCAACACGACAACAGCACGGGACAGCAACAACACAGCAGCAGCAGCAACGGCTCCAACAGCAAGGCAAGCATGGCGCCGGGAACAGCGGCAGGGGAGGCGGCGCGGCAAGGGCAACGGCAACTCGGGGCCTGTAGGCAAGCGATAGTAGGGGATGCAGGGAGGCGACGGCGGCTTGGTCCGGGACCAGGAGGCCGGCGAGGCGGAGCTTGGCGCGCGGGGGTGCTGTTGGCGGCGGGCAGCTCCTGAGGAGAAACGGCGAGGCGGAGCAGCAGGACAAACCGGCGGCCAGGCGAGCATGACGGCAGGGAGACGAGCGGGTGGCGCACAGGGCTGTCTCGGGCACAGCTCCACGAGCACGCGGGCAGGGAGAGGAGAGGGCTCGCAATCCCTGGCAGCAAGGGGGAGCTCCGGTCGGCAGGGAAGAGGCACATGGCGGCTCGTGCAGGGGGCGCTACTGGCGCGGGACTCCTCGTCTGGGGCAGGAAGAGACCGGGGGAGGAGCTGGCGGCGGGGCAGGAGAGAGAGGAACGAGGGAGAGGGGATCGGGGAAGGAAGGAGACGAGGGAGATGGGGGTCTCGGTAGGGCACGGGGAGCTGGGCCTAGGCCAGCTCGGTTGGGCCTGCTCCCTCCCCCTAATGTTTTTTAAATAAAAACAGAGAACAAACATAAAAGGAAAATATGTTTTTAACAAAATATAAAATGCCTTTTACTCCTTTAATAATATGCCCCAACTTTTAAAATAGATTGGGCCTTTAAAAAAATGAAACCTTCTTTAAAGAATTAAAATAAAACCCTTTCACAAAAGAATAAATCTAAACTCCTTTTTGACAAGAGAATAAAATAGAACCTCTTTCATTTAAAGAATAAAATAAAAGCTCTTTAAAGAAGAAAAGAAAATGAGGCTGTTTTAAAATAAACAAAGGGAAAAAATAAAGGAAACCCAAGGGGTTGCCCCCACATTTAATAAAAGGTTTTTTTAAAGAAGACGCTTTTTTTAAGTAGGGGTTAGAACGGAAACTTAGCAAAACCGCAAAAATGAAAGAGAGGGGAGAGAAGGTTTTAGGTCCGTGGTGCGCAGGGTTTTGAGGCGGCTCTGTTGCACCCACTCTCGTCACGCCAACGAACCACGCCACACTCACAAGCACTCACAAGCAACAACACGGAGCAACAAGCAACACCGACAAAACACAGTTGACATGATGCCATGCATGATGCGATGATGCAAACTAAATAAAGAGGCCACAAAATAAAATAAACACACGACGGAAACGGAAATGAAGGGGAATCTTCTGGGGCGTCGGTCTCGGGCTGTCACATCATGTCATCTTGCTTAAGGCGTTACTTTGTTCTTATGAACTCAATACACTAGATGCATGCTGGATAGCGGTCGACGTGTGGAGTAATAGTAGTAGATGCAGGAAGTATCGGTCTACTTGTTTTGGACGTGATGCCTATATGTATGACCATTGCCATAGATAACGTCATGACTTTGCGCGGTTCTATCAATTGCTCGATAGTAATTCGTTCACCCACCGTCTACTTGCTTTCATGAGAGAAGCCACTAGTGAACACTACGGCCCCCGGGTCTACTCACAATTATCATCTCCGCTTTTACTTTTACTTTGCTTTATTTACTTTTTGCTTTCAGTTCTCACTTTGCAAACAATCTATAAGGGATTGACAACCCCTTCATAGTGTTGGGTGCAAGCTGTTTGTGGTGGTGCAGGTACTTGTGACTTGACGCGATCCTCCTACTGGATTGATACCTTGGTTCTCAAACTGAGGGAAATACTTACCGTCGCTGTGCTACATCACCCTTTCCTCTTCAAGGGAACACCAACGCAAGGCTCCAAGGCCGCGGGGGAATCCTTTGCATATTTGCTAAGGAAATCCCTATAGGCGTAGCCAGCAACAGAAGGATTTCTAACGCCGTTGCCGGGGAGGATCAAGTAAAGAATAGTCTCTAGTCAACATGCCAATTTCTGGTGCCGTTTTCGGGGAGAGATCAAGTCAAGGTCTATCCAAGTAAGTGTCACAAACTTCCCATTTGCCGTTTTCATTTGCCTTTCTCCTTTGCCATTTTCATTTGCCTTTTTGCCGTTCTCTTTTGCCCGTTTCACTCGCTTACTTCCTGCTCGTTTGTGTGTGGGATAGTCCATCAATGGCTAGACCCACCACTCCAAACAATACCCCTGAGAACGAAGTTCTCAATTTCAAGCAGAATGAGGAAGAAAATTTAAAGGACGCTTGGTATAGGATTTGCAATGCTCAAAGTAGATCTACTCGTAAGCAATCCACTACCGTTCTTCTTTGCAGTTTTTATGTTGGAATCTCTCCTTGGAATAGGTATATTCTTGATACCATCGTAGGCGGGAATTTTTTGGGGAGCCATACTGTTGACTCCTATGGAGCTATCATGAATTTGGTAGGCTCACCCCCGCTCATGGTTAATGGAACTACCTTGACCTTGGAACACGTGATGCAAAGGCTTGACGCCATTGAAAACAAAACTGCCACAATTGAACTTATTGAGGATTTGGATAGAAAGATCCACAATCAAATTACTCAGTACGGATCCAAAGTGGGAATGGTTTTGAAAAATTTAAGGGATAAGGAACCTATATTTAATGATTCCTCTAGAATTGGCAAACTAGAAGATGTCATAACCAACTTGGGTTCCGCTTTTGCCGCTGTGCAAAATACTCCAAATTTCACTCTCAAAAAGACCGTCAAGTCTGTTTTTGTTCCTAAAGCTAGTGGTGAGACATCCAATAAAGATGAAGGTCCTAAGATGATAAATGATCACACTACTTATGGTTTGAGCACCAAAGATGACTATACGTGATTCCATCACCTTATGCCTAGCTAAGGGCGTTAAACAATAGCGCTTGTTGGGAGGCAACCCAACAAATCTATCATTTTTCTTTCTGTTTTGTGTTTTACACACTTTCATAATTCTGTTATGATTGTGTTTTTTGTGTTTCTTTTGCGGGATTAGTCTTGGGGATGATCGTTTGATCATGCTGGAAAAGACAGAAACTTTCTTCTCACGAAAAGAATTTTCATTTTTTTTGTGAGAGCTTTTGAGTTGATTCTTTTTGCTGCTGATTTCTACGCAAATTCTTCAGACTGTCGTAATTTTTCACAATTTTTGAAGTACCAGAAGTATACGAATCATACAGATTGCTACAGATTGGTCTGCTGTTAACAGATTCTGTTTTTGTTGAGTTGGTTGCTTATTTTGATGAAACTATGGATAGTATCGGGGGGTATTAGCCATGGAAGATTGAAAATACAGTAACCCAACATCAACATAAGTAGAATTTAAGTTTGCTACAGTACCTAAGGAAGTGGTGATTTGCTCTCTTATACTAATGATATCACGAGTTTCTGTTTAAGTTTCGTGTTGTGAAGTTTTCAAGTTTTGGGTCAAGTTCTTATGGACAAAGAGATAAAGAGTGGCAAGAGCTCAAGCTTGGGGATGCCCAAGGCACCCCAAGTTGATTCAAGGATGCCGTAAAAGCCTAAGTTTGGGGATGCCCCGGGAAGGAATCCCCTCTTTCGTCTTCAATCCATCGGTAACGTTACTTGGGGCTATATTTTTATTCACCACATGTTATGTGTTTTGCTTGGAGCGTCTTGTATCGTAGGAGTCCTTTATTTTTGTTGTGTCACAATCTTCCTTGCTGCAGACCTAGAGAGAGAGAGACATGCACTCACCATGATTTTGTCGAGCTTCACTTATATCCTTTGGTTAGACAATTCAGCTCACATGTGTTTCACTTATATCTTTTGAGCTAGTTGATTCTTGCTCTATGTGCTTCACTTCAATATTTTCGAGCATGGCAGTGCGTGGCGTGGTAGTTGATCTATGCTATGAAAGTAGTCTCAAAAGGGGTAGTTATCCAAAGGGATATGAAAATTTCCACCTTTATGTGCATTGGGTAGTTAGAGAAGTTTGATTCATCTCAATTAGTTTTGAGTTGTCGTTGTGGTAATATTGAAGTTATACTAGTAAGGTGTTGTGGATCTAGAAATACTTGTGTTGAAGTTAGTGATTCCCATAGCATGCACGTATGGTGAACCGCTATGTGATGAAGTCTAAGCATGATTAGTTTACTGATTATCATCCTTTGTGTAGCGGTCGGGATCGCGCGATGGTTTATACCTACAACCCTTCCCCTAGGAGTATGCGTTGAATGCTTTGTTTCGATTACTACTAAAACTTTTGCAACAAGTATATGATTTCTTCATGACTAATTTTGAGCACATGGTTTAGATGCACTTTCACCTTCCACCATCACTATCTTCTTTAGTGTTGTGCAACTTTCGCCGGTGCATAAAACCAACCATTAGCCTCCCTCAAAACAGCCACCATACCTACTATGGCTTTTTCAAAGCCATTCCGAGATATATTGCCATGCAACTACCACCATGACATGTGCCACAACTTCTACATTGCCATTGCATGATCATAAGATAGCTAGCATGATGTTTCCATTGATGTCTATGCCATGCTAGATCATTGTCATGATACCCTACCGAAGGCATTCCATATCGAGTCATCATTGCTCTAAGTTTTGAGTTGTAAGTGTGATGATCATCATTGATGGAGCATTGTCCCATGTGAAGAAATAAAAGAGGCCAGCGAAGCCCATTTACAAAAAGAGGCCAAAGATGCCCACAAAAATAATAATAAAAAAAGAGGCCAAAGAGCCCACCAAAAAATGAGAGAAAAAGAGAGAAGGGACAATGCTACTATCTTTCCACACGTGTGGTTATTAAGCACCATGATCTTCATGATTGAGAGTCTCTCGTTTTGTCACCACCATATAGCTAGTGGGAAATTTTCATTATATAACTTGGCTTGTATATTCCAATGATGGGCTTCCTCAAAATTGCCTTCGGTCTTCGTGAGCAAGCAAGTTGGATGCACACCCACTAGTTTTCTTTCAGAGCTTTCACATACTCTTAGCTCTAGTGCATCATTTGTATGGCAATCCCTACTCATGCACAATGATATCTATTGATGAACATCTCCATAGCTCATTGATATGCCTAGTCAATGTGACCATCTTCTCCTTGTTTGCCTTGCAACCTCCACCACACTCCATTCCACTTACAGTGCTAAAACCATGGCTCACGCTCATGTATTGCGTGAGAGTTGAAAAAGTTTGAGGAAGTAAAGGTGTGAAAACAATTACTTGGCCAATACCAAGGTTGTGCATGATTTAAATTCGTTGTGCAAGGATGATAGAGCATAGCGAGACTATATGATTTTGTAGGTATAACTTTCTTTTGGCCTTGTTATTTTGAAAGTTCGTGATTACCTTGCTAGTTTGCTTGAAGTATTATTGTCTCCACGTCAATAGCAAACTATTATTTTGAATCTAACGGATCTGAACATTCATGTCACATAAGAGGAGTTACAAAGGACATCTATGCTAGGTAGCATGAAAGCATCAAAAATTCATTCTTTATCACTTCCCTACTCGAGGACGAGCAGGAGTTAAGCTTGGGGATACATGATACGTCTCAAACATATCTATAATTTTTTATGGCTTCATGATGTTATCTTGTCAACTTTGGATGTTTTATATACCTTTTATATCTTTTTTGGGACTAACTTATTTATTCAGTGCCAAGTGCCAGTTCATGTTTTTTCTGTGTTTTTGACTCTTTTCAGATCTGATTTTGGAACGGAGTACAAACGGAATAAAATCCCCGAAATGAATTTTTCCAGAATAGAAGAAGATCGGGGGACTTGAGGGCCAAGGAAGGAGGCCCATAGGGAGCCCACAAGCCCTGTAGCCACAGCCAGGGGGGCCCGCGGCTACCAGGCTTGTGGCCCCCCTGGAGCTTCCCTACCCTAGCTCTTTCGCCTATATATTCCCTAAAATCCCACAAAAAATAAGGGCGTCCACGAAACCACTTTTCTGCCGCCACAAGCTTCCATTTCCGCGAGATCTCATCTGGAGACCCTTCCCGGTGCCGTGCCGGAGGGGACTTTGGAGCTGGAGGGCTTCTACATCAACATCATTGCCTCTCCAATGACTCGTGAGTAGTCTACTTCAGACCTACGGGTCCGTAGTTAGTACCTAGATGGCTTCTTCTCTCCCTTGGATCTTCAATACAAAGTTCTCCATGATCTTCATGGGGATCTATCCGATGTAATCCTCTTTGGCGGTGTGTTTGTCGAGATCCGATGAATTGTGGATTTGTGATCAGATTATCTATGAATTATATTTGAGTCTTTGCTGATTTCTTATATGCATGATTTGATATCCTTGTAAGTCTCTCCGAGTCTTGGGTTTTTTTTCCAACTAGATCTATGATTCTTGCAATGGGAGAAGTGCTTGGTTTTGGGTTCATACCGTGTAGTGACCTTTCCCAGTGACAGAAGGGGCAGCAAGGCACGCATCGTGTTGTTGCCATCAAGGGTAACAAGATGGGCTTTCATCATAGATTTCAGATTGTCCATCTACATCATGTCATCTTGCTTAAGGCGTTACTCTGTTCTTATGAACTCAATACACTAGATGCATGCTGGATAGCGGTCGACGTGTGGAGTAATAGTAATAGATGCAGAAAGTATCGGTCTACTTGTTTTGCACGTGATGCCTATATGTATGATCATTGCCATAGATAACGTCATGACTTTGCGCGGTTCTATCAATTGCTCGACAGTAATTCGTTCACCCACCGTCTACTTGCTTTCATCAGAGAAGCCACTAGTGAACACTACGGCCCCGGGGTCTACACACAATTATCGTCTCCGCTTCTACTTTTTGCTTTCAGTTCTCACTTTGCAAACAATCTATAAGGGATTGAAAACCCCTTCATAGCGTTGGGTGCAAGCTCTTTGTGTTCGCGCAGGTACTTGTGACTTGACGCGATCCTCCTACTGGATTGATACCTTGGTTGTCAAAGTGAGGGAAATACTTACCGTCGCTGTGCTACATCACCCTTTCCTCTTCAAGGAAACACAAACGCAAGGCTCCAAGGCCGCGGGGGAATCCTTTGCATATTTGCCAAAGAAATCCCTATAGGAGTACCCAGCGGTAGTGGCCTCCCCCACTGGCCACCGATGAGATCCATGCAATAGTGGCCTCCTAGGTTGGCCACTGAGGAGATCCGTGGCCCGTTGGCCTACCCCGAGCACAACCCCGCCGCCGAGCTCTCTCTCCTGTCGACCCTCTTTCTAATGCAGGTCAACCCCGTCGTTGTGGATACCAAGGCTTCCGCAGCTGGTCCCGTCACCTCGCGTTGCCGCTACCTCTGCCCGGATCTGGCGTCAGCCGGCTAGATCCAGCCGCCCCCTCAACCTCCCGTCAGCCTCAGCCTCCGGGTGGAGCAGAGCTCGATTTGAGGCTCAAGGCACCATGGTCATGGTTGTATCCTGCGGGGAGATAGAGAGAGATGTGAGGCGAGAGAAAAAATAGAGAGAGGGAAAGGGATGATACGGTGTGTAGGGCACATGCGGTAGGATGAGATGCACGGGCACTGGAGTGGTCATGGACGGGAACATCAACATGGCTTTCGTGGTGGAGGACTGAGGGTGGAGGAAGGGGATAAGATTTGAGAGATGGGGAAGGGGATCTTGGGCTAGGTTTTGACTGGCCGTGAAGGGGTAAAATGGTCCGGTCAAAAGTCCATAGACAGCCAACACATGGTCAAGCGGCACTAAATGGACGGAAATATGACGGAAGGGCAAAACCATAAGAGAAGCAAATGAACTTGGACAAAAGTGAAGGTTTTTGGAAAACTAGGGGCAAACCTGCCGAGTGGGACACAAGTAGGGGCATGGAATTAATTATCCCAATCAAGAAAGGTGGTCCATCTTGAGGAACTCAAGATATTCATAATCTAGCTCAAGCGAACTATGTGCAAGGTATAGGTTTGCCCTTATATAGGTTTTTCTATTTTAGGATATATTGTGGTACTATCAAGGGGGGTCTCAAGTGAGTAGCTTGATCATATCGTTCGTTGGGAGCTCAAAACATTTGCATCCTTGCATCATATTTCTTGGTTCTTGTTTTGTGTTTCTCTTTGTGAGTTGTAAAGCTTATGGTCATATTCATGACAAGCTCGAGTTCCGAAAATGGATTCCATATGCATCTTCTATGATGTTTTCGATGTTGGAGTTTTTTTGCCGATTATTCATTCATAGAGGTTTCACATCTCTATATCATCAACATCTTCTATGATGTCACTGTTTGGATAGTACCTATCGTGTGCTATTAAACAAGCTTGAGTTTGCTAAATTCGGAGCTCATACGCGAAAGTTATGGCAGTTTCTGTGCCACAACTGTTTTTCGGTACCATGGTAGTACTGCCCCGCTTGGTACCACGAAAGCTCGGTACCATGAAAGCTCAGTACCACGGTAGTACCGCCCCGCTTGGGCGGTTCTTCCGGTGTGTACTACCGCTGCTACTTCCGCTTACGTTTTCATTTTTTTCGATTCTGTTTCGAGTGGGTTTTTTAGCGACAGTTCTTAGCGGTAGTACATCCCTCACGTTACTTCCGCTCTCGAGTATCGCGGGTACTACCTCTTATTTTTGGGTTCTGGAGTCTTATTGCTTTCTAGTGGAAGTATCGCGAGGAAGGGCAGTAGTGCGCCTTGAGGTTTCTTCCGTTTTGCTCGTTTTCCATGAAAAATACCGCTCCAGTGGTAGTGCCGCTCAGCCCAGCAATAGTACCGCTTGTGCACGACAAGTGCACATAACAGTTGGAATTGGGGAGCACTATAAAAGGAGGTATTCTTCCCCGTTGCTCCCCAACTCATTTGTGCTCGTATTTCCCCCCATTGTTGAACTTCTTTGAGCTTGCTAACTCTCAACCCCTCCAATGATTCTTGGTAGTTCTTGAGGGAAAAGAGAGAGGAGATCAAGATCCACATTTCCATCAATCACTTTATCCTCTTTTTGAGGGGAACCCCTTGGATCTAGATCATGGAATTCTATGTTTTCTTCTTCGTTCTTCCACTCATTTTCTTCCATAGCATTAGTTGTTGTGGAGTGATTTGGGAGAGTAGGACTTGGGCACTCCGTGTACCCTTGCCATTGCATTTGGTGCATAGGTTTGAGTTCTCCACGGTGATGCGTGGAAGTGAAGTGTGAGAAGTTTATTACTCTTGGGTGCTTGGTACCCTATAGCTTGTTCTTCTTGGGTGCTTTGGCATGCTAGAAGCTTGGTGGTTCCTTGGAGCTCAAGCATTGTGGTGCAAAGCTCCGGGCAAGCGTAGGGGTCTCCAATTAGGTTGTGGAGATTGCTCCGAGCATTTTAGGTCATCTCGGAGCCATAGTCCATTGTGGTGAAGCTTCGTTGTGTTGTTGGGAGCCTCCAATTAATTTCCGGAGATTGCCCCAACCTTGTTAGTACGGGTTCGGTGACTACCCTCAAGGGCCCCTTAGTGGAATCACGACATCTTGCATTGTGCGAGGGCGTGAGTAGATTAAGGTGTCCTTAGTGGCTTCTTGGGGAGCATTGTGCCTCCATACCGCTCCAAACGGAGATTAGCATCCGCAAGGGTGTGAACTTCGAGATACATCGTCGTCTCCGCGTGCCTTGGTTATCTCTTACCCAATCCCTTTACTTATGCACTTTACTTTGTGATAGCCATATTGTTTATTGTTATATATCTAGCTATTACTTGGTTTTTTTATCTTACTTAGCATAAGATGTTGGTGCTCATAGGTGAGCCTAGTTGTTTTAGCTTTTGTGCTTGACAAATTAAGCGTTAGTTTTATTCCACATTAGTTCAAGCCTAAACCGTAATTGTTTAAAGTGTCCATTCACCCCCCCCCCCCTCTAGGCGACATCCACGTCCTTTCATCTTCACCTTGTCAAATAGTTCGCTCCCTGAAAACACAACCAGCACAACTATCTAGGTAGTCCCTAGAAGCATCGGTTAGTCCATTATAAAACATATTAAGTATTTCATTTTTCTTATGAGGATGATCACGCAAAGCATTAAGTAGTTGGAGAAGCCTCCTCAAGCTTGAGGGATATTCTCTTCTTCAATTTGCACGGAGTTGTATATTTCCTCTAAAGCAGCTTGTTTCTTATGAGCAGGAAAATATTTTTCAGAGAAGTAACGAATCATATGCTAGGGGCTACACACACAACCAAGAGCAAGAATATGAAACCAACTCTTAGCATCACCTTTTAGTGAGAAAGGGGAAAAACGTTAAGTATATAGTAATAGTGAATCTTTTCCTCATGGGCAAAACAAGGTGGTAATTTCGTGCAATTTAGTAAGATGTTCCACAAAAGTTTCAATTTCATAACCATAAAAAGGATGAGATTCTACTAAGGTAATTAAATCAGGATCAAGAGATAATTCAAATCCCTATCAATAACACATATAGGAGAAGTGGTAAATTTAGGATCATGTTTCATTTTCTCCATCGTAGATTTTTCTTTCAGTTTGCATAGCAATTTTCTTAAATAATCTCTATCATTACAAGAAAGAAAGTCTCGATCTATATAACTATCCATAACATAACCCTCGGGTCGATAAAGCATATCATATATGTCGGGACCCCGATCCTAAGCCATAGGAATCCAGCCTGTAACACATCGCATCTCTTTGTGGTCTCACGCACGGTTAACCCCACGGTTGCAGCCTTACCTTAGCCGGGACCGTTTGCGCCTTTTAACTCACGTATGCAATTGTGTCACTAGCAATCCAATGACAAAGAACCCGGATCGACATGTCTAGTCATAAACCAAAGTGGCAGTTCCGTACAGGGACAGGCATACATGACCCAGCAAAGCAGGTGTCGGTCACCAGCGAATGTAGACGAGTCGTAGCAAGCTACAAGGACTCCATTACATTGTGTGACATTTCCCCAAAGGGGACAGACACAGCAGCTAAGAAGGACACACGCCGGTCAACCAATGTGTTCGGAGCAGTAGTGAGCTACCATGGCTCGTTGGATCACAAAGGGGCATTTCCCTGTACGGAATGCTACTATAGTCTATGGCTTGGTAATCGAACCCCATACATATCAAGTACGACATATGTACGCATGGCATACCGATATGTATAGATACATCAATGGCATCACAACGTAACCATAAACATACAAACTTTATTTAAGAGGCTCGGAAGAGCCACACATTTAATATTACATAGTAGGGGTCTCATGACCCATCATAACAATCATTCAAGTTACAAGCCAGCGGAAGTAATTAAACTGTCTGAGTACAGACAGATGAAACTAGAAGGCATGTGGCCTGACTATACTACAGACCCACCCTAGGGCCAGATCGTAGCTTGGATACCAGCTACTCGTCGTCGTCGATGTCTAGGAAGAACACTCGTTAGGGTCATTAACAACCTCTGCAACAAATATTAAGCAAACATGAGTACGGAGGTACTCAACAAGACTTTAGGATAACTATCTACTCATGTAATGTATCAATAAGGAATTTAGGGGTTTCATGCGGAAAGCCAGCATTTGACTCGTGGCTAGACAACTTGCATTTTTAAATATTTTTCGACAACTTGATTTCTCGCACACGAGTCCACTAACACCACAACAATACTCCATCGTGGAATCATTCCGTCTCCATACGGAAATGCCGTCCACGACACTCACACTTATCTTGACAATTTTATGAGTAGCCATTGAAGTTATCTATGAACAACATATGTCTCCAAGTAGTCCATATCCGCGGACGCGGCTATTCGAATAGATCATAACCCTGCAGGGGTGTACTTCTTCACACACGCTCTCGCCACTTATCGTCATGTGCACGTCATGCACCTCGGTAACCTTCAAGCGGAAGCCCAGTGAGGGAGTTGGCCACGACCGTTAACCACACTAATACTTAGTCCAGGTTTATCGCCTATCTGAGGGTAACCCGCATGGAAGTCCGGCCGAGGTTTCCGCCATGGCCCCAAACGATGTGCGCATGGTTCGCAAGCCCACCATCCGGGTGCCACTTTGTACACCGTGCCACTGCCTACCGCATCACAGCCCACCTCTCAGGTCAGCACTATGCACGGCCTCCAGCATGACTATAAAAACCAGAAACTACTTGCAACTCCTGGACCGAGTACTAAGCGATTAATAAGTCGAACGGGGTCATATTTCAGGGCCCAGCATGTGGTAGTATCTCGTCTTTGATTACATACACGGAACTCAGTTCCTAAGGACGGTTCCAATGAAACAACCCGCCATGTACTCCTACATAGCCTTTCACCGGTACCTTTACCAAATCATGTTCAACTCACAACCTTTACTTACTGAACACATTCTCACAATTCTGTTCATCTCCCAGATGACGGACCATACACAGCTCTAAGCATAGCATGCATAGCAGGATAAGGCACATCATGGCTCAGGCATCTACCAGGTATGCTAGGTTGCAAGGTTCACCTATTTACTGTGACAAAGACAGGTCATGCAAAGGAAGTGGGTTCAACTAACGTGGCAAAAGCATTTGAGAATTTGATCCTAATGCAATAAGTAAGTGCAGGAGCGAGAATATGGGGTTTATCGGGATGATCAAAATGGTTGCTTGCCTTGTTGCTCAGAGGAGGGACAATATCCGTCAGTCGTATATTCGGTGGAATCTGGAGGAGCGGAGCTTACCGAAGAAAATGACAACAATCAATGACAATCATGTGCAACAAGATGATGCATGAGCATGGCATGAGGATGCAAGGTGGTATGCTATTATAGCTAACATTTATTAGGTTTGAAGTTGATTTGAATCAAACTCAAATATCACTTCAAACGAGGTATTCTCGAATACCATTTTAATTGATTCGACCTGATGCTCAGATCAACTTGTTTATTTACATGCATGGAAATGACATGTTAAGTTGCTGGTTTGTGATTGAACAATGTTTGATCATATCATTTGAAGTGGAATTCAAATGATTTCCAAATTCCATCTCCAAAGTATTTATAAAATTGAACTTATTCATTATTCTATATGTTTGGGTCCAGTAACATTTTCAAACATGTTTTAAAATGACATATTCAGATTCCTTGGATTTTTCTGATACTTCTTCATATATAAATTATTTTCATCGGAGTTACAGATTAATTTCTATGATTTTTAGAAGTTTTGGCATTTTTCTGGAATTCTTTTAAATCAGAAATCCACTTATTGTGTCAGCCCCACGTCATCATGGCGTCAGCCGTCGGGTGACCTGATCAGGTCAAACCCGACAGGGGGGACCCTCTGGTCAGCCTCACAGGGATAATCCTGCGCTGACCAGCCCCTGATTGCGTTTGACTTGGCCTGGGGCCCACTGTCAGCGACTGCTTAGGGTTTTAAACGGCGGATTAGAGAGGCCAGGTCATCCCCTGCCTGAGACTGACAGGCGGCGACCAAACCCGCGGCGGATCTGTGCCGGAGTGTCGTCGAAGATGGCTGTAGTGCTCGGGATCGGGAGCCGAGAGCACTGGGAGGATCCCCAGGCTTGGCCTCATCCAGCACTGGCCTCGGGGAGGGCTCGGGAGGACCGGAGGTCACCGGCGACGAGCGGAGGCGACGGCCGGTGCTCGGGCTCGTCGGTCTAGTGGCTAGGTGGCACCAAACGGAGGGGAAGAAGAGGGGAAATGATCGCAAGCTCACGGTGGAGGTGAAGCTGGGCTCAGACTGCTCGGGGAGGGCTTGTAGCCGGCAATCCACCGTCGATTTGCCGGCGGTCGAAGGCTGAAGACGACGGCACTGGGGGCGTTGCAGGGCTCGGGGAGGCTTCTACTGCTGCAAGGAGGACCAGCTCGTCGAGGAGGAGCGAATGGAACACTTGGGAGGAAGATCATGTGGCTAGGGGCACGGGCAGCTCGAGCTCGAGCTTCTGTCAATGGCGGCAGTGGGGAGAGGGAAGAAACCGAGAGGACGGGGAGGAATGGTGCACGGGAACGGATAGGGACGTGCTCGGGGAGGTTATCCCCACTGTCGCGCTGTCCTGGGGAGCACCCGAGCGTGCCACGGCGAAGCAGGAGGTGGAGGAGCCGCCGTGGGCGTTCGCTCCTCTGCCAGAAGGCAGGAGGAGGAAGACGCCCCAGCCCCTGGTGGGCTGGGCCTCCTCAGGCGACAGGTAAGTCTTTCCACATTTTTTTCTGTTTTGTTTCTGTTTTAAATACTGACAGTGATTTCCATTTGTTTTGGCTTCAAAAGCAAACTAAGAAATAGTTTGAAAAATGCTAGGGTGTTAGTTGGAATATTTCCAATCACCCATAAAGTTTTCAGCATTTTTGAAAACTATATATTTTTGAATTCAAACTTTAAACTTGAAACCAGTAGCCTTTTGCATTTATTTAAAAGACCAAATGTGTTAAGAAAATGGTTTTCTTCATTGCTTATTTGCTTTCAAGAATTATCAGAAAACTTGAACTTTTCTTGGGGCCATTTTGGGTTCATTGATTTGAACAAGTTTATAATTCCTTTGGATTTGAGAAGTGGCTAGGGTTTTTGAGTTTTCCTTCACCACTTGCTTTGTTCTTGTTGAAATTTTCTTGGATGCAATGCAAAGAAGATATGAGCCCAATGCTAACTTGATTAGGGTTTCAGGGATGTGACATAGGCATAATAAGTGAATCATAGTTCTCATATGTTTCAACATTATTAGTTTCTCTAGCTTTAGCAATATGAGCATCAACTAATTCATTAAGTGGCACATTTTCAGTTTTATCAAGCATAGTAGTAGCATCATCATAAGTTTCTTGAAATTCAGAAGTACCATCATTAAGTACTTGCAATATATCAGAACGAACATCAAGTGGTGGTGTCATAAGCTGATTCAAAAGAGTAGGTGAATCAAAAGCGGTTCTAGATGGCAGTTCCTTACCTCCCCTCATTTTAGCGGGTATGATCTTGGTTCTTGTATCTCTCGGATTCTTCATAGTGACAATTGGATATCCTCGAGTGAACACAATAAATAGAGCTATGCTCCCCGGAAACAGCACCAGAAAATAGTTTTGATAACCCACTAGTGTAGGGGATCGCAACACTCTTCGCGGATAGTGTTAGAGCATATATCTCCATATGTGGTTTTGGTAATTGATGACAATTCCTATGGACTAATGGTTGCCTTAAGTTACATTCATAGGATTTGTCCATAGGCACTTCTTGGAGTCCATCTGTTGGGTTCAAGGAGTTTATATGATGACCAAGATGGTATTCAAGGTATTATCCAAAGAATGGTCATTGAGACACATGGTTGATCAAGATCTCAGACAAAGAGTAAATCAAGATGATCAACACACAAAGCGTACAAGATGTACCGAGAGGGATCAAGTGATCTCATGGTATGGTAAGCATTGTCCATTACGTGTTTGTGTACTTACCCATGGTCTTCGTGAGAGTTCTATGTGGGGGTTAGGTGTGTTTCCATGGGCTTGCGTCAAAGGGAAGATCTCATACAACCCATGAGCAAATCAAGATGATCAACACACAAAGCGTACAAGATGTACCGAGAGGGATCAAGTGATCCCATAGTATGGTAAGCATTGTCCATTACGTATTTGTGTACTAACCCATGGTCTTCATGAGATCTCTATGTGGGGGTTAGGTGTGTTTCCATGGGCTTGCGTCAAAGGGAAGATCTCATACAACCCATGAAGTAAGACGTCAAGTTGTGATCGTCATCAAGATTGCGATGTGCAAGTTCAAGTGGATCAGCACGAACATATCATGCTTGAAGCTTGCCGTCCATTGTGGTGGCAATGGACTTGTGAAGATATGCTGAAGAGTGGCTCACCCATAGTGATTATGGGGGAGCAATCAACTAGTCTTCATCAAGCCAACACAATCAAGAAAGGTGGTCCATCTTGAGGAAGCCAAGATCAACATCATCTAGCTCAAGAGGACGAGGTGCAAGGTATAGGTTTGCCCTTGATAGGTTTTCTGTTTAGGATAGATTGTTTTACTATCAAGGGGGCTCTCAAGTGAGTAGCTTGATCGTATCATTCGTTGAGATCTCAAACCATTTGCATCCTTGCATCATACTTCTTGGTTCTTGTTTGGTGATTCTCTTTGTGAGTTTTAGAGCTTATGGTCATCTTCGTGACAAGCTCGAGTTCATCGAAAACGGAGTCCATATGCATCTACTATGATGTTTTCGATGTTGGAGTTTTTGTCGGTTCTTCATTCATAGAGGACTCACATCTCTATATCTTCGGCATATTCATAACCGCATGGTCTACAGAAAGTGGGGGTAACGGTCTGATTCCTTCCCCTACTATATAAAGGGGGTCTTCTTCCCCCTTGGTCTTATCGATCCGTTGAGCTCTTGTTCTATCTCCATTGTTGACATTCTTAGAGCTTGATAACTCTCTATCCCTCCAATGATTCTTGCTTGTTCTTGAGGGAAAAGAGAGAGGAGATCTAGATCCACATCACCACCAATCACTTTCTCCTCTATGTGAGGGGAACCCCTTGGATCTTGATCTTGGAGTTCTTTGTGAGCTCCTTGTTCTTCCTCTCATATTTCTCCATAGCTTTTGTTGTTGTGGAGGGATTTGAGTGTGAGGGACTTGACCACTTCGTGTGTTCTTGCCATTGCATTAGTTGCATCGGTTTGAGTTCTCCACGGTGATACGTGGAAGTGAGAAGTTGAGAAGCTTACTACCTTTGGTACTTAGTACCCTTGATATTGTTCTTCGTGGATGCTTTGGCATCCCAGAAGCTTGGTGGTGTCTCAGAGCTCAATCATTGTGGTGTGAAGCTCCGGGAAGCGTCGGGGTCTCCAATTAGGTTGTGGAGATTGCCCCGAGCAATTTGTACGGGTACCGGTAACCGCCCCCAAGGGCTGCCACGTGTACGGGTTCGGTGACCGCCCCCAAGGGTTGCCATTTGTACGGGTTCGGTGACCGCCCTCAAGGGTCCCTTAGTGGAATCACGGCATCTTGCATTGTGCGAGGGCGTGAGGAGATTACGGTGGCCTTAGTGGCATCTTGGGGACCTTGTGCCTCCACACCGCTCTAACGGAGATTAGCATCCGCAAGGGTGTGAACTTTGGGATACATCATCGTCTCCCCATGCTCTGGTTATCTCTTACCCGAACCCTTTACTTATGCACGTTACTTTGTGATAGGCATATTGTTTATTGTAATATATCTTGCTATCACTTAGTTGTTTATCTTGCTTAGCATAAGTTGTTGGTGCACATAGGTGAGCCAAGTTGTTTGTAGGTTTTGTGCTTGACATATTAAACGTTAGTTTTATTCCGCATTTGTTCAAGCCTAAACCTTAACTATTTTAAAGCGCCTATTGTCGTCCTGAATCCAACAAGCTTGGGTTTGCTCGATTCGGAGCTCGTATGCGAAAGTTATGGCTGTTTCAGTGGCGAGCGGTAGTACCGCTGGACCTAGCGATAGTACCGCTAGAGTTGGCAGTAGTACCGCTGGCTGGTGGTAGCACCGCCCCTGGTCAGTGGTAGTACCGCTCCAGGAGCTTAGTACCGCCTGCCTAGCGGTTGTTCGTGGACGGACCTTTTTGCGAAGACTTTCTTGGCGGTGGTAGTGCCGTTGCACTACCAGGGGCCCAGCGGTAGTACCGCTCGGGCCAGCGGTAGTACCGCTAGCTGGCGGTAGTACCGCTGGAGTGCGAGCGGTAGTACCGCTGGAGTGCCAGCGGTAGTACCGCTGAAGCCAGCGGTAGTACCGCTGCAACTCGGGCAGAAAGTGGGGGTAACGGTATGATTCCTTCCCCCACTATATAAAGGGGGTCTTCTTCCCCCTTGGTCTTATCCATCCATTGAGCTCTTGTTCTATCTCCATTGTTGACATTCTTAGAGCTTGATTACTCTCTATCCCTCCAATGATTCTTGCTTGTTCTTGAGGGAAAAGAGAGAGGAGATCTAGATCCACATCTCCACCAATCACTTTCTCCTCTATGTGAGAGGAACCCCTTGGATCTTGATCTTGGAGTTCTTTGTGAGATCCTTGTTCTTCCTCTCATATTTCTCCATAGCTTTTGTTGTTGTGGAGGGATTTGAGTTTGAGGGACTTGACCACTTCGTGTGTTCTTGCCATTGCATTAGTTGCATCGGTTTGAGTTCTCCACGAGGATACGTGGAAGTGAGAAGTTGAGAAGCTTACTACCTTTGGTACTTAGTACCCTTGATATTGTTCTTCGTGGATGCTTTGGCGTCCCAGAAGCTTGGCGGTGTCTCAGAGCTCAATCATTATGGTGTGAAGCTCCGGGAAGCGTCGGGGTCTGCAATTAGGTTGTGGAGATTGCCCCGAGCAATTTGTACGGGTACCGGTAACCGCCCCCAAAGGTTGCCACATGTACGGGTTCGGTGACCGCCCCCAAGGGTTGCCATTTGTACGGATTCGGTGACCGCCCTCAAGGATCCCTTAGTGGAAACACGGCGGCATCTTGCATTGTGCGAGGGCGTGAGGAGATTACGGTGGCCTTAGTGGCATCTTGGGGAGCATTGTGCCTCCACACCGCTCTAACGGAGATTAGCATCCGCAAGGGTGTGAACTTCGGGATACATCATCGTCTCCCTGTGCCTCGGTTATCTCTTACCCGAACCCTTTACTTATGCACGTTACTTTGTGATAGACATATTGTTTATTGTAATATATCTTGCTATCACTTAGTTGTTTATCTTGCTTAGCATAAGTTGTTGGTGCACATAGGTGAGCCTAGTTGTTTGTAGGTTTTGTGCTTGACATATTAAACGTTAGTTTTATTCCGCATTTGTTGAAGCCTAAACCTTAACTATTTTAAAGCGCCTATTGTCGTCCTAAATCCAACAAGCTTGGGTTTGCTCGATTCGGAGCTCGTAGGCGAAAGTTATGGCTGTTTCAGTGGCGAGCGGTAGTACCGCTGGACCTAGCGGTAGTACCGCTGGCTGGCGGTAGTACCGCCCCTGGTCAGCGGTAGTACCGCTCCAGGAGCTTAGTACCGCCTGCCTAGCGGTTGTTCATGGACGAACCTTTTTGCGAAGACTTTCTTGGCGGTGGTAGTGCCGTTGCACTACCAGGGGCCCAGCGGTAGTACCGCTGGAGCTAGCGGTAGTATCGCTAGCTGGCGGTAGTACCGCTGGAGTGCGAGCGGTAGTACCGCTGGAGTGCGAGCGGTAGTACCGCTGGAGTGCCAGCGGTAGTACCGCTGCAGCCAGCGGTAGTACCGCTGGAGCTCGGGCAGAAAGTGGGGGTAACGATTTGATTCCTTCCCCCACTATATAAAGGGGGTCTTCTTCCCCCTTGGTCTTATCCATCCGTTGAGCTCTTGTTCTATCTCCATTGTTGACACTCTTAGAGCTTGATTACTCTCTATCCCTCCAATGATTCTTGCTTGTTCTTGAGGGAAAAGAGAGAGGAGATCTAGATCCACATCTCCACCAATCACTTTCTCCTCTATGTGAGGGGAACCCCTTGGATCTTGATCTTGGAGTTCTTTGTGAGATCCTTGTTCTTCCTCTCATATTTCTCCATAGCTTTTGTTGTTGTGGAGGGATCTGAGTGTGAGGGACTTGACCAGTTCGTGTGTTCTTGCCATTGCATTAGTTGCATCGGTTTGAGTTCTCCACGGTGATACGTGGAAGTGAGAAGTTGAGAAGCTTACTACCTTTGGTACTTAGTACCCTTGATATTGTTCTTCGTGGATGCTTTGACGTCCTAGAAGCTTGGTGGTGTCTCAGAGCTCAATCATTGTGGTGTGAAGCTCCAGGAAGCGTCGGGGTCTCCAATTAGGTTGTGGAGATTGCCCCGAGCAATTTGTACGGGTACCGGTAACCGCCCCCAAAGGTTGCCACGTGTACGGGTTCGGTGACCGCCCCCAAGGGTTGCCATTTGTACGGATTCGGTGACCGCCCTCAAGGGTCCCTTAGTGGAAACACGGCGGCATCTTGCATTGTGCGAGGGCGTGAGGAGATTACGGTGGCCTTAGTGGCATCTTGGGGAGCATTGTGCCTCCACACCGCTCTAACGAAGATTAGCATCCGCAAGGGTGTGAACTTCAGGATACATCATCGTCTCCCCGTGCCTCGGTTATCTCTTACCCGAACCCTTTACTTATGCACGTTACTTTGTGATAGACATATTGTTTATTGTAATATATCTTGCTATCACTTAGTTGTTTATCTTGCTTAGCATAAGTTGTTGGTGCACATCGGTGAGCCTAGTTGTTTGTAGGTTTTGTGCTTGACATATTAAACGTTAGTTTTATTCCGCATTTGTTCAAGCCTAAACCTTAACTATTTTAAAGCGCCTATTGTCGTCCTGAATCCAACAAGCTTGGGTTTGCTCGATTCGGAGCTCGTATGCGAAAGTTATGGCTGTTTCAGTGGCGAGCGGTAGTACCGCTGGACCTAGCGGTAGTACCGCTAGAATGGCGGTAGTACCGCTGGCCCTAGCGGTAGTACCGCTGGCTGGCGGTAGTACCGCCCCTGGTCAGCGGTAGTACCGCTCCAGGAGCTTAGTACCGCCTGCCTAGCGGTTGTTCATGGACGGACCTTTTTGCGAAGACTTTCTTGGCGGTGGTAGTGCCGTTGCACTACCAGGGGCCCAGCGATAGTACCGCTGGGGCCAGCGGTAGTACCGCTGCAGCTAGCGGTAGTACCGCTAGCTGGCGGTAGTACCGTTGGAGTGCGCGCGGTAGTACCGCTGGAGTGCCAGCGGTAGTACCGCTGCAGCCAGCGGTAGTACCGCTGGAGCTCGGGCAGAAAGTGGGGGTAACGGTCTGATTCCTTCCCCCACTATATAAAGGGGGTCTTCTTCCCCCTTGGTCTTATCCATCCGTTGAGCTCTTGTTCTATCTCCATTGTTGTCATTCTTAGAGCTTGATTACTCTCTATCCCTCCAATGATGCTTGCTTGTTCTTGAGGGAAAAGAGAGAGGAGATCTAGATCCACATCTCCACCAATCACTTTCTCCTCTATGTGAGGGGAACCCCTTGGATCTTGATCTTGGAGTTCTTTGTGAGCTCCTTGTTCTTCCTCTCATATTTCTCCATAGCTTTTGTTGTTGTGGAGGGATTTGAGTGTGAGGGACTTGACCACTTCGTGTGTTCTTTCCATTGCATTAGTTGCATCGGTTTGAGTTCTCCACGGTGATACGTGGAAGTGAGAAGTTGAGAAGCTTACTACCTTTGGTACTTAGTACCCTTGATATTGTTCTTCGTGGATGCTTTGGCGTCCTAGAAGCTTGGTGGTGTCTCAGAGCTCAATCATTGTGGTGTGAAGCTCCGGGAAGCGTCGGGGTCTCCAATTAGGTTGTGGAGATTGCCCCGAGCAATTTGTACGGGTATCGGTAACCGCCCCCAAGGGTTGCCACGTGTACGGGTTCGGTGACCGCCCCCAAGGGTTGCCATTTGTACGGGTTCGGTGACCGCCTTCAAGGGTCCCTTAGTGGAATCACGACATCTTGCATTGTGTGAGGGCATGAGGAGATTACGGTGGCCTTAGTGGCATCTTGGGGAGCATTGTGCCTCCACACCGCTCTAACGGAGATTAGCATCCGCAAGGGTGTGAACTTCGGGATACATCATCGTCTCCCCGTGCCTCGGGTATCTCTTACCCGAACCCTTTACTTATGCACGTTACTTTGTGATAGACATATTGTTTATTGTAATATATCTTGCTATCACTTAGTTGTTTATCTTGCTTAGCATAAGTTGTTGGTGCACATAGGTGAGCCTAGTTGTTTGTAGGTTTTGTGCTTGACATATTAAATGTTAGTTTTATTCCGCATTTGTTCAAGCCTAAACCTTAACTATTTTAAAGCGCCTATTGTCGTCCTGAATCCAACAAGCTTGGGTTTGCTCGATTCGGAGCTCGTATGTGAAAGTTATGGCTGTTTCAGTGGCGAGCGGTAGTACCGCTGGACCTAGCGCTAGTACCGCTAGAGTTGGCGGTAGTACCGCTGGCCCTAGCGGTAGTACCGCTGGCTAGCGGTAGTACCGCCCCTGGTCAGTGGTAGTACCGCTCTCGGAGCTTAGTACCGCCTGCCTAGCGGTTGTTCGTGGACGGACCTTTTTGCGAAGACTTTCTTGGTGGTGGTAGTGCCGTTGCACTACCACGGGCCCAGCGGTAGTACCGCTGGGGCCAGCGGTAGTACTGCTGGAGCTAGCGGTAGTACCGCTGGAGTGCCAGCGGTAGTACCGCTGCAGCCAGCGGTAGTACCGCTGGAGCTCGGGCAGAAAGTGGGGGTAACGGTTCGATTCCTTCCCCCACTATATAAAGGGGGTCTTCTTCCCCCTTGGTCTTATCCATCTGTTGAGATCTTGTTCTATCTCCATTGTTGACATTCTTAGAGCTTGATTACTCTCTATCCCTCCAATGATTCTTGCTTGTTCTTGAGGGGAAAGAGAGAGGAGATCTAGATCCACATCTCCACCAATCACTTTCTCCTCTATGTGAAGGGAACCCCTTGGATCTTGATCTTGGAGTTCTTTGTGAGCTCCTTGTTCTTCCTCTCATATTTCTCCATAGCTTTTGTTGTTTTGGAGGGATTTGAGTGTGAGGGACTTGACCACTTCGTGTGTTCTTGCCATTGCATTAGTTGCATCGGTTTGAGTTCTCCACGGTGATACGTGGAAGTGAAAAGTTGAGAAGCTTACTACCTTTGGTACTTAGTACCCTTGATATTGTTCTTCGTGGATGCTTTGGTGTCCTAGAAGCTTGGTGGTGTCTCAAAGCTCAATCATTGTGGTGTGAAGCTCCGACAAGCGTCGGGGCTCCAATTAGGTTGTGGAGATTGCCCCGAGCAATTTGTACGGGTACCAGTAACCGCCCCCAAGGGTTGCCACGTGTACGGGTTCGGTGACCGCCCCCAAGGGTTGCCATTTGTACGGGTTCGGTGACCGCCCTCAAGGGTCCCTTAGTGGAATCACGGCATCTTGCATTGTGCGAGGGCGTGAGGAGATTACGGTGGCCTTAGTGGCATCTTGGGGAGCATTGTGCCTCCACACCGCTCTAACGGAGATTAGCATCCGCAAGGGTGTGAACTTCGGGATACATCATCGTCTCCCCGTGCCTCGGTTATCTCTTACCCGAACCCTTTACTTATGCACGTTACTTTGTGATAGACATATTGTTTATTGTAATATATCTTGCTATCACTTAGTTGTTTATCTTGCTTAGCATAAGTTGTTGGTGCACATAGGTGAGCCTAGTTGTTTGTAGGTTTTGTGCTTCACATATTAAACGTTAGTTTTATTCCGCATTTGTTCAAGCCTAAACCTTAACTATTTTAAAGCGCCTATTGTCGTCCTGAATCCAACAAGCTTGGGTTTCTCGATTCGGAGCTCGTATGCGAAAGTTATGGCTGTTTCAGTGGCGAGCGGTAGTACCGCTGGACCTAGCGGTAGTACCGCTAGAGTTGGCGGTAGTACCGCTGGCCCTAGCGGTAATACCGCTGGCTGGCGGTAGTAGCGCTGGCTGGTCAGCGGTAGTACCGCTCCAGGAGCTTAGTACCGCCTGCCTAGCGGTTTTTCGTGGACGGGCCTTTTTGCGAAGACTTTCTTGGCGGTGGTAGTGTCGTTGCACTACCAGGGGCCCAGCGGTAGTACCGCTGGAGCTAGCGGTAGTACCGCTAGCTGGCGGTAGTACCGCTGGAGTGCGAGCGGTAGTACCGCTGGAGTGCCAGCGGTAGTACCGCTGCAGCCAGCGGTAGTACCGCTGGAGCTCGGGTAGAAAGTGGGGTAACGGTTTGATTCCTTCCCCCACTATATAAAGGGGGTCTTCTTCCCCCTTGGTCTTATCCATCCGTTGAGCTCTTGTTCTATCTCCATTGTTGACATTCTTAGAGATTGATTACTCTCTATCCCTCCAATGATGCTTGCTTGTTCTTGAGGGAAAAGAGAGAGGAGATCTAGATCCACATCTCCACCAATCACTTTCTCCTCTATGTGAGGGGAACCCCTTGGATCTTGATCTTGGAGTTCTTTGTGAGCTCCTTGTTCTTCCTCTCATATTTCTCCATAGCTTTTGTTGTTGTGGAGGGATTTGAGTGTGATGGACTTGACCACTTCGTGTGTTCTTGCCATTGCATTAGTTGAATCGGTTTGAGTTCTCCACGGTGATACGTGGAAGTGAGAAGTTGAGAAGCTTACTACCTTTGGTACTTAGTACCCTTGATATTGTTCTTCGTGGATGCTTTGGCGTCCTAGAAGCTTGGTGGTGTCTCAGAGCTCAATCATTGTGGTGTGAAGCTCCGAGAAGCGTCGGGGGTCTCCAATTAGGTTGTGGAGATTGCCCCGAGCAATTTGTACGGGTACCGGTAACCGCCCCCAAGGGTTGCCACGTGTACGGGTTCGGTGACCGCCCCCAAGGGTTGCCATTTGTACGGGTTCGGTGACCGCCCTCAAGGGTCCCTTAGTGGAATCACGGCATCTTGCATTGTGCGAGGGCGTGAGGAGATTACGGTGGCCTTAGTGGCGTCTTGGGGAGCATTGTGCCTCCACACCGCTGTAACGGAGATTAGCATCCGCGAGGGTGTGAACTTCGGGATACATCATCGTCTCCCCGTGCCTCGGTTATCTCTTACCCGAACCCTTTACTTATGCACGTTACTTTGTGATAGACATATTGTTTATTGTAATATATCTTGCTATCACTTAGTTGTTTATCTTGCTTAGCATAAGTTGTTGGTGCACATAGGTGAGCCTAGTTGTTTGTAGGTTTTGTGCTTGACATATTAAACGTTAGTTTTATTCCGCATTTGTTCAAGCCTAAACCTTAACTATTCTAAAGCGCCTATTGTCGTCCTGAATCCGACAAGCTTGGGTTTGCTCGATTCGGAGCTCGTATGCGAAAGTTATGGGTGTTTCAGTGGCGAGTGGTAGTACCGTTGGACCTAGCGGTAGTACCGCTGGACCTAGCGGTAGTACCGCTAGAGTTGGCGGTAGTACCGCTGGCTGGCGGTAGTACCGCCCCTGGTCAGTGGTAGTACCGCTCTAGGAGCTTAGTACCGCCTGCCTAGCGGTTGTTCGTGGACGGACCTTTTTGCGAAGACTTTCTTGGCGGTGGTAGTGCCGTTGCACTACCAGGGGCCCAGCAGTAGTACCGCTGGGGCCAGCGGTAGTACCGCTGGAGTGCGAGCGGTAGTACCGCTGGAGCTCGGGCAGAAAGTGGGGGTAATGGTCTGATTCCTTCCCCCACTATATAAAGGGGGTCTTCTTCCCCCTTGGTCTTATCCATCCGTTGAGCTCTTGTTCTATCTCCATTGTTGACATTCTTAGAGCTTGATTACTCTCTATCCCTCCAACGATTCTTGCTTGTTCTTGAGGGAAAAGAGAGAGGAGATCTAGATCCACATCTCCACCAATCACTTTCTCCTCTATGTGAGGGGAACCCCTTGGATCTTGATCTTGGAGTTCTTGGGCTAGTTGAGGACCTCTCGAGAAATCAACAATGTACAAATCCCCTCTTCTAATACCTTCGAAGACTTTGGATCTGTTAGATTCCATGATGACAACACATCTATATCTTCCAAAGATAACAATCATATCAAGATCACAAAGCATTGAGACTGACATGAGGTTAAATCCAAGGGATTCAACAAGCATCACTTTGTCCATGTGCGTACCCTTGGAAATAGCAATTTGCCAAGTCCCAATACCTTGCTTTTACCTTTGTCAGCATATGTGATTTTCTTCAGGGGTGATGGAGTTAGTGCCATATTCATCAGCAAGCTTTTGTCACCTGTCACGTGGTGTGTGCAGCCACTATCAAGAACCCACTCAGTACTCTTGGATTTGTCATCCTGCAGATGAATTAGTACAGCTTACCATCTCATATGCTTCAAACTTGAAGAATATGCTATTAATTTCATCAGATAGGAATTTCATCATAATCAGAATTATAAGGACGTGTGAAATATTTCTATTTCATCAATATTAGCTTGCGTCCCATCAAGCGTTTTCCTCAGGTCTCCAAAAATTCTTCAGATGATGATTTTCATCTGGAGATGTGACCTGTAGAAGTGATTAGTTCAATTTCTTCACCACCCACATCTGAAGGGGTGGTAAAGCATTCATCATCCTGCGAGCACCATATGAGAAAGGGGGCACTGAAGCTAATGCACTTCTCTTAACAGTAGAGGGGTTAAAGTACTCAAATGAATAGGTAGAGAACTTATTTGAGGATTTATGAACATAATAATTTGAATAATAACGGTCATATTCATATTCCTTGTAATTTCCCTGCATGTTAGAAGCATTAGCACGGGTACGAGCATAGTTTTTACCAGTTGAGGATTTTGATCCTCTTGAAGACTTTGGTCCAGCTGAGGAATTTGATCTGGGGTTCAAATTATTCATGGGTGGTGTCATGAGGACATTTACCTGAAGATTTTCAAGGCAACTTTTGGTAACCCAGATCTTCCTCAGGGGAGGCCCATTCCTGAAGTTAGTTCCAACATATCGAGCAAATACTTCACCAGATTGATTTTTGAACAGTTTATAGTTGGAGTCAAATGACTCATCTCAGGAATAGGATAATTCACATGAAAAGCCTATTAGATTGGATGGATCAAAAGGAGGCCCAGTAGCAGCAACCCACGAGGTTTTGGGATACTGCTCAGGTTTCCAATATGATCCATCGGCATTCAATTTCCTCTCAAAGGCAATTCCTTCTTTCCTCGGGTTCGTATTCAAGATCTGCTTTTTGAGCACATCACAAAGGGTTTGGTGTCCTTTGAGACATTTGTATATGCCTCTCGCATACAGTTCCTTCAGCCCTGCATTTTCATCAGTAACATTTGTGGTTTCCTCAAGTGAGGAATTTGACACTACAGGAGCAGTTGAAGAATTTGTAGCGGTAGAAGCATTTGATGATTCTGGTGAAGATTTAGCAGTTTCACGTTCGATACATTTAAGACATGGAGGAATGAATTCAGCTTGAGTAGCACTGATTTGTTGAGCTAGTAATGAATCATTTTCCATACGAAGATCATCATGAGAAATCCTCAGCTTCTCAAGATTAAGCTTCCTTTTAAGAAATTCATAGGAAAGTTTCTCATGATCAGCGAGGAGTGTAACATGACGGTCTTGAAGATTATCAAACCTGGACTGAAGACTTTTCATATCTTCAGTGAGGATTTGGGTAAGATTCATTTCATCATTCAACAGATCATCGCTTCTATCTAGCAGTTTCTGAAGCTTTTCCACGGTAGTTTGTTGTTTAGTGGCAATGATAGCAAGTTTACTGTAACTGGGTTTTTTATAATCATCAGGTTCACAGTCACTTGAATCAGAGGAGGAAGCATCATTCGGTACCTTTGAACCTTTTGCCATGAAGCAATAGGTTGGAGCGAAGTCATCAGCATAGTCATGAGTGTGGATGGTGTTATCATTTTCTTCAAGGTTGAAGATTGACTTGCTGACGAATGTGGTTGCAAGTGCAAGGCTAGCCTGTCCGGATTCCGAATCTTCATCAGAACCCTCTTCTTCATCACATTCCTGTGATTCTGCCTCGGAATCCATTTCCTTGCCAATAAGTGCCCGAGCCTTTCTGAAACAAGTCTTCTTGTGCGATGAGGGCTTTGAAGATGAGGATTTTGAAGATTTCTTCTTCTTCTTCGAGTCATCAGAACTGTCATCCTTGTATTTCTTCTTCTTTGATTCCTTTCCCCAACGGGGACAGTGAGCAATGTAATGACCTGATTTCTTGCATTTGTGGCAGGTTCTTTTCTTGTAGTCCTCAGATGAAGATCCTGATTTCCTCATGTCTCTTCTTGAATATTTACCGAACTCTCCACGTCGTGTAAACCTCTGGAATTTCCTCACGAGCATTGCAAGCTCCTGTCCAAATTCTTCAGGGTGACCAATGCTATCATCCGAATCTTCTTCTTCAGATGAGGAAATTGCTCTAGCCTTCAGTGCACGTGGTCTAGAATAGCTTGGTCCATATAGATCTTTCTTTTCCTCTAGCTGGAATTCATGAGTATTGAGTCTTTCGAGTATATCAGCTGGATCAAGCATCTTGTAGTCTGGTCTTTCTTGAATCATCAGTACTAAAGTATCAAATGAAGAATCCAAAGATCTTAGCAGTTTCTTCTCAACTTCGTGATCAGTAATGTCTCAAGCTCCCAGTGCTTGCAGTTCATTTGATATGTCAGTGAGGCGATCAAAGGTATCTTGGCAGCTTTCATTATCAAGCCTCTTGAAGCGATTGAAGAGATTGCGAAGAACATTAACACGAGAATCACGCTGGGTTGATACTCCTTCATTAACTTTGGACAACCTTTATCATATAAGTTTTGCTGAGCCCAAGGCACTCACTCTGCCATACTGACCTTCGCTTAGATGGCCACAGATGATATTCTTCACTTGAGAGTCAAGTTGCTTGAATTTCTTCACATCAGCGGCAGAGACAGTAGCAGTAACTATAGGGACGCCATGTTCCACAATATACCAGAGATCATTGTCAATAGCTTGTAGATGCATCTGCATCTTAGTCTTCTAGAAGGGAAAGTCCTTTCCTTCGAAAGTAGGACATCCCGCAGTAACCTTGATAATTCATGAAGTCGACATAACTAAAACTCCAGGTGGTTAAACCAAAATCACACAGAACAAGGGAGTACCTTGCTATGATACCAATTGAAAGTGTGTTATATCGACTAGAGGGGGGTGAATAGGACATTTTTAGAATTTCATCACTGAGGAAATTCTTCACTGATGACTAACTTGTAGGCGAAACGTCAAAGGATCAGGAGTGCAAAGTATCACTACAGCAGTTTTCAAGGTGAAGAATATGAAAAACAGTTTGCACAGTATGGAGGCACAGAGAAAACATATGAGGATTAACTCGCGTGAAGAATTTGGGGTTGAGGAATTTTAGAGAAAGTCTTCAGCAAATTCTTCAAACAGTGACAGTGAAAATCATCAACATACAATATGAGGAATTTAAAGAGTTGAAGAAATAGAACCCGTTTCATAGTGAAGACAGTGGTTGATGACCCAGTGCCAACTGCTGTTACAGTTGTACATCTGGTTTGGAGCGGCTTGGTATTGAAACCAAAAGACACACAGTCCCGGGACACACAGTCCCTACCATATTCTCCTTGGGCTAAGAACACACAGTCCTCGCCCAACACTCGTGGTAAGTCTTCAGGGCAGACTTCCAAGCCCTCACAAACTTGGTCACCTGGCGATCAACAATTGACTGCTGGATTGCTCTAGACCATGATGCCTAACCATCTGGAGGATGCACAGTCCTCAAAGGTAAAAGGCTTCAGTCCCACACAAGAACAACATCTTCAGTGATGCTCAATCACTTGGTTTTCGGTTTGTGGTTTGGTGTTTGGGGTATTTCCTCACTAATGAATTACTCTCGAAGACTCTGAGGAATTTGGGTTGCTCTTATGACAAGTGTCAGCTTCCAATGGAGCAGCCAACCAGCTAATGGTTGTGGGGGCGGCTATTTATAGCCTGGGAGCATCCCGGCATGATTTGACATTAATACCCTTAAATAATATGACTGTTGGTGTGGATAAGATCAGTGATGTGGCGCAACTTGCGGTAACGGTCGGGACCCTCAACTGTGAGAGTCCTCATGTCTCTCATATTCCTCACTTGAGTCTTTTGGTAGGATTAGGCTTGGGTTGAGCATCATGAGGAAATTCATTCCGACGTGTTACTTTGACTCCCTTTAATAGTACGGTGTTCCTATGACTCAAAAGTGAATAAAATAAAACAGACAGAATAAATCTTCATGCTTCAAAATCTTGAGATTGTTTTTCTTCAGGACACACCAAATTCCTCATCTTCAATTTATTCATGAGGAATATCAATTTCATCGCAATTTCTTCGCGATTCAATTCTTCAGCTTCAGACCAATTTCTTCAGCCGAAGATATACATTTTAGGGGTCGATATTCATCGAGTATTTCAAACTCCTCAGCGACTTATAGATCATCTGTACACTCATGAACACATTAGATGCTTAACCTATAAGTCCTCGGACCACCAAAATCACTAAGGGGCACTAGATGCACTTACAATCACTACAAGAATACCCCCTATAAAGCAACACATATTCTACAACATTTTAATCATATGTTGTAAAATTGACAATAGATACACATATAACTATTGCAGCATATGCGTTGTAGACTTGTAGCTCTTGACCCGTTGTGCACGTACTAGATTGCAACCGGTCAAACTAAGTAAAGCTCAATGCACTAACCCAGCCCAGCCCAAGTTGGCTTTCACGATTAGGTCATTCCTTGTCGCTGGCATCCCTTATTCTTCTCGAGCTTCCAACACCGGCTGCCGCCCTTCATCACCGCTCCCCTGCAACCAACTGCTTTGCACTTCTACGACCTACCTGCATCTTGACGCGCCGCCCCCTCACTACTCCCTGCGATCCTCCGTCCTGGCGCGCTGCACCTCGCCACTCCCATGCGGTCCTCCTTCCCAGCGCGTCGTCCCTTGTCACCACGACCCTGCATCCTGGCGTGTGGCCCCTCGTCATGGCACTCATGCGACCAACAGAGAATCTAAAGTACGGCCATGGACAGTCTCAGGCCTGCCCACGAAGTTTTCCCCCACACCCAAGCCAATCTGATGTACCAACGGCGCATGTTCTTAGCGCGCGATCCATCACTGTCGTCATCCAATTCGCCGCAGCTGCCGATGTAACCAGCAGACCACGACCAAAATACCTACCTCACAAATCTAGTTTGCTAAATCGATCATCCACCTCTGCAGCAGAACTATCTGGTACTATGCATGTAAGCCCCGTCTGAATTGGCATGACGAGTCAGAGAGGAAAGCAGGGCAGGACCAGAGCACGCTTACTAATAGGATTGGATGGATACTCCTACCACAGTTCTCATTCTAGGTATGACTACATCTATTTTTCTCTGTAAAAGGAATAAGACCATGCTCTTCAACTATTCATTAACACATGATTAAGCTTGCAAAGTAGCACCCAATCTCAGCAGTGATTCATCCACTAATTAATACTACATGCAAGGTAGTGATTGGGCCTCTCTATACTATGCAAATTGATATGCTTGAACAGCAAAAAAGTGCAGCAATTAATTTAAAATAACATATATTAACTAAAAATATATAAGATATTGTAAATCAAGTTGACTATCACTCACTAGATACAAGACTTTTACTATTGTACATCTTAACATAGTCTGCATGGCTTGTAGTGCACTTGCTGCAACGAGGGTATGTATATGGTTTCTTATGTATTGCCACGTTGGCTTTGAAACTGAGCACAATTATTTAATTTTATTTTCAACATCAGTTATTGATTTATATTTTGAAGATTGCTGCTTCTTTTCCTTTCTAAAATAAAAGTTGATCTTTGAGTTATGTTAATCAGATATGATTATTATGCCCGACTATATCATCAGCAAGGTGTTTTTAGTACCAAATTATGAATATTTCAACCACTATTTTCCAGTAAATTAGATGCTTTCCCTTACTTCACAAAACTAATATAGGTGCTTCTGTTACAGTTGGGAGTTGATGTATTGTTATCTCAGCATGGAGGCCAATACAGATTATAATCTATATTCATATCCACTTTCATACCAAATAAAGCGTAATTGTATTATCTTTATGACTGTCTTCGTGGTAACATGGTATCTCGATGTATCCTCTTAGAAAAACACGAGAAATATTTTAATATTAGAAGTTTGCCTTTTAAACTAAAAATGATATTAGTATTATGGCTATTATAAGTCTACGACACGGTGCTCCTATAGACATATTTTTTGGGTACTATTCCGCACTAAAAGTCAGGAACGTGTTCTATTCTGCCTATTATATGTATGACTGATGGCAAGACCAAACGGTTTTGTTTCACAAATTCCATTCTGGAAGGGAAAGAACAAACTAGATAAAAGGATTAACCAATGTTGTACTATACTATTTTTCAGTACTATGTACTCATGAAATACACTCTAAGGAAACAAGCGCCTACAAGTTGTCCCTATAAAATTAAGGTACTCCTGTAGCCATTCCACTATAAATTAGTTACTCTTTTAACAATTTCAATATAAATTTGTTGGTTTTTCCCAATAAGATTTTCCTAGAAAGCTAGAACAGTATACACACTATCGATTTGCAACCATCCTTTTTTGGGTCCAGAGTTTGAACTCTCACTTTTGTTCGCTGCCAACAAAATATTTACTAATCATTATTTATGCCATTTGTAAAATGGATGTCACTGTGTATCACAAAAAAGCATAGGTTCTATTGTATTTGCAGCACACAATTATCATGGTTTGTTTTCAGTTTCAAAGAAAACAAATGTTTACTTGAACTAATTAGCACGTGTACGAGTGTAGGTATGTGGCATGCAAGCAAAGGAAAGCATGAACTTGAGAATTACCAATTCTACAGCATAATTGATCTGATAAGGTCAGTTTCCGCATAGCTTTTGTCGTTGGATGTGAAAATATATGTGCCATAGAGGTTGGTTCAGAGAAATCCTATCTTGTAAAATATTCAACATATTTGATATGAATCTCGATTCGAATATGCAGTTGTATATATATAGTAAGAAATTTGCTGCAAGTGTTACTAATACAAACTGAATATTGTGAAATCTTGGGCTTGATGTCCAAAATAAACCGCTTTATTTAAGTAGTGATGGTCTTATATAATTTCTACATGTATGAATTTCTCATTGAGTGTGTATTGCTAATTATTCACTGTCAAATTTTATTCATCATTTATTTTGGGAGTTTTTTTTATTGTATCATGACTTTGTAGTGACCAAGCATCCAAATAAGTGTATTCTGCGGCACCTCCTTTCTCCAACGTCATCAGTTAGGGAGGCATGTGGCCTCCAAGCATACATCACTTGTCTCTAATTTGTTTTTTTTCTTAAAGAGTAATAGCATAAGAAGAAACAATTACTGATTTCATATCAAAGCTAACTATTTTAGATCACCATAGTAGTTATTCCCAGCTAACAATGTGAAACACAAAATGTTAGTCTATGCATGGGTTTTCATGACTATTATGAATAGTAGAATGACCTTACTAGCCTTTTACAAAGTTTTAAGAAAATTCTACTTGCTATGTAGCAAAGGTTGGGAGGTTGATCCTTGCATTGTCAAAAAACGATATAATTGTCAATTCTGTTGTACGACAATAGGGATTAAATCGCAAATTAGATATTTATATGCTAATCTTTTGCAATTCTTTCATGGTTACAATGGCAGTAATATTTGTTATTTTTTGTGCAGTGTGAAATGTATTTAGAATTCAACTTATTACTAATGAAGTTTCCTAGAGAAAGTACATAGTACTCAGCTTGTGTAGATGAATATTTGGAGTTGCATATAGAGATATATCAACAGATGCATTTGACTAATATTCTGCCTCTGTAAGTACTTGCATCATGTCAATGCATTGTGTGTTAACAGTTCATTTTGATTTTTTGTTTGTAGATGCAAAAAATAAATGGATAATTATATGGGTGTGTGCCAAGTATACTACAATGAAGACGATGATGTTCCTATCCATGATGATGATGATGATGATGGATGCTTTTATTTTTCGTTAAGTTGTAGGGATGTTCATTTTGGATGATGTTCCTCAGTTAAGTTTTAGATATGTTGTAGGGATGTTGATGGATTCTTTCAGTTGAACTTTCATTATGAAGAAAATATTTAGATTATGCATCACATTCAGATGATGTTCTTCTTGTAATATCCATTATTGTAATTCACGGTTATATCAAATATATGATTTCTTTATTATATGGGAGTAATATTCGCTTGTTTTTTCTTCAATTGAAATACATAATTATCACCAATTTCGTGGAGCACTAATTTAATTGTTGGCAATATATAAAATAATAATGTAATTCACATTATATATGTACAACACTTCAAAGAGATTTTGATTACTGTACATTAATCAGTAAAGCATAAGTCTGTTTTATCTCTTGCATTTCTGCAACGGTGCCTTTTACCAATGCCAATATAAGTGTTGCATTACGCGCTAGCAACATTGGATAAGGCAACGCACGCCAAACCGTTGGTAAATACACTAACAACGCATATATGAACTTTTAGATACGGAAAAAGCGTTGCTATAGTGGGGGTTCTGTTGTAGTGAATATGCATGGGTAGGACAGGTTGACTTGGTGGAAAGCAGTTTGGGGAGGCTAGAGATCAACTTTCAAATGATTGGATTGGAATATATCGATCTCAACACATGAGTAGGTGGTTCTCTCTCAGAAAATGGACCTGGCAATGAAGTTTGTGTTCTGAGTGCTTCTCCCGTGAATGAGAGGTGGGTGAAGGGGTATATATAGGTAGCAGAGGAAATCCAACCGTTACACACAAAGTGGCAAACTCGGTGACACCGAAGCGAAAAACTCAGTGGTACCGATTAGCACAAAGGTAGCAAATTTTGAATCTCAGTGATGCCGATATATGAAACTCAGTGGCACCGAACACGTGGCTAACGATCAGATGGCCAAACTCGATGGCACCGATACTCAAGCTCGAAATTTCCGATTATGTGTACCGATGCACCCGAAAGTTGGTCACGCAAACTCGGTAGCACCGATATGGTGGGAATGGCTAGGGTTTCTATCTGAGGTCAATCTCGGTGGGTGTGAAATGTGGAATATGGTGACACTGAATTTGTGTATGTGGAATTTGACACAGTGGTTATGTGGGAAAAATGACTGAGTATTGTGGTGGCTAACTTTGAGCACTTTGAGCAATCAGTTCATTTTGCTACCTCACCCCCTTTTAATAGTACTGGATTTCCTATGGACTCAAAAGTAATTTCTCACAAGAATAAAATGAAGAGTCTTCTAGCTTGAAGCTTGAGCCAATCCTACTCCTTCCTTTCATCAAGGGGCATCTCCCTAAAACCCTTTAGACAAAGCTCTCCATGGGCTAAAACCTAAAATATCTAGGTAAAGTGTTAGTCCTCGAGACAATGTATGTTGTCATGAATTATCAAAATCACCAAGGGAGCATATGTGCTTTCAATCTCCCCCTTTTTGGTAATTGATTACAATATACAATCAAAGCTTCAAATAAGGATAAGCATTAAAATATGACAGCTTTGAAGGAAACATGACTAGTACAAGCTCCTCCTAAATATGTGTAATTCCTTTAAAGGATAGTTGCTTTGGAATGAATGGGCACACACAAGGTAGAACGACAAGGCAAGTCATAGACATTCTGGCTATATGCATCAAACATAAGTGAATGAAGGACTTCCATGTTCAAGACTCCATCTTGCAAACAATATGTGCAAGAAACAAGAGGTCATCATGAACAAGGATATGATGCATATACTTACCTTGAGGATCTTGGCCATCTTATCGTAGGAGTACACTTGGGAAAAACAAATGTTAGATAACACAAGAGTACCCTGTTATAAAGATGCAAAGAACTTCAAAAGTATCAAGATATTGAAGACATATTGAAGATAGGATCTGATGAAAGAATATGTCTCCAAGAGAAATAAGAACTTTCTCCCCTAAGGATGAATATGTAAGATTTTGTCTCCCCTTGAATCATAGCATGTAGATATTGGGAGTAGGTTGGGTAAGATAAGCTCAAACTAATAAACCAATTTAATCTCTCTCCCTTAAGATGTAAGGTTTGATATGTGTCCCTTCAGGTGGGTCTCCGTTTAGGTAGACCTTCCTTTAGGACCAAATGTCTCCCCGATTGATATTTCTCCCTCTTTTTGTGTAAGCTTCTAGGTGATATTTCTCCCCTATAATTAGGTTCATTGAATGGAAGGATTGATAATAATATTTCTCGCCCTTTGGCATTAATTTCCAAAATGTTCAGAGTGTAAGGGCTCATTGACAGAAAGGGATCATGGATACTTCTCTCTTTTACAAGGGTTCCTTGAATTTGTCTTTTCTCCACCTTAGATAGTTTGTAGGGTTCATCGAATGTTCTACCCCTTTGATATGGATGAGAGTTCCTTGAATGATCTACCCCTATGTTAGGGATCCTACATGATTCTCCCTCTTACATTGTATGGGATTACCGAGATTTTTCTCCCCCAAGAGAAGTTTTCTCCCCCTAGAAGAATTCAGCTAAAAATGGATTTTGTCTCAGAAAATTTTCAATACAATGTTAGGATGCAATGAAACATGGGATCATTGATAATCTTTATCCCCCTACGACAAAAGTCTAGAAGAACATATCAAAGCAACTAAGGCTATTATAATATGGGAGTCACCAAGGCAAAGTGGTTCAGTAGAACCAAGAATGAGATTCAGGCCTCTCGGAGAAATCAGTTGGATTGAGTTTCGCAGATTGGTGAGACCGAGTTGCAATGAATATCAATTCCTTAACAGAAAATAGGCTAGCCGAAAGAATTGTTTCAAGATACCAATTGTGAAATATAATCAAACAGAAGAAAAAAGAAAGTAGCAAAGATTTTTTTTCATGTATATACATACATGTAGATGAGATTCAAATGGTCCCAAAAGAATATGAAAGGTCAAATGTGAACCAATAAATAATCTCCATCTAGATTTTGGGCGGTGACTAGGTCACCTATATTAGAGTATTTGACTTGAGGAGTCAAGCAAGGATGCTTGATCATAGGTCATACTCATCGTTAATCGTGAAATGGGGTTACCATTTTTCAATTAAGGATATCAATGTCTTCATATCACTTGAGTTGCTTTACCCCATGAATTGGTGTAGAGCTTTATCAAGGATATGAGTACATGCTTTCGAATGATGTTGATGACATGGCATGTAGCTGAACTTGTTGTGGATGCCCAAAGTTGAGGAAGATCATCTTGAGTTGGGAGCTATCCATGACGTTTTGGTTCATATTTCACCTACAATGGTTAGTCATGCAAGGAAGAACATAATATATCCAAATGACATGAGTAAAATTTAATATCATAGAATTTTCAAGGATATGATTTTGTTGTCTTCTTCCTTCATCTCCGAAGAAAAGGTTTTTGATACTTGGCCATGTCAAGATTGCTTTTGATGTAAGTTGATTGCAATCTTGTGGAGTGTATTTATTCCAAGTACCTACAAAAGGTTAGATGCAATACAAGGGAGCATAGTTTCCAAGTTATAGGGTAGTGTCCTATTAATGGCACCATGGAATGGGCAATCAACATCATGCCCTTGCATGCATCCGAGTGAGTCTAGCTCAGGTTTGAAGCATCAATGATGTTCAACTCACTCCTCAAATGACAAAACACTTTCTCATCAAGTGGTTTGGTGAAGATATCAGCTAATTGTTTATCAGTACGAACACTCTTGAGATCGATATCTCCTTTAGTAACATGATCACGAATGAAATGATGTCGCACTTGGATATGTTTTGTTCGAGAATGTTGCACATGAATATAGGCAGTCTTAATAGAAATTCCATTGTGACATAACAATGGAACTTTTCTAACATGAATTCCATAATCCTTAAGTGTTTGTGTCATCCAAAGTAATTGGGCACAACATGATCCAGGGGAAATGTATTCAGCTTCGGCAGTAGATAAGGATACCGAGTTTTATTTCTTGGATGACCAAGAGACAAGAGATATCCCAAGAGATTGATATGCACCTGAGGTGGATTTTCTTTCAACCTTGTCTCCGGCATAGTCCGAGTCGGAATAGCCAAAAAGATTAAAAGAAGATCCCTTGGGATACCATATGCCAAAGTTTGGTGTATGTATAAGGTATCTCACTATCCATTTCATAACCAATAGATGACACTCTTTTGGTGCTACTTGGTATCGGGCACACATGCAAACGCTCAACATGATGTCAGGACGGGAGGCACATAAATATAGCAATGAACCAATCATTGATCAATAATCCTTTTGATCATCTGGTTTGTCCTTCTTAGTGAGGTCAAGATGTCCACTAGTACACATCGGGGTTCTCATACCTTTGCATCCTTGCATGTTGAACTTTATGATTAAGTCCTTGGTGTACTTGGGTTGAGAGATAAATGTACCTTATCTCGATTGTTGATTTGCAATCCAAGGAAGAACTCCAGTTCACACATCATGGACATCTCATACTTCTCTCACGTCAACTTTCCAAACTTTTCACTAAAGTGTGGGTTAGTAGAACCAAACATAATATCATCCACATATATTTGTCACACAAATAGTTTCCATTAACTCTTTTGGTGACTAAGGTTGCATCAATTTTACCAGTCTCAAAACCCTTTTCAATGAGAAACTTCGTTATGCATTTGTACCAAGCTCTAGGGGCTTGTTTAAGAGCATATAAAGCTTTACGAATTTTGTAAACATTAATTGGTTTCTTAGGGTTCACAAGTCGATGAGGTTGTTTAACATAAACCTCCTCCTCAATTTCTCCATTGAGAAAGGCACTTTTGATATCCATTTGGAAAAGAGTAATATCATGGTGATTGGCATAAGCTATAAGAATATGAATGGCTTAAAGTCTAACAATAGGAGTATAAGTCTCACCATAGGGTCACAAACGTCATGAACAACATGACCGCACACTTGTCCGCAAACATCCGTGTAACCGCGAGGGTCAGCTCTGATACCAAACTTGTAACGCCCTGGACACACCCGTCGGCGGTCGTTACTCCTGGCGGGATCTAGACTGGCCCCACATATCAATACTAGTCTTTTCTGCACACTTTGTCCTCAATCATGCACACCCGGGATCAACTTCCCGGTTGGTCACCCATCCTAGAGCTACTCCAAGCCAAGCATGCTTAACCTAAGAGTTCTATTCGAATGGGCTCCCGGAAAAGAAGGAATTCCTTATTGATATGAGTAGTCTATCATCCCTAATAAGCCAGGCTATCACAATAGTCCATACCTTCGACTTGCGTGTATCCTTGGCTACGAGACGTGCTTTGTTGCGTACAACTTGTCCTCCTTCATCTTGCTTGTTTCGAAACACCCATCTTGTACCAATGATATTCCGCTCGCCTTCAGGCTTTTCAACAAGTGTCCACACTTTGTTCCTCTTGAAGTTGTGTAGCTCTTCATGCATGGCATTCACCCAATCCAGGTCTTGAAGGGCTTCTTCTACCTTCAAAGGTTCAATGCTAGATATGAAAGAATAATTCTCACAAAATTTAGCTAAATGAAATTTAGAGCGAGTGATTCTCCCGGTTCTTATGTCACGCGTAGATTTGATTCAACGGATGATCTCTGTCCACTCTTGTCTAACTCTTGACAGCATCTTCTTGTTGGAAGGTGGAACTTCTTCTTCATCATCATCATCATCTTGCATGTTGTCATTGTCGTTGTTATCTCCTCGAGGTGGTGGTGAGGAAGGTTGAGGTGGATCATCACGATGTTCTTCTTCCTCTTCTTCATCATGTCATGTACCGCTTGTGGATGCTTCCATGTTTTGTGGTTCGCCTTGACGCGAAGTAGGAGCTTCAACTAGAATTGTTGAAGTGCTTGCTTTCACCTCCATGAGACGAATCTTGCCAATGGACAAGTCTGTCGGGACCCCGATCCTAAGCCATAGGAATCCAGCCTGTAACACATCACATCTCTTTGCGGTCTCACGCACGGTTATCCCCACGGCTACAGCCTTACCTTAGCCGGGACCGCTTGTGCCTTTTGACTCGCGTATGTAATTGTGTTGCTAGCATTCCGATGTCAAAGAACCCGGATCGACATGTCTAGTCATAAACTCAAGTGGCAGTTCCGTACAGGGACATGCATACTTGACCCAACAAAGTAGGTATCGGTCATCAACGAGTTTAGACGAGTCGTAGAAAGCTACAAGGACTCCATTACACCGCGTGACATTTCTCCAAAGGGAGAGACACAACAGCTAAGAAGGACACATGCCGGTCAACCAATGTGTCCGGAGCAGTAGCGAACTACCATGGCTCGATGGAATCACAAAGGGGCATTTCCCCTTAAGGAGTGTTACTAAGGCATACGACTAGGTGTTCGAACCCCATACATATCAAGTACAACACACGTACGCATGGCATACCGATATGCATAGATACATCAATGGCATCACAACATAACCATAAACATACAAACTTTATTCAGAAGGCTCGGAAGAGCCTCACACATAATATTACACAGATAGGGGTCTCACGACCCATCATCACAAGTTATTCAAACAAGTTTTACAAGCCAGCGGAAGTTTAAAATTGTCTGAGTATAGACAGATGGAAAGGTAAAAAGGCACATGGTCTGACTATCTACAGACCCAACCTAGGGCCAGATTGTAGCTGGGACACCAGCTACTCGTCGTCGTCAACTTCTAGATAGAACCCACCATTAGGGTCATTAACAACCTCTGCAACAAGTTATTAAGCAAACGTGAGTACAAAAGTACTCAGCAAGACTTTAGATTAATCTATCTACTCGTGCAATGTATCAACAAGGAGTTGTGGGGTTTCATGCAGAAAGCCAGCTTTGACTCTTGGCTAGACAAACTACATTTTCAAATAGTTTTGACAACTTTGTTTTCTCGCACACGAGTCCACTAACACCACAACAATACTCCATCGTGGAATCATTCCGTCTCCCTACGGAAATTCTGTCCACGACACTCACACTTATCTTGATATTTTTATGAGTAGCAATTATAGTTATCTATGAACAACATATGTTTCCAAGTAGTCCTTATCCACTGACACGGCTATTCGAATAGATCATAACCCTGCAGGGATGTACTTCTTCACACACGCTCTCGCCACTTATCGCTATGTGCATGTCATGCACCTCGGCAACCTTCAAACGGAAGCCCAGCGAGGGAGTTGGCCACGACCGTTAACCATGCTACTACCTAGTCCAGGTTTATCGCCTATCTGAGGGTAACCTGCACGGAAGTCCGGCCGAGGTTTCCGCTACGACCCCAAATGATGTGTGCAGGGTTCCCAAGACCACCCTCCGGGTGCCACTTGGTACACCATGCCACTGCCTACCGCATCATAGCCCACCTCCAAGGTCACCACTATGCACGGCCTCGAGCATGACTATAAACACCAGAAACTACTTGCAACTCCTGGACCGAGTACTAGGCGATTAATAAGTCGAGCGAGGTCATATTTCAGGGCCCAGCATGTGGTAGTATCTTGTCTTGTATTACATACACGGAACTCAGTTCCTAAGGACGGTTCCAAATCAGGTTCAACACACAACCTTTATTAACTGAACACATTCTCACGATCATGTTCATCACCCAGATGACAGACCATACACAACTCTAAGCATAGGATGCATAGCAGGATAAGACACATCATGGCTCAAGCATCTACCAGGTATGCTAGGTTGCAAGGTTTAGCTAATTACTGTGACAAAGACAGGTCATGCAAAGGAATGGGTTCAACTAACGTGGTAAAAGTATTGAAAGCATTTTGACCTAATGCAATAAGTAAGAGAAGGAGCGAGAACATGGGATTTATCGGGATGATCAAAATTGTTGCTTGCCTTGTTGCTCAGCATAAGGGTGATATCCGTCAGTCGGAAAATCAATCGTATCCGAAGGGGCGGGGCCTACCGAATAACAACATACAATATTAACAATCATATGCAACAACCATGATGCAAGAACATGACAAGAAATGAAAGGTGATAAGATTCAATGTGGTTGGTGAAACCTTAGTTTGCATATGACTTGAAATCCAATTTCAAATATCATTTGAAATGGCATATTTATCTTAAGCATTTAATTGATTTGACCTGATGCTGTTTCATAACTTTATTTTTCATTCCTGAAAGTAGCACCATTGTGTTCCTTTAATTTTTCTGATCAATTTGCATATATTATTTGTCTGATTTCGAGTTATATTCAATTTTCTATGAATTTCCAAATTTTTGCAAATATTCTGGAATTATATTAAAACTAGAATTAGATTTATTGCACCAGCATGACATCAGCAGGTCAGCTGGCCGTTGAATGTCAAACCTGACCGGTGGGACCCACTGGTGAGTGACTCTCCTCAGAACTTAGTTAAGTTTTAAGCTAATTAGGTATTTAAAAGGGTTGGACCCACATGTCAGTGTCTGTTTAACTTTTAATATAAACAATATTTTTATTTTGACTAAACTTAATTAGTCTGGGGGACTCGCCCCACTTGCCACAGACTCAGGGGAGTCAACCCCACCAGCGATGGGGTCAAACCCACCGGCAGCGTGGCTCCGGCAACCACCAGAACGGCGGAGGGCCTCGGGTTTGCTATTTCGGTGACCAAACGCACGGCGGAGGGCACCAGACGACCGGCCACTCGATCGCAGCTCCATTTTTGCAAAGAGCAGGGGCTGAAACCACCGGAGATGACGCCGGCGATGAGCCCAGCGGCTGCCGGAGTTCGAGCACCATCAGGATCACAGCTACAGGGCCTATCACGCACGGAGCTGGGCTCGTACAACACCTAGACGATGCATTGAAGCTAATAGTGGCCTCAGATTGACCAGCAGATCATCGGAGGGCTACCGACGACGAGGTCCCGCGGCGGTTCTCGTCAGGCTCCGGTGGAATCGGGGCCTAGAGCTCGGGATCGAAGGGGAAAATGAGGGGGAAAGCACCCTGAGATCACAGGGAGTGCACAGGCGACAAGAGCGGGCTCGGGGACGGTCTGAGGAGGGAGAACGACGGCGGCGAGGTCCGGGGATCCGAGGAGGAAGACGACGGCGACAACTCGATGCAGGGCTCGAGGGCTTGTGTGGCTCACTAGGAAGCTTTAGGGGGTCGAGGCGGTTCTTCTGCGAGGCTCACACAAGTCGGAGGGGGACTCGAGCGGCGGCGAGCTTGAGCTCATCTCGGGCTCTAATGGCGACCGATAGAAGGAAGAACAGGGGGCGAATGAGCAGGGGGAGAGGATGGGAACAAGCTCGGGGAGGCTTATCCTCCCGCTCCAGCTCATCCGGGTGAGCCAGGCACGCTCACAAGTGCGTGGCCACGCCGGAGGGAGCGGCGGCCACCTCCTGCTCCGACTGGCGAAGGAGGAAGACGATAGAAGGGGAGGAGATGGGCCTGGGCCAAGGTGAGCGACAGGTAAGGTAGTTTCATTTTTTTTCTCTTTTTTGTTTCTGTTAAAACATTTCTGATATGGTTGTGTTTTATTTTTGGCTCCAAACTATTCCTAAAATAGTTTGAAACATGCTGAAATATTATTTGGAATAGTTCCAAACATATATAAAAGTTTCAGCATTTTTGAAAACTTTGGAATATTTGAAATCAATTATATGGTTGATTTCAGTAGCTTTTAACTTTAAAATAAAATGCCAAAAGCACTTTGAAAATATATTTTACCCCTAATATTTTTTTTCAATATTTATCAGAAATGATGAAATTTTCTATTGGCCATTTTGGAATTTTTAATTTGCCACCAAAATTGAAAAGCTTTTGAATATAGAGTTGCTAGGGTTTGCTTTGGTTTTCTTTGATTTGCTTTTGATTTCATTTCATTTACTTGGATGCAATGAAGAAGACATGAGCACAACTTGCTATACTCTAATAGGGATCAAGGATGTGACAACTCACCCTCACTCAAAAGAATCTCGTCCCGAGATTTGGAAGTCGTCGGAAATAGCGCGGGATACTCAAGTCAACGACGATCCTCTCTTTCCCATGTTGCCTCTTTTTCAGAATGATTTGACCATTGAACTTTAAGAAACTTGAGGTTTCGATGTCAAGTGGTACACTCAGCTTGATCAAGAATACGAATAGGGTATTCTCGGTATGAAAGATTATCTTGGAGATCAAGCGTTTTGTGGTCCACTTCACGGATAGGATTCGAAAAGCAACGCCTGAGTTGCGAGACGTGGAATACATCATGAAGCTTGGAAAGATGCGGAGGAAGTTCCAATTGGTAGGCAACTTCTCCTCATTTTGAAAGAATGCGAAAAGGACCGATATAACGAGGAGCCAACTTGCCCTTGATACCGAAACGATGGGTACCCTTCAGAGGTGTAACCCGAAGGTAAGCCTTCTCGTCAACTTCGAAGGTCACAGCTTTATGATGACGATCATATTGGCTCTTTTGACGAGACTCGGTTGTTTTCAAATTTTCACGAATAATGCGAACTTGCTCTTCTGCATCCTGGATCATATCCGGACAAAAGAGTTGCCTCTATCCGGTTTCTGACCAATTAAGAGGTGTTGGACATCTTCGTCCATAGAGAACTTCAAAAGGGGCTTTGCCCAAGCTTGATTGATAACTATTGTTATAAGCAAATTCGGCGAATGGAAGGCACTTCTCCCAATTCATATCGAACGATATAACACAAGCTCGGAGCATATCTTCTAGGATTTGATTCACTCTTTCTACTTGACCACTTGATTGAGAATGGAAAGCAGTGCTAAAAGATAAGTGAGTCCCCATGGCATTCTGAAAACTCTCCCAGAAGCGAGAAGTAAAAATACTTCCACGGTCTGAGTTAATCTCCAGAGGAACACCATGAAGAGACACTATTCGAGAGATACATAACTCTGCTAGCTGGCTAGCTGGCTAACTGGAAGAAAATGAGCTACTTTGGAAAGACGGTCAATGACCACCAAGATAACATTATTTCCTTTCTTGGTCTTGGGAAATCCAGTGATGAAATCCATACTGACTTTATCCCATTTCCATTCAGGAATAGCTAAAGGTAGAAGGGTGCTAGTAGGCCTTTGATGTTCTGCCTTAACTCGATGACAAACGTTGCAGTTAGCAACGAACTCATTAATTTCTCTCTTCATCCTAGTCCAACAAAACCTCTGGCGTAGGTCCTGATACATCTTAGTACTACCAGGATGAATGGTGAGAGGAGCATCATGAGCCTCCATAAGGATCAACTGCCTTACATGTGGATTCTTAGGAACCACTACAAGATCCTGGAAGAACACAACATCTTGATCATTCATGGAGAATTCCATAGCGTTTCTGCTAATGATATTCTCCTTGATCCGTGATATACCCTTATCACGCTTCTGCCCAGCTATGATTTGATTCTTAAGAGTAGGCTTTGCCACTAGATTAGAAAGGAATCCTTGAGGAACAATGTGAAGATTTAACTTCCGAAATTCCTCATAGAGATGTGGTTGACCTCGTTGTAGCATCAGGTTGTTACAATAAGACTTACGACTTAGTGCATCACCCATAACATTGGCCTTCCCCGGGGTGTAAGTTATCCCTAAGTCATAATATGTGATCAACTCAACCCACCGTCTTTGCGTGAGATTCAAATCCGGTTGGGTGAAGATATATTTCAGACTTTGGTCATCAGTGAATATTTCGCAACGATTACCAAGAAGGTAATGTCGCCAGGTTTTAAGTGCATGGACTACAGCTAAAAGCTGAAGATCATGTGTGGGATAATTATCCTCATGTGGACGCAACTGTCGAGATGCGTATGCAATCACAAGATGATCCTGCATGAGAATGCAACCTAATCCTTGTCGCGAGGCGTCGCAATAGATAACAAAGTCCTTAGAAAAATCTGGTGGTAGCAACACAGGTGCGGAAGTCAGGCGTCTTTTCAGTTCCTGAAAACTATGCTCACACTGTCGTGTCCACTCGAACTTTTTATCTTTCTTGAGGAGTTCAGTTAGAGGCTTTGCAACCTTGGAGAAATTCTCGACAAGGCGGCGACAATAGCTCGCTAGGCCAAGGAAACTCCTAACTTGCTTAACCGATTCAGGTTGAGTCGAATCAAGGACGGCTTGAACTCTCTCGTGATTGATAGCAATACCCTTACCAGAGATTACGTGGCCTAGATAGGTCACTTCTAGCAACCAAAATTCACATATTGAAAACTTGGCATAAAGGCAGTGCTCTCGAAGTTTCATCAATACTAGCCTTAGCATGTTCTTGTTCGTTCTTCGAGTAGATGAGAATATCATCGAGGTATACCATGACGAATTTATACAAATACTCCATGAAGATTGAATTCATCAAACGAGAGAAGGTGGCTGGGGCATTGGTTAAACCGAAGGACATGACGGTGTACTCGTATTGACCATAACGAGTGACAAAAGCCGTTTTTGGAATGTCCCCGTTCTTGATCTTGATTTGATGGTAACCCAACCTCAAATCCATTTTGGAGAAGACTGAGGATCCAGCGAGCTGATCGTACAGGTCGTTGATCCCGGGGAGCGGATACTTATTCTTTATGGTGACCAGGTTAACTGGTCGATAATCTACAAACATCCGATCCGTTCTGTCTTTCTTCTTGACGAAGAGGACGGGACAAGCCCAGGGAGAAGAGCTAGGGCGAATGAAACCTTTATTCAAGGCCTCATCTAGTTGCTTCTTAAGTTCGGCTAGCACAAGGGGTTCCATCTTATAAGGTGTTCTGGCTATTGGAATAGTTCCCGGAACAAGGTCTATCACAAACTATACATACCTTTCAGGTGGAATTCCTCGCAGTTCTTCTGGAAAAACATCTGGAAAGTCACGGACTATCGGAATGTCTTCAAGTTCTGGAAGAGGATTGGCATTGAGGGAATAGAGTTGGCATTTGGCAACTCGAGTAGAGACATTAACTATCTCACCCGAGGGATGGGTAAGCTGAACATTTCTAGAATGAGTATCAATCTTGGCATAATGAGCTGACATCCAGTCCATACCCAAGATGATATTGATATCCGAAGATTTCAAGGCTATCAAAGACGCTAGAAAAACTAGCCTGTCTACTAGAATCTCATTGTCATAGGTTATCCTGGAGGTTTGCCACTTACTACCAGGGGTTTGGACAACCAATGGGATTGGCATATCACAAAAGGACATGTTATGCAACTGTGCATAACTTTCTAAAATGAAGGAATGAGATGACCCAGTGTCAAAAAGAACGGACGTTGGGTAATGATTGACAAGGAGCGTACCCAAAATGACGTCGGGATCCTCTGCAGCTTCCTCTGCTGAAACATAGTTCACGCGGCCACGTGCAGGAGTTGGCTTCACATAGTAAGCTTTGCCCGACTTGCCTTGCCCAACGGACTTTCCAGGTTGCTTGGCACCCATATTCTAAGGACACTCTCGTGAATAGTGCCCTGGTTCTCCACACTTGTAACAGATCACCTGATTGGCATGAGGTGCAGCATTGCTAGCTGGACCACCCTAGGTTTTTGCTGGAGGGTTGGTTTGATTCGCCTGAGGCGCCACATAGGATGGTCTCGGGGTATATCTTTGCGGCAGAGAGCTATTTGGAACCCACAGCCTGCATTTTGGGAACGCGGAACCAGATGACGAGCCAGAGTCACAGGAGTGCTTCTTTGTGGCTTCATAGTCGGTATGACCGGTTTCGGCACTGATCGCCTTGTTGACGAGAGCTTGAAAGCTTGTACATTCATGGAGACGCAGGTCACGATGAAGTACAGGGCTCAGACCCTTGCGGAATCTTGCTTGCTTCTTGGCATCATTTGAAACCTCTACAGTTGCACAACGGGTGAGGTTGCCGAACTCACGGCTATAAGCATCCACGGTCAATTTTCTCTGGGTGAAGGCATAGAACTCCTCTCTCTTTCTGTCCATCAGACCCTCTGGAATATGGTGCAGACGGAATGCTGCACTAAAGTCTTCCCATGTGGCTGCTGGTCCGGCAGGACGCATAGCTTCAAAGTTCTCCCACCACAGATTGGTGGGTCCTTCCAAAAAGTACGCCGCAAAGGTCACCTTGTCGGCCTGAGAAACATTTGCAGAGCAAATCTTGCGCGATATACTGCACAACCAGTCATCAGCGTCGAGTGGATCGACGGAGTGATGGAACTTCAGAGGATTCAGCTTCACGAAGTCATTGAGGGACACTGCATCATTCCTCGGCTGACGAGCCGTATTTTGCTCAATACGCTCTAGCAGACAGTTGGTCTCCCTTTTGTTTCTTTCCGCCTCAAGCATAACTTCCGCCAGAGAAGGAGGGTGAGGCAATTCCTCCTGCGGTGCTTGACTGCCCTCTCCTTGGTCATGGGCAGGGGCACGGTTCAACCTGGTGAACACCATCCTAACAAACAAACTCACAGCTTAGACCAATATCAACATCAATACCAGCTATGGATTAAGAATGCACTAAACACATGGAATGCGGAAATGAACATCCGAACAACATGGTAACAAGAAACTACTATATATACACCATGCTTCATACACACCATTACATAGTTCAGTACAACCTCAACCCGAAGAGCAAACTACTGAAAAGATGATACTACTCATCAGAGGCTTTCCATGTTTTCTATACATTATTTATCTATGCCTCTGGAATTCATCTCACGACATAAGCATACTCCACACGACACACAGGACTGTGGAAGTACAGCTAATACCATACTACTCTTCCACTCACGGATTCAGGCATCCGCATAGAACATCTCATAAAGGTTGCCTCCATGGCCTCGGAGCTCAACCTGCGGATCAGGAAATACTCGAGCCTGAGACCCCTGGGAACCATAAGGACACGGGTGTGGCCTTGGTCCCCTGACTGGTGGTAGTAGAGGTCCCCGAAGAGGGGTGACTCTTCCTATAGCAGGCCAGTCAACATGAGCCGGAAGATGGGTCCTAACAGGGTTCAGAATCTCCATATATCCATACCCTATCTGGACTACAAGTGCCAGTTGTGTCAAAGCCGTCCACTCGCGGGCACGTGTAGCATAGAGCTCCATACGAAGGACACGAGCATCCCTGTCTCTATTCTCTAACATCTCAGCGATAGACTGCAGCAGCGGATCCTCCATAGAGGAATCAAAGTAGACCCCATTGAGGTATCCTTCTTCTCCTAGCTAAGAGGCGGGAACATAGCAGAACTCTCAATTCTGCAGCAATGCATGTCTGGCTCTCATGATGGTCAACATTGAATAGGCAGCATCTTGTACTGCCATGTCAACAGTAACCCCCAATCCATAAGACCAATGGATCGGCTCCTCAGCTCTAGGGTAATCTCGGAATACCCTAACAGTGCACAGATACTGACTTTGATTAAAATCCCGGTACTGCTCCTCCACTGTATACTCTGGGTACCAGCGGTAACCGGCTACTGGCATCATCCTTACTAGCATAGCCGTATGACCCGGCACATCAATGCACCTAGTCAGACGGACCACCTGACGAGAAGGACGGCCAGGCATATGACAATAGAGAGTAATGCAAAAGCATTAGATCTCTGGAGACAAAATTGGGCAGCATAACGGTCGTAAATGCTCAAAAACAATTTTCAGACAACTCACAAAAGATAGGATAGCATAACCACTCAACTATAAAGTTCAATTCCATGGAAATCAAAACTTACTTTCTTTCCCTTGGAATAAAAGAAACCTGGAGTAACTCTCAACTCGATGTCCTATAATCTACCGAACGGTAATACACGATCCTGAGAGTAAGATAAGCAACCTAGTTCTTAATCCCCGCAGAAAATACGAGGACGACCAGAATAGAATGACTTGAGAAGAGAAGCAAGGATCTTACGTTCCCTTCCACAAACAATTCCCTTATATATAACTAAAGCAATTCTAGACTCAACTTCGACCAGTTTGGCTTGGTAATCCTACAGTGAGTCAGGCTCTGATACCAACGCTGTCGGGACCCCGATCCGAAGCCGTAGGAATCCAGCCTCTAACACATCACATCTCTTTGCGGTCTCACGCACGGTTATCCCCACGGCTGCATCCTTACCTTAGCCGGGACCGTTTACGCCTTTTGACTCGCGTATGCAATTGTGTCGCTAGCATTCCGATGTCAAAGAACCCGGATCGACATGTCTAGTCATAAACTCAAGTGGCAGTTCCGTACAGGGACATGCATACATGACCCAGCAAAGCAGGTGTTGGTCATCAACGAGTGTTTACGAGTCGTAGCAAGCTACGAGGACTCCATTACACCGCGTGACATTTCCCCAAAAGGACAGACACAGCAGCTAAGAAGGCCACATGTCGGTCAACCAATGTGTCCGGAGCAGTAGTGAACTACCATGGCTCGGTGGAATAACAAAGGGGCATTTCCCCGTAGGGAGTGCTACTAAGGCATATGACTAGGTGTTCGAACCCCATACATATCAAGTACAACACACGTACACATGGCATACCGATATGCATAGATACATCGATGGCATCACAACATAACCATAAACATACAAACTTTATTCACAAGGCTCGGAAGAGCTGTTGGAAATATGCCCTAAAGGCAATAATAAATTAGTTATTATTATATTTCATGATAATCGTTTATTATCCATGCTATAATTGTATTGATTGGAACACAATACTTGTGTGGATACATAGACTAAACACTGTCCCTAGTAAGCCTCTAGTTGACTAGCTCGTTGATCAAAGATGGTCAAGGTTTCCTGACCATAGGCAAGTGTTGTCACTTGATAACGGGATCACATCATTAGGAGAATCATGTGATGGACTAGACCCAAAACTAATGAACGTAGCATGTTGATCGTGTCATTTTGTTGCTACTATTTTTCTGCGTGTCAAGTATTTATTCCTATGACCATGAGATCATATAACTAACTGGCACAGGAGGAATGCCTTGTGTGTACCAAACGTCACAACGTAACTGGGTGACTATAAAGGTTCTCTACAGGTATCTCCGAGGGTGCCCGTTGAGTTAGTATGGATCAAGACTGGGATTTGTCACTCCGTGTGACGGAGGTATCTCGGGGCCCACTCGGTAATACAACATCACACACAAGCCTTGCAAGCAGTGTGACTTAGTGTATGTCACGGGATCTTGTATTACGGAACGATTAAAGAGACTTGCCGGTAAACAAGATTGAAATAGGTATGCGGATACCGACGATCGAATCTCGGACAAGTAACATATTGAAGGACAAAGGGAATGACATACGGGATTATATGAATCCTTGGCACTGAGGTTCAATCGATAAGATCTTCGTAGAATACGTAGGATCCTATATGGGCATCCAGGTCCCGCTACTGGATATTGACCGAGGAGTCTCTCGGGTCATGTCTATATAGTTCTCGAACCCGCAGGGTCTGCACACTTAAGGTTCGGCGATGTTTTATGCGTATTTGAGTTATATGGTTGGTTACCAAATGTTGTTCGGAGTCCGAGATGTGATCACGGACGTCACGAGGGTTTCCGGAATGGTCCGGAGACGAAGATTGATATATAGGATGACCTCATTTGATTACAGGAAAGTTTTCGGCATTATCGGGAATGTACCGAGAGTCTCGAATGGGTTCCGGATGTTCACCGGGTGGGGCAGCCCACCCGGGGGAAGCCGATAGGCCTTAGGGGTGCCGCACCAGCCCTTAGTAGGCTGGTGGGACACACCAAGAGGCCCTATGCGCTGGAATCAAAGGAAAAGGAAAAAAAGGGGAAGTGGGAAAGTGGAGAAGGACTCCACCTTCCAATCCTAGTTGGACTAGGATTGGAAGGGGAGGACTTCCCCCCTTGCTTCGGCCGACCCCTTGGGGCTCTCTTGAGCCTCAAGGGAGGCCCCTCCCCCTCCCTCCTATATATACGGAGGTATTAGGGCTGATTTGAGACAACTTTGCCACGGCAACCCGACCACATACCTCCACGGTTTTTCCTCTAGATCGTATTTCTGCGGAGCTCGAGCGGAGCCCTACTGAGATAGATCACCACCAACCTCTGGAGCGCCGTCACGCTGCCGGAGAACTCATCTACCTCTCCATCTCTCTTGCTGGATCAAGAAGGCCGAGATCATCGTCGAGCTGTACGTGTGCTGAAAGCGGAGGTGTCATCCGTTCGGCACTAGATCGGAGCGGATCGTGGGACGGATCGCGGGACGGTTCGTGGGACGGTTCGCGGGGCGGATCGAGGGATGTGAGGACACTCCACTACAGCAACTGCGTTTCTTAACGCTTCCGGCTGTGCGATCTACAAGGGTACGTAGATCGGAAATTCCCTCTCATAGATGGACATCACCATGATAGGTCTCCGTGCGCGTAGGAAAATTTTTGTTTCCTTTGCGACGTTCCCCAACAGTGGCATCATGAGCTAGGTTCATGCGTATATGTTATCTCGAGTAGAACACAAAAGTTTTTGTGGGCGGTGATGTGCGATTTGCTGCCCACCTTAGTCTTTTCTTGATTCCGCGGTATTGTTGGATCGAAGTGGCTCGGACCGACATTACTCGTACGCTTACGAGAGACTGGTTTCATCGCTACGAGCAACCCCGTTGCTCAAAGATGACTGGCGAGTGTCGGTTTCTCCAACTTTAAATGAATCGGATTTGACCGAGGAGGTCCTTGGAGAGAGGTTAAATAGCAATTCATACATCTCCGTTGTGGTGTTTGCGTAAGTAAGATGCGATCTTACTAGATACCCATGGCAACCACGTAAAACATGCAACAACAATTAGAGGACGTCTAACTTGTTTTTGCAGGGTATGCTTGTGATGTGATAAGGCCAACAACGTGATGTGATATATTGGATGTATGAGATGATCATGTTGTAATAGTTAATATCGACTTGCACGTCGATGCTACGGCAACCGACAGCAGCCATAGGGTTGTCTTCAGACGTAACTTTAGTAGTAATAGCATAGCATACACGACAACCTCGATGGAGGCACGGTCATGGAGATCATGATGATGGGGATCCTGGTGTGGCGCCGGTGACAAAAGGGTCATACCGGTGCTTTGGTGATGGAGATCAAGGAGCACTTGATGATGGCCATATCATGTCACTTTTGAATTGCATGTGATGTTAATCCTTTATGCACCTTATCTTGCTTAGAACGACGGTAGCCTTATGAGGTGATCTCTCACTAAAATTTCAAGACGAAATTGTGTTCTCCCCGACTATGCACCGTTGTGACAGTTTGTCGTTTTGAGACACCACATGATGATCGGGTGTGATAGACTCAACGTTCACATACAACGGGTGCAAAACAGTTGCACACGCGGAACACTCGGGTTAAACTTGACGAGCCTAGCATGTGCAGACATGGCCTCGGAACCCAAGAGACCGAAAGGTCGAGCATGAATCGTATAGTTGATATGATTAGCATAGAGATGCTTACCACTGAAACTATTCTCGACTCACGTGATGATCAGACTTGAGATAGTGGATTTGGATCATGTACCACTCAAATGACTAGAGAGATGTACTTTTTGAGTGGGAGTTCTTAAGTAATATGATTAACTGAACTAATTTTCATGAACATAGTCTAATGGTCTTTGTGAATTACGATGTAGCTTGCGCTATAGCTCTACTGTTTTTATATGGTCCTAGAGAAAATTTAGTTGAAAGTTGATAGTAGCAAACTTTGCGGACTGGGTCTGTAAAACTGAGGATTGTCCTCGTTGCTGCGTAGTAGGATTATGTCCTTAATGCACCACTCGGTGTGCTGCACCTCGAGCGTCGTCTATGGAGGTTGTGAACATCCGACATACACGTTTCTGATGACTACGCGATAGTTCAGTGCAAAATACTTAATGGCTTAGAAGCAAGGCGCCGAAGACGTTTTGAACGTCACAGAGCATAAGAGATGTTCTAAAGAGATGAAATTGTGATTTCATGCTTGTGTCCTTGTTAAGAGGTATGAGACCTCCGACAAGATTCTTTGTCCATGAAGTAAAGGAGAAAAGCTCAATCATTGAGCGTGTGCTCAGATTGTCTGAGTACGACAATCGCTTGAATCAAGTGGGAGTTAATCTTCCAGATGAGATAGTGATGGTTCTCCAAAGTCACCGCCACCAAGTTGTGAGAGCTTTGTGATGAACTATAACATATCAAGGATAGATACAATGATCCTTGAGCGATTCGCGATGTTTGACACTGCGAAAGTAGAAATCAAGAAGGAGCATCAATGGTTGATGGTTACTAAAACCACTAAGTTTCAAGAAAGGCAAGGGCTAGAAGGGATACTTCGTGAAACAGGCAAAACAGTTGCTGCACTAATGAAGAGACCCAAGATTAAACCCAAACCCGAGACTAAGTGCTTCTGTCAAGAGGGGAACGGTCAGTGAGGCGGCAAAGTCAGAAGAAGTATATTTGATATACATGATGTTGATGTGTGCTTTACTAGTACTCCTAGTAGCGCGAGGGTATTGGATACCGGTTCGGTTGCTAAGTGATTAGTAACACGAAATAAAAGCTACGGAATAAACGGAGACTAGCTAAAGGCGAGGTGATGATACGTGTTTGAAGTGTTTCCAAGGTTGATATGATCAAACGTCGCACGCTCCCTCTATCATCGGGATTGGTGGTGAAACCCAAATAATTGTTATTTGGTGTTTGCGTTGAGCATGAACATGATTGGATCGTGTTTGTTGCAATACGATTATTCATTTAAAGAGAATAATAGTTATTCTATTTGTTTGAATAATTACCCTCAATGGTTTATTGAATCTCAATCGTAGTGTTACACATGTTCATAATATTAGTGCCAAAAGATACAAAGTAATAATGATAGTACCACTTAGTTGTGGCACTGCCACTTGAGTCATGTTGGTGCAAAATGCATGAAGAAGCTCCATACTATTGGATCTTTGTACTCACTCATTTTTGGAAAGGTTTGGGACATGCAAACCATACGTGTTGGTATAAATGCATGAAGAAACTCCATAGAGATGAATCGTTTGGACTCACTTGATTTTGAATCACTTGAGACATGCAAAACAAGCCACATGAAACAAGTAGAGTAACTTGTTGGGAGTAATGCATTTTTGATGTGTGCGGACCAATAAGTGCTAAGGCACGCTGTGGATATCGTTATGTTCTTACTTCATTGACGATTTGCGTAGATACATGAGTATTTACTTGATGAATCACAAGTCTGAAATATTGAAAAGTTGAAAGCAATTTCAGAGTGAAGATCGTCATGACAAGAGGATAAACTTTCAACGATATGATCATAGAGATGAATATCTGAGTTATGAGTTTTTGGTACGCAGTTAGGACAAAGTGAAAATTGTTTCGCAGTTCATGCCACCTGGAACACCATAGTGTGATGATGTGTCTGAACGTCATAGCCACGCCATATTTGATATGGTGCATACTGTGATGTCTCTTATCGGATTACCACTATCGTTTATGGGTTATACATTAGAGACAACCACATTCACTTTAAATAGGGCACCGCGTATTTCCGTTGAGATGACAGAGTACAGACTATGGTTTGGAGAAACCTAAGTTGTCGTTTCTTGAAAGTTTGGGGCTGCGACGCTTATGTGAAAAGGTTTCAGTGTCATAAGCTCGAACCCAAAGCGGATAAATGCGTCTTCATAGGATATACAAAACAGTTGGATACATCTCCAATCTCAGATCCGGAAGCAAAATGTTTGTTTCTAGAGATGGATCCTTTCTCGAGGAAAGGTTTCTCTCGAAAGAATTGAGTGGGAGAGTGGTAGAACTTGATGATGTTATTGAACCGTCAATTCAACCAGTGTGTAGCAGGGCGTAGGAAGTTGTTCATGTGGCGCCTACACCAATTGAACTGGAAGCTGATGATAGTGATCATTGGAGCTTCGGATCAAGATACTACACACCTCATAGGTCGACAAAGGTCGCGTACTACTACGGAGTGGTATGGTAACCCTGTCTTGGAGGTCATGTTGTTGAGCAACAATGAACCTACGAGTTATGGAGAAGGAATGGTGGGCCCGGATTCCGACAAATGGCTGGAGGCCATGAAATCCGAGAGAGGATCCATGTATAAAACAAAGTGTAGACTTTGGAAGAACTACTTGATGGTAGTAAGACTATTAAGTAAAGATGGATCTTTTAAAGGAAGACAGACGATGATGGTGATAAGTCACTATTAAGAAAAGTTCGACTTGTCGCAAGGATGTTTTCCAACAAGTTCAAAGAGTTGAGTATGATGAGACTTTCTCACTCATAGCGATGCTAAAAGGTCTGTTGGAATTATGTTAGCAGTTGCTACATTATTTATGAAAAATTGCACATAGGATGTCAAAACATTGTTTTCCTCGATGGAAAAGGTTGTATGTGATACAACCGGAAATTTTTGTCGATCCTAAGGATGCTAACAAGTATGCAAGCTCCAGCGATCCTTCTACGGATTGGTGCAAGCATCTCGGTGTTGTAATATATGCTTTGATGAGTTGAACAAAGCTTTTGGGTTTATACAAGGTTTGTGAGAAACTTGTATTTCCAAAGAAGTGAGTGGGAGCACTATAGAATTTCTGATAAGTATATGTAGTTGACATATTGTGGATCTGAAGTAATGTAGAATTTCTGTAAAGCATAAAAGGTTGTTTGAAAGGAGTTTTTCAAAGGAATACTTTGATTGTGCTACTTGAACGTTGAGCATCAAGATTTATGAAGATAGATCGAAACGCTTAATAGAAGTTTCAACAAGATCCATGGCTTGACAAGTTTTTGAAGGAGTTCAAAATAGATCAGCAAAGAAGGAGTTCTTGGTTGTGTTGTAAGGTGTGAATATGAGTAAGACTCAAAAGCCCGACCACGGAAGAAGAAAGAGAAAGGACGAAGGTCGTCCCCTATGCCTTAGCCGTAGACTCTATAGTATGCCATGTTGTGTACCGCAACTGATGTGTGCCTTGCCACAAGTCTGTTAAGACGTACAGAGAGTGATCGAGGATTGAATCACTGAACAACGGTCAAAGTCATCCTTAGTAACTAATGGACTAAGGAATTTTTCTCGATTATGGAGGTGGTTAATGAGTTCGTCGTAAAAGGTTACGTCAATGCAAGCTTTGACACTAATCCGAATAACTATGAGTAGTGAAACGGATTCGTATAGTAGAGTAGATATTTGGAGTATTTCCGAATAGCACGTAGTAGCAGCATCTATAAGATGACATAAAGATTTGTAAAGAACACACGGATCTAAAAGTTTCAGAACCGTTGACTAAAACCTCTCTCACGAGCAAGACGTGATCAGACCCCAGAACTATATGGGTGTTGGATTCGTCGAAATCACATGGTGATGTGAACTAGATTATTGACTCTAGTGCAAGTGGGAGACTATTGGAAATATGCCCTAGAGGCAATAATAAATTAGTTATTATTATATTTCTTTGTTCATGATAATCGTTTATTATCCATGCTATAAATGTATTGATTGGAAACACAATACTTGTGTGGATACATAGACAAAACATTGTTCCTAGTAAGCCTCTAGTTGACTAGCTCGTTGATCAAAGATGGTCAAGGTTTCCTGACCATAGGCAAGTGTTGTCACTTGATAATGGGATCACGTCATTAGGAGAATCATGTGATGGACTAGACCCCAAACTAATGAACGTAGCATGTTGATCGTGTCATTTTGTTGCTACTGTTTTTCTGCATGTCAAGTATTTATTCCAAACGTCACAACGTAACTGGGTGACTATAAAGGTTCTCTACAGGTATCTCTGAAGGTGTCCGTTGAGTTAGTATGGATCAAGACTGGGATTTGTCACTCCGTGTGACGGAGAGGTATCTCGGGGCCCACTCGGTAATACAACATCACACACAAGCCTTGCAAGCAATGTGACTTAGTGTATGTCACAGGATCTTGTATTACGGAACAATTAAAAGACTTGCCGGTAAACGAGATTGAAATAGGTATGCGGATACCGACGATCGAATCTTGGGCAAGTAACATACCGAAGGACAAAGGGAATGACATACGGGATTATATGAATCCTTGGCACTCAGGTTCAATCGATAAGATCTTCGTAGAATATGTAGGATCCAATATGAGAATCCAGGTCCCGCTATTGGATATTGACCGAGGAGTCCCTCGGGTCATCTCTACATAGTTCTCGAACCCCGCAGGGTCTGCACACTTAAGGTTCGGTGATGTTTTATGCGTATTTGAGTTATATGGTTGGTTACCGAATGTTGTTTGGAGTCCCGGATGAGATCATGGATGTCACGAGGCTTTCCAGAATGGTCCGGAGACAAAGATTGATATATAGGATGACCTCATTTGATTATCGGAAAGTTTTCGGCATTACCGGGAATGTACCCGGAGTGACGAATGGGTTCCGGATGTTCACCGGGGGGGCAGCCCACCCGGGGGAAACCCATAGGCCTTAGGGGTGCCGCACCAGCCCTTAGTGGGCTGGTGGGACAGACCAAGAGGCCCTATGTGCAGGAATCAAAGGAAACGGAAAAAGGGGAAGTGGGAAAGTGGAGAAGGACTCCACCTTCCAATCCTAGTTGGATTAGGATTGGTAGGGGAGGACTTCCCCCCTTGCTTCGGCCGACCCCTTGGCGCTCTCTTGAGCCTCAAGGCAGGTCCCTCCCCCTCCCTCCTATATATAAAGAGGTATTAGGGCTGATTTGAGAGAACTTTGCCACGGCAGCCCGACCACATACCTCCACGGTTTTTCCTCTAGATCGTATTTCTGCGGAGCTCGGGCGGAGCCCTGCTGAGATAGATCACCACCAACCTCCGGAGCGTCGTCATGCTGCCGGAGAACTCATCTACCTCTCCGTCTCTCTTGCTGGATCAAGAAGGCCGATATCATCGTCGAGCTGTACGTGTGCTGAACGCGGAGGTGCCGTCCGTTCGGCACTAGATCGGAGCGGATCGCGGGACGGTTCGTGGGACGGTTCGCGGGGCGGATCGAGGGACGTGAGGACGTTCCACTACATCAACTGTGTTTCTTAACGCTTCCTGCTGTGCGATCTACAAGGGTACGTAGATCGGAAATCCCCTCTCGTAGATGGACATCACCATGATAGGTCTTCGTGCGTGTAGGAAAAATTTTGTTTCCTTTGCGACGTCCCCCAACAAGAGCCTCACACATAATATACACAGATAGGGGTCTCACGACCCATCATCACAAGTTATTCAAACAAGTCTTAGTAGCCAACGGAAGGTTAAAACTGTCTGAGTACAGATAGATGGAAAGGTAAAAAGGCACATGGCCTGACTATCTACACACCCAACCTAGGGCTAGATCGTAACTGGGACACCAGATACTCGTCGTCGTCAATGTCTAGATAGAACCCACCATTAGGGTCATTAACAACCTATGTAACAAATTATTAACCAAATGTGAGTACAAAAGTACTCAGCAAGACTTTAGATTAATCTATCAACTCATGCAATGTATCAACAAGGAGTTGTGGGGTTTCATGCAGAAAGCCAGCTTTGACTCTTGGCTAGATGAACTACATTTTCAAATAGTTTTGACAACTTTGTTTTCTCGCACAGGAGTCCACTAACACCATAACAATACTCCATCGTGGAATCATACCGTCTCCCTACGGAAATGCCATCCACGACACTCACACTTATCTTGACATTTTTATGAGTAGCCATTACAGTTATCTATGAACAACATATGTTTCCAAGTAGTCCATATCCGCGGACACAGCTATTCGAATAGATCATAACCCTGCAGGGATGTACTTCTTCACACACGCTCTCGCCACTTATCGCTATGTGCACGTCATGCACCTCGGCAACCTGCAAGTGGAAGCCCATTGAGGGAGTCGGCCACGACCGTTAACCATGCTACTACCTAGTCCAGGTTTATCGCCTATCTGAGGGTAACCCGCACGGAAGTCCGGCCGAGGTTTCCGCTACGACCTCAAACAATGTGCGCAGGATTCCCAAGCCCACCATCCGGGTGCCACTTGGTACACCGTGCCACTGCCTACAGCATCATAGCCCACCTCTAAGGTCAGCACTATGCATGGCCTCCAGCATGACTATAAACACCATAAACTACTTGCAACTCCTGGACCGAGTACTAAGCAATTAATAAGTCGAGCAGGGTCATATTTCAGGGCCCAGCATGTGGTAGTATCTTGTCTGGGATTACATACACGGAACTCAGTTCCTAAGGACGGTTCCAATGAAACAACCCGCCATGTACTCCTACATAGCCTTTCACCGGTACCTTTACCAAATCAGGTTCAGCACACAACCTTTATTAAGTGAACACATTCTCATGATCATGTTCATCACCCACATGATAGACCATACACAACTCTAAGCATAACATGCATAGCAGGATAAGACACATCATGGCTCAAGCATCTACCAGGTATGCTAGGTTGCAAGGTTTAGCTAATTACTGTGACAAAGACAAGTCATGCAAAGGAATGGGTTCAACTAACATGGTAAAAGCATTGAAAGCATTTTGACCTAATGCAATAAGTAAGAGCTGGAGTGAGAACATGGGATTTATCGGGATGATCAAAATTGTTGCTTGCCTTGTTGCGCAGCAGAGGGGTGATATCCGTCAGTCGGAAAATCAGTCATATCTGAAGGGGCGGGGCCTACCGAATAACAACATACAATATTAACAATCATATACAACAACCATGATGCAAGAACATGACATGAAATGAAAGGTGATAAGATTCAATGTCGTTGGTGAAACCTTAGTTTGCATCTGATTTGAAATCCAATTTCAAATATCATTTGAAATGGCATATTTATCTTAAGCATTTAATTGATTTGACCTGATGCTGTTTCATAACTTTATTTTTCATTCCTGAAAGTAGCACCATTGTGTTCCTTGAATTTTTCTAATCAATTTGCATATATTATTTGTCTGATTTGGAGTTATATTCAGTTTTCTATGAATTTCCAAAGTTTTGCAAATATTCTAGAATTATATTAAAACCAAAATTAGATTTATTGCATCAGCATGACATCAGCAGGTCAGCTGGCCGTTGAAAGTCAAAATGACCAGTGGGACCCACTGGTAAGTGACTCTGGCCAGAAATTAGTTAAGTCTTAAACTAATTAGGTATTTAACACGGCTGGACCCACATGTCAGTGTCTGTTTAACTTTTAATATAAACAATATTTTTATTTTGACTAAACTTAATTAGTCTGGGGGGCTGGCCCCACTTGCCAGAGACTCAGGGGAGTCAACCCCACCGGCGATGGGGTCAAACTCACCGGCGGCGAGGCTCCGGCGACCACCAGAACAGCAGAGGGCCTCGGGTTTGCTATTCCGGTGACCAAACGCATGGCGGAGGACACCAGACGATCGGCCAATCGATCGCAGCTCCATGTTTGCAAAGAGCAGGGGCTGAAATCACTAGAGATGACGCGGGCGACGAGCCCAGCGGCTGCCGGAGTTCGGGCACCATCGGGATCACAGCTACGGGGCCTATCACCCACGGGGATGGGCTCGTACAGCACCTACACGATGCACTGAAGCTAACGGTGGCCTCAGATTGACTAGTCGATCACCGGAGGTCTACCGGCGACGAGGTCCCGCGGCGGATCTCGTCGGGCTCCGGTTGAATCGGGTCCTAGAGCTCGGGATCGAAGGGGAAAATGAGGGGGAAAGCACCCTGAGCTCGCAGGGAGTGTAGAGACGATGAGAGCGGGCTCGGGGACGATCTGAGGAGGGAGAACGACGGCGGCGAGCTCCAGGGATCTGAGGAGGAAGACGACGGCGGCAGCTCGATGCAGGGCTCGAGGGCTTGTGTGGCTCACTGGGAAGCTTCAGGGGGTCGAGGCGATTCTTCTGCGAGGATCAGACAAGTCGGAGGGGGGACTGGAGCGACGGCGAGCTCGAGCTCAGCTCGGGCTCTAATGGCGACCGAGAGAAGGAAGAACAGGGGCGAATGAGGAGGAGGAGAGGATGGGAACGACCTCGAGGAGGCTTATCCTCCCTCTCCATCTCATCCGGGCTATCCAGGCACGCTCACAGGTGCGTGGCCGCACCGGAGGGAGCGGCGACCACCTCGTGCTCCGACTGGCGAAGGAGGAAGACGACAGAAGGGGAGAAGATGGGGCCTGGGCCAAGGTGAGCGACAGGTAAGGTATTTTCATATTTTTTTTCTCTTTTCTATTTCTGTTAAAACATTTCTGATATGGTTTTGTTTTATTTTTGGCTCCAAACTATTCCTAAAATAGTTTGAAACATGCTGAAATGTTATTTGGAATATTTCCAAACATATATAAAAGTTTCAGCAGTTTTGAAAACTTTGGAATATTTGAAATCAATTATATGGTTGATTTCAGTAGCTTTTAACTTTAAAATAAAATGACAAAAGCACTTTGAAAATATATTTTACCCTGATATTTTGTTTTCAACATTTATCAGAAATGATGAACTTTTCTATTGGCCATTTTGGAATTTTTAATTTGCCACCAAAATTGAAAAGCTTTTGAATATAGAGTTGCTAGGGTTTGCTTTGGTTTTCTTTCCTTTGCTTTTGATTTCATTTCATTTACTTGGATGCAATGAAGAAGACATGAGCACAAATTGCTATACTCTAATAGGGATCAGGGATGCGACAAAGTCTTTGATAGCTTCCAAAGGTTCCTTATCTCCTACATCAATTGGCAATCGTTCGACTTGGGAACCGTTAGTCTCATCAAACTTCACATCTACCGTCTCTTCAACTTTTCGAGTTAAGTTGTTGTAGACACGGGAAGTGTGAGAGTTTGATCCGTAACCAAGTAGGAAACCTTCATAATATTTAGGTGCAAATTTAGATCAACGATGCTTATCAAGAATATAGCACTTAGAGCCGAATACCCGAAAGTATCCAACTTGGGGTTTGTTACTGGTGAGTAGCTCGTATGCCGTTTTACCGAGAAGCTTGTGTAGGTAGAGTCGGTTTATGGCATGGCAAACTGTTACCACCGCTTCTGCCCAAAAGTGTCTTGGAGTCTTGTATTCGTCAAGCATCGTCCTCGCCATTTCTATGAGAGTTCGGTTCTTCCTCTCAACAACTCCATTTTGTTGAGGTGTGTTAGTCGCCGAGAACTCATGTGAGATACCTTCTGCGTCAAGAAAAGTATCCAAATTCGTGTTCTTGAACTCCGTTCCGTTGTCGCTCTGACCCTTCTTAATCTTCACTTCAAACTATTTTTGAGCTTTCCGAGCAAAGTTCTCGAAGATCATTTGTACCTGTGACTTATCACTAAGAAAGAATACCAACATAAATCTGGAAAAATCATCAACAATGACTAAACCATAAGAATTTCCACCGAGGCTCTTGTAAGCACTGGGACCAAAGAGATCCATGTGAAGCGGCTCGAGTGGTCGTCTGGTAGTCATGATGTCCTGTACGGATGACTTCCACTAACTTGCTTTCCTGCTTGACAAGCACTACAAAGTCTATCTTTGTCAAATATAACATCTTTAACAGCAAGAATATGATCACCTTTGATAATTTTGTCAATATTGTGCATACCTGCATGGCCTAACCTTCTATGCCATAACCAACCTCTAGAAGATTTTGCAATAAGACATGTATGGGGTTTGGATATTTTGGAGAAGTCAACAATGTATAGATCACCTCTAGGAAAACCAGTAAAGACAATTTTATGATTGTCGTGGCGAAACACTTGGCATTCAACTTTCGTAAATAGCACAATGAAACCCAAGTCTCCTAGTCTAGATATGGAAAGAAGATTGTAGCCAAGGGATTCAACAAGCATGACATTTTGAATGGAACTATCATGGGGTACGTCCACCTTACCAAGAACAAATACCTTACCCTTGGATTTATCTCCAAAAGTCGCATACCTTCGAGGTCCAAGTTTGGTGTGTTCTCATGGAACATGTCTTTATCTCCGGTCATGTGATCGGTGCATCCACTATCCAGAATCCACTCCTTTCCAAATGTCATGTAGTCTCTAAGGTTCACCATAATACTAAGGTTCATCATGGTCTTCTCATACTCGATGTCAAAGTCCTCATCTTCATTGTTGTAGCCATGCTCCACATAATCATCATCGGATGAAGTTCCCTCATAAGAAACAGGAGTTTCATTAGAATTTTGACTATGACAATGCTCATGTTTATGCATTCGAATGGCTTCAACAATGATATTGTTAATAGTAATGACATCTCCTTTGGCTTGCATGAGGTCACGAAGCTCAAATAGGCATTTATCAAAATTAGGATCGGTTGGCTTCATTTTGTGAAAAGCAATGCATTTCTGGACAATGATATCAACATTTTTCAAGGAATAATTTGGATATCTTTTCTCTAAGTCTTTCCACAAGGTGTGAGCACACTCAAAGTTCTACAACTGATTAAGCACATTTGTTGGTAATCCTCTGATGATTAGATTGACAATGTTAAGATTACCAAGCATATCAGTTTCATCATCATGAGAAGGATGTACGGGATCAATGGGAGGCGCATAGGGATATTCAACATACATGTGAAAATGGAACTCATCAAATATATCGAGCATTTCATCTTTCCATTGTCTAAAGTACTCCCCATCAAGAATAGGCACTCTACAACTAAATATCCCAGAACTAGTCACACTCATCTCCCTCTAATGGTGATTAAACCAAGGTTTTGGAGACCTTGCTCTGATACCAATTGAGGGATCGATACAAGATGTGTCTAGAGGGGGTTGAATAGAATACTTGTCAAGATGAAATTCCTAGCCTAACCCAATTTCAAGGAAGGCACAAATATAGCAGTTCTAACAAGTCTAGTACACCCTAAACATGCTAGTCAACATTTAAAGGAGGAGAGTTTAGGAGATCAAACGTAAAGAGGTTGACACAGTGATTTTTGGCATGGTTCCGATAGGTGGCGATATTGTACATCCATTTTAGTGGAGACTTCAACCACGGAGGGTAAAGGTTGCGAGTGTCCACGGAGGGCTCCACCCACGAAGGGTCCACAAATAAGTGGCCTTGTCTATTCCACCATGGCTTCCATCCACGGAGGACTAGCCTTACTCACGGTAGATCTTCATGAAGTAGGCGATCTCCTTGCCCTTACAAACATCTTGGTTCAACTCCACAACACGAAGTAGGAGGCTCCCAAGCGACACCTATCCAATCTAGGAGGCACCACCCTCCAAAAGGTAATAGATGTGGTAGATCAATGAACTCCCTCCTCTTTAGCTTCTAAAGATAGTCACCTCAACACAATATCACTCTCTCACAGAATATGCATGGTAGGAGAGATTGATTTGGTGAAAAGCAGTTTGGGGAGGCTAGAGATCAAGTTTCAAATGATTGGATTCGAATATCTTGGACTCAACACATGAGTATGTGGTTCTCTCTCAAAAATGGATCTGGCAATCAAGCGTGTGTTCTGAGTACTTCTACACAAATGAGAGGTGGGTGAAGGGGTATATTTAGGCAGCACACAAAATCCAACCGTTACGTGGCAAACTCGGTGACACCAAAGTGGAAAACTCGGTGGTACCGATTAGTAGAAAGGTAGCAACTTTTGAATCTCGGTGAGACTGATATATGAAACTCGGTGGCACCAAAAAGGTGGCTAATAGTCAGATGGCCAAACTCAGTGGCACCGATACTCAAACTCGAAAATTCCGATTTTGTGTACCGAAGCACGTGAAATTTGGTCACCCAAACTCGATAGCACCGATATTTATTTGGTTGCACCGATTTGGTGGGACTGGCTAGGGTTTCTGTCTGAGGTCAAAGTCGGTGGGTCCGAAATGTGGAAGTTGGTGACACCGAATTTGTGTATGTGGAATTTGACACAGTGGTTATGTGGGAAAAATGACTGAGTATTTTGGTGGCTAACTTTGAGCACCTTGAGTAATCAGTTCATTTTACTACCTCACCCCCTTTTAATAGTATTGCCTTTCCTATGGACTCAAAAGTGATTTCACACAAATATGAAATGAAAAGTATTCTAGCTTGAAGCTTGAGCCAATCCTATTCATTTTTGCGTCGAGGGGCATCTCCACACAAAACTTTAGCCAAAGGTCTCCATGGGCTAAAACCTGAAATACCTAGGTAAAAGTGTTAGTCCACGAGACAATGTATGCTGTCATGAATTATCAAAATCACCAAGGGAGCGTATGTGCTTTCAAGAGTTTAGGAGATCAAACGCAAAGAGGTTGAAAAATCGATTTTTGGCATGGTTCTGATAGGTGGGGCTATCGTATGTCCATGTTAGTGGAGACTTCAACCGACAGAGGGTAACGGCTACGAGAGTCCATGGAAGGCTCCACCCAAAAGGGGTCCACGAAGAATCGGCCTTGTCTATTACACCACGGCTTCTGCCCATGAACGACTAGCCTTACTCACGGTAGATCTTCACCAAGTAGGCGATCTCCTTTCCCTTACAAACATCTTGATTCAACTCCACAACACGAAGTAGGATGCTCCCAAGCGACACCTAACCAATCTAGGAGGCACCACCTTCCAAAAGGTAATAGGTGTGGTAGATCAATGTACTCCTTGCTCTTGTGCTTCTAAAAATAGTCTCCTCAACACAGAATCACTGTCTCACAGAATATGCAAGCGTAGGAGAGATTGAGTTGGTGGAAAGCAATTTGGGGAGGCTAGAGATCAAGTTTCAAATGGTTGGTTTGGAATATCTTGGTCTCAACACATGAGTTGGTTGTTCTCTCTCAGAAAATGGATCTCGCAATGAAGTGTGTGTTTTGAGTGCTTCTCCCATGAGTGAGATGTGGGTGAAGGGGTATATATAGGCAGCACACAAAATCCAACCGTTACACCTAAAGTGGCAAACTCGGTGAAACCGAAGTCATAAACTCGATGGTACCGATTTACACAAAGGGAGTAACTTTTGAATCTCGGTGGGACCGATATACACAACTCGGTGCCACCGAAAACGTATCTAACGGTCAGATGGCCAAACTCGGTGGCATCGATACTCAAACTCGGAAATTCCGATTTTGTCTACCGAGGCAACAGAATGTTGGTCACCCAAACTCGGTAGCACCGATATGGATTCGGTTCCATCGATTGGGTGGGAATGGCTAGGGTTTCTGTCTGAGGTCAAACTTGGTGGGTCCAACATATGAAAGTTGGTGACACCAAATTTGAGTATGTGGAATTGGACAGAATGGTTATGTGGGAAAAATGACTGAGTATTTTGGTAGCTAACTTTGAGCACTTTGAGGAATTAGTTCATTTTACTACCTCACCCCCTTTTAATATTATTGGCTTTCGTATGGACTCAAAAATGATTTCTCACAAATACAAAACGAAGAGTCTTCTAGCTTGAAGCTTGAGCCAATCTTATTACGTTCTTGCATCCAGGGGCATCTCCACATAAACATTTAGCCAAAGCTCTCTATGGACTAATCCTGAAATATCTAGGTAAAAGTGTTAGTCCAAGAGAAATGTATGTTGTCATGAATTATAAAAACCACCAAGGAAGCATATTGTGCTTCCAAACTGGTTCTCCGGGGGGGCGCGTTTTGACATGACGCGGAGGTGGCATATTTTTGGTTGGATAAGGTGGGTACGTTCCTTTTCGGATCTTGCGTGGTTGTTTTGTTTTGGTTCTTACCTAACCGTTTGCATGGACTTGTCCGGCCCATATCCTGGAGGACTTCTGCTCGTTCCATGTGGCTAGTTGTGTCCAGCCGCTGACCAGGTATGGTTGTTTTTTTCCATACGGTTGGTTGTATCTGGACGAAACTGATGTTTGTGATCTGCGTTGGGTTTTCCGTGAAGAGGAACGGTTTATCATAGCATAATGCGGGTAAGTATTTATCTTGATCAAGAAACCAAGGTTTATTGAACCAATAGGAATATCAATCCTCAACCGTTTTCAGCCGGTGCACACAAAAGAGCAAACAACTTGCACCCAATGCGGGCAACAGGATTGTCAATCCCCTTGATCTTGTTATTTGCAAGTGAATAAGATGTGTAGATAATTGTAGATAGTTGTGGCTTGCGAAATAAAATAAAATAATAACAGCAAGGAAATAATAAGTTTTCTTAATATATAAGTGAATAGACCTCGGGGCCATAGTGTTCTCTAGTGGCATCTCTCATGAAAGCAACATACGGTGGGTAAACAGATTACTGTTGGGAAACTGGTAGTACAGCGGATAGTTATGCGATTTCCATGACAATGATCATGTGTATATAGGCATCACGTCCATAAGAAAATAGAATGACTCCTGCGTGCACCTACTACTATTACTCCACCCATCGACCGCTATCCAGCATGCATCTAGAGTATTAAGTAAAACAGAGTAATGCTTCGGGAACGATGACATGACATAGACAAAGTAAACTCATTCAATAAGAATAAACCCCATTGGTTTATCCTTAGTGGCAGAAACACAAAGACGCATCTTGTCCCCTTTTTGTCCCTGGGGTATAGAAACTCCTGAGGTTGAACCCACTACAACGCACATCAAACACTAAAGAAAGATCAAACTACTTGGCCAAAGAAATTCAATAGATTAGATAGATTTAAGAAGCTATGATGATCATCCAAATAAGAATCATAAAACTCAAAGAAGATTCAAATACTTTTCATGAATAATCTGAACATAAACCCATAATTAATCGCATCCCAACATATTGTAACGTCTAAGATCTGACACTTTCCTTATTTGGGGGTGAGGCCTCAAAAGGGTAAAGAGTCGCATCTCAGCAGGATAAACATTGCAATACATAGTAGATGGAAGAGTAATAAGATTTGCTTTACACTCACCTAAAGGTAAATTATAGTTCCGCACAATCATTCATTATTCAAATAGAAAACAGGGTCCGACTACGGACAAGATAAACGACAAAAGCTAATGTCATCCCTCCTTGCTAGACCCACTAACACGACCAAGTGCCTCTAGTCCTTGGGGTATGTCACGTACATTCGGCCACTGTCATCGTCAAACTCCCAATTCAGTTGGTTATCCTTGAATGCATCTGTGTCTGCGGTACATGTACCTGTGGGTGGTTGTAGTAATCTGTGAGCCACGAGGACTCAGCAATCTCATGACCATGGCAGTGAATCTAACTAAGTTGTCGGGTAAGGATGGGGTAGGTGTTTGACTTTGTAGCAGAACTAAGCATTTATGGTGGCTAACTTACGTTGAAAATGAATTAAAGGTATAATGGTTTATGCATGACTTTCATGAACTAAGAATAATCACTAAGTGATCCTGAACACCTACTTACGTCATTCATAACCCCACCGTGTTCTCAATCAGAGAAGGAACTGTGAAGGAAACAGTCACGGTTACGCACACAGTTGGCAGGTTTTTAATTAAGATACTTCAAGTTATCTAGAACCGGATGTTAACAAAGTTTCCATGTTTGCCAAATAACCACGGGCACGGCTTTCCAAAAGATTTAACCCTGCGGGGGTGCTCCAACTAATCCATCACAAATTACCACAGGCTGCATAGAAATCCTCGATCCCGACACTCACGATCTCGTCGGAATCCTTAGTGGAAAACCTCAACTCTGAGAAAACCCAAAGTCTCACTAGAATCCCAATGCATAAGATATTTCGTAAAAAGGTAATACTAATCCAGCCAGGCCGCCTGGCGTGCCGACAGACCCGCTAGGAGCCACGTATCTCACTCTCAGGGTATCTTGTTGATTAATTTCCTCGGGGTAGCTATTCCCTATGCTTTTTATTAAGTTGTTAGCAAATTTAACACCAAAGTTGGGCCTTGCCGGAAAAGCTTTACACAGAAACAAATTATCAAGGGGGTCCCCATAACAACGCCGAACGTGTTAGGAGCGCTCAATTATGGAATAAAACACCGGTAGCCAAAACTAAGGCGGCAAAAAGGGAACAAAACACCTAGCAAAAGGCTAGGCCTTCCGCCTCCAACCAAGTATATAGGTGCATTAATTAAATATTTTTTAAATATGATGATAATCAATTTTCCATGTTATCACATGGACCAGCTTGCACCTGCAACTAGCAATGCTATAAGAGGGTTGAATAAGCACTAACTTAGCCAAATAATATTTGCTAGGAGGTGAAGGTTAGAGGTTTCATGGCAATGTTTGGAGGCTTATTTATCAAGTGGTAGGCAGCGGTAAGTAACGATGGAAACGACTCAACTAGGCATAACAAAGCTAGAAACATTGTCAGGGTCACGATCATCTTGCCTGTGAGATCTTCAGACTGGAACTGCTCTTGATCTTCCTGAACGTACTCAACAGAATCCTAGACTCGTTCTCAGCACCCAATGCTACCGAAAAGAAATAAACAGCAAATAAACACAAGCAAGTGAGAAAGCTACAAGCAATATGATGCATGTGTGGCATGAATGGAAGCATGGCATTTCTATACTAGTCACCTTTCATGCATTACTTGAGTTATTACTATTCTGGACAGAACCTCAATTTAACTTATTTATACATGCATGACCATGGAAGTAATGGATGCATCATGATAAAATGGTGCAAAAACATATAAAGAACGTCGCGCACCAAGCTACGGAACTACCGGAAACTATAAAACAAGGTACGGAAGCCTACAGAGACAAAATAGCAATAAAACAGATGCTATGGGCATCCACTTGGCATTCCAAGGTTGCCACTGGAACAAGCATAAAATCACAGGTGGAATAGAGCTAAAGAACACACAAATCCATCAAGCATAGCTAACACAAAGCCCAAAATAGTATAGCTCACAATCTGCCCACTAACAACATATTACCACTTTACTCACAAGAATTAAAGTAGCTACAACCCAGCTTAAGGCATAAAATTTAACAGAGGTGTAGAGTAACACAAATTCAAACAAACACTAGTTCATTTCTTGGGCTAAAACCCCACAGAAAACTTAATAGCACCAAATCAACACGGCATGAAAATACTAGCAGAATCTCAAACTTAGTGAAAATTTACAGATTTTCACTTGCTGCCATTTTCAAGAGAATAGCAACTTTTTACAAAGAATAAAACTATGATGCAAGTCCTATGAACAATATTGTGACCCCGAGTTCTAGAGGGGTTCAACCACTACAATTCATGCCATTGGTGCAACCACCAAAGATCAACACATTCATGGAAACCATGCTCACAGCACGGGAAGAAAATAATGGTTCCAACACTTAGAAATATTTCTAGCTACCCAAACAACAACATTTTCATCCCATGAAAACAGCAAAGGATCCATCTCTTCACGAGAGTATCCTGCCAAAAAAAAATAACAAGCCCTAGTCTTCACACAAAGCTAGAACTTTCATGTTCGCACAAAATTCATAGCATGCATAGAATTAATCCTACAAAAATGACAAAATGCCACCTCATCACAAAATGGCACTTTTGCAAAATTGCACGAAATTGAAATCCAATGCCACCATTGGATTTTTTGGGTTCTTCTACCCCAAAATCATATATCGACACTATACTTGCATGCATAAAACAACCACAAAACAGAAAAGAAAAACTACTCTAATTCCTACAACACTTATATGTCAAATCATTGGCAGATTTGGCATATTCCATTTATGGAATTTTCCAAAAATGGAAATAACACACAAGCAATTAAAACAACAGTGCAAAATTAATTTTACACAGGGGCCGACTGGTCATAGGCACCAGGGCTCCTAGTGCATGACATGCCAGTGGCAAACTACACAACATAACACAGAAAATAAAAGGGGAGTAGTGGTGGTCGAACCCACTACCTCACCCCAACACACACTACCAACTTACCACTAGGCTACACTAGAGTAGATGCACTAACAGGGGCAGAAACTAACCTATACTACCTACACTTCCAAGCGCTACAGAAGGGGAAAATCCCGAAATCATAAAAGGAGGCACTAGGGACTCGAACCCATGACCACATGCGTTGTGGTGGCTCGGTTGCCACTGCGGTAGGCTGTGGGTACTGCTCTAACAGAGGAGCCCAACGATGTAAACAAATCCCACTAGCAAGTGTGTAGGGAAGGAAAACACCGAAATAAAAGGGGGACGCTGGGTTTCAAACCCATGACCTCACGGTCACCGCGCTGTGCTCGAACCAGTCGGTTGGTGTGGTGGATCTGCCCAAGGACGGGATCCACCCTATTCGATATCAAAAAAGGGGGTGCCTTCCCCTAATTTGCAGAGAGGCGTCGGCGGCGAACTCACTGGTGTAATCGCACGCACACCCACGGAGTCTACGTGGGGCTCTACGCGCTATACTACGGCTACGAGTCAATGGGCATCTATGGCTACGCAGGCATGCATGCAAGCACTGCGCATGAGCGGCTAGAGTGGCCATCACTGGTGCAAATCCCGCGGAGCTGCGTCTAACGTGCGATGGCGAGGCTAGCAGAGAGGTAAGGGGAAGAGCGGAGGAGCACGCTCACCGAGAGGGCAGAGGAGATGGGCTCGCATGATGGAGAGGGGAGGACGGCGTCGGCGGCGTGGTTATGTTGTAGAAGAGGTTGCTTGAGGTGGAACAAGAGCCATACGTCGAGGTGGTCGACCTTGGTGTCTGATCTTTGCGGGAACGGAACCCCACGGTCCTCCACAAGCTGCTGGTCCAGTCGGGGAAGAAGAGGGTGTTGGATCAAAACACTCTCAGGATCACACACACACGAGGTGGACACAAGGAGGAAGATGACCAGGAAGAGACCACACAGGCACACACACACACGAACGCTGGTGAGGCAGTTTTGCGACGCGTAAATCTGTGCGTCTTTTCTGGCTTTCCTTTTATTCCATCCTAACAGAATTGCTGCCCACGATCCGGTTTCCCCGTGCCATCCCACGGACAGATCGTGGCTAGCTGAATAAGTGAATTACAACAACAAAGTAAACACTACACCTAGTCTGTCGCACCACGTACAGAGTGTGCGTTATTGTTGCAGAATATAACAGAAAAACAAACTTCAGTGCAACTGGGTTAATTTCAACATTTCACCCCCTTAAACCTAATGCACTGACTTGACCAGTAGCATGCCAATCTTCTTCTTCAACTCTTGAAAGCGAACTCTGGGTAGTGCCTTCATTAAAATGTCAGCATGTTGTTCTTCAGTCCTCACATGTTCCACGGCGATAGTGCCATCTTCAACACAGTGTCTCACGAAATGGTACCGCACATCAATGTGCTTAGTTCTTTCATGGAATACAGGATTCTTGCATAGGGCGATAGCTGATTGATTGTCAACTCTGATCACTACTCTTTCTATCTCTTGATCAAGTAGTTCTCCTACCAACCTTGCCAACCACACTGCTTGACCAGCAGCAGAGGCTGCAGCCACATACTCAGCTTCGCACGATGACTGAGCAACAATTTTTTGCTTTTGGGAGCTCCAGGTTACAGGGCACCCCCCAAAATAGAACAATACCCCTGAAGTACTCTTTCGATCATCGATGTCTCCTGCCAAATCACTATCACAATAGCCCAACAGCCAAGGACCATTTACTCTGCACCTCTTGTAGCTGCAACCGAGGTCTAGTGTCCCTTTTATATACTTGAGGATATGCTTAACAGCCACCCTGTGCTCCACTGTAGGCCTTTCCATAAATCTGCTAACAAACCCAACTGAAAAACTAAGATCCGGCCGAGTGTGGAGGAGATACCTCAGACTACCAACCACACTTCTGTACTTTGTAGGATCCACGGCTTCAGCTTGACTATCTTTGCTAAGTTTTAGTCTGGGCTCCATGGGTGTGTGAGCTGAGTTACAATTTGACATTCCCATTTTCTCAAGGATCCGCGCAGCATAAGCGGATTGGCTCAGAGTGATTCCATCCGCTAATTGCTCCACCTCGATTCCCAAGTAGTAACTCAGCAGCCCCAAGTCACTCATACTGAATTTGGACTTCATTTGTTTTTTGAAATCTGCTATGACACGATCACTGCCACCAGTGATGATCAAGTCATCCACATAAACTCCCACAATCAGCACCGACTCCCCTTCTTTTTTCCTGTAGAGTCCTGAATCTGAGGGGCATTTTTCAAAGCCAAGTTCTCTCAAAGTTGCATCAAGTTTGCAGTTCCATGCCCTTGGAGCCTGATGAAGTCCATAGAGAGCCTTATGCAACTTGTACACCTTGCTGTCACTCCCAGCAACCTCAAAACCAGGCGGCTGACTCACATAGACCTCCTCAACTAAGTCACCATGTAAAAATGCAGACTTTACGTCCATATGATGCATCTTCCAACTGAACTGGGCAGCGAGGGCGACCAACAATCTTACTGACTCGATGCGTGCCACTGGAGCAAAAACTTCTTCAAAATCAATACCTTGTCGTTGCACGTACCCTTTAGCGACTAACCTTGCCTTGTGTTTGATTACATCACCGCTAGCATCTTTCTTTAGCTTATAAACCCATTTCAACCCAATCGGGTTATGACCTTTCGACAGCTCACACAGCTCCCAAGTTCCATTGGATTCTATCGAGCTCAGTTCTTCTTTCATGGCTCTCTGCCAGCAGGTCTCCTTCATTGCTTCAAGGTGATTTGTTGTATCTTCCAACGCATACAGACACAAACCTGCATCAGCTGTCTTGATCGGCACCGTTTCCTCATAGAGTTCCTCCAAGAATCGCTTTCCCTGCGGTCCCTCGGAGGGTTCTGTCCATGGCGTTCCCGGTGTCACCGGTGCGTGTCCAGGAGTCACCGGAGAGGCGCTGAGATCACAAGGGATTGGCGTTCCAGCACCTATCCGCCGAGTTCTAGCACACGGTTGTGGTGCTACTACAGCAGCATAATTCACTGCCATGTCAATGTTTTTCCCTGCCGTGACGGGGGACTCCGGTGCGCCTGCCTCGGTGGAATTTGTTGCTCCTCCAACTGCAGTTTCTGGTTCATCTGAATTCGGCTGATCTGGATAGCTTATGACAAACGATTCATGACCATCGCTTGCTGCAGATCCTTGGGAGCCCCAATCCCAACACCTATCCTCCTCGAACACAACATCCCGTGTCACAACCAATTTCTTGCTCTCTAGGTCAAACATCCGATAAGCCTTTGTGCCGGTTTCATAACCAATGAAGACCATCTGTGAGCTTCTATCAGAGAGTTTTGACACTCCGGGTCCGACCTTTTTCACATGAGCAACACAGCCGAAAGTGCGAAGATGTTGTACTGACGGCTTTCTCTCATGCCATGCCTCATATGGTGTTTTTCCCTTAACACTCTTTGTGAGTGATCTGTTCAGCAAATACACGGCAGTGATGACTGCTTCACCCCAAAATCGAGCTGGCATCCACATACTTTTCAGCAGACTGCGCGCCATACCCACCACGGTTTGGTTTCTCCTTTCAACCACACCATTCTGCTGTGGGCTATATGGTGACGTGCAAAAATGCTTGATTCCATGCCGCTCACAGTGCTCTGCAAATTCTCTTGAGGTGAACTCACCCCCTCGGTCTGTTCTAATTCTTTCAACTGATGCCCACTTTCAACTTCAGCTGCCTTTTGAATTTTCTGCAGTCCATTGAGAGCTTCATCTTTGCTCCGCAATAGAGTAATCCACATAAACCAAGAGTGATCATCCACGAGCAACAAAAAATACCTCTTTCCGCCAAGCGTTTCAGGTGTTATAGGCCCACACAAGTCTCCATGAACTAGCTGAAGTTGCTCCGTTGCACGGTAAGTGGCCTGAACCGGGAAGGAGAGGCGCCTCTGTTTTGGTATCATGCACCCATCACAGATTTGCTCCACCTGGTCGAGGTACGGCATGCCATGTACCATCTCTTCTGCTGCAAGTGTACGAAGTGACCTGAAATTTACATGTCCATACCTCATGTGCCACAACCATGCTTGATCCTTAGCGTGAGCAAGCAGACACACATGTTCAGTGGGCTGGATGTTCAGTACATACATCATGTTCTTGGTCCTATTCACTCGTGCAAGAACATTTCTTTCTCTGTCCCACACGGTCATTACTCCATCCTCACTTGCATACTTGCATCCATTTTCATCTAGCTGGCCCAAACTGATGATGTTGTTCTTAAGTCGAGGAATGAAGTATACATCTGTCAGAACCCGGTGCTCACCCGTGAGACACTTCAAGAGAACTGAACCTCGTCCACGGATGTCCACAGCAGAGCCATCGCCAAATTTGACCTTGCCGTTTACTGCCTCATCGAGCTCTGCAAACTTGTCGCGGCAACCGGTCATATGATTGCTTGCTCCGGTGTCCAAGTACCAGGAGACGTCCCGATCACCGCTTAGCTTCGGAAGCACATGCTTCTCATTCAAGAACACTTGTTCCGTCAACTCGATCTTTGCTGGGGCCAGCTCACAGGCTGCGATCATGAGCAGAGGTTGCTCATCTGCCTCCTCCTCCTGGGCAAAATTTGCCTGCTCTCGTTTGGGCTCTGGACAGTCAGACTGAAAATGTCCCATTTTGTTACAGTTAAAACACCTGACCTTAGTGATGTCAAACTTACGGTGTTTCTTCTGCTTCTCCACGTCCTTGTTCTCTCCATGCCCAGCTTGTCCACGGTCACCGCGGCCACTGCCTCGACCTCGACCACCTCCACGGCCACGACCAACGTTGCTACTGCCGGCTCCTGGTGACCCCTTTTTGCCCTTCATGAGCTGCTCAAGGGCTTGTGTCATCAGCATCAGTTGGTCCTCCTTCCCGCCGGAGTGACGGCGCCGGCCGCGTTGGCTCTCTTCGAACGCCGTGAGACGCCCAACTGCCTCTGACACGGTCATGGTAGTAAGGTCACCCCATTGCTCGATGGTGGTCACGATGTCCCCAAACCGGCTCGGGACAGCGTTGAAGAGGACCTCAATGATCGACTCATCCGACACCGTCTCGCCCAGGGATCGGATTTCTCCAACGAGCGTCATCAATTTCTGCGCGAACACACTGACGGACTCAGAATCGTCCATCTCCATGCGATCGAGTTGGCGCTTGAGTTGCTTCACTCGCGCCTTCTGGACACGATCTTCGCCGACGCGCATGCGTCGGATGGCCTCCCAGGCCTCGTGAGCAGTCTCGCAGTTGGCCACCGCCATCATCACCGCGTCCGGGACGGACTCGGAGAGAGCGGCGAAGGCCTCGTCATCCTTTCCTTGGTCGAACTCCGCGGTGCCCTCCAACGCCGACCACACGCCGAACGGACGGAGCAGCACTCTCATCTTTACAGCCCATAGACCGTAGTTGGAGTCGTTGAGCATCGGATATTGGATCGGGACGCCGCCGGTCCTCGTTGGCGCGCGCTGGACGACCACGGCGCCATCATCTCCGGGCCTCCTTGCTGGCGGCGTGTACTTTTCGCCGCCGCTGCCGCCGCTATTCAGATCCTTCTTCGATGACGTGTCTTCCATCGCCGATCACCGCTGTCACAGCTCCTCCGATCTCCGCCGCCGTGCTCCGCCTCCGTGAACCCTAGCTCTGATACCAAATGTTGGATCAAAACACTCTCAGGATCACACACACACGAGGTGGACACAAGGAGGAAGATGACCAGGAAGAGACCACACAGGCACACACACACACGAACGCTGGTGAGGCAGTTTTGCGACGCGTAAATCTGTGCGTCTTTTCTGGCTTTCCTTTTATTCCATCCTAACAGAACTGCTGCCCACGATCCGGTTTCCCCGTGCCATCCCACGGACAGATCGTGGCTAGCTGAATAACTGAATTACAACAACAAAGTAAACACTACAGCTAGTCTGTCGCACCACGTACAGAGTGTGCGTTATTGTTGCAGAATATAACAGAAAAACAAACTTCAGTGCAACTGGGTTAATTTCAACAGAGGGGCGCCGCTACACCAGTGACGAGCTGCTGCAGGAGCCGACCAGGGCATCGGTGGTGGTTCTCGAGGCCTGCCCTGACGGTGCGAGGGGAAGAGGAGGAGTGAAGCAGAATGACTAGGGTTAGGGAGAGCCGCGGTGGAGCTTTATAGCTCGAGCCACGATCTCCTCGCCGTTGATCGAGTGGAAAAGCACGATCGGTGGCTGTCGTGGCCTCGTACAATGGTGATGTCGAGAGGAGGAAGAAAAGGTTCGCTGGCTAGAATCTGTGCCGAAATCAACGGGGAATGGGCCTCGTTACTCTCCCTCTCTGCATAATTTTTTTGCAAAAAAAACAAATAGCATGGCTTTTGAATAAATTACAGAGTCTAAAAGAAAAAGGGTTTTGATAAGATAAAAATATCTTTGGTCTTCTAAAAACTTACCACTATTTATAAAAATAAGTGGGGCATTTTAGAAGAGAAAAAATAAATTCCTTCTATTTGAAATGGGGCTCTGTTTTAAATTAAAATCAAAAGGAAAATAAAACCAAACAAGTGGGTGTTGCACTCCACAATTAACAAGATGAATTTTTGGAGTGAGGAACATTTTTATGAAGGAAAAATAGAAACTTTTAAATCTGCCACGAAATAAAAGAAGGAAGGGGTTTAAGAGGTATGGTGCAACAAGGGGGTTTTGAGTTGGATCTTGTTGCACCCAATAATAAAAAAACACATGCCACTTCACGCATTGCACTCACACTCACACACCAAGGTGAAACACAAGCAAAAGATGAATGATGGTATGCATGATGCCATGATACAATAGATAATGAAGGCAAGATCAAACTTATTCAACCTCTTATAAACAAAACAAGGTTGACATACAAGTGAAGGTGTACAATAGGGGTAAGGTATTGCATTTGGGATGTTACAACTCTCCCACACTACAAGACGATCTCGACCTGAGATCTAGGACTCGAAGAACTCTGGGTATTCGGAATGGAGGAGGTCCTCGCGTTCCCAAGTGGCTTCTTTGTCGGAATGATGTGACCATCGAACTTTGAGGAACTTTATTGACTTGTTGCGGGTCTTGCGCTCAGTCTCTTCAAGAATTGCTACAGAGTGCTTATGATAGGATAGGTCTGTTGGGTAACGTAGCATAAATTCAAAATTTTCCTACGCCCTATTTAGATTTCCTATGGAGAGACCAGCAACGAGAGAGGGGAGAGTGCATCTTCATACCTTCAAAGATCGCTAAGCGGAAGCGTTGCTAGAACGCGGTTGATGGAGTCGTACTCGCGGCGATTCAGATCGCGGTGTGATTCCGATCTAGTGTTGAACCACGACACCTCCGCGTTCAACACATGTGCAGCCCAATGACGTCTCCTGCACCTTGAACCGGCAAGGAGGAGGGAGAGGTTGGGGAAGAGCTCCGGCAGCACGACGGCGTGGTGTCGATGGAGAGACGAGGTCTCCCAGCAGGGCTTCACCAAGCACCGTGGGAGAGGAGGAAGAAGAGGAGCAGGGCTGCGCCGAGAGAGAGATGGAAAACCGTGTCTCCAATGGCCAAAACCCCCGCTATATATAGGGGGGAGGGAGGGTGGCGCCGTATTTAGGGTTTCCCCTTGAGGGGGGCGGCAGCCCTAGATGGGGAAAGGGGTGGCGGCCAGGAGGGGAGGAGGGGGTGGCGCACCCCGTGGTGGGCCTTAGGCCCACCTGCGCTAGGGTTCCCTCCCTTCCCCTTCTTAGGCGCCATGGGATGGGTGTGGGGTCGCACCAGCACACCAAGGGGCTGGTTCCCTCTCACACTTGGCCCATGTAGCCTTCTGGGGCTGGTGGCCTCTCCCGGTGCGCCTCCGGAACCCTTCCGGTTGTCCCGACACTTTGCCGGTGGTGCCCGAAACATTTCCGGCATCCAAACCCATCCAACCTATATATCAATCTTTACCTTCGTACCATTCCAGAGCTCCTCATGACGTCCGGGTTCTCATCCGGGACTCCGAACAACCTTCGTAACCTCGTATAATAATTCCCTATAACCCTAGCGTCATCGGACCTTAAGTGTGTAGACCCTACGGGTTCGGGAGGCATGCAGACATGACCGAGACATCTCTCCGGCCAATAACCATCAGCGGGGTCTGGATACCCATGGTGGCTCCCACATGTTCGACGATGATCTCATCGGATGAACCACAATGTCAAGGATTCAACCAATCCCGTATACAATTTCCTTTGTCTGTCGGTATAGAACTTGCCCGAGATTCGATCGTCGGTATACATATACCTTGTTCAATCTCGTTACTGGTAAGTATCTTTACTTGTTCCGTAGCACATCATCATGTGACTAACTCCTTAGTCACACTGAGCTCATTATGATGATGTCCTACCGAGTGGGCCCAGAGATACCTCTCCGTCACACGGAGTGACAACTCCCGATCTCGATTCGTACCAACCCAACATGCACTTTTGGAGGTACCCGTAGTGCACCTTTATAATCACCCTGTTACGTTGTGACGTTTGATACACCCAAAGCACTCCTACGGTATCTGGGAGTTGCACAATCTCACGGTCGAAGGAAAAGATACTTGAGATTAGGAAAGCTTTAGCATACGAACAACACGATCTATTGCTATGCTTAGGATTGGGTCTTGTCCATCACATCATTCTCCGAATGATGTGATCCCGTTATCAATGACATCTAATGTCCATGATCAGGAAACCATGATCATCTATTGATCAACGAGCTAGCCAACTAGAGGCTTGCTAGGGACACATTGTGATCTATTTATTCACACATGTATTACTGTTTCCTGTTAATACAATTATAGCATGAGCAATAGACGATTATCATGAACAAGGAAATATGATAATAACCATTTTATTATTGCCTCTAGGGCATATTTCCAATAGTCTCCCACTTGCACTAGAGTCAATAATCTAGTTACATTGTGATGTATCGAACACCCATAGCATTGTGGTGTTGATCATGTTTTTCTCGAGGAAGAGGTTTAGTAAACGGGTCTAGAATATTCAGATCCGTGTGCACCTTAGAAATATCTATTACTCCTCTCTGGACCTGGTCCTGGATGGAGTTGTAGTGGCGTTGGATGTGCTTCGTCTTCCGGTGAAATCTTGGCTCCTTGGCTATGGCAATGGCTCCAATGTTATCACAGAAGAGTGTTATCGGACCCGACGCGTTTGGAACCACTCCAAGGCTGGTGATGAGCTCCTTCATCCAAATCCCTTCATGAGTTGCTTCTGAAGAAGTTGTGTACTCCGCTTCACATGTAGATGCTGCCACGATGTCTTGCTTGCTGCTGCACCAGCTCACTGCCCCGCCATTCAAAACATACACGTATCCGGTCTGTGACTTAGAGTCATCCGGATCTATGTCGAAGCTAGCATCAGTGTAATCCTTTACGACAAGCTCTTCGTCACCTCCATAAACGAGAAACATCTCCTTAGTCCTCTTCAGGTACTTAAGGATATTCTTGACCGATGTCCAGTGTTCCATACCGGGATCACTTTGGTACCTCCCTACCAAACTTATGGCAAGGTTTATATCAGGTCTGGTACACAACATGGCATAGATTAGAGAGCCTACGGCTGAAGCGTAGGTGACAGTACTCATCTTCTCTCTATCTGCCGTCGTGGTTGGTGAGTGAGTCTTACTCAATCTCATACCTTGCAAAACTGGCAAGAACCCCTACTTTGAGTTTTCCATATTGAACTTCTTCAATATCTTGTCAAGGTATGTACTTTGCGAAAGACCTATGAGGCATCTCGATCTATCTCTATAGATCTTGATGCCTAATATGTATGCAGCTTCTCCAACGTCCATCATTGAAAACCTCTTGTTCAAGTAGGCCTTTATGCTCTCCAATAACTCTATATTATTCCCCATCAATAATATGTCATCCACATATAGTATGAGGAAAGCTACAGAGCTCCCACTCACTTTCTTGTACAGACAGGCTTCTCCATAAACCTGTATGAACCCAAACGCTTTAATCACCTCATTAAAGCGAAAGTTCCAACTCCGAGATGCTTGCACCAGCCCATAGATGGAGCGCTGGACCTTGCATACCTTGTTAGCACTCTTAGGATCGACAAAACCTTCTGGTTGCATCATATACAACTCTTCCTTAAGATACCCGTTAAGGAACGCTGTTTTGACGTCCATTTGCCAAATTTCATAATCATGAAAAGTGGGAATTACTAACATGATTCGGACTGACTTCAGCTTTGCTACGGGAGAGAAAGTCTCATCGTAGTCAACTCCTTGAATTTGTCAAAAACCCTTTGCGACAAGTTGAGCTTTGTAAACGGTCACATTACCGTTTGCATCAGTCTTCTTCTTCAAGATCCATTTATTTTCTATGGCTCGCCGATCATCGGGCAAGTCCACCAAAGCCCATACTTTGTTCTCATACATGGATCCTATCTCAGATTTCATAGCCTCAAGCCATTTGTTGGAATCCGGGCCCGCCATTGCTTCTTCATAGTTCGAAGGTTCACCGTTGTCTAACAACATGATTTCCATCACAGGGTTTCCGTACCACTCTGGTGCGGATCATACCCTTGTGGACTTTCGTGGTTCCGTAGCAACTTGATGCGAAGCTTCATGATCATCATCATTAACTTCCTCTCTAGTTGGTGTAGGCGCCACAGGAACAATTTCTCGTGCTGTGCTACTCTCTAGTTCGAGAGGGGGGTGTAATTACCTCATCAAGTTCTACTTTCCTCCCACTTACTTCCTTCGAGAGAAACTCTTTCTCTAGAAAGGATCCGTTCTTGGCAACAAAGGTTTTACCTTCGGATCTAAGATAGAAGGTATACCCAATAGTTTCCTTAGGGTATCCTATGAATACGCATTTCTCCGCTTTGGGTTCGAGATTTTCTGGTTGAAGTTTCTTCATATAAGCATCACATCCCCAAACTTTTAGAAATGACAGCTTAGGTTTCTTGCCAAACCATAATTCATATGGTGTCATCTCAACCGATTTAGACGGTGCCCTATTTAAAGTGAATGCTGCAGTTTCCAATGCGTATACGCAAAATGATAGCGGTAAGTCGGTAAGAGACATCATAGATCGTACCATATCCAATAAAGTGTGATTACGACATTCAGACACTCTGTTACATTGTGATGTGCCACGCGGCGTTAGTTGTGAAACAATTCCACACTTCCTTAGGTGTGTGCCAAACTCGTGACTCGAATATTCTCCTCCACGATCAGATCGTAGACACTTTATTTTTCTGTCACGTTGATTCTCAACCTCACTCTAAAATTCCTTGAACTTTTCAAATGTCTCAAATTTGTGCTTCATCAAGTAGATATACCCATACCTACTCAAATCATCGGTGAGAGTGAGAACATAACGATAGCCACCGCGAGCTTCAACGTTCATTGGACCACACACATCAGTATGTATTATTTCCAATAAGTCGGTTGCTCTCTCCATTATTCCTAAGAATGGAGTCTTAGTCATCTTTCCCATGAGGCACGGCTTGCATGTGTCAAATGATTCAAAGTCTAGAGACTCTAATAGTCCATCAGTATGGAGTTTCTTCATGCGCTTAACACCGATATGACCAAGGCGGCAGTGCCACAAGTATGTGGGACTATCATTATCAACTTTACATCTTTTGGTACTCACACTATGAATATGTGTAACATCATGATCGAGATTCATCAAGAATAAACCATTCACTGGCGGAGCATGTCCATAAAACATATCACTCATATAAATAGAACAACCATTATTCTCTGACTTAAATGAGTAGCCGTCTCGCATTAAGCAAGACCCTGATACAATATTCATGCTCAAAGATGGTCGTAAATAACAATTATTAAGGTTTAAAACTAATCCCGACGGTAGATGTAGAGGCAGCGTGCCAACGGCGATCACATCGACCTTGGAGCCATTCCCGACGCGCATCGTCACCTCATCCTTGGCCAGTCTCCGCTTATTCTGCAATTCCTGTTTTGAGTTGCAAATGTGAGCAACGGCACCGGTATCAAATACTCAGGAGCTACTACAAGCGCCGGTAAGGTACACATCAATAACATCTATATCATATATACCTTTAACGTTGTCGGCCTTCTTGTCCGCTAAGTACTTGGGGCAGTTCCGCTTCCAGTGACCTTTTCCCTTGCAGTAGAAGCACTCAGTCTCAGGCTTAGGTCCATTCTTTTTCTTCTTCCCGGTATCTGGCTTACCGGGCACGGCAACGGCTTTGCCGTCTTTCTTGAAGTTCTTCTTACCCTTGCCCTTCTTGAAACTGGTGGTCTTGTTGACCATCAACACTTGATGCTCTTTCTTGATTTCTACTTCTGTAGATTTCAGCATTGAGTACAACTCGGGAATGGTTTTCTCCATCCCTTGGATGTTTTATTTCAACACAAAACCCTTGTAGCTTGGTGGGAGAGACTGGAGGATTCTGTCAATTACGGGGTCATCCTAAATTTCGACTCCAAGCAAAGTCAGACGACCGTGTAACCCAGACATTCTGAGTATATGCTCACTAACAGAACTGTTCTCCTCCATCTTACAGCTAAAGAACTTGTCAGAGACTTTATATCTCTCGACACGGGCATGAGCTTGAAAAAAAAGTTTCAACTCCTGGAACATCTCATATGCTCCGTGTTGCTCAAAATGCCTTTGGAGCCCCGTTTCCAAATTGTATAACATGCCGCACCTAACCAGAGAGTAGTCATCACTCCGCGTCTGCCAGACGTTCTGAATGTCCTGGGCCGTTGCGGGAGCAGGAGGGTCACCTAGCGGCGCATTAAGGACATAAGCCTTTTTAGCTGCTTCAAGGATGAGCTTCAAGTTGCGGACCCAGTCCGCATAGTTGCTACCATCATCTTTCAGCTTGTTTTTCTCTAGGAATGCGTTGAAATTGAGGTTGACAGATGCGTTGGCCATTGGATCTACAATATTTGTAAAGACAACTTTTAGACTAAGTTCATGACAATTAAGTTCATTTAATCAAATTAAGTATGAACTCCCACTTAAATCAACATCCCTCTAGTCATCTAAGTGATACATGATCCATGTTGACTAACCCATGTCCGATCATCACATGAGACGGACTAGTCGTCATGGTGAGCAACTTCATGCTGATCGTATTCAACCATACGAGTCATGTTCGACCTTTCGGTCTCTTGTATTCGAGGTCATGTCTGTACATGCTAAGCCCGTCGAGTCAACCTAAGTGTTTTGCGTGTGTAAATCTGGCTTGCACCCGTTGTATGTGAACGTTAGAATCTATCACACCCGATCATTACGTGGTGCTTCGAGACAACTATCCTTCGCAACGGTGCACACTTAGGGGAATACGTTCTCGAAATTTTTATGAGGGATCATCTTATTATTCTACCGTCGTTCTAAGCAATAAGATAAAAAAACATGATAAACATCACACGCAATCATATAGTGACATGATATGGCTATTATCATCTTCGCTCTTTCGATCTCCATCTTCGGGCATCGCATGATCATCATTGTCACCGGCGTGACACCATGATCTCCATCATCATGATCTCCATCATCGTGTCTCAGTGAAGTCGTCATGCCAACTACTACTACTACTATAGCTAACCGTTAGCAATGAAGTAAAAGTAGTAAACACATGGTGTTGCATCTCATACAATAAATTAAGACAACTCCTATGGCTCCTGCCGATTGTCATACTCAACGACATGCAAGTCGTGAATCCTATAACAATAACTTGATCATCTCATACATCACACCTGTAACATCCCAACTTTGGCCATATCACATCACATGTCAAACCCTGCAGAAACAAGTTAGATGTCCTCTAATTGTTGTTGCAAGTTTTACATGGCTGATTTGGGTTTCTAGCAAAAACGCCTTCTTACCTACGTGACAGCCACAACGATGATATGCTAAAGCTATTTACCCTTCATAAGGACCCTTTTCATCAAATCCAATCCGACTAGAGTGGGAGAGACAGACACCCGCTAGCCACCTTTAGGCACGGTGTGCATGTCGGCTAGTGGAACCTGCCTCACGTAAACGTACGTGTAAGGTCGGTCCGGGCCGCTTCATCCCACAATACCGTCGGAAAATAATAAGACTAGTAGCGGCAAGCAATTGACAAATCAGCACCCACAACCTTTTGTGTTCTACTCGTGCATGTAATCTACGCATAGAAAACCTGGCACGGAAGCCACTGTTGGGTAACGTAGCATAAATTCAAGATTTTCCTACGCCCTATTTAGATCTTCCTATGGAGAGACCAGCAACGAGAGAGGGGAGAGTGCATCTTCATACCTTTGAAGATTGCTAAGCGGAAGCGTTGCTAGAACACGGTTGATGGAGTCGTACTCGCGGCGATTCAGATCGCGGTGTGATTCCGATCTAGTGTCGAACCACGACACCTCCACGTTCAACACACGTGCAGCCCGATGACGTCTCTTGCACCTTGAACCAGCAAGGAGGAGGGAGAGGTTGCGGAAGAGATCCGGCAGCACGACGGCGTGGTGTCGATGGAGAGATGAGGTCTCCCAGCAGGGCTTCACCAAGCACCGTGGGAGAGGAGGAAGAAGAGGAGCAGGGCTGCGCCGAGAGAGAGATGGAAAACCGTGTCTCCAATGGCCAAAACCCCCGCTATATATAGGGGGAAGGGAGGGTGGTGCCCCATTTAGGGTTTCCCCCTTGAGGGGGCGGCAGCCCTATATGGGGAAAGGGGTGGCGACCAGGAGGGGAGGAGGGGGTGGCGCACCCCGTGGTGGGCCTTAGGCCCACCTGCGCTAGGGTTCCCTCCCTTCCCCTTCTTAGGCGACATGGGCTGGGTGTGGGGGCGCACCAGCACACCAAGGGGCTGGTTCCCTCTCACACTTGGCCCATGTAGCCTTCTGGGGCTGGTGGCCTCTCCCGGTGGGCCTCCGGAACCCTTCCGGTTGTCCCGACACTTTGTCGGTGGTGCCCGAAACATTTCCGGCATCCAAACCCATCCAACCTATATATCAATCTTTACCTTCGTACCATTCCGGAGCTCCTCGTGACGTCCGGGTTCTCATCCGGGACTCCGAACAACCTTCGGTAACCTCGTATAATAATTCCCTATAACCCTAGCGTCATCGAACCTTAAGTGTGTAGACCCTACGGGTTCGGGAGGCATGCAGACATTACCGAGACATCTCTCCGGCCAATAACCATCAGCGGGGTCTGGATACCCATCGTAGCTCCCACATGTTCCACGATGATCTCATCGGATGAACCACAATGTCAAGGATTCAACCAATCCCGTATACAATTTCCTTTGTCTGTCGGTATAGAACTTGCCCGAGATTCGATCGTCGGTATACCTATACCTTGTTCAATCTCGTTACTGGTAAGTATCTTTACTCGTTCCGTAGCACATCATCATGTGACTAACTCCTTAGTCACACTGAGCTCATTATGATGATGTTCTACCAAGTGGGCCCAGAGATACCTCTCCGTCACACGGAATGACAAATCCCAATCTCGATTCGTACCAACCCAAGAGGCACTTTCGGAGGTACCCGTAGTGCACCTTTATAATCACCCAGTTACGTTGTGACGTTTGATACACCCCAAAGCACTCCTACGGTATCCGGGAGTTGCACAATCTCACGGTCGAAGGAAAAGATACTTGACATTAGAAAAGCTTTAGCATACGAACAACACGATCTATTGCTATGCTTAGGATTGGGTCTTGTCCATCACATCATTCTCCGAATGATGTGATCCCGTTATCAATGACATCTAATGTCCATGATCAGGAAACCATGATCATCTATTGATCAACGAGCTAGCCAACTAGAGACTTGCTAGGGACACATTGTGATCTATTTATTCACACATGTATTACTGTTTCCTGTTAATACAATTATAGCATGAGCAATAGACGATTATCATGAACAAGGAAATATGATAATAACCATTTTATTATTGCCTCTAGGGCATATTTCCAACAAGGTCGGGTTGGATATCTATATCTTGGAGGTCAACTGTGCACTAGGGAGTCTTGAAGCACCTCCGGAGCTGAGAGACGTGAAACACATCATGCACATTGGAGAAATTGGTTGGAAGCTGCAACTGATAAGCAATATCGCCTCTCTTGCCAACAACTTTGAATGGACCAACAATGCGATGAGAACACATTCCTTTGATGCCGAAGCATTGAGTGCCCTTCATGGAAGACACTTTGAGGTACACAAAATCATCGAGCTGAAAAGTCATGTCACGATGTTTGCTATCGTAGTAGCTCTTCTGACGGGACTGAGCTGCTTTGAGATTATCCCGAATGACGCGGTGATGACCCACAAGTATAGGGGTTCAATTGTAGTCCTTTCGATAAGTAAGAGTGTCGAACCCAACGAGGAGCAGAAGGCTCTGATAAACGGTTTTCAACAAGGTAATAACTGCAAGCACTGAAAGTAGCGGTAACAAGTGATGGTGTAGTGAGGTGAATCATAGCAAGTGAAAAGTAACAAGTAAAAAGTAGTAGCAATGGTGCAGCAAGTGGCCCAATCCCTTTTGCAGTAAGGGACAAGCCTGAACAAAGTCTTATAAGAGGAAAAACGCTCCCGAGGACACACGGGAATTTCTGTCATGCTAGTTTCATCATGTTCATATGATTCACGTTCGTTACTTTCATAGTTTGATATGTGGGTGGACCGGCGCTTGGGTACTGCCCTTACTTGGACAAGCATCCCACTTATGATTAACCTCTCTCGCAAGCATCCGCAACTACAAAAGAATAATTAAGACAATATCTAACCATATCATTAAACTAGTGGATCCAAATCAGCCCCTTACGAAGCAACGCATAGACTGGGGTTTAAGCTTCTGTCATTCCAGCAACCCATCATGTACTTACTGCTCCCTAGGCCCAAGTATGGTGAAGTGTTATGTAGTCGACGTTCACATAACACCACTAGAGGAAAAGACAACATACAACATATCAAAATACCGAACGAATATCAAATTCACATGACTATTATCAGCATGACTTATCCCATGTCCTCAGGAACAAAAGTAACTACTCACAAAGCATAATCATAATCATGATCAGAGGTGTAATGAATAGTATCAAGGATCTGAACATAAACTCTTCCACCAAGTAATCCAACTAGCATCAACTACAAAGAGTAATCAACACTGTACCAATCGGAGTCATGAGATGGAGATTGGTTACAAGAGATGAACTAGGGATTGGAGAGGAGATGGTGCTGATGAAGATGCCTCCCCTCCGATGAGAGGAGTGTTGGTGATGACGATGGCGACGATTTCCCCCTCCGGGAGGGAAGTTTCCCCAGCAGGATCGTCCTGCCAGAGCTCTAGATTGGATCTGCTCAAGTTCCGCCTCGTGGCGGCGGCGAAACCACGAAAAAGCTCCTGAATGATTTTTTCTGGAACGAAACCCTTCATATAGCAAAAGAGGGGGGCTAGTGGGCCGTTAGGGAGCCCACAAGCTAGCCCTCCGCCACCAGGGGGTGGCGGTGGCAGGGCTTGTGGCGCCGTGGCAGCCCCCCTCTGGTACTTCTTTCACCCAGTATTTTTTATATAATCCCAAAAAATTCCACATAACTTTTCAGGGCATTTGGAGATGTGCAGAATAGTGGACTAAGATTTGCTCCTTTTCCAATCCAGAATTCCAGCTGCCTGAATTCTCCCTCTTCAAATAAACCTTGCAAAATAAGAGAGAAAAGGCATAAATATGGTACCACAAAGTAATATAACAGCCCATAAAGCAATAAATATCAACATGAAAGCATGATGCAAAATGGACGTATCAACTCCCCCAAGCTTAGACCTCGCTTGTCCTCAAGAGAAAACCAAGTTCCATAAACATGTCCACATGTTAAGGGACGAAGGTGTCGATAAAACATAATACGGACATGAGGGCATCATGATCACACATAGGACAGCAATACATCATAAAGATTCTTATGGGAAAGTAACAAATCCTTCACAAAGCAAAGCATGAAGCAAAAACCTTACCGAGAAGTAACCAACAACAGTCCAAAGTCATTGAAGCAATTGCAATTTATCACAACATCAGAAAGAGTCAAATAAGAGCTTGTAAGGAAAATCCACATACTCAATCATCTCTTTTGTTTTCCACAATTGTTACAACTCACATGGTACTCATGGTGTCAAAGTTTCAGCTGGACACAGAGGAATATAGGGGCTTATAGTTTTGCCTCCCAACGATTTACCTCAAGGGTAAAGTCAACAATAATAAAGCATGAGTACTCAACTCCAAGTTGATATATGAATATAGATCTTTCCCAAGCATGTGACGGTAGCCAAGACAAAGGCAAAATAGGGAATTGGTGAAGATCACCATGACTCTTACAAGGGCAAAAAGTAAAGGTACAAGATAGGCCCTTCGCAGAGGGAAGCAGAATTTGTCTTGCGCTTTTGAGGTTTGAATGTGTGTCCTCTTAGTGTGGAGGAACGTCACTTTATATTGCCTCATGTGATAAAGAACTTTGTTATGCAGTCTGTCGCTTTTATGTCTTCCTCATCAGAGGTTCATACAAAGCTTATTTTCCACACACTAATAGACCATACATATTAGAGAGCAATTTTTATTGCTTGCACCGATGACAACTTACTTGAAGGATCTTATTCAATCCATAGGTAGGTATGGTGGACTCTCATGGCAAAACTGGGTTGGAGGTTTATGGATGCACAAGTAGTATCTCTACTTGGTGCGGGAGTTTTGGCTAATATGAGGTGGAAGCAATCGTCACATGCTAAGGGATGTCTAATCATATAACATTGTTTGGAACCAAGCAAACACAAGTCATTATGTTGTCTTCCTTGTCCAACATCTACTCCTAAGCATGTAATAGTTTGGTGAGTGCTCACAATTGTGAAAAGTGTCTAAGATGATATATTTGTATGTGAACCTCTCTTTCCTTATTACTTCTTATTAATTGCAACAATGACTGAGGTCTATGTTGATTTATTCTCAACAAGTTTCAATCATCATACGTGTCATAAGTGAAGTTATCACTTTCCATAAGATCGTCCCATGATCTCTCATGCTATCGTTCTTTTCATACTATTGATCATGGCACAAAGCAAAGCCCTTGACTAAGATACTCTTCATTATATAGCTCGTAAGCTCGAATACATCGGGGGAGAGACAAAAGCAAAAGACTAAAACTAAACACTAAAGACTTACTCCTCTAAGAGAAGAAATAAAAACTGAAAAGGAATGAACTAAAACAAAGGTAAAAGCAAAAGATATAAAGGTGATACGATACCAGGGCAACTCCCCCAAGCTTGGCAGAAGCCAAGGGGATTGCCCATACCAATGCTTAGTTGTCTTCCTTCGGTGGTGATGGTGGTGGAGTTGTCGCCTTTGATTCCAAGAGAGCTATCAATCTTTGATTTATACCTTTGAGATCTGTGACATGGTTTTCCAGCAAAACAACTTCACGAGAAATGGAAATATTGCGAGCACGAGTTGTTTCGCAAAACCTCAAGAGTTCAATCAAGGATGGAGACAACACGTGGAGGAAGGGTTGGAGAAAATCTACTCCTTCAACGTATTCAATGTTGAACAGAGGTTGAACTTCCTCCCTAGCTTGGGTTTCTCCTTAGCTTGGTCCCTGGCTTACGTGACTTCTACTCTTTTCAGATCAGCATCTACTTCCTCATGAACTTGGTGAAGATCATTTTCCCCAACAGATTCATGAGACACCTTTGCTCTAAATCTGCGGCACACAACAAGCTCGAAACGAAAACAGAGGAAAACTGCGCGATACAGAGATCAAAACCTTCGGGCGAGTATATATTGATTTTTTCTGGACCAGAAGGAGTGCTCCGTAAGAAAATAGAGTCCGGGAGGCACGCGAGGTGCCCACAAGCCCTCCCTCCGCCACCAGGGGTAGGGGCGGTGTCCAAGCTTGTGGCCGCCTCGTGCGCTCTCCGGACAGCTTTTTATTTTTCTAATTTTCCAAAAATTCCAAACCGGAAGAAATTTCCTATTGGAAAAGCATCGGAGTCCAATTTCTTACCGAAATAGATACCTCTTCGTTTTCAGGGTCTGAAACAGGCTGATGAACATCCCTTATGTACTCCTCTGGAGTTATGACATTGATGATATTGGTCTCAACATTTATGGGAGTACCAGAAATGTAATGCTTGATTCTTTGCCCATTTACCACTCTAGGAAAATTTCCTTCCGTGTTATTGATTTTGATGGCACCAGAACGATATACTTCCTCGATAACATAGGGACCTTCCCATTTAGAGAGAAGCTTGCCTGCAAAGAATCTCAAACGAGAATTGTATAGGTGGACATAATCACCTACATTGAACTCTCGTTTCTGTATTCGTTTATCGTGCCATCTCTTAACCTTTTCCTTGAACAACTTGGCATTCTCATATGCCTAGGCTCTCCATTCATCTAACGAGCTGATGTCAAACAACCGCTTCTCACCGGCAAGTTTGAAATCAAAGTTGAGCTCTTTGATTGCCCAAAAAGCTTTGTGTTCCAACTCAAGAGGTAAATGACAGGCCTTACCGTAAACCATTTTATATGGCGACATGCCCATGGGATTCTTATAGGCAGTCCTATAAGCCCATAGTGCATCGTCAAGTTTGCTAGACCAGTTCTTTCAAGATCTATTGACGGTCTTTTGTAGGATCAACTTGATCTCCCTATTACTCAACTCCACTTGACCACTAGACTGAGGATGATAAGGAGATGCAACTCTATGGTTGACATCATACTTAGCTAGCATCTTGCGGAAAACACCATGAATGAAGTGTGAACCGCCATCAGTCATCAGATATCTAGGGACTCCAAATCTTGGGAAAATGACTTCTTTAAGCATCTTAATAGAGTTGTGGTGATCAGCATTTTTAGTGGGGATAGCTTCTACCCACTTAGTGACGTAATCCACAACAACTAAGATGTGAGTGTACCCATTGGAACTCGGGAAGGGTCCCATATAATCAAAGCCCCAGACATCAAATGGTTCAATGACAAGTGAATAGTTCATAGGCATTTCCTGACGCTTACTGATGTTTCCTATTCTTTGGCATTCGTCACAAGACAAGACAAACTTACGGGCATCCTTGAAGAGAGTGGGCCAATAGAAACCTGATTGCAATACCTTATGGGCAGTTCTATCTCCAGCGTGGTGTCCTCCGTAGGTTTCGGAATGACACTTCTGCAAGATCTGTCCCTGTTCATGTTCAAGTACACAACGTCTAATAACACCATCTACTCCTTCCTTATAAAGGTGAGGATCATCCCAAAAGTAGTGTCTCAAATCAAAGAAGAATTTCTTCTTTTGCTGATAGGTGAAATTGGGTGGTATGTATTTGGCTACTTTATAATTTGCATAATCAACATACCACGATGCACTATGTGAAGTGCGGATGACGTTTAACTGCTCATCAGGAAAGCTGTCATCAATAGGTTGTGGGTCATCAAGGACATTCTCTAGCCTAGACAAGTTATCTGCTACACGGTTATCAGCACCCTTTCGATCAATGACGTGCAAATCAAATTCCTGTAGCAGGAGAACCCATCTGATCAGCCTAGGCTTTGTGTCCTTCTTCTCCATAAGGTACTTGATAGCAGCATGATGAGAGTGAATAGTGACTTTGGAGTCAACTATATAAGATCTGAACTTTTCACATGCAAACACGACTGCTAAAATTCCTTCTCCGTAGTGGCATAGTTTCTTTGAGCATTGTCTAGAGTTTTACTTACGTTGTGAATAACATTCAACTTCTTGTCAACTCTTTGTCCTAGAACAGCACCAACAACGTAACCACTAGCATCGCACATGATTTCAAAGGGCAAGTTCCAGTCAGGTGGTTGAACAATAGGTGCAGTTATCAAAGCCTTCTTAAGTATTTCAAAGGCTTCCTCACAATCCTCATCAAAAACAGAAGGAACATCCTTCTGCAACAGGTTGGTAAGAGGCCTAGAAATCTTAGAGAAGTCTTTAATGAACCTTCTATAGAAACCAGCATGACCTAGGGAACTTCGTATACCTCTGATATCTGTGGGGCAAGGCATTTTATCAATTGCATCAACCTTAGCCTTATCAACTTCAATGCCTCTTTCAGAAATTTTGTGTCCTAAGACGATACCTTCATTAACCATAAAGTGGCACTTCTCCCAATTCAAAACGAGGTTGGTATCTTCGCATCTCTGTAAGACTCGATCAAGGTTCCTGAGGCAATCGTCAAAGGAAGACCCGTAAACGGAGAAGTCATCCATGAAAACCTCGACAATCTTTTCACAAAAGTCGGAGAATATAGCCATCATACATCTTTGAAAGGTGGCAGGTGCACTGCATAGGCCAAAAGGCACACATCTATAGGCAAAGGTACCAAAGGGGCAGGTGAAAGTGGTTTTCTCTTGATCATATTGTGCAATAGGTATTTGCGAGAAACCTGAATAACCATCTAGAAAGCAGAAGTGTATGTGTTTTGATAGCCTTTCTAGCATTTGGTCGATAAACGGCAAAGGATAATGATCTTTCCTGGTTGCCTTGTTTAGTTTCCGGAAGTCTATCACCATCCTATAGCCAGTGATAATCCTTTGTGGGATTAGTTCATCCTTATCATTAGGAACGACGGTGATACCTCCCTTCTTAGGTACGCAATGTACTGGACTTACCCAATCACTATGAGCAACGGGATAAATGATTCCTGCTTCCAGAAGCTTTAATATTTCTTTTCTAACAACCTCTTTCATCTTAGGATTTAATCTCCTTTGATGATCATCAACTGGTTTAAAGTCAGGATCGGTTTTAATCTTGTGCTGACATAGAGTAGGACAAATACCCTTAAGATCATCAAGAGTATATCCAATAGCAGCACGGTGCTTCCTTAGAGTTCTTAGTAACTTCTTATCTTCGTGCTCTCAGAGGAGAGCACTAATAATTACAGGATATATCTCCTTCTCATCAAGATAGGCATACTTAAGAGTATCAGGCAACTGTTTAAGCTCGAACACGGGATCACCCTTTTGTGGGGGAGGATCCCCAAGCAGTTCAACAGGCAGATTATTCCTGAGAATAGGATATTGTTCTAAGACAATTTTATCTATCTCATCTCTCTCCTCCATATGCATATCATTTTCATGCTCAAACAGATATTGCTCTAAAGGATCCGTAGGAGGTACGGCAATAGAGGCAAGAGCAATGATTTCATCCCTACCAGACGACTCTCTTTCATGGGTTTGTCTTCCAAACTTAGAGAAGTTAAATTCATGAGACACACCCTCGAAACTAACAGTGACGGTCTGCTTAGTGCAATCAATGTGAGCATTAACAGTGTTGAGAAAGGGTCTACCGAATATGATGGGACAAAAGCTATCTTGTGCAGTACCAAGGACGAGGAAATCAGTAGGATACTTCGTCTTACCACACAGGACATCTACGTCTCTCACAATTCCCAGAGGGCAGATAGTGTCTCTATTAGCTAGCGTAATAGTGACATCAATGGGTTCTAGCTCAGCAGGTGCAATCTCATCTTTGATTTCATCATATAAGGAATGGGGCATTGCACTAACACTAGCTCCCATATCACATAAACCATGGTAATAGTGATCTCCTATCTTGACAGAAAGAATGGGCAGGCCAACTACAGGTCCGTATTTGTCCTTCGCGTGAGGTTTAGCAAGTCTAGCGGAGTCCTCACAGAATTTGATAACATGCCCGTCTACGTCTTCGGTTAAGAGATCTTTGATAATAGCAACACTAGGTTCAACTCTAATCTCCTCAGGGGGTGCAAGTGGTCTAATGTAACCCCTACGTATCACAGTTGGAGCTTTAGAATAATCCTTTATCCTACCAGGGTATGGTGGTTTCTCAGTGTAAGCACAAGGAACAACAGGATCACTAAAAGCAATGACTTTCTCCTCAACTAGATTGGTTTTGGCTATGCTGCTTTCTACAGGAGGATGATATTTAACCACTTCTCTTTGGGAAGATCAACATGAGCAGCAGAAGATTCACATAGAGAAGCTACTATCTCAGAGTCAAGTCCATACTTAGCGCTAAAATCTCTAGAAGTGTTTGTCTCAACAAAAGATTTAACGCAATCAAAATGAAATTCATACCTGACTCCTTACCTTCCTCCAGCTCCCAATCTTCATAGTTGCGTTTGATTCTTTCCAATAAATTCCACTTGTGGTCAATATTCTTCTTCATAAAAGAACCGGTACAAGAAGTGTCAAGCATGGTACGATCTTCATGAGAAAGCCGAGCATAAAAGTTTTGAGTGATAATTTCTCTCGAGAGCTCATGATTGGGGCATGAATATAGCATTTATTTAAGCCTCCCCAAGCTTGACCTATGCTTTCCCTTTCACGAGGCCAAAAGTTATAAATAAAGTTCCGATCACGATGTACTAAATGCATAGGATAAATCTTTTGATGAAATTCCAATTTCAACCGATTGTAGCCCCATGACCCAGTATCATCACATAGCCTATACCATGTCAACGCCTTATCCTTCAAAGATAAAGGAAATACTTTCTTATTCACCTCATCATCGGGAAAACCTGCAAGCTTAAATAAACCACAAACTTCATCTACATAGATCAGATGCAAGTCTGGATGTGAAGATCCATCTCCTGTAAAAGGATTATCCAACAGTTTATCAAGCATACCCGAAGCAATTTCATAAAAGATATTTTCAGTAGGTACCTCAAGTTGAGGAACAACTCCTCGTGCTTCCGGTCGTGGTGAAGATACCCCGAACAAACTCCTCAAAGGAATAGTTTCCATAGTGACATGTGACAATAAATTTCAGCACGGTATATAAATGTTTCCTTACCAATTTCCACTTACCAAAGGCGCTTCACTCCCCGGCAACGGCGCCAGAAAAGAGTCTTGATAACCCACAAGTATAAGGGATCAATCGTAGTCGTTTCGATAAGTAAGAGTGTCGAACCCAACGAGGAGCAGAAGGCTTTGATAAACGGTTTTCAGCAAGGTAATAACTGCAAGCACTGAAAGTAGCGGTAACAAGTGATGGTGTAGTGAGGTGAAACGTAGCAAGCAAAAAGTAACAAGTAACAAGTAGTAAAAACGGTGCAGAAAGTAGCCCAATCCCTTTTCTAGCAAGGGACAAGCCTGAACAAAGTCTTATAGGAGGAAAAACGCTCCTCAGGACACACGCGAATTTCTATCATGCTAGTTTCATCATGTTCATATGATTCGCGTTTGTTACTTTGATAGTTTGATATGTGGGTGGACCGGCGCTTGGGTACTGCCCTTACTTGGACAAGCATCCCACTTATGATTAACCTCTCTCGCAAGCATACACAACTACAAAAGAAGAATTAAGACAACGTCTAACCATAGCATTAAACTAGTGCATCCAAATCAGCCCCTTACAAAGCAACGCATAGACTGGGGTTTAAGCTTCTGTCACTCCAGCAACCCATCATCTACTTACTACTCCCCAATGCCTTCCTCTAGGCCCAATTATGGTGAAGTTTTATGTAGTCGACGTTCACATAACACCACTAGAGGAAAACACAACATACAGCATATCAAAATACCGAACGAATATCAAATTCACATGACTATTATCAGCATGACTTATCCCATGTCCTCAGGAACAAAAGTAACTACTCACAAAGCATAATCATAATCATGATCAGAGGTGTAATGAATAGCATCAAGGATCTGAACATAAACTCTTCCACCAATTAATCCAACTAGCATCAACTACAAAGAGTAATCAACACTACTAGTAACCTTACAAGTACCAATCGGAGTCGTGAGATGGAGATTGGTTACAAGAGATGAACTAGGGATTGGAGAGGAGATGGTGCTGATGAAGATGTTGATGAAGATGCATCCCCTCCGACGAGAGGAGTGTTGGTGATGACGATGGCGACGATTTCCCCCTCCGGGAGGGAAGTTTCCCCAGCAGGATCGTCCTGTCGGAGCTCTAGATTGGATCTGCTCAAGTTCCGCCTCGTGGCGGCGGCGAAACCACAAAAAAGCTCCCGAATGATTTTTTTTCTGGAACGAAACCCTTCATATAGCAAAAGAGGGGGGCTAGTGGGCCGTTAGGGAGCCCACAAGCTAGCCCTCCGCCACCAGGGGGTGGCGGTGGCAGGGCTTGTGGCGCCGTGGCAGCCCCCCTCTGGTACTTCTTTCACCCAGTATTTTTTATATAATCCCAAAAAATTCCACATAACTTTTTAGGGCATTTGGAGATGTGCAGAATAGTGGACTAAGATTTGCTCCTTTTCAAGTCCAGAATTCCAGCTGCCTGAATTCTCCCTCTTCAAATAAACCTTGCAAAATAAGAGAGAAAAGGCATAAATATGGTACCACAAAGTAATATAACAGCCCATAAAGCAATAAATATCAACATGAAAGCATGATGCAAAATGGACGTATCACACGGCACATTTCTTTTTCTTCGGCGATCATGTCATTCCCAAGAATGTGAGGCTCACCAGTCTCAGACCAATTGAGTGGGGTATGACACATCCTGCCATATAGAATCTCGAATGCGGCCTTGCCTGAGCTTGATTGAAAGCTATTGTTGTGTGAGAACTAGGCAAACGGGAGGCAATCTACCCACTTCATGCCAAAAGAAATCACACAAGCTCTAAGCATATCTTCAAGGATTTGATTGACTCTCTCCACTTGACCACTTGTCTAAGGATGGAAGGCTATACTGTAATGGATCTTGGTACCCATCGCAGTCTGAAAGGAATCCCATGACTTGGAAGTAAAGAGGTTTCCATGATCTGAAGAAATGAGCATAGGAACACCGTGCAAAGAGACTATCCTTGAAGTATACAACTCTGCAAGCTGAGCTGCGGAGATAGATTCTTTGACCGAAAAGAAATGAGAAACTTTGGTCAACTTGTCGATGACGACGAAGATGGCATCATTGCCTCTCTTGGACTTCAGAAACCCAGTGAAAAATCCATTTCCACATGATCGAATTTCCACTTGGGTGTGGGCAAACGATGAAGGAGGCATGCTGGACGTTGATGCTCCGCCTTCACTCTACGACACACATCACACTCATTCACGAACTGAGCAATTTCACATTTCATGCGAGTCCACTGGAAGGTGTGCTTCAGATCTTGATACATTTTTGAGCTTCCTGGATGTATTGAGAGGAGGGAATTATGGGCTTCATCCACGATAACTTTCCTGAGCTCTCTTTTCGGAACGACAAGGCGGTCCTCGAAGAACAAGGTATCTCTCTCATCAACATGGAAGCACTTATATTTTGGAATGCTCTTTGCCAAGCCAATCTTCACTTTCTTCACCATACCATCAAGAAGTTGAGCTTGGCGGACTTGGTCTTCCAAGGTAGGAGAAATCTAGAGATTAGCACGAAATCCCTGAGGTACTATCTGAAGTTGAGCTTCCTGAAAGATTCACAAAGATCAGGTTGGAGAGGCTTCAGAATTAGACTGTTGCAGTAAGCCTTTCTGCTCAAAGCATCTGCAATGACATTTGCTTTGCCCGGAGTAAAGTCAATGCTTGGATTATAATCTTGGATTATTTTCACCCAGCGAGTTTGTCGAAGATTGAGATTAGGTTGAGTGAAGATGTATTTCAGACTCTTGTGATCTGTGTAGAATTCAACCTGTCTGCCCAAAAAGAGGTGTCTCCAAGTCATCAAAGCATGGACCACTGCCGCCAACTCAAGATCATGAGTGGGGTAGTTTTCTCACTTGGCTTCAACTGCCTCGAGGTATAAGCTACCACTTTCTTCTCTTGCATCAGCACTACACCAAGACCTTGGAGAGAAGCATCACAGAACACTTGGAAAGGCTTGGAATCATCAGGAGGAGTCAATGCTGGAGTTGAAGTGAGCTTCTCCTTGAGTGTATCGAAAGCCAATTGACACTATGGAGACCAGACATACTTCACACTCTTATGAAGAAGGTTGGACAGAGGCTTCGCAATCTTGGAGAAGTTATCAACGAACCATCCGCAATAGCTTGCAAGCCCGAGAAAGCTTCGAAGCTGCTTCACATCCTCAGGAGGTTCCCATTGAACAATGGCCTGAACCTTAACAGGATCCACCTTGATGCACTCGGTAGAGATGATGTGCCCAAGGTACACAACTTCCTTCAACCAGAATTCACATTTGGAAAACTTAGCATAGAACTTATGCTCTCTTAGCTTAGTAAGCACAAGCTGGAGATGTTCTTCATGCACTTCCTCAGTTTTAGAAAAGATCAGAATGTCATCAAGATACACCAAGATAAATTCATTCTTGAAGGGAGAAAAGATATAACCCATCATCTCAGAGAAAGTCGGAGGAGCATTGACGAGACCAAAAGACATCACTGTGTACTCAAAAGAGCCAAAGCTTGTCCTGAAGGCGGTCTTGGCAATATCTTCTTCGCGAATGTGGATCTGATGATAGCCCATCCGGAGATCAAGCTTAGAGAAAATCTTGGCCCCTTTCAATTGCTCGAACAATTCATTGATGTTGGGAAGTGGATACTTGTTCCTGATTGTCTTCTTATTCAATGGATGATAATCGACACACAGTCGGTCCGTGCCATCCTTCTTCTTTGCAAACAGTATGCCACAACCCCAAGGAGAAGAACTTGGTCTGATCAGACCCACACTTCTTACTCATCAAGGTGCTTCTTCAACTCTTTCAGCTCTTCGGGGCCAAGTTTATACGGACGCTTGCAGACCGGTTCAAGTTCTATGACGAACTCTACTAGCCCGTGCGGAGGCATTCCTGGCAACTCTTCTGGAAAGACATCTTCATACTCACATACCACCGGAACTGGAGAAATGGGTGAGATTTCACCCTTCTCATTGAAGGAAAAGAGACGGATCGTGTCATCGCGAGCAGCGAAAATGATCACGTCCTCCGAAGGATGAGTTAACTTGACTTCTTTGGCTTCACAATCGAAAAATGCCTTGTTCATCGCCAAAAAATACATGCCAAGGATCACATCAATATCCGACTTGCCAAGGACAATTGGAGAAGCCAAAAAAGAATACTTGCCCATCTTGACAGAGACATCAGGAACCACCATGTTTGCATGCATAAATAAACCCGCAGAAACCACTGACAAAGGTCTAAGCAATTTCTCATGATGCAAATGATGCTTGGATGCAAAAGGCTTGGAAATGAACGAATGTGATGCACGAGTGTCAAATAGAACCTTTGCAGGAAGAGAATTAACCAATAGATTACCGATGATCACATCTAAGGAGTTCTCTGCTTCAGCTGCATTCACCATGTTCACCCTTGCTAACCTGGGATTATGCTTCATCATTGCATTGCTTGGGGGGGCAAATTGGAGGAGGAGGTGGAACACACCGCTCGCTGGTACACTTGTTAGAGTAGTGACCCTTCTGACCACACTTGTGACAAGTCACGTCTAACAACAAATGAAATTGACGTTGAGGATTTCCTTTCTTCTACTGCTGTTACTTCTGCTTGGAAAGCTAGGTTGGGCGGGTTGGAAGAACCACGACCACCACACTGCTTGAACTGCTGAGGCTGACGAGGAGGAGGAGAAACCCAGTATTTCTGTTGCTTCGGAACAACCTAAGTTGAGGAAGATGAACTGGAGTCTCTGAAACGCTTCCTTGAGTTCTCAATTTTGAGCAAGGCTGACTCAGTCCTTAGAGCCAAGTTCTAGAACTGGTCGAACTTAGTGGGATCGTGCAAGGCAAGGGCCATCTGCAAGTCTTTCTTCAGACCACCACGAAACTGATAAATCTTGCTCTTCTGATATGGAATGTCTTACTTAGCATAACGAGCCAGATCCTGCAACTCCACATTGTAGTTGTACACAGACAAACTACCTTGCTTCAAGCGCTTGAATTTCTCACGCATCTCTTCCACAAAACTTGCTGGAATATAGTGAGCCCTGAAATCCCTGCAGAAATCATCCCAGCTGATCACTCTGGCGCCTCTGGAATCTTTCAATTGCTATCATGATTCTGCTACTTGCCCCTTGAACTGGAAGGTCGCAAACTTGACAAAGTCCTCTGGTCTAACATTACTTCACTCAAAGTGTTTGTTCATGTCACGGAGCCAGTCATCCGCATCGAATGGCCGGTCACAGGAGGTGAAGGACTTCGGCTGATTTGCTAGAAATTGATTCAGAGTAGCAAACTACTGACCATCATTGTTGAAATTACCATGCTGCCCTTGTTTTCTCTCTTGCAACAAGTCGAGCAACATTTGAGTGCTTGCATTGGTTGCAGCCATCACAGCTTGCCATGCCTCATGAGGAGGAAGCGGAGGGGGTGGTGCAGGGTTTGACTGCTCACCCTCACGACCCGGATTCTAGTGAGTTGGTGGAGCCATCCTGGAGACAGACAACAACATTAGACCAGAGATAAAAATTCAAAGATGAAGCTGATTCAATTGACAGAAATATCTAAACAAGAATTCTTACCAACTGCACCGAACTAAAATTAGTAAGACTGCTTCCACAAAATTAGTGTCGACAACAACTGATTCAAAGCCACTCGAAATTGTCAAGTATGAGCTAAGATTGCTCGGAACAAATGTATATTTCGAACATATATCTCATGGAAGAATCCCTAAGTTACTAATGAAATTCCCACCTAAGGACTTCCGAAATTTCTTGTCATGCAATCGGGTCCACGGATACAAGGAGAAAATTCATCGCGCAACTCCTAGCAATAACACTAACCCGTCCAGTGTATCACATATGTCAACACATAACTAGAATTTCAAAAACTCATCTATCTCAGACCCTCGAAAACAAAAAGATACTAAGTATGGCAGTACATTCGAACGCTCTCCACCAGTACTGGGGATGCCGGACTCCTCTCTCCACTACTAGTATTGAAGCGATTTTGAACATCCTCCATCCTGAGATACTAACAAATCTAAACGATAACGATGTGCTCAAGAATTCCCTGGAGCTCAACTCCCAGGAAGAAATCAAGTGAGACACGAGGCACCAAGTCAGAACTCCGTCACATCGGTATCATATAGATTCCAAAATATCCGCGTGATCTTAAAAAAATGTTGAGTGATAAGAGGAGTAGAATCAAAATTTCCTAAGTCGTGAACCTCACCAAATCATAGAAGAGGAGTAAAAAGAAACCTACTCTCCGATATAACTAAGACTCAAAACATTTTTCACTAGACTCGACTCGGCCAAGTTCGATCAACCAAAGGCTCCTATGGTTGTACGTCTCTGATTACCAACTTGTAATGTCTAAGATGTGGCGCTTTCCTCATTTGGGGGCGATGCCTCAAAAGGGGAAAGATTCGCATCTAAGCGTTTCACAAGCAGGATAAACATTGCAATACATAATAGAGCGAAGAGTAATAAGATTTGGCTTACACTCGCCACAAGCTAAATTACTGTTCCACACAGTCACTCATTATTCAAATAGAAAACAGGGTCTGACTACGGACAAGATAAACGACAAAAGCTAATGCCATCCCGCCTTGCTAGGCCCACGATCAAGGCCAAGTGCCTCTAATCCTCGGGGTATGTCACGTACATCCGGCCACTATCCTCGTCAAACTCCCAGTTTAGCTGGTTATCCTCGAACGCATATGTGTGTGCGGTACCTGTACCTGTGGGTGGTTGTAGTAATCTGTGAGCCACGAGGACTCAGCAATCTCATGACCATGGCAGCGAATCTAACTAAGTTGTTGGGTAAGGATGGGGTATGCGTTTGCGTTTGTAGCAGCACTAAGCATCTATGGTGGCTAACTTATGTTGAACATGAATTAAAGGTATAGTGGCCTACACATGATGTTCATGAACTAAGAATAATCACTAAGTGATCATGAACACCTACTTACATCATTCATAACCCCACTGTGTTCTCGATGAGAGAAGGAACTCTGAAGGAAACAGTCATGGTTACGCACATAGTTGGCAGGTTTTTAATTAAGTTACTTCAAGTTATCTAGAACCGGATGTTAACAAAGTTTCCATGTTTGCAACAAAACCGCGGGCACGGCTTTCCGAAAGTTTTAACCCTACACGTGTGCTCCAACTAATCAATCACAAATTACCACAGGCCGCATGGAAATCCTCGATCACGAAACTCGCGATCTCGCCGGAATCCTTAGTGGAAAACCTCAACCCTGAGGAAACCCAAAGTTTGACTGGAATCCCAACGCACAAGATATTTCTTAAAAGGTAATACTAATCCAGCAAGGCCGCTTGGCGTGCCGACAGATCCGATACGAGCCGCGTATCTCATTCTCAGGGAACGATAGGATGGGCAAGACGTCGGTTGGCTGAAACCCCGGGTCACCAGGGGCACCGGACATTGCCCGGTTTGGACCAACACTCATGAGGAGCACTGGCCCGGGTTGTTGATTAATTTCCTCGGGGTAGCTATTCCCTATGCTTTTTATTAAGTTGTTAGCAAATTTAACACCAAAGTTGGGCCTTGCCGAAAAGCTTTACACTAAAACGAATTATCAAGGGGGTCCACATAGCAACACCGAACGTGCTAGGAGCGCTAAATTATGGAATAAAACACCGGTAGCCGAAACTAAGGCGGCAAAAGCAGAACAAATCACCTAGCAAAATACCAGGCCTTCCACCTCTTACCAAGTATATAAGTGCATTAATTAAATAGCTTTTAAATAAGATAATAATTAATTGTTCATGTTATCACATGGACCAGCTTGCACGTGCAACTAGCAACGCTATGAGAGGGTTGAGCAAGCACTAACTTAGCCAAACAATATTTGCTAGGAGGTGAAGGTTCGAGGTTACATGGCAAAGTTTGGAGGCTTATTTATCAAGTGGTAGGCAGCGGTAAGTAACGATGGAAATGATTCAACTAGGCATAACAAAGCTAGAAACATTGTCAGGGTCACGATCATCTTGCCTCTGAGATCTTCAGATTGGAATTGCTCTTGATCTTCCTGAATGTACTCAACAGAATCCTCGACTCGTTATCAGCACCCAATGCTAGCCAAAATAAATAAACAGCAAATAAACACCAGCAAATGATAAATCTACAAGGAATATGATGCATGTGTGGCATGAAAGGAAGCATGGCATTTCTATACCAGTCACCTTTCATGCATTACCTGAATTATTACTATTTTGGACAGAACCTCAAGTTAACTTATTTAGACATACATGACCATGGCAGGAATAGATGCATCACAAGAGAATAGTTCAAAAACATATAAAGAACATCGCGAACCGAGCTACGGAACTACCGGAAACTATAAAACAAGGTACGGAAGCCTACGAAGAGAAAACACAGTGGCGGAGCCACCGCCCAGCTACCCTGGGCAGTTGCCCAGGCTCAGCTTGCAATCTCTTCCTTAAAATAATGGCAAGGATGAAGAAAATCCAGCTTTTTCATAGGTAAGTCACAAAATAGCTGCCGGCCATTAGGAGCCTTCATATGTTGCCCAGGCTATCACATTGAGCTCGCTCCGCCACTGACAAAACAACAATAAACCAGATGCTATGGGCATCAACTAGGCATTCCATGGTTTCCACTGGAACAAACATAAAATTCCACGTGGAATAGAGCTAAAGAACACATAAATCCATCAAGCATAGCTCACACAGAGCCCAATACAATATAGCACACAATCTGTCCACTAACAACATCTTACCACTATACTCACAAGAATTAAAGTAGCTACAGCCCACCTTAAGGCATAAAATTTAACAGAGTTGTAGAGTAACACAAATTCAAACAAACACTAGTTCATTGCTTGGGCTAAAATACCACAGAAAACTTAATAGCACCAACTCAACAAGGCATGAAAATACTAGCAGAATCTCAGACTTACTGAAAATTTACAGATTTTCACTTGCTGCCATTTTCAAGAGAATAGCAACTTTTGACAAAGAATAAAACTACGATGCAAGTCCTATGAACAATCTTGTGGCCCCAAGTTTTAGAGGGGTGCAACCACTACAATTCATAACATCGGTGCAACCACCAAAGATCAACACATTAATGGAAACCATGCTCACAACAGGGGAAGAAAATAATGGTTCCAATACTTGGAAATATTTCAAGCTACACAAACAACAACATTTTCATCCCATGAAAATAGCAAAGGATCCATCTTTTCACAAGAGTATCCTGCCAAACAAAGTACCAGGCCCTAGTCTTCACACAAAGCTAGAACTTTCATGTTTGCACAAACTTCATAGCATGCATAGAATTAATCCTACAAAAATGACAAAATGCCACCTCATCACAAAATGACACTTCTGCAAAATTGCACGAAATTGAAATCCAATGCCACCATTGGATTTGTTGGGTTCTTCTACCCCAAAATTATATATCACACCACTATACTTGCATGCATAAAACTACCACAAAACAAAAAAGAAAAACTACTCTAATTCCTACAACACTTATATGTCAAATCATTGGCAGATTTGGCAGATTTGGCATATGCCATTTATGGAATTTTCCAAAAAAGGAAATAACACACAAGCAATTAAAACAACACTGAAAATTTAATTTAATAGGGGCCCCACTGGTCATAGGCACCAGGGGGCCCTAGTGCATGACAGGTGGACCGTGTGGCCCACTTGTCAGTGGCACACTACACAACATAACACAGAAAATAAAAGGGGAGTAGTGGGGGTCGACCTACTTCATAGCATGCATAGAATAAATCCTACAAAAATGACAAAATGCCACCTCATCACAAAATGACACTTTTGCAAAATTGCACGAAATTGAAATCCAATGCCACCATTGGATTTGTTGGGTTCTTCTACCCCAAAATTATATATCACACCACTATACTTGCATGCATAAAACTACCACAAAACAGAAAAGAAAAACTACTCTAATTCCTACAACACTTATATGTCAAATCATTGGCAGATTTGGCATATGCCATTTATGGAATTTTCCAAAAAAGGAAATAACACACAGGCAATTAAAACAACACTGAAAATTTAATTTAATAGGGGGCCCCACTGGTCATAGGCACCAGGGGGCCTAGTGCATGACAGGTGGGCCGTGTGGCCCACTTGTCAGTGGCACACTACACAACATAACACAACACAGAAAATAAAAGGGGAGTAGTGGGGGTCAAACCCACTTCATAGCATGCATAGAATAAATCCTACAAAAATGACAAAATGCCACCTCATCACAAAATGACACTTTTGCAAAATTGCACGAAATTGAAATCCAATGCCACCATTGGATTTGTTGGGTTCTTCTACCCCAAAATTATATATCACACCACTATACTTGCATGCATAAAACTACCACAAAACAGAAAAGAAAAACTACTCTAATTCCTACAACACTTATATGTCAAATCATTGGCAGATTTGGCATATGCCATTTATGGAATTTTCCAAAAAAGGAAATAACACACAGGCAATTAAAACAACACTGAAAATTTAATTTAATAGGGGGCCCCACTGGTCATAGGCACCAGGGGGCCTAGTGCATGACAGGTGGGCCGTGTGGCCCACTTGTCAGTGGCACACTACACAACATAACACAACACAGAAAATAAAAGGGGAGTAGTGGGGGTCAAACCCACTTCATAGCATGCATAGAATTAATCCTACAAAAATGACAAAATGCCACCTCATCACAAAATGACACTTTTGCAAAATTGCACGAAATTGAAATCCAATGCCACCATTGGATTTGTTGGGTTCTTCTACCCCAAAATTATATATCACACCACTATACTTGCATGCATAAAACTACCACAAAACAGAAAAGAAAAACTACTCTAATTCCTACAACACTTATATGTCAAATCATTGGCAGATTTGGCATATGCCATTTATGGAATTTTCCAAAAAAGGAAATAACACACAGGCAATTAAAACAACACTGAAAATTTAATTTAATAGGGGGCCCCACTGGTCATAGGCACCAGGGGGCCTAGTGCATGACAGGTGGGCCGTGTGGCCCACTTGTTAGTGGCACACTACACAACATAACACAACACAGAAAATAAAAGGGGAGTAGTGGGGGTCAAACCCACTTCATAGCATGCATAGAATTAATCCTACAAAAATGACAAAATGCCACCTCATCACAAAATGACACTTTTGCAAAATTGCACGAAATTGAAATCCAATGCCACCATTGGATTTGTTGGGTTCTTCTACCCCAAAATTATATATCACACCACTATACTTGCATGCATAAAACTACCACAAAACAGAAAAGAAAAACTACTCTAATTCCTACAACACTTATATGTCAAATCATTGGCAGATTTGGCATATGCCATTTATGAAATTTTCCAAAAAAAGGAAATAACACACAAGCAATTAAAACAACACTGAAAATTTAATTTAATAGGGGGCCCCACTGGTCATAGGCACCAGGGGGCCTAGTGCATGACAGGTGGGTCGTGTGGCCCACTTGTCAGTGGCACACTACACAACATAACACAACACAGAAAATAAAAGGGGAGTAGTGGGGGTCAAACCCACTTCATAGCATGCATAGAATTAATCCTACAAAAATGACAAAATGCCACCTCATCACAAAATGACACTTTTGCAAAATTGCACGAAATTGAAATCCAATGCCACCATTGGATTTGTTAGGTTCTTCTACCCCAAAATTATATATCACACCACTATACTTGCATGCATAAAACTACCACAAAACAGAAAAGAAAAACTACTCTAATTCCTACAACACTTATATGTCAAATCATTGGCAGATTTGGCATATGCCATTTATGAATTTTCCAAAAAAGGAAATAACACACAAGCAATTAAAATAACACTGAAAATTTAATTTAATAGGGGGCCCCACTGGTCATAGGCACCAGGGGGCCTAGTGCATGACAGGTGGGCCGTGTGACCCACTTGTGAGTGGCACACTACACAACATAACACAACACAGAAAATAAAAGGGGAGTAGTGGGGGTCGAATCCACTACCTCACCCCAACAAACACTGCCGCCTTACCACTAGGCTACACCAAAGCAGCTGCATTAAGAGAGGCAAAAACTAACCTATACTAGCTGCACTGCCAAGCGCTAGAGAAGGGAAAATCACCAAATTATAAAAGGATGAGTTAGGGACTCGAACCCTTGAACATAGGCTTTGCTGTGGCTCGGTTTCCACAGCGGTAGGCTGCGAGTACTTCTCTAATAGAGAAGCCCAACAAGGTAAACAGATCCCACTAGCAAGTGCACAGGGAAGGAAAACGCCAAAATAAAATGGGGGTTGTGGGTTTTGAACCCATGACCTCACGGTCACCACGTTGAGCTCGAACTAGTCGGCTGGTGTGGTGGATCTTCCAAGGAGGGGATCCACCCTAATCGATATCTAAAAAGGGGGTGCCTTCTCCTGCTTTGCAGAGAGGCGTCGGCGGCGAACTCACCGGTGCAATCGCACGCACATGCAGGGCGGCTACACGGGGCTCTACACGCTATGATACGGCTATGATGCAGAGGGGGTCTACTACTACGCATGCATGCATGCAAGCATTGCGTACGAGCAGCTGCGGTGGCCATCACCGGTGAAAATCCGGTGGAGTTACGGCTAATGTGATGACGAGGCTACCAGAGAGGTAAGGGGAAGAGCGGAGGAGCGTGCTCACCGAGAGGGCAGAGGAGAGGGGCTCGTGCGATCTTGAGGGGAGGACGGCGTCGACATCGTGGTTCTGCTTGTAGAAGTTAATCATGTTGTTTCTTTAGGATTAGGAAAGAAAGCCAAACCGAGTCCTAGTAGTATTAGGATTCCTAGTCCTAGTCTATTTCCATAGTCCCTTGTGGACGTGTATAAAAGACACCCTAGGGGTGTTGATTGTAACACCAGAAAAACGAAAAGCAATACAAAGCAAAGGCACGACACTGGCCTTTAGCCATCAAATCCATCGATCAGTTTTATTCGTGTCGCTAGTTACGCAAGTTCCGTCAAGTAGCCGGCCGAAGCAAGAATCGCGTAGGCACGCCTGTACAGCTGCATACGCACGTCCAAAAGCCAACAATTGGTATCAGAGCCTCGACGATCTACGATCTACGATGACGGACATCGACGTTGAGTCGGTTAAGTCCGGCAAGAACGGCGACAAGGTGAAGAAGGGCGTCAAGTCAGCAACCAGTGGTGGAGGAACGAGCGGCACCAACGTCCAGACGCATCGCAACATCCCCATCCAGTACCCGATGCTCACCGACGCCAACTATGGCGTGTGGGCGGTGAAGATGAAGATTATTCTCCGAACCCTTCGAGTGTGGCAGGCAATCACGGACGACGACGTCGATGACGAGTCCGACGAAGGTGCCATGGCCGCCATTGCCCAGTCCGTGCCGGATTCCGTGCTAATGACATTGGCGGAGTTCGAGACGGCAAGAGAGGCGTGGAACGCACTCAAGGAGATGAAGATCGGAGAAGATCGCGTCACCAAGGCTCGGGCACAAGTGCTGAAGCGCCAATTTCACAAGTTGCAGATGGAGGAAACTGAATCGGTGAACGACTATGCCATGCATCTTACTACTTTGGTGGGAGAGATCCGCGCGCTTGGTGCAAAGCTCGAGGAGACCGAGATTGTGGAGAAATTTTTCAGTTCAGTGACTGACAAATTCACGTACATCATCGGCACACTCGAGCAGCTTTACGACATCGACGACATGACCATAACGGAGGCGATCGGACGCCTGCGGACGTGGGAAGAGAATGCTCGTGGCTGTCGAAAAGGCAAAGGAGGAGGTAGTGACCAACTCATGTACTCGCGCGCAGATTGGGAGGCCCCAAGTAGCAAAGGAAGGCGTGACGGTGGCGAAGGCTCAAGCAACACGAAGGGCGATGGACAAACCGGAAAAGGCAAAGGAAAAGGCAAACCACAAAGTCGTGGTAAGGCGGGCCAATCTAAAGAGCAGAAACCACGGAACTTGGACTTGTCCGAGGTCAAGTGCTATAACTGCAATAAGATGGGTCACTTTGCGAAGGATTGTCCAAAGCCTAACAAGCGGGAGATCAAGGCAAATTTGGCAAAGGAGGAAGATGAAGGTCCAGGTCTTCTGATGGCCGAAGTTTGTGATCTCGTTGAAATAGTGGTTGTGAAACCAAGCCGGAAGTTGCTACTTGATGAGAAGAATGTGACACCTAAGTTATCCGGGGATCACAACGTGTCGTGGTATCTCGACACGGGTGCCAGTAACCACATGACGGGATGCAAGGAGAAATTTCTCGAGCTCGAATATGATGTTGAAGGCTCGGTCAAGTTTGGTGATGGTACAAATGTGGAGATTTGTGGGCAAGGATCTGTCCTCTTCGAGGGTCTCACAGGCGAACATCGCATACTCACCGGAGTGTACTACATCCCACGGCTTCGCAACAACATCATCTCTATCGGGAAGCTTGACGAGAATGGATGCAAGGTGGATATCGAGAACGGAGTGATGACGATCTTCGACAACCTCCGGAACGTGCTAACTCGTGTTAGTCGCACACGGAACAGGCTCTATATCCTCAACCTTCATCAATCTCAACCGGAGTGTTGGCTCGCCAAGAGTGATGATGATTTGTGGTTATGGCATGCTAGATTTGGACATGTTAACTTCTACGCCTTGAAGAAGATGTCAAAGATGGAGATGGTATCAGGGATGCCAGTTATCAATCATGTTGATCGAGTATGTGACGGGTGCTTGGTTGGAAAACAGCACCGCAGGCCGTTCCCTGCTCAGTCTACCTATCGTGCAAGTGATGCACTCGAGCTGCTCCATGGTGATCTATGTGGCCCTATCACCCCGGCAACTCACGCTGGAAAGAAGTATTTCTTCCTTGTGGTAGACGACTACTCGAGATATATGTGGGTCATTCTCCTACGGTCTAAAGATGAGGCGTTTGAAGCATTCAAGAAGCTGAAGGCTGCAACAGAGATGGAACACAAGCTGAAGGTTCGCGCTCTACGGACAGATCGCGGCGGAGAGTTTACGTCGAATGAGTTCAACGACTACTGTGAGAAGATTGGCATAAAGAGGTTCCTCACGGCACCTTACACGCCGCAGCAGAATGGGGTCGTTGAAAGGCGCAATCGAACCGTCGTTGACATGGCAAGGAGTTTACTCAAGAGCAAGAACCTGCCGGGGACTTTTTGGGGAGAAGTTGTCTCGACGGCGGTCTATCTTCTCTACCGGGCTCCAACGAAGGCGGTGATCGGCAAGACTCCGTATGAAGCAATTTACGGACGTAAGCCAAATGTGTCTCATCTACGGACATTCGGGTGCGTGGCACATGTGAAGACGGTGGAGCCGCACCTCTCAAAGCTTGCCGATCGTAGCACCAAGATGGTGTTCATCGGATAGGAGAGCAGTTCTGGCACCAAGGCATACTGTTTCTACGATCCACAAACCAAGCGTCTACGGATTTCACGCGACGCCGTGTTTGAAGAAAACCAAGCGTGGAATTGGAGCGCCGCAACCGACGATGCTCCAAACAGTAACATATTTGCAGTTGAATTTCCAACTGATGATGATGCAGGGGAGGATGTCCAGGTGGTTGGCAAGACGCCCAACCAAGGTGACCACAATGATAGTGATCATCATGGTGCCGACACCGATGACAACGCGCATAGGTCGCAAGGAGGTAGCGACAATGACGCACACGGCACGGGTAGAGATCTCGACGACAACATCGACAACGAGACACATAGTGACCACGACAATCAAGATGATGGTCATAGTCACGACAACTACGTCGACGACACAGATGTCGATGACACACCAGGGTCTCAGCCGTCTTCCTCAAGTGCATCAACACCGACACAATTTGTGTCGCCTCCTTCGCAAGCCACAACGGATTCCTCAGGGCCTCGTCGCTACAGGACCCTCAAGAAAGTCTACAAGTACACAAAGCCAGTTACGCTCGAGTACTCCGGACTATGTCTGTTCGGAGTTGAGGAGCCGGCAAACTTCGTAGAGGCGAGCAAAAGTCCTAGCTGGACGCACGCCATGGATGAGGAGATGAAGGCAATTGAGAGCAATGGCACGTGGACTTTGGTAACCCGACCTCCAAACCAAAAGGCGATAGGTTTGAAGTGGGTTTACAAGTTAAAGAAGGACACGGAGGGTGCCATTGTGAAGTACAAGGCAAGACTCGTTGCAAAGGGCTACGTTCAACGTCAAGGAGTTGACTATGATGAGGTGTTTGCACCGGTTGCTCGAATCGAGACGGTGAGAGTGCTCCTAGCTTTGGCAGCACAAGAGGATTGGAAGGTTCATCATATGGATGTTAAACCTGCTTTCCTCAACGGCGATCTCACAGAAGAAGTGTACGTGGAACAACCCCTCGGCTATGAGAAGAAAGGCGAAGAAGGGAAAGTTTACAAGCTCAAGAAGGCACTTTACGGGTTGAAGCAAGCGCCAAGAGCTTGGAACTCAAAGTTAGACCGAAGTCTGGTCTCGCTCGGGTTCAAGAGATGTCCCATCGAGCACGCAGTCTATACAAAGAACTCCAAAGGCTCAAACCTTCTAGTTGGAGTTTATGTCGACGATCTGATTATCACCGGAGATAGCGTACAAGAAATTAAACGTTTCAAGGCGCAAATGAAGAACAAGTTTAGCATGAGTGATCTGGGATTACTCAGCTATTACTTGGGCATCGAAGTGAAGCAAAGCTCCGGAGAGATTTCCCTATGTCAATCGGCTAACGCGGTCAAGTTATTGGACAAGTGTGGCATGTCAGATTGCTACGCGACACAAGTTCCAATGGACCAACGTCACAAGTTGAGCAAGCGTAGCTCAAATACGCCGGTGGACACCACAATTTATCGAAGCGTTGTGGGCAGCCTAAGATATTTGGTGCATACCCGACCCGACTTGGCTTATTCAGTCGGGATCGTGAGTCGTTTCATGGAGAATCCGACAACCGAGCACATGAGCGCGGTCAACCAAATCTTGCGCTATGTGAAAGGCACCATTAATCTTGGTTGCACGTACAGAAAGGGAAAGGAAGGATTGATCCTTTGTGGATACTCAGATAGTGACATGGCAGGTGATGTTGATGACCGAAAGAGCACAACGGGCATGGTTTTCTACCTTGGCCCGAATCCGATTAGCTGGAATTCTCAGAAGCAAAAGGTGGTGGCACTGTCTTCATGCGAGGCAGAATACATAGCGGCAAGCACGGCGGCTTGTCAAGCAGTGTGGCTGAGAAGACTCCTAGCTATTCTTGCAAAGCGGGAGGTGCAGAAGGTGTCACTAAAGATCGATAACCAAGCTGCAATCTCGTTGTGCAAAAATCCGGTTCATCACGAAAGGAGCAAGCACATAGATACCCGGTTCCACCATATCCGGGAGTGCATTGAAGAAGGGTTGATCGAGGTTCAACATGTGAACACGAAAGACCAATTTGCCGATATTTTCACCAAGTCCCTCGGTTGACAGAAGTTCATCGAGATGAGGAGGAAAGTCGGAGTGCAAGAAGTGAAGTCAAACAACAAGATTAAGGAGGTGAATGTAGAAGTTAATCATGTTGTTTCTTTAGGATTAGGAAAGAAAGCCAAACCGAGTCCTAGTAGTATTAGGATTCCTAGTCCTAGTCTATTTCCATAGTCCCTTGTGGACGTGTATAAAAGACACCCTAGGGGTGTTGATTGTAACACCAGAAAAACGAAAAGCAATACAAAGCAAAGGCACGACACTGGCCTTTAGCCATCAAATCCATCGATCAGTTTTATTCGTGTCGCTAGTTATGCAAGTTCCGTCAAGTAGCCGGCCGAAGCAAGAATCGCGTAGGCACGCCTGTACAGCTGCATACGCACGTCCAAAAGCCAACACTGCTACAGAAGAGGTCGCCGGAGGTGGAAGAAGAACTGGGCGTCGTGGACATCGAGGTAGTCGACCTTGGCGTCTGATCTTTGCGGGAACGGAACCCCACGGTCCTCCACGAGCTCGTGGTCTAGTCGGGGAAGAAGAGGGGCGCTGCTACACCGGTGAGGAGTTGCTGCAGGAGTCGACCATTGCGCCGGTGGTGGTTCTGGAGGGCTGCCTTGACGGCGCGAGGGGAAGAGAAGGAGGGAAACGGGACGGCTAGGGTTAGGGAGAGACGCGGTGGAGCTTTATAGCTCGAGCCACGATCTCCTAGCCGTTGATCGAGGGGGAAAGCACGATCGGTGGCTGCCATGGCGTCGTACAACAGTGACATCGAGAGGAGGAAGAAAAGGTTCGTCAGCTGGACTCTGGGCCGAAATCAACAATGAATGGGCCTCGTTACTCTCCATGTGTGCGTAAAACTTTTGCAAAAACAATAGCATGGCTTTTGAATAAATTACAGAGGCTAAAAGAAAAAGGGTTTTGATAAGATAAAAAGATCTTTGGTATTCTAAAATCTTAGCACTATATATAAAAATAAGTGGGGCATTTTAGAAGAGCAAAAATAAATTCCTTTTGTTTGAAATGGGGCTCTGTTTTTAATTAAAACCAAAAGGAAAATAAAACCAAACAAGAGGGTGTTGCACTCCACAATTAACAAGATGAATTTTTGGAGGGGAGGAGCATTTTTATGAAGACAAAACAAAAAACTTTTAAATCTACCACAAAATAAAAGAAGGAAGGGGTTTAAGAGGTATGGTGCAACAAGGGGGTTTTGAGTTGAATCTTGTTCCACCCAATCATAAAACAAACACATGCCACTTCACACATTGCACTCACACTCAGACATCAAGCTGCAACACAAGCAAAAGATGAATGATGTTATGCATGATGCCATGATGCAACAGATAATGAAGGCAAGTTCAAACTTATTCCACCTCTCATAAAACATAACAATGTTGCCATACAAGGAAAGATGTACAAAAAGGGGAAGGTATTCCATTGGGGCTGTTACACAAATGCAGCGCACAAAAGAACTACATCGGATAGATCAACGCAAAGATGTGATGATCATTGTATTGAATATCAAGAGAGATAGAGAGAGATAGCCATCTAGATACTAACTATGGACCCGTAGGTCTATGGTGAACACACATCATCACGAGGGTACCAAGGTTGATGAAGAGGCCCTCCGTGATCGATCCCCTTCGGCAGAGTGCCAGAACAAAGCTCCAGATGGGGTCGCCGTGGAATGGAGACTTGCAGCAGCGTAAAAAGTGTTTCGTCGGTATATTTAGGGTTTCTAGAATATTTGGGAATTTATAGGCTAGAGAACGAGGCAAGACAAGCCACAGGGAGTCGACAAGGCATCAGGGAGCGGCCACGCCCCTCGCTACGCCATTTGCGTTGTGGGCTTCCCGTGCAGCTTCAGGTTTCCTCCCTAAGGTTCCAGGTCTTCTTTTGGTCCAGAAAAAATCATCAAAAATTTTCATGATTATTGGACTTCGTTTGGTACAAAAACCTAAAAGACAAAAAACGCGCAGAAAATAGCAACTTACAGTGGGCACTGGGTTAATAGGCAAAGTATACGATCCTAAAAGAATGTCTACCCACTAGATGAAATAGTTAATTTGTCGGCAGTTGTCATATTTGTCGTTAGCTTTTCATCATGGCAGACTGCAAAGAACACTTTTACCATCAGCTCCTAACGGCAAAGAATGACCAATGGCAAAAACATACTTTATTGTCTGTTTTTTTATAAAGACGGCACAGTATGCCTTTGGCGTCTGCGTTTTTTATTACACACGGGAAAGAGCACATATTATCGTATGTAACAAAAAAACAAACGACAAATTCTTTATCGTGTGGTTTTTTTATTATAGGTGGCAAAGAATGGTCACTGCCATCTGTAATAAATAGGGCAGATGGCAAAGAAGAAACACACTTTCCGGATGAATCACCTGGATTGATTAGCTGGCACGATCTTCAACACACATCTATTACACCAAAAAAATCAGCCCAACACCGCCCCACGCCCCCACGTCTTATCCATCCACTCGTGTCCACTAGATCCACCTCCACCCACCTCCACCCGCCCCCACCATCCCCGGTCTCTGCCAAATCCACGGCCAGCCCCGTGCCACTGCTCTCTCGCCTGCCTCCACCCCATCCCCAATATCGCCACCAACCCCTGCCTCCACCGGCCCCCACCACATTCCCTGGCGAGGCCTCTTCCTCGCCCGCCGGTCGTGGCCCCGGCCACCACCTCGCCCACCGGCCCTAGCCCGGCCACCACCAACAGCCCCGCCCCATCGCCGTCGCCCCTACCGACCCTTCGCGTCTGCCGTCTTCGACCCCTGTCACCGTCGGCCCTGCGTCGTTCCCTGGCCAGGCCTCTACCTCGCGCGCCGACCGTGGCCCCGACCACCACCTCGCCCGCTGGTGTCGGCCCCATCCATCGGTGCTGCACCACCTCACCCGCCCTCGTCGGGCCCTTCGCCATCCCGAGTCTCTACCCCATCCCTCGATGCCACATCAAAGGGGAGGGTCTGATGGATCCATGTTCCGCGACCGGATCCAGTGCCCGAACAAGGGTGGCGAGCACTAGCGAGGCGGTGAAGAACTTGAGCTCTTCCGGCATCCATTGTGGCATGTGTTTGTTCCTTTCCGTGGAGATAGGAAAGAGAAGGAGGAGAGTAGTGGATCTGGTGGTGCAATTTTCTATAATGAATAGAGAAATTCTGTTTAAATAAAGAAATTTTTCTCCGATATATTTTGTGCAAATAGAGTAATTTTGCGTTGTGTTAATGGATATTTTGGTGGTCGTAATTGTCCGAAAATTCCTTTTCCAAAATTTCCTTGTCACCCCAGCATTTGAAGTGTTGGTTCATATTCATTAATAAAAAAATAACCTTTATATTTGGATTGTTGACTTAGATTTATTAATAAAAAATATTATTTGTCGTCTATGATTTGTGATGCTGACGCCAAAGACAAATTCTAGCTGACGGTAAAGATATTTTCTTTGTTGTATGTTATGTAATCGACAGACGGCTTTGGCTGACGGCAAAGACTTTGTTGTGTGTCCGATAAAAAGCTGATATTATTTCCTGACGGCAAAATGCTTGATTTCCATAGTGCCTCCCTTAATCTTTTATATTATTAAAGCATGGCTCCGTATTCACCACATTGATACAAATGTTAAGCACCACGATGTCCAAGTCAGGCAATTGGATCAAACTTTTTCAAAATGAACCAACTTTTTATTCTTCACGCAATACATGAGTGTGAGCCATGGACATAGCATATGGTGGTAGATATCAAAGGTGTAAAAGTGGAGAACATAGTCTGACATCAACTAGGCGTATCAACAGGCTATGGAGATGCACATTAGTAGATGTCAATGCAAGGAGTAGGGATTGCCATGCAAATGATGCACTAGAGCTACAAGTGTATGAAAGCGCAAATGAAGCTAAGTGGGGTGTGCATCCAACTTGCTTGCTCATGAAGACCTCGGGCATTAGAGGAAGCCCATCATTGGAATATGCAAGCCAAACTTATAGTAATGATAATATGATTCCCACTAGCATATGAAAATGACATATCATAAGACTTTCTCCATGAGGAACATGGTGCCACGTTGAGGAACAAGTGTGGTAAAGGATAGTAGCAAAGTCCCTTCTCTCTTTTTCTCTCATTCATCATTTTTTATGGTGGGATCATTTGGCCTCCCCCGTTTTTTCATTTTTCCTCCAGAGTCTCTTCCCGACTTCTGGGGTAATCATAATCTCCATCATCCTTTCCTCAGTAGAACAATGCTCTAATAATGATGATCATCACACTTTTATTTACTTACAACTCATCAAAGCCCGATATGACTCAATACGAACGCCTCTGGCAGTGTACCGGGATGTGCAATGATCTAGCATGACATGTATTCGGCAATGTAATGAATGGTGGCTTTGCCACAAATGCTATGTGAGCTCTATATATCATGCAAAGAAATATGATGATGAATGAACTAGACATATGATGTAACGGTGAAATTTGCATGGCAATATATCTTGGAATGGCTATGGAAATGCCATGATAGATAGATATGGTGGTTGTTTTGAGGAAGATAAAGCGAGATTTATGAGTGATAGAGCATATCATGCCATGTGATTTGGATGCACCGGCGAAGTTCGCGCTGATTCTCGAGGTGAGAATGGGCAATGCACGGTACCGAATAGCATGCCATAGGGTTTGGATGCACTGACGAAGTTTGCACCAATTCTCGAGGTGAGAATGAGCAATGCACGGTACCGAAGAGGCTAGCAAAATATGAGGAGGTGAGATTTTCCATGATTTCACATTAGTCATGAATAACTCATATACTTATTGCAAAGTTTTATTAGTTTCGTCACAAATCAAAGCACTAGTTGCATGCAACGAGGGAGAGGGTTGGAAGGAGCTAACCATCGCGCAACTCCAACTCGAAACAACAGTAGGATTTCAACGAGGAATAGAAATGCTCACATATCCCCGCCATGCCTTTTCTTAATATTCAGAGGAACAAGTAATTAACACCTCTTAACATCGCTACTTCTATGAATCAACAATGATGCACTCACACATTTTTCATATTACCACATCAATATCATTAACCCACAATTTCCCTTTATGTGGTACACGATGGTATTGATTATCATCCATTGGATACTTATTATTTTTGGACTAGCTTTATGACCCATGCAAATTACCGCTACTGTAATTAACTCTCAAACAAATATAAGTGAAGACAGATAGTTCAAATATTTCTATAAAATCTACATGCCACCGTTCTCAAAAAGATATAAATGAAGTACTAGAGCAATTGTTCAGGTCAAAAGATATAAATGAAGCACAAAGAGTATTCTAACAAGTCATGTTAGATGTTTATGTCTCTCAGGTTGGTCAGTCCAGAAAAATAAGATTGTGGCAAACTAAAAATAAAAAAGCAAACGACGCTCCAAGCAAAACTCATATCATGTGATGAATAAAAATCTAACTCTAAGTGACATACTAATGGACTGAGACGAAGGAGGGGATGCCTTCCGGGGCATCCCCAAGCTTAGACGGTTGAGTCTTCCTATAATATTACCTTGGGGTGCCTTTGGCATCCCCAAGCCGAGGCTCTTGCTGCTCCTTATTCCATTGTCCATCGTGTAACACCCAAAACTTAAAAACTTCAATCACACAAAACTCAACAAAACTTCATGAGATCTGTTAGTATAAGAAACATAAAAATACTTAGGTATTATTGTAAATTGATTATTATTTCATTATTTCATAATAGGTACTATATTCTTACTTCTTAATGGCAATCCATAGCCTTATCAAAATAAGGAGACTATGCAGGCAAAAACAGAATCTGCCTAAAACAAAATAGTCTGTAGTAATCTATAATGAACCTATACTTCTCTAACTCCAAAACTGCTGAAACATTAGGAAGACCTGAGGAATCTGTACAGTAATACTGCGTAAAAAATTTAGCTCAAAAAGATGTTCTAGAAAAATCATAGAAATTCTGCACTAGACGTTAAAGTTTCTGTTTTTGCACCGTATCAATTATACCAATCATACAAGTCATCTCAAAGGTTTAACTTGGCACAAGCACTAATTTAAACACAAAAACACAACCATCACAAAGGAAATAATCATGTGATCACACTAAAGCAGAAAGTAAAAAAGCAAAAATTAAGATAACTATTTGGTTGCCTCCCAACAAGCGCTATTGTTTTATGCCCCTAGCTAGGCATAGTGTATGATCAAGTGTTGTCATCTTTACGAGAATGAACCATCATGCTATAATCATATTCCCTCCTTTATTCAGAAATTATTCTGATTGGTAAGAAAAAATAATTGAAGGTACCAAATAGCACAACACTAGGATCTGAAAGATCTACCTCGGAAGGAACTTGAGGCTATTCTTTAGGTTTTTCATAACTGATAGTTAGCTCGCATTGTATAGTTCTAATAGAGGTATTTTCTTAATTATATTTCAAGCTCATAACCATAATCAAGTTTTGGTATACCAAATCGATCATTGTATTCAGAAATCTTATCAACTAAGACTAAGCGTAAACTTCTTTCTAAGATTCTCATCATAAGCAACACAGTTTGTGGATCTTAGTTTCTTATTTCTTCCAACTCATAAAGAATCCCCTCTATGGGTGGGAACTCATCGTTAAACCTATAATGAGCAAGTATATCTCTATCTTCTTGTATGATGTTACTAAATTCTTGACAAAGAAATATAGTAGCTAGACGTTTGATGTAAGCTTCATGGATATTAGAGAATTCTAGAAACAACCATTGTATGGAAGGATGCATGTGCACAAATTGTCTTTACAATTGTACTATAAGCAAAGATATAACATCGGCATAACTTCTAGTTATAGCAACAATAAAACATCATGTCAATGGTAATAATCCCGCACAAGTGAAAAAATCTTGAATCACACTCTTTCCAATGATATTACCACTACTTATGTGGAGTTTCTTAGTTTGCATAATAGGTTCTACTTTACAGGATCATCATCTCCAAGATTATCAAGTTTTCATTAGAAACTTCATCAAAATTTCTTTTAGCATTATCATCGCAAGGTGAAGTTGGAAAATCAAGGGCTTCCGCAGTAGAGGCGGAGGCATCACTAATTTCAAATTCGGACATGGTAACAACTTTCAAGCAAACTAGAGAGCAAAGACGCAAACTAGTGACAAGCTAAGAAAGCAAAGTTAAATATGTTTGTATTTTTTATTTTTGTTGAAGCAAGCAAGATATAACGACAAATAAAAATAAGAACAAGTGAATGATAATTTGTGTGAAGTTACTTGATAGTTGGTGACGATATTCCCCAGCAACAGCGCCAGAAATCCTTCCTAATGCTTGTAATCTGCGTTGGGTTTTCCATGAAGAGGAAGAGTTATCGCAACACAATGTGGGTAAGTATTTCCCTCGATTAAGAAACCAATGTTTATCAAACCAATAGAAATATAAATCCTCAACCATCTTCAACTGTTGCACACAAAAGAGCAAACAACTTGCACCCAACGCGGTCAAGAGGGTTGTTAATCCAATTGATTTCGTTATTTGCAAGCGAATGAGATGTGTAGATAATTGTAGATAGTTGTGCCTTAAAAAATAAAATAAAAGAAAAATAATAACAGTGAGGACGTTATAATTTCTCTGAATATATAAGTGAATAGACCCGGGGGCCATAGTGTTCTCTAGTGGCATTTCTCATGAAAGTAGCATACGGTGGGTAAACAAATTACTGTTGGGCAATTGATAGAACAGCGGATAGTTATGCGATTTTCAAGGCAATGATCATGTGTATATAGGCATCACGTCCGTAAGAAAATAGGTCGACTCCTGCCTGCACCTACTACTATTACTCCACCCATCGACCGATATCCAGCATGCATCTAGAGTAAACAGAGTAATCCTTGGGGAACAATGACATGATGTAGACAAAGTAAACTCAGTGAATATGAATAAACCACATCGTTTTATCCTTAGTGGAAGCAACACAAAGACACATCTTGTCCCCTTTCTATCACTGGGATACAGATACTCGCCAGGTTGAACCCACTACAACGCACATCTACCACTAAACAAAGATCATACTACTTGGCGAAAGCAATTCAATATATCGGATAGATTTACGAAGCTATGATGACCATGCAAATAAGAATCATAAAAATCAAAGAAGATTCAAATAATTTTCATGAATAATCTAAACATAAACCCACAATTCATCGGATCCTAACAAACGCACTGCACAAAAGAATTACATCGGATAGATCAAAGCGAAGGTGCGATGATCATTGTATTGAAGATCAAGAGAGAAAGAGATAGCCATCTAGATACTAACTACACACCCGTAGGTGTGTGGTGAACTGCTCACACATCATCACAAGGGCACCAAGGTTGATGAAGAATCCCTCCATGATCGATCCTCCATCCAGCAGAGTGCTGGAACGAAGCTCCATATGAGGTTGCCACGGAACAGAGAGTTGTGATAGCGTAAAAAGTGTTCAATCGATATGTTTAGGGTTTGTGGAATATTTGGGAATTTATAGGCAAAAGAAGAAGGCAAGAGGGACCACACGGAGTCGATAAGGCATCAGGGTGCGTCCACCCCCCCCCCCCCCGGTCACGCCCTGTTGCCTTGTGGACTTCCCGTCCGGCTTCAGGTGTCCTCCTGAAGCTTCTAGGTCTTTTTTTGGTCCAGAAAAAAATCGTCAAAAAGTTTTGTGGCAATTGGACTTCGTTTGGTACTGAAAACCTGAAAGGCAAAAAACACGCAGAAAACAGCAACTCGCACTGGGCACTTGGTCAATAAGTTAGTGCTCAAAAATAATATAAATTGTTGCATAATGACCCAAAAAGTTTCTTAAGATGATAATATAACAACATGGAACAATAAAAAATTATAGATACGTTGGATACGTATCAGGTACCCATGTGGATCTGGGTTCATTATGTGCTTCTTTGGTGGGTGGACAGTTTGCATGCTTTGTGTACCAAACCGCTATCCGGGCTTGCTTCTCCGTGTTGGCACATGTGCCCGTGTCTTGAGTTAGCGGTGAGGGTGGGTGAGTCCATTGGTTGGTGACCATACAACAGTCACTCTATTGGGTAAAAACATGTGACCCACGTTGCTCTTCTTCTCTTTCTTTCTATGTCCATCCGTTGTTGTCGCCATACTTTTTTGCTTAGCGCATCCCTCTCTTTGGTCCAATGGAGGTTATTTTCGAGATTATCCCTGCCATCCTATTGCGTCTTCCTACTTAGCTACTTGCCAGTGGGGCCTTCGTCCTTCCTACTCGTTGAGGTTATTCTTTTTTCCTCTCTTTCCCTCTTTCCTTCTATAACTATGCTAGCCCGTGGATAAAATCCGGGGCATACGCGGTAAAAATTGTAGTATCATCCATAGATGCACCATCTCATTACATTGCGTGATCCAGAAAGCAAATAATTTTGCAAACCCTAGCCATAGTCATCTAGTCAAATACACAGTCTTACATCACCCAACAAAGTAATTCTGAAGTGGAAACAAAAGAAAATCCAGGCTAGAGATCTTGGTAAGCTCCATTGACCCCATGGAGATGCATGTTGAGCGGAGGCATGAAACCCTATGAAAATCAGTCCATGTAGTAATCGCATGCAACATGATACGTTGAAACCCCTAGGGTAAATATATTTAATGTATTGGCAAGTCCCACTATTGTTATGGAAATCTTCTTTCACCTACATGCGCTTTTGGTTAGTGGAGTTCAAGTATCTTTGCATAAAATAGTTTTATCTAACTTTTGTATTAGGTGGTCTACTACATCATACAGTTATTCGTAAGCAATACATACACGAGCAACTGCATCACATAGCTAGCCTAGACGGCTAGACCAACTCCATATGTTAATCAGTGGCTCACCACACATGGCACCTAGGTTAATCCACATTCCCTTGTTCAACCCTTTAATCTTACAAAAAAACTTCAATTTTAGTTAAGAAGAGATGATGAGATAAAGTTGACAATTCCCAGTAGAGTTTCTCAAAGTTTTCTCTAACCGGGGACATGACTAATCATTATCAGTTTTACACTCTGTAGAGGTTTATGTAGTTTACCTCCAAGAACTAGTCACACCCTTGTGCCACTAAACTTCACTTGTGAAGTAGTCAGGTAGACCAAGACGAGACTTTTGATAAGCAGTAGCCCACATCCACCTACCTTGGCATCCCCCTGCCTACGCACTGTCCCTCGACCGTCGAGCTGCAGCCCATGGTCGACACGGTCAACGTGCGTCTGCCAGCATAGAAGGCTTGGCTCATGAACAAAATCGAGTGCCTCACTCTAGTCAAGTCCGTCCTCAGCGTTATCCCTGTGTACCAGTAGCTCCCATTTGCTCCTCCAAAGAAAACCCTTGGACAGCTTGTGAAAATACAACATGGTTTCCTCTGGGTTGGGCACTACGTCGCCTACGGTGTGCACTACCATGCAAAATAGCGACATGTAAGCCACCCATTGAGATCGACGGCCTGGGTGTTCACGACCTAGAGCGCGCCGGACTTGCGTTGTAGCTCCATTGGATGTGGTTCTCCCGAATGGATCCTGGGCGCGTGTGGCAACGGCTTGATCTCCAGTTCCCGTTGAAGGAACACACGCTTTTCTCAGCATCCACTACCATGTGAAAGGACGTGGATGTCGCATGAAGGGAGTTGAATAGGCGCTTTAAAATAATGACTGTTTAGGACTGAACAAATGTGAGTAAAACTAGCATTTAATTTTTCAAGCACAAAACCTAAAACAACTAGGATCACCTATGTGCACCAACAACTTATGCTATGCAAGATAAACAACTAAGTCATAGCAAGATATATAACAACCACAATGCTCTCCACCCCCTCCCCCTCCTCCTCCTCCTCCTCCATCTCCACCTGCTCTCCACCCAAACCATGAAGATCTCTCATGTTAATCAAGATGGAGGAACTACTACACTGGGATTTCTCGCAAGGATTAGCGCTGGAAAATCAGGTGAGACGCAAGTTTGGTACCACCATTCACTTTTCCACCTCCGGGGGTGGCAATGAGTTCTTCTTGGTCGTTTCTTTCTCATCGGCTTCCTTCCCCCTCAATGTTGATTAGGTGGACATTGTGCTCCAATGTTGCCTGGGTGGATTAAGCACGGGTTTCAATGTCCACAAGATTTCTGCTAGAACTTTTCGGTTCGGTGTTGCCAACGAAAAGGTCGGATTTTGTTTGTCACTTCCATCTCTTCAAGGGCCGTTTTGCCTAGGCCACGACACCTGATTCTCACTGGCATGTGGACAAGGAACTGGTGGACATTTCGTCTAGGCGTAGTATGGCGATCAAAAACAACTTGAGTTTTCTACGTTCTAGTGCTGACATGGACCATGCAACGGTTTTGGATAACAAGAAGTCGCGACTGGATCCACTTGACCACATGATCTTCTCCAATTGCAATGTGGAGGAAGCATCTTCCTCAGGTGTTGATGTTCATCCAGCTTGTAAGCTCAAGTCAACGCACTCAAGTTTGAATTTTAAACCGTCAATTTCGGATGGCCACATTTATATGCGGTTAATTTAGAATTATGATACTCAAGAGGAATTGGAAGAATTGGAGAATCACATTACATTGTTTACCTCACTATGGACAATTTCCAATTTAAGATCAATATTCCCTATCCTTCCCCGCCACAATGTTTCTTAAAGTCTGCATTTAAATATGTTCCTCCTCATAATGAGTGGCCTCCTATGTTAGAGGCACATCACAAGGTAGATTTGGCACATGCGCAGTATTATGAAGAGGAAATCACGGATTTGGCCATTAATTGGTTGATTTTCTGTTCCAGATGCCTTCAATGGGGCCATCATAAGCGCACTTGCCAATCGATGCTAATTTGCATGAACTGCTCAGCCCCTGATCATAAGGCGTTCTCTTGCCCGGGGATTCTAAAACAACTCTTGCCAGCGGACGCATCTCATAAAATGGGTAACAAAATCAAAGATACCGATCAGCTTCACGTTGCCAGTTTTAGAGCCGTTTCCAATACTAAACCGGGCGGGTTTCGCAGATCCATTAGATGTGACTCGTGTGGGGCCTATGGCCATGTGGAACAATCTTGCCTCAAGAGGGACAGAGCCTCCAAATGGGTCTGGGTGCCCAAAACTTTCGGTCCTACCCCTCACGCTTCGAATTCCCTTACACCTTCCCAAACAGAGCACATCACCACCTCCCTGTCACATCTATCATCCCCTCCCTTGCTTCCACACCCACCGCCCCTCCCTTGCTATCACATCCATCGCCACCACCCTTGCTACCTCCATTACCATCCCTTGCGATCACCGCCATGGCCAACTACTCGTTGAACCCGGTGTCGTTCCTACCGCCGGGCTTCGCCGTCGAACCTGGCCCTACTGGCAGACTGGTGAGGAGTGGCATGGTGGTCGTCCCAATCCCACCCCTCAACCACAACTTCCTGGCAATCGCAGAGGCAAGCCACCACATCCCCCTACATCGTGGTGTGGCCATCCACAACCAGATCGAAGGTTTGCTGCACGAGGCCCAGATCTTTACCACTGAATCCTCTGACCACCCTCTGGGCATTGGGGTTTTTGGTTTTACGGATTCCTTTATGCGTGATAGCGCCATTGCTACACCACTAGAACTGGAGGAGGAGGATTTACTTATCACTTTTGTGCCCCACAATGAAGCACTAAACCGCTGCATCACTACTTTTGGGCCAGAGTTGTGGATTATGTACTTTGGATTCCCATATGACTACCAAACAGAGTATTACATCAACAAACCTTTAGGTGGTTTTGGATATCTCATCTGTTGGTAGAATCTGAGGCAAGATAGGAGGTTTGTTTTGCTCAAAGTGAGAGTCATTAACATTCGGTTAATCCCGAAGAGTTTCGTGGTTTGGCAGCTTGGAGGGGCTCGAGACTGTTGGACAGTTCAGGTCACTATTCTGCGAAGCAATGATTGGAATGGTCTGTTGCCAGAAGTTCCACCTACTGGGGAAGAACCTCCTCCTCCAAATGGCAATCCACATACTCAGTGTGGTCCTGATCTAATAGCCGAGCAATTGTACCAACAATAGGTTCACAACTGGTTAGTTCAGAATGCTGTACCCCACAATGAAGCTCCTCCTGGTAATGCTGCCTTCAATCAGCAGGGTCATAATGTTGGTTGGGGTGTATGGCATGCCCCCCTCCCCCGGAACCTGAATTACCACCGCACCTATATAACTTTCAGGCTTGGCTGGCTGCGCAAGGACTTCAGGTCCAAGATGGTCTCGTGCCGGAGGATAACATCTCTAACATTGCATCTCAGGTTTGGAATGATGCTATCACAACTTCTGAAGATGCAGACAGCCCTAATAACTCTTCTAGCTCTCTGACCTTGTTCGTGATCCACCCTCAACTATCACAGCAACAGCACTCTAAGGACTCCCTGATGATCTCTATTGATTTACACATCAAGGGCATCCGCTTTGGGATCTCTGACCAAGGGGAAACTGTTCTATCGCTGCTGCTGACTGATCCAGTTCCCATGCAACAACTCAATGATTTTATCTTCAGGACCATTAGACCTATTATTGCTTATATGGGGCCTTGGCTCAATGGATATGGGTTCAAACATGATGTCTTGCGTGTGGGGTTTCAAGTTTCTCTTGGAGATGAGGGCCTGAGTTTCAATTATATCAACTCTGCGCTGCCTTCAATCATGACTAAACCTTCCATAGTTATCGAAGAACTCTCACCTTATTAGAATATGTCCCCTGCTAAACAATGTGGTCGCTCAAGTGGATACAGAAATCAGCCTGCCTCTGGCTCCGAATGACACCCAGAGCTTCACGGGGAGGCATTTGAAGCGGTGTCTGTTGCTACTAGTGGGTTTACCCAGTCTGGGTCGCCCCACTCTTCTCAGCTCATGGAGGAAAGGATTTCCAACCAGGGGACAGGTAAAATGACTGCTCCAGTAGACACCACCAACCTCCGTCGTAGCACCGATCAAACAAGTATGATGGATTCAAAGTCCCACCAATTGTTGATGGTCGTGGTGGCAAGTTAAAGGTCAGGCCCAGGGTGATAACTAACATGTCAATCTCTGATGGCGCCCGCTCACTCGAGGAAGATGTGCCCCCTCCTAGTCCTATTTTCTCTACGCAGTCCATTGAGGTTCACCTCTGCGCCATCCCTGAAGAAGAACTGTCGACTAGCGAGCTACTCAAGGAGATGCCACGAACTGCTGCGGATCACGCTTAATTCTTGCATCTCTGTTGCCCTTAAACTTTCCTATGGCTCTTTTGCAGAATTGGAATGTGCTATGTTGGAACATCCGAGGTCTTAACTCTCCTAAAAAACATTTAGCTCTATCGAACGCTATCCGTGACAGTGGTTGTTCTATCATTTACTTGCAAGAAACTAAAATGTCGTTATTTGATGATAATACCCTCAAGTCCATGTGCCCTAAACGCTTTGATAAGTTCGCGTATATACCCTCTAGAGGTGCATGACGGGGCCTAATTACGATTTGGAATAGTAATATGTTCTCACGGGATATCTTCTTGGAAGAAAATTTCGCTCTAGGGATCAACTTTAAATTGACCCAATCAGCTCATCAATGGAAACTACTGAATGTCTACGGCCCCTGTCAAGGGGAACACCGCTTTCTTTTCACCAATTGGCTCTTTAATCTCGACATCCCAGCATCCAAAGACTGGCTGATTCTTGGGGACTTTAACTACATAAGAGCTCCTGAAAACCGTAACCTACCTGGGGCTGATGTCCAAGACATGTTCACGTTCAATGATTTCATCCGTGAGCAAACATTAACCGAGCTTCCCATTGAGGGGCTATCATATACCTGGTCCAACATGCATCAAACACCCCTCATGGAACAACTGGATTGGTTTTTTACCTCCCTGAATTGGACCTCATCCTTTCCCAACACATTGGTACATCCCCTAGCTCGCCCTGTATCTGACCACATTCCATGCTCTCTCGTGATCTAGACAACCATTCCCAGAAACAAAATTTTTTTGCTTCGAAACTTACTGGATCGCCCACCCGGGCTTCATGGATAATGTTTCCCAAGCATGGCATAAACCCATCAAGCACGGCAAAAACTGCAACGCTGCGTCGATCATCTGTCAAAAACTGAAAGCGGTCAGATTTGCGTTAAAACGATGGAGGAAAAAATCTCCCGCCTCAAGGTAGCCGTTGACAACACCAACAAAGCTCTACTTGAGATTGATGCAATCGAGGACAAAAGAAACCTCACGACGCCCGAAAAGAACTTCAGGACCATCCTCAAAAAACACCTCCTCAGGTTGTTGCAGTACCAGAAGGAGTATTGGAGTAAAAGATGCATGATCAGATGGATAAAATTTGGGGACGAGAACACTAAGTTTTTTCAAACTGTGGCGACAGAAAGGTATAGGCGTAACTGTATCGCTGCCCTAAACACAACAGATGGCACCATGATTGAGAATCACGAGAGTAAAGAATCTGTTCTCTTCGACACCTTCAAAGAGAGGATGGGAAACTCGAAGGCACCTAACATACGCTTCGATTTGTCCTCTTTGCTCCGACATGGGATAGATTTTGATGCTCTCACTACGCCTTTTGAACACTCTAAAATTGATGCTCTCATCAAGGACATGCCCGCTGACCACGCTCCAGGACCGGATTGGTTTAACAGAGCCTTCCTGAAAGCCTGGTGGCCGATCATCAAATTTGAATTCTACAATCTTTGTGAGAGATTTTACAAAGGTACCCTAAACATGGAATCTCTTAACTACGGTTATATCACGCTGATCCCAAAGACGGCTTCTCCTGAGACGGTTGACGATTACCGCCCAATCACTCTGGTCAACTGCTGCCTAAAAATGATTACTAAAATTTTGGCCAACCGGCTTCAAAAAATCATATTACAGATCGTGCACCGCAACCAGTATGGGTTTCTTCGGGGTAGATCAATTCATGACTGCCTGGCCTGGGCCTTTGAGTACATTCGTCAATGCCAAGCCTCTCGAAAGGAGATTGTTCTCCTTAAGCTTGACTTCGCCAAGGCATTCGACACCATTGAGCATTCGATGATGATCAACATCATGCAGCATATGGGATTCAATTCAAAGTGGATTGGGTGGATCAACTGCATCTTCTCCTCTGGGAAATCGTCAGTGCTGCTGAATGGAACCACCGGAAGACAGTTTCAATGCAGATGTGGGGTCAGGAAGGGGGAGCCCCTCTCCCCGCCGATCTTTGTTCTTGCTGCGGACTTCCTTCAGACATAGATCAACAAGGCGCTTATGCAAGGATCACTGACACACCCCATCAACCCCCGGGGTACCACTTATTTTCCCGTGGTTCAGTACGCTGATGACACCATCATAATCATGCCAGCTTGCCCCGTCCAGGCCGCGACAACGAAAGGGATACTCAATGACTACGCTGCGTCGATCGGCCTTAAGATCAACTAACACAAGTCGACCCTGGTCCCCATCAATACTCCCCCCGATAAATGCAATAACATCATGGCAATCTTTGGCTGCAAGACGGCCAGCATGCCATTCACCTACCTTGGACTTCCCCTTGGCACATCCAGGCCCACGGTGTTGGACATGACGCCGCTGGTCTGCAAAGCAGAGAGAAAAATTTCAGCCTACATGTCGATGATGTCGTACGCTGGCAAACTATCCCTAATGAATTCACTCATCACGTCGCTGCTCATGTTCTCGATGGGGACCCTTAGAATCCCACCAAAAATCGTCGAACAGATTGATAAGATTAGGACAAGGTGTTTGTGGACAAAAAGACAAATGATGGGGTTAAGTGCAATGCTCTGGCGGTCTGGGACTCGTTGTGCCATCTCAAGAAAAACGGTGGTCTGGGGGTGTTGAACCTCAGGATACGAAATGACGCCCTGCTACTGAAAATGCTGCACAAATTTTACAACCGGCGGGATGTTCCATGGGTGTGGCTGATCTAGAATACATACTATGCCGACACCGTTCCACACGCCCGGGACCAATGTGGCTCATTCTGGTGGCGGGAGCTCATCAAACTCATGCCGGTATTTCACGGGGTGACGCAGGTGAAAGTAAACAGTGGTGATTCGGCTCTATTTTGGAAAGATGACTCGAACAATGCCATCTACACGGACAAATTCCCTCGGGCGTTCTCTTTCACAAGCTCGAAAGATGCCTCGGTTCAAGCTTTCCTATGGGTGTCCTCGCTACAAGACATGTTCTTACTGTCACTTTCTGCGCAAGCGCATGAAGAAGTCAAATTGATGCAGCAGGAAGTACGTGGAGTTGAGCTCAACTCGGGTGGTGTGATTGGTGATGTGTCTGATGCACAAACATCTTCGCGACCGCGGCGTACCGCCGCTTCTGCATCAGGGAGGTCGTGGCCCATGCAGCGTTTGGTTGGCTATCGAAATCAAAGTGTGTCCCTAAGATCAAGGTTTTCGGCTAGTTCCTGCTGGTGGATAGGCTTAACACTAGAAACATGCTCAAGAGAAGACACTACAACATCGGGTCTACCCTGGACTGCCTGCTGTGTGGACAGCATGTGGAGGAGACATTGGAACACATGTTCTTTAGATGCTGCTTCAGCCAATGATGCTGGGAGACTTTGAATATCCGATCGACTGGACGCCAGCACCAGTTGGACATCTTGCAGTATCAGAAGGTGACGCACCCTCACAAAATGTTTATGGATATTTTCCTCGTAACAGCTTGGAGCTTGTGGAAAGAACGCAACAACAACTATTTGGAGAATGTAACCCCTTCTCTGGCCTCTTGGAAATGTTGATTAACAAAAGACTTCTCCAATCTTAGGTTTAGGGTGCCTGCTAGCATGGTACAGCTCATAGACAACGTTGTAACGTCGCTGACTGACCATCCCTAGTTGTAACCACCACGGCCACCCCCCCCTCCACTCTACGCCCCTCCTTTCTTGTGTACATGTAAGAAGTTGTCCTGATATATACATGCAGTAGGAAACTTTCCTACTGATTTTCACTCAAAAAAATATATAACATGAAACAATATGGCTATCACAAAGTAAAGTGCATAAGTAAAGGGCTCGGGTAAGAGATAACCAAGGAGGAGACGATGATATGTATCCCGAAGTTCACACCCTTGCGGATACTAGTCTTTCTTTCAAGCGGTGTGGAGGCACAGTGCTCCCCAAGAAGCCACTAGGACCACCTTAATATCCTCACGCTCTCACACAACACAAAATGTCATGATTCCACTAAGGGGCCCTTGAGGGCGGTCACCAAACCCATACAAATGACAACCCTTGGGGCGGTCACCGAACCCGAACACTTTGCTAACCCTTGGTTGCAGTCAGCCTAACTCGTAAAAATTGCTCGAGGCAATCTCCACAACTTAATTGGAGACCTGATACTTGACTAGAGCTTTACACCACAATGATTGAGCTCCAAGACACCACCAACTCTCAAGGGTGCCAAAGCACCTAAGAGGCACAATCTCTAGGGTGCCTGCTACTTGTAAATTGTGTTGGGATTTTCCCTAAAGAGGAGGGGAGATGCAGCACCGTAGAGATAAGTATTTCCCTAAGTGAGAACCAAGGTTATTGAACTAATAGGAGGACCACACAAAGGCATGTCTTCAACGCCTAGACACAAAAGAGCACGCACTTGCACCCAATGCGGGCAAGAAAGTTGTTAATCCCCTTGAAGTCGTTACTTGGAAGCGATAAGTAGTGATAGATAGATAATACAAATATAAAATAAAATAATGGTAAATAAAAGACAACAATATTTTTGGTGTTTTTTAGTATGATTTGTTAAGACCTGGGGGGCTAGTTTTTGCTAGAGGCTTCTCTCTCAAAGAAAACATACGGTGGGTAAACAAATTATTGTTGGGCAATTGATAGAAAAGGGCATAGTTATGCAATACTTACTCATGGAAATGATCATATATATAGACATCACACCCATAAGTAAGTAGACTGACTCCTATCTGCATCTACTACTATTACTCCACCCATCGACCGTTATCTAACATGCATCTAGAGTATTAAGTAAAACCAGAGTAATGCTTGGGGCAAGATGACATAATGTAGACAAAGTAAACTCAACTAATATGAATAAACCACATCGTTTTATCCTTAATGGCAGCAATACAAATATGTTTCATGTCCCTTTCTGTCACTATGTTTTTGCACCGCAAGATTGAACCAAATAGAACCCACCATTCCCGTTGAAGATAAATCAATCTAGTTGGCCACACCAAACCAATAGATTGGAGAGAAATACAAAGCTACCATAATCATCCATATATATAACTTGCAAAAATTCAATGTACTTCCATGTATAATAAGAACATAAACCCATAATTCATCGGATACCAACAAACACACCGCAAAGAGGATTACATAGGATAGATTACCGCGGGAATCACTGTGATCTTTGCATTGAAGAACATAGAGAGAGATAGGCACTAACTATAGACATGTAGGTCTATGGTAAAATACTCACACATCACCATGGGAGCAGGAAGGTTGATGTAGAGGCCCTCTATGATTGATCCCTCCTCCGACAGGGCACCGAAACATGGCTCCAGATGGGATCACAGCGGAACAAAGACTTGCGACGATAGAAACAGTATTCCGCGTGGCTCTCTAGGATTTTCCCCACAAAATAGGATTTATAGAAGTGGAGTTAGGGCAAGGAGTGTCAGGAGGTGGCCACACCCCCACCCCTGGGCACGCCCTCTTGGCTTGGGGGAACCTCGTGTGCCCTCACGTCTCTCTCCAAAGCTTTGAGGTCTTATTTTTGTCCCAAAAAATAATCAAAAAACTTCATTGCGTTTGGACTTCATGTGGTACTCGTTTCCTGACAATCCAAACACATGCAGAAAACAACAACTCGCACTAGGCACTCGGTTAATAGGTTAGTTCTCAAAAAATGATATAAAATATCATATAAATGCATATAATACATCCAAGATTGATAATATAATATCATGGAACAATAAACAATTATGGATACGTTGGAGACATATCAGCATCCCCAAGCTTAATTCATGCTTGTCCTCGAGTAGGTAAATGATAAAAACAGAATTTTTGATGTGAAATGCTACCTAACATGTAATCTTATTCAGGAACGATCATTGAGAAATGGGAATCAATAAACATCAACATAGTAATATCCATAAATATAAGTAACACAATCATGAACTTTGAAAATATATGATCCCTAAAGAATGTTTACTCCCCATTCATTTTATCATATTAGCTTGGCATGGCTCTCTCTTCACCAGATAAATACAAATTTCAAGCACCACGATGTTAAGCCAAACAATTGGATCGTACTTTTTAACGTGTTTTAGCATGTATGCCTCACACAATACATGAGCGTGAATCACGGACTTAGCATATAGGTGGAATAGAATATGGTGGTAGGTATCAAAGGAGTAAAAGTGGAGGTGAAAGTCTCGCATCAACTAGGTGAACCAATGGGCTATGAAGGTGCCCATCAATCGATATCAATGTGAGGAGTAGGGATTGCCATGCAACAAATGCACTAGAGCTATAAGTGTATGAAAGCTCAACGGAAGCTAAGTGGGTGTGCATCCAACTTGCTTGCTCATAAAGACCCCGGGCATTTGAGGAAGCCCATCATCGGAATATACAAGCCAAGTTGTGTAATGAAAAAATCTCACTAGCATGTGAAAGTGACAATACATGAGACTTTCTATATGAAAATCATGGTGCTTTCTCTAAAACAGTGTGGAAAAAGAGATAGTATCATTGTTTATTATCTCTTTTCTCTCATTTATTTATTTTATTTATTTATTTCTAATTTTCCTCTTTTTTTGTTTCTTTCTTATATATTCCTTTTTTCGTGTGGAATCTCATCATGACTTACAGGGGAATCATAGTCTCCATCATCCTTTCCTCACTAAGACAGTGCTCTAATAAGTAAAAATAGCACACTTATATCTACTTACAAATCGACATGAAAAACTACTAAACAAGATGACTCTATATGAATGTTGGTGATAGTGTACCAAGATGTGCAATGACCTAGCATAACATGTGAACAATGATGAACGGTGGCTTTGCGGCAAATACACTGTCACCTATACGATCATGCAAAGCAATATGATGAGGAACACACAAGTCATGTGGTGTAACAGTGGAAGTTGCGAGGCAATATATCTCAGAATGACTATGGAAATGTCATGGGTATGATGTCTGTTTTGAGAAAGAGATAAGGTAGCTTATGTGCAACAGAGCTTATCATGTCGCGAGGGTTGGATGCAACGGCGAAGGTTGCACTGGTCCTCGAGGTGAGAATGGGCAATGCATGGTATCAAAGAGGCTAACAAATATGGAAAGGTGAGAGTGTGTACATCCATGGATTCACATTCGTCATAAATAACTCATATACTTATTGCAAAGCTTTATTATCTCTCTCGAAGCAAAGTACTACTTGAATGCCCCGAGGGAGGAGGTTGGTAGGAGGTAACCATCGTGCGCCCCCAACCTAAAAAGCACTAGGATTTCAAGGAATAAGAATGCTCACACACCATCACCATGCCATAACCAATATTCAGATGAACAACAAGTTAACACCCTTTAACTATTGATATTTCTACTAACCAACAACCATGTACACACACCCTTTCATATTACTACATCAATATCATTATCCCACAATTTCTCTTTTATGTGCTACATGGAAGTTTTTATTATATCAACCTTGAATACCTATCATTTTTGGACTAGTCTTATAACCCATGCAAATTACCGTTAGACTCTCAAACTGTCGGAATCGGGGCTGCGCAGACCCAGAAAGGTTCGAATTCTGGGGTGCGCTCACTCTCCAACCCTGTTCTACCTCGTGACTTCACTGCGACTCGCCAGCGGCTCGATCTAAGGAAAGTAAACAAGAACACATGAGCAGTTTACCCAGGTTCGGGCCACCTTGCGGTGTAACACCCTACTCGTGCTTGTCTGGATTGCTTGGAGTGGATTACGAGTATAAAGGCGGGTTCTTTCCCTAGTGGAGATAATGAGGATCGGGTGTACCTGCTACGGAGCCCGGGCCTCTCCTTTATACTGTCCTTGGTCCTCTTCCCCGGAAAAAAGCTCGGCGTTGCCACAATGGCCATTTTGAAAGGGGACAGGACTACAGTACACCCTGACAAAAGCAATCTTCACCTGCCAAAGATCTTCCCCGTGACGTGCTAGTGGGCTCGGGGGTGACCTCCGCCCTGCCAACCTCTCAACCTTAGACCTCTTGCACCAATCATGAAACATTTGGGGGTCGCTTTGAGGGCCCACCAGCTAGTCTCGCTTCCTTAGCATGAAAGTGGAAATCTTCTGTGTTTGTGCCTACTGGCACCGACCCTGCACCGCTTGTTTAACTTGTGTCACCCACGTGGAGGCACAAAGCCATAAGACCCCTGCCAGGCGGCTCTTGATGAGCTCGCACGTGATAGCCTCGGGGGAGAGGCTCGGTACATGTCCTCGTGGCGAGCGCTCACTCATGCTCCCTGGTGATGATCCTCACGTGATCGCCTCGTGAAGCTAAGGCCTTCACGAGGGTCTTCCTGGCATGGCTTGCCGATGGGCCAAACTAGGCCCGCATGCCTGAGGTGTGAGTGGGGTCGCGGGCCGATGGGCCTAGGCACCCCCGGTCCAAGGGGGATGACAGTAGCCCCTGAGCCCGAGTTGTGTGCGACCCTGCCCGATGGGAGGGGCGAAGCAATGTGGTCTCCAAACGCCAGTGGGCCAGGCGCGACGCGTGGCGCCTGGCTGATCGTGGGGCACCACTGCTACTCCCCACGACGCCTCGATAACTGCCCCGCACTGGCATAAAGCGTGTGTGCGCAGTCGGTCCGTCTTTGCTCACCCTTGCCTTGTAACACCTCTCTCTGCCTTCCTTCTTGCATAAGATTGTTCCCATCTCACAAGCGACCATCGCTCCTTCTCTCACAGCGCCATCGCAGCTCCTCTGAGGAGGAAGGGCGAGGGAATGGCGGCCAATGGAGGGCGCCAGGCACTGGAACCCTCCCTGGGTAGGTCCATAGTGCTCAATCGTGAAGGGCAAGATAAGATTCTCCCCATGGTCACGGCCGGCTCGAGCGAGTGGGGGAACCAAGATCTTGTCGGCTTTAGCCCCCCTCACCGAGTTGTCAGCAACCTCCATCGCCCTTCATCTTCCGGCACTCTTCTCCGGCTTGCTTCTCCCATTCTCGGAGTTCTTCAATGTCGTGCTCATGCATTATCAAATTCACGCACTGCATCTTGATCCGACGTCTGTTCTCCTTCTCTCGTCTTTCACCTTCCTTTGTGAGGCCTTCCTAGGTGTTCCTCCCTCGGTGGCACTGTTTTCTCACTTCTTCTCCCTCCGGCTGATAGCACCCGGCCAGCGCTCCGGGTGCGTGTCTTTCCAAGCCGTGGACGTGACGGCGGGCGAGTGCATCGACATGAAGATCGATCACTTTGTTGAAGCTTTCATGCCGGGTGTACGTGGACACCAAACAGTACAATCCCAGCTGCTGACCCCATCTTCTCAAGCGGTGCCGAGCTCTGGGTGGGAGCACGCACGGCTTGATGCCTCAAGGTTGTCGCTGGTGCGTGGGAGATTGGAGACCTTGAGGGAACCGGGGGTGACCATCGCGCTGGTTGTGAGGGAGTTCCTCAGGCGGCGTATTGTCCCTCTTCAATGTCACTCTCGCCGGATGTGGACCTTCTCCGGGCTGAATGATGCCATGCGACTCCATCCGAAGCGCCTGCCAGTTGACATGCTTGAGGGGGTGTTGCGGGATTGCTTAGCGAAACTGTGGGCGGACTTCCCCGCGGAGGGGCGCACCGTGTACAAGTATAAGAACGGGGGGACCTCGCCCGGACAATGCCCCCCTTCGATCAGTGGGAGCTACTTCCCGAGGGACATTAGGGGCCTTAGGATGCACCCGTCCTGGTGGCTTCCGAGTCGTGGGCTTTAACGGGCCTGTAGCCCCCAGCCGGGGCGGCGGGCCTCCGCCTCAGGCCCGACCCGAGGGCAGCACCGGGGCCCTGCCGAGGACGCTGAAGAAGAGGAGATGGGCTGCCAAGGATGAGTGAGCGCCGCCCCTTCATTTTCCTTGCTTCTGCGCTTCACGTGTGACTCATCCCTTCTTCCATGCAGGCTTCCGGCGAGCAAAAGGCTAGCAAACCCCCTGGCTCGGCGTGCAGCCTCCTGCCATTGGCCGGGGCTGGGCGAGTAGCCCAGGCGCACCGCACTATTGTGCGAGTGATGCGCCTGGTCACGACGCGACTCCAGCCTCGCCTGTCGAAGCCATCGGGTGATGGGCGGCGATTGCCCAGCGTCTCTGGTCGGAAGCCCTGCGAGCAAGGATGTGTCAAAGGGGACGGAGCCGCGAGTTGCCTCCGCCACCTCGTCGGACACCGCGGATGATTCGGAGGAGTCAACCTCCCAAGAGGGAGCCTCAAGCCCCCTACGCATGACGCCCAGCCCTAGTGGGGCGACGCGGACTTCAACCAGCTCCCAGCCCCCGACAGGTGGGGCTAGATCCTCTGGGGGGCATCCAGGAGAGAATCCGCTGGCCCCAAGCTGGATTGGGCCCTAGAGCTCGTGGCCTCCTGGACCTCGACCCGTCCCGACCTCCCGAGGAATGCCTTGAGAATGGTGGGGCAGCTTGGGGCAGAGCTTCGGGATGCAAACATACGCTTCGCCAAGGAATGCATGCGCTTGGCTCGTGGGTGGCATCAGGTTGACGTGGTCGTTAACCTGAGTTGCAGCAAACATGAAGCGGCATGTACGAAGGCTAAAGCATCCGCTGCCGCAGTGAGGGAGGTGTGCGAGCACGCCCTCCACAAAGCTGAAGAAGCAGTCGAGAGCCGCGAGGCTGCAGAGGCCCGCGAGCGGGAACTTTAGGCTTTGAACACCACTTTGAAACAGGAGCTTCAATGGCAGAGGGTCGAGGCGGAGGAAGCGCGCGAGCTCACCCTTCATGAGGAAGCCTCCGGGTCCTCAAACAGTAGCTCGCCTTGGCATCGTTAGAGCTAGACTTGGAGCGCGAGCGGCTAGAGGCGCTGGATCAAGACGTCGCCTACGCTGAGTCCACCTACAACCAACAGGAAGAAAGGGTCCAAGGGGACGCTGACGCATGGGTCAAGTAGGCCTGTGAGGATTATAGAAGCAAACTATAACTGCAGGAGAGACGCTTCACAGCTCGGTGCAAAGAGATGCAACACGAGGTAGATAGTCTCAAGGAGGCCCTTACCCTTGCGGCCGAACTGGTGTCGCTCTAGGGGCAAGTGAGCGGCATCGATTCCCTCGTGGAGCGGGCAAATGACGAGGCAAGAGAGGCTCGGGGGCTACAGCTCCAGTGTTCAAAGATGTTCTAAGGCCTCGAGCGGGGGGCGCATCAAGCCTTGGGTTTCATCTACACGGGAAACGTCCATAGTCCTCTCGTACCCGACGACGTGGGTACATCGACTTCTTTACCAAGGTCGTGGAACGGCTTGAGGTAGGCGCCCAACAAGTGGGGGCCCTGATCGAGGAAGAAAGTCGCGATCTTGTGTCCCAGGCGCTTACGCGCGTCTTTAGAAACCTCTTGCACACTGATCCCCACATTGATTTCGAGGCCGCGATGGCCCTCGTTCCTGAGGAGAGCCACGACGCCCTGGGTAAGGCGGTGAGGGACCACGTCGATGCGCTGAGTGCGCAGTTCGCCCTCGACGGCTTCAAGGGTCAGGGGTGCCGAGGGGCACGTGATCGATGAAGACGACGATGAAGCCCAATTGCTCGGGGACGACGATGGTCATGAGAGTGGTGCGTCCCTCCAGGCCTCTCCACCCCACTCGCCCTATCGTCTTGTAGTTCCACCGGGGTGCAAAGCTAGCAGCTTTTGTTCGAACTCCCTATACCTGTCATGAATATTTTGTTTCTGTACAGGTTCCTCTGGTGTTATTTCATACCTTGTGTCATATGATGCATAGCCTCTTTGTGGGGCTTGGCTGCCACCTGGGAATCAGGCTGCGATTACCTGGGTATGGCCAAACGGTGAGGGTGCCGGAGGCAGGCCGGGGCCCTCCCGGGGCGGTATGCCCAACAGGTTGTCCTTTTTCGGATATCGCACCATCCCAAACATGGGGCGCAATGCCCCGGGGGCGTGATGCATGCTTGTCGGCTCACTTTTGCACGTCACACGAGGGAATTGGTCACTAGAGGCCTGGGTGAGGTGGTGAGCGCGGGAACGGGCCCGTGGATGGAGTTTGACATGCCCATGGACGAGACCTGTATCTTGGGCGTGGGCACCATACCCCAGCCCCCGCTCATGTAACGCTCAAGAGGGAGGTGTTGAGCGTGTGTGGCAAGAAGAGAGAAAACCAAGAAAACTCTACAAAAATCAGAAGACCGAGATCTTTATTAAAAACATAGATGAACTCGTTTACAAGCCCAAAAGGGGAGGTGCGGCTGCCATATCCAGCACGAGTCAGCCTAGTGAGCTTGCTTACAAGTTAAAAAAGGGAAGAAGGAAAAGAAGTTGTCGTATCCAGCACAGGCCAACCTAGAGAAAAAATGCGGTTGTTGTATCTAGCACGGGTCAACCTAAAAGAAATGTTAGTTGCGTCTCGCGAGACATCTTCTTCGATTGAACCCCACACGCGATGCAAGGGCTTCCACTATGGCATGGGCATAGTCGTGGTTTGACAGTCATTCCGCCAGCGCTGAGCATAGGGACTTCCACTTGGGCATGGGAGGGGCCCTCCACCGAGGCCACGATGCGGCTAGTCGTGGGGTTACACTTAGGAGACCCCTGGCGTATAAAGTCCACTCATTCTTACGTGAGAGTCTCACGGGTAGAACCTCCAGAGATGTTGAATGTTCCATGCGTTTGGCACCGCGCTCGCACCCTCCGTCTCCAACCGTGCGGCACCAGGCCTGGAGACATGGGTGATCCTGAAGGGCCCCTACCACATGGGGGAGAGCTTGTGAAGGCCCTCCCTAGAGAGGAACCACCTTAGGACAAGATCTCCAACTTCGAGTGGCGGGAGAGGACGTGGCGGTTGTGGTAGCACCGAAGGTCCTGCTGGTATCTCATGGCATGAAGGGTGGCCCGGCGGCGGGCCTCCTCGATGAGCAGGAGGTCGTCTTCTCGCGAGTCATCTTGATGCGCCTCATCAAACGCTAGCACCCGCGGGGAACCATACTTGAGCTCTGCAGGGCGGACCACCTCAGCCCTGTAGACGAGGAAGAAGGGGGTCTCGCCGGTGGGCTTCGTCGCGTTGGTGTGGATGGACGACAACACGGATTGTAGCTCGTCCAGCCAACCCTTCTCAGAAGCTTCGAGCTTCTTCTTGAAGCTTATGGTCTTGAGGCCCTTGAGCAGATTGGCCTTGGCGTGCTCAGCCTAGCTATTGTTGCATGGGTGTGCCATAGAGGCGTAGCATATCTGCCTACCAAGCTTAGCGCAATATGACTTAAAGAGACCACTTGTGAATTGGGACTCGTTGTCAATGATGATGCGGTTGGGAACGCTGAATTGATGCACGAGGCCCTTGATGAACTTGATGGCCGAGCCGTCCGGGATGGTGCGGACGGCTTCGACCTCCATTCACTTGGTGAACTTGTCGACGACTATGTAGAGGTAGCGGTATCCATGGGCTGCGCGGGGGAAGAGTCCCAAGATGTCCAGCCCCCACACCGTGAAGGGCCAAGAGAGTGGAGTTGTCTGCAACCCTTGCGTGGGTTGGTGAATCTGTTTGGCATGGAACTGGCACGCCTCACAGGACTGAACCAGCTCAGTGGCGTCGTGAAGCGCCATGGGCTAACAGAAGCCACTGCGGAACACATTGCGCGACGAGGAATGGTGCCCGCAATCTCCTTCGTGGATGTCGGCGAGCACCTCGTGGCCTTGCTTCCCTGAGATGCACCGCAAGGAGACACTATTGGGCCGCCTGCAGTACAGCTCCCCTCCCACAGGTAGTAGGCGGTGGCCTGCCGGACGACATTCTCTGCTTTTTCGTCTTCCGTGGGGAGGTCGCCATGGAGCAGGTAAGCCTTGAGCTTGGTGGTCTAGTCGCCTTCTTGGGGCTCAAGTGCCAGTAGCAGCCAATCCCTTGATGGCGGGCCGCAGTCCGGCGCGCCCGTCACTTGCACGGGCGACAACTCCTCAGGTAGCGGCACGGTGTTGGCGGTGGGAGGCACGACCGACGGCTTGAGGAGCCATTCCTCAAAGATGTCAGTCCGCTGGGACTCCCGGCACGATGACCGCTTGGCGATGTCGTCGGCCTCCTCATTGGGATCGCGAGAAATGTGCTGCGATTCTAACCCAAGGAATTGTTTCTCAAGCTTACATACCTCCTCGAGGTAGACCGCCATGTGCTTGTCCTGGGGTTTGTACTTCTTGTTGGAGAAGTTGACGAGGAGCTGGGAGTCACCCTTCACCAGGAGGCGCTTGACGCCAAGAGCCGAGGCAGCCTTGAGGCCTGCGATTAGGCCTTCATATTTAGCAATGTTTTTGGAAACCTTCATGTTGTGCCTGACGCAGAACTGGACCGCGTATTAAAGCTTGTCTCCTTTCGGCGAAGTGAGCACCGCGTTAGCCCCCACGCCCTGCATGGAGAAGGAGCCGTCAAAGTGTATGACCTAGCCGCAAGCCGCTTCGTCCCCAGGCAAGGTGGATTCGCCCTTGCGAGGCTCCTCTTCACTTGGGTCCGTCCACTCCGTGATGAAGTCTGCCACGGCCGTACCCTTGATGAACCTGGTGGTGCAGAACTCCAACTTGAAGGCTTGCAACTCGATGTTCCACTCGGTGACTCTACCAGCGGCATTAGGGCTGCGCAGGATCTACTCCAAGGGGTAGACAGAGATAACCTTGATTGGGTGCCCCTAGAAGTAGTAGCGTAGCTTCCTAGAGGCGAGGAGGAGCTTCTGCTGCATGGGATAACGCTCGCGCACATCCCTTAGTACCGTACTGACATAGTACATGGGGTACTCCACGTACCTTTTGACCGTGGTGTCATCGTCGCGCCCATCGAGAGGCTCGTGGGGCGAAGCCATGGGGACTTCGGAAGGCGCGGCGTCATGGGTCTCGGGAGCCTCCTGCGGTGAGGCAGCCCCTTGAGGGGAAGCATCCCTCAGGGGGAGGGTAGCCCCTTAAGAAGGAACGCCCCCTAGAGTAGGGGCAGCCTCCCGAGGGGCGCCACTGTTTAGCCCCGACGGAGCCTGCTGGGTGGCCGACGGCTGCTTCTTGGTGAGTGTAGGGCCTTCCCGTTCCATCACGAGGGTCATGCTCGCCGTTAGAGGGGTGGCTGCTGGGTACAGTAGCACACGCTCGTGAGGCAGTGGCGCGACCATGCTGAGAGGGCTCGTGAGGTACCGTTTGAGATTCACGAAGGCCGCATCCGCCCTAGGTGTCCATGCAAATGGACCAGACCTTTTCATCAGCTTGAAGAACGGTAATGCTCGCTCGCCGAAATTGGAGATCAAGCACCCAAGGGAGGCTATGCACCCTGCCAACTTTTGCATTTCCTTGAGGGTCTGGGGAGGGCACGTCTTCTTGATAGCCTTGACCTTCTCTGGGTTTGCTTCTATCCCTTGGTGTGACACGTGGAAGCCTAAGAGCTTGCCAAAGGGGACCCCGAAGACGCACTTGTTGGGGTTGAGCTTCAGGTTGACCTTTCGTAGATTGGCAAAAGTTTCCTCCAGGTCCTCGATGAGTGTCCTTGCCTCATGCGTCTTGACCATGATGTCATCGACATAAGCCTCGGTGTTCCTTCCCAGCTGGGGCCCCAGCACGATCTGCATTAGCCGCTGGAGGGTGGCACCAATGCTCTTCACGCTGAAGGGCATGCTCACATAGGAGAACACCCCGCAAGGGGAGATAATGGCTGTTTTTTCCAGGAAGGCGTCCAAGAAGCTCAATAGATCGCGGTAGGTGGTAGAGTCCATGATCTGGTTGATGCATGGGAGAGGACAGGCCTTGTTGAGGTTGGTGAAGTCAATGCACATCCGCTCCTTTCCGCCCTTCTTGGGGACGATGACGGGGTTAGCGAGCCACTCCGGGTGGCGCACCTCGTGCATGACCCCGGCCTCTTGCAGCGTATGAACTTCTTGCATGATGAAGTATTGTTTTCCGATGCTTGGCGTCGCACCTTCTGCTTGATGGGGCGCACGTTGGGGCACGCCGTCGGGTGATGCTCGATCACGTGCCTCGGCAACTCGGTTAGGTTGGTCACCTTCCATGCGAACACGCCCGCGTTCGCCCAGAGGAAGGCAATGAGTGTGCTCTCTTTCTTCGGAGGGAGGTCGACACCAGTGGTGAAGGTGGGACCCGAGCCACTATTATTTAGCGGCACCTTCTTTGTCTTGGTCCGGTCCTATGCGAATTGCAGTTTCTTTCTCGCTGAGGCCACCTCGAGTAGGCTCTTGGGAGGCACCGCCTCTCCCCCTCGTCGCATCTGATGGTCAGGGCACCGCTGCTGTCGGGGATCTTGACGATGTTTTACCCTGGATGAGTCACCGCCATGAATCTGACGAGCACGGGGTATCCCGGGATGGCATTGTATAGGAGTATGATGTGCGCCACATGGAAGTAGACAAGCTCGGTGCGGTAGTTGGAGCGGGTGCCGAAGGTGACGGGGAGACGGATCTGGCCGAGAGGGGACGCAGTCTCTCAGATTACCCCACAGAAGGGCCTAGTAAGATTTATCTAGCCGTAAGGCACCTGAAGCGCCTCGGAAACAATGATGGAGGTGATATTGAGCCCGGCGCCCCCGTCGATGAGGGTCCGGCGAAGACGGCGATGCAGGTGATGTTGTGCGATGCTCCGGCAGGCATGGGTGCGGTCCCCGGGAGCCCCACGTTTTCTCATCCCTCGAGGGTCGCGCTCGCCCCGCGAAGGATGGCTTGGAGCGTCGGCCATCGCCCGGTGAATGGGCTTCGCCTAGGATGCACGCAACCTCACACCGCCCCTAGGGCGTCATGGTGCCACCACCAGCCAGGGCGCACCACGCTCACGCACGCCCTGGCCAACGCATCAAGGGCCGCACCCCATGCCTCCCACATCTAGCAACAGAGAGCAAGGCGGTGGAGGAAGTTCCATGGCCCCTCCGGGAATGATAATGAGCCTCACGCGCCGACCCTTCCGGCGACGGGCCCTGCGCCCGCTAATTGAGGATGGAGAGGCCCACTTGCCCTATGCAGCGAGGCGCAGGCGTTTGTCTGTCCGCGGCCGGTGCAAGGGAGGTGGCAAAAGGCACGGTCGTCGACCCATTGCTTGGGAAGGTGCGGAGAAACCTGTCGTCCCCGGGTGACGGGTCCGGCGAATACGGCAATGCCGGTGCGCCGAGCGGCTGCCTGCTCGACATGCAGGTGGTGGGCATCCGCCATGGAGTTGGTAAAGCCTCAGTTGAAAACAGAGTCGGTGAACGGCTGCGAACCCCTACCTGGTGTGCCAAATGTTCGAATCGCGGCTCGGCAGACCCAGAAAGGTTCGGACTCTGGGGTGTGCTCGCTCTCCAACCCTGTTCTACCTCTCGACTTCACTACGACTCGCCGGCGTCTCAGTCTAAGGAAAGCAAACAAGAACACGCAAGCATTTTACCCAGGTTCTGGCCACCTTACGGTGTAAAACCCTAGTCCTACTTGTTTGGATTGCTTGGGGTGGAAGACGAGTACAAAGGCGGGTTCTTGCCCTAGTGGAGATAATGAGGATCGGGTGTACCTACTACGGAGGCCGGGCCTCTCCTTTATACTAGCCTTGGTCCTCTTCCCCTGAAAACACCCTTGGCGATAAGGGTTGCCACAACGACCATTTTGAAAGGCGCTAAGACTACAATCCACCATGACAAAAGCGGTCTTCGCTTGCCAACGATCTTCCCCGTGACGCGCTAGTGGGCTCGAGGGTGACCTTCCCTCTGCCGAGCTCCCAGCCTTAGACCTCTTGAACCAATCAGGAAACCTTTGGGGTCACTTTGGGGGGCCGCCAGCTGGCCTCGCTTCATTAGAATGAAAGTGGAAAGCTTCTATGTCTCTGTGTGCTAGCACCGACCCTGTGTCGCTTGCGTAACTTGTGTCACCCACGTGGAGCACAGAGCCATGAAACAACTGTCAGGCCGCCCTTGACGAGCTTGCCCTGCGAGAGCCTTAGGTGAGAGGCTCGGGACACGTCCTCGTGGCGAGCGCCCACTTGTTATCCCTCACTATGATCCTCAGGTGTTCGCCTCATGAAGCTAGGGCCTTCACGATGGTCTTCCTAGCATGGCTTGCCGATGGGCCGAGCCAGGCCCGCACGCCCGAGCCCCGCCTTGGGCCGCAGGATGACGTGCCTAGGCACCCCGATCCCAGGGGCCCGACACAAACAAATACAATTGAAGAATGAGAGTTCAATTGTTTCTACAAAATCTACACACCATCGTGCTCAAAAAGATAAAATGAAGAACTAGAGCAACTACTTAGCTCGAAGGACATAAGTGAATCATATAAAGTATTCTACCAAATCATGGTGAACATGTGTCTCTCTCGAATAGGTTTGTCCAGCAAAAAATTATTGTGTGAAAATAAAACAAAATCAAACTATAATATACGACACTCCAAGAAAAACACATATCATGTGATTAATAAAAGTGTAGCTCCAAGTGACATACCGATGGAATGGAGACGAAGGAGGGGATGCCTTCAGGGGCATCCCAAGCTTAGACACTTGAGTATTTCTAGGATATTACCTTGGATTGCCTTAGGAATTCCCAAGCTTAGGGTCTTTCTACTCCTTATTCCTTCTCCGTCGTGATTGCAACCAAAACATGAAAACTTCACCACACAAAACTCAATAGAAACCACGTGGGATCTGTTAGTACAATAGGCAAATCATAAACTTTAGGTACTGTTATAAATTGATTCATATTTAATTATTGCAAAATGTACTATATTCTAACATCTCCATGGTTTATACCCCCCCAAAACATCCATAGCACCATCAAAACAAGCCAACTATGCAAGCAAAAATAGTATCTATCTAGAACAGAACAATCTCTAGTGATCAGCACTTAAACCATACTTATGTAACTATGAAATACTTAAACATTAGGAAAACATGGGTAATTTTTATACCAATACTATGTAAAAAATTAGATCAAAAATATGTTCCAGTAAAATCACAGAAACTCTGCACTGGATGTAAAAGTTCCTATTTTTGCACCGTATAAATTCTAGTTAACATCCAAATCATCCCAAAGCTTTAATTGGCACAAAGAATAATTAAAACATAAAAACACAATCATTATAGTAGAAATAATCATGTCAACTCACACAAAGATTAAAAAGAACACACAAAAAATACTAATTGGGTTGCCTCCCAACAAGTGATATCGTGTTACGCCCCTAGCAAGGCATGTTACATAGTTTCAAGTGATATCATCCTTGACATTCAGTCCATAAGTGGCCCTCATGATGGATTCATAAACTGGTTTAATTATCTTCCTATGGAAGTGTTACATTCCTTTCTTTAATGGGAATTGGAATCTTATGTTTCCCTTTTTCATATCAATAATGGCACCTATAGTTCCTAAGAAGGGTCTACCAAGTATAATTGGACAAGACGAATTGCATTGAATGTCAAACACAATGAAATATATATATACATAATTTATATTATCAAGAATAAGAACATCATTTATTCTATCTAAAGGTCTCTTAATGGTAGAATCCGCAAGATGCAAGTTAAGGGAACAATCTTGTATACCGGTGAGACCAAGCACATCACAAAGAGATTTAGGCATAGTTGAAACACTAGCACCAAGGTCACACAAAGCATTAATTCATATTCTTTAATCTTAATTTTTATAGTAGGTTCCCGGTCATCATGCAATTTTCTAGGTATAGAAACTTCTAGCTCAAGTTTCTCATTGTAAGCTTTTATCATTACTTCTACGATATGTTTAGTAAAAGGTCTATTTTGTTCATAAGCATTGGATGAGCTAATAATGGATTGCAACAAGGAAATAAATTCAACCAAATAACAACTCTAATAATTAAAGTCCTTGTAAACCAAGGTAGTGGGTACATTACTAGTTAAAGTTTTGACCTCTCTAAACCCACTTTTGCATTTTTATCATTAGGATCATCACCCTCCGAAGAAAAGGGGTGCCTTCTAAGTTGACTCATATCCAATCCCTTTATTGTCAATTGTAATATTATTAAATAAATTTTCAATAGGAGAAACACCAATCATTTTAATATCTTCATCATGATTATAGTAAAAACCAGGTGGAAGAGCTTTTTTTAAGAATTCTCGTTTAGCTCTCAACCTAGCGGTCCTCTCCTTACGTTCATTAATAGACAATTGGATATATTTCATAGACCCATTAATATCATGCTTGGGTGGCCAATTTTTATTTTTAATAGTTTCCACATCATGAGCAATTTTATCCATATTTTTAGCCATATCATCAACTTTATGCAACTTTTCTTCTACAATAGTATTGAAACCTTTTTGGGAAGTAATAAATTATTTAATGTTGTTATCATGATAAGATGGTATTGTATTATTAGTAGTAGAAGAATTCCCATAGGAATTACCATAATTATTAGAGGAATTACCGCAGTATGGTCTAGCATTGAAATTTCCTCTATAAGCATTGATGTTTAAATTAATTCTAGAGACAAAGTTCACGTCAATAACATCATTGCTTTGCTCAATCACGGTAGATAAAGGCATATCATTGCGATCAACATGAGCATGCTTAATAGCAACCATATTCATAAGAGCATCCATCTTATCACTCAAAGTGGCAATTTCTTCAACAGAATTTACCTTCTTACCAGTTGGAGCTATTTTGGTGTGCCATTGAGAATAATTTGTCATGATATTGTACAGAAGCGTTTTGGCCTCTCCCAATGTCACCTCCATAAAGGTACCACCTGCATCAGAATCTAGAAGATTTCTAAACACAAAGTTTAGTCCCGCATAGAAATTTTGTATAATCATCCATAAAGTTAAGCCATGTTGGGACAATTTGTAACCAACAATTTCATTCTCTCCCATGATTTGGCAACAAGTTATTTCTCATGTTGTTTAAAATTCATAATTTGATTATGAAGATAGATAATCTTAGCGGGAGGGAAATACTTGGTAATGAAAGCATCTTTACCACTTATCCCATGTCCCAATATTATTACGAGGTATAGATGAAAACCAAGCTTTAGCTTTGTCTCTTAGTGAAAAAGGGAATAATTTCAATTTGACTACATCATTATCCATATCCTTTCACTTTTGCATATCACATAATTCAACAAAATTATTGAGATGTGAAGCCGGATCCTCATTAGAACTTCCGGAAAAATGCTCTTTCATAACAAGATTTAGCGATGCAGCATTAATATCATAAAACTCCGCACTAGTGGCGAGTGGTATAGGAGTACTAATAAAATCATTATTATTAGTATTCGAGAAGTCACACAACTTGGTATTGTCTTGAGACTTTGTGACGAAACAAGCAAAGTAACACACAAACTAGCAAGTATAGCGAGCAAACAAGTAAACTAGCAAAGATAAATATTTTTGTGTTTTTTGATATTTTTAGGGAAGAAAATATAAATACAAGTAAAAAGTAGAAGAAGTGAATGATAATTTGTGTGAAGGTACTTGATAGGAATTTGGTGATACTCCCCAGCAACAGCATCGGAAATCTTCATGCTACTTGTAAATTACGTATGGACTTTCCCCAAAGAGGGAGAGATGCAGCACGGTAGAGATAAGTATTTCCCTGAGTGAGAACAAATGTTATCAAACCAATAGGAGTACCATGCAAACGCCCATCTTCAGCGCCTACACACAAAAGAGCACACACTTGCACCCAACGCGAGCAAGAGGGTTGGCATTCCCCTTGAACTCGTTACTTGCAAGCGATAAGTAGTGATAGATAGATAATACAAATGTAAAATAAAATAATACTAAAAAAATGGCAGCAATATTTTGGCATTTTTTAGTATGATTTGTGAAGACCTGCGGGCTATAGTTTTTGCTAGAGGCTTCTCTCTCGGAGAAAGCATACGGTGGGTTAGGCAATTTCCTATGCATGGAGGTAGCTATATATGCTTTGGTATAAGGGACTTTTTTAATATACAAGGTGTCGGGTTTCAATGGCATTGGCACAAGTGCATTTTTTTTCTATATGAATGACCTTTTTCACTTTTATTTGTCTTTTTGTTACCTTTTCGACACAAGTGTCTTTTTGTTGAGTAGAAAGGGCGTTTCTCACTTCTCTTGGTCTTTTTTCCTTGCCTTTTTGGCACAATTACATGTTTGCTTGCGTGGCTGGTCCAAAACCATGATATTTTTGCTGTAGAGTTATTTTTCATATTTCAAAATAATTTATAAAATTAATTAGAGATAAAAATTGGGGCCATGTATAGCTACCACCGTGGGTAGCAAATTATTTCTGAAAGAAAATATTGTTGGGAAATTGATAGAAAAGCGCATTTATGCAATATTAATTCATGGAAATGATCATATATATATAGACATCACATATGTAAGCAAGTAGACTGACTCTTGCCTGCATCTACTACTATTACTCCACCCATCCACCGCTATCCAGCATGCATCTGGAGTACTAAGTAAAAACAGATTAATGCTTGGGGCAAGATGACATGATGTACACACAGTAAACTCAACTAATATGCATAAACCACGTCGTTTTATCCTTAATGGCAGTAATACAAATATGTGGCATGTCCCTTTCTGTCACTGGGATTAAGCACCACAAGATTGAACCCATTACAACGCATCACTCCCGCTAAAGATAAATCAATCTAGTTGGCCAAACTAAACCGATAGATCGGATAGAAATACGAAGATATCCTAATCATGCATACATGTGACCAACAAAGATTCAATATACTTTCTTGAATAATTTGAACAAAACACACAATTCATTGGATCCCAAAAAACACACTGTAAACAGGATTAAATACGATGGATCACCATGGGAATCGTGGCGATCTATGCATTGAAGAACATAGAGAGAGAGCCATCTAGGTACTAACTACGGACCCGTAGGTTTGTCAGAAACTACTCGCACATCACCATGGGAGCAACAAGGTTGATGTAGAGGCCCTCCGTGATTGATCCCCCCTGCGGCAGGGCATCGCAAACAGGGCTCTAGATGGGATCATGGCGGAACACGGACTTGCGGCGGCAAAAAAAGAATTTTGGGTTGCTCTCTGGTGTTTTCCCACAAAATAGGATTTGTAGGAGTGGAGATAGGGCAAGGGGCGTCAGGAGGTGGCCCCAAGACATCGGGGTGTGTCCACCCCCTAGGCGCGCCCTGTTGGCTTGGGGGCACCTAATGTGCCCTCGGGTCTCCGTGTGAAGCTTCCAAGACTTATTTTTGTCCAAAAAATCATCAAAAAGTTTTGTTGCGTTTGGACTTCTTTTGGTACTGATTTCCTAAAAACCCAAAAACACACAGCAAATAGCAACTGGCACTGGGCATTGGATTAATAGGTTAGTTCTCAAAACTTATATAAAATATTATATAAATGCATATAAAGCATCCAAGATTGATAATATAAGAGCATGGAACAATCAAAAATAATAGATACGCTGGAGACATATCAGTGCAACAACACCCTAGAGTAATAAGCTTCTAAAACTTCACTTCCATGTATCACTGTGGAGAACACAAACCCTATGCACCAAATGCAATGGCAAGGGAACACTGAGTGACCAAGTCCTTATCTCCAAAATCCCACCACAACAATTAATTTTATGGAGGAAATGAGAGGAAGAACGAAGAAGAGAACACAAAGAACTCCAAGATCTTGATTCAAGGGGTTCCAGTCACATAGAGGAGAAAGTGATTGGTGGAAATGTGGATTTATATCTCCTCTCTCTTTTCCCTCAAGAACTAGAAATAATCATTGGAGGGATTGAGTGATAGCAAGCTCGAAGAAGGTGAACAATGGGGGGCAAACACAAGCTCAAAAGATAAGAACTATTGGGGAAGAAGACCCCCTTAATTAGGCCCTCCCAAATCCAACTGCTATGCCCACAGCCCGCACATTAGCGGTACTACTGCTCGATGGTGGTACCCACAGAGCAGTGGAATGAAGAGGAACCACGAGACGATAGTGTCGCCGGAGCGGTAATACCGCTCGCCCTAGTAGTACTACCGCTTGGGTTGCAGCTCAGGGGCCTATGAAGATAGGGCAGGCAAGTGGAGTGTGGCAGTACTGCAATAGCGGTATTACCGCCCAGTGTGAGCGGTACTACTGCTTATAAGCCATAGTACCACGCACTCACTGTCGCCCTATACCGCTAAAAGCGTGACATATATAGAAGCACCTGGATAAGCGGAAATTGAGTGATGGTGGACATGCAGTACTACCGCTTATAAGTGGTACTACCTCTCGTGCTACCGTTCAATTCTCGTACAACCCGACACGAAAATTCGAGTCCCCAGAAGCAGCATAGTACCTGCGGTACTGGTCAGCGGAAGTACCACTTCCTAGATAGGTACTGATACTTGTGATATGCGTTGGGTTTTCCGTGAATAAGAATAGGTGATGAAGCGGAGGACCAAGGTTATCAAACCAATAGGAGTAACACACAACCCTCGTCTTCAGCGACTTCACACAAATAAGCAAACACTTGCACCCAACCCAGGCAAGAGGGATGTCAATCCCCTTGAACTCGTTATTTGCACGCAAATGAAGTGTGTATATGATACTTGATAATTGAAAAATAAATAAAAAGTAAATAAAGGCATTAGGTAATTGTAGCGTTTGTAAATATATAAGTGGATAGACCCGGGGTCCATAGTTTTACCTAGTGTCATCTCTCATGTAGTAAGCATACTATAGGTAAACAAATAACTCTTGGGAATTGATATAAAAGGCATAGTTATGTGATATCCATGGAAATGATCATGTATATATACTTATATAGGCACCATGTCCATAAGCAAATAGGTCGACTCCTGTCTGCACCTATTAATATTATTCCACCCATCGACCGATATCCAGGATGCATCTAGAGTATTAAGTAAAATGCAGTAATCCTTGGAGAACAATGGCATGATGTAGACAAAGAGAACTCAATTAATATGAATTAACCCCATCGGTTTATCCTTAGTGTTAAAAATACAAAGACGTGTCTTGTCCCCTACTATGTCACTCGGGTATAGAGCACCCCCACATTGAACGCACTACAATACACACCTCCCACTGAAGAAAGATTAATCTAGTTGGCCATTCCAAATCAATAGATCGGAGATATTTATGAAGCTATAATAATCATGCCAACAAGAATAAAATATAGAATTCAGAGAAGACTCAAAACTTTTATCATGAATAATGTGAACATAAACCCACAATTCATCGGATCCTAAAAAACGCACCACACAAAAGAATTACATCGAATATATTAAAGTGCGGATGCGATGATCATTGTATTAAAGATCAATAGAGAGAGATGGCCATCTTGGTACTAACTACACACCCGTTGGTCTGTGGTGAACTACTCTCTCATCACAATGGGAGAAGCAAGCTTAAGGTAGAGGCCCTCCGTGATCAATCCCCCTTCAGCACGACACTAGAACAGGGCTCCAGATAGCCACACGGGAGAATATGGACTTGTGGCGGCGGAAAAAGTGTTTTGGGAGGCTCCTTAGGTTTTCGGGATATTTAGGAATTTATAGGCCAGAAGAGACGTTGGGGGACGCCAAGAAGAGCCAACACACATCAGGACACGGCCAACCCCTAGGCGCGCCCTATTGTGTTCTTCCTCTCTTGTGCAGCCTTTGGTCTGCTCCGAAGTTTCGAGGTCTTCTTTTGGTCCCAAAAAAATGTCAAAAAGTTTTGTGGCAATTGGACTTCGTTTGGTACTCTAAACCTGAAAAGCTAAAAACATGCACAAAACAGCAATTGGCACTGAGCACTGGGTTAATAGGCTAGTGCTCAACAATAATATTAATTGGTAAATAAACACCCAAAAAATATCCTAGAAGGATAATATTATAGCATGGAACAATAAAAAAATTATAGATACGGTAGAGACATATCAGCATCCCCAAGCTTAATTCCTGCTTGTCCTTGAGTAGGTAAATGATAAAAACAGAATTATTCATGTGACATGCGATCCAACATGTAATCTATTGCATGTATGGTCATTGAGAAATGATGAATTAATAAACATCAACATAGTAATATTTATAAACATAAATAACATAATCATCAAGTGTCAAAATATACGATCCTTAACGAATGTTCACCCCTATTCTATTTATCCTATTAGCATGGCATGGCTCCATCCTCACCACAAATACAAATCTCAATCACCACGATTTCACGTCGGGAAATTGGATCATACTTTTGAACGTGCTTCAGCTTTATATTACTCAAGCAATATATGAGTGTGAACCATGGGGCCATTGGCCCCTTCATGGTTTGGCGGGGAGATCGGGTTGCACAAAGAGCAGAAAATATGAGGTAGCACGATGATGAGACTCAAGACATTTACCCAGGTTCGGGACGCTGACAAGTGTAAAACCCTACTCCTCCTTTGGTGGATTGATTCAGGGAAGACATAGCTCGTACCATGTTGTGACCCGGCAAGGGTTTCCGCACAAAGCCACTATGTGCGTACAAATGTTCTAGGGTTCGAATCATGTGGTAGGTTGCCTTGGGCCTCCTTTTATAGCTCAAGGGGAGTCCAAAGTGCCAAACAGATATGATTAGATAGCTAGCAATGCTATCATACCTAACTTTTGTACTTAAGACAAAATGCCATAAATGCAGCCTTAGGTGGCGTGCGGGGGTGCGTCCCCGGCAAGCTCCTGCCACCGCTTCGCTGGTTGTTGCTTGGTGTCTTGACACGCCTGTGGATGGGTGTCAACTGGTCGTAATCTGTCTTTCGGTGTGTCCCAAGTGTCTAGCAAGAGCCACTTAGCCACTTGAGGGCTCGACACTGCATCGACAAGTGACTAGTGTAGCGATGAGGTGGAGCGGTGGTAGATTGGCTCGCGCTTGCCGGAGGGATGACATGTCGGGTCTTCTTGAGGATGCATGTGACTTTGTCCCCGACACGTGTCGGGGGTTCTTGGCGCGTCTTGGACCCGTCCTAGGCTGTTGTGTAGGTCTTGCCGGCGTCTAGTTCTAGATACTTGCTTGGGTTGGCGATTGCCTTCGAGGGGTTATGCTCTTAATGCATGTGCATAAGTCAGGGGCACTAGGTACCCCATTACTAGTGCACCGACAGGAGCCCCCGGGCCTGTCCCATATGCTCTTGCCCAGCGTTGTTGGGTCAAGCCCAAAGTTCATGCACGGGCCTGAAATTGTAAAGGGGTAACCGCCAATCTGTTGTTGTGCAATGTCCCACCACTTCTGGCCGTTTCCGCCACGTGTGTCGCATGCATTGCAAGAATCTTGCGGTGGGTGCACGTGACCTAAAGGCCTCGTCGTGGTAGGAGCTGCGGCACCATGGATTGGATTCATGTGGCGGTTACCTGTTCACCTGTGATCGTAGGTCGTGGGATAGGCGGAGATGGGCGCGGTCTTTGGAGTGGAGGAGAGCTACCCCTCCATGTCTTCCCCTATAAATCAGGGAATCACGCTGGGCAATGCTCATCCATCCTCTCCCTTCCTCTGATCTGGGGCTCACCAGCCCGCCCTTCTCTTCTTGTCTCTTGAGGCTGCTTTAGTTTTTGCTCTGACGAGGGGGCGAGGACATCCTCCATCTTGTGTGGAGGTAGTGAGAACCCCCCCCCCTCGATATCATGCAACTGCTTCAGTCGTGGCGACGGAGGGCGGCACCAGTACTCGATGTAGGGGCGTCGGAAGGGCCCGGGTCACCGATGTCGGTGTTCTAGGAATGGGGGTACCCAAACCTGCGTGCCTACTGCCCAGGATTGGCCCACTTCATGGACCAAAAACCAACAGGCCTGGCATCACTCAAGGCAAGGCCCTCTAAAGGGACCAAGTCTCGCGAGGAGGAACGGTGTCAAGACCCACAGGGGGGCTCCTCGGGACCCCTCCGGAGCGGCGGATATTCCGAGGCAAGGCCCAGCCTCAGGAGTCAAGGGTGACGTGGAGGAAGGACATGCGAGCAGTAGACAGCGGGACGATGCAGTTTCCCCATTAGTGCAAAGGGGGCAAGGACGCACGTAGGTCTCTAAGGCATCTCCCAAAGGTTTCCATTGTGGTGAACAAGGCCACCTCAGCCCGCCGGTAGGATGGACGTCATCCGTGGACCAGCCCCTACTGCGTCGGCAGCCACTTTGCAGGTGAAGACCACCTTTGGGCAGGGGGAGCATGTTCCCTTGCCCCCCTTTGAAATTGGTCACTGTGGGATCCCTTCCCGTCGAAACGATAAAGGAAGAGGACCGGGGCCGCCGCTATATATAGAGGATAGGTTACTTCATAGAGGGGGGCTGATTCGATCCCGATTCATTCATCCTTGCCCACCGGAATCACACAAGGCGAACTAGCCTCCGGAGGCCCTCAAACATTGTACTAGTTCATCCACCAACCTCCACAAGAGGCAATCCACCAAAGGAGGAGTAGGGTATTATGCTTCCCAGCGGCCCGAACCTGGATAAACTCCCGTGTTTTGTGTCTTCCTCACCGTCAAGTGAGTTCTTTGCCATCTCCGATTAGTAGCAAGCTAGGTGAGGCGAGCCCACGAGAGATCTTCGTACATGCCCCTGAGTTCGAATATTTAGGGTTTTGCGGAGCCCGAAATCCGACAGCCGAGGAGCCCGTGGTCGAAGGGGACGAAGTGTCGTGCCCGATTCTCCTTCGGTGACGCCTCCGCTGCCGTTGACGGGGCATACCGAAGGTACAGCATTGGAGTTTATCGTCAGGCTGCGTGGTCCTCCCCGCAATCGTTTGCGCCTCCCTCTCCCTTTTGCTAGGGTGATGGAGGTTGACAAACCACAGGTGATGTGGCTGCTCGTGCACGGTTGTTGTAATGGCACCGTGCATGCTAACATTGAATATCCAATGCCTTGTGCCATGTTCTTGAGGCGTGGGTGGAATATCTTTGCGCGTGCCCACAACTTCATGGAGGGGCACGTTCTCCATCAGTATCTACGGTCACTCGGGAGCTCGTCTTATGTGTTGCGAAGGAATCTTGAGTGACGCCAAAAGTTCCTCCTCGAGCGACATCGACGAGGAGCATAGTGCCGACGAAGACGGTGACGGTGAGCCCCCAGCCGTCAAGTCGGAGTACGGCGGCTCGGGCTCCAGCTGACCGTCGATCGAACCGTCACCGTCAGCTCACGCCCCTACCCTCCTGGCAAGGTGATCTTGTCGGGGGTCCTTGGCCCGGACACTGCCTCATCTTCCAGCTGGATCGTGGCAGGCTCGTGGACTTTGGTTCATCTTCACTACCGGTGGATACGCCAAGCCGCGTCCTTCTGGTATTGATGGGGTCAGCCTGGGCTTCTGTTTGGGCCTCCCTTTGACCTCTTTTTCTCCTCCATCCAATCCCTAAGAGGAGAGGGACAACAATGGCATTACGGGGCACTTATCTCTTTATAAAGCAAAATATGTGGGCTCTTGCCAAAATTTTACTAGTGGGAGTGTATTTTTTTTCCATTTTGTACGGAAGAATGAATAAAATAAGCGCCATTCATCTGTCTTGAGTATTGTCCTTCCACCCTTCTACTTGTATTGTGTTGTATGTACATTCTTGCCATACAGGACTCCTTGCCAGGTTGGTGCAAGACGCAAGTGTCAAAGCGGGAGCGAGCCCCCTGACAACAGACAAGCACCGCCCCCCGGCAAGGCCCTTTGTTGGTATCGGTGTGGTCCCTCCCAAGGCTAATAAGCAATAAGAGATGAAGGACAGCTCGTCCCGACAAGGGTTCCTGTCCTGCAGAGAATTCCATTGTACACAATCGAAAAGGAGTGGCAATGATTTTCTTAAGGAAAGGAACGGAACCGAGCTTAAGATAAGGTGGTTTAAACTTATCTCCTTAGGGGAGGTCCCCTTGACGGTGCAATAGTCCATCGTCATTGCTTCTCTGTCGTCTCATGTTTACCTAGAGGTCAAACATACAAAGCAAAAAAAGAAGGTTCGTCCTCTGGGAAGAGGGAAGATGTGATAACAAGGATCATAAGTCCATCAAGCGCTCTTAATAACTTGTAAACTAAGGCAGTAGTGACACCATAACATAAGTAAATGCATAATGAACATGGAAATGATGATATGATGCAATGCCTAGCTTTATTTATGCACAGGATCTGCGCCTGGCTTTCTACAAAGGGTTACATGCACTGCGGCAAAGCTTGTACAAAAGGTGGCTGCCGGGGACTGGGCCCGGCAACCGCTCCTTACGGGTAGAACTTACGAAGATGCTCAATGTCCCATGAGTTAAGCACTTTGATGCCATCTTCGGTCTCCACATGGACTGCGCGAGGTCTAGTGACTTGTACTACCTAGTAAGGGCATTCCCACTTTGGCATCAACCTGTTAGAACCCTTGGCGAAACGAATGTGCCTAAGGACAAGGTCTCCTTCCTCCAAGCTCCGGGCATGGACCCTGCAGCTATGATAGCGGTGCAGGGCCTACTGATAGCGTGCGGAAATCTCAGCGGCCCAGAGATGATCTTCCTCGAGGAGCATGGCATCGTCATGTCGTAGCTGTTGTTGCTCTACTTCGTCGTAGGCAAGCACTCGAGGTGACCCGTATATGAGTTCCGTGGGGAGAACTGCTTCCGCACCATGTACTAGGGAGAAAGGTGTCTGGCCAGTAGCTCGATTTGGTGTTGTTCTGAGGGACCAAAGAACCACTGAGAACTCATCAATCCAGCGCTTTCGGCATCTTCGCAGTCTATCGAAAGTTCTTGTTCTGAGTCCTCGCAACACTTCAACATTCATCCTCTCGACTTGCTCGTTACCCCTTGGGTGTGCAACAGAGGCGAAGGAGATCTTGCTTCCAAGGTTTCGGATGTACTACATGAATATGCGGCTTGTGAACTAGGTGTCGTTATCAGTAATTACCCATGTTGGCTACTCCAAAGCGGCACACCAGTCCTTTGATGAACTTGAAAGCTGACTGCGATGTCACCTTTCTCACTGGCTCCACCTCGGGACATTTTGTGAACTTGTCGATTGCTACGTACAAGAACTCGAAACCCCCGGTGGCGCGGGGAAAGGGGCCTAGAATATCGACTCCCGGACCAAGAATGGCCAATATAAAGGGATCGTCTAGAGGGCTTGCGCTGGCTGGTGAATATTCTTGGAATGAAACTCACAAACCTCACACTTGGTGACCAACTCAGTTGCATCTTGGAGGGCTGTGGGCCAATAGAAACCCTACCGGAAAGCTTTTTCGGCAAGGGCCCTTGATCCTATATGTGACCCACATACGCCTTCGTGAATTTCTGCCAACAACTTTAGTCCTTTCTCCCGATAGATGCACCTTAATTTCACGACATTAGGTCTCCTTCTGTATAGAGTGTTGTCAACAAACTGGTACATACTAGACCAACGGGCTACTTTTTCGGCCTCTTATTGCTCTTCGGGAAGTTCTCTTGTTTGAAGGAATCAAACAATATGTTGTGCCCAAGATGGAGCATGTGGCTCGACAGCAAGGACTAAAGGCATCTCCTCATTTTTGGGAGCGCTTACCTCTACCGTGAGAACCTGGGGTACCGTGGGAGGGAGCGGCTCATCAAGCGAAACGGAACCGCCCCGGGCAACTTCTCTACTGAAGGCTTCAGAAAGCTCTGTCGGGAAATGTTTGTCGAAGTTCAGCTTTCTTCTCTTCTTGGACATCGTTGAAGGGGATAGAAACGGTTGAGTGAGGTGAAGAACAAAATTCCTAGTTCCACATGATGTTTTTGTGTGGCACACTATGACATGTGGTCGGCAACGCTGTTCTCTACATGTGGCACATATTCTCTGTGCAATCCGTCAAAGCGTTCATCCATCTTTCTCACTTCCTCTATGTTAGCCTCCATCAACGGACTATGATAATATTTTTTTGATCTGCTTCACAACATGCAGAGAATCTCCTATGATGATGAGCTTCTTTATTCCCAACTCTACCGCGATTCTGAGTCCTGCAAGGAGTCCTTCATATTCAACAGTGCTGTTGGTAGCTTCCTCCCGGGGAAAGTGCATTTGGACCACGTATTTGAGGCGCTCTATGGTGGGGGCGATGAGGAGCACACCTTCCCCGGCACCCTGGAGTGAGAAGGCACTGTCAAAATACATGACCCATTCCTTAGGTGCTTCCCTGTCGAGGAGAATTGTTTCTTGGACCTCTTCGTCTGGTGTGGGTGTCCATTCAGTGATGAATTCCGCGAGCGCTCTGCTTTCAATTGTGGAAGTGTTTTCTTACTTCAATCCAAAACTTGATAGCTCTAGTGCCTACTCGAATATCCTGCCAGTGGCTTCGGGGTTCCTCAGGATACGTTGCAATGGAAAACGGGTGACAACCATGATCTCATGGTCTTCGAAGTAGTGGTGTGATAACCCACAAGTATAGGGGATCAATTGTAGCCTTTCTCGATAAGTAAGAGTGTCGAACCCAACGAAGAGCTAAAGGCAGGACAAATATTCCCTCAAGTTCTATCGACCACCGATACAACTCTATGCACACTTTACGTTTTCTTTACCTAGAACAATTATGAAACTAGAAGTACTTTGAAGGAGGGATAGGATAGGCCTGCAAGAAAGTAAAGAACACGTAAATAAAACTAGGGGCTGGTTAGAAAAAGAAACAAATACGTTAGTCTAACGAGTGTGGAAAAGTGGTGGTAGGAGTTGTGGAATTGTCCCGAAGCAATTGACTACGTTACTAGATCGATAGCAAGTATCATGTGGGAGAGGCCTCTGCTAGCATGTCATCCCTTACTTGGAATTCTGTGAACTTATGATTGGAACTATTAGCAAGCGTCCGCAACTACTAACGTTCATTAAGGTAAAACCCAACGATAGCAATAAGATATATTGGTCCCCCTTCAATCCCATATGCATCAATTTATATGCTAGGTTTGAAGCTTCTGTCACTCTAGCCCGCCAATACATAGTCCTATCAACATACAACTAACCCTCTGGTGTGATCCACGCGTGTGATCATATGATGGGCACCAAAGGACAGTAACATAACCACAAGCAAGTTAAACCAATCATAGCAATTCATCAATCACCGATAGGACAACGATAATCTACTCAGACATCATAGGATAGCAACACATCATTGGATAATAATATGTAGCATAAAGCACCATGTTCAAGTAGAGGGTATAGCGGGTTGCGGGAGAGTGAACCGCTGAATATAGATGGGGGAAGATGATGGAGATGTTGGTGAAGATGACGGAGGTGTTGGTGTAGATCATCGTCACACGATGATGTCCCGGGCGGCGTTCTGCCGCCGCCGGGAGAGAGGGGGAGAGAGCCCCCCTCCTTGTTCTTCTTCCTTGACCTCCTCCCTAGATGGGAGAAGGGTTTCCTCTCTGGTCCATGGTTTTCATGGCGGCGGAGGGGCGAGAATCCCTCCAAGATTGGATCTCTCTCTCTGTGTCCTTCTATTTCTGCGCTCCCAGATTCTGCGTTTCACCGTTTCTTAAATTCCCGGAGATCCGTAACTCCGATTGGGCTGAAATTTTAACAAGATTTGCTTCCGAATATTATCTTTCTTGCGGCGAAATAAGGGCCCCAACCTCCTTAAGGAGTGGCCACAAGCCTGCCAGCCGCTGCCGTACCTCCTAATGGCGGCTACACGGCTTGTGGGCCCTCCGTGCATCGCCTCGCGTTGATTCTTCTTCCCAAAAATCATAAATATTCCAAAAAAAACGTAAGTTTTTATTACGTTTGGACTTCGTTTGGTATGGATATTCTGCGAAACAAAAAAACATGCAACAAACAGGAACTGACACTGGGCAGTGGATCAATATGTTAGTCCCAAAAATAGTATAAAAAGTTGCCAAAAGTATATGAAAGTTGTAGAATATTGGCATGAAATAATCAAAAATTATAGATACAATTGAGACGTATCATGGTGCAGCTTTCTTGAGGCCATGATGAGGTAGAAGATCATCTTTTGTACTCCACAGTACCTTGACCTAGCCCCATGTAACAAGGAGGTGACAAAGTACACCGGCCGCTGTACCACTTTCTTATTCGCCATCTCTTTGGTATTCCCTCTGCTAGCCTATTGGGGTTCTTCTGAGTCTGTGTTGGTCGTTTCCACGGATACCTTGACTTCACCCCCGGCAGCATGTGTCATGGTGGCTGCATCTTCATCTACTTCCCGTTATGCCACGAGGGTTGCGCTAACCACTTGATTCATTGCCGCCAAGTATAGCAGCAACGACTCTTGTGGCTTAGGAGCGACCAAGCTGGGAGTGGAAGAAAGATATGTTTCCAGATCTTGCAGCGCTGTGTTTGCTTCCGAGGTCCACTTCATCGGGCCAGCCTTCTTCGGTATTTTGAAGAACGACAAGGTGCGTTCAGCGGATTTGGACATGAATTTGCTCAACGCGGCAACGCATCCGGTCAGGCATCTCACGTCCTTGACTATCTTATGTGCTTGTATCTTCTTGATAACTTTGATCTTGTCGGGATTGGCTTCTATTCCTTGCTGAGACACAAAGAATCCAAGTAGCTTGTCGGACGGAACACCAAACACACATTTCTCAGGGTTGAGCTTCAGGTTGATCTTGCGCAGGTTTGCATGGCGTTAATTTCTAGACTCGAAGTTAGTAAGATGTTAGTTTTGATGGAGAGGATCACCCTAATCCATGGATGGATAGGATCACGCTAATCCATCACACTAATCTAGAGATGATCCTTCTAGACTCTGCCGCTGGCTCCATGGCGTTAACTTCGCGTGCCCACTACTTGAGATGGCGGCAAGAGGAGTGCAAGGATGCACCCCCGTCAACACACATGGCATAGGTTGCTCTCTGGAATTCTGTATCACTGGAATCCTTTCCATCATCTTCATCATCACGCATGTCATCTTCTCCTTTCTTATCACGGCCTCTGGAAGGCTTTTCATTTTGCTGCGCGGCCTTGCCGCGACGGCCTCCTCTTCCACCGCGGCCCTTCCCGGTAGCACCATCTTGTCCCTTCTCCTTTTCACGCTTCTCGTACTCTGCTTTTTGCTTTTCATCAAGCTGCTCAACTTGGTGGCATTCTTGGATATCATGGCCCTTGGTGCGATGGATCTTGCAATATGGCCCATCGGACTTTCCAGTTTTCTCTGCCGCTGCGGCCTCCTGGCAATCAGCGCACGAGGCAGCTCCCTTGCCGGGGGTCTCGGCTTTCGCCTTCTTGCCCGCGCTAAGATCACCGGAGCTTTCAACGGCCAATATTGCCTTTCCCTTACACTTCTTGTTGCGCTTTCGGTTCCTCCCTTCGGTCCAGGGGTATCGTCATCGTCATCAGAGTCGACTTCGACACCCGCCTCTTCCCCGGGGAGTCGCCTTCCTTCTTCAGCTCAAGCACACTTGTCCGCCAATGTGTATAGATCGTTGACGGTCTTGGGGAGTTTGCAATTCATCTTAGCCCACATCCTTCTGTTGCGCACATTCGAATGCAACGCAACAATCACGGATTCGGGGTATATCTCTAGAATGTTGCGTGCACTCTACTAAACCTCTGGATGTACTTCTGTAGGGTTTCCCCTCCTTCTACGGGAGGACCTACAAGTCGCTGGGCTGTCCTGGCTCCTGGTGGCCACCCGTGAAGGTGCCAACAAACTCGTTGCACAATTCAGACGATGACGAAATGGAATTCTCCGGCAGGTGCATCAGCCACGACCTCACATTTGGCTTGAGTGCCAAAGGGAAATAGTTGGCGAGCACCTTCTCATCCCTTCCTCCGGCACCTTGGACGACTATCGTGTAGATGCCCGGGAATTCTCTCGAGTTGACCTTTCTGTCATACTTCTTCGTTAGTTCAGGCTTGAAAGCTCGGCTCCACGGCCAGCAGACCTGTCGCGGCTCACGAGTGAAGGCAGGACACCCGGCCTCGTAATGTATGTATCCTCCAACACTGGGCGTGAGGTTGCCAGCGTCTATGCCGTTGCGCCTGTCAGACTGACGATATGCTTACGGTGTCGTTCATTGGTGATATGCACGTCCTCCTTCTGACGGTCTTCCAGGACACGCCGCTCGTCTCGCTGGTCGCGTGGGCCGACGAGGCCATGGATGCCTCGTCGGGCCCGTCAGTGCATGGAGTTTGTTGCGGCTGCCGTGTATTTTCTGTCGAGGAGGGAACTGCACCGTTGGTGTGGCCCCCTCAACATGATACTCAATCTGGATCGCCATCGTCGTCCATCGACGATAGGATGGTCCTTCATGTTCCGATTTGGTGGCTTCGGCGAAGCCAATCAAACTTTTGATGGTGGCCCTCCACTCGCCCATTCTGTCAGCCGCTGGTGGAAAACTTAACACCACATGTGTCCATCCCATTGCCTCCGCGGCTGTGTCCGGCATGGGCACAGAGGTGGGCCACAACGTTGCTCAACTCTTGGTGGAACCAAGAGGAGAGTCGTCACGCCCTTGACGTCATGCACCGTTTGCAGTGGCGGTCTGACGTGGGGGAGGTTGAGCTCGTGGATCCACGGCTCCCCTCAGCACTCCGTCATGCTCCCGCGCCTGTGACACGCGCAACCGGTGGATCGTGAATTGCTTCGGATTGGGTGTTGCTGTTGTGGCTGTGGCCAATATGCGGCGGAAGCGTGGATTCTGGATGTCCCTTCCGCCCGCAGCACCAGGCCCAAGCTCGTCAGGACGTCGTTGTTGCTCGCCTCTAGCGATCTTTGTTCCGTCTTCAGCCGTGGGGGACACTCTAGGATCAAAAGTATGTCTAGAGGGGGTGATTAGACTACTTGACAAGATAAAAAATTTGCCTTTTCCCAATTCTACTTGAGAAACAGCTACGACCGTTATAGCAGGTCAAGTACACCCAACACATGCAATTCTAATAGTATAGCAGCGAAAAGTAAAACATGCAAGTGTAAAGTAGAGGAGTAAGGAAGATCAAACGCATGAGGTTGACATGGTGATTTTTCGCATGCTTCCGATAGGTGGCACTATCGTACGTCCATGTTAGTGGAGACTTCAACCCACGGAGGGTAACGGCTCCGAGAGTCCATGAAGGGCTCCACCCATGGAGGGTCCACACAGAAGTGGCCTTGTCTATTCCACCACGGCTTTTGTCCACGGAGGACTAGCCTTACTCACGGTAGATCTTCATGAAGTAGGTGGTCTCCTTGCCCTTACAAACATCTTGGTTCAACTCCACAACACGAAGTAGAAGGATCCCAAGCGACACCTAACCAATCTAGGAGCCACCACCCTTCAAAAGGTAATAGATGTGGTAGATCAATGAACTCCTTGCTCTTGTGCTTATAAAGATAGTCTCCTCAACACAAATAACTCTCTCAAACAATATGCATGTGTAGGAGAGGTTGATTTGGTGGAAAGTAGTTTGGGGAGGCTAGAGATCAAGTATCAAATGATAAGATTGGAATATCTTGGTCTCAACACATGAGTAGGTGGTTCTTTCTCAGAAAATGGATCTGGTAGTGAAGTGTACATTCTGAGTGCTTCTCCCACGAATGAGAGGTGGGTGAAGGGGTATATATAGGCCGCAGCCAAAATCCAACTGTTACACACAAAAGAGCAAACTCGGTGACACCAAACTTGACAACTCGGTGGTACCTATTAGCACTAAAGGTGTGAACTTTTGAATCTCGGTGAGACCGATATATGAAACTTGGTGGCACCGAAAAGGTGACTAGCGGTCAGGTGGCCAAACTCGGTGGCACCAATAATCAAACTCGGAAATTCCGATTTTGTGTATCTTGGCAACAACAAGTTGATCACACTGAACTCGGTAGCACCGACTTGGTGTCGGTTGCATCAATTTGGTGGGAATGGCTAGGGTTCCTGTCTGAGGTCAAACTCGATGGGTCCGATATGGAAATGTTGGTGACACCGATTTGTGAATGTGGATCTTGACACAGTGGATATGTGGGGAAAATGACTGAGTGTTTTGGTGTCTAACTTAGAGCATTTGAGCAATTGGTTCATTTTACTACCTCATCCCCTTTTAATAGTATTGGCTTTCCTATGGACTGAAAAGGGATTTATTACAAATATAAAATGAAGAGTCTTCTAGCTTGAATCTTGAGCCAACATTATTCCTTTCTTGCATCCAGGGGCATCTCCACATAAACCTTAAGCCATGACATCTTTTGAACTTTTTCTGAAATGTACTTGGAAAACATATTAGTCCAATGATGCATATGTTCTGATCAATTATCAAAACCACCCTTGGGAGCAATTGTGCTTTCAATCTCCCCCTTTTTTGTAATTGATGACAACATATAGATCAAAGCTTCAACAACAGATATAATCAATGATTAGCAGCGATGCTTTGAGAAGTATGTGAAAAGCAAGAGCTCCCCCTAAATTTGTGCATTATCTAAAATTTGTGTTTGAACGAAAAAGCACAATCGATTAGGATCATGGGCCGCTCTCCATGTCACATACATCTTGGTGGTGCGTAAACAAGATAGGAATGAATAACAATACACATGGCACCAACAAGATAAGTGAATGATCATCACAAAGATAGCTAAGAGATAATAGTGTAGCATCACACAAGATAAAGCGTATGATCAATCACACAGATAGGATAAATCCATCCAAAAGACCAAAGTTTTTTAAAACCAAACGAGAGCAAATAAGTTCAAAAGCTCTCTCTCACATGAAGTCTATGATCTATACATTTCTCCCCCTTTCGCAAAAAGTTACCAAAAATTTCAAAAGGTATAGAACTACTCGTCTCTTTGGGCAGCTGATGACGGAGTCGATAGAAGAGCGTCCGTGAAGGCTTTTGCTGAATGTCCTGGAGCAGGTGGAGTTGATACTGAAGGTGCTTGAGCTGGAGCTGGTGCTGAAGGTGTTGAAGCTTGTGCTGAAGATGTTTGTCTTGTCTCCTGAGCAGGTACAACAGCTGACCTAGGCCTGGTGCTGAACTGAGTAGTAGTGGGAGGAGGAGACTCTTCCTCGTCATCATCATCATCTTCATCTTCATCTTCTGAGTGTGGGATATCCACTGAGTCAACTTCATGTTGAAGTTGTTTGACTATAGTTGTCAACTTAGAAACCTTCACATCCATGTCATGAAACTTGGTTTCCATGACTCTCTCAAGGCTTTTTTGACTTTGAAGTATCTCCTGAATGTTCTTCTCCATGCCTTGGACAGAGCTAACTAGAAATGCCATTTTCTCAGCTTGAGCTCTGAGTTGTGGAACTGGAGGTGGCCTATTTCTAGCAGCCTCAGCTTCTGCTGCCTTTGCTGCCATTCTTGTTGCAGCTGAGTTCGGATCATTGTCGTCCATTACCACTTCATTGTCTTCAAACTCTGGCTGAAGTGGTATATGGGGACGATCAAATAGATATGCATCCTTGCCCAGCTTGGCATTGATAAGCATTTGAATGTAAGGAGCATATCCACATGATCTCTTCTGATCTGCAACAGTTCTCCGAAAAGTCTCTACTATCTAATCCATCACTTTGAATCTGGTATGAATGTCTAGCAGGTGCAGCAGGTTGATGGAATGTCCTCTAATCATCTTTTCATATCCTGATTTAGGCATCAGTGTGTATCTCGGAATAGTGTTTGTTGTAGGAGTGTGTGCTTGCAGAAAGTACACAGAACCAATCTTGTGACTAGCCAAGTACTTGTGTGGAATTATCTTGTACATGTTGGCCATTGAGTTGTGACCCTGCTTTGCTTCTGCATACACATCTACATCTCGATCTTCCTTTTTGGGGGCACCAATGATAGCAGCCCATTCAGCAATTGTGGCTTCATACTTGTGACATCAGTCATCCAGACTAAAGAATCATCATAGAAATGAACAGTTGCATAGAATTGCATGATCAGCTCATCATTCCATGGGGTCATCTCTTTGCCAACAAACTTTCCAATGTCCACTAACCTGAAGTTCTCTTGGACATGGGGAAAGAAATTCTCATTTTCTTTGATATATTCCCAGTCGGCATACCTCATATCACCGACAGCAGGACTCTTGTCAAACAAGACAGTCTCATAAAAATCTTGTTGTTCCTTGGTGTGAAACCTTGGATCAACAGCAGTTCTTCTTCTGACAGCATATGGATCATTAGCTCTCCACTTTCTTAGTCTGGCACCCTTCCTCTTCTTCATATCTTCTGCTATAGGATGAGCAGCATTGTGAATTGGAAGGGTTGGTCTGAGCTTCGTGAGAATTGGTGCATTCTCATCTTCTTCCTCCTCTGCAGCATGGGCACTAGATGCAGGGCCTTTGCTCTTGGCAGCTGCAGGTATGTCCTTGGTAGTCCTTCTGGGAGCTACAGTCTTCTTTGCTTTGGCAGGAGGCTTAGGAGAAGATTTCATAGCATCAGCCATCAACATCTTTTTCTTGGGAGGAACTCGGATCTCCTCAGGAGCTTCTTCCTCAACATCTTCTGGGTCTTCATACATTGAAGTCTTTCTCCCAACAAGATGAACTGTTCTTTTCGTGGGCCTCTTCACACCAGCCTTCTTGGCAGGTACTTCTCTGGAAAGTGTTGTGCTCTTCCTGGCATATTCAGGTGCTCTCAGATCAGCAGGGGTAGCAGTTACTTTCATGATAGTCTTCCATGTAGCCTTTGAAGAAGCTGAAGTTTCCTCTGGCATAAAATCTGAGTCCTCTTCATCAGAAACTAGCTTCTTCCTTTGCCTATTCGTTGCCTTGGGCAAACCATGAGAGCTGGGAGAACTTGGGTTTGAAGCAGACTTCTCTGGACTAGTGCCTGAGTCCATATCAACACTCTGCTCTCTGAAGTCATTTTGTCTATCTTCTGAACCAGACATATCTGACATGCAAGCACAAACTCAGAAGCAAACAGCAAAACATGTGAAGTAGATATAGGAAAGGCAGAAAGGATGAACATCACAAAATTCAGATGTTTTTGAAATTTTGAACAGAGAAATCCTTAGTTTTAACTTTCTGCAGAACACATATCGGTGGAACCAAGTTTGAACTTTCAGAGTCACCGAGACATGTGAACTCCTTAACAGAAACTTGGTCATCATTTTGGTGGAACCGAAAATGACAACTTGGTCTCATCGAATCCATTCTTAGGAACCCTAGGTTCAAAATCGGTAGCACCGGGTTTTGCAACTCGAAGTCACCGAGATGGGGTGTGTGGACTGTTAACCCTAAAAACTTCCTAGTTCTCTAATTTACGGGATTCATCTGGTGGATATAGAGGATGCACACAGTGGCTTGTGGATAAAAATTTCCCATTGCGTATGAATCAGATGGAGAAACGCGGTGGGGGTCCAAACCATACCCTAGCTTGGCGCTGATCCGGCTAAGGCGGCGATGGCGGTGAGGATTCCATCGGCGGCGGTGATTCCCAGTGGCGGAGAAGCATGGGGACTCAAGGTCTACGACCGGGGGTCCAGGAGGCATCTTAGGGTTTGAGGCGAAACGGCTTTGACAATTGGAAATCAAAAAATCGGTCCACTGGAATATATACCCATTCGTTATCGGTGTCACCGAGATTACAAAATCAGTGTCACCGACTCCTCTACTGTCAGCTAACAGTGAAACTTGGTGGACCCAAGTTTGTGATTCCAGTGGTACCGAGATAAAAAAAACCTAGATCAACTCTAGAATTCGGTGGAACCGAGTTTGTGAATTTGGTTTCACCGATTTCATTCCTATAGAGGTTTTGGAGGTCAGCCATTAACGATACGGAACTCTGAGTTCTCCTTCACACAGAGGGACCGACAAGTGCTTGTTCAAGTTTTGTGATGAAGCGTGAATAGAACTTGAGATGAGATAGCATAGATAGCTAGAGAAGGGTCCTAGGCATTATTGTCGATCCAATTGGCAAAATATAAATCAAGAGCCAAATAACAACAATTGGATGTCCTCGAATGATCAAACACATGCAGACCAACATGCTCACACAATAAGAATGATAGAGAAAAACATGGTGAACATGCACAAACGCACTTGGGCAATGACAGTCATCTATATATGAGTATATTGACATAGGAGCCAAGTAAGAATACTTGATCATAGGTCATACTCATCGTTAAGCACAAGTGGGGTTACCACTTTTACATAATCATTAATGTGTTCATATCCTTAGGAGATGCTTATACTCAAGTCTTAGAGTAAAGCTCCCCCTTGATATGACATTCCCACTAAGAGGGATCAACTAACCTTGGGTTTTGTCGTAGAAGACTTCAAGTAGGTAATGTAGTGGTGGATGATCAATGTTGATGAAGATCATCTTGAGTTGGGAGCAATCCTTTTTTTTCATACTCTTCTCACCTACATGGGTTAGTCCCAAAGCACGAGGAACATATGCAATAATATATATGGACATGGAGTGAAACACAAATGGGATGATGTCCAAAGATGCATTAATTACCTTGTTCCTTGCTTACCTTTGAGGGAATGTGCGACTCCTTGAACTAATGCATATGATTGACGTTGATTGCAAATAGTTCTTGCCAAAATGAATAAGAGTGAATTTCATTGGCGGAGTCACCCCTCAAGAACTTCTCTAGTTCTTCCTCTTAGGGATCCACATCAAATTGATGAGAATCCTTGGAGTTGTGGTAGCACTTGTTGAGGTAGAGCTAGTAGTGTCCTTGGGAACCCACTTGACCTTGGCTTGGGGTTCTTCTTCAAATAGGTCAATGTAATCTTGAAGCGTTCCCTTGCCTTTGTGGTCTTGTGGTAGAAGGCCATCTTGTGAGCTTGTTCCATTGGGAGGAGTGGGATCACACTTCTCCTCTTGGGGAACAAACTTAGGAGTGGTATATGGACCTTCTTCCCAAACATCTTCGTTGGTGTTGAAGTAGCCAACACCTTGTTTCTTCTGATGTCCTCCTTGCTTGCGCACAATTTCCTCGAATTGTTTACTTCCGGCAAGGCTCTTGAAAACACCTTTATCTATAATCCCTTTCAATATATCATTTTCTTGCTCCAGTGTAACTTGGCTAAGAGAATCGTTAGTGGAATCAATAGAGCTACTAGCAACAACATTATTGGTTTTAGCCTTAGCATGGTTGTTACAAGATGAAGAAACCTTCTTGCCTTTGTTACTAGTGTTCCTATGTTTAACTTGTGGAACAAAGTTGGACAAGACTAATCATTTGTCTAGATAAGAAGAACTCTTCTTTCTAAGATCATCATTGATCGCTTTTAATAACTCATGCTCTTGCTCCAAGTTGAGCTTCTCGAAGCGTAGCTTCTGATGGGTTCTTCAAGCTCTCTATGATCTTCTAGAGTAGTCTCATGAGCTAACTTAAGAGCTTTTAATTCTTGACTTAGTCGTTCAATTTCTTTCTTATCATCATCATTCGGTTTCTCTTGACTAGCATGATAATTAGCAAGTTCATTTTCAATGCAATCACTAGTTTTATCAAGAAGCAAGTCATCTTCTCCTAACAAGTCATCCTCGTCACTATTAAAATCAAGATACTCGGGATGTGATACCTTGGGGCCTTTAGACATGAAGCAGTTTCCGACTCCCTCATTTGGTGAGTCAAATAAGTCATAGGAGTTGGTGGAAACAAGTGCAATCCCGGCAACACCTTCATCTTGACTATAGTCGGAGTGGGAGTTATAGCTTCACTCAGAGTGGTGATCAGACTCGGAGCCAGACACCCATTCACCGACATGAGCTTGATGTCTTCTTCTTGAACTGCTCTTGGTGTATTTGTCCTTCTTCTCTGATTCCTTGCCTCTCCGTGAGTGTCTTCATTCATAGTGATCTTCTCTACTCCTTCTCTCTCTGCGAGGTGACTCATCTCTTGAGCTTCGTCTTCGAGGTGACTCTTCTCTTCTTTTGTAGGTAGCCGAGCACTCATTTGAGTAGTGTTCGAGCTTCCCACAATTGTAGCAGTTTCGGTCACGACTGGACGAACGTTTCTCTTCATGTCTCGAGCTTGAGATTCTCTCTTTGCCTCTACTCTTATAGAACTTGTTGAATTTTCTGACCATGAGTCTTATCTCTTCAGCAGTGACAAGATTGTCTTTTGAAGTAGCGGGAGCATCACATGAAGCTTTATAATCATCGCTTGACTTGTTGTGAAGCTCATATTTGTCCTTGAGTGACATCTCATGAGCAACAATCCTACCAATGACTTCAGTTGGCTTGAGATCTTTGTAATTTGACATCATTTTGATCAATGTGCACACTCTGTCATACTTGCCATGGAGAGCTCTAAGTATCTTCTTGATGATGAATTTGTCGGTCATCTCTTCGCTTCCTAAGCCGGCAATCTCATTGGTAATGAGAGCTAGCCTAGAGTACGTTTCAGCGACACCTTCACCATCCTTCATCTTGATCTTGTCAAACTGACTTTGAAGCACATCCAACTTAGATTCTCTGACAGCATCAGTACCTTTGTGCATATCAACCAAAGTATCCCAAATTTCTTTTGCATGCTCAAGATGACTGATTTTGTTGAATTCTTTGGGGCAAAGGCAGTTGAAAATGATGTCGCGGGCTTGAGCATTAAGTTGCAACATCTTCAGTTCATCAGTTGTCGCATCACGATCTGGCTCATGCCCTTCTCCAAAGAAGTTACCTTGCACACCAACATGAATACCAGCCCAAACATGAGGATTAAAGCCAAGAATATGCATTTTCATTTTATGCTTCCAAGTAGCAAAATTAGTGCCATCGAAATATGGACCTCTACGATGCTAATTTCCTCACTAGATGCCATGCTCTCCTAGGTTGTTAAACCAATGAAATGGAGCCCAAAGCTCTGATACCACTTGTAGGATCGAAAGTATGTCTACACGGGGTGATTAGACTACTTGACAAGATAAAAAAATAACTTTTCCCAATTCTACTTGAGAAACGGCTATGACAGTTATAGCAGGTCAAGTACAACCTACACATGCAATTCTAATAGTATAGGAGCGGAAAGTAAAATATGCAAGTGTAGAGTTGAGGAGTAAGGTAGGGAGATCAAACGCATGAGGTTGACACGGCCATGTTTGGCATGGTTCCGATAGGTGGCACTATCGTACGTCCACGTTAGTGGAGATTTAACCCACGGAGGGTAACGGTTGCAAGAGACCATGAAGGGCTCCACCCATGGAGGGTCCATAAAGCAGTGGCCTTGTCTATTCCACCATGGCTTCCATCCACGAATGACTAGCCTTACTCACGGTGGATCTTCACGAAGTAGGCGATCTCCTTGCCCTTACAAACATCTTGGTTCAACTCCACAACACGAAGTAGGAGGCTCCCAAGCGACAACTAACCAATCTAGGAGGCACCACCCTCCAAAAGGTAATAGATGTGGTAGATCAATTAACTCCTTGGTCTTGTGCTTCCAAAGATAGTCTCCTCAACACAAATCACTCTCTCACAGAATATGCATGGGTAGGAGAGGTTGATTTGGTGGAAAGCAGTTTGGGGAGGCTAGAGATCAAGTTTCAAATGATATGATTGGAATATCTTGGTCTCAACACATGAGTAGGTGGTTCTTTCTCAGAAAATGGATCTGGCACTGAAGTGTGTGTTCTAAGTGCTTCTCCCACAAATGAGAGGTTGGTGAAGGGGTATATATAGGCAGCAGCCAAAATCCAACCGTTACACACAAAAGGGCAAACTCGGTGGTAACGATTAGCACTAAAGGTGTGAACTTTTGAATCTCGGTGAGACCAATATATGAAACTCGGTGGCACCGAAAAGGTGACTCGCGGTCAGATGGCCAAACTCGGTGGCCCCGATACTCAAACTCGGAAATTCGGATTTTGTGTATCTTGGCAACAGAAAGTTGGTCACACCGAACTCGGTAGCACCGACTTATTTCGGTTTCACCGATTTGGTGGGAATGGCTAGGGTTTCTGTCTGAGGTAAAACTCGGTGGGTCCGATATGGAAATGTAGGCGACACCGAATTTGTGAATGTGGATCTTGATAGAGTGCATAGGTGGGGAAAATGATTGAGTGTTTTGGTGGCTAACTTTGAGCATTTGAGCAATCAGTTCATTTTACTACAACATCCCCTTTTAATAGTATTGGCTTTCCGATGGACTCAAAAGTGATTTCTCACAAATATAAAATGAAGACTCTTCTAGCTTGAAGCTTGAGCCAAAATTATTTCTTTCTTGCATCCAGTGGTATCTCCACATAAACCTTAAGCCATAGCATCTTTTGAACTTTTTTTGAAATATACTTGTAAAACATATTAGTCCAATGATGCATATGTTGTGATCAATTATCAAAACCACCCTAGGGAGAAATTGTGCTTTCAAACACGACTGTGGTGCCTCCTGCGTCGATCGCATCGCCTGCGGCGCCTGCATCGCCTAACGTCGTCGCGGTGCCAGCAGTGTCCGTAGCCGTAAGCATCGTGGCCTTCAAAGTAGAAGGGTGGGCAGCTCCGTCGGTCTTCTTCTTGGGAGCCATGAGGAAAAGGAACAGCAACGAAGATCAGCAGGCTACTCGTAATCTCAGGTGTTGCGCGAATGATTCCGCCTGCCTGCCCCGTCAAAGATGTTGGGGCAGGTTGCACTCGATCACCTATGGGGCCATTGGCCCCTTCATGGTTCGGCGGGGAGATCGTGTTGCACTAAGAGCAGAAACTAAGAGGCAGCATGATGATGACACTCAAGGAGTTTACCCAGGTTCGGGCTGTTGAGAAGCATAAAACCCTACTCCTGCTTTGGTGGATTGATTCAAGGAAGATGGGGCTCGTACAGTGTTCTGCCCTGGAAAGGGTTACCGTGGAGAGCCACTATGTGCGTAGAAACGTTCTAGGGTCCGAATCATGTGCTAGGTTTCCTTGGGAGTCCTTTTATAGCTCAAGGGCCATCCAGAGTGGCAAACATATATGATAAGATAGCTAACAGTGCTATCATACCAAACTCTAGCACTCAAGACAAAATGCCATAAATGCAGCCTTAGGTGGCGTGCGAGGGTGCGTCCCTGGCAAGCTCCTACCACCACTTAGCTGGTTGTTTCTTGGTGTCTTCTCACACCTATGGACGGGTGTCAACTGGTCGTAATTTGTCTTCTCGCGCGTTGCCACGTGTCGGTGATGCTAGGTCAACACCTATGGGAATCAACATGATACCCTTGTGATCGTAGGGAGGGGAAAGACAACGTCAATAGGAGAGCTAACGATCAACACCCGGCAAGCCTTTTTACCCAGGTTCGGGCTACTTACGCGTAAAACCCTACGTCCTGCTTTTCTGATCGTATTAAGTGTTTCGTTGTTCGTTAAAGTGACTGATGATAACCGTCTTCTTGGCCAATCTCCAAAAAGTCAAACCCCTTGTGAATGAGCTAAGGGCCTCCTTTTATAGGCAAAGGTGTCACCTACAATGCTCGATGGTAGGTTCACGAGAAGTTACAGTGAACCTAGAGCGGTGCTTATCCATCTACCGCTGTCAGGTGCATTAAATACACGTCTTGTCCTTGTCAGCAACGTGCTGGTGAAGACATGTGTCCAGGTGTTTCGACACCTGGACGCCGCGTTGGCGCATGCGGAATGCGTTGAAACTTGGTGGGCGGTGGCACTGTGGCAAGGGCGGTCGCCCTCGAGTGCCTAGCCTCGTCATCCCGACAAGGGAGCTTGCCGGGGCCTTGGATCTTCCTCCCGACAAGGAAGCTTGCCGCGGGCTTCGATTGTCTTCCCGGCGAGGGAGGCTCACCGAGTTCTTGTGCTTGGTGCGTTCATCACGTCCACTAAACAGGCGTGGCCTTGGATATCTTCCCGGCAAGGCAGGCTTGTCGGGGCCTTGGTAATCTTGGGGTGCATCTTTTCTGGATCCTGCCACACCTTGCCGTCAGGGGCTCTTTGCGCATGTGCACAAGTCTAGGGCACTAGGGACCCTAGTCCTTAGTGCACCGACAGGGGCCCTCGGGCCTGGGCCACACACACGTGCGGAGCGTTGTTGGGCCAGGCCCAAAGAGGTGTGCGGGCCTTCATGGCTGGATCTGCTGGCGGTTGCGTTTCCCCACGCCACGCATCTGATGCACGAAGTGGGAGGTCGTGCGCGGAGTGGCCTCTCCGCCTCCTGAAACGCCTCTACCACGCGTGTGGCATGCGCAGTTATGGATGGACAGGTGGCAGGCGTGTCCTTGAAAGGCGCAGTACTGGCTGGGCCTGCCCGTGCATGCATTGGTGCAGCAGGGCGGTTCCTTGTTCGCCCGTGAGCTCGAGCGATTGGGCGAGGAGGGTGGTGGCTTCTGGAGTAAGGGAGGCTAGCCCCCGCGCTCCGTCCTATAAATTGGGAGGGTTTGCGAGGGGTTTTGCTCACCCAACTCCTCTTGGATCCACTAACTCCTCGGCCTTGGTCCTTAGAATCTTCATCTGTCTGCTGGTGGCACTTGCCCCTAACCATGGTTAGGGGATGGGGTCAGCCACCGTCGGCCGTCAGGGCGGCGAGGGGATCCTGCTCGGATCATGCCACAACTTCTGGGGGTGCCGCGGCAAAAGATGGCCAGAGCGCCCTGCTTCCAGTTGCTCAACGATTAGCAATTGTCTTGCAATGACCCACTAGCGTGTGGGATCGTGGCAGTTTTCGAGGGTAGAGTATTCAACCCAAATTTGTTGGTTCGACACGATGGGAGTGAAAGGATATTCTCCAGTATTAGCAGTTGAGTTGTCAGCTCAACCACACCTGAAAGATTAGTATCTGCAAGCAGGATATAAGCAGCAAAGGTAGTAAGATAGCAACGGTGCTAGGAAAGAATCTGTTGACGGCAGATTATTCCTAACTGAAGTATCAATGGCGCCAGAAAAGTATTATAGCAGGTAGCAGCAGTGTAACGAGTAACAGCAGTGGCAAGGAACAACAGTAGTGACAGCAATAGCAAGTAGAAACAGTAGCAAGTAACAGGAACAGCAAGTAACAGTAGTAGCAACAGTAGTGGCAGCAGCAGCAGGACAAAGCAAGTAACAGTAGCAGCAAGTAACAGTAGCAGCAACAGTAGTAACAGCAGCAGAGCAAAGCAAGTAACAATGGCAGTGGGACAAACTCGTAGGCAATGGATCAGTGATTTGTTGGATGACATTCATCATGCAACAGTTATAACACGGAGAGATATGTTGCTAGCTCCTGTTCGTCAATGTGATGTAGGCATGCATTCCGTGTGTAGTCATGCGTGCTTAGGGAAAAGAACTTGCATCACATCTATTGTCCATCCCTCCCGTGGCAGCGGGATCCAAATGGATACTACGGGATATTAAGGTTCTCCTTTTAATAAAGAACCGGACCAACGCATTAGCACTTGGTGAACACATGAACTCCTCAAACTATGGTCATCACCGGGAGTGGTTCCGGTTATTGTCACTCCGGGGTTGCCGAATCATAACGCATAGTAGGTAACTACAACTTGCAAGATCGGATCTAAAACACACATATATTGGTGACAACATAATAATTTCAGATTTGAATTCATGGCACTTGGGCCCTAGTGACAAGCATTAAGCATGGCAAAGTAGTAGCAACATCAATCTCAGAACATAGTGGATACTAGGGATCAATCCCCGTCAAAACTAACTCGATTACATGATAGATCTCATCCTACTCATCACTGCCCAACGAGCCTACGAATAGATTACTCACGAACGATGAAGAGCTTCATGGAATTGGAGAGGGAAGAAGGTTGATGATGACGATGGCGATGATCTCCTTGATCCGGAGCCCAAAACAGACTCCAGATCTGCCCTCCAGGGCAAGAACGGGATGTGGCGGCGCCTCTGGATCGTGAAACGCGATGAACTCTTCTCTCTTGTTTTTTTTCCGGGACGAAAGGGAATAGATAGCGCTGGAATTGGGGGCGGCAGAGCCACGTGGGCCCCACAAGCCTGGTAGCCGCGGCAACAGGGCTTGTGGCCCACTGGCCCGTCCCCTGCGGTGGATCTTTGCGTAGGTATTTTTCATATTTTCCAGAAATATTCTCCGTAAATTTTCAGGACGTTCTGAGAACTTTCATTTCTGCACAAAAACAACACCATGACAATTCTGCTGAAAACAGTGTCAGTCCGGGTTAGTTCCATTCAAATCATGCAAATTAGAGTCCAAAACAAGGGCAAAAGAGTTTGGAAAAGTAGATACGATGGAGACGTATCACGCCCGTGGCGGAGGAAGGGTGAGGGGCCGCGGCCGTCGTGGATGCTGAGGCTGGGGGAGGCGGAGCGCTACTCCAATGCCTCCGCCTTCCCCACGGCTTGCTCCTGAAGTGGCCCACCATGTTGCTTTAGGGGGGCCCACGTGTGCTTCTCGGCTGCTGGGAAGGTCGCTCGAGCGGCATCGGAGCTCCACTTCGAGCGGCAGTGATGAGGGGGACGACGGCGGTGGTGGCGCTCTTAGAAGGTCGGGAGCCCGAGGAGTCAAGTCGGAGTATGATTCCGCGAGCTCCGACTGACCACTGGCCTTGCCGCCGATGTTTGCTCACGCCTCTCCCCCTCCCTGGCGGGGCCTGCATCGACGCCTTGTCTTTGAGGCGGCGCGAGCATTGGACCCGGCCCGGGGACTATTTTCCCTTTTTTCGATTCCGTTCTTTGTATGATTCGCCTTTGCATAATCTTGGAGCTTGCCAACAACTACCGGCAAGGCTCCTTCCCGCGTTCAGCGCAACCATGGAAATCGCCAAGCGCAGCTTGAGACGAAAACGAGTGCTACGTAGCCGCTTTCTGTGTTGATCAGGTTCGCACTGTTTGAAGGCACTCTATGGCCGTTCAGGTCGTTTGAACAAGTTCGAAACAAAGGCAAGGTGCACTGAACTTTGGGAATGTCCCAGTACGTGCAAACTCCACACACAAAGGTTGGAAACTTCCAAAGAGAAAGAACAGACAATCTATCTACCTCAGATCTGAATCTTAAGCTTAAAAACTTATCTGTCCACGTCGCGGTTGCGAGGCGCTTGAATCTTTTGCCGGGGCGTCGGAGCCCTCGGCAATTAGGAAATCACCGCTCCTTACGGTCCTTTCTCTAGCAAAGGCTTCTTGTGACGGTCCGTGACCGTCACTTGGAGAAAGAGCCAGCCAGGGTGTAACCCCTTTGCTTCTCTCTTGCTAGGCCATGCTTGCAGAGCACCCAAGCATGTCCTTGGGCGACGATGCGGCGCTCTCAGGGGCGCAGCACTCGCGCTGGAATGCACGCCAGGGCTTCGGGACCTTGTGGCGCATCCTCAACGAGTGTGCACTGCTCCGCCGAGGTGCGTCCGCCGAAGTATGCGCCGAGGCCTCTGTGAAGCACCCGGGTGCGCCCTCGACAGTTGTGCATCGGCCCCGAGCGACGCATCGACCCGTCGGCGCTGCCCTTGGAGTCTCCACATCCCTTCCTCACGCGCGTGTAGCAACGCCCCCGCGCAGGCCTTGGGAAGCCATAGCAGAACAGAGCATGTGCCGCGGTCCCCCGTTTCTGGGGAACGCGGCGTAGCACCCAAACTTCAAAGAATCCGGTGCCGAGCATGCTCTGATTCACACCGAACTCCTCCGCCCCTACCTGGAGCGCCGGAGATATCGGCGATGCTAGGTCGACACCTATGGGAACCACCATGATACCCTTGTGATCGTAGGGTGGGGAAGACAACGTCAAGAGCAGAGCTAACGATCAACACCCGGCAAGCCTTTTTACCCAGGTTCGGGCCGCTTATGCATAAAACCTACGTCCTGCTTGTCTGATTGTATTAAGCATTTCGTTGTTTGTTAAAGTGACTGATGATAACCGTCTTCTTGGCCAATCTCCAAAAAGTCTAACCCCTTGTGAATGAGCTAAGGGCCTCCTTTTATAGGCAAAGGGGTCACCTACGGTGCTCGATGGTAGGTTCATGAGAAGTTACAGTGAACCTAGAGCGGTGCTTATCCATCTACTGTTGTCAGGTGCATTAAATGCACGTCTTGTCCTTGTCAGCAACGTGCTGGTGAAGACATGTGTCTAGGTGTTTCGACACCTGGACGCCGCGCTGGCGCATGCGGAATGCGCTAGAACTTGGGGGCGGTGGCACTGTGGCAAGGGCAGTCGCCCTCCAGTGTCTAGCCTCGTCCACCCGGCAAGGGAGCTTGCCGGGGCCTTGGATCTTCGTCCCGGCAAGGAAGCTTATTGAGGGATTCAGTTGTCTTCCCGACGAGGGAGGCTCGCTGAGGTCTTGTGCTTGGTCGTTCATCATGTCCTCTAAACGGGCGTGGCCTTGGATATCTTCCCGGCAAGCCTGGTAATCTTGGGGGTGTATCTTGTCTGGATCCCGCCACACCTTGCCGTCAGGGGCTCTTTGCGCTCGTGCACAAGTCTGGGGCACTAGGGGCCCCAGTCCTTAGTGCACTGACACCACGTGTCTATCGACAGCCACTTGGCCACTTGAGGGCTCGACACCGCATCGACAAGTGACTAGTGTGCCGATGAGGTCGAGCAGTGGCAGATTGGCTCGCGCTTGCTGGAGGGATGACCTGCAGGGTCTTCTTGAGGATGAATGTGCCTTGGTTCCCGGCAAGTGTCGGGGGTTCTTGGCACGTCTTGGGCCCATCATGGGCTTCTGCATAGGTCTTGCTGGCGTCTGGTTCCGGATACTTGCTTGGGTTGGCGGTTGCCTTTGAGGGGTTATGCTCTTAACGCATGTGCATAACTCAGGGGCACTGGGTACCCCATTACTAGTGCACCGACATGTTACAAATTGGTTCATATTTTATTATTTCATAAGGTACGGTATTCTAACTTCTTCATGACTTATACTACCCGATACAATCCATGGCATCATCAAAACAAGCAAACTATGCAAGCAAAAACAGAATGTGTCTAAAACAGAACAGTCTGTAATGATATAATTAAGTATCATAGTTCTATAACTCCAAAAATATGAAACATTAGTAAGACCTGAGAAATTTGTATATAAATACTGTGTAAAAAATTCATATCAAAAATATGTTCCACTAAAATCAGAGAAATTATGTAGTGGACGCTAAAGTTTCTGTTTTTTGCATCTTATCAATTCTACTTATCATGCAAGTCATCCCAAAGGCTTTACTTGGAACAAACACTAATTAGACAGAAAACACAATAATTACAGAGGCAATAATCATGGTATCACACACAAACACAAAATAAAAACAAAAATTTAAGATAACTATTGGGTTGTCTCCCAACTAGCGCTATTGTTTTACGCCCCTAGCTAGGCATAATGCATATGATCAAGTGTTGTCATATTTGACATAAGGTCCTCAATAACACAACCATGATTATTAGTAATAATAGTAGGCCTCAAAATAGGGTCTCTTATCAAGCTTATAAAGTTGGTATGCACACTAATAATTTTGAGATCTTCGTTTCTTTTGGTAGGAGGGGTACTAATGCTCTTGGGAACATATATGAACTTGGATATTTTTAGTTCGAGAGGTACTAGCACTAGATGATGTTGATCTTGTACCTCTCAAGATGGACCACCTTTCTTAATTACGACGACTCGATTAAGACTAGGGGCACATTTGTCTACCTACATCATTTTTGGGCAATTTGCATACTTGGCCCAGTTTGGCCTCGCTCAGAAAATGCACGTAAAAAACCAACATCTGCATGTAGATTGGTTGCTGATACGTCCAAAACGTATCTATAATTTCTACTTGTTCCATGATCTTTTGGGTGACATTGTTATATGTTTTGTTACACTTTTATATCATTTTACACATATTTGGACTAACCTACTAACTCAGTGCACCCAGTGCCAGTTTCTGTCTACTGATGTCTAATTTACATAGGCTTTTACCCAATTTTCCGAAGGCCGAAAAATCCCGAGAAAAATATAAAAAAATCAGCGTACCGGAAGCTTCCAGATCACCGAAGATGGGCCAGAGGGGGCCAGGGGCCGCCTAGGCGACCTGTGGGCGTGGCCTACCCCCTGGCCACGCCAAGAGGTTGCCTGGGTGGGTCCCACCTCCTCCGGTGCCCTCCTTCGGCCTATATTTACTCCTCCGAGAGAAAACCCTTCCAGAACATCAAGAATCGCGAATTTATCCATTGTTCTGCCACCACAGCGCTTTCGAGATCGGGAGTGTTAGGAGACCTCTTTCAGCACCCTGCCGGAGGGAGGATTGACCTGCTGGAGCTTCTCCACCACCATGGACGCTTCCCGGACGTGCCGTGAGTAGTCCTCCTTGGACCATGAGTCCATGACCAGTAGCTATGTGATGTCTTCTCTCCAATCTTGTGCTTCAATGGTTAGTCCTTGTGAGCTACCCTACATGATCAAGGCATCTATGTGATCCGAAGGATTATGAGATTATGTTCAGATTGTTATGAGTTATATATTTGATTATCCTTTTATATTATGTTCCTTAGTGATTCATGCATGTTCCCCGTTGCTATTTATTGCTTTGACCGAGTAGTAGATTGTAACTCCAAGAGGGAGCATTATGCATGATTGTGGGTTCATGCCCCTCGATGTCTAGCTTGAGTGACAGAAACATGAGACTTGGGGATGTGTTGTTGCCACCAGGGATAAACAATGGTGCTTGTGACCACGGTTGCAAGGATTGTTTACCTTATGGATAGTTCGTTAATGCGGTTGTCCGTTGCTTTGAGTTTACACTTTTTGTGGGGCTCGCAACTTAATATCGGAGAGATGTTCTGGATAGATATATCAAGGTGGATGATTAGTAAGTAGATGCTGATGAATAAACGGTCTACTTATCTTGGCATACTGTCCATTCTATTGAACCTCTAACTATCAAGTAGCATACTTAGCATTGCGATGCTTTCATAATTATGTCAATTGCCCAACTGTAATTTGTTTACCCAAGCATAGTTGCTTATCGTCTTTTGGGAGAGAGACATCACTAGTGAACATGATGTGACTCCGGTCCATATCACCATCATTGTTTACACCTCCATCATTTACCGTTTTCATTTACTTTTCCGTTGCAATCACTATTACTTTTCCCGCTAGTGTTTTGATCCTTTGCAAACTACAAGGCCGGAGAGATTGAAAACCTCTTTGTACTTGTTGGGAGCAAAGTTATTTGTTGTGTGCGCGGGTCCACATCTTATGCTAGCGCCAGGGTGGGAGACACCTACTTGTTGGTCCTAGGAGTCCTCCTGGTTCGATAAACCTTACAGTCTCCATGTAAGGGAAAACTTGCTGCTACTACATCTCAACCTTCCACTTGGGGTAACCAACGAGGAGCAAGAAGTATATAAATCATCTCGTCATCAAGAAAAAAAATTGGCGCCGTTGCCGGGGACTCCAGTCTTCAAGATAGGGCAGTTGCACGCTATCCTTTACCTTTGCTTTTTAGTCTTGTTAGTTTTCTTTCTAGTTTTTTCTTTAGAGTCTTATACCAAAAACCACAAAAAAATAGTTACTTTGCTTTGTTTAGTCAGTACGCCTAAATCATTTGCCTCTTGTGTTGCACCCGAAGGAGAGATTCTCACCTTCAAACAAAGGGGTGGAGACAATTTGAAAGATGCTTGGTATAGAATTAAAAATTCTCAAGATAGATCCACCAAGAAGCAATCCACCACTATTTTGCTTAGAAATTTTTATGTTGGTATTATTTCTTGGCATAGGTTTGTTCTAGACACAGCAATAGGAGGAAATTTCTTGGAAGCTCCCGTTGGGGACGCATGATGTCAGCTGTGCTTCCCTTGCAACGGTGCCAGAAATACTTTTGCTATCTCAAAAAGATCTCCGGCAACGGCGCCAGAAATAGGCGTGTCGACGGCACCAGGAATCCTTCAGCTGCAGCTACGCCTTAAGGGACTTCCTAGGCAAGTATGCAAAGGATTTCCCCCGTGGCCTTGGATCCTTGCGTTGGTGTTCCCTCGAAGCGGAAAGGGTGATGTAGCACAGCGGTGGTAAGTATTTCCCTCAGTTTGAGAACCAAGGTATCAATCCAGTGGAGGAGTATCACAACATCCTGCACAAACACAGAAGCTTGCTCCCAACGCTATGAAGGGGTTGTCAATCCCTTATAGATTGTTTGCCAAGTGAGAACTGAAAGCAACAAAGTAACAAAGCAAAGTAAAAGCGGAGATGTAAACGATGGATGTGAATAGACCCGGGGACCGTAGTGTTTACTGGTGGCTTCTCTCATGAAAGCAAGTAGACGGTGGGTGAACAAATTACTGTCGAGCAATTGATAGAACCGTGCAAAGTCGTGACGATATCTATGCAATGATTAGTTCTATAGACATCACGTCCAAAACAAGTAGACTGATACTGTCTGCATCTACTACTATTACTCCACACATTGATCGCTATCCAGCATGCATCTAGTGTATTAAGTCCATAAGAACAGAGTAACGCCTTAAGCAAGATGACATGATGTAGAGGGATAATATCAAACCAATGATAAAAAAACCATCTTTTTACCCTTGATGGCAACTACTTGATGTGTGCCTTTCTGCCCCTACTGTCACTCGGAAAGGTCACCACATGGCAGAACCCAAAACCAAGCACTTATCCCATTGCAAAAATCATAGATCTAGTTGGCCAAACAAAACCCAATACTCGGAGAGACTTACAAGGATATCAAATCATGCATATAAGAAATCAGCAAAGACTCAAATATATATCATAGATAATCTGATCACAAATCCACAATTTATCGGATCTCTACAAACACACCGCCAAAGAAGATTACATCGGATAGATCTCCATGAAGATCATGGAGATCTTTGTATTGAAGATCCAAGAGAGAGAAGTCATCTAGCTACTAACTACGGACCCGTAGGTCTGAAGTGAACTACTCACGAGTCATTGGAGGGGCGATGATGATGATGAAGAAGCCCTCCAACTCCAAAGTCCCCTCCGGCAGGGTGCCGGGAAGGGTCTCCAGATGAGATCTCGCGGAAACGGAAGCTTGCGGTGGCGGAAAAGTATTTTCGAGGCTCCTCTGATTTTTTGCGGAATATTTGGGAATTTATAGGCCAAAAACCTAGGTTAGGGGGCGGCCAGGGAGGCCACAAGCCTGCCCACCGCCGTCTCCCCCCCCCCTCGTGGCGGAGTGGGGGCTTGTGGGCTCTCTCGAGCCCACCTGGCTTGGCCCAAAAGCCCCCTGATCTTCTTCCGTTCAGGAAAAAATCATTTCGGGGTTTTTCTTCCGTTTGGACTCTGTTCCAAAATCAGATCTGAAAAGAGTCAAAAACACGGAGAAACAGGAACTGGCACTTTGGCACTGAATTAATAAGTTAGTCCCAAAAAAGATATAAAAGGTACATAAAACAACCAAAGAAGACAAGATAACAGTGTGAAACCATCAAAAATTATAGATACGTTTGAGACGTATCAAGCATCCCCAAGCTTAACTCCTGCTCGTCCTCGAGTAGGGAAGTGATAAGAATGAATTTTTGATGCTTTCATGCTACCTAGCATAGGTGTCCTTTGTAATTCCTCTTATGTGACGTGAATGTTCAGATCCATTAGATTCAAAACAATAGTTTGCTATTGACGTGGAAACAATAATAATTCGAGCAAACTAGCAAAGTAATCATGAACTTTCAAAATAACAAGGCCAAAAGAAAGTTATCCCTACCAAAGCATATAGTCTGGCTATGCTCTATCATCATTGCACAACGAATTTAAATCATGCACAACCCCGGTATTGGCCAAGTAATTGTTTCAAACCTTTACTTTCTCAAACCTTTTCAACTCTCAAGCAATACATGAGCGTGAGCCATGGTTATAGCACTATAGATGGTGTGGAATGTAGTGGAGGTTGCAAGACAAAAAGGAGAAGATAGTCACATTAACTAGGCATATCAATGAGCTGTGGAGATGCTCATCAATAGATATCAATGTGAATAAGTAGGGATTTCCATACAAATGATGCACTAGAGCTATGAGTATGTGAAAGCTCTTAAAGAAAACTAGTGGGTGTGCATCCAACTTGCTTGCTCACGAAGACCTAAGGCAATTTTGAGGAAGCCTATCATTGGAATATACAAGCCAAGTTATATAATGAAAATTTCCCACTAGCTATATGGTGGTGACAAAACGAGAGACTCTCAATCATGAAGATCATGGTGCTTAATATGCACAAGTGTGGAAAAAGTGGTAGCATTGTCCCTTCTCTCTTTTTCTCTCTTTTTTTATTTTGGTCGGCTCTTTGGCCTCTTTTTTTATTTTGGTGGGCTTCTTTGGCCTCTTTTATTTCCTCACATGGGACAATGCTCCAGTAATGATGATCATCACACTTTCAACTCAAAACTAAGAGTAACGATGACTCTATATGGAATGCCTTCGGTAGTGTACCGTGGCAATGATCTAGCATGGCATAGACATCAATGGAAACATCATGCTAGCTATCTTACGATCATGAAATGGCAATGTAGACGTGGTGGCACATGTCATGGTGATAGTTGCATGGCAATATATCTCGGAATGACTTTGAAAAAGCCATAGTAGGTAGGTATGATGGCTGTTTTGAGGGAGGCTAATGGTGGGTTTTGTGCACCGACGAAAGTTGCACGGCACTAAGAAGATAGTGACGGTGGAAAGTGAAAGTGCATCTAAACCATGGACTCAACATTAGTCATGAAGAACTCATATACTTGTTGCAAAAAATTTATTAGTATTCGAAACAAAGCATTCAACGCATACTCCTAGGGGAAGGGTTGGTAGGTATAAACCATCGCGCGATCCCGACCGCCACGCAAAGGATGACAATCAATATACTAATCATGCTCAGATTTCATCACATAGCGGTTCACCATACGTGCATGCTACGGGAATAACTAACTTCAACACAAGTATTTCTAGATCCACAACACCTTACTAGCATGACTTCAATATTACCATAACCACAACTCAAAACTAATTGAGATGAATCAAACTTCTCTAACTATTCAATGCACATGAAGGTGGAAGTTTTCGTATCCCTTTCGATAACTACCCCTTTTGAGACTACTTTCAAAGCATAGATCAACTACCAAGCCACGCACCGCTATGCTCTAAAACATATAAGTGAAGCACACAGAGCAAAAGTATCTAGCTCAAAAGATATAAGTGAAGCACATGTGAGCTGAATTGTCTAACAAAAGATATAAGTGAAGCTCGATAAAATCACGGTGTGTGCATGTCTCTCTCTCTAGGTGTGCAGAAAGGATGATTGTGACACAACAAAAATAAAATACTCCTACGATACAAGACGCTCCAAGCAAAAACACATAACATGTGGTGAAGAAAAATATAGCCCCAAGTAACGTTATCGATGGATTGAAGACGAGAGAGGGATGCCTTCCCGGGGCATCCCCAAGCTTAGGATTTTACGGCATCCTTGAATCTCTTGGGGTTCCTTGGTCATCCCCAAGCTTGAGCTATTGCCACTCTTTATCTCTTTGTCCATAAGAACTTCACCCAAAACTTGAAAACTTCACAACACGAAACTTAAACAGATACTCGTGATAACATTAGTACAAGAAAGCAAACCACCACTTCCTTAGGTACTGTAGAAAACTTAAATTCTACTTGTGATGATGTTGGGTTACTGTACTTTCAATCTTCCATGGCTAATACCCCCCGATACTATCCATATTTTCATCAAAATAAGCAACCAACACAACAAAAACAGAATCTGTTAACAAAAGACCAGTCTGTAGCAATCTGTATGTTTCGTATACCTCTGGCACTTCAACAATTCTGAAACCTTACGAAAGTCTAAAGAATTTGAGTAGAAATCAGAAGCAAAAAGAATCAACTCAAAAGCTCTTACAGAAAAAAATGAAAATTCTTTTCGTGAGCATAAAGTTTCTATCTTTTCCAGCATGACCAAACGATCATCCCCAAGACTAATCATAACGGTTTTGCTTGGCACAAACGCAAAAAGAAACACAAAAACACAATCATAACAGAATTATGAAAGTGTGGGAAACACAAAACAGAAAGAAAAAGGATAGATTCGTTGGGTTGCCTCCCAACAAGCGCTTTTGTTTAACCCCCTTAGCTAGGCATTCAATGATGCTCTCACAAAAGGCAAGAATTGAAGCACAATGAGAGCATCCTAAAGCATGTGAAAACCACATCTAAGTCTAACATACTTCCTATGCATAGGCATTTTATAGGAAAACAGATTGCCAAGACAACCAATAGTTGCCATATGCAACGAAGAAGAAAGAGACAATAGCAATCTCCACATAACGAGAGGTAATTTGGTAACATGAAAGTTTCTACCAAAACATTTTCCTCTCTCATAGAAATTAAATGTGGGATCATATTCAAATTCCACAATGTAGCTATCACATAGGATATTCTTTTCATGATCCATATGCATGCAAAGTTGACGCTCTTCAAAAATAGTGGGATTATCATCTAAAGTCATGACTTCTCCAAACCAACTTTCAATCTTATTGCAAATATCATGTTCATCATGAGGCTTAAACAAATTTTCAAGATCATAAGAAAGATCATCACCCCAATCATGATTATTGCAACAAGTAGGGGACATAGCAAAACTAGCATCCCCAAGCTTAGGGTTTTGCATATTTTTAGCATGATTTTCACTAATAGGATTTATAGTGAAATCATTGCAATCATGCTTTTCACCCAAGGAGACCTCGTGAATCACTTCATGAATTTCCTCATCACGATTTTCAGATTCATGCATCTCAAGCAAAACTCCATAAAAATAATCTATTGCCCTCAACTCACTAGCAATTCGTTCCACAATAGTGGGTCTCTTAAAGAGACTAGCTAGTGGATGAGGATCCATATCAATGGATTTTTAGCAAGCAAAGATGCAAGCTAAAAGAAGGCACATGGTAACTCAAGCAAACAGAAAGTGAGCGGAAGAATGGCGAACGGAAAAAGGCAAAGGAGAAAGGCAAATGAAAACGGCAAATGTGAAGTGGGGAAGAAGAAAATGAGAGGCAACTGGCAACAAAAGTAAATGCAAAAGAAGAGTTTGTGAGACCTACTTGGATAGATCTTGATTTCTCCTCCCCGGCAATAGCGCCAGAAATACTTCTGATGTCAGCTGTGCTTCCCTTGCAACGGCGCCAGAAATACTTTTGCTATCTCAAAAAGATCTCCGGCAACGGCGCCAGAAATAGGCGTGTCGACGGCACCAGGAATCCTTCAGCTGCGACTACGCCTTAAGGGACTTCCTAGGCAAGTATGCAAAGGATTTCCCCCGTGGCCTTGGATCCTTGCGTTGGTGTTCCCTCGAAGCAGAAAGGGTGATGTAGCACAGCGGTGGTAAGTATTTCCCTCAGTTTGAGAATCAAGGTATCAATCCAGTGGACGAGTATCACAACATCCTACACAAACACAAAAGCTTGCTCCCAACGCTATGAAGGGGTTGTCAATCCCTTATAGATTGTTTGCCAAGTGAGAACTGAAAGCAACAAAGTAACAAAGCAAAGTAAAAGCAGAGATGTAAACGATGGATGTGAATAGACCCGGGGGCCGTAGTGTTTACTAGTGTCTTCTCTCATGAAAGCAAGTAGACGGTGGGTGAACAAATTACTGTCGAGCAATTGATAGAACCGTGCAAAGTCATGATGATATCTATGCAATGATTATTTGTATAGACACCACGTCCAAAACAAGTAGACCGATACTGTCTACATCTACTACTATTACTCCACACGTCGATCACTATCCAACATGCATCTAGTGTATTAAGTCCATAAGAACAGAGTAACGCCTTAAGCAAGATGACATGATGTAGACGGATAATCTCAAACCAATGATAAAAAACCCATCTTTTTACCCTTGATGGCAACTACTTGATGTGTGCCTTGCTGCCCCTACTGTCACTCGGAAAGGTCACCACATGGCAGAACCCAAAACCAAGCACTTCTCCCATTGCAAGAATCATAGATCTAGTTGGCCAAACAAAACCCAAGACTCGGAGAGACTTACAAGGATATCAAATCATGCATATAACAAATCAGCAAAGACTCAAATATATATCATAGATAATCTGATCACAAATCCACAATTCATCGGATCTCGACAAACACACCGCCAAAGAAGATTACAACGGATAGATCTCCATGAAGATCATGGAGAACTTTGTATTGAAGATATAAGAGAGAGAAGAAGCCATCTAGATACTAACTACGGACCCGTAGGTCTGAAGTGAACTACTCACGAGTCATTGGAGGGGCGATGATGATGATGAAGAAGCCCTCCAACTCCAAAGTCCCCTCCGGTAGGGTGCCGGGAAGGGTCTCCAGATGAGATCTCGCGGAAACGGAAGCTTGCGGCGGCCAAAAAGTATTTTCGAGGCTCCCCTGATTTTTTGCGGAATATTTGGGAATTTATAGGCCAAAAACCTAGGTCAGGGGGCGGCCAGGGAGGCCACAAGCCTGCCCACCGCCGCCTCCCCCTGGTGGCGGAGTGGGGGCTTGTGGGCTCCCTGGAGCCCACCTCGCTTGGCCCAAAAGCCCCTGATCTTCTTCCATTCGGGAAAAAATCATTTCGGGGTTTTTCTTCCGTTTGGACTCCGTTCCAAAATCAGATCTGAAAAGAGTCAAAAACACGGAAAAACAGGAACTGGCACTTTGGCACTGAATTAATAAGTTGGTCCCAAAAAAGATATAAAAGGTACATAAAACAACCAAAGAAGACAAGATAACAGGGTGAAACCATCAAAAATTATAGATACGTTTCAGACGTATCAAGGCACTCGTTGTTATGGAAAATCTTATCGGAATCCCACCTATTGTTGACATAAAGGATGATATCACTTTAGCTCACATTATGAGTAAACTTGAGAAGATAGAGCTAGAGATGCCAAGCATGAGTAAAATAAATGAAGTAGATCGTAGGATTCAAGGGAACTTAAATAGACTTGATAGCTCTATGCACAAAATTCGCAAAACTTTTGAGACCCTTAAATCCCATGATTTGGATCCTTCTAGGATTGATAAGATCGAGGATATTTTTGAAACTTTAGGAACTACTCCATCCTCCCTAAACACTAAAAAGGTAGAAACCCCCGCAAGGAAGGGACCTAGGTTCGTTAACGTACCCAAGGTTCCTCAACCCAAAACAAATATACCTATTACTAGGGGTGTTAAAACTGTGAAGACCTTGGAAGAGATACCTCTCTTGAATAGAATTAGAAATGAAATTCCAATTGGTCTTACTACCTTCGCTTTTGTTCCTAGAAGTTCTGCCACTAAGCCTCTCTTTGAGACTCCTCTTAAGACTAGTTGTACTATTGAAGAGCTTTTTCATGATATTGACGATGGTTCAATTAATACAACTTGATCTTTTTGCATCATGCCTAGCTCAAATGCATAAAAGAAAGCGCTTGTTGGGAGGCAACCCAATTTGTTTTAACTTTTAGTTTTAGTGGTCTTGATGCTTGTTACTACTGTAGCAACATCATTGTATCTTTATTTTTAAGCTTTGTGCCAAGTTATAGCCTCCGATTGCAAGAAAGTTCAAAAATTGTGACATGTTGTCCAGAAACACATTATGTCTGCTTGACGAAAAAATTCGCCAAAAATCACCAGATCATCTTTTTGATCTGAATTGTTTTGACAGCATGCTCTATATAATTATCTTTCTGGCATGTGTTCTGAGTTTTTTGATTTGGGTTGCATAAGTGCCCAGAATAAATTAATTACTACCTATTGTTCTGTTTTTCACAGATTTTGCCACGTTTTGCGTTTTCATTGCAAATCTTAAGCTTGCTTTTCCTTTGCAAAAACCTTTTTGCAATCATGAGAAACAGTAGCTTTTCATGAAAATCATTAATTCTAGTGGGTAATGAATTATTTTATTAAGGGTACTAAGCACTCTAATCAGCTTATGATGAGTTTCGTATGAAGGGAGTTTTCAAGTATGCGATGGGAGATGATGAAAGAAGATATAGGAGTGTCAAGCGCTCAAGCTTGGGGATGCCCCCGTGCACCCGAAGAAATATTCAAGGAGACTCAAGCGTCTAAGCTTGGGGATGCCCCCGTGCATCCCCTTCTCTATCAACAATCATCAGTTCGTCCATCTCCATGCTATATTTTTATCACTTCATATGTTATGTGCTATGCTTGGAGCGTCCCGCTCTTTACATTTTAGTTTGTTTTAGTTTAGCCTACCTTGTTTGGGAGAGAAACACGCTCCATTCCACTCTAGAACACAACATAGGTTTTCATGCTTATCTTTTTGTGTGTTATTTATCTTTACATAGCTACTGTCATGCTTAGCTCTTAGTTTTCATGCTTATCTTTTTAAGAGCTTTTATTTAGGTTTATTTTGGCACTCTCTTGAGTTATCATGCTTATCTTGTTTAGAGAGTTGGCTCGTTGCACTGAGTTGTGTGTCTTGCATGAGTAGGTAACTGAGGTTGCTATTTAAGTATAGTAGTAACTTGCAATAGTTTTGACGTATTGATTTGAGTAATGTTTGGACTATTGGTGCCAAGAGCTTGAGCCTATTAGTGATAGGTGTCGTATTTTGGGAAATCCGTGTGTTTTTTAAAAACTAAAAATTAGTTGAGAACTCTGGCTACTAAATTGATCGCTAACCTCTGGAGGGGTTGGAATATATAGAGTCCCTCGTGTTACCATGAGTCGAGGATGCGCAAGGATAACCAAACCCCCAAGCACTCCTCCATGAGATACTTGTCTCTTTGTGAATTTCCTAACTAGATAGAGAGTTACCGATAATAAGTCTATGAGTTCTTCAGACTAATGTGAGTATTCGATTGTTGGCACTTCCACCATCCATATTTTGCTAGCCTCTTCGGTACCGTGCATTTCCCTTTCTCACATTGAGATTTGGTGAAAACTCCGCTGGTGCATCCAAACCCATGACATGATACGCTCTGTCATACATAAGCCTCATTATATATTTCCTCAAAACAACCACCATACGTACCTATTAAGGCATTTCCATAGCCTTTTCAAGATACATTCTCATGCAACATCCACCATCTCATGACTTGATCTTCATTTCATACATGATTTTGCTTGATCGAGAAGCCGCATGCTAGTTGGGCCTTGCCCTTATTACTGCTACATGACGCGCTAGTATCATTGCATATCGTGCTACACTGGCAGAGGCATACATTTTCATACATCATGATAGGTTTCACTTGTCTTTATGTTGAGTACTTCTTATAAAGTGTGATGATCTTCTTTTTATTCATGTAAAACATAGAGTGTTGCCCTTAAGTGAGGAAAATATCCCAAAGAGGACAAAACAAAAGATCCCAAAGAGGACAAATGAGAGATAAAAAGAAAGAGCCAAAGAGGCCACACAAAAAAAGAGAGAGATAGAAGGGGGCAACACCACTATTCCTTTTGAAACATCCACACTCGTACTCCATTGCTATATTGGTACTACATAGAGATTATCATTCATGCATAACTACTGTTGGGGAACGTCGCATGGGAAACAAAAAAAATCCTACTCGCACGAAGACCTATCATGGTGATGTCCATCTACGAGAGGGGATTTGGATCTATGTACCCTTGTAGATCGCACAGCAGGAAGCGTTAAGAAACGCGGTTGATGTAGTGGAACGTCCTCACATCCCACGATCCGCCCCGCGAACCGTCCCACGAACCGTCCCGCGATCCGTCCCACGATGCGCTCTGATCTAGTGCCGAACGGACGGCACCTCCGCGTTCAGCAAACGTACAGCTCGACGATGATCTCGGCCTTCTTGATCCAGCAAGAGAGACGGAGAGGTAGATGAGTTCTCCGGCAACGTGATGGCGCTCCGGAGGTTGGTGATGATCTATCTCAGCAGGGCTCCGCCCGAGCTCCACAGAAATACGATATAGAGGAAAAACCGTGGAGGTATGTGGTCGGGCTGCCGTGGAAAAGTTGTCTCAATTCAGCCCTAATACCTCAGTATATATATGAGGGAGGGGGAGGGACCTGCCTTGAGGCTCAAGAGATCCCCAAGGGGTCGGCCGAAGGGGGGAGGAGGAGGAGTCCTAAAATCCTAGTCCAAGTAGGATTGGAAGGTGGAGTCCTTCCCTTCCTTCCCACTTCCCCCTTTTTTTCTTTTCTCTTTGATTTTCTTTATCTCCTGTGCAAGGGCCCTCTCGAGCTTGCCCACCAGCCCACTAAGGGCTGGTGCGGCACCCCTAAGGCCTATGGGATTCCCCCGGGTGGTCTGCCCCCCCCCCCCCCCGATGAACATCTGGAACCCATTCGTCACTCCCGGTACATTCCCGGTAATGCCGAAAACTTTCCGGTAATGAAATGAGGTCATCCTATATATCAATCTTCGTTTCCGGACCATTCCGGAAACCCTCGTGACGTCTGTGATCTCATCCAGGACTCCCAACAACATTCGGTAACCAACCATATAACTCAAATACGCATAAAATAACGCCGAACCTTAAGTGTGCAGACCCTGCGGGTTCGAGAACTATGTAGACATGACCCGAGGGACTCCTCGGTCAATATCCAATAGCGGGACCTGGATGCCCATATTGGATCCTACATATTCTACGAAGATCTTATCGATTGAACCTTAGTGCCAAAGATTCATATAATCCCGTATGTCATTCCCTTTGTCCTTCGGTATGTTACTTGCCCGAGATTCGATCGTCAATATCCGCATACCTATTTCAATCTCGTTTACCAGCAAATCTCTTTACTCGTTCCGTAATACAAGATCCCGTGACTTACACTAAGTCACATTGCTTGCAAGGCTTGTGTGTGATGTTGTATTACCGATTGGGCCCCGAGATACCTCTTCGTCACACGAAGTGACAAATCCCAATCTTGATCCATACTAACTCAACGGGCACCTTCGGAGATACCTGTAGAGCATCTTTATAGTCACCCAGTTATGTTGTGACGTTTGATACACACAAGGCATTCCTCCGGTGCCAGTGAGTTATATGATCTCATGGTCATAGGAATAAATACTTCACATGCACAAATCAGTGGCAACAAAATGACATGATCAACATCCTACGTTCATCAGTTTGGGTCTAGTCCATCACATGATTCACCTAATGATGTGATCCAATTATCAAGCAACAACACCTTGTACATAGTCAAAAGACCTTGACTATCCTTGATCAACTGGCTAGCCAACTAGAGGCTTGCTAGGGACAGTGTTTTGTCTATGTATCCACACATGTATCTAAGACTTCATTCAATACAATTATAGCATGGATAATAAACGATTATCTTGATACAGGAATTATAATAATAACTTATTTATCATTGCCCCTAGGGCATAATTCCAATAGTCCCCCACTTGCACTAGAGTCAATAATCTGGTCCTCGCATCACCATGCGAATTACACTGTAATAAATCTAAGACCCATACAGTTCTGGTGTTGATCATGCTTTGCCCGTGGAAGAGGTTTAGTCAGCGGGTCTACCACATTCAGATCCGTGTGCACTTTGCAGATATTCACGTCCTCCTCCTCGACGTAGTCACGAATGAGGTTGAAGCGTCGTTTGATGTGTGTGGTCTTCTTGTGAAACCGTGGTTCCTTTGCTAAGGCAATGGCACCCATGTTGTCACAAAACAGGGTTATTGGATTCAGTGCGCTTGGCACCACTCCAAGATCCGTCATGAACTGCTTCATCCAGACACCCTCCTTAGCTGCCTCCGAGGCAGCCATGTACTCCGCTTCACATGTAGAATCAGCTATGATGCTTTGCTTGGAACCGCACCAGCTTACCGCACCCCCATTAAGAATAAATACGTATCCGGTCTGCGACTTAGAGTCGTCCGGATCGGTGTCAAAGCTTGCATCGACGTAACCTTTTACGGCGAGCTCTTTGTCACCTCCATATCCGAGAAACATCTCCTTAGTCCCTTTCAGGTAATTCAGGATATTCTTGACCGACGTCCAGTGATCCACTCCTGGATTACTCTGGAACCTGCCTTCCATACTTATGGGCAGGCTAACATCCGGTCTAGTGCACAGCATTGCATACATGATAGAACCTATCGCTGAAGCATAGGGGACGATGCTCGTATGCTCTTTATCTTTATCAGTTGTTGGGAACTGAGTCTTACTCAATCTTGTACCTTGTAAAACTGGCAAGAACCCCTTCTTGGATTGTTCCATTTTGAACCTCTTCAAAACTTTATCAAGGTACGTGCTTTGCGAAAGTCCTATCAGGTGTTTTGATCTATCCCTATAGATCTTTATGCCTAGAATGTAAGCAGCTTCTCCTAGGTCCTTCATAGAGAAACTTTTATTCAAGTAATCCTTTATGCTCTCCAAAAACTCCACGTTGTTTCCAATCAGCAATATGTCATCCACATATAATATTAGAAACGCCACAGAGGTCCCACTCACTTTCTTGTAAATACAAGATTCTCCAACCACTTGTAAAAACCCAAATGCTTTGATCACCTCATCAAAGCGTTTATTCCAACTCCGAGATGCTTGCACCAGTCCATAAATGGATCGCTGGAGCTTGCACACTTTGTTAGCATTTTTAGGATCGACAAAACCTTCGGGTTGCATCATATACAACTCTTCCTTAAGGAAACCGTTAAGGAATGCCGTTTTGACATCCATCTGCCAGATTTCATAATCGATAAATGCAGCTATTGCTAACATGATTCGAACGGACTTAAGCATCGCTACGGGTGAGAATGTCTCATCGTAGTCAATTCCTTGAACTTGTGAAAAACCCTTTGCCACAAGTCGAGCTTTATAAACGTTCACATTACCGTCAGCGTTCGTCTTCTTCTTAAAGATCCATTTGTTCTGAATAGCCTCGCGTCCTTCAGGTAGTACTTCCAAAGTCCACACTTTGTTTTCATACATAGATCCTATCTCGGACTTCATGGCCTCCAGCCATTTGTTGGAATCTGGGCCCACCATTGCTTCTTCATAATTCGCAGGCTCATTGTTGTCCAACAACATAATTGATAAGACGGGATTACCATACCACTCTGGAGTAGTACGCGGTCTCGTCGACCTGCGAGGTTCGACAGGAACTTGATCCGGAGTTTCATGATCATCATCACCAACTTCCTCCTCAACCGGCGTCGCAACGACAGGGGTTTCCCCTTGCCCTGCGCCACCATCCAGAGGGATGAGAGGTTCGACAACCTCATCAAGTTCTATCTTCCTCCCACTCAATTCTCTCGAGAGAAACTCCTTCTCGAGAAAAGCTTTGTTCTTAGCAACAAACACTTAGCCCTCAGATTTGAGATAGAAGGTATACCCAACTATCTCTTTTGGATATCCTATGAAGACGCACTTTTCCGCTTTGGGTTCCAGCTTTTCAGGCTGAAGCTTTTTGACATAAGCATCACATCCCCAAACTTTAAGAAATGACAATTTTGGTCTTTTGCCATACCACACATGATATGGTGTTGCCCCAATGGATTTCGATGGTGCCCTATTTAAAGTGAGTGCAGTTGTTTCTAATGCATAACCCCAAAACAATAACGGCAAATCGGTAAGAGACATCATAGATCGCACCATCTCTAATAAAGTACAATTACGACGTTCAGACACACCATTACACTGTGGTATTCCAGGCGGTGTCAAGTGTGAAACAATTCCACATTGTCTTAAGTGAGCACCAAACTCGAAACTCACATATTCACCCCACGATCAGACCGTAGGAACTTGATCTTCTTGTTACGATGATTTTCGACTTCACTCTGAAATTGCTTGAACTTTTCAAATGTTTCACACTTGTGCTTCATCAAGTAGACATAACCATATCTACTCAAATCGTCAGTGAAGGTGAGAAAATAACGATATCCGCCGCGTGCCTCCACACTCATCGGACCACACACATCGGTATGTATGATTTCTAACAAGTCACTTGCACGCTCCATTGTTCCGGAGAACGGAGTTTTAGTCATCTTGCCCATGAGGCATGGTTCGCACGTGTCAAGTGAATCAAAGTCAAGTGACTCCAAAAGTCCATCAGTATGGAGTTTCTTCATGCGCTTTACACCAATATGACCTAAGTGGCAGTGCCATAAAAACATGGCCCTATCATTGTTAACTCTAACTCTTTCGGTCTCAATGCTATGTATATGTGTATTATCACTATCAAGATTCAATATGAACAATCCTCTCACATTGGGTGCATGACCATAAAAGATATTACTCATAGAAATAGAACAACCATTATTCTCTGACTTAAACGAGTAACCGTCTCGCAATAAACAAGATCCAGATATAATGTTCATGCTTAACGCAGGCACCAAATAACATTTATTTAAGTTCATAACTAATCCTGATGGTAACTGAAGTGAAACTGTGCCGACGGCGATTGCATCAACCTTGGAACCATTTCCCACGCGCATCATCACTTCATCCTTCGCCAGCCTTGGCTTATTCCGCAGTTCCTGTTTCGAGTTGCAAATATGAGCAACAGAACCGGTATCGAGTACCCAGGCACTACTACGAGAGCTGGTTAAGTACACATCAATAACATGTATATCGAATATACCTGATTTTTCTTTGGCCGCCTTCTTATCAGCCAGATACTTGGGGCAGTTGCGCTTCCAGTGACCCTTACCCTTGCAATAATAGCACTCCGTTTCAGGCTTAGGTCCAACTTTGGGTTTTTTCGTCGGATTGGCAACAGGCTTTGCCGTTTCTCTTGAAACTAGTGGTCTTATTCACCATCAACGCTTGATGCTCTTTACGGAGTAATGACTCTGCGACTTTCAGCATCGCGAATAACTCGTCGGGTGACTTGTTCATCCCTTCATGTTATAGTTCAACACAAAGCCCTTATAGCTTGGTGGCAGTGATTGAAGAATTCTGTGAGTGATAGCCTCTTGCGAGAGTTCAATCCCCAGCTCAGCTAGACGGTTTGAGTACCCAGACATGTTGAGCACGTGTTCACTGACAGACGAATTCTCCTCCATCTCGCAAGCATAGAATTTATCGGAGGTCTCATACCTCTCGATCAGGGCGTTCTTCTGAAAGATAAACTTCAACTCCTGGAACATCTCATATGCTCCATGATGCTCAAAGCGACATTGAAGTCCCAGCTCTAAGCCATACAAGACTGCACATTGAACTACTGAGTAGTCCTCCTTGCGTGCTAACCAAGCGTTCTTAGCATCTTGGTCAGCCGCGGTGGGTGGTTCATCTCCTAGCGCAGCATTAAGGACATAATCCTTCTTCCCAGCTTGCAGGAGCAACTTAAGATTACGAGCCCAGTCTACAAAGTTGCTTCCATCATCTTTCAACTTAGCTTTCTCTAGGAACGTATTAAAATTCAGGGTGACTGTCGCGTGAGCCATTGATCTACAACACAAATATTTTCAAAGTGGACTTAGACTATCTTCAAGATAATTAGAGTTTAACTTAATCAAATTACTTGCTAAACTCCCACTCAAAAAGTACATCTCTCTAGTCATTTGAGTGGTTCATGATCCAATTCCACTAGCTCAAGTCCGATCATCACGTGAGTTGAGGATAGTTTCAGTGGTAAGCATCCCTATGCTAATCATATCAACTATATGATTCATGATCGACCTTTCGGTCTCATGTGTTCCGAGGCCATGTCTGCACATGCTAGGCTCGTCAAGCTTAACTCGAGTGTTCTGCGTGTGCAACTGGTTTGCACCCGTTGTATGTGAACGTTGAGTCTATCACACCCGATCATCACGTGGTGTCTCGAAATTATGAACTGCAGCAACGGTGCACAGTCGGGGAGAACACAATTTCGTCTTGAAATTTTAGTGAGGGATCACCTCATAATGCAATCCTCGTTCTAAGCAAAATAAGGTGCATAAAAGGATTAACATCACATGCAATTCATAAGTGACATGATATGGCCATCATCATGTGCTTCTTGATCTCCATCACCAAAGCACCGGCACGATCTTCTTGTCACCGGCGCCACACCATGATCTCCATCAACGTGTCTCCATCGGGGTTGTCGTGCTACTCATGCTATTACTACTAAAGCTACGTCCTAGCAATATAGTAAACGCATCTGCAAGCACAAACATTAGTTTAAAGACAACCCTATGGCTCCTGCCGGTTGCCGTACCATCGACGTGCAAGTCGATATTAACTATTACAACATGATCATCTCATACATCCAATATATCACATCACATCGTCGGCCATATCACATCACAAGCATACCCTGCAAAAACAAGTTAGACGTCCTCTAATTGTTGTTGCATGTTTTACGTGGTGACCATGGGTATCTAGTAGGATTGCATCTTACTTACGCAAACATCACAACGGAGATGTATGAATTGCTATTTAACCTCTCTCCAAGGACCTCCTCGGTCAAATCCGATTCAACTAAAGTTGGAGAAACAGACACTCGCCAGTCATCTTTGAGCAACGGGGTTGCTCGTAGCGATGAAACCAGTCTCTCGTAAGCGTACGAGTAATGTCGGTCCGAGCCGCTTCGATCCAACAATACCGCGGAATCAAGAAAAGACTAAGGAGGGCAGCAAATCGCACATCACCACCCACAAAAACTTTTGTGTTCTACTCGAGATGACATCTATGCATGAACCTAGGTCTCATACCACTGTTGGGGAACGTCGCATGGGAAACAAAAAAATTCCTACGCGCACGAAGACCTATCATGGTGATGTCCATCTACGAGAGGGGATTTGGATCTACGTACCCTTGTAGATCGCACAGCAGGAAGCGTTAAGAAACGCGGTTGATGTAGTGGAACGTCCTCACGTCCCTCGATCCGCCCCGCGAACCGTCCCACGAACCGTCCCGCGATCCGTCCCACGATCCGCTCCGATCTAGTGTCGAACGGACGGCACCTCCGCGTTCGGCACACGTACAGCTCGACGATGATCTCGGCCTTCTTGATCCAGCAAGAGAGAAGGAGAGCTAGATGAGTTATCCGGCAGCGTGACGGCGCTCCGGAGGTTGGTGATGATCTATCTCAGCAGGGCTCCGCCCGAGCTCCGCAGAAATACAATCTAGAGGAAAAACCGTGGAGGTATGTGGTCGGGCTGTCGTGGCCAAGTTGTCTCAAATCAGCCCTAATACCTCAGTATATATAGAAGGGAGGGGGAGGGACCTGCCTTGAGGCTCAAGAGAGACCCAAGGGGTCGGACGAAGGGGGGGAGGAGGAGTCCTCCTCCAATCCTAGTCCAACTAGGATTGGAAGGTGGAGTCCTTCCCTAACTTCCCACTTCCCCCTTCTTCTTTTTTCTCTTCGATTTTCTTTATCACCTGCGCAAGGGCCCTGTTGGGCTTGCCCACCAGCCCACTAAGGGTTGGTGCAGCACCCCTAAGGCCTATGGGATTCCCCCGGGTGGGCTGCCCCCCCCCCCCCCCCGGTGAACATCTGGAACCCATTCGTCACTCTCGGTACATTCCCGGTAATGCCGAAAACTTTCCGGTAATCAAATGAGTTCATCCTCTATATCAATCTTCATTTCCGGACCATTCCGGAAACCCTCGTGACGTCTGTGATCTCATCCGGGACTCCGAACAACATTCGGTAACCAATCATATAACTCAAATACGCATAAAACAACGCCGAACCTTAAGTGTGCAGACCGTGCGGGTTCGAGAACTATGTAGACATCACCCGAGGGACTCCTCGGTCAATATCCAATAGCGGGACCTGGATGCCCATATTGGATCATACATATTCTACGAAGATCTTATCGATTGAACCTCAGTGCCAAGGATTCATATAATCCCGTATGTCATTCCCTTTGTCATTCGGTATGTTACTTGCCCGAGATTCGATCGTCAGTATCCGCATACATATTTCAATCTCGTTTACCGTCAAGTCTCTTTACTCGTTCTGTAATACAAGCCCGTGACTTACACTAAGTCACATAGCTTGCAAGGCTTGTGTGTGATGTTGTATTACCGAGTGGGCCCCGAGATACCTCTCCGTCACACGGAGTGACAAATCCCAGTCTTGATCCATACTAACTCAACGGGCACCTTCGGAGATACCTGTAGAGCATCTTTATAGTCACCCAGTTACGTTGTGACGTTTGATACACACAAGGCATTCCTCTGGTGCCAGTGAGTTATATGATCTCATGGTCATAGGAATAAATACTTGACACGCACAAAACAGTAGCAACAAAATGACACGATCAACATGCTACGTTCATCAGTTTGGGTCTAGTCCATCACATGATTCACCTAATGATGTGATCCAGTTATCAAGCAACAACACCTTGTACATAGTCAGAAGACCCTTACTATCCTTGATCAACTGGCTAGCCAACTAGAGGCTTGCTAGGGACAGTGTTTTGTCTATGTATCCACACATGTATCTAAGACTTCATTCAATACAATTATAGCATGGATAATAAATGATTATCTTGATACAGGAATTATAATAATAACTTATTTATCATTGCCTCTAGGGCATAATTCCAACAACTACATGGGTACCCTTACACTATAGCACTTGGTTTGCATATTCCAATGACGAGCCTCCTCAAATGAGCTCTAGGTCTTCATGAGCAAATAAGTTGGATGCACCCCCACTAGTTCCATTGGAGAGCTTACCTTAGCTCATATGTGCATCCGTTACATGGCAATCCCTACTCCTCACATCATATCTATCATTTGGCTTTCTCTCGCCTATGGTTGTCCTCATTGATGTGAGACTTTCACACCTTTTTGTCTTCCTTCCCCATCATTATTCTGTTTGCCATCCTAAGTGTCAACATATCTTGCTTACGCTCATCCATTGCATGAGTGCTCAAAGTCGAAAGGGAGAGGATCATATTCACTTGTGCCTGATTAGTGGTCTGGGGATAAGTCAAAATAAGATTTCGAAGGAGACCAAGTGTGAGTTTTAGTCGATTGAGTTCTCATTTAAAAAAAATATTTTATGCTCTCAACCCATCTCCCACTTCTTCCATGCAAACACCATTTGGAGACATTCGAGTCACGGACAGCGAGAGCTCTTGCACCTTTATGTTCTTACTTTGCTAAATTCAATACTAGATATAGAATCTTGCTTGTTATTGTCTTGACTTGAATTGCATATCTCACTTGCTCTACTTTGAAGTCATTATATGTATGTTAGCATATCACCATAGAAATTGTTGTGTTATCATTTATCTACTCGAGGACAAGCAGAAATTAAGCTTGGGGATGTTGATACGTCCAAAACATATCTATAATTTCTGCTTGTTCCATGATCTTTTGGGTGACATTGTTATATGTTTTGCTACACTTTTATATCATTTTGCACATATTTGGACTAACCTACTAACTCAGTGCACCCAGTGTCAGTTTCTGTCTGCTGATGTCTATTTTGCAGGGGGCTTTTACCCAATTTTCTGAAGGCCGAAAAATACCGAGAAAAATATATATAAAATCAGCATACCGGAAGCTTCGAGATCACCGAAGATGGGCCAGAGGGGGCCAGGGGCCGCCCAAGCGACCTGTGGGCGCGGCCTACCCCCTAGTCGCGCCAAGAGGCCGTCTGGGTGGGTCCCACCTCCTCCGGTGCCCTCCTTCGGCCTATATTTACTCCTCCGAGAGAAAATCCTTCCACAATGTCCAAAATCGTGAATTTGTCCATCGTTCCGCGGCCGCAGCGCTTTCGAGATCGGGAGCGTTAGGAGACCTCTTCCCGGCACCCTGCCGGAGGGAGAATTGACCTCCAGGAGCTTCTCCAACGCCATGGACGCTTCCCGGACATGTCGTGAGTAGTCCTCCTTGGACCATGAGTCCATGGCCAGTAGCTATGTGCTGTCTTCTCTCCAATCTTGTGCCTTAATGGTTAGTCCTTGTGAGCTGCCCTACATGATCAAGGCATCTATGTAATTCTCTTGCTATTGCTATGCTCGGTTTGTTGGGATCCGATGGATTATGAGATTATGTTCAGATTGTTATGAGTTATATATTTTATTATCCTTTTATATTATGTTCCTTAGTGATTCATGCATGTTCTCCATTGCTATTTATTGCTTTGGCCGAGTAGTAGATTGTAACTCCAAGAGGGAGCATTATGCATGATTGTTGGTTCATGCCCCTCGATGTCTAGCTTGAGTGACAGAAACATGAGACTAGGAGATGTGTTGTTGCCACCAGGGATAAAACAACGGTGCTTGTGACCACGGTTGCAAAGATTGTTTAGCTTACGCATAGTTCGTTAATGCAGTTGTCCGTTGCTTTGAGTTTACACTTTGGGTAGGGCTCGCAACTTAATACTGGCGACATGTTGTGGATCGATATCTCAAGGTGGATGATTAGTAAGTAGATTTTGATGAATAAATGGTCTACTTGTCTTGGCGTACTGCCCATTACTATTGAACATCTAACTATCAAGTAGCATAATTAGCATTGCGGTGCGTTCATAATTATGTCAATTGCCCAACTGTAATTTGTTTACCCAAGCATAGTTGTTTATCGTCTTTTGGGAGAGAGACATCACTAGTGAACATCACGTGACTCCGGTCCATATCACCATCATTGTTTACACCTCCATCATTTACCGTTTTCATTTACTTTTCCGTTGCAATCACTATTACTTTTCCCGCTTGTGTTTTGATCCTTTGCAAACTACAAGTCCGGAGAGATTGACAACCTCTCTGTACTCGTTGGGAGCAAAGTTATTTGTTATGTGCGCGGGTCCACGTCTTCTGCTAGCGCTATGGTGGGAGACACCTACTTGTTGGTCCTAGGAGTCCTCCTGGTTCGATAAACCTTACAGTGTCCGTGTAAGGGAAAACTTGCTGCTGACTACATCTCAACCTTCTACTTGGGGTAACCAATGAGGAGCGAGAAGTATATACATCATCTCGTCATTAGTTGCGTGCATCCCCTCTAGACTGCATGTGCCAAAACAGAAAGCATGTTGTTTGGTTGTGGCCTGGTTTGAGGAGAAACACGAGTCCGGTTGTTTGGTTACATCCACGACAATAGTGCGGTAACCTCCTCTTCGATGTGGTGAGGTTACCATAGGCACAAAAATGGAGCAACCAGAACAGAACAAACTTAATCACACATCAAAGCTTAACCGCACACAAAAGTTAAGTATAGTACGATATTTTAACCGCACCACATAGTCTTAAAACAACAACCAACAATTTCACTAGGAAGGAGAGGTCATTTACGCGATCAAGGCAAAGTCCTCGTTGTGCTTCTTGCACTTGGTGACCACCTCCAAGCCATTGTTATTGAAGATAGTCACCTTCATGGTGTTCGGAGTGAGCAGCTTGAAAGTCAGCATGTACCCGATCCTCATGTGGTGAACGGCGCCGAAGGTGGCCCAACCATGTTCAAGGGTGACCCTGCCGTCGACCACCTTCACCGTGACCCTCCATTAGGAGCCGGTGTTCGTATTTAGAGTGAACTCTGTAGGCACGGCAAGGAAGTGCTTGGTGAACTCTAGAGGCAAAGGCATAGCCTCCAGCTTTGGAGCAAAGATCGCCTAGCAGAAGTGGGTTGGTCCTCCCTCCTCATGGTAGTGCACGTAGTTCCTTCTCTTGGCGTTAGGGTGGTCCTGCACTGGCGCCTCCACTAATGGTGGCACGTCCTCCTTGCCCTTGTCCATCTGAATTATCAGCAACGCGCAATTTAAAGGTCAGCATTCAATCCTCCTAGCCTAATGCTCCTATATTTACCCACACTTATTACCCAGCACCGCACTCAAATCCTCTCTCATTTTAACCCCCTCTCTTCTCCAATCTCTCTTTTTCAACACCTCTCCCTCACCATGAACTCGAACCCCAACCATTTCCCCTGGGGCATGGGATGGAGGGCATTATTCCTCGAGTGCTCTCTCATTGATTGTGCTAAGTTCGAGAACACAATGAAAGTGTGCTTGAGCTTGACCAACATGGAAGAAGTGCACAAGGAGGTCGATGCTTGTAAGTGCATCTAGTGTCCCTTTGTGATTTTAGTGTATTGAAGGCCTATAGGTTAAGGGACTAATATGTTTGTAAGTGTAGACAGGCTCTATAAGTCATTGAGGAGTTTGATATATTTGAAGAACGTAGACCCCTGAAAATGAATGTCTTCAACTGGAGACTTTGGTATTTTCCTGGAGACTTTGAAAGTGAGGAAATTGGTGTGTCCTTGAGGAAATTGATGTGGGTATTATGAACCGTGAAGACTTTTGTTTTCATAGTTTCATTTCCTTTATTTTGAGTCATAGGAACACCATACTATTAAAGGGGGTCGAGGTAATACTAAGGAAAAATTTCCAAGTGATGCCCATCTCCAATCCTACACATAACCAATCCTTCAAGTGAAGCCTTTGGAAATCTCTTACAGTTCAATCAAATTCTTCAGCGACACAGACGATGTTCTTCTAGTGTGTGAGGAAATTGGTCTGACTGAGGAGTTAGGATTTCGCTAGTGCGAATTGCCTACAAGTAAAAAACATGATAAATTTGAGGACTTTCATAGTTCAAAGTCCCGACCTTGTTGTGCTTCGCGCCAGCTGTCCCTAAGATACTATCCACATAACAGTTATATTATTGGGGGCATTTATGTCATATCATGTAGGGTTGCACCCTGGCTATAAATATCCCCCCCCCCATAACCAATAGTTGGTTGGCTGCTCCGAGAAAGAACTTGACAAGTGTCATTTGAGAGCAACCCATCCTCCGAGGACTTTGAGAGAAAATCATCATTGAGAAAAACCCAAAACCCAAAAACCTAAAACCCATAGTGATTGAGCATCACTGAAGAGATTGTTCATGTGTGGAATCAACGCTTTTTACCTTTGAAGATTGTGTATCTTCTAGGCGGATAGGCGTCATGATCTAGAGCATCCAAGAGGAAATTGTGGATTGTCGGGTGACCGAGTTCGTGAGGGTTTGGAAGTCTGCCCTGAAGACTTGCCACAAGTGTTGGACAAGGTCTGCGTGACCTTAGCTCAAGCAGAATATGGTAAGGAATGTATGTCCTTTGCTTTAAATACCAAGCCGCTCCAAACCAGTGTACAACTGTCACAGCACTTGGAACTGGGTCATCAAAACATTGTCTTCACCGAGCTCCTCGTTCTATTTCCTCAACCCTTTCATTTCCTCGGTTACTTGTTGATGAAATTGATTTTTACTGTTTGAAGACTTTGACTGAAGACTTTCTCAATTTCCTCATCTCAAATTCTTCAGTCACATTGTTCTTCACCTGCTTAGCTTGTTTACATGCTACTCGTGCTCTCTATATGTTTCATTTCATCATGACGACTATGGTACTGCTATGTTATGCTTACATCTAAGTACTTATTCTGCTGCAAGTAAATCGTGACTTAGAAAATTCCTCAAGTAGTAATTCCTTAGTGACAAATTTATAAAAATCGCCTATTCACCCCCCCCCCCCCTCTCTAGTCGATATAACGCACTTTCAATGATGTGGTGAAGAAGGTGACGGTGAAGGAGTTGAAAACGTTGATTCCTGAACCAGCTAAGGGCGCTATGTTAGTTGACATCCTTCGATGGGTCATGAATCGGGCCAACTCTGGCGATGCTCGACAGAGGGCCGAGTGGGCCAAGTACAAGGAGTACAACCATCCCAATGACGACTGTGTCATGATGTATTGGATGAAACGGACTGTGGTGGATCTGGTGTAGGAAGACGACGAGGTGCACATGGTGGTCAGGGCCAGGGCGCCGGCGGCACACGACCGTGCAAGACCCGTCGTTCTTGCAGTGACGATGAGGAAGAAGACCAACAGGAAGAAGTGACGTCAAGGAAGAAAATAAGCCTATGCCCCACCACTGCTCGACGCGACTCGAGGGTCGTCGCAGCTAGTACCCCAGTCCCCACCCCTGATGTAATCGATCGAGTAACCCAATCCCCACCCCCGATGTAATCGACCGATTAGGCATAAACTGAAGATGTGTTCGATCCCCCCACTCTCAATCTGTTCAATCCCCTCGCTCACTCACGTCACGTTTGCTCAACTAAATCTAGCACGTCCTCGACAGAGTTACTCTAGAGAGGTCAAAGAAACTTGCCACCATTGCTAATGCGCTCCGGTAGATATGTGAAGTTGTTGCGGTTGTCGCTGCCGTCATAGATCCTGATGCTGGCCCTCTGGTGGTCACTGCCCCCGGTGTGGGTGGGGAAGAGGGGAGAGAGCGGTGGGGAAAGGGGGGTGAGTGTAATTTATGACGGTGCTTCAAGAAACAACACGACTTCTTGAGACTGCTTCCACAAATGCAACCGCCCACGCCCACATGCCTAGGGTTGCATCGCTCGAGCCTCGCTCCACAAAAAGGTCGATTTGACTGTTACCTTAGATGCGGGGCCACTGGTGCTTTAAGGTTCATGTATGCAGGCTAACCAGTCCATGCGGGCAACCAAACATCCAAATTCTTCCCGCGCGGGCCTGGCCTGACCTAATGTAGCCTACCAAACGCGTCCTAGTTGTAAGGGCATATTTCTACCCGAGTAGTTTTGGTGATTGATGGCAATACATTTGCAGACTAATCGTGTGTGATAAGCCTTTCAGGTACTTCCTCTATTTGCACAAAGACGATTCATGCCCCTCGGTGTATTGATATGGGGACGGTTTTCTCCCTTATGTTTCGTTGCCGGTGGACTTGAGTCGTAGGAGAAGTCATACTATTAAGAGGGGATCCGTTACGGAAAATTCTGGGTGGAATCATCACGTACACTTTCCTCTCACCCTATTTTCTGCTTCAATGGAGTTTTCTCTCTGCCAAAATTTTTGTCCTGAAAGTTCCAAGCGGTAGTATCGCCCCCTGGAGCGGTACTACCTCTTATCATCAGTAGTACCGCCCAGGCCGGCAGTTGTACCGCTCAAGGCGGTAGTGATCCTGCTGGTACCGCTGCCAGTACTGCTGCCCATAAGTTCGACTCCTTTTCCTGGTCGTACTTTGCGGTAGTACTGGGCGGTAGTACCGCCCATAGGGTGGTACTACCGCTCCCGGCGGTACTTTCGGCCCTGCCCCCTCTGTGTTTGGCCTCCCTCTGCCTGAGCGGTAGTACCGCTCTACCTCTTATCATCGGTAGTGCCGCTCCCAGGAGCGGTAGTACCGCTCTGGCTCGTGCTGAGGGGGTGGGTAACGGGCAGATTCTTTCCCCCGCTATATAAAGGGGTTCTTCTTCCCTGAGAACTTCACCTTTTGCCCCCCAAAGCTCCATTGTTACTCCAAGCTACATTTTAGCCCGGTCTCTCTCCCTAGCCAACAAAACTTGTTGATATTCTAGGGATTGGTTGAGAGTGCCTTGATCTACACTTCCACCAAGAGAAATTTGATTCCCCCCACTAATCCCTCGCAGATCTTGTTACTCTTGGGTGTTTGAGCACCCTAGACTGTTGAGGTCACCTCGAAGCTATATTCCATTATGGTGAAGCTTCGTGGTCTTGTTGGGAGCCTCCAATTAAATTGTGGAGATTGCCCCAACCTTATTTGTAAAGGTTCGGTCGCCGCCTTCAAGGGCACCACTTAGTGGAATCACGGCACCTCGCATTGTGTGAGGGCGTGAGGAGAATACGGTGGCCTTAGTGGCATCTTGGGGAGCATTGTGCCTCCACACCGCTCCAACGGAGACGTACTTCCCCTCAAAGGGAAAGAACTTCGGAAACACATCCTCGTCTTCATCGGTTCCACTTGTGGTTATTTCTTACCTTTACTTGTATTTACTTCTTGCTTACTATTGTTGTTGTTAGCATCATATTGGTTGCTCACTTAGTTGCATATCTAGACAACCTATTTGTTGCTAAACCCAATTTATTTAAAGAAAATATTAAATATTGTTAGTTGCCTATTCACCCCCCCCCCTCTAGTCAACCATATCAATCCTTTCACTAGTAGATTGCTCCCCCATAGTCCACTATGGATGAGCCTCTCTTCGGTGCATCTTCACATGTCCATTATTACAATAATGGAGGGCAAGCTTCAAGCATGTGATTTCTTTGTGATGCTTCACTTGAACTTGCACACCGCAACTTTGATGACGATCACCACTTGATATCATCCTTCATGGGTTGTATGGGATCTTTCGTTTGATGTATGCCCATGGAAACATACCTAAACCCACAAAGATCACTCACAAAGATCATGGGTTAGTACACAAAGCGTAATAGATAATACTTACCATACCATGAGATCACTTGATCCCACTTGGTACATTTTCTACGCTTTGTGTGTTGATCAACTTGAATCACTCTTTGCCATAGTCTTGATAAACCTTGTATCTTATATTATCTCTTCATAAAGATGTCTTGAAGGTAAACATGAATGTTCACACAATCTTCTTCTTTAAGACATACTTGCAATAAGTTCAACTCTCGCATGACCAATCTTTGGATAAATCCTTCAATACCACCTTGGTCATCACATAAACTCCTTGAAACCAACAAATGGACTTCGAGAAGGGCCTATGGAAAAATCCTTCGAATATAACTCAAGACAATCATTAGTCCATAGAGAATGTCATCAATTACCAAAACCACACATGGGGGCACCATGCTCTTTCACCATGGCCATTGGGAATGGATTGCCCGCCTTGTTGTGAGGATCGTTAGATCGTCGGGCAATTCATTCGAGAGCTCCTACCCAAGCTATATTGTTGCATCCCCAAGCGACAATGCAAGATGAGAACCGTAGCGGAAGGGCTCGCAACACGTGGGCACGCGACATCCACGACATGCTTAGCCTCCATTAGATTGGGTAGTATCTGCAACTCTAGCGGATCATGCATCGCAATGAGTTCTCTGGTGCCTCGGACCGGTTCATCTGGAAATGGTTCGTGAGTGGCACCTACTCCCACAGCCATGTTATACGATAATGTTCCATGGAACTATGATCTTCTACTCATTGAAACTAATTTGGAAGAGTTGGGCACCGCCATGGGTCAAATTCTTTCACTAGTTGACCAACCAGGACCCCCGAGAGGCTGGCTCGCCACGGCGTGCAACACCACCCACATCGTCTCGTGTGTGACCAAGCGTCGGAAACGCTCCAACACCTGTCGTTGGACCAACCCTTCGCCCGACAAGCATGGCATGTAGTCCTTGCCTGGTTGCTCATCCCGGTACCGACGCCCAACCAGGAGCATAGGCTCATGGACTAGTGGTTGCACGCCAAGGGAAACATGCCATAGATCCTGTGCAAAGCTCTAAAATCCATCGCGCTACTCGTGCCTTGGATGAGCTAGAAGCATAGAAATAGTTTTGTTGTTGTTTTTGACAATGTGAGGCCCTCCCTACATACGTTGTTCGATAGGATCAAGGACGAGGCTTGCTCTTGGGTAGTAACCGGTGCAACTGGTCTTCGGCTTGTGTTCCCACAATCTTGGCTACATCCTCGCACCCTTGTAACTGAGCCCTTATCTTTCCCACGCAAAGAAACGCAAAGGTCATTTGTGTCTTCCCTAAAAAGGTTCTTTGCTATACATTCCTTTAGGTGCTTAAGAGCATCTCTAGGAGGCCCCTTAAAAGTGGTCAAACCCTTATATTTTTTGCATTTTAAGGTTTTGGTCAAAAGAATGTCGAGAACAAAAAACGTAAAAGTGGTCTGAGCCGTAATTTTTTTAAAGGACGTCGAAAATCAACACCCGAGGCCCTTATATTTGAAGGTTGGAAGGTCGAATCGAGGGTGTCTCGTATACCGGTCAAACCTCGTCGGAGCAAACATGTCGCCACGGAATTTGTCAATATCCGCTCGAAACTCGCTGGAATTCATCACCGCATACCGGAGAAGGCCACTAGACGTCGGAATCGATCGTCGCCGGTTCAAATTGGACGAGCTCGACCTCGCCGTGGCCTTCCGTGACCTCAACCTAGCCGCAAGAATCCTCCCGACACGACTGTCAAAGGGGCACGGCTCGACCAACACGACCAGCAACGAAGCAGGGCGCAAGTGGTGGGCGACAGGGTGTACCGACGGGACACGAACGACTAAGGGAAGGGGCTCTTATCCCAGTTTTACAGTTTGTTTTTACAGTAGTATTTTTTCAATCATAGCTAAAGTAGACCCTTAAAATATATTTTTACCCTTAGTTTTACAGTGTATGGTTTTAAGGGGTTGTTAGAGATGCTCTAACCTAAATCGGGCAATGCATTTTAGGTGGCCTTACAACAAAGTAACTTTTCTAAAGAATGTGATGATTATCATAAAAAATTGAGATTAAACTCGTAGTATTTCAAAAAAAAAAATACATGCAAAGTAGACTATAGAAGAAATGTGCATCCAAATACTACAGTGAAACAAGTCATACAGAAAGTTCAAATCCTGATTCCGATATAATTTATTTGAAGGAAAGAGGGCCTAAAATGATTCAACCATACTCAATTAACATAATAATCTGTCCCAATGCCAAACACAACGCAACACTCTAGCCCTGAATACTTTGAGCCCTATCACACAGCAATGCAGACTTTCACGTCAACATTGCAAAATAGTTCCCTTGGGAGTAATTTTATTCTCTTACACCTCATTCCAAGAGGATGGAAACAGGGTTAAGTCCAGGATCAGGGGAAAATGTTTTTACAATCAAATCATTTCGTATGTGGAGACGGGAGAAATAATTTCTTTTATCCCATTTGCTTTATTGAGAAATCCAAATCTCTAGATATACAAGCCTGGTAGCCAGCTGAGCATTACACCTGTGCTATGATACAATCTCACTAGAAGCCTGGAGATACAAGATTCATAGAAAAACTTTACAGAGGAGGAATTAAGTTGCTGTAGTTCTGGGAACGGCACCAAAGAGCAGCACAAGAGTGGAACACTTGCATCCTATAGGTCATATGGTTATCTTCAAAGCTGCCGTCTGCAATGCAGAAATGCTCAGCACCTATGGTGAACCAAACGAGCAGATGTATTTTAGGTTGCAATTATCTTGATTGGACCACTCTGTAATTAAGAATCAAATCCTCCGGCTTCTTCCAAATATATGTCCGCACCGTTGCCAAACTCATCTCAGGTGACAGAACCTGCTGCATCAAGTATTCTTTAACACAACTGCACAAATAAGTTGCTCCCAAACCACAAAATGTAATGTGGGCTTCCATTATGCCTTATAAATACTTGCCTGGTTGTTGCACAATATCTCAACTGAAGGTTTCAGCTTTTGCCATGGCTTTAGTCCAAGCCGTGAAGAACTATCTAGAGCTGATGTGCCAGAGGTCAAGCCCATGGCAAATGCGCTGTCCGGACTCCCATCCAATGGTTTCTCAAGAACAAGCTTCTCAACCACATAGTTAGCAACCTGTAAACAGAAACAAATTTAATAGATAACATAAAATGAGATGATATATATACCAAAAGAAAAAACTGTTCATAATATGTGGCTGCATCATATTAACAATATTTGTATGATTCAGCTAGGGTACTGGAAAATAGCCAGTTAGACACATTGTCGAGGTAGTTAGCTGCTCAAAAAACAAAGGTAGATAAGAAAGAAAAAAACTAGTTAGTTAGCTATCTCCACGCTTCTTCCCATGTATGTAGCTCATTGCCATACAGTCCTTAGCTGCTTATATCCTTCATCGTATGTCACTTTTTTTGTCGAGAGGAATTCACCCTTTGCAACTTAAATCTTTAACTTTGTTCTAGATAACTGATTTCAGTAACACCTTACTTTGAGAACTCGCAATATCCGTGGAGCACTGAGTTTCCCTTGTGTTATATTTGGTGCAGGTGAGCCTTCGGCCGGATGCAAATAAAAGCCACACCTACATTTCAAGAGGAGAAGCAGTGTCAGGAACATATTTACTGAGACCTCGAGTTTTCAGTCTGCAAGTGGTTCCCCCAATAAGGGTATATTGTAGAACAAATAATCGCATCATTAACTGAAGGTAATGAAAAAAGGGACAGGCCCAGTGCTAGAAGCTCCCACACCAGGTGGGGTCTGGGGAAGGTAATAGAGCTTCAGAAAAGTTCAAGGATAAATAAACAGTAAAATCATAGCATATTGAGCTCAAGGATGGATACTCACTCCACACCAAAATCCTATACTCCCTCCGTTACTTGTCGCTCAAACAGATGCATCTAGATGTATTTCGGTGCTAGATACATCCGTATGAGCGACAAGTAATATGGGTCGGAGGGAGTATCATCTTTGGAGTTCCGAAATTCATTGTCACTGCTAAATGAAAAATATATGTACGGAAACATACCATGACTAACTGGGTGACTTCGAAAGTCATAAGAAAATGGCCAGAACAAAAAACTTGAGATGATTTAAAAGTTAAGCATCATCACAACAATATGGGCTTACAAACTACTGCAATAGTTTTTCGCCTTCTAAAATGCTTTGCTACTCCAATTAGGAAGGTAGCTATATCCAAGGACGGGAAACATGTTTCAAAGATATCAAAGAAAAATATCTCAAGATAAAAAGATGTTGAGATGATAAATTACTTTGTGTTCTCTTTTGGAAATCGACCGTTCTCAGCACAGTCTACACACCACCATGGCAAATCATCCTCGGTTCCATCCAAATCGGTAATTCTCTTTCTCCAAGGCCCTCCACTAGAACTTTCCGTGATAATTGATGGAGGTGAAACCGTGGAGAACTCAAACGACGGAAGTACATTATTTGCATGGTTTTCGCTTCCATCATCAACGTCGGATCTTGGATGGGGTAAATTTTTCAATGATACATCTTTCCCTATTGAAGAATCACCATTGGACAAGCTGTGTGGGCCTGGTTTTGGCCTTCGTTTACTCCAATGAACTAACAAACCACGAAGAGTCTCATGAGCCAAATTAATCTGCACAATTTTTGAACAACTGTTCAGAAGATGACTTGCTAGTGGCAACCATACTTTGGCAAAGTAAATTTCTTTAACAGGTGTCAAGAAAGGTTTACAGTAAGAATGAAGTAACCAATATAAATAACAAGCTATTTCCTTTACAACTCAAGAATATAGATGAACTATTGATCCAACTAATATCTGAACAATGAGTAAGCTTAAAAGAAAAAATAACCATAGCCCGCATTATGATATGTTTTTGTGCAAACCTTAAGATCTTCCTGTGCTCCAGTAACATTCAAATCAACCGCATATATTTCTGCAGAAAAGCATTGTGGAGTATCCAGGTGAACAGACAGGCACCCCAATCGAGCGTCCATGGTGAACCATGCAGGTATGCTAACCTAAAATAGAGAAGCATGTGACATAGCAATATGCAGATCATTTTTAAACATAAACAAAAATATCATGGTTTGGCAGTTATACCATCTCAAACAACTCCTTTTTCTTATCATCAAACGAAACCTGCAAGCAAAATGAAGTGTCTTAACATTCTAGCAAACCTTCCAATTTATTCAAAAGAGATGCATATGAACTGTGAGCTTCTCAAATTTGGAAAGAACCAAGCAATGCTGCTAGCTCTTAACGTTTTTATATTATCCATGAGGAAAAGTGCATTCAACACAACGAGAGGGAATACGAACCTTGCCAAAATCTTCAATAACAGCTCCTCGAGTAATCTCCCATAATTTGACAGAACCAACAGTATCCTGTAAAATAGGATGAAGGTGGATGATGCCACTTGTTGCATTTGGTAACAGCAAAGACATTTGAAGATATCTTATAATCACCTTTGTCAGGACATGCCTTCTATTATTCATGATCTCATGTTGAACTATAGCTGGAACTCCAGGAATAGTGAAAGATGGCTCTTTGTATACAGGCACCTAGAGTGGTTTAGAAAATAGAAGTTATTAACATGTACACCTGTGCAAGATGACCAAGTAAAAATGACTGTTGCCAATCAGTCGACAAAAACATGTATAGAGTTGAGTAGATCAATGAAACATGAATATCATGAGCACATAACAGAAGACAAAAGGCAAAAAAGGAAATTCAGCTGTATCTGGCATCAATTTTGAATAGTGACGAAAGTAGTATATAAACATAGAAATTACATATCAAAAAAAAATATCAATGTTTATTTGCCATCATCTCTGAGAAAAAAATAGATAGCTGGTTAACATGGGAAAAACAAGACCTCGAGTTAATATTGCATGGCTTGCATTGCACAATCCCATAGATCCAGAATAATTTGCTACCCAGGGTGGTAGCTACACACGGCATAAATTTTTATCTCTAATTATTTTGGTAAATTATTTTGGACTATGAAAAATAATTCTATAACGAAAATATCATGACTTTGGACCATCAAGCAAGCAAACAAGCAATTATGCCAAAAAGGCAAGCAAAAAGACTGAGAGAAGTGAGAAACGTCATTTCTACACAATGAAAAGACACTTGTGTCAAAAAGGTAAATAAAAAAGACAAAGAGAAGTGAGAAAATTTCATTTCTATACAACAAACATGCACTTGTGCCAATGCCATTGAAACCCGACACCTTACATATTAAGAAAGGCACTTATGCCAGAGGGTGTGTAGCTACCACCATGCATAGGAAATCGCCTCTCTTTGCCCCAAAGTTAACAGACATGTAAATAGTTTTTTATTTAAACAAGTCCCCCATCTATACCAATATAAGAAGATTCAAAAGGGGCAGATCCAATTAATCTCGACCATCAAACCATGCCAATCAAACGACCTAGATTACTTCAATGTTGAGCACTCAACATGTTTAGCATGCAATTAATATCATACATAATATCTAGGGGAGTGCTAATAACGAAACTAAAGCGCAATTAATATCCTACCTAGTATCAACGTGCAACCAATATTCGACCTAATAAGCAACGTGTGTTGCATGTACACGGTTACTAGTCAGCTATAGGAGATGAAACTATCATCACAGAATGCATGTCTCGGTATTATAGCGCATCTCAAAAATGTGACGTCGTTGCTCGGAAGCCAGAACATAATGTGTAGAATAAAGTAACGTAACAGATGAAAAGATGGCAAGTGTCATGCTTACAGGTGCTGATCCTTCTAAAGAAGCTCTTGCTCTTGAGAATGACAAATTCCCAGCTAAGAATGAGCCACCCTTTTGAAAAACCTTTTGTGGGGATTGCCCTTCAGCTGGCCATCCATAAACAGAAGAATCAGTTGTTGCAACCCATATTGTATCATCTTGCAAGGACAACTGTAGAATTGGGTGTTCATTTGTGCATAGTAAGACACTCTCTCGTGTGGAGAGGTCTGTCAGGTACACCTGTACCAACGGAAAACAGAGAAGTTCAGAACTTATAACTGTAGAAATTATTCAACAAAATGAGATATTTTACTCACGGACTGATCTCTTCCACCGCTATAAACATGACCAAATGAAGGGGTGCTTGCAAGCGCCCAAACCGAATCAGTGTGAACGGCATAAGAATGCACACAGCGCTGCTGTCCTAGATCCCATAGTCTGCGAAGTATGAACATATTTAGACAAGATGCAAAAAATATTTGCAGCATCTATATGCCATGTTACTTGGCTTTAGGCATGCAGGCTAACATGACCGTGTCGTAGCGACTGTCCACGATGCCAGAAATTAGTTAATCCACTGTTACTCTAATAAGTGTGATGTGTTAATAATCTTCATGCAGGCGTTTATCAACTGTGTATTTACCTTATCATTGAGTCAGATGAGCCTGATAGACAATACCTGTAAAAATATGTTATACAGTGTTAACAAGTTTCAAACTTCTAATGAAAATAGATGGGATTCAACAAAGTTCCACAAAGCCTGTCAACATTATTTTGTGTTGATCAACACCATTTTTTAACCCTTGCAGCCAAAATCGGTAATTTAATCATCGAAAACCACATGTTCCTCTTAAATATGACACATCAGCTCCCACGAACAAACATTCGCATCCTACTAAGTTTTTCTGCCATGTGAGTTATTTCCATGTCTGACGTTGACCATTGCCTGACTAGGATGGCAACCAGCATGATGACCATGCCAATTAATGTCCCCTTCGGGCAATAAAGCGATTTAAGTGGTGAAGTTGCTGCTTTTGAACTAATGATCACGTGACTAATGCAACTTAAAGGATAGTGGATGATTATTTGCAGAAGAGAATGATTCAGCAATAACCTTTCTCCAAATTATAAAGGGCTTGTTGTTGACTGCAACTATAGGAAACTAAACATGCTAGGCCAGGAACATGTATAGATGATAATTTATGGTCTATGAAGTTGTATATATGGAACACACAAATGGGCAATATTGTCTGGACTGTTCTATAGTTCACTTTTGAAATATCTAATGTCATCATAACCACTAATTTGCAGAAAATGCATTATATAACAAGATTTTGCAATGGGGCAAGTCTAAATAAAAATAGTAGTGCCACTGACCCACAGCTCTTTCATTTATGACAAATGTAGGATGACAGAAAACTGCACAGTAAGTTGGTAAGCCAGGTACTACCATATGAAATAAATAAAATCTGCCAACTGAAGCACATGTCAACTTACAGATAATAACTATAACAGCACTCAGCAGTAACTGCAGAAAACTAGAACATTAGCTATGCATTATTATGGCAGTAGTTAGCACAAGAAGCTATGATAGATTCGGATGACAGTATGAAGTGCCACAAGAATAGGAAGGGCAAATCAACTTCTACAGTATCTTGTTAAGAGAAAGGAATGGTATGTCTTAGATGAATCTATGAGAGAACTTTGATTATGCCTAAACACAAACCTTCCAGTAGAATCAATAAGCAAAGCCCTGATATTGTCAGTGTGCCCTCTCAATTTCATGTTCTTAGAACCTGTCCTGGGATCCCAAACACGAACAACCTATATCAAACCAGTAGGAAGTCTATAAGAAAAGGTCCAAATAAAATAGCAGTTAAAGGATCACATACTTGCTCCTGAAGATGGATAGTGCAATACCTTTTCAGTACCACCAGACACAAGCAACGTCCCTGTATCATTCATATCCAATGCATAAACTGAATCCTTGTGACCTTTGGCAGCAATAGGACTGTACCCATGTGATTTTCCGTTGGTAGAAACAATGTTGCCACTAGAACTTACATTGCACAAGGTTGACAAAGCAGGTCCAGAGTTTCCATTAGGAACCTCATCCTCTTTTGCATCTACAGATTTGGCTATAGGAGCAATAGCAGCATCAAGATCCCATATGAAGACCTCACCACCAAGGCCACCGGAGGCTACAATATTGCTCTACAGTACAAAGGCACAAAAAGCATATAAAATATAGTAGATATAGAACTAATACTTCCACATAGTCATAGGTCTGGCAATATATACATTCTTTTCAGCAGCAGCAAGACATATCACATAATCAGAGTGCTGACGAAGAGTCTTGGTACAAGCACCATCTGCTAAGCAATTCCACACCTGTAAAAAATAGATACTGGGGCTTAGTTTGGGGTTTCTGAAACATGCCTGCCAAACTTATTTTATAACGCTGTGAAAAAATAGCCACACAAACATATATTGGCTAGGCAACAAAAAAATAGACAAAAGCTGGATTATTATAATTCACCTCAATGACAAATGCAGTCTAAAAAGCATGCAGACAAGACAAAAAATATCTAAAAACAGGGACCACTGAAACAACAAACCTTTAATGTGGTGTCTGAGGAACAGGAAACAAGATTTTGGCCAACAATAATGGCATCGTTAATCTGCACAATAAGATAGCTGCTTGTAAAACAAAACAATACTTCAGCAGTGATACAAGTCAACCAAATGTAAGCAGGAAGTAAGTATCAGTTCAAGTCCTGACGGATTTATTTCTCCATCCACTGACAGAATCTACTGCCTAACTTTCATAATTGGACAGATAAAACTATGTAGGACTAGAAGAATTTTCCATCCAGCCCATCTTGTTCCATGCAGCAAATAAAAGTAACAAAGAATTTAGCAAATATGGCAAAGGTTACAGGGATTGGCCCTGCTCCCAACTATTGTCCAGAACTCCGGATGGCCTCCCACCCATTTACAAAGGATACACAAAATTTCAGACTTGAACATCACAATTAAGAAATATATGCAAAAAAGGTAAAGATGAAAGAACAACCGAAATGAATTGATTGTACCAGAATATAAATATGTTAACAAAATGTAATGACAAACACCCTTGATTTGATGTTGAAATCTAAAACATAAAACACCCTTGATAATGATCCAATAGCAATTCAAATAGGGTGTGTTTGGCAGCTGTTCTCACCCTAGCATAGTTGTTCCCTGTTGATGCATGCTAAGTACAGACATGATGAATACATTCATCTTCAGTTGTTTGGTGGTCATGCATGTGTTGTGACATGTTTGGATGAGACTGTGTTTGTTAGGAAGAGGGAGGAGGAAGAGGTGCACTGCGAGGGAGGAAGAGGAGGGAGGTGCACTCGGGCTCGACGCAGGGGGGGAGGGGGGCCGCCGGAGCTCGGGCTCGGCGCAGGGGGGGAGGGGGGCCGCCGGAGCTCGGGCTCGGCGCAGGGGGGGAGGGGGGCCGCTGGAGCTCGGGCTCGGCGCAGTGGGGGAGGGGGGCCGCCGGAGCTCGGGCTCGGCGCAGGGGGGGAGGGGGGGCCGCCGGAGCTCGGGGCGACGGGGCGAGGCGCAGGGGGGAGCGACGGGGCGACGGGGCGAGGCGCAGGGGGGAGCGACGGGGCGACGGGGCGAGGCGCAGGGGGTGAGCGACGGGGCGACGGGGCGACAGGGTGCATGGGCTCAGCATAGCTCGCCTCTGCGGGGGTGCTGGGCTCAGCTATGCTGAGGCCCTTTTTTGCATCAGTTGATGCATGCTCTCCTCAGCCCATACACCCTACCAAACAGCGAAAAGTGGGTCGGGGAGGGAACTTTTGGGCTCATACACTCTCCATGCAGGCTACCAAACACGCCCATAGAGACAATACCATGGTTTCAAAATATAAAATCATCTGGAGCAGGAGTACATAGAAAAACATACCCAATCAACATGTGACTCAAAGGTTGCTGAAAAGTTTGCATCCCCGTTTTGGTATTCCCATCTCTTCAAGGTACCATCACGACTCCCAGTAAAAAGATAATCACTTGTACCAGAAGCAGAAGCATTCAGGTATGACAAGCAGTTGATTCCAGCACAATGCTGAAAAACAAACAGAAGGCAATGCATGAGGACTTTTGGGTGTAGCAAGAATTGTTTTAAGCTAACTTGCGATACCTAAGAACAACTAGTTCATACTGAAGCGGGGCTGACCTTTTTATTATCAGCATCATTGAGCACATATGTGAAGCGTTTCTCCTTTCTCGGTCGACTTGAACCGGCCGTGTTTCCAGCACTCCCGACACGATGCATTGAAAGGTGGATATGTATCAAAAATTGGAGTAGCCTAACATACAAAACCAGCAATGAATCATTTCAATTTAAGCATAGATGAATCAATGCTGGATATTTGATAAAGAATTTGAGATTGCATAATCTCCAGTATGCTAGTAAAGCTTCCTGACAGGACAGGTTGACATAACCATGGAAACATTGGGCAATTTTGGAGCAAAAGAAAATGCAGCATCTAGCAACAGTTAGAATTGAGTTGCAAAATCTCGAAGTTACTCAAATCAATTCACTGGATTTACTGCTATAAAAATCGCAAACACATAGAGTTCCTTTCGGTTACTGGTTCAGAAGGATAACTGACGCTGACCCCTACTTTTCCCAATCGAAACTAAATACTTCCTATAAGTTTTGAACTGAAATATTAATGATCCCACATGTAGCAAAACAAGCTGGACAAAGTACCCTTGTTCACCACGTCGCTAGTCAGGCAAAATACCAGCAATAGGCAACTAGGCAGGAGGGTGGTGCCCACGCCTAGGCATCCGCCTCTTAGAACACCGATAAACGACCCCCCCAACCCCCCACACCGGCACAGGGCATGGGGAGAATAAACTGGTGCTGGTATTAGTTCAGGTGCCGAAATACATGGACGATGGGGGATGCACCCGCACCTTGAAAGTCCTAGCGATGAGAATAGGGTCAACTGAGACCGATCTTGAAGAAAGGGATCTGATTGGATTCAATTGCTCACTGCGCGAAGAGCGAAACACACGATAATCTGAGCAAGCTAGGGCTTCCTTACCAGCAAAAGGGATCGCGTCCCTTCCGGATGCCCGCGCCAGTCCAAGGGCAGCAGACGAGATCAGCGGAGAAAGATCACACGAGAACCGAGCCTCGTAGCATGCGTCCTTGAGCGGGAGGAGACGGCAGCGGCAGATTAGGAGGAGGAGGAGGAACTCGGGTGTGGGTTTCAGCGGTGGGAGACTCAGGGGCGATGCCGCGGGATTTGGAGCAGAAGGTGCCGCCGATCGATCTGGTTGGGGTGGATATGGATTGCGGCGCTGAGGAGTGGGCGGGGTTTTGCGCGGCGGCGGTAGCGGTTGTCGCGGCGAGGTGAGGGCCCGACGGGGGGCGGAGCGAGGAGGAGGGCGAGGACGAGGAGGCAGGTGGGTCAATAGAGGTGTCGTGTGCTTCTGTTTGCAAAGGCCGGGCCGATCCGGGCTGGACTGGGCTGTGCAGGGCAGGGCAGGGCAGGTCCTCCTAGTCAGTACCCTTTTTTTTTCTTTTTCTTTTTTATACTCCCTTCGTCCACGAATAAGTCTACATTTAGCTTTAAAATTTGTCCATAAAAAAAATGTACATCTATCTTTTTAATGCACTATAAAGTAGAGAAAAAATGTTTCTCTTTCATCACACGGTAATCAAGACCAATAACATTTAACACATGGTTTCCTTACTTTTTACATGCGTTTATCTCGTTGGATGTGGAGTAATTAAAGATGAGAGGGATGATAACTTGCATCTTTTCAATACAGTTTTTTACTTCACTCTATAATCTGTCTTAAAATTTCTATACGCACACTTATTCGCGGACGGAGGAGGGAGTAGAGCCTAGTCTATAGGGTTTTTTTAGCAGAGTACAATCAAAGTCGCTCACATACACGAGCGTACACTCATCCCTATGAACGCACGCACGCACACCCTACCCCTATGAGCACCTTCGAGAGACTAAGCAGGCACATCATCTTGAGATTGACGAAGTCGCCACAGACGCCTTCGTTGTCGACGGAAACGTCTCCTCCCACTGAAAGCACATCGTCAGAAGACCTGAAATAAAACCAGGAAAATGCAAGCACCAACGTCAAGTCTCGTACTTGAATTCTGGTGGACAAGGGATACCACACCTCCTAACCATCCAACCACGGGTTGGTTTACACCTAGTCTGTAGGTTGGTTGAATATAATGTGAAATATTCTAGGGTCCTAGAACATGAATAGGTTTAATGGGCCGGAAATGGACGGAAATGTTATCACACGCGCGATAAAAGGCATCTTCAAAGCTGATCCGTAAACGACTCGCAAGCGTGATCACTTGAGGACCCTTTCAATACAGAACACCATTTTTCACGTACACGTCATCGTCAGGGTTGACGGCTTCCCACATCTTATTGTTCTCGAGCGCCCACGCCATCATGGTCGCCCACACCGTTTAGTTAGTGTATCGAGTTGTGTATACTCGGTCCTTACCAAAACAACAATTACTTTAGCCGCACTAGAGTTCCTTTCCTCTTTCACTTCATTCGCTTTTTGTTTCATCGATGTCGCCGCTCTACCGCCTCGGTCGCTTGTCAACCCACTTTGCGACATCTCCCACCTCAATGTCGCTCGTCCTCTGTCGCCGGTCCACACCTCTTGTTCGTCTGTCCCCGTGCAGGTACCATCCTTCCCAACGATACTCACCACATCGGGCATGTTTTCGATGAATGCATGTGCTGAATTTTGTGTCTCTCTTTCAAGCAATTGATTCGTGCATGGAGTACATATACGAGCACTACCTTAAGTCGTCACACGCAGAGGATTACACAGATGAAACAGTAATGACGCATGCGGTTCTTGCAGATGCGGAGCAAGCGAAAGAGCGTGTTCTAAATTTCAAGGGGCCGATCAAGGGTTATTGAGTGCTCAGTGTGAATATCGTTGCATGGAAGACAAAAGAAATCATACGGATTCACCCAAGATCTAATCTACTAGATGATGGCAACGAGTGGGAAAATCTACATACCCTTGCAGACCGAAATTGGAAACGTTCCAACGAACGTGGTTGGCGTAGTCGTACTTCCTTCATGATTCAATCTGATCCAGCATCGCACGAACGACACCTTTGAGAAGTGCACAAGTACGGCTCGGTGGTGTCCCCTTCTTCTTAATCCAGCAATGGAGAGGGAGAGGTAGATGGGATCTAGGCCAGCACAACGACGTGGTGGTGGTGGAGGAATTCATGTAGAGCTTCACCAAACTGTTGTGGAGGAAGAGGTGGAGGGAGAGAGGGGGTGCAACGGCCAGTGTCAGGGATGGTTGCGCCCAGCCCCTCCCTCTCTTTATATAGGGGGTAAGGGAATGCGGATAACAACCCCCCTCCAAGCCTAGGGTCGGCAGCCAAGGGGGGGCTACGCCTCCAAGCCTTGGGACGCCTCCCCCATTAGTGTTCCCCTCCCTTTGCCGCGTGGGCCTTGTGGGTATGGTGCAGGGATACGTCTCCAACGTATCTATATTTTTTTATTCTTTCATACTATTATATTGCCATTCTAGGATACTTTTTGAGTAATTATTTATCAATTTATATGCTTTTTGAGTACTAACCTATTGACCTAGTGCCTAGTGTCAGCTCTTGTTTTTTGTGTGTGTTTGTTTCGTGGAAAATCCATATCAAACAGACTCCAAACATGATAAATATTTATGAGGATTTTTTTGGGAATATATGTGAACTTTGGGAGTTGGAATCAACGCAACACGGTGCCCGAGGGAGGCACAAGCGAACATGTCGCAGCCCACGGGGTCGCGCCCTAATGGCTTGTGCCCATCCCTTAAGTCGGTTGTGTTGGAAATATGCCCTAGAGGCGATGATAAATAGTTATTATTATATTTCATGTTTAAAGACAAAACAATGTCCCTAGCAAGCCTCTAGTTGGCTAGCGAGTTGATCAAGGATAGTCAAGGTTTTCTGACTATGTGCAAGTGTTGTTGCTTGATAATTGGATCACATCATTAGGAGAATCATGTGATGGACTAGACCCAAACTATGAACGTAGCATATTGATCGTGTCATTTTATTGCTATTGTTTTATGCGTGTCAAGTATTTATTCCTATGACCATGAGATCATATAACTCACTGGCACCGGAGGAATACCTTGTGTGCATCAAACGTCGCAACGTAACTGGGTGACTATAAAGGTGCTCTACACGTATCTCCGAAGGTGTCCGTTGAGTTAGTATGGATCAAGAATAGGATTTGTCACTACGTGTGACGGAGAGGTATCTCGGGGCCCACTCGGTAATACAACATCACACACAAGCCTTGCAAGCAATGTGACTAAGTGTAAGTCACGGGATATTGTATTACGAAACGAGTAAAGAGACTTGTCGGTAAGGGGATTTAAACAGGTATGCGGATACCGACGATCGAATCTCGGGCAAGTAACATACCGAAGGACAAAGGGAATGACATACGGGATTATATGAATCCTTGGCACTGAGGTTCAACCGATAAGATCTTCGGAGAATATGTAGGATCCAATATGGGCATCTAGGTCCTGCTATTGGATATTGACCGAGGAGTGCCTCGGGTCATGTCTGCATAGTTCTCGAACCCGCAAGGTCTGCACACTTAAGGTTCGATGATGTTCTAGTATAGTTGAGTTATATGTGTGGTTACCAAATGTTGTTCGGAGTCCCGGATAAGATCACGGACGTCACGAGGGCTCCGGAAACGAAGATTGATATATAGGATGGTTTCATTTCGTCACCAGAAAGTTTCGGGCAATTCCGGCAGTGTACCGGGAGTGACGAATGGGTTCCGTGTGTTTACCGGGAGGGGCCCACCCACCCGGGAGTGAGCCCAAGGCCCTAGGGTGGCGCCACAAGTCCTTAGTGGGCTGGTGAAGTCAGCCCAAGAGGGCTATGGCGCCACATAAGAAAATACCAAAAGAAAAAAAAGGAAAGAGGGGGTGGGAAGGAAGAGGAGGACTCCTCCTTCCCAAACCGAATTGGAGGAGGAGTCCTCCTCCTCCTAACGGCCAGCGCACCTTGAGGGACTTGTCCCTCAAGGCTAGCCCCTACCCCTCCCTCCTATATATAGTGGTGGTTTAGGGCTTTTTGAGACACAACTTGCCCACGTGCAACTCTAGCCTATACCACACAGTTTAACCTCTAGATCGGATTTCTGCGGAGCTCGGGCGGAGCCCTGCAAGAGTAGATCATCACCACTACTGGAGCGTCGTCACGCTGTCGGAGAACTCATCTACTTCCCCGCCTTTCTTGCTAGATCAAGAAGGCCGAGATCATCGTCGAGCTGTAAGTGTGCTGAACGCGGAGGTGTCGTCCGTTCGGCGCTAGATCGGAACGGATCGTGGGACGGATTGCGGGACGGTTCGTGGGACGGTTCGAGGGATGTGAAGACGTCCCACTACATCAACCGCGTTTCTTAACGCTTCCCGTTGTGCAATCTACAAGGGTACGTAGATCTAATCTCCACTCGTAGATGGACATCACCATGATAGGTCTTCGTGTGTGTAAGAAAAATTTTGTTCCCCATGCAACGTTCCCCAATAGTGGCATCATGAGCTAGGTTCATGTGTAGATGTTATCTCGACTAGAACACAAAAGGTTTTGTGGACAGTGATGTTCGATTTGCTGCCCTCCTTAATCTTTTCTCGATTCAGCGGTATTGTTGGATTGAAGCGGCCCGGACCGACATAACTCGTACGCTTACGAGAGACTGGTTTCATCGATTGACATCCGACCTCGTTGCATAAAGATGACTGGCGGGTGCCTGTTTCTTCAACTTTAGTTGAATTGGTTTTGACCGAGGCGGTCGTTGGAGAGGTTAAATAGCAATTTGCACATCTTCATTGTGGTTTTTGCGTAAGTAAGATGCGATCATACTAGATACCCATAGCAGCCACGTAAAACATGCAACAACAAATTAGAGGACGTCTAAATTGTTTTTGCAGGGTATGATTGTGATATGATATGGCCAATGACGTGATGTGATATATAATATATTGGATGTATGAGATGATCACGTTGTAATAGTTAATATCGACTTGCACGTCGATGCTACGGCAACCGGCAAGAGCCATAGGGTTGTCTTTAAACTAACGTTTATGTTTGCAGATGTGTTTACTATATTGCTAGGTCGTAGCTTTAGTAGTAATAGCATAGATAGCACGACAACCTCGATGGCGACACGTTCATGGAGATCATGGTGTGGCACCGATGACAAGAAGATCATGCCAGTGCTTGAGTGATGGAGATCAAGAAACACAAGATGATGGCCATATCATGTCACTTATGAATTGCATGTGATGTTAATCCTTTTATGCACCTTATTTTGCTTAGAACGACGGTAGCATTATAAGGTGATCTATCACTAAAATTTCAAGACGAAATTGTGTTCTCCTCGACTGTGCACCGTTGCGATAGTTCGTCATTTCGAGACACCACGTGATGATCGGGTGTGATAGACTCAACGTTCACATAAAATGGTTGCAAAACAGTTGCACACGCGGAACACTCGGGTTAAACTTGACGAGCCTAGCATGTGCATACATGGCCTCGGAACACATGAGACAGAAAGGTCTAGCATGAATCGTATAGTTGATATGATTAGCATAGGGATGCTTACCACTGAAACTATTCTAAACTCACGTGATGATCAGACTTGAGTTAGTGAATTTGGATCATGTACCACTCAAATGACTAGAGACATGTACTTTTTGAGTGGGGGTTTAGCAAGTAATTTGATTAGTTAAACTCTAATTATCTTGAACATAGTCTAAGTCCACTTTCAAATATTTGTGTTGTAGATCAATGGCTCACGCGACAGTCACCCTAAATTTTAATACGTTCCTACAAAAAGCTAAGTTGAAAGATGATGGAAGCAACTTTGTATACCGGGCTCGTAATCTTAAGTTGCTCCTGCAAGTTGGGAAGAAGGATTATGTCCTTAATGATGCGCTAGGATATGAACCACCCGCTACAGCTGACCAAGATGTTAAGAACGCTTGGTTAACACGTAAGGAGGACTACTCAGTAGTTCAATGTGCAGTCTTGTATGGCTTAGAGCCGGGACTTCAACGTCGCTTTGAGCGTCATGGAGCATATGAGATGTTCCAGGAGTTGAAGTTTATCTTTTAGAAGAACGCCTGGATCGAGAGGTATGAGACCTCCGATAAATTCTATGCTTGCAAGATGGAGGAGAATTCGTCTGTTAGTGACCATGTGCTCAAAATGTCTGGGTACTCAAACCGTCTAGCTGAGCTGGGGATTGAACTCCCGCAAGAAGCCATCACTGACAGAATTCTTCAATCACTGCCACCAAGCTACAAGAGCTTTGTGTTGAACTATAACATGCAAGGGATGAACAAGTCACCCGACGAGTTATTCGCGATGCTGAAAGTCGTAGAGTCAGAACTCCGGAAAGAGCATCAAGTGTTGATGGTCAATAAGACCACTAGTTTCAAGAGAAACGGCAAAGGCGAGAAGGGTAACTCCAAGAAGAGCAGCAAGCCTGTTGCCAATCCGATGAAGAAACCAAAGGCTGGACCTAAGCCTGAAACAGAGTATTGTTATTGCAAGGGACTGGGTCACTCGAAGCGCAACTTCCCCAAGTATTTGGCTGATAAGAAGGCGGCCAAGGAAAAATCAGGTATATTCGATATACATGTTATTGATGTGTACTTAACCAGCTCTCGTAGTAGTGCCTGGGTATTCGATACCGGTTCTGTTGCTCATATTTGCAACTCGAAACAGGTACTGCGGAATAAATGAAGGCTAGCGAAGCATGAAGTGACGATGCGCGTGGGAAATGGTTCCAAGGTTGATGCAATCACCGTCGGGACAGTTTCACTTCAGTTACCACCAGGATTAGTTATGAACTTAAATAATTGTTATTTAGTGCCTGCGTTAAGCATGAACATTATATCTGGATCTTGTTTATTGCGAGACGGTTACTCGTTTAAGTCAGAGAATAATGGTTCTTCTATTTATATGAGTAATATCTTTTATTGTCATGCACTCAATGTGAGAGGATTGTTCATATTGAATCTTGACAGCGATAATACACATATACATAACATTGAGACCAAAAGAGTTAGAGTTAACAATGATAGCGCCATGTTTTTGTGGCACTGCCGCTTAGGTCATGTTGGTGTAAAGCGCATGAAGAAACTCCATTCCGATGGACTTTTGGAGTCACTTGACTTTGATTCACTTGACACGCGCGAACCATGCCTCATGGGCAAGATGAATAAGACTCCGTTCTCCGGAACAATGGAGTGTGCAAGTGACTTGTTGGAAATCATATATACCGATGTGTGTGGTCCGATGAGTGTGGAGGCGCGCAACGAATATCGTTATTTTCTCACCTTCACTGACGATTTGAGTAGATATGGTTATGCATACTTGATGAAGCACAAGTCTGAAACGTTTGGGAAATTCAAGCAATTTCAGATTGAAGTTGAAAATCATCGTAACAAGAAGATCAAGTTCCTACGGTCTAATCGTGGGGGTGAATATCTGAGTTTCGAGTTTGGTGCTCACTTAAAACAATGTGGAATTGTTTCACAGTTGACACCACCTGGAACACCACAACGTAATGGTGTGTCCGAACATCGTAATCGTACTTTGTTAGAAATGGTGCGATCTATGATGTCTCTTACCGATTTGCCATTATCGTTTTGGGGTTATGCATTAGAGACAGCTGCATTCACTTTAAATAGGGCACCATCAAAGTTCATTGATACGACACCATACGAACTGTGGTATGGCAAAAGACCAAAGTTGTCGTTTCTTAAATTTGGGGATGTGATGCTTATGTCAAAAAGCTTCAGCCTGAAAAGCTGGAACCCAAAGCGGAAAAGTGTGTCTTCATAGGTTACCCAAAGGAGATAGTTGGGTACACCTTTTATCTCAAATCCGAGGGCAAAGTGTTTGTTTCTAAAAATGGAGCTTTTCTTGAGAAGGAGTTTATCTCGAAAGAATTGAGTGGGAGGAAGATAGAACTTGATGAGGTTGTCAAACCTCTAATCCCTCTAGATGGTGGCGCAGGGCAAGGGGAAACCCCTGTCATTGCGACGCCGGTTGAGAAGGAAGTTGATGATGATGATCATGAAACTTCGGCTCAAGTTCCTATCGGACCTCGCAGGTCGGCAAGATCACGTACTGCTCCTGAGTGGTACGGTAATCCTGTCTTATCAATTATGTTGTTAGACAACAATGAACCTATGAATTATGAAGAAGCAATGGTGGGTCCGGATTCCAACAAATGGCTGGAGGCTATGAAGTTTGATATAGGATCCATGTACGAGAACAAAGTGTGGACTTTAGAAGTACTACCTGAAGGTCGCAAGGCTATTCAGAACAAATGATCTTTAAGAAGAAGACGGGTGCAGACGGTAATGTCACCATTTATAAAGCTCGACTTGTGGCAAAGGGTTTTTCACAAGTTCAAGGAGTTGACTACGATGAGACATTTTCACCGGTAGCGATGCTTAAGCCCGTCCGAATCATGTTAGCAATAACTGCATTTTTCGATTATGAAATCTCGCAGATGGATGTCAAAACGGCGTTCCTTAATGGTTTTCTTAAGGAAGAGTTGTATATGATGCAACCCGAAGGTTTTGTCGATCCGAAAAATGCTAACAAAGTGTGCAAGCTCCAGCGATCCATTTATGGACTGGTGCAAGCATCTCGGAGTTGGAATAAGCGCTTTGATGAGGTGATCAAAGCATTTGGGTTTATACAAGTGGTTGGAGAATCTTGTATTTACAAGAAAGTGAGTGGGAGCTGTGTGGCGTTTCTAATATTATATGTGGATGACATATTGTTGATTGGAAACAACGTGGAGTTTTTGGAGAGCGTAAAGGATTACTTGAATAAAAGTTTCTCTATGAAGGACCTAGGAGAAGCTACTTACATTCTAGGCATTAAGATCTATAGGGATAGATCGAGACGCCTGATAGGACTTTCACAAAGCACATACCTCGATAAAGTTTTGAAGAAGTTCAAAATGGATCAGTCCAAGAAAGGGTTCTTGCCAGTGTTACAAGGTATAAAATTGAGTAAGACTCAGTGCCCAGCAACTGCGGAAGATAGAGAACAAATGAGTTACGTCCCCTATGCTTCAGCCATAGGTTCTATCATGTATGCAATGCTGTGCACTAGACCAGACGTCAGCTTGGCCATAAGTGTGGCACACAGGTTTCAAAGTAATCCAGGAGTGGATCACTGGACGGCGGTCAAGTATATTCTGAAGTACCTGAAAAGGACTAAGGAAATGTTTCTCGTTTATGGAGGTGACGAAGAGCTCGTCGTAAAGGGTTACGTCGACGCAAGCTTTGACACTGATTTGGATGACTCTAAGTCTCAAACCGGATACGTATTTATTCTTAATGGGGGTGCGGTAAGCTGGTGCAGTTCCAAGCAAAGCGTCGTAGCAGATTCTACATGTGAAGCAGAGTACATGGCTGCATCGGAAGCAACTAAGGAGTCTGTTCTGTGACAACACTGGTGTCATTGCTTTAGCAAAGGAACCATGGTTTCACAAGAAGACCAGACATATCAAATGAAGCTTCAACCTCATCTGCGACTACGTCGAAGGAGAGGACGTAAATATTTGCAAAGTGCACACGGATCTGAATGTAGCAGACCCGCTGACTAAACCTCTTCCATGGGCAAAACATGTTCAACACCAGAACTGTATGGGTGTTAGATTTATTACAATGTAAATCGCATGGCGATGTGAGGACTAGATTATTGACTCTAGTGCAAGTGGGAGACTGTTGGAAATATGCCCTAGAGGCAATGGTAAATATTTATTATTATATTTCCTGTTTAAGATAATCATTTATTATCGATGCTATAATTGTATTGAATGAAAACATAGATACATGTGTGGATACATAGACAAAACAATGTCCCTAGCAAGCCTCTAGTTGGCTAGCCAGTTGATCAAGGATAGTCAAGGTTTTCTGACTATGTGCAAGTGTTGTTGCTTGATAACTGCATCACATCATCAGGAGAATCGTGTGATGGACTAGACCCAAACTATGAACCTAGCATATTGATCGTGCCATTTTATTGCTATTGTTTTCTGCGTGTCAAGTATTTATTCCTATGACCACGAGATCATATAACTCACTGGCACCGGAGGAATACCTTGTGTTCATCAAACGTCGCAACGTAACTGGGTGACTATAAAGGTGCTCTATAGGTATGTCCGAAGGTGTCCGTTGAGTTAGTATGGATCAAGACTAGGATTTGTCACTTTGTGTGACGGAGAGGTATCTCGGGGCCCACTCGGTTATACAACATCATACACAAGCCTTGCAAGCAATGTGACTAAGTGTAAGTCACAGGATCTTGTATTATGGAATGAGTAAAGAGACTTGCCGGTAACGAGATTGAAATAGGTATGCGGATACCGACGATCGAATCTCGGGCAAATGAAATACCTAGGACAAAGGGAATGACATACGGGATTATATGAATCCTTGGCACTGAGGTTCAACCGATAAGATCTTCGGAGAATGTGTAGGATCCAATATGGGCATCCAGGTCCCGCTATTGGATATTGACTGAGGAGTGCCTCGGGTCATGTCTGCATAGTTCTCGAACCCGCAGGGTCTGCACACTTAAGGTTCGATGATGTTTTAGTATAGTTGAGTTATATGTGTGGTTACCTAATGTTGTTTGGAGTCCCAGATGAGATCACAAATGTCACGAGGGTTTCCGGAATGTTCTGGAAATGAAGATTGATATATAGGATGGTTTTATTTGGTCACCGGAAAGTTTCGGGCAATTCCGGCAGTGTACCGGGAGTGACGAATGGGTTCCGTGTGTTTACCGGGAGGGGCCCACCCACCCGGGAGTGAGCCCAAGGCCCTAGGGTGGCGCCACAATTCCTTAGTGGGCTGGTGGATTCAGCCCAAGAGTTATATGGCGCCACATAAGAAAATACCAAAAGAAAAGAAAAAAAGGAAAGAGGGAGGTGGGAAGGAAGAGGAGGACTCCTCCTTCCCAAACCGAATTAGAGGAGGAGTCCTCCTCCTCCTGGCGGCTGGCGCACCTTGAGGGACTTGTCCCTCAAGGCTAGCCCATCCCCCTCCCTCCTATATATAGTGGTGGTTTAGGGATTTTTGAGACACAACTTTGCCACATGCAACTCTAGCCTATACCACACAGTTTTACCTCTAGATCGGATTTCTGCGGAGCCCGGGCGAAGCCCTACATGAGTAGATCATCACCACCACTGGAGTGTTGTCACGCTGCCAGAGAACTCATCTACTTCTCCATCTTGCTTGCTGGATCAAGAAGGCTGAGATCATCGTCGAGCTGTGCGTGTGCTGAACGCGGAGGTGCCGTCCGTTCGGCGCTAGATCAGAACGAATCGTGGGACGGTTCGAGGGACGTGAAGACGTTCCACTACATCAACCGCGTTTCTTAACGCTTCCCGATGTGCGATCTACAAGGGTACGTAGATCTAATCTCCACTCGTAAATGGACATCACCATGATAGGTCTTCGTGTGGGTAGAATTTTTTTTGTTTCCCATGCAACGTTCCCAACAGGTTGGAGCTCTAATTTGGCTGCAAAAGTAAGTTTTTGATAAAATTCCCCTCAAAATTTCAGCCCAATCGGATTTACGAATCTCTAAATATTTAAGAAACGGTGAAGAGCGAGAAAACACGTCGCGAAAACGGGAGAGAAACAAAGAGAAAGAGAGATCTAATCCCGGAGGGATCGCTGCCCTTCGGGTGCCATGGTGGCTATGGACGAGAGGACAAACCCTCCTCCCACCTAGGGAGGAGGCCAAGGAAGAAGAAGAAGGGGGGCTCTCTCTCCCGGTGGCGCCGGAGCTCCGCCGGGGCAACCATCGTGACAACGATCTACACCAACAATTTCGCCGCTATCACCATCAACTCTTTTCCCCGCTATAATCTCTACTTGAACATGGTGTTTAATGCTATATATTATTAAACAATGATGTGTGGCTAACCAATGATGTTTTAGTAGATTTCTTTTGTCCTACGGTTTAGTTGTGATATGATGTTATTGATATGAATTGTGTGTTGATATGGTGTTCTCCTAAGGTGTCTTCCGTGAGGCACGCATGTGAAGGACACACGCCGGAGGTTTTGTAATATGTTCATGAATCGCTTATAGTGGGTGGCGAGAGTGATAGAAACTTACACCCGAGTAAGAGAGTTGTGTGCGTATGGGAGTAAAGAGGACTTGGTGTTTAATGTTATGGTTGGGTTTATGTAACGACTAAGATGCGACCCTTTCCTATTTTGGGGGCGATGCCCCAAAAGGGAAAGAGGCGCATCTAAACATTTCGCAAGCGAGATAATCATAACATTACATAATCGAAGAATGACAAGTAGGGCATACACTTGCCATCTGACATAGTATAACACAAGGTTTACAACCACACAATTATTCAGAGCAAAGTTTAGTCCCGCTACGGACAACATGAAACAAGTAAAGAACTATGACATCCCGCATGCTGGCCCACGATCATGACCACGGCCTCAGTCCTCCGGATAGTTCACGTACAGTCGGTGAGACTCCTCGTCGTACTGCCACGTCAGCTAGGTGCCATCAGGATCTCGTGCGTCGGGCGTACCTGTACCTGTTGTGGTTTTGTAGTAAACTGTGAGCCACGGGGACTCAACAATCGGATGACCTTGGTATCGAGTCTAGTCAAGTTATTAGGTGAGGAAGGTTTGGTGTATAGGTCTGCAGCAACCTAAGCATATATGGTGGCTAACTTACGATGATCAGAGTAATTTATATGGTGGTCTATGCGAGCGGTCAAATACTAGATGATCACTAAGTGATCCTGAACACCTACTTACGTCAAACATACCCCCCCATGTTCCCGATCGAAGAGAGGTCTTCGAAGGAGACCGTCACGGTTACGCACACAGTTGACAATTTTATTAGAGTTACTTTAAGTTGTCTAGAACCTGATGTTAACAAATTATCCATGTTTGCCACATAACCGGGGGCACGAGTTTCTGAAAGATTAAACCCTGCAGGGGTGCTCCAACTAGTCACAAACTGCCACGGGCCGCAAAGTAATCCTCTATCACGAATCTCGTGATCTCATCGGATTCCTTAGAGGAAAACCTCAACTTTGAGGAGACGCGAAGTTTCACCGGGATTCCTATACGCAAGATATATCGCTAAGGTAGGACAAATGTGGCAAGACCTCCCGACGTGTCGACGAACCCGATAGGAGCCGCGTATCTCATTCTCAAGACACGGTCGGATGAGCGCAGCATACAGTGGCCTGATAGAAATCTCCCGAGTTGCCTCGGGTTGGCCCCGCACACTACTCTAGTTTGGACCAACACTCATGAGGAGCACTAGCCCGGGTTGTTGATTAAATCCTCAGGGTAGCTATTCCCTATGCAAATTATTATTAGGTGATTAGCAAATTAAAACCAATGTTGGGTCCTGCCAGACAAGCCTTAACACTACACGATTTATCAAGGGGTCCCCATAACAACCCCGAACGTGTTAGGAGCGATCAGTTATGGAATCAAACACCGGTAACCAAAACTAAGGCGGCACTAACGGAACAAATCACCCGGCAAAAGGCTAGGCCTTCCATCATTTACCAAGTATATAGGTGCATTAATTAAATAATAGTTTAAACATAATGATATCAAAATACTCATGTTATCACATGAGACAACTGGCACCTACAACTAGCAAAGCTACTCATTAGAGGTTGAGCAAGCCTACTTAGCCTAACAACATTAGCTAGGAGAGGAAGGTGTTTGGGTTGGATGGCAATGACATGTGGCATTTTTATCAAGTGGTAGGAAACGAGCATATATCGAAGGAAACATGATTCTAAGCATAACAAGGATAGATATGGTATCAAGGTCACGGTCATCTTGCCTGTGAATTCTTCAGCTTGGAACCGCTCTTGATCTTCCTGCACGTACTCTCCAGAATCCATGTAGTTGCTCTCCGATCCCGATGCTACCCAAGATAAAATAATAGCCAATGAACACCAACACAACAGGATGCAACAAACAATATGATGCATGAGTGAAGAAGGAAGCATGCATCACTATTCTAGTCACTTTCATATGCATTAGTTGGGTTAATAGAATTCTGGACAAAACTTCATATTAAGTTATCTTGACATGCATGATGATGGCATGAACATGTGCATCACGAGAAAACGATGCAAAAACATATAAAGAACGTAGAGAACGGAGCTACGGATCAACCAGAAACTACGAAACAAGATATGGAGACCTACGGTTCAAATCCACCACAAGCACACTCCAATGGCACTCTCCTGGTGTTACCAGGTTGCCACATGATCAAACAATCAACTATAAGTGGGGTGGTGCATGGAAACACACCACACCAACAACAATGCCCACACAAGCTTCAAATCAACTAAAACATGCAATCTGTTTTTAACAACATCATAGCAGTTTGTCTACAACATTTAAAGTACCTACGGCCACCCAATGAGCCAAACAAGATATGAGGCAAAAACAATTCAAAAGCTCTAAAACCCCGTGCAAGAATTTAATACAAAGGAGTCACACATGAGCAGATCTACATGCACTAAACTGGACAAAAAATTACAAATTCTGGGACTTAGTGAAAATTTCAGATTTTCACGAGCTGCTTATGCTCTGAAGCATTTTGGCAGCCTCCAAAATGATATCTACAGGAAGTGAATAAGCATGAAATTTAACAGGGAGCTAGACAAACACAAAAGCTCACACACTTTAGTTTGTTGCATGGGCTGATTCCCAACACATGAGCTTTTGCAACCAAAACAACAAGGGAAGAAAATAACAGCAGATTCTCAGACTTAGTAAAAATCACAGATTTTCACAAAGCTGTCTGTTTCAGCCAAGTGTCAACTTTGACAAGGCACAAAAGGTGCATACAAATTCCTATGAACAAACCAAAGACCCCATGCTGTAGAGGGGTTCACCCACTACTACTACATCAAGGATTCATCCTCATAGGGTCAAATCACTACATAATACTAAGCTCTAAACATGTCATCATGACAGAAAAATGACAGTTTATGAAGTTGCTCTAAAGTGAAATCTGATTGCATCAGTAGATTCCTGGGATGATTCTAGCCCAAAATCATATATAATACATGGGTACTTGCATGTAACATGTAGGCACAAAGCTAGCTCGAAAAACAACCTAGAATCCTATATGATCATATAAGACATTATCACATGTGAATAAAGCATATGTAGCAACACCTACACCTACACATGCACACACACAAGCCCATACACCACCACATCACACCATAGTGGCAAGAATGAGGGGTTAGCCCTCATGCACAAGTGCATATGTGCACTCATGCCCACACACACACACATGCATGAACACATTCACACAATTATATGTGCTCAGACACACACACACTACAAGAGGTGCATCAAGAGGGGTTGCCCTCTTGCACATATTCATGTGACACCACATGCGCACACACACACACTCACATATGTGCACATCTCCCTCATGTGCACACACACACACATCCATACACATACACACACTCATGAGGACATTTACATACAAGTGCATACACACACTACATGCACACACACATCCATGCATATAAGCTAGGCTTTGGAAGGATAAAAAATCCACTGGTTTTGATAAAAGGAGAAAGGCATACTTGCTGCCCAAGAAATGTAATAGGGAAAAAATGAACAAGGGACAAAATAAAAAGGGGAGTCTGTGGACTCGAACCCAGGACCCCCTGGTAACACCACCCTTCGGCTACCACCCTGATAGCATTCTGCTTCTGCTCTATTAGGAGCAAGAGAGCAGGTAAGCTATCACATGATGACACTACACTGAAATAAATAGAAACAACAAAACGGGGGTCGGCGGGGATTCAAACCCGCGACCTGTGGCACCAAGCCCACACACCAAACCAGACGGGCTACGAACAGAGGCTTGACAGGGAGGGGGAAGGTGCTCTTTTGAGCATCCCTCTGCCACTATCCTACTATGCCGGCGGCCAAAACAGGGGAGGACGGCGGTGACGACTCAGGCCACCCACGGAGGGGCTGACCACCGGCGAGGAACGCAGGACCTATGGGGAACTCATTCCCGACGCAAACACGGCAAGAGGGGGACCCTACTGGCAGCGCAAGGAGCTTGCGCATCCCGGCCATGGTGGAATGGCATCGGCAGCGACATCGCGCACAACACCTAGATTGAGCATGCGGGAGAGGAGAAGAGATGGTGCTTGCTCACCCCAACTGCCCCAAAGGCGAAGATGCGGCGCGAGGGGGAAGAAGAGGGTCGGGGCGTGATACGTCTCAAACGTATCTATAATTTCTGATGGTTTCACGCTGTTATCTTGTCTTCTTTGGTTGTTGTATGTACCTCTTATCTTTTTTTTGGGACTAACTTATTAATTCAGTGCCAAGTGCCAGTTCCTGTTTTTTTCGTGTTTTTGACTTTTCAGATCTGATTTTGGAACAGAGTCCAAACGGAAGAAAAACCCCGAAATGATTTTTTCCCAAACGGAAGAAGATCAGGGGGCCTTTGGGCCAAGCCAGATGGGCTCCAGGGAGCCCACAAGCCCCCACTCCGCCACGAGGGGGGAGGCGGCGGTGGGCAGGCTTGTGGCCTTCCTGGCCGCCCCCTGACCTAGATCTTTGGCCTATAAATTCCCAAATATTTCGCGAAAAAATCAGGGGAGCCTCGAAAATACTTTTCCGCCGTTGCAAGCTTCCGTTTCTGCGAGATCTCATCTGGAGACCCTTCCCGGCGCCCTGCCGGAGGGGAATTTGGAGTTGGAGGGCTTCTTCATCATCATCATCGCCCCTCCAGTGACTCATGAGTAGTTCACTTTAGACCTACGGGTCTGTAGGTAGTAGCTAGATGGCTTCTTCTCTCTCTTGGGTCTTCAATACAAAGTTCTCCATTATCTTCATGGAGATCTATCCGATGTAATCTTCTTTGGCGGTGTGTTTGTCGAGATCCGATGAATTGTGGATTTGTGATCAGATTATCTATGATATATATTTGAGTCTTTGCTGATTTCTTATATGCATGATTTGATATCCTTGTAAGTCTCTCCGAGTCTTGGGTTTTGTTTGGCCAACTAGATCTATGATTCTTGCAATGGGAGAAGTGCTTGGTTTTGGGTTCTGCCATGTGGTGACCTTTCCCAGTGACAATAGGGGCAGCAAGGCACACATCAAGTAGTTGCCATCAAGGGTAAAACGATGGGGGTTTTATCATTGGTTTGAGATTATCCCTCTACATCATGTCATCTTGCTTAAGGCGTTACTCTGTTCATATGGACTTAATACACTAGATGCATGCTGGATAGCGGTCGATGTGTGGAGTAATAGTAGTAGATGCAGACAGTATTGGTCGACTTGTTTTGGACGTGATGCCTATAGAAATAATAATTGCATAGATATCGTCACGACTTTGCGTGGTTCTATCAATTGCTCGACAGTAATTTGTTCACCCACCGTCTACTTGCTTTCATGAGAGAAGCCACTAGTAAACACTACGGCCCCCGGGTCTATTCACATCCATCGTTTACATCTCCGCTTTTACTTTGCTTTGTTACTTTGTTGCTTTCAGTTCTCACTATGCAAACAATCTATAAGGGATTGACAACCCCTTCATAGCGTTGGGAGCAAGCTTTTGTGTCTGTGCAGGATCTTGAGATACTCCTCCACTGGATTGATACCTTGGTTCTCAAACTGAGGGAAATACTTACCACCGCTACGCTACATCACCCTTTCCGCTTCGAGGGAACACCAACGCAAGGCTCCAAGGCCACGGGGGAAATCCTTTGCACACTTGCTTAGGAAGTCCCTTAAGGCATAGCCGCAACAGAAAGATCAAGCCAAGTATTCTCCCGTCGACGTGCCTATTTCTGGCGCCGTTGGAAGGTCTTTTGTTGCAGTAGCAGAAGTATTTCTGGCGGCGTTGCCGGGGAGGAGAAATCAAGATCTATCCAAGTAGGTCTCACAAACTCTTCTCTTGCATTTACTTTTGTTGCCAGTTGCCTCTCGTTTTCCTCTCCCCCACTTCACATTTGCCGTTTTCATTTGCCTTTCTCCTTTGCCTTTTTCCGTTCGCCCTTCTTCCGCTCGCTTTCTGTTTTCTTGTGTTACCATGTGCCTTCTTTTAGCTTGCATCTTTGCTTGCTAAAAATCCATTGATATGGATCCTCATCCACTAGCTAGTCTCTTTAAGAGGCCCACTATTGTTGAACGAATTGCTAGTGAGTTGAGGACAATTGACTATTTCTATGGAGTTTTGCTTGAGATGCGTGAATCTGAAAATCGTGATGAAGAAATTTATGAAATGATTCACGAGGTCTCCTTGGATGAAAAGCATGATTGCAATGGTTTCACTATAAATCCTATTAGTGACAATCATGCTAAAAATATGCAAAACCCTAAGCTTGGGGATGCTAGTTTTGCTATGTCCACTACTTGTTGCAATAATCACGATTGGGGTGATGATCTTTCTTATGATCTTGAAAATTTGTTCGAACCTCATGATGAATATGATATTTGCAACAATATTGAAAGTGGGATTGGAGAAGTCATGACTTTATTTGATGATAATCCCACTATTTTTGAAGAGCGTCAACTTTGTATGCATGTGGATCATGAAAAGAATATCCTATGGGATAGGTATATTGTTGAATTTGAATATGATCCCACATGTAATTGCTATGAGAGAGGAAAATATTTTGGTAGAAACTTTCATGTTACCAAATTACCTCTCGTGATGTTGAGATTGCTATTGTCTCTTTCTTCTTCCTTGCATATGGTAACTATTGGTTGTCTTGACAATCTGTTTTCCTATAAAATGCCTATGCATAGGAAGTATGTTAGACTTAGATGTGATTTTCACATGCTTTAGGATGCTCTCGTTGTGCTTCAATTCTTGTCTTTTGTGAGAGTGTCATTGAATGCCTAGCTAAGGGCGTTAAATAAAAGCGCTTGTTGGGAGGCAACCCAACGAATTTATCCTTTTTCTTTCTGTGTTGTGTTTTCCACACTTTCATAATTCTGTTATGATTGTGTTTTTTGTGTTTCTTTTTGCGTTTGTGCCAAGCAAAACCGTTATGATTAGTCTTGGGGATGATCGTTTGGTCATCCTGGAAAAGATAGAAACTTTCCGCTCATGAAAAGAATTTTCATTTTTTTTCTGTAAGAGCTTTTGAGTTGATTCTTTTTGCTGCTGATTTCTATGCAAATTTTTCAGACTGTCGTAATATTTCAGAAGTTTTTAAGTACCAGAGGTATACGAAATATACAGATTGCTACAGACTGGTCTCCTGTTAACAGATTCTGTTTTTGTTGTGTTGGTTGCTTATTTTGATGAAACTATGGATAGTATCGGGGGTTATTAGCCATGGAAGATTGAAATTACAGTAACCCAACATCAGCACAAGTAGAATTTAAGTTTGCTACAGTACCTAAGGAAGTGGTGGTTTGCTTTCTTGTACTAATGTTATCACGAGTTTCTGTTTAAGTTTCGTGTTGTGAAGTTTTCAAGTTTTGGGTGAAGTTCTTATGGACAAAGAGATAAAGAGTGGCAAGAGCTCAAGCTTGGGGATTCCCAAGGCTCCCCAAGATATTCAAGGATGCCGTAAAATCCTAAGCTTGGGGATGCCCCGGGAAGGCATCCCCTCTCTCGTCTTCAATCCATCGGTAACGTTACTTGGGGCTATATTTTTATTCACCACATGTTATGTGTTTTTTCTTGGAGTGTCTTGTATCGTAGGAGTCTTTTATTTTTGTTGTGTCACAATCATCCTTGCTGCACACCTAGAGAGAGAGACATGCACACACCGTGATTTTGTCGAGCTTCACTTATATCTTTTGGTAGACAATTCAGCTCACATGTGCTTCACTTATATCTTTTGAGCTAGATACTTTTGCTCTGTGTGCTTCACTTATATCTTTTAGAGCACAGCGGTGCGTGGCTTGGTAGTTGATCTATGCTTTTAAAGTAGTCTCAAAAGGGGTAGTTATCCAAAGGGATACGGAAACTTCCACCTTCATGTGCATTGAATAGTTAGAGAAGTTTGATTCATCTCAATTAGTTTTGAGTTGTGGTTATGGTAATGTTGAAGTCATGCTAGTAAGGTGTTATGGATCTAGAAATACTTGTGTTGAAGTTAGTGATTCCCGTAGCATGCACGTATGTTGAACCGCTATGTGATGAAATCTGAGCATGATTAGTCTATTGATTGTCATCCTTTGCGTGGCGGTCGGGATCGCGCGATGGTTTATACCTACCAACCCTTCCCCTAGGAGTATGCGTTGAATGCTTTGTTTCGATTACTAATAAAACTTTTGCAACAAGTATATGAGTTCTTCATGACTAATGATGAGTCCATGGTTTAGATGCACTTTCACCTTCCACCATCACTATCTTCTTAGTGCCGTGCAACTTTCGCCGGTGCACAAAACCCACCATTAGCCTCCCTCAAAACAGCCACCATACCTACCTACTATGGATTTTTCAAAGTCATTCCGAGATATATTGCCATGAAACTACCACCATGAGATGTGCCACCACGTCTACATTGCCATTGCATGATCGTAAGATAGCTAGCATGATGTTTCCATTGATGTCTATGCCATGCTAGATCATTGCCACGGTACACTACCGAAGGCATTCCATATAGAGTCATCGTTACTCTAAGTTTTGAGTTGAAAGTGTGATGATCATCATTAATGGAGCATTGTCCCATGTGAGGAAATAAAAGAGGCCAAAGAAGCCCACCAAAATTAAAAAAAGGTCAAAGAGCCCACCAAAATAAAAATAAAAATGAGAGAAAAAGAGAGAAGGGACAATGCTACCACTTTTCCACACTTGTGCATATTAAGCACCATGGTGTTCATGATAGAGAGTCTCTCGTTTTGTCACCACCATATAGTGTCACGCCCAAGATGCGACCCTATCCTCAATTTGGCACGAAAGCCTCGTCACGGATAGAAGCACATCTCGTCGTGTCGCAAGAATGGATATCGTTACAAGTACATGTACTGAAAAGAAGAGATATATATATATACAAAGTTGGCTTACACTCGCCACAAGCTACATCAGAGTCACATCAGTACATTGCATAATCATCAAGAGTAAGAGCAGGGTCCGACTACGGACGAAATCAAACGAGAAAAGAAGAACGACGTCCATCCTTGCTATCCCAGGCTGCCGGCCTGGAACCCATCCTAGATCGATGAAGAAGAAGAAGAAGAAGCAACTGCAAATGATCAATCAACGCGCTCACGTCAAGTAATCTTTACCTGTACCTGCAACTGGTGTTGTAGTAATCTGTGAGCCACAGGGGACTCAGCAATCTCATTTCCAAAGGTATCAAGACTAGCAAATCTTAATGGGTGAGGGATGGTTAAGTGGTGAGGTTGCAGCAGCGGCTAAGCATATATTTGGTGGCTAACTTACGAGTACAAGAAAATAAGAGGGGGAAGATCTACGCATAACGGACGTGAACTACTGATGATCAAATGAATGATCCTGAACACCTACCTACGTCAGACATAACCCCACCGTGTCCTCGATCGGAGAAGGAACTCACAAAAGAGACAGTCATGGTTACGCACTCAGTTGACATATTTTAATTAAGTTAACTTCAAGTTATCTAGAACCAATGTTAAACAAAGTTTCCACGTTGACACATAACCGCGGGCATGGCTTTCCGAAAGATTTAACCCTGCAGGGGTGCTCCAACTAGTCCATCACAAATTACCACAAGCCGCATAGAAATCCTCAATCACGAAGCTCGCGATCTCGTCGGATTCCCTAGTGGAAAACCTCAACTCTGAGATTACCCAAAGCATCACCGGAATCCCGATGCACAAGATATCTCGTCAAAGGTAAAACTAATCCAGCAAGGCCGCCCGACGTGTCGACGATCCCGATAGGAGTCGCGTACCTCGTTATCAGGACACGACGGATGAGCGATGGTTACCACGCCAAACGCGGAGTTGCCCCGGGTAGCGTTAATAAGCTGCTCTATTTTGGACCAACACTCATGAGGAGCACTGGCCCGGGGGTTGATTAAATTATCCTCGGGGTCCGGAAAGTCCCTATGCAATTTTATTAGGTGATTAGGCAAATGTAGTACCAATGTTGGGCCTTGCCAGACCAGCTTTAATCTAAAACGAATTATCAAGGGGGTCCCCATAACAACCCCGATCGTGTTAGGAGCGCTCAATTATGGAACATAACACCGGTAGCCGGAAACTACGGGGGCAAAGGTGGAACAAAACACCAGGCTAGAAAGGCCGAGCCTTCCACCTTTTACCAAGTATATAGGTGCATTAAATTAAATAGCATTAATATGGTGATATAACAAGGAACCCATGCTTTCACATGGAAGCATCTGCACCTGCAACTAGCAACGCTATCAACAGGGTTAAGCAAGCAGTAACATAGCCAATCAGTGGTTTGCTAGGTCGAACAGGTTGAAGGTTATCATGACATTGTTGAGAGGCTGATATTTAACATGTGGTAGGCAACGATACATAAACGGTAGCAACGGTAAAACTAGCATGGCAATGATAGTAATGGTATCTGGGGAAATGATCATCTTGCCTGAGATCCCGCTTGGAAGAAGAATGCCTCCGTGAAGCACACGAACCGACGTAGTCGAACGGGTCCTCACATCCGACACGCTTGCGGAACTCTATCGAGACGGGGAAACCGGAAACACAAATCAACACACGGAATTCACCACACGATGCACAACACATATGATGCATGAGCAGCTGAATATATGCAAGTCACGACATGACAAATCACACAATCAAACACTACACATTAAGTGAAGTTCAATATGCAACGAGTTGCATATTGACGAAACTCCATGTTAATTATTTAGTTCTATCCCGATTAGGTACTCGGCAATATTAAATATGGTTAAACTTGGCAGGAGGTGGAGCGTAATTAATCTACCTATCTAGGCATTTTAAATGAGGTCAGAAATGACATATAGCACCTCCGAAACGACCTCACACGTTAATTTACAATTCTGTCCAGATCTGAACTAACACATTTAATTAGTTGTTAAACAACAAAACAAATAGGTTCACATGATTCTACGCGTCATGGCAAGCAATCTAGACATAAAGAACATCTCCAACGGAGCTACGGATCAAAAGATACAAGCACCGCAAGATATGATGGCATGAATGCAATATGTGTGCAACGACGGTCACTGGCACTTCAAAACATACATCCCGCAAGATAAAATGAAACTACACGAGATTCTAAGCAAGTTTCATGTAGTACACGGTCAAATCGGACTACGGTTCAACAACTACGAGCAAAGCAAGAAATGACTACAATCTGTCAAAATCAGCCACATAGCATCTTCTACGCCCCACAACTACGGGCTACACAACTCCGATAAACTCAAGCAAGGCATGACACGAAAGAGGGGAATAAGCACTACTACAAACAACTAACAACAACTATCATGGCATCATGGATCACTAGGGAAAGAAAACACAAAATGACATCCCACACACTATTTCAGACTTAGTGAAAATACACCTCATGAAAGTGCAGTTTTCGATCTGAAGCAATATTGACAGCAACAAAACCTATAGCTACAGGTCTCCAAATGGCATGAAAATTCACAGCATGCTAGAGAAACACAAGGGCTACAACTAACTCCATTGGACCAACCTCAAAACAGCTACAGATCAACAGATAGAAGCAAGACAAGACATCAACAAAATATAACAGATTCCAGACTTAGAAATATTTCAGCTCCTCAAAATCAGCACTATTTCTAGCAACTTGATAGCAATCAAACCACACCTAAACATGCATTTCTACGGCAACCAAAAATACCGGAGGCTAGTCTAAACACCCAAGAACAACTTCCTAGTTGACAACTTAATCAAACGGAGCACGGAATAAATCCTACGAATTAAACAAAAGGGCATCACGGCAAAATATCTCGCAAACTAACTCACTCAAAAGCTAAAACTAATTGCACAGAAAAATCCAATGGATTTTTCTACCTCGGAAACATATAAAATATGTGGGGTTTGCAACATAAAATAATGCCACACGAAAATGCGAGGAAATAACCTAAATACGGGAAAATAAACTAGCGGCAAACCATACACGCAAAAATACCAATGACCGCTCTAAAATACATGCAAAAAATGATTCCTAAAACATGGACATTTATCTAAGGCACTCGGGCAATCCGGACCGCAAGAAAAAATAAATACGGGACGAAACAATATAGGACAACACGTTAAACTAGGCGTTCGACACGTAAAACTACGTCAAATAATTATGCAAGTCATGAAATCGTGTTCTACTCGCAAAACTACCCCAAAACCATATAAAATACACCTCGTTCCGACTTACGGTTAAAAAGATACGACCGTTAAAATATAAAGCTAATCGTGAAATACAACTAATCCGAAAATAACCTCAATTGCTACTGGGCCGAACAGGGGGCGCAAAATAGCTAAGCAGCGCAGGGGCGCAATTTAGGAGGCTTGGGGGACTGCATACCTGGGCCGGCCTGGAGGGGCTGGCGGAGTGGGCCGATGGAGGTGGGCCTCGCTGGGGCTGGTCCACTCGGCGACAGGAGGCGCTGGAGGCCGAGGCAGGCCGGGTAGAGCGGAAGGACTGGGCCTCGGCCCAAGCGCAGGGAAGGCCGTCGCTGGGGCTGCGGCACGCGAGGCCGAGAGCAGCGGTCAACGGGGCTCGCTCACGTTCCCAGATCAGAACGCGAGGCACGTCGAGGCGGGGCTGCGGCTGGCGACGAGGTTCGATCTGGCGCGGACGGGTCGGCTCGATCTAGCGGTGGCTTGACGATGGTGCTCCGGCGAGGCGAGGGAGCATCGGAGGTCTTCGGCTGTGGCAGCCTCGGTCGGCGGGAGCGGCCGGCTCGGGCTCTCCAGTGAGGGACAGCCGGCGGCGGGGCCTGGAGAGCCTGGTGCGGCGCGGACAGCCCAGGGGCTCGCCACGAGAGGCACGGGCACGGGAGTAGAACGGGCGGCGGCGGTTTCGGGCCTGCCCGGGCCCAATCTAGGCTCGGCCGGCCCTGGCGGCTGCTGAGAGACCGAGGGGAGGAGAGAGAGGGTGCGGGAGGCTAGGGTTGGCACGGTTTTCGAGGCAGGGGAGAGGGGGTTGTCGAAAATGGAAGGGGAGGTGTGTTTAAATAGGAAAGGGGGCTAGGTTTAGCGAAATTTCGACCCGGATCCAACCGCGGGGGTCGGATTCGAGTAATTCCGAATGCGGGACGGACGAGTGGCTGTGAAGAGTGATTATCCGGAGACGAGAGGGAAAACGGGCGGCGCGGCAACGAATTTTAAAACGGGCCATGCTAGTTTTACCGTTTCTATCGTTATGTCTCGTTGCCTACCACATGTTAAATATCAGCCTCTCAACATTGCCATGATAACCTTCAACCTGTTCAACCTAGCAAACCACTGATTGGCTATGTTACCGCTTGCTTAACCCTGTGTTAGCGTTGCTAGTTGCAGTTGCAGATGCTTCCATGTGATAACATGGGTTCCTTGTCTTATCACCATACTTAATTCTATTTAATTTAATGCACCTATATACTTGGTAAAAGGTGGAAGGCTCAGCCTTTCTAGCCTGGTGTTTTGTTCCACCTTTGCCCCCTTAGTTTTGGCTACCGGTGTTATGTTCCATAATTGAGCGCTCCTAACACGATCGGGGTTGTTATGGGGACCCCCTTGATAATTCGTTTTAGATTAAAGCTGGTCTGGCAAGGCCCAACTTTGGTACTACATTTGCCTAATCACCTAATAAAATTGCATAGGGACTTTCCGGACCCCGAGGATAATTTAATCAACCCCCGGGCCAGTGCTCCTCATGAGTGTTGGTCCCACCTGAGCGATGTCCGGCGCCCCTCTGGTCACCCGGAAGTTTAGCGATCCCGACGTCTAGCTCATCCGCCGTGTCCTTAGAACGAGGTACGCGACTCCTATCGGGATCGTCGACACGTCGGGCGGCCTTGCTGGATTAGTTTTACCTTTGACGAGATATCTTGTGCATCGGGATTCCGGTGATGCTTTGGGTAATCTCAGAGTTGAGGTTTTCCACTAGGGAATCCGACGAGATCGCGAGCTTTGTGATTGAGGATTTCTATGCGGCTTGTGGTAATTTGTGATGGACCAGTTGGAGCACCCCTGCAGGGTTAAATCTTTCGGAAAGCCGTGCCCGCGGTTATGTGGCAACGTGGAAACCTTGTTTAACACTGGTTCTAGATAACTTGAAGTAACTTAATTAAAACATGCCAACTGTGTGGGTAACCGTGACTGTCTCTTTCGTGAGTTCCTTCTCCGATCGAGGACACGGTGGGGTTATGCCTGACGTAGGTAGGTGTTCAGGATCATTCATTTGATCATCAGTAGCTCACGTCCGTAATGCGTAGATCTTCCCCCTCTTATTTCTTGTACTCGTAAGTTAGCCACCAAATATGCTTAGCCGCTGCTGCAACCTCACCACTTACCATACCTCACCCATTAAGCTTTGCTAGTCTTGATACCTTTGGAAATGAGATTGCTGAGTCCCCTGTCGCTCACAGATTACTACAACACCAGTTGCAGGTACAGGTAAAGGTTACTTTACGCGAGCTCGTTGATTGTTCATTTGGAGTTGCTTCTTCTTCTTCTTCATCGATCTAGGATGGGTTCCAGGCCGACAGCCTAGGATAGCAAGGATGGACGTCGTTCTTCTTTTGTCGTTTGTTTTCGTCCGTAGTCGGACCCTGCTCTTACTCTTGATGATTATTTAATGTACTGATGTGACTCTGATGTAGCTTGTGGCGAGTGTAAGCCAACTCTTTATATATCTCTTCTTTTCAGTACATGTACTTGTAACGATATCCATTCTTGCGACACGACGAGATGTGCTTCTATCCCTGACGAGGCCCTCGTGCCATATTGAGGATAGGGTCGCATCTTGGGCGTGACAAGTTGGTATCAGAGCAGTACCGACCTAGGAGCCCCCTTGATTGATCGAACTTGGCCGAGTCGAGTCTAGTGAAAAAAAGTTCTTTGAGTCTAGTTATATATCGGAGAGTAGGATTCTTTTTTCTCCTCTTCTATGCTCTGGTGAGGAATCTTGACGTAATAATTTACTCTACTCCTCTTCTCACTCAAAAATATTTTAGGATCACGCGGATATTCTTGGGATCTATATGATGACGATGTGACGGAGTTCTGTCTTGGTGCCTCCTGTCTGACTTGATTTTCTTCCGGGGAGTTGAGCTCCAGGGGATTCTTGAGCACATCGTTATCATTCAGATTTCTTAATATCTCAGAACGAAGGACGTTCATAATTGCTTCAATACTAGTAGTGGCGAGATAACCCCGATGTCCCCAGTACTGGTGCAGATTGTTCGGGAGTACTGCCATACTTTGTATCGTTGTGATCACGAGGGTCTGTTGTAGATGAAGGTCCGAGATTCTGGTTGTGTGTTGACGGATGTGATACAGGTGACAGGTTAGTTTAGGAGTTGTTTGAAATACTCCTTGTATCCGTGTACCAGATTGCATGACCAGATATTTTGGGAATTCATAGGTGGGAATTCAAGTAGTTGCTTATAGGACAGTCTTCCAACAAATGCATGATGTTAGGTTGGGGTTCGACATCTAGTGGATTCGTTTGTTCACGATCGACTTACAGCGGTACACGTTGTGTCTTAAAGAGTCCTTGTAGCTTGCTACGACTCAGGGACACTTCGTATGTCGGGTGCACTGCCTTGCACTTGATGGCTACTGTAAAATCGAGCCCGTGCGATCCCGTCCACGAAAATATCGGACGAAATCTTTCTCATGAGTTTGTTCTGGCTTGTTTCGTAAGCCACACCCTTTGTTTGTAATTCAAGTTGCTTCGATGTCAAGTGGTGATTTCAGATATTTTCCAAGAGGCGTTCTCATATTTTTATGTGAATGCCAATTCTTTTGCTTAATCAGTTGTCGTGTCAATTCTTGTTAACCGGAGTCGTCATGTTAATTCCTTTTCATCTGGTGTGCTTCTCTTCAGTGAATTCAATCCTCTTTAATTTTGCAAGATCATTCCCTCATGTTATTCCAGAGTTCATCTCATCTGTCCCAACTTGTCTTTGTTTTTCCCCGCCCTCCCACCCTTTTCTTCAGTGATTCAATTTTCTTCCAAGAGTTTTCTTTTCATTGTGCTTCCGCTGCCTGTTCTTTCTCTCTTACCCGGTGAATTTAATTCAGTTGCCCCTGTCATCATATCCTTTTCTTCCTTGTAATTCTTCCCTATGTTGGAGATTCTTATCAGCTTATCCTGTTATGCATTCATATCTTTTCTATCCGGAGTGTTGAAGATATCTCGGAAGTTTCGTGTTTTCAATTGTTTTAATTATTTCGAGGTTCCCAACCTCATCTAGTTCTCTTCATACTGGTGCAATATCCCTCTTTCTAGCAATCTTTTTTAACGGTGGTTTCTTTGAGTGGGCCCATAACCCACAGGTTCTTTCCCAGGATCTTTCCCGGCTCTTTTAATTCCTTCTCGGAGATCTCCAATTCTTTCAACTATGACGTAAGTATGAATTTCATCAGTCATATCCCTTCTTCAAGTTCTATTTGAATTAATTCTCTTATTTGGCTCAACCTTGCATCCTTCTTTATTCCGGAGTGTCTCATTAATTCTTGGTGTTGCTCTCGACATCATTCTCAGCTTGCAATTCGAAGGAGTGTTTTCTCGAATCTTGGTTCATTCTCTTGGATATTCATCATTTCAGCCTGTGTTATCATCTGGAATTGTTCCAATCATGAGTGATTAATTTCTTGCTATCCGGTGCATTTCTGAGTTGTTTTCATTCTCGTTCCTCCGAAGGCCATCATTTCAGAAGATTCTTCGTTCTCAGCTTTCAGCTTTCATCCTCAATTCTTCTCCAGTGTTGTCTCTTCATTCGTCTCTCGATTATCCGGTGCCCCTTTCAAGATTTATTCTAGTTGTGCTCATATCTCTCCTTAATCATTTAAAGAAGAATAAGTGGTATGCTAAATCCGTTGCCTGTCATCATTTAAACGTGATGAAGGATAAGCATAACATAATTCTTATTCTTGTTCATAGTAATCTGAATTCTTCGTCCGGAGTGGCTCATGATATCAATTCCTTTTTTCTCAAGTGTTCTTATCTTTTCTTTTCCGGAGTTCCAAGTTTTCCCAAGTTTCTCTTCGTGAAGCTTCATCGAAGACTTTGCAAGGCTTCAATCTTATTCTTTCATCCTTCATATCTTTGCATCATTCATTTGTATACGGAGGTCCTTCATGGTGGTTTGTCATGATATCAATTCATTCTCAAGTGTTCTTCAAGATTCTTGTTGGAGAACCTCAAGTATCATTTCTCCTGCATTTATATGTGCAATTGTTCTTCCTTTATCCTTTGAGGTGGTATTATATAATTCTTGTTAGTGTAGGAGCCTCGAAGAGTTTTCCTTTCAAGAATGAGATAATTAAATCCATCAATTCTATGATCGTGAGATATTCTTAACCCATGATTTCTTCATTGAGGTATCTTGGTTTAGATTTCACCTAAAGCTTGTCTAAGGATGTTGCTATTATGGTGCTTATCATTGATCCTAGTTCTCAATGTATCCTCTTGGTGTAAGAAATTGTTCATATCTTGTTTCTCCCAATCAATCCTTGTTTCTTTTAGTGGTTGGTTGTCACCTCATATATGTTGAGATGATTTTCATAAGCCCACTACTGTCTTGTTCTTTTCATTGTTGTTTTTCCAACAACTCCGTTCAATTCTCCTTGCAAGGATGCTTGCCAAGTTCATTGGAGTTAGTAGTTGTCATTCTCCCTTCATTCTCTTCTTCCGTATGAGCTAGTTCCTATTCTATTGTTCCGGAGGCATTGTGATGTTGCTCTTTTGGGTCTATTATGTTGTTCTACCAAGATCATGGTGTTCCCTTGCTCTATTTAGTTGTTTGTTATGAATATTGTCTATTTTCCCCATCTTATCGAATTTTTTGTCCCATTTTCCTACCGAAGTGCTGCCGAAATTTTCCGTGAATTCTTGCTTGTTTCTCATATCATTCCTCATCTCTTTCCAACCTTCAAGGATTGTTGGTTTCACTCGTTTGTCAAGAAGCGACGAAGTTTTACCTCTTGTCCTTCTTATCCTCTCCCCCCTTTCATTCTTGGATCTCGGGGCGAGATCCTCTTGTAGTGTAGGAGAGTTGTGACAGCCTGATGCCGGCGTTCCAGAAGATTCCCCTCTCTTTCCGTTTTCGTCGTGTGTCTATTTTTATTTGTCGCATCCTCATCGCATCATGCGCATCATCTGCATTGCATCGGCATCTCCGTTGCCGCCAGTTTTCAAAACTTGCATCCGTTGTTAGTTGCCGGTTCTCATCGTTGTTCGTTCTGAGCCCGTTCACACACGCACGCCCCCGCAGCACCGTCGAAACCCTGTTTAAAAAGTGTGCGTAAAACTTTCTCTGATTGGGTTGAGATTTGACGTGCGGTGTTATTTTAATATAGGTAGGCCGCCTGTCAAGTTTCGTCGCAATCGGAGTCCGTCTGGTACCCGAACGGTCGACCATAGCGGCACCGTATTCGTTCTACCGTCGGACGGTTATATTGGTGTTTTAAATCACGTTGCCGCGCCGCCCATTTTCCCTCTCATCCCTGCTGAGCCCCTCTACACAGTGCACCGACCGTACGCGCAGCCTAGTTCGAAAACCTCTCGGAACCCGAACCGGGTGCTCGTGACCGTTGGGTCCGGATCAACCCCATTTTACCGCAAACCATCATCGGTTTGTCCATTGAACTTCCTAACCTATTTATCCCGACCGTCCAATTTAATCTAAGGATCCTAACCCTAATCTGTTTCGCTATATATTGACCACCTAGTCTAACCCTAGACAAATCCCTAGAAATTCCCCCCTGTCCAATCGGCGCCGCCACCCACTTATGGTCTCCTCCTTCCTTGGGATCGAATCCCGCAGCCGACCAACTCCATCCTCTTGGATAGTGGATTAGCTCGCCGTAGCATCATCCAGACGTGTCCAGTTCCCCATCTCCCCGCTGTGTAGACGCGTCGCGTCCATGAGCTCCAGCGTCGAGCTCCTGCCATGGAGCCCCGTCTCCCTGCACGGGACCTTCCCCTCGGCCTCGACCCCATCTCCAGCAGGCCAGGACCCCGCGTCCCTCCGGTCCCCTTCACCTTGTTTCCCTCTCCCCCTGTTATCCCCTCTCAGAGCTGTCTCTCTCTCTCTGGTTTTTGCAGCTACAGGAGCGCAACGGGGCATGGCTAGGCCGCGCCTTCGCCGGACCCCCCGCGTCACCGGTGCCCAGCAGGTCATCCTCCTTCCCCATCTTCCATTTCCTTCCTCCTCCTCCTTACAACTTGTCTAAATATCTCTCTCTCCCCCGTTGCAATCTGGAGCAGCCATGGAGGCACCGAGGTCCTTCAACATGTGCCTCGATGTGCCGCTACCGGTGACCGGAGTCATCATCAAGCTCGAATATGGGACCCCCTCGACCGGATCTACCCGACCCGCCGGCGAAGAGCCCCGTCAGAGCCGCCCCTCCAGTCGCCCGCGCTGCCACCAACTCGTTCCTCACGAACTGAAGCCCCGCATCGTGCTGTCTCTGCAGGTTGTTCCTGCATTTTTTGGGTTTCCTGTAGAACGTCCGAAGGATTACTAATAGAAAGACTCGGTGTTGTTTTATTTCACAAGCTTGTTGCTAGCCTAGCTGGTAGCCGATCCGCGCCTGGACCATGAGGTCTGGGGTTCGAATTCGAGCCAAGCCTATTTTTGTTTTGTGTTATTTAGATTAGAGCCTTGCTGTGATGCTGTGATGTATATGAGTTATATATCCACCTTGTCCCAAAGCCTCAACACAGCGTAGTGGTTGGACTATTTTTCCCTGGTCCAGGAGGTCGTGGGATCAAATCCCATGAGTGCCTTTAATCTTTTGCTGGCTGTGATTTTTTTCTCTCTTGCACATAGCTATCTTGGGCCGATTTCAGCCCTGGGCCACTGCACTATGGTGCAATTCGGCCCATTATGTTTTTTTAAAACGTCGTGTGATTTTTCCAATTCTCACGGATTTTGTTAATTTCAGGAAAAACTTTGTTTTTCAAACGAGCGTAGTTTCTAAACCGTGCATCGGATCAGAGTGATTTAAATTTGTAGCTTGACTAGAATTTTGTGTAGAGTAATAATTTCCAACTCTCATGCATAATTAGAAGTGTTCAAGATGTTGTTTACATCGGTTTGCGTGTCGACGTGTTGAAAACGATTTAGGTGATAACTATTTGTCCGTAGCTCCGTTGGAGTTGTGCCATATATGCAAATGGACCAGCACGTCGTGTAGCATCACATGAACCACTTTGTTTTGCTGTTTAACAAACTTAAAATGTGATTAGGACAAATCTGGACAGAATTAGAATTTAACACATGGGGTCATTTCGGAGATGCTATATGTCGTTTCCGGCCTCATTTAAAATGCCTAGCTAGGTAGATTAATTTGTGCTTCACCCCCTTGCCATGTTAACAACCTTTTAATATTGCCGAGTACCTAATCGGGATAGAGCTAAATAACTAACGTGGAGTTTTGTCAATATGCAACTCGTTGCATACTGAACTTCACTTAATGTGTAGTGTCTGTTTGTGTGAATTGTCATGCCGTGACTTGCATGTATTCAGCTGCTCATGCATCATTGGTGTTGTGCATCGTGTGGTGAATTCCGTGTGTTGATTTGTGTTTCCGGTTTCCTCCGTCTCGATAGAGTTCCGCAAGCGTGTCGAAAAGTGAGGATCCTTTCGACTACGTCGGTTCGTCTGCTTCACGGAGGCATTCTTCTTCCAAGCGGGATCTCAGGCAAGATGATCATTTCCCCAGATACCATTACTATCATTGCCATGCCAGTTTTACCGTTTCTATCGTTATGTCTCGTTGCCTACCACATGTTAAATATCAGCCTCTCAACATTGCCATGATAACCTTCAACCTGTTCAACCTAGCAAACCACTGATTGGCTATGTTACCGCTTGCCTAACCCTGTGTTAGCATTGCTAGTTGCAGGTGCAGATGCTTCCATGTGATAACATGGGTTCCTTGTCTTATCACCATACTTAATGCTATTTAATTTAATGCACCTATATACTTGGTAAAATGTGGAAGGCTCAGCCTTTCTAGCCTGGTGTTTTGTTCCACCTTTGCCCCCTTAGTTTCGGCTACCGGTGTTATGTTCCATAATTGAGCGATCCTAACACGATCGGGGTTGTTATGGGGACCCCCTTGATAATTCGTTTTAGATTAAAGCTGGTCTGGCAAGGCCCAACTTTGGTACTACATTTGCCTAATCACCTAATAAAATTGCATAGGGACTTTCCGGACCCCGAGGATAATTTAATCAACCCCCGGGCCAGTGCTCCTCATGAGTGTTGGTCCCACGTGAGCGATGTCCGGCGCCCCTCTGGTCACCCGGAGGTTTAGAGATCCCGACGTCTAGCTCATCCTCCGTGTCCTGAGAACGAGGTACGCGACTCCTATCGGGATCGTCGACACGTCCGGCGGCCTTGCTGGATTAGTTTTACCTTTGACGAGATATCTTGTGCATCGGGATTCCGGTGATGCTTTGGGTAATCTCAGAGTTGAGGTTTTCCACTAGGGAATCCGACGAGATCGCGAGCTTCGTGATTGAGGATTTCTATGTGGCTTGTGGTAATTTGTGATGGACCAGTTGGAGCACCCCTGCAGGGTTAAATCTTTCGGAAAGCTGTGCCCGCGGTTATGTGGCAACGTGGAAACTTTGTTTAACACTGGTTCTAGATAACTTGAAGTAACTTAATTAAAACATGCCAACTGTGTGCGTAACCGTGACTGTCTCTTTCGTGAGTTCCTTCTCCGATCGAGGACACGGTGGGGTTATGTCTGACGTAGGTAGGTGTTCAGGATCATTCATTTGATCATCAGTAGCTCACGTCCGTAATGCGTAGATCTTCCCCCTCTTATTTCTTGTACTCGTAAGTTAGCCACCAAATATGCTTAACCGCTGCTGCAACCTCACCACTTAACCATACCTCACCCATTAAGCTTTGCTAGTCTTGATACCTTTCGAAATGAGATTGCTGAGTCCCCTGTGGCTCACAGATTACTACAACACCAGTTGCAGGTACATGTAAAGGTTACTTGACGCGAGCTCGTTGATTGTTCATTTGGAGTTGCTTCTTCTTCTTCTTCTTCATCGATCTAGGATGGGTTCCAGGCCGACAGCCTGGGATAGCAAGGATGGACGTCGTTCTTCTTTTGTCGTTTGTTTTCGTCCGTAGTCGGACCCTGCTCTTACTCTTGATGATTATGTAATGTACTGATGTGACTCTGATGTAGCTTGTGGCGAGTGTAAGCCAACTCTTTATATATCTGTTCTTTTCAGTACATGTACTTGTAACGATATCCATTCGTGCGACACGACGAGATGCGCTTCTATCCCTGACGAGGCCCTCGTGCCAAATTGAGGATAGGGTCGCATCTTGGGCGTGACAGTTCGGGTACCAGACGGTCTCCGATCGCGACGAAATTCGATAGGCGGCCTGGCTATATTAAAATATCACCGCACGTCAAATCTCAACCCAATCAGAGAAAGTTTTACGCACACTTTAAAAACAGGGTTTCGAACGATGCCGCGGGCGCGTGTGAGTGAGATCGGGCTCAGAAAAGACAACGACGAAATCCGGCAACTACTAATGGATGCATGTTTTGAAAACGGGCGGCAACGGAATGCCGATGCAATGCTGATGATGCGCATGATGCGGTGATGATGCAACAAAAGAAAATAGACACACAACGAAAACGGAAAGAGAGGGGAATCTTCTGGAACGTCGGTCTCGGGCTGTCACATATAGCTACTGGGAAATTTTCATTATATAACTTGGCTTGTATATTCCTATGATAGGCTTCCTCAAAATTGCCTTAGGTCTTCGTGAGCAAGCAAGTTGGATGCACACCCACTAGTTTTCTTTAAGAGCTTTCACATACTCATAGCTCTAGTGCATCAATTGTATGGCAATCCCTACTCATTCACATTGATATCTATTGATGAGCATCTCCATAGCTCATTGATATGCCTAGTTAATGTGACTATCTTCTCCTTTTTGTCTTGCAACCTCCACTACATTCCACACCATCTATAGTGCTATAACCATGGCTCATGCTCATGTATTGCATCAGAGTTGAAAAGGTTTGAGAAAGTAAAGGTGTGAAACAATTACTTGGCCAATACCGGGGTTGTGCATGATTTAAATTCATTGTGCAATGATGATATAGCATAGCCAGACTATATGCTTTTGTAGGGATAACTTTCTTTTGGCCTTGTTATTTTGAAATTTCATGATTACTTTGCTAGTTTGCTTGAATTATTATTGTTTCCACATCAATAGCAAACTATTGTTTTGAATCTAATGGATCTGAACATTCACGTCACATAAGAGGACTTACAAAGGACACCTATGCTAGGTAGCATGAAAGCATAAAAAATTCATTCTTATCACTTCCCTACTCGAGGACGAGCAGGAGTTAAGATTGGGGATGCTTGATACGTCTCAAACGTATCTATAATTTTTGATGGTTTCACGCTGTTATCTTGTCTTCTTTGGTTGTTTTATGTACCTTTTATATCTTTTTTTTGGGACTAACTTATTAATTCAGTGCCAAGTGCGAGTTCCTGTTTTTTCCGTGTTTTTGACTCTTTTCAGATCTGATTTTGGAACGGAGTCCAAACGGAAGAAAAACCCCGAAATGATTTTTTCCCGAACGGAAGAAGATCAGGGGGCCTTTGGGCCAAGCCAGGTGGGCTCCAGGGAGCCCACAAGCCCCCACTCCGCCACCAGGGAGGAGGTGGCGGTGGGCAGGCTTGTGGCCTCCCTGGCCGCCCCCTGACCTAGATCTTTGGCCTATAAATTCCCAAATATTCCGCAAAAAAATCAGGGGAGCCTCTAAAATACTTTTCCGCCGCCGCTAGCTTCCGTTTTCGCGAGATCTCATCTGGAGACCCTTCCCGGCGCCCTGCCGGAGGGGACTTTGGAGTTGGAGTGCTTCATCATCATCATCATCGCCCCTCCAATGACTCGTGAGTAGTTCACTTCAGACCTACGGGTCCGTAGTTAGTAGCTAGATGGTTTCTTCTCTCTCTTGGATCTTCAATACAAAGTTCTCCATGATCTTCATGGAGATCTATCCGGTGTAATCTTTTTTGGCGGTGTGTTTGTCGAGATCCAATGAATTGTGTATTTGTGATCAGATTATCTATGATATATATTTGAGTCTTTGCTGATTTCTTATATGCATGATTTGATATCCTTGTAAGTCTCTCCGAGTCTTGGGTTTTGTTTGGCCAACTAGATCTATGATTCTTCCAATGGGAGAAGTGCTTGGTTTTGGGTTCTGCCATGTGGTGACCGTTCCCAGTGACAGTAGGGGCAGCAAGGCACACATCAAGTAGTTGCCATCAAGGGTAAAAAGATGGGGTTTTTATCATTGGTTTGAGATTACCCCTCTACATCATGTCATCTTGCTTAAGGCGTTACTCTGTTCTTATGGACTTAATACACTAGATGCATGCTGGATAGCGGTCGACGTGTGGAGTAATAGTAGTAGATGCAGACAGTATCGGTCTACTTGTTTTGGACGTGATGCCTATAGAAATAATAATTGCATAGATATCGTCACGACTTTGCGCGGTTCTATCAATTGCTCGACAGTAATTTGTTCACCCACCGTCTACTTGCTTTCATGAGAGAAGCCACTAGTAAACACTACGGCCCCCGGGTCTATTCACATCCATCGTTTACATCTCCGCTTTTACTTTGCTTTGTTACTTTGTTGCTTTCAGTTCTCACTTGGCAACCAATCTATAAGGGATTGACAACCCCTTCATAGCGTTGGGAGCAAGCTTTTGTGTTTGTGCAGGATCTTGAGATACTCCTCCACTGGATTGATACCTTGGTTCTCAAATGAGGGAAATACTTACCACCGCTACGCTACATCACCCTTTCCGCTTCGAGGGAACACCAACGCAAGGCTCTAAGGCCACGGGGGAAATGCTTTGCACACTTGCTTAGGAAGTCCCTTAAGGCGTAGCCGCACCAAAAAGATCAAGCCAAGTATTCTCCCACGACGTGCCTATTTCTGGCGCCGTTGGAAGGTCTTTTGTTGTAGTAGCAGGGCGGCTCTGCAACTGGGCGCTCCCGCACCGACGACGACGATGATGGAGGCGACACCACGGAAGGTCCCGGCCTTCCCTAGCAGCGGGAACGGAACACGGGCTCCACGTGCATCCTCGCGGACGTCTCGGACGCCGCGGGGGATGCTGTCGGCAACGAGGAGATGGAGGGGACGCCGGCGACGGGGCGCTCTCTCTCTCTGAACCCGACGGTGTTCTCTCTGAATCTTACCTAAGGAGAGGAAGAAAGGAGGGGGAGAATGCGCTGGAGGCGGAGGAGAGGGAAGAGAGGAACCCTAGGAGTAAGGGGCACGCACGCCGAGGCTAGATAGCCCCCGGCTTCCGTGTAATCACGGCATCGACGCGACTCTCTCTGTGAAGCTACACTCACGGAAGAGGAGAAAGCCACGGTGTCAGGGAGAAGAGAGGATAGGGAGATGGGCTGCGCTCGCGAGGAAAAGAGAAGATGGGCGAGGGGAAGGAGGGAGCCAGCCCATGTGGCTTCTATGTCTAAAATAAAAAAGGGTTTTCACATTTTTAAATATCACCTGCTATTAAAAAATACCACAGCCTCCCAGGGGTTTGAAGAAAACAAAAATAAAAATGCCTAGGGCATAAGAGAATTATGCCCTACTTAAATAAAATATAAAACTAATTTTTGGAGTATTTAAATTAAATCCCAAAACAGAATTAATATAATGTTTTGTTAATAAAACACAATATGGTTTGAGTTTTAAAACCCCAACCACAATACGCCTCAATCACAAGGTAAAACTACAAAATGAATAAGATTTTTAAAACAGGTTTTGAGCATGTTAAACATGAGCTCAAATAAATAAAGAAGAAGGGGTTTTTGGAACCTAGTTTGAAAACAATCATAGTTTGAAACCAAAGTTTTGCAATCACCACATCCTCATACCAACACAACACACTTGCACTCCTCATGGATCAAACAACAAAAACAACACAAAGGAAAAAACATGAATGCAATGAATGGCATGATGCAAAGGTGATGACATGAAATGACCACATGAAATGATAACTCCAAAGTATTGAAATCATGATCCAAATTAGGAAAGGGTTCCAAATAGGGCAAGGGTTACATCTGGGGCATTACAAACTCTCCCACACTACAAGAAGATCTCGACCCGAGATCTAGGACTGAAAGAAATCTGGAAATTCGAAACGGAGGTGATCCTCGCACTCCCAAGTGGCCTCTTTATCGGAATGATGTGACCACTGCACCTTGAGAAGCTTGATTGACTTATTGCGGGTCTTGCGCTCAGTCGTCTCAAGAACTGCAACTAGATGCTCACGGTAGGATAGGTCGGGTTGAAGGTCGATATCCTGAAGATCAACTATGCGCTCGGGAGTCTTGAAGCATCTCCGGAGCTGAGAGACATGGAACACGTCACGCACATTTGCGAAGTTTGAAGGGAGCTCTAGTTGATAAGCAAGGTTGCCTCTCTTGCCAACAATTCTGAAAGGCCCAACAAAATGAGGAGCAAGCTTGCCTTTGATGCCAAAATGCTGAGTGCCCTTCATAGGAGACACTTTGAGATAGACGAAGTCATCGAGCTCATAAGACATGTCACGTTGCTTGCTATCATAGTAGCTCTTCTGACGGGACTGCGCTGCTCTGAGATTATCCCGAATGACACGACACATCTCTTCTGCTTCTCCGATCAAGTCATTCCCAAGAATCTGACGCTCGCCAGTCTCTGACGAGTTGAGCGGGGTACGACACTTCCTTCCATAGAGAATCTCAAACGGAGCTTTGCCTGAACTTGCCTGATAGGTGTTGTTGTAAGAAAACTCAGCAAAAGGTAGGCAGTCTTCCCACTTCACGCCAAAGGAAATGACACAGGCTCTTAGCATATCCTCGAGGACCTGATTGACTCTCTCAACTTGCCCACAAGTATGAGGATGAAAGGTTGTGCTTAATCGATTCTTAGTACCCATCACAGACTGAAATGAGTCCCAGAACTTGGAAGGGAAGATGCTTCCGCGATCCGAAGAAATCAGCATTGGAACGCCATGCAAAGAGACTATCCTCGAAGTGTACAACTCTGCAAGCTGAGCTGCCGAGATAGACTCCTTGACTGGAAGGAAATGAGCTACTTTGCTCAACTTGTCGATGACGACGAAGATGGCATCGTTACCCTTCTTGGACTTCGGAAACCCGGTGACGAAATCCATCTCAATATGGTCAAACTTCCACTTGGGAATGGGCAATGGATGCAAAAGACCTGCTGGACGTTGATGCTCTGCTTTCACCCTTCGACATACATCACATTCATTTACGAACTTAGCAATCTCACGCTTCATGCGAGTCCACCAGAAGGTCTATTTCAAATCCTGATACATCTTGGAACTTCCTGGATGCATGGAGAGAAGAGAGTTATGAGCTTCTTCCATGATAACCTTTATGAGATCCCCTTTTGGAACGACAAGACGATCCTCAAAGAATAATGTATCTCTGGCATCAACACTGAAGCACTTATATTTGGGAACTCCCTTTGCCAAGTCAATCTTAAATTTCTTCACCATTGCATCAAGAAGTTGAGCTTGTCGGACCTGGTCTTCCAAGGTAGGAGAAATCTGAAGATTAGCAAGAAATCCCTGAGGTACTAACTGAAGGTTGAGCTTTATGAAAGATTCACAAAGGTCAGGCTGGAGAGGCTTCAGAATGAGACTGTTGCAGTAAGCCTTCCTGCTCAAAGCATCTGCCATGACATTAGCTTTGCCTGGAGTGTACTCAACGCTCGGATTAAAATCTTGGAGCATTTCACCCAACGAGTTTGCCAAAGATTGAGGTTAGGCTGGGTGAATATGTACTTGAGACTCTTGTGATCGGTGAACACTTCAACCTTTCTTTCCAACAAGAGGTGTCTCCAAGTCATCATAGCATGTACCACTGCCTCCAATCAAGATCATGAGTGGGGTAATTCTTCTCACTTGGCTTCAACTGCCTCGAGGTATAAGCTACCACTTTCTTGTCTTGCATCAACACTGCACCAAGACCTTGAAGAGAGGCGTCGTAGAACACTTGATAAGGTTTGGAGTCATCAGGAGGAACCAAGACTGGAGTAGAAGTGAGCTTCTCTTTGAGTGTGTCGAAAGACAATTGACACTCTGGAGACTAGACATACTTCACACCCTTCTGAAGAAGACTTGAGAGAGGTTTAGCAATCTTGGAGAAATTCTCAACGAATCTTCTGCAATAGCTTGCAAGCCCGAGAAAGCTTCGAAGCTGCTTCACATTTTGCGGAGGCTCCCACTCAACAATTGCCTGCACCTTCGATAGATCAACTTTGATGCCCTTGGCAGAGATGATGTGCCCAAGTAGACAACTTCTTTCAACCAGAACTCACATTTGGAAAACTTAGCATAGAACTTATGCTCTCTTAGCTTATCAAGCACAAGCCTGAGATGGTCTTCATGCTCTTCCTCAGTTTCCGAAAAGACCAGAATATCATCCAGATACAACAAGAAGAATTCATTCTTGAATGGGGAGAATATATAATTCATCATACGACAGAAGGTCAGTGGAGCATTTGCCAGACCGAAAGACATCACTGTATACTCATACGAGCCAAAGCTTGTTCTGAAAGCAGTCTTTGGAATGTCCTCTTCGCGAATGCGAATCTGATGATAACCCATCCTGAGATCAAGCTTCGAGAAGATTTTAGCCCCTTTAAATTGCTCGAACAACTCATTGATGTTAGGAAGTGGATACTTGTTTTTAATCGTCTTCTTATTCAATGGGCGGTAATCGACACAGAGTCGTTCCGTACCATCCTTCTTCTTGACAAAAAGAACTCTACAACCCCAAGGAGATGAGCTTGGTCTGATAAGGCCCAGACGCTCTTGCTCATCAAGTTGTTTCTTCAGCTCCTTCAGCTCTTCTGGACCCAGTTTGTACGGCCATTTGCACACAGACTCAGTACCCGGTTCAAGCTCAATTACGAACTCAACTGCTCGATGCGGAGGCATTCCTGGCATTTCTTCCGGAAAAACATCTTCATATTCACAGACCACTGGGACTTGCGAAATTGGAGAGATCTCACCCTTCTCATTCAAGGAAAACAGACGGACCGTGTCATCACACGCTGAAAAGATAATCACGTCCTCCGAAGAATGAGTTAGCTTCACTTCTTTAGCTTCACAATCAATAAACGCCTTGTTCATAGCCAACCAATCCATCCCAAGGTTCAAATCAATATCAGAGTTGCCAAGGACAATAGGAGAAGCCAGAAAAGCATAATTACCCATCTTGACAAAGACATCAGTGACTATGCGACTAGAATTCAAAATCAAACCAGGAGAGACCACCGACATTGGCTTAGGCAAATCTTGATAATCAAACTCATGCTTGACGAAAAATGACTTTGACATAAAGCAATGCGAAGCATCAGAATCAAACAAGACTTTTGCAGGAGAATCATTAACGAGGAGATTACCCATAATCACGTCTGAGGAGTTGTGTGCTTCAGCTGCATTCACCATATTGACTCTCGCAGACGTGGGGTTGAACTTCGCTATAGCATTGCCTGGAGGCTTCCGTGGAGGAGGAGGCGGAAGACGCAGCTGAGAGGTGCACTTGTTGGCATAGTGACCCTTCTGCCCGCACTTGTGACAAGTAACATCTGCTGGCTGACAGAACTGCGTCTGAGGATTCCCTTGCTTCTGCTGCTGAAACCTCCGCTGAAAAGCTGGGTTGGGTGGGTGGGAAGAACCATGACCACCTGCTTGCTTGAACTGCTCAGTGTGCCGAGGAGGAGGAGGAGACACCCAGTATTTCTGCTGCTTCAGAACCACCTGAGTTGAGGGAGACGAACTGGACTCTGTGAAACGCTTCTTCGAATTGTCCACCTTGAGCAAAGCTGCCTCAGCCCTGAGAGCCAAGTTATAGAACTTATCAAACTCATCAGGATCGTGCAAGGTGAGGGCCAGCTGCAAGTCCTCTTTCAGACCACCTTTGAACTGATAGATCTTGCTCTTCTGATCTGGAATGTCCTACAAGGCATATCGGGCCAGCTCGTGGAACTCGACGTTGTACTTGTACACGGAGGAACCACCTTGCTTCAAGCGTCTGAACTTCTCACGCATCTCCTCCACAAAGCTAGACGGGATATAGTGGGACCTGAAATCTCTGCAGAACGCATCCCAACTGATCAATCTGCCACCCGTGGAGTCCTTCAACTGCTGCCACCAAACTGCTGCCTGCCCCTTGAGCTGAAAGGTTGCAAACTTGATGAAGTCCTCTGGACGGACATTTCTGCACTCAAAGTGTTTGTTCATGTCCCGAATCGAGTCCTCAACGTCAAACGGCTGATCACACGATGTGAAGGTCTTCGGCTGGTTTGCGAGGAATTGACTCAAAGATGCAAACTGATTACCACCATGCTTGAAATTGCCCTTCTGCTGATTTGTCCTCTCTTGCAATAGCTGGATTAACATCTGAGTGTTAGCATTTGTTGCAGCCATCACCGCTTGCCAAGCCTTTATAGGAGGAGGAGGCGGCGGAGGAGGAGGCGGAGGGGGTGCTGGCGGAATTTCAGCACCCTCACGACCCGGATTCTGACGAGTTGGTGGAGCCATCCTGAAGACGGACAACACATTAGACCAGAGAATAAAATTTAAGGTAAAGCTGAATCAAAAGGCAGGAATATCTGAACAAGAATATTAGCAATTGCACTCGAAGGAAATAGTAAGAATGCTTCCTCAAAGTGATTGTCGACAAAATCTGATTAAAGACCACTTGCAAACCAAGTATGAGCTAGAACTGCTCGAAACAAATGTATGACAGAGATTCCATCCGATATGTTCGTGGATATGATCGCACGGGCTCAAATTTATAGTAGCCATCCTGTGAAAGGCAGTGCACACGACTTATGAAGCATCCCCGAGTCGTAGCAAGCTACAAGGACACTTTAAGACACAACGAGAACCGCTATAAGACGACCGTGAACAAACGTACCCACTGAATGTCGAATCCCAACCTCACATCATGCATCTATAGGAAGATTGTCCTATAAGTCACTACTTGATATCCCACCTATGAATTCCCGAAATATCTGGTCATGCAATCTGGTATACGGATACAAGGAGTAATATTTCACACAACTCCTATGCTAACCCGTCCAGTGTATCACATCCGTCAACACATAACCAGAATCTCGGACCTTCATCTACTACAAACCCTCATGATCACAACGATACAAAGTGTGGCGATACGTCCGGAACTCTCTGCACCAGTACTGGGGAAGTCAGACTCCTCTCTCCACAACTAGTATTCAAGCAATTACGGACATCCTCCAACCTAAGATACTAAGAAATCTGAATGATGGCGATGTGCACAAGAATCCCCTGGAGCTCAACTCCCCGGAAGAAATCAAGTCAGACAGGAGGCACCAAGACAGAACTCCGTCACATCGATATCATATAGATTTCAAAATACCCGCGTGATCCTAATTTTTTTTTGAGCGAGAAGAGGAGTAGAATTAAGATTTCCTAGGTCAAGAACCTCACCAGACCATAGAAGAGGAGAAAAAAGAAACCTACTCTCCGATATAACAAAGACTCAAAACATTTTACTAGACTCGACTCGGCCAAGTTTGATCACACAAAGGATCCTATGGTCGTAAGGCTCTGATTACCAACTTGTAACGACTAAGATGCGACCCTTTCCTATTTTGGGGGCGATGCCCCAAAAGGGAAAGAGGCGCATCTAAACGTTTCACAAGCGAGATAATCATAACATTACATAACTGAAGAATGACAAGTAGGGCATACACTTGCCATCTGACATAGTATAACACAAGGTTTACATCCACACAATTATTCAGAGCAAAGTTTAGCCCCGCTACGGACAACATGAAACAAGTAAAAGAACTATGACATCCCGCATGCTGGCCCACGATCACGACCACGGCCTCAGTCCTCCGGATCATTCTCATACAGTCGGTCAGACTCCTCATCGTACTGCCACGTCAGCTGGGTGCTATCAGGATCTCCTGCGTCGGGCGTACTTGTACCTGTTGGGGTTTTGTAGTAAACTATGAGCCACGGGGACTCAGCAATCGGATGACCTTGGTATCGAATCTAGTCAAGTTATTCGGTGAGGAAGGTTTGGTGTATAGGTTTGCAGCAACCTAAGCATATATGGTGGCTAACTTACGATGATCAGAGTAATTGATATGGTGGTCTACGCGAGCGGTCGAAGACTAGATGATCACTAAGTCATCCTGAACACATACTTATGTCAAACATAACCCCACCGTGTTCCCGACCGAAGATAGGTCTTCGAAGGAGACCGTCACGGTTACGCACACAGTTGGCAGTTTTATTAGAGTTACTTTAAGTTGTCTAGAACAAGATGTTAACAAATTATCCATGTTTGCCACATAACCGCGGGCACAGCTTTCCGAAAGATTAAACCCTGCAGGGGTGCTCCAACTAGTCCATCACAAACTGCCACGGGCCGCAAAGTAATCCTCTATCACGAATCTCGTGATCTCGTCGGATTCCTTAGAGGAAAACCTCGACTTTGAGGAGACCCAAATTTCACCGGGATTCCTATACGCAAGCTATATCGCTAAGGTAAGACAAATCTGGCAAGACCTCCCGACGTGTCGACGAACCCGATAGGAGCCGCGTATCTCATTCTCAGGAAAGGTTGGATGAGTGCAGCCTACAGTGGCTTGATAGAAATCTCCCGAGTTGGCCCCGTACACGACTCTAGTTTGGACCAACACTCATGAGGAGCACTGGCCCGGGTTGTTGATTAAATCCTCGAGGTAGCTATTCCCTATTTAAATTATTATTAGGCGATTAGCAAATTAAAACTAATGTTGGGTCCTGCCAGACAAGCCTTAACACTACACGATTTATCAAGGGGTCCCCATAACAACCCCGAACGTGTTAGGAGCGATCAGTTATGGAATCAAACACCAGTAACCGAAACTAAGGCGACAATAACGGAACAAATCACCCAGCAAAAGGCTAGGCCTTCTGTCATTTACCAAGTATATAGGTGCATTAATTAAATAACAGTTTAAACACAATGATACCAAAATACTCATGTTATCACATGAGACAGCAGGCACCTGCAACTAGCAAAGCTACTCATTAGAGGTTGAGAAAGCCTACTTAGCCAAACAACATTAGCTAGGAGAGGAAAGTGTTTGGGTTGCATGGTAATGACATGTGTCATTTTTATCAAGTGGTAGGCAACGAGCATATATCGAAGGAAATGTGATTCTAAGCATAACAAGGATAGATACGGTATCAAGGTCACGGTCATCTTGCCTGTGAATTCTTCAGCTTGGAACTGCTCTTGATCTTCCTGCACGTACTCTCCAGAATCCACGTACTCGCCCTCCGATCCCGATGCTACCCAAGATAAAATAACAGCCAATGAACACCAACACAACATGATGCAACAAACAATATTATGCATGAGTAGAGAAGGAAGCATGCATCACTATTCTAGTCACTTTCATATGCATTAGTTGGGTTAATAGAATTCTGGACAGAACTTCATATTAAGTTATCTTGACATGCATGATGATGGCATGAACATGTGCATCACAATAAAACGATGCAAAAACATATAAAGAACATAGAGAACAGAGCTACGGATCAACAGGAAACTACGAAACAAGATATGGAGACCTACGGTCCAAATCCACCACAAGCACACTCCAATGGCACTCTCCTGGTGTTATGAGGTTTCCACATGATTAAACAATCAACTATAATTGGGGTGGTGCATGGAAACACACCACACCAACAAAAATGCCCACACAAGCTTCAAATCAACTAAAACATGCAATATGTTTTTAACAGCATCATAACAGTTTGTCTACAACATTTAAAGTACCTACATCCACCCAAATGAGCCAAACAAGATATTAGGCAAAAGCCATTCAAAATCTATACAACCCCGTGCAAGAAGTTAATACAAAGGAGTCACACATGAGCAGATCTACACGCACTAAAATGGACAAAAAATTACAGATTCTTGGACTTAGTGAAAATCTCAGATTTTCACCAGGTGCTTATTCTCAGAAGCATTTTGGCAGCCTCGAAAATGATATCTACAGAAGTGAATAAGCATGAAATTTAACATGGAGCTAGAAAAACACAAAATCACACAAACTTTAGTTTGTTGCATGGGCTGATTCCCAACACATGAGCTTTTGCAACCGAAACAACAAGGGAAGAAACTAACAGCAGATTCTCAGACTTGAAAATCACAGATTTTCACAAAGCTGTCAGTTTCAGCCAAGTGTCAACTTTGACAAGGCACAAAAGGTCCATACAAATTCCTATGAACAAAACAAAGACCCCATGCTGTAGAGGGGTTCACCCACTACTACTACATCAAGGGTTCATCCTCATAGGGTCAAAGCACTATATAATACTAAGCTCTAAACATGGCATCATGATAGAAAAATGACAGTTTATGAAGTTGCTCTAAAGTGAAATCTGATTGCACCAGTGGATTCCTGGGATGATTCTACCTCAAAAGCATATATAATACATGGGTACTTGCATGTAACAGGTAGGCACAAAGCTAGCTTGAAGAACAACCTAGAATCCTATATGATCATATAAGACATTATCACATGTGGATAAAGCATATGTAGCAACACCTACACCTACACATGCACACACACAAGCCCATACACCACCACATCACACCATAGTGGCAAGGATGAGGGGTTAGCTCTCATGCACAAGTGCATATGTGCACTCATGCCTACACACACACACATGCATGAACACATACACACAATTATATGTGCTCACACACACACACTATAAGAGGTGCATCAAGAGGGGCTGCCCTCTTGCACATATGCATGTTCCACTACATGCACACACACACACACACTCACATATGTGCACATGTCCCTCATGTGCACACACACACATCCACACACATACACACACTCATGAGGACATTTACATACAAGTGCATACACACACTACATGCACACATACACACACACATCCATGCATATAAGCTAGGATTTGGAAGGATAAAAAACCCACTAGTTTTGATAAAAGGAGCAAGGCATACTTGTTGCCCAAGAAATGTAATAGGGAAAAAATGAACAAAGGACAAAATAAAAAGGGGGAGTCTCTGGACTCGAACCCAGGACCCCCTGGTAACACCACCCTTCGGCTACCACCCTGCTAGCATTCTACTTCTGCTCTATTAGGAGCAACAGAGCAGGTAAGCTATCACATGACGACGCTACTGAAATAAATAGAAACAGCAAAAGGGGGTCGGCGGGGATTCAAACCCGCGACCTGTGGCACCAAGCCCACACACCAAACCAGACGGGCTACGAACAGAGGCTTGACAGGGAGGGGGAAGGTGCTCTTTTGAGCATCCCTCTGCCACTATCCTACTATGTCGGCGGCCAAAACAGGGGAGGACGGCGGCGACGACTCAGGCCACCCACGGAGGGGCTGACCACCGGCGAGGAACGCGGGACCTATGGGGAACTCATTCCCGATGCAAACACGACGAGAGGGGGACCCTACTAGCGACGCAAGGAGCTTGCGCATCCCGGCCATGGCGGAATGGCATCGGCGGCGACATCGCGCACACCACCTAGATCGAGCATAAGGGAGAGGATAAGAGATGGTGCTTGCTCACGCCAACTGCCGCGAAGGCAAAGATGCAGCACGAGGGGGAAGAAGAGGGTTGGGGCGGCTCTGCAACTGGGCGCTCCCGCATCGACGACGGTGATGATGGAGGCAACACCATGGAAGGTCCCGGCCTTCCCTAGCGGCGGGAACGGAACATGGGCTCCACCTGCATCCTCACGGACGTCTCGGACGCCGCGGGGGATGCTGTGGGGTGACGAGGATATGGAGGGGACGCTGGCGATGGGGCTCTCTCTCTCTCTCTGAACCCGACGGTGTTCTCTCTGAATCTTACCCGAGGAGAGGAAGAAAGGAGGGGGAGAAGGCGCTGGCGGGGGAGGAGAGGAAAGAGAGGAACCCTAGGAGGAAGGGGCATGCATGCCGAGGCTAAATAGCCCTCGGCTTCCGTGTAATCACGACATCGACGCAGCTCTCTCTCTCTAAAGCTACACCGACGGAAGAGGAGAAAGCCACGACGTCACGGAGAAGAGAGGAGAAGGAGAAGGGCTGCACGCGCGAGCAAAAGAGAAGATGGTCTAGGGGAAGGATTGAGCCAACCCATTTGGCTTCTCTGTCTAAAATAAATAAAGGGTTTTCACATTTTTAAATATCATCTGCTAATAAAAAAATACCATAGCCTCCGACGGGTTTGAAGAAAACAAAAATAAAAATGCCTAGGGCATAATGGAACTATGCCCTACTTAAATAAAATATAAAACTGATTTTTGGAGTATTTAAATTAAATCCCAAAACAGAATTAATATAATGTTTTGTTAATAAAACACAATATGGTTTGAGTTTTAAAACCCCAACCACAATACCCCTCAATCACAAGGTAAAACTACAAAATGAACAACATTTTTAAAACAGGTTTTGAGCATGTTAAACACGAGCTCAAATAAATAAATAAGAAGTGGTTTTTGGAACCTAGTTTGAAAACAATCATAGTTTGAAACCAAAGTTTTGCAATCACCACATCGTCATACCAAGTCAACACACTTGCACTCCTCATGGATCAAACAACAACAACAACACAAAGGAAAATACATGAATGCAATGAATGGCATGATGAAAGGTGATGACATGAAATGACCACATGAAATGATAACTCCAAAGTATTGAAATCATGATCCAAATTAGGAAAGGGTTCCAAATATGGCAAGGGTTACATCTAGGGCATTACAGTCTACCTTAATGATTTCTTGTAGTTGCAGATGCTTGCTAGAGGTCCAATCATAAGTGCATATGATCTGTTGGAAATATGCCCTAGAGGCAATAATATATTGGTTATTATTATATTTCCTTGTTCATAATAACCGTTTATTATCCATGCTAGAATTGTATTGATTGGAAACTCGAATACATGTGTGGATACATAGACAACACACTGTCCCTAATGAGCCTCTAGTTGACTAGCTCGTTGATCAAAGATGGTCAAGGTTTCCTGGCCATAGACAAGTGTTGTCACTTGATAACGGGATCACATCATTAGGAGAATGATGTGATGGACAAGACCCAAACTATGAACGTAGCATATGATCGTGTGAGTATATTGCTACTGTTTTTTACATGTCAATGTATGTGTTCCTATGACCATGAGATCATGCAACTCCCGGACACTGGAGGAATACCTTGTGTGTATCAAACGTCGCAACGTAACTAGGTGACTATAAAGGTGCTCTACATGTATCTCCAAAGGTGTCTACTGGGTTGACATGGATCAAGACTGGTATTTGTCACTCCATATGACGGAGATGTATTTCGGGGCCCACTCGGTAATGCAACATCACAACAAGCCTTGCAAGCAATGTGACTAAGGAGTTAGTCACGTGATCTTGTATTACAGAATGATTAAAGGTACTTGCCGGTAACGAGATTGAACTAGGTATAAAGATACCGACGATCGAATCTCGGGCAAGTAACACACCGAAGGACAAAGGGAACATCATACGGGATTAACTGAATCCTTGACATAAAGGTTCAACATATAGAGATCTTCATAGAATATGTAGGATCCAATATGGACATCCAGGTCCCGCTATTGGTTATTGACCGGAGAATGTCTCAGGTCATGTCTACATAGTTTTCGAACCCGCGGGGTCTGCACACTTAAGGTTCGGTGATGTTCCAGTATAGTTGAGTTATAGGTGCCGGTGACCTAAAGTTGTTCGGAGTCCCAGATCAGATCCCGGACATCACGAGGAGCTCCGAAATGGTCCAAAGGTAAAGATTGATATATATGAAGTCCTGTTTTGGTCACCGGAAAAGTTTCGGGTACTTTGGTAGTGTATCGGTAGTGCCGGGAGGGAACCGGGGACCATCGGGAGGGGTGTCACGCCCCGAGGGGCCTCATGGGCTGTTGGAGGAGACAAACCAGCCCCTAGTGGTCTGGCCTAAGCCCTCACTAAGGCCCATGAGGTTTGAGAAGGAAAAAACCCAAAGGTAGAAGAGGAGGAATGGGTTTCCAAGTGGAGAGGAGGAATCCTACTCCTAGTAGGATTGGAGCAGGACTCTTCCACCTCCAGTTTTGGCCAAACCTTAGGGTTTGAGGCTTCCACCTCCCCTCCCTCCCTCCTATATATACTAGAGGAATTAGAGGCAACCCTAACCCTAATTGCCACGTGCTCCTCTACTTCATCTAGATCGGTTTCTCCTCTAGTCTAGTTCGGCGGTGCTTAGGCGAAGCCCTGCTGGATTAGTTCACCACCACCACCACCACGCCGTCGTGCCGGAGAACTCATCTACCTCTCCACCCATCTTCGTGGATCAAGAAGGCGTGGATCATCATCGAGTTGTACGTATGCTGAACACGGAGGTGTCATCCGTTCGTCACTAGATCGGGATGGATCGTGATGGGATCATGGGACGGATCATGATGAGATCGCGGGACGGGCTGCGATTTGAATTGCGAAGATGTTCCACTACATCAACCGCGTTATATACGCTTCCGCTTAGCGATCTACAAGGGTATGTAGATTCATTCTCCCCTCTCGTAGATAATCATCACCATGGAATAGTATTGCGTGTGAGTAGGAATTTTTTTGTTTCCCATGCTACGTTCCCCAAAAGTGGCATCATGAGCTAGGTTCATGTGTAGATGATATCTCGAGTAGAACACAAAATAGTTTGTGGGTGTTGATGTTCAATTTGCTGCCCTCCTTAGTATTTTCTTGATTCGGTGGTATTGTTGGACCGAAGTGGCCTGGACCAACTTTACTCGTACGCTTATGAGAGGCTGGTTTCATTGACCGACATGCAAGTTGTTGCATAAAGATGACTGGCGGGTGTCTGTTTCTTCAACTTCAGTTGAATCGGATTTGACCGAGGCGGTCCTTGGTAAAGGTTAATTAGCAATTTGCACATCACCATTGTGGCTTTGTGTAAGTAAGATGCGATCATACTAGATACCCATAGCAGCCACGTAAAATTTGCAACAACAAATTACAAGACGTCTAACTTGGTTTTGCAGGGTATGCTTGTGATATGATGTGGCCAATGACATGATATGATATATTGGATGTACGATATGATCATGTTGTAATAGTTAAATATCGACTTGCACGTCGATGCTACGACAACCGGCACAAGCCATATGGCTGTCTTTAATTATTTTGCGCTTGGAGATGCCTTGCTTTATTGCTGGTCAGTAGCTTTAGTAGTAATAGCATAGTTAGCGTGACAACCTCGATGGCAGCACAATGATGGAGATCATGGTGTGGCACTGGTAACGATGGAGATCATGTTGGTGCTTTGATGATGGAGATCAATAAGCACAAGTTCATGGCCATATCATGTCACTTATGATTTGCATGTGATGTTAATCCTTTTATGCACCTTGTTTTGCTTAGGACGACGGTAGCATTATAAGGTGATTCCTCACTAAAATTTCAAGATAAAATTGTGTTCTCCCCGACTGTGCACCATTGCGACAGTTCGTCGTTTCGAGACACCACATGATGATCGGGTGTGATAGACTCAACGTTCACATACAACGGGTGCAAAACAGTTGCACACGCGGAACATTCGGGTTAAACTTGATGAGCCTAGCATGTACATACATGGCCTCGGAACACAAGAGACCGAAAGGTCGAGCATGAATCATATAGTTGATATGATCAACATGGAGATGTTCACCATTAAAGCTAAACTCAACTCACGTGATGATCGGACTTGAGTTAGTGAATTTGGATCATGCGGCACTCGAATGACTAGAGGTATGTCAATTTGAGTGGGAGTTCTTAAGAATATGATTATTTGAACTCATTATCATGAACATAGTCAAAAGGTCTTTGCAAATTATGTTGTAGCTTGCGATGTAGCTCTACTGTCTTTCATATGTTCCTAGAGAAAATTTAGTTGAAAGATGATAGTAGAAATTATGCGGACTAGGTCCGTAAACTGAGGATTGTCCTCATTGCTGCACAAAAGGCTTATGTCCTTAATGCACCATTCGGTGTGCTAAACTCCGAGCGTCATCTGTAGATGTTGCGAACATCTGACATACACATTTCTTATAACCATATGATAGTTCAGTGCGTAATGATTAAACGGCTTAGAATTGAGGCGTTGAAGACGTTTCGAACGTCGCGGGACATACGAGATATTTCAAGGGATGAAATTGGGATTTCAGGCTCGTGCCCTTGTTGAGAGGTATGAGACCTCCGACAAGATTCTTTGTCTAGAAAGTAAGGGAGAAAAGCTCAATCGTTGAGCATGTGCTCAGATTGTCTGAGTGCTACAATCACTTGAATCGAGTGGGAGTTAATCTTCGAGATGAGATAGTGATGGTTCTCCAAAGTCACCGCCACCAAGCTAATAGAGCTTCGTGATGAACTATAACATATCAGGGATAGATATGATGATACTTGAGATGTTCGTGATGTTTGACACCGCGAAAGTAGAAATCAAAAGGAAGCATCAATTGTTGATGGTTAGTAAAACCACTAGTTTCAAGAAGGGCAAGGGCAAGAAGGGATACTTCATGAAACGGCAAATCGGTTGCTGCTCTAGTGAAGAGACCCAAGGTTGAACCCAAACCCGATACTAAGTGCTTATGTAATGAGGGGAACAATCACTAAAGAGGAACTACCCTAGATACCTGGTAGATGAGAAGGCTGGCACAATCGACAAAAGTATATTGGATATACATGATATTGATGTGTACTTTACTAGTACTCCTAGTAGCACCAAGGTATTAGATACCGGTTCGGTTGCTAAGTGTTAGTAAATCAAAATAAAAGCTACAGAATAAACGAAGACTAGCTAAAGGCGAGGTGACAATATGTGTTGGAAGTGTTTCCAAGGTTGATGCGATCAAACATCGCACGCTCCCTCTACCATCGGGATTAGTGTTAAACCTAAATAATTGTTATTTGGTGTTTGCGTTGAGCATAGACATGATTAGATTGTGTTTATCGCAATACAATTATTCATTTATAGAGAATAGTGGTTACTCTGTTTATTTGGATAATACCTTCAATGGTCTTGCACCTAAAATGAATGTTTTATTGAATCTCGATCGTAGTGATACACATGTTCATAATATTGATGCCGAAAGATACAAAGTAGTAATGATAGTACCACTTACTTGTGGCACTGCCACTTGAGTCATATTGGTACAAAACACATGAATAAGCTTCATGCTGATGGATCTTTTGACTCAGTCGTTTTTGTAAAGTTTGAGACATGTGAACCATGTCTATTGGTATAAACGCATGAAGAAACTCCATGCAGATGGATCGTTTGGACTCACTTGGTTTTGAATCACTTGAGACATGCAAATCATACCACATGGGAAAGATGACTGAAGGTCTCGTTTTCTAGTGAGATGGAACAAGAAAGTAACTTATTGCAAGTAATACATTATAATGTATGTAGTTCAATGAGTGCCGAGGCACGCATTGGATATCGTTATGTTATTACTTCATAGATGATTTGAGTAGATACTAGTATATTTACTTGATGAAACACAAGTCTGAATTACTCAAAGGTCCAAGTAATTTCAGAGTGAAGTTGAAGATCGTCGTGGCAATAGGATGAAATGTCTACGATATGATCGTAGAGATGAATATCTGAGTTGCGAGTTTGGTACACATTTAAGACAATGTGCAATGTTTCACAACTCATGCCACCCAGAACACCATAGTGTGATGGTGTGTCGGAACGTCATAGCCACGCCATATTGGATATGGTGAATATTATGATGTCTTTTATCGAATTACCACAATCATTTTTGGGTTATGCATTAGAGACAACCGCATTCACTTTAAATAGGGCACCATGTAATTCCGTTGAGATGACACCGTATGAACTATGGTTTGGAGAAACCTAAGTTGTCATTTCTTAAAAGTTTGGGGCTGCGACGCTTATGTGAAAAAGTTTCAACGTGATAAGCTCGACCCAAAGCGGGTAAATGCACCTTCATAGGACACCCAAAACAGTTGGGTATACCTCCTATCTCAGATCCGAAATCAAAGTGTTTGCTTCTAGAAGCGGGTCCTTTCTCGAGAAAATGTTTCTCTCAAAAGAATTGAGTGGGAGGATGGTGGAACTTGATGAGGTTATTGAACCATCACTTAAACCAGTGTGTAGCACGGCGCAGGAAGTTGTTCCTATGGCGCCTACACCAATTGAAATGGAAGCTGATAATAGTGATCATGAAGCTTCACGATCAAGTTACTACAAACCTCGTAGGTCGACAAGGTCACATACTACTCTAGAGTGGTAGGGTAACCCTGTCTTGGAGGTCATGTTGTTGGACAACAATGAATCTACGAACTGTGGAGAAGCGATGGTGGGCCCGGATTCCGACAAATGGCTGGAGGCCATGAAATCCAAGAGAGGATCCATGCATGAAAACAAAGTGTGGACTTTGGAAGAACTACCTGATGGTCGTAAGACTATTAAGTACATATGGATCTTTAAAAGGAAGACAGGCAATGATGGTGAATGTCATTGTTAAGAAAGCTCGACTTGTCCTAAAGATGTTTTCGACAAATTCAAAGAGTTAACTATGATGAGACTTTCTCACTCGTAGCGATGCTAAAAGTTTGTTGGAATTATGTTAGCAGTTGCTGCATTATTTATGAAATCTTGCAGATAGGATGTCAAAACATTGTTTCCTTGACGGTTTCCTTGAGGAAAGGTTGTATGTCATACAACCAAAAGGTTTTGTCGATCCTAAGGATGCTAACAAGTATGCAAGCTCCAACGATCCTTCTATGGTCTGGATCGAGCATCTTGGAGTTGGAATATATGCTTTGATGAGATGATCAAAGCTTTTGTATTTATACAAAGTTTATGAGAAACTTGTATTTCCAAGTAAGTGAGTGGGAGCACTATAGAATTTCTGATGAGTATATGTGGTTGACATTTTGTTTATCGGAAATAATGTAGAATTTCTGGAAAGCATAAAGGGTTGTTTCAAAGGAGTTTTTGAAAGGAAAACCTGGATTAAGCTACTTGAACATTGAGCATCAAGATCTATAGAGATAGTGTAATGCCCCAAGAGTGTACCTTTCCCTTTTTGGAACCTTCTTCATGTGGGTCCAACTTGTCATTGATATGAGAGCTATCCTATGCATATGAATTTAGGTGATGTCACTTTGTTTACTCTTCCTTTGCATGCATGCATGCCATTTCATTTCATGTCCTTGTCTTGTGTTGGTGCCTTGTGAATATATGTGTGTATGTGCTTTGATGATTATGTCATGTGATGATAGTGTGTGAGAGAGTTGGAGTGGTGCATTGCTAGTAGTAATGCTATGTGGTTGCTCTAGGCTTTAAAACTCCCCCCTCTCTTTATCCTAAGCTCTAGTTTCACTTGAGCCTACCATATTTTTAAAATGCCCATGTGTTAGCATTGTTTTGTGGTGGATTTGAAATGTGTTAGTGCTGTTTTGAAAAGGAGTGCAAATGGTGCAAATAGATACAAAACATATCCAATAATTCTGTTTTGTAAATATTTAGTTGCTCCAAATATTCATTTTACATTTTATTCAAATATGTCATAATTTATAATGATCAGGGGCATTTTTGTTTTGTTTTTAACCCAAACAGATTGGTCTTCACTTTATTTTCTTTCTCTGTTATTTTTTGTATTGGAAAACCCCCAGGGATTTAACTCCTAACTATCTGGCGCCACTAGTGGGCTCCCTCCCACTAGCAGGCCCATCTCCCCCCTCCTCTCTTTTCCTTCGCAGCCCAGCTGCCTCTTTCTCCTTGCGGACGCCGTTCCACCCCGCTCTCGCTTTCCGCCAGGCTTCAGAGAGAGGAGCGAGCCGCCGTGAGGGCTACAGACGTCGAGGCCCCCCTTTTATATTCTTGGCGTCCGTGCCCTCCTTCTCCTAGGGTTCCGCGCCTCCCTCTTGCACCGCCGCCACCTCTCTCCATCTCCCTCCACCTCTTCTTCCCCCTCAGGTAAGGGTGCTGTAGTTTGGTTGCAGAGAGAGAGAGAGGAAGAGCCCCACCGTCGTCTACCCTGCATCCGTCGTCTCCGGCGCCGGCCGCCATGTCCAGGGGCTCGGGGCAGGGCCCCGCGCTCCATTCCCGACCTCGGTGAGGCCGGGAAACGACCACGTCGACGGCCAGCTCTACGTCACCTACGTGTTCCCGTCGATCTCCCTCCATGTACCACTACTTCGGTCTGCAGCAGGGCTTCGTCAGATCACCATCGATCCTCTCCAAGCTTCTCCTCCAAGCAGATCGGCGCCTCTCCTTCCTTCCCTAGGTGAGAGCAAGCCTCTCCTCCCTCCTTCCCCGTCGGTAGATGCGCGTAGGAGATCAGGCCGGCGATCTTTGCATGCCTCTGTTCGAAGAGGAGGCCGACAGGACCTGTGTGGTGTAGCTTTTGTGCTGTGTGTTCTTGTGTAGTTGCAGGTGCTCGCTAGATGCAGTAGCAGAGCAGAGGATCTTCCTCGCAGCAGTAGGGTAGTTGCTTCCCGCGGCGCGCAATAGTGGTAGAGGCCTCGCTACGGTGATGTTCCCTGTCACCGGCATCTCTGCGTGCAGAGCAGAGCACCTGGTGCTCATGGTAGATCACATAGTAGTTCCCTGTTCTGTCAAGTCTCTCTTCGTAGCGTGGTGGTAGGTGCAGTGCGTTGATGTGGTCAGGTCGTGGGTTCGATTCCCCCTCGGCCCCTTTTGCATTTTATTTTCGGCACAGTGGCGCTTGCAGCAACAAAGCAGTTATCCTGCTGTCTTCCTCTGTCCTATCGAGAGACTGGTCCATAGCGCAGTGGTGCTAGTTGTGTGGCTTGTGTGGTGGATCCAGGGGGGTGCAGGGTTCGATCCCTCTCTCCCTCCTTTTATATTTTTTTGTTTCTTTCTTTGCTGTTTTGCATTGTAAGGCTTGCATAGATGTAGTGGGGTGTTAGATCTTCATGTGGGTTTATTTTTGCTTGCCTCCAACAGCATGTGTGTGAAGTTATTTTTGCTAGCAAGTAGTGTATGCATGTGTAGGTTATGTGGTGTATGTTGTGTGATCATGTGGGTGAAGTATGCAAGTTTGTGAGGTGCATACCTTGTGGGTGTTTTACTAGCCTAGCGTGGTGCATGTTTGTGAGCAGCTCATCCTCATGGTAGGTGTAGAAGTGCTTATGTGAGTGCAATGTAGAAGTGCTTATGTGAGTGCAATGTAGAAGTGAATTCTATTTAGCATGTGTAGGTGTTGTGATGCTTGTGCTTGTGGTATTTGTGTGGGAATGGTGATGTGCTATGGCACACATGCATGAGTCTAAACCCTCATGTCACCATTGTCCTTGTGAGAGTGTGCAATAGCTTATGTAGGTGTAGTTCTAGTGAATAGCACATGTGATGATGCACTATTCACTATATGTGATTCAATGTAGGTTTTCTTTTCTAGTTTGTGCCCTTTTGTTCTATGCAAGTGCATAGGTATTATATATGTTTTTGGGGTAGAATCATCCCAGGAATCCATTGGTGAAGTCAGTTTTGCCTTTGGAATACTTTCTAGAAATGACATATTTCAGATTTGTTTTATGTTTGGAGCTTGGTCTCATGAGTTGTGGTGAGCCTAAGAGGTCGATTCCTTGTTGTGGCATTGGAGGGTGACCCCCTCTACCACTTGTTGCTTTTGTTTCATGTTTAGGAATTCATATGTGCAAGAGGTGCTTAGTCAAAGTAGGCATGTGACTGAAATTCCAGATTAATCTGCTTATATTTTCTTCTCCTGTTGTTGAGCTTGTGCAGGTCCATGTGTTGTGATTCAGCCTTAGCTATCAACTGGAAAGTTGTAGCTTTTATGTTTGTCTAGCTCTATGTAAATTTTCATTCCATTTGGAGTCCTGTAGATATTGTTTTGGGTGCTGTCAAAATGCTTCAGAGCATAAACAACTAGTGAGAATCTAGAATTTTTACTAAGTCCCTGAAAACTCATATTTTTGGCCAAGTTAGCAGGTGTGTAACTTTCTGTGTGAAACTCCTTTGCATTATCTTTTTGCTTGTGCTTGTAGTAATCTTGGATAGCTTCTGCCACATATCTTATTTGGCATATTTGGTTGGCTGTAGGTGCTTTGCATGTAGCCCTCAAAGTGCTATGATGCTGTTTATGGCAGATTGTGTAGTTTTTGTGTTTTGATGATTGTGAGTGCATAGATGATGGTGTGGTGTTATTCTTTGAATTACCCCATCCATGTTTTTTTATGTATTGGCAACCTGGAAATACCAGAAGCATGCCATTGATGTGTGTTGTGATGTATTTGGCACGTAGCACTTCATTTCTTGTTTCGTTGTTTCCCGTTGATCCGTAGCTCCGTTTGTAATGTTCTTTATATGCTTTTGCATCATTTTCGCGTGACGCATCTGTTCATGTCATCCTCATGCATGTTAAGATATCTTAGAGTGCAGTTATGTCCAGCAACTTGTATTTTCTTCTCATACTTGTGCTAGTGAGTAGAATAGAGATGGATGTTCATATTCATCTCATGCATCATGTGCTTGTTGCATATTGAGGTGATGTTGTTCATGGGATGTTATTTTTATGTTGGGTAGCACCGGGATCGGAGAACGAGTACGTGGATTCGGGAGAGTACATGCAGGACGAACAAGAGCAGTTCCAAGCTGAGGATATCGCAAGCAAGATGATATGACCTTGATTCCATTTCTAGACTTGTTATGCTAGATTACGTTTCTTCCGTCATATGTTCGCTGCCTACCACTGAAATAATTGCCTCCTGAATTGCCATGAAACCCAAACACTTATCCCTTCCTAGCAAATCTTGAATGGCTAAGTAGGCTTTGCTCAGCTACTAATGTTAGCGTTGCTAGTTGCAGGTGCTTTGTCTCATGTGATAACATGAGTTGATATCATTATGTTAAATCTGTTATTTAATTAATGCTCCTATATACTTGGTAAATAACGGAAGGACTAGCCTTTTGCCGGGTGTTTTGTTCTGTTATTGCCGCCATAGTTACCGGCTACCGGTGTTTGATTCCATCATGATCGCTCCTAACACGTTCGGGGTTGTTATGGGGACCCCCTCGATAAATTGCATAGTGTTAAGACTTGTCCGGCAGGACCCAACATTGGTGTTAATTTGCTAATCACTTAATAATAATCTGCATAGGGAATAGCTACCCCGAGGAATTTAATCAACAACTCGGGCCAATGCTCCTCATGAGTGTTGGTCCAAATTGGGCAAACTATGGGGCCACCACAGGGCAACCTGAGGTTTGGTATACGTGTAGTGTGACTCATCCGTCGTGTCCTGAGACTGAGATACACGACTCTTATCAGGGTCGTCGACACGACGGGAGGTCCTGCTAGTCTTGTCTTACCTTAGCGATATATCTTGCGTATAGGAATCCCAGTGAAGCTTTGGTTCTCCCGAGAGTTGAGGTTTTCCTCTAAGGAATCCGACGAGATCACAAGATTCCTGATAGAGGATTACTTTGCGGCCGTGTACGTTTGTGATGGACTAGTTGGAGCACCCCTGCAGGGTTTAATCTTTCGGAAATCCGTGCCCGCGGTTATGTGTCAACTTGGAATATTTGTTAACATCCGGTAATAGACAACTTAAACATAACTCTAATAAAATTGCCAACTGTGTGCGTAACCGTGACTGTCCCCCTTCGAAGACCTCTCTTCGATCGGGAACACAGTGGGGTTACGATTGACGTAAGTAGGTGTTCAGGATCACTTAGTGATCATCTATTCATCGATCGCTAGTATAGACCACCTTCAATACATGCTCTACGTAAGCTAGCCACCATATATGCTTAGGATGCTGCAACCTAAATGCTCCACCTTCCTTACCTAATAACTTGACTAGTTCTAGCATCGAGGTCATAGATTGCTGAGTCCCCGTGGCTCACAGATTCCTTCACAACACCAACAGGTTCAGGTACCCCCGAGACAGGTGATCCCGATGGCAGGTAGCTGGCGTGGCAGTACGACGAGGAGAACAACCGTGTGTACATGAACTATCCAGAAGACTGAGGCGTGGTCGTGATCGTGGGCAAGCATGCAGGGTAGCATAGTCATTTATCATGTTTTGTAGTCCATAGCGGAACTACCTTGTTTGGATGCGTGATGTACTCTGATATATTTATGAGATGACAGTTGAATCCCTTATTGTCATTCTGTTATTATTATGTATGTGCTATGTTACCGTGCTTGCGAAACGCTTTGATGCGCTTCTTTCCAATTCGGGGCCTCGTTCCCCAAATCGGAAAGGACTGCATCTTAGTTGTTACAAGTTGGTAATCAGAGCCTTACGACCATAGGAGCCTTTGTGTGATCGTACTTGGCCGAGTCGAGTCTAGTAAAATGTTTTGAGTCATAGTTATATCGGAGAGTAGGATTCTTTTTTCTCCTCTTCCATGCTCTGGCGAGGTTCCCGACTTAGGAAATCTTAATTCTACTCCTGTTATCGCTCAATTTTTTTTTAGGATCACGCGGTTATTTGTGAAATCTATATGATTTCGATGTGATGGAGTTCTGTCTTGGTGCCTCCTATCTGCCTTGATTTCTTCCGGGGAGTTGAGCTCCAAGGGATTCTTGTGCACATCGCCATCATTCAGGTTTCTGAGTATCTAAGAACGAAGGATGTTCATTATTGCTTCAATACTAGTAGTGGCGAGATAACCCCGATGTCCCCAGTACTGGTGCAGATTGTTCAGGAGTACTGCCATACTTTGTATCGTTGTGATCACGAGGGTCTGTTGTAGACGAAGGTCCGAGATTCTGGTTGTGTGTTTACGGATGTGATACACGTGACGGGTTAGTATAGGAGTTGTGGGATATTACTCCTTTTATACGTGTACCAGATTGCATGACCAGATATTTCGGGAATCGATAGGTGGGATATCAAGTAGTAACTTATAGGACAATCTTCCTACAAATGCATGATGTGAGGTTGGGATTCGATGTTTAGTGGGTATGTTTGTTCACTGTCGTCTTACAGTGGTTCTCGTTGTGTCTTGAAGAGTCCTTGTAGCTCGCTACGACTCGGGGATACTTCGTAAGTCGTGTGCACTACCTTGCACAGGATGGCTACTGTAAATTCGAGCCCGTGCGATCTTATCCACGAAGATATCGGATGAAATCTCGATCATATGTTTGTTCCGAGCAGTTCTAGCTCATACTTGTTTGTAAGTGGTCTTAATCAGAATTTTGTCGACCGTCAATTTGAGGAAGCATTCTTACTATTTTGTTCGAGTGCAATTGCTATATTCCTGTTCAGATATTTCTGTCATTTTGATTCAGCTATATCTTCAATTTATTCTGTGGGATAATGTGTTGTCTGTCTTCAGGATGGCTCCACCAACTCGTCAGAACCCAAGGCGTGAGGATGTGTCGCCACCACCTCCTCCTCAGGAGAATCCTCCTTCGCCGCCGCCTCCTCCTGCTGAGGCTTGGCAAGCGGTGATGGCTGCTACAAATGCAAACACCCAGATGCTGCTATAGTTGTTGCAATAGAGGGCTAATCAGTAGCAAGGCAATTTCCAGCATGGTGGCAACCAGTTTGCTAATCTGAGTCAGTTCCTATCGAATCAGCCAAAGACTTTCACTTCCTGTGACCAGCCGTTTGATGTTGAGGATTGGATCCGCGACATGAACAAGCATTTTGAGTGCACCAATGTTCGTCCTGAGGATTTCGTTAAATTTGCAACATTCCAGCTGAAGGGGCAAGCATCTATCTGGTGGCAACAGTTGAAGGATTCCAGAGGCGCTAGAGTGATCACTTGGGATGAGTTCTTCTGTGACTTTAGATCCCATAACATGAGTTGATATCATTATGTTAAATCTGTTATTTAATTAATGCTCCTATATACTTGGTAAATAACGGAAGGCCTAGCCTTTTGCCGGGTGTTTTGTTCCGTTATTGCCGCCATAGTTACCGGCTACCGGTGTTTGATTCCATAATGATCGCTCCTAACACGTTCGGGGTTGTTATGGGGACCCCCTCGATAAATCGCATAGTGTTAAGACTTGTCCGGCAGGACCCAACATTGGTGTTAATTTGCTAATCACTTAATAATAATCTGCATAGGTGTTGGGGCATAGTTTATGCCTAAGTAATTTTGGTGATTGATGACAGTACCGCAAAGGACTAACCGTGTGTGTGATTAAGATTTCAGATAACACACGTCAACGGCACAAGACGACTCGCCCCCTCGTTCGTGGAACAGAAGGCCGGCGTTCTCTACGATTCTCTTTATTTGAGTCATAGGAAAGCTGTACTATTAAGAGGGGAACCGTAGTGGAAAGGTTTGGGTGGAATCAATCTTTGCACGCGCACACTTCACATATTTTCCCCTTGCCAGCATCTTTGGAGTGGCTCCCGCCTTTGTGTTTCCTTCTTCTTTGCAAATGATCCCTCAGCGGTAGTACCGCTGGGCCAAGCGGTAGTACCGCTGGGGTGCTAGCGGTAGTACCGCTAGCTGGCGGTAGTACCGCCCCTGGTCAGCGGTAGTACCATTCCAGGAGCTTAGTACCGCCTGCCTAGCGGTTGTACGTGGATGGACCTTTTTGAGAAGACTTCCTTGGCGGTGGTAGTTCTTATGCACTACCAGGAGGCCAGCGGTAGTACCGCTGCAGCCAGTGATGGTACCGCTGCAGCCAGCGGTCGTACCGCTGCAGCCAGCGGTAGTACCGCTGCAACCAGCGGTAGTACCGCTGGAGTGCTAGCGGTAGTACCGCTGCACCCAACGGTAGTACCGCTAGACTCGGGCAGAGAGTGGGGAAAACGGTTGGATTCCCCCCCACTATATAAAGGGTTCTTCTAGCTGTGGAACCTCATCTCTTACCCTCTCAAGCTCCATTGTTGCTCCCTAAGCTCAAAAGTGCCCGATCTCTCTCCCTAGCCAATCAAACTTGTTGATTCTTTAGGGATTGGTTGAGAAGGCCTAGATCCACACTTCCACCAAGAGAAAAGTTGATTCCCCCACCAATCCCTTGCGGATCTTGTTACTCTTGGGTGTTTGAGCATCCTAGACGGTTGAGGTCACCTCGAAGCCACATTCCATTGAGGTGAAGCTTCGTGGTCTTGTTGGGAGCCTCCAAGCTTTGTGTGGAGTTTGCCCCAACCTTGTTTGTAAAGGTTCGGTCGCCGCCTTCAAGGGCACCTATAGTGGAAGCACGATACCTTGCATCGTGCGAGGGCGTGAGGAGAATACGGTGGCCTTGGTGGCTTATTGGGGAGCATTGTGCCTCCACACCGCTCCAACGGAGACGTACTTCCTGTCAAAGGGAAGGAACTTCGGTAACACATCCTCGTCTCCATCGGTTCCACTTGTGGTTATCTCTAACCTTTACTTGGTGTATGCTTATGCTGTCGTCTATCTCTTACTTGTCTTAGTAGCTCTCGTTATTAGCTTCATTAGGGTTCACCCCATTTTTGTAATATTTGTGAACCCATATGTTGTTTAACTTAACTTGCTAAGATTAATTAAAAAGTGGTCGTTGCCTATTCACCCCCCCTCTAGTCAACCATATCGATCCTTTCAATTGGTATCAGAGCCAGGTTTCTTTATTAAGGGTTTAACCACCCGAAGAGTATGGAAGGCGAAGAGGGAATTAACCATGGGCAACCCGAGGCCATGGACTTGACTTCGGTCACAAGGGACGACTTGAATACGGCTATGGCCGCCCTCAAGACGTCCTTGACGAACGAAGTCAAGACCATGCTTAAAGAGTTAATTGAGGGATTTAAAAGTTCACCCCAACCGGCTATAGTGGTTAAACCCACCGTCACCGATTCGGAGGCCAACTCCTCTAAGGAAGCGGCTAAACGTATGCGACCTTCCTCATCTCACGAAAAGGATGGGACTAGAACATATGCCTCAGTTCCACCCCCCCATTGTCTATGGAGGATCGGTTCCGCACCGCGTCTTAATCCTGTTGGTCCTCCTCCTAAGCTTGTAAAAGGTGACTTTGCTAACTGGGTATTTTCTATTAAGTCTCATTTGAATCACATCTCAACAAACTTGTGGAGAATCATCGAGCAAGGATATTATCCCCATGATCCAAGCAACCTCACTCCAAGAGAAGATGCAGACAATCAATACAATCACTCCGCTTTGTTTATTCTCTAGTCTGCAGTGCCACCTGAAGATCTTCCTCACTTGCGTCCCTTCACATTGGCCAAGGATTGTTGGGAGGATATTATGGTGTTGTACAAGGGAAGCTCAAGCATTCAACAATCCAACTATGAAGTGATACTTGATAAGGCCGATGAGTTTGTGATGAAGGAAGACGAGGACCCTTGTGATCTCTATCGGAGGGTGACTGCTATTGCTGTGGCACTCAAGGATCATGGGAGTAAGGATGTGGATGATACATGGGTCAAGCGCAAGTTTCTCAAAGCTATCATGCCTTTCAACAAAGCCATGTCATCTGTCATTCGTCAGCGGCCGGACTTCCACTCCTTGTCTTCCAGTGAGGTGTTGGATGAATTCATTGCAATGTCAATCATGAACGAAACAGCCGACAATGCACTTGCTCATGTTCGCTCAAAGAAAACTTCACCCAACCTTGCGTTGAAAGCAAAAGCATTGCTTGAAGAAGAAGAAGAGGATGATGAATAGGAGAGCTGCCCTGAAGACACAAAGTATGCCTATCATGAGCACATGGCTCTTGTATCAAGGCAATTCTGGGGCAACAAGAGGAACTCAAAACCCAACTTCACCAAGAACAACTCGAGTGGATTCAAACCCAAACAACGAGTAAGGACATGTTATAACTATGGTAACGTGAGTCACTTCGTGGCCGAATGTCCCTATGAGAAAAGGGAACACAACGGGGGCAAGCTCATTCGCAAAGACAAAACCAAATCATTTCCAATCAAGAACAACTTTGTGAAGAAACCCCACCCAAAAGGGATGGTGGCCCTTGAAGCCTTCCGATGATGATGATGATGATGATACAGTGGCAACGGCAACTGTTGCTATTGCCACTACCTCTCCCCAGAAGGTGTCTCTCTTCAACGCCCCCAACGAGAACCACATCACCAAGTGCCTCATGGCAAAAGGTATCAATGAGGTAACTCCCATCATTAAGACCAACATCGCTACTGCTCCTTCATTGTTAAATTGTGTTGATGATAGTGATGTTGGGGAACTTAATTAGCATGATCTTGACAAGTTTCTGTGCACTATTAAGGGAGAATCCAAGAAGCACTTTGTTGCTCTCTTGGAACAACTGGGTGAGGCCACTGACCTCATTGAGTCTCATGAGGAGACCATCTCCGAGCTTCAGGGACACAGTCGTGACTATGCCAATGAAATTGCTGAATTATCTAATGCTCTATAAAAGGAGCGCACTCTTTGTTTGGCTCTTGAGGAGTCATATAACGATGACTGCGCTAAAATGCAAAAGAAACTAGATCATGATGTTGTTCTTACTCGTATGCTTAAGTCTGAAAAGTATGCTCTTGGGGTTGGCCATGACAGACTCAAAGAGGAGTTTGACACACTTGACAAGGCCCACAAGGTCTTGAAAGGTGCTCATTTCTCTCTGAAAGAGTCTCATGTTCAACTCCAAGCAAAGCTTACCAATGAGATCTCTACTTGTCCTCCCTTTGTGTTAATTGATAATGCTTGTGCAACTAATCCCTGTTGTGAGCATGTACATCTTGTGGAGGAAAATTCCAAGTTAAAGGAGAAACTTGAGAAGGGCCTTGTGGCATGCATACAAGGTGAGAAGAGCCTGAACGACCTCTTGAGCCCTCAAAAAGGTGTTGTAGGAAAGGAGGGACTTGGACTTACCTCCAAGTCAAAAGGTAAAAGGAGGAACAGGAACAAACAATCTCCTACCCTCATGGACATCTTTGTCAAAGAAGGTGAGGGGACTCAGAAGGTGAACATGAACAAGGTGGACTATGGAAACCTCAAGAAGGGCAAAACCATTCCTACTAACACAGCCAACAAACTCAATTCTTCTTATGTCTTATGTTGTGCTAGTGATGGGCATGTTTATGCCAGATTTGTTGGTTCCTACGATGAGCATATTGAATGGGCTATCTGGGTTCCTAAGACCCTTGTCTCTAACATTAAAGAACCCATTAAACAATGGGTACCTAAAACCAAGCCTTGATCTATTGCAGGAGTTTGCTTCCGGTGGGGTGTCATGGTTGCTCGATAGTGGAGCAACAAATCATATGACCGGAAGCAAGGACTTAGTGGTGGATGTGCATCCTTCTCCATCTATGCCCACCCATGTCCAATTCGCCGATGCATCCTCGTCAAAGGTATTGGGATTTGGTAAGGTGGTCGTCTCTCAAGAGTTATCTATTGAGAAGGTCATGCTTGTTGAGTCACTTGCCTACAATTTACTTTCGGTTCGTCAACTTGCAATTATGGGTTTTTCCACTTTCTTTAATCTTGATACTGTGGTCCTCCTGAGGAGCAATACTCTTAAAGTAGCCTATGTTGGATATGTCGAAAATGGTCTTTATGTGGTGAACTTCTCAAAGCGACCCACTAAGACCGCGACATGTTTAATGGCTAAAGTTGATGTGGGCTGGCTTTGGCATCGCCGTTTAGCTCATGTCAATATGAGATCTTTGCAAAGTCTTCTGACAGGGGACCATATTCATGGACTAACAAATGTGAGTTTTGCTAAAGATCGTGTTTGCAGTGCCTGCATTGAAGGAAAGATTCATGAAACTGCTCATCGTCCAACGACTCTTATCTACACTAAGAGGCCACTGGAGCTTCTCCATATGGATCTGTTTGGCCCTCCATCATTTGATAGTCTTGGAGGCAGAAAGTATTGCTTGGTGATTTTTGACGACTACTCAAGATATACCTGGGTATATTTCTTCAAAAAGAAGAGTGAAACTCAACAAACTGTCATCAACTTTGCTAATGAAGCCCAACGTCAACATGAAACAAAGATCTTGATGATTAGAAGTGACAACGGCACCGAGTTCAAGAACTACACCTTGGATGAGTTTCTAGGTGACGAGGGAATAAAACACCAATATTCTGCACCATATACCCCTCAACGAAACAGCGTGGCAGAAAGGAAGAACCGGACCTTGATAGACACTGCAAGGACAATGATGGCAGAATTCAAATCTCCATATAACTTCTGGGCAGAGGCCATCAACACAGAATGTCATGCATCCAATCGGCTCTATATCCGCAGAGGCTTGAACAAGACTCCGTATGAGATTCTAACTAGAAACAAACCCAATCTCAAGTACTTCCGGGTATTCGGTTGTAAGTGTTTCATTCTCAAGAAAGGTGCATGTTTAGCTAAATTTGATTATAGAGCATATGAGGGCATCTTTGTTGGTTATGCTACAAACTCTCATGCTTACCGTGTCCTCAACAAGTCCACCGGACTCATTGAGGAGACATGTAACGTGGAGTTTGATGAAAATAATGGCTCCCAAGTGGAGCAAAGTGGTCTTTGTGATGTAGGTGATGAAATTCCTCCTCAAGCCATAAGAAGAATGGGGATTGGTCAAATACTCCCCATTGAGGAACCCCTTGTGGCCGAAGGAGAAGGACAATGCTCTACTCAAGTGGAGCCATCACCTCCACAAGCCCCACACGCTTCCGATGAACAAAGAGAAGACTCTCAAGAAAATGAACAAGCTCAAGGTCAAGATAAATTTCCCAACAATGATGATGTGTCTCACGATATTCAATCACTCTCCCAAGACTCCGAACCTGCTCATGATCAAGATCAAGTGCAACCACGAGATCCAGACCAAGTAGAAGTACAAGATCAAGAACAAGAGCAACCACAAATACAAGAACAAACTAGTGAACCTGCTCAAGTCGAAGGACAAGATGATCAGGATACTGTCTCACAATTCCCCTCTGCAGCACCAACAGCCGGTGCCAAGCGAGGCTCAAGACGCAAGGGCAAGCAAAGTAAACAAGTCGATGATCCCCCGTTATCCAATGAAGAACTCTTGGAGCGTCGAGCAGCCAAGATTGCTAACAAGCTGAAAGTCAAGTCACATCTTATGAAGAATGTACTTGGCAGTTTGAAAAGGGGAGTATCCACCCGTCAACATATTTGGAATTATTGTGAGCATCACGCATTTGTTTCGTATTGTGAACCTCAACAGGTACAGGAAGCGCTCGATGATGAGGATTGGCTTATGGCCATGCATGAAGAACTTAACAACTTCGAGCGCAACCAAGTCTGGGATTTAGTGCCTAGGACAACGGAGGAACATAATGTCATCGGGACCAAATGGATATTCAAGAACAAGCAAGATGCCAATGGGATTGTGATTCGAAACAAGGCAAGACTGGTGGCTCAAGGCTACTCCCAAGTCGAGGGTATCGACTACGGTGAAACCTTTGCCCCTGTTGCTCGTCTAGAATCTATTCGCATGTTGCTTGCATTTGCTTCTCATCATAACTTCAAATTACAACAAATGGATGTGAAAAGTGCCTTTGTTAATGGTCCTTTAAATGAGTTGGTCTATGTCAAACAACCCCCGGGATTCGAACATCCCAAGCTCCCCAATCATGTGTACAAACTTAATAAGGCACTCTATGGCCTTAAACAAGCCCCACGTGCGTGGTATGAGTATCTTACTGAGTTGTTACAAGATCGTGGGTTTGAAATTGGGAAGATAGATCCCACTCTTTTTACTAAGAGGGTTAAAGGGGATTTGTTCATATGCCAACTATATGTTGATGATATTATCTTTGGCTCTCCTAACATTTCCTTCAATGAAGAATTTGCTGCACTAATGACTGAGAAATTTGAGATGTCCATGATGGGAGAGTTGAAGTTCTTCCTCGGGTTCGAGATTAAACAAGGCCTAGAAGGGACCTTCATCAAACAAGCCAAGTACACTCAAGACATGCTCAAACAGTTCGAGCTCGAAGATGTCAAACCGGTCAAGTTCCCCATGCCAACAAGATGCAAGCTTGACAGTGATCCCAAGGGTAAAGCAGTGGATCAAAAGGTATATCGCTCCATGATTGGATCCCTCCTTTACCTTTGTGCATCTAGACCGGATATTATGTTGAGTGTAGGGATATGTGCACGGTTTCAATCCGCACCAAAAGAAAGTCATTATATGGCTGTTAAGCGAATCTTTCGATATTTGGCTCATACCCCAAACTTTGGTCTTTGGTATCCCAAAGGAGCAAACTTCAATCTAGTTGGCTATTCTGACTCAGATTGGGCAGGAGATTGTGTGGAGAGGAAGTCAACTTCTGGAGGATGCCAATTCCTTGGTCGCTCATTGGTAAGTTGGTCTTCAAAGAAGTAGAATTGCGTCTCTCTACCATGCACCGAAGCTGAGTATGTGGCAGCTGTAAGTTGTTGTGCACAATTGCTATGGATGAGGCAAACTTTAAAGGATTACGGTGTCACTTGTGACAAAGTGCCTCTTCTATGTGAAAATCAAAGTGCTATCAAGATTTCCCTCAACCCAGTGCAACATAGCAAAACCAAGCATATTGATATTCGTCATCACTTCATTCGTGAACATATCAAGCTAGGTGATATTGAGGTTCACTTCATCCACACTGAAGAGCAACTTGCAGATATTTTCACTAAGCCTCTAGATGAAGCAAGGTTCCGGGAGTTAAGGCATGAGCTAAATATCATTGACTCAAGTAATGTGGATTGAAGCTAGGCATGTTGCACCTCACTATGCATTCTATCTTGGTCTAGATGTAGGCATGGACATAGGGGGAGTGTTGTTCTCTCAATGAACTTTTCCTCCCCCATTATGCATAAATCGATCTAGTCTTTAACTTTAGCCATTGTCAAATGGCACTTGTGCTTCAAAGACGAGCATTGGTCATGAACCCAAGGATAATTCTTCGCGGTGTCATACCTTTGTCTCAAACATAGGTAGCCTCGGCCACCGCCCCCACCTTTCTCTCATATCGGAGAAAGGATATAAAATGACAAGTCAGTATATATTTCTGGTGCTATCTTCTTTTTCCACTTACTTGTCATTTGCCCACGATCTTCTCTTCTCCTAGGTCCCGTTGTGACATTTGCAGCGGTACTACCGCCAGGGGTAGCGGTGCTACCGCCAGGACCCCAGCGGTACTACCGCTAGGGATAGCGGTACTACCGCTAGGGATAGCGGTACTACCGCCATGATCCCAATCTACCACGACCTAACTAGGAATTTTTTAGGGCTGTCTCAGGGGGAGCGGTACTACCGCCAGGGGGAGCGGTACTACCGCCAGGACCCCAGCGGTACTACCGCTGCAGCCAGCGGTACTACCGCTGCAGCCAGCGGTACTACCGCCAGGTAGCGGTACTACCACCAGGACCACATCGGTACTACCACTGGCCCGTACCCCTTGGGCTATATAAAGGAGGGGGAGCCCGTTTTTTTGCTGCCTCTTTCTTCTTCCTCGTGGCTCCTCCCTCCCCAACCCCGAACTCCTCCTATTTCGATCTCTATTCGTGGAGCCCCTTCTCTCCGTTGAGTTGGAGGGTTTGCTTCACTTCTCCTTCCTCCTCCAAGTGCCATGGACCCCGGTAAAGCTCCTCTCCTTCTTCTCTTGGTTGATGTTCTTGTTCTAGGGTTAGGAGCATTGGTGGTTTGGATCCATGTCTTTGCCTTGTTCTTGGATGGCATGAAGGAGATATTTGAGGGGAGTGTAGGTCTTATGAATCGTTGCTGTTTATTCTGCCATGCCCTAGGATTTACATGTTTTAGATCAAGCACTTGAACTATGTTTGGATTAGATCTAAAACTTGCTCTCTCTTGACTAGGCACGTGCTTATTTAGATGGTACTTGTGATCCTCATGTGATTAGGGCTGTGGTGGAGTTCTTAGTGTTCATACACATCCCATGCCCCTCGTAAAATCCGTGTAGCCATATCTATGGGGTCTATTTTTATTACAGATCTGAAAATCAAACCCCAGCGGTACTACCGCCAGGGGTAGCGGTACTACCGCCAGGACCCCAGCGGTACTACCGCCAGGGGTAGCGGTACTACTGCTAGGACCCCAGCGGTACTACCGCCAGGGGTAGCGATACTACCGCGAGAAGGATTCTCTGTGTATTCTTTTCATATGCTTGGCAATGTGTGTTTACTTTTCTGCCTTCTCTTGTTCATTGCCTTGACTCCTTTTGTCTCTCTTTTTCGGTGTGCGTTTTGTGTCACAGGTGGTGCTCGCCGCTCGAACCCCCCATGGGACACACAGTCAAAGCATTTTCGCAATCCAAAGGCTCCAGAGGGTTCCGCCACTTCAGGTCTGCAACCCAAAAAGCAGGCCTTCAAGAAGACCGCTTACAAGGACAAGGGGCTCAACGTTCGCACCATGCCCCGTAAGGATTTTCTGCGGTTCCGCACCCAAAACCACTATCTCCAAGAGCGGGCTGTGATAAAGAATGTCGAGCATGTGTGGACAAGGGATCACTGCAGGATCTACCATGATATCATCAACCATTTCAAGAAGAACTTTGTCCCCGTTCAGTGGATTGACCTGGCTCACCTTCAGCGGAACATGTACTACTTTGGTGATGCTCTCTCTTTGATTGACAAACTGGGCATCAAGGACATCATCTCTTTCAAGACAGACTTTGACCCCAATGTTGTTGCCCAGTTCTATGTCACGGTTCACTTCTCTCCTGATGACGAGCGCTCCATGGTGTGGATGACTGGGACTCAGAAGATGACCGGTTCCTGGCGTGAATTCATGGCATTCCTCAAGGTTGAGTTCCAGGGAGCTGACACTCCACTTGGGCCGCGTCCTCATGCTGCAGCTTCCACTGATAGGGCCCCTGCCAAGGACAGATTACAGCTACTCTATGTGAAGAAGGGTGTGCTCCCCAAGCATCTGGACATCATGCATCGGATCTTCCGCAACACCCTCTTTCCTTGCATTGGCAACTCCGACGAGGTACATGGCTCTCTGGCTAAGATGCTACTGCTCTGTGAGGAGGCTATGACTAAGGAGTCTGCCCCTCTTGATATTTCTGATGTGATGTTCACGGAGCTCTGGAACTACATCATGATGCGCAAGGTTCCCATCTACGGGCCCTATCTGTTTGCTTATATCCGTCAGAAGTGGCAAGACACCTATCCGCAGGAGGAGTTATACATTCAGGCTGACTACATTGTGCACGATCCTGTCAAGCTTCGCGTCAAGGATAAATGGGCCAACCCATCAACTTCCTCTCAGCACATGGACACTGACACAGAGACTGCTGCTGACAGAGGAACCGCCTCTCAGTCCCGCCCTTCTGCCATGCCATCTTGGGCCATCAAACTGCAGGATAAGATGAAGACTCTCTTCTGTATGCAGGCTAAGGGCCAGTACCAGACGCACGTGGCTCAAAAGGAGAACCGTCAGAGGCACAAGCGTGTCCTAAGGACTCTTGATGTTGACATCTCCAGCGGATCAGAGGACGACATAACTCCAGAGGCTACTTGGATGCGGGCTCAAGGGTACCAGTGGTCTGGCGCCGAGGAGGAAGAGGAGGAGCAGGACGATCCGGAGGGTACGGACGAGTCTGGCGATGCTGAGGATGAGGAGTAACCACCTGTGGCGTTAGGTGTGCCCCTTTTTGGTGTCTTGTGCCAAAGGGGGAGAGAGTCTAGGAGATTTACTTTGAGAGTCGAACTTTGCTTTGCTTTGCTTATCTTTCGTGTTTTGCTTCGAACTTGGTTTGCTTCTATTTTGCTATCTTTTGTGAGACATGAACTTGTGTGAGATTTATTTCCATCATATGTTGTGAGTCATATGCTCCTTATTGTCATATATCTCTATCTTTTAGTTCTCATATTATCCTCTATGCAAATCCGGTATTGTCATCAATCCACCAAAAAGGGGGAGATTGTTGGGGCATAGTTTATGCCTAAGTAATTTTGGTGATTGATGATAGTACCGCAAAGGACTAACCATGTGTGTGATTAAGATTTCAGATAACACACGTCAACATCACAAGACGACTCGCCCCCTCGTTCGTGGAACAGAAGGCCGACGTTCTCTACGATTCTCTTTATTTGAGTCATAGGAAAGCCGTACTATTAAGAGGGGAACCGTAGTGGAAAGGTTTGGGCGGAATCAATCTTTGCACGCGCACACTTCACATATTTTCCCCTTGCCAGCATCTTTGGAGTGGCTCCCGCTGTCGTGGGTATAAGCCTGACAGTAGATGTGTAGGGTACGAATGAGATGGGCAGAGTCCTAGCTACGGCGAGGTTTTATGAGTTCAGGCCCCTCTACGGTGGAGGTAATAGCCCTACGTCTCAGTGCTCCTAGAGCTTGTTACCGAATGTAATATGGAGTACAATGTTTTTCTAACCCTTTTACCAGTGGGGGAGGGCGGCTTATATAGAGTGCGCTGCCCTCCACAACGGTTCTGATTCAAGGGTGGAGTAGTGGCGATTTAATGCATGCGTTACAGGTAACGTATGCTATAAATGCTAGTTAATGCACCCGGAAACGTACGGCAGTTTCCCTCCAAGGAGGTTACGACGCACCGAGTGTATCCAGTCGGTAGGTCCGGTGTCCTCCGAGTCTTAGTCTCCGACTGGATGATTCTGGGCCCGTTACCGACTGGATGATGGGGGCACCTTAATACAGTCGGGCATACTTAAGGTCCTGTCCCTTGCGTGGGGTAATCCTTGGGTAGGACCTGTAGGACAGGCCTATGACCCTACCCTAGGACTATGACCCCATCATTAGTCCCCGAATGGATTTGGGTTGAAACGTCAAAGCAGTGCTCGATGCTCAGATCCGACTGGACTAGGTTCGGCTTGGGCGTTGCTTGCCTCTATCCATTCTATCTCTCCTGGCCAATGATCCGAGTGAATGTGTTTTGCGGAACGGACTGTCGGGAACCGAGTGCCTTCGCGGCATCTTTTGACACGACCGGTCAACTGACAACGGCGGATTTTCCGGGATCTCAAATTTCGGGTTCCGCGCGCTTAGCGGGGGCGACGTCAGCGCGCTCGAGTAGCGCCTGACTCCTCGATCCTCGCGCCTTCAACTCTTCCGCCGATATCGCCGCGGCTGGTTGGGCGGATAAGATTTCGGGCCCGCTCGCCAGCGACCCAGTCGGTGTTCTATTTAACTCTGGCCGACGAGACCCTTCGGTTACGCTCACCGAATCCTCTGCTCTTGCTTGCTCCGTCTTCCTCGCCACCTCTTGCGCTCATACACCTTTCCCTTCCCATCCTTCTCGAAAACTCGCCATCGCCGCCATGACCAAGGGTCAGACCAGCAAGATGGAGGCAAGGAAGAAGAAGGGCAAGGCGGCGGCTGCTCAGCGGCGGCAGCGGCCACTGCCAGCGGGATGGATCCAGGGAGACTTTCTCCCCTCCACAGTGACGGAGGGGGACCTGCTGGAGCTGGTAGAGCACGGCCAGCTCGTGCATAAGTCTTGGAGGTTACCGGCGGACGACGAGGTTGAGCCGGCGCCACGAGAGGGGGAGCGCGTCTTGCTCCTCAGCCACGTTCACCGAGGTTTCTCTCTGCCCCCCACCCTTTCTTCAAGGGTATCATGAATCATTTTGGTGCACAACTCCATCATTTCCCTCCGAACGCCATCGCCCACCTTTCAGCATTCATTGTTTTATGCGAATGCTTTATTGGTTGTTCTCCCCATTGGGGTTTATTCAAACACATCTTTTCCGTCCGCTCTCAAACCATAAAACGTCTTAGTCAATCGGATGACAAGACGCATCTCCTCCAGCTCTATGGGGGTTTAGGGTTTCAGAAGAAGAATCGGAGTATTTACCCTGCTCTGCAGTTGAGTGAGTCGGTTAGGAACTGGCAGTCGACGTGGTTTTACTGCCAGGACATGGCCTGTCCGAACGCATCGACTGGGCTGCCTCCATTCAGTCTAGACCGCCCTGCTCCGCCCAAGCAACTCGCTCTCTCGAAAGCGGAGAAGAAAGACATCCAACCTTTGGTTGAGGCACTCGCGGATGTTGTCAGGAGGGGGGTCACTGGGATGGACTTGCTGGAAGTCTTCATCGGTCGGCGAATCCAGCCCCTGCAAGCCCACCACCATGCTATGTGGCACTATGCAGGACCCGAGGACTCCACTCGGACCAACGTGGAGGGCATTCTCGAGGAGAAGGTGACCTCAGGGGTGCTCCAAATCACGGGTCCCTGTGAGAATCCCAAGGGGGCCCGCCGAGTGACGCCTTACGGTGCGGACAACCCTCCACCAAATCAGGTGAGTAGCATTAGCCGAGTGCGTTGAACTGCCTTGATTTTAGCAACTCATTTATATCTCCGCGTGATGCTTAACGTTTCCGACTGAAATTCATGCAGGCGTGGACCAACTGGTTCTTCCCCGTCTCGAGCGGGAAACTGGAGGAGGAAGATGAAGAAGGCAGCCAGGAGGGAAGCGTGGAGAGCGACGAATACATCTTCGACAGCGGAGAGTCGGAGGAGGAAAACAGCGAGGAAGAGGAAAAGGATGAAGAGCCAGACTCGCCGCCTCCGCGGCCAGAGCATCGGAATAGGCGTCGGCAAGAGTCTGCCGTCCCTTCAGTTCCCCCTGTGTCGCCGAGTGCCCCGCCTGCTTCCCCGGCTGCACCGAGTGTTCGAGGTACCAAAAGAGCCAGGGACGCAGCCGCTGAACCTGCGGGCCAGTCCTCCAAGGCGCCCAAATCGAGCGGGTCCAAACCTCGGAAGGCTCTGCCGCGGATGAGGGTGGCCATCCCCGTCACCTCCACGTAAGCGAATCTAGTTTTCGGTCCTTTCTGTTGACCGAGTGAACTCTTGTTTTACAAGTAGAATGGTCTTCACTCGACAGTGTTGCCACTTCTGCGACCTCGCCGGCTCGCCAAGGGGATGACCCCATGGACGCGGACAATGTCATTTCATCGCAGCCAGGTACGTTGTGGGAGAGTCGGGTATTTTATTCCTGCAGACTGCGCCATCTCTTTCTTCTTCTGAAGCACTGCGTTATTCGGCTTGTCAGGGGGGAGAGCTGACCCGACCGCGGAGCCCGTCGAAGAGCCTGTCCCTGAGGCTGCTCCTCCTGCCGCCGCCCCTGCCGCCGACGCTCTACCAAACGAAGTGCCTCCGCCGACTGAACCGGCGCTGACGGGTGAGGAACCTACTGGGGCGAACCTTGGGATGAACCAGGATCTCCCCCCGATTCCCGGTTCGTCGAACGCCGAATTCAACATTCGGTGTGTCCCGGAGGAGCAGGTGGGAGCGGTCAAGGGGACCATGGTTCAGGCGGAGCTGATGGCCGGAGAGGCCAAGAGGGTTTATGACTCCGCTGCAGCTTTATATCAGCGGAGCTTGGAGCTGCGCGATGACATCCGAGTAAGTAACCTAGTAAGTACTTACTTTTCTTCTGTAACCCACTGGGTGTTGTCTGTTGTTTGCAATGGGTTCACTCCGAGTGAACCCAGTGGGTGTAGTCCCCGAGACTTCTGTCAAGTGCTTGCACCGACAGTTGTCTTTATACATTTGGTCTTTATTTTTGTCGTGTCCGTAGACAAGATTTCTGAGTGCAAGTACTTACTGCAGTCGGAGCACTCTTGCGGTAAGAGTTCTCTAGAGTAAACTGCACACAGGTGGAGTAGCTTTAGCCTCAGAGGCGTAGGTGAAAACGTGCACCTCAATAGGGCAGACCTGCTTGAGGTGCATGCCAGTGGGGTCACTCTTAGTGAACCCACTGGGTGTAGTCCCCGAGACCGCTGTCGACTGCTTGCGTCGGCAGGGGTCTGAAAAACTTAGTGTGTGAACTGATAAACTTGCTGACCGCCCTTTGTTTGTTTGGTGCAGAAAACTTGTGAAATGGGAACTTCTTATGAAGCCCTCAGAGCGGAGAGGAATCAATATGCTGGTGAACTGGAAGCTGCAATGCTTGCCATGGCTGGTATGAAGGACGCTCTGGAAGCGCGAGAAAAGTCCTTGGAAGAAGCTCGGGAGGCAAACAGGGTATTGACGACGGAGACGCAGATGATGAGGAAACATAGGACCGATCTGCATAATCAGATGGGCGTCCTGAACAGAAGGTGCATAGCTCAAGAGAAGTATGTCACCGACTGGGTGAGAAATGATGACTTGTCTGGCTGGTAAGTCTTATGCTTTGTTGAGTGGCTTTATCGTGTGCCATACATTCGGTTTTCATTGCCTGCTTGCTTGTTGGTGGCAGACTTTTGCGGAGACCCTGAAGCTGAAACGGCGGCTGTGGAACGGTCTGTTAAGGACAAAGTTCCACTCGGTGAGGACGCCAATCGGGATCTGCTTCGAGCACAAATCCGCGCTAGCAAAGTAGGTCCTTTCATCGGTCGACTGAGAGAAGTCGTTGGCCGAATTAACAAGGAACTTTGGCCGGAAGACGAGTCGCGGGAGGAGACGGAGACCCTAACGAGCCGACTGGAGGAGGTGCCGAGCCAAGTGCAATCTTGGAAGAAATCGGCAGCGTGTTGCGGTGCTGATGTGGCGCTGTCCTTGGTCCGAGTCTATTGCAAAGAAGTGCGGGAAGATAAGCTGAAAGCCTTGAAAGTCGCCAACACGAAGAAGCTTCAATTCGAAGACTTCATGGAGACATTCCTGGAGACTGCGACCCGCATTGCTGATGGAATCGACCTGGATACCTTTGTGGAACCCTCCAGTCCTGACGCGGGCCCAGCTGACTCATGATCGAACTCTATCCTTGGTATGCCGAGTGTTTGTCTGTAAGATATTCTGGCCACTTTTGTTGGCCGTCATACTTTTAGATCGGTGCGGGTAAGCTTGATCCTCACCGAGTCCGTTATCGTTTCTAGACTGCTGGTAGTCACAATGAAAACACTTATTCTTTTGCTTGAATGCTGTTTGGAGTTGAACACTTAATGTGTACTCGTAGAATATTAGGACTTCGGTGATTCATGATCAGTGCTAAGTTCCCGAGCGTAACGTATAGAGCACACTCGGAGGAGCGATTAGTACTTAGGCGATGCAGGATCGCAGCTAAGTCCTCGAGTGTGACATGAAGTGCACACTCGAAGGAAGATTAGTACTTAGGCGATGCGGGATCGCAGCTAAGTCCCCGAGTGCGACGTGAAGTGCACACTCGAAGGTAGTTAATACTTAGGCGATGCAGGATCGCAGCTAAGTCTCCGAGTGCGACGTGAAGTGCACACTCGGAGGAAGTTAATACTTAGGCGATGCAGGATCGCAGCTAAGCCCCCGAGTGCGGCGTAAAGTGCACACTCGGAGGAAGTTAATACTTAGGCGATGCAGGATCACAGCTAAGCCCCCGACTGCGACGTGAAGTGCACATTCGGAGATAGTTAATACTTAGGCGATGCAGGATCGCAGCTAAGTCCCCGAGTGCGACGTGAAGTGCACACTCGGAGAATTTAATACTTAGGCGATGCAGGATCGCAGCTAAGCCCCCGAGTGCGACGTAAAGTGCACACTCGGAGAAGTTAATACTTAGGCGATGCAGGATCGTAGCTAAGCCCCCGAGTGCGACGTAAAGTGCACACTCGAAGGAAGGTGTTACTTAGGCGATTCGGGATCGCAGCTAAGTCCCCGAGTGCGACGTAAAGTGCACACTCGGAGGAGTTAATACTTAGGCGATGCAGGATCGCAGCTAAGCCCCCGAGTGCGACGTAAAGTGCACACTCGAAGGTAGTTAATACTTAGGCGATGCAGGATGCAGCTAAGTCCCCGAGTGCGACGTGAAGTGCACACTCGGAGAAGTTAATACTTAGGCGATGCAGGATCGCAGCTAAGCCCCCGAGTGCGACGTAAAGTGCACACTCGAAGGAAGGTGTTACTTAGGCGATTCGGGATCGCAGCTAAGTCCCCGAGTGCGACGTGAAGTGCACACTCGGAGATAGTTAATACTTAGGCGATGCAGGATCGCAGCTAAGCCCCCGAGTGCGACGTAAAGTGCACACTCGGAGAAGTTAATACTTAGGCGATGCAGGATCGCAGCTAAGCCCCCGAGTGCGACGTAAAGTGCACACTCGGAGAAGTTAATACTTAGGTGATGCAGGATCGCAGCTAAGCCCCCGAGTGCGACGTAAAGTGCACACTCGAAGGAAGGTGTTACTTAGGCGATTCGGGATCGCAGCTAAGTCCCCGAGTGCGACGTAAAGTGCACACTCGAAGGAGTTAATACTTAGGCGATGCAGGATCATAGCTAAGCCCCCGAGTGCGACGTAAAGTGCACACTCGAAGGTAGTTATTACTTAGGCGATGCAGGATCGCAGCTAAGTCCCCGAGTGCGACGTGAAGTGCACACTCGAAGAAGTTAATACTTAGGCGATGCAGGATCGCAGCTAAGCCCCCGAGTGCGACGTAGAGTGCACACTCGAAGGAAGGTGTTACTTAGGCGATTCGGGATCGCAGCTAAGTCCCCGAGTGCGACGTGAAGTGCACACTCGGAGATAGTTAATACTTAGGCGATGCAGGATCGCAGCTAAGTCCCCGAGTGCGACGTAGAGTGCACACTCGAAGGAAGGTGTTACTTAGGCGATTCGGGATCGCAGCTAAGTCCCCGAGTGCGACGTGAAGTGCACACTCGAAGGAAGTTAATACTTAGGTGATACAGGATCGCAGCTAAGTCCCCGAGTGCGACGTAAAGTGCACACTCGGAGGAAGTTAATACTTAGGCGATGCAGGATGCAGCTAAGTCCCCGAGTGTGACGTAAAGTGCACACTCGAAGGAAGGTGTTAGTTAGGCGATTCGGGATCGCAGCTAAGTCCCCGAGTGTGACGTGAAGTGCACACTCGAAGGAAGGTGTTACTTAGGCGATTCGGGATCGCAGCTAAGTCCCCAAGTGCGACGTGAAGTGCACACTCGGAGATAGTTAATACTTAAGCGATGCAAGATCACAGCTAAGTCCCCGAGTGCGACGTAGAGTGCACACTCGAAGGAAGGTGTTACTTAGGCGATTCGGGATTGCAGCTAAGTCCCCGAGTGCGACGTGAAGTGCACACTCAAAGGAAGTTAATACTTAGGCGATGCAGGATCGCAGCTAAGTCCCCGAGTGCGACGTAAAGTGCACACTCGGAGGAAGTTAATACTTAGGCGATGCAGGATCGCAGCTAAGTCCCCGAGTGTGACGTAAAGTGCACACTCGAAGGAAGGTGTTACTTAGGCGATTCGGGATCGCAGCTAAGTCCCGGAGTGTGACGTGAAGTGCACACTCGAAGGTAGGTGTTACTTAGGCGATTCGGGATCGTAGCTAAGTTTTTTTTTGTGTGACCGTAGTCTGCAACCACGGAAGAACTCTGAATCTGCAAAAGAAATTGAAACTGCTGTATATTATTTCTCCCAAACTTGTTCGTTACACTGCTTCAGTCGGCGATCACGTATAGAAATGCTTGAGGAGGTCTCCGTTCCACGCGCGGGGTTCGTCGGTCTCCTTCTAAATGTTGTAGAGTCTGTATGCCCCGTTGTTCAGCACCTTTGAAATGATGAAAGGACCTTCCCAGGCCAGAGCCAACTTGTGTGGTCTTTGCTGATCCACTCGGAGCACCAAATCGCCAGCCTGGAACGTGCGGCTTCTGACATGTCGTGCATGAAAACGTCGCAGATCTTGCTGATAAATTGTTGAGCGAGTAAGTGCCATCTCGCGCTCCTCCTCTAGAAGATCGACTCCATCTTGCCTTGCTTGTTCTGCTTCGGCTTCGGAGAAGAGTTCGACTCGCGGGGCATTGTGAAGCAGGTCACTCGGAAGGACCGCTTCTGCTCCATAGACGAGGAAGAACGGTGATCGCCCTGTTGATCTGTTCGGAGTGGTGCGGAGGCCCCAAAGTACTGAAGGTAACTCGGTTACCCACGCACCAGCAGCATGTCCTATCTCTTGCAAGAGTCGAGGCTTCAAACCTTGAAGGATAAGTCCATTTGCACGCTCAGCTTGTCCATTGGATTGCGGATGTGCTACGGAAGCAAAATCCACTCGGATACCTTGACTCGCGCAGAAACCTTTGAATCTGTCCGAGTCGAAGTTTGTCCCATTGTCCGTGATTATGCTGTGAGGCACTTCGAATCTGGAGATGATGTCTCTGACAAACTTCACGGCTGTGGAGGCGTCGAGTTTCTTGATGGGCTTGGCTTCTATCCACTTTGTAAACTTGTCGACTCCCACCAACAGATCTGTGTAGCCTCCTTGGCCTGTCTTGAATGGTCCGACTGTGTCTAATCCCCAAACTGCAAACGGCCACACAAGTGGGATTGTCTTTAGTGCAGATGTTGGCTTGTGGGACTTGTTGGAGTAGAACTGACAGCCTTCGCATCGATCGACCATAGCTTTGGCCATTTCGTTAGCCTGCAACCAGAAGAATCCAGCCCTAAACGCCTTGGCGACGATTGCTCTTGAAGAAGCATGATGGCCGCAGGTTCCCGAGTGGATATCCTCTAGGATCAACTGCCCTTCCTCTGGGGAAATGCAATGTTGGAGAACGCCTGAAACACTCTCCTTATACAATTGACCGTCAATGACAGTGAACGCCTTCGACCTGCGAACTATTTGTCGGGCTTGGACTTCATCTTCTGGAAGTTCTTGCCTTAGGATATATGCCATAATCGGCACAGTCCAATCGGGAATGATTACCAGAATCTCTGTGACCAGATCAACCATAGCAGGCACATCGACTTCAGTCGGATTTGTTGCGCTCTTGGGTTGTACTGGCTCTTCCGTGAAGGGATCTTCTTTGACTGAAGGAAGATGGAGGTGCTCGAGGCAGACATCACTCGGGACGGGTCTCTGAGTGGATCCGAGCTTCGCCAACTCGTCCGCCGCTTGGTTCTTCAGTCTTGGAACATGATGAAGTTCTAGACCTTCAAACTTCTTCTCTAGCTTCCTGACTGCATTGCAGTAGGTTGTCATAGTGGGGTTCCTTACGTCCCAGTCTTTCATCACTTGGTTGACCACCAAGTCTGAATCGCCGTAGACCATCAGGCGACGGACGCCGAGTGAGATGGCCATGCGCAATCCGTAGAGAAGAGCTTCATACTCTGCCTCATTGTTAGAGGAATCAAAGTGTATCTGAAGCACATACTTGAACTTGTCACCCTTTGGTGATATGATCACAACACCAGCGCCGGATCCATTCAACATCTTAGACCCATCGAAGAACATTGTCCAATGAGCCGAGTAGATGTGAGTCGGTTGCTGTTGTTCTACCCATTCTGCTATAAAGTCAGCCAGGGCTTGAGACTTAATAGCTTTCTTGGCCTCGAACTTGATGTCGCAGTACAACATCTCCATCGCCCACTTCGCCACTCGGCCTGATGCGTCCCGATTGTGGAGAATTTCCGACAACGGAGCATCAGAAACGACAGATACCGAGTGGTCTTGGAAATAATGAGCCACCTTCTTTGCAGTCATATAGATCCCATAGATAAGCTTTTGATAATGGGGATACCTCTGCTTGGAAGGTGTCAGGACTTCGGAGACGTAGTACACTGGCCGCTAAACTTTGTATGCTTTGCCTTCTTCTTCTCGCTCGACTGTAAGAACAGTACTGACGACTTGATTTGTAGCCGCGATATACAGAAGAAGGGGCTCTTTACTAAGCGGAGCAGTAAGAACCGGCTGGGTGGAAAGTAGGACTTTGAGGTCGTCGAACGCGACTTGGGCTTCGTCTGTCCACTCGAAGGTATCTGATTTCTTCATGAGTCGGTACAGAGGAAGTGCTTTTTTGCCGAGTCGACTGATGAACCTGCTCAAAGCTGCTAAGCAACCTGTGAGTCGTTGAACATCGTGTATTCTAACCGGCCTCTCCATTCGGACGATGGTCCCGATCTTTTCGGGGTTAACATCGATCCCTCGTGCGGAAACGAAGAAACCGAGTAACTTTCCGCTGGGAACACCGAATGAACACTTGGCAGGATTTAGCTTGATATCGTACCTACGAAGGTTGGCGAATGTTTCTGCCAAGTCAGTCAACAGGTCGGAACCTTTGCGGGACTTGACTATGATATCATCCATGTATGCCTCCACATTGCGACCGATCTGGTCGAGGAGACATTTTTGGATCATGCGCATAAAGGTAGCTCCTGCATTCTTCAGACCGAAAGGCATGGTGATGTAGCAAAAGCACCCAAACGGGGTGATGAAAGCTGTTTTCAACTCATCGGGACCATACAGACGGATCTGATGATAACCCGAGTAGGCATCAAGAAATGATAAACGCTCGCACCCCGCAGTCGAATCGACAATTTGATCTATGCGGGGGAGCGGAAAATGGTCTTTCGGGCAGACCTTATTGAGGTGCTTGAAGTCAATGCACATTCGGAGTGACTTGTCCTTCTTGGGCACCATGACTACATTGGCGAGCCACTCGGAGTGGTGAACCTCGCGAATGAATCTGGCAGCTAGCAGCTTAGCCACCTCTTCTCCGATGGCCTTCCTCTTGTGCGCGGCGGACCGGCGCAGGCGCTCTCGGACGGGCCGAGCAGCGGGATCCACATGCAGTCGGTGCTCAGCCAACTCCCTAGGTACACCCGGCATGTCAGATGGCTTCCATGCGAAGATGTCCCAGTTCTCACGGAGGAATTGGGTGAGCTCGGCTTCCTATTTGGGATCCAGGGTGGTGGAGATGTTCGTCGGGGCGGCAGACTCGTCCGTCGGGTGGATGCTGACCTTCTTAGTCTGTCCCGCCGACTGGAACGCGGACTCAGAAGCTGGCTTCTTTGAGCGCATTAAGTCGGCGGGGTCGACTGTCTTCTCGTACTCTTCGAGCTCGAGTACAGCCATCTGCTGGTCGGCGATCCTCGACCCCTCTTGTAGACACTCCTCGGCTCGCTGGCGGTTGCCGGTGATGGTGATAACGCCTTTTGGACCGGGCATTTTCAACTTCAAGTACACATAACACGGTCGTGCCATGAAACTCACATATGCCGGGCGGCCCAGAATTGCATGGTAAGCGCTCTGGAAGTCCACCACCTCAAACGTGAGCTTCTCCTTGCAAAAGTTCTTGTCGGAGCCGAAGATGACCTCCAATGCGATCTGGCCGAGTGATTTGGCCTTCCGCCCTGGGACGACTCCGTGGAACTGCATATTGCTCTCGCTGAGTCTGGACATCGGAATGCCCATCCCCTTGAGAGTGTCGGCGTACATAATATTCAACCCGCTGCCGCCGTCCATTAGGAGTTTGCGCAGTCGGACTCCTTCCACCACCGGGTCGACGACCAGAGCCTGCCTTCCTGGGGTGGGGACATGTGTTGGATGATCCGACTGATCGAAGGTAATCGCAGTCTGAGACCATTTGAGAAACTTGGGGGCAGTCGGAACGGCCATGTTGACTTCTCCGTTCACTAGCTTCAGTCGACGTCAGCGAAGATCATGAGGGTTGCATGGACTTGGGGGAACGGATCCTCCTTGTCCTCCACATCCTATTTAGGATTCTTCTCACTCGCCTGCCCTTCGCTGAACCCCTGGATCAGGAGATGGCACTGCCGAGTGGTGTGCTTTGCGTATATGGGGTTACCTTCCTCATCCATCTTCGTATGGATTGGACAAGGCTGGTCCAGGATGGGATTGTTGAAAGGCTTTTTCTTGGGGGTGAACTGCGCTTTCCCTTTACCCTTGAATTTGGCGTTAGTTACAGCTGCAACTTCTGCTTGCGGTGTGGGCAGAACCTTCGGTTTCTGCTTCCGAGTGTTACCTCCGTCGGCATCGCCGACTGTCTTGTGTTTACCGCTCCGGATGCGGTCCTCTTCTTCGCCATTTGCATAGCGAGTTGCTATCTCCATCATCTTGCTCATTGAGATGTCGCCGGTTCGACCAAACTTCAAGTACAGCTCCCTGTACCGCATGCCTGCCTTGAAGGCGTAGACTGCTTGATGCTCGGTGACGTTCTCCACCGTGTGGTAAAGAGTCGTCCATCGCTGGATGAAGTCGCGCAAGGCCTCATTCGGCTTCTGGACACAGTGCTGAAGCTCCACAAGACCTGCAGGGCGCTTGCACGTTCCTTCGAAGGTTCTGATGAACACTCGGGCTAGATCTGCCCAACTGTAAATGCTTGAGGGGGCCAACTGGTTCAGCCAAGCTCGGGCCGAGCCGTCGAGCATCAGAGGGAGGTGCTTCATAGCGACATGGTCGTATCCTCCTCCGATCTGGACCGCCACTCGGTAGTCGTCTAGCCATGTTTCGGGCTTGGACTCTCCTGAGAATTTACCGGTTCCCGCAGCCAATCGGAAGTTGAGCGGGATATCAGCCGAGCGGATGGCTTGACTAAAACACTTGGGGCCAGATACGATGGCCCTGCTTCCACTCGGACGGTCCATATCGCGGCCATCGCGGTGGGCTCGACCCCTGTCGACTCTTCGCTGAGCGACTCGGCCCCTTGCGTCGGGTCTTGGGTCGTAAGTGTCGCTGACTGAATGCCGATCATCATGATGCCAGGACCCGTAGGGCCCACCCCGCGGAGGGGTGCGTGAGCGACGGCGATACTGATGAGATCCAGGGCTGTGAAACGATCTATGCGTGTTTGCATGGACGGAACTATTGTGGATCCGATTGTGTGACTGGGAGACTGCCGAATTCTGCTGCTGCGCCGTGCGCAACAGGGCTCGGATTTGTTCGATTCCCCTTCCGGCCTCTGAATCAGTCGACTGGAGGGAATCGGCAATCTGGGCAGCCGCGGCCAGGTTGAGGAGAGGTGTGCGGAACACCTCCACGTTGCTCCTCCGAGTGTGTCGGCTGGCAGAACGACGAGGCGGACGACGCGCACCGGATGCTTCGCCAACTTCACCTCGGTCGGCCTGACGAGGATCTTCATGGGAGTTGGCCATGTGTACTTCTGCCGCAGGCCCACGACCCACATACTCGGTATGAAGCTCAGTCGGAACCGAGTCCGAGCACTGGGAGCGTGGGGCTACTACAACAGACTCCAGAACTGCCACCTGAGAGGACGCGATCTGGCGCGCTCGGGCATGCTGCACCCAACGTTGGAGACGCAGACTGCGGGACCGCTTACTGCGGCGAGTGACGAGGGTGTAATCCGGAAATGGAGCCGATTGTTGGAGAAGAAGAACGCCGCGAGCGCCGGCACGAAAGTGCGTGGCCCCGCGACGGGGAAGCGCCTCGACGTCAAGGGGTGCCTCCCGAAGCCACGCCGAATCGTCGACGACGAAGGAGAGAGCACCGAAGAGGATCTGGTGACCCATGCTCGAAACTCCACCGGACGACATGACGAAAGGAAGTAGTCGCAAACTCGCCGGAAGTCGCTTAGACGCCTGCCCCACGGTGGGCGCCAACTGTCGTGGGTATAAGCCTGACAATAGATGTGTAGGGTACGAATGAGATGGGCAGAGTCCTAGCTACGGCGAGGTTGTATGAGTTCAGGCCCCTCTGCGGTGGAGGTAATAGCCCTACGTCTCAGTGCTCCTAGAGCTTGTTACCGAATGTAATATGGAGTACAATGTTTTTCTAACCCTTTTACCAGTGGGGGAGGGCGGCTTATATAGAGTGCGCCGCCCTCCACAACGGTTTAGATTCAAGGGGGGAGTAGTGGCGATTTAATGCATGCGTTACAGGTAACGTATGCTATAAATGCTAGTTAATGCACCCGGAAACGTACGGCAGTTTCCCTCCAGGGAGGTTACGATGCACCGAGTGTATCCAGTCGGTAGGTCCGGTGTCCTCCGAGTCTTAGTCTCCGACTGGATGATTCTGGGCCCGTTACCGACTGGATGATGGGGGCACCTTAATACAGTCGGGCATACTTAAGGTCCTGTCCCTTGCGTGGGGTAATCCTTGGGTAGGACCTGTAGGACAGGCCTATGACCCTACCCTAGGACTATGACCCCATCACCCGCCTTTGTGTTTCCTTCTTCTTTGCAAATGATCCCTCAGCGGTAGTACCGCTGGCCCTAGCGGTAGTACCGCTAGCCCTAGCAGTAGTACCGCTGGAGTGCTAGCGGTAGTACCGCTGCAGCCAGCGGTAGTACCGCTAGCTGGCGGTAGTACCGCCCCTGGTCAGCGGTAGTACCGTTCCAGGAGCTTAGTACCGCCTGCCTAGCTGTTGTGCGTGGACGGACCTTTTTGCGAAGACTTTCTTGGCGGTGGTAGTTCTTATGCACTACTAGGGGGCTAGCGGTAGTACCGCTGCAGCCAGCGGTAGTACCGCTGGAGAGCCAGCGGTAGTATCGCTACAACCAACGGCAGTACCGCTGGAGTGCTAGCGGTAGTACCGCTGCACCCAGCGGTAGTACTGCTAGACTCGGGCAGAGAGTGGGGAAATCGGTTGGATTTCCCCCCACTATATAAAGGGTTCTTCTAGCTGTGGAACCTCATCTCTTACCCTCCCAAGCTCCATTGTTGCTCCCTAAGCTCAAAAGTGCCCGATCTCTCTCCCTAGCCAATCAAACTTGTTGATTCTTTAGGGATTGATTGAGAAGGCCTAGATCCACACTTCCACCAAGATAAAAGTTGATTACCCCACCAATCCCTTGCGGATCTTGTTACTCTTGGGTGTTTGAGCATCCTAGACGGTTGAGGTCACCTCGAAGCCACATTCCATTAAGGTGAAGCTTCGTGGTCTTGTTGGGAGCCTCCAAGCTTTGTGTGGAGTTTGCCCCAACCTTGTTTGTAAAGGTTCGGTCGCCGCCTTCAAGGGCACCTATAGTGGAATCACGGTACCTTGCATCGTGCGAGGGTGTGAGGAGAATACGGTGGCCTTAGTGGCGTATTGGGGAGCATTGTGCCTCCACACCCCTCCAACGGAGATGTACTTCATGTCAAAGGGAAGGAACTTCGGTAACACATCCTCGTCTCCATCGGTTCCACTTGTGGTTATCTCTAACCTTTACTTTGTGTATGCTTATGTTGTCATCTATCTCTTACTTGTCTTAGTAGCTCTCATTATTAGCTTCATTAGGGTTCACCCCATTGTTGTAATATTTGTGAACCCATATGTTGTTTACCTTAACTTGCTAAGATTAATTAAAAAGTGGTCGTTGCCTATTCACCCCCCTCTAGTCAACCATATTGATCCTTTCAATAGGGAATAGCTACCCTGAGGAATTTAATCAACAACCCAGGCCGGTGATCCTCATGAGTGTTGGTCCAAATTGGGCAGACTATGGGACCACCACAGGGCAACCTGAGGTTTGGTATACCTGTAGTGTGACTCATCCGTCATGTACTGGGACTGAGATACGTGGCTCTTATCAGGGTCGTCGACACGACGGAAGGTCCTGCTAGTCTTGTCTTACCTTAGCGATATATCTTGCATATAGGAATCCCGGTGAAGCTTTGGTTCTCCCCAGAGTTGAGGTTTTCCTCTAAGGAATCTGACGAGATCACGAGATTCGTGATAGAGGATTACTTTGCGGCCGTGTACGTTTGTGATGGACTAGTTGGAGCACCCCTGCAGGGTTTAATATTTCGGAAAGCCATGCCCGCGGTTATGTGGCAACTTGGAATATTTGTTAACATCCGGTAATAGACAACTTAAACATAACTCTAATAAAATTGCCAACTGTGTGCGTAGCCGTGACTGTCGCCCTTCGAAGACCTCTCTTCGATCGGGAACATGGTGGGGTTATGATTGACGTAAGTAGGTGTTCAGGATCACTTAGTGATCATCTATTCATTTATCGCTAGTATAGAGCACCTTCAATACATGTTCTACGTAAGTTAGCCACCATATATGCTTAGGACGCTGCAACCTAAATGCTCCACCTTCCTTACCTAATAACTTGACTAGTTCTGGCACCGAGGTCATAGATTGCTGAGTCCTCGTGGCTCACAGATTCCTTCACAACACCAACAGGTTCAGGTACCCCCGAGATAGGTGATCTCGAAGGCACGCAGCTGGCGTGGTAGTACGATGAGGAGAACGACCGCCTGTACGTGAACTGTCTAGAAGACTGAGGCGTGGTCGTGATCGTGGGCAAGCATGCAGGGTAGCATAGTCATTTCTCATGTTTTGTAGTCCGTAGCGGAACTACCTTGTTTGGATTCGTGATGTACTCTAATATATTTATGAGATGACAGTTGAATCCTTATTGTCATTCTGTTATTATTACGTATGTGCTATGTTACCGTGCTTGCGAAACGCTTAGATGCGCTTCTTTCCAATTTGGGGCCTCGTTCCCCAAATTGGAAAGGACCGCATCTTAGTCGGTACAGATAGAGTAAGACGCTTAATAAAACTTTCAAAGAAATGCATGCCTTGACAAGGTTTTGAAGGAGTTCAAAATAGATCGGCAAAGAAGGAGTTCTTGGCTGTGTTGTAAGGTGTGAATTTGAGTAAGACTCAAAATTTTGACCACGGCAAAATAAAGAGAAAGGACGAAGGTCGTCCCCTATGCATTAGTCGTAGGCTCTAAAGTATGCCTTGCAGTGTACCGCACCTGATGTGTGCCTTGCCATGAATTTGTCAAGGGGTACTAGAGTGATCTAGGAATGGATCACTCGACAGCGGTCAAAGTTATCCTTAGTAACTAGTGCACTAAGGAATTTTTCTCGATTATGGAGGTGATTAAAGACTTTGTCGTAAAGGGTTATGTTGATGCAAACTTTGACACTAATCCGTATAACTGTGAGTAGTAAACCAGATTCGTATAGTAGAGCAGTCATTTGGAATAGTTCCAAATGGCGCTTTGGTAGAAACACCTATAGGATGACATGGAGATTTGTAAAGCACACTCAGATGTGAAAGGTTCAGACCCATTGACTAAAAACCTCTCTCACAAGCAAGACATGATCGAATCCCATAACTATATGGGTGTTAGATTCATTACAATCACATAGTGATGTGAACTAGATTATTGACTCTAGTGCAAGTGGGAGACTGTAGGAAATATGCCCTAAAGGCAATAATATATTGGCTATTATTATATTTCCTTGTTCATAATAATCATTTCTTATCCATGCTAGAATTGAATTGATTGGAAACTCCAATACATGTGTGGATACATAGACAACACACTGTCCCTAGTGAGCCTCTAGTTGACTAGCTCATTGATCAAAGATGGTCAAGGTTTCGTGGCCATAGACAAGAGTTGTCACTTGATACCAGGATGACATCATTAGGAGAATGATGTGATGGACAATACCCAAACTATGAACGTAGCATATGATCGTGTCACTTTATTGCTACTGTTTTCTGCATGCCAATGTATCTGTTCCTACGACCTTGAGATCATGCAACTCCCGGACAATGGAGGAATACCTTGTGTGTATCAAACGTTGCAACATAAATGGGTGACTATAAAGGTGCTCTACACGCATCTCCCAAAGTGTCTGTTGGGTTGGCATGGATCAAGACTTGGATTTGTCACTCCATGTGACGGAGAGATATCTCGGGGCCCACTCGTTAATACAACATCACAACAAGCATTGCAAGAAATGTGACTAAGGAGTTAGTCACAGGATCTTGTATTACGGAACGAGTAAAGGGACTTGCCGGTAACGAGATTGAACTAGGTATACAAATACAGACGATCGAATCTCGGGCAAGTAACATACCGAAGGACAAAGGGAACAACATACGGGATTAACTGAATCCTTGACATGGAGGTTCAACCGATAGAGATCTTCGTAGAATATGTAGGAGCCAATATGGACATCCAGGTACCGCTATTGGTTATTTACCGGAGAATGTCTCCGGTCATGTCTATATAGTTCTCAATCCCGCAGTGTCTGCACACTTAAGGTTCGGTGATGTTTCGGTATAGTTGAGTTATAGGTGTTGGTATCCGAAAGTTTTTTGTAGTCCCGGATGAGATCCCGGACGTCACGAGGATCTCCGGAATGGTCCGGAGGTAAAGATTGATATATAGGAAGTCCTGTTTTGGTCACCGAAAAAGTTTCGGGTACTTCGGTAGTGTACCGGGAGGGTACCGGGGACCATCGGGAGGGGTGTCATGCCCCGAGGGGCCTCATGGGCTATTGGAGGAGACAAACAAGACCCTAGTGGTCTAGCCTAAACCCCCACTAAGGCTCATGAGGTTTGAGAAGGAAAAAACCCAAAGGTGGAAGAGGAGGAAAGGGTTTCCAAGTGGAGAGGAGGAAACCTACTGCTGGTAGGATTGGAGTAGGACTCCTCCACCTCCAATTTCGGCCAAACCTTGAGGGTTTGAGGCTGACTCCTCCCTCCCACCCTCCTACATATACTAGAGAAATTAGAGACAGCCCTAACCCTAATTGCCATGTGCTCCCTCTACTTCATCTAGATCGGTTTCTCCTCTAGTCTTGTTCGGCGGTGCTTAGGCGAAGCCCTGCTGGATTAGTTCACCACCACCACCACCACACCGCCATGTTGGAGAACTCATCTAGCTCTCCGCCCCTCTTGCTGGATCAAGAAGACGGGGATCGTCATCGAGTTGTACGTGTGCTGAACACGGAGGTGCCATCCGTTCGGCACTAGATCGGGATGGATCCTGATGGGATCGCGAGATGGATCGTGATGAGATCGCGGGACGGGCTGCGATTTGAATCACGAAGGTGTTGCACTTCATCAATCACGTTATATACGCTTCCGCTTAGCGATCTACAAGGGTATGTAGATTCACTCTCCCCTCTCGTAGATGATCATCACCATGGAATAGTATTGCGTGTGCGTAGGAATTTTTTTGTTTCCCATGCTACGTTCCCCAACATGATCCAAGTAAGAAAAGTGTGTTAGCGTATGCATCTCCCTCATTGCATATGATAAGTATCTATCATGTCATATTCAATTGCCTATGGACAGTCTTTCTCTTGAGTTACACAAAAAGCTTTCTACTAAATAGCCCCTAACTTTTATTTACTTGCTCTTTATTTTCTTGCAAAACTATCTATCGCACCTACTAAGTACTTCTAGTTTCATTCCTGCAAAATAATTTCATACTTGTTCTAGGTAAAGTAAGTGTTAGCGAAGAGAAAGCAACCCTGAAGCCATCATTTCATTTTAGCGTCAAAAGAATCCAGTTCTAGTTGTAGTAGATGAGGATACTTTTCGAGCATCCATTATTGTGGACACGACTATTCGAATACATATACTTTCCTGCACGGGTGCACCAAATTACCCAACATTCCCGATTAACTCCAGCCGAACATACTTTCCTGGGTCATACCCGGCCTCGACTAATCGCCACGCCATAGTCCTACGTAGGATCAACATAGAGGCCAACACGCCGGTCTAAATCCTAAGTGCTCACGGGTCTTGGGACCATCACCCTTTGCACTCCTGCGTGTTACGTTGGGATTAGTCCTAGCAACCTATTAATCCAAAGCAGGTGCTTATGCGGACCACCCGGACGCGTGACGCTCATTGTGGCATCTGAAGAGCTTTCCGAAGAATGTATGACAAAGAGTGCCCATACTTATACTCGTGTGATGGTTAGTGCAAAAAAGGTGAGATGCCTACTCAAATCACATATACAAACCTGTTAGTGTCTTGGGAGCACATGAAAACAATGAGTGATCCCGTCGCCCCATCTTGGGGACTTACGGGAAGGGTCAGGCCCATCCCTCTCCTAGGGCGGTTTGCCTACCCGACCATGTCTTGTAATGATCTCGCGGGTACCTTCCTGGTCAACCCGACTCCACATCACTTGTGGGTACCCCTCAAGGCCGACCCATACTTAATATAATTCTCGAGGGTAAAGTAAAAGTAACCGTGTGTCCATAACATCAAGGGGGAATTCGAGGAATCGCCCTCGATGGATGCCACTCGATGTAACCGTCAAGGTGAGCCGGGAGGAATCACCCTCGAGGGTTCACTCTTGAGGTATTGCATGACAGAGTCGTTATTGGGAGTGGTGAAGGAGGAAAAACCCTATGTAATCCACGACCGACTAGATACACTACATAGTTAACATCAGGAATGATAGAAGTGAAGTTGTCCTTGTCTTTCGATGAGATGGTGGTTTCGTTTTGGTGGAGTCGACTTTGACGATCCGACTACGAACGTGTGAAGACATCGCGCCTTAGCAATTGCTAAACCAACTCCGATAGGTTATTGACCATGCTGGAGCACGATCAACCTGACCACGAAGGTTTGTTTCCGGCACGCAAACGAAGAACAAGCAAGAAACTAAGATTGCAATCAAGATATTGCGAATATAAGAGGAAAGCTTTATTGATGAAGGTGGGGTTCTGTGATGCCTTTGTCTAGTCGTGGAACACAAACGGAGAACGTGAAGTTGCAGCTATGGCGAACTTGTAATCTAAACAAAACCCAAGTGTAAACGGTGTCTTAAGGGCTGTATATATGAGGGAATAGAGAGGGAATCTCGTGACCCTTGGAGGAGGGGTCCGAAAACAACCCTAAACTCGGTTTTCCCACACATACGGACTCTAAAAACAGCCTATACTATGGTATTTCGAAATTACATGGGCGTGGCCGAAAAATAAGGTGGTGCAACACCTATAATAGCCTATGGACTAAATTGAATATTTCGTCCAAAGCCTTCATGCTCTCCTTATGGTGGCTTTAAAGTGCGAAAATCACCCGTGGAAGCTCCATTGTTCTTTCCCGCGCGTGCACGCTATTCTCCATGCTTGATCCCGCTCCAACGGATATCCTTCTTGTCCATGCTAGGTCCTTCATTCATAAGTACAACAAAAGGATCTAACTTAGGGAGCATCATATGTTCATGAACATTAGAAGTATTTCCAAGAAACAAAAGTACCTGATAATTTAATTGGCGTGCGCGAGCTCTAGTAACTGGTCCAGTATGTATAGCACCTGGGGCTGTGGGTGTAACTACGGTGTTGATGTCCTCATCATCCTACCCTTCTTGAACTGTAGTCATCCTCGACGGAAGCTCATCTTCCTCACCCAAATATGGCTTCAAATCTGCAATTTTAAAAGTGGGACTAACCCCAAAATTTGCAGGCAGCTCAAGTCTGTATACATTATCATTTATTTTCTCTAACACTTTGAAACGACCATCAACACGCGCCATTAACTGTAACTTGCGCAAATCAGGAAACCTATCCTTACGCAAATGAAACCAAACAAGATATCCAAGTGCAAAGACAACATGTTTTCTACCCTTATCTCCAGCAAGTTTATATTTAGCATTCATGCGCTCAATGTTTTCCTTAGTTAACTCATGCATCTTTAATATCAAATCAACACGTTCTTTAACATCAAAATTAACCTTCTCCAAAGATGGAAGAGGTAACAAATCAATAGGTGCATGAGGTAAGAAACCATAGACAACTTCAAAAGGACACATCTTAGTAGTAGAATGCAGCGAACGATTATAAGCAAATTCGATATGAGGCAAGCATTCTTCCCACAATTTTAGATTGTTCTTCAAAACACCCCTAAGCATAGTATAGAAAGATCTATTGACTACTTGAGTTTGTCCATTAGTTTGGGGGTGACATGCAGTACTAAAAAGCAATTTTGTCCCCAACTTAGCCCATAAACATCGCCAAAATTGGCTAAGAAATTTAGCATCACGATATGAAACAATCGTATTTGGGACACCATGCAAGTGAATAATTTCACGAAAGAACAAATCAGCCACATTAGCATCATCATCACTTTTATGACATGGTATAAAGTGTGTCATTTTTGAAAATCTGTCCAAGACAACAAATATGTTATCCCTCCCCTTCTTTGTTCGAGGTAAACCTAAAACAAAGTCCATAGATATATCCTCCGAAGGAACACTAGGTACAGGCAAAGGCATATATAAACCATGAGGATCGAGTCATGACTTAGCTTTTTGACATATCGTGCAGTGAGCAATAAAACACTCAACATCCCGTCGCATCTTTGGCCAAAATAAATGTGTAGCAAGTACGTCCTTCATCTTCTTTACGCCAAAGTGTCCTATCAACCCTCCTCCATGTGCCTCCTATAACAACAAAAGATGAACGGAGCTAGGTGGAATGCATAGTTTGTTAGCACGGAACACAAATCCATCATTAACGATGAACTTGTTCCATGTTCTCCCTTCTTTACAGTTCTCCAACACATCTTTGAAATCAGCATCATGCACATATTGATCTTTGATGGTCTCCAAAACAAATATTTTAAAGTCAAGTTGTGAAAGCATAGTATAATGATGAGACAAAGCATCAACAATAACATTTTCGTTACCCTTCTTGTGTTTAATGACGTACGGGAAAGTCTCAATGAATTCAACCCATTTAGCATGTCTATGGTTCAGTTTTGCTTGACATTTAATATGTTTCAAAGATTCATGGTCAAAATGTATGACAAATTCTTTGGGCCATATATAATGTTGCCATGTTTCCAAAGTCCGAACAAGAGCATATAATTCCTTATCATAAGTAGAATAATTCAGACTAGGCCCACTTAATTTTTCAGAAAAGTATGCAACAGGTTTACCATCTTGTAATAACACACCTCCTAACTCAATTCCACTAGCATCACATTCAAGTTCGATAGTCTTATTAAAATCAGGAAGTTGTAGTAAAGGAGCATGTGTTAACTTATCTTTTAAAACCTTGAAGGCTTCTTCCTGTGCGGTACCCCAAGCATAAGGCACATCCTTCTTTGTAAGCTCATTGAGAGGTGCAACAATGGTGCTGAAATCTCTCAAAAAACGCCTATAAAACCCGGCGAGTCCAAGGAAACTCCTCACTTGTGTGACCGTTTTGGGCTGCGGCCAACTCTCAATAGCTTCAATCTTGGCTTTATCAACTTCAATTCCCTGTGGAGTAACAACATAGCCAATAAAAGACACTTGGTCTGTGCAAAAGGTGCACTTCCCAAGGTTACCAAACAAATGTGCATCACGTATATCAATAAAAACATCACGCAAATGATCCAAGTGTTCCTCCAAAGATCTACTATAAATCAGTATATCATCAAAGTAGACTATCACAAATCGTCCAATGAAAGCACGTAAAACCTCATTCATTAATCTCATGAAAGTGCTATGTGCATTAGTTAATCCAAAAGGCATAACTAACCACTCATATAATCCAAACTTAGTTTTAAATGTTGTTTTCCATTCATCTCCCAATTTCATGCGAATTTGATGGTATCCACTACGCAAGTCAACTTTGGAGAAAAGTGTAGAGCCACTTAATTCATAAAGCATATCATATATCCTAGGAATAGGATGACGATAGCGAATAGTAATATTATTAATGCCTCTACAATCAGCACACATACGCGATGTACCATCCTTTTTTGACACTAGAATAATAGGAACACCACAAGGACTAAGAGATTCGCTTATATAATCTTTTTCGAGCAGCTCCTGTACTTGATGCATAATCTCCTTCGTCTTCTCTGGATCGGTACGGTATGGCGGACGGTTGGGTAGTGGAGCACCGGGAATTAAGTCAATCTGATGCTCAATCCCTCTAATAGGTGGTAATCCGAGTGGCACGTCTTGTGGAAACACATCAGCAAACTCCTACAAAATGTTAATGACAACAGGAGTTAAAGAGGGTGGCATGTCCTCGAATGAAAATAATAGCTCTTTGCATACGAAAGCATAGCAAACAGATGTAGTAATATCCAAATCAGTAATATCAGATTTAGTGGCAAGTAAACAACCACTCTTCAGTTTTATTTCACATGCAACACTAGATGATGATTTATTAGGCTTATTGTGTTGCTCAAATTCCTTTGCTAAAATCTGATTTTGACTCTTATGTAGGTCTTGTTTTGCTTTACTAGCTCTAGCAATGTCATCTTTCATAATATGTTCAGGAGACATCTGAAGCAAAGTTATATTTAGATCCTTATGAATAAGAGTATATTGATTTGTTCTACCATGGTGTACATAATTTTTATCAAATTGCCATGGTCTACCAAGTAAAATGGAGCATGCTTGCATGGGTACCACATCACAATCAACAAAATCAGAATATGTAGCAATGCTAAAATGTACACGAACAATGAGTGTCACCTTAACATTGCCACTGTTGTTGAACTACTGGATATAATAAGGATGGTGATGTGGTCTGGTGGTGAGAGACACCTTCTCCACCATCTCCATGCTAGCTAAGTTGTTGCAACTCCCTCCATCGTTGATTACGTGAAGAGAACATTCCTTTACCACTCCCTTGGTATGGAACAAGTTGTGCCTCTGATTTTGCTCAGCCTGTGTTACCTGCACACTTAAAACACATTGAGCCACTAAGCTTTCATACATGTCAGCGTAGTCCGCAACCATGTATTGTGTCTCTTGTTCAGTATTATCTACACCCTGTTCTTCACTTGCAATAAGAGCCAAAGTCTCCTTGTCATAATCACTAGCGGAGTCATATCCACCATCCTAAGTAATAATCATCACACGCTTGGATGGGCACTCTCTCGCATAATGACCTCCACCCTTGCAACGATGACAGATAACCTCATGTGTTTGCCCTGTGGATGCCATGGATGAAGAAGAGCTCTGTGCGAGCCCGGAAGGTGTGCTCTTGGCGAAGGGTGGGGCAGGGGCCTGTTTCCTCATATCTTTGGTGGAATTGTTGGCTGAAGTAGGCGGTGCTGATGCAGGAGGACGTGTGGAAGTAGATGAGGTCCGTGGCGTCCATGAGGAAGTGCGACCTGCAGAAAAATTAGTTCTCGCCAATGCTTGTCGATCCTGCACTTCACGTTCAGCTTTGCAAGCAAGATGGAATAAACGAGTGATAGTGTGATAATCCTTATATTCTAGAATAGTCTGAATATCTCTATTTAATCCACCCATAAAACGTGCAACCATACCTTCATTGTCCTCAACAATACCACATCTAATCATGCCAGTTTGTAATTCCTGATAATATTCTTCTACATAATTTTTTCCTTGTCTTAAATGCTGCAAATTTTGAAGTAATTCACTTGATAATATGGTGGAACCCAATGACTACACATAACAGTTTTCAAAGCAGCCCAAGTAGTTGTTGGAAATATTCCTTAGAGGCAATAATAAAGTGGTTATTATTATATTTACTTATTCATGATAATTGTCTGATATTCATGCTATAATTGTATTAACCGGAAACCGTAATACATGTGTGAATACATAGACCACAACATATCCCTAGTGAGCCTCTAGTTGGCTAGCTCGTCGATCAATAGATGGTCATGGTTTCTGATCATGGATGGATGTCATTGATGACGGGATCACACCATTAGGAGAATGATGTGATGGACAAGACCCGATTCTAAGCATAGCAGAAGATCGTATAGTTCGTCTGCTAGAGCTTTTTATAATGTCAAGTATCATTTCCTTAGACCATGAGATTGTGCAACTCCCGCATACAGTAGGAGTGCTTTGGGTGTATCAAAAGTCACAACGTAACTAGGTGATTATAAAGGTGCACTACAGGTATCTCCGAAAGTGTGTGTTGGGTTGGTACGAATCGAGACTGGGATTTGTTGCTCCGTGTGACGGAGAGGTATCTCTGGGCCCACTCGTAGTGCATCATCATAATGAGCTCAATGTGACTAAGGAGTTAGCCACGGGATGACATGTTACGAAACAAGTAAAGAGACTTGCCGGTAACGAGATTGAACAAGGTATAGGGATACCGACGATCGAATCTCGGGCATGTTATATACCGATGGACAAAGGGAATTGCATACGAGATTGATTGAATCCCCGACATCGTGGTTCATCCGATGAGATCATCGTGGAACATGTGGGAGCCAACATGGGTATCCAAATCCCGTTGTTGGTGATTGACCGGAGAGGTGTCTGGGTCATGTCAGCATGGTTCCCGAACCCGTAGGGTCTACACACTTAAGGTTCGGTGACGCTAGAGTATTTATGGCAATAGTATATGTGGTTACCGAAGATTGTTCAGAGTCCCGGATGATACCCCAGACATCACGAGGAGTTCCGTAATGGTCTATAGGTAAAGATTTATATATAGGAAGTCGAGTTTCGGTCACCGGAAAGGTTTTGGGGGTATATCGGCATTGTACCGGGATCACCGAAAGGGTATCAGAGGCCCACCGGGAGGGGCCACCAGCCCTGGAGGGCCACAAGGGCTGGAATAAGGTGGGAGCCAACCACCTAGGTGGTAGCTCGGCCGACCAAGGCCCATGGGCGCCTAGGGCAGGGAACCCTAGGGCGATGGAGGCCCACCTCCCAACTTGGGAGGCAAGCCACCTTCACCCTGGTCGTCGCCCCCTCCTTCGCTGCCGCACCCACCCTAGATTGGTCTAGGGTGGTCGGCCCTCTTCCTCCTATAAATACCCAAGGGTTGAGGGCTGCAAGACACACCAATTTCTTCCTCCCTTGGCACAACCCTGCTCTTCCTCCTCCTCCTCCTTCATAGCGCTTGGCGAAGCCCTGCCGGAGTACCACATAGCTCCACTGTCATCACACCGTCGTGCTGCTGGAGCTCTCCCTCAAGTTCTGCTCTCTCCTTGTTGTATCAACGTGAAGGAGACGTCACCGGGATGCACGTGTGTTGAACGTGGAGGCACCGTTGTTCGACGCTTAGATCGTAATCTTCCACGATCTAAATCGCTACGAGTACGACTCCACCAATCGCGTTCATAGTAACGCTTCCACCTAGCGATCTTCAAAGGTATGAAGGTGATCTACCCCTTGCTCGTTGCTAGAATCTCCTAGATTGATCTTCGTGTGACATAGGAATATTTTTGAATTATTACTGCGATCCCCAACAGTGGTATCAGAGCTAGGTCTATCCGTAGATTCTATGAACGAGTAGAACACAAAAGTTGTGGGCGATGATTTTGTGGGATGAAGCGGCCCGGACCGACTTTACACGTACACTTACGTGAGACTAGTTCCATCGCCTGACATGCACTTGTTGCATAAGCTGGCTAGCGGGTGTCTGTCTCTCCCACTTTAGTCAAATTGGATTCGATGAAAAGGGTCCTTATGAAGGTTAAATAGCATTGGCATATCAATGTTGTGGTTGTCACGTAGGTAAGAAGCGTTCTTGCTAGAAACCCAAATCAGCCACGTAAAACTTGTAACAACAATTAGAGGACGTCTAACTTGTTTTTGCACGGTATGCTATGTGATGTGATATGGCCAAAAGGATGTGATGAAATATATGTGATGTATGAGATTGATCATGTTCTTGTAATAGGAATCACGACAACCGGCAGGAGCCATAGGAGTTGTCTTAAGTTTTTGTATGACCCGCGTGTCAATCTTAATATCGCCATATGATTACTTTACTTTATTGCTAACCATTAGCCATAGTAGTAGAAGTAATAGTTGGCGAGACAACTTCATGGAGGCACGATGATGGAGATCATGGTGTCGTGCCGGTGATGGTGGTGATCGTGTCGCTCCTGAAGATGGAGATCAAAGGTGCAAGATGATAATGGCCATATTACGTTACTATATGATTTGCATGTGATGTTTATCATGTTTTTCATCTTGTTGCTTAGAACGACGGTAGCAAAGACAAGATGATCCCTCATTGAATTTTGAGATAAGTATTCCCCTAAGTGTGCACTGTTGTGAAGGATCGTTGTCTCGAAGCACCACATGATGATCGGGTGTGATAGAATTTAACGTTCGAATACAACGGGTGTAAACCAGATTTACACATGCAAAACACTTAGGTTGACTTGACGAGCCTAGCATGTACAGACATGGCCTCGGAATACGAGAGATCGAAAGGTCGAACATGAGTCGTATGGATGATACAATTGTCGGGGAATGTTGCATGGTAAACAAAATTTTCCTATGCACACCAAGATCTATCATGGTGATGATCATCTACGAGAGGGAGATCGGATCCACATACCCTTGTAGATCGCTAAGCGGGAAGCGTTAAGACACACGGTTGATGTAGTGGAACATCTTCGCGATCCAAATCGCCGCCGTCCCATGATCCATCCCAATCTAGCGCCGAACGGATGACACCTCTGCGTTCAGCACACGTACAACTCGATGACGATCTCCACCTTCTTGATCCAATAAGAGAGACGAAGAGGTAGCTGAATTCTTCGGGAGGACAATGGCGTGGCGGTGATGATGGTGGAGCTACTCCAGCAGGGCTTCGTCGTGCCATACCGATCTAACTACGAGCTGTCACGAAGTAGTGGAGGGAGAGAGAGGGCTGCACAAGGCTTGAGGTACAAAACCCCTAAAACCCTCCACTATATATAGGAGGAACCAAGGGGTGGTTGGCTTGACTCCTACTCCAAGGAGGAGCTTCGACATAGGCAAGGCAGGAGAAGTCCTCCTCCAATTCGGTTTGGTGGAGGAGTCCTTCCTATCTTGTCCACCTCCTTTTTTTCTTTTTCCTTCTTCATTATTGCTTTGGCCGAAATAGCCTTATTGGGCTGGCCTAACCATCCCACCAAGGGCTGTGCGCCACCCATGGGCCTAATTGGTTCTCTCCCGGGTGGGTGGCCCCTCCCGGTAAAACCCGGAACCCATTCGTCACTCCCGGTACTTTACCGGTAATGCCCGAAATCTTCCTGGAAGCCAAATGCAACAATCCTATATATGAATTTTCGTTTCTGGACCATTCCAGAGACACTCGTGACGTCCGGGAGTCAGGACAATAATCGGTCACCAGCATCAATAATTCAACTATAGAAAAAATGCCGCCGAACCTTAAGTCTGCAAACCCTGCGGGTTCGAGAACTATGTAGACATGACCGAGACACTCTCCAGTGAATATCCAATAGCGGGACCTCGACGTACATATTGGATCCTACATATTCTACGAAGATCTTATCGGTTGAACCTCTATGTCAAGGATTCACACAATCCCATATATCATTCCCTTTGTCCTTCGGTCTGTTACTTGCCCAGGATTTGATCGTCGGTATCGCCATACCTATTTCAATCTTGTTACCGCCAAGTCTCTTTACTCGTTCCTTAATACAAGATCCCGTGGCTAACTCTTTAGTCACATTTCTTGCAAGGCTTGTTTGTGATGTTGTATTACCGAGTTGGCCCTGAGATACCTCTTCGTCACACGGAGTGACAAAACCCAGTCTTGGTCCATGCTAACTCAACGGACACCTTCGGAGATGCCTGTAGAGTACCTTTATAGTCACCCAGTAACGTTGCGACGTTTAATACACACAAGGCATTCCTCCGGTGTGAGTGTGTTACATGATCTCATGGTCATAGGAATGTATACTTGACATGGAGAAAACAATAGCAACAAAATGACACAATCATATGCTACGTTTATAATTTGGGTCTTGTCCATCACATCATTCTCCTAAAGATGTGATCCCGTCATCAAGCGACAACACTTTTCTATGGCTAGGAAACCTTAACCATCCTTGACCAACAGGCTAGTCAACTAGAGTCTCACTAGGGACATTGTTTTGTCTATATATATCCACACATGCATTTATGTTCCCATTCAATACAATTATAGCATGGATAATAAACGATTATGTTGAAACAGGAAATATAATAATAACTATTTTATTATTGCCTCTAGGGCATGTTTCCAACAGTCTACCACTTGCACTAGAGTCAATAATCTAGCTTCACATTTCTCTGTGATTGACAACATAATGAATCTAACACCCATACAGTTCTGGTGTTGATCATGCTTTGCTCGTGGAAGAGGTTTAGTCAGTGGATCTACAACATTCAGATCTGTGTGCACTTTGCAAATATTTAAGTCCTCCTCCTTGATGTAATCATGGATGGCATTGAAGCATCACTTTATGTGTCTGGTTCTCTTCTGAAACATTGGTTCCTTGGCTAGAGCAATGGCACCAGTGTTGTCACAGAACAGATTGATTGGGTCGAGTGCACTTGGCACTACTCCAAGATCTGACATGAACTGCTTCATCTATACACCCTCCTTAGCCGCTTCATGATCACCATCATTAGCTTCCTCTTCAACTGGTGTTGACTCGATAGAAATTTCTTTGTGCCGTGCGCCACCATCTTGTTGAAGCAGAGGTTCCGCAACTTCATCAAGTGAAACTCTTTCTCAAAAAAGCTCTGTTCTTAGCGACAAACACTTTGCCCTCGGATCTGGGATAAAAGGTATACCCAACTGTCTCTTTTGGGTAACCTATGAAGACGCACTTTTCCGCTTTGGGTTCCAGCTTTTTAGGCTGAAGCTTTTTGACATAAGCATCACATCCCCAAACTTTAAGAAACGACAATTTTGGCTTCTTGCCATACCAAAGCTCATATAGCATCGTCTCAATGGATTTTGATGGTGCCCTATTTAAAGTGAATGCAGCTGTCTCAAGTGTGACAAATCGGTAAGAGACATCATAGAACGCATCATATCTAATAAAGTACGATTACGACGTTCGGACACACCATTCTGTTGTGGTGTTCGAGGCGGTGTCAACTGTGAAAGAATTCCACATTGTCTCAAGTGAGCACCAAACTCGTAACTCGGATATTCACCTCCTTGATCAGATCGTAGGAACTTGATCTTCTTGCTATGATGATTTTCAACTTCACTCTGAAATTGTTTGAACTTTTCAAACGTTTTAGACTTGTGCTTCATCAAGTAGATATAGCCATACCTACTCAAATCGTCTGTGAAGGTGACAAAATAATGATATCCGCCGCGCGCCTTTATGCTCATTGGTCCACACACATCAGTATGTATGATATCCAACAAGTCACTTGCACGCTCCATTGTTCCAGAGAACGGAGTCTTAGTCATCTTGCCCATGAGACATCGTTCGCATGTGTCAAGTGATTCAAAATCAAGTGACTCCAAAAGTCCATCAGCATGGAGTTTCTTCATGTGCTTAACACCAATATGACCTAAGCGGCAGTGCCATAAGAAAGTGGCGCTATCATTGTTAACTCTACATCTTTTGGTCTCAATGTTGTGGATACGTGTGTCATCACAATCGAGATTCAATATGAACAAAGCCCTCACATTGGGTGCATGACCATAAAAGATATTAATCATATAAATAGAAAAACCATTATTCTCTGACTTAAATGAGTAACCGTCTCGCAATAAACAAGATCTAGATATAATGTTCATGCTCAACGCGAACACTAAATAACAATTATTTAAGTTCATTACTAATCTTGATGGTAACTGAAGTGAGACCGTGCCGACGTCGATCGCATCAACCTTGGAACCATTTCCCACGCGCATCATCACTTCATCCTTCGCTAGCCTTCGTTTATTCCGTAGTTCCTATTTTCAGTTGCAAATGTGAGCAATAGAACCGGTATCAAATACCCACGCACTACTACGATAGCTGGTGAGTGATACGTTCCAAACGTATCTATAATTTCTGCTTGCTCCATGATCTTTTTGGTGACATTGTTATATGTTTTGCTACACTTTTATATCATCTTACACATATTTGGACTAACCTACTAACTCAGTGCATCCAGTTCCAGTTTCTGCCCGCTGATGTCTTTGTTCCAGGGGCTTTTACCCAAATTTTCAAGCCCCAAAAATCCTGAGAAAAATATATAAAAATCAGCATGACGGAAGCTTCCACATCATAGAAGATGGGCCAGAGGGGAGCCAGGGGCTGCCGAGACGGCCACCCTGCGCGGCCTATCCCCTGGCCACGCACACATGCCGCCTAGGTGGGCCCCACCTCCTCTGACGCCCTCCTTTGGCCTATATTTACATCTCCAATCGGAAACCCTTCTAAAAGGACGTTGATGTCGCCTAGAGGGGGGGTGAATAGGCGCTTTAAAATAATTAAGGTTTAGGCTTGAACAAATGCGGAATAAAACTAACGTTTAATATGTCAAGCACAAAACCTACAAACAACTAGGCTCACCTATGTGCACCAACAACTTATGCTAAGCAAGATAAACAACTAAGTGATAGCAGGATATATTACGATAAACAATATGTCTATCACAAAGTAAAGTGCATAAGTAAGGGGTTCGGGTAAGAGATAACCGAGGCATGGGGAGACGATGATGTATCCCGAAGTTCACACCCTTGCGGATGCTAATCTCCGTTAGAGCGGTGTGGAGGCACAATGCTCCCCAATATGCCACTAAGGCCACCGTAATCTCCTCACGCCCCCGCACAATGCAAGATGCCGTGATTACACTAAGGGACCCTTGAGGGCGGTCACCAACCCGTACAAATGGCAAACCTTGGGGGCGGCCATCGAACCCGTACACGTGGCAACCCTTGGGGGCGGTTACCGGTACCCGGACAAATTGCTCGGGGCTATCTCCACAACCTAATTGGAGGCCCCGACGCTTGCCCGGAGCTTCACACTACAATGATTGAGCTCCGAGACACCACCAAGCTTCTAGGATGCCAAAGCATCCACGAAGAACAATATCTAGGGTACTAAGTACCAAAGGTAGTAAGCTTCTCAACTTCTCACTTCCACGTATCACCATGGAGAACTCAAAATGATGCAACTAATGCAATGGCAAGAACACACGAAGTGGTCAAGTTCCACACACTCAAATCCCTCCACAACAACAAAAGCTATGGAGAAATATGAGAGGAAGAACAAGGAGCTCACAAAGAACTCCAAGATCTAGATCCAAGGGGTTCCCCTCACATAGAGGAGAAAGTGATTGGTGGAGATGTGGATCTAGATCTCCTCTCTCTTTTCCCTCAAGAACAAGCAAGAATCATTGGAGGGATTGAGAGTTAGCAAGCTCTAAGAATGTCAACAATGGAGGTAGAACAAGAGCTCAACGAATGGATAAGGCCAAGGGGGAAGAAGACCCCCTTTATATAGTGGCGGAAGGAATCAGACCGTTACCCCCACTTACAGCCCGAGCCCAGCGGTACTACCGCTGGCTCCAGCGGTACTACCACTGACCCTCCGGCAGTACTACCGCTGGCTGCAGCGGTACTACCGCCGACTAGCGGTACTACCGTTGGTTGTAGCGGTACTACCGCTGGCACTCCAGCGGTACTACCGCTGGCCCCCTGGTAGTGCAAAGGCACTACCACCGCCAAGAAAGTCTTCGCAAAAAGGTCCGTCCACGAACAACCGCTAGGCAGGCGGTACTAAGCTCCTGGAGCGGTACTACCGTTGACCAGGGGCGGTACTACCGCCAGCCAGCGGTACTACCGCCAACTCTTGTGGTACTACCGCTAGGTCCAGCGGTACTACCGCTAGGTCCAGTGGTACTACCGCTCGCCACTGAAACAACCATAACTTTTGCATACGAGCTCCAAATCGAGCAAACCCAAAGTTGTTGGATTCAGGACGACAAGAGCTATCCAAACAGTGATGTGAGTCCTCTATGAATGAATAACCGGCAAAAACTCCAACATCGAAAACATCATAGTAGATGCATATGGACTCCGTTTTCGATGAACTCGAGCTTGTCACGAAGATGACCATAAGCTCTAAAACTCACAAAGAGAAACACCAAACAAGAACCAAGAAGTATGATGCAAGGATGCAAATGGTTTGAGCTCTCAACGAACGATACGATCAAGCTACTCACTTGAGAGCCCCCCTTGATAGTACAACAATCTATCCTAAACAGAAAACCTATCACGGGCAAACCTATACCTTGCACCTCGTCCTCTTGAGCTAGAAGATGATGATCTTGGCTTCCTCAAGATGGACCACCTTTCTTGATTGCGTTGGCTTGATGAAGACTAGTTGATTGCTCCCCCATACTCACTGTTGGAGCATATATCTCCATATGTGGTTTTGGTACTTGATGACAATTCCTATGGACTAATGGTTGCCTTAAGTTACATTTATAGGATTTGTCCATAGGCACTTCTTGAAGTCCATCTGTTGGGTTCAAGGAGTTTATATGATGACCAAGATGGTATTCAAGGTATTATCCAAAGAATGGTCATAGAGACACATGGTTGATCAAGATCTCAGACAAAGAGTAAATCAAGATGATCAACACACAAAGCATACAAGATGTACCGAGAGGGATCCAGTGATCCCATGGTATGGTAAGCATTGTCCATTACGTGTTTGTGTACTAACCCATGGTCTTCGTGAGAGTTCTATGTGGGGGTTAGGTGTGTTTACATGGGCTTGCGTCAAAGGGAAGATCTCATACAACCCATGGAGTATGACGTCAAGTTGTGACCATCATCAACGGTTGATCAAGATCTCAGACAAGGAGTAAATCAAGATGATCAACACACAAAGCGTACAAGATGTACCGAGAGGGATCAAGTGATCCCATGGTATGGTAAGCATTGTCCATTACGTGTTTGTGTACTAACCCATGGTCTTCGTGAGAGTTCTATGTGGGGGTTAGGTGTGTTTCCATGGGCTTGCGTCAAAGGGAAGATCTCATACAACCCATGGAGCATGACGTCAAGTTGTGATCGTCATCAAGATTGCGATGTGCAAGTTCAAGTGGATCATCACGAAGATAGCATGCTTGAAGCTTGCCGTCCATTGTGGTGGCAATGGACTTGTGAAGATATGCTGAAGAGTGGCTCACCCATAGTGAGTATGGGGGAGCAATCAACTAGTCTTCATCAAGCCAACACAATCAAGAAAGGTGGTCCATCTTGAGGAAGCCAAGATCATCATCATCTAGCTCAAGAGGACGAGGTGCAAGGTATAGGTTTGCCCTTGATAGGTTTTCTGGTTAGGATAGATTGATGTTCTATCAAGGGGGGCTCTCAAGTGAGTAGCTTGATCGTATCGTTCGTTGAGAGCTCAAACCATTTGCATCCTTGCATCATACTTCTTGGTTCTTGTTTTGTGTTTCTCTTTGTGAGTTTTAGAGATTATGGTCATCTTCGTGACAAGCTCGAGTTCATCGAAAACGGAGTCCATATGCATCTACTATGATGTTTTCGATGTTGGAGTTTTTGCCGGTTCTTCATTCATAGAGATCTCACATCCCGATGTTGGTATTTAAATGCAAATTCTATATAATGCACAACCCTTGGGGGAGCTATCCTATTTTCTTTAGAACACTCTCTTTATTCGCCCATCAGAAAATCTTTTGATCCCCATCAAGTGTATGTTGATGGGAGGCAAGTCTTGCTCTTTATGATGCTTTGTGCCATCATGAAAATTTGTCGAGGGTTTGGTTTGTTGGAACCTAGCTCTCTTTGGAAACTAGATACCTCGTGTTTGTTTTCCTTCAATTGGTATCTTGTTTCCTTTTTAGTTGGCATGTGTCAATGGATATCTCATGCCTTGTTGAATATTTTAATTGATATCCCTCAAGTGATAGTTTTTCATTTGCTATCTTATTATCACTTGATACCTTGTCTTTTGTTATCTTATCAACTATATGTTGATTGGATTCTTGAAAGCCTTGAGCATGCATATTTACTATATGTATTTCCTTTGGCATGCTTTCTTTCTTTGACCCAATATATAGGGGAAACTTTACCTTGTCATAAAATGGCTAACGTGTGCATGAAATTCAAATTCATATCTCTATGCACATTTGTATGTGGAGTTTGTCCTATGTATTGTCGGTTTTTCTAACTCTTTGGTCCCAATGAGTTTGGGCACCATTTTGTTTGTTTTGTTGTTCCAGGAACAATTGGAGATGCATTGGATGCTCGGCTCACCTATAAGGAAGGTGTTGAGACCATGTGATTATTGGAGCCAAGTTAGGATGATCAAAGAACAATTATCTACTACATCAATCCAATGTTGTCTCGGTAACAAGTATCTACTTCATGCATTCTTTTCTTGCAAAGGCGCCCCTGTCTTTTCTTTGCAGGGTGCATCATGGCATGAATCTCTTGATTCGTTCTTGTAGTACTTGTTTCCTCTCTCAAAGCATCCTAACGATGATGTCTTATTACTAGTTGGCATGTCTTTGATGTTCGTATGTTGGAAGTTCATATTGTACAATAAGAAAATATTAGGCCATGTGCTATGCTTCCAAGCAAAAGATCTTATTGATATGTTTATGACTTCCTTTTGGATATCTAGTTTGTTCCTTCTTGTAACCATTTCGTGTGTACATTCTTCTTTGTGGATATATATCATCATGATTGTCTTCTACTTAGAAGCTTTTACACATGAGAGAAGTTACATCTCTAATTGATATCCTCTTTTCTTTTACGTCCACCGTTGCATTTCCTTTTTCAGTTTTTGGTGGCTTCGTGAAAGGATTTGTCTTGAGTGCGTATCTTATTTTCCTACATCTTGATGCACTCTTTGGCCGTGAAGATAATTTTTCCTCATGCCTGTCTTGATGAGGGTTTTGCCATTTCGATTGGTATCCCTCCTCTCTTGACAAGGTTCTTATTTCCTATCTTCACCATGGGTTGTCACAAGCGTTGGTTCTTATTTTGTTTATTAGTAAGCTTGTGAACCCATTTTCTAGTAGGTGTGTGTGGGAATGATATGTCTTGCACTTTGTGTCTCATTTCATCAAGACTATGTTGATGAGTAATGTTCATCCTTATCTTAGTCTTCTCAAGTGCCTTGCCATGACTCACACACATTATTTTGGTTGAGCCTAAACTTAAGTTGTTTGGATAGCCCTTGTTGTCCTGAATCCAACAATCTTGGGTTTGCTCGATTCGGAGCTCGTATGCGAAAGTTATGGCTGTTTCAGTGGCTAGCGGTAGTACCGCTGGACCTAGCAGTAGTACCGCTAGAGTTGGCGGTAGTACCGCTGGCCCTAGCGGTAGTACCGCTGGCTCGCGGTAGTACCGCCCCTGGTCAGCGGTAGTACCGCTCCAGGAGCTTAGTACCGCCTGCCTAGCGGTTGTTCGTGGACGGACCTTTTTGCGAAGACTTTCTTGGCGGTGGTAGTGCCTTTGCACTACCAGGGGCCCAGCGGTAGTACCGCGAGCTGGAGGTAGTACCGCTGCAGCCAGCGGTAGTACCGCTGGAGTTTGGGCAGAGAGTGGGGGTAACGGTCTGATTCTTTCCCCCACTATATAAAGGGGGTATTCTTCCCCCTTGGCCTTATCCATCCGTTGAGCTCTTGTTCTACCTCCATTGTTGACATTCTTAGAGCTTGATTACTCTCTATCCCTCCAATGATTCTTGCTTGTTCTTGAGGGAAAAGAGAGAGGAGATCTAGATCCACATCTCCACCAATCACTTTCTCCTCTATGTGAGGGGAACCCCTTGGATCTTGATCTTGGAGTTCTTTGTGAGATCCTTGTTCTTCCTCTCATATTTCTCCATAGCTTTTGTTGTTGTGGAGGGATTTGAGTGTGAGGGACTTGACCACTTCGTGTGTTCTTGCCATTGCATTAGTTGCATCGGGTTGAGTTCTCCACGGTGATACGTGGAAGTGAGAAGTTGAGAAGCTTACTACCTTTGGTACTTAGTACCCTTGATATTGTTCTTCGTGGATGCTTTGGCGTCCTAGAAGCTTGGTGGTGTCTCGGAGCTCAATCATTGTGGTGTGAAGCTCCGGGAAGCGTCGGGGTCTCCAATTAGGTTGTGGAGATTGCCCCGAGCAATTTGTACGGGTACCGGTAACCGCCCCCAAGGGTTGCCACGTGTACGGGTTCGGTGACCGCCCCCAAGGGTTGCCATTTGTACGGGTTCGGTGACCGCCCTCAAGGGTCCCTTAGTGGAATCACGGCATCTTGCATTGTGCGAGGGCGTGAGGAGATTACGGTGGCCTTAGTGGCATCTTGGGGAGCATTGTGCCTCCACACCGCTCTAACGGAGATTAGCATCCGCAAGGGTGTGAACTTCGGGATACATCATCGTCTCCCCGTGCCTCGGTTATCTCTTACCCGAACCCTTTACTTATGCACTTTACTTTGTGATAGGCATATTGTTTATTGTAATATATCTTGCTATCACTTAGTTGTTTATCTTGCTTAGCATAAGTTGTTGGTGCACATAGGTGAGCCTAGTTGTTTGTAGGTTTTGTGCTTGACATATTAAACGTTAGTTTTATTCCGCATTTGCTCAAGCCTAAACCTTAACTATTTTAAAGCGCCTATTCACCCCCCCCCTCTAGGCGACATCCACGTCCTTTTCACTCACTATGGGTGAGCCACTCTTCAGCATATCTTCACAAGCCCATTGCCACCACAATGGACGACAAGCTTCAAGCATGATATCTTCGTGTTGATCCACTTGAACTTGCACATCGCAATCTTGATGACGATCACAACTTGACGTCATACTTCATGGGTTGTATCAGATATTCTCTTTGACGCAAGCCCATGGAAACAGACCTAACCCCCACGTAGAACTCTCACGAAGACCATGGGTTAGTACACAAACACGTAATGGACAATGCTTACCATACCATGGGATCACTTGATCCCTCTCGGTACATCTTGTACGCTTTGTGTGTTGATCATCTTGATTTACTCTTTGTCTGAGATCTTGATCAACCTTGTGTCTCTATGACCATTCTTTGGATAATACCTTGAATACCACCTTGGTCATCATATAAACTCCTTGAACCCAACAGATGGACTTCAAGAAGTGCCTATGGACAAATCCTATAAATATAACTTAAGGCAACCATTAGTCCATAGGAATTGTCATCAATTACCAAAACCACATATGGAGATATATGCTCTAACACCTTCCAGCATATCCAGAATCACGAATTTCTCCATCGTTCCGCCGCCGCAACGCTCCCGAGATCGGGAGCGTCAGGAGACCTCTTCCTGGCACCCTGCCGGAGGGAGGATTGACCTGCGGGAGCTTCTCCACCACCATGGACGCTTCCCGCACATACCGCGTAGCTATGTGATGTCTTCTCTCCAATCTTGTGCTTCCATGATTAACCCTTGTGAGCTGCCCTACATGATCAAGGCATCTATGTAACTTTCCTGCTATTGTTATGCTCGGTTTGCTGGGATCTGATGGATTATGAGATTATGTTCAAATTGTGATGAGTTATATATTTGATTATCTTTTTATATTATGTTCTTTAGTGATTCATGCATGTTCTCTGTTGCTCTTTATTGCTTTGGCAGAGTAGTAGATTGTAACTCCAAGACGGAGCGTTATGCATGATTGTGGGTTCATGCCCCCTGATGTCTAGCTTGAGTGACAGAAACATGAGACTAGGGGATGTGCTGTTGCCACCAGGGAGAAAACAATGGTGCTTGTGACCACGGTTGCAAGGATTGTTTACCTTACTCATAGTTCTTTAATGCAGTTGTCCGTTGCTTTGAGTTTACACTTTGGGTGGGACTCGCAACTTAATACCAGTGAGATGTTCTGGATAGATATCTCAAGGTGGATGATTAGTAAGTAGATGCTGATGAATAAACGGTCTACTTGTCTTGGCGTATTGCCCATTACTATTGAGCCTCTAACTTTCAGGTAGCATAATTAGCATTGCGGTGTGTTCATAATTCTGTCAATTGCCTAGCTGTAATTTGTTTACCCAAGCATAGTTGTTTATCGTCTTTTGGGAGAGAGACATCACTAGTGAACATCATGTGACTCAGGTCCATATCACCACCATTGCTTACACCTCCACCATTTACTGATTTTATTTACTTTTTTTTGTAGCAATCACTATCACTATCCCGCTTGTGTTTTGATCCTTTGCAAACTACAAGGCCGGAGAGATTGACAACCTCTCTGTACTCGTTGGGAGCAAAGTAATTTGTTGTGTGTGCAGGTCCACGTCTTCTGCTAGCGCCAGAGAAATGGACACCTACTTGTTGATTCTCGGAGTCCTCCTGGTTCGATAAACCTTACAATCTCCGTGTAAGGGAAACTTGATGCTGACTACATCTCCACCTTCCACTTCGGGTAACCAACGAGGGGCGATAAGTATATCCATCAACTCGTCATCAAGCAAGTTTCTCGCGCCGTTGCCGGGGACTCCAGTCTTCAAGATAGGGGAGTTGCACACTATCTTTTACCTTTGCTTTTTAGTCTTGCTAGTTAGGCTTAATGGAAAACAACAAAAATGTGAGAGAGTTTTATAAACTTTATCTTCAACTAGGACATGAAGTGTTTGAGGAGAAAATTAAAAACCTATGGAACTTTATTATTTGCATAACAAGTTTGATGGTGGCAATGTTATTATCATGCTTTCTTTGAATATCAATATTGCTAATGACATGGAAAGCTCTAAGCTTGGGATGACGGGTTTGATGAGCATGATATTTTTAGTCCCCCAAGTTTTGAAGATAAAATTTGCTTTGATGATACTATGGTTCCTAAATATGATGATGATAATGATTGCTTCACTCTCACTATTCCTAATAAGAAAGATTTTGCTTATAAGAAGAGTAATGATACTTTTATGCCTTTGGATCATGGAAATAATGCCTTATGTGATAATTATATTGTTGAGTTCATGCATGATGCCACTGAAATTTATAATGAGAGGGGGAGGCATGGTTCTAAATATCTAAAAAAATAAGAAGTTTCCCCTCTTTATGCCGAAGGTTTTGAAGCTGCACTTGTTTTGCCTTCCTATGCTTATTGCTTTGTGCTTCAATGAATTATTCTATTGCAATATTCCTATGCATAGGAAGCATGTTAGACTTAAATGTGTTTGGTATTTTCTTCTTGATGCACTCTTTTGTTCTACAACTCTTATTCCTACGAGAGGATCATTAAAATCTTAAGCCTATCTTTATGGCTATAGAGAAAGAGCTCTTGGGAGACAACCCTTGTTATCTTTACTTTGAGTTTTTACTTTAATTTTTAGTGGTCTTGATGTGTGTTACTACTGTAGGAACATCATTGTATCTTTATTTTCAAGTTTTGTGCCAAGCTTTAGCCTCCGATTGCAAGAAAGTTCAAAAGTTGTGACATGTTGACCAGAAACAGATCTTGTTTGCTTGACGGAAAAATTCGCCAAAAATCACCAGATCATCTTTTTAATCTTAATTTATTTTATAGTATGATAAATATAATTGTCTTTCTGGCATCTGTTCTAAGTTTTTCGATTTGAGTTGCAGAAGTGCCTCGAATAAATTATTTACTACCAGCTGTTATGTTTTTCACAGATTCTGCCACGTTTTGCGTTTTCATTGTTTTGCAAATTTTAAGCTTGCTTTTCCTTTGCAAAAACCTTTTGGCAATCATTAGAAACAATAGCTTTTCATGAAAATTATTATTTTCAGTAGGTAATAAATTATTTTATTATGGGTACTAACCACTCTAATCAACTTATGATGAGTTTCGTATGAAGTGAGGTTTCAAGTATGCGATGGAAGATGATGAAAGAAGATCCAGGAGTGTCAAGAGCTCAACCTTGGGGATGCCCCCATGCACCCCAAGAAATATTCAAGGAGACTCAAGCGTCTAAGCTTGGGGATGCCCCCGTGCATCCCCTTCTCTATCAACAATCATCAGTTTGTTCATCTCCATGCTATATTTTTATCACTTCATATGTTATGTGCTATGCTTGGAGCGTCCCGCTCTTTACTTTTTAGTTTTTTTAGTTTTGTTGCTGTTCATAACAAGTCGGAACCTAGCCTTCCTTGTTTGGGAGAGAAACACGCTCCATTCCACTCTAGAACACAACATAGGTTTTCATGCTTATCTTTTGTGTGTGTTCTCTATCTTTACATAGCTGCTATCATGCTTAGCTCTTAGTTTTCATGCTTTATCTTTTTAAGAGCTTTTATTTAGGTTGATTTTGGAACTCTCTTGAGTTACCATGCTTATATTGTTTAGAGAGTTGGCTTGTTGCAGTGAGTTGTGCGTCTTGCATGAGTAGGTAACTGAGGTTGTTGTTTAAGTATAGTAGTAACTTGCAATAGTTTTGAGGTATTGATTCGAGTAATGTTTGGACTATTGGTGCCAAGATCTTGAGCCTATTAGTGATAGGTGTCGTATTTTGGGAAATCCATGTGTTTTTCAAAAACTGAAAAATAGTTGAGAACTCTAGCTACTAGAATGATTGCTACCTCTGGAGGGGTTGGAATATATAGAGTACCCTCACGTTACCATCGGTCGAGGATGCGCAAGGATAACCAAACCCCCAAACACTCCTCCTCGGGGTACTTGTTTCTTTGCGAATCTCCTAAATAGATAGAGAGTTACCGATAATAAGTGTATGAGTTCTTCGGACAAATGTGAGTATTCGATTGTTGGCACTTCCACCATCCATATTTTGCTAGCCTCTTCGGTACCGTGCATTGCCCTTTCTCATCTTGAGAGTTTGTGCAAACTTCGTCGGTGCATCCAAACCCTTGGCATAATACGCTCTGTCATCATAAGATTCATTATATCTTTCCTCAAAATAGCCACCATACCTACCTATTAAGGCATTTCCATAGCCTTTCCGAGATACATTGCCATGCAACATCCACCATCTCAAGACTTGATCTTCATGTCATACATGCTTTTGCTTGATTGAGGAGCCGCATGCTAGTTGGGACTTGCCCTTATTATTGCTACATGACGCACTAGTTTCATTGCATATCCTACTACACTGGGAGAGACATACATTTGCATACATCATGATAGTTTTCAGTTGTCTTTATGTTGAGTACTTCATATAAAGTGCGATGATCTTCTTTTTATTTTTGTAAAACATAGAGTGTTGCCCTGAAGTGAGGTAAATATCCCAAAGAGGACAAATTAAAAGATCCCAAAGAGGACACATGAAAATATCCCAAAGAGGACACATGAGATATAAATAGAAAGAGCCAAAGAGGCCACAAAAAATAAAAAATAAAGAAAAAAGAAATAAAAAGAGAGAAGGGGGCAACACTACTATTCCTTTTGAAATATCCACACTCGTACTCCATTGTTATATTTGTACTACATAGAGATTATCATTCATGCGTAACTATGTGGGGACCCTTACACAATAGAACTTGGCTTGTATATTACAATGATGAGCCTCCTCAAATGAGCTCTAGGTCTTCATGAGAAAGCAAGTTGGATGCACCCCCACTAGTTCCATTGGAGAGCTTACCTTAGCACATATGTGCATCCGTTGCATGGCAATCCCTACTCCTCACATCATATCTATCATTTGGCTTTCTCTCGCCTATGGTTGTCCTCATTGATGTGAGCCTTTCACACATTTTTGTTTTCCTTCCTCATCATTATTCTATTTTCCATCCTAAGTGCCAACATATCTTTCTTGCGCTCATCCATTGCATGAGTGCTCAAAGTTGAAAGGGAGAGGATCATTTTGACTTGTGCCTGACTAATCGTCTGGGGATGAGTCAAAATAAGATTTTGAAGGAGACCAAATATGAAGTTTAGTAGATTGAGTTCTCAATTAAACAAATATTTTATACTCTCAACCCATCTCCCACTTCTTGCACGCAAACACCATTTGGAGACATTCGAGTCACGGACAGCGAGAGCTCTTGCACCTTTATGTTCTTACTTTGCTAATTTCAATACTAGATGTAGACTCTTGCTTGTTATTGTCTTGACTTAAATTGCATATCTTACTTGCTTTACTTTGAAGTTCTTATATGTGTGTTAGCATGTCACCACAGAAATTATTGTGTTATCATTTACCTACTCGAGGAAGAGCAAGAATTAAGCTTGGGGATGTTGATACGTCCCAAACGTATCTATAATTTCTGCTTGCTCCATGATCTTTTGGGTGACATTGTTATATGTTTTGCTACACTTTTATATCTTTTTATACATATTTGGACTAACCTACTAACTCAGTGCACCCAATGCCAGTTTTTGTCTGCAGATGTCTTTTTTGCAGGGGCTTTTACCCAAATTTCCACAGCCCCAAAAATCCCGAGAAAAATATATAAAAATCAGCGTGACGGAAGCTTCCAGATCACCGAAGATGGGCCACATGGGATCCAGGGGCTGCCCAGGCGGCCACCGTGCGCGGCCTGGCCCCTGGCCGCGCCCACATGCCGCCTGGTAGGCCCGACCTTCTCTGACGCCCTCCTTTGGCCTATATTTACCCCTCCGATCGAAAACCCTTCCAACATATCCAGAATCGCGAATTTATCCATCATTCCGCCGTCGCAACACTTTCGAGATCGGGAGCGTCAGGAGACCTCTTCCCGGCACCCTGCCGGAGGGAGGATTGACCTCTGGGAGCTTCTCCACCACCATGGACGCTTCCCGGACGTGCCATGAGTAGTCCTCCTTGGACCATGAGTCCATGACCAGTAGCTATGTGATGTCTTCTCTCCAATCTTGTGCTTACATGATTAGCCCTTGTGAGGTGCCTTACATGATCAAGGCATCTATGTAATTTTCCTGCTATTGCTATGCTCGGTTTGCTGGGATCTGATGGATTATGAGATTATGTTCAGATTGTGATGAGTTATATATTTGATTATCCTTTTATATTATGTCCTTTAGTGATTCATGCATATTCTCTGTTGCTCTTTATTGCTTTGGCCGAGTAGTAGATTGTAACTCCAAGAGGGAGCGTTATGCATGATTGTGGGTTCATGCCCCCTGGTGTCTAGCTTGATTGACAGAAACATGATACTAGGGGATGTGCTAGTGCCACCAGGCAGGAAACAATGGTGCTTGTGACCACGGTTGCAAGGATTGTTTACCTTACGCATAGTTCGTTAATGCAGTTGTCCGTTGCTTTTAGTTTACACTTTGGGTGGGGCTCGTAACTTAATACCAGCAAGATGTTCTGGATAGATATCTCAAGGTGGATGATTAGTAAGTAGATCTTGATGAATAAATGGTCTACTTGTCTTGGCGTACTGCCCATTACTATTGAGCCTCTAACTTTCAAGTAGCATAATTAGCATTGCAGTGCGTTCATAATTCTGTCAATTTCCCAGCTATAGTTTGTTTACCCAAGCATAGTTGTTTATCGTCTTTTGGGAGAGAGACATCACTAGTGAACATCATGTGACTTAGGTCCATATGACCACCATTGGTTACACCTCCACCATTTACTGCTTTTATTTACTTTGTCGTTGCAATCACTATCACTATTCCCGCTTGTGTTTTGATCCTTTGCAAACTATAAGGCCAGAGAGATTGACAACCTCTATGTACTCGTTGGGAGCAAAGTTATTTGTTGTGTGTGCATGTCCACGTCTTCTGCTAGTGCGAGAGCAGCGGAGACGTACTTGTTGATCCTCGGAGTCCTCCTGGTTCGATAAACCTTACAGTCTCCATGTAAGGGAAACTTGTTGCTGACTACATCTCCACCTTCCACTTGGGGTAACCAACGAGGGGCGAGAAGTATATCCATCAGCTCGTCATCAGTGAGGTACACATCAATAACATGTATATCATATATACCTTGTTTGGTGTTGGCCGCCTTCTTATCGGCCAGATACTTGGGGCAGTTGCGCTTCAGTTGAAATAATAGCATTCAGTTTCCGGCTTAGGACCAGCTTTGGGTTTCTTCATCGGAGGGGCAACAACTTTGCCACTCTTCTTGGAGTTACCCTTCTTGCCTTTGCCATTTTTCTTGAAACTAGTGGTCTTATTCACCATGAACACTTGATGTTCTTTCTCGATTTCCGACTGAGCGACTTTCAACATTGCTAATAACTCGAGGGTGACTTATTCATCCCTTGCATGTTATAGTTAAACACGAAGCTCTTATAGCTAGGTGGCATCAATTGAAGAATTATGTCAGTGATATTTTCTTGCGGGAGTTCAATCCCCAGCTCAGCTAGACAATTAGTGTACCCAGCCATTCTGAGCACCTGTTCACTAACACACAAATTCTCCTCCATTTTGCAAGCATAGAACTTATCAGAGGTCTCATACCTCTCGATCCCGGCATTCTTCTCAAAGATAAACTTCAACTCCTGGAACATCTCATATGCTCCGTGACGTTCAAAACGTCTTTGAAGTCCTGGTTCTAAGCCATACAAAACTGCACATTGAACTAGTGAGTAGTCATCCTTACGCACTTGCCAAGTGTTCAAAACATCTTGGGTTGCTGTAGCGGGTGGTGCATCACCTAGTGCAGCATCAAGCACATATTGCTTTTGGCCAGCTTGGAGGATAAGCCTCAGCTTTCAAGCCCGGTCAACAATGTTGCTTCCATCATCTTTCAGCTTAGCTTTCTCTAGGAACGTATTAAAATTCAGGGTTGCTACTGCGCGAGCCACTGATCTACAACATAAAATTTTGCAAAGATTACTTAGACTATGTTCAAGACAATTGAGTTTAGCTAATCATATTACTAATAAACTCCCACTCAAATAGACATCCCTCTAGTCATTCGAGTGTCGCATGATCCAAATTCACTAACTCAAGTACGATCATCATGTGAGTTGAGTATAGTTTCAGTGGTGAACATCTCCATGTTGATCATATCAACTATATGATTCATGCTCGACCTTTCGGTCTCTTATGTTCCGAGGCCATGTCTGTACATGCTAGGCTCATCAAGTTTAACCCGAGTGTTCCGCGTGTGCAACTATTTTGCACCCGTTGTATGTGAACATTGAGTCTATCACACCCGATCATCACGAGGTGTCGCGAAACGATGAACTGTCGCAACGGTGCACAGTCGGGGAGAACACAATTTTATCTTGAAATTTTAGTGAGGGATTGCCTTATAATGCTACCGTCGTTCAAAGAAAAATAAGGTGCATAAAAGTATTAACATCACATGCAAATCATAAGTGACATGATATGGTCATGAACTTGTGCTTCCTGATCTCCATCACCAAAGCACCGACATGATCTCTATCGTCACCCGCGCCGCACCATGATCTCCATCATCATGATCTCCATCATCGTGCCGCTATCTAGGTTGTCGCGCTATCTATGCAATTACTACTAAAGCTACCACCTAGCGATATAGTAAAAGCATCTACAAGCACAAACGTTAGTTTAAAGACAACCCTATGGCTCCTGCCAGTTGTCGTAGCATCAACGTGCAAGTCGATATTTAACTATTACAACATGATCGATTCATACATCCAATATATCATATCATGTCTTTGGCCATATCACATCACATGCATACCCTGCAAAAACAAGTTTGACGTCCGCTAATTTGTTGTAGCATGTTTTACGTGGCTGCTATGGGTATCTAGTATGATCGCATCTTACTTATGCAAAGCCACATCACTGATATGCAAATTGCTATTTAACCTTCTCCAAGGACCGCCTCGGTCAAATCCGATTCAACTAAAGTTGAAGAAGCAGATACCTACCAGTCATCTTTATGCAACAAGTTCCATGTCTGTCGATGAAACCGGTCTATCGTAAGCATACGAGTAAAGTTGGTTTGGGCCGCTTCAATCCAAAAATACCGCCGAATCAAGAGAAGACTAAGGAGGGAAGCAAATTGAACATCAACACCCACAAACTCTTTTGTGTTCTACTCGAGATATCATCTACGCATGAACCTAGCTCATGATGCCACTATCGGGGAACGTTGCATGGGAAACAAAAATTTCCTATGCACATGCAGACCTATCATGGTGATGATCATCTAGGAGAGGGAGATCGGATCCACATACCCTTGTAGATCGCTAGGCGGGAAGCGTTAAGAAATGCAGTTGATGTTGTGGAACGTCTTCGCGATCCAAATTGCTGCCGTCCAACGATCCGTCGCAATCTAGCACTGAACGGACGACACCTACGCGTTCAGCACACATACAACTCGATGACAATCTCCGCTTTCTTGATCCGGCAAGAGAGACGAAGAGGTTGCTGAATTCTCTGGGAGCATGAGAGCATGGCGGTGATGATGGTGGAGCTACTCCAGCAGGGCTTCGCCGTGCCGTACCGATCTAGCTACGAGGTGTCACGAAGTAGTGGAGGGAGAGAGGGCTCCAGAAGGCTTGAGGTACAAAAACCATAAAACCCTCCACTATATATAGGAGGAACCAAGGGGTGGTTGGCTTGCCTCCTACTCCAAGGAGGAGCTTAGGCCGAGGCAAGGAGGGAGGAGTCCTCCTCCAATTCGGTTTGGTGGAGGATTCCTTCCTATCTTGTCCACCTCCTTCTTTTTTTCCTTCTTTATTATTGCTTTGGCCGAAATAGCCTTATTGGGTTGGCCTCACCAGCCCACCAAGGGCTGGTGCGCCACCCATGGGCCTGATTGGTTCTCTCCCGGGTGGGTTGCCCCTCCCGGTAAAACACCAGAACCCATTTGTCACTCCTGGTACTTTACCAGTAATGCCCAGAATCTTTCCGGAAGCCAAATGCAACAATCCTATATATAATTCTTCGTCACCAAGATCAATAATTCAACTATACTGAAAACATCACCGAACCTTAAGTGTGCAGACCCTGCGGGTTCGAGAACTATGTAGACATGACCGAGACACTCTCCGGTCAATATTCAATAGCGGGACCCGGACGTCCATATTGGATCCTACATATTCTACGAAGATCTTATCGGTTGAACCTCTATGTCAAGGATTCACAAAATCCCGTATATCATTCCCTTTGTCCTTCGGTATGTTACTTGCCCGAGATTTGATCGTCGGTATCGCCATACCTATTTCAATCTCGTTACCGGCAAGTCTATTTACTCGTTCCGTAATACAAGATCCCGTGGCAAACTCTTTAGTCACATTGCTTGCAAGGCTTGTTTGTGATGTTTTATTACCGAGTGGGCCCTGAGATACCTCTCCGTCACACAGAGTGACAAATCCGAGTCTTGGTCCATGCTAACTCAACGAACACCTTTGGAGATGCCTGTAGAGTACCTTTGTAGTCACCTAGTAATGTTACGATGTTTCATACACACAAGGCATTCCTCCGGTGTCAGTGAGTTACATGATCTCATGGTCATAGGAATGTATACTTGACATGTAGAAAACAATAGCAACAAAATGACACGATCATATGCTACATTTATAGTTTGGGTTTTGTCCATCACATCATTCTCCTAATGATGTGATCCCGTCATCAAGTGACAACACTTGCCTATGGCTAGGAAACCTTAACCATCCTTGACCAACAGGCTAGTCAACTAGAGGCTCACTAGGGACATTGTTTTGTCTATATATCCACACTTGCATTTATGTTTCCATTCAATACAATTATAGCATGGATAATAAACGATTATATTGAAACAGGAAATATAATAATAACTATTTTATTATTGCCTCTAGGGCATTATTACAAGAATGATCAGCATGGAGATGTTCACCATTGATACGTCTCCATCGTATCTACTTTTCCAAACTCTTTTGCCCTTGTTTTGGACTCTAATTTGCATGGTTTCAATGGAACTAACCTAGAGTGACGCTGTTTTCAGCAGAATTGCCTTGGTGTTATTTTTGTGCAGAAATCAAAGTTCTCCAAACGTCCTGAAAATTTACGGGGAGCAATTTTGGAAAATAATAAAAATATCTGCGCCAAGTTCCACCTCAGGGGGTGGGCCAGTGGGCTACAAGACCTGGCTCCACCACCACCACCCCTGGTGACGCTGGGCAGGCTTGTGGGGCCCACACGGCTCTGTCGCCCCCAATTCCAGCTCTATAAGATCCCTTTTGTCCCAGAAAAAATAAAAAGAGAAGTTTTCGCTGCGTTTACGATACGGAGGCGCCGCCACCACCTGTTCTTCATCTGGAGGGCAGATCTGGAGTCCGTCTAGGGCTGCGGAGAGGGGAAATCGTCGCCATCGTCATCATCAACCTTCTTCCCTCTCCAATTCCATGAAGCTCTTCGTCGTTCGTGAGTAATCTATTCGTAGGCTCGCTGGGCGGTGATGATTAGGATGAGATCTATCATGTAATCGAGTTAGTTTTTATGGGGATTGATCCCTAGTATCTGTAGGAAATATGCGCTAGAGGCAATAATAAAATGGTTATTATCATATTTCCTTGTTCATGATAATCGTCTATTGTTCGTGCTATAATTGTATTAACAGGAAACGGTAATACATGTGTGAATAAATAGATCACAACGTGTCCCTACCAAGCCTCTAGTTGGCTAGCTCGTTAGTTAATAGATGATCATGGTTTCCTCGTCATGGGCATTAGATGTCATTGATAACGGGATCACATCATTGGAGAATGATGTGTTGGACAAGACCCAATCCTAAGCGTAGCACTAGATCGTATTGTTCGTATGCTAAAGCTTTTCTAATGTCAAGTGTCTTTTCCTTCGACCGTGAGATTGTGCAACTCCCGATACCGTAGGAGTGCTTTGAGTGTATCAAATGTCACAACGTAACTGGGTGACTATAAAGGTGCACTACGGGTACCTCTGAAAGTGTGTGTTGGGTTGGTACGAATCGAGATCGGGATTTGTCACTCCGCGTGACGGAGAGGTATCTCTGGGCCCACTCGGTAGAACATCATCATGAGCTCAATGTGACTAAGGAGTTAGTCACATGATGACGTGCTACGGAACGAGTAAAGAGACTGACCGGTAACGAGATTGAACAAGGTATAGGTATAACGACGATCGAATCTCGGGCAAGTTCTATACTGACAGACAAAGGGAATTGTATACGGGATTGATTGAATCCTTGACATCGTGGTTCATCTGATGAGATCATCGGGGAGCAAGTGGGAGACACCATGGGTATCCAGACCCCGCTGATGGTTATTGGTCGGAGAGGTGTCTCGGTCATGTCTGCCTGTCTCCCGAACCCGTAGGGTCTACACACTTAAGGTTCGATGACGCTAGGGTTATAGGGAATTGTTATACGAGGTTATCGAAAGTTGTTCGGAGTCCCGGATGAGATGTCGGACGTCATGAGGAGCTCCGGAATGGTCCGGAGGTAAAAATTGATATATAGGACGGATGGTTTCGGACACCGGAAGTGTTTCGGGCGTCACCGGAAACGTACCGGGACCACCGGAGGTGGCCCCGGGGGTCCATCGGAAGGGGGCAACAACCCCGGGAGGCTAGATGGGCCAAGTGAGGGAGGGAACCAGCCCCTAGGTGGGCTGGTGCGCCCCCACACTCAGCCCAAGGCGCAGGAGGTGGAGAGGGGGGGAAACCCTAGGTGCTGGTGGGCCTAAGGTCCACCTAGGGGTGCGCCACCCCTTCCCCTTGACCTGGCCGCCGCCCCTCCCATCTGGGGGGGGGGGCTGCCGCACCACCTAGGGTGGGAACCCTAGGGGTGGCACCCCCCTCCCCTCCTCCTATATATAGTGGGCACTTTTGGGCTTTTGGAGACACAGTTTTCCCTCTCCCTCGACGCAGCCCTCCTCTTCTTTCTCCTCCTCTCTGCCGGTGCTTGGCGAAGCCGTGCCGGGAGACCTCGTCTCTCCATCGACACCATGCCGTCGTGCTGCCGGAGATCTTCTCCAACCTCTCCGTCCTCCTTGTTGGATCAAGGTGCGGGAGACGTCACCAGGCTGCACGTGTGTTGAACGCGGAGGTGCCGTGGTTCGGCACTAGATCGGAATCACACCGCGATCTGAATCGCCGCGAGTACGACTCCATCAACCGCGTTCTTGCAACGCTTCCGCTTAGCGATCTTCAAAGGTATGAAGATGCACTCACCCCTCTCTTGTTGCTGGTCTCTCCATAGGAAGATCTGAATATGCGTAGGATTTTTTTTGAATTTATGCTACGTTAGTGGCATCCGAGCCAGGTTTTCTATATGTAGATTCTATGCACGAGTAGAACACATAAGGTTATGGCGATGATTTTTCAATTGCTTGCAACTACTAGTCTTATTCTTTTCCGGCGGTATTGTGGGATGAAGCGGTCCGGACCGACATTACACGTACGCTTACGTGAGACTGGTTCCACTGACAGACATGCACACTGTGCATAAAGGTGGATAGCGAGTGTCTGTCTCTCCTACTCTAGTCGGATTGTATTTTATGAAAAGGGTCCTTGTGAAGGTTAAATAGCTTTGGCATATCATCGTTGTGGCTGTCACGTAGGTAGGAAAGTGTTCTTGCTAGAAACCCGAATCATCCACGTAAAACTTGCAACAACAATTAGAGGACATCTAACTTGTTTTTGCAGGGTTTGACATGTGAAGTGATATAGCCAAAGTTGTGATGTTGCATGTATGATGTATGACATGATCATGTTATTGTAATAGGTTTCACGACTTGCATGTCGATGAGTATGACAACCGGCAGGAGCCATAGGAGTTGTCTTAATTTATTGTATGAGATGCAACGCCATGTGCTTACTACTTTTACTTCATTGCTAACGGTTAGCTATAGTAGTAGTTGGCGTGACGACTTCACGGAGACACGATGATGGAGATCATGGTGTCACACCGGTGACAATGATGATCATGCGATGCCTAAAGATGGAGATCGAAAGAGCAAAGATGATAATGGCCATATCATGTCACTATGTGATTGCATTGTGATGTTTATCATGTTTTTCATATTATTGCTTAGAACGGCGGTAGCATAATAAGATGATCCCTCTTAAAATTTCGAGAATGTATTCCCCTAAGTGTACACCGTTGCGAAGGATCATTGTCTCGAAGCACCACATGATGATCGGGTGTGATAGATTCTAACGTTCGCATACAACGGGTGTAAGCCAGATTTACACATGTGAAACACCTAGGTTGACTCGACGAGCTTAGCATGTACAGACATGACCTCGAATACAAGAGACCGAAAGGTCGAACATGAGTCGTATGGTTGAATACGATCAGCATGAAGTTGCTCACCATGGTGACTAGTCCGTCTCACGTGATGATCGGACACGGGTTAGTCAACATGGATCATGTATCACTTAGATGACTAGAGGGATGTCGATTTAAGTGGGAGTTCATACTTAATTTGATTAAATGAACTTAATAGTCATGAACTTAGTCTAAAGGTTGTCTTTATAAATATTGTAGATGGCCAACGTCAACCTCAATTTCAACGCATTCCTAGAGAAAAACAAGCTGAAAGATGATGGTAGCAACTAAGCGGACTGGGTGCGCAACTTGAAGTTCGTCCTTGAAGCAGCTAAAAAGGCTTATGTCCTTGATGCGCCGCTAGGTGACCCTCCCGCTCCCGTAGCAGCCCAGGACATTCTGAACGTCTGGCAAACGCGGAGTGATGACTACTCTCTGGTTAGGTGTGGCATGTTATACAGTTTAGAAACGGGGCTCCAGAGGCGTTTTGAGCAACACGGTGCATATGAGATGTTCCAAGAGCTGAAGCTAGTTTTTCAAGCTCATGCCCGTGTCGAGAGATATGAAGTCTCCGACAAGTTCTTTAGTTGTAAGATGGAGGAGAACAGTTCTGTCAGTGAGCACATACTCAAAATGTCTGGGTTACACGGTCGTCTGACTTCACTTGGAGCCGAACTTCCGGATGATGCTATAATTGACAGAATCCTACAGTCTCTCCCACCAAGCTACAAAAGTTTTGTGCTAAACTACAACGTGCAAGGGATGGAGAAGACCATTCCTGAGTTGTACTCGATGCTCAAGTCTGCAGAAGTAGAAATCAAGAAAGAGCATCAAGTGTTGATGGTCAACAAGACCACTAGTTTCAAGAAAGGCAAGGTTAAGCAGAACTTCAAGAAAGACGACAAAGCCATTGCCGCGCCCGGTAAGCCAGATGTCGGGAAGAAGAAAAAGAATGGACCCAAGCGTGAGACTGAGTGCTTCTATTGCAAGGGAAAGGGTCACTGGAAGCGGAACTGCCCCAAATACTTAGCGGACAAGAAGGCCGGCAACATTAAAGGTATATGTGATATACATGTTATTGATGTGTACCTTACCAGCGCTCGTAGTAGCTCGTGGGTATTTGATACCGGTGTTGTTGCTCACATTTGCAACTCAAAGCAGGAACTGCGGAATAAGCGGAGACTGGCCAAGGACGAGGTGACGATGCGCGTCAGGAATGGCTCCAAGGTCGATGTGATCGCCGTCGGCACACTACCTCTACATCTACCGTCGGGATTAGTTTTAAACCTTAATAATTGTTATTTAGTACCAGCTTTGAGCATGAATATTGTATCAGGGTCTTGCTTAATGTGAGACGACTACTCATTTAAGTCAGAGAATAATGGTTGTTCTATTTATATGAGTGATATGTTTTATGGTCATGCTCCGCTGGTGAATGGTTTATTCTTGATGAATCTCGATCGTGATGTTACGCATATTCATAGTGTGAGTACCAAAAGATGTAAAGTTGATAATGATAGTCCCACATACTTGTGGCACTGCCACCTTGGTCATATCGGCGTTAAGCACATGAAGAAGCTCCATAGTGATGGACTATTAGAGTCTCTTGACTTTGAACCATTTGACACATGCAAACCGTGCCTCATGGGCAGGATGACTAAGACTCCATTCTCAGGAATAATGGAGAGAGCAACTGACTTATTGGAAATAATACATACTGATGTGTGTGGTCTAATGAACATTGAAGCTTGTGGTGGCTATCGTTATGTTCTCACTCTCACCGATGATTTGAGTAGGTATGGGTATATCTACTGGATGAAGCACAAATCTGAGACATTTCAAAAGTTCAAGGAATTTCAGAGTGAGGTCGAGAATCAACGTGACAGAAAAATTAAGTCTCTATGATCTGATCGTGGAGGAGAATATTTGAGTCACGAATTTGGCACACACCTAAGAAGTGTGGAATCGTTTCACAACTGACGCCGCCTGGCACACCGCAACACAACGGAGTGTCTGAACATCGTAATCACACGTTACTAGATATGGTACGATCTATGATGTCTCTTACCGACTTGCCGCTATCATTATTGAGATACGCATTAGAAACTGCAGCATTCACTTTAAATAGGGCACCGTCTAAATCCGTTGAGACGACACCGTATGAACTATGGTTTGGCAAGAAACCTAAGTTGTCGTTTCTTAAAGTTTGGGGCTGCGATGCTTATGTGAAGAAATTTCAACCAGAAAAGCTCGAACCCAAAGCGGAGAAATGCGTATTCATAGGATACCCTAAGGAAACTATTGGGTATACCTTCTATCTTAGATCCGAAGGTAAAACCTTTGTTGCCAAGAACGGATCCTTTCTAGAGAAAGAGTTTCTCTCGAAAGAAGTAAGTGCGAGGAAGGTAGAACTTGATGAGGTAATTACACCCCCTCTCGAACAGGATAGTAGCGCAACGCGGGAAGTTGTTCCTGTGGCGCCTACACCAATCGAAGAGGAAGTTAATGATAATGATCATGAAGCTTCGGATCAAGTTACTACTGAGCCGCGAAGGTCCACAAGGGTACGCTCCGCACAAGAGTGGTATGGCAACCCTGTAATGGAAATCATGTTGTTAGACAATGGTGAACCTTCGAACTATGAAGAAGCGTTGGCGGGCCCGGATTCGAACAAATGGCTTGAAGCTATGAAATCCGAGATAGGATCCATGTATGAGAACAAAGTATGGACTTTGGTGGACTTGCCCGATGACCGGCGAGCAATAGAAAATAAATGGATCTTCAAGAAGAAGACTAATGCAAACGTAATGTAACCGTTTATAAAAGCTCGACTTGTCGCAAAGGGTTTTCGACAAATTCAAGGAATTCACTACGAAGAGACTTTCTCTCTCGTAGCGAAGCTGAAATCAGTCTGAATCATGTTAGCAATTGCCGCCTTTTATGATTATGAAATTTGGCAAATGGACGTCAAAACAACGTTCCTTAACGGGAACCTTAAGGAAGAGTTGTATATGATGCAACCAGAAGGTTTTGTCGACCCTAAGGGTGCTAACAAAGTGTGCAAGCTCCAGCGCTCCATCTATGGGCTGGTGCAAGCATCTCGGAGTTGGAACATTCGCTTTAATGAGGTGATTAAAGCGTTTGGGTTCATACAGGTTTACAGAGAAGCCTGTCTGTACAAGAAAGTGAGTGGGAGCTCTGTAGCTTTCCTCATACTGTATGTGGATGACATATTATTGATGGGGAATAATATAGAGATGTTGGAGAGCATAAAGGCCTATTTGAACAAGAGTTTTTCAATGAAGGCCCTTGGAGAAGCTGCGTACATATTAGGCATCAAGATCTATAGAGATAGATCGAGACGCCTCATAGGTCTTTGGCAAAGTACATACCTTGACAAGATATTGAAGAAGTTCAATATGGAAAACTCAAAGAAAGGGTTCTTGCCAGTTTTGCAAGGTATGAGATTGAGTAAGACTCAGTTGCCGACCACGGTAGCAGATAGAGAGAAGATGAGTTCTGTCCCCTACGCTTCAGCCATAGGCTCTCTTATGTATGCCATACTGTGTACCAGACCTGATATAAACCTTGCCATAAGTTTGGTAGGGAGGTACCAAAGTGATCCCGGTATGGAACACTGGACAACAGTCAAGAATATCCTTAAGTACCTGAAAAGGACTAAGGAAATGTTTCTCATTTATGGAGGTGACGAAGAGCTCGTCGTAAAGGGTTACGTCGACGCTAGCTTCGACACAGATCCGGATGACTCTAAGTCACAGACCGGATACGTATATGTTTTGAATGGTGGGGCAGTGAGCTGGTGTAGCAGCAAGCAAGAAGTCGTGGCAGCATCTACATGTGAAGCGGAGTACATAGCTGCTTCAGAAGCGGTTCATGAAGGAATTTGGATGAAGGAGCTCATCACCGACCTTGGAGTGGTTCCAAGCGCGTCGGGTCCAATGACACTCTTCTGTGATAACACTTGGGCCATTGCCATAGCCAAGGATCCCAGGTTTCACCGGAAGACGAAGCACATCAAACGCCGCTACAACTCCATCTAGGACCATGTCCAGAGTGGAGTAATAGAGATTTGTAAAGTACACACGGATCTGAATGTCGCAGACCCGTTGACTAAACCTCTTCCACGAGCAAAGCATGATCAACACCATAATGCTATGGGTGTTCGATACATCACAATGTAACTAGATTATTGACTCTAGTGCAAGTGGGAGACTATTGGAAATATGCCCTAGAGGCAATAATAAAATGGTTATTATCATATTTCCTTGTTCATGATAATCGTCTATTGTTCATGCTATAATTGTATTAACAGGAAACAGTAATACATGTGTGAATAAATAGATCACAATGTGTCCCTAGCAAGCCTCTAGTTGGCTAGCTCGTTAGTCAATAGATGATCATGGTTTCCTGGTCATGGGCATTAGATGTCATTGATAACGGGATCACATCATTGGAGAATGATGTCATGGACAAGACCCAATCCTAAGCGTAGCACTAGATCGTATTGTTCGTATGCTAAAGCTTTTCTAATGTCAAGTGTCTTTTCCTTCGACCGTGAGATTGTGCAACTCTCGGATACCGTAGGAGTGCTTTGGGTGTATCAAACGTCACAACATAACTGGGTGACTATAAAGGTGCACTACGGGTACCTCTGAAAGTGTGTGTTGGGTTGGTACGAATCGAGATCGGGATTTGTCACTCCGCGTGACGGAGAGGTATCTCTGGGCCCACTCGGTAGAACATCATCATGAGCTCAATGTGACTAAGGACTTAGTCACATGATGACGTGCTACGGAACGAGTAAAGAGGCTTACCGGTAACGAGATTGAACAAGGTATAGGTATACCGACGATCGAATCTCGGGCAAGTTCTATACCGACAAACAAAGGGAATTGTATACGGGATTGATTGAATCCTTGACATCATGGTTCATCCGATGAGATCATCGTGGAGCAAGTGGGAGCCACCATGGGTATCCAGACCCCGCTGATGGTTATTGTCCGGAGAGGTGTCTCGGTCATGTCTGCCTGTCTCCCGAACCCGTAGGGTCTACACACTTAAGGTTTGATGATGCTAGGGTTATAGGGAATTGTTATACAAGGTTATAGAAAGTTGTTCGGAATCCCGGATGAGATCCCGGATGTCATGAGGAGCTTCGGAATGGTCCAGAGGTAAAGATTGATATATAGGACGGATGGTTTCGGGCACCGGAAGTGTTTCGGGCGTCACCGGTAACGTACCGGGACCACCGGGACCATTGGAGGTGGCCCCAGGGGTCCACCGGAAGGGGGCAACGACCCCGGGAGGCTAGATGGGCCAAGTGCAGGAGGGAACCAGCCCCTAGGTGTGCTGGTGCGCCCCCCACACTCAGCCCACCTAGGGGTGCGCCACCTAGGGGTTGGAGAGCCTAAGGCCCACCTAGGGGTGCGCCACCCCTCCCCCTTGCCCTGGCCGCCTCACCTCCCATCTGGGGGGGCTGCCCCACCACCTAGGGTGGGAACCCTAGGTGTGGCACCCCCTCCCCTCCTCCTATATATAGTGGGAACTTTTGGGCTTTTGGAGACACAGTTTTCCCTCTCACTCGGCGCAGCCCTGCTCTTCTTTCTCCTCCTCTCTGCCGGTGATTGGCGAAGCCCTGCCGGGAGACCTCGTCTCTCCATCGACACCACGCCGTCGTGTTGCCGGAGATCTTCCCCAACCTCTCCCTCCTCCTTGCTGGATCAAGGTGCGGGAGACGTCACCGGGCTGCACGTGTGTTGAACGCGGAGGTGCCGTGGTTCGGCACTAGATCAGAATCACACCGCGATCTGAATCGCCGTGAGTACGACTCCATCAACCGCGTTCTAGCAACGCTTCTGCTTAGCGATCTTCAAAGGTATGAAGATGCTCTCACCCCTCTCTCATTGCTGGTCTCTCCATAGGAAGATCTGAATCTGCGTATGAAATTTTTTGCATTTATGCTACGTTACCCAAGAGTATCCTCTATGTTCTGAGATTGATGTTGGTACTACTTTGCCATGCTTAATGCTTGTCACTAGGGCCCGAGTGCCATGATTTCAGATCTGAAATTGTTATGTTGTCACAAATATATGTGTGTTTTAGATCCGATCTTGCAAGTTGTAGTTACCTACTATGTGTTATGATCCGGCAACCCCGGAGCGACAATAACCGGAACCACTCCCGGTGATGACCATAGTTTGAGGAGTTCATGTGTTCACTAAGTGCTAATGCGTTGGTCCGGTTCTTTATTAAAAGCAGAACTTAATATCTCGTAGTTTCCTTTTGGACCCCGCTGCCACGGGAGGGATGGACAATAGATGTCATGCACGTTATTTTCCCTAAGCACGTATGACGACACACGGAATGCATGCCTACATCACATTGACGAATGGGAGCTAGCCACATATCTCTCCGTGTTACAACTGTTGCATGATGAATATCATCCAAACAAATCACCGACCCATTGCCTACGAGTTTGTCCTACTGCTACTACTGTTGCTACTGCTGTTACTTGTATTGCTCTGCTGCTGCTGCTACTACTGTTGCTACTGCTGTTACTTGTCTTGCTTTGTTGCTACTGTTGCTACTACTGTCGCTTGCTACTGTTGTCACTATTGTGTTCCTTGCCACTGCTATTGCTTGTTACACTGCTGCTACCTGTTACACTGTTGGTTCACCGGACGTTGACGGGAACTGACAACGTCCGTCAACGCGGCAACGGAGGCGCCATTGATACAATTGTTAGGAATAGTCTGCCGTCCACAGATCGTTTCTGACACCGTTGTTATCATATTACTTTGCTGTTACTACTTTGCTTGCAGATACTGATCTTTCAGGTGTGGTTGAATCTGACAAATTCAGCTGCTAATACTTGAGAGTATACTCTCACCTCCCGACTGGCTTATCAACAAATTGGGTCGAATACTCTACCCTCGAAAACTGCTGCGAACCCACGCGCTGGTGGACCATCAACAACATTCTTCTAGTTTCATTGCCGGGGAGTGCTAGCAGAATTCTTCTGGTGCCGTTGTAGGAGAAGGTTTGTTGTCATTAGCATTCATCTAGCTAACGCCGGAGATTGCAATCAGCATTTTTTTGGCGCCGTTGCCGGGGAGGTATTGCTATATTCACTGAGTCACTTGGGATTTATATCTGCTGATCACTATGAAGAATCTGAAGGATCCGAAGACCAAAGTCTTGCCCTCAACTACGAGGGGAGGTAAGGAATTGCCATCTAGCTTTGCACTTGATTCACCTTCAGTTATGAGTAAGTTTGCGACATCACCTCCTGCTAGAAATCTTGATATGTCGCCTGTGCTTGATGATGCTTGTGATAGTACTGCTAGAGATGCTATGCTTGATACTATGCCTGATACTGCTAGAGATGCTATGCTTGATACTATGCCTGATGATACTATGCTTGATATTATGCCTGATACCGCTAGAGAAGCTATGCTTGATACTGCTTTGCCTGATGATGCTAGAGATGCTATTTTGCCTGATGATGCTATGCTTGATACTGCTAGAGATACTACTTTGCCTGATGTTCCACTAGGAGTGTTCCTTGATGCTCATATTGCTAGAGTTACTGCCAATGCTCGTGATGCTTCTGAAACTGCCGATACTATTGAGATAGAACCTGCTTTTGCTCCTGCTAGATCTAGCTCTCCTAGATATGAACTGCCTGATATACCTGAGGGTTATGTTATGGAGGGAGAGATAGGTGATGATTTTCTTGCGTGTAAGGATGCCTATGACGCTGAGAAATTACTTCTCAAGTGGAAGGAAAAAATCTTGGGAAGCTAGGATGAAAAATGACCTGAAGTTTGCCACTTCGCCTATCTTTGTCACCGATAAGGATTATGAATTCTCTGTCGACCCTGAGATAATCTCTCTAGTCGAATCTGATCCTTTTCACGGTTATGAGTCTGAGACGGTCATAGCCCATCTTGCCAAACTATCCGAAATAGCCAACCTTTTCACTAATGAGGAGAAGATCTGCCACTACTATATCCTTAAGCTGTTTCCTTTCTCTCTAAAGGATGACGCTAAAGTCTGGTTCACCTCTCTTGCTCCTGGATGTGTGCATAGTCCCTAGGAGATGGTCTATTACTTCTGTGAGAAATATTTCCTGCCCATAAGAAGCAAGCTGCCTTGCAGGAAATATACAACTTTGCTCAACTCCAAGAAGAGAGTCTTCCACAAGCTTGGGGGAGGCTCGTCCAGCTACAGAATGCTTTGCCTGATCACCCTCTTAAGAGGAACGAGATACTTGATATCCTCTATAACGGACTTATCGATGCCTCTAGAGACCACGTAGATAGTTGTGCCGGTTGTGTTTTTAGGGAACGAACTGTCGAGCAAGATGAGACTCTACTGAATAACATCTTGATCAACGATAATGCTTGGACTATTCCCGAAGCACCTCCTAAGCCAACTCCTAAGAAAAGAGGTATTCTATTCCTCAGTCCCGAAGATATCCAAGAAGCCAAGAAATCTATGCAAGAGAAAGGCATTAGATCTGCAGATGTCAAAAATCTACTACCTATCGAAGAGATCCATGGTCTCGATAACCCAATACAGGTAGTGGAAGTGAATTCTCTGCGTAGGTTTGATGAGAGTGATATTCGTTTTGATAAACCTGCTAGCCTATGCTTTGATGAATTTGACAACTTTGTTGCAAAACAACAGAGTTTCAATGATTATGTTAGCAGACATTTGGAACAAAGTACTCGTATGCTTAGCCATTTAAGTGCTTGTGTAGACAGAAATGTCAATGATCTGAAACTTCTGAGTAAACATGCCTCTATGATTACTACTCAGGTAGAACAAGTACTTAAAGCTCAGAATGACTTGCTCAATGAATTAAATGACAACTCTGTCAGAGTCATTACTAGAGGAGGCAAAATGACTCAGGAACCTTTGTATCCTGAAGGTCATCCTAAGAGAATTGATCAAGATTCTCAAGGAATCAATGCTGATACACCTAGTCATCCTAAGGAGAAGAAGAAGGATGATAGGAGCCTACACGCCAGTTCACCAAATACTATCACACCTGAAGAACCTAATGATATCTCTACGTGTGATGCAGAAACACAATCTGGTGATGAACATGAACCTGGTGACAATATGGACAGTGATGTTCATAATAATGCTCAACCTAGCAATGATGAGGATGTGGAGATTGAACCTACGGTTAATCCTGATAATCCACGACCTAAGAAGTACGATAAGAATGACTGCACTGCTAGGAAGCATGGTAAAGAAAGGGAGCCATGGGTTCAGAGACCTATGCACTTTCCTCCTAAGCCATCCAAGAAAAAGGATGATGAGGATTTTGAGCGCTTCGTTGACATGATAAGACTTGTCTTTCTGCAGATGCGGTTAACTGATATGCTCAAGGTGTCTTTGTATGCCAAGTACATGAAAGATATCATGACTAATAAACGAAAGATACCAGATCTTGAGATCTCCACCATGCTTGCCAACTACAGTTTTAAAGGTGGAACTCCTAAGAAACTTGGTGATCCCTGAGTGCCCACTATACCTTGCTCCATTAAAAGAAACTACGTAAGAACTGCCTGATGTGATCTTGGAGCCGGTGTTAGTGTTATGCCGCTCTCTCTTTATCGTAGACTTGAGTTGGATAAGTTGACACCCACTGAAATTTCTCTGCAAATGGCCGACAAATCAACTGCTTTCCCTATCGGCATTTGCGAGGATGTGCCTGTTGTGGTTGCTAATGCCACTATCTTAACAGACTTTGTTATCTTGGAATTCCCGAGGACGATGCCATGGCTGTCATCCTCGGAAGACCCTTTTTAAACATTGCAAGGGCTGTTATAGATTGCAACAAAGGCAATGTCACTTTCCATGTCAACGGTAATGAGCACACAGTGCACTTTCCGAAGAAACGATATCCAGTACATTGCATCAATGCTATCGAAAAGACTTCATTGATTCTTATTGGGAGCTTTGAAGGCCCTATTCCTCGTGTCAAGATGAAGAATGATTTGCTTGTTGGGGAGATACATATCCCCATTGAGGTGACTTAGTGACTATTCGAAAATTCTCCGTTCTCTTTTGCGATTCGAGAAGGTTTTGTCATAAGGACTTGATCAATCCCATTGACGGATTTCTTTCGATGACCATGAAACAGATGAATTAGAGAGTCACATACCTCTGTTTTGAGTTTTCCTTTTCTGTTGCTTAGAAGAAAAATGATAGAATTAGTCTAGTTTTTCCTGTTTTCTGTTTTAGCGTCCCGGAGAAAAATACCTCGAAAATAAAAGTTCTCCGATGGTCCTGAAAATTTAGTATGATTTTTTCTGGATTTTTTGAAAATTTCTGGGCCTGAGAGCTGGCCTGGGGCCAGACCAGTGGGCCACAAGCCCTGCAACCGCCACCTACCCCCTGGTGGCGGGGTGCAAGCTTGTCGGGCCCACAGGCACCCCTCCACTCATTCCAGCTCTCAGCCTCTTCTTCCACCTCCAGAAAAAAATTTGTTTCGCAGCTCAAACCCGTGTTCTTGCTCATTTGGCTGTGATTTTTGATCTCCTTGCTCAAAGCACCATTCTCCGAACTGTTTGGTAAGTGACTCCTCCATTGGTCCAGTTAGTTTTTGCTCTAGTGCTTTATCCTTCATGTATTCTTGCTACGTTGGTGACCCTGTTCTTGAGCTATAAATGTTGATTTTAGTTGGTCCCAAGTAGTTTTAGCGCGTGATACGGTCTCTAGGCACTAGTAGGAGTAGTTGCTACAAGTTGGGTTAATCCTTATTCACTTTTCTTTCGAAGTCTCTAAAAATTTCAGAATTTTTCAGAGCTAGAAAAAGGAAAAGATGAGGAGGTTCTTGAGAGGCTCTTCAAGCCGTAACCACAAGGAGGATGAGAAGAACTACCCCAAGTACATAGTCCCTCGAGTCACAGAAGTTCGAGCGTGCGAGTGGCCAAGTGATGAATTTTTGCGCGCTGCCGGACTTTATGAAGACTTTTATTACTTGGTGGAGAACGCAGGTCTTACTGCGTTTGTTGAAGATAAGTGCCCACAATATCTCCTCCTCATCAATATTTTCGTTCAAAGCTTCCACTTTTATCCGAGGAAGAATCCTCCCATGGTTGAGTTCATGATATACGATGTCCCCCAGTGCATGACGTTGCAGGACTTTTGCAATGTATGCAAATTACCTTATGTTGGGGATATCCGTGACCCTTGTCCACGGGACTTGGAGGATTTCGTTGGTTCTATTGCTGTTGGAGAGGAGAGAGGAGTGTCTCGCGCTAGAATTGCTAGTATACATTTTCCTGTGCTTCGGTACTTCTCACTATTTGTGGGAAAATGTTTGATTGGCCGTGGGGAGGCTGTATCACTTAGTTCTCCAGACCTTGCGGTTTTGCGCGAAGGCCTTTATAACGATAAGACTTATAGCTTGGGCGCTATAGTAGCTCAACGGTTGAACCTGACCTGTTCTAAAGGTGTTGTCTATGGAGGTATCTATGCTACCCATGTTGCCAGACACTTTGAGATACCGATTAGACTGGGAGAGGAAGGAGAGATGCTTCTCCCTAAGAGATATCTGGATTATGACAGCATGGTTCACCATGATTTTCTGGATAGAGATGCTAGTAGACGGATGATTTATAACCTGGTGTTTAGTCAGGGTACTTGAGAGACTATTACTTTGCCTGCTCCTTCTTTGTTCGATCTTCATGCAGGCAGGTACACTATTATGCCCGTGGACATCTACACATATTGGGGCTTGGCCCAACCACAGGCGCCCGTGCCCGAGCCGCCAGTCGAGTACCAGATGCTAGTTTATCAGTGGGAGCCAAAGGAGCTCACACAACAGTGGCATCCACAGTCTGCTCCAGAGTATCCCGGAGCTGGTTATTTCCCACCTTGGGAGTATGTTGGGGATATTACCTGTGAATGACCCGCCCTAGTTGGCCGGGTTACCAATTAGGCGATTCACCCAAACAGTTATTTGGGCCTTGTCCTGGCTGGATCAAGGTCGGGTGACGGTTTATGATTCCTGGGAGGTCTCCAAGCTTCGGAAGATGGCGACTTAGAGACCACAGGGGTGACGACTTGCAGGAAGGAAAGTATCCTTGTAAACCCTAGGGGTTCGACCTGTATATAAAGGCGAGTCCCAGGGGAGAAAAGGGGTTAGAATCATCAAGTGCTACGTCTGGCGAGTTACGCCCTCCTTGTAATCGAAACCACATCAATACAAACCAAAGCAGGACGTAGGCCTTTACCTCCTCACGAGGGGCCGAACCTGGGTAAATCGCCGAGTCTCTCCCGCTTAACCCCTTTGAGTCGCCACCAAGGTGCGATGGGTCTAGTACCAAGTCCTTTCACGAGGACATTTGCCGTGAAAAAACCACGACAGTTGGTGCCCACCGTGGGGCCTACGCACAGTGGAGTTGAGTTCTCAAAGGGAGCCCTACCAGGGTTTGGGAGTTACGCGATGGGGCTCATGACTCGGAGCCGCCGCGGGATAACCTACATCGACAACCAGCAATGGGGACCTGAAGCGGATTCGATTGAATCTGGTTACAGGGCCCCCTTCGGCAAGATCAACATCTTCATCGGTATGATCGGATCATCCGCGCCTGAGCCGGACATCTCCACAGACATCGTCAAGCCGGCCAGGTACGTCCACCAAGTCATAACGCCAAATCTGACTCGCCCGGTCTTTGTGGGGTTCACGCAGGGATCGGAGGAGCCAGAACGCTCGGCGACTCAGGAAATTATACCGGTCAACTCTGATGAAGAATCATCCATGGGTGACTCAGATTCAATCCGCTCTCTGCATGGGGATTGTCTTGGGAGCTTGTCACTGGCCATGGACCCAGAAATCCTTGACCGAACTCGCCGCCAGATCGCCATCTACATGGTTGGGGTGACTCAGCCCACACAAAACCCTACTGGAGGCGATGGAACCGGCGAGACGTCCAGGAGCCCGGCCGCAGTCCTAGTGGATTTAGCGGCAGAGATCACAAGGCTAATGGCGACTCCCCTCACACCAGAGAACCAAGAGGAGATAAACACGGAGCTGGCAAAACTCAGAGAGGCAGTGGCAAAGGCTCATCGGGACGCCGAGATGGAGTCCGCCAGGATCGAGACTCGGCAAGCTCAAATTACGGCCGAAAGGATGCGTTTAAACACTGACAACTGGCGGCTCGAGAGACAGCAGCGTGCGTTCGACGCCGTCCATTAGCGGAGACACCAGGGTCGCCTGCCCCATGATCTCAACCTGACCCGCCTGTTCGACACTCCACGAACCCCTAGGGCGGGAGCCGCCCCGGGGGGAGGACCGGGCGGCCCGCCTAACCCGCCGGCTCAGCCGGTTGAGGATCACATTCCCCGATTCCGGACGCCTCAAGGCCACTTTTCCAACCCGGTGGATAACGTGCTTGCCGCAACTCGCCATCTGGAGTCTCTTCCGATTCACGGCAACACCCCTGCCGAGATAGAAGCAAGGAACGCCATCGAGATGTTGAAGACGGCGGTGGTTCAAAACGCCCAGTTCTCACATAGCCTCGAGAGATTGCATTCCACCCCCCAGGCAAGTTACACCAGGAGCCGGCCAGAGGACCAGCCCGCCGTAAACAGCGGGCCGCGACGTGTCCCACAGGACAACCCGCCTGAACGGAACCCGCCGGGCCGGGATCTCCCGAACACCCAAGACGCCCCGGCCCCCCTCGTCGGGGGCGGAGGGCGAGTTGGGGTACCATGCTTGTCCCCCACCCTTCGTAACGAAAAGATGCCCAAGGACTTCAAAGGGCAAAGGAAAGTGCCTAATTATACCCCGGCCCTCGAGCCGGCATCATGGATCAAAAGTTATGAAATCGCCATGGACATGCTCGACGTGAACGAGGCGGTTTGCGCCAGATACTTCACGATGATGCTCGAGGGGTCGGCACGCACTTGGTTGAAAAACTTACCTCCCAATTCCATCCAGTCCTGGGCCGAGTTGAAAGAACGTTTCATCAAAAACTTCCGAGGAACTTGCAAACGTCCGATGACGATCGTTGATCTATAACACTGTGTTCAGCGCCCGGATGAGTCGGCCCACCATTGGTCACGGCGGGTTGCAGAAATTATCCATTCAGGAGATGGTATTACGGCGGCTCAAGCTGTGCTCATCCTCGAGCATAATTCCCATTACGAACCCTTGGTGCAAAAATTGGGGCGACTCAAGCGAAAGGTCCAAGACATGGGAGAACTGATGGACACCCTCACTAGATACGCTGAGGCCGATGATACCAAGGATCCTGGCGAGGATGGTAAGGCTAACTCGCCTAAGAAGGGCGAGTCATCCAAAAATCATACCCGGTTCCAGGGGCGTAACCTTCACAATCAAGGGACCAATGGCAAGCGGAGACCGTAGGAGGAGCCCTCGGACTTAGTCGCCAACACCAACGCCAACAACGGCAAGAAGAAGAATCGGGGGTTCAGCAGGAAGAGGCCGCGTAACTACGAAGAGCTACTCAAAGGCCCTTGCCCACACCACGCCACGACAGACGGTCCGGCGACTCACTCTTGGGAAAACTGCTTCGTGATGCGAGAGTTTCGGGCGGAGGCGATCAAGAAGAGCCAAAATGATGACCCGGACCAGCGTCAGGAGCAATTCGCCGCACCCACCCAAAGACAGAACCCTTTCGGCGGCTTTCCCGAACAGGGGGCTCAGGGAGGCCCACAGCCAGGCGGCGGCCAATACCCGGTGCACCACCAGCGGCGGTATAACCCGCCAGGAGTTTTCCAGCAGCCACCCCCACAGGGGGCTCCGCAGGGTCAGGACGATAATGGGGGCTTCCGGAGCAACCCCAAGCAGTTAAGTAATGGGCAGTATCATGTTTTCACCACTAATGCTTGCAGGCGTGATAAGAAGGTGAGTCACCGGGCGTACAGTGTATCTGAACCAGCGCTTCCCAGATACCTCCATTGGTCTGAGCAAACCATAACGTGGAGCAGGGAGGATCACCCGCCAAAAGTTGATAACCCGGGCGATCTGGCGTTGGTCGTGGCTCCCCAAGTCGGGGGTTACACCCTATCAAAAGTGCCAATGGATGGTGGCAGCAGCATCAATATCCTATACTTTGACACTTTCCAAAGGATGAACCTATTGGAAAAAGATCTGATGCCTTCAACCACGGTTTTCCACGGAATTGTCCCAGGCAAGTCGTCTTATCCCATAGGTCGGGTCAGGCTCACAGTGGCGTTTGGAACTGCGCAGAATTATAGGTCGGAGTCACTGATCTTCGAGGTGGTCAAATTGAAAAGCCCCTACCATGCGCTGTTTGGGCGGCCGGCTTACGCCCGCTTCATGGCTCGCCCGTGCTATGTCTATCTCAAGCTCAAAATGCCTGGTCCCAAAGGACCCATCACGGTTGATGGAGATAGAAGGATTGCAAAGGAATGTGAAGAAGGGGGCGCGGCTTATGCGGAAGTCGCTTGTGCTGCGGAAGAGCTTGAACACCATCGGGCCAACGTTGACCCGGCGAATATGTCACCCCTGAAGAAACCGACTACAGATTCTGAGTCGCCCCTCAAGTTCAAACCAACGGATGACACTAAGACAATTGATTTCGTGCCTGGCGATTCATCCAAGCAGTTCACCATTGGGACGGGTCTGGACCCCAAATAGGAAAGCGCGCTCATCGAATTCATCCGTAAGAATCGGGACATCTTTGCATGGAAAACTTCTGACATGCCTGGTGTGCCTAGAGAATTCGCTGAGCACCATCTTAATGTTGACCCAAAGTGCAAACCCATCCAACAGTACCTTCGCAGATTTAACGAGGAGCGACTCAAGGCGATTGGGGAAGAAGTCGCCCGCCTTTTAGCCGCCGGGTTCATCGTGGAAGTTTTTCACCCCAAGTGGCTGGCTAACCCGGTTTTGGTACTCAAGAAGAATGGTACTTTTCGTATGTGTATCGACTATACAGACCTCAACAAACCTTGTCCAAAAGATCCCTTCGCTCTTCCCCGCATCGACCAAATCATTGACTCGGTTGCGGGATGCGAACGATTATGCTTTCTGGACGCCTATTCAGGATATCATCAAATCAAGATGGCCGTGGAGGATCAAGAGAAGACAGCCTTTATAACCCCCTTCGGGGCCTTTTGTTATGTGTCCATGCCCTTTGGACTCAAGAGTGTGGGGGCGCCTTATCAATGCTGCATCCAAAATTGCCTCCGTAACCAAATTGGTCGCAACGTCCATGCCTATGTCGACGATATTGTGATCAAGACCCGCCAGGGGGAGACGCTACTGGAGGATCTCAAAGAAACGTTCGGTAATCTACGGGTATATCAGATGAAGCTAAATCCCACCAAGTGTGTTTTGGTGTACCTGCAGGGAAGTTACTGGGTTTCCTGGTATCGGAGCGCGGCATTGAAGCTAACCCGGACAAGATCGAAGCGGTTACATCCCTTGGAAAGCCGGCGAACTTAATCAAGTTCAACGACTGGCGGGTCGCATTGAAGCCCTAAGTCGTTTTGTGAGTCGCCTAGGGGAGAAGGCGATCCCTCTTTATCAGTTATTGAGGAAATCCGATCGGTTTGTTTGGACAAATGAGGCAGACGAGGCGCTCGAAGCCTTGAAACGCCAATTGGTTAACCCGCCGGTCCTGGCTGCCCCAACTGAAAGGGAGCCCATGCTTCTGTATATCGCGGCAAATTCCAAAGCAGTAAGTGTGGCGGTTGTTGTTGAGAGAAAGGAGGAAGGGAAGGAATACCCAGTGCAACGTCCGGTATATTTTATCAGCGAGGTGCTAACTCTTTCCAAGCAGCGGTACCCACATTGGCAGATATTGGTATATGGGGTGTTTATGGCGAGTCGAAAACTTAAGCATTATTTCCAAGAACGCCCTATCACAGTGGTTAGCTCTTCCCCCCTTGGGGACATCATCCAGAATCGGGAGGCAACAGGACGAATCGCCAAGTGGGCAATAGAACTTGGGCCCCATCACATACAGTATACTCCCCGCACAGCCATTAAGTCCCACGCCTTAGTTGATTTCGTGAACGACTGGATGGAGTTACAGGCTTCGGAAGAGCGGTCTGATCTCACTTACTGGACCATTTATTTTGATGGGTCTAGGAAGCTGGAGGGCTCGGGGGCTGGAGTGGTGTTGGTATCCCCTCAAGGAGATAAGTTCTGTTACGTTCTCCGACTCATGTTTTCGTGCACTAACAATGCGGCAGAATACGAAGCTCTGCTTCACGGTTTGCGACTCGCTAAGGAGATGAATCTAACACGAGTCAAATGCTTTGGCGACTCTGATTTGGTGGCACAGCAGGTTTCGGGTACCTGGGATTCTCGGGACCCCATGATGGCGGCTTACAGGCGAGCTGTGTCTGATGTGGCGGGTCATTTTCATGGTTATCAGGTGGATCATATTGATCGGCGCCTCAACGAGGCAGCTGACGCCCTCTCACGACTTGGCTCCCAGAGAAAACCGGTTCCTCCTAATGTTTTTCTAGATATCTTAGATAAACCATCCGTGACTCTACCATCGGAGGATGAATTAGCAATACCAGATCCTAAGTCTCAGCTTGTAGCGGCTCTCCATGTCACGCCGGATTGGGTTCTTCCTTATCTGGCTTATCTCGCTCGGGGCGAGTTACCGGCAGATGAAGTTTTGGCTCGTCAAATCGTTCGGCGCAGGAAATCCATGGTCATCATCGATGGCGAGTTATATAAGAGGAGCGCCTCTGGAGTTTTTCAGCGATGTGTTTCCTCCGAAGAAGGATGCATAATCTTAAATGACATTCATTCCGGAGACTGTGGGCATCACGTCGGGTCACGTTCTTTGGTATCAAAGGCTTTCCGTCATGGTTTCTTTTGGCTGACAGCTCATGCAGATGCAGAAGATATAGTTCGTCGGTGCGAAGGGTGCCAGCGTTATGGGAGGCAGGCTCATGTGCCGGCTCAAGAATTAAGAATGATCCCCATCACTTGGCCTTTTGCAGTCTGGGGGCTGGTCATGGTCGGCCCCTTTAAAATGTCCTCTAACAAGAAGACCCATCTGCTGGTGGCGGTTGACAAGTTCACCAAGTGGGTTGAGGCGGAACCTGTTGGAGCTTGCGATGCGGAAACAACGGTCAAATTCTTGAAGAAGTTGATTTTCCGGTTTGGATATCCGCACAGTATCATTACTGATAATGGTACTAACTTGTCCCAAGGGGCGATGCAGGAGTTTTGTCGTCGAGAACATATCCGAGTTGACGTTTCTGCAGTCGCTCACCCACAATCTAATGGGCAGGCAGAGCGGGCGAATCAGGAGATGTTGCGAGGGATTAAACCCCGACTCATGGTTCCCCTGGAAAAAACCCATGGTGTTGGGTTGAAGAACTACCTTCAGTGTTGTGGAGTATTCGGACCACCCCCAACCGATCCACGGGTGTCACCCCTTTCTTTCTGGTTTAAGGAGCAGAGGTTGTTCTCCCTACTGACATAAGACATGACTCATTGAGAGCCGCCGCGTATGTGGAACAAGACAATGAGCTGGCGCGTCAAAACTCTTTGGACACCTTGGAGGAGGCGCGTGACCTGGCTGCGGCCCGTTCAGCCATCTACCAGCAGGATCTACGACGTTATCACAATCGCCGGGTTAAAAGTCGGACCTTTCAGGAAGGCGACTTAGTTCTTCGGTTGATACAAGATCGTGCAGGCATGCACAAGTTGTCACCGCCTTGGGAAGGGCCGTTCGTCGTCAGCAAGAACCTCCACAATGGCTCTTATTATTTGGTGGATCTCCGGCCTAACCGGCCAACAACGGAGGCTGAGTCAACTCGCCCCTGGAATATTGCCCACCTGCGGCCTTATTACACTTGAGCTCTTAAGCTCTACATTTTGTAAGTTTTTCAATTTCATTATGAAGTAATAAAGTTACAAATACTCCCTGGCTTGGGGGCTTCTTCATTAAAGAGCAATTGTGTCATCCTGTTGCGACCTTATGAGCCGACAGAGTCATCATTTAGGGTGTGTGGTCGAGCTTTCTGACTCGCCTCATCCTGTCGTGACCTTATGAGCCGACAAAACCTGCATTTAGGGTGTGTGCTCGAGCTTTCTGACTCGCCTCATCCTGTCGCGACCTTATGAGCCGAAAAAACCTGCATTTAGGGTGCGTGGTCGAGCTTTCTGACTCGCCTCATCCTGTCGCGACCTTATGAGCCGACAAAACCTGCATTTAGGGTGTGTGGTCGAGCTTTCTGACTCGCCTCATCCTTTCGCGACCTTATGAGCCAACAAAACCTGCATTTAGGGTGTGTGCTCGAGCTTTCTGACTCGCCTCATCCTGTCGCGACCTTATGAGCCGACAAAACCTGCATTTAGGGTGTGTGCTCGAGCTTTCTGACTCGCCTCATCCTGTCGCGACCTTATGAGCCGACAAAACCTGCATTTAGGGTGTGTGGTCGAGGTTTCTGACTCGCCTCATCCTATCGCGACCTTATGAGCCGACAAAACATGCATTTAGGGTGTGTGCTCGAGCTTTCTGACTCGCCTCATCCTGTCGCGACCTTATGAGCCGACGAAACCTGCATTTAGGGTGTGTGGTCGAGCTTTCTGACTCGCCTCATCCTGTCGCGACCTTATGAGCCGACGAAACCTGCATTTAGGGTGTGTGCACGAGCTTTCTGGCTCGCCTCATCCCGTCGCGACCTTATGAGCCGACGAAACCTGCATTTAGGGTGTGTGCACGAGCTTTCTGACTTGCCTCATCCTGTCGCGACCTTATGAGCCGACGAAACCTGCATTTAGGGTGTGTGCACGAGCTTTCTGACTCGCCCCATCCTGTCGCAACCTTATGAGCCGACGAAATTGTTGTTTGCTATTTTTTCTTCGTGGCATAGCCTCGAGGGTTTTTAACCTTTCTTTCTGATGCCTATTAAAAATATTTGTTATCATTTGTTTGGTTTCACATATGCTATTTTCACAAGCTTAAGTCAGGATAATGATCAGAATTACTTCGTCCATGGCAAATTAAGCATCATAAAGGATTCTCAAAGGACAGGTCAAATATTTCAAATTGCCTTAAGGGCGATATAAAGGTTCCTTCGAAAGGGTATCACAAAAACAGTACCGACTTATGAAAAGGACCTATTACATGGCTCTCAGGCCAAATCAATGAGGTTTATTCTGCTGGCACCTTAGGATCATTCTGTTGTGAGCTTTGGCCGACTTCAATTTGCAAGTCGCCCAGTACCCAATTGCACTTAGCGAGAGCTGCGAAGTCATCTTCATCAGTCAGGATTGATGCCAGGTCTGCTTCCAAGTCAAAAGGGTTCTTGGGTCGCCGAGGAGTTAAACTGGTCGACACAAAGGTTGGCGGGTTGACCTTCTTGTTTTTGCTATCATAAGCTGCCTGATACCTTGATAAATCAAGACTTGCTGCGAGTTGGGTTGCTGCCAGTCGGGAGTCCTTGACAACACGTTGGTAGTCCTCTTCAGCAAATTCTGACCCATCGTCTTTAAGTTGAGGAAAGCATGCTGCTACCTCTTCCAGGTTGATCTCTGGAGCATACGCCAAGCAGCGACTCAGGGCAGTCAGAACACCCTTTCGGGCGGCTGACCAAGTTAGCTCGCCAATCTGAGGGGGAAGTGTGGATAGGCAGCCAAGCACCTTCTTTATGGAAGTTATAGGCTCTTTGGCACCCATCACAGCTTTAACAGTCAAGACACTGCCGGTGTACAGTTGCTCTGTCAGCGTGTAAATCGCCTTCAGCATCAGCACGCAGTCTTCTTGAAGGTTGGCGGCTCTCGGACCTGAGTAAGGGGTCATGATGATCAACGACTTACGATAAGAATTATTTATAAAAAAGAAGAGGAGATCAAAAGTTTGAGTAAGCTTACCGAAGACGGCTTGCGTCATGTTGGAGATATGACACTTCAAGCCGGACAATTCCTGTTGCACGGTGGCCAGCCTGGCTTCAGCTTTCTCTGCTCTTTTTATGGCAGCATCTTGGTCAGCCTGAGCTCTTTTCAACTCGGCTTTGAGTTTTTCCAGCTCATCCAAGGCCAATTGATATTTCTCCTCCAACTTAGCTCGGGCGTCTTGTTGACCAGATAAGTTTTTCTTTAAATCACCAAGCTCCGATTCGGTCTGAGCAAGAGTTTCCTGTTGAAAGTACAAAGCAAGGGCAAGTCTCAGAACTATTGCAAGCAATATCCCTGACACTTGGGGGCTAATGTATAATTTTTTCTTTTCAGATGAAATTATACAATATCAAGACCCGGCTCATCTTTTTATTGATGACCCGGCCCTTTGGGGTTACTGATCGCAAAAGTTTTTCTAAATTTTTTAAGACCCGGCTCATCTTTTTACTGATGACCCGGCCCTTGGGGGTTACTGGTCGTAAAGTTTTTTCTAAATTTTTTAAGACCCGGCTCATCTTTTTACTGATGACCCGGCCCTTGGGGGTTACTGGTCGCAAAGTTTTTTCTAAATTTTTCAAGATCCGGCTCATCTTTTTATTGATGACCCGGCCCTTGGGGGTTAATGGGAGTAATACAATATAACAAACTTACCTCATGTTTGTTTTTCAACATCCGCAGCAGGCTTTTCTCCATCTCGTAGCTCGCCTCCAGGCGACTTGAAAAACCATAGCAGAGTTCCTTGAACTCCAGATTTTCATATTCAGAAAGCTTCGTCTTGGAGAGTCCAGATTCGGGAATGGCTTGAGAAGAGGATGCCACATGCCTTGACAAAACCGTTGCCGCCGGCTTAGAGAAGACGGTACCAGTAATAACTACAGCATCCGGGTCTTCTATTGTCATCAATGGGCTTGGCGACTTAGGGGCATCCATTGCTTCCTTGGGCGAGTCTGGAAGATCCATTTGATTTTCAGGCTCGCCTTGGTCCGGGTTGTCCTGAGTCGACATTGATTCTTTGATGGGATCTGAAGTTGTGACAAGAGTTTATCCACTGGTTTTCCTTTTCTTGGCCTGTGCCCTAAAAGAAGGGAGAAGCGCATTAAGGAACTGGAAGTCTATTACCCTCAGAATTCAAAGTAAGATTATCAAAAGACTTACCCAGGAACTCGAATCATTGGCGGAAGTGTCGACATCACTGAGTCGCCAGATGTAGGAGGAGAGTTCTACAAGAATTATACGTCAAAAATATAGGCGGGTTACAGATGTGATCCAAAGAAACATGAAGAATTGTTATTCATAAGTACCTCATTTGGTTTCCTTTTGTTCGTTGCTGGTAAGCCGGACACCAGATCACCGGAATGACTTCGGGTCTTCCGATTTGAAGTATGTTGTGATTTCTTCAGTAGGAAATTTGGGTCCAAACAAGCATTTGGGTGTGAGAAGGGAACTTTCCCACAAACTCGCCTGGCCGGCTTAGGTGGAGAAGGAGATGAATCGGAGGAAAGAGAAATTACCTCAAGAGAGTCCTCCTGGCTTTCGTTGTCTTCATTCTATTTCAAGAGAGACAGAGATATAAATACAAAGATTAACATTAGTGAATGGCAAGTAAAAAGAGGGTGAACTTTTACCTCCGAAAGTGCATCACCGACTTGAGATTCATCGACTTCGGATGGCTCAGCCATAGCAGCTTTGCCCTTACCCTTGGTTTTCTTTGAAGGCGGCTTAACATTTTTCATGGCTGGCCTTTTGGGCTTCCTGGACCAGAACTTATCGCCTTTCTGAAATAGCATATGTTACAAAAACCACAATACAAATAAAGCATAAGGAGTAAAGACCAAAGGCGGGCTAGATTTGTTCACCTTGGGCGCCAGGTTAATTTTGCAGAAAGGCTTGAGGCCGATTTGGCCGCATTTTCCCGCAGGCTCGCCAGTCAGCTTCTTGATAATGGTAACAATGTCCTTTTCTGTTAAAGCCGTATGGAAATAACATTGAGGATGATCTAGGGTGCCATCAAATTCGCACATCAGACCGTCCCGGCGACTCAGAGGGAGGATACGCCATTCGACCCAGCAGCGGATTAGGTCAACCCCAGTAAGGCCGTTGTTCATCAAGGATCTTAATTCGGACCGTATGGGGATGAATTCCGATTCTTCTTCCTTGGTGAGCTTGTCTGGAAGCTTGAAGTTGGTTGGAAGGCGAGTTGGCCTGTAGCCCAGAAGCTTGTTTTCGCGTGCAGGAGAAGTCTCTTGACAGTAGAACCAAGACTCGCCCCAACCTTTGGGATGGCTAGGCATGGCGAGTGAGGGAAACGGGCTATCCCTGCGGCGTTGGACATTGACGCCGCCGAGTTCCGGGCTGGGGCCATTGTGGAATTCCGTTTGGCGATTTAGATGGAAAAAGTGCCAGAATAAAGGAACAGAGGGCTCAATCCGCAGATAAGACTCACAGAAAACTTGGAATTGGCATAAGTTACTTATGGAATTGGGTCCCAAATCTTGGAGGCGGACATTCATGAAAGCCATGGCGTCTCTAAGAAACTTCGATCCGGGCAGCTTAAAACCTCGCTCCAGGTGTTCAACAAAAACGACTATTTCCCCTTCTTTGGGGTTAGGGAGATCTTCTCCGAACCCGGTGCGCCAGCCGGTAACATTCTGAGGGTCCAAGTTGCCCGTTTTCACATAATCAGCTAGTATGGTGTCATCAACCTTGGTAGGAAGCCAGTCACTTTTGAAGACGGCGCCCATGCTACAAAGAAGTAAAGTATGAACTCACATGCCTCGAACATCTACTGTAAGGGGTGAAATAAGTTCATTTAACTCGCCAAGTACTTTGTCCATGGACTAAGGGAAGGGCTTGACCCGCCATATCAAAAGGCCGAGTTGAGTTACTATGGCGACTTACGGAGTGTGGCTATTCACAAGAGCTGCGTTCTAAAGATGATAGAGATGTTCGTTCGAAATATCAAAGTGTGAAGGCTACAAACAGCTTTCCGCAAACAGTAGGTAAATGATGGATCTACCAGGCAGATGAAAAAAACTGAGAAAAATGACTGGATGCAGCAATTTATTACCAGGGCAAGATGACGCCCTTCACTTGATGAAACACTATTCTAAAGATTCACAAGTAAAGGTGTATAAATAAAGGTATTCAAAGCATTGGCTATCTCATCGACATTCATGCTAATCGGTTCGGGGTAGGCGACGTCTGCTTGCAAGGAACATCAAGAACATGGCAATGGCTGGAGCTTCAAGTAGAGATTGGATCTATTCCTAAAATGGGCGGAGGCCTAACCTGATGCTTTCGGACGAAAGAGGCCAATGGTGACGAAGGTTGTTGGAGAAGCGCAGAGGTTCCGTCGAGCGAAGAGGACTTCAGCGGCGGTGGAGTTCGTGGCGAATGGCGAGATGGTCGACGATGATGCGGTGGTCAATGGCGGCGGACGGATCGTCCGCGGCGTGAAGCTTGACGACGGCGAAGGCCTATGGGCGGCGCCGAAGCTTCTCGGGCGAAGACGGAGAGTACGGTCGGCGGCGGAGTCCTCGGGAGGCGATGAGATTTCCTTGCTGCAATGATGGGGAGGAGGTTGACGAGACTGGTAGGTGGGAAGCACCAGTCGTGTCCCCCCCCCCCCCCCGTCTGTTTATCAGGGCAGGCACTGGAATCAAGGCGCTGTGAGCGGGAACCGCCGGGGAATAAAAAGATTCGCTATAAATGTGTGGCGAAGATTTTGGGATAACGATGCACTAAGATCCGTTGGAGTTGTGCCAATCTTCCTGAAGATCGAGGGATAAGGAGGGGCCAGCAAGAAATGGTTTGGCGACTTAAAGAATTTTCGGTGCCAGATGGCGGGTTACAATTTCTGACGTATGAAGAAAAATGAGGAATGAATCGCCTCCAACTAAGCGGAAGTATTGGCATGAAAAAGAAGTTCAAGTCAATTTGGGGCCTAATGTTGGGGATACTACATGTGAATGACCCGCCCTAGTTGGGCCGGGTTACCAATTAGGCGATTCACCCAAACAGTTATTTGGGCCTTGTCCTGGCCGGATCAAGGTCGGGTGACGGTTTATGATTCCTGGGAGGTCTCCAAGCTTCGGAAGATGGCGACTTAGAGACCACAGGGGTCACGACTTGCAGGAAGGAAAGTATCCTTGTAAACCCTAGGGGTTCGACCTGTATATAAAGGCGAGTCCCAGGGGAGAAAAGGGGTTAGAATCATCAAGTGCTAGGTCTGGCGAGTTACGCCCTCCTTGTAATCGAAAACACATCAATACAAACCAAAGCAGGACGTAGGCCTTTACCTCCTCACGAGGGGCTGAACCTGGGTAAATCGCCGTGCCTCTCCTGCTTAACCCCTTTGAGTCGCCACCAAGGTGCGATGGCTCCAGTACTAAGTCCTTTCACGAGGACATCTGCCGTGACAAAACCACGACAGAGTAGACCAAGCTAGGCCAAAAGCCTAAGCTTGTGGGAGTACGTGTTCTCACCAACTTTACATTCATGCTTATGCTTTCACTTTGTTAGCCGGTGTTTACACTTTGCCTCTGTATTGTCCATGCTAGTTTCTTTTTGTTTTCTTGTTTTCTTGTTTTGTGTCCTTTTGAGAAAACCCAAAAATATTTTTGTTTCTTCTTTTGCTTGTTTGGAGTTTTCCCGTGTAAATAGTTTTCTTTTTCTTTGTGTCAAGGTAGAAGATATTGGTTACAATGTTTATTGGTTCTTGCATGCTTACCTGTTTAACTTTCAAAGAGCCATATTATTTTGTCTTCTCCTTTGTGTTTGCCTGCAGATTTAGCTTAGTCCAATGCACTTATTATTGTTCACGTCGTTCGATCGTGCAAATGAAGGCAACAATGATGATATATGATGAAGTGACTGAGACTGAAAAGCTGGTATGAACTCTATCTATTTTGTTTTTGTAAATATGACTAGCTTGTCGACCCAGATTTAGCTTTCTTGTGAGAGAACCATGTTTGCAATGACAACTTAGAGATCATAGTTTCTGATGCCATGCTTATTTAGCTGAGAGCTTATAATGGTTTGTCTTGAATGCCAACATAGATTTTGAGATGACTATGATGTAGTATGATAGGATGGTATTCTCCTTTGAATGTTTCAAGTGGCTTGACTTGGCGCATGTTCATGCATGTAGTTGAAATGAAATCAACATAGCCTCTATGATGTTCGTGTTCATGGTGATTTATATCCTGTTCATGCTTGCATTCAATGTTAGGCAGACTCATTGCATCTTGATGACTGTTGTCGCTCTCTAGTTGGTCACTTCCCAGTCTTTTGCTAGCCTTCACTTGTACTAAGCGGGATACTGCTTGTGCATCCACTTCCATAAATCCAAAAGTTTTTCCATGAGAGTCCACCATACCTGCCTATTTGCGGTATCTACCTGTCGTTCCAAGTAAATTTGCATGTGCCATTCTCTAAACCTTCAAGAAATAATCTATTTTGCATGCCCGAACCGCTCATGTGGTGACAGAGAGCTATTGGTATCTTCCATGCTAGGAGTGTTATCCTCGACATGTGTTTATTCACTGTCATTCACGAGAAAGGGGCCGGTAATTGGAATGCCCAGTTCCATGCTTAAATCGAGAACATAACTGTAAAACAAGACTCCCCCCGGATTGATGTTAGTATGGACGGTACCTGAGGATTCGGCTAGCCGTGGAGTGTGATTGATTGGTGGTGGGGGAGTTAAACTTTACTTTTCTGTTTGGGAACCGCCTATATCATGAGTAGCATGGAAGATATTGAGAAATCTTGGTCATTGCGTTGACAATGAAAGCTTGCCACCCAAAATTATTATCTCTATTTTCAAAGCTTGAGCTCTAGCACCTCTGCAAATCAATGCTTCCCTCTGCGAAGGGCCTGTCTATTTATTTTCCTGTTGAGTCATCCTCCTCTTATATAAGCACCAATTAGAGAGCACCTCTGTCATTTTTATGCTTTGCTTTTGATTGATATTGAGTATGACTATGACTGGATCTTCGTTGCTATGAATTACAATGTTTAGTCAGCCCTTGATCTTTGAAAGTGCTCTACATTTACGTTTTGCGGTCTCAGAAAGAGCTAGCGAGATACCACCTATTCTTTTTGCTTCATGCTTGTTTTGATTGAAGTGTTGGTATTTGAAACTCATTATTATTTGCTCGTTTGCTGATTATGCCATTGATATTAGTTTACCGTGAGACCTTTGTGTCATTTGCTTACGTGGTTAACATGTGATCTTGCTAAAATTCTGGTTATGAGTTAGACATAGTTGCAACAACAAGATCAAATAGAGTGTCAAAGTTTTTCTTTCTCTCTCAGTTCGTCAACTGAGTTGCTTGAGGACAAGCAAGGTTTTAAGCATGAGGGAGTTGATACGTCTCCATCGTATCTACTTTTCCAAACTCTTTTGCCCTTGTTTTGGACTCTAATTTGCATGATTTGAATGGAACTAACCTGGACTGATGCTGTTTTCACCATAATTGCCTTGGTGTTATTTTTCTGCAGAAATCAAAGTTCTCCAAACGTCCTGAAAAATTACGGGGAGCAGTTTTGGAAAATAAGAAACATATTTGCGCCAAGTTCCACCTGAGGGGGTGGGCCAGTGGGCCACAAGCCCTGGCTCCGCCACCACCCCCCTGGTGGCGGTGGGTAGGCTTGTGGGGCCCACACGGCTCTGCTGCCCCCAATTCCAGCTCTATAAGATCCCTTTCGTCCCAGAAAAAATAAAAAGAGAAGTTTTCGCTGTGTTTACGATACGGAGGCGTCGCCACCACCTGTTCTTCATCTGAAGGGCAGATCTGGAGTCCGTCTTGGGCTCCGGAGAGGGGAAATCGTCGCCATCGTCATCATCAACCTTCTTCCCTCTCCAATTCCATGAAGCTCTTCGTCGTTCGTGAGTAATCTATTCGTAGGTTCGCTGGGCGGTGATGAGTAGGATAAGATCTATCATGTAATCGAGTTAGTTTGATGGGGATTGATCCCTAGTATCCACTATGTTCTGAGATCGATGTTGCTACTACTTTGCCATGCTTAATGCTTGTCACTAGGGCCCGAGTGCCATGACTTCAAATCTGAAATTATTATGTTGTCACCAATATATGTGTGTTTTAGATCCGATCTTGCAAGTTCTAGTTACCTACTATGTGTTATGATCCGGCAACCCCGGAGTGACAATAACCGGAACCACTCCCGGTGATGACCATAGTTTGAGGAGTTCATGTGTTCACCAAGTGCTAATGCGTTGGTCCGGTTCTTTATTAAAAGGAGAACCTTAATATCCCGTAGTTTCCTTTTGGACCCCGCTGCCACGGGAGGGATGGACAATAGATGTCATGCAAGTTCTTTTCCCTAAGCACATATGATGACACACGGAATGCATGCCTACATCACATTGACGAACGGGAGCTAGCCACATATCTCTCCGTGTTATAACTGTTGCATGATGAATATCATGCAAACAAATCACCGGCCCTTTGCCTACGAGTTTGTCCTACTGCTACTACTGTTGCTACTGTTGTTACTTGTCTTGCTCTGCTGCTGCTGCTACTACTGATGCTACTGTTGTTACTTGTCTTGCTCTACTGCTACTGTTGCTACTACTGTCGCTTGCTACTACTGTCACTACTGCTGTTCCTTGCCACTGCTATTGCTTGTTACACTGCTGCTACCTGTTACACTGTTGGTTCACCGTACGTTGACGGGAACTGACAACTTCCGTCATCGCGGCAACGGAGGCGCCGTTGATACAATCGTTAGGAATAGTCTGCCGTCAACAAATTGTTTATGACACCGTTGTTATCATACTACTTTGTTGTTACTACTTTGCTTGCAGATACTAATCTTTCAGGTGTGGTTGAATCTGACAAATTCAGCTGCTAATACTTGAGAGTATACTCTCACCTCCCGACTGGCTTATCAACAAATTGGGTTGAATACTCTACCCTCGAAAACTGCTGTGAACCCACGAGCTGGTGGGCCATCAACAACATTCTTCTAGTTTCATTGTCCGGGAGTGCTAGCAGCATTCTTCTGGTGCCGTTGCAGGAGAAGGTTTGTTTTCATCAGCATTCGTCTAACTAACGCCAAAGATTGCAATCATCCGTCTCATGTGATGATCGGATACGGGCTAGTCGACATGGATCATGTATCACTTAGATGACTGGAGGGATGTTAATCTAAGTGGGAGTTCATTATATATTTTGATTAGATGAACTTAATTATCATGAACTTAGTCTAAAAATGTCTTTACAATATTGTAGATCAAATGGCCAATGCTCATGTCAACCTCTATTTCAACACGTTCCTAGAGAAAACCAAGCTGAAAGATGATGGTAGCAACTATGCAGACTGGGCTCGTAATTTAAAGCTCATCCTCATGGCTTCCAAGAAGGCATATGTCCTTGATGCACTGCTAGGTGACCCTCCCATTCCCGCGGTAGCCCAGGACGTTCTGAACACCTCACAGTCGCAAAGTGATGACTACTCTATGGTTCAGTGCGACATGCTTTACAGTTTAGAACCGGGGCTCCAAAAGCGTTTTGAGCATCATGGAGCATATGAGATGTTCGAGAAGTTGAAACTGGTTTTCCAAGCTCATGCCCGGGTCGAGAGTTATGAGGTCTCCGACAAGTTCTTCAGTTGTAAGATGGAGGAAAATAGTTATGTCAGTGAGCACATACTTAGAATGTCTGGGTTGCACAGCCGTCTGTCTCAGCTCGAAGTTAATCTTCCGGATGACGCGGTTATTGACAGAATCCTCCAGTCACTTCCACCTAGCTACAAAAACTTCGTGATGAATTATAACAAGAAAGGGATGGAAAAGACCATTCCCGAGTTATATTCAATGCTGAGATCAGCTGAGGTGGAAATAAAGAAGTAACATCAAGTGTTGATGGTGAATAAGACCACCAGTTTCAAGAAAGGCAAGGGTAAAAAGAACTTCAAGAAGGATGGCAAAGTAGTTGTCGCACCCGGTAAACCAGTTGTCGGGAAGAAGCGCAAGAATGGACCCAAGCCTGAGACTGAGTGCTAATACTGCAAGGGAAGCGGTCACTGGAAGCGAAACTGCCCCAAGTACTTAGCGGATAAGAAGGCCAGCAACGTCAAAGGTATATATGATATACATGTTATGATTTGTACCTTACAAGCGCTCGTAGTAGCTCCTCGGTATTTGATACCGGTGTTGTTGCTCACATTTGCAACTCAAAACAGGAACGACGGAATAAGCGGAGACTAGCAAAGGACGAGGTGACGATGCGCGTCGAGAATGGTTCCAAGGTCGATGTGATCATCGTCGGCACGCTACCTCTTCATATACCTTCGGGATTAGTTTTAAACCTCAATAATTGTTATTTAGTACCAGCTTTGAGAATGAACATTGTATGTGGATCTCGTTTACTGTGAGATGGCTACTCATTTAAATCTGAGAATAATGGTTGTTCTATTTATATGAGTGATATGTTTTATGGTCATGCCCCGCTGGTCAATGGTTTATTCTTGATGAATCTCGAACGTGATGTTACAGATGTTCATAGTGCGAGTACCAAAAGATGTAAGGTTGATAATGATAGTCCCACATACTTGTGGCACTCCCGCCTTGGTCATATGTGTGGCAAACGCATAGAGAAACTCCATGCAGATGGACTTTTGGAGTCTCTTGATTTTGAATCATTTGACACGTGTGAACCGTGCCTCATGGGCAAGATGACTAAGACTCCGTTCTTCGGAACAAAGGAGTGATACATCCAAAATGCATCACTATTCTATATCACAATTTATCTCTATTCATTGATATATTTCACTTTATGATGGTGTACTTATAGTGTTTTGGCTTATTTTACACAGTTTACAACTTTCCGGTGCCGAAACAGCAGATCCAGGATTCAGCGAAGAAAATAGCACGAAGAGTTGCAATATCAGAACATCTCTAACTGTGCTGAAATTTTGAGGGAAGAAGTTTCCGAACAGGTCCCGAAGATAGGCCAAAGAAGGGCCGGAGGGGGGCCACAGGTCACCTAGGCGATCTGCTAGCGCGCCCCCCTAGGCCGCGCCAGGAAGCCGCCTCGGTGATGGGCCCCTCTTCCGGTTCTCTCCTTGGACTATATGTTCCTCTTGACCTAAAAGTTCCGGGGACACAAGAGTTTTCGCGATCACCATCACCATCGTCACCTTCATCCCATCAAGATCATCATCACCATCGTCACCAACACCAGCACCATCTCCACCTTCATCCCATCTACTTCACCATTGCAATCGGAGTTGTACCTTGCACTATTCATCCCCTCTACTCTACCGGTATTGATTACTCTTTTATGGTGAATGCTATTGAGTTTTGTTGGAGAAGTATTGTTATGACCAGATTGTTAATCATATTTTCATCACCTCTGATCATGATCTCTTTTATGTCTTGTGAGTAGTTCCATTAGTTCTTGAGGACATGGGAAAATTCTAGATGCTAGTAGTCATATGATGTTGAAGTAATATGTGTTGATTGATATTTAAGTTATGGTGTTATTCTTCTAGTGATGTTATGTGAACGTCTACTACATAACACTTCGCCTTTTTAAGGACCTAGGGGAATGCATCGTGTATAAATAATGCTTATGGTGGGTTGCTGGAGTGACAGAAACCTGAACCCCAGTTTGCATACTTTTGCATGCGGGAATATTGGATCCTAAAGCTTATTGCTATGGTTAGAATTTGCCTTAATTTCTCTCTTGTATTTGCAGATGCTTGCAAGAGGGATTAATCATAAGAGTGTATTTGTCTTAGCTTAGACGATGCACTAGTTAATATCCACCCACATAACACTTATCAATACAAAACATAGTACTAGACAGAGTATGGTGAAAGCACTTGCCTATTTCTCCCATGTGTCCTTAGGAACGCCTTAGTCTTTATAAGTTTAGTCCCTCAGCTTATCCTTTGTGTTTAAAAGGATTAGGCCACTTGCTGCTCCTTGGCATGATTTACTTTACTTGCATTTATTTCCTTGTTGCTTATACTAGAAAACCCATAAAAATTTACCTTTCAGTACTTGCAGTTATTCCTTGCTCAAGGTCACTTGTCAATACCTTCTGCTCCTCATTGGGTTCGACACTCTTATTTATCGAAAAGGCTACAATAGATCCCCTACACTTGTGGGTCATCAAGACCATTTTATGGCGCCGTTGCCGGGGAGTGTAGCGCTAATGGTAAGTGAATTTGGTAAGGAAACCTTTGCGTTGTACGTGTTGTTTTTGTTTTACTTTTTGTCCCTATGGACAACTCTGCTCTTGGTTTGTTGCTTGTGGGGAACCACCCCAACGCTATTGTGGTGGATAAGCCTCCCCCACCTACTGAAATTGTGCCTTTTGAAAATACCAACTGGTATTATTGATTGTGTTTTGGCTAATCGATATGCAGGAGATAGACATCCAGGTGTAACTTGATATATCTTTCACAACTGTGCTCCTTATTTAAGCTTGCAGTTATATCGATGGATTTTGTTATGAGAAATCTATTCTCTCTATCATTAAAAGATAAGGCTCCGGATTGGTATAGGCTTCTTGATGACTCTCATTTACTAAATTGGCAAGATCTTATGCCTCTTTTTATGCAAAGTTTTATCCTCTAATGAAATACATCAAGATAGGAATTCTATTTATAACTTTTGGTCTCGTGGCGGAGAAAGCATCGCTCAAGCTTGGGGGAGATTGAAGTCCTTAATGCTCAAATGTCCGAATCATGAGCGCTCCAAAGAAATTATTCTTACAAAAATTTATGCAAGGCTTTCTCATCAAGATAAAGAGATGCTTGATGCTTCCTCTAGCGGGGCATTCTCCAACAAAAGCACTGAAGCTAAGTGGGATCTTATTGAAAGGATCCAGAAGAACACCGAAGACTGGGAGATTGATAAAGGTATTGAATCCGTTATAAATTATGAGCGTGATTACATTTAGAGCTATGTGAAAACTGATTACTTCAATATCTTTTGCGCTAAGAGTGGATTTGATTCCCAGCTTCTAATTGATTTTCGAAAAGACTTTGCCTCTCATATTGACTCTTCTGAGAAGAAGGAGGATCAACACCATAAACCTTTTAAGGAATTGCATGTTGATATTAATGTTGTTGACCCTGTCATGCCTGTAGTTGAATATGAAAAGCCCCCTTTACCCGCAAGGATGAGGGAGCATCCTTTGTCACACGCATCCTGAATAAAAGTGAAAGAACGACTCATGAGCATGAGGACCTAATTAAAGTCGATCCTTGTCGTGGGTATAAGTCTGACAGTACAAGTACGGGGTATGAAATTATATGGGCAGAGCCTTAGCTACGGCGAGGATGTATGAGTTCAGGCCCCTCTACGGTGGAGGTAAAAGCCCTACGTCTCAGTGCTCTTGGGAGCTTTGTGTCGAGTGTATTAAGGGATTACATCAAGTGCCAACCCCTGTACCAGTGGTGAAGGGCGGCTTATATAGAGTGCACTGCCCTTCATAATGGTCCGGTGGACAGGGGTGGAGTAGTGGTGAATAAATGTTGGCTTTACTGGTAACGTAAGCCTTAAATGCTAGTTATGGTGTATGAAAACGTATGACCGTTACCCTCCTGGGAGGTTACGATGTACAGAGTGGATTCCAGTCGGCACGTTAGATATGCTCCGAGTGGACCGTTGCCGACTGGATGATGGGGGCGTCCTTAGTTCAGTCGGAACTGTCTAAGGGCCTTGTCCCCTATGACCCTACCCTGGGACTATAACCCCATCATTAGTCCCCGAATGGATCGGGTTGGAACGATGAAGTGATGTCCAGAGTTTGCAGCCGACTGGTATTGAAGTGATCTTAGCGTTGTCTTCCTCTATCCATTTTATCTTTGCGGCTAGCGATCCGAGTGAATATGCAAATGAAACGAACCGTGAGGGACCGATTGCTTCCGCGGAATCTTTCGACAAGACCGGTCATACTACAACGCCGGATTTTCCGGGATTCTCAAATTTCGGTTGCCGCGCGCTCAACAGGGATGACGTCATCGCCATCGAGTAGATTTCGCCTCCTCGATTACCGCGCCGCGATCTTCTCCAATAATCTTGCAGCAGCCGGTTGGGAGGATAAGATCTTGGGCCCACCTGTAGGTGACTCAGTCGGAGGCCTTTTAAAGCCTTGCTGGCGGACCTTCCTGTTGCGCTGCTCGTCTTCCTCCCATTGATCTCGCCTCCCCACAACTCCCTGCACACCTCTAGCCACCTCCTTCCCCTCCTCCTCTACAGATCCATCGCCCTCGCCATGACGAAGGGGCAGACCAGCAAGCTTGAGGCGAAGAAGAAGAAGAAGGGGGCAGCCTCCACTCAGCGGTGGAAGCGGGCGTTGCCGGCGGGCTGGATCCAGGGCGACTTCCTCCCCTCCACGGTGAGGGAGACCGACGTGCTGGAGTTGGTGGAGCATGGCATGGTCGTCGATAAGTCTTGGATGCTGCCGGAAGGCGAGATGGAGCCGGCGCCGAGGGACGGGGAGCGCGTCCTGCTACTCAGCCACGTGGCCAGAGGTTTCTCCCTGCCTCCCCATCCTTTCTTCCGAGGTATTATGAACTACTTTGGGGCGCAGCTCCATCACTTTCCGCCGAATGCGATAGCTCATCTTTTCGCATTCATCACCTCTATGAGTGTTTCATAGGATGTCCTCCCCACTGGGGGCTCTTCAAATATGTTTTCTCTGCTAGATCTCAAACGGTTAAGAAGCTTAGCCAATCTGATGATAAGACACACATCCTCCAGCTCTGCGGGGGTTTAGGATTTCAGAAGAAAACGAAAAGTAGTTATCCCTCCCTTCAGCTATCCGAGTCAGTTAGGAACTGGCAATCGTCCTGGTTCTATTGCCAGGACATTGCCTGCCCGAATGCTCCGAGTGGGTTACCACCCTTTAGTTTAGACTGTCCGGGCCCTCCCAGGAAGCTAGCGCTCTCTAAGGGAGAAAAAGCCCAGATCCAGCCTTTGATCGACGCGCTGATAACCGTCGTCTAGAACGGTGTCACCGGCATGGATCTGTTGGAGACTTTTCTGGGTCGACGCATCCAGCCACTCCAGGCCCGAGACCACGCAATGTGGCATTACACAGGGCCTTCGGATACCACTCGGTCCCATCCTGAAGACGTGAGCGAGGAGACCGTGGGTGCGTGGGTCGGCAGCATCACGGGCACATGTGATAACCCCGTGGGAGCTCGGCGGGTGAAGGCCTTCCGCGCCCAAAATCCTCCTCCGAATGAGGTGAGTACATGTTGTCGAGTGCTTTTAACCTTCTCAGTTTTATTGCTTTTCTTGTCTCGTCGACCGACGTTGCCGACTGTGTTTTGTGCAGGAGTGGACGAACTGGCATTCTGCAGTCTCAAATGGGGATCCGGTCGAGGAAGAAGAAGGCAGCATGGAGGGTAGCGCGGGTAGTGTCGTGTACGTCTCTGACAGTAGGGAGACGGAGGAGGAAACAGAAGAGGAGGAGGAGGAGAGTGAAGAGTAGAGCTCGTCACCCTCACTACCAGAACGCCGAACCAAGCGCCGTCATGACTCCGTTGTTCCGCCGGCTCCTCCCGTGGCCCTGAGTGCTCGGAGTGTGAAGAGAACCAGGGGTTCTTCTGCCGAGCCCGTGGATCAGCCCTCCAAGGTGGCTAAACCCAGCGGGTCTAAACCTCAGAAAGCTTTGGCCCAGATGAGGATCGCTGTTCCGGTCGCCTCAGCGTAAGTATCTTTGCTCTTCCATCTTCCTTCAGTATCCGATTGGACTCTTCTTTTTGGGAATTCATGTTTACCCGTCGAATGGATTTCACTCAACAGAGCTGTTACCTCCGCCACCTCTCTGCCGCTTCAGGGTGACGATCCCATGGACACTGATGACGCCGCCACGTCCCAGCAAGGTACGTTGTCACGACTCCGAGAGTTGTATTACTGTTTCGCGAGTGTTGTCTTTGATCTTGATCTTTTTCTGTATTTTTAATTTGTTCAGTCGGGCTTCCTTCGGAGGTGATCCATCTGGACGACGACGACCAAAGGGGGTCGGAACCAGCTTTGGCGCCTGTCCCTGGGGTTATCCAACCTGCTGCCAGCCCCGCCATGAGCGTGCCGCCGACTGAGACGGTGGCCTTCACGGCGGAACCGACTGGAGCGGAGCTCGGGATGCCCGGGGAGCTCGGGATGCCTAGGGCGCCTTCTGCCACGCCGGGTCCGTCGAATGTTCACTATGATGCCCGACGCCTCCCAGAAGATCAAGTAGGAGTCGCCAAGGACGCCATGGTACAAGTGGAGCTGATGGTGGGCGAAGCCAAGGGAGCATATGGTGTACAAGAAGAGCTTGGAGCTTTGGGATGATATCCGAGTAAGTGCGCTAGTAAGTGTTTACATTCCTCTTGGTGCCCACTGGGGGTTTTGGCGAGATACTCGGATACAGTAGGTTAATTTTCGAGTGGGTTCACTCCGAGTGAACCCACTGGGTGTAGTCCCCGAGACTTCTGCCGAGTGTTTGCACCGGCAGTTGTCTTTAGATGTATTTTCCATAATCTCTACGGATCAGAGCTGATCTGCCTGAATGGTACCAGTGGGGGCACGCCGAGTGCACCCACTGGGTGTAGTCCCCGAGAGTAGTGTTACTCGGGTCGAGTAATAGTAGTCTCATAGTGTTGTTGGTTTTGCTATGGAGCTCAATGGGACCGGCCTATTCGAGCTTCATACCAGTGGGGTCACTCTCAGTGAACCCACTGGGTGTAGTCCCCAAGACCGATGTCGATTGCTTGCATCTGCAGGGGTCTGAAGAATCTTGAGTTTTGATTGTTTCGTCATATCTGTCGAGACTTTTTCCTTGTTGAATCTGGCTGATCCTCCCTTTGTGTCTCTTTGACAGAAGACTTGTGAAGTGGGATCGGCCTATACTGCTCTGATGGCTGAGAAGACTCAACTTGCTGCCGACTTGGAGGTAGCTGCGAATGATATGGTTGGCATGAAGAAGGCTCTCGCTGAACGAGAAATATCTTTGGAGGAATCTCGGGAGACTAACAAGGCACTGTTAGCCGAGTTAGAAAATATGAAGAAGGAGAGATCTAAATGGGTGGGCTAGCTGAAGTCAATGAACGCTCGGTGCAAAGCGTAGGAGAAATACGTCGGCGACTGGGCAAAGAAGATGGTCGCACTGCTTGGTGGTAAGTTGCTTGCCGAGTGCTCTTTGACTTTGGAGTTCAGTCCGCGCTTATTTTCTCCCTGTCTTTTCTTTGCAGATTTCTGTCGGGACGTTGAAGCCGAGACCGCCGAAATTGAACCGACGCTTGGGCAACCGAATGTTCCACTCGGTGATGAAGCTAACCGGGACATATTTCGACTGAATTCCCGCTTTAACAAGGTGGGTCCTTTCGTTGGTCGCCTGAGAGAAGTTGTCGGCCGAATTGACAAAGAGTTGTGGCCTGAAGATGACTCCCGGAATGAGATAGAGGGGTTGATGACTCGACTGGAGGATGTTCCAAGCAGAGTGCAGGCATGGAAGAAGTCTGCCGCTCGGTGTGGCGCGGACGTGGCGCTGTCTCTGGTCCGAGTGCATTGTAAGGAAGCCCGTGAAGACAAGCTGAAGTCAAGCTGAAGACGTTGCAGATCGCCAACACCAAGAAGCTTCGATTTGAAGACTTCATGGAGACCTTCCTCGACACGGCCACTCGGATTGCAGATGGAATCGACCTCGACACCTTCGTGGAGCCTGCCAGCCCCGGCGATGCTTGATTGACTTTATGCTGAACGCGCATTTACCTCGGTATGCCGAGTGGAGTTTGTATTAAACTTTGGCCACTGCTGTTGGCCGGTACATTCATGGCTCGGTGTGGATAAACTTGATTCACACCGAGCCGACTGATCGTTGAACTCAATTTGAATTCGAACCGGATCTTTTGCTGTTCTTTCGATGAGTTATTTTTTGACACGATTTTGGCTCGTGGTTTTTGTTTAGGCGACTCAGCTAAGCCTCCGAGTGTAACTTGTGTGCCCACTCGGAGGAAGCTCTTTACTTAGGCAACTCTGGTTCGCAGCTAAGTCCTCGAGTGTGACTTGAAATGTACACTGGGAGCAAGTTGTTTGCTTAGGTGACGCTGGGTCGTAGCTAAGTCCCCGAGTGTGACTTTAAATGCACACTCGGAGCAAGTTGTTTACTTAGGCGACTTTGGGTCGCAGCTAAGTCCCCAAGTGTGACTTTTGGTGCACACTCGAAGCAAGTTGTTTACTTAGGCGACTCTGGGTCACAGCTAAGTCCTCGAGTGTGACTTTTGGTGCACACTTGGAGCAAGTTGTTTACTTAGGCAACTCTGGGTCACAGCTAAGGCCCCGAGTGTGACTTTTGGTGCACACTCGGAGCAAGTTGTTTACTTAGGCGACTCTGGGTCGCAGCTAAGTCCCCGAGTGTGACTTTTGGTGCACACTCGGAGCAAGTTGTTTACTTAGGTGACTGTGTGTTGCAGCTAAGTCTTCGAGTGTGACTTTTGGTGCACACTCGGAGCAAGTTGTTTACTTAGGCGACTCTGGGTCGCAGCTAAGTCCCCGAGTGTGACTTTTGGTGCACACTCGGAGCAAGTTGTTTACTTAGGCGACTCTGGGTCGCAGCTAAGTCCCCGAGTGTGACTTTTGGTGCACACTCGGAGCAAGTTGTTTACTTAGGCAACTCTGGGTCGCAGCTAAGTCCCTGAGTGTGACTTTTGGTGCTCACTCGGAGCGAGTTGTTTACTTAGGCGACTCTGGGTCGCAGCTAAGTCCCCGAGTGTGACTTTTGGTGCACACTCGGAGCAAGTTGTTTACTTAGGCGACTCTGGGTCGGAGCTAAGTCCCCGAGTGTGACTTTAAATGCACACTCGGAGCAAGTTCTTTACTTAGACGACTCTGGGTCACAACTCAGTTCCCGAGTGTGACTTTTGGTGCACACTCGGAGCAAGTTGTTTACTTAGGCGACTCTGGGTCACACCTAAGTCCCCGAGTGTGACTTTTGGTGCACACTCGGAGTGAGTTGTTTACTTAGGCGACTCTAGGTCGCAACTAAGTCCCCGAGTGTGACTTTTGGTGCACACTCGGAGCAAGTTGTTTACTTAGGCGACTCTCGGTCGCAGCTAAGTTCCCGAGTGTGACTTTTGGTGCACACTCGGAGCAAGTTGTTTACTTAGGCGACTCCAGGTCGTAGCTAAGTCTCCGAGTGTGACTTTTGGTGCACACTCGGAGTTAGTTTTTTAGACCGGAGTCTGCAAACGCGGAAGTATTTTCAATCGGCAAGAAATTAATCCGCTTTGTATTACTTCGATGACATTTGTTCTTTACATTGTCTCTGTCGGCGGTTATGTGTAGAAGCGCTTCAGTAGATCTCCATTCCATGCTCGTGGCTCGTCCGTCTCCCTATCGAGGTTGTAGAGTCGATACGCTCCGTTGTTCAGCACCTTAGAAATGATGAACGGTCCTTCCCAGGTGGGAGCCAACTTGTGTGGTCTCTGTTGATCCACTCGGAGCACCAGGTCGCCTGCTTGGAACGTGCGGCGCCTGACGTGCCGCGCATGAAATCGCCGCAGATCTTGCTGATAAATTGTTGAACGGATCAATGCCATTTCGCGCTCCTCTTCTAAAAGATCTACTCCGTCTTGCCTGGCTTGCTCTGCTTCGGCTTTGGAGAAGAGTTCGACTCGTGGAGAGTTGTGAAGCAAGTCACTCGGAAGGACTGCCTGTGCTCCATAAACGAGGAAAAACGGGGATCGTCCTGTCGATCTATTCGGAGTTGTTCGGAGGCCCCACAGCACCAAAGGCAGCTCGGTGACCCATGCGCCGGCGGCATGTCCAACTTCCCGCAGGAGTCGAGGCTTCAACCCTTGAAGAATGAGTCCATTCGCCCGCTCCGCTTGTCCATTTGTTTGGGGGTGCGCAACGGATGCAAAATCCACTCGGATACCTTGGCATGTGCAAAAACCTTTGAACTTGTCCGAGTCAAAGTTTGCGCCATTGTCGGTGATTATGCTGTGTGGAACCCCGTATCTGGCGATGATGTCTGTGATAAATTTGATGGCCGTAAGGGCGTCAAGCTTCTTGATTGGCTTGGCTTCAATCCATTTGGTAAACTTGTCGACTGCTACTAGCAGATGGGTGAATCCTCCTTGGCCTGTTCTAAATGGTCCGACTGTATCTAATCCCCACACGGCGAATGGCCAAGAAAGGGGAATTGTCTTCAGCGCGGACGTTGGCTTGTGGGACTTGTTTGAATAGAACTGACAACCTTTGCAATGGTCGACTATATCTTTTGCCATTTCATTCGCCTGCAACCAGAAGAAACCAGCTCTGAATGCTTTGGCGACAATTGCCCTTGAGGAGGCATGATCGCTGCAGGTTCCCGAGTGAATTTCTTCCAAAATTAACCGACCCTCCTCAGGAGAGATACACCGCTGAAGGACGCCTGAAACACTTTCTCTGTATAACTGGTCATCAACGACGGTGAAGGACTTCGACCTGCGAACGATCTGCCTAGCATGGACCTTGTCTTCTGGTAACTCTTGCCTCAGGATGTACGCAATGAATGGCACAGTCCATTCGGGAATGACAGCTAGAATCTCCATGACCAGGTCAACCACAGCGGGAACCTCAATTTCAGTCTGGTCTGTTGAGCTCTTCGGTTTCACAGGTTCCTCTGTAAAAGAATCTTCTTTTACCAAGGGGAGGTGTAGGTGCTCGAGGCAGACATCACTCGGGACAGGTCTCCGAGTGGATCCAAGTTTTGCCAATTCATCTGCTGCTTGGTTTTTCAGTTAAGGAACATGGTGAAGTTCCAGACCTTCGAACTTCTTTTCGAGCTTTCTTATTGCGTTGCATTATGCAGTCATGGTGGGGTTCCTTACATCCCACTCCTTCATTACTTGATTAACCACTAGATCTGAGTCGCCATAGACCATCAGGCGACGAACACCGAGTGTGATGGCCATGCGCAACCCGTAAAGGAGAGCTTCGTACTCTGCTTCGTTTTTGGAAGAATCAAAATGGATCTGTAACACATAGTTGAGTTTATCACCTTTCGGGGATATGAGCACTACGCCAGCGCCGGAGCCATTCAACATCTTGGACCCATCGAAGAACATGGTCCAATGAGCCGAGTAGATGTGAGTCGGTTGCTGTTGTTCTACCCGTTCTGCTATGAAGTCAGCAAGAGCTTGAGACTTTACAGCTTTCTTGGCTTCGAACTTGATGTCGCAGTATAGCATCTCCATTGCCCACTTCGCCACTCGGCCTGATGCGTCCCGATTGTGGAGAATTTACGACAACGGAGCATCAAATATGACAGATACCGAGTGGTCTTGGAAATAAGGAGCCACCTTCTTTGCAGTCATGTAGATCCCATAAATAAGCTTCTGATAATGGGGATACCTCTGCTTGGAAGGAGTCAGGACTTCGGAAACATAATATAATGGCTGCTGAACCTTGTACGCTTTGCCCTCTCCTTCGCGTTCGACTGTCAGAACGGTGCTGATGACTTGATTTGTAGCCGCGATGTACAGAAGAAGGGGTTCTTTACTGAGCAGGGCAGTAAGAACCGGCTGTGTGGAAAGCAGGCTTTGAGGTCGTCGAATGCGGTTTGGGCTTCGTCTGTCCACTCGAAGGTATCCGACTTCTTCATGAGTCGGTACACAGGTAACGCCTTCTCGCCGAGTCGAGCGATAAACCTGCTCAAAGCCGCTAGGCAACCTGTGAGCTTTTGTACGTCATGTACTCTTACCGGCCGCTCCATTCAAACAATGGTCCCGATCTTTTTGGGGTTGACATCGATCCCTCGTTCGGAAACGAAGAAATCGAGTAACTTCCCGCTCGGAACGTCGAATGAACACTTGGCTGGGTTGAGCTTGATATCGTACCTTCGTAGGTTGGCGAATGTTTCTGCCAAGTCAGTCAGCAGGTCGGAACCTTTGCGTGACTTGACTATGATATCGTCCATATATGCCTCCACATTTCGACCAATCTGGTCTAGGAGGCATTTTTGGATCATTCGCATAAAAGTTGCTCCTGCATTTTTCAAACCGAATGGCATAGTGATGTAACAGAAGCACCCGAATGGGGTGATGAAATATGTTTTTAATTCATCTGGACCATACAGATGGATCTGATGATAGCCCGAATAGGCATCAAGGAAGGATAAGCGCTCGCAACCCACAGTCGAATCAACGATATGATCAATGCAGGGGAGCGGGAAGTGGTCTTTCGGACAGACCTTATTAAGGTGCTTGAAATCGATGCACATACGAAGAGACTTGTCCTTCTTGGGCACCATGACAACATTAGCGAGCCGCTCGGAGTGGTGTACCTCGCGAATGAAGTTGGCTGCCATAAATTTAGCTACCTCCTCTCCGATTGCTTTTCTCTTGTGCGCGGCGGACCGACGCAGGCATTCTCGGACGGGCCGAGCGGCAGGATCCACATGCCGTCGGTGCTCAGCCAACTCCCTGGGTACACCTGGCATGTCAGCAGACTTCCATGCAAAAATGTCCCTGTTCTCACGGAGGAATTGGATGAGCTCGGCTTCCTATTTTGGATCAAGGGTGGTGGAGATGTTTGTTGGGGCGGCGGTGGCATCCGTCGGGTGGATGCTTACTTTCTTCGTGTCTCCCGCCGACTGGAATGCGGACTCGGAAGCTGGCTTCTTTGAACGCATCAGGTCGGCGGGGTCAACAATCTTCTTGTACTCATCCAACTCGAGCACAGCCATCTGATGGTCTGCAATTCTCGACCCCTGCTGCAGACACTCCTCGGCCCGCTGCCGATTGCCTATGACAGTAATCACGCCTTTGGGACTAGGCATCTTCAGCTTCAAATATACGTAACATGGACGGGCCATGAAACGTACGTATGCCGGACGGCCCAGAATGGCATGGTATGCACTCTAGAAGTCTACCAGCTCGAATGTTAACTTCTCTTTGCGGAAGTTCTTGTCAGAGCCGAAAACGACATCCAACGCAATCTGGCCGAGTGATTTGGCCTTTCTTCCTGGGACGACTCCATGGAATTGCATATTGCTCTCGCTAAGTCTAGACATCGGAATGCCCATTCCCTTGAGAGTATCGGCGTACATGATATTCAAGCCGTTGCCGCCGTCCATGAGGAGTTTGCGCAGCCTAACTCCTTCCCCCACCGGATCGACGACCAGAGCTTGCCTCCCTGGGGTGGGTACGTGTGCTGGGTGGTCTGACTGATCAAAAGTGATTGCACTCTGTGACCACTTGAGGAACGTGGGAGTGGATGGGGTTGCCATGTTTACCTCCCTGTTGACCAGCTTCAGTCGACTTTTTCTTTCTACATCAGCAAAAATCATTAACGTTGCATGGACTTGAGGGAACGGATCCCCCTTGTCCTCATCATCTTGCTCGGTGTCTTTCTCACTCGGCTCTCCTTCACCGAATCCTTGGATCAGGAGGCGACACTGCCGAGTAGTATGTTTCGGCTATATGACATTGCCTTCTTCATCCGTCTTCGTGTGGATTGGACACGGTTGATCTAGGATGGAATTTCCTGACTGTTTCTTCCTGGGGGTGTACTGTGGTTTCCCCTTGCCTTTGGACTTAGCGTTTGTAACGACTGCCGCCTCTGCTTGCGGAGTGGATTGGGCTTTCTGTTTCTGCTTCCGACTGCTGCTCCCATCTCCGTCGGCGACTGACTTATGCTTGCCGCTACGTATGCGGTCCTCCTCTTCGCCATTCGCATAGCGCGTAGCTATCTCCATCATCTTGCTCATGGAGATGTCGCCTGTCCGACCAAACTTCAGGTATAGATCTCTGTACCGAACGCCTGCCTTGAAGGCGCGGACTGCTTGGTGTTCTTTAACATTCTCCACCGTGTGGTAGAGGGTTGTCCAACGCTAGATGAAATCGCACAAGGGCCCGTTTTGCTTCTGGACACAGTGCTGAAGCTCTGTGAGACCAGCAGGGCGTTTGCACGTACCCTCGAAGGTCCTGATGAAGACTCGGGACAGATTTGCCCAACTGTAAATGCTTGATGGAGCTAACTGGTTTAGCGAAGCTCGAGCCGAACCGTCGAGCATCAGTGGGAGATGTTTCATGGCGACATGGTTATCTCCGCCACCGATCTGGACCGCCACTCTGTAGTCGTCTAACCAAGTTTCTGGTTTGGACTCTCCTGTGAATTTGCTGATTCCCGTCGCCAATCGGAAGTTGGGAGGGATGTCAGCCGAGCGAATGGCCCGACTGAAACACTCGGGACCAGAAACAACGGTCCTGCTTCCACTCGGATGATCTCTATCGTGACAATCACGGTGGGCTCGGCTTCTATCAACCTTCTTCTGAGTGATATACCCTCTTGCATCAGGCCTTTGATCATGCGCGTCACCGCCCGAACGATGATCATCGTAATGCCGGGGTCCGTAAGGCCCACTCCGTGGAGGAGTATGCGAACGGCGACGATCTTCGGGATGAGACCGAATGGAAAGCGGATTCCGACTCTGGTCCCTGGAACAATCGTTCCAGAGGCTGCCCCCTCTGCAACGCTGGTGAGAGCCGGGACTGAAAACCGACCGATGTGTGTTTGCTTGAACGGAACTGTTGTGGATCTTGTTGTGCGACTGGGAGACCGCCAAGTTTTGCTGCTGCGCCGTATGTAACAAGGCACAGATCTGCTCGATTCCTCTACCAGCCTTCGAATCAGTCGGCTGGAGAGAACCAGCGATCCTGGTGGCTACAGCCAAGTTGAGGATGGGTGTGCGGAACACCTCGACGCTGCTCTAGCGAGCGCGTCGACTGGAAGAACGAGGGTGCTGACGACGAGCGCCGGATGATTCTCCGGTCTCACGCTTGTTCCGACCAGTCCTAGAGGGACTTTCGTGGGAATCGGCCATGAATACTTCGGTTGCAGGCCCGTGACCCCGATACTCGGAAGGTAGTTTAGTCGGAACTGCTCCAAGCACTAGGATGACTGCGGGACCACAACCGATTCGAGCACCGCCACTTGAGAGGACATGTTTTGTCACGCTAGGACGCGTCGCACCCAACGCTGGAGCCGCGAACGACCGGATCGCTTATTGCGGCGCGTGACGGGGGCGAAGATCGACACCATGGTCGATGGCTGGAGAAGAAGAACGCCACAGGAACTGGCACGGAAGTGCGTAGCCCCGCGACTCGGAAGCGTCTCGATGTCAAGGGGCGCATCCTGAAGCCATGCCGAATCATTGGCGATGAAGGAGAGTGCACCAAAGAGGATCTCATGACCCATGCACAGATCTCCGCCGGATGACATGACGAAAAGATGAAATCGCAAACTCGCCGGAAGTCGTTTAGACGCCTGCCCCACGGTGGGTGCCAACTGTCGTGGGTATAAGTCTGATAGTAGAAGTACGGGGTATGAAAGTATATGGGCAGAGCCTTAGCTACGGCGAGGATGTATGAGTTCAGGCCCCTCTACGGTGGAGGTAAAAGCCCTACGTCTCAGTGCTCTTGGGAGCTTTGTGTCGATTGTATTAAGGGATGACAGCAAGTGCCAACCCCTGTACGAGTGGTGAAGGGCGGCTTATATAGAGTGCGATGCCCTACATAATGGTCCGGTGGACAGGGGTGGAGTAGTGGCGAATAAATGCTGGCGTTACTGGTAACGTAAGCCCTAAATGCTAGTTATGGTGTATGAAAACGTATGACCGTTGCCCTCCTGGGAGGTTACAATGTACAGAGTGGATTCCAGTCGGCACGTTAGATATGCTCCGAGTGGACCGTCGCCGACTGGATGATGGGGGCGTCCTTAGTTCAGTCGAAACTGTCTAAGGGCCTTGTCCCCTATGAAGGGTAGTCCTTGGGTAGGACCTATAGGGCAGACCTATGACCCTACCCTGGGACTGTAACCCCATCAATCCTCAAGTTGCATTAGTCAAGGATCTTGTTACTAGTAATATTTAGGATTCCAATATAATTTTTTGTGTTGTTTCCACTAACCTTGTTATAGCCAAGAATAAAGGCCCAATTTCAGGTACTCCGGTTGTATCTGTTAAAATAGGAAATCATAATTATTATGGGCTATGTGATTTGGGATCCAGTGCTAGTGTTATTCCTTTTTGACTTTATCAAGAGATCATGAATGAGATTCTACCATGTGAAAGTGAAGAAGTTTATGTTATTGTTCATCTTGCAAACAAAGAAACTATCTCTCCTATTGGAATTGTGCGAGATGTTGAAGTTCTATGTGGAAAGGTAAAATATCCTATCGACTTTCTAGTACTTGGTTCAGTACAAGATAGTTTTGCCCTATTATCTTTGGTAGGCCTTTTCTTAAACTTGTGGAGCTACTATAGATTGCAGGAAAGGAAAAAATATTTGTTGAATTTAATGGTGAGGCATATGAATTTAACTTTTCTAAATTCTCAAAGCAAACTCGTGGTACTGATCTACCTAGTAATGATAAAATTATTGAAGAGATTGCTTCTATTGCTATTCCTCCTAACGATCCTTTGCAGCAATTTATGGAAAACCACGAGAATGATATGCATATGCAGGAAAGGAATGAGCTAGATGACATATTCTTGAGACAACCTGCTATCCTGAAGCACAACCTTCCGGTTGAGACTTTGGGAATTTTATTGAAACCAAAAGAAGACCCGGTGTTTGATCTTATACCTCTTCCCAATACGCTTAAGTATGCTTATTTAGATGAAAAGAAAGTATATCATGTTATTATCAATTCTAACCTTTCAGGATATGAAGAAGAGCGATTATTGGAAGTCCTCCGTAAACACCGAGGTGCTATTGGTTATACCCTTGATGATCTTAAGGGGATTAGTCCATCTATTTGTGAGCATACTATCAATCTTGAGCCTGAGGCTAAACCGGTTGTTGATCATCAATGACGGTTAAACCCGAAGATGAAGGATGTTGTGAGGACCGAAATCCTCAAGCTTCTAGCCGCAGGTATTATCTACCCTATAGCTTATAGTAAGTGGGTAAGTCCAGTACATTATGTTCCCAAGAAAGGAGGTACGACTGTGGTTCCTAATGATAAGAATGAACTAATACCTCAAAGAATTATTATTGGATATAGAATGTGTATTGATTATAGGAAGCTGAATAAGGCAACCAGGAAGGACCACTAACCGCTGTCGTTCATCGACCAAATTCTTGAAAGGTTATCCAAAAACACTCACTTTTGCTATCTTGATGGGTACTCTGGCTTCTCTCAAATTCATATTAATATCGCTGATCAAGAGAAGACCACTTTTACTTGTCCCTTTGGTATCTATGCTTATAGACGTATGCCTTTTGGTTTATCCAATGCTCCTGCTACTTTTCAAAGGTGTATGCCCACTATCTTTCATGGTTTTCATGAGGAAATTGTGGAGGTCTTCATGGACGATTTCTCCATCTATGGAACCTCTTTTGACCATTGTCTCCACAACCTTAATAAAGTTTTGCAGAGATGTGAGGAGATGAACTTGGTACTCAACTGGGAGAAGTGCCACTTCATGGTCAATGAGGGAATTGTTCTTGGCCACAAGATTTCTGAAAAAGGATTCGAGGTGGATAGGGCAAAGGTTGAAGCAATCGAGAGAATGCCTTATCCAAAAGACATCACAGGTATTCGTAGTTTCCTTGGTCATGCTGGTTTCTATAGGAGATTTATTAAAGACTTTTCTAAAACTTTGAAACCCCTTACTAATCTTCTCCAGAAGGATATTCTTTTTGCGTTTGATGAAGATTGTAAGGAAGCCTTCGAAGTTCTTAAGAAAGCCTTGATAATCGCCCCTATAATCCAACCACATGATTGGAATTTGCCTTTTGAAATCATGTGTGATGCTAGTGATTTTGCTGTGGGAGTTGTGTTAGGACAAAGGATTGATAAGAAATTGAATGTTATCCATTATGCTAGCAAAACCCTTGACACAACTCAAAATAATTACGCTACTACCGAGGAAGAATTTTTAGCGGTAGTATTTGCTTGTGATAAGTTTAGTCCTTACATTGTTGATTCTAAAGTCATCATTCATACTGATCATGCTGCTATTAAGTATCTTATGGAAAAGAAGGATGCCAAACCAAGGCTTGTCCGATGGGTCCTTCTTCTTCAAGAATTTGATTTGCATATTGTTGATAGGAAAGGAGCAGACAACCCTGTAGCACACAACCTTTCTAGGATGGAGGACATACCACACGATCCCATTCTAGTTAATGATAGTTTTTCCTGACGAACAGTTAGCCGTTTTACAAGTGAAATCTAATTCAGATCTGTGGTATGCAGATTATGCTAACTTTATTGTTGCAAAGTTTTTGCCTCCAGGTTTAACATTCCAGCAGCGGAAGAAGTTCTTCCATGACTTGAGGTATTACTTTTGGGATGACCCACATCTTTTTAGAGAAGGTGCGGATGGAATTGTCAGGAGATGCATACCGAAGCATCAGCAGAAGGATATCTTGAGACAATGTCATAGCAGTCCTTATGGAGGACATCATGCTGGTGAGAGGACCGCACACAAGGTTCTCCAATCAGGTTTTTATTGGCCTACTCTCTTTAAAGATGCTAGAAATTACGTTTTATCTTGTGATAAGTTCTAGAGAGTTGGTAATATTAGTAGGAGGAATGAGATGCATATGAATTATTCGCTAGTCATTGAGCCTTTTGATTGCTGGGGTTTTGATTTTATGGGTCCTTTCCCTCCTTCACACAAGTACACTCACATCTTAGTAGATGTAGATTATCTGACCAAGGGGGTTGAAGCAATCCCCATCGATAGTGCTGATCACAAGAAATCTTTGAAAATGATCAAGGATGTAATCTTCCCTAGGTTTGGTGTACCTAGGTACCTCATGACCGACGGAGGATCATTTTACACACGGTGCTTTTAGAAAAGCTCTAGCCAAATATTATGTTAATCATAGAATTGCTTCACCTTACCACCCTGAAACAAGTGGGCAAGTCGAGCTCACAAATAGAGAGATCAAGTTGATCTTGCAAAAGACAGTGAACAGTTCTAGAAAGGACTGGTCCAATAAGTTAGGAGATGCCTTGTGGGCGTATAGAACTGCTTACAAAAATCCCATGGGGATGTCTCCGTACAAGATGGTTTATGGCAAGGCATGCCATCTACCTCTAGAGTTAGAGCACAAAGCTTTCTGGGTTGTTAGAGAGCTTAATGTTGATCCAAAGCTTGCTGGTGAAAAGCGTCTCATGAACTTGACTTCTCTAGATGAGTGGAGAAGTGAAGCTTACGATAGCGCAAAAATGTTTAAAGAAAAGGTAAAGAAGTGGCATGACAAGAGAATTTTGAAACGTCAATTTGATGTTGGTGACAAAGTTTTGTTGTATAGATATCGTTTCACGTTTTCTCCACGTAAATTACTTTCCAAGTGGGAAGGACCGTACTGTTGGAAATATGCCCTAGAGGCAATGATACAATAGTTATTATTATATTTCCTGTTACAAGATAATCGTTTATTATCCATGCTATAATTGTATTGAATGAAAACATAGATACATGTGTGGATACATAGACAAAACAATGTCCCTAGCAAGCCTCTAGTTGGCTAGCCAGTTGATCAATGATAGTCAAGGTTTTCTAACTTTATGCAAATGTTGTCACTTGATAACTGGATCACATCATTAGGAGAATCATGTGATGGACTAGACCCAAACTATGAACGTAGCATGTTGATCATGTCATTTTGTTGCTATTGTTTTCTGTGTGTCAAGTATTTATTCCGATGACCATGAGATCATATAACTCACTGGCACCGGAGGAATACCTTGTGTATATCAAACGTCGCAACGTAACTGAGTGACTATAAAGGTGCTCTACAGGTATCTCCGAAGGTGTTCGTTGAGTTAGTATGGATCAACACTAGGATTTGTCACTCCGTGTGACGGAGAGGTATCTCGGGGCCCACTCGGTAATACAACATCACACACAAGTCTTGCAAGCAATGTGACTAAGTGTTAAGTCACGTGATCTTGTATTAGAGAACGAGTAAAGAGACTTGCCAGTAACGAGATTGAAATAGGTATGCGGATACCGCTGATCGAATCTCGGGCAAGTAACATACCGAAGGACAAAGGGAATGACATACGAGATTATATTAATCCTTGACAGTAAGGTTCAACCGATAAGATCTTCGGAGAATATGTAGGATCCAATATGGGCATCCAGGTCCCGCTATTGGATATTGATCGAGGAGTCTCTCGGGTCATGTCTACATAGTTCTCGAACCCGCAGGGTCTGCACACTTAAGGTTCGATGATGTTTTAGTATAGTTGAGTTAAATGTGTGGTTACCGAATGTTGTTCAGAGTCCCGGATGACATCACGGACGTCACGAGGGTTTCCGGAATGGTATGGAAATGAAGATTGATATATAGGATTGATTCATTTGGTCACTGGAAAGTTTCGGGCATTACCGGCAGTGTACCGGGAGTGACGAATGGGTTCCACATGTTTACCGGGAGGGGCCCACCCACCCGGGAGTGGGCCCATGGCCTTAGGGTGGCGCACCAAGTCCTTAGTGCCCTGGTGGAGTCATCCCAAGAGGGCTATGGCGCCACAAAGAAAAAACACCAAAGGAAAGAAAAAAAAGGAAAGACGGAGGTGGGAAGGAAGAGGAGGACTCCTCCTTCCCAAACCGAATTGGAGGAGGAGTCCTCCTCCACCCTTGCGGCCGGCGCACCCTTGGGGCCCTTGTTCCCCAAGGCTAGCCCCTCCCCTGCTCCTATATATATTGGTGGTTTAGGGCTTTTGAGACAAAAAAAACTTTGCCACGTGCAACTCTAGCCTATTCCACATAGTTTTACCTCTAGATCGGATTTCTGCGGAGCTCGGGCGGAGCCGTGCACGAGTAGATCATCAGCACCACCGGTGCGCCATCACGCTTCCGGAGAACTCATCTACTTCTCGGTCTTGCTTGCTGGATCAAGAAGGCCGAGATCGTCATCGAGTTGTACGTGTGCTGAACGCGGAGGTGTCGTCCGTTCGGCGCTAGATCAGAACCGTTTGGGGGACAGATCATGGGACGACGATGATTTGAATCACGAAGCTGTACCACTACATCAACCGCGTTTCTTAACGCATCCCACTGAGGATCTACAAGGGTACGTAGATCTAATCTCCTATCATAGATGGACATCACCATGATAGGTCTTCGTGTGCGTAGGAATTTTTTTGTTTCCCATGCAACGTTCCCCAACAGTGGCATCATGAGCTAGGTTCATGCGTAGATGTTATCTCGAGTAGAACATAAAAGGTTTTGTGGACGTTGATGTTCGATTTTCTGCCCTCCTTAGTCTTTTATCGATTCGGCGATATTGTTGGATTGAAGCTGCCCCGACCGACATTACTCATACGCTTACGAGAGATTGGTTTCATCAACTAACATGCAACCTCGTTGCATAAAGATGACTGGCGGGTGTCGGTTTCTTCAACTTTAATTGAATTGGTTTTGACCGAGGCGGTCCTTGGAGAGAGGTTAAATAGCAATTTCCACATCTCCGTTGTGATTTTTGCGTAAGTAAGATGCGGTCATACTAGATACCCATAGCAGCCACATAAAACATGCAACAACAAATTAGAGGACGTCTAACTTGTTTTTGTAGGGTATGCTTGTGATATGATATGGCCAATGACGTGATGTGATATATTGGATGTATGAGATGATCATGTTGTAATAGTTAATATCGACTTGCACGTCGATGCTACGGCAACCGGCAGGAGCCATAGGGTTGTCTTTAGACTAACGTTTGTGTTTGCAGATGCGTTTACTATATTGCTAGGTCATAGCTTTAGTAGTAATAGCATAGATAGCATGACAACCTCGATGGCGCACGTTGATGGAGATCATGGTGTGGCGCCGGTGACAAGAAGATCATGCCGGTTTTTCGGTGATGGAGATCAAGAAGCACAAGATGATGGCCATATCATGTCACTTATGAATTGCATGGGATGTTAATCCTTTTATGCACCTTATTTTGCTTAGAACGATGGTAGCATTATAAGGTGATCTCTCACTAAAATTTCAAGATGAAATTGTGTTCTCCCCGACTGTGCACCATTGCGATAGTTCGTTGTTTCGAGACACCATGTGATGATCAGGTGTGATAGACTCAACATTCACATACAACGGGTGCAAAACAGTTGCACACGCGGAACACTCGGGTTAAACTTTACGAGCCTAGCATGTGCAGACATGGCCTCGGAACATATGAGACCGAAAGGTCGAGCATGAATCATATACTTGATATGATTAGCATAGAGATGCTTACCACTGAAACTATTCTCAACTCACTTGATGATCGGACTTGAGTTAGTGAATTTGGATCATGTACCACTCAAATGACTAGAGAGATGTACTTTTTGAGTGGGAGTTTAGCAAGTAATTTGATTAGTTAAACTCTAATTATCTTGAACATAGTCAAAGTCCACTTTGAAATATTAGTGTTGTAGATCAATGGCTCACGCGATAGTCACCCTGAATTTTAATACGTTCCTAGAGAAAGCTAAGTTGAAAGATGATGGAAGCAACTTTGTAGACTGGGCTCGTAATCTTAAGTTGCTCCTGCAGGCTGGTAAGAAGGATTATGTCCTTAATGTTGTGCTAGGAGATGAACCACCCGCTATGGCTGACCAAGATGTTAAGAACACTTGGTTAACACGTAAGGAGGACTACTCAGTAGTTCAATGTGTAGTCTTGTATGGCTTAGAGCCAGGACTTCAACGTCGCTTTGAGCGTCATGGAGCATATGAGATGTTCCAGGAGTTGAAGTTTATATTTCAGAAGAACGCCCGAATCGAGAGGTATGAGACCTCCGATAAATTCTGTGCTTGGAAGATGGAGCAAAATTCGTCTGTCAGTGAACATGTGCTCAAAATGTCTGGGTACTCAAACCGTCTAGCTGAGATGGGGATTGAACTCCCGCAAGAGGCTATCACTGACACAATTCTTCAATCACTGACACCAAGCTACAAGAGCTTTGTGTTGAACTATAACATGCAAGGGATGAACAAGTCACCCGGCGAGTTATTCATGATGCTGAAAGTCGCAGAGTCAGAACTCCAGAAAGAGCATCAAGTGTTGATGGTTAATAAGACCACTAGTTTCAAGAGAAACGACAAAGGCAAGAAGGGTAACTCCAAGAAGAGCGGCAAGCCTGTTTCCAATCCGACAAAGAAACCCAAGGTTGGGCCTAAACCTAAAAGAGAGTGTTATTATTGCAAGGGACTGGGTCACTGGAAGCGCAACTGCCCCAAGTATTTGGCTGATAAGAAGGCGTCCAAGGAAAAATCATGTATATTCAATATACATGTTATTGATGTGTAGTTAACCAGTTCTCGTAGTAGTGCCTGGGTACTCGATACCGGTTCTGTTGCTCATATTTGCAACTTGAAATAGGAAATGCGGAATAAACGAAGGCTGGCGAAGGATGAAGTGACGATGTGCGTGGGAAATGGTTCCAAGGTTGATGCAATCATCGTCGGCACAGTTTCACTTCAGTTACCATCAGGATTAGTTATGAACTTAAATAATTGTTATTTAGTGCGTGCGTTAAGCATGAACATTATATCTGGATCTTGTTTATTGCGAGACGGTTACTCATTTAAGTCATAGAATAATGGTTGTTCTATTTCTATGAGTAATATCTTTTATGGTCATGCACCCAATGTGAGAGGATTGTTCATATTGAATCTTGATATCGATGATACACATATACATAACATTGAGACCAAAAGAGTTAGAGTTAACAATCATAGCGCCATGTTTTTGTGGCACTGCCGCTTAGGTCATATTGGTGTAAAGCACATGAAGAAACTCCATTTCGATGGACTTTTGGAGTCACTTGACTTTGAATCACTTGACACGTGTGAACCATGCCTCATGGGCAAGATGACTAAGACTCCGTTCTCCGGAACAATGGAGCGTGCAAGTGACTTGTTGGAAATCATACATACCAATGTGTGCGGTCCGATGAGTGTGGAGGCACGCGACGGATATCGGTATTTTCTCACCTTCACTGACGATTTGAGTAGATATGGTTATGTCTACTTGATGAAGCACAAGTCTGAAATGTTTGAGAAGTTCAAGTAGTTTCAGAGTGAAGTTGAAAATCATCGTAACAAGAAGATCAAGTTCCTACGGTCTGATCGTGGGGGTGAATATCTGAGTTTCGAGTTTGGTGCTCACTTAAGACAATGTGGAATTGTTTCACAGTTGACACCGCCTGGAAAACCACAGCGTAATGGTGTGTCCGAACGTCGTAATCGTACTTTGTTAGAAATGGTGCGATTTATGATGTCTCTTACCGATTTGCCATTATCGTTTTGGGGTTATGCATTAGAGACAGTTGCATTCACTTTAAATAGGGCACCATCAAAATCCGTTGAGATGACACCATACGAACTGAGGTATGGTAAAAGACCAAAATTTTCGTTTCTTAAAGTTTGGGGATGTGATGCTTATGTCAAAAAGCTTCAGCCAGAAAAGCTCGAACCCAAAGTAGAAAAGTGTGTCTTCATAGGTTACCGAAAGGAGACAGTTGGGTACACCTTCTATCTCAAATCCGAGGGCAAAGTATTTGTTGCTAAAAACGGAGCTTTTCTTGAGAAGGGGTTTCTCTCGAAAGAATTGAGTGGGAAGAAGATATAACTTGATGAGGATGTCGAACCTCTAACCCCTCTAGATGGTGGCGAAGGGCAAGGGGAAACCCGTGTCGTCTGTCTCAGCTCGAAGTTAATCTTCCGGATGACGCGGTTATTGACAGAATCCTCCAGTCGCTTCCACCTAGATACAACAACTTCGTGATTAATTATAACATGCAAGGGATGGAAAAGACCATACCCGAGTTATATTCAATGCTGAGATCAGCTGAGGTGGAAATCAAGAAGGAACATCAAGTGTTGATGGTGAATAAGACCACCAGTTTCAAGAAAGGCAAGGGTAAAAAGAACTTCAAGAAGGACGGCAAAGCAGTTGCCGCACCCGGTAAACCAGTTGTCGGGAAGAAGCGCAAGAATGGACCCAAGCCTGAGACTGAGTGCTAATACTGCAAGGGAACCGGTCACTAGAAGCGAAACTACCCCAAGTACTTAGCGGATAAGAAGGCCAGCAACGTCAAAGGTATATATGATATACATGTTATTGATGTGTACCTTACAAGCGCTCGTAGTAGCTCCTCGGTATTTGATACCGGTGTTGTTGCTCACATTTTCAACTCAAAACAGGAACGGCAGAATAAGCGGAGACTAGCAAAGGACGAGGTGACGATGCGCGTCGAGAATAGTTCCAAGGTCGATGTGATCATCGTCGGCACGCTACCTCTTCATATACCTTCGGGATTAGTTTTAAACTTCAATAATTGTTATTTAGTACCAGCTTTGAGAATGAACATTGTATGTGGATCTCGTTTACTGCGAGATGGCTACTCATTTAAATCTGAGAATAATGGTTGTTCTATTTATATGAGTGATATGTTTTCTGGTCATGCCCCGCTGGTCAATGGTTTATTCTTGATGAATCTCGAACATGATGTTACAGATGTTCATAGTGCGAGTACCAAAAGATGTAAGGTTGATAATGATAGTCCCACATACTTGTGGCACTGCCGCCTTGGTCATATCTGTGTCAAACGCATAGAGAAACTCCATGCAGATGGACTTTTGGAGTCTCTTGATTTTGAATCATTTGACACGTGTGAACCGTGCCTCATGGGCAAGATGACTAAGACTCCATTCTCCGAAACAAAGGAGTGATACGTCCAAAATGCATCACTATTCTATATCACAATTTATCTCTATTCATTGATATATTTCACTTTATGATGGTGTACTTATAGTGTTTTGGCTTATTTTACACAGTTTACAACTTTCCGGTGCCGAAACAGCAGATCCAGGATTCAGCAAAGAAAATAGCACGAAGAGTTGCAATACGAGAACATCTCCAACTGTGCTGAAATTTTGAGGGAAGAAGTTTCCGAACAGGTCCCGAAGATAGGCCAAAGAAGGGCCGGAGGGGGCCACAGGTCACCTAGGCGATCTGCTAGCGCGCCCCCGTAGGCCGCGCCAGGAAGCCGCCTGGGTGATGGGCCCCTCTTCCGGTTCTCTCCTTGGACTATATGTTCCTCTTGACCTAAAAGTTCCGGGGACACAAGAGTTTTCACGATTCCGCCACCGCTTCGCGGCGGAAACCTACAATGAAGAAAAGACCTTTCCGGCGAGCAGATTCCGCCGGGGAGAATTCCTCCCGGAAGGGGAGATCATCGTCATCGTCATCACCATCATCACGGGCATCATCGAGATCATCATCACCATCGTCACCAACACCAGCACCATCTCCACCTTCATCCCATCTACTTCACCATTGCAATCGGAGTTGTACCTTGCACTATTCATCCCCTCTACTCTACCGGTGTTGATTACTCTTTTTTGGTGAATGCTATTGAGTTTTGTTGGAGAAGTATTGTTATGACCAGATTGTTAATCATATTTTCATCACCTCTGATCATGATCTCTTTTATGTCTTGTGAGTAGTTCCATTAGTTCTTGAGGACATGGGAAAAGTCTAAATGCTAGTAGTCATATGATGTTGAAGTAATATGTGTTGATTGATATTTAAGTTATGGTGTTATTCTTCTAGTGGTGTTATGTGAACGTCTACTACATAACACTTCGCCTTTTTAAGGACCTAGGGGAATGCATCGTGTATAAAGAATGCTTATGGTGGGTTGCTGGAGTGACAGAAACATGAACCCTAGTTCGCATACTTTTGCATGAGGGAATATTGGATCCTAAAGCTTATTGCTATGGTTAGGATTTGCCTTAATTTCTCTCTTGTATTTGCGGATGCTTGCAACAGGGATTAATCATAAGAGTGTATTTGTCTTAGCCTAGACGATGCACTAGTTAATATCCACCCACATAACACTTATCAATACAAAACATAGTACTAGACAGAGTATGGTGAAAGCACTTTCCTATTTCTCCTGTGTGTCCTCAGGAACGCCTTAGTCTTTATAAGTTTAGTCCATCGGCTTATCCTTTGTGTTTAAAAGGATTGGGCCACTTGCTGCTCCTTGGCATGATTTACTTTACTTGCATTTATTTCCTTGTTGCTTATACTAGAAAACCCATAAAAATTTACCTTTCAGTACTTGCAGTTATTCCTTGCTCAAGGTCACTTGTCAATACCTTCTGCTCCTCGTTGGGTTTGACACTCTTATTTATCAAAAAGGCTACGATAGATCCCCTACACTTGTGGGTCATCAAGACCATTTTCTGGCGCCGTTGCCGGGGAGTGTAGCGCTATTGGTAAGTGAATTTGGTAAGGAAACCTTTGCGTTGTACGTGTTGTTTTTGTTTTACTTTTTGTCCCGATGGACAACTCTGCTCTTGGTTTGTTGCTTGTGGGGAACCACCCAAACGCTATTGTGGTGGATAAGCCTCCCCCACCTACTGAAATTGTGCCTTTTAAAATACCAACTGGTATTATTGATTGTGTTTTGGCTAATCGATATGCAGGAGATAGGCATCCAGGTGAACACTTGCTATATCTTTCACAACTGTGCTCCTTATTTAAGCTTGCAGTTATATCGATGGATTTTGTTATGAGAAATCTATTCTCTCTATCATTAAAATATAAGGCTTTGGATTGGTATAGGCTTCTTGATGACTCTCATTTACTAAATTGGCAAGATCTTATGCCTCTTTTTATGCAAAGTTTTATCCTCTTAATGAAATACATCAAGACAGGAATTATATTTATTACTTTTGGTCTCGTGGCGGAGAAAGCATCGCTCAAGCTTGGGGGAGATTGAAGTCCTTAATGCTCAAATGTCCCAATCATGAGCACTCCAAAGAAACTATTCTTACAAAAAATTATGCAAGGCTTTCTCATCAAGATAAAGAGATGCTTGATGCTTCCTCTAGCGGGCATTCTCCAACAAAAGCACTGAAGCTAAGTGGGATCTTATTGAAAGGATCCAGAAGAACACCGAAGACTGGGAGATTGATAAAGGTATTGAACCCGTTATAAATTATGAGCGTGATTACATTTAGAGCTATGTGAAAACTGATTACTTCAATATCTTTTGCGCTAAGAGTGGATTTGATTCCCAGCTTCTAATTTATTTTTGAAAAGACTTTGCCTCTCATATTGACTCTTCTGAGAAGAAGGAGGATCAACACCATAAACCTTTTAAGGAATTGCATGTTGATATTAATGTTGTTGACCCTGTCTTGCCTGCAGTTGAATATGAAAAGCCCCCTTTACCCGCAAGGATGAGGGAGCATTCCTTTGTCACAGGCATCCTGAATAAAAGTGAAAGAACGACTCATGAGCATGAGGACCTGATTAAAGTCGATCCTTGTCGTGGGTATAAGTCTGACAGTAGAAGTACGGGGTATGAAAGTATATGGGCAGAGCCTTAGCTACGGCGAGGATGTATGAGTTCAGGCCCCTCTACGGTGGAGGTAAAAGCCCTACGTCTCAGTGCTCTTGGGAGCTTTGTGTCGAGTGTATTAAGGGATTACATCAAGTGCCAACCCCTGTACCAGTGGTGAAGGGCGACTTATATAGAGTGCGTTGCCCTTCATAATGGTCTGGTGGACAGGGGTGGAGTAGTGGCGAATAAATGCTGGCGTTACTGGTAACGTAAGCCTTAAATGCTAGTTATGGTGTATGAAAACGTATGACCGTTGCCCTCTTGGGAGGTTACGATGTACAGAGTGGATTCCAGTCGGCACGTTAGATATGCTCCGAGTGGACCGTTGCCGACTGGATGATGGGGGCGTCCTTAGTTCAGTCGGAACTGTCTAAGGGCCTTGTCCCCTATGACCCTACCCTGGGACTATAACCCCATCATTAGTCCCCGAATGGATCGGGGCTGGAACGATGAAGTGATGTCCGGAGTTTGGAGCCGACTGGTATTGAGGTGATCTTAGCGTTGTGTGCCTCGATCCATTTTATCTTTGCAGCTAGCGATCCGAGTGAATATGCAAACGAAACGAACCGTGAGGGACCGATTGCTTCCGTGGAAACTTTCGACAAGACCGGTCATACTACAACGACGGATTTTCTGGGATTCTCAAGTTTTGGTTGCCGCGCGCTCAGCAGGGATGACGTCATCGCCATCGAGTAGATTTCGCCTCCTCGATTACCGCGCCGCGATCTTCTCCACTAATCTTGCAGCACACGGTTGGGAGGATAAGATCTTGGGCCCACCTGTAGGTGACTCAGTCGGAGGCCTTTTAAAGCCTTGCTGGCAGACCTTCCTATTGCGCTGCTCGTCTTCCTCCCATTGATATCGCCTCCCAGCAACTCCATGCACACCTCTAGCCACCTCCTTCCCCTCCTCCTCTGCGGATCCGTCGCCCTCGCCATGACGAAGGGACAGACCAGCAAGCTTGAGGCAAAGAAGAAGAAGAAGGGGGCGGCCTCCACTCAGCGGCGGAAGCGGGCGTTGCCGGCGGGCTCGATCCAGGGGGACTTCCTCCCCTCCACGGTGAGGGAGACCGACGTGCTGGAGCTGGTGGAGCACAGCATGGTCGTTGATAAGTCTTGGAGGCTGCCGGAAGGCGAGATCGAGCCGGCGCCGAGGGAGGGGGAGCGCGTCCTGCTGCTCAGCCACGTGGCCAGAGGTTTCTCCCTGCCTCCCCATCCTTTCTTCCGGGGTATTATGAACTACTTCGGGGCGCAGCTCCATCACTTTCCGCCGAATGCGATAGCTCATTTTTCCGCATTCATCACCCTCTATGAGTGTTTCATAGGATGTCCTCCCCACTGGGGGCTCTTCAAATATGTTTTCTCTGCTAGATCTCAAATGGTTAAGAAGCTTAGCCATTCTGATGATAAGACACACATCCTCCAGCTCTGCGGGGATTTAGGATTTTAGAAGAAAACGAAAAGTAGTTATCCCTCCCTTCAGCTATCCGAGTCGGTTAGGAACTGGCAATCGTCCTGGTTCTATTGCCAGGACATTGCCTGCCCGAATGCTCCGAGTGGGTTACCACCCTTTAGTTTAGACTGTCCTGGCCCTCCCAGGAAGCTAGCGCTCTCTAAGGGAGAAAAGGCCCAGATCCAGCCTTTGATCGACGCGCTGATAACCGTCGTCCGGAACGGTGTCACACTGCTTGGTGGTAAGTTGCTTGCCGAGTGCTCTTTGACTTTGGAGTTCAGTCCGCGCTTATTTTCTCCCTGTATTTTTTTTGCAGATTTCTGTCGGGACGTTGAAGCCGAGACCGCCGAAATTGAACCGGCGCTTGGGCAACCGAATGTTCCAATCGGTGATGAAGCTAACCGGGACATATTCCGACTGAATTCCCGCCTTAACAAGGTGGGTCCTTTCGTTGGTCGCCTGAGAGAAGTTGTCGGCCGAATTGACAAAGAGTTGTGGCCTGAAGATGACTCCCGGAATGAGATAGAGGGGTTGATGACTCGACTGGAGGATGTTCCAAGCAGAGTGCAGGCATGGAAGAAGTCTGCCGCTCGGTGTGGTGCGGACGTGGCGCTGTCTCTGGTCTGAGTGCATTGTAAGGAAGCCCGTGAAGACAAGCTGAAGACGTTGCAGGTCGCCAACACCAAGAAGCTTCCATTTGAAGACTTCATGGAGACCTTCCTCGACACGGCCACTCGGATTGCAGATGGAATCGACCTCGACACCTTCGTGGAGCCTACCAGCCCCGACGATGCTTGATTGAGTTTATGATGAACACGCATTTACCTCGGTATGCCGAGTGGAGTTTGTATTAAACTTTGGCCACTGCTGTGGGCCGGTACATTCATGGCTCGGTGTGGATAAACTTGGTTCACACCGAGCCGACTGATCGTTGAACTCAATTTGAATTCGAACCGGATCTTTTGCTCTTCTTTCGCTGAGTTTTATTTGACACGATTTTGGCTCGTGGTTTTTGTTTAGGCGACTTAGCTAAGCCTCCGAGTGTAACTTGTGTGCCCACTCGGAGGAAGCTCTTTACTTAGGCAACTCTGGTTCGCAGCTAAGTCCTCGAGTGTGACTTGAAATGTAAACTGGGAGCAAGTTGTTTGCTTAGGTGACGTTGGGTCGCAGCTAAGTCCCCGAGTGTGACTTTAAATGCACACTCGGAGCAAGTTGTTTACTTAGGCGACTCTGGGTCACACCTAAGTCCCCGAGTGTGACTTTTGGTGCACACTCGAAGCAAGTTGTTTACTTAGGCGACTCTGGGTTGCAACTAAGTCCCCGAGTGTGACTTTTGGTGCACACTTGGAGCAAGTTGTTTACTTAGGCGACTCTGGGTTGCAGCTAAGTCCCCGAGTGTGACTTTTGGTGCACACTCGGAGCAAGTTGTTTACTTAGGCGACTCTGGGTCGCAGCTAAGTCCCCGAGTGTGACTTTTGGTGCACACTCGGAGCAAGTTCTTTACTTAGGCGACTCTGCGTCGCAGCTAAGTCTTCGAGTGTGACTTTTGGTGCACACTAGGAGCAAGTTGTTTACTTAGGCGACTCTGCGTCGAGGCTAAGTCCCCGAGTGTGACTTTTGGTGCACACTCGGAGCAAGTTGTTTACTTAGGCGACTCTGGGTCGCAGCTAAGTCCCCGAGTGTGACTTTTGGTGCACACTCGGAGAAAGTTATTTACTTAGGCGACTCTAGGTTGCAGCTAAGTCCCTGAGTGTGACTTTTGGTGCTCACTCGGAGCGAGTTGTTTACTTAGGCGACTCTGGGTCGCAGCTAAGTCCCCGAGTGTGAATTTTGGTGCACACTCAGAGCAAGTTGTTTACTTAGGCGACTCTGGGTCGCAGCTAAGTCCCCGAGTGTGACTTTAAATGCACACTCGGAGCAAGTTGTTTACTTAGGCGACTCTGGGTCGCAGCTAAGTCCCCGAGTGTGACTTTTGGTGCACACTCGGAGCAAGTTGTTTACTTAGGCGACTCTGGGTCGCAGCTAAGTCCCTGAGTGTGACTTTAAATGCACACTCGGAGCAAGTTGTTTACTTAGACGACTCTGGGTCGCAGCTAAGTCCCCAAGTGTGACTTTTGGTGCACACTCGGAGCAAGTTGTTTACTTAGGTGACTCTGGGTCGCAGCTAAGTTCCCGAGTGTGACTTTTGGTGCACACTCGGAGCGATTTGTTTACTTAGGCGACTCTGGGTCGCAGATAAGTCCCCAAGTGTGACTTTTGGTGCACACTCGGAGCAAGTTGTTTACTTAGGCGACTCTGGGTCGCAGCTAAGTCCCCGAGTGTGACTTTTGGTAAACACTCGGAGCAAGTTGTTTACTTAGGCGACTCTGGGTCGTAGCTAAGTCTTCGAGTGTGACTTTTGGTGCACACTCGGAGTTAGTTTTTTAGACCGGAGTGTGCAAACGCGGAAGTATTTTGAATCGGCAAGAAATTAATCCGCTTTGTATTACTTCGATGACTCTGGTAAGAAGGATTATGTCCTTAATGTTGTGCTAGGAGATGAACCACCCGCTACCGCTGACCAAGATGTTAAGAACACTTGGTTAACACATAAGGAGGACTACTCAGTAGTTCAATATGCAGTCTTGTATGGCTTAGAGCCACGACTTCAACGTCACTTTGAGCGTCATGGAGCATATGAGATATTCCAGGAGTTGAAGTTTATATTTCAGAAGAACACCCGAGTCGAGAGGTATGAGACCTCCGATAAATTCTATGCTTGGAAGATGGAGCAAAATTCGTCTGTCAGTGAACATGTGCTCAAAATGTCTGGGTACTCAAACCGTCTAGCTGAGCTGGGGGTTGAACTCCCGCAAGAGGCTATCACTGACACAATTCTTCAATCACTGCCACCAAGCTACAAGAGCTTTGTGTTGAACTATAACATGAAAGGGATGAACAAGTCACCCAACGAGTTATTCACGATGCTGAAAGTCGCAGAGTCAGAACTCCAGAAAGAGCATCAAGTGTTGATGGTTAATAAGACCACTAGTTTCAAGAGAAACGGCAAAGGCAAGAAGGGTTACTCCAAGAAGAGCGGCAAGCCTGTTGCCAATCCGACAAAGAAACCCAAGGCTGGGCCTAAGCCTAAAAGAGAGTGTTATTATTGCAAGGGACTGGGTCACTGGAAGCGCAACTGCCCCAAGTATTTGGCTGATAAGAAGGCGGCCAAGGAAAAATCATGTATATTCGATATACATGTTATTGATGTGTAGTTAACCAGTTCTAGTAGTAGTGCGTGGGTATTCGATACCAGTTCTGTTGCTCATATTTGCAACTTGAAATAGGAAATGTGGAATAAACGAAGGCTGGCGAAGGATGAAGTGACGATGTGCGTGGGAAATGGTTCCAAGGTTGATACAATCATCGTCGGCACAGTTTCACTTCAGTTACCATCAGGATTAGTTCTGAACTTAAATAATTTTTATTTAGTGCGTGCGTTAAGCATGAACATTATATCTGGATCTTGTTTATTGCAAGATGGTTACTCGTTTAAGTCATAGAATAATGGTTGTTCTATTTCTATGAGTAATATATTTTATGGTCATGCACCCAATGTGAGAGGATTGTTCATATTGAATCTTGATATCGATGATACACATATACATAACATTGAGACCAAAAGAGTTAGAGTTAACAATCATAGCGCCATGTTTTTGTGGCACTCCCGCTTAGGTCATATTGGTGTAAAGCGCATGAAGAAACTCCATTCTGATGGACTTTTGGAGTCACTTGACTTTGAATCACTTGACACATGTGAACCATGCCTCATGGGCAAGATGACTAAGACTCCGTTCTCCAGAACAATGGAGCGTGCAAGTGACTTGTTGGAAATCATACATACCAATGTGTGCGGTCCGATGAGTGTGGAGGCACGCGACGGATATCGGTATTTTCTCACCTTCACTGACGATTTGAGTAGATATGGTTATGTCTACTTGATGAAGCACAAGTCTGAAATGTTTGAGAAGTTCAAGCAGTTTCAGAGTGAAGTTGAAAATCATCGTAACAAGAAGATCAAGTTCCTACGGTCTGATCGTGGGGGTGAATATCTGAGTTTCGAGTTTGGTGCTCACTTAAGACAATGTGGAATTGTTTCACAGTTGACACCGCCTGGAAAACCACAGCGTAATGGTGTGTCCGAACGTCGTAATCGTACTTTGTTAGAAATGGTGCGATTTATGATGTCTCTTACCAATTTTCCATTATCGTTTTGGGGTTATGCATTAGAGACAGTTGCATTCACTTTAAATAGGGCACCATCAAAATCCGTTGAGACGACAGCATACGAACTGAGGTATGGTAAAAGACCAAAATTGTCGTTTCTTAAAGTTTGGGGATGTGATGCTTATGTCAAAAAGCTTCAGCATGAAAAGCTGGAACCCAAAGCAGAAAAGTACGTCTTCATAGGTTACCGAAAGGAGACAGTTGGGTACACCTTCTATCTCAAATCCGAGGGCAAAGTATTTGTTGCTAAAAACGGAGCTTTTCTAGAGAAGGGGTTTCTCTCGAAAGAATTGAGTGGGAGGAAGATAGAACTTTATGAGGATGTCGAACCTCTAACCCCTCTAGATGGTGGCGAAGGGCAAGGGGAAACCCGTGTCGTAGCAACGCCGGTTGAGGAGGAAGTTAATGATGATGATCATGAAACTTCGGAACAATTTCCTATCGGACCTCGCAGGTCGACAAGATCACGTACTACTCCTGAGTGGTACGATAATCCTGTCTTATCAATCATGTTGTTAGACAACAATGAACCTGCGAATTATGAAGAAGCAATGGTGGGCCCGGATTCCAACAAATGGCTGGAGGCCATGAAGTCCGAGATAGGATCTATGTATGAAAACAAAGTATGGACTTTGGAAGAGTTACCTGAAGGCCGCAAGGCTATTCAGAACGAATGGATATTTAAGAAGAAGACGGACGGAGACGGTAATGTGACCATTTATAAAGCTCGACTTGTGGCAAAGGGTTTTTCACAAGGAGTTGACTATGATGAGACGTTCTCACCAGTAGCGATACGTAAGTCTGTCCGAATCATGTTAGCAATAGCTGCATTTTTCGATTATGAAATCTGGCAGACGGATGTCAAAACGGCGTTCCTTAACGCTTTTCTTAAGGAAGAGTTGTATATGATGCGACCTGAAGGTTTTGTCGATCCAAAGAATGCTAACAAAATGTGCAAGCTACAGCGATCCATTTATGGACTGGTGCAAGCATCTCGAAGTTGGAATAAGCGCTTTGATGAGGTGATCAAAGCATTTGGGTTTATACAAGTGGTTGGAGAATCTTGTATTTACAAGAAAGTGAGTGGGAGCTCTGTGGCGTTTCTAATATTATATGTGGATGACATATTGCTGATTGGAAACAATGTGGAGTTTTTGGAGAGCGTAAAAGATTACTTGAATAAAAGTTTCTCTATGAAGGACCTAGGAGAAGCTGCTTATATTCTAGGCATTAAGATCTATAGGGATAGATCGAGATGCCTGATAGGACTTTCACAAAGCGCATACCTTGATAAAGTTTTGAAGAAGTTCAAAATGGAATAGTCCGAGAAGGGGTTCTTGCCAGTGTTACAAGGTATAAAATTGAGTAAGACTCAGTGCCCAGCAACTGCGGAAGATAGAGAACAAATGAGTCTGCCCCCTATCCTTTAGCCATAGGTTATATCATGTCTGCATTGATGTGCACTAGACCAGATGTCAGCTTGGCCATAAGTATGGCACGCAGGTTTCAAAGTAATCCACGAGTGGATCACTGGACGGCGGTCAAGAATATTTTGAAGTACCTAAAAATGACTAAGGAAATATTTCTCGTTTATGGAGGTGACGAAGAGCTCGTCGTAAAGGGTTTCGTCGACACAAGCTTTTACACCGATCCAGATGACTCTAAGTCTCAAACCGGATACGTATTTATTCTTAATGGGGGTGCGGTTAGCTGCTGCAGTTCCAAGCAAAGCGTCATAGCAGATTCTACATGTGAAGCGGAGTACAAGGTTGCCTCGGAAGCAGCTAAGGAGTGTGTCTGGATGAAGCAGTTCATGACAGATCTTGAAGTTGTGCCGAGCACACTAAATCCAATAACTCTATTCCGTGACAACACTGGTGCCATTGCTTTAGCAAAGGAACCAAGGTTTCACAAGAAGACCAGACATATCAAACAACGCTTCAACCTCATTCACGACTACGTCAAAGGAGAGGACGTAAATATTTGCAAAGTGCCCACGGATCTGAATGTAGCAGACCCACCGACTAAACCACTTCCACGGGCAAAACATGATCAACACCAGAACTGTATGGGTGTTAGATTTTTTACAATGTAAATCGCATGGCAAAGTGAGGACTAGTTTATTGACTCTAGTGCAAGTGGGAGACTGTTGGAAATATGCCCTAGAGGCAATGATAAAATAGTTATTATTATATTTCGTGTTACAAGTTAATCGTTTATTATCCATGATATAATTGTATTGAATGAAAACATAGATACATGTGTGGATACATAGACAAAACAATGTCCCTAGCAAGCCTCTAGTTGGCTAGCCAGTTGATCAATGATAGTCAAGGTTTTCTAACTTTATGCAAATGTTGTCACTTGATAACTGGATCACATCATTAGGAGAATCATGTGATGGACTAGATTCAAACAATGAACGTAGCATGTTGATCATGTCATTTTGTTGCTATTGTTTTCTGTGTGTCAAGTATTTATTCCGATGACCATGAGATCATATAACTCATTGGCACCGGAGGAATACCTTGTGTATATCAAACGTCACAACGTAACTGAGTGACTATAAAGGTGCTCTACAGGTATCTCTGAAGGTGTCCGTTGAGTTAGTATGGATCAACACTAGGATTTGTCACTCCGTGTGACGGAGAGGTATCTCGGGGCCCACTCGGTAATACAACATCACACATAAGCCTTGCAAGCAATGTGACTAAGTGTAAGTCACGGTATCTTGTATTACAGAACGAGTAAATAGACTTGCCAGTAACGAGATTGAAATAGGTATGCGGATACCGACGATCGAATCTCGGGCAAGTAACATACCGAAGGACAAAGGGAATGACATACGAGATTATATGAATCCTTGACACTGAGGTTCAACCGATAAGATCTTCGGAGAATATGTAGGATCCAATATGGGATTCCAGGTCCCGCTATTGGATATTGACCGAGGAGTGTCTCAGGTCATGTCTACATAGTTCTCGAACCCGCAAGGTCTGCACACTTAAGGTTCGAAGATGTTTTAGTATAGTTGAGTGAAATGTGTGGTTACCGAATGTTGCTCGGAGTCCCGGATGAGATCACGGACGTCACGAGGGTTTCCCGAATGGTCCGAAAATGAAGATTGATATATAGGATGGTTTTATTTGGTCACCGGAAAGTTTCAGGCATTACTGACAGTGTACTGGGAGTGACGAATGGGTTCCGGGTGTTTACCGGGAGGGGCCCACCCACCCAGGAGTGAGCCCATGGCCTTAGGGTGACGCACCAAGTCTTTAGTGGGCTGGTGGGGTCAGCCCAAGAGGGATATGGCGCCACAAAGAAAAAACACCAAAGGAAAAAAAGGAAAGAGGGAGGTGGGAAGGAAGAGGAGGACTCCTCCTTCCCAAATCAAATTGGAGGAGGAGTCCTCCTCCGGCCTTGCGGCCAGCGCACCTTTGGGGGACATTGTTCCCCAAGGCTAGCCCCTCCCCTCCTCCTATATATATTGGTGTTTTAGGGCTTTTTGAGACAAAAAAACTTTGCCACGTGCAACTCTAGCCTATTCCACATAGTTTTACCTCTATATTGGATTTCTGCGGTGCTCGGGCGGAGCCCTGCGGGAGTAGATCATCACCACCACCGGAGCGCCGTCACGCTGACGGAGAACTCATCTACTTCTCCATCTTACTTGCTGGATCAAGAAGGCCGAGATCGTCATCGAGTTGTACGTGTGCTGAACGCGGAGGTGTCGTCCATTCGGTGCTAGATCGGAACCGTTCCTGGGACGGATCGTGGGACGATGGTGATTTGAATCACGAAGTTGTACCACTACATCAACTGCGTTTCTTAACTCTTCCCGCTGAGCAATCTACAAGGGTACGTAGATCTAATCTCCTCTCGTAGATGGACATCACCATGATAGGTCTTCGTGTGCGTAGGAAAATTTTAGTTTCCCATGCAACGTTCCCCAACAGTTACCATATCGAAGAAGTCTACCGCTCTGGTGCAATCAAGATTATTAATTTTGAAGGCACAAAACCACATGTTGTGAATGGGCAAAGACTCAAGCATTACATGGCCGGAGACCCCATCAATGTAGAGGTGGATGTGATACAGGTAGCCACTCACGAAGAACATATTGCAACACTACATCAGACACCGGCAGAACCAGAATAAGAAAAAGTATGAAATACGGTAAGAAAACTTCGCGAACATCAATAGAAGTTCCGTATTATGAGTTTTTGAAAAAATAGGAAAATTCCGAGACCAATCGGAGCCGGAAAGCAGCTCGAGGTCACCCAGGCGACCTATTGGCGTGGGCTAGCCCCTGGCCGAGCCAGAAGGCCGCCCTGACCACCCGGAGTTCGTCTCCGACCCTACTTTGGCTTGTTACCTTCCTTTTTGTGCAGAAATTTTTCCTATATATATTTCCGGATCATCCCGGCTTTGTATCTTGCAATTCCGTGCGTTTTCTCTTTCGATCTTTTTCTGCCAGGCTAAGAAGCTATTGTTCAAGATGTCTTCTTGCGACTCAAGCGGGGAAGACTACACAGGTCGTTGTCTCCGCCGTGTCCAGCAAGATGTCAACCAAGGGAAGGTCACCGGATGGGCTACCAATGAAGAGATAGCTACAAGACAAGCGGAGATGGAGTGCTTCGTGAGAGAGGAAGTCAAGATGGTCACCACCCAGCAAGAAGGAGATCCTTCATCACGAGGAGCCAGCTCCAACAACCCCATCCTCGTGGGGTTTATTAACCCTCAACATGATCTTTCTCTGAACCTTTCAGAAATTGTCCCTCCATCGGGAGCTCCACCGGTGTCATCTACTATATCCGAAGCTTGCAGAATCACTAACCAAATCTGTAAACACTTCTGTGTGCTTAAAGTACAGGTGGCCATATTGGAAGCTGAAAACAAAACCCTTCGACGCATAATAGCGGACTTGAAGAACAACAAGTAGGATGAGAAGTGAAATCTTCACGGGTAATGGCATTCCCTTAGCTTGTTCCAAGCTTGGGGGAGTGCCCGGTATCTTTATATTTTTTATCCTTTACTTTTTATGGTCAAGTTTAGTGTCGTGTCATGTTTAGGGAAGTTATCTTATGAAATAGGTGTTTGCATTGAGGTCTATCACTCCTTTGTGGAGATTCTTGTATCCGTGAGCGTGCATTGTCTATGATGGAATATTAATGAGAAGTCTATTGGTTTCTTTGCTGCACTTGGTATCCTCTTCATGCAATCGATCTTATATGCTCATTCTTATGGGAGTATTGATCTTACACAACAGGTATGGCTTTGAAAACTTTATTTAATCTTGGCAAACATAGCATTGGTCATAACAACAAGCATGAGTTTTTCTAGTAGCGACATAGCCAAAACCTTTATGTTCTTATGCTTGAAGTGTTATGCTGACAAGGAAGACAACTTGATGTTTTATGCCAATTCTTTGAGTTAAACTTTATATTGTTTTGCACCCAAGTCAACATTATTTGTCTGCTCTTAAAAGCCTTTGCTAGCCAACCCTTGCACTAAGCGAGAATACTATTTGTGCATTCATACCCTGAAACCTCAACCTTCTCAAGAGTCCACCATATCTTCCCTTTACGTGGTATTTCACAGCCACTCCTAAAGTATATTACTCATGTGCTATCTTTAAACCTTCAGATATTACTCCCTGTTTAGTGCCTCTGCTTTAGCTCATGAGGAAGTAGTAGGTAATTCATGATCTTCTCATACTGGACAAGTTTTATCTTGGGTTTGCATGTCTAATGTGCAAACCCCTAATACAAGAAGGAACTGGCATGAGCACGCCCAGCTTGTAAAAGATAATAACAACAAACAAAACCTCCTTCACGCATTGTTGATGAGAAATCAGAAACTTTGGTAGTGATAAACTAAGGGGATGTGATCGTCCCCACTTTGGGAGCCGTTCCTCAAAACTTGTCCATCATGAGAAGTACTGGGCTATCTACTAGCATTCGTTGACAAATTATGCACCTCTCAAAAGCTTGTTTTACAATCTTGTTGATTTAAAAATCCCTAAAAGCTCTAGCACATGAGTTTTCCCTACTTCCCTCTACGAAGGGCTAATCTTTGACTTTTATGTTGAGTCAGTAAACCTACTTCTTTCTATCCTGAAAAGAGCAGACACTTTATGTTGACAAAGATGCATGCATTTATATTGTTTCATTGAGAATTGTCATCTCACACCTTTGTTGACATTATCATTAAGATAAATGAGTTGTTTGTTAAGCCTAGCTAAAGCAAACATCTTCCTTTGTGTTAGCATTTTTGCTTCTTGACTAATAACATGTTCTTTCAAAAAGCTTCAATTGATCTCATCAAAATATAAGAGGAAGAGCAAAAGTTAAAATTTATTAGTTGTTCTTTGACCAAGGACATGTTTGCCATGGTTTGATGAGTTTTCTTAGCTCTACTTTTGATTGTAATTGATATTACTCTTTCATAAGGGCCTTATGAGTTCAGATTGTTGTTGAGGATGGTTGAGTTTAGTAGAGAAATTATGATGCTTCTTGTCTGTATTCTTATTTATCGACACTTCACTCTCTAAACTTGTGGACAGGTTTAACGAGCTCAGTATTCGCTTGGGGACAAGTGAGGTCTAAGCTTGGGGGAGTTGATACGTACGAAACGCATCACTATTATATATCATAATTTGTCTCTATTCATTGATACATTTCACTTTATGATGGTGTACTTATAGTGTTTTGGCTTATTTTACACAGTTTACAACTTTCCGATGCCGAAACAGCAGACGCAGGATTCAGCGGAGAAAATAGCACGAAGAGTTGCAATATCAGAACATCTCCAATTACGCTGAAATTTTGAGGGAAGAAGTTTCCGAACAGGTCCCGAAGACAGGCCAAAGAAGGGCCGGAGGGGGCCACATGTCACCCATGCGACCTGATGCCCCCCCTAGGTCGCGCCAGGAGGCCGCCTGGGTGATGGGCCCCACCTCCGGTGCTCTCCTTTGGCCTATATGTTCCTCTTGACCTAAAAGTTCGGGGGACAGAAGAGTTTTTGCGATTCCGCCGCTGCTCCGCGGCGGAAACCTACAGTGAAGAAAATACCTTTCCGGTGGGCAGATTCCGCCGGGGAGAATTCCTCCCGGAAGGGGAGATCGTCCTCATCGTCATCACCATCGTCACGGGCATCATCGAGATCATCATCACCATCGTCACCAACACCAACACCATCTCCACCTTCATCCCATCTACTTCACCATTGCAATCGGAGTTGTACCTTGCACTATTCATCCCCTCTACTCTACCGGTGTTGATTACTCTTTTGTGGTGAATGCTATTGAGTTTTGTTGGAGAATTATTGTTATGACCAGATTGTTAATCATATTTTCATCACCTCTGATCATGATCTCTTTTATGTCTTGTGAGTAGTTCCATTAGTTCTTGAGGGCATGGGAAAAGTCTAGATGCTAATAGTCATACGATATTGAAGTAATATGTGTTGATTAATATTTAATTTATGGTGTTATTCTTCTAGTGGTGTTATGTGAACATCGACTACATAACACTTCGCCTTTTTAAGGACCCAAGGGAATGCATCGTGTATAAAGAATGCTTATGATGGGTTGTCGGAGTGACAGAAACCTGAACCCCAATTCACATACTTTTGCATGAGGGGGTATTAGATCCTAACGCTTATTGCTATGGTTAGGTGCTACCTCTTGAGCTTGCGTTGGTTTTTCCCTTGAAGAGGAAAGGGTGATGCAGCGCAGTAGCAGTAAGTATGTCCCTCAGTTTGAGAACCAAGGTATCAATCGAGTAGGAGTATCAAGACAAGTCACCAATGTACCTACGCAAAAACAAACAAACATGCACCCAACGCTATAAAGGGGTTGTCAATCCCTTCACGACTAATTGCAAGGTGAGATCTGAAGGTGGAAAGTGCAACAAAGTAAAAGTGTAGAGCTGAAAATATGATGTGAAGTAGACCCGGGGGCCATAGTGTTCACTAGAGGCTTCTCTCAAGATAGCAAGTATTATGGTGGGTGAACGAATTACTGTCGAGCAATTGATAGAACCGCGCAAAGTCATGATGATACCTAAGGCAATGATCATACATATAGGCATCACGTCCGAGACAAGTAGACGGATACTTTCTGCATCTACTACTATTACTCCACACATCGACCGCTATCCAGCATGCATCTAGTGTATTAAGTTCATAACAAACCGAGTAACGCCTTAAGCAAGATGACATGATGTAGAGGTCTAAATTCATGCAATAGATATAAACCCCATATTTTTACCCTTGATGGCAACAACATGATGCGTGCCTCGCTACCCCTTCTGTCAATGGGTGAGGACACCGCACGGTATGAACCCAAAAGCAAGCACTTCTCCCATTGCAAGAATTATAGATCAAGTTGGCCAAATGAAACCCACAACTCGAAGAGAATTACAAGGATACGAAATCATGCATATAAGAGATCAGTGGAGACTCAAAAAATATTCACAGATAATCTGATCATAAATCCACAATTCATCGAATCTCGACAAACACACCGCAAAAAAAGATTACATCGGATAGATCTCCATGAAGATCATGGAGAACTTTGTATTGAAGATCCAAGAGAGAGAAGAAGCCATCTAGCTACTAGCTATGGACCCAAAGGTCTGTGGTGAACTACTCACGCATCATCGGAGAGGCAATGGTGTTGATGAAGAAGCCCTCTGTGTCTGAATCCCCCTCCGGTAGGGCACCAGAATGTGCCCCAGGTGGGATCTTACGGAGACAGAAGCTTGCGGTGGCGGGAAAGTATTTTCGTGGCTCTCCCTGGTGTTTTTAGATTTTTGGAGAATTTATAGGTGGAAGAAGTAGGGCAGAGGAGCCACGGGGGGCCCACAACCTTCTAGGCCCGCCCCCTAGGCCGGGGCTAGGTGGCTTGTGACCTCCTCCGAGGTCCCCTTCCTTGGTTCTCAAGTTTCCTGCGTATCTTCTGTCATGGAAAAAATCATTTCGCAGGTTTTATTCCGTTTGGACTCTGTTTAATATTCTCCTCTGAAAAAGGTCAAAAACACGGAAAAAACAGAAACTGGCACTTGACACTTAGTTAATAGGTTAGTCCCAAAAAAGATATAAAATAGCATATTCATGCATACAAAACATCCAAAGTTGACAAGATAATAGATGGAACCATCAAAAATTATAGATACGTTGGAGACGTATCAAGCATCCCCAAGCTTAACTCCTGCTCGTCCTCGAGTAGGGAAGTGATAAAGACTGAATTTTTGATGTGGAATGCTACCTAACATACTTGTCCTTTGTAACTTCTTTCTTGTGACATGAATGTTCAGATCTGTAAGATTCAAAACAATGGTTTACTATTGACATGAAAACAATAGTACTTCGAGCAAACTAGCAAAGTGATCATGAACTTTTGAAGTAACAAGGCCAAAGGAAGTTATCCCTACAAAATCATATAGTCTGGCTATGCTCCATTATCCCCACACAACGAATTAGAATCATGCACAACCCCGGTATTGGCCAAGTAATTGTTTTCACACTCTTACTTTCTCAAACTTTTCAACTCTCACGCAATACATGAGCGTGAGCCATGGATATAGCACTATAGGTGGAATAGAGTGTGGTGGAGGTTGTGAGGCAAAAAAAGGAGATGATCACATTGATTCGGCATATCAACGGGCTATGGAGATGCCCATCAATAGATATCAATGTCAATGAGTACGGATTACCATGCAACGGATGCACTTAGAGCTATAAGTGTGTGAAAGCTCAAGAGGAAAACTAGTGGGTGTGCACCCAACTTGCTTGCTCAAGAAGACCTAGGGCAATTTTTTGAGGAAGCCCATCATTGGAATATACAAGCCAAGTTATATAATGAAAATTCCCACTAGTATATGGAGGTGTCCAAACAAGAGACTCTCTATCATGAAGAACACGGTGCTATTTTGAAGCACAAGTGTGGAAAAAGATAGTAGCATTGTCCCTTCTCTCTTTTTCTCTCTCTCTCTCTCTTTTTGTTTGGGCTCTTTGGCCTCTTTTTTTTCATTTTTTTGGTGGGGAGCTTTGGCCTCTTTTTTTAATTTCCTCACATGGGACAATGCTCTAATAATGATAATCATCACACTTTTATTTACTTACAACTCAATACTTAGAGCAATGATGACTCTATAGGAAATGCCTCCGGCAATGTACCGGGATGTGCAACGATCTAGCTTAGCGTATGACGTTGAAAAATCTTGCTAGCTATCTTACGATCATGCAATGGCAATATGAAAGTGACGACACATGTCATGAGACGGAACGGTGGGAGTTGCATTACAATATATCTCGGAATGGCTATGAAAATGCCATAATAGGTAGGTATGGTGGCTGTTCTGAGGAAGGTATATGGTGGGTTTGTGCACCGGTGAAAGTTGCGAGGTACTAGAGAGGCTAGCAATGGTGGAAGGTGAAAGTGCATGTATACCATGGATCTCACATTAGTCATGAAGAACTCATATACTTATTGAGAAAGTTTTAATTAGTAATCGAAACAAAGTGCTAAATGCATACTCCTAGGGGAAGGGTTGGTAGGTGTTAACCATCACGCGATCCCGACCGCAACACAAAGGATGACAATCAATAAACCAATTATGCTCCGACTTCCTAACCTAGCGGTTCACAACACGTGCAAGCTACGGGAATCACTAACTTCAACACAAGTATTTCTAGATTCACAACACCCTACTAACATAACTCTAATATTACCGTATCCATATCTCAAAACTAATTGAGATGAATCAAACTTCTCTTTACTAATCAATGCACTCGAATATGGAAGTTTTATTATATTCATGCAATAGATATAAACTCCATCTTTTTACCCTTGATGTCAACAACACGATGTGTGCCTTGCTACCCCTTCTGTCACTGGGTGAGGACACCGCACGGTATGAATCCAAAACCAAGCACTTCTCCCATTGCAAGAATTATAGATCAAGTTGGCCAAACGAAACCCACAACTCGAAGAGAATTACAAGGATACGAAATCATGCATATAAGAGATCAGAGGAGACTCAAATAATATTCATAGATAATCTGATCATAAATCCACAATTCATCGGATCTCGACAAACACGCTGCAAAAGAAGATTACATCGGATAGATATCCATGAAGATCATGGAGAACTTTGTATTGAAGATCCAAGAGAGAGAAGAAGCCATCTAGCTACTAGCTATGGACCCGAAGGTCTGTGGTGAACTACTCATGCATCATCAGAGAGGCAATCACTACTGGAATTGAGAAATTTGCCATCTGCCATGCCTTTGCCATCTGCTGACGCATGGCAAAGAGGATCTTTGCCGTCAGCTGGCACAAAGCAGACGGCAAAGAGGTTGCTGATGGCAAAGGTTTTATTTGCCGTCTGTTGACGCATGGCAAAGGCCCCAGAGGCGGACGGCAAAGAGCACCCAGACGGCAAAGGGGCGCCACCCTAACGGCCGAAGCCCGCCCCACCCCACCCACCCCTTTGCCGTCTGCCTCCCAGCTTCTGAACACGGCAAAGGGGGGCTCCCCCTAACGGCACCCAGCCCCCACCCCCGCTCCCCTAACGGCACGCTCCACCCCCGCTCCCCTCGATCCCCTGCCTCTCTCGCGCGCGCCCCTGCCCACTCCAGCGCCGCCGCCACCACCACCTGAGCTGCTCCGGCCCACCGCCGCCACCCACGACCGGAGCTCCCAGCTCCCCTCCTCCCCGCGTCCCTCCTCCCTGCGGCCCTCCTCCCCGCGGCCCTCCTCCCCGCCGCCCATGACCGGAGCTCCCCGCTCCCCTCCTCCCTGCAAAGGGGCGCCACCCCCACGGCCGGAGCTCGCCCTCCCCTCCTCCCTGCGCACGTCCTCCCCACGCCCCTCCTCCCCGCCGCCCAGGGCCAGAGCTCGCCCTCCCCTCCTCTCACTGCCCTCCTCCCACTGCAGGTAAGTTTTTTTTTCTTTCTTTCTTTATTTCCTGTTTTTTCTTTTAAACTAGTAGCCTTGCACGTGCACACCCGTCTCTATAAGACACATCTTATGATTCAGTTAAATGACACTTTTGATTTTACATACACAATAGATAGTATATAGTATAGACATATAGTGTGTCATTTATTTAGGCTTCACATGTCATGTTTAGGCTTCAACTCAATGGTGAAAATATCCTACTCAATTCAAGCATGTCATGTCATTTATTTAGGCTTCACATGTCATGTTTAGGCTTCACATCTCATGTTGATTTTACATGTCATGTTTAGGCTTCAACTCAATCAGAATATCCTACTCTTACTAACCAAGATCAGAATATCGTCCAAACCAAAATCTTAACTTCTCAATGCTGAAAATAAAAGAGAAATATGGACAAATTCAAGCATGAAGAAACTGGACTACATAATAAAGACCTCCAAGTTAGTAGTACCTATGAAGAGATGGCTGAAAATATTAAGAGGTTGTCACAATGAAAAATATGAAAGATGATAAATAAAAAAGAAAGGTTGCAGCAACAGCATTAGAAAAAGTAGATAGAGAAGAAAACAATAGATAGAAAAAAACGTAGAAGAAAATAAGAGAATAATAAACTAGAAGAAAAAGGAAGAAGAAGAACAAGAAGAAGAAGAAGAAGAAAGAGGAAAGGAGGAGAAAGATAAAAGAAAGAAGAAGAAGAGGAGGAGGAGGAGGAGGAGGAGAAAGAAGAAGAAGAAGAAGAATATGATGATCAAGAAGAAGAAGAAGAAGAAGAGAAGAGAGGAGAAGAAGAAAGAAAAGGACCCCGACCCCCGGCCCACGACCCCCGACGCTCGACGCCACCAACCCCCGACCCTCGACCCCCGACCTCCGACGCCACTGAGACCCGACTCCCGACCCCCGACTCCCGACACCCAATGCCCGACGCCATTGACCCTCGACTACAGAAGCCACTGACCCTCGACCCTCGACCCCCGACGCCCGACGCCACTGACCCCCGACCCCCGACGCCCCTGACCCTCGACCCCCGGCCCCCTACCCCCGACCCCCGACACCATTGACCCCCGACCCCCGACACCATTGACCCCCAACCCTCGACCCCCGACACCTCTTCGGCCTCTTGTTGACCAAAGAGACCCCAACCCCCGACGCCAGTGATCTTCAACCCCCGACAACACTAACCCCCGACCACCGACACAACTAACCCCGACCGCCGACGCCACCGACACCCGACACCACCGACCATCGACGCCACCGACACCCGACACCACCGACCATCGACGCCACTAAGCCGACGGGGTCATAATTTTGTAAATTATGAGTTAGGTCACATATTTTCCGATTATGTTAATTATAAAAACATCATATTTGTGTTGATCGGGTGAATTTCAATGTGCAGTTGTTCGACAACCTCCACGCGCGTTGGACGAGCTCCGCCCTTGCGTTTGTTGGTGAGCACAAATGACTTCTCCTCCTACCCCCTGAATTTGCTCTGTCCCGGTCTTTGTGCTGATGAAACTTGCTAGCTATAGGTTTCTTCAATCACGAGTATGCGTGACCAGTATGCGTCTCCCGTTCGAAAGGGCGACATCGACAAATCTCCCGTTCGAAAACAAACCCAGGCCGATGAAAGGGCGACATTATCCATGGACAGCCCGAGTATGTGTAGATTGGGTTTGTTTTCCCGTATGCTGTGCTCCGGATCCGATGTGGAATTTCATCAGTGTCTCCCCTGTTGTTCTCCGGGTACACATCCTCTCTGCTTATTGCCGAGACGTGTATTAGGAGAACAGCGGGGAGGTGCTGCCGAAATTCTGCGTCGCATCTGGAGCAGAGCATGGGAAAACGAACCCAGTCTACATATACTCGGGTGGGATTAGGACCTATCTTTACCTATTAGCGTGTAGGTTGCATGGACGTAATAAAACTGACAAACTTGATTAGCGTATGAATATAGCTGATGAATTATATATTTATTTCTTGTGCCCCCATAGGTAGCTAGGCAACATGAGTGATCGTGCTTGGATGTACACTGGTCACCCTAGTCAGAAAGACATGACCCATGAATGGTTAACAAAAACCAGGGGGTTTGTGAGAGCCGCATTTGCAAATGGCCGGCATAAAACATGGTGCCCCTGTCCCAACTGCGACAACTGGAAAAAGCAGACAGAGTTTGAAATGGGTAAACACCTGCAGAAGTGGGGTTTTACGCCTAATTATACGGTGTGGACTTTTCATGGTGAGTCTGACCAACGTGCCAGAGCTGAGGTGATTCGTCGTCGCACCGACGAGCATGGTACCGGGATTGAAGACATGGTGCAAGACTTTGCTGATGCTCGTGATTCGGACGATGAGATGGAGGAATCTGCAAAGGCCTTCTATGAAATGCTGGAGTCTTCAAAACGTCCTCTCCACGAGCAGACTGAGCTTTGTCAGCTGGATGCCATCGCGCAAGTAATGGCTCTGAATGCTCAATTCAACCTAGGCAGAGAATGCTACGACGCGATGATGACGATATTTGGACGCTTTCTACCCAAAGGCCATGTACTGCCTGCAAACCTGTACCAGTCAGAGAAAATCCTCCGTGTACTTAAGATGCCCTATGAGAAGATACATGCCTGTGAGAATGGATGTGCCTTATTTAGGCTTGAGTATGCGGCCTTGAATTATTGCCCCATTTGCAATTCTTCCAGGTATATTGTGGTAGACAACGGCATGGGTGAGAAGAATCAGACCAAAATCCCCATTAGTGTTCTTCGATATCTGCCAATCATACCAAGACTTCAACATCTTTTCATGGTCAAAGAGACGGCCAGACAGATGACATGGCACAAATTGGGCAAAAGAACTGAACTAGATGCGGATGGGAACAAGATGCTGGTACACACTTCAGATGGTTTTGCGTGGAGGCACTTCGATGCATTACATAAGGATAAATTGGAAGATCCAAGGCAACCTAGAGTTGCCATCAGCACGGATGGGTTCAATGTGTATGGTATGACGGCGGCACAATACAGTTGTTGGCCTGTATTTGTCATTCCACTAAATTTGCCACCCGGAGAGATTATGAAAAGAAAGAACATTTTCCTGACGTTGATAATTCCAGGGCCCAACTATCCGGGGAAGAATATGAATGTGCACATGCAGCCGCTTAAGGATGAGTTGCAAGAAGCCTGGGATAATGGGATCAAGACCTACGACGCGGCTACCAAAACAAATTTCAAAATGCATGTGTGGTACATCTACTCGACGCATGATTATCCGGCGTTTGCGCTATTCGTTGGCTGGTGTGTGCATGGAAGGTTCCCGTGCACCACATGCAAGGCAGCTCTTCAGTTCCGTTGGCTGCAGGCTGGTCGCAAGTATTCTTGCTTCGACATGCATAGACAATTCCTGGATCCTGACCATAAGTTCAGAAAAGACAAGAAGAATTTCATCAAAGGTAGAGTTGTCAAAAACACTGCACCAGCTGCGTTGACAGGCCAACAGACCCTTGATCAGTTAAACACTCTCGAGCCTGATCCTTTGCGTCCAGGATACTTCAAAGGGTATAATACGGAACACGCCTGGACTCACAAGTCATGCTTATGGGATCTCCCTTACTTCAAAGACCTCCTTTGCCCACACAACATTGACGTGATGCACACTGAAAAGAATATGCGGAGGCCATTTTTGGTACATTGTTCGGCATAGAGGGGAAGTCAAAAGATAATCCTAAGGCTAGAATCGACCTGGAGGCTCTATGTGATAGACCGTTGCAAAACTTGCGACAACGGAAAGGAAAGCAAAGCATAGCGAAGCCAAAGGCATGGTTCAATCTTGAAAGGCCAGCTATGAGGGAAATGCTATTGTGGGTGAAAATGCGGTTGATGTTCCCCGATGGGTATGCTGCGAATCTAAAGAGGGGAGCGAGTCTTGAGAAACTAAAAATATTTGGGCTCAAGAGTCATGATTGGCACATATGGATTGAGCGGGTAATGCCGGTGATGTTGCGTGGCTTTATCCCTGAGGATGAATGGCTAGTACTGGTAGAGCTGAGCTATTTCTTCCGTTCTCTTTGTGCGAAAGAACTATCGCCTGGCGTGCTAGATGAAATGGAAGAGTTGGCACCGGAGTTGATCTGCAAATTAGAAAAGATCTTTCCACCGGGCTTCTTTAATCCAATGCAACATTTGATTTTGCATCTCCCGACCGAGGCAAGAATGGGGGGGGGCGTTCAAAATCGATGGTGCTACTCAACTGAGAGGATGCAGAAGACGCTTCGAGCTAAGTGTACAAATAAACGTAGAATTGAAGCATCGATGGCCGAGGCATTCATTACTGAGGAGGCGGAAAACTTCGTGACAGCACACTATGAAGCCAAAAATCATCATTTGCATAACCCGAAGCCTCGGTACAATGATGGCGATCAAGAAAATGTTTGATCCAACCTCAGCCTATTCAAAGGTAAGCTCGCACCATCCGGTGCTTCGAAAGGGAAATCGTTGGATGTCGAAGAATGGTGGACCATTTCATTGTATATCTTCACCAACCTAACAGAAGTGCGGCCGTACATCGAGTAAGTTCTCGGTAATTTATTGTTCCGCAACTTCTAGTTGCTTTGAACTACTCTTATTCCCGGATATTTGATATAGTCGATACGTCGCCGAATTCTCGGATGGAGCGGTCATCGAAAAGGATTCCGTCGAAGAGTATGAGCTTCTCGCAAAGCATGGAGGCGACTATCCCGGTTTCATCTCTTGGTTCAAACAAAGGGTAATTAATTACCATTAAGGGCCCATTTGATTTATTGGTCTAATTTGCGGCTAATGCATCCATTCTTTCGTATTAAACTTGTAGGCTGATGCAGAGTCTATGGACGCCGAGTTGAGACAAGTCGCTAATGGTTTTGACTATAAGGTTCGTTCATTTGACAAATACAACATCAACGGGTATCACTTTCGTACCTTTGGCAAAGAGCTACCTATGCCCGACCTAAAGACTACAAATTGTTCTGTCTCTGCTATCGGCGAAGGAGACACCGAGTATTATGGAAGAGTTGAAGCAATTTATGAACTTGTATTCTATGGTGAAAACCCACCGACCGTCGTAGTCTTCAAATGTTATTGGTTTGAGCCGAGGGAGACTAGAAGGACTCATGAACATATAGGACTAGTAGAAACAACCAAAACACCCACTTAGATGTTCCCGATGTCTATATTACGGCTCAACAGGCGACACAAGTTTTCTATCTACCGTGGGCCTGCCAAACTGATCCAAATCTCAAAGGTTGGGATGTCGTTTATGAAGTGCCACCACATTTTAGACCACCTACCCTCAATGAAGAGGATTACGAACCTCACATTAACCCAGACACATATGAAGGAGAATTCTTCCAAGAAACACGTATGTCCAAGAAACATTTCAAGAACCGCTCTACTTCACCCCAGAACATTGAAGTAGACAGCGACAGTGAATCCGTCTTAACCCCTGAGCCCGAACAAGAAGAGCTGGAAGAAGAAGAGGTTACTGCTGCGGATGACCTGTCACTTCTTGACCGATTACATAATGGTGGCCTTCCACATGTTCTTCGTGATAGTGATGCTGATGATGCATTTATTGATGATAGTGATGATCATGATGCATTTATTGACCCCGAAGCATATATAGACGAGGACGATTGTTATTAGTTCATGTCAGGTATTCAACTATTATACTATATATAAATTTTGAGTTCATGTTAGGTATTCAATTTTTATTAGTCATGTTGGTATTTATGACGATGATACACTTAAATTATATACATTTTATTACTCCTGTTGGTATTTATGTTGTACTAATTTCATTTACTCTTTGTCATGACAGGTGTTGAAAGATGGTGGGAAAGGGTCGAAAGCACTCCGCGGCTGCTTCTTCGTCGGCGGGTGATGGGATGGGTACTTCCATTCCTGCCTCGCCTCTTCGGAGAGTGTTGCTCTCTACTTTGCAAGGAGCTCCCCCCGTGAGAGGAGGTCGACCCCCCCGCGAAGCCGAGAGGCACTAAAGGTACACGTTGTATTCATGTTGGTATTTATGTTGTACTCATGTTGTATGCATATTGGTATTTATATACATTTTATTACTCATGTTGGTATTTATGTTGTACTAAAGGTACACGTGGCCGCAGGAAAGGTAGGGCTACACGGTCTCCGCCACCACCCCAAGCTGATTCACCTGAGCACAGGACTTCTAGGGTGGATTTGTCTGAGGTGGAGGCTACACGGTCTCCGGTTCACGAGCCTCGGGTCGACGAGTCTCAGGTCGATGAGCCTTCGACCCACGAGACTCGTGTCCCAGAGGCTTCCTTCCAGGCGACTCCGGAGCAAAGCAGGGATGAGGGTACGTCCCAAGAGACCCAGTGGGATACCTGGCCTGAGGCAAGTGGCCATGCTGGTAGCGACGAGGAGCTGGGTGAGGGGGCTACCATCTACCAGCGTGGTAGTTCGGGGCTCCCGCTCGTGCCAGCGACCCCCGAGCAGAGGTGGTCGATTAGGCCAAATGGGGACAAGTAAGTTAATTTACTCTTATTTAACCTTTTGACTTCGCGTTTTCTCAAATATCTAATGTTTTGGCTTTAATTTGTCATACTGTAGGGGTTGGATTGTTGCCAAGGGTGTCCGCAAGCCCAACAGCGTCCTTGGTGTTCTTTGCCGTCAAAACTTCTCAGGGTTTGTTACGTTGCCCAGTCGGGAGCGAGAGGTAGGAATGACCTGGGAGCACTACTTGGGTGCCCCGGCCCCGCCGGAGGTGGAGATCGACGGTGTTTTGTGTGACACGAGGGCGGACATGGTGATCCGAAAGTTCTGGGTAATTTCTCTTTCACACAATTATAAATCAACCATAGATATTTATTGTACTAATCGGTGTTGTCTTGTTTGCAGACCTACTACAGGTGTGAGGACGGATACGAGGAGGACGCGGCAAAGGTTCTAGAAACCGAATGTCGACGCCTACTTCAAAACTTTCGGCATGAGGCTCGGGTGCAGGCTGTTCGAGACTACTATGCCACGCGGCGTATTAGGCTTGACAAGGCGAAGTGCCGTGATGCTAAGATGGAGAAGGAGCATTACATGAAGGTAATTACATATTATTAAGGCTTTGTAGTTAGTTTCCTTGATTTGGTTCTTACGCGCTCAAATTTCTCTTTATTAACTTAGGTGCCCCCGAGATGGTGTGTGGATAAGATGGATTGTTGGGAGGCCTTGGTGGATCAGTGGTGCTCCAAAACGTGGGAGGCCAGCCACAACAACGCCAAGGAGAGGCGTGGCAAAATGGTTGGCGTGCCACACCATCAAGGGAGCGTCAACTTAATCCAATTTGGCGAGAACTGGGTATGTGCTTTGCTTCATGCCTCATGCAATTCATTCTTAATGCTATCTTGAGCCCTTTAACAATACAATTTTCCTCTCTCTCTCTCTTTTAGGCGCGTCACAATAAGACGGAGGCGCCACAGATGTACGACCTGTATGCGATGGCCCATACTGCCTTGTAAAAGAAGGTCAAGGCATTCTCTGAGTCTGACCTCAAGCATCTAGAAAACTTCACCAACATCTCCTCCCACGACAAGCTCGTGAAGTACAGAGATCACGGGAAGGCGAGGAAAGGGGAGGACTTTAACCCGAGCGAGGGGCCTATTGATCCAGAGCTGGTGATGATAGCTGGCAACGGGAGGCCCCATGGCTCGATCGCCATTGGAGACGGCCTTATACGTTGTCCTAGCTCTCTCCGGCAGATAAAGGCACGCCAAACAAGCTCTTGTCCGGAGATCACACGTCGTCCACGGCCAGTCGAGCTCGCCATCGAGGTTAGTTTAATGGACTCAACTATCTTTCCGCATTATGTTGTGCGTTGGAACCAATATGATTACATTGCTAACAATGAGTTGTGTTGTAGGCTGCTATTCAGAAAGAGAGAGAGGCAATGCAGGCGGCTATGGCGGAGAAGGATAAGGAAATTAGGGAGCTGGAGGAGAGGACGACTGCATTGGTGGAGGCGGAGAGGGCACGGAATGATGCATCTACCAGGGCCATATACGAGCTCTTCGTGGTAAGTTTCTTCTTCATGTTATTTCAAATCTTGCATCTGAATGTCTGTTTCATTAATAAATAAAAAGTTTGACTTGTCGAAACCAAATGTACAGTCTATGTGCGAGAAGAACGGCCAAGTCCCTCCGCCGATGCCAGTCATTAACGTGGCGGGGACGATGAGTTTCATTTCAGTGGAGTGATCTTAAGAGCGTCCTCATGCTAACTACACATTGCAAACGATGTTTGGTGCAGAATATGTCCCGAAACGCATCGCACGACCCTTCTACAGTCGAGCCTTCTCCAGGGCAGCCTTCTCCAGGTGAAACAAGCCAGAGCCACCGTGCTTGACCCTAACTTAGGTATGTTATTTCTAGTGTTTTAATAAAAGATAGCTAGATGACATAATTAGCTTAGTTAGCTCCAAAATGACTTATTTAATAAAAAATGATCTATACTTAGCTAATTATCCTCGAAATGACATAATTAGCTCCAAAAAGGCATTCTTAGCCAATTTAGCCCGAAGAAGGGGACAAGAGGAGAAGAAAGAGGAAAAATGAAAGGAAGGAAGAAGAAGAAGAGGGGAAGAAGAAGAAGGAGAGGAAGGAGGATAAGAAGAAGGAGAAGAAGGAGGAGAAGAAGGAGAAGGAGCTCCTCCTTCTCCTTCTTCTTCCTCCTTCTTCCTCCTTCTCCTTCTCCTTCTTCTTTTCTTCTTCTTCTCCTCTCCTTCTCCTTCTCCTCCTCCTCCTCCTCCTTCTTTTACTTATTCTTCTCTTTCTCTTCTTCTACGTAGCTTAGACTCATCCAAGAAAGGCTAAATTGACTAATTATCCATCTAAATGACATAATTAGCTTAGTTAGCTCCAAAATGACCTATTTAATAAAAAATGACCTATACTTAGCTAATTATCCTCGAAATGACATAATTAGCTCCAAAAAGGTATTCTTAGCCAATTTAGCCCGAAGAAGGGGACAAGAGGAGAAGAAAGAGGAAAAATGAAAGGAAGGAAGAAGAAGAAGAAGGAGAGGGAGGAGGATAAGAAGAAGGAGAAGAAGGAGGAGAAGAAGGAGAAGGAGCTCCTCCTTCTCCTTCTTCTTCCTCCTTCTTCCTCCTTCTCCTTCTCCTTCTTCTTTTCTTCTTCTTCTCCTCTCCTTCTCCTTCTCCTCCTCCTCCTCCTCCTCCTTCTTTTACTTATTCTTCTCTTTCTCTTCTTCTACGTAGCTTAGACTCATCCAAGAAAGGCTAAATTGGCTAATTATCCATCTAAATGACATAATTAGCTTAGTTAGCTCCAAAATGACCTATTTAATAAAAAATGACCTATACTTAGCTAATTATCCTCGAAATGACATAATTAGCTCCAAAAAGGTATTCTTAGCCAATTTAGCCCGAAGAAGGGGACAAGAGGAGAAGAAAGAGGAAAAATGAAAGGAAGGAAGAAGAAGAAGAAGGAGAGGGAGGAGGATAAGAAGAAGGAGAAGAAGGAGAAGAAGAAGGAGAAGGAGCTCCTCCTTCTCCTTCTTCTTCCTCCTTCTTCCTCCTTCTCCTTCTCCTTCTTCTTTTCTTCTTCTTCTCCTCTTCCTTCTTCTTCTCCTCCTCCTCCTCCTCCTTCTTTTACTTCTTCTTCTCTTTCTCTTCTTCTACGTAGCTTAGACTCATCCAAGAAAGCCTAAATTGGCTAATTATCCATCTAAATGACATAATTAGCTTATTTAGCTCCAAAATGACCTATTTAATAAAAAATGGCCTATACTTGGCTAATTATCCTACGAAATGACATAATTAGCTTAGTTAGCTCCTAAATGGTCTATTTAATAAAACATGACCTATAGTTAGCTAAGTTCTCTCCTAAATGACATAATAAGGCTTACGTAGCTGCAACATGACCTATTCCCCCTAACTTAGGTATTAAATGGCCTATAATTAGCCTAGCTACATAATTAGCTTAGTTAGCTCCTAAATGGTCTATACTTAGCTAATTTCTCTCCGAAATAACCTATGTCTACACTACTTCATCTAGTATTATTCTTCTAACTTTCTTATTTGTCATTTTGCAGATTACCTTCACTTCACGGGAAGCTTGGAAAATATTGATGGAATGCTTGAAGATGATTTCTTGTACCATGGGTTGTATTGAAACTATTGTAGTATATGAATATATGAAACTTTGTATGCACGTGGGTGAAACTGGTGTAATATATGAAACTTTGTATGCACGTGGATGCAACTTGAAAGCTGGATATAAGAGGTTATTTTAATATGGTTATGAGTACGGAAAGAAATTTATTTATGTCAAATATATATATATATATATATATATATATATCATGATTATTGTTAAAAATGATGGATATAACAAAAAATAAATAAATAAGGGGCGGGTTCCCCTCTTTGCCGTCTGCCCCCACATGGCAAAGGGGGGGAGGCAGATGGCAAAGGGGGGAATCTGCCCCCTCTCTCTTCCCTCTTTGCCGTCTGCCCCCACATGGCAAAGGGGGGAGGCAGACGGCAAAGGGGGGAATCTGCCCCCTCTCTCTCCCCTCTTTACCGTCTGCCCCCACATGGCAAAGGGGGGGAGGCAGACGGCAAAGGGAGGAGGCCTGCCGTTAACACTTAACGGGGACTTTGCAATATATGTCGTCCCAGTTAATTTGCCGTCTGCCCCCTCACGGCAAAGATTCTTTGCCGTCCTCTTTGGGAAAGCAGACGGCAAAGAACCTCTTCACCGGATTTTTTTTACCGTCTACTTTGCCGTCAGCTGACCAACGGCAAAGCCTTTGCCGTCCGTGGTTGCACCCTTTGCCGTCCGCTTTGGCAGACCGCAAATTTCTGAATTTCAGTAGTGAATGGTGTTGATAAAGAAGCCCTCTGTGTCTGAATCCCCCCTCCGGCAGGGCACCAGAATGTGCCCCAGATGGGATCTTATGGAGACAGAAGCTTGCGGCGGCGGGAAAGTATTTTTGTGGCTCTCCCTGGTGTTTTTAGATTTTTGGAGAATTTATAGGCGGAAGAAGTAGGGCAGAGGAGCCACGGGGGGCCCACAAGCCTGCTAGGCCCGCCCCCTAGGCTGGGGCTAGGTGTCTTGTGACCTCCTTCGAGGTCCCCTGCCTTGGTTCTCAAGTTTCCTGTGTATCTTCTGTTATGGAAAAAAATCATTTCGCAGGTTTTATTCCGTTTGGACTCCGTTTAATATTCTCCTCTAAAAAAGGTCAAAAACACGGAAAAAAACAGAAACTGGCACTTGGCACTGAGTTAATAGGTTAGTCCCAAAAAAGATATAAAATAGTATATTCATGCATACAAAACATCCAAAGTTGACAAGATTATAGCATGGAACCATCAAAAATTATAGATACGTTGGAGACGTATCATTAGGCTTTGTCTTAATTTCTCTCTTGTATTTGCGGATGCTTGCAAGAGGGATTAATCGTAAGAGTGTATTTGTCTTAGCCTAGACGGTTCACTAGCAAAGATCCACCCACATAACACTTATCAATACAAAACATAGTACTAGAGAGAGTATGGCGAAAGCACTTGACTATTTCTCCCGTGTGTCCTTAGGAACGCCTTAGTATTTATAAGTTTAGTCCCTCGGCTTATCCTTTGTGTTTAAAAGGATTGGGCCACTTCCTGCACCTCGGTACGATTTACTTTACTTGCATTTATTTCCTTGTTGCTTATCCTAGAAAACCCATAAAAAGTTACCTTTCAGTACTTGCAGTTATTCCTTGCTCAAGATCACTCGTCAATACTTTCTGCTCCTCGTTGGGTTCGACACTCTTACTTATCGAAAAGGCTATGATAGATTCCTTACACTTGTGGGTCATCATGGAGCAAGCAACCAACTTGTTGGAAATAATACATATTGATGTATGCAGTCCAATGAGCATCGAGGCTCGCAGTGGCTATCGTTATGTTCTCACCCTCACTGATGATTTGAGCAGATATGGGTATGTCTACTTAATGAAACACAAGTCTGAAACTTTTGAAAAGTTCAAGGAATTTCATAGTGAGGTAGAGAATCAACGTGACAAGAAAATAAAGTTCCTACGATCTGATCGTGGAGGAGAATATTTGAGTCACGAATTTGGCACACACTTAAAAAATGTGGAATTGTTTCACAACTCACGCCCCGTGGCACACCTTAGTGGAATGGTGTGTCCGAACGTCGTAGTCGCACTCTATTGGATATGGTGCGATCTATGATGTCTCTTACTGATTTACCGCTATCATTTTGGGGATATGCATTGGAAACTGCCGCATTCACTTTAAATAGGGCACTGTCTAAATCCGTTGAGATGACACCGTATGAATTATGGTTTGGAAAGAAACGTAAGCCATCGTTTCTGAAAGTTTGGGGCTGTGATGCTTACGTGAAGAAACTTCAACCTGAGAAGCTCGAACCCAAAGCGAAAAATGCGTCTTCATAGGATACCCTAAGGAAACTATTGGGTATACCTTCTATCTTAGATTCGAAGGCAAAATCTTTGTTGCCAAGAACGGATCCTTTCTAGAGAAAGAGTTTCTCTCGAAAGAAGTAAGTGGGAGGAAAGTAGAACTTGATGTGGTAATTGTACCTCTCTCGAACCGGAGAGTAGCGCAGCGCAGTAAAATATTTCTGTGGTGCATGCACCGACTATAGAGGAAGTTAATGATGATGATCATGAATCTTCGGATCAAGTTCCTACTGAACCTGTAAGGTCCACAAGGACACGTTCCGCACCAGTGTGGTACGGGAACCCTGTCATGGAAATCATGTTGTTGGACAACAGTGCACCTTCGAACTATGAAGAAGAGATGGCAGGCCCGGATTCCAACAAATGGCTTGAAGCCATGAAATCTGAGATAAGATCCATGTATGAGAACAAAGTATGGACTTTGATGGACTTGCCAGATGATCGGCGAGCCATAGAAAATAAATGGATCTTTAAGAACAAGCCCGACGCAGATGGTAATGTGACCATCCATAAGGCTCGACTTGACGCTAAGGGTTATCAACAAGTTCGAGGAATTGACTATGATGAAACTTTCTCACTCGTAGCGATGCTGAAGTCCATCCGAATCATGTTAGAAGTTGCCGCATTTTATGATTATGAGATCTGGCAAATGGACGTAAAAACGGCATTCCTTAACGGCTTTCTTAAGGAAGAATTGTATATGATACAGCTGAAAGGTTTTGTCGATCCTAATAATGCTGAGAAGGTATGCAAGCTCCAGCGCTCCATCTATGGGCTAGTGCAAGCATATCGGAGTTGGGACATTCGCTTTGATGAGGTGATCAAAGCGTTTGGGTTTGTACAGACTTATGGAGAAGCTTGTATTTACAAGAAAGTGAGTGGGTGCTCTGTAGCATTTCTCATATTATATGTGGATGACATATTATTGATGGGAAATGATATAGAACTTTTGGAAAGCATAAATGCCTATTTGAATAAGTGTTTTTCAATGAAGGGCCTTGGAGAAGATGCTTACATATTAGGCATCAAGATCTATAGAGATAGATCGAGACGCCTCATTGGTCTTTCACAAAGCACATACCTTGACAATATATTGGAGAAGATCAATATGGATAAGGCCAAGAAGGGGTTCTTGCTTGTATTACAAGGTGTGAGGTTGAGCACAGCTCAACGCCCGACCATGGCAGAAGATAGAGAAAAGATCAGTATCGTCCCCTATGCTTCAGCCACAGGCTCTATTATGTATGCCATGTTGTGTACCAGACCCGATGTGAACCTTGCCATAAGTTTGACAGGGAGGTACCAAAGTGATCCACGAGTGGATCACTGGACAGCGGTCAAGAATATCCTTAAGTACCTGAAAAGGACTAAAGATATGTTTCTCGTTTATGGAGGTGCCAAAGAGCTCGTCGTAAAGGGTTACGTCGATGCTAGCTTCGACACAGATCCGGATGACTCCAAGCCACAAACCGGATACGTGTACATTTTGAATGGTGGCGCAGTCAGCTGGTGCAGTTGCAAGCAAAGCATCATGGCGGCATCTACATGTGAAGCGGAGTACATAGCTGCTTCGAAAGCAATGCAGGAAGGAGTATGGATGAAGGAGTTCAGCACCAACCTAGGAGTGATTCCCAGTGCGTCGGGCCCAATGACCCTCTTCTGTGATAACACTGGAGCTATTGCCATTGCCAAGGAGCCCAGGTTTCACAAGAAGACCAAGCACATCAAGCGCATCTTCAACTCCATTCGTGGATACATCCAGGATGGAGATATATATATTTGTAAAGTACATACGATCCTGAATGTCGCACACTCGTTGACTAAACCTCTTCCAATCAACACCAGAACTCTATGGGTGTTCGATTCATCACAATGTAACTAGATTATTGACTCTAGTGCAAGTGGGAGACTATAGGAAATATGCCCTAGAGGAAATAATAAAGTGGTTATTATCATATTTCCTTGTTCATGACAATTGTCTGTTATTCATGCTATAATTGTATTAATAGGAAACTGTAATACATGTGTGAATACATAGATCACAACATTTCCCTAGTGAGACTCTAGTTGTCTAGCTCGTTGATCAATAGATGGTCATGGTTTCCTGATCATGGACATTGGATGTCATTGATGATGGGATCACATCATTAGGAGAATGATGTGATGGACAAGACCCAATCCTAAGCATAGCACAAGATCGTATAGTTCGTTTGCTAGAGCTTTTTATAATGTCAAGTATCATTTCCCTAGACCATGAGATTGTGAAACTCCCGGATACCATAGGAGTGCTTTGGGTGTATCAAACGTCACAACGTAACTGGGTAATTATAAAGGTGCACTACAGGTATCTCCGAAAGTGTCTGTTGGGTTGGTATGAATCGAGACTGGGATTTGTCGCTCTCTGTGACAGAGAGGTATCTCTGGGCCCACTCGGTAGTGCATCATCGTAATGAGCTCAATGTGACTAAGGAGTTAGCCATGGGATGATGTGTTATGGAACGAGTAAAGAGACTTGCCAGTAACGAGATTGAACAAGGTATAGGGATACTGACGATTGAATCTCGGGCAAGTAATCTACCGATAGACAAAGGGAATAGCTTACGGGATTGATTGAATCCCTGACATCGTGTTTCATCCAATGAGATCATCGTGGAACATGTGGGAGCCAACATGGGTATCTAGATCTCGCTGTTTGTGATTGATCGGAGAGGTGTCTCGGTCATGTCTGCATGATTCCCGAACCCGTAAGGTCTACACACTTAAGGTTCGGTGACGTTAGAGTTGTTATGGGAATAATATATGTGGTTACTGAAGGTTGTTCGGAGTCCCGGATGATATCCCTCACATCACGAGGAGTTCTGGAATGGTCTGGAGGTCAAGATTTATATATAGGAAGTCGAGTTTCGGTCACCGGAAAGGTTTTGGGGTATATCGGTATTGTACTGGATCACCGAAAGGGTATCGGAGGCCCACCAGGAGGGGCCACCAGCCCTGGTGGGCCACAAGGACCAAAATAAGGTGGGAGCCACCCACCTAGGTGGGCTGGCTCAGCCAACCAAGGCCCATGGGGGCCTAGGGCTGGGAACCCTAGGGCAATGGTGGCCCACCTACCAACTTGGGAGGCAATCCACATCCACCCTCGCTGCCGCCCCCTCCTTGGCCGCTGCACCCACCCTAGATTGGTCCAGGCTGGCCGGCCCTCTTCATCCTCTTCCTCCTATAAATACCCAAGGGTTGAGGGCTGCAAGACACACCAATATCTTCCTCCCTTGGCATAGCCCTGCTCTTCCTCCTCCTCTGTAGCGCTTGGCGAAGCCCTGCCGGAGTACCACGCAGCTCCACCGTCACCATGTCGTTGTGTTGTCGGAGCTGGCCCTCAACTTCTCCTCTCTCTCCTTGCTGGATCGAGGTGAAGGAGATGTCACCGGACTGCACGTGTGTTGAACACATAGGCACCGTTGTTCGACTCTTAGATCGGATTCTTTCGCGACCTAAATCCCTACAAGTACAACTCCACCAACCGCGATCATAGTAACGCCTCCGCTTAGAGATCTTCAAAGGTATGAAGATGCTCTACGCCTTGCTCGTTGCTAGCATCTCCTAGATTGATCTTGGTGTGACGTAGGATTTTTTTTGAATTATTACTACGATACCCAACAATACTTAGAATATTAGCATGATGTATTCAACAATATTCAGACCACCAAACACAAGCAAAACTAGTGAATGAACAAACAACAGTAGCAACGCGTCTATCGTGAGGAAATTGCAAGCATGTAAAACGTTGCTCCGTTTCTAACACCCAAGTAAGATATATATAAGGAACATATCGACCATCAAAAATAGGAATATTCAATTTAAGTTTATGGAGATGGTGATACGTCCCAAACGTATTTATAATTTCTGCTTGCTCCATGATCATTTGGGTGACATTGTTATATGTTTTGCTACACTTCTATATCATTTTACACATATTTGGACTAACCTACTAACTCAGTGCACCCAGTGCCTCCTGTCTGCTCATGTCTTCTTTGCAGGGGCTTTTACCCAATTTTTTGAATCCCCCAAAATCCCGAGAAAAATATATAAAAGTCAGCGTACCGGAAGCTTCCACATCACCGAAGATGGGTCGGAGGGGGCGAGGGCCTGCCCAGGCGACCTGCCGGCGCGGTCTGGCCCCTGGTCGCGCCCACAGGCCTCCTGGGTGGGTCCCACCTATTCTGACACCCTCCTTTGGCCTATATTTACTCCTCCGCGAGGAAACCCTTCGAGGAGATCCAGAATCGCAAATTTCTCCATCGTACCGGCACCGCAGCGCTTCCGATATCGGGAGCGTCAGGAGACCTCTTCCAGGCACCGTGCTGGAGGGAGGATTGACCCCCGAGAGCTTCTCCACCACCATGGACGCTTCCTGGACGTGCCGTGAGTAGTCCTCCTTGGACCATGAGTCCATGCCCAGTAGCTATGTGACGTCTTCTCTCAAATCTTGTGCTTCCATGATTAGCCCTTGTGACCTGCCCTACATGATCAAGGCATCTATGTAATTCTCTTGCTATTGCTATGCTCGGTTTGTTGGGATCCGATGGATCATGAGATTATGTTCAGATTGTTATGAGTTATATATTTGATTATCCTTTTATATTATGTTCCTTAGTGATTCATGCATGTTCTTCGTTGCTCTTTATTGCTTTGGCCGAGTAGTAGATTGTAACTCCAAGAGGGAGCATTATGCATGATTGTGGGTTCATGCCCCCTGATGTCTAGCTTGAGTGACAGAAACATGAGACTAGGGGATGTGTTGTTGCCACCAGGGAGAAAACAACGGTGCTTGTGACCACGGTTGCAAGGATTGTTTACCTTACGAATAGTTCGTTAATGCAGTTGTTCGTTGCTTTGAGTTTACACTTTGGATGGGGCTCGCAACTTAACACCGGCGAGATGTTCTGGATAGATATCTCAAGGTGGATGATTAGTAAGTAGATGTTGATGAATAAACGATCTACTTGTCTTGGCGTACTGCCCATTACTATTGAGCCTATAACTTTCAAGTAGCATAATTAGCATTGCGGTGCATTCATAATTCTGTCAATTGCCCAGTTGTAATTTGTTTACCCAAGCATAGTTGTTTATCGTCTTTTGGGAGAGAGACATCACTAGTGAACATCATGTGACTCCGGTCCATATCACCACCATTGCTTACACCTCCATCATTTACTGCTTTCCTTTACTTTTCCGTTGCAATCACTATTACTATTCCCGCTTGTGCTTTGATCCTTTGCAAACTACAAGGCCGGAGAGATTGACAACCTCTGTGTACTCGTTGGGAGCAAAGTTATTTGTGTGTGTGCAGGTCCACATCTTCTGCTAGCGCCGGGGTAGGAGACACCAACTTGTTGATCCTAGGAGTCGTCCTGGTTCGATAAACCTTACTCCGTGTAAGGGAAAACTTGTTGCTGATTACATCTCAACCTTCCACTTGGGGTAACCAACGAGGAGCGAGAAGTATATACATCATCTCGTCATCAAGAAAAGTTTTCTGCCGCCGTTGCCGGGACTCCAGTCTTCAAGATAGGGGAGTTGCACGCTATCTTTTACTTTTGCTTTTTAGTCTTGTTAGTTTGCTTTCTAGTTTTTGCTTTAGAGTCTTATACCAAAAACCACAATTTTTTTTGCTTTGTTCTTGCTTGTTGTTGCTGCTATGGGTGAGAACACTAAGTTGTGTGACTTCACTAGTTAGGCTTATGGAAAACTGCACTCTTAGTTCGCTGCTTAGGGAAGGTCGCTTTACCACACTCGTGGTAGAGAAGTCTCCTCCACCTACTGAATGTATCTCATTCAAAATACCACTTGGGATAATTGAAATAATTAGGAATGATTGTTATGCAGGAGATGGAACAGTCAATCCTAGTATTCATTTGTTGAAACTTACAGAAGTTTGTGAGTTGTTTAAGATTTCAGGTTTGACAAGAGATGGAGTCATGAGGAAATTATTTGCCTTGTCACTCAAAGGAAAAGCATTGGAATGGTATAGGCTACTAGATGATTCTCACCTACGGGATTGGGAAGAGATTCAGTCTCTCTTTTACTCCAAGTTTTATCCTCTTCATGAAGTCCATGTGGATCATGGTAACAATGCTTTATGTGATACTTATATTGTTGAGTTTATTCATGATCCCACTGAAAATTATTATTATAAGGAACATATGCTTATAGATATTTCAATAATATCAAGTTCCCTCTCTTTATGTTGAAGGTTTTGAAGCTGCACTTGTTTTGCATTCCTATGCTTATTGCTTTGTGCTTCAATGAATTATTCTATTGCAATATTACTATGCATAGGAAGCATGTTAGACTTAAATGTATTTGGTATTTGCTTCTTGATGCTCTCTTTTGTTCTATAACTCTTATTCCTACGAGAGCATCATTAAAATCTTAAGCCAATCTTTATGGCTATAAAGAAAGAGCTCTAGGGAGACAACCCTTGTTATCTTTACTTTGAGTTTTTACTTTCAGTTTTAGTGGTCTTGGTTCTTGTTACTACTATAGCAACATCATTGTATCTTTATTTTCAAGCCTTGTGCCAAGTTTTAGCCTCCGATTGCAAGAAAGTTCAAAAGTTGTGACATGCTGTCCAGAAATAGATTCTCTCGGCTTGACGGAAAATTTCACCAAAAATCACCAGATCATCTTTTTGATCTGATTTTTTGACAACATGCCCTATATAATTGTATTTATGGCACCTGTTCTGAGTTTTTTTATTTGAGTTGCAGAAGTGCCCCGAAATAATTATTTACTACATGTTGTTCTGTTTTTCACAGATTCTGCCACGTTTTGCGTTTTCATCGTTTTGCAAATCTTAAGCTTGCTTTTCCTTTGAAAAAATCTTTTGCCAATCATGAGAAACAATAGATTTTCATGAAAATCTTTATTTCCAGTAGGCACTGAATTATTTTATCATGGGTACTAACCACTCTAATCAGCTTATGATGAGTTTCGTATGAAGGGAGTTTTCAAGTGTGCGATGGAAGATGGTGAAAGAAGATCCAGGAGTGTCAAGCGCTCAAGCTTGGGGGACCCCCAAGAAATATTCAAGGAGACTCAAGCGTCTAAGCTTGGGGATGCCCCCGTGCATCTCCTTCTCTATCAACAATCATCAGTTCGTCCATCTCCATGCTATATTTTTATCACTTCATATATTATGTGTTATGCTTGGAGCATCCGCTCTTTACTTTTTAGTTTGTTTTAGTTTTTGCTTGCTGTTCATAACAAGTCGGAACCTAGCCTACCTTGTCCGGGAGAGAAACACGCTCCATTCCACTCTAAAACACAACATAGTTTTTCATGCTTATCCTTTTTGTGTGTTCTTTATCTTTACATAGCTACTGTCATGCTTAGCTCTTATTTTTTATGCTATATCTTTTTAAGAGCTTTTATTTAGGCTTATTTTGGAACTCTCTTGAGCTATCATTCTTATCTTGTTTAGAGAGTTGGCTCATTGCACTGGGTTGTGTGTCTTGCATGAGTAGGTTATTGAGGTTGCTATTTAAGTATAATAGTAACTTGCAATAGTTTTGAGGTATTGATTTGAGTAATGTTTGGACTATTGGTGCCAAGATCTTGAGCCTATTAGTGATAGGTGTCGTATTTTGGGAAATTCGTGTGTTTTCCAAAAACTAAAATTAGTTGAGAACTCTAGCTACTAAATTGACCGCTAACCTGTGGAGGGGTTGGAATATATAGAGTACCCTCACGTTACCATGAGTCGAGGATGCGCAAGGATAACCAAACCCCCAAACACTCCTCCTCGGGGTACATGTCTCTTTGTGACCTCCTAAGTAGATAGAGAGTTACCGATAATAAGTGTATGAGTTCTTCGGACTAATATGAGTATTCGATTGTTGGCACTTCTACCATCCATATTTTGCTAGCCTCTTCGGTACTGTGCATTGCCCTTTCACATCTTGAGAGTTGGTGCAAACTTCACCGGTGCATCCAAACCCATGACATGATACGATCTGTCATACATAAGCCTCATTATATCTTTCCTCAAAATAGCCACCATACCTACCTATTAAGGCATTTTCATAGCCTTTCCGAGATACATTGCCATGCAACATCCACCATCGCATGACTTGGTCTTCATGTCATACATGCTTTTGCTTGATCGAGGAGCCGCATGCTAGTTGGGACTTGCCCTTATTATTGCTGCATGACGCGCTAGTTTCATTGCATATCCTGCTACACTGGCAGAGGCATACATTTGCATACATCATGATAGTTTTCATTTGTCTTTATGTTGAGTACTTCTTATAAAGTGTGATGATCTTCTTTCTATTCTTGTAGAACATAGAGTGTTGCCCTTAAGTTAGGAAAAGATCCCAAAGTGGACAAATGAAAAGATCTCAAAGAGGACAAATGAGAGATAAAAAGAAAGAGCCAAAGAGGCCACAAAAAAATAAAAGAAAGAAAAAGAAAAAAAGAAAAAAGAAAAATAAATTTAGAGAAGGGGGCAACACTACTATTACTTTTTAAAGATAGACACTCGTACTCCATTGCTATATTTGTACTACAAAGAGATTATCATTCATGCATAACTATGTGGGGACCCTTACACTATAGAACTTGGTTTGCATATTACAATGATGAGCCTCCTCAAATGAGCTCTAGGCCTTCATGAGCAAACAAGTTGGATGCACCCCCACTAGTTCCATTGGAGATCTTACCTTAGCTCATATGTGCATCCGTTACATGGCAATCCCTACTCCTCACATCATATCTATCATTTGGCTTTCTCTCGCCTATGGTTGTCCTCACTGATGTGAGCCTTTCACACCCTTTTTGTCCTCCTTCTCCATCATTATTCTCTTTGCCATCCTAAGTGCTAACATATCTTGCTTACGCTCATCCATTGCATGAGTGCTCAAAGTTGAAAGGGAGAGGATCATTTTGACTTGTGTCTGACTAGTGGTCTGGGGATGAGTCAAAATAAGATTCCGAAGGAGACCAAGTGTGAGGTTTAGTAGATTGAGTTCTCAATTAAAAAATATTTTATGCTCTCAACCCATCTCCCACTTCTTGCACGCAAACACCATTTGGAGACATTCGAGTCATGGACAACGAGAGCTCTTGCACCTTTATGTTCTTACTTTGCTAAACTCAATACTAAACATAGACATTTGACTTGAATTGAATGTCTCATTTGCTTTACTTTGAAGTTCTTATATCTGTGTTAGCATGTCACCACAGAAATTATTTGTGTTATCATTTACCTACTCAAGGACGAGCAGGAATTAAGCTTGGGGATGTTGATACGTCCCAAACATATCTATAATTTCTGCTTGCTCCATAATCATTTGGGTGACATTGTTATATGTTTTTCTACACTTTTATATCTTTTTACACATATTTGGACTAACCTACTAACTCAGTGCACCCAGTGCCAGTTCCTATCTGCTGATGTCTTTTTTGCACGGGCTTTTACCCAATTTTCCGAAGCCCCAAAAATCCTAAGAAAAATATATCAAAATCAGCGTACCGGAAGCTTCCAAATCACCGAAGATGGGCCAGAGGGGGGCCAAGGCCTGCCCAGGCGACCTCCCGGCGCGGTGTGGCCCCTGGTCGCGCCCACAGGCCGCCTGGGTGGGTCCCACCTCTTCTAACGCCCTCCTTTGGCCTATATTTACTCCTCTGCAAGGAAACCCTTTGAGGAGATCCAAAATCACGAATTCCTCCATTGTTCCGTTGCCGCAGCGCTTCCGAGATCGGGAGCATCAGGAGACCTCTTCCCGGCACCATGCCGGAGGGAAGATTGACCTCCTGGAGCTTCTCCACCGCCATGGACGCTTCCCGGACGTTCTGTGAATAGTCCTCCTTGGACCATGAGTCCATGACCAGTAGCTATGTGATGTCTTCTCTACAATCTCGTGCTTCCATGATTAGCCCTTGTGAGCTGCCCTACATGATCAAGGCATCTATGTAATTCTCTCGCTATTGCTATGCTCGGTTTTTGGGATCCGATGGATTATGAGACTATGTTCAGATTGTTATGAGTTATATATTTGATTATCCTTTTATATTATGTTCCTTAGTGATTCATGCATGTTCTCCGTTGCTCTTTTTTTCTTTGGCCGAGTAGTAGATTGTAACTCCAAGAGGGAGCGTTATGCATGATTGTGGGTTCATGCCCCCTGATGTCTAGCTTGAGTGACAGAAACATGAGACTAGGGGATGTGTTGTTGCCACCAGGGAGAAAACAACGGTGCTTGTGACCACGGTTGCAAGGATTGTTTACCTTACGAATAGTTCGTTAATGCAGTTGTCCGTTGCTTTGAGTTTACACTTTGGGTGGGGCTCGCAACTTAATACCAGCGAGATGTTCTGGATAGACATCTCAAGGTGGATGATTACTAAGTAGATGCTGATGAATAAACGGTCTACTTGTCTTGGCGTACTGCCCATTACTATTGGGCCTCTAACTTTCAAGTAGCATAATTAGCATTGCGGTACGTTCATAATTGTGTCCATCGCCCAACTGTAATTTGTTTACCCAAGCATAGTTGTTTATCATCTTTTGGGAGAGAGAAATCACTAGTGAACATCATGTGACCCCGGTCCATATCACCACCATTGCTTACACCTCCATCATTTACTGCTTTCCTTTACTTTTCCGTTGCAATCACTATTACTATTCCCGCTTGTGTTTTGATCCTTTGCAAACTACAAGGCCGGAGAGATTTATAACCTCTCTGTACTCGTTGGGAGCAAAGTTATTTGTGTGTGTGCAGGTCCACGTCTTCTGCTAGCGCCAGGGTAGGATACACCTACTTGTTGATCCTAGGAGTCCTGCTGGTTCGATAAACCTTACACTCTCCGTGTAAGGGAAAACTTGCTGCTGACTACATCTCAACCTTCTAGTTGGGGTAACCAACGAGGAGCGAGAAGTATATACATCATCTCGTCATCAGATGCTCATGACCCTGTATCTGAGAGTGTGGTGCATCCCTACCATTTCGATTGTATCCATGTGGACGACCGGCGACCTGTAGTGGTGGTTGTTGTTCCTGGTGCGGAACTGGAGAAACCTCTCCCTCATCATCGTAATCACCATCATAATCCTCATTTTTCTCAGCCACAGAAACCTCGGTAATAGCAGCAGGAAAAGTAGCAGCAGGAGCAGCAGTAGGAGCAACAACACCAATGTTCTGAACTTGGCCGACGGGCACACGTCGCGCTCGTAGGCGTTTTTGTTGTTGTGGTTGAAGAGGGATAGAAGCTGCAGCTGGTGGTGGTAAACGGGCAAGCACCTCATTGAACTTGGCATTCATCTTGGTGTCGAAAGTCTTCCCCATACCTTCTATCTTGTCCATGGCCTCTCCAAAGGTGGTCCCGAAATCATGTACCTAGTCAGACATCATTTGCTGAAATTTATCATGGAGCTCCCGGTTGGTCAGGTTTTCCCAGTCGATCTCGTCGTCGTGTGATCCTGCCATGGTTAGCAGCAATAGGAACACACAATAATATGAACCTACAGACTACTAGGAAGTGGTGGTGGTGGTGGTGTGTCACAAATCCTTCAAGCAAATCTCCATTTCTTACTAATTCTTACCTAGCAGCAGGTGGTGATCGGCAACCGGTCTAGTCAAAATTCTCAAAGCTTAGATAGAGCGATTGTCAGGTGGTGTCAAACACACGACCTAGATGTATGTAGATCTGGGAAGGCTTATAATATGGTAGCAAGAAGGGTCAACAATAATCAGATCAGAGATGCAGAGTTGAAAAGACGCTCAACGACAGTACCGTGCTGGTCCTAAGCTAGACCGTACTAGAGACGCAAGCCTAGAACACCAACAAAGTCACGATGACATGTAATCAAGGGAAGAGCCACTCTGATTTTTTCTTTCTTTTTTGCGCTTTCCCCCCCAGAAAATCACTATAATGGCGAGTGTCTCAAAACTCTCCTGAAGGGCCGAAAACAGGATAGGCACAAAAAAAATTGTCATTTTTTTCCTCGAGCAATTCGGGGCTCCGACGACCAAAAATTGCGACAAAAATAACTATGATGTCGAGTGTCTCAAAACTCTCTAAAAAGCCTAATAAAACGGTAGGAAAAAATTCACCCTATGAAATTTTGGCCTAAAAAGTGCTTTGAAAAGCGCGCGAGACTGTTTTTTCTTTCTGAAACCTACTTAGGTAAGGAAACGCGAAACCGAAAGCAAAAGGATCTCGAAATTAACCTAAGGCAGAAAGGACGCAGACTAGGATTATGGTGGATATATGGTGGTGGTATATGGCAGCAAGGATAATGGTGGCGTGGTGGTGGTATATGGGAGCAGCGATGATAGGTAGCGTGGAGGTGGTATATGGAAGTGGTGAAAGATGGTGCGGTGGCGGCGTGACAACCTGTGAACAAAACTCGAAACTCTAAAGGACTAGACACTAAGACCAGCAACTCGACACGACGATGTAACCGCAAATTCAACAAAGCAAACTACTGAAAAGACTATGCAAAGGCTCAGATTGGTTCGAATATGATGATCTAACCCTAATTTTTTTGGCTTTTCCGTGGACTATAGGTATGAAGAACATATGCGATCTAACTACAAAAAACTGGGAAAATCTCACCGAGCAACCTGGAAATTTGATACCACTTGATAGAGGCGAAGTTGCCTCTGTCTTTCGATGAGATGGTGGTTTCGTTTTGGTGGAGTCGACTTTGATGATCCGACTATGAACGTGTGAAGATGTCGCGCCTTAGCAATCGCTAAACCAACTCCGAGAGGTTATGGACCATGCCGGAGCACGATCAACCTGACCATGAAGGTCTGTTTCGTGCATGAAAACGAAGAACAAGCAAGAAACTAAGATTGCAATCAAGATATTGCGAATATAAAAGGAAAGCTTTATTGATGAAGGTGGGGTTCTATGACGCCTTTGTCTGGTCGTGGAAGACAAACGAAGAACGCGAAGTTGCATCTATGGCAAACTTGTAATCTAAACAAAACCCAAGTCTAAACGGTGCCCTAAGGGTTGTATATATGAGGGAATACAAAGGCAATTTTGTGACCCTTGGAGGAGGGGTCCGAAAACATCCCTAAACTCGGTTTCCCCACACATACGGACTCTAAAAATAGCCTATGCTATGGTATTTCGAAATTACATGGGACTGACCCAAAAATAAGGTGATGCAACACCTATAATATCCTATGGACTAAATTTATAAAGTGGTGTCTTGAATATTTCATCCAAAGCCTTCATGCTCTCCTTATGGTGGCTTTAAAGTGCGAAAATCACCAGTGAAAGCTCCATTGTTCTTTCCCGTGCGTGCACCTTCTTCTCCATGCTTGATACCGCTCCAACGGATATCCTTCTTGTCCATGCTAGGTCCTTCATTCATAAGTAAAACAAAAGGATCTAACTTAGGAAGCATCATATGTTCATGAACATTATAAGTATTTCCAAGAAACGAAAGTACCTGGTAATTCAATTGGCGTGCACGAGCTCTAGTAACTGGTCCAGTATGTATAGTAGCTGGGGCTGTGGGTGTAACTATGGTGTTGATGTCCTCATCAAGGAATGTTTTACAAGGTATCACCCTCGGCACTCGATAGTAACTTGGGAGAGTCATACAACTAAGGGGTGTTACGTGTTGTGTCGGGCTGAGGACGTCGATCATGTTGATCGAATCATCGATCATGAAGAAGTGGCAACACAGATAAGGTGAGGGGTCGGTGATAGCTCACTATCCAACCTATACTAAGCATATAGGATAAATAGGTAGGTAACAACAACAAGTTGCAAAATCAGGCTATGCATCAATAGGATCAAACAATGCAATAGCAAATTGTAATGCAAGCATGAGAGAGAAAGAATTTGGACGATATAGGAATGATCAAGGGGGTTTGCTTGCCTGGAAGCTCTGCTAAAAGTGGCTGGATGTCAGTAGCATAGTCATACTCGGGAGCAGCATCAGTCTCAGGGTCTACTAGAGAGAAGAGGGGGAAGAAACAATAAATAAAAATAAGAAAAATGCATCACGATGCATGACATGGCATAATGATGAGCTAGGGGTGACCTAACGCAGTGCTACACGTTACACACGAAGCGGGAAAATAGTTGTGGATATTTCTCGGGTGTTAGGCATTTATCAGACACACGATCCAGAGGGGAAAATTCCATGTTTATCGTGCTAGAGGCATGCAAGAGATGAACGGATAAGATATTCGAATTTGTTAAATTTTTCTGAGGGATTTTCATATATAAATTATTTTCATGTGACTTATAGATTATTTATATGGTTTTTTCCAAAAAATAAATAAATAATATTTTGGAATTATTATTAATTCAAAAAGGAAATTATTGCGTCAGCATGACGCCAATAGTCAACCCAGCTGGTCGAGGTCAAACTTGACACCTAAGTCCCACATGTCATTGACAAAAAGACTAACAAGGGTTTATTTTTAACTAATCAGTCTAATTAACTAGGAGGGCCCACATGTTAGTGACTAACTAATTAACTTAATTAATTTAATTAAACTTTAGTTAATTTAGGAGGGGTGGGGGCCCATATGTGAGTGGCTCGGGCCGCCCAGTCAGCACAGTTGACTCGTCAAACCAGTCAACCAAGCCCCTTGAGGCCATTGGTTAGTGACCCAAGGGTGGCCCCGGGCCGGGCCATGTCGCTTGTGGCCGGGGAATCACCGACGGGGATGCGAAAACGCAGTGGAGGCATGAGAACACATGTGAAATCGATAAAAGAGCTGTTTAGAGGGGGGTGAATAGACTACTTGCAAAAATTAAAATCCTAGACTTTTCCCAAATTAATGGTTGGCAGATTTTAGCGATTCTAACAAGTCTTGTGCACCCTACACATGTTAGTCAACAAATATGGCAGAGGAAAGTAAAAACTTTGCACATGTAGTAAGGAGTAGAGTTTAGGAAAATCAAACGCGAAGAAGTTAACACGACGATTTTTAGCATGGTTCTGATAGGTGGCGCTATCGTACGTTCATGATAGTGGAGACTTTAACCCACAGAGGGTAACGCCTGTGAGAGTCCATAGAGGGCTCCACCCGGGGTCCATGAAGAAGCGGCCTTGTTGAAAGCACAATTGCTCCCTAAGGTGGTTTTGGTAACTAATCACAACATATGCATCATTAGACTAATGAGTTTATCCAAGTACATTTCAAAAAAATCAAAGATGCTTTGACTATAGGATTGAGTGGAGATGCCACTTTGATGAAGGAAGGAATAGGATTTTATAAATCTTCAAGCAAGAAGACTCTTCATTTTACACATAAATCACATTTGAGTCCATAGGAAAGCCAATACTATTAAAAGGGGATGAGGTGTTATGATGAATTGGTTGCTCAAGTGCTTAGACATAGCCATCAAAAATACCTAACCATTCTTCCACAAAATATACCTATCCCAAGCCAAATATCCAAAATCGGTGCCACCAACATTTATCACTCGGCCATACCGATTTTAGACTTAGACAGATCCCACCCAAACCCTACCTTTCCGGTGCAATCAAATCTGCATTGGTGCTATCGAGTTTAGGTGACCAACCTTCTTTTGCCTCGGTACACAAAATCGGAATTTCCGAGTTTTTGTATCGGTGTCACCGAGTTGTGTCATCTGACCATTAGTCACCTTTTCGGTTCTACCAGGCTGTGTATATCGGTTCCACCGAGATTGGAAGTTGCTACCATTTGAGCAAGCCAGTACCACAGAGTTTGTAACTTCGGTGTCACTGAGTTGGTCAACTATGGTGTAACGGTCGAATTTTGGAGGTTGTCTATATATATTCCTCCACCTACCTCTCACTCGTAGAGGAAGCACTCGGAACACACACTTCATTGCCAGATCAAATTTTCTGGGAGAGAACCACCTACTCATGTGTTGAGATCAAGAGATTCCATTCCAACCATTTGAACCTTGATTTCTAGCCTCCCCAAGTTGCTTTCCACAAGATCAATCTCTCCTACCCCTGCCAAATCTGAGAGAGAGTGATTGAGTGTTTAGGAGACTATCTTTAGAAGCACAAGAGCAAGGAGTTCATTGTTCTACCACATCTATTACCTTTTGGATGGTGATGCCTCCTAGATTGGTTAGGTGTCGCTTGGGAGTTGAACCAAGATGTTTGTAAGGGCAAGGAGATCGCCTACTTCATGAAGATCTGCCGTGAGTGAGGCTAGTCCTGTGTGGACGGAAGCCGTGGTGGAATAGACAAGGCCTCTTCTTCGTGTACCCCTGGTGGGTGGAGCCCTCTATGGACCCTCGCATCCGTTACCCTCCGTGGGTTGAAGTCTCCACTAAAATGGACGTACGATAGTGCCACATATCGGAATCATGCAAAAAATCGCCTTGTCAACCTCTTGCGTTTAATATCCCTGCCCTACCTTACTTTACACTTGCATGTTTTACTTTCCGCTGCTATACTCTTAGATGTGCATGTGTAGGGTGTACTTGACTAGTCATAGTTGCTAAAACTGGCCCACACTAAAAATTGGGAAAAGGCTAGGTTTTTATATTGAGTAGTCTAATCACCCTCCCTCTAGACATACTTCCAATCTTACACTTGTCTATTCCACCACGGCTTTCATCCACACGGGACTAGCCTCACTCACGGTAGGTCTTCACGAAGTAGGCGATCTCCTTGCCCGTACAAAGATCTTGGTTCAACTCCACAACACAAAGTAGGAGGCTGCCAAGTGACACCTAACCAATATAGGTGGCGCCATCCTCCAAAAGGTAATATATGTGGTAGAACGATGAACTCCTTGCTCTTGTGCTTCAAAAGATAGTCTCCTCAATACTCAATCACTCTCTCACAAATTTGGAATGGGTAGGAGAGATTGATTTTGTGGAAAGCAACTTTGGGAGGCTAGAAATCAAGGTTCAAATGATTGGATTGTAATCACTTGATGTGAACACATGAGTAGGTGGTTCTCTCTCTGAAAAATGGATCCAACAAGTGTAAGTGTGTTCTGAGTGCTTCCTCTACGAATGAGAGGTAGGTGGAGGGGTATATATAGGCATCCCCAAAATCCAACTGTTACAACATTACTACCTAACTCGGTGACACCGAATTGAATCTCGGTGGTACCGAGTTGCACTAAATGTGGAAACTTCTGAATTCTCTGTGAGACATATATTGGAATCTCGGTGGTACCGATACAATGACCTAGACTGGTTTCCAAACTCGATGAGACCGATTTCAAACTCTGAAATTCCGAAACTTGAAATCATGTCAATAGAATGTTGGTCACCAAATCTCGGTGGCACCGATAGGAATGTTGGTTGTACCGAGATGGTGGGTTTGGCATAGGATCTGTCTAAGTGTAAAATCGGTAGGGCCGAGTAGGAAATGTTGGTTGCACCGATTTTTCTTATGTGGCTTGGGAAAAATATTTTGTGGGAGGATGGCTGAGTATTTTTGGTGGCTATTTCTAAGCACTTGAGGAACCAATTCATCATAATACCTTGCCCCCTTTTAATAGTATTGGCTTTCCTATGGACTCAAAGTGATTTCTCACAAAGTATAAAATAAAGAGTCTTCTTGCTTGAAGCTTGAGCCAGTCCTATTCCTTCCTTGCATCAAGGGCCATCTCCCCACAATCGTATAGCCAAAATTCTCTGTGCACTATACCTGAAATATACTAGGTAAAAGTGTTAGTCCAAGAGACAATGTATGTTGTCATGAATTATCAAAACCACCAAGGGAGCATATGTGCTTCCAACATGGCAGAAAACGTCTATGGTGCATAGTTTTGGATGCGGCTAGGCGCGTTCAAACAAACGTGGCGGTGCACGTCGATTGGTGGCGGTGGCACCAACTGAGGTGGTCGGTAGCGCTAGCGGCGACCGCCAGAGCAGACACCGAAGCTCGGGCGTCGACGGACCCAAGCATAAGGAGCATGGGGAGTCGCATGGAGGGGCTCTACGGGGACCTGGCGCTCACGCGCATCTACTGGTGGTGGTTGCACGTGTTGCGGGGCCGGTAGGGGCGTCGGCGATGAGCCGTGGCGGTGGCGAGGTTTGACTACGACGGCGAGGGGGCTATGGGCGTGTAAAGGAGGGGAGGAGAGGTATTTGAGAAGGAGCTCACCGCGGTCCTACAGGTGAGAAAAGTGGGTGCGAGGGAGGATCGACATGGTGGGAATCGTCGAAGATCACCGGTGGTGCAACACTATGAACCTCGCGTTTCACCATGACAATTATCCACGGAATAGTCGCAACACTATGAACATTTTAGATTGCATGTTTGCGAATTTCTTTACTTCACTTATTTTTTGAATTTGAATTCAAAGTGGAATTTGAAATGAGATATGAGACAAAGATGATCAAGAACTGTTTTAGCAAAATGACTTAGCTTAATTAGGAGAGGTTATTGTAGCTTAATTACACGAGTGTTACACTTGGGCAACCACGGGATCTCAAACATCTACATTACAACCATCTAGTGCTCCAAGTGCATCACCAAACCACTTTCACTTGTCATCATTGCGAGGTTGAACATTAGCATCTGGAAGCTTAATGAAATCACCATGCATAGATAGAATGGCTTTAATATTGCGGAAAAGTGAGTACTTATAATTTCCGAAGACCGCTTGTATGTGCCTCGAAGCAACCTCATTTTTAGGGCGTGACCCACTACTAGCAATAACATGGCAACCTTTTCTTCCACAGTCACATACACACTACCGAGTAGACCACACCTCTCATGCAACATGGTGCACAAATCATGAAAGTTTCTTTTCGTTAAACGGAGCTGACCATAAGATGCCACTTCCGAGCCATCATACATGTCTTTCAGCAAGTACTTCCTAAGTGTGTATTTGTGCTTATCATCACTAAAACTTCCTAATCCACGAGGTGCTCGCTGTGAAATTAGGTATGCCATTCCGAGAAGAACCGATTCAAAGTAAAGTTCTAACAACATTATCCTTTTCCTCTTTCTCCTTTTGTTCTCTTCATTTATGTAAGAAATCATGTCTACATGATCTGGCGACATGGAACCACACAATAATTACATAATTAGGCCTCAATCATTTCTACAACATACAAATCACCAAATTTCTACAACTAACACACCAACCTTCAAACATTAATTACATAATTAGGCATCCAATCAAGCATTAAACGAACACCATTGAAATTTCTACAACAAACAGACGAACACCACACACCTAGCACATCCATGATGGGTACTTATATTACCTTTGATCTGAGTGCTCGAGATCCATGCTCCAACCTTGAGACTATCCACTTACCCATTGTTCATCAAAAGAAAAAATAGATTAGTATACAAACACATATGGGCGGGGATTAGAAGGGACTAGGGTTCATGTCTAGCACTATTAGAAAAAAAGGCTATTAGTGGCGCACCTATTTTGTCTATTAATGGCGCACTATAGGTGCGCCACTATTATCACGCCACTACTAATAAATAGTAATGGCGCACTCCTAGTGCGCCACTGTTAATCTACATAACAGTGGCGCACCACCTGGTGCGCCATTACTAGGTACAAAAGTGCGCCACTACTGTGGGTTACTAATGGCGCACTTTTAGATGGTGCGCCACTACTATGAATATTAGGAATTTTGTTTTTTTGCTTTTCTGATATTTGCACAGGTTACAAAATACATTACAACACAGAATATAAGTGATGTAAAAGTAAGTGATACATATTCTATACAATAGTTTCATAAAATATCATCACATCATCTCGAAAGTAGCGATACATAGTGATGTAGAAGTAATCATCATTGTCAATGAGACATCATATAACAAAAGTTGGTCACTAGTCAAAATCACAACTCCTCCTCATCATCATCGTCAACTCTAACACATTGTAGCACATCATCACATCATCTCGGAAATAGCTAATAATCATCATAGTCATTACCACCAATACTATTTAATACATTGTAGCACATCATCACATTAACACATTGTAGCACATCATCACATTGTAGCACATAATAACACATTGTACCTAGGACCTACTACTCTGCTTAGGTAGAATATCATAAAACAAGATAGGCCCTGACTCTCCATTATGTAGAATGGAGATCATCTTGTCTCCAATTCTTGGCCTACGCACAATGTTGCTTCCAAGTAGCTCTCTAGGATAGACCATACATTTTTTCCAATCTTTGATTGTCATGACTTCATCGGTTTTAGAAATCCGGTATGGACAGGAGTAAATCAGATATCTAGGCTGACCTGGATGTGCTGGTCGTATCATCATAACATCAATGCGACCTCTTGATAACATCAGATGAGGCACACAATCTTCTGGGATTTCTGTTGAAAAACATAGTATTAGCTTTGTAGCTAGCAATGTAGTTTAGTTTTACAAGAATTTATGCAAAAGATGCATGGATGTCGTAATAGTAGAAAATCTTACCATGCAATCTCCATGCATGTTACCGTAGTTCACCACGTGCACTAGTGGCACATATTGACCATAATGTTGGGGAGTTTGCTGATAGGTATTGTAATTCTCAAGATCATTGATAAATTGGACAAGATGATGTTTCTCCTTACAAGTTAATTCTGCTTCATCATTGTAGTAATAGGTTCTGTCTACCATTTTCCTTACATTTTTTGAAGAATGAAAATAAGCTGTCAATGGAAATAAGTTGTCAACTATTTTTAAATAAACAATATAAAATTATTTAATAAATGTGGTTGAAAAACTCACATAATGGTAGAATTGGAGGCGTCTGCACATCGACCCAGATGTCGATATTACCTTCAATTTCATCTTCCAGACGAATATCAAAGGTGATAAGCATATTAGGCTCAAATGCATAAGCCTTGCATAGTGCTACCCAAGTTTTGCATTCAAAAAAGGAGTAGGTGTCTGCATTGTATAATTTTACGGCAAAAGTATAACCATGCTTGGTCCTCAAGTGAACTATCTTTACCTCCATATTTATTTCAGTACTAAAACCAATCTTATCCGACACATAATGTCTTGCATGGCAGGGGATACGCTAGTAGAATAATATAAAATAAAAATTACAAGTTGAAGCAAAAGAAGTCATGCTTAATTACGAAAAAAGACTTGTCGATGTGACTTACTGTATCCACTTCGAAGTCCTCATCCAGCATGATGCTAAAGCGCCTATCATCAACTAGGAAAGGCATGTCGCAAAGGCCACGCTTGTCTTGGCAGTATTTGCACATAACGAATTCGTCGTCAGACGACATTTCCTAAAACAGAGAAAATTTGGGCATGACATTTACTAAAAAGTGGACATATGGAGCGCCTAAAATTTACCGGAACGGAAATGAATCAACATTCCGGCAAAACAAGCAAAGCTACCAAACATGAAGAGCACTCTTTCGGTGCAAGGGAAGTATCAAAAAGGAAAAACATGAATGAACAAGAATAAATAACATCAACATTCCACTTTCATCTTTGTTAGATAATAATTGGTTCGGATTTTCTTTCATCTTTGTCAGATAACTATTGCGCAACTATTCTCTCGCTCACTACAAAGATACAAACATACATAATGTACAACGAATCTCAAAAGCTCAATAAAAACAAATTACAAGTGAATCAATAAGGCGTGAATTGTTGTGTATCTTGACAACCATGTGTTTGAGTTTTATGCCAACAATAACTTTTTGGCTTCCATTTTAATACAGTTTTGTAAGTGCTACACCGATTTAAAAATATCTGCATTGCTTTTAACATTTTCAAATCATATACAGGTAACAGTGTGCTATGTTCCACTCTAACATGACAAAATTAGTACTGGTGGGAGCATCAGCATTTTTTATAGCCCAAACTATGTTGAATTGGCACAAAAGGAAGTTAATTTTGGACTATTCTTTTGGCAGGAATGAAGGTGTGCCATGTTTGCACTATTATGTCTTAGGCTTTGTTAGCAGACTAATGCATGTGTTTAGAATGCATCTATTTGCTGGATTAAATAATATATCCATGGGCATATTCAGTTAATTAACATGAGCATATCCATCTTCTAAGGTATACATAGGAGAGGGAGGATTCTTACTATAGCATTGCCACCTATTTACATGTATCTTGCCTTGCTACCCTGTTTTTTACCCTTTGTTAGAAGGGCTGGCTTTGAAAGACTTCACACTAGAGGAAAAGACCTTCTAATTAGCAGCAGAAATATAACAAGTTGATTTTTTACATAGAAAAGTTATTTGGAGCTAAGTTGTTACTCTGCTAACCACTGCATTTCGGAACATAACAAGTTGAGTTTGAACAGGCTAGTTATGGCCATCCATCGATCCGCTCCTCCCGAGAAGCTCCACCACCGCTTGCACCTCTCGGTGTTATTTCCGAGCTTCTTTTTTCAGAAAACAACTCAATGCTCGAGGTACTACAAATTAATATGCCCGATGTTATTTGTTTTCTCCGTCAATGACCTAGACTAAGTGGACTGATTCAAGTATACAGTCTCAGTTTTGCAGTCGTCTCTTATCTTCATAGTGCTACTATCTTAACAGAATAAGATCAAAAATTTATAGCATCATTGCCATAATTGACCAATGATTACGTGTTCAGTTGGCACATGTATTGAAATCAAACTGGCCTTACATTTCCTTTTGTTTTGCAGTCTGGTGGACAATATTCTCATGCTGATTATATGTCAATCCTCAATGACTTGCACAATTTACTGTGATTGGGAATAGTGACATGTAGGTGATATACTCATAGTACGCTTCCTTACTGTTAGATTTTTCTTCTTACGAAGGGAAGTATTTTTAACTGTATTTTGAATTTATGATATTGAGAATAATCTTGTCATGTTCCTAAGACGATGCCATATATACACATGATAGTTTTGGTACACAAGTATATGTCCATGTCTATGATTTGTAGCTGTAATAAGATCAGAAGTTTATAGGACCATGGGCAATGTAGTTTACGGCCAAACACTATCTAGAGTAACACCAAATAACAACTTTAATAATTATGGAAGCTAAATGATGTGTTGAAGTAGGCATAGAAAATCTGCTACAAAAATGACGTGATTGAAACTTGTGCGAGCTGCTTATAAATACTAATTTGGTTCAATGCTTAGCCGATGACATGCACCAATCGTAAATCTCCGGAGAGCAGTAAAATAAATCAAAAGAGAAGAAGAAGAAGAGAGAGATGAAGAAGGGAGGGGGGCGAGAGGGGCGAACCTCGTGGTCGGAGGAGGAGAACGCGACGGAGGCGGAGAGGGAGGCGGCAGCCTTGTCGTCGCCCATCATCGGATGTCGGTCCGCGCGCGGTGGCCGGCGCGGGTCGGAGGGAGGAGGAGGCCCTCGCTCGTCGGAGGGAGGAGGCGAGGACCGGGCGACGTGGGAGGAACTCTAGCGACGGTGACGACGGGGGAGGAACCCTAGCGGCGGCGCTCGGTCAATCGGCGGGGGAGCACCGGGCGGCGGCGGGAGGTGGTTAGGGCCGACCTTCGGGGGAGGAGACAGAGGAGGGAAGAGTCCGTATAGTGGGGGGAGGGTTACCAATGGTGCACCACCTAAGAATGCGCCATTGGTAACCAGGGTTACTAATGGCGCACCTGGTGTGTGGTGCGCCATTACTAGTTTTGAAAAAAAAATTGAATTTTTTTTGTTAGTATTAGCGCACCGTGGGTGTGGTGCGCCGTTACTAGTTAAAACTAGTAATGGCGCACTTTCCCCTGGTGCGCCACTGCTAAGTCTGGAAAGGGTGTGGGGCTAGGACAAAAACTAGTAATGGCGCACCGCACACCAGGTGCACCATTAGTAAAATGACCAATAATGGCGCACCTGTATCTGGTGCACCATTAGTGTCCATATTAGCTATAGCCTTTTTTTATAGTAGTGTAGGGTTAGGGATGGGGATATGGGACGATGGCCATGGGGCTTGAGAAGAAGTGCCTTGGGGGGAGAGGTTGCCGTCAAATCCGGTGAGGGAGGGGGCGATCTTGCCTCAATTAGGCGGCGACTAGGGGCGACGACCATGGGCGACGACTGCGAGGGGAGGTGAGGGCGCAAGGTGGATGACACGATGCACATGGCGTAGATGGCACGATGCATAAGGGGAGGAGTGGATCCGCCTCAAGGAAAAGAGAAGGAGGACGATGTAGAGGAGCTAACCCGCGCCGCCACGAGCTCCCGTGCCTTTGTTAGCCTCCTCTCCTACTCGGGTGTGTGTTTTCTTTTCATGAGCATGATCAAAGCGGTAAGTCGCGGGCTCATTGTCGAATATCAGCCAAAATCTAGCTCGCCCCTTTCGAATTTGGCAACGAAGACGCGGGCTTTGTGAGCGGGTCATCCAATATTTCGGGTCAATTAGGTGGACTCGATTCCTTGTCCATCTAAATATCAGAATTCTGGAAATCCAATGTCAATATCAATATCTAGGTTTGAATATCAACATCCAAACAAAGTGTAAGGCCTTGTTTGGTTCCTTGAGATTTGAAGGGGTTTGGAGGGAATTGAGAGCGATTAAATCTTCCACAAGTCAAAATCCACCTCAACCCCCTCTAATCCTCCCCAATCCCTTTGTCGGAGGGGTTGACCGAACAAGCCCTAACTAATGTGAACTTTTCGTAATACTTTCTCCGTTTCAAAATGAGTGTCGCTGATTTAGTATTAAATTTATACTAATTTAATATTAAATTTGTGACACTTATTTTATGATAAAGAGAATATTTGAATTGAATCTTACCTCACACATGCCACGATCAACTCCACCCATCCTAGATGAAAACCCAATTTTATCATCATTTTGTTCATGGGCGCTGGGTGGACGTGGAACGCATCCCTTCCCTAGACTAAGTCCCTGTTTGGAACCACTCATATTATATAATCCAATTTTTATAATCTATTATGTCTTCAAACATGACATATTATGATGTAGATTATAAAAACTAGATGAATAGATTATTAAAAACTCACAATTCACTCTACCCAGCTAAAATCAGATTATGAATTGCTAATGACCTATTATCCTTGTAAAGTTGGAGATAATTACATTCCTACCACCGCCACCCTCCTCTTTAAAAAACCCGAAAACGTAGACATGTGATTATGCAATATAAAAACTGAATTATAGTTTATATAATCTGACATGTAAACATTGTCCACATAGATTATTTTATAGACCAGATCATATAATCTATCTTTATAATTTAGATTATCATAATGTATTATAGTTCAAACAGGGGCTAATTGACCATAGGTTGTCGTATAGTGCGAGTGGGCTCCATCTCCATCCCTCGTTATCGGGAAGGCAGCACATGAGACAAGACAAGAGGAGGCGCCGGTACTTCCTTGCCGTTGGATTCATGACTTACCGACCTACCTGCGCGGCTGCGCCGCCTCCGGCAATCTCTCAAATTTGGCGACGGAGGAAAACATGTGCGTCCCGTCTGGTCCCGTCGTGTCAAACGGAAGCGAAATCAAAGCCTCAAACGCCCTCTCCCTCGCCCTTCTCCTCTTCTCTTAGCCTTGTTTGGTTGTGATAATGGCTGGACTGGAGGAGCTGAAGCGGAGGCTGCAGCCCATCTTCTTCGACGCCGATGGCAATGTTGTGCCGCCCCCCGCCGCCGACGGAACGCACGACGACTCCAGCTCTGACGACTGCGAGGTAACCACTCTCTTCGTCTCAGGCGTTTGCTCAGTTCGAGATCTATGCTTATCTGCATTCTCTTCAACCAACAAAATTCCTTGCTTATGTCGCTGTAAAAATATATGATGCTCATATTTTAATATATTAAATCTTACTGTACTTTTGTAAAGGTTTTGGATGGTGGAACTGTCAATTTATTGAGTAGGTCTTCTGATGAATATAACATCAGTAAGCTTGGCTTCCATAAACGAACAACTAGACCAGACGGTGACTATGCTACAGATAAGGCATATCGATGTTCTTGTCATGATATGCATATTTTTGATTCTGTTGGTAATGGTGCAAGCAGCGTTGTCCACAGAGCTATTTATGTGCCAGTTCATCGAGTTTTGGCACTCAAGAAAATCAACATTTTTGAGAAGGTGACATCTCTGTGTGCTTCTTCTCTTGTCTCCCTTACATGAAACAGAATCTATGGACCCTCCCCCCCCCCCCCCCCCCCCCCTCCTTTTTCTTTCTTTTTTTATTCAATGAACTTTCACATGGAACTACAAGTGTAGAATTCATAGCTTATTCTCCATTTAAAGTCTATAGTACTCCAGTATTAGTTGGGAATTGTTTGGACCAAGCTGCAGCAAGTAGAACCGGAAATGCAGCAAGTACTATTGACATTGTTTGGACCAAGCTTATTTTCCTTCAATTTATAACATATCCTCTGATATATATTACAGGAAAAGAGACAACAGATTCTTAACGAGATTAGAACGTTATCAGCAGCATCTTGTTATCCAGGTTTAGTTGAATTCCAAGGAGTTTTTTACACTCCGGACTCTGGAGAAATATACTTTGCACTTGAGTATATGGATGGTGGTTCATTAGCAGATATTATCAGGGTCAAGAAATTCATAACAGAACCAGTTCTTTCACATATGCTACAGAAAGTGTTGCTAGTACGTGTCTCTTGCCTCCATACCTTCTGATGTTAGCTCTATTCAAATCAGGCCTGTGAAATTTAAGTGACTAGTTGGTCTGTGTTACTTTATTAGGCTCTGCGCTACTTGCATGAAGTGAGGCGTTTAGTTCACAGAGATATAAAGCCAGCAAATTTGCTGCTAAATCTAAAGGGTGATACAAAAATTACAGACTTTGGTGTAACTTCTGGACTTCATGATTCAATTACCATGGTATGCTACTTCTTGGTGACCGAAACTTCTCGTAGCAACAGCAAGCTGTTCTAAAATAGTATTAAGTGGACATCTGAGTATCTAGATTGAATTAGCAGTATATATATGTAGTAATTGTCTTCCAGTGTGCTACCTTCCTGGGCAGTGTAACATATATGTCTCCCGAGAGAATTCGGAACGAAAATTACTCATATGCGGCTGATATCTGGAGCCTTGGACTAACAGCGTTGGAGTGTGCAACTGGAAGATACCCATATGATGTAAGCGGGGGCGAGGCCGACCTCATGCTGCAGGTGAGGTGGTGGTCAAGCAGTGTTCATTTGTGTAATTTTCTACTACCTTTCGTGAGCATCTTATTTACGGAACAAATCATGATCTCATTCATGTGTGTCTGTTGGTATATTGTTGATTAAAACTGTTTTCGGAATTTGGCTTGTTTTCCGTAGGTGTTCTACATCTGTTTCCGAGTTTCTACTAGGTTTGGAACTTCTATTTCATTTCTGCTTTCCAACATGAATGGTCTGACAATAATACAATACTAGTTCCTCTTATGAGTATTATATTATTGATGTATAATGCAATCCTCCTTTCCCACCTTACTGTGTTGCAGTCTTGCAGATACTAGAAGATCCATCGCCAACACCACCGCAACATATGCATTCAGAGGAGTTTTGCTCGTTCATCGATGCTTGCTTGCAGAAAGATGCTGATGCAAGACCAACATGTGATCAGGTAAACTGACATCTAGTACAATTAACGTTTTTCAAAAGAAACAGTAGGAGGGTTTCCAACTGCCTAAATCCTGTGAAAAACTTTATTTATTGCGGGGAGTGATAAAATTTATTTATACAGTATAGGATTTTGCGACACTATCTGAGAGTAATGTCTGATGGATAATTTAACTCTAGTCAACAGATAAGCAGTCTATAAGGTGTGTTAATCACACACACACACACACACACATCATTCTGAGATTATAATCGCAAAAAGCGGTCTAATATGTTGAATTGTTTTACTAATTATTCAACTAACTACATAAATAGGTTATTTGCAACAAAGACGAAATGGAGTTTATTTTGCTCTCTGAAATAAATAAATAAATCTTATTTGAATCACATACTGAACATCTTGTAGCTTTTGTCTCATGCCTTCATCAAGAAATACGAGGGACCTGGTGTGGACTTGGCAGAGTACAATAAAAGTGTTCATGATCCATCGGAAAGATTATCACAGATAGCACATGTGAGTTCCTTATAGCCTTCCTTAGCTTATATTTTTCCTGTTCTGCTGCCTTTCTATATGGCAGGAAAATGAACCTTATGTTCCACAAGTTCACGTACAATGATGTTAGCTATGCTTAGACAATAGAACATTCCGACAATGCAACAAATAAACTGACTCTTACCGCAGTTGTTTCAATCATTTTAATCTGGTTTCTTGCTATCCAGAATTAAAAATATTCATGTTAAAATTCTAGACCCCATTGAGGATTTTGGTTGCCACAAGTATATCTCAGGAAAAAAGTGGGACTAGTTTACGGGAACTTTGCCACCGCCAAGTCACTCACCGGTTCGCTTGAATGCACTCGGCCCTAAAGTTTCCCCCCTCGAATGTGAGTGCGCCTGTCATGCTCACGTGGCCGCTCTCCTTACCTATAGCCGCTCAGGTGGCTCCTCTCTTCACCTCCAACCAAGAAAGATGTAGCTGCTCCCGGCTGTAGGTGCACCCGGGATGAACAGTAAATTTATAAAAAAATACAAATCAAAATTAAAAGAACCTGAGCCTTTGGGACATCAAACATTAGATGTTCTTGCAAAGTTTCAGCCACAAATAACATTCGATGATCCCTCACCAAAAAAAAAAACCGCTGCTGAAAAGTGGACATTAACTTTGAGCAGTGTTTTTGATTTTTGGTGAGGGCTCCTCAGAATGTTATTTGTGGCTGAAACTTTGCAAGGCCATCTAATGTTTGATGTACCAAAGTTTCATATTTTTTTCCCTTCTTTTGTATTTTTTTTAATTTACTGTTCATCCCAGGTACACCTACCGGGAGTAGAAAATCCACTCTCCTCTTGAAATAGTCCTTCGTCCCGCTTTATAGATAACGCAACCACCATTTCCATACAAGTATTTTCAAGTGCAGGAAAGTAAATAGATGGTCTGCTGGGGCAACAGCACAAATAAGCCCAAAAGCAAAAAGAAAAAACAACACAAGGCTTCGCAGAGTTAAAAGATCAACGGCTAGGGGCGAAGCGAGTTGGCAGCCCCACTATAAGATCATCAATCATACCGTCTAGCCGGTCCCGGTGCCACTGACTACAAAGCGGGTACCACAGCTGCAAGAAGGCCAAAATTTTAAACACACGGTCAAAAGCACACTGCAAGAAGACCCGCTTGATAACCATCTTGGTACATACAGTCCATCGTGTCTAGGTCATCACAACAAACACTAACCAAAAGAGGCGCCTCCTCCTACCGGTATAGTTGGCTTGAGCCTCTAGGAACTCGCTCAGGTTCGACGCCTGCCACTCAAGCCCTAGAGTCCAGGAACTAGCTCAGGTCCGACGCCTGCCACTCAAGCCCTAGAGTCTCACGGGCAAAGTTCCGTAAGAAGCAGGCAACGGGACAAGATGAGAAAAATTGGGTCCCGGATTCGGGAACCACGCAAAGAAGGCTAACGCCATCGCACGTCCCATGCCGCTTCACCAACTCCACACCTGATGGGAGACGATCACAGAGCAGCTGCCAAACAAAGATTTTGATCTTAAGAGGCACAAGAGGTTTTCACTGTTAGGAATAAGCAACTTGTATTCCCATGAGGCCATAGGCCGATATATATACATGTACAAGTGTGGAACATATGCAGGAAACCCCTTATACAACGGGATAAATACAAAGGGGTACATGACTTATATTATAACTCTAATACCCCCCCCCCCCTCAAACTCATGGTGGATGAACAACACTGAGTTTGGAGAGATAAAAGCCATGTTGTGCTCTAGTCTGGGCCTTCGTCAGGAAATCCGCCAACTGTAACTCGGAAGGCACCTAATGAAGAGCAATAACCTGATCCTGCACACCAGCACGCACATAGAAAACATCAACACCAATATGCTTGGTGAGCTCATGCTTCACAGGATCGCGTGCAATGCTAATAGCACCTGTACTGTCAGATAAGAGCAGAGTCGGTGTAGTGACAGAAACACCAAAATCCTGAAGTAACCACCGTAACCAAGTCACCTCTGCCGTCAAAAGAGCCATCACTTGCAACTCAGCCTCTGCACTCGAACGGGAAACTGCAATCTGTTTCTTCGTCTTCCAGGCAATGAGAGAACCACCAAGAAAAACACAGTAAGCAGAAAGTGAACAGCGATCTGAATGATCACTAGCCCACGTAGCATCCGAATAGGTCTGAAGTTGTAAATAACTGGAGCGAGGAAAGAATAAACGGTGAGAGATTGTGCCCCGAAGATATCGGAGAACACGAAGGAGATGACTATAGTGAACCGATGTGGGAGGGGAGACGAACTGACTCAGAATATGAACCAGATAAGAGATATCCGGACGAGTAGCAGCTAGATAGACAAGACTGCCAACAAGATGACGATAACGCGTCGGGTCAGGCAGGGGATCACCATCAGTAGCACGGAGGTGAACATTGAGCTCCATAGGAGTCTCAACAATGCGCTCCTCAGTAAGAGCAGCACGAGCAATAAGATCCGGGATATACTTTTCCTGGGATATAAAAAAACCATCAGAGGTAGAAGAGACTTCAATCCCAAGAAAGTAGCGAAGAGGTCCAAGATCAGACATAAGAAACTGCTCACTAAGACGGGCCTTTACAAAGGCAATATACTGGGGGTCATCCAGAGTGATGATTATGTCATCAACATAGAGAAGAAGAGTGCGACCACGAGGAGAAAGGTGAATAAACAATGCTGGATCATGAGTACTTGCTGAAAAACCAGCGGCAGTCACCACAGAGGAAAAACGCTCAAACCAGGCACGGGGGGCTTGCTTAAGGCCATAGAGAGAGCGACAAAGACGACATACCATGCCATCAGGAACAGAATACCCAGGTGGTGGCTGCATGTACACCTCATCAGGAACATCAAGCTGAGATATAGACCAGTGGCGTGCAGAGGCCACGACAAGAAGTGTACGAACAGTGGTCATATGAGCCACAGGAGCAAAAGTCTCGTCATAATCACGACCATGCTCCTGCTGAAAACCACGAGCCACAAGACGAGCTTTGTGACGCTCAAGAGAACCATCAGAGCGAGTCTTAACCTTGTAGACCCACTTACAAGTGATGGGACGGACTCCGGGAGGAAGGGAAACAAGATCCCACGTACCAGTGCGTTCAAGAGCAGCAATCTCCTCTGCCATCGCAAACTGCCATTCAGGATGAACAAGAGCCTGACGATAAGAAGTCGTCTCAAGAACAGCAGCACCAGCGGTGGGAAATCCAAAGCGATCAACAGGCGGACGAGGACGAGAATGCAAACCATAAGTAGGCTGAGACGAGGACGAGGATGATGACACATCCACAGAGGCATCCACAGGACGTGAACGACGAGTGTAACACTGAGGAAAAGATGGAACAATGGAAGGAGGAATCGCCAAGGTAGAATCGGGGAGTGGCGACGAAGAAGTGACCGGAGATGAAGGTGTAGAATCCGGTGACATACTAGGCGAGGAGACCGTGGAAGATGGTGGCGGCAAATCGACTAGAGGTGGAGAAGCAAAGGGAGCGGAACGAATAGGCAAAGGCTCGACGGGGGTGATAGGTGTGTCAGGAAAAGTGAGGAAAGAGATATCCTCCACTGAAAAGGTCGAGGAAGATGGGCGTGGGTAGAAGGGACGAGACTCATTGAAAGTCACATCCGGAGAGATACGCATCCAACGACCGGTAGGATCCCAACAGCGATAGCCCTTATGCTCATCACTATAGCCTAAGAAGACACACTCAATAGATTGAGCGGTCAGTTTGGTGCGTTCGCGAGGGGCAAGAAGAACATAGCAAACACAACCAAACAAGCGAAGCATCGAATAATCGGGAGAACGATCAAAAAGACGCTCGAAAGGAACACCGCCCTGTAGAGCAGCGGAGGGCTGTAGATTGATGAGATAGGTGGAGGTGGAGACGGCCTCAGCCCAAAAATGAGGCGGGAGAGAGGCAGCAATCATCAATGCACGAGCCGTCTCAAGAAGATGACGTTGTTTGCGCTCAGCCACGCCATTCTGAGCACGAGCACCAGGACAAGAGAATTGAGAGAGAGTCCCTTGCTCAGCAAGAACACCACGCAACATCTTAGAGATATACTCGCCATCAGAGTCAGCACGAAACACACGAATGGGCGAAGAGAACTGAGTATGAACCATGACAGCAAAACGCTTATAAATAGACAACACCTCACTACGAGAAGTCATGAAATAAAGCCATGTGTAACGAGAAAAGTCTTCTATAAAACTAATATAGTATTTATGACCCCCTTTCGAAGCGAAGGGAGCCGGACCCCATACATCAGAATGGACTAAATCAGAAGGACGCTTAGACACTGACTCACTATGTGAATATGGTAACTAAATCTGCTTGCCAAGACGACAACCCTGGCACTCTAAAGAGACATCTCCTGAGACAGACCCCAGAAGACCTCGACGAACTAAAGCCGACAAACGAGAACCACACAGATGACCAAGCCGATGATGCCACTGCTGGAAGGAACCAGTAGCTGAAGCGACCGAAGGGGAGGAACTGGCGATAGTGGTGGCAGCGGAAGGAACATGAAGCCAGTCCAACTCCCAAAGACCCTGAGAATCACGGTGGCGAGGGCCAACCCCAAACATAGTGTGCGTGCGAGGTCCTGGACAGAACAAGAGTCATCGTCAAGGATGACGCGACAACCAGAATCAGTAAGTTGACCAGCAGAAAACAGATTCATGGTAAGTCGAGGAACATGAGCAACATCAGGAACAGAATAAGAAGTGGTAAGATTGCCTCTACTAACGACAGAAAGAGGAGTACCATCAGCAGTGAGGACATGAACAGGAGAATCAAGCGATCGAAGAGAGGAGAGAGTGGTAGAATGAGAAGACATATGAAAAGAAGCTCCAGAGTCCATAACCCATGGGGATGTACCTGACTGTGTAGAAGGCGGTTGCTCAGTGCGGGAAGCATCAGTCATAGAACCAGCAGTACCCGTCGAGGAAGAACCTAAAGCAACGAGCAGGCACTTAAGTCTCAGAATATCCTGCTCAGTCAAAGCGATGGCTGAAGCTGTCGAGGTAGATGACAATGTCCCTGAAGATGATGACCGCGCCTTGCGCAGGTGTTTCCTCTTCGTGTAGCACTGGGACTCAATATGTCCATCATTGTTGCAGTAGCCGCAATGTGGACGGGGGCGACCTGAGCCTCCAGAAGGAGTGGGCAAGATCGGCGGAGCACTCGAGCGAGAAGGAGTAGGTGCAGCAGGTGGCGTAGAAGGAGCTCGAGCAGCGAGCACAGAGGGAACCTCCAGCAAACCAGCACCACATAAGCGAGTCTCCTCAGAACGAATCTCAGAAAGCGCCTCCATGAGAGAAATACGGCCACGAGCAAACAACTGAGCACGTCGGGGCTCAAACTCCTTACGGAGCCGAGACAGGAACTCGTAGACGCGATGAAACTCCAAATTGGCCTGGACAACCTGGCAACAGGGGCAAGTACGACAGCCAACACTACAGAGAGAATCAAGCTGGCGCTAGATAGCAGAACTCTGTGCATAGAAGTCATCAACAGTAGAGTCATCCTGCTGAAGGGCATGCTCCTGACCGACCACAGAGAGGTATAAGGCATCACCAGAGGGCTCATAGCGGTCATGAAGGCGGGTCCACATCTCAAAGACAGTAGGAAGACCCAGAAACTCAGAAGCAAACTGAGGCAGAACACTAGCAGTGAGAACAGTTGCAGCACGAGCATCATCATCAAGCCACTGGGTGTAAATAGACAGAGCACCATGATACACCTGAAGAGCCTCCTCATAAGTCAAAACCTTCTCATCATAAGCACGGATAGCAGCCTCACCAGCAACCTTAGCTGCATCCTTCGCAGCCTGAGTAGCATCCGCAGGAAGAGACGGAGGGATCGGCGGAGTGGGAGCCACATGAGGAACCGGACATGGCGGACAGTAGACCTCGCCAGAAAGAACACCCCAGAGACGGATGCCACGCATGTGAATGCGCATGAAGCCAGTGAACTCGGTGTAGTTACTACCATCGAAGATCACCGGACAACGAGGGCCAGCAACATAGCCCGATGCAGTAGACTTTTTTTAGGAATCGTAGTCAACTAACCGCGTCCGCGTCTGAAACCGTGTCCGCTTCGACAGCAGGATGGGAGCCGCGTCGATCTCGACCCGAGGCAACGCGGCGGGGTCGATCTGGAGCCGCCTCGATCTGGAGAGATGGGACGGCGGCGGCGGCCAGGGACGAAACCGGATCGGGAGCGGGGCGTTGACGGGAGGAGCCTCGTTCCAGCGGGAGCGGGACCAGGCGGGACTGGATCAGATTGGGAGCCTCGTTCCAGCGGAACGAGCGAGACCAGGCCGGTCCAGCGATTTCCAGCGGGATCTGGAGAAGCAGCGGCTGCAGCAGCAGGAGGAGAACGGTGGCAGCAGGAGGAGATCGCAGCAGCAGCAGAAGAAGGACGGCGGCTGCGTGGAGACGAGATTGGATCGGAGCACGAGTTGCGCGTGCGAGGAAGAAAAAACCCTAATGCTCTAATACCATGTTAGGAATAAGCAACTTGTATTCCCATGAGGCCATAGGCCGATATATATACATGTACAGGTGTGGAACATATGCAGGAAACCCCTTATACAACGGGATAAATACAAAGGGGTACATGACTTATATTATAACTCTTAACATTCACAAGCGGGAGGTCCATGCCGTTGAAATGTATATGTGGATTGCCTAGCCCTTTCCATTAGTTCTGACTTTTGGTTGCATTGGCTAGTGCATGAAGCTTAATATGATATCAGGGCCTAAGGTCTTGAGTTCAAATCCTGACTTCTGCAGTTTATTCAAAAATTGTTGCTGCCCCTTTGTGTCCATGTATAGGCCTCTTGACCATATATGTGAGTCAGAGAAGAGCCCGGCGGGGGCGAGGTGCCAAAGACATGATGCCCGGGGACCTCGACCAGAACTCGGTCCAGGCTAAGGTTTCCTTTGGCCGAATGTTCGTCAAAACGGGATGTTCCAATTTCCATTGTGGGCCACAAGGCTATCAAGAGCACCAGATCTGAGAAAATCATGAAAAGGGCTGGGAATTCGGCACGCAACGCAGCCCTACCGATCTATGGGTCGAAGCAAAAGAAGCTACCCTCTCCATCGCCTATGGAGAAACTGGTACCCAAGTGAATTTTGGGTCGAGGCAAAAGAGGCTACCCTCTCCATCGCCTATGGAGAAACTGGTACCCAAGTGAATTTCATGCTTGATCGACCGGAGGGATTTCCAGAACTGAGATCCCCCTCGCGTCCCTAAGGATCCACCACACCCACCTCATGATGAGTAACACATTCATATGCCGAGACGCTAGAATACCCACGCCCCTTTGGTCCTTAGGGAAACAAAATATCAGCCCGCTTCACCATATGGCGTGGGCAGCCAGCCAGAAGAAGCGTGACAACTCCTTGTCGAAGGCGGCATGCACTCCCTCTGGGAGGATATACAACCCCATCATATACATGGGGCACCTCCAACCACCCGCTCTGTTGCTCTTCTTGCCTGCCCGATTCCACCGATCAGCTCCCATCCTGGTCCCCTCAAGAAGAGATCTCCCTCTCGCCAACTCCATGCCTGATACGGAGATGCTGCCTTTGTGATACCTCGCTCGCATCAATCTCAGGAAGCCCATCATCAGCCTCCCGCCTCACTAGAACCTTAGGTGTCACTTTTAACTTCCAAAGCTTTGGCTACCATTTTATTTTTTTCTAAGAACAGTAGGAAGGGAAATTCCCATGGCAGATCTGCTAGAAGTAATCATTCTATGAGCAGATTTCACCGAGAGGTTGCCATGTTTTTTCACCTGCCTAAGCGTCAGTGAACTTGCCAATCGGGATGCAGCTAACCACACACACATCAGAAGGCCAACTATTTTCAGAAAGCTACGTGTCCCACCCGAAGAGGTTCATACTTCTTTTCGAGAAAACGCAAGAGGTTTTGTGTTTCATTGCATTGAAAAGATAGAGTTTGGTTACAACCCTCCTAGGAGAGCGAGTTCATGAAGGGACATGAAAATAAATTTAATGCACATCCCAGGTGGTTGGCAAGATGACTCTGAGGCTGCGGGCCCCAGCGCGTGCCCATTGTTCGGCTTCGTCCTTGATCTTAGAGACCAGGACATGGACGAGGGGCTAGGCACCGTCGAAAATGCACTCGTTGCACATCTTCCAAATCATCCACGACGTGAGGAGGGCATTGGAGGCAAGACCTTTCCGCATCGTTGTAGGTGTGCCTTGCTTGGCGCGCAGCCACCAGTCCATGAGCGTGCCTTCATCGCTTGGTCCTGTGGTGGTCATCCTGAGCCAGGCAAGAATTTCATGCTAAGTCTGCTAGGCGAAAGGGCATTCCAGGAGTAGGTGGCGCATCGTCTCGGGAGCTTGGTCGCATATTAGGCATCGGACCTGGTGCTGGAGACCCCGCCTAGTGAGGCGATCAACGGTCCAGCACCTATCCAGGCTAGCTAACTAGTGGAATTTTTTTTACGCGCAGCGGTTCCCAGCTCTTCCAAATGAGCTTCCAGGCGAAGAAGGTAGTGGAGCCCTGAAATGTGGTGAAAAGGATCGAGATGGACCTAGAGGGGGGGGGGGGGGGTGAATAGGTACAGCTCCAAATTTTAATAATTACTTAGCAATTTTAGGCAAAGGTGCGGAATATGAGCGTAGGCCTAATAATTGCTATGACAAGGAGTAAGCTATTTAGAGTGAAGTAAGGCAACCGGTAAACAATAATCAAATACAAGTACGTAATAAGGATTAACACAAGTAGAGAGTTAGGGTTAGTAATAACCAAAACTCCAAGAGAGACGAGGATGTATCCCGATGTTCACTTCCTTGGAGGGAAGCTACGTCACCGTTAGAGGGGCGGATGTTACCACGAAGGCACACCAACGCCACGAAGGCTCACCCTATTCTCCCTTTGAGATAACTCCACGAAGGTGTTTCTCAACCACTAGTGGTAAGCCTTGAGGTGGCTTCCAAACCTTCACAAACTTTCCGGGGGAAATCACAATGGTTTGATTCCTCTCCGAAGACTCCTACCGCCTAGGAGTCTCCAACCTCCAAGAGTAACAAGATCACGGGGATTGCTCAAAACTTGCTCAAATCACAAATCACTTTGGTGGAGAGGAGGAGAAGGAGACGATCTATCTTTTGATTGGAAGAACACTCAAAGGGACTCACAAATGCTCTTGGGATCTAAGATTGAGTGTAGACAAGAGTGAGTGAGAAGAAAGGTGTTCTTGTATGTGTTCTAGCTGTGTTGGACACCCTCTCACGAAGTGGGAGGGGGTATGTATAGTGGGGAGAGTAAAACACCCGTTGGGGACACTTTAAGTCACACAGGGGTCGGACATCCGGCAGTTCACGGATGTCCGGGCGTCCACAAGGAGTCGGACGTCCGACAGGGGTCGGTCGTCCCAGGGCTGTAAATATATCTGGAACCACTGTGGAGTTGAACAGGGACCGGACGTCCGGAGAAGGCCGGAAGTCCGAGTTATTCGACTCAAACTTCTCTGGTGCAAGATTCCGGATTTCCGAAAGGGGACGGACGTCCGGAGGGAGCCGGAAGTCCGAGTTATATGGCTCAAGTTCTTCTGGTGCAGAGCTCTGGATTTCCGAAGCTGGTCGGTCGACCGGCCCTCGGACGTCCGGAGGGAGCCGGAAGTCCGAGTTATATGGCTCTGATCTCTCTGGTATACGATTCCGGATTTCCGAAGCAGGTCGGACGTCCGCCCCTCGGACGTCCGGAGGAGGCTGGATGTCCAAGGCATTAGTTCTGTTTTGAGATAAGAGCAGAGTAGTGAAGATGTGGTATGAGCAGAAAAGTAGAGATGTAGTATGAGCAAATTCATCGCAAAACCTGTGATCCCCTCTTAATAGTGCGGGATCCCTATACTCAAGAATAGTAAATTTAAAGGATAGTCTACATCATCTTTTCTCAATCCCGAGCCTTCTTGACATATAAGTCCCGATCTTCTCAGACCACCTTGGCACATAATTCTCAATCTGCTAAAGTACTTGCCATCCTGAGATACACTCAACAAATAGGATTAGTTTCCTACGTATGTGTTGTCATTAACACCAAAAGTTGATTAGGGGCATGACTGCACTTTCAATCTCCCCCTTTTTGGTAGTTGATGACAACATATACACAGGTCTCAAAAGATTTAACATACATTATAGCTTTGGAGAGGTTTAGTACGGAGCTCCCCCTTAGTATGTGCATGGTAAAATATCGGAGCTCCCTTTTAATGTGTGTTTCGAAAATATCATGTGACTTAGTAAAGATAATGGATCATCATGTAAAGATAATAGATCATCATAGAAGTAGTGGAGCAAAACATAACGTCTACGATGATATCATAGCAATCCATAGCAATCACAACATTCATAGGTAGCCATACATAGGTTTATCCATTACATTACACAAACATGCAAATTGAGACTAAATCTCCAAAGACTAAAAACTACGATACATTACTCTCCCTTTGGCACCAAGTACCAAAAAGGGAGGCACCAACAGCATCAACCATGCTCAGAGATCATCATCATCATCATCATCATCATCATCCTCATCGTCAGGCAAGCCACTGCCACCAGCCTCGTCAAGAAAATCAGCCCACTCAGGACCAGATGGGAAGCCAAAGTCAGAAGGAGGAGCAGCAGGAAGGGCCTCATCGTCACTCACATCAAGAGCGCCCGAGTCTCTCAGACGAGCCTTGAGGGCATTCTTGGAGGAGACGAGGCGAGAAACCACATCATGAGTTTGACCGCACTGGAAAGAGAAGGCCTTCATCATAGTAGAATGTGCCTTGCCAATGAATTTGACAAAGCGACCGAGAGGAGCTGAGCTGGATGAAGGGGTTGCTGACCGGGCAGCAGTGCGGCGAGTGGAGGTGGGTGGTGGGGCTTTCTTGGGAGCATAGTTATCCGCCATGTGAGCGGGAATGACCCACTTGTGATGCGTGTGAGTGACAGCAACAGTGAATTCAGCAACATGGTTAATAAAAGCCTGGATGAAGGGGGCATGAAGGAAGGCTCGCTTGTATTGAAAACTAGCAAGCCGAATCTCATGCCATAGAAAGTGAGGCACATTAATTTTGCTCTTGGGGTGCTCGTACAAATGTGACATGATGTCAATACAGTAGCCACTGCAGGATCCCTTATCACCCATCTTGGGATAGATGGTGCGGATAAGACATTGAAAGATGATAAAGTAGGGAGAGCGCCAGATGGATACTTGGTTAAGATCCTTCATTCGTTCGTCTGCATCAAGTTCACGGAGTGGTTTGAGGAGATACCCACACGCCTCAATTGGCTTATGTGCATGGTTAGGATCATTCTTATGGATTTTGAAGCCGGAGTTGGGGAAACCAAGTGCGGCAACAAACTGATCATAAGAGGCTGTGAACTGAACGTCAGAGGTTATCCAGCTAACAGTGTTGTTTGGACCAAAGAAACATGTGGCATAAAATTGGTGAATAGCAGCAGCGTTAAAATCGCGCCGAAAAGCAAAGGGGGCAGCAAGCCCCGATGACTCAATGAGCTCAATGGCACCCGGGTATTTCGCCGGGTGCGTGCGAATATGCTCAAGATCAATAAAGTGATGGACAGAGATACCCTTTGGAACAATGACCGTAGTAAAGATGTCCACCTGGACGTTTGTGCGGAAACGTGAGTCCATAGAGTCACGTACAACAGAGAATTGATCAACGTCGCGGCGGAAAGTGAGGTAGGAAGACTTAGCAACCGTGGTGAAGTTCTTGACTTCACGACCTAAAGTAGCAGGAGGTTCAAGTGAGATGCGACGAGCTTCACCTTCGGGCTGTTCAGGAGGAGGTGGTGGCATATAGGAGGGCCTGCGAGTCCCAGGCTTTGGCATAGACTTCCGAATGACGGGCTGTTCAGCACGGTCTTCAGCTGAAAGCTCATCCTCGAAGTCAGAGCCATCGGACGACGAGGGGAGCTGTTGAGGCGGAGGACGCCGGGAAGTCCGTTTGAAGGGATAACGTTGCCCTTCGGAGTCCGACCCCGTGCCAGTAGGGGCACGAGCGGATGAGCCAACAGTGTCCTTCCGGGCGGAGTGCTTAATCTTGGGCATGATGAACAAAAGCCTACACGGATGGAAACCCAATGGGGAACGGTCACGGGCAAACCATATGAACGAACACGTGAACTTGAGAGAAAAGGAATCCAAACGCGAGGGGGACGGAGGGGATACCTGCAGATCGAGAGAGGAGAGGAAGAAGAGACGGATCCCGCGGAGGAGATCAGGCAGATCCCGGAGGTGGCGGCGCGGGCGAGCTCCCCTGGTGCTGGCGGTGGCGGCTGGGAGAAAAGGAGGCGCGTGGGGACTAGAGCAAGGCCCAGCCCGCGCCCTTCTATTTATAGGGCCCCCGATGTGTCGGACATCCGACGCGGGACGTCCGGAGTGGATTTAGCCGTCGGACGACCGACACTGGCCGGACGTCCGGAATGAGTTTAGCCCCCGGACGCCCGAGACACGTCGGACGACCGAGAGAGGAGTAGGCAGAGGCAGATTCTGGAATTTTGGATGATGAGATGATTTGACAGAAGTTGCCTTGACATGGTTTATCACAAAGGACACGAACACAGTTGCCTACAAGAAATACATATACTACTTGTGGACAGAAGTTGATTTATGCATATTTTGTAGGATTAAAACATAGAATTATGACGTAAGTCCTAGTGACTCCCCCTAAATGCATGCCCACATCATGACAAGAACATAATGTGAGTGTGTGTATGTGTACAAGATTTCAAGTTATGTTATCAAGCTCCAAGATACCAAGTTCACGCCTAAGTTGACAGAACCTTGCTACGCTAAGTGGTTGGTGAAAATGTCAGCGAGCTGCATGTCGGTACCCACATGGGTAATATCAATGTCACCTTTTTGCACATGGTCTCTCAAGAAATGATACCTAATATCAATATGTTTTGTGCGAGGGTGATCAATGGTGTTCTCGAAGATCTTTATGGCACTTTCATTATCACAGAGAAGAGGCACGTGTCGATACGTGATACCATAATCTTTTAGGGTTTGCCTCATCCATAGCAGTTGGGTTGCACAGCTTGCGGCTGCAATATATTCGGCCTCGGCCGTGGAGAGAGAAACATAATTCTGCTTTTTCGAGGACCAACTTACCAAGGAGCGTCCAAGAAACTGACATGGACCGGAAGTGGATTTCCGTCCCACTTTGTCACCGGCCCAATCCGCATCGGAGTACCCAATAAGATCGAACTTTGCATCCTTAGGGTACCATAAGCCTAACTTTGGGGTGTGAACAAGGTATCTAAGAATATGCTTAACCGCCGTATGATGGATTTCCCTAGGGGAAGCTTGAAATCTAACACATATGCCTACACTTAACATAATGTCCGGTCTAGATGCGCAAAGATAAAGTAACGAACCAATCATGAAGCGGTAAGTAGATGGGTCAAAAGGAATACCGTTGGTGTCTTCATTTAGAACTACATCTGTGGCCATGGGTGTCTTCATTGGTTTAGCATTTGTCATATCAAATTTTCAAGAATGTCCTTGAGGTACTTAGTTTGAGACAAGAAAATTCCTTCTTGAAATTGTTGTATTTGAAACCCAAGAAAGAACTTCAAGTCCGTGTTGAGTGACATCTCAAAGGTCTTGGTCATGGAGGCCGCAAACTTCTTGCATAAATGGATGTTAGGAGAACCAAAAATGATGTCATCTACATAGATTTGGCATAGGATCAAATCATCATTTCCCCTCTTAGTAAAAAGAGTGGGATCGATCACCCCCACCACAAAGCCATCATCGAGTAAGAACTTCTTAAGATGATCGTACCAAGCACGAGGTGTTGTTTGAGGCCATACAGAGCCTTGTGAAGTTTGTATACATGGTCTTTGTGGTGAGGGTCAACAAACCCAGGTGGTTGTGATACGTATACCTCTTCTTGTAGAGGACCGTTAAGAAAAGCACTTTTCACATCCATTTGATGCAAAGTAAAACCATTGAAAGCAGCATAGGCCAATAGAATGCGAATGGATTCAAGACGAGCAACAGGGGTGAAAGTCTCACCAAAGTCCAAACCTTCAACTTGGGAGTACCCCTGTGCTACTAACCTTGCCTTGTTGCGTAGGACAGTCCCATTCTCATCTTCCTTGTTCTTGAAGATCCATTTAGTTCCAATGGCATTGTGTTCCTCAGTTGGTCGTTCTACCAATGACCATACTTCGTTGCGTGTAAAACTGTTTAACTCTTCTTGCATAGGAAGGAGCCAGTCATTGTCACACAATGCATCCTGAACCCTGTGTGGCACGGTACTAGAGACAAACGAAAAGTGAGCACAAAAGTTTGTTAATTGTTTATGAGTCACTCTACCTTCCGACACGCCGGTGAGGATTTGATCAATATCAACACGACCGGCCACACGTGGCATGATGGAGGTCAGGGTTTCACGAGGTTCAACTTCGTTTCCATCATCAACGTCCTCAACATATGGATCATTTACGTGTGGTGGAAGATATTCCTCTTCGCGTTGCACCTGTTGAGGTTCATCATCAAGCATATCCATACTTTGGTCTAGCTCTTGAAGATCAACTTGTTCTTGAGTGTGATTAGAGTGAGAGACATGTTCTCCCACTTGATCCTCAACAACTGGCATGATATGTGTGCTAGTATCTTGTGGAGGTATGGGCAGTGAACTGTCTTGAGGATGAGAAATACTCTCATCATCTTCATCATCATCATGGGGTCTTTGTTCCATGGGAAGAAGTGCACCTACACCCATGTTCAAGATATCTTGCGAGGAATCTTCTTCACCTGCATCACTTAGATCAACTTGCTCCCCATGGGAGCGGTTAAATTCATCAAACGTCACGTCACAGGTTTCTATAACACATCCAGTGGATTTGTTGTAGACTCTGTAGGCGTGAGAGTTTGATCCATAGCCAAAAAAAATCCCTTCAGTTGTTTTGGATTGAAATTTTCCTAACCGTTCCCGTTTGTTGAGGATGAAACACTTGCATCCAAACACACGAAAGTACTTAACATTGGGCTTGTTCCCAGTTAGGAGCTCATATGGAGTCTTCTCCAATATTGATCGAAGGAAGAGCCGGTTTGATGCATGACATGCTGTGTTGACAGCCTTAGCCCAAAAACTATGTAGTGACTTGTATTCGTCTAACATGGACCTTGCCATTTCCACAAGTGTCTGGTTCTTCCTCTCTGCTACACCATTTTGCTGAGGGGTGTAAGGTGCGGAGTACTGATGTTCAATTCCCTCATCACTAAGAAATTCTTTTAGGGTGTAATTCTTGAACTCGGAGCCATTATCACTTCTTATTGCCTTGATGTCCTTGTCAAACTTCCGCTGGACTTGTTTGGCAAAATCAATGAAGGTGATCTTCGTCTCGTCCTTGGACTTGAGAAAGAATACCCATGTGTATCTTGAGTAATCATCAACAATGACTAGGCCATACTTTTTCCCTCCAAGACTTGCCCATGAAGGAGGCCCAAACAGATCCACATGAAGGAGCTCTAACGGCCTTGAAGTGGATACCATGTTCTTGGGTGGATGTTTTGATTGATGTTGTTTCCCAGCTATGCATGCACTGCACACACGATCTTTCTTAAAAGATACATTTGTTAGTCCAAGGATGTGATTGCTGTTTAAGAGATTTTGAAGATTTCTCATGCCGACATGGGCGAGCCGGCGATGCCACAACCATCTCATGTCGGCCTTGGCCATTAGACAAGTTGTATGGAAGGTGCTCTCTTTCGAGAAATCAACCATGTAAAGGTTGCCATCCAACTCTCCAACAAAGGCCACTTCGAGAGTGTCTCTCTTAAAGACTTTCACATCCGTTAGTCCGAATAATGTGTCATAACCAACGGAAGCCAATTGGCGAACTGAAAGTAAATGATATTGAAGAGATTGGACAAGCATGACATGTGCAAGAGACATGTCATTAGTGATTGCCACCTTGCCCAACCCAATTACCTGCCCTTTCGACCCTCCACCAAATACAATGCTCATGTATGGTCGAATGGCTTGCATGAAGTCATAGAGCAAGTTACTATCTCCGGTCATATGATTGGTGCATCCACTGTCGATCACCCATTTGGCTCCTCCGGAGAAAACAGCCTGTAACGAATTAAGACTTGGTTTGAGGTGCCCATTTCGTCATGGGGCCTCTCACATTAGTTACAAGAGTCTTAGGGACCCAAATAGCATAAGATCGGAATGCATTACGGGGACCAACGAATTTAGCATAAACCTCTCCTTCCTTTGATTTGCGAAGTACATAGGATGGAGGCATGAATTCAGTTGTCTTGTTGAGAGTAGGCGAACCCCTAGTGGCCGACCCACTCACAACCTTACCTTTCTCCTTGTGTCCCTCTCGTACAAATATTTCTTTAAGCGGAGTGGTACACTTGAGTGGAGATGCATTTTTCTTGGCGGTGCTTGGATTGAACCCAAGCCCTTCCTTGGCAAAGCCTCCATTGTGTTGACTTAAGATCTCATTGAGAGTCTTTTGTCCTTGTGCACATGTCATGAGACCTCTATCTAGCTGTGCCTTTAGCGAACAGTTTTCCTCAAGGATAGATGTCAGTTCACTACTAGAGTTAGTAGTGCACGTATCAACATTAATAATAGGTGAGGAGTAAGCCTTAGCTAAAGTGTCAAGATAAGTAACCTTGAGTGCCTCAAAGCTCTTTGTAAGAACAGTGAGTTTCTCTTCCTTGTCTTTGAGAGACAAGGATAGACGCTCACAGTCCTTAGAAAGGGAAGCATGAAGTTCACTAGTTGGTTTTTATCATTTAGCAACTCTTTGCACACAGATTCAGCCTTTTTCAAGGAGGCAAGATCGTTAGCATGTTTATCAAGGTTTTCACCAACTTTTGAGCATAATGCATCATTTTGTGCTTCCTCATACAGGACTTTCTGCTCAAGGATTTCATTTCTTTCCTTCTCAGTGACGAGGGTTTCGAGTTCCTTGATGGTATTGGTGTGCTTACTCACCATTTCCATAAGTATGCGAAACATAGTGAGCTTCTTTCCTTTAAGAGAGCACATAAATTTGTTTATTTTGGCAAACATGGGATGATCTAAGTCATTATCCTCATAGTGATCTTCCGCATCAAGATACTCATCAGGTGAGGTAGAAACTAGACTGAAAGAGTTTAACCGTGGAGTTACCTTAACCTTATCATGGGAGCTTTGGTCTTCCTCATCTCCCATGCAGTCTTTGCCATCAAACACTTGTGGGTGTTGCCCTTGTAGTCTTTCATATAGTTGTAGTGAACAACATCACCACTTTTGTTGACTAGCCTCAAGGTGTTTTGTGTATCCTGAGCTACTCCGGCAACCCCACCAACGTCTTCTGGATCTGATTCTTCTTGTGCAACCATTGCTCTTCCATCTATTCTCTTGAGCTTGGAGTTCATAGGGTTTGGCAACTTCTTCTTTACAAAGGTCTTCGGAAACCTTGGTTTATCTTCTCTCTTCTCATAAGGGCAGTCATTGGAGAAGTGGTTGGTTTCCTCACAATTGTAGCATTTCCTTACCTTCTTTGGGAATCTTCCCTTGAATTTTCCTGCACTGAACTTCTTTACAAAGAGAGCAATGTCCTCATAAGATGCGCTTTCATCAGAGTCAACATCATCACCATCTTCGCAGTCATCATCACCCTCTTCTTCTTCACTTTCTTCTTCATCACATTCATGCTTGGCTTTCAAAGCAAGATTGATCTTTGATGTTGAAGTGCCATGCATGGCAAGGTGCTTTGTTGCATTTGCCTTTGACTCTTCAAATAATTGGAAAGTGGATATGATGTCATCTGGAGTCATTTCTTTGAACCCATGGTGCTGCCTCATGTCCCATACCATTTGATGGTGGTACGGAGCAAGAGCATGAAGTAACTTGTCCACGAGAAATCTCTTGGTCAGATTGAAACCATCTTGCGTCTTGTCACAGTCACAGGACTCAATGTCTGCGGCGAGAGTCATGAGCCGTTCTAGCAGTTGCTTGGGAGATTCACCCTTTTCCATACAGAAATTCTGTAATTCCCCCTTAGCAATTTCATATTGAGCAAGCCGAAGAGTGGAGGTACCGGTCTTGGTCCTTATAATGCTATCCCACAGTTCCTTGGCACTTGTGATGTGAATGTAAGGTCTCCGTTGCTTGTCATTCATTCCTTTTCTTATGCACATGATCGCAGTGTCATTGAGATGCTTGTCATAAGTTTCTCTGGGTGTGAGGCACCTTGGATCTACAGGATTGTACCCATGCTCGAGGATGTCCAACATCTCATCATTGGCGTACCTAAGATGATCCTGCATACCAACTCTCCACAAAGCAAAATCGGAATTGTCATCAAGCAAGGGAGGTTTTCCTCCAGGATTGTACTTAGGTTTCTCAACTTGAGATCTAGCATAAAGCCATGGAACACTGGTTGGGTTCCTCTCCGGAGGTTTGTTGGCCAAATGAAGAACCGTGCATATGTGGCCCTGAGGCCCTCGGGGACGTGGCTGTCCCCGTGGTTAATGATGCCAGTCTTAGTTGGACCAAGGCCTCAAGAGAAGCATCATGCTCCTCTTTTTGCTTGGCAAGGGCCCGTTCCAGGTCCTCAGAGGTAAAGGACTTGACTTCCGTGGAAGTCCCGTCCCTCTCCACTGGAGCTACAGTAGTGGGAATCCCGCCCATCTCGCTCTAGGGCGATTAAGCCACAAGAATAGAGCACGAGGCTCTGATACCAATTGAAAAGGATCGAGATGGACCTAGAGGGGGGTGAATAGGTACAGTTCCAAATTTTAATAATTACTTAGCAATTTTAGGCAAAGGTGCGGAATATGAGCGTAGGCCTAATAATTGCTATGACAAGGAGTAAGCTATTTAGAGTGAAGTAAGGCAACCGGTAAACAATAATCAAATACAAGTACGTAATAAGGATTAACACAAGTAGAGAGTTAGGGTTAGTAATAACCGAAACTCCAAGAGAGACGAGGATGTATCCCGATGTTCACTTCCTTGGAGGGAAGCTACGTCACCGTTAGAGGGGCGGATGTTACCACGAAGGCACACCAACGCCACGAAGGCTCACCCTATTCTCCCTTTGAGATAACTCCACGAAGGTGTTTCTCAACCACTAGTGGTAAGCCTTGAGGTGGCTTCCAAACCTTCACAAACTTTCCGGGGGAAATCACAATGGTTTGATTCCTCTCCGAAGACTCCTACCGCCTAGGAGTCTCCAACCTCCAAGAGTAACAAGATCACGGGGATTGCTCAAAACTTGCTCAAATCACAAATCACTTTGGTGGAGAGGAGGAGAAGGAGACGATCTATCTTTTGATTGGAAGAACACTCAAAGGGACTCACAAATGCTCTTGGGATCTAAGATTGAGTGTAGACAAGAGTGAGTGAGAAGAAAGGTGTTCTTGTATGTGTTCTAGCTGTGTTGGACACCCTCTCACGAAGTGGGAGGGGGTATATATAGTGGGGAGAGTAAAGCACCCGTTGGGGACACTTTAAGTCACACAGGGGTCGGACATCCGGCAGTTCACGGATGTCCGGGCGTCCACAAGGAGTCGGACGTCCGACAGGGGTCGGTCGTCCGAGGGCTGTAAATATATCTGGAACCACTGTGGAGTTGAACAGGGACCGGACGTCCGGAGAAGGCCGGAAGTCCGAGTTATTCGACTCAAACTTCTCTGGTGCAAGATTCCGGATTTCCGAAAGGGGACTGACGTCCGGCCCTCGGACGTCCGGAGGGAGCCGGTAGTCCGAGTTATATGGCTCAAGTTCTTCTGGTGCAGAGCTCCGGATTTCCGAAGCTGGTCGGTCGACCGGCCCTCGGACGTCCGGAGGGAGCCGGAAGTCCGAGTTATATGGCTCTGATCTCTCTGGTATACGATTCCGGATTTCCGAAGCAGGTCGGATGTCCGACCCTCGGACGTCCGGAGGAGGCCGGATGTCTGAGGCATTAGTTCTATTTTGAGATAAGAGCAGAGTAGTGAAGATGTGGTATGAGCAGAAAAGTAGAGATGTAGTATGAGCAAATTCATCGCAAAACCTGTGATCCCCTCTTAATAGTGCGGGATCCCTATACTCAAGAATAGTAAATTTAAAGGATAGTCTACATCATCTTTTCTCAATCCCGAGCCTTCTTGACATATAAGTCCCGATCTTCTCAGGCCACCTTGGCACATAATTCTCAATCTACTAAAGTACTTGCCATCCTGAGATACACTTAACAAATAGGATTAGTTTCCTACGTATGTGTTGTCATTAACACCAAAAGTCGATTAGGGGCATGACTGCACTTTCATGTGGCGAGGTAGCAGGAGCGGGCCGTATAGGTGCCGGAGGTCGTCCATTTCCACACCAGCTGGTCTGGGGCATCAGAGAGGGGGAAATGTTCGATTGTCTGCCAGACTCGAATGTATTGGCCAATTTCATTGATGTCAACGGTCCCTTGAATGTCGCCTGCCCAGCTGTGGCCCTGTAGTCCTTCGGCGACGGTCCGGATCTTGCGTCGATGCTTGGGAATGCAACTGTAAAGGTCAGGGGCGATCTCAGAGATTGACTGCCCATTGATCCAGCGGTCCTCCCAAAAAGCGTTGTGGAGCCGCTCCCAATGATCATCGTGGTGGAGGCGAAGAAGAGCGCTCTTTCCTCGATCGAGAATTGCAGGTCTAGGCCATGCCAAGCCCGGTCATGGTCGGTGCACGAGAACCACAACCATCGAAGCCGCAACGCAAGGCCAGTGCGCTCGAGGTCTTGGACTCCAAGGCCGCCAAGGGAGGTGGGGCGGCAAACGCGACGCCAGTTGACATGGCAGTGGCCACCATTGGCGGCTGCACGCCCAGCCCAAAGAAAGCCACACTGGATCTTCTCGATTTGCTTTAGGGTCTTTTTCGACGGCGCGAAGGCGAGGAGTTGATGTACAGGGATGGCACCTAGCACAGATTTCACCAGAGCCAGGCGCCCGAGTTTTGTCATCAAGTCAGCTTTCCAAGCAGGGAGGCGTCCGGCGATCCCATTGACGAGTGGCTGCAGCCCCCCCCCCCCCCCCCCCCCCCCAACCCCGTCAGTCCTATGTTGCCGTAGCGTGCCCTACTTCAATAAGGTATTACCTCGCTGATTTTAAAGGGGATGGGATTGGATTCATTCACTTGCATTCCTGCTAGCACTACAGAAAGCTCCTGTCTTAAAGCCCCTACGGAAGCTGTGCAACCTTTCCTCGGGTTTGTAGAGTCGGGTATCCCGTTTACCCACAACGGAGGAGTCGCCCCCACCATCGCCCGATCGTGAGGGGGATCCCAAGGTACGTGATTGGCAACTCCACGATGGGGAAGCCCAAGTGCGCGACTGCTTCAGTCGCCTTGTCCAAGTCACAATGCAGCAGCGAGGCAGAGCTCTTGGCGTAATTAACGCGTAGGCCGGAGGCGCGGCCGAAGAGCGCCAAGATCTCTTTCACAGCCATGATGTCGCTGGCCTTGCAATGGCAGAAGAGCACCACATCATCCGCGTACAATGACACCGCGGGGATAGATCTTCTGGGATGTAATTGGGCCATGATGCCCAACTCGATCGTGCGCTTGATGAGCCTTCAGAGGGTGTCCACGGCGAGCACAAAGAGTTGTGGCGACATGGAATCTCCTTGGCGTAGGCCCTGCCGGTGCCAAATGTGTGTGTGTGTGGGGGGGGGGACTCTCCATTCATCAGTACGCGCGTGCTCGCCGAGGATAGGAGGATAGCAATCCACTCCAGAAATCTGTTCCCAAATCCATGTTGGCGCAGAACCTCGAAAATGAAGGACCAGGACAGGGAGGCGAAAGCGCGCATGAGGTCCAGCTTGAGCATGACGCGCGGAGCCCCTAGCTGGCGGAGGAGACGGGCTGACTGCTTGACCAAGGTGAAGTTATCGTGTAGGCTCCACCTAGTGATGAACGCGTTCTGACATGGACTGACAAGGCGATCCAACTTGGGGGCGAGGCGCATAGAGAGCACTTTGGCGAAGATCTTGGCCACAAGGTGTATGAGGCTTATTGGCTGGTAGTCATTGAACGATCCGGCATCCGCACGCTTCGGAAGGAGGGTGATAAGTGCCTGGTTAAGGCTACAAAAGCTGCGGCCCCTCCACTCGTAAAGCTGCTGGAATGCATCAACAAAGTCCCGTCGCACCGGGCCCCAACAAGCTCGTAGGAATTCTGTGGTAAAGCCGTCTGGGCCGTGGGCCTTATGAGCAGGCAACCGTTTGATCGCCTCCAAGATCTCCTCGGCGTCGAATGGAGCGTCAAGGTCGCTCAGATCTCAAGGTGTGATCAGCTCGGGCAGGTCGAGGGAGGAATCCCGGTTGCTGGCAGTGCCCAGGAGCGCATCAAAGTATGCGTATGCAGCTTCCGCCATGCCCTCATGCTCGGAAAGCACCTGGCCGTCCACGGCAAGACCAGAGATCCGGTTCTTCTGCCGGCGGAAGGAGCATTGCCGGTGGAAGAAGCTAGTGTTGGCGTCACCGTCGTTCAGGCTGGCGATCCTAGCTAGTTGCCGAGCGATCGTTCGTTCCATAGAGGCCAGCCCGAGATAGGAAATCTTGAGCTGTTTCTGAAACCACTCCTCGTGCGCTGTCACCAATCGGTCTTCTTAGCTTTGTCAAACCGCGAGATGAGCTCGCGCGAGATGGCTAGCTTATCTCTAATGTTTCCGATAGAACGGGAGCTCCAACTCGTCAGTTTCCTAGCCGTGGCTTGCAAGCGGTGCAAGAGACGACGGAACGGGTCCGCTTCGTGCACAGAGCTCCAAGCATCGGTCACCGTCTCGTGGAAGCCGTCGAGACGTAGCCAGAATTCCTCAAAATGGAATCGGCGGTGCGCAGCCCGGGATAGAGGTGCAGTCCTGAAGCAAAGGGCTATGATCAGAAACCACCGATGCAAGGCATGGAAGGTGGCAAGCTGCGTGGGCGTCCTCCCAATCTAAGGTGCAGAGCACCATGTCCAGGTGCATGAGGGTGAGAGGTGGGGGGATGCTCATTCGACCAAGTGTACCGACGACCGTGGAGATAGACCTCCTTCAACATGAGATCGTTGATGAGCCTGCGGAACCTCCCCATCATGCGCATGTTCAGGTTGCCATTGCTCTTGTCTTCGTCGCGGTAGATGAGGAACGCAATTTTATCTGCGTCGTCCTGTGGTCCGTAAACCACCGTCAGCCACCAAGGTGGGGTCGAGCCCATGGTGACCTTTACCGTGATCGCATTCGCGGAGAAAGCCGGGTCAGTGATGATCACAACCCTGCTTTTCCAGGCGAGGAGGATACCACCTCGGGTGCCGTTCGCGGGGAGGTAGACGTACTCATCAAACTCAGACCCAAGAGTTTCAAGAATCACCGACGAGCAAATTAAGGCCATCTTTGTTTCCCGAAGGCAAACGATGTCCACGCCGGTGGTGTCCAGCAGCGATCAAACGGAAAAGCATCGGGCACGGGCGTTAAGCCCGCGGACGTTCCAGGTTACAATCTTTGGGCCGTGATCCATGAGAAACATGATCGACGGGGAAAGATTGCAACATGGCAGGTCTAAGTCTCACCGGCAGCGACGCTGTTCGTGGGGACCGCCGCGGGTGCAGTCACATCGGCAGGGAGCTCACGTCCAACAAGCGCGGCAGTGGCGCGGCAAAGATGGGCATTGACCAGAAGATCACGGCCTCGGAGATGAAGAGGTTCATACTGAGGAGATCATGAATCGTAGTAGCCGTCGCATGAGCATGCCGAAACAGGGTCCTCCGTGGCGGCTGCTGGTGGAGGTGCCCGAGGTGGGCCGCCCGGCGCTGGGTCCCTGCCCTCCTTTCCGACGGCGGCGCCACGGCCGGCGGCGGGAGCGCCCCGTGCTCGCTGCCTCCTCCTGTGCCCTAACGTCGTGGGCCGGCGGGACGGTGGGTGGGCCGCGCCCCGCCCCGATGGGCCGAAGTCCTGCAGTTCTGGCCCCCTTTCGGCCCGGGAACGCGCTAGGGCGCTTCGCCGCGTCTGGAGGGTGTTGGACCGGATCAACCTCCAGTGGGCTTCGGCCCAGGGAGGGATGGCCCATCCAAGCGGCGCCCCAGGCCGGTGGAGACAGTCTGATCGGCCGCTAGGTTTTCCCTCCGCCCCAGTCAACGCGCCGCCATCCCGTTGCTTCGTCGTCCCGCGCCCGAGCGTTGTCGCGCCGCCTCTGCCCCCTGCGCTCGATCTCGCCGCCACCTCCCCCTCCAGCCCCCCCGTCCCGCCTCCCCCGGCCGCCCCTCGCCATTCCCCCGGCCCGACTTCCTCCCTCCTGGCCGGCGCGAGCGCTGGGTCCGGCCCCCCACTGCTGCCAAGGCCGACGGCCGGCGCCTCGGTCCCCTGCAGTTCGGTCCCTCCCGTGCCCAAGCTCTCCTACGTGGAAGCCCTCATGACGAGGCTTCCCGGAGACGGTCAGGCCCGTCCGAAGCGCGCTCTCCCTGCTGCGACGGTGGCCGACCCCGCTGCCCGTGACCGCGCCCTGGATGGGGGCACTGCGTCGTCCTGCTCCGGGCGTGGGGGGCCTGCCCGGCCGGGGAAGTCCCCAGAGTACTACTCCGGGACCTCCCTGCGCCGGCCGCCACCTCCTCGGGACCCGGCGAGGGACCCCCGCCTGCCGCTGCCGGGCTTACCGGGGGACCGTCGCCGCCTGGAGGCCGCCCGCGCGGCTGACCTGGACCGGGAAGCGGCCCTGCGGGCGGAGCTGGTTGCACGTCCCACTCCGGCATCTCTGCCGCGTGACGAGCTTGCGCCCCGCGAGCCCCCGGCTCGTGACCTCGAGCACCGCCCCGCGGCACCCTCCTGGAGGCGTGATCGTCAGGATCACCGTCGGGGGGAGTGGTGGGGCGGGCCGTCGCTGCGGCGCGGTGATGATGGCTGCCGTACTGACTGGCGCTCCTCTCGGGCGGAGGGTGCCGACTGGCGCCGTGACGACGGGCATTCTAGGCCCGTGGCCCCAGAGGGCCTGCCTGATGCCTCGCTCCCCGCCCCGGCCCCTGCTAAGAAGAAGAAATCGAAGAAGAAGAAGGCTGCTGGCTCTTCCCTTGGCGGTGCTGACGGCCTGACGCCGCCAGGAGCTCAGGGGGCTCCTGAGCAGGAGGCTCTGGACCCCCCTGCTCGGGTTAACCGCTAGCGCTCCCGCGAGGACACGATGTGCATCAACTGCGGGTGCGCCGGACACTAACGCTCGGAGTGTGAGGCTCCCCCACGGTGCCCCACGACGCTTGCCTATCTTGGGTATGGCACTGAGCGGGGTAGCTTCTACTTCGTGGATGCGGAGATTGAGGAGGTGGCTGCCCGGCCGCACTTGGCGACGGTCACCTTGGAGCCCGGGCAGCCTATCCCGGATGGCCTGGTGATCTCGTCTGACCTCATCCGTGATGAGCTCGCGGCCTACATTGGCGACTTCCGTGGCTCGGAGTTTGCCTGGGACGTGACTGAGACGGCTCCTTCCCTTTCCCCTCGGCCGAGCTACTCCGGGTCTGCTCGCATGGGGCCTATTCGCTGTCCTCTCAGCCAGTTCTTGATCAGCGTCCAGGAGGCCACGTCAGAGCCTGACCCCGTCCCTCCCTTGGAGAAGGTCTGGGTCCTCGTTTACGGCCTCCCAAGGGGGGGGGGGTAGCGAGGCTCCGAGGGGTGGCAAGCTCACTCATATTCTGAAGGCCATCTCCGAACCTGTGGGCAAACTGATCACTGCCGACCTGGCTTCTTTCGAGGATGATGGTCCCGCCCGCATTGAGATTCTCTGCCCGGCCCCTGCTGAGATCGATGGGCTGTCCTTGGTCTTCTACTTTGGTTCCAAGGGCAGGCGCCTCACCTTCGAGCTCGAGTCCCCGGCTCCGACGGTTCAGCTTGATCCGGCCCCGTCTGAGCCGGTCCCTGGTGACGGGGGGCTCTTCGGAGGAGGGGTCTTCTTCTGATGGGGGGGAATGAGTTGGTCGGGGCTCCGCCCGAGCCGTCAGGCGGTCGGCGCAACCCCGCCCCTTCGGCTGCCGGCCAGACTGGGCTTGCAGGTGGCTCCACGGTGGGTACTTTGGCGCCGGTGGTGGCGGTAGGCACGGAGACCACTCTCCCTGCCTCCCCTATCCCGGTGGTCGGAGCTGAGGAGGAGGTGAGTGTGGGTATGGAGGTCTGCCCTGCTTCGTCCCCGCGCTCGCAAGGGGTGGTTTGCTACTCGCGCTCTCCGGGCTCCCCCCTTTCCCCGACCTTGGGGTCCCCGGATCCGCGCCCCCCGGTGGCCGTCGACCCTGGATGCGAGCCTGAGTCCCCTCCCGCGCCGCGGCCTTGGGAGGGTGCCTCCCCAGCCGTGGCGGCGCGTCAGAGCGCGCGGATCAGCCAGTCCCGGATCCTTCAGGACGGCCGAGTCCCAACGATCCCTGAGCTGGCGGCCCGGCGTGCGGCGGCCCGCGATCTGTTCCTAGGTACGCCTTCCCTCCTTCCCCCTTCTGGCTCTGGTTCTCGGTTTTCTGTCCTCTAGCGATTTGGTGCCCCTTTTGGCTGTGGTGGCTGCGGACAGTGGTATTGTGTTTCGGGGGGAGAAAGGTCCCCCTCTTGAGCAGATCTCCGCCCTATGTGCGAAAGAGAGGCTTGATGGGGCGTTAGCGGAAGCTCGCTGTCTGGCGGCGGGCTCCAACCCCCCTTCCCCCCCGGTGCACGCCGGACCCGGTCATAGAGAGACCAGGGAAGGCGGCGCACCCCCGGCAGCGGTTGCAGTTGGTCCCGGACCGCCCATGGCTGGGCTCCCCTCTGGCCGGGAGCCCAAGGGGCGGCCGCCCACCCGCCTCAACCCCACGGAAACTCGAGCTGAGGAGCGAGTGTCGCGCCCCAGAGCTCCCTCCTCAGGCCCGGGGACCTCCGGTGTCCCTTCTTCGCGGGGACACCGGGGTCGGCCATCTAAGAGGCTACTCCCCGCCCCGCGGTTGACGAGCGGCCCGCTTGCGGGGCCTAGGCATCCAGACGAGGTTATTAAATGAAGCTCCTATGTTGGAACATTAGGGGCTTCGGCCTCCCTGGCCGGCGTCGGCAACTTATTGAGTATTTGCGTCAGGAAGAGATTGACATAGTAGGTCTCCAAGAAACGATTCGGCAGGACTTTAGCATGTTCGAGCTCCAGAGGCTCTCCCGCCACCAATTCTCCTGGCAGTGGCTCCCTGCTTCGGGTCACTCTGGGGGAATCCTGCTTGGTGTTCGGGAGGAGGCGTTCTCGGTGGAGGACATGGACCGTGGGGAGTTTTTTGTGAGCATGGCCATCACCGACCGACGTAACCACCTCAGCTGGGAGGTGATTATCGTCTATGGTCCGGCGGACCATGCCCGCTCGGCTGATTTCCTCGCCGAGCTAAAGCTCAAGGTGGAGCGGTGCACCACCCCGGTGGTGGTGGCCGGTGATTTTAATCTTATTAGGTGGGCTTCAGATAAAAGCTCTCCGAATTTAGATCGACCCCGGATGCGTCTTTTCAATGACTGCATTGCTGATTTGGCGCTACGGGAGATAGCTCGCGTAGGGGCCAGGTTCACGTGGTCGAACAAGCAGGCGGACCCCATCCGGAGTGTTCTAGATCGGGTCTTTGTGTCGCCCCAATGGGAAGTGATGTTCCCCCTCTGTGGGCTTAGGGCGATCACGCAGATTGGCTCAGACCATACGCCCCTGCTCTTCTCGTCGGGGGATAGCTCCCCCCCTAGATCACGGCGCTTTCGCTTTGAGACTTTTTGGTTGGATCAGCCTGGTTTCTGCGAGTTGGTCCGCGACCGTTGGCATCGGGCTGCCGCCTCCCCGCCGCGAGTCTTCTGTACGGTGGACATTTGGCAACACTGTGCCAAGATGGCGCGCCAGGCCATGAAGGGCTGGGGTGCTGATCTCCGGGCCCGTAAAGGGGCCCTGTTAGGTCAGATTAAGTCCCTAGATGACTTGGCGGATGGAGCGGGTCTGTCCCCAGATGACTGGACCCGGAGGTACTCCCTTGATGCCGAGCTCATGGGCATTTTCAGGTCCGAGGAATTGTTCTGGCAACGTCGAGGTGGCCAGAACTGGCTTCTTAAGGGGGATGCGAACACCGCGTACTTTCAGGCCATCGCCAACGGCCGTAGGCGGAAATGTGTCATCCCTTTCCTCCGGGACGGAGATGCTCTTCTGGAGAGCCCAGAAGACATCTCATCCCATATTTACTCCTTCTATAAGGAGTTATTCTCGGCTGATCTGCGGGGAGGCTCCTCCCTCTGTGAGGACTTCTGGCCGCTAGCTGATCAGGTGTCCGACGTGGAGAATGCGGAACTCACTCTCCCATTTTCCTCGGAGGAAGTTGGCCAGGCAATCGCCTCTATGAAGGCGTGCTTTCCCCCGAGGCCAGACGGCCTCCCGGTGGTCTTTTTCCAGCGATTCTGGGAGACCGTGCGCCCGGTTATCATGCCTATGTTCCATGAATTTTATATAGGCACACTGGACATGGGCAGGATTAACTATGGAGACATGGGCAGGATTAACTATGGAGTCATTACTCTCATCCCCAAACTAGTTGGGGCTGCAGAGATTCGGCAATTCAGGCCTATTACGGTGATTAACGTGGTGGTGCATATTTTTGCTAAAGTATGCGCCACCCGCTTGTCCCCTGTGGCCGAACGGATAGCCCACCCCCTTCAGTCTGCATTCCTGAAGGGTAGGAAGATACATGACGGGATTCTTGCCCTCCACGAGGTGGTCCATGAGGTGGCCTCCAAGGGCATGAAGGGGGTCTTTCTCAAGTTGGACTTCCAGAAGGCGTACGACCGTCTTGATTGGTCCTTCTTGAGGTTAGTATTGCAGCGGCGCGGATTTGACGAGAGGTGGTGCTCCTGGATCATGCAGCTGGTGCGATGTGGTAGCACCGCGATCAATATCAATGGCGAAGTTGGCCCCTTTTTTCGGGCATCCAGGGGGGTTAAGCAAGGTGACCCTATCTCCCCCCTGCTTTTTAACCTGGCCGTGGACGCCCTTGCTGGCATACTGGATAAGGCTAGATTAGCAGGGCATATCCTGGGGGTGGTTGGTCATCTCATCCCGGGGGGTGGGGTTTCCCACCTCCAGTATGCAGACGACACCATGATCATGGTCTCTGGCTCCGACTCCGACATTGCTAATTTTAAGTTCCTTTTGCTCTGCTTCGAGGAAATGTCTGGACTTAAGATTAACTTTGATAAGAGCAAGGTGGTGATCCTGGGCTATTCTGAGGCTGAGCAGCTCAGGATTGTGGACAACCTCAACTGCAAGCTGGCGACTTTCCCTATCTCGTATTTGGGAATGCCCCTAGCGGAGTTCAGGATTCTGGTTAGCGGGTTTGATCCGCTTGTGGGACGAGTAGCGTCCCGTGCGGAACCCTGGTGCGGCAGGTTCACTTCTAAAGGTAGCAAATCCATTCTCATTAGCTCGAACCTCGCAAGCCTCCCCATGTATATGATGGGGCTGTATATCCTCCCCGAAGGTGTGCACAGCGCCTTCGACAAGGAACTGGCTAGATTCTTTTGGCAGGCAGGGGATGGTAGGCCCAAGTATCACATGGTGAAATGGGCTGACGTATTCGTGCCAAAAGACCGAGGGGGCTTAGGCATTCCTGCGTCCCGCCGCATGAACGTGGCCCTGATGCTCCGATGGGTTTGGCGGATTCTGCAGGGAGATGGGGGTTTGTGGCTTCAATTGATTAAGGCCAAGTACCTTCGAGGCCGTCCTCTCTTGGCATGCTCTCTCGCGAATGGTTCGCAATTCTGGAAGTCTATCCAGAGCATTAAGCACGAGATTAGGCTGGGCTTGCGGTTCTCGATGGGCGACGGGTCTGGGACCCAGTTTTGATTAGATCCCTGGTTGGAGGGAGAGCCTCTGCGATTCCGTTTCCCGAGACTCTTTGCTATCTGCGCCGACCCTGCTGTCCTTGTCTCTGCATCTGCTCTGGGAGACGGATGGCATGTGGCATTCCGCCGCCCCCTTGGCCCAGCTGAAGTTCAGAAATGGAAATTATTATTGGCAGTGACTCCCCTTCCGACCTCGGCGGTTCGTGATAGTGTCTCTTGGAGTCTGTCTCCCTCGGGAGAATTTTCTGTTAGCTCGGCCTACCTGGCGCTGTGCAGGATGCCGGTCCTCCCGTGGCTATCCCCACTCTGGAAGGCACCGCTGCCCCTGAAGATCAAGATTTTTGTTTGGCAGCTTCTCCGAGACCGTTTACCTTCAGGGACTGAGGTGCTGAAACGCCATGGTTCGGGTAACGGCATTTGTCCCTTGTGCCATGTCCCGGAGACTGGATCTCACATTCTGTTCTCATGTGTTGCGGCACAGGCACTATGGTGCTTTGTACGCGAGGCTCTGGGACCGGAGTGAGAGGCCTCTGACCTTGCAGATTTTCTGCAGGTGCGGGCCACTCAGGTCGGCCATAAACGCCGACTGTTTTGGATGGTCTTCGCGGCTATGATGTGGACCCTCTGGACTACTCGCAATAAGATGATGATTGAGAAGGTGTTTCAGCGGCGTGCTTCTGACTCGTTCTTCAAATTCCTTGCATTCTTGTAGCTCTGGCATCCGCTCTTTAGGACTCGGGACCGTAACCGGCTTCAGCACTTCTTGGACGCGTTGATGGCGGCCGCCCGACGGCTCTCCTCTCCCTTGCTTGCTGCCTAGCCTGCCCCCGTGAGGGCCTTTTTGTTTCGTCTTCCTTTCTTGGGCTGGACTGTGCTGTTGCCCCAGCTGACTATCTTTTTATTTCTTTGTTCGGACATGTTACCTGGATTATGTTCTGTGTGCTTTATCTATAAAGCGGGGCGAAAGCCTGTTTCGAGAAACAGGGTTTTGAAACTATGATTGAGAGGGATCCAAGGATCCTCCCTGATTTGTATTGAAGAGCCATCACATCCACTCTTCTGACCAGGCTTTTCTTCAAGACCTCCCTGCCTAATATAATAGGCAATCTTTTCCTTCCTAGCTGACAAGAATTCACTGTTATGGTAATATTTTCCACTAAGAACTCTTGCACATGAAAATTAGGATGAGGCATTAATCTCCAGCCTTGCTTCGCCATCATAGCCTGATTAAAGTTCTGCAATTCATGAAACCCGATGCCACCAAGAGCTTCTGGGGTGACCACAACCAACCATTTCCTCTAGTGGATTTTGTTTTTCTTCTCATCACCTCCCTATCAAAATTTGGCAACCGAACTGGTGATCCTCTTACAGGTGTTCACCTAGAGATGCAAAACAACTCATAGAGTAAGTGGGGATCAGCTGGATAACAAACTTGATTGAAGTCTCTCATGTTGTACTACTCACCATGCGGAAGTGCGCGAGCTTATGGTATTTGGGTGCAACCGATGGGAGCTGGTAGCACGGGATACGTAAAATCGATTTGGATGTCAGTCCAGTAATAGGATATGTGTGTGGGCATATATTTTATATTTTTGCCGGTTGTGCCTTTTTTAATTGTCTTTAGCTTGGTATTTTGACTTCAATAAATAAATGGTTGTGTGCATCGTAGTGATGTAGAGGCCAGGGGTAATCCTCTTTTTCCGAAAGAATATCATGAACCAAAGTCATGATTTTCAAAAGCTTCATCGATTGATCTCCCTAAAGCGGTAGGAAGACCCAGAACTTTCCACAAAGAGCTTCAGAGGGGGTACCAGAAGCTTCCAGGACATCAACTTTCTACAATTGGAACTGTAGAAGATAGCAGATTAACTCTTGCTCACCAAGTGGAGCCAATTTTACAATCTTCCAAAAGATAGCAGATGAGAGACCCATGGAGCATGAATGCTGACCTGACCCCGACCAGGCGAGAGAGGAATTGTGGGCCACCATCTTCCAAACTAGGCCTGTTAGCCATATCCGTCCGATTGAAAGTGAAATTTCACAGCTAATGCATCGCTTGCTCTAGATTACGATCACGGGTAGAGATTTCAGAGCGACAATTGAGAGGGAGCAACTAGTTAGAGGGTACCCCTTGGATGAGCTTTCCAGAGGTCACCCACGGGAGCATGGGCTGCGCTGCCACGTGTCTCGTGCTGAGCGTACCTCATGCAGGAAGCGCAGGTTCACTGAACGGGAAGAAGTGTGTGTTTCTTTTTTCATTTTTATTTCTCTCTCGGTTTTTCCTGGTTTTGGTTTTCCCTGGTTCTTCTGTTTCTCAGTTCATTCCATTTTTTTTGTTTTTCTGGCTTTTCCTGTTTTTTCTCATGTACTGTATATAGGAAGCAGAAAAGCGTGCTCCGGGAAGTGCACAGGTGTGCTCCCGCGAGCAGCGCACCTGTACGCCCACAGGCAGCGAATGTGCTCCCGTGGTGGAGCACATCCAAACCGAAAAAGAAAAAAGGAGGTGTGCTCCTGCACGAACCACAGGTCTGCTCCCGCGGTGGAGCACATCGAAAACCGAAAGGAAAAAAGGAAGGTGTGCTCTCACCGGCAGCATAGGTGTGCTTCCATCGTGGGTGGAGCACCTTAGGTTCATTTCTGATAGGGCTGTAGGTGCAGCTGCGTGGAAATGATTGTACGGGGTTTGTTCAACCAGTTTGGCTGACGTGCCAGTAGCAAATTATGTGGATGAGCTATGTAATCTTGTTTTTGACCGGTGTGGTCGTGTTTTCATGTAAACCTTTTAGTACTCGATGACTTGGACCTTTTTATGTTCAATAACATGGTTGTGTGCATCACATGACGCAGTGGCCGGGGTTATCCCCTACCCGGGAAAATGAAAATCGGGCAGGGATGGTAAATTTGGTTACACGTGAAGTCGTGAAGCTTAGGTTCATTGATCGATATGTAGTAAAAGATCAAGTACTCTGTGGAAAAAGAACGTAGGCCTCCTCATCTAACAGTATAACCTTTTGACACCGAAATGCTGTTTCCTGACTACAGGCAAACCACGTACTCACTTTGATATTGAATATGTGATCTGCCTTTGATACCCTTTGTTTTGAAGGAAGGATATTTCTTTTCCGTATATCGGTACGCAAAGGTAAGTTCCTGCTTGTTGCTGGAATTAGGCACTTCACATGTCTGAGTGCATGTTTACTCTATAAGCCAGAGAGACATAGTTTGGTAACATTGGTTCAGTCAACTACTCATCTACACGACTTACGGTCATTCTTATGTTTATCGCAGATGCTTGCCGTACATTACTACCTGATCTTTGACGGTGGTGATGACCAATGGTGTCACATGAAGTCATTCTATGAACAAGATTCTACTTTCAGGTAAGCGGAATCTTGGGCTACGTTTCTCTTGTAGTAAGTAGTAACCAACCCCTTACTGCATTTTCCGGTTGTGCAAAGTAGTACTCCCTTCGATCCATATTAATTGTCTTGAGAGCAAAATCCAGTTGTTTTACATGAACCGTGGAGACTTATTGACATGATATTTGTATTCTAGTTTCTCAGAGGAAACACATTTTGGTAAGAGCGACATATTCGATACTTTGTCCAGAATAAGGGAAATGCTAAAAGATAACAGCCGTTGCAAGAAGATTGGCCGTGTGATGGAGAAGGTTTACTGTCGCGCACATGGGGAGGAAGGGATGAGTGTTCGAGTTTCGGGATCATTCATTATGGGGAACGAGTTCCTCGTGTGCGCAGATGGGTTTTGCGTTGAAGGGATGCTGAGCATTGTCGAAATCTCTCCCGACATTCTCAGTAAGCAGGCATGCCATTTCCAGGAAGATTTTTTCATGGAGCCAGGGACTGCCATGGGATGCTATGTGATATCAAGGCAAGAATTGCACATCCCCGTATCATGAAGTCATTCGCCTTCTTGCATGCGTTCATGACATTTTGATATTTTTTGTGCCTTTTACTGTCGTGCATTTGCTAAGCTGATCTATCATGCCTGTTGTCTTCGATTTGATGCTGAAGAAAACAATCTTCTAGCATGTAGACATTGAGGTATTGTAATCTATTCAATTGAGGATCAACATAGTCTAACTGAAAACATCGGTTATTGCCTCTCCGCGTTAAGGGTTTACGTCTTGTGAGTCTTGTGAGTTGAATGACGGAGAAAAGGCTCTCCGGTGCTATGAGCTGCATATGTTAGATAGGCTAGATACCCCCCGATATTTTGCCAAGCGAAGGGCCACCACGTCGCTCTCGGGTGGCTCAGGTGGCGACCAGATAAGATCGGCCTCGACCACCTCCTTCCAGCTCCCTGCATATGTTAGATAGGCTAGATACCCCCCGATATTTTGCCAAGTGAAGGGCCACCACGTCGCTCTCGGGTGGCTCGGGTGGCGACTAGATAAGATCGGCCTCGACCACCTCCTTCCAGCTCCCTCCCTCCCCTCTCGCCGTTGTCGGTGGTTAGCTCTGGGCTCGGGCAAAGCCCGACTGGGTGACGGCGACGACGGGTATTTGCCCTCCCCCGCTTCCTGTGGTGCAGTTTTCTCGCGAGCCTTGTGACAAGGATATTAATATCATTGTTACATTCATAACCTCCGCAGATATATATATATATATATATATATATATATATATATATATATATATATATATATATATATATATATATTGGATCAATTATTAGAGCTTGCACACGTTAATTGAATTATCAGGTATTTTTGTTTCTTAAAAATCCTTTTAATACTTATAAACATATGATGCTGCTTAAATTAGATATTTTTGTTTTACTTATCAATGAAGGACCTAGCATGAACAAGAAGGATGATCATTGAAGCAAGATCAAGCATGGAGAAGAAGGTGCACACGTGGAAAAGAACATTGGAGTTTTCAGAAGCCACCATAAGAAAAGCATGAAGGCTTGAACGAAATATATAAGATGTTACTTCATAAATTTTATTCATAGGCTACTATAGGTGTCGCGTCATCTTATTTTTGGGTGAGGCTAGTGTAATTTTGAAATACCACATTATAGGCCGTTTTAGAGTCCGTATGTGTAGGGAAACTGAGTTAGGGTTGGTTTCGGACCCCTCCTCCAAGGGGGTTTCCCTCTATCCCTCATATATATACAACCCTTAGGGCGCCGTTTAGACTTGGGTTTTGTTTAGATTTCAAGTTCGTCGTAGGTGTAACTTCATGTCTTACGTTTGTGTTCTACGACCAGACCAAGACGTCATAGAACCCCACTTTCATCAATAAACCTTTCCTCTTATATTCGCAATATCATATTGCAATCTCTGTTTCTTGCTTGTTTTTGTTTGCGTGTAGGAAACGGGTCCTCGTGGTCAAGTTAATCGTGCTCTCGCGTGGTCAATAACCTCTCGAAGTTGGTTTAGCGACCGCTAAGGCGCGACGTCCTCACACGTTCGTAGTCGGATCGTCAAAGTCTACTCTACCATAAACGACAGTCACATCTCATTGAAAGATAGGGACAACGTCGCCTCTACAAGTGATATCAAATTTTCAGGTTGCTTGATGAGATTTTACCAATTTTTTGTGTTTAGATCGCATCGGTTCTTCATACCTATAGTCCATGAAAAAGCCACAAAAAAATTAGGGTTAGTTCATCCTATCCGAACGCCGAGCCTTTCGCAATTTTCTGTTAGGTGTTTTGCTTTATTGAATTTTGGTTGAATCGCCGTGTCAAGTTGCTGATCTTCATGTCTGGACTTTTAGAGTTTCAATTTCTGTCCAGGGGTTGTCACGCCACCGCCGCACCATTTTCATTGCTGCCATTTACCACCACCACACCAGATACATCACATTGCCATATACCACCATCGCATATATACCACCAATCTGAATCCATATATACCACGACATATCCGCCATTACGCCAATCCGGGTCCACCTCTATCACAGATTCGCCACGAGTCCGTGTTCCACCAGCCTACATACATCCGCCACTAGTCCGAGTTCCACCAGATTCATATCCGCCACCGATCCTAGTTCGAGTCCAGTATTTTCTTCTTTGTTGTTGATTTTCAGATCGCGCCATACTACATGTCGTGATCAAGTTGGACTCCCTAACTTTCGTGTTGCCCGTAGTAGAGAAATAGGTCTAGTTTCAAACAAACCTAAGTCTTGAAAAGTCTGGCTAGACAGTTTTTAGACCATTCGAAGACTTTTTTAAGGAAAAATTTGCTTTTGAGCAAAAAAAGAGAAAAAAGTGAAGAAGAGCAAAAAGAAAAAGATTCATAGTGTGCTCCTTCCTTGTATATGTGCAACGCTGTGATTTCGTTAGTGTTCTAGGCTCGCGTCTCTAGCACGGTCTAGCCTAGGACCAACACGGTACCGTCGTTAAGCGTCTTTTCAACTTTGCATCTCTGAACTGATTATGGCTGACCCTTTTTACGAGCATAACATAAGCCTTCCGGCTCCACATACATCTACTTCTTGTGTTTGACCCCACCTGGCAATCGCTTTATCCAAGCTTTGACAGTTTTGACTACAACGGTTGTCGATCAGCACCTGCTACTGGGTAAGAACAGGTAAGAAGTTGAGATTTGCTTGATGGATTTGTGACACACCCTCGGGCCGCCGGTCTATCTGTTATGGCCCGGATAGGTAGACTGCTCTGTGACTATTACTGGAAGGCCGACTATAAGGCGACTCCGTGTTCAGGAAGGAAACCTCCGGTGCCTTGGTGTGTCCCCCAAGTCAAGATGGTATAATCGACATGTTTATTCCCTGATGGAAACCGACCATGTGTAACCCTAGGTACCCCTGGTGTCTATATAAACCAGAGGGTTTAGTTCATAGAGTGGGGAGAGGCCATTATCCTACTCATCTAGGGGTTAGTTCATGTGATCTCGTGGTAGATCGACTCTGTAATTGTCATACACACATCAATATAATCAAGCAAGACGTAGAGTTTTACCTCTTCGAGAGGGCCCAAACCTGGGTAAATAATCTCCATGTGTTTCCTGTTCCCTATTGATCCAAGATCCATAGCTCGAGACCCCCTACCCGAGATCCGCCGATTTTGATACCGACATTTGTGCTTTCATTGAGAGTTCCGCTGTGGGATCACCAAAGGATCAACGGCCTACTATCCAAGGACCAAGTGTTCGGCTTGACCGAGCTATGGTAAAACACATCCTCGGGCAATAGTAGGTACCATCTAGGTCCTACCCAACATCAGGCTGGCATATTACGGCGACCTCTCAAGACCCTCTCTCGAAGGTCCGCCCGCCGATCACTATCTCCTCTAACGGAGCACGCCTCCTTGAGAGGAAATCTATAGACATGCAACATGGCACAATAGGGATGCCAAACCACTCATAAAGGCCATGTGTAAACCTTTCCTCTATAAAGTTTATTTAAAAAACAAAGTATCTATAACAATTGCTTTGGCAATTCAGATTGTACAGTTAGACGTGACAAGTTCATCAGAGACAAAGACCGTTCTTTACATTCCCATTGCAGTCATTTATGTTGCATAACCTTTTTTCGCTCTTCGACACCGAAACAAACTAGTTCGGTACATATTTTCCTTAGATGCGACCGACTAATCGATCGGGGGCTCGACTATAAAACTCGCCCCAAGCATCATTCTGGCACTATTTTTTTTATCTTATGTGCTCGTCATCTCAGATATTGCATTATATGAATCGGTCCCGAATTATATCTTGGGTCAATAGTTGGGTTGCCTGGCTCCTATGTTTACCCTCTTACGTTCAGCATGTTCGGCTACGAGGGTAAAGGGAAAACCACTGCGATTGTACTTCTTGCTTGCTTGGTTATGTAACTTAGTGGAGAAAACCAAAAACTGACTGTCATGATAAGCGAGAACTAGTCGGTGATCCGATGACAAGTGTTAAACTAAAAATCGATGGAGGTTACGCCATGTTATACGAAGGGTTTGTATTCACACAAACCAAGTGATAATGGTTTCAACCTCGGCATACCCGAACATCACAAAACACTTGAGGCCAGTCACTAGCTCCCATAGTCAAGCTCCTATGGCTAAGTGAAAGCACTAAATCCACATAGTATGATTGCCTCATTTCGCTTACATACTACCGCCTTCGGGCACCGAGATGTCGGCTAAGGGTCACACTGCGGAGGTAGAAACACCCCTTGTAGCATCTACAAGGGGGTTGAAGTCGACGACTGGTAACTTTCGGATTAAAATTGCCACATAGGAGTCAAAATAAACAAAAAAGCATGATATATCATGCAAAGCAACAGAATCATAGAAGCACAAGAGTTTAACTCTCATATGATACATAATAGTACGCTCACTCATAGATTACATCTTTTCAGCACTGGGCCTCTATCGCCCGAGCACCGTCCATCACGATGGGGAAGTACTGCTCGAGGTGCCTATGCTCCTTCCAGGGAGGCGGGGGTCCGGTGGCCATTTCAGCCGTCTTGATCTCCGGCCAGTGCACCATGGCCTACGCAAAGGCCATCCGAGCTCTCTCGATGCATACGGAGCGCTTCAGGATGTCAATCCAGCGCACGAAGTCACACAACTTCTGCACCAAGCCAAAGTAGCTGCTCGGGAGTGGCTCCGAAGGCCATAGCCTGACGCAGAGGTCCTTCATGGATAGCTCTGCCATTTGATGCAACTCCATCAACTGCTTCATATGATCAATGAGGAGGAGAGGGTGCTCGGGGCTTGAAACTGCGCCCAAAATAGCCTCAGCTTGGTATCCCCCTTCTGGGATGCGCAGTGCCTTGCTGCTTCCGCTGCACTCCTTAGAAGATCCACAAAAGCGCCTGAGGAACGCCACACTCCTGTGAGAAACACAAACCTGTTACCACTGAAGACACATTGTCGTAAGTATGGCTTACCATACGCAATGAGCTTGACTTGGCGGAGCTCCTTTTGGTAGCCTTGCGTCTCCACCCGCGCTCCTTGGATCGCCGACTTCAACAAGGTCATCTCGGAGGCCCGATCCTTACTCTTTTTCTCAAGGGCCTCACATTTAGTGACGACATCCTTGAGCTCCTGCTCCAGAACAACTCATGCATGTCACACTCCCAAGTTATAGGTTTTTGGATCCTTTGCCAGGTTTTCTTCCATCCCGCCAAAGTCTCGGGGGCTACGGTTAACTTTTACTATTATCAAAGTTTTTTTGAAGCTATCTAACTCCCACTTGAGTTTTTCAAACTCACCCAGGGCTTGGGGGCTACTGTTGGAAATATGCCCTAGAGGCAATAATAAAATAGTTATTATGATATTTCTTGTTTCAAGATAATCGTTTATTATCCATGCTATAATGGTATTGAATGGAAACACAAATGCATGTGTAGATATATAGACAAAACAATGTCCCTAGTGAGTCTCTAGTTGACTAGCCTGTTGGTTAAGGATGGTTAAGGTTTCCTAGCCATAGACAAGTGTTGTCACTTGATGACGGGATCACATCATTAGGAGAATGATGTGATGGACAAGACCCAAAGTATAAACGTAGCATGTGATTGTGTCATTTTGTTGCTATTGTTTTCTGCATGTCAAGTATTCATTCCTATGACCATGAGATCATGTAACTCACTGACATCGGAGGAATGCCTTGTGTGTATCAGACGTCGCAACGTTACTGGGTGACTATAAAGTTACTCTATAGGCATCTACGAAGGTGTTAGCATGGATCAAGACTGGAATTTGTCACTCCGTGTGACAGAGAAGTATCTTGGGGCCCACTCGGTAATACGACATCACAAACAATCCTTGCAAGCAATGTGACTAAAGAGTTAGTCACGGGATCTTGTATTATGGAACGAGTAAATAGACTTGCTGGTAACGAGATTGAAATAGTTATGGAGATACCGATGATTGAATCTCGGGCAAGCAACATACCGAAGGACAAAGGGAATGATGTGCGAGATTGTGTGAGTCCTTGACATAGAGGTTCAAACGATAAGCTCTTCGTAGAATATGTAGGATCCAATATGGACGTCCAGGTCCCGCTATTGGATATTGGCCAGAAAGTGTCTCGGTCATGTCTACATAGTTCTCGAACCCGTAGGGTCTGCACACTTAAGGTTCGGTGACGTTTTCGATATAGTTGAATTATTGATGTTGGTAACCGAATGTTTTTCGGAGTCCCGAATGAGATTTCGGACATCACGAGTATCTCCGGAATGGTCCAGAAATGAAGATTGACATATAGGATTGTTGCATTTGGCTTGCGGAAAGATTTCGGGCATTACCGATAAAGTACCGGGAGTGACGAGTGGGTTGCAGGGTTTTACCGGGAGGGGCCACCCACCCGGGAGAGAACCTAATAGGCCCATCGGTGGCGCACCAACCTTTAGTGGGCTAGTTAGGCCAGCCCAATAGGGCTATTTCGGCTAGAGCAAAAAATAAAGGAAATGAAAGGAAAAAAAGAGAGGAGGTGGGCAAGAAGGAAAGGACTCCTCCACCAAACCGAATTGGAGGAGGAGACCTTCCTCCTTGGCTCGGCCGACGCCTCCTACTTGTAGTAGGAGGAAAGGCAGCCACCCCTTGGTTCCTCCTATATATAGTGGAGGTTTGAGAGGGGTTTTGCATCTCAAGCCTTTGTGCAAACCTCTCTCCCTCCACTAATTCGTGACACATCGTAGCTAGATCGGTACGACACGACGAAGCCCTGCCGGAGTAGCTCCACCATCATCACCGCCACGCCGGCGTGCTGCCGAAGAATTCAGCTACCTCTTCGTCTCTCTTGCTGGATCAAGAAGGCGGAGATCGTCATCGAGCTTTACGTGTGCCGAACGCACAGGTGCCATCCGTTCGATGCAAGATCGGGACAGATCGTTGGACGGCGACGATTTGGATCGCGAAGACGTTCCACTACATCAACCGCGTTTCTTAACGCTTCCCACTTAGCGATCTACAAGGGTATGTAGATCCGATCTCCCTCTCATGGATGATCATCACCATGATAGGTCTTCGTGTGCGTAGGAATTTTTTTGTTTCCCATGCAACGTTCCCCAATAGTGGCCATGAGCTAGGTTCATGCATAGATGATATCTCGAGTAGAACATAAAAGAGTTTGTGGGCGTTGATGTTCAATTTGCTGCCCTCCTTAGTCTTTTCTTGATTCAGAGGTATTGTTGGATTGGAGCGGCCTAGACCAACCTTACTCGTACGCTTACGAGAGACCGGTTTCATCGACACACATGCAACTTGTTGCATAAAGATGACTGACGGGTGTCTGTTTCTTCAACTTTAGTTGAATTGGATTTGACCGAGGCGCTCCTTGGAGAAGGTTAAATAGCAATTTGCATATCACCGTTGTGGCTTTGTGTAAGTAAGATGCGATCATACTAGATACCCATAGCAGCCACGTAAAACATGCAACAACAAATTAGAGGACGTCTAACTTGTTTTTTCAAGGTATGCTTGTGATGTGATATGGCCAAAGACATGATATGATATATTGGATGTATGAGATGATCATGTTGTAATAGTTAAATATCGACTTGCACGTCGATGCTACGGCAACCGGCAGGAGCCATAGGGTTGTCTTTAAACTAACGTTTGTGCTTGTAGATGCGTTTACTATATTGCTAGGTAGTAGCTTTAGTAGTAATAGCATAGATAGCACGACAACCTCGATGGCGGCACAATTATGTAGATCATGGTGTGGCGTCGATGATGATGAGGATCATGCCGGTGCTTTGGTGATGGAGATCAACAAGCACAAGATCATGGCCATATCATGTCACTTATGATTTGCATGTGTTGTTAATCCTTTATGCACCTTATTTTGCTTAGAACGACGGTAACATTATAAGGTGATCCCTCACTAAAATTTCAAGATAAAATTGTGTTCTCCCCGACTGTGCACCGTTGCGACAGTTCGTCGTTTCGAGACACCACGTGATGATCGGGTGTGATAGACTCAACGTTCATATACAACGGGTGCAAAACATTTGCACCCGCGGAACACTCGGGTTAAACTTGACGACCTAGCATGTACAGAAATGGCCTTGGAACACAAAAGACCGAAAGGTCGAGCATGAATCATAGAGTTGATTTGATCAATATGGAGATGTTCACCACTGAAACTATACTCAATTCACATGATGATCGGACTTGAGTTAGTGAATTTGGATCATGCGACACTCGAATGACTAGAGGCATGTCTATTTCAGTGGGAGTTTATTAGTAATATGATTAGCCAAACTCAAATTGTCTTGAACATAGTCTAAGTAATCTTTGCAAATTTTTATGTTGTAGATCAATGGCTCGCTTAGTAGCAACCCTGAATTTCAATACGTTCCTAGAGAAAGCTAAGCTAAAAGATGATGGTAACAACTTTGTTGACTGGGCTCGAAATCTGAGGCTTATCCTCCAAGATGGCCAAAAGGATTATGTCCTTGATGTAGCGCTAGGAGATGAACCACCCGCTACGGCTGACGAAGACGTTTTGAACGCTTGGCAAGCACGTAAGGATGACTACTCACTAGTTCAATGTGCAGTTTTGTATGGCTTAGAACCGGGACTTCAAAGACGTTTTGAACGTCATGGAGCATATGAGATGTTCCAGGAGTTGAAGTTTATGTTTGAGAAGAATGCTTGGATCGAGAGGTATGAGACCTCCGATAAGTTCTATGCTTGCAAAATGGAGGAGAATTCGTCTGTCAGTGAACATGTGTTCAAAATGTCTGGGTACTCAAACCGTCTAGCTGAGATGGGGATCGCTCTCCCGCAAGAAGCTATCACCGATAGAATTCTTCAGTCACTGCCACCTAGCTATAAGAGCTTCGTGTTGAACTATAACATGCAAGGGATGAATAAGTCACCCGGCGAGTTATTTGCGATGCTGAAAGTCGCTCAGTCAGAAATCCAAAAAGAACATCAAGTGTTGATGGTCAATAAGACCACTGGTTTCAATAAAAACGGCAAAGGCAAGAAGGGTAACTCCAAGAAGAGTGGCAAAACTGTTGCCCCTCCGATGAAGAAACCCAAGGCTGGGCCTAAGCCGGAAACTGAGTGCTATTATTGTAAGGGACAAGTCACTGGAAGCGCAACTGCCCCAAGTATCTGGCTGATAAGAAGGCGGCCAACGCCAAACAAGGTATATAGGATATACATGTTATTGATGTGTACCTCACCAGCTCTCGTACTAGTGCCTGGGTATTTGATACCGGTTCTGTTGCTCACATTTGCAACTCGAAACAGGATGTGTGGAATAAACGAAGGCTGGCGAAGGATGAAGTGACGATGCACGTGGGAAATGGTTTCAAGGTTGATGCGATCGCCGTCGGCACGGTCTCACTTCAGTTACCATCGTGATTAGTTATGAACTTAAATAATTGTTATTTAGTGCGTGTGTTGAGCATGAACATTATATCTGGATCTTGTTTATTGCGAGACGGTTACTCATTTAAGTCAGAGAATAATGGTTGTTCTATTTATATGAGTAATATCTTTTATGGTCATGCACCCAATGTGAGGGGTTTGTTCATATTGAATCTCGATTGTGATGACACTCATATCCATAACATTGAGACCAAAAGATGTAGAGTTAACAATGATAACACCACTTTCTTGTGGCACTGCCGCTTAGGTCATATTGGTGTTAAGCGCATGAAGAAACTCCATGCTGATGGACTTTTGGAGTCACTTGATTTTGAATCACTTGACACATGCGAACCATGTCCCACGGGCAAGATGACTAAGACTCCGTTCTCTGGAACAATGGAGCGTGCAAGTGACTTGTTGGAGATCATACATACTGATGTGTGCGGACTAATGAGCATAGAGGCGAGCGACGAATATCATTATTTTCTCACCTTCACTCACGATTTGAGTAGGTATGGCTATATCTACTTGATGAAGCACAAGTCTGAAACATTTGAAAAGTTCAAACAATTTCAGAGTGAAGTTGAAAATCATCGTAGCAAGAAGATCAAGTTCCTACGATCTGATCGAGGAGGTGAATATCTGAGTTACGAGTTTGGTGCTCACTTAAGACAATGTGGAATTGTTTCATAGTTGACGCCGCCTGGAACACCACATCGTAATGGTGTGTCCGAACGTCGTAGTCATACTTTATTAAATATGGTCCGTTCTATGATGTCTCTTACCGATTTGCCATTATCATTTTGGGGCTATGCATTGGAGACAGCTGCATTCACTTTAAATAGGGCACCATCAAAATCCGTTGAGATGACACCATATGAGATATGGTATGGCAGGAAGCCAAAGTTGTCGTTTCTTAAAGTTTGGGGATGTGATGCTTATGTCAAAAAGCTTCAGCCTGAAAAGTTGGAACCCAAAGCGGAAAAGTGCGTCTTCATAGGTTACCCAAAGGAGACAGTTAGGTATACCTTCTATCTCAGATCCGAGGGCAAAGTGTTTGTCGCTAAGAACGAAGCTTTTCTTGAGAAAGAGTTTCTCTCAAAAGAGTTGAGTGGGAGGAAGATAGAACTTGATGAGGTTGCGAAACCTCCGCATCAACAAGATGGTGGCGCAGGATAGAAAGAAATTTCTGTCGAGGCAACACGAGTTTAAGAGGAAGCTAATGATGATGATCGAGAAGCTTCAGATCAAGTTACCGTCGGACCTCGTAGGTCGACAAGAGCACGTACTGCTCCGGAGTGGTACGGGAATCCTGTTTTGTCAATCATGTTGTTGGACAACAATGAGCCTGCCAATTCTGGAGAAGCAATGGTGGGCCCAGATTCCAACATATGGTTAGAAGCCATGAAATCCGAGATAGGATCTATGTATGAAAACAAAGTATGGACTTTGGAAGGTCTCAAGGCTATTAAGAACAAATGGATCTTTAAGAAGAAGACAGACGCATACGGTAATGTGACCGTTTATAAAGCTCAACTTGCGGCAAAGGGTTTTTCACAAGTTCAAGGAGTTGACTACGATGAGACATTATCACCCATAGCGATGCTTAAGTCCGTCCGAATCATGTTAGCAATGGCTGCATTTTTCGATTATGAAATCTGGCAGATGGATGTCAAAACGGTGTTCCTTAACGGGTTTCTTAAGGAAGAGTTGTATATGATGCAACCCGAAGGTTTTGTTGATCCAAAGCATGCTAACAAGGTGTGCAAGCTCCAGCGATCCATTTATGGACTGGTGCAAGCATCTCGGAGTTGGAATCAACGCTTTGATGAGGTGATCAAGGCGTTTGGGTTTATACAAATTTTTGGAGAAGCTTGTATTTACAAGAAAGTGAGTGGGAGCTCTATAGTGTTTCTAATATTATATGTGGATGACATATTGCTGATTGGAAACAGTGTGGAGTTTTTGGGAAGGTTAAAGGATTACTTGAATAAAAGTTTTTCAATGAAAGACCTAGGAGAAGCTGCTTACATGTTGGGCATAAAGATCTATAGAGATAGGTCGAGATGCCTAATAGCTCTTTCACATAGCACATACCTTGATAAAGTTTTGAAGAAGTGCAAAATGGAACAATCCAAGAAGGGATTCTTGCCTATGTTACAAGGTATAAAGTTGAGTAAGACTCAATGTACAGTAACTGCAGAAGATAGAGAAAAGATGAGTGTCGTCCCCTATGCTTCAGCCATAGGGTCTATCATGTATGCAATGTTGTCCACAAGACCGGATGTCAGCGTGGCCATAAGTATGGCATGCAGGTTTCAAAGTGATCGAGGAGTGGAACACTGGGTGGCGGTCAAGAATATTCTGAAGTACGTGAAAAGGAGTAAGGAAATGTTTCTCATTTATGGAGGTGACGAAGAGCTCGTCGTAAAGGGTCACGTTAATGCAAGCTTTGACACTGATCCGGATGACTGTAAGTCGCAAATCGGATACATATTTATTCTGAATGAGGGTGCGGTAAGCTGGTGCAGATCCACTGACTAAACCTCTTCCACGAGCAAAGCATGAACAACACGAGAACTGTATGGGTGTTAGATTCATTACATTGTAAATCACATGGAGATGTGAAGCTAGATTATTGACTCTAGTGCAAAGTGGATACTATTGGATATATGCCCTAGAGGGAATAATAAAATAGTTATTATTATATTTCTTGTTTCAAGATAATCGCTTATTATCCATGCTATAATTGTATTGAATGGAAACAAGAATGCATGCGTGGATATATAGACAAAACAATGTCCCTAGTGAGTCTCTAGTTGACTATCCTGTTGGTCAAGGATGGTTAAGGTTTCCTAGACATAGACAAGTGTTGTCACTTGATGACGGGATCACATCATTAGGAGAATGATGTGATGGACAAGACCCAAACTATAAACATAGCATGTGATCGTGTCATTTTGTTGCTATTGTTTTCTACATGTCAAGTATTCAATCCTATGACCATGAGATCCTGTAACTCACTGACACCGGAGGAATGCCTTGTGTGTATCAAACGTCGCAACATTACTAGATGACTATAAAGGTACTCTACAGGCATCTCCGAAGGTGTCCGTTGAGTTAGCATGGATCAATACTGGGATTTGTCACTCCGTGTGACGGTGAGGTATGTCGGGGCCCACTCGGTAATACGACATCACAAACAAGCCTTGCAAGCAATGTGACTAAAGAATTAGTCACGTGATCTTGTATTACAGAATGAGTAAAGAGACTTGCCGGTAACGAGATTGAAATAGGTATGGAGATACCGACGATCGAATCTCGGGCAAGTAACATACCGAAGGACAAAGGGAATGATGTACGAGATTGTGTGAATCCTTGACATGGAGGTTCAACCGATAAGATCTTCGTAGAATATGTAGGATCGAGTATGGACGTCCAGGTCCTGCTATTGGATATTGGCCAACGAGTGTCTCGGTCATGTCTACATAGTTCTCGAACCCGCAGGGTCTGCACACTTAAGGTTTGGTCACATTTTCGATGTAGTTGAATTATTGATGTTGGTAACCGAATGTTGTTTGGAGTCTCGGATGAGATCTCGGACGTCAGGAGTGTCTCCGGAATGGTCCGGAAATGAAGACTGACAATAGGATTGTTGCATTTGGCTTCCGGAAAGATTTCGGGCATTACCGATAAAGTACCGGGAGTGACGAATGGGTTCCGGTGTTTTGCCGGGAGGGACCACCCACCCGGGAGAGAACCTCATAGGCCCATCGGTGGCGCATCAACCCTTAGTGGGCTAGTGAGGCCAGCCCAATAGGGCTATTTCGGCCAGAGCAAAAAATAAAGGAAATGAAAGGAAAAAAGAGAGGAGGTGGGCAAGAAGGAAAGGACTCCTCCACCAAACCGAATTGGAGGAGGAGACCTTCCTCCTTGGCTGGGCCGACGTCTCCTACTTGGAGTAGGATGCAAGGCAGCCACCCCTTGGTTCCTCCTATATATAGTGGAGGTTTGAGAGGGTTTTTGCATCTCAAGCCTTTGTGCAAACCTCTCTCCCTCCACTAATTCGTGACACATCGTAGCTAGATCGATACGGAGTAGCTCCACCATCATCACCGCCACGCCATCGTGCTGCCGAAGAATTAAGCTACCTCTTCGTCTCTCTTGCTGGATCAAGAAGGCGGAGATCGTCATCGAGCTGTACGTGTGCCGAACGCGCAGGTGCCATCCGTTCGGTGCAAGATCGGGACAAATCGTTGGATGGCGACGATTTGGATTGCGAAGACGTTCCACTACATCAACCGCATTTTTAACGCTTCCCGCTTAGCGATCTACAAGGGTATGTAGATCCGATCTCCCTCTCGTAGGTGATCATCACCATGATAGGTCTTCGTGTGCGTAGGAATTTTTTTGTTTCCCATGCAACGTTCCCCAACAGCTACTACATATGAGGATTGTATAACCCTATAAAATAAATTCTCTTTGTAGAAGGGTATACATGATTTACCTCGAAGCCCATCAAGAGGCTGCCGAAAGCCTCCTTCAGTCCGCTGTTCACAGACCGAATGCTTTGTAAAACCGCACCCAAGAGAGCACGATGTTCTTAGGCGATGGAGGGGCCATTCAAAGCCTCCTCCATCATGGTCGGCCACCCGGTTTCGGCCCGCTCTGCTACGGGTGGCACTGGTGGCGGCACGTCGTCTTCCCCTTTGGTGGAGGCCGAAATGGACAACTCTGGGGCTTGGGGGGCTCCGGGACCGTCTTTTGGTGAGAGCTCGGACTGACCTGGGTCCCCTCTTTGTTTGATAGAAGGGATTCTCCCTCATGGTCTTCAGGACTGAGTATTAACCTTGACCATGACGTCATCACCGCTGCCACTGTATTCGGCCTAGGAGGGGTCTTTCTGGACGACACCTCCTTGATCTCCTCGACAACCGGAGGAGGTGTAGTGTGTGATGCAGTCCTGCTCTCTACTAGCTCGGCTGTCGGAGAATCCCCCTCCGAGGCTTGATTGGTGGGGAGGTCATGCAGTGGGCTACAACATGGAAGGCATGCATATGGTTAGTAACGAACCTCAATATGGATGTACGATAGAGTCTTCGAATTCATACCTTTGGATCGTGGGCTTGGACATGGGGTTCCTTCGAGGAACCAATTCGGAAGCCTCAGACTCCTCGGAGGAGTTCGGTCTATCATCGGACAGGGCCACCTTGGCCCTACATTGACTTTTTGGGGGCAGGAGGAGGCAGACCCCCTCAGCGTCGTTAGCCGCTACCCTCTTCCTTGTTCGGGAGGTGTGGCTCTCCTCCCCGTCCTTTCCCTTCTCTCCCTCTTGAGCAGAAGGGGCTTGGGTGTCCCCGGACTTAGTGTTCGAGGGTCCTCTTGGGCGGAGGCCTTCTTGGTCCTCCCTCTTCTCGCTCTTCTTCTTCTCTTTCTTCTCTGGCGCCTTGTACGGTGCCTCGCTCAGCATTTCCATCAGCAAGGCCGTCCTGGGGCCCTCGGACAGCGGTGCCGGGCCATTGATCCACACAACTTTCTCTGGCCAGCTCTGTGAATGCGGGGAAGAAAGGGTTAAGTTCCTTGTTAAAAGATAGTACCCAAACATAAGAGTAAAACTTTATCGTACCTTCCCAGGAGGGTGTGGGGCGTCAAGGCTCGTGTCTTCCTCCTTGTGCGGCCAGTCCTTTTGGGTCCTGAACATCACCTTCCATAGCTTATCGTGGGTGGGGTGGTAAATGGGAAGCATGGTTGGACGGTCTTTGGGCTTGTAGGACCACATTGGAGCGGTCCGATGTTGGCAAGGTAGGAGGAGGCGGCGAAGCATGATTTGAACCATGTTGGTCAGTTTGATCTTCTTCTTTATCAACTGGGAGATGCACTTCTGCAACAACTCCACCTCCGCAATTGGCCCCAGTCGAGCCCCTTCTTCATCCACGACACCATCCTTGTGGGAGGTCCGGATCTGAATTCGGAAGTTGCAGCCCAGTCCGTGCTGCATGGTTTGGTGATATAAAACCACTCTATTTGCCAGATTTTTTGGTATCCATAAAGGTACCTACCGACCACTCAACCCGGGGGAGCTTGCTGATCATCACCACCATAGTCCACCTGCTGGCTATCGACTATCTTAAGCTTAACATTCAAGATCTTTAGCCATAAGCCGAAGTGTGGCTGGACCCGCAAAAAGGCCTCGCAAATAATAATGAAGGCCGAAATATGCAAGAAGGAGTTCAGGGTGAGATCACGAAAATCCAACCCTTAGAAGAACATCAAACCCCTTACAAAGGGGTGGAGCGGGAAGCCAAGTCCCTGGATGAAATGGGGGATGAACACCACGCTCTCACCTTGCCTTGGTGTGTGGATGACCTGGCCCTCCTCTGGAGCACGGTCGACTATGTTAACCGAAAGATAGCTGACGCACTTCAGCTCCTCGATGTCGTTATCGTTGATGCTCGAGGCCTCCCACTTGCCCTTGGAACCAGAACCTGGGGGAGTGGCCTAAGAAGATTCGAGGGAGGGATGGATCTGGGCGCTTAGAGCTCAAGGGATTCGGAATGCAACATTAATGGGGGATCTGAGAAGCGTATGGAGGCTTTGGTAGTTGTTTCCCTTTTATAAGGTGCCATAATACTAAGAGCCCCTTTATCGCGTCGCAGACCTCACCACTTCCCGATATAATCAGGTGGTTATGTGCGCGTGGGATAGCCCAAATCATTGATCATATCCCTCAAAAAAATGGGGCACGATCTCCATATTGATGGGACATGCCAATGGAGGAACTGCCTTGAATCGCGAATCGAGCTTTCATAATTTGCCAGTAGTTGTGACCAGTCATGAAATTTTGCTAAACGTTGTCAGACGATGGCAACGTTCACACTCAAGTGGTTAGCTTTCAAGGCTAAGTAACACATACTGTTTGGAAATAGGGAAGTCATTGGTGGCCGAACTAGTAGTGGATGAACATAGAAGGGGAGAAGAACTCGCCCCGCAAAACGGAGATTTTGGGCGTGCGAAGCTGCTAGGGATATAGACCCCGACATTGGAGGCTAGTTCGGGGGCTACCGAGGGAGTCCGAGACTAAGGGGTACTTGGGCCGTCGGTCAATCTCTTATGGGCCAGATAGGTGGACTGTTGTGTGACTATTACTCGAAGGCCGATCTATAAGGCAACTCCGTGTTCAGTAAGGAAACCTCCAATGCCTTGGTGTGTCATCCTAGTCAAGATGGTAGAATCGGCATGTTCATTGCTGATACGTCTCCAACGTATCTACTTTTCCAAACTCTTTTGCCCTTGTTTTGGACTCTAATCTGCATGATTTGGATGGAACTAACCCGGACCGATGCTTTGAATCTCCTTGGTGTTAACTTTTTGCAGAAATAAAAGTTCTCGGATTGACGTGAAAATTTACAGAGAATATTTCTGGAATTAATAAAAAAATGGCGAAAGAATATACTGAAGAGGGGCCACCACCAGGGCACAAGCCTGCAAGCCGCGCCCCGTGGCTTGTGGCGCCCCTGTAGCTCCACCGACCTCGTTTCCACTCCTATATATTCCTATCCGGGGAGAAAAAAATTAAGAGAGAAGAGTTCATCGCGTTTTATGACATGGAACCGTCGCCACCTACTGTTCTTCCTCGGGAGGGTAGATCTGGAGTCTGATTTGGGCTCCGGAGAGGGGAAATCGATGCCGTCGTCATCACCAACCATCCTTCATCACCAATTTCATGATGCTCTCCATCGTTCGTGAGTAATTCCATTGTAGGCCTGCTGGACGGTGATGGGTTGGATGAGATCTATCATGTAATTGAGTTAGTTTTGTTTGGGTTTGATCCCTAGTATCCAATATGATGTGAGATTGATGTTGCTATGACTTTGCTATGCTTAATGCTTGTCACTAGGGCCCGAGTGCCATGATTTCAGATGTGAACCTATTACGTTTTCATGAATATATATGTGTTCTTGATCCTATCTTGCAAGTTATAGACACCTATTACGAGTTATGACCCGCATCCCCCATGGTGACAATAACTGGGATTCTTTTCGGTGATTACCATAGTTTGAGGAGTTCATGTATTCACTAAGTGTTAATGCTTTGGTCCGGTTTTCTATTAAAAGGAGGCCTTAATATCCCTTAGTTTCCATTAGGACACCGCTGCCATGGGAGGGTAGGACAAAAGGTGTCATGCAAGTTCTTTTCCATAAGCACATATGACTATATATGGAACACATGCCTACATTACATTGATGAATTGGAGCTAGTTCTGTATCACCCTCTGTTATGACTGTTGCACGATGAATGTCATCCGACATAATTATCCATCAATAATCCATTGCCTACGAGCTTTCCACATATTGGTCCTTGCTAAGTTAATTTTTCGTTTCTGTTGTTACGATTACTATAAAACTGCTACTGCCACGTTTGCCACTGTTACCGTTACTTCCATACTACTTTGCTACTAAACACTTTGCTGCATATATTAAGCCTTTCAGGTGTGGTTGAATCGACAACTCAACTGCTAATACTCGAGAATATTCTTTGGCTCCCCTTGTGTCGAATCAATAAATTTGGGTTGAATACTCTACCCTCGATAACTGTTGCGATGCCCTATACTTGTGGGTTATCAAGACCTTTTTCTGCCGCCGTTGCCGGGGAGCATAGCTTTATTCTCTGAGTCACTTGGAATTTATATCCATTGATCACTATGAAGAATCTAAAGGACGCTAAAACCAAGATCTACCCCTCAACTACGAGGGCAGGTAAGGAACTGCCATCTAGCTCTGCACTTGATTCACTGTCAGTTATGAGTAAATTTGCGACACCACCACCTACTACTGAATCTGATATGTCACAAGTAATTGATGATGCTACTTCTGCTATGCATGATGCTTATGATGATACTTTGCTTGATACTATTATGCCACTTGGTGAGTTTCTTGATGAACAAATTGCTAGAGTGAATGCTGAAACAAATAATATTGCTGAATCTGATGAAACTAAACACTATGATTCACGTGCTAGACCTAGCTCACCTAGATATGAATTGCCTAATATACCTGAGCATTATATTACGAAAGGAGAAGTAGCTAGGGACTTTCTTTCTTGTAAGGATAGAGATGATCTTAAGAAATTTCTATGCAAGTGGAAGGAAAAATCTTTGAATGCTAGAATGCAATATGATCCCAAGTTTGCTACTTCACCTATCTGTGTTACTGATAAGGATTATGAATTATCTGTCGATCTTGAGTTAATTACTTTGGTAAAATCTGATCCTTTCCATGGTTATGAATCTGAAACTGTTGTGGCACACCTTACTAAATTGAATGATATAGCCACCCTATTTACTCATGAGGAAAAAATTCATCATTACTTTATTCTCAAGCTGTTTCCGTTCTGGTTAAAGGGTGATGCTAAGATATGGTTTAATTCTCTTGGTCTTGGTTGTGTGCATAGTCCCGAGGATATGATTTACCACTTCTCTGAAAAATATTTTCCTGCCCAAAAGAAACAAGCTGCCTTGCAGGAAATATTTAACTTTGTGCAAATTGAAGAAGAGAGTCTCCCACAAGCTCGGGGGAGGCTTCTCCAGTTACTTAATGCCTTGCCTGATCACCCTCTCAAGAAAAATGAAATACCGGATATCTTTTATAATGGACTAACCGATCCTTCTAGGGACCACCTAGATAGTTGTGCTGGTTGTGTTTTTAGGGAACGAACTGTTGAACAAGCTGAGCTACTATTGAATAACATATTGAGCAATGATAATGATTGGACTATTCCCGAACTACCTCCAAAACCAACTCCGAAGAAAAGAGGCATTCTATACCTCATCCTGAAGATATTCAAGAGGCAAAGAAATCTATGAGAGAAAAGGGTATTAAAGCTGAAGATGTTAAGAATCTACCACCTATCGAAGAAACACATGGTCTTGATAACCCGACATAGGTAGTAGAGGTAAATTCTCTTCGTAGATTTGATGAAGGTGATAATCCTTATAATAAGTATGATAGCCAATGCTTGGATGAATTCGATAACTTTGTTGTTAAACAAGAAAATTTCAATGCTTACATTAGTAGACAATTGAAACATAATGCTTACATGCTTGATCGCTTGGGTGCTTCCATGGTAACCACTCAATTAGAACCTATACTTAAGGCATAAAATGATTTGCTCAATGAGATGATTAGTAAGAACAACGATCATTCTGTTAGAATTGTGACTAGAGGTGGTAGAATGACTCAGGAACCTTTGTATCCCGAAGGCCATCCTAAGAGAATTGAGCAAGAATCTCTGAGAGTTAATATTGATGTACCTGGTCCTTCTAATAAAATGAAAAAGAGTGATAATAGGACTTTGCATGCTGCTAGTGAACCTGATATAGAGTCACATGAAAACCCAAATGATATCTCTATTTTTAATGCCGAGACACAATCTGGTAATGAATATGAACCTAGTGATAATATTAATGATGATGTTCATGTCGATGCTCGACCTAGTAATGACAATGATGTGGAGATTGAACCTGCTGTTGATCTTGATAACCCACAACCTAAGAATAAGAGATATGATAAAAGAGATTTTGCTGCTAGGAAGCATGGTAGAGAAAGAGAACCATGGGTTCAAAAACCCATGCCCTTTCCTCCTAAACCATCAATGAAAAAGGATGATGAGGATTTTGAGCGCTTTGCTGAAATGCTAAGACCTATTATCCTACGTATGCGCTTAACTGATATTCTGAAAATGTCTCCCTATGCTAAGTACATGAAAGATATTTGTTACTAATAAAAGAAAGATACCGGAAGCTGAGATCTCCACCATGCTTGCTAATTACACTTTTAAGGGTGGAATACCAAAGAAATTAGGAGACCCCGGAGTACCCACTATACCATGCTCTATTAAAGGAAATTATGTTAAAACTGCCTTATGTGACCTTGGAGCTGGTGTTAGTGTTATGTCGTTCTCTTTATATCATAGACTTGACTTGAATAAATTGAGACCTACTAAAATATCTCTTCGAATTGCTGATAAACAACTGCTTTACCTATCGACATTTGTGAGGATGTGCCTGTTGTGGTTGCAACATTACTATTTTAATGGACTTTGTTATTCTTGATATTCCCGAGGACGATAGTTTGTCGATCATCCTTGGTAGACCCTTTTTGAATACTGCAGGGGCTGTTATTGATTGCAACAAAGGCAATGTCACTTTTCATGTTAATGGTAATGAGCATACGGTGCACTTTCCGAAGAAACAATCTCAAGTTCATAGAACCATCTCCATTGGAAAAATTCCAACGTTCACTATTGGAGATTTTGAATTCCCTCTTCCTACAATCAAAAATAAATATGCTATACTTATTGTTGGGTACATGCATATCCCCATTGTGGGTCCCACGTGGGGACCCTTCACTTATTCTAGTACCCATCAACTCCTCCTTCCTCCAGAAAAAATCCCACCATTGCTCAAACACGTGTTTTAGCTCATCTTGCTGCCATTCTCAATATCTTTGCTCAAAGCTCCATTCGCAAAAACTATTTAGGGGATTGATCATCGAAAAAGAAAAGATGAGTAGATTGCTAAGAGGCTCTTCAATTCGAGGTTTTAAAGAAAATGAAAATGAGAAGGCTAGATACAATAATCCTCGCGCCACGGAAGTTTGACCATGTGAATGGACAAATGAGGCATTCTTGAGGGCGGCCAGAATTTATGAAGATATTTACTATCTAGGAGAAAATGCAGGCATCACCGACTTCCTCAACGATAAGTATGACCAGTATCTCCTACTTACTAATACTTTCGTGCAAAATTTTCACTTTTATCCTAGGAAGAATCCTCCCATGGTAGAAGTTCATTTATATAATGTGCCTAAGGAAATGTCACTTTATGATTTTTGCAATGTTTGCAAATTACCTTTTGAAGGCAGCATGAGTGAACCACATCCTAGAGACATGGAGGATTTTATCCCCGCAATCACTGTAGGGGAAGAAAGAGGGGTTTCAAAGGCAAGAGCAGCCATCGTACATTTTCCCGTTCTACATTATTATTCATTATTTGAAGGGAGATGTTTAGTTCGTCGCGGCGAGAGTGGAAGCCTCAGTACTCCCGACCTCACTATTCTACGCCACACTTTACTTGGTGATATAACTTTTAGTATGGGCGCTATAGTGGCTCAATGGTTGAACTTAAACCGTTCAAAGGGCCCTATATTCGGAGGTACCTATGCGTATTGTTTAGGTAAACACTTTGAGATACCTATTAGGCTCGACGAGGAAGAGTAAATGCTACTGCCTACAAGATATTTAGATTATGATAGGATGGTAGCACATGATTTTATTAAGAAATACAACGATAAGAGGCTGCTTTACAACTTAGTATTTAGTCAGGGTACCTGGGAGATTATTAATTAGCCTGATCCTTCTTTCTTCGATATCCATATAGGAAAGTACACTATTATGCCCAAGGACATCTATAAATATTGGGGCCTGTCGCAACCACCAGCACCTGAGCCTGCACCAGCCCTCGATCCATACCAAGTTCCATTTTTTCAGTGGGAGCCGCAGGAGCTCGCAAACTAGTGGAACCCTCAGTATTTTCCGGAGTATCCAGGAGAGGGTTATTTCCAGCCATGGCCTTAGACCAACTTAGGCCAAAAGCCTAAGCTTGGGAGAGTACGTATTTCTCACCGACATTACATTCATGTTCACACACTCATTCCAGTTGTCGGTATTCATACTTTTTCATTGTACTATCCATGGTAGTTTATTTCTTCTTTTTGTTTTCTTCTTGTGTGTTTCATTAACCTTTAAAAAATCCAAAAAATTAGTTCTAGCTTTACCTTCTAGTTTGTGTAGCTGTAGTGTTAAAAGAAAACCCAAAAAGATTTTTCGTTCTTCTTTTGCTTGTTGGGGGCTTTCCCGTGTAAATAATTTTTCTTTCTTCTTTGGGTTAAAAGGAGAAGACCACGATGACATGGTGAGTGGCTCTCATATTTATTATCATTTATCTATCAGAGAGTCCATACTACCTTGTCTCCTTTGAGTTATTTCTTGCAGATTCCAGCTTAATCCAATGCGCGTACACTCTTATTATTATTTTTCACATCATTCGGTCATGCAAGTGATGACGATATATGATGGAGTGATGGATATGGAGAAAAGCTGGTATGAACTTGACCTATCTTGTTTTTGTAAATATGATTAGCTCATCGTTCTGGATTCAACTCGTTATGGATTGAACATGTTTGAAATGACAATTAGAGATTATAGTTACTTATGCCATGCTTAATTAGCTAGGAGTGAATAATGGTTTGTCTTGAGTGCCAACATACATATTAAAATGGTTGTGATCTAGTATGATATAATGGTATCCTCCTCCTAATGATTTGAGTGGCTTGACTTGGCACATGTTCACGCATGTAGTTGAAACAAAACCAACATAGCCTACACGATGTTTATGTTCATAGTGATTTATATCCTACTCATGCTTGCATTCAATGTTGGTTAATCTCAAAGCATGTTTATGACTGTTGTCGCTCTCTAGTTGGTCACTTCCTAGTCTTTTGCTAGCCTCCACTTGTACTAAGCGGGAATACCGCTTGTGCGTTCATTTCCATAAACCCAAAGTTGTTCAATATGAGTCCACCACACCTACCTATATGCGATATTCACCTGCCGTCCTAAGTAAATTTGCATGTGCCATACTCTAAACCTTCAAATAATATTTTGTTTTGTATGCCCGAATCGCTCATCTGGTAACTAGGGGTTATCAGTATCTTCCATTCTAGGTGGGTTATTCTCAAGATATGTGTTGATTCACTATCATTCACGAGAAAGTGGCTGGTAATCGGATGCCCAGTTCCATGCTCAAAAGTCAAATCAAATTTAATGAAACAAAACTCCCCCAGGATTGTTGTTTGTATGGACGGTACCTGCGGATTCGGCCTGCCGTGGAATGTGATTGATTGGTGGAGGGGGAGTAAAAACTTTACTATTTTGTTTGGGAACCGCCTATAATGTATTTAGCATGGAAGATATTGAGAACTCTTAGTTGTTACGTTGACAATGAAAGCATACCACCAATTTTTTTGATTCATCCCTGTTTTAAAAGCTCGAGCTCTCGCACCTCTACAAATTAATGCTTCCCTCTGTGAAGGGCCTATCTATTTTACTTTATTGTTGAGTCATCCTCTTCTTATAAAAGGCACCAGTTAGAGAGCACCCACATCATTTGTATGCTTTGCTATTAATTAACATTGAGTATGAGTATGACTGGGATCTCTTTTACCATGAATTACAATGTCTAGTGAGTCCTTGTTCTTCACAGGTGCTCTACGTATATGTTTTGCGGTCTCAGAAAGGGCTAGCGAGATACTAGTTCATCATATTGTATTATGATTGTTTTGGTAAATTTTTGTCATCCAAGACTTATTACTATTGTTCGCTAGTTGATTATGCCATTGATATAAGTAAATATGAGACCTAAATATTATTGTGAATATGGTTAGTCTATAATCTTAGGTGAAGATCTGAACATGAGTTTGACATATTTACAACAGCAAGATCAAACAGAGTTTGTAAAAGTTTTTCTTTATCACTTTCAGTTTATCAACTGAATTGCTTGAGGACAAGCAAAGGTTTAAGCTTGGCGGAGTTGATACGTCTCCAACATATCTACTTTTCCAAACTCTTTTGCCCTTGTTTTGGACTCTAATTTCCATGATTTGAATGGAACTAACCCGGACTGACATAGTTTTCAGCAGAATTGCCTTGGTGTTATTTTTGTGCAAAAATAAAAGTTCTCGGATTGACCTGAAAATTTATGGAGAATATTTCTGGATTTAATAAAAAATACTGGCGAAAGAATCTACCAGAGAGGGTCCACCACCAGGCCACAAGCCTGCAGGGTGTGGCCCCCCTAGGACGTGCCCCGTGGCTTGTGGGGCCCCTATAGCTCCACCGACCTCGTTTCTACTCCTATATATTCCTATCCAAGGAGAAAAAAATAAGAGAGAAGAGTTCATCGCATTATACAATATGGAGCCGCTGCCACCTCCTGTTCTTCCTCGGGAGGGCAGATCTGGAGTTTGATTTCGGCTCCGGAGAGGGGAAATCGACGCCGTCGTCATCACCAACCATCCTTCATCACCAATTTCATGATGCTCTCCATCATTCGTGAGTAATTCCATTGGGTTGGATGAGATCTATCATGTAATCGAGTTAGTTTTGTTAGAGATTGATCCCTATTATCCATTATGTTCTGAGATTGATGTTGCTATGACTTTGCTATGCTTAGTGCTTGTCACTAGGGCCCGAGTGCCATGATTTCAGATCTTAACCCGTTATGTTTTCATGAATATATATGTGTTCTTGATCGTATCTTGCAAGTTATAGACACCTATTACGAGTTATGATCCGCATCCCCTGGGGTGACAATAACTGGGATTCTTTCCGGTGATTACCGTAGTTTGAGGAGTTCATGTATTCACTAAGTGTTAATGCTTTGGTCCGGTTCTCTATTAAAAGGACGCCTCAATATCCCTTAGTTTCCATTAGGACTCCGCTGCCACGGGAGCGTAGGACAAAAGATGGCATGCAAGTTCTTTTCCATAAGCACGTATGACTATATATGGAATACATGCCTACATTACATTGATGAATCAGAGCTAGTTCTGTATCACCCTATGTTATGACTGTTGCATGGTGAATGCCATCCGATATAATTATCCATCACTGATCCATTGCCTACGAGATTTCCACATATTGGTCTTTGCTAAGTTACTTTTTTGTTGCTATTGTTATGATTACTATAAAACTGCTATTGTCACGTTTGCCACCTTTACCGTTACTTCCATACTACTATGCTACTAAATACTTTGCTACAGATATTAAGTCTTTCAGGTGTGGTTGAATTGACAACTCAGCTGCTAATACTCGAGAATATTCTTTGGCTCCCCTTGTGTCGAATCAATAAATTCAGGTTGAATACTCTACCCTCGAAAACTGTTGTGATCCCCTATACTTGTGGGTTATCAATTGCCTGATGGCAATTGACTATGTGTAACCCTAGGTACCCCTGGTGTCTACATAAATCGGAGGCTTTAGTTCGTAGAGGGGGAGAAACCATTATCCTACTCATCTAGGGTTTGTTTCATCTGATCTCATTGTAGATCGACGCTATAATTGTCATACACACGTCAATGTAATCAAGCAGGACGTAGGGTTTTACCTCTTTGAAAGGGCCCAAACGTGGGTAAATACTGTCCTTGTGTTTCCTGTTCCCCATTGATCCAAGATCCACAGTTCGGGACCACCTACCCGAGATCCGCCGGTTTTGAGAGTGACAACCACGACCACCACTTCATAGTAGTTTGTTGGTTCATATTCTTGCGTATTCCTATTGCTGCTAACCATGCGAGGACCACAACCGACGAGACCGATTGGGAGGGCCTGACTGTCGGTGTCAAAACTGGTGGATATCGAATATGGGGTCCGAACTGTGGATCTTGGATCGATGGGTAACAGGAGACAAAGGAGACGATGTTTACCCAGGTTCGGGCCCTCTTGATGGAGGTAAAACCCTACATCCTGCTCTTGTTTATATTGATGGTGGAGTATCGAGTACAGAGTTGATGTACCTCGAAATCGTTTGTTGTGGTATAAACCCTAAGAGGAATGATATGAATATGAGATTGTCTATCAACTAGCCTGGCCTTGGTTTAGATAATAAACCTTGGGCCTAGGATAACAAGAGTCCTAATCGGCTACATCGATATAGAGGAGTCCTTACTTTGATCACCAAGTCTTGTGGAATCTTCCTCATATATGTCATTGACTGGACGAAGTAGCCTAGGAGTCTCACCCGTAGAGATAGGCCGGTGGCCCGAGGACCCCTTAGTCCCGGACTCCCTCAGTAGCCCCCGAACTGGCCACCAATGTCGTAGTCTTGATCCTCAACATCTTCACGCGTCCAAAGTCTTCGGCTTGCAGGGAGATTTCTTCTCCCCATTTATGTTCGGTCAACACCAGTTCAGCCATCGATGACTTCCTGATTTCCGAGGATAGGTCTTCAAGTTGGGGACGCTCCTCGATTCTTCAGAACTGTTCTTCATCTTCGATCGCTGGTCTTGAAATATGGTTCAGCAAATCTTCCCATCACTGATCTTGAGGACCGCCGAGGTGAATCCGAAGAGTTCACACATCGGGCATTCGAGGAGCCCCTTTAAGTTATCGAACTTTATTAATGCCTTGTAATTTTTCACGCCACACCTCGAGTTTGAAATGTTTCCCGTGCAATGATATCCTCTTGTGTCCGAGCTGCAACACCGAACTGCATCCAAGGTGTACTAGATTACCTCGGTCTCCAAAAGTTTGAAGGAATTCAGCCGAACTCAATGCCAGAAATACCCTCTATGGAGTGAGCCACTTACACCCGAGCTTTATGCCGGACTACTTCTGAGGTGGTGCGCCACCTCGTTCATGGGCTAGTTTTGATCAGTGCAATTCAATTAATTTTGAGATATATATCTACTAGCCCTCGAGATGCGTGTGAGTCTAAAACATGAGATTTACCTGATGTCGTGCACATGAACCTGACAATAGTACTAGGGGTACAAATGGAGGGTGGAGCCTAGCTATGGCGCAGTGGTAACATTCAGATGTACGAATTCATGCCCCACTCGGGAGTGGTAAAGACCTTACGTCTCGAGCTCGGAGGCTTAGTGTTGCTTATGGTGGTGTGAGTATACAGAATGCTTAAGACTTGTCATGGATCTCAAGGCGGGCTTAAATAGAGTGCGTCTGGGCCCGTTGAGCATCATAACAAGGGCGAGTTAATGCTAATAACTATGGAAGTTACTAGTAATAGCGGCTCTAACTCCGACGTTACTCGTAATGCCAGTCTTCACTATATTTTATATGGTAGATTAAGTCTCTTTCCGTTGAAGTCTCTTCCTTGTCCCTGCCTTGCTTTAGTTTGAGTGTCAGAGCATGTCCGACTGATCGAAGATGGACCAAGTGACCCTGTGTTTCTGAGTGTGACTGTGTACGCCCAAGCGAGACCAAGACTGCACCGATAGCCTTGAGGACACTGATGACTGTTTGGGGCCCTAGGTGGGTCGTGGAATGCAGGTTCATGGCCCTACCCCTAATGGACAACCCCATCAGTAGCCACCGAATCAGTTGAAGTTTTACTGGGCGAGTGAAAGACACTTCTGACTGTCCTTGGTGTTCTTGAGATGCTGGAGATGTAGCTCGGGGCTGTTTCACACGGACTCTCAGTAAGGCACTACGGATTCATGAGTGAAATATTCCGAGTGTTCGGACATGTCCATATGGGTACAGTCGGTAGCAATTGCTTATCTCTCGAGGAGATTAATTTACGGCTCGGATGAACACGAGCTCGGAGCTCCGAGTGACCAGGGGAAGTTAGGACAGATCCTACTCGCGCCCTTGTAAAGGCAACCCGGTCATCTTTATGCGTGTCCGAGTGATCAAAGTCCCATGGAGGACGAGTTGTTTGAATGTCCGACCCACCCTGCTCTGAGCAATAGGATGCAAAATCCATTCAAGATGCAAGCGCGGCGGAGTTTTCATGGTTTTTGAATCATGGGAGCGTGCTTGAGGGAGCGGAAATGGCAGCGTCATGTGGAGTGGGGAAAGTGGCAAGGCATCTCGATTCCTGCACCTAAGATTTCGCCACATGCCAGTGATACGCTATCCCAAGGATCCCGTGGATCCCTTATTTGAAAGCGAATTGTACGACGGAGATCTTCTGTATGGCGTATAAAAGGGGAGGACCAGGGGAGGAGAGAAGCACACTCTCAGATCTAGAGCTTTTCTTCCTCCCCTCACTCCCTGATGCTGCATTGAAGAGCTCTGCCACATCTCCAGCCACCACATGCCTCGAACGCCTCGCCGTTTGACATGACAAGGGCCGCGACGGCAAAGGCCGAGCGAGCCAAGAAGGGCTTGTGCGAGTCCTCGTCGAGTGCCAGAGTGCTTCCGCAGGGCCGGATATAGGGTGACTCGATGGCGTCCCGCGTCTCCAAAGGCCGTCTGCTGGAGCTGGAGAGCCAGGGGCTCGTGGCTCTGGAGAGCTGGCGACTGCTAGAGGAGGGCGACTGGGAGCCTACGCCGCGAGGAGATGAGCGAGTGCTCCTCGTCGCTCACGTGTAGAGAGGTTTCTCCATGCCCCCGCATCCCTTCTTCCGCGCGTTCCTCAATTTTTTGATGCGCAGCTGCACCACCTCCCCCCCAATTGCCTCTCATACTTAGCTGCTCTCGTGTCTTTGTGTGAGAAGTTCCTTGGATGCCATTCGCATTGGGGATTGTTTAAACATTTGTTTACATGCCGAGTGATGACAGTAAAGAAATCTTCTCAATCGGGGGGAAGACGAATGTAGTGCAGCTTTGCCGGGGCTTAGGCATACAACTTAGAGGGAAGAGTAGCTTCCCCCAAATGTCCTTTCCCGATTCTGTGAAGGGTTTTCAGGACTCCTGGTTTTACTGCCAGGATGTCCTAGTCGGTGAGGGACAGTCGGGTCTTCCACCTTACTCGGCTGAGCGAGTCTAGTCGGCTCCTTCTTTGACCGTGTCAAAGGAGGAGAAGGTGGTGATCACTATGGTTGCGCTATTGAAGAAGGGTGTAAATGGGATGTACCTTTTGAAGGTCTTCTTTCAGCGGAGGATTCAACCCCTTCAAGCGAGGGTCTGCCCCATGTGGAGGTATGAAGGGCCGAATGATCCAATCCGTGTTCACCCGGAGGAGATTGGGATAGAGGAGTTGGAGAACAAGCTTAACATTACTCCCGTGCACGACAACCCTAGGGGAACCAGGCTGGTGCCCCCTTTCTCAAAGGCGAACCCACCGAATGAGGTAATGTCTTGTGCATTTTGTGTGAGTGATCTTCATTGTTGTTGTATTCTGTCCTTGTTCATGAACTTGCTTTGTTCACTCGGCATGCCTTTACAGTGTTCATCAGTTCCGTGCTAGCGGTCGATCGTACGCTGATCAAAGTGGTGAGTGACACCGAGTGTCTCGAAAGCTCATGGGGTGACGATGATGACAACGATGAGGAGGACTCTGAGGAGAGTGGCGACTACGACGAGCACGGGGACGAGGCGGAGTCCTCCCCATCTGACGAAGTCCCGGCCGAGGCTCGCACTAAGGCCCATCAGGACCTTGGAGTCCATACTGGGGGGGCGAAGACCCGAGTGTCGGAAAACCGACTGCATTAGTTGCGCCAACCCGTTCCTCCAAACGTGGATGGAGTGAGCCCGAGGTGTCACCAGAGAAGGCCGGCAAGCAGCCCAAGACCACGGTCTCCAAGCTTCGGAAGGTCGTTATCCCGCGCATCAAGGTGGATGTGCTAGTAGCTTCGGCGTTAGTGTTCTCGTCGAGCGACTGCATTTACTCAGCAGAGTTTCACGAATGACGGTTGATTTCTTTGCAGTTTTGTTGCAGAGCTGATACTTCGGCCGCTTCACTTGAACCCAAGAGCTTGGATAAAGGACAGGATGAAGCCAACATTGCATCCTCCAAAGGTAATCCTCGAACTCATCCATGTTTCATTTAGGACTTGAGATTTCTCTTTGTAATAACTGCTAAGTGCCTTTCGACACTTGTAGGGCTGCAAAATGTGATTGAGCTTGATCCGGTCAGCCTTCCGACTATTGAGGATGTGGCGAAGCAGGGCACCACTCCCAACCGAGTGACTAGGTCTTGAATTGCCAAGGCTATGACTCCCGTGCGGGGTGCTGCCTCGACTGGGGCATCACTCAGATCTGGTCCGACCGTCACTCCGTCGATTCCTCAAGTGACCAATATCTTCCAACTGCACCATATCCCACAAGATCAAGAAGGCGCACGCAAGGAGGCATTAGCCTAGTTGGGGCTGATTGTAGGACGATTGAAAAAGGCATATGATGGCAGCGAGGCCGTGGAGAAGAATGTTTGGGTAAGTTCTCTTGCATTTTTATTGTTTTTGGTCGCGAGTGGGTTTGCGCGGAGCACGCCCACCGGGTGTTCTCTTTCATTGGGGGTGCGCTGAGCGCACCCACTGGGTGTAGTCCTAGAGAGTGCTATCGACTGAATCGGTAGTCTTAGTTCTTATTTTGACTTGAGATCGACCGATGGGGTACAGGGCCCTTTGTCTCTCTCCTCATCCTTCTAGTGGGGGCGCACTGAGCACACCCACTCGGTGTAGTCCTCGGGACTGCCATCGACTGAAGTAGTCGACAATAGTCTTCGAGTGACCATTGTTGAATTTTGTACTATTGTGTTTGTTGTTGGTAGATCGTATGTGGGCTCGGGAGCCACTACGATGCCATAGAGAAGGAGGTGCAGGACCCGTGTCTCAATCTTGATGCTGAAAGGGCTAGGAGTGACCGCGTGGAGCAGGAGAAGTGCACACTCGAAGGGAAGTCTTTCCCATTCGTCTGTCTTAAAACTTGATCTCTGTGTGCATCCGACTGAGGTTATTTTACCAGATCGACTTGCTGAGAGGTTGAAGACTTCCATTTCTTTAGTTAACATGAAGGAGGCCCTCAAGAAGAGGGATAAAGGTCTGGCGTCTGCCTGGAAGGAAGACAACCAGAAGACCAAAGCGGCTGACGTCAAGCTAAAATCAGTCGAAAAGCTCAAGGAGGAGAAACAACTCTTGGAGGTTGCCGCGAGGAAGTCCAATGAATAACTTGCCAAACTAAAGATGCATTACACCGAGTGGGAGAGCAAGTTTGAGCAGGTCACCGGCAAGAAGCTCGAGGAGGAGTAGTTCGTCGAGAATTTGGCAAGGAAATGAGTGAAAAACTCAAAGGTATGCCACAGATCCGAGTAATTTTTTGCGATATCTTTGCGGTTCTCGAGTGATATTGGGTGTCCTTTGTCTTTAACCTGTGTCCAGCATTCTATGCCGACATCGACGAAGAGACCGATAAGATTGAAAAGGAGTTGAATCCAAAGAGGGGGCTCTTTAGAGAAAGCGCGGCTCTGGCTCTTCTCCAACTAGAGGACCACATTAAATATGTGTTTGTCTGCTTCAAGTGGCTTTAGTCGGCTATCCTGGAGATTGACCAGGAGGTCACAACTGGCGAGGAGTTCTCGAACGATACGTGAGCCATTATTGACCGAGTGAAGGAAGTTCCCAGTCGAGTACAATCTTGGAAGAAATCAATTGATCGAGATCGAGCCGTCATCGCCGTCTCACTAGTCTGCATCCATTGCAAGGGAGTGGACCAAGAGAAGTTGAAGAACCTCAAGGTCGCGAACAGGAAGAACACCAAGTTTGAGGACTTCATGGAGATGTTCATGGAGGATGCCACTCGGATCGCTGATGGGATGAACCTCGAAACCTTCGTGGAAGCTGTCGATCCTTTGTTCCTCGAGTGATGCACGGAAAAAGACATTAAATTTGGTTTGCCTCGGAATGCTTAGTGGTTGATGTAACCCTTAAACTTTGAGCGAGCCTTGGGCTCCCTCTATCCATACTTTTGTATTGAATCAGAATGAGGTTCTGTTTGTCATGTTTCATTCGAATTTGAGTCTTCGAACTAATGATGGTCCTGTCCATCATGACGTCCGAGTGAGGTTTATGCCCACACTAAAAGTTGCTTGTACTTAGGAGAAAGAGGTTTCCAGCTAAGGCCGTGGGCGTGGAGGGCGTCCTCACTCGGGGCAGGTTTTACCTTAGGAGAAAGTAGGTTCGCAGCTAAGGAATGATTGTTCTGTTCATCTTGATATCCGAGTGGGGATCATGTCCTCATTCAGAACCATTTTTTGCTTAGGCGAAAGTAGGTTCACAGCTAAGCCCCCGAGCATGGAGGTCGTCCTCACTCGGAGAAGGTTTTATCTTAGGCAAATTCTAGTGCGCAACGAAGAAGTGAAGGTAGTTCTTGCGAACTAATGATGGTCTTATCCACCTTGGTGTAAGAATGGGGGTTATGCCCCCATTCGGAGCCATTTTTTACTTAGGCGAAACTAGGTTCGCAACTAAGCCCCTGAGTGTGGAGGACGTCATCACTTGATGCAGGTTTTACCTTAGGTGAAAGTAGGTTTGCAGCTAAGGAATGATTGATCGGTTGATCTTGGCATCTGAGTGGGGATCATGTCCTCATTGAGAACCATTTTTTATTAGGTGAAAGCAGGTTCGTGGCTAAGCCCCCGAGCATGGAGGTCCTCCTCACTCGGAGCCGGTTTCATCTTAGGCGAATTATGGTTCGCAACCAAGAAGTGAAGGTAGTTCTTTTGAATTAATGATGGTCCTCTCCATCTTGGTGCTCGAATGAGGGTTATGCCCCCATTCAGAGCCGTTTTTTCCTTAGCGAAAGTAGATTCACGGCTAAGCCCCCGAGTGTGGAGGATGTCCTCACTCAAGACAGGTTTTACCTTAGGCAAAAGCAAGTTCGCAACTAAGGAATGATTCTCCTGTTCATATTGGCATCCGAGTGGGGATCATGTCCTCATTGGGAACAATTTTTACTTAGGTGAAAGCAAGTTCGCAGCTAAGCCCCCGAGCGTGGAGGTCGTCCTCACTTGGAGCCGGTTTTATCTTAGGGGAATTCTGGTTCGCAACTAAGAAGTGAAGGTAGCTCTTGCAACCTAATGATGGTCATGCCCATCTTGGTGCTCGAATGAGGGTTATGCCCCTATACGGAGCCGTTCTTACTTAGCCAAAAGGAGGTTCGGAGCTAACCCCCTGAGTATGGAGGACGTCCTTATTCGAGGCATGTTTTACCTTAGGCGAAAGAAGGTTCGCATCTAAGGCTTTTCACCCACACCGGGGGCAATAAGAAGGGACATTTCATCAGAGTGATAAATTGGACAAAAATGTGAAGGAAGAAAACAATTTATTCGTCAAATCATTCAGATTCATTATAAGAACAAATATGTATGTTCCATGTATAGAACTTGCGGAGCAGATCCGCGTTCTAGGTTGTGGGCTCCTCTGCCTCATTCTAGAAGTTGCAAGGCCGATAGGCTCCATTGTACAAGACTTTGGAGATCGCATAGGGACCTTGCCATGGAGGTGCCAGCTTGTGGGGCTTTTGGTGGTCCAGTCGAAGGACCAGGTCGTCCTCCTCGAAGGCTCGCCCTCTGACTTGTTTACAATGGTAGCGCTCCAGATCTTCCTGATACAACGTTAGACCGAATGAGGGCTAATTCTGTCTTCTTCCAAAAGATCTAGACTATCCTGACGCGCTGCCTCGGCTTCATCTGCATTGTACTGCTCCACTCGGGGGGAGTTGTGACGTAAGTCACTCGGCAAAATGGAATCACACCCATACACCATGAAGAAAGGGGTCGTCTGGTGGAACAATTCAGAGTAGTTTGCATGCCCCATAGGACGGATGAGAGTTCTTCAACCCATGCTCCTACGGCGTACATGAGATCCCTCACCAATTGGGGCTTCAATCCTTGCAATATCATACCATTCTCCCGCTCTGCTTGTCCATTCGACTGCAGGTGAGTCACGGAGGAGTAATTAACCTGAGTGTCGCTGGAGTATTAGAACTCGCGGAATTTGTCTTAATCGAATTTGGACCCGTTGTTGGTAATGATATCGTGTGGAACTCCGAATGTGAAGATAATTTGCCGAATGAAGCTGAAGGCAGTTGCCGAGTCCAGGATTTTGATGGGCTTCGCTTCGACCCACGGTGAACTTTTCCACCGGTACTAGCAGGTGGGTAAATGCACTTGACCCGGTCCGTAGACGACCGACCATGTAGAGACCCCACACGGGAAATGGCCAGGTGAGCGGAATTGCGTTTTGGTGCGGATGCGGGTTTGTGTTACTGATTCTTATAGAATTGGCATCCAACACTTAGCTCAACCAGGTCTCTTGCTTCCTCATTGGCTCGGGGCCAATAAAACCCCGCTCAGAATGCTTTGACCACTAGTGTCCGAGGGGATGCATGATGGCCACAGGTTCCCGAGTGAATATCATGCAAGATTTGCAGTCCTTCCTCCAAGGAAATGCATTTCTGACTGACTCCTATAGCATTTTCCTTGTATAGTTTATCTCCCAATACTTCAAAAGCTTTAGACCATTGAATGATTTGGCGGGCTTCCTCTTTGTCTTCTAGGAGTTCTTTCCGGAGCAAGTAAGCCATAAGGTTGAGTCCATTTGGGAGCGATTACCAACATCTCATGGACTAGGTCGATCACAACCGGACGTCAATCTTAGTCGGATTTGCAGGACCGACTGTATGTGAGGGATCCTCTATGAAAGGATCTTCTTAAACTAAAGGGGCACGCAACTGTTCAAGGAACACGCCCTTTGGAATGGCTCGCTGACTGGAACTGATCTTGCCCAAGTCGTCTGCTGCTTGGTTCTTGGCTCATGGCACATGGTGCAACTCTAAACCTTCGAAATTCTTCTCTAGCTTCCTGACTGCATTGCAGTAAGCAGTCATGGCCGGACTCTGAATGTCCCATTCATTCATCACCTGATTGACGACGAGGTCCGAGTCGCTGGAGACCATCAACCGTCGGATGCCGAGTGAGATGGCCATACAAAGCCCGTACAGGAGGGCTTCATACTCGGTCGTTGTTAGATGAATCGAAGTGGATCTGCACCAGGTAGCTCATTCGGTCTCCTCTAGGGGAAACGAGAACCACTCTAGCCCCCGAGCCATGGAGCATCTTGGATCCGTCAAAGAACATAGTCAAGTGCTCGGGGACAATCGGCGCCGGCTGCTCTTGTTCTATCCATTCGTCCAAGAAGTTTACGAGGGCCTAAGACTTGATCGCTTTTTTGGCTTCAAACTTGATCTCCAGCGGGAGGAGCTCAATTGCCCATTTGTCCACTCAGCTAGTGGCGTCTCTGTTGTTTAAGATTTCTAACAAGGGACCATCACTGATAACAATGACCGAGTGATCTTGGAAGTAATGAACCACCTTCTTCGCGGTGAGGTAGATACCATAGACAAGCTTCTGGTAATGCAGATACCTTTGTTTGGAGGGGGTCAAGACTTATGAGATGTAATATATGGATATTTAAACCTTGTATTCCTTGCCTGCTTCTTCACGCTCTACGGTGAGAAATGGTGCTAACCACTTGTCTAGTGGATGCAATGTACATGAGTAAGCGCTCCCGGCTGCCAGGAGCAGCTAACACTAGTTGGGTGGAAAGTAAAGCCTTCAGCTGATTGAATGCGATTTGCGCTTTATTGGTCCACTCGAACCTGTCAGATTTTTTCATCAGTAAATAAAGAGGCAATGCATTCTCGCTGAGTCTTTAGATGAAACAGCTCAGGGACGTAAGGCAACCTGTAAGCCTAGCACATCATGTATGTGCTCTGGTCATCTCATCTGGACTATAGCACCAATTTCTTCTGGATTAACATCGACGTCTCGTTCGGAAACAAGGAAACCGAGTAATTTGCCGGCTGGCACGCCGAAAGTACACTTGGCCGGGTTGAGTTTGTTTCCGTAGCGCCGCAGGTTTGTTATGACCCACAAGTGTAGGGGATATATTGTAGTCCTTTCGATAATTAAGAGTGTCTAGCCCAACGAGGAGCAGAAGGAAATGGCAAGCGGTTTTCAGTAAGGTATTCTCTGCAAGCACTGAAATTATCGATAATAGACAATTTTGTGATAAGGTAATTTGTAATGGGTAGCATGTAACAAATGTAACAATGGTGCAACAATGTGTCCCAATTCTTTTTTTAGCAAAGGACAAGCCTAAACAAACTCTTATATAAAGAAAAGCGCTCCCAAGGACACATGTGAATTTATGTCAAGCTAGTTTTCATCATGCTCATATGTTTCGCGTTCGTTACTTTGATAATTTGATATGTGGGTGGACCGATGCTTGGGTGCTGCCCTTACTTGGACAAACATCCCACTTATGATTAACCTCTGTCGTAAGCATCCGCAACTACGAACGAAGAATTAAGATAAATCTAACCACAACATGAAACATATGGATCCAAATCAGCCCCTTACGAAGTAACACATAAACTAGGGTTTAAGCTTCTGTCACTCTAGCAACCCATCATCTACTTATTACTTCCCAATGCCTTCCCCTAGGCCCAAATAATGGTGAAGTGACATGTAATCGACGTTCACATGACACCACTAGAGGAGAGACAACATACATCTTATCAAAATATCGAACGAATACCAAATTCACATGATTAATTATAACAAGACTTATACCATGTCCTCAGGAACAAACGTAACTACTCACAAAGCATATTCATGTTCATAATCGGAGGAGAATTAATAATCATTAAGGATCTGAACATACAATCTTCCAGCAAATAAACCAACTAGCATCAACTACAAGGAGTAATCAACACTACTAGCAACCCACACGTACCAATCTGAGGTTTTGAGACAAAGATTGGATACAAGAGATGAACTAGGGTTTGGAGAGGAGATGGTGCTGATGAAGATGTTTATGGAGATTGACCCCCTCTCAATGAGAGGATCATTGGTGATGACGATGGCTTCGATTTCCCCCTCCGGGAGGGAAGTTTCCCCGGCGGAATAGCTTCGCCGGAGTTCTAGATTGGTTGTGTCGAAGTTCCGCCTCAAGACGGCGGTGCTTCGTCCCGAAAGCTCTCTTCTGATTTTTCCCACGTCAAAACCCTTCATATAGCAGAAGATGGGCACCGAAGGCCTGCGAGGGACTCCACAAGCCTGCAGGGCGCGACGAGGGGGGGGGGTAGGCCACGCCCGCTGGCTTGTGACCTCCTGGTGGGTCCCCTCCGGTATTTCTTTCGCCCAATATTTTTTATATATTCCAAAAAAAATTCTCTTGTGCACAATAAGTCTCTCAGATTTGCTCCTTTTCTAGTCCAGAATTCCAACTGCCGGCACAGTCCCTCTTCATGTAAACCTTGTAAAATAAGAGAGAAACGACACAATTACTGTACCATAATGTGTATTAACAACCCATAATGCAATAAATATTTATATAAAGGCATGATGCAAAATGGACGTATCAACTCCCCCATGCTTAGAGCTCGCTTGTCCTCAAGCGAAAGCCGAGATCGATAAATATGCCCACATGTTTAGAGCTAGAGGTGTTGATAAAATAAAATACATACATGAAGGCGTCATGGTTATCTTTAGAACAACAACACATATTGACATATAATATCGTATTCTAGATTAATAACTCATTCACAAGGCAAAATATGAATCAATAACTCTATTGAGAACTAACAAACTATGATTTCAGTCATTGAAGCAATTCCAATTCATCGCAACGTAGGAAAGAGTCAATATAAGAGCTTGTAAAGCAAACCCACATACTCAATCATCTTATGGTCTTTCATAATTGCTAACACTCACGTGGTACCTATGAGGTCAAAGCTTCAATCGGACATAGAGAAAGATAGGGGCTTATAATTTTGCCTCCCGACTATTTACCTCAAGGGTAATGTCAACAATAATAACTCACGATCACCCACATCCGAGTGGATATATTTGTCTAGATAATTCCCCAACACATGACGCTTGCCAAAAGATAAAGGCAAAATAAAGGTATGGTGAAGATCACCACGACTCTTACATAACGGTAAGTACTAGAAAGTAAAGGTAACAGATAGGCCCTTCGTAGAGGGAAGCAGAGGTTGTCAGTCACTTCTATAGTTGGATGCACAATCCCTGAATGCAAAAGAACGTCACTTTATATTGCCCCTTGTGATAAAGAACTTTATTATGCAGCCTGTCGCTTTTATTTCTTCTATATCACAAGTTTGTATAAAGTTTATTTTCCTCGCATTAATAAATCACACATATTTAAAGAGCAATTTTTATTTCTTGCACCGATGACAACTTACTTGAAGGATCTTACTCAATCTATAGGTAGGTATTATGGACTCTCAAGTCAAAACTGGGTTAAAGGTTTTTTGATGCACAATTAGTATCTCTACTTGGTGGAGGAGTTTCTGGTTAATATGAGGTGGAAGCAAGCGACACATCTTGAAGGATCTACAACCATATAACTTCTATTCGGAAATAAGCAAACATAACTCATTATGTTGTCTTCCTTGTCCAACGTCAACCTTTTAACATATAATATTTTAATGAGTGCTCACAATCATAAAAGATGTCTAAGATAATATATTTATATGTGAACCTCTCTTTCTTTATTACTTCCTTTTAATTGCGACAATGACCAATAGCTTTGTTTGTCAACTCACAACAAATTTCAATCGACATACCTTTTATATGTGAAGTCATCACTCCCCATAAGATCATTATTTATGCTCTTTTGCTTTTATTCTATACTTCTTTATATTTCTTTTTCTCAAGATCATATCAAGCAAGAAAAGCCCTCAACTCAAAACTACTCTTTATTATATAGCTCTCGGACTTGCTTACATAGGGGGGACAAAAAGAAAAACTTAAAACTAGATCACACTAAAACTTTATTCTACTAGATCAAGTTATAACCAAAAGGATCGAACGAAGAAAAACGAAGAAAGTAAAAGGTATGATGGTGATATGATACCGGGGCACCTCCCCCAAGGTTAGCACAAGGCAAGGGGAGTGCCCATACCCATGTGTTTAGTTGTCTTTCTTCGGAGGTAGTGATGTTGGAGTTGTTGGTGAGGTTGAAGGCTTATCAAGTTTCCTCTTAAGCATGAAACTTTGTTCCCTCAGATCGTCTACTTCCCTGGGTTTTCTCCTTGTATTTGGGAGACTCGACTTCTTGAACTCCACATGCATATCTTCGGGTCGAGGCAGGGGAATCTCCTCTTCGTCCAAGCTTTCTTCCGCGTACTTGCATATCTCCAGTACCTCCTGTGAGAACAATCCATAAGGATCTATGTCCCTGTAGAGCTTGGGATTGGTAAGATAATGCGATACATAGCTCTCCCCATCGGAATCTTGGGACGACATCTTACTCTAAATGTGCTGCAGAAACAGCTCAAAACAAAAACAGGAGATATTGTCGTGATACGAAGGTCAAAACCTTTGGGAGATTATATAATGAATTTTTTCCAATCCAAAAGAGTATTCTACAAGAAAACGGAGTCCGGAGGGTGCACACGGTGGCCATAAGCCCGCAGGGCGTGCCATGGGGGGTTGGCCACGCACTCCTGGCTTGTTGCCTCCTCGTGCACTCTTCGGATTGCTTTAAGTTTTCCTAATTTTTTAAATATTCCAAAACTGATAAAAAATTCCATTGGAAAAGTTTTGGAGTCGGTTTGCTTACCATAACACATACCTAGTCCTTTTCGGAGTCCGAAACGTTCTGATAGGTCTCCCTAATGTACTCTTCCGGAATTATGGTATTGATAATATTAGTTTCAACATTTATGGGAGTACCTGAGATATAATGTTTGATTCTTTGTCCATTAACCACTTTCAGATTTGTCCCTTCAGCGTTGTTGATCTTGATGGCACCGGAACGATATACTTCCTCGATAATGTAAGGCCCTTCCCATTTAGACAGAAGTTTTCCTGCAAAAAAATCTTAGACGAGAGTTGTATAGCAAGACATGATCACCTACATTAAATTCACACTTTTGTATCCTTCTATCATGCCATCTCTTAACCTTTTATTTAAACAACTTAGCATTCTCATAGGCCTCGGTTCTCCATTCATCAAGTGAGCTAATGTGAAAAAACCTATTCTCACTGGCAAGTTTGAAATCATAGTTAATATCTTTAATTGCCCAATAAGCTTTATGTTCTAGATCTAGAGGTAAGTGACATGCTTTACCATAAACCATTTTATATGGGGACATACCCATAGGGTTTTTGTAAGTGGTTCTATAAGCCCATAATGCATCGTCAAGTTTCTTAGACCAATTCTTTCTAGATCTGTTAACGGTCTTCTGCAAGATCAATTTAATTTCTCTATTACTCAATTCTACTTGCCCACTAGACTGAGGATGTTAAGGAGATGAAATTCTATGATTAACATCATAGCTAGCAAGCAATTTATGGAAAGCACCATGAAATAAAGTGTGAACTACCATCTGTTATGATCAACACTACTAGTTAAAATAGATTCTACCCACTCAGTAACATAATCAACATCAACTAGAATATGAGTATACCCATTGGATTTTGGAAAAGGTCCCATATAATCAAAGCCCCAAACATCAAATGGTTCAATAACTAGAGAGTAATTCATAGGCATTTCCTGAGTCTACTAATATTACCAATTATTTGACATTCATCACAAGACAAGACAAACTTACGAGCATCCTTGAAGAGATTAGGCCAATAAAAACCTGATTGTAATACCTTGTGTGAAGTTCTATCTCCAGCGTGGTTTCCTCCATAGGCCTCGAAGTGACACTTGTGTAAGATCTTTCTGTGTTCATGCTCAGGTACACAACATCTAATGATACCATCTACTCCTTCTTTATAAAGGTGTGGATGGTCCCAAAAGTAATGTCTTAAATCATATAAGAACTTTTTCTTTTGTTGGTATGTGAAGCTAGGCGGTATAAATTTAGCAATGATGTAGTTAGCATAATCAGCATACCAAGGAGCATTGCGTGAAGCATTTATGACATCTATTTGTTCATCAGTGAAGCTATTATCAATAGGTAGTGGGTCATCCAGAACATTCTCTAATCTAGACAAGTTATTTGCTACGGGGATATTAGCGCCCTTTCTATCAATAATATGAAGATCAAATTCTTGTAGCAGAAGAACCCATCTAATAAGTCTAGGTTTAGCATCTTTCTTTTCGATAAGGTACTTAATAGTAACATGATGAGTGTGAACAGTTACTTTGGAATCAACAATATGAGGCCTAAACTTATCACAAGCAAACACAACTGCTAAAAATTCCTTTTCAGTGGTAGCGTAGTCTCTTTGAGCATTGTCTAGAGTTTTACTAGTGTAATGGATGACATTTAATTTCTTATCAACTCTTTGTCCTAGAATAGCACAAACAAGATAATCACTAGCATCACACATAATTTCAAAGGGTAGATTCCAATCAGGTGGTTGAACAACAGGTGTAGTGATCAAGACTCTCTTAAGAATTTCAAATGCTTCTACACAATCATCATAAAAAATGAATGGAACATCCTTTTGCAAAAGATTAGTGAGAGGCTTAGAAATCTTAGAGAAGTCTTTAATAAATATCCTATAGAAACTAGGATGACCAAGTAAACTTCTTATACCTTTGATATCTGTTGGACACATCATTTTTTCAATAGCATCAACTTTAGCTTTATCAACTTCAATACCTCTTTCAGAGATTTTGTGTCCCAAGACAATGCCTTCATTAACCAGAAAGTGGTACTTCTCCAAATTCAAGACAAGATTAGTTTCTTCACATCTCTGCAAAACTCGATCAAGGTTGCTCAAGCAATCATCAAAAGAAGTTCCATAAACGAAAAAAATCATTCATGAAAACCTCAACAATCTTTTCACAAAAGTCAGAGAATATAGCCATCATACATCTTTTAAAGGTAGTAGGTGCATTGCAGACACCAAAAGGCATACGCCTATTATCAAAGGTACCGAAAGGGCAAGTAAAAGTTGTCTTCTCTTGATCCTCTTTTGATACATGTATTTGAGAGAAGCCAGAGTAACCATCTAGAAAGCAAAAATGTGTATGTTTGGATAGTATTTCTAGCATTTGATCAATAAAAGGTAGCGGATAATGATCTTTCCTAGTTGCCTTATTTAATTTCCTGAAATCAATTACCATTCTATATCCTGTAACAATTCTTTGCGGGATCATTTCATCTTTATCATTAGGAACAATGGTAATACCTCCCTTTTTAGGGACACAATGAATGAGGTTAACCCATCTACTAGCAGAAATATGGTAAATTATACCTGCCTCCAGAAGCTTTTGTATTTCACTACTTACCACTTCCTTCGTTTTAGGATTTAATCATCGTTGGTGATCAAGAACTGGTTTAGCATCAGGCTTCATATTGATTTTGTGCTGACATAGAGTGGGACTAATGCCCTTAAGATCATCAAGAGTATATCCAATAGCGGCACAGTGCTTCCTCGGAGTTTTCAATAATCTCTTTTCTTCATGCTCTAAAAGGTTAGCACTAATAATAACATGATATATCGCCTTTTCATCAAGATAAGCATACTTTAGAGTATCAGGTAATTGTTTAAGCTCAAATACGTGATCACCCTTAGGTGGAGGAGGATCCCGATTATTTCAACAGGCAGGTTGTGTTTTAGAATAGGCTACTAATCAACGAAAATCATATCTATTTCATGCCTTTCATTCATATACATATCATTTTCATGGTCTAGCAAATATTGTTCTAAGGGATCGATAGGAGGCACATCGAGAGAAGCGAGACCAATAATTTCATCTTTACTAGGCAATTCTTTGTCATGGGATTGTCTATGAAATCAAGAGAAAGTGAACTCATGAGATGTATCCCCAAAACTTACAGTAACCATTTCTTTTCACAAGCAATCTTAGCGTTAACATTATTCAAGAAGGGTCTACCAAATATAATGGGACAAAAATCATCTTGTGGGGAACCAAGAACTATAAAATCAGTAGGATACTTTATTTTCCCACACTAGACTTCAACATTTTTAACAATCCCAATTGGTGCAATAGTATCTCTATTAGCAAGCTTGATGGTAACATCAATTTCCTTTAATTCGGCTGGTGCAATATCATTCATAATTTCTTGGTATAAGGTAAAGGGAATTTCTCTCACACTAGCACCCACATCACATAAGCCATGATAACAATGATCTCCTATTTTAACAAAAACAACAAGCACGCCAACAATAGGTCTATGTTTGCCTTTAGTATCAGGTCTAGCAATTCTAGCAGCTTCATCACAGAAACGAATGACATGCCCATCAATATTATCAACCACGAGATCTTTAACCATAGCAATATTAGGTTCAACTTTAATTTGTTCAGGAGGTATAGGTGTTCTAGTACAACTCTTATGAACCAAATTTGAAGCTTTAGCATGTTCCTTTATCCTAATAGGAAAGGGTGGTTTCTCAATATAAGCAGTAGGAATAAGAGGATCAACATTATAAATAATAGTTTCTTCTTCAACTTTAAAAGGTTCAGCCACTTTAACTTCAATGGGAGGATGATATTTAAACCACTTCTCCTTGGGGAGATCAACATGAGTAGCAAAAGATTCACAGAATGAAGCTACTACCTCGGAGTCAAGTCCATATTTAGTGCTAAAATCACAAAAAGCATCGGTGTCTATAAAGGATTTAACACAATCAAACTTAAGGATTATACCTGACTCATTACCTTCGTCAAGTTTCCAATCTTCAGAGTTACGTTTAATTCTTTCCAATAAGTCCCATTTGAATTCAATATCTTTCTTCATAAAGTAACCATCGCAAGAAGTGTCGAGCATGGATTGATCATTACGAGAGAGCCGAACATAAAAAATCTGAATAATAATTTATCTCGGGAGCTGATGATTGGGGCATGAATATAACATTGACTTAAGCCTCACCCAAGCTTGAGTGATTCTTAATCCTTCACGAGGCCAAATTTTTTAAATATAATTCCGATCACGATGAACCAGATGCATAAGATAAAACTTCGGATGAAATTCCAATTTCAATCGGTTGTAATTCCACGATCAAATATCATCACATAGCCTATACCATGTCAACTCCTTTTACTTCAAAGATAAAGGAAAGAAATTCTTCTTGACATCATCCTCGGGCAGACTTGCAAGCTTAAATAATCCACAAACTTCATCCACATAGATTAGATGCAAATCAGGATGTAGTGTTCCATCTCCTCCATAAGGATTAGCTACCCTTTTTTCTATCATACCCGAAGGAATTTCATAATAAATATTTTCAGTAGGTGCAGCAGGTTGATGTGCATCTCTTTGTGCTTCCGGTCGGGGTGAAGATACCCGAACAAGCCCTTCGAAGGACTATTTTCCATAGTGACAAGTGATAGTAAATTTCAGCACACTATATAAATTTTTCCTTACCAAGTTCCACTCACCAAAGGCGCTTCACTCCCCGGCAACAGCGCTATAAAAGAGTCTTGATGACCCACAAGTGTAGGGGATCTATCATAGTCCTTTCAATAAGTTAGAGTGTCGAACCCAATGAGGAGCAGAAGGAAATGACAAGCGGTTTTCAGTAAGGTATTCTGTGCAAGCACTGAAATTATCGATAGCAGACAGTTTTGTGATAAGGTAATTCGTAATGGGTAGCAAGTAAAAAATGAATCAATGGTGCAACAAAGTGGCCCAATATTTTTTGTAGCAAAGGACAAGCCTCGACAAACTCTTATATAAAGAAAAGCGCTCCCGAGGACACATGGGAATATATGTCAAGCTAGTTTTCATCATGCTCATATGATTCACGTTCGTTACTTTGATAATCTGATATGTGGGTGGACCGGTGCTTGGTTGCTGCCCTTACTTGAACAAACACCCCACTTATTATTATCCTCTCTCGCAAGCATCCGCAACTACGAAAGAAGAATTAAGATAAATCTAACCATAGCATGAAACATATGGATCCAAATCAACCCCTTACTAAGAAATGCATAAACTAGGGTTTAAGCTTCTGTCACTCTAGCAACCCATCATCTACTTACTACTCCCCAATGAATTCCCCTACGCCCAAATAATGGTGAAGTGTCATGTAGTCGACGTTCACATGACACCACTAGAGGAGAGACAGCAAACATCTTATCAAAATATCAAACGAATACCAAATTCACATGATTACTTATAACAAGACTTATCCCATCTCCTCAGGAACAAATGTAACTACTCACAAAGCATATTCATGTTCATAATCATAGGATTATTAATAATAATTAAGGATGTGAACATATAATCTTCCACCAAATAAACCAACTAGCATCAACTACAAGGTGTAATCAACACTACCAGCAACCCACGTGTACCAATGTGATGTTTTGAGACAAAGATCAGATACAAGAGATGAACTAGGGTTTGGAGAGGAGATGGTGCTGATGAAGATGTTGATGGAGATTGACCCCCTCTCGATGAGAGGATCGTTGGTGATGATGATGGCTTTGATTTCCCCCTCTGGGAGGGAAGTTTCCCCGACGGAATAGCTTCGTCGGAGCTCTAGATTGGTTCTGTCGAAGTTATGCCTCGAGACGGAGGCATTTCGTCCCGAAAGTTCTCTTCTGATTTTTTCGAGGTCAAAACCCTTCATATAGGGGAAGATGGGCACCTGAGGCCTGCCAGGGGGGCCACAAGCCTGTAGAACGCGACCAGGGGGGTAGGTCACGCCCCTGGCTTGTGACCTCCTGGTGGGTCCCCTCTGGCATTTCTTTCGCCCAATATTTTTTATATAATCAAAAACAGTTCTCTGTAACTTTTCAGGACTTTTGGAGCTGTGTATAATAGGTCTCTCAGATTTGCTTCTTTTCCAGTCCAGAATTCCAGTTGCCGCATTCTCCCTCTTCATGTAAACCTTGTAAAATAAGAGAGAAAAGGCATAAGTATTGTACCATAATGTGTATTAACAGACCATAATGCAATAAATATTGATATAAAAGCATGATGCAAAATGGACAGATCAGTTTGCTAAGGTTTCGGTGAGATCATTCACGAGGTCGGAACCTTTCCTAGACTTGACCACGATGTCATCCATGTAAGCCTCCACGTTCCGACTAATTTGCTTTTGCAAGCACTTTTGGATCATATGGTGGAAAGTAGCCCATCTTTTTTGACACCGAATAGCATAGTGATATAGGAGAAACACCTGAATGGGGTGATGAAGGACGTTTTATTTCATTGGACCCACACATTCAGATCTAGTGGTACCCGGAGTACGCATCCAGGAACACACGTGTTCACATCACGCAGTGGAGCCTACAATCTGGTCTATGCGAGGTAGGGGGAAATGATCGTTTGGGCAGGCCCGATTGAGGTGCTTGAAGTCAATACACATTCGAAGTGAATTGTTCTTATTTGGCACCATGACAACATTCGTGAGCCACTCGGAGTGGTAGACCTCGCGTATGAACTCAGCAGCTAGGAGCCGAGCGATCTCCTCGCCAATCACCTTGCATTTTTCTACAGAGAAAAGACAAAAGTGTTATTTGACGGGCTTGATCTTGGAGTCCACTCGGAGGTGGTGCTCAGCGAGCTCCCTGGGAACACCCGACATGTGAGACGGTTTCAATGAAAAGATGTCTCAGTTATCATGAAGGAACTAGATGACATCGGCTTCCTATTTGTCACCAAGTGATGTGGATAAGTTTGTTGCTAAGGCACTCCGGTCGTTGGGATGGATGTGCACTTGCTTAATCTCACAGATCGACTTAAAAGGGACTCAGTAGGCGGCCGATTTGACTTAAAGTGAACCAACGACATCCACCATCTTCTTGTATCCATTGAGCTCGACCGCAAGGACTTGCTCATTCGCGATTTTGGAGACATGCTGGATGCATTCCTCGGTGATCTTCCGATTGCCGGTCACCATAATCACGCCTCTCGGTCGTGGCAACTTGAGTTTAAGATACACGTAACATGGTTTGGCGATGAAACATTCATAGGCGGGCCTACCTAGGATGGCGTGATAAGCGCTTCGGAAGTCCACCACCTCGAAGGTCAGTCGCTCCTTCCTATAATTTTTTTCACCGCCAAATACGACATTCAAGGTGATCTGGACGAGTGACTTGGCCGTCTTCCCGGGAATGACCCTATGGAAATGCATGTTTCTGTTGCTCAGTTTGGACAACGGGATGTCCATGACCCCGAGCGTGTCGGTGTAGATGATGTTGAGGCCACTCCGCCATCCATGAGGACCCTACGCAGTCGGACCCCATCGACTACTTGGTCGACAATCAGTGCATGCCTCCTAGGGGTGGCAATATGGGTTGGATGGTTGGACTAATCGAATGTGACAGGCATGTTCGCCCAATCGAGATACTTTGTGATAGTCGAAACTGCCATATTTACCTGCCGATTGATGATCTTCAATTGGCTCTTGCTCTTGACATCGGTGAAGATCATGAGGACCTTCTCAACATTCAGAAACCCACAGGCATCCTCTCCATATTTTTGATTGTCCTTTTCCCCGGAGGGTTCCCCGCCCATCTCCTGCCGGAGAAGGCAACAATCTCGAGCAGAGTGCTTAGGATAGATGGGATTCCCATCATCGTCCGTCTTGGTGTGGATGTGGCACGACCGGTCCAAGATGTCACTCTTGGGATGACTTTTCTTCTTAGCCGCCGAATCCATCTTTTTCTTTTGCTTGGATTTATTTTGGCCTTGTCCTGGGACAGATGCAACTTCGACCTTGCCTAATGTGTTGGCCTTCCGCTTCTGCTTCTTCACCGTGTTACCGCGGAGTGACGGGCATCACCAGCTCGGCCCTTTCCGCTATGAAGGCGGTCTTCTTCTTTGCTGTTCGCATAGTGATTGGCGATTACCATGGCGTGATTGAGTGACAAGTTCCCTGCTCAGCCAAACATGAGTATGAGCTCCCTGTACCGAGTGCATGCCTTGAAGGCACACACGACCTGATGCTCAGTGACGTTCTCCACGGTGTTGTGCAGCGTGGTCCATTGCTGGATGTACTCGCGGAGAGTTTCATTGATCTTCTGGATGCAATGTTGCAACTCTGTCAAACCCACTAGGTGCTCGTAAGTGCCCTCGAATGTTATGACGAACACTTGGGACAGGTCTTCCAAACCGTTGATACTACTAGGGGGAGCCGATTGTGCCACGCTCATGCTAACCCCTCCAACATGAGGGGTAGGTGCTTCATCGTGATGAAGTCATCACCACCACCTATCTGTATGCCCACTCGTTAATATTTGAGCCAAGTTTCGGTCTTGGACTCATAATTGGATTTGCCAATCCCCATAGCCAACTAGTAGTTGGAAGGGATTTGTACTTCGCGAATGCGTCTGTCGAAACACTCAATACCGGAGACGCCTCGGCCCGCTCGTGATCGGTCAAGCATGTTTTGCGTGATAATAGATCTCGCCTTGAATTGGGGAGCGCGATAACCGTCATCTCCATAACCCCTCTATCGATTGGGCTTGGCCTGCGGTTGTGAGGTCGATGTCCGAGTGAACCACTACTCGAAGGACGTGTCTGGCTGCGGACCCGATCGTCACGCCTTCAATCCCCATATGGGCCTCTCGGAAGAGGAGGGATCTCTGATGTCTTCCGTGTGCGTAAGGGGTGTAATACGAGTGCGCCGTATCCGCCCAAACGGACTTGCTGTGAATGCGATACTGTGATTGGGATACCGCAGAATTCTGTTGTAGGGCGGTCTTCAACACAGTTTGGATGTGCCGAATGCCCTCCCCGATGGTGGAATCATCTGTGTGAATGGAATCAGCGATCCGAGTGGACGCAACCAAGTTCGACAAAGACGTTCGCATCTCCTGAATGTTGTGCTAGTCGTCATTCGGGAACAACTGCCAGCGGTTGCGACTAGAGCTGGGCTAACCCCTCGCGGATCGGGCATACAGTGAGCATTGGAGTCACTCAAGTCGCTCACGTTTAGCCAGAGTGGTTTGGTGGGTGTTCTCCAGGGCTATCTCCTATGGGGTGTTCCCGGTGATGGGGGTATGAAGAGCGTGCTCATTCCTCCGCCTGAGTTCCTCCAGTTGCTGCTCATTGAGCGGCTGGGGAAGATAAAGGTCGGAGACGTCATGGCGACGATCGCGTCCATCGCGTATGCGGGAATTTCCCACCAAAAAACCAGGAGCTCCTCCCCTAGCCATGTTGGCCATCAGGACCTCCGCAACGTCTCCGTTGCTCTCACAGCCGGACTCGTCGAACAAGACGTCGCCCAATGAAGGGAAAAGGCTGATAGTGGGCCTGACTGAGTGGAGCATGGCCACTTGCCCTGAGGTGGCTTGAAGAGCCACCATATGCTTGATCCAACGCTGGAGCCGTGAACGCCCGGAGCGCTTGGGAAGAACCACAAGGGGATGTGGGTGTGTCGAGTGGTACGACACCAACGACTGTTGAATCAGAACCCCATATACCACCGTGCTAAATGTGAAGAACCTCGACCAGGCAAAGCATCAGTATGCAACAACGTGTCCTGTAGCCACACCGAATTGTTCGCGGTGAAGCTGAGGGAACCGAAAAGGATCTCACAGCCGAGTGTCATCAGGATGACAAAAAAGATGAAAACTCCAACTCTGCAAGACTTTTCTAGACGCGTAGCCCCATGGTGGGCACCAACTCTCGTGGGAATGAACTTGACAAAGTACCAGGGGTACGAACGAAGGGACGAGCCTAGCGACAGTGTAGTGGTAACACCCGGATATACGAGTTCAGGCCCCACTCAGGAGTGGTAAAGACCTTACGTCTCGAGCCCAGAGGCTTAGTGTTCCTTATGAGGGTGTGAGTATACAGAATGCTCAACCCTTGTCACGGAGCTCAAGGCGGGCTTATAAGGAGTGCGCCTGGGCCAGTTGAGCGTCATAACAAGGGTGAGTTGCTGCTAATAATTACGATAGTTACTAGTAACGACAACTCTAACTCCAGTGTTAGTCGTAACACTGGTCTTCACTGTACTCTATGTGGTAGATTAAGTCTCTTGCTGTTGCAGTCTCTTCCCCGTCCATGCCTTGCTTTAGTCCGAGTGTCAGAGCACGTCCGACTCGCCGAAGACGGTCCGAATGACCCAGTGTTTCCGAGTGTGACTCTGTACACCCGAGCGAGACCGTGACTACACCGTTAGCCTTGAGGACTTTGGTGACTGTGCAGGGCCCTAGGTGGACCCTGGAATGCAGGTCCATGGCCCTACCCCTAATGGACATCCCCATCACCTGAAGGAAAAAATAAAACCCCTGATCCCAGTAGCTCCTGAGACTCAGGTCAATTCGCGAAATCGGCCTGCGGATCAATTTCTTGCTCGAGAACATACTTTATGAATTAAAACGCGGTGTGTAGTAGCCCCCGATACTTGGGTTGGGTGTGACCGACTCACTTGAGGATCAGATCTCCTTGAAATCTGTATTGCACTTGTTGTGTATGTTTTAACAACGACGAGGTGCACATCGACATGAAAGATGCTGAACTACGGGTCAGAAAAGATTTTCCTGTTAGTGTAATTTATTGTCCGAGGAGCTGTATAACCAGTGGCCCCCGAGACATAGAGAAGAAACTTGATATTATTTCAATATGTAAAAGCACATGTTCCTCTCTCAGAGTAATTTTCTGTAGCATCATGAATAAATTCAACAATATAGCTATCACATAAAGCATTATTTTCATGATCCACATGCATAAAAGCCTTACAATCTTTCAAGGTAGTGGGATCAACATTAACTAAAGTCATGACCTCTCCAAACCCGTTTTTATCAAAAAATTCATAAGATTGAACACTCTCCAAATATGTGGGATTCTTATTACCTAAAGTTGATACTCTTCCAAACCCACATTCGATACCGTATTCATCAAGAGTATTAAATAAATTATCAAGATCATAAGAAACATTATCACCCCAATCATGATCATTGCAATAAGTAGTGTTCATGGCAAACTCATCAAATATATCATCCCCAAGGTTGTGGGTTTGCATATGATTAGTATAATTGATATTAATAGAATTTATAACAATATCATTACAATCATGCTTTTCATTCAAGGAAACATCGTAGATCACTTCGTCACAATTTTCAGGTTCACGAATCTCAAGCAAAACTTCATGGAGATAATCAAGTACACTCAACTCACTAGCAATTGGTTCATCATAATTGGATCTCTTGAAAAGATTAGAAAGCGGGTGAGGATCCATATCAATAGAGTTTTAGCAAGCAAAGATGCAAGAAAATAGAAGGCACATGGTAACACAAGTAGACAAAAAGAGATTCAGCGAGAAAAAGGCGAATAAAACAGCAAATTGGTGAAGTGGAGGAGAGGAAAACGAGAGAAAAATGGCAAAAAAGTAAATGCAAGAGATGAGTTTGTGATGGGTACTTGGTAAGCGTGCTCTTGCTATGTATCCTCCCCGTCAACGGCGCCAGAAATCCTTCTTGCTACTGAGGGATCGATAGAAGATGTGTCTAGAGGGGTGGGGGGTGAATAGACTATTTGTCAAGTTAAAAATCTAGCCTATCCTAATTTCTAGGAGGGGAAGAATTCTAGAAGTTGTAACAAGTCTAAGTCACCCTACACATGCAGCTCTAAGAGTATAGCACCGGAAAGTAAAACATGCAAGTGTAAAGTAGAGGAGTAAGGTAGGGAGATCAAATGCATGAGGTTGACACGACGATTTTTGGCATGGTTCCGATAGGTGGCGCTATCGTACGTCCATGTTAGTGGAGACTTCAACCCACGGAGGGTAATGGTTGCGAGTCCACACAGGGCTCCACCCACAAGGGGTCCACAAAGAAGCGTCCTAGTCTATTCCACCACGGCTTACGTCCACACAAGACTAGCCTCACTCACGATAGATCTTCACGAAGTAGGCGATCTCCTTGCCCTTAGAAACATCTTGGTTCAACTCCACGACACACAGTAGGAGGATCCCATGCGACACCTAACCAATCTAGGAAGCACCACCCTCCAAAACGTAATAGATGTGGTAGATCACTGAACTCCTTGATCTTGTGCTTCTAAAGATACTCTCCTCAACACAAATCACTCTCTCATAGAATATGAATGGGTAGGAGAGGTTGATTTTGTGGAAAGCAGTTTGGGGAGGCTAGAGATCAAGTTTCAAAGGATTGGATTGGAATATCTTGGTATCAACACATGAGTAGGTGGTTCTCTCTCAAAAAATGGATCTGGAAATGAAGTGTGTGTTGTGAGTGCTTCTCCCACGAATGACAGGTGGGTGAAGGGGTATATATTGGCAACAACCAAAATCCAACCGTTACACACAAAAGGGAAAACTCGGTGACACCGAAGTGGACTACTCAGTGGTACCGACTAGTACTAAAAGTGTGAACTTTCAATCTCGGTGAGACCAATATATAGAAATTGGTGGCACCAAAAAGGTGACTAATGGTCAGACAACCAAACTCGGTGGCACCGATACTCAAACTCTGAAAATCCGATTTTGTGTATCTTGGCAACAGAATGTTGGTCAGACTGAACTTTGTAGCACCGATGCAGTTTCGGTTGCACCGATATGGTGGGAATAGCTAGGGTTCTGTTTTAGGTTCAAACTCGGTGGGTACGAAGTGGCAATGTTGGTTACACCGAATTTGTGTATGTGGAACTTGACAGAGTGGATATATGCGAAAAATGACTCAGTGTTTTGGTGGCTAACTTTGAGCATTTGAGTAGTCAGTTCAGTTTACTACCTCACTCCCTTTTAATAATATTGGCTTTCCTATGGACCCAAAAGTGATTTCTCACAAATATAAAATGAAGAGTCTTCTAGCTTGAAGCTCGAGCCAATATTGTTCCCTTCTTGCATCCAGGGGTATCTCCACATAAACCTTTAGCCAATGCTCTCTATGGATTTTTCCTGAAATAGCTAGGTAAAAGTGTTAGTCAAGAGACAATGTATGTTGTCATGAATTATCAAAATCACCAAGGGAGCATATGTGCTTTCAATCTCCCCCTTTTTGGTAATTGATGACAACATACAATCAAAGCTTCAAATAAAGATACTCAAAAGGATATGACAACTTTGAAGGAAATATGACAAGTACAAGCTCCGCCCTAAATGTGTGCAATATCTTTAAATGATAGTTGCTTTGGAATACATGGGCACACACAAGGTAGAAGTACAAGACAAGTCATATGGATCTTGGCTATATGCATCAAACATATATGAGTGAAGGACTTCCATGTTTATGACTCCCTCTTGCAAATAGTATGTGCAAGAGACAAGAGGTCATCATAAACAAGGATATGATTCATATACTTACCTCGAGGATCTTGAGTGTGAAAGGACGTGGATGTCGCTGAGAGGGGGGGGGGTGAATAAGCACTTTAAAATAATTATGGTTTAGGCTTGAACAAATGCGGAATAAAACTAACGTTTAATTTGTCAAGCACAAAATATACAAACAACTAGGCTCACCTATGTGCACCAACAACTTATGATAAGCAAGATAAACAACTAAGTGATAGCAAGATATATGACAATAAACAATATGGCTATCACAAAGTAAAGTGCATAAGTAAAGGGTTCGGGTAATATATAACCAAGGCACGCGGAGACGATGATGTATCCCTAAGTTCACAGCCTTGCGGATGCTAATCTCCGTTGGAGCGGTGTGGAGGCACAATGCTCCCCAAGATGCCACTAAGGCCATCGTAATATCCTCACACCCTCGCACAATGCAAGATGTCGTGATTCCACTAAGGGACCCTTGAGGGCGGTCACCGAACCCGTACAAATGGCAACCCTTGGGGGCGGTTACCGGTACCCGTACAAATTGCTCGGGGCAATCTCCACAATCCAATTGGAGACCACGACGCTTGCCTGGAGCTTTACACCACAATGATTGAGCTCCAAGACACCACCAAGCTTCTAGGACGCCAAAGCATCCACGAAGAACAATCTCTAGGGTACTAAGTACCAAAGGGTAATAAGCTTCTCAACTTCTCACTTCCACGTATCACCGTGGAGAACTCAAACCGATGCAACTAATGCAATGGCAAGAACACACGAAGTGGTCAAGTCCCTCACACTCAAATACCTCCACAACAACAAAAGCTATGAAGAAATATGAGAGGAAGAACAAGAAGCTCACAAAGAACTCCAAGATCTAGATCCAAGGGGTTCCCCTCACAAAGAGGACAAAGTGATTGGTGGAGATGTGAATCTAGATATCCTCTCTCTTTTCCCTCAATAACAAGCAAGAATCATTGGAGGGATTGAGAGTAAGCAAGCTCTAAGATAGTCAACAATTGAGGTAGAACATGAGCTCAACGGATGGATGAAGCCAAGGGGGAAGAAGACTCCCTTTATATAGTGGGGGAAAGAATCAGACCATTACCCCCACTTACAGCCCGAGCCCAGCGGTACTACCGCTAGCCCCAGCGGTACTACCGCTAGCCCCAGCGGTACTACCGCTGACCCTCCAGCGGTACTACTGCTGGCTCCAGCGGTACTACCGCTGAGCCCATGGTAGCGCAAAGATACTACCGGGCCAACCACCGCCAAGAAAGTCTTCGCAAAAAGTCCGACGCAGGACAACCGCAAAGATGACGGTACTAAAGTCCTGGCGCGGTACTACCGCTGACCAAGGGCGGTACTACCGTTGGGCCAGCAGTACTACCGCCAGCTCTAGCGGTACTACCGCCAGGGCCAGCGGTACTACCGCTAGGTCCAGCGGTACTACCGCTCGCCACTCAAACAGCCATAACTTTCGCATACGAGCTCCGAATCGAGCAAACCCAAGCTTGTTGGAAATCTTAAGACCATGCAGATATGAAAATGCCAATGATATAGAGATGTGAGACCTCTATGAATGAAGAACCGGCAAAAACTCCGATATCGAAAACATCATAGTAGATGCATATGGACTCCGTTTTCGATGAACTCGAGCTTGTCATGAAGATGACCATAAGCTCTAAAACTCACAAAGATAAACACCAAATAAGAACTAAGAAGTATGATGCAAGGATGCAAATGGTTTGAGATCTCAACGAACGATACGATCCAGCTACTCACTTGAGAGCCCCCCTTGACAGTACAACATTCTATCTAAAAACAGAAAACCTATCAAGGGCAAACCTATACCTTGCACCTCGACCTCTTGAGCTAGATGATGATGATCTTGGCTTCCTCAAGATGGACCACCTTTCTTGATTGCGTTGGCTTGATGAAGACTAGTTGATTGCTCCCCCATACTCACTATGGGTGAGCCACTCTTCAGCATATCTTCACAAGTCCATTGCCACCACAATGGACCGCAAGCTTCAAGCATGATATATTCGTGTTGATCCACTTGAACTTGCACACCGCAATCTTGATGACGATCACCAGTTGACGTCATCCTTCATGGGTTGTATGAGATCTTCCTTTTGATGCAAGCCCATGGAAACACACCTAACCCCCACATAGAACTCTCACGAAGACCATGGGTTAGTACACAAACACGTAATGGACAATGCTTACCATACCATGGGATCACTTGATCCCTCTCGGTACATCTTGTACGCTTTGTGTGTTGATCATCTTGATTTACTCTTTGTCTGAGATCTAGATCAACCTTGTGTCTCTATGAGCATTCTTTGGATAATACCTTTAATACCATCTTGGTCATCATATAAACTCCTTGAACCCAACAGATGGACTTCAAGAAGTGCCTATGGACAAATCCTATAAATATAACTTAAGGCAACCATTAGTCCATAGGAATTGTCATGAATTACCAAAACCACATATGGAGATATATGCTCTAACAAAGTGTCTTGACATAGGAGTACACTTGGGAAAACAAATGTTAGAAAACAGAAGTGTACCATGTTGTAAACATGCAAAAGAAATTCAAACGTACCAAGAAATTGAAGACATATTTAAGATAGGATTTGATGAAAGAATATGTCTTCAAGGGACAAAAACGTTTTCTCCCTTAAGAATGAGGATGTAAAGTTTCCTCTCCCCCTGAATTATGGCATGTAGATATTGGGAGTAGGTAGGGAAAATAAGTTCAACCAATAAAGCCAATCAAAATGGTATTTATCTCTCTCCCCCTTAATGTATAGGGTATGATACAAGTATCTCCCTTTAGTGTTGTTGCTCCCTCTTTTGTATAAGCTTCTTGATAGTATATGATAGTATTTATCCCCTATAAATAGGTTAACTGAATGGAAGCTTTGATGATATTTCACCCCCTTTGGTATTGATTACCAAAAATAAAGTCAGAGGGTAAGGGTTCCTTGAATGAAAATAAAGGATTCTAGATACTTCTCTGTGTTGTAAGGGTTCCTGGAATTTGTCTTTTCTCTCCCTTAAATTATTTTGTAGGGTTCATTGAATGTTCTCCCCCTTAGGTATGGATAAGAGTTCCTTGAATGATCTCCCCCTTAGTTAGGGATCCTAGAGAATTCTCACTCTTATATATCATGGGATCACTGAGATTTTTCTCAACCTAGAGAAGTTGTCCCCTTCTAAGGCAATAGTCTAGAAAAATTATCACAACAACAAAGTCAGAAAAATCGGAGTCACCGAGGAATAATGATTCGGTAGAACCGAGATTGATATTTAGGCCTCATGGAGAAATCGGTTGCTCCGAGTTTTCCCAATTTGGCGAAACCGAGTTGCAATGATAGTCAACTCTGTAACAGAAAATAGGTTGATTGAAATATTTGTTTCAAAAGGTCAACGGCCCAAAAGAATGATAATTCCATCCGAGACAGATGAAACAAAAGTATAATATATTTTTTTTGATTTTTTTAAGATACACACATATATATGAGAGTGGAATGGTTCTAAGAATGTGAAAGATCAAATGTGAACCATACGATATTCTCCATCTAGATGTGGGGCGGTGACTGGGTCACCTATGTTAGAGTATTTGACTTGAGGAGTCAAGCAAGGATGCTTGATCATAGGTCATACTCATCGTTAAGCGTGTAATGGGGTTTCCATTTTCCGATTAAGAATTTCAATGTCTTCATATCGCTTGAGTTGTTGTACATCATGAATTGATGTAGAGCTTTATCAAGGATATGATTACATACCTTAGAATGATGTTGATGACGTTGCATGTAGACGAACTTGTTGTGGATGCTCATTATTGATGATGATCATCTTGAGTTGGGAGATATCCATGACATTTTGGTTCACTGTTTACCTACAATGGTTAGTCACGCAAGGAAGAACATAATATATCCAAATGACATGAGTGAAAATCAATATCATAAAATTGTCAAGGATACAATTTTGTTGTCTTCTTCCTTCATCTCCGAAGAAAAGATTGTTGATACTTGGCCATGTAAAGATTGCTTTTGATTAGAGTTGATTCGCAATCTTGTGGAGTGTTTTCCTTCCAAGTACCTACAAAAGGTTAGATACAATACAAGGGAGCATAGTTTCCAAGACATAAGATAGGCATATCAATGGCATCAAGGAATAGTCAGTCAAGCTCATGCCCTTGCATGTATCCGAGTGAGTCTAGATGAAGTTTGAAGCATGAATGATGTTCAACTCACTCCTCAAATGACCGAACACTTTCTCATCAAGTGGTTTGGTGAAAATATCAGCCAGCAATTTGTTAGTACGAACATGCCTGAGATCGATATCTCCTTTGGCAACATTATCACGGATGAAATGATGTCGCACTTGGATGTGCTTGGTTCTGGAATGTTGCATATGATTGTATGCAATCTTAATAGCACTTTCACTGTCACACAACAAAGGTACTTTTAAACATGAATAACATAATCCTTAAGCGTCTGAGACATCCATAGTAATTGAACACAACATGATCCAGGAGCAATGTATTTCGCTTCGGCAGTTGATAAGGATACCGAGTTTTGTTTCTTGGATGTCCAAGAGACAAGAGATCTCCCAAGAAATTGACATGTACCCGAGGTGGATTTTCCATCGACCTTGTTTCCAGCATAGTCCGAGTCAGAATAGCCAACAAGATCAACAGAAAATCCCTTGGGATACCATATGCCAAAGTTTGGTGTATGTATGAGGTATCTCACTATCCTTTTCACAACCAATAGATGACACTCTTTAGGTGCTGCTTGATAGAGGGCACACATGCAAACACTTAGCCTGATATCAGGAAGAGAGGCACATAGATATATCAATGATCCAATCATTGATCGATAAACCTTTAGATCAATAGGTGCATCATCCTTAGTGAGGTCAAGATGTCCACTAGTAGGCATAGGGGTTCTCATACCTTTGCATTCTTGCATGTTGAACTGCCTGATCAAGTCCTTGGTGTACTTGGTTTGAGATATGAACATACCTTCTCTCGATTGTTTGATTTGCAATCCAAGGAAGAACTTCAGTTCACTCATCATGGATATCTCATACTTCTCTGACATCAGCTTTCCAAACTTTTCACTAAAATGTGGGTTAGTAGAACCAAAGATAATATCATCCACTTATATTTGACAAACAAATAGTTCGCCATTTACTCTTTTAGTGACTAAAGTTGCATCAATTTTGTCAATCTGAAAACCATTTTCAATGAGAAACTTCGTTAGACATTTGTACCAAGCTCTAGGTGCTTGTTTAAGACCATATAAAGCTTTATGAAGTTTGTAAACATGTTCATGTTTCTTAGGGTTCACAAAACCAGGAGGTTGTTTAACATAAACTTCCTCTTCAATTTCTCCATTGAGAAAGGCACTTTTAATATCCATTTGGTAGAGAGTTATATCATGCTGATTGGCATAAGCTAGAAGAATACGAATGGATTCAAGTCTAGCAACAGGAGCATAAGTCTCACCATAGTCCATACCTTCGACTTGCGTGTATCCTTGGGCTACGATACGTGCTTTGTTGTGTACAACTTGTCCGTCTTCATCTTGCTTGTTCCGAAACACCTATCTTGTACCAATGATATTCCGCTCGCCTTCTGGTTTTTCAACAAGTGTCCATACTTGGTTCCTTTCAAAGTTGTGTAGCTCTTCATGCATGGCATTCACCCAATCTAGATCTTGGAGAGCTTCTTCTATCTTCAAGAGTTCAATGCTAGATATGAAAGAATAATGCTCACAAAAGTTAGCTAAACGTGATTTAGAGCTAGTGATTCTCCCGTTCTTTTTGTCGCTGTAGATTTGTTTCAGCGGATGATCTCTATTCACTCTTGCTCTAATTCTTGACAACTTCTTCTTGTTGGATGGAGGAGCTTCTTCTTCTTCATCTTCATCTTGAGTATTGTTGTTGGCGTCATCTTCTTCTTGAGGTGGTTGTGAGGAAGATTGAGGTGGATCATCAAGATGCTTCTCTTCCTCTTCTTCATCATGTCGTGTATTGCTTGTGGATGCTTGCATGTCGTTTTGTGGTTTGGCCTGACACGAAATAGGATCTTCCACTTGAGTTGATGAAGTGCTTTCCTTCGCCTCCATGGGATAAATCTTGCCAATGGACAAATCTTTGATAGCTTCCGAAGGTTCCTTATCTCCTATATGAATCGGCAATTGTTCGATTTGAGAACCATTAGTCTCATCAAACTTCACATCAACCGTATCTTCAATTTTTCGAGTGAAGTTGTTGTAGACACGGTAAGTGTGAGAGGTTGATCCGTAACCAAGAAGGAAACCTTCATGAGATTTCGGTGCAAATTTAGATCAATGATGCTTATCAAGAATATAGCACTTAGAGTCGAATACTCGAAAGTATCCAACTTGGGCTTTGTTACTCGTGAGTAGCTCGTATGCTGTTTTACCAAGAAGCTTGTGCAGGTAAAGTCGGTTTATGGCATGGCAAGATATTTCCACGGCTTCTGCCCAAAAGTGTCTTGGAGTCTTGTATTCGTCAATCATCGTTCTCGCCATCTCTATGAGCGTTCGGTTCTTCCTCTCAACAACTCCATTTTTGTTCAGGTGTGTACGTCGCCGAGAACTCTTGTAGGATACCTTCTTCATCAGGAAAAGTATCCACATTATTGTTCTTGAACTGCGTTCCGTTGTCTCTCCGAACCTTCTTGATCTTTGCTTCAAACTGGTTTTGAGCTTTTCGAGCAAAGTTCTTGAAGATCATTTGTACCCGCGACTTATCATTGAGAAAGAACACCCACGTAAATCTGGAAATATCATCAACAATAACTAGACCATAGGAATTTCCATCGAGGCTTTTATAAGCGTTGGGACCAAAAAGATCCATGTGAAGCAGCTCAAGGGGTCTTCTTGTGGTCATGATGTTCTTCACGGGATGACTTCCTCCAACTTGTTTTCCTGCTTGACAAGCACGACAAAGTCTATCTTTGTCAAAGATAACATCTTTAACACCAAGAATATGATCACCTTTTATGAGTTTGTCAAGATTATGCATACCAACATGTCCAAGCCTTCTATGCCATAACCAACCTTTAGAAGAATTTGCAATAAGACATGTACGGGGTTTGGATATTTTAGAGAAGGGATTTTTATTTCTATGCCCCTGGTTCGTTAGTTCTACTCATTCATCCCCACGCTCTTAACTTTTGCTCACTTTTCCCCACTCCCTTGCCCGAAACCCTCATAACTGGTCATAGCGGACGTTGCCGTCGGGTCAATGGCTTGACCGTTAACTCTGACTAGTGGGGCCGCATAGGGCGGAGTACAAATTTTGACCATTACGTGGTAACCAGTGGGGCCACGAAACTGACACTCACCTGAATCAGATCCAGTCGCTTCCGCGTCGCCCCCTCTGCCGCCGTCGTGCTGCCTCCGCCGCACTCTTGCCACCTCCGCCGCAGTCGTGCCGCCTCCGCTGCATCTACCCTCTCTCCCCATCTAGGATTAGGAAGCGATGTAGGGGGCACCCCATCCGGCCCGTCGACCGTTGAGATGATTGGGTCGAATCAGAGGCTGATAATTCATGGATTCCACCCGGGTAAGTATCGTTTTCCTCTCAAATTGATTAGGAGATCCGTAAATTAGGCTGTATTTGACCACCGTTGGCGTGAATCAGCGCAATTTATCTGAAAATTTTAGCCCTAACTGCGCCCTTTATCTTATTCCAAACGAATAGGGTTGATCCTGCACTTGCTTTTCGGCTGGCGGTTGGAATGGAAACTAGCGAGCGGCGTGGAACTAAACCGTATGCGATTTCTGGATTTTTCTATCCTAAAGTGGTATAAACCACCGTTTCGATCAGAGATTTCCGCATAGGCACTCTGTTGCGAGTATCCATGGAGCCATGTCGATGCTGTAGAACTGAGGTATTTAGACAGTACCGAGCAGAGATTTGTCCCATTAACTTGTGATGAGCATCTGGGATTGCTATTTAGTTTGAATGCTGACAACCGTTTCGGTAAACATATCGGTGTGCTTCAGTCACGCAAACAACGTATCTCGAAGGTGTTCAGACATCATCTGTATCTGCTAATAGCGAGCGTCCTCGCACTCCTTGTAGGTCGAGACCAAGTAAACCTAGTGGTTCTGAAAGACACAACATGTCGGCTGCCGCTAATTCTACCACTTCTCCTCTTCCTTCTGCACCTGATGTAGAAGTAGATGCGGAGCCTGACGAGGAAGTTCCTCGACATGATGATGAGGATGGGATTCTATTCCCTGAACTGGTAGATAGAGTCAGTCAACATGCAGTGGAAAATGAATATGCAGAGGAGCCTAGCAGCCGTGCTAGATTTGATGACACTGATGATGAAGAGAGGGAGGAGAACATCGACTCCTTAGTTTTACAAGAATATGATGGTGAGGACATGCCAACAATTGAGTGGAACAGGGAGAATCCTGACCTTACTCCAGGAACCGTATTCGAATCGATGGTGGATTGTCGTAATGCAGTGACTACATATTGCATTGTCACTCAAAACTCTTATGAGGTTGATAGGAGTGAGCCAGGAAGATTCACTGTTCATTGCCCTTATGATAGGTGTAGGTGGAGGTTGCATGCATCCACTATGCGAAAGAGCAAATTGATTCAGGTATTACAACTGAATATTAATTGTACTATTTCTTAATTGTAGTTGACATCATTTTTCATTTTGTTTCAGATAAAAAGCAACCCAAACGGGCACACTTTCCCACCTGGAGGGGGAGGGGGAAAGGACAAATCTAAGCTTGCAAAGACTAGGTGGGTGGCAGATGCAATCTTGGATTGGGTGAGGGAAACACCAACAATTGGTCCAACAACACTCCATGGGAAGCTATTTGAGAAGTACAAGATTAATGTACAATACATGAAGATTTTCTATGCTAAGGAAAGGGCTCTTGATAGGATTAGTGGTCCATGGAATGAGAGTTTTCAGTTGCTTTACACCTTCAAAGATGAAGTGGAGACGGCTAGTCCATCTAGTGTTGTAGAGATTGACAAGCATACAGTTAAGTACAAATTAAAAGGGAAGACAATGGAGAAGGAGTGCTTCAGGAGGGCTTTTGTTTCTTCCAAGGCTTGCTGGAAGGGGTTTCTGAATGGTTGTAGGCCCTATTTGGCTGTCGATGCGACTGCTTTGAATGGAAGATGGAGAGGCCAGCTAGCAGCAGCTTCTGCAGTTGATATACACAACTGGCTATTCCCAGTTGCATTTTGTGTGTTGGAGGTAGAGAGTGAGGAGAGTTGGTCTGGTTTCTGCAGGAGTTGTGCAACATTATAGGTACACCCTGAGGTTTAGTTATACACATAGATGCTTGCAAGGGTTTAGAAACTGCAGTAGAAATTGTATTCCTTTGAGTGGAACATAGGGAATGTATGCGACACCTAGCGCAGAATTTTAAAAAGAAATTCAAAGGCAAAGTTTATGATGAGAATCTATGGCCAGCATCATACACATGCAGCTTGAGGAAGCATGAGTACCATTTGAGAGTGTTGTATGCTCATAATCCTTTGGTGAAGGGGTACATGGATGAACATCTTGGAAAGCTGTGGTCAAGAAGCAAATTCAATGAAATCTACAAAGTAGACTATGTGACCAATAACCTCGCTGAGTGTTTCAACGCAAAGTTCAAGTCAATGAAAGGGCTTTTGTTGTGGAAAGCATTTGATAAGATCAGGCAGATGATCATGGTAAAGATGGCTCTTCGTAAAAGAATTGGAGAAACATAGTATGTTGGCCACCTTATGCTCCCATCTCTGATTAAGGCATTGCATGCCAAGTCAAGAGGACTAAGCATGAAATGCATTCGACCGTCGACATACGAGGCTGAGGTGACATACACTTATAGTAAAAATAGGGAATGGAGATATCCAGTGAACCTTGCAACCAATGAATGTAGCTGTAGGCAATAGCAGATCCACGGGAAGCCGTGCATACATGCCCTACAACTCATGACTGTTATTGGAGGTGAAGATGGTGAAGTTGATCAGTATTTCTCTGAATATTTCTCTGTTGCCATATTTAGGGCTGCTTATGCTGAAAATGTGCCTGCACTCTTAGGAAAAGACCAATGGAACATAGTAGACCCAGGGTTCAAACTCCATTCTCCTGTACTGACTAGACCACCAGGAAGACCAAGGAAAAACATGATAAGAGCTGGTGAAGAGGGTCGTGTAAGAAAACAACGTAAGTGCAAAATATGTGGTATCTTAGGGCATATTTCTAGGCATTGTACCAATCCAGTGGATGCATCATGTGGAGAAGAGGAACAATGGGCAGCAGCAAATGCAGAGGAGCATGGAACAGCAGAGGAGAATGCAGCAAGTTTAGAGGAGAATGCAGCAGGAGAGGAGAATGCAACAAGTTTAGAGAATGAAGCAACTGAAGTAGCTATAAGAGAGGAGGAAGTTATTTTGTCTATAAGAGAGAAAAGACCTAGGGAGGAAGAAACTTTGGTTGAACTATCATCTGATGCGGAATTTGAAACCATGGCTTACGAAGGTTTTGATGCTATAAGAGAGGAGGAAGTTATTTTGTTTGAAGTTCCTTTAAAGATTAGTGAGCCCACAGATGACCGTCAACTGGTCATCACTTGCTCGATCAGTCAAAGCTCAACAAAACTGCCACCACCAAAAGTGTACATCAGAAGCAACAAGACAAAGCTTTCAAAAGCACAAAATATCCCAGCCAGGGAAACCAGAAGCAAGACGGTTAACCCATCCCGGAACACAAGGAGCAAGGAAAAGATTTGAATTTGAACTTGAATGCAAGTCATAAACTTTGAATAATTTGTAATAAGGATTCTGTCGTCAATTTGAAGTATTTTGAAAACTTGTAAGGTGTAATAATTCTACATGTAAACTTTGAATTTGAACTAGTGAGGCAAACATTGAATTTTAGGCAAACTTTGAATTTGAACCAACACTTCAGTCCATTCCCCTATGGTGTGAGTTGCACAGTTTGCTGAACTATTATAAACGTTAGGTGATCAATCCGATCTCTTTTGCGTCTACAAAACTTATAGTCATGAGAAATGTGCTCCAAATGAGCTCCCAAGCTAGGGTAAACAACCCCATTTGTAATCAAGTATTTTTTGGACCTACTCCAAATGAGCCAAATATTTTTTATTAACACCAAATCAATCTATATAGTGTAGATTCGAAGAATCACTACTTATTGAATTAATCTTTCTATTTGTACATTTTTTCAAAAAAATATACTTTAATAGAAAAACCATTAAAAACACGTTTACAATATGAAAATGTAAAGCAAACTTCAGTTCCTTCTTATTCACTTTGAAATCAAGCTTTGGTGTTTTTTTTGATTTTTTTTAATTTTCAAAAACCGAAGGGAAACCCTACCTCCTCTCCTTGGTTTCTATGAAACGTTGTACATGATAGCTCATATGTGTGAAGGTTTTTTCATGAAAATGTCCATAGACGAAGTTTATGATTTTTGGTTGGGAACATGTCACACAAGACAACGTTGTGCGCAGGTTTCATATTTTTTTGATTTTTTTAAATTAATGGTGCTCATTTTACTTCGATCGTGCCAGCTAGGGTTTTTTCATGAAAATGACCATGGACCAAGTTTAGGAATTTTCCTCGTTAGTGTGTCTTATAAAAGAACGAACGGCGAAGGTTTCATATTTTTTCGATTTTTTAAAATTAGTTATGCTCAGTCAAAGCTTTCATAACCCCATTGACCAACTCAAAACCCCTCTAAACCCCATGGGGTTTCGCCTAACCCTAGCTCCCAACGTCAGCCGTCCGATCATACCCTAGCGCCAAGCGACATCCCTCAGATGTGGTCTTCTAGAAGTAATTCCGAGGGCAGGCTACGAGCATGCTCCGCGCCATTGAATCACATGGACGGCTCCGCATCGTTGGATCGTGGAGCGATCCATGAGACTCGTTGGTTGTGCCTCCCCTTTCTTCGGGTACCCCCTCCTTTGCTTCGTCTTCTCCAGCAACGAGAGGAGCCACTCCTCTGTTTCTTCCTCTCCGGTGACTTTGGGCGATATGTCGAGCTCCACTTCAGCCACCCACCCCTCATGGACCCAGTATGGCCCACTTCCCTTGGAGCTATGTACTGACTGCCCATGCAGCGTACCAGTGATACGGTTGACTTCGAAGGAGGTCAAGAATGGCAACTATGGGCACGAGTTCGTGAAATGCGAGAGCAAGCCAAAGGGGCAGGTTAGATCTCATGATTTTTCTCTGATTTCTTTTTCTATTTGCTTTTAATTCTTTTTCGATCTGGGATTTAGGGTTCATGTTTTAGTTTCGGATCGTGAAGAAATGCACATATTTTGAATGGCTGGATGACTATGTTAAGCAGATTCAATTCAATGGGGCTCCAACCCGGGAGCTCAATCTGCCGTCAGCAACAACAAATTTGGTCTGTGAAAGTGCTGCTCTGACAGTTGGGGTTGCAGATCTGAAGGGGGAAATAAAGAAGATGAACAAGAACTTGACGCAGATGATTCAATTGAACAAGCAGGTGAATCTGATAGCTTTAGGATTTTATCCCTTTTATTTTTGTGTAGTTGCTCTAGGATTTGCTTACTTGCTGGTCATCACTCGTTAGAGATGTTATTAGTGTGGTGTCATGTGCTCTAGGATTTGGTTAAATTTGTGGATCATGTGCTCTATGCTCTATGTTGCTTAATTTGTGGATCATGTCAGTTTCAGGTACCCGTCAGTTTCGGCACTTTTGTACACTTTTAGATTCATTGCGTTGAGTGTCATTGCGTCTGGTTGGGCCGTCTCATTGCGTTGAAACTAAGCTCTGGTTGGGCCGTCTCATTGCGTTGAGTGTCGAAGGCCCACGCGCTGGCTCTGTTTTTTCCCTTGATTATTACCATGGTAAATCCATTTATTGCCATGCCGAACAAAAATAGTGCATGACGATAATTCGATTTATTGTTGGACTTGCACATGTCAAATTTATTTGTACTCCACATATCATGGCAATTTCCATCTGTATATTGCCTACGGCACAACACTTTCATTTTTTGACTGCGGGTATTATAAACAAGTTTTTGTTGCAAGAAAAATAGTGTATATACGATTTTTTGTTTTTGTTTTTTAATTAAGAACATGTCAGACTTAATTATGTAGATCATGATATCCATCTGAAACCACGTCTAAAATAAAGTCCGGTGGCACCATTAGCCAACATATCAATCTAGAGAGGATGTCTAGGCTCGGCTATGGCACCATATCCATCTAGAGAGCTTGTCTACGGCTCGGCTACGGCACCATATCCATCGACTGATATCTCACGTACTCCATAACATAAAAAGTAGCAACCATAACATACTTCTTACGTAAACATAGGGTACCCTAAACCATAGCATAGTCCACAAACTATTAAAAAATTAGCTTGTTTTTGTTCATACAATATACGGAATAAGGCCACCAACAATTCAAAAAAATTAGCTTTGCTTTTTCTTATTTTCAACATCAACATGGCTCATTTTTCTAGCTTTAGTTTCCTTTTTGACACTTCAACTACTCCATTATCCGCGCGTTCGAAAACTTGAGCCTACTCTAAATGGGCGAAAACTTGATGATTTCATTGAGGAATACAGAAGGGCTCGTGTACGGCACCATATCCGTCTAGCGATTTATCTCACGTCAAATAAGATATAAATAGCAAGCAAAAACACTGATAACCAATGACATATCAAATAGGGATAGAAATATATAGCAAGCATAACCAAGTTCACGGTACAACCAACGACATAATTAAGTTAAAAATATATAACATATAAAAAGCCCTAACACCCTAGGGCAAGACCGGGACCGGGACTTCACCACCATCTTCACTGCGTCTTCTCTTCACTGCTCCCTCTCCATGCCGTCCTGGCCGATGTAGTAGGGGGGGTTTTGCATACCATCGCGGGTGGGGAAGATGCAGTCGATGTTTGTGTAGATGTTGTGGGTTGTGAATGCGATGAATTCGCATCCACACCAAAACACCTTGCCGAGGAGGTAAGACACATAAAAACTGTTGGTGAAGGTGATGGTGAGCCCTATCGGCGGAGTCCTCGAGTTTGGACCCACATCGTCCAGTCGAAACATCACCAGCGAGCCCGCCGGGAGGTGGGTGAAGCCCGCACGGAGGAACCACTCGGCAAACCCCCTTGAACCCCTCCAGCGTGAGAACGACCACATGTGGAGCGTCCTCTCCACCATGACTCCTCGTGAATACAGTATCTCTGGCATGGTCGGTGGGAGCTCGAAGGTGGGGCCGTTGTACTGCATGCTCGCCTCGCTTTGAGAGTGCTCTGGGTTTGGGGGGCGGCGCAAATGGATGTGTGGAGAATAGGTGGAGGGGTGGTGGTTTAAATAGGGAAAGGGGATGGGAAGGGGAGTGACACCGGTCGCGCTTTCGATTTGCTACGTTCAAACGAGCCGCATCGATCGATATGCCACTTTAATTGCTAACATGTTTTAATTGCCACGTTGAATAGATACGAGTGGATCGAAAAGTGTCAAACAATGCTCTACATTGAGGAGACATGCGTGTGAGATGATACGAACCAGCGGCCCCAACCGTCCCTGCGTTCGTGGCGGCTTGCGTGAAAAAGAGGCCGGCCAGCGTCTGTGGCGGCTCGCATGAAAAATAGGCCGGTCAGCGTCCGTGGCGGCTTGCGTGAAAAAGAGGCCGTTCAGCACATCGTGGTGGCGGGCGGCGGCGCATGCAGGTAGGCTAGCTACGTGCATGCATGGAGGAAAGCTGGACATGTCGTGCATGCATAATATGCTTCTGTCATTGCGGCGTGCGCACAACCCAATTCTAACCACGACCCAACGGGCTAACCGCCACACCATCCATCGTGACCCCACTCATCAGGTCGAACGGGCGACACAGTCAGCACGACCCCACTCATTAGAGTTAACGGTCAAAGCACTGACCCGACGTCATCCATCTTTTGTGACCAGTTCTCAGGGTTTCAGCCAAGGGAGTGGGGAAAGTGAGCAAAAGTTAAGAGCGTGGGGGGATGAATGAGTATGGATAAGGAACCAGGGGCACAGAAATAAAAATCCCTTTAGAGAAATCAACAATGTATAGATCACCTCTACGGAAACTAGTAAAGACGATGTCATGATTGTCGCTATGAAACACTCGGCATTCAAATTTCGGAAATAGCACATCGAAACCAAAGTCTTCTAGTCTAGATACGGAAAGAAAATTGTAGCCAAGAGATTCAACAAGCATGACATTTTGAATGGAACTGTCATGAGATACGACCACCTTACCAAGACCAAGTACTTCACCTTTGGAGTTGTCTCCAAAAGTCACATACTTTTGAGGTCCACGGTTTGGTGTAATCTCATGGAACATGTCTTTATCTCCGGTCATGTGATCGGTGCATCCAGTGCCGAGAACCCACTCCTTTCTACCGACCATGCAGTCTTTAAGGTTAGCCATAAGACTAAGGTTCTTCATGGTCATCTCATACTCGGTGTCAAACTTCTCATCATCATCATAGTAGCCACGTTCCGCATAGTCATCATTGGATGAAGTTTCGTCGTAAGAGACAAAAGTTTCATCAGAAATTTGACTATTACAATATTCAAGTTTATGCATTCAAATGGCTTCAACAATGATGTTGTTGATGGTAATGACATTTGCTTTAGCACGCATGAGGTCACGAAGCTCAAATAGTTATTTATCAAAGTTAGGATCGGTTGGCTTCATCTTATGGAAAGCAATGTACTTGTGAACAATGATATCAAGATTTTTCAAGGAATAATTTGGATATATTTTCCCTAAGTATTTCCATAAGGTATGAGCACACTCAAAGTTTTGCAACTGATTAAGCACATTTCTTGGTAAACCTCTAATGATAAGATTTAGAGTGTTGAGGTTACCAATCATGTTAACTTCATCATCATGAGAAGGATGTATGGGGTCAATGGGAGGCGCATAGCGATATTCAATATACTTGCGCAAATGGAACTCATCGAATATGTCAAGCATTTTGTCTTTCCATTGTCTAAAGTACTCCCCATCAAGAATAGGTAGTCTACAACTAAAAATCTGAGAACTAGTCACATTCATCTTCCTCCAATGGTGGTTAAACCAAGGTTTTGGAGACCTTGCTCTGATACCAATTGAGGGATCGATAGAATATGTGTCTAGAGGGGGGGGGGGTGAATAGATTACATGTCAAGTTAAAAATTTAGCCTATCCTAATTCCTAGGAGGGGTAGAAATCTAGCAGTTGTAACAAGTCTAAGTCACCCTACACATGCAATTGTAAGAGGATAGGAGCGGAAAGAAAAACATGAAAGTGTAAAGTAGAGGAGTAAGGTAGGGAGATCAAGCGTATGAGGTTGACACAGTGATTTTTGGCATGGTTCTGATAGGTGGCGCTATCGTACTCCATGTTAGTGGAGACTCCAACCCATAGAGGGTAACGACTGCGAGAGTCCACACAGGGCTCCACCCACAAGGGGTCCACAAAGAAGCGGCCTTGTCTATTCCACCACGTCTTACATACAGACAGTACTAGCCTCATCCACGGTAGATCTTCACGAAGTAGGCGATCTCCTTGCCCTTACAAACATCTTGGTTCAACTCCACAACACATAGTAGGAGGCTCCCAAGCGACACCTAACAAATCTAGGAGGCACCACCCTCCAAAAGGTAATAGATGTGGTAGGTCAATTAACTCCTTGCTCTTGTGCTTCTAAATATAGTCTCCTCAACACAAATCAATCTCTCACAGAATATGAAGGGGTAGGAGAGGTTGATTTGGTGGAAAGCAATTTGGGGAGGCTAGAGATCAAGTTTCAAAGGATTGGACTGGAAATATCTTGGTCTCAACGCATGGGTAGGTGGTTCTCTCTCAGAAAATGGATATGGAAATGTAGTGTGTGTTCCGAGTGCTTTTTCCATGAATGAGAGGTGGGTGAAGGGGTATATATATAGGCAGCAGCCAAAATCCAACCGTTACAAACAAAAGTGCAAACTCAGTGACACCGAAGTGGACAACTTGGTGGTACCGACTAGTACTAAAAGTGTGAACTTTGAATCTCGGTGAGACCGATATATAGAACCCGGTGGCACCGAAAATGTAAGTGCATCTAGTGCCCTTAGTGATTTTGGTGGTTTGAAGACTTATATGTTAAGGAACTAATGTGTTTATAAGTGTAAACAGGCTCTATAAGTGACTGAGGAGTTTGATCTATACGATGAATATCGACCCCTAAAAATGTATATCTTCGACTGAAGAAATTGGTCTTATGCTGAAGATTTGGATCGCGAAGAAATTGCGATGAAATTGATATTCCTCATGAAGATACTGAAGATGAGGAACTCGGTGTGTCGTGAAGAGAATCAGTCCGAAGACTTTGAAGCATGAAGATTTATTTTTTCTGTTGCATTTTCTTCACTCTTTAGTCATAGGAACACCGTACTGTTAAAGGGGGTCGAGGTAACACTATGGAATGAATTTCGTCATGATGCTCAACCCAAGCCTTATCCTACAAAAACCTCAAGTGAGGAATATGAGAGACATGAGGACTCTCACAGTTGAGAGTCCCGACCGTTGCCGCGATTCGCGCCACCTCACCGATCTTATCCACACCAACGATCGTAATATTTAAGGGCAATTATGTCAAATCATGTCGGGATGCTCCCAGTCTATAAAAAGCCGCGCCCACAACCATTAGCTGGTTGGCTGCTCCACAAGAAACTGACACTTGTCATTTAGAGCAACCCAAATTCCTCAGAGTATTCGAGAGTACATCATTAGTGAGGAAATACCCCAAATACCAATCCACAAACCAAAACCAAGTGATTGAGCATCACTGAAGAATTTGTTCCTGTGTGGAACTAAAGACTTTTAGCTTTGAGGACTGTGCATCCTCCAGACAGTTAGGCATCATGGTCTAGAGCAATCTAGCAGTCAATTGTGGATCGTCGGGTGACCGAGTTTGTGAGGGTTTGGAAGTCTGCCCTGAATACTTACCACGAGTGTTGGGCAAGGACTGTGTGTCCTTAGCTCAAGGAGAATACGGTAGGGACTCTGTGTCCCAGGACTGTGTGTCCTTTGGTTTCAATACCAAGCCGCTCCAAACCAGACGTACGAATGTCACAACAGTTGGAACTGGGTCATCAACAACTGTCTTCATCGTGATACGAGTTCTATTTCTTCAACTCTTTCAATTCCTGAATATTATATGTTGAAGACTTTCATTGTCTCTGTTTGAAGAATTTGCTGAAGACTTTCTCTGAATTTCCTCAACCTCAAATTCTTCATACAAGTTAATCTTCACCTGCTTATTCTGTGCCTGCATACTGTGCAAACCATTTTCATAATCTTCATTAAGAAAACTGTTGTTGTAATCTTTGCACCTGTGATCTTGCGCTGTTTCCGTTGCACGTTATTCATCAGTGAGGAATTTCCTCAAAAGGAATTTCCTCAGCGATGAAATTCTAAAAATCTCCTATTCACCCCCTGTCTAGTCGATATAACGCACTTTCAATTAGTATCAGGGCAAGGTACTCCCTTGTTCTGTGTGATTTTGGTTTAACCAGCTGGAGTTTTAGTTATGTCGACTGCACGCATGATCAAGGTTACTGTAGGATGTCCTACCTTCGAAGGAAAGGACTTTCTCTACTGGAAGACCAAGATGCAGATGCATCTTCAAGCTATTGACAATGATCTCTGGTACATTGTGGAACATGGCGTTCCCTCCATTGCTGCTACTGTCTCCGCCGCTGATGTGAAGAAATTAAAGCAACTTGATTCTCAAGCGAAGAATATCATCTATGGCCATCTGAGAAAAGGTCAGTATGGCAGAGTGAGTGCTTTGGGCACAACGAAGCTTATCTGGGATAGGTTGTCCAAAGTCAATGAAGGAATATCAACTCAGTGTGACTCTCATGTTGATGTTCTTCACAATCTCTTTAATCGCTTCAAGAGACTTGACAAAGAAAGCTACTGAGATACCTTTGATCGCCTCACTGACATCTTAAATGAACTGCAAGCCCTCGGAGCTCGAGACATTACTGAGCTTGTAGTTTTGAAGAAACTACTAAGATCTTTGGATTCATCATTTGATACACTGGTTCTGATGATTCAAGAAAGATCAGACTATAAGATGCTTGATGCTGCTAATATACTCAAAAGACTCAATACTCATGAATTCCAATAGGAAGAAAAGAGAGATGTGTATGGACCAAGCTTGTCTAGACCTCGTGCGCTGAAGGCCAAAGCAATTTCCTCATCTCAAGAAGAAGACTCAGATTGCAACATTGGTGATCCTGAAGAACTTGGACAGGTTCATGCAATGCTCGTGAGGAAATTCCAGAAGTTTACAAGGCGTGGTCAGTTTGGTAAATTTTCAAGAAGAGATATGAGGAAATCATAATCTTCATCTCAGGACTACAAGAAAAGAACCTGCCACAAATGCAAGAAATCAGGTCACTATATTACTGATTGTCCTCGCTGGGTGAAGGAATCAAAGAAGAAGAAATACAAGGATGAAAGTTCTGATGACTCGAAAAAAATAATAAATCTTCAAAATCCTCATCCTCAAAGTCCTCATCGCACAAGAAGACTAGTTTCAGAAAACCTCGGGCACTCATTGGCAAGGAAATGGATTCTGTCGTCGTTTTGTCATGGCAGATGTCCTCGTGAAAGGACTTAGTGAAGGAGACATCGCACCTTGGTGGCGACTCAAAGGGGGTGAGTGGAAGCGAGCCTCAGATTTACCCAGGTTCGGCCCCTCGTGTGGAGGTAAAAGCCTATGTCCTACTTTGTGTATATTGATGGTGGATTCGATTACAACTCGCCTGACCTAGGTCTCGATGATTTCCAACTTTATCTATCTACCCCACAGACTCGCCTTTATATACAGGTCGAGGCCCTAGGGTTTACAAAAGTCCTAGCCACGTCACAGATCGTGGTCTTCCAGATCTCTAAGTCGTCGTGTTTTGCAAGCCTGGAAATCTCCTTGGCGGCTTATCTTCTTCATCAATCCTGAACCGCCATCTGGTTCATGGGCCCTTGGGCCAAGGCTTGCACTAACCATGTATGAGTCGCCGCTTTTGTGACCCGGCCCAATTAGGGCAGGTTACACCGCAGGTAATATTGCCAACATTAGGCCCTAGATTGACTTGAATTTATTCATGCTAATGAACTTCCATGCTCACTCCGGGGGACTCGTACTACTTCCATCTTTTGATAAATGACAAGCCGCTATCTCTCACAAATTGTTTGAGCCGCCAAGTTAGATATTGATGACATAACCTTTTCCCTCCATTTTCGGGATTTGTTGACATAATTGACCAACGGATCTTTTTCATCTTCACCCTGTTATCCCAAAAATCCAGGCACCATCATTGCTAGTTATCAATCTGTCGCCTCTATTCCCGCGCCTGCCGTTTCGTTTCTAGCGCCAGGCCTTTAAATAACCACAGGGGGAGTGGGGGCGTCGTGTCACATCCCTGATCCCTATTAGAGTTTAGCAAGTTGTGCTCATGTTTTCTTTCTTTGCATTCAAGAAATGGAAGTGAACTCAAAGGAAGTGGTGAAATCAAAGCAAAACCCTAGCCACTCCTTATTCAAAAAAAAACTTCAGCTAGTGCTATATCAATGAACCCAAACTGGCCATTAGAAAAGTTCATCTTTTCTGATAAATGTTGAAAACAAAATATCAGGGGTGAAATATATTTTCGAAATGCTTTTGGCATTTTATTTTAAAGTTAAAAGCTACTGAAATCAACTATATAACTGATTTCAAATATTTCAAAGTTTACAAAAATGTTGAATCTTTTATATATATTTGGAAATATTCCAAATAACATTTCAGTATGTTTCAAACTATTTTAGGAATAGTTTGAAGCAACAAATAAAACAAAACAAAGTCAGAAAAGAATTAACAGAAACAGGAAAGAAAGAAAATAGAAAATACCTTACCTGTCGCCCTGGCCCAGGCCCATCTCCTCCCTTCTGTCGTCTTCCTCCTTCGCCAGTCGGAGAAGGAGGTGGCCGCCGCTCCCTCCAGCGCCGTCACACACCTGTGAGCGTGCCTGGCTCGCCCAGATGATCTGGAGAGGGAGGATAAGCCTCCCCGAGCTCGATCCCATCCTCTCACTCTCCTCATTCGCCCCCTGTGCCTCTCCCCTCTCGGCCGCCATTAGAGCCCGAGCCGAGCTCGAGCTCGCCGTCGCTCCATCCCCCCTCTCTCTCTTCTCTGCCGCTCAAAAGAACCGCCGAGAACTCCTGAAGCTCTCCAACAAGTCACGCAAGCTCTCGAGCCCTGCATCACCTCAACGCCGTCGTCTTCTTCCTCGGATCACCGACATTCACCACCGCCGTTCTCCCTCCTCAGGCCATCCCCGAGCCCGCTTTCAACCTCACTGCACTCCCTGTGAGCTCAGGGTGCTTTCCCCCTTGTTTCCCCTCTCGATTTTGAGCTCTAGGCCTAGTTTCACCGGAGCCCGATGAGGACGGCCGTAGTAGCTCGTCGCCGTTCACCCTACGGTGACCGGTTGGTTCACCCGAGGCCTGCAATGGCTCCAACTCATCGCGTAGATGCTCTAGGAGCACAGCCCCGTGCGAAATGCCCTCTGTTTCGATGACCTCGACGATGGCCTAGCTCCGACAGCCGCCGAGCTCGTCGCCGGCGTCGATTCCGGTCATCTCAGCCCCTATGGCTTGTTCCTTTCTGCTCGCGATCGAGTGGCCGATCGAACGAGCCTTTCTCCCGTGCATTTGGTCGCCGAAATAGGAAACCCGAGCCCCTCCGTCGTCTCTGTGGTCGCCAGAGCTCACCGCCGGCGAGTTCCACCTCACCGCCGGTGGATTTGAGCCCCTCAGAGTCACTTACCTGTGGGGCCACCTTCAAACTAATTAAGTGTAATAAAAATAAAAATAAAATAATTAATAAACTTAATCAGACACTGACAGGTGGGTCCTACCCTACTAATTGCCTAATTAAATTAAAACTTAACTAAAAACTGGCCAGAGTCACTGACCAGTGGGTCCCACTCGTCACGTTTGACTTTCAACGGCGAGCTAACCTGCTAATGTCATGCTGATGCAATAAAACCTTTTTCTGTTTAAAAATAATTCAGAATAGGTTCAATACTTTGGAAATTCATATAAAATTGAATATAACTCAAAATTGGACAAATAATATACAAACAATTATCAGAAAAATTCAACGAACACAATGGTGCTATTTTCATGCATGAAAAATAAAGTTATAAAACAACATCAGGTCAAATCAATTAAATGATTATAATAAATATGCCATTTCAAATGATATTTGAATTTGGTTTTCAAACCAGATGTAAACTAAGATTTCACCAACCACATTGAAACATATCACCCTTCATTTCATGCCATGTTCATGCATCATGACTGTTGCATATGATTGTTATTGATTGTATGTTGTTATTCGATAGGCCCCGCCCCTTCGGATACGACTGAATATCCGACTGACGGATATTACCCCTCTGCTGAGCAACAAGGCGAGCAACCATTTTGATCATCCCGATAAATCCCATGTTCTCGCTCCTGCTCTTACTTATTGCATTAGGTTGAAAATGCTTTCAATGCTTTTACCATGTCAGTTGAACCCACTTCCTTTGCATGACCTGTCCTTGTCATAGTAAATAGCTGAACCTTGCAACCTAGCATACTTGGTAGATGCTTGAACCCTGATGTGCCTTATCCTGCTATGCATGCTATGCTTAGACTTGTGTATGGACTGTCATCTGCATGATGAACAAGATCGTGAGAATGTGTTCAGTTAATAAAGGTTGTGTGTTGAACCTGATTTGGTAAAGGTACCGGTGAAAGACTATGTAGGAGTACATGGTGGGTTGTTTCATTGGAACCGTCCTTAGGAACTGAGTTCCGTGTATGTAATCCAATACAAGATACTACCACATGTTGGGCCCTGAAATATGACCCCGCTCGACTTATTAATCGCTTAGTACTCGGTCCACGAGTTGCAAATAGTTTTTGGTGTTTATAGTCATGCTGGAGGCCGTGCATGGTGCTGACCTTAGAGGTGGACTATGATGCGGTAGGTAGTGGCACGGTGTACCAAGTGGCACCCAGATGGTGGGCTTGGGAACCCTGCACACATCGTTTGGGGCCGTGGCGGAAACCTCGGCCGGACTTCCGTGCGGGTTACCCTCAGGAAGGCGATAAACCTGGACTAGTATTAGAGTGGTTAACGGTTGTGGCCGACTCCCTCGCTGGGTTTCCGCTTGAAGGTTGCCGAGGTGCATGACGTGCACATGGCGATAAGTGGCAAGAGTGTGTGTGAAGAAGTACACCCCTGCAGGGTTATGATCTATTCGAATAGCCGCGTCCGCGGATATGGACTACTTGGAAACATATGTTGTTCATAGACAACTATAATGGCTACTCATAAAATTGTCAAGATAAGTGTGAGTGTCGTGGATGGCATTTCCGTAGGGAGACAGAATGATTCCACGATGGAGTATTGTTGTGCTGTTAGTGGACTCATGTGCGAGAAAACAAAGTGGTCAAAGCTATTTGAAAATGTAAGTTTGTCTAGCCAAGAGTCAAATGCTGGCTTTCTGCATGAAACCCCACAACTCCTTGTTGATACATTGCATTAGTAGATAGATTGTTCTAAAGTCTTGGTGAGTACCTTTGTACTCACATTTGCTTGATCATTTATTGCAGAGGTTGTTAATGACCCTAATGGTCGGTTCTATCTAGACGTTGACGACGACGAGTAGCTGGTGTCCCAGCTACAATCTGGCCCTAGGTTGGGTCTGTAGATAGTCAGGCCATGTGTCTTTTACCTTTCCATCTGTCTGTACTCAAACATTTTTAATCTTCCGCTGGCTTGTAAGACTTGTATGAATGACTTGTGATGATGGGTCGTGAGAACCCTATCTGTGTAATATTATGTGTGAGGGTCTTCCGAGCCCTCTAAATAAAGTTGTATGATTATAGTTACGTTGTGATGCCATCGATGTATCTATGCATATCGGTATGCCATGCGTACGTGTGTTCTACTTGATATGTATGGGGTTCGAATACCTAGTCGTATGCCTTCGTAGCACTCCTTACGGGGAAATGCCCCTTTGTGATTCCACCGAGCCATGGTAGTTCGCTACTGCTACGGAAACATTGGTTGACCGGCATGTGTCCTTCTTAGGTGCTGTGTCTGTCCCTTTGGGGAAATGTCACGCGATGTAATGGAGTCCTTGTAGCTTGCTACGACTCGTCTACACTCGTTGTTGACCGACACCTGCTTTGCTGGGTCGTATATGCATGTCCCTGTACGGAACTGCCACTTGGGTTTATAACTAGACATGTTGATCCGGGTTCTTTGACATCGGAATGCTAGCGACACAATTACATTCGGAGTCAAAAGGCGCAAACGGTCCCGGCTAAGGTATGGCTTCAGCCGTGGGGATAACCGTGTGAGACCGCAAAGAGATGTGATGTGTTACAGGCTGGATTCCTATGGCTTAGGATCGGGGTCCCGACAGCGTTGGTATTAGAGCCTGAGTGACTGTAGGATTACTAAGCCAAACTGGTCGAAGTTGAGTCTAGAATTGCTTTAGTTATATATAAGGGAATTGTTTGTGGAAGGGAACGTAAGACTGTTGCTTCTCTTCTTAAATTATTCTATTCTGGTCATCCTCGTCTTTTCTGCGGGGATTAAGAACTAGGTTACTTATCTTTCTCTCAGGTTCATGTTTTCTGATCGGTAGATTATAGGACAACGAGTCGAGAGTTACTCCGAGTTTCTTTTATTCCAAGGAAAAGAAAGTAAGTTTTAATGACCATGGAATTGAACTTGATAGTTGAGTGGTTATGCTATTTTGTCTGTTGTGGGTTGTCTCAAAATTGTTTTTGAGTATTTACAGCCGTTATGTTGCCCAATTTTGTCTTCAGAGCTCTAATGCTTTTGCATTACTCTCTATTTTCAGATGCCTCGCCGTCCTTCTCGTCAGGTGGTCCGTCTGACTAGGTGCATTGATGTGCCGGGTCACACGGCCATGCTAGTCAGGATGATGTGAGTAGCCGTTTACCGCTGGTACCCAGAGTATACAGTGGAGGAGCAATACCGGGATTTTAATCAGAGTCAGTATTTGTGCACTGTTAGGGTATTCCCAGATTACCCTGGAGCCGAGGAGCCGATCCATTGGTCTTATGGATTGGGGGTCACTATTGACATGGCAGTACAAGATGCTGCCTATTCAATGTTGACCATTATGAGGGCCAGACATGCACTGCTGCAGAATTCAGAGTTCTGCTATGTTCCTGCCTCTTAGCCAGGAGAAGAAGGATACATCAGTGGGGTCTACTTTGATTCCTCTATGGAGGATCTGCTGCTACAGTCCACCGCTGAGATGTTAGAGAATAGAGACAGGGATGCTCGTGCCCTTTGAATGGAGCTCTATACTACACGTGTCCGTCTGTGGACGGCTTTGACACAGCTGGCACCTGTAGTCCAGACAGGGTATGGAGATATGGAGATGCTGAACCCTGTTAGGACCCATCTTCCGGCTCATGTTGACTGGCCTGCTATAGGAGGAGTCACCCCTCTTCGGGGACCTCTACTACCATCGGTCAGGGGACCAAGGCCACACCCGTGCCCTTATGGTTCCCACGGGTCTCAGGCTCGAGTATTTCCCGATCCACAGGTTGGGCTCCCAGGCCATGGAGGCAACCTTTATGAGATGTTCTATGCGGATGCCTGAATCCATGAGTGGAAGAGTAGTATGATAGTAGCTGTACTTCCACAGTCCTGTGTGTCTTGTGGAGTATGCTTATGTCGTGAGATGAATTGCGGAGCCATAGATAAATAATGTATATGAAGCCTGGAAAGCCTCTGATGAGTAATATAATCTTTTCAGTAGTTTGCTCTTCGGTTAAGGTTGTACTGAACTATGCAATGGTGTGTATGAACCATGGTGTATATATAGCAGTTGCTCGTTACCATGTTGTTCGGATGTTCATTTCCGCATTCCATGTGTTCAGTGCATTCTTAATCCATAGTTAGTATTGATGTTGATATTGGTCTAAGCTGTGAGTTTGTTTGTCAGGATGGTGTTCACCAGGTTGAACCGTGCCCTTGCTCATGAGCAGGGAGAGGGTAGTCAAGCATCGCAGGAGGAACTGCCTCACCCGCCCTCCTTGGCGGAAGTTATGCTTGAAGCGGAAAGAAACAAAAGGGAGACCAACCATCTGCTAGAGCGTATTGAGCAAAATACGGCTCATCAGCCGAGGAATGATGCAGTGTCCCTCAATGATTTCGTGAAGCTGAATCCTCCGAATTTCCATCCCTCCGTCGACCCCCTCGACGCTGATGACTGGTTGTGCAGTATATCGCACAAGATTCGCTCTGTGAATGTTTCTGAGGCCGACAAGGTGACCTTTGCGGCGTACTTCCTGGAAGGACCCGCCAATCTTTGGTGGGAGAACTTTGAAGCTATGGTCCTGCCGGACCAGCAGCCACATGGGCAGACTTTAGTGCAGCCTTCCGTCTGCACCATAATCCAGAGGGTATGATGGACAGAAACCGAGTGGAATTTTGTGCCTTCACCGAGGGAAAATTGACCGTGGATTCTTATAGCCGCGAGTTCCGTAACCTCGCCCACTATGCAACTGAAGAGGTGTCAACTGATGCCAAGAAGCAAGCAAGATTCCGTAAGGGTTTGAGCCCCGAACTTCGTCGTGACCTGCGCCTCCATGAGTGTACAAGCTTTCAAGCTATTGTCAACAAGGCGATCAGTGCCGAGACTAGTCATACCGACTATGAAGCCACAAAGAAGCACTCCCGTGATTCTGGCTCATCATCTGGTTCCGCGTTTCCAAAACATAGGCTGTGGGTTCCAAATAGCTCTCTGCCGCCAAGATATACCCCGAGTCCATCCTATGTGGCGCCTCAGGCGAATCAGACCAACCCTCCAGCAAAAACCGATGGTGGTTCAACTAGAAATGCTGCACCACGTGCCAATCAGCTGATCTGTTACAAGTGTGGAGAACCAGGGCACTACTCACGAGAGTGTCCTCAGAATATGTGTGCCAAGTAACCTGGAAAGTCCGTTGGGCAAGGCTAGTCGGGCAAAGCTTACTATGTGAAGCCAACTCCTGCACGTGGCTGCGTGAACTATGTTTCACCAGAAGAAGCTGCACAGGATCCCGATGTTATATTGGGTAAGCTCCTTGTCAATCATCACCCAGCATCTGTTCTTTTTGACACTGGGTCATCTCATTTCTTCATTTCAGAAAGTTATGCACAGTTGCATAACATGTCTTTCTGTGATATGCCCATCCGATTGGTTGTCCAAACCCCTGGTAGTAAGTGGCAAACCTCCAGGATAACCTATTACAATGAAATTCTAGTAGACATGCTAGTTTTCCTAACATCTTTGATAGCCTTGAAATCTTCGGATATCAATATCATGTTGGGTATGGACTGGATGTCGGCACATTATGCCAAGATTGATACTCATTCTAGAAATGTTCAGCTGACCCATCCCTCGGGTGAGATAGTCAATGTCTCTACTCGAGTTGCCAAATGCCAACTCTATTCCCTCAATGCCAACCCTCTTCTAGAACTTGAAGATATTCCGGTAGTCCGTGATTTTCTGGATGTTTTCCTGGAAGAATTGCCAGGAATTCCACCTGACAGGGATGTAGAGTTTGTGATAGACCTTGTTCCGGGAACTGTTCCAATAGCCAGAAGACCTTATAAGATGGCACCCCTGGAGCTAGCCGAACTTAAGAAGCAACTAGATGAGGCCTTGAATAAAGGTTTCATTCATCCTAGCTCTTCTCCTTGGGCTTGTCCTATCCTCTTCGTCAAGAAGAAAGACAAAACATATCAGATGGTTGTAGATTATCGACCAGTTCACCTGGTCACCATAAAGAACAAGTATCCGCTCCCCAGGATTAACGACCTGTATGATCAGCTCGCTGGATCCTCAGTCTTCTGCAAAATGGATTTGAGGTTGGGTTACCATCAAATCAAGATCAAGAACGGGGATATTCCAAAAACGGCTTTTGTCACTTGTTATGGCCAATACAAGTACACCGTCATGTCCGTCGGTTTAACCAATGCCCCAGCCACCTTCTCTCGCTTGATGAATTCAACCTTCATGGAGTATTTGGATAAATTCGTCGTGGTATACCTCGATGATATTCTCATCTACTCGAAGAACGAACAAGAACATGTCGAGCATCTAAGGCTGGTATTGATGAAGCTTCAAGAGCACCACCTCTATGCTAAGTTTTCGAACTGTGAATTTTGGTTACCAGAAGTGACCTATCTAGGTCAAGTAATCTCTGGTAAGGGTATTGCTGTCAATCCCGAGAGAGTTCAAGCCGTCCTTGATTGGACTCAACCTGAATCCGTTAAGCAAGTTAGGAGTTTTCTTGGTCTATCGAGCTATTGTCGCCGCTCTGTCGAGAATTTGTCCAAGGTTGCAAAGCGTCTAACTAAACTCCTCAAAAAATATAAAAAGTTCGAGTGGACACCAAAGTGTGAGCATAGTTTTCAGGAACTGAAAAGACGCCTGACTTCCGCACCTATGTTGCTACCACCACATTTCTCTAAGGACTTTGTTATCTATTGCGACGCCTCGCGACAAGGATTAGGTTGCATTCTCATACAGGATCGTCATGTGATTGCATACGCATCTCGATAGTTGCCTCCACATGAGGATAATTATCCCACACATGATCTTGAGCTTGCAGCTGTAGTCCATGCACTTAAAACCTGGCGACATTACCTTCTTGGTAACCGTTGCGAAATATTCACTCATCACCAAAGTATGAAATATATCTTCACCAAGCCGGATTTGAATCTAAGGCAAAGACGGTGGGTTGAGTTGATCACAGATTACGACTTAGGGATAACTTACACCCCGGGGAAGGCCAATGTTATGGCTGGTGCACTAAGTCGTAAACCTTATTGTAACAACCTGATGCTACAACAAGGTCAACCACATCTCTATGAGGAATTTTGAAAGTTAAATGTTCACATTGTTCCTCAAGGATTCCTTTCTAACCTGGTGGCGAAGCCTACTCTTAAGGATCAAATCATAGCTGGCCAGACGCGAGATAAGGGTATATCACGGATCAAGGAGAATATTATTAGAGGAAACGCTAAGAAATTCTCCATGAATGATCAAGATGTTGTGTTCTTCCAGAATCGTCTAGTGGTTCCTAAGAATCCACATCTAAGGCAGTTAATCCTTAAGGAGGCTCATGATTCTCCTCTCACCATTCATCCTGGTAGTACTAAGATGTATCAAGACCTACGCCAGAGGTTTTGATGGACTAGGATGAAAAGAGAAATTGCAGAGTTCGTTGTTAACTGTGACGTTTGTCGTCGAGTTAAGGCAGAACATCAAAGGCCTGCTGGCACCCTTCAACCTTGAGCTATTCCTGAATGGAAATGGGATAAAGTTAGTATGGATTTCATCACTGGATTTCCTAAGACCAAGAAAGGGAATAATGCTATCTTTGTGGTCATTGACCGTCTTTCCATAGTAGCTCATTTTCTTCCAGTTCGTGAGAGTATAACAGCTAGCCAGCTAGCACAGCTATATATCTCTCGAATAGTGTCTCTTCATGGTGTTCCTCTGGAGATTAACTCAGAACGTGGAAGTATCTTTACTTCTCGCTTCTGGGAGAGTTTTCAGAATGCCATGGGGACTCACTTAGCTTTTAGCACTGCTTTCCATCCTCAATCAAGTGGTCAGGTAGAAAGAGTGAATCAAATCCTAGAAGATATGCTCCGAGCTTGTGTTATGTCGTTCGGTATAAATTGGGAGAAGTGCCTTCCATTCGCTGAATTTCCTTATAACAATAGTTATCAATCAAGCTTGGGCAAAGCTCCTTTTGAAGTTCTCTATGGACGAAGATGTCGAACACCTCTTAATTGGCCAGAAACCGGAGAGATGCAACAATTTGGTCCGGATATGATCCAGGATGCAGAAGAGCAAGTTCGCATTATTCGTGAAAAGTTGAAAACAGCCCAGTCTCGTCAAAAGAGCCAATATGATCGTCATCATAAGGCTGTGACCTATGAAGTTGACGAGAAGGCTTACCTTCGGGTTACACCTTTGTTGGGTACCCATCGTTTCGGTATCAAGGGCAAGTTGGCTCCTCGTTATATCGGTCCTTTTTGCATTCTTGCCAAACAGGGAGAAGTTGCCTACCAATTGGAACTTCCTCCGCATCTTTCCAAGGTTCATGATGTATTCCAGGTCTCGCAACTCACGCGTTGCTTTTTGGATCCTATCCATGAAGTGGACCACGAAATGCTTGATCTCCAAGATAACCTTTCATACTGAGAATATCCTGTGCGTATTCTTGATCAAGCTAAGCGTACCACTCGACGTCGAAACCTCAAGTTTCTTAAAGTTCAATGGTCAAATCATTGTGAAAAAGAGGCAACATGGGAAAGAGAGGATCGTCTTCGACTTGAGTATCCCGCGCTATTCCCGACGACTTCTAAATCTCGGGACGAGATTCTTTTGAGTGGGGGTGAGTTGTCACATCCCTGATCCCTATCAGAGTTTAGCAAGTTGTGCTCATGTTTTCTTTCTTTGCATTCAAGAAATGGAAATGAACTCAAAGGAAGTGGTGAAATCAAAGCAAAACCCTAGCCACTCCTTATTCAAAAAACAATTCAACTAGTGCTAAATCAATGAACCCAAAATGGCCATTAGAAAAGTTCATCTTTTCTGATAAATGTTGAAAACAAAATATCACGGGTGAAATATATTTTCAAAATGCTTTTGGCATTTTATTTTAAAGTTAAAAGCTATTCAAATCAACTATATAATTGATTTCAAATATTTCAAAGTTTTCGAAAATGTTGAAACTTTTATATATATTTGGAAATATTCCAAATAACATTTCAGAATGTTTTAAACTATTTTAGGAATAGTTTGAAGCCAAAAATAAAACAAAACAAAGTCAGAAAAGAATTAACAGAAACAGAAAAGAAATAAAATAGAAAATACCTTACATGTCGCCCTGGCCCAGGCCCATCTCCTCCCTTCTGTCGTCTTCCTCTTTTGCCAGTCGGAGGAGGAGGTGGCCGCCGCTCCCTCCGGCGCGGCCACGCACCTCTGAGCGTGCCTGGCTCGCCCAGATGAGTTGGAGAGGGAGGATAAGCCTCCCCGAGCTCGATCCCATCCTCCCCCTCTCCTCATTCGCCCCCTGTGCCTCTCCCCTCTCGGCCGCCATTAGAGCCTGAGCCGAGCTCGAGCTCGCCGTCGCTCCAGCCCCTCTCCCTCTCTTCTGAGCTGCGCAAAAGAACCAGCGAGAACTCCTGAAGCTCTCCAGCAAGTCACGCAAGCTCTCGAGTCCTGCATCACCTCAACGCCGTCGTCTTCTTCCTCGGATCGCCAACGTTCACCACCGCCGCTCTCCCTCCTCAGGCCATCTCCGAGCCCTCTTTCGACGTCACTGCACTCCTTGTGAGCTCAGGGTTCTTTCCCCCTTGTTTCCCCTCTCGATTTCGAGCTCTAGGCCTAGTTTCACCGGAGCCCGACGAGGACCGCCGCAGTAGCTCGTCACTGGTGACCCTACGGTGACTGGTTGGTCCACCCGAGGCCTGCAATGGCTCTAGCTCGTCGCGTAGATGCTCTAGGAGCCCAGCCCTGCGCGAAATGCCCTCTGTTTCGATGACCTCGACGATGGCCGAGCTCCCGCAGCCGCCGAGCTCGTCGCCGGTGTCGATTCCGATCATCTCAGCCCCTGTGGCTTGTTCCTTTCTTCTCACGATCGAGTGGCCGATCGAATGAGCCTTTCCGCCGTGCGTTTGGTCGCGGGAATAGGAAACCCGAGCCCCTCTGCCATCTCTGTGGTCGCCGGAGCTCACCGCCGGCGAGTTCCACCTCACCGCTGGTGGATCTGAGCCCCTCAGAGTCACTAACATGTGGGCCACCTTCAAACTAATGAAGTGTAATAAAAATAAAAATAAAATAATTAATAAACTTAATCTGACACTAACAGGTGGGTCCTACCCTGCTAATTGGCTAATTAAATTAAAACTTAACTAAAAACTGGCCAGAGTCACTAACCAGTGGGTCCCAAGTGCTCATGTCATGCTGATGCAATAAAACCTTTTTTTGTTTAAAAATAATTCAAAATAGGTTCAAAACTTTGGAAATTCATATAGAATTGAATATAACTCCAAATTGGACAAATAATATATCAAAAATTATCAAAAAATTCAATGAACACAATGGTGCTATTTTCATGCATGAAAAATAAAGTTATAAAACAATATGAGGTCAAATCAATTAAATGTTTATAATAAATATGCCATTTCAAATGATATTAGAATTTGGTTTTCAAACCAGATGCAAACTAAGATTTCACCAACTACATTGAAACATATCACCCTTCATTTCATGCCATGTTCATGCATGATGACTGTTGCATGATGATTGTTATTGATTGTATGTTGTTATTCGATAGGCCCCGCCCTTCGGATACGACTGAATATCCGACTGATGGATATTACCCCTCTGCTGAGCAACAAGACAAGCAACCATTTTGATCATCCTGATAAGTCCCATGTTCTCGCTCCTGCTCTTACTTATTGCATTAGGTTAAAAATGCTTTCAATGCTTTTACCACGTTAGTTGAACCCACTTCCTTTGCATGACCTGTCCTTGTCACAGTAAATAGCTGAACCTTGCAACCTAGCATACCTGGTCAATGCTTGAGCCCTGATGTGCCTTATCCTACTATGCATGCTATGCTTAGAGTTGTGTATGGTCTGTCATCTAGATGATGAACAGGATCGTGAGAATGTGTTCAGTTAATAAAGGTTGAGTGTTGAACCTGATTTGGTAAAGGTACCGGTGAAAAGCTATGTAGGAGTACATGGTGGGTTGTTTCATTGGAACCGTCCTTAGGAACCGAGTTCCGTGTATGTAATCCAAGACAAGATACTACCATATGCTGGGCCCTGAAATATGACCCCGCTCGACTTATTAATCGCTTAGTACTCGGTCCAGGAGTTGCAAATAGTTTCTGGTGTTTATAGTCATGCTGGAGGCCGTGCATGGTGCTGACCTTAGAGGTGGACTATGATGTGGTAGGCAGTGGCACGGTGTACCAAGTGTCACACGGATGGTGCTTGGGAACCCTGCGCACATCGTTTGGGGCCGTGGCGGAAACCTCGGCCGGACTTCCGTGCGGGTTACCCTCAGATAGGCGATAAACCTAGACTAGGTATTAGAGTGGTTAACAGTCGTGGCCGACTCCCTCGCTGGGCTTCCGCTTGAAGGTTGCCGAGGTGCATGACGTGCACATGGTGATAAGTGGCGAGAGTGTGTGTGAATAAGTACACCCCTGCAGGGTTATGATGTATTCGAATAGCCGCGTCCGCGGATATGGACTACTTGGAAACATATGTTGTTCATAGTGTCCAGGAGTATTGTTGTGGTGTTAGTGGACTCGTGTGCGAGAATACAAAGTGGTCAAAGCTATTTGAAAACGTAAGTTTGTCTAGCCAAGAGTCAAATGCTGGCTTTCTACATGAAACCCCACAACTCCTTGTTGATACATTGCATGACTAGATAGATTGTTCTGAAGTCTTGTTGAGTACCTTTGTACTCACGTTTGCCTGATAATTTGTTGCAGAGGTTGTTAATGACCCTAATGGTGGGTTCTATCTAGACGTTGAGGACGACGAGTAGCTGGTGTCCCAGCTACGATCTGTCCCTAGGTTGGGTCTGTAGATAGTCAGGCCATGTGCCTTTTACCTTTCCATCTATGTGTACTCACACAGTTTTAATCTTCCGCTGGCTTGTAAGACTTGTTTGAATGACTTGTGATGATGGGTCGTGAGACCCCTATCTGTGTAATATTATCTGTGAGGCTCTTCCGAGCGCTCTAAATAAAGTTGTATGATTATGGTTATGTTGTGATGCCATCGATGTATCTATGCATATCAGTATGCCATGCGTACGTGTGTTGTACTTGATATGTATGGGGTTCGAATACCTAGTCGTATGCCTTAGTAGCACTCCCTACGGGGAAATGCCCCTTTGTGATTCTATCGAGCCATGGTAGTTCTCTACTGCTCCAGACACATTGGTTGACCGGCATGTGTCCTTCTTAGCTGCTGTGTTTGTCCCTTTGGGGAAATGTCACACGATGTAATGGAGTCCTTGTAGCTTGCTACGACTCGTCTACACTCGTTGTTGACCGACACCTGCTTTGCTGGGTCATGTATGCATGTCCTTGTACGGAACTGCCACTTGGATTTATAACTAGACATGTCGATCTGGGTTCTTTGACATCGGAATGCTAGCGACACAATTACATACGCGAGTCAAAAGGAACAAACGGTCCCGGCTAAGGTAAGGCTGCAGCCGTGGGGATAACCGTGCGTGAGTCCGCAAAGAGATGTGATGTGTTATAGGCTGGATTCCTATGGCTTAGGATCGGGGTCCCGACACGTCGTCACCTACCCCCACTTCATTTCCTCGACAACTTCGTCTTCCTCACGCCCGCGCTTCGGCCTCCTCGCTGTTCCCGAAGCTCTGTCGCCGGCTACCGCAGTCCGGGCGTCCCTAGGCCAGTCAAAGGCACGGTCTCCGTCGCGGATCCTCCACAACCATCTCCTGGCATCATCCTTCTCTTTCAGGTAAACATCCTTCCTCCATTAGGGTTAGACCTTGAATCCCCATGTTCTTCTAGCTCAGCCCCAAAATGTGATGAACACCTCCTCCTCTATCTTGAATCCGTCCAACATGTTTATTGTAGATTCTTTGTAGTAATAGATCATGGTAGTTTCACCGCATCACCTGGCCATTTGGTGTTTACTTCATGGATCCATATGTCATCCCTGTCGCGTTCTTGCGTTCATAGCTTCCGTAATTTTGACAGGCATTATTTCTTTAATTTGATCCACCCGTAGATCCATGAATTATTGCTCGTCTTTAGAAACATGTTTTATCCTTCTTCCGGGAATATCCCTAAGGAAAAAACCCTTTTTAGAATTGCTACTCACCTCCTTCCACCATGGCGAGTTAGTATATCACTGTAGATACGCCTTTGATTACTGAATTGGCGAGTCATAATATCCCTGTAGTTGTACTATGGATCACCCAACTGGCGAGTTGCCACTTACGTGGTTTCTAATAAACCTTCTTGTTCCTTCCTTTTTTAGTCATGTGCAATATCTCGAAATGCAATTGGTTACCAACCAAAATCAACGACGCCTATCTTGATAAATATGTTAAGGCCGGTTATCCCGACCCTAAGGAAATTGTTGGCTCGCGAATCGCCCCAGGCGAGGTGACTCCCCACCATGCCGATGGGGAGGTAGTCATTTTTGTTGATCACCTTGAACGAGGCTTCAAGCCTCCCGATCAAAGTTTTTCAGAGACATTTTGCACTTCCTCAATCTTCACCCTCAAGACTTGGGGCCAAACTCCATCAGCAACCTGTGCCAATTCCACGTGTTTTGTGAGGCTTATCTGCAGATAGAACCCACAGTGCCACTATTTAGGAATTTCTTCTATCTGAACCGCCAGACTGAATTCACGAACGGGACTTGCTTGGAACTTGGGGGGGGGGGGGGGGTTAACATCCAACGACGTCGCGAATGCGGGTTCCCACCTGTCGTTCTACCCAACCATCCCGAAGGCTGGGCAGAGTCTTGGTTCTATTGCCGTGACACATCTCCTCCCGACGAGAACCCACTTCCGGGTTTCAGAGAAGAACGCTTGCCCATGGATTTCAAGCTGCCAGAAAATCTGACTGAAGAAGAAGAATCAACCTTTAGCCGTGCTTTCTCCCAGCTAAGGTCTGTGACCAACAATGGGCTTACTGGGATTGACCTAATCTGTTGTTGGGTGGAGTGGATGATTCTGCCTTTGAGTCGCCGAAATGGCCTGATGTGTGAGTATGATGGTAGCTTGAACCACCCCCAATGTTTCTTCCATACAAGACTTACTGAAGAAGACATTGTTGAAATGGTCAAGAAGTTAACTAGCGAGCCTTTAGAGAACTGTGCCAAGATTGGGCTCAAGCCTTTCTGCCTCTCCAACCCGGCTCCCGCGGTAACAACCTAAGTCGCCTCCTTTTATTCTTTCAATATATTCACCAATGTTCCAGATGTGAACATTTTGGTCTCGAAGGTCCAAGGTGACTGTCCAGAAAACTACCAAGCCGCCTCCTAAGAAGAAGAAGAAGAAGAACAAGAGCAAAGCCGCTGCCAAGGAGACATCTATCGTTGGCGAGTCTCGAGCCGGTGAAGAGCAATCAGAGGTAAAAATTTCCCCTTTTGTTTGTTATCACTATGTTCTGACTTATGCTTATGTCCGGTTACCTTCGTTCGTAGGATGATGATGACTATGAGAGCCAAGATGACGCCGTCGAGGTAATTTCTATTTCTTCTGACTCAACTTCTTCTTCTCCCAAGCCGGCCAGGTGGATCTCTGCAGAAGTTCCCATGTCTCACCCAAATGCTCATCTGAACCCGAATTTCCTCTTGAAGAAGGCGAGGTACACCCCCAAACGTCATACCCGAAGACATTCTCGCGACTTAGTTTCTGGGTTACCCGAGAAGAAAACTGGTCGAAAACGGCAAAGTGAGGTATGCTACGGCAACAAAAGTCCTTTCCCGGCAATGGTGCCAGAAATCCTTATGTCGTCTCTTGAGCTTGCGTTGGTTCTTCCCTTGAAGAGGAAAGGTTGATGCAACACAGGAGCAGTAAGTATTTCCCTCAGTTTGAGAACCAAGGTATCAATCGAGTAGGAGAATCTCGTCAAGTCCAGAGTACCTGCACAAATACAAAAGAGCTTGCACCCAACGCTATAAAGGGGTTGTCAATCCCTTCAAGATTGATTGCAAAGTGAGATCTGAAGGCGGAAAGTGCAACGAAGTAAAAGTGTAAGGCTGAAAATATGGTGTGGAGTAGACCCGAGCGCCATAGTGTTCACTAGAGGCTTCTCTCAAAATAGCAAGTATTACGGTGGGTGAACAAATTACTGTCGAGCAATTGATAGAACCGCGCAAAGTCATGACGACATATAAGGCAATGATCATACATATAGGCATCACGTCTGAGACAAGTAGACTGATACTTTCTGCATCTACTACTATTACTCCACACATCGACTGCTATCCAGCATGCATCTAGTGTATTGAGTTCATGACGAACAGAGTAATGCCTTAAGCAAGATGACATGATGTAGAGGGATAATCTCAAACCAATGATGAAGACCCCAGCTTTTTACCCTTGATGGCAACAACACGATGCGTGCCATGCTACCCCTTCTGTCACTGGGTGAGGTCACCGCATGGTATGAACCCAAAACCAAGCACTTCTCCCATTGCAGGAATCATAGATCTAGTTGGCCAAACAAAACCCACAACTCGAAGAGAATTACAAGGATCTGAAATCATGCATAAGAGAGATCAGAAGAAACTCAAATAAGATTCATAGATAATTGATACGTCTCCGTCGTATCTACTTTTCCAAACTCTTTTGCCCTTGTTTTGGACTCTAATTTGCATGATATGAATGGAACTAACCCGGACTAACGTTGTTTTTAGCAGAATTGCCATGGTGTTGTTTTTGTGCAGAAATAAAAGTTCTCGGAATGTCCTGAAAATTTACGGAGATTTTTTCTGGAATAAAAGAAAAATACCTGCATAAAGATCCATCGGAGGGGGGGGGTGCCAGTGGGCCACAAGCCCATAGGCCGCGGCCACCCCTAGGTCGCGCCGGGAGGGCTTGTGGGGCCCACGTGGCACCACCACCCCCAAACTCAGTTCTATATCTTCCGTCTCGCCCGGAAAAAAAATCAAGAGAAGGTTTCATCGCGTTTTGCGATACGGAGGCGCCGCCACATCCTGTTCTTCATCTAGAGGGCAGATCTGAAGTCCGTTTCGGGTTCCGGAGAGGGGAAATCGTCGCCATCGTCATCATCAACCTTTCTTCACGTTCGTGAGTAATCTCATCGTAGGCTTGCTGGACGGTGATGAGTTGGATGAGATCTATCATGTAATCGAGTTAATTTTTGACGGGGATTGATCCCTAGTATCCACCATGTTCTAGATTGATGTTGCTACTACTTGGCTATGCGTAATGCTTGTCACTAGGGCCTGAGTGCCATGATTTCAGATCTGAACCTATTATGTTGTCGCGAATATATGTGTGTTTTAGATCCTATCTTGCAAGTTGTAGTCACCTACTATGTGTTATGACCCGGCAACCCCGGAGTGAGAATAGCTGGAACCACTCCCGGAGATGACCATAGGATGAGGAGTTCATGTATTCACCAAGTGTTAATGTGTTGGTCTGGCTCTTTATTAAAAGGAGAACCTTAATATCCCGTAGTTTCCATTAGGACCCCGCTGCCACGGAAGGGATGGACAATAGATGTCATGCAAGTTCTTTTCCCTAAGCACGTATGACTACATACGGAATACATGCCTACATTAGATTGACGAACGGGAGCTAGTTACATATCTCTCAGTGTTATAGCTGTTACACGATGAATCACATCCGTCATTCTCATCCATCACCGATCCACTGCCTACGAGTCTTTTACTGCTGGTCCTCGCTATGTTACTTTGTCTAGGCTTGTCCCTTGCTACAAAAGGGATTGGGCCACTTTGCTGCTACTGCTATTACTTTGCTGCTGCTGCTACTGCTGTTCCTTGCTACTTTGCTGTTACTTGTTGCAAGATCTTTTTAGACACTGTTGTCGGGGAAGAATAGTCACTCGCCCATCTGCAACCTACTGGCTCCATTGATACAACAGTTAGGAATAGTCTGCCGTCAACAGATCGTTTCTGGCACCGTTGCTATCATACTACTTTGCTACGGATACTTTGCTTGCAGACACTAATCTTTAAGGTGTGGTTGAATCTGACAAACTCAGCTGCTAATACTTGAGAATATTCTTTCGCTTCTCCTTTGGTGAATCAACAAATTTGGATTGAATACTCTACCCTCGAAAACTGTTGCGATCCCCTATACTTGTGGGTTATCAAGACCTTTTTCTGGCGCCGTTGCCGGGGAAGCACAACTATATTCTCTGAGTCACCTGGGATTTATGTCTGCTGATCACTATGAGGAATCTGAAAGCTCCGAGAACTAAAATCCTGCCTTCCACTACGAGGAGAGGTAAGGAACTGCCATCTAGCTCTGCACTTGATTCACCTTTAGTTATGAGTAAGTTTGTGACATCACCTCCTGCTAGAAATCTTGATATGTCGCCTGTGCTTGATGATGCTATGCTTGATACTATGCCTGATGATGCTATGCTTGATACTATGCCTGATGATGCTATGCTTGATACTATGCCTGATGATGCTATGCTTTATACTATGCCTGATGATGCTATGCTTGATACTATGCCTGATGATGCTATGCTTAATACTACTTTGCCACTAGGAGCCCTTGATGCACATATTGCTAGAGTTGCTGCTAGATGTGATGACACTTCTGAAACTACTGATACTATTGAAGTAGAACCTGCTACTATGCCTGAATTGCCTGTTAAGCCTGATACACGCTATGTTATGGAAGGAGAGATAGCTGAGGATTTTCTTGCGTGTAAGGATAGCTATGATGTTGAGAAATTACTGCTCAAGTGGAAAGAAAAATCTCTGAATGCTAGGATGTAATACGACCCGAAGTTTGCCACTTCACCTATCTTTGTGACTGATAAGGATTATGAATTCTCTGTCGACCCTGAGTTAATCACTCTAGTCGAATCTGATCCTTTTCATGGTTATGAGTCTGAAACGGTTGTAGCCATTTTACCGAACTGCACGATATAGCCACCCTATTCACTAGTGAGGAAAAGATCCGCCACTACTACATGCTCAAGCTGTTTCCTTTCTCGCTAAAGGATGATGCTAAGACCTGGTTCACTTCTCTTGCTCCTGGTTGTGTGCGTAGTCCCCAGGATATGGTCTACTACTTCTCTGAAAAATATTTCCCTGCCCATAAAAAGCAAGCTACCTTGCAGGAAATATACAACTTTGCTCAAGCAGAAGAATAGAGTCTCCCACAAGCTTGGGGGAGGCTTATCCAGCTATTGAATGCTTTGCCTGATCACCCTCTTGAGAAGAATGAAATACTTGATATCTTCTATAATGGACTTACCGATGCTTCTAAAGACCATCTAGATAGTTGTGCCGGTAGTGTTTTTAGGGAACGAACCGTAGAACAAGCTGAGATTCTACTGAATAACATCTTGTGCAATGAGAATGCTTGGACTATTCCCGAACCACCTCCTAAGTCAACTCCAAAGAAAAGAGCTATTCTATTCCTCAGTCCCGAAGATATGCAAGAAGCCAAGAAATCTATGCGAGAGAAAGGCATTAAATCTGAAGATGTCAAAAATCTACCACCTATCAAAGAGATCCATGGTCTCGAAAACCCGATACAGGTAGTAGAAGTAAATTCTCTGCGTAGGTTTGATGAGAGTGATATTCCTTTTGATAAACCTGCTAGCCTGTGCCTGGATGAATTTCATAACTTTGTTGCCAAACAACAGAGTTTCAATGATTATGTTAGAAGATAATTGGAAAAGAATACTCGTATGCTTAGTCATTTAAGTGCTTGTGTGGACAGAAATGTCAATGATCTTAAGCTTCTGAGTAAACATGCCTCTATGGTTACTACTGAGGTAGAACAAGTACTTAAAGCTCAGAATGACTTGCTCAATGAGTTGAATGACAATTCTGTCAAATTCGTCACTAGAGGCGGTAGAATGACCCAGGAACCTTTGTATCCTGAGGGTCATCCGAAGAGAATTGAGCAAGATTCTCAAGGAGTTAGAAGTGATGCACCTAGTCATCCTAGAAAGTAGAAGAAAGATGATAGAACCCTATTGCTGCTACACTTGAGAGTCCAAACGATGCCTCTGTCTCTGATGCTGAAACACAATCTGGCGATGAACATGAGCCTAATGATAATATCAATAGTGATGTTCATGATGATGCTCAACCTAGCAATGATAAGGATGTGGAGATTGAACCTAGTGTTGATCTTGATAACCCACAACCTAAGATTGAGAGATACGATAAGAATGACTTCACTACCAGGAAGCATGGTAAAGAAAGGGAACCATTGGTTCAAAAATCCATGCCCTTTCCTCCCAAACCATCCAAGAAAAAGGATGATGAGGATTTTGAGCGATTTGTTGATACGATCAGACGTGTCTTTCTGCAAATGCGTTTGACGGATATGCTCAAGATGTCTCCGTATGCTAAGTACATAAAAGATATTGTGACAAATAAGAGGAGGATAACTGAGGTTGAGATTTCCACCATGCTCGCTAATTATACCTTCAAGGGTGGAACTCCTAAGAAACTAGGTGATCCCGGTGTGCCCACTATACCTTGCTCCATTAAAGGCAACTACGTTGGAACTGTTTTATGCGACCTTGGAGCCAGTGTTAGTGTTATGCCTCTCTCTCTCTTTTTATCATAGACTTGAACTGGATAAGTTGACACCCACTGAAATCTCTCTGCAAATGGCCGACAAATCAACTGATTTCCCTATCGGCATTTGCGAGGGTGTGCGTGTTGTGGTTGCTAACACCACTATCTTAACAGACTTTGTTATTCTGGATATTCCCGAGGACGATGCCATGGCTGTCATCCTCGAAAGACCCTTTTTAAACACTGCAAAGGCTATTATAGATTGCAACAAAGGCAATGTCACGTTCCATGTCAACGGTAATGAGCATACGGTGCACTTTCCGAAGAAACAATATCGAGTACATTCCATCAATGCCATCGAAAAAACTTCATCGATTCTTATTGGGAGCTTTGAATGCCCTATTCCTCATGTCAAGATGAAGTATGATTCGCTTGTTGGGGAGATACACATCCCCATTGAGGTGACCTAGTGACTATTCAAAAATTCTCCGTTCTCTTTTCAATTCGAAAAGGTTTTGTCGAGGGGATTTGATGAACCCCATTGACGGATTTCTTTCGATGACCATGACATGGATGAATCAAGGAGTCACAAACCTCTGTTTTAAGCTTTCACCTTTGGTTGCTTAGAAGAAAAATGATAGATTTAGTTTAGTTTTCCCTGTTTTTTGTCTTAGCGTCCGGTAGAAAAGTACCCCGAAAATAAAAGTTCTCCGAACGCCGTGAAAATCAAGTATGATTTTTTATGGAATTTTTGAAAAATTCAGATACAAAGAGTTTGTCTGGGGGCCACACGAGTGGGCCACAAGCCCTAGGGGAGTGGGCACACCCGTGGTCGTGCCACCCAGGCTTGTGGGGCCCACAGGCACCCCCTCCACTCATTCTTGCTCTCATCTGGTTCTCCTACCTCCAGAAAAAATCGTTTCACAACTCAAACCCGTGTTCTTGCTCCTCTTGCTGGGATTTTCGATCTCTTTGCTCAAATCACCGTTCTCCGAACTGTTTTGGGGAAATTACTCCTTGGTAAGTGACTCCTCCATTGGTCCAATTAGTTTTTGCTCCAGTGCCTTATACTCCGCGTATTTTTGTTGCCTTGGTGACCATGTTCTTGAGCTTTGCATGCTGATTTTGGCTGGTCCCAAGTAGTTTTGATGCGTAATATGGCCTCTAGGCACTTGTTGGAGTAGTTGCTACTAGTTTGGTTGAGCCTTGTTCACTTTACCTTTGGGTCACTGAAAATTTCAGAAAAGGAAGATGTTCAGGAGAAACTTGCATGGTGGTTCCTCAAGCAAGAGAGGTCCCCGTCTTGCGATTCGGGAGCCTGATCCTTACCAACCTAGGGACGCGCAGGTACAACCATGTGAATGGCCTTCTGATGAGTTTATGATTGAGGCAGGTTTCAAAGATGAGTTTGATGCACTTGCTCACAACGTCGGACTCGAAGAATCCATCTCCGATAAATGTGAACAGTATGTTGCTCTCACTGCCTCTTTTGTTCGTAGATTCAAATTTTCAGCTGGTCGTGAGCCATCGGTACTGTTTGATCTCTATGATAAATCGTATACCATGGATTTAGTGGATTTCAGTAGAATTTGCAAGATACCTATTTGGGGTAGCCTCAATGATCCTCCTAAATCTTCGGTTAGAGATTTTTGCTCTAGTATTATTGTTGGAGAAACTAGAGACATTACGCAAGCTACCATGGGAAGTATTCATTTTCCTGCTTGCATTACTTTGCCCTCTTCATAGGGAGATGCATTAATGGCAAGATTGAGCATTGTCACCTCTACGCACCCGACCTTAGTATCCTTAAGAGCGCAGTAACGGGTGATAAAAGCTTCAACATGGGAGCTATAATAGCAAGGAGGTTGAATAAGAATGCTAATGGAGGGGATTTCTTTGGTGGGATCTATGCCACTCGCATAGCAAATTTTCGTGGAGTACCCATCCGCGAAGGAGATCCCCCACTCCATACAACTTTCCTTGACCGCGTCGCTTTGACACGCTACCAGTTCCTTGAGAGGGATGACGAATCCCTCCTATACCATTTGATATTTAACCGTCAGTGTGTTTTCCATATTACCCTTCCTGCTCCTGCCTTCTTTGACTTTCAGGTAAAACGGCGATATTACATAACTAGAGGAGAGGCAGAGGAGTATGAGAGGGAGGCAAAGGCTGCTCGTCTTCGCGAGGCAGCTATTTAGGCAATGGCTGCAGCGGTCCCGTATAACCCCCATTATGATTTTGGGTTTCGCCAGGACCATCCTTGGGAGTAGACCAACTTAGGCCAAAAGCCTAAGCTTCGGGGAGTACGTGTTCTCACCGACTTTACATTCTTGCTTATGCTTTCACTTTGTTAGCCGGTGTTCACACTTTCCCACTGTATCATCCATGCTAGTTTATTTTCTTTTTCTCCTTTTCTTTTTGTTTGTCTGTCTAGTTTGAGAAAAAACCAAAAAGATTTTCTTTTTCTTCTTTTGCTTGTTGGGAGCTTTCCCGTGTAGATAGTTTTCTTTTTCTTTGGGTCAAGGTAGAAGATATTGGTTACATTGTTTAGTGGCTCTTGCATGCATACCTGTTTAGCTTTCAAAGAGCCATATTACTTTGTCTTCTCCTTTGTGTTTGCCTGCAGATTCCAGCTTAGTCCAATGCACGAGCACTTTTATTATTGTTCACATCGTTCGGTCGTGCAAGTGAAAGGCAAGAATGACGAGATATGATGAAGTGACTGAGCCTTGGAAAAGCTGGTACGAACTCGATCTATTTTGTTTTTGTAAATATGACTAGCTCACTGTTCCTGGTTCAGCTTTGTTGTGAGAGAAACATGTTTGCAATGACAACTTAGAGATCATAGTTGCTTATGCCATGCTTACTTAGCTAGGAGCTTATAATGGTCTGTCTTGGATGCCCACTTGAATGTTGAGATGACTATGATGTAGTATGATAGGATGGTATCCTCCTTTGAATGATTCAAGTGGCTTGACTTGGCGCATGTTCACGCATGTAGTTGAAACAAAATCAACTTAGCCTCTATGATGTTCATGTTCATGGTGATTTATGTCCTACTAATGCTTGCACTCAATGTTAGTTAATCTCAATGCTTTTTGATGACTGTTGTCGCTCTCTAGTTGGTCGCTTCCTAGTCTTTCGCTAGCCTTCACTTGTACTAAGCGGGAATACTACTTGTGCATCCACTTCCATAAACCCAAAGTTGTTCCATATGAGTCCACCATACCTACCTATGTGCGGTATCTACCTGCCGTTCCAAGTAAATTTGCATGTGCCATTCTCTAAATCTTCAAGAAATAATCTGTTTTGCATGCCCGAACCGCTCATGTGGTGATAGGGGGCTATTGGTATCTTCCATGCTAGGCGTGTTATCCTCAATATGTGTTTATTCACTATCATTCACGAGAAAGGGGCCGGTAATTGGAATCCCATTTCCATGCCCAATTCGAAAAGATAATTGCAAACAAAACTCCCCCAGGATTGATGTTGGTATGGACGGTACCCGAGGATTCGGCTAGCCGTGGAGTGTGACTGATTGGTGGTGGGGGAGTCAAAACTTTACTTTTCTATTTGGGAACCTCCTATAGCATGTGTAGCGTGGAAGATGTTGAGAACTCTTAGTCATTGCGTTGACAACGAAAGCATGCCACCCAAAATTATTATCTCTGTTTTCAAAGCTTGAGCTCTGGCACCTCTGCAAATCAATGCTTCCCTCTGCGAAGGGCCTATCTATTTATGTTCCTCTTGAGTCATCCTCCTCTTACAAAAGCACCAATTAGAGAGCACCTCTGTCATTTTTATGATTTTCTTTTAACTGTGTTGAGTATGACTATGACTGGATCTTCATTGTCATGAATTACAATGTTTAGTCAGCCCTTGGTCTTTGAAGGTGCTGTGCATTTATGTTTCGCAGTCTCAGAAAGAGCTAGTGAGATACCATCTGTTTGTACTGCTTCATGTTGTTTTGATTGAAGTGTTGACGTTTGAGACTTATTATTATCTCCTCGCTAGTTGATTATGCCATTGATATGAGTTTACCGTGAGACCTAGATGTCATTTTCTTATGTGGTTTGCTTGTGATCTTGCTGAAACTCTGGATATGAGTTAGACATAGTTGCAACAACAAGAGCAAACATAGTTCGTCAAAGTTTTTCTTTTGTCTCTTTCAGTTTGTCAACTGAATTGCTTGAGGACAAGCAAGGCTTTAAGCTTGGGGGTGTTGATACGTCTCCGTCGTATCTACTTTTCCGAACTCTTTAGCCCTTGTTTTGGACTCTAATTTGCATGATTAGAATGGAACTAACCCAGACTAGCGTTGTTTTCAGCAGAATTGCCATGGTGTTGTTTTTGTGCAGAAATAAAAGTTCTCGGAATGTTCTGAAAATTTACGGAGATTATTTCTGGAATAAAATAAAAATACCTGCGCAAAGATCCACCGGAGGGGGCATGCTAGTGGGCCACAAGCCCACAGGCCGCGACCACCCCCGTAGGCCGCGTCGTGAGGGCTTGTGGGGCCCACGTGGCACCACCGCCCCTAAACTCAGCTCTATATCTTCCGTCTCACCCGGAAAAATCATAGAGAAGGTTTCATCGTGTTTCGTGATACGGAGGCGCCGCCACATCCTGTTCTTCATCTGGAGGGCAGATCTGGAGTCCGTTTCGGGCTCCGGAGAGGGGAAATTGTCGCCATCGTCATCATCAACCTTTCTTCATCGACAATTCCATGATGCTCTTCATCGTTCGTGAGTAATCTCATCGTAGGCTTGCTGGACGGTGATGAGTTGGATGAGATCTATCATGTAATCGAGTTAGTTTTTGACGGGGATTGATCCCAAGTATCCATTATGTTCTAGATTGATGTTGCTACTACTTGGCTATGCTTAATGCTTGTCACTAGGGCCCGATTGCCATGATTTCAGATATGAACCAATTATGTTGTCGCGAATATAAGTGTGTTTTAGACCCTATCTTGCAAGTTGTACTCACCTACTATGTGTTATGACCCGGCAACCCTGGAGTGACAATAGCCGGAACCACTCCACGAGATGACCATAGTATGAGGAGTTCATGTATTCACCAAGTGTTAATGCATTGGTCCAATTCTTTATTAAAAGGAGAACCTTAATATCCCGTAGTTTCCATTAGGATCCCGCTGCCACGGGAGGGATGGACAATAGATGTCATGCAAGTTCTTTTCCCTAAGAACGTATGACTACATACGGAATACATGCCTACATTAGATTGACGAACGGGAGCTAGTTACATATCTCTCCGTGTTATAGGTGTTAGATGATGAATCACATCCGTCATACTCATCCATCACCGATCCACTGCCTACGAGTCTTTTACTACCGGTCTTCGCTATGTTACTTTGTCTAGGCTCGTCCCTTGCTACAAAAGGGATTGGGCCACTTTGCTGCTACTACTGTTACTTTGTTGTTGCTGCTACTGCTGTTCCTTGCTACTTCGTTGTTACTTGTTGCAAGATCTTTTCCAACACTGTTGTCGGGGAAGAATAGTCACTCGCCCACATGCAACCTACTGGCACCATTGATACAACAGTTAGGAATAGTCTGCCGTCAACACATCGTTTCTGGCACCGTTGCTATCATACTACTTTGCTACTGATACTTTGCTTGCAGACACTAATCTTTCAGTTGTGGTTGAATCTGGCAAACTCAGCTTCTAATACTTGAGAATATTCTTTCGCTTCTCCTTTGGCGAACCAACAAATTTGGGTTGAATACTCTAGCCTCGAAAAGTGTTGCGATCCCCTATACTTGTGGGTTATCAATAATCTGATCATAAATCCACAATTCAATGGATCTCGAAAAACACACCGCAAAAGAAGATTACATCCGATAGATCTCCATGAAGATCATGGAGAACTTTGCATTGAAGATCCAAGAGAGAGAAGAAGCCATCTAGCTACTAGCTATGGACCCGTAGGTCTATGGTGAACTACTCACACGTCATCGGAGAGGTCATGGTGTTGATGAAGAAGCCCTCCGTGTCCGAATCCCCCCTCCGGCAGGCCACCAGAACGTGCCCCAGATGGGATCTTGCGGAGACAGAAGCTTGCGATGGCGGAAAAGTATTTTTGATGATCTCCTGTTTTTTCTGGGATTTTAGGGAATATATAGGCGTGAAACCTAGGGAAGAGGAGGTCTAGGGGGCCCACAAGCCCGTGAGGCCCGGCCTCCCCCCTGGCCGGGGCTGAGGGGCTTGTGGGGTCCCTGGGGACCCCCTGCCTTAGTTCTCACGTCTCCCGATCTTCTTTTGTTTCGGAAAAAATCTTTTTCGGGATTTTATTCCGTTTGGACTCCGATTCAAATCTTTCTCTGAAAAGGGTTAAAAACACGGAAAAAACAGAAACTGGCACTTGGCACTGAGTTAATATGTTAGTCCCAAAAAAGATATAAAAGGCATATAAAACATCCGAAGTTTGACAAGATAATAGCATGAAACCATAAAAAATTATAGATACGTTGGAGTCGTATCAAGCATCCCCAAGCTTAACTCCTGCTCGTCCTCGAGTAGGGAAGTGATAAAGACTGAATTTTTGATGTTGAATGCTACCTAGCATAGTTGTCCTTTGCAACTTCTTTCATGTCACATGAATGTTCAGATCCGTAAAATTCAAAACAATAGTTTGCTATTGACATGAAAACAAGAATACTTCAAGCAAACTAGCAAGGTAATCATGAACTTTCAAAATAACGAGGCCAAAGAAAGTTATCCCTACAAAATCATATAGTCTGGCTATGCTCCATCATCCTCACACAACTAATTATATCATGCATAACCCCGGTATTGGCCAAGTAATTGTTTTCGCACTCTTACTTTCTCAAACTTTTTATAACTATCACGCAATACATGAGCGTGAGCCATGGATATAGCACTATAGGTGGAATAGAGTGTGGTGGTGGTTGTGAGACAAAAAGGAGGAGATGGTCACATTGACTCGGCGTATCAAAAGGCTATGGAGATGCCCATTAATAGATATCAATGTGAATGAGTAGGGATTGCCATACAAGGGATGCACTAGAGCTATAAGTATGTGAAAGCTCAAAAGGAGAACTAGTGGGTGTGCATCCAACTTGCTTGCTCACGAAGACCTAGGGAAATTTGAGGAAGCCCATCATTGGAATATACAAGCCAAGTTATATAATAAAGATTCCCACTAGCATATGGTAGTGACAAAGCAAGAAGCTCTCAATCATGAAGAACATGGTGCTACTATGAAGCACAAGTGTGGAAAAAGATAGCAGCATTGTCCCTTCTCTCTTTTTCTCTCTTTTTTTATTTGGGCTCTTGGGCCTCTTTTTTTCTTCTTTTTTTTTAATTTGGGCTCTTTGGCCTCTTATTTTTTTATTTCCTCACACGGGACAATTCTCTAATAATGATGAGCATCACACTTTTATTTACTCACAGCTCAAGATGATGATGACTCTATAGGAAATGCCTCCGGCAGTGTACCGGGATGTGCAACGATCTAGCTTGGCGTATGACGTTGAAACATCTCACTAGCTATATTAGGATCATGCGATGGCAATATGAGAGTGACGGCACAAGTCATGAGACGGAACCATGGGAGTTGCATGGCAATATATCTTGGAATGGCTATGAAAATGCCATAGTAGGTAGGTATGGCGGCTGTTTTGAGGAAGGCATATGGTGGGTTTGTGTACTGGCGAGAATTGTGCGGCACTAGAGAGGCTAGAAACGGTGGATGGTGAAATTGCATCTATACCATGGACTCACATTAGTCATGAAGAACTCACATACTTGTTGCGAAAGTTTTTATTAGTAATCGAAACAAAGTGCTAAACTCATACTCTTAGGGGAAGGGTTGGTAGGTGTTAACCATCGCGCGATCCCAACATCAACACAAAGGATGACAATCGATAGATCAATTATGCTCTGACTTCCTAACATATCGGTTCACCATACGTGCATGCTACGAGAATCACTAACTTCAACACAAGTATTTCTAGATTCACAACACCCTACTAACATAGCTCTTAATATTACCAAATCCATGTCTCAAAACTAATTGAGAGGAATCAAGACTTCTCTTTCTACTAAATGCACATGAAGATGGAGGTTTTTGTATCCTCTTTGGGTACCTATCACCTTTGGGACTACTTTCATAGCATAAGCCAACTACCAAGTAAAGCACATAAAGCAAAATTATCTAGCTCAAAAGATATAAGTAAAGCACGATGAGCATTCTAGCAAAATCACGATGAGTGCATGTCTCTCTCTAAAGGTGTGCAACAAGTATGATTGTGACACAACAAAAAGAAAAGACTCCTAAGATACAAGACGCTCCAAGCAAAACACATATCATGTGGTGAATAAAAATATAGCTCCAAGTAATGTTACCGATTGATTGAAGACGAAAGAGGGGATGCCTTCCCGGGGCATCCCCAAGCTTAGGCTTTTTGGTGTCCTTGAATTTGGATAGGGATGCCTTGGGAATCCCCAAGATTGATCTCTTTCCACTCCTTATCTCTTTGTCCACGAGAGCATCACCCAAAACTTGAAAACTTCACAACACAGAACTTAAACAGAAACTCGTGATAACATTAGCACAAGAAAATAAACTACCACCACTTTAGGTACTGTAGCAATCTTGATTTCAATTTATATTGGTGTTGGGATACTTTATTCTCACTTTTCCATGGTTAGTACCCCCCGATACTATCCATAGTTTCATCAAAACAAGCAACCAACTCAACAAAATCAGAATCTGTCAAAAACAGACCAGTCTGTAGCACTATGTATAATTCGTATACTTATGGTACCTCAAAAATTCTGAACAATTACGACTGCCTGGCTAAAAGGCATATGAACCAGCAGCAAAAAGAATCAACTCAAAATATCTTTCTGAATAAAAATGAAAAATCATCTCGTGAGCAAAAAGTTTCTGTCTTTTTCCAGCAGGATTAAACAACCCTCACAAAGACTAGTCATAGAGGTTTTGCTTGGCTCAAACACAAAAAGAAACACAAAAAACGCAATCACAACAGAATTGTGATAGTGTGGACGCAAAAAAACAGAAAGAAAAAGATAAATTCATTGGGTTGCCTCCCAACAAGCACTATTGTTTAACGCCCTTAGCTAGGCATAAGGTGATAGAATCATGTATCGTCGTCTTTGGTGCTCAATCCATAAGTGGCCCTCATCATGGATTCATAAGGCAATCTTATTTTCTTTCTTGGAAAGTGTTCCATGCCCTTCTTTAAAGGAAATTGAGATCTAATACTCCCTTCCTTCATATCGATGATAGCACCGATAGTCCTTAGGAAAGTACTACCAAGCATAATAGGACAAGTAGGATTGCAATCAATGTCAAGCACAATGAAATCCACGGGTACATAGTTCCTATTTGCAACAATAAGAACATCATTTATCCTTCCCATGGGTTTCTTGACAGTAGAATCCGCAAGATGCAAATTAAGAGAACACTCTCCAAGCTCATTAAAACCCAGAACATCACATAAAGACTTTGGAATCGCGGAAACACTAGCACCCAAATCACACAAATCATTGTATTCATAGTTTTTGATTTTGATTTTGATAGTAGGTTCCCCCTCATCATGAAGCTTTCCAGGGATAGAGACTTCCAATTCAAGTTTCTCTTCAAGAGATTTTATCTTAGCTTCGACGATATGATCGGTAAAGGCCTTGTTTTGGCTATAAGCGTGTGGAGAGTTTAGCATGGATTGCATCAAGGAAATGTATTCAATGAAGGAGCAACTATGATAATTGAATTCCTTGAAATCCAAAGTAGTAATTTCATTACTACTTAAAGTTTTAATATCTTCTACTCCACTTTCAATGCTTTTAGCATCAAGATAGACGCACTCCGAATCATTGGGGCGCTTTTCAACCAAAGTGGATTCATGTCCAGCCCCATCATCATTAGGTTTGACACAAGAAAACAAATATTCAATGGGAGTCACACCAAGCACTTTATGATCTTCGTGATTCTTATCACGAGAACACACCCTTTTAAGCCATTCATGTCTAGCACGAATTTGGGCGGTTCTTTCTTTGCTCTCAATCATGGAAACACGCACAGTTTTTAAAGTTTCATCCATATTGATCTTGGGAGGAGCGCATCTAACTTTCAAAGCATCAATATCAATAGACATTCTATCAACGCTCTTAGCCAAATCGTCAATTTTGAATAGTTTTTCCGCTATGGACGCATTGATTTTTTTTGTGAGTTGATAAACTCTTTGATATTACTCTCTAGATCAGAGGGTAATCTATTGTAATTTCCATGAGTGTTGTTGTAGGAGTTGCCAAAGTTATTAGAGGAGTTACTAGGAAAAGGCCTAGGAACATAGTTTCGTCTAAAAGCATTGTTGTTCCAAAATTGTTCCTACCAACAAAATTAACGTCCAAGCTGGCGTTTCTACTCTCAATCAAGGCAGACAAGGGCATATCATTAGGATCTAAAGGAGCATTTCTACTAGTAACCAAATTCATTAACTCATCCATCTTAGCACTCAACGAGTTAATTTCTTCTATAGCGTGTACTTTCTTACTAGTAGGCGACCTTTCAGTGTGCCATTGAGAGTAGTTCGTCATGATATTGTCTAGGAGTTTTGTGGCTTCTCCTAACGTGATTTCCAAGAACGTTCCACCTAAGGCGGAGTCCAAGATATTTCTAGAAGCGAAATTCAAGCCAGCGTAGAAGATTTGTACAATCATCCAAAGACTCAAGCCATGAGCGGAACAATTTCTAATAATCAATTTCATTCTCTCCCAAGATTGTGCAACATGTTCATGATCAAGTTGCTTAAAATTCATGATATCATTACGAAGAGAGATAATCTTAGCCGGCGGAAAATACTTGGATATATAAGCATCTTTGCACTTATCCCAATAATCGATACTATTTTTGGGCAAAGACAAAAACCATGTTTTTGCTCGATCTCGCAATGAGAAAGGAAAAAGCTTCAATTTAATCACATCATTATCCACATCTTTCTTATTTTGCATATTGCAAAGCTCAAATTGAGATGGGATGCAACATCTTCACTAGGAAGGCCGGAAAATTGCTCTTTCATAACAAGATTCAGCAAAGCGACATTGATTTCGTATGACTCCGCACTAGTGGCGGGAGCAATCGGAGTACTAATAAAATCATTATTATTAATATTCGACAAGTCACAAAGTTTGGTGTTTTCATTCATGGTGACTTCGGCAAGCAAGCAAGCACACAAGCGAACAAAGGGCAGGCGAGAGAAAAGGGCGAACGAGAAGGCAAACGGAAAAGCCAAATTTGTGAAGTGGGGGAGAGGAAAATGAGAGGCAACTGGCAAACAAAGTAAATGCAAGAGATGAGTTTGCGACACTTACTTGGACGAGTTCTTGACTTGATCCTCCTCGGCAACGGCGCCAGAAATTGGTACGTTGATGGGAGACTATTCTTCACTTGATCGTCCTCCCCGGCAACGGCGCCAGAAATTCTTCTGCTACGGCAACAAAAGTCCTTTCCCGGCAAAGGTGCCAGAAATCCTTCTGTCGTATCTTGAGCTTGCGTTGGTTTTTCCCTTGAAGAGGAAAGGGTTATGCAGCACAGGAGCAGTAAGTATTTCCCTCAGTTTGAGAACCAAGGTATCAATCCAGTAGGAGAATCTCGTCAAGTCCAGAGTACCCCGTGCAAACACAAAAGAGCTTGCACCCAACGCTATAAAGGGGATGTCAATCCCTTCAAGATTGATTGCAAAGTGAGATCTGAAGGCGGAAAGTGCAACGAAGTAAAAGTGTAAGGCTGAAAATATGGTGTGGAGTAGACCCGGGGCCATAGTGTTCACTAGAGGCTTCTCTCAAAATAGCAAGTATTACGGTGGGTGAACAAATTACTGTCGAGCAATTGATAGAACCACGCAAAGTCATGACGATATCTAAGGCAACGATCATACATATAGGCATCACGTCCGAGACAAGTAGACCGATGGTTTCTGCATCTACTACTATTACTCCACACATCAACCGCTATCCAGCATGCATCTAGTGTATTGAGTTCAAGACGAATAGAGTAACGCCTTAAGCAAGATGACAATATGTAGAGGGATAATCTCAAACCAATGATGAAAACCCCATCCTTTTACCCTTGATGGCAACAACATGATGCGTGCCTCGCTACCCCTTCTGTCACTGTTTGAGGTCACCACACGGTATGAACCCAAAACCAAGCACTTCTCCCATTGCAAGAATCATAGATCTAGTTGGCCAAACAAAACCCACAACTCGAAAAGAATTACAAGGATATGAAATCATGCATAAGAGAGATTAGTAGTACTAAAATAAGATTCATAGATAATTTGATCACAGATCCACAATTCATCGGATCTCGACAAACACACCGCAAAATAAGATTACATCGCATAGATCTCCATGAAGATCATGGAGAACTTTGTATTGAAGATCCAAGAGAGAGAAGAAGCCATCTAGGTACTAGCTATGGACCCGTAGGTCTATGGTGAAGTACTCACGCATCATCGGAGAGGTCATGGTGTTGATGAAGAAGCACTCCGTGTCCGAATCCCCCCTCCGGCAGGGGACCGGAATGTGCCCCAGATGGGATCTTGCGGAGACAAAAGCTTGCGGCGGCGGGAAAGTATTTTCGATTATTTCCTGATTTTTTCTGGGATTTTAGGGAATATATAGGTGCAAATCCAAGGGCAGAGGAGGTCCAGGGGGCCCACAAGCCCGTGAGGCCGGGCCTCCCCCTGGCCGGGGCTGAGGGGCTTGTGGGGTCCCTGGGGACCCCTTGCCTTGTTTCTCACGTCTCCCGATCTTCTTTTGTTTCGAAAAAATCTTTTCGGGGATTTTATTCCGTTTGCAATCCGTTTCAAATCTTCCTCTAAAAAGGGTCAAAAACACGGAAAAAATAGGAACTGGCACTTGGCACTGAGTTAATAATTTACTCGCAAAAAAGATATAAAAGGCATATAAAACATCCAAAGTTTGACAAGATAATAGCATGAAACCATCAAAAATTATAGATACGTTGGAGACGTATCAAGGTATACTCCTGCTAACACCTTTCCCTTCTTGTGTAAAAAGTTGCTCGCCGTTCGTTCACTCCTTGAAATCTTGTCCTTCAGGTTTCTCCTCCTTCATCCGATGACTCAGCAATGTCGGCTCTCCCCCCCAATGATTCGCGTTCAGGGGTAAGTTCCTTTACTAATATTTTTCTTTCCCAATACTGATATCTATCCTAACTTTGGTGTCTTTTCATCTCAGAGCACAAGCAAAGAAAAGGACAATTGGCGACTTGTCTTCTGCTCCTAAAGCAGCTGAGGTGTTTGGTATGAGCACCTCAGTCCCAGAACTTGATGAAGACCCAGTGGCGACTCATGAAGACCTTGTGCATGATGTTCCTGATGTCGGGACTGATCCTTCAAGCCCTCTGAAGGAGGTAACTGGAAATGTTAACCCACCAAGATCTTCCAAGGCGGCTGAACACCCAGATACCGTAGTTGTTGCTGGTACTGGCTACTCTAAGCCTGCAACAACGGTGTTAACAAAACATGCATCCAAAGAGACCCACTCTTCTGCAGAACAAGACATTACCAAGTTGAAGCTTCCCAATTATGAGAAACTTGAATTTGAGCAACTCTACTCTGGTGTCGTAAGTCGCCTGGAAAAAAGCTATGAAATGGCAAAGAGCTTGGCCAACATGATGCAGATCAAACATGAGGTACGTCCTTTGTTATTTGTATTTCCACCCATTAGCCTTCTAGAAGACTAGTTTTCTTCGATGAATTGTGTTCGTTGCGTTATCTGGGATACCCGTATCTTCCCGTAGCCCCCAAGGGTCGAGTGATTTTTTTGAAAGAAGAGCCGAGTCTTAGATTTAATAAAGAACTTCAAGTTGTAGCCCCCAAGGGTCGGGTCATCTTTTGAAAGATGAGTCGGGTCTTGAATTTAGTAAAGAACTTCAACATGTAGCCCCCAAGGCCCGGGTCATCTTTTGAAAGATGAGCCGGGTCTTGAATTTGATAAAAACTTCAACCTGTAGCCTCCAAGGGTCGGGTCATCTTTTGAAAGATGAGTCGGGTCTTGAATTTGGTAAAAACTTCAACGTGTAGCCCCCAAGGGCCGGGTCATCTTTTGAAAGATGAGCCGGGTCTCGAATTTGGTAAAAACTTCAACCTATAGCCCCCAAGGGCCGGGTCATCTTTTGAAAGATGAGCCGGGTCTTGAATTTGATAAGATATTCAACCTGTAGCCCCCAAGGGTCGGGTCATCTGCTGAAAGATGAGCCGGGTTTTGAATTTGATAAAAACTTCAACCTGTAGCCCCCAAGGGCCGGGTCATCTTTTGAAAGATGAGTTGGGTCTTGAATTTGATAAAAACTTCAACATATAGCCCCCAAGGGCCGGGTCATCTTTTGAAAATGAGACGGGTTTTGAATTTGACAAAAACTTCAACCTGTAGCCCCCAAGGGCAGGATCATCTTTTGAAAGATGAGCCGGGTCTTGAATTTGATAAAAACATCAACCTGTAGCCCCCAAGGGCCGGGTCTTCTTTTGAAAGATGAGTCGGGTCTTGAATTTTGTATGAGTTGAAAAGAATCATACATTAGCCCCCAAGTGTGAGGGATGTTTCTTGCAATAGTTCTGAAACTTGTCTCCCCAAAACTTGTTCTGCAACAGTTCTGACCCAGGCCGATTCATCCTTAGCTGATTTGAAGAAAAAATTAGCCGAACAAAAGGATGCTCGGGCTAAATCTGAAGAGAAATATCGGTTGGCCCTTGCTAACATGGAGAAAATGAAGGCTGATCATAAATTTTTTGAGAAGAAAACCCAGGTTGATCAAGCCGCCATCATCAAGCGGGCGGAACAAGACGAGGAGAAGCTAGAAGCCGCTCTGCAAGAACTCTCCGGCTTGAAAAAGCATATCTCCAACATGACCCAAGCTATCTTTGGTAAGGGTCAATTCTCTCCATCCGAAAAGAGCCGCAAAACATTTTGCAAATATTAACTGCCACATATTGTCCTTTGTAGGCCCGCGAGCTGCCAATCTTTAAAATGACTACATTCTGAAGGTGAAGGCGATTTACGCTTTTACAGAGCGGTTGTATACGGGAGGCATGATGACGATGAAGGCGGTGATGGGCAACAAGGAGCCAATAAAATCCATCAAGCATATGCTGGGTTACTTGTCGACATTGCCACCTCAAGTGGAAGAACTGAAAAGATCAGCTGCCCGCAAGGGAGCACTCACCACCCTAAGACGGTGTCTGGCCTATGCTCCCGAACCTAAGCTAGAGGAGGTTGCTGCTGGTTTCCCAAAATTGAAGGATGACGAGTCGGATTTCACTGAAGAGGATTACCACTGGTGTGTGAAAGAGTCTTGCTCGTGGCGACTCAGCTAGCGGCCAGCCTAGACTTGAACAAATACCAAGCGGCGTATGATGACAACCATAAAAGTTGACTCCTCTTTCGTACGAAGTTACCAGCCTGACTCCACGACGGAGTATGAACCCCTTCGATTTTGATGCTGATCTATCTGTCATCGTGAGCGATGAAGATGAGTTTATCGCCTTCACCAAGTGCAATTGGAAACTGGGCGACTTACAGATCGATGATAGAGAAAGCTCGAAGCAGGGTGACCCGGAGGTGGCTTGAACTTATCAGCATCAAATCGGTTCTTCAAAAACATTTTGATCTTTTCTGACCGGGAAATGACGCTCGGTATGGCCGAGTGAGCCATGTAATAGTCTTTAGGTTTCAGGGAGACAGTCTTCCACCCATACCTTATGCTTGACAGTTCCGAAGTGTCATCCTTTTTGTGAATCACGAATCGCCTTTCCCAATCCTTATGCTTGATAGTTTGGAAGTGTCGTTCTTTTGTGAATCATGAATCACCCTTTTCAAACATGTTTCATAGTTTGACAAAAAAAAATCCAACATGTTTACCAGGGAAAACATCATAAGCTGACTCAATGAGTCGCGGCAAGCGATAAACCAGCCCAATGGGTCATGGCGAGTTATAAACAAGGAGCCGGTTCAGTGAGTCGTGACGAGTCATAAAAATGTTTTATGAAACCTTGCGGCACTGCCATGAAGATAGTCATAAAATTTGTCAGCTCGATGAGTTGCGACAGGATAGGATGAGTTTGCAAAATTGTAGTGCTACCCCAAGAAGGCTTTTGCAACAGCCCAAGTTATTTAGACCGACTGATCAGGCGCGTGTCAAGCTTCAGTGAAGCAGGTTCAGTGAACCAATGGTTTGTCTATTTTCCATGTGTTGGCTCTTGCCGGTACCTTTCATGTTTTAACCAAGGCAAGTTCAGGGTCCAAAAAGCGGATTGACTCGCCAAGATTACATGGGTCCATAGGGCGACTCGTCCAACACATAATCGAGTATAACCATTTGTAATGCGGTAATTTTTCACTAGCCAAAAGGGTATTCAGACTGAACTCAGTGAGCGGAAGCCCCCAAGTGACCTATGATTAGGGAAAAAACAGACATAGGATTGCAGAAGCGTATCCGCTCTTACTGCAAAATGACTTGGGAGCTAGTAGCCCCAAGTAAGCCGGCTTAGTTCTCAAAATCATATAAGGCGCCCATGTTTGAACCGTGCAAAGTGGCAACTTTGGTCCTCTTTGGCTTACCAGTATCCAGCTTTGAAATAAGTGCCGCATGGTGACTTATGCTCTTTGATACTGATAGCGTCCATGCTTGGATGACTTATGGAACAATAAAGACTCATGCTTTCAAGAAGCTGAAACGGAAAAGGACCCCGAAGTTTGTGGGTGCCGGCTTTATTGCTTTATAAATAAAAGATTACAAATTTGAGATTGTAAAAAATAAATAAGGAGCCCAATGCTCTAAGTGTAGTAAGGCCGCAAGTGGGCGATGTTCCACGAGCGAGTTGTCTCAACCATTGTCGTTGGCCTATCAGGGCAAAGATCCACCAAGTAGTATGAACCGTTCCGGAGATTCTTGCTGATGACAAACGGTCCTTCCCATGGCAGTGATAACTTATGCATACCAGTGTGGTCTTGAATCAACCGGAGCACTAAGTCGCCCTCTTGAAAAGTCCGGCTCTTAAAGCGGTGGCTGTGATAGCGTCGCAAGTCTTGGTGATAGATCGGCGATTGTGATGAGGCCAAGTCTCGCTCCTCCTCCAAAGCATCCAACGAGTCTTGACGTGCTAACTCGTTGTCCTCTTCCACATAAGCAGTGACTCGTGGTGAATCGTGTCTGATGCCAGTTGGCAATACTGCCTCAGCCCCGTAGACTAGGAAAAAAAGGAGTAAAACCCGTAGAGCGATTTGGGGTGGTTCTGATGCTCCATAAAACTGAGGGCAGTTCTTCAACCCAACACCCCGGGGTACGTTCCAAAGGTACCATAAGCCGTGGCTTGATTCCTCAAAATATTTCTTGATTCGCCCTCTCTGCCTGTCCATTAGATTGGGGGTGTGCAACTGCAGCAACGTCGAGCCGGATATGCTCCCTTCCGCAAATTCTTGCATTGCGCCTTTTGATAGATTAGTACCATTATCAGTAGTGATATTATGAGGATATCCGAAGCGGAACATTAACTTTTTCAGGAATTTGACACCCGTGTCTGCATCACAGCTACTAACCGGCTCTGCTTCAACCCACTTGGTAAACTTGTCAACCGCCACCAATAGGTGAGTCTTTTTGTTGGACGACATTTTGAAAGGACCAATCCTGACCAGCCCCCAGACCGCAAATGGCCATGTGATTGGAATCATCCGTAATTCGTGAGCTGGCAGATGCATCTGACGCCGAAATTTTTGGCAACCATCACATCGACGAACTATATCTTCAGCATCCACGTGAGCTGTCAGCCAATAAAACCCATGCCTAAAAGCTTTGGATACTAGGGAGCGTGACCCGACAGGATGACCGCAGTCACCTGAATGAATTTCATTGAGAATCGCACATCCTATTTCAGAAGAGACAAACCTTTGAAATACTCCTAAAGTGCTTGGCTTGTGCAACTCGCCGTTATGTATGACCATGGACTTGCATCGACGGACAATTTGGCGAGCCAACAACTCATTCGTGGGTAACTTGCCTCGTGCTAGATACGCCATGTAGGGAACTACCCAAATATGGGGTAGCATGGAGAGCCGCCACAAGTTGAGACTCATGGTTTCGCACCACGAAATCCTCTTCTGAAGGCAACCTTACCGATGGGTTATGTAATACATCCAAAAATACATTAGGGGGAACCGGCTTACGTTGTGAACCGAGATGTGAAAGAGAATGTGCCGCTTCATTAAGTCGACGATCAATGTGATCCACCTGATAACCATAAAAATGACCCGCCACGTCCAACACAGCCCGCGTGTAAGCCGCCATCAAGGGATCTCTGGAATCCCAAGTGCCGGAAACCTGTTGTGCTACTACATCTGAGTCGCCCAAACATCTGACTCGGGTGAGATTCATCTCTTTGGCGAGTGGCAACCCATGGAGCAGGGCTTCATATTCTGCCGCATTGTTTGTACATGGGAACATGAGTCGAAGTACATAGCAAAATTTATCACCTTGAGGCGAAGTCAACACCACGCCAGCCGCCAAGCCTTCCAGCTGCCTAGACCCGTTGAAGTAGATGGTCCAGTATGTGTGATCAGGCCTGTCTTCTGGAATCTGCAACTCGATCCAGTCGTTGATGAAATCAACGAATGCTTGGGACTCGATGGCCGTACGAGGGGTATATGGCACATGGTGAGGTCCTAACTCGATGGCCCACTTAGCGATCCATCCAGTCGCCTCTCAATTAGGTATAATATCACCAAGGGGGGCAGAACTAACCACTGTGATGGGATACTCTTGAAAGTAGTGTTTCAACTTCCGGCTCACCATAAACACCCCAAAGACCAGCTTATGCCAATGTGGGTAGCACTGTTCGGAGAGGGTTAGGACTTCGCTGATAAAATAAACTGGTCGTTGAACCGGATATTCCTTTCCTTCTTCTTTACGCTCGACGACCACTGCCACGCTCACCGCTTTAGAATTGGCCGCGATGTACAAGAGCATAGGCTCCTTGTCAGTCGGAGCAGCCAACACGGGCGGCTTAGCTAGTTGTTGCTTCAGGGCTTCGAAGCCTTCGTTAGCTTCATTTGTCCAAACGAAGCGATCAGTTTTCTTGAGCAACTGATAGAGAGGGATGGCTTTTCCCCAAGGAGACTTATAAAACGACTTAGAGCCGCGATGCGACCCGCCATGCGCTGAACCTGATTGATATTGGCCGGCTTGCCTAGTGAACTGATTGCTTCAATTTTATCCGGGTTAGCTTCAATGCCTCGCTCTGACACGAGAAAACCCAATAACTTTCCTGCGGGAACACCAAAAACACACTTTGTAGGATTAAGCCTCATCTGGTACACGCGCAAATTGTCAAAAATCTCCCTTAGGTCTTCCAAAAGTGACTCCTTCTTCTAGGATCTGACGATGATATCATCAATGTAGGCATGAACATTGCGTCCGATCTGGCCATGCAAGCAATTCTAGATGCAACGTTGATAAGTCGCCCCTGCGCTCTTGAGCCCGAACGGCATAGACACGTCACACAAGGCTCCAAAGGGGGTTATGAAGGACGTTTTCTCCTGGTCTGCCACAGCCATCTTGATCTGGGTGGTACCCTGAGTAAGCATCCAAAAAACACAAACGCTCACAACCCGTCGTCGAGTCAATGATTTGATCAATGCGGGGAAGGGCGAAGGAATCCTTTGGACAGGCTCTGTTGAGGTCGGTGTAGTCGACGCACATGTGGAAGGTGCCATTCTTTTTGAGCACCAGGACCGGGTTAGCCAACCATTCAGGATGGAAAACCTCAATAATGAACCCGACGGCCAAAAGCCGGGCGACTTCCTCTCCAATTGCCTTACGCCGTTCTTCGATAAACCTGCGAAGATACTGCCAAACCGGCTTTACTTTGGGGTCAATATTAAGATGGTGCTCAATGAATTATCTCGTCACACCCGGCATGTCTGTAGGTTTCCATGCGAAGATGTCCCGATTCTCATGGATGAATTCGATGAGCGCGCTTTCCTATTTGGGATCCAGACCCATCCCAATGGTGAACTGCTTGGTTGAATCGCGTGGTGTGAAGTCTATCACATTTGTGTCATCCGTGGGTTTAAAGTTGAGGAGCGGCTCTGAGTCGATTGTTGGTCTCTTGAGCAGTGTCATATCTGCCGGGTCAACATTGGCTTGGTGAAACTTGAGCTCCTCGGCCGCGCAAGCCGTCTCGGCATAAGCTGCATCTCCTTCCTCACATTCTTGGGCTATTTTCCTGTCCCCGTTGATTGTGATAGTTCCCCTAAGACCAGGCATTTTGAGCTTGAGGTAAACATAACATGGGCGGGCCATGAACTGAGCATAAGCCGGCCTTCCAAACAATGCGTGGTAAGGGCTCTTGATCTTGACCACCTCAAACATGAGGGACTCGCTCCTGTAATTGGACTCTATGCCAAAAGCTACGTTAAGTTTGATCCGCCCAATGGGGTATGCCGACTTACCCAGAACAATGCTGTGGAAAACCGTGGAAGATGGCATCAAGCCTTTCTCTGAGAAATTCATCCTTCGAAATGTATTGAAATATAAGATGTTTATGCTGCCGCCACCATCCATAAGGACTTTATAAAGGGTGTAACCTCCGATTTGGGGAGCCACGACCAAAGCTAAGTCGCCAGGGTTATCAACTCGGGGCGGGTGATCTTCCCTACTCCAGGTGATGGGCTGCTCAGACCAATTGAGGTACCTAGGGAGGGCCGGCTCAACCACGCTAAAAGTTCTATGTTCCACCTTTTAGTCCCGTTTGCAAGTACTGGTGGTGAACACGTGATACTGTCCACTGTTCAACTGCTTAGGATTATTCTGAAAGCCGTCATTGTCATCTTGCCTCTGGGGATCTCCTTGCGGGTGTGGTTGCTGAAACACGCCCTGTGGGTTGTACCGCGGTTGATTGTGAACTTGGTACTGTCCAGCATTAGACCGTGACCCTCCCTGCGGGCCCGGGTTAGGGAACCCACCGAACGGGTTTCAGTGTGACCCGGGTGTGCTAAATTGTTCCTGTCGCCCGCCTTGATCACCTCCTTGACCTTTCTTGAGCGCCTCAGCTCCCAACTCCTGCATCACGTAGCAATCCTCCCAAGAGTGTGTAGACGGTCCTTCGGCGTTCGCGTGTTGTGGGCAGGGGCCTTTGAGCATCTCGTGATAATTGTGTGGCTTCTTCCCGCTAAAGCCCCGTTTCTTCTAGCGTTGGTTCCCGTTGCCAGCATTTGTATTGGCAACAAAGTCTGTGGCACCTTTGTGTTGTCTCCTCTTACTTTGCCCGACGTGCTTGTGGTTGCCCCGCCCCTAGAACTGGGAGTGACCTTTCTATGACTCGCCTCTCCTGGCGGTGCTAACCTTGTCATCATCTTCCCCGGGATCCTTAGTGTCGTCTGACTCGGCATACCTGGTCAGGGTGTCCATCAACTCGCCCATGTCCTGCACCTTACGCTTGAGTCGCCCAAGCTTCAGCACCAAAGGCTCGTAATGACAATTTTTCTCCAGAATTAGCACTGCCCGAGCCGCCGAGATGCCATCTGATGAATGAATGACCTCTGCAACCCGCCATGTCCAATGATGGGCCGACTCGTCTAGTTGTTGGACGCAGTGTTGTAGGTCCACGATGGTCATCGGGCGTTTGCAAGTTCCTCGGAAATTCTTGATGAAACGTTCCTTCAACTCTGCCCAAGTGTTGATGGAGTTGGGCGGCAGGTTTTTTAACCATGTCCGTGCCGTCCCTTTGAGCATCATGGTAAAATACTTGGCGCAGACCGCCTCATTCACATCGAGCATATCCATTGCAAGCTCGTAACTCTCGATCCATGACCCTGGCTCGAGATATGGTGTGTAATTGGGTACCTTTCTCGGTCCCTTGAAATCCTTTGGCATACGCTCATTGCGGAGAGGGGGCATGAGACAGGGCATCCCAACGTACCTACCGCCTGTATCGATCGATGCGAGAGGGGACTGGGCATAAGCCGGTAGCCTTGACCCGCCGCAGACGCCGTCTCCATCAGGCGGGCGGCTCGCGCCGCATCCACAATGTCTTGGTCTCGGGTATCGTGCATCCCGGGCGGGTTGGTCTGCGGTAGACGCCGTTGCTCGCTGGTCACCGCGGGCTAATCGTCGACCCGCAAGCCTCATTATTGCCCGCCGGGTTTGGCTGAGGCGGTGCCGCTCCCGCCATGTAGATGGCAACTTGTCGATGGGGTCCCGCAAGGTCCTCAGTGTTTGCCGCCTGCAGCAACCCTCCGAGCTGTCCCTCATAGAGAGGATGAATTGAATCTGTGTCGCCCATAGATGACTCGTCATCAGAGTTGACGGGGGTGATCTCCTGGCCTACCGGTTCGTCCTGTAGGCTGCCTCCCTGCGTAAAGCCGACAAAAATGTGGCATCCCCTATCCTGATGTGTGGTGGGGTGGGCATACCGGGCCGGCTCGATGATGTTGATGAAGGTTTCCGGCTCAGGTACGGGCGCCCCAAACATGCCGATAAAGATGTGGATCTTGCCGAAGGGGACACTGTAACCAGATTCGACTGAATCGGCCTCAGACCCCCACTGCGAGTTGTCGATGTAGTATTTTCCACGGCGGCTTTTCGGCATGATGCCGATTGCATAGCTTCGTGACCTTGGAAGGGATCCCTTTGAGAACTCAACTCCACCATGCGCTAGCCTCACGGTGGGCGCCAACTTTCGTGGTTTTGTCACGACAAATGTCCTTGTGAAAGGACTTAGTGAAGGAGCCATCGCTTCTTGGTGGCGACTCAAAGGGGGTGAGCGGAAGCGAGACTCAGATTTACCCAGGTTCGGCCCCTCGTGTGGAGGTAAAACCTACGTCCTGCTTTGTGTATATTGATGGTGGATTCGATTACGAGGAGGGCGTAACTCGCGTGACCTAGCTCTCGATGATTTCTAACTTGATCTATCTGCCTAAGAGACTCGCTTTTGTATATAGGTCGAGGCTTGCAAAAGTATGTATGAGTTGCCCCTCGTGTGGAGGTAAAACCTACGTCCTGCTTTGTGTATATTGATGGTGGATTCGATTACGAGGAGGGTGTAACTCGCCTGACCTAGCTCTCGATGATTTATAACTTGATCTATCTGCCCTAGAGACCTTGACCTCGCTCTCGATTATAGGGTTTACAAAAGTCCTAGCCACGTCATAGATCGTGGTTTTCCATATCTCTAAGTTGTCGTGTTTTGCAAGCCTGGAAACCTCCTTGGCGGCTTATCTTCTTCATCAATCCTGAACCGCCATCCGGTTCATGGGCCCCTGGGCCAAGGCTTGAAGTAACCATGTATGTGTTGCCGCTTTTGTGACCCGGCCCAATTAGGGCGGGTTACACTGCAGGTAATATTCCCAGCAAATTCCGAGGAAGAATCTGAGGAATGTGATGAAGAGGAAGGTACAGAAGAAGACTCAGAGTCTGGTGTGTCAAGTCTTGCACTGGCTACCACATTCGTCAGCAAGTCAATCTTCAACCTAGAAGAAAATGACAACGCTATCTACACTAATGACTACGCTAATGACTCGCTCCAACCTATTGCTTCATGGCAAAAGGTTTAAAGGTACCAAATGACACTTCCTCATTTGATTCAAGTGACTGTGAACCTGATGACTATAAAAAACCCAGTTATAGCAAACTTGCCAGTATTGCAACTAAACAACAAAGAGCCATTGAAAAGCTTCAAAAGCTGCTAGACAGAAGCGATGACCAGTTGAATGATGAGATGAATCATACCCAAATCCTCACTGAAGATGTGAAAAGTCTTCAGTCCAGATTTGACAGTCTTGAAGATCGTTATGGCACACTCTTGGCTGATCAAGCAAAACTTTCCTATGAGTTTCTTCAAAGGAAACTTGATCTTGAGAAGCTGAAGATGTCTCATGATGATCTTTGAATGGAAAATGATTCATTACTTGCTCAACAGATTAGTGTCGCTTAGGTTGAATTCACTCCACCACATCTCAAATGCATCGAGCATGAAACTGCCAATTCTTCACCAGAATCATCAAATGCTTCTATTGATACAATTTCTTCAACTGCTCATGTGGTATCAAATTCCTCACTTGAGGAAACCACAAATGTTACTGACGAAAAAGCAGGGTTGAAGGAATTGTATGTGACAGGCATGTACAAAAGTCTCAAAGGGCATCAAACCCTTTACAATGTGCTCAAAAAGCAGATATTGAACAGGAACCCGAGGAAAGAAGGAATAGACTTTGAAAGGAAACTGAATGCTGATGGATCATACTGGAAACCTGAGCAATATCCCAAAACCTGATGGGTTTCTGCTAAAGGACCTCCTGTTGATCCATCCAATCTATCAGGAATTGCATATGAATTATCCTATTCCTCTTATGAGTCATTTGACACCAGCTGTAAACTGTTCAAAAATCAATTTGCTGAAGTATTTGCTCGATATGTTGGAACTAACTGCAGGAATGGGCCACCCCTGAGGAAAATTGGGGTCCCTAAAAGTTGCTTGGAAAATCTTCAGGTGAACATCCTCATGACATCACCCGTGAAGAATCTGAACCCCAGATCAAATTCCTGAGGTGGACCAAAGTCTTGAGGAGGATCAAAATCCTCAATTGGTCAAAACTATGCTCGTACTCGTGCAAATGCTTCTGATATGCAGGGAGATTACACGGGATATGAATATGATCATTATACCACAAATCATTATGTTCATAAATCCTCAAAGAACTTCTCTGCCTTTTCATTTGAGTACTCTAACCCCCCTACTGTGAAGAGAAGTGCATTAGCTTCACTGCCCCTTTATCGTATGGTGCTCGCAGGATGATGAACTCTTTGCCACCCCTTCAGATGTGGGTGGTGAAGAAATTGAACTAATCACTTCTGCAGGTCAGGTCTCTAGATGAAAATCATCATCTGAAGAATTTGCTGGAGACGTGAGGAAAATGCTTGTTTGGACGCAAGCTAAAATTGATGAAATGGTAACATTTCACACGTCCTCAAATTTACTGTTTATGATGAAATTCTTGTCTGATGAGATTGATATCATATTCTTCATGTCTGAAGAATATAAGATGGTAATCTGCACTAATTCATCTGCAGAAGGACAAACCCAAGAGCACTGAGTGGGTTCTTGATAGTGGCTTCACACACCACATGACTGGTGATAAAAGCGTACTTATGAATATGCCACTGACTCCATCACCACTGAAGCAAATCACATATGCTGACAAAGGTAAAAGCAAGGTATTGGGACTTGGAAAAGTGGCTATTTCCAAGGACAGGCACATGGACAGAGTGATGCTTGTTGAATCCCTTGGGTTTAACCTCATGTCAGTCTCAATGCTTTGTGATCTTGATATGGTTGTTTTTTTGACCGGTCACTGTAGGGAAACACCCCACAGTCATTTCTCTCTATTTATAAAAGGAGTAAATATGTACAAAAGAGGACAAGAATGTACAAGAGATACAGGGGGTGGTTGTGTGTGGGGGGGGATACGAACCTCAAGGAGGTAAAAATGCTATCCATCTAAGGAGATCATCCCTAAAACTAGGTTTAATCCAATGTGCTAGGAGTGAAATATCCTGAATGAAGCCAGCCCTCCATTTTCTGAACCGTGGTTGCTGACGATAAAAAACCATTGCATTTCTGACAGTCCATATGTTCCAGCAAGCAATGTAGACCACTTCAGTGAAGAAACGGTGCTGAAAGTCTCTTCTTGCAGCTAAAGTACTCCACATAGAATTTCCCTGCCATGAGATCTGGAGATAATTCCAAATCCTGGTACCGAAGAGACAGTTGAAAAACAAGTGATCTCTGTCCTCCTTGATCCTGGCATGGCAAAGAACACAAAGATTTGAATCAGATACCTTCCCGTGACGCCTCTCAAGCATGTCTTGAGTGTTTAGTCTGTCCATAATCAGCAGCCAGGAAAACATCTTGATTTTCATGGTGCAGCAGCTCTTCCAGATCCAGGTAAGCAAGGGGTTTGGTGTTATGGGTTGGTGAATATGGACATAATACTTCTTGGCAGTGTATGGTTTAGAGTCTTTACTCCAGAGCCAGATATCATCGACATTCTGGTTTATATGAATATTCTGAAGCATAGAGGTGACACACTCCAACTCTTTGTAGGCTTGTTCAAAGAGAGGTAAGTGGAACATGGATAACATAGCGTTGTCATGAAAAGCATGGAAAACTTCCTGAGCAGTGCAAAAAGAATCCACAACAAAAGAGAACAGTCTCTGGAATCTAACAGCCAGTGGCCTGATATAATCTCCAATCAACCATGAATCAAACCAAAACAAAAATGTATCACCTCTATTTGGTTTAACATAATCCACAGATCTGAACATATCCACACGTTTGCAGATGTCCTTCCACCAAAACGAACCACAAAGTGAGGTACCTTGTGGAACTGTGTTATGATAATATGTGTTCCAAATCAGTTTGACGCAGGGAATATCAGCTTTATTCAAAAACTTGTCTGCATGTTTTAGAAGCAGGGCCTCATTCTGGATAGCAAGATTCATAATCCCCAACCCACCCTTCATCTTAGGTCTGCATACAAGGTCCCATGCAGCCAGAGAGGGGCATGATCTTGACCATTCTTTCTCCACAAACATTGCCGTTGGATTCTTTCTAACTACTTAAGGATCCATGGAGGAACTTCTAAACTACAGAGAAAGAAGATAGGTACTAATGACAGAGCTGAGTTTAGATATTGCAAACGGCCCCCCTGGGCCAGGAAGGAAGAACTGGCACTGAGTCTTCTTTCCATGTTATCCACTAATGGCATGAGATCAATTATCCTTGGTTTAGTTGTTCCCATAGGTAAACCAAGATAGGTGAATGGCAAGGAACCCACCTTGCAACCAATAGTATCTGCCAATCTTTTCAGCTGATCTTGATCTATGTTGATGGGGAGCAGGGCAGACTTGTGATAGTTCACCTGGAGACCAGTGGATTGGGAGAACAGAAGTAGCATACTTTTGAACTCAAGCAACTGAGATTCTTCTGCAGGTAGAATTATGAGAGTATCATCATATTGATATGGTCGTTATCTTTGAAAAATATAGATGAGTAGTCATCATGGAATCTGATAGGTCCAAAGTCTTCGAAGGTGTTAGGAGAGGAGATTTGTACATTGTTGATTTTTCCACACGTCCTCAACCAGCCACATGCTTACTAGCAAAAACCTCAGAAGGCTGGCTATAGCATCGAAGACTTGGTCATGCACGCATGAGGAACTTGCACACGCTGGTGAAGAAAAAGCATGCCATTGGTATCGAATCAGTCAAATTCATCAAGGACCACCTCTGCGGTGCTTGTGAGTCTAGAAAAATGACCAGATCCAAACACCCCTCAAAGACCATCATGACTACTACTCGTCCGTTTGGATTGCTTCACATGGATCTATTTGGACCTACTCATTATGGTACTCTAACAAATGCAACATCTTTATACAGCTTTGTCATAGTTGATGATTATTATAGATATACTTGGGTGCATATCATTCTGTATAAAACTGAAGTGCAGGAAGTCTTCAAACAATTTTCCTCAAGGGCCTCGACGAACTTCGACATCAAGATCAAACACATCAGGAGTGATAATGGGAAAGAATTTAAAAACACTTTTCTTGATGATTATCTTGATAAAGTTGGTATTACTCACGAATTTTCTGCTCCTTATACTCCTCAACAGAATGGCGTCTTCGAAAGAAAGAATAGGACTCTGGTTGAAATGGCATGGACTATGCTTGAAGAATATCAGACTCCTCGTCGTTTCTGGCTTGAAGCAATCAACACTACTTGCCGCAACATCAACAGGGTATATCTTCACAAATTCCTCAGGAAAACCTCATATGAAGTCCTCATTGAGAAGAAACCCAATGTAAGTTCTTTCAAAGTCTTCGGTGCAAGATGCTGGATTAGAGATCCTCACCATAGCTCGAAATTTGCACCTAAAGCACACGAGGGTTTTATGCTTGGTTATGGAAAGGACTCGCACACCTAAAGAGTGTTCAACACCCATCACAGCAAGGTAGTTGAAACTATATATGTGCGGTTCGATGAAATTAAAGGCTCGCAAAGAGAGCAATTGCCTCCTGTACCAGATAAATTATCTCCTGAGGAAGAAATCAAGTTCAAAGATACTGAAGACATTGTTCCTACTGAGGAAATTGCTAAAGAAATCATTCCCAGCACTGATGAAATTTGAGAAGGTGCTCCTGGGGAAATTGCTCTAGAGCAAATTCCTCAGCCCAGACAAAATCCTCAACCATCTCATCCGAAGATTGCAAATGAAGTAGAACATGAGAAAATCCTCGATGAAATCAACGCGCTAGGTCCTCTCACTCGCTCAAAAGCTTCACACTTAGTTAACTTTTGTGGGCATTCCTCTTTTGTGTCTATCACAAAACCCTCAAAACTTGCCGAAGCTTTCATGGAACCTGAGTGGATTCAAGCCATGCAAGATGAACTTCTTCAATTCAAGCTAAATGACGTGTGGGAACTCGTCAAACGACCAGATCCTCGCAAGCACAATATCATCCGCACCAAGTGTATTTTCTGAAAGAAGCAAGATGAGGATGGTCAAGTGGTGAGGAATAAGGCACGACTTGTAGCCCAAGGTACACTCAGGTTGAAGGAATTGATTTTGAAGGAACTTTTGCACCTGTTGCTAGACTTGAAGCTATTCGAATTCTACTTGCTTATGCTAATCATCATAACATTACTCTATATCAAATGGATGTGAAAAGTGCATTCCTCAATGGTAAGCTTGAGGAAGAAGTATATGTTTCTCAGCCCCCAGGTTTTGAGGATCCGAAGAATCCAGACAAAGTCTTCAGACTCAAAAAAGGCACTCTATGGCCTCAAGCAAGCCCCTCGGGCGTGGTATGATACATTAAAGGAATTCCTCATGAAGAAAGGCTTCAAACCTGGTTCACTCGATCCAACTCTTTTCACAAAATCCTATGACAATGAACTATTTGTGTGCCAAATATATGTCGATGACATCATATTTGTATGTACTGACAAACGATGTAGTGATGAATTTGCTTACATGACGAGTGAATAATATCATATGTCTATGATGGGGGAGCTGAAATTCTTCTTAGCTGTTCAAATTCGTCAATAACACAATGACATCTTCATATCACAGGAGAAATACCTCAAGGATGTTCTAAGGAAATTCGACATGCATGAATGCAAAGGCGCCAAGACTCTCATGCCTACCAACGGCCACCTCTGCACTGACGAAAATGGTAAAGAATTCGATCAGCAGGTATATCGCTCCATGATTGGCTCTTTATTGTATTTGTGTGCATCTAGGCCAGATATAATGCCTAGTGTTTGCATGTGTGCACGTTTTCAAGCAAAACCAAAGGGATCACACCATAAGGCTGTGAAGCATATTCTTCGATACTTAGCTCACACACTAACACTAGGATTATGGTACCCCAAGGGCTCAAATCTTCATCTCGTGGGATATTCTGATTCTGACTATGCTGTTGACTGTGCGATCGCAAGTCAACTTATGGCACTTGTCACTTCCTCGGAAGATCATTAGTCTGTTGGTCCTCAAAGAAGCAGAACTATGTTTCTCTCTCCACTGCCGAAGCTGAGTACATTGCTGCTGGATCCTGCTGTGCTCAATTTCTATGGATGAAGCAAACCCTCAAGACTACGACATCAACATGAAGAATGTGCCCCTCTACTGCGAAAATGAGAGTGCAATCAAGATCACATACAACCTAGTACAACACTCGAAGACTAAGCACATCCATATTCGTCATCATTTTCTTCGGTACCATGTCCTCTAGGGCAATATCATCATCGACCATGTGAAGACTGACGATCAACTAGGAGATATTTTCACTAAGCCCTTGGATGATAAAAGGTTTTGCAAGTTGAGGTGTGAGCTAAATATCTTAGAGTCTTCAAATGTTTTGTGAAAACATGCACACATCCTAACACTTATGCAAAATTGATGACTTAGATGTGCAACACACGAAGAATCGATTTTCTTCAATCAATGAAGAATATCACTCTTAGTGTGATAAAATTAATGAAGAATTTGGTTCTCATGGCCCTACGACAATTGTACGCGGCGCCTGAAATCATCATTCTTATACGGTGGGTCACGCCACCACCCAACTTTGAAACTCTTCAAGTTGTTTTTCTTCAAAGTTGAAATTCGTCAACTTGACACTTTGTCACAAAATCCTCAAGATTATAAAAATCTTCAAAAATCGTCAATGCGTTAGATGATTTTCATTTTCCTAGATATATATATATATAGACTGAGATTTCAATGTCCTCAACAACATTCACTTATAGCTATTTCTTCAATTTGATATTTCATCTAAGTGAATGTGATCGGACCCGACTCCCCTCTATGCTATACTCAACCCAGTCTATTCAATTCTTCATATGTGTTCTACTTGAAACTTGTTCAAAGTCATCACTGTGTCCTTGTCAGCTGAGGATTTTGCAACGAAATCCTCAAATGTTCAAAAATGAATTTTATGTCGTTACACATTAACTTAACCCACTTCCCACGCTCGGAGAAGCACAATCTCCACTACTTCAGTCGTGGGCTACACGTGTCATGCGGAGACGAACAGGTAAGGGCAATTCGTTCCGAAAGATTCGCTCGAACAGTTTTTCACGTGAGCTATAAATAGGTCCTTACCCCCTCAGTTAAACCCTTCGTCCTCTCGTCACCTCTCCGCTGGAACTCAAACCTAGCGCCACCACTAGCAATCTCGTCGCCGGTGAGGAACAACTTCACTGCCTCGTCCTCACCGTTGCTGAATTCACACCGGAAGCGGAATCTCTTCCTCCGCCACTGCCGTAGTTGTCTTCTGCTGCCAAGTTAGGGCACAGAAGATTTGAACCGAAGAGCTTCTCACGTTTAGTGCTTCTGTTCTTTGTGTTCTTCACACAGGGTAATTAAAATCTAATTTTACTACCTCTATTGATCTACTATTTCACTTTAGATTCGCAAAAACAATTTTTCCTCAGTGTCTGTCAGCCTCGTACACTCATTCCTCAAACACTTGATGAATTTAACTAAGCCACTAAAATTCTTCATGAGATTCCTCAGTTCTGTAAATTCTCGAATCTGCACAACTCTGGAACCCAAGATCAGAAAGCTTAGTCAAATCCTCAACCCACTGGTCAAATTCCTCAACTTCTAAAAACTTCAATTTTTTCAAATCTGAGAACGCATATGGCCTCTCCCAATTCTTCGCACCCATACTCTGTTCACACGTGCAAAATGTCAGCTGATGAATCACTAGGTTCTCATAACTGAACTCATTTGCAGCGTTCCTCGAAGAAACTTTACCAGGGTCATCAGAATCTTCAAGAGTGCAAATTCCTCAGCAAAATTATCAGTTGAAGAAAATGGAAGATGACAGAAAGAAAAAAAGAAGGAAAGAAACTTGAACAGAACACTGTAGTGGATATTCCTGAAGAAATATACGCTGACTACTGCACACCTGATGAGGAAATATATGACAAAGAAACCATGCCGAAGCAAAAGATAAGGCTTCAGAAAATTGAATGCAGGTGGACTAAGGAGTGGAAGGAATATCGCTATGTAACTCCTAAGTATGCAAAGATATTCGCCCTCAAGCCACCATGCAAGAGGCCTCCTCTGGGAAATCAACAGGCTGCACATTCCCCAAGTGTTGAAACAGTTGAGGATTACCTTGAGGAGCAAGACAAACACCTGTCTAAGCTTCAGAAGAAAGCAAAAGCTGAAGTGAAGAAATTCAATGAGGACTCTCCTGCTGCTGGCACTACCGCTACATCCTCAGCTGCTGAAGCATCAGGTACAGCTATTCCTCAGAAGAAAGATGTGCCCAAGAAACCAAAGGCCTTAGTGCCAAAAGAGCAATTGCCTCAGATGGCTCCACCAGCGCCAAAACCTTCAATAGCACCACAGTCCTCAAAGCCTGAACAAAAGCAGATAGTTAAGCATCAGCCTACTCATTCTAGCTCATCTGTGCCATCTGCCACAAGCTCTGCTACAAATTCTTCACAAACTCTTTTGAAGACTAAAATGACAGCTAGAAGAGGCATCAGCGCGAGCCCAAGCAAAGTCATCAAAATCCCTTCTGTATCAGAAGGGAGTGAGGAATTCGATGATGAAACTCTTCAAGCAATCATCAGAAACAAGCAGGAACGAGTTGCACAAGCCTCAGCCAGCTCTATTCCTCTTACCATGGACCCCAAGGTTTTGCTGGATTTCATCAATGTCTGGTATGAAAATCGAAACACTCCCATTGATGACTTGAAGCTTCCCCCTGGTCTCAGCCACATGGTTGCCACATTCATCAATGAGGAAAAATGGAAAGAGCAGCAAGCCAAGCAAGCAAAGGTTGTGAAACTGAAGAAGGAGAAATTCCTCAAGCAGAATCTCCTCAATCTGACGCCTGAAGCTCTTATTTGAACCCATGTGAACTGAAGACTTTGACAAAAAATTACACGAACCTATCTGATCGTCAAAGTCTCAAGGTGAATTTCATGAAGTTTGCTACTCATGCAGTTGATGAATACAACAAGAAGGTTGCTCCTCCTGTGTAGCAAAAGCGACCTGAGTCTAGCTATTAGGTTCAGCTAACGGAAGAAGATGAAGTTGATGAACCTGCTGCTGAGGAAATTCCTCAAGATACTCCAGCTGATGAATCTGCTCCAGCTGAAGAAAATGTTCCAGCTGAAGAAAATGCTTCAGCTGAGGAAACTTCCAGGTCTATGTCTGCGTCAGCTCCTGAAGAAACAATTCCTTCACCTCAACCCTCAAAGGTGAAGAAGATGATTCCGTCTGCATCAGACATGAAGAAGACCAAAGTTGCTGAGAAAGAAGCAAAGAAAAGAAAATCTTCAATGACCTCATAATACTCAAAGGCCAAGCGCCCAAAGGTCACTCACACATAGTCTTCAACTGCCCCAGTGGATGCTACGCCTCTGAATGTAGCTCCATCCTATGCACTGGTTCCCTTCGGAATTGACTATGACATTCCTGAAGACGATGAGGAAATGGAAGATGCTGAAGCTGAAGAAATCATGGATGAGGAAATTCAAATTGATGACATTCCTCAACCCTCCATTCCTCAAAAGACCTCTGATGACATTGACTGCACCACTCCAGTTTTTCGTGATGATTTCTGGGAAAAGACTCATCACTCACCAAGGTCTACCCAAATCCCTCCTACTCCTGCTGCAACAGAAATCCTCACAGGATCTGTTGCGAAGACTGTCTGTGAAGAATCTGCTCAAGGATCAGCTGCAACAGTTGAAGATAATGCAGCGACCAATGCTACAACTGCCTCCTCCTCCAAGCAAAATCCTCAAGCTGAGGAAAATCCTCAACCTGAAGAAAAAGGTCAGAATGAAGAAACTGCTCCTGCCCCTAACACCGAAACTGCTATTGTTGTGGTCAATATGAAAACAACAATGATAGTAGCTCCTCCTCAAGAACCGCAACATAATCTTCAACTGCAGCAAAATCAGCCTTTGTCGAGGAGGCCAAAGTTTCAAAAGGGAGCATTCTATGAAGAACGGATGTACTTCGTAGGCGCAAATCCGTATGATAAGCTTGGCATCAGGCACCAGAAATTCTGGACGAGGACTCAGCTTAACTAGTATGCCTCTGTGCTCAGTGGGAGGAACAAAATATTTCAGCACAAGCATATTCCTCATGTTGACATGGAAGAAACTCCTTGCTTCATTCCAGTCCTCAATGTTCTTCATGAAGCTGGACTGCTGCCTCTCTGCACTGACATAGGTGAGTGGAACAGTGGCATAATTCTTCAGTTCTACGCTACTTTGCATATCTCTGGAGACCCGAAGGATGTCAACACTTGGGTGTTGTACTGGATAACTCAGTACACGCACTACAAAGCGCCTGCCACTGAATTTCTTTGTGCACTTCCAGTCTCAATTCCCTCAGAAAATGTAGTGCTAATGTATGATGAGCGGGAGCTGCTCAACAGACTGATGGAAGTCCTCATGAAGTCTTTGGACAAGGACCAACCTCCATGGACTAGCTTACTGGTTCAAGACTTGAAGTATGAGCCACAAATCATCTACAGAATCCTGGCCAATGTCATCGCTCCTATCAAAGGCCATGATGATGAAGAAGATGTCATAGGCATCATGAAGAATATCCTCTTCAATATCATCCATGGCTTACCAATAAACCTTCATGACTCCTTCCTGAGGACTTTGGCTGACAATGCTGTGTCGCCCTTCGATATGAAGATTTATGCTCCTTGGATCATGAGATTCATCAGAAGTAGGTCAGGCATCAACTACCTTGACGATTTTCCTAATCACATTGGATATCTGCCGCCTATCAGAGTTATCAAGAAGACATTTGAGCCAGTTGAAGGCAAAGGAAAATCTGTCATTGATGAAGGAAATCGGCCCCTAGATGGCCAGTTCCGTGAAACAGAGTCATATTCTTCATATGATGACACTGCTACCCAAGATCCGCCAAGCCATGTTGCACCAAGTGTGATGAATAACACAGAGCTACTCGTCAGTCTTCATCAGAAGGTCGATCGCAATCACGAATGGGTAAAACGTCAATTCAATGCCATTGTGAAAACCCTTAACACGACTCAAAATGCAGTGAAGAAAAATCACTATTATCTTCATGATGTGTTTGATCGTACCTGGGCCACCATGGCTCATCTGAAGACTCAAGAGGAACTTGAGGCATTGGAGTTCACTCAGGACTTCGACTGGTCGTGGCCTCCCACGGAGAAATTCAAGCCAATTCCAGTTCCAGACCTTGAGGACAGTTCTTTTTCTTCATTCCGCACTGTAGAATCTCATGAAGAACCATAAGACACTGCTACTGGATCAAGGAAGAAGCCCGTCGCCAAGAATCCTCACGCCTCTTCATCAGCCAAGAAGTGAAAGTCTTCATGGGGCGTTAGTCCTCAGTTTTGTCCCTTTTTGTCACTTGATGACAAAGGTGGAGAAATCTGAGTTAGTCTTCGCGCGGGATATATTTTGGGGCTTATGAACTTTATTAAGTTACAAACTCTTGGTTCTTATGAAGTGTTTTATGTAATGAGTTGTAACTTAAGCCCAATGGTACTCTAACGCTTTTGATTGTTTTTCTTCGCATGCTTATTCCTCAAAATATAAATGCACGCATGCTGAAATTTGTTAGATACCATTTCTCATCATGCATTATCAAATTCCTCATTTTATATGTCAAAAGTATGCATGATTTACAAGATACAGGGAGAAATCTCCATGATACGAATCATCAATGTGCATGTGCTGTGAAAAGCAATTTCCTCAAAATATGCACATCTTCACGGGAGTCTCTCAGTATCTTGATTTCAAATTCCTCAAACTCAGTATTTACACTTCATATTTTTATCCCCGTTGAAAACTTAACCTTATTGTTATCAACCACCAAAAAGAGGGAGATTTTAAGTGCATCTAGTGCCCTTAGTGATTTTGGTGGTTTGAAGACTTATAGGTGAAGTAACTAATGTGTTTATAAGTGCACACACGCTCTATAAGTCAGTGTGGAGTTTGAGTTATACGATGAATATCGACCCCTAAAAATGTATATCTTTGGCTGAAGAAATTGGTCTTATGCTGAAGATTTGGATTGCGAAGAAATTGCGATGAAATTGATATTCCTCATGAAGATACTAAAGATGAGGAACTCGGTGTGTCCTGAAGAAAATCAGTCCGAAGACTTTGAAGCATGAAGATTTATTCTTTCTGTTGCATTTTCTTCACTCTTGAGTCATATGAATACCATACTATTAAAGGGGGTCGAGGTAACACTATGGAATGAATTTCCTCATGATGCTCAACCCAAGCCTAATCCTACAAAAGCCTCAAGTGAGGAATATGAGAGACATGAGGACTCTCACAGTTAAGAGTGCCGACCGTTGCCGCGATTCGCGCCACCTCACCGATCTTATCCACACCAACGGTCATAATATTTAAGGGAAATTATGTCAAATCATGTGGGGATGCTCCCAGGCTATATATAGCCGCCCTGACAACCATTAGCTGGTTGGCTGCTCCATGAGAAACTAACACCTGTCATTTAGAGCAACCCAAATTCCTCAGAGTCTTCGAGAGTAAATCATCAGTGAGGAAATACCCCAAATACCAATCCACAAACCAAAACCAAGTGATTGAGCATCACTGAAGAATTTGTTCCCGTGTGGAACTGAAGCCTTTTACCTTTGAGGATTGTGCATCCTCCAGACGGTTAGGCGTCATGGTCTAGAGCAATCTGTAAGTGCATCTAGTGCCCCTTAGTGATTTTGGTGGTTTGAAGACTTATAGGTTAAGTATCTAATGTGTTTATGAGTGTACACAGGATCTATAAGTCATTGAGGAGTTTGAGATATTTGAAGATTATCGACACTTAAAATGTATGTCTTCAGTTGAAGAAATTGGTCTGAAGCTGAAGAAATGAATCGCGACGAATCTGCGATGAAATTGATATTCCTCATGAAGATACTGATATTGAGAAGTCCGGTGTGTCCTGAAGAAAATCACTTTGAAAAATTTGAAGCATGAAGACTTACACTTTCTGTTTTATTTTCTTCGCATTTGAGTAATAGGAACACCGTACTGTTAAAGGGGGTCGAAGTTACACTATGGAATCAATTTCCTCATGATGCTCAACCGAAGCCTAAATCCTACCAAAAGCCTCAAGTGAGGAATACGAGTGACATGAGGACTCTCAGAGTTGAGGGTCCTGACCGTTTCGATAGCCACGCCAAGTCATTGGTATTATCCATTCCAACGGTCATATTATTTAAGGGCATTAGTGTCAAATCATGTCGGGATGCTCCCAGGCTATAAATAGCCACCCCCCACAACCACTAGCTGGTTGGCTGCTCCATTTGAAACTGACACTTGTCATAAGAGCAACCCAATTCTTTCAAGCCTTCGAGAGTAATTCATCAGTGAGGAAATACACCATACACCAAAACTACAAACCAAACCTAGTGATTGAGCATCACTTAAGAAGTTGTTCTTGTGTGGGACTGAAGCCTTTTACCTTTGAGGACTGTGCATCCTCCAGACGGTTAGGCGTCATGGTCTAGAGCTTCCCAGCAGTCAATTGTGGATCGCCGGGTGACCAAGTTTGTGAGGGTTTGGAAGTCTGCCCTGAAGACTTACCACGAGTGTTGGGCGAGGACTGTGTGTCCTTAGCTCAAGGAGAATACGGTAGGGACTGTGTGTCCCGGGACTGTGTGTCCTTTGGTTTCAATACCAAGCCGCTCCAAACTAGATGTACGACTGTCACAGCAGTTGGAACTGGGTCATCAACGATTGTCTTCACTAAGAAACGGGTTCTAATTCCTCAACTCCTTACTTTCCTCGTATTATGTGTTGATGACTTTCACTGCAACTGTTTGAAGAATTTGCTGAAGACCTTCTCTGAATTTCCCCAACCCCAAATTCTTCACGTGAGTTAATCCACATCTGTATTCTGCGTGCCTGCTCGCTGTGCAATCTGTTTTCACATTCTTCACTCTGAAAAACTGTTGTTGTGAAACTTTGCACTTCTGATCCTTTACTGTTTCCGCTGTAAGTTAGTCATCAGTGAGGAATTTCCTCAAAAGGAATTTCCTCAGGGATGTAATTCTAAAAATCTCCTATTCACCCCCCTCAAGTCGATATAACGCACTTTCAATTGGTATCAGAGCAAGGTACTCCCTTGTTCTGTGTGATTTTGGTTTAACCACCTGGAGTTTTAGTTATGTCGACTGCAGGCATGTTTAAGGTGACTGCAGTATGTCCTACCTACGAAGGAAAGAACTTTCCCTTCTGGAAGAACAAAATGCAAATGCATCTGCAAGCTATTGATAATGATCTCTCGTATATTGTGGAACATGGCGTCCCCATCATCTCTGCCAGTGTCACTGCTGCTGATGTGAAGAAATTCAAGCAACTCGATTCTCAAGCGAAGAACATCATCTGTGGCCATCTGAGCCCAGGCCAGTTTGGAAGAGTAAGTGCTTTGGGCTCTGCAACACTGATCTGGGAGAGACTGTGCAAGGTAAATGAAGGAGTATCAACCCAGCGTGACTCTCGTGTTGATATTCTTCGCAATCTCTTCAATCGCTTCAAGAGACATGACAATGAAAGCTGCCAAGACACCTTTGATCGCCTCACTGACATATGAAATGAACTGCAAGCACTGGGAGCTCGAGACATCACTGATCACAAAGTTGTGAAGAAACTGCTGAGATCGTTGGATTCTTCATTTGATACTTTAGTTCTGATGATTCAAGAAAGACCAGACTACAAGATGCTTGATCCAGCTGATATACTAGAAAGGCTAAATACTCATGAATTCCAGCTAGAAGAAAAGAGAGATCTATATGGACCAAGCTATTCCAGACCACGTGCACTGAAGGCCAGAGCAATTTCCTCATGTGAAGACGAAGACACAGATGACAGCATTTGTGACCCTAAAGAATTTGGACAGGAGCTTGCAATGCTCGTGAGGAAATTCCAGAGATTTACACGACGTGGCCAGTTCGGTAAATCTTCAAGAAGAGACATGAGGAAATTAGAATCTTCATCTGAGGACTACAAGAAACGAACCTGTCACAAGTGCAAGAAATCAGGTCATTACATTGCTGATTGTCCCCATTGGGGAAAGGAATCAAAGAAGAAGAAATACTAGGATGACAGTTCTGATGACTCGAAGAAGAAGAAGAAATCTTCAAAATCCTCATCTTCAAAGCCCTCATCGCACAAGAAGACTAGTTTCAGAAAGGCTCGGGCACTTATTGGCAAGGAAATGTACTCTGAGGCAGAATCAGAGGAATGTGATGAAGAAGAGGGTTCTGATGAAGACTCAGAATCCGGACAGTCCAGTCTTGCACTGGCAACCACTTTCGTCAGCAAGTCAATCTTCAATCTTGAAGAAAATGATTGCACCATCCATACTGATGACTATGTTGATGACTTCGCTCCAACCTATTGCTTCATGGCAAAAGGTTCAAAGGTACCAAATAATGCCTCCTCCTCTAATTCAAGTGACTGTGAACCTGATAATTATAAGAAACCCAGTTACGGTAAACTTGCTATCATTGCCACTAAACAACAAACTGCCCTGGAAAAGCTTCAGAAACTTCTAGATAAAAGTGATGATCTGTTGAATGATGAAATGAACCTTACCCAAATCCTCACTGAAGATGTGAAAAGTCTTCAGTATAGATTGGATAATCTTCAGGATCGTTATGATACACTCCTCACTGATCATGAGAAGCTTTCCTATGAATTTCTTCAAAGGAAGCTTGATCTTGAGAAGCTGAGGATGTCTCATGATGATCTTCGTACGGAAAATGATTCATTACTAGCTCAATAGATCAGCGCTGGTCAAGTTGAATTCATTCCTCCATGTCTTAAATACATTGAATGCGAAACTTCTAATTCCTCACGAGAATCATCAAATGCTGCTATTGCTACAAATTCTTCAACTGCACCTGTTGTGTCTATTTCCTCACTTGAGGAAAACATAAATGTTACTGATGAAAATGCAGGGTCGAAGGAATTGTACGTGACAGGCATATACAAAAGCCTCAAAGGACATCAAACCCTTTGTGATGTGCTCAAAAAGCAGATCTTGAACAGGAACCCGAGGAAAGAAAGAATTGCCTTTGAGAGGAAACTAAATGCTGATGGATCTTATTGGAAACCTGAGCAGTATCCCAAAACCTCTTGGGTTGCTGCTACTGGGCCTCCTTTTGATCCATCTAATCTAACTGGTTTTTCATGTGAATTATCCTATTCCTCGGATGAGTCATTTGACTCCAACTATAAACTGTTCAAAAATCAATCTGGTGAAGTATTTGCTCGATATGTTGGAACTAATTGCAGGAATGGCCCTCCCTTGAGGAAAATCTGGGTTCCCAAAAGCTGTCTCGAAAATCTTCAGGTGAATGTCCTTATGACACCACCACTGAAGAATCAGAACCCCAGATCAAATTCCTCAGGAGGACCAAAGTCTTCAAGAGTATCAAAATCCTCAACTAGGCAAAACTATGCTCGTACCCGTGCTAATGCGTCTAACATGCAGGGAAACTACAAGGAATATGAATATGAGCGTTACTCCTGAAATCATTATGTTCATAAATCCTCAAACCAGTTCTCTGCATATTCATATGAGTACTTTAATCCCCCTATTGTTAAGAGAAGTGCATTGGCTTCAATGCCACCTTTCTCATATGGTGCTCGCAGGATGATGAATGCTTTGCCACCCCTTCACATGTGGGTGGTGAGGAAATCGAACTAATCACTTCTGCAGGTCAGGTCTCCAGATGAAAATCATCATCTGAAGAATTTGCTAGAGACCTGAGGAAATGCTTGATAGGACGCAAGCTAATGACTGATAAAATAGAAATATTTCACACGTCCTTACATTTCCGTTATGATGAAATTACTGATCTGATGAAATTAGTATCATATTCTTCAAATCTGAAGCATATGAGATGGTAAGCTGTACTAATTCATCTGCAGGATGACAAACCCAAGAATACTGAGTGGGTTCTTGATAGTGGCTGCACACATCACATGACTGGTGATTAAAGCTTACTGATGAATATGCCACTAACTCCATCACCTATGAAGCAAATCACATATGCTGACAAAGGTAAAAGCAAGGTATTGGGACTTGGCAAAGTGGCTATTTCCAAGGATAGGCATATGGACAAAGTGATGCTTGTTGAATCCCTTGGTTTTAACCTCATGTCAGTCTCGATGCTTTGTGATCTTGATATGATTGTTATCTTTGGTAGATATAGATGTGTACTCATTATGGAATCTGACAGATCCAAAGTCTTCGAAGGTGTAAGAAGAGGGGATTTGTACATTGTTGATTTCTCTACAGGTCCTCAACCAGCCACTTGCTTGCTAGCAAAAACCTCAGAAGGATGGTTGTGGCACCGAAGACTAGGTCATGCAGGCATGAGGAATTTGCACACGCTTGCAAAGAAGAAGCATGTCATCGGCATCGAATCAGTCAAAATCCTCAAGGATCATCTCTGCGGTGCTTGTGAATCTGGGAAAATGACCAGATCCAAGCATCCCTAGAAGACTATCATGACCACTACACGTCCATTCGAATTGCTTCATATGGATTTATTTGGACCAACTCACTATGCCACACTAACCAATGCAGCATCTTTATATGGCTTCGCCATAGTTGATGATTATTCCAGATATACTTGGGTGCATATCATAGTGTATAAAACTGAAGTGGAGGAAATCTTCAAACGATTTTCTTCAAGGGCCTCGACGAACTTTGGCATCAAGATCAAACATATCAGGAGTGATAATGGAACCAAGTTCAAAAACACTGGTCTTGATGATTATCTTGATGAACTTGGTATTACTCACGAATTATCTGCTCCTTATACTCCTCAGCAGAATGGTGTCGTAGAAAGGAAGAACAGGACTCTGGTTGAAATGGCAAGAACTATACTTGAAGAATATCAGACTCCTCGTCGCTTTTGGCCTAAAGCAATCAACACTGCATGCCATATCATCAACAGGGTATATCTTCACAAATTCCTCAAGAAAACCTCATATGAACTCCTCACTGACAAGAAACCCAATGTAAGTTATTTCAAAGTCTTCGGTGCAAAATGCTGGATTAGAGATCCTCACCATAGCTCAAAATTTGCACCTAAGGCACATGAAGGTTTTATGCTCAGTTATGGAAAGGACTCGCACACTTACAGAGTCTTCAGCAACAATCACAACAAAGTTGTTGAGACTGTAGATGTGCGGATCAATGAAACTAATGGCTCGCAAAGAGAGCAATTGCCTTCTGATCCAGATAAGTTGTCTCCTGAGGAAGCAATAAAGCTCAAACCCACTGAAGACATTGTCCCCACTAAGGAAATTGGTGAAGAAACGATCCCTATCACTGATGAAAATCAAGAAGATGCTCCTGAGGAAATTGCACTAGCACCACTTCGTCAGCCCAGACAAAATCCTCAACCAGCTCATCCGAGGATTGCAAATGAATTAGAACTTGACAGAATCCTCAATGACATCAATGCGCCAGGTCCTCTCACTCGCTCAAAAGCTTCACACTTAGTTAACTTTTGTGGGCATTTCTCCTTTGTATCCATCACAGAACCCTCAAAAGTTGTTGAGGCTTTTCTGGAACCGGAGTGGATCCAAGCTATGCAAGACGAACTGCTTCAATTCAAGGTGAATGACGTATGGGAGCTCGTCAAACGACCAGATCCTCGCAAGCACAACATCATCGGCACCAAGTGGATTTTCCGAAACAAGCAAGATGAGGACGGTCAAGTGGTGAGGAACAAGGCACGACTTGTAGCCCAAGGCTACACCCAGGTTGAAGGAATAGATTTTGATGAAACTTTTGCACCTGTTGCCAGACTTGAAGCTATTCAAATACTGCTTGCTTATGCTAATCATCATAACATCATCTTATATCAAATGGATGTGAAAAGTGCATTCCTCAATGGTAAGCTTGAGGAAGAAGTATATGTTGCTCAGCCCCCAGGTTTTGAGGATCCAAAGAATCCAGAAAGGTCTTCAGAGTCAAAAAGGCTCTTTATGGTCTCAAGCAAGCCCCTCAGGCATGGTATGATACATTGAAGGAATTCCTCATGAAGAAAGGCTTCAAACATGGTTCACTCGATCCAACTCTTTTCACTAAATTCTATGATAATGAGCTATTTGTGTGTCAAATATATGTCGATGATATCATATTTGGCTGTACTGACAAACGATACAGTGATGAATTTGCTTACATGATGAGTGAAGAATATCAGATGTCCATGATGGGGGAGCTGAAATTCTTCTTAGGTCTTCAAATTCTTCAACGAAGCAATGGAATCTTCATACCACAGGAGAAATACCTCAAGGATGTTGTGAGGAAATTCGACATGCATGAATGCAAAGGTGCCAAGACTCCAATTCCTACCAACGGCCACCTCGGCACTGATGAAAATGGTAAAGATTTCGATCAGCAGGTATATCGTTCTATGATTGGCTCTTTATTGTATCTATGTGCATCTAGGCCAGATATAATGCTTAGTGTTTGCATGTGTGCACGTTTTCAAGCAAAACCGAAGGAATCACACCATAAGGTTGTGAAACATATTCTTCGATACTTAGCACGCACACCAACACTAGGATTATGGTATCCCAAGGGCTCAAATCTTCATCTAGTAGGGTATTCTGATTCTGACTATGCTGGTGACCGTGTGGATCGCAAGTCAACGTCTGGCACATGCCATTTCCTCGAAAGATCACTAGTTTGCTGGTCCTCAAAGAAGAAGAACTGCGTATCACTCTCCACTGCTGAAGCTGAGTACATTGCTGCTGGTTCTTGCTGTGCTCAATTACTATGGATGAAGCAAACCCTCAAGGACTACGGCATCAACATGAAGAATGTGCCTCTCTACTGTGACAATGAGAGTGCTATCAAGATTGCATACAACCCAGTACAGCACTCGAAGACCAAGCATATCCAGATTCGTCATCATTTTCTTCGGGACCATGTCCTCAAGGGCAATATCCTCATCGACCATGTGAAGACTGATGATCAACTGGCAGATATCTTCACTAAGCCCTTGGATGAGAAAAGGTTTTGCAAGTTGCGGTGTGAGCTAAATATCTTAGAATCTTCAAATGTTTTGTAAAAACATGCACACATCCTAACACTTATGCAAAATTGATGACTTAGATGTGCAACACATGATGAATCGATTTTCTTCTACTAATGAAGAATGTCACTCTGAATGTGAAGAAATCAACGAAGAAATTGATTCTCAGGGCCCTACGACAATTGTATGCGGCGTCTGTAATCAACATTCTTATATGGTGGGTCACGCCACCGCCCAATGTGAAATTCCTCAAGTTGATTTTCTTCAAATGTTCTATTTCCTCAAAATGTGTTTTTCTTCAAAACAGTTGTTCTTCATTGTGATGATTTATCACAAAATCTTCAAAAACTTGATGACTTTCATTTGACTAGATAGACTGTGATTTCAAGTCCTCAACAGCATTCACTTATTGCTATTTCTTCAAGTTGATATTTCTGCTAAGTGAATGTGATCGGACCCTACATTCCCTCTATGCTATACTCATCCAGTCTATTCAATTCTTCATATGCGTTCTACTTGAAACTTTGTTCAAAATCCTCACTGCTTCCTTGTCAGCTGATGATTTTGTAACGAAAATCCTCAAATCTTCAAAAATTGTTTCTTTAATACACAGTAACTAAACCCCACTTCCCACGATCGGATAACCACGATGTCCACTATCTCCACCGCACTGTTCGGGAGCTACACGTGTCCTGCGGAGACGTAGAGGCAGGGGCGGTTTGGTCCGAAATTTTCGCGCCAACAGTAACTTTTGGCTATAAATATGTCCTTATCCCCCTCGGCATACTCTTCTTCGCTCCATCGCTATCCTGCCACAGCATACACCACCGAAACCTAGCGCCATCGCTGGTAGTCTCGTCGCCGATGAGGAAGAGCTTCACTGCCTCGACTTCTCCGTCGCTGGAACCATGCCGGAGTCGGACCATCTTCGTCCGCCGCCGCCGTATACATCCTCTGTCGCCGGGTTAGGGTGCATTGGACATGCGACCGAAGAGCTTCTCCAGACACACCTTTCTGTGTTCTTCGTGCGCACCTTCCAGGGTAAATAAATCCCGTTTTTACCAAAAGATTAGATCTAAAATTTTACATCTTCTATGTGAAATCTTTTTTCCTCAAGAATCTATAAGCACTTGATTCCTCAAACACTGCCTTTCACCACATCATTGATGAACTACACTAAGCATCTAAGATTTTCACAAGATTCCTCAATTGTGCGAATTTTCGGATCTGTACAACTCTGGAACCCAAGAACAGTATGCTTAGGCAAATTCCTCAACCACTGGTTATATTCCTCAAACTCTCAAACTTTTTCATTTTCTTCAAATCTGAGAACGCATATGACCTCTCCAAATTCCTCGCAACTATACTCTGTTCACAGGTACACGCATGTCAGTTGATGAATCTCTCGGTTCTCATCACATTAACTCATTTGCAGCGTTTCTGGAAGAAAATCTTCAAGTCTCATCAGAATCCTCAAGAGTTCAAACTCATCAGCAAAATCCTCAGCTGAAGAAAATGGAGGATGACAGAAAATAGAAGGGAGGAAAGAAATTTGAGGAAGAAAATAGAAGGAATGGAAGGAATACAAGTTTGTGACTCCCAAGTATGCGAAAAAATTCGCTCTGAAGCCTCCTGGCAGACGGGCCCCACTTGAGGATCATCAAGTAGCACATCGCTCAAGCCTCATGACCATTGATGACTATCCAGATGAGAAAGAAAAGCATCTGGCTAAGCTCAAGAAGCAGGCAGAAACTACAGTAAGGAAATTCAATGAATCCTCAGCTGCTGCCTCAGCTGCTGCTACTTCCTCTGCCGCAGAAACCTCTGGTTGAGAAATTCCTCAAATGCAGTCTGTGTCGTCAAAGCCAAGGGCTCCAAAGCCTCAAGAGAAGTCTGCTCAGGCCTCAGTCACAAAACCCTCAGCTCCAAAACCTTCAACACCAAAACCATCAGCGCCAAAGCCCTCGGTACCAATCTCCTTAGCTCCAAAATCCTCAGCACCACCACCAAAGCCTCAAGAGAAACCAGTATAGAAGCAATTCATGAAGCCTATGACCGCCAGCTCCAGCTCCTGACTCCGAGCTGCAACCAGCTCAGAGACAAAGTCTTCAACACCTCCTGCGAAGAGTCTGGTAACTGCTGAACGTGCAACTCTGCCAAGCCCCAGCAAAATCATCACCGTCCCGTCTGCATCAGAGGGCAGTGATGAATATGATGATGAAACCCTACAAGCCATCATCAGAAACAAGCAGGAAAGAGTTGCTCATGCATCAGGCAGTGCCATTCCTCCGGCAATGGACCCCAAGGTCCTCCTTGACTACATCAACATCTGGTATGAGGACCCAAACACTCCACTTGATGATTTGAAGCTTCCCCCTGGCATTAGTCACATGGTGACCACTTTCATCAATGAAGCCAAGTGGAAAGAACAGCAGGCCAGGCAGGCCAAAGTTGCAAAGATTAAAAAGGAGAAATTCCTCAAGCAGAATGTCCTCAAATTAACTCCTGATGCACTGGTGTCAACACAGGCAGAGCTGAAGAAATTGACTGATGAGTACTCCAAGCTGTCAGATCGCAAAAGTCTCAAGAGCAATTTCATCAAGCTCGCCACTAGTGCTGTTGATGAATACAATAAGAAGGCTGCACCCCCAGCACCAACTTCTCAGCCCCTGATTGAGGAGCCAGCAGATGAATCTCCTCATGATGAGGAAACTCCTCAAGCTGAGGAAGTACACCAAGAACGTCGTGTGGATGAACCGGCTATTGAAGAAATCATCATGGAAACTCCTGCTGATGAATTTGCTGCAGCTGATGAGACTGCCCCTGACCCAGTTGCTTCGCCAAAGCAAGCTGATGACACTGTTCCAGCTGGTTCCTCAATACCAGCTGAAGAATCTGTCAAGAGAACCCCTTCACCAAAAGCTTCAATGGTGAAGAAGATGACTCCGTCTGCATCAAACGTGAAGAAAACCAGAGCTGCTGAGAAGGAAGCCAAGAAGAGAAAGGCCTCCTCAGCAGAAGAAGAAACAGAGGCCAAGCGCCTCAAAGCACTTGAAGAAACTGCTCCTCTGGACCCTGTGCCACTGAATGTCACTCCTTCCTTTGAAATGGTCATCATTGATGATCCAGCGAAAAAGGCAGATGAGGAAATGAAGGATGCCACCTCTGAGGAACACACTGATGAGGAGATTCAGATAGACAAAAGTCCTCAGCCTTTCATTCCTCAGAAAGACATTGTTCAAGCATCAGCTGCACCAGCTGATGAAACTGCATCTGCCACCAAGCTAGCTGAGGAAGAACAAACTGAAAATCCTCAAGCTAATGAAATTCAACGCTCTGAGAAGAATCCTCAAGATGAGGAACATGCTGACCCAACTCCTCAAACTGAGCAAGAAGAAGCTATTCCTCAGCCTGATGCACAGCCAGAGCAAGCCCCTCAGCCTGAAGAACCAGCCGCTGAAATTCCTCACCCTGAGGAAAATGCTGAGGAGAATGCACCTGACCAAGACAATGCATTCATCGTGCTCAACCCAGAGACTGCCATTGTTGTCTCCCCTCCAATTCCTCAGCAAAATCTTAAGCCAGTTCAGCGTCAGCCATTCTCCAAGCATCCTAAGTTTCAAAAGGAAAACTTCTTTGAAGAACGCATGTACTTCATTGGAGAGAACCCATATGACAAGCCTCAAATGAGGCATCTGAAGTTTTGGACTAGGAGTCAGATGAACTACTATGCCTCTGTGCTATGTGGACGAAACAAGATATTCCAGCACAGGCATATTCCTCATGTTGAAGTTGAAGCAATACCTTGCCTGGAGCCAGTCCTCAGTGTACTCCATGATGCTGGTTTACTCCCAATGTGCTCCGACATCTCTGACTGGAACAGCGAGCTAATTCTTCAGTTCTATGCCACTCTTCACATATCTAGCAACCCTGAAGACATTAACACTTGGGTGTTTGATTGAATGTCAGAAAACAGTCACTACAAGGCTCCTGATACTGAACTCCTCAGAGAACTGCCTGTACCAATTCCCTCAGAAGAGGTTGTGAAGCTTTATGGTGAACATGAGCTGCCCAATGGGATGATGGAAGTCCTCATGAAACCTTTGGCTGAAGGAAAATCTCCGAGAACAACCTTCCTCGTCCACGAGCTCAAGCACACACCCAGGTCTGTTTACAGAATCCTCTGCAGTGTGCTCGCACCGATCAAAGGCCATGATGATGAAGAAGATGTTGTAGGCCCCATGAAGAATATCCTCTTCAACATTATCCATGGTATTCCTATCAACATCCATGATTTCTTCTTGAGGACTTTGGCCGACAATGCTATGTGTCCTTTTGATCACAAGATATATGCCCCATGGATCATGAGATTCATCAGGACAAGGACAGGCATCAACTTCCACGCTGATTTCCAAAACCATGTTGGTTATATGTCTCCTATCCGGGTCAATAAGAAGACTTTCGAGTCCATTGAAGGAAAAGGCAAATCTGTGATTGAAGAAGGCAGTAGGCCCCTTGATGGTCAGCTCAGAGAGCCAGAAGCTTATTCCTCATGGGATGATACTGAGACTCGTCCAGCAAGCCCCATTCCTCCTCGCGTGATGAATACAAGAGAGCTCCTCCTGAGTCTTCACCAGAAGGTGGATCGCAATCACAAGTGGGTCAAACGCCAGTTTGGCGCCATTGTCAAAACCCTCACTGAAACACAGAACTCTCTGAAGCTCAACCATCACTATCTGCATGAGGTTTTTGATCGCACCTGGGCTACCCTTGCACATCTGAAGACTCAGACTGAGCTTGAAGAAATGGACTTTGAGCGAGACTTTGAATGGTCGTGGCCTCCCAAGAAGAAGTTCAGGCCTATTCCAGTGCCAGACCTTGAAGACAGCTCCTTTTCTTCATTCCGCACTACTGAAACTGATGAAGAACAGCTCGACACTGCTACCAGTCCCAGGAAGAAGACTACTCCCAAGAAGCATCACGGCTCTTCCTCAACCGCCACGAAGTGAAATCTTCACGGACGTTAGTCCTCAGTTTGTCCCTTTTTGTCACTTGATGACAAAGGGGGAGAAACTTGAGAGTTAGTCTTCAAGCGGGATATTTTTGGGGCTTATGAACTATATTTAAGTTACAAATTCTTGGCTCTTCTGAAGTTTTTATGTAACGAGTTGTAACTTAAGCCCGATGGTACTCTGACGCTTTTGAACGTTTTTCTCCGCATGCTTATTCCTCAAGTTTTAATGCACGCATGCTGGAATTCGTCAGATACCATTTGTCATCATGCATTTTCATTTTCTTCATATGATATATTATATGTATGCATGATTCACAAGACTCAGGGGGAGATCTCCATGATATAAATCATCAATGTGCATCTGCTGTGAAAAGCAAAATCTTCAAGATATGCACATCTTCAGGGGGAGTCTCTCTGAATCTTGATTTAAAATTCCTCAAATGAGTATTTACACTTCATATTTTTGATCCCCATTGAAGACTTAACCTAATTGTCATCAACCACCAAAAAGGGGGAGATTGTAAGTGCATCTAGTGCCCCTTAGTGATTTTGGTGGTTTGAAGACTTATAGGTTAAGTATCTAATGTGTTTACGAGTGTACACAGGATCTATAAGTCATTGAGGAGTTTGAGATATTTGAAGAATATCGACCCCTAAAAATGTATGTATTCAGTTGAAGAAATTGGTCTGAAGCTGAAGAAATGAATCGCGAGGAATCTGCGATGAAATTGATATTCCTAATGAAGATACTGATATTGAGAAGTCCGGTGTGTCCTGAAGAAAATCACTCTGAAGAATTTGAAGCATGAAGACTTACACTTTCTGTTTTATTTTCTTCGCATTTGAGTAATAGGAACACCGTACTGTTAAAGGGGGTCGAAGTTACACTATGGAATCAATTTCCTCATGATGCTCAACCCAAGCCTAAATCCAAAAGCCTCAAGTGAGGAATACGAGTGACATGAGGACTCTCACAGTTGAGGGTCCCGACCGTTTCGATAGCCACGCCAAGTCATTGGTCTTATCCATTCCAATGGTCATATTATTTAAGGGCATTAGTGTCAAATCATGTCAGGATGCTCCCAGACTATAAATAGCCACCCCCACAACCACTAGCTGGTGGGCTGCTCCGTTAGAAACTGACACTTGGCATAAGAGCAACCCAATTCCTTAGAGCCTTCGAGAGTAATTCATCAGTGAGGAAATACACCATACACCGAAACTACAAACCAAACCTAGTGATTGAGCATCACTGAAGAAGTTGTTCCTGTGTGGGACTGAAGCCTTTTACCTTTGAGGACTGTGCATCCTCCAGACGGTTAGGCGTCATGGTCTAGAGCTTTCCCGGAGTCAATTGTGGATCGCCGGGTGACCAAGTTTGTGAGGGTTTGGAACTCTGCCCTGAAGACTTACCACGAGTGTTGGGCGAGGACTGTGTCCTCAGCTCAAGGAGAATACAGTAGGGACTGTGTGTCCCGGGACTGTGTGTCCTTTGGTTTCAATACCAAGCCGCTCCAAACCAGATGTACGACTGTCACAGCAGTTGGAACTGGGTCATCAACGATTGTCTTCACTGAGAAACGGGTTCTAATTCCTCAACTCCTTACATTCCTCGTATTATGTGTTGATGACTTTCACTGCAACTGTTTGAAGAATTTGTTGAAGACCTTCTTTGAATTTCCTCAACCCCAAATTCTTCACGTTAGTTAATCCACATTGGTATTCTGCATGCCTGCTCACTGTGCAATCTGTTTTCACATTCTTCACTCTGAAAAACTGCTGTTGTGAAACTTTGCACTTCTGATCCTTTACTGTTTCCGTTGTAAGTTAGTCATTAGTGAGGAAATTCCTCAAAAGGAATTTCCTCAGTGATGAAATTCTAAAATTCTCCTATTCACCCCCCCTCTAGTCGATATAACGCACTTACAAAATCCAGCAGTCAATTGTGGATCACCGGGTGACCGAGTTTGTGAGGGTTTGGAAATCTGGTTGAGGACTGTGTGTCCTTAGCTCAAGGAGAATACGGTTGGGACTGTGTGTCCTTTGGTTTCAATACCAAGCCGCTCCAACCAGACGTACGAACAGTTGGAACTGGGTCATCAACAACTGTCTTCATCGTGATACGGGTTCTATTTCTTTAACTCTTTTAATTCCTGAATATTGTATGTTGAAGATGTTCATTGTCTCTGTTTGAAGAATTTGCCGAAGAATTTCTCTGAATTTCCTCAACTTCAAATTCTTCATACAAGTAAATTTTCACCTCCTTATTCTGCGTCTGCAAACTGTGCAAACCTTTTTCATAATCTTCATCAAGAAAACTGTTGTTGTACTCTTTGCACCTCTCATCTTGCGCTATTTTTGTTGCACGTTATTCATCAGTGAGGAATTTCCTCAAAAGGAATTTCCTCAGCGATGAAATTCTAAAAATCTCCAATTCACCCCCTCTAGTCGATATAACACACTTTCAGAAAAGGTGACTAACGGTGAGATGACGAAACTCGGTGGCACCGATACTCAAACTCGGAAATTCCGATTTTGTGTATCTTGGCAATAGAATGTTGGTCACATTGAACTCGGTAGCACCGATGCAGTTTTGATTGCACCGATATGGTGGGAATGTCTAGGGTTCTGTATGAGGTTCAAACTCGGTGGGTCCAAAGTGGCAATGTTGGTTACATCGAATTTGTGTATGTGGAACTTGAGAGAGTAGATATGTGTGAAAAATGACTGAGTATTTTGGTGGCTAACTTTGAGCGTTTGAGCAGTCAGTTCATTTTACTACATCACCCCCTTTTAATAGTAGTGGCTTTCCTATGGGCTCAAAAGTGATTTCTCACAAATATAAAATGAAGAGTCTTCTAGCTTGAAGCTTGAGCCAATATTGTTCCCTTCTTGCATCCAGGGGTATCTCCACATAAACCTTTAGCCAATGCTCTCTATGGAGTTTTCCTGAAATAGCTAGGTAAAAGTGTTAGTCCAAGAGACAATGTATGTTGTCATGAATTATCAAAATCACCAAGGGAACATATGTGCTTTCAGCTACCTCTCGCGCTTGCGTTGGTTTTCCCTTAAAGAGGAAAGGGTGAAGTAGATAAGTATTTCACTCAGTTTGTTGAGAACCAAGGTATCAATCGAGTAGGAGGAACAAGCAAGGCTCCAATAGTAGTACCTACACAAATCAAACACTTGCACCCAACGCTATAAAGGGTTGTCAATCCCTTCGGAGTTATTTGCAAGGATGATATCTGATAGAGATAGATATAAAATATTGCAGAAACAAAAGTAAATAAATTGCAGGAATATACTTTTGGTATTTTTGGTTTATAGATCTCAAAATATAATATGGAAAATAGACCCGGGGGCCATAGGTTTCACTAGAGGCTTCTCTCATAAAGGAAAATAATACGATGGGTAAACAAAGTACTGTCGAGCAATTGATAGAAAAGCGAATAATTATGAAGATATTCAAGGCAATGATTATGCATATAGGCATCACGCCTGTGTCAAGTAGACCGAAACGATTCTGCATCTACAACTATTACTCCAAACATCGACCGACTCCTGCCTGCATCTAGAGTATTAAGTTCATGAAGAACAGTGTAACGCATTAAGTAAGATGACATGATGGAGAGAGATAAACTCAAGCAATATGATGAAAACCCCATCTTTTATCCTCGATGGCAACAATACAATACGTGCCTCGCTACCCCTACTATGTCACTGGGTGAGGACACCGCAAGATTGAACCCAAAACTAAGCACTTCTCCCATTGCAAGAATTACCTGTCTAGTTGGCCAAACCAAATAAATAATTCGAAGAGACTTGCAAAGATATGAAATCGCGCATATAAGAATTCAGAAGAGACTCAAATAATATTCATAGATAATCTGAACATAAACTCACAATTCATCAGATCTTGACAAACACACCGCAAAAGAGTATTACATCGGATAGATCTCCATGAAGATCGTGAAGAACATGGTATTGAAGATCAAAGAGAGAGAAGAAGCCATCTAGCTACTAGCTGTGGACTCATAGGTCTGTGGTGAACTACCCACACATCATCGGAGGGGTAATGGAGTTGATGTAGATGCCCTCCGTGATCAATTCCCTCTCCGTCAGATTACCGGAAAAGGCTCCCAGATTTGATCTCTCAGGAGCAGAGGCTCCCGGTGGCGTAAAAGTATTTTCGTGGCTCTTTTTGTTCATACGGGAATATTTGCGAATTTATAGGCTGAAGAATAGGGTTAGGAGACCTGCAAAGAGTCCATAAGCGAGGGGGCGTGGCCACCCCTAGGGGGCGCCCTGCAGGCTTGTGGCCTCCCAGCAGATTCCCTGCCCCTACTCCAAGTCTACTGCATGTCTTCTGGTCCAAGAAAAATCTTTTCAGAGAATTATTCCGTTTGGACTCTGTTTAATATTCCTTATCTGCAACACTCAAAAACATGAAAACAACAGAAGCTGGCACTAGGCTCTGGATTAATAGGTTAGTCCCAAAAATAATATAAAACAACATATAAATGGATATAAAGCATCCAAAATAGATAATATAATAGCATGGAACAATAAAAATGATAGATACGTTGGAGACGTATCACGCGTCGCCGGAGTTGCGCTACAGATTAATAGGTTATGCGTGGGCTACCAAAATGTAGCCCACGCTCGGCCGTATCCATCTAGGGGTCACCTAGTCACATGGGCGTTGGGATACTCGCCGATGTTGGCCCGTGTGGCTGCTGGAGCTCATGTGAGCTCAGATCCGAGGCCATAGGGGGTGGATTACCCACCTGAGGGATCCTACATGCATTATGCGAGCACACGAACCCAATGGGGGCACCGGCTGGACCTGAGGGGCCCCGGAGCATCATCGGCGATGAGCTCCCGCGGTGGAGCTCCTCAGGTGTTGATGAAATTGGCGGCTACACCTAGCAATCAATGGCGCTAAGAGGAGGAATGGATCTAGGGGCTCGGTGCAGTGATAACAACAACGGTAGCTGGCTTGGGGAGGCCTTGGTTGGAGCGAATCGACGGCGGTGGTCTGCGACGGCTAGAGTTGGAGAAGAGCTCGGGGTCAACGCTATGGGGCTTCTGGCATCCATTGCTTTAGCAAAGAGGACGAGGGGGATTAGGCGGAGCTCGCGGACTGGATAGCGAGGCGAGGGAGTGGTTGTGGCTACGCACCCGATGGGGACGAGCTTGTGAGAGCGGCGACCATAGCGAGGAGAGAGCAAGGAAGAGAGCAGGGGCGAATGGCGAGGAGGGGTCGATCCACATGGCTTCCTCCCGAGCCTATCCACCTCGCCAGTGCGACGTTTATGCTAGGAAGGCTAGAAGTTGCGTAGCGGCGGGAGCGTGCGCGGTAGCCAACTCCTCTTCTCCCTATTGGCAGGAGGAAGACGACACGCAGGCAGCCTGTGGTGGTTGGGCCACCACTTGGCAAGTAAGGCCTAGGTAAGTTTCCCCCCTTTTCTATTTCCTTTATTTTATTTATGTTTTCTATTTATCCGCGCTTTGTTATATTTATTTGGGCCAAAATTGTTGGAAATATGCCCTTGAGGCAATAATAAAGAGGTTATTATTATATTTTCTAGTTCATGATAATTTTCTATTATTCATGCTATAATTGTATTGACCGGAAACCGTAATACATGTGTGAATATATGGATCACAATGTGTCCCTAGTGAGCCTCTAGTTGGCTAGCTCGTTGATCAATAGATGATCATGGTTTCCTGATCATGGACATTGGATGTCATTGATCACGGGATCACATCATTCGGGAATGATGTGATGGACAAGACCCAATCCTAAGCATAGCACTAGGTCATATTGTTCGTCTGCCAAGGCTTATCTAATGTTAAGTATCATTCCTTAGACCATGATATTGTGCAACTCCCGGATACCGTAGGAGTTCTTTGGGTGTATCAAACGTGACAACGTAACTGGGTGATTATGAAGGTGCACTACAGGTATCTCCGAAAGTATCTGTTGGGTTGTACGAATTGAGACTGGGATTTGTCACTCCATGTGATGGAGAGGTATCTTTGGGCCCACTCGGTAATCCATTATCATAATGAGATCAATGTGACTAAGGATTTAGCCACGGGATGATGTATTATGGAATGAGTAAAGAGACTTGCCGGTAATGAGATTGAACAAGGTATAGGGATACCGACGATCGAATCTTGGGCAAGTATCATACCGGTAGACAAAGGGAATTGCATACGGGATTGATTGAATCCCCGACATCATGGTTCATCCAATGAGATCATCGTGGAACATGTGGGAACCAACATGGATATCCAAACCCCGCTGTTGGTTATTGACCGCAGAGGTGTCTCGGTCATGTCTGCATGGTTCCCGAACCCGTAGGGTCTACGCACTTAAGATTTGATAACGCTAGGGTTATATGGGAATAGTATACGGGGTTACCGAAGGTTGTTCGGAGTCCCGAATGAGATTCTGGACATCACGAGGAGCTCCAGAATGGTCCGGAGGTAAAGATTCATATATAGGAAGTGAGGATTTGATCGCTAGAAGTGTTTCGAGCGTAACAGGTATTGTACCGGGACCACCGGAAGGGTTCCGGCGGTCCACCTGGAAGGGCCACCACACCCAAAGTGCTACATGGGCCAAAAGGTGGATGGGAACCAGCCCCTATGTGACAGCCGAGACCGACGCTCCAGAAGATTCCCCTTTATTCCCTTTTCGTCGTATGATTATTTTATTTGTCGCCTCATCATCGCATCATTCGCATCATCTGCATTGCATCGGCATCCCCGTTGCCGCCAGTTTTCAAACTCGCATCCGTTGTTAGTTGTCGGTTATCGTCATTGTCCGTTCTGAGCCTGACCACACACGCACGCGCCCGTGGCGTCGTCAAACCCTGTTTTTAAAAGTGTATATAAAACTTTCTCTGATTGGGTCGAAACTTGGCGTCTGGTCTTAGATTAATATAGGTAGGCCGCCTCCCAATTTTTGTCGCAATCGGAGTCCGTCTGGTATCCGAACGGTCGACCGTAGTGGCACCGTATTCGGTCTATCGTCGGACATTTCTCGGTGTTTTGAAAATTACGTTGCCGGGGACCGTTTCCCTCTCTTCTCCGGCTAACCTAGTCTACACGGCCACTTAGCCCGTCCCACGTTCGGAATTGTTCGATTTAGACCGCACGGTTGGATCCGGGACGGAATTCTACTAACCCTAGCCCCACCCCTCATTTGTTATAAATAGGAACCCGTACCATTTCAGGCACACCCTCTCTCTCTTCCTCGAAATCCGTGCAAACCCTAGCCTCCCACCTACTCTCTCTCTCCTCAGCGCAGCCGCCGGTCCCGCGAGCCCGCAACCGGCCCTCCCGGGCCCATCCGTCGCGCCGCCGCTCGACCGAGCCGCTAGCCCCGCTCCCCTCCCTGCTCCTCCCGAGCTCCTCCCGTCGAGGGACGTTGCCACGCTGTCCCCGGCCTCGCCAGAGAACCTCTCGTCGCCAGCCGCCCACCGGAACCCACCGGAGCCGTTGCCGCCGGTGGCCCCGCTCGCCAGATCCAACAGCTGCCGACGCCCGCCGCCAGGAGCTGCCGCCAGCCGATCTGTCGTCCCGGCTCCATCTCGAGCTACCGTCGCCGGGAATGGGGCCGTGGCGGCCGGATCCGTCCAGCCCCGCCACTTCCCCATGGCGTCGCCACCCCTAGGCCTCCCTGTGCGCCAGAGTCCCCTGCGCCGCCGCCATGGCTTTTTCTCGGTACTGCACGAGGAGGACGACGACCCCTTCGCCCGCTCGCACCGAACGCCTCGTGGGCCAGCACTAGTGGCGTTTCCTGCGGCCCAGAGCGCCTCCGCACGCGGCCCAGCTAGCGCCTGGCCAGCGCCCGAGCCAGCCCAGCTCGATAAGCTCCACCAGGTCGACCTCCTCCCGCAGCTCCACCAACCGCCTGTTTTCCTGGGCCAGGCCCGCAAGGTGAGCTTCCCCCTGCTGCCTATCCACCGCCTTAGGCAGCCTTTTGGTAACATGCGCCCCCAGTTTGGCCCGTTTAGTTTATTTAGGATTTCTGGAATTAATTTAATTCCAGAAAATTGACGAATATTAAAATGCCCGTAGTTTCTAAATCGTAAGTCGGATCGAGGTGATCTATATATGGATCTTGTGTAGTTTTGCGCGTATGGCTTGCCATATGCCTAGTTTATAACTTGCATGCATGTTTTACGTAGTTTGGCTTGTCATATGCCTAGTTTAGCAAGATGTCCCAATAGGTGCTTGCCCCGTATTTATTTTCGCGCGTGTCCAGATTGCTCAAACCCCGTAGATAAAATTCTCATGTTTTAGGAACCCTTTTGCCATCTATTTTAGAGTAGTCGTTGGTATTTTAGCATGTAGGATTCTGTAGCTAGTTTGCTATACCGTGTTTAGGACCTTATCTCGCATATACGTGCGGCGATATTCTTGTGTTGCAACCCCTCATGTTATATATCTTTTCGGGGTAGAAAAATCCATAGAATTTAACTGTGCATTTAGTTTTAGCTTTTGAGCAAGTTAGTTCACGTGATATTTTGCCATGTTGCCCTTTTGTTTATTTTGTGGGATTTTATTCCATGCTTGATATGATTAAGTTGTCAACTAGAGAGTTGCTCTTGGATGTTTAGTCTAGCCCTCGGTAATTTTGGTTGCAATAGAAATCCATGTTTAGGTGTGGTTTGCTTACTCTCAACTTGCTAGGAAATAGTGCTGATTTGGAGATGCTGAAATATTTCTAAGTCTGAAATCTGTTATATTTTGTTGTTGTCTTTGCATGAGTTTATCTGGTGATTTGTAGCTCTTCTGAGGTTGATGCAATGGAGTTAGTTGTAGACTTTAGGATTCTCTAGCATGCTGTCAATTTTCATGCAATTTGGAGTCCTATAGCTTATGGTTTTTCTGCTGTCAATATGCCTTCAGATCGAAAACTGCAGTGTCATAAACTGTGTTTTTCACTAAGTCTGAAATTGTGTGTGAGATGCCATTTTGTGACTTCTTTTCCTAGTGTTCCATGCTTCCATGCTAGATGTTGTTTGTAGTTTTTTGTAGTGCTTATTTCCCTCTACCGTCTCATGCCTTGGTAGTGAATTTTAGATTTGTGTAGCTCGTAGTTGTGGGGTGTAGAAAATGATATGTGGCTGATTTTGGCTGATCGTACTGATTTCTTGCTTAGCTCGTAGTTGTTGAACTGTTGCTTCATTTTGATCGTGTCCTATATCAAACTTGCTTAGAATCTCGTGTAGTTTCATTTTATCTTGCTGGTTGTGTGTTTTGAAATGTTGTGGATGCCATTTGCACACATATTGCATTCATGCCATCATATCCTGCGATGCTCGTATCTTTTGAACCGTAACTCCATTGGAGATGTTCTCTATGTGTAAATTGCTTGTAACGACGCGTAGAATCACGTGAACCTATTTATTTTGATTTTTAACAAACATTTAAACGTGTTAGTTCATATCTGGAGAGAATTGTAAATTAACATGTGAGGTCGTCTCAGAGGTGCTATATGTCATTTCCGACCTCATTTAAAATGCCTAGATAGGTAGTTTAATTACGCTTCACCTCTTGCCATGTGTAACCACATTTAATATTGTCGTGTACCTAATCGGGATAGAACTAAATAATCTGTATGTGGAGTTTCGTCAATATGCAACTCGTTGCATATTGAACTTCACTTAATGTGTAGTGTTTGGATGTTGTGAATTGCTATGTCGTGTCTTGGATAGTTGACCTGATCATGCATCACATGTGGATTGCATCTTGTCATGCATATGCCGTGGTGAATATCATGTGTTGATTCTTGTTTCCGGTTAGCTTCGTCTCGATAGAGTTCCGCAAGCGTGTCGGATTGTGAGGACCCGCTCGACTACATCGGTTCGTCTGCTTCACGGAGTCTTTCATCTTCCAAGCGGGATCTCAGGCAAGGTGACCATTTCCCCAGATACCATTACTATCATTGACATGCTAGTTTTATTTTTTCTGCCGTTATGTCTCGTTGCCTACCACATGTTAAATATCAGCCTCTCAACAATGCCATGAAACCTTCAACCTGTTCACAACCTAGCAAACCACTGATTGGCTATGTTACCGCTTGCTTTACCATGTGTTAGCGTTTCTACATGCAGGTGCAATTGCTTCCATGTGATAACATGGGTTCCTTGTTATATCACCATATTAATGCTATTTAATTTAATGCACATATATACTTGGTAAAAGGTGGAAGGCTCGGCCTTTCTAGCCTGTTATTTTGTTCCACCTTTGCCCCCTTAGTTTCGGCTACTGGTGTTAAGTTCCATAATTGAGCGCTCCTAACACGATCAGGGTTGTTATGGGGACCCCCTTGAAAATTCGTTTTAGATTAAAGCTGGTCTGGCAAGGCCCAACATTGGTACTACCTTTGCCCAACATAATAACTTTGTTAATACTGAAAGCATAGGGCGTCATGAACCCGAGGAGTAATTTTACATAATACACGGAGGGCCAGTGCTGATGGTGCTGGTCCAAAACAAAGCACCGTGCGGGGCCAACCCGGGGCAACTCGGGTGATGTCTATCCGGCCACCGTACGCTTCGCTTATCTGTTGTGTCCTAAGAACGAGATACGCGGCTCCTATCGGGATCGTCGACACGCTGGGTGGCCTTGCTGGATTAGTTTTACCTTTTACGAGATATCTTGTGCATCGGGATTCCGGTGATGCTTTGGGTAATCTCAGAGTTGTGGTTTTCCAGTAAGAAGTCCGACGAGATCGCGAGCTTCGTGATCGAGGATTTCTATGCGGCTTGTGGTAATTTGTGATGGATTAGTTGGAGCACCCCTGCAGGGTTAAATCTTTCGGAAAGTCGTGCCCGCGGTTATGTGGCAACGTGGAAACTTTGTTTAACACTGGTTCTAGACAAGTTGAAGTTAACTTAATTAAAACTTTCCAACTGAGTGCGTAACCGTGACTGTCTCTTTCGTGAGTTCCTTCTCCAATCGAGGACACGGTGGGGTTATGTCTGACGTAGGTAGGTGTTCAGGATCATTCATTTGATCATCAATAGTCACGTCCGCTATGCGTTGATCTTCCCCCTCTTATTTCTTGTACTCATAAGTTTAGCCACTAAATATACGCTTAGCTGCTGCTGCAACCTCACCACTTAACCTACCTCACCTATTAAGCTTTGCTAGTCTTGATACCTTTGGAAATGAGATTGATGAGTCCCGTGTGGCTCACAGATTACTACAACACCAGTTGTAGGTACATGTAAAGGTTACTTGACGCAAGCGTGTTGATTGTTCATTTGGAGTTGCTTCTTCTTCTTCTTCTTTGATCTAGGATGGGTTCCAAGCCGGCAGCATGGGATAGCAAGGATGGACGTCGTTCTTCTCTTCTCGTTTTTTTTCGTCCGTAGTCGGACCCTGCTCTTCTTCATGATGTTTATGTATAGTACCGATGTGACTCTGATGTAGCTTGTGGCGAGTGTAAGCCAATTCTATATATATCTTCTTTTTAGTACATGTACTTGTAACGATATCCATTCTTGCAAAACGACGAGATGCGCTTCTATCCCTGACGGGGCCCTCGTGCCAAATGAAGGATAGGGTCGCATCTTGGGCGTGACACCCTAAGTGGGCTGGTGGGCCACCACCATCAGCTCAAGGCGCACAAGGGGTGGAGGGGGGCAAACCCTAGGCGTGGAGGGGCAGCCTTGGGCTCCAAGCCCACCTCATCCACCCTTGTCCGCCACCCCTTGCCCATCTAGGGCCGCCGCACCCTCCTAGGGTGGAAACCATAGGGGTGGGCACCCTCCTCACTCTCCTCCTATATATAGTGGAGGGTTTTGGGGCTGCAACAAACAACTTATTCCACCTCCACAGTGCAGGCCTACTCCTCCTCCTCCTCGTCCTCCGTAGAGCTTGGCGAAGCCCTGCCGGAGTACCACGCAACTACACCGTCACCATGTCGTCGTGCTGCCGGAGCTCTCCCTCAACTTCTCCTCCCTCCTAGCTGGATCAAGGCGTAGGAGACGTCACCAGGCTAGACATGTGTTGAACGCGGAGGTGCCGTTGTTTGGTGCATAGATCGGAATCAACCACGATGTGAATCATTGCGAGTACGACTCCATCAACCGCGTTCTAGCAACGCTTCCGATTAGCGATCTTCAAAGGTATGAAGATGCTCTACCCCTTTGCTCATTGATGGTTTCTCCATAGATAAATCCTTGTGTGACATAGGATTTTTTTTGAAATTACTACGTTCCCCAATAGTGGCATCTGAGCCAGGTCTATGCGTAGATTCTATGCACGAGTAGAACACAAAAGTTGTGGGTGATTTTTTTGTCAATTGCTTGTTGTAACTAGTCTTATCTTGATTCGGCAGCATCGTGGGAGCGGCCCAGACCGAATTTACACGTACTCTTACGTGAGACTGGTTCCCCCGACCAACATGCACTTGTTGCATAAGGTGGCTAGTGGGTGTCTGTCTCTCCCACTTTAGTTGGATCGGATTCGATGAAGAGGGTCCTTATGAAGGGTAAATAGAATTGGCATATCAACGTTGTGGCTGTCACATAGGTAAGAAGCATTCTTGCTAGAAACCCTAATCGGCCACGTAAAACTTGCAACAACAATTAGAGGACGTCTAACTTGTTTTTGCAGGGTATGCTATGTGATGTGATATGGCCAAAAGGATGTGATGTTACATATGTGATGTACGACATTGATCATGTTCCTGTAATAGGATTCATGCCATGCATGTCGATGAGTATGACAATCGGCAGGAGTCATAGGAGTTGTCTTAATTTATTGTATGAGATGCAACGACATGTGATTACTTTACTTTATTGCTAAACGTTAGCTATAATAGTAGAAGTAATAGTTGGCGTGACGACTTCACGGAGACACAATGATGGAGATCATGGTGTCATGCCGGTGACAATGATGATCATGGTGCCCCAAAGATGGAGATCAAAGGAGCAAGATGATATTGGCCATATCATGTCACTATATGATTGCATGTTATGTTTATCATGTTTTTCATCTTATTGCTTAGAACGACGGTAGCAAAGATAATATGACCTCTCATTAAAATTTCGAGATATGTATTCCCCTAAGTGTGCGCCATTGCGAAGGATCGTTATCTCGAAGCACCACGTGATGATCGGGTGTGATAGATTCTAACATTCGCATACAACGAGTGTAAGTCAGTTTACACACGCAAAACAATTAGGTTGACTCGACGAGCCTACCATGTACAGACATGGCCTCGAATACGGGAGACCTAAATGTCGAACATGAGTCGTATGGATGCTACGATCAGCATGGAGATACTCACCAGTGATGACTAGTTCGTCTCACGTGATGATCGGACACGGGCTAGTCGACGTGGATCATGTAACACTTGGATGACTAGAGGGATGTCGATCTAAGTGGGATTTCATTAGTAATTTGATTAGATGAACTTAATTATCATGAACTTAGTCTAAAATTATTTTTACAAATATTGTAGATCCAATGGCCAACACAAATGTCTCATTCAACTTCAGCGCGTTCCTAGAGAAAACCAAGCTGAAAGATGATGGGAGCAACTATGCGGATTGGGCTCGTAACTTAAAGCACATCCTCACTGCTCCCAAGAAGGCATATGTACTTAATGCACCGCTAGGTGATCCTCCCGTTACCGCGGCAACCCAGGACGTTAGGAACGCCTGGCAGTCGCGGACTGATGACTATTCTCTGGTTCAGTGCGACATGCTTTACATTTTAGAACCAGGGCTCCAAAGGCGTTTTGAGAAACACAGAGCATATGAGATGTTCGAGGAGCTGTAAGATGTGAAACTTGTTTTTCAAGCTCATGCCCGGGTCGAGAGATATGAAGTCTTGATGTTTGTTGTGTACCCCTGGCAATTGTGCCAGAAACACTCCTACTACGACATGTTGGTATTCCCTCGAAGCGGAAAGGGTGATTTAGCATAGCGACGGTAAGTATTTCCCTCAGTTTGAGAACCAATGTATCAATCCGGCGGAAGAGTATCTCACTAACCTGCACAAACACAAAAGGTTGCACCCAACGCTATGAAGGGGTTGTCAATCCCTTATAGATTGTTTGGCAAGTAAGAACTGAAAGTAACAAAGTAACAAAGCAAAGTAAAAGCAGAGTCGTAAACGATGGATGTGAATAGACCCGGGGGCCGTACTGTTTACTAGTGGTTTCTCTCATGAAAGCAAGTAGACGGTGGGTGAAGAAATTACTGGCGAGAAATTGATAGAACTGTGCAGAGTCGTGACGATATCTATGCAACGATTATTTCTATAGGCATCACGTTCGAAACAAGTAGACCGATACTTTCTGCATCTACTACTATTACTCCACACATCGACCGCTATCCAGCATGCATCTAGTGTATTATGTCCATAAGAACAGAGTAACGCCTTAAGCAAGATGACATGATGTAGAGGGATAATCTCAAACCAATGATAAAAACCCCATCTTTTTACCCTTGATGGCAACTGCTTGATGTGTGCCTTGCTGCCCCTACTGTCACTGGGAAAGGTCACCACATGGAAGAACCCAAAACCAAGCACTTCTCCCATTGCAAGAACCATAGATCTAGTTGGTCAAACAAAACCCAAGACTCGGAGAGACTTACAAGGATATCAAATCATGCATATAAGAAATCAGCAAAGACTCAAATATATATCATATATAATCTGATCACAAGTCCACAATCCATCGGATCTCGACAAACACACCGCCAAAGAAGATTACATCGGATAGATCTCCATGAAGATCATGGAGAACTTTGTATTGAAGATCCAAGAGAGAGAAGAAGCCACCTAGCTACTAACTATGGACCCGTAGGTCTGAAGTGAACTACTCACGAGTCATTGGAGGGGCGATGATGATGATGAAGAAGCCCTCCACCTCCAAAGTCCCCTCCGGCAGGGCGCCGGGAAGGGTCTCCAGATGAGATCTCGCAGAAACGAAAGCTTGCGGCGGCGGAAAAGTATTTTCGACGCTCCCCCATTTTTTGCTGAATATTTGGGAATACATAGGCGCAAAACGTAGGTCAGGAGGCGGCCAGGGAAGCCACAAGCTTGCCCACCGCCGCCTCCCCCCTGGTGGCGCGGTGCAAGCTTGTGGGCTCCCAGGGGCCCACCTGGCCTGGACCAAAGGTTCCCTGGTCTTCTTTCGTTCGGAAAAAAATCATTTCAGGGATTTTATTCCGTTTGGACTCCGTTCCAAAATCAGATCTGAAAAGAGTCAAAAACACGGAAAAATAGGAACTGGCACTTGGCACTGAATCAATAAGTTAATCCCCAAAAAGATATAAAAAGGTACATAAAACATACAAAGAAGACAAGATAATAGCGTGAAACCATCAAAAATTATAGATACGTTTGAGACGTATCAAGTCTCCGACAAGTTCTTTAGCTGTAAGATGGAGGAGAATAGTTCTGTCAGTGAGCACATACTCAAAATGTGTGGGTTGCACAACCGCTTGACTTGGCTGGGAGTTGAACTTCTGGATGATGCGATCATTGACATAATCCTGCAGTCACTTCCACCTAGCTATAAAGGCTTTGTGATGAACTACACCATGCAAGGGATGGAGAAAACCATTACGGAGTTGTACTCAATGCTGAAATCAGATGAGGTAGAAATCAAGAAAGAACATGAAGTGTTGATGGTGAATAAGCCCACCAGTTTGAAGAAAGGCAAGGGTAAAAGAACTTCAAGAAAGACGGCAAGGAAGTTGTCGCGCCTGATAAACCAGTTGTCGAGAAGAAGCGAAAGAAAGGACCCAAGCGTGAGACTAAGTGCTATTATTGCAAGGGAACTGGTCACTGGAAGCGGAATTGCCCTAAGTACTTAGCGTACAAGAAGGCTAGCAACGTCAAAGGTATATATGATATACATGTTATTGATGTGTACCTTACCAACGCTCATAGTAGCTCCTCGGTATTTGATACTGGTGTTGTTGCTCACATTTGCAACTCAAAGCAGGAATTGTGGAACAAGCGTAGGCTGGCAAAGAACTAGGTGACTATGCACGTCGGGAATGGTTCCAAGGTCGATGTGATCGCCGTCGGCACACTACCTCTAAGTCTACCTTTGGTATTAGTTTTAAACCTTAATAATTGTTATTTAGTACCAGCTTTGAGCATGAACATTGTATCACGATATCGCTTGATGCAAGATGGCTACTCATTTAAATCTGAGAATAATGGTTGTTCTATTTATATGAGTGGTGTGTTTTGTGGTCATGCCCCGCTGGTCAATGGTTTATTCTTGATGAATCTCGATCGTGATGTTACACATATTCATAGTGTGAGTACCAAAATATGTAAACTTGATAATGATAGTCCCACATACCTGTGGCACTGTCGCCTTGGTCATATCGGTGTCAAGTCCATGAAGAAACTACATACAGATGGACTTTTGGAGTCACTTTATTTTGAATCATTTGACTCATGCGAACCGTGCCTCATGGGCAAGTTGACGAAGACTCCGTTCTCCGGAACAATGGAGCGAGCAACCAACTTATTGGAAATAATACATACAGATGTATGGGGTCCAATGAGCGTTGAGGCTAGCGGTGGCTATCTTTATGTTCTCACCCTCACTGATAATTTAAGAAGATATGGGTATGTCTACTTAATGAAACACAAGTGTGAAACCTTTGAAAGGTTCAAGGAATTTCAGAGTGAGGTAGAGAATCAACGTGACAAGAAAATAAAGTTCCTATGATCTGATCGTGGAGGAGAATATTTGAGTCACGAGTTTGGCACGCACCTAAGGAAATGAGGAATTGTTTCACAACTCACGCCGCCTGGCACACTGCAGCGTAACGGTGTGTCTGAACGTCGTAATCGCACTTTATTGGATATGCTGCGATCTATGATGTCTCTTACTAATTTACCGGTATCATTTTGGGGATATGCATTGGAAACTACCGCATTCACTATAAATAGGGCACCTTCTAAATCCATGGAGACGACACCGTATGAAATATGGTTTGGCAAGAAACCTAAGCTGTCGTTTCTGAAAGTTTGGGGCTGCGATGCTTATGTGAAGAAATTCAACCAGAGAAGCTCGAACCCAAAGCGGAAAAATGTGTCTTCATAGGATACCCTAAGGAAACTTTTGGGTACACCTTCTATCTTAGATCCGAAGGCAAGATTTTTGTTGCCAAGAACGGATCCTTTCTAGAGAAAGAGTTTCTATCGAAAGAAGTAAGTGGGAGGAAAATAGAACTTGATGAGGTAATTGTACCTCCTCTCGAACCGAAGAGTAGCACAGCACAAGAAAATGTTTCTATGGTGCCAGCATCAGCTAGAGAAAAAGTTAATGATGATGATCGTGAAACTTCAGATGAAGTTGTTTTTGAACCTCGAAGGTCCACAAGGGCACGTTCCACACCAGAGTGGTACGACAACCCTGTCATGGAAATCATGTTGTTGGACAACAGTGAACCTTCGAACTATGAAGAAGCGATGGCGGGCCTGGATTCCAACAAATGGCTTGAGGCCATGAAATCTGAGATAGGATCCATGTATGAGAACAAAGTATGGACTTTGGTCGACTTGCCCGATGATTGGCGAGCAATAGAAAATAAATGGATCTTTAATAAGAAGACTGACGCGGATGGTAATGTGACCATCTATAAGGCGACTTGTCGCTAAGGGTTATCGACAAGTTCAAGGGATTGACTACGAGGATACCTTCTCACCCATAGTGATGCTGAAGTTGGTCCGAATCATGTTAGCAGTTGCCACATTTTATGATTATGAAATCGGGCAAATGGACGTCAAAACGGCATTCCTGAACGGTTTTCTTAAGGAAGAATTGCATATGATACAGCCTGAAGGTTTTGTCGATCCTAGCAATGCTAATAAGGTATGCAAGCTCCATTGCTCCATCTATGGGCTGGTGCAAGCATCTCAGAGTTGGAACATTCGCTTTGATGAGGTGATCAAAGCGTTTGGATTTGTACATACTTATGGAGAAGCATGTATTTACAAGAAAGTGAGTAGGATTTCTCTAGCATTTATCATATTATATGTGGATGACATATTGTTGATGGGAAATGACATAGAACATTTGAAAAGCATAAAGGCCTATTTGAATAAGAGTTTTTCAATGAAGGACCTTGGAGAAGCTTCTTACATATTAGGCATCAAGATCTATAGAGATAGATCGAGACGCCTCATAGGTCTTTCACAAAGCACATACCTTGACAAGATATTGAAGAAGTTCAATGTGGATAAGGCCAAGAAGGGGTTCTTGCCCGTATTACAAGGTGTGAGGTTGAGTACGACTCAACGCCCAACCACGACAGAAGATAGAGAAAAGAAGAGTACCATCCCCTATGCTTCAGCCATAGGCTCTATTATGTATGCCATGCTGTGTACTACACCTGATGTGAACCTTACCATAAGTTTGGTAGGGAGGTACCAAAGTGATCCAGGAGTGGATCACTAGACAGCAGTCAAGAACATCCTTAAGTACCTGAAAAGGACTAAAGATATGTTTCTCATTTATGGAGGTGCCGAAGAGCTCATCGTAAATAGTTACGTCGATGCCAGCTTCGACACAGATCCGGATGACTCGAAGTCACAAACCAGATACATGTATATTTTGAATAATGGGGCAGTTAGCTGGTGCAGTTGCAAGCAAAGCATCGTGGCAGCATCTACATGTGAAGCGGAGTACATAGCTGCTTCAGAAGCAGCACGGGAAGGAGCCTGGATGAAGGAGTTCATCACCGACCTAGGAGTGATTCCCAGTGCATCGGGCCCGATGACTCTCTTTTGTGACAACACTGGAGCTATTGCCATTGCCAAGGAGCCCTCGTTTCACAAGAAGACCAAGAACATCAAGCGTCGCTTCAACTCCATTCATGGATACATCGAGGATGGAGATATAGATATTTGTAAAGTACATATAGATCTGAATGTCGTAGATCCGTTGACTAAACCTCTTCCACGAGCAAAACATGATCATCACCAGAAGTCTATGGGCGTTCGATTCATCACAATGTTACTAGATTATTGACTCTAGTGCAAGTGGGAGACTGTTAAAAATATGCCCTAGAGGCAATAATAAAGACATTATTATTATATTTCCTAGTTCATGATAATTGTCTATTATTCATGCTATAATTGTATTAACCAAAAAGCGTAATACATGTGTGAATATATGGATCACAATATGTCCCTAGTGAGACTGTAGTTGGCTACCTCGTTGATCAATAGATGATCATGATTTCCTGATCATGGACATTGGATATCATTGGTAATAGGATCACATCATTGGGGAATGAGGTGATGGACAAGACCCAATCCTAAGTATAGCACTCGATCATATTGTTCGTCTGCTAAAGCTTTTCTAATGTCAAGTATCATTCCTTAGACCATGAGATTGTGCAACTCCCGGATACTTTAGGAGTGCTTTGGGTTTATCAAACGTCACAACATAACTGGGTGATTATAAAGGTGCACTACATGTATCTCTGAAAGTATCTGTTGGGTTGTACGAATCGAGATGGGATTTGTCACTCCGTGTGACGGAGAGGTATCTTTGAGCCCCACTCGATAATCCATCATCATAATGAGCTCAATGTGACTAAGGAGTTTCCACGGGGTGATCTATTATAGAACGAGTAAAGAGACTTGCTGGTAACGAGATTGAACAAGGTATAGGGATACCGACGATCGAATCTCGGGCAAGTATCATACCGGTAGACAAAGGGAATTGCATACGGGATTGGTTGAATCCACGACATCGTGGTTCATTCGATGAGATCATCGTGGAACATTTGGGAACCAACATGGATATCTAGACCCTGCAGTTGGTTATTGACCGGAGAGGTGTCTCGGTCATGTTTGCATGGTTCCCGAACCCGTAGGATCTACACACTTAAGGTTTGATGACGCTAGGGTTATATGGGAATAGTAACGTGGTTACCGAAGGTTGTTCGGAGTCCCATATGAGATCCCGGGCATCACGGGGAGCTACGGAATGGTCCGGAGGTAAATATTCATATGAAGGAAGTGAGGATTCGATCGCCGAAAGTGTTTCGGGCGTCACCGGTAATGTATCGGGACCACCGGAAGGGTTTCGGGGGGTCCACCGGGAAGGGTCAGTGACGTCAACTGTGCTTCCCTGGCAATGGCTCCAGAAAAGTGTTGATCCTGCAATCTCTAGTGTTAGCTAGACGAATGCTTATGACAACGAACCTTCTCCTGCAACGACACGAGAAGAATGCTGCTAGCACTCCCCGGCAATGAAACTGGAAGAATGTTGTTGATGGCCCACCAGCGCGTGGGTTCGCAGCAGTTTTCGAGGGTAGAGTATTCAACCCAATTTGTAGATCGTCGGAAGGAGGTGAGAGGATACTCTCGAGTATTAGCAGCTGAATGTGTCAGATTCAACCACACCTGAAAGATTAGTATCTGCAAGCACGATAGTAACAGCAAAGTAATATGATAACAACGGTGTCAGAAACGATCTGTTGAAGGCAGACTATTCCTAACCATTGTATCAATGGCGCCTCCGTTGCCGCGTTGACGGAAGTTGTCAATTCCCGTCAACGGCCAGCGAACCAACAGTATAACAGGTAGCAGCAGTGTAACGAGCAATAGCAGTGGCAAGGAACAGCAGTAGTGACAGTAGTAGCAAGTAGCAACAGTAGCAAGCGACAGTAGTAGCAACAGTAGCAGCAGAGCAAAACAAGTAACATCAGTAGCAACAGTAGTAGCAGCAGCAGAGCAAGACAATTAACAGCAGTAGAAATAGTAGGACAAACTCGTAGGCATTGGGTTGGTGATTTGTTTGGACGATATTCATCATGCAACAGCTATATATAACACGGAGAGATATGTGGCTAGCTCCCGTTCGTCAATGTGATGTAGGCATGCATTCTGTGTGTCGTCATACATGCTTAAGGAAAAGAACTTGCATGACATCTATTGTCCATCCCTCCCATGGCAGCGGGGTCCAAAAGGAAACTACGGGATATTAAGGTTCTCCTTTTAATAAAGAACCGGCCCAACGCATTAGCACTTGGTGAACACATGAACTCCTCAAACTATGGTCATCACCGGGAGTGGTTCCGTTTATTGTCACTCCGGGGTTGCCGGATCATAACACGTAGTAGGTAACTACAACTTGCAAGATCGGATCTAAAACACACATATATTGGTGACAACATAATAATTTCAGATCTGAAATCATGGCACTCAGGCCCTAGTGACAAGCATTAAGCATGGCAAAGTAGTAGCAACATCAAATCTCAGAACATAGTGGATACTAGGGATCAATCCCCATCAAAACTAACTTGTTTAAATGATAGATCTCATCCTACTCATAACCGCCCAGCGAGCCTACGAATAGATTACTCACGAACGATGAAGAGCTTCATGGAATTGGAGAGGGAAGAAGGTTGATGATGACGATGGCGACGATTTCCCCTCTCCGGAGCCCAAGACAGACTCCAGATCTGCCCTCCAGATGAAGAACAGGTGGTGGCGGCGCCTCCTTATCGAAAACGCGACGAAAACTTCTCTTTTTATTTTTTCTGGGACGAAAGACAAATTATTGAGTTGGAGTTGGGGGCGGCAGGTGCCTGTGGGCCCCACAAGCCTGCCCATTGCCACCAGGGGGGTGGTGGCGGAGCAGGGGCTTGTGGCCCACTGGCCCACCCCCTGAGGTGGATCCTGGCGTAGGTATTTTTGATATTTTCCAAAACTGCTCCCCGTAAATTTTCAGGATGTTTGGAGAACTTTGATTTCTGCACAAAAATAACACCAAGGCAATTCTGCTGAAAACAGCGTCACTGCAGGTCAGTTCCATTCAAATCATGCAAATTATAGTCCAAAACAAGGGCAAATGAGTTTGGAAAAGTAGATACGTTGGAGACGTATCAACTCCCCCAAGCTTAAAACCTTGCTTGTCCTCAAGCAACTCAGTTGACAAACTGAGAGACAAAGAAAAACTTTGACAAACTCTGTTTGATCTTGTTGTTGCAAGTATGTCTAACTCATAACCAGAATTTCAGCAAGATCACAAGTTAACCACATAAGCAAATGACACAAAGGTCTCATGGTAAACTAATATCAATGGCATAATCAGCTAACGAGCAAATAATAATGAGTTTTAAATACGAACACTTCAATCAAAACAAGCATGAAGCAATATGAATAGGTGGTATCTCGCTAGCTCTTTCTGAGACCGCAAAACATAAATGCAGAGCACTTTCAAAGATCAAGGGCTGACTAAACATTGTAATTCATAGCAACGAAGATCCAGTCATAGTCATACTCAATATCAATCAAAAGGAAAGAATAAAAATGACAGAGGTGCTCTCTAATTGGTGCTTATATAAGAGGAGGATGACTCGACAGGAAAATAAATAGACAGGCCCTTCGCAGAGGGAAGCATTGATTTGCATAGGTGCCAGAGCTCAAGCTTTGAAAACAGAGATAATAATTTTGGGTGGCATGCTTTCATTGTCAACGCAATGACCAAGAGTTCTCAATATCTTCCATTCTACTCATGCTATAGGCAGTTCCCAAACAGAAAAGTAAAGTTTTAACTCCCCCAACCACCAATCAATCACACTCCATGGCTAGCCGAATCCTCGGGTACCGTCCATACTAACATCAATCCGGGGGGAGTCTTGTTTACAGTTATGTTTTTGATTTAAGCATGGAACTGGGCATCCGAAATACCGCCCCCTTTCTCGTGAATGACTATGAATAAACACATGTCGAGGATAACACTCCTAGCATGGAAGATACCAATAGCCCTCTGTCACCACATGAGCGGTTCGGGCATGCAAAACAGATTTATTTCTTGAAGGTTTAGAGAATGGCACATGCAAATTTACTTGGAACGGCAGGTAGATACCGCAAATAGGTAGGTATGGTGGACTCTCATGGAAAAACTTTTGGGTTTATGGAAGTGTATGCACAAGCAGCATTCCAGCTTAGTACAAGTGAAGGCTAGCAAAAGACTGGGAAGCGACCAACTAGAGAGCGACAACAGTCATCAAGATGCAATGAGTTTCACTAACATTGAATGCAAGCATGAACAGGATATAAATCACCATGAACACGAACATCATAGAGGCTATGTTGATTTTGTTTCAACTACATGCATGAACATGTGCCAAGTCAAGCCACTTGAAACATTCAAAGGAGAATATCATCCTATCATACTACATCATAGTCATCTCAAAATCTATGTTCGCAATCAAGACAAACCATTATAAGATCTCAGCTAAATAAGCATGGCATCAAAAACTATGATCTCTAAGTTGTCATTGCAAACATGGTTCTCTCACAACAAAGCTAAATCTGGGTTGACAAGCTAGTCATATTTACAAAAACAAAATAGATGGAGTTCATACTAGCTTTTCAGTCTCAGTCACTTCATCATATATCATCATTGCTGCCTTTCATTTGCACAATCGAACGATGAAACAATAATAAGCGCATTGGACTAAGCTGAATCTGGAGGCAACACAAAGGAGAAGACAAAATAATATGGCTCTTTGAAAACTAAACAGGTAAGCATGTAAGAACCATAAGCATTGTAACCAATATCTTCTACCTTGACACAAAGAAAAAGAAAACTATTTACACGGGAAAGCTCCCAACAAGCAAAAGAAGAAAGAAATATCTTTTTGGGTTTTCTCAAAAGGACACAAAACAAGAAAACAAGAAAACAAAAAAAAACTAGCATGATAATACAGTGGCAAAGTGTAAACACCGGCTAACAAATTGAAAGCATAAGCATGAATATAAAGTCAGTGAGAACACGTACTCCCCCAAGCTTAGGCTTTTGGCCTAGCTTGGTCTACTCCCAAGGTGGGAAATAACCAGCTCCAGGATACTCTCGAGCAGACTGTGGATGCCACTGCTGTGTCAGCTCCTCTGGCTCCCACAGATAAACTGGCGTCTGGTACTCGACTGGCGGCTCGGGCACGGGCGCCTGTGGTTGGGCCAAGCCCCAATATGCGTAGATGTCTGCGGGCATAATAGTGTACCTGCCTGCATGAAGATCAAACAAAGAAGGAACAGGCAAAGTAATAGTCTCTCGAGTACCCTGACTAAACTCCAGGTTATAAATCATCCGTCTACTAGCATCTCTATCCAGAAAATCATGGCAAACCATGTTGTCATAATCCAGATATCTCTCAGGGAGAAGCATCTCTCCTTCCTCTCCCAGTCTAATCGGTATCTCAAAGTGTCTGGCAAGATGGGTAGCATAGATACCTCCATAGACAACACCTTTAGAACGGTTCAGGTTCAACTATTGAGCTACTATAGCGCCCAAGCTATAAGTCTTATTGTTATAAAGGCCTTCGTGCAAAACCGCAAGGTCTGGAGAACTAAGTGATCGAGCCTCCCCACGGCCAATCAAACATTTTCCCACAAATAGTGAGAAGTACCGAAGCACAGGAAAATGTATGCTAGCGATTCTAGCGCGAGACACTCCTCTCTCCTCTCCAACAGCAATAGTACCAATGAAATCCTCCAAGTCCCGTGGACAAGGGTCATGGATATCCCCAACATAAGGTAATTTGCACACATTGCAAAAGTCCTGCAGCGTCATGCACTGGGGGACATCGTATATCATGAACTCAACCATGGGAGGATTCTTCCTCGGACAAAAGTTGAAGCTTTGAACGAAAGTATTGGTGAGGAGGAGATATTGTGGGCACTTATCTTCAACGAACGCAGTAAGACCTGCGTTCTCCACCAAGTAATAAAAGTCTTCATAAAGTCCGGCGGCGCGCAAAAATTCATCACTTGGCCACTCGCACGCTCGAACTTCTGTGACTCGAGGGTCTACGTACTTGGGGTGGTTCTTCTCATCCTCCTTGTGGTTACGGCTTGAAGAGCCTCTCAAGAACCTCCTCATCTCTTCCTTTTTCTAGCTCTGAAAAATTCTGAAATTTTTAGAGACTTCGAAAGAAAAGTGAATAAGGGTTAACCCAACTTGTAGCAACTACTCCTACTAGTGCCTAGAGACTCTATCACGCGCTAAAACTACTTGGGGCCAGCTAAAATCAACTTTTATAGCTCAAGAACAGGGTCACCAAGGTAGCAAGAATTCGCGAAGGATAAAGCACTAGAGGAAAAACTAATTGGACCAATGGAGGAGTCACTTACCAAGGAGCAATTTCCCCAAAACAGTTTGGAGAATGGTGCTTTAAGCAAGGAGATTGAAAATCACAGCCAAATGAGCAAGAACACGGGTTTGAGCTGCGAAACAATTTTTTCTGGAGGTGGAAGAAGAGGCTGAGAGCTGGAGTGAGTGGAGGGGGTGCCTGTGGGCCCCACAAGCTTGCACCCCGCCACCAGGGGGTAGGTGGCGGTGGGGGGGCTTGTGGCCCACTGGTCAGGCCCCCTGACCAGCTCTCAGGCCCAGAAATTTTCAAAAATTCTAGAAAAAATCATACTAAATTTACAGGACCATCGGAGAATTTTTATTTTCGAGGTATTTTTCTCCGGGACGCTAAAACAGAAAACAGGAAAAGCTAAACTAATTCTATCATTTTTCTTCTAAGCAAAAGAAAATGAAAACTCAAAACAAAGGTATGTGACTCTCTGATTCATCCGTCTCATGGTCATCGAAAGAAATCCGTCAATGGGATTGTTCAAGTCCTTATGACAAAACCTTCTCGAATCGCAAAAGAGAACGGAGAATTTTCGAATAGCCACTAAGTCACCTCAATGGGGATATGAATCTCCCTAACAAGCAAATCATACCTCATCTTGACACGAGGAATAGGGCATTCAAAGCGCCAAATAAGAATCGATGAAGTCTTTTCAATAGCATTGATGCAATGTACTTGATATCGTTTCTTCGGAAAGTGCACTGTGTGCTCATTACCGTTGACGTGGAAGGTGACATTGCCTTTGTTGCCATCTATAACAGCCCCTGCAGTGTTTAAAAAGGGTCTTCCGAGGATGATAGCCATGGCATCATCCTCGGGAATATCCAAGATAACAAAGTCTGTTAAGATAGTGGTATTAGCAACCACAACAGGCACATCTTTGCAAACGCCGATAGGGAAAGCAGTTGATTTGTCGGCCATTTGCAGAGAAATTTCACTGGTGTCAACTTATCCAACTCAAGTCTACGATAAAGAGAAAGCGGCATAACACTAACACCGGCTCCAAGGTCACATAAGGCAGTTCTTACGTAGTTTCCTTTAATGGAGCAAGGTATAGTGGGCACTCCGGGATCACCAAGTTTCTTAGGAGTTCCACCTTTAAAAGTGTAATTGGCAAGCATGGTGGAGATCTCAAGATCTGGTATCTTCCGTTTATTAGTCACGATATCTTTCATGTACTTGGCATACGGAGACATCTTGAGCATATCAGTTAACCGCATCTGTAGAAAGAAGGGTCTTATCATCTCAACGAAGCGCTCAAAATCCTCATCATCCTTTTTCTTGGATGGCTTAGGAGGAAAGGGCATAGGTCTCTGAACCCATGGCTCTCTTTCTTTACCATGCTTCCTAGTAGTAAAGTCATTCTTGTCGTATCTCTTAGGTTGTGGATTATCAGTATTAACCGTAGGTTCAATCTCCACATCCTCATCATGGCTAGGTTGAGCATTATTATGAACATCACTGTCCACATTGTCACCAGGTTCATGTTCATCACCTGATTGTGTTTCTGCATCACACGCAGAAATATCATTAGGTTCTTCAGGTATGATAGTATTTAGTGAACTGGTGTGCAGGTTTCTATCATCTTTCTTCTTCTCCTTAGGATGACTAGGTGAATCAGCATTGATTCCTTGTGAATCTTGATCAATTCTCTTAGGATGACCTTCAGGATACAAAGGTTCCTGAGTCATTTTGCCTCCTCTAGTAATGTCTGTGACAGAGTTGTCATTTAATTCACTGAGAAAGTCATTCTGAGCTTTAAGTACTTGTTCTACCTGAGTAGTAATCATAGAGGCATGTTTACCCAGAAGCTTCAGAGCATTGACATTTCTGTCTGCACAAGCACTTAAATGGCTAAGCATACGAGTACTTTGTTCCAAATGTCTGCTAACATAATCATTGAAACTCTGTTGTTTGGCAACAAAGTTGTCAAATTCATCAAAGCATAGGCTAGAAGGTTTATCAAAAGGAATATCACTCTCATCCAACCTACGCAGAGAATTCACTTCTACTACCTGTATCGGGTTATCGAGACCATGGATCTCTTTGATAGGTGGTAGATTTTTGACATCTTCAGATCTAATGCCTTTCTCTTGCATAGATTTCTTGGCTTCTTGCATATCTTCGGGACTGAGGAATAGAATACATCTTTTCTTAGGAGTTGGCTTAGGAGGTGGTTCGGGAATAGTCCAAGCATTATCGTTGATCAACAGGTTATTCAGTAGGGTCTTAGCTTGTTCTACAGTTCGTTCCCTAAAAACACAACCGGCACAACTATTTAGGTGGTCTCTAGAGGCATCGGTAAGTCCGTTATAGAGGATATCAAGTATCTCGTTCTTCTTGAGAGGGTGATCAGGCAAAGCATTCTGTAGCTGGACGAGCCTCCCCCAAGCTTGTGGAAGACTCTCTTCTTGGAGTTGAGCAAAGTTGTATCTTTCCTGCAAGGCAGCTTGCTTCTTATGGGCAGGGAAATATTTCTCACAGAAGTAATAGACCATCTCCTGGGGACTACGCACACATCCAGGAGCAAGAGAGGTGAACCAGGCTTTAGCGTCATCCTTTAGAGAGAAAGGAAACAGCTTAAGGATATAGTAGTGGCGGATCTTCTCCTCATTAGTGAAAAGGTTGGCTATTTCGGATAGTTTGGCAAGATGGGCTATGACCGTCTCAGACTCATAACCATGAAAAGGATCAGATTCGACTAGAGAGATTATCTCAAGGTCGACAGAGAATTCATAATCCTTATCGGTGACAAAGATAGGCGAAGTGGCAAACTTCGGATTATTTCTCATCCTAACTTCCCGAGATTTTTCCTTCCACTTGAGAAGTAATTTCTCAGTGTCATAGGCATCCTTACACGCAAGAAAATCCTCAGCTATCTCTCCCTCCATAACGTAACCCTCAGGTATATCAGGCAATTCATATATAGGAGAGCTAGATCTAATAGGAGCAAAAGCAGGTTCTATCTCAATAGCATCGGCAGTATCAGAAGCATCACGAGCATTGGCAGTAACTCTAGCAATATGAGCATCAAGGAACGCTCCTAGTGGAACATCGGGCAAAGGAGCATCTCTAGCAGTATCAAGCATAGCATCATCAGGCATAGTAGCATCTCTAGCATCATCAGGTAAAGCAGTATCAAGCATAGCATCTCTAGCAGTATCAAGCATAGCATCTCTAGCAGTATCAAGCATAGTATCCAGCATAGTATCATCAGGCATAGTATCAAGCATAGCATCATCAGGCATAGTATCAAGCATAACATAAGCACATGCGACATATCAAGATTTCTAGCAGGAGGTGAAGTCGCAAACTTATTCATAACTGAAGATGAATCAAGTGCAGAGCTAGATGGCAATTCCTTACCTCCCCTCGTAGTTGAGGGCAAGACTTTTCTCTTCGGATCCTTCAGATTCTTCATAGTGATCAGCAGATATAAATCCCAAGTGACTCAGACAATATAGCAATACCTCCCCGGCAACGGCGCCAGAAAAATGTTGACGTCAGCTGTGCTTCCCTGGCAATGGCTCCAGAAAAGTGTCGATCCTGCAATCTCTAGTGTTAGCTAGACGAATGCTTATGACAACGAACCTTCTCCTGCAACGGCACCAGAAGAATGCTGCTAGCACTCCCCGGCAATGAAACTGGAAGAATGTTGTTCATGGCCCACCAGCGCGTGGGTTCGCAGCAGTTTTCACGGGCAAAGTATTCGACCCAATTTGTAGATTGCCGGAAGGAGGTGAGAGGATACTCTCGAGTATTAGCAGCTGAATGTGTCAGATTCAACCACACCTGAAAGATTAGTATCTGCAAGCACAATAGTAACAGCAAAGTAATATGATAACAACGGTGTCAGAAATGATCTGTTGACGGCAGACTATTCCTAACGATTGTATTAATGGCGCCTCCGTTGCCGCGTTGACGGAAGTGGTCAATTCTCGTCAACGGCCAGCGAACCAACAGTATAACAGGTAGCAGCAGTGTAACGAGCAATAGCAGTGGCAAGGAACAGCAGTAGTGACAGCAGTAGCAAGTAGCAACAGTAGCAAGCGACACTAGTAGCAAAAGTAGCAGCAGAGCAAAACAAGTAACAGCAGTAGCAACAGTAGTAGCAGCAGCAGAGCAAGACAAGTAACAGCACTAGCAACAGTAGGACAAACTCGTATGCATTAGGTCGGTGATTTGTTTGGATGATATTCATCATGCAACGGCTATAACACGGAGAGATATGTGGCTAGCTCCCATTCGTGAATGTGATGTAGGCATGCATTCCGTGTGTCGTCATACATGCTTAAGGAAAAGAACTTGCATGACATCTATTGTCCATCCCTCCCGTGGCGACGGGGTCCAAAAGGAAACTACGGGATATTAAGGTTCTCCTTTTAATGAAGAACCAGAACAACGCATTAGCACTTGGTGAACACATGAACTCCTCAAACTATGGTCATCATCGGGAGTGGTTCCGGTTATTGTCACTCCGGGGTTGCCGGATCATAACATGTAGTAGGTAACTACAACTTACAAGATCGGATCTAAAACACACATATATTGGTGACAACATAGTAATTTCACATCTGAAATCATGGCACTCGGGCCCTAGTGACAAGCATTAAGCATGGCAAAGTAGTAGCAACATCAAATCTCAGAACATAGTGGATACTAGGGATCAATCCCCATCAAAACCAACTCGATTACATGATAGATCTCATCCTACTCATCACCGCCCAGCGAGCCTACGAATAGATTACTCACGAACGACGAAGAGCTTCATGGAATTGGAGACGGAAGAAGGTTGATGATGATGATGGCGACGATTTCCCCTCTACGGAGCCCAAGACGGACTCCAGATCTGCCCTCCAGATGAAGAACAGGTGGTGGCGGCGCCTCCGTATCGAAAACGCGACGAAAACTTCTCTTTTTATTTTTTCTGGGACGAAAGACAACTTATAGAGCTGGAGTTGGGGGCGGCAGGTGCCTGTGGGACCCACAAGCCTGCCCACCGCCACCAGGGGGGTGGTGGCGGAGCAGGGGCTTGTGGCCCACTGGCCCACCCCCTGAGGTGGATCCTGGCGCAGGTATTTTTGATATTTTCCAAAAATGCTCCCCGTAAATTATCAGGACGTTTGGAGAACTTTGATTGTTGCACAAAAATAACACCAAGACAATTCTGCTGAAAACAGCGTCAGTCCAGGTTAGTTCCATTCAAATCATGCAAATTATAGTCCAAAACAAGGGCAAAAGAGTTTGGAAAAGTAGATACGTTGGAGATGTATCAGCCACCAGCCCCAAAGTGCTACATGGTCCAAAAGATGGATGGGAACCAGCCCCTAAGTGGGCTGGTGCGCCACCACCATCAGCCCAAGGCGCACAATGGGTGGAGCGGGCCAAACCCAAGGTGTGGAGGGGCAGCCTTGGGTTCCAAGCCCACCTCCTCCACCCTTGGCCGCCGCCCCTTGCCCGTCTAGGGTTGCGGCACCCTCCTAGGGTAGAAAACCTAGGGGTGGACACCCTCCTCCCTCTCCTCCTATATATAGTGGAGGGTTTGGGGCTGCAACATACAACTTCTTCCACCTCCAAGGCGCAACCCTACTCCTCCTCGTCCTCGTCCTCCATAGAGATTGGCGAAGCCCTGCCGGAGTACCACAGAGCTTCACCGTCACCACGCCATCATGCTGCCGGAGCTCTCACTCAACTTCTCCTCCTTCCTTGCTGTATCAAGGCGTAGGAGATGTCACCGGGTTGCACGTGTGTTGAACGCAAAGGCGACGTTGTTCAGTGCATACATCGAAATCCACCGCGATCTGAATTGCTGCGAGTACGACTCCATCAACCGCGTTTTAGCAACGCTTCATCTTTGGGATCTTGAAAGGTATGAAGATGCTCTACCCCTTTGCTCATTGCTGGTTTCTCCATAGATAGATCCTTGTGTGACGTAGGATTTTTTTGAAATTACTACGTTCCCCAACAAAAATACCTAGGGCAAAAACCGTGAAATAATTTATGGGATATAATCTGAATATTAATAAGTCCCGTAAATAGATTCAACATTTTTGAAACAACTATAAATATAGTTATTTTATTTGACATTTTCATATGCTTCTCTGGATTATTTGAAATACCTAAATTATTATGAAAATATAATTAACGTATGATATGTTGTTGCCAACATTTATGTGATACGCTGAACATTTTTTAAAGCCACTTTGGATTCATTGAAAAGCACATCTATTTAAATTGTTTTATTTTGATGAAGTGCTAGGATTTGTTAGTCCCCATTTCAAGTTTAGCAAAAATGAAAACATGATGCAACACTCATGTTATCACAATGCAAGTGGAAAGACTAGGGATGTGACACCATCAGAGATCAATATGTGCATGATGTTGAATTTAAAGATGTGTTGCAGAATTGAAAAGAAGGGGGGACATGGAACAAGTTCGTCATTAATGATGGATTTTTGTTTCGTGCTAACAAGCTATGCGTTCTAGCTAGATCCGTTCATCTTTTGTTGTTGCAGGAGGCACACGGAGGAGGATTAATGGGAAACGTTGGCGTGAAGAAGAGAGAGGACCCACTTCCTACAGATTTCTTTTAGCCAAAGATGAGAAGGGATGTTGAGCGCTTTGTTGCTCGCGGCACTACATGTCAAAAAGCTAAGTCACGACTCAATCCTCATGGTTTATATATGCCTTTGTCTATACCTAGTGTTCCTTGGGAGGATATATCTATGGACTTTTATTTAGGTTTACCTCAAACAAAGAAGGGAAGGGATAGCATATTTGTTGTCGTGGATAGATTCTCAAAAATGGCACACTTTATACCATGTCATAAAAGTAACGATGCTACTAATGTTGCTGATTTTTTCTTTTATGAAATTATTCACTTGCATGGTGTGCCAAATACAATTGTTTCAGATCATGATGCTAAATTTCTTAGCCACTTTTGGAGATATTTATGGGCTAAGTTGGGGACTAAACTATTTTTTGTACTACGTGTAACCCCCAAACTGATGGACAAACTGAAGGAGTCAATAGATCATATGTGAAGAATAACTTGAAAATGTGTGAAGAATGATTGCCTCATATGGAATTTGCTTATAATCGTTCATGGCATTCTACTACTAAGATGTGTCCTTTTGAAACTGTGTATGGTTTCATAGCTCGTGCACCTATTGATTTGTTGCCTCTCCCATCTTCGGAGAAGGTTAGTTTTGATTCTGAACGACATGTTGAATTGATCTTAAAAATGCACGAGGTAACTAAGGAAAACATTGAATATATGAATACTAAATACAAACTTGTTGGAGATAAGGGTAGAAAACATGTTGTCTTTGCACCTAGAGACCGTGTTTGGTTACATTTGCGTAACGATAGATTTCCTGATTTGCGCAAGTCAAAGCTAATCCCATGTGTCGATAGTCCTTTTAAGGTGTTAGAGAAAATAAAGCATAATACATAGAAACTTGAGATGCCTATATAGTTTGGTTAGTTTGACTTTTAACACTGCAGGTTTGAAGCCTTATTTGGGTGAGGAAGATGAGATTATGTCAAGGACGACTTCATTTCAAGGAGGGATGATGACGACATCAATACCATTGTTACACCCACAACCCATGCAACTATAGATACTGGACCAATTACTAGAGCTCGCGCATGCCAATTGAATTACCAGGTACTTCCATTTTTGGAAATCCTTCTAATGTTGATGAACATATGATGCTGTCTAAATTAGATACTTTTATTTTACTTATGAATGAAGGACCTAGCATGGACAAGAAGGATGACCATTGTAGCGGGATCAAGCATGGACAAGAAGGTGCGCACGCGGGAAAGAACATTGGAGTTTGAAGTGGTGATTTTTGTAGTTTCAAACCGCCATAAGTAGAGAATCAAAACCTGGACGAAATATACAAGACCTCACTTCATAGATATCGTCCATAGGCTATTATAAGTGTTGCGTCACCTTATTTTTGGTACAGGCCCATATAATTTCGAAATACCACTTTGTAGGTTGTTTTTGAAGTTCGTATGCATGGGGAAACTAAGTTAGGGTTGGTTGCGGAGCCGTCCTCATGGGGCCACGAATCCCCTCTATTCCCACATATATATAGCACTTAGGGCGCCATTTAGAGTTGGGTTTTGTTTAGATTACAAGTTCGTCATACCTGCAACTTTGCGTCCTTTATTTGTGTTCTACGACCAGACCAAGACATCACACAACCCCACTTTCATCAATAAAGCTTTCCCATTATATTCATAATATCCATATGGCAATTTCAGTTTCTTGCTCGTTCTTCGTTTGCCTGTAGGAAAGAAATCCTCGTGGTCAGTTTTCTCCTGCTCTAGCATGGTCAATAACCCCTCGGAGTTTGTTTATCGATTGCTAAGTCACGACGTCCTCACATGTTCGTAGTCGGATCATCAAAGTATACTCCACCATAAATGATAGTCACATCTCATCAAAAGAGAGGGAGAACTTTGCCTCTATCAAGTGGTACCAGATTTCCAAGTTACTCGGTGAGATTTTACGAGTTTTTCATAGTTTAGTTCACATCGATTATTCATAGCTATAGTCCACAAAAAAGCCAAAAAAAATTAGGCTTAGTTCATCCTATCCGAATCAATCTGATCCTTTTGCAATTTTTTGTTTTGTGTTTTGCTTTTTTGAATTTTCTGTTGCATCGTCGTGTCGAGCTGCTCGTCTTAGCGTCTAGTCCTTTAGAGTTTGAGTTATGTTCACACGTTGTCACTCCGCCGCACCATCTTCATTGCTTCCATATACCACCACCACACCAGATACATCACCGCTGCCATATACCACCACCACATATATGCCACCAATCTAAGTCCATATATACCACGGCATATCCGCCACCACGCCAATTTGTATCGACCTCCATAACAGATTCGCCACTAGTCCATGTTCCACCACCCGTACATACATCCACCACTAGTCCGAGTTCCACCGGATTCATATCCGCCACCGATCCTAGTCCGAGATGAGTATTTTCTACGTTGTTGTTGATTTATAGATCATACCATATTACGTGTCATGATCAAGTTGGACTCCCTAACTTTCATGTTGCCCACAGTAGAGAAATAGGTCCAGTTTAAAAAAACTAATTCCAGAAAATATATTGGAATGGCTAACAAAAAATATATTGATAAAGTTGGGGATCCAAAAGTTGTCTTGGTCTGGTCGTTGGACACAAACAAAATACACGAAGTTGTAATGGCTAACTTTTAGCTAAACAAATCCCAAGCAAAAAAGCTACTAGATTGATTTACTTATATAGGAGCAAGGGTTGGCGGCCAAGGGGTGGGAGGATGTCCCAAGGAACCCTAAAACTAAACCTTGGTCGTACAAGGCCCATGTGCCCAAGTGGAGGTGATGCAACACCTTTGGGCTTATAGTTTGACAAGGAAATGTGCCAATGCGTTGCAACGACAAAGATATTTAGTGTGTCTAGTAAAACGCCCACAAGAATGTTTCATCAATATCTCCATGCTCGGAAGAATGTGAAGATGAATCTAATGGGGTTGGATAGTACATGAAATCTATTTTCCAAGAAAAAATGAATCACCCAATTTGGAGTTCGGACGCAAAAGTTATTGGCATTTTGAGACACGTATGTGTGTGTAGTCTAAATCTGAGTACACAATCTGATAGAATTGGACCCTATCTTCTCTTGGGATAAATGTTATGTGAGAGAACTTCTTGAAAAACACCTAAGCATGTGTTTTTCCCTTATCTTTGAATGTGTATTATAAGAGTTCCGGTAGTTCTGCAATTAGCATGAAACAAAAAGAGATGAAGCACTTTTTTATGTATAGCATAAATAAATTATTGCATAAATTTTATCAGAAATCACATCAAATAAATACACATATGCAATGTTTGTGATCATATCCAAGTTAGACATGTCCTCATCATCCCCCCCTTCTTGAAAACAAAGCCATCCTCGGCGTTGCTTAATCTGAAATCTGGCTTACAAAAGAGACAAGGTGTACATGTTGTATATGTATATGTTATCCATTTTTACTTTCCTTGGTTTTTGCACATGTGATACATGTATACATTACTAACTTTTATATGTTATGAAATATAAAGCCAAAATATTATCACAAGAAGTAGAAGGCATGAAAATATTGCAACTCAGTTTGCACATATAAGTGAACCTCTTATTCATATCAAAAGATTGAGAATGTTCATCATTAAACCATCCCAACATTAGTAAACAAACTTGAATTATTTCAAATTTCATGCTACAACATGCTTAAATAAGAAAACTTGCAACATGCCATTTGAAGCAGAATCATCAGGAAGTCCGACGATCATATCAAAATGATTAAACAATGCCACAATTATTTTCGAACATATTTGATCCAAATTTGATTTATTTATTCCCTGATTCACATGGTTCTTTATCATCACCAGTTAATTCAATGGGTGCACTCAAATTTTTGATATTGTAGTTATTTGATAATATGACAAAGTCAAATGATGAACATAGTCCTCTAAAATAGGTGGTGTGATCAAAGTAATGGGTAGCTCATCACATTGTACATTGGAAATGACAAGGCATTCATCATACTCATGTGGAGGTGGAAGATCAATACCTTTGTCATTACCTATTATGATCAACTCAGATTATGCAGGCACTAGCATGGTGACATGTCACATGCTCAAGGTGATGTAGCTCTCACAACAATCTATGTGGTTGAAATAGTATGCCTACTAGTTGAAGGAACAACCGTATCAACTCTTGGAATGTGCACCTCGTGCTCGTTCTGCTTGTCGGCAACATGTTGTTTTATTTCCTGTTCAACTTTGCAAGCAAGATGAAACGAACGATCCATAGGATAACACTTTTCATAAATAAGTATCTCCTGAATATCACAGTTTAATCCTCCCCAAAATATATCCATAAAATCTTCTTCACTTTCTTCTAATGAGGAATGCAACAATGTCATTTGTAAATCATCATAATATTTCACTACGGTATCACTACCTTGTTATAAATGTTGTAACTTTTTAATCATGTCACGAGTATAATAAGTAGGGACGAATGTGTGTCTCATGGAAAGTTTCAAATCATACCAATTAGTATGTATACAATCAGGGTGTAATCGACAATATTCGCTCCACCAAACTGAAGCATTACCGGTGAAAGAACCAACTACGACCTTAACTTTCTAATCTTAGCAAAATTATGGGAAGAAAATATATCATTTATTTCAAACTCCGATTCTATATATAAAGCAGGTCTAAAACGGCCATTAAATGGTGGTATAGCAACATTAACCTCATCATGTGCATTTGGATCTCTTTGGACCTCTCTTATCAGTTGTTGTGGTGGCATGTCTCCCATGATCGAAGAAGCCCATGAACTAATAACTATAGATCCTGTCATGAATAGTAGAAACAAGAAACAAAAATCCAAGAATATTGTTCCTATGAACTACTGGATGTGCTCGTAAAATGCTCAAAGTAAAGCAGATTCAATGTCTTACAAATTCTTACCATGTAGTAGGTGGTGACCGGCAACTGACGGTGTCAATATCTCCGAAGTTTTAGTAAAGTGATTACCAGGTGAACATATATATACACGGTGTAGAAATATGTTGATCTTGGAAGGCTTAAATATATGGTAACAAAATATTAGCAATAATCAATTCAAAGATGCAATGTTAAATAAACGTTGAACGACGGTACCGTGCTGGTCCTAGGCTAGATTGTACTAGAGATGTGAGCCTACAACACTAACAGAGTCACGACAAAGCACAAATAGCAGCAATGGATCATATGAAGTAGCTCTCGATATCAAGATATAAATGAAGATCACAATGGCAAAAAAGATAATGACGACAAATCACTGCCAAGCACGATATAGCAAAACTCTCTCTGCAACTTTCCTCTAGAAAATATAACGTAAAAAATTTGATAATTTTTTTCGAGAATGGTATTGACTCCAGATTTATAATGCAAAAATTAATCACTCAATTCCAACATAGTATGAGGAGTGAAAAAAAATCGGGAACAGACTTGAAAAATATTAATAAATTGTGTCTGCGACCTTCGGAGGGCAAAAAGCCCTATTTACATGTAGATTTGGAGGTGATAACACTGAACTTTCTTGATGAACTATTCAGATATGGCTCGTTGATAGTTTGAATTTGAGTACTCGTGGAGCCAAAACAGACTTCTTATGAGGAAGATATGTCCGTTTTACTGAAAACTGTGCAAAAGAGATTTCAATCCAAATTTAAATACGAGATTGAGTCTATGTAGATGCCAAATTTGTTTTTTCTCTTCTCTCTATTTTCTATCACTTTCTTTAAAAAAAATCTCTCTATTTTTCCCTCACTTTTTTCTTTTCTTTTTTTCTCTCCCTTTTTACCTCTTTTCCTTATTCTTTCGAAAACAAATTTGGGATTGGACCAAGTGTAGATGCGAACAACCTCAAGCATTTTGCACAGTTTGGATCTATTTTATCTATTGTTCTCTCACTTTTTTCTTTTATTTTTATCCGTTGAGATTGTGAATATAAATGACGTATTGATCAAGTTGGAGATCATAAAGCGGGCTTGGTCTGGTCATTCGACACAAACAAAGTACACAAAGTTACAATGGCTAACTTTTACCTAAACAAATCCCAAGAAAAAAGCTACTAGATTGATATACTTATATAGGAACAAGGGGTGGAGGCCAAGGAGATGGGAGGATGTCCCAAGGCATCCAAAAATTAACCCTAGGTCATACAAGGCCCATGGGGCCAAGCGGACGTGATGCAACACCTTTGGACTTATAATATGACTAGGAAATGTGCGAGTGCGGTGCAACGACAAAGATAGTTAGTGTGTCTAGTAAAGTGCCCACAACACAGAAAAACAATATTTGTATGGTGCCACTTGACAGTGGCATAGAGGCATATGTAGAGTTATAGCAGAAATGCATATAAACTGCACATTAAGAACCAGTACTACGCACCTCCCATGTCCGCCCCAACTACTTCCCTATTGGTTTCCAGTTGTCTCTCCCTCATGTTCCTTCGAACAATGGGGTCAAGAGGGGCGACCAATCTCTCGGCTTTGGAGTTGGTGACGCCATATCTCGTAGGACTCTCTTGCTCCTCGACGGGGGTTGGGATCGCCAGATTCATGACGTGGCTTGTATACTTGTAGGCTATGTTGGAAATATGCCCTAGAGGTAATAATAAATTGGTTATTATTATATTTCTTTGTTCATGATAATTGTTTATTATCCATGCTAGAATTGTATTGATTGGAAACTCAAGTACATGTGTGGATACATAGACAACACACTGTCCCTAGTGAGCCTCTAAAGGATTAGCTCGTTGATAAAAGATAGTCAAGGTTTCCTAGCCATAGACATGAGTTGTCATTTGATAATGGGATCAAATCATTAGGAGAATGATGTGATGGACAATACCCAAACTATGAACATAGCATATGGTCGTGTCAGTTTATTGCTACGGTTTTCTGCATGTCAAGTATCTGTTCCTATGACCATGAGATCATGCAACTCAGCGACACCCGGGGAGTGCCTTGTGTGTATCAAACGTCGCAATGTAACTGGGTGACTATAAAGGTGCTCTACACGTATCTTCGAGGGTGTCTGTCGAGTTGGCATGGGTCAAGTCTGGGATTTGTCACTCCGTGTGACAGAGAGGTATCTCAGGGCCCACTCGGTAATACAACATCACAATAATCTTGCAAGCAATGTGACTAAAGAGTTAGCCATGAGATCTTGTATTATATAACGTGTAAAGAGACTTGCCGGTAACGAGATTAAACTAGGTATAGAGATACGCACGATTGAATCTAGGCCAAGGAACATATCGATGGCCAAAGGGAACATTATATGGGATTGATTGAATCCTTGATAACGTGGTTCAACTTATAAAGATATTCGTATAATATGTAGGAGTTAATATGGGCATCCATGTCCCGCTATTGGTTATTGATTAGAGAGAGTCTTAGTCATGTCTGCATATTTCTCGAACTCGTAGGGTGTGCACACTTAAGATTCAGTGATGATTTAGTATTAATGAGTTATGGTGGTAACCGAAACTTGTTTGGAGTCTCAGATGAGATCTCGAACGTCACGAGGATCTGCGGAATGATTCAGAGGTAAATACTGATTTATTGGATGGTCTCTAGAAGGGTTTTGGAATTCACCGGAATAGTTTTGGATGTTTCTGGAAATGTTCTGGTGCGAGGATACTTTGGTTGGGCCAAGGGGTAAGGCCCATGGGGCTTTAGGTCGATGCAAAAGCAAGTTTTGCGGAGGTCAGGGACCAGACACCAGGGACCCTGGCGTGTGGTCCTGGACGCCAAAGACCGCGGCGTCTGGTGCAATAATCCGGGAAGGACTCTTCCATCCGTTCCAAACCAACTTTGGGGAGGCCCTTGTTGGAAATACGTTCCCCAACAGCCCTCTCCCCAAGTTATGACCCCAAGGCTCAACATATAAATAAAGGAGCAGGGCTGGCCCCTAAAACACAAGTTTAAGATCCTCCTCTAGTTGATCTAGTTCTAGTTACAATTGGTCCTTGTTAACTAATTAGAGCTAGCCCTAGCAACCTCTAATCCTCATAATCAGAAGCACAGTGTGGTTCTAATCTCCTTCCTCTAGTTCATCCTCTGCTCTAATTAAGTTGTGCTTGGAGAAGCCCTGTGGAAATTGTTTCACCACCACCGATACCACGTCGTTGTGCTACCAGAACTCGTCTACTACTTTGCCTATTTTGCTGAATCAAGAAGGAGAAGACGTCATCGAGCCATACGTGTGCTGAAAGCGAAGGTGTCGTCCGTTTGGTGCTACATCAGGACGGATTGTGATTGGATCATGAACACATACGACTACATCAACCGCATTATATATGCTTCCGCTTAGCAATCTACAAGGGTATGTAGATGCACTACCACTCTCCTAGATGTTAGTGTCCATAGATTGATCTTAGTGAGCATAGGAATTTTTTAGTCCCCATGTGGAAGTGCGTTATGTCGACTAGAGGGAGGGTGAATATGAGAATTTTCAATTTCATCACTGAGGTAATTCCTTTTGAGGAAATTCCTCACTGATGACTAACTTGCAGCGGAACAACAAAGGATCAGGGGTGCAAAGTATCACTACAGCAGTTTTCAAGATGAGGAATATGAAAACAGTTTGCACAGTACGCAGGCACAGAGTAAGCAGATGATGATTAACTCGCGTGAAGAATTTGAGGTTGAGGAATTTCAGAGAAAGTCTTCAGCAAATTCTTCAAACAGAGATAATGAAAGTCTTCAACATACAATATTTAGGAATTGAAAGAGTTGAAGAAATAGAACCCGTATCACAATGAAGACAATGGTTGATGACCCAGTTCCAACTGCTGTGATAATTGTACGTCTCGTTTGGAGCAGCTTGGTATTGAAACCAAAGGACACACATTCCCTACCGTATTCTCCTTGAGCTAAGAACACACAGTCCTCTCTCAACACTCGTGGTAAGTCTTCAGGGTAGACTTCCAAACCCTCACAAACTTGGTCACCCGGCGATCCACAATTGACTGCTGGAATGCTCTAGACCATGACACCTAACCGTCCGAAGGATGCACAGTCCTCAAAGGTAAAAGGCTTCAGTCCCACACAGGAACAAATTCTTCAGTGATGCTCAATCACTTGGTTTTTGGTTTGTGGTTTGGTGTTTGGGGTACTTCCTCACTGATGATTTACTCTCGAAGACACTGAGGAATTTGGGTTGCTCTAAATGACAAGTGTCAGTTTCTCACGGAGCTGCCAACCAACTAATGGTTGTGGGGGCGGCTATTTATAGCCAGGGAGCATCCCGACATGATTTGACATTAATGCCCTTAAATAATATGACCGTTGTGGATAAGATCGGTGATGTGGCGCGAATTGTGGCAACGGTCAGGACCCTCAACTGTGAGAGTCATCATGTCTCTCATATTCCTCACTTGAGGCTTTTGGTAGGATTAGGCTTGGGTTGAGCATCATGAGGAAATTCATTCCGAAGTGTTACCTCGACCCCCTTTAACAGTACGGTGTTCCTATGACTCAAGAGTGAAGGAAATAAAACAGAAAGAATAAATCTTCATGCTTCAAAGTCTTCGGATTTATTTTCTTCAGGACACACCGAATTCCTCATCTTCAATATCTTCATGAGGAATATCAATTTCATCGCAATTTCTTCGCGATTCAATTCTTCAACTTCAGACCAATTTCGTTAGCCGGAGATATACATTTTTAGGGGTCTATATTCATCGTATAATTCAAACTCCTCAGCGACTTATAGATCTTGTGTACACTTATGAACACATTAGATACTTAACCTATAAGTCTTCGAACCACCAAAATCTCTAAGGGCACTAGATGCACCTACAATCTCCCCCTTTTTGGTGGTTGATGAAAATTAGGTTAAGTTTTCAACGGGGATAAAAATATGAAGTGTAAATAATCAGTTGAGGAATTTGAAATCAAGATACTCAGAGACTCCCCCTGAAGATGCGCATACTTTGAGGAATTTGCTTTTCACAGCAAATGCACATTGATGATTTATATCATGGAGATCTCCCCCCTGTATCTTGCAAATTGATGACCCACAAGTATAGGGGATCAATCGTAGAACTCTCGATAAGTAAGAGTGTCGAACCCAACAAGGAGAAGAAGGCTCTGATAAACGGTTTTCAGCAAGGTAATAACTGCAAGCACTAAAAGTAGCGGTGACAAGTGATGGTGTAGTGAGGTGAAATGTAGCAAGCGAAAAGTAACAAGTAACAAGTAGTAGCAACGGTGCAGCAAAGTGGCCCAATCCCTTTTGTAGCAAGGGACAAGCCTGAACAAAGTCTTATAAGAGGAAAAACGCTCCCGAGGACACACGGGAATTTCTGTCATGCTAGTTTCATCATGTTCATATGATTCGCGTTTGTTACTTTGATAGTTTAATATGTGGGTGGACCGGCGCTTGGGTAATGCCCTTACTTGGACAAGCATCCCACTTATGATTAACCCCTCTCGCAAGCATCCGCAACTACGAAAGAAGAATTAAGACAACGTCTAACCATAGCATTAAACTAGTGAATCCAAATCAGCCCCTTACAAAGCAACGCATAGACTGGGGTTTAAGCTTCTGTCACTCTAGCAAACCATCATCTACTTACTACTCCCCAATGCCTTCCTCTAGGCCCAAATATGGTGAAGTGTTATGTAGTCGACGTTCACATAACACCACTAGAGGAAAAGACAACATACAACATATCAAAATATCGAACGAATACCAAATTCACATCACTATTATCAGCATGACTTATCCAATGTCCTCAAGAACAAAAGTAACTACTCACAAAGCATAATCATAATCATGATCAGAGGTGTAATGAGTAGCATCAAGGATCTGAACATAAACTCTTCCACCAAGTAATCCAACTAGCATCAACTACAAAGAGTAATCAACACTACTAGCAACCTTACAAGTACCAATCGGAGTCGCGAGACGGAGATTGGTTACAAGAGATGAACTAGGGTTTGGAGAGGAGATGGTGCTGATGAAGATGTTGATGGAGATGACTCCCCTCCAACGAGAGGAGTGTTGGTGATGATGATGGCGACGATTTCCCCCTCCGGGAGGGAAGTTTCCCCGACAGGATCGTCCTGCCGGAGCTCTAGATTGGATCTGCTCAAGTTCCGCCTCGTGGCGGCGGCGAATCCACGAAAAAGTTCCACCCTTATTTTTTCTCGGACAAAACCCTTCATATAGCAAAAGAGGGGGGCCAGTGGGCCACCAGGGTGCCCACAAGCTCTGTTGCCGCGACCAGGGGGTAGGCCACGGCAACCAGGCTTGTGGGCCCCTGGCTGCTCCCCTCTGACGCTTCTTTCGCCCAGTATTTTTTATAAATTCCCAAAAAAATCCACGTGGATTTTTAGGGCATTTGGAGTTGCGCAGAATAGAGGACTCAGACTTGCTCCTTTTCCAGTCCAGAATTCCAGCTGTCGGTAATCTCCCTCTTCAAATAAACCTTGCAAAATACGAGAGAAAAGGCATAAGTAAGGTTCCACAAAGTATAATAACAGTCCATAAAGCGATAAATATCAACATGAAAGCATAATGCAAAATGGACGTATCAACTCCCCCAAGCTTAGACCTCGCTTGTCGTCAAGCGAAAACCAAGACCCAAAACATGTCCACATGTTTAGGGATGAAGGTGTCGATAAAACATAATACGGACATGAGGGCATCATGATCACACATAGAACAACAATACATCATAGAGATTCTTATGGGAAAGTAACAATTCCTTCACAAAGCAAAGTATGAAACAAAAACCTTACCAAGAAGTAGCCAACAATAGTCCATAGTCATTGAAGCAATTGCAATTTATCATAACATCAGAAAGAGTCAAATAAGAGCTTGTAAGGCAAATCCACATACTCAATCATCTCTTTTGTTTTCCACAATTGTTACAACTCACGTGGTACTCATGATATCAAAGTTTCAGTTGGACACAGAGTAAGATAGGGGCTTATAATTTTGCCTCCCAACCATTTACCTCAAGGGTAAAGTCAACAATAATAAAGCATAAGTACTCAGCTCCAAGTTGATATATGAATATAGATCTTTCCCAAGCATATGACGTTCACCAAGAAAAAGGCTAAAAAGGAATTGGTGAAGATCACCATGACTCTTACAAGGGAAAAAAGTAAAGGTACAAGATAGGCCCTTCGCAGAGGGAAGCAGAGGTTGTCATGCGCTTTTGAGGTTTGGATGCGTGTCCTCTTAGTGCGGAGGAACGTCACTTTATATTGCCTCCTGTGATAAAGAAATTTATTATGCAGTCTGTCGCTTTTATGTCTTCCTCATCACAGGTTCTTACAAAGCTTATTTTCCACACACTAATAGATCATACATGTTAGAGAGCAATTTTTATTGCTTGCACCGATGACAACTTACTTGAGGGATCTTATTCAATCCATAGGTAGGTATGGTGGACACTCATGGCAAAACTGGTTTGAAGGTTTATGGATGCACAAGTAGTATCTCTACTTGGTGCGGGAGTTTTGGCTAATGTGAGGTGGAAGCAATCGTCACATGCTAAGGGATCTCTAATCATATAACATTGTTTGGAACCAAGCAAACACAATTCATTATGTTGTCTTCCTTGTCCAACATCTACTTCTAAGCATGTAATAGTTTGGTGAGTGCTCACAATTATAGAAAGTGTCTAAGATGATATATTTATATGTGAACCTCTCTTTCCTTATTACTTCTTATTAATTGCAACAATGACTGAGGTCTATGTTGGTCTATTCTCAACAAGTTTCAATCATCATACTTGTTATATATGAAGCTATCACTTTCCATAAGATCATCTCATCATCTTTCATGCTTTCGTTCTTTTCATACTTTTGATCACGGCACAAAACAAAGCCCTTGACTAAGATACTCTTTATTATATAGATCGCAAGCTCGAATACATCGGGGGAGACACAAGGAAAAACACTCAAACTAAAACACTAAAGACTTATTCCACCAGGAGAAGAAATAAAAACTGAAAAGGAAAGAACTAAAACAAAGGTAAAAGCAAAAGATATAAAGGTGATACGATACCAGGGGAACTCCCCCAAGCTTGGCTTAAGCCAAGGGAGTTGCCCATACCAATGCTTAGTTGTCTTCCTTTGGTGGTAATGGAGGTGAAATTGCAGCATGAGTTTGATCCTCCGTCTTCCAAGGCATAGGTGCTCCATCATGGCAGGATGAACGAGTCGCCGGAATCCTCAAATCTGCAGCCAACCGTATTGATTTAAATCTATACTCATACTCATAGTTTTGGTTCTGCAGGTCATAGATCTGGCCTGGAGTTGATCAACCCTGTCATAGATCCTGGAGAGGTGCTTCCCAATGTCAATGGCATCCATCTTGTGATTGTTGGTGAACTCCATGATCATCATGTGGTTGGCGTTGAGTCCACGCTCCACCATCCCTTGGCACTTGAAGACTTGTTGCTCCATTGCTTCGAGCCTCGTCTCCATGCCTCCGGTCTTCTTAGGCCCCTCAACATCACGGATGTGCAACATCGCCTCGCTCATCTTGATAGATTGGGGGTGCTGCAATACTTGCGTGAGGTAGGGATTGATGACCTTCTCGAAGATCTTGTCCTTAGGAACTTTTAGGGAAGTCATGACGATCGAGATCTGCAACACAAATAGGCTCGAAACGAAAACTGAGGAAAACTGCGCGATACGGAGATCAAAACCCTCGGGCGTATATATAATGATTTTTTCTGGACCAGAAGGAGTGCTCCGCAAGAAAACGGAGTCCAGGAGACACACGAGGTGCCCACAAGCCCTGTTGTCGCGACCAGGGGGGAGGCCGCGGCAACAAAGCTTGTGGCCTCCTCGTGCGCTCTCCGGACTGCTTTTTATTTTTCAAATTTTCCATAAATTCCAAGATGGAGAAAATTTCCTATTGGAGAAGTTTCGGAGTCCAATTACTTACCAATACACATACCTCTTCGTTTTCAGGGTCTGAAACAGGCCGATAAACATCCTTTATGTACTCCTCTAGAGTTATGATATTGATGATATTGGTCTCAACATTTATGGGAGTACCAGAGATGTAATGCTTGATTATTTGCCCATTTACCACTCTAGGAAAATTACCTTCCGTGTTATTGATTTTGATGGCACCGGAACGATATACATCCTCGACAACGTAGGGAACTTCCCATTTAGAGAGAAGCTTTCCTGCGAAGAATTGTATAGCACGACATAATCACCTACATTGAACTCTCATTTTTGTATTCTTTTATCGTGCCATCTCTTAACCTTTTCCTTGAACAACTTGGCATTCTCATATGCCTCGGCCCTCCATTCATCTAATGAGCTGATATCAAACAACCGCTTCTCACCGACAAGTTTGAAATCGAAGTTGAGCTCTTTGATTGCCCAATAAGCTTTGTGTTCCAGCTCAAGAGGTAAATGACAGGCCTTACCATAAACCATTTTATATGGCGACATGCCCATGGGATTCTTATAAGAAGTCCTATAAGCCCATAGTGCATCGTAAAATTTGCTAGACCAATTCTTTCGAGATCTATTGATGGTCTTTTGTAAGATCAATTTGATCTCCCTTTACTCAACTCCACTTGACCACTAGACTGGGGAGGATAAGGAGATGCAACTCTATGGTTGACATCATACTTAGGGAGCATCTTACGGAAAACACAATGAATGAAGTGTGAACAGCCATCAGTCATCAGATATCTAGGGACTCCAAATCTTGGGAAAATGACTTCTTTAAGCATTTTTAGTAGGGATAGCCTCTACCCACTTAGTGACATAATCCACAGCAACTAAGATGTGAGTATACCCATTGGAACTCGGGAAAGGTCCCATATAATCAAAGCCCCAGACATCAAATGGTTCAATGACAAGTGAATAGTTCATAGTCATTTCCCGACGCTTACTGATATTCCCTATTCTTTGGCATTCGTCACAAGACAAGACAAACTTACGGGCATCCTTGAAGAGAGTGGGCCAATAGAAACCTGATTGCAATACCTTATGAGAAGTTCTTTCTCCAGCATGGTGTCCTCCGTAGGCCTCAGAATGACACTTCTGCAGGATCTGTCCCTGTTCATGTTCAGGCACACAACGTCTAATAACACCATCTACTCCTTCCTTATAAAGGTGAGAATCATCGCAAAAGTAGTGTCTCAAATCAAAGAAGAATTTCTTCTTTTGCTGGTAGGTGAAACTGGGTGGTATGTATTTGGCTATGATATAGTTTGCGTAATGAGCATACCATGGTGCACTATGTGAAGTGCGGATGACATTCAATTGCTCATCAGGAAAGCTGTCATCAATCGGTCGTGGGTCATCAAGGACATTCTCTAGCCTAGGCAAGTTATCTGCTACAGGGTTATTGGCACCCTTTCGGTCAACAACATGCAAATCAAATTCCTGTAGCAGGAGAACCCATCTGATTAGCCTAGGCTTAGCGTCCTTCTTCTCCATAAGGTACATAATAGCATCATGATCAGAGTGAATAGTGACTTTGGAGTCAACTATTTAAGATTTAAACTTTTCACATGCAAACACGACTACTAAAAACTCCTTCTCCGTGGTGGCATAGTTTCTTTGGGCACTGTCTAGAGTTTTACTTGCGTAGTGAATGACATTCAACTTCTTGTCAACTCTTTGTCCTAGAACAGCGCCAACTACATAATCACTAGCATCGCACATGATTTCAAAGGGCAAGTTCTAATCAGGTGGTTGAACAATAGGTGCGGTTATCAAGGCCTTCTTAAGTATTTCGAAAGCTTCCTCACGATCCTCATCAAAAACAAAAGGAACGTCCTTCTGCAAGAGGTTGGTAAGAGGCCTAGAAATCTTAGAGAAGTCTTTAATGAACCTTCTATAGAAACCAGCATGACCTAGGAAACTACGTATACCTCTGATATCTGTGGGGCAAGGCATTTTCTCAATTGCATCAACCTTAGCCTTATCAACTTCAATGCCTTTCTCAGAGATTTTCTGTCCTAAGACGATGCCTGCATTAACCATGAAGTGGCACTTCTCCCAGCTCAAGACAAGGTTGGTATCTTTGCATCGCTGTAAGACTCGATCAAGGTTGCTGAGGCAATAGTCAAAGGAAGAGACGTAAACGGAGAAATCATCCATGAAAATATCAACAATCTTTTCACAAAAGTCAGAGAATATAGCCATCATACATCTTTGAAAGGTGGCAGGTGCATTGCACAAGCCAAAAGGCATACGTCTATAAGCAAAGGTACCGAAGGGGCAGGTGAAAGTGGTTTTCTCCTGATCAGATTGTGCAACAGGTATTTGCGAGAAACCTGAATAACCGTCTAGAAAGAAGGAGTGTGTGTGTTTAGATAGCCTTTCTAGCATTTGGTCGATAAACGGCAAAGGATAATGGTCTTTCCTAGTTGCCTTGTTCAGTTTCCGGAAGTCTATCACCATCCTCTAGCGAGTAATAATCCTCCGTGGGATTAGTTCATTCTTATCATTAGGAACAACGGTGATACCTCCCTTCTTAGGTACGCAATGTACTGGACTTACCCAATCACTATGAGCAACAGGATAAATGATTCCTGCTTCCAGAAGATTTAATATTTCTTTTCTCACGACCTCTTTCATCCTCGGATTTAGTCTCAGTTGATGATCAGCAACTGGCTTAGAATCAGGATCGGTTTTAATCTTGTGCTGACATTGAGTGGGACTAATACCCTTTAGATCATCAAGAGTATATCCAATAGCAGCACAATGCTTCCTCAAAGTTTTTAATAACTTCTTCTCTTCGTGATTAGAGAGGTGAGCACTAATAATAACAGGATATATCTCCTTCTCATCAAGATAGGCATACTTAAAAGTATCTGGTAACTGTTTTAGCTCGAACACAGGATCACCCTTTGGTGGGGGAGGATCCCCAAGTAGTTCAACACGCAGATTATTCTTGAGAATAGGGTATTGTTCCAAAACAATTTTATCTATCTCATCTCTTTCATCCATATGCATATCATTTTCATGCTCAAGCAGATATTGCTCTAAAGGATCCGTAGGAGGTACGGCAATAGAGGCAAGAGCAATGATTTCATCCCTATCAGATGACTCTTTTTCATGGGGTTGTCTTCCAAACTTGGAGAAGTTAAATTCATGAGACACACCCTCGAAACTAACAGTGACAGTCTGTTTAATGCAATGAATGTGAGCATTGACACTGTTGAGAAAGGGTCTACCAAATATGATGGGACAAAATCTATCTTGTGTAGTAGCAAGGACAAGGAAATCAGTAGGATACTTTATCTTACCACACAGGACTTCTACTACTCCCACAATTCCCAGAGGGCAGATAGTGTCTCTATTAGCTAGCATAATAGTGACATCAATGGGTTCTAACTCGGCAGGTGCAATCTCATCTTTGATTTCATCATATAGGGACCGGAGTATTGCACTAACACTAGCACCCATATCACATAAACCATGATAACAGTGATCTCCTATCTTGACAGAAACAACGGGCCGGCCAACTATAGGTCCGTATTTTTCTTTCGCGTGAGGTTTAGCTATTCTAGCGGAGTCCTCAAAGAATTTGATAACATGCCCATCTATGTCTTCGGCTAAGAGATCTTTGATAATAGCAACACTGGGTTCAACTCTAATTTCCTCAAGGGGTGCTAGTGGTCTAATGTAACCCCTACGTATCACAGTTGGAGCTTTAGAATAATCCTTTTTCCTAGCAGGGTAAGGTGGTTTCTCAGCGTAGGCACAAGGAACAATAGGATCACTAAAGGCAATCACTTTCTCTTCAACTAGATTGGGTTTAACTATGTTGACTTCTATAGGAGGATGATACTTAAACCACTTTTCTTTGGGAAGATCAACATGAACAACAAAAGATTCACATAGAGAAGCTACTATCCCAAAGTCAAGTCCATACTTAGCGCTAAAATCTCTAGAAGTGTTTGTTTCAACGAAAGATTTAACGCAATCAAACTGGAAATTCATACGTGACTCCTTACCTTCTTCAAGCTCCCAATCTTCCAAGTTACGTTTGATTCTTTCCAATAAATTCCACTTGTGGTCAATATCCTTCTTCATAAAAGAACCGGTACAAGAAGTGTCAAGCATGGTACGATCTTCATGAGAAAGCCGAGCATAAAAGTTTTGAGTGATAATTTCTCTCGAGATCTCATGATTGGGGCATGAATATAGCATTGATTTAAGCCTCCCACAAGCTTGAGCTATGTTTTCCCTGTCACGAGGCCAAAATTGATAAATATAATTCCGATCACGATGTACTAAATGCATAGGATAAAAAAATTGATGAAATTCCAATTTCAACCGATTGTAGTCCCATGATCCAGTATCATCACATAGCCTATACCATGTCAACGCCTTATCCTTCAAAGATAAACGAAATACTTTCTTCTTTACCTCATCCTAGGGCAAACCTGCAAGCTTAAATAAACCACAAACTTCATCTACATAGATTAGATGCAAGTCTGGATGTGAAGATCCATCTCCTGTAAAAGGATTAGCCAACAATTTCTCAAGCATACCCGAAGGAATTTCATAAAAGATATTTTCAGTAGGTACCTCAAGTTGAGGAACAACTCCACGTGCTTCCGTTCGTGGTGAAGATACCCCGAACAAATTCCTCAAAGGAACAGTTTCCATAGTGACAAGTGACAATAAATTTCAGCACAGCATATAAATGTTTCCTTACCAAATTACACTTACCAAAGGCGCCTCCCTCCCCGGCAACGGCGCCAGAAAAGAGTCTTGATGACCCACAAGTATAGGGGATAAATCGTAGTCCTTTCGATAAGTAAGAGTGTCGAACCCAACGAGGAGAAGAAGGCTGTGATAAACGGTTTTCAGCAAGGTAATAACTGCAAGCACTAAAAGTAGCGGTAACAAGTGATGGTGTAGTGAGGTAAAACGTAGCAAGCGAAAAGTAACAAGTAACAAGTAGTAGCAACGATGCAGCAAAGTGTCCCAATCCCTTTTGTAGCAAGGGACAAGCCTAAACAAAGTCTTATAAGAGGAAAAACGCTCCCGAGGACACACGGGAATTTCTGTCATGCTAGTTTCATCATGTTCATATGATTCACGTTCGTTACTTTGATAGTTTAATATGTGGGTGGACCGGCGCTTGGGTACTGCCCTTACTTGGACAAGCATCCCACTTATGATTAAACCCTCTCGCAAGCATCCGCAACTACAAAAGAAGAATTAAGACAACGTCTAACCATAGCATTAAACTAGTGGATCCAAATCAGCCCCTTACGAAGCAACGCATAGACTGGGGTTTAAGCTTTTATCACTCTAGCAACCCATCATCTACTTACTACTCCCCAATGCGTTCCTCTAGGCCCAAATATGGTGAAGTGTTATGTAGTCGATGTTCACATAACACCACTAGAGGAAAAGACAACCTACAGCATATCAAAATACCAAACGAATACCAGATTCACATCACTATTATCAGCATGACTTATCCCATGTCCTCACGAACAAAAGTAACTACTCACAAAGCATAATCATAATCATGATCAGAGGTGTAATGAGTAGCATCAAGGATCTGAACATAAACTCTTCCACCAAGTAATCCAACTAGCATCAACTACAAAGAGTAATCAACACTACTAGCAACCTTACAAGTACCAATCGGAGTCGCGAGACGGAGATTTGTTAAAAGAGATGAACTAGGGTTTGGAGAGGAGATGGTGCTGATGAAGATGTTGATGGAGATGACTCCCCTCCGACGAGAGGAGTGTTGGTGATGACGATGGCGACGATTTCCACCTCCGGGAGGGAAGTTCCCCGGCAGGATCGTCCTGCCGGAGCTCGAGATTGGATCTGCTCAAGTTCCTCCTCGTGGCGGCGGCGAATTCATGAAAAAGCTCCACCCTTATTTTTTCTCGGACGAAACCCTTCATATAGCAAAAGAGGGGGGGGGCAGTGGGCCACCAGGGTGCCCACAAGCCCTCTTGCCGTGGCCAGGGGGGTAGGCCGCGACAACCAGGCTTGTGGTCCCCTGGCCGCTCCCCTCTGACGCTTCTTTCGCCCAGTATTTTTTATAAATTCCCAAAAAAATCCACGTTGATTTTTAGGGCATTTGGAGTTGTGCAGAATAGAGGACCCAGTCTTGCTCCTTTGCCAGTCCAGAATTCCAGCTGCCGGTAATCTCCCTCTTCAAATAAACCTTGCAAAATAAGAGAGCAAAGGCATAAGTAAGGTTCCACAAAGTATAATAAGAGTCCATAAAGCGATAAATATCAACATGAAACCAAGATGCAAAATGGACGTATCACAAATCATGCATACATTTGACATATAACATGAGGAATTAGAGAATGCATGATGACAAATGGTATCTGACGAATTTTAGCATGCGTGCATTAAAATTTTGAGGAATAAGCAATGCGAAGAAAAACGTTCAAAAGCGTCAAAGTACCATCGGTTTTAAGTTACAACTCATTACATAAAACACTTTAGAAGAGCCAAGAGTTTGTAACTTAATAAATTTCATAAGCCCCTAAATATATCCCGCGTGAAGACTAACTCTCAGATTTCTCCCCCTTTGTCATCAAGTGACGAAAAGGGACAAAATTGAGGACTAACGCCCCGTGAAGACTTTCACTTCTTGGTTGATGATGAAGACGCGTGAGGATTCTTGGGAACGGGCTTCCTCCTTGGGCCAGTGGTAGTGTCTTCCGGTTCTTCATCAGATTCTGTTGTGCGGAATGAAGAAAATGAACTGTCCTCAAGGTCTGGAACTGGAATTGGCTTGAATTTCTTCCTGGGTGGCCACGACCAGTTAAAGTCCTGAATAAACTCCAATTCATCAAGTTTTTCTTGAGTCTTCAGATGAGCCAGTGTGGCCCAGGTGCGATAAAAAATCTCATGAAGATAGTGGTGATTTTTCTTCACTACATTATGAGTCTCATTGAGGGTTTTCACAATGGAACTGAATTGAAGTTTGACCCATTTGTGATTGCGATCGACCTTTTGATAAAGACTGAGGAGTAGTTCTCTGTTAGTCATCACCCTTGGGGCAACTGGGCTAGGCGGCTCTTGAGTTTCAGTATCATCCCATGAAGAATATGCATCTGGTTCACGAAACTGGCCAACAAGGGGCCGACTTCCTTCATCGATAACAGACTTTCCTTTTCCTTCAACTGGTTCAAAAGTCTTCTTGTTGACTCTGATGGGAGGCATATATCCAATGTGATTGTTGAAATCAGCATGATAGTTGATGCCTGACCTGCCTCTGATGAATCTCATGATCCATGGAGTGTAAATCTTCAGGTCGAAGGGTGACATAGCATTGTCAGCCACAGTTCTCAGGAAGAAGTCGTGAAGATTTATTGGGATGCCATGGATGATGTTGAAGAGGATATTCTTCATGATGCCTACAACATCTTCTTCATCATCATGGCTCTTTATTGGAGCGATGACACTGCACAGAATCCTGTAGACAGTCCTCGGTTCATACTTCAAATCTTGAACTAGAAAAGTTATTCTTGGAGGTTGATCCTTGGCCAAAGGTTTCATGAGGACTTCCATCAGTTTATTTGGGAATTCCCGTTCATCATACATCTTCACAGCAAGTTCTGAGGGAATTGAAACCGGAAGTACTCGCAGCAGCTCATTAGGAGGGGCCTTGTAGTGTGTGTGCTGAGTCATCCAGTCCAGCACCCAAGTGTTGATATCTGTTGGGTCTCCACAGATGTGCAAAGTAGTATAAAACTGAAGAATGATATCAATGTTCTAGTCACAGATATCAGTGCAGAGGGGCAGCAGTCCGGCTTCATGAAGAACGTTGAGGACTGGGGCGAAGCAAGGAATTTCCTCTAACTCAACATGAGGAATATGCCTGTGCTGAAATATTTTGTTTCTTCCACAGAGCACAGAGGCATAGTAGTTCAACTGAGTCCTTGTCCAAAACTTGTTGTGCCTGATGTGCAGCTTGTCATATGGGTTGTCGCCGATGAAATACATTCGTTCTTCATAGAAGGCTTCCTTCTCAAACTTTGGCCTCTTTGAAAAAGGCTAATTTTGCATTGGCTGAAGATTATGCTGCTTCTCTTGAGGAGATACGATCATTGCAGTCTCAGTGTTGACAACCAGAATAGCAGTTTCTGTATTGGGTGCAGGAGCATTTTCTTCAGCATGTTCTCAGGTTGAGGAATTTCATCAGCCTGTGCCTCAGGTTGAGGGTTTTTCTCAGGGTGAGGATTTTCTTCAGCCTGTACCTCAGTTTGAGGGTCTTGCTCACGATTAGGATTTTCCTCGGGCTAAGGATCTTCTTCTTGGTTTTCCTTAGCTTGAGCAATTTGCTTGGAGGAGGAGCCAAATTCTTTAGCTGTTGCAGCTGATCCTTGAGCAGGTTTGTCACGCGTCTTGAGAGGAATGAATGACTGAGGAATATCATCAATTTGAATTTCCACATATGTGTGTTCTTCAGACTCAGCATTTTTCATTTGCTCATCAGTCAGATTCTCCTTATCTTCGCTTCCGAAGGGAATCATAGTGTATGATGGAGCTACCTTGAGAGGCACAACATCCAATGGAGCATTTTCATCAAGAGATTTGAGGCGCTTGGCCTGTGATGATTCTGGGGTTGAAGAAGCTTTTCTTTTCTTTGCTTCTTTTTCAGTAGCCTTTGTTTTCTTCACGTCTGATGCAGACAGAACAATTTTCTTCACCTTTCAGGATTTAGGTGAAGGTATTTTCTCTTCAGGAGCTCGTGCAGTATCAGTCCTGGCGGTTTCCTAAGCTGAAGCATTTTCTTCAGCTGGAGCAGATTCATCAGCTGGCACAGATTTATCAGCTGGAATGTCCTTAGGTATTTCCTCAATAACCGGTACATCAGGACGGCTTTCTTGAGGTATTTCCTTAGCAGGGGTTTCCTCTTCTTCATCTTCCTCCATGTGCTGAACAAAGTAGCTGGGCTCAGGCTGCTTTGGTTTAGCTGGAGGAGCAGCTTTCTTGTTGTATTCATCAACAACATTAGTAGCAAACTTGACGGAATTGGTCCTGAGACTTTAATGGCCAGATAGCTTTGAGCACTTATCTGTCAAAGTCTTCAGTTCAGCCTGGGTGGACACAAGATCTTCAGGCGTGAGGCAGAGGAGATTTTGCCTGAGTAATTTCTCCTTCTTCAGTTTTGCAGCCTTAGCTTGCTTGGCTTGCCTCTCCTTCCATTTGGCCTAATTGATGAATGTGGCCACCATGTGACTAATGCCTGGGGGAGCTTCAAATCATCAATATGTGTGTTTGGATCATCATACCAGACATTGATGTAGTCCAGTAGAACTTTTGGATCCATTGCGAGAGGAATTGAGCTGCCTGAAGCTTGTGCAACACATTCCTGCTTATTCTTGATGATGGCTTGAAGAGTTTCATCATCAAACTCATCACTTCCTTCTGATGCAGAAGGGGCATTCATGACTTTGCTTGGGCTTGGATTCACACCCCTTCGAGCAATCATTTTAGTCTTCAGAGGTGTAGGTGAACACTTTTTCTCTGAACTTGTGGCAGACGGCACTGAGGAACTAGAGAGAGCTGGTTGATGCTTTACAATCTTCTTAAGTTCAGGCATTGAAGCCTGTGTTGTTGCTGAGGGTTTTGGAGCAGGAGCAGCCTTCTAAGGCACTTTCTCTTTAGGCTTTGAAGCCTTTGGTTTCTGAGGTGCAATCTTCACTTGAGGAATGGTTGTACGTGAGGCTTCAGCAGAAGATGAGGTGGCTCCAGTGGCAGCAGCAGATTTTTCATTAAATTTCCTAACTGCAGCTTCAGCTTTCTTCTGAAGTTTAGACATGTGTCTGTCTTTCTCCTCAGGATAATCATCAACAGTTTTCAGGCTTGAAGGGTGTGCTACCTGATGATCACCGACAGGAGGCCTTTTGCAGGGTGGCTTGAGGGCGAATTTCTTCGCATACTTGGGAGTGACGAAGTGATATTCCTTCCACTCCTTAGTCCAGGTGCGTCCTATTCTTTGAAGTCTGATTTTCCTCTTTGCCATGGATTCTTGTTCATGTGGCGTGCAGTAGTCAAGGTTTATATCCTCACGGATATCAATAGCAGTATTCTATTTCAATTTCTTTCTGCCCTTTTGCTTTCTATCATCTTCCATTTTCTTCAGCTGAGGCTTTTGCTCGGGAATTTAAACTCTTGAGGATTCTGATGACACTAGCAGATTTTCTTCAAGAAACGCTGCAAATGAGTTAAGTTGATGAGAACCTAGAGATTCATCAGCTGACATTTTTGTACGTGTGAACAAAGTATAGGTGCAAGGAATTTGGAGAGGTCATATGCGTTCTCATATTTGAAGAAATTAAAAAAAAATTAAGGTTGAGGAATTTCACCAGTGGATTGAGGAATTTGTCTAAGCACTCTGTTCTTGGGTTCCAGAGTTGTGCAGATTCGAAAAGTTGCACAACTGAGGAATCACGTGAAGAATTTTAGTCGCTTAGTGAAATTCATCAAGTGTTTGAGGAATAGAGTATGCGAAGCTGATAGACACTGAGAAAAAACAGATTTCTCGAATCTAGGGTAAAATAGTAGATCGAAAGGGACAGTAAAAATAGGATTTTATTTACCCGATATAGCAAGCACGAAGAACAAAAGTAGCAATAGTAGATGCTCTTCGGTGCGAGTCCACTGCGCCCTAACTTGGCGGCAGAAGACGGCTACGGCGGCGGCGGACGAAGATGTTCCGGTTTCGGCGTGAGTTCGGCGACGGAGAGGTCGAGGCAGTGAAGCTGTTCCTCGCCGGCGACAAAACTTCTAGCGGTGGCGCTAGGTTTTTGCTGTGGCGGAGAGAAGGTTGAGAGAGAACGAAGAGTTTTGACCGAAGGGGGTAAGGACTTATTTATAGCTGAGGTGAAAACTGTCCGGCCGAAACTTTCAGACCGAACTGCCCTTGCCCTTTCGTCTCTGCGTGACACGTGTAGTTTGAGTTTAAAGAGGTGGAGATCGTGCTTATCTGACCGTGGGAAGTGGGGATCAGTTACTGTGTAACGATTTAAAAATTATTTTTGAAGATTTGAGGATTTCGTTGCAAAGTCTTCAGCTGACAGGAACACAGTGAGGATTTTGAAAAAATAAACTTGTGGATTTCGTGACAAAGCTTCAAGTTGATGAATTTCAGCTTTGAAGAAAATCAACTTTGAAGAAAATCAACTTTGAGGAATATCAACTTGAGGAATATCAAAGTTGGGTGGTGGCGTGACCCACCGTATAAGAATGATGATTTCAGGCGCCGTGTACAATTATCGTAGGGCCCTGAGAACCAAATTCTTCATTAATTTCCTCACACTAAGTGTAATATTTATCATTGGTTGAACAAAATCGATTCTTCGTGTGTTGCACATCTAAGTCATCAATTTTGCATAAATGTTAGGATGTGTGCATGTTTTTATAAAACATTTGAAGATTCTAAGATATTTAACTCACACCGCAACTTGCAAAACCTTTTCTCGTCCAAGGGCTTAGTGAAAATATCTGCTAGTTGATCGTCAGTCTTCACATGGTCGGTGAGGATATTGCCCTTGAGGACATGGTCCCGAAGAAAATGATGACGAGTCTGGATGTGCTTAGTCTTTGAATGTTGTACTGGGTAGTATGCAATCTTGATTGCACTCTCATTGTCGAAGTAGAGAGGCACATTCTTCATGTTGATGCCGTAGGCCTTGAGGGTTTGCTTCATCCACGTCAATTGAGCACAGCAGGATCAAGCAGCAATGTACTCAGCTTCGGCAGTGGAGAGAGAAACGCGGTTCTGCTTCTTTGAGGACCAGCAGACTAATGATCTTCCAAGGAAATGACAAGTGCCAAGTTGACTTGCGATCCACACGGTCACCAGTATAGTCAGAATCAGAATACCCCACAAGATGAAGATTTGAGCCCTTGGGGTACCAGAATCTTAGTGTTGGTGTGTGAGTTAAGTATCGAAGAATATGCTTCACAACCTTATGGTGTGATTCCTTCTGTTTTGTTTGAAAACGTGCACACATGCAAACACTAAGCATTATATCTGGCCTAGATGCACACAAATACAGTAAAGAGCAAATCATGGAGCGATATACCTGTCGATCGAATTCTTAACCATTTTCGTCAGTGCAGAGGTGGCCATTGGTAGGCATGGTAGTCTTGGCGCCTTTGCATTCATGCATGTCGAATTTCCTCAGAACATCCTTGAGGTATTTCTCATGTGATATGAATCACATTGCGTTGTTGACCAATTTGAAGACCTAAGAAGAATTTTAGCTCCCCCATCATAGACATTTGATATTCTTCACTCATCATGTAAGCAAATTCATCATTGTAACGTTTGTTATTACAGCCAAATATGATGTCATCGACATATATTTGACACACAAATAGTTCATTGTCATAGGATTTTGTGAAAAGAGTTGGATCGAGTGAACCAGGTTTGAAGCCTTTCTTCATGAGGAATTCCTTCAATGTATCATACCATGCCCGAGGGGCTTGCTTGAGGCCATAGAGTGCCTTTTTGAGTCTGAAGACTTTGTCTGGATTCTTCGGATCCTCATACCTGGAGGCTAAGCAACATATACTTCTTCCTCAAGCTTACCATTGAGGAATGCACTTTTCACATCCATTTGATATAAGATAATGTTATGATGATTAGCATAAGCAAGTAGTATTCGAATAGCTTCAAGTCTAGCAACAGGTGCAACAGTTTCATCGAAATCAATTCCTTCAACCTGTGTGTAGCCTTGGGCTACAAGTCGTGCCTTATTCTTCACCACTTGACCATCCTCATCTTGCTTGTTTCGGAAAATCCACTTGGTGTCAATGATATTGTGCTTGCGAGGATCTGGTCTTTTGACGAACTTGCACACGTCATTTAGCTTGAATTGAGGAAGTTCGTCTTGCATGGCTTGAATCCACTCAGGTTCCATGAAAGCCTCAGCAAATTTTGAAGGTTATGTGATAGACACAAAGGAAGAATGCCCACAAAATTCAACTAAGTGTGAAGCTTTTGAGCGAGTGAGAGGACCTGGCGCATTGATGTCATCGAGGATTTTGTCAAGTTCTACTTCATTTGCAATCCTCGGATGAGCTGGTTGAGGATTTCGTCTGTGCTGAGGAATTGGTTCTGGAGCAATTTCCTCAGGAGCAACTTCTTGATTTTCATCACTACTGGGAGTGATTTCTTCAGCAATTTTCTTAGTAGGAACAATGTCTTCAGTAGCTTTGAGGTTTATTGCTTCCTCGGGAGATAGTTTATCTGGACCAGGAGGCAATTGCTCTCTTTGCGAGCCATTAGTTTCATCGAACCGTACATCTACAGTCTCAACAACCTTGTTGTGATAGGTGTTGAAGACTCTGTAGGTGTGCGAGTCCTTTCCATAACCGAGCATAAAACCCTCATGTGCCTTAGGTGCAAACTTTGAGTGATGGTGAGGATCTCTAATCCAGCATTTTGCACCGAAGACTTTGAAATAACTTACATTGGGCTTCTTGTCAGTGAGGAGTTCATATGAGGTTTTCTTGAGGGATTTGTGTAGATATACCTTGTTAATGATATGGCAATCAGTGTTGATTGCTTCAGGCCAGAAACGACGAGGAGTCTGATATTCTTCAAGCATTGTTCGTGCCATCTCAACGAGAGTCCTGTTCTTTCTTTCGACGACGCCATTCTTCTAAGCAGTATAAGGAGCAGACAATTCATGAGTAATACCAAGTTCATCAAGATAATCATCAAGACCAGTGTTTTTGAATTTTGTTCCATTATCACTCCTGATGTGTTTGATCTTGACGCCGAAGTTCATTGAGGCCCTTGAGGAAAATCGTTTGAAGACTTCATGCACTTTAGTTTTATACAGAATGATATGCACCCAAGTATATCTAGAGTAATCATCAACTATAACAAAGCCGTATGGAGATGCTGAATTTGTTAGAGTGGCATAATGAGTAGGTCCAAATAAATCCATGTGAAGCAATTCAAATGGACGAGTAGTAGTCATGATAGTCTTCGAGGGGTGTTTGGATCTGCTCATTTTTCCATACTCACAAGCACCGCAGAGGTGGTCCTTGAGGAATTTGACTGATTCCATGCCAATGACATGCTTCTTCTTCGCCAGCATGTGCAAATTCCTCATGCCTGCATGACCAAGTCTTCGATGCCACAACCACCCTTCTGAGGTTTTCTCTAGTAAGCATGTCGCTGGTTGAGGACCTGTAGAGAAATCAACAGTGTACAAATCCCCTCTTCTAACACCTTCAAAGACTTTGGATTTGTCAGATTCCATGATGACAACACATCTATATTTTCCGAAGATAACAACCATATCAAGATCACAAAGCATTGAGACTGACATGAGGTTAAACCCAAGGGATTCAACAAGCATTACTTTGTCCATGTGCATGTCCTTGGAAATAGCCACTTTGCCAAGCCCCAATACCTTGCTTTTACCTTTGTCAGCATAAGTGATTTGCTTCAGTGGTGATGGAGTCAGTGGCATATTCATCAGCAAGATTTTGTCACCAGTCATGTGGTGTGTGCAGCCACTATCAAGAACCCACACAGTAATCTTGGGTTTGTCATCCTACAGATGAATTAGTACAGCTTACCATCTCATATGCTTCAAACTTGAAGAATGATATCAATTTCATCAGATAGGAACTTCATCATAAATTGTAATTTTGAGGACGTGTGAAATGTTCTCATTTCATCAATGTTAGCTTGCGTCCTATCAAGCATTTTCCTCATGTCTCCAGCAAATTTTTCAGATGATGATTTTCATGTGGAGACCTGACCTGCAGAAGTGATTAGTTCAATTTCTTCACCACCCACATCTGAAGGGGTGGTAAAGAGTTCATCATCCTGCGAGCACCATATGAGAAAGGGGGCATTGAAGCTAATGCACTTCTCTTCATGGGAGGGGGTTAGAGTACTCAAATGAATGGGCAGAGAAGTTCTTTGAGGATTTATGAACATAATGATTTGAAGAGTAATGCTCATATTCATATCCCTTGTAATTTCCCTCCATATAAGAAGCATTAGCACGGGTACGAGCATAGTTTTGACCAGTTGAGGATTTTGATCCTCTTGAAGACTTTGGTCCTCCTGAGGAATTTGATCTGGGGTTCAAATTCTTCACAGGTGGTGTCATCATGACATTCACTTGAAGATTTTCAAGGCAACTTTTGGGGACCCAGATTTTCCTCAGGGATGGTCCATTCCTGGAGTTAGTTCCAACATATCGAGCAAATACTTAACCAAATTGATTTTTGAACAGTTTATAGTTGGAGTCAAATGACTCATCTGAGGAATAGGAAAATTCACATGCCAAGCCTGTTAGATTGGATGGATCGACACGAGGACCTTTAGCAGCAACCCATGAGGTTTTGGGGTACTGCTCAGGTTTCCAACATGATCCATCAGCATTCAATTTCCTCTCAAAGGCAATTCCTTCTTTCCTCGGGTTCCTGTTGAAAATCTGCTATTTGAGCACATCACAAAGGGTTTGCTGCCCTTTGAGACTTTTGTACATGCATGTCACATACAATTCCTTCAGCCCTGCATTTTCGTCAATGACATTTGTGGTTTCTTCAAGTGAGGAATTTGATACCACATGAGCAGTTGAAGAATTTGTAGGAATAGAAGCATTTGATGATTCTGGTGAAGAATTGGCAGTTTCACGTTCGATGCATTTAAGACATGGAGGAATGAATTCAACCTGAGCGGAACTGATCTTTTGAGTGAGCAATGAATCATTTTCCTTACGAAGATCATCATGAGATCTCTCTTTTCTTCAAGTTGGAATTCATGAGTATTGAGTCTTTCGAGTATATCAGTAGGATCAAGCATGTTGTAGTCCGGTCTTTCTTGAATCATCAAAACTAAAGTATCAAATGAAGAATCCAAAGATCTCAGCAGTTTCTTCACAACATCATGGTCAGTAATGTCTCGAGCTCCCAGTGCTTGCAGTTCATTTGATATGTTAGTGAGGCGATCAAAAGTGCCTTGGCAGCTTTCATTGTCAAGCCTCTTGAAGCGATTGAAGAGATTGCGAAGAACATCAACACGAGAGTCACGCTGAGTTGATACTCCTTCATTTACTTTGGACAGCCTTTCCTGGAATAGTTTTGTTGAGCCCAAAGCACTCACTCTGCCATACCGACCTTTGCTCAGATGGCCACAAATGATATTCTTCACTTGAGAATCAAGTTGCTTGAATTTCTTCACATCAGCGGCAGAGACAGTAGAAGCGATGATAGGGACACCATGTGCCACAATATACCAGAGATCATTGTCAATAGCTTGTAGATGCATCTGCATCTTGGTCTTCTAGAAGGGAAAGTCCTTTCTTTCAAAAGTAGGACATCCTGCAGTAACCTTGATCATGCCTGCAGTCGACATAACTAAACTCCAGGTGGTTAAACAAAAATCACACAGAACAAGGGAGTATCTTGCTGTGATACCAATTGAAAGTGCGTTATATCGACTAGAGCGGGGTGAATAGAAGATTTTTAGAATTTCATCACTGAGGAAATTCCTTTTGAGGAAATTCCTCACTGATGACTAACTTGCAGAAGAATAGCAAAGGATCAGGGGTGCAAAGTATCACTACATCAGTTTTCAAGATGAGGAATATGAAAACAGTTTTCCCAGTATGCAGACACAGAGTAAGCAGGTGATGATTAACTCGCGTGAATAATTTGAGGTTGAGGAATTTCAGAGAAAGTTTTCAGCAAATTCTTCAAAAAGAGATAATGAAAGTCTTCAACATACGATATTGAGGAATTGAAAGAGTTTAAGAAATAGAACCCGTATCACAGTGAAGACAATGGTTGATGACCCAATTACATCTGCTGTGAAAGTTGTACGTTTGGTTTTGAGCGGCTTGGTATTGAAACCAAAGGACACAAAGTCCCGGGACACACAGTTCCTACCGTATTCCCCTTGAGCTAAGAACACACAGTCCTCTCTCAACACTCATGGTAAGTCTTCAGGGCAGACTTCCAAACCCTCACAAACTTGGTCACTCGGTGATGCACAATTGACTGCTGGAATGCTCTAAACCATGACGCCTAACCGTCTGGAGGATGCACAGTCCTCAAAGGTAAAAGGCTTCAGTCCCACATAGGAACAAATTCTTCAGTGATTCTCAATCACTTGGTTTTTGGTTTGTGGTTTGGTGTTTGGGGTATTTCCTCACTCATGATTTACTCTCGAAGACTGTGAGGAATTTGGGTTGCTCTAAATGACAAGTGTGAGTTTCTCACAGAGCAGCCAACCAGCTAATGGTTGTGGGGGCGGCTATTTATAGCCTGGGAGCATCCCGACATGATTTGACATTAATGCACTTAAATAATATGACCGTTGGTGTGGATAAGATCGGTCATGTGGCGCGGATTGCGGCAACGGTCGGGACCCTCAACTGTGAGAGTCCTCATGTCTCTCATATTCCTCACTTGAGGCTTTTGGCAGGATTAGGCTTGGGTTGAGCATCATGAGGAAATTCATTGCGAAGTGTTACCTCGACCCCCTTTAACAGTATGGTGTTCCTATGACTCAAGAGTGAAGGAAATAAAACAGAAAGAATAAATATTCATGCTTCAAAGCCTTCGGATTTATTTTCTTCACGACACGCCGAATTCCTCATTTTCAATATCTTCATGAGGAATATCAATTTCATCGCAATTTCTTCGCGAATCAATTCTTCAGCTTCAGACGAATTTCTTCAGCCGAAGATATACATTTTTGGGGGTCGATATTCATCGTATAATTCAAACTCCTCAGCGACTTATAGATCGTGTGTACACTTATGAACACATTAGATACTTAACCTATAAGTCTTCAGACCACCAAAATCACTAAGGGCACTAGATGCACTTACACCATGCGACTTTCCCCAACAGTCTTGGTATGATTACTTGGTAGGTTGTGGCTAGACGTCGTTTCTTCTCTGGCAGGGATGTCAACCACGTCCAATAATGGTGCACACGTTTTCTCCCTATTGCGATGGTCTTCATAATAGTGGGCGACATAGTAGGGAGTTGTGATCTACTCGCAGGTCAAGTATGGTCACCGAGATGTTGGTGTTGCTAGAATTCGTTTCACGTTGCGGAGGTGGCCGACAACTCATGCCTTTTGTCCTATGTGTCTGCCTCCTCTCACTACTGCAGGATGGTCCAAAGATGACACATCAATCAGAGACCCTTCAATGAAACTGTATGCGAACCACCAATCACAAACATTATAGTTCAAGCTCCATTGCCAATGCCACGAACTGTGTGCGATGGCGGATCCATGAAATACAATTCAGAAAGAGTTGTGTGTGCAATCTATTGCAGACAGTTGACCCGCAGAAACTGTTTGTGATGGACCAAAATAATGCAAACGGTTAACTGAATACAAGTGTGTGCAATGTACGACATACATTTTACTTGTATAAACTGTTTGCACTGATCAGGAAGAAGACCAATGTTTGTCCAGATGATTATGTGTGCGATCGACGGCATACAAGTGAGTCAGATGAACTATTTGTGATGAAATAAAATAACACAAACGATCACCCAGATCAATATGTGTGTGATAGGCGGCAAACACATTGCCTCGATGAACTGTTTGCGATGAGCCAATTTTGACACAAATGGTCGCACACATGAAGTTGTGTGTGATAAACAACATATAGATAACTCAGATGAATTGTGTGCAATGAGCCAAAATAACACAAACGAAGAGCATGATTGCATAATCAAATTAAACATCTGAATACATAAGTAATTACACACATAATATTGGCACACCTCAATAAACAATTACACACATAACAACATGATTGCATAACCTAATTAAGCATCCAAATACATAAGTGACTACACACATCACATTGGCGCACAGCTCAATAAACTATTACATGCATAATAAACTATGAGAAACAATCATCAAATCATCTACTTCTTGTGACGCTTGCCTCCACTGCTCTACTTGCGGCTCGATCCCTCATCGTCTTCACATAGGAGGCACTTCCTTCTATCAACGATCCTCCTGAACATCTTGTCGCATGTGTATGCTTCCTTGGCCATGGTATGGATGTGATATTCCTCTACTATCTTCACCCAGGACCTGTGCCAGACTAGCTTATTCTTGTCGCACTCAGCCTTCATGTCTATGTAGTAGGGGTCGATGATGGCCACGACGAGGTCAACATGGGAGTCCTTGTCCTTCTTGCTTCCCCATACCTTGTAGTGGTCGTGGATGTCGACAAGCTTCTGGCATGCCAAGACCGAAGTCTTGAGCACGTTTGGATCGTTGGTGGTGTCCACCGAAGCAAACCTGTTGTCGGGGCTACTGACAAACCTGGTGAAACGCTTGCAAGGCTTTGTGGCCAAGCAGTAGTGGTAGAGGAGGATGTGATGGCACATGCACAACCGGGCGACACCAACCTTTTGATCATGCCCGCCACGACCATTGATTGACATGATACATCTCTAATGCATCGATAGTTTATAAAGTATTCATGACGATATTCTACAAGTTTCATATAGTTTTGGCAACATTTTATATTCTTTTAGGACTAACTTACATATCCAGTGCCTAGTGCCAGATCCTGTTTTTTATTGTGTTTTTTGTTTCACAAAAATTCCATATCAAACAACGTCCAAACGCGATAAAAACTTACAGATATTTTTTAGAATATATGTGAATTTTGGGAAGAATAATCAACGCAAGACGGTGCCCGAGGGAGGCACGAGCCAACATGGCGCGACTAGGGGGTGGTCGCATCCTGATAGCTCATGCCTCCCGCTTAAGTCGGTTGGATCCCTTCTTTTGCCACAAGAAAGATAATTTCCCGATAAAAATCCGCTCAAAATTTCAGCCCGATTGAAGTTACTGATCTTTGGATATTTACGAAATGGTGAAGGGCAAGAAAACAACAACGAAAATAGGCGAGAAACAGGGAAAGAGATCCAATCTTGGAGGGGCTCTCGCCCCTCTAGGAGCCATGGCAGCCAAGGACGAGAGGGCAGAACCTCTCCCCATCTAGGGAGAGGCCATGGAGGGGTAATCCTAAGGGGAGACTCTCCCCCTCTCTCCCGGGGGCACGGGAGTGCCGCCAGAGGAATCATCGCTGCGGTGATCGTCTTCATCAACATCACATTGTTCATCACCTTTCTCATCTCTTTTCAGTGGTCCGCTCTCCCGCACCCCACTGTGATACCCTACATGACTATGGTGTTTCATACCACATATTATTAATCAATGAAGTGTTGTCATCCTATGATGTTTGGATAGATTTATGTTGTCCTATGGGTTGATTGATGATCTTGATTGATTTGAGTGTATGTTTTATTTTGGTGCTGTCGTATGGTGCCCTTCGTGTCGGACACATGTGAGGGAATTCTCATTGTGGGGTTTGCAATATGTTCATGATTCGCTTATAGTGGGTGGCTAGAATGACAGAAGCTTACACCCGAGTAAGGGAGTTGTTTGCGTATGGGAGTAAAGGGGACTTGATGTTTAATGTTATGGATGGGTTTACCTTAATGATTTCTAGTAGTTGCTGATGCTTGCTAGAGATCCAATATTTTCATATTTTTTTCTGCAACTTCATGCAAAGCGATCCTCTTTAAACGCACAACATCGTTTTATTTCTCGTTACTAGATAGAAGCAAAAGTTTTGTGTATGTAGAGTCGTATTAGTGGAAGACGGGACTTGAGAAAATATTGATCTTACCTTTAGCAGATTTTGGGTTCACACGACATACTTATCCCTTCCATCTGTGAAAAGTTCGACGATGATTCCTTGCACTTGGGGATTATCAAGCTCTTTTCAGGTGCCGTTGCCGAGGAGCAATATCATGGGGTTAATATTTTCGTTTATGCTTGTTTGCTTCTATCACGAATTAGATTTTGTTTTCCTTTTGTTTATGTTTTTTATTTCTTTATTTGTGGGTGAAACAAAAAAAATTCTGAATAATTAAAAACACAAATAAAATGACTTGCCTTTTATAAGTGAAGTGATTGGAAAGTTATGCATTGGAGAAGTGAGGGTCGACCTTGAATACTTGTATTCATGCTCATGGAAACAATGTAGATTTTTTCATGGAAGTTTCTCATAAAATTTAGTATCCCCTTGTATATACCACTATACCATAAGAATAATGCGTTTGTCATAATATTCAGCTATTTTGCATGTTTCATCTACTATTCTTATGTGAACATTATTGAAATTATCATGCCTAGCTAAAAGGTTTTCAAGAAAACGCTTGTTAGGAGACAACCCAACACTTATCCTTTCTGTCTTAGTGTTTTTGCATGATTAAGCTACTATAGTAATCATATTTTGTGTCTCTTATTTTAATAATGTGCCAAGTAAAGCCTTTGGGATGACTTGGATGATAAGTAGAATTGATACGGTGCAAAAGCAGAAACTTTGACGCCTAATGCATAAATTCTGCGATTTTACTGGAACAACTTTTTGATGTGAAAATTTTACACAGAATTTATATAAAAATTCCCCAGGTTGTCCTAATTTTCCAGAATGTTGTGAATTACAGAAGTATGGTGTTTGTGCTGATCATTACAAACAGTTATGTTTTAGACAAAATCTATTTTTCTTGGATAGTTTGCCTGTTTTGATGATGCTATGGATTATATTAGGGGTATAAGACATGTATACATTAGAATACGGTACCTTATGAAAGAATAAAATATGAATCAATTTATAACAGTAACTAAAGTTTATGATTTGCCTATTATACTAACGGATGTCACAACGATTTCGTTAAGTTTTGTGTGATTGAAGTTTTCAAGTTTGGGTGAGATAGAGATATGAGGAGAATAAGGAGCATCAAGACCATAATCTTGGACAATCACAAGGCACCCCAAGGTAATATCCAAGGAATACACAAGTGTTTAAGCTTGAGGATGCCCCGGAAGGCATCCCCTCTTTCTTCTTCAACACTATCTGTATGTCTTACTTGGAGTATTTTTATTTGTCACAAAATATGTGTGTTTCTTGGAGCATAATTTTATTTTTATTATTATTTGCTTTCTCTTATTTAAAATCTTTTTTCAATAAAAATTTTCAAGAATTGCCTATAGAATGCTTGAATTGCATGTGTGAAGTGTGTTGTATAAAAACAGAAACTTTAAGTGTAGTATTTGAATTATTTGATTTTACTGGAACGTGAAAAGTTTATGCAATTTTTATATAGTACTTTTAGACAAATTTTTGATATTCTCCTAAATATTTAGCTTTTTCGGAGTACATAAGTACACAATTTAAATGAATTTCTGCAGACTGTTCTATTTGGACAGATTGTTGTCGTAATTTTGTTATCTACTTATTCTAGAGTTTTCATGGCTTATATTGGTACGTACAAATTGTGGAAATGATACTATATAGTACATAATTTTTAAATATTATTATGAAACTTGTCTATACAGTACATGAAGTGTTGATTTATTCTTATGTCTACCAACCTATCTCACAAGTTCTTTTCATGTTTTGTGTGGATGAAGTTTTTAAGACTTAGGTGAAACCGGGATATCACAAGATTGAACGGGATAAAAAAATCTCAAGCTTGGAGATTCCCAAGGCTCCCCAAGTAAATATTACAAGAAGTATCAAGCATCTAAGCTTGGGGATGCTACCCATCCCACCTCTCTTCGTCAACAATTATCGGTTAGCCAATGTTGATCCAAAGTTTCATTCGTTCACATGTGCTATTATTGGAGGACATTTTGTGTTTATTATTCCCTTTTATTTTATGCACCATGCTGGTATGATATAGTCCTTGGTATATTATAGAATGCTTCATGTGCTTCACTTAAATCTTTTATGTATGGCTTTATAGAATGCTTCGTGTGCTTCACTTATATATTTTGAGCTTGGATATTGGCTCTATACATTCATTAAATAATGCTCTACGAACTTCACTTATATCTTGTTGAGAGTAGTTTTATGATCACTCTTGTGCTTCACTTATATACTAAGAGAAACTGTTGAATGAATTGAATATCATAAAATGTGGAATTATATAAGTTTCATATGCCCGTCCCATGAGGAGTAGTGACTTCACATACTAAGAGTATAAGCAATATAATTTATTGGAGGTTAGCAAACATAGCAATGGTCACTTGAATAATTCATGAAAGAATATTGAAGGAAGAGAGATTTCACACATACATATAATATGTTGGACATCTTCTATGATTGTGAGCGCCCATTAATTCTTTTCAAACTTGATCATGTCGTTGACGCTCGACAAGGAAGACAACATAATGGTTATGCTTGCTTATAGTCACATAGTAGTTATATTGTCATGGATCCTCTAACATGTGGTGCTTGATTAGGATCTTTTATAGCCCAAAACTTTGCACTAAGTAGAGATACTACTAGTGCATCCATAACCCTTGAACCCAATTTATTACCATGAGAGTCCACCACCTACCTATGGATTGAATAAGATCCTTTAAGTAAGTTGTTGTCGGTACACTAAGCAATAAAAATTGTTCGTAAACATGTATGATATTTTATTGTAAGGGAAAATAAGCTTTGTACAATCTTGTATGGCAAAGAAATAAAAGTGACAAACTAATTAATAAAGTTTGCTACGACAAGAGGCAATATAAAGTGACGTTACTTTTCATTAGGAGGTTGCACATCCAAAAATAAAAAGTGCATGACAACCTATGATTCCCTCAGCGAAGGGCCTATCTTTTATTTTTCTACTTTTACTTTCATGCAAGATTCAATAATGTTCATTCCTATTCCAATCTATTAATTTTTTTAGTTCGCAAGCATCACGAGGTAGGGAAAGATCCAGACACATATACCTAGTTCGATATAGGTGATCATGATTCATTATTGTTAACATTGTCCGTGAGATCAATAAGTTGGGAGGCATAACATTAGGTCCGTATCTTCCTACGTGTTTGATTGAAACTGCTTGTTCTAAAAATATGCTTTGAGTGTCAGCAGTCATGCAAGACTAAATGATAGTTGAGTATGTGCAATTTTCTAAATCAAAGCTATTACGTAGACCCTTCGTGAAAATAAGATGAATTGTGATTGTTTTATGACTTAAAACATAGTTTGCTAGTTTTCTAGAAAGATTATAGTCTATACTCTAACATGTGAATAGCTTGTTATTTGATCATGAGAAGTTCTATGTGGGGACCCCGACTTACGAGTCGAGATCACCGAATGAACGTGTACAGTGATCCCAGAGATCAATGCTCACTGAACACGCTGATGCTGAATAACAAGAGTCTTACATCCATGATTAACGTCTGATACAGATAAGGACCATTATGGTCAAGTCTTACATATATATGGCCATGAAGGCTAATCACACCAACTTAACAACTAGAGGAATCTTGGTAGTAAATGTGAACCTGTGCCATCAGCCTTAACCAGCACACATTCTGACAGGGAAGCATCCTAGTTCACGTGTTCGTCTCTGACGACGAATTCTTCTACATATTCTGGTTCCTCCATGTTTGGTCAATAAAATAACGAGTTGCAAGCCAATGAGTACTTTGAATGTACTCGCAAACAGCCCATGATGTGGGTTATGCAATTAACAGTAATATGAAGTGTAATGCAACCTTTGCGGAAAGCAGGTTTCATAAATTCATAAACATGGTCATGTATTTTTATAGTCATGCATCAATAAATAAATGGTAACCATAAGAACAGATTACAAATATCAATATAAATATTCCGAGGACGGAACACCTCATGTTCATCCTTCATGTCAAGTCACCAAACTTGACCAAGTAATCACTTTCTCATGTAACTCCTTTATACACACGCACACTTGGTTTATGCGGAAAATACTAGACGTAGTTTAAGGAGCACCACCCAACTGTCCTTGACCGTGGACACGACTATTCGAATAGTTTGACACTCTACAAAGGGTGTACGTTGTACCCACGAGATCCTGGAAACTTCCGTGTCATCCATGACTCGCGGCATATAACATACCCGAGGTAAGTACCCGATCAATGCCTTACCCCTGATGATACTAGACAAAGAGTCCACTGATTGGTACCCAGTCCACATGATGTACGTCTTACGAGTACCAACTCTAGACCGTATCATACGTGCATGGACCAATGGTGTGCCCAGAACATGTAAAACCGGCATAGTCATCCTACCTGGCACGACCCCGTCACGAGAGTGACAATGTCACTCCCGCCACTAGTCATGCAGGCTCCTTGCTAGCCCGACTAGAGTAATAATCAACACAACCCTGTCCCATAAAGGGGTATCGTGGTCACACATGTAAGGTTGCGATGGTCGACAGATCTTAAATCTAATCCCATTTCCAAAAACACTCACACAAAACCTTTCCGGTACACCGCTTCTTTCTCAAGTGGCCATCCAGCTCAACACAGTCACCCTCGGGCATTAGTGGCACCCGACGGGTTTCCGTAAAAACCTTTGATATCACCTCTGTGTTACCATCACCATGCATAAGCTCAACCTATGTGTAACACTACTAACTACTTGTCAACTTTGCATTAGCGTGGCCCTCATAGATGGTAAGGTCATGCTCAATTGAAGTGCTCCAGAGGAGCCATCGGTAACACCATACCGGGGTGTACCGACTAATCATGACTATATGCAACAGAATAAAGTGATCAACATGTCATGCATAAAACATTTCCCCAGACATGGTCAAAGGGCTGCTTGCCTTGATCAGCTACGTATCCGGGGTCCTCGAGGTCTTCGGGTCCAAGTCCTTTGTCAAACGCGTGGTCTATCATCGTAATTGCAATAATAATAATAATGATAACAAGGACCACAACCAAAAATAGAGTACAAACTCACTTAAAAAATGTTACCCTATTCTATAAAATCCTATAATTATTTATCAAAATATTTGTTTCTAGTTTTGGTGTGAAAAAGTATTTTTAAAGTCTTTTTAAGAGGGGTTAAAAATACTTAAACTAAGTTTAAAATAAACCTGTGCATAAAAGTTTTTATAAAAATTCCATAAATAGCACTGTTAAATACTACACAATTTTACAAGAATTATGGTGGAAAAATATTTAAGTTTGGATAAATAATTAATCTTGTGGATTTATTTTAAAAACTGGAATTAAAAAAATAACAGAAAAAGTCCAGCTTACTAGCCTGGCTCAGCCGGTAGCTGGGCCGGCCCAGCTGGCCAACCAGCCACCCCACACGCACGCGCGCCGTCACGTGCAAACCTCACGCACGGGCTCGTGCAGCCAGCAACACAGAGGAGAGAGAGAGGTCGCCGACGTGTGGGGTCCTCGTGTTGGGGTCATCTTCTTCCTCCAGACAGAGGATAGGGGCAGCTCACCGACGGCAGCTTCGGGGTTCTCATGGCCAGGTGAGCATGGGAATGGGCTCGTGGCATCTCCGCCTACTTGATGGGGGTCGAGGGGTCGATGGACATAGCCTGAGTCACAGGCGATGACGAAGCCACGACGGAGACCTTTCGGGAAGGTGCTGGAAATGGTGCTCTGAGCGGGGAGAAGGACGGGGGAGTGGTGGAGAAGGCTCGGGAGGTCTTTGCGGTCACAGGGGAGGTGGAAGGAGCTCGAGAGCGTGCCTATAGCCCGAGATCGACGGAGCGCCGACGCAGCGACGCCTCAGTCGATCTTGAGTACCAGGGCTTGCTTAGCTCGAGGGGATGCTAGGGGTAGTCAGTTGGAGTGTAGAGGGAGGTTCTGGTGGTGCAGAGGAGTGTGGGGGATCCATTACATAGGTGGGCAAGGAGTCACCGAACGGGGATGTGCTGTTGGTTTTGCTGCGTCGGCAGGAGAGGGACAGAGAGCTCGAGCAAGAAACAGTGGTATTGCGGACACGGTTTAGGACCGCGCGGCATCTTCAGGAGGAGTGGGGGTAGGCTCTTGGCGCGTTGAGGTGGCGGGGTCTTTCTGGCCGCTTCGGCCGCGCACGGGCACACGTCGCGAGGGGCAGAGGAGAGGGGAAGAAGAGGGGCCCGACGCTACCCTCGACTCGGTCGTCGGTGTGGTCAAAGAGGGGCAACGGGTGGAGGCGAGAACTGGCCGGTGCTGTTCCCGTGGGGCTCGGGTGCATCGTGTAGCGCATCCAGAGCGCAGCTTTGGTATGCCACGGCATGCTGGCACACTCTGGCGTGTCTTGGCCGCGCGTGGCATGTCTGGGAGATCGGGTAGATGCCCCTTGGATGCTAGGAACCGGGAGGAATCAAACTGGCCAAGGGGAGAGAGTTAAAGTGGTGCTGCCAGCCTTGATGCAGGAACTAAATTGGAGAGTTTGGCTCCCTCTCATTGAACCAGTGTTGGGCCTCTCATTTGCAGTGGAGGAGGGCACATGCCATCTCTGACATGAGTTTGGAGTGAAGGGAGTAAGTGTGGTGGTTGCTAGATGTTTTTTTTCAATTCTTGTAGAAGGTGTTTGATGCATGTTTTGGGAAGTTAACCTCCTCCAAATACATTGAAGTTAACAGGTTTTGGTTTAAGGCATAATTAGGAGGCTCCACCTAATTTGAGCTCCATTGGACAAGTTTGACAATGTAAACTTGAAAATACCCACAAATGGGTAGATCTACATTCTTCTGAGAAGATGTGAGAAAATCAATTCCCGCAAATCTAAATCTTGGCATGATCTCCTTATTTGGGGTATTGAGCACTACTGCAAAGTTTGAGACCAAATGGACAAACTTTGTAATGTGGAGTTGCTCCAACTTGATTTTGGACACAGAGGGTTTCTCAATTATTTGGTTAATCAAATCACCTTGTATGCAGGTGAAACTTGGCATGACCACCAAATATAGCATGTGGGAGATGCTAGAATTTTCTGGGAGTTTATTGAGAATATTTCCTTTGGAAATGTTTCAAAAGATCAAAAGGGACAGAGTTGGTTTTCAAAGGTTTGTTCAATTATTTTGAACAGGACTAGGGGTTTAAACTCTTATGTATGGAAAATATATTTCCTCGAAGTATTCCCAAGTTTTCTCCGATTTTTCTAAGGTAGAAAAATAATTTTGCACCCAGAAATACCATTTCTGGCCTTAGGAAAGGACATATAAATAAAATAGGAAAATGACTTTAAAATAATCATTTCATGGTTTTGAAGAGTTATAATAATATTAGAATCAAAATACAATCTTTGGGTGAAGGCACTCCCTTAAATTCAGGAACTTGCACTTCAAACCCCAAAGCAAGGTTTTGGTTTGCCAAATAATTAAAAGGGATTTTGTGGAAATAATATTTTTGTATAAACTGTTTTTAGAGATCTACTCACAATCATACATCCAATCAATGACAATCAAGGCACTCATGGCATTCACTTAAAAAGTTTTAATTTATACCAAATTTTGAAAGAAAGACAACACACACAAAGTGAGGTAAAAACAGGGTGTGACATTCTATGAGAAACGAGTTGTTGTGTTATGATGCTAGAAAGAGTGATTGGAAGTAACATTGATCAACCTTATATGCTATGCTAGCATTCAAACTTCATAAATTAATTCTTTTATCATTACCTACTCGAGGATGAGCAAGAATTAAGCTTGGGGATGTTGATACGTCTCCAACGTATCGGTAATTTATGAAGTATTGATGCTAATATCCTACAACTTTCATATACTTTTGGCACCATTTCATATTATTTTTGGGACTAACTTACTTATCTAGCGCCTAGTGACAGTCCTTGTTTTTTGTGTGTTTTTATTTCGCAGAAATTCCATATCAAACGAAGTCTAAAGCGATAAAACTTTACAGTTTTTTTTGGAATATATCTGAATTTTGGGAAGAAGAATCAACGCAACACGATGCACGAGGGAGGCACGAGCCAACATGGCGCGGCCAGGAGGGTGGTTGCACCCGATTTCTCGTGACTCCCACTTAAGTCGGTTGGGGCCCTTCTTTCGCCGTATGAATTATGATTTCCCAATCAAAATCCCCTCAAAAATTCAGTCCGATTGGAGTTACAGATCCCCGGATATTTAAGAAATGGTGAAGGGCTAGAAAACATCAGTTAAAATAGGAGAGAAACAGAGAGAGATCCAATCTCGGAGGGGCTCTCGCCCCTCCGTGAGCCATGGTGGCCAATGACCAGAGGAGAAAACCTCTCCCCATCTAGGGAGAGTCCATGGAGGAGGAATCCTAAGGGCGAGACTCTCCCCCCTCTCTTTTGGTGGCGCCGGAGGAACCATCGCGGGTGTGATCATCTATATCAACAACACCGTCTCCATCACCTTCCCTCATCTATCTATGGTGTTCCACTCTTCCGCACATGACTGTAATCCCCTACTTGAACATGGTGTTTCATGCCACATGTTATTAATCAATGATGTGTTGCCATCATATGATGCTTTAGTAGATTTATGTTGTCCTTTGGGTTGATTGATGATCTTGATTGATTTGAGTGTATGTTTTATTTTGTGCTATCCTATGGTGATCTTCGTGCATTGTAGGATTTGCAATATGTTCATGATTTGTTTATAGTGGGTTGCTAGAGTGAAGAATCTTACACCCGAGTAAGGGAGTTGTTTGCTTCCGGGAGTAAAGGGAACTTGATGTTTAATCCTATGATTGGGTTTACCTTAATGATTTCTAGTAGATGCGGATGCTTGCTAGAGATGCAATCATAAGTTCATTTGATCCGAGTACAGAAAGTATGTTAGCTCATGCCTCTCCCTCATATTAAATTGCAAGAATGATTACCGATCTTGTTATGAATTGCCTAGGACAATCCCGCACACCATACTGTTATTATTCCAGACTTCCTATTTGTAGCATATTGTTATAGGAGTATATTCTAACTCTATTTAGGGCAGTAACTATTTTCATATTTTTGTTCTCCAATTTCATGGAAAGATATCCTATTGGAAATCGTTTATTTTCAACCGGCTGGTAACAGGGACGCATAAGTCGCCTCTCTCTTCTGCCACGTGTCGAGAACGCACCCACCGATTTTCTCTCTATCCATCTTATCTTCACCAACAACCAGAATCGTTTTCCTCACGCACTCCACTCTCTCTCCTGTATCCCTGTTCTTTCACCAATGAAGCAACAACGAGCCACTAGCGAGCCACGCTATGAAAGGACGGAGCAGGGGCTGGATCATGGCATCCGCTCGTGCCGCCGTGTGCTTCATCGCAGCATCGGCCGACGCCGTCATGCTCTTCGTCGCAGCGTCTACCGTGCTCTTCGTCGCATCATAGGCCGGCGCCACCGTGCTCTTCATCGCAACGTCTGCGTCATGTCACGCGATACATATGAGCCACCTCCATTACCACCGCACGCTGCATCGCGGTGACGGACAGAGCATGGCTACTTCTCATCCCGGCAACCGGTCGTCGCCACCACACGCTGCATCGCAGCAACCATTGCCGCTGCCGTGGCTGCATAGCAGCAACAACCGTTGCCATCTCGTGTTGCATAGCATCAACCGTCGTGGACGTAGCATCAACCGCCGTCGTCGCCGCGCGCTGCGATGGAGCACCGCCGCGTTGGTGCTCGCGTTACAATGAAGCATCGGGGGATTCCGTCGGTGTTGGGTGAAACTCTGACGGGCCACCAGTGTTGCAATGGAGCTCCGCCGCGGTGGTGCTGTCATTGGAATGAAGCATGCTAGCTTTTCGTCAATTCTGTGATGGAGCTGTGATGGGCTGCCATGGAGCACCTCCGCGACGGAGGAATCGCTCTGCTCCTTTAGCTGCAACCCGGATGAGGGGCGCCGGTCCAGCACTCGTCGGTGCCTAGACTGCTGCAAGAGGACACGGGGTTGTGGTGCGTGCTGTGAATGACAAGCTCCATTAACGAGGGGAGAGGGGGATGCGTCTGCTGCTACTAGTCAGGCGACGCTGCTCCCATGGCAACGTCCGCCATTGCTTTCGTTGCGGGCTAAAGGAGATGAGAATGAGATAAAATGACGCGTTAACAAAATCTAACGGCTGTGAGGGGATGGATCGGACAGCTCGGTAGCAGCCGCCTATCCTATTTATACCCGCAACACGGTTTAATTTCTCGTTGCTAAATAGAAGCAAATGTTCGGTGTATGTACAGTCATATCGGTGGCACATAGGACTTAAGAAAATATTGATCTTACATTTAGCTCCTTCTTGATTCAACACTCCATACTTATCATTTTCATATATGAAAAATGCTATGATAATTCTTTCCATTTGGAGATTATCAGTATGCGAGGTTGAAGCCGATCACTTTATACTTATCATCCGCAACAAGCAACCGCTCCCTGGATTGCATCTGTGCCACGCACTGCCACACATGATCCGTCTGATTATTTTTTGTTGCAGAGACGATGGAAGTTTTCATTGCAGATTAAAATCCATACCGAGCATATCGAAACAATCAACACCGATCTGGTAGAACTGAATTAGAGGATAAAGAAAAAGGAAAAAAAGCACTTGAGGTTGGATCACGATTTGGTTGTCGAATCCGGATACTAGTCCTCAAATCACCAGGAAAAGCAGGGCCAAATGCAAACCATGTTCGATTCAAAGTTCCAAAAAGAAAAAGAAAAAAAGGATGTCGTCTTGCTCCCGAACTGGGAGGTCCTCCTCGTATAAGCCGAGCTAGGCTCCAAAGCGACATGCGCCCCGGCCTGCTCCGTCGCGGCTGCCTTCGCAGCCGCCGCGCCCCCGTCCGCCACACCTGCACTTGCCATCGTGGCTCCACCGCAGCTCGCCTCGCCCGTGCCGCGTGCCCACCTCCAGCTGCACCACGCCCGCATCTGCACCCCTTCTCACCTCGAGTCAGCCTCGTCTCTACTCAACCTGCCTTCGTGCCTTACTCCGAGCCGGCCTTGCTCCGTCGGTGCGCGTCCAAGCCGCCTTCCGCCTCCACTGCGGCCCCACCTCGCTCTGATTTTGCCTTGTTCTGCCACCAGGACGCTGCCTCGCCTGCCCACGAGACGGCCTCAGCCCGAGCTGACCTCGAACCACTACTCTCGCATCCACATGCCGGCCGCCTGGCGCACCGCCTGGCGCTGCTCCCGCCTCCATGCACCGACCGCCCGTCGTGCCGCCTGGCTTGTTGGCTTTTCAACGTGCGTATGCAGCTGTACAGGCGTGCCTACGCGATTTTTGCTTCGGCCGGCTACTTGACGGAACTTGCGTAACTAGCGACACGAATAAAACTGATCGATAGATTTGATGGCTAAAGGCCCGTGTCGAGCCTTTGCTTTGTATTGCTTTTCGTTTTTCTGGTGTTACAATCAACACCCCTAGGGTGTCTTTTATACACGTCCACAAGGGACTATGGAAATAGACTAGTCAAGTCCGGCAGCGGCGGTGCCAAGGCGAACAAGAACGGCGACAAGGTGAAGAAGGGCGTCAAGTCAGCAACCAGTGGTGGAGGAACGAGCGGCGCTAACGTCCAGGCGTATCGCAACATCCCCATCCAGTACCCGATGCTCACCGACGCCAACTACGGCGTGTGGGCGGTGAAGATGAAGATTATTCTCCGAACCCTTCGAGTGTGGCAGGCAATCACGGACGACGACGTCGATGACAAGTCCGACGAAGGTGCCATGGCCGCCATAGCCCAGTCTGTGCCGGATTCCGTGCTGACGACATTGGCGGAGTTCGAGACGGCAAGAGAGGCGTGGAACGCACTCAAGGAGATGAGGATCGGAGAAGATCGCGTCACCAAGGCAAGGGCACAAGTGCTGAAGCGCCAATTTCACAAGTTGCAGATGGAGGAAACTGAATCGGTGAATGACTACGCCATGCGTCTTACTACTTTGGGGGGAGAGATCCGCGCGCTTGGTGCAAAGCTCGATGAGACCGAGATCATGGAGAAATTTTTCAGTTCTGTCACTAATAAATTCACGTACATCATCGGCACGCTCGAGCAGCTTTACGACATCGACGACATGACCATAACGGAGGCGATCGGACGATTGCGGACATGGGAAGAGAATGCTCGTGGCTGTCGGAAAGGCAAAGGACGAGGTAGTGACCAACTCATGTACTCGCGCACAGATTGGGAGGCCCCAAGTAGCAAAGGAAGGCGTGACGGTGGCGAAGGCTCAAGCAACACGAAGGGCGATGGACAAAACGGAAAAGGCAAAGGAAAAGGCAAACCACAAGGTCGTGGTAAGGCGGGCCAATCTAAAGATCAGAAACCACGGAACTTGGACTTGTCCGAGGTCAAGTGCTATAACTGCAATAAGATGGGCCACTTTGCGAAGGACTGTCCAAAGCCTAACAAGCGGGAGATCAAGGCAAATTTGGCAAAGCAGGAAGACGAAGGTCCAGGTCTTCTGATGGCCGAAGTTTGTGATCTCGCTGAAACGGTGGTTGTGAAACCAAGCCGGAAGGTGCTACTTCATGAGAAAAAAGTGACACCAAAGTTATCCGGTGATCAGAACGTGTCGTGGTATCTCGACACGGGTGCCAGTAACCACATGACGGGGTGCAAGGAGAAATTCCTCGAGCTGGAATACGAAGTTGAAGGCTCGGTCAAGTTCGGTGATGGTTCAGCTGTGGAGATTTGCGGGCAAGGATCTGTCCTCTTTGAGGGTCTCACAGGCGAACATCGCATACTCACCGGAGTGTACTACATCCCACGGTTGCGCAACAACATCATCTCTATTGGGAAGCTTGACGAGAATGGATGCAAGGTGAATATAGAGAGCGGAGTGATGACGATCTTCGACAACCTCCGAAACGTGCTAGCTCGTGTTAATCGCACACGGAATAGGCTCTATATCCTCAACCTTCATCAATCTCAACCGGAGTGTTGGCTTGCCAAGAGTGATGATGATTCGTGGTTATGGCATGCTAGATTTGGACACGTTAACTTCTACGCCTTGAAGAAGTTGTCAAAGATGCAGATGGTATCCGGGATGCCAGTTATCGACCATGTTGATCGAGTATGTGACGGGTGCTTGGTTGGAAAACAGCACCGCAGGCCATTCCCTGCTCATTCTACCTATCGTGCAAGTGATGCACTCGAGCTGCTCCATGGTGATCTATGTGGCCCTATCACCCCGGCAACTCACGCTGGAAAGAAGTATTTCTTCCTTGTGGTAGACGACTACTCGAGATATATGTGGGTCATTCTCCTACGATCTAAAGATGAGGCGTTTGAAGCGTTCAAGAAATTGAAGGCTGCAACAGAGATGGAACACTGCGGACAGATCGCGGCGGAGAGTTTACGTCGAATGAGTTCAACGAATACTGCGAGAAGATTGGCATAAAGAGGTTCCTCACGGCACCTTACACGCCGCAGCAGAATGGGGTCGTTGAAAGGCGCAATCGAACCGTTGTTGACATGGCAAGGAGTTTACTCAAGAGCAAGAACCTGCCAGGGACTTTTTGGGGAGAAGCTGTCTCGACGGCGGTCTATCTTCTCAACCGGGCTCCAACGAAGGCGGTGATCGGCAAGACTCCGTATGAAGCAATTTACGGACGTAAGCCGAATGTGTCTCATCTACGGACATTCGGGTGCGTGGCACATGTGAAGACGGCGGAGCCGCACCTCTCAAAGCTTGCCGATCATAGCACCAAGATGGTGCTCATCGGATACGAGAGCAGTTCTGGCACCAAGGCATACCGTTTCTACGATCCACAAACCAAGCGTCTACGGATTTCACGCGACGTCGTGTTTGAAGAAAACCAAGCGTGGAATTGGAGCGCCTCAGCCGACGATGCTCCAAACAGTAACATATTTGCAGTTGAATTTCCAACTGATGATGATGCAGGGGAGGATGTCCAGGTGATTGGCAAGACACCCAACCAAGGTGACCACAATGGTAGTGATCATCATGGTGCCGACACCGACGACGACGCGCATAGGTCGCAAGGAGATAGCGACAACGCCGCGCACGACACAGGCGGAGATCTCGACGACAACATCGACAACGAGGCGCATAGTGACGACGACAATCAAGATGATGGTCACGGTCACGACGACTACGCCGACGACACGGATGTCGATGACACACCAAGGTCTCAGCCGTCTTCCTCAAGTGCATCAACACCGACACAATTTGTGTCGCCTCCTTCGCAAGCCACAACGGACTCCTCAGGGCCTCGTCGCTACAAGACCCTCAAGAAAGTCTACAAGTACACAAAGCCAGTTACGCTCGAGTACTCCGGACTATGTCTGTTCGGAGTTGAGGAGCCGGCGAACTTCGTAGAGGCGAGCAAAAGTCCTAGCTGGACGCACGCCATGGATGAGGAGATGAAGGCAATTGAGAGCAATGGCACGTGGACTTTGGTAACCCGACCTCCAAACCAAAAGACGATAGGTTTGAAGTGGGTTTACAAGTTAAAGAAGGACACGGAGGGTGCCATTGTGAAGTACAAGGCAAGACTCGTTGCAAAGGGCTACGTTCAACGTCAAGGAGTTGACTATGATGAGGTGTTTGCACCGGTTGCTCGAATCGAGACGGTGAGAGTGCTCCTAGATTTGGCAGCACAAGAGGATTGGAAGGTTCATCATATGGATGTTAAATCCGCTTTCCTCAACGGCGATCTCACATAAGAAGTGTACGTGGAACAACCCCTCGGCTACGAGAAGAAAGGCGAAGAAGGGAAAGTTTACAAGCTCAAGAAGGCACTTTACGGGTTGAAGCAAGCGCCAAGAGCTTGGAACTCAAAGTTAGACCGAAGTCTGGTCTCGCTCGGGTTCAAGAGATGTCCCCTCAAGCACGCAGTCTATACAGAAAACTCCAAAGGCTCAAACCTGCTAGTTGGAGTTTATGTCGACGATCTGATTATCACCGGAGATAGCGTACAAGAAATTGAATGTTTCAAGGCGCAAATGAAGAACAAGTTTAGCATGAGTGATCTGGGATTACTCAGCTATTACTTGGGCATCGAAGTGAAGCAAAGCTCCGGAGAGATTTCCCTATGTCAATCGGCTTACGCGGTCAAGTTATTGGACAAGTGTGGCATGTCAGATTGCTACGCGACACAACTTCCAATGGACCAACGTCACAAGTTGAGCAAGCGTAGCTCAAATCCGCCGGTGGACACCACAATGTATCGAAGCGTTGTGGGCAGCCTAAGATATTTGGTGCATCCCCGACCTGACTTGGCTTATTCAGTCGGGATCGTGAGTCGTTTCATGGAGAATCCGACAACCGAGCACATCAGCGCGGTCAATCAAATCTTGCGCTATGTGAAAGGCACCATTAATCTTGGTTGCACGTACAGAAAGGGAAAGGAAGGATTGATCCTTCGTGGATATTCAGATAGCGACATGGCAGGTGATGTTGATGACCGAAAGAGCACAACGGGCATGGTTTTCTACCTTGGCCCGAATCCGATTAGCTGGAATTCTCAGAAGCAAAAGGTGGTGGCACTGTCTTCATGCGAGGCAGAATACATAGCGGCAAGCACGGCGGCTTGTCAAGCAGTGTGGCTGAGAAGACTCCTAGCTATTCTTGCAAAGCGGGAGGTGCAGAAGGTGTCACTGAAGATCGATAACCAAGCTGCAATCTCGTTGTGCAAAAATCCTGTTCATCACGAAAGGAGAAAGCACATAGATACCCGGTTCCACCATATCCGGGAGTGCATTGAAGAAGGGTTGATCGAGGTTCAACATGTGAACACGAAATACCAACTTGCCGATATTTTCACCAAGTCCCTCGTTCGACAGAAGTTCATCGAGATGAGGAGGAAAGTCGGAGTGCAAGAAGTGAAGTCAAGCAACAAGATTAAGGAGGTGAATGTAGATGTTAATCATGTTGCTCATGTAGGATTAGGAAAGAAAGCCAAACCGAGTCCTAATAGTATTAGGATTCCTAGTCCTAATACTACTAGGACTCGGTTTGGCTTTCTTTCCTAATCCTACATGAGCAACATGATTAACATCTACATGGCTCTCCTCCCTTGCCTCCTCCGCCGCTCCGCCGCTCCAGCCGGCCTCGGCTGTTCCCGTACAGCCACGAGCAGCTGGCCACCTTAGCATCCACCTCCTCGCCCGCGTCCGCGCCGCCCTGCACCTCGCCTCGGCTCTGCTTGCCTGCGTTCGCTCTCCCGCACGCCGGCTCGCCTCTGCTCGCCTGCCTTAACACTCAACAGCGGCCGCGCCGGCCGCCTCTGTCCTCGCCTCGCCTCACCCACCGCTGCTCTTGCCGTCACCGAAGTCGCGCTCTAGGCACTCCTTCTCGCCCCAGGGCGCCCCCGCGCAAACACCAGTTGCTACCACTCCGCACCAGCTCCTCCTTCGGCCGGCTCCCCCCGTGCCACGAGCCGCCAGACACGCACTGCCACGAGCCGGTGGGGCCGCACAGGCCGCCCATCCCTTCCCGTGCGGTGGCTGTGCACTCACCTACTAGTGTTCGATCCAGAGAAGAAAAGGACCAGCTGCAGAGAAGATGAGCCATCCAAAAAAAAAATTCCTAACGTGAAGCACTAAGTACATGGAGGAAGGAGCGAGACTCAAGAAAATTACTCCCCCAAGCTCAATACCCAAGGAGATAGCAACCGGACAAAATTCAACTATGGTATAAAAAAGGGAAAACACTTATGGTCAGACGTCTGATTCTGTTCCAAATGTCAGACCAAACCTCTTCCGTTGATTTCTTTCGCATCCCACGGCCGAGAGGCTCCTAAAAAAACAACACCTTTTAGGCCCATCCAAAAAATATCAGACCCATGATTCCCGTAATCTCGCACCTCCCTCCCATAATCTCCTCCCGTTTCCTCGCCCATCAATACAGAGCATGGTGTTCTCCACCCCGTTGCCCTATGAGCCCATCTCCCCGCCGATCCCTGCCACGACTTATCCTTCTCTTCCACAAGCCAGACTCATCTGGTGCCGCCGCATCGGAGCATCGTGGCCGATGCAGGCACCCTTCATCATGGGTCGTTGTTGTCTAGCATGCTCTTGATTTGTTCATTAGGCCGTACAAGGTTGTGGGTTGTCAATTTGATTTTTGATTCATTACCATGTTTGGTTGTGATTAGTTTTAAATTTTATTTTGATGGTAGTGCTTGCCGGAGTTTGTGGAGATGAAGAGTGTGTCGCCGGCTTGCCGTTGGTAACAATATGAATCCAACGTAACAACATGCACTGCTTCAATTCCTTTCAGGGTAGCAGTGGTTCTCGTTCACATCATCAGGAGGTGGCTGTAGCAGCTCGCAGCCTCCATATCTGCCCTTCTTGGCAGCAACGGCAACCGACATGGCATACTACGGCGGTAGATCCGATCTTATCCATAGCTAGATGCCCGTCGCCACCGGTTCGACGAGGTTGCACGTCAGCGACCTTCCACGCCTTCGATTTCCATATCTCATGGCGACTATGCATGCCTTCCAAGCAAGGCCACCAATCCCGCCACCCTAGGTACTGATTTGTCTTATTTCTTGTCAATTTTGCAGTTCAAAACTGTACAATATAAAACAATTGATACTCTTCGAAGAAGATTTATCACTCTCTTACCTCCTCCATGACTCATGACGCTTGAGGCTGTAGAGTATATACTCCCTCCGTTCCTAAATAAAAGACCTTTTAAAGATTGCACTATAAACTATATACGGATGTCCATAGGCATATTTTAGAGTATAGATTCACTCATTTTGCTCCATATATAGTCTTTTAGTTGAATCCCTAAAAGGTCTTATATTTTGAAACGGAGGGAGTACATCCCAAGGACGACACAATGAAGAAGATCGAGGAGCTTGGGCAGGGGCACTGCAGCTTCTACCCGTCAGCGCCATGGATCATGCCTTCCATGGATCAGCGTCATGGATGCAATTTGACCTTGCCTGGCAGTAGAACCTTTTCTCTCTTTGTAAACAAACCAAGAATTTATATGAACTAGTGTAACTATGACAAAATATTTTCCTTTTTAATGGAAGTGAAATAAAAAAAAATTTGGAAGCAATTCTAGTTAGTTGGTGGAAACATGATTATGATGCTTCCTAAACATGTGAAATATTTTTCGTTTTTGACAAGGTTCCAAGCAGTCGTCTAGTCGATGGAAGCAAGATCGTGATGCTTCTAAAACATGTGAAATATTTTTCCTTTTTAACGACACAAGGTTCGAAGCAATTGTCTAGTCTATGGAAGCAAGATGATGATGCTTCCCAAGCATGTGGAATATTTTTATTTTTTGAGAGAAGAAGGCTTGAATCAGTCGTCTAGTCGATGGAAGCAAGATTGTGATGCTTCCAAAACACGTGGAATATTTTCCTTTTTGACATCAGAATGTTCGAAGGAGTCGTCTAGTCGAAGGAAGCAAGATCATGATGCTATAAAATTTGTGGAATATTTTTCCTTTTTGTCGAAAGAAGTTTCAAAGAAATTCTCTAGTCGATGCAAGCAAAGATCATGATGCTTCCGAAACATGTGGAACATATTTCTTTTTTTTACAGAAGAAGGTTTGAAGTAGTTGTCGATGGAAGCAAGATCATGATGGTTTTGAAACATGTGGAATATTTTTTCGTTTTGACAAAAGATGGTTTGAAGCAATTCTCAAGTATATAGAAGCAAGATCATGATTCTTCTGAAACATGCGAAATATTTTTATTTTGGATGGAAGGATATTTGAAGCAATTCTCTATTTGTTTAGTCGATGGGACAAGATCTTGATGCTTGTGAGACATAATATGCCGACATAAAAAAATTAAAAAATATTGGAGGAGACATTCACCACATAAGCAAATTCTCTAACTAATGGAAAAACGACTAATTACAACAAAAGTACAAGCACATGCATCTGATGCAAATTTGGCATTGCCATGTTGGTTAAAGGTTTTGCTTCCTTTGGCGTTGCCATGTTGGTTAAAAGTTTTGCTTCCTGGAAAGCAAGTTTCCTAAAATCTACAAGTTGCATCCTAAATCCAAGGATCAAGAATGCATATCCTCAAATAATTTCGTGTAATTAGCGGCCCACTTAACGATGTGATTTGTGGAGGCAATAAATGCTGGATTTTGTAGGTAGGAAATAACTGCCCAAGCTTGTTTTCAGGGGCAGCGCACATATCTGATTGAATCAACCAGAGAGCTCATGACTGGTCTTGTGGGAGGCAGGGCATTAGTAGTCTGATGCCTAGCGGTGCCCAAAAAGCAAAAACTATACAAAATCATCATGGAAGAGAGAAGAAGAGTGTCTATTCGTGTGACGTGGACAGGCGCGCAAGCTACCGTCTTTACAATCTACCCATCCGTTTCTAAATATAAGTCATTTTAGTTATTCCACTAGAACACTACATACAGAGTAAAATGAATGAATCTACATTGTAATGTATGTCTATATACATCCATATGTAGTTTCCTAGTGGAAACTTTAAAAAGACTTATATTTAGGAATGGAGAAAGTAGTAAACAACGACAAATAAGATTGCCCCAACGTTCGCGCTCATCGACAGAAAATACGAGATGCTATTTACCCTTTTACATCAGAGAATAATTACTCTGGACAATTCTTCATTTCAAAAGTGGTATTATATCTGGGAGCTGCCAGCATGATCCTGCACTTGTGTTTATCCGTGTCGTATTGTTCAACGGACTCGCGCACCTGCTTACAATACAGCAACCAACCAATCGCCCGTGTCGGCGTACAAACGACGCGGCTAACTCGCCGACCGCACTAGTTTACAAATGACATGGTCAACTCGCCGTCCGCACTGGTTTACAAATGATGTGGCCAACTCGCCATCCGTGCCGGCTTAGAAATGAAGCGACTTACTCGCTTTTCGCGCCAGCTTACAACCCTGCGGTCGACTTGCCGTTCGCGTCAGCTTACAACGCCACGGCCAACTCGCTGTCTTCGCTTGCTTTTAATGTCGTGGCTCACTCCTACGTCTATATCAACACGCCGGGGCCGCATACACTCGTACAAGCCGCCCAATGGACGTGCTGTCACACCCTGTTTTCACTTTGCCCCAACTATAGTCTTTTCAAATTTGGAGTTTATTAAAACACTTTAAGAAAATGCTATGAGTGCCATGATTGTCATTGATTGTATGTATGCTTGAGTGTGTGTATCTAAAAATAATTTTTATGACATTATATTTCCATAAAAAACTTTTTTTTCTCATTTTGTTAATCCACAACCTTGCTTTGGGGTTTGCACTACAAGTCCCTGATTTCAAGGGGGTCGTTCACCCAAAGATTGTATTCTGATCTTAACACTATTATAACTTTCCAAAATCATACAATAATTATTTTATAAAATATTTTTCTATTCTATTTGCATGTCCTTTTCTGAGGCCAGAAATGATATTTCTCGGTGGAAAATTATTTTTCTACCGTAGCAAAATCTGAGAAATTTTGGAGATACTCAGAGGACATATGTTTTTCATACATAAGATTTTCAACCCCTATTTATGTTCAAAATATTTGAGCAAACCTTTGAAAACCTATTCTGCCTCTTTTGATGTTTTGAGATATTTCCAAAGGAAATATTCTCAATAAATTCCCAGAAAATTGTAGCATGTTTCCCAAGCTATATTTGGTGATAATGCCAAGTTTCACCTCATTCCAAGGTGGTTTGGTTCACCAAATAATCCTAAAACCCTTCCTGTCCAGAATCAAATTGAAGCAACTCTACATACCAAAGTTTGTCCAAATGGCCTAAAACTTTGCATGAGTGCTCAATACCCCAAATGAGGAGACCCTGCCAAGAATTTGATTTCTGGGAATTAATTTGCTCACATCCTCTTCTAATAAGGCAGAACTGTCCATCTGGGGGTGTTTTCAAGTTTACACTGTCAAACTTGTCTTATGGAGCTCAAATTTGGTAGAGCATCCTACTTTTGCCTAAAACACAATCTTGTTAACTTTCAACATCATTGGTGAAGGTTAGCTATCCCAAACCCATATCAAACACTTTCAACCAGATTGGTCAAGTAGCATCTAGCACTCTCTACACCCACTCCCTTCTCATTAAACTCCCAGCACAGCCTGCCAGCACCACTCCTCAACTACAGACGAGTGGCCCCTCTTTGATTCCAAGTATGTAAGCCAAAAACCCCAGTTTAACTTCTGATTCAAAGCTACCAGAACCTCTTTAAGCCTCTCCCTTTGACCAACATTGCTTCTCTCGGTTCCTAGCAGCCTAGGGGCATCTAAGCCAACCTTCCGACAAGCCAGACAGGGCCAAAGCACGCCAGAGCATGCCTGCATGCGTGGCATGCCAAAGCTGTGCTCTGGGCGCGCTATAGGACGCACCCAAGGCAAGGGAGGCCAGCCCCGACCGGTACTCACCTCCCCTCGATGTCTCTCCACGTCCCCTACAATCACCCGAATCAGGACAGCCTCAGGGCCCCCTTCTTCCCCTCTCTACTGACTCCGGCGACGCATGCTCGCGCACCCGATTCGGTCAGTAGGGCGCGTTCCCGCAGCACGCGCGCACAGAGGCCCCGTTCCTCCCGTTGAGTCTCTAGAGTCTCAAACCACGTCCGCAAAATCGTGGTTTTGTCCCTGAGCTCTCCCCCCCTCGTCCAGCCGTGGTGAAACCACCGGCGCTCCCCCGCTCGGTGCACCATTGTTGGCCTATAAATATGCCCTCCCCCTTCCCTCCAGCACCTCACCTCCCTCCTCTAGACCCTCAATCGAGCCCCTAGCCACTCCACTTGAGCAAGGAGAGCCCCGGTGCTCGAGATCGACCGAGGCGCTGCCGGTTCGGAGCTCCGTCGATCTCGGGCTACATCCCATCTCTCAGGTTCCTCTCACCCCCTCCATGACCGTAGTGAGATCAGGAAGCTTCTCCACCTCTCCCCTGAACTTTTCCCTGCCCGTAGCACCCATCTCCACCACCACTCGAAGCATCTCCGTCGCGGCCACGTCATCGCCGATGAATCAGGTCGTCCCCATCGGTCCTTCGAGCCCCACCACGTAGACGATGATGCCACAGTGCCGTTTCTGCTTTCATCTGGCCACGAGGGGCGCCGGAGCCGCCGCCGGCGTGCCTCCCCTCCCCTCTGTCCAGATGTGGACGATGACCCTGACAGGCAGGCTCCACCTGTCGGCGGCCTCTCTCACCCCCTCTCTCCCCTCTTTGCCGCTGACCGTAGGGACCCACGCGTCAGGTTTAAACCTGATGGCGAGCGCGCGCCTGTGCTGGCGGGTTGGCTAGCTGGCGGGTTGGCCAGTTGGGCTGGCCGAGCTTCTCGCCGAGCCAGGCCATGGGCTGAGCCCTTTTTTCTTTAAACTGGGTTTTTAAATAATTTCTACAGGATAAAATATTTAGTTAAATTCAAATATTTTCCACCATAATTTCTCTAAAAATGTGTAGAATTTATTAGTGCTATTGTGCACAATTTTGCAAAGACTTTTGTGCACATCTTTAATTAAATACCTAGTTTGAGTATTTTTAGCTTATGTTAAATAGACTTTAAAAATATCTTTTTACTTCAAAAACAGAAACAAGCATTTTTAAACTAAAGATAGGATTTCTAAGAATATGTTAACATTTCTAAAAAGAATTTTATGCTCTGTTTTTGAGTGTTCTTCTTCTTATTATTATTGTTGTTGTTGTTACGATGATAGATCACGCGTTTTGACGAAGAACTTGGACCTGAAGACCCCGAAGACCCTGGATGCCTAGCTGATCAAGTCAAGCAGTCCTTTGACCATGTCTGAGAAAATGTTTTATGCATGCCATATTGATAATTTATTCCGATGTATATAGTTAAGATTAATCGGTGCACCCGAGCATGGTGTTTCCGATACCTCCTCTGGAGCACTTGGATTGAGCATTACCCTATCATCTACGAGGGTCACGTTAATAAATTGTTGACAAGTAGTAGTGCTATGCATCGGATGAGCATATGCATGATGATGGTAAAACAAAGGTGATATCAAAGGTTTTACGAAAACCCCGTCGGGTGCCACCAATGCCCAAGGTTGATGGTGTTGAGCCGGATGACCACTTGAGAAAGAAGTGGTGTATCGGAAAGGTTTTGTGTGAGTGGTTTCAAAAATGGGATTAGATTTATGATGTGTTGACCGTCCCAACCTTACATGTACGATCACGATACCCCTTTATGGGACGAGGCATTGTTGATTAGTTTGGTCGGTGCTAGCAAAGAGCGTGCATTACTAGTGGCGGGAGTGATATGGTCACTCTCATGACGGGGTCGTACCAGTTAGGTCGACTATGTCGTTTTTACGTGTTCCGGGCACACCGTTGGTCCCCGCATGGATGATACGGTCTAGAGTTGGTGCTCGTAAAACATACATCATGTGGGCTGGGTACCAATCGAGTGGACTCTTTGTCTAGTGTCGTTAGGGGAAAGGCAATGATTAGGTACTTACCTCGAGTATGTTATATACCGCGAGTCATGGATGACATGAAAATTTCCTGGATCTCGTGGGTACAACGTACAACCTTTGTAGAGTGTAAAACTATTCGAATAGCCGTGTCCACGGTCAAGGACAGTTGTGTAATCCTGCTTAAACTACGTCGAATCGTTTCCGCATAAACCAAGTGCGTCTGTGTTAAGGTGATATCTGAGAAGATGATATGACAAGTCTGAAGACTTGGCACAAAGGGTGAACCTGAGGTGTTCAGCCCTCAACAGATATATTGATATGTGTAACATGTTCTTATGATTACCAACTAGCTTATGCTGCATATTCGTACAAATAATTGACCATGCACATGTTCCAATTAAAACTTGCTTTTCGCAAAGACTGTTATTACTTTATTATCATACCAACTGCATTATTCATATCATGGGCTGTTTGTGAGTACATTCAAAGTACTCATTGGCTTGCCACTGGTTATTTTATTGACTAGGCATGGAGGAACCAGAGTATGGAGCAGAATTCGTCGTCGGAGACGGACACGCGAACTAGGACTCTTCCGAGTCAGAATGCCTGTTGGTTAAGGCTGATGGCATGGGTTCCCATTTACTACCAAGTATTCCGCTAGTAGTTGTGTTGGTGTGATTGGCCATCTAGGCCCTATCTATGTTAGACTTGACCATGATGGTCCTTTATTGTATCAGACGTTAAATTCGGATGTAAGACTCTTGTTATTCAATATATGTATGTTCAGTGAGCATTGATCTCTGGGATCACTGTACACGTGCATTCGGCGATCTCGACGTGTAAGTCGGGGTCCTCACAGAGCTGGTATCAAAGCCATCCTGGCTGTAGGGAGCCTTAGGTAGCATGGACGATAGCCGAGATGAATGACACACTTAGCCCTTACACTTGAGATTTTCTACACCATGATACCTTCTCATATCACCCACAAATTTCTATCCCTCTCCTAAAAACCTTCTAGATGATCGTCGTATCTGAGAAGCTTCTCGAAATCGGCTTTCCCCTAATCTTGGGAGACAACTTGGAGAAGTGTCAAGTACGCCGCTGAGACGTCCATTTTGCATCATGCTTTTATGTTGATATTTATCGCTTTATGGGATGTTATTACACTTCACGGTACAATACTTATGCCATTTCTCTCTTATTTTGCAAGGTTTACCTGAAGAGGGAGAATGCCGGCAGCTGGAATTCTGGCCTAAAAAAGGAGCAAGTTTGAGATACCTATTCTGCGCGACTCCAAAAGCCGTGAAAATCAACGAGGATTTATTTTGGAATTTATAAAAAACACTGGGCCGAAGAAGTACCAGAGGGGAGCCAGCAGGAGGCCACAAGCCTGCTAGGCGCGGCCTACCCCCCTGGTCACGCCTAGGGGGCTCGTGGGCTCCCTTTTGGCCCTCTGGCCCCCTCTTTTTCTATAAGGAGGGTTTCGTTCCAAAAAAATCAGGAGGAGGCTTTCGGGAGGAATCGCCGCCGCCACGAGGCGGAACTTGAGCAGAACCAATCTAGAGCTCTGGCAGGGTCGTCCTACCGGGAAACTTCCCTCCCGGAGGGGGAAATCATCGCCATCGTCATCACCAACACTCCTCTCATAGGAGGGGACTCATCACCATCAACATCTTCATCAGCACCATCTCATCTCCAAACCCTAGTTCATCTCTTGTAACCAATCTCTGTCTCGCGACTCCGATTGGTACTTGTAAGGTTGCTAGTAGTGTTAATTACTCTTTGTAGTTGATGTTAGTTGGATTACTCGGTGGAAGATTATATGTTCAGATCCTTGATGCTATTAAATACCTCTCTGGTCATGAATATTATTATTCTTTGTGAGTAGTCACTTTTGTTCCTGAGGACATGAGATAAGTCATGCTATAAGTAGTCATGTGAATTTGGTATTCGTTCGATATTTTGATGCGTTGTATGTTGTTTTTCCTCTAGTGGTATTATGTGAACGTCGACTTCATAACACTACACCATTATTTGGGCCTAGAGGAAGGCATTGGAAAGTAGAAAGTAGATGATGGGTTGCTAGAGTGACAGAAGCTTAAACCCTAGTTTATGCATTGCCTCGTAAGGGGGTCATTTGGATCCAATAGTTTAATGTTATGGTTAGACTTTGGCTTAATTCTTCTTTCGTAGTTGCGGATGCTTGCGACAGGGGTTAATCATAAGTGGGAGGTTTGTAAAAATAAGGGCAGCACTTAAGCACCGGTCCACCCACATATCAAACTATCAAAGTAGCAAACGCGAATCATATGAACATGATGAAAAATAGCTTGACAGAAATTCCCGTGTGTACTCAGGAGCGCTTTACCTCCTATAAGAGTTTTTCCAGGCTTGTCCCTTGGTATAAAAGGGATTGGGCCATCTTTCTGCACCTTTGTTACTGTTGTTACTTGCTACTTGCTACGAATCATCTTATCACACAACTATCTGTTACCGATAATTTCAGTGCTTGCACAGATTACCTTGCTGAAAACCACTTGTCAGATCCTTCTGCTCCTCATTGGGTTCGACACTCTTACTTATTGAAAGGACTACGATAGATGCCCTATACTTGTGGGCCATCAAGACTCTTTTCTCGCGCCGTTGCCGGGGAGTGAAGTGCCTTTGGTAAGTGGAATTTGGTAAGGAAACATTTATATAGTGTGCTGAAATTTATTGTCACTTGTTACTATGGAAACTAATCCTTTGAGGAGCTTGTTCGGGGTATCTTCACCTTGAACGGAGGCACAAGGAGTTGCTCCTCAACCTGGTGCACCTACTAAAAATATTTGCTATGAATTTCCTTCGGGTATGCTTGAGAAACTACTGGCTAATCCTTTTACAGGAGATGGAACATCACATCCCGACTTGCATCTAATCTATGTAGATGAAGTTTGTGGTTTATTTAAGCTTGCAGGTTTTCCCGAGGATGAGGTCAAGAAGAAGGTCTTTCCCTTTTCTTTGAGGGATAAAGTATTGACATGGTATGGGCTATGTGATGATACTGGATCATGGAACTACAACCGATTGAAATTGGAATTTCATCAAAGGTTTTATCCTATGCATTTGGTACATCGTGATCGGAATTTTATTTATAATTTTTGACCTCGTGACAGAGAAAGTATAGCTCAAGCTTGGGGGAGGCTTAAATCAATGTTATATTCATGCCCCAACCATGAGCTCTCGAGAGAAATTATCATTCGCTCCATGCTTGACACTTCTTGTACCGGTTCTTTTATGAAGAGAGATATTGACTTCAAATGGAATTTATTGGAAATAATTAAACGCAACTCTGAAGATTTGGAGTTTGATGAAGGTAAGGAGTCAGGTATAAATTTCAAGTTTGATTGCGTTAAATCCTTTGTTGAAACAAATACTTTTTGTGATTTTAGCGCTAAATATGGACTTGACTCTGAGATAGTAGCTTCATTGTGTGAATCATTTGCTGCTCCTATTGATATGCATAAAGAGAAGTGGTTTAAATATCATCCTCACTTAGAAGTCAATGTAGTTAAACCCAATCCAGTTGAAGAGAAAGTCATTGCCTATAATGATCCTATTGTTCCCAGTGCTTACATTGAGAAACCACCTTTCCCTGTTAGGATAAAGGATCATTCTAAAGTTTCAACTGTGATACGTAGGTGCTACATTAGAACACCTACACCCCTGAGCAAATTAGAGTTGAACCTAGCATTGCTATTATCAAAGATCTCCTGTCCGACAATGTTGATGGCCATGATATTCACTTCTGTGAAGATGCTGCTAGAATTGCTAAACCACATGCTAGAGACAAACATAGGCATGTTGTTGGCACGCCTGTTGTTTCTGTTAATATAGGAGATCATTGTTATCATGGCTTATGTGACGTGGGTGCTAGTGTTAGTGTAATACCTCAATCCTTATATGATGAAATTAAAGACGAGATTGCACCTGTTGAGATGGAACCTATTGATGTCACTATTCAGCTTGCCAATAGAGATACTATCTGCCCTTTGGGAATTGTTAGAGATGTTGAAGTCTTGTATGGTAAAACGAAGTATCCCGTTGATTTCCTCGTTCTTGCTACCACACAAGATAGCTTTTGTCCCATCATATTTGGCAGACCTTTCCTCAATACTATCAATGCTCATATTGACTGTGAGAAGCAAAGTGTCACTGTTGGCTTTGAAGGTGTTTCACATGAGTTCCATTTCTCCAAGTTTGGTAGACAACCTCATGAAAAAGAGTTGTCTAGTAAGGATGAAACTATTGCCCTAGCTTCTATTGTTGTGCCTCCTACTGATCCCTTAGAGCAATACTTGCTTGAGCATGAAAATGATATGCATATGGATGGAAGGGATGAGATAGATAGAGTTATCTTTCAACAATATCCTATTCTTAAGAATAATTTGCGTGTTGAACTGCTTGGAGATCTACCCCCACCAAAGGGTGATCCTGTGTTCGAGCTTAAACAGTTGCCTGATACTCTTAAGTATGCTTATCTCGATGAGAAAGAGATATATCCTGTTATTATTAGTTCTAGCCTCTCAGAGCATGAAGAAAAGAACTTACTAAAAACTCTGAGGAAGCACCGTGCTGCTATTGGATATACTCTTATTGATCTTAAGGGCATTAGTCCCACTCTATGCCAGCACAAGATTAAAACCGATCCTCATTCCAAACCAGTTGCTGATCATCAACGGAGATTAAATCCTAAGATGAAAGAGGTAGTAAGAAAATAAATACTAAAGCTCCGGGAAGCAGGTATTATCTATCCTGTTGCTCATAGTGATTGGGTGAGTCTGGTGCATTGCGTCCCTAAGAAGGGAGGTATTACCGTTGTCCCTAATAATAAGGATGAATTGATCCCATAGAGGATTATTACTCGCTATAGGATGGTGATCGATTTTAGGAAATTGAATAAAGCCACTAGGAAAGATCATTACCCTTTGCCTTTTATCGACCAAATGCTAGAAAGATTGTCTAAACACACACACTTCTGCTTTCTAGATTGTTGTTATTCTGGTTTCTCCCAAATAACTGTTGCACAATCTGATCAGGAGAAAACCACTTTCACCTGCCCTTTCGGTACCTTTGGTTATAGACGTATGCCATTTGGCTTATGTAATGCACCTGCTACCTTTCAAAGATGTATGATGGCTATATTCTCTGCCTTTTATGAAAAGATTGTTGAGGTTTTCATGAATGACTTCTTCGTTTACGGGTCTTCTTTTGATGATTGCCTCAACAACCTTGATCGAGTGTTGCAGAGATGTGAAGATACCAACCTTGTCTTGAATTGGGATATGTGCCACTTTATGGTTAATGAAGGCATCGTCTTAGGACATAAAATTTCCGAAAGAGGTATTGAAGTCGATAAGGCTAAGGTTGATGCGATCGAGAAAATGCCATGCCCCACAGATATCAAAGGTATAAGAAGTTTCCTCGGTCATGCTGGTTTCTATAGAAGGTTCATTAAGGACTTTTTGAAGATTTCTAGGCCTCTTAACAATCTCTTGCAAAAGGATATTCCTTTTGTTTTTGACGATGATTGTGAGGAAGCCTTCAAAATACTTAAGAAGGCCTTGATAACTGCGCCTATTGTTCAACCACCTGATTGGAACTTACCTTTTAAAATTATGTGTGATGCTAGTGATTATGGTGTTAGCGTTGTCCTAGGACAAAGAGTTGATAAGAAGTTGAATGTTATTCACTATGCTAGTAAAACTCTAGACAATGCCCAAAGAAACTATGCTACTACTCAAAAGGAATTTTTAGCAGTCGTGTTTGCATGTGAAAAGTTCAGATCTTACATAGTTGATTCCAAAGTCACTATTCACACTGATCACGCTGCTATTAAGTACCTCATGGAAAAGAAAGACGCTAAACCTAGACTTATCAGATGGGTTCTCTTGCTACAAGAATTTGATTTGCATGTTGTCGATAGGAAGGGTGCTGAGTGTTGGGGAACGTCGCATGGGAAACAAAAATTTTCCTACGCGCACGAAGAACTATCATGGTGATGTCCATCTACGAGAGGGGATGTTCGATCTACATAACCTTGTAGACCGCACAACAGAAGCGTTAGTGAACGCGGTTGATGTAGTGGAACGTCCTCACGTCCCTCGATCCGCCCCGCGAACCGTCCCGCGATCAGTCCCACGATCTAGTGCCGAACGGACGACACCTCCGCGTTCAGCACACGTACAACTCGACGATGATCTCGGCCTTCTTGATCCAGCAAGAGAGACGGAGAGGTAGATGAGTTCTCCGGCAGCGTGACGGCGCTCCGGAGGTTGGTGATGATCTTGTCTCAGCAGGGCTCCGCCCGAGCTCCGCAGAAACGCGATCTAGAGGAAAAACCATGGAGGTATGTGGTCGGGCTGCCGTGGCAAAAGTTGTCTCAAATCAGCCCTAATACCTCAGTATATATAGGAGGGAGGGAGGGGAGGAGGCAGCCTCAAAATCTAAAGGTTTGGCCGAAATTGGAGGTGGAGGAGTCCTACTCCAATCCTACTTGGAGTAGGATTCCACCTTCCCACTTGGAAACTCTTTCCACCTTGTGTTTTTTCCTTCTCAAACCTTATGGGCCTTAGTGGGGACTTATTCCAGCCCACTAGGGGCTGGTTTATCTCTTCCCATAGCCCATGAGACCCCTTGGGGCGTGACACCCCTCTCGATGGTACCCGTCCCCCTCCCGGCACTCCCGGTACACTACCGATGAGCCCGAACTTTTCCGGTAATGCCCGGAAACTTTCCGGTAACCAAATGAGGTCATCCTATATATCAATCTTCGTCTCCGGACCATTCCAGAAACCCTCGTGACGTCCGTGATCCCATCTGGGACTCCGAACAACATTTGGTAACCAACCATATAACTCAAATACGCATAAAACATCGTCAGACCTTAAGTGTGCAGACCCTGCGGGTTCGAGAACTATGTAGACATGACCCGAGGGACTCCTCGTTCAATATCCAATATCGGGACCTGGATGCCCATATTGGATCCTACATATTCTGAAGATCTTTATCGGTTGAACCTCAGTGCCAAGGATTCATATAATCCCGTATGTCCTTCCCTTTCTCCTTCGGTATGTTACTTGCGTGAGATTCGATCGTCAGTATCCGCATACCTATTTCAATCTCGTTTACCGGCAAGTCTCTTTACTCGTTCCGTAATACAAGATCCCGCAATTTACACTAAGTCACATTGCTTGCAAGGCTTGTGTGTGATGTTGTATTACCGAGTGGGCCCCGAGATACCTCTCCGTCACACGGAGTGACAAATCCCAGTCTTGATCCATACTAACTCAACGAACACCTTCAGAGATACCTGTAGAGCATCTTTATAGTCACCCAGTTACGTTGCGACGTTTGATACACACAAAGCATTCCTCCGGTGTTAGTGAGTTATATGATCTCATGGTCATAGGAACAAATACTTGACACGCAGAAAATAGTAGCAACAAAATGACACGATCAACATGCTATGTCTATTAGTTTGGGTCTAGTCCATCACATGATTCTCCTAATGATGTGATCCCGTTATCAAGTGACAACACTTGCCTATGGTCAAGAAACCGTGACCATCTTTGATCAACGAGCTAGTCAACTAGAGGCTTACTAGGGACAGTGTTTTGTCTATGTATCCACACATGCACTGTGTTTCCAATCAATACAATTATAGCATGGATAATAAACGATTATCATGAACTAAGAAATATAATAATAACTAATTTATTATTGCCTCTAGGGCATATTTCCAACAGTCTCCCACTTGCACTAGAGTCAATAATCTAGTTCACATCACCATGTGATTTCAACGAATCCAACACCCATATAGTTCTGGGGTCTGATCACGTCTTGCTCGTGAGAGAGGTTTTAGTCAACGGTTCTGAAACTTTCAGATCCGTGTGTTCTTTACAAATCTTTATGTCATCTTATAGATGCTGCTACTATGTGCTATTCGGAAATACTCCAAATATCTACTCTACTATACGAATCCGTTTCACTACTCATAGTTATTCGAATTAGTGTCAAAGCTTGCATCGACGTAACCCTTTACGACGAACTCTTTAACCACCTCCATAATCGAGAAAAATTCCTTAGTCCATCAGTTACTAAGGATAAATTTTGACCGCTGCTAGTGATTCAATCATGGATTGCTCTCTGTACCTCTCAACAGACTTTGAGTCAAGGCACACATCAGGTGCGGTACCCAGCATGGCATACTTCAGATTCTACGGCCAAGGCATAGAAGACGACCTTCGTCTATTCTCTTTATTCTGCCGGGGTCTAGTTTTTGAGTCTTACTCAAATTCACACCTCACAACGCAATCAAGAACTCCTTCTTTGCTGATCTATTTTGAACTCCTTCAAAAACTTGTCAAGGCATGCATCTTGTTGAAACTTCTATTAAGCGCTTTCGATCTATCTCCATAGATCTTTGATGCTCAACGTTCAAGTAGCGCAATCCAGGTACTCCTTTCAAAACTCCTTTCAAACAACCTTGTATGCTTTACAGAAATTCTACATTACTTCTGATCCACAATATGTCAATGACATATACTTATCAGAAATTCTATAGTGCTCCCACTCACTTCTTTGGAAATACAAGTTTCTCATAAAGCTTGTACAAACCCAAAATCTTTGATCATCTCATCAAAGTGTATATTCCAACTCCGAGATGCTTGCACCAGTCCATTGAAGGATCGCTGGAGCTTGCATACTTGCTAGTATCTTTAGGATCGACAAAACCTCCTGGTTGTATCACATACAATGTTTGCTCAAGGAAACCATCGAGGAAACAATGTTTTGACATCCTACGTGCAATATTTCATAAATAATGCAGCAACTACTAACATAATTCTAACAGACTTTTAGCATCGCTACGAGTGAGAAAGTCTCATCATAGTCAACTGTTTGATCTTGTCAGAAACATCTTTGCGACAAGTCGAGCTTTTCTTAATAGTGACTTATCACCATCGTCGACTGTCTTCCTTTTAAAGATCCATCTTTACTCAATAGTCCTATGACCATCAAGTAGTTCTTCCAAAGTCTACACTTTGTTTTCATACATGGATCCTCTCCCGGATTTCATGGCCTCCAGCCATTTGTCAGAATCCGGGCCCACCATTGCTTTCTCCATAACTCGTAGGTTCACTGTTGCTCAACAACATGACCTCCAAGACAGGGTTACCGTACCACTTTGCAGTAGTACGCGACCTTGTCAGCCTACGAGATTTGTAGTAACTTGATTCGATGCTCGATGATCACCATCATCAGCTTTCACTTCAATTGGTGTAGGCGTCACAGGAACAACTTCCTGCGCCCTGCTACACACTGGTTGAAGTGATGGTTCAATAACCTCATCAAGTTCTACCACCCTCCCACTCAATTCTTTCGAGAGAAACCTTTCCTCAAGAAAGGATCCGTTTCTAGAAACAAACACTTTGCTTTCGGATCTGAGATAGGAGATGTACCCAACTGTTTTGGATATCCTATGAAGATGCATTTATCCGCTTTGGGTTCGAGCTTATCAGACCGAAACTTTTTCACATAAGTGTCGAAGCCCCAAACTTTTAAGAAACGACAGTTTAGATTTCTCTAAACCTTAGTCTATACTATGTCATCTCAACGGAAATACGCAGTGCCCTATTTAAAGTGAATGCGGTTGCCTCTAATGCATAACACATAAACGATAGTGGTAATTCGATCATAGCATGCACCATACCAAATAGTGCATGGCTATGACGTTCAGACACATCATCACACTATGATGTTCCAGGTGGCATGAACTGCGAAACAATTTCCACATTGTCTTAACTGCGTACCAAAACTCGTAACTCAGATATTCATTTCTATGATCATATCGTAGACAGTTTATCCTCTTGTTACGACGAACTTCACTCCGAAACAGAATTGAAGTTTTCCATATTTCAGACTTGCGATTCATTAAGTAAATACTCTTGTATCTGCTCAAATCGTCATTGAAGTAAGAACATAATGATATCCACTGCGTGCCTCAACACCCATTGGACTGCATACATCAAAATGTATCACTTCCAACAAGTTACTATCTTGTTTCATCTCAATGAAAACAAGGCCTTGCTCATGTGGTATGATTTTCATGTCACTAGTGATTCAAAATCAAGTGAGTATAAAGATCCATCAGCATGGAGCCTCTTCATGCAATTTATACCAACATGACTCAAGCGGCAGTGCCACAAGTAAGTGGTACTATCATCATTACCTCGTATCTTTTGGCACCAATATCATGAACATGTGTAACACTACGATCAAGATTCAATAAACCATTGAAGGTGATTATTCAAGCAAATAGAGTAACCATTATTCTCTTTAAATGAATAATCGTATTGCAATAAACACGATCCAATCATGTTCATGCTTAACGCAAGCACCAAATAACAATTATTTAGGTTTAACACCAATCCCGATGGTAGAGGGAGCGTGCGACGTTTTGATCATATCAATCTTGGAAACACTTCCAACACGTATAGTCACATCGCCTTTAGCTACTCTCCGTTTATGCCGTAGCTATCATTTCGTGTTACTAATCACTTAGCAACCGAACCGGTATCCAATACCCTCATGCTACTAGGAGTACCAGTAAAGTACACATCATGTATATCAAATATAATTCTTTCGACTTTTGCCAGCCTTCTTATCTACCAAGTATCTAGAGTTGCTCCGCCTCAGTGAGTGTTCCCCTTATTACAGAAGCACTTAGTCTCAGGTTTGGGTTTAATCTTGGGTCTCTTAATTAGTGCAGCAACTGTTTTTCCGTTTCACGAAGTATCCCTTCTAGCCATTGCCTTTCTTGAAACTTAGTGGTTTTACAAACCATCAACTATTGATGCTCCTTCTTGATTTCTACTTTCGCAGTGTCAAACATCGCGAATCGCTCAAGGATCATTGTATCTATCCTTGATATGTTATAGTTCATCACGAAGCTCTCACAGCTTGGTGGTAGTGACTTTGGAGAACTATCACTATCTCATCTGGAAGATTAACTCCCACTTGATTCAAGCGATTGTCGTACTCAGACAATCTGAGCACACGCTCAACGATTGAGCTTTTCTCCTTTACTTTGTGGACAACAAATCTTGTTGGAGGTCTCGTACCTCTTAACAAGGGCACAAGCATGAAATCGCAATTCCATCTCTTTAGAACATCACTTATGTTCCGTGACGTTTCAAAACGTCTTCGGCGCCTTGCTTCTAAGCCATTAAGTATTTTGCACTGAACTATCGTGTAGTCATCAGAAACGTGTATGTCAGATGTTCACAACATCTACAGATGACGATCGAGGTGCAGCACACCGAGTGGTGCATTAAGGACATAAGCCTTCTGCGCAGCAATGAGGACAATCCTTGGTTTTACAGACTCAGTCTGCAAAGTTTGCTACTATCAACTTTCAACTAAATTTTCTCTAGGAACATATAAAAATAGTAGAGCTATAGCGCAAGCTACATCGTAATTTGCAAAGACCATTAGACTATGTTCATGACAATTAGTTCAATTAATCATATTACTTAAGAACTGCCACTCAAAAAGTACATCTCTCTAGTCATTTGAGTGGTACATGATCCAAATCCACTATCTCAAGTCCGATCATCACGTGAGTCGAGAATAGTTTCAGTGGTAAGCATCCCTATGCTAATCATATCATCTATATGATTCATGATCGACCTTTCGGTCTCATGTGTTCCGAGGCCATGTGTGCATATGCTAGGCTTGTCAAGCTTAACCCGAGTGTTCCGCGTGTGCAACTGTTTTGCACCCGTTGTATGTGAACGTTGAGTCTATCACACCAGATCATCACGTGGTGTCTCGAAACGAAGAACTGTCGCAACGGTGCACAGTCGGAGAGAACACAATTTCATCTTGAAATTTTAGTGAGAGATCACCTCATAATGCTACCGTCGTTCTAAGCAAGATAAGGTGCATAAAGGATTAACATCACATGCAATTAATAAGTGACATGATAAGTCCATCATCATGCGCTTCTTGATCTCCATCACCAAAGCACCGGCACGATCTTCTTGTCACCGGCGTCACACCATGATCTCCATCATCATGATCTCCATCAACGTGTCGCCATCGGGGTTGTCGTGCTACTCATGCTATTACTACTAAAGCTACGTCCTAGCAATATAGTAAACGCATCTCCAAGCACAAACGTTAGTTTAAAGACAACCCTATGGCTCCTGCCGGTTGCCGTACCATCGACGTGCAAGTCGATATTAACTATTACAACATGATCATCTCATACATCCAATATATCACATCACATCGTTGGCCATATCAGATCACAAGCATACCATGCAAAAACAAGTTAGACGTCCTCTAATTGTTGTTGCATGTTTTATGTGGTGACCATGGGTATCTAGTAGGATCGCATCTTACTTATGCAAACACCACAACGGAGATATATGAGTTGCTATTTAACCTCATCCAAGGACCTCCTCGGTCAAATCCGATTCAACTAAAGTTGGAGAAACGGACACTCGCCGGTCATCTTTGAGCAACGGAGTTACTCGTAGCGATGAAACCAGTCTCTCGTAAGCGTACGAGTAATGTTGGCCCGAGCCGCTTCGATCCAACAATACCGCGGAATCAAGAAAAGACTAAGGAGGGCAGCAAAACGCACATCACCGCCCACAAAAACTTTTGTGTTCTACTCGAGAAGACATCTACGCATGAATCTAGCTCATGATGCCACTGTTGGGGAACGTCGCATGGGAAACAAAAAATTTCCTACGCGCACGAAGACCTATCATGGTGATGTCCATCTACGAGAGGGGATGTTCGATCTACGTACCCTTATAGACTGCATAGCAGAAGCGTTAGTGAACGCGGTTGATGTAGTGGAACGTCCTCACGTCCCTCGATCCGCCCCGCGAACCGTCCCGCGATGAGTCCCACGATCTAGTGCCGAACGGACGACACCTCCGTGTTCAGCACACGTACAACTCGACGATGATCTCGGCCTTCTTGATCCAGCAAGAGAGACGGAGAGGTAGATGAGTTCTCCGGCAGCGTGACGGCGCTCCGGAGGTTGGTGATGATCTTGTCTCAGCAGGGCTCCGCCCGAGCTCCGCAGAAACGCGATCTAGAGGAAAAACCGTGGAGGTATGTGGTCGGGCTGCCGTGGCAAAAGTCGTCTCAAATCAGCCCTAATACCTTAGTATATATAGGAGGGAGGGAGGGGAGGAGGAAGCCTCAAAACCTAAAGGTTTGGCCGAAATTGGAGGTGGAGAAGTCCTACTCCAATTTTACTTGGAGTAGGATTCCACCTTCCCACTTGGAAACTCTTTCCACCTTGTGTTTTTTCCTTCTCAAACCTTATGGGCCTTAGTGGGAACTTATTCTAGCCCACTAGGGGCTGGTTTATCTCTTCCCATATCCCATGAGACCCCTTGGGGCGTGACACCCCTCTCGATGGTCCCCGTCACCCCTCCTGGCACTCCCGGTACACTACCGATGAGCCCGAAACTTTTCCTGTAATGCCCGGAAACTTTCCGGTAACCAAATGAGGTCATCCTATATATCAATCTTCGTCTCCGGACCATTCCGGAAACCCTCGTGACATCCGTGATCCCATCTGGGACTCCGAACAACATTCGGTAACCAACCATATAACTCAAATACGCATAAAACATTGTCGGACCTTAAGTGTGCAGACCCTGCGGGTTCGAGAACTATATAGACATGACCCGAGGGACTCCTCGGTCAATATCCAATAGCGGGACCTGGATGCCCATATTGGATCCTACATATTCCGAAGATCTTTATCGGTTGAACCTTAGTGCCAAGGATTCATATAATCCCGTATGTCATTCCCTTTGTCCTTCGGTATGTTACTTGCCTGAGATTCGATCGTCAGTATCCGCATACCTATTTCAATATTGTTTACCGGCAAGTCTCTTTACTCGTTCCGTAACACAAGATCCCGCAACTTACACTAAGTCACATTGCTTGCAAGGCTTGTGTGTGATGTTGTATTACCGAGTGGGCCCCGAGATACCTCTCCGTCACACAGAGTGACAAATCCAAGTCTTGATCCATACTAACTCAAAGAACACCTTCGGAGATACCTATAGAGCATCTTTATAGTCACCCAGTTACGTTGCGACGTTTGATACACACAAAGCATTCCTCCGGTGTCAGTGAGTTATATGATCTCATGGTCATAGGAACAAATACTTGACACGCAGAAAACAGTAGCTACAAAATGACACGATCAACATGCTACGTCTATTAGTTTGGGTCTAGTCCATCACATGATTCTCCTAATGATGTGATCCCGTTATCAAGTGACAACACTTGCCTATGGTTAGGAAACCTTGACCATCTTTGATCAACGAGCTAGTCAACTAGAGGCTTACTAGGGACAGTGTTTTGTCTATGTATCCACACATGCACTGTGTTTCCAATCAATACAATTATAGCATGGATAATAAACGATTATCATGAACTAAGAAATATAATAATAACTAATTTATTATTGCCTCTAGGGCATATTTCCAACACTGAGAACCCAGTAGCAGATAACTTGTCTAGGTTGGAGAATGTTCTTGATGACCCACAACCTATTGATGATAGCTTTCCTGATGAGAAATTGAATGTCATCAATACTTCACGTAGTACACCGTGGTATGCTGATTGTGCAAATTATATCGTTGCCAAATATATACCACCTAGTTTCACTTACCAGCAAAAGAAGAAATTCTTCTTTGATTTGAGACATTACTTTTGGTATGATCCTCACCTTTATAAGGAAGGAGTAGATGGTGTTATTAGACTTTGTGTACCTGGACATGAACAAGGACAGATCCTACATAAGTGTCACTCCAAGGCTTATGGAGGACACCATGCGGGAGATAGAACTGCATACAAGGTATTGCAATCAGGTTTCTATTGGCCCACTCTCTTCAAGGATGCCCGTAAGTTTGTCTTGTCTTGTGACGAATGTCAAATAATAGGTAATATCAGTAAACGTCAGGAAATGCCTATGAATTATTCACTTGGCATTGAACCATTTGATGTTTGGGGCTTTGATTATATGGGACCTTATCCAAAATCCAATGGGTATACTCATATCCTAGTTGTTGTTGATTATGTTACTAAGTGGGTAGAAGCTATCCCAACTAGTAGTGCTGATCACAACACCTCTATCAGGATGCTTAAAGAAGTTATTTTCCCTAGATTTGGAGTCCCTAGATATCTAATGACTGATGGTGGTTCACATTTCATTCATGGTGCTTTCCGTAAAACGCTTGCTAAGTATGATGTCCACCATAGAATTGCATCTCCCTATCATCCTCAGTCCAACGGTCAAGTAGAGCTAAGTAATAGAGAGATTAAACTAATTCTGCAAAAGACTGTCAATAGGTCTAGAAAGAATTGGCCTAAGAAGCTTGATGATGCACTGTGGGCTTATAGAACTGCTTATAAGAATCCCATGGGCATGTCTCCGTACAAACTGGTTTACGGCAAAGCATGTCATTTACCTCTTGAGCTAGAGCATTAGGCTTATTGGGCAATCAAAGAGCTCAACTTTGATTTCAAACTTGCTGGTGAGAAGAGGTTATTTGATATTAGCTCGCTTGATGAATGGAGAGCTCAGGAATACGAAAATTCCAAGTTGTTCAAAGAAAAGGTTAAGAGGTGGCATGATAAAAGGATACAGAAACGTGAGTTCAATGTAGGTGATTATGTCTTGCTATATAATTCTCGTTTAAGATTTTTTGCAGGAAAGCTTCTCTCTAAATGGGAAGGTCCTTACATTTTTGAGGAAGTATATCGTTCCGGTGCCATCAAGATCAACAACACGGAAGGTAATTTTCCGAGAGTGGTAAATGGGTAGAGAATCAAGCATTATATCTCAGGTACTCCCGTAAATGTTGAAAGAAATATTATCAATACCATAACTCCGAAGGAGTATATAAGGGATATTTATCAGCCTGTTTCAGACTCCGAAAACGAAGAGGTATGTGATTCGGTAAGTAAACAGACTCCAAAACTTTTCTAGTAGGAATTTTTCTCCGTTTCGGAATTTTTAGAAAAATAGAAAATTTTAAAGTAGTCCGGAAAGCGCACGAGGAGGCGACAAACCTGCCAGGCTCGGGCCACCCCCTGGCCGCGCCTGGGGGGCTTGTGACCACCTCGTGTGCCTCCCGAACTACATTTTCTTGCGGAGTACTCCTTCTGGTCGGAGAAAATCATTATATATTCTCCCGAAAGGTCTGACCCTCTTATCACGCAAATATCCTCTATTTTCGTTTCGAGCCTGTTTTCTGCCGCAGATTTAGAGCAAGATGTCGTCTCAGGAATCCGTGGGGGAGAACGAGCTCCCTCAAGTCTATGAAGAAGTAAATGCTGATCTAAAAAGAATGGAGGTCATGGAGGCCAAGGAAAGGCTACCTAAAGAGACTAAGGGCAAACGTAAGGAGAAGAATCCGGCGTTGGACGAAGGGCAATCTGTGCTCAACAAGGAAGAAGTTGAGGAAGAGGATTTTCTTCAACCTTACCTCCACCTTTTACCTCTATCCTTGATCGAGCTCTTGAGGTTATGTGAAATAACTCCTGTTCGTAATACTTATCTCACTCGTGAAGTTGTTTTGCTGGAGAAACATATCAAATAGCTCCAAGGTATAAATCAAAGATTGACGGCCCTCTTGTAATCAAAGGACAAAACAACTCTACCACCATCACCATCGAAGGAAGACAACTAAGCATGGGTATGGGCAATCCCCTTGGCTTGTGCCAAGCTTGGGGGAGTGGCCCCGGTATCGTATCACCATCACATCTTTTGCCATTACCTTTTCTTAGTTCGATCCTTTTTGGTTTTATCTTTCTCTAGTAGAATAAAGTTCTTAGTGTTTTAGGCTTGAGTTTTGCTTTGTGTCACCCCCGATGTATTCGAGCTCGTGAGCCATATAATAAAGAGTGTTTTAGTTAAGGGCCATGCTTCATACCATGATCTGGAAGAAAAGAATGATAAAAGAACAAAAGCATGAAAGATCATGTAATGATCTTATGGAAAGTGATGGATTCACATATAAAAAGAATATTGATTGAAACTTGTTGAGGATAGACAAACGTAGACCTTGGTCATTGTTGCAATTAATAGGAAGTGATAAAGAAGGAGAGGTTAACATATAATTATATCATCTTTGGCACCGTCTATGATTGTGAACACTCATTAAACTATTGCATGCTTAGAAGTAGATGTTGGACAAGGAAGACAACATAATGAATTATGTTTGCTTGGTCCCTGATGACCCACAAGTATAGGGGATCAATCGTATTCCTTTTGATAAGTAAGAGTGTCGAACCCAACGAGGAGCAGAAGGCTCTGATAAACGGTTTTCACCAAGGTAATATCTGCAAGCACTGAAAGTAGCGGTAACAAGTGATGGTGTAGTGAGGTGAAACGTAGCAAGCAAAAAGTAACAAGTAACAAGTAGTAGCAATGGTGCAGAAAGTGGCCCAATCCCTTTTGTAGCAAGGGACAAGCCTGAACAAAGTCTTATAGGAGGAAAAACGCTCCCGAGGACACACGGGAATTTCTGTCATGCTAGTTTCATCATGTTCATATGATTCGCGTTCGTTACTTTGATAGTTTGATATGTGGGTGGACCGGCGCTTGCGTACTTCCCTTACTTGGACAAGCATCCCACTTATGATTAACCTCTCTCGCAAGCATCCGCAACTACAAAAGAAGAATTAAGACAACGTCTAACCATAGCATTAAACTAGTGGATCCAAATCAGCCCCTTACGAAGCAATGCATAGACTGGGGTTTAAGCTTCTGTCACTCCAGCAATCCATCATCTACTTACTACTCCCCAATGCATTCCTCTAGGCCCAAATATGGTGAAGTGTTATGTAGTCGACATTCACATAACACCACTAGAGGAAAAACAATATACAACATATCAAAATACCGAACGAATATCAAATTCACATGACTATTATCAGCATGACTTATCCCATGTCCTCAGGAACAAAAGTAACTACTCACAAAGCATAATCATAATCATGATCAGAGGTGTAATGAATAGCATCAAGGATCTGAACATAAACTCTTCCACCAAGTAATCCAACTAGGATCCACTACAAGAGTAATCAACACTACTAGTAACCTTACAAGTACCAATCGGAGTCATGAGACGGAGATTGGTTACAAGAGATGAACTAGGGATTGGAGAGGAGATGGTGCTGATGAAGATGTTGATGAAGATGCCTCCCCTCCGACAAGAGGAGTGTTGGTGATGACCATGGCGACGATTTTCCCCTCCGGGAGGGAAGTTTCCCCGATACGATCGTCCTACCGGAGCTCTAGATTGGATCTGCTCAAGTTCCGCCTCGTGGCGGCGGCGAAACCACGAAAAAGCTCCCGATTGATTTTTTCTGGAACGAAACCCTTGATATAGCAAAAGAGGGGGGCTAGTGGGCCGTCAGGGAGCCCACAAGCTTGCCCTCCGCCACCAGGGGGGTGGCGGTGGCAGGGCTTGTGGTGCCCTGGTAGCCCCCCTCTAGTACTTCTTTCGCCCAGTATTTTTTATATAATCCCAAAAAATTCCACGTAACTTTTTAGGGCATTTGAAGATGTGCAGAATAGTGGACTAAGATTTGCTCCTTTTCCAGTCCAGAATTCCAGGTGCCTGAATTCTCCCTCTTCAAATAAACCTTGCAAAATAAGAGAGAAAAGGCATAAATATGGTACCACAAAGTAATATAACAGCCCATAAAGCAATAAATATCAACATGAAAGTATGATGCAAAATGGACGTATCAACTCCCCCAAGCTTATACCTCGCTTGTCCTCAAGCAAAAACCAAGTTCCATAAAAATGTCCACATGTTGAGGGATGAAGGTGTCGATAAAACATAATATGGACATGAGGGCATCATGATCACACAAAGGACAACAATACATCATAAAGATTCTTATGGGAAAGTAACAATTCCTTCACAAAGCAAAGCATGAAGCAAAAAACCTTACCGAGAAGTAACCAATAACAGTCCAAAGTCATTGAGGAAATTGCAATTTATCCCAACGTCAGAAAGAGTCAAGTAAGAGCTTGTAAGGCAAATCCACATACTCAATCATCTCTTCTGTTTTCCACAATTGTTACAACTCGCGTGGTACTCATGGTGTCAAAGTTTCAGCTGGACACAGAGGAAGATAGGGGCTTATAGTTTTGCCTCCCAACTATTTACCTCCAGAGTAAAGTCAACAACAATAAAGAATAAGTACTCAACTCCAAGTTGATATATGAATTAAGAGATTTCCCAAGCATGTGACAGTAGCCAAGACAAAGGCAAAAATAGGGAATTGGTGAAGATCACCATTACTCTTACGAGGGCAAAAAGTAAAGGTACAAGATAGGCCCTTCGCAGAGGGAAGCAGAGGTTGTCATGCGCTTTTGAGGTTTGAATGCGTGTCCTCTTAGTGCGGAGGAACGTCACTTTATATTGCCTCCTGTGATAAAGAACTTTATTATGCAGTTTTTCGCTTTTATGTCTTCCTCATCACAGGTTCGTACAAAGCTTATTTTCCACACACTAATAGATCATACATATTAGAGAGCAATTTTTATTGCTTGCACCGATGACAACTTACTTGAAGGATATTATTCAATCCATAGGTAGGTATGGTGGACTCTCATGGCAAAATTGGGTTGGAGGTTTATGGATGCACAAGTAGTATCTCTACTTGGTGCGGGAGTTTTGGCTAATATGAGGTGGAAGCAATCGCCACATGCTAAGGGATCTCTAATCATATAAAATTGTTTGGAACCAAGCAAACACAATTCATTGTGTTGTCTTCCTTGTCCAACATCTACTCCTAAGCATGCAATAGTTTGGTGAGTGCCCACAATTGTAAAAAGTGTCTAAGATGATATATTTATATGTGAACCTCTCTTTCCTTATTACTTCTTTATTAATTGCAACAATGACTGAGGTCTATGTTGATTTATTCTCAACAAGTTTCAATCATCATACTTGTCATATGTGAAGTTATCACTTTCCATAAGATCGTCTCATGATCTTTCATGCTATTTCATACTTTTGATCATGGCACAAAGCAAAGCCCTTGACTAAGATACTCTTTATTATAAAGCTCGTAATCTCGAATACATCGGGGGAGAGACAAAAGCAAAAGACTCAAACTAAATACTAAAGACTTACTCCTCTAAGAGAAGAAATAGAAACTGAAAAGGAAAGAACTAAAACAAAGGTAAAAGAAAAATATATAAAGGTGATACGATACTAGGGAAACTCCCCCAAGCTTGGCAGAAGCCAAGGGGATTTCCCATACGAATGCTTAGTTGTCTTTCTTTGGTGGTGATGGTGGTGGAGTTGTTGAAGCAGTCTTGAGCTTGTCTAATTTCCACTTGAGCAAAAAGTTCTGCTCCCTTAGATCGTCATTTTCCTCCTCAAGTTTCAACACTCTATGGCAAAGTTCCTGCTTATTCTCCTGCAAGAAACGAGAACGGATAAACAAGGTCTTAGGCTTCTTCCTTTGGTCAGGGAGGCTTGACTTCTTGAACTCCACATGAGTGCGTCCAGGTTGAGGTAGAGGAGCCTCCTCTTCATCGGAACTCGTTTGTTCCTTTCCCTCGGGCTCATAGTCCTCTTCCTCGTCAGTGGTCCAGCCATATGGTTCCAAGTCCCCATAGACCTTGGGGTTAGAAAGGTAGTCAGCCACATAGCCCCCCCCTCTGAATCCTGAGAAGACATCTTGACCTAGATATGCGGCAGACAACAGGCTCGAAACGAAAACAGAGGAAAACTGCGCGATACGGAGATCAAAACCTTTGGGCGAATATATATTGATTTTTCTGGACCAGAAGGAGTGCTCCGCAAGAAAATGGAGTCCGGGAGGCACACGAGGTGCCCACAAGGCCTCTCTCCGCCACCAGGGGGTGGCGGTGGCCAAGCTTGTGGCCGCCTTGTGCGCTCTCCGGACTGCTTTTTATTTTTCTAATTTTCTAAAAATTCCAGAACGGAGGAAATTTCCTATTGGAAAAGCATCGGAGTCCAATTTCTTACCGAAACATACACCTCTTCGTTTTCATGGTCTGAAACAGGCTGATAAACATCCCTTATGTACTCCTCTGGAGTTATGACATTGATGATATTGGTCTCAACATTTATGGGAGTACCAGAGATGTAATGCTTGATTCTTTGCCCATTTACTACTCTAGGAAAATTTCCTTCCGTGTTATTGATTTTGATGGCACCGGAACGATATACTTCCTCGATAACGTAAGGACCTTCTCATTTGGAGAGAAGCTTGTCTGCGAAGAATCTTAAACGAGAATTGTATAGCAGGACATAATCACCTACATTGAACTCTCGTTTTTGTATACATTTGTCGTGCCAACTATTAACCTTTTCCTTGAACAACTTGGCAATCTCATATGCCTGGGCCCTCCATTCATCTAACAAGCTGATATCAAACAACCGCTTCTCACCGGCAAGTTTGAAATCAAAGTTGAGCTCTTTGATTGCCCAATAAGCTTTGTGTTCCATCTCAAGAGGTAAATGACAGGCCTTACCGTAAACCATTTTATACGGCGACACGCCCATGGGATTCTTATAGGCAGTCATATAAGCCCATAGTGCATCGTCAAGTTTGCTAGACCAATTCTTTCGAGATCTATTGACGGTCTTTTGTAGGATCAATTTGATCTCCCTATTACTCAACTCCACTTGACCACTAGACTGAGGATAATAAGGAGATGCAACTCTATGGTTGACATCATACTTAACGAGCATCTTGCGGAAAACACCATGAATGAAGTGTGAACCACCATCAGTCATCAAATATCTAGGGACTCCAAATCTTGGGAAATGACTTCTTTAAGCATCTTAATAGAGGTGTGGTGATCAGCGTTTTTAGTGGGGATAACTTCTACCCACTTAGTAACGTAATCCACAGCAACTAAGATGTGAGTGTACCCATTGGAACTCGAGAAGGGTCCCACATAATCAAAGCCCCAGACATCAAATGGTTCAATGACAAGTGAATAGTTCATAGGCATTTCCTGACGTTTACTGATATTCCCTATTCTTTGGCATTCGTCACAAGACAAGACAAACTTACGGGCATCCTTGAAGAGAGTGGGCCAATAGAAACCTGATTGCAATACGTTATGGGCAGTTCTATCTCCAGCGTGGTGTCCTCCGTAGGCTTCGGAATGACACTTCTGCAAGATCTGTCCGTGTTCATGTTCAGGCACACAATGGCTAATAACACCATCTACTCCTTCCTTATAAAGGTGAGGATCATCCCAAAAGTAGTGTCTCAAATCAAAGAAGAATTTCTTCTTTTGCTGATAGGTGAAACCGGGTGGTATGTATTTGGCTACGATATAGTTTGCATACTCGGCATACCACGGTGCACTATGTGAAGTGCGGATGACATTTAATTTCTCATCAGGAAAGCTATCATCAATAGGTCGTGGGTCATCAAGGACATTCTCTAGCCTAGACAAGTTATCTTCTACAGGGTTATCAGCACCCTTTCGGTCAACGACGTGCAAATCAAATTCCTGTAGCAGGAGAACCCATCTGATCAGCCCAGGCTTAGCGTCCTTCTTCTCCATAAGGTACTTAATAGCAGCATGATCAGAGTGAATAGTGACTCTGGAGTCAACTATATAAGATTTGAACTTTTCACATGCAAATACGACTGCTAAAAACTCCTTTTCCGTAGTGGCATAGTTTCTTTGGGCACTGTCTAGAGTTCTACTAGCGTAGTGAATGACATTCAACTTTTTGTCAACTCTTTGTCCTAGAACAACATCAACAGCATAATCACTAGCGTCGCACATGATTTCAAAGGGCAAGTTCCAGTCAGGTGGTTGAATGATAGGTGCGGTTATCAAAGCCTTCTTAAGTATTTCGAAGGCTTCCTCACAATCCTCATCAAAAACAAAAGGGACATACTTCTGCAAGAGGTTGGTAAGAGGCCTAGAAATCTTAGAGAAGTCTTTAATGAACCTTCTATAGAAACCAGCATGACCTAGGAAACTTCGTATACCTATGATATCTGTGGGGCAAGGCATTTTCTCAATTGCATCAACCTTAGCCTTATCAACTTCAATGCCTCTTTCAGAAATTTTGTGTCCTAAGGCGATACCTTCGTTAACCATAAAGTGGCACTTCTCCCAATTCAAGACGAGGTTGGTATCTTCGCATCTCTGTAAGACTTGATCAAGGTTGCTGAGGCAATCGTCAAAGGAAGACCCGTAAACGGAGAAGTCATCCATGGAAATCTCGTCAATCTTTTCACAAAAAGTCAGAGAATATAGCCATCATACATCTTTGAAAGGTGGCAGGTGCATTGCATAAGCCAAAGGTATACGTCTATAAGCAAAGGTACCGAAGGGGTAGGTGAAAGTGGTTTTCTCCTGATCAGATTGTGCAACAGGTATTTGCGAGAAACCTGAATAACCGTCTAGAAAGAAGAAGTGTGTGTGTTTTGATAGCCTTTCTAGCATTTGGTGGATAAACGACAAAGGATAATGATCTTTCCTGGTTGCCTTGTTCAGTTTCTGGAAGCCTATCACCATCCTATAGCCGGTAATAATCCTTTGTGGGATTAGTTCATCCTTATCATTAGGAACGACGGTGATACCTCCCTTCTTAGGTACGCAATGTACTGGACTTACCCAATCACTATGAGCAACAAGATAAATGATTCCTGCTTCCAGAAGCTTTAATATTTCTTTTCTAATGACCTCTTTTATCTTAGGATTTAATCTCCTTTGATGATCAGCAACTGGTTTAAAGTCAGGATCGGTTTTAATCTTGTGCTCACATAGAGTGGGACTAATACCGTTAAGATCATCAAGAGTATATCCAATAGCAGCACGGTGCTTCCTGAGAGTTCTTAGTAACTTCTTCTCTTCGTGCTCTGAGAGGAGAGCACTAATAATAACAGGATATATCTCCTTCTCATCATGATAGGCATACTTAAGAGTATCAGGCAACTGTTTAAGCTCGAACACAAGATCACCCTTTGGTGGGGGAGGATCCCCAAGCAGTTCAACAGGCAGATTATTCTTGATAATAGGATATTGTTCTAAGACAATTTTATCTATCTCATCTCTCTCCTCCATATGCATATCATTTTCATACTCAAGCGGATATTGCTCTAAAGGATCCGTAGGAGGTACGGCAATAGAGGCAAGAGCAATAATTTCATCCCTTCCAGACGACTCTTTTTCATGGGGTTGTCTTCCAAACTTGGAGAAGTTAAATTCATGAGACACACCCTCGAAACTAACTGTGACAGTCTGCTTAATGCAATCAATGTAAGCATTGACAGTGTTGAGAAAGGGTCTACCAAATATGGTGGGACAAAAGTTATCTTATGCAGTACCAAGGACGAGGAAATCAATAGGATACTTTGGCTTACCACACAGGACTTCTACGTCTCTCACAATTCCCAGAGGGTAGATAGTGTCTCTATTAGCTAGCGTACTAGTGACATCAATGGGATCTAGCTCAGCAGGTGCAATCTCATCTTTGATTTCATCATATAGAGAACGGGGTATTGCACTAACACTAGCTCCCATATCACATAAACCATGGTAACAGTGATCTCCTATCTTGACAGAAACAACGGGGAGGCCAACTACAGGTCCGTATTTATCTTTCGCGTGAGGTTTAGAAATCCTGGCGGAGTCCTCACAGAATTTGCTAACATGCCCGTCTATGTCTTCGGCTAAGAGATCTTTGATAATAGAAACACTAGGTTCAACTCTAATTTCCTCAGGGGGTGCAAGTGGTCTAATGTAACCCCTACGCATCATAGTTGGAGCTTTAGAATAATCCTTTATCCTAGCAGGGTATGGTGGTTTCTCAGTGTAAGCACAAGGAACAACAGGATCACTAAAAGCAATGAATTTCTCCTCAACTAGATTGGTTTTGGCTATGTTGCTTTCTACAGGAGGATGATATTTAAACCACTTCTCTTTGGGAATATCAACATGAGAAGCAAAAGATTCACATAGAGAAGCTACTATCTCAGAGTCAAGTCCATACTTAGCGCTAAAATCTCTAGAAGTGTTTGTCTCAATAAAAGATTTAACGCAATCAAACTGGAAATTCATACCTGTCTCCTTACCTTCCTCCAGCTCCCAACCTTCAGAGTTACGTTTGATTCTCTCCAATAAATTCCACTTGTGGTAAATATCCTTCTTCATAAAAGAACCGGTACAAGAAGTGTCAAGCATGGTACGATCTTCATGAGAAAGCCGAGCATAAAAGTTTTGAGTGATGATTTCTCTCGAGAGCTCATGATTGGGGCATGAATATAACATTGATTTAAGCCTCCCCCAAGCTTGAACTATGCTTTCCCTGTCACGAGGCCAAAAGTTATAAATAAAGTTCCGATCACGATGTACTAAATGCATAGTATAAATCTTTTGATAAAATTCCAATTTCAACCGATTGTAGTCCCATGATCCAGTATCATCACATAGCCTATACCATGTCAACGCCTTATCCTTCAAAGATAAAGGAAATACTTTTTTCTTTATCTCATCCTCGGGCAAACCTTCAAGCTTAAATAAACCACAAACTTCATCTACATAGATCGGATGCAAGTCTGGATGTGAAGATCCATCTCCTGTGAAAGGATTAGCCAGCAGTTTCTCAAACATACCCGAAGGAATTCATAAAAGATATTTTCAGTAGGTACCTCAGATTGAGGAACAACTCCTCGTGCTTCCGTTCGTGGTGAAGAAACCCCAAACAAACTCCTCAAAGGAACAGTTTCCATAGTGACAAGTGACAATAAATTTCAGCATAGTATAAAAATGTTTCCTTACCAATTTCCACTTACCAAAGGCGCTTCATTCCCCGGCAACGGCGCCAGAAAAGAGTCATGATGACCCACAAGTATAGGGGATCAATTGTAGTCCTTTCGATAAGTAAGAGTGTCGAACCCAACGAGGAGCAGAAGGCTCTGATAAACGGTTTTCAGCAAGGTAATATCTGCAAGCACTGAAAGTAGCTATAACAAGTGATGGTGTAGTGAGGTGAAATGTAGCAAGCGAAAAGTAACAAGTAAAAAGTAGTAGCAATGGTGCAGAAGTGGCCCAATCCCTTTTGTAGCAAGGGACATGCCTCAACAAAGTCTTATAGGAGGAAAAACGCCCCCAAGGACACACGGGAATTTATGTCATGCTAGTTTCATCATGTTCATATGATTCGCGTTCTTTACTTTGATAGTTTGATATGTGGGTGGACCGGCGCTTGGCTACTGCCCTTACTTGGACAATAATCCCACTTATGATTAAACTCTCTCGCAAGCATCTGCAACTACAAAAGAAGAAGTAAGACAACGTCTAACCATAGCATTAAACTAGTGGATCCAAATCAGCCCCTTACAAAGCAACACATAGACTGGGGTTTAAGCTTCTATCACTCCAGCAATCCATCATCTACTTACTACTCCCCAATGCCTTCCTCTAGGCCCAAATATGGTGAAGTGTTATGTAGTCGACGTTCACATAACACCACTAGAGGAAAAACAACATACATCATATCAAAATACCGAACGAATATCAAATTCACATGACTATTATCACCATGACTTATCCCATGTCCTCAGGAACAAAAGTAACTACTCACAAAGCATAATCTAAATCATGATCAGAGGTGTAATGAATAGCGTCAAGGATCCGAACATAAACTCTTCCACCAAGTAATCCAGCTAGCATCAACTACAAGAGTAATCAACACTACTAGTAACCTTACAAGTACCAATCGGAGTCATGAGACGGAGATTGGTTACAAGAGATGAACTAGGGATTGGAGAGGAGATGGTGCTGATGAAGATGTTGATGAAGATGCCTCCCCTCCGACGAGAGGAGTGTTGGTGATGACGATGGCGACGATTTCCCCCTCCGGGAGGGAAGTTTCCCTGGCAGGATCGCCCTGCCGGAGCTCTAGATTGGATCTGCTCAAGTTCTGCCTCGTGGCGGCGGCGAAACCACGAAAAAGCTCCAGATTGATTTTTTCTGGAACGAAACCCTTCATATAACAAAAGAGGGGGCTAGTGGGCCGTTAGGGAGCCCACAAGCTTGCCCTCCGCCACCACGGGGGTGGCGGTGGTAGGGCTTGTGGCGCCCTGGTAGCCCCCCTCTGGTACTTCTTTCGCCCAATATTTTTTATATAATCCCAAAAAATTCCATGTAACTTTTCACGGCATTTGGAGATGTGCAGAATAGTGGACTAAGATTTGCTCCTTTTCCAGTCCAGAATTCCAGCTGCCTGAATTCTCCCTCTTCAAATAAACCTTGCAAAATAAGAGAGAAAAGGCATAAATATGGTACCACAAAGTAATATAACAGCCCATAAAGCAATAAATATCAACATGAAAGCATGCTGCAAAATGGACGTATCAGTTCCGAACAATGATTATATGACTAGAGATCCCTTGGCATGTGACGATTGCTTCCACCCCATATCAGCCAAAACTCCCGCACCAACTAGAGATACTACTTGTGCATCCATAAACCTTCAACCCAGTTTTGCCTTGAGAATCCACCATACCTACCTATGGATTGAATAAGATCCCTCAAGTAAGTTGTCATCGGTGCAAGCAATAAAAATTGCTCCCTAATATATGTATGATCTATTAGTGTGGAAAATAAGCTTTGTACGAACCTGTGATGAGGAAGACATAAAAGCGACAGACTACATAATAAAGTTCTTTATCACAGGAGGTAATATAAAGTGATATTCCTTCACACTAAGAGGTCACACATCCAAACCTCAAAAGTGCATGACAACCTCTGCTTCCCTCTGCGAAGGGCCTATCTTGTACCTTTACTTTTTGCCCTTGAAAGAGTCATGGTGATCTACACCAATTCCTTATCTCGCCTTTATCTTGGCTAACGTCATATGCTAGGGAAAGATCTATATTCATATGTCAACTCAGAAGTAAGTATTCATGAATTATTATTGTTGACATTACCCTTGAGGTAAGCAGTTGGGAGGCGAAACTATAAGCCCCTATCTTTCTCTGTGTCCGACTGAAACTTTGATCTCATGACTGCCACGTGAGTTGTAGCAATTGTAGAATACAAAAGGATGATTGAGTATGTGGATTTGCTTTACAAGCTCTTATTTGACTCTTTCCGATGTTATGATAAATTGCAATTGCTTTAATGACTATAGGCTATTGGTTGTTAATTTTCAATAAGGTTCTTAATCCATACTTTACTTTGTGAAGGAGTTATCACTTTAGCATGAGAGATTATATGATGATTTTGCTGTTCTGATTATGATCATGATCCCTGCATGTCCGTATCTTGTTTTGTCGACACCTCTCTCTCTAAACATGTGGGCATATTTGTTGATCTCGGCTTTCGCTTGAGGACAAGCGAGGTCTAAGCTTGGGGGAGTTGATACGTCCATTTTGCATGATGCTTTTATGTTGATATTTATCGCTTTATGGGCTGTTATTACACTTCACGGTACAATACTTATGCCTTTTCTCTCTTATTTTGCAAGGTTTACCTTAAGAGGGAGAATGCCGACAGCTGGAATTCTGGCCCGAAAAATGAGCAAGTTTGAGATGCCTATTCTGCGCAACTCCATAAGCCGTGAAAATCAACGAGGATTTATTTTTGAATTTATAAAAAATACTAGGCCGAAGAAGTACAAGAGGGGAGCCAGCAGGAGGCCACAAGCCTGCTAGGCGCTGCTTATGGAGTTGCGCAGAATAGGCATCCCTGTTGGCCCTCTGGCCCCCCTCTTTTGCTATAAGGAGGGTTTCGTTCTAGAAAAAATCAGGAGGAGGCTTTCGGGAGGAATCGCCGCCGCCACAAGGCGGAACTTGAGCAGAACCAATCTAGAGCTCCGGCAGGGTTGTCCTGCCGGGGAAACTTCCCTCCCGGAGGGGGAAATCGTCTCCATCGTCATCACCAACACTCCTCTCATCGGAGGGGACTCATCACCATCAACATCTTCATCAGCACCATCTCATCTCCAAACCCTAGTTCATCTCTTGTAACCAATCTCTCTCTCGCGACTCCGATTGGTACTTGTAAGGTTGCTAGTAGTGTTAATTACTCTTTGTAGTTGATGCTAGTTGGATTACTCGATGGAAGATTATATGTTCAGATCCTTGATGTTATTCAATACCTCTCTGGTCATCAATATTATTATGCTTTGTGATTAGTCACTTTTGTTCCTGAGGACATGGGATAAGTCATGCTATAAGTAGTCATGTGAATTTGGTATTCGTTCGATATTTTGATGCGTTGTATGTTGTTTTTCCTCTAGTGGTGTTATGTGAACGTCGACTACATAACACTTCACCGTTATTTGGGCCTAGAGGAAGGCATTGGTAAGTAGTAAGTAGATGATGGGTTGCTAGAGTGACAGAAGCTTAAACCCTAGTTTATGCGTTGCCTCGTAAGGGGCTCATTTGGATCCAATAGTTTAATGCTATGGTTAGACTTTGTCTTAATTCTTTTTTCATAGTTGCGGATGCTTGCGAGAGGGGTTAATCATAAGTGGGAGGTTTTTCCAAGTAAGGGCAGCACCCAAGCACCGGTCCACCCACATATCAAACTATCAAAGTAGCGAACGCGAATCATATGAACATGATGAAAACAAGCTTGACAGAAATTCCCGTGTGTCCTCGGGAGCGCTTTACCTCCTATAAGAGTTTGTCCAGGCTTGTCCCTTGCTACAAAAGGGATTGGGCCATCTTGCTGCACCTTTGTTACCGTTGTTACTTGCTACTTGCTACGAATCATCTTATCACACAACTATCTGTTACCGATAATTTCAGTGCTTGCAGAGATTACCTTGCTGAAAACCACTTGTCAGATCCTTCTGCTCCTCGGTGGGTTCGACACTCTTACTTATCGAAAGGACTACGATAGATACCCTATACTTGTGGGTCATCTGCCGCACGCCCATTTTTCTCTACCACAAGCACTGGGTTGATGCCAACACAAAGGAATATCACTTGGACGTGATTGTGAAGGCAAACGAATCCCCAGCTAGTTGATTCTTTGAAGGACCACAGATGGAGACTCTGGTGTTGGCAGTGGAAACATCTACACGAGAGGCGCTCGTGCATCTCCGTGATATCCTTCCCGAGATGGCCAGCGGGGCAGCGACTCGCCACCTGCCTTTTGTTAAGGACGGACTTGACGGTAGCTGAACACTCAGCCCATCCTCGGAGGACGGAACACAACAAAGGTTTTAGACCTACTACAACATCTCCTCCGACACTCTAGCTCACCTTCTGATCAAGGAATCCATGACACTCCGCCAAGAACTTCATCAAGTCAAGGACCTACTCCGCCTAGAGAAGATGAAGACATGTAAGGTTAAGAAATAAGGAGCACCCGGGGGCAATCCGCCATCTCCTTCCGAGGAGGAATACCACCACTTAAGGCCACTCCTATACAAAGTCGTCGCCTGACCTCAGAGGAATACACTGAACTCCTCACCGCTTCACCGACGAAACATCGTAGTGATGGACCTCTTCCTTCCCCCACACCGCTGAAGGAAGAAGAAACCCACATAGATCAGGGTGAGGAGGAATACCCAGAAGAACCTGTGTACGAGACCAAGCAATCTGTCGCTTAGATGGATGTCTTAGGACAAGTTAGTAGTCCCCCATGCGAAGTCGAGTCCGTGTAATGGTTCATATGAAACCATGGATGTTTGTGTGCTTTTTGTTTGTGTCATGATGCAAGTCACGCTTTTGCCTTAGGCAGCATGTAAGCGACTTCATCACCTATCTTAAGCAATGTATTTGCATAGGGTTCTTTGACCCTTCTTGTTTGACACACTTGAACTATACCAAAGCCCCTTACATAGGCACGTCATCCCTTTATGATTTCTTCGACCACCTTGGAGTATTGACGTGTCTGCTCCAAACAGGATGGTGATTTCTACTCGCACCACTACCTTCGGCAACCCCGAAACTGGCACTTCTAGCCAGCAGTGAGGAACCGGTGGGTTTGCCCAAGCTGGAGATCACCCCGAGCTGCAGCAAGGCGACATTCCCCCGCCACCGCCTCCTCCGGAGAACATGAATGTGGCTCAGTTCCTCCAAGATCTCCGAGAGGAACGCCAAGCCAAAAATGCCGCCATCCATCACATAGCTCAGGCCCTAGTGAATAACCCACCACAGGGCGGAAATGGCAATGGTCTCTCCATTCTTTCTGAGTTCATGAGGACTACATATCGAATATTCACTGAGACAACTGAGCCCTTGGATGCCGATGATTGGATCTGCACCATTGAAGACCTCCTCGCGCTGATTAAGTGCACCGACGATTACAAGAAAGTCCTCTATGCTTCTCACTGTCTCGGAGGCACAACCAAGGCTTGGTGGGACGGGTTCTAGATTATGCAAGGCGCGTAGGCTATGACTTGGACTATCTTCAAAGATGGGTTCCGCGCTGCTCACATCCCCCTGGAATGATGATGATGAAGAAGCGGGAGTTCCGTGCTCTGAAGCAAGGTAGCGGTCCAGTCAAGGAATACCTGTAGAAGTTCAACCTCTTGTCAAGGTATGCGCTAGAAGATGCTAGCACTGAAGCCGCTAAGGTGCAACGCTTCATGGAAGGGCTTGAGCAGTCGCTGCAATATCAACTTGTTGTGTGTGACTGCTGAACCTTCTGTGATCTAGTAAAGAAGGCTCTCATGCTGGAAGACAAGCGTCGTGCAATGGATGATACTCGCTAGTGTAAGCTGATGGGCAATGGAGGTTCCAACAACCAGAAGGCACGTCCATGGCAATCCGCCCTGGCAAGGCCTAACTATCAGCAACAGTAATACAAGACTCCTACATTTCTCCCAAACTATCAGCCTCAGAAGCATGCCAACCCCAAGCCAACAATCAACCCGCCCAACAACAGTGGGGGCAAGCCCAACATTCTAGGGCAGGTCACCTAATTTGGATGTGGTCAGACTGGACACTACTCCTGGAAATGCCCCAACAAGAAGCCCGATGCACCGCGCCCCAATGTGCCAAATCAAGGACAAGGCCATGGAGCACCTAGCAGGAATGAGGCTCTCCACAACCAGCAGTACCATAGTACAGGACACGTGAATGACATCTCTGCTGAGGAAGCCCAGGATGACCCGGACTGCATTCTCGGTACGCTCCTCGTCAACTCCACCCCAGCAACAGTATTGTTTGATTGTGGTGCTTCACATTCTTTCGTCACCCAAAATTTTGTTGCAAAGTGTGGTTTTAAGCCTACCCTCATTAATGGGAAAATGGCAGTACATACTCCTGGACTAGTGCTAAGGACCAACCTAGGATGTAGAGGAGTTGGGATCAACATTAATGGGATAGACTTCGTAGCAGATCTCATCGTCCTTAAGTCGCAAGGCTTGGGCGTGATCCTTGGTATGGATTGGTTGGCGAGGCACCAAAGCATACTGGACTGCGCCAAGAGGGCTATTACCATGACAAGTGACCAAGGGGTGAAAGTCAAATACGTCCCTGAGCCTACCTCCGCTCAAGTCCCTCCGGTTAATTGCCTTTTGGAAAAAGAGTTGGATCGAGTACCAGTGGTATGTGAATACCCGAACGTCTTTCCTGATGAGCTGCCTGGGATGCCTCTTGACCGAGACATCGAGTTCATTATTGTGCTCATGCCCAGGTCAAGGCCTATCTATAAGAATCCCTATAGGATGGGATCCGAGGAGCTGGCAGAGTTGAAGAAGCAGTTGGATGAGAAACTCAAGAAGGGATTCATCCGTCCAAATGCATCACCTTGGGGATCACCTGTTCTATTCGTGTCCAAGAAGAATGGGACTATCAGGCTCTGCGTCAATTACCGTTCCCTCAATGAAGTCACGATAAAAACAAGTATCCAGTCCCAAATGCTGAAGACCTATTCGACGAGTTAAATGGTTCCAAGGTATTCTCAGAGATCGATCTTAGGTCTGGGTATTAGCAACTGAAGATTCAGCCCGAGGACATGCCTAAGACGGCATTCGTGACCAGGTACGGTCTGTATGAGTGCACGGTCACGTCGTTTGGGTTGACCAATGCCCCATCATACTTCATGTATCTCATGAACAAAATCTTCATGGAATACCTCGATAAGTTTGTTGTCGTCTTCATCGATGACATATTAATCTTCTCCAAATACGAAGAAGAATATGAGCAACACTTGAGGCTGGTGTTGGAAAAACTTCGAGAACACCAACTTTATGCCAAGTTTAGAAAATGAAAATTATGGCTGCACGAAGTTGGATTCTTTTGTCATACCATGACGGCAAAAGGAATGGCAGTCGATCCCGCCAAGATTAGTACGGTAACCAACTGGGAGTCGCTGATCGTCGTGAAGGAAGTTAGAAGCTTCCTCGGACTCATGGGATACTACCGCAAGTTTGTGGGAGGGTTCTCCCGCATCGCGCGACCAATGACTCAGCTCTTGAAGAAGGGCAAAAAGTTCGAATGGACGCCGGAGTGCTAAGAAAGCTTCCAAGAACTGAAGTAGAAATTGACCACCGCCCCGGTACTAGCCACTCCAGATATCAACAAAGAGTTTGTGATATACCGTGATGCCTCAAGAATCGGGCTCGATGGTGTCCTGATGAAAGACGACAGGGTCGTGGCTTATCCTTCATGGCAAGTGCGCTCTCATGAAGAGAACTACGCCACTCATGATCTCGAGTTGGCAACTATAGTGCATGCCTTGAAGACATGGCGACATTACCTTGTGGAGAAGCGATGTGAAATATACACCGACCACAAGAGTCTGAAGTATATTTTTACCCAAAGGGAGTTGAAAATGAGGCATCGAAGATGGTCGGAACTGATCAAAGACTACGACCTCAGCATTCAATACCACCCCGGTAAGGCCAACATGATGGCCGATGCCTTGAGGTGGAAGGCTTGCACCTTGAATGCCATGATCAAGGAAAGGTTGCCCGCCCTATATGACGAGCTGGAGAGCTTCGGGTTAGAGTTGGTTGAACAAGGATTCTTGGCTAACTTCAAAGTCAAAACCACTCTGGCAGACAACATTAAAGAGGCCCAAACGGGACACGAGAGCATTTAAGGCATCAAGAAGAAGATCATGGAAGGCAAGGCCCCAGGATTCTTAGTGGATGAACAAGGAGTTGTGTGGTCTGGGAAACGTTTATGCATACCCAACAAGGTTGAACTCAAGAACATAATCTTGCAAGAGGCCCACGACACACCCTACTCAATCCACCCTGGTGGGACCAAGATGTACCAAGACCTCATGGAAAGATTCTGGTGGCACGGTATGAAGCGGAAAATCGCTTCCTATGTCTCCAAGTGTGACGTATGCCAGTGGGTCAAGGCTGAGTACCAGCGATCTGCTGGGCTGCTACAAGCTCTCCAAGTGCCCGAATGGAAGTGGGATAAATTCGGTATGGACTTCATCACTGGTCTACCTAGATCCAGCAGAGACCATGACTCCATATGGGTCATTGTCGATTACCTGACCAAGGTCTCACACTTCATTTCTGTCAGCACCACTTATGGTGGTGACAAGATGGCTAGTCTCTACATTGAGCGTATTGTGAGCCTCCATGGAGTTCCCAAGGGAATTGTGTCCGACCGAGGCACGCAATTCACCTCAAGATTCTGGAAGAAGTTCCAAGAAGCACTAGGAACCAAGCTCTCCTTCAGCACCGCCTTCCACCAGCGGACGAGCGGAGAGACGGAGTGAGTGAATCAGATACTGGAGAATATGCTCCGCGCTTGTGTCTTGGCACATGGGACCAAAATGGGAAGACCGTCTGCTATTTCTGAGTTCTCTTACAACAACAGCTATCAGTCCAGTCTCCAAATGGCCCCATTTGAAGTGTTATACAGACGTAAGTGCTGCACTCTGATCAACTGGTCCAAAACTGGTGAAGGATTGATTTTCAGGCCAGTCATTCTCCGTGAAGCTGAAGACAAGGTGCAACTTCTCAAGGAGCACCTAAAGGCTGCCAAGTCGCGGCAAAACAGCAATACGGATTCCCACTGCAGAGAAGCAGATTTCAACCCCAGAGACCAAGTGTACCTCCGCGTCACACCTCTCAAGGGGACTAAGTGTTTCCACGTCAAGGGGAAACTTGCTCCAAGATTCATTGGAACTTTTAAGATCACGACAAGGTGTGGAGAAGTTGCTTACCAGTTGGAGCTACCTCCGGAACTTTCGGGTGTGCACAACGTCTTCCACGCGTCACAACTTTGGAAGTTCCTTCAAGCGCCGAACCATCCAGATCGTTATAAGGAGATCGACCACCAAGCCATTGACCTTCAACCTGACCTCACTTATCGTGAGAGACCGATCCGCATGGTGGATGAAGCCGAGCATTGTACGAGAAGCCGCACCATAAAGTACTTCAAGGTAAAGTGGAGCAACCACACCGAAGAGAAGCAACATGGGAGCGTGAAGACTATCTACAATCTGAATTTCCGTACCTTTTTAGCACCTAGCTTAGGAATCTCGGGGATGAGATTCTTGTAAGGGGGATAGGTCCGTCACACCCTATTTTCACTTTACCTCAACTCTAGTCTTTTCAAATTTGGAGTTTATTAAAACTTTTTAAGCAAATGCTATGAGTGCCACGATTGTCATTAATTGTATGTATGCTTGAGTGTGTGGATCTAAAAATAATTGTTATGACATAATATTTCCATAAAAAATCCTTTTTCTCATTTTGTTAATCCAAAACCTTGCTTTGGGGTTTGCACTACAAGTCCCTGATTTCAAGGGGGTACCTTCACCGAAAGATTGTATTCTGATTTTAGCACTATTATAACTTTCCAAAATCATAAAATAATTATTTTATAAAATAGTTTTCTATTTTATTTGCATGTCCTTTTCTGAGGCTAGAAATGATATTTCTCGGTGGAAAATTATTTTTCTACCTTACAAAAATTTGAGAAAAATTGGAGATACTCACACGAAATATATTTTCCATACATAAGATGTTCAACCCCTATTTATGTTCAAAATATTTGAGAAAACCTTTTGAAACCTATTCTGTCTGTTTTGAGATTTTGAGATATTTCCAAAGGAAATATTCTCAATAAATCGCAAGAAAGTTCTAGAATGTTTCCCAAGCTATATTTTGTGATCATGCCAAGTTTGACCTCATTCCAAGGTGGTTTGGTTCACCAAATAATCCTAAAACCCTTCCTGTCCAGAATCAAATTGAAGCAACTCTACATAACAAAGTCTGTCCAAATGGCCTAAAACTTTGCAGGAGTCCTCAATACCCCAAATGAGGAGACCCTGCCAAGAATTGGATTTGTGGGGATTAGTTTGCTCACATTTCCTCTAATAAGGAAGAACTGTCCATTTGGGGGTGTTTTCAAGTTTACACTGTCAAACTTGTCCTATGGAGCTCAAATTTGGTAGAGCATCCTAGTTTTGCCTAAAACACAATCTTGTTAACTTTAAGCATCATTGGAGAAGGTTAGCTGCCCCAAACCCATATCAAACATCTTCACCCAGATTGGTCAAGCAGCATCTACCACTCTCTACACCCACTCCCTTCTCATTAAACTCCCAGCATAGGCTGCCAACACCACTCCTCAACTGCAGACGAATGGCCCCTCTTTGATTCCAAGTATGTAAGCCAAAAACCCAGTTTAACTTCTGATTCAAAGCTGACAGAACCTCTTTAAGCCTCTGCCTTTGACCAGCATTGCTTCTCTTGGTTCCTAGCAGCCGAGGGGCATCTAAGCCAACCCTCAGACAAGCCAGACCGGGCCAAAGCACACCAGAGCACGCTAGCATGTCGTGGCATGCCAAAGCTTCACTTTGGACGCGCTATAGGGCGTAGGCGAGGCAAGGGAGGCCAGCCCCGGCTGGTACTCCCCTCCCCTCAATGTCTCTCCATGTCCCTGACAACCACCCAACTCAGGGCAGCCTCAGGGCCCCCTTTTTCACCTCTCTACTGACTCAAGCGACGCGTGCCCGTTCGCGACCGACTCGTTCAGTAGGGCGCGACCCCGCAGGTCGCGCACATAGAGGCCCCGCTCCTCTTGTTGAGTCTCTGGAGTCTCAAACCACCTCCACAAAACCGTGGTTTTGGCATCGATCTCTCTCTCCCCCTCCTGCAGCCGTGGTGAAACCATCAGCGCTCCCTCGCTCGGTGCACCATTGCTGGCCTGTAAATAGGCCCTCCCCTTCACTCCAGCACCTCAACCCTCTCCTCCAGGCCCTCAATCAAGCCCCTAGCCCCTCCACTTGAGCAAGGAGAGCCCCGGTGCTCGAGATCGAACGAGGCTCCGCCACTTCGTAGCTCCGTCGATCTCGGGCTATAGGCCAACTCTCGCGCTCCTCTCACCTCCTCCATGACCGTAGTGAGCTCAAGAAGCTTCTCCACCTCTCCCCCAAGCTTTTCCCTGCCCAAAGCACCCATCTCCACCACCACCTGAAGCATCTCCACCGCGGCCACGTCATCGCCGGTGACTCAGATCCTCCCCGTCGGTCCTTCGACCCCCACCAGGTAGGCGATGATGCCACTGTGCCGTTTCTGCATTCACCTGGTCACGAGGGCGTCGGAGCCATCGGCGGCGTGCCTCCCCTCCCCTATGTCGAGAGGTGGAAGACGACCCCAACAGGAAGGCCCACCTGTCGGTGTCCTGTCTCACCCCCTCTCTCGCCTCTCTGCCGCTGACCGCACGGGCCCGCGCGTCAAGTTTAAACCTAAAGATAGGATTTCTAAGAATAGGTTAACATTTTTAAAAAGAGTTTTGTGCTCTGTTTTTAGTGTTCTTATTATTATTATTATTATTGTTATGACGATAGATCACGCTTTTGACGAAGGACTTGGACCAGAAGACCCCGAAGACCCCGGATACCTAGCTGATCAAGGCAAGCAGCCCTTTGACCATGTGTGAGAAAATATTTTATGCACGACATATTGATACTTTATCCTAATGCATATAGTTAAGATTTATCGGTGCACCCAAGCATGATGTTTCCGATAGCTCCTCCGGAGCACTTGCATTGAACATGGCCCTATCATCTATGAGGGTCACGCTGATAAATTGTTGACAAGTAGTACTAGTGATACGCATAGGATGAGAATATGCATGATGATGGTAAAACAAAGGTGATATCAAAGGTTTTACGAAAAACCCCGTCGGGTGCCACTAATGCCCGAGGGTGATGGTGTTGAGCTGGAGGACCACTTGGGAAAGAAGTGGTGTACTCGAAAGGTTTTGTGTGAGTGGTTTCGAAAATGGGATTAGATTTATGATGTGTCGACCGTCCCAACCTTACATGTACGACCACGATACCCCTTTATGGGACGGGGCTTTGTTGATTACTTTGCTCGGTGCTAGCAAAGATCATGCATTACTGGTGGCGGAAGTGATATGGTCACTCTCGTGACGGGGTCGTACCAATTAGGTCGACTATGTCGTTTTCACGTGTTTCAGGCACACCATTGGTCCCCACATGGATGATACGGTCTAGAGTTGGTGCTCGTAAGACGTACATCATGTGGTGTGGGTACCAATCGAGTGGAATCTTTGGCTAGTGTCGTCAGGGGAAAGGAAATGATCGGGTACTTACCTCGGGTATGTTATATACCGCGAGTCGCCGATGACACAGAAATTTCCCGGATCTCGTGGGTATAACGTACAACCTCTGCAGAGTAAACTATTCGAATAGCCGTGTCCACGGTCAAGGACATTTGGGTAATCCTTCTTAAACTATGTCCAGTCGTTTCCGCATAAACCAAGTGTGTTTGTGTGTTAAGGTGATATATGAGAAGATGATATGACAAGTCTAAAGACTTGGCACAAAGGGTCAACCTGAGGTATTTAGCCCTCAGCAGATATATTGATATCTATAACCTGTTCTTATGATTACCATCTAGCTTATGATGCATATTCGTACAAGTAATTGACCATGCACATGTTTCAATTAAAACTTGCTTTCCACAAAGACTGTATATTACTTCATTATCGTACCAACTGCATTATTCATATCATGGGCTGTTTGCGCGTACATTCAAAGTACTCATTGGCTTGCCACTTGTTATTTTATTGACCAGCCATGGAGGAACCAGAGTATGGAGAAGTATTCGTCGTCAGACACGGACACGCGAACTAGGATGCTTCCCAATCAGAATGCATGTTGGTTAAGGCTCATGGCATGGGTTCCCGTTTACTACCAAGTATTCCAATAGTAGTTCTGTTGGTGTGATTGGCCTTCTAGACACTATCTATGTAAGACTTGACCATGATGGTCCTTTATTGTATGAGATGTTAAATTCGGATGTAAGACTCTTGTTATTCAGTATCTGTGTGTTTAGTGAGCATTGATCATTGGGATTACTGTACACGTTCCTTCAGCGATCTCGACGCGTAAGTTGGGTTCCCCACACGCGCTCAAGCCGCCACCCCCACGGTCTGGTCTACATCAACATGTTGGTGACATGCCTGCTTGCTCGAGCCATCCCATGGACGCACGAAAGTCGCCCTCGCGGCATGTCTCGTCCAACAACATTGGAGCAAAGGAAAAAGTGATATTCGGGATCATGTCTTACGCGATACCACCAAAACACGCGCCAGCCTCCACTCGCGCCGGATTGCTCCAAGGACAGACGCATTGGCATGTTATCCTAGCGATACAGTCTACTTCAACAGATCAAAAGAAACATGAGAGCTTGCCTTGAAGGAAACATCCTTCGAGAAGCTACAATTTGAGCCGACAATTATTGATCTAGCAAATCAAAAGCTAGCAGCAATGAAAAAATGGCCCTCGAGAAAACAGAAGAGCTGGACCAACTGAGAATAACGAAGCATGGGTCAAGAGGCATATGAATTCAATTTTTCCACGTAATTTGCCAAAGATATACGATGATCATCACGAAGATCATCAACTTGCCATATCGTCTCAAGTTTCTAATACCTTCATTTAGCTGTCAACTTTACACCGGCTTATGCTATAATAAAGTATGAAAGACTCTCAAGCCGCCTCCTTGAGTCGATTTAAAACTCGGGAGCTACACAGACATGGTTCAACAGATTTGGTTGTTTCCAATAAATGCAAAAATCTCGGATCATTACAGGGAAGATAACCCGGTCCCGGGGTAGGATCCCTTATTGGCACGAAATTGATGATCACCCAAGAGGACTAGTTGCCATGATGCACAATTCAAACATGGGTGCCTGCCTTATCGGCAAAATATTAAAGGTCCCCAAAGAGGACTAGCTGCTACGATGCACAGTTCAAACATGGGTGTCGTGCCTTATTGGCGAAAAATCACGGTTAAACCTACCTGTATGCTTGATGCTACTCCAAACCCCGTGTACTCTCGATAAGTAAATCCACATGGACCTAAACTTATCCAGGTTAAAACATCGATTGAGTCATGTGAGAGCCGGCTTACAGAAAGCGAGGATACTCCATGGGATTTTAAGCCGCCTACTTTGAAACTTGGTTACCTGCATGTTCGCACCATGCTACTCCGACCTCATGTACTCTAGATAAGTCGTATATGAACTTATCTAGGTTAAAACATCGATTGGGTCATGTGAGGGCCGGCTTACAGAGAGGAATGATAAACCAGTGGCTATCATGCTAGTTTAATTGAAGTAAGATTCGAGTCTCAAAAACCTGCACTTTTTCATCATATACATGCATCATCCTGCATTCATTATTGCATCATGCATCATACATACATATCATGCTAGTCTTCAAACCGGGTCACAACATAAACTTTTGTAGGGGCAAATAAATCTTTGATAGCAAAAATGGTCGGATTTTCACCATGGTTTATCATAGCCAGTATTAAATGATTGGGGTTTTTTCAATCCAGCTGAGGAGAAATAAATATTCTTGAAGACCCAGTCTATCACACATTGTTGAGTTGGTACATTACATATTGCTGAGCTGGCCTATCACAGATAATGTCGGGTCATTTAATTGACCAGCTCTGGGATTTCTTCAACTTGTGCTTTGTAGTAAACTACACCACTTATGGATTTCTCAAACATAAATTTGCTAGGTTGCACCGCAACCACAAGCAGGGATTTCATTTCAAGCACAAAGACATTATTCCAGGATATTTAGACAAACAATATAATACCGGGTTGCTTTACAACCACATTCAAGGATTCATTCAAGTCAAGATAACTTCTGAACTATATTATGATGGGATATATTATTCTCACATAGTCCCAAGTCACTTCAAGCATATGACCCGGCATTTGGGGGCTACATCATATGATGTTTTTCTTTTTGAAGGAGAAGTACATATAAGTCCCAAGTCGCTGCACGCAAACAACCCGACACTTGGGGGCTACATTGCTCAGATCAAATTTTCTAAAGTTCCAAGTCGCTGCGCGCATGCCACTTGTCACTTGGTTGCTAAAGTATTCAGCTGTTTAATAGATTATGAGGTCCAAACTGAAGGCCCGACCCATCACATACTGATGAGCCGACCCTTGGGGGCTACACATGTGAAAAGCAAAAAAATCAGCTTATAACTGGCGACTCAAATGGACAGCCTAGATTTCTCAAAGCTATCAACAAACCCAAGTTCAAGTCCTAGGTTGTTGCATGCAAACCAACCTGGAACTTAGGGGGCTACACTAGATGAAGTTTCATAAGTATAAGACAATTACAAACCCCAGGCCGCTGCACGCGAGACCCGACACTTGGGGGCTACACAGTGAAGATATTTTCCTACGCGAAGCACCAAGTCATCATTAACTGATAAACTTAGAGCTTGGAGGATACATGTAGTATGGAGATAAAAAAGAGAGGAAGAACGTATTCAAATGATAATCTTTTGAGTGATCCAAATATCATTTCTTGGTGGAGTAGAAGCTTTGAAAGTCAGCTCAATATCACATAAATTTATTTAATCACGATAATTTTATCAAAGTCGACTGGAGTCTGGTTATTTGCAGCACCAACAATCACGACCCGACATCATCAATGATCATGACCCGACAGAGTCTATATAAGCAACCTGGCTTCACAAGTTGGAAGTGGTTTAACAATGGACGAATTTCTATTCCCAATATTTTTCATCAAAACTGAAGCAATGGAAGTCAGATCAACTTCACATGGTTTTGTTATCTCCAACATTTTCATCAAGCCAAAGCATTGGGGGCCGACTCAACGACATATGGGTGTTTTTTTCCAATATTTCATTGCAAAGGACACCGACCACCAGGACGATTGTGAATACGGCTCGAAGAAACCAGGATTTTTCGTGGATCCACTTCATTGAAATAAGATGTGAAAGGAGCAAGCTGGTCCCTTAACGTATTCAATATTCTTTTTTCAAGAGCTTACCATTAATAAATTCAAGCTAACTTGGGGGCTAATTTTGGGTATATACCCCACAGTTTGACCCCGGACAAGAGGTATGACCCGACCCATCACCTGACGGCTCATGGGTTACCCCGCTCGTCGGGTCGAACTGGATAACAAGGCCCAAGGCCAAGTGTGCAAGCCGACATTGAGGCAGCTCATGGATTGGCCTGGAGGGTGTTTCACAGAGAAGGCACAAGAAGAGGAGGAATTTCCTCCAAGAGAAGCGAGACCCGGATTAGGATTGAAGAGAAGCTAGTCCAAGTCCTAGTAGGACTATATGTAAGCCTAACCCTTCAACTTATATAAGGAGGGGAAGGGCACCCCAAGAGGGATAAGTTAAGTGTCACACCCTCTATTTTAAATCTCCGAAATAAATTAACTTATCTAAATAATTAAGACCAGTTAAATTTTTTGTGAGTGCTTGTGATGCTTGATGTGATTGTTGCTTGCTTGCTTGTTGGTTTGCTTGTGTTTTAAAATCACATATTTCCTACTACTCTGTAGACTCACCTCCTTGACCCAAACCCTTTCTCACTGATCATGCCATGTGTATAGGACCAAAAACGATTTTTACCTAATACTAATTTTATCAAAAAACATTTATATAATTCAGGCTTTCAAAAACCCCCTAAGTTGGGATTTTTTTACTACAAGTCCTCAAATTAGGGAAGGTGCTTTCCACCAAATATTTTTTTTAAATTCCATTATTAGAAAGACTTCCAAAAACCAAAGATGATTAATTTAAAAGCTTTTTTCTATTTTACTTAAATACCTTTTTCTGAGGCAAGAAATGGTCTTTTATGAAGGAAAATTATTTTTCTTGCTTTGAAAATATTTGAAAAAATTCAGGGAAACTCAGTGGACATATATATTCCATAAATAAGAGTTTCAACACATGGCCATGTTCGAAATATTGGACAAAACCCTTCAAAACCCTTTTTGTCTATTTCAAGCTTTTGGAATATTTTCATAAAAAATATTCTCAATATATCCTAGTAAAATGCTAGAATTTCACACATGATATATGTAATGATCTTGCCAAGTTTCATCTCGACACAAGTTGATTTGATTGAGCTAAATATTCCAAAACCCTATGTGTGCAGATCCAAATTTGAGGAACTCTACATTGCCAAGTGCCTCCAATAGTGCTCAAATTTTGTGGACATGTTCGGATACTCCAATAATGTATCCATACCAAGTGGTGCATCAACGAGAGTAGATGAACTTGTCCAAAACCCCTCAAAACCTTCCCTGCTGATTTCTAGAATTGGGAAACTTTCTCCAATTGATCCCAAGCTTTTTGGGCATGCCTTAATACTCAAATAATGCCACAAAAACAAGTGGTGCATTAGTGGGAATTAATTTGCATGGTTTTATCAATAGAAAGATATTTCTGCCCATTTATTGGGTTTTTGAAGTCTACAATTGGAAACTTTCTCCACCAAATCCCCAATTTGGTGTACAAGCTCATTTTGACCTAACATGTGATCGTGTTAAGTTTCATAGCAAGTGGACTCGTTATGCTAGCCCTATCACCCATCAAACACCTTCTACTCACTTACCAAACTTGCTTCTTTGGCACCTTCTACTAATCTCCCTGAGCTCAAATTTTTACCACAGCTTATTCTATCCCTCTATAACCTCCACTAACTTTGCCATGGCCCTTGGTCAATTAATGGTGGGTGACTCCATCTCTCGACCTCTCCTTTTTACCATGGCAACCCCTCTTTTACCCTCTTTCAACATTTCAGTTCAAGCCAATGCCGCACCTCTAGTATGCTAATGCACTATTTGAAGAAAAGATTTGGCATGCTCATGTGGAAAATATGAGCAGCCCTTGTGAAACTTGATTTTTGGCAGAATTGTGGCCTTGAACTGCAAGTGCTAGCTACACTCCTCTCCTTGATCTGAAACTTGGTAGACTTGGAGTTCTTGCATAGCCAGGACTACTAGACATGGATTCATCCCAAGATCTCCCTAGTAAAAACCCTCTTTGCTAGACCGAAGTTTCTTGTTGCAAACTTAAGCAGAGTTGAAACCCAGCCTAACCTGCTCCACTCAGGTCCCAATTGCACCAGTGCTCTCTGGTGTGCATGCCTTGCATGCTAGACACCTCGTACTAGCCAAAGGGTGGTCCTAGACAAGCTTCCGCATGGTTACCATGCTGGTTGCATGGATTAATGGCGCTCTGCGCCTTGTCTTCTTCCTGAAGGTCATGTCGAGCAACGACAGCATGTCTTAGGGCGCCATAGGATTCCGCTATCCACCCTTGACCCCCTCAACGATGCCAGCAAGGCTCCAAAGCTACTCAGGCCGCATGTGCCGTCGTGCCCAAAGCATTCGAGGCCACCCGAGATCCTCTCGTCCCCCCTTTGTTTTTGTTTTCCCCGAGTGTCGTGACCCTCCTGGTTCACTCCCCTCCCTTCTAAGCTACTTCCTGGACCATCCACTCTTCCTCTGTCTTTCATCTCCGTTCATGGCCGAAACATATCCGGCGACCACACCTCAAAATTCACCACCATGTCGGGCTCTCCCTCGCCCCTGGCAATTCTAGTGCCCCTCCTAGCCATCGCACGCCCCTCCCTGTGATCCTTTTTCTTTCCGGGTGGCCGGAGCATCGCTGGCATGGTCGTTGGTGGCGACCTCCGCCACGGCCAAAGCCCCTCTGCCCCCAGCGCTCCCCGGTGGAGACAAGAGTCCCAAATTGGAGCGGCTTTCTGTTTCGAGCACGCTGGTCGCCAGAGGCTCACCGGAGGTAGCTTGGGCCACGGGAATGGTGTGGACGCCCGCTTGGCCTTGCCTCCCCTGCTCTCCCTTGTTCGTGCGGGAGGTGGGGGACGAACCTAACAGGCATGGGCAACCTGACGGACCAGGCCCGCCACGTTAAGTGGAAGCTCCCAAGCGCGCTTCGTCTCTCCACGCAGGAGGCACATTCGGTGCAGTACACCTTCGACATGGCCCCCTTCGCGGGCTAGGCTGAGCCACTAGGCCGTCCTACCTTCTTCCCAGCGCCACTGGGAGCAATGTAGCATCTCCTAAATGCCTTCCCCCTTTTCCTTATTTTTTGAGACTAATTAATTCATAGAAAATTCACGGTAGCTCCAACAATGATGATTCAAAATCCTAGATGCTTCAAAAATCTATACCTATCCAAATATGTGCTGCGCACATTTTTCCAGAAAATTTTTCTCCACTCTTGTAATTGAAACTTCAAATTTGAATATTTCAAACCCACCTTGCAAAAATCGTAGGGAGCTCAAATCAACTCCAAATGGAGTGATTCCAATTTCGACAGACTTCAAACATAATTCTCTATTTTTCCCACTGTTCAAGAATTCGTCCGATTAACCAGTTAACTTGCCAGTTAATCTCTACTCTTAGGGTGACCAATCGAATAACACCTATTCATCGTGTTAACTTGCCGTGTCGATTAATTGGCCAGTTAGACCGATTAATCAGTTGTCATACCAATTAATCAGTTGCCACACCGATTAATCTCTACTGACCCATTAACTCGTGGGCAAATGAATCCCAAAATTTTGGCAAATAACCCATCCGACCCTCTTGCTACTAAATACCTAGGGTTTGTCCCTCCTCCCGCTTCGTGATTCTCCTTTCATCCTCTCCTAAACTGGTTGGTGGCTAGCCGTGTCCTCACCGGTGCGAGTCACCACACTACATCTGCAACATCTAGTTGCTCCGCCATTTTGGTCGCCTGCGTGGACCCCACCCCCTTGGCCACTCCCCATCCTCTCCCATGAGATGCTCCCCAATATCTTCCTCATCAGCATCACCAGCAGGCAAGGTACTACCATCTTTCCCCCTATCTTAGTGGACAATCCAACATTCATATATTAGTAGATTATGAATTACAATTTTGTAGATGGGTGGATGGAACTGTTGGTTTTGGTTGTTATGTGTAGTATATTGTGTGATCTATGTTAGCAAGTATATTGATAAGTTTAAATGTTTAATTGATAACTTTAAGTTTTGAGGTTTTATATATTTGATGTACAACGATTATCAAATTTACATCTTGTTTATTTTTTATATGCCTACAATAGAATATTTTGGAATATTACATAGCTAGGTGTGTGGAATTATGGTATAATACATAAATAATCTTGATATAAGTTGGCAAGTTTCTATTTAATCTACCAATTAATGGTGGAATAATTAATCCACTTAATAGTACGATTCACCGTTTAGTCGCTACTCCCAAGCCGACCGAGTAGCAACCGGTTACCGATTTCTTAAACATTGATTTTTCTAGCCTTAGTGAGCATTTTTCTCTCGCATTGTGTGTGCTAGGTCAAATAAATAGCCCCTATTATCATTCATTCATTTTTAATAAATGTTTCTAATTCCATAGGAAATTCATACCAACTCCAAATCCGATGAAACCATTTTATAAATGTTTCTAAATTCATGCCCAATTAAATGAGAGCCTCCACTCATTTTTAATAAAATATTTTCTGTATACTTCTTATGGGGTCCGTGATGCCTCCATTTCCACCATCGAAAAATCTCTGGTGATCTCAAGAAGCTTTAGGTTCTTATGACTAGAGATGTCGAAGAAAAATAGAACTCCTATTTATAGAGCACTTTTCTTTTCTGCATGATGTGTGGCTTACTGTGGTTGTTTCCAATGATAGTTGACGAAGTAGATGAAGTACTCGGAGATAGACGAGAAGCATGAGAAGACCTCGAAGACCTTGCTGGATCAGGCAAGTAACCCTTTGACCATTCCTAAGAAACTTTTATTTGCATGTCATATAGCACCTTGCTTATGCATATATTCATGTTGGATAGTAGACCCCCTTGTTGGGTTGTTTCCGAAAGACACCTCGTTTCAACATGCACTTGGGCATGACCCTACCAGCTATGAGGGTTGTGTATGTGGGATGTAGTCTGCTGCTAGTAGTTTCTACGCAAACAGGGATGGGGATATGCATGGTGATGATGAAGGGAGTGTTTACAAAGGCTTTTCAAAAAACACGTCGGGTGCCACTAATGCCCGAGGGTGATGGTGTTGAGATGGATGACCACTTGAGAAAGGTGTGGTGTACTAAGAAAGGTTTTGTGTCTGTGGTTTCAAAAACGGGATTAGATTTAAGATTTGTCGACCGTCCCATCCTTACATCTGCGATCACGATACCCCAATATAGGAACGGAGCTTTGTTGACGACTTTGGTCGATGCTAGCAGAGAGCCCGCATTACTAGTGGCGAGAGTGGCATGGTCACTCTCGTGATGGGGTCGTGTCAGGTAGGGGGACCAAGCTGTTTTTACACGTTCCGGGCACACAGTTGCGTGCCCTCATGGATGGTACGATCTAGATGGAGGCTCGTATGATGTACATCATGAGGGATGGCACCAACGAGTGTATTCTTTGATTAGTGTCACTAGGGGAAAGGCATTGTTCGGGTGCTTACCTCGGGTATCTAATATACCGCGAGTCGAGGATCAAAGTTCCCCGAGTCTTCTGGGTACAACGCGCAACCTCTGCAGAGTGTAAAAATATTCGAATAGCGGTGTCCATGGTCAAGGACAGTTGGGTAATCCTGCTTAACTACGTCCAGTTGTTTCCCCATAAACCAAGTGTGTGTATGTGGGATAGTATGAGAAAAAGATGGTGATATGGGAAAGATGATGCTTGAGCTAAGTCAGGTGACTTGGCATGGTGGGTGGACATGGGATGTTCGACCCTTAGTTGATATTGATATATGTAACCTACTCATTGGGTTACCGCTATGCCCTGTGATGCATGCTGCCCAAGAATTTGATCATGTTGTTGCACTAGGGAAAACCTGTTTTCCGTAAAAAAATAGGATACCAGTGTTATATCATGTTTCATTATTGCCTTGTTCCACAACATGGGTTGCTTGTGAGTACAATCAAAGTACTCATTGGCTTGCCACTAGTTATTTCATTGAACAGGTAAGAGAGAACTGGAGATGGTGAAGAATACTGTGGTGACGTTCCTACGAGCTAGAACGCTTCCCAGTTGGAATGCGTGTAGGTTAAGGCTGATGGCATGGGTTCATGCTCTCAACCAAGATTCCAGCTATTAGTTGAGTTTGGTGTGTTGGCCTTCAAGGCCCTATCTATGTAAGACTTGGTTGTATTGTCATTATTTGTAACAGACGGTATGTATGAATGTAAGACTCTTGTTATTCAGTTTCTGTGTGTTCGGTGAGCATTGATCTCTGGGATCACTGAGCGCGTACATTCCGTGGCCACGAGTTATAAGTCGATGTCCCCACATTAAGCCAGGACAAGACAAGTCATTAGAGATAGACATATTAGAAACCCTCGAGACTGGAGCTAGCGATTCTGCACCCTTGTAATAGAGATTATCATCATCATCCATACACACAAAGTAGGACGTTGGCTTTTACCTCCATCGGAGGGGCCAAACCTGGGTCAATTCGCGTCTCTTGATTCCGACCAACCCCTCTCAAGCCACCACCTAGTTGTGATGGCCTCACACCTCTTTCCTTTCATGAGGACATTTGTCATGACAAAACCATGAGAATGGTGTTGATGGAGTTCTCCACCTTCTCCGGGTCATTGGTGTACACCACCGTGAGGTCCGTCTTTCTCAAGTGTGTGTCCACATGATTCACACCGAACTTCAATGGAGCGCTGTTTATTGTGGCATCGAGGGTGTTCTTATTTTGTTCTGGGGCATCATGAAAAGCGTGAAGATACTATGGTTAATGGCCTTGGGTATAAAAGGGGGCCAGATGTCCTGGAAAACCGGCACATACAAATGGCAGTTTTTGCAGCACGTGATTCAGTCTTGAAGCACGTAACTGCATGGGGCGACATGTGTGGCGCGACCAATTGCATATCGATCCCCGAACATAATCATGGGAAGGCAACAACCACTGGCAGAGGGTGCACGGAGGGACGCGAGAGCAGAGCACTTGGAGGGACGCGAGAGTAGAGCGCCATGAGGAATGCAAGGTCGAACCAGACCATGTTGTACTTGTCCTCGTCAAGCAACATGTCCATAACATAGGAGTTCTCCACCCACAACGGATGGTTGGTGTACACCACCGAGAGCCCCATACGTGAACCTTTTGTGCGTGTACACTACGCCATGCACGGTGAACTTGCGATCGTCGTCGGCAGCTGCTGGGAGGGCCATTGGAGCTGTGCAGGATACTCTCGGTCATGGTTGTGCTTCTTAAGGTCCAGATATTAATTGTCAACTGCATATTAAGGTCCATATATTAATCATAGTTGCATACTAAGGAAAAAAATAGTACTACCAAAACACCAGTCTCATATGATGCCATTTGAATGATTGTATCACAAATGATAGAAATAGTACAAAGATTCAAATACCAGAATTACAAGGCTCGTATTCGAAGATTACAAGGTTCAAACCGATAATATAAAGAAATTTAGCTTATACAGAAACTTTGTCATGCAGCTCAGACGCTAGTGCTGATTAGCTGAACATGAACATATGAGAGGTTCATGCTGATCTTACAACTAGTTTCACAACTTCAGTATTTACGCAAAGGGATCCACCACTCACATGTCATGTATGGGCTTGACATAAGGTCTTTCGAATAGTGTGTCAGATGAAGTTACAAAATGAAATTGAGCTTATGTAGAGCCTTTTCCATTCCGTCCTAGTCACCGGACCTCATCAGCAAACCATTCTTTTTTGTGGAGTAAATGTTGGGAAAATCTTATTATCTTTAGCACACTTGCTCTCACAACGAAGAACATGGCAAATATAATCTCCGGTAAGGTCCCTCGATAGGAGCTTAAAGTAATTTCTAAGAGATGGAGATCGAGGCATTCAATGGAATTGTTATATTGTATCACATTATCCACTACCTGGCCTAATCGTATGTTATATTGTGCTTCGACACACAAGGGACCTATTTGATTTGCATGTTTTCCAAAATTGAACTCCCTTGTGGTTAACATTTAACATGAAAGGATCATCACCTCGATATATAACTTCTCTAGACACGAAAACCATCTCAAGAATCTAACAACTTGGTCCAGATCAAGGCTGATAGATTCTAGTGCGAAGACCTTCATTGTGACCAGATATGGGGTCGAGCTTGTTGAAATCATTTTCTGGATGACAGACGAACATACATCTTGAATAGAGAAAACTAAATGTTAACTTCAAGAAGGAGAAGAAGTAGATTGTTGTACTTGGATGGTTTGGATCCAATAACAAGTCCACAGAAGTTGACATGCGAGTAGCCAAAAACTGTCAACTTCGACGCATAAATGACCCTGATTCTTGTTGGACCTTGTTGATCAACTACAACTAATCTCTCAAGTAAAGGCACGTCCTCAATGGTCATTTGGTGATTCAACTTGTGTGATATCTTGTTGCAGCACCAGCAATACACAAATTTTTTCCACAAACTCATGGAGGCAATGTGGAGGCTACTCAACCCATTGATCGCCTGAAGTTAAAGGTACTCGAGCACAATACAGCGGTGAAGCACGCGCTCGAAGTCGTCATTGGGGATGTAGACAATGACGAGCTCGAGGTGCTTCCGTCAAGGTAGTTGATACCTCTCCAACGTATCTATAATTTATGATTCTTCCATGCTATTATATTATCATTTTTTTTGGTAGTTTATTTACCAATTAATATTATTATAGCACTAACCTATTAACCAAGTGCCTAGTGCGAGTTGCTGTTTTCTACATGTTTTTGGCTTTTCAGGTTTACAGTACAAAACGAAGTCAAATTGCCACGAAAATTTAATATGATTTTTTCTGGACCAAAACAAGACCTGGAAACTTAGGGAGGAGACTAGAGGAATCACGAGGGAGGCACAAGCCAACAATGCGCGTCTAGGGGGTAGGGCGTGCTGTGTTGCCCCGTGCTCCCCTAGGCTTCCTCCTTGTGCCCCTCTGTGGCCTATAAATTCACATATATTCCAAAAAGATAGAGAGGCACCCGAAACACTTTTTCCACTGCCGCAAGTCTATGTTCCATCGTGTGCCCATTTGGAGCCGTGTTTTGGTGCCCTGTCGGAGGCGGAATCGATCAGGAAGGGCCTCTACATCATCCTTGCTACTCCCATGGTGATGTGTGAGTATTTCACCATAGACCTACATGTCCATAGTTAGTGCTTAGATGGCTAACTCTCTCTCTCTCTTGATCTTCAATACAATGATCATCGCATCTTTGCTTTTATCTATTCGATGTAATTCTTTTGGGCGGTGCGTTTGTTGGGATCCGATGAATTGTGGGTTTATGTTCAGATTATTCATGATAAATATTTGAGTCTTCGCTGAATTCTAAATATTATTCTTATGTGCATGATCATTATAGCTTTGAAAATCTCTTCGTTCTACTGATTTTCTTTGGCCAAGTAGATTGATTTTTCTTCAGTGAGATGGGTGCGCTGTAGTGGGTTCAGTGTGATGTATTTCTATATCGTAGTGTCATAACTCTAGATGCATGCTGGATAACGATCGATGAGTGGAGTAATAATAATAGGTGCTGGCAGGAGTCGGCCTGTTTTATTATGGACATGATACCTATATACACATGATAATTGCCGTGAATATCACATAACTATGCGCTTTTCCATCAATTGCCCAAAATAAATTTGTTTGCCCACCGTATGCTTACTTTCATGAGAGATGCCACTAGGGAAAACTATGCCCCCCAGGTCTATTCACTTATAAGTTTACAAACACTACAATACCTTGTTGTTCTTTATTTTATTTTGCAATTTACAATAATCTACTACCAAGCACACTACTTACAAGCTTGCAAATAACGAGTCCATGGGGATTGACAACCCTCTTGCCAGCGTTGGGTGTAAGTGTTTGCTCTTTTGTGTGTAGCCATTGATGACGGGGTTTGGTCTTTACTCCAATTATTTCTATAAACCCTGGTTATCTACTGAGGTAAATACTTACCTATATTGTGTTGCATCACCCATTCCTCTTCATGGAAAACCCAACATAGATCACAAGTATCAGGAAGGATTTCTGGCCGTGTTGCCGCAGAGTATCATCAACCTACTATCAAGTAACTTTACACAAAATATCATTCACTTGTTCTTCTTTTTATTTTCTATTATATTTTGCTTTCTTCATAAAAAAAAATAATACAAAAATATTTATCTTTTCTACTTGCTAGTTTCCTTGTCTTGCTACGTTTGCTTGAAACTTCTATCATGTCTGTATTTGAGAAAGTTATCATCGAAAGCGCTAGTGAAGATAGAGCTGGTGACTTGGATGAGGAAAGACTAAAATCAAGTCCCTACTAGTAATACTCACACGGCTCTCAATTCCAAAATTTATCATGTGGGCAATGGGAACATTATTGGAAATAATCTTATCCAAGAATTCTTTGAGTATTCAATAGTTTACCCTCTTACTAAAGGATCCATACTTCATTAAACAAATTGTTATGTGGATGCTATTACCATGCTTATTTTGAAAATGAAAAAAATTGCGCATCTCCATCTTATGCTTCAAAACATATTTTTGGGACTCCCTAGCTGACGTGATCCTGAGATTAAGAAATATTCTATCAGTGTCCTCATGCATGAATTTGATTATATTTCGCGTGAAGCAAAATAAAGTTTTGCCTTCTATGGAATAAAATCCGAACGTCCTCCGATAGAAGCAATCCTCCATAACAGAGATGTTATGCGTATGTTGGAATTTAATGACTATCATGGATTTGACATGAATATGAGGAATGTGCTTCCTGAAGAATTAACAAAGTACTTATTTCTCGATGCTTGTGATAAAGTTGAATAGTTTTATAAAGGAATTAATGGAGGGTTTAGTGAATATTGGCAATATAACACTATCAGGGAACCTATAAGTGATGAAATCCATGTCTTATATGAAGAACCCTTTGATGATAGTGATGTGAGAAATAATATTATAAATCCTTTTAAACACTTGAGATATTCAACTAGGTTTGACAAAGGTGGTTTGTTAAGTAAAATTTTGGAGGAGCTAATTTTGAAGGACATGAAGGGTCCAACAGTTGATCATACGTATTATGCCTAGCTAGGGCCATAAAACAATATCGCTAGTCGGGAGACAACCCAATAGTTATCTTTATATTTTTGTTGTTACTTTTTGTTTCTGTGTCATAACATTATTTTTTCATATTTAATTATTTGTTTTTGTATTTATTTTAGTGTTTGTGCCAAGTAAAGCCTTTGGGATGTCTTGCATGACGAGTAGAATTGATACAGTGCAAAAACAAAAACTTTAATATCCAATGCAGAATTTCTATGATTTTACTGGAACGGATTTTTTATCTGATTTTTTACACAATATTTGTATAAATATGCCCCAGGTATTAGTAATTTTTCATAATTGTTGGAGTTACATACGTATGGTACTTAACTATATCATTATAGAATGATCTGTTTTAGACAGATTCTATTTTGTGCTTGCATAGTTTGCTTGTTTTGATGATGCTATGGATTATATAGGGGGGTATAAGTCATGAGAAGTTAGAATATAGTACCTTATGCAATAATAAAATATGAATCAATTTATAATAGGACCTAAATTATTTGATATGTTTATTATACTAATGGATCTCACGAAGTTTGTGTTGAGTTTTATGTGCTGAAGTTTTCAGGTTTTGGGTGTTATCGCGATGGATGAACGAATAAGGAGCGGCAAGAGCATAAGCTTGGGGATGACCAAGGCACCAGAAGGTAATATTCTAGAAATACTCAAGTGTATAAGCTTGGGAATGCCCCGAAAAGCATTCCCTGTTTCGTGTCAATCCATCGGTATGTCACTTGGAGCTACATTTTTATTCACCACATGATATGAGTATTGCTTGGAGCGTCATTTGCTTTAGTTTGCTTTTTTGTTTCAGTTATCCACAACCATCATTCAATGAATACACCCACTCGAGAGGTACACAAGATCACCTTGATTTATTAGAATACTCTTTGTGCTTCACTTATATCTTTTGAGCTTAGCAGTGGCTCTAGTACTTCACTTATATCTTTTAGAGCACAGTGGCGTGTAGATTTTATATAAATAATTGCACTCTCATTCTTCACCTATATTTTTTGAGAGTTAATAGATAGCGATGGTAATTTGCATGAGTTATAAGACTAGTTCAAAATTAATAAGTATTCAATGAGTGCATAATCAAAACCACATATGGCACACAAAAGAGAAATTATGGTTAATGATATTAATGTGGTAATGTGAAAAAACATGGGTGCATGGTCATTGATTAATATACGTGTCATGATTTAGAGGTGTTAAGTCGTTGTTCATCCAAGTATTTTTAGGGCACGTTGATGATGTGTGAGCAAACTTATTCTTCGCTGAAATCCTAGTGCTTTTTAAGTCGGGGGCGCGCGATGGTTAACTCCTACCAACCTCCTTCCAAGGGGCATGTGAGTAGTGATTTGATTGGAGAGAGCTAATAAAATTTTGCAATAAGTTTGTGGGTTCTTTAGGACTAATGTGAACCCATGGATACATGCACTCTCACGTCCACATATTTTCTAGCCTCTTCAATACCGTGCATAGCCCATTCTCACCTTGAGGATTGGTGCAACTTTCGCTGGTACATCCAAACCCCATGGCATGATACACTATATTTCACAAAAGCTTCATTATATCTTCCTGAAAATAACCACCTGTGACAGCCCGATGCCGACTCCCCAGAAGATTCCCCTTTATCTCCGTTTCCATCGTGTGATTATATTTTGTTTGTTGCATCATCATTTAGTTTGCATCGTCGCATCATGCATGGCATCTTGCATCGCCTATCGCGTGTGGTGTTTTGAGTGTGTGTGCTTCGAGTGCTCACCGAGTCTTAGTGCGATAGAAACTCCCCTCCTCTCTTCTCTTTTATTTGTTTTGGGGTTGTGTAAAAGATTCCGTTTAAACCCCTTTTAGAAATCGTCTTCTTTTAAAACTCCTTTTGTTAAAAGATGGGGGCAACCCCTTGGGTTTTTCTCTTATTTCTTCTTTTATTTCATTCCTAAACTAGAGTTGCATTTTATTTATAAAAGGGGTTTGATTTTATTCTTTTTGTAAAAAGGGTTTTAATTTTAATTCTTCAAAAGGTTTAATTTTTATTCGTTTAAAAAAAGCCCAATCTATTTTTAATGTTGGTGTATATTTTTAATGGAGTAAAAGGCATTTTTGGATTTTTTTTAAAACATTTTCTTTTGTGTTTGTTCTCTCCTTTTATAAAAAGAAAAGAAAATTAAAGAGAGAGAGGGAGGAGTTGCCGGCCAGGCCTAAGGCCTAGCTGGCCAACCCTAGCGTCCCCAGCCCGGTTCCCCCTCGTCCTCTCCCCGCAGCCCCGTCTTCCCCGTGCTCGTCGACCTTCCCCAGCCCACGATCCCCTTCTCTCCCTTTGTTCCCTCCTCGCCCGATCCCCTCTCAGCTCTCCCATGCCATGGCCTCCCCTGGCCTCAAGCTGCTGCAGCCTGACGCCAGCAGCTTCCCCGCGCCTCCTGCTCCCCCCGCGCGCTAGCTCCGGCTGCGCCTCCAGCCCCGCCGTGCTGCCCGCCTACAGGAGATCCTGTACCCGCGCAGCCCAGCTGTGCCGAGGTACCCGAGCTCCCTACCCGCGCCTCCAGCCGCCGCACGCCGCCCTGGCCTCCAGGTCGCACCGACCCCTGCCCCTAGGTTGTCGCCTCGTCCCTCGCCTCCAGGCCGTCATGCCTGCACCGTTCCCCGCGCGCTGCCCTAGCTCTGCTTCGAGCTGCGTCCCTCGCCATGCCTTGGTCCTCTACGCACCGTCGTCCTACCGTGCTCGTCGGTGCGCCCCCGGTGCTCGCCTTGCTGCTGGAGCCGTTGCTGCCGAGCTCTGCTGTTGCTGGCTGTTCTGCTTCTGCCGCTGCTAGGTTGTAGATGCTGCTTGCTGCGCTTGCTTGCTAGCCTGCTTGCCTGCTTGCGTTTTGCAGCTGGTGGTAGTTGCTGGATGTGTGCCATAGCTGCTAATGCTTGCCTAGTTGCTGCGTTTTGCTGTTGCCTGAAGCTGCTGCTAGCAGTTAGCTTGTGCTGTTGCTGCTTTGCCTGTTACGGCCGAAGCCTATAGCTGCTGGCCGAGGCATCTTGCTGCCGCTGTAGCTGTTGCATGACGGTTTGCTTGCTTCTAGATGCAGTTGATTATGCTTGGTTGCTGCTTGCTAGCTATGCTAGTTGTTGTGCCAGCTGCTGCTTAGTGGCTGCTGCTAGATGCTTAGTTGTTGTTGCTGCCAGCCAATGCTAGATGCTATAGCTTGGCATGCCTGTGCCGTTGCTTGCTTGCCAGCTAGCTTGTTAGTTGTAGTTGCTGCCGCCGTAGTTGCTAGTTGCCATAGCTGCAAGCTGTTGTTGTTAGATGCCTTGCTGCTAAGCTAGTTGCTGTTGTTAGATTGTGGCATGTTACCGTCGTGTCGCGTGCCGTCGCCGCTTAGACCATCCCCGACGCCGTGGGTCGTCGATAAGTTCGCCGAGTTCCACTACGTCCTCGAGGACCCCCGGAACTTCTTCGACTACCGATGTGAAGACCCGTGAACCGACGCCGAGCGAACGACTACCGTCGACGAGACCCGAGTACCACGACGACCTTTGTTCTTCTTCACCGATCCGAAGCGCTCTGATATGCACGCTTCGAAGGTATACCGTTGGAACGTGTCGTGTAACGAATGCATGTTGTATGAGATGTACCGTACGTTTGCGCCGTATGCATGCCCGTTGCACGTTGTCTTATTTCGTCGTGCCCCGACACATGGGAACCCGGTAGCGGGATCACCCCATTCTTTATTTAACGTTCCAGCACACGCTTCCAGTTCATTGGCACCGATATCTCACCGAGTTATCGGGATAGGAACGTTGTCGTGGCATTGTTTCCGTTTTGCCGCCATGGTTTTCTTTCTCTCACCATGGCGACACATGTTTATTTCTCTTCTTGCCGTGGTGTTGATGAACTTGCATGCATGTCACATTCATGGCATATATATCTTGTGTTGCATGTTTCTTGTGATGTAGCTCCGATCTATGCTCCGCGTGTTAACCGTCTAGGATGCCATGCAGGACCATCACTTCACCCTTGCCATGTTAACAACAATTTAATATTGCCGTGTAATTAAACGGGAGTGAACTAATAATTAAATGTGGAGTTTTGTCGATATGCAACTCGTTGCATATCGAGCTTCACTTAATGTGTAGTGTTTGTCTGAGGTGAATTGCCATGCCATGCCTTGCATTTTCACCCGTTCATGCATCATAGTAGGGTGTGCATCATGTTGTGCATCGTGTGCTGAATATCTGTGTTGATGTTTGTTTCCGGTTTGCTCCATCTCGATAGAGTTCCGGAAGCATGTCGAAATGTGAGGACCGTTCAACTACATCGGTTTGACTGCTTCTCGGAGTTGTTCTTCTTCCAAGCGGGATCTCAGGCAAGATGACCATTTCCCCAGATACCATTACTATCATTGCCATGCTAGTTATTTCGATGCTTTCGATTATGTCTCGTTGCCTACCACATGTTAAATATCAGCCTCTCAACAATGCCATGATAACCTTCAACCTGATCGACCTAGCAAACCAGTGTTTGGCTATGTTACTGCTTGCTTAACCATGTTGTTAGCGTTGCTAGTTGCACGTGTAGTTTCTTCCATGTGAAAACATGGGTTCCTTGTTATATCACCATATTAATGCTATTTAATTTAATGCACCTATATACTTGGTAAAAGGTGGAAGGCTCGACCTTTCTAGCCTGGTGTTTTGTTCCACCTTTGCCCCTTAGTTTCGGCTACCAGTGTTATGTTCCATAAATGATAATTCGTTTTAGATTAAAGCTCGCCTGGCAAGGCCCAACATTGGTACTAAATTTTCCCAACATAATAACTTTGTTAATACTGAAAGCATAGGGCGTGATGAACCCGAGGAGTAATTTCACATAATACAGGTGGCCAGTGCTGATGGTGCTGGTCCAAAACAGAGACCGTGCGGGGCCAACCCGGGGCAACTCGGGAGATTTCGATCAGGCCACCGTACGCTTCGCTTATCCGTCGTGTCCGGAGAACGAGATACGTGGCTCCTATCGGGATCGTCGACACTTCGGGTGGCCTTGCTGGATCAGTTTTACCTTTGACAAGATATCTTGTGCATCGAGATTCCGGTGATGCTTTGGGTAATCTCAGAGTTGAGGTTTTCCACTAAGGAGTCCGACGAGATCGCGAGCTTCGTGATCGAGGATTTCTATGCGGCTTGTAGTAATTTGTGATGGACTAGTTGGAACACCCCTACAGGGTTAAATCTTTCGGAAAGCCTTGCCCGCGGTTATGTGGAAACGTGGAAACTTTGTTTAACACTGGTTCTAGATAACTTGAAGTTAACTTAATGAAAATATGCCAACTGTGTGCGTAACCGTGACTGTCTCTTTCGTGAGTTCCTTCCCCGATTGAGGACACGATGGGGTTATGTCTGATGTAGGTAGGTGTTCAGGATCATTTATTTGGTCATCGGTAGCTCACGTCCGTTATGCGTAGATCATCCCCCTCTTTATCCTTCTACTCGTAAGTTAGCTACCATATATATATATATGCTTAGCCGCCGCTGCAACCTCACCACTTAACCTTACCTCACCCGTTAAGCTTTGCTAGTCTTGGTACCTTTGGAAATGAGATTGCTGAGTCCCCTGTGGCTCACAGATTACTACAACACCAGTAGCAGGTACATGTAAAGGTTACTTGACGCGAGCGTGTTGATTGTTCGTTTGGAGTTGCTTCTTCTTCTTCTTCATCATCGATCTAGGATGGGTTCCAGGCCGGCAGCCTGGGATAGCAAGGATGGACGACGTTCTTATTTTCTCGTTTGTTTTCATCCGTAGTCGGACTCTGCTCTTACTCTTGATGTATATGTGATGTACTGATGTGACTCTGATGTAGCTTGTGGTGAGTGTAAGGCAATTATATATATATATATCTCTTCTTTTCAGTACATGTACTTGTAATGATATCCTATCTTGCGACACGACGAGATGCGCTTCTATCCCCGACGAGGCCCTCGTGCGGAATTGAGGATAGGGTCACATCTTGGGCGTGACAAGTTGGTATCACAGCAGTACCGACCTAGGAGCCCCCTTGATTGATCGAACTTGGCCGAGTCGAGTCTAGTGAAAAACTGCTTTGAGTCTAGTTATATATCAGAGAGTAGGATTCTTTTTTTCTCCTCTTCTATGCTCTGGTGAGGAATCTTGAGGTAATATTTTAATTCTACCCCTCTTCTCACTCAAAAAAATTAGGATCACGCGGACATTTTTGGAATCTATATGATGCCGATGTGACGGAGTTCTGTCTTGGTGCCTCCTGTCTGACTTGATTTCTTCCGGGGAGTTGAGCTCCAGGGGATTCTCGAGCACATCATTATCATTCAGATATCTTAGTATCTCAGGACGAAGGATGTTCGTAATTGCTTCAATACTAGTAGTGGCGAGATAACTCCCGATGTCCCCAGTACTGGTGCAGATTGTTCGGGAGTACTGCCATACTTTGTATCGTTGTGATCACGAGGGTCTGTTGTAGATGATGGTCCGAGATTCTAGTTGTGTGTTGACGGATGTGATACAGGTGACGGGTTAGTATAGGAGTTGTGTGAATATTACTCCTTGTATCCGTGTACCAGATTGCATGAGCAGATATTTCGGGAATTCTTAGGTGGGAATTCAAGTAGTTGCTTATAGGACAATCTTCCAACAAATGCATGATGTTAGGTTGGGGTTCGACATCTACTGGATTCGTTTGTTGACGGTCGACTTACAGCGGTTCTCGTTGTGTCTTAAAGAGTCCTTGTAGCTTCCTATGACTCGGGGATACTTCGTATGTCTGGTGCACTGCCTTCCACTTGATGGCTACTGTAAGGATCGAGCCCGTGCGATCCTGTCCACGAAAATATCGAACGAAAATCTTTCTCATGAGTTTGTTCTGGCTTGTTTCATAAGCCTCACCCCTTTGTTTTGCTGAATATGGTAATTCAAGTTGCTTCGATGTCAAGTGGTGATTTCAGATCTTTCCTTATCTGTGTTCTCATATTTTTATGTGAGCGCTAATTCTTTTGCTCAATCAGTTGTCTTATCAATTCTTGTCAACCAGAGTCGTCTTGTTAATTCTTTTCCAACCGATGTGTTTCTCTTCAAGTGAATTCTATCCTCTCCAATTTTGTAGGTTCAATCTCTCATTTCTTTTCTGGAGTTCATCTCATCTGTACCAAGTTGTCTTTGTTTTCCCCGCCCTCCCACCCTTTTCTTCAGTGATTGGATTTTCATCCAAGAGTTTTCTTTTCATGGTGCTTCCGCTCTCTGTTCTTTTCTCTCTTACCCGGTGATTCATTGTGAAGATTCTCACGAGATTCATGTCATACTTGTTCATTCTTGTCATCCTTACCGGTGAATTTAATTCAGTTGTCCGTGTTCATCATATCCTTTTCATCCTTGTAAATTCTTTCCCATGTTGAAGATTCTTGTCAGCCTCTCTTGTTATTCTTCCATCTATGTTCTATCCGGTGTATTGAAGATATCTCTGAGTTTCGAGTTTTCAATTCTTTTAATTATTTTGAGGTGCTAACCTCATCTAGTCTTCATTTCTACCGATACAATATCAATCTTTCTAGCAATCCTTTCAACGGTGGTTTCTTTGAGTGGGCCCATAACCCACAGGTTCTTTCCCAGGATCTTACCTGGCTCTTTTAATCTTTTCCCAGAGATCTCTAAATCTTTTCAACTATGACGTAAGTATGAATTTCATCAGTCATATCCCTTCGTCAAGATCTATTTGAATTAATTCTCATATTGGCTCAACCTTTCATTCTTCTTTATTCCGGAGAGTCTCATTATCCTTGGTATTGTTTCTCGTCATTCTCTCCATTGAATATTCGAAGGATTGTTCCTCGTAAATCTTGGTCCATTCTCTTGGAGATTCGTTATTTCAGCTTGGTGCCATCATCTTAATTGTTGTCAGTCATGAGTAATCCCTTTCTAGCTATTCGGCGCATTTCTGAGTTTTCATTCTCGATCCTCCGAAGGCCATCAATTTAGAAGATTCTTCGTTCTCATATTTCAGCTTTCATCCTCAATTCTTCTCAATTGTTGTCTCTTCGTTCGTCTCTCGATTATTCCGGTGCCTTGTTCTAGTTTTCTCTTAGGTGGCTCATGATCTCTTCTTTCTCATGTATCTCCATTCGTTCTTGGCTCCCTCATTCATTTCAATTCTCACCGGTGTTTCTTTCAAGATCTCTGTTAGTTGTGCTCATATATGTCTCCTCAATCGTCTCTAGAAGAATAAGTTGTATGCTTAATCCGTTGCTTGTCATCAATTTAATTTGGTGAAGGATTAGCATAACATAATTCTTATTCTTGTTTCATCAAATGATTTCAATTCTTCTTCTGGAGTGGCTCATGATATCAATTCATTTTTCTCAAGTGTTCTTATCTTTTCTTTTCCGGAGTTCCAAGTTTTATCAAGTATCTCTTCATGAAGCTTCATCGAAGTCTTTGCAAGGCTTCAATCTTATTCTTTCATATTTCATATCTTTGCATTATTATTTGTATACGGAGGTCCTTCATGGTGGTTGTCATGATATCAATTAATTCTCAAAGTTTTCTTCAAGATTCTTATTGGAGAACCTCAAGTATCCTTTCTCTTGCATTTCTATGTGCAATTGTTCTTCCTTTATCCTTTGAGGTGGTATTATAACATTCTTGTTAGTGTAGGAGTCTCGAAGAGATTTCCTTTCAAGGATGAGATAATTAAACCCACCAATTCTATGATCATGAGATATTTTCAACTCATGATTTCTTCATTGCGTAATCTTGCTTTGGATTTCACCTAAAGCTTTTCCTATGGATTATGCGATCATGGTGCTTGTCATTAATCCAAGTTCCCAAGGTAACCTTTTGGTGTAAGAATTGTTCATATCTTGTTTCTCCCAATGTATCCTTGTTTCTTTTAGTGGTTGGTTGTCACCTCTTATTTGTTAAGATGATCTTCATAAGCCCACTACTATCTTGTTCTTTTCGTTGTTGGTTTTACAACTGCTACGTCAATTCTCTGTCCGGAGGCTCTTCAATTCTATTGTGGTGGTAGTTGTCATTCTTTTCTTCATTCTCTTCTTCCGTATGAGCTAATTTCTATTCTATTGTTCCAGAGGCATTGTGATGTTGCTCTTTTGGGTCTATTACGTTGTTCTATCAAGATCATGGTGCTCCCTTGTTCTATTTAGTTGTTTGTTATGTATATTGTCTATTTCTCTCTTCTTATCGAATTTTTTGTCCCATTTTCCTACCGAAGTGTTGCCGAAATTTTCAGTGAATTATTGCTTCTTTCTCATATCATTCCTCATCTCTTTGCAACCTTCAAGGATCGTTGGTGTCACTCGGTTGTCAAAGAGGCGACTAAGTTTTACCTTTTGCTTTCTCATCCTCTCCCCCCTTTCATTCTTGGATCTCGGGGCGAGATCCTCTTGTAGTGCAGGAGAGTTATGACATCCCAATGCCGACGCCCTAGAAGATTCCACTTTATTTCCGTTTCCGTCATGTGATTATATTTCGTTTGTTGCATCATCATTTAGTTTGCATCGTCGCATCATGCATGGCATCTTGCATCGCCTATCGCGTGTGGTGTTTTGAGTGTGTGTGCTCCGAGTGCTCACCGAGTCTTAGTGCGATAGAAACTCCGTACTCTCTTCTCTTTTATTTGTTTTGGGGTTGTGTAAAAGTTTCCGTTTAAACCCCTTTTGGAAACCGTCTTCTTTTAAAACTCCTTTTGTTAAAAGGTGGGGGCAACCCCTTGGGGTTTTCTCTTATTTCTTCTTTTGTTTCATTCCTAAACTAGAGTTGCATTTTATTTATAAAAGGGGTTTGATATTATTCTTTTTGTAAAAAAGGTTTTAATTTTAATTCTTCAAAAGGTTTAATTTTTATTCGTTTTAAAAAAAGCCCAATCTATTTTTAAAGTTGGGGTATATTTTTAAAGGAGTAGAAGGCATTTTTTTATTTTGTTAAAACATTTTATTTTGTGTTTCTTCTTTGTTTTTATAAAAAGAAAAGAAAATCAAAGAGAGAGAGGGAGGAGCTGCCGGCCAGGCCCAAGGCCCAGTTGGCCAACCCTAGCGTCCCCAGCCCGGTTCCCCCTCGTCCCTCGTCCTCTCCCCACAGCGCCGTCTTCCCCGTGCTCGTCGACCTTCCCCAGCCCCCGATCCCCTTCTCTCCCTCTGTTCCCTCCTCGCCCGATCCCCTCTCAGGTCTCCCATGCCATGGCCTCCGCTGGCCTCAAGCTGCTGCAGCCCGCCGCCAGCTGCTTCCCCGCGCGCCTCCTGCTCCCCCTGCGCGCTAGCTCCGGCCGCGCCTAAAGCCCGGCCGTGTCGCCCGCCTGCAGGAGCCCCCTGCGCCCGCGCTGCCCTGCTATGCCAAGGTACCCGAGCCCCATGCCCGCGCCTCCAGCAGCCGCGCGCCGCCCTGGCCTCCAGGTGGCGCCGACCCCCGCCCCCAGGTCGCCGCCTCGTCCCTCGCCTCCAGGCCGCCGTGCTCGCACCGTTCCCCGCGCGCCGCCTTAGCTCTGGTTCGAGCTGCGTCCCTCACCATGCCTTGGTCCTCTGCACACCGCCGTCCTGCCGTGCTCGCCTTTGCCCCCCCCCCCCCGTGCTCGCCTTGCTGCTGGAGCCGTTGCTGCCGAGCTCTGTTGTTGCTGGTTGTTCTGCTGCTGCCGCTGCTAGGTTGTAGATGCTGCTTGCTGCGCTTGCTTGCTGGCCTACTTGCCTGCTTGCGTTTTGCTGCTGCTGGTAGTTGATGGATGTGTGCCATAGCTGCTAATGCTTGCCTAGTTGCTGCATTTTGCTGTTGCCTGAAGCTGCTGCTAGCAGTTGGCTTGTGCTGTTGCTACTTTGCCTGCTGCGGCCGAAGCATTTAGCTGCCGGCGGAGGCATGTTGCTGCCGTTGTAGCTGTTGCATGCCGCTTTGCTTGCTGCTAGCTACAGTTGATTATGCTTGGTTGCTGCTTGCTAGCTATGCTAGTTGTTGTGCTAGCTGCTGCTTAGTGGCTGCTTCTAGATGCTTAGTTGTTGTTGCTGCTAGCCGATGCTAGATGCTATAGCTTGGCATGCCTGCGTCGTTGCTTGCTTGCCGGCTAGCTTGTTCGTTGTTGTTGCTGCCGCCGTAGTTGCTAGTTGCCGTAGCTGCAAGCTGTTGTTGTTAGATGCCTTGCTCCTAAGCTAGTTGCTGCTGTTAGATTGTGGCATGTTGCTGCCATGTCGCCTGCCGTCGCCGCTTAGACCATCCCCGATGCCGTGGGTCGTCGATAAGTTCGCCGAGTTCCACTACGTCCTCGACGACCCCCGGAACGTGTTCAACTACCGATGTGAAGACCCGTGAACCAACGCCGAGCGAACGACTACCGTCGATGAGCCCCGAGTACCACGATGACCTTTGTTCTTCTTCACCGATCCGAACCGCTCCGATATGCACGCTTCGAAGGTATACCGTTGGAACGTGTCGTGTAACGGATGCATGTTGTATGAGATGTACCGTATGTTTGCGCCGTATGCATGCCCGTTGCACCTTGTATTCTTTCGTCGTGCCCTGAGACATGGGAACCCGGTAGCAGGATCACCCATTCTTTATTTAACGTTCCCGCACACGCTTCCAGTTTGTTGGCACTGATGTCTCGCCGAGTTATCGGGATAGGAACGTTGCCGTGGCATCGTTTATGTTTTGCCGCCATGGTTTCGTTTCTCTCGCCGTGGCGACACATGTTTCTTTCTCTTCTTGCCGTGGTATTGATGAACTTGCATGCATGTCACATTCATGGCATATATATCTTGTGTTGCATGTTTCTTGTGACGTAGTTCCGATCTATGCTCCGCGTGTTAACCGTCTAGGATGCCATGCAGGACCATCGCTTCACCCTTTCCATGTTAACAACAATTTAATATTGCCGTGTAATTAAACGGGAGTGAACTAATAATTAAATGTGGACTTCCGTCGATATGCAACTCGTTGCATATCGAGCTTCACTTAATGTGTAGTGTTTGTCTGAGGTGAATTGCCATGCCATGCCTTGCATTTTGACCTGTTCATGCATCATAGTAGGGTGTGCATCATGTTGTGCATCGTGTGGTGAATATCTGTGTTGATGTTTGTTTCCGGTTTGCTCCGTCTCGATAGAGTTCCGCAAGTGTGTCGGAATGTGTGAACCGTTCGACTACATCGGTTCGACTGCTGCTCGGAGTTGTTCTTCTTCCAAGCGGGATCTCAGGCAAGATGACCATTTCCCCAGATACCATTACTATCATTGCCATGCTAGTTACTTTGATGCTTTGGATTATGTCTCGTTGCCCACCACATGTTAAATATCAGCCTCTCAACAATGCCATGATAACCTTCAACCTGATCGACCTAGCAAACCACTGTTTGGCTATGTTACTGCTTGCTTAACCATGTTGTTAGCGTTGCTAGTTGCAGGTGTAGTTGCTTCCATGTGAAAACATGGGTTCGTTCTTATATCACCATATTAATGCTATTTAATTTAATGCACCTATATACTTGGTAAAAGGTGGAAGGCTCGGCCTTTCTAGCCTGGTGTTTTGTTCCACCTTTGCCCCCTTAGTTTCGACTACCGGTGTTATGTTCCATAAATGAGCGCTCCTAACACGACCGGGGTTGTTATGGGGACCCCCTTGATAATTCGTTTTAGATTAAAGCTGGTATGGCAAGGCCCAACATTGGTACTACATTAGCCCAACATAATAACTTTGTTAATACTGAAAGCATAGGGCGTCATGAACCGAGGAGTAAGTTCACATAATACAGGGGGGCAGTGCTAATGGTGCTGGTCCAAAGCAGAGCACCGTGCGGGGCCAACCCGGGGCAACTCGGGAGATTTCTATCAGGCCACCGTAGGCTTCGCTTATCCGTCGTGTCCTGAGAACGAGATACGCGGCTCCTATCGGGATCGTCGACACGTCGGGTGGCCTTGCTGGATTAGTTTTACCTTTGACGAGATATCTTGTGCATCAAGATTCCGGTGATGCCTTGGGTAATCTCAGAGTTCAGGTTTTCCACTAAGGAGTCCGACGAGATCGTGAGCTTCGTGATCGAGGATTTCTATGCGGCTTGTGGTAATTTGTGATGGACTAATTGGAGCACCCTTGCAGGGTTAAATCTTTCGGAAAGCCGTCCCGCTGTTATGTGGCAACGTGGAAACTTTGTTTAACACTAGTTCTAGATAACTTGAAGTTAACTTAATTAAAATATGCCAACTGTGGGCATAACTGTGACTATCTCTTTCGTGAGTTCCTTCCCCGATTGAGGACACGGTGGGGTTATGTATGACGTAGGTAGGTGTTCAGGATCATTCATTTGGTCATCAGTAGCTCACGTCCGTTATGCGTCGATCATCCCCCTCTTTATCCTTGTACTCGTAAGTTAGCCACCATATATATATATATATATATATATATATATATATATATATATATATATATGCTTAGCCGCTGCTGCAACCTCACCACTTAACCTTTCCTCACCCATTAAGCTTTGCTAGTCTTGATACCTTTGGAAATGAGATTGCTGAGTCCCCTGTGGCTCACAGATTACTATAACACCAGTTGCAGGTACATGTAAAGGTTACTTGACGCGAGCGCGTTGATTGTTCATTTGGAGTTGCTTCTTCTTCTTCTTCTTCTTCTTCATCGATCTAGGATGGGTTCCAGGCCGGCAGCCTGAGATAGCAAGGATGGACGACGTTCTTATTTTTTCGTTTGTTTTCGTCCGTAGTCGGACCCTACTCTTACTCTTGATGTATATGTAATGTACTGATGTGACTCTGATGTAGCTTGTGGCGAGTGTAAGCCAATTCTATATGTATATCTCTTCTTTTCAGTACATGTACTTCTAACGATATCCATTCTTGCGACACGACGAGATGCGCTTCTATCCCTGCCGAGGCCCTCGTGCCAAATTGAGGATAGGGTCGCATCTTGGGCGTGACACCACCATACCTACTTATCATGTAATTTCCATAGCCATTCCGAGATATATTGCCATGCAACTTCCACCGTCACACCATATGACATATACTTCCATTCTCATATTTCTTTGCATGATCGTAAGATAGCTAGCATGATATTTACATGGCTTGTCCGATTTTGATATCTTTTGATACGCTAGATCATTGAACATCTTGGTACACTTCCATAAGCATTCACATAGAGTCATATCATCCTATCAGTTTTTCATATCGAGTTGTAAGTAAATAAAAGTGTGATGATCATCATTATTTAAGTCTCACTGAGGAAAGGATGATGGAGACAATGATTCCCCCACAAGTCAGGAAGAGACTCTGAACGAAAAAAAGAAAAAAAATAGAAAGAAAAAAAAATAAAAAAAGAGAAAATAAAAAAAGGAAAAGGAGAAAAAATGAGAGAAAAGAGAGAAGGGATAGTGCTACTACCTCTTATTCCACACTTGTGCCTCAAAGTGGCACCATGTTCTTCATATTGAGAGTCTCTTGTTTTGTACTTGCATATGCTAGTGGGAATTTTTTCCTTATAGAACTTGTATTTTATATTCCATTGATGGGCTTCCTCAAATGCTTGAGGTCTTCATGAATAAGCAAGTTAGATGCACACCCACTTAGCTTCGGTTGAGCTTTCATACACTTATAACTCTAGTGCCTCTGTTGCGTGGGAATCCCTACTCCTCACATTGATATCTATTGATGGTCATCTACATAACCCGTTGGTATGCCTAGTTGATGCGAGACTTTCTTCTCCACTTTCACCCCTTTGAAACCTACCACCATATTCTATTCCACCTTCACGCTATATCCATGGTTCACGCTCATATATTGCAGAAGTAATAAAAAGATGAAGCTCGTTAAAAAGTATAATCCAATTGCATGACTTCACACTGTGGTGCTTAAAATTTGTATTTATGTGGTGAGGATGGAGCCATGCTATATTTATATGATAAAATAATAGGGTGTGAACATTCTTGAAGGATCGTATGCTTTGAAACTTGATGATTATGTTGCTTATGTCTATAAGCATTACTAAGTTGATGTTTATTAATTAATCATTTCTCACTTATCAAACCTGCAATAGATTACATGTTGGGTAGCATGTCACATCAAAAATTCTGTTTTTATCATTTACCTGCTCGAGGACGAGCAAGAATTAAGCTTGAAATGTTGATACGTCTCCAACGTATCTATAATTTCTTATTGTTCCATTCTATTATATTACCATTCTAGGATTCTTTTTGGGAGTTTATTTACCAATCATTATTATTTTTTAGCACTAGCCTATTAGCCCAGTCCCCAGTTCCAGTTGCTATTTTCTGCATGTTTTTGGCCTTTTGAGTTTACAGTACCAAACAATGTCCAATTGCCATGAAGATTTAATATGATTTTTTCTGGACAAAAAGAAGACCTGGAACTTCAGGAGGACACCGGAGGCCTCATGAGGGATGCACGAGTCAACAATGCATGAACAGGGGGTAGGGCGCACCGTGTTGCCTCGCGCTGCCCTCGGTTACATCCTGGTTCCCCTCTCGGGTCTAAAAATTCACATAGATTGCAAAAACCATAGAGAGCCTCCCGAAACACTTTTTCTGCTCCCGTAAGTCTCTGTTATGTTGTGTGCCCATCAGGAGCCCTGTTCTGGTGCCCTATCGGAGGGGGGATCAATCATGGAGGGCCTCTACATCATCCTTGCTGCTCCCATGGTGACATGTGACTAGTTCACCATAGACCTATGGGTCTGTAATTATTACCTAGATGGCTATCTCTCTCTCTCTATTTTTATCTTCAATACAATGATCATCACATCTTCTCTTTGATCTACCCGATATAATTATTTTGTGCGGTGCCTTTGTTGGGATCCGATGAATTGTGGGTTTATATTCAAATTATTCATGATAAATATTTGAGTATTCTTTGAATTCTAAATATGATTCTTATGTGCAAGTTCATTATAGCTTCATTAATTTCTATTGATTTTCTTTGGCCAAGTAGATTGATGTTTTGCTTCAATGAGTGGGGTGGATTGTAGTGGGTTCAATTTTACGGATTTCTATATCCATGTGACAGAAAGGGACAATATATGTCTTTGTATTGTTGCCACTAAGGATAAAACAATGGGGTTAGTTCCTATTAATTGAATTCTCTTTGTCTAGATCATGTCAGTATTCTCCAACCATTACTCTATTTTACTTAATACTCTAGATGCATGCTGGATAGCGGTCCATGGGTGGAGTAATAGTAATAGGTGTAGGCAGGAGTCGACCTATTTGCTTATAGATGTGATGCCTATATACGCATGATCATTGTCGTGAATATCACATGACTATGAGCTTTTCTATTAATTTCCCAACAGTAATTTGTTTACCCACCGTATGCTTACTTTCATAAGAGATGCCACTAGAGAAAAGTATGCTCCCCGGTCTGTTCACTTATAAGTTTACAAATGCTACCATACCTAGTTGTTTGTATTTACTTTTTATTTTATTTTGCAATTTACAATTATCTACTACTAACCACACTACTTACAAGCTTGCAAATAACTTGTCCAAGGGGATTCACAACCTTCTTGCCCATGATGGGTGCAAGTGTTTTCTCTTTCGTCTGTAGCCGTTGAAGACGAGGGTTAGTTTCTACTCCTATTGGTTGGATAAAGCTTGGTTCTCTACCGAGGGAAATACTTACCTACATTGTGCTGCATCACCCGTTGCTCTTCACGGAAAACCCAACGCAGATCACAAGTATCAGTAGCAAAAGATCAGGATCAACGTTAGTCTCAGGGAAATGGCAGTTCACAAACTTGGTGATGCACATCGTTGGCACGAGTTTCATCGCGGAGGGTGGCCACGAGCGGATATGTCCATCATTAAAAGTGAGCTCCTCGAGCTGATCTAGGGCGGTCGATAAGAACCACTCGTAATGCTTGGCTCTGTCCTTGCCGTTGGAACGGAACTTGCCCGTAGTAAGGCCTCTAATTGGGACACAATGCAAGCCGAGGATCTCATACAATGCATCCAAGCGTTTGTGATAGACATTGCAGATCATGTGATCGTTGATCAGGCCGAGAAGAGAAAAACAACACAGGGGGCACCATCACCGGGAGAGGACGGTTGTGCACATGCAATTTTTGATTGGGAGGAGAGAGATGATGACTATCAGCATATCATCGGGGAGGCTGCTGGTGAAGTCTAGGCCGGTCGGATGCACTTGTGTTTCTGGCTTGGCCCGCGACCGCTTGTTGGCAATCTCGTCCGCCACCTCCGGAGTATCAGTAGTGGTGATACTTTCTGGCATGAGTAATGCAGTAGGAGGATAGTGATTATGTTGCTAGATCAGGAAAGAAGAGTAGTGCACTGGTAATTACAATTTACTAGGTAGGAATAGATTTAACAGATTCTGAAAATGAAATCCCAATTGGTTGCTGAAATACTACACAATTACTTTGATATTACTATACAAGTCAACATTCACATACTAGTAAGAACACTTACATGCAACAAAGTGTGGACACATGATGTCATCAGGGAAGTTAGCATTTATCATATGGCCAGGCTCATTTAGGTGCAATGGAATTTTAGAGCCAACTTTGAGTATGTAAAACTTAGAAATTTCTGGCCAAGTCCTATATCAAAATAGGAGTGACAATCTTCATCAAGTTTATAGAAACAACGATTGTAAATCCATGGTTTGTTGTCAATATTACACCCCTGGAGTTCTCAATTATGTAAAGGCCAAGATTTAGCGCTATAGTCATTGTTGCAAATCAAGGGATATACTGCAGGAATTGATAAGACTATTGAAGAACAGGGTAACATGCTGGTATGGGAGTAGTTAAAAGAACAACACATCAGTTGTTATGAAAGGACAAAAAATTATCAGTAAACACATAACGTAAACATTATGTCATGCAAATATATATGAGAGTTAACAAAATAACAATACAACATTAATTTTCCTAATATATAATATATAATAACAATAATAATAGTAAGAAGAAGAAGGAATCACCTTTGACGCATGTGGCACCTTTTATCCAAATGTAGCAATATATAATATAGGTTCAGAAAAGTATAGGCCATGTCAACCCAAGTAGTGTGAGGCTGAACGTATCGTGCGCTTCATGAAGTCATCTCGTATTGTGAGATGGAATTCATCATATGTATGTTTGAGGTTGCATAGGCCTGATATGTCCTTGTACTATACACTCTATGAATGAAAACCCTCGAATCATCATGAAGAAACATAAATCCATAGCGATTTCGGACGGGTGATTCTAAGGGGCAAACAGACTTGGATAAGAGACGATCGGAAATATTTTAGTAGATTAGTTACCTAGTTCTCTATAGGGGAAAAACCAATACCGAAAGTTCCCCAATAGGGTGAGCTTGGGTTGACGGCGAGCAGCGTCGAGAAAGTCAGTGCCAATATGCCGTGGCAGGCGGTAGTGGTGAAATGTGGTGGTGTTTTGTGGCAGCCGGCGATGGTGATGGGAGTCAAGCTAAGTGGTTGCCGTAGAGATTGGCAGTGATATCGAGAGTGGAAGAGGAGTGTTGGTTCCATTGGGGACAAGGAGGGGGAGGGGCTGCTGGGGGTGAGGGTTTTGTGATGTGTGGGTGTTGAGGGTTTTTTGTGCTAGAATAGTGTCTTTCTAAGGCAACAATTTGTAGAGCCCAACCGTGTGTGATAAAGCGTAAATATTACTCCTTCCGTCCCAAAATAGGTGTCATTGCTTTAGTACAAATTTTGTACTAACTTAATACTAAATTCGCATCACTTATTTCGGGATAGAGGGAATACTACTATTACTATACTCCGGAATAATATGCTTTGGAGGCATTGGTTCACTATACCCAACCATGTGTGATAAATAATATATATCATTCTCAAATAAACTAGCACTATGATGTGATGGAGATACACACAATCGTTCTATCTGTGTACATCCTGCGGTTCAGACCTGTGGTCCGTGGGGATGCGTTCTGGACAATCAGAACACAAGTGACGCGGCACAGTGAAAGCCATCGCACAAAGTACCAATGTGGGAAAAATACCAACACTAAACATTCACCCTATAATATACATCGTACGTGTTCAATTTTTTTGCCAACCAGTTTTTATGATAAAACATTGGGTGTTCATAGGTTGGTCTAGTTAAGTGAGACATAAAATCGAAAATCCAGACTGATTGTAGCTGAAGACTGCGATTACATTGCACTATCAGTTCATTAGACATAATCTCACACACATGTAGTTCAACCGATAAACATATATACCCGAGCATAGATATAATACACACAAACTAGATAGATTCAATCCAATATCTCATCTTCATGGTTGATCATTAAGATTCTCTAGGAACTCGGCATATGCAGCGTGCTCCATCCTACGAGAATACTTCTGCTTGAAGGGCCCAATGGCTCGTAATCTTGCATGCGCCAAAACACTACAATAAGAGTTTTTTACTCTTACGATTGCAGAATGGTCATACATAGCCGCCATTCTTTTAGACACGCCTGATATGGTTTCCAGACCTTAAGCTCCTTGGCATTGTCCTCTTGAACCTCTCCTAGACGTCTTCATCCTTGTGGTCGACATCGTGAGATAGCACCTTAGGACATTCAAATGGATTGTAAGATCTCGCTACGAATTATTAGCACAATCACTTAATCTAGTTTGGTTATTAGCAAAATCATTAGTACAAACAGGCTGTAACCAGAGAAAACCTAGCTATAATATATTTACCAAAAATGGGTACAAATGACCAACCAGTTCTCCGTTGGAGTCATTCTTGATGCCGGAGTAGTCGTCAGAGTCGATGTGGACCACCAGCTACGGCTGGGGAAGCATGATGAAGCCGACGATGCCAAGGTCATGCTGCTGTCCGCACGACACATCATCTGTAATGACGGTAATATTTATGCATAGCTTCACGTTGTGCTCGGGTGCTTAGCCAGCCCCGACATGGTCACTCTATCCCTTGGTGTTCTTAGGGGAGGCTGCTGATGACGACTTAGGACGAGTCATCAGGATGCGTTAAGCCTGTTAAAACGACTTGGTGCTCTTAAGCCTGTTAAAACCAGTGGCTTGGGTGTCGTTAATAGAGTAGTTGCGAGGGAGGCTGGCGACAGTTCAAAGGGGCGGTTCGCCTCCTGGTGAGCATGTGCATCAAACTGCTGGCATGTGTACCATCAATTGACACACACAATGACACGTCTTCCTATGAGACTGCTCACCGAACACACCTCCCATCAATTCATACACATGTTCGCACGCCTCCCGGTTAGCATGCGCGGTGTCCTGCTAGCATGTGTCCCGACAAATCATATCTGCTCGCACGGATCGCGGGGCGTGTATAGTTTTTATTTTTTGAGGATTCATTCTACCACTTTATTATTACTTAACCAAATCTATGGCACGTACAATGTTGTTGTAACGGCAACTTGTTGGATTAATGAACCGTTTGCGATGTTACCGTGACAGTTCTGTGTTGCATCTATTAATCTTAGATGAAAACTTGTCTCAAATTGTACTATTTATTTACCACGACCTATTTGTTCCATATCATGAAATCATGAGAGTGTTTCATGAATTCAAGCTTAGCTGGTGATTTACTGGAATTTGAAAACCAAGACTCACAATGTGTGCAGCTGAACCACGATGCGAGAGATGTATGAAATTTATTGCCTTTCCTTGCATGGGGAGTAAACATGCACACAAGACGTAAATTTTCATTTTCTAATCCATTCTGGTGCACAACCGCGTCTGCTTATAGTTCAAATTTGAAATTTATAAATTATATCCCTAAGGAATCAATTTAATGTATAAAATACATTAATCTTCTCTAAAAAACAAAATTTACCACGACACTCTTATTGTCACATGTTCACTACAGAAAAAGTTGGACATGCATGTCTCAAGATGGCGGTGGCGTGGTGGGATGGGTTGGGCCGAGGGGTCCCGCACACTATGTGTTGTGAGCCATCGTGTGGGGTTTTCCGGTCTGTGAGGCACATGCCAAATCAAAAGTTATTCATTGGGTATTTAAAGCATCTCATGTTGTTTTTCATGCATATGTTTGTGTCACATGCGTTGGTGATCCTTGTACAGGTTACCAGCGACACACCCATCCGATGCGCCCCGCGCGGTCTATCACTTTGAATGGCGCGGTGAGAGGGGCTTGATCAAAGCTTAATTGATCTTGGTATGTGTTTTTGTGTAGATCATGGTGAGATTCCAATCAAAAGTTTGAGTGCATGTGTAGACATGCTCTCCCACCGACTACAAGTAAGTGTACACGCGTGCACCTCCATGGGGGGGTCTAGTTTGCGAAGGTAACACATCAAATGTGTGCATTGGGTATTGAAAACATCAGACATCACCTTCGTACATATTTTAGGACAACACGGAGGTGGTGATTGTCGTCGGACATCGCCCCCTCGCGCAGTTATCAGCACCGCCCCCATCTATGGACTCGTGTGTGGTCCATCACTTTGACCGCAATGAGAGAGATTAATTATTGTGGATTCTTTTTTGATTGTATTTACGGTAGGTCATGGTGTGCAATTATTACATGGTATAATTTGAGCGCGTGTGTATGCATGAATGTCCCCCGTCGGATCGAATTGGGGGGCATATATATACTATATATGTGTCGTGAACCTCGCTCGCGTTGGGACTTTTTGATTAACGAGGGTGGTAGGGGGTGTGGCTCTTTGGTTCCAAAGAATTTGCCATAAAAGTTGTGTATCACGTATATATATTAATTAATTCAAACACAACACAACACTTCCATACATATGTGTGCCACATGCATGTGATGACTGTCTTCAGACACTCCACCGCGTGGTTATCGGTGTCATGCCCCATTCGTGGGCCTCGGTGGACGTCCGTCACTTCGACCGACAACCAGAGAGGTTTGACCAAGGTTGATTCTTTGGTCCATGTAAGAGGAAGTGTTGGTTAGATACTCTCCAACCGACTCTCTCTCTCCCTCTCTCCCTCCACTGTCTCTCTCCCTCTATCCCTCTGATGGGGATATGTACCTAGGGTAGGGTCACAGGCCTGACCTGAATGTCCTACCCAAGTGTACCTCATTATTAGGCCAAGGGTCAGACAGAAGATTCCAACTTGATGAAGATGGCAACTAAAAAGTCACTCTGTACGTAACACTCGGACTACATTCCCATCCACTCGACCACCTGTATCCACTCAGAAGGATTCCAGTCGACATTGAAGACCAGAAGTCACCTACGAGGGCCAACGGACATACGTTTAGCCAATGGTCTTTAGTAGCATTTATTACTTGCATATGTTATCAGTAACGTATATCTTTAACTCATATTGATCGAGACCTTAGATGATGAGGCCTTGATGAGGGGTGGCACACTCTATATAAGCCACCCCTCCCCTCTGGCACAAGGGTTCGCACCCCTATATTACACAATCCACACCGCAAGAGCTCCCGAGCACCTGAGACGTAAGGCTGTTACCTCCAAGAGATGGCCCTCAACTCATACATCTTGCGTACAAGTTTGCCATAGCTAGGACCCTGCCCTCTCCATTCGTACCCTACACCTCTACTGTCAGGTTTATTCCCACGACAGTTGGCGCCCACCTTGGGGCAGTCGTATGATGACGAGATGATGTATATACTTCTCGCACCACATTGGTTACCCCAAGTGGAAGGTTGAGATGTAGTCAGCAACAAGTTTTCCCTCACATAGGAACTATAAGGTTTATCAAACCAGGAGGAATCCTAGGATCAACAAGTAGGTTTCTTCCACCCTGGCGCTAAGCTCATTCTTTTGGTAGTCTCTAAATTCATAGGACCTTCTTGTCCTATAGTTGAGGTATTAGCATCACCATTAATAGGTCCATTGGGACTAGGAGTGCGACGGGTGCTAAAAGTTTTGAGATCCTCAACAACTTGTATAGTATCAATGGTAGTGTGTGTAGGAAGGCTCTTAATTCTCTCATCCTCTTCCTTTTCTCTAGCCCATCTCTCTTTAAGTTTGGCTAGCATTCTTATGTTCACATTAATTTGGACTTGGATAGCATTCATGGGTGTGGTGTTCCTTTCCTCAAGGGGGAAGTTCTAATTTTAAGCATCTCTACATCATGAGCTATGTTGTCCACCTTGAAAGAGAGACTATCTTATTTTTCTAGTTTCTCTTCTACACTCTTGTTGAAGGCTTTTTGAGAGGTGATAAAATCTTTAAGCATGCTCTCTAATTCAGTAGTGGAGTTTTTGGTGCTAGGATAATTGTTGTTGTTCCCAGAGTTGTTGGATGGGAAGGGTCTAGGATTGCTACCAAAATTACTCCTATAAGCTTTGTTATTAAAGTTGTTCCTAGAGATAAAATTAACATCAACATGCTCACTTTATTGAGCAACCAAAGAATTTAAAGGAACATCATGAGGATCAATTGGTGCTTGCTTAGTAATTAGAGTCATGATCATGTCAACCTTATCATTAAGGGAGGAGATATCCTCAACAGAGTTTACCTTCCTACCTGTTGGAGCTCTCTCGATGTGCCGTTGAGAATAATTTGTCATCATCGCATCCAATAGCTTTGTGGTAGCACAAAGTGTAGTTGACATAAAGGTTCCTCCCGCGACCGAGTCTAACAGATTCCGCGAGGTAAAGTTCAATCCTGCATAGAAAGTTTGGATAACCATCCAAGTAGTCAAACCATGTGTAGGGCAATTCTTAACAAGAGATTTCATACGTTCCCAACCTTGAGCAACATGTTCAGTACCCAATTGCCTAAAATTCATAATGTTACTCCTCAACTGGATAATCTTAGCAGGCGGGTAATACTTCCCAATAAAAGCATCTTTGCACTTATCCCAAGAATCTGTGCTATTCCTAGGCAAAGATTGAAGCCACACTTTAGCTCCTCCTCTCAAAGAGAAAGGAAAAAAGCTTAAGTTTAATAATATCACCATCTACTTCTTTATATTTTTGCATATCATAGAGCTCAACAAAATTGTTCAAGTACAAAGCAGCATCATCTCCAGCACCGGAGAATTGATCTTTCAAAACTAGGTTCAGTAAAGAAGGTTTAATCTCATAGGACGTGGCTCCAGTGGCGGGAGCAGCAATAGGAGTGCAGATAAAGTCATTGTTGTTGTGACTAGTGAAGTCACACAACTTGGTGTTTTTAGTGGAACCCATAGAAGCAACAATAAGCAAGAACAAAGCAACTAATTTTTTTAGTGGTTTTTGGTATAAGACTCTAAAGCAAAAACTAAAAAGCGAACTAACAAGACTAAAAAGCAAAGGTAAAGGATAGCGTGCAACTCCCCTATCTTGAAGACTGGAGTCCCCGGCAATGGCGCCACAAAACTTTGATTGATGACGAGATGATTTATATATTTATCGCACCCCGTTGGTTACCCCAAGTGGAAGGTTGAGATGTAGTCAGAAGCAAGTTTTCCCTCACATGGGAACTGTAAGGTTTATCGAACCAGGAAGACTCCTAGGATCAACAAGTAGGTGTCTTCCACCCTCGTGCTAGCAAAAGATGTGTACCTGCACACACAACAAATAACTTTGCTCTCAACGAGTACAGAGAGGTTGTCAATCTCTCCGGCCTTGTAGTTTGCAAAGGATCAAAACACAAGCGGGAAGGTAATAGTGATTGCAACGGAAACGTAAATAAAAGCGGTAAACGATGGAGGTGTAAACAATGATGGTGATATGGACCGGAGTCACATGATGTTCACTAGTGATGTCTCTCTCCCAAAAGATGATAAACAACTATGTTTGGGTAAACAAATCAAAGTTGGGCAATTGACAGAATTATGAACGCACCGCAATGCTAATTATGCTACTTGATAGTTAGAGGTTCAATAGTAATGGGCAGTATGCCAAGACAAGTAGAACGTTTATTCATCAGCATATACTTACTAATTATCCACCTTGATATATCTATCTAGAACATCTCTTCGAAATTAAGTTGCGAGCCCCACCCAAAGTGTAAACTCAAAGCAACGGACAACTGCATTAATGAACTATGCGTAATTAAGGTAAACAATCCTTGCAACCGTGGTCACAAGCACCGTTGTTTTCTCCCTAGTGGCAACAAGCACATCCCCTAGTCTCATGTTTCTATCACTCAAGCTACACATCGAGGGGCTTGAACCCACAATCATCCATAATGCTCCCTCTTGGAGTTACAATCTACTACTCGACCAAACCAATAAATAGCAACGGAGAACATGCATGAATCACTAAGGAACATAATATAAAAGGATAATCAAATATATAACTCATAACAATCTGAACATAATCTCATAATCCATTGGATCCCAACAAACCGAGCATAGCAATAGCAAGAGAATTACATAGATGCCTTGATCATGTAGGCCAGCTCACAAGGACTAACCATTGAAGCACAAGATTGGAGAGAAGACATCACATAGCTACTGTTCATGGACTCATGGTCCAAGGAGGGCTACTCACGGCATGTCCGGGAAGTGTCCATGGCAGTGGAGAAGCTCCCGGAGATTAATCCTCCCTCCGACAGGGTGCCGGGAAGAGGTCTCCTAACACTCCCGATCTCGGAAGTGTTGCGGCGGCGAAACGATGGAGAAATTCGTTATTCTGGAAGTTGCCGAAGGGTTTCCTCTCGGGACTCTAAATATAGGCCAAAGGAGGGCACCAGAGGAGGTGGGACCCACCCAAGGGGCCTCCTGGCGTGGCCTAGGGCCTGGCCGCGCCAGCATGTCGCCTGGGAGGCCCCTGGCCCCCCTGTGGCCCAACTTTGGTGATCCGGAAGCTTTCGTTTCGCTGATTTTTTATATATTTTTTCTAGAATTTTCCGGGCTTCGGAAAATTGGGTAAAAGTCCCTACAAAATAGACATCAGTAGACAGAAACTCGCACTAGGTGTACTGAGTTAGTAGGTTAGTCCAAATATGTGTAAAATGAAATAAAAATGTAGCAAAACATATAATAATGTCACCCAAAAGATCATGGAACAAGCAGAAACTAAAGATACGTTTGGGACGTATGAGCGTCTAAGGGACTTCCCGCAAGTTTGCGTTTTCACTCTTCGTCATGTCCTCCGGTAGCGATTCATTCACGGGTGGTGAGATCCATTTCGGCGCCCTCATCTTCATCGCCGACGAATAGGCATGGCTTCCAGAAGCGCCACTCGACATCGAGGCGCTCCCAGTCCGTGGAAGGATGCACTTTCGTGCAAACTCCTTCGACGTTCTCATTCTGCAGTCGTCGACTCCGCTATCGGCTCTTCACTTCGTTGTTCGTCATCGCAAGCGATCCAGTCGCTCACGACTCCATCAATGGGTGAAGCACACGGTGTCCCGCCAGGCGTCATCTCTGTCGACCCCTCAGGTCACAACCATCGAGCCTGCTGAACCCCTTCGGGACCCGATCCACTCGACATCAGATCAGTCCAACGTTCCTTCCGAGTGGGAGAGCTGCAACCCAGCGGCAGAGGTCTTCATGGTGGGCTCCGTGGAGAGTCCACCTGGGTTCGGTCGTGGCGAACACGAGGCCGGCGAACCGTCGTCTGGATGCGGTCGTCGTCGTCCTCCAACTTCCAATCGGCGTCAGCAACAACTCTTCTCACGCAATCATCGCGCCAATATTGAGGTATATCGTACTCCGATACTTAATGTAGCAGCAGCCGCCAAGATGGCAGATTCAATTCAGCCGTTAGATTCAGAGGCAGACAGATGCTTAAAGTATATTCGTGCTTTGCTTCAAGCATCACAGCAGCAGAACTCGGCTGTATCGCACTCGATCAATAGATTACACAGCAATTCGCCAAGGGCAGATACAGTCCATTCAGTTTATCACCCAGGTTCACCCCAGTGTCATAGAGAAGGGGTCCATCGAGAGTATCAGCACCGAGCCCAGGGTCAAAACCAGTTTCCCCCTCGTCATCACCGTGATGACCACCGTCTAATGCATTCTCCTCCGCGGAGTGGCTCGTATGTGTCCCGACACAACGACGCGCGACGCCCGTTCGGTGACGAGCGGAACCCCGGATTTGATGCGAGAGAAGTGCTTGCTCACAAAAGGATCGACAGAGGCAAAGCCTACAGAGATGGTCTCTATAGGGATCACCAAAGTGGAAGTGGTACCGCAGTTTCCGGTCCCGAGTGTTTCAGCAGGGCAATCCGCTCTGCTGATATTCCCCCCAACTTCAGGTAGGCGGCTGGAGTCAGTAAGTTCACATGCGAGTCCAAGCCCAAAACTTGGCTCGATGATTACCGAGTTGCAGTACAGATTGGCAGCGGCAACGACAATGTTGCGATGAAGCACTTGCCCCTGATGCTGGATGGTTTGGCCCATGCATGGTTGAATCAGCTGGCGCCTTCAAGCATATATTGTTGGGCAGATCTAGCGCGAGTGTTCATCAAGACCTTCGAGGGCACTTACAAGCGCCCTGCATGCTTTTTTGAGTTACAACACTGCATGCAGAAGCTGAGTGAGTCCTTGCGCGATTACATCCAGCACTGGACCACTCTCCACCACATAGTGGAGAATGTTACCAAGCACCAAGCAGTCTGCGCCTTCAAGGCAGGTGTCAGATATCGAGAGCTGTATCTGAAGTTTCGTCGCTCAGGCGACATGTCAATGAGTAAAATGATGGAGATATCTAACCGTTATGCAAACGGGGAATAAGAAGACCGCCTCGGTAGCGGCAAGGGTAAAGAAGTCGACAACACTGACGCTAATTCCAATCGGAAGCAGAAGTGGAAGGTTGAAAACGCTACACCAGCAGAAGTGGCTGCTGTTGCGGCAGGAAAATTCAAGGGAAATTCCAAGGCACCCTTTCCCCTAAGAAGTCCAAGATGCAGTCGGATGTTTTGGATCAGCCGTGTGTATTTCACATGAAGAAAGATGATGAGGGCAACCTGATATTGCCAAAGCATACCACTCGGCTGTGTCAATTGTTAATCCAAGAGTTCAAGGAAGGTTAGTCGAGTGGAAAAGACCCTGAAGAAGAGGATAGTGAAGAGAAAGATGACTTCCCCGAAGACAATGCAACTTTGACGATTTTTGCTGATGTAGAGAGCAAAAGTAAACTGAAAGTCATCAATAGGGAAGTCAACATGGCAGTACCTTCCACCCCAACATACCTGAAGTGATCATAGACCCCCATCAAGTTTGATCAGTCGGACCATCCAACTGTTGTTCTGACTCTTGGTTGCCAGGCTCTGGTGGTCGACCCACTTGTCGAAGGTGTTCGACTTCGCAAAGTCTTGACGGATGGAGGGAGTGGGCTGAATATCTTATATGGAGAAATTCTCAAGGGGATGGGCTTTCCGATTTCCCGACTCAGCGAGAGTACCATGTCCTTTCATGGAGTTATCCCAGGGAAGAAGGCCAAGTCACTTGGCCAGATCGGGCTAGACTTTGTTTTCGGCTGTGACAGAAATTTTCGCAAAGAGAAGCTGACGTTTGAGGTGGTGGACTTCCAGAGTGCATATCATGCTATTCTGGGTCGTCCTGCCTATGTACGTTTCATGGACCGACCATGTTACATGTACCTGGAGATGAAGATGCCAGGGCCTAAAGGGGTCATCACTGTTTTAGGCAATCGACAGAGAGCTGAAGAGTGTTTGCAGCAAGGGTCAAAGATCGCAGATCAGCAGATGGCCGTAGTAGAGTTGGAGGAGTACCGAAAGACTGCCGACCCAGCCGACCTAATGCGTTCCAAGAAGCCTCCTTCAGAGTCTGCTTTTCATTCGGCAGGCGAGGTCAAGCCAGTGAACGTCCACCCGACGGATCCCAATGCTGCTCCGACCAACATATCCATGACACTCAATAGCAAATAGGAAGCCGAGCTCACTCAGTTCCTTCGTGAGAACTGGGACATCTTTGCATGGTAGCCTGCTGACATGTTGGGTGTACCCAGGGAGCTGGCTGAGCATCGTTTGCGAGTGGATCCAAAGGCTAAGCCAGTCAGGGACCGCCTGCGACGATCTGCATCAGAGAAGAGGAAAGCAATCGGCAAGGAGGCGGCACTACTCTTGGAGGCCAAATTCATTCGCGAGGTTTACCACTCCGAGTGGCTCTCGAATGTTGTCATGGTTCCCAAGAAGGACAAATTCATTCACATGTGTATTGACGTCAAGAAGATTAATAAGGTCTTCCTAAAAGACCACGTCCCGCTCCCCCGCATTGATCAGATTGTTGATTCAACCGCGGGATGCGAGCGTTTGTCTTTTTTGGATGCTTACTCTGGTTACCATCAGATCCTTCTGTTTGGTCCGGATGAAATAAAAACAGCCTTCATAACCCCTTTCGGGTGTTTGTGTTACATCACCATGCCTTTCAGTCTAAAGAATGCTAGTGCAACCTTTATGCGCATGATCCAGAAGTGTTTGCTCGACCAGATCAGTCCGAATGTTGAAGCGTATAGGGATGATATTGTGGTCAAGTCACGCAAAGGTTTCGACCTGCTGACTGACCTAGCACAGACGTTTGCTAATTTGAGGAAGTACGACATCAAGCTAAATCCAGCTAAGTGCACTTTTAGTGTTCCTGGCGGCAAGTTACTCGGTTGTATCGTTTCCGAACGAGGGATCAACGTTAACCCCGAGAAGATCGGCGCCATCGTCCGAATGCAGAGCCATGTGCGAGTGCATGACGTACAAAAACTTACAGGTTGTCTGGCAGCATTGAGTTGGTTTATCTCTCATATCGGTGAGAAGGCACTATCTTTATACTGACTGATGAAGAAGTCAGATGTGTTTGAGTGGAATGATGAAGCAGAAGCAGCGTTTGTGGAGCTCAAAGCTCTGCTTTCGACCCAGCCGGTGCTTGCTGCTCCGCACAGCAAAGAACCACTGCTCCTATACATCGCAGCCACCAATCAAGTCGTCAGTACAGTCCTGACTGTCGAGAGAGAAGATGAAGGTAAAGCCTACAAGGTTCAACGTCCAGTCTATTATATTTCAGAAGTGTTGACTCCTTCGAAGCAAAGGTATCCCCATTACCAGAAGCTTCTTTATGGAATATATTTGACAGCAAAGAAAGTGGCACATTACTTTCAAGACCACTCCATATCAGTCGTCAGTGATGCTCCACTATCAGAAATCCTTCACAATCGGGATGCAACGGGCCAAGTGGCTAAATGGGCAATGGAGTTGTTATATTTGGACATCAAGTTTGAAGCGAAGAAAGCCATCAAGTCTTAGGCCCTTGCTGATTTTATGGCCTAGTGGGTGGAACATAAATAGCCAACCCAGATTCACTCAGCGCATTAGACTATGTTCTTCGATGGATCCAAAATGTTAAATGGGTACAGTGCTCGTGTAGTACTGGTGTCTCCAAAAGGCGACAAGTTTAACTATGTCCTTCAGATTCACTTTGACTCCTCAAACAATGAAGCTGGGTACGAAGCTCTCCTTTATGGGTTGCGTATGGCCATCTCACTCGGTGTCCGACGCTTGATGGTCTATGGCGACTCATACTTGGTGGTCAAACAGGTGATGAAGGAGTGGGATGTCAGGAACCCTGCCATGACAGGATACTGCAATGCAGTGAGGAAGCTGGAGAAGAAGTTTGAAGGCTTAGAACTACATCATGTACCCCGACTGAAGAATCAAGCAGCTAATGAATTGGCTAAGATCGGATCCACTCGAAGGCCCATACCCACCAATGTATGTTTGGAACACTTGCGCATTCTGTGTGTGCAAGAAGATCCTTTCACTAAAGAACCCCCGCATCCAATAAGTGCTTCCGATCCGACCGAAGTTGATGTTCCGGTAGTCGTCGATCTGATCATGGAGATTTTGGTAATTACCCCCGACTGGACAGTACCATATATTGCATACATCTTAAGGCGAGAGTTGCCAGAAAACAAAGACGAAGCCCGACAGATTGTCCGCAGGTCAAAGGCCTTCACAGTGATGGGTGAACAGCTCTATAGAGAGAGCGTGACCGGCGTAGCTCAACGATGCATCTCCCCTGAGGAGGGCCAACTTATTCTGGAAGAAATCCACTCGGGGACCTGTGGCCATCATGCGTCCTCTCGGACCATTGCTGCCAAAGCATACCGATCTGGATTCTTCTGGCCACGCGCGAATGAAATGGCCAAAGATCTCGTCGATCGTTGTGAAGGCTGTCAGTTCTACTCCAACTTGACTCACAAACCTGCATCTGCCTTGAAGACTATCCCTCTCATCTGGGCGTTTGTTGTCTGGGTCTTAGATATGGTCAAGGCTTTCCGGACAGGTCAGAGTGGGTTCACGCACTTGCTCGTTGCAGTCGACAAGTTCACTAAATGGATCGAAGCTAAACCAATCAAGAAGCTGGATTCACGCACAGCTATCAAGTTTGTGAAGGAAATCACATTCCGATATGGAGTCCCGCGTAGAATCATTACGGACAATGGGTCAAACTTCGACTCGGATGAGTTGAGACATTTCTGCACTAACCAAGGGACCCGAGTGGATGATGCATTCGTTTCCCATCCTCAAACCAACGGCCAAACTGAGCGAGCGAATGGCCTTATCCGCCAAGGATTAAAGCCTCGACTCATGCGAGACCTTGAGTATGCTGCATGCGCTTGGGTGACTGAACTGCTTTCCATTCTCTGGGGTCTAAGGACAACACCGAACCGGTCGACTGGGCGAACCCCTTTCTTCCTGGTCTATGGAGCTGAAGCCGTTCTACCGAGTGACTTGCTTCACAGTTCACCCCGAGTGGATCTCTATTCAGCAGCTGAAGCCGAGAAAGCACGTAAAGATGGTGTGGATCTCTTGAAGGAAGAACACGGAATGGTGCTGATTCGATCTACAGTTTATCAATAGGACCTACGTCATTTTCACTCAAGGCATGTAAGGAGTGAATCAGCAATGACCTCATAACCTAGCTCCTCCTTGGGAAGGTCCTTTCATCATCACCAAGGTGTTGAACAATGGAGCCTATCGACTCTACAATCTCCAAAAGAGAATTGACGAGCCGCGCATGGAATGCAGATCTGCACAAACGTTTTTATGCTTGATCATCGGTCGATCCGATGTAACAGATGAAGTTTGCTTAATAAAGTTGCTTGTCAAAGTCATAACTTCTTCATTTTTTGTCGATTCCGGTCGTGTGGCTATATGCCCAAATCTTACTCCGAGTGAAGAGCGATCCTCTCACTCGGGGGCTTAGCTGCGAACATGATTCGCCTAAGTTAACAAACTCTTCCGAGTGAGTAAAAACTATTCACCCGGATACTTAGCTGCGAACATGATTCGCCTAAGTAGAAAACGTACTCCGAGTGAAGGGAGATCCTCACACTCGGGGGCTTAGCTGTGAACATGATTCGCCTAAGTTACAAAACCCTTCCGAGTGAATAAAAACTATTCACTCAGATGCTTAGATGCGAACCAGTCTTCGCCTAAGTACAAAACATACTCCGAGTGAAGAGCGATCCTCACACTCGGAGGCTTACTTGCGAACATGATTCGCCTAAGTTAACAAACCCTTCCGAGTGAATAAAAACTATTCACTCAGATACTTAGCTGTGACCATGATTCACCTAAGTACAAAATGTACTCCGAGTGAAGAGCGATCCTCACACTCAGGGGCTTAGCTGCGAACACGATTCACCTAAGTTACAAAACTTTTCCGAGTGAATAAAAACTACTCACTCAGATGCTTAGGTGCGAACCGTTCTTCATCTAAGTACGAAACGTACTCCGAGTGAAGAAAAATTCTCACACTCAGGGGCTCAGGTGTGAATACGATTCGCCTAAGTAAAGATATAATCCGAGTGGAAAAAAGACTTCACACTCAGAAACTTAGTTGCGAGCAAATCGCCTAAGTCAAAAACTTTTTCCGAATGAATAGAAATCTATTCACTCGAAGGAACCAAGCAAATCTCGCAAATGTCAGAAGCAGATAAATTCAAAATATCTCAACCCGGATCAAAGTCATCCGTGCAGCCATAAAGTACTCGGGGTAAACACCCGAATGAAGTTTAACGGTACATCAACCACTCAGCATGCCGGGGAAAATTTAATGTTTTTTGGGAATAACAACAGTTTCCTTCTCAAGGACCTCCGGGACTTGCTGACTCGACGAAAGTATCGAGATCAATTCCATCAGCAATGCAAGTCGCAACGCTGATGAAGGTCTCCATAAAATCCTCGAACTCGAGCTTCTTGGTGTTCGCCACTTGGAGCGTTTTTAGCTTATCTTCTCTCGCCTCCTTGCAATGGACCCTAACGAGTGAGAGGGTAACATCAGCTCCGCATCGTTCAACGGATTTCTTCCATGCTTGGACCCTGTCAGGAACCCGACCCAAGCGGTCCATCATAGCTTCCAGATCAACAAGGAACGTATCCTCAGGCCACAGTTCCTTGTCAATCCCCCCGACAACAACTTGTAGTCGAGTGAGATATCCTTGAACCTTCACGAGGCAACAATTGAGGCGATACATATCTATGGCCAAGTCATCAGGAACAGGTATCTTAATGGGGTCCAGGTATGGCTCCACCTCGAAGGTCTCTTTGTTGGGGAACGTTGCATGGGAAACAAAAAAATTCCTACGCACACGAAGACCTATCATGGTGATGTTCATCTAAGAGAGGGAGATCGGATCCACATAGCCTTGTAGATTGCTAAGCGGGAAGCGTTAAGAAATGCGGTTGATGTAGTGGAACAGTTTTGTGATTCAAATTACCATCGTCCCACGAACCGTCCCGATCTAGCATCGAACGGACGACACCTCTGCGTTCAGCACACGTACAGCTCGATGACGATTTCCGCCTTCTTGATCCAGCAAGAGAGACGTGGAAGTAGATGAGTTCTCCGGCAACGTGACGGTGCGCTGGTGATGGTGATGATCTATTCCTGTAGGGCTCCGCCCGAGCTCCGCAGAAAACCGATCTAGAGGAAGAACTACGAAGTAGAGGTTTAGGGTTGCACATGGCAAAGTTTTGTCTCAAAAAGACCAAAACCTCAAGTATATATAGGAGGAGCCAAGGGGTGGGGCTTTCCCTTGGGGCACCGGCCGTAGGGAGGAGGGAACCTCCTCCAAGTCGGTTTGGAGGGAGGAGTCCCTTCCTTCCTTCCCACCTCCTCTTTTTTTTTCCTTTTTCCTTTGATTTTTTACCTCTTGGCCGAAATAGCCCTATTGGGCTAGCCTCACCAACCCACCAAGGGATGGTGCGCCACCCACGGGCTATTAGGTTCTCTTCCGGGTGGGTGGCCCCCTCCCGGTAAAAACCCGGAACCCATTCGTCACTCCCGGTACACTACCGGTAATGCCCGAAATCTTTCCTGAGGCCAAATGAAACAATCCTATATATCAATCTACGTTTTTGGACCATTCCAGAAACCCTCGTGATATCCATGATCTCATCCGGGACTCCGAACAAACCTTCGCTCACCAACACCTATAACTCAACTATACCGATACGTCACCGAACCTTAAGTGTGCAGATCCTGCGGGTTCGAGAACTATGCAGACATGACCTGAGACACTCCCCAGTCAATATCCAACAACGGGACCTCGATGTCCATATTGGATCCTACATATTCTACGAAGATCTTATCGGTTGAACCTCTGTGCCAAGGATTCATATAATCCCATATACCATTACCTTTGTCCTTCGGTATATTACTTGCCCGAGATTTGATCGTCGGTATCCCTATACCTATTTCAATCTCGTTACCGGCAAGTCTCTTTACTCATTCCATAATACAAGATCCCGTGACTAACACTTTAGTCACATTGCTTGCAAGGCATATATTGGAAGTTGTATTACCGAGTGGGCCCCGAGATACCTCTCCGTCACACGGAGTGACAAATCCCAGTCTTGATCCATGCTAACTCAACGGACACCTTCGGAGATACCTATAGAGCACCTTTATAGTCACCCAGTAACGTTGTGACGTTTGATACACACAAGGTATTCCTCCGGTGTTAGCGAATTACATGATCTCATGGTCATAGGAATTAATAATTGACACGCTGAAAATATAGCAACAAAATGACACAATCACATGCTATGTTTATAGTTTAGGTCTTGTCCATCACATCATTCTTCCAATGATGTGATCCAGTCATTACTACAGCAAAAAAAGTCCTTCCCCGGCAATGGCGCCAGAACATTCTTCTTGATACTTCTCAAACAACAGCGCCAAAAGTTGACACGTTGACGGAGACTTGCTTGCGTCGGTTTTTCCCTTGAATAGGAAAGGGTGATGCAGCACAGGAGCAGTAAGTATTTCCCTTAGTTTGAGAACCAAGTATCAATCCAGTAGGAGAATCTCGTCAAGTCCAGAGTACCTGCACAAACAGAAATAGCTTGCACCCAACGCTTTAAAGGGGTTTTCAATCCCTTCAAGATTGATTGCAAAGTGAGATCTGAAGGCGGAAAGTGCAACGAAGTAAAAGTGTAAGGCTGAAAATATGGTGTGGAGTAGACCCGGGGGCCATAGTGTTCACTAGAGGCTTCTCTCAAAATAGCAAATATTACGGTGGGTGATCAAATTACTGTCGAGCAATTGATAGAACCGCGCAAAGTCATGATGATATCTAAGGCAATGATCATACATATATGCATCACGTCCGAGACAAGTAGACCAATACTTTCTGCATCTACTACTATTACTCCACACGTCGACCGCTATCCAGCATGCAACTAGTGTATTGAGTTCATGACGAACAGAGTAACGCCTTAAGCAAGATGACATGATGTAGATGGATAATCTCAAACCAATGATGAAAACCCCATCTTTTTACCCTTGATGGCAACAACACGTGCATGCCTCGCTACCCCTTCTGTCAGTGGGTGAGGTCACCGCACGGTATGAACCCAAAACCAAGCACTTACCCCATTGCAAGAATCATAGATCTAGTTGGACAAACAAAACCCACAACTCGAAAAGAATTACAAGGATATGAAATCATGCATAAGAGAGATCAGAAGAAACTCAAATAAGATTCATAGATAATCTGATCATAAATCCACAATTCATCGGATCTCTACAAACACACCGCAAAAGTAGATTACATCGGATAGATCTCCATGAAGATCATGGAGAACTTTGTATTGAAGATCCAAAAGAGAGAAGAAGCCATCTAGCTACTAGCTATGGACCTGTAGGTCTATGGTGAACTACTCACACATCATAGGAGAGGTCATGGTGTTGATGAAGAAGCCCTCTGTATCCGAATCCCCCCTCCGGCAGGTCACCAGAACGTGCCCCAGATGGGATCTTGCAGAGACAGAAGGTGCGGCGGCGGAAAAGTATTTTCGATGATCTCCTTATTTTTTCTAGGATTTTAGGGAATTTATAGGCGAAAGTCCTAGGGCAGAGGTGGCCCAGGGAGCCCACAAGCCAGGGAGGCGCGGGTCCCCCTGGCCGCGGCTAGTGGGCTTTTGTGGTCCCTACAGGCCCCTTGCCCTGATTCTTAGGCTTCCCGATCTTTATATGTTTCGGAAAAAAAATATTTTTGGCAGTTTCAATCCGTTTGGACTCCGTTCAAAATCCTCCTCTCAAAGGGGTCAAAAACAAGGAAAAAACAGGAACTGGCACTTGGCACTGAGTTAATAAGTTAGTTCCAAAAAATATATAAAAGGCATGCAAAACATCCAAAGTTTGACAAGATAATAGCATGAAACCATAAAAATTATAGATACGTTGGAGACGTATCAAGCATCCCCAAGCTTAACTCCTGCTCGTCCTCGTGTAGGGAAGTGATAAAGACTGGATTTTTGATGTGGAATGCTACCTAGCATAGTTGTCCTTTGCAACTTCTTTCATGTGACATGAATGTTCAGATCCGTAAGATTCAAAACAATAGTTTGCTATTGACATGAAAACAATAATACTTCATGCAAACTAGCAAGGTAATCATGAACTTTCAAAATAACAAGGCCAAGGAAAGTTATCCCTACAAAATCATATAGTCTGGCTATGCTCCATCATCCTCACACAACTAATGTAAATCATGCACAACCCCGGTATTGGCCAAGTAATTATTTTTGCACTCTTACTTTCTCAAACTTTTTATAACTATCACGCAATACATGAGCGTGAGCCATGGATATATCACTATAGGTGGAATAGAGTGTGGTGGTGGTTGTGAGACAAAAAGGAGAAGATGGTCACATTGACTCGGCGTATCAAAGGGCTATGGAGATGCTCATTAATAGATATCAATGTGAATGAGTAGGGATTCCCATACAAGGGATGCACTAGAGCTATAAGTATGTGAAAGCTCAAAAGGAGAACTAGTGGGTGTGCATCCAACTTGCTTGCTCTCGAAGACCTAGGGCAATTTTGAGGAAGCCCATCATAGGAATATACAAGCCAAGTTATATAATGAAGATTCCCACTAGCAAGTGGTAGTGACAAAGCAAGAAGCTCTCAATCATGAAGAACATGGTGCTATTATGAAGCACAAGTGTGGAAAAAGATAGTAGCATTGTCCCTTCTCTCTTTTTCTCTTTTTTTTTATTTGGGCACTTGGGCCTCTTTTTTCTTTTCTTTTTTTTGGGCTCTTTGGCCTCTTTTTTTACCTCACACGGGACAATGCTCTAATAATGATGATCATCACACTTTTATTTACTCACAGCTCAAAGCTCAAAATGATGATGACTCTATAGGAAATGCCTCCGGCAGTGTACCGGGATGTGCAACGATCTAGCTTGGCGTATGACGTTGGAACATCTCGCTAGCTATCTTACGATCATGCAATGGCAATATGAGAGTGATGGCACAGGTCATGAGACGGAACGGTGGGAATTGCATGTCAATATATCTCGGAATGGCTATGAAAATGCCATAGTAGGTAGGTATGGTGGCTGTTTTGAGGAAGGCATATGGTGGGTTTGTGCACCGGCGAGAATTGCACGGCACTAGAGAGGCTCGCAATGGTTGAAGGTGAAAGTGCATCTATACCATGGACTCACATTACATGAAGAACTCACATACTTGTTGCGAAAGTTTTTATTAGTAATCGAAACAAAGTGCTAAACGCATACTCCTAGGGGAAGGGTTGGTAGCTGTTAACCATCGCACGATCCCGACCTCAACACAAAGGATGACAATCAATAGATCAATTATGTTCCGACTTCCTAACATAGCAGTTCACCATACGTGCATGCTACGGGAATCACTAACTTCAACACAAGTATTTCTAGATTCACAACACCCTACTAATATAACTCTTAATATTACCAAATCCACGTCTCAATACTAATTGAGAGGAATCAAGACTTCTCTTTCTACTCAATGCACATGAAGATGGAGGTTTTTGTATCCTCTTTGGGTACCTATCACCTTTGGAACTACTTTCATAGCATAAGCCAACTACCAAGTCACACACCTCCGTGCTCTAAAAGATCTAAGTGAAGCACATAGAGCAAAATTATCTAGCTCAAAAGATATAAGTGAAGCACTATGAGCATTCTAGCAAAATCATGATGACTGCATGTCTCTCTCTAGAAGTGTGCAGCAAGGATGATTGCGACACAACAAAAAGAAAAGACTCCTGCGATACAAGACGCTCGAAGCAAAACACATATCATGTGGTGAATAAAAATATAGCTCCAAGTAATTATACCGATGGATTGAAGACGAAAGAGGGGATGCCTTCCCGGGGCATCCCCAAGCTTAGGCTTTTTGGTGTCCTTGAATTTGGCTTGGGATGACTTGGGCATCCTCAAGCTTGAGCTCTTTCCACTCCTTATCTCTTTGTCCATGAGAACATCACCCAAAACTTGAAAACTTCACAACACAAAACTTAAATAGAAACTCGTGATAACATTAGCACAAGGAAACAAACTACCACCCCTTTAGGTACTGTAGAAATCTTGATTTATATTTGTATTGGTGTTGGGCTACTGTATTCTCACTTTTCCATGGCTAGTACCCCCTAATACTATCCATAGTTTCATCAAAACAAGCAGCCAACTCAACCAAAACAGAATCTGTCAAAAACAGACCAGTCTATAGCAATCTGTATACTTCGTATACTTATGCACCTCAAATATTCTGAAATATTACGACTCCTTGGGAAAAAGGCATATCAACCAGCAGTAGAAAGAATCAACTCACAAGCTCTTTCTGAATAAAAATGAAAAATCATCTCGTGAGCGAAAAGTTTCTGTCTTTTTCCAGCAGGATCAAACAACCATCACCAAGACTAGTCATAAAGGTTTTTCTTGGCTCAAACACAAAAAGAAACACAAAAAACACAATCGCAACAGAATTATGATGGTGCGGACGCAACAAAACAGAAAGAAAAAGATAAATTCATTGGGTTGCCTCCCAACAAGCGCTATTGTTTAACGCCCTTAGCTAGGCTTAAAAGCGATAGAATCACGTATCGTCGTCTTTGGTGCTCGAACCATAAGTGGCCCTCATCATGGATTCATAAGGCAATCTTATTTTCTTTCTAGGAAAGTGCTCCATGCCCTTCTTTAAAGGAAATTGAAATCTAATATTCCCTTCCTTCATATCGATGATAGCACCGATAGTCCTTAAGAAAGGTCTACCAAGAATAATAGGGCATGTAGGATTGCAATCAATGTCAAGCACAATGAAATCCACGGGTACATAGTTCTTATTTTCAATAATAAGAACATGATTGATCCTTCCCATGGGTTTCTTGACAGTAGAATCTGCAAGATGCAAATTAAGAGAACACTCTTCAATCTCATTAAAACCCAGAACATCACGTAAAGACTTTGGAATCGCGGAAACACTAGCACCCAAATCACACAATGCATTGCATTCATAGTTTTTGATTTTTATTTTGATAGTAGGTTCCCACTCATCATCAAGATTTCTAGGGATAGAGATTTCCAATTCAAGTTTCTCTTCAAGAGTTTTTATCATGGCTTCGACGATATGATCGGTAAAGGCCTTGTTTTGGCTATAAGCGTGTGGAGAATTTAACATGGATTGCATCAATGAAATGCATTCAATCAAGGAGCAACAATCATAATTGAATTCCATGAAATCCAAGGTAGAAATTTCATTACTACTCAAAGCATTAATATCTTCTACTCAAATTTCAATGCTTTTAGCATCAAGATAGATGGACTATGAATCATTGGGGCATTTTTCAACCGAAGTGGATTCATATCCAGCCCCATCATCATTGAGTTTAACACAAGAAAACAAAGATTCAATGGGAGTCACACCAAGAACTTTAAGATCTTCGCGATTCTTATCACGAGAACACGCCTTTTTAGGCCATTCATGCCTAGCACGAATTTGGGCAGTTCTTTCTTTGCTCTCAATCATGGAAACACGCATAGCTTTCAAAGTTTCATCCATATTGATCTTGGGAGGAGCACATCTAAACTTTCAAAGCATCAACATCACTAGGCATTCTATCAACGCTCTTAGCCAAATCGTCAATTTTGAGTAGTTTTTCCTCTATGGACGCACTGAAAATATTTTGCAAGTTGATAAACTCATTGATATTACTCTCTAGATCAGAGGGTAATATATTGTAATTTCCGTGAGTATGGTTGTAGGAGTTGCCAAAGTTATTAGAGGAGTTACTAGGAAAACACCTAGGAACATAGTTTCCTCTAAAAGCATTGTTGTTGCCAAAGTTATTCCTACCAACAAAATTAACGTCCAAGCTAGCGTTGCTACTCGCAATCAAGGAAGACAAGGACATATCATTAGGATCTAAAGGAGCACTTCTACTAGCAACCAAATTCATTAACTCATCCATCTTAGCACTCAACGAGTTAATTTCTTCTATAGCGTGTACCTTCTTACTAGTAGGTGACCTTTCAGTGTGCCACTGAGAGTAGTTCGTCATGATATTGTCTAGGAGCTTTGTGGCTTCCCCTAACGTGATTTCCATGAACGTTCCACCTGAGGCGGAGTCCAAGATATTTCTAGAAGCGAAATTCAAGCCAGCGTAGAAGATTTGTATAATCATCCAAAGACTCAAGCCATGAGCGGGACAATTTCTAATCATCAGTTTCATTCTCTCCCAAGATTGTGCAACATGTTCATGATCAAGTTGCTTAAAATTGATGATATCATTACGGAGAGAGATAATCTTAGCCGGCGGAAAATACTTGGATATATAAGAATCTTTGCACTTATCCCAAGAATCTATACTATTTTTGGGCGAAGACGAAAACCAAGTTTTTGCTCGATCTCGCAACGATAAAGGAAAAAGCTTCAATTTAATCACATCCTTATCCACATCTTTCTTCTTTTGCATATCGCAAAGCTTAATGAAGGTATTGAGATGGGATGCGGCATCTTCACTAGGAAGGTTGGAGAATTGCTCTTTCATAACAAGATTCAGCAAAGCGGCATTTATTTCGTATGACTCTGCACTTGTGGCGGGAGCAATCGGAGTACTAATAAAATCATTATTATTAGTATTCGAGAAGTCACAAAGTTTGGTGTTTTCAGTCATGGTGACTTCGGCAAGCAAGCAAGCACACAAGCGAACAAAGAGCAAGCGAGGAAAAAGGGCGAACGAAAAAGGAAAATTGGTGAACTAGGGGAGAGGAAAATGAGAGGCAACTGGCAAACAAAGTAAATGCAAGAGATGAGTTTGCGACACTTACTTGGATGAGTTCTTGACTTGATCCTCCCCGACAATAGCACCAGAAATTCTTCTGCTACGGCAACAAAAGTCCTTCCCCGGCAACGGCGCCAGAAATTCTTCTTGCTACTTCTCAAACAACAGCGTCGAAAATTGACACGTTCATGGAGACTTGCTTGCGTCGGTTTTTCCCTTGAAGAGGAAAGGGTGATGCAACACAGGAGCAATAAGTATTTCCCTCAGTTTGAGAACCAAGGTATCAATCCAGTAGGAGAATCTCGTCAAGTCCAAAGTACCTGCACAAACACAAAGAGCTTGCACCCAACGCTATAAAGAGGTTGTCAATCCTTTCAAGATAGATTGCAAAGTGAGATCTGAAGGCGGAAAGTGCAATGAAGTAAAAGTGTAAGGCTGAAAATATGGTGTGGAGTAGACCCGGGGGCCATAGTGTTCACTAGAGGCTTCTCTCAAAATAGCAAATATTACGGTGGGTGAACAAATTACTGTCGAGCAATTGATAGAACCGCGCAAAGTCATGACGATATCTAAGGCAATGATCATACATATAGGCATCATGTCCGAGACAAGTAGACCGATACTTTCTGCATCTACTACTATTACTCCACACATCGACCGCTATCTAGCATGCATCTAGTGTATTGAGTTCATGACAAACAGAGTAACGCCTTAAGCAAGATGACATGATGTAGAGGGATAATCTAAAACCAATGATGAAAACCCCATCTTTTTACCCTTGATGGCAACAACACGAAGCATGCCTCGCTACCCCTTCTGTCACTGGGTAAGGTCACCGCACAGTATGAACCCAAAACCAAGCACTTCTCCCATTGCTAGAATCATAGATCTAGTTGGCCAAACAAAACCCACAACTCTAAGAGAATTACTAGGATATGAAATCATGCATAAGAGAGATCAGAAGAAACTCAAATAAAATTCATAGATAATATAATCATATATCCACAATTCATCGGATCTCGACAAACACACCGCAAAAGAAGATTACATCGGATAGATCTCCATGAAGATCACGGAGAACTTTGTATTGAAGATTCAAAAGAGAGAAGAAGCGATCTAGCTACTAGCTATGGACCCTTAGGTCTATGGTGAACAACTCACGCATCAACGGAGAGGTCATGGTGTTGATGAAGAAGCCCTCCGTATCCGAATCCCCCCTCTAGCAGGGCACGAGAACGTGCCCCAGATGGGATCTTGTGGAGACAGAAGCTTACGGCGGTGGAAAAGTACTTTCGATGATCTCCTGATTTTTTCTCGGATTTTAGGGAATTTATAGGCAAAAGTCCTAGGGCTGAGGTGGCCGAGGGAGCCCACAAGCCAGGGAGCCGCGGCCCCCCTGCCCGCGGCTAAGGGGCTTGTGGGGTCCCTGCAGGTCCCTTGCCCTGATTCTCAGGCTTCCCGATCATTTTCTGTTTCGGAAAAAATCTTTTTGGCAGTTTCATTCCGTTTGGACTCCGTTCAAAATCCTCCTCTGAAAGGGGTCAAAAACATGGAAAAAACAGGAAATGTCACTTGGCACTGAGTTAATAAGTTAGTCCCAAAATATATATAAAAGGCATACAAAACATCCAAAGTTTGAGAAGATAATAGCATGAAACCATAAAAAATTATAGATACATTGGAGACGTATCAGTCATCGAGTGACAACACTTGCATATGGTCAGAAAACCTTAACCATCCATGATCAACAGGCTAGTCAACTAGAGGCTTACTACCGACATAGTTTTGTCTATATATCCACACATGCATTTATGTTTTCTTTCAATACAATTATAGCATGGGTAATAAACAATTATCTTGAAACAGGAAATATAATAATAAATATTTTATCATTGCCTCTAGGGCATATTTCCGACAATCTTTCTCCAAGTCTAGACATAATTCTATGGAAGAAGGAAAACAAAGCATCAGTCAGATTTCATTTGACAAAAATTGTAAAAATACACTCGGCAAAGCAAATGTACCAATGAGGGCCGCAATCATCTTCGCCAGGAAATCTTTTCCAAACTTTTCTATGGCGTTTCCCCTCTTTGCCATAGAATCAAGCTTCTTTTCCCACACATCTCTTTCTTTCTTCACTTTCTCATTTTCTGCCACCAACCTGTTAAAGTCCGCAAGCTTCTACTCATCAGCTTCAGACTTGTCCTTAAGCTTTGCAAGGACTAGATCCTTGTCTTCAAGCACCATTTTCATAGCATCATACTCCAGCTGCAGCTGGTTCTTCTCAGACTCCATCTAGTTATATTGCGACCCAATCTCGCAAGCCTTCTGAAAAACATCAATAATATTGTTTCAGTCGACGCTTCAACTTTTTTCTACTTCCGAGTGGAAAAATAAGTTTCAGTCAACACAATTATTTTTCTACTTCCGAGTGGATAAATACAATTCATTCGACCAATTAGCGGCCCGCCGCACCCACCTAAGTTCTTAAGACTTCTGCCCTTCGTAAACGATCGACACTAGTCTCGGGGACTACACCCAGTGGGTGCACTTAGCGTGCCCTCACTGGATACGTACTACTCGGTCAGACCCGTCTTTCCCGAGTTAAAAATTTACTGATTCCCAATTAGACCCCAGCCGAGGCAAGCACTCGACAACAGCCTCGGGGACTACACCCGGTGGGTGCACTAAGAGTGCCCCCATTGGATACAAAAAAACTCGACCAGGTCTGACCTGGCTGAGTCAAAAATAGAGCACACCTCCCTTATTCAGACTCCTGCTGATGCAAGCATTCAACAGCAGTCTCGGGGACTACACCCAGTGGGTTCACTAAGCGTGCCCCCACTGGAATAAAGACAAACAACTACACAGCAAACCCCTAGTGGGTGGAAAGAAAGATTGACAAGATTCAATCGGAAATTAACTTATAGTGGAACTTACTTGGATGTTCGCTTGGAGCGCCGAGCTGGTGTCATATGCCAACTTACTGGCCTCGAACACCACCTTAGTCCGCTGCATCATCAGCTCAGCTTGGATCATAGCCTCTTTGGCAGCTCCAGTTTGCTCCTCTGGGACGCGGTGCAGGGAAAATGCAAGCGATGACGAGGTTGGCATCATAGCAGTGGCAGCTTGGGTTACCGGAGGCGCACTCAGCACGCTCGTCACAATAGTTGATCCAGTCGGAGGGGCTGTTGCCATAGCACCCGAACCGACCGGAGGTACACTCGACGTAGGCGTCACAGGCATTCCCAGCGCAGACGTTACCGGCTCGACAGGAGTTTGTCTATAGCTGCATGCTGCGGCTCTTGTTCCTCATCTAAGAAAATGACATATGATGCTGCAGCAGTGATGATCAAGTCAGTCGACATATCCAATCCATAAAATAGAGTCAAAAGTAATGCTTATCGTACCTGTTCGAGGAGCAGGCTTATCCATGACGTCCAAGTCCATAGGATCCTCTCCAGTCCTAATAGGAGTCGACACCGAAGTAGCAGCATTGACAAGCCAATAGCACTCGGTTACCAGAAACTTCAAAAGTTATGATGGCGAAACGAAAAAAGAATGACACTCACGCTGTGGCGACCCGCACGACAATTCTCATTCGCGGCAAGGCCTTCCGAAGCTTGGGCGCGTCAGGCTTTGGCTGTTTGGCAGCCTTCTCCGTAGAGTAAGTTGCAGCGGCTCGGTCCCGCTTCACACTTCTACTGCTGGAGGCGACAGTTTGGCTTGGAGCAGCCACTGGGTCGTGGTGTTGCTTAGAACGCGCTTCACGACGCGGAGGAGGTTGTTCTTGTTCTTCACTGTCGTCTGAAGCATCTTCGCTTTGTTCGCTATCATCAACATATTCACTCTCGGCACTGCCGCCTTCACTTTACGCCCCAAGATTAAACTGTTGGGGAACATTTCACGGGAAACGAAAAATTTCCTACGCACACGAAGAACTATCATGGGGATGTTCATCTACGACAGGATATTAGATCCACATACCCTTGTAGATCGCTAAGCGGAAGCGTATATAACGCGGTTGATGTAGTGGAACGTTTCCGCGATTCAGATCACCGTAGTCATACTATCTCATCACGATCCGTCTCGCGAACTTCGTCACGATCCGTCCCGCGAACTTCACCATGATCCGTCCCGCGAACTTCATCACGATCCGTTCCGCGAACTCCATCACGATCCTTCCCGATCTAGTGCCGAACGGACGGCACCTCCGCGTTCAGCACACGTACAACTCGATGGCGATCTCCATCTTCTTGATCCAACAAGAGGGGCGGAGAGGCAGAAGAGTTCTCCGATAGCATGACGGCGCGCCGGTGGTGGTGATGATCTACTCCGGCAGGGCTTCGCCTAAGCTCCGCAGAAATACGATCTAGAGGAAAAACTGCGTGGTATAGGGTCGAGCAGCATGTGCAAAGTTGTGTCTCAAAAACCCTCAATACCTTTAGTATATATAGGAGGGAGGGAGGGGAGGAGGCAGCCTCAAACCCTCAAGGTTTGGCTGAAATTGGAGGAGGAGGAGTCCTACTCCAATCCTACTTGGAGTAGGATTCCACCTTCCCACATGGAAACTCTTTCCACCTTGTGTTTTTTCGTTCTCAAACCTTGTGGGCCTTAGTGGGAACTTATTCCAGCCCACTAGGGGATGGTTTATCTCTTCCCATAGCCCATGAGACCCCTTGGGGCGTGACACCCCTCCCGATGGTCCCCGGCACCCCTCCCCGCACTCCCGGTACACTACCGATGAGCCCGAAACTTTTTCGGTGACCAAAACAGGACTTCCTATATATAAATCTTTACCTCCGGACCATTCCGGAGCTCCTCATGACGTCCTGGATCTCATCTGGGATTCCGAACAACTTTCAGTTACCAACACCTATAACTCAACTATACCAAAACGTCACCGAACCTTAAGTGTGCAGACCCTGCGGGTTCGAGAACTATGTAGACATGACCCGAGACACTCCTCGGTCAATATCCAATAGCAGAACTTGGATGCCCATATTGGATCCTACATATTCTCTGAAGATGTTATCGGTTGAACATCAGTGTCAAGGATTCATATAATCCTGTATGTCATTCCCTTTGTCCTTCGGTATGTTACTTGCCTGAGATTTGATCGTCGGTATCCGCATACCTATTTCAATCTCGTTACCGGCAAGTATCTTTACTCGTTCCGTAATACAAGATCCCGTGACTTACACTTAGTCACATTGCTTGCAAGGCTTGTGTGTGATGTTGTATTACCGAGTGGGCCCCGAGATACCTCTCCGTCACACGGAGTGACAAATCCCAGTCTTGATCCATACTAACTCAACGGACACCTTCGGAGATACCTTTAGAGCACCTTTATAGTCACCCAGTTACGTTGCAACGTTTGATGCACACAAGGTATTCCTCCGGTGCCAGTGAGTTATATGATCTCATGGTCATGGCAACAAATACTTGACACGCAGAAAACGATAGCAATAAAACGACACGATCAATATGCTACATTCATAGTTTGGGTCTTGTCCATCACATGATTCTCCAAATGATGTGATCTCGTTATCAAGTGACAACACTTGCCTATGGCCAGGAAACCTTGACCATATTTGATCAACGAACTAGTCAACTAGAGTCTCACTAGGGACAGCTTGTTGTCTATGTATCCACACATGTATTTGAGTTTCCAATCAATACAATTCTAGCATGGATAATAAATGATTATTATGAATAAGGAAATATAATAATAACTAATTTATTATTACCTCTAGGGCATATTTCCAACATAAACTGCTCCCCGTTGGGCATAGGAGAAAGCAAGTTCGTCCATTCCTGCAAAGGACAAAGACAATAGAGTTAATCGGACAGGTATACAGTCACTCGATGATGACATGAACACAATCGAAAAAGATATAACATACCATTTTCCGCGGCTTATTCTCAGTAGAATATGGCGCGACTCGTTTGGATCCCACGGGGTTGTCGCAAGGACCAGTGATGCTTTTGATCCACTGGCTTACCATTTATTGATCAACTTCCTCGGGGTGTGACCGAGTGGAATCTTCAGAACCAGAGTAATGCCACATGGCATGGTCCCTCGCCTGAAGGGGCTGGATGCGCCGACTGGGGAATGTCTACAGCAGGTCCATACCAGTCAGCACATTTCTGACCAAGCTGATCACCTCACTCGCCAACATCTCCACTTCTGCCTTCTCATCCTCGAATATAGTCAGTATTCTAGGGGCAATTGAACTATCTAAGGTGAAAGGAGGGATACCAGTTGACATGTTCAGAGATGCGATATAATTGAAGTAGAACCATCTCGACTGCCAGGTCCGAACCGATTCAGGAAGGGTCATTGGAGGATAAGTGCTCCTATTCTTTTTGTGGATTCCTAAACCACCACATAACTGGATAACGTTTTTCACTGCTTGGGACCGAGCAATGAATATGTTCTTGAACAACCCCCAGTGAGGAGGGCAGCCAAAGAAACACTCACACAGAGTGATAAATGCGGAAAGGTATGTGACAATGTTCGGTGGAAGGTGGTGAAGTTGAATCCCGAAGTATAAGAGGAAGCCCGGATGTGGAGGTAGAGAAAAACCTCGTTCGACATGTGTGAGGAGAAGTACCCACTCCGCCTCGCGAGGTGCTATCTCAAGCTCCCCCTCCGGCAGTCTCCAAGACTTCTCCACCACCATCATGTTCTCGACGAGATCCAGGACGTCCTCCTTCATCACGGTAGAAGGCAGAAAATACCCATGTATCCACCCTCGTGGCACTGCGGTCCGAACGGGCTTTCTCCCGTTGCCGCCCTTCTTGGCGCGCTCGAGCTTGGATGTTTTCCTCTTCGGCATGGCTGCGGTGGTGAAGGAAAGACTGTGCAAAGCTGGTGGGACGGAGGTGGAGGAGAAGCAAGAAAAGAGCTAGGTGCGGCTGTAACCCTAGCCCCAGCCGCATTTTATAACTGACCGACTCAGTCACCACCTGGTGGGCCCTCCAAATCTCAGCCTATCCCGATATCAGACGAGACGTGACGTGTGGTGATGATTATGGTGCAATAATGGAGGCGTCGTTGCTCCACTTGCCCTGACATTTGCGTCGTCCCCGCGAGGCGCGCGGAAACCAAAATTTCGAATCCCGTCATATCCGGACCTGCCGCAGTGATCAGTCATATCAAAAGATCCTATCAGTCACTCGGAATGAGTCCAAACATCTGAAATCACTCGGGCACACTTCGCAACGGAATCGATCATGGCGAATGCCGAAGATTTCACTCGACTGATACGTCTCCAACGTGTCTGTAATTTTTTATGGTTTCATGCTATTATCTTGTCAAACTTTGGATGTTATGCATGCCTTTTATATATTTTTTGGGGCTAACTTATTAAGTCACTGCCAAGTGCCAGTTCCTGTTTTTTCCATGTTTTTGACCCCTTTCAGAGGAGATTTCGAAACGGAGTCCAAACGGAAGAAAATCCCTGAAAATATTTTTTCCGTAACGGAAGAAGATCGGGAAGCTTGAGAGCCAAGGCAGGGGAGCCTCAGGGGCCCCACAAGCCCCCACCCCGAAGCCAGGGGGAGGCCGCAGCCCACAGGCTTGTGGGCCCCCTGGGCGCCCTCTGCCCTAGGGGTTGCACCTATAAATTCCCTAAAAATCCCAAAAAAAATCAGGAGATCATCGAAAGTACTTTTCCACCGCCGCAAGCTTCTGTCTCCATAAGATCCCATCTAGGGCATGTTCTGGTGCCCTGCCGGAGGGGGGATTCGGATATGGAGGGCTTCTTCATCAACACCATGACCTCTCCGATGATGCGTGAGTAGTTCACCATAGACCTACGGGTCCATAGCTAATAACTAGATGGCTTCTTCTCTCTCTTGGATCTTCAATACAAAGTTCTCCATGATCTTCATGGAGATCTATCCGATGTAATCTTCTTTTGCGGTGTGTTTGTCGAGATCCAATGAATTGTGGATTTATGATCAGATTATCTATGAATTTTATTTGAGTTTCTTCTGATCTCTCCTATGCATGATTTCATATCCTTGTAATTCTCTTCGAGTTGTGGGTTTTGTATGGCCAACTAGATCTATGATTCTTGCAATGGGAGAAGTGCTTGGTTTTGGGTTCATACCGTGCCGTGACCTCACCAAGTGACAGAAGGGGTAGCGAGGCACGCATCGTGTTGTTGCCATCAAGGGTAAAAAGATAGGGTTTTCATCATTGCTTTGAGATAATCCTTCCATCATGTCATCTTGCTTAAGGCGTTACTCTGTTCTTCATGAACTCAATACACTAGATGCACGGTGGATAGCGGTTGATGTGTGGAGTAATAGTACTAGATGCAGAAAGTATCGGTCTACATGTCTCAGACGTTATGCCTATATGTATGATCATTGCCTTAGATATCATCATGACTTTGCGCGGTTCTATCAATTGCTCCACAGTAATTTGGTCACCCATCGTGATATTTGCTATTTTGAGAGAAGCCCCTAGTGAACAATATGGCCCCCGGGTCTACTCCACACCATATTTTTAGCCTTACACTTTTTACTTCGTTGCACTTTCCGCCTTCACATCTCACTTTGCAAACAATCTTGAAGGGATTGGCAACCCCTTTGAAGCATTGGGTGCAAGCTTGTTTGTGCAGGTACTTTGGACTTGACGAGACCCTCCTTCTGGATCGATTCCTTGGTTCTCAAACTGAGGGAAAGACTTACTGCTCCCGTGCTGCATCACCCTTTCCTCTTCAAGGGAAAAACCAACGCAAGCCTAGTCTCCGTCAATGTGTCAATTTCTCGCACTTTTGTTTGAGAAATAGCAGAAGGATTTCTGGCGCCGTTGCCGGGGAAGGATTTTTGTTGCCGTAGCAGAAAAAGTTTTGGTGCCGTTGCCAGGGAGGAAGATCAAGTCAAGAACTCATCCAAGTAGGTGTCTCAAACTCATCTCTTGCATTTACTTTGTTTGCCAGTTGCCTCTCATTTTCCTATCCCCCACTTCACAATTTGCCTTTTTTGTTTGCCTTTTCCATTTTCCATTTTCGTTCACCCTTTTCTCTCGCTTGCTTTTCTGTTCTCTTGTGTGCTATGTGCCTTCAATATGCTTGCATCTTCGCTTGCTGAAAATCTATTGATATGGATCCTCATCCCCTTGCTAATCTCTTTAAGAGATCCAATTATGTTGATCCAATTGCTAGTGAGTTGAATGCACTTGACTATCTTTATGGAATTTTGCTTGAGATACCTGAATCCGAAAATCGTGATGTAGAAATTTATGAAGTGATTCACGAGGGCTCCTTGAATGAAAAGCATGATTGCAATGATTTCATTATAAATTCTATTAATGACAATCATGCTAAAAATATGCAAAACCCTAAGCTTGGGGATGCTAGTTTTGTTATGTCCACTACTTGTTGCAATAATCATGATTGGGTCAATGATTTTTTGATCTAGAAAATTTGTTTAAGCCTCATGATGAATATGATATTTGCAATATTATTGAAAGTGGGTTTGGAGAAGTCATGACTTTAGTTGATGATAATCCCACTATTTTTGAAGAGCGTCAACTTTGCATGCATGTGGATCATGAAATGAATATCCTATGGGATAGCTAATTTTTGAATTTGAATAAGATCCCACATGTAATTGCTATGAGAGAGGAAAATATTGTGGTAGAAACCTTCATGTTACCAAATTACCTCTCGTTCTGTTGAGATTGCTATTGTCTCTTTCTTCTTCCTTGCATTTGGTAACTATTGGTTATCTTGCCAATTTGTTCTCCTATAAAATGCCTATGCATAGGAAATATGTTAGACCTAGATGTGATTTTCACATGCTTTATGATGCTCTCATTGTGCTTCAATTCTTGTCTTTTGTGTGAGCATCATTGAATTATCAATGCCTAGCTAAGGGCGTTAAACAATAGCGCTTGTTGGAAGGCAACCCAATGAATTTATCTTTTTCTTTCTGTTTTGTTGCGTCCACACCATCATAATTCTGTTGTGATTGTGTTTTTTGTGTTTTCTTTTGTGTTTGAGCCAAGCAAAACCTTTATGACTAGTCTTGGTGATGGTTGTTTGATCCTGCTGGAAAAAGACAGAAACTTTTCGCTCACGACATGATTTTTCATTTTTATTCAGAAAATAGATTTTGAGTTGATTCTTTTTGCTGCTGGTCGATATACATTTTTCCCAAGAAGTCGAAATTGTTCAGATTTTTTGAGGTACCAGAAGTATACGAAGTATATAGATTGCTACAGACTGGTCTGTTTTTGACAGATTCTGTTTTTGTTGAGTTGGTTGTTGGTTTTGATGAAACTATGGTTAGTATCGGGGGGTACTAGACATTGAAAAGTGAGAATACAGTAGCCCAACATCAATATAGATAGAATTCAAGTTTTCTACAGTACCAAAAGAAATGGTAGTTTGTTTTCTTGTGCTAATGATATCACGAGTTTCTGTTTAAGTTTTGTGTTGTGAAGTTTTCAAGTTTTGGGTGATGTTCTCATGGACGATGAGATAAGGACTGGAAAGAGCTCAAGCTTGGGGATGCCCAAGGCATCCCAAGCCAAATTCAATGACACCAAAAAGCCTAAGCTTGGGGATGCCCCAGGAAGGCATCCCCTCTTTCGTCTTCAATCCATCGGTAACATTAATTGGAGCTATATTTTTATTCACCACATGATATGTGTTTTGCTTGGAGCGTCTTGTATCTTAGGAGTCTTTTATTTTTGTTGTGTCACAATCATCCTTGATTCACACCTTTTTGAGAGAGAGAGACATGCACTCATCGTGATTTTGCTAGAATGCTCATAGTGCTTCACTTATATCTTTTGAGCTAGATACTTTTGCTCTATGTGCTTCACTTATATCTTTTAGAGCACGGCGTTGCGTGACTTGGTAGTTGTCTTACGCTATGAAAGTAGTCCCAAAGGTGATAGGTACCCAAGGAGGATGCAAAAACCTCCATCTTCATGTGCATTGAGTAGAAAGAGAAGTCTTGATTCCTCTCAGTTAGTTTTGAGACGTGGATTTGGTAATATTAAGAGCTATGTTAGTAGGGTGTTGTGAATCTAGAAATACTTGTGTTGAAGTTAGTGATTCCCGTAGCATGCACGTATGGTGAACCGCTATGTTAGGAAGTCGGAGCATAATTGATCTATTGATTGTCATCCTTTGTGTTGAGGTCGGGATCGAGCGATGGTTAACACCTACCAACCCTTCCCCTAGGAGTATGCGTTTAGCACTTTGTTTCGATTACTAATAAAAACTTTCGCAACAAGTATGTGAGTTCTTCATGACTAATGTGAGTCCATGGTATATATGCACTTTCACCTTCCACCATTGCTAGCCTCTCTAGTCCCGGGCAATTCTCGCCGGTACACAAACCCACCATATGCCTTCCTCAAAACAGCCACCATACCTACCTACTATGGCATTTTCATAGCCATTCCGAGATATGTTGCCATGCAACTCCCACCATTCCGTCTCATGACCTGTGCCGTCACTCTCATATTGCCAATGCATGATCGTAAGATAGCTAGCGAGATGTTCCAACGTCATACGCCAAGCTAGATCGTTGCACATCCCGGTACACTGCCGGAGGCATTTCCTATAGAGTCATCATCATTTTGAGCTTTGAGCTGTGAGTAAATAAAAGTGTGATGATCATCATTATTAGAGCATTGTCCCGTGTGAGGTAAAAAAAGAGGCCAAAGAGCCCAAAAAAAAGAAAAGAAAAAAGAGGCCCAAGTGCCCAAATAAAAAAAAAGAGAAAAAGAGAGAAGGGACAATGCTACTATCTTTTTCCACACTTGTGCTTCATGATAGCACCATGTTCTTCATGATTGAGAGTGTCTTGCTTTGTCACTACCATATGCTAGTGGGAATCTTCATTATATAACTTGGCTTGTATATTCCAATGACGGCCTTCCTCAAAATTGCCCTAGGTCTTCGTGAGCAAGCAAGTTGGATGCACAACCACTAGTTCTCCTTTTGAGCTTTCACATACTTATAGCTCTAGTGCATCTCTTGTATGGCAATCCCTACTCATTCACATTGATAACTATTAAGGGGCATCTCCATAACCCTTTGATATGCTGTGTCAATGTGACCATCTCCTCCCTTTTTGTCTCACAACCACCACCACACTCTATTCCACCTATAGTGCTATATTCATGGCTCGTGCTCATGTATTACCTTGCTAGTTTGCTTGAAGTATTATTGTTTTCATGTCAATAGCAAACTATTGTTTCGAATCTTATGGATCTGAACATTCATGTCACGTGAAAGAAGTTGCAAAGGACAACTATTCTAGGTAGCATTCCACATCAAAAATTCATTCTTTATCACTTCCCTACTCGAGGACGAGCAGGAGTTAAGCTTGGGAATGCTTGATACGTCTCCATCGTATCTATAATTTTTGATGGTTTCATGCTATTATCTTGTCAAACTTTCGATGTTATGCATGCCTTTTATATATTTTTTGGGACTAACTTATTAACTCAGTGCCAAGTGCAAGTTCCTGTTTTTTCCATGTTTTTTACCCCTTCCAGAGGAGATTTTGAAACAGAGTCCAATCGGAAGAAAATCCCCGAAAATATTTTTTTCGTAATGGAAGAAGATCGGGAAGCTTGAGAGCCAAGGCAGGGGAGCCTCAGGGGCCCCACAAGCCCCCACCCCGCGGCCAGGGGGGGGGCCGTGGCCCACAGGCTTGTGGGCCCCCTGGGCACCCTCTGCCCTAGGGGTTGCACCTATAAATTCCTTCAAAATCCCAAAAAAATCAGGAGATCATCGAAAGTACTTTTCCGCCGCCGCAAGCTTCTGTCTCCGCAAGATCCCATTTGGGGCACGTTTTGGTGGCGTGCCGGAGAAGGGATTCGGATACGGAGGGCTTCTTCATCAACACCATGACCTCTCTGATGATGCGTGAGTAGCTCACCATAGACCTACGGGTCCATAGCTAGTAACTAGATGGCTTCTTCTCTCTCTTGGATCTTCAATACAAAGTTCTCCATGATCTTCATTGAGATCTATCCGATGTAATCTTCTTTTGCGGTGTGTTTGTCGAGATCCGATGAATTGTGGATTTATGATCAGATTATCTATGAATCTTATTTGAGTTTCTTCTGATCTCTCCTATGGATGATTTCATATCCTTGTAATTCTCTTCGAGTTGTGGGTTTTGTCTGGACAACTAGATCTATGATTCTTGCAACGGGAGAAGTGCTTGGTTTTGGGTTCATACCGTGCGGTGACCTCACCCAGTGACAGAAGGGGTAGCGAGGCACGCATCGTGTTGTTGCCATCAAGGGTAAAAAGAAGGGGTTTTCATCATTGGTTTGAGATTATCCATCTACATCATGTCATCTTGCTTAAGGCGTTACTCTGTTCGTCATGAACTCAATACCTTAGATGCATGCTGGATAGCGGTTGATGTGTGGAGTAATAGTAGTAGATGCATAAAGTATCGGTCTACTTGTCTCGGACGTGATGCCTATATGTATGATCATTGCATTAGATATTGTCATGACTTTGCGCGGTTCTATCAATTGCTCGACAGTAATTTGTTCACCCACCATGATATTAGCTATTTTGAGAGAAGCCTCTAGTGAACACTATGGCCCCCGGGTCTACTCCACACCATATTTTCAGCCTTACACTTTTTACTTCGTTGCACTTTCCGCCTTCAGATCTCACTTTGCAAACAATCTTGAAGGGATTGACAACCCCTTTGAAGCGTTGGTTGCAAGCTTGTTTGTGTTTGCGCTGGTACTCTGGACTTGACGAGACCCTCCTTCCGGATTGATACCTTGGTTCTCAAAATGAGGCAAATACTTACTGCTCCTGTGCTGCATCACCCTTTCCTCTTCAAGGGAAAAACCATCGCAAGGCCAGTCTCCGTCAACGTGTCAATTTCTGGCACTGTTGTTTGAGAAGTAGTAGAAGGATTTCTGGCGCCGTTGCCGGGGAAGGATTTTTGTTGCCGTAGCATCGACCCGAAGTTTTATCAGTCCCAAGAAAATGACCAAGATCACAACGACTCGACAAGAGCTCGCATCGACCCCTTCATCACTCGAACCTCGATCCATTCGGGGGCTAATGATGGGGATATGTACCAGGTTAGGGCCACAGGCCTGACCTGAATGTCCTACCCAAGCGTACCTCATTATTAGGCCAAGGGTCAGACAGAAGATTCCTACTGGATAAAGATGGCACCTAAAAAGTCACTCGGTACATAAACACTCGGACTACATTCCCATCCACTCGACGACCTGTATCCACTCGGAAGGATTCCAGTCGACGTTGAAGACCAGAAATCACCCACGAGGGTCAACGGACATACGTTCAGCCACTGGTCTTTAGTATCATTTATTACTTGCATACATTATTAGTAACGTATATCTTTAACTCATATTGATCGAGCCCTTAGATGTTGATGCCTTGATGAGGGGTGGCACACTCTATATAAGCCACGCCTCCCCTCTGGCACAAGGGTTCACACCCCCTGTATTACACAATCAACACTACAAGAGTTCCCGACCACCTGAGACGTAGGGCTGTTACCTGCAAGAGAGGGGCCTGAACTCATACATCTTGCGTACAAGCTTGCCGTAGCTAGGATTCTACCCTCTCCATCTATACCCTACACCTCTACTGTCAGGTTTATTACCACAACACCCTCCCCCCTCTCTCTCCCTCTTTACCTCCCTCCTTCTCTCCCTCCCTCTCTCTACCTCATTCTGTCCATCCCTCTCTCTCCCTCTCTCCCCCTCTCTCTCCCTCTCTCTCCCTCACTCTCTCTCTCCGGCATTCCGACATTACACTCCCGCCTAGTAAAAGTTCTAGTAGCCACAACATTTCCTCAAACACCACCTCCCCCTCCACCACAAAAACTTTTCATAGATTACATCAAAAAAAGAAGAGGAAAACCTCTGCTCATACACACACACCACTCCTCCCTCGCTCGAACCCTAGCTCGCTCGGCTCCACCTCCAGACCCGACTATTCTCCTGAAGATCCATAACAAGGGGTTGGACTCTTGCGCATGTTTATATCTCGCAGCAGCTGGCTATGACATCGAGCTCATCGACAACGACGGCTTGGCGCGGGCTATCCCACACATGAAGTGGCACACCCCATCCCACAAGTTCAACACCCGTGGATCTTCTCCATGTCCCTGCTGTTGCTCTACTCTGCTTTGTTGTCAGGAATGTGCCTTCATTTCTAAAGGTCGTCTTCAATGGTAGTGTCTCAACATCGTCAACTTCCAAGTCATGCCTCACTAAGGATGACAACAACGACAAGGGCACCCTATCCCTCTCTTCCAAGGGGAAATAGCCCATCCATAACATCAAGGAGGGCACACTACAACCATGCTCTTCCAAAGGGAAGGCGCCAAGTCGCGACAACAGGGACAGGGAGCGCACGATGTGCACTCACCATCCAGGCTCTTCCAAGTGGAATGAGCACATATATGACAATTTAGGAAACCAATGATTTGTTTGCCATGCCTCCTCAAAGGAATAATTAGATCTTATATAGTGGTTTGGAGAGAGGATTTTACTACATCATTGTGCAATTGCACTTTAGCTTTTAATATTAGTTGTTACTTGTATGTACATATGTCACTGGTAAATATTCGCATTTAGTCTCTTTTTACGTATGGGGCAATGCGATATTCATAAACCAACATTGTGCGAGGTAATTAATAAAGATTGTTAGGACAATGGGCCAAAATGTGGCAATTAAACTATTTATTTATAGTTTATCCAAGACAACAACAATCTAGAATATATGAACTCAGAAATATGTAGCCCATTTACTGCCCATAATGAGTTGTTAGCTAACAAGGTGTGTCTCTTTTTTACATTGTAGTGGTTCCCAATCCAATTTACTCAAAATCACCTCTCAAACTACATGATTGTTGGACATGCAAATGTACATGTATTTCTACGAGATTACAATGACTATATGGAAGTCTTCATGAAGATATTGAAGGATGGGCTAGAGTCATGTGTGCATTCGAGATGGAGGAGGGCACCCTACGGACATTCTGCTTCACCTTGTACAGCAATCCGAATATCTTTTGCCTGTTTTTCACCATTTTTAATAAAAGTATTCAACTATCATTCATCATCCTTTATTTGGTGCTTATGTAATTCTTTTGTTGACATAATTCTTGAACTCAGTATCTATGAATCAAATAATGCATTGGTTGTGGAATCTATCTATCTATGGATATGATGGCTATGTAATAAAGTTATACCCTACTTTAAATTCAAATTATGTACAATGGTAAATTGTAGCAATTAAAATATAAAAATATTCTCTATGGGTCATTACGCCGCACACGTTTTGTAAACGTTTGTGAAATACATCATGATCGGAGTTGTTTCTCTCTCTCCCTCTCTTCCCCCTCTCACTCTTCCTCTCCTACTCTCTCTCTCTCCCTACTCTCTCTATTGCATCCCTATATTACACTCTCTCCTAGTAAAATTTCCACTAGCCATGATTTTTCCTCAAACATCACCTCCCCCCCACCATCACAAGAACTTTGCTTAGATTACGTCAAAAAAGAAGAGGAAAACCTCCGCTCACACCCACACACCACTCCTCGCTCGCTCGAACCCTAGCTAGCTTGCCGCCGCCGCCGTAGGCCTGACTGTCCTCATGAAGATCCATCACAAGGGGTTGGACTCTCGCGCATGCCTATATTCGCGGCAGCCGGCTACAACATCGAGCTCATCGACAACAATAGCTTGACGTGGGCTATCCCACAGGTGAACTGGCGCACCCCCATCCCTCAGGTTCAACCCGCGTGGATCTCCTCCATGGTCCCACCGTTGATCTAATCTGCTTTGTTCCCACGAATGTGCCTTCATTTATGAAAGTTCGGTTCCATATTAGTGTCTCGGCATCGTCAAATACCAAGTCACGCCTCACCGACGATGATAACGACGACAAGGGTGCCCTATCTGTGTCTTCCAAGGGGAAATATCCCATCCACAACATCAGGGAGGGCACCCTATAGTCATGTTCTTCCAAAGGGAAGGAGGCAAGTCGCGACAACAGGGACAGGAAGCGCACGGTGAGCACCCACCGTCCGGGCTCTTCCAAGGGGAATGAGCCCATATGTGACAATTTAGGAAGCCAATGGTTTGTTTGCCGTGCCTCCTCGTATGATCATGCTTGTAGCTTTTGCCACGCTAGGTTTTAACCATGTCGTGTTAAACATTTTCAATCATACAAAATGTATTGTTCAAAAGTGCAATTTGATATGCTAGAGTATGAATTGTTCAGTTCAATTCCACGAATGCATATGATTTGTTGTCTGTAGTGAGAATATACATTGTTTAGTTGTTTTTGGTTGTTTGTAGTGAACATATGTCCAGTTTCAATTGCTAGATTTGGTTGTTCAATCATACACCTGGTTCCTATTAAAGCTGGTGTAGTTAACACACCCATGTTTATTTCAATTTTCTCACAATGTGATGTTCAATAATACAATTTCATGTTTAAGCACATGGTACGTTCTATGAATTTTCAACAATACTGATATGAATGACTATTTGGCTGTTGTTAAGTCACTTGTACTGAGCATATGACTCCTTTAATGGTTTTGGTTGTTTGTGGTTAGCATGTGTCCAGTTTCAATTGCTATATTTGGTTGTTTGTAGTATGCCTTGTTTATTTAGTTATTCACAATGTGCAGTACAATTCGATCAATACCAATTCAATGGCCTAGAAAGCATCCCATCCCATCATTCTGTTTTTTCTTGTATAGTTTGCATTTTTCCACTGTGTGATGTTCAATTATACAATTTGATGTTTAAGTACAAGTTTTGTTCTATGCAATCTCAACAATACCATTATGAAGGGCTATATTTTGTTGCTATTAAGCCTGTTGTAGAGAGCATCTGCCTATTTTGGTTTTTGGTTCCCATGGTTTAGTCTTTTCCCATGTTATACTCTCTCTTCCCATAACATCAGATGTTAATACATCCAATATGTTAGTATATTGGATGTAGTTAGATCTTATATAGTGGTTTGGAGAGAGGATTGTACTACATTATTATGCAATTGCAGTTTAGCTTCTAATATCAATTGTTAACTTTAGGTACATATGTCACTCGTAAATATCCGCGCTTAGACTCGTTACTAAAGATTGTTAGGACAATGGGCAAAAATGTGCCGATTAAATTATTTATTTACAGTTTGTCCAAGACAAGAGCGATCTGCAGTATATGAACTCATAAATCTATAGCCTTTTTAGTGCCCATAATGTGTTGTTAGCTGACAATGTGTGTATCCTTTTTATTTGTAGTGGTTCCCAACCTAGTTTACTCTAGATCACCTCTCAAACTACACGATTGTTGGACATGCAAATGTACATGTATTTCTACTAAATTGCAATGACTATATGAAAGTCCCGAGGAAGATATTGAAGGATGTGCTAGAGTCGTGTGTGCATTCACATGAAGGAGGGCACACTATGGGCATTCTGCTTCACCTTTTATAGCAACCCGAATATCTTTGGCCTCTTTATTTACCATTTTTAATACAAGATTTCAACCGTCATTCATGATTCTTTATTTGGTGCTTATGTGATTCTTTTGTTGACATAATTCTTGAGCTGTATACCTGTGAATGAAATAATGCATTGGTTGTCGAACCTATATATCTCTGGATATGATGGACATGTAAAAAGCTATTCCTTATTTTCAAATTCAAACTATGTACAATTTTAAACTATAGCAATAAAAATATGCTCTATGGGTCATTATGCTGCACACGTTTTGTAAATTCCAACGTTTGTGAAATACCTCATGATCGGACACGTTTTAGAGATAGAAAATTTGTTCGGCCACAAACTCAATTGCCGCTTGCAAACCATGTATGATAAAAGATAATATCACAAAAGGTTCAACCGAATTCAAGGGTGGTGATAGAATCTATTGCACACAGTTCACAATTATAAACTATTTGTGATGCAATACGCATCATAAACGTTGCACTATAGAATTGCGCATGCGAAATTTATCCTGTCCGACACGAGTACCACGTTTGGACGTTTCTTGAACTTATTCGACACTCATACGACGGTTAAATTATATTCTTAGTTACAAATCATGAATGGGTTACGAAATGTACGTGTTTGTGACATACTCCTTATCCTACACAATTAGCAATCATGAACTATTTGTCATAAGGCACGCATCATAAACGATGCAACACAGAGTAGCGCGTGCGATGGTAATACGATCTCACACGAGTAGCAAAGATGATTCGTATGGGAAGTATGACTAATCTCAAACGGTTGACCTATGACTCTTGTTTGTGATAGATGCGGACATCCCATACGCTTAGTTTTGTCAAACTTTTGCATTCATCGGTCACCATTACCGGTGATTTTTCCGTGTCCTGTGGTATGGACCCCTATTTCCCACACATGCAAGGCGACGGTTTAAAACTAGGTCACAGAAAAGGGTTAAAACCATTTATATAGCACGTCGCTGTAACGGTGTATCACTAGTGTTCTCTATGGCGCTACTCGGGAAGCAAACATATTGTATAGGGGTGATTCAACTAGCCGTGGCTACCCCCTCATTTGGTGGCGATATAGGCAACCTACAAGGCACAATGGATCAAGTTTAGGTTCTATGAAAGATGGAGAGATGGTCTGACTCTCCTCCGACGACTTCTAGCAGAGAATCTGGTGGGCATGAAAAAGATCCCCGTGTGATGAGCCAAGAAGTTCCAGCCTCATCGATCCTCAACAAGCTGCTCAATCGACTCACAATGCTTCTTCTGCTACGGTGCTTCGACAGATCTTTTGGCCTTCCATGCTCCGCCCAAGCTCCATTAATTAGAGTCAATTAATACCGTGTTAGCTCAATTCAGCAGGAGCCAAATTTTGAGAGTGCTTGTATACGTTTTAGTATCATGACTAAAAGTAATGAGACTAAAACTTGCTAGCCTTATCCATGCTTGGATCCAAATACTAAAGAGACTAAAATCAAGTTAATGAGCATTTATTATCCTCCAAACCCTCCAATCCAGAACTTGCATGAGTAGTTAAACGAGGAGAGAGAGGACTAATGCACATTTTAGTAGGGGTACCCCTGACTAAAAGATTTTAGCCTCAAGACTAGTTTTAGCCTCTTTTTAGTCAGGGGTGCTTGAAACTTTAGCCTCTTAAAGAGGCTATTTTTAGTCGGACTAGTTTTAGTCTCTTGGATCCAAGCACCCTCTTTATATTTTGTACTTCCTTTGTCATAGTTTAGAAGACACGGTTAATTTTACGTGCATTTCCACAATAGTCAGGGTTTATGGCGTATTGCATTTAATCCTAACACCTAATTAATAATCTATATTGTACTACTACTTTTATATGCATGCGTAGTGTGAATCCTATTTTTCAGCCCATTTCACAACAAATCAATAACCATCTAGGCTGGAGAAAATTTCCAAACACGCCTTCTAAACCGTGATGGAGAAAGTATCTTAAACAGGTCATAAATAATTTTGTGCGCACATCATTATTCAACAATTATTTGAGCGCACATTCATAAAAATCTTACTGAATTGAGTAACATAGACAAACCCACTTAATTAGGAGCCAATCGGCCCCACAATTCCATTTAGTACGAAGCACCAATATGGTGTGGGCATGTCCCTTTTCTATTTGCGCACATCCATCAGAAAGTTTCCGCAATTTTTTTAATCAATGCCCACAAATCCAACCCCTTGCATTTAATTAGATCCAACTAGTACACGTGCGCCACACATGTCAGATCTATATTTGATATTTCTCTCTTTTTTGGTATGCAGCCCCACCGGTCCTCTTTTTCTTGATGATTCTTAAGGTAGCTTGCTTATTTCTAAAGAAGCTACGTGGGAATATTTTATTATATGACAAATCTTGACTTTAAACAAAACAATTGTCTAGCTAAGCTGGTCATGCCCACCCAAATTTGTGCGAGGTTTGAAGTTTGATCCCATCATAAGCAATATGTTTTAATTTTCAATTATAGAGAAAAAATAGGAAAAAAAACAAAGAGAGAAAACAGGTGAAAAATGACCGACCAAAATCTAGCTCGAACTAAAAAAAAAGTGGATAAACGATCATCCCTTTAATATTGGGTATAGACTCGGATGAATATGAAGGTGAATACAATTGTGTTGGAAAGTACATGAAATCTACTTTCCAACAAAAAAAGATCAGTCAATTTGGAGCCTGTATGCGAAAGATCTTGTGAGATGAGACATGTATGTATGTGTAGTCTGAATCTGGGTCTAGAATATGATAGATTTGGACTTTATCTTCTTATCGAAAAGTGACATGAGAGAGCTTATTGTACAACTCTTAAACGTCTCTTTTCCCTTATCTTCAAATGTGGATTGTACAAGTGTCCGGTAGTTCTGCAATTATGCATGAAACAAAAAGAGGTGAAGTACTTTTGTCCTTTGTAGCATAAATATATTATTGCACAACGTTTATCAAAAATCACCTCAAATAAATATGCATATGTAATATTTGTGATCATATCAAAGGTAGCCATGTCCTCATCAGGTCTGGGGTCTGCAGCGATATTGGTGGATTTTCAAATATATTATTGCATAAAGTTTATCAAAAATCACCTCAAATAAATATGCATATGCAATATTTGTCATCATATCAAAGGTAGCCATGTCCTCATCAGGTCTGGGGTCTGCAGCGATATTGGTGGATTTTTTGACCGGATTGACTCATATGAAGAGACGATGGTAGCCACTCGTCAAGACCCTATATAGCGGTGATTGACAAGACATGACTGGGAATCTCAGATCTTTGGATCATGCGACAACGACAAATATGTTTTGTTGATTGATTTTGCTTCCACGGACGAGGACGACGGACCATGAGGATCGTGTGTGAATGCCGGAGTTTCCCAACATAGGATTTGGCGGTCCCCATGACCTTCCTCCTGAAATCTCCATTGCGATGTGCGACAGGGACCTTTGTTGTTTGCAGTTGTTGGTGGCGACATGTTCTTGTTGGGGCTCTATTGCTTGCATTTGGAAGCATGGTCTTCACTTGTGTGATATCTCACATCAAGCACCATGCTATGCATGTAGCTGCTGGGATTTGATGGTGCTTCTCAAGCACAAATCTCGAGCTCCGGGGTGAAAATATGAGGTACGACCTTATTGATTATATCTCGCAATGGTGATGCTTATTGTGTCACTACCTTGTTGAAGGGATTGCTCTGATTTGCTCAAACTTGTTCTTCAGGGTGAAAACCAATGATTTGGCCTTTGATGGTTGGATCCAACCACGACGACGCTTGAGCATCATTCCCTTCCTGAGGGTGTTGCTGTTGGAGAATCCTTCTCGAGGTAGCAACGATGTCAAGTGATTGTAGGTGCGGATAAGGCCGTTGTGGTAGATTGTTGCTCATTGTTTTGATCGCTTCAGAGTTTTCTTCATCAAGGCATAGCTTCAGTCTTGTTTGACGTTGCTAGTTACCGGTGTGATTTTATGTGTTTGTGTGTTAGAGTTGGATGTGTGCATCTTAATTATGCAAAGGCCGGATGTGTTGCTCACTTGATTGTATCCCCTTGATCTTTCATTTTGAGCTAATCAAATACACCCTTTATCGAAAAATGTTTGATAGGAACATTTTTTTTCTTTTCTATGAAAATGAGGGCATACCCCAACCTCTGTATTTTGTGTATTGTCATGTATATTAAATTGTCAAGAAAATCATCATTCAAAAAACTAGGTAATAATGGCCATTAGGGCCAAAGCACAACGAACTGATATCAACAATACATGATTCAAACACATACTCTATTATTGAACCGACATTCAATCCGGTTGAATAAAAATCGTGCACCTAGTACAATGAACGCCGACACCTTTGTACACTCGCGGATTTATGACTACAGTGGATGACCACACCTTTGTACGCTCTCGGAATTACGATGGAATACAAACAATTCAAGAAAAGGTCTTGATAGAATTAAAAGGGAAAGACTAAAAAACAGGCATAACCGGAGTTGCTCAATCACTCCTCCCTTTTTTGCATGAAAGTATGTTCATCATTACACCTGTAAAGAATGCTAAAGTTCCCATCCTCTCGGACTGTTTGAGAGCGAGAGGCCCCATGTGCGATATGTTTGGATGACGTGTGCCTAGGCAACCCGCCCCCATGTCCATGAAGGGTGGACCGCCCGCACGCCGGGGCCACCGTCATGTAGTGATTTTGGGTGTGTGTGATACCCCCTTGTGTACTATCCCATGCATGATGAGACGCCTAGACCCGCATATCGACATTGTGATCCCCAATTATTGGGGTCGCATCAATGGGGGATAGGCTTGTTCTCGTTGTGGGAGTCGAAGAAGCCGGTGATGGAGGAGGTTGTGGCAGCACGACAATGGCGAGAGAACCCACATCACCATCCTCACTGTCATCTTCATCTCCAAATATGTACTCCTCATGAACAAGAGCCTTGTCACCCTTCATATTGAAGAACTTCTTGCTGAGCACAAGCTTCTCGGCCTTCCCTTCACATTTCTCAGAGGAACATGCTACTTGAAAAATGTGTTGGATTTTCCCCGAAGAGGAGGGGAGATGCAACACAATAGAGATAAGTATTTTCCTCAGTGAGAACCAAGGTTATCGAACCAATTGGAGGACCACACAATCGCCCATCTTCAGTGCATACACAATAAAATAGAAAACACGTGCACCCCACGTGGGCAAGATGGTTGTCAAGCCCCTTGAACTCGTTACTTGCAAGAGATAAGTAGTGATAGATAGATAACATAAATGTAAAAATAACATAGCACACATAAAAACACAGCAATATTTTTAGTGTTTTTGGAATTTTATTTGTGAAGATCCGAGAGCCATAGTTTTCGCTAGAGGCTTCTCTCTTGAAGAAAGCATACGGTGGTTAAACAAACTACTGTTGAGAAACTAATATAAAAGCGAATAGTTATGCAATATTTATTCATGAAAATGATCACACATATAGGAATCACATCCACAAGAAAGTAGGTCGACTGCTGTCTACATGTACTACTATTACTCCATCCGTCGACTGCTATCTAGCATGCATCTAAGTATTAAGTAAAAACAAAGTAATGCTTGGGGCAAAGTGACATGATGTAGACAAAGTAAACTCAACTAATATGAATAAACCCCATCGGATTATTCTTAATGACAACAATACAATACATGGCATTTTCCTTTCTGTCACTGAGATCGAGCACCAGAAGATTGAACACATTACAACACACCATTTCTGTTCAAGATAAATAAATATAGTTGGACAAACCAAACTGATAGATCATAGAGAAATACGAGGCTATCATAATCATGCATATAAGAATTTAGACATGACTGTAGTATTTTTCAAGAATAATCTGAACGTAGACCCACAATATCATAAGATCCGAACAAACACTCCACAAAGAGTGATTACATAAGATAGATCACCGGGGGAATCTTGTCATTGAAGAACATAGAGAGAGATAGCCATCTAGGTACTAACTATGGACCCATAGGTCGATGGCAGACTAGTCACACATCACAATGGGAGCAACAACCTTGATGTAGAGGCCCTCCATGATTGATCCCCCTCCGACACGGCAATAGAACAAGGCTCCAGATGGGATCACGATGGAACAGAAGCTTGCATCGGCGGAAAAAGGTATTTTTGGTGGCTCTCTGGTGTTTTCCCATTGCAATATGATTTATAGGAGTTGATTTAGGGAAAGGGGCGTCGGGAGGTGGCCCCATGCCATCAGGGTGCAGCCACCCCCTAGGTGCACACTTTTGGGTTGGGGCACCTCGTGTGCCCTCTGGTCTCCCTCCAAAGCTTCCAGGTCTTATTTTTGTCCAAACAAAATCGTCCAAAACTTTTGTTCCGTTTGGACTCCATTTGGTACTGATTTCTTGAAGCCAAAAACACCAAGAAAACAGCCAGTGGCACTAGGTTAATAGGTTACTTCTCAAAAATGATATTAAACAGTAAATAAATGCATATAAAACATCCAAGATTGATAATGTAATAGCATGGAACAATCCAAAATTATAGATACGTAAGAGATGTATCAGCATCCTAAGCTTAGTTCCTACTCGACCTCAAGTAGGTAAATGATAAAAACAGAACTTTGATGTGACATGCTACCTAACAAGTAACCTGTTATCATTGAGAGATTACGAACTAATGAACATCAACATAGTAATATCCATAAAAATAAGTACCGGAATCATCAACTTTGAAAATATATGATCCCTAATAAATATTTACTCCCCATTAATTTTATCATATTAGCATCGCATGACGCCTTCTTAACCACATAAATAAAAATTTCAAGCACTACGGTCCTAAGTCAAGTAATTGGATCATACTTTTTAACGCGCTTCAACATGTTATGCCTCACTCAATACATTAGAGTGAACCATGTACATAGCATATAGGTGGAATAGAATATGGTAGTAGGTATCAAAGGAGTAAAAGTGGAGAAGAAAGTCCCACATCAATTAGGCAGACCAACGGGATATGGCGAAGCCCATCAATAGATATCAATGCAAGGAGTAGGGATTGCCACACAATGGATGCACTAGAGCTATGGTGTTGAAAGCTCAAAGGAAACTAAGTGGGTCTGTATCCAACTCTCTTTCTCATGAAGACACAGAGCATTTGAGGAAGCCCGTCATCAAAATATACAAGCCGAGTTCTATAATGAAAAATTCCCACTGGCATATTAAAATGACAAAACATGAGACTCTCTATATGAAAAACATGGTGCTTTTTCTAAACACAAGTGTGGAAAAAGAGGTACTAACATTGTCCCTTCTCTCTTTTCTCTCATTTTTTCCTTTTTCTCCTTTTTTCTTTTTTCTTTTCTTTCTATTTTTCTTCTTTTCTTGTTTTCCTTTTTTTCTTTTTTTTCATCCGAGCCTCATCCTGACTTGTAGGGAATCATTGTCTCCATCATCCTTTCCTCACTGATAGAGTTCTCTAATAATGATAAACATCACACTTCTATCTATTGACAACTCGATATGAAAAACTACCAAACAATATGACTCTAGATGAATGCTTCTGGCAGTGTACTAGGATGTGCAACGATCTAGCGAAACATGTAAACAATGATGAACGATAGCTTTGCCACAAATACTATGTCATCTACATGATCATGCAAAGCAATATGATGATGAAAACACAAGTCATGTGATGTAATGTTGGAAGTTTCATGGCAATATATCTCGAAATGGACATGGAAATGCCATGATAGGTAGTTCTAGTGGCTGTTTCCAGGAAGATATAAGGTGGCTTATGTGCAACAAAGTGTATCATGTCGCTGGGTTGCACCGGTGAAGTCTGCACCAATCCTCAAGGTGAGAATGGGAAATGCACGATACCGAAGAGGCTAACAAATATGGAAAGGTGAGTCTGCGAACATCCATGGTTTCACATTAGTCATAAAGAACTCATATATTTATTGAAAAGATTTATTAGCTCTCTCCAAGAAAACTACTACTTGCATGCTCTTAGGGAGGAGGTTGGTAGGATTTAACCAACGTACGGCCCTGACCTAAACAACACTAGGATTTCAACTAGGAATAATAATGGTCACACATCATCACCAAGCCATAACCAATATTTGGATGAACAACAAGTTAACACCCTTTAACTATCGATATTTCTACTAACCGACAACCATGCACTCACACCCTTTCATATTATCACATAAATATCATTTACCCACAATTTCTCTTTTATGTGCTACATGAAATTTTTTATTATATGAACCTTGAATTCCTATCTTATTTGGACTAGTCTTATAACCCAAGAAAATTATCATTACCCCCTATTAGACTCTCAGACACATAAAATTGAAGAAGGAGAGTTCGAAGATTTCTATAAAAATCTGCACAACACTGTGCTCAAAAAGATATAAGTGAAGTACTAGAGCAACTATTAGCTCAAAAGATATAAGTGAAGCATATAGAGTATTCTAACAAATCATGGTGAACATGTATCTATATCAAATAGGTGTGTCCAGAAAACAATGATTTTGTAAACAAAAACAAAAGCAAACTATAGCTCACGACGCTCCAAGCAAAACACATATCATGCGGCGCATAAAAATATAGTTCGAAGTGACATACCGATGGAACGGAAAAGAAAGAGGGCTTCCAGGGAATCCCCAAGCTTATATGATAGGTTATTACTAGGATATTACCTTGGGCTGCCTTGGGCATCCCCAAGCTTAGGGTCTTGCTACTCCTTATTCCTTCATCCATCGTGATCGCACCCAAAACATGAAAATTTAAGCACACAAAACTCAACAAAAACCTCGTGAGATCCGTTAGTACAATATGCACATCATAAAATGTAGGTATTTTTATAAATCGATTAAGATTTAACTATTGCGTAAGGTACTGTATTGTATCTTCTCCATGGCTTATACCAACCGACACAATCCATAGCATCATCAAAACAAGCAAACTATGCAAGAAAAATTAGAATCTATTTAAAACAGAACAATCGGTACAGATCAGTACCTAAACCATGCTTCTGTAACTCCAAAAATTCTGAAACATTAGCAAAGCCTGAGGAATTTGTATGTAAATACTGTGTAAAAATGCAGACAAAAAATATGTTCGAGTAAAATCAAATTAAGTCTGCACTGGACGTACAAGTTTCTGTTTTTCCATCGTATAAGTTCTACTTACTTCCCCGGTGTATAGATTACAAGGTTCTATGATTGGTTATTACTAGGATATTATTATCTCACCGAATGCCTGGGACAAACACTAATTAAAACATAAAAACATAAAAACACAATCATTACAGTAGCTATAATAATGTAAACTCACACAAAAAAAACAAGAACACAAAAAATAATAAAACTACTCGGTTGTCTCCTAACAAGCACTCTAGTCTTACGCCCTTAGCTAGGCATAATGTATAGTTTCAAGTGATATCATCCCTGATATTCAATCCATAAGTGGCTCTCATGATGGACGTATAACGTGGTTTAATTATATTTCTAGGAATGTGTACAATCCCTTTCTTTAATGGGAATTGGAATCTTATGTTTCCCTCTTTCATATCAATAGTATCACCTATAGTTTGTAAGAAAGGTCTTCCAAGTATAATTGGACAAGACCGATTGCATTCAATATCAAGCACAATGAAATATAAGTGCACATAACTTCTATTATCAAGGACAATCACATCATTTATTCTACCCAAATATTTATTAATGGTAGAATCCACAAGATGCAAGTTAAGGGAATAATCTTGTATGTCGGTGAGACCAAGCACATCACAAAGAGATTTAGGTATAGTTGAAACACTAGCACCAACGTCTCACAAAGCATCAGGTTCATATTCTTTAATCTTAATTTTGATAGTAGGTTCCCAATAATCATGCAATGTTCTAGGTATAGAAACTTCTAGCTCAAGTTTATTATCATAAGCTTTTATAATTGCTTCTAGTTATGTTTGGGAAGACCTTTATTTTGTTCACGGGTATTCGGTGATATAATAATGGATTGCAACAAGGAAATACATTCAACCAAAGAACAACTCTCATAATTAAAGACCTTGTAATCCAAGATAGTGGACACATAACTAGTTAAAGCTTTGATCTCTCCAAACCCCCTTTTTTAATTTTATCATTAAAATCATCACCCTCCAAACAAACACGACGCCTTCTAGATAGAGTCGACTGATCTCCAGTCCCTTTATCATTTCATATTAGTAAATAAATATTCAATAGTGGAAACACCAATCATTTTAATATCTTCATCATGATTATGGTAAAAACCGGGTGGAAGAGCCTTTTATAAGAATTATTGCTTAGCTCTCAACCTAGAGGTCCTCTCCTTGATTTCATTAATAAAGACTTGGGTATATTTACTAGACTTATTCATATCATGCTTGGGTGGCAATTTTTGTTTTTAGGAGTTTCCACATCATGAGAAATTATATCCATGTTTCCAGCTATGTCATCAACTTTATGCAAATATTCTTCTACCATAGTATTGAGAACTTTTTGTGAACTAGTAAATTCTTTAATGGTGTCCTCAAGATCAGAGGGTATCCTATTATTATTAGTATAAGAATTTACATAGTAATTACCTTAGTTATTAGAGTAATTGTTGGGGCACGGTCTAGCATAGAGATTTCCTCTATAAGCATTGTTGTTGAAATTATTTCGAGAGAGAAAGTTAACAACAATCATCATTATTTTGTTACACCTCCTAAAATACATGTAAGGACTCCACCGATGAAGAAGAATTGGTAAAGTTATTCAATACTTCAGAGGGAGCCCCTCGTCTGCATGAGCTAGAGAGCCCCTCCTCCACCCCTCCGCGCCGCGGGCCACTCTGGCCGCGGCGGCCAACCACCAGCCTTCATGGATCCAAGGTACTCATCGGGATCCCCCGATCGCTTGCCTGCCTGCGCGGTCGGCTCGTGCGGGGCGGGATCCGCGGGTCGGGCCGCGTCTCCGGCACCTCGGCCTCCGGCTTCTCGGTCTCCGCGAGATCCACCCACGCCGCCGCGAATCCTGCTGAGGGTTGAATGCTCCTCGTCGGTGCAGAGGAGCTCACCGTCGTTCCACGCAGGTCCTAGCGCGGCCCCCTCGCCTGCGCACTCGCACCCGCCGGTCCGGCCGATGTCGCCCTCCTCAGGGCCCGCCGCTACCGAGCTGTGCTCGGACCCCGCGGTCGCTGCGACGCCTCAGCCGTCCCGTCGCATTAAGTCCATAGTCGTCGCCCCTCCGCTTGCCATTTCGCGGAAGGTTGTGTAGTGGACCGAGGTCGTTCACAGGAGGGGATGGGGCGCCCCGTCAGACCCGATGGTCGCTGAGCAGCACCATGCGGGGAATAGGCCGGACCGCCCGTCGGGCTTAGCTGCAGGCAGGCCAACGCCGTCCGCCTTCTTAAGCTAGTTCAGGGGCAGATGTTTTCGGTGCCTCAGTAGCAAACACCGCAGGGCAGAGTGCAGAGACCCGATCCACTGCGTTCTCTGCAGAAGAGCCGGCCACATAGCTAGGAGCTGCCCGCAGCGCCACCTCCTTCCGGGGGCGCCTGCCTCGGCTCGCAGCCGGCTCAGCCCGCCTGCTCCTAGCCAACCGCTGCACGCGCGCGTCTGTTTCCCACCACCTCCTATTGTCTCACCCATGCCACCGCTGAAGCCAGCGATGCTGCACCATGTCGACCCAGCGAGGCGGCCTAGGGAGAGCTGCTCGGTGGCCGTTCCCTCGCCGGCCGTAGACCAGGCCATCTTCTTCCTTAGGAGCCACACCGTCACCCTCACTGCAGCCGATGGCGTCAACGCCTTGTCCCCTATGGCGGTGGGGAGGGCCCTGGAGGTGCAGCTCGCCATGGCCGAGCACTCGCTGCGTGTCACGGCGCACCACCCGGAGCACTACCTGGTGATCTTCACCCAGCCGGCACACCAAGTGAACGCGGTGCGTCGGGCCTCCATCCGGGTCGACGGAGCTGTTTTCAACGTCGCCTCCTGGCACGAGCACGACCACGCCTCTTTCGGCTCGCTGCTGCTCCATGTCCGGGTCGTCATCGAGGGCCTCCTGATGCATTTCTGGTCAGTTGAGGGGGCGGAGGAAATCCTTGGGAGGCGGGTCAGGGTCGATCGCCTGGACAGCAGGACGCTCGAGCGCGGCCACACCAAGACGTTCCCGTGTTGGGTTTGGATCGACGATGTCGGAAACATACCCACCAAGCAATCCCTCGGGGTCCTGCCGAGGGGAGCAGGCCGCGTTGAGGAGATGGTAGGGTTCTCCCCACCAGACATAAGAGTTGCTCCGCCTCCTGCCACGGCCGAGTGCTCCATGATCATCCACATCGATCGGGTATAATACTGGACTCTGCTGTCCCCCTGTTCTTCCCACTCCGGGCAGAGCGGAATCCCGTCCTCTGACTCGGACAGTGAGGACGCTCCCTTCCCGACGGTCGCGCCCACGTCTTGGACGATGGGGACCGAGGACGGCCAGCGCGGGGGAAGGAAGAAGACCCAGGCTCGCGCGCCGGTGGCCAACGTCGGCTGCCGGGGCATGGCTCGCGGCGGTTGGGAGCAGGACGGTGACGGGGATGGTGACCCGAGGGGGGAGAGCAGCGCTCCTGGAAGGACGTCCTTCTCAGTCGCAGCCGCGCTTCGGTGGTCCCTCCGCAACCACCGGCTCCACGCCAGCGCAGCCGGTCTCCCGCGCCAAGACGTCGGTCGCGGGATTCCTCCGGCCGACGCCGCGGCGAGAGGAGTGCTTCGGTGGGGAGGCGGCACCCTACGCGGCGGGGCAGGTCAAGGCCTCCACCACCACCCACTGCCAGGCCAGCGCAGGCGCGGGAGGCTAACGACGAGACCAGTGGCAAGGACCCGGTGGATGAGTTCTTCAAGACGGCGAAGAAGCCGCCGATGACGTCCCCCGTCGTCGACGGCATGACAGCCGACGTGCAGGCGGCCGCCGACGCAGTGTTGGCCGAGCCGCTGCAGTTCGACGAGGGAGCGCTCCTCGAGGCCGCGGGGGAAGTGCTGCAACTAGATGCCTTCAGCCCCACGCTGTCGGACTACGAACACTTCAACAGGGCAACTCCCTCCTCCGCGCGCAGGATGGAGGTCCAGCAGGGAGCGGTCACCAGCCGCGTGGGCCAACTCGAGCTCGTGGAGGCGAGCGGCAGCAAGGAGCCTCGCCTCTTCTGCGAATACATGCCTCCTCTGCTGGCCGCGCCCCCCACCAGGCGCTCCGTGCCTCCGCCGAAGAGCAGGGCACAGACTACTCCGACCAGGCACAGCGCGAGGCAGGCAGCGAACACGTCCACCGTCCCGGTCGCGCAGCGTGCCTCCCTTTGCCTTGTGAAGGAGCTAGGTCTGCTAGGATCGAGGGAGAAGATGACAGAAGACGTAGCAAAGGCCCTTATTCGGCGCTTCGACGATTCTCTCTCAAACAGTGACATTGCGGTCACAGCCAAGCTCACCCGCCTTGACGGGGAGGCCTTGATGGTCATGGATCGCATGGCTGGCCCCGACGGAGTGGCCGAGAAGGCCGTAGTCTAGTCATGTTAGGAGCCATCCTCATTCTACTTCGGTGGCGACCGGCGGGTAGCCGGTTAGAGCTAGGTTTCATTTATCTGTGTAAGGTTAGCGAGGCCGTATCCTATCGTCGTCGTAGCTTGGGGCCTATTGGTGGGCGACGGCAATACCGTGTTATGTTGGAGGTGTTTGCTTTGGGCCCAAGGCCAAATAGATGTAGTCACCGGAGCTTTGTTAGTTTCTCCCATGAGTGATAAGCTACTACCGATTATGTGCTGGAATGTACGATGACTTAACCAACTAGCAAAGAGGGCATCAGTGTGTGAGATGGCAAAATCATTGCGAGCTGCAGTTCTATGCCTCCAGGAGACGAAGATAGACGCATGGACTCCACAGCTCGTGCAGGAGATAGGAGTAACTCAACTCACCAAATGCATCGCCCTCCCGGCGATCGGCACGAGCGGGGGGGGGGGGGAATCCTATGGAATAGAGATCTTGCTACAATAGTTTCGCATGGGGTAGGAATTTTTGCTATCACTGCCAAGGTCACCTTTCTAGGCCAGAGCCAATCTTTCTGGCTATCCTCGGTCTACGGACCAGTGGACGATGCCAGGAAGGAGGCTTTCCTCCGTGAGCTATCCTTTTCTACGCCACCGCTAGCGGAGCCGTGGCTTATAAACGGCGATTTCAACGTTTTTTACGAGGCTAGGGATAAGAACAACCTAAACCTCAATCGGAGGCTCATGGGCAAATTCAGACAGGCCATCGACGCTGCCGGTTTGAAGGAAATTAGATGTAGAAACCGCCGCTACACGTGGAGCAACGAGCGACAAAACCCGACGCTAGTAAGCATCGACAAGTTCTTCTACAACCTACCATGGGAATGCCGATTCCCCTTGGCCACCTCCGACCACTCCCCATTAGTCCTCACTGAAACAAGAGCAACTCCACGCCCAGCCATGTTCAAATTCGAAAGTTTCTGGCCTAGGTTCCCGCGGTTCCACGACACGATTGAAGGGGCTTGGAATAGACCAGTGCAATCTACCTGCGCCTTCCGTCGTCTCATCACAAAGATGACGCGCACTGCACGGGACCTGAAGATTTGGAGCAAAGCCTTTTTCAGTGATGCAAAACTACAATTCCACATGGCAGCCGAATTAGTCCTTAGGTTCGATGTAGCGCAAGAGAACAGGCGTCTTTCAGACGCAGAGTTTGACCTTAGAAAGATACTAAAGCTACGTATGCTCGGCCTCACCGCGGTCGAGGGTGCACGATGGCGACAGGCATCTAGACTCACATGGCTACGGCTGGGTGACGCGGGAACAAATTTTTCCACATCAAGATGAGAGCAAAGAGGAGCAAGAATTTCATCCACACCCTAAAGGCAGGCGACGACATAGCTACGACACACCAGCACAAAGACGAAGTCATCTATAGGCACTTCAACGAAGGGTTAGGGAATAAAGCTACCCGCACCGTCACAATAGGCTGGGCTTCATTAGATCTACCATCAGTTCAGGGGAGAGGTTTAGACAACCCCTTCACAGAAGAGGAAGTGTGGGACGCGGTCAAGGTATCACCTTCGGAGAAGGCGCCGGGACCGGATGGTTTCACGGGGAGTTTCTTCAAAGCGTGTTGGCCCCAAATTAAGGAAGACGTTATGCAGGCTTTTCATAGTTTCTACCGCCTGACTAGCGGAGACTTCTCCAAGCTTAACTCCTCCATGATAGTTCTTCTGCCAAAAAAGGAAGGAGCCTCCAAGGTGCAGGACTACAGGCCAATAAGTCTAATTCATTCGATCTCCAAGCTTATAGCTAAGGTCCTCTCGAGAAGGCTAGCTACGGTCATTGACGGTATAATCTCGCCAGCACAATCAGCATTCTTGTGTGCCAAGTCAATGCAAGACAGTTTCCTCTACGTACAAAATGCCGTTAGATCTCTCCATCGAAAGAAGACCCCGCGCTACTGCTAAAGCTAGACATCGCAAAAGCCTTCGACAACGTCTCCTGGGAATACCTATTAGAACTACTGCAACACCTAGGGTTTCTAGCAAGATGGCGGGATTGGATAGCGCTCCTTCTTAGCACTGCGTCGTCTGCAGTCATGCTAAATGGCTCCGCGGGCAGACCTATATGGCACAAAAGGGCCTGCGACAGGGAGACCCGCTGTCCCCCCTCTTATTCATCCTAGCCATCGACACCATGCACAGGCTCGTGTGTAGAGCCACCGAGGTGAACATGCTCCAGCCACTGCCGGGCAGAGATATCTCGCTACGGCTCAGCCTCTATGCGGATGATGCCGTCATTTTCGCAAACCCTATACGGGAAGAAATCGACTTGCTTATGGGCATCCTAAAAGACTTCGGAAATGCCACGGGTCTTCATATCAACCCTGCCAAGTCTAGTATCTCAGCAATACGCTGTGAAGACCTAGACCTAGACGCCATGCTTGCAACTTTCGGAGGGGAGAGGGTCGGTTTCCCAGTGAAGTATCTAGGACTACCACTCACCCTTGATAGGATCCGATTGGTACACATTCAATTCATCCTAGATAGGATTAGGGCTAAACTAGCAGGATGGAAAGGGAAGCTACTGAACATCGCAGGGAGACGGGTACTGATTCGCAGCGTACTCACCGCGATGCCAACTTTCGCCCTATCTGTCTTGCGAGTGCCCAAGAAATTTCTCGACGAGACAGACAAGGTTAGGCGCCGCTTCCTATGGGCACACGAAGAAGAAATCAGCGGAGGAAAATGCAAAGTTAGCTGGCCAATAGTATACTCTTCAACGGAGAGCGGTGGGCTAGGAGTGCTGGATATGAATCGCTTCTCCAGAGCGCTTCGGCTAAGATGGCTATGGCTGTCCTGGACAAGTCCACAAAGGCCATGGAACGACATGCAGCTGCCATGCGACGACGATGACAGAGCTCTTTTCAGCGCCTCCACGATAGTTACCCTGGGAGATGGGGCCACGACCTCCTTCTGGAACCGCCCCTGGACAGGTTCGGGGGCGCTAAAGACGGCATACCCGATGCTCTTCAAGCACTCACGTAGAAAAAATTGGTCTGTAAAAGAGGCGCTACAAGGCAACACATGGATAGCCGACCTTGCGCACGGATACACCACGCACCTTTGGGTGGATGTCCTCCGCCTGCACAGGTGGATTCAGGACACAGACGTCCAGCTCATAGAGCACACAGGTGACAAAATCAAATGGAGACATGAGGCCTCGGGGCTTTACACTGCTAACTCAGCGTATAAAGCTCAATTCCTAGGAAGCACAGGATCAGAAATTGGCAAGTTTATATGGGAAACTTGGGCACCGCAAAGACTCAAGATATTCATATGGCTGCTGGAAAAAAAATAGGCTATGGTGCAACGACAGATTGCAAAGGAGGGGATGGCAAAACGGTTACTTCTGTCAGCTATGCCTCAGAAATCTAGAATCAGCAGCTCATCTTTTCTGGGAATGCAAGGTGGCAACAATAGTATGGATGGAGGCGGCGTCTCGCACCGGATGTGCCTCACTAAGCCCAATATGTTGGACACACAAAAAATCCACTAGAGAGATCATTTGCAAGATGATAAGCAGAGCAAGACCGGAGTACAAAAGAGGCACCAGAACAATGACCGTGCTGATCCTGTCAGAAATTTGGAAGGATAGAAATGAGTGAACTTTCAAAAACAAAACAGCAAGAGCAGCAAATATATCCACCTCCATCACAACAACGCTTGACTTTTGGAGGCAAGCAGGAGCAGTTTTCCTTGAGCACCCGTTTGGGGAACTAATGTGAGGAATCCGGCGCCTGTAGCATGATACCTTTTTTCACTTCTTTTTTGGGAAGCTTTTCCTGTTATGTCTTTTGATCTTTTGATCAGCCCCACCCCTTATTTGTATTCCCGCCCTGCTATCTGCTATTCCAATATATGGCAGCCATCAGCTGGATCTTTCAATTTTTTTTGCTCAATCAATGTAGATGAAGGAATATCATTCGGATCAACATGAGAGTTTACCTTATTACTAGCAGCTATATTCATAAGAGTATCCATATTATCACTCAAAGTAGCAATTTCTTCAACATTACTTACCTTCTTACTAGTTGGAGCTCTTCTAGGGTGCCATTGAGAATAATTTTTCATGATATTGAATAGAAGTTTTGTCGCCTCGCCCAATGTCACTTCCATAAAGGTAACACCTGCAACAGAATCTAGAAGATTTCTAGACACAAAGTTTAAGCCGCATATTTTTTTTGTATAATCATCCATAAACTTAAGTCATGTGTGCAACAATTTCTAATCATCAATTTCATTCTCTCCCATGCTTTTGCAACATGTTCTTCCTCATGTTGTTTAAAATTCATAATTTGGTTAGGAAAAGCTATAATCTTAGTAGGAGGAAAATACTTGGTAATGAAAGCATATTTACAGTTACCCCATGTTCCAATACTATTACAAGTAATGATGAAAACTAAGGTTTAGCTTTCTCTCTTAATGAAAAAGGAAATAATTTCGAGGAAGAAGCCCCGACTAACTCTATGCCAGCAACCATGGTAAGACGGGGAAGGGGGCAAGTGTTCTTTGGAATGACTGGCGTAAAGGGAACGTAGGCTTTGACTACGTCATTATCCATATCCTTTTTATTTTTCATATCACATAATTCAACAAAAAAAAGTATTGAGATGTGAAGCCGGGTCCTTATTAGGACTTCCGGAAAATTTCTCTTTCATAATTTTTTTACCAAGGCAGCACAAATATCATAAAAATACATACTAGTGGCAGGTGATATAGGAGTACTAATAAAATGATTATTATTAGTACTTGAGAAGTCACCCAACTTGGTATTGTCTTGGGACATAGTAACAAAACAAGCAAAGTAACAAGCAAAGCAAGTAAACTAGCAAGTATAGTAAGCAAACAAGTAAACTTGCAAAGATATTTTTTTACGTTTTTTGTATTTTTATGCAAGCTAATATATCACCAAATAAAAAGTAAAACAAGTGAATGAGAAATTGCGTGAAGGTATTTTATGCAACGACGCTAGAAATTTTTCCTGCTACTTGTAAACTGCGTAAGGATTTTTCCCGAAGAGGAGGGGAGATGCAACAGAGTAGAGATAAGTATTTCTGTCAGTGATAACAAAGGTTATCGAACCTATAGGAGGACAACGCAAACGTCCTCCTTCAACGCGTACTCACAAAAGAGCACGCACTTGTGCCCAATGTGCTGAAGAGAGTTGTCAATCCCCTTGAACTAGTTACTTGCAAGCGATAAGTAGTGATAGAGAGGTAATATAAATATAAAATAAAATGATAGGAATAAAAAGGCAGCAATATTTCTAGTGTTTATGGAATTTGATTTGTGAAGACCTAGGGGCCATAGTTTTCAGTAGACGCTTTTCTCTAAGAAAGCATACAGTGGGTAGACAAATTATTGTTGGGCAATTGATAGAAAGTGTACAGTTATGCAATATTTATTCATGATAATGATTACACATATAGGCACCACGTCCATAAGCAAGTATAGTGACTCCTGTTTGCATTACTACTACTACTCCACCCATCAACCGCTATCCAACATGCATCTAAGTATTAAGTAAAAACAGAGTAATGCTTGGTGCGAAGTGACATGATGTAGAAAAAGTAAACTCAACTAATATGAATAAACCCCATCGTTTTATCCTTAATGGCAGCAATACACTATGTGGCTTGTTCCTTTTTATCATTGAATTGAGCACCGCAAGATTGAACCCATTACAATGCACCACTCCCGCTGAAGATATATCACTATAGTTGGCCAAACCAAACCAATACATGGGAGAGAGATACTTTTCATGCATATAAGAATTGAGAGATGACTGAAATACTTTTCATCAATAATCTGAACATAAACCCACAATTCATCGGATCCCAACAAACACACCGCAAAGAATGAGTACATGATGCCGAGCATCCCATGGTCATCCCCATGGATACACCACCAACACCTCAAGCTCCAATTTGTCCTATGACAAGAGTCCGTGCACTTGCCATTTAAACCGAGGTGACATCTCTCCATATTGAATCTTACTTTGATACTCTTGGAACTTGGATACTACCTCAAGCAGAAACCCTATGCATGGTTAGGTACCATGAGAACGACCTCGAAGGCGCTAGGAGTAAAGGCCAAGACACTATGAAGACCAGCGGAAAGATGGATGAAGAAGGCTACCATGGGAAGGCTGCAATACCCTCCACGCCCCGGACATCCGGTCCACCCTTGGGACATCCAACCCCTGGATATCCCACTAGTGCCAAGGTAGGATCGGAGCAGCTATAGCCGCTGCACATCTAGACCCAGACTGGACATCGATCTGGCCCTTGGCCGGATATCATGCCATCACCCTAGAAGGCCTAAACAAAAATGCCAGAAACGGAGCTCACTGACCTCGCCGATCCGGGACATCCGACCAAACATACTAGACATCGGGTCCACACTTGAAGCCCTGGACATTCGGCCCCTATGCGGACACACGCGGGCCACATGCCATGTATCCCTCCTCTCCTTCACCTATTCAATCTAGTACTATATAAAGGACACATCCTCCTCCTATTAGGGTTAGCAATGTGTTGGCTCATCGACTAGTTGATCATTGCTCGTTCCATATCCTTCTCCCTTGGATTTGAACACCTCCACGTGAGAAGATCCTATGCATGTCAAGGCCCCTCTTTGGGGAAGATCCCATAGTATATCAAGGCCCCTGCTCTGGAGTGGAAGGCCATCCATTACTTGTGTCCTTCTGTTGACTTTGGATCTATGTATCTCGAGTGTTTATGGGGATCTAGTGGATGTGTGATTGGGGATCATTCTTGAGAGTTTCTATTTTCACTTTGGTTTCTCCCTCCCCCCCTTAAAGTGTGAAAATATTAACACCCACGGGTTTACCCCATATCATATTGGTACCATGAACCAGGTTGATTCACACCTTGGAATCTCATCTTCCACTTTCTAGCAAATTTTTGTTTTAATTTGACCTAATTTCGAAAATTCCCACAAAAATAAACATACCAAAATTTCTTGGATTCATTTGATTTGAGGAGATTTTTTAGATTTGGATTCGTGGATTTCGTGTTGGACACAAATATCTAGCTTTCCCCCAACATCCCCATCAATTTACACCGCCAAATCGCCCCAATTTTGTCAAATTGTTTTTCATGTTCATCCTCAAGTTCGTGGGGATCTCCAGATTCAGATCTGGATGAGGAGGCCCGGATATCCGGCCCGACCCCCGAAATCCGGCCTGCCGGAAATCGGGCCCTTTGGCCCGGACATCCGGCTTGTATAGGGCAGCATAGAATCTTTGCCTTGTTGTTTTAAGTGATTTCCACCATTTTATTCCGCAAGCATCGCCAATTCTTCTGTAACCTTTTTACACTTGAGATTTTGGGGTCGTGAGCTTACCACTTCCTAAGGTACTTCAGGTAACTAGGACTGGTTCTACACCGACATCGCCGCTCAATATCGCCCTGAAAAATCGCCGACCAACTCTTCGTTGAAACCTCATGTCGGGGGATGACCCCGGTAGGCTCAAGGAGACGGGACAACATTTCAAAACATCACGGGAGTCACCCCCGGTATGCCAAACCCCATGCCAAAACGTTTTGGGGGCCGGCTGGCAGCAGGCTGCCCATTCGGCCATCGTGCTACTGGCTGGCTAGCAACGGCGGCTTGTACGGCTGGCCCCAACGGCAGCCGACAGTTCAACAACCGTCCCATCCACCCGTATGAGCGTATGACTAAAATATAGGACACCGACGAGGGGCATGCGTGTCTACCTGGCCCTTTGACAGGCCACACGTGGTACATGACCTCATGATGCGAGCAGGGCAGGGCTACACGACCCCGGTCACCCGTGAGGTTGACCGGGGGAGCCAACCCTATGGTGGGCGTGCGTCTAACCACTCCGTGACGGCGGGGCATGCTGACCATCGTGGCGCCGGACCAGCGGGCCCCATGCTAGACAAGACCTGATAGCCAGTGGGCCCCAAGGCGAGCAAGAGAGGCTGGCAGCTCGGTCCCGCCCCTCTTTTCCTCCATTATTATAACTATCCGGATGCACTATAAAGCCGAAGCCTAGCCTCGAGAGAGAGGGGCTGGACACCTAGCAAATAGATGATACGCACCACAACCCACACACCACTGAGGAAGCAAGAGAGGTAGCGAGAGATCCATCTTCCTCCTCACGAACAACTCGAGGAGCACCCTGTATTCTGACCAGCTATAGTCACTCCGACAGGTCTAGTGGTTTTACCTCCATCGAAGGGCCCTAACCTAGGTAGATCGGTATCATGTGTTTCACGCCGTCACCCGTTCCCAGACGTCGCCAGTGCCCCTGAGCCCCAAACCACGAACTAAGCCACCCCCTGGCATCTGCCGCGGAAATACCATGACAGTTGGCGCCCACCATGGGGTCGACAACAACGCCAGCCGGAGTTACTTTCCGAGCGGGACCCTTCACCACCTGTGGTGAGCGTGTGGTGCATGACCAGGTCGTGCTCTATGGTGTGCTCAACTGCATCAACAACAACACCCGCCACCTCGAGGACGCGTACTTCCCCGTTGGTGGTTGCATCGTCCCCATTGGTGCACACCGCGTCTACATCATGCTCATACCCAATGAGTACCCCTCCGAGATGCTTAGCTGCGACAAGCTGCCATCATCTGACAATGATGAACTCTTCACCGACTTCGATGACCTATGCACCCGTGTAGAGGTGATGAATGTCGCCTCCGTGGGTGGCACGTCAGCATGGCAGAACCCGCAACACAAGACAGTGGACACACTGCATGCAACCATCCTGGTTGCGGCCGATTCGGCTGCTATAACTCTGAAACTGGACAACCAATGCCAGCGCTTGCTCGTGGAGGCGGAAGCGCTCGAAGCCACGCAACATCATTTCGAGGCTCCACGACGCGAGTTCAACGCGGCCCATGGCCTCACGCCGGCTACCACCGGGCCTAGTCCTCGGCAAGCTAGGAGAGCTCGATGGACCGACCCGCATGGCGCAGCACTAGCGCATCCGTGTCTTTGTGGAAGCTGCCAATGCATAGCAGGAGTAGTCGGCCCAGTCGTGTCGTCACCCGGTCGACTCTCGCTCAAGGACCAACAACAACGTCATCGACCCTTGCTGGCCCACGATTGTCCGACGAGATATGCACCAAGAATCTTCGCTTGTCGACGCGAATGATCGCTGAGACAGCCGACACAGGGGCAACCACAGTAGGCGAGACCAAAAACCGTCGGTTGTGAACACCTGCATGAATGAGCTGGGTGGCGAGGGCAACTGCCCACCGACATGAAGCACCCCGCATGGAGAACAAGACCGTGACCGGGCGACCGAGCAGTCGGCGGCTCGTCGCCCGGTTACCGAACGCGTCAGCCTGCGCCAGCTGAACGACGAGGACGCCCTCTTCTGCCTCGAGCGGCTCACTGAGTGTGAGACCGTCAAAGAGGAAAGCACTATCGGCCCACCCTGTTTCTGGCTGCACATCCTGAAGGAAACATTCCTCAAGGGCTTCACCTTGGCGCATGACACCCCCAAGTACAAGGGCTCAACGAAGCTTGAGGATTGGTTGACAAACTACAGCATCGCCGTTGGCATCACCGGCAGCAACAATCGTGTGGTAGTATGCTATGCGCCCCTCATGTTGCTCGGCTCGTCCTGGACCTGGCTCAACAACCTTGTAGCTAGCAGCATCGACGACTGGCTGGACTTCCAGGAGGCATTCGTGTGCAACTTCACCGTCACGTACAGTCGCCCTAGCCAGCCACGCCATATTGCCCTCTGCGTCCAAGGCCTGACCGAACTTCTGCGCGATTACCTCATGTAGTTGACCAAGCTCCGCAACTCATGCGAGGGCGTCAATGAGGTACATGTCATCCACTACTTCATCGACGGTTACTCATACGGCACCCTCCTGAAGTACAAGCTCATGTGCCGGGAACCGGCGACCTTGGGGCAGCTGATGGCCATTGTCGACAAGTACGTCATGGCCGAGTCTTCCATGTAGCCGACAAGTGATATGAGGGGCAAGTGATAAAGCATTGCACCAATTCATGAGGTAGAGCAATTCAAGTGATATGAGGACATTAAAAAGCTTAATCAAAGAATGGTAACCCCATTTTGTGCTTAAACGATGAGTATGACCTATGATCCAACATTCTTGCTTGAGTCCTCAAGTTAATATACTCTAATATAGGTGACATAGTCATCGCCCTACATCTAGATGGAGATTCTTATATGGTTCACATTTTCATTGCATGCTTTATTGAACCATTCAACTCTCATCTATATGTATGTATATATTTACAAAAATAAATTAAACAACAAAAATCATGTTTTCTCTTATTCCTTTTAAATAGTTGGATATTCCTATTTGCAAAGTCTGTGGATAATTTTGGTCTATTTTGAGTTAAGAAACTAAATTTCATTGCAACTCGGTCTCACCGATCTAGGAAACTCGGTCTAACCGATTTCTCCGAGAGGCCTATTTTCATTCTCGGTTCTACCGAACCGTATTGCCTCGGTGACTGAAATTTTTTACTTCCTATGTTTTTTGATATTCCTGGACTTTTGCCTAGGGGGGGAAAGATTAACAATGATCCCAAGTTTTATTACCTCCTGAGCTGTTTTAGATCATTTCCATTTATGCCAAAGGGGGACATAATCTTGGTTTTCCATATTTCTGAAGGGGGGGGGGGGAATCTTTAGTGAACCCACTATATAAGAGGGAGAAACATCCAGGATCCGTAACATAGGGGGAGATAGTTCAAGGAACTCTTAACAAATTCCTAAGGGAGAGAAAAGTCAAATTCAAGGAACCGTTATCAAATAGAGACTAATCAAGGATCCCTTTCTCTCAATGATCCCTTACCATCTGACCTTTTGGAAATTAATGCCAAAGGGGGAGAAATATCAAAGCTTCCAATAAGCTTCGGTCAAAAGGGGGAAATCTATCTACCTAAGGGGAGATCTCCCAAGGGGGAGATATATTAGACCTTACATACTCACGGGGAGTAATATCATTACGGGAGAGAGAGATATAATTGTTGGAAATATGCCTTATAGGCAATGATAAAATAGTTATTATTATATTTCTTGTTTCAAGATAATCGTTTATTATCCATGCTATAATTGTATTGAATGAAAGCATAGATACATGTGTGCATATATAGGCAAAACAATGTCCCTAGTAAGCCTCTAGTTGACTAGCTAGTTGATCATCGATGGTTCAGGTTTTCTTACCATATGCAAGAGTTGTCACTTGATGACTGGATCACATCATTAGGAGAATGATGTGATGGAAGAGACCCAAATTATAAAAAGTAGCATGTGGTCGTGTCATTTTGTAGCTATTGTTTTCTGCGTGTCAAGTATTCATTCCTTTGACGATGAGATCATGTAACTCACTGACACCGGAGGAATTCCTTGTGTGTATCAAACATCGCAACGTTACTCGGTGACTATAAAGGTGCTCTACAGGTATCTCCGAAGGTGTCCGTTGAGTTAGCATGGATCAAGAATGGGATTTGTCACTCCGTGTGACGAAGAGGTATCTCGGGGCCCATTCGGTAATACAAGATCACATATAAGCCTTGCAAGCAATGTGACTAAAGTGTTAGTCACATGATCTTGTATTACGAAACGAGTAAAGAGACTTGCCGGTAACGGGATTGAAATAGGTATAGGGATACCGACGATCACATCGCGGGAAAGTAACATACCGAAGGAGAAAGAGAATGATATACGAGATTATATGAATCCTTGGCACAGAGGTTCAACCGATAAGATCTTTGTAGAATATGTAGGATCCAATGTGGACATCCAGGTCCCGCTATTGGACATTGACTCGCGAGTGTCTCAGGTCATGTCTGCATAGTTCTCGAACCCGTCGGGTCTGCACCCTTAAGGTTCGGTGACGTTTTAGTATAGTTGTGTTATAGGTGTTGGTGACCGAAGGTTGTTCGGAGTCTCGGAGGAGATCCGGACGTCATGAGGGTTTCCGAAATGGTCCAGAAATGAAGATTGATATATAGGATGGTTTCATTTGGTCTCTGGAAAGATTTCGGACATTACCGGCAGTGTACCGGGAGTGACAAATGGGTTCCGGGTTTTCACCGGGAGGGGCCCACCCACCCGGGAGTGAGCCCAATAGTCCAAGGGTGGCACACCATCCCTTAGTGGGCTGGTGAGGCCAGCCCAAGTGGGCTATGGCGCTAGGAAAAGAAAACCAAAAGAAAAAAAGGGACGTGGGAAGGAAGAGGAGGACTCCTCCTTCCCCAAACCGAATTGGAGTTGGAGTCCTCCTCCTCCTTTCGGCCAGCACCCTAGGGGATCCATTGAGCCCCAAGGCTAGCCCCTCCCCTCCTCCTATATATACTAGAGGTTTTATGGTTTTTGAGACACAACTTTGCCATGTGCAACTCAAATTTCGACTTTGTAGTTCTTCCTCTAGATCGGTTTTCTACGGAGCTCGGGCGGAGCCCTGCAGGAATAGATCATCACCATCACCGGCGCGTCGTCACTCTGTCGTAGAACTCATCTACTTCCGTCTCTCTTGCTGGATCAAGAAGGCGGAGATCGTCAACGAGTTGTACGTGTGCTGAACGCGGAGGTGCCGTCCAGGGAAGGCGCCTGATCGGAACGGATCATGAGACGACGATGATTTGAATCACGAAGTTGTACCACTACATCAACCACGTTTCTTAATGCTTCCCGCTGAGCGATCTACAAGGGTATGTGGATCCGATATCCCTCTCATAGATGAACATCACCATGATAGGTCTTCGTGTCTGTATGAATTTTTTTGTTTCCCATGCAGCGTTCCCCAACAGTGGCATCATGAGCTAGGTTCATGCGTAGATGTAATCTCGAGTAGACCACAAAAGTTTTTGTGGGCATTGATGTTCAATTTGCTGCCCTCCTTAGTATTTTCTCGATTTGACGGTATTGTTTGATTGAAGCGTCCCGGACCAACATTACTCATACGCTTACGAGATACCGGTTTCATCGACTAACATGCAACATGTTGCATAAAGATGACTGGCGGGTGCCTGTTTCTTCAACTTTAGTTGAATTGGATTTGACCGAGGCGGTCCTTGGAGAGAGGTTAAATAGCAATTTTCATATCTCCGTTGTGGTTTTGCGTAAGTAAGATGCGATCATACTAGATACCCATAGCAGCCACGTAAAACATGCAACAACAAATTAGAGGACGTCTAACTTGTTTTTGCAGGGTATGTTTGTGATGTGATATGGCCACAATACATGATGTGATATATTGGATGTATGAGATGATCATGTTGTAATAGTTAATATCGACTTGCACGTCGATGCTACGGCAACCGGCAGGAGCCATAGGGTTGTGTTTGAACTAACATTTGTGTTTCCAGATGCATTTACTATATTGCTAGGTTGTAGCTTTAGTAGTAATAGCATAGATAGGACGAGAACCTCGATGGCGGCATGATGATGGAGATCATGGTGTGGCGCCGGTGACGATGAAGATCATGCCGGTGCTTTGGTCATGGAGATCAAGAAGCACATGATCGTGTCCATATCGTGTCACTTATGAATTGCATGTGATGTTAATCCTTTTATGCACCTTATCTTGCTTAGAACGACGGTAGCATTATAAGGTGATCCCTCACTAAAATTTCAAGATAAAATTGTGTTCTCCCCGACTGTGCACCGTTGCGACAGTTCCTCGTTTCGAGACACCACGTGATGATCGGGTGTGATAGACTCAACGTTCACATACAACTGGTGCAAAACTGTTGCACACGCGGAACACTCGGGTTAACCATGACGAGCCTAGCATGTGCAGACATGGCCTCGGAACAGAAGATACTTAAAGGTCCATCATGAATTGTATAGTTGATATGATTAGCATAGAGTTGTTTACCACTGAAACTACGCTCAACTCACGTGATGATCGGATTTGAGTTAGTTAATTTGGATCATGCCGCACTCAACTAACTAGAGGGATGTCTACTTGAGTGGGAGTTTATTAGTAATTTGATTAGTTAAACTCTAATTGTCTTGAACATAGTCTAAGTCCACTTTGCAATATTTTATGTTGTAGATCGATGGCTCACGCAGTAGCAACCCTGAATTTCAATACGTTCCTAGAGAAAGATAAGCTGAAAGATGCTGCTAGCAACTTTGTAGACCGGGCTCATAATCTCAGGCTCATCCTACAAGATGGGAAAACGAATTATGTCCTTGATGCCGCGCTAGGAGATGAACCACCCGCTATGTATGGTCAAGATGTTTTGAACGCTTGGCAATCGCGTAAGGAGGACTACTCAGTAGTTCAATGTGCAGTCTTGTATTGCTTGGAACCGGGACTTCAACGACGCTTTGAACGTCATGGAGCATATGAGATGTTCTAGGAGTTGAAGTTTATCTTTCAGAAGAACGCCCGGATCGAGAGGTATGAGACCTCCGATAAATTCTATGCTTGCAAGATGGAGGAGAATTCCTCTGTGAGTGAACATGTGCTCAAAATGTCTGGGTACTCAAACCGTCTAGCTGAGCTGGGGATTGAACTCCCGCAAGAGGATATCACTGACAAAATTCTTGAATCACTGCCACCTAGCTATAAGATCTTTGTGTTGAACTATAACATGCAAGGGGTGAACAAGTCACCCGGTGAGTTATTCGCGATGCTGAAAGTCGCAGAGTCAGAACTCCAGAAAGAACATCAAGTGTTGATGGTCAATAAGACCACTGGTTTCAAGAGAAATGGCAAAGGCAAGAAGGGTTACTCCAAGAAGAGCAGCAAAACTATTTCCAATCTGACGAATAAACCCAAGGCTGGACCTAAGCCGGGAAATAAATGTTATTATTGCAAGGGGATGGGTCACTTGAAGCGCAACTGCCCCAAGTATTTGGATGATAAGAAGGCGGCCAACGCCAAACCAGGTATATGTGATATACATGTTATTGATGTGTACTTAACCAACTCTCGTATTAGTACCTGGGTATTGGATACCGGTTCTGTTGCTCATATTTGCAACTCGAAGCAGGAACTGGGGAATAAACAAAGGCTCGCGAAGGATGAAGTGACGATGCGCGTGGGAAATGGTTCCAAGGTTGATGCAATCGTTGTCGGCATAGTCTCACTTCAGTTACATCAGGATTAGTTATGAACTTAAATAATTGTTATTTAGTGCCTGCGTTAAGCATGAACATTATATCTGGATCTTTTTTATTACAAGACGGTTACTCATTTAAGTCACAGAATAATGGTTGTTCTATTTTTATGAGTAATATCTTTTATGGGCATGCACCAATGTGAGGGGTTTGTTCAGATTGAATCTTGATTGTGATGACACACATATACATAACATTGAGACCAAAATATGTAGAGTTAACAATGATAGCGACACCTTTTTGTGGCACTGCCGCTTAGGTCATATTGGTGTAAAGTGCATGAAGAAACTCCATATGGATGGGCTTTTGGAGTCACTTGATTTTGAATAACTTGACACGTGCGAACCATGCCTCATGGGCCAGATGACTAAGACTCCGTTCTCGGGAACAATGGAGCGTGTAAGTGACTTGTTGGAAATCATACATACTGATGTGTGTGGTCTGATGAGTGTGGAGGCACGCGGCAGATATCATTATTTTCTCACCTTCACTGATGATTTGAGTAGGTATGGATATATCTACTTGATGAAGCACAAGTCTGAAACGTTTGAAAAGTTCAAGCAATTTCAGTGAAGTTGAAAATCATCGTAACAAGAAGATCAAGTTCCTACGATCTGATCGAGGGGGTGAATATCTGAGTTTCGAGTTTGGTGCTCACTTAAGAGAATATGGAACCGTTTCACAGTTGACACCGCGTGGAAAACCACAGCATGATGGTGTGTCCGAACGTCGTAATCGTACTTTGTTAGATATGGTGCAATCTATGATGTCTCTTATCGATTAGCCGTTATCATTTTGGTGTTATGCATTAGAGACAGATACATTCACTTTAAATAGGGCACCATCAAAATCCGTTGAGACGACACCATATGAGCTATGGCATGGCAAGAGGCCAAAGTTGCCATTTCTTAAAGTTTGGGGATGTGATGCTTATGTCAAAAAGCTTCAGCCTAAAAAGCTAGAACCCAAAGCGGAAAAGTGCGTGCTCATAGGTTACCAAAAAGAGACAATTGGGTACACCTTCTATCTCAGATCTGAGGGAAAAGTGTTTGTTGCTAAGAACGGAGCTTTTCTTGAGAAGGAGTTTCTCTCAAAAGAATTGAGTGGGACGAAGATAGAACTTGATGAGGTTGTGGAACCTCTGCTCCCTCTAGATGGTGGCGCGGGACAGAGAGAAATCTCTCTCGAGGCAACAGTGGTTGAGGAGGAAGCTAATGATGATGATCATGAAGCTTCGGATCAAGTTACTATCGGACCTCGGAGGTCGACGAGATCACGTACTGCTCCTTAGTGGTACGGGAATCCTGTCTTATCTATAATGTTGCTAGACAACAATGAACCTGCGAATTATGAAGAAGCAATGGTGGGCCCGGACTCCAACAAATGGTTAGAGGCCATGAAGTACGAGATAGGATCTATGTATGAAAACAAAGTGTGGACTTTGGAAGTATTACCTAAAGGTCGCAAGGCTATTGAGAACAAATGGATCTTTAAGAAGAAGACGGATGCAGACGGTAATGTGACCTTTGATAAAGCTCAACTTGTGGCAAAGGGTTTTTTCACAAGTTCAAGGAGTTGAGTACGATGAGACATTCTCACCGGTAGCGATGCTTAAGTCCGTCCGAATGATGTTAGCAATAGCTGCATTTTTCGATTATGAAATCTGGCAAATGGATGTCAAAACGGCGTTCCTTAATGGTTTTCTTAAGGAAGAGTTGTATATGATGCAACTCGAAGGTTTTGTCGATCCAAAGAATGCTAACAAAGTATGCAAGCTCCAGCGATCCATTTATGGACTGGTGCAAGCATCTCGTAGTTGGAATAAGCGCTTTGATGAGGTGATCAAAGCATTTGGGTTTATACAAGTTGTTGGAGAATCTTGTATTTACAAGAAAGTGACTGGGAGCTCAGTAACGTTTCTAATATTATATGTGGATGACATATTGCTTATTGGAAACAATGTGGAGTTTTTAGAGAGCGTAAAGGATTACTTGAACAAATGTTTTTCAATGAAAGACCTACGAGAAGCTGCTTACATATTAGGCATTAATATCTATAGGGATAGATCGATGCGCCGAATAGGACTTTCAAAAAGCACATACCTTGATAAAGTTTTTAAGAAGTTCAAAATGGAGCAGTCCAAGAAGGGGTTCTTGCTAGTGTTACAAGGTATAAAGTTGAGTAAGACTCAGTGTCGAGTAACTGTGGAAGATAGAGAAAAGATGAGTACCGTCCCCTATGCTTCAGCCATAGGGTCTATCATGTATGCAATTCTGTGCACAAGAACGGACGTCAGCCTGGCCATAAGTATGGCAGGAAGGTTTCAAAGTAATTCAGGAGTGGATCACTGGACGGCGGTCAAGAATATTCTGATGTACCTGAAAAAGACTAAGGAAATGTTTCTCGTTTATGGAGGTGACGAAGAGCTCGTCATAAAGGGTTACGTCCATGCAAGCTTTGACACTGATCCGGATGACTCTAAGTCTCAAACCGGATACATTTTTATTCTTAATGGGGGTGCGGTAAGCTGGTGCGGTTCCAAGCAAAGCATCGTAGCAGATTCTACATGTGAAGCGGAGTACATGGCTGCCTTAGAGGCAGTTAAGGAGGGTGTGTGGATGAAGCAGTTCATGACGGATCTTGGAGTTGTGCCAGGCGCACTAAATCCAATAACTCTATTTTGTGACAACACTGGTGCCATTGCTCTAGCAAAGGAACCAAGGTTTCACAAGAAGACGAGACACATCAAACGACGTTTCAACCTCATCCGTGACTAGGTCGAAGGAGAGGACGTAAATATTTCCAAAGTGCACACGGATCTAAATGTTGTAGATCCGCTGGCTAAACCTCTTCCACGAGCGAAGCAAGATCAACACCAGAACTGCATGGGTGTTAGATTCATTCCAATGTAAATCACATACCGATGTGAGACTAGATTATTGACTCTAGTGCAAGTGGGAGACTGTTGGAAAATTGCCCTAGAGGCAATGATAAAATAGTTATTATTATATTTCCTGTTTCAAGATAATCATTTATTATCCATGCTATAATTGTATTGAATGAAAGCATAGATACATGTGTGGATATATAGACAAAACAATGTCCCTAGTAAGCTTCTAGTTGACTAGTGAGTTGATCAAGGATGGTTAAGGTTTTCTGACCATATGCAAGAGTTGTCACTTGATGACTGGATCACATCATTAGGAGAATGATGTGATGGACGAGACCCAAATTATAAACATAGCATGTGATCGTGTCATTTTGTTGCTATTGTTTTCTGCGTCTCAAGTATTCATTCCTATGGCCATGAGATCATGTAACTCACTGACACGGGAGGAATACCTTATGTGTATCGAACGTCACAATGTTACTGGGTGACTATAAAGGTGCTCTACAGGTATCTCCGAAGGTGTCCGTTGAGTTAGCATGGATCAAGACTGGGATTTGTCACTCCGTGTGACGGAGAGGTATCTCGGGGCCCACTCGGTAATACAACATCACATATAATCCTTGCAAGCAATGTGACTAAAGTGTTAGTCACGTGATCTTGTATTACGGAACAAGTAAAGAGACTTGCCTGTAACGAGATTGAAATAGGTATAGGGATACTGACGATCAAATCTCGGGCAAGTAACATACCGAAGGACAAAGGGAATGATATACAAGATTATATGAATCCTTGGCACAGAGGTTCACCGGGAGGGCCCCCCCACCCGGGAGTGAGACCAATAGTCCAAGGGTGGTGCACCAGCCCTTAGTGGGCTAGTGAGGCCAGCCAAATGGTCTATGGCGCTAGGAAAATAAAACCAAAAGAAAATAAAAAAAGGGAGGTGTGAAGGAAGAGGAGGACTCCTCCTTCCCCAAACCGAATTGGAGTTGGAGTCCTCCTCCTCCTTTTGGCCGGCACCCTAGGGGCTCCCTTGAGCCCCAAGGCTAGCCCCTCCCCTCCTCCTATATATACTAGAGGTTTTTAGGGTTTTTGAGACAGAACTTTGCCACGTGCAACTCAAACCCCTACTTCGTAGTTCTTCCTCTAGATCGGTTTTCTGCGGAGCTCAGGCAGATCCCCGCAGGAATAGATCGTCACCATCACCGGCGCGCCGTCACGCTGCTGGAGAACTCATCTACTTCCCCATATCTCTTGCTGGATCAAGAAGGTAGAGATCGTCATCGAGCTGTACGTGTGCTGAACGCGGAGGTGCGGTCCGTTCGGCATTAGATCGGAACGGATCATGGGACGACGATGATTTGAATCACGAAGCTGTACCACTACATCAACCGCATTTCTTAACGCTTCCCGCTTAGATATCTACAGGGGTATGTGGATCCGATCTCCCTCTCATAGATGAACATTACCATGATAGGTCTTCGTGTGCGTAGGAATTTTTTTGTTTCCCATGCAACGTTCCCCAACAATAATTGTTTTATTGCTATCTATGGATTAAACTTGCTCACCCCACCTACTCCCAATATCTACATGCCATGATTCAGGGGAAGAGGAAATTCTTACATATTCATCCTTAGGGGAGAAAGTTCTAAATTCTCTTGTAGATATATCTATCCTCTAATGAGATTTCTCAGATGTTCTCCATATCTTGGTACTTTTGAAGCTCTTTAAATCTTAACAATAGACTACTCTTGTGTTATCTAACAAGAGCAAGCAGACTCCTTGTCTGCGCTCGACAGCGCTTCATGCACAACAACCGGTGGACTTCATGTCTACGCCCGGTAGTGCTTCACGCATAAGAGCCGGAATACTTTGCGGGTGCGCCCGACAGCGCTTCGTGCACAACAACCAGTGGACTCCGTGTCCGCACCCAACATTGCTTCGCGCACAAGAGCTGGTGAAAGCACATATGCTCGCTTGCTAGATTTGATGATTCATGACAACATACATTGTGTGTTGGACTAAAACTTTTACCTAGTATATTTCAGGTATAGTCCCCAGAGAGCATCGCCAAAGGATTGTGAGGAGAATCCACTTGATGCAAGGAAAGGAATAGGATTGGCTCCAGCTTCAAACAAGAGGACTCTACATTTTACATTTGTGAGAAATCACTTTTTGAGTCCGTAGTCAAGCCAATACTATGAAAAGGGTGTGAGGTATTATGATGAATTGGTTGCTGAAGTGCTTAAAGATAGCCACCAAAGAGATTCACTCATTTCTCCCACAAATATCTCTCTCCCAAGCCAAACGAGCAAAATTGGTGCCACCAACTTTTCCCACTCAGCCCTACCAATTTTTCAATGATTGATTCTTTGCGAAACCCTAATCTCTGAGTACCACCAAGTTTCTTAGCAGTGCCACCGACAGCATGTGATCAACTTTCTGTTGAGCTAATTCCAGAATCAGAATATCCGAGATTAGAATCTGTCTCACTGAGATTTGGAAACTTCTCTAGGTCATCGTATCGGTATCACCGAGATTTATATATCAGTCTCACCGACAATTCAAAACTTGCAAAAATTAGTGCAACTCGGTAGCACCGAGATTCATCTCGCTGTTAACGAGTTTTGAAATAATGTTGTAATGGTTGGATTTTCGGGGGTGCCTATATATACCCCTACACCTCCTCTCATTCACAAAGGAAGCACTCAAAACACACACCCACTTGCAAGATCAATTTTTCTATGAAAAAGCCACCTACTCATGTGATGAGATCAAGAGATTCCAATTCAACCATTTGAAACTTGATATCTAGCGTGCCCAAGTTACTTTCCACAAAATCAATATCTCCTACCCATGCCAAATCTGTGAGAGAGTGATTGAGTGTTGTGGAGACAATCTTTTGAAGCACAAGAGCAAGGAGTTCATTGTTCTACCACATTTATTACCTTTTGAAGGGTGGTGCCTCCAATATTGGTTAGGTGTCTCTTGGGAGCCTCCTACTTCGTGTTGTGGAGTTGAACCGAGAGGTTTGTATGGGCAAGGAGATCTCCTACTTCGTGAAGATCTACCTTGAGTGATGCTAGTCTTGTGTGGACGTAAGCCATGGTGAAATAGACAAGGCCGCTTCTTTGTGGACCCCTTGTGGGTGGAGTGCTCCGTGGACTCTCACATCCGTTACCCTTCGTGGGTTGAAGTCTCCATTAATGTGGACGTACGATAGCACCACCTATCGGAACCATGGCAAAAATCGCCATGTCTTCTTTGTGTTTGATCGTACTAAACTCTTCTCCTTTTGTTACACATGCAATGTCTTTACTTTCCGCTGCCATATTTGTTGACTAGCATGTGTATGGTGCACTAGACTTGTTAGAATAGCTAAAAACTTCCAATCATTCAAATTGGAAAAGGCTAGGATTTTAATTTCTGCAAGTAGTCTATTCACCCCCAAGTTTACACACCTCTTCTATCGATCCAACACCCGGCAGATGTCGCGTCTGTGCTTGGCAGCGCACAAGAGCTTGCAAACTACGCGTCCATGCCCGGCAGCGTTTCACGCACAAGAGCCGGCGGACTCCGCGTCTGCGCACGGGAGTGCACCGTGCAAAAGAGCCGGTGGATTCTGCATCCTCACGCGGCAGTGTGTCACGCGCAAGAGCGAGCGGACTTCTCATCCGTGCACGACAGTGCCCCGCACATAAGAGCCGGCAGACTCCGCGTTTGCGCACGGCACCGCTTTGCGTGCAAAAGACAGCGGACCCCGTGTCCTCGCCCGATGGTGCATCGGGCCCCAACAGCAGGCGGAATCCGCTTACTCGCCTAGCAGGCCCTCGACACCGCCACTTTCTATGACAACGGCAAAAACCCTCTACCCGGCTCTTCGAGTCCTGCAGAGGCTCGGAGGCTATTATCGGGGGGATGCTCTCGGGTAGGCTCAAGGAGACGAGACAACATTTCAAAACATTGGGGGAGTTACCCCTGGTACACCAAACCCCACTTGGGGGCCGACTAGCCCCTTAGGACGGCTGGCGGTAGCCGGCCTGTTCGGCTGTCGTGATGCTGGCCGACTGTTGACACGCGACCCATCTAGCTGGCCCCAACGGTAGCCGACAGGTTAGTGCTTGTCCCATCCACGTGTACTAGCATACAAGGAGAAGCGAGGAACATGACGAGGGGTGCGCATGGCTACATGGCGCGTTGATAGGCCCCGCGTGGCTACACGACCTCATGATGCGAGCACGACAGGGCTACCAGACCCCTGTCATGCCTAAGGCTGACCGAGCGAGTAGAACCTGTAGCGGGCGTGCATCTACCCACTCCTTCATGGCAGGGCGTGCTAACCAGTGTGGTGCCCGGACAGCGGGCCCCATGCCAGTTAAGACCCGATAGCCGGAAAGCCCCGTGCCACACAAGACCCGACAACCGGCTGGCCCCGAGGCCACCTAGAGAGGCTGGCGGTCGGGACCCGCCCTCTCTTTCCCCCCATTATTGTAACCATCCGGCTGTACTATAAATCCGAAGACCAACCCCTAGAGAGAGGGGCTGGCCACCTAGCGAACACTTGGTACACACCAGATTCCACACACCACTGAGGCAGCAAGACAAGTAGCGAGAGCTCCATCTTCCTCCTCGCGAACAGCTCGAGGAGCACCATGTATTGTGGCCACCTATAGTCACTCCAGCGGGATGACGGATTTTACCTCCATCAGAGGGGCTTGAACCTAGGTAGATCGATGACATGTGTCTCGTGCCTTCACCCGTTCCCAGATGCCGCCGGTGCCCGTTGATACGCATCCAACGTATCTATAATTTTTGATTGTTCCATGATATTATATTATCTGTTTTGGATGTTTTATATGCATTTATATGTTGTTTTATTTTTTTTGGGACTAAACTATTAATCTAGAGCCTAGTGCCAGTTTCTATTTTTTCATGTTTTTGAGTATTGTGGATAAGGAATATTAAATGGTGTCCAAACGAAATAAAATATTCGGATTGATTTTTCTTGGACCAGAAGAAATGCAGCAGACTTGGAGTAGGGGGCAGGACATCTGCGAGGAGGCCACAAGCGTATAGGCCGCGCCCTAGGGGTTGGCCGCGCCCCCTGTCTTGTGGGTCCCCTGCAGGTCTCCTAACCCTGTTCTTTGGCCTATAAATTCCCAAATATTCCCTATCTTCAAAGGGAGCCAGGAAAACACTTTTACGCCACCCGGAGCCTCTGTTCCTATGAGATCCAATCTAGGAGCCTTTTCGGTAAGTTCCCGGAGAGGGAATGGATAACAGAGGGCAGCTACATCAACTCCATTGCCCCTCCGATGATGTGTGAGTAGTTCACCACAGATTGGTTTACAAATTTCCCAGATTTTCCAAATGTTTCAGAATTGTTGGAGTTATAGAAGTATTCGAAGTAAACACATTGCGACACATTGTTTAGTTTTTGATAGATTCTGTTTTCTTTGTGTTGTTTGCTTATTTTGACGAAACTATGGGTTGTATCGGGGGATATGAACCATGGAGAAGTTGGAATACAGTATATATTACATCAATATAAATAAAGAATGAGTTCACAACATTACCTAAAGTGGTGATTTATTTTTCTTATTCTAACGGATCTCATGAGTTTTCTGTTGAGTTTTGTGTTCTGAAGTTTTCAAGTTTTGGATAAAGATTTGATGGACTATGGAATAAAGAGTGGCAAAAGCCTTAGATTGGGGACGACCAAGGCACACCAATTCATATTCAAGGATACCAAAGAACCTAAGCTTGGGGATGCCCCAGAAGGCATCCCCTCTTTCGTCTTCAATCCATCGGTAAATTTACTTGAGGCTATATTTTTATTCACCACATGATATGTGTTTTCCTTGGAGCATCTTGTATGATATGAGTCTTTACTTTTTAGTTTTCCACAAGCATCCTTGATGCACACATCTTTTGAGAGAGAGACACGGTAAATCATAAATTTATTAGAATACTCTTTGAGCTTCACTTATATCTTTTAGAGCACAGCGGTGTAGTGTTTTATAGAAATTATTAAACTCTCGTACCTCATTTATATTATTTTAAGAGTTCTGTAAACAACATGGTAATTGGTTTAGGTTATGAATTTAGTCCTAATATAATAGGCATCCAAGAGGGATATAATAAAAACTTTCATATTAAGTGCATTGAATATGATGAGAAGTTTGATTCCTTGCATATAGTTTTGAGATATGAGGATGGTAATATGAGAGTCATGATAGTAAGTAACTGTGAATTAGAAAAAATTCTGGTGTTAAAGCTTGTGATTCCCGTAGCATGCACGTATGGTGAACCATTATGTGATGAAGTCAGAGCATGATTTGTTTAATGATTGTCAACCTTTGTGTGGAGGTCGGGATCACGCGATGGTTAACTCCTACCAACCCTTGCTCTAGGAGCATGTGTCTAATACTTTGCTTTGATAACTAATAGGCTTTTTGCAATAAGTATGTGAGTTTTTTATGACTAATGTTGAGTTCATGGATTATACACACTTTCATCCTTCCACCTTTGCTAGCCTCTCTAGTACCGCGCAACTTTGGCTGGTACATTAAACCCACCTTCCTCAAAACAGCCACCATATATTTTCCTCAAAACAGCCACCATAACTACCTATTATGGCATTTTCATAGCCATTCCGAGATATATTGCCATGCAACACCTCCATCCCGTTTTTATGACACGCACCATCATTTCCATATTTCTTATAGAGTCATACTTTGTTCTAGATATCGAGTTGTAAGTAAATAAAAGTATGATGATTTGCATTATTAGAGCATTGTCCCATGTGAGAAAAGGATGATGGGAGCTATGATTCCTTCACAAGTTAAGATGAGTCTCCGGACTTTACAAAAAATAAAAGACGCAAGAGAATCCCATAAAAAATAAAAGAGGCCAAAGATGCCCACACAAAAAAATGAAAAAAAGAGAAAAAAAAGAAAGAAAAAATGAGAGAAAGAGAGAAGGGACAATGCTACTATCTTTTTCCAAATTGTGCTTCAAAGTAGCACCATGTTCTTCATAGAGAGTCTCCTATTTTGTTACTTTCATATAACTAGTGGATTTACATCATTTGCACAACCAATTAGTTTTCTTTTTGAGCTTTCATACACTTATAGCTCTAGTGCATTTGTTGCATGGCAATGCCTACTCAGTCACATAAATATCTATTGATGGGCATCTCCATAGCCCGTTGATACGCCTAGTTGATGTGAGACTATCTTCTCCTTTTTTGCGAGCTCCACCACACTCTATTCCACCTATAGTGCTATATCCATGGCTCACGCTCATGTATTCTTTGAGAGTCGAAAAGGTTTGAGAACATAAAAAGTGTGAAACAATTACTTTATTTTCATCGGGGATGTGCATGATTTAGATACTTTGTGTGGTGAAGATGGAGCATAGCCACACCATATGATTTTATAGGGATAACTTTCTAAGACCATGTTATTTCGAAAGGAAGCAATTACCTTATTAGTATACTTGAAGTATTATTGTTTTTATGTAAATATTAGACTTCTGTTTTGAATATTATGGATCTGAATATTCATGCCATAATACAGAATATTAGACGGATAAATGTGTTAGGTAGCATTCCACATCAAAAATTCTGCTTTTATCATTTACCTACTCGAGGACGAGCATGAATTAAGCTTGGGGATGTTTGATACGTCTAAAACGTATCTATAATTTTTTAGTATTCCATGCTATTATATTATCTATTTAGGATGTTTTGTCTGCATTTATATGTTGTTTTATATTATTTTTGGGACTAACCTATTAATCTAGAGCCTAGTGCGAGTTTCTGTTTTTTCCACGTTTTTGAGTATTGCAGATAAGGAATATTAAATGGAGTCCAAACGGAATAAAATCTTCGGACTTATTTTTCTTGGACCAGAAGAAACGCATTAGACTTGGAGTAGGGGGCAGGGCATCTGCCGCCTGGCCACAAGCATGCAGGGCGTGCCATAGGGGGGTGGCCGCGCCCCTTGGCATGTGGGTCCTCTGCAGGTCTCCTAACCCTATTCTTTGGCCTATAAATTCCCAACTATTCCCGTACTCCAAAGGGAGACACAAAAATACTTTTACGCCGTCGGGAGCCTCTGTTCCCATGAGATCCAATCTCGGAACCTTTTCCGGTAATCTGCCGGAGAGGGAATTGATCACGGATTGCATCTACATGAACTTCATTGCCCATCCGATGATGTGTGAGTAGTTCACCACAGACCTACGGATCCATAGCTAGTAGCTAGATGGCTTCTTCTCTCACTCTTTGATCTTCGATACCATGTTCTTCATGATCTTCATGGAGATCTATCTGATGTAATACTCTTTTGTGGTGTTTTTGTCGAGATCTGATGAATTGTGAGTTTATGTTCCGATTATCCATGAATATTATTTGAGTCTCTTATGAATTATTATATGCATGATTTCATATATTTGCAAGTCTCTTCGAGTTATTGGTTTGGTTTGGCCAACTAGATTGATAACTCTTGCAATGGTAGAAGTGCTTAGTTTTGGGTTCAATCTTGCGGTGTCCTCACCAAGTGACATAGTGGGGGCAGCGAGGCACATATTGTATTGTTGCCATCGAGGATAAAAAGATGGGGTTTTCATCATATTGCTTGAGTTTATCCCTCTAGATCATGTCATCTTACTAAATGCATTATACTGTTCTTCATGAACTTAATACTCTAGATGCAGGGAGGAGTCCGTAGATGTGTGGAGTAATAGTAGTAGATGCAGAATCGTTTTGGTCTACTTGACACGGGCGTGATGCCTATATGAATAATCATTGCCTTGGATATCTTCATAATTATTCGCTTTTCTATCAATTGCTCGACAGTAATTTGTTCACCCACCGTATTATTTTCCTTTATGGGAGAAGCCTTGTTGGTGCACTAAAAACTGGGGTCCCGACTTGTACAAGGGTGCGGAGAGCCCCTGCCGGTAGGGCATGGCAGGACCCAGTCAAGATGCAACCCCCAAGATTATCAAGGCCTCGGCAAGCCTGCCTTGCCGGGAAGATGATCAGGGCCACGCCCATTTGGTGGGCGTGATGACCTCACCAAGAACAAGAGGCCTGTGAGCTCCCCTGCCGGGATGACGACTGAAGCCCCCGGAAAGCTCCCTTGCCGGGATGAATACTCAAGGCCCCGACAAGCTCCTTATCGAGATGACGGGGCTCGCCACTGGTGGGCAGCCACCCTTGCCACAGTGCCACCGGCCCCCAAGTTCCAGCGCATTCCGCATGCGCCAGCACAGCGTCCAGGTGTCGAAACACCTGTATACGTGTCTTCACGAACACATCGCAGACAAGGACAAGACGTGCATTTAATGCACCTAATAGCGGTAGATGGATTAGCACCACCCTATGTTCACTGTAACTCCTCGCGAACCTCCACCGAGCACTGTAGGTGACCCCTTTGCCTATAAAAGGAGGCCCTTAGCTCATTTCGAACGGGTTAGACTCTTTGGACATTTACCCAGAAGACGATCATCAAGGGTCACTGTAACAATGAACAACAAAATGCTTAATACAACGAGACAAGCAAGACGTATGGTTTAACGTGTAAGCGGCCCGAACCTGGGTAAAAGGGCTTGTCAGGTGCTGATTGTTAACTCTGCTCTTCACGTCACCTTTCCCCGCCCTACGATCACAAGGGTTTCACATTGATTCCCATAGGTGTCGACCTCGCACTGCCGACATCTTTGGCGCGCTAGGTAGGGGGTGCGGAGTTGAGCGTGAATCTGAGCAAACTCAGCACTAGATTCTTCGAAGTTTGGGCGCTGTGCCGCGGTTCCCCCAGAAACGGGGTACCGCGGCGGACGCTCTATTCTGCTACGGCTTCCCAAGGCCTGGGCGAGCGCTAGGCAAGGAGGCGGAGGCTCCAAAGGCGGCGCCGTCAGGGTGATGCGTCGCTCGGGGCCAACGCGCGGCTATCGAGTGCGTTCCTGGGAGCTTCACAGAGGCCTCGGTGCATACTCCGGCGGACGCACCTCTGCGGAGTGATGCATGGTCGTTGAGGATGCACCAAAAGGTCCCGAAGCCCCAGTGCGCACTCCAGCGCAAGTGTTGTGCCCCTGAGAGCGTCGTATCGTGGCCCAAGATGCACTCGGGGGCTCCGCAAGCACGGCCTAGCGAGAGAAAAGTAAAGGGGTTACACCCTGGCCAACTTCTTATCCCGACGATGGTTGTAGACTGTCGGCAAGAAATCTCTGCCGGAGAAAATCTGCCGGGAGTGGTAATTTCCTGCTTGCCAGGGACTCCCACGGCCCTCGCAAAAGATTCAAGCGCCATGCAACTACGGCGTGAGCAGATAAGTTTTAAGTTTAAGATTCAGATCTAAAGTAGATAGATTCTCTGTTTCCCCTTTGAAAGTTTCCAATCTTTGTGTGTGGAGTCTACACATACTGGGACCTTTTCGAAGATCAGTGCACCTTGTCTTTGTTTCGAACTCGTTCATACAACCTGGACGGCCACAAAGCGCCTTCAAACTGGTGCGAACCTGATGATTAGAGCAAGCGGCTACGTAGCGCCTGATTTTGTCTCAAGCTACACTTGATGATTTATATGGTTGCACTGAATGGGCAAGGAGCCTTGCCGGTAGTTGCCGGCAGGCTCCCGGATAATGCAAAGACGAATCATACAAAAATAGATTTGGAAAAAGGGAAAACAATATTTTCATTCATTTGAATGCATACATTTGACTCCACTTACAAAGCACTGTTATCCTAACCGAAAGACTCTGTATTTTGACGAGGATTAACCTATGCGGAGGAATGGAAGTTCATGAAGACAAAGCGTGACAAGGCCCGCGGTACATCCATGCTGGCTCCCAAGGACTAGCGTTGTACCGACGGAAGCGGGTTCGGCCTCGTCAAGCCGCAGGAAGGGGGCGACGGATCCGGTTGAGATCCCCCTTCTGAGGTGAGGGAGGGGCGTGACCGGGCCGTGCCAGTGTAGGAAGCACTCAGTCCCAGCTGGGGGAATCGCCATCCAATTCAGTTCCCTCGGGCTTGGGACTAGGCCTGACACCGTCACCACTACTGCCCTCCGCCGTCGTCGCTCAAAGAGGAGCACTCAATGCCGCTCGAGCGATCTTCACAACAGCTGAGAAGCACATGTGGGCGCCCCTAAAGCAGCATAGAGGACCGCCACAGGAGCAAGCCCGGGGGAAGGCGGAGGTGCTAGAGTAGCGCTCCGCCTCCCCAAACCTCCACCTCCACGACGACCGCGGCCCCTTGCCCTTCCTCCGCCACGGGTGCTCGACCGTCTTCCGCCACGGCGCCCCCAGAAGCTATGGCATGATCCAAACGGGATCCTCTCACCGCCCTAGCGGCCGACGGTGGCCGGCTCCGTCCCCTAACCATGGTTAGGAGCGAGTGCCACCTACAGACAGAAGAAGACTCTAAAGACCAAGGCTGAGGAGTTGATGGACTCAGAAGGAGTTGGGTGAGCAAAACCCCTCGCAATCGCTCCTAATTTATAGGACGGGGCGCGGGGGCTAGCCTCCCTGGATCCAGAAGCCACCACCCCTCTCGCCCAATAGCTCGTGCTCACAGGCCAATAGGGAACCGCCCTGCTGCACCAATGCATGAACGGGCGGGCCCAACCGCTACTGCGCCTTTTAAGGCCACGTCTGCCACCTGTCCATAAATGACTGCGCATGCCACGTGCTTGGCAGAGGCGTTTCAGGAGGTGGAGAGGCCACTCCGTGCACGACTCCCCACTCCGCGCGTCTGATGCGCGACGTGGGCAAAAGCAACCGCCCGCGGATCCAGCCACGAAAGCCAGTGCACCTTTTGGTCCTGGCCCAACAATGCTTCACATGCGTGTGTGGCCCAGGCCCGGGGGCTCCTGTCGGTGCACTAAAAACTGGGGTTCCTAGTGCCCCAGACTTGTGCATAGGCGCGGAGAGCCCCTGCCGGAAGGGCATGACAGGACCCAGTCAAGATGCAACCCCCAAGATTATCAAGGCCTCGGCAAGCATGCCTTGCCGGGAAGATGACCAAGGCCACGCCCATTTGGTGGGCCTGATGAACTGATCAAGAATAAGACCCTGGCGAGCTCCCTTGTCGTGATGACGACTGAAGCCCCCGGCAAGCTCCCTTGGGAGGTTGAAGACTCAAGGCCCCGACGATCTCCTTGTCGGGATGACGGGGTTGGCCACTTGTGGGCAACCGCCCTTGCCACAGTGCCACCGCCCCCCAAGTTCCAGCGCATTCCGCATGCGCCAGCGCAGCGTCTAGGTGTCGAAACACCTGGATACGTGTCTTCACCAGCACGTCGCAGACAAGGACAAGACGTGGATTTAATGCACCTGACAACGGTAGATGGATAAGCACCGCCCTAGGTTCACTATAACTCCTCGTGAGCCTACCACCAAGCACTGTAGGTGACCCCTTTGCCTATAAAAGGAGGCCCTTAGCTCATTTCGAATGGGTTAGACTCTTTGGACATTGACCGAGAAGACGATCATCAACGGTCACTGTAACAATCAACAACAAAACACTTAATACAACCAGACAAGCAGGATGTAGGGTTTTACACGTAAGCGGCCCGAACCTGGGTAAAAAGGCTTGTCGGGTGCTGATTGTTAGCTACACTCTTCACGTCACCTTTCCCCGCCCTACGATTACAAGGGTTTCACGTTGATTCCCATAGGTGTCGACCTCGCACCGCCGATAAGCCTCTAGTGAAACCTATGGCCCCCGGGTCTATTTTCCATATTATATTTTCTGATATATAAGTAAAAAATACCAAAAATACTTTGCTGCAATTTATTTACTTTTGTTTCCGCAATCTTTTATATCTATCAGATCTCATCCTTGCAAATAACTCTGAAGGGATTGACAACCCCTTTATAACGTTGGGTCGAAGTGTTTGATTGTTTGTGTAGGTACTACTATTGGGGCCTTGCTTGTTCCTCCTACTGGATTGATACCTTGGTTCTCAACAAACTGAGGGAAAAACTTATCTACTTCGCTGCATCACCGTTTCCTCTTCAAGGGAAAACCAATGCAAGCTCAAGAGGTAGCACCCGTCGGCCCCAAACAACGAACTAAGCCACCCCTTGGCATCTTTCACATAAATACCACGGCACCTCACCGTAAGAAAGGACGATAATCGCAACAAAACTCTGATTATAACCTTGTCGTTGCATTGTTACCCCGAGCCTATTTGTGTTACTTTCCTATCGATACTAGCCATTAAGTATTGCCGGGCTATGCTACTTATGCACTTTAGTGATATATACTCCACATAGCTTCTATTACATGCATATATCATAGTATCATCTCTTGTGTTACAATAGTACCCACATACATAATTGCTATCTTGGTGTGCACGTCCCGCATCGTGACCATACTAAACATAATCGCCAAAAGAAAGGGAAGCAATGCTTTTAAGCAAAAAGAGAAAGAGTAATAGCATCGCCAAATTACATATCATACTTGATCATCTCGGATCATGTGGGGACCCCGACTGGTAAGTCGAGATCGCCGTAGCTAGTGATCCCAAGGACAAATGCTCATTGAACACAGATACTGAATAATAGAGTCTTACATCCATACATACTGTTTGATACAATAAATGATCTCTTCGGTCGAGTCTTACATACATAGGGCCTTAAAGGCCAAAGCACCAAACTAGACCAATAGCGGAATTATTGGTTGAAAGCATGAACCCATGCCATCAGCCTTAACCTACAGGCATTCTGACTGGGAAGCATCCTAGCTCGCCAGAACGTCACCGAGTTAATCTTCACTGTATCCTGTCTTTCACACCTGGTCAATGAAATAACCAGTGGCAAGCCAATGAGGACTTTGAATGTACTCGCAAGCAGTCCATGATACGAACAATGAAAGTGCAGGATAACATTATCATGGTTCTTTAGTGTAACTCATCTGGGTGGGATGATCATGTATATGCATCAGGTTAAAGAATTACTTTTGAAGAACAGGTTACAGATATCAACATATCTGCTAAGGGCTGAACCATCCGGGTTCACCCTATATGCCAAGTCAGCGGACTTGTCATAACCTCAATGTATCCGCTGAGGGTTAAACCATCCGGGTTCACCCTATATGCCAGGTCATCGGACTTGTCATAATCTCAATGTATTAATGAGGGCTAAACCATCCTGGTTTACCCAATATGTCAAGTCACCGAACTTGATCATATTATTGTGATTATCAAAACAACACCTTTTTAACACCACACACACACACACTTGGTTTATGCGGAAACTCAAGACGTAGTTTAAGCAGCACCACCCAACTGTCCTTGACCGTGGACACGGCTATTCGAATAGATTACACTCTGCAGAGTTAGTACGCTGGACCCACGAGAAACGGAATACTTCCGTGTCATCCACGACTCGCGGTATATCACATATACCCGAGGTAAGTATCCGATCATCATCTTTCCCCTGATGATACTAGACAAAGAGATCCACTCGATTGGTACCCAGCCCACATGTTGTACGTCTTACGAGCACCGACTCTGGACTGTATCAACCATGCAGGGACCAACGGTGTGCCTGGAACTCATAATAATGGCATAGTCGTCCTACCTGGCATGACCAGATCACGAGAGTGACACCGATCACTCCCGCCACTAGTAATGTGGCTCTTTGCTAGCACCGACCAGAGTAATCAACAAACCCCGTCCCATAAAGGGGTATCGTAGTCGTACTGGGTAAGGTTGGGACGGTCGACACATCATAAATCTAATCCATTTCCGAAACCATACTCACACCAAAATCACCGGTGCATCACTTCACCAAAAGTGATCACCAACTCATCATCACCATCGGGCATTAGTGGCACCCGACGGGGTTTTCATAAACTCTTTATTTAACTCATCATTATGCTTGAGATGATATGCCTTAACATTACTTGTCAACATGAAAATATCATGACCCTCACGGGGTAGGGTCAAGCTCAATGCAGTGATTATATTCTGCTAGTCAACATGACAGTAGCATGATCCTCGTAGATGGTAGGGTCAAGCTCATCATGCTTGTGCTCCGAGGAGCTATGTGAATATCACTACTATAAATGCAAGTGCTTCGAAGAAGCCTTCGGTACCATCACATCGGTGATGAACCGGCATCGTGATCACATGCAACGGAAAATACTTGCTATTCTAGCATGCATCATTTTATTTACTTAAGTCATGGCAAAAGGGCATGCTTGCCTTGCTCGCGCAAGTCCTCGGGGTCTTCGAGGTCTTTAGCTCCGTCCCCGAATACTCCGTGTACCGTCAACTATCGTCGGAAACAACTATAGTAAGCCACATATCCAGCAGACTAAAAGTGTTCTATAAATAGAAGTTATATTTTTCTTGGACCTCTGTGGTCATAAGAAAAATACCTGAAGTTTCTCACAGGAGATTTGAATCATCAAAGATTTTTGAATAGGTGAAAGGAGCAATAGGTGGCCATTGAACAAGACAACAAATTTCTTTCTGTTAAAAATAAGTGGAGGCACCCATTTAACAGAGAAGGATTTTAGAAATATTTAGGAAGTGGTTTCACTGGATTTGGAGTTGAAATGAATTTACTAGGAATTTGTAATGTGGGATAAATAACAATAGGGAGCTATTTATTATAAGCAACAAAATGAAGTTTGATAAAAATGTTGACCAAGGCTCTAAAAATGAAGAGTGATTTTAGAAGTCCGTGGAAGTTTGAATCACTCCATTTGGAGTTGAAATGAAGCCTATGGGATTTTTGAAAGGTGGTGATTAGTATGTCTAAATGGGCATTTAGATATTTTATCACAGGAAAGTGTTCTGGAAAAAGTTGCAATGCCCAGATATGGATAGAACAGGATTTTAGAAACCTGCAGAAATTTGAATCAATAAATTTCGACTTAGTGTAATTTTTGGATGGAATTTATAAGTTAAGGAGGGAAATAAAAAGGAAAAGAGCTCATCTCTGGGAGGAAGACTATCTTGCGCACTAGGTGGCAGCTAGGTCTTCGGGCCGGCCCAGTAGCTCGGTCTGGTCAGGGGGAAGGCCACGCCGAAGGCGTAATTAGGGAAGTACGCCTTCGCCATGGGGAGGCAATAATTTAGGAACTCGTCTACACTTAACCGCGTGGGCCCTATTGGAGAGAGGCTGACGAGGGGGCCCTACCCGTCAGCTCCATCTCCCACCTCCCGCTCACGCAGAGGAGAGGCAGGAGCTCGAGAGCGCGCCGGCTCTCGCTCCTCTGGCCTCCTCCGGCGAGGCCCAGCACGCCGGTGAGCTCGGGCGGCCGCGTCGCACCCGACCAGGCCCTACATGTCGGCGGGGAGGGGCTGCAGGGCACCGACCGGGGTAGCCATGAGGGAGGCAGTCGGCCTTCATGGGCCTCGGGCGTGCGGCGCCTAGGGAGGAGATGGGGCGCTTAGGGGGGGCGCGCGGTGACGGGAAGGTCTCACTACAGAGCCCAGGGGAGAGGGGAATCCCTGGTTGCTCGATCCGGAGCTGCTCCCGGGCGGAAGAGCTTCGGCCATAGCCGACCATGGAGGAGGGGAGAGAGCTCGGGAGGAGGAGAGGAAAAAGGGGGAAAGGAGCGGCGACGGCTCGGGGGTTGCTACTGGAGGTAGCTAGATGGGAAGGGGGAGCCACGCAAGCTCGGACGCGAGCTTGGCCGCATCGGCCATGGCAGCAACAGAAGAAGAGGGAGGAAGGAGAGCTTGGGAAGAAGAGGAGGAGCTTCCGAGGCTGCTGGGAGAGAGAGGAGAGGGTTCTGGAGGAGCTTGAGGGCTTGGGAGGCTCTAAGCGGAGAGGAGGAGCCGAGAGGGCTCGAGAGCTCTCTGGAGCTCTCTGGTGCACCCAGGGCACGGCGGCCACGCGTCCCTGAGCCACCTTGGTGGCTTGCTAGCGTCGTGGAGGGGGTCAAGGATGCACTGCGGCGCTTTGGGACACGCTGCCAAGGAGGGGGCCGGGCTGGAGAAGGAGAAGAGGGTGCAGAGCACCAATATTGCATGGTGGAGTGGTGGTCACCACGGGCACCTGTGTCTACAGGGTCCAAATGGCCAGCAAAACCTGTCCAACACTCAAATCACACACGCAGGAGAGTGACTCTGGAATTTGGAAGCATTTGAGGCTGGTTAAAGATGGGTTTGACTGCTGTTAAGTTTGCGATAGCAAAGTTAAGGTGGGTAGATAGGGCACTAACTTGAGAGATACTGGAATAAAAACATGTCTAGCACTCTTGTTTATGGAAGGACTACAAGACTGCAAAGTTGCAGCTCAAGAAAACAAGTGTAGGTAGTACTTGCTGTACAAAGCCACATTTCAGCCAGAAATGAACTTGAAGAGGTGCTTCTCATTTTTCCTTCATGAGCATGCCATTAATTGATTTGAAATGATGCATTGAGACACTAGAGAGGCTCTGGAAAGAATTGGGGTGATAGCTTAAGCAGAAGAATGGAAAGAGAGGTAAAATAGTGCTGCCAAGGGTGAAAATGAGAGAAAGTTACAAAGGGTCCTTCTCCAATAATTGACCAGTGGCCATGGGAATGTTACTGGAGGTGAAATGCAACTATGTGAGGCTGCGGTAGAAAGTTGAGCTCAAGGGTAAAAGTAGAAGGGGCAATAGAAGCCAAATTAGTGAGTGCACACAAGGTGTTTGATCTGTGGTTGGGCTACCAGATGAATTCCAATGGCTATGAAACTTAACAGGATCAAATAATAGATGAAAATAGGCTTGCAAACCAAATTTGGGATTTGCTGGACAAGTTTTCCAATGTAGACTTGGAAAACCCTAGAAAGGGGTAGAAATGGGTTTCTGCTTAGAACCCTATTCAAATGAATTCCCACAAATCCAATATTTGGTGTAGGGGCATTATTTGAGTATTAAGGCATGCACAAAAAGTTTGAGGTCAATTGGACAAACTTTATAATGTAAAGTTTGTCAAAGTCACAAATTAACAAAGAGGGTTTTGAGGGTTTAAGGACAAGTTCCTCTATTCTCCTTGGTGTACCACTTGGTGTGGATGCCTCATTGGAGTACTGGCACATGTCCACCAAATTTGAGCACAATTGGAGACACTTCACAATGTAGAGTTTCTCAAATTTGATTCTGGACAGATAGGGTTTTAGAGGGATTGGGGGAGTCAAATCAACTTGGATTGAAATGAAACTTGGCAAGATCATCAAGAATATCATAGACGACATGCTAGAATTTTACTGGAATTTATTGAGAATATTTCTTATAGAAATATTCTAAAAGCTTGAAATAGGCAGGAATGGTCTTGAAAGGATTTGCCCAATATTTTGAACATGACCATGTGTTGAAACTCATAAGTATGGAATAAATATATCCACTGAGTTTCCCTAAATTTTCTTAAATATTTTGAAAGCAATAAAAATAACCTTCCTTCATAGGAGACCATTTCTGGCCTCACAGAAAGGCTTTTAAAGAAAATAAGAAAAGAACCTTTAAAATAATAATAAGATGGTTTTTGGAAGTCATTTTGATAATAGGTTTTAAATAAAACAATTGGTGCAAAAGAAACTCCCTAATTTGAGGACTTGTAGTGCAAACCTCATCTCACGAGTTTGAAAGTTTAATTCAAAGAAAAGCTTTTTGGTGAAAATAATATTTGGTAAAAACAGATATTTGTTCTAAACACATGACATGATCATTAGGCAGGAGATCATGGAGTAAGGAGGTGATTAGGAGAGTGGCAAGAATTAATGGGGATCAATCACATGCAAAACAAACAGACAGACAATAGTCACTCCAAGCATCACAAGCATTCACAAAATTTTTAATTGGTCCTAAATTTTGAAATAAGTTAGTTAGTCAGGAAAGCCAAAAACTGGGGTGTGACAGACCTTACCCTCTTAAGAGAATCTCGTCCCCGAGATTCCTGGGCTAGGGGTTGGTGAGATACAGAATCTTGAGCTGGAGGTAGTCTTCATGTCTCCATGTTGTTGTGGTGGTCTTGAGGAGCTTGATAATACAGCTTTGAACGTTCACACGTCCTTGACTGATCGTGAGCGGGACCTGGCAATAAGTTAGGCTTGATCGAGGTCAAGGGCTTGGTAAGCTAACTACATGCAAGGTTCTGGCTTGCGAGTGTATTCCAGAGTCAGAATACGTGGCAAGATAGTGCCTGGGATCTGGTCCGGGGGTTTCGCATGCCAGTTAGTGACATCAAGATGTCTCATGTTAGAACGCACTACCAAAGTCTTCGCATGGCTTCCTGCTTATGGGGAAGTCCTTGACTTCCTTTCGGCAGTCAAGCTATGGTCGCAATAGTCTTCGTAGGCTTCTCCTGGAAGGGTCCGGGCTGGGTCTCACCTATGAGTCTAAGCTCGGAGGCTCAGGTCCCGAACAGGTCCTGACATCTTGGGAGTTGCGAGGGTTTCTGGATAGATGGCTACCCAAGAGTATAGACCAGTCATCCATTCCCAAGGTTTGTGACTTGGCGGGTGGAAATCACCTTTAGCAGGTTTCCACCACGACTCACTAGTACTCTCGTCCTTGATTTGGACCAAGGAGAGGTCGTCTGATTCTTTCGCTTGTCCCAGGGCTTCGTCATCTTGAATCGTCGAGGCTTCTTGACGTTGTTGATGTGATCGGTGCGCGGTCGGTGGTTGACTTTTGTTGCTTCATCGTCGTTGTCGTTGGTTCCTCGTCGCGGGGGTTCTTCGTCTTGACTTGCGTAGGATAGACTTCCGTCGTCTTGGGACCGCTTCGAGAAGTCCACCTTCTTGAGATAACACTGCACCCTCGAGAGGTACAATAATCGGCATTCCTGGGCTCGTCCAAACAGGACTAAGGTGTTCTTCCTCTTACTTGGTGAGTAAGTATGTCATCAGTGAGGATGACATCATACCTTCCCAAACACGACATAAGCACAATGCTCATGGGTCAGGCGAGGAGAACGGGACTTGCTATGGGCGGGTACTGGCTACATTTCGACGATTTAGAGTCGTCTTCTATGGTCGTAGTCCATCCATCTTGCGGCTCAGCGAAGCTTTGGGGTCTCAAGGAATTTAGGATGTGGGCGAACAGTTATCATCTTATCTCTAAGCACATTCCTTAGATACAAATAGCTCGACTGCTAACTTGAGTAAACATCACCTCATCTCACCAAGGATATCATCCTACGTGGGTCAACTCCACACCGCTCAAGCTAGTCAACTCCAGGTTGAGGGAAGATATAAACCCAAACACTTACAAGAATGGCATAGCCCCAACTGCACATGCATTACTATGCAAGGACCTTGGGGAGACATACAGCTACCACGATTGAATCTGAGGCACAACAAATCCAATTGTCCGCCTAAGTCATCCAACGGGCAGGGTACTACATTACTATATTAAGGAAACACGTAGTAGACCAATCCAATATTTTGTTTCCTTCCTATGAATCCGATCAAGTAATCCATCAATCTGATCAATCATCACTTGACCTATCACTCCTACAAATCCAACATTGACAAGGTTCCACATAAACTCTTAGAGTCCTCGTAACTCACATATTACTGCAAGAATTACGTCATGGTATATCCACCAACTTCAATAATCATGGCCATCTAATCTCCAAGGCCAACTACATAGGTTGTAAATCAATTGACAACTCCAAGTATACGCACTCTATATCCACCGAGAAAACATGGTATCATGATCAAAATTAACGAGCTAAATCCAATTTACTCCGAACCATGTGGTCTTTGTCACCCTCATTATTCTATTAAGATTACGTATTTAAATCCAAGACTCAAATCCAATAAGAAGTCTACTTGATAATCCAAGTTATCACGGTAATTATCTCCAAACCATGCCAACTACTAGCTAAAGTCATGCATTCACCAAGAATAGAGTTCACGATCATAATCATCCTACTAAATCCAATCTTACTCCAGATTATGCAGGTTATACTACTGTATCAACTTGTTCCACCAAAATAGTCTAGCTATATCCTCAAGACAACTGTTATCATCACGACAATCTTAGTTTAATGCTCTCATATCGGAGATCGGTCCTCTTATGGCATCAAGGTTATAGTGCTAGCTTAAGATGGAAGGATACTTGTTCACGGTGATCACTTGTTTCATTAAGAACTCGGTGCTCAGCGGGGTTTATCGGGGACCTACACGTGTTATGGCAAGTCCGTGTACTAGACACGTGACCAGAAAATTTGAGCCGGAAAGGCTTGTGGAGGTTAGTCTGGTCTAGTGTGGTTTTCCAATCTCGAGGGGAAAACACACTCCTATGGGTTGCGTGTGGTTAAGCGTAGCACAGTCAGTGTCTTCAACGTCAGCCGTCCTTCGAAGTGGACCCTTGGTGCGTCTTTTCTTGCTGTCTTCAGTTGTCGAGAGAGGTGAGAGAAAGAGAGAGAGCATAGAGGGGAGGTGTCTAAGGGTCTCAGTGCAATCAAACAAGCGTTGAAAAATCAGCTCAAACAAGTGCTAAAATTATTTTGAACATCAAAATAAGACAAGTGATATAACTGCACGCTTGTTGCCTAAGCAAAAGTGCAACTTATATCAAAGCACAAACAACAAAACAAACAACACACAACATGGTCCATCCGAACCATTTCACGGACTCGTGTTCGCATAGGGGATTCACGACTCATCCTATCCTAGGTTCTGGGACTCGACAGTCGTGCTTGCTTCTTGCTCCGGAGAGGAGTCCGCTAAGTCTTCTGGACCTTCTCATGGTGTTGTCACGCCTCTGGTTGTTGCTTGCCGAAGCGACTCACTTGAGTTGTAAGGAACTCTGGTTGTCTTCTTGTCTGGGAAGTTGCTAACGAAGGTGGTTCTTCATAGCTGTCACTGATAGGGTCTTCTGTTGACTGCATGATCTTGTCAGCGTCTTCTTGTCTTCCGAGGCTTCGAGAGTCTCAAGTGGACACCTTCATGCACCGATATTTGCATGACATGATAGAGTTCTGATCTGTCAATCATACTAATTGCGATATGGACACCTAGAGCGGGCGATGAAGAGAACCGTTTTCCTGCTCACTAAGGTGAGGCGGACCAAATGGCAAGATTCTCATCCACCGGTGGTGATCGACAAAATTTATTTATAACTGACACAGTCGCTCTATTAGTGATGCAGATCAAGGTTTGCATATATTATGTCCAGGTTATCGTAGGCGAAGTGGCATCACTCTCGAACAGTGCCCAGGGTTTTACCATCTTCTAAGCCTCAATGTCTTCGTTCCTCTTGGTGGTACTACTATTGGTGTCGTATGGTCGTAGAGTTGTCTTCTCTGTCCTTCAGCACAGGTGTTAGCGTGGAAAGGTTACTTCCTTCCGGGCTGCCCACGAGGATTTCAATTTATCCCGTGGTCAGAAGGGCATAAGGTTCTAGCGACCATTAGCAAGTTTTGAAAAAGTAGACGAGGAGTGTCAAGAAAATAAGAGTGGAAGGCTAGAGCATAACCTTCAATTTCTTTGAAGTTTTTAGGAGAGTTGAGAAAATATATAAGTTTGTATGTATTTTGAAGGATCTGGAAAACAGTTTTATCCTAACTAACGTCCATGCTAACTAAGGGCTTCCTATAGTCAACCTGGCTCTGATACCAGTTCTGTGGGGACCCCGACTGGTAAGTCGAGATCGCCGTGCCCAGTGATCCCAAGGATCAATGCTCACTGAACACAGATACTGAATAATAGAGTCTTACATCCATACATACTTTTGGTACAATAAATGACCTCTTCGGTCGAGTCTTACATACATAGGGCCTTAAAGGCCAAAGCACCAAACTAGACCAATAGAGGAATTATTGGTTGAAAGCGTGAACCCATGCCATCAGCCTTAACCTATAGGCATTCTGACTGGGAAGTATCCTAGCTCGCCAGAACGTCACCAAGTTAATCTTCACCGTATCTTGTCTTTCACACCTGGTCAATGAAATAACCAGTGGCAAGCCAATGAGTACTTTGAATGTACTCGCAAGCAGTCCATGATACGAACAATGAAAGTGAAGGATAACATTATCATGCTTCTTTAGTGTAACTCATCTGGGTGGGATGATCATGTATATGCATCAGGTTAAAGAATTACTTTTGAAGAACAGGTTACAGATATCAACATATCTGCTAAGGGCTGAACCATCCGGGTTCACCCTATATGCCAAGTCAGCGGACTTGTCATAACCTCAATGTATCCGCTGAGGGTTAAACCATCCGGGTTCACCCTATATGCCAGGTCATCGGACTTGTCATAATCTCAATGTATTAATGAGGGCTAAACCATCCTGGTTTACCCAATATGTCAAGTCACCGAACTTGATCATATTATTGTGATTATCAAAACAACACCTTTTTAACACCACACACACACACACTTGGTTTATGCGGAAACTCAGGACGTAGTTTAAGCAGCACCACCCAACTGTCCTTGACCGTGGACACGGCTATTCGAATAGTTTACACTCTGCAGAGTTAGTACGCTGGACCCACGAGAAACGGAATACTTCCGTGTCATCCACGACTCGCGGTATATCACATATACTCGAGGTAAGTATCCGATCATCATCTTTCCCCTGACGATACTAGACAAAGAGATCCACTCGATTGGTACCCAGCCCACATGTTGTACGTCTTACGAGCACCGACTCTAGACTGTATCAACCATGCAGGGACCAACGGTGTGCCTGGAACTCATAATAATGGCATAGTCGTCCTACCTGGCATGACCACATCACGAGAGTGACACCGATCACTCCCGCCACTAGTAATGTGGCTCTTTGCTAGCACCGACCAGAGTAATCAACAAACCCCGTCCCATAAAGGGGTATCATAGTCGTACTGGGTAAGGTTGGGACGGTCGACACATCATAAATCTAATCCATTTCCGAAACCATACTCACACCAAAATCACCGGTGCATCACTTCACCAAAAGTGATCACCAACTCATCATCACCCTCGGGCATTAGTGGCACCCGACGGGGTTTTCATAAACTCTTTATTTAACTCATCATTATGCTTGAGATGATATGCCTTAACATTACTTGTCAACATGAAAATATCATGACCCTCACGGGGTAGGGTCAAGCTCAATGCAGTGATTATATTCTGCTAGTCAACATGACAGTAGCATGATCCTCGTAGATGGTAGGGTCAAGCTCATCATGCTTGTGCTCTGAGGAGCTATGTGAATATCACTACTATAAATGCAAGTGCTTCGAAGAAGTCTTCGGTACCATCACATCGGTGATGAACCGGCATCGTGATCACATGCAACAGAAAATACTTGCTATTCTAGCATGCATCATTTTATTTACTTAAGTCATGGCAAAAGGGCATGCTTGCCTTGCTCGCGCAAGTCCTCGGGGTCTTCGAGGTCTTTCGCTCCGTCCCCGAATACTCCGTGTACCGTCAACTATCGTCGGAAACAACTATAGTAAGCCACATATCCAGCAGAATAAATGTGTTCTATAAATACAAGTTATATTTTTCTTGGACCTCTGTGGTCATAAGAAAAATACCTGAACTTTCTCACAGGAGATTTGAATCATCAAAGATTTTTGAATAGGTGAAAGGAGCAATAGGTGGCCATTGAACAAGCCAACAGATTTCTTTCTGTTAAAAATGAGTGGAGGCACCCATTTAACAAAGAAGGATTTTAGAAATATTTAGGAAGTGGTTTCACTGTATTTGGAGGTTAAATGAATTTACTAGAAATTTCTAATGTGGGATAAATAGCAATAGGGAGCTATTTATTATAAGCAACAGAATGAAGTTTGATAAAAATGTTGACCAAGGCTCTAAAAATGAAGCGTGATTTTAGAAGTCCGTGGAAGTTTGAATCACTCCATTTGGAGTTGAAATGAAGCCTATGGGATTTTTGAAAGGTGGTGATTAGTATGTCTAAATGGGCATTTAGATATTTTATCACAGGAAAGTGTTCTGGAAAAAGCTGCAATGCCCAGATATGGATAGAACAGGATTTTAGAAACCTGCAGAAATTTGAATCAATAAATTTCGAGTTAGTATGATTTTTGGATGGAATTTAGAAGTTAAGGAGGGAAATAAAAAGGAAAAGAGCTCATCTCTGGGGGGGGAGACTATCTTGCGCACTAGGCGGTAGCTAGGTCTTCGGGCCGGCCCAGTGGCTCGGTCTGGTCAGGGGGAAGGCCATGCCGAAGGCGTAATCAGGGAAGTACGCCTTCGCCACGGGGAGGCAACAATTTAGGAACTCGTCTCCACTTAACCGCGCGGGCCCTATTGGAGAGAGGCTGACGAGGGGGATAAGGGAGTTAGTCGGCCTTCACGGGCCTCGGGCGTGCGGCGCCTAGGGAGGAGATGGGGCGCTGAGGGGGGGGCGCGCGGCGACGGGAAGGGCTCACTAGAGAGCCCAGGGGAGAGGGGAATCCCTAGTTGCTCGATCCGGAGCTGCTCCCGGGCGGAAGAGCTTCGGCCATAGCTGACCATGGAGGAGGGGAGAGAGCTCGGGAGGAGGAGAGGAAATGGGGGAAAGGAGCGGCGCCGGCTCGGGGGTTGCTACTTGAGGTAGCTAGATGGGAAGGGGGAGCTGCGCAAGCTCGAACGCGAGCTTGGCCGCATCGGCCATGGCAGCAACAGAAGAAGAGGGAGGAAGGAGAGCTTGGGAAGAAGAGGAGGGGCTTCCGAGGCTGCTGGGAGAGAGAGAGGAGAGGGTTCTGGAGGAGCTTGAGGGCTCGGGAGGCTCTAAGCGGAGAGGAGGAGCCGAGAGGGCTCGAGAGCTCTCTGGTGCACCCAGGGCACGGCGGCCACGCGTCCCTGAGCCACCTTGGTGGCTTGCTAGCGTCGTGGAGGGGGTCAAGGATGCACTGCGGCGCTCTGGGACACGCTGCCAAGGAGGGGGCCGGGCTGGAGAAGGAGAAGAGGGTGCAGAGCACCAATATTGCATGATGGAGTGGTGGTCACCACGGGCACCTGTGTCTACAGGGTCCAAATGGCCAGCAAAACCTGTCCAGCACTCAAATCACACACGCAGGAGAGTGACTCTGGAATTTGGAAGCATTTGAGGCTGGTTAAAGATGGGTTTGACTGCTGTTAAGTTTGCAACAGCAAAGTTAAGGTGGGTAGATAGGGCACTAACTTGAGAGATACTGGAATAAAAACATGTCTAGCACTCTTGTTTATGGAAGGACTACAAAGACTGCAAAGTTGCAGCTCAAGAAAACAAGTGTAGCTAGTACTTGCTGTACAAAGCCACATTTCAGCCAGAAATGAACTTGATGAGGTGCTGCTCATTTTTCCTACATGAGCATGCCATTAATTGATTTGAAATGATGCATTGAGACACTAGAGAGGCTCTGGAAAGAATTGGGGGTGATAGCTTAAGTAGAAGAATGGAAAGAGAGGTAAAATAGTGTTGCCAAGGGTGAAAATGAGAGAAATTTACAAAGGGCCCTTCTCCAGTAATTGACCAGTGGCCATGAGAATGTTACTGGAGGTGAAATGCAACTATGTGAGGCTGTGGTAGAAAGTTGAGCTCAAAGGTAAAAGTAGAAGGGGCAATAGAAGCCAAATTAGTGAGTGCACACAAGGTGTTTGATCTGTGGTTGGGCTACCAGATGAATTCCAATGGCTATGAAACTTAACAGGATCAAATAATAGATGAAAATAGGCTTGCAAACCAAATTTGGGATTTGGTGGACAAGTTTTCCAATGTAGACTTGGAAAACCCTAGAAAGGGGCAGAAATGGGTTTCTGCTTAGAACCCTATTCAAATGAATTCCCACAAATCCAATAATTGGTGTAGGGGCATTATTTGAGTATTAAGGCATGCACAAAAAGTTTGAGGTCAATTGGACAAACTTTATAATGTAAAGTTTGTCAAAGTCAGAAATCAACACAGAGGGTTTTGAGGGTTTTAGGACAAGTTCCTCTATTCTCCTTGGTGTACCACTTGGTGTGGATGCCTCATTGGAGTACTGGAACATGTCCACCAAATTTGAGCACAATTGGAGACACTTCACAATGTAGAGTTGCTCAAATTTGATTCTGGACAGATAGGGTTTTAGAGGGATTGGGGGAGTCAAATCAACTTGGATTGAAATTAAACTTGGCAAGATCATCAAGAATATCATAGATGACATGCTAGAATTTATCTGGAATTTATTGAGAATATTTCTTATAGAAATATTCCAAAACCTTGAAATAGGCAGGAATGGTCTTGAAAGGATTTGCCCAATATTTTGAACATGACCATGTGTTCAAACTCATAAATATGGAATAAATATATCTATTGAGTTTCCCTAATTTTCTTAAATATTTTGAAAGCAATAAAAATAACTTTCCTTCACAGGACACCATTCCTGGCCTCACAGAAAGGCTTTTAAATAAAATAAGAAAATAACCTTTAAAATAATAATAAGATGGTTTTTGGAAGTCATTTTGATAATAGGTTTTAAATGAAACAATTGTTGCAAAAGAAACTCCCTAATTTGAGGACTTGTAGTGCAAACCTCATCTGAGGGGTTTGAAAGTTTAATTCAAAGAAAAGCTTTTTGGTGAAAATAATATTTGGTAAAAACAGATATTTGTTCTAAACACATGGCATGATCATTAGGCAGGAGAGCATGGAGTAAGGAGGTGATTAGGAGAGTGGCAAGAATTAATGGGGATCAATCACATGCAAAACAATCAGACAGACAATAGTCACTACAAGCATCACAAGCATTCACAAAAATTTTAATTGGTCCTAAATTTTGAAATAAGTTAGTTAGTCAGGAAAGCCAAAAACTGGGGTGTGACAGATCACTTGAGCGAGTGACATCATGCCTCATATATACATAGCAAAATTCTAGAATAGAAAGATTAAATGTTTTGTTTCTTATATGTTGTGGACAAGTTTGTGTCACGCCCATTTGAGCAATAGTGCTAGAATCTCTCTAGTGTTGTGCAATACGAGCTTTCCGTGGATTCCACATTTTGTGCTCATTTCTTGGTTGCACGACCCTACTTATCTAACTATGTGTGTGTGTTTTCATGTATACTCATTGCTATTGATCTATTTTTTCTTATTTGCAAATTTGTGAATCTCTTTCAACATTATTGATTCTATCTACGAATTTCTTGACTTTTTGTGCCACCATCCTAACTAACCTACTCCATAAGCCTTATTTTTGTACGTGTGAGAAGGAAGATCTCCATACCAATTCTACTATTTCCATATTTGCACATTGATTGATATTTGATCCATTTTCAAATTTTGGAATGGTAATTGGTATTGTCTTCTCATTCTTTCACTTATATATTCTTTAGTGCTATGAATAGGACAACCATGTAGAACCCAACTTTTGAGGAGCAAGACGGCGACAAGAACAACTAAGTCACCAAACTAAAATTCTTCGATGCCCCAAAAGGAATGCACCAAGCACAAGATGTACTGAATGATTGCATTGAGCAAAACACCACCGACTTGCGCAAATCTGAGGCGCGCACGAGGGACTATGTAGGATCGAAGGTATGGCTAGAGGGGGTGATTAGACTACTTGACAAGATATTTTTTTTCCTTTTCCCAATTTTAGTTGAGGGGCAGTTTTGGCAGTTAAGACAAGCCAAGCACACCCTACACATGCAGTTCTAATAGTGTAGCAGTAGAATGTAAAACATGCAAGTATAAAGTAAGTAGTAAGGTAGGGAGATCAAATGCATCAGGTTGACACGGCGATTTTTGGCATGGTTCCGATAGGCGGTGCTATTATACGTCCATGTTAGTGGAGACTTCAACCCACAAAGGGTAACAGCTGCGAGAGTCCATAGAGGGCTCCACCCACAAGGGGTCCACGAAGGAGCGGCCTTGTCTATTACACCATGGCTTCCTCCCACGAAGGACTAGCCTTAATCACGGTAGATCTTCATGAAGTAGGTGATCTCCTTGCCCATACAAACATCTTGGTTCAACTCCACAACACGAAGTAGGAGGCTCCCAAGCAACACCTAACCAATCTAGGAGGCACCACCCTCCAAAAGGTAACAGATGTGGTAGAATGATGAACTCCTTGCTCTTGTGCTTCTAAAGATAGTCTCCTCAACACAAAATCACTCTCTCACAGAATAGGTATGGGTAGGAGAGATTGATTTGGTGGAAAGAAGCCTGGGGAGGCCAGAGATCAAGTTTCGAATGATTGGATTGGAATATCTTGGTATCACCACATGAGTAGGTGGCGCTCTCTCAGAAAAATGGATCTGGAAATGAAGTGTGTGTTCTGAGTGCTTCTCCCACGATTGAAAGGTGGGTGAAGGTGTATATATAGGAAGCACACAAAATCCAACCGTTACACCGAAAGTGGCATACTCGGTGATACCGAAGTCATAAACTTGGTGGTACCGACTCGCACTAAAGAAAGCAACTTTTCAATCTTAGTGGGACCAATATACACAACTCGGTGGCACCAAAAAGGTGGCCAACGGTCATATGACAAAACTCGGTGACACCGATACGCAAACTCGGAAATTCTGATTTTGTGTACCGAGGCAACATAAAGTTGGTTACCCTCAACTAAGTAGCACCGATACGGTTTCGGTTGCACCGATTTGGTGGGAATGGCTAGCGTTATGTCTGAAGTCAAACTCGGTGGGCCAAAATGGGAAAGTTGGTGGCACCAATTTGAGTGTGTGAAACTTGCAAGAATGGTTATGTGGGAAAAATGACTCAGTGTTTTGGTGGCTAACTTTGAGCAATTGAGCAACCAGTTCATTTTAATACCTCACTCCCTTTTAATAGTATTAGCTTTCCTATGGACTCAAAAGTGATTTCTCACAAATATAAAATGAAGAGTCTTCTAGCTTGAAGCTTGAGCCAATCTTATTCCTGTCTTGCATCAAGGGGCATATCCACATAAGCCTTTAGCAAAAGCGTATTTTGAACTTTTCTGAAATATATTTGGATAAACATATTAGTCCAATGATGCATATGTTGTGATCTGTTATCAAAACCACCCTAGGGAGTAATTGTGCTTTCAAATCTCCCCCTTTTTGGTAATTAATGACAACACATAGATCAAAGCTTCGAGAAAAGTTATAATCAAGGATTATCATCGACGCTTTGAGAAGTATGTGAAAGACAAGAGCCCCCCTTAATTTGAGCATTATTTAAAAATGGCATTTCAATTCAAATGCATAATCGATTAGGATCATGGGTCACTCATCCATGTCACATACATATTGGTGGTGGGCATACACGATAAGAATGAATAGTAATGCACATGACACCAACAAGATAAGTGAACGATCATCACATATATAGCTAGAATGATAATAACGTATCATCAACCAAGAAAAGCGTATGATCAAACACAGGTAACTGCATAAAGTTATCCAAAAGACCAAGTTTTGTAAAACCAAATGAGAGCAAATAAAGTCAAAAGCTCTCTCTCTCTCGAAGACCTATGATCTATACATTTCTCCCCGTTTGGCAACAAGTTACCAAAAAGTTCAAAAAGTATGGAGCTAATCGTCTCTCTGGGCAGCTGATGATGGATTCGACAGAAGAGCGTCCGTGAAGGCATCTGTTGAGTGTCCTGATGCTGGAGGAGTGGATACTGGAAGTGCTTGAGCTGGAGCTGGTGCTAGAACTGAAGGTGCACATGCTTGAGCCGATGAAGTTTGTCTTGTCTCCGGAGCAGGTACAACAGCTGATCTAGGCTTAGTGCTGAACCAAGTGGTAGTGAGAGGAGGCGACTCGTCATTATCATCATCATCGTCATGTTCATCATCTGGTTGTGGAATCTGCACTGAGTTAACTTCATGTTGAAGCTATTTGACTATAGTGGTCAACTCCATTACCTTCACATCCATGTCATGGAACTTTGTTTCCATGACTCTCTCTAGGCTTTTCTGTTTTGCAGCATCTCCATGATGTTCTTCTCCATACCTTGGACAGAGCAAACTAGAAATGCCATTTGCTCAGCTTGAGTTCTGAGCTGTGGAACTGGTGGTGGCTCATTTCTAGCACCCTCAACTTCTGCTGCCTGTGCTACCATTCTAGCTGCAGCTGAGCTGGGATCATTGTCATCCATCACCACTACATTGTCTTCAAATTATGGCTGAAGAGGTAAATGGGGACGATCAAGGAGATATGCATGCTCGCCTAGCTTGCCATTGATAAGCATATGAATGCACGGGGCATATCCATAAGATCTTTTCTAATCAGCAGCAGTACTTGGGAGAGTATCTACTATCAAGTCCATCACTCTGAATCTAGTTTGATTGTCCAAATGGTGCAGCAGATTGATGGAGTGTCCTCTGATCATCCTATCATCACTAGATTTAGGCATCAAGGTGTGTCTCGGAATGGTGTTAGTTGTGGGTATCCCTGCTTGCAAGAAGTATACTGAGCCCATCTTGTGAGTTGCCAAAAAATTGTGAGGAATTGGCTTGTACATGTTGGCCATGGAGTTGTAGCTCATCGTCGATTCAGAATAAACATCAACATCACTCTCTTTCTACTTTGGGGCATCAATGATAGTGGCACACTCATCAAATGTTAACTCATGCTTGTGACCATCTATCATCCAGACAATAGAACCATCTCCATAGAAGTGAACAGTTGAGTAAAATTGCATGATCAGTTCATCATTCCATGGGGTCATCTCTTTTCCAACAAATTCTTTAATGTCTACTAACTTGAAATTGTCTTGCACATTTGGAAACAAATTTTCATTGGTTTTGATGTAAGCCCAGTCAACATATCTCATATTACTATAAGCTGGACTTTTGTCATACAAGACAGTCTAATAAAACTCTTGTTGTTCCTTGGTGTGAAACCTTGGATCAATAACAGTTATTCTCCTTATGGCATATGGGTCTGCAACTGTCCATTTCCTCAAACATGCACCTTTCCTCTTATTCATATCTTCAGCTACTAGATGAGCAGTATTGTGCACTTGCAGATTTGGTCGAAGCTTTCTAAGAATTGGTGCATTCTCATCTTCTTCCTGTGCAGCAAAGGCACTGGAAGCAAGGCCTTTCTCCTTGGTAGCCGCATGAATGTCCTTTGTAGTCTTCCTATGATCTACATGCTTTTTAGACTTAGAAGGAGGCTTAGGAGGAGATTTAATGGGCATGGCATCAACCATGAGCTTCTTCTTCTTAGGAGGAGCTAGATCTCATCTTCTCCAACAACATCTTTTGGTTGCTCATTCATAGAAGTCTTTCTCCCAATAACATGAATTACTCTTTTCCTGGCTATCTTCACACTAGCCTTCTTAGTAGGTTCATTAGTGGAGAGTGCCGTGCTCTCGCTTGCAGACTCAGGAGCTCTAAGATCAGGAGGTCTTGCATAATATTTCCTGACAGTCTTCTTAGGAGCCTTTGAAGGAGCTAAGGTTTCCTCATGCACAAAATCTGAGTCCTCTTAATCTGAATTAAGCTTATTTCTCTGTCTGGTGGCTGCCTTGGGCAAGCCATGGGAGCTGTAAGGTCTAGGGTCAGAGTCTATCTTCTCAGGACTTGTGCCTGAGTCCATCTCAACACTGTTTTCTGTGAAATCATTCTGACTATCCTCAGACCGTGACATCTTGGCAGACAAGCAATAACTCAACGGCAAACAAACAAACAACAATCATGTGAAATAGATATAGAAGAGTAGAAGGGTTGAGCATCACAAAACATAGAAGAATTTTTTCAAAATTTGAATTCAGAAACTTAGGGTATGATCTTCTACAGAATGTAAATCGGTACCACCGGGTTGGTCATTTCGGAGTCATCGAGAAAACTACTCGAATAAAAGAGATTTGGCAGTCTTTTCAGTGTCACCGAAAAAACTGCTCGGTCACACCGAGTTGCTTCTCGGGAACCCTAAAACTGAAATCGGTGGAACCGATTTTAACAACTCGGTCTCACCGAGTTGCATGGTGCGGCAGATCAGATCCTAAATTCCATCGTTTTCTGCTACGAGATTCTCTGGTGGAAGGAAGGGGTTTGCACATGGTGGTTTGTAGACAAAACTCCCTAATGCGCATGAGTTGGATAAGTGAGCGCAAGGGGAGATTGGAACCGTACCCTAGCTCGGTGGTGGTACGACTATGATGGTGACGGCGGTAAAAATTCCATCGATGGCGGCGAATCCCAATGGCGGAGGTGCTCGGGGAGGCAAAGGGGACGACCAGGGGTCCTTCGATGTAGGTTAGGGTTTGAGACGAAGTTTTTTTTGGTGGAACCGAGTTTGTGGGGTTGGTTTCACTGAGATTCACAAAGAGGTTTTGGAAGGCATCCTTTGACGATATGGAACTCTGAGTGCTCCTTCACACACAGAGATCGACTAGTGTGTGTTCAAGTTTTGTGATGAAGCATGAATAGAACTTGAGATGACATAGCATAGATAACTAGAGGAGGGTCCTAGGCATTCTTGTCCATTCATATGCAGACCAACATGCTCACACAATAAGATGATAGATAAAATATGGTGAACATGCACAAACATCCTAGCATCTATGAAGCACTTGGGCGATGACAAAGTCATCTATATGTATGAGTATATTGACTTAGGAGCCAAGTAAGAATACTTGATCATAGCTCATACCCATCGTTAAGCACAAGTGGGGTTACCACTTTTACATAAAGCATTAATGTGTTCATATCCTTTGTAGATGCTTATACTCAAGATTTAGAGTAAAGCTCCCCCTTGATATGACATTCCTTCTAAGAGGGATAAACTAACCATGGGTTTTGTCGTAGAATACTTCAAGTAGGTGAAGTAGTGGTGGATGCCCAATGTTGATGAAGATCATCTTGAGTTGGGAGTAATCCTTGTTGTTTCTTACCCTTCTCACCTACATGGGTTAGTCCCAAAGAAAAAGGAACATATGCAAGAACACCTATGGACATGGAGTGAAGTACATATGAGATGATGTCCAAAGATACATTAATTACCTTGTTCCTTGCTTACCTTTGAGGGAATGTGTGACTCCTTGAGCTAATGCATATGGTTGAGGTTGATTGCATATAGTTCTTGCCAAAATGAATAAGAGAGATTTTCATTGGTGGAGTCACCCCTCAAGAACTTTCTAGTTCTTCCTCTTGGGAATCCATATCAACTTGATGGGAATCCTTGGAGTTGTGGTAGAACTAGATGAGGAAGCGCTAGTGGTGTAGTTGGGAATCCACTTGACCTTGACCTGGGGTTCTTCTTCAAATAAGTCAATGCCATCTTGAAGCTTTCCCTTACCCTTGTGGTCTTGTGGCACAAGGCCATCTTGTGAGCTTGTTCATTTCGGAGGAGTAGGATCATACTTCTCTTCTTGAGGAATAAACTTAGTAATGGGATATGGTCCTTCTTCCCAATGATCTCCGTTGACGTTGAAGTACCCAACACCTTGTTTCTTCCGATGTCCTCCTTGCTTGCACACAATTTCCTCAAATTGCTTACTTACGGCATGACTCTTGAAGACACCTCTCTTTATAATCAATTTCAGTAAATCATTTTCTTACTCAAGTGTAACTTGGCTAATAGAATCATTAGTAGAATCGAGAGAGTTACTAGCATCAACAACATTAGATTTAGATTTAGCATTGTTGTTACTAGTTGAAGAAACTTTCTTGCCATTTTACTAGTGTTCTTAGGTTTAACTTGCGTAACAAAAGTAGACAAAAGTAATCGTTTGTCTAGATAAGAAAAAGTATTCTTTCGAAGATCATCATTGATCACTTTTAGGAACTCATGGTGTTGCTCCAAATTGAGCTTCTCGAAGCGTAGCTTCTCATGAGTTCTTGCAAGCTCTGTATGATCTTCTAGAGAAGTTTCATGAGCTAACTTAAGAGTATTCAAATATTGTGTCAGTCGTTCAATCTCTTTCTTATCATCATCACTTGATTTCTCTTGACTAGCATGATAATTAACAAGTTCATTTTCATTGCAATCACTAGTTTTATCCAAGAGCAAGTCATCTTCTCCTAAAAAGTCATTCTCATCACTATTATAATCAAGATACTCGGGGTGTGATACCTTGGGGCCTTTAGACATGAAGCAGTTTCCGAACCCCTCACTTGGTGAATCAAATAGGTCGTAGGAATTGGAGGAAACAAGTTCAATGCTGGCAACACTTTCATCTTGACTATAGTCGGAGTTGGAGTGGTAGTTTCTCTTGGATTGGTTGTCAGACTCGGCGCGAGAAACCCATTCACCAACATGAGCTTTATGTCTTCTTGTTGAGCTGCTCTTGGTGTATTCGTCCTTCTTCTCCGATTCTTTGCCTCTCCGTGAGTGTCTTTGTTCATAACGATCTTCTCTACTCCTTCTCCCTTTGTGAGGTGACTCATCCCTTGAGCTTCGTCTTCCAGGTGGCTCTTCTATTCGTTTGTAGGGAGCCAAGCACTCATATGAGTAGTGTCCGGGCTTCCCACAGTTGTAGAAGTTTCGATCACGACTAGACGAACGCTTCTCATCATGTCTTGAGCTTGAGCTTCTCTCTTTGCCTCTACTCTTGTAGAACTTGTTGAAGTTTCTGACCATGAGGCTTATATCTTCATGAGTGACAAGATTGTCCTTTGAAGTAGAGGGAGCATTGATACGTCTCAAACGTATCTATAATTTTTTATGGTTTCATGTTGTTATCTTGTCATCTTTGGATGTTTTATGTACCTTTTATATCTTTTTTGGGACTAACTTATTAACTCAGTGCCAAGTGTCAGTTCCTGTTTTTTCTGTGTTTTTGGCTCTTTTCAGATCTGATTTTGGAACGGAGTCGAAACGGAATAAAATCCCCGAAATGATTTTTTCCTGAACGGAAGAAGATCAAGGGGCTTGTGGGCCAAGTCAGGAGGGCTACAAGGAGCCCACAAGCCCCCACTCCACCACCAGGGGGGCGGTGGGCAGGCTTGTGGCCTCCCTGGCGCCCCCCTGACCTAGATCTTGCGCCTATATATTCCCAAAAAATCAGAACAAAATAAAAGGATCCACGAAAATACTTTTCCGCCGCCGCAAGCTTCCGTTTCTGCGAGATCTCATCTGGAGACCCTTCCCGGTGCCCTGCCGGAGGGGACTTTGGAGTTGGAGGGTTTCTTCATCATCATCATCGCCCCTCCAATGACTCGTGAGTAGTTCACTTCAGACCTACAGGTCCGTAGTTAGTAGCTAGATGGCTTCTTCTCTCTCTTGGATCTTCAATACAAAGTTCTCCATGATCTTCATGGAGATCTATCTGATGTAATCTTCTTTGGCGGTGTGTTTTTCGAGATCCGATGAATTGTGGATTTGTGATCAGATTATCGATGACATATATTTGAGTCTTTGCTGATTTCTTATATGCATGATTTGATATCCTTGTAAGTCTCTCCGAGTCTTGGGTTTTGTTTGGCCAACTAGATCTATGATTCTTGCAATGGGAGAAGTTCTTGGTTTTGGGTTCTTACCATGTGGTGACCTTTCCCAGTGACAGTAGGGGCAGCAAGGCACACATCGTGTAGTTGCCATCAAGGGTAACAAGGTGGGCTCTGTTGTAGATATGAGATTGTCCATCTACATCATGTCATCTTGCTTAAGGCGTTACTCTGTTCTTTTGGACTTAATACACTAGATGCATGCTGGATAGCGGTCGATGTGTGGAGTAATAGTAGTAGATGCCGAAAGTATCGGTCTACTTGTTTTGGACATGATGCCTATAGATATAATCATTGCCATAGATGACGTCATGACTTTGCGCAGTTCTATCAATTGCTCGACAGTAATTTGTTCACCCACCGTCTACTTGCTTTCATGAGAGAAGCCACTAGTAAACACTACGGCCCCCGGGTCTATCCACAACTATCGTTTCCACTTTTGCTTTTACTTTGCTTTGTTACTTTGTTGCTTTCAGTTCTCACTTGGGGAACAATCTATAAGGGATTGACAACCCCTTCATACCGTTGGGAGCAAGCTTTTTGTGTTTGTGCAGGCTCTTGTGATACTCCTTCACTGGATCGATACCTTGGTTCTCAAACTGAGGGAAATACTTACCACCACTGCGCTATGTCACCCTTTCCGCTTCGAGGGAACACCAACGCAAGGCTCCAAGGCCACGGGGGAAATCCTTTGCATATCTTCCTAGGAAGTCCCTTAAGGCGTAGCCGTAGCAGAAGGATTCCTGGTCCCGTCAACACACCTATTTCTGGCGCCATTGGAAGGTCTTTTGTTATAGTAGCAAGCATCACATGAAGCTTTGTATGCACTGTTTCACTTGTTGTGCATCTCATCTTTGTCCCTGAGTGACATCTCATGAGCAACAATCCTACCAATGATTTCTGTTGTCTTGAGATCTTTGTAGTTTGGCATCATTTGGATCAATGTGCACACAGTGTCATACTTTCCATCAAGAGCTGTAAGTATCTTCTTGCTGATGAATTTGTCGGTCATCTCTTTGCTTCCTAAGCCGTCAATCTCATTGGTGATGAGAGCTAGCCTTGAGTACATTTCAGCGACACCTTCACCATCCTTCATCTTGAACTTGTCGCAGGCTTTGAAGCACTCCAACTTAGATTTTCTAACAGAATCAGTACCTTCATGCATATGGATCAAAGTATCCCAAATTTCTTTTGAACTCTCAAGGCGGCTGATTTTTTTTGAATTCTTCGGGGCATAGACAGTTGAAGATGAAGTCGCATGCTTGTGCATTGAGTTGCAAAATCTTCAGTTCATCGGTTGTCGCATCATGATTCGGTTAATGCCCTTCTCCGAATAAATTACCTTGCACACCAACACGAATAAGAACCCATACGTGAGGATTAAAGCCAAGAATATGCATTTTCATCTTATGGTTCCAACTAGCAAAATTAATGCCGTCGAAGTATGGAGCTCTATTGTGATAATTTCCCTCACTAGACGCCATACTCTCCTAGGTAGTGAAACCAATGCAATGGAGACCAAAGCTCTCATACCACTTGTAGGATCGAAAGTTTGTCTAGAGGGGGTGATTAGACTACTTGACAAGATAACTTTTTTTCCTTTTCCCAGTTTTAGTTGAGGGGCAGTTTTGGCAGTTATGGCAAGTCAAGTACACCCTACACATGCAGTTCTAAGAGTGTAGCAACGGAATGTAAAACATGAAAGTGTAAAGTAAGGAGTAAGGTAGGGAGATCAAACGCATGAGGTTGACACGACGATTTTTGGCATGTTTCCGATAGGTGGCGCTATCGTACGGCCATGTTAGTGGACCCTTCAACCAACAGAGGGTAACGACTGTGAGAGTCCATGGAGGGCTCCACCCACAAGGGGTTCATGAAGAAGCAACATTGTCTATTCCACCACGGCTTCCGCCCATGAAGGACAAGCCTTACTCATGCAAGATCTTCATGAAGTAGGTGATCTCCTTGCCCTTACAAACATCTTGGTTCAACTCCAGAACACGAAGTAAGTGGCTCCCAACAAAATCCTAACCAATCTAGGAGGCACCACCCTACAAAAGGTAATAGATGTTGTAGAACGATGAAATCCTAGTTCTTTTGCTTTTAAAGATAGTCTCCATAATCCAAAATCACTCTCTCACAGAATAGGCTTGGGTAGGAGAGATTGATTTGGTGGAAAGCAACTTGGGGAGGCTAGAGATCAAGTTTCAAATGATTGGATTGGAATATCTTGGTCTCAACACATGAGTAGGTGGATCTCGCTCAAAAAATGGATCTGGAAATGAAGTGTGTGTTCTGAGTGACACCGAAAAGGTGGTAATGGTTAGATGACACAACTCGGGACACCGATACACAAACTCGGAAATTCCAATTTTGTGTACCGAGGCAACAAAATGTTGGTCACCCTGAACTCGGTAGCACCGATACTGTTTCGGTTGCACCGATTTGGTGGAAATGGCTAGGCTTCTGTGTGAAGTCAAACTCGGTGGGGCCAAAATGGGAAAGTTGGTGGCACCAAATTTGAGTGTGTGAAATTGGACATAATGATTATGTGGGAAAAATGACTGAGTATTTTGGTGGCTAACTTTGAGCACTTGAGCAACCAATTCAGTTTAATACCTCGCCCCCTTTTAATAGTATTGGCTTACCTATGGACTTGATGACCCACAAGTGTATGGGGTCAATTGTAGCCTTTTCCATAAGTAAGAGTGTCTAACCCAACGAGGAGTAGAAGTAAATGACAAGTGGTTTTCGGCAAGGTAATCTGTCCAAGTGCTAAAATTGTAAGTAGCAGAGTAGTTTGATAGCAAGATAATTTGTAACGAGCAAGTAACGATAGTAGTAAAAAAGTGCAGCAAGGTAGCCCAATCATTTTGATCCAACGGACAGGCCAAAATGGTCTCTTATGATAAGCAAAGTGTTCTTGAGGGTACACGGGAATTTCATCTAGTCACTTTCATCATGTTGGCTTAATTCGTGTTCGTTACTTTGATAATTTGGTATGTGGGTGTACCGGTGCTTAGGTGTTGTTCTTACTTGAACAAACCTCCTAATTATGATTAACCCTCTCGCAAGCATCCTCAACTATGAGAAAAGTATTAAGAATAAATTATAACCATAGCATTAAACTTTTGGAATAGCGCACAAACTAGGGTTTAAGATTCTGTCACTCTCGCAACCCATCATATAATAACTACTCCATAATGCATTCCCTTAGGCCCAAATATGGTGAAGTGTCATGTAGTCGACGTTCACATGACACCACTAAGGGAATCACAACATACGTATCGTCAAAATATCGAACACATGTCAAGTTCACATGATTACTTGCAACATGATTTCTCCCGTGACCTCAAGAACATAAGTAACTACTCACAAATTATAATCATGCTCAATATCATAGGGGTATTAAATAGCATAATGGATCTGAACATATAATCTTCCACCAAATAAACCATATAGTAATCAAATACAAGATGTGATCAACACTACTAGTCACCCACAAGCACCTATATACAATTCTGGTACATAGATTGAACACAAGAGATGGACTAGGGTTTGAGAGGAGTTGGTGTTGTTGAAGATGTTGATGAAGATAGCCCTCCCCAAGATGGGAGATTTGTTGGTGATGATGATGACGATGATTTCCCCCTCCAGGAGCGAAGTTCCCTCGACGAAATCGCTCCGTCGGATGGCAAAAGTGCTCTTGCCCAATTTCCGCCTCAAGATGGCGGCGCTTCGTCCCGAAAGTAATCTCCTCCTTTTTTCTAGGTCAAAATGAGATATGTACCAGAAGAGGGGCACCGGAGGTGTGCCTGGGTGAGCACAACCCACCGGGGCACGCCTGGGCTCCCTGGTTCGCCCAGCTGGGTTGTGCCCACCTGGTGGGGGCCCTCTGGTACTTATTTGCTCCAATATTCCTCAAACATTCCATAAATATTCCTCGTAAAGTTTCAGATCATTTGGAGTTGTGCAAAATAGGTAGCTTGATGTAGCTTTTTCGGGTCCATATTTCCAGCTGCCAGAATTCTCCCCCTTTGTGTATACCTTGCATATTATGAGAGAAAAGGCATTAGAATTACTCCAAAAAGCATTAATATTCAATAAAACAACATAAACAACAGTAGGAAAACATGATGCAAAATGGACGTATCAACTCCCCCAAGCTTAGACCTGGCTTGCCCTCAAGTGAAAACCGAAATTGAGGAACATGTCCACATCCTTAGAGAGAGAGTTGTCGATAAAAACAAAAATACGAACAATGTAACATCATGTAACTTATTATAACATCAACAAATTTTAACATTAAACTTTTATCATAGGCTTCTCCTGAACAAGTTACAATTCATCACAACATTGAAGTATAAAGCATAAACTCTATTGGAAACCAACAAACTATGTTCTCAGTCAACTTTGCAACTACAATTCATCATCTTTTTAGGAAGGGTCACATATTGGAGCCTTTAGGCAAGTCCACATACTCAACCATCATTTAGTCTTCAATGATTGCTAACACTCGCCACGTACACATGAGCAAAACGTTTCAACCGGACACATAGAAAGATAGGGGCTTATAGTTTCGCCTCCCAAGGAATTCACCTCAAGGGTGATGTCAACAATAATAACTCATGCTACCCATATTCAACTGGATATATGTGCCTAGATATTTCCTCACCCCATGATGCTTGCCAAAGGAGAAAATAAAAAGGAATAGAGAGAAAAAGTTTGAGTCTTGCATGGAAGTACATACATAAAAGTAAAAGATAGGCCCTTCGCAGAGGAAAGCAGAGGTTCCCATGTGCTTTTTTTTGTATTCTCAACCCCTTAGTGCAAGAGAGCGTCACGTTATATTTCCCCTTGTGATGGCAACCTTTATTATGTAGTCTGTCGCTTTTATTCTTCACCATCACAAGTTCGTACAATGCTCATTTTTCCCTTATTCTAAATGATCTTACACTTCTAGAAGCAATTTTTATTGCCCTTTTTGCAGCGATGACAACTTACTTGAAGGATTTTACTCAATCCATAGGTAGGTATGGTGGATTCTCACACAATATTTGGTTTTAAGGGTTTTGGATGCACAAGTAGTATATCTACTTAGTGCGGAATTTTTGGCTAGAGAAGATAGGGGCAAGCACCACATGTTGAAGGATCCATGACATTATAACTTTTGTGTGAATATGAACAAACATAATTCATTACGTTGTCTTCCTTGTCCAACGTCAACAATTTTGGCATATAATATTTTAATGGGTGCTCACAATCACAAAAGATTTCTAGGATAGTGTATTTTCATATGAATCTTCTGTTCCCTTATTAATTCTTTCATGAGTTGCATCGTTGAACAATGTTATGTTTGTCAATCTATAATACACTTTTCTACTTATACTTTTCCTTGTGTAATGTCATGACTTACCATAAGATTAGCATATGATATTTTTCATTTATTTCCTTTCTTTTTGTTGAAACAAGAAAGTAAAGAAGGCAAAACTCAAACTAAACTTTATTATATATCTCGAACAAGATTGCATAGATTGATCACTAAGATCTTCAAAAGAACGGATCAAACGAAACTTGTATTCATCTAAAGCAAAATATAACCATGGATCGAACTAACAAAAGTAAAGGCAAAAGATAGTGGAGATAATACGATGCCGGGCACCTCCACCAAGCTTGGTGAAAGCCAAGTGGAGTGCCCATACCCGATACTCAATTTTCTTTCGGTGATGAAGAATGAGGTGGTGGTGAAGAAGTAGAAGAGATCTCGTCCTCCAGTTTCCATGGGAGAGGCTCACCATCATAAGACGAAGAGTGAGTCTCACGGATCCTGCAACTGGCAGACAAACTCATACATTTAAACCTTGCCTCATATTCAAAGACTTGGCTTTGAAGGTCGTGGATCTAGCTATGGAGGAAGTTGATTTGCTCGTTGAGGGAGAAGATGATGTCCTTCATGGACTTGCCATCCACCTTAAGATCACGGGTGTAGCCTGCGATCATGAGGTGATTGGCATTGAGCCCACATCCCACCATACTCTTGCGTTGGAAGACTTCCTACTCCTTAGCTTCAAGCCTAGCCTCCACGGAACCAGTCCACTTGGGTCTTTGCACATCGCAGATGTGCAGCACCCCATCACGCATCTGGATAGCTTGAGGGTGTTGCATCACTTCCCACAGATATGGGTTGATGACGTTGTCGAAGAACTTGTCCTTGGAGGAGCCTGAAGTGACCATGGTGGATTGGATCTGACACAAAACAACAAGAAAAGAAAACAAGAGATTTCTCTACGCTACGGAGGCCAACAGGTTCGGGGGTATATAAAGATTTTTTTATCTTGGTGAACAAGCACAACGGAAGAAAAACAGAGTCCGGAAAGTACCAGAGGTGGGCACAACCCACCGGGGCGCGCTTGGTAAGCCAGGCATGCCCTGGTGTATCGTGCCCACCAGGGTCACTTTCCTCGAAGTTTCTTATTTTCCTAATTTTTAAATATTCCAAAACTGACAAAAAATGTTTTTGCGGATATTTTGGAGTCCGTTTACTAACCGTATCACGTACTGATACGTCTCCAACGTATCTATAATTTTTGATGGTTCCATGCTATTATCTTTTCAAACATTGGATGCTTTGCATGCCTTTTATATATTTTTTGGGACTAACTTATTAACTCAGTGCCAAGTGTGAGTTCCTGTTTTTTCCATGTTTTTGACCCCTTTCAGAGGATATTTTGAAATGGAGTCCAAACGGAAGAAAATCCCCGAAAAGATTTTTTCTGGAACGGAAGAAGATCGGGGAGCTTGGGAGCCAAGGCAGGGGAGCCCTAGGGGCCCCACAAGCCCCCACCCCGTGGCCAGGGTGGTAGGCCGCGCCACCCAGGCTTGTGGGCCCCCTGAGCATCCCATGACCTAGGGGTTGCGCCTATAAATTCCCTAAAAATCCCAAAAAAATCAGGAGATCATCGAAAGTAATTTTCCGCCGCCGCAAGCTTCTGTCTCCGCAAGATCCCATCTGGGGCATGTTTTGGTGCCCTGCCGGAGGGGGGATTCGGAGACGGAGGGTTTCGTCATGAACACCATGACCTCTCCGATGATGTGTGAGTAGTTCACCATAGACCAACGGGTCCATAGCTAGTAACTAGATGACTTCTTCTCTCTCTTGGATCTTCAATACAAAGTTCTCCATGATCTTCATGGAGATCTATCCGATGTAATCTTCTTTTGCGGTGTGTTTGTCAAGATCCGATGAATTGTGGATTTACGATCAGATTATTTATGAATCTTATTTGAGTTTCTTCTGATCTCTCTTATGCATGATTTCATATCATTGTAATTCTCTTCGAGTTGTGGGTTTTGTCTGGCCAACTAGATCCATGATTGTTGCAATGGGAGAAGTGCTTGGTTTTGGGTTCATACCGCGCGGTGATCTCACCCAGTGATAGAAGGGGTTTCGAGGCACGTATCATGTTGTTGCCATCAAGGGTAAAAAGATGGTGTTTTCATCATTGGTTTGAGATTATCCCTCGACATCATGTCATCTTGCTTAAAGCGTTACTCTGTTCGTCATGAACTCAATACACTAGATGCATGCTGGACAGCAGTTGATGATTGGAGTAATAGTAGTAGATGCAGAAAGTATCGGTCTACTTGTCTCGGACGTGATGCCTATATGTATGATAATTGCCTTAGATATGGTCATGACTTTGCGTGGTTCTATCAATTGCTCGACAGTAATTTGTTCACCCACCGTGATATTTGCTATTATGAGAGAAGCCTCTAGTGAACACTATGGCCCCCAGGGTCTACTCCACACAATATTGTCAGCCTTACACTTTTTACTTTGTTGCACTTTCCGCCTTCAGATCTCACTTTGCAAACAATCTTGAAGGGATTGACAACCCCTTTGAAGTGTTGGGTGCAAGCTTGTTTGTGTTTGCGCAGGTACTCTGGACTTGACGAGGCCTTCCTTCTGGATCATACCTTTGTTCTCAAACTGAGGGAATTACTTACTGCTCCTGTGCTGCATCACCCTTTCCTCTTCAAGGGAAAAAACGATGCAAACCAGAGAAGTAACAAGAAGAATTCCTAGCGCCAAGAAAGGACTTTTGTTGCCGCAGCACGTACCTCCTTTTTTCACGATTCTGGAGTATTCCGAGAGGTTTCTTTTATGTGTTCTTCCGGTGTCATAGTTTGGATAACATTGCTTTCAATATTAATGTGAGTACCTGATATATAATGTTTTATTCGTTGCCCATTGACAACCTTTGGGTTAGTAACTTCGACATTATTTATTTTGATAGCTCCGGATCGAGAGACCTCCTCGATAATGTAGGGTCCTTCCCATTTGGAGAGGAGTTTTCCTGCAAAGAATCTGAAATGATAGTTGTTTAGAAGAACATATTCTCCAACTTTGAACTCACGCTTTTGGATTCTTTTGTCATGCCATCTTTTAACTTTTTCTTCAAATAACTTTGCATTTTCATAATCTTGGGTTCTCCATTCATCTAATGAGCTAATATCAAATAACCTATTTTTACCACCAAGTTTGAAATCATAGTTGAGTTCTTTGTTTGCCCAATATGCTTGATGTTCTAACTCAAGAGGCATATGACAAGCTTTTCCATAAACCATTTTATATGGAGACATACCCATAGGATTTTTATATGCTGTTCTGTAAGCCCAAAGTGCATCATCTAATTTCTTAGACCAATTCTTCCGGGACCTAGTGACAGTCTTTTGTAAGATTAGTTTTATTTCTCTATTGCTAAGTTCATCTTGACCACTAGGCTGAGGATGATAAGGTGATGCAGTTCTATGGTTAACATCATACTTAGCAAGCATTTTACGGAAAGCACCATGAATAAAGTGTGAACCACTATCAGTCATTAAATACCTAGGGACTCCAAACCTTGGGAAAATAACTTCCTTAAGCATTTTAATAGAGCTGTTGTGATCAGCACTACTAGTTGGAATAGCTTCTACCCACTTAGTAACAGAAACAACAACAACCAAAATATGTGTATACCCGTTAGAAGAAGGAAAAGGCCTCTTGAAATCAAATCCCGAAACATCAAATGGTTCAACAGCAAGTGAATAATTCATAGGCATTTCTTGACGCTTACCAATATTACCTATTCTTTGACATTCATCACAAGATGAGACAAACTTACGGGCATCCTTGAAGAGAGTAGGCCAATAAAAACCAGATCGCAATACCTTATGAGCGGTTCTGTCTCCCGCGTGATGCCCTCCATAAGCTTGTGAGTGACATTTCCGTAGGATTTGTCCATGTTCATTCCCATGTACACAACGTCTAATAATACCATCTACTCCTTCTTTATAAAGACGTGGGCCATGCCAAAAGTAATGTCTTAAATCATAGCAGATTTTTTTTCTTTTGTTGGTATGTGAAGCTAGGTGGTATGTATTTAGCAACAATATAATTAGCATAATCAGCATACCAAGGTGTACTCTTAGAAACATTTATTGCAGCTAATTGTTCATCAGGAAAGCTATCATTAATAGGTTGTGGGTCATCAAGAATATTTTCAAGCCTAGACAAGTTATCACCTACAGGGTTCTCTGTTCCTTTCTTATCAGTGATAGGCAAATCAAAATCTTGTAGCAGAAGAACCCACCTAATGAATCTAGGTTTAGCATATTTCTTTTCCATATGATATTTAATAGCAGCAAGATCGATGTGAATAGTAACTTTAGAATCAACAATCTAAGATATGAATTTATGACAAGCAAACACTATTGCTAAGAATTCTTTTTTAGTAGTAGCATAATTTCGTTGAGCACTGTCAAGAGTTTTACTAGCATAATGGATAACATTCAATTTCTTATCAACTCTTTGTCCTAGAACAGCACCAATAACATAATCACTAGCATCACACATAATCTCAAAAGGCAAGTTCCAATCAGGTGGTTGAACAACAGGTGAAGTAACTAAGGCTTTCTTTATTGTTCCGAAGGCTTCCAAACAATCATCATCAAACACAAAAGGAATATCCTTTTGCAAAATATTTTTAAGGGTCTAGAAATTTTAGAAAAGTCTTTGATAAACCTCCTATAGAAACCAGCATGACCAAGGAAACTATCAATACCTTTGATATCTTTAAGACATGGCAATTTCTCAATTGCATCAACCTTGGCTTTGTCCACCTCAATGCCTCTTTCCAAAACTTTATGGGCCAAAACAATACCTTCGTCAACCATAAAGTGGCACTTCTCCAAATTCAAGACAAGATTTGTTTGTTCACATCTCTGCAAAACTCAAATGAAGATTTCTTAAACAATCATCAAAAGACTTCCCATAAACAGAAAAGTCATCCATGAAAACCTCAACAATCTTTTCACAGAAATCAGAGAATATAACAGTCATACATCTTTGAAAGGTAGCAGGTGCATTACATAAACCAAAAGGCATACTATATAAGCATGAGTTCCAAAAGGACAAGTAAAAGTGGTCTTTTCTTGATCAGGTTGTGAAACAGTTATTTGTGAAAAACCAGAATATCCATCAAGAAAGCAAAAATGTGTGAGCTTAGATAGTCTTTCTAACATTTGATCAATAAAAGGCAGAGGGTAATGATTTTTCCAGTTGTTTTGTTTAATTTTCTAAAATCAATTACCATTCTATAGCCTGTGACAATTCTTTGTGGAATAAGTTCATTCTTATCATTAGGAACAACAGTAATACATCCCTTATTAGGGACACAATAAACATGACTTACCCATCTACTATCAACTATAGGATAGATTATACCTGCTTCGAGAAGTTTCAATATTTCCGTTCTTACCACTTATTTCATCTTCGGATTTAACCGACGTTTGTGATCAACAATGGGTTTAGCATCAGGTTCCATATTAATCTTGTGCTGACATAGAGTGGGACTAATGCCCTTAAGATCATCAAGAGTATATCCAATAGAAGCTCGGTGCTTCCTTAGAACTTTCAATAATATTTCTTCTTCATGTTCTAAAAGTTTAGCACTAATAATAACATGATATATCTTTTTCTCATCAAGATAAGCATATTTCAAAGTGTGTGGCAATTGTTTTAATTCAAACACATGATCACCTTTAGGTGGAGGGGGACCTCCTAGAGTTTCAATAGGCAATCGTGCTTAAGCAAAGGTTGTTGTTCGAAAAAGATTCTACCTATTTCATTTCTTTCACGCATATGCAAATCATTTTCATGGTCTAGAAAATATTGTTCTAAAGGATCAGTAGGAGGTACAGCAATAGAAGCAAGACCAAAAAGTTCATCCTTACTAGCCAAATATTTCTTATGCGCTTGTCTACTAACTTGGAAAAATTAAATTCAGGAGATTCATCACCAAAGCTAACACCGATAGTTTGTTTCTTAAATTCAATTTTGGCATTGACGGTGTTTAAGAAAGTCCTACCAAAGATAATGGGACAAAAGTCATCTTGTGAGGAGCCAACAGCAAGAAAATGAGTAGGGTATTTTATCTTCCCACACAAGCTTCAACATGTGTGAGAATCCCAATTGGTGATATAGTATCTCTATTGGCAAGTTTAATAGTAACATCTATGTCTTCTATTTCAGCAGGTGGTACTTCATTCTTAATTTCTTCATATAAAGAAAAAAGGAATAGTACTCACACTAGCACCTAGGTCACATAACCCATGATAATAGTGATCTCCTAGCTTAACCGAGACAACATGCATGCCAACAACTGGTCTATGCTTATCTTTGTTATCCGGTTTGGCAATTCTAGAAGCTTCATCACAGAAGTAAATAACATGCCCATCGATATTATTGACCAAGAGATATTTAATCATAGCAACACTAGGTTCACCTGTGATTTTTTTCAGCTGGTTTGGATGTTCTAACATAACTTTTATTAACCACAGTTGAAGCTTTAGTATGTTCCTTCATCCTAACAAGGAAAGGTGGTTTTTCAATATAAGAAGTGGGAACAACTTGATCAACATTGTAAACGATAGCTTCTTATTTAGCCTTTACCGGTTCTTTAATTTCTTATTTAATAGGTGGGTGATATTTAAACCACTTCTCCTTAGGGAGATCAACATGAGTAGAAAAAGATTCACAAAAGGAAGCTACTATCTCAGAGTCAAGTCCGTATTTAGTGCTAAACATTTGAAAAGCATCAATATTCATAAAAGATTTAACACAATCAAACTTAGGTTCAATACTTGACTCTTTACCTTCGTCGAGTTCCCAATCTTCAGAGTTGCGTTTAATTCTTTCTAAAAGATCCCACCGGAATTCAATAGTCTTCTTCATAAAAGAACCAGTACAAGAAGTATCGAGCATGGATTGATCATTACGAGAAAGCCGAGCATAAAAATTCTGAATAATAATTTCTCTTGAGAGCTCATGATTGGGGCATGAATATAACATTGACTTGAGACTCACCAAGCTAGAGATATACTTTCTCCTTCACGAGGCCAAAAATTATATATATAATTCCGATCACGATGAACTAGATGCATAGGATAATTTTTTTGATGGAATTCCAATTTCAACCGATCACAATTCCGATCACAATTCCAGTTCCAAGATCCAATATCATCGCATAGCCTACCTTTTCGACAAGAGTGTAGAACCCAACGAGGAGTAGAAGGAAATGACAAGTGGTTTTCACCAAGGTAATGGTGTGCAAGTGCTAAAATTGTAAGTAGCAGAGTAGTTTGATAGCAAGATAATTTGTAACGAGCAATTAACGATAGTAGTAAAAAAGTGCAGCAAGGTAGCCCAAGCCTTTTGAGGCAAAGGACAGGCCAAACGGTCCGTGACAAGGTACACGAGAATTTCATCTAGTCACTTTCATCATGTTGGCTTAATTCGTGCTCGCTACTTTGATAATTTGGTATGTGGGTGGATCGGTGCTTAGGTGTTGTTCTTACTTGAAAAACCTCTTACTCATGATTAACCCTCTCCCAAGCATCCGCAACTACGAGAAAAGTATTAAGAATAAATTCTAACCATAGCATTAAATTTTTGGATCCAATCGGTCCCTTACGGAATAGCGCATAAACTAGGGTTTAAGCTTTTGTCACTCTCGGAACCTATCATCTAATAACTACTCCACAATGCATTCCCTTAGGCCCAAATATTGTGAAGTGTCATGTAGTCGATGTTCACATGACACAACTAAGGGAATCACAACATACATATCATCAAAATATCGAACACATATCAAGTTCACATGATTACTTGCAACATGATTTCTCCTGTGAACTCAAGAACATAAGTAACTACTCACAAATGATAATCAGGTTCAAGATAAGAGGGGTATTAAATAGCATAATGGATCTGAACATATAATCTTCCACCAAATAAACCATATAGTAATCAACTACAAAATGTAACCAACACTATTAGTCACCTACAAGCACCAATCAGTAGTTCTAGTACAAAGATTGAACACAAGAGATGAACTAGGGTTTGAGAGGAGTTGGTGTTGTTGAAGATGTTGATGAAGATAGCCCACCCCAAGATGGGAGAGTTGTTGGTGATGATGACGACGATGATTTCCCCCTTCAGGAGGGAAGTTCCCCCAGCGGAATCGCTCCACCGGAGGGAAAAAGTGCTCGTGCCCATGTTCTGCCTCGAGACGGCGGCGCTTCGTCCCGAAAGTCCTCTCCTCCTTTTTTCTAGGTCAAAATGACTTATATACCAGAAGAGGGGCACCGGAGGAGGGCCTGGGTGAGAACAACCCACCAGGGCGCGCTTGGGCTCTTTGGCTCGCCCAGGTGGGTTGTGCCCACCTGGTGGGCCACCTATGGTACTTATTTGCTCCAATATTCCTCAAATATTTCATAAAAATTCCTCGTAAAGTTTCAGCTCATTTGGAGTTGTGCAGAATAAGTAGCCTGATGTAGCTTTTTCAGGTCCAGATTTTGAGTTGTTAGAATTCGCCCCCTTTGTGTATACCTTGCATATTATGAGAGAAAAGGCATTAAAATTACTCCAAAAATAATTACTATTCAGTAAAACAACCTAAGTAACAGTAGGAAAACATGATTCAAAATGGACGTATCAGGACTCGAAAGTGATTTCTCACAACTATAAATGAAGAGTCTTCTGGCTTGAAGCTTGGGCCAATCTTATTCATTTCTTGCATCGAGGGGAATATCCACATAAGACTTTAGCCAAAGCATCTTTTGAACTTTTATGAAATATACTTGGATAAACATATTAGTTCAATGATGCATATGTTCTCATAAATTATCAAAACCACCCTACGGAGCAATTGTGCTTTCATACTACCTCGATGACAAGGTATCAAGCCAAATGGACGAGATCCATGCTTTGATGGTAAACCATGCATCCTCAATCTCTACTTCGTCACGACGGCACCACTCTAGTCGCCTATCCTCCTAGTACTCTTCCGATGCTATTCCACCTCGAGATCTACATCACCAACGTGACGATTGTCGCCATCGCTAAGAATCGGACAAAACTTTCCATGGCAATGGATTAGAAGATTGACTTTGTGCGCGTAATCAACGTCACCAACAAGAAGAAGAAGCTTTGGATCTAGAACACCTACAACAACGACATGATGAAGAACGTCGACATGAGGAATAAGTGCTTGAAGCACAACGTGCCCTCCGTGATGCAACACATGCTTTGCAAGAACGCAACTGTCAAGCACGCGAAGAACATGAAGTACTCCGACATGAACATCAAGAGGAAGACGATTGCCAAGAGGAGGACCAAGAACAACGACAATTGGTGCAAGGACCTCGCCAATGCCCGCAAGTACATTACGTCGAGCCCAATAATGACGAAGCACCAAGGAAACAAAAACAACGTCAACTCGACAACAACAATGATGCACCTCCTCCAAGACAAGGGAATCACCAAAACAATCACAAAGAAGAACAACGCTTCAGCAACCTCAATTTCAACATGCCTAAGTTTTCCAGGAGAAATGACCCTCAAGACTATCTCTCATGGGCACTCAAGGTTGACAAGATCTTCCATCTACACAACTTTTAAGAAGAAAAGAAGGTTGCCATGGCTTGACTTGAGTTCCAAGACTATGTACTCATCTGTTGGGAACAAGTGATTGAGCGAAGAAGAGAAAAGGGTGAACCTCCCATAACCACTTGGGCCCAAATGAAGGACCTCATGCGATCTCGCTTCATGACAACCCACTACAACTATGATCCCTTCAAGATGCTACAACTACGCAAGAAAGACACCAAGTCGGTAGAATACTACTACCAAGAAATGGAAAAGGCCATGTGATGACGAGATGATGTATACACTTCTCGCACCTCATTGGTTACCCCAAGTGGAAGGTTGAAATGTAGTCAGCAGCCAGTTTCCCCTTGTAGTTTGCAGTGAGTTACCCCAAGTTTAGTCAGCAGTCAGTTACCCCAAGTGTAAGGTTTATCGAACCAGGAGGACTCCTATGATCAACAAGTAGGTGTCTCCCACCGTGGCGCTAGCAGAAGATGTGGACCCACACACAAATAACTTTGCTCCCAAACGAGTACACAGAGGTTGTCAATCTCTCCGTACTTGTAGTTTGCAAAGGATAAAAACACAAGCGGGAAGAGTAATAGTGATTGCAACGGAAAGGTAAATAAAGAAGTAAATGATGGAGGTGCAAAAAATGATGGTGATATGGACCGCAGTCACATGACGTACACTACTGATGCCTCTCTTCCAAAAGGCGATAAACAACTATGCTTGGGTAACCAAATTACAGTTGGGCAATTGATAGAATTATGAACACACCGCAATGCTAATTATGCTCCTTGATAGTTAGAGGTTCAATAGTAATGGCCATTACGCCAAGACAAGTGGACCATTTATTCATCAGCATCTACTTACTAATCATCCACCTTGAGATATCTATCCAGAATATCTCACCGGTATTAAGTTGCGAGCCCCACCCAAATTGTAAACTCAAAGCAACATACAACTTCATTAACAAACTATGCGTAATGTAAACAATCCTTGCAACCGAAGTCGCAAGCACCATTGTTTTCTCCCTGGTGGCAACAACACATCCCCTAGTCTCATGTTTCTGTCACTCAAGCTAGACATCTAGGGGCATGAACCCACAATCACGCATAACGCTCCCTCTTGGAGTTACAATCTACTACTCGGCCAAAGCAATAAATAGCAATGGAGAACATGCCTGAATCACTATGGAACATAATATAAAAGTATAATTAAATATATAACTCATAACAATCTGAACATAATCTCATAATCCATCGGATCCCAACAAACCGAGCATAGCAATAGCAAGAGAATTACATAGATGTCTTGATCATGTAGGGCAGCTCACAAGGACTAACCACTGAAGCACAAGATTGGAGAGAAGAAATCACATAGCTACTGGTCATGGACCCATGGTCCAAGGAGGACTACTCACGGCACGTCCGGGAAGCGTCCATGGTGGTGGAGAAGCTCCCGGAGGTCAATCCTCCCTCCGGCAGGGTGCGGGGAAGAGGTCTCCTGACGCTCCCGATCTTGGAAGCGCTGCGACGGTGGAACGACGGAGAAATTCGCGATTCTGGATCTTATGGAAGGGTTTTCTCTAGGAGGAGTAAACATAGGCCGAAGGAAGGCACCGGAGGAGATGGGACCCACCCAGGCAGCCTCTTGGTGCGGCCAGGGGATAGGCCGCGCCCATGGGTCGCGTGGGAGGCCCCTAGCCCCCCTCTGGCCCATCTTCGGTGATGTGGAAGATTCCAGTACGCTGATTTTCTTATATTTTTCTCGGGATTTTTCGGGCTTCGGAAAATTAGGTAAAAGCCCATGCAAAATAGACATCAGCAGACAGAAACTGGCACTGGGTGTTGATGACGAGTTGATGGATATACTTATCTGCTGGAAATATGCCCTAGAGCCAATGATAAATAGTTATTATTATATTTCCTGTTTAGAGATAATCGTTTATTATCCACGCTATAATTGTATTGAATGAAAACATAGATACATGTGTGGATACGTAGACAAAACAATGTCCCTAGCAAGCTTCTAGTTGGCTAGCCAGTTGATCAAAGGTAGTCTAGGTTTTCTGGCTATATGCAAGTGTTGTCACTTGATTACTGGATCACATCATTAGGACAATCATGTGATGGACTAGACCCAAACTATGAATGGAGCATATTGATCGTGTCATTTTATTGCTATTGTTTTCTTCATGTCAAGTATTTGTTCCTATGACCATGAGATCATATAACTCACTAGCACTGGAGGAATGCCTTATGTGCATCAAACGTCACAACGTAACTGGGTGACTATAAAGGTGCTCTACACGTATCTCTGAAGGTGACCGTTGAGTTAGTATGGATCATGACTAGGATTTGTCACTCCGTGTGAGGGAGAGGTATCTCGGGGCCCACTCGGTAATACAACATCACACACAAGCCTTACAAGCAATGTGACTAAGTGTAAGTCATTGGATCTTGTATTATAGAACGAGTAAAGAGACTTGTCGGTAACGAGATTGAAATAGGTATGCGGATACCGATGATCAAATCTCGGGCAAGTAACATACCGAAGGACAAAGGGAATGGCATACGAGATTATATGAATCCTTGACACCGAGGTTCAACCGATAAGATCTTCGGAGAATATGTAGGATTCAATGTGGGCATCCAGGTCCGGCTATTGGATGTTGACGGAGGAGTGCCTCGGGGTATGTCTACATAGGTCTTGAACCCGCAGCGTCTGCACACTTAAGGTTCGATGATGTTTTTGTATAGTTGAGTTATATGTGTGGTTACCGAATGTTTTTCGGAGTCCCAGATGAGATCATGGACGTCACGAGGATTTCCGGAATAGTCCGGAAATGAAGATTTATGTATAGGATGGTTTCATTTGGTCACCGGAAAGTTTCGGGCAATTTTGGCAATCTACGGGGAGTGATGAATGGGTTCCGGGAGTTCACCGGGAGGGTCCCACCCACCCGGGAGTGAGCCCAAGGCACTAGGGTGGCTCCACAAGTCCTTAGTGGGCTGGTGGACTCAGCCCAAGGGGCCCATGGCGCCACATAAGAAAATACCAAAGGAAAATAGAAGATAAAGGGAAAGAGGGAGGTGGGAAGGAAGAGGACTCCTCCTTCCGAAACCGAATTGGAAGAGGAGGAGTCGTCCTCCCTCGGCCGGCGCACCCTTGACGGCCTTGCCCCTCAAGGCTAGCCCTCCCCCTCCCTCCTATATATATTGGTGGTTTAGGGTTGATTTGAGACACAACTTTGCCACGTGCAACTCAAACCTATACCACGTAGTTTTACCACTAGATCGGATTTCTGCGGAGCTCGGGCGGAGCCTGCAGGAATAGATCATCACCACCACCGGAGCATCGTCACGCTGCCGGAGAACTCATCTACTTCTCTGTCTTGCTTGCTGGATCAAGAAGGCCGAGATCATCATCGAGCTGTACGTGTGCTGAACGCGGAGGTGTCGTCCGTTCGGCGCTAGATCGGAACGGATCGTGGGACGGATCGAGGGACGGTTCATGCTAAGGTTCGAGGGGCATCAAGACGTTCCACTACATCAACCACGTTTCTTAACGCTTCCTGCTGTGCGATCTACAAGGGTACGTAGATCCAAATCTCCTCTCATAGATGGACATCAGCATGATAGGTCTTCGTGTGCGTAGGAATTTTTTTGTTTCCCATGCAACGTTCCCCAACAGTGGCATCATGAGCTAGGTTCATGCGTAGATGTTATCTCGAGTAGAACACAAAAGGTTTTGTGGACGGTGATGTTCGATTTGCTGCCCTCCTTAGTTTTTTCTCGATTCGGCGGTATTGTTGGATTGAAGCGGCCCGGGCGACATAACTCGTACGCTTACGAGAGACTGGTTTCATTGATTGACATGCAACCTCATTGCATAAAGATGACTGGTGGGTGTCGGTTTCTTCAACTTTAATTGAATTGGTTTTGACCAAGGCGGTCCTTGGAGAGGTTAAATAGCAATTTTCACATCTCCGTTGTGGTTTTTGCGTAAGTAAGATGCAATCATACTAGATACCCATAGCAGCCACGTAAATCATGCAACAACAAATTAGAGGACGTCTAACTTGTTTTTGCAGGGTATGCTTGTGATATGATATGGCCAATGACGTGATGTGATATATTGGATGTATGAGCTTATCATGTTGTAGTAGTTAATATAGATTTGCACGTCGATGCTACGGCAACCGGCAGGAGCCATAGGGTTGTCTTTAAACTAACGTTTGTGTTTGCAGATCCGTTTACTATATTGCTAGGATGTAGCTTTAGTAGTAATAGCGTAAGTAGCACGACTACCTCGATGGCGACACGTTGATGGAGATCATGGTGTGGCGCCGGTGACAAGAAGATCATGTCGGTGCTTTTTGGTGATGGAGATCAAGAAGCACAAGATGATGGCCAAATCATGTCACTTATGAATTGCATGTGATGTTAATCCTTTTATGCACCTTATTTTTCTTGGAACAACGGGAGAATTATAAGGTGATTTCTCACTAAAATTTCAAGACAAAATTGTGTTCTCCCCGACTGTGCACCGTTGCTACAGTTCGTCGTTTCGAGACACCACGACATGATCGGGTGTGATAGACTAAACGTTCACATACAACGGGTGCAAAACAGTTGCACACGCGGAACGCTCGGGTTAAGCTTGACGAGCCTAGCATGTGCAGAGATGGCCTTGGAACACATGAGCCCGAAAGGTCGATCATGAATCGTATAGTTGATATGATTAGCATAGAGATGCTTACCACTAAAACTACTCTCAACTCACGTGATGATCGGACTTTAGTTGGTGAATTTGGATCATGAACCACTCAAATGACTAGAGAGATGTACTTTTTGAGTGGGATTTTAGCAAGTAATTTGATTAATTAAGCTCTAATTATTTTGAACATAGTCTAAGTCCACTTTGAAATATTTGTGTCGTAGATCAATGGCTCACGTGATAGTCACCCTGAATTTTAATACGCTCCTAGAGAAAGCTAAGTGTAAAGATGATGGAAGCAACTTTGTAGACTGGGCTCGTAATCTAACGTTGCTCCTGCATACTGGGAAGAAGGATTATGTCCTTAATGCTGCGCTAGGAGATGAACCACCCGCTACGGCTAACCAAGATGTTAAGAACGCTTGGTTGACACGTAAGGAGGACTACTTAGTAGTTCAATGTGCAGTTTTGTATGGCTTAGAGCCGGGACTTGAACGTCACTTTGAGCATCATGGAGCATATGAGATGTTCCAGGAGTTGAAGTTTATCTTCCATAAGAACGCCCCGATCGAGAGGTACGAGACCTCCGATAAATTCTAAGCTTGCAAGATGGAGGACAATTCTTCTGTCAGTGAACATGTGCTCAAAATGTCTGGGTACTCAAACCGTCTAGCTGAGTTGGGGATTGAACTACCGCAAGAGGCTATCACTGACAGAATTCTTCAATCACTGCCACGAAGCTACAAGATCTTTGTGTTGAACTATAATATGCAAGGTATGAACAAGTCACCCGGCGAGTTATTCGCGATGCTGAAAGCCGCGGAGTTAGAACTCCGTAAAGAGCATCAAGTGTTGATGGTGAATAAGACCACTAGTTTCAAGAGAAACGGCAAAGGCAAGAAGGGTAATTCCAAGAAGAGCGGCAAGCCTGTTGCCAATCTGATGAAGAAACCCAAGGTTGGACCTAAGCCTGAAACGGAGTGTTATTATTGCAAGGGACTGGGTCACTTGAAGAGCAACTGCCCCAATTATTTGGGTGATAAGAAGGCGGCCAAGGAAAAATCAGGTATATTCGATATACATGTTATTGATGTGAACTTAACGAACTCTCGTAGTAGTCCCTGTGTATTCGATACCGGTTCTGTTGCTCATATTTGCAACTCGAAACAGGAACTGCGGAATAAACGAAGGCTGGTGAAATATGAAGTGACGATGCGCGTGGGAAATGGTTCCAAGGTTGATGCAATCGCCGTCGGCACAATTTCACTTTAGTTACCATCAGGATTAGTTATGAACTTAAATAATTGTTATTTAGTTCCTGCGTTAAGCATGAACATTATATCTCGATCTTGTTTATTGCGAGACGGTTACTCGTTTAAGTCAGAGAATAATGGTTGTTCTATTTCTATGAGTAATATCTTTTATTGTCATGCACCCAATGTGAGAGGATTGTTCATATTGAATCTTGATAGCGATGATACACATATAGATAACATTGAGACCAAAAGAGTAAGAGTTAACAATGATAGCGCCATGTTTTTGTGGCACTGCCGATTAGGTCATATTGGTGTAAAGCGCATGAAGAAACTCCATTCCGATGGACTTTTGGAGTCACTTGACTTTGATTAACTTGACACGTGTGAACCATGCCTCATGGGCAAGATGACTAAAACTCCATTCTCCGGAACAATGGAGCATGCATGTGACTTGTTGGAAATCATACATACCGATGTGTGTTGTCCGATGAGTGTGGAGGCGCGCCGCGGATATCGTTATTTTCTCACCTTCACTGACGATTTGAGTAGATATGGTTATGTCTACTTGATGAAGCACAAGTATGAAATGTTTGAGAAGTTCAAGCAATTTTCACAGTGAAGTTGAAAATCATCGTAACAAGAAGATCAAGTTCCTACAGTCTGATCGTGGGGGTGAATATCTGAGTTTCAAGTTTGGTGCTCATTTAAGACAATGTGGAATTGTTTCACAATTGAAACCGCCTGGAACACCACAGCGTAATTGTGTGTCCGAACGTCATAATCGTACTTTATTAGAGATGGTGCGATCTATGATGTCTCTTACCGATTTGCCGTTATCGTTTTGGGGTTATGCATTAGAGACATTTGCATTCACTTTAAATAGGGCACCATCGAAATCCGTTGAGACGACACCATACGAACTGTGGTATGGCAAAATACCAAAGTTGTCGTTTCTTAAAGTTTGGGGATGTGATGCTTATGTCAAAAAGCTTCAGCCTGAAAAGCTGGAACACAAAGCGGAAAAATGCGTCTTCATAGGTTACCCAAAAGAGACAATTGGGTATACCTTCTATCTCAAATCCGAGGGCAAAGTGTTCGTTGCTAAAAACGGAGCTTTTCTTGAGAAGGAGTTTCTCTCAAAACAATTGAGTGGGAGGAAAATAGAACTTGATGAGGTTGTAGAACCTCTAATCCCTCTAGATGGTGATGCGGGGCAAGGGGAAACCCGTGTCGTTGAGATGCCGGTTGAGGAGGAAGTTGATGATGATGATCATGAAACTTCAAATCAAGTTCCTATCGGACCTCGCAGGTCGACAATATCACGTACTGCTCCTGAGTGGTACGGTAATCATGTCTTATCAATTATATTGTTATACAAAAGTGAACCAGCTAATTATGAAGAAGCAATGGTGGGCCTAGATTCCAACAAATGGCTGGAGGCCATGAAGTCCGAGATAGGATCCATGTACGAGAACAAAGTGTGGACTTTGGAAGTACTACCTGAAGGCCGCAAGGTTATTGAGAACAAACAGATCTTTAAGAAGAAGACCGACGCAGACGGTAATATGACCGTTTATAAAGATCGACTTGTGACAAAGGGTTTTTCACAAGTTCAAGGAGTTGACTACGATGAGATGTTCTCACCGGTAGCGATGCTTAAGTCCGTCCGAATCATGTTAGTAATAGCTGCATTTTTCGATTATTAAATCTGGCAGATGGATGTCAAAACAGCGTTCCTTAACGGTTTTCTTAAGGTAGAGTTGTATATGATGCAACCCGAAGGTTTTGTCGATCCAAAGAATGCTAACAAAGTGTGCAAGATCCAGTGATCCATTTATGGACCGGTGCAAGCATCTCGGAGTTGGAATAAGCGCTTTGATGAGGTGATCAAAGCATTTGGCTTTATACAACTGGTTGGAGAATCTTGTATTTACAAGAAAGTAAGTGGGAGCTCTGTAACGTTTCTAATATTATATGTGGATGACATATTTCTGATTGGAAACAACGTGGAGCTTCTGGAGAGCATAAAGGATTACTTGAATAGAAGTTTCTCTATGAAGGACCTAGGAGAAGCTGCTTACATTCTAGGCATTAAGATCTATAGGGATAGATCGAGACACCTCATAGGACTTTCACAGAGCACATAACTTGATAATGTTTTGAAGAAGTTCAAAATGGATCAGTCCAAGAAAGGGTTCTTGCCAGTATTACAAGGTATAAAATTGAGTAAGACTCAGTGCCCAGCAACTGCGGAAGATAGAGGACAAATGAGTTTCGTCCCCTAGGCTTCAGCCGTAGGTTCTATCATGTATGCAATGATGTGCACTAGACCACACGTCAACTTGGCCATAAGTATGGCAGGTAGGTTTCAGAGTAATCAAGGAGTGGATCACTTGACGGCGCTCAAGAATATTCTGAAGTACCTGAAAAGGACTAAGGAAATGTTTCTCGTTTATGGAGGTGACAAAGAGCTTGTCGTAAAATGTTACGTCGATGCAAGTTTTGACACTGATCCGGATGACTCTAAGTCGCAAACCGGATACGTATTTATTCTTAATGGGGGTGCAGTAAGCTGGTGCAGTTCCAAGAAGAGCGTCGTAGAAGACTCTACATGTGAAGCGTAGTACATGGCTTCCTCGGAGGCATCAAATGAGGGTGTCTGGATGAAGCAGTTCATGACAGATCTTGGAGTTGTGCCGAGCACACTAAATCCAATAACTTTGTTATGTGACAACACTGGTGCCATTGCCTTAGCAAAGGAACCAAGGTTTCACAAGAAAACCAGACACATCAAACGGTGCTTCAACCTTATCCGCGACTACGTCGAAGGAGAGGACGTGAATATTTGTAAAGTGCACACGGATCTGAATATAGCAGATCCGCTGACTAAACCTCTTCCACGGGCAAAACATGATGAACACCAGAACTGTATGGGTGTTTGATTTATTACAATGTAAATCGCATGGCGATGTGAGGACTATATTATTGACTCTAGTGCAAGTGGGAGACTGTTGGAAATATGCCCTAGAGGCAATGATAAATAGTTATTATTATATATCCTGTTTAAAGAAAATCGTTTATTATCCATGCTATAATTGTATTGAATGAAAACATAGATACATGTGTGGATACGTAGACAAAACAATATCCCTAGCAAGCCTCTAGTTGGATAGCCAGTTGATTAATGATAGTCAAGGTTTTCTGGCTATATGCAAGTGTTGTCACTTGATAACTAGATCACATCATTAGGAGAATCATGTGATGGACTAGACCCAAACTATGAACGTAGCATATTGATTGTGTCGTTTTATTGTTATTGTTTTCTGCATGTCAAGTATTTGTTCCTATGACCATGAGAGCATATAACTCACTGGAACCGGAGGAATGCCTTATGTGCATCAAACATCACAACGTAACTGGGTGACTATAAAGGTGCTCTACAAGTATCTCCGAATGTGTCCGTTGAGTTAGTATGGATCAAGACTGGGATTTGTCACTCCATGTGACGGAGGGGTATCTTGGGGCCAACTCGGTAATACAACATCACACACAATCCTTACAAGCAATGTGACTAAGTGTAAGTCACAGGATCTTGTATTACAGAACGAGTAAAGAGACTTACCGGTAACGAGATTGAAATAGGTATGCGGATACTGACGATCAAATCTCGGGCAAGTAACATACCGAAGGACAAAGGGAATGACATACGGGATTATATGAATCCTTGACACGCTCCGCTTCGAGCACTGGTGACGGGGGGGACGGCGGCGGCGGTGGCGCTCTTAGCAGGTCGGGAGCCCGGGGAGTTACGTCGGAGTATGATCCCCCGAGATCTGACTGACCGCTGGCACTGCTGTCGGTGCCTGCTCACGCCTCTCCCCCTCCCGGCCGGGGCGTGCATCGACGCCTTTTCTTTGGGGTGGCGTGAGAATTGCATCCAGCCCCTTCACCTCCTCGTGTTGCCCAGTCCCCCGGCGCAGTTCGTGACTGTGCAGTGCTGGTCCAGGAGGGACCAGCCTGGGTTGCGCCGGGGGATGGCCCACCTTGTTGTCTTCCTGAGCCTCACTCCTCAGCGCGGGTCGGTCCTCGCCAAAAGACAGGGTCTTTAGGTTAGGACCACCATGCTTTATAAGTGAAGCCAAATGCATCTATTCATATGAATACAAAAGGAGTGTTTTTCCCTTTCTCGATTCCGTTCTTTGTATGATTTGTTCTTGCATATCTGGGAGCTTGCCGGCGACTACCGGCAAGGCTCCTTGTCGCATTCGGTGCAACCATGGAAATCGCCAAGCGCAGCTTGAGACAAAATCGGGTGCTACGTAGTCGCTTGCTCTGTTGATCAGGTTCGCAACTGTTTGAAGGCGCTCTCTGGCCATTCAGGTCGTTTGAACGAGTTCGAAACAAAGACAAGGTGCACCGAGCTTTGGGAAGGTCCCAGTACGCACAAACTCTTCACAGAAAGATTGGAAACTTTCGAAGGGAAAAGCAAAGGGTCTATCTACTTCAAATCTGAATCTCAAACTTAAAAACTTATATGTCTGCGCCGTGGTTGCGAGGCGCCTGAATATTTTGCCTGGGCATCGAAGCCCTCAGCAAGCAGAGAATTACCGCTCCTGGCGGTCTCTTCTCCAGCAAGGACTTCTTGCCGATGGTCCGTGACCATTGCTTGGAGGAAGAGCCAGCCAGGGTGTAACCTCTTTGCTTTTCTCTTTCTAGGTCGTGCTTGCGGAGCCCCCGAGCGCGTCTTTGGGCGACGATGTGACGCTCTCAAGGGCACAACACTCGCACTGGAGCACACGCCAGTTCTTCGGGACCGTGTGGTGCATCCTCAACGACTATGCATCACTCCGCGGAGGTGCGTCCGCCGGAGTATGCGTCGGGGCCTATGTGAAGCACCCTGGACGCTCTCGACAGCTGCGCGTTGGCCCCCGAGCGACGCATCGGCCTGACGACGTTGCTCTTGGAGCCTCCACCTCGCTGCCCCCCGCGCGCATGTATCAACGCGCTCGCGCAAGCCTTGGGAAGCCGTAGCAGAACAGGGCGCCTGCCGCGGTACCCCGTTACCGGGGGAACGCGACATAGCGCCCAAACTTGGATGGAGCCGGCGTTGAGCTCGCTCTGATTCACGCGTCTCTCCCCCGCCGCCTACCTGGCGCGCCAAAGATGTCGGCGATGCTAGTTCGACACCTATGGGGATAAACGACATACCCTTGTGATCATAGAGCGGGGAAAGACAGCGTCAAGACCAGATCTAATGATCAACACCCGACAAGCCCTTTTTTCCCAGGTTCGGTCCGCTTACGTGTAAAACCCTACGTCTTGCTCGTCTGATCGTATTAAGCGTTTTTCGTTGTTCGTTACAGTGATGACAACCGTCTTCTTGGAAAATCTCCAAAAGTTCTAACCCCTTGTGAATGACCTAAGGGACTCCTTTTATAGGCAAAGGGGGCGCCTATAGTGCTCGATGGTAGGCTCATGAGATGTTATAGTGAATCTAGAGCGGCGCTTATACATCTACCGCTGTCAGGTGCACTAAATGCACGTCTTCTCCTTGTCAACTAAGTGCTGGTGAAGACATGTTTCTAGGTGTTTCGACACCTGGACGCCCCGCTGGCGCATGCGGAATGCGCTAGAACTCAGGGGGCGGTGGCACTGTGGCAAGGGTGGTCACCCTCTAGTGGCCTGCCACGTCATCCCGGCAAGGGTGCTTGTCGGGGCCTTCGTGCTTTGTCACGACAAGGAAGCTTGCCGGGGGCGTCGGCTGTCTTCTCGGCGAGGGAGGCTCGCTGAGGTCTTGTGCTTGGTGCGTTACGTAACGTCCATTCGACGGATGTGGCCTTGGGTGTCTTCCCGGCAAGACGGTCTTACCGGGGCCTTGGATATCTTGGGGGTGCGCCTTGTCTGAGCTGTGCCACGCACTGCCATCAGGGGCTCTTCGCGCCCATGCACAAGTCTGGGGCACTAGAGACCCCAGTCTTTAGTGCACCGACAAGCAGTAATAAGGGCATGTCCCAACTATCATTTGGCTCCTCGATCAACAAAACGCATGTATGACATGAAGATCAAGTCATGAGATGGAGGATGTTGCAGGACGATGTATCTCAGTAAGGCTATGAAAATGCCTTAATAGGTAGGTATGGTGGTTGTTTTAAGGAAATATATAATTAGGATTATGTATGACAGAGCGTATCATGTCATGGGTTTGGATGCACCGGCGGAGTTTGCACCAACTCTCAATCTGAGAAATGGCAATGCACGGTACCAAAGAGGCTAGCAAAATATGGATGGTGGAAGTGCCAACAATCAAATACTCACATTAGTCCGAAGAACTCATACACTTATTATCGGTAACTCTCTATCTAGTTAGGAAATTCACAAAGAGACAAGTACCCGAGGAGGAGTGTTTGGGGGTTTGGTTATCCTTGCACATCCTCGACTCATGGTAACATGAGGGTACTCTATATATTCCAACCCCTCCAGAGGTTAGCAATCAATTTAGTAGCTAGAGTTCTCAACTAATTTTTAGTTCTTTGAAAAACACATAGATTTCCCAAAATACGACACCTATCACTAATAGGCTCAAGCTCTTGGCACCAATAGTCCAAACATTACTCAAATCAATACCTCAAAACTATTGCAAGTTACTACTATACTTAAATAAGAACCTCAATTACCTACTCATGCAAGACACACAACTCAGTGCAACGAGCCAACTCTCTAAACAAGATAAGCATGATAACTCAAGAGAGTTCCAAAAGCAACCTAAATAAAATCTCTTAAAAAGACATAGCATGAAACTAAGAGCTAAGCATGACAGTAGCTATGTAGAGATACAAAGCACATAAAAGATAAGCATTAAAACCTATGCTGTGTTCTAGAGTGGAATGGAGCGTGTTTCTCTCCCCAGCTAGGTAGGCTAGGTTCCGACTTGTTGTGAACAACAAGTAAAACTAAAACAAACTAAAAAGTAAAGAGCGGGACGCTCCAAGCATAGCACATAACATATGAAGTGATAAAAATATAGCATGGAGATGGACGAACTGATGATTGTTGATAGAGAAAGGGATGCACGGGGGTATCCCCAAGCTTAGACGCTTGAGTCTGCTTGAATATTTCTTGGTGTGCATGGGGGCATCCCCAAGCTTGAGCGCTTGACACTCCTATATCTTCTTTCATCATGTCTCATCGCATACTTGAAAACTCCCTCCATACGAAACTCATCATAAGATGATTAGAGTGGTTAGTACCATTAATGAAATAATTCATTACCTACTGGAATTAATGATTTTCATGAAAATCTACTGCTTCTCATGATTTCCAAAAGGTTTTTGCAAAGGAAAAGCAAGCTTAAGATTTGGAAAATGATGAAAAGGAAAAACATGGCAAAATCTGTGAAAAACAGAACAACAGGTGGTAAATAATTTATTCACGGCACTTATGCAACTCAAATCAAAATCCTCAGAACAGATACCAGAAAGGAAATTATATATAGAATGCTTTCAAAATTATTCATATCAAAAAGATCATCTGGTGATTTTTGGCTAATTTTTCCATCAAGTAGACATGATCTGTTTCTAGACAGCATTTCATGATTTTTGAACTTTCTTGCAATCGGAGGCTATAACTTGGCACAAAGCATGAAAATAAAGATACAATGATGTTGCTACAGTTGTAACAAGCATCAAGACCACTAAAACTGAAAGTAAAAACAAATTGGGTTGCCTCCCAACGAGCGCTTTATTTTATTTCTTTGAGCTAGGCATGATGCAAAAAGATCAAGTTGTATCAATTGAACCATCATCAAGATCATCAAAGAGCTCTTCAATAGTACAACTAGTCTTAAGAGGAATATCAAAGAGAGTCTTAGTGGAAACACTTCTAGGAACGAAAGCAAATGTAGTAAGACCAATTGGAATTTCATTTCTAATTCTATTTAAAAGAGGTACCTCTTCCAATGTCTTCACAGTTTCAACACCCCTAGCAATAGGTATATTTGTTTTGGGTTGAGGAACCTTGGGTACATTAACAAACCTAGGTCCCTTCCTTGTGGGGGTTTCTACCTTTTTAGTCTTGATGGAGGATAGAATAGTTCCTAAAGTTTCAAAAATATCCTCGATCTTATCAATCCTAGAAGGGTCCAAATCATAGGATTTAAGAGTCTCCAAAGTTTTGCAAATTTTGTGCATGGAGCTATCAAGTATATTTAAGTGCCTTTGAATCCTACAATCTACTTCATTAATGTTAATCATGCTTGTCATCTCTAGCTCTATATTCTCAAGTTTACTCGTAACATGAGATAAAGTGATATCATCCTTTATGTCAACAATAGGTGGGATTCCGACAAGATTTTGCATAACGTTAAGAGCCTCCCCAATAGGAGCTTCTAAGATATTCCCTCCTATTGCTGTGTCTAGAACAAGCCTATGCCAAGAAGTAATACCAACATAAAAATTTCTAAGAAAAATAGTGGTGGATTGCTTCTTGGTGGCTCTATCTTGAGAATTTTTAATTCTATACCAAGCATCTTTCAAACTTTCTCCAACCCTTTGTTTGAAGGTGAGAATCTCTCCTTCGGGTGCAACACAAGAGGCAAAGGATTTAGGTGTACTGACTAAACAAAGCAGAGTAACGAACTTTTTATGTGGTTTTTGGTATAAGACTCTAAAGCAAAACTGAAAACCAAACTAACAAGACTAAAAAGCAAAGGTAAAGGATAGCGTGCAACTCCCCTATCTTGAAGACTGGAGTCCCCGGCAACGTCGCCAAAAAACTTTGCTTGATGACGAGATGATGTATATACTTCTCACACCTCATTGTTACCCCAAGTGGAAGGTTGAGATGTAGTCGGCAGCAACTTTTCCCTTACATGGAGAATGTAAGGTTTATCGAACCAAGAGGACTCCTAGGATCAACAAGTAGGTGTCTCCCACCCTGGCGCTAGCAGAAGACGTGGACCTGCACAGACAAAAATAACTTTGCTCCCAACGAGTACAGAGAGGTTGTCAATCTCTCCGGCCTTGTAGTTTGCAAAGGATCAAAACACAAGCGGGAAGAGCAATAGTGATTGCAGCGGAAAGGTAAATAAAGGACTGAAGTATGGAGGTGTAAACAATGATGGTGATATGGACCAGAGTCACATGATGTTCACTAGTGATGTCTCTCTCCAAAAAGAAGATAAACAACTATGCTTGGGTAAACAAATTAGAGTTGGGCAATTGACAAAATTATGAACGCACCACAATGCTAATTATGCTACTTGATAGTTAGAGGTTCAATAGTAATGTGCAGTACGCCAACACAAGTAGACCGTTTATTCATCAGCATCTACTTACTAATCATCCACCTTGAGATATCTATCCAGAACATCTCGCCGATATTAAGTTGCGAGCCCCACCCAAAGTGTAAACTCAAAGCAATAGACAACTGCATTAACGAACTATGCGTAAGGTAAACAATCCTTGCAACCGTGGTCACTAGCACCGTTGTTTTCTCCCTGGTGGCAACATCACATCCCCCATTCTCATGTTTCTGGCACTCAAGCTAGACATCGAGGGGCATGAACCCACAATCATGAATAACGCTCCCTCTTGGAGCTACAATCTACTACTCGGACAAAGCAATAAATAGCAAAGGAGAACATGCATGAATCACTAAGGAACATAATATAAAAGGATAATCAAATATATAACTCACAACAATCTGAACATAATCTCATAATCCATCGGATCCCAACAAACGAGCATAGAAATAGCAAGAGAATTACATAGATGCCTTGATCATGTAGGGCAACTCACAAGGACTAACCTTCGAAGCACAAGATTGGAGAGAAGACATCGCATAGCTATTGGTCCTGGACCCATGGTCCAAGGATTATGGATCTTATGGAAGGGTTTTCTCTCAGAGGAGTAAATATAGGCCGAAGGAGGGCACCGGAGGAGGTGGGACCCACCCAGGCGGCTTCTTGGCGCGGCCAAGGGGTAGGCCACGCCCACAGGTCACCTGGGAGGCCCTTGGCCCACCTCTGGGACATCTTTGGTGATCTGGAAGCTTCCAGTACGCTGATTTTTATATATTTTTCTAGAGATTTTTCGGGCTTCGAAAAATTGGGTAAAAGCCCTTGCAAAATAGACATCAGCAAACAGAAACTGGCACTGGGTGCACTGAGTTAGTAGGTTAGTGCAAATATGTCTAAAATTATATAAAAGTGTAGGAAAACATATAACAGTGTCACCCAAAAGATCATGGAACAAGCAGAAATTATAGATGCGTTTGGGACGTATCACCACGATCCGAGCCAATGTCATGGAAGATGATGAACAAATAGTGGCACGGTTCTTGAATGGTCTCTGTTACCAACTCAATAAAATTGCGGACTTCCAACCCTAATCCAACTTACTCGAGCTAGTACATCACGCATACAAGAAGGAACACCAAGTGCAATATGACTACAAGTACTCCAAGTTCTCTTCCAAGACCTACGGCTCAAGTGCACAAGCTTCTCCGACTATGACGCCTTCGACTATGAAAACTCCAACGACTAAAGATGACAAGTCAAGTTACAAGGACAAGATGACTTCGTTAAGCCGCCATCCTACTACAAGTAGATACAAGCGAAGAGCTTCATCCTCTACATCAACATTGGATGCTACCGCTAAATCAAGCTCCACCAAGTGCATCACGTGCCAAGGCTGCGGCCACAAGACATTTGAATGTCCAACAACACGCACAATGATCCTTCAAGATGATGGCACCTATGACTCTATGAGTGACAATGGGATGGAAGCTTTGGAACACGTGGTCATGCATTGACAAGCCAATGAAGATGAAGATGCGCAAATCTATTGCTACAATGATCCAAGCCCCACTCTCGTTGTTTCCAAGGTTTTGACTCATCAACAACAACAAGATGAGGACCAACATTGCCACATCTTCCATACCAAGGCGCCATCCAAGGAAAATCCATCAAGGTCATCATCAATGGCGGAAGGTACCACAGTTTGGTAAGTGAGGACCTTTGTTCCGAGCGACAATTCGTCAAGAAGAAGCATCCACGCCCCTGCAAGGTCAAATGGCTTAGTGAATCTAGCACCCTCCAAGTTGACCACACCACGCAAATATTGTTCAAGTTAGGCACATATGAAGACACCTAGGAGTGTGTTGTGGTTCCCATGTCTGTTTGCCATCTCCTCCTTGGAAAACCTTGGCAATTAGACCGTGGTGTCATCCACAATTGTCGAACCAATCACTATAGATTCAAGATGAAGGGCGAGGAATATGTACTTCAACCAATGTCTCCAAGTCAAGCGAGTACCGATAAGCGTGCCTCGTCCCATCATGGATATAAAAGTAAGAGACTGATCCACCTAAAAGAGGGTGAACACCATAAGAAAAATTTGAGTGTCTCCACGATGATGGTCAAGAAAGATTAAGTTCTTTTAGCCCCACAAATATACTTGATGGATGTGAGTGAGAGCCCATCGAGCATTTTTCACTTCACGATGGTGTGCAAAGATGAAGTCGTACTGACTAATACATCACAACATCTATCTCTTGTGTTGTTTCGTTTGTTTGCAGGGATTCCAAGATGTTTTTCTTGATGAGCTACCTCTGGGATTAACACCAAAATGAGGGATCGAACGCTGCATCGACCTCATACCGGTGCACCACTTCCTAAGAAGGCACCCTACCGCGTCAACCCCTATGAAATTGAGGATATACAAAGGCGAGTGAAAAGACTCCTTGATAAAGGGCATGTATGCAAGATCTTAAGTCCTTGTGCGGTTTCGATGAGACTAGTACCTAAGAAAGATGGTAGTATGCGCATGTGTTCAGATTGTAGACCTATGAATGCTATAACCTTTAGATATTTCCACCCTATTCCTCGCCAAGATGATGTGCTAGATGAACTAAGTGGTGATACTATATTTTTTAAAATTGATTTGAAGAGAGGTTACTACCTTATACGCATGCAAGAGGGTGATGAGTGGAAAATGACTTTCAAAACTAGGTTTGGTCTCTATGAATGGCAAGTTATGCTAATGGGTTTATCCCAAGCACCAGGTACATTTATGCGAGTCATGCACTATATCTTACGTCATCTCATTGGATATTGCATTGTGGTATACTTTGATGACATTCTTGTTTTTAGAGAAACTCTAGAGGAGCATGCTAAACATGTTAGGAAAGTATTGCAAGTTCTTAGGAACGAAAAAGTTAATGCACACATGGAAAAATGCACTCTTGGTGTGGACAAGGTTGTTTTCCTAGGATCTGTGGTATCTTCCAAGGGTGTTCAAGTTGACTAATCTAAAATGGATACTACTAAAACTTGGCCTACCCATACAAATTTGCAATAAGTATATAGTTTCCTTGGACTAGCTGGATTTTACCCTTCTTTGTTAAGGGTTCTAGCACCATTGCATCTACTCTACATCCTTTGAGAAAGAAGAATGCACCCGTTGTGTGAGGACCATCACAAGACACTGCATTCCAAAAGATTAAAAGCTTGCTTACTCATGCAGCATTGTTTGGCTTACCCAACTTTGATAAAACTTTTGAAGTCCATTGTGACACTAGTGGTAATTCCATAGGTGGCATGTTAATGCAAGAGAAACGCCCAATTGCATACTATAGTGAGAATATTTCCGGAGCTCAACTCAATCATGCCATATATGATAAAGAATTGTATAATTTGGCATTGGTGCAGTGACGTGTTATAGAAACTGTTTTCAACCCCTTTCCGCGAGTTACTTTCTAATCGTCACCTTGCATGTATGGGCGATCTGGGGGCCATCCCACATGACACGGAAAAATCGTCGGTGATGGTGACCAACAAAGGTAAACGTTTGGTAAAACTAATCATATGTGATGTACGAATCTATCGCACATGAGAGTCATCGGTCAACCTATTGAGATATAGTGGACTTCCCATATGGCCCATCCTTGCAACCCTTGTGAGATTACATGCTATTCCCTGTCACACCGTTTACGATGTACACTGAATCACAAACAGTTCACGATTATAAAGCGTGTATGATAAGGAGTATATCATAAACACACACATTTTCCGACCCGTTTGTGATTTCCTAACTAAGAAGATAACTTAACCATTGTACGATGGTTCGATAAGTTCAAGAAACATCTAAATATATAACTTGTATCGAAGAAGATATATATCGCACACAGAATTCTGTGGTGCAACGTTTATCATGCGTATTACATCACAAACGGTTTATACTTCTGAACTGCATGCGATAGAGGTTCTATCATCAACGTTGAATTCGGTTGCACTGTTTATGATATTCTCTTTCATCACACACGGTCTTCAAACGACAATTGAGTGTGTGGTCGTACATGTTTCCCATCTATGAAACATGTCGGATTATTAGGTAGTTCACAAACATTGAAATTTACAGACCGTGTGCAGCATAATGACCCATAGAGCACCTTTTCTATTTTAATATCTACAATTTAAAATTGTACATAGCTTGAATTTGAAAGTAGGTAATAGTTTTTTAAATATCCACAGATAGATAGGTTCAATAACCAGTGCATTAATTATTCGATTCACAGGTATAGAGTTTAAGAATTACGTGACCAAAAGAATTACATAAGCACTAAATAAAGAATGATGAACGACGGTTGAATACTTGTATTGAAGACGATAAAGACAGAGGAAAAAGATATTCTGGTTGCTGTAAAAGGTGAAGCGGAATGCCCGTAGTGTGCCCTTCTCCATGTTGATTGCATGCACGACTCTAGTCCAACCAGTTGTGATGGCCAACCGCCCATCCTCCAATATCTTCATGAGGACTTCCACATAGTCATTGTAATCTGGGAGAAATACACTTACATTTACATGTCCAACAATCATGTACTTTTAGAGGTGATCTTGAGTAAACTGCATTCCGCTGCAAAGGAAAAAGATACGGGCATTGTGAGCTAACAACTCATTATTGGTAGTAAAAGGCTATAGAGTTCAGAGTACATATACTGCAGATCATTGTTGTCTTGGACAAACTCTAAATAAATAGCTTAATTGCCACATTTTGAGCCATTGTACTAACAATCTTTATTAGTTACCTCGCACGATGCTATTTCATGAATACCTCATTACCCCATACGTAAAAAGTGTCTAAGTGCGGATAATTTACCAGTTGCATATGTACCTACAAGCAACAAGTAATATTAGAAGCTAAACTACAATTTCACAATGATGCAGTACAATACTCTCTCCGAACCACTATATAAGATCTAATTACATCCAATACACTAATATATTGGATGTATTAACATCTTATGTTATGGGGCGAAGGGAGTATAACATCGATAACAAATATAGCCATGGAAACCAAAAACCAAAATAGGCATATGCTCACTATAACAGGCTTAAGAGCAACCAAGTATAGTCATTCATAATGGTATTGTTTAGATTGCATAGAACAAAGCTTGTACTTAAACATCAAATTGTATAATTGAGCATCACGGAGTAAAAACAATAGGGGGTGTATTCCCTACACCAGGCTTAACAGGAAACGAATATGGACAGTGAACTTGTATTGATCAAATTGTACTGCACATTGTGAATAACTAAGTAAACAAGGCATACTACAAACAACCAAATATAGCAATTGAAACTGGATAAAGGCTAACCACAAACAACCAAAAACCTAAAAGGGGGCATAGCCTCACTACAACAGACTTAACAACAACCAAATAGTTATTCATATAAGTATTGTTGAGAATGCATAGAACGTACCATATGCTTAAACATCAACTTGTATGATTGAACATCACATTGTGAAAAAACTGAAATAAATAGGGGTATGTTAACTACACCAGCTTTAATAGGAACCAAATGTATGATTGAACAACCAAATCTAGAAATTGAAACTGTACATGCGTTCACTAAAAACAACCAATAACAGATAAAGAATGTATATGCTCACTACTGACAACCAAAAAAATAGCTAAATAATGTATATTCTCACCCCTTGGAAGAGCCCGGATGATGGGTGTGCACCGTGCGCTCAAGTTGTCACAACTTGGCTACTTCACTTTGGAAGAGCAGACTGCAGGGTTCCCTACCTGATGTCGTGGATGGGCTATTTCCCCTTGGAAGAGATAGATAGGGAGCCCTTGTCATCATTGTCGTAAGTGAGGCATCACTTGGTAGCTGACGATGCTGAGACACCGCCATGGAACGCGACCTTTTGAAATGTAGGCAGATTCCTGACAACAAAGCAAAGTAGATCAACGACGAGGCCATGGAGGAGATCCAAGTGGGTTGAACCTGAGGGTGGGGGTGTGCCACATAACCTGTGGCATATCCCATATATATGAGTTTAAACACATGGTCATGTTCAAAATATAGACATGCGCGAGCCCGCTTATTTAAAGCCCAAAGAGTCATTGTAGTGAGCTTCCCCAAGGGCCTCGGCGGCCACCTCGCCGTGATCCAGCGGACAAGCCTCAATATACCTATCTTATACATTCGCTTATTGAGTTCCCCAGGAAGTATAGTCGGTCTGCAACACTCTGAAGTGGGGGTGGTGGTGGGGATGGGTATGTGGATCTGTGGGAAAGGGGGGTGTTTGGCAGGCCGGCACAAGGGTGTGGACCAAAGTCGTATGTGAGTTCAACATGGATGACCAATACTATTGAATGTACACATGATTCTAGTCCAACCCCTTGTGATGGATCTTCAGGAGGACAGTCGGGTCGAGCGGAGGTGGCGGCGGCGGTGAGCTATCTAGGGTTCGAGTGATGGAGGAGTGGTGTGTGTGAGGGGAGGTTTTCCTCTTCTTCCTTTGACATAATTTGAGAAAAAGTTTTCGTGGTGTGGGGAGGGAGAGGGAGGGGGAGGGGCAGGTGGTGTTTGAGGAAATGTTGCGGCCACTAAATTTTTTACTAGGCGGGAGTGTAATGTCGGGATGCCGAGGCTACTAAAAAATTAGATTATGGGATTGAAGCGGCAAGGCCCACACGGGAGCAACAAACATCGCACACGGTCCAAATATAATAAGTGTGTTCTATCAAATAGGAAAAACCCGCGGAACTGGCATTTTCCCAATCGCTCAAGGCGGTAGATATTTTTGAGATTATGAGGGAGGTCTCGTGGAGCCCAATCGTGTGACCGTGCTAATGTGATAAGGTACAAGGCTAGTCAGAGCCTCGGAGGAATGGTGTCACTTGAGTGTACAATGGCAAATGGTCGTTTTGTCGGAATTGTCTGCTATTTACTCGTATAATAATAATATAATGGAGCATTTTTTTCCAAAAAATGCAGAAATGGGTGAGGACACAAACACACCTGCATGTGGAAAAAATATGTATGCCAAGGGTGGTTTGATATGTTCAAATACCTAATGCGCAACTTTGATGTGGCACATGCCTCGTGTGCGGCCACTTTGTGTCGGCGAGAGGGAATCATAGCTACACATACATGCCCCAACTAGGTCTCACGTTTCACCCCGCCGTAACACAAAAATGAAACCTACATGAATCTAAGATGGTCAATGTAACACCCTGTTTTTAGCTCTCCTGACTGATTTGCCTTTTCCCAAATATTAGGAGCAATTTATTTATTTTGTGAATGCTTGTGATGCTTGAAGTGCTATTGTTTGCTTGCTTGCTTGTATGCTTGTGTTTGATTCTCAATAATTCATGTTACTCTCCAGACTCACCTCCTTATCCCAAAACTCCTGCCTAATGATCATGCCATGTGTTTAGGACAAGAAACTATTTTTACCAAATATTATTTTCACCAAAAAGCATTTCTTTGAATCAAGCTTTCAAAGCCCCTCAGATGGGATTTGCACTACAAGTCCTCAAATTAGGGAATTTATTTTGCACCAATTATTTTATTTAAAACCATTATAAAAATGGCTTCCCAAAAACACAGTATTATTATTTTAAAAGTTATTTTACTATTTTATTTAAATGCCTTCCTGTGAGGCCAGAAATGGTCTCTTATGAAGAAAAGTTATTTTTATTGCTTTCAAAATAATTGTTAAAAATTAGGGAACCTGAGTGGACATATATATTCCATATATATGAGTTTAAAAACATGGTCATGTTCAAAATATTCGTCAAACCTCTTCAAAACCCTGCCTGCCTATTTTAAGCTTTTCGAATATTTCTATAAGAAATATTCTCCATAAATTACACTAAAATTCTAGCATGTCACATATGATATATGTCATGATCTTGCCAAGTCTCATCTCGATCCAAGTTGATTGACTCTCCTAATTAGTCTAAAACCCTATCTGTCCACATCCAAATTAGGGCAACTCTTCATTGCAAAGTGTCTCGCATTATGTTCAAATTTGGTGGACATGTTCTGATATTCCAATAATGCATCCACACCAAGTGGTGCATCAAGGATAATAGAAGAACTTGTCCCAAGCCCCTCAAAACCCTATCTGCTGATTTTTGACTTTGGGAAATTTTGCATTATAAAGTTTCTCCAATTGACCCAAAACTTTTTGGGCATGCTTTAATGCTCAAATAATGCCCCAACACCAAATATTGGATTTGTGGGAATTGATGTGAATAGCTTTGTAAGCAGAAGGCCATTTTTTCCCATTTGATGGGTTTTCCAGGTCTACATTGGAAACCTTCTCCACCAAATCCCAAATTAGTGTCCAAGCTTATTTTCATCTATTATTTGATCCTGTTAAATTTCATATCCATTGAAGTCCATCTGGTTGCCCTGACACTCATCAAACACCCTGTGTGCACTCACCTAAGTGGCTACTTTGGCCCCTTCCACTATTACCCTTGGTCTTAAACTTTTACCACAGCCTCCCCTAGTTACCTTTTTACTCCAGTAGCCTTGCCATGGATACTGGTCAATTATTGGAGAGAGACCCCTTGTAGCTACTTCTCATTTTTTACCCTTGGATCACCATTTTTACCGCTCCTTTCCCACTTCTGCTTAAGCCAAAGCCACCACTTTCTTCCAGGGCATATCTAATATGCCAAGGCATCATTTCAAATCAATATATAGCATGCTCATGTGGGAGAAATGAGCAACACCTGTGAAACTTGATTTCTGGCTGAAATGTAGTTTTGAACTTCAGCTGCTAGCTAGACACCTCCTCTTGAGCTGAAACTTTACAGAAGTGTAGTGCTTCCCTACCAAACACTTCTAGACATAGTTTCATTCCCAGAATTATCCAGTAAGAACCCTCATTTCCAGCCTTAAGTTTGCTGCTACAAACTTAATGGCAATCAAACCCCAGTCTAAACTGATCCACTTGGGTCCAAACTCCACCACTGCTTCATGGCACGCATGCCTTGCATGCTTGACACATAGGCCTGGACAAGGGTTGGCCCAGGGCAGTAAGTGGGGTGGTGACCACCACCCTGGCATGCAAGAACGGTGTTGTGCACCTTACTTCATCTTCCAGGCTGTATGCAGCCATTGAACCTATCTAAGCATGCCATGGGACCTCCCCTTGACTGGTCCAAGCCTTCCCCGACGCTGGCTAGCCTCCAAAGTGCCTAGGGACGTGTGTCTTCCCCCATGCCAGTGAGCTCTGAGGTGCTCCCAAGCTCTCTCTGTCCCTCTACCTCTCTTATCTCCTCTCCCCGAGTCTCTCTTGCTTCCCTCTCCCTTGTGCATCTCCACGGCTCCCCCTTTCGAGCCCTGCTGTCCTCCCAAGCCTCCTCTTCCTCCTACCCCCCTCCAGTGGCTGAAGCTCCATTAGTAGCCTTCGCTCGAGCTCGTGCCCTTCCGGGCCCTTCCTCCTCCCTAGCCAACGCGGAGCTCCCCTCAGCCTCCGTAGGACTCTTCCCTCTTTCCATCAGCTTCTTTCCCGAGGCCCACATGGTGTCGTACGGATGAGGCCGAGCCGGGCGTAGCTTTTTCCGCAGCGATGTGGCTAGAGATCTCTCGCCCTCTCCCTCGCGCCCGAGGCCATGGAACGGGGGCGGTGCGACCCCCTAGGCCAGCAGGGGCATCGGCCGATGCCAGGAGCGGTTATGGTAGTCGGGGCGGCGCAAGCTCCGGCCGGATCGGGCCCTGCCTCTCCCCTGGGCGAGGGGGAGGTAGGAGGAGGTCCTGGCAAGGGGCCCCGTGTAAGCCTCTTCTGAGTCGGGCCCAGGCGGATAAGTGGAGACGCCCCGGCCGTTCTACGCCTTCCCCGTGTCGAAGGCGTATTCCCCTGAATACGCCTCTTGCGTGGGCAGGTTTCCCCAGGCCGAGTTGCTGGGCCGGCCCATCCATCTATCTAGCGCCCGAGCTCGATATAACCCCCCTGGTAGCCCTTCTTTGCTTTTTCTTTTCTTGGGAACTTCAAAAATCCATATATAATTCAAATCAACTCCAAATTTGATGATTCAAAATTCTACAGGTCCCACAAATCAAGATCTATCTAGCGGTGTGCTTTGCACATTTTTTCAAACAACATTTATACTGTATTTATATTTAAATACAGATTTAAGTGCTTCTAGCCCTCCCTTTCAAAATTCCTACAACATTCAAATCAACTCCAAATAGAGTGATTCCACTTTCCAGAGCCTTCTTATAACTTTCCCTATTTTTGAAGCTTTGGTCAACATTTTTATCGTATAATATTCTGTTGTATTAAATAAGTAGCTTCCTATTGCTATTTATCCAATATTAGAAAATCCCTAGAATATTCACCTCAACTCCAAATCCAGTGGAACAACTTCCTAAATATTTCTAAAATTATTCTCTATTAAATGAGTGCCTCCACTCATTTTATCATGATATTTTCTGAAGGCTTCTTTAAGGATCACCTATTCCTCCTTTCATCCATTCAAAATTTCCTGATGGTCCAAACCTTCGATATCAAGCTTCAGTTATTTTTCTTATGACTAGAGAGGTCCAAGGAAAATAAAACTTCTATTTCATATAACACTTTTGTTCTGCTTGCTGTGTGGCTGACGGTGATTGTTTCCGACAATAGTTGAGGAGTAGATGGAGTACTCGGAGTTGGACCGGAAGACCTCGAAGATCTCGAGGACTTATGTGAGCAAAGGCAAGCAGCCCTTTGACCATGTCTGGGCAAATACTATATTGCATGCTAGTAGAACAAACATTTCCGTTGCATATGATAATAAGTATTTGGTAAATCATTGATATGATGTTTCCGTTGGCTCCCCCGGAGCACTTGCATTTTGAGCATGATCCTACGAGGATCACTCTAATATCGTGTTGACAAGTAGAGCTAAGAATAGTAGTAGCATGAGCATGATGATGGTAAAATCAGAGGTTTATGAAAACCCCGTCGGGTGCCACTAATGCCCGAGGGTGACGATGAGATATGTGGCCACTTTTGGAGAAGTGGTGCACCAGGTATTTTGGTGCGAGTGGTTTCGGAAATGGGAATAGATTTATGATGTGTCGACCGTCCCAACCTTACATGTGCGACCACGTTACCCCTTTATGGGATGGGGCTTTGTTGATTACTATTGTCGGTGCTAGCAAAGAGCACATTACTAGTGGAGGGAGTGATGTGTGGTCACTCTCGGGACCAGGTGATGCCAGGTAGGGAGAATATGCCGTTTTAACGTGTTCCGGGCACACCGTTGGTCCCCGCATGGATGATATTGCCCAGAGTCGGTGCTCGTAAGACGTACATCATGTGGGCTGGGTACTGAGACGTCTCAAACGTATCGACTTTTCCAAATACTTCTGCTATTGTTTTGGCCTCATTCTTGCATGATTTGAACGAAACTAACCCGGACTGACGATGTTTTCAGCAGAGCTGCCTGTATGGTTTTCTTGTGTGCAGGAAAATGGATTTTTAGGTGTCCCGGAAAATTCCAATAAAAAATAGAGAAAATACACGCACCAGGAGGAACCATTGACCAGAAGATGGGCCAGAGGGGGGTCACCAGGCCTCTAGGAGCCCTCGTGGCGCGGCCTGCCCCCTGGCCGTGCTAGGAGGCTGCCTGGGTGGGGGCCACCCCCTCTGGTGCCCTACCTTGGCTCCTATTTTTACCCGAGACGAAGAAACCCCAGAAAAGAAGTCGTTTTGCCAATTCTCGTCACGGAGCCGACGCCACACTCTGTTCTTCTCCGGGAGAGCTAATCTGGAGGCCGCCTTGGCCTCCGGTGAGGGGAAATTGTCACCATCGTCATCACAGTCACCACTCCATCACACTTCCATGACTTCCCCGTTCATGTGTGAGTAACTCCCTTCTGTAGGCGAAGGGGATGGTAGGGATTGGATGAGTTAGATCATGTAATAGTTCGTCAGATTGTTGGGGCCATGTTCCCTATCATCTACTATGGTGTCACTCTGGGCTCGAGTGCCATGATTTCAAATCTGAACCCCTTATGTTTTCATGAATATATTTGTGTTCTTGATCCTATCTATGAGTTGTATGCACCTATTATAGTCTGGAACCGGCGATCCCAATGGTGACAGCTTGGAACACCAAAAGGGATGGACTATAATTTGAGGATTCCATGTATTCATTGATTGTTAATGCTTTCTTCTGGTGCTCTTTGACAGGAGCACCTTAATCTCCATAAGTTCCTTTTGGCCCCGTTGGTAGGACAAAAGATGTTGTGCAAGTTCTTATTGCAAGCACGCACGACTACCTTGGGATGCATGCCTAGTGTTTGATATTTGCCTAGATGATCATTACTTTTCTCTGTGCCTTGTCCCAAGTTAAATACATGATATATCTCATCCATGCAGCGCCCGAGGATCCATCTCCCTAGCCTATAGTGTTTTAATCCTGCTGGTTACAAGTTGCTTTCCTTTTGCTGTTTTACTTTCATTGCGTTGCCACAATTATTTTCGTTGCGACCATCACTTCCATATCACCGTTGCTACTAATATTTCGTTGCCAAGCAAGTATCGTTCAGGTGCGATTGAATTGACAACTCAACTGTTAAAGCTTATAAATATTCTTTGGCTCCCCTTGTGTCGAATCAATAAATTGGGTTATCTTGTGGGTTATCAGGTACCAATCGAGTGGATCTCTTTGTATAGTATCATGAGGGGAAAGACATTGATCGGGTACTTACCTCGGGTATGTTATGTACCGCGAGTCATGGATGACACGGAAGTTTCTTGGATCTCGTGGGTACAACGTACAACCTCTGCAGAGTGTAAAACTATTCGAATAGTCGTGTCCACGATCAAGGACAGTTGGGTAATCCTTCTTAAACTACGTCCAGTCATTTCTGAATAAACCAAGTGTGTGTGTGTTTAGTGGTGTGTTATCTGAAAGAATTCATATGACCAAGTTTGGTGACTTGGCATATCGGTTGAACCCGGAGTGTTCAGCCCATGTTGATATATGTAACTTGTTCTTCTAAATACCATCTAGCTTATGTTGCACATCCACCTATGATCGTGTTTATTTACAGTCAAGCTGTTATCCACCAATACAACATATTACTGGTTATCATACATGCTGCGTTATCCACATCATGGGTTGTTTGCGAGTACATTAAAAAAGTACTCATTGGCTTGCCACTGGTTATTTTATTGACCAGGTATGAGAAATAAGGATATGTTGAAGAGCACCATGGTGACGTTCCTGCAAACTAGGACGCCCCCAGTTAGTATGCCTGTACGTTATGGCTGATGGCATGCGTTCACGCTTTCGACCAATATTTCCCCTATTGGTCAAGTTTGGTGTGTTGACCTATATATGTAAGACTTGACCGATAAGGTCATTTATTGTATCAAACGGTATGCATGGATGTAAGACTCTTCTTATTTAGTATTTGTGTGTTCGGTGAGCATTGAATTCTCGGATCACTAAGCACGTTCATTCGACGTTCTTGGCCCGTAAGTCGGGGTCCCCACAGAGGTGGTATCAGAGCCATCGTGACTGTAAGAAGCCGTTAGTTAGCACGGATGTTAGTTAGGATAAAACTGCTTTCCAAACCCTTCAAAAAGTACTTACAAACCTATATCATTCTCACCTCTCCAAAATTTTCAAAGGAAGCGAGGTTTTTGCCTTAGTACTCCCACTCTTATTCTCTTAACACTCCTCGTGTGCTTTTTCAAAAACTGCAAATGGCCGCTAGCACCCTTATGCATGACCGCGAAATTACTTAAAATCCTCTTGGGCAACTTGGAAGGAAGCAACCTTTCCAAGCAAGCACCCATGTACTTGAAGGGCAAGGATGACAACACTATGACCATATGACACCAACAGAAATACCTCCAAGAGGAACAAGGACATCGAGGCACAGAAGATGGTGATACCCTCAGCACTGTTTCGGAGTGATGCCTCCTTCACCTATGATGATTAGGACATAATAATAGTAATACCATGATCCGCATTGCTAATAGAGCGACCCTGTCAACATTAAGGTTGTGTCGACCACCACCGGTGGATGAGAACCTCGCCATTTGGTCTGCCTCACCTTAGTGTGCAGGAAAACGGTTCTCTTCCTCCCCCGCTCGAGGTGTCGATATTGTGATCAAAGTTACTGACAGGTCGGAGCTCTATCATGCCTTGCTAAAGTCATTGCATAAAGGTCATCCACTTAGAACTTCATAACCCAGAAGTATAGGGGATCGCAACAGTTTTTGAGGGTAGAGTATTAAACCCAAATTTGTTGGTTCGCCAAAGGGGAAGCGAAAGAATATTCTCAAGTATTAGCAGCTGAGTTTGTGAGATTCAACCACACCTGAAAGATTAGTGTCTACAAGCAAACTATCAGTAGCAAAGTAGTATGATAGCAACGGTGCCAGAAACGATCTGTTGACGGCAGACTATTCCTAACTGTTGTATCAATGGCGCCAGTAAAGAGCACGTGGACGGGGAACTATTCTTCCCAGGCAACGGTTCCAGAAAAGTCTTGCAACAAGTAGCAGCAAAGTAACAACAGTAGTGACAGCACTAGCAACAGTAGCAGCAGCAAATTGGCCCAATCCCTTTTGTAGAAAGAGATAAGCCCAGACAAGTAACGTAGCAAGGACCAGTAGTAAAAGACTCGTAGGCAGTGGATCCGTGATGGATGAGTATTATGGATGTGATTCATCATGTAACAGCTATAACACGGAGAGATAAGTAACTAGCTCCCGTTCGTCAATCTAATGTAGGCATGTATTCCGTATGTAGTCATACGTGCTTACGAAAAAGAAATTGTATGACATCTATTGTCCATCCCTCCCGTTGCAGCGGGGTCCGAATGGAAACTACGGGATATTAAGGTTCTCCTTTTAATAAAGAACCGGACCAACGCATTAACACGCGGTGAATACATGAACTCCGCATACTATGGTCATCTCCGGGAGTGGTTCCGGCTATTGTCACTCCGGGGTTGCCGGGTCATAACACATAGTAGGTGACTACAACTTGCAAGATAGGATCTAAAACACACATATATTGGCGACAACATAATAGGTTCAGATCTGAAATCATGGCACTCGGGCCCTAGTGACAAGCATTAAGCATAGCCAGGTAGTAGCAACAACAATCTAGAACATAGTGGATACTAGGGATCAATCCCCGTCAAAAACTAACTCGATTACATGATAGATCTCATCCAACTCATCACCGTCCAGCAAGCCTACGATGAGATTACTCATGAACTCATCCAACTCGATTACATGATAGATCTCATCCAACTCGATTGCATGCCTTTTATATATTTTTTGGGACTAACTTATTAACTCAGTGCCAAGTGCGAGTTCCTGTTTTTTCCATGTTTTTGACCCCTTTCAGAGGATATTTTGAAACGGAGTCCAAATGGAAGAAAATCCCCGAAAAGATTTTTTCTGGAACGGAAGAAGATCGGGGAGCTTGGGAGCCAAGGTAGGGGAGCCCTAGGGGCCCCACAAGCCCCCACCCTGCGGCCAGCATGGTAGGCCACGCCACCCAGGCTTGTGGGCCCCCTGAGCGCCCCTGACCTAGGGGTTGCGCCTATAAATTCCCTAAAAATCCCAAAAAAATCAGGAGATCATCGAAAGTAATTTTCCGCCGCCGCAAGCTTCTGTCTCCGCAAATCCCATCTGGGGCACGTTCTGGTGCCCTGCTGGAGCGGGGATTCGGACACGGAGGGCTTCGTCATCAACACCATGACCTCTCTGATGGTGCGTGAGTAGTTCACCATAGACCAACGGGTCCATAGCTAGTAACAGGATGACTTCTTCTCTCTCTTGGATCTTCAATACAAAGTTATCCATGATCTTCCTGGAGATCTACCCGATGTAATCTTCTTTTGCGGTGTGTTTGTCGAGATCCGATGAATTGTGGATTTATGATCAGATTATGTATGAATCTTATTTGAGTTTCCTGTGATCTCTCTTATGCATGATTTCATATTGTTGTAATTCTCTTCGAGTTGTGGGTTTTGTCTAGCCAACTAGATCCATGATTGTTTCAATAGGAGAAGTGCTTGGTTTTGGGTTCATACCGTGCGGTGACCTCACCCAGTGATAGAAGGGGTTGCGAGGCACTAGATGCATTACTCTGTTCGTCATGAACTCAATACACTAGATGCATGCTGGATAGTGGTCGATATGTGGAGTAATAGTAGTAGATGCAGAAATTATCGGTCTACTTGTCTCGGACGTGATGCCTATATGTATGATCATTGCCTTAGATATCGTCATGACTTTGCACGGTTCTATCAATTGCTCGACAGTAATTTGTTCACCCACCGTGATATTTGCTATTATGAGAGAAGCCTCTAGTGAACACTATGGCCCCTAGGGTCTACTCCACACCATATTTTCAGCCTTACACTTTTTACTTTGTTGCACTTTCCGCCTTCAGATCTCACTTTGCAAACAATCTTGAAGGGATTGACAACCCCTTTGAAGTGTTGGGTGCAAGCTTGTTTGTGTTTGCGCAGGTACTGTGGACTTGACGTGGCCCTCCTTCTAGATCGATACCTTGGTTCTCAAACTGAGGGAAATACTTACTGCTCATGTGTTGCATCACCCTTTCCTCTTCAAGGGAAAAACCGACGCAAACCAGAGAAGTAACAAGAAGAATTCCTAGCGCCAAGGAAGGACTTTTGTTGCCACATCAGAAGAATTTATGGCACCGTTGCCGGGGAGGAAGATCAAGTCAAGGACTCATCCAAGTAGGTGTCGCAAACTCATCTCTTGCATTTACATTGTTTGCCAGTTGCCTCTCGTTTTCCTCTCCCCCACTTCACCAATTTGCCTTTTTCGTTTGCCTTTTCGTTTGCCTTTTCGTTCACCCTTTTTCTCGCCTGCTCTTTGTTTGCTTGTGTGCTTGCTTGCTTGCTGAAGTCACCATGAACGAAAACACCAAACTTTTTGACTTCTCGAATACTAATAATAATGATTTTATTAGTTCTCGGATTGCTCCCGCCACTAGTGCCGAGTCATACGAAATCAATGCCGCTTTGCTGAATATTGTTATGAAAGAGCAATTCTCTGGCCTTCCTAGTGAAGATGTCGCATCCCATCTCAATACCTTCAATGAGCTTTGCGATATGCAAAATACAAAAGATGCGGATAATGACGTGATTAAATTGAAGCTTTTTTCCTTTCTCGTTGCGAGATCGTGCAAAAACTTGGTTTTCTTCTTTGCCCAAAAATAGTATTGATTGTTGGGATAAGTGCAAAGATGCTTATATATCCAAGTATTTTCCGCCGGCTAAGATCATCTCTATCCGTAATGATATCATGAATTTCAAGAAACTTGATCATGAACTTGTTGCACAATCTTGGGAGAGAATGAAATTAATGTCTAGAAATTGTCCCGCTCATGGCTTGAGTCTTTGGATGATTATTCAAATCTTTTATGTTGGCTTGAATTTTTCTTCTAGAAATATCTTGGACTCCGCCTCAGGTGGAACGTTCATGGAAATCACGTTAGGAGAAGCCACAAAGCTCTTAGAAAATATCGTGACGAACTACTCTCAGTGGCACACTGAAAGGTCACCTACTAGCTAGTAAGAAGGTACATGCTATAGAAGAAATTAACTCGTTAAGTGCTAAGATGGATGAGTTAATGAATTTGGTTGCTAGTAGAAGTGCTCCTTTGGATCCTAATGATACGCCCTTGTCTTCTTTGACTGAGAGTAGCAATGCTAGCTTTGACGTTAATTTTGTTGGTAGGAATAATTTTGGCACGAATAATGCTTTTAGATGAAATTATGCTCCTAGGCCTTTTCCTAGTAACTCCTCTAATAACTTTGGCAACTCCTACAACAATACTCATGGAAATTACAATAGATCACCCTCTCATCTAGAGAGTAATATCAAAGAGTTCATCAACTCTCAAAAGATTTTCAAGGTGTCCATAGAAGAAAAACTACTCAAAATTGACGATTTGGCTAAGAGCGTTGATATAATTTCTTGTGATGTTGATGCTTTGAAATTTAGATGCGTTGATAGAATCAACATGGATGAAACTTTGAAAGCTATGCGTGTTTCCTTGATTGAGAGCCAAGAAAGAACCGCCCAAATTCGTGCTAGACATGAATCTTTGTTTTCTTGTGTCATGGCTTAAAAAGGCGTGTTCTCGTGATGAGAATCCCGAAGATCTTAAAGTGCTTGATGTGACTCCCATTGAATCTTTGTTTTCTTGTGTCAAACCTAATGATTATGGGGCTGGATATGAATCCACTTTGATTGAAAAGTGCCCTAATGATTCGGAGTCCATCTATCTTGATGCTAAAAGCATTCAAAGTGGAGTAGAAGATGTTAAAACTTTGAGTAGTAATGAAATTACTACCGTGGATTTCAAGGAATTCAATTATGATAGTTGCTCCTTGATTGAATGCATTTCTTTGATGCAATCCATGTTCAACTCTCCACACACTTATAGCCAAAACAAGGCCTTTACCGATCATATCGTCGAAGCTATGATAAAATCTCTTGAAGAGAAACTTGAATTGGAAGTCTCTATCCCTAGGAAGCTTCATGATGAGTGGGAACCTACCATCAAAATCAAAATCAAAAACTGTGAGTGCAATGCTTTGTGTGATTTCGGTGCTAGTGTTTCTGCGATTCCAAAGTCTTTATGTGATGTCTTGGGTTTTAATGACATTGAAGAGTGTTCTCTTAATTTGCATCTTGCTGATTCTACTCTAAAGAAACCCATGGGAAGGATTAATGATGTTCTTATTATTGCAAATAGGAACTATGTACCCGTGGATTTAATTGTGCTTGACATTGATTGCAATCCTACATGCCCTATTATTCTTGGTAGACCTTTCCTAAGGACTATCGGTACTATCATCGATAAGAAGGTAGGGAATATTAGATTTCAATTTCCTTTAAGGAAGGGCATGGAACACTTCCCTAGAAACAAAATAAGATTGCCTTATGAATCCATTAATAGGACCACTTATGGTTTGAGCACCAAAGATGATGATACGGGATTCTATCGCTTTTATGCCTAGCTAAGGGCGTTAAACAAAAGCGCTTGTTGGGAGGCAACCCAATGAATTTATCTTTTTCTTTCTGTTTTGTTGCGTCCGCAATTTCATAATTCTGTTATGATTGTTTTTTTTGTGTTTCTTTTTGTGTTTGATCCAAGCAAAACCTTTATGACTAGTCTTGGTAATGGTTGTTTGATCCTGCTGGAAAAAGACATAAACTTTTTGCTCACGAGATGATTTTTCTTTTTTATTCAGAAAGATATTTTGAGTTGATTCTTTTTGCTTCTGGTTGATATGCTTTTTTCCCAGGCCGTCGTAAGTTTTCAGATTTTTTTAGGTACCAGAAGTATACGAAGTATACAGATTGCTACAGACCGGTCTACTTTTTATAGATTCTGTTTTTGTTGAGTTGCTTGCTTGTTTTGATGAAACTATGGTTAGTATCGGGGGGTACTACCCATGGAAAAGTGAGAATACAGTATCCCATAATCAATATAGATAGAATTTAAGTTTGCTACAGTACCAAAAGAAGTGGTAGTTTGTTTTCTTGTGCTATTGTTATCATGAGTTTCTGTTTAAGTTTTGTGTTGTGAAGTTTTCATGTTTTGGGTGATGTTCTCATGGACAAAGAGATAAGGAGTGGAAAGAGATCAAGCTTGGGGATGCCCAAGGCATCCCAAGCCAAATTCAAGGATGCCAAAAAGCCTAAGCTTGGGGATGCCCCGGGAAGGCATCCCCTCTTTCGTCTTCAATCCATCGGTAACATTACTTGGAGCTATATTTTTATTCACCACATGATATGTGTTTTGCTTGGAGCGTCTTGTATCGTAGGAGTCTTTTTTTTGTGTCACAATCATCCTTGCTGCACACCTTTTTGAGAGAGAGAGACATGCACTCATCGTGATTTTGCTAGAATGCTCATAGTGCTTCACTTATATCTTTTGAGCTAGATACTTTTGCTCTATGTGCTTCACTTATATCTTTTGGAGCACGTCGGTACGTGATTTGGTAGTTAGCTTATGTTATGAAAGTAGTCCCAAAAGTGATAGATACCCAAAAAGGATGCAAAAACCTCCATCTTCATGTGCATTGAGTAGAAAGAGAAGTTTTGATTCCTCTCAAATAGTTTTGAGACATGGATTTGGTAATATTAAGAGTTATGTTAGTAGGGTGTTATGAATCTAGAAATACTTGTGTTGAAATTAGTGATTCCCGTAGCATGCACGTATGGTGAACCGCTATGTTAGGAAGTCGGAGCATGATTGATCTATTGATTGTCATCCTTTGTGTTGAGGTCGGGATCGCGCGATGGTTTACACCTAGCAACCCTTCCCCTCGGAGTATGCGTTTAGCACTTTGTTTCGATTACAAATAAAAACTTTCACAACAAGTATGTGAGTTCTTCATGACTAATATGAGCCCATGGTATAGATGCACTTTCACCTTCCACCATTGCAAGCCTCTCTAGTGGCGCGCACTTCTCGCCGGTGCACAAACCCACAAAATTCCTTCCTCAAAACAGCCACCATATCTACCTACTATGGCATTTTCATAGCCATTCCGAGATATATTGCCATGCAACTCCCACCGTTCCGTCTCATGACTTGTGCTTTCACTCTCATATTGCCATTTCATGATCATAAGATAGCTAGCGAGATGTTTCAACGTCATACGCCATGCTAGATCATTGCACATCTCGGTACACTGCCGGAGGCATTTCCTATGGAGTCATCATCATTGTGATCTTTGAGCTGTGAGTAAATAAAAGTGTGATAATCATCATTATTAGAGCATTGTCCCATGTGAGGAAATAAAAAAAAGAGGCCAAAGAGCCCAAAAACAAAAAAGAAGAAAATAAAATAAAAGAAAAAAAGAGGCCTAAGAGCCCAAATAAAAAAAAGAGAAAAAGAGAGAAGGGACAATGCTACTTTCTTTTTCCACACTTGTGCTTCATAATATCACCATGTTCTTCATGACTGAGAGCTTCTTGCTTTTTCACTACCATATGCTAGTGGGAATCTTCATTATATAACTTGGCTTGTATATTCCAATGATGGCCTTCCTCAAAATTGCCCTAGGTCTTCGTGAGCAAGCAAGTTGGATGCACACCCACTAGTTCTCCTTTTGAGCTTTCACATACTTATAGCTCTAGTGCATCTCTTGTATGTCAATCCCTACTCATTCACATTGATATCTATTAATGGGCCTCTCCATAGCCTATTGATACGCCGAGTCAATGTGACTATCTCTTCCCTTTTTGTCTCACAACCACCACCACAGTGAATTCCACCTATAGTGCTATATCCATGGCTTGCGCTCATGTATTGCGTGATAGTTATAAAAAGTTTGAGAAAGTAAGAGTGTGAAAACAATTACTTGGCCAATACCGGGGTTGTGCATGATTTACATTAGTTGTGTGAGGATGATGGAGCATAGCCAGACTATATGATTTTGTAGGGATAACTTTCTTTGGATTTGTTATTTTTAAAGTTCATGATTACTTTGCTAGTTTGCTTGAAGTATTACTGTTTTCATGTCAATAGCAAACTATTGTTTTGAATCTTACGGATTTGAACATTCATGTCACGTGAATGAAGTTGCCAAGGACAACTATGCTAGGTAGCATTCCACATCAAAAATTCATTCTTTATCACTTCCCTACTCGAGGACGAGTAGGAGTTAAGCTTGGGGATGCTTGATACGTCTCCAACGTATCTATAATTTTTGATGGTTTCATGCTATTATCTTGTCAAACTTTGGATGTTTTGCATTCCTTTTATATATTTTTTTGGGACTAACTTATTAACTCAGTGCCAAGTGCCAGTTCCTGTTTTTTCCATGTTTTTGAAATGGAGTCCAAATGGAAGAAAATCCCCGAAAAGATTTTTCTGGAACAGAAGAATATCGGGGAGCTTGGGAGCCAAGGCAGGGGAGCCCCAGGGGCCCCACAAGCCCCCACCCCGCGGCCAGGGGGGTAGGCCGCGCCACCCAGGCTTGTGGGCCCCCTGAGCGTCCCCTGACCTAGGGGTTGCGCCTATATATTCCCTAAAAATCCCAAAAAAATCAGGAGATCATCGAAAGTACTTTTCCGCCACTGAAAGCTTCTGTCTCCGCAAGATCCCATCTGGGGCACATTCTGGTGCCCTGCCGGAGGGGGGATTCAGACACAGAGGGCTTCTTCATCAACACCATGACCTCTCCGATGATGCGTGAGTAGTTCACGATAGACCTACGGGTCCATATCTAGTAACTAGATGACTTCTTCTCTCTCTTGGATCTTCAATACAAAGTTCTCCATGATCTTCATGGAGATCTATCCGATGTAATCTTCTTTTGCGGTGTGTTTGTCGAGATCCAATGAATTGTGGATTTATGATCAGATTATCTATGAATCTTATTTGAGTTCTTCTGATCTCTCTTATGCATGATTTCATATCCTTGTAATTCTCTTCGAGTTGTGGGTTTTGTCTGGCCAACTAGATCTATGATTCTTGCAATGGGAGAAGTTCTTGGTTTTGGGTTCATACCGTGTGGTGACCTCATGCAGTAACAGAAGGGGTAGAGAGGCACGCATCATGTTGTTGCCATCAAGGATAAAAAGATGGGGTTTTCATCATTGGTTTGAGATTATCCCTCGACATCATGTCATCTTACTTAAAGTGTTACTCTGTTCATCATGAACTCAATACACTAGATGCATGCTGGACAGCGGTCGATGTGTGGAGTAATAGTAGTAGATGCACAAAGTATCGGTCTACTTGTCTCGGACGTGATGCCTATATGTATGATAATTGCCTTAGATATCATCATGACTTTGCGCGGTTCTATCAATTGCTCGACAGTAATTTGTTCACCCACCGTGATATTTGCTATTATGAGAGCAGCCTCTAGTGAACACTATGGCCCCCAGGGTCTACTCCACACCATATTTTCAGCCTTACACTTTTTACTTTGTTGCACTTTCCGCCTTCGGATCTCACTTTGCAAACAATCTTGAAGGGATTGACAACCCCTTTGAAGCGTTGGGTGCAAGCTTGTTTGTGTTTGCGCAGGTACTCTGGACTTGACGAGGCCCTCCTTCTGGATCGATACCTTGGTTCTCAAACTGAGGGAATTACTTACTGCTCCTGTGCTGCATCACCCTTTCCTCTTCAAGGGAAAAACCGATGCAGACCAGAGAAGTAACAAGAAGAATTCCTAGCGCCAAGAAAGGAGTTTTGTTGCCGCAGCATGTACCTCCTTTTTTCACGATTCTGGAGTATTCTGAAAGGTTTCTTTTATGTGTTCTTCCGGTGTCATGGTTTGGATAATATTGCTTTCAATATAAATGTGAGTACCTGATATATAATGTTTTATTCGTTGCCCATTGACAACCTTTGGGTTAGTAACTTCGACATTATTTATTTTGATAGCTCCGGATCGATAGACCTCCTCGATAATGTAGGGTCCTTCCCATTTGGAGAGGAGTTTTCCTGCAAAGAATCTGAAATGATAGTTGTTTAGAAGAACATATTCTCCAACTTTGAACTCACGCTTTTGGATTCTTTTGTCATGCCATCTTTTAAATTTTTCTTTAAATAACTTTGCATTTTCATAATCTTGGGTTCTCCATTCATCTAATGAGCTAATATCAAATAACCTATTTTTACCAGCAAGTTTGAAATCATAGTTGAGTTCTTTGTTTGCCCAATATGCTTGATGTTCTAACTCAAGAGGCATATGACAAGCTTTTCCATAAACCATTTTATATGGAGACATACCCATAGGATTTTTATATGCTGTTCTGTAAGCCCAAAGTGCGTCATCTAATTTCTTAGACCAATTCTTCCGGGACCTAGTGACAGTCTTTTGTAAGATTCGTTTTATTTCTTTGTTCAAAGTGCTAAGTTCAACTTGACCACTAGACTGAGGATGATAAGGTGATGCAGTTCTATGGTTAACATCATACTTAGCTAGCATTTTACGAAAAGCACCATGAATAAAGTGTGAACCACTATCAGTCATTAAATACCTAGGGACTCCAAACCTTGGGAAAATAACTTCCTTAAGCATTTTAATAGAGGTGTTGTGATCAACACTACTAGTTGGAATAGCTTCTACCCACTTAGTAACATAATCAAAAACAACCAAAATATGTGTATACCCGTTAGAGGAACGAAAAGGCCTCATGAAATCAAATCCCCAAACATCAAATGGTTCAACAGCAAGTGAATAATTCATAGGCATTTCTTGACGCTTACCAATATTACCTATTCTTTGACATTCATCACAAGATGAGACAAACTTACGGGCATCCTTGAAGAGAGTAGGCCAATAAAAACCAGATCGCAAGACCTTATGAGCGGTTCTGTCTCCCGCGTGATGCCCTCCATAAGCTTCCGAGTGACATTTCCGTAGGATTTGTTCGTGTTCATGCCCAGGTACACAACGTCTAATAATACCATCTACTCATTCTTTATAAAGACGTGGGCCATGCCAAAAGTAATGTCTTAAATCATAGAAGATTTTTTTTTCTTTTGTTGGTATGTGAAGCTAGGTGGTATGTATTTAACAACAATATAATTAGCATAATCAGCATACCAAGGTGTACTCTTAGAAACATTTATTGCAGCTAATTGTTCATCAGGAAAGCTATCATTAATAGGTTGTGGGTCATCAAGAATATTTTCAAGCCTAGACAAGTTATCAGCTACAGGGTTCTCTGTTCCTTTCTTATCAGTGATAGGCAAATCAAAATCTTGTAACAGAAGAACCCACCTAATAAATCTAGGTTTAGCATATTTCTTTTCCATATGATATTTAATAGCAGCAAGATCGATGTGAATAGTAACTTTAGAATCAACAATCTAAGATATGAATTTATGACAAGCAAACACTATTGCTAAGAATTCTTTTTTAGTAGTAGCATAATTTCGTTGAGCACTGTCAAGAGTTTTACTAGCATAATGGATAACATTCAATTTCTTATCAACTCTTTGTCCTAGAACAGCACCAATAACATAATCACTAGCATCACACATAATCTCAAAAGGCAAGTTCCAATCAGGTGGTTGAACAACAAGTGAAGTAATTAAGGCTTTCTTTATTGTTCCGAAGGCTTCCAAACAATCATCATCAAACACAAAAGGAATATCCTTTTGCAAAATATTTTTAAGGGTCTAGAAATTTTAGAAAAGTCTTTGATAAACCTCCTATAGAAACCAGCATGACCAAGGAAACTATCAATACCTTTGATATCTTTAAGACATGGCAATTTCTCAATTGCATCAACCTTGGCTTTGTCCACCTCAATGCCTCTTTACAAAATTTTATGGCCCAAAACAATACCATAAAGTGGCACTTCTCCATATTCAAGACAAGATTTGTTTGTTCACATCTCTGCAAAACTCAAATGAAGATTTCTCAAACAGTCATCAAAAGACTTCCCATAAACAGAAAAGTCATCCATGAAAACCTCAACAATCTTTTCACAGAAATCAGAGAATATAGCAGTCATACATCTTTGAAAGGTAGCAGGTGCATTACATAAACCAAAAGGCATACTCTATAAGCATGAGTTCCAAAAGGACAAGTAAAAGTGGTCTTTTCTTGATCAGGTTGTGAAACAGGTATTTGTGAAAAACCAGAATATCCATCAAGAAAGCAAAAATGTGTGAGCTTAGATAGTCTTTCTAACATTTGATCAATGAAAGGCTGAGGGTAATGATTTTTCCAGTTGTTTTGTTTAATTTTCTAAAATCAATTACCATTCTATAGCCTGTGACAATTCTTTGTGGAATAAGTTCATTCTTATCATTAGGAACAATACTAATACATCCCTTATTAGGGACACAATGAACATGACTTACCCATCTACTATCAACTATAGGATAGATTATACCTGCTTCGAGAAGTTTCAATATTTCCGTTCTTACCACTTATTTCATCTTCGGATTTAACCGACGTTGGTGATCAACAACGGGTTTAGCATCAGGTTCCATATTAATCCCGTGCTGACATAGAGTGGGACTAATGCCCTTAAGATCATCAAGAGTATATCCAATAGAAGCTCGGTGCTTCGTTAGAACTTTCAATAATCTTTCTTCTTCATGTTCTAAAAGTTTAGCACTAATAATAACATGATATATCTTTTTCTCATCAAGATAAGCATATTTCAAAGTGTGTGGAAATTGTTTTAATTCAAACACATGATCAACTTTAGGTGGAGGGGGACCTCCTAGAGTATCAATAGGCAATCGTGCTTAAGCAAAGGTTGTTGTTCGAAAAAGATTCTACCTATTTCATTTGTTTCACGCATATGCAAATCATTTCCATGGTCTAGAAAATATTGTTCTAAAGGATCAGTAGGAGGTACAGCAATAGAAGCAAGACCAAAAATTTCATCCTTACTAGGCAAATATTTCTTATGCGGTTGTCTACTAACTTGGAAAAGTTAAATTCATGAGATTCATCACCAAAGCTAACACCGATAGTTTGTTTCTTAAATTCAATTTTGGCATTGATGGTGTTTAAGAAAGGCCTACCATAGATAATGGGACAAAAGTCATCTTGTGAGGAGCCAACAACAAGAAAATCAGTAGGGTATTTTATCTTCCCACACAAGCTTCAACATGTGTGAGAATCCCAATTGGTGATATAGTATCTCTATTGGCAAGTTTAATAGTAACATCTATGTCTTCTATTTCAGCAGATGGTACTTCATTCTTAATTTCTTCATATAAGGAAAAATAGCACTCACACTAGCACCTAGGTCACATAACCCATGATAACAGTGATCTCCTAGCTTAACCGAGACAACATGCATGCCAACAACTGGTCTATGCTTATATTTGTTATCCGGTTTGGCAATTCTAGAAGCTTCATCACAGAAGTAAATAACATGCCCATCGATATTCTTGACCAAGAGATCTTTAATCATAGCAACACTAGGTTCACCTGTGATTTTTTTCAGCTGGTTTGGATGTTCTAACATAACTTTTATTAACCACAGTTGAAGCTTTAGTATGTTCCTTCATCCTAACAAGGAAAGGTGGTTTTTCAATATAAGAAGTGGGAACAACTGGATCAACATTGTAAACGATAGCTTCTTATTTAGCCTTTACCGGTTCTTTAATTTCTTATTTAATAGGTGGGTGATATTTAAACCACTTCTCCTTAGGGAGATCAACATGAGTAGAAAAAGATTCACAAAAGGAAGCTACTATCTCAGAGTCAAGTCCGTATTTAGTGCTAAACTTTTGAAAAGCATCAATATTCATAAAAGATTTAACACAATCAAACATAGGTTCAATACTTGACTCTTTACCTTCGTCGAGTTCCCAATCTTCAGAGTTGCGTTTAATTCTTTCTAAAAGATCCCACCGGAATTCAATAGTCTTCTTCATAAAAGAACCAGTACAAGAAGTATCGAGCATGGATTGATCATTACGACAAAGCCGAGCATAAAAATTATGAGTAATAATTTCTCTTGAGAGCTCATGATTGGGGAATGAATATAACATTGACTTGAGCCTCACCAAGCTAGAGATATACTTTCTCCTTCACGAGGCCAAAAATTATATATATAATTCTGATCACGATGAACTAGATGCATAGGATAATTTTTTTGATGCAATTCCAATTTCAACCGATCACAATTCCGATCACAATTCCAGTTCCAAGATCCAATATCATCGCATAGCCTATACCATGGCAATGCTTTTCCCTTCAAAGATAAAGGGAAAACCTTATTCTTAGCTTCATCTCCGGGTAAACCTACAAGCTTAAACAATCCACAAATTTCATCCACATATATCAAGTGCATATCAGGATGTTTGGTTCCATCTCCTACATAACGATTAGCTAGCAGTTGTTGTACCATACCCGAAGGAATATAATATTCAATATTTTAAATAGGTGTAGTAGGTTGAGGGGCAAGTAATTGTGGTTCCGGTCGAGGTTAAGATACCCCAAACAAACCCCTCAAAGGATGGTTTTCCATAGTAGCAAGTGACAATAAATTTCAGCACGTAGTAATAATGTTTCCTTACTAATTTCCACTTACCAAGAGCGCTTCACTCCCCGGAAATGGTGCCAGAAAATAGCCTTGATGACCAACAAGTATATGGGGTCAATTGTAGCGTTTTCGACAAGTAAGAGTGTAGAACCCAACGAGGAGCAGAAGGAAATGACAAGTGGTTTTCACCAAGGTAATGGTGTGCAAGTGCTAAAATTGTAAGTAGCAGAGTAGTTTTACAGGAAGATAATTTGTACCGAGCAAGTAACGATAGTAGTAAAAAAGTGCAGAAAGGTAGCCCAAGCCTTTTGAGGCAAAGGACAGGCCAAACGGTCCGTGACAAGGTACACGGGAATTTCATCTAGTCACTTTCATCATGTTGGCTTAATTCGTGCTCGCTACTTTGATAATTTGGTATGTGGGTGGACCGGTGCTTAGGTGTTGTTCTTACTTGCAAAAACCTCTTACTCATGATTAACCCTCTCCCAAGCATCCGCAACTACGAGAAAAGTATTAAGAATAAATTCTAACCATAGCATTAAACTTTTGGATCCAATCGGTCCCTTACGGAATAGCGCATAAACTAGGGTTTAAGCTTTTGTCACTCTCGGAACCCATCATCTAATAACTACTCCACAATGCATTCCCTTAGGCCCAAATATTGTGAAGTGTCATGTAGTCGATGTTCACATGACACAACTAAGGGAATCACAACATACATATCATCAAAATATCGAACACATATCAAGTTCACATGATTACTTGCAACATGATTTCTCGTGTGACCTCAAGAACATAAGTAACTACTCACAAATGATAATCAGGTTCAAGATCAGAGGGGTATTAAATAGCATAATGGATTTGAACATATAATCTTCCACCAAATAAAGCATATAGTAATCAACTACAAAATGTAATCAACACTATTAGTCACCCACAAGAACCAATCAGTAGTTCTGGTACAAAGATTGAACACAAGAGATGAACTAGGGTTTGAGAGGAGTTGGTGTTGTTGAAGATGTTGATGAAGATAGCCCTCCCCAAGATGGGAGAGTTGTTGGTGATGATGACGACGATGATTTCCCCCTCCAACGGAATCGCTCCACCGGAGGGCAAAAGTGCTCGTGCCCAAGTTCTTCCTCGAGACGGCGGCGCTTCATCCCAAAAGTCATCTCCTCCTTTTTTCTAGGTCAAAATGACTTATATACCAGAAGAGGGGCACCGGAGGTGGGCGTGGGTGAGAACAACCCACCAGGGCGCGCTTGGGCTCTTTGGCTCGCCCAGGTGGGTTGTGCCCACCTGGTGGGCCACCTATGGTACTTATTTGCTCCAATATTCCTCAAATATTTCATAAAAATTCCTCGTAAAGTTTCAGCTCATTTGGAGTTGTGCAGAATAGGTAGCCTGATGTAGCTTTTTCAGGTCCAGATTTCGAGCTGTTAGAATTCTCCCCCTTTGTGTATACCTTGCATATTATGAGAGAAAAGGCATTAGAATTACTCCAAAAATAATTACTATTCAGTAAAACAACATAAGTAACAGTAGGAAAACATGATGCAAAATGGACGTATCACGACTCGAAAGTGATTTCTCACAACTATAAATGAAGAGTCTTCTGGCTTGAAGCTTGGGCCAATCTTATTCATTTCTTGCATCAAGGGGAATATCCACATAAGACTTTAGCCAAAGCTTCTTTTGAACTTTTATGAAATATACTTGGATAAACATATTAGTTCAATGATGCATATGTTCTGATCAATTATCAAAACCACCCTAGGGAGCAATTGTGCTTTCATACTACCTCGATGACAAGGTATCAAGCCAAATGGACGAGATCCATGCTTTCATGGTAAACCATGCATCCTCAATCTCTACTTCGTCACGACGGCACCATTCTAGTCGCCTATCCTCCTAGTACTCTTCCGATGCTATTCCACCTCGAGATCTACATCACCAACGTGACGATTGTCGCCATCGCTAAGAATCGGACAAACCTTTCCATGGCAATGGATTGGAAGATTCACTTTGCGCGCGTAATCAACGTCACCAACAAGAAGAAGAAGCTTTGGATCTAGAACACCTACAACAACGACATGATGAAGAACGTCGATATGAGGAATAAGTGCTTGAAGCACAACGTGGCCTCCGTGATGCAACACATGCTTTGCAAGAACGCAACTGTCAAGAACGCGAAGAACATGAAGTACTCCGACATGAACATCAAGAGGAAGACGATTGCCAAGAGGAGGACCAAGAACAACGACAATTGGTGCAAGGACCTCGCCAATGCCCGCAAGTACATTACGTCGATCCCAATAATGACGAAGCACCAAGGAAACAAAAACAACGTCAACTCGACAACAACAATGATGCACCTCCTCCAAGACAAGGGAATCACCAAAACAATCAAAAAGAAGAACAACGCTTCAGCAACCTCAAGATCAACATGCCTAAGTTTTCTAGGAGAAATGACCCTCAAGACTATCTCTCATGGGCACTCAAGGTTGACAAGATCTTCCATCTACACAACTTTTAAGAAGAAAAAAAGGTTGCCATGGCTTGACTTGAGTTCCAAGACTATGTACTCATCTGTTGGGAACAAGTGATTGAGCGAAGAAGAGAAAAGGGTGAACCTCCCATAACCACTTGGGCCCAAATGAAGGAACTCATGCGATCTCGCTTCATGCCAACCCACTACAACTATGATCTCTTCAAGATGCTACAACTACTCAAGCAAGACACCAAGTCGGTAGAATACTTCTACCAACAAATGGAAAAGGCCATGTGATGACGAGATGATGTATACACTTCTCGCACCTCATTGGTTACCCCAAGTGGTAGGTTGAAATGTAGTCAGCAGCCAGTTTTCCCTTAGACGGAGATTGTAAGGTTTATCGAACCAGGAGGACTCCTATGATCAACAAGTAGGTATCTCCCACCGTGGCGCTAGCAGAAGATGTGGACCCACACACACAAATAACTTTGCTCCCAAACGAGTACACAGAGGTTGTCAATCTCTCCGCACTTGTAGTTTGCAAAGGATCAAAACACAAGCGGGAAGAGTAATAGTGATTGCCACGGAAAGGTAAATAAAGCAGTAACTAATGGAGGTGCAAAAAATGATGGTGATATGGACCGGAGTCACATGACGTTCACTAATGATGTCTCTCTTCCAAAAGGCGATAAACAACTATGCTTGGGTAAACAAATTACAGTTGGGCAATTGATAGAATTATGAACGCACCGCAATGCTAATTATGCTACTTGATAGTTAGAGGTTCAATAGTAATGGCCAGTACGCCAAGACAAGTCGACCATTTATTCATCAACATCTACTTACTAATCATCCACCTTGAGATATCTATCCAGAATATCTCACCGGTATTAAGTTGCGAGCCCCACCCAAAGTGTAAACTAAAAGCAACATACAACTTCATTAACAAACTATGCGTAATGTAAACAATCCTTGCAACCGAAGTCGCAAGCACCATTGTTTTTTCCCTGGTGGCAACAACACATCCCCTAGTCTCATGTTTCTGTCACTCAAGCTAGACATCTAGGGGCATGAACCCACAATCACGCATAACGCTCCCTCTTCGAATTACAATCTACTACTCGGCCAATGCAATAAATAGCAATGGAGAACATGCCTGAATCACTACGGAACATAATATAAAAGGATAATTAAATATATAACTCATAACAATCTGAACATAATCTCATAATCCATCGGATCCCAACAAACCGAGCATAGCGATAGCAAGAGAATTACATAGATGTCTTGATCATGTAGGGCAGCTCACAAGGACTAACCACTGAAGCACAAGATTGGAGAGAAGAAATCACATAGCTATTGGTCATGGACCCATGGTCCAAGGAGGACAATCACGGCACGTCCGGGAAGCGTCCATGGTGGTGGAGAAGCTCCCGGAGGTCAATCCTCCCTCCGGCAGGGTGCGGGGAAGAGGTCTCCTGACGCTCCCGATCTTGGAAGCGTTGCGGCGGTGGAACGACGAAGAAATTCGCGATTCTGGATCTTATGGAAGGGTTTTCTCTAGGAGGAGTAAACGTAGGCCGAAGGAAGGCACCGGAGGAGATGGGACCCACCCAGGCAGCATCTTCGCACGGCCAGGGGGTAGGCCGCGCCCATGGGTCGCATGGGAGGCCCCTAGCCCTCCTCTGGCCCATCTTCGGTGATGTGGAAGATTCCAGTACGCTGATTTTCTTATATTTTTCTCAGGGTTTTTCGGGCTTCGGAAAATTAGGTAAAAGCCCATGCAAAATAGACATCAGCAGACAGAAACTGGCACTGGGTGTTGATGACGAGTTGATGGATATACTTATCTGCTGGAAATATGCCCTAGAGGCAATGATAAATAGTTATTATTATATTTCCTCTTTAAAGATAATCGTTTATTATCCACGCTATAATTGTATTGAATGAAAACATAGATACATGTGTGGATACATAGACAAAACAATGTCCCTAGCAAGGTTCTAGTTGGCTAGCCAGTTGATCAATCGTAGTCTAGATTTTCTGGCTATATGCAAGTGTTGTCACTTGATTACTGGATCACATCATTAGGACAATCATGTGATGGACTAGACCCAAACTATGAATGGAGCATATTGATCGTGTCATTTTATTGCTATTGTTTTCTTCATGTCAAGTATTTGTTCCTATGACCATGAGATCATATAAATCACTAGCACCGGAGGAATGCCTTATGTGCATCAAACATCACAACGTAACTGGGTGACTATAAAGGTGCTCTACACGTATCTCTGAAGGTGACCGTTGAGTTAGTATGGATCATGACTAGGATTTGTCACTCCGTGTGAGGGAGAGGTATCTCGGGGCCCACTCGGTAATACAACATCACACACAAGCCTTACAAGCAATGTGACTACGTGTAAGTCACTGGATCTTGTATTATAGAACGAGTAAAGAGACTTGTCGGTAACGAGATTGAAATAGGTATGCGGATACCAATGATCAAATCTCGGGCAAGTAACATACTGAAGGACAAAGGGAATGGCATACGGGATTATATGAATCCTTGACACTGAGGTTCAACCGATAAGATCTTCGTAGAATATATAGGATCCAATGTGGGCATCCAGGTCCCGCTATTGGATGTTGACCGAGGAGTGCCTCGGGGCATGTCTACATAGTTCTTGAACCCGCAGCGTCTGCACACTTAAGGTTCGATGATGTTTTTGTATAGTTGAGTTATATGTGTGGTTACCGAATGTTTTTCAGAGTCCCGGATGACATCACGGACGTCACGAGGGTTTCCGGAATGGTCCAAAAATGAAGATTTATGTATAGGATGGTTTCATTTGGTCACCAGAAAGTTTTGGGCAATTTTGGCAATCTACCGGGAGTGACGAATGGGTTCCGGGAGTTCACCGGGAGGGGCCCACCCACCCGGGAGTGAGCCCAAGGCACTAGGGTGGCTCCATAAGTCCTTAGTGGGCTGGTGGACTCAGCCCAAGGGGCCCATGGCGCCACATAAGAAAATACCAAAGGAAAATAGAAGATAAAGGGAAAGAGGGAGGTGGGAAGGAAGAGGACTCCTCCTTCCCAAACCAAATTGGAAGAGGAGGAGTCCTCCTCCCTCGGCCGGCGCACCCTTAAGGGCCTTGCCCCTCAAGGCTAGCCCTCCCCCTCCCTCCTATATATATTGGTGGTTTAGGGTTGATTTGAGACACAACTTTGCCACGTGCAACTCAAACCTATACCACGTAGTTTTACCACTAGATCGGATTTCTGCGGAGCTCGGGTGGAGCCTGCAGGAATAGATCATCACCACCACCGGAGTGCCGTCACGCTGCCGGAGAACTCATCTACTTCTCTGTCTTGCTTGCTGGATCAGGAAGGCCGAGATCATCGTCGAGCTGTACGTGTGCTGAACGCGGAGGTGTCGTCCGTTCGGCGCTAGATCGGAACGGATCGTGGGACGGATCGAGGGACGGTTCATGCTACGATTTGAGGGGCATGAAGATGTTCCACTACATCAACCACGTTTCTTAACGCTTCCTGCTGTGCAATCTACAAGGGTACGTAGATCCAAATCTCCTCTCATAGATGGACATCACCATGATAGGTCTTCGTGTGCGTAGGAACTTTTTTGTTTCCCATGCAACGTTCCCCAACAGTGGCATCACGAGCTAGGTTCATGCGTAGATGTTATCTCGAGTAGAACACAAAAGGTTTTTTGGACTGTGATGTTTGATTTTCTGCCCTCCTTAGTTTTTTCTCGATTCGGCGGTATTGTTGGATTGAAGCGGCCCGGACCGACATAACTCGTACGCTTACGAGAGACTCGTTTCATCGATTGACATGCAACCTCGTTGCATAAAGATGACTGGTGGGTGTCGGTTTCTTCAACTTTAATTGAATTGGTTTTGACCAAGGCGGTCCTTGGAGAGGTTAAATAGCAATTTGCACATCTCCGTTGTGGTTTTTTCGTAAGTAAGATGCAATCATACTAGATACCCATAGCAGCCACGTAAAACATGCAACAACAAATTAGAGGACGTCTAACTTGTTTTTGCAGGGTATGCTTGTGATATGATATGGCCAATGACGTGATGTGATATATTGGATGTATGAGCTTATCATGTTGTAATAGTTAATATAGATTTGCACGTCGATGCTACGGCAACCGGCAGGAGCCATAGGGTTGTCTTTAAACTAACGTTTGTGTTTGCTGATGTGTTTACTCTATTGCTAGGATGTAGCTTTAGTAGTAATAGCGTAAGTAGCATGACAACCTCGATGGTGACACGTTGATGGAGATCATGGTGTGGCGCCGGTGACAAGATCATGTTGGTGCTTTTTGGTGATGGAGATCAAGAAGCACAAGATGATGGCCATATCATGTCACTTATGAGTTGCATGTGATGTTAATCCTTTTATGCACCTTATTTTTCTTGGAATGACGGGAAAATTATAAGGTGATCTCTCACTAAAATTTCAAGACTAAATTGTGTTCTCCCCGAATGTGCACCGTTGCTACACTTCGTCGTTTCGAGACACCACGTGATGATCGGGTGTGATAGATTAAATGTTCACATACAACGAGTGCAAAACAGTTGCACACGCGGAACGCTCGGGTTAAGCTTGACGAGCCTAGCATGTGTAGAGATGGCCTTGGAACACATGAGACCGAAAGGTCGATCATGAATCGTATAGTTGATATGATTAGCATAGAGATGCTTACCACTGAAACTATTCTCAACTCACGTGATGATCGGACTTGAGTTAGTGAATTTGGATCATGAACCACTCAAATGACTAGAGAGATGTACTTTTTGAGTGGGAGTTTAGCAAGTAATTTGATTAGTTAAGCTCTAATTATTTTGACCATAGTCTAAGTCCACTTTGAAATATTTGTGTCGTAGATCAATGGCTCACGTGATAGTCACCCTGAATTTTAATACGTTCCTAGAGAAAGCTAAGTGGAAAGATGATGGAAGCCACTTTGTAGACTGGGCTCGTAATCTTACGTTGCTCCTGCAAACTGGGAAGAAGGATTATGTCCTTAATGCTGCGCTAGGAGATGAACCACCCGCTACGGCTAACCAAGATGTTAAGAACGCTTGGTTGACACGTAAGGAGGACTACTCAGTAGTTCAATGTGCAGTTTTGTATGGCTTAGAGCCGGGACTTCAACGTCACTTTGAGCGTCATGGAGCATATGAGATGTTCCAGGAGTTGAAGTTTATCTTCCATAAGAACGCCCCGATCGAGAGGTACGAGACCTCCGATAAATTCTATGCTTGCAAGATGGAGGACAATTCGTCTGTCAGTGAACATGTGCTCAAAATGTCTGGGTACTCAAACCGTCTAGCTGAGTTGGGGATTGAACTCCCGCAAGAGGCTATCACTGATAGAATTCTTAAATCACTGCCACGAAGCTACAAGATCTTTGTGTTGAACTATAATATGCAAGGGATGAACAAGTCACCCGGCGAGTTATTCGCGATGCTGAAAGCCGCAGAGTTAGAACTCCGTAAAGAGCATCAAGTGTTGATGGTGAATAAGACCACTAGTTTCAAGAGAAACGGCAAAGGCAAGAAGGGTAATTCCAAGAAGAGCAGCAAGCCTATTGCCAATCTGATGAAGAAACCCAAGGTTGGACCTAAGCTTGAAATGGAGTGTTATTATTGCAAGGGACTGGGTCACTCGAAGAGCAACTGCCCCAATTATTTGGGCGATAAGAAGGCGGCCAAGGAAAAATCAGGTATATTCGATATACATGTTATTGATGTGAACTTAACGAACTCTCGTAGTAGTCCCTGTGTATTCAATACCGGTTCTGTTGCTCATATTTGCAACTCGAAACAGGAACTGCGGAATAAACGAAGGCTGGCGAAATATGAAGTGACGATGCGCGTGCGAAATGGTTCCAAGGTTGATGCAATCACCGTCGGCACAATTTCACTTCAGTTACCATCAGGATTAGTTATGAACTTAAATAATTGCTATTTAGTTCCTGCGTTAAGCATGAACATTATATCTCGATCTTGTTTATTGCGAGACGGTTACTCTTTTAAGTCAGAGAATAATGGTTGTTCTATTTCTATGAGTAATATATTTTATGGTCATGCACCCAATGTGAGAGGATTGTTCATATTGAATCTTGATAGCGACGATACACATATACATAACATTGAGACCAAAAGAGTAAGAGTTAACAATGATAGCGCCATGTTTTTGTGGCACTGCCGATTAGGTCATGTTGGTGTAAAGCGCATGAAGAAACTCCATTATGATGGACTTTTGGAGTCACTTGACATTGATTCACTTGACACGTGTGAACCATGCCTCATGGGCAAGATGACTAAAACTCCATTCTCTGGAATAATGGAGCATGCAAGTGACTTGTTGGAAATCATACATACCGATGTGTGTGGTCCGATGAGTGTGGAGGCGCGCCGCGGATATCGTTATTTTCTCACCTTCACTGACGATTTGAGTAGATATGGTTATGTCTACTTGATGAAGCACAAGTATGAAATGTTTGAGAAGTTCAAGCAATTTTCACAGTGAAGTTGAAAATCATCGTAACAAGAAGATCAAGTTCCTACAGTCTGATCGTGGGGGTGAATATCTGAGTTTCAAGTTTGGTGCTCATTTAAGACAATGTGGAATTGATTCACAATTGAAACCGCCTGGAACACCACAACGTAATGGTGTGTCCGAACGTCGTAATCATACTTTATTAGAGATGGTGCGATCTATGATGTCTCTTACCGATTTGCCGTTATCATTTTGGGGTTATGCATTAGAGACATCTGCATTCACTTTAAATAGGGCACCATCAAAATCCATTGAGACGACACCATACGAACTGTGGTATGGCAAAATACCAAAGTTGTCGTTTCTTAAAGTTTGGGGATGTGATGCTCATGTCAAAAAGCTTCAGCCTGAAAAGCTGGAACACAAAGAGGAAAAATGCGTCTTCATAGGTTACACAAAAGAGACAGTTGGGTATACCTTCTATCTCAAATCCGAGGGCAATGTGTTCGTTGCGAAAAACGGAGCTTTTCTTGAGAAGGAGTTTCTCTCGAAACAATTGAGTGGGAAGAAAATAGAACTTGATGAGGTTGTAGAACCTCTAATCCCTCTAGATGGTGACGTGGGGCAAGGGGAAACACGTGTCGTTGAGATGCCGGTTGAGGAGGAAGTTGATGATGATGATCATGAAACTTCAGATCAAGTTCCTCTCGGACCTCGCAGGTCGACAATATCACGTACTGCTCCTGAGTGGTACGGTAATCATGTCTTATCAATTATATCTTATACAACAATGAACCTTCTAATTATGAAGAAGCAATGGTGGGCCTAGATTCCAACAAATGGCTGGAGGCCATGAAGTCCGAGATAGGATCCATGTACGAGAACAAAGTGTGGACTTTGGAAGTACTACCTGAAGGTCGCAAGGTTATTCAGAACAAATGGATCTTTAAGAAGAAGACAGACGGAGACGGTAATATGACCGTTTATAAAGCTCGACTTGTGACAAAGGGTTTTTCACAAGTTCAAGGAGTTGACTACGATGAGATGTTCTCACCAGTAGCAATGCTTAAGTCCGTCCGAATCATGTTAGTAATAGCTGCATTTTTCGATTATTAAATATGGCAGATGGATGTCAAAACGGCGTTCCTTAACGGTTTTCTTAAGGTAGAGTTGTATATTATGCAACCCAAAGGTTTTGTCGATCCAAAGAATGCTAACAAACTGTGCAAGCTCCAGTGATCCATTTATGGACTGGTGCAAGCATCTCGGAGTTGGAATAAGCATTTGGGTTTATACAACTGGTTGGAGAATCTTGTATTTACAAGAAAGTGAGTGGGAGCTCTGTGGCGTTTCTAATATTATATGTGGATGACATATTTCTGATTGGAAACAACGTGGAGCTTCTGGAGAGCATAAAGGATTACTTGAATAGAAGTTTCTCTATGAAGGACCTAGGAGAAGCTGCTTACATTCTAGGCATTAAGATCTATATGGATAGATCGAGACACCTCATAGGACTTTCACAAAGGACATAACTTGATAATGATGAATATAGCAGATCCGCTGACTAAACCTCTTCCACGGGCAAAACATGATGAACACCAGAACTGTATGGGTGTTCGATTTATTACAATGTAAATCGCATGGCGATGTGAGGAGAGTGTTGGAAATATGCCCTAGAGGCAATGATAAATAGTTATTATTATATATCCTTTTTAAAGAAAATCGTTTATTATCCATGCTATAATTGTATTGAATGGAAACATAGATACATGTGTGGATACGTAGACAAAACAATATCCCTAGCAAGCGTCTAGTTGGATAGCCAAGTGATTAATGATAGTCAAGGTTTTCTGGCTATATGCAAGTGTTGTCACTTGATAACTAGATCACATCATTAGGAGAATCATGTGATGGACTAGACCCAAATTATGAACGTAGCATATTGATTGTGTCGTTTTATTGTTACTGTTTTCTGCATGTCAAGTATTTGTTCCTATGACCATGAGATCATATAACTCACTGGCACCGGAGGAATGCCTTATGTGCATCCAACATCACAACGTAACTGGGTGACTATAAAGGTGCTCTACAGGTATCTCTGAAGGTGTCCGTTGAGTTAGTATGGATCAAGACTGGGATTTGTCACTCCATGTGACGGAGGGGTATCTCGGGGCCAACTCGGTAATACAACATCACACACAATCCTTACAAGCAATGTGACTAAGTGTAAGTCACGGGATCTTGTATTACAGAACGAGTAAAGAGACTTACCGGTAACGAGATTGAAATAGGTATGCGGATACCGACGATCAAATCTCGGGCAAGTAACATACCGAAGGACAAAGGGAATGACATACGGGATTATATGAATCCTTGACACGCTCCGCTTCGAGCGCTGGTGACGAGGGGGACGGCGGCAGCGGTGGCGCTCTTAGCAGGTCGGGAGCCCGGGGAGTCACGTCGGAGTATGATCCCCCGAGCTCTGACTGACCGCTGGCACTGCTGTCGGCGCCTGCTCACGCCTCTCCCCCTCCCGGCCGGGTCCTGCATCGACGCCTTTTCTTTGGGGTGGCGTGAGAATTGCATCCAGCCCCTTCACCTCCTCCTGTTGCCCAGTCCCCCGGTGCAGTTCTTGACTGTGCAGTGCTGGTCCAGGAGGGACCAGCCTATACTGCGCCGGGGGATGGCCCACCTTGTTGTCTTCCTGAGCCTCACTCCTCCGCGCGGGTCGGTCCTCGTCAAAATACAGGGTCTTTAGGTTAGGACCACCATGCTTTATAAGTGAAGACAAATGCATCTATTCATATGAATACAAAAAGAGTGTTTTCCCTTTCTTGATTCCGTTCTTTGTATGATTTGTTCTTGCATATCTGGGAGCTTGCCGACGACTACCGGCAAGGCTCCTTGCCACGTTCGGTGCAACCATGGAAATCGCCGAGCGCAGCTTGAGACGAAATCGGGTGCTACGTAGTTGCTTGCTCTGTTGATCAGGTTCGCAACTGTTTGAAGGCGCTCTCTGGCCATTCAGGTCATTTGAACGAGTTCGAAACAAAGACAAGGTGCACCGAGCTTTGGGAAGGTCCCAGTACGCACAAACTCTTCACAGAAAGATTGGAAACTTTCAAAGGGAAAAAGCAAAGGGTCTATCTACTTCAAATCTGAATCTCAAACTTAAAAACTTATATGTCTGTGCCGTGGTTGCGAGGCTCCTGAATCTTTTGCCGGGGCATCGAAGCCCTCAGCAAGCAGGGAATTACCGCTCCTGGCGGTCTCTTCTCCAGCAAGGACTTCTTGCCGATGGTCCGTGACCGTCGCTTGGAGGAAGAGCCAGCCACGGTGTAACCTCTTTGCTTTTCTCTTTCTAGGTCGTGCTTGCGGAGCCCCCCAGCGCGTCTTTGGGCGATGATGTGATGCTCTCAAGGGCACAACACTCGCACTGGAGCACACACCAGTACTTCGGGACCGTGTGGTGCATTCTCAACAACTATGCATCACTCCGCGGAGGTGCGTCCGCCGGAGTATGCGTCGGGGCCTATGTGAAGCGCCCAGGACGCTCTCGACAGCTGCGCGTTGGCCCCCGAGCGACACATCGGCCTGACGACGTTGCTCTTGGAGCCTCCGCCTCGCTGCCCCCCGCGCGCATGTATCAACGCGCTCGCGCAGGCCTTGGGAAGCCGTAGAAGAGCAGGGCGCCTTCCGCGGTACCCCGTTTCCGGGGGAACGCGACATAGCGCCCAAACTTGGATGGAGCCGGCGTTGAGCTTGCTCTGATTCACGCGTCTCTCCCCCGCCGCCTACCTGGAGCGCCAAAGATGTCGGCGATGCTAGTTCGACACCTATGGGGATAAACGGGATACCCTTGTGATCATAGAGCGGGGAAATACAACATCAAGACCAGATCTAATGATCAACACCCCACAAGCCCTTTTTACCCAGGTTCGGTCCGCTTACGCGCAAAACCCTACGTCTTGCTCGTCTGATCGTATTAAGCGTTTTTCGTTGTTCGTTACAGTGATGATAACCATCTTCTTGGCAAATATCCAAAAGGTCTAACCCCTTGTGAATGAGCTAAGGGACTCCTTTTATAGGAAAAGGGGTCGCCTATAGTGCTCGATGGTAGGTTCATGAGATGTTACAGTGAATCTAGAGCGGCGCTTATCCATCTACCGCTGTCAGGTGCATTAAATGCACATCTTGTCCTTGTCAACTAAGTGCTGGTGAAGACATGTGTCCAGGTGTTTCGACACCTGGACGCCCCGCTGGCGCATGCGGAATGCGCTAGAACTCAGGGGGCGGTGGCACTGTGGCAAGGGTGGTCACCCTCTAGTGGCCTGCCACATCATCCTAGCAAGGGTGCTTGTCGGGGCCTTGGTGCTTTGTCACAACAAGGAAGCTTGCCGGGGGCGTCGGCTGTCTTCTCGATGAGGGAGGCTCGCCGGGGTCTTGTGCTTGGTGCGTTACGTCACGTCCATTCGACGGATGTGGCCTTGGGTGTCTTCCCGGCAAGATGGTCTTACCGGGCCTTGGATATCTTGGGGGTGCGCCTTGTCTGAGCTGTGCCACGCACTGCCGTCAGGGGCTCTTCGCGCCCATGCACAAGTCTGGGGCACTAGAGACCCAATCTTTAGTGCACCGACAAGCAGTAATAAGGGCATGTCCCAACTATCATTTGGCTCCTCGATCAACAAAATGCATGTATGACATGAAGATCAAGTCATGAGATGGTGGATGTTGCAGGACAATGTATCTCAGTAAGGCTGTGGAAATGCCTTAATAGGTAGGTATGGTGGCTGTTTTAAGGAAATATATAATTAGGCTTATGTATGACAGAGCGTATCATGTCATGGGTTTGGATGCACCGGCGGAGTTTGCACCAACTCTCAATGTGAGAAATGGCAATGCACGGTACCAAAGAGGTTAGCAAAATATGGATGGTGGAAGTGCCAACAATCAAATACTCACATTAGTCCAAAGAACTCATACACTTATTATCAGTAACTCTCTATCTAGTTAAGAAATTCACAAAGAGACAAGTACCCCGAGGAGGAGTGTTTGGGGGTTTGGTTATCCTTGCACATCCTCGACTCATGGTAACATGAGGGTACTCTATATATTCCAACCCCTCCAGAGGTTAGCGATCAATTTAGTAGCTAGAGTTCTCAACTAATTTTTAGTTCTTTGAAAAACACACAGATTTCCCAAAATATGACACCTATCACTAATAGGCTCAAGCTCTTGGCACCAATAGTCCAAACATTACTCAAATCAATACCTCAAATCTGTTGCAAGTTACTACTATATTTAAATAGCAACCTCAATTACCTACTCATGCAAGACACACAACTCAGTGCAACAAGACAACTCTCCAAACAAAATAAGCATGATAACTCAAGAGAGTTCCAAAATCAACCTAAATAATAGCTCTTAAAAAGATAAGCATGAAAACTAAGAGTTAAGCATGATAGTATCTAAGAAAAGATGAAGAACACAGAGAAAAGGATAAGCATGAAAACCTATGTTACGTTCTAGAGTGGAATGGAGTGTGTCTCTCTCCCAAACAAGGTAGGCTAGGTTCCGACTTGTCATGAACAGCAAGAAAAACTAAAACAAACTAAAAAAGAAATAGTGGGGCGCTCCAAGCATAGCACATATCATATGAAGTGATAAAAATATAGCATGGAGATGGACGAACTGATGATTGTTGATAGAGAAGGGGATGCACGGGGGCATCCCCAAGCTTAGACGCTTGAGTCTCCTTTGAATATTTCTTGGGCTGCATGGGGGCATCCCCAAGCTTGAGCGTTTGATACTCTTATATCTTCTTTCATCATCACTCCCGTCGCATACTTGAAAACTTCCTTCGTACGAAACTCATCATAAGCTGATTAGAGTGGTTAGGTCCCTTAATAAAATAATTCATTACCTGCTGGAAAAAAGGATTTTCTTGAAAATCTATTGCTTCTCATGAGTGCCAAAAGGTTTTTGCAAATAAAAAGCAAGATTAGGATTTCCAAAATAATGAAAACACAAAACATGGCAGAATCTGTGAAAAACAGAACAACGTGTAGTAAATAATTTATTCGGGGCACTTCTGCAACTCAAATAAAAAACTCAGAAGAGATGCCAGAAAGGCAATTATATATATCATGCTGTCAAAAACATTCAGATCAAAAAGATGATCTGGTGATTTTTGGCGAATTTTTCCATCAACTAGACAGAATCTGTTTCTCGACAGCATGTCACAACTTTTGAACTTTTTTGCAGTCGGAGGCTATAACTTGGCACAAAGCTTAAAAATAAAGATACAATGATGTTTCTACAGTAGTAACAAGCATCAAGACCACTAAACAGAAAGTAAAAAACAAATTGGGTTGCCTCCCAACAAGCGCTTTCTTTTATGCAAGAAGATCAAGTGTTATCAACTACAAAAGAATAACTTGCCTGAGTGACAGACTCATAAGGTAACTTAATCTTGTTTCTAGGTAAGTGTTCCATTCCCTTTTTAAGAGGAAATTGGAATTTAATAATTGCCTCTTTCATGTCAATGATAGCACCAATGGTCTAAAGAAAAGGACGTCCCAAAATAATTGGACATGAAGGACACATTCAATGTCCATAATAAGAAAATCAACGGGCACATAATTATCATGGACAATAATAAGAACATCATCAATTCTACCTAAAGGTTTCTTTATAGAAGAATCAACAAGACGAACACCAAAAGAACATGGATCATAAGGTTTCCAATCAAGGATATCATACATTCTTTTGGGCATAACGGAAGCCTAGCTCCAACATCACACAAAGCAAAGTAAGAGATATTATTCAATTTAATTTTGACCATAGGATCCCAACTATCTTCTAGTTTTCTAGGAATAGAAATATCTATCTTGAACTTCTCCTCCCTAGCTTTGATAAGAGCATTGGTAACATGCTCGGTGAAGGCAATATTCAGTGTACTAGTGTGGGGGTCTTCAGCCATTCTTTGCAAAAAGGTGATAACTTCGGAGAGACTAAAATTGTCAAAATCAAGGTTACTACCATTAATTAAAGTGGTAGTAATGTCATTTAAGCTCATTCTTTTGGTAGTCTCTAAATTCAAAGGACCTTCTTGTCCTATAGTTGAGGTATTAGCATCACCATTAATAGGTCCATTGGGACTAGGAGTGTGATGGGTGCTAAAAGTTTTGAGAACCTCAACAACTTGTATAGTAGCAATAGTAGTGTGTGTAGGAAGGCTCTTAATTCTCCCTTCCTCTTCCTTTTCTCTAGCCACTCTATCTTTATGTTTGGCTAGCATTCTTATGTTCTCATTAATTTGGACTTGGATAGCATTCATGGGTGTGGTATTCCTCTCCTCAAGTGGGGAAGTTCTAATTTTAAGCATCTATACATCATGAGCTACGTTGTCCACCTTCAAAGAGAGACTATCTAATTTTTCTAGTTTTCTTATACACTCTTGTTGAAGGCTTTTTGAGAAGTGATAAAATCCTTAAGCATGCTCTCTATTTCAGAAGTGGAGTTTTTGGTGCTAGGATAATTGTTATTGTTCCCATAGTTGTCAGATGGGATTGTTCTAGGATTGCTACCAAAATTACTCCTATAAGCATTGTTATTGAAGTTGTTCCTAGAAATAAAATTAACATCCACTTGCTCCCTTTCTTGAGAAACCAAAGAATTTAGAGGAACATCATGAGGATCAATATGAGCTTTCTTAGTAAGTAGAGTCATGATCATGTCAACCTTATCATTAAGGGAGGAGATCTCCTCAACAGAGTTTACCTTCCTACCTGTTGGAGCTCTCGCAGTGTGCCATTGAGAATAATTTGGCATCATCTCATCGAATAGCTTTGTGGCAACACCAAGTGTAGTTGGCATAAAGGTTCCTCCCGTGGCCGAGTCTGAATGATTCCGCGAGGTAAAGTTCAATCATGCATATAAAGTTTGGATGGTTCTGCATAGAAAGTTTGGATAACCATCCAAGTAGTCAAACCATGTGTAGGGAAATTCTTGACAAGATATTTCATACGTTTCCAAGCTTGAGCAACATGTTCATTAGCCAATTGCCTAAAATTCATAATGTTACTCCTCAACTGGATAATCTTAGCAGGCGGGTAATACTTCCCAATAAAAGCATCTTTGCACTTATCCCAAGAATCTATGCTATTCCCAGGAAAAGATTGGAGCCACACTTTAGCTCCTCCTCTCAAGGAGAAAGGAAAAAAGCTTAAGTTTAACAATATCACCATCTAGTTCTTTATATTTTAGCATATCACACAGCTCAACAAAACTGTTCAAGTGCAAGGTAGCATCATCTCGAGCACCGGAGAATTGAACTTTCACAACTAGGTTCAGTAAAGCAGGTTTAATCTCATAGGACGTGGCTCCAGTGGCGGGAGCAGCAATAGGAGTGCAGATAAAGTCAATATTGTTGTGACTAGTGACGTCACACAACTTGGTGTTTTCAGTGGATCCCATAGCAGCGGCAACGAGCAAGAGCAAAGCAACTAAATTTTTTGTGATTTTTGGTATAAGACTGTAAAGCAAAGACTAAAAAGCAAACTAACAAGACTAAAAAGCAAAAGTAAAAGATAGCGTGCAACTCCCCTATCTTGAAGACTGGAGTCCTCGGCAACGGTGCCAAAAACTTGCATGATGATGAGTTGATGGATATACTTATTGGCCCTTGTTGGTTACCCTAAGTGGATGGTGGAGATGTAGTCAGCACCAGATTTCCCTTAAACGGAGATTGTAAGGTTTACCGAACCAAGAGGACTCCTAGGCTCAACAAGTAGGTGTCTTCCGTCCTGGTTAGCAGAAGACGTGGACTTGCACACACAGCAAATAACTTTGCTCCCAACGAGTACACAGAGGTTGTCAATCTCTCCGGCCTTGCAGTTTGCAAGGGATCAAAACACAAGCGGGAAGGTAATAGTGATTGCAACGGAAAAGTAAATGAAAGCAGTAAATGATGGAGGTGTAAACAATGATGGTGATATGGACTGGAGTCACATGATGTTCATTAGTGATGTCTCTCTCCCAAAAGACGATAAACAACTATGATAGGGTAAACAAATTGCAGTTGGGCAATTAACAGAATTATGATTGCACCGCAATGCTAATTATGCTACTTGATAGTTTGAGGTTCAATAGTAATGGGCAGTACGCCAAGACAAGTAGACCGTTTATTCATAAGCATCTACTTACTAATCATCCACCTTGAGATATCTATCTAGAACATCTCTCTGGTATTAAGTTGTGAGCCCCACCCAAAGTGTAAACTCAAAGCAACGGACAACTACATTAACGAACTATGTGTAAGGTAAACAATCCTTGCAACCGTGGTCACAAGCACCGTTATTTTCTCCCTGGTGTCCGCAAGCACATCCCCTAGTCCCATGTTTCTGCACTCAAGCTAGACATCGAGGGGCATGAACCCAGAATCAAGCATAACGCTCCCTCTTGTTGTTACAATCTACTACTTGGCCAATGGAATAAATAACAACGGAGAACATGCATGAATCACTAAGGAACATAATATAAAAGGATAATCAAATATATAACTCATAACAATCTGAACATAATCTCATAATATTTCGGATCGCAACAAACCGAGCATAGCAATAGCAAGAGAATTACATAGATGCCTTGATCATGTAGGGCAACTCACAAGGACTAACCATTGAAGCACAAGATTGGAGAGAAGACGTCACATAGCTACTGGTCATGGACTCATGGTCCAAGGAGGACTACTCACGGCACATCTGGGAAGCGTCCATGGCGGTGGAGAAGCTCCCAGAGGTCAATCCTCCCTCCAGGAGGGTGCCGGGAAGAGGTCTCCTCACGCTCCCGATCTCGGAAGCGTTGTGGCGGTAGAACGATGGAGAAATTCGCGATTCCAAAAAGTCTCCGAGGGTTCCCTCTCGGGACTCTAAATATAGGCCAAAGGTGGGCACCGGAGGAGAAGGGACCCACCTAGGAGACCTCCTGGCGCAGCCTAGGGCCTGGCCACGCGAGCAGGCCGCCTAGGAGGCCCCTAGCCCCCGTGTGGCCCATCTTCGGTGATCCAGAAGCTTCTGTTTCGCTGATTATATATATATATATATTTTTTTTTGTGGAATTTTTCGGGCTTTGGAAAATTAGGTGAAAGCCCCTGCAAAATAGACATCATCAGACAGAAACTCGCACTGGGTGCACTGAGTTAGTAGGTTAGTACAAATATGTGTAAAATGATATAAAAGTGTAGCAAAACATATAACAATGTCACCCAAAAGATCATGGAACAAGCAGAAATTATAGATACGTTTGGGACGTATCAGGTGCACTGAGTTAGTAGGTTAGTCCAAATATGTGTAAAATGATATAAAAGTGTAGCAAGACATATAACAATGTCACCCAAAAGATCATGGAACAAGCAGAAATTATAGATACGTTTGGTACGTATCGACATCCCCAAGCTTAATTTCTGCTCGTCCTCGAGTAGATAAATGATAACACAATAATTTCTGTGGTGACATGCTAACACACATATAAGAACTTCAAAGTAAATCAAGTAAGATATGCAATTCAAGTCAAGACAATAACAAGCAAGAGTCTATATCTAGTATTGAAATTAGTAAAGTAAGAACATAAAGGAGCAAGCGCTCTCGCTCTCCGTGACTCCAATCTCTCCAAATGGTGTTTGCATTCAAGAAGTGGGAGATGGGTTGAGATAATAAAATATATTTTTAATTGAGAACTCAATCTATTGAAATTTCACACTTGGTCTCCTTTGGAATCTTATGTTGACTCATCCCCATACCACTAGTGAGGCACAAGTCAAAATGATCCTCTCCCTTTCGACTTTGAGCACTCATGCAATGGATGAGGGTAAGCATGATATGTTGGCACTTAGGATGGAAAAATAGAATAATGATGGGGAAGGAAGACAAAAAGGTGTGAAAGGCTCACATCAATGAGGACAACCATAGGAGAGAGAAAGCCAAATGATAGATATGATGTGAGGAGTAGGGATTACCATGTAACGGATGCACATATGAGCTAAGGTAAGCTCTCCAATGGAACTAGTGGGGGTGCATACAACTTGTTTGCTCATGAAGACCTAGAGCTCATTTGAGGAGGCTCATCATTGGAATATGCAAACCAAGTTCTATAGTTTAAGGGTCCCCATGTAGTTATGCATGAATGATAATCTCTATGTAGTACAAATATAGCAACGGAGTACGAGTGTGGATCTTTCAAAAGGAATAGTATTGTTGCCTCCTTCTATCTTTTTATTTATTTTTATTTTATTATATTTTATTTGTGGCCTCATTGGCTCTTTCCATTTATCTCTCATTTGTCCTCTTTGGGATCTTTTGTTTCGTCCTCTTTGGGATCTTTTCCTCACTTAAGGGCAACACTCTATGTTTTACATGAATAAAAAGAAGATCATCACACTTTATAAGAAGTACTCAACATAAAGACAAGTGAAAACTATCATGATGTATGCAAATGTATGCCTCTGCCAGCGTAGCAGGATATGCAATGATACTAGCACGTCATGTAGCAGTAATAAGGGCAAGGCCCTACTAGCATGCAGCTCCTCGATCAAGCAAAAGCATGTATGACATGAAGATCAAGTCATGAGATGGTCGATGTTGCATGACAATGTATCTCGGAAAGGCTATGGAAATGCCTTAATAGGTAGGTATGGTGGCTGTTTTGAGGAAAGATATAATGAGGCTTATGTATGACAAAGCATATCATGTCATGGGTTTGGATGCACCGGCGAAGTTTGCACCAACTCTCAATGTGAGAAAGAGCAATGAACGGTACCAAAGAGGCTAGCAAAATATGGATGGTGGAAGTGACAACAATCAAATACTCACATTAGTCCGAAGAACTCATACACTTATTATCGATAACTCTCTATCTAGTCAGGACATCCACAAAGAGACAAGTACCCTAAGGAGGAGTGTTTGGGGGTTTGGTTATCCTTGCGCATCCTCGACTCATGGTAACGTGAGGGTACTCTATATATTCCAACCCCTCCAGAGGTTAGCGATCAATTTAGTAGCTAGAGTTCTCAACTAATTTTTAGTTTTTTGAAAAACACACGGATTTCCCAAAATACGACACCTATCACTAATAGGCTCAAGGTCTTGGCACTAATAGTTCAAACATTACTCAAATCAATACGTCAAAACTATTGCAAATTACTACTATACTTAAATAAGAACCTCAATTACCTAGTCATGCAAGACACACAACTCAGTGCAACGAGCCAACTCTCTAAACAAGATAAGCATGATAACTCAAGAGAGTTCCAAAAGAAACCTAAATAAAATCTCTTAAAAAGATATAGCATGAAACTAAGAGCTAAGCATGACAGTAGCTATGTAGAGATACAAAGCACATAAAAGATAAGCATTAAAACCTATGTTGTGTTCTAGAGTGGAATGGAGCGTGTTTCTCTCCCCAGGAAGGTAGGCCAGGTTCCGACTTGTTATGAACAACAAGTAAAACTAAAACATACTAAAAAGTAAAGAGCGGGACGCTCCAAGCATAGCACATAACATATGAAGTGATAAAAATATAGCATGGAGATGGACGAACTGATGATTGTTGATAGAGAAAGGGATGCACGGGGGTATCCCCAAGCTTAGACGCTTGAGTCTGCTTGAATATTTCTTGGTGTGCATGGGGGCATCCCCAAGCTTGAGCGCTTGACACTCCTATATCTTCTTTCATCATGTCTCATCGCATACTTGAAAACTCCCTCCATACGAAACTCATCATAAGATGATTAGAGTGGTTAGTACCCTTAATAAAATAATTCATTACCTACTGGAATTAATGATTTTCATGAAAATATACTGCTTCTCATGATTTCCAAAAGGTTTTTGCAAAGGAAAAGCAAGCTTAACATTTGGAAAATGATGAAAAGGCAAAACATGGCAAAATCTGTGAAAAACAAAACAACAGGTGGTAAATAATTTATTCAGGGCACTTATGCAACTCAAATCAAAATCCTCAGAACAGATACCAGAAAGGAAATTATATATAGAATGCTTTCAAAATTATTCATATCAAAAAGATCATCTGGTGATTTTTGGCTAATTTTTCCATCAAGTAGATATGATCTGTTTCTAGACAGCATTTCACGATTCTTGAACTTTCTTGCAATCGGAGGCTATAACATGGCACAAAGCATGAAAATAAAGATACAATGATGTTGCTACAGTAGTAACAAGCATCAAGACCACTAAAACTGAAAGTAAAAACAAATTGGGTTGCCTCCCAACGAGCGCTTTATTTTATTTCTTTGAGCTAGGCATGATGCAAAAAGATCAAGTTGTATCAATTGAACCATCATCAAGATCATCAAAGAGCTCTTCAATAGTACAACTAGTCTTAAGAGGACTCTCAAAGAGAGTCTTAGTGGAAACACTTCTAGGAACGAAAGCAAATGTATTAAGACCAATTGGAATTTCATTTCTAATACTATTTAAAAGAGGTACCTCTTCCAATGTCTTCACAGTTTCAACACCCCTAGCAATAGGTATATTTGTTTTGGGTTGAGGAACCTTGGGTACATTAACGAACCTAGGTCCCTTCCATGCGGGCGTTTCTACCTTTTTAGTCTTGATGGAGGATAGAATAGTTCCTAAAGTTTCAAAAATATCCTCGATCTTATCAATCCTAGAAGGGTCCAAATCATAGGATTTAAGGGTCTCCAATGTTTTGCAAATTTTGTGCATGGAGCTATCAAGTCTATTTAAGTGCCCTTGAATCCTACGATCTACTTCATTAATTTTAATCATGCTTGTCATCTCTAGCTCTATATTCTCAAGTTTACTCATAACATGAGATAAAGTGATATCATCCTTTATGTCAGCAATAGGTGGGATTCCGACAAGATTTTCCATAACGTTAAGAGCCTCCCCAATAGGAGCTTCCAAGAAATTCCCTCCTATTGCTGTGTCTAGAACAAACCTATGCCAAGAAGTAATACCAACATAAATATTTCTAAGAAAAATAGTGGTGGATTGCTTCTTGGTGGCTCTATCTTGAGAATTTTTAATTCTATACCAAGCATCTTCCAAACTTTCTCCAACCCTTTCTTTGAAGGTGAGAATCTCTCCTTCGGGTGCAACACAAGAGGCAAAGGATTTAGGTGTACTGACTAAACAAAGCAGAGTAACGGACTTTTTATGTGGTTTTTGGTATAAGACTCTAAAGCAAAAACTGAAAAGCAAACTAACAAGACAAAAAAGCAAAGGTAAAGGATAGCGTGGAACTCCCCTATCTTGAAGACTGGAGTCCCCCGCAACGTCACCAAAAAACTTTGCTTGATGACGAGATGATGTATATACTTCTCACACCTTATTGTTACCCCAAGTGGAAGGTTGAGATGTAGTCGGCAGCAAGTTTTCCCTTACACGGAGAATGTAAGGTTTATCGAACCAAGAGGACTCCTAGGATCAACAAGTAGGTGTCTCCCACCCTGGCGCTAGCAGAAGACGTGGACCTGCACAGACACAAATAACTTTGCTCTCAACGAGTACAGAGAGGTTGTCAATCTCTCCGGCCTTGTAGTTTGCAAAGGATCAAAACACAAGTGGAAAGAGCAATAGTGATTGCAGCGGAAAGGTAAATAAATGAGTGAAGTACGGAGGTGTAAACAATGATGGTGATATGGACCGGAGTCACATGATGTTCACTAGTGATGTCTCTCTCCAAAAAGACGATAAACAACTATGCTTGGGTAAACAAATTACAGTTGGGCAATTGACAAAATTATGAACGCACCACATTGCTAATTATGCTACTTGATAGTTAGAGGTTCAATAGTAATGTGCAGTACGCCAAGACAAGTAGACCGTTTATTCATCAGCATCTACTTACTAATCGTCCACCTTGAGATATCTATCCAGAACATCTCGCCGATATTAAGTTCGAGCCCCACCCAAAGTGTAAACTCAAAGCAATAGACAACTGCATTAACGAACTATGCGTAAGTTAAACAATCCTTGCAACCGTGGTCACAAGCACCGTTGTTTTCTCCCTGGTGGCAACATCACATCCCCTATTCTCATGTTTCTGTCACTCAAGCTAGACATCGAGGGGCATGAACCCACAATCATGAATAACGCTCCCTCTTGGAGCTACAATCTACTACTCGGCCAAAGCAATAAATAGCAAAGGAGACACATGCATGAATCACTAAGGAACATAATATAAAAGGATAATCGAATATATAACTCACAACAATCTGAACATAATCTCATAATCCATCGGATCCCAACAAACAAACATAGCAATAGCAAGAGAATTACATAGATGCCTTGATCATGTAGGGCAACTCACAAGTACTAACCTTTGAAGCACAAGTTCTGAGAGAAGACATCGCATAGCTATTGGTCCTGGACCCATGGTCCAAGGATTATGGATCTTATGGAAGGGTTTTCTCTCAGAGGAGTAAATATAGGCCGAAGGAGGGCACCGGAGGAGGTGGGACCCACCTAGGCGGCTTGTTGGCACGGCCAAGGGGTAGGCCACGCCCACAGGTCGCCTGGGAGGCCCTTGGCCCCCCTCTGGGTCATCTTTGGTGATCTGGAAGCTTCCGGTACGCTGATTTTTATATATTTTTCCCGGGATTTTTCGGGCTTCGAAAAATTGGGTAAAAGCCCTTGCAAAATAGACATCAGCAGACAAAAACTGGCACTAGTTGCACTGAGTTAGTAGGTTAGTCCAAATATGTGTAAAATTATATAAAAGTGTAGGAAAACATATAACAATGTCACCCAAAAGATCATGGAACAAGCATAAATTATAGATGCGTTTGGGACGTATCACCATGATCCGAGCCAATGTCATGGAAGATGATGAACAAATAGTGGCACGGTTCTTGAATGGTCTTTGTTACCAACTCAATAAAATTGCAGACTTCCAACCCTAATCCAACTTACTCGAGCTAGTACATCACGCATACAAGGAGGAACACCAAGTGCAATATGACTACAAGTACTCGAAGTTCTCTTCCAAGACCTACGGCTCAAGTGCACAAGCTTCTCCGACTATGATGCCTTCGACTATGAAAACTCCAACGACTAAAGATGACAAGTCAAGTTACAAGGACAAGATGACTTCGTTAAGCCGCCATCCTACTACAAGTAGATACAAGCGAAGAGCTTCATCCTCTACATCAACATTGGATGCTACCGCTAAATCAAGCTCCACCAAGTGCATCACGTGCCAAGGCTGCGGCCACAAGACATTTGAATGTCCAACAACACGCACAATGATCCTTCAAGATGATGGCACCTATGACTCTATGAGTGACAATGGGATGGAAGCTTTGGAACACGTGGTCATGCATTGACAAGCCAATGAAGATGAAGATGCGCAAATCTATTGCTACAATGATCTGAGCCCCACTCTCGTTGTTTCCAAGGTTTTGACTCATCAACAACAACAAGATGAGGACCAACATTGCCACATCTTCCATACCAAGGCGCCATCCAAGGAAAATCCATCAAGGTCATCATCAACGGCGGAAGGTACCACAGTTTGGTAAGTGAGGACCTTTGTTCCAAGCGACAATTCGTCAAGAAGAAGCATCCACGCCCCTGCAAGATCAAATGGCTTAGTGAATCTAGCACCCTCCAAGTTGACCACACCGCGCAAATATTCTTCAAGTTAGGCACATATGAAGACACCTAGGAGTGTGATGTGGTTCCCATGTCTGTTTGCCATCTCCTCCTTGGAAGACCTTTGCAATTTGACCGTGGTGTCATCCACAATTGTCGAACCAATCACTATAGATTCAAGATGAAGGGCGAGGAATATGTACTTCAACCAATGTCGCCAAGTCAAGTGAGTAGCAATAAGCGTGCCTCATCCCATCATGGAGATAAAAGTAAGAGACTGATCCACCTAAAAGAGAGTGAACACCATAAGAAAAATTTGAGCGTCTCCACGATGATGGTCAAGAAAGATTAAGTTCTTTTAGCCCCACAAATATACTTGATGGATGTGAGTGAGAGCACATCGAGCATTTTTCACTTCCCGATGGTGTGCAAAGATGAAGTCATACTGACTAATACATCACAACATCTATCTCTTGTGTTGTTTCGTTTGTTTGTAGGGATTCCAAGACGTTTTTCTTGATGAGCTACCTCTGGGATTAACACCAAAATGAGGGATCGAACGCTGCATCGACCTCATACCGGTGCGCCACTTCCTAAGAAGGCACCCTACCGCGTCAACCCCGATGAAATTGAGGATATACAAAGGCGAGTGAAAAGACTCCTTGATAAAGGGCATGTATGCAAGATCTTAAGTCCTTGTGCGGTTTCGATGAAACTAGTACCTAAGAAAGATGGTAGTATGCGCATGTGTTCAGATTGTAGAGCTATAAATGCTATAACCTTCAGATATTTCCACCCTATTCCTCGCCAAGATGATATGCTAGATGAACTAAGTGGTGATACTATATTTTTTAAAATTGATTTGAAGACAGGTTACTACCATATACGCATGCAAGAGGGTGATGAGTGGAAAATGACTTTCAAAACTAGGTTTGGTCTCTATGAATGGGAAGTTATGCTAATGGGTTTATCCCAAGCACCAGGTACATTTATGCGAGTCATGCACTATATCTTACGTCATCTCATTGGATATTGCATTGTGGTACACTTTGATGACATTCTTGTTTTTAGTGAAACTCTAGAGGAGCATGCTAAACATGTTAGGAAAGTATTGCAAGTTCTTAGGAACGAAAAACTTAATGCACACATGGAAAAATGCACTCTTGGTGTGGACAAGGTTGTTTTCCTAGGATCTGTGGTATCTTCCAAGGGTGTTCAAGTTGACTAATCTAAAATGGATACTACTAAAACTTGGCCTACCCATACAAATTTGCAATAAGTATATAGTTTCCTTGGACTAGCTGGATTTTACCCTTCTTTGTTAAGGGTTCTAGCACCATTGCATCTCCTCTACATCCTTTGAGAAAGAAGAATGCATCCGTTGTGTGAGGACCATCACAAGACACTTCATTCCACAAGATTAAAAGCTTGCTTACTCATGCAGCATTGTTTGGCTTACCCAACTTTGATAAAACTTTTGAAGTCCAGTGTGACACTAGTGGTAATTCCATAGGTGGCATGTTAATGCAAGAGAAACGCCCAATTGCATACTATAGTGAGAATATTTTAGGAGCTCAACTCAATCATGCCATATATGATAAAGAATTGTATAATTTGGCATTGGTGCAGCGACGTGTTATACAAACGGTTTTCAACCCCTTTCCGCAAGTTACTTTCTAATCGTCACCTTGCATGTATGGGTGATCGGGGGGCCATCCCACATGACACGGAAAAATAGTCGGCGATGGTGACCAACAAAGGTAAACGTTTGGTAAAACTAATCATATGTGATGTACGAATCTATCGCACATGAGAGTCACCGGTCAACCTATTGAGATATGGTGGACTTCCCATATGGCCCATCCTTGCAACCCTTGTGAGATTACATGCTATTCCCTGTCACACCGTTTACGATGTACACTGAATCACAAACAGTTCACGATTATAAAGCGTGTATGATAAGGAGTATATCATAAACACACACATTTTCCGACCCGTTTGTGATTTCCTAAATAAGAAGATAACTTAACCATTGTACGATGGTTCGATAAGTTCAAGAAACATCTAAATATATAACTTGTATCGAACAAGATATATATCGCACACGGAATTCTATGGTGCAACGTTTATCATGCGTATTACATCACAAACGGTTTATACTTCTGAACTGCATGCGATAGAGGTTCTATCATGAACGTTGAATTCGGTTGCACTGTTTATGATATTCTCTTTCATCACACACGGTCTTCAAACGACAATTGAGTGAGTGGTCGTACATGTTTCCCATCTATGAAACATGTCGGATTATTAGGTATTTCACAAACATTGAAATTTATAGACCGTGTGCAGCATAATGACCCATAGAGCACCTTTTCTATTTTAATATCTACAATTTAAAATTGTACATAGTTTGAATTTGAAAGTAGGTAATAGTTTTTTAAATATCCATAAATAGATAGGTTCAATAACTAGTGCATTAATTATTCGATTCACAGGTATAGAGTTTAAGAATTACGTGAACAAAAGAATTACATAAGCACTAAATAAAGAATGATGAACGACGGTTGAATACTTGTATTGAAGACGATAAAGACAGAGGCAAAAGATATTCTGGTTGCTGTAAAAGGTGAAGCGGAATGCCCGTAGTGTGCCCTTCTCCATGTTGATTGCATGCACGACTCTAGTCCAACCTGTTGTGATGGCCAACCGCTCATCCTCCAATATCTTCATGAGGACTTCCACATAGTCATTGTAATCTGGGAGAAATACACTTACGTTTACATGTCCAACAATCATGTACTTTTAGAGGTGATCTTGAGTAAACTGCATTCCGCTGCAAAGGAAAAAGATACGGGCATTGTGAGCTAACAACTAATTATTGGTAGTAAAAGGCTATATATAGAGTTCAGAGTACATATACTGCAAATCATTGTTGTCTTGGACAAACTCTAAATAAATAGCTTAATTTCCACATTTTGAGCCATTGTACTAACAATCTTTATTAGTTACCTCGCACGATGCTATTTCATGAATACCTCATTACCCCATACGTAAAAAGTGTCTAAGTGCGGATAATTTACCAGTTGCATATGTACCTACAAGCAACAAGTAATATTAGAAGCTAAACTACAATTTCACAATGATGCAGTACAATACTCTCTCTGAACCACTATATAAGATCTAATTACATCCAATACACTAACATATTGGATGTATTAACATCTTATGTTATGGGGCGGAGGGAGTATAACATCGAAAACAAATATAACCATGGGAACCAAAAACCAAAATAGGCATATGCTCACTATAACAGGCTTAAGAGCAACCAAGTATAGTCATTCATAATGGTATTGTTGAGATTGCATAGAACAAAGCTTATACTTAAACATCAAATTGTATAATTGAGAATCACGGAGTAAAAACAATAGGGGGTGTATTCCCTACACCAGGCTTAACAGGAAACAAATATGGACAGTGAACTTGTATTGATCAAATTGTACTGCACATTGTGAATAACTAAGTAAACAAGGCATACTACAAACAACCAAATATAGCAATTGAAACTGGATAAAGGCTAACCACAAACAACCAAAAACCTATAAAGGGGGCATAGCCTCACTACAACAGACTTAACAACAACCAAATAGTTATTCATATAAGTATTGTTGAGAATGCATAGAACGTACCATATGCTTAAACATCAACTTGTATGATTGAACATCACATTGTGAAAAAACTGAAATAAATAGGGGCATGTTAACTACACCAGCTTTAATAGGAACCAAATGTATGATTGAACAACCAAATCTAGAAATTGAAACTGGACATGCATTCACTAAAAGAAACCAATAAAAGATAAACAATGTATATGCTCACTACTGACAACCAAAAAGATAGCTAAACAATGTGTATTCTCACCCCTTGGAAGAGCCCGGATGATGGGTGTGCACCGTGCGCTCCATGTTGTCACAACTTGGCTACTTCACTTTGGAAGAGCAGACTGCAGGGTGCCCTACCTGATGTCGTGGATGGGCTATTTCCCCTTGGAAGAGATAGATAGGGAGCCCTTGTCATCATTGTCGTAAGTGAGGCATCACTTGGTAGCTGACGATGCTGAGACACCGCCATGGAACGCGACCTTTTGAAATGTAGGCAGATTCTTGACAACAAAGCAAAGTAGATCAGCGGCGAGGCCATGGAGGAGATCCAAGTGGGTTGAACCTGAGGGTGGGGGTGTGCCGCATAACATGTGGCATGTCCCATATATATAAGTTTGAACACATGGTCATGTTCAAAATATAGACATGCGCGAGCCCGCTTATTTAAAGCCAAAAGAGTCATTTTAGTGAGCTTCCCCGAGGGCCTCGGCGGCCACCTCGCCGTGATCCAGCGGACAAGCCTCAATATACCTCTTTTATCCATTCGCTTATTGAGTTCCCCAGGAAGTGTAGTCGGGCTGCAACACTCTGAAGTGGGGGTGGTGGTGGGGATGGGTATGTGGATCTGTGGGAAAGGGGGGTGTTTTGCAGGCCGGCACAACGGTGTGGACCCAAGTCGTATGTGAATTCAACATGGATGACCAATACTATTGAATGTACACATGATTCTAGTCCAACCCCTTGTGATGGATCTTCAGGAGGACAGTCGGGTCGAGCGGAGGTGGCGGCGGCGGTGAGCTATCTAGGGTTCGAGCGATGGAGAAGTGGTGTGTGTGAGGGGAGGTTTTCCTCTTCTTCCTTTGACATAATTTGAGAAAAAGTTTTCGTGGTGTCGGGAGGGAGAGGGAGGGGAGGGGCAGGTGGTGTTTGAGGAAATGTTGCGGCCAGTAAATTTTTTACTAGGCGGGAGTGTAATGTCGGGATGCCGAGGCTACTAAAAAATTAGATTATGGGATTGAAGCGGCAAGGCCCACACGGGAGCAACAAATATCGCACACGGTCCAAATATAATAAGTGTGTTCTATCAAATAGGAAAAACCCGCGGAACTGGCATTTTCCCAATCGCTCAAGGCGGTAGATATTTTTGAGATTATGAGGGAGGTCTCGTGGAGCCCAATCGTGTGACCGTGCTGATGTGATAAGGTACAAGGGTAGTCAGAGCCTCGGAGGAATGGTGTCACTTGAGTGTACAATGGCAAATGGTCGTTTTGTCCGAATTGTGTGCTATTTACTCGTATAATAATAATATAATTGAGCATTTTTTTCCAAAAAATGCAGAAATCGGTGAGGACACAAACACACCTGCATGTGGAAAAAATATGTATGCCAAGGGTGGTTTGATATGTTCAAATACCTAATGCGCAACTTTGATGTGGCACATGCCTCGTGTGCGGTCACTTTGTGTCGGCGAGAGGGACTCATAGCTACACATACATGCCCCAACTAGGTCTCACGTTTCACCCTGCCGTAACACAAAAATGAAACCTACATGAATCTAGGATGGTCAATGTAACACCCTGTTTTTAGCTCTCCTCACTGATTTGACTTTTCCCCAATATTAGGAGCAATTTATTTATTTTGTGAATGCTTGTGATGCTTGAAGTGACTATTGTTTGCTTGCTTGCTTGTATGCTTGTGTTTGATTCTCAATAATTCATGTTACTCTCCAGACTCACCTCCTTAGCCCAAAACTCCTTCCTAATGATCATGCCATGTGTTTAGGACAAGAAACTATTTTTACCAAATATAATTTTCACCAAAAAGCATTTCTTTGAATCAAGCTTTCAAAGCCCTTGAGATGGGATTTGCACTACAAGTCCTCAAATTAGGGAATTTATTTTGCACCAATTATTTTATTTAAAACCCATTATAAAAATGGCTTCCCAAAAACACAATATTATTATTTGAAAAGTTATTTTACTATTTTATTTAAATGCCTTCCTGTGAGGCCAGAAATGGTCTCTTATAAAGAAAAGTTATTTTATTGCTTTCAAAATATTTGAGAAAAATTAGGGAACTTGAGTGGACATATATATTCCATATATATGAGTTTAAACACATGGTCATGTTCAAAATATTGGTCAAACCTCTTCAAAACCCTTCCTGCCTATTTTAAGCTTTTCGAATATTTCTATAAGAAATATTCTCCATAAATTACACTAAAATTCTAGCATGTCACATATGATATATGTCATGATCTTGCCAAGTCTCATCTCGATCCAAGTTGATTGACTCTCCTAATTAGTCTAAAACCTTATCTGTCCACATCCAAATTAGAGCAACTCTTCATTGCATAGTGTCTCACATTATGCTCAAATTTGGTGGACATGTTCTCATATTCCAATAATGCATCCACACCAAGTGGTGCATCAAGGATAATAGAAGAACTTGTCCCAAGCCCCTCAAAACCCTATCTGCTGATTTTTGACTTTGGGAAATTTTGCATTATAAAGTTTCTCCAATTGACCCAAAACTTTTTGGGCATGCTTTAATGCTCAAATAATGCCCCAACACCAAATATTGGATTTGTGGGAATTTATGTGAATAGCTTTGTAAGTAGAAGGCCATTTTCCCCATTTGATGGGTTTTCCAGGTCTACATTGGAAACCTTCTCCACCAAATCCCAAATTAGTGTCCAAGCTTATTTTCATCTATTATTTGATCCTGTTAAATTTCATATCCATTGAAGTCCATCTGGTTGCCCTAACACTCATCAAACACCGTGTGTGCACTCACCTAAGTGGCTACTTTGGCCCCTTCCACTATTACCCTTGGTCTTAAACTTTTACCACAGCCTCCCCTAGTTACCTTTTTACTCAAGTAGCCTTGCCATGGATACTGGTCAATTATTGGAGAGAGACCCCTTGTAGCTACTTCTCATTTTTTACCCTTGGATCACCATTTTTACCCCTCCTTTCCCACTTCTGCTTAAGCCAAAGCCCCCACTTTCTTCCAGGGCATATCTAATATGCCAAGGCATCATTTCAAATCAATATATAGCATGCTCATGTGGGAGAAATGAGCAACACCTGTGAAACTTGATTTCTGGCTAAAATGTAGTTTTGAACTTCAGCTGCTAGCTAGACACCTCCTCTTGAGCTGAGACTTTACAGAAGTGTAGTGCTTCCCTACCAAACACTTCTAGACATAGTTTCATTCCCGAAATTATCCAGTACGAACCCTCATTTCCAGCCTTAAGTTTGCTGCTACAAACTTAATGGCAGTCAAACCCCAGTCTAAACTGATCCATTTGGGTCCAAACTCCACCACTGCTTCATGGCACGCATGCCTTGCATGCTTGACACATAGGCCTGGACAAGGGGTGGCCCAGGGCAGTAAGTGGGGTGGTGACCACCACCCTGGCATGGAAGAACGGTATTGTGCACCTTACTACATCTTCCAGGCCGTATGCAGCCATTGAACCTATCTAAGCATGCCATGGGACCTCCCCTTGACTGGTCCAAGCCTTCCCCGACGCTGGCTAGCCTCCAAAGTGCCCAGGGACGTGTGTCTTCCCCCATGCCAGCGAGCTCTGAGGTGCTCCCAAGCTCTCTCTGCCCCTCTACCTCTCTTATCTCCTCTCCCCGAGTCTCTCTTGCTTCCCTCTCCCTTGTGCATCTCCACGGCTCCCCCTTTCGAGCCCTGCTCTCCTCCCAAGCCTCCTCTTCCTCCTACCCCCCTCCAATGGCTGAAGCTCCATTAGTAGCCTTCGCTCGAGCTCGTGCCCTTCCGGGCCCTTCCTCCTCCCTAGCCAACGCGGAGCTCCCCTCAGCCTCCGTAGGACTCTTCCCTCTTTCCATCAGCTTCTTTCCCGAGGCCAACATGGCGTCGTACGGATGAGGCCGAGCCGGGCGTAGCTTTTTCCGCAGCCATGTGGCCAGAGATCTCCCGCCCTCTCCCTCGCGCCCGAGGCCATGGAACGGGGGCGGTGCGACCCCCTAGGCCAGCAGGGGCATCGGCCGACGCCAGGAGCGGTTATGGCAGCCGGGGCGGCGCAAGCTCCGGCCGGATCGGGCCCTGCCTCTCCCCTGTGCGAGGGGGAGATAGGAGAAGGTCCTGGCAAGGGGCCCCCTGTAAGCCTCTCCTGAGTCGGGCCTAGGCGGATAAGTGGAGACGCCCCGGCCGTTCTACGCCTTCCCCGTGTCGAAGGCGTATTCGCCTGAATACGCCTCCTGCGTGGGCAGGTTTCCCGAGGCCGAGTTGCTGGGCCGGCCCATCCATCTATCTAGTGCCCGAGCTCGATATAACCCCCCTAGTAGCCCTTCTTTGCTTTTTCTTTTCTTGGAAACTTAAAAAATCCATATATAATTCAAATCAACTCCAAATTTGATGATTCAAAATTCTACAGGTCCCACAAATCAAGATCTATCTAGCGGTGTGCTTTGCACATTTTTTCAAACAACATTTATACTGTATTTATATTTAAATAAAGATTTAAGTGCTTCTAGCCCCCCTTTCAAAATTGCTACAACATTCAAATCAACTCCAAATAGAGTGATTCCACTTTCCAGAGCCTTCTTATAACCTGCCCTATTTTTGAAGCTTTGGTCAACATTTTTATCGTGCAATATTCTGTTGTATTAAATAAGTAGCTTCCTATTGCTATTTATCCAATATTAGAAAATCCCTAGAATATTCACCTCAACTCCAAATCCAGTGGAACAACTTCCTAAATATTCCTAAAATTATTCTCTATTAAATGAGTGCCTCCACTCATTTTATCATGATATTTTCTGAAGGCTTCTTTAAGGATCACCTATTCCTGCTTTCATCTATTCAAAATTCCCTGATGGTCCAAACCTTCGATATAAAGCTTCAGGTATTTTTCTTATGACTAGAGAGGTCCAAGGAAAATAAAACTTCTATTTCATATAACACTTTTGTTCTTCTTGCTGTGTCGCTGACGGTGATTGTTTCCGACAATAGTTGAGGAGTAGACGGAGTACTCGGAGTTGGACCGGAAGACCTCAAAGATCTCGAGGACTTATGTGAGCAAAGGCAAGCAACCCTTTGACCATGTCTGGGCAAATACTATATTGCATGCTAGTAGAACAAACATTTCCGTTGCATATGATAACAAGTATTTGGTAAATCATTGATATGATGTTTCCGTTGGCTCCCCCGGAGCACTTGCATTTTGAGCATCATCCTACGAGGATCACTCTAATATCGTGTTGACAAGTAGAGATAAGAATAGTAGTAGCATGAGCATGATGATGGTAAAATCAGAGGTTTATGAAAACCCCGTCGGGTGCCACTAATGCCCGAGGGTGATGATGAGATATGTGGCCACTTTTGGAGAAGTGGTGCACCGGGTATTTTGGTGCGAGTGGTTTCGGAAATGGGAATAGATTTATGATGTGTCGACCGTCCCAACCTTACATGTGCGACCACGTTACCCCTTTATGGGATGGGGCTTTGTTGATTACTCTTGTCGGTGCTAGCAAAGAGCACATTACTAGTGGAGGGAGTGATGTGTGGTCACTCTCGGGACCAGGTGATGCCAGGTAGGGAGACTATGCCGTTTTAATGTGTTCCGGGCACACCGTTGGTCCCCGCATGGATGATATTGTCCAGAGTCGGTGCTCGTGAGACCTACATCATGCGGGCTGGGTACTGAGACGTCTCAAACGTATCAACTTTTCCAAATACTTCTGCTATTGTTTTGGCGTCATTCTTGCATGATTTGAACGAAACTAACCCGGACTGACGCTGTTTTCAGCAGAGCTGCCTGTATGGTTTTATTGTGTGCAGGAAAATGGATTTTTAGGTGTCCCGGAAAATTCCAATAAAAAATAGAGAAAATACACGCACCAGGAGGAACCCTTGACCAGAAGATGGGCCAGAGGGGGGTCACGAGGCCTCTAGGCGCCCTCGTGGCGCGGCCTGCCCCCTGGCCGTGCCAGGAGGCCGCCTGGGTGGGGGCCACCCCCTCTGGTGCCCTACCTTGGCTCCTATTTATACCTCAGACGAAGAAACCCCAGAAAAGAAGTCGTTTTGCCAATTCTCGTCACGGAGCCGACGCCACACTCTATTCTTCTCCGGGAGAGCTAATCTAGAGGCCGCCTTGGCCTCCGGTGAGGGGAAATTGTCGCCATCGTCATCACCATCACCACTCCATCACACTTCCATGACTTCCCCGTTCATGTGTGAGTAACTCCCTTCTGTAGGCGAAGGGGGTGGTAGGGATTGGATGAGTTAGATCATGTAATAGTTCGTTAGATTGTTGGGGCCATGTTGCCTATCATCTACTATGGTGTTTATCATCTTTGCTACTACTTGTTGCTCTTGATGCTTGTCACTTTGGGCTCGAGTGCCATGATTTCAAATCTGAACCCCTTATGTTTTCATGAATATATTTGTGTTCTTGATCCTATCTATGAGTTGTATGCACCTATTATAGTCTGGAACCGGCGATCCCAATGGTGACAGCTTGGAACACCAAAAGGGATGGACTATAATTTGAGGATTCAATGTATCCATTGATTGTTAATGCTTTCTTCTGGTGCTCTTTGACAGGAGCACCTTAATCTCCATAAGTTCCTTTTGGCCCCGTTGGTAGCGGGATGGTAGGACAAAAGATGTTGTGCAAGTTCTTATTGCAAGCACGCACGACTACCTTGGGATGCATGCCTAGTGTTTGATATTTGCCTAGATGATCATTACTTTTCTCTGTGCCTTGTCCCAAGTTAAATACATGATATCTCTCATCCATGCAGCGCCCGAGGATCCATCTCCCTAGCCTATAGTGTTTTAATCCTGTTGGTTACAAGTTGCTTTCCTTTTGCTGTTTTACTTTCGTTGCGTTGCCACAATTATTTCCATTGCCACCATCACTTCCATATCACCGTTTCTACTAATATTTCGTTGCCAAGCAAGTATCGTTCAGGTGCGATTGAATTGACAACTCAACTGTTAAAGCTTATAAATATTCTTTAGCTCTCCTTGTGTCGAATCAATAAATTGGGTTATCTTACCCGCGAATACTGTTGCGATCCCCTACACGTGTGGGTTATCAGGTACCAATCGAGTGGATCTCTTTGTATAGTATCATGATGGGAAATACATTGATCGGGTACTTACCTCGGGTATGTTATGTACCGCGAGTCATGGATGACACGGAAGTTTCTCGGATCTCGTGGGTACAACGTACAACCTCTGCAGAGTGTAAAACTATTCGAATAGTTGTATCCACGGTCAAGGACAGTTGGGTAATCCTTCTTAAACTACGTCCAGTCGTTTCCGAATAAACCAAGTGTGTGTGTGTTTAGTGGTGTGTTATCTGAAAGAGTTGATATGACCAAGTTTGGTGACTTGGCATATCGGTTGAACCTGGAGTGTTCAGCCCATGTTGATATATGTAACTTGTTCTTCTAAATACCATCTAGCTTATGTTGCACATCCACCTATGATCATGTTTATTTACAATCAAGCTGTTATCCACCAATAATACATATTACTGGTTATCATACATGCTGCGTTATCCACATCATGGGTTGTTTGCGAGTACATTCAAAAAGTACTCATTGGCTTGCCAATGGTTATTTTATTGACCAGGTATGAGAAATAAGGATATGTTGAAGAGCACCATGGTGACGTTCCTGCAAACTAGGACGCCCCCCAGTTAGTATGCCTGTAGGTTATGGCTGATGGCATGCGTTCACGCTTTCGACCAATATTTCCGCTATTGGTCAAGTTTGGTGTGTTGACCTATATATGTAAGACTTGACCGATAAGGTCATTTATTGTATCAAACGGTATGTATGGATGTAAGACTCTTGTTATTTAGTATTTGTGTGTTCGGTGAGCATTGATCTCTGGGATCAGTGAGCACGTTCATTCGACGTTCTCGACCCGTAAGTTGGGGTCCCCACAGAGCTGGTATCAGAGCCATCATGACTGTAAGAAGCCGTTAGTTAGCACGGATGTTAGTTAGGATAAAACCGCTTTCCAAACCCTTCAAAATGTATTTACAAACCTATATCATTCTCATCTCTCCAAAATTTTCAAAGGAAGCGAGGTTTTTGCCTTAGCACTCCCACTCTTATTCTCTTGACACTCCTCGTGTGCTTTTTCAAAACCTGCAAATGGCCGCTAGCACCCTTATGCCTGACCGCGAAATTACTTAAAATCCTCTTGGGCAACTTGGAAGGAAGCAACCTTTCCAAGCAACCACCCATGTACTTGAAGGGCAAGGATGACAACACTATGACCATATGACACCAACAAAAATACCTCCAAGAGGAACAAGGACATCGAGGCACAGAAGATGGTGATACCCTCAGCACTGTTTCGGAGTGATGCCTCCTTCACCTACGATGATTAGGACATAATAATAGTAATACCATGATCTGCATTGCTAATAGAGCGACCCTGTCAACATTAAGGTTGTGCCGACCACCACTGGTGGATGAGAACCTCGCCATTTGGTCCGCCTCACCTTAGTGTGCAGGAAAACGGTTCTCTTCATCCCCCGCTCGAGGTGTCGATATTGTGATCAAAGTTACTGACAGGTCGGAGCTCTATCATGCCTTGCTGAAGTCATTGCATAAAGGTCATCCACTTAGAACTTCATAACCCACAAGTATACGGGATCGCAACAGTTTTCGAGGGTAGAGTATTAAACCCAAATTTGTTGGTTCGCCAAAGGGGAAGCGAAAGAATATTCTCAAGTATTGGCAGCTGAGTTTGTGATATTCAACCACACCTGAAAGATTAGTGTCTACAAGCAAACTATCAGTAGCAAAGTAGTATGATAGCAACGGTGCTAGAAACGATCTGTTGACGACAGACTATTCCTAAATGTTGTATCAATGGCGCCAGTAAAGAGCACGTGGACGGGGAACTATACTTCCCAGGCAACGGCTCCAGAAAAGTCTTGCAACAAGTAGCAGCAAAGTAACAGCAGTAGTGACAGCAGTAGCAAGTAACAGCAATAGCAACAGTAGCAGCAGAAAATTGGCCCAATCCTTTTTCTAGCAAGGGATAAGCCCAGACAAGTAACATAGTAAGGACCAGTAGTAAAAGACTCGTAGGCAGTGGATCGGTGATGGATGAGTATTATGGATGTGATTCATCATGTAACAGCTATAACACGGAGAGATAAGTAACTAGCTCCCGTTCGTCAATCTAATGTAGGCATGTATTCCGTATGTAGTCGTACGTGCTTACGGAAAAGAAATTGCATGATATCTATTGTCCATCCCTCCCATTGCAGCGGGGTCCTAATGGAAAGTACGAGATATTAAGGTTCTCCTTTTAATAAATAACCGGCCAACGCATTAACACGTGGTGAATACATGAACTCCTCATACTATGGTCATCTCCGGGAGTGGTTCCGGCTATTGTCACTCCAGGGTTGCCGGGTCATAACCCATAGTAGGTGACTACAACTTGCAAGATAGGATCTAAAACACACATATATTGGCGACAACATAATAGGTTCAGATCTGAAATCATGGCACTCGGGCCCTAGTGACAAGCATTAAGCATAGCCAAGTAGTAGCAACAACAATCTAGAACATAGTGGATACTAGGGACCAATCCCCGTCAAAAACTAACTCGATTACATGATAGATCTCATCCAACTCATCACCGTCCAGCAAGCCTACGATGAGATTACTCATGAACGGTGAAATGCATCATGGAATTGTCGATGCAGGAAGGTTGATGATGATGATGGCGACGATTTCCCCTCTCCGGAGCCTGAAACGGACTCCAGATCTGCCCTCCAGATGAAGAACAGGATGTGGCGGCACCTCCGTATCACAAAACGTGATGAAACCTTCTCTCTGATTTTTTTTCCGGGCGAGACGGAAGATATAGAGCTGAGTTTGGGGCGGTGGAGCCATGTGGGCCCCACAAGCCCTCATGGAGCGGCAAGGGGGGGTGGCCGCGACCTGTGGGCTTGTGGCCCACTGGTCCACCTCCTCCGGTGGATCTTTGCGCAGGTATTTTTCTTTTATTCCAGAAGAAATCTCTGTAAATTTTCAGGACATTCCGAGAACTTTTATTTCTGCACAAAAACAACACCATGGCAATTCTCCTGAAAACAACGTCAGTTTGGGTTAGTTCCATTCAAATCATGCAAGTTAGAGTCCAAAACAAGGGCAAAAGAGTTCGGAAAAGTAGATACGACGGAGACGTATCAAGTCCCCCAAGCTTAAAGCCTTGCTTGTCCTCAAGAAATTCAGTTGACAAAGTGAAAGAGACAAAAGAAAAACTTTGACGAACTCTGTTTGATATTGTTGTTGCAACTATGTCTAACTCATAACCAGAATTTCAGCAAGATCACAAGCAAACCACATAAGAAAATGACATCTAGGTCTCACGGTAAATTCATAGCAATGGCATAATCAACTAGCGAGCAAATAATAACAAGCCTCAAATGTCAACACTTCAACCAAAACAACATGAAGCAGTACGAACAGATGGTATCTCGCTAGCTCTTTCTGAGACCGCAAAACATAAATGCAGAGCACCTTCAAAGACCAAGGGCTGACTAAACATTGTAATTCAAGGCAATGAAGATCTAGTCACAGTCATACTCAACAGAGTTAAAAGCAAAGCGTAAAAATGACAGAGGTGCTCTGTAACTGGTGCTTTTGTAAGAGGACGATGACTCAATAGGGACATAAATAGACAGGCTCTTAGCAGAGGGAAGCATTGATTTGTAGAGTTGTCAAAGCTGAAGCTTTGAAAACAGAGATAATAATTTTGGGTGGCATCCTTTCATTGTCAAAGCAATGACTAAGAGTTCTCAACATCTTCCACGCTACACATGCTATAGGCGTTTCCCAAACAGAAAAGTAAAGTTTTGACTCCCCCACCACCAATCAATCACACTCCACGGCTAGTCGAATCCTCGGGTACCGTCCGTACCAACATCAATCCTAGGGGAGTTTTCTTTGCAATTATATTTTCGATTTGAGCATGGAACTGGGAATTCCAATTACCGGCCCCTTTCTCGTGAATGATAGTGAATAAACACATATCGAGGATAACACGCCTAGCATGGAAGATACCAATAGCCCCGTGTCACCACATGAGCGGTTCGGGCATGCAAATCAGATTATTTCTTCAAGGTTTAGAGAGTGGCACATGCAAATTTACTTGGAAAGCAGGTAGATACCGCACATAGGTAGGTATGGTGGACTCATATGGCACAACTTTGGGTTTATGGAACTGGATGCACAAGCAGTATTCCCGCTTAGTACAAGTGAAGGCTAGCAAAAGACTGGGAAGCGACCAACTAGACAGCGACAACAGTCATCGAAATGCATTGAGATTAACTAACATTGAGTGCAAGCATGAGTAGGACATAAATCACCATGAACATGAACATCATAGAGGCTATGTTGATTTTGTTTCAACTACATGCGTGAACATGCGCCAAGTCAAGCCACTTGAATCATTCAAAGGAGGATACCATCCTCTCATACTACATCATAGTCATCTCAACATTCATGTGGGCATCCAAGACAAACCATTATAAGCTCCTAGCAAACTAAGCATGGCATAAGCAACTATGATCTCTAAGTTGTCATTGCAAACATGTTTCTCTCACAACAAAGCTGAACTAGGAACAGTGAGCTAGTCATATTTACAAAAACAAAATAGATCGAGTTCATACCAGCTTTTCCAGGCTCAGTCACTTCATCATATATCGTCATTATTGCCTTTCACTTGCACTACCGAACGATGTGAACAATAATAAGCGTGCTCGTGCATTGGAATAAACCTGGAATCTGCAGGCAAACACAAAGGAGAAGACAAAGTAATATGGCTCCTTGAAAGCTAAATAAGTATGCATGCAAGAGCCACTAACCATTGTAACCAATATCTTCTACCTTGACCCAAAGAAAAATAAAACTAATTACACGGGAAAGCTCCCAACAAACAAAAGAAGAAAATAAAATATTTTTGGTTTTTTCTCAAACTAGACAGACACACGAAAAGAAAACGAGAAAAAGAAAGTAAACTAGCATGGATGATACAGTGGCAAAGTGTGAACACCGGCTAACAAAGTGAAAGCATCAGAAAGAATGTAAAGTCGGCGAGAACACGTACTCCCCCAAGCTTAGGCTTTTGGCCTAACTTGGACTAATCCCAAGGAGGGAAATTACCAGCACCGGGGTACTCCGAAGTGGACTGAGGATGCCACTTCTGTGTGATCTCCTCTCGCTCCCACTGATAAACTGGCGTCTGATACTCGACTAGTGCCTCGGGCACGGGCACGTGTGGTTGGGCCAAGCCCCAATATGCGTAGATGTCTGAGGGCATAATAATGTACCTGCTTGCATGAAGATTGAACAAAGAAGGAACATGCAAAGTAATAGTCTCACGAGTACCCTGACTAAATACCAGGTTATAAATCATCCTTATATTTATATCTCTATCAAGAAAGTCATGGCGAACCATGCTATCATAATCTAGATATCTCTCGGGAAGAAGAACCTCTTCTTCCTCCTCTAGTCTAATAGGTATCTCAAAGTGTCTAGCAAGACGTAGCATAGATAACTCCATAGACAACACCTTTAGAACGGTTCAGGTTCAACCGTTGAGCTACTATAGCGCCCAAGCTATAAGTTTTATCGTTATAAAGGGCTTCGGCAAGACCGCAAGATCCTGGGAACTAAGTGACCCAGCTTTCCCACGGCCAATCAAACATTTTCCCACAAATAATGAGAAGTACCGAAGCACGGGAAAATGAATGCTAGCATCTCTAGCACAAGACACTCCTCTCTCCTCTCCTACAGCAATAGCACCGATGAAAGCTTCCAAGTCCCATGGACGAGGTTCATGAATATCCCCAACGTAAGGTAATTTGCAAACATTGCAAAAATCCTGGAGTGACATGCGCTGAGGGATATCATAAAGTTTAAACTCAACCATAGGAGGATTCTTCCTCGGATAGAAGTTAAAGCTTTGTACGAAGATATTAGTGAGTAGGAGGTATTGCGGACACTTATCTTCAACGAAGGCGGTAAGGCCAGCATTTTCCACCCAGTGATAAAACTCCTCATAAATTCCAGCGGCGCATAAGAACACGTCGCTTGCCCATTCGCACGCTCGAACTTCCGCGACTCGTGGGACCAAATACTTGGGCTTCTTCTCACTCCCATCATCCTTGGGGTCATGACTTGACGAGCCTCTTAAGAACCTCCTCATCTTTTCCTTTTTCTATCTCTGAAAATTTCTGAAATTTTTAGTGACTCTAAGGAAAAGTGAACAAGGCTCAACAAACTCGTAGAAACTACTCCAACAAGTGCCTAGAGGCCATATTACGCATCAAAACTACTTGGGACCAGCTAGAATTAGCATGCAAAGCTCAAGAACATGGTCACCAAGGCAGCAAAAATACGCGGAGTATAAGGCACTAGAGCAAAAACTAATTGGACCAATGGAGGAGTCACTTACCAAGGAGTAATTTCCCCAAAACAGTTCGGAGAATGGTGATTTGAGCAAAGAGATCAAAAATCCCAGCAAGAGGAGCAAGAACACGGGTTTGAGCTGCTAAACGATTTTTTCTGGAGGTAGGAGAACCAGATGAGAGCAAGAATGATACGAGGGGGTGCCTGTGGGCCCCACAAGCCTGGGTGGTGGGGCCAGGGGGGGTGTCCGCGCCCCTATGGCTTGTGCCCCACTAATGTGGCCCCCAGACAAACTCTTTGTCTCAGAAATTTTCAAAAAATCCAGAAAAAACCATACTATATTTTCAGGACGTTCAGAGAACTTTTATTTTCGGGGTACTTTTCTACCGGACGCTAAAACAGAAAATAGGGAAAACTAAACTAAATCTATCATTTTTGTTCTAAGCAACCTAAAGTGAAAGCTTGGAACAGAGGTTTGTGACTCCTCGACTAATCCATCTCATGGTCATCGAAAGAAATCCGTCAATGGGGTTGATCAAATCCCCTCGACAAAACTTTCTCGAATCGCAAAAGAGAAAGGAGAATTTTCGAATAGCCACTAGGTTACCTCAATGGCGATGTGTATCTCCCCAACAAGCAAATCATACTTCATCTTGACATGAGGAATAGGGCATTCAAAGCTCCCAATAAGAATCGATGAAGTTTTTCCGATAGCATTGATGCAATGTACTCGGTATTGTTTCTTCGGAAGTGCACCATATGCTCATTACCGTTGACATGGAAAGTGACATTGCCTTTGTTGCAATCTATAACAGCCCCTGCAGTGTTTAAAAAGGGTCTTCTGAGGATGACAGCCATGGCATCGTCCTCGTGAATATCCAAGATAACAAGGTCTGTTAAGATAGTGGTGTTAGCAACCACAACACGCACATCGTCGCAAATGCCGATAGGGAAAGCAGTTGATTTGTTGGCCATTTGCAGAGAGATTTCAGTGGGTATCAACTTATCCAGTTCTAGTCTACGATAAAGAGAGAGAGGCATAACACTAACGCCGGCTCCAAGATCGCATAACGCAGTTCAAACATAGTTGCCTTTAATGGAGCAAGGTATAGTGGGCACACCGGGATCACCCAGTTTCTTAGGAGTTCGACCCTTGAAAGTGTAATTGGCAAGTATGGCGGAGATCTCAAGATCAGGTATCCTCCTCTCATTAGTCACAATATATTTCATGTACTTAGCATACGGAGACATTTTGAGCATATGTGTCAAACGCATCTGCAGAAAGACAGGTCTGATCATTTCAACAAATCGCTCAAAATCCTCATCATCCTTTTTCTTTGATGGTTTTGGAGGAAAGGGCAAGGGTTTCTGAACCCATGGTTCCCTTTCTTTACCATGCTTCCTAGCAGCAAAGTCGTTCTTATCGTATCTTCTATTCTTAGGCTGTGGGTTATCAAGATCAAAAGGTTCAATCTCCACATCCTTTTCATTGCTAGGTTGAGCATCTTCATGAACATCACTATTGATATAATCATTAGGCTCATGTTCATCACTAGATTGTGTTTCAGCATCAGAGACAGAGGCATCGTTTGGCCTCTCAGGGTTAGCAGGGTTGCTAGCGTGCAGGTTGCATTCATATTTCTTCTTCTTTCTAGGATTACTAGGTGCATCAGTGCTAACTCCTTGAGAATCTTGTTCAATTCTCTTCGGATGACCCTCAGGATACAAAGGTTCCCGGGTCATTCTACCGCCTCTAGTAACGACTCTGATGGAATTGTGATTAATCTCATTGAGCAAGTCATTTTGAGCTTTAAGTACTTGTTCTATGTGAGTAGTAACCATAGAGGCATGTTTACTCAGAAGCTTAAGATCATTGACATTTTTGTCCACACAAGCACTTAAATGACTAAGCATACTTGCATTCTTTTCCAATTGTCTCCTAACATAATCACTAAAACTCTGTTGTTTGGCAACAAAGTTATCAAATTCATCCAGGCATAAGCTAGCAAGTTTATCAAAAGGAATATCACTCTAATCAAACCTACGCGGAGAATTTACTTCTATTACCTGTATTGGGTTATCGAGACCATTGATCTCTTCGATAGGTGGTAGATTTTTGACATCTTCAGATTTAATGCCTTTCTCTCGCATAGGTTTCTTGGATTCTTGCATATCTTCAGGACTGAGGAATAGAATATCTCTTTTCTTCGGAGTTGGCTTAGGAGGTGGTTCGGGAATAGTCCAAGCATTCTCATTGCACAAGATGTTATTCAACAGAATCTCAGCTTGTTCTACGGTTCGTCCCTAAAAACACTATCGGCAGAACTATGTAGGTGGTCTTTGGAAGCATCGGTAAGTCCATTATAGAAGATATCAAGTATTTCATTCTTCTCAAGAGGGTGATCAGGCAAAGCATTCAGTAGCTGGATGAGCCTCCCCCAAGCTTGTGGAAGACTCTCTTCTTCAGCTTGAGCAAAGTTGTATATTTCCCGCAAGGCAGCTTGCTTCTTATGGGTAGGGAAATATTTTTCAGAGAAGTAGTAGACCATATCCTGGGGGCTACGCACACAACCAGGAGCAAGAGAGGTGAACCAAGTCTTAGCATCATCCTTTAGCGAGAAAGGAAACAGCTTGAGCATGTAGTAGTGGCGGATCTTTTCCTCACTAGTGAATAGGGTGGCTATATCGTGCAGTTTGGTAAGATGGGCTACAACCGTTTCAGACTCATAACCGTGAAAAGGATCAGATTCGACTAGAGTGATTAACTCAGGGTCGACAGAGAATTCATAATCCTTATCGGTCACAAAGATAGGCGAAGTAGCAAACTTCGGGTCGTATTTCATCCTAGCATTCAGAGATTTTTCTTTCCACTTGCATAGTAATTTCTCAACATCATAGCTATCCTTACATGCAAGCAAGTCCTCAGCTATCTCTCCTTCCATAACATAGCGCGTATCAGGCATAACAGGCAATTCATGCATAGTAGAAGGTTCTACTTCAATAGTATCAGCAGTTTCAGAAGTATCATCACGTCTAGCAGCAACTCTAGCAATATGTGCATCAAGGAATGTACCAAGTGGGAAAGCAGTATCATGCATAGCATCAAGCATAGCATCATCAGGCATAGTATCAAGCATAGCATGATCAGGCATAGTATCAAGAATAGCATCATCATAACATCATGGGCAGCAGAAGTAGCATCATGAAGCACATGCGACATATCAAGATTTCTAGCAGGAGGCGTAGTCGCAAAGTTACTCATAACTGAAGGTGAATCAAGTGTAGAGCTAGATGGCAATTCCTTACCACTCCTCATAGTGGAAGGCATGATTTTAGTCCTTGGATCTATCGGATTCCTCATAGTGATCAGCAGACGTAAATCCCAAGTGACTTAGAGAATATAGTTGTGCTTCCCCGGCAACAACGCCAGAAAAAGGTCTTGATAACCCACAAGTATAGGGGATCGCAACAGTTTTCGAGGGTAGAGTATTCAACCCAAATTTGTTGGTTCGCCAAAGGGGGAGCGAAAGAATATTCACAAGTATTAGCAGCTGAGTTTGTCAGATTCAACCACACTTGAAAGATTAGTGTGTGCAAGCAAAGTATCAGTAGAAAAGTAGTATGATAGCAATGGTGCCAGAAACAGTATGTTGACGGCAGAGTATTCCTAACTGTTGTATCAATGGCGCCAGTAAAGAGCACGTGGACGGGGAACTATTCTTCCGAGGCAACGGCTCGAGAAAAGTCTTATAACAAGTAGGAGCAAAGTAACAGCAGTAGTGACAGCAGTAGCAACAGTAGCAGCAGCAAGTGGCCCAGTCCCTTTTGTAGCAAGGGATAAGCCTAGACAAGTAACATAGCAAGGACTAGTAGTAAGATACTCGTAGGCAGTGGATCGGTGATGGATGAGTATTACGGATGTGATTCATCATGTAACAGCTATGACACAGAGAGATAAGTAACTAGCTCCCGTTCGTCAATCTAATGTAGGCATGTATTCCGTATGTAGTCAAACGTGCTTAGGGAAAAGAACTTGCATGACATCTATTGTCCATCCCTCCCGTGGCAGCGGGGTCCTAATGGAAACTACGGGATATTAAGGTTCTCCTTTTAATAAAGAACCGGACCAACGCATTAATACGCGGTGAATACATGAACTCCTCATACTATGGTCATCTCCGTGAGTGGTTCCGGCTATTGTCACTCCGGGGTTGCCGGGTCATAACACATAGTAGGTGACTACAACTTGCAAGATAGGATATAAAACACACATATATTGGCGACAACATAATAGGTTCAGATCTTAAATCATGACACTCGGGCCCTAGTGACAAGCATTAAGCATACCCAAGTAGTAGCGACATCAATCTAGAACATAGTGGATACTAGGGATCAATCCCCGTGGAAAAATAGCTCGATTACATGATAGATCTCATCCAGCTCATCACCGTCCAGCAAGCCTACGATGAGATTACTCACGAACGGTGAAGAGCATCATGGAATTGTTGATGGAGGAAGGTTGATGATGACGATGGCGAGGATTTCCCTCTTCGGAGCCCGAAACGGACTCCAGATCTGCCCTCCAGATGAAGAACAGGATGTGGCGGCGCCTCCGTATCGCAAAACACGATGCACGACGGAAGATATAGAGCTGAGTTTGGGGGCGGTGGAGCCACGTGGGCCCCACAAGCCTTCACGGCGCGGCCAGGGCGGTGGCCGCGGCCTGTGGGCTTGTTGCCCACTAGTCCACCTCCTCCGGTGGATCTTTGCGCAGGTATTTTTCTTTTATTCCAGAAAAAATCTCCGTAAATTTTCAGGACATTCCGAGAACTTTTATTTCTGCACAAAAACAACACGATGGCAATTCTGCTGAAAACAACGTCAGTCCGGGTTAGTTCCATTCAAATCATGCAAGTTAGAGTCCAAAACAAGGGCAAAAGAGTTCGGAAAAGTAGATACGACGGAGACGTATCAGAACTCTCGACGCCTTGGAAGGCACAAAGACGATGGCAAGATTATAAAGACTAGAGAAGACCGTGTCAACGACAGCCATGAAGAACCACCTTCATTGGCAACTCACAACACGAGAAGTCAGCAAGAATTATTTCAACTCAACCCGAGACATTTCGGCAAGCAACAACAAGAGACGTGGCGACACCATGAGAAGGTCCAGAAGACTTAACGGACTCCTCTCCGGAGCATGAAGGAAGCACGACTGTCGAGTCCGAGAACCCTAGGATAGGATGAGTCATAAATCCCCTATACGAACTCGAGTCCGTGGAATGGTTCAGATGGAACCATGTTGTGTGTTGATTGTTTATTCTTGTTGTTTGTGCTTTGATATAAGTCCCACTTTTGCTCTAGGCAACGAGCCTGCGGTTATATCACCTGCCTCATGTGGATGTTTGGGTTGACCTTTCAACACTTGTTTGATTGCACTTGCACAATAGCACCCCTTAGGCACTCTCCTTAGTGCTAATGCTCTCTCTCCCTCTTTCTCACCCCTCTCGTCAACTGAAGACCAGCAAGACAAGGTGCACCAATGATCCACTTCGATGGACAACCGACGCTCAAGACACTAACTATACCAAGCTTAACCACATGCAACCCGCAGGAGTTATGTCTTCCCTCAAGATTGGGAAAACCTCCCTAGCCCAGCCTAACCTCCGCAAGCCTTTCCGACTCAAACATATGGTTACGTTTCTAGTACTCGGATTTGCTGGAACACCCGTCGAGCCCCGATAAACCCCCGCTTAGCACCGGGTTCTTTATGGAACAAGTGATCATGGTTAACGAGTATCCCTCATTCTTAAGCTAGCACCATAACCCTGATGCCATAAGGAGGACCGCTCTCAGATATAGGAGTATTAGACTAAGTTTCTTGTGATGATGATAGTTGTCTTGAGGATATAGCACTATCTTGGTGGATCATAAGACCCTTATAAAGGTTGGTGAATTTGGTGGAACAAGTTGATAAAGTAGCGTAACCTACCTATTCCTGGAATAAGTTTGGATTCAGTAGGACAATTATGATCGCGAGCAATAATTCTTGGTGTTATAATTGACTTTAACAAATAGTTGCCATGGTTTGATGATTTTACCATACTGACTTGGAGTAACGTGCAAGAGTTCTTATTGGACCTAAGTTTTGAATTTAGATAGGTAATCTCAATAGAATATCGGTGACGACGGACACGACATGGATCAGAGTAACTCGGATTTAGTCCGACGATATTGATCATGATGCCATGTTTCTCGGTGGATAACAAGGAGAAGTTATTGGTCTTGTAGAAATAACTTACGAACCTATACAAACTGGCCTTGGAGATTAGTTGGCCATGATGCTGAACTTTGGTGGATATACCATGATGTAGTTTTGGCGATAAAATGTGGATTATGAGGACTCTAAGTGATTATGTAGAACCCCGTCAATATTGGAATTGTAGGAGGATGGGTCTACCGATGATCGACCGGATTGATGGACCAATTGATCGAATTCGTAGGAAGGAAACAAGATCTTGGATTGGAATACTGTGTGTTTCCTTAATATAGAAATGCAGTACCCTGTCCATTGAATGATCCAGCTGGACGTTGCATTTGTAGTATCCGAGTTCAAGCTTAACAGCTTGTTTGCCTCCCCGAGGTTCTTGCATAGGAATGCATGTGCGTCGTAGCTACACCATACTTGTAGCATTTGGGTTTACTTCTTCCCTCAACCCTCGTGTTGACTAGCATGAGTGGTGTGGATTTGACCCATGTGAGATGGTATCTTTGATGAGATAGGGTGATGTCGTCCCGAGTTTGAGGTCGGACTATTGGCATCTAACGAATGTGCTTAGAGATAAGATGGTAACTGTTCACCCACAACCTAAGTTCCTTGAGACCCTAAAGCTTCAGCCAACCATAAGGTGGTCAGATTACGACCGTAGAGAACGACTCTAAGTCGTTGGTATATGGAAAGTACTCCACCCGACCACCACCCATTGTGTCTATGATGAACATGGGCATGAAGGACTAGGTAATGTTGGACCACAAACCCCTCGGCCAGCGACCACCCATAGCAAGTTTCCGTTCTCCTCACCTGTCTCATGAGCACTGTGCTTATGTCATGCTTCGGGAAAATATGTTGTTATCCTCATGGATGACATACTTATTCACCCCATAAGACGAAGAACACCTTAGCCCTGTTTGGACGAGCCCGAGGAACGCCGATTGCTATTCCTCTCGAGTTTATAGTGTTACCTCGAGAAGCTGGGCTTATCGAAGCAACCTCTAGACAGCAGAAGTCGATCCTACCCAAGATAAGATGAAGAACCGCCATGTTTGGGAAACTAGGACAATGAAGAAAAAGCAGAAGAAGTCAACCACTGATCATGCGTCGACTACATCGACAATGCCAAGAAGCCTCGGCAATTCAAGCCGATGAAGCCTTTGGACAGCGAGAGAAATCAGTGAGCCTCTTCCTGGTCCAAATCAAGGACGAGAGTCCTAATTGGGTCATGGTGAAGACCTGCTAAAGGTGATTCACCCGCTTGCCGAGCCGCAGACCTTGGTAGTGGATGACTGGTCTATACTCTTGGGTAGCTAGCTCATCCAGAACCCCTCGCGAACCCTCCAATATGGTAGGACCTCTTCTGGACTCTGAGTCTCCGAGCATAGACTCATGGGCGAGAAGCCTTCGAAGACCACCTGCGACCATAGCTTGCCTGCCTTAAGGGAGTCAAGGACTTCCCCGTCAGCAGGGATATACGCGAACACCTTGATAGTAAGTTCTAACACGAGACATATAAATGTCGCTAACCGGCTTGAGCAGCCCCAGGACGAGAAACCAGCCACATTATCTTGCCATGTATTCCTACTTTAGAATGCACCTGCAAGCCAAAAACCTTGCACGAACTTAGTTCACCAAGACCTTGACCCCGAGTCAATCCTAAGTTATTGCCAGAACCCCGCCGATGGCAAATCAAGACTATCAGAGCATTCAAAGACTGTATCATCAAGCACCTCAAGACCCACAACAGCAACATGGGGACACGAAGACTACCTTCGACTCAAGATTTTGTATCTCTCCAACCCCTAGCCTAGAAATCTCGGGGACGAGATTTTCTTAAGTGGGTAAGGTCTGTAACACCTTGTTTTTAGCTCTCCTGACTGATTTTACTTTTCCCAAAAATTAGGACCAATTAATTTTTTTTTGTGAATGCTTTTGATGCTTTAAGTGACTATTGTTTGCTTGCTTGCCTGTATGCTTGTGTTTGATTCTCCATAATTCCTGTTACTCCCCACACTCACCTCCTTAGCCCAAAACTCCTGCCTAATGATCATGCCATGTGTTTAGGACCAGAAACTATTTTTACCAAATATTATTTTCACCAAAAGTCATTTCTTTGAATTAAGCATTCAAAATCCGTGAGATGGGATTTGTACTACAAGGCCTCAAATTAGCGAATTTCTTTTGCACCAATTATTTTATTTAAAACTCATTATCAAAATGGCTTCCGAAAACCATAATATTATTATTTTCAAATTTGTATTACTATTTTATTTAAATGCCTTCCTGTGAGGCAAGAAATGGTCTCTTATGTTGGAAAGTTATTTTTATTGCTTTCAAAACATTTCAGAAAATTTAGGGCAACTGAGTGGACATATATATTCCATATATATGAGTTTCAACACATGGTCATGTTCAAAATATTGGGCAAACCTCTTCAAAACCCTTCCTCCCTATTTCAAGCTTTTGGAATATTTCTATAATAAACATTCTCCATAAATCCCACTAAAATTATAGCATGTAACATATGATATATATGGTGATCTTGCCAAGTCTCATCTCAATCCAAGTTGATTTGACTCTCCTAATTATTCTAAAACACTATTTGTCCTGATCTAAATTTGAGCAACTCTTCATTGCCAAGTCTCTCCAGTTATGCTCAAATTTGGTGGACATGTTCTAATACTCCAATAATGCATCCACACGAAGTGGTGCATCAAGGATAATAGAAGAACTTGTCCCAAGCCCCTCAAAACCCTGTGTGTTGATTTACGACTTTGCGGAACTTTGCATTATAAAGTTTCTCTAATTGACCCCAAACTTTTTGGGCGTGCTTTAATGCTCAAATAATGCCCCCACACCAAATATTGGATTTGTGGGGATTGATTTCAATAGCTTTGTAAGAAAAAGGCCATTTTTGGCCATTTCATGGGTTTTCCAAGTCTACATTGGAAACCTTCTCCACCAAATCCCAAATTTGGTGTCCAAGCTTATTTTCATCTATTATTTGATCCTGTTAAGTTTCATATCCATTGAAGTCCATCTGGTTGCCCTGACACTCATCAAACACCTTGTGTGCACTCACCTAAGTGGCTAATTTGGCCCCTTCCACTATTACCCTTGGTCTTAAACTTTTACCACAGCCTCCCCTAGTTACCTTTATACTTCAGTAGCCTTGCCATGGCCACTAGTCAATTATTGGAGAGAGACCCCTTGTAGCTACTTCTCATTTTACCCTTGGATCACCATTTTTACCCCTCTTGCCCCAATTTTGCTTAAGCGAAAGCCCCCAGTTCCTTCCAGCGCATATCTTATATGCCAAGGCATCATTTCAAATCACTATATAGCATGCTCATGTGGAAGAAATGAGCATCACCTATGAAACTTGATTTCTTGCTGAAATGTAGTTCTGCACTGCACCTGCTAGCTAGACACTTCCTCTTGAGCTAAAACTTTACACAAGTGTAGTATTTCCCTACCAAACATTTCTAGACATAGTTTCATTCCCAAAATTATCCGGTAAGAACCCTTATTTCCAGCCTTAAGTTTGCGGCTACAAACATAATGGTAGTCAAACCCGAGTCTAAACTGATCCACTTGGATCCAAACTCCACCAGTGCTTCATGGCACGCATGCCTTGCATGCTTGACACCTTGGTATGGCCAAGGGGTGGCCCAGGGAACTAAGTGGGGTGGTGAACACCACCCTGGCATGCAAGAACGGTGCTCTGAACCATGTCTTTATCTTCCATGCCGTATGCAGCCATTGCAACCTGTGTAAGCATGCCATGGGACCTCCCCTTGATTGGTCCAGGCCTTCCCAAACGCTGGCTAGCCTCCAAAGTGCCCAGGGACGGGTGTCTTCGTCCATGCCAGCGAGCTCCGAGGTTCTCCCGAGCTCTCTCTCTCCCTCTATCTCTCTTATCTCCTTTTCGGGAGTCTCTCTTGCTTCCCTCTCCCTTGTGCATCTCCAGAGCTCCCTCTTTCGAGCCCTACTCTCCTCCCAAGCCTCCTCATCCTCATACCCCCCTCCAATGGCTGAAGCTCCATTGGCAGCCTTCGCTCGAGCTCGTGCCCTTCCACGCCCTTTCTCCTCCCTGGCCAGCACGGAGCTACCCTCAGCCTTTGCAGCACTCTTCCCTCTCTCCATCAGCTTCTTTCCCGAGGCCCACATGGCGTCGTACGGCCGAGGCCGAGCCGGGCAAAGCTTCCTCCGTAGACACATCGCCAGAGAGCTCCCTCCCTCTCCCTCATGCCCCAGTCCATAGAATAGGGATGGTGCGACCACCCTAGGCCAGCAGGGGCATCAGCCGTCGCTAGGATCGGCCGTGGCAGCTTGGGCGGCGCAAGCTCCGGCGGGATCGGGCCCTGCCTCTCCCCTATGCGAGGCGGAGGTAGGAGAAGGTCATGGCAAGAGGGGGCCCCTGTAAGCCTCTCCCGAGCCAGGCCCAGGCGGATAAGTGGAGAGGCCCACACCGTTCTACGCCATCCCCGTGCCGAAGGCGTATTCGCCTGAATACGCCTCCAGCCTGGGCAGGTTGCCGAGGCCGAGCTGTTGGGCCGGTCCATCTGTCTATCTGGCCCTATTTTTGAAGCTTTGGTCAACATTTTTATTAGGCAATATTCTGTTGTATTAAATAAATAGCTTCCTATTGCTATTTATCCAATATTAGAAAACCCTAGAATATTCACCTCAACTCCAAATCCAGAAAAACAACTTCCTAAATATTCCTGAAATTATTCTCTATTAAATGAGTGCCTCCACTCATTTTTATCATGGCATTTTCTGAAGGCATCTTTAAGGATCACCTATTCCTCCTTTCATCCATTCAAAATTCCCGGATGCTCCAAACCTTCGATAAAAAGCTTTAGGTATTTTTCTTATGACCAGAGTGGTCCAAGGAAAATAAAACTTCTATTTTATATAGTACTTTTGTTCTGTTTGCTGTGTGGCTGACGGTGATTGTTTCCGATGATAGTTGACGAGTAGACGGAGTACTCGGAGTTGGACCGGAAGACCTCAAAGACCCCGAGGACTTATGTGAGCAAAGGCAACCAGCTATTTGACCATGACTGAGAAAATACTATATTGCGTGCTAGTAGAACAAGCATTTCTGTTGCATATGATCATAAGTATTTGGTAAATCATTGATATGATGTTTCTGATGGCTCCCTGATACGTCTCCATCGTATCTACTTTCCCAAACTCTTTTGCCCGTGTTTTGGACTCTAATTTGCATGATTTGAATGGAACTAACCTGGAGTGACGCTATTTTCAGCAGAATTGCCTTTGTGTTATTTTTGTGCAGAAATCAAAGTTCTCAGAACGTCCTAAAAATTTACAGGGAACATTTTTGGAAAATATGAAAAATACCTGCGCAAAGATCCACCTGAGGGGGTGGGCCAGTGGGCCACAAGCCCTGCCACCGCCACCCCCTTGGTGGTGGTGGGCAAGCTTGTGGGGTCCACACGGCTCTGCCGCCCCCAATCTCAGCTCTATAAGTTCACTTTCATCCAAAAAAAATAAAGAGAGAAGATTTTGTCGCGTTTGCGATATGGAGGCGCCGCCACAACCTGTTCTTCATCTGGAGGGCAGATCTGGAGTCCGTTTTGGGCTCCGGAGAGGGGAAATCGTTGCCATCGTCATCATCAACCTTCCTCCCTCTCCAATTCCACGAAGCTCTTCGTCGTTCGTGAGTAATTTATTCGTAGGCTTGCTGGGCGGTGATGAGTAGGATGATATCTATCATGTAATCAAGTTAGTTTTGATGGGGATTGATCCCTAGTATCCACTATGTTCTGAGAGTCATGTTGCTACTACTTTGCCATGCTTAATGCTTGTCACTAGGGCCCGAGTGCCATGATTTCAGATCTGAAATTATTATGTTGTCACCAATATATGTGTGTTTTAGATCCGATCTTGCAAGTTATAGTTACCTACTATGTGTTATGATCCGGCAACCCCGGAGTGACAATAACCGGAACCACTCCCGGTGATGACCATAGTTTGAGGAGTTCATGTGTTCACCAAGTGCTAATGTGTTGGTACGGTTATTTATTAAAAGGAGAACCTTAATATCCCGTAGTTTCCTTTTGGACCCCGCTGCCACGGGAGGGATGGACAATAGGTGTCATGCAAGTTCTTTTCCCTCAGCATGTATGACGACACACGGAATGCATGCCTACATCACATTGACGAACGGGAGCTAGCCACATATCTCTTTGTGTTATAACTGTTGCATCATGAATATCATCCAAACAAATCACCGACCCATTGCCTACGAGTTTGTCCTACTACTGCTGTTACTTGTCTTGCTCTGCTGCTGTTACTTGTCTTGCTCTGTTGCTACTTTTGCTACTACTGTCGCTTGTACTGTTGGTACTTGCTACTGTTGTCACTACTGCTGTTCCTTGCCATTGCTATTACTCGTTACACTGCTGCTACCTGCTACAATCTTGATCGCTGGTCGTTGAAGGGAACTGACAATTTCCGTCCATGAGGCAACTTGGCGCCATTGATACAATCGTTAGAAATAGTCTGCCGTGTCAGCAGATCGTTTCTGACACCGTTGTTATCATAATACTTTGCTGTTACTACTTTGCTTGCAGATACTAATCTTTCAGGTGCGGTTGAATCAGACAAATTCAGCTGCTAATACTCGAGAGTATTCTCTCACCTCCTATAGGCGAATCAACAAATTTGGGTCGAATACTCTACCCTCGAAAACTGCTGCGAACCCACGCGTTGGTGGGCCGTCAACAACATTCTTCTAGTTTCATTTCCGGGGAGTGCTAGTAGCATTCTTCTGGTGCCGTTGCAGGGGAAGGTTTGTTGCCACAGAATCAGCATTCCTCTAGCTATTGCCAGAGAGTTCCAGTCAATGGGCACCAAAGGATAGCAACATAACCACAAGCAAAGTAAACCAATCATAGCAATTCATCAATCACCGATAAGACAACGAAAATCTACTCAGACATCATAGGATGGAACACATCATTGGATAATAATATGAAGCATAAAGCACCATGTTCAAGTAGAGGATACAGCGGGTTGCGGGAGATTGGACCGCTGAATATAGATGGGGGAAGGTGATGGAGGTGTAGGTGAAAATGACGGAGGTGTTGGTGTAGGTCGCCGTCACACGATGATGTCCTGGGCGGCGTTCCGGCGCCGCTGGGAGAGAGGGGGAGAGCGCCCCCTTCTTCTTCTTATTCCTTGACCTCCTCGCTAGATGGGAGAAGGGTTTCCCCTCTCGTCCATGGTATCCATGGCGGAGGAGGGGCGAGAGCCCCTCCGAGATTGGATCTCTCTCTCTGTGTCCTTCTGTTTCTGCGCTCCCTGATTCTGGCCTTTCACCGTTTCTTAAATTCCCAGAGATCCGTAACTACGATTGAGGTGTCCTTTCAACACGATTTTCTTGCGGATATTAGCTTTCTTGGGCGAAAGAAGGGCTCCAACCGCCTTAGGGATTGGTCACAAGCCTGCCAGGCACGCCTGGGGGGTAGGGCACGCCTCCTAGGCTCGTGACCCCCTCGGGCATCATTTCACATTTATTCTTCTTCCCAAAAATCATAAATATTCCATAAAAAATCCCCATAGGTTTTTTATTGCGTTTGGACTTTGTTTGGTATGGATATTCTGTGAAACAAAAAACATGCAACAAATAGGAACTAGCACTGGGCACTTGATCAATATGTTAGTCCCAAAAATAGTATAAAAGTTGCCAAAAGTATATGAAAGTTGTAGAATATTGGCATTAAACAATCAAAAATGATAGATACGACGGAGACGTATCACATGGGTTCACGCTTTCGACCAATATTTCCGCTATTGGTCAAGTTTGGTGTGTTGGCCCTCATGGCCCTATATATGTAAGACTTGACCGATAAGGTCATTTATTCTATCAAACTATATGTATGGATGTAAGACTCTTTTTATTCAGTATCTGTGTGTTCGGTGAGCATTGATCTCTAGGATCACTGAGCACGTTCATTCAGCGATCTCGACCCGTAAGTCGGGTTTCCCACAGTCAAACAACCACCATAGCGCTTTTGGTGGAAGGTGGACGGTGGCACATGCGCCTCGCAACACGGACATCCCCGACCCCATTGAGGTTCATGACATAAACGCATTATAGTCCCCCCCCACACATAGAAAGAGAGAGAAATACTTTGAGTCGGTTGGAGGGCATCTCACCAAGACTTCCTCTAACACATACCAAATAATCAACCTTGGTCAAACCTTTCTAGTTGTCGGTCGAAGTGATGGACATCCTTGGAGGCCCCTGAATAGGACGTGTCGCTGATAACCACGCGATGGAGTGTCCGAAGACATCAATTACATGCATGTGGCACACACATGTTTATGTAAGTGTTGTGTTGCATTTGAATTAATTAATATATATACCTGATATTCAACTTTGATGTCACATGCTTTGGAACTGAAAAGCCCCCCTCCCACACACACAAGAGCAAGGGTTCATGGTGCATATAACTAGTCTATCGAGCACCGATGGGAACGATTCATGCGTACGTAGCCGTGCACTTAGACTTTCATAATTACGAAACTCATTGACCTAATATATATACGATAATAAAAATAAAAAATAATCCACCATGGAAACCACTCTCTCATTGTCAGTCAATGCGATGGATATCCACGCGGGCCCATGAATGGCTTCCCATCGACAACCTTATGACCTAGTGTCCGAAGACAACATCCGTCTAAGCATGGATCAAAAGATGGATGGAAATATTGTGTGATGTTTAAATACCCAACACGCAAACTATGATATAGCGCCCTCGCTAATCACAGAGTTCCCACGTGGAGCGAGGTTCAGGACAAACATTATATATATGCCCCCCCCCCAATTTGAGCCAACAGGAGGCAGTCATGCGTACACATGCGCTCAAATTTTCCATGCGATCATCTCACACCATGACCTACCTCGAACACATGCCAAAAATGAATCCACGGTAACTAATCTAACTTGTTCTTGCCAAAGTGATGGACCACACGCACGACCACAAAGGGAAGGGACGTTGATAACTGCAAGTGGGTGGTGATGTCTCACGACAACCACCGCCTCCATGTTGTTCTAACATATGTACGGAGGTGATGTGTGATGTTTTGAATTCCCCATGCACACCTTTGATGTGTAACCTTTGCAAACTGGACCCACCACCCCTTGAGGTGAACAACATGTACACTTACTTGTAGCTATTGTTAGCACGTGTACACATGCACTCAAACTTTCATGTGGAATCTCACCATGATCTACACCAAAACACATAAAAAAGACGAATCTACATTTGATCACCCACCCTTGCAGTGCCATACAAATTTATAGACCACGCGTGGAGCATCGAATGGGTGCGTCACTGGTAAAAGCATGAGGGAGTGTACGAGGACCACCACCGCATGTGACACAAACATATCCCTAAAAAGGGATGAGATGCTTAATTTAAATACCCAATGCATGACTTTTGATTTGGCACGTCCTCACAAACCGGACAATCCCACATGGTGGCTCATGACACATAGTGTGCCGGACCACCCCCCCCCCCCCCACCACAACCTGTCCCACCACACCACCACCACTTTCAGGCATGCATGTCCAACTTTTTCGGTAGTGAACATCTAACAATAAGAACGCCGTGGTAAAATTTGAAGTTTTAGAGAATATTAATACATATCATAAATTGAATTGATTCCTTAGGGATTTAATTTATAAATTTAAAATATGAACTATAAACAGATGCGATTGTGCAGCAGAATGGCTAAGAAAATGAAAGTTTACGTCTTGGGTGCATGTTTAGTCCCCATGTAAGGAAAGCCAATAAATTGCAAAAAGCTCGGCATCATGGCTCGGCCACAAACATTGAGTCTTGGTTTCCAAATTCCAGAAAATCACCAGCTAAGTTAGAATTCATGAAACATTGACATGATTTCATGATATGGAACAAATAGGCCATGGTAGATAAATAATACAATGTGAGAAAAGTTTCTTTAAACTTAATAGACGCAACACAAAAGTGTCATGGTCATCATAGATGGTTTATTCATCCAACCAGTTGTTGTTACAATAACACTGCATGTGTCATAGCTTCGGTTACGTAATAATCAAGTGGTAGAATTAATTCTCAAAAACAAAAAACAGTACATGCCCTGCGATTCACGAAAACAATTCTGATTTGATGGGACTCATGCTAGCAGGCCGCCGAGTAGGCTGACCAGGAGGCGTGCAAACAGGTGCGTGAATTTAGGGGAGGCATGTTCGCTACTTGGTCTCACAGGAAGACGTGCCATCAGGCGTGTGAATTGACGGTACGCAGGCTCACCGGGAGGCGAGATGCCCCTTTGAACCAACACCCACCTCCCTCCCAATTGCTTTATTCAGGGTGCCCGAGCCGCTGGTTTTAACAAGCGGCCGCACTCCGCATTCTCGTTACACACTCACAATCCTTTCCCCTGCATCCTCGTCGTCGTTCTCAGTCCTCATCAGTAGCCTCCCTAAGTGCACCATGGGAGGGAGTGACCATGGCGGGGCCGGCGAAGCACCCGAGCACAACATGAAGTGGGGCAAGCAGACTGCCATCGTCGCTGATGACATGTCACGCGGACAGCGGCGCAACCTTTACATTGTTTCCGCTGTCATGCTTCCCCAGTCGGAGCCGGTGGTCCACAACGACTCTGACAACCACTCTGGTGAGGATAACGACTCCGACGGAGAATCGGTTGGTCATCTATACCCACTTTTGGTAAATACATCGTAGATAGGTTTTCTCTTGTTGCTAATGATGTGTACAAATGATTTTGCTAATAACCCGATCGACTAGGGTAAGTGATCATGCTAATAATTCGTAGCCAGATCTTACAATCCATATGAATGTCCTACATAGATGACTTCCATTTTTTGGACATGCACTAGTGTTTGCAATCCATTCGTGTAGCCAGATCTTACAATCCATTCGTAGACAAATCTAAATTTATGCTTTTCTTTCACCAATATCGCTTGAGGTTTAGGGTTCACATTGTCACATGATATCTTATGTTTCATAAATGCAGCCTTGCCTAATACAAATTATAAAATATACCAACATCACATTGTTTACTATATGTATAGGTGTTATATGACGATGTAGATAGTGAGGATGAAGACGTCCAGGAGAGGTTCAACAAGCAAACTCTCAGGGAGATTAAGGCCGGAAAGCATAATAGGCGTGTGTGGAAGAATGGGGGCTATGGATGCCCATTCTGCAACCATAAGATTAACAACACGTATACTACTGATCTCGCGCGCATGCAAGATGATGATCCTTTGGCTCCTTCGGGCAGAAGTATTTCCGCAGGATGGCGCATGCCGCGTACGCTGAGTTCCTCGTGAATCTTAATGATCAATCATGATGATGAGATGTTGGATTGAATCTACCTAGTTTGTCTGTATTATGTCTATGATTGACTATCTGTGTTTATCAGTTGTACTAAATGTTGGTGAGACTATGTCTTGTGAACTAGTAGTGTAATGTATTTGTAGTCTTAAGCTGCAAACACTCTAGTTTATTTGATTTTATGCGTATCTTAGACCAACCTATGATTCACCACCGCGCATATAGCTTATTAGTGTGAATCCTCTATGTTACTTTCAGTCTTATCACATAGTTTTATAATTGAAACCGTTTGCCCACAACATGCACAACTTTGGAACTTTGTGCAATGAATTTCATCACTTGTGTTCTGATTGACCAAAGGGTTGTCTGTATCTCTATCACACTAGAGTTGTCTATATCTCTGTCACACTAGAGTGCCAGTTTTTTTGAGAGTGATATTTTCTATTTATCAAAGAGTGTTTGGTTTATAAACCTTTGCCTCTAAAGCACATTATATTTTCGGGTGATATTCATGCTTTACCGTGCAAGGTTAGGTGTACGACCGTTGCCTCAGAAGCACATTATGCTAGGATAAAGAACCGTGAGCACCCACATGTCACAAAACCCTCACCAGCCCCTCCCCCTCCCCGTCTCCAGTAGCACCTTTGTATAGTACTCCTCCAGGCCTCTACATGGCACCGCCTATCCCATGGGAACCACTTTGCTCGATACTTGTTGCCTCCGCTGGTCGCCACCAAACGCCACCGCCTTTTGCCACTGCCACTTGTCACGGCTTCCCAGCACTAAGTTTCTTGAAGCTGCTCGCCCGATTGGGGAATCTTCGGTACCGGTCCCCCTCATGGAGAAGAAGGTAACTAAAATCTACTTAAATATTTCTGCTCATCTCTTATCCGAGTCCATCTGCCCCTTTTAATCACCCGACCGGATTCATCGTGGATTCACATTCTTTCTAGCTCTAGTGGTTATCCTCCTTTACTTAAAAATGTTCCTTCTAGCTGATTCGAGGGTTTTCGTTCATAGAGTGTATACTGCAAGGAGACATCCGCAGGGCTATGCGGCCTCCGCGAGACAGTCGAGGAGTTCCATCTCACCATACGAAACGACTTCTTGAAGTCCATGGTATGTTCAATCTCACACTACCTCGGTGACATGGCCTATACTTATTATTATTATTATTATTATTATTATTCGTATTCTTCTTATTCATCTTCTTCTTCTTCTAAATTAGGCAAATTAATTTTGTATCGTTCTTTTGTTTACACTCATATATATTTGCATGACATAATGGTTACGTTATCTGTTTACTTATAATATTTTGTCCTTTCATATCAATGGATGTGATGTTCTTTTAACTACTCCCATACTAGCATGTTGCCCTATTCTTTAACAATCTTATTAATTCCTGCAACACATCCCTTGCTTTGCAACAATAACTCTAGCGCTAAATCTTGGACTTTACATAACTGAAGACTCTAGGGATGTCATATTGAGCAGAAACCATGGATTTAAAATCGTTGTTTCTGTAAAACTTGATGAAGATTGTCACTCCTATTTTGATATAGGACTTTGGCCAGAAATTCCTATGTTTTATGTACTAAAATTGCGATGCACCTAAAAGAGCCTGGCGATACGTTCCATGCAAACTTCCCTGATGACATCATCATGCAGAAACCATAGTAAATTATCCAAGATCCTCGACACACACTCTGGCCCAATCATATGCCTTACTATGGGCAAGTTTCGTTCCAATGGCAAGGACCAAGCCAAGCTTGACGAGTGGTTCTTATCGACCGCCCTAGATCAGCTCAAGGAGCTCACTTTTAATGATGGACATATGTGCTCGCTGCTACCCTCCACGGTGCGCCTTGTCCCAACGATGTGCATCGCTAGGTTCATGAACTGCCATTTCCCCCAGATTGACATCGATCCCGCTCTTTTTCTACCTCGACTGAAGCACCTCGCGCTTGCCAGCATCTGCATCCCCAATGATGATATGGAGCGCCTCCTCCATGTCTGTACTGCGCTCGAGTACCTTGATCCACAGGGGATCAATGGGTTGACTAGCATCCACATCGCCTCCATGAGTCTCCCAACAATTTGTCCGTATTGCTGGTGCTGCAACGATGTGAATCACCAAATGGTCACTAAGGACGTGCCTTTACTTGAGAGACTACTTGTAGTTGATGAACAAGGTCCAACAAGAATCATGGTCATTTATGCGCCGAAGTTGATGGTACGTCTCCAAAGTATCTATAATTTTTTATTGTTCCATGCTGATATATTATCATTCTAGGATACTTTTTGGGCATTTATATACCAATTTATAATATTTTCGAGCACTAACCTATTGACCAGCGTCGAGTGCCAAATTTTGTTTTTTGTGTGCTTTTTTCTTTGCAGGTTTACCCTAACAAACGAAGTTCAAATGCCATGGAACTTTAATATATTTTTTCCAGACTATATGAAGACCTGCAAGCATCGGAAGTGCACTAGATACCGCACGAGGGAGGCACAAGCCAACAGGGCGCGACCCAGGGGTTGACCGCGCCCTGATGTATTATGGCCCCCATGGATGCCTCCCGACATCCCTCTCTATCCTATCAATTCAAAAATATTCCGAAAACCCTAAGAGCACTCCCAAAACACTTTTTTTGCTGCAGCAAGTCTCTGTTCCGACGGGAGGCCATCTAAACCTCCGTCTCAGCGATCTGCCGTAGGGGAGATCAATCATCGAGGGCCTCTACATCAACGTTGCTGCCCTCACCATGATGTTTGAGTAGTTCACCACAGACCTACAAGTTTGTAGGCCATAACTAGATGGCAATCTCTCTCTCCTATGATCTTCAATACCATATTCATCGCATCTTCGCTCTAATCTATCCGATGTAATCACTCTATATGGTGTGTTTGTTGGGATCCGATGAATTGTGGGTTTATGTTCAGATTATTCATGAAAATTATTTGAGTCACCTCTGATTATTATGATTCTTAATTGCACGATCATCATAGCTTCGTAATGCCCAAATCTATTGAGATAGTTTTACCAACTAGATAAATATTTCTTCACTTCGAGTGGTGCATTGTAGTAGGTTCAACCTGGCGAATTTCTATATCCCAGTGACAGAAGGGGACAATATATGTCTTTGTTTTGCTGCTACTAAGGATAAAATGATGGGGTTTATTCATATTAATTGAGTTTACTTTGTCTACATCATGTCATTGTTCTCCAAGCATTACTCAGTTTTTACTTAATACGTAGAGAGGCAAGCATAGAAGCGCTCTTCAAGTGGAGTAATAGTAATAGGTGGAGGAAGGAGTCGACGTATTTGCTTGCGGACTTGATGCCTATATACACATGATCATTGCTGTGAAAATCGCATAATTATTAGCTGTTCTATCAATTGCCCAATACTAATTTGTTTACCCACCATATGCCTTTGACATGAGAGATGCCACTAGGGAACACTACGGCTCTCGGGTCTCTTCAGTCATATATTTACAAACGCTACTACTACCTTTCTGCCATTATTTGTGTTTTATTTTATTTTTCAATTTACAATTATCAACAATTATCTACACACCTCATTTGCTTCCAAATAACGAGATCAAGGGGATTGACAACCCTCTTGCCCGCGTTGGGTGCAAGTTGTTTGTTTCTTTGTGTAAAGTCACTGAAGACGGTTCAGGATTAGTATTCTTATTGGTTCGATAAACCTTGGTTTAATAACTGAGGGAAATACGTACCCGCATTTTGCTGTGATAACCCGTTCCTCTTCACGGAAAACCCAACGCATATCACAATCATCTGGAAGGTTTCTGGCGCCGTTGCCTGGGAATACCATCACTAACTATCAAGTAGCTTCTCACAAAATTTCATTCACTTGTTCTTCTTTTTATTTGGTGTTATATTTACTTTGTCACATAAAAATTAAAAATACAAAAATATTTACCTTTGCTTGTTACTAGTACTCTTGTTTGAAGTCATGACTAGTTCTTCTTTTGTTCGTGTGACTCCTCATAATGATGGTATAAATTTTAAACAAAGGGGAGGAGAAAGTTTGAAAGATGCATGGTATAGGATTTGCAATGCCCAAAATAAATCTGCTAATAAGTTATCCACCACTATTTTGTTCCATAATTTTTATGTTGGTGTGACAACTTGGTTTAGGTTTGTTCTTGACACTATCACTGGAGGGAACTTGTTAATGTGTCACACTTTAGATGCCTATAATGTCATTGAAAGCCTTGTTGGAACACCACCTATTATTGTTAATGGAACCATTGGAACATGTTATGCATAGGCTTTCAGCTATAGAAAATAAAATGATCACGCATGAACAAATTGAGGAGTTAGAAAAGAAACTTTATAATCAGATTACTCAACTTGGGTCTCGCGTAGGATTAATTTGAAAACTCTAAAGGAAAAGGACACTATTATTGATGAGAGGATAGGAAAAAGTTTGGCTAGAGTTGATAAGATGGAGGAGGTCATTGATAAAGTAGGTTCAGCTTTCACACCTCCTAAAATTTAGGTAGCACATGTCGAAATGAAAGTCCCAAGTTCATATATGTTCCCAAGAGAGTTAGCACACCTCCTACCAAAACAAATGAGGATCTAAACATGATTAGTGTTCATCCCAACTTTATAAATTTGATCAAATATCCAATTTCTCCTATCATTCATGGTTGTGTTATTAAGGAGTTTGATGTCAAAGATGACAAAACATGAAACTATGCATTAAGTCTAGCTAGGGGCATGAAACAATAGCGCTTGTTGGGAGGCAACCCAATAGTTATCTTAATTTTTGCTTTTTAGTTTCTGTTCTTTTGTGTTGACATGATTATGGCCTATGTATTGATTGTGTTTTTATGTTTTAATTAGTGTTTGTGCCAACTAAAGCCTTTGGGATAACTTATTTGATGAGTATGATTGATGTTGTGCAAAAACAGAAACTTTCGTCTAGAGTGCAGAATTTTTATTTCCCTGCTGGAGCACGCTAAATTCTTGAAATTTTAACACAGTATTTCTATACAAATTCTCCACATTGTCCTTATTTTTAGGAATTTGTAGAGTTACAGAAGTATGGGATCTTTACAGATTGCTACAGACTCTTTTGTTTTAAACAGATTATGTTTTGCCTGCATAGTTAGTTTGTTTTGCTGATGCTATGGATTATATGGGGCATATAAGTCATGTATAAGTCAGAATACAGTAACTACTATGCAATTATAAATTAAGAATCAATTTATAACAATACCTAATGTATGAAATATGTTTCTTATACTAAGGGGTCTCACGAAGTTTGTTGAGTTTTGTGTGATTGAATTTTTCAAGTTTTGAGTGTCTCGCGATGGACCATGGAATAAGGAGTAGCAAGAGCCTAAGCTTGGGGATGCCGAAGGCACCCCAAGTATTATTCTAAGGATGACTCAAGCATTTAATCTTGGGGATGCCTCGGAAGTCATCCCCTTTTTCGTCTCAAACCATCGGTATGTCACTTGGAGCTACATTTTTGTTCATCACATGATATGTGCTTTGTTTGGAGCGTCGTTTGCTTTTGTTTGATTTTATTTTCAGTTTATCATAATCATGATTTGCTGGACACACCTATTAGAGAGAGACTCATGCTATCCCACAGACAACACCGCCAGAAATTGACACGTTGACAGAGGCTGGGCTTGCGTTGATTTTTCCCTTGAAGAGGAAAGGGTGATGCAGCACAGGAGCAGTAAGTATTTCCCTCAGTTTGAGAACCAAGGTATCGATCCAGAAGGAGGGTCTCGTCAAGTCTAGAGTACCTACACAAACACAAACTAGCTTGCACCCAACGCTTCAAAGGGGTTGTCAATACCTTCAAGATTGTTTGCAAAGTGAGATATGAAGGTGGAAAGTGCAACGAAGTAAAAAGTGTAAGGCTGAAAATATGGTGTGGAGTAGACCCTGGGGCCATAGTGTTCACTAGAGGCTTCTCTCGAAATATCAAGTATTACGGTGGGTGAACAAATTACTGTCGAGCAATTGATAGAACCGCGCAAAGTCATGACGATATCTAAGGCAATGATCATGCATATAGGCATCACGTCCGAGACAAGTAGACCGATACTTTCTGCATCTACTACTATTACTCCACACATCGACCGCTATCCAGCATGCATCTAGTGTATTGAGTTCATGACGAACAGAGTGACGCTTTAAGCAAGATGACATGATGTAGAGGGATAATCTCAAACCAATGATGAAAACCCCATCTTTTTACCCTTGATGGCAACAACACAATGCGTGCCTCGCTACCCCTTCTGTCACTGGGTTAGGTCACCGCACGGCATGAAACCAATACCAAGCACTTCTCCCATTGCAAGAATCATAGATCTAGTTGGCCAGACAAAACCCACAACTCGAAGAGAATTACAAGGATATGAAATCATGCATAAGAGAGATCAGAAGAAACTCAAATTATATTCATAGATAATCAGATCATAAATCCACAATTCATCGGATCTCGACAAACACACCACAAAAGAAGATTACATCGGATAGATCTCCATGAAGATCATGGAGAACTTTGTATTGAAGATCCAAGAGAGAGAAGAAGCCATCTAGTTACTAGCTATAGACCCGTAGGTCCATGGTGAACTACTCACGCATCATCGGAGAGGTCATGGTGTTGATGAAGAAGCCCTCCGTGTCCGAATCCCCCTCCGGTAGGGCACAAGGACGTGCCCCAGATGGGATCTTACGGAGACAGAAGCTTGCCGCAGCGAAAAAGTACTTTCGATGATCTCCTCTTTTTTTCTGGAATTTATGGGAATATATAGGCGAAAGACCTAGGGAAAAGGGCGTCCAAGGGGCCCACAAGCCTGGATGGCGTGGCCTCCCCCCTGGCCACGGGGTGGGGGCTTGTGGGGCCACTGGGCGCCCCTGCCTTGGCTCCCAAGCTTCCCGATCTTCTTCCGTTCCAGAAAAAATCTTTTCGGGGATTTTCTTCCGTTTGGACTCCGTTTGAAAATCGCCTCTGAAAGGGGTCAAAAACATGGAAAAAACAGGAACTTGCACTTGTCACTGAGTTAATAAGTTAGTCCCGTAAAAATTTATAAAAGGCATACAAAACATCCAAAGTTTGACAAGATAATAGCATGAAACCATAAAAAATTATAGATACGTTGGAGACGTATCAAGCATCCCCAAGCTTAACTCCTGCTCGTCCTCGAGTAGGGAAGTGATAAAGAATGAATTTTTGATGTGGAATGCTACCTAATATAGTTGTCCTTTGCAACTTCTTTCACGTGGCATGAATGTTCAGATCCGTAAGATTCAAAACAATAGTTTGCTATTGACATGAAAACAGTAATACTTCAAGCAAACAAGCAAAGTAATCATGAACTTTCAAAATAACAAGGCCAATGAAAGTTATCCCTACAAAATCATATAGTCTGGCTATGCTCCATCATCCTCACACAACTAATGTAAATCATGTACAACCTCGGTATTGGCCAAGTAATTGTTTTCACACTCTTACTTTCTCAAACTTTTTTTAACTATCACACAATACATGAGCGCGAGCCATGGATATAGCACTATAGGTGGAATAGAGTGTTGGTGGTGGTTGTGAGACAAAAAAGGAGGAGATGGTCACATTGACTAGGCGTATCAAAAAGGCTATGGAGATGCCCATTAATATATATCAATGTGAATGAGTAGGGATTGCCATACAAGGGATGCACTAGAGCTATAAGTATGTGAAACCTCAAAAGTAGAACTAGTGGGTGTGCATCCAACTTGCTTGCTCACGAAGACCTAGGGCAATTTTGAGGAAGCCCATCATTGGAATATACAAGCCAAGTTATATAATGAAGATTCCCACTAGCATACGGTAGTGACAAAGCACGAAGCTCTCAATCATGAAGAACATGGTGCTATCATGAAGCACAAGTGTGGAAAAATATAGTAGCATTGTCCCTTCTCTCTTTTTCTCTCTTTTCTTTTTTTATTTGGGCTCTTAGGCCTCTTTTTTTCTCTTTTTTTTTGCTTTTGGGCTCTTTGGCCTCTTTTTTTTAATTTCCTCACATGGGACAATGCTCTAATAATGATGATCATCACACTTTTATTTACTCACAGCTCAAAGATCATAATGATGATGACTCCATAGGAAATGCCTCCGGCAGTGTACCGAGATGTGCAACGATCTAGCATGGCGTATGACGTTGAAACATCTTGCTATCTATCTTACGATCATGCAATGGCAATATGAGAGTGACGGCACAAGTCATGAGACAGAACGGTGGGAGTTGCATGGCAATATATCTCGGAATGGCTATGAAAATGCCATAGTAGGTAGGTATGGTGGCTGTTTTGAGGAAGGAATTTGGTGGGTTTGTGCACCGGCGACAATTGCGCGGCGCTACAGAGGCTAGCAATGGTGGAAGGTGAAAGTGCATCTATATCATGGACTCACATTAGTCATGAAGAACTCACATACTTGTTGCGAAAGTTTTATTAGTAATTGAAACAAAGTGCTAAACGCATACTTCGAGGGGAAGGGTTGGTAGGTGTTAACCATCGCGCGATCCCGACCTCAACACAAAGGATGACACTCAATAGATCAATTATGCTCCGACTTCCTAACATAGCGGTTCCCCATACATGCATGCTACGGGAATCACTAACTTCAACACAAGTATTTCTAGATTCACAACACCCTACTAACATAACATCTTAATATTATGGAGTTCACGTCTCAAAACTATTTTAGAGGAATCAAAACTTCTCTTTCTACTCAATGCACATGAAGATGGAGGTTTTTGCATCCTTTTTGGGTACCTATCACATTTGGGACTACTTTCATAGCATAAGCCAACAACCAAGTCATGCACCGCCGTGCTCTAAAGATATAAGTGAAGCACAAGAGAAAAAGTGTCTAGCTCAAAAGATATAAGTGAAGCACTAGAGCAAAAATATCTAGCTCAAAAGATATAAGTGAAGCACTATGAGCATTATAACAAAATCACGATGAGTGCATGTATCTCTCTCTCTCAAAAAGTTGTGCAGCAAGGATGATTGTGACACAACAAAACGAAAAGACTCCTATGGTACAAGACGCTCCAAGCAAAACACATATCATGTGGTGAATAAGAATATAGCTCCAAGTAATGTCACCGATGGATTGAAGACGAAAGAGGGGATGCCTTCTCGGGGCATCCCCAAGCTTAGGCTTTTTGGTGTCCTTGAATTTGGCTTGGGATGCCTTGGGCATCCCCAATCTTGAGCTCTTTCCACTCCTTATCTCTTTGTCCATGAGAACATCACTCAAAACTTGAAAACTTTACAACACAAAACTTAAACAGAAACTTGTGATAACATTAGTACAAGAACACAAACTACCACTTTTTTTGGTACTGTAGCAAACTTGAATTCTATCTATATTGATGGTGGGGTACTGTATTCTCACTTTTCCATGGCTAGTACCCCCCGATACTAACCATAGTTTCATCAAAATAAGCAACCAACTCAACAAAAACATAATCTGTTAAAAGCAGACCAGTCTGTAGCAATCTGTATACTTCGTATACTTCTGGTACCTCAAAAAATCTGAAATATTATGACGGCCTGGTCAAAAAGCATATCAATAAGAAGCAAAAAGAATCAACTCAAAAGCTCTTTCTTAATAAAAATTAAAAATCATCTCATTAGAGAAAATTTTCTATCTTTTTCCAGCAGGATCAAACAAGCATTACCAAGACTAGTCATAAAGGCTTTGCTTGGCTCAAACACAAAAAGAAACACAAAAAACACAATCACAACAGAATTATGAAAGTGTGGACGCAACAAAATAGAAATAAAAATATAAATTCATTGGGTTGCCTCCCAACAAGCGCTATTGTTTAACGCCCTTAGATAGGCATAGAAGCGATAGAATCACGTATCGTCTTCTTTGGTGCTCAAACCATAAGTGGCCCTCGTCCTGGATTCATAATGCAATCTTATTTTCTTTTTAGGAAAGTGTTCCATGCCCTTCCTTAAAGAAAATTGAAATCTAATATTCCCTTCCTTCTTATCGATGATAGCACCGATAGTCCTTAGGAAAGGTCTACCAAGAATAATGGGGCATGTAGGATTGCAATCAATGTCAAGCACAATGAAATCCACGGGTACATAGTCCCTATTTGCAATAATAAGAACATCATTGATCCTTCCCATGGGTTTCTAAACAGTAGAATCAACAAGATGCAAATTAAGAGAACACTCTTCAATCTCATTAAAACCCAGAACATCACATAAAGACTTTGGAATAGCAGAAACACTAGCACCCAAATCCCACAAAGCATTGCACTCATAGTTTTTGATTTTGATTTTGATGGTAGGTTCCCAATCATCATGAAGATTTCTAGGGATAGAGACTTCCAATTCAAGTTTCTCTTCAAGATATTTTATCATAGCTTTGACGATATGATCGGTAAAGGCTTTGTTTTGGCTATAAGCGTGTGGAGAGTTTAACATGCATTGCATCAAAGAAATGCATTCAATCAAGGAGCAACTATCATAATTACATTCCTTGAAATCCACAGTAGTAATTTCATTACTACTCAAAGTTTTAACATCTTCTACTCCACTTTTAATGCTTTTAGCATCAAGATAGATGGACTGCGAATCATTGGGGCACTTTTCAACCAAGGTGGGTTCATACCCAGCCCCATAATCATTAAGTTTGACACAAGAAAACAAAGATTCAATAGGAGTCACACCAAGCACTTTAAGATCTTCTTGATTCTCATCACCAGAACACGCCTTTTTGAGCCATTCATGTCTAGCACGAATTTGGGCGGTTCTTTCTTGGCTCTCAATCATCGAAATACGCATAGCATTCAAAGTTTCATCCATGTTGATTTTGGCAGGACCACATATAACTTTCAAAGCATCAACATCACAAGAAATTATATCAACGCTCTTAGCCAAATCGTCAATTTTGAGTAGTTTTTCCTCTATGGACGCATTGAAAATCTTTTGAGAGTTGATGAACTCTTTGATATTACTCTCGAGATCAGAGGGTAATCTATTGTAATTTCCATGAGTATTGTCGTAGGAGTTGCCAAAGTTATTAGAGGAGTTGGAAAAGACCTAGGAACATAGTTTCCTCTAAAAGCGTTGTTGTTGCCAAAGTTATTTCTACCAGCAAAATTAACGTCCAAGCTAGCATTGCTACTCTAAATCAAAGAAGACAAGGGCATATCATTAGGATCCAAAGGAGCTCTTCTACTAGCAACCAAATTCATTAACTCATCCATCTTAGGACTTAACGAGTTAATTTCTTCTATAGCGTGTACCTTCTTACTAGTAGGTGACCTTTCAGTGTGCCACTGAGAGTAGTTTGTCATGATGTTGTCTAAGAGCTTTGTGGCATCCCCAAACGTGATTTCCATGAATGTTCCACCTGAAGCGGAGTCCAAGATATTTCTAGAAGCGAAATTCAAGCCAGCGTAAAAGATTTGAATAATCATCCAAAGACTCAAGCCATGAGCAGGACAATTTCTAATCATTAATTTCATTCTCTCCCAAGATTGTGCAACATGTTCATGATCAAGTTGCTTGAAATTCATGATATCATTACAGAGAAAGATGATCTTAGCCGGCGGGAAATACTTGGATATATAACCATCTTTGCACTTATCCCAAGAATCGATACTATTTTTAGGCAAAGAAGAAAACCAAGTTTTTGCGCCATCTCGCAATGAGAAATGAAAAAAGCTTCAATTTAATCACGTCATTATCCACATATTTTTTCTTTTGCATATCGCAAAGTTGAATGAAGGTATTGAGATGGGATGCGACATCTTCACTAGGAAGGCCAAATAATTGCTCTTGCATAACAAGATTCAGCAAAGCGGCATTGATTTCGTTTGACTCCGCACTAGTGGCGGGAGCAATCGGAGTACTAATAAAATTATTATTATTAGTATTCGAGAAGTCACAAAGTTTGGTGTTTTCGTTCATGGTGACTTCAGCTAGCAAGCAAGCTCACAAGCAAATAAAGAGCAGGCAAGAAAAAGGGCGAACGAAAAGGCGAACTAAAAAGGCAAATTGGTGAAGTGGGGGAGAGGAAAATGAGAGGCAACTGGCAAACAAAGTAAATGCAAGAGATGAGTTTGTGACACCTACTTGGATGAGTTCTTGACATGATCTTCCTCCCCGGCAACGGCGCGAGAAGTTCTTCTGCTATCCCACAGACAACAGCGCCAGAAATTGACACGTTGACAGAGGCTGGGCTTGCGTTGGTTTTTCCCTTGAAGAGGAAAGGGCGATGCAGCACAAGAGCAGTAAGTATTTCCCTCAGTTTGAGAACCAAGGTACCGATCCAGAAGGAGGGTCTCGTCAAGTCCAGAGTACCTGCGCAAACACAAACAAGCTTGCACCCAATGCTTCAAAGGGGTTGTTAATCCCTTCAAGATTGTTTGCAAAGTGAGATATGAAGGCGGAAAGTGCAACGAAGTAAAAAGTGTAAGGCTGAAAATATGGTGTGGAGTAGACCCTGGGGGCCATAGTGTTCACTAGAGGTTTCTCTCAAAATAGCAAGTATTACGGTGGGTGAAAAAATTACTGTTGAGCAATTGATAGAACAGCGCAAAGTTATGACAATATCTAAGGCAATGATCATGCATATAGGCATCACGTCCGAGACAAGTAGACCGATACTTTCTGCATCTACTACTATTACTCCACACATCGACCGCTATACAGCATGCATCTAGTGTATTGAGTTCATGACGAACAGAGTAACGCTTTAAGAAAGATGACATGATGTAGAGGGATAATCTCAAACCAATGATGAAAACCCCATCTTTTTACCCTTGATGGCAACAACACGATGCGTGCCTCGCTACCCCTTCTGTCACTGGGTGAGGTCACCGCACGGTATGAACCCAAACCCAAGCACTTCTCCCATTGCAAGAATCATAGATCTAGTTGGCCAGACAAAACCCACAACTCGAAGAAAATTACAAGGATATGAAATCATGCATAAGAGAGATCAGAAGAAACTCAAATAAGATTCAAAGATAATCTGATCATAAATCCACAATTCATCGGATCTCCACAAACACACTGCAAAAGAAGATTACATCGGATAGATCTCCATGAAGATCATGGAGAACTTTGTATTGAAGATCCAAGAGAAAGAAGAAGCCATCTAGTTACTATCTATGGACCCGTAGGTCTATGGTGAACAACTCACGCATCACCGGAGAGGTCATGGTGTTGATGAAGAAGCCCTCTGTGTCCGAATCCCCCCTCCGGCAGGGCACCAGGACGTGTCCCAGATGGGATCTTGCGGAGATAGCAGTTTGTGGCTGCGGAAAAGTACTTTCGATGATCTCCTGATTTTTTCTGGAATTTATGGGAATATATAGGCGAAATACCTAGGGCAAAGGGCGTCCAGAGGCCCCCAAGCCTGGATGGCGTGGCCTCCCCCCTGGCCGCGGGGTGGGGGCTTGTGGGGCCCCTAGGGCTCCCCTGCCTTGGCTCCCAAGCTTCCCGATCTTCTTCCGTTCCAGAAAAATCTTTTCGGGGATTTTCTTCCGTTTGCACTCCGTTTCAAAATCTCCTCTGAAAGGGGTCAAAAACATGGAAAAAAGAGGAACTGGCACTTGGCACTGAGTTAATAAGTTAGTCCCGGAAAAAAATATAAAAGGCATACAAACATCCAAAGTTCGACAAGATAATAGCATGAAACCGTCAAAAATTATAGATATGTTGGAGACGTATCAACTCACCTTCATTATGATTTCCTGGAATACTCTATGTGCTTCACTTATATCTTTTGAGCTTGGCAGTTGCCCTAGGACTCCCTTATATATTTTCGAGCACGGTGGCGTGTACATTTTATAGAAACAATTTGCTCTCGTTCTTCACTTATATTTGTTTGAGAACTGAATAAATAGTGACGGTAATTTGCATGGTTTATAAGACTAGTCCAAAAATAATAGGCATTCAATGAATTATAATCAAAACCATCATGTAGCACACATAGAGAAATTCTGAGTTAATGACATTGATACGGTATTATGAAAAAGGCGTAAGTCCATAATTGTTGATTCATATAGGTGTCGAGATTAAAGGGATGTTAACTTGTTGTTCATCTAAATATTAAAGAGGCATGGTGATGATGTGTGAGCATTCTTATTCCTCGTTAAAGTCTTAGTGTTGTCTCGTGTCGGGGGCGCGCGACAGTTAACTCCTACCAACCCCCTCCCTCGTGGCATGCGAGTAGTGCTTTGATGTGTGATAAAACTAATAAAACTTTGCTATAAGTATGTGAGTTATTTATGACTAATGTGATACCTTGGACAAACGCATATTTACCTTCTTATATTTTCTAGCCTCTTCGGTACCGTGCATAGCCCATTCTCACCTCGAGGATTGGTGCAACTTTCGCCGGTGCATCCACACCCCGCGGCATGATACACCATGTTGCAAATAAGCCTCATTATATCTTCCTAAAAACAGCCATCATACCTACCTATTATGGCATTTCCATAGCCATTCCGAGATATATTGTCATGCAAATTCCATCGTCACTTCACATGACTAGTTCGTTCATCGTCATATTGCTTTGCATGATCATATAGAGCTGACATCGTATTTGTGGCAAAACCACTTTCCATTATGTTTTTGATACATGTCATGCTAGATCATTGCACATCCCGGTACACTGGTAGAGGCATTCTCAGAGAGTCGTATCTTCCTATCAGTCCTCCATATTGAGTTGTAAGTAAAGAAAAGTGTGATGATCATCCTTGTTAGAGAATTGTCCCAATGAGGATGATGGATACTATGATTCCCCCACAAGTCGGGATGAGACTCCGGATGAAAAATAAATAAAGTGGGGGAGGCCAAATGAGCCCACCATATATTAAAAAATACTATGGGGGAGGCAAAAAGAAAGAAAAAAGAGAAAATCCCACCATAAAAAAATGAGAGAAAAAGAGAGAAGGGACAATGCTACTATCCTTTACCACACTTGTGCCTCAAAGTGGCACCATGATCTTCATAGCGAGAGTCTCCTATGCGTTCACTTCCATATTCTAGTGGGAATTATCTTATCATAATAAACTTGGCTTGTATATTCGAATGAAGGGCTTCCTCAAACGCCCTAGGTCTTCATGAGCAAGCAAGTTGGATGCACACCCCACTTAGCTTCAGTTGAGATTTCATACACTTGTAGCTCCAGTGCATCATTTGCATGGCAATCCCTACTCCTTGCATTGACATCTATCGATGGACATCACCATAGCTCATTGGTACGCTTAGTTCATGTGAGATTATCTTCTCCACTTTTTACCCCTTTGATATTTACCACCATATTTTATTCCACCTATATGCTATGTCCAATGGTTCACGCTCATGTATTGGTGAAGAATAAAAAGTTGATGCATATTGAAAAAGTACGATCCAATTGCCTGACTTGAACACCGTGGTGCTTAACATTTGTATTTATGTGATGAAGACGGAGTCATTCCTTGCTAATACAACAAAGATGAATAGGGGGTAAACATTCTTTTAGGATCGTCTACTTTGAAAATCAATAACTATGTTGCTTATACTTAATAAATATTATTATGTTGCTGTTTGTTAATTCATCATTTCTCAATGATCATACATACAAGAGATTACATTATGGATAGCATGTCACATCGAAACTTCTGTTTTTACCATTTACCTACTCGTGGACGAGTAGGAATTAAGCTTGGGGTTGCTGAATTGTGTCCAAAGTATCTATAATTTTTGATTGTTCCATGTTGAAATGTTATCATTCTAGGATACTTTTTGGGTATTTATATACCAATTTATAATATTTTTTAGCACTAAACTATTGACCTACTGCCTAGTGCCAGTTCTTGTTTTATGCGTGTTTTTTGGTTTGCAGGTTTACCCTAACAAACGAAGTCCAAATGCCATTAAACTTTAATACGATTTTTGTTGGACTATATGAAGACCTGCAAGCATCGGAAGTGGACGAGAAGCCACACGTGGGAGGCACAAGCGAATAGGGTGCGAGCCAGGGCTTGGCTGCGCCCTGATGGCTTGTGGCCCCTCTCGATGTCTCCCGACGTCCCTCTCTGGCCTATAAATTAAAAATATCCTGAAATCCCTAAGAGCACTCCCGAAACATTTTTTCCACCCCCGCAAGTCTCTGTTCTGACGGGAGGCAATCTAAACCTCCGTTCCGGCGATCTACCGGACGGTATATCAATCATGGAGGGCCTCTATATTAACCTTTCCGTCCTCACCATGATGTGTGAGTAGTTGATACTTCTCCGTCGTATCTACTTTTCCAAACTATTTTGCCCTTGTTTTGGACTCTAATTTGCATGATTTGAATGGAACTAACCCGGACTAACACTGTTTTCCAGCAGAATTGCCATGGTGTTGTTTTTGCGCAGAAATAAAAGTTCTCGGAATGACCTGGAAATTTACGGGGATTTTTGTGGAATATATAAAAAATACTGGCGCAAGAATCAATCGGAGGGGTGGAGCTGAGAGCCCACAAGCCCACTAGGCGCGGGGCCCCCTGGCCGCGCCTAGCAGGCTTGTGGGGCCCACGTTTCTCCACCGCCTCCAATCTCAGCTCTATTTAGTCCCTTTCGTCCGGAAAAAATCAAGGAGAAGAGTTAATCGCGTTTTACGATACGGAGGCGACGCCCCCTCCTGTTCTTCCTGTGGAAGGGCAGATCTGGAGTCCGTTCTAGGCTCCGGAGAGGGGAGATCGTCGCCATCGTCATCACCAACCTTCCTTCATCGCCAATTCCGTGATGCTCTTCACTGTTCGTGAGTACTCTCATCGTAGGCCTGCTGGACGATGATGGGTTGGATGATATCTATCATTTAATCGAGTTAGTTTTGACGGGGATTGATCCCTAGTATCCACTATTTTCTTCGATTGATGTTGCTACTAATTTGCCATGCTTAATGCTTGTCACTAGGGCCCGAGTGCCATGATTTCAAATCTGAACCTATTATGTTGTCGCCAATATATGTGTGTTCTTGATCCTATCTTGCAAGTTGTAGTCACCTACTATGTGTTATGATCTGGCAACCCCGGAGTGACAATAGCCGGAACCACTCCCGGAGATGACCATAGTATGAGGAGTTCATGTATTCACCAAGTGTTAATGCGTTGGTCCGGTTCTTTATTAAAAGGAGAACCTTAATATCCCGTAGTTTCCATTAGGACCCCGCTGCCACGGGAGGGATGGACAATAGATGTCATGCAAGTTCTTTTCCCTAAGCACGTATGACTACATACGGAATACATGCCTACATTACATTGACGAACTGGAGCTAGTTACATATCTCTCCGTGTTATAACTGTTGCATGATAAATAACATCCGTCATAATCATCCATCACCGATCCAATGCCTACGAGTTTTTCCTACAGGTCCTTGCTACGTTACTTTGCCTCTACTGTTGTCACTGCTGCTACTGTTACTCTGCTGCTACTACTGTTACTTTGTTGCTACTGGTTACCGTTGCTACTGTTGCTATCACACTACTCTGATACTGATACTTTTCTGCAGATACTAAGTCTTTCAGGTGTGGTTGAATTGACAACTCAACTGCTAATACTCGTGAATATTCTTTGGCTTCCCCTTGTGTCGAATCAATAAATTTGGGTTGAATACTCTACCCTCGAAAACTGTTGCGATCCCCTATACTTGTGGGTTATCAAGACCTTTTTCAGTAGTTCACCATACACCTACGGGTCCGTAGGCAGTACCAAGATGGCAATCTCTCTCTATTATGATCTTCAATACCATGTTCATCGCATCTTCGCTTTGATCTATGTGATGTAATCACTATGTATGGTGTGTTTGTTGGGATCTGATGAATTGCATGTTATGTTCAGATTATTCATGAAAAGTATTTGAGTCACCTCTGATTATTATGATTCTTAATTGCATGATCATCATAGCTTTGTAATGCTCTCCAATCTATTGAGATAGTTTGGCCAACCAGATTAATATTTCTTAAGTGGGAGTGGTGCGTTGTAGTAGGTTCAACGTGGCGAATTTCTATATCCCAGTGACAGAAGGGGACAAGATGCGTCTTTGTGTAAATGCTACTACTAAGGATAAAATGATGTGGTTTGTTCATATTAATTAAGTTTACTTTGTCTACATCATGTCATTGTTCTCCAAGCATTAATCTGTTTTTACTTAATACGTAGAGAGGCAAGAATATAAGCGCTCTTGAAGTGGAGTAATAGTAATAGGTGCAGGGAGGAGTCGGCCTATTTGCTTATGGAAGTGATGCCTATATACACATGATCATTTCCTAGAAGATCGCATAATTATTTGCTGTTCTATCAATTGCCCAACAGTAATTTGTTTACCCACCATATGCCTTTGCCATGAGAGATGCCACTATGGAACACTACGCCCCCCATGTATATGCACTTATATATTTACAAACACTACTACTACCTTGCTGCCATTATTTGTGTTTTATTTTATATTGCAATTTACAATTATCAACAATTATCTACACAACTCATTTGCTTGCAAATAACAAGATCAAGGGGATTGACAACCCTCTTGCCCGTATTGGGGGCAAGTTGTTTGTTTCTTTGTGTACAGTCTCTGAAGACGGTTGAGGATTGGTATTCCTATTGGTTCGATAAACCTTCGTTTCATCACTGATGGAAATACTTACCCGCATTGTTCTGCGATATCCCATTCCTCTTCACGGAAAATCCAACACATATCACAGTCATCAGTTGACAGTGTGTGGCTTCTCGCCCGACAACTTCTCTAGACTCTTTATTGGATCCATAACCCTCCAGATACAACAGTCGCCTTATTCTCCTTCTTGAAATTAATATTTATTTACTCTATTCAAGTTGTATGTTCGTCTGTCATCCAGAAAATAATTCCGACAAGCTCGACCTCGTATCTGCGCACAGCGAAGGTCTTGGCACTCGAATCAATTGACCCCGACCTCGACCAAGTTGCAGATTCCTAAGATGCTTTTCGTTCTTGGACAAGCTATATATCAAGGTGATGATCCTTTCATGCTAAATGTTAACCAGTTGGGAGTTCAATTTTGGAAACCCTGCAAATCAAATAGGTCCTTTGTGTGTCAAAGCACTAATCCTGGTCTTCTTTTGTAGATACGATTAGGCCAGGTAGTGGATAATGTGATACAATATAACAACCCCAACGAATGTTGGAGTCTCCATCTCTTAGAAATTACATTGAACTCCTATCGAGGGACCTTACATGAGATTATATTCCCTAGGTTCTTTGTTGTGAGAGCAAGTGTGCTAAATATAATGAGATTTTCCCTACATTTACTATGCAAAAAAGAATGGTTTGGTCATCAGCTCCGGTAACTAGCACATAATGGAAAAGGCTTTGCAGAAGCTCAATTTCATTTTGTAACATCAGCTGATAGACTATTCAGATGTCTTTATGTCAAGCCCATACATGACATGTCAGTGGTAGATCCCATTGCAAAAATATTGAAGTTGTGAATGTAGTTGTAATATCAGCATGAACCTCTCATATGTTCATGTCCAGGTGATCAGCACGGGCGTCTAGAGCTGCATGAAAAAGTTTCTGCATAAGCTGAATTTATTTCTATTATCAGTTTGAACCTTGTAATCTTTGAATTTGAGCCTTGTAATGCTGGAATTTTAATCTTTGTACTCTTTATGTCATTTGTGATACAGTGATTCAAATGGCATCGTATGAGACTCACATTTTGGTAATATTATTTTTTTCGTAGTATGCAATAGATGATTGATATATGGACCTTAATATGCAACTGATGATTAATTTCTCGACCTTAAGGATCACAACCATAACCGATGGTATCTTGTGCAACCCAAATGGCGCTCCGGGAACTTCCGACAACGAGCGCCGATTCACCATGCATGTCGTAGTGGACACGTATAGAAGGTTCACGTACGGGGCTATCAATAGTGTACACCAACCAATCCGATTTGGGTGGAGAACTCCAACATTATGGACCTCTTGCTTGACGAGGACAAGTACAAAATTGTCTAGTTTGACCTTGTGTTCCTGCTGGCGCTCTGCTCTCACGTCCCTCCGCATGCTCTGCTCTTGCGCCCCTCTCTGCACACTCTACTAGTGGTGGGGGCCTACCCACGATCATGTTCGGGGCTCTATACGCATGCGGTTACGCCAGGCGCGTCGCCCCATGCAGTTACATGCTCCATGATTGAATCACGCGCTGTAAAAACTGCCATCCGGACGTGTTGGTTTTCCGGGAATCTGGCCCTCATTTATACTCGCATCCATTAATCATAGTCTATTCACACTTTCGATCGTGCACGACAACACAATAAGCACACCCTCGATGACGCATACATAGAGGATATCGAGCGGTGCTCTAATGGAGTTTGTCCTGCATCCTGTGGAGACCCACATGAGGAAGACAGACCTCATGGTGGTTTACACCAGTGACTCGGTCATGGTGGAGAACTCCATCAACACTATGGAGCGGTTGCTTGCGGAGGATGACAAGTACAAAGTGCTCGGCTTCGACCTCTCTTACACTAGCTGTCGTGACGGGCATGATCAGAAGGTTGTTGTCGCCAAGTTGCACGTGCTCCATCACGTCCTCCTCTACCACTACTAGCTGGCCATAGTGCCTTGCAAACATTTCATCAGGTTTGTCAACTGCCCCGACTACATGTTCTCTATGGTGGTTACCACCAACGATCCAAATGTGCTCAAGACTTTGGGCTTGGCATGCCAGAAGTTTGTCGACATCCGCGACCACTACAATATCTGGGGCAGAAAGAAGGACATGGAATCCTATGTTGGCCTGGCCAAGTCCATCATCGACCCCTACTACAGAGGCATGATAGTTGAGTGCGTCCAGAACAAGCCTACTTGGCACAGGGCCTGGGTGAAAAGTCTGGGTGAACATCACATCCAGACTGTGGCCAAGGAAGCCTACACGTGAGATATGACCCAAACGTATCTATAATTTCTGCTTGTTCCATGATCTTTTGGGTGACATTGTTATATGTTTTGCTACACTTTGATATCATTTTACACATATTTGGACTAACCTACTAACTTAGGGCACCCAGTGCCATATTGTGTCTGCTGATGTCTATTTTGCAAGGGATTTTACCCAATATCTCGAAGCCCGAAAAATTCCACGAAAAATATATAAAAATCAGCGAAACGGAAGCTTACAGATCACCGAAGATGGGCGAGAGGGGGGCATCGGCCGTCCAGGCGACCTACTGGTGCGACCTACCCCTGGCCGCGCCAAGATGCCGCCTGGGTGGGGCCCACCTGCTCCGATGCCCTCCTTTGGCCTATATTTAATCCTCTGAGAGGAAACCCTTCCACAACTTCCAGAAATGTGATATTCTCCATAGTTCCACCGCTGCGGCGCTTTCGAGATCGGGAGCATCAGGAGACCTCTTCCAGGCACACTGCCGGAGGGAGCGTTGACCTCCGGGAGCTTCTCCACCGCCATGGCCGCTTCCTGGAAATACCGTGAGTATTCCTCCCTGTACCATGGGCCTATGACCAGTAGCTATGTGATGTCTTCTCTCCAATCTTGTACTTCAATGGTTAGTCCTTGTGAGCTGCCCTACATGATCAAGGCATCTATGTAATTCTCTTGCTATTGCTATGCTCGGTTTGTTGGGATTCGATGGATTGTGAGATTATCTTCAGATTGTTATGAGTTATATATTTGATTATCCTTTTATATCATGTTCCTTAGTGATTCATGCATGTTCTCCGCTACTATTTATTACGTTGCCGAGTAGTAGATTGTAATTCCAAGAGGGAGTGTTATGCATGATTGTGGGTTCATGCCCCTCGATGTCTAGCTTGGGTGACAGAAACGTCAGACTAGGGGTTGTGTTGTTTCCACCAGGGAGAAAACAACGGTGCTTGTGACCACGGTTGCAAGGATTGTTTACCTTACGCATAGTTCGTTAATGCAGTTGTCCGTTGCTTTGAGTTTACACTTTAGGTGGGGCTCGTAACTTAATACCGGCGAGATGTTCTGGATTGATATCTCAAGGTGGATGATTAGTAAGTAGATGTTGAAGAATAAACGATCTACTTGTCTTGGCGTACTGCCCTTTACTATTGAACCTCTAACTATCAAGTAACCTAATTAGTATTACGGTGCGTTCATAATTCTATCAATTGCCCAACTGTGATTTGTTTACCCAAGCATAGTTGTTTATCGTCTTTTGGGAGAGAGACATCACTAGTGAACATCATGTGACCCCGGTCCATATCACCATCATTGTTTACACCTCCATCATTTACCGTTCTCATTTACTTTTTCGTTGCAATCACTATTACCTTCCCGCTTGTGTTTTGATCCCTTGCAAACTACAAGGCTGGAGAGATTGACAACCTCTCTATACTCGTTGGGAGCAAAGTTATTTGTTGTGTGTGTAGGTCCATCTTCTACTGACCAGGATAGGAGACACCTACTTGTTGGCCCTAGGAGTCCTCCTGGTTCGATAAACCTTAGAGTTCCCGTGTGAGGGAAAACTTGCTGCTGACTTCATCTCAATCTTCCTCTTGGGGTAACCAACGATAGTGCGAGAAGTATATACATCATCTCGTCATCGATGTGCTACAAGATGTCCAGGATGATGGTTGACATGAGGAATTGCCTCCTACATGACTACGTCGAGGGATCGAGCCACAAACATAGTGGTGGCGACAAGCATCACAGGTAGTAGATGCTTTGATAATCGTTTTACCATACTCACTCTGTGCTAAAATATGCACCGATTTAGTGGGTCTTGGGGGAGAAACAACAATCTATGGGACCTTCGGGGCCCTTAATGATTTTGCATGGGGCTCTCGGTGCACAAATTGCATCGGTCGACCATATCACGTGCAGGGATTGATACATATTCAGGCCGCTCGGGAGCGTAATACCCAATCTCATGTTTGTGTTTTGTTGATTATGTGGGTTCAAATGGAGGAGCATAATCACCCAGAAAGGATGCTCGAGAAGTTCAGCTATGCGTGCAATTGAATAGAGTGTCGACCCTTCTAAAGGTAACCATGAACCTCCTTTTATAGCTCCAGGGGTTATTACAATGGCTATAGTGGTCTTTTACTTGGTGTACAGTGTGTACTACAGCGATAGAGACCGGTTGTCATGATAAGTAGTGGGAAATACCTAACTCTGATGGACTAGGATGGGCCCATTGAATGCGTTGTGAGGTGGCGCGCTGGTGACATTCCCCGGCAAGGATTGCCTCTCCTTCTATGTCGTCCGCCCAACTACCTCCTATTCTTATGCAACGCCGTGGGGCATGTGTGATTAAGGCTGCAAAAGGCTGCTATTGTGGCCACGTGCCCCTGCCAGCCCTGCATGTCTACCAGCCACTCGACACCTCGGCTGATGTAGACAATCATCCACTAGTGAGGTGGAGCGGTAGCTTGGCGGGCTAAAATCTTGTCGGATGCTGCTTGTGGGTCTTGCCGCCCCGCTTTGGTCTTGGTCTTGGCTTGCTTTGGAGATTGGTGTGAGCCCGGCAAGGAGTTGTCGACCTGGGGCCGATGTTTCCCGTGCCTAAGTCTGGGGTACTAAGCAAACCATTTAGTAGTACACCGATAGTAGACCCCGGTCTTGGCCCTTACACGCGCGCATGCAACGTTGTTGGGCTAGGCCCAAAATAGTGCACGGGCATGCATGGCCGCACTTCCCTACATTTATGATGACTTCTGCAAACTTTTCCCATGATGGGCATTTACCGTGGGTCATGGGAGTGGTGGAGCAGGGTGGTTTCCTCGACGGGTCGTGCCTTGGAAACCGCGTTGCGCGAGGCCCGGGTAGGTGACCCTTGTGTTTTCCGCCTGTGTATAAACAGTGGCTCTCGCAAGGGCATCGTTCCACCCCCCGAGTCGCGCTTACACTTCTCGGTTGCTCCTTCCCTTTCCTCGAGGCCTCACAGCACACAGCCCCCCGAGCCCTTCTTTCCCTTGCTCCCGCCGCCGTTCACCTAGGAGCCTGTCATGGCACCGAAACACTCAACCTCCTCCTCTGTGGCTGGCATGGAGAAGTCCAAGAAGGCGTCCGAAGAAGAGGCGAAGGAGGACGTGGCGAGGATGAGGAGGATATCTATCGTCTTCCGCATGTGTTCTCTCTCGCATCACGATCTTGCTTCGAGGTACACCCCAATGGGGGGAGGGCGACGAAGGCGCATCCTGCCCCGGTGGTGGTTCCGGGAGATGTCCAGCTCATCCCTGAGAAGTACCCGTTCTCCATGGCATACTTCTACTACGGGCTGCCCCCCTTCTCCGCTTTATTTATATATGTGATGTTAACCTATGGCTTCTGTCTTCTTGACTTCGCGTCGAACACGGTGACCACCATGTCCGTGTTCGCATATTTGTGCGAAAACTTCATAGGGATAGTTCCCAATATTTCCATCTTCCGCCATTTCTTCTTTCCCCGCATAGAGGGCAAGGATGCCATCTCCGGTAGCATCACGTGGATCTCCGCGCGCCCTATAAGGAAGTGTATCGCCGTGGCCTTATGCACAAGAAGTGAGAGGAATGGCGCCAGAATTGGTGTTATATTGTTGACAAGGGGCACCCACCTTTCTGCAAGGTCCTGACTTCCAAGCTTGTTCACCACGATGAATGGAGTGCCATTACCACGGATGATGCAAAGCTGGAGATAGCGACCACCCACCTGCTTTGGGCGAAAACAATGGGGCTCACCATAGAGATGGTGGGCACTGATTTTCTCGCAAGGTGTATCGATCCCCTCCAAGATAGGAAGTGCTTCGCTTGGGAGTACGCCAGGCCTGCCCACATTACGTGGTTTCATCATGGGATCGACAATGACCTGACCTCCATTCAGCTCGCCTACTTTGGCCATCGACTCTTTCGCTGGAAGGGGGGGTTAATACTCCCGTCATCCATCGCTCCACTCAGCAAGAACTCTCGCTAGGACGCGATATTGGCGAGGATGCCGCCTTGCGACGCGCGTGGGGTGGGTCCCTCGTCGAAGGCCCCGACAAAGGAGGGGTTCGTATCAGGGACGAAGGGTTGGTGATCTACCCCGACACCATGGCGGAGGTTGAGTTCATTGGGCGGCAGGTCATGAAGGAGGGCTTGGACATCTATGGCAGCACATCGAGGGGTGTCGCACCCGACGAGGACAAACACGAGGGTGATGACAGAGGGGACAGTCGCCACCGAGGGCGCCGGGGACAGTCGCCACCGAGGGTGCCGGGGACACGGGCACCGAGGTTGGCATGGAACCAGGGCTTGAGGAGCCTCGTTCCCTGCCATCCCCAAAAAGGCACGCATTCTTTGCCGGGCCATCACAGGGGAGCCGGTCCTCCGTTATCCCCCCTATAGGTCGAGGACGAGGAGGAGGAAGAAGAGCCTGCCATGGATCTTGGCTAGCCACGACAAACACGATAGTCCCATCCCGGCAGGCGGCAAGTTCCGTCGCCCTGGCATGGGGTTCGACAATGACTACTCTGCCACCAGCTCCTTCCCCGTAGAAAGGGGCATGTGGAACCTGTTCACCTTCTGTTCGGGGGAGGAGGGCGATGAGTAAGTGCCAATCGTTCATACTCCTACCATAATTTTTGTCTTTCTCTTCTTGATCCCTGTTTCGTGCTGTGATCACAAAGCTGAGAAGACCTTGGCCCAGAGGGTGGCCAGGAGGATAGGTCGTCCATCCTAAACCGAGGGCACGACATTCCGCGTGAGCGGGCCGCTTCGCCCGAGAAAGAGATCGTAGATCTCGACTCCCCGCCCAGTCCTCATCAGGAGGCCCCTCCCCATCACCCAACGGAGGGCATGGGCGATACCGCCAACGCCTCCTCCTCCATCGACGTGCATACGGGGACGGAGCACCCAGAGGTGGCTCGCAAGGGCTCGACTCCTGAAGGAAGCTCTCCAGCGGAGGACCTCACCACCGACACCGTCTCGGTCGAGGACATGTCGGCGGGGAGGACCTCCGACGAGCAGGTGATGACGGAGGACGCCATCAGAGGAGATGAGGTGCCTCCTCAAAGGGAGCTCACGGGTAAGCTCCCCTGTCGTTAGAGTGTTGGTTTTATTTTCACACCATTGTTTTCTTCTTTCTCTTTTTGTTTTCTTGAACTTCTTGTAAGTATGATTTTCTTGCCCTTGTGTGAAGGTCCAGCAGCGTCGGAGGATCTCGGTTCCAACTTGGACACCGAGGGGATCGCCATGGAGTCGACCGAGGAAGCCAGTCATGTTGCGGCGGAGGATGGTGCGCACCACAACCTTAGGGACGCCGGCGAGCAGGTCCTCGAAGGTCCGACCCTCGATACAGCGGCCAGCACCCGAGGTGCCCTGTTGTTTGAGTGCCAATGGCAGGTATGTCCTTCCTGATTGGGGTCGCAGGCGCGAGTGCCACAGGTTCGTCATCTATGGCGGAGCCGCCCCTGAGCACATACATACGGGTGAGCAACCTACAGTTTGTCAGTTTCCCCGGCGATGCCATCCTCGAGGCTTTCTCCGAGGAGACGGCCATGGACGAGGCGATTGCCACCCCCGGAGGAGAAGTGATGGTGACGAGGCCAAGGAGCAATGAGGCCAAGGAGCACGCCATCCTGGCATCCTTGAGAAAGATCTTCGGGTAGCTGCATGCGCACTATGCTAGCCGTTTGAAGAAGCTGGACGGTTGGGAAGCCCTTCTCGCGACCTTTGAAGAGAGGTTCCCAGTGCTCCTTGCTGAAATGCAGACATGGTTCACCTGATGGGGAACGTTGCATGGGAAACATAAAAATTCCTATGATCACCAAGATTGATCTAGGAGATTAACATCTATGAGAGGAGATATTGAATCTACATACACTTGTACATTGCTAAGCCATAAAAGATTGCACTCTCAACTATTGAGTATTCATCGGAACGCGCCTGCCACAGGTTCATAACATCTTCAGTTTCCGGGAGGATAGGTGCATCACCAAGAGATGCATGAAGGACATAAGCCTTTGGGGAAACCGGGAGGGCAATTCTTAGCTTTCGGGATCAGTCTACAAAGTAGCTCCCATCATCTTTCAACTTGGCTTTCTCTAGGAATACATTAAAATTAAGGGGTGGTACTGTGCAAGCCATTGACCTACAACATAAATTTGCAAAGATTACTTAGACTATTGTTCAAGATAATGAGTTTAGTTAATCATATTACTAAAAAAACTCCTACTCGAATTGACATTCCTCTAGTCATTCGAGTGATACATGATCCAAATCCACCAACCCAAGTTCGATCATCATGTGAGATGCGATGGTTTCAATGGTGAACATCTTCATGTTGATCATATCTACTATATGACTCATGTTCGACCTTTCGGTCTCTTGTGCTCCGAGGCCATGTCTGTACATGCTAGGCTCATGAAGTTTACCCCGAGTGTTCCGCATGTGCAAAACTGTCTTACACCCATCGTATGCGAATGTAGAGTCTGTCACACCCGATGATCACGTGGTGTCTCGAAACAACGAACTTTCGCAACGGTGCACACTCGGGGAGAATAGAATTTTATCTGCAACTTTTACTGAGGAATCACCTTATAATTCTACCATCGTCCTAATCAAAACAAGGTGCATACAAATATTAACATCACTTGCAAATCATGAGTGACATGATATGACAATGAACTTGTGCTTTTAATCTTCATCTCCAAAGCAGCGACATGATCTCCCTCGTCACCGGCACAACGCCAGGATCTCGATCATCATCATCTCCATCATCATGTTTCCATCAAGGTTGTCGCACCAACCATGCTTCTACTACTATTGCTACCCTTTAGCGATAAAGTAAAGCATTACATGGTGCTTAATGATTGAGACGCATGAAATACAATAATTAAAGACAACCTTATGGCTCCTGCCGGTTGCGTAGCATCTGCATGCAAGTCGATATTAACTATTACAACATGATCATCTCATAGATCAAATATATATCATCATGTCTTTGGCCATATCATAGCACAACATACCCTCCAAAAACAAGTTAGGCGTCCTCTAATTTATTGTTGCATGTTTCACGTGGCTGTTATGGGTATGTAGCAAGAAATCTTCTTACCTACGCAAAACCACAAGTTGACATGCAAGTTGCTATTTTACCTTCTACAAGGATCGCCTTTGTCGAATCCGATTCAACTAAGGTGGGAGATACAGACACCCGCTAGCCATCTTATGCAACAAAGTTATATGTCAAACGATGGAACCGGTCTCTCGTACATGGACGAGTAAAGTTGGTCCGGGCCGCTTCATCCCACAATACCGCTGGATCAAGTAAAGGCTAAGGAGGGAAGCAATCTGAATATCAACGCCCACAAACTCCGTTGTGTTCTACTCATGACATCATCTATGCATAGACCTAGCTCATGATGCCACTGATGTGGAACATTGCATGGGAAACAAAAAATTACATGCGATCACCAAGATCGGTCTAAGAGATGCACATCTACAAGAGGAGAGATTGAATCTTCATACCCTTGTAGATCGCTAAGCGAAAGCGTTCATGAACGAGGTTGATGTAGTGGTACGTCTTCGTGATCCGATTACAATCTGTCCCACAAACTCCCGATCAAGCGCCAAACGGATGGCACCTCTGTGTTCAACACACGTAGAGCCGCCTTCACCTCCTCGATCCAGCAAGCGATGGTGAAGTAGTAGCAAAATTCCTCCGATAGCATGATGGCGTGGTGAGGTGATGGTGGTGACAACTCAACAAGCCTTGATCGCGCGATGTTTAAAGGAGAAGAACTAAGTGGGAGAGGAGGAGCAATGCCATGGCAAGATGTCGTGGTGCTTCCCTATCTCTACATCTCTCTATATAGGGGGAAGGGAGGAGGAGAGGTTGCCCTAGGGTTTCCCCTAGGGGACGGTGGCCAACGTGGGGCGGCGGCTAGGGTTGGGTCGCCCCTCCCACTTGGGTGCCTTGCCACCCAAGTTGGGCCGGTCGGTGCCCTAGGAGGAGGCCTCCCTCCCTTCGACCGAAGTGGGTAGAGGTGTGGGGCTATGCCCAACCCTCTGGTGGGCTGAGGTGCTGATACGTCCCAAACGTATCTATAATTTCTTCTTGTTCCATGATATTTTGGGTGACATTGTTATATGTTTTGCTACACTTTTATATCATTTTACACATATTTGGACTAACCTACAAACTCAGTGCACCCAATGCCAGTTTTTTTCTACTGATATTTTACACGGGCTTTTACCCAATTTTCCGAAGCCCGAAAAATTCCAGAAAAAATATATAAAAAATCAGTGAAACAGAAGCTTCCGGATCACCAAAGAAGGGCCAGACAGGGGCTAGGGGCCTCCCAAGCGACCTGCTGGCGCGGCCAGCCCCTAGGCCGCGCCAGGAGGCCGCCTGGGTGGGTCCAACCTCCTCTGGTACCCTCCTTTGACCTATATTTAGAGTCCTGGGAGGAAACCCTTCCACAACTTCGAGAATCGCGAATTTCTCCATCGTTCCGCCGCCACAGCGCTTCCGAGATCGGGAGCGTCATGAGACCTCTTCCTGGCACCCTACCGCAAGGAGGATTAACCTCCGGGAGCTTCTCCACCGCCATGGACGCTTCGTGGACCTGCCTTAAGTAGTTCTCCTTGGACCATGTGTCCATGACCAGTAGCTATGTGATGTCTTCTCTCCAATCTTGTGCTTTAATGGTTAGTCCTTATGAGCTGCCCTAGATGATCAAGGCATCTATGTAATTCTCTTGCTATTGCTATGCTCGGTTTGTTGGGATCCGATGGATTATGAGATTATGTTCAGATTGTTATGAGTTATATATTTGATTATCCTTTTATATTATGTTCCTTAGTGATTCATGTATGTTCTCCACTGCTACTTATTGCTTTGTCCGAGTAGTAGATTGTAACTCCAAGAGGGAGCGTTATGCATCATTGTGGGTTCATGCCCCTCGATGTCTAGCTTGAGTGACAGAAACATGAGACTAGGGGATGTGCTTGTTGCCACCAGGGAGAAAACAACGGTGCTTGTGACCACGGTTACAAGGATTGTTTACCTTACGCATAGTTCACTAATGCAGTTGTCTATTGCTTTGAGTTTACACTTTAGGTGGGGCTCGCAACTTAATACCGGAGAGATATTCTGGATAGATATCTCAAGGTGGATGATTAGTAAGTCGATGCTGATGAATAAACGGTCTACTTGTCTTGGCGTACTGCCCATTACTATTGAACCTCTAACTATCAAGTAGCATAATTAGCATTGCGGTGCATTCATAATTCTGTCAATTGCCCAACTATGATTTGTTTACCCAAGCATAGTTTTTATCGTCTTTTTGGAGAGAGACAATACTAGTGAATATCATGTGACTCCGGTCCATATCACCATCATTGTTTACACATCCATTAGTTACAGCTTTCATTTACTTTTCCGTTGCAATCAATATTACCTTCTCGCTTGTGTTTTGATCCTTTGCAAACTACAAGGCCGGAGAGATTGAAAACCTCTCTGTACTCGTTGGGAGAAAAGTTATTTGTTGTGTGTGCAGGTCCACGTCTTCTGCTGACCAGGACAGAAGATACCTACTTGTCGATCCTAGGAGTCCTCCTGGTTCGATAAACCTTACAGTTCCCGTGTGAGGGAAAACTTGGTGCTGACTACATCTCAACCTTCCACTTGGGGTAACCAACGGGGTGCGAGAAGTATATACATCATCTCGTCATCAAGAAAAGTTTTCTGGCGCCATTGCCGGGGACTCCAGTCTTCAAGATAGGGGAGTTGCATGCTATCTTTACCTTTGTTTTTTAGTCTTGTTAGTTTGCTTTCTAGTTTTTTCTTTAGAGTCTTATACCAAAAACCAAGAAAAAAATAGTTGCTTTGTTCTTGCTTGTTGCTACTGCTATGGGTTCCACTAAAAACACCAAGTTGTGTGACTTCACTAGTTAGGCTTATGGAAAACTGCACGCTTAGTTCACTTCATGGGGAAGGCCGCTTTACCACACCCTTGGTAGAGAAGTATCCTCCACCTATTGAATGTATCCCATTCAAAATACCTCTTGGGATAATTGAAATAATTAGGAATGATAGTTATGCAGGAGATGGAACAGTCAATCCTAGTATTCATTTGTTAAAACTTACAGAACTTTGTGAGTTGTTTAAGATTTCAGGTTTGACAAGAGATGGAGTCATGAGGAAATTATTTGCCTTGTCACTGAAAGGAAAATCATTGGAATGGTATAGGCTACTAGATGACTCTCACCTACGGGATTGGGAATAGATTCAGTCTCTCTTTTACTCTAAGTTTTATCCTCTTCATGAAGTCCATGTGGATCATGGTAACTATACTTTATGTGATACTTATATTGTTGAGTTTATTCATGATCCCACTGAAAATTATTATGATAAGGGAACATATGCTTATAGATATTTCAATAATATCAAGTTCCCTCTCTTTATGTTGAAGGTTTTGAAGCCGCACTTGTTTTGCCTTCCTATGCTTATTGCTTTGTGCTTCAATAAATTATTTTATTGCAATATTCCTACGAGTAAGAAGCAGGTTAGACTTAAATGTGTTTGGTATTTGCTTCTTGATGCCCTCTTTTGTTCTACAACACTTATTCCTACGAGAGCATCATTACAATCTTAAGCCTATCTTTATGGCTATAAAGAAGGAGCTCTAGGGAGACAACCCTTGTTATCTTTAATTTGAGTTTTTACTTTCAGTTATTAGTGGTATTGATATGTGTTACTACAGTAGCAACATCATTGTATCTTTATTTTTAAGCTTTGTGCCAAGTTTTAGCCTCCGATTGAAAAATTGTGACAAGTTGTCCAGAAACAGATTATGTCTGCTTGGCGGAAAAATTCACCAAAAATCACCAGATCATCTTTTTGATCTGAATTTTTTTGATAGCATGATCTATATGATTTCCTTTCTGGCATTTGTTCTGAGTGTATTGATTTGAGTTGCAGAAGTGCCCCGAATAAATTATTTACTACCTCTTGTTCTGTTTTTAAAAGATTCTGCCATGTTTTGCGTTTTCGTTGTTTTGCAAATCCTAAGCTCACTTTTTATTTGCAAAAACCTTTTGACAATCATGAGAAGCAGTAGCTTTTCATAAAAATCTTTGTTTCCAGTAGGTAATGAATTATTTCATTAAGGATACTAACCACTCTAATCAGCTTATGATGAGTTTCGTATGAAGGGAGTTTTCAAGTATGCTATGGGAGATGATGAAAGAAGATACACGAGTGTCAAGCGCTCAAGCTTGGGGATGCCCCGAAGCTCCTCAAGAAATATTCAAGGAGACTCAAGCGTCTAAGCTTGGGGATGCCCATGTGCATCCCCTTCTCTATCAACAATCATCAGTTCGTCCATTTCCATGATATATTTTTGTCACTTCATATGTTATGTGCTATGCTTGGAGCGTCCCACTATGTACTTTTTACTTTGTTTTAGTTTTGCTTGCTGTTCATAACAAGTCAGCACCTAGCCTACCTTGTTTGGGAGAGACAGACGCTCCATTCCACTCTAGAACACAACATAGGTTTTCATGCTTATCTTTTTTGTGTGTTCTTCATCTTTTCGTAGCTAGTGTCATGTTTAGCTCTTAGTTTTCATTCTTACCTTTTTAAGAGATTTATTTAGGTTTCTTTTGGAATTCACTTGAGTTATCATGGTTATCTTGTTTAGAGAGTTGGCTCATTGCACTGAGTTGTGTATCTTGCATGAGTAGGTAATTGAGGTTGCTATTTAAGTATAGTAGTAACTTGCAATAATTTTGAGGTATTGATTTGAGTAATGTTTGGACTATTGGTGCCAAGAGCTTGAGCCTATTAGTGATAGTTGTCATATTTTAGGAAATCCGTGTGTTTTTCAAAAACTAAAATTAGTTGGGAACTCTAACTACTAAATTGATCGCTAACCTCTGGAGGGGTTGGAATATATAGAGTACCCTCACGTTACCATGAGTCGAGGATGCGCAAGGATAACCAAACCTCGAGACACTCCTCCTTGGGATACTTGTCTCTTTGTGAATTTCCTGACTAGATAGAGAGTTACTGATAATAAGTGTATGACTTCTTCGGACTAATGTGAGTATTCGATTGTTGGCACTTCCACCATCCATATTTTGCTAGCCTCTTCGGTACCGTGCATTGCCATTTCTCACATTGAGAGTTGGTGCAAACTCCGCCGGTGCATCCAAACCCATGACATGATATGCTCTGTCATACATAAGCCTCATTATATCTTTCCTCAAAACAGCCACCATACCTACCTATTAAGGCATTTCCATAGTCTTTCTGAGATACATTGCCATGCAACATCCACCATCTCATGACTTAATCTTCATGTCATACATGTTTTTGCTTGATCGTAGAGCCACATGATAGTTGGGCCTTGCTCCAATTATTGCTACATGACCTGCTAGTATCATTGCATATCCTACTACACTGGAAGAGGCATACATTTGCATACATCATGATAGTTTTCACTTGTCTTTATGTTGAGTACTTCTTATAAAGTGTGATGATTTTTATTTTTATTCATGTTAAACATAGAGCGTTGCCCTTAAGTGAGGAAAATATCCCAAAGAGGACAAATGAGAGATAAAAAGAAAGAGTCGAAGAGGACACACAAAAAAATAAAAAAAGAGAAGGCGGCAACACTACTATTCCTTTTGAAGGATCCACACCCGTACTACATTGCTATATTGGTACTACATAGAGATTATCATTCATGCATAACTATGTGGGAACCCTTACACTATAGAACTTGGTTTGTACATTCCGATGATGAGCCTCCTCAAATGAGCTCTAAGTCTTCATGAGCAAACAAGTTGGATGCACCCCCACTAGTTCCATTGGAGAGCTTACCTTAGATCATATGTGCATCTGTTAAATGGTAATCCCTACTCCTCACATCATATCTATCATTTGGTTTCTCTCGCCTATGATTGTCCTCATTGATGTGTGTCTATCACACCTTTTTGTCTTCCTTCGCCATCATTATTATATTTTCCATCCTAAGTGCCAACATATCTTGCTTACGCTCATCCTTTGCATGAGTGCTCAAAGTCGAAAGGGAGAGGATCATTTTGACTTGCGCTTGACTAGTGGTCTAGGGATGAGTAAAAATAAGATTCCGAAGGAGGCCAAGCGTGAAATTTTAGTAGATTAAGTTCTCAATTAAAAATATATTTTATGATCTCAACCCATCTCCCACTTCTTGCACGCAAACACCATTTGGAGACATTCGAGTTACGGACAGTGAGAGCTCTTGCACCTTTATGTTCTTACCTTGCTAAATTAAATACTAGATATAAACTCTTGCTTGTTATTGTCTCTACTTGAATTGCATATCTCACTTGCTTTACTTTGAAGTTCTTATATGTGTGTTAGCATATCACCACAGAAATTATTGTGTTATCATTTATCTACTCGAGGACGAGCAGAAATTAAGCTTGGGGATGTTGATACGTCCCAAACGTATCTGAAATTTCTGCTTGTTCCATGATCTTTCGGGTGACATTGTTATATGTTTTGCTGAACTTTTATATCATTTTACACATATTTGGACTAACCTACTAACTCAGCGCACCCAGTGCCAGTTTTTGTCTACTGATGTCTATTTTATAGGGGCTTTTACCCAATTTTCCGAAGCCCGAAAAATTCCAGAAAAAATATATAAGCAGTCAGCGAAACAGAACCTTATGGATCACCAAAGATGGGCCACACGGGGGGGCAAGGGCCTCCCAGGCGACCTGCTGGCGCGGCCAAGCCCTCGGTTGTGCCAGGAGGCCGCCTGGGTGGGTCCCACCTCCTCCGGTGCCCTCTTTTGGCCTATATTTAGAGTCCCGAGAGGAAACCCTTTCACAATTTCGAGAATCGCGAATTTCTTCTTCGTTTCGCGGCCGCAGCGCTTCTGAGATCGGGAGCGTCATGAGACCTCTTCCCGGCACCCTGCCGGAGGGAGGATTGAGCTTCGGGAACTTCTCCACCGCCATGGACGCATCCCGGACGTGTCGTGAGTAGTCCTGCTTGGACCATGAGTCCATGACCAGCAGCTATGTGATTTCTTCTCTCCAATATTGTGCTTCAATGGTTTGTCCTTGTGAGCTACCCTACATGATCAAGTCATCTATGTAATTTTCTTGCTATTGCTATGCTCGGTTTGTTCGGATGCAATGGATTATGAGATTATGTTCATATTGTTATGAGTAATATATTTGATTATCCTTTTATATTATGTTCCTTAGTGATTCATGTATGTTCTCCAGTGCTATTTATTGCTTTCGGCGAGTAGTAGATTGTAACTCCAAGAGGGAGCGTTATGCATGATTGTGGGTTCATGCCCCTCGATGTCTAGATTCAGTGACAGAAACACGAGACTCGAGGATGTGCTTGTTGCCACCAGGGAGAAAACAACGGTGCTTGTGCCACAGTTGCAAGGATTGTTTACCTTATGCATAGCTCGTTAATGCAGTTGTCCGTTTCTTTGAGTTTACACTTTGGGTGGGGCTAGCAACTTAATACCAGAGAGATGTTCTGGATAGATATCTCAAGGTGGATGATTAGTAAGTAGATGCTGATGAATAAACGGTCTACTTGTCTTGGTGCACTTCCCATTACTATTGAACCTCTAACTATCAAGTACCATAATTAACATTGCCGTGTGTTCATAATTCTGTCAATTGCCCAACTCTGATTTGTTTACCCAAGCATAGTTGTATATCGTATTTTGGGAGAGAGACATCACTAGTGAACATCATGTGACTCCGGTCCATATCACCATCATTGTTTACACCTCCATCATTTACCACTTGCATTTACTTTTTCGTTGCAATCACTATTACCTTCCCGCTTGTGCTTTGATCCTTTGCAAACTACAAGGCCGAAGAGATTGACTACCTCTCTGTACTCATTGGGACCAAAGTTATTTGTTTTGTGTGCACGTCTACGTCTTCTGCTAACTAGGACAGAAGACACCTACTTGTCGATCCTAGGAGTCCTCCTGGTTCGATAAACCTTACAGTTTCCGTGTGAGGGAAAACTTGTTGCTCGCTACATCTCAACCTTCCACTTGGGGTAACAAACGGGTGCGAGAAGTATATACATCATCTCATCATCAGGTACCCCCCTCTCCTTGGCCCATGAGTCCCCGCAACAATTACCGGGGCCTCCCGAAACTCCTTTCGGTATTCCGTCACTTCCTCGGTATGCCCCAGAACACTTGCGGACTCTTATGACCTTCACCGCATATATCAATCTTCACCTTCCGACCATTCCGGAGTTCCTCGTCACGTCCGGGATCTCATCCGGGACTCCGAACAGCCTTTGATCACCAACACAATGACTCAATTATGCTTATATCATTACTGAACCTTAATTCTGTCGACCCTACGGGTTCGAGAACTATGCTGACATGACTGAGACACTCTCCGGTCAATAACCAATAGCAGGACCTGGATGCCCATATTGTTTCCTACATATTCTACAAAGATATATATAGGTCAAACCTCGATGACAAGGATTCAATCAATCCCATATACAATTCCCTTTGTCCATCGGTATGTTACTTGCCCGAGATTCGATCGTTGGTATCTCCATACCTAGTTCAATGTCGTTACCGGCAAGTCTCTTTACTCGTTACGTAATGCAAGATCTCCTGACTAACTCTTTAGTCACGTTGCTTGCAAGCTTGTTGTGATGTTGTATTACCGAGTGGACCCTGAGATACCACTACTGGAATCCAGTTCTTTGCCGTCAGCCAGTTCTTTGCCGTCTACTGGCTGATGGCAAAGAACCTCTTTGCCGTCAGTTGACACCAAGGAGACAACAAAGGGCTGACTGATGGCAAGCATACTATTTGCCATGTGTGAGCCCTTTGTCGTCTACCAGCGGACGGAAAAGAGACCCACCGTAGACGACAAAGAGGACGGGTGGGTCCCATGCCTGCCGTCTCCGACGGAAGGCAAACTTTGCCATCCGGGGGCCTTTGCCGTCTGCCATGGGGCCCTTTGTGGTCGGGGGGCGGACGACAAAGGGGCCGACCCTATAACGGTGGTCAACTCCCCCTCGCGCACTGCCTCTCTCTCCCCCCACTGTCTCTCTCCCCTCACCCCACTCGCCCCCGCCGCCCTCCCTCCTTGCAGCCCTCCCCTCCACCTTGCAGCCCTCCTCCACCACCCCCCGCGGCGACCCCCTCCCAGCGGCCCTCCCTTCAGTGCGGCCCTCCTCCCCCACCACCACACCTCCTCCCTCATTTTGGTGAGTTCATTTTCTTTCATTTTTTTTCTTTTTTTCATTTCATTGCATCTGTTAGTTTAGGTTACTATCAGTGGTAATTAGGTTAATGTTAGTTTAGGTTAATTAGGTTACTATTAGTTTAGTGTTAATTAGGTTATTGTTAGTTTAGGTTAATTAGGTTACTACTAGTTTAGTGTTAATTAGGTTACTGTTAGAAGAGGAGGAGGAGGAGGAGGAGAAAAAAGAATAATAATAATAGTAATAAGATGATAAAGAAGAAGAAGAAGAAGAAAGAGGAGAGAGGAGAAGAAGAAGAGGACCCCGACCCCCCGCCCACGACCTCCGATGCCCGACGCCACCAACCCTCGACGCCCAACGCCACCAACCCCCGACCCTCGACCCCCGACCCCCGACGCCACTGACACCCGACTCCGGACCCACGACGCCCGACACCACTGACCCCCGACCCCCAATTCCCGACCGCCGACTACACTAACCCCCGACCCCCGACGCCTGACGCCATTGACTCTCGACTCCCGACGCCACTGACACTCGACCCCCGACCCCCGATGCCCGACGACAATGACCCTCGACTCCCGACTCCACTGACCCTCGACCCCCGACCCCCGACCCCCGACGCCACTGACCCTCGACCCCCGAGCCCCGACGCCACTAAGCCCGAACCCCGGACCCCCGACACCTCTTTGGCCTCTTGTTGATCGAAAAGACCCCAACCCCCGACGCTAGTGACCCTCGACCCCCGACGACACTGACCCCGACCATCGACGCATTTAACCGACTCCCTACCACCGACACCCGACACCATCGACCCTCGACGCCACTAAGCCCCGACCCCCGACACCTCTTCTACTTACTGTTGAACGAGAAGGTGCTCTTCGGCCTTCTAGAGGCCCATGGGGTTATAGTTTTGTAAATTATGAGTTAGGTCACATATTTTCCGATTATGTTAATTATAAAACATCATATTTGTGTTGATCGTGTGAATTTCAATGTGCAGTTGGTCGACGACCTTCACGTGTGTTGGACGAGCCCCACCCCTGCGTTTGTTGGTGAGCACAAATGACTTCTCCTCCTACCCCCTTAATTTGCTCTGTCCCGGTCTTCGTGCCGATGAACCTTGCTAGCTATAGGTTTCTTCAATCATGAGTATGCGTGACCAATATGCGTCTCCCGTTTGAAAGGGCGACATCTATAAATATGCATTTATTTGCATATTTATAACCGACATCCTTTTGAATTGTCCCAAAATATCCATGGACAACCCAAGTATCTGTAGATAGGGTTAGTTTTCCCGTATGTTGTGCTCTGGATCCGATGCAGAATTTCGTCAGTGCCTCCCTGTTGTTCTCTGGGTACACATCCTCTCTGCTTATTGCCGACACGTGTATCAGGAGAACAGCGGGGAGGTGCTGCCGAAATTCTGCGTCGCATCTGGAGCAGAGCATGGGAAAACGAACCCAATCTACACATACTCGGGTGGGATTAGGACCTATCTTTACCTATTAGCGTGTAGGTTGCATGGACGTAATAAAACTGACAAACTTGATTAGGGTATGAATATAGATGATGAATTATATATTTATTTCTTGTGCGCCCATAGGTAGCTAGGCAACATGAGTGATCGTGCTTGGATCTACACTGGTCACCCTAGTCAGAAAGACATGACCCATGAATGGTTAACAAAAACCAGGGGGTTTTTGAGAGCCGCATTTGCAAATGGCCAGCAAAAAACATGGTGCCTCTGTCCGAACTGTGACAACTGGAAAAAGCAGACAGAGTTTGAAATGGGTAAACACCTACAGAAGTGGGGTTTTACGCCTAATTATACGGTGTGGACTTTTCATGGTGAGTCTGACCAACGTGCCATAGCTGAGCTGATTCGTCGTCGCACCGACGAGCATGGTACAGGGATTGAAGACATGGTGCAAGACTTTGATGATGCCTGGGATTCGGAAGATGAGATGGAGGAATCTGCAATGGCCTTCTATGAAATGTTGCAGTCTTCAAAACGTCCTCTCCACGAGCAGACTAAGCTTTGTCAGCTGGATGCCTTCGCGCAAGTAATGGCTCTGAAAGCTCAATTCAACCTAGGTAGAGAATGCTACGACGCGATGATGACGATATTTGAATGCTTTCTACTCAAAGGCCATGTACTGCCTGCAAACTTGTACCAGTCAGGGAAAATCCTCTCTGTACTTAAGATGCCGTATGAGAAGATATATGCCTGTGAGAATGGATGTGCCTTATTTAGGCTTGAGTATGCGGCCTTGAACTATTGCCCCATTTGCAATTCTTCCGGGTATATTGTGGTAGATAACGGTATGGGTAAGAAGAATCAGACAAAAATCCCTATTAGTGTTCTTCGGTATCTGCCAATCGTACCAAGACTTCAACATCTTTTCATGGTCGAAGAGACGGCCAAACATATGACATGGCACAAATTGGGCAACAGAACCGAACTAGATGCGGATGGGAACAAGATGCTGGTACACACTTCACATGGTTTTGCGTGGAGGCACTTCGATGCATTAGATAAGGATAAATTGGAATATCCAAGGCAACCTAGAGTTGCCATCAGCACTGATGGGTTCAATGTGTATGGTATGACGGTAGCACAATACAGTTGTTGGCCTGTATTTGTCATTCCACTCAATTTGCCACCCGGAGAGATTATGAAAAGAAAGAACATTTTCCTAACGTTGATAATTCCAGGGCCCAACTATCCGGGGAAGAATATGAATGTGTACATGTAGCCGCTTAAGGATGAGTTGCAAGAAGCCTGGGATAATGGGATGAAGACCTACTACACGACTACCAAAACAAATTTCAAAATGCATGTGTGGTAGATGTACTCGACGCATGATTATCCGGCGTTGGCATTATTCGCTGGCTGGTGTGTGCATGGAAGGTTCCCGTGCACCACATGCAAGGCAGCTCTTCAGTTTCGTTGGATGCAGGCTGGTCGCAAGTTTTCTTGCTTCGACATGCATAGACAATTCCTCGATCCTGACCATAAGTTCAGAAAAGACAAAAAGAATTTCATCAAAGGTAGAGTTGTCAAAAACACTGCACTAGCTGCGTTGACAGGCCAACAAACCCTTGATCAGTTAAATGCTCTCGAGCCTGATCCTTTGCGCCCAGGATACTTCAAAGGGTATAATACAGAACACGCCTGGACTCACAAGTCGTGCTTATGGGATCTGCCTTACTTAAAAGACCTCCTTTGCCCACACAACATCAACGTGATGCACACTGAAAAGAATATTGCGGAGGCCATTTTTGGTACATTGTTCGGCGTAGAGGGGAAGTCAAAACATAATCCTAAGGCTAGAATCGACCTGGAGGCTCTATGTGATAGACCGTTGCAAAACTTGCGACAACGGAAAGGAAAGCAAAGCATAGCGAAGCCAAAGGCATGGTTCAATCTTGAAAAGCCAGCTATGAGGGAAATGCTATTGTGGGTGAAAATGTGGTTGATGTTCCCCGATGGGTATGCTGCAAATCTAAAGAGGGGAGCGAGTCTTGAGAAATTGAAAATATTTGGTCTCAAGAGTCATGATTGGCACATATGGATTGAGCGGGTAATGCCGGTGATGTTGCATGGCTTTATCCCTGAGGATGAATGGCTAATACTGGCAGAGCTGAGCAATTTCTTCCGTTCTCTTTGTGCGAAAGAACTATCGCCTGGCGTTCTAGATGAAATGGAAGAGTTGGCGGCGGAGTTGATCTGCAAATTAGAAAAGATCTTTCCACCAGGCTTCTTTAATCCAATGCAACATTTGATTTTGCATCTCCCGACCGAGGCAAGAATGGGGGGCGCGTTCAAAATCGATGGTGCTACTCAACTGAGAGGATGCAGAAGACGCTTCGAGCTAAGTGTAAAAATAAACGTCCAATTGAAGCATCGATTGCCGAGGCATTCATTACTGAGGAGGCGGCAAACTTCATGGCAGCACACTACGAAGCCAAAAATAATCATTTGCATAACCCGAAGCCTCGGTACAATGATGGCGATCCAAAAAAAATTCGATCCAACCTCAGCCTATTCAAAGGTAAGCTCGCACCTCCGGTGCTTCAAAAGGGAAATCATTGGATGTCGAATAATGGCGGACTATTTCATTGTATATCTTCACCAACCTAACAGAAGTGCGGCCATACATCGAGTAAGTTCTCGGTAAATTATAGTTTCACAACTTCTAATTGCTTTGAACTACTCTTATTCCCGGATATTTGATATAGTCGATACATCGCCGAATTCTCGGATGGAGCGGTCATCGAAAACGATTCCGTCGAAGAGTTTGAGCTTCTCGCAAAGCATGGAGGCGACTATCCCGGTTTCATCTCTTGGTTCAAACAAAGGGTAATTAATTACCATTAAGGGCCCATTTTATTTCTTGGTCTAATTTGCAGCTAATGCATCCATTCTTTCGTATTAAACTTGTAGGCTGATGCAGAGTCTATGGACGCCAAGTTGAGACAAGTCGCTAATGGCTTTGACTATAAGGTCCGTTCATTTGAAAAATACAACATCAACGGGTATCACTTTTGTACCTTTGGCAAAGAGCTATCTATGCCCGACCTAAAGACTACAAATTGTTCTGTCTCTGCTATCGGCGAAGGAGGCACTGAGTATTATGGAAGAGTTGAAGCAATTTATGAACTTCTATTCTATGGTGAAAACCCACCGACCGTCCTAGTCTTCAAATGTTATTGGTTTGAGCCGAGGGAGACTAGAAGGACTCATGAACATATAGGACTAGTCGAAATCAACCAAAACACCCACTTAGATGTTCCCGATGTCTATCCTACGGGTCAACAGGTGACACAAGTTTTCTATATACCGTGGGCGTGCCAAACTGATCCAAATCTCAAAGGTTGGGATGTCGTTTATGATTTGCCACCACATTTTAGACCACCTACCCTCAATGAAGAGGATTACGAACCTCACATTAACCCAGACACATATGAAGGAGAATTCTTCCAAGAAACACGTATGTCCAAGAAATGTTTCAAGAACCACTCTACTTCACCCCTGAACATTAAAGTAGACAGCGACAGTGAATCTGTCTTAACCGGTGAGCCCGAACAGGAAGAGCTGGAAGAAGAAGAGGTTACTGCGGCGGATGACCTGTCACTTCTTGACCGATTACATAATGGTGGCCTTCCACGTGTTCTTCCTGATAGTGATGATGATGATGCATTTATTGATGATAGTGATGATCATGATGAATTTATTGACCCAGAAGCATATATAGATGAGCACGATTGTTATTAGTTCATGTCAGGTATTCAACTATTACTATATATAAATTTCGAGTTCATGTTAGGTATTCAATTTTTATTAGTCATGTTTGTATTTATGACGATGATACACTTAAATTATATACATTTTATTACTCATGTTGGTATTTATGTTGTACTAATTTCATTTACTCTTTGTCATGACAGGTGTTGAAAGATGGTGGGAAGGGTCGAAAGCACTCCGTGGCTCCTTCTTCGTCGGTGGGTGGTGGGATGGGTACTTCCATTCCTGCCTCGCCTCTTTGGAGAGCGTTGCTCCCTCCTCTGCAAGGAGCGCCCCCCGTGAGAGGAGGTCGACCCCCCGCGAAGCCGAGAAGTACTAAATGTACACGTTGTATTCATGTTGGTATTTATGTTGTACTCATGTTGTATGCATATTGGTATTTATATAAATTTTATCACTCATGTTGGTATTTATGTTGTACTAAAGGTAAACGTGGCCGCGGGAGAGGTAGGGCGGTGGCTTCCACGCCTTCTGAGGTCGAGGCTACACGGTCTCCGCCACCACCCCAGGCTGATTCACCTGAGCACATGACTTCTAGGGTGGATTCGTCTGAGGTGGAGGCTACATGGTCTATGGTTCACGAGCCTCGGGTCGACGAGCCTTCGACTCACGAGACTCGTGTCCCAGAGGCTTCATTCCAGGCGACTCCGGAGCAAAGCAGGGATGAGGGTACGTCCCCAGAGACCCAATGGGATACCTGGGCTGAGCCAAGTGGCCATGCTGGTAGCAACGAGGAGCTGGGTGAGGGGGCTACCGTCTACCAGCATGGTAGTTCGGGGCTCCCGCTCGTGCCGGCGACCCGCGAGCAGAGGTGGTCGATTAAGCCAAATGGGGACAAGTAAGTTAATTTACTCTTATTTAACCTTTTGCCTTCACGTTTTCTCAAATATCTAATGTTTTCCCTTTAATTTGTCATACCGTAGGGGTTGGATTGTTTCCAAGGGTGTCCGCAAGCCCAACAACGTCCTTGGTGTGCTTTGCTGTCAAAACTTCCCAGGGTTTGTTACGTTTCCCGGTCGGGAGCGAGAGCTAGGAATGACCTGGGAGCACTACTTGGGTGCCCCGTCCCCACCGGAGGTGGAGATCGACGGTGTTTTGTGCCACACGAGGGCCGACATGGTGATCCGACAGTTCTGGGTAATTTCTCCTTCACACAATTATAAATAAACCATAGCTAGTAATTGTACTAATCGGTGTTGTCTCGTTTGCAGACCTACTACAGGTGTGAGGAGGGATACGAGGAGGACGCGACAAAGGTTATCGAAACCGAATGTCTCCGCCTACTTCAAAACTTTCGACACGAGGCTCGAGTCCAGGCTGTTCGAGACTACTATGCCAAACGGCGTATTAGGAAGGACAAGGAGAAGTGTCGTGATTCTAAGATGGAGAAGGAGCATTACATGAAGGTAATTACATATTATTAAGGCTTTGTAGTTAGTTTCCTTGATTTGGTTCTTACGCGCTCAAATTTCTCTTTATTAACTTAGGTGCCCCCGAGATAGTGTGTGGATAAGATGGATTGTTGGGAGGCCTTGGTGGATCAGTGGTGCTCCGAAACGTGGGAGGCCAGACACAACAACGCCAACGAGAGGCGTGGCAAAATGGTTGGTGTGCCACACCATCAAGGGAGCGTCAACTTAATCCAATTTGGCGAGAACTGGGTATGTGGTTTGCTTCATGCCTCATCAATTCATTCTTAATGCTACCTTAAGCCCTTTACTAATACCGTTTTCCTCTCTCTCTCTTTTAGGCGCGTCACAATAAGACGGAGGTACCACATATGTACGACCTGTATGCGATGGCCCATACTGCCTCGTACAAGAAGGTCAAGGCATTCTCTGAGTCTGACCTTGAGCATCTAGAAAACTTCACCAACATCTCCTCCCACCACAAGCTTGTGAAGTACATATATCATGGGAAGGCGAGGAAAGGGGAGTACTTTAACCCGAGCGAGGGGCCTATTGATCGAGAGCTGGTGATGATAGCTGGCAACGGGAGGCCCCATGGCTCGATCGCCATTGGAGACGGCCTTATATGTTGTCCTAGCACTCTCCGGCAGATAAAGGCATGCCAAACGAGCTCTTGTCCGGAGATAACACCTCGTCCACGGCCAGTCGAGCTCGCCATCGAGGTTAGTTTAATGGACTCAACTATCTTTCCGCATTATGTTGTGCGTTGGAACCAATATGACTACATTGCTAACAATGAGTTGTGTTGCAGGCTGCTATTCTAAAAGAGAGAGAGGCAATGCAGGCGGTTATGGCGGATAAGGATAAGGAGATGAGGGAGCTGGAGAAGAGGACGACTGCATTGGTGGAGGCGGAGAGGGAACGGAATGATGCGTCTAACAGGGCCATATACGAGCTCTTCGTGGTAAGTTTATTCTTCATATTATTTCAAATCTTGCATTGTAATGTCCGTTTCATTAATAACTAAAAAGTTTGACTTATCGAAACCAAATGTACAGTCTATGTGCGAAAAGACCGGCCAAGTCCCTCCGGCGATGCCAGTCATTAACATGACGGGGGCGGTGACTTTCATTTCAGTGCAGTGATCTTAAGAGTGTCCTCATGCTAACGACACATTGCAAACGATGTTTGGTGCAGAATATCTCCAGAAACGCATCGCATGACCCTTCTACAGTGGAGCCTTCTCCAGGGCAGCCTTCTCCAGGTGAAACAAGCCAGAGCCACCGTGCTTCACCGCCGTGATGACGATAATGGTATGTTATTTCTACTGTTTTAATGAAAATGACATATAGTTACCTAATTATCCTCGAAATGACATAATTAGCTCCAAAATGACATATACTTAGCTAATTATCCTCCAAAATGACATATTTAACCCAAGTTAGCTCCGAAACGACATATAGTTAGCTAGGCTTCCACCTAAATGACATAATTAGCTTAGTTAGCTCCAAAATGACCTATTTAATAAAAAATGATCTATACTTAGCTAAGTTCTCTCCTAAACGACATAATAAGGCTAACTTAGCTCCAAGATGACATATTCCCCCTAACTTAGGTATTAAATGGCATATAATTAGCTTAGCTAGATCCAAAATCGCTTAATAAGCATAGTTTGCTCTGGAATGACATATTTAACCCAAGTTAGCTCCGGAATGACCTATAGTTAGCTAGGCTTCCACCTAAATGACATAATTAGCTTAGTTAGCTCCAAAATGGTTAATTCAATAAAACATGACCTATACTTAGCTAATTCTCCTCGAAATGACATAATTAGCTCCAAAAAGGTATTCTTAGCTAATTATCCTCCAAAATGACATATTTAACCCAAGTTAGCTCCGAAACAACATATAGTTAGCTAGGCTTCCACCTAAATGACATAATTAGCTTAGTTAGCTCCAAAATGACCTATTTAATAAAAAATGACCTATACTTAGCTAAGTTCTGTCCTAAATGACATAATAAGGCTAACTTAGCTCCAAGATGATCTATTCCCCCTAACTTAGGTATTAAATGGCCTATAATTAGCTTAGCTAGATCCAAAATGGCTTAATAAGCATAGTTTGCTCCGAAATGACCTATTTTACCCAAGTTAGCTCGGAAATGACCTATAGTTAGCTAGGCTTCGACCTAAATGACATAATTAGCTTACTAAGCTCCAAAATGGTCTATTTAATAAAACATGACCTATACTTAGCTAATTATCCTCGAGATGACATAATTAGCTCCAAAAAGGCATTCTTAGCTAATTTAGCCCGGAGAAGGGGACAAGAGGAGAAGAAGGAGGAAAAATGAAAAGAAGGAAGAAGAAGAAGAAGAGAAGAAGAAGAAGAGAAGAAGAAGGAGAAGGAGAAGGAGGAAGAAGAAGGAGAATAAGGATAAGGAGGAGAGAAGCTCCTTCTCCTTCTTCTCCTCCTTCTTCTTGTCCTTCTTCTTTTCTTCTTCTTGTCCTCTTCCTTCTCCTTCTCCTCCTCCTCCTCCTCCTTCTTCTTTTACTTCTTCTTCTCTTCTTTCTTCTTCTCTTTCTCTTCTTCTAGGTAGCTTAGACTCATCCAACAAAGACTAAATTGGCTAATTATCCTACAAAATGACATAATTAGCTTAGTTAGGTGAAAACATCATAAGAACCTTGGTTAGCTCATTAAAATGACCATTTTAGCTAAAATATGAAATAATAAGCTCAAAATGGCATAAGAACCTTGGTTAGCTCATGAATATTATATACTTAGCTTGGCTTCCACCTAAATGATATAATTAGCCAATTTAGCTCCAATATGGCTTAATAAGCATAGTTAGCTCCTAAATGACATATTTAACCAAAGTGAGCTCCGAAATGACCTATAGTTAGCTAGGCTTCCAGCTAAATGACATAATTAGCTTAGTTAGCTCCAAAATGACCTATTGAATAAAAAATGACCTATAGTTAGCTAAGTTCTCTCGTAAATGACATAATAAGGCTTACGTAGCTCAAAGATGGCCTATTCCCCCTAACTTAGGTATTAAATGGCCTATAAATAGCTTAGCTAGAACCAAAATGGCTTAATAAGCATAGTTTGCTCTGGAATGACCTATTTTACCCAAGTTAGCTCCGAAATGACCTATAGTTAGCTAGGCTTCCACCTAAATGACATAATTAGCTTAGTTAGCTCCAAAATGGTCTATTTAATAAAACATGACCTATACTTAGCTAATTATCCTCGAAATGACATAATTAGCTCCGAAAAGGCATTCTTAGCTAATTTAGCCCGAAGAAGGGGACAAGAGGAGAAGAAAGAGGAAAAATGAAAAGAAGGAAGAAGAAGAAGAGAAGAAGAATAAGAGAAGAAGAAGGAGAAGGAGAAGGAGGAGAGAAGCTCCTTCTCCTTCTTCTCCTCCTTGTTCTTCTTCTTCTTGTCCTTCTTCTTCTCTTCTTCTTCTCCTCTTCCTTCTGCTTCTCCTCCTCCTCCTTCTTCTTCTTCTTTTTCTTCTCCTTCTTCTTATTTTCTTGCTTCTTCTCTTCTTGCTTCTTCTCTTTCGTCTTCTACGTAGGTTGTTTTCCCCAACAAAGACATACTTAGCTAATTATCCTCCAAAATGACATAATTAGCATAGTTAGGTAAAAGCATCATAAGAACATTGGTTAGCTCATTAAAATGACTAATTTAGCTCCAAAATGACATAATAAGGTCAAAATGGATTAATAATCATAGTGGGCTACAAAATGACATATTTTATCCAAGTTAGCTCTAGAATGACCTATACTTAGCTAAGTTCTCTCCTAAATGACACAATAAGGCTATGTAGCTCCAAGATGACCTATTCCACATAAATTAGCTATTAAATGGCCTATACTTAGCTAAGTTCTCTCCAAAATAACCTATATATACTTCTTCATCTAGTATTCTTCTTCTAACTTTCTTATTTGTCATTTCGCAGATTACATTCACTTGCATAATATTGATGGAATGCTTGAATATTATTTCTTGTACCATGGCTTCACGGAAGCTTGTATTGAAACTATTGTAGTATATGGATATATATATGAAACTTTGTATGCATGTGGATGAAACTTGCGTTATATATGGTTTGGTACGGATGCAACTTGCGTAATATGTATGTACTATGGATAAAAGTTATTTTAATATGCTTATGAGTACGGAAACAAATTTATTTTTGTGATATATATATATATATATATCCCGATTATTGTGAAAATTGCTGGATATAATAAGAAATAAAATAAAATGGGGCTGGTTCCCCCCTTTGCCGTCTGCCCCCTCATGGCAAAGGGGGGAGGGCAGACGGCAAAGAGGGGGGAGAGAGGGGTTGGTTCCCCCCTTTGCCGTCAGCCCCCTCATGGCAAAGGGGGGAGGGAATACGGCAAAGAGGGGAGAGAGAGGGGCTGGTTACCCCCTTTGCTGTCAGCCCCCTCATGGCAAAGGGGGGAGGGCAGACGACAAAGAGGGGAGAGAGAGGGGCTGGTTCTCCCCTTTGCTGTCAGCCCCCTCATGGCAAAGGGGGGAGGGCAGACGGCAAAGAGGGGAGAGAGAGGGGTTGGTTCCCGCCTTTGCCGTTATCCCCCTCATGGAAAAGGGGGGAGGGCACACGGCAAAGAGAGGAGGCCTGCCGTTAACACTTAACGGGACCGTTGGTGGATCTGTCGTCTGATGACCCACAAGTATAGGGGATCAATCGTAGTCGTTTCGATAAGTAAGAGTGTCGAACCCAACGAGGAGCAGAAGTCTCTGATAAACGGATTTCAACAAGGTAATAACTGCAAGCACTGAAAGTAGCGGTAACAAGTGATTGTGTAGCCAGGTGAAACATAGCGAGCAAAAAGTAACAAGTAACAAGTAGTAGCAACAGTGCAGAAAGTGGCCCATCCCTTTTGTAGCAAGGGACAAGCCTGAACAAAGTCTTATAGGAGGAAAAACGCTCCCGAGGACACACGGGAATTTCTGTCATGCTAGTTTCATCATGTTCATATGATTCACGTTCATTACTTTGATAGTTTGATATGTGGGTGGGCCGGCGCTTGGGTACTGCCCTTACTTGGACAAGCATTCCACTTATGATTAACCTCTCTCATGAGCATCCGCAACTACAAAATAAGAATTAAGACAAAGTCTAACCATAGCATTAAACTAGTGGATCCAAATCAGCCCCTCATGAAGCAACGCATAGACTGGGGTTTAAGCTTCTGTCACTCCAGCAACCCATCATCTACCTACTACTTCCCAATGCCTTCCTCTAGGACCAAATATGGTGAAGTGTTATGTAGTCGACGTTCACATAACACCACTAGAGGAAAAACAACATACAACATATCAAAATACCGAACGAATATCAAATTCACATGACTATTATCAGTATGACTTATCCCATGTCCTCAGGAACAAAAGTAACTACTCACAAAACATAATCATAATCATGATCAGAGGTGTAATGAATAGCATCAAGGATCTGACCATAAACTCTTCCACCAAGTAATCCAACTAGCATCAACTACAAAGAGTAATCAACACTACTAGCAACCTTAAAAGTACCAATCGGAGTTGCGAGACAAAGATTGGTTACAAGAGATGAACTAGGGATTGGAGAAGAGATGGTGCTGATGAAGATGTTGATGAAGATGCCTCCCCTCCGATGAGAGGAGTGTTGGTGCTGACGATGGCGATGATCTCCCCCTCCGGGAGGGAAGTTTCCCCGACAGGATCGTCCTGCCGGAGCTCTAGATTGGATCTGCTCAAGTTCCGCCTCGTGGCGGCGGCGAAACCACGAAAAAGCTCCCTTCTAATTTTTTCTGGACCAGGACGCTTCATATAGCAAAAGAGGGGGGCTAGTGGGCCGTCAGGGAGCCCACAAGCCCCCACTCCGCCACCAAGGGGTGGCGGTGTCAGGGCTTGTGGCGCCCTGGCAGCCCCCCTCCGGTAGTTCTTTCGCCCAGTATTTTTTATACAATCCCAAAAAAATCCATGTAACTTTTCAAGGCATTTGGAGATGTGCAGAATAGTGGACTAGGATTTGCTCCTTTTCTAGTCCAGAATTCCAGCTGCCTGAATTCTCCCTCCTCAAATAAACCTTGCAAAATAAGAGAGAAAAGGCATAAATATGGTACCACAAGTAATATAACAGCCCAAAAAGCAGTAAATATCAACATGAAAGCATGATGCAAAATGGACGTATCACCGTCCCATTTATTTGACGTCTGCCCCCTCATGGCAAAGATTCTTTGTCGTCCGCTTTACATAAGCAGACGGCAAAGAACCTCTTCACCGTATTTTTTTTGTTGTCTACTTTGCCGTTTGCTGACGGACGGCAAAACCTTTGCCTTCCGTGGTTCCCCCCTTTGCCGTCAGCCATGGCAGATGGCAAAATTATAAATTCCAGTAGTGTACCTCTCCGTCACATGGAGTGACAAATCCTAGTCTTGATCCATGACAACTCAATAGACTCCCTCAGAGATAAATGTAGATCACCTTTATAGTCACCCAGTTACGTTGCGACATTTAATACACACAAGGTACTCCTCCGTTGTCAGTGAGTTACATGATCGCATGGTCATTGGAACAGATACTTGACATGCAGAAAAGAATAGCAATAAACTGTCATGATCACATGCCACATTCATAATTTGGGTCTTGTCCATCACATGATTCTCCTAATGAAGTGATCCCATTATCAAATGATAACTCATGTCTATGGCCATGAAACCTTGACCATCTTTGATCAACGAGCTAGTCCATTAGAGGCTCACTAGGGATAGTGTGTTGTCTATGTATCAAAACATGTATTTGAGTTTCCATTCAAGTCAATTCAAGCATGGAGCCACGGATAATAAACGGTTATCATGAACAAGGGCATATTTCCAACATCGCCACGACTAGGAAGGAAATCAGCGAGCAATTGGTCACACTCAACAATGTTGAGGTAAGTTTCATTAATCGATAGGCTGAGGCTGAGAAGACATGGCGGGAGGCCGACGAGGACATCGCCAATCAGGATGCAAAGCTGATGGCGCGCAAGATCTCCCTTGACTGCCAGGAAAACAAGCTTGCGGGCCGCAAGAAAGATCTTCATGACAAGCTCGGGTTCGATCTCGGTAAGCAGGTCAAGGTCCTGGAGGTGGAGCACAAAGCTGCCCTCGAGAAGCAGGCCATTTAGTACAGCGGCAAGCTCGAGGAGGCCATGACTGCTGCTGAGGCTTCCTAGCTTGCCAAGGCTGGGCTGGAGGGCAAGGTGAAGTAGCTAGAGCTTGATCTCGCTACTTCTGGGAAGACGATCTCAAGGCTAAAAGAGGACATCAAGGAGAACACCCGGACCTTAGCGGATCTGTGGGCTGCGCTTGATGGCAAGGCCGGAGACCTGGAGGTTGCACCGGCCACTAACTATGATCTCTGTGCGACGGTGAGCACCCATGAGGACACCCTCAGAACCGCTCAGGCCATAGAACACAGCATCCTCGAGGATCTCAAGAATGATAAAGCCTTGCTCGCTTCTACCGTGCGCTCCTCCAACGAGTTCTGGGATGACGTTGATCTATGGACGGTGCAACTCGTCGACCTTGCTGAGAAGCTCTCCACCCAACGGGTGAAGATGTGCTTGGAGGACTGTGCCTTTCCTAGTGATGGCCCGTATGTGGCGAGCACGAGGTTGTCCATCTTCTTTGGGAGGCTCGTAGGTGCCTTGGCAAAGTACGAGGATGGGCGGCATGACTTCCTTCAGGGCTACCGCAAGCTATGTCACAGGGTCCTCCACAAGGTTCTGGTGCAAGTCGCCTACCACAATCCTGGCGTCGACCAGACCAAGTCTGTGTCCGAGCTCCTAAAGGACTTTGACACCAGCGAGCTTGACGCGCTTGTCGCTGCCATCTCCAACAAAGCCGCCTCAGTGACCCTGAACCGTTAAGTTCCTCTTCCTGCAAGATTTGTGACAAAGGAATTTGCCTAGGATTAATATCGCAAACTTGTTTTCATCTGTAATGCACTTTATTCCATCAGTATGGTTGCATATTTCCTTTCAACACAATCTTATATTTGTATACCTGCGATCCTTACACTTTGCTAGGAATGCTCGCAAGTGCGCACATCCTGTCCATGGACACTTTTCGGAGTGGATCTTTAGTAGCCCTTGGGGATGCCACTGTCGGCAAGGCCGCCTTGCCATCCCTGCCCGACTGCTTGGTACGTTGAGCGGACTTGAAACATCCAAGCGCACACACAGTTTTTTCAAGGATCCCTTGTGTGCGGGTATTTTCATATAAATGGTGATTTTTGTTTCAAGGAAAGATCGAAAAAAGTTTAAAACAGTTTTCACTAGATAGCTTTGCGAGATGATCGCTCTAGAGTCGTCCACATCACCACCACTCTTTGAAAGCACATATGCTCCCTTGGTGGTTTTGATAATTCAGGACAACATACATTGTCTCTTGGAATAACACTTTTACCTCGTGTATTTTAGATATAGTCCATAGAGATGCATTGGCTAAGGACTGCGTGGAGAAACCCAATGAAAGGAATAGGATTGGCCAAGCTTCAAGCTACAATACTTTACATTTTATATTTGTGAGAAATCACTTTTGAGTCCATAGGAAAGCCAATACTATTAAAAGGGGGTGAGGTATCTATGATGAATTGGTTGCTCAAGTGCTTAGAGATCGACACGAAAAATACTCACCCATTCTTCCACAAAATTCTCTCTCCAAAGCCTAAACATCAAAATCGGTGCCACCAACAATTTCCACTTGGTCCTACCAAATTGTCAGCCGAAAAAACCTATGCCAAACCCTAGAGTCTCCGCACTACAAACTTAAACTTCGGTGCCACCGAAATTCAGTGACCAACTTTCTAGTTTTCCATTTCAAGAATAAGAATTTTTTGAGTTTTGAAATCGGTGTCACCGAGATTTGGAAACTGCCTTAGGTCACCACATCGGTAACACTCAGATTCATATATCAGTCTCACCGAGAATTCAAAAGTTGTCACATTTAGTGCAACTCAGTATCACTGATATTCATGTTAGTGTCACCGAGTTGGGTAATAATGTTGTAACGGTTGGATTTTTGGAGATTCCTATATATACCCCTCCACCACCTCTCATTCGCTAATGAAGCACTCAGAACACACGTACACTTTCTAGATTCATTTTTCTGAGAGAGAGCCACCTACTCATGTGTTGAGATCAAGATATTCCAATCCATCCACTAGAAACATGAACTCTAGCCTCCCCAAGTTTCTTTCCACCCAATCAATCTCTTCTAACTATGCCAAATTTGCGAGAGAGTGATTGTTTGTTGAAGATACTATCTTTTAAAGCACAACAGCAAGGAGTTCATCGTTCTACCGCATCTGTTACCTTTTGGAGGGTGGTGCCTCCAAGATTGCTTAGGTGTCGCTTGGGATCCTCCTACTTTGTGTTGTGGAGTTAAACCAAGAAGTTTGTGTAGGCAACGAGGTCACCTACTTCATGAAGATCTAGCCCGAGTGAGGCTAGTCCTGTGTGGACATAAGCTATGGTGGAATAGACATGGCCTCTTTTTCATGGACCTCTTGTAGGTGGAGAACTCCGCGGACTCTTGCAACCGTTACCCTCCTTGGGTTAAAGTCTCCACTAACATGGACGTACGGTAGCACCACCTATCAAAACCATGCCAAAATTCACCATGTCCATCTTTGCATTTGATCTTCCTAAACTCTACCCATTACTTTACATGTGCAATGTCTTTACTTTCCGCTTCCATATATGTTGACTAGCATGTGTAGGGTGCACTGGACCTGTTATAATTGCTAAAATCTGCCAACAATTAAAATTGGGAAAAGGCTAGGTTTTAATTTATGCAAGTAGTCTATTCACCCCCTCCCTCTAGACATCCCTTCTAGTGATCCCACAACTGGATGAGATTTTGGTTTCCATAGCCTTGGTTTAATCACCATTGAAGGAAGATTTATGTGTCTAGTTTGGGGAATCTTAGTTATAGAGTGCATGTTCTCAATGGGAAGTATTATAGACAACGGAAAGGTAAAATGCTTGTTATATTTCATGAATTTTGTTTGAGAAAGTATGTTGAATATCCCTATCTGCCTCCCATTTATCCCTTACATACTTCTCATGAAGATGAAGTTAATATGCCTGGTACTCTTAAAACTGGTAATCTCATCATTAGAGCATTACCAGGAAATGTGCGTAATAAATTGAAGAAATTGGAATGTGCTGACACTTTGTGGAATGATTTGGAGAAAAGCTCTCCTGACTACTCCTTGAAAAACCCTGATATCATTTTCCAAAAATCTATTGCCTTTCACAAGATGAACCCCAATGATCCTAACTTTGATATATGTCTAGTTGAGCTTCGTGAGCTCATGCGTGCTAAAGGAGATGTCATTACCATTAATAACATCATTGTTGCAGCCATTCACATGCATAAACATGAACATTGTCATAGTCAAAATTCAGACGAAACTCTTGATTCTTGTGACAAGGATATTCCCTTTTACGATGACAATGTGGAGCATGGCTACTATGATGAAGCCAAATATCTTGATATCGATTATGAGAATACCATGAGGAGCATTAGTATTATGGAAAACCTTAGAGACTACATGGCCGGAGGAAAGGAGTGGATACTTGGCAGTGGATGCACCGATCACATGACCGGAGATAAAGACATGTTTCATGAGATCACAATAAATCATGGACCACGAAGGTATGTGAATTTTGAGGACAACTCCAACGGTAAGATACATCGTCTTGGTATGGTGGCCATATCTCATGATAGTTCCATTCAAAATGCCATGCTTGTTGAATCCCTTGGCTACAATCTTCTTTCCGTATCTATATTAGCAGACTTTGGTTTTAGTGCTTTATTTACAGAAGTTGATTGCCAAGTGTTTCATCGAGATAATCATAACATGGTGTTTACTGGCTTTCGTAGAGGTTATCTATACATTGTTGATTTTACTAAGAAATCCAAACCCCGTACAAATGTTATTGCAAAATCTTCTAAAGATTAGTTATGGCATCGAAGGATAGGGCATGTTAGTATGCGTAATATTGATAGGCTTATAGGTTAAAGATGTTATCTTTGATAAATATAGACTTTGTAGTGATTTTCAAGCAGGAAAACAAGTCGGTGAACGTCATCATGTGAAGAACATCGTGACTACTAGAAGGCCACTTGAGCTGCTTCACACGGAAATCTTTGGTCCCAATGCTTGCAAGAGCCTCGGTGGAAATTCTTTTGGTCAAGTTATTGTTGATGATTTTTCCATATTTACGTGGGTATTCTTTCTTGATGACAAGTCGCAGAACTTCGCTCACAAAGCCCAAAATCAATTTGAAGTTAAGATCTAGAAAGTTTGGAGTGACAACGGATCGGAGTTCAAGAACACAAATGTTGATGCTTTTCTTGGTGAAGAGGGTATCTCACATGAGTTCTCAGCGACGTACACACCTAAAAAACCAGAGTTGTTGAGAGGAAGAACCAAACTCCCATAGAGATGGCTAGAATTATGCTTGATGAATACAAGACGCCAAGACACTTTTGGGCCGAAGCCGTGGAAACAGCTTGTCATGTCACAAACCGACTCTACTTACACAAGCTTCTCGATGAAATGGCATACGAGCTACTCATCGATAACAATCCCCAATTTGGATACTTTAGGGTATTCGGCTCTAAGTGCTACATTCTTAATAAGCATCGTCATTCTAAATTTTCTCCTAAACCTGATGAAGGTTTCCCACTTGGTTACAGATAAAACTCTCACACTTACCGTGCCTACAACAACTTGAATCGAAAAGTTGAAGAGACGGTAGATGTGAAGTTTGATGAATCTAATGGTTCACAAGTCGAACAATTGCCAAATGATGTAGGAGACAAGGAACCTTCAGAAGCCATCCAAGAATTGTCCGTTGGCAATAATTGTCCCATGGAGGTTGTGGAAAGCACTTCATCCACACAAGTGGAAGCTCCTACTTCAGGTCAAGGCGAACCAGAAAATGACATGGAGGCATCCACAAGCGGTACACGAGATGCCCAAGAGGTGGAAACGGTACATCATGATGATCCACCACAACATTTTTCACCGCCACCTCAAGGAGATGATAGCTTCAATGACAACAAATAAGAAGATGATGAGGAGGAATCTCCACCATCCAATAGGAAAAAGTTGTCACAAGTTTGAGCAAGAGTGGACAAGAATCATCCGCTGAATCTAATCTTTGATGACATACAAACCGGAGAATCACTCGCTCTAAAACTCATTTAGATAACTTATGTGAGCATTACTCAGATATCTCTAGCATTGAGCCTATGAAGGTAGAAGAAGCACTTCAAGACCCCGATTGGGTGAATGCCATGGACGAAGAGCTACATAACTTCGAGAGGAATGAAGTATGGACACACGTGGATAAGTCCAAGGAAGAGCACAACACCACTGGTACCAAATGAGTGTTTTGGAACAAGCAAGACAAAGATGGTGAAGTTGTACGTAATAAGGCATGTCTCGTAGCTGAAGGTTACACACAAGTCGAAGGTATGGACTATGGTGAGACCTACGCCCCCATTGCTAGACTTGAAGACATTTGAATTCTTCTCGCTTGTGCCAATCACCATGATATTACTCTTTACCAAATGGATATCAAAAGTGCTTTTCTAAATGGTGAAATTTAGGAGGAAGTTTATGTCAAACAACCTCCTAGCTTTGTGAACCTAAGAAACGTAATCATGTTTATAAACTTTGCAAATATTTGTATGGTCTTAAACAAGCCCCTAGAGCTTGGTACAGATGCCTAACAAAGTTTCTCATTGAAAAGGGTTTTCGGATTGGTAAAATTGACGCAACCTTATTCACAAAAAGGTTAATGGTGAACTATTCGTGTTCCAAATATACATGAATGATATTATGTGAGAAGTATGCGATGTCGATGTGTGAGTTGAAATTCTTGCTTGGTTTTCAAATAAACAAACTAGAGAAGGAACATTTATATCTCAAACGAAGTACACCAAGGAATTAATCAAGAAGTTCAACATGCAAGAGTGCAAAGGTATGCAAACTCCCATGCCCAATAGTGGACATGTTAATCTTACCAAGGAGCACAAACCGATTTATCAAAAGTTTTATCGATCAATGATTGTTTGTTCACTATATCTATGTATCTTCTGTCTTGATATCATGTTGAGTGTTTACATGTGTGTCCGATATCAAGAGGCACCTAAGGAGTGTCATCTAAAGTTTGTGCAAAGAATTGTCAGATACTTGATACATACACGAAACTTTGGCATATGGTATTTCCACAGATCTCCTTTTAATCTTGTTGTCTACTCTCACTAAGACTATATCGGAGACAAGGTTGATAGAAAATCTACCTCGGGTACATGTCAATTTATTGGGAGATCTCTTGTGTCTTGGTCATAGAATAAATAAAACTCGATATCTTTATCTACTACCGAAGCGGAATACGTTGCCGCTGGATCACGTTGTGCATAATTACTATGGATGACACAAACTCTTAAGGATTATGGCATTCATGTGAATCATGTTCCATTGTTGTGTGATAATGAAAGTGCTATTAATATTGCCCATAATCGAGTGCAACATTCATGAACTAAACAAATTCACATGCAATATCATTTCATTCATGATCATGTTGGTGAAGGAGATATTAATTTCAAGCATGTTCGTAATTACAAACAATTGGCTCATATCTTTACCAAACCACTTGATGAGAAAATATTTTTTTCATTTGAAGAGTGAGTTGAACATCATTGATGCTTCAAACTTGAGCTTGACTCACTCGGATGCATACAAGGGCATGAGCTTACTTGATTATTCCATGATGCTATTGATATGACACTATCTTATATCTTGGAAACTATGCTCCCTTGTATTGCATCTATCCTTTTTGTAGGTACTTTGAAGAACTACACTCGACATGATTGCCATCAACTCACATAAAAAGCAATATTGTCATGGCCAGGTATCAACAACCCCTTCTTCAAAGATGAGGGAAGAAGATAACAAAATCATATCCTTGACAACTACTTGATGATTGAAATCACTCTTGTAATTTTGATATATTGTGTTATTCCTTGCATGACTAACCAATGTAGTTGAAAAGTGAACCGAAACGACAAGGATAGCTCTCAACTCAAGATGATATTCATCAACATTGACATCCACAACAAGTTCACCTACATGCCACGTCATCAACATCATTCGAAGGTATGTCTCATATCCTTGATATAGCTTTACACCAAGTCATGAGGTAAAGTAACGCAAGTGATATAAAGCGCTTAATGATGAGTATGGACTATGATCAAACAACCTTGCTTGGGTCCTCAAGTCAATATACTCTAATATAGGTGACTTAGTCACTGCCCAACATCTAGATGAAGATTCTTATATGGTTCATATTTTTGTTGCATGCTTTCTTGGAACAATTCAATTTTCATCTATATGTATGTATATATTTCAAAAAAAATCATTGTCTTATCTTTTATTCTACAAACCTTTTGGACACTTTCTGCCAATTTGAGTTGAGTAGTTCAGTTTTGAATTGCAACTCGGTCTCTTTGATATGGGAAACTCGGTCTAACCGGAATCTCTGAGAGTCCTAAGGACATTCTTGCTCCTACCGAACCATATTGCATTAGAGACTCTGAAGTATATAACAGCCCATGGTCTTTGTGATTCTCTTAGCATTTAAGGATTTTTGCCAAAGAGGCAAAACCTTCTTAGTGATCCCACACTTGGAAAATCTTCTTGGTCATCCCATAGTTTTATTACTTCCTGAGTTCTTAATGATCATTTCCATTTATGCCAAAAGGGGGACATAATCTTGTTATCCCTAAATTGCCAAAGGGGGAGAAACTTCAAATGATCACACAACATAAGGGGAGAAACATCTAGGATCCCTACTTCAAAGGGGGAGAAACTTCAAGGAACCCTTATCCATACTCAAGGGAGGGGGATTCAAGAAACCCTTATTAGAGAAAGAAGAATCGAGGATCCCTTACTCTCAATGAACCCTTACCCTCTGGCCTTTTTGGAAATTAATGCCAAAGAGGGAGATATATCGAAGCTTCTCAATGCTTATACCAAAGGGGAGATGTGCCATAGGAGGAGATATATCAAAGCCTACACATTCAGAAGGAGATATACCATTAAGGGGGATATATAAAAACTTTAATTGCCTACTTAGGATTTAACTTGTCTCACCCTACCTAATCCCAATATCTACATGCTATGATTCGGGGGGAGAGGAAGTCTTATGTATTCATTCTTAGGGGAGAAAATTCTAAATATTCTTGGAGACAGATCTATCATGAAATCCCATTTTCAATATGTCTTCAATATCTTGGTACTTTTGAAGCTCTTTGCATCTTTACAATAGTATATTCTTGTGTTATCTAAAATTTCGTTTCGTAAGTGTGCGCCTACTGCTAAGATGGTCAAGAACCTTAAGGTAATTATATGCATCATATCCTTGTTCAAGATAATCTCTTTGTCTCATGCACATATTGTTTCCAAGGGTGAGTCTTTAACATGGAAACCTCTCATTCACATAATGTTTGATGCATATAGCCACGATTCACATGACTTGTCTTGTTCCTTATACTATGTGTTTGCTCATGCAGTCCAAAGCAAACATCTCTTAAAAGGGATTGCACACATTTCGGGGGGCTTGTATTAGTCATGTATCTTTCAAAGTTGTCATATTGTTTTTCTTATCTTTATTTAAAGCTTTGATTGTATGTTGTCATCAATTACCAAAAAGGGGGAGATTGAAAGCACATATGCTCCCTTCATGGTTTTGATAATTCATGACAATATACATTGTCTCTTGGACTAACACTTTTACCTAGTGTATTTTAGATATAGTTCGTTGTGATGAATTGGCTAAGGATTGTGTGGAGAAGCCCCAAGGAAAGGAATAGGATTGGCCAAGCTTCAATCTACAAGACTCTACATTTTATATTTGTGAGAATCACTTTTGAGTCCATAGGAGAGCCAATACTATTAAAAGGGGGTGAGGTGTCTATGATGAATTGGTTGCTCAAGTGCTTAGAGACAGCCACCAAAAAAACTCACCATTCTTCAACAAAATTCTCTGTCCAAAGCCTAAACATCAAAATCGGTGCCACCAACAATTTCCACTCGACCCTACCGATTTTTCCAGAGACAGAACCTATGGCAAACCCTAGAATCTTAGTACGACCAACTTACACTTTGGTGCCATCGAAAATCAATGACCAACTTTTTGGTCCATCGATTTCAAGAATTGGAATTTTTGAGTTTTAAAATCGTTCTCAACGAGATTTGGAAAGTGCCCTAGGTCACCATATCGGTACCACCGAGATTCATATATCGGTCTCACTAATAATTCGAAAGTTGCCACATTTAGTGCAACTCGGTACCACCGAGATTCATGTTGGTGTTACCGAGTTTGGCAATAATGTTGTAATGATTCGATTTTCGGAGATGCCTATATATACCCCTCCACCACCTCTCATTCGCACAGGAAGCACTGAGAACACACCTACACTTGCGAGATTCATTTTTCTGAGAGAGAATCACCTCATCATGTGTTGAGATCAAGATACCCTAATCTATTGACTAGAAACTTGATCTCTAGCCTCCCCAAGTTGCTTTCCACCCAATCAATCTCTTCTACCCATGTCATATCTATGAGAGAGTGATTGAGTCTTCAAGAGACTATCTTTTGAAGCACAAGAGCAAGGAGTTCATCGTTCTACCGCATCTATTACCTTTTGGAGGGTGGTGCCTCCCAGATTTTTTAGGTGTCGCTTGGGAGCCTCCTACTTCGTCTTGTGGAGCTGAAAAAAGAAGTTTGTACAGGGAAGGAGATCACATACTTTGTGAAGATCTACCCTGAGTGAAGCTAGTCCTGTGTGGACATAAGCCATGGTGGAATAGACAAGGCCTCTTCTTCATAGACCCCTTGTGTGTGGATCCCTCCGTGGACTCTCGCAGTAGGTACCCTCCATGGGTTGAAGTCTCCACTAAGGTGGACGTACAATAGTACCACCAATCAGAACCACGCCAGAAATCACCGTGTCCATATTTGCGTTTGATCTTCCTAAACTATATGCCTTACTTTACATATGCAATGTCTTTACTTTCTGGTGCCATATATGTTGACTAGAATGTTTAGGGTGCACTAGACCTGTTAGAATTGATAAAATACGCTAACAATTAAAATTCAGAAATGGCCATGTTTTAATTTATGCAAGTAGTCTATTCACCCTCCTCTAGACATCCCTTCTAGTGATCCCACACCCTTCACCCCGATCACACTCGCATGCGAGGGACCCCTGTCTCCCTTTGAGAAAAGAGGAAGAAAGGGAACATAGAGAGTACCAGGGACTCCAACGCTTCGATGATTGTCTTGCATAAGCGAAAAACAACCACGACATTCCATGCAAGACATATGAGATTTAGTGTGCACTTTAGTAAAAGGTTGTGGGATACTTAGCATTACACATAAGACATGTGCTCGTCGCCTGCATTCGTACTAAGGATTACACGCCTTGGAGGGAGACTTCATGCAAAAGGCGTCATCGGGAGACCCGGAAACCGCGTCCTCCCTGGATGATGCTTTGCGGGGGCGCTCGTTGATCTACGAGTTTAGCACCTGAGTGCCATCCCCGGTCGTCACGCGGCCTGCGCCAGGCCTAACGACCTGTACCATGCGGGAAGGACTTGGCGGCTTTATTATTCTTGCCCCCAGCTGCAGAAGTCTTAGGTGAGTCATCGACGGGCATGCTGTGCTCAGTGGCGTGCTTCCTGGATTCATCACGAGTCTTGTTGAAGGTCTTGGACTTCTTCTTGGTAGGAGCGAGTGGCTTGTTGGTAGACGTTGCGACTATCTCTCAGTATATCTTCTCGACAGATAGAACTTCGTCTTTCTTGTCTGCATGGATGATGATGATACTCACTGGCCCTGGCATCTTGAATGTGTTGTAGGCATGGTGGGACGCCACCATGAACTTTGCCAGTGCAGGACAGCCCAGGATTCCATTGTACGACAGCAACATCTTGGCAACATCGAAGATGACTCTCTTTGTCCTGAAGTTGAGCTCGCTACCAAATGCGACCGAAAGTGTTATCTTTCCCTTTGGCTGAAATCTCCCCTATCCACTCCTTGGAAGGAGATCGTGGGTTTAAGATCTGAATCAGGGATCGATAGTCGCTTGATCACATCAGGTGAAATCAGGTACAGGTCGGCCCCACTGTCGACCAAGATCTTCATGACCCTGAGGTTGCGAATCAATTGTGAGACCAAGAACGGTAGCCACCCGACCACGGTGGTGCGATCAGGGTGGTCCTTAGCATTGAAGATGATGGGAGTGTTGGACCACTTGAGAGGCTTCCTTGCTTGTGTTGCTAGCTCCACCGCATTGACTGCACGGACCCACTGCTTGAGCTGCCTGTGGGAGGAGTGCAAAGATGTACCTCCATCAATGCACATAGCATCTATAGCCTTCTTGAACTCTTGCCTGTCGGACTCCTCTCCATCCTCGTCATCATCACTTTCATATCACTACAGGAATCAACTTCTTTGTCGTCTGCTTTGGGGTGTTCCACTGTCGGCAAAGGCCTTCACCGTCAGCCTCCTATCGGCCAAACTTCTACAACTACTGCCATCAGTAAATGTCCTTCTTTGTTGTTTGCCTTGGTGAAGCGGACGGCAAAGGGGTTGGCCGTTAGTCAGAGGTGCAAGCGGACGGCAAAGGTGTTTAGACGGCAGTCGACAAGCAACTATTATGTTAGGTGGCTAACGGAGCATTTGTCGTCTACCTTCATTAAGCTCTTTGTCGTCTATTTTGTTAAACCCTCTGTTGTCTTTTTTCCAGGGCAAAAGACGGCAAAGTACCCATATGGGCCAGCCGCCTATTGCCCAGTTTGCACGGCTATCTGCCAGTGGCCCCTTTTTCATCTGCCAGCTCATGGCAAAGTTGCCCTCAGCTGGCACACAAAAAACAGCCCACATTGTCACTGTTTTGTTTATTTTACGTTATTTCACATCACTTATATGATATACATATATTTCACAGCACATATATTATATATATTTCACAGCACATGTATATAGTTCACACCACATATATGATATACATATAAAGTTCATCAATGCCATTTGTTCATCAGTCACATCACATACATTGAAAGAACCAACATACAAAGTTTTACACTATTCATCGATATATACATACATATCGTTCCACATTGTTCATCAACTCAAATGAAAACAAAAACTAAAGCACTCCATCAATGCCAGCTTCCATTTAGTAAATCTAACCTCGAAAATGGGAATAAGAAAGTTAGAATAAGAAGAACAATATATGACATTTTTGAGCTTATTATGTCATTTTCGAGGACAAAGAGCTAACCAAGGTTATTATGCCATTTTTGACCTAACTAAGCTAATTATATCATATTGGATGAAAATAAGCTAACTATTTGACATTTATGTTGTAACAAATGTTTGTTTGCCATTTTTGACCTAACTAAGCTAATTATGTCATTTTAGAGGAAAACGAGCTAACATTTATGAGCTTACCAAGGTTCTTATGCCATTTTGAGCTTATTATGTCATTTATGAGGAAGATATGCTAAGTTATAAGCTAATCAAGCTTCTTGTGATTTGTTTACCTAACTAAGCTAATTATGTCATTTTGGAGCTAAAGTAGCTAATTATGTCATTTTGGAGCTAATTTAGCTAATTATGTCATTTTGGAGGATAATTAGCTAAGTATGTCTTTGTTGGGAAAATAAGCTAAGGAGAAGAAGAAAGAGGAGAATAAAGAGGAGAAGGAGAAGAAGAAGAAGAATGAGAAGAAGAAGAAGAAGGAGGACGAGGAGGAGGAGGAGGAGAAGAAGGAGGAGGAGAAGGAGGAGGAGAAGAAGGAGAAGAAGAAGAAGAAGAAGAAGAAGAAGGATAAGAAGAGGAAGAGGATGATTACATTACTTTTCTTATTTTGAGCTTATTATGTCATTTAGGAGGAAGATACGTTAAGTTATGAGCTAACAAAGGTTCCTCTGATGTTTTTTACCTAACTAAGCTAATTATGTCATTTTGGAGCTAAATTAGCTCATTATGTCATTTTGGAGCTAAATTAGCTAATTATGTCATTTTGGAGGATAATAGCTAAGTATGTCTTTGTTGGGAAAATAAGCTAAGGAGAAGAAGAAAGAGGAGAATAAAGAGGAGAAGGAGAAGAAGAAAGAGGAGAATAAAGAGGAGAAGGAGAAGAAGTAGGAGAAGAAGAAGGAGAAGAAGAAGAAGAAGAAGAAGGAGAAGAAGGAGGAGGAGAAGAATAAGAACAAGAAGGAGAAGAAGAGGAAGAGTATGATCACAATACTTTTCTTGTTTTGAGCTTATTATGTCATTTAGGAGGAAGATACGCTAAGTTGTGAGCTAACAAAGGTTCTTGTGATGTTTTTTACCTAACTAAGATAATTATGTAATTTTTGAGCTAAAGTAGCTAATTATGTCATTTTGGAGCTAAATTAGCTAATTATGTCATTTTGAAGGATAGTTAGCTAAGTATGTCTTTGTTGGGAAAATAAGCTAAGGAGAAGAAGAAAGAGGAGAAATTAGCTAATTACGTCATTTTGAGCTAATTTAGCTAATTACGTCATTTGGGAGCTAAATTAGCTAACTATGTCATAAATGAACTAGAGAAAACTTACCGTCGTAGTCATCTAGGAGAAGCATGAGGGTTGCTCGGGCCGATTGAGTTTGGAGACGGTTGCCCTGGAGAACGGTCGTGCGATGTCGCTCGAGAGTTATTTTGCAGAAAAGATATTTTGCAATGTCGCATTAGAATGATGACACTCAAATGTTAATACTAGTTTATAATGACAATTGAAATGAAACACATCGTGCCAATCACAGAAAAGACAAGCATTGACAGAGGGGGCTAAGCGGTCTTCTCGCACATAGACTGCACGTTTGGTTTATAAGAGTCGGTCTTATTAGTTAGTAATGAAATAGACATTACACCCATGATTTGGCTAATTGTAAAAAGAAACTTACCACAATAAGCTCGTACATGGCTAGGCGACCCGCCTCATTCTGGGCCCTCTCCTCCTCCAACAACCGAGTCGTGGTCCAGTCCCTCTCCTCAAGAGCAGCCTGAAGAGCAGCCTGGTTTACCACTCTCTCTCTTTCTTAAGAGCAGCCTGGTTTGCCGCTCTCTCTTTCTGAAGAGCAGCGTGCAACACCATTCCTAGTTACCACTGTAATGAGCGATGGACACACACACTATGAAATGGATGAAAGTTTTCTAAGTCCATACAACTAACCTCAACGGCGAGATCGACTGGCCGTGGATGAGGCGTTATCTCAGTAGAGGAGCTCGACTAGCGCACCTTGATCTCCGAGAAAGTGAGTGGACAATGTATTATCCCATCTTCAATGGCAATCGAGCCATGGGGCATCCCACCACCAGATATCATCACCAGCTCTGGATCCAAAGGTTCCTGGCTCGGGTTAAATTCCTCCCCTTTCCTAGCCTTCCCCACGTACAAGCTTGTGGTGCGAGGAGATGTTGGTGAACTTCTCTGGATGATCCAGGTCAGACTTAGAGAATGCCTTGGCCTTCTTGTAGGAGGTAGTATGGTCCATGTCATAAAGGTCATACAACTCTGGCACCTTCGTCTTATTGTGATGCGCCTAAAAGAGAGGAACAAAGTATTAGTAAAGGGCTCAAGATAGCATGAAGAATTAATTGAATAAGGAAGCAAACCACGTACCCAGTTCCGTCCGAACTGAATTAAGTTGGCGCTGCCTTGATGGTGTGGCACACCAACTATTTGGGCAGGCCAGTCCTTCGCATTGTTGTGGACTGCTCGCCAGCTGCATGTGCACCACCCATCCACCAACGCCTCCCAACAATCCATCTTACCCGCACACCATCTCTGGGGCACCTATAAGTTAGTAAAAAGAATTTTGAGCGCTACACCTACGAATCAAATCAAGAAAACTATGTAGAAGGCCTTAAGAGTAGGTAATTACCTTCATGTACTGCTCCTTCTTCAGATACTTTCCGCGGCACTCCTACTAACACCACATGTGGCGTAGTAGTCTCGAATAGCTCGCGACCGAGCCTCGTGGCGCAAGTTCTGTAAGAGCCGCGTGCACTCAGCCTCGAGAACATTGGCCGCCGCCTCCGCATATCCCTCCTCACACGTGTAGAAGGTCTGCAATCAAACGAGACAACACCAAGTAGTACAATAATTAACTATAATGTTAATTTTAGATTGGGTAACAGAAGAATTTAACCAGAAGGAGTTGATCACCATCTCGGACCTCCTGTGCCACAATACACCGTCTATAACCTCCTTCGGCGGGGCTTGCGCAGCCCCGTAGTGCTCCCAGGTAAATCCTAGTGTAAGAACCTGACCCTCACCAGGGAACGTGACAAACCCCGGGAAATTTGTCCGGCAAAGCACACCAAGGACGGTGTTCGGCTTACAGACTCCAAGGGGGTGTATCCAACCCCTGTAGTATGATAAGGTCAACACATTACATATTTGAAGAAACTTGAAGGGAAAAGGTAAAAAAAGAGTAAATGCACTTACCTCTCCCTTCCAGGCTTAATCACCGGCCTCTGCTCGCAGGTCGCCGGTACGACCGGGAGACGTGTACTACCACGCTTGTACACGGTGACCCCGTCCACCACGTAGCCCTCACTATCCGTAGACTCATCCCCACCACCAACAGAATGGCCACCCGGCCCCTCGGTCTGATCCGGCCCCTCGGTCCGATCAGGCCAGGCACCCCATCCGGACGTCTCCACTTTAGCCGAAGCCTGTGTGGCGGGAGTCTCCTGGGACGTAGCCTCAGGACCCGTAGTCTCATGTGTTGAATGCCCGTCGACCCGAGGCTCATGGACCGGAGTTTCATGGGCCGGATGCCCGTCGACCCAAGGCTCCTCGACCGGAGTCCTCGTCGGATCCACCACAAACAGGTCCCCCATAGTAGTCATGTGCTCGGGTGAATGAGCTGGTGGTGATGGCGAGGATGGCGTAGCAGTCCGCCTACCTCTCCCGCGGCCACATCTTGTACCTTTCCCTTCTTCCCTTCCCGACCTCCTCTCGCAATGGGCAACACCGCTGACGAAGAAGCACCCGCGGGTGGTGTCGTCAGACTGTCCCCCAAGGCTCTACGGAGAGATAGGGTGGAATGGAAGTACCACCCCTCACGCGGGCCGCCGACGAAGAAGAACACGCCGAGCGATCTCGACCCGTGCCCACCATCTTTAAACACCTGCCATGATAAAGAGTAAAAGAAATTAGTACAACAGAAAAAAATTTAACACCTAACAAAATAATATGTACATATATAATTTAAGTTGGGATGCATAAAAATTAATAATAGTATGGTTTAATAAATGCATAATCATCATCACTATCATGCGTGTCATCATGAATGACGTGCTCATCGGGTTCAACGACATGAACTTGTGGAAGGCCTTTCTGTAATCGGTCAAGCATTCACAGGTCATCCGCAGCAGTAACCTCTTCGAGTTTCGGCTCTGCTTGTTCTAGCTCAGGGGTGAAGTCGGATTCACTATCGCTGTCTACTTGCATGTTCTAGGGTGGAACACGGAGGTTCTAGAAACGTTTCTTTGAAAGACGTGTTTCTTGGAAGAATTCTCCGTCTTATGTGTCTGGGTTAATGTCAGGTTCATAATCCTCTTCATGTGGGAGTGTGTAACACCCAAGATGCGGTCATATCCTTATTTTTGGTGCGAGGGCCTCGACAGGGATAGAAATGCATCTCGTCGTTTCGCAAGAATGGATATCATTAAAAGTTCATGTACTGAAAATATGAGTATAAAGAGTAGGTTTACACTCGCCACAGTTACAGCAGAGTCACATCAGTACCATACATACAATCATCATGAAGAAGAGCAGGGCCTGTGTACGGACGAAAACAAAGATAAAAGAACGACGTCCATCCTTGTTATCCCACGCTGCCGGACTGGAACCCATCCTAGATTGAAGCAGAAGAAGAAGAAGAAACTCCAAATATCACAATCAGCGTGAGCACGTCAAAGTAACCCTTTACGTGTACCTGCAACTGGTGTTGTAGTAATCTGTGAGCCACAGGGCACTCAGCAATGTCATTTCCAAAGGTATCAACACTAGCAAAGCTTAATGGGTGAAGTATGGTTAAGTAGTAATGTTGCAGCAAGCTACTAAGCATTTGTTTGGTGGCTAACTTACGAGTACAAGAATAAAAGAGGGGGATGGTCTACGCATAACGAACGTGAACTATTGATGATCAAATAAATGATCCTGAGCACCTACTTACGTCAGACATAACCCAACAGTGTCCTCGATCGGAAATGGAGCTCACCAAAAAGAAACTCATGGTTACGCACTCAATTGGCAAGTTTTAATTAAGTTAACTTCAAGTTATCTAGAACCGGGTGTTAAACAAAGTTTCCATGTTGCCACATAACCGCGGGCGCGGCTTTCCGAAAGATTTAACCCTGCACGGGTGCTCTAGCTAGTCCATCACAAACTACCACACGCTGCGACAGAATGACCTCGATCAGCGAAACCCATGATCTCCTCGGGTTCCTATTCGAAAACCTCAACCTCGAGAAAGCCCAAAGTATCCTCGGAATCCCTCGCACAAGACGTTCGAGAAAGGTAAAAAAAGTCCAGCAAGGCCGCCCGATGTGTCGACGATCCCGATAGGAGCTGCGTATCTCATTCTCGGGACACGACGGATAAACGAGGCTTACAGTGGACTAATAGTAATCACCCAAGTTGCCCTGGGTTGGCCCCGCACAGTGCTCTATTTTGGACCAGCACTGGCCCGCCCTGTATTATGTTGAATTACTCCTCGGGTTCATGATGCCCTATGTTTTCAGTATTAACAAAGCTATTATGTTGGGCAAATATAGTACCAATGTTGGGCCTTGCCAGACGAGCTTTATCCCAAAACAAGAATTTAGGGGGTCCCCATAACAACCCCAAGCATGTTATGAGCACTCATTTATGGAACATAACACCGGTAGCCACAACTAAGGGGGCAAAGGTGGAACAAAACACCAGGCTAGAAGTCCAAGTCTTCCACCTTTTACAAAGTATATAGTTGCATTTAAGTAAATAACATTAATATGGTGATATAACAAGGAACCCATGTTTTCACATCGAAGCAACGGCACCTGCAACTAGCAATGCTATCCAATGGTTAAGCAAGCGGTAACATAGTCAATCAGTGGTTTGCTAGGTTGTAGAAAGGTTGCAGGTTTTCATGGCAATGTGGAGAAGCTGAGAGTTAACAGGTGGTAGGCAGCGAGACATAGCGTAAGAAACAAAACAACTAGCATGGCATTGATAGTAATGGTATCTAGGGAAATGATCATCTTGCATGTAATCCCGCTTGGAAGAAGAACGACTCAGTGAAGCAGACAAACCGTCGTAGTCGAACGGCTCCTCACATTCCGACATGCTTGCGGAACTCTATCGAGACAAAGCAAACTGGAAACAAGAATCAACTGACGATATTCACCACGACACATGCACGGCATGATGCAGTTCACATATGATGCATGATCAGTTTCAAAAATGCAATGCATGGCATGGCAATTCACACAGTTAAACACTACACATTAAGTGAAGCTCAATATGCAACGAGTTGCATATTGACGGAACTCTACATTGAATTATTTAGTTCACTCCCATTTATTTAATCGGTAATATTAAATGTTGTTAAACATGGCAAGGGTGAAGCACAAATTAAACTACCTATCTAGGCATTTCAAATGAGTCTGGAAACGACATATAGCATTTCCGAAATGACCTCATGTATTAACTTTGTAATCTGTCCAGATTTTTCCTAACCATGTTTTATGTTTGTTAAACGGAATAATAAAGTGGTTCACGTGATTCTACTCGTCGTTCTAGTCCATTTACATATATAGCTCATTTACAATGGAGCTACCGTTAATTAACTACGACCTAAACCGTTTCTATCACGTTGACACGCAAACTGATGCAAACATCACATTAAACAATTTTAAATATGCATGAGAGTTGGAAATTATTATTCTACATGAAAATATGCATGTTCTACACATATAAATTGTTGCGAGCCGATGCACAGTCTAAAAACTACGGGCGTTTTAAAATCAATGATGTTTGTGAAATTAAATAAAATCGCACGACGGAAAAAAATATGTATGGGCCGAATCTTTGCACTAGGCCTAAATAGAACATGGGCGCAAGTTAATTAAATCTCACCCAGGGCGCAATATAGGGAGATCGGGGGGTTCGGCTCAATGGAAGGGGGGAGGGCTGGAGCGGGCCTTGGGAGGCCGCGGGGCTCGGCCGGCTCGGCGGGAGTAGGCCGGCTGGCCTAGCAAGGCCTCGCTGGGCCGTTGGGTGGCCCAGGCTGGTGCAAATGGAAGGGCTCGTCCCCGACCTCCCGCAGCCGAGGCCGACGCGAGGCCATGGGCGACGACGGCCAGTTGCGGCCGAAGGGGGGTGAGCTGCCGGCGGGGCGGCTCCGATGGCGTGGAGAATGGCTCCCGAACCGCATCTGGCCGGCTGGGGTTGCTCGGCAGTGGACGGCGGTGCCCATCGTGGCAGCCATGTTGGCTCGGTCCTGCAGAGAAGAGGGGAGATAGGTGAGGGAGTATAGTGTAACGACTAAGATGTGGTCCTTTCCTATTTAGGGGGCGATGCCCCAGAATGGAAAGAAGCGCATCTATGCGTTTCGCAAGCAAGATAAACATAGCACATACAAAATTTAAGAATGACAAATAGGGAATCGTTTGCCATCTCACATAGATAATACGAGAGTTTACATCCACACATTTATTCAGACAAGGTAGTTCCGCTACGGACTACATAACATAAGAAAAAGGCTACGCTATCCCGCATGCTTGCCCACGATCACGACCACACCTCAGTCTTCTTGATAGTTCACGTAAATGCCGTCGTTCTCCTCATCGTACTGCCATGCCAGCTGCGTGCCATCTGGATCACCTGCATCGGGCGTACCTGTACCTGTTGGGGTGTTGAAGTAATCTGTGAGCCACGGCGACTCAGCAATTGATGACCTTGGTACCGAAACTAGTCAAGTTGTTAGGTGAGGAAGGTTCAGTGTTTAGGTTACAACATTCTAAGCATTTATAGTGGCTAACTTACGAAGATCAAAGTTATAGATGTGGTGTTCTACGCGAGGGGTTGAAGACTAGGTGATCACTAAGTGATCCTGAACACCTACTTATGTCAAACATAACCCCACCGTGTTCCCGATCGAAGAGAGGTCTTCGAAGGGGACAGTCACTGTTACGCACACGGTTGGCAGTTTTATTAGATTAAGTTCAAGTTATCTATAACCGGATGTTAACAAATTATCCATGTTGCCACATAACCGCGGGCACGGCTTTCCGAAAGATTAAACCCTGCAGGGGTGCTCCAACTAGTCCATCACAAACGGTCACGTGCCGCAAAGTAATCCTCTATCACGAAACTCGTGATCTCGTCGGATTCCTTAGAGGAAAACCTCAACTCTCGGGAGAACCAAAGTTTCACCGGGATCCTATACGCAAGATATATCGCTAAGGTAAGACAAGACTAGCAGGACCTCCCGTCGTGTCGATGACCCCGATAAGAGCTGCGTATCTCAGTCTGAGGACACGACGGATGAGCACAGCGTACAATGGCCTCATAGACATCTCCCGAGTTGCCCCGGGATGGCCCCGCACACGACTCTAGTTTGGAACAACACTCATGAGGAGCACTGGCCCGGGTTGTTGATTAATTCCTTAGGGTAGCTATTCCCTATGCAAATTATTATTAGGTGATTATCAAATTAAAAACCAATGTTGGGTCCTGCCGGACAAGTTTTAACACTACACGATTTATCAAGGGGGTCCCCATAACAACCCCGAACGTGTTAGGAGCGATCAGTTATGGAATGAAACACCGGTAGCCGGAAAACTAAGGCGGCAATAATGGAACAAATCACCCGAAAAAAGGCTAGGCCTTCCATCATTTACCAAGTATATAGGTGCATTAATTAAATAGCATTTTAAAACATAATGATATCAAATGCTCATGTTATCACATGAGATAGCGGGCACCTGCAACTAGCAAAGCTATCATTAGAAGCTGAGCAAGTCTACTTGGCCAAACAACATTAGCTAGGAAGGGAAGGTGTTTGGGGTTTCATGGCAATATTAGGAGGAAATTATATCAAGTGGTAGGCAGTGAGCATATATCGAAGGAAACGTGAAGCTAAGCATAACAAGGCTAGATACGGTATCAAGGTCACGGTCATCTTGCCTGTGATGTCTTCAGCTTGGAACTGCTCTTGTTCGTCATGCACGTACTGTCCAGAATCCACGTACTCGCTCTTCGATCCCGGTGCTACCCAAGATAAAAAATGGCAGCCAATGAACACCAACACAACATGATGCAACAAACACATGATGCATGAGATGAGAATGAAGCATGCATCTCTATTCTAGTCCCTTGCATATGCATGAAAAGAGAAGATAAACTTCTGGAAAGAACTTCACACTAAGCTATCTTGACATGCATGAAGATGGCATGAACACGTGCATCATGAGAAAATAATGCGAAAACATATAAAGAACGTTGAGAACGGAGCTACGGATCAACCGGAAACTACGAAACAAGATATGGAGTCCTACGGATCAATTCCACCACAAGCACACTCCAATGGCACTCTTCTGGTATTCCCAGGTTGCCACATGATCAAACAAACCAATATAGGTGGGGTGGTGCAAAGAAACTCACCACACCACCAATTATGCACTCACAAGCTTCAAAACAACAAAACTATGCAATGTGTCCTAAACAACATCATAGCAGTTTGTGAGCAATATGCAAAGCACCTACAACCAACCAAATGTATCAACCAAGATATGTGGCAAAAGCTGTTAAAAAGATCTACAAGCCTGAGAAAGAAGATAATACAAAGGAGGTACACACAGGAAGATCTACAGGTGCTAACTTGGACAAAAATAACAGATCTCAGACTTTCACCAGCTGCTTATGCTCTGAAGCATTTTGACAACCCCCAAAAGGATATCTACAGGAAGTGAAAGTGCATGAAATTTAACAGATAGCTAGACAAACACAAAAGCTCCAACTCTCTAGCTTATTGCAAGGGCTGGTTCCCAACACATGAGACTTTGCAACCACAACAACAAGGGAAGAAAATAACGGTAGTTTCCCAGACTTAGTGAAAATCACAGATTTTCACCAAGCTAACAATTTTAGCCACATGTCAACTTTGACAAGGCACAACTTGCACATACAAACTCCTAATAATAAAATAAAACCACCATGCTATAGTGGGGTTCACCCACTACTGCCACATCAAGGAATCTTCCTCATAGGCTCATCACACCACATGGCACCAAGCTCTAAACATAGCCTCAAGACAAAAAAATGACATTTTCAGAAAGTATCCCAAAGTGAAATCTGATTCCACCAATGGATTGCTTGGAAAATTCTACCCCAAAAACATATATAATACCTAGGTACCTGCATACAACATGTAGGCACAAAGTTGAAAAGAAAAACAACATGGAATCATATAGATTCAAATAGTGTTATATCACATGAGGTACTCACTAGTTCATCACCTACACATGCACAAGCTCACACCCACAACTCCAATGGTGACATGAGGGTTAGATCTCATGTATGTGTGCCATAGCACATCACCACACACACTTACATACAACAAAGCAAGCACACACTATCACATACACATGCTAGTTCTAATACACACACATACATACACTCACACAAGCTACCACTAACACACCACACACATGCTATGGGTTCAAAGGAACTCCCCATGCACACTAAGGCAAAACCATGCCTTGGGCATGTGTGTGTCATACACACACATGCACACACACACAAGCACACACCACATGTGCACCTACACTCTAGGCACACATTCAAGACTTGCCTACACACCCACATGCACACAAGAAAAATTAAAAGATGAAAATCTACTCGATGTGATGCATAACACCTCACCTTGCTGCCCAAGCATTGCACCAAGAAAAAAACTATAAAACAGCAAAAGGAGAAAATAAAACAAAAAGGGGGAGGCTTAGCAATCGAACCCAAGACCTCCTATACACAGTACAAGCCTACTACCACTGTGCTACCACCTCTGGTTCGACAGAACAGAGGAAGGAAACAAGGAATGTTTCCCCCGTCAAGCTACTGTGCCCAAAACCAAGAAATACAAAAGGGGTGCGCTGCGGGGGCTCGAACCCAGGACCTGCGCGAAGACAAAACCACCCTACTGCCACTGCGCTATGCGAACGGTGATTACTACAGAAGGGGTAGTAACTCTCTTAGAGATACCCCTCTGCTACTCCTACCACGCGATGGCGACCGGAACAGGGGAGGGTCACTGATACGTCTCCAACGTATCTATAATTTTTGATGGTTTCATGCTATTATCTTGTCAAACTTTGGATGTTTTGCATGCCTATTATATATTTTTTGGGACTAACTTATTAACTAAGTGCCAAGTGCCAGTTCCTGTTTTTTCCATGTTTTTGACCCATTTCAAAGGAGATTTTGAAACGGGGTCCCAACGGAATAAAATCCCCGAAAAGAATTTTTCCCTAATGGAAGAAGATCAAGAGACTTGAGAGCCAAGGCAGAGGGGAGGCCACGGCCCCACAAGCCCTCACCCTGCGGCCAAGGGGAGGCCACGGCCCACAGGCTTGTGGCCCCCTGGACGCCCCGTGCACTAGGGGTTGCGCCTATATATTCCCTAAAAATCCAAAAAAAATCAGGAGATCATCGAAAGTACTTTTCCACCGCCGCAAGCTTTTGTCTCCGCAAGATCCCATTTGGGGCACGTTCTGGTGCCCTGTAGGAGGGGGGATTTGGATATGGAGGGCTTCTTCATCAACACCATGACCTCTCCGATGATGCGTGAGTAATTCACCATAGACCTACGGGTCCATAGCTAGTAACTAGATGGCTTCTTCTCTCTCTTGGATCTTCAATACAAAGTTCTCCATGATCTTCATGGAGATCTATCCGATGTAATCTTCTTTTGCGGTGTGTTTGTCGAGATCCGATGAATTGTGGATTTATGATCAGATTATCTATGAATCTTATTTGAGTTTCTTCTGATATCTCTTATGCATGATTTCATATCCTTGTAATTCTCTTCGAGTTGTGGGTTTTGTCTGGCCAACTAGATCCATGATTCTTGCAATGGGAGAAGTGCTTGGTTTTGGGTTCATACCGTGCGGTGACCTCACCCAGTGACAGAAGGGGTAGCGAGGCACGCATCGTGTTGTTGCCATAAAGGGTAAAAAGAAGGGGTTTTCATCATTGGTTTGAGATTATCCCTCTACATCATGTCATCTTGCTTAAGGTGTTACTCTGTTCGTCATGAACTCAATACACTAGATGCATGCTGGATAGCGGTCGATGTGTGGAGTAATAGTAGTAGATGCAGAAAGTATCAGTCTACTTGTCTTGGACGTGATGCCTATATGTATGATCATTTCCTTAGATATCGTCATGACTTTGCGCAGTTCTATCAATTGCTCGACTATAATTTGTTCAACCACCGTGATATTTTCTATTTTGAGAGAAGCCTCTAGTGAACACTATGGCCCCTGGGTCTACTCCACACCACATTTTCAGCCTTACACTTTTTACTTTGTTGCATTTTCCACTTTCAGATCTCACTTTGCGAACAATCTTGAAGGGATTGACAACCCCTTTGAAGCGTTGGGTGCAAGCTTGTTTGTGTTTGCGCACGTACTCTAGACTTGACGAGACCCTCCTTCTGGATTGATACCTTGGTTCTCGAACTCAGGGAAATACTTACTGCTCCTGTGCTGCACCACCCATTCCTCTTCAAGGGAAAAACCAACGCAAGCCCAATCTCCGTCAACGTGTCAAATTTCTGGCGCTGTTGTCTGTTGCCGTAGCAGAAGAATTTCTAGCGCCGTTGCCGGGGAGGAAGATCAAGTCAAGAACTCATCCAAGTAAGTGTCGCAAACTCATCTCTTGCATTTACTTTGTTTGCTAGTTGCCTCTCGCTTTCCTCTCCCCCACTTCACAATTTTTTTCGTTTGCCTTTTTTGTTTGCCTTTTTCGTTCGCCCTTTTCTCTCACTTTCTTTCTGTTCGCTTGTGTGCCATGTGCTTTCACTATGCTTGCATCTTCGCTTGCTGAAAATCTAGTGATATGGATGCTCATCCACTTGCTAATCTGAAAATTGTGAGGAAGAAATTTATGAAGTGATTCACGACGGCTCCTTGGATGAAAAGCATGATTGCAATGGTTTCACTACAAATTGTATTAGTGACAATCATGCTTTAAATATGCAAAACCCTAAGCTTGGGGATGCTAGTTTTGCTTTGTCCTCCACTTGTTGCAATGATCATGAATGGGATGATGATTTTTCTTATGATCTTGAAAATTTGTTTAAACCTCATGATGAATATGATATTTGCAATATTATTGAAAGTGGGTTTGGAGAAGTCATAACTTTAGTTGATGATAATCCCACTATTTTTGAAGAGCGTAAACTTTTCATGCATGTGGATCATGAAAAGAATATCCTATGGGATAGCTATATTGTTGAACTTGAATATGATCCCACATGTAATTGCTATGAGATAGGAAAATATTGTGGTAGAAACTTTCATGTTACCAAATTACCTCTCGTTATGTTGAGATTGCTATTGTCTCTCTCTTCTTCCTTGCATTTGGTAACTATTGGTTTTCTTGCCAATTTTTTTTCCTATAAAATGCCTATGCATAGGAAGTATGTTAGACTTAGATGTGATTTTCACATTCTTTATGATGCTCTCGTTGTGCTTCAATTCTTATCTTTTGTGAGAGCATCATTGAATTATCAATACCTAGCTAAGGGCGTTAAACAATAGCGCTTGTTGGGAGGCAACCCAATGAATTTATCTTTTTCTTTCTGTTTTTTTGCGTCCACACTTTCCTAATTCTGTTGTGATTGTGTTTTTTGTGTTTGTTTTTGTGTTTGAGCCAAGCAAAACCTTTATGACTAGTCTTGGTAATGGTTGTTTGATCCTCCTGGAAAAAGACAGAAACTTTTCGCTCACGAGATGATTTTTCATTTTTATTCAGAAAGAGCTTGTGAGTTGATTCTTTTTTCTGCTAGTTTACATGCCTTTTTCCCAGGCCTTCGTAATGTTTCAGATTTTTTAAGGTACCAGAAGTATACAAAGTATACAGATTGCTACAGACTGGTCTGTTTTTGGCATATTCTGTTTTTTTTGAGTTGGTGGCTTGTGTTGATGAAACTATGGTTAGTATCGGGGGGTACTAGCCATGGAAAAGTGAGAATACAGTAGCCCAACACCAATATAGATAGAATTCAAGTTTGCTACAGTACCAAAAGAAGTGGTAGTTTGTTTTCTTGTGCTAATGTTATCACGTGTTTCTGTTTAAGTTTTGTGTTGTGAAGTTTTCAAGTTTTGGGTGATTTTCTCATGGACATAGAGATAAGGAGTGGAAATGGCTCAAGCTTGGGCATTCCCAAGGCATCCCAAGCCAAATTCAAGGACACCAAAAAGCCTAAGCTTGGGGATGCCCCGGAAGGCATCCCCTCTTTCGTCTTCAATCCATCGGTAACATTACTTGGAGCTATATTTTTATTCACCACATGATATGTTTTTTGCTTGGAGCGTCTTGTATCTTAGGAGTCTTTTCTTTTTGTTGTGTCACAATCATCCTTGATGCACACCTTTTTGAGAGAGAGAGACATGCACTCATCGTGATTTTGCTAGAATGCTCATAGTGCTTCACTTATATCTTTTGAGCTAGATAATTTTGCTCTATGTGCTTCACTTATATCTTTTGAGCTAGATAATTTTTCTCTATGTGCTTCACTTATATGTTTTAGAGCACGGCGGTGCGTGATTTGGTAGTTGGCTTATGCTATGAAAGTAGTCCCAAATGTGATAGGTACCCAAAGAGGATGCAAAAATCTCCATCTTCAAGTGCATTGAGTAGAAAGAGAAGTTTTGATTCCTCTCAATTAGTTTTGAGACATGGATTTGGTAATATTAAGAGCTATGTTAGTAGGGTGTTGTGAATCGATAAATACTTGTGTTGAAGTTAGTGATTCCCCTAGCATGCACGTATGGTGAACTGCTATGTTAGGAAGTCGGAGCGTAATTAATCTATTGATTGTCATGTTTTGTGTTGAGGTCGGGATCGCGCGATGGTTAACACCTACCAACCCTTCCCCTAGGAGTATGCGTTTAGCACTTTGTTTTGATTACTAATAAAAACTTTCGCAACAAGTATGTGAGTTCTTCATGACTAATGTGAGTCCATGGTATAGATGCACTTTCACCTTCCACCATTGCTAGCCTCTCTAGTGCCGCGCAATTCTCGCCGGTGCACAAACCCACCATATGCCTTCCTCAAAACAGCCACCATACCTACCTAATATGGCATTTTCACAGCCATTCCGAGATATATTGCCATGCAACTCCCACCGTTCCGTCTCATGACTTGTGTCGTCACTCTCATATTGCCATTGCATGATCGTAAGATAGCTAGCGAGATGTTTCAACGTCATACGCCATGCTAGATCGTTGCACATCCCGGTACACTGCCGGAGGCATTTCCTATAGAGTCATCATACTTTTGAGCTATGAGTAAATAAAAGTGTGATGATCATGATTATTAGAGCATTGTCCCATGTGAGTAAATAAAAAAAAGGCCAAAGAGACCAAAAAATAAAAAGAAAAAAGGAGAGGCCTAAGAGCCCAATTGAAGAAAAGAGAGAAAAAGAGAGAAGGGACAATGCTACTATCTTTTTCCACACTTGTGCTCCATAATAGCACCATGTCCTTCATGATTGAGAGCTTCTTGCTTTGTCACTACCATATGCTAGTGGGAATCTTCATTATATAACTTGGCTTGTATATTCCAATGATGGGCTTCCTCAAAATTGCCCTAGGTCTTCGTGAGCAAGCAAGTTGGATGCACACCCACTAGTTTTCCTTTTGAGCTTGCACATACTTATAGCTCTAGTGCATCTCTTGTATGTAAATCCCTACTCATTGACATTGATATCTATTAATGGGCATCTCCATAGCCGTTTGATATGCTGAGTCAATGTGACCATCTCCTCCTTTTTGTCTCACAAGCACCACCACATTCTATTCCACTTATAGTGCTATATCCATGGCTCACGCTCATGTATTGCGTGATAGTTATAAAAAGTTTGAGAAAGTATGAGTGTGAAAACAATTACTTGGCCAATATTGGGGTTGTGCATGATTTACATTAGTTGTGTGAGGATGATGCAGCATAGCGAGACTATATGATTTTGTAGGGATAACTTTCCTTGGCCTTGTTATTTTGAAAGTTCATGATTACTTTGCTAGTCTGCTTGAAGTATTATTGTTTTCATGTCAATAGCAAACTATTGTTTTGATTCTTACGGATCTGAACATTCATGTCACGTGAAAGAAGTTGCAAAGGACAACTATGCTAGGTAGCATTCCACATTAAAAATCATTCTTTATCACTTCCCTAATCGAGGATAAGCAGGAGTTAAGCTTGGGGATGCTTGATACATCTCCAACGTATCTATAATTATTGATGGTTTGATGCTATTATCTTGTCAAACTTTGGATGTTTTGTATGCCTTTTATATATTTTTTGGGACTAACTTATTAACTCAGTGTCAAGTGCCAGTTCCTGTTTTTTCCATGTTTTTGACCCATTTCAGAGGACATTTTGAAACGGAGTCCAAACGGAATAAAATCCCCGAAAAGAATTTTTAGATAACGGAAGAAGATCAGGAGACTTGAGAGCCAAGGCAGGGGGCCCCAGTGGCCCCACAAGCCCTCACCCCGCAGCCAGGGGGGAGGCCGCGGCCCACAGGCTTGTGGGCCCCCTGGACGCCCTCTGCGCTAGGGGTTGCGCCTATATATTCCCTAAAAATCCGAAAAAAATCAGGAGATCATCGAAAGTACTTTTCTGCCGCCGCAAGCTTCAGTCTCCGCAAGATCCGATCTGGGGCACATTTTGGTGCCCTGCCGGAGGGGGATTCGAATACGAAGGGCTTGTTCATCAACACCATGACCTCTCCGATGATGCGTGAGTAGTTCACCATAGACCTACGGGTCCATAGCTAGTAACTAGATGGCTTCTTCTCTCTCTTGGATCTTCAATACAAAGTTCTCCATAATCTTCATGGAGATCTATCCGATGTTATCTTCTTTTACGGTGTGTTTGTCGAGATCCGATGAATTGTGGATTTATGATCAGATTCTCTATGAATCTTATTTGAGTTTCTTCTGATGTCTCTTATGCATGATTTCATATCCTTGGAATTCTCTTCGAGTTGTGGGTTTTCTCTGGCCAACTAGATCTATGATTCTTGCAATGGGAGAAGTGCTTGGTTTTGGGTTCATACCGTGTGCTGACCTCACCCAGTGACAGAAGGGGTAGCGAGCCACGCATCATGTTGTTTCCATCAAGGGTAAAAAGATGGGGTTTTCATCATTGGTTTGAGATTATCCCTCTACATCATGTCATCTTGCTTAAGCCGTTACTCTCTTCGTCATAAACTCAATACACTAGGTGCATGCTGGATAGCGGTCGATGTGTGGACTAATAGTAGTAGATGCAAAAAGTATTGGTCTACTTTTCTCGGACGTGATGCCTATATGTATGATCATTGCCTTATATATCGTCATGACTTTGCGCTGTTCTATCATTTGCTCGACAGTAATTTGTTCACCCACCGTGATATTTGCTATTTTGAGAGAAGCCTCAAGTGAACACTATGGCCCCCGGGTCTACTCCACACCATATTTTCAGCCTTACACTTTTTATTTCGTTGCACTTTCCGCCTTGAGATCTCACTTTGCAAACAATCTTGAAGGGATTGACAACCCCTTTGAAGCGTTGGGTGCAAGCTTGTTTGTGTTTGTGCAGGTACTCTGGACTTGACGAGACCCTCCTTCTGGATCGATACCTTGGTTCTCAAACTGAGGGAAATACTTACTGCTCCTGTGCTGCATCACCCATTCCTCTTCAAGGGAAAAACCAATGCAAGCCGAGTCTCCGTCAACGTGTCAATTTCTGGCGTTGTTGTCTGTTGCCGTAGCTGTCACCACTGGCGATACACTACAAATTGATCAACGGCTTCTCGGGGAGAGTAAGAGGGAGTCATGGCGAATCCATTTCACCTATAAACACTACGGGAAGCGCACTGCTGCTACGGCTCCACGGGCTCAACGGCGCCGGAGACAAAGCAGAACAACGGCGACCTGCTACAGCTCTAGGAGGGGATCCTGCTACCGGGAACGAAAGGGAATCAGGGTGGCTCACCCACTGCTCGGGGAGGACGGGCTGACGGGGAGGAAGAAGGGATGGACAAGGAGGAAGCCGCTGTGGAAGTAGTCATCAGAGCAGAAGGGGGTCGTCGTCGATGTCGTGGAAACAGGGCCGATCAACATCGACTAGGTGCGGGAACGGACTCCCCTGGAGTCCCACGTGCTCTTGGATCGTTTGGAGAGGAAGAAGGGGTACGGCATCAGCGACGGCGACCTCATCAGGGATCGTCCATGGCGGAGGAGGAGCTCGGCCCGCCTTCTATCGATCCAGGGAGAGGGAGGAGGAAGAGGAAAGGAGGTGGCGGCGGCTTGGTGGAACCCTAGGACAGGGCACGCACGCCAAGGAATATATAGAGGGCGAGAGGGCCGCCTCGACGTCCGTGAAGCCACGGCGTCGAGCCCCTCTGTCTCGCTCTCTCCGAATGTCTGACGGAAAGTGGCACGAGGAGGAAGACGGCGTCAACAGGCAAACGGGAAGTGGGCTGCCACGCGAGGAGAAGGCAGCTGGGCCAGCGAGGAGGAGTAAGCCCACTCGGTGGCGCCAGGTAAGAAAGAATAACCACTGGGTTTTTCTATTTAAAAACAAAAGCCAGCAAACAAATAAACTCCTAGGTAATCTATGGCTTCAAAATAAAAATAAAAATGCCACTGGTCATAAGGAGACTATGACCAATTTAAATAAAACGAAAATAGGAATTTTGGAGCTAAGAAATATTTACAAAACAGAATTATATAATCTGTTTTGTGAATACTTACCCCCCTTAAGCATAGTTCTAAAACACCTAAGACCAAGCACCACATGCACCAGAAAATACTCTAAATGATAAACATTTTTCAAACTGGGGTTGAGCAAGCAAAACTTGAACTTAGAAAAATAAAGAGGGAGAGGTTTAGTTGAAACCTAGCTTTTGAAAGATAGGCACTCTTTGCACATCACTTCACACGAGTTGCACTCATCACATCACATACATAAGAGTCAACACAGCAACACACATGATGGCATGAATGATATGGATGCATGAATGCAAAGGGAAAACAAGACATGAACACATGAAATAACACATGGAATATAGCTCACAAAGCAATGACATCATGGACCCACACATGGCAAGGTTCCAAATATGGCAATGTTACACGTGGGGCATTACAAACTCTCCCACACTACAAGAAGATCTCGTCCCGAGATCTAGGACTGAAAGAACTATGGGAATTCGGAATGGAGGTGATCCTAGCGTTCCCAAGTGGCCTCTTTATTGGAATGATGTGACCACTTCACCTTGAAAAACTTGATTGACTTGTTGCGGGTCTTGCGCTCAGCCGTCTCGAGAACTGCAACTGGATGCTCACGATAGTATAGGTCGCGTTGCAGGTCGATATCTTGAAGATGAACTGTGCGCTCGGGAGTCCTGAAGCATCTCCGGAACTGAGAGACATGGAACACGTCATGCACATTTGCAAAGTTGGAAGGGAGCTCAAGTTGATACGCAAGGTCGCCTCTCTTGCCAACAACTCTGAAATGACAAATGAAACGAGGAGCAAGCTTTCCTTTGATGCTGAAACACTGAGTCCCCTTCATAGGAGACACTTTGAGGTAGACGAAGTTATCGAGCTCATAAGACATGTCACGATGCTTGCTATCATAGTAGCTCTTCTGACGGGACTTCGGTGCTCTTTGATTATCCCGAATGACCCGACACATCTCTTTTGCTTCTTCGATCAAGTCATTCCCAAGAATCTGACGCTCGCCGGTCTTGGACCAGTTGAGCGGGGTACGACACTTCCTGCCATAGAGAATCTCAAACTGAGCTTTGCCTCAAGTAGCTTGATAACTGTTGTTATACGAGAACTCAACGAAAGGTAGGCAGTCTTCCCACTTCATGCCAAAAGAAATGACACATGCTCTCAGCATATCCTGAAGGACCTGATTGACTCTCTCCACTTGCCCACTAGTCTGAGGATGAAAAGTTGTGTTGAATCGTATCTTCGTACCCATCGCACACTGAAAAGAGTCCCAGAACATGGAAGTGAAGATACTTCCGCGATCTGAAGAAATCAACATCGGCACGCCGTGCAAAGATACTATCCTCGAAGTGTACAACTCTGCAAGCTGAGCTGCCGAGATGGATTCCTTGACTGGAAGAAAATGAGCCACTTTACTGAACTTCTCGATGACAACGAAGATGGCATCGTTACCCTTCTTGGACTTCGGAAACCCGATGATGAAATCCATCTCAATATGTTCGAACTTCCACTCTGGAATGGGCAATGGATGCAAAAGACCTACTGGACGTTGATGCTCTGCTTTCACGCTTCGACATACATCACATTCATTTACGAACTAAGCAACCTCATGCTTCATGCGAGTCCACCAGAAGGTATGTTTCAAGTCCTGATACATCTTGGAACTACCTGGATGTATAGAGAGCAGAGAGTTATGAGCTTCTTCGATGATAACCTTTCTGAGATCACCTTTCAGAACGACAAGACGATCCTCAAAGAATAATGTGTCTCTGGCATCAACACTGACGCACTTATATTTGGGAACTCCCTTTGCCAAGCCAATCGTAACTTTCTTCACCATTGCATCAAGAAGTTGCGCTCCTCGAACCTGGTCTTCCAAGGTAGGAGAGACCTGTAGATTTGCAAGAAATCCCTGAGATACTAACTGAAGGTTGAGCTTTCTAAAAGATTCACAAAGGTCAGGCTGGAGAGGCTTCAGAATGATACTGTTGTAGTAAGCCTTCTTGCTCAAAGCATCTGCCACGACATTAATTTGCCTGTAATGTACTCAACGCTCGGATTAAAATCTTGAAGCATTTCCACCCAATGAGTTTGCCGATGATTGAGGTTAGGCTGGGTGAAGATGTACTTGAGACTCTTGTGATCGGTGAACACTTCAACCTTTCGTTCCAACAAGAGGTGTCTCCAAGTCATCAGAGCATGTACCACTGCCGCCAACTCAAGATCATGAACAGGGTAATTCTTCTCACTTGGCTTCAACTTCCTTGAGGTATAAGCTACAACTTTCTTGTCTTGCATCAACACAGCACCAAGACCTCGAAGAGATGCGTCGCAGAGCACTTGGTAAGTTTTGGAGTCATCAGGAGGAACCAAGACTGGAGTAGAGGTGAGCTTCTCTTTGAGTGTGTCGAAAGCCAACTGACACTCTGGAGACCAGACATACTTCACACCCTTCTGAAGAAGACTTGAGAGAGGCTTAGCAATCTTGGAGAAGTTCTCAACGAATCTTCTACAATAGCTTGCAAGCCCGAGAAAGCTTCGAAGCTGCTTCACATTTTGCGGAGGCTCCCAGTCAACAATGGCCTGCACCTTAGACGGATCAACTTTGATGCCCTCGGCAGAGATGATGTGCCCAAGGTAGACAACTTCTTTCAACCAGAACTCAAATTTGGAAAACTTGGCATAGAACTTATGCTCTCTCAGCTTATCAAGCACCAGCCTAAGATGTTCTTCATGCTCTTCCTCAGTTTCCGAAAAGACCAGAATATCATTGAGATACAGCAAGACGAATTCATTCTTGAATGGGGAGAAGATATAGTTCATCATTCGACACAATGTCGGTGGAGCATTTGCCAGACCAAAAGACATCACTGTATACTCATAAGAGCCAAAGCTTGTCCTGAAAGAAATCTTTGGAATATCCTCTTCGCGAATGCGAATTTGATGATAGCACATCCTGAGATCGAGCTTGGAGAAGACCTTAGCCCCTTTCAATTCCTCGAACAACTCATTAATGTTAGGAAGAGGATACTTGTTTTTGATTGTCTTCTTGTTCAATGGACGGTAATCGACACACAATCGGTCTGTGCCATCCTTCTTCTTAACAAAGAGCACTCCACAGCCCCAAGGAGAAGAGCTTGGTCTGATCAAACCCAGACGCTCTTGCTCATCGAGTTGCCTCTTTAGCTCCTTCACCTCTTCTGGACCCAATTTGTATGGCCATTTTCACACAAGCTCAGTACCCGGTTCAAGCTCAATAACGAACTCAACTTATCGGTGCAGAGGCATTCCTGGCAGTTCTTCTGGAAACATATCTTCATATTCGCAGACCACTGGGCATGCAAAATTGGAGAAATCTCACCCTTCTCATTTAAGGAAAATAGACAGATTGTCTCATCTGTGTCGCGAAGATAATCACGTCCTCCGAAGAGTGAGTTAGCTTCACTTCTTTAGCTTCACAATCAAGAGATGCCTTGTTCAAAGCCAACCAGTCCATACCAAGGATCAAATCATTGTCAGAATTGCCCAGGACAATATGAGACGCCAGGAAAGCATATTTACCCAGCTTGACAGTGACATCCGGAACCAAACAATTGGAATTCATCAATCTCCCTGGAGAAACTACTGAGACCGGCTTAAGCAAATCTTCACAAACAAAATCATGCTTTGCGAAGAATGGGCGGGACATGAAGCAATGCGATGCACCAGAATCAAATAACACTTTAGCAGGAATATCATTAACGAGGTGGTTACCCATAATCACATCTGACGAGTTCTCTGCTTCAACTGCATTCACCATATTAACTCTAGCAGACCTGGGGTTGAACTTCACGATAGCATTGCTTGGAGGTTTGCCTGGAGGAGGAGGCGGAAGACGCAACTGAGAAGTGCACTTGTTGGCATATTGACCCTTCTGCCCACACTTGTGACCAGTAACATCTGTCGGCTGACGGTACTGAGTCTGAGGAGTCCCTTGCTTCTGCTGCTGAAACCTCTGATGGAAATATGGGTTGGATGGGTGGGAAGAACCACGGCCACCTGATTGCTTGAACTGTTGCGTGTGCTGAGGAGGAGGAGGAGACACCCAATATTTCTGTTGCTTCTCAACCACCTGAGTTAAGGAAGACGAGCTGGAGTCTCTGAAGCGCTTCTTTGAATTCTCCACCCTGAGCAGAGCTTCCTCGGCCCTGAGAGCTAAGTTGTAGAACTTATCGAACTCCTCAGGATCGTGCAAAGAGAGGGCAAGCTGCAAATCCTCTTTCAGACCACCTCTGAACTGATAGATCTTGCTCTTCTGATCTGGAATGTCCTGCAAGGCATATCGGGCTAGCTCGTGGAACTCGACATAGTACTTGTACACGGAGTTACCACCTTGCTTCAAGCGCCTGAACTTCTCACGCATCTCCTCCACAAAGTTGGTTGGGGTATATTGGGACCTGAAGTCTCTCCATAACTCATCCCAAGTGATCACTCTAGCACCTTTGGAATCCTTCAACTGCTGCCACCAGATCGATGCTTTCCCCTTCAGTTGAATGTTGCAAACTTGACAAAATCCTCTGGACGAACATTGCTGAACTCAAAGTGCTTGTTCATGTCCTGAATCCAATCCTCAGAGTCAAACGGTTGGTCGCACGACGTGAAGGTCTTCGGTTGATTTGACAGGAATTGACTCAGATTAACAAACTGATTGCCCCCATGGTTGAAGTTGCCTTGCTGCTGATTAGTCCTCTCTTGCAACAACTGGATCAACATCTAAGTGTTTGCATTTGTAGCAGCCATCACTGCTTGCCAAGCCTCTACGGGAGGAGGTGGTGAGGGGGTGGTGGCGGTATCTCAGCACCCTCATGACCTGGATTCTGATGAGTTGGTGGAGCCATCCTGAAGACTGACAACACATTAGCCCACAAAATAAACTTGAAGGTAAAGCTGAATCGAAAAGGCAGGAATATCCGAAGAGGAATATTAGGAATTGCACTCGAACAAAAGTAAGAATGCTTCCTCAAAGTGACTGTCGACAAAATTCTGATTAAGACCGCTTGCAAACAAGTATGAGCTAGAACTGCTCGGAACAAACGTATGATCGAGATTTCATCCGATATCTTCGTGGATAAGATCGCACGGGCTCGAATTTACAGTATCCATCCTATGCAAGGTAGTGCACACGACTTACGAAGCATCCCCGAGTCGTAGCAAGCTACAAGGACTCTTTAAAACACAACGAGAACCGTTGTAAGACGACCGTGAACAAACATACCCACTGAATGTCGAATCCCAACCTCACATCATGCATCTGTAGGAAGATTGTCCTATAAGTCACTACTTGATATCCCACCTATGAATTCCCGAAATATCTGGTCATGCAATATGGTACACGGATACAAGGAGTAATATTTCACACAACTCCTATACTAACCCGTCCAATGTATCACATCCGTCAACACATAACCAGAATCTCGGACCCTCATCTACTACAGACCCTCGTGATCACAACGATACAAAGTATGGCAGTACTCCCGACCAATCTACACCAGTACTGGGGACATTAGGGTTATCTCGCCACTACTAGTATGGAAGCAATTACGAACATCCTTCGTTCTGAAATATTAAGAAATCTGAATGATGGCGATGTGCACAAGAATCCCCTGGAGCTCAACTCCCCGGAAGAAATCAAGGCAGACAGGAGGCACCAAGACAGAACTCCGTCACATCGATATCATATAGATTCCAAAATACCCGCGTGATCCTAAAACAAATTGAGCGGGAAGAGTAGTAGAATTAAGATTTCCTAAGTCGAGAACCTCACCAGAGCATGGAAGAAGAGAAAAAGAAACCTACTCTCCGGTATAACTAAGACTCAAAACAATTTACTAGACTCGACTCGGCCAAGTACGATCACACAAAGGCTCCTATGGTCGTAAGGCTCTGATTACCAACTTGTAATGACTAACATGCGGTCCTTTCCTATTTAGGGGGCGATGCCCCAAAATGTAGAGAAGCACATCTATTCGTTTTGCAAGCAAGATAAACATAGCACATACATAATTTAAGAATGACAAATAGGGAATCGTTTTCCATTTCACATTGATAATATTAGAATTTACATCCACCACATTTATTCAGACAAGGTAGTTCCGCTACGGACTATATAACATAAGAAAAAGGCTATGCTATCCCACATGCTTGCCCACGATCACGACCACGCCTCAGTCTTCTGGATAGTTCACGTACATGTGGTCTTTCTCCTCATCGTGCTGCCATGCCAGCTGCATGCCATCTGGATCACCTGCGTCAGGCGTACCTGTACCTGTTGGGGTGTTGAAGTAATCTATGAGCCACGGGGACTCAGCAATCGATGACCTTGGTACCGAAACTAGTCAAGTTGTTAGGTGAGGAAGGTTCAATGTTTAGGTTGCAGCATCCTAAGAATTTATCGTGGCTAACTTACAAAGATCAAAGTTATAGATGTGGTGGTCTACGCGAGGGGTCGAAGACTAGGTGATCACTAAGTGATCATGAACACCTACTTACGTCAAACATAACCCCAAAGTGTTCCCGATCGAAGAGAGGTCTTTGAAGGGTACAGTCACGGTTACACACACAGTTGGCAGTTTTATTAGATTAAATTCAACTTATCTATAACCGGATGTTAACAAATTATCCATGTTGCCACATAACCGCGGGCACGGCTTTCCGAAAGATTAAACCCTGCAGGGGTGCTCCAACTAGTCCATCACAAACGGTCACGGGCCGCAAAATAATCCTCTATCACGAAACTCATGATCTCGTCGGATTCCTTAGAGGAAAACCTCAACTCTGGGGAGAACCAAAGTTTCACCGGGATTCCTATACGCAAGATATATCGCTAAGGTAAAACAAGACTAGCAGGACCTCCCTTCGTGTCGACGACCCCGATAAGAGCCGCGTATCTCAGTCTCAGGACATGGCGGATGAGCACAGTATACAGTGGCCTGATAGACATCTCCCGAGTTGCCCCGGGTTGGCCACGCACACGACTCTAGTTTGGACCAACACTCATGAGGAGCACTGGCCCGGGTTGTTGATTAATTCCTCGGGGTAGCTATTCCCTATGCAAATTATTATTAGCTGATTAGAAAATTAAAAACCAATGTTGGGTCCTGCTGGACAAGTCTTAACACTACATGATTTATCAAGGGGGTCCCCATAACAACCCCGAACGTGTTAGGAGCGATCAGTTATGGAATCAAGCACCGGTAGCCGGAAACTAAGGCGGCAATAACAGAACAAATCACCCGGCAAAAGGCTAGGCCTTCCATCATTTACCAAGTATAAATGTGCCTTAACTAAATAGCAGTTTAAAACATAATGATATCAAATGCTCATGTTATCACATGAGACAGCGGGCACCTGCAACTACCAAAGCTATCATTAGAAGGTGAGCAAGCCTACTTGGCCAAACAACATTAGCTAGGAAGGGAAGGTGTTTGGGGTTTCATGGCAATATCAGGAGGCAATTATATCAAGTGGTAGGCAGCGAGCATATATCGAAGGAAACGTGAAGCTAAGCATAACAAGGCTAGATACGGTATCAAGGTCACGGTCATCTTGTGTGTGATGTCTTCAGCTTGGAACAGCTCTTTTTCATCCTGCACGTACTCTCCAGAATCCACGTACTCTCTCTCCGATCCCAGTGCTACCCAAGATAAAATAGCAGCCAATGAACACCAACACAAGATGATGCAACAAACACATGATGCATGAGATGACAATGAAGCATGCATCTGTATTCTAGTCCCTTGCATATGCATGAGAAGAGAAGATAAACTTCTGGACAGAACATCATACTAAGCTATCTTGACATGCATGAAGATGGCATGAACAGGTGCATCACGAGAAAACGATGCGAAAACATATAAAGAACATTGACAACGGAGCTACGGATCCACCGGAAACTACAAAACAAGATATGGAGTCCTACAGATCAATTCCACCACAAGCACACTCCAATGGCACTCTTCTGGTATTCCCAGGTTGCCACATGATCAAACAAACAAATATAGGTGGGGTGGTGCAAAGAAACCCACCACACCACCAACTATGCACTCACAAGCTTCAAAACAACAAAACTATGCAATCTGTCCTAAGCAGCATCATAGCAGTTTGTGAGCAACATGCAAAGCACCTACACCCACCCAAATGTATCATCCAATATATGTGGCAAAAGCTATTCAAAAGCTCTACAAGCCTGTGCAAGAAGATAATACAAAGGAGGTACACACGGGAAGATCTATAGGTGCTAACTTGGACAAAAATAATAGATTTCAGGGACTTACTGAAAATCTCAGACTTTCACTAGTTGCTTATGCTGTGAAACATTTTGACAGCCCCCAAAAGGGTATCTACAAGAAGTGAAAGTGCATGAAATTTAACGTAGAGCTAGACAAACACAAAAGCTACAACTCTCTAGTTGATTGCAAGGGCTAATTCCCAACACATGAGCCTTTGCAAGCACAACAACAAGGGAAGAAAATAACAGCAGTTTCTCAGACTTGGTGAAAATCACAGATTTTCACCAAGCTGACAATTTCAGCCACATGTCAACTTTGACAAGGAACAACTTGCACATACAAACTCCTAAGCATAAAACAAAACGACCATGTTGTAGAGGGGTTCACCCACTACTGCCACATCAAGAAAACTTCCTCATAGGCTCATCACACCACATGGCACCAAGCTCTAAACATAGCATCAAGACAGAAAAATGACATTTCCAGAAAGTATCCCAAAGTGATGTTTGATTCCACCAATCGATTCCTGGGAAGATTCTACGCCAAAAACATATATAATACCTAGGTACTTTCATACAACATGTAGGCACAAAGTTGAAAGGAAAAACAACATAGAATCATATAGATTCAAATAGTGCCATATCACATGCACAAGCTCACACCCACAACTACAATGGTGACATGAGGGTTAGATCTCATGTATGTGTGCCATAGCACATCACCACACACACTTACATACAACCAAGCAAGCACACACTATCACCTACACATGCTAGTTCTAATACACACACATACATACACTCACACAAGCCACCACTAACACACCACACACACGCTAGGGGTTGAAAGCAACTCCCCATGCACACTAAGGAAAAAACCATGCCTTGGGAATGTGTGTGTCATACACACACATGCACACACACACAAGCACACACCACATGTGCACCTACACTCTAGGCACACATTCAAGACTTGCCTACACACCCACATGCACACAAGAAAAGTAAAAAGATGAAAATCTACTGGATGTGAGGCATAACACCTCACCTTGCTACCCAAGCATTGCACCAAGCAACAAACTATAAAACATCAAAAGGAGAAAATAAAACAAAAATGGGGGAGGCATAGCACTCGAACCCAAGACCTCCTATACACAGTACAAGCCTACTACCACTGCGCTACCACCTCTGGCTCGACAGAATAGAGGAAGGAAACAAGGAATGTTTCCCCTGTCGAGCTACTGTGCCCAAAACCAAGAAAAAAAAAGGGGTGCGCTGCGGGGGCTCGAACCACGACCTGCACGAAGACAAAACCACCCAACTGCCACTGCGCTATGCGAACGGTGATTACTAGAGAAGGGGTAGTAACTCTCTAAGAGATACCCCTCTGCTATTCCTACCACGCGACGGCGACCGGAACAGGGGAGGGTCACTGTCGGCGATACACTACAAATTGATCAACGGCTTCTCGCGGAGAGTAAGAGGGAGTCATGGTGAACCCGTTTCACCTATAAACACTACGGGAAGCACACTCCTGCTACGGCTCCACGATCCCGACGGCGCCGGCAATAGAGCAGAACAACGCGGCCTGCTACGGCTCTAGGAGGGGATCCTGCTACCGGGAACGAAAGGGAATCGGGGTGGCTAACCCACTGCTCGAGGAGGACGGGCTGACAGGGAGGAAGAAGGGATCGACGAGGAGGAAGCCGATGTGGAAGTAGTCATCGGAGCAGAAGGGGGCCGTCGTCGACGTCATGGAAACAGGGCCGATCAGCATCGACTAGCTGCGGGAACGGACTCCCCTGGGGTCCCGCGTGTTCTTGGATCGCTTGGAGAGGAAGAAGGGGTACGACATCGGCGGTGGTGACCTCATCAGGGATCGGCCATGGCGGAGGAGGAGCTCGGCCAGCCTTCTGTCGATCCAGGGAGAGGGAGGAGGAAGAGGAAAGGAGGTGGCGGCGGATTGGAGGAACCCTAGGATAGGGCACGCACGCCAAGGAATATATATGGCGCGAGGGGCCGCCTCGATGTCCGTGAAGCCGCGTTGTCGAGCCCCTCTGTCTTGTTCTCTCTGAATGTCTGACAGAAAGTGGCACGAGGAGGAAGACAGCGTCAACAGGCGAACGGGAAGTGGGCTGTCGCGCAAGGAGAAGGCAGCTGGGCCAACGAGGAGAAGGCAGCTGGGCCAACGAGGAGGAGTAAGCCCACTCGGTGGTGCCAGCTAAGAAAGAAAAACCACTAGGTTTTTCTATTTAAAAACAAAAGCCAGCAAACAAATAAATTCCAAGGTAATCTATGGCTCCAAAATAAAAATAAAAATGCCACTGGTCATAAGGAGACTATGACCTATTTAAATAAAATGAAAAGAGGAATTTTGGAGCTAAGAAATATTTACAAAACAGAATTATATAATCTGTTTTGTGAATACTTACCCCCCTTAAGCATAGTTTTAAAACACCTAAGACCAAGCACCACATGCACCAGAAAATACTCTAAATGATAAACATTTTTCAAACAGGGGTTGAGCAAGCAAACCTTGAACTTAGAAAAAATAAAGAGGGAGAGGTTTAGTTGAAACCTAGCTTTTGAAAGATAGTCACTCTTTGCACATCACTTCAGACCACTTGCACTCATCACATCAGATACATAAGGGTCAACACAACAACACCCATGATGGCATGAATGATATGGATGCATGAATGCAAAGGGAAAACAAGACATGAACACATGAAATAACACATGGAATATAGCCACAAAGCAATGACATCATGGACCCACACATGGCAAGGTTCCAAATATGGCAATGTTACACTTGGGGAATTACATACAGGTCGCAGCAAGGAAAGAAGAGATGGAGGAGGAAGTTCGGCAGGGCTCTGGCCGGCTCTGGCGACGGGGCGGCGGTTCGGCGGCCTGCTGACGTGGTCCTGGCGGCGGCGACCGGCTCGGGCCCGTGGAGCACAGGAGCTCGGGCAGATCTGGAGGGAGGAGCCAGCTCGGGGAGGAGGCAGCGGGCTGGCCTGGCCGCTGGAGGGAGGAGGAGCTGATGGCTAGGGTTGTGTGGATCCCGAGGTGGGAGGCTAGGCTGCCTATTTTGGACAAGGGGACTGACTATTTATAGGCATGGAGCCTAGGGTTATGTTTTTGTACCGTTTTCGGGTCGTCGGATCTCGATCGGACGGTCCGAAACGGAGGGTAGGCTAGGTGGATGTTTTGGGTTGTCTGGAATAGGCTAGGCAAAGATGAGAGGGAAAACGGTTAGCCCGACGACAATGTTTAAAACAACGAAAACTATCTAACGATAAACCGAAGATGGTACCGCTACGGTCGACCGTTCAGGTATCAAATGGACTCCGATTGCAACGAAATTTGGCAGGCGGCCTACCTACATTAAAATAAGACCGCACGCCAAGTTTCAACCCAATCCAAGAGTATTTTTCACGCACTTTTAGAAACAAGATTTTAACGACGTCGCGGGCGCGTGCGAGTGTGGTTGGTCTCAAAACGGCCAACAACAAAAACGAAGAGAACCGGCAACTAATAACGGATACAGTTTTGAAAACTGGTGGCAACGGAGAGCCCATGCAATGCGAATGATGCGATGATGAATGCGACAAACAATCGAGTCACACGATGACAACGAAATAAAAGGGAAATCTTCAGGAGCGTCGGTAAATCTTAGTTGCTTCTTGACAAATGAGTGAAAGCAACGATCCTTGAAGGTTGCAAAGAGATGAAGAATGATATGAGAAACAAGCAAGAATTCACACAAAATTTTGGCAGCATTTCAGTAGGAAATTGAGGACAAAAATTTAATAAGAAGGATAGATCTTGACAAGATTCACAACAAACCAACTAAATTGATAATGAAGGGAAAAAACACATGAACTTGATAGAATAGATGATAGATTGAAGAGATCAACAACACAACAACTCCGGAACAAGAGAATAGAAACTAGGTCATGGGGAAGAAAGAATGAAGAGGAACATGGAAACTATTATCATACTTGAATTTGAGAAGCATCCTTGCAAGAATAATTGAACGAAGTTCTTGGAAAACCAACAACGAAAAGAACAAGATTGTAGTGGCCTTATGAAAACCATCTCAACAATGAGGTGACAACCTGCCACAATTGGAGAACAAGGATTTATTGGAAGCAACAAGAATGGAAAAACTTCTTACACCAAGAGCACATATTGAGAATTTGGGTCAACGGTAATCACCAAAATAGCATCAATCCTTGGACAAAGCTTTGGGTGGAGTCCAAACCAAGATAGCTCAATGAAGAATCATGGGTTGAAATATCTCATGATTGAAGGATTTGGTGGGTTTAATTATCTCATTCTTGAAACAAATTCTCTTCGAGACTCCCCCACTAACAAGAATGCAATAACACCACCTCAAAGGATAAAGGAGAGAGAATTGCACTTGGAATGAAAAACATATGATATTTGAACCTCTCCAACAAGAATGTTGAAGAACATTAGAGAAAGAATTGAAACCTTGATGAATCACCATGAAGAACCACTTGGAGAAGACCAGGATGAAAGGATGATATAAAGAGTTGAATGTTGAAAAGAATAAGATTGAAGCCTTGCAAAGGTTTATATGGAGCCTCACGAAGAAAAAAAAACTTGAGAAAAACTTGGAACCCTAGAAAAAAAGATGAACAACATAGAATAGAAAATTGATATCATGAGCCACTCCGGAAGAAGAATTGAAATCGCTTGATGACACAAGAATGAGAATTATGTTATGCTTACCCTTCATCAAGTTACATTGATGACAAGAAATAGGTTTAGCATACCACTTATTCTTCTTGCAACTAATTGAAGAGAGAGAGAGAGAGATACGGCACACCCTTGAAGAAATCTTGAACGAACCACCGACAATAGTTGAAACGAATGAGACAACCATGAATGAATGAATATACTTCAGAATGAAGAGATCATGATCCGCCTAATAGAAAACTTCAACAAGTCACCGGAATAATTGAGAGACGAAAGAAGAGACAACAATTGAGAATAATTTGAGAATGAAAGCTGAAAGCTAAGAACGAAGAAATCTTCTGAAATGATGGCCTTCAGGGGATCGAGAAATGAAAACATCATTGAAATGAACCGGATAGATATGGAAGGAATGTCTCATGATCAAAAACAATTGAGAGGATAGTACGAAGCTGAAATGATAATCTTCAAAAGAATGAACCAAGATTTGAGAGAAACACTCCTTCGGTCTTCCAAGCTGCAAATGATGAGGAGAAGACCACCAAGAATTACCGAGCCACTCCGGAATAATGAAGAATGAAAGGTTGAGCCAAAGATGAGAATTAATTCAGATTGATCTTGAAGAAGGAATAGGACTGATGAAATTCATACTTATGTCATAATTGAAAAGAATTAGAGATCTGCGGCAAAGATTACAAGAGCCACATAAGACCCTCAGAAAGAACATGTGGGTTATGGGCCCACTCAAAACAAACCACTTTTGAAACAATTGCTTGGAAAAGAGAGATTGCACTGGTATAAATCAAAATTTAATGAGGTTGGGAACCTCAAAATAATTGAAGGATTGAAAACAACAAACATCTGAGATATCTTCAACACTCCCGGTAGAATAGAGAGAGATGAAAAAAAAGAAAGACTTGATGAGAATTTGAACATGGAAAAACATTTACACAATGGAGAGAACATGATGAGCACTGACAGCTCGAATTGAGTTCACCAAAGAAGAAAACAAGAATGAAGAATGATGAACTCGAAACTCGTGAGAACCTTCACAAGAATCACCGAAAAAACACAGAACATAATGTAGCGGAAGCATCAATGAATTGAAATGCACTTGGATGATAACTGAAACATTGAAGAAAAGGGAGGGAGGGAGGGGAAAAACAAAGACAACTTGGGAGAGATGAGATGGACTCCGTAAAGAAATGAGAGATTGATCTTGCAAATTTTGAAAAGGATAGAATTGACTTGAAGCGAATCATACCGGATGCAAAAGAATTGACATGACGACTCCGGTTGAGAAGAATCGGAAAGACAACTTGATTGATGAAAATAATTTGCATTCCCATAAAAATATGAGATATGAATTCACCACTTGACATCGAAGCAACTCGAATTACCAAATTCGAACAAAACAAAGGATGCGGCTTATGAAACAAGCCAAGACAAATTCATGATCGCATAGGCTCTATCCTATAGTAGCCATCATGTAGAAGGTAGTGCACACGACATACAAAGCGTCCCCGAGTCGTAGCAAGCTACAGGGACTCTTGAAGACACAACGAGAACCGATGTAAGAGGACCGTGAACAAACAAATCCACTAGGTGTCGAACCCCAACCCCACATCATGCATCTGTTGGAAGATTGCCTATAAGTAACTACTTGAATTCCCACCTAAGAACTCCCAAAATTTTTGGTCATGCAATCGGGTCCACGGATACAAGGAGTAAAATCCATCACTCAACTCATAGAAATAACACTACCCGTGCAGTGTATCACATCCGTCAACACATAGCCAGAGTTCTCGGAAACGCATCTATCTCAGATCCTCGTAATCACAACGATACCAAGTATGGCGGTACCCCCGAACTCTCTCCACTGGTACTGGGGATCCCGGGCTTATCTCGCCACTACTAGTATTGAAGGAATTTCAAACATCCAACCTCCTGAGATACTAAGAAATCTGAATGATAACGATGTGCTCAAGAATCCCCTAGAGCTCAACTCCCCGGAATAAAATCAACACAGCAGGAGGTACAAAGTCAGAACTCCGTCACATCGACATCATATAGATTCCAAAAATATCTGCTTGATCCTAAAAAAATTGAGTGAGATGAGTAGAATTAAAATTTCCTAAGTCGTGAACCTCATCAGAGCATAGAAGAGGAGAAAAAAGAAACCTACTCTCCGATATATAAATAGACTCAAAGCAATTTTTCACTAGACTCGACTCGGCCAAGTTCGATCAATCAAGGGAGCTCCTAGGTCGGTACTGCTCTGATACCAACTTGTAATGCCCAAGATGCGGTCCTATCCTTATTTTTGACATGAGGACCTCGACAGCAATTGAAACACATCTCGTCATTTTGCAAGAATGGATATCATTACAAGTACATGTACTAAAAGATGAGTATAAGGAGTTGGCTTACACTCTCCACAGCTACATCAGAGTCACATGAGTAAAATACATACAATCATCATGAAGAAGAGCATGGTCTGTCTACGGATGAAAACAAAAGATAAAAGAACGACGTCCATCCTTGCTATCCCAGGCTGCCGGTCTGGAACCCATCCTAGATCGAAGAAGAACAATAAACTCCAAATATCACAATCAGCGTGCGCACGTCAAAGTAACCCTTTACATGTACCTCCATCTGGTGTTGCAGTAATCTGTGAGCTACAGGGGACTCAGCAATCTCATTTCCAAAGGTATCAAGACTAGCAAAGCTTAATGGGTGAGGTATGGTTAAGTACTGAGGTTGCAGCAAGCGACAAAGCATTTGTTTGGTGGCTAACTTACGAGTACAAGAATGAAAGTGGGGGATGGTCTACGCATAACGGACGTGAACTACTGATGATCAAATAAATGATCATGAACACCTTCTTACGTCAGACATAACCCCATCCTTGATCAGAGAATGAGCTCACGAAAGAGACAGTCACGGTTACGCACTCAGTTGGCAAGTTTTTATTAAGTTAACTTCAAGTTATCTAGAACCGGGTGTTAAACAAAGTTTCCACATTGCCACATAACCGCGGTGCAGATTTCCAAAAGATTTAACCCTGCAGGGGTGCTCCAACTAGTCCATCACAAACTACCACACGCTGCGATGGAATGACCTCGATCAGGGAACCCATGATCTCCTCGGGTTCCTATTGGAAAACCTCAACGTCGAGATAGCCCAAAGTATCCCCGGAATCCCTCGCACAAGACGTTCGAGAAATGTAAAACAAGTCCAGCAAGGCCGCCCGGCGGGGCGACGATCCCGGTAGGATCCGTGTATCTCGTTCTCAGGACACGGCGGATAAGCGACGCATACAGTGGCTTGATAGAAATTACCCAAGTTGCCCTGGGTTGGCCCCGCACAGTACTATATTTTGGACCTGCACCATCAGCATTGGCCCTCCCTGTATTATTTTGAATTACTCCTCGGGTTTATGACGCCCTATGTTTTCAGTATTAACAAAGTTATTATGTTGGGAAAATACATTACCAATGTTGGCCCTTGCCATACGAGGTTTATCCCAAAACGAGAATCTAGGGAGTCCCCGTAGTAACCCCAAGCAAGTTAGGAGCACTCATTTATGGAACATAACACCGGTAGCCGAAACTAAGGGGGCAAAGGTGGAACTAAACACCAGGATAGAAGGCCAAGCCTTCCACCTTTTACCAAGTATATAGGTGCATCAAAATTAAATAGCATTAATATGGTGATATAACAAGGAACCCAAATTTTCACATGGAAGCAACTACACCTGCAACTAGCAACGCTATCCAATGGTTAAACAAGCGGTAACATAGACAATCAGTGGTTTGCTAGGTTGTAGAAAGGTTGAAGGTTTTCATGGCAACGTTGAGAGGCTAACGTTTAACAGGTGGTAGGGAGCGAGACATAGCAAAAGAAACAGAACAACTAGCATGGCACTGATAGTAGTGGTATGTAGGGAAATTATCATCTTGCCCGTAATCCCGCTGGGAAGAAGAATGACTCCGTGAAGCAGATGAACCGATGTAGTCGACGGATCCTCACATTATGACACGCTTGCGGAACTCTATCGAGACGAAGCAAACCGGAAACAAGAATCAACACAAGATATTCACCACGGCACATGCACGACAAGATGCAATTCACATATGATGCATGACCAGTTTCAAAAATGCAAGGCATGGCATGGCAATTCACAGAGTCAAACGCTACACATTTAGTGAAGCTCAATATGCAACGAGTTGCATATTGACGGAACTTCACATTTAAAAATCTAGTTCACTCCCATTTATTTACATGAGAATATTAAATGTTGTTAAACATGGCAAGGGGTGAAGCACAAATTAAACTACCTATCTGGGCATTTTAAATGAGGTCGGAAACGACATATAGCATTTCTGAAATGACCTCATGTGTTAACTTTGTAATCTGTCCAGATTTGTCCTAACCACATTTCATGTTTGTTAAACGGCAAAACAAAGTGGTTCACGTGATTCTACTTGTTATTCTAGTCCATTTACATATATGGCTCATCTCCAACGGAGCTATGGTTAATTAACTACGACTTAAAGTGTTTCTATCACATCGACAAGCAAACCGATGCAAACAACACATTCTTGATAACCCACAAGTATAGGGGATCAATTGTAGCCTTTCTCGATAAGTAAGAATGTTGAACCCAACGAGGAGCTGGAGGTAGGACAAATATTCCCTCAAGTTCTATCGACCACCGATACAACTCTACGCACACTTTACGTTCGCTTTACCTAGAACAAGTATGAAACCAGAAGTACTTTGTAGGAGGGATAGGATAGGCTTGCAAGAAAGGAAAGAACACGTAAATATAACTAGGGGATGGTTAGATAAAGAAACAATTACGTTAGTCTAACAAGTGTGGAAAAGTGGTGGTAGGAGTTGCGGAATTGTCCCTAAGAAATTGACTACGTTACTAGACCGATAGCAAGTTTTATGTGGGAGAGGCCACTGCTAGCATGTCATCCCTTACTTGGAATTCTATGCAACTATGATTAGAACTATTAGCAAGCATCCTCAACTACTAACGTTCATTAAGGTAAAACCCAAGCAGAGCAATAAGATATATTGGTCCCCCTTCAATCCCATACGCATCAATTTGCATGCTAGGCTGAAGCTTCTATCACCCTTGCCCTCCAATACATAGTCCTATCAACATACTACTGACCCTATGGTGTGATCCACGCGCGCGCTCATATGATGGCCACCAAAGGATAGCAACATAACCACAAGAAAATTAAGCAAATCATAACAATTGATCTTTCACCGATAGGACAACGAAAATCTACTCAGACATCATAGGATGGCAACACATCATTGGATAATAATATGAAGCATAGAGAACCATGTTCAAGTAGAGGGTACAGCGGGTTGCGGGGGAGTGGACCGCTGAATATAGATGGGGGAAGCTGATGGAGGTGTTGGTGAAGATGACGGAGGAGTTGGTGTAGATCGCCGTCAAACGATGATGTCCCGGGCGGCGTTCCGGCGGCGCCGGGAGAGAGGGGGAGAGAGCCCCCCTTCTTCTTCTTCTTCCTTAACCTCCTCCCTCGATGGGAGAAGGGTTTCCCCTCTGGTCCATGGTCTCCATGGCGGCGGAGGGGCGACAGCCCCTCTGAGATTGGATCTCTCTCTGTGTGTCCTTCTGTTTCTGCGCTTCCAGATTCTGCCTTTCACCGTTTCTTAAATTCCCGGAGATCCGTAACTCCGATTGGGCTGAAATTTTAACTTTATTTTCTTCCGGATATTATCTTTCTTGCGGCTAAAGAAGGGCCCCAACCTCCTTAGGGATTGGTCACAAGCCTGCCAGCCGCGGCATAGGGGGTCGCACCTCGTGGGCTTGTGACCTCCTCGGGCATCGTTTCACGTAGATTCTTCTTCCCAAAAATCATAAATATTCCAAAAAATCCCCGTAGGTTTTTATTGCGTTTGGACTTCTTTTGGTATGGATAACCTGCAAAACAAAAAACATGCAACAAACAGGAACTGGCACTGGGCACTGGATCAAAATATTAGTCCCAAAAATAGTATAAAAAGTTGCCAAAAGTGTATGAATGTTGTAGAATATTGGCATGAAACAATCAAAAATTATAGATACGATGGAGACGTATCAGCATCCCCAATCTTAATTCCTACTCGTCTTCGAGTAGGTAAATGATAAAAAAGATAATTTTTGATGTGGAATGCTACCCATCATAATCTTGATCATATAATCTAATCATGGCATGAATACTAAAACACGAGTGATTCAAATCAATAATATATCGTTTGACACAAAGACAATAATATTTCAAGCATACTAATAAAGCAATCATGTCTTCTCAAAATATCATGGCCAAAGAAATTTATCCCTACAAAATCATATAGTCTTGCTATGCTCCATCTTCCCCACACAACGTATTTAAATCATGCACAACCCCGGTTTTAGCCAAGCAATTGTTTCATACTTTAGTGTTCTCAAACTTTTTCAACTTTCACGCAATACATGAGCGTGAGCCATGGACATAGCACTATAGGTGGACTAGAATATGGTGGTCGTGGAGAAGACAAAAAGGAGGAGATAGTCTCACATCAACTAGGCGTATCAACGGGCTATGGAGATGCCCATCAATAGATATCAATATGAGTGAGTAGGGATTGCCATGCAACAGATGCACAAGAGCTATAAGTGTATGAAAGTTCAAAAAGAAAATAGTGGGTGTGCATCCAACTCGCTTGCTCACGAAGACCTAGGGCAATTTGAGGAAGCCCATCATTGAAATATACAAGTCAAGTTCTATAATGAAAATTTCCCACTAGTATATGAAAGTGACAACATAGGAGACTCTCTATCATGAAGATCATGGTGATACTCTGAAGCACAAGTGTGGTAAATGATAGTAGCATTGTCCCTTCTCTATTTTCTCTCATTTTTATTATTATTATTATTTTCCTTTTTTTGGTGGGCTTCTTTGGCCTCTTTTTTTATTTGGGCTTCATTGGCCTATTTTATTACTTCCTCACATGGGACAATGCTCTAATAATGATGATCATCACACTTTTATTTACTTACAACTCGATAATTAGAACAAAATATTACTCTATATGAATGCCTCCGGCGGTGTACCGGGATGTGCAATGATCTAGCGTAGCAATGACAACAAAAAACGGACAATCCATGAAAACATCATGCTAGCTATCTTACAATCATGCAAAGCAATATGACAATGATGGTGCATGTCATAATAAATGGAATGATGGAAGTTGCATGGCAATATATCTTGGAATGGCTATGAAAATGCCATTATAGGTAGGTATGGTGGCTGTTTTGAGGAAGGGTATATGGTGGGTGTAGTGCACCGGTGAAAGTTGTGCGGTACTAGAGAGGCTAGCGATGGTGGAAGGGTGATAATGCGTATAATCCATGGACTCAACATTAGTCATCAAGAACTCACATACTTATTGCAAAAGTCTATTGGTCATCAAAACAAGGTACTACACGTATGCTCCTAAGGGAAGGGTTGGTAGGAGTTAACCATCGCGCGATCCCGACTTCCACACAAAGGATGACAATCAACAAATAAATCATGCTCCGACTTCGTGACATAACGGTTCACCATACATGCATGCTACGGAATCACAAACCTTCACACAAGTATTTCTACGAATACACAATTACTCACTAGCATGACTCTAATATCACATCTTCATGTCGCAAAACTATTGCAAGGAATCAAACATATAATATTCAGTGATCTACAAGTTTTATGTAGGATTTTATGACTAACCATGTGAATGACCAACTCCTGTTAACTCTCTAAATAGGTATAAGTGAAGCTTGAGAGTTTAATTATTTCTACCAAAGATATGCCCCGCTTTAACAAGTATAAGTGAAGCAAAAGAGCATTCTACAAATGGCGGTTTTGTATGTGTAGGGAAACAGGCAATCCGAATTTCAAATGATATAAGTGAAGCACATGAAGCATTCTATAAAGCCATACTCAAAAGATATAAGTGAAGTGCAAAGATCATTATATAAAGCAAACAAGGACTATCTCATACCAGCATGTTGCATAAAATTAAAAGGAAAAATAAACAGAAAAGACGCTCCAAGCATTTGCACATATCATGTGACGAATAAAAATATAGCTCCGAGTAAAATTACCGATAGATTGTAGACCAAAGAGGGGATGCCTTCCGAGGCATCCCCAAGCTTAGACGCTTGAGTCTTCCTTGAATATTACCTTGGGTGCCTCGGGCATCCCCAAGTTTAGGCTCTTGCGTCTCCTTAATCCTTCATCCATCGTGGTCTAACCCAAAACTTGAAAACTTCAATCACACAAAACTCAACAAAACCTTCGTGAGATCCGTTAGTATAATAAAGTAAATCACCACTTTAAGTATTGTTGTGAACTCATTCCAAATTCATATTAGCATTATATCTACTGTAATCCAACTTCACCATGATTCATACCCCCTGATACTACCCATAGATTCATCAAAATAACAGAACAATGCAAAGAAAATCAATTAGAATAATCTGTAGTAATCTGAACTTATACCATACTTCTGATTCTCCAAAAATTCTGAAACATTATTAAAATTAGGGAAATTTGCATATCAATTAGAAGCAAAACGAATCAACTCAAAATCTCTTTCTGGATAGGAACTAAAAATAATTTTGTGAGCACAAAGTTTCTGTCTTTTTCAGCATGATCAAACAACTATCACCCAAACTAATCGTAAAGGCTTTACTTGGCACATTATTTTTATAATACAATGGAATTGTACAAGGGGATAATTATTTTTGCGAGAAACTTCCATGAAAAATTCTACATTGTTTACATGATCAAGAACACAAATGTTCAAGGTCGACCCTCACTTCCGTAATGCATCACCTTCCAATCGCTTCTCTTTTTGAAAAAGTTTTAAGTTCCCCTCTGTATTTTTTTTTGTTTTTAAACCATATAAAAGAACTCAACAGAAATAAATTACTCTCTAAAATTTCCGAGTTGTCTCCCAGGCAACGCGTTCTTTAAAGCCATTAAGCTAGGCATAAAGTGCTCAAGTAATGGATCCACCCGGATCCCAAGGTATATCAAAGCCAATTTTAATTAACAATGATTTGTAATTTAGTAGTGAGCACAAGGTAACATATATTATGCAGTGATGAAGTCTACCTCTCTTCCTATGCATTGGCATGTCATAAAAGAAAAATTCATGCACATCAAGTAAAGGCCAATACATAACATAAGCAGTTTCTCGCAATTTTATCATATTGGAAACATAGAGAGGTGGAGATGTACTTCCTCTCTCATAATAATTGCAACTAGGAGCAGCAAGCACATGCATATTACATTCATCAAAATCATCATGTGTAATAGTAGAAGGCAACCCATCTATGTAATCCCTAATAAGAGCAAACATCTCCGATATAGTGTAGTTGGGAGAGTTCAAAAAGATAATAGGACTATCATAAGTGGGTGCGATAGCAACAATTTCATGTTTAACATAAAGAACTATAGCAATTTCATCTTCATAAGCATCATTCATATTGGCATCATGGCCACAAGCATAGCAAGCATCAAGTTCATGAAAAAGGGATATTTCAAACGAATCCAAGGGATCATAGCAATCAACATAGCATTCATCCTTCGGTAGGAACGAAGGGGAATTAAACAATGTATGAGTTGAAGAGTTACTCGAATTAGAAGGTGGGCACGGGTAGCTAGTCCGCTCTTCCTCCTTTTGTTCTTTGCTCTCCTCGTCATCTTTTTCATATAATGAGCTCACAGTTTCAGCATTTTCTTCTTCCATAGTTTCCTGCAAAATATTAATCTCTTCTTGGGCAGCGTAGAATTTCTCCATAAATCGATAAATATGGGCATTATATTCATAATTATTATAACAATAACGAAGCATAACAAAATTTTCAGATCGGTAAGCAGCAGCATCATTATCATCACACCCTTTAAACAGAGCTTCAATTTCATAAGCACCCATAAAAGCAACAAACTCTTCTATTTGTTCCACATCATAGTAATCATATATACCATTAGCATAAGAAGCCAAGGTTTCATTAGCATTAAATTTACAAGAAAAGGGAACGTGTTGAGCATTCATCCTAGAGCAACAAGTAATATCATATCTCAAGCATAGCTCCCAAGCATACCATTTCAACAAATGAATTTGATCCCATAATAGTTTCCCTTTTTGAGTCAAGAGATAATCCCTAAAGTATTCTCGTTGATCCAACGTGTATCCCATTATATAATTTAATGGGGTTTTCTCAGGATTATTAAAGAAGTGCATAATATTTTCCACATAACAAGCATCGAGGGTTTTAGGAGGTTCCCCATCTCCATGAGTAGCAAGTACACCTAATTTTATTGGTATTTCGTGTTCCATATCCATAACTAAAGATAGAGAACAACTTAGAACAACAAATAAATCTACTTAGTGATAAAGCAAACAAGCACACACGAGAATATTCACTCCACGTTATTGCTCCCCGGCAACAGCGCGAGAAAAAGGTCTTGATAACCCACAAGTATAGGGGATCAATTGTAGCCTTTCTCCATAAGTAAGAGTGTTGAACTCAACAGGAGCTAAAGGTAGGACAAATATTCCCTCAAGTTCTATCGACCACCGATACAACTCTACGCACACTTTACGTTCGCTTTACCGAGAACAAGTATGAAACTAGAAGTACTTTGTAGGAGGGATAGGATAGGCTTGCAAGAAACGAAAGAACACGTAAATAAAACTAGGGGCTGGTTAGATAAATAAACAATTACGTTAGTCTAACAAGTGCCGAAAAGTGGTGGTAGGAGTTGTGGAATTTTCCCTAAGCAATTGACTACGTTACTAGACCAATAGCAAGTTTTACGTGGGAGAGGCCACTGCTAGCATGTCATCCCTTACTTGGAATTCTATGCACTTACGATTGGAACTATTAGCAAGCATCCTCAACTACTAACGTTCATTAACGTAAAGCCCAACCATAGCAATAAGGTATATTGGTCCCCCTTCAATCCCATATGCATCAATTTCTATACTAGGTTGAAGCTTCTGTCACCCTTGCCTACCAATACATAGTCCTATCAACATACTACTGACCCTATGGTCTGATCCACGCGCGCGCTCATATGATGGGAACCAAAGGACATAAACATAACCACAAGCAAGTTAAACCAATCATAGCAATTCATCAATCACCGATAGGACAACGAAAATCTACTCAGACATCATAGGATGGCAACACATCATTGGATAATAATATGAAGCATAGAGCACCATCTTCAAGTAGAGGGTACAGCGGGTCGCGGGAGAGTGGACCGCTAAATATATATGGGGGAAGGTGATGGAGGTGTTGGTGAGGATGACGGAGGTGTTGGTGTAGATCGTCGTCATACGATGATGTCCGGGGCGGCGTTCCGGCGCCGCCGGGAGAGAGGGGGAGAGAGCCCCCCTTCTTCTTCTTCTTCTTCTTCCTTGACCTCCTCCCTAGATGGGAGAAGGGTTTCCCCTCTAGTCCATGTTCTCCATGGTGGCGGAGGGGCGAGAGCCCCTCCGAGATTGGATCTCTCTCTATGTCCTTCTGTTTCTGCGCTCCCAGATTCTGCCTTTCACCGTTTTTTAAATCCCTGGAGATTTGTAACTCGGATTGGGCTGAAATTTGAACACGATTAACTTCCGGATATTATCTTTCTTTCTGCAAAATAAGAGCCCCAACCGCCTTAGGGATTGGTCACAAGCCTGCCAGACGGGCCTAGGGGGGTCGCGCCTCCTGGGCTTGTGACCTCCTCGGGCATCATTTCGCATAGATTCTTCTTCCCAAAAATCATAAATATTCCAAAAAAATGCCAGTAGGTTTTTTATTGCATTTGTACTTCGTTTGGTATGGATAATATGCGAAACAAAAACATGCAACATACATGAACTGGCACTGGGCACTGGATCAATATGTTAGACCCAAAAATAGTATAAAAAGTTGCCAAAAGTATATGAAAGTTGTAGAATATTGGCACGAAACAATCAAATATTATAGATAGGATGGATACGTATCACACATTAAACAATTGAAAATATGCATGAGAGTTGGAAAATATTATTCTACACGAAAATCTACACGTTTTACACATATAACTCGTTGTAATCCGATGCACGGTTAAAAACCTACAAACGCTTTAAAATCAATGTTTTTTCTGAAATTAAATAAAATCGCAGGACGGAAAAAATATGGATGGGCTGAATCTTTGCACTGGGCCGAAACAGAACATGGGCGCAGGTTAATTAAATCTCGCCCAGGGCGCAATATAGGGGGCTCGGGGCGTCAGCTCACTTTGGGCCATTTTGGATCGGTCAATAGAAGAGGGTCGGAGGGAGCGGGCCTTGGGAGGCCGCGGGGCTGGGCTGGCTCGGCGGGAGCAGGCCGGCTCGCCCCGCGAGGCATGGCTGGGCCGAGGGGTGGCCCAGGCTCGCGCAAATGGTGGGGCTCATCCCCTACCTCCCCAGCCGAGGCCAAGGCGAGGCCATGGGCGACGTCTACGAGCTACGGCCGAAGGGGGATGACCTGCCAGCGGGGGGCTCCGACGGTGCGGAGAATGGCTCCCGGACCAGAACTAGACAATTCCAGCCGGCTGGGGCTGCTCGGCAGCGGACGGCGGCACGCATCGGGGCAGCCATTGTGGCTCGGTCCTGTAGAGAAGAGGGAAGAGAGGAGAGGGATTGCAGGCCGCGGCAAGGAAAGAAGAGAGGGAGGGGGAAGTCCGGCGGGGCTCTGGCCTGGTCCGCGCGAGGGGGCAGTGCTCCAGCAGCCTGCCGACGTGGTCCTGGCGGTGGCAACCGGATCGGGGACCCTGGAGCACAGGAGCTCGGGTAGATCTGGAGGGAGGAGCCATCTTGGGGAGGAGGCTACGGTCTGGTTCCACATGGGCCCGGGAGAGCCTAGATCGGGCTTAGTGGACCTAGCAGCTGGAGGGAGGAGGAGCTGACGGCTAGGGTCACGCGGATCCCGAGGTGGGAGGCCAGGCTGCCTATTTTGGAGGGGGACTAACTATTTATAGGCATGGAGACTATGGTTTGGTTTTTGCACCATTTTTGGGCCGGCGGATCTCGATCGAACGGTGCGAAATAGAGGGTAGGCTAGGTGGATGTTTTGGGCTATGTGGAATAGGCTAGGCAGATATGAGATGGAAAATGGTTAGCCTGGCGACAATGTTTAAAACAACGAAAAATGTCCGACGATAAACCAAAGACGGTGCCGCTACGGTTGACCGTTCGGGTACCACTAGGTGGATGTTTTAACAATGCCGCGGGCGCGTGCGAGTGTGGTTGGTCTCAAAACGGTCAACGACAAAAACGAAGAGAACCGGCAACTAATAACTAATGCAGTTTTGAAAACTAAGAGCAACGGAGTGCTAATGCAATGCGAATGATGCGATGGTGAATGCGACAAACAATCGAGTCACACGGCGACAACAAAATAAAAGGGGAATATTATGGAGCGTCGGTCTCGGGCTGTTACAGGGAGGTGATTGAACACGTGCCGACACTTCATAAACAACATACCAACCATTCAGGTTCTTATCAGTTTGGCATGCCCACGGTAGATAGAAAACTTGGGTCGCGAGTTCATGTTCATGACTCCTTCTAGCCTCCTTGGGCTGGAACCAATAACATTTGAAGACTATGACGTTCGGTGGGTTTTCACCATAGAATTGAAGTTCATAACTTTCTTCAACTCTAGCATAATACTCGATACCACCTTCGCCGATAGCAGAGACACAACAATTTGCAGATTTCCGGTCAGGCATAAATAGCTATATTCCAAAGCTACGAAAGTGATGTTAGCCTACAAGTTGTATTTCTCAAATGATTGACCTTATAGTCAAAACCATTAGCGGCTTGTCTCAATTCGGCGTCCATAGACTCTGAGTTAGCCTACAAGTTTAATATGAAACGATTGTTGCATTAGCCGCAAGTTAGACGAAGGAATGAAATGGTCCATTATTGATAATTACCGTTTGTTTAAACCAAGAGACGGGATAGCCGCCTCCATGCTTTGCCAGAAGCTCATACTCTCCGACGGAATCATTTTGGATCGCTGCTCCATCCGAGAATTTGGCGACGTACCGGCTGTATCAAATATCCGGGAATAAGTGCAGTTCAAAGGAATTAGAAGTTACGGAAAGATGTGTCGATAACTTACTCGATGTAGGGCCGCACTTCTGTTAGGTTGCTAAATATATACAACGAAATGTTCCGCCATTCTTCAACATCCAACGTTATTGGTTTCAAAGCACCGGCTGGTGCGAGCTTCCCTTTCAATAGGCTGAGATTGGATCCACCTTTTTTAGGATCGACATCATTGTACCAAGGCTTCGGATTACGCAAATGACGATTTTTGGCTTCGTAGTGTGCTGTCACATAGTTAGCCACCTCCTGAGTAATGAATGCCTCGGCCATTGATGCTTCAATTCTATGTTTATTTTTACATTTAGCTCGAAGCGTCCTCTGCATCCTCTCAGTTGCAAAGCACCAACGATTTTGCATGGCTCACCCAATCTTCCCTCGGTCGGTAGATGTGAAATCAAATGCTGCATTGGATTAAAGAAGCCTGACGGAAAGATCTTCTCTAACTTGTAGAGAAACTCTGGCGTCAACTCCTCCATGTCATCTACCATGCTAGGCGATAGTTCTTTCGCACAAAGAACACAAAAGAAAGAGCTCAGCTCCACCAGTACTAGCCATTCAACCTCCGGAATAAAACCACGTAACATCACTAGCATTACCCGCTCTAGCCATATGTGCCAGTCATGACTCTTGGGATCAACTATTTTTAATTTTTCAAGACTCGCTCCCCTCTTTAGATTTGATGCATACCCATCGGGGAACATCAAGTGCATTTTGACCCACAAGATAATTTGTCTCATAGCTAGCCTTCCAAGATTGAACCAGGCCTTTGGCTTCGACCACTTCTTCTTTTCTTTGCCTTCTCGCATGTTTTGTAACGGTCTATGACATAGTGTCTCTTGATCGGCTCTAGCCTTAGGATTATCCTTTGTCTTCCCATCTATGCCGAAGAATGTACCAAAAATGGCTTCTTCGATATTCTTTTTAGTGTGCATTATGTCGATGTTTTGTGGAAGAAGGAGGTCTTTGAAGTAAGGCAGATCTCACAATCATGGCTTGTGAGTCCAGGAGTGTTCTGAATTATACCCCTTGAAATACTCTAGACACTTTGGATCAGGCTCGAGGGCATCTAACTGATCGAGGATCTGTTGGCATATCAATGTAGGTGGTGCCAAGGTTTTGACAACTTTACCTTTGGTAAAGTTCTTCTGGTCTTTTCTGAACTGATGGTGAGGATCGAGGAACTGTCTATGCAAGTAAAAGCAAGAATACTTCCCACCCGCCTGCAACCAATGAAACTGAAGAGCTGCCTTGCACAAGGGGCACATGAACCTTAAATGCACACACCATCCAGAGAATAGTGCATACGTCGGCAAGTCATGCGTGGAGTACATGTACCACATATGCATTTTGAAGTTATCTTTTCTAGCGGCATCGTATGTCTTGACCCCCTTATCCCAATCTTCTTGCAATTCATCCGTAAGCGGGTGCATGTACACATTCATATTCTTCCCCAGATAGTTGGGCCCTCGAATTATCAACGTCAGGAATATGTTTTTCTTTGCATAATCTTCCTGGGGGGAGATTGAGTGGAATGACAAATACAGGCCAACTACTGTATTGGGTTGTCGTCATGCCGAAGGGATTGAACCCATCTGTGGCGACACACACTCGAGGATTCCTTGGATCTGCCGCTTTATCCTGATGTAATCCGTCGAAATGTCCACGCTTCCCCATCCGATGAGCGTACCGCCATCTTATTCCCATCCACATCTAGTTCAGTTCTTTTGCCCAATTTGTGCCATGTCATCTGTCTCGCTGTCTCTTCTACCATGAAAAGACGTTGAAGCCTTGGTATGATTGGCATATACCGAAGAACATTAACTGTGATTTTGGTCTGCCTCTTCTCACCCATACCGTTGTCGACCACAAGATACATGCAAGACTTGCAATTGGGAGAATAGTCCAAGTGTGCATACTCCTTCCTAAATAAGACACATCCTTTCTCACAGGCATCTATCTTCTCATAGGGCATCTTAAGTACATGAAGTATTTTTTCCGACTGGTACAAGTCTGCAGGCATGACATGGCCTTTGGGTAGAAAGAGCCCAAATAGTGTCATCATCGCGTCGTAGCATTCTCTTCCCCAGTTGAATTGAGCCTTCAGAGCCATTACTTGTGCAATGGCATCCAACTAACAAAGCTCTGTGTGCTCTTGGTGAGGAAGTTTTGAAGACTCCAACATTTCATAGAATGCCTTTGCAGATTCCTCCATCTCATCGTCTGAATCGCGAGCATCATCAAAGAATAGCACCACGTCTTCGATCCCAGTACCATGCTCGTCGGTGCAACGACAAACCACCTTAGCTCGGTTGCGTTGTATAGACACACCATGAAATGTCCACACCGTATAATTAGGCTTAAAACCCCTCCTTTGTAGGTGTTTAATCATTACAACATCTGTCCTCTTTTTATAGTTGTCGCATTATGGACAGGGGCACCATTTTCTTTCCTGAGCATTTGCAAATGCGGCTTTCACAAAGTCCTTGGTTTTTAGAAACCATTCTTTTGTCATCTCTTTCTGACTAGGGTGACCGGTGTACATTCACACACGATCACTCATCTTGACTAGCTACTAAACACACAAGAAATATATATATATATATATATATATATATATATATATATACATACATATATATAACTGAGCACATATATTCATCAGTTAATCAAGTTTGCCAGTTTTATTATGTCCATGCAACGTACACGCTAATAGGTAAATATAGGTCCTAATCCCACCCGAGTATGTGTAGATTGGGTTCGTTTTCCCATGCTCTGCTCCGGATCCAACGCCAAACTTTGGCAGCACCTCCTCGATGTTCTCCTGATACACGTCTGAGCAATAAATAGAGAGGATGTGTATCCGGAGAACAACAAGGAGGCACTGATGAAATTATGCATCAGATCTGACAGAAAGCATATGGGAAAACGAACCCAATCTACACATACTCGGGCTGTCCATGGATAAAATTGGACAATTCGGAAGAATCATGGTTATAAATACATGCAAATGCATGCATATTTATAACTGTAACCCTTTCGAACGGGAGACGCATAATGGTCACGCATACTGATAATTTAATGTACCGATATCTAGCAAGTTTCATCCGAAGACCGACCCAAAGAAAATTAAGGGGCGAGGAGGAGATGTCATTTGTACTCAGCCACGAACGTAGGGGCGGAGCTCGTCGGACACATGGGGAGGTCTTCGAACAACAGACCTCACATGGACAGGACAACTGCACATGTAAATCCACCCAATCAACACAAATATTTTGTGTTCATTAATAAAATTGAAAATATATGACCTGACACAACTATATGACCTATATAGATGTCATTTAGGGTTCCATCGACATCAAGAAACACCCTAACTCACTCGTCCCCGGTGCTCTCAGGTATGGCGACGCACGGTCGAAGGGTCAGCACGCCAACTATTCAGGTTCCGAAGACCTCTCTTCTCTGCCTCTCCTCTCCTTTCCGTGCATTTTCCTGGTGAGGTCCGTGGCCGGCAGCCTCTAGAAGGCCGAAGATCACCTTTTCGGTCAACAAGAGGCTCAAGAGGTGTCGGGGGTCGGGGGTTGGGGGTCAGCGGCATCGGGGGCGGCGTATTAACAGCTCCGCGGAGTTTCGTGTCGGGATGTCATGTCGGGGCGCCGTGTCGGGGTGTCGGGGCATCGTGTCGGGGTGCCGGGGCTCATGTCAGGGTGTCAGGGTGTCGGGGCATCATGTTGGGGCGTCGTGTTGGGGCGTCGGGGCCTTGTGTCAACTTCTTCTTCTTCTTCTTCTCCTCCTCCTCCTCCTTCTCCTTCTTCTCCTACTTCTCCTTCTTATTTTCTTCTTCTCTTTTTATTTTCTTCTTCTTATTATTATTATTCTTCCTTATTTTAATTTATCCTCTTTCTTCTCCTCTTCTCCTCCTCCTCTTCTTCTTCTTCTCTTCTTCTCTTCTTGATTTCTTCTTCTTCTTCTTCTTTCTTCTTTTCATTTTTCCTCTTTCTTCTCCTCTTCTACTAAACTAATTAACTAAATAACAGAACTAATGAACTAAATAACAAAAAATTTAACTAAACTAATGAACTAAAAAATATAAAACTAAACTAAACTACTTTATCAACTAAACATCAGAAAAAGGAAAAAAAATATCGGGGCGGAGGGGCACCGGGGCTGCGCAGGGGCTCCGGGGCACGAGGGCAGACAGGGGCTCCTGGGCGCTGGGGGCACCGGGGGTGCGCGCTAGGTGGGGCAGGGGCGATGTCGAGGTGGCGGGGGGATCACCGCATGGAGGGGGACCCGTGTTGGGGGTGAGGTGTGGCGCCGGTGGTGGGGAAGAAGGGTGTGGAGCCGGCGGTGGGGAAGGGGGTGGCACAGCATGGTGGCGGTGGCGGTGGTTGCGGTGGTGCGGCAGGGAGGACGGGGGCGAGAGAGAGAGAGTGGAAGAGAGTGGGAGAGAGTGGGAGGAGAGAGGGGTGGAGTGGGGGCGATGCTGACCGTTAACTGCCATCCCCTTTGCCGTCTGCATGCGAATGGCAAAGGGAAGGAGGCAGACGACAAAGTTTCGGGTGGGGTGGGTTTGGCGCCAGCCATCACGGGGGTGGGGCCTCTCCCCTTTGTCGTCTGTCAGGGCCTTCTATGTCATCAGCTGGCAGACGAAAAAGTGTGGGGGTGGGGCCTCGCCCCTTTGCCGTCTGCCGGGGCCTTCTATGTCGTCCTCTAGCAGACGACAAAGACTTGGCGGATGGCAAATATTGCCTTTGTCATCAGCCACGATTTTTCCATATGTTGTGCTTCCAGCTGACGGCAAAGAGGCTCTTTGCCATCAGCCAACAGACGACAAAGACAAGGCAGATGGCAAATGTTGTGATTCCGATAGTGTATTGGTCATCTAGGCCTCTAGCAGGATTCTCTTTCTGTTGTTTAGCCTTGCCGCGACAGCCACATCGACCTTTGCGGCCCTTCTTGTTGGATCCTTTGACACAATCTCGACCCTTCTTCTTGTCACGCCTTTTGTACTCTTGCTTCTACTTCTTAGCAAGCTATTCTACTTGGTAGCATTAGGCGATGTCGTGGTCCTTGGTGAGGTGGATCTTGTAGTATGACTTGTTGGTCTTCTCGTGTGCCACGACCTCATCGCCTCCCGAGCATGCGACATTGTCCTTGCTAGACTCCTCAGATTTGGCCTTCTTGTCGTAGCTCTCGATAGCCATCATTGCCTTTCCTTGGTGCTTCTTGTTGCGCTTGCGTCCCTTCTTCGAGGAGGCGGGTGTGTTCTCGTTGTCGTCAAAGTCAAACTCCACATCGGTGTCCTCCCCCGGGAGCGTTCTTCCTTATTCATCCCTCGCGCACTTGTCGGCCAGAGCGTAGAGCACGGTGACGTGCTGCACCTTGCTGATGCTCATCTCCTCACGCATGCGAAGATTCCGTATGTTCGTGTGAAACATAGCGATCACCGCAACAGGGCGGATGTCTAGGATGTTTTGCTGCACGCAGCTGAATCTCTGGATGTACTTGCGGAGGGTCTCGTCGTCTCGCTAGGGGAGCACGTGCAGGTCGCTGGGCTGCCCTGGGAGCTTGGGGCCCCATGTTAAGCTCCAATGAACTGGTTGTATAGGTCCGCCCAGGAAGAGGTGGACCCTTCCGGCAAATTCATCAGCCGACTCCTCATGTTGGGCTTGAGTACCAATGGGAAGTAGTTGGCGAGCACCTTCTTGTCTCGTCCCCCGGCAGCCTGCACCGCAATGGTGTAGATGCTTAGGAACTCCAATGGACTGATATTGCTGTCGTATTTGTTTGGCAACTCCAGCTTGATTTCCTAGCTAGATGGCCATCGGACTTGCTGCACCTCACGAGTGAACGCTGGGCATCCCACCTCGTAAGGTAGGGTACCAGTTCCCCGGAAGTAGGCTCGTCGACAGCTGGATCTGCGCGACCATCGGAGTGGCGACGTGTTTCCCTTCGCCTCTCGATGGTTGAGTGCGCTTCCTCCTTGCTTCTGTCCCTCAAGATTTTGTGCTGGTATCACTTTAGCCATGGGTCCATCGAGGCTTGAGATACCGAATCTTGTACGTCGGTCTGGCGAATTTTGTAGTTGTCGCGGGGACGACCGCATAGTGTGTGCTCCACCAGCGTCGCGCCCGGCGATAGGCCCTGCAGGAGCCCTGTGTCATGCATGCGAGGAGCCTGCCGCGTCTGGCTTTTCATTGTTGGCGAAACTCAACAAGCTTTGTATGGTCTCCCTTCACTCCTCCATCATCTCTGGTGGAGGCGGGAAGTTCAGCAGCAGTTGCGCCTGCACCAAAGATTCTCCCATGGTTATATTGACCGGACGGGGCAAGGCGCGGGTAGCACTCTTACTCCTGGCAGTGCGAGAAGGAGCATTTTCCGTGTTGGTGGCTGAGCTTGGCCTTGCGCTCCTTGCGCATGGGTCTTGTCCGTGCACCGCCCCTGGACGTCATCCTGTGGGCGCGTGCCACGGTTGTCTCTTGAAGGGCACGGTGGAGGTCCGGTCGCTGCCACATAGCTACCGCTGCGGCCGCAGTGTCGCCCGCATCCGCATTCGGAGCGCTTTGTGCTAACACCACGGCGGGGTCCGCGTTGTGGCTTGCTGAGCTCGACGCGGTATTGTGGTTGTGCTCATCACCGCCACGCGCATGGTGTCTGCCCTCGTCCTCGTTGCCTGTTGCGGACGACGTGAGAAGTTCGGACGTCGAAGGGGCGACCGTCGGACCATCCCTAGTGCTCTTGGGTTCCATGGGCGTCGATGAAGGCATGCAGAAATGTAGGTGAAGATTCGCGCACTACAAGGCCCCCTACCTGGCGCGCCAAATATGTTGGGGGAGAAACGGTGATCTATGGGACCTTCGGGTTCCCTTTACGGTTCTGCACGGGACTCCAGGTGAACAAAGAGCATCAGTCGACCAGATCGTGCGCGGGGATTTATACAGGTTCAGGATGCTCGGGAGCGGAATACCCTACATCCTATTTGTGGTTGGTTGATTATGTGGGTTCAAATACAGGAGCACAACCACGTGGCAAGGATGCTCGAGAGGTGCAGCTAGGCGTGTAATTTAACAGAGTGTCGACCCTGCTAAAGGTAGCCATGGACCTCCTTTTATAGCTCCATAGGTTACCACAATGAATATAATGGTCTTTTACTGGGTGTACAGTGTGTACTGCAGCGATAGAAATTGGTTGTAAGGATAGGTAGTGGGAAATACCTAACACTGATGGACTAGGACGACTGCATTGAATGCGCCATGAGGTGGCGTGGTGGCGCCTTCCTCGGCAAGTATTGCCTCTCCTTTTGTGTCGTCTACCCAGCTACCTCCTACTCTTCTACCACGCCACGAGACAGGTGTCATTTCAAACGAGTTAGCATTCACATATTTTTTAGAAATGACAATCTTCTAATTGCAATCATTCTTTTCTCTTTTCAAATCTCTTTTTTTTCATTTTTATGATTACATTCCCTTTCCATTTGTTATAGATTTTTTGTAGCAACTTTCATGCATTTTTTAGCAAGTTTCCTGCAGCAACGCGCCGGGGCATCATCTAGTAGTTTATTGAGGTGTGCGCCAATGTTATGTGTGTTGTCACTTATGTATTTGCATATCTAATTAGGTTATGCAATCATGTTGTTATGTGTGTAATTCTTTATTAAGTTGTGCTAATGTTACGTGTGTTGTCACTTATGCATCTGGATGTTTAATTTGGTTATGCAACCATGTTCCTCTACACGGAGCATAGATGTGTGTGTGCACACTAAGAAAATCACACCACATAAGGATTAAAATACCAAATCCGCTGGTGATGATTTCATCAATGGCGGACAGTTCTTTACCAGCAACTGTTTGCCCACAACACATTCGAGAATGACTTGTACGTTGTACATCACGCACATCTTCATCTGAGAAACCGTTTGTGTTATTTTGTCTCATCGTAAACAATTCATACGGGAAACGTGTGTGTCGTCTATCTCATACATCTTTATTTGGCTAATCGTTTGTGTTATTTCATGTCATTGCAAACGGTTTGACAAGCTGACCTGTATGTCGTCTATCACACATGTAATCATCTAGCCAATCTATTGTGTTCTTTTAGATCACCGCAAACAGTTTATGCGGGTTATTTGTATGTCGTGCATAGCACACACTTTTATTTTGTGAATTATTTCTGTTATTTTGTCCCATCGTAAACAGTTTATCTTGTTGAATTGTTTGCCACCAATTGCATACACAAATTTTCTCTGAACCGTATTTGATGGATCTGCCATCACACACAGTTTTCATTATAGGCGAGGGAGTTATAACTATACCATTTGCGATTCATGCATCGCATACAGTTTTGTCGAAGGGTATGTGATTGATATGTCATCTTTGGACCATCCCGCAGTAGTGTGGTGAGAGTCTTACATGTAGCATTATCTCCACCCTCATGAATTTGTCATTCGTAACTATAATGAAACCCTCAATTATCTTAAAATTCAAACCAAGTTGAATAAGCGGCATGCCAAATGGAGTGAATTCATTAAGTTATTTCCTTATGTCATGAAATGTGTGTTAGTTACTCAACTTAAATTGAATGTCATTGGTTTTGAGCATATCAAAGATTAATATGAGCATGTTATTTCCTTTGCGAGTCCATATGCTAAGTGCCATGTTAAACCTTCTTGGGAAAAGTATTACATGGAAGATGGCTATTTTATGCATACTAACAAACTTCGTATATCTGAGTCTTCTCTTCGTTTGTTGCTTTTGCACGGGGCTCGCGATGGAGGACTAATGGGTCATTTTGGACGAGACAAGACATAATCCACACTCTCTAACAGATACGCTTTGCAAAAGATGTTTCGTGATGTTGCACACTTCACCAACCGATGATCTACATGTCGCAAAGCTAAGTCTAAAGCTCAATCCCATGGCCTTTACATCCCTATTCCTATACCTTTTCAACCTTGGGAAGATATTAGTATTGACTCTGTGCTTGGTTTGGTAAGAAATAAAAATGGTTATGATTCCATATTCGTTGTTCTGGATCGTTTTTCGAAGATGGCTCATTTGAGTCCATGTCACAAGATACATGATGCTTCACATGTTGCAAATCTCTTTTGTAGGGACATCTTGAGACTATATGGATTACCCAAGACCATTGTGTTGGATCGCGATATCAAGTTCCTTAGCTTCTTTTGCTAGACGATATGCGCCAAGATCGAGATCAAGCTCTTATTCTCGTCGGCCTACCATCCACAAACCGATGGCCAAATGGAGGTTACCAACCGAACACTATCAATGCATCAAGAAGAATCCCAAGGAATGGGAAGAATGTCTCCCCATCGCTGAATACGCCTACAATCGCGCACGTCACTTCACCACCGGCAAGACTCCATTCGAGGCAATCTACATCTTTAAACCTTTGTCCCCATTGGAAATACTTACACTACCACTTCAAGAGCGTGTGACACATGGATGCAAGTACAAGGGCAAGCTGTATCAAGAATATGCATGAAGATACAAGGTGCATGATAGAACGTCAAGTCGAACAAGTCACCACCAAGCGCAACATCAACAAGAACCCCGTGGTGTTTAAGACCGGTGATCTTGTGTGGTACACCTTCGGAAAGATAAGTTCACCAATGAGCACACATCCAAGATAAAACCTCGAGCCGATAAACCCTTCAAGGTGTTGGAACGCTACAATGACAATGCCTACAACATCGACATTCCACGCGGCAAGTACAATGTGAGTGAAACCTTCAACATCAAGGACCTATCCCCTTACCATAGTGATGACGATATAGATCCGAGAATGGAACTTTCGCAATGGAGGGGGTGATGCGGAGCATCCCATGGCCATCCCCATGGATCCACCACCAACACCTCAAGCTCCAATTGGTCCTTTGACAAGAGCACGTGCATGTGCCATTGAAATCGAGGTGACATCTCTCCATACTGACTCTTCCTTTGATACTATTGGAACTTGGATACTACCTCAAGCGGAAACCTATGCATGCTTAGGCATTGTGAGAACAACCTCAAAGGCGCTAGTGTTGGAAATATGCCCTAGTGGCAATAGTAAAGTGGTTATTATTATATTTCCTTGTTCATGATAATCATTTATTATCCATGCTAGAAATGTATTGACTGGAAACTCAAATACATGTGTGGATACATAGGCAACACATTGTCCCTAGTGAGCCTCTTAATTACTAGCTCGTTGATCAAAGATGGTCAAGGTTTCCTAGCCATAGACATGAGTTGTCATTTGACAAAGGGATCACATCATTAGGACAATGATGTAATGGACAAGACCTAAACTATGAACATAGCATATGATCGTATCAGTTTGTTGCTATTTTTTTCTGCATGTCAAGTATCTATTCCTATGACCATGAGATCATGCAACTCACTGACATAGGAGGAGTAACTTGTGTGTATCAAACTTCGCAACGTAACTAGGGGACTATAAAGGTGCTCTACATGTATCTCCGAAGGTGTTTATTGAGTTGGCACGGATCAAGACTCGGATTTGTCACTCCGTGTGATGGAGAGGTATCCGAGGGCCCACTCGGTAATACAGCATCACAACAAGCTTGCGAGCAATGTGACTAAAGAATTAGCCATGGGATCTTGTATTACGGAATTAGTAAACAGACTTACCCGTAACGAGATTGAACTAGGTATACGGATACCGACGATCGAATCTCGGGCAAGTAACATACCGATGGACAAAGGGAAAAGTATACGGGATTGATTGAATCCTTGACATCGTGGTTCGACGGATAAAGATATTTGTAGAATATGTAGGGGCCAATATAGGATCTAGGTGCCATTATTGAGTATTGATCGGAGAGTGTCTCGGTCAGGTCTGCATAGTTCTCGAACCCGCGGGGGTCTGCACACTTAAGGTTCAGTGACTATTGGGTATTAATGAGTTATGTGTGGTGGTAACTGAAAGTTATTCGGAGTCCCGGATGAGATCCTGGACATCACGAGGAGCGAGGTAATGATTGATATATAGGAAGTTGGTTTTCGAGGTCCGGAAACTTTCCGGGATATACAGGTTTTCTGACGGAAGTGCCAGAAGTGTTTTGCGGGTCCATCGGGAGGGTCCACCTGCCCGGTAGGGCCGCATGGGTTGCGAGAGGAGGCGCACCAGCCATTGGTGGGCTTTTTACCCGTCCCACTAAGGCCCATGTGACCGAAGGCAAAGAGGAGGGCAGGCCCAAGGGTGGCGCCACCTTTCCTTGGTGGGCAAGCCACCTTGGCCGCCGCCCTAAGCCCTAGGGGAAACCTTAGGGGCCGCCAACCTCCACCCATACTCCTATGTATATGTGAGGGGAGGGAGGGCTGCAGCACCAAATGCCACGGCGCAGCCTCTCCCTCTCCCCCTAGATCGTCTCTTCCTCTCGATATTTCAGCACTGCTTGGCGAAGCCCTACCGGGTTAGCTACACCACCACCACCATCATGTTGTCGCGCTGTCGGGGAACCCATCTACCACTTTTCCATCGCTTGCTGGATCGAGGAGGCGAAGATGTCATCAAGCTGCACTTGTGCTAAACGCGGAGGTGTCGTCCATTCGGTGCTCGATCGAAAAGTTTGTGGGACGGATCGTGATAGGACCGGGAACACGTACAACTACGTCAACCGTGTCCTTTAACGCTTCCGCTTAGCGATCTACAAGGGTATGTAGATTCAATATCCTCTCTCGTAAATGTGCATCTCCTAGGTTGATCTTGGTCAGCATAGGAATTTTTTTGTTTCCCATGCAATGTTCCCCAACATCTAGGAATGAAGGCCAAGCCACTATGAAGATGAGCGCAAATATGGACGAAGAAGGCTACCAAGGGAAGGCTGCAAGACCTTCTAGGCCTCGAACATCTGGACCACTCCCCGAACATCCGGCCCCTGGAGATCCCACTAGCACTATGGAAGGACCGAAGCAGCTACACGCGTCGCACATATGGCCCCAGTCCGGAGATCCAGCCATCACCCCAGAAATCCGGCCGAGAAATGCTAGAAATGAAGCTCTCTAACCTGGCCGAGCGCTGTCATCCGCCCCGTGTCCCAGACATCCGCCCCCTGTGTGCAAACACGCGGTCCACAGGCCATGTATCCCTCCTCTCCTTCACCTATTCCATCTAGTACTATATAAATGATCCCTCCTCCTCCTATTAGGGTTAGCAATGTGTTGGCTCATAGACAAGATGAGCATTGCTCCTTCCATATCATTCTCCCTTGGAGTTGAACATCTCCACGTGAGAAGATACTATGGATGTCAAGGCCCCTCTTTAGGGAATATCCAACGGTATATCAAGGTCCCTCCTCCAGAGTGGAAGACTATCTGTTACTTGTGTCCTTTTCTTGACTATTGATCTATGTATCTCGTGTGTTTATGTGGATCTAGTGGATGTGTTATTGGGGATAGTTCTTGAGAGTTTGTGTTTTCTCTTTGGTTTCTCCCTTTCCCCCGCCAAGTGTGGAAAGATCGACACCCGCGGTTTCCCCCTGTATCACTACATAAGATAGATCACCACGAGAATCATTGTGATGTTGGCATTGAAGAACATAGAGAGAGATATCTATCTAAGTATTAACTATGGACCCGTAGGTGTGTGGTAGACTACTCACACATCACCATGGGATGAGCAAGGTATATGTAGAGGCCCTGTGTGTTTGATTCCCCCTCCGGCAGGGAACCGTAAGAGGGATCCAGATGGGATCACGGTGGAACAGAAGCTTGCACGAGCAAAAAAAGTATTTTGGGAGGCTCCCTCGTGTTTTCCCATCAGAATAGGATTTATAGGATTGGAGGCAGGGCAAGGGGCGTCTGGAGGTGGCCCCAAGCCATTAGGGCGAGGCCACCCCCTGGGCGCGCCTTGTTGGTTTGTGGGCACCTCGTGTGCCCTCCGGTCTCCCTCCAAATCTTTGAGATCTTGTTTTTGTCCCAAAAGAACATCAAAAAATTTCTTTCGGTTTGGACTCCGTTTGGTACTGATTTCTTGAAGAGCCAAAACATGCATAAAACACCAACTAATACTTGGCACTGGGTCAATAGGCTAGTGCTCAAAAATGATATTAAACATCAAATAAATGCATATAAAGCATCCAAAATTGATAATATAATAGCATGGAACAATTGAAAATTATAGATGCATTGGATACGTATCATGGCACTCCATAATGAAGTGTCGTGTACTATCACAATTCTAGCACTTTCTTCTTCCAATCAATCATTTTCTGCACACGTTGTGTCCACTTCTTCAACACTTTCTTTAACTTCATATTCTTCCCTAGATGAATGCACAACCACTTTCTTTGCCTTCAAAGCAATATTAGAGTTCTTGGTCTATAGAGCAATAATAAAGGTCTTCTTGGACTTGGTCTCCAAAACATAATGGGTGAAGAAGGTTGATACAACTTGAGCAAGAGCCAATTTGTTGTAACCATCATCAGTTAATCATCATAGTATGGTCCGTAAAAACCGTGGCACAAATGAAGTTAACCTTGATGAAATTATCATTTTCCAATTGTAACCAAAGGTTCTCAAATTTAGCACAATAGACTTCATGTTGGAAATATGCCCTACAGGAAATAATAAATAAGTTATTATTATATTTCCTTGTTCGTGATAACCGTTTATTATCCATGCTATAATTGTATTGATTGGAAACTCAAATCCATGTGTGCATACATAGACAAGACACTGTCCCTAGTGAGCCTCTAAGGACTATCTCGTTGATCAAAGATGGTCAAGGTTTCCTGACCATAGACATGAGTTGTCATTTGATAACGGGAGACAAGACCCAAACTATGAAAGTAGCATGTGATCATGTCAGTTTATTGCTAATGTTTTCTGCATCTCAAGTATCTGTTTCTATGACCATGAGATCATGCAACTCCCGGGCACCGGAGGAATACCTTGTGTGTATCAAACGTCACAAACTAACTAGGTGACTATAAAGGTGCTCTACATGTATCTCAGAAGGTGTATGTTGGGTTGGCGTGAATCGAGAATGGGATTTTTCACTCCGTATGAGGGAGAGGTATCTCTAGGGCCCACTTACTATGCAACATCGCGATGAGCTTGCAAGCAATGTGACTAAGGAGTTAGTCGCGGGATCTTTTGTTACGAAACAAGTAAAGAGACTTGCCATTAACGAGATTGAACAAGGTATGGAGATACCAACTCTAGAATCTCGGGGAAGTAACATACCGATGGACAAAGGGAACAATATACGGGATTGATTGAATCCTTGACATCATGGTTCGACTGATGAAGATCTTTTTAGAATATGTAGGAACCAATATGGGCATCAAGGTCCCGCTATTGGTTATTGACCTGATAGTGTTTCAGGTCATGTCTACATAGTTCTCGAACCCGTAGGGTCTCCACACTTAAGGTTCGGTGACGTTTCGGTATAGTTGAGTTATGTATGTTGGTGACCAAAGATTGTTAGGAGTACCTGTTGAGATCCCGGACGTTAGTAGGAGCTCCGGAATCGTCCGGAGGTAAAGATTGATATATGGGAAGTTCCGTGTTGGTCACCGAAAAAGATTCGGTCGTCACCGATAGCGTACCGGGGGTGCCGGAAGGGTTCCGAGGGTCCATCAGAAGGGGGCACCAGGCCCGGAGGGGCCACATGAGTTGTGAGGGATGCACACCAGCCCTTGGTGGGCTGGTCATACCTCCCCACCTAATGCCCATGCGGCTGGGCTGGTGGAGGGCCAACCCTAGAGGGAGGCGCCACCCTAACATTGGGGGCAAGCCACCCCTAGGGCAGGCGCCCCCTCTCTCTTTGCTGCTTCCCCCTAAACCCTAGGGATAAGCCCCTCTCCCCTTCCCATATATATATATGGGGATTGAGGGCTGCAACCAACCAAGGCCACGGTGCAGCTCTATCTCTCCCATAGATTTGTTTCTCCACTAAAATCGGTTCCGATATTGCTTGGCGAAGCTGTGTCGGAACAGCTCCACCAACATCGCCGCCATGTCGTCGTGCTGACGGAGAACTCATCTACTTATCCACCCTCTCTCTTGCTGGATCAAACAGGTGGAGATCATCATAAGCTATACTTGTGTTGAACGCGAAGGTGCCGTCCGTTCGACACTAGATCGAGATGGATCGTGATGGGACCATGCGACGGATCATAATGAGATTGTGGGACAGATCGTGATTGGATCGCGAAGACGTTCGACTACGTCAACCACATTATATATGCTTCCGCTTAGCGATCTACAAGGGTATGTAGATGCACTCCCCCTTCTCGTAGATATTGATCTCCATAGATTGATATTGGTGAGAGTAGGAAATTTTTTGTTTCCCATGTGACGTTCCCCAATAGTGGCATTACGAGCTAGGTCTATGCATAGATGCATCTCGAGTAGAACACAAAGGAGTTTGTGGGTATTGATATTCAGATTCCTTCCCTCCTTTGTCTTTTCTGGATTCCGCGGTATTGTTGGATGAAGCGGCCCAGACCAACTTTACTCGTCCACATACCAGAGACCGGTTCCATTGACTGACATGCAACTTGCTGCATAAAGATGGTTGGCGGGTGTCTATTTATCCTACTCTAGTTAAATCGGATTCGTCAAAAGGCGGTCCTTGTAGAAGGTCAAATAGCAACTTGCATATCACCGTTGTGGTTTTTGCGTAGGTAAAAAGCGTTCTTAGTAGATACCCATAGCAGCCACTTAAAACATGCAACGACAAATTAGAGGACGTTTAACTTGTTTTTGCAGGGTATGTTGTGATGTGATATGGCCAAAGACATGATGTTATATATTTGATGTATGATATGATCATGTTGTAATAGTTAATATCGACTTGCATGTCGATGCAACGGCAACCGGCAGGAGCCATAGGGTTGCCTTTAATTATTGTATGACCTTCGTGTCACTCATTAAGCGCTTTGTAATGCTTTACTTTATTGCTAAACGGTAGCAATAGTAGTACAATCATGGTTGGTGCAACGACCTCGATGGAAACCCAATGTTGGAGATCATGATGACGGAGATCATGGTGTGGTGCTGGTGACGATGGAGATCATGCCGGTGCTTTGGAGAAGGAGATCAAAAGCACACAATCATGGCCATATCATGTCACTTATGATTTGCATGTGCTGTTAATACTTTTTATCCACCTTGTTTTCCTTAGGATGACGGTAGCATTATGGGGTGATACCTCACTAAGAATTTCAAGATAAAACTGTGTTCTTCCCGAGTGTGCACCGTTGTGACTGTTCGTCGGTTCGAGACACCACGTGATGATTGGGTGTGATCGACTCTTCGTTCACATGCAATGGGTGCAAGATAGTTTTGCACACGCGGAACACTCGGGTTAAACTTGACGAGCCTAGCATGTGCAGACATGGCCTCAGAATAAAGGAGACCGAAGGTTGAACATGAGTCATATAGTAGATATGATCAACATGGAAATGTTCATCATTGAAGCCACCTCATGTCATGTGATGATCGGGCATGGGTTGGTGAATTTGGATCATGTACCATTCGAATGACCAGAGGGATGTCAATTTGTGTGGGAGTTATTTAGTAATATGATTAATTGAACTCATTATCATGAACATGGTAAAAATGTCTTTGCAAATTATGTAGTAGATGATTAGCTTGCGCTGTAACTCCCCTGTATTTTCATATGTTCCTAGAGAAAGATAAGTTGAAAGACGATAGTAGCAATTATGTGAACTCGGTCCGTAAAACTGAGGGTTGTCCTCATTGTTGTGCAGAAGGCTTATGTCTTTAATGCACCACTCGGTGTGCTACCTAAAGCATCGTTTGTGGACGTTATGAACATCTGACACACACGTTTTGATGACTACGTGATAGTTCATTGCGTGATGCTTTATGACTTATAATTGAGGCGCTCAAGACGTTTTGAACGTCGCGAAACATATGAGATATTCCAAGATATGAAATTAGGATTTTAGGCTCGTTCCCATGTTGAGAGGTATGAGACGTCTGATACGTCTCCATCGTGTCTACTTTTCCAAACTCTTTTGCCATTGCTTTTGTGCAGAAATGAAAGTTCTCGGAACGTCCTGAAAATTTACGAAGAATATTTCTGGAAAATATGAAAAATACCTGTGCAAAGATCCACCGGAGGGGTGAGCCAGTGGGCCACAAGCCCTGTGGCCCCGGCCTCCCCCCTGGCCGCGGCCACCAGGCTGGTGGGGCCCACGTGGCTCTGCCGCCCCCAATTCCAGCGCTATTTATTCCCTTTCATCCCAGAAAAAATCAAGAGAGAATATTTCATTGCGTTTCACGACCAGAGGCGCCGCCACATACCGTTCTTGCCCTGGACGGCAGATCTGGAGTCCGTTTTGGGCTCCGGATCAAGGAGATCGTCGCCATCGTCATCATCAACCTTCTTCCCTCTCCAATTCCATGAAGCTCTTCATCGTTCGTGAGTAATCTATTCGTAGGCTCGCTGGGCAGTGATGAGTAGGATGATATCTATCATGTAATCGATTTAGTTTTGACGGGGATTGATCCCTAGTATCCACTATGTTCTGAGATTGATGTTGCTACTACTTTGCTATGCTTAATGCTTGTCACTAGGGCACGAGTGCCATGAATTCAGACCTGAAATTATTATGTTGCCACCAATATATGAGTGTTTGAGATCCGATCTTGCAAGTTGTAGTTACCTACTATGTGTTATGATCCGGCAACCCCAGAGTGGCAATAACCGGAACCACTCCCGGTGATGACCATAGTTTGAGGAGTTCATGTGTTCACCAAGTGCTAATGAGTTGGTCCAGTTCTTTATTAAAAGGAGAACCTTAATATCCCGTAGTATCCATTTGGACACCCCTGCCACGGGAGGGATGGACAATAGATGTCATGCAAGTTCTTTTCCCTAAGCACGTATGACTACACACGGAATGCATGCCTACATCACATTGACGAACCGGAGCTAGTCACATTTCTCTCCGTGTTATAACTGTTGCATGATGAATGTCATCCGATAAATCACCGATCCATTGCCTACGAGTTTGTCCCACTACTATTGTTACTTGCTCTGCTGGTACTGATGTTACTTGTTGCTGCTGTTACTTGCTTTGCTCTGCTGCTGGTACTCCTGTTGCTGCTACGGTTACTTGTTGTTACTGTTACTTGCTTTGTCCGGCTGCTACTGCCACTACTGTTGCTACTACTGTTACTTGCTACTATTGTTACTTGCTACTATTGCTACTTGCTACTTCTGTCACTACTGTTGTTCCTTGCCACTGCTGTTACTCGTTACACTGCTGCTACCTGCTACAATACTTTTCTGGCGCCATTTATACAACAGTTAGGAATAGTCTGCCTTGTCAACAGATCGTTTCTGGCACCGTTGCTATCATACTACCTTGCTACTTATATCCTATTTGCAGATACTAATCTTTCAGGTGTGGTTGAGCTGACGACTCAAGTGCTAATACTGGAGAATAATCTTTCACTCCCATCGTGTCGAACCTACAAATTTGGGTTGAATACTCTACCCTCGAAAACTGCCACGATCCCACAAGCTGGTGGGCCATTGCAAGACAATTGCTAATTGTTGAGCAACTGGAAGCAACTCTTTTCTGGCGCCGTTGCCGGGGAGGCATCAAGTTAGGAATAGTTGCACGTCAACAACATTTTTCTGGCGCCGTTGCGGGGGAAGGATAACTATATTCTCTGAGTCACTTGGGATTTATATCTGCTAATCACTATGAAGAATATGGAAGTCCAAGAACCAAAGTCTTGCTCTCAACTACGAGGGGAGGTAAGGAACTTCCATCCAGCTCTGCACTTGATTCACTTTCAGTTATGAGTAAGTTTGCGACACCACCTCCTGCTAGAAATCTAGATACGTCGCCTGTGCTTGATGATGCTTATGATGCTACTATGCCGGATACTACTAGAGATGCTATCCCTGATACTGCTAGAGATGCTATGCCTGATACTGCTAGAGATGCTATGCCTGATACCGCTAGAGATGCTATGCGTGATACTGCTAGAGATGCTATGCTTGATATTGCTTTGCTTGATGATGCTAGAGATGCTATTTTGCCTGATGATGTTATGCTTGATACTTCTAGAGATACTACTTTGCCTGATATGCCACTAGGTGTATTCCTTGATGCTCATATTGCTAGAGTTACTGCCAATGCTCGTGATGCTTCTGAAACTGTCGATACTATTGAGATAGAACCTGCTTTTTCTCCTGCTAGATCTAGCTCTCCTAGATATGAATTGCCCGATATACCTGAGGGTTATGTTATGGAGGGAGAGATAGCTGAGGATTTTCTTGCGTGTAAGGATGCCTATGACGCTGAGAAATTACTTCTCAAGTGGAAGGAAAGATATCTGAAAGCTAGGATGAAATACGACCCGAAGTTTGCCACTTCACCTATCTTTATCACCGATGAGGATTATGAATTCTCTATCGACCCTGAGATAATCTCTCTAGTCGAATCTGATCCTTTCCACGGTTATGAGTCTGAGACAGTCGTAGCCCATCTTACCAAACTACACGATATAGCCACCCTTTGCACTAGTGAGGAGAAGATCCGCTACTACTATATCCTTAAGTTGTTTCCTTTCTCTCTAAAGGATGACGCTAAAGCCTGGTTCACTTCTCTTGCTCCTGGATGTATGAGTAGTCCCCAGGATATGGTCTATTACTTCTGTGAGAAATATTTCCCGGCCCATAAGAAGCAAGCTGCCTTGCAGGAAATATACAACTTTGCTCAACTCAAAGAAGAGAGTCTCCCACAAGCTTGGGGGAGGCTCATCCAGCTATAGAATGCTTTGCCTGATCACACTCTTAAGAAGAACGAGATACTTGATATCTTCTATAACGGACTTACCGATGCTTCTAGAGACCACCTAGATAGTTGTGTCGGTTGTGTTTTTAGGGAACGAACTATAGAACAAGATGAGATTCTACTGAATAACATCTTGATCAACGATAATGCTTCGACTATTCCCGAACCACCTCCTAAGCCAACTCCTAAGAAAAGAGGTATTCTATTCCTCAGTCCCGAAGATATGCAAGAAGCCAAGAAATCTATGCAAGAGAAAGGCATTAGATCTGAAGAAGTCAAAAATCTACCGCCCATCGAAGAGATCCATGGTCTCGATAACCCGATACAAGTAGTAGAGGTGAATTCTCTGCGTAGATTCAATGAGAGCGATATTCCTTTTGACAAACCTGCTAGCCTATGCTTTGATGAATTTGACAACTTCGTTGCCAAACAACAGAGTTTCGATGATTATGTTAGCGGACAATTGGAACAAAGTACTCGTATACTTAGTCATTTAAGTGCTTGTGTAGACAGAAATGTCAATGATCTGAAGCTTCTGAGTAAACATGCCTCTATGGTTACAACTCAGGTAGAACAAGTACTTAAAGCTCAGAATGATTTGCTCAATGAATTAAATGACAACTCTGTCAGAGTCATTACTAGAGGAGGCAAAATGACTGAGGAACCTTTGTATCCTAAAGGCCATCCTAAGAGAATTGATCAATATTCTCAAGGAATTAATGCTGATACACCCAGTCATTCTAAGAATAAGAAGAAGGATGATAGAAACCTACATGCCAGATCACCAAATACTGTCACACCTGAAGAACCAAATGATATTTCTGCGTCTGATGCAGAAACACAATCTGGTGATGAACATGAACCTGGTGACAATATGGACAGCGATATTCATAAGAATGCTCAACCTAGAAATGATAAGGATGTGGAGATTGAACCTACGGTTAATCTTGATAACCCACAACCTAAGAGATACGAAAAGAATGACTTCACTGCTAGGAAGCATGGTAAAGAAAGGGAGCCATGGGTTCAGAGACCTATGCCATTTCCTCCTAAGCCATCCAAGAAAAAGGATGATGAGGATTTTGTGCGCTTTATTGAAATGTTGAGACCCGTCTTTCTGCAGATGCGGTTAATTGATATGCTCAAAATGTCTCCATATGCCAAGTACATGAAAGATATCTTGACTAATAAACGGAAGATACCAGATTTTGAGATCTCCACCATGCTCTCCAATTACACTTTCAAAGGTGGAACTCCTAAGAAACTTGGTGATCCCGGAGTGCCCACTATACCTTGCTCCATTAAAGGAAACTACGTAAGAACTGCCTTATGTGACCTTGGAGCCGGTGTTAGTGTTATGCCTCTTTCTCTTTATCGTAGATTTGAACTGGATAAGTTGACACCCACTGAAATTTCTCTGCAAATGGCCGACAAATCAACTTCTTTCCCTGTCGGCATTTGCGAGGATGTGCCTGTTGTGGTTGCTAACACCACTATCTTAACAGACTTTGTTATTTTGGATATTCCCGAGGATGATGCCATGGTCGTCATCCTCGAAACACCGTTTTTAAACACTTCAGGGGCTGTTATAGATTGCAACAAAGGCAATGTCACTTTCCATGTCAACGGTAATGAGCATACAGTGCACTTTCCGAAGAAACGATATCAAGTACATTGCATCAATGCTATCGAAAAAACTTCATCGATTCTTATTGGGAGCTTTTAATGACATATTCCTCGTGTCAAGATGAAGTATGATTTGCTTGTTGGGGAGATTCATATCCCCATTGAGGTGACTTAGTGGCTATTCCACAATTCTCCGTTTCCTTTTGCCATTTGAAAAGGTTTTGTCATGAGGATTTGATCAACCCCATTGACGGATTTCTGTCTATCACCATGAAATGGATGAATCAAAGAGTCACATACCTCTGTTTTAAGCTTTCACTTTCTCTTGCTTAGAAGAAAAATGATAGATTTAGTTTAGTTTTCCCTGTTTCCTGTTTTAGCATCCCGGAGAAAAATACCCAGAAAATAGAAGTTCTCCGAACACTGTGAAAATCTAGTATGATTTTTTCTGGAATATTTGAAAAATACTGGGACTGAGAACTCGCCTGGGGGATACACCAGTGGGCCACAAACCCTATAGCCGCGCCCCCCCTGGCCGCGGCCACCAAGCTTGTGGGGGCCATAGGGACCCCCCTCCACTCATTCCAGCTCCCATCCTCTTCTTCTACCTCCAGAAAAAAATCGTTTCGCAGCTCAAAACCGTGTTCTTGCTCATTTGGCTGTGATTTTCGATCTGCTTGCTCAAAGCACCATTCTCCAAACCGTTTTGGGGAAATTACTCCTTGGTAAGTTACTCCTCCATTGGTCCAATTAGTTTCTACTCTAGTGCTTTATACTTCGCGTATTCTTGCTACCTTCGTGACCCTGTTCTTGAGCTTGAAATGTCGATTTTAGCTGGTCCCAAGTAGTTTTAGTGCGTGATACGGTCTCTAGGCACTAGTAGCAGTAGTTTCTAAGAGTTGGGTTAATCCTTACTCACTTTTCTTTCGAAGTCTATAAAAATTTCAGAATTTTTCAGAGCTAGAAAAAGGAAAAGATGAGGAGGTTCTTGAGAGGCTCTTCAAGCCGTAACCCCAAGGAGGATGAGAAGAACCACCCCAAGTACGTGGTTCCTCGAGTCACAGAAGTTCGAGTATGCGAGTGGCCAAGTGATGCTTTTTTGCGCGCCGCTAGGCTTTATGAAGACTTCTATTACTTGGTGGAGAACGCAGGTGTTACCGCGTTCGTTGAAGATAAGTGCCCACAATACCTCCTCCTCACCAATATTTTCGTTCAAAGTTTCAACTTTTATCCGAGGAAGAATCCTCCTATGGTTGAGTTCATGTTATACGATATCCCCTAGTGCATGACACTACAGGATTTTTGCAATGTATCCAAATTACCTTATGTTGGGGATATTCATGATCCTCGTCCATGGTACTTGGAGGCTTTCATAGGTACTATTGCTGTTGGAGAGGAGAGAGGAGTGTCTCGCGCTAGAATTGCTAGCATACATTTTTCCTGTGCTTCAGTACTTCTCATTATTTGTGGGAAAATGTTTGATTGGCCGTGGGGAGGCTGGATCACTTAGCTCTCCAGACATTGCGGTTTTGCACGAAGGCCTTTATAACAATAAGACTTATAGCCTAGGTGCTATAGTAGCTCAGCGGTTGAACACAAACCGTTCCAAAGGTGTCGTCTATGGAGGTATCTATGCTACCTATCTTGCCAGACACTTTGAGATACCCATTAGACTGAAGGAGGAAGAAGAAATGCTTCTTCCTGAGAAATATCTGGATTATGACAGCATGGTTCGCCATGATTTTCTAGATAGAGATGCTAGTAGACGGATGATTTATAACCTGGTATTTAGTCAGGGTACTCGAGAGACTATTACTTTGCCTGCTCCTTCTTTGTTCAACCTTTATGCAGGCAGGTACATTATTATGCCCTCGGACATCTACGCGTATTGGGGCTTGGCCCAACCACAAGTGCCCGTGCCCGAGCCGCCAGTCGAGTACCAGACGCCAGTTTATCAGCGGGAGCCAGAGGAGCTCACACAGCAGTGGCATCCACAGTCCGCTCCGGAGTATCTCGGAGCTGGTTATTGCCCTCCTTGGGAGTAGACCAAGCTAGGCCAAAATCCTAAGCTTGGGGGAGTACGTGTTCTCACCGACTTTACATTCTTACTTATGCTTTCACTTTGTTAGTCGGTGTTTACACTTTGCCACTGTATTATCCATGCTAGTTTCTTTTCGTTTTCTTGTTTTTCTTGTTTTGTGTCCTTTTGAGAAAACCAAAAAAGATTTTCCTTTCTTCTTTTGCTTGTTGGGAGCTTTCCCGTGTAAATAGTTTTCTTTTTCTTTGGGTCAATGTAGAAGATATTGGTTACAATGTTTAGTGGCTCTTGCATGCATACCTGTTTAGCTTTCAAAGATCCATATTACTTTGTCTTCTCCTTTGTGTTTGCCTACAGATTCCAGCTTTAGTCCAATGAACGAGCACTTTTATTATTGTTCACATCGTTCGATCGTGCAAGTCAAAGGCAATAATGATGATATATGATGAAGTGACTGAGACTAGAAAAGCTGGTATGAACTCTATCTATTTTGTTTTTGTAAATATGACTAGCTTGTCGTCCCAAATTCAGCTTTGTTGAGAGAGAACCATGTTTGCAATGACAACTTAGAGATCATAGTTTCTAATGCCATGCTTAATTAGCTAGGAGCTTATAATGGTTTGTCTTGAATGCCAACATAGATTTTGAGATGACTATGATGTAGTATGATAGGATGGTATTCTCCTTTGAATGATTCAAGTGGCTTGACTTGGCGCATGTTCATGCATGTAGTTGAAACAAAATCAACATAGCCTCTATGATGTTCATGTTCATGGTGATTTATATCCTGCTCATGCTTGCACTCAATGTTAGTCAAACTCATTGCATATTGATGACTGTTGTCGCTCTCTAGTTGGTCGCTTCCCAGTCTTTTGCTAGCCTTCACTTGTACTAAGCGGAATACTGCTTGTGCATTCACTTCCATAAACCCAAAAGATTTTCCATGAGAGTCCACCATACCTACCTATTTGCGGTATCTACCTGCCGTTCCAAGTAAATTTGCATGTGCCATTCTCTAAACCTTCAAGAAATAATCTGTTTTGCTTGCCCGAACCGCTCATGTGGTGACAGGGGGCTATTGGTATCTTCCATGTTAGGCATGTTATCCTCGACATGTGTTTATTCACTGTCATTCACGAGAAAGGGGCCGGTAATTGGAATGCCCAGTTCCACGCTTAAATCGAAAACATAACTGTAAAACAAGACTCCCCCCGGATTGATGTTAGTATGGACGGTACCCAAGGATTCGGCTAGCCGTGGAGTGTGATTGATTGGTGGTGGGGGAGTTAAAACTTAAACTTTCTGTTTGGGAACCGCATATAGCATGAGTAGGATGGAAGATATTGAGTACTCTTGGTCATTGCGTTGACAATGAAAGCATGCCACCCAAAATTATTATCTCTGTTTTCAAAGCTTGAGCTCTGTCACCTATGCAAATAAATGCTTCCCTCTGCGAAGGGTTGTCTATTTATTTTCCTGTTGAGTCATCCTCTTCTTATATAAGCACCAATTAGAGAGCACCTTTGTCATTTTTTATGCTTTGCTTTTGATTGATATTGAGTATGACTATGGCTGGATCTTCGTTGCTATGAATTACAATGTTTAGTCAGCCCTTGATCTTTGAAAGTGCTCTGCATTTATGTTTTGCGGTCTCAAAAAGAGCTAGCGAGATACCACCTATTCATATTGCTTCATGCTTGTTTTGATTGAAGTGTTGGTATCTGAAACTCATTATTATTTGCTCTCTAGCTGATTATGCCATTGATACTAGTTTACCGTGAGACCTTTGTGTCACTTGCTTATGTGGTTAACTTGTGATCTTGCTGAAATTCTAGTTATGAGTTAGACATAGTTGCAACAACAAGATCAAACATAGTTTGTCAAAGTTTTTCTTTCTCTTTCAGTTTGTCAACTGAGTTGCTTGAGGACAAGCAAGGTTTTAAGCTTGGGGGAGTTGATACGTCTCCACCGTATCTACTTTTCCAAACTCTTTTGCCCTTGTTTTGGACTCTAATTTGCATGATTTGAATGGAACTAACCCGGACCGATGCTGTTTTCAGCAGAATTGCCATGGTGTTGTTTTGTGCAGAAATGAAGGTTCTCGGAACGTCCTGAAAATTTATGGAGAATATTTCTGGAACATATGAAAAATTCATGCGCAAAGATCCACCGGAGGGGGTGAGCCAGTGGGCCACAAGCCCTGTGGCCGCGGCCTCCCCCCTGGTCGCGGCCACCAGGCTTGTGGGGCTCACGTGGCTATGCCACCCCCAATTCCAGCGCTATTTATTCCCTTTCGTCCCGGTAAAAATCAAGAGAGAAGATTTCATCGCGTTTCACGATCTAGAGGCGCCGCCACATCCCGTTCTTGCCCTGGAGGGCAGATCTGGAGTTCGTTTTGGGCTCCGGATCAAGGAGATCGTCGCCATCGTCATCATCAACCTTCTTCCCTCTCCAATTCCATGAAGCTCTACATCGTTCGTGAGTAATCTATTCGTAGGCTCGCTGGGAGGTGATGAGTAGGATGAGATCTTCATGTAATCGAGTTAGTTTTGACGGGGATTGATCCCTAGTATCCACTATGTTCTGAGATTGATGTTGCTACTACTTTGCTATGCTCAATGCTTGTCACTAGGGCCCGAGTGCCATGAATTAAGAGCTGAAATTATTATGTTTCCACCAATATATGTGTGTTTTAGATCCGATCTTGCAAGTTGTAGTTACCTACTATGTGTTATGATCTTGCAACCCCGGAGTGACAATAACCGGAACCACTCCCGGTGAAACCATAGTTTGTGGAGTTCATGTGTTCACCAAGTGCTAATGCGTTGGTCTGGTTCTTTATTAAAAGGATAACCTTAATATCCCGTAGTATCCATTTGGACCTCGCTGCCACGGGAGGGATGGACAATAGATGTCATGCAAGTTCTTCTCCCTAAGCACGTATGACTACACACGGAATGCATGCCTACATCACATTGACGAACGGGAGCTAGTCACATATCTCTCCGTGTTATAACTGGTGCATGATGAATGTCATCCGATAAATCACCGATCCATTGCCTACGAGTTTGTCCCACTACTACTGTTACTTGCTCTGCTGCTACTGCTGTTACTTGCTGCTGCTATTACTTACTTTGTTGTGTTGTTCTTACTCCTGTTGCTGCTACGGTTACTTGCTGCTACTGTTAATTGTTTTGTCCTACTGCTACTGCCACTACTGTTGCTACTACTGTTACTAGCTACTGCTGTTACTTGCTACTATTTCTACTTGCTACTGCTGTCACTACTGTTGTTCCTTGCCACTGCTGTTACTCGTTACACTGCTGCTACCTGCTACAATACTTTTCTGGCGCCATTGATACAATAGTTAGGAATAGTCTGCCTTGTCAACAGATCGTTTCTCGAACCGTTGCTTTCATACTACCTTGCTGCTTATATCCTGTTTGCAGATACTAATCTTTCAGGTGTGGTTGAGCTGACGACTCAACTGCTAATACTGGAGAATATTCTTTCACTCCCATCGTGTCGAACCAACAAATTTGGGTTGAATACTCTACCCTCGAAAACTGTCGCGATCCCACACGCTGGTGGGCCATCGCAAGACAATTGGTAATTGTTGAGCAACTGGAAGCAACTATTTTCTGGCGCCGTTGCTGGGGAGGCATCATGTGAGGAATAGTTGCACGTCAACAACGTCCGATAAGATTTTTTGCCTACAAAGTAAAGGAGAAAAGCTCAATCATTGAGCATGTGCTCAGATTGTCTGGGTGTTATAGTTACTTGTATCGAGTGGAAGTTGATCTTCCAGATAAGATAGTAATTGACATAGGTCTGCAAAGTCACTTCCACCAAGCTACTAAGCTTCGGGATGAACTATAGCATACCGGGGATGGAGATGATGATCCTTGAGCTATTCGCGATGTTTGACACCGCGAGGGTAGAAATCAAGAAGGAGCATCAAGTGTTGATGGTCAGTAAAACCACTAGTTTCAAGATGGGCAGGGGGAAGAAGGGAAACTTTGAGAATGACAAGTCAGTTGTGAATCCAATGAAGAAACCCAAGGTTGAACCCAAACCCGAGACTATGTGGCTTCTATGATGAGGGGATTGATAAGTGAGGTAGAACTGCCCTAGACACTTGGTAGATAAGAAGGCTCGCAACGTCAACTTAAATATATTAGATATACGTGTTATTTATGTGTACTTTACTAGTAATCCTAGTAGCCACTCGGTATTTGATACCGGTTTAGTTGCTAAATGTTAGTAACTCGAAATAAAAGCTACGGAATAGACGGAGACTAGTGCTACTGCAAGAAAAGACATTCCAACGGTGCTAGAAACACGTGCTGGCGAGAGACTGTTCTTGTCTTGATTCTCCTCAGCAACGGCACCAGGAATCCTCTGCTATAGCTACGCCTTTAGGGACTTCCTAGGCAAATATGCAAAGAATTTCCCCGTGGCCTTGGAGCCTTGCGTTGGTGTTCCCTCGAAGAGGAAAGGGTGATGTAGCGCAGCGGTGGTAAGTATTTCCCTCAGTTTTGAGAACCAAGGTATCGATCCAGTGAAGGAGTATCACAAGTGCCTGCACAAACACAAAGAACCATCTCCCAATGCTATGAAGGGGTTGTCAATCCCTTATGGATTGTTCGCCAACTGAGAACTGAAAGCAACAAAGTAACAAAGCAAAGTAAAAGCGGAGGTGTAAACGATAGATGTGAATAAACCCGGGGGCCGTAGTGTTTACTAGTGGCTTCTCTCATGAAAGCAAGTAGACGGTGGGTGAACAAATTACTGTCGAGCAATTGATAGAACCGTGCAAAGTCGTGACGATATCTATGGCAATGATTATATCTATAGGCATCACGTCCAAAACAAGTAGACCGATACTTTCTGCATCTACTACTATTACTCCACACGTCAACCGCTATCCAGCATGCATCTAGTGTATTAAGTCCAAAAGAACAGAGTAACACCTTAAGCAAGATGACATGATGTAGATGGAGAATCTCATATCAACGACAAAGCCCACCTTGTTACCCTTGATGGCAACCACTCAATGTGTGCCTTGCTTCCGCTACTGTCACTGGGAAAGGTCACCACATGGTAAGAACCCAAAACCAAGCACTTCTCCCATTGCAAGAATCATAGATCTAGTTGGCCAAACAAAACCCAAGACTCGGAGAGACTTAGAAGGATAGCAAATCATGCATATAAGAAATCAGCAAAGACTCAAATATATATCATAGATAATCTGATCACAAATCCACAATTCATCAGATCTCGACAAACACACCACCAAAGAAGATTATATCGGATAGATCTCCATGAAGATCATTGAGAACTTTGTATTGAAGATCCAAGAGAGAGAAGAAGCCATCTAGCTACTAACTACGGACCCGTAGGTCTGAAGTGAACTACTCACGAGTCATTGGAGGGGCGATGATGATGATGAAGAAGCCCTCCAACTCCAAAGTCCCCTCCGGCAGGGCGTCGGGAAGGGTCTCCAGATGAGATCTCGCGGAAACGGAAGCTTGCAGCAGCAGAAAAGTATTTTCGTGGCTCCCTTGATTTTTAGGGAATATATAGGTGCAAGATCTAGGTCAGGGGGCGCCAGGGAGGCCACAAGCCTGCCCCCCGCCACCTCACCCCTGGTGGCAGAGTGGGGGCTTGTGGGCTCCCTGTAGCCCTCCTAGCTTGGCCCACAGGCCGCCTGATCTTCTTCCAATTGGGAAAAAATCATTTCGGGGATTTTATTCTGTTTGGACTCCGTTCCAAAATCGGATCTGAAAAGAGCCAATAACACAGAAATAACAGGAACTGACACTTGGCACTGAATTAATAAGTTAGTCCCAAAAACGATATATAAGGTACATAAAGCATCCAAAGATGACAAGATAACAGCATGAAACCATCAAAAATTATAGATACGTTTGAGACGTATCAAGCATCCCCAAGCTTAACTCTTGCTCGTCCTCGAGTAGGGAAGTGATAAAGAATGAATTTTTTATGCTTTCATGCTACCTAGCATAGATGTCCTTTGTAACTCCTCTTATGTGACGTCAATGTTCAGATCCATTAGATTCAAAACAACAGTTTGCTATTGACGTGGAAACAATAATTATTCAAGCAAACTAGCAAGGTAATCATGAACTTTCAAAATAACAAGGCCAAAAGAAAGTTATCCCTACAAAAACATATAGTGTGGCTATGCTCTATCATCATTGCACAAAGAATTTAAATCAAGCACAACTCCGGTATTGGCCAAGTAATTGTTTCACACCTTTACTTTCTCAAACCTTTTCAACTCTCACGCAATACATGAGTGTGAGCCATGGTTATAGCACTATAGATGGTGTGGAGTGTGGTGGCGGTTGCAAGACAAATAAGGAGAAGATAGTCACATTAACTATGCATATCAATGAGCTGTGGAGATGCTCATCAATAGATATCGATGTGAATGAGTAGGGATTGCCATACAAATGATGCACTAGAGCTAAGAGTAAGTGAAAGCTCTTAAAGAAAACTAGTGGGTGTGCATCCAACTTGCTTGCTCACAAAGACCTAAGGCAATTTTGAGGAATCCTATCATTGGAATATACAAGCCAAGTTATATAATGAAAATTTCCCACTAGCTATATGGTGGTGACAAAACGAGAGACTCTCGATCATGAAGATCATGGTGCTTAATATGCACAAGTGTGGAAAAGTGGTAACATTGTCCCTTCTCTCTTTTTCTCTCATTTTTTTGGTGCGCTCTTGGGCCTCTTTTTTTTATTTTTATTTATTATTTTGTTGGGCATCTTTGGCCTCTTTTATTTCCTCACATGGGACAATGCTCCATTAATGTTGATCATCACACTTTCAACTCAAAACTTAGAGCAACGATGACTCTATATGGAATGCCTTCGGTAGTGTACCGTGGCAATGACTTAGCATGGCATAGACATTAATGGAAACATCATGCTAGCTATCTTACGATCATGCAATGGAAATGTAGACGTGGTGGCACATGTCATGGTGGTAGTTGCATGGCAATATATCTCAGAATGACTTTGAAAAAGCCATAGTAGGTAGGTATGGTGGCTGTTTTGAGGGAGGCTAATGGTGGGTTTTGTGCACCGGCGAAAGTTGCACGGCACTAAGAAGATAGTGACGGTGGAAAGTGAAAGTGCATCTAAACCTTGGACTCAACATTAGTCATGAAGAACTCATATACTTGTTGCAAAAGTTTTATTAGTAATCGAAACAAAGCATTCAACGCATACTCCTAGGGGAAGGGTTAGTAGGTATAAACCATCGCGCGATCCCGACCGCCACGCAAAGGATGACAATCAATAGACTAATCATGCTCAGATTTCATCACATAGAAGTTCACCATACGTGCATGCTACGGGAATCACTAACTTCAACACAAGTATTTCTAGATCCAGAACACCTTACTAGCGTAACTTCAATATTACCACAACCATATCTCAAAACTAATTGAGAGGAATCAAACTTCTCTAACTATTCAATGCACATGAAGGTGGAAGTTTTCGTATCCCTTTGGATAACTACCCCTTTTGAGACTACTTTCAAAGCATAGATCAACTACCAAGCCACGCACCGCTTTGCTCTAAAAGATGTAAGTGAAACACATAGAGGAAAAGTATCTAGCTCAAAAGATATAAGTGAAGCACATGTGAGCTGAATTGTCTACCAAAAGATATAAGTGAAGCTCGACAAAATCACAGTGAGTGCATGTCTCTCTCTCTAGGTGTGCAGCAAGGATTATTGTGACACAACAAAAATAAAAGACTCCTACGATACAAGATCCTCCAAGCAAAAACACATAACATGTGGTGAATAAAAATATATCCCCAAGTAACGTTACCGATGGATTGAAGACGAGAGAGGGGATGCCTTCCCGGGGCATCCCCAAGCTTAGGCTTTTACGGCATCCTTGAATCTATTGGGGTTCCTTGGGAATCCCCAAGCTTGAGCTCTTTCCACTCTTTATATCTTTGTCCATAAAAACTTCACCCAAAACTTGAAAACTTCACAACACAAAACTTAAACAGAAACTCGTGATAACATTAGTATGAGAAAGCAAACCATCACTTCCTTAGGTACTGTAGCAAACTTAAATTATACTTGTGCTGATGTTGGGTTACTGTATTTTCAATCTTCCATGGCTAATACCCCCCGATACTATCCATAGTTTCATCACAATAAGCAACCAACACAACAAAAAAACAGAATCTGTTAACAGCACACCAGTCTGTAGCAATCTGTATATTTCGTATACCTCTGGTGATCCAAAAATTCTGAAACATTACGACAGTCTGAAATATTTGCGTAGAAATCAGAAGGAAAAAGAATCAACTCAAAAGCTCTTACAGAAAAATAATGAAAATTCGTTTCGTGAGCAGAAAGTTTCTGTCTTTTCCAGGATGACCAAACGATCATCCCCAAGACTAATCATAACGGTTTTTCTTGGCACAAACGCAAAAAGAAACACAAAAAACACAATCATAACAGAATTATGAAAGTGTGGAAAACACAAAACATCAAGAAAAAAGGATAAATTCGTTGGGTTGCCTCCCAACAAGCGCTTTTGTTTAACGCCCTTAGCTAGGCATTCAATGATGCTCTCACAAAAGACAAGAATTGAAGCACAACGAGAGCATCCTAAAGCATGTGAAAATTACATCTAAGTCTAACATACTTCCTATGCATAGGTATTTTATAGGAAAACAAATTGGCAACACAACCAATAGTTTCCATATGCAAGGAAGAAGAAAGAGACAAGAGCAATCTCAACATAACGAGAGGTGATTTGGTAACATGAAAGTTTCTACCACAATATTTTCCTCTCTCATAGCAATTACATGTGGGATCATATTCAAATTCAACAATATATCTATCCCATAGGATATCCTTTTCATGATCCACATGCATGCAAAGTTGACGCTCTTCAAAAATAGTGGGATTATCATCAAATAAAGTCATGACTTCTCCAATCCCACTTTCAATATTGTTGCAAATATCATATTCATCATGGGGTTTGAACAAATTTTCAAGATCATAAGAAAGATCATCACCTCAATCATGATTATTGCAACAAGTAGTGTACATAGCAAAACTAGCATCCCCAAGCTTAGGGTTTTGCATATTTTTAGCATGATTGTCACTAATAGAATTTGTAGTGAAACCATTGCAATCATGCTTTTCATCCAAGGAGCCCTCATGAATCACTTCATAAGTTTCTTCATCACGATTTTCAGATTCACGCATCTCAAGCAAAACTCCATAAAGATAGTCAAGTGTACTCAACTCACTAGCAATTCGTTCCGCACAAGTGGGTCTCTTAAAGAAATTACCTAGTGGATGAGGATCCATATCAATAGATTTTCAGCAAGCGAAGATGCAAGCATATTGAAGGCACATGGAACACAAGCGAACAGAAAGCAAGCGAGGAAAAAAAGGGCGAACAAAAAGGCAAACGAAAAAGGCAAATTGTGAAGTGGGGGAGAGGAAAACGAGAGGCAACTGGCAAAAAAAAGTCAATGCAAGAGATGATTTTGTGAGACCTACTTGGATAGATCTCTCCTTCCCCGGCAACGGTGCCAGAAATACTTCTGCTACTGCAACAAAAGACCTTCCAAGGGCGCCAGAAACACATGCTGACGGGAGACTGTTCTTGTCTTGATTCTCCTCAGCAACGGCACCAGGAATCCTTCTGCTACAGCTACGCCTTTACGGACTTCCTAGGAAAATATGCAAAGGACTTCCCCGTGGCCTTGGAGCCTTGCGTTGGTGTTCCCTCAAAGCGGAAAGGGTGATGTAGCACAGCGGTGCTAAGTATTTCCCTTAGTCTTGAGAACCAAGGTATTGATCCAGTGAAGGAGTATCACAAGTGCGTGCACAAACACAAAGAACCTGCTCCCAACGCTATGAAGGGGTTGTCAATCCCTTATAGATTGTTCGCCAAGTGTGAACTGAAAGCAACAAAGTAACAAAGCAAAGTAAAAGCGGAGGTGTAATCGATAGATGTGAATCGACCCGGGGGTTGTAGTGTTTACAAGTGGCTTCTCCCATGAAAGCCAGTAGACGGTGGGTGAACAAATTACTGTCGAGCAATTCATAGAACCGCGCAAAGTCGTGACGATATCTATGGCAATGATTATATCTATAGGAATCACGTCAAAAACAATTAGACCGATACTTTCTGCATCTACTACTATTACTCCACACGTCGACCGCTATCCAGCATGCATCTAGTGTATTAAGTCCAAAAGAACAGAGTAACACCTTAAGCAAGATGACATGATGTAGATGGACAATCTCATATCAACGACATAGCCCACCTTGTTAACCTTGATGGCAACCACTCAATGTGTGCCTTGCTGCCCCTACTGTCACCGGGAAAGGTCACCACATGGTAAGAACCCAAAACCAAGCACTTCTCCCATTGCAAGAATCATAGAACTAGTTGGAAAACAAAACCCAAGACTCGGAGAGACTTACAAGGATATCAAATCATTCATATAAGAAATCAGCAAAGACTCAAATATATATCATAGATAATCTGATCACAAATCCACAATTCATCGGATCTCGACAAACACACCGCCAAAGAAGATTACATCGGATAGATCTCAATGAATATCATGGAGAACTTTGTATTGAAGATCCAAGAGAGAGAAGAAGCCATCTAGCTACTAACTACGGACCCGTAGGTCTGAAGTGAACTACTCACGAGTCATTGGAGGGGCAATGATGATGAAGAAGAAGCCCTCCAACTCCAAAGTCCCCTCCGGCAGGGCGCCGGGAAGGATCTCCAGATGAGATCTCGTGGAAACGGAAGCTTGCGGCGCCGGAAAAGTATTTTCGTGGCTCCCCTGATTTTTCCCTGATTTTTAGGCAATATATAGGCGCAAGATCTAGGTCAGGGGGCGCCAGGGAGGCCACAAGCCTGCCCACCGCCGCCTCCCCCCTAGTGGTGGAGTGGGGGCTTGTGGGCTCTTTGTAGCCCTCCTGGCTTGGCCCACAAGCCCCTTGATCTTCTTCCGTTCGGGAAAAAATCATTTCGGGGATTTTATTCAATTTGGACTCCGTTCCAAAATCAAATCTGAAAAGAGCCAAAAACACAGAAAAAACAGGAGCTGGCACTTGGCGCTGAATTAATAAGTTAGTCCCAACAAAGATATAAAATGTACATAAAATATCCAAAGATGACAAGATAACAGCATGAAACGATCAAAAATTATATATACGTTTGAGACGTATCAACTAGCTAAAGGCGAGGTGACGATGTGTGTTGGAAGTGTTTCCAAGGTTGATGTGATCACCATCGCACGTTCCCTCTACCTTCGGGATTAGTGTTAAACCTGAATGTCGTTTGGTGTTTGCGTTGAGCATGAACATGATTGGATCATACTTATTGCAATACGATTATTCATTTAAAGATAATAATGGTTATTGTGTTTACTTGAATAATACCTTCAATGGTCATGCACCTAATATGAATGGTTTATTGAATCTCGATCGTAGTGATACACATGTCCATTATATTGATGCCAAAAGAAACAAAGTAGTAATGATAGTACCACTTACTTGTGGAAGTGCCGCTTAAGTCATATTGGTATAAAAGACATGAAGAAAGCTCCATACCGATGGATTTTTGGACTCACTCATTTCTGAATCATTTGAGGCATGCGAACCATGCCTATTTGTGTAAAACGTCTGAAGAAACTCAATGCAGATGGATCTTTTGGACCCACTTGATTTTGAATCACATGAGACATCCAAATCATGCCACATGGGCAAGATGACTGAAGGCCTCGTTTTGCAGTGAGATGGAACGAGCAAGTGACTTATTGGAAATAATACATTTTGATGTATGCAGTCCAATGGGTACTAAGGCACGTAGTGGATATCGTTTTGTTCTTACTTCACAGATGATTTGAGTAGATACAGGTGTATTTACTTGATGAATCACGAGCCTGAATTATTGAAAGGTTCAAGAAATTTTGTAACGAAGTTGAAGATCGTCGTGACAAGAGGACGAAATGTCTACGATATGATTGTAGAGATGAATATCTGAGTTGCGATTTTGGTATACAATGTGGAAATTGTTTCGCAACTCATGGCACCTGGAACACCGTAGTGTAATGGTGTGTCTCAATGTCGTAGCCGCATCCTATTGGATAAAGTGCATACTATGATGTCTCTTATCGAATTACCACTATTGTTTTGGGGTTATGCATTAGAGATAGCCACATTCACTTTCAAAGGGCACCACGTAATTCCGTTGAGATGACACCGTATGAACTATGGTTTGGAGGAACCTAAGCTATCTTTTCTTAAAGTTCGGGGCTACGATTTTTATGTTAAAAGGCTTTAGCCTGATAAGCTCGAACCCAAAGCGGATAATTGCATCTTCATAGGATACCCAAAGGAATCAGTTGGGTATACCTCCTATCTCAAATACGAAAGCAAAGTGTTTGTTGATGAAAACGGTTCCTTTCTCGAGAGAGAGTTTCTCTCGAAAGAGTTGAGCGGGAGGATGGTGGAACTTTATGAGGTTGTTGAACCGTCACTTCAAACGGAGTGTAGCAGGGCGTAGGAAGTTGTTCCCGTGGTGCTGCTATGGCAACAAAAGACCTTCCATGGCTAATACCCCCCGATACTATCCATAGTTTCATCAAAATAAGCAACCAACTCAACAAAAACAGAATCTGTTAACAGCAGACCAGTCTGTAGCAATCTGTATACTTAGTATACTTCTGGTACTTCAAAATTCTGAAAAATTATGACCGTCTGAAGAATTTGCGTAGAAATTAGCAGAAAAAAGAATCAACTCAAAATCTCTTACAAAAAAATTGAAAATTCTTTTCATGAGCAGAAAGTTTCTGTCTTTTCCAGCATGACCAAACGATCATCCCCAAGACTAATCATAACGGTTTTACTTGACACAAACGCAAAATAAACACAAAAAACACAATCAGAACAGAATTATGAAAGTGTGGAAAACACAATACAGAAAGAAAAAGGATAGATTCGTTGGGTTCCCTCCCAACAAGCGCTATTGTTTAATGCCCTTAGCGAGGCATAAGGTGATGGAATCACGTATAGTCATCTTGATATCGATGATGGCACCAATAGTCCTTAGGAAAGGTCTACCAAGAATAATGGGACATGAAGGATTGCAATCTATGTCAAGTAAAATGAAATCCACGGGTACATAGTTCTTATTTGCAACAATAGGAACATCATTGATCCTTCCCATGGGTTTCTTGACAGTAGAATCCGCAAGATGCAAATTAAGAGAACTCTCTTCAATCTCATGAAAACCAAGAATATCACATAAAGACTTTGGAATCGCGGAAACACTAGCACCCAAATCACACAAAGCATTGCATTCATAGTTTTTGATTTTGATTATGATAGTAGGTTCCCACTGATCATGAAGTTTTCTAGGTATAGAGACTTCTAATTCGAGTTTCTCTTCAAGAGATTTCATCATAGCATCTACGATATGAGCGGTAAAGGCTTTGCTTTGGCTATAAGCATGTGGAGAGTTTGCAATGGATTGCATCAAGGAAATGCATTCAAACAAGGAGCAATTATCATAATTGAATTCCTTGAAATCCAAAGTGTGAGTTTCATTACTACCCAATATTTTTATTTCTTCTACTCCACTCTCCACACCTTTATCATCAAGATAGGTGGACTCCGAATCATTGGGGCGTTTTTCAACCAAAGTGGATTCATATACAGCCCCTTCATCAATAGGTTTGACACGCAAAAACAAAGATTCAAGAGGAGTCACACCAAGCACTTTAAGATCTTCGTGATTTGCATCACTAGAACGCACCCTTTTAAACCATTCATGCCTAGCGCGAATTTGGGCGGTTCTTTCTTTGCTCTCATTCATGGAGACACGCATAGCTTTTAAAGTTTCGTCCAAGTTGACCTTGGGAGGAGCACATCTAACTTTCAAAGCATCAATATCACAAGACATCCTATCAACGCTCTTAGCCAAATCGTCTATTTTGAGTAGTTTTTCCTCTACGGACGCATTGAAAATCTTTTGTGAGTTGATGAACTCTTTGATATTACTCTCTAAATCAAAGGGTAATTTGTTATGATTTCCATAAGTGTTGTTGTAGTAATTGCCATAATTGTTAGAGTAGTTACTAGGAAAAGGCCTAGGAACATAGTTTCCTCTAAAGTTTTGTTGTTGCCAAAATTGTTCCTACCAACAAAATTAACGTCCAAACTAGCGTTGCTACTCTCAATCAAGGAAGATAGTGGCATGTCATTAGGATCTAAAGGAGCATTTCTACTAGCAACCAAATTCATCAACTCGTCCATCTTAGCACTAAGTGAGTTAATTTCCTCTATAGCGTGTACCTTTTTGCTAGCAGGTGACCTTTCAGTGTGCCACTGAGAGTAGTTGGTCATGATATTGTCTAGGAGTTTTGTAGCTTCTCCTAACGTGATTTCCATGAAAGTTCCACCTAAGGCAGAGTCCAAGATATTGCAAGAAGCAAAATTCAAACGAGCGTAAAAGATTTGTATAATTATCCACAAACTCAAGCCATGAGCAGGACAATTTCTAATCATTAACTTCATCCTCTCCCAAGATTGTGCAACGTGTTCATGATGAAGTTGCTTGAAATTCATGATATCGTTTCGAGAGAGATAATCTTAGCCGGAGAAAAATACTTGGATATGTAAGCATCTTTGCACTTATCCCAAGAATCGATACTATTTTTGGGAAAAGAAGAAAACCAAGTTTTTGCGCGATCTCGCAACGAAAAAGGAAAAAGCTTCAATTTAACATCATTATCCACATCTCTTTTCTTTTGCATATCGCAAAGCTCAATGAAGGTATTGATATGGGATGCGGCATCTTCACTAGGAAGGCCAGAGAATTTCTCTTTCATAACAAGATTCAGCAAGGCAGCGTTGATTTCATAAGATTCCGCACTAGTGGCGGGAGCAATCGGCGTACTAATAAAATCATTATTATTAGTACTCGAGCAGTCGCAAAGTTTGGTGTTTTCAGCCATGATGACTTCAACCAACAAACAAGAACACAAGCAAGAAAGAAAACTGGCAAAGGAAAACGGCAAAAGGCAAATGAAAATGGCAAAGGAGAAAGGCAAATGAAAACGGCAAATGTGAAGTGGGGGAGAGGAAAACGAGAGGCAACTCGCAAAAAAGGTAAATGCAAGAGATGAGTTTGTGACACCTACTTGGATAGATCTTGATTTGATCTCTCCCCGGCAACGGCGCCAGAAATACTTTTGCTACTGCAACAAAAGACCTTCCCTGCCAGCGGCGTCAAGAATCCTTCTGCTACGGGCTACGCCTATAGGGACTTCCTTGGCAAATATGCAAAGGATTCCCCCTCGGCCTTGGAGCCTTGCGTTCGTGTTCCCTTGAAGAGGAAAGGGTGATGTAGCACAGCGGAGGTAAGTATTTCCCTCAGTTTAAGAACCAAGGTATCAATCCAGTAGGAGGATCGAGTCAAGTCACAAGTACCTGCACAAACACAAAGAGCTTGCACCCAATTCTATGAAGGGGTTGTCAATCCCTTATAGATTATTTGCAAAGTGACAACTGAAAGCAAAAAGTAAACAAAGCAAAGTAAAAGTAAAAGTGGAGATGATAGTTGTGAATAGACCCGGGGGCCGTAGTGTTCACTAGTGGCTTCTCTCATGAAAGCAAGTAGACGGTGGGTGAACGAATTACTGTCGAGAAATTGATAGAACCGCGCAAAGTCATGACGTTATCTATGGCAATGATCATATCTATAGGCATCACGTCCAAAACAAGTAGACCGATACTTTCTGCATCTACTACTATTACTCCACACATCGACCACTATCCAGCATGCATCTAGTGTATTGAGTTCATAAGAACAGAGTAACGCCTTAAGCAAGATGACATGATGTAGATGGACAATGTCAAATCTGTGATGAAAGCCCATCTTGTTACCCTTGATGGCAACAACATGCTGCGTGCCTTGCTACCCCTTCTGTCACTGGGAAAGGTCACCGCACGGTATGAACCCAAAACCAAGCACTTATCCCATTGCAAGAATCATAGATCTAGTTGGCCAAACAAAACCCAAGACTCGGAGAGACTTACAAGGATATCAAATCATGCATATAAGAAATCAGCAAAGACTCAAATATAATTCATAGATAATCTGATCACAAATCCACAATTCATCGGATCTCAACAAACACACCGCCAAAGAGGATTACATGCGATAGATCTCCATGAAGATCATGGAGAACTTTGTATTGAAGATCCAAGAGAGAGAAGAAGCCATCTATCTACTAACTACAGACCCGTAGGTCTGAAGTGGACTACTCACGAGTCATTGGAGAGGCGATGATGTTGATGTAGAAGCCCTCCAACTCCAAAGTCCCCTCTGGCAGGGCACCGGGAAGGGTCTCCAGATGAGATCTCGTGGAAACGGAAGCTTGCGGCGGCGGAGAAGTGTTTTCGTGGATGCCCTGATTTTTTTCTGGGATTTTAGGGAATTTATAGGCCAAGGAGCTAGGGCAGGGGAGCGCCAGGTAGGCCACAAGCCTGGTCGCCGCGGGCCCCCTTGGCCGCGGCATCAGGGCTTGTGGGCTCCCTGTGGGCCTCTTCCCTTGGCCCTCAAGTCCCCCGATCTTCGTCTGTTCTGGAAAAAATTGTTTCGAGGACTTTATTCCGTTTGGACTCTGTTCCAAAATCAGAACTGAAAAGAGTCAAAAACACAGAAAAAACAGGAACTGGCACTTGGCACTGAATTAATAAGTTAGTCCCAAAAAAGGTATAAAAGGTATATGAAACATCCAAAGTTGACAATATAACAACATGAAACCATCAAAAATTATAGATACGTTTGAGACGTATCAGGTGCCTACACCAAATTGAAGAGGAAGCTGATAATGGTGATCATGAAGCTTCATTTCAAGTTACTACCAAACCTCGTAGGTCGACAAGGACACGTGCTGCTCCAGAGTGGTATAGTAATTCTATCTTGGAGGTCATGTTGTTGGGCAACAGTGAACCTACAAGCTATCTAGAAGAGATGGTGGGTCCGGATTCTGAAAAATGGCTCTAGGCCATGAAATCTGAGATAGGATCCATGTATGAAAACAAAGTGTGGACTTTGGAAGAACTACTTGATGGTCGTGAGTCTATTAAGTACATATGGATCTTTAAAAGGCAGACAACCGATGATGGTAAATGTCACCATTTATAAAGATCGACGAGTCGCAAAGAGGTTTCTGACAAGTTCAAGGAGTTGACTACGATGAGACTTTCTCACTCGTGATGCTAAAGGTCTGTTGGAATTATGTTAGCAGTTGCTGCATTTTTCGATTATGAAATCTTGCAGATGGATGTCAAAACATTATTTCCTCCATGGTTTCCTTGAGGAAAGGTTGTATGTGATACAACGAGAAGGTTTTGTCATTCCTCAGGATGCTGACAAGTGTACAAACTCCAACGATCCTTCTATGGACTGGAGCAAGCATCTCAGAGTTGGAATATACGCTTTGATGAGATGATCAAAGCTTTTGGGTTTATACAAAGTTTTTGAGAAACTTGTATTTCCACGAAAGTGAGTGGGAGCACTATAGAATTTCTAATATGTATATGTGGTTGACATATTGTTGATCGGAAATAATGTAGGATTTCTGTAAAGCATAATAGGTTTGTTTGAAAGGAGTTTGTTAGGGAATATTTCTCCCTAAGTGGTTTTGGTGATTGATGACAATGCCTGTGTGGACTAATCGTGTCCATTGAGCATTTTAGATAATTCATGTCTAGGCACAAGACGATTCGGTGCCCCTTGGAGTCTTTCGAAGACATTTGCCTTCTACATTTCTTTTTGGTGGATGAGAGTCGTAGGAAAGCCGTACTATTAAGAGGGGGTATGCTTCAGAAAGGTTAGGGTGGAATCAACACGTACGCATCTGTTCTTTTGCACCACCTTTCCTTCGCTTCAATGGAGCTCCAATTCATTTCCCCTTGTCTGTGAAAAGTGAAAGCAGCAAGGCCCTTGTTTCTAGTGGCCAGCGGTAGTACCGCTCAAGGGAGTGGTAGTACCGTAGGTGCCAGCGGTAGTTTTTGGGAAACATTGCATGGGAAACAAAAAAATTCCTATGCACACAAAGACCTATCATGGTGATGTTCATCTACGAGAGGGAGATCGGATCCACATACCCTTGTAGATCGCTAAGCGGGAAGCGTTAAGAAACGTGGTTGATGTAGTGGAACTGCTTCATGATTCAAATCACCGCGTAGCACGATCTGTCCCGATCTAGCACCGAACGGACGGCACCTCCGGATTCAGCACACGTACAGCTCGATGATGATCTCCGCCTTCTTGATCCAGCAAGAGAGACAGGGAAGTAGATGAGTTCTTCGGCAGCGTGACGGCGCGCTGGTGATGGTGATGGTCTTATTCCTGCAGGGCTCCGCCCAAGCTCCACATAAATCCGATCTAGAGGAAGAACTACGAAGTACAGGTATAGGGTTGCACGTGGCAAAGTTGTGTCTCAAAAACCCTAAAACCTCTAGTATATATAGGAGGAGGGGAGGGGCTAGCCGTGAGGCTCAAGGGAGCCTCGAAGGTGTCGGTCGAAGGGAGGAGGGACTCCTACTCTAATTCGGTTTGGAAGGAGGAATCCCTTCCTTCCATCCAACATCCTCTTTTTTCTCCTTTGATTTTTTGCTCCTGGCCGAAATAGTCCTATTGGGATGGCCTCACTAGCCCACTAAGGGCTGGTGCGCCACCCATGGGCCTATTACGTTCTCTCCCGGGTGGGTGTCCCCTCCCGGCAAGAACCAGGAACCCATTCGTCACTCCCAGTACACTGTCGGTAATGCCCGAAATCTTTCCGGAAGCCAAATGAAACAATCCTATATATCAATCTTCGTTTCCGGACCATTCCGGAATCCCTCGTGACATCCGGGATCTGATCCGGGACTCTGAACAAAACTTCGGTCATGAACACCTATAACTCAACTATACCGAAACGTCACCGAACCTTAAGTGTGTAGACCCTGCGGGTCCGAGAACTATGTAGACATGACCTGAGACACTCCCGGGTCAATATCCAATAGCGGGACCTAGATGTTCATATTGGATCCTACATATTTTATGAATATCTTATCAGTTGAACCTCTATGCCAAGTATTCATATAATCCCGTATATCATTCCCTTTGTCCTTCGGTATGTTACTTGCCCGAGATTTGATCGTTGGTATCCTATTTCAATCTCGTTACCAACAAGTCTCTTTACTTGTTTCCGTAATACAAGATCCCATGACTCACACTTTAGTCACATTGCTTGCAAGGCTTGTATGTGATGTTGTATTACCGAATGGGCCCCGAGATACCTCTCCGTCTCACGGAGTGACAAATCCCAGTCTTGATCCATGCTAACTCAACGGACACTTTCGGAGATACCTGTAGAGAACCTTTATAGTCACCCAATAACGTTGCGACGTTTGATACACACGAGGTATTCCTTCGGTGTCAGTGAGTTACATGATCTCATGGGAATAGGAATGAATACTTGACACGCAGAAAACAATAGCAACAAAATGACACGATCAGATGCTACGTTTATAGTTTGGGTCTTGTCCATCACATCATTCTCCCAATGACTTGATCCAGTCATTAAGTGACAACACTTGTATATGGTCAGAAAACCTTAACCATCCTTGATCAACTGGCTAGTCAACTAGAGGCTCACTAGGGACATAATTTTGTCTATATATCAACACATGCATTAATGTTTTCATTCAATACAATTATAGCACGGATAATAAGCGATTACCTTGAAACAGGAAATATAATAATAACTAATTTATTATTGCCTCTAGGGCATATTTCCAACAGTCTCCCACTTGCACTAGAGTCAATAATCTAGTCTCACATCGCTATATGATTTACATTGAAATGAATCTAACACCCATACAGTTCTGGTGTTTATCATGCTTCGCTCGTGGAAGAGGTTTAGTGAGCGGATCTGCAACATTCAGATCCATGTGCACTTTGAAAATATTTATGTCCTCTCCTTCGACATAGTTGCGGAGGAGGTTGAAGCGTCGTTTGATGTGTCTGGTCTTCTTGTGAAACCTTGGTTCCTTGGCTAGAGCAATGGCACCAGTGTTGTCACAGAACAGAGTAATTGGATTTAGTGCGCTCGGCACAACTCCAAGATCTGTCATGAACTGCTTCATCGAGACACCCTCCTTAGCTGCTTCCGAGGCAGCCATGTACTCCGCTTCGCATGTAGAATCTGCTATGATGCTTTGCTTGGAACTGCACCAGCTTACCGTACCCCCATTGAGAATAAATACGTATCCATTTTGTGACTTGGAGTCATCTAGATCAGTGTCAAAACTTGCATCGACGTAACCCTTTACGACGAGCTCTTCATCACCTCCATAAACGAGAAACATTTCCTTAGTCCTTTTCAGGTACTTCAAAATATTCTTGACCGCCGCCCAGTGTTCCACTCCTGGATCACTTTGAAATCTGCATGCCATGCTTATGTCCAGGATGACGTCCGGTCTTGTGACAGCATTGCATACATGATAGACCCTAAGGTTGAAGCATAGGGCACGGTACTCATCTTTTCTCTATCTTCTGCAGTTACTGGACACTAAGTCTTACTCAACTTTATACCTTGTAACACAGGCAAGAACCCCTTCTTGGATTGTTCCATTTTGAACTTCTTCAAAACTTTATCAAGGTATGTGCTTTGTGAAAGTCCTATTAGGCGCCTCGATATATCTCTATAGATCTTAATGCCTAATATGTAAGCAGTTTCTCCTAGGTCTTTCATTGAAAAACTTTTGTTCAATTAATCCTTTACGCTCTCCAAAAACTCCACATTGTTCCCAATCAGCAATATGTCATCCACATATAATATTAGAAACTCTACAGAGCTCCCACTCACTTTCTTGTAAATACAAGCTTCTCCTACAAATTATATAAACCCAAACGCCTTGATTCATCAAAGCGCTTATTCCAACTCCGAGATGCTTGCACCAGTCCAAAAATGGATCGCTGGAGCTTGCATACTTTTTCAGCATTCTTTGGATCGACAAAACGTTCGGGTTGCATCTTATACAACTCTTCCTTAATAAACCCATTAAGGAACGTTGTTTTGACATCCATCTGCCAGATTACATAATCGAAAAATACAGCTATTGCTAACATGATTCGGACGGATTTAAGCATCGCTACGGGTGAGAATGTCTCCTCGTAGTCAACTCCTTGAACTTGTGAAAAACCCTTTGCCACAAGTCGAGCTTTATAAACGGTCACATTACCATCCGCGTCCGTCTTCTTCTTAAAGATCCATTTGTTCTGAATATCCTTGCGACCTTCAGGTAATACTTCCAAAGTCCACACTTTATTTTCATACATAGATCCTATCTCGGATTTCATGGCCTCTAAACATTTGTTGGAATCTGGGCCCACCATTGCTTCTCCATAATTCGCAGGCTCATTGTTGTCTAACAACATGACAGATAAGACAGGATTCCCGTACCACTCAGGAGCAGTACGTGACCTTGTCGACCTGCGAGCTCCGATAGTAACTTGATCTGAAGCCTCATGATCATCATCATTAGCTTCCTCCTCAACTAGTGTTGCCTCGACAGTGATTTCCCTCTGCCCTGCGCCACCATCCTGTTGAAGTAGAAGTTCCACAACCTCATCAAGTTCTATCTTCCTCCCACTCAATTCTTTCAAGAGAAACTCTTTATCAAGAAAAGCTCCGTTCTTAGTGACAAACACTTTGCCCTCGGATCTGAGATAGAAGGTGTACCCAGCTGTCTCTTTTGGGTAACCTATGAAGACGCACTTTTCCGCTTTGGGTTCCAGCTTTTCACGCTGAAGCTTTTTGACATAAGCATCGTATCCCAAAACTTTAAGAAACAACAACTTTGGCTTCTTGCCATACCATAGCTCATATGGTGTCGTCTCAACGGATTTCGATGGTGCCCTATTTAAAGTGAATGCAGCTCTCTCTAATGCATAGCCCGAAACGATAATGGAAATTGGTAAGAGACATCATACATCGCACCATATCTAACAAAGTACGATTACAATGTTCGGACACACCATTACGCTGTGGTGTTTGAGGCGGTGTTAACTCTTAAATGATTCCACATTGTCTTAAGTGAGCACCAAACTCGTAACTCAGATATTCATCCCCTCGATTAGATCGTAGTAACTTGATCTTCTTGCTATGATGATTTTCAACTTCACTCTGAAATTTTTTGAACTTTTCTAATGTTTCAGACTTGTGCTTCATCAAGTAGATATATCCATACCTACTCAAATCATCAGTGAAGGTGAGAAAATAACGATATCCGCCGCACGCCTCCACACTCATTGGTCCGCACACATCAGTATGTATGATTTCCAACAAGTCACTTGCACGCTCCATTGTTCCAGAGAACAGAGTCTTAGTCATCTTGCTCATGAGGCATGGTTCGCACGTGTCATGTGATTGAAAATCAAGTGACTCCAACAGCCCATCAGCATGGAGTTTCTTCATGCGCTTTACACCAATATGACCTAAGCTGCAGTGCCACAAAAAGGTGGCGCTATCATGGTTAACTCTACATCTTTTGGTCTCAATGTTATGGATACGAGTGTCATCACAATCAAGATTCAATATGAACAAACCCCTCACATTGGGTGCATGACCATAAAAGATATTACTCATATAAATAGAACAACCATTATTCTCTGACTTAAATGAGTAACCGTCTCGCAATAAACAAGATCCACATATAATGTTCATGCTTAACACACGCACGAAATAACAATTATTTAAGTTCATAACTAATCCCAATGGTAACTGAAGTGAGACCATGCCGACGACGATCGCATCAACCTTGGAACCATTTCCCACGCGCATCGTCACTTCATCCTTCGACAGTCTTTGTTTATTCCGCACTTCCTGCTTCGAGTTGCAAATGTGAGCAACAGAACCGGTATCAAATACCCAGGCACTACTACGGGAGTTGGTTAGGTACACATCAATAACATGTATATCACATATACCTTGTTTAGCGTTGGCCGCCTTCTTATCAGCCAAATACTTGGGGCAGTTGCGCTTCCAGTGACCCATCCCCTTGCAATAATAGCACCTAATTTTCGGCTTAGCTCTGGCCTGGGGTTTCTTCGTCGGAGGGGCAACAGTTTGGCCGCTCTTCTTGGAGTTACCCTTCTTCCCTTTGCCATTTTTCTTGAAACTAGTGGTCTTATTGACCATCAACACTTTATTTTGTTTCTAGATTTCTGACTCTGCGACTTTCAGCATCACAAACAGCTCACTGGGTGACTTATTCATCCCTTGCATATTTTAGTTCAACACGAAGCCTTTATAGCTAGGCGGCAGTGATTGAAGAATTATGTCAATGATAGCTTCTTGCGGGAGTTCAACCCCTAGCTCAGCTAGACGGTTTGAGTACCCAGATATTCTGAGCACATGTTCACTGACAGACGAATTCTCCTCCATCTTGCCAGCATAGAACTTATCAGATGTCTCATATCTCTCGATCTGGGTGTTCTTCTCAAAGATGAACTTCAACTCCTAGAACATTTCATATGCTCCATAATGTTCAAAACGTCTTTGAAGTCCCGGTTCTAAGCCATACAAGACTGCACATTGAACTAGTGAGTAGTCATCCTTACGCGCTTGCCAAGCGTTCAAAACGTCTTGGTCAGCCGTGGTGGGTGGTGCATCTCCTAGCACAGCATCAAGGACATAATTCTTTTGGCCAGCAGCGAGGATAAGCCTCAGATTACGAGCCGAGTCAACAAAGTTGCTTCCATCATCTTTCAACTTAGCTTTCTCTAGGAACGTATTGAAATTCAGGGTTGCTATTGCGCGAGCTATTGATCTACAACATAAAATATTGCAAAGTTTACTTAGACTATGTTCCAGACAATTAAATTTTAGATAATCATATTACTTAATAAACTCCCACTCAAATAGACATCCCTCTAGTTATTTCAGTGTGGCATGATCCAAATTCACTAACTCAAGTCCGATCATCACGAGAGTTGAGTGTAGTTTGAGTGGTAAACATCTCTATCTCAATTATATATGTGATACGATTCATGCTCGACCTTTCGGTCTCTTGTGTTTCGATGCCATGTTTGTACATGCTAGGCTCGTCAAGTTTAACCCGAGTGTTCCGCGTGTGCAACTGTTTTGCACCCGTTGTATGTGAACGTTGAGTCTATCACACTCGATGATTCTCACATCCCTGGAACTCTAACCAAAGTATAGCATTGTGCTCATATCTTCTTTGCATTGCATCCAAGAAAATTGCAACAAGATCAAAGCAAGTGATGAAGAAAAACTCAAAAACCCTAACCACTTCTCAATTTAAAGGAAATTCCAAACTTGTTAAAATCAATGAACCCAAAATGGCCTCAAGAAAAGTTCAACTTTTCTGATAATTCTTGAAAGCAAATAATCAGTGAAGAAAACTATTTTCATAACACATTTGGCATTTTATTTAAATACAAAAAGCCACTCAATTCAAGATTAAATTTGAATTCAAAAACTTTAAGTTTTCAAAAATGTTGAAAACTTCAGGAATGGTTGGATATATTCCAACTAATATTCTGGTGTGTTCAAAATAATTTTATAAACTATTTTGGAGCTGAAATAAATAGCAAATCAAAATAGTTAGCAAATCAGAAAAACAAAACAAGAAAAAAATGCAAAACACTTACCTGTCGCTTACCTGGCCCAGGCCCAGCTCCCCTGTCGTCTTCCTCCTCGCCGGTAGGCAGCAGGAGGTGGCCGCCGTGATGCCCGGCGCCTCCGCGCAGCTCCCTGTTTGCCTGGACGTCCCGGTGCGCTGGCAAGACGGGGATAACCTCCCCGAGCACGGCCCTATCCATCCCCGCGACCCATTCCTCCCCTATCCCCTCGGTTGCTCTGTTCCCAAGTGCCGCCATTGACAGGAGTTCGAGCTCGAGCTGCCCGAGCTCTCTAGCCACAGTTTTGTTCCCCCGAGTGCTCCATTCGCTCCGCCTCGACACGCTGGTCGTCCCTGCCCAAGAAGAAGGTCCCCCGAGCCCTGCAACGCCCATGGCATTGTCGTCTTCAAGCTTCGTCCGCCGGCGAGCTTCGTTCGATTCATCGCCCACAGCTCCTCCCCGAGCCATCTAAGCCCTCCACTGCACTCCCTGTGAGATTGTGCTCATTTCCCCTCTTCTTCCCCTCGGTTTCGTGCCCCCTAGCCACTGGACCGACGAGCCCGAGCTCCGACCGTCGCCTCAGCTCGTCGCCGGTGACCTCCGGTCCTCCCCAATCCTCCCTAAGGCGAGTACTGGATGAGGCCGAGCCTGGGGATCCTCCGAGTGCTCTCGGCTCTCGATCCCGAGCACTACAGATAACTCCGGTGACTCTCCGGCAGAGATCCGCCGCGGATCTGGTCGCCGCCGGTCAGTTCCGGTAGGATCTGACCTGGCCCCGCTAATCCACCCATTTAAACGCTAATTAGTCACTGACCAGTGGGCCCAGGCATAAGTCAAACGCAATCAGGGGCTGGTCAGCGCGGGATTATTCCTGTGAGGCTGACCAGTGGGTCCCCCCTGTCGGGTTTGACCTGACAAGGTCAGCCGACGGCTGACGCCATGCCGACGTGAGCCTGACACAATAAGTAGTTTTCTGATTTAAAAGAATTCCAGAAAATGCCCAAACTTTCTAAAAATCATAGAAATTAATCTATAACTCCAATGAAAATAATTTATATATGAAAAAGTAACACAAAAATCCAAGGAATCTGAATATGTCATTTTCAAACATGTTTGAAAATGTTACTGGACCAAACATGTAGAATAATGAATAGGTTAAATTTAATAAATGCTTTGGAGTTGGAATTTGAAAATCATTTGGATTCCACTTCAAATGCTATGATCAAACATTGTTCAATCACAACCTGCAACTTAACATATCATTCCCATGCATGTTAAAAACAAGTTGATCTGAGCATCAGGTCGAATTAATTAAAATGGTATTTGAGAATACCTCGTTTGAAGTGATATTTGAATCTGATTCAAATCAACTTCAAACTTAATAAATGATAGCTACATTTGCATACCGCCATGCATCTTCATGCCATGCTCATGCATCATTTTGTTGCATATGATTGTTATTGATTGATGTCATTTCTTTCGGTAGGCTCCGCTCCTCCGGATTCCACTGATTATCCGACTGACGGATATTGTCCCTCCTCTAAGCAACAAGGCAAGCAACCATTTTGATCATCCCGATAAATACCATGTTCTCGCTCCTGCACTTACTTATTGCATTAGGATCAAATGCTCCGAATGCTTTTGCCACATTAGTTGAACCCACTTCCTTTGCATGACCTGTCTTTGTCACAGTAAATAGCTGAACCTTGCAACCTAGCATACCTGGTAGATGCTTGAGCCATGATGTGCTTTATCCTGCTATGCATGCTATCCTTAGAGTTGTGTGTGGTTTGTCATCCGGGTGATGAACAGAATTGTGAGAATGTGTTCAGTAAGTAAAGGTTGTGTGTTGAACCTGATTTGGTAAAGGTACCGGTGAAAGGCTATGTAGGAGTACATGGCGGGTTGTTTCATTGGAACCGTCCTTAGGAACTGAGTTCCGTGTATGTAATCCAAGACTAGATACTACCAAAGTTGGGATACTTAATTGACCCTCTCGACTTATTAATCGCTTAGTACTCGGTCCAGGAGTTGGAAGTAGTTTCTGGTGTTTATAGTCATGCTGGAGTCCGTGCGTAGCGCTGACCTAAGAGGTGGGCTGTGATGCGGTAGGCAGTGGCACGGTGTACCAAGTGGCACCCGGATGGTGGGCTTGGGAAACCTCGGCCGGACTTCCGTGCGGGTTACCCTCAGATAGGTGATAGACCTGGACTAAGTATTAGCGCGGTTAACGGTCGTGGTCGACTCCCTCGCTGGGCTTCCGCTTGAAGGTTGCCGAGGTGCATGACGTGCACATGGAGATAAGTGGCGAGAGCGTGTGTGAAGAAGTACACCCCTGCAGGGTTATGATCTATTCGAATAGCCGCGTCCGCGGATATGGACTACTTGGAGACATATGTTGTTCATAGATAACTTTAACGGTTACTCATAAAATTTTCAAGATAAGCGTGAGTGTCGTCGACGGCATTTCCGTGTGGAGACGGAATGATTCCACGATGGAGTATTGTTGTGGTGTTAGCGGACTCGTGTGCGAGAAATCAAGTTGTCAAAAATTATTTTAAAATGCAAGATGTGTAGCCACGAGTCAAATGCTGGCTTTCCGCATGAAACCCCACAATTCCTTATTGATACATTGCATGAGTAGATAGTTATCCTAAAGTCTTGTTGAGTACCTCAGTACTCATGTTTGCTTAATATTGGTGCAGAGGTTGTTAATGACCCTAATGGAGGGTTCTTCCTAGACATCGACGACGACGAGTACCTGGTATCCCAGCGACGATCTGGCTCTAGGGTGGGTCTGTAGTATACTCAGGCCATGTGCCTTCTAGTTTCATCTGTCTGTACTTCGACAGTTTATCTACTTCCGCTAGCTTGTAACTTGAATGACTGCTATGATGGGTCGTGAGACCCCTACTGTGTAATATTATGTGGGTGGCTCTTCCGGGCCTTTTAAATAAAGCTTGTATGTTTATGGTTATGTTGTGATGCCATCAATGTATCTATACATATCGGTATGCCATGCGTACGTGTGTCGTACTGATATGTATGGGGTTCGATTACCTAGTCGTAGGCTTTAGTAGCATTCCTTACAGGGAAATGCCCCTTTGTGATCCAACGAGCCATGGTAGTTCGCTACTGCTCCGGACACATTGCTTGACCGGCATGTGTCCTTCTTAGCTGCTGTGTCTGTCCCTGTTGGGGAAATGTCACACGATGTAATGGAGTCCCTGTAGCTTGCTAGGACTTGTCTACATTCCTTGGTGACCGACACCTGCTTTGTTGGATCATGTATGCATGTCCCTGTGCGGAACTGCCACTTTGGTTTATGACTGGACATGTCGATCCGGGTTCTTTGTCATTGGATTGCTAGCGACACAATTGCATACGTGAGTCAAAAGGAGCAAGCGGTCCCGGCTAAGGTAAGGCTGGAGCTGTGGGGATAACCGTGCGTGAGACCGCAAAGAGATGCGATGTGTTACAGGCTGGATTCCTATGGCTTAGGATCGGGGTCCCGACAGCGTTGGTATCAGAGCCTGACTGACTGTAGGACTACTAAGCCAAACTGGTCGAAGTTGAGTCTAGAATTGCTTTAGTTATATATAAGGGAATTGTTTGTGGAAGGGAACGTAAGACTCTTGTTCTCTTCTCAAGTTATTCTATTCTGGTCATCCTCGTCTTTTCTGCGGGAATGAAGGACTAGGTTACTCATCTTCTTCTAGGCTCGTGTTCTGATCGATAGATTATAAGACTACGGGTCGAGAGATATTTTGGGTTTCTTTTATTCCTAGGAAAAGGAAGTAAGTTTGATGATCAGAGAATTAAACTTGATAGCTGAGTGGTTACGCTATTCTATTTTTTGGGTTGTCTCAAAATTGTTTTTGAGCATTTACAGCCGTTATGCTGCCCAATTTTGCATTTAGAGCTCTAATGCTTTTGCATTACTCTCTATTTTTAGATGCCTAGCCGTCCTTCTCATCAGGTGGTTCGTATGACCAGGTGCATTGGTGTGTCGGGTCATACGGCCATGCTGGTCAGGGTGATGTCGGTGTGCGGTTACCGCTGGTACCCAGAGTACACAGTGGAGGAACTGTACCGAGACTTCAACCAGAGCCAGTATATCTGCATTGTTAGGGTATTTCCAGACTACCCTCGAGGTGAGGAGCCAATCCATTGGTCTTATGGATTGGGAGTCACTGTTGACATGGCAGTACAAGATGCTGCCTATTCAATGCTGACCATTATGAGGGCGAGACATGCACTGCTGCAGAATTCAGAGTTCTTCTATGTTCCTGCCTCTCAGCCACGTGAAGAAGGATACCCCAGCGGGGTCTACTTTGATTCCTCTATGGAGGATCCGCTGCTGTAGTCCACTACTGAGATGCTAGAGAATAGAGACAGGGATGCTCGTGCCCTCCGCAAGGAGCTTTATGCTACACGTGCCCGTCTGTGGACGGCTTTGACGCAGCTGGCACCGGTAGTCCAGACAGGGTATGGAGATATGGAGATGATGAACCCTGTTAGGACCCATCTTCTGACTCATGTTGACTGGCCCGCTATAGGAGGAGTCACCCCTCTTCGGGGACCCCTACTACCACCAGTCAGGCGACCAAGGCCACATCGGTGTCCTTACGGATCCCAGGGATCTCAGGCTAGAGTATTTCCTGATCTGCAGGTTGAGCTTCCAGGCCATGGAGGCAATCTTTATGAGATGTTCTATGCGGATGCCTGAACCGTGAGTGGAAGGATAATATGGTAGTAGCTGTACTTTCATAGTCCTGTGTGACTTGTGAAGTATGCTTGTGTCGTGAAATGAATTCCGGAGGCATAGATAAATAATGTATAGGAAGCTTGTAAGCCTGTGATGAGTAGTTTCATAACTTCAGTAGTTTGCTCTTCGGTTAAGGTTGTACTGAACTATGTAAGGGTGTGTATGAACCATGCTGTATATATAGCAATTGCTTGTTACCATGTTGTTCGGATGTTCATTTCCGCATTCCATGTGCTCAGTGCATTCTTAATCCATAGCTAGCATTGATGATGATATTGGTCTAAGCTATGAGTTTGTTGGTCAGGATGGTGTTCACCAGGTTGAATCGTGCCCCTGCTCATGAGCAAGGCGAGGGTAGTCAAGCATCACAGGAAGACCTGCCACACCCGCCCTCTGTGGAGGAAGTTATGCTTGAGGCAGAGAGAAACAAAAGGGAGACCAACCGACTGCTAGAGCGTATTGAGCAAAATACGGCTTGTCAGCGTAGGAATGCTGCAGTGTCCCTCGATGACTTTGTGAAGGTGAATCCTCCAAAGTTCCATCACTCCGTCGATCCCCTCGACGCTGATGATTGGTTGTGCAGTATTTCACGTAAGATTCGCTCTGCGAATATTTCTGAGGCTGACAAGGTGACCTTTGCGGCATATTTTCTGGAAGGACCCGCCAATCTGTGGTGGGAGAACTTTGAAGCTATGTGTCCTGCTGAACCAGCAGCCACATGGGAAGACTTTAGTGCAGCCTTCCGTCTGCACCATATTCCAGAGGGCCTGATGGACAGAAAGAGAGAGGAGATCTGTGCATTCACCCAGGGCAAGTTGATCGTGGATGCCTATAGCCGCGAGTTCGGTAATCTCGCCCGCTATGCAACAGATGAGGTGTCTAGTGATGCCAAGAAGCAAGCAAGATTCCGTAAGGGTCTAAGCCCTGAGCTTCGTCGTGATTTGCGCCTCCATGAGTGTACAATCTTCCAAGCCCTGGTCAACAAGGCGATCAGTGCCGAGACTAGTCATACCGACTTTGAAGCCACAAATACGCACTCCCGTTATTTTGGCTCGTCATCTGGTTCCGCATTTCCAAAACGCATGCTGTGGGTTCCAAACAGTTCTCTGCCGCCATCCTATGTGGCGCCTCAGACGAATCAGACCAACCCTCCAGCAAAAACCTATGGTGGTCCAGCTAGCAATGCTGCGCCGCGTGCCAACCAAGTGATATGTTATAAGTGTGGAGAACCAGGGCACTATTCCCGTGAGTGTCCTCAGAATGTGGGTGCCAAGCAACCCGGAAAGTCCGTCGGGCAAGCAAAATCGGGCAAAGCTTACTATGTGAAGCCAACTCCTGCACGTGGCCGTGTGAACTATGTTTCAGTAGAAGAAGGTGCAGAGGATCCCCACGTCATACTGGTTACGCTCCTTGTTAATCATCACCCAGCATCTGTTCTTTTTGACACTGGGTCTTCTCATTCCTTCATTTCAGAAAGTTATGCATAGTTGCATAACATGTCTTTCTGTGATATGCCAATTCCATTGGTTATCCAAACTCCTGGTAGTAAGTGGCAAACCTCTAGGATAACCTATGACAATGAAATTCTAGTAGACAGGCTAGTTTTCCTAGCCTCATTGATAGCCCTGAAATCTTCGGGTATTAATATCATCTTGGGTATGGACTGGATGTCAGCTCACTATGCCAAGATTGATACTCATTCCAGAAATGTTCAGCTTACCCATCCCTCGGGTGAGATAGTAAATGTCTCTACTCGAGTTGCCAAATGCCAACTCTATTCCCTCAATGCCAACCCTCTTCCGGAACTTGAAGACATTCCGGTAGTCCATGACTTCCCGGATGTTTTTCCAGAGGAACTGCCAGGAATTCCACCTGACAGAGATGTAGAGTTCGTAATAGATCTTGTTCCGAGAACTGTTCCAATAGCCAGAAGACCATATAAGATAGCACCCCTGGAGCTAGCCAAACTTAAGAAGCAACTAGATGAGGCCTTGAATAAAGGTTTCATTCGTCCTAGCTCTTCTCCTTGGGCTTGCCCCGTCCTCTTCGTCAAGAAGAAAGACGGAACGGATCGGATGGTTCTAGATTACCGACCAGTTAATTTGGTCACCATAAAGAACAAGTATCCGCTCCCCAGGATCAACGACCTGTATGATCAGCTCGCCGGATCCTCAATCTTCTCCAAAATGGATTTGAGGTTGGGATACCATCAAATCAATATCAAGAACGGGGACATTCCAAAAACGGCTTTTGTTACTCGTTATGGCCAATACGAGTACACCGTCATGTCCTTCGGTTTAAACAATGCCCTGACCACCTTCTCTCGTTTGATGAATTCAATCTTGATGGAGTATTTCGATAAATTCATCGTGGTATACCTCGATGATATTCTCATCTACTTGAAGAACGAACAAGAACATGTCGAGCATCTAAGGCTGGTATTGATGAAACTTCGAGAGCATCGCCTTTATGCCAAGTTTTCAAAATGTGAATTTTGGTTACCAGAAGTGACCTATCTAGGTCACGTAATCTCTGGTAAGGTTATTGCCGTCAATCCCGAGAGAGTTCAAGCTGTCCTTGATTGGACTCAACCTGAATCGGTTAAGCAAATTAGGAGTTTTCTTGGTCTAGCGAGCTATTGCCGCCGCTTTGTCGAGAATTTCTCCAAGGTTGCAAAGCCTCTAACTGAACTCCTCAAAAAGGATAAAAAGTTCGAGTGGACACCACAGTGTGAGCATAGTTTTCAGGAACTGAAAAGACACCTGAATTCCGCACCTGTGTTGCTACCACCAGATTTTTCTAAGGACTTCGTTATCTATTGCGACGCCTCGCGACAAGGATTAGGTTGCATTCTCATGCAAGATCGTCATGTGATTGCATACGCATCTCGACAGTTGCGTCCACATGAGGATAATTATCCCACACATGATCTTGAGCTTGCAGTTGTAGTCCATGCACTAAAAACCTGGCGACATTACCTTCTTGGTAATCGTTGCGAAATATTCACTGATCACCAAAGTCTGAAATATATCTTCACCCAGCCGGATTTGAATCTCAGGCAAAGACGGTGGGTTGAGTTGATCTCGGATTACGACTTAGGGATAACTTACACCCCGGGGAAGGCCAATGTTGTGGCTGATGCACTAAGTCGTAAATCTTATTGTAACAATTTGATGCTACAACAAGGTCAACCACATCTCTATGAGGAATTTCGGAAGTTAAATCTCCATATTGTTCCTCAAGGATTCCTTTCTACCTTGGTGGCGAAGCCTACTCTTAGGGATCAAATCATAGCCGTGCAGGCTTATGATAAGGGTATATCCCGGATCAAGGAGAATATTGCTAGCGGAAACGCTAGGGATTTCTCCATCAATGAGAAAGGTGTTGTGTTCTTTCAGAACCGTTTAGTGGTTCCTAAGAGCAAACGTCTGTGGCAATTGATCCTTAAGGAGGCTCATGATTCTCCTCTCACCATTCATCCCGGTAGTACTAAGATGTATCAGGACCTACGCCAGAGGTTTTGGTGGACTAGGATGAAGAGAGAAATTCCTGAGTTCGTTGCTAACTGCAATGTTTGTCGTCAAGTTAAGGCAGAACATCAAAGGCCTGCTGGCACCCTTCAACCTTTAGCTATTCCTGAATGGAAATGGGATAAAGTTAGTATGGATTTCATTACCGGATTTCCCAAGACCAAGAAAGGAAATAATGTTATCTTTGTGGTCATTGACCGTCTCTCCAAAGTAGCTCATTTTCTTCCAGTTCGTGAGAGTATAACAGCTAGCCAGCTAGCAGAGTTATATATCTCTCGGATAGTGTCTCTTCATGGTGTTCCCCTGGAGATTAACTCAGACCGTGGGAGTATCTTTACTTCTCGCTTCTGGGAAAGTTTTCAGAATGCTATGGGGACTCACTTATCTTTTAGCACTACTTTCCATCCTCAATCAAGTGGTCAAGTAGAAAGAGGGAATCAAATCCTAGAAGATATGCTCCGAGCTTGTGTTATATCGTTCGGTATGAATTGGGAGAAGTGCCTTCCATTCGCCGAATTTGCTTACAACAATAGTTATCAATCAAGCTTGGGCAAAGCCCCTTTTGAAGTTCTCTATGGACGAAGATGTTGAACACCTCTTAATTGGTCAGAAACCAGAGAGAGGCAACTCTTTGGCCCGGATATGATCCAGGATGCGGAAGAGCAGGTTCGCATTATTCGTGAAAAGTTGAAAACAGCCCAGTCTCGTCAAAAGAGCCAATATGATCGTCATCATAAGGCTGTGACCTTTGAAGTTGACGAGAAGGCTTACCTTCGGGTTACACCTTTGAAGGGTACCCATCGATTCGGTATCAAGGGCAAGTTGGCTCCTCGTTACATTGGTCCTTTTCGCATTCTTGCCAAACGAGGGGAAGTTGCCTACCAATTGGAACTTCCTCCGCATCTTTCCAAGGTTCATGATGTCTTCCACGTCTCGCAACTCAGGTGTTTCTTTTCGGATCCTATCCATGAAGTGGACCACGAAACGCTTGATCTCCAAGATAACCTTTCATACCGAGAATACCCTGTGCGTATTCTTGATCAAGTTGAGCGTACCACTCGACGTCGAAACCTCAAGTTTCTTAAAGTTCAATGGTCAAATCATTCGGAAATGGAGGCAACATGGGAAAGAGAGGATTGTCTCCAACTTGAGTATCCCGCGTTATTCCCGACGACTTCTAAATCTCGGGACGAGATCCTTTTGAGTGGCGGTGAGTTGTCACATCCCTGGAACTCTAACCAAAGTATAGCATTGTGCTCATATCTTCTTTGCATTGCATCCAAGAAAATTGCAACAAGATAAAAGCAAATGGTGAAGCAAAACTCAGAAACCCTAGCCACTTCTCAATTTAAAGGAAATTCCAAACTTGTTAAAATCAATGAACCCAAAATGGCCTCAAGAAAAGTTCAACTTTTCTGATAATTCTTGAAAGCAAATAATCAGTGAACAAAACTATTTTCATAACACATTTGGCATTTTATTTAAATACAAAAAGCCACTGAATTCAAGTTTAAATTTCAATTCAAAAACTTTAAGTTTTCAAAAATGTTGAAAACTTCAGGAATCGTTGGATATATTCCAACTAATATTCTCATGTGTTCAAATTAATTTTATAAACTATTTTGGAGCTGAAATAAATAGCAAATCAAAATAGTTAGCAAATCAGAAAAACAAAACAAGAAAAAAATGCAAAACACTTACCTGTCGCTTACCTGGCCCAGGCCCAGCTCCCGTGTCGTCTTCCTCCTTGCCAGTACGCAGCAGGAGGTGGCCGCCGCGATGCCCGGCGCCTCCACGCAGCTCCCTGCTTGCCTGGATGTCCCCGTGCGCTGGCAAGAGAGGGATAACCTCCCCGAGCACGGCCCTATCCATCCCCGCGACCCATTCCTCCCCTCTCCTCTCGGTTGCTCTGTACCCCACTGCCGCCATTGACAGGAGCTTGAGCTCGAGCTGCCCGAGCCCTCTAGCCACAGTTTTGTTCCCCCGAGTGCTCCATTCGCTCCGCCTCGACACGCTGGTTGTCCCTTCCCAAGAACAAGGTCCCCCGAGCCCTGCAAAGCCCACGGCACCGTCGTCTTCAATCTTCCACCGCCGGCGAGCTTCGTTCAATTCGTCGCCCACAGCGCCTCCCCGAGCCGTCTAAGCCCTCCACTGCACTCCCCGTGAGATTGCGCTCATTTCCCCTCTTCTTCCCCTCGGTTTCGTGCCCCCTAGCCACTGGACCGACGAGCCCGAGCTCCGGCCATCGCCTCAGCTCGTCGCCGGTGACCTCCGGTCCACCCCAGTCCTCCCTAAGGCCAGTACTGGATGAGGCCAAGCCTGGGGATCCTCCCAGTGCTCTCGTCTCTCGATCCCGAGCACTACAGCTAACTCCGGCGACTCTCCGGCAGAGATCCGCCACGGATCTGGTCGCCGCCGGTCAGTTCCGGCAGGATCTGACCTGGCCCCGCTAATCCACCCATTTAAACGCTAATTAGTCACTCACCAGTGGGTCCAGGCATAAGTCAAACGCAATCAGGGGCTGGTCAGCGCGGGATTATTCCTGTGAGGCTGACCAGTGGGTCCCCCCTGTCGGGTTTGACCTGACAAGGTCAGCCGACGGCTGACGCCATGCTGACGTGAGCCTGACGCAATAAGTAGTTTTCTGATTTAAAAGAATTCCAGAAAATGCCCAAAATTTCTAAAAATCATAGAAATTGATTTGTAACTCCAATGAAAATAATTTATATATGAAGAAGTATCAAAAAAATCCAAGGAATCTGAATATGTCATTTTCAAACATGTTTGAAAATGTTACTGGACCAAACATGTAGAATAATGAATAGGTTAAATTTAATAAATGCTTTGGAGTTGGAATTTGAAAATCATTTGGATTCCACTTCAAATGCTATGATCAAATATTGTTCAATCAGAACCAGCAACTTAACATATCATTCCCATGCATGTTAAAAACAAGTTGATCTGAGCATCATGTCCAATTAACTAAAATGGTATTCGAGAATACCTCGTTTGAAGTGATATTTGAATCCGATTCAAATCAACTTCAAACTTAATAAATGATAGCTATATTAGCATACCACCATGCATCTTCATGCCATGCTCATGCATCATTTTGTTGCATCTGATTGTTACTAATTGATGTCATTTCTTTCAGTAGGCTCCGCTCCTCCGGATTCCACTGATTATCCGAGTGATGGATATTGTCCCTCCTCTGAGAAAAAAGGCAAGCAACCATTTTAATCATCCCGATAAATCCCATGTTCTCTCTCCTGCACTTACTTATTACATTAGGATCAAATGCTCCAAATGCTTTTGCCACGTTAGTTGAACCCACTTCCTTTGCATGACATGTCTTTGTCACAGTAAATAGCTGAACCTTGCAACCTAGCATACATGGTAGATGCTTGAGCCATGATGTGCCTTATCCTGCAATGCATTCTATGCTGAGAGTAGTGTATGGTCTGTCATCTGGGTGATGAACAGAATTGTGAGAATGTGTTCAGTAAGTAAAGGTTGTGTGTTGAACCTGATTTGGTAAAGGTACCGGTGAAAGGCTATGTAGGAGTAGATGGCGGGTTGTTTCATTGGAACCGTCCTTAGGAACTGAGTTCCGTGTATGTAATCCAAGACTAGATACTACCACACGTTGGGATACTTAATTGACCCTCTCGACTTATTAATCGCTTAGTACTCGGTCCAGGCGTTGCAAGTAGTTTCTGGTGTTTATAGTCATGCTGGAGGCCGTGCATAGCACTGACCTGAGAGGTGGGCTGTGATGCGGTAGGCAGTGGCACAATGTACCAAGTGGCACCCGGATGGTGGGCTTGGGAACCCAGCGCACATCGTTTGGGGCCGTGGCGGAAATCTTGGCTGGACTTCCGTGCGGGTTACCCTCGGATAGGCGATAGACCTGGACTAAGTATTAGCGCGGTTAACGGTCGTGGCCGACTCCCTCGCCGGGCTTCCACTTGAAGGTTGCCGAGATGCATGACGTGCACATGGCGATAAGTGGCGAGAGCGTGTGTTCAGAAGTACACCCCTGCAGGGTTATGATCTATTCGAATAGCCGCGTCCACGGATATGGACTACTTGGAGACATATGTTGTTCATAGATAACTTTAATGGCTACTCCTAAAATTGTCAAGATAAGCGTGAGTGTCGTGGACGACATTTCCGTGTGGAGACAGAATGATTCCATGATGGAGTATTGTTGTGGTGTTAGTGGACTCGTGTGCGCGAAATCAAGTTGTCAAAAATTATTTTAAAATGCAAGATGTCTAGCCAGGAGTCAAATGCTGGCTTTCCGCATGAAACCCCACAATTCCTTATTGATACATTGCATGAGTAGATAGTTATCCTAAAGTCTTGCTGAGTACCTCAGTACTCATGTTTGCTTAATATTGTTGCAGAGGTTGTTAATGACCCTAATGGAGGGTTCTAACTAGACATCGACGACGACGAGTAGCTGGTATCCCACCTACGATCTGGCCCTAGGGTGGGTCTGTGGTATAGTCAGGCCATGTGCCTTCTAGTTTCATCTGTCTGTACTTAGACAGTTTATCTACTTCCGCTGGCTTGTAACTTGAATGACTGCTATGATGGGTCATGAGACCCCTACTGTGTAATATTATGTGGGTGGCTCTTCCGAGCCTTTTAAATAAAGCTTGTATGTTTATGGTTATGTTGTGATGCCATCGATGTATCTATACATATCGGTATGCCATGCATACGTGTGTCGTACTGATATGTATGGGGTTCGATTACCTAGTCGTAGGCTTTAGTAGCATTCCTTACAGGGAAATGCCCCTTTGTGATCCAACGAGCCATGGTAGTTCGCTACTGCTCCGGACACATTGGTTGACCGGCATGTGTCCTTCTTACCTGTTGTGTCTGTCCCCGTTGGGGAAATGTCACGCGATGTAATGGAGTTCTTGTAGCTTGCTACGACTCGTCTACATTCGCTGGTGACCGATACCTGCTTTGTTGGGTCATGTATGCCTGTCCGTGTGCGGAACTGCCACTTTGGTTTATGACTAGACATGTCGATCCGGGTTCTTTGTCATTGGATTGCTAGCGACACAATTGCATACACGAGTCAAAAGGCGCAAACGGTCCCGGCTAAGGTAAGGCTGCAGCCGTGGGGATAACCGTGAGTGAGACCGCAAAGAGATACGATGTGTTACATGCTGGATTCCTATGGCTTAGGATCGGGGTCCCGACAATGATCACGTGGTGTCTCGAAACGACGAACTGTCGCAACGGTGCACAGTCGAGGAGAACAAAATTTTATCTTAAAATTTAAGTGAGGGGGCACCTTATAATTCTACCGTCGTTCTAAGCAAGATAAGGTGCATAAAAGGATTAACATCACATGCAATTCATAAGTGACATGATATGCCCATGATCTTGTTCTTCTTGATCTCCATCACCAAACCACCGGCATGATCTTCATCATCACTGGCGCCACACCATGATCTCCATCATCGTGCCGCCATCGAGGTTGTCGTGCTATCTATGCTATTACTACTAAAGCTACAACCTAGCAATATAGTAAACGCATCTGCAAGCACAAACCTTAGTTTAAAGACAACCCTATGGCTCTTGCCGGTTGCCGTAACATTGACGTGCAAGTCGATATTTAACTATTACAACACGATCATCTCATACATCCAATATATCACATCATGTCTTTGACCATATCACATTACATGCATACCCTGCAAAAACAAGTTAGACGTCCTCTAATTTGTTGTTGCATGTTTTACGTGGCTGCTATGGGTATCTAGTATGATCGCATCTTACTTACGCAAAGCCACAATGGTGATATGCAAATTCCTATTTAACCTTTCTCCAAGGACCGCCTCGGTCAAATCCGATTCAACTAAAGTTGAAGAAACACGCACCCGCTAGTCATCTTTATGCAACAAGTTGCATGTTAGTCGATGAAACCGGTCTCTCATAAGCGTACGAGTGATACGTCTCCATCGTATCTACTTTTCCAAACTCTTTTGCCCTTCTTTTGGACTCTAATTTGCATGATTTGAATGGAACCAACCCGGAATAACGCTGTTTTCAGCAGAATTGCCTTGGTGTTATTTTTGCGCAGAGATAAAAGTTCTCGGAATGACCTGGAAATTTACGGGGAATTTTTGTGGAATATATTAAAAATACTGGTGCAAGAATCAACCAGAGGGGTGGAGCTATGAGCCCACAAGCCCACCAGCCCCCCCCCCCCCCCCCGGTCGCGCCTGGCAGGCTTGTGGGGCCCACGTTGCTCCACCGCCTCCAATCTCAGCTCTATTTAGTCCATTTCGTCCGAAAAAAATCAAGGAGAAGAGTTCATCACGTTTTACGATATGGAGGCACCGCCACCTCTTGTTCTTCATCTGGAGGGCAGATCTGGAGTCCGTTCTAGGGTCCGGAAAGGGGAGATCGTCGCCATCGTTATCACCAACCTTCCTTCATCGCCAATTCCATGATGCTCTTCACCGTTCGTGAGTAATCTCATCGTAGGCTTACTGGACCATGATGGGTTGGATGAGATCTATCGTGTAATCGACTTAGTTGTGACGGGGATGGATCCCTAGTATCCACTATGTTCTCAGATTGATGTTGCTACTACTTTGCCATGCTTAATGCCTGTCACTAGGGCCCGAGTGCCATGATTTCAGATCTGAACCTATTATGTTGTCGCCAATATATGTGTGTTCTTGATCCTATCTTGCAAGTTGCAGTCACCTACTATGTGTTATGACCCGGCAACCCCGGAGTGACAATAGCCGGAACCACTCCCGGAGATGACCATAGTATGAGGAGTTCATGTATTCACCAAGTGTTAATGCGTTGGTCCGGTTCTTTATGAAAAGGAGAACCTTAATATCCCGTAGTTTCCATTAGGACCCCGCTGCCACGGGAGGGATGGACAATAGATGTCATGCAAGTTCTTTTCCCTAAGCACGTATGACTACATACGGAATACATGCCTACATTACATTGACGAACTGGAGCTAGTTAGATATCTCTGTGTGTTATAACTGTTGCATGATGAATAGCATCCGACATAATCATCCATCACCGATCCAATGCCTATGAGTTTTTCCTACTGGTCCTTGCTACGTTACTTTGTCGCTACTGATGTCACTGCTGCTACTGTTACTCTGTTGCTACTGTTGTTACTCTGCTGCTACTATTGTCACTTTGCTGCTACTGGTTACTGTTGCTACTGCTGCTATCATACTATTCTGCTACTGATACTTTGCTGCAAATACTAAATCTTTCAGGTGTGGTTGAATTGACAACTCAACTGCTAATACTTGAGAATATTCTTTGGCTTCCCCTTGTGTTGAATCAATAAATTTGGGTTGAATACTCTACCCTCGAAAACTGTTGCGATCCCCTATACTTGTGGGTTATCAAGACCTTTTTCTGGCGTCGTTGCCGGGGAGGCATAGCTATATTCTCTTAGTCACTTGGGATTTACATCTGCTGGTCACTATGAGGAATCCGAAAGATCCAAGAACTGAAGTCTTGCCTTCAACTACGAGGACAGGTAAGGAACTATCATCTAGCTCTGCAGTTTCTTCACCTTCAGTTATGAGTAAGTTTGCGACACCACCTCCTGCTAAAAATCTTGATATGTCGCATGTGCTTGATGATGCTACTTTTGTTGTCCATGATACTTGTGATGATGCTATGATTGATACTGCTTTGCCACTAGGTGCATTCCTTGATGCACAAATTGCTAGAGTTGCTGCTAGATGTGATGATACTTCTGAAACTGCTGATACAAATGAAGTAGAACCTGCTATTTTGCCTTTTAGAACTAGCTCTCCTAGATATGAATTGCTTGATATGCATGAGGGTTATGTTATGGAGGGAGAGATAGCTGAGGACTTTCTTGCTTGTAAGGATAGCTATGATGTTGAGAAATTACTGTGCAAGTGGAAAGAAAAATCTTTGAACGCTAGGATGAAATACGACCCGAAGTTTGCTACTTCACCTATCTTTGTGACCGATAAGGATTATGAATTCTCTGTCGACCTTGAGTTAATCACTGTGGTCGAATCTGATCCTTTTCACGGCTATGAGTTTGAAACGGTTGTAGCCCATCTTACCAAACTGCACGATATAGCCACCCTATTCACTAGTGAGGAAAAGATTCGCCACTACTATATCCTCAAGCTGTTTCCTTTCTCACTAAAGGATGATGCTAAGACTTGGTTCACTTCTCATGGTCCTGATTGTGTGCGTAGCCCCTAGGATATGATCTACTACTTCTCTGAGAAATATTTCCCTGCCCACAAGAAGCAAGCTGCCTTGAAGGAAATATACAACTTTGCGCAAGTTGAAGAGAGTCTCCCACAAGCTTGGGGGAGGCTCGTCCAGCTACTGAATGCTTTGCCTGATCACCCTCTTGAGAAGAATGAAATACTTGATATCTTCTATAATGGACTTACCGATGCTTCTAGAGACCACCTAGATAGTTGTGCTGGTTGTGTTTTTAGGGAACGAACCGTAGAACAAGCTGAGATCCTATTGAATAGTATCCTGTGCAATGAGAATGCTTGGACTATTCCTGAACCACCTCCTAAGCCAACTCCAAATAAAAGAGGTATTCTATTCCTCAGTCCTGAAGATATGCAAGAAGCTAAGAAATCTATGAAAGAGAAATGCATTAAATCTGAAGATGTCAAAAATCTACCACGTATCGATGAGATCCATGGTCTTGATAACCCGATATAGGTAGTAGAGGTAAATTCTCTTTGTAGATTCAATGAGAGTGATATTCCTTTTGATAAACCTGTTAGCTTGTGCCTGGATGAATTTGATAACTCTGTTACCAAACAACAGAGTTTCAATGATTATGTTAGCAGACAATTGGAACAGAATGCTCGTATGCTTAGTCATTTAAGGGCTTGTGTGGACAGAAACATCAATGATCTTAAGCTCTTGAGTAAACATGCCTCTATGGTTACTACTCAAGTAGAACAAATACTTAAAGCTCAGAATGACTTGCTCAATGAGTTGAATGACAATTCTGTTAGAGTCGTTACTAGAGGCGGTAGAACGACCCAGGAACCTTTGTATCATGAGGGTCATCCTAAGAGAATTGAACAAGATTCTCAAGGAGTTAGCACTGATGCACCTAGTCATCCTAGAAACAAGAAGAAAGATTATAGTAATTTCCACGCTAGCAACCTTGTTGCTGTTACACCTGAGAGTCCAAACGTTGTCTCTATCTCTGATACCGAAACACAATCTGGTGATGAACATGAGCCTAATGATAATATCAATAGTGATGTTCATAATGATGCTCAACCTAGCAATAATAAGGATTTGGAGATTGAACCTGTTGATCTTGATAACCCACAGCCTAAGAATAGAAGATACGATAAGAATGAGTTCGCTGCTAGGAAGCATGGTAAAGAAAGGGAACCATGGGTTCAGAAACCCATGCCCTTTCCTCCCAAACCATCCAAGAAAAAGGATGATGAGGATTTTGAGCGATTTGTTGAAATGATTAGACCTGTCTTCCTGCAAATGCGTTTGACAGATATGCTCAAAATGTCTCTGTATGCTAAGTACATGAAGGATATTGTTACTAATAAGAGGAGGATACCTGAGGTTGATATTTCCACCATGCTTGCGAATTATACCTTCAAGGGTGGAACTCCTAAGAAACTAGGTGATCCCGGAGTGCCCACTATACCTTGCTCCATTAAAGGAAACTACGTTAGAACTGCTTTATGCGACCTTGAAGCCGGTGTTAGTGTTATGCCTCTCTCTCTCTCTTTATCGTAGACTTGAACTAGATAAGTTGACACCCACTGAAATCTCTCTGAAAATGGCCGACAAATCAACTGCTTTCCCTATCGGCATTTGCGAGGATGTGCCTGTTGTGGTTGCTAACGTTACTATCTTAACAGACTTTCTTATTCTGGATATTCCCGAGGATGATGCCATGGCGATCATCCTTGGAAGACCCTTTCTAAACACTGCAGGGGCTGTTATTGATTGCAACAAAGGCAATGTCACTTTCCATGTCAATGGTAATGAGCATACGGTGCCCTTTCCAAAGAAACAATATCGAGTTCATTGCATCAGTGCCATCGAAAAAACTTCATCGATTCTTATTGGGAGCTTTTAATGCCCTATACCTACTGTCAAGATGAAGTATGATTTGCTTGTTGGGGATATTCACATCCCCATTGAGGTAACCTAGTGACTATTCGAAAATTCTCCGTCTTCTTTTACGATTCGAAAAAGTTTGTCAAGGAGACTTGATTAACCTCATTGACGGATTTCTTTCGATGACCATGAGATGGATGAATCGATGAGTCACAAACCTCTGTTCCAAGCTTTCACCTTCCGTTGCTTAGAAGAAAAATGATAGATTTAGCTTTAGTGTCTCCTGTTTTCTGTTTTTGCGTCCCGTAGAAAAGTACCCCGAAAATAAAAGTTCTCTGAATGCCGTGAAAATCAAGTATGATTTTTTCTGGAAATTTTGAAAAATTCTAAGACGGAGGGCTAGTCAGGGGGCTCAGTAGGCCACAAGCCCTGGAGGCGCGGGCACCCCCCTGGCCACGCCTACCAGGCTTGTGGGGCCCACGTGTACCCTCTCCACTTATTCTAGCTCCCATCTGCTTCTCCTACCTCCAGAAAAAATCATTTCGCAGCTCAAACCTGTGTTCTTGGTCTTCTTGCTGGGATTTTCGATCTCCTTGTGCAAAGCACCATTCACCAAACTGTTTTGGGGAAATTGCTCCTTGGTATGCGACTCCTCCATTCGTCCAATTAGTTGCTGCTCTAGTGCCTTATTCGTTGCATATTTTGCTGCCTTGCTGACCCTGTTCTTGAGCTTTGCATGCTAATTTTAGCTGGTCCCAAGTAGTTTTGATGCATGATTTGGCCTCTAGGCACTTGTCAGAGTAGTTGCTACGAGTTTAGTTGAGCCTTGTTCACTTTTCCTTTGAGTCGCTGAAAATTTCAGAAAAGTAAGATGTTCAGGAGAAATTATCATGGTGGTTCTTCAAGCAAGAGAGGTCCCCTTCTCACGATACGGGAGCCCGATCCTTACCAACCAAGGAACGCACAGGTACAACCATGTGAATGGCCTTCTGATGAATTCATGATTGAGGCAGGTTTCAAAGACGAGTTTGATACACTTGTTCACAACATCGGACTCGAAGAATTCATCTCCGATAAATGTGAACAATATGTTACTATCACTGCCTCTTTTGTTCGTAGATTCAAATTTTCAGTTGGCCGTGATACATATGTACTGTTTGACCTCTATAACAAATCGTATACCATGGATTTAGCGGATTTCAATAGAATTTGCAAGATACCAGTTTGGGGTAGTCTCCATGATCCTCCTAATTCTTTGGTTAGAGATTTTTTCTCTAGTATAACTGTTGGAGAAACTAGAGATATTACGCAAGCTACCATGGGGAGCTTTCATTTTCCTGCCTTGCATTACTTTGCCCTCTTCATTGGCAGATGCATTAATGGCAAGATTGAGCATTGTCACCTCTGCGCACCTGACCTTAGTATCCTTAAGAGCGCGGTAACGGGTGATAGAAGTTTCAACATGGGAGCTATAATAGCAAGGAGGCTGAATAATAATGCTAATGAAGGGGATTTCTTTGGTGGGATCTATGCCACTCGCATAGAAAATTTTCTTGGAGTACCCATCCGCGAAGGAGATCCCCCGCTCCATACAGCTTTCCTTGATCGCGCCGCTTTGACACGCTATGAGTTCCTTGAGAGGGATGATGAATCCCTCCTATACCGTTTAATATTTAACCGACAGCGTGTTTTCCATATTACCCTTCCTGCTCCTGCCTTCTTTGACTTTCAGGTAAAACGGAGATATTACATAACCAGAGGAGAGGCAGAGGAGTATGAGAGGGAGGCAAAGGTTGCTCGTCTCCGTGAGGCAGTTATTCAGGCAGTGTCTGCAGCGCTCCCATATAACCCCCATTATGATTTTGGGTATCACCCGGACCATCCTTGGGAGTAGACCAACTTAGGCCAAAAGCCTAAGCTTGGGGGAGTACGTGTTTCTCACCGACTTTATATTCTTGCTTACACTTTCACTTTGTTAGTCGGTGTTCACACTTTGCCACTGTATCATCCATGCTAGTTTATTTTATTTTTCTCGCTTTCTTCTCATGTGTTTGTCCAGTTTGAGAAAACCCAAAAAGATTTCTCGTTCTTCTTTTGCTTGTTGGGAGCTTTCCCGTGTAAATAGTTTTCTTTTTCTTTGGGTCAAGGTAAAAGACCATGGTTACAATGTTTAGTGCCTCTCGCATGCATATCTGTTTATCTGTCAAAGAGCCATATTACTTTGTCTTCTCCTTTGTGTTTGCCTACAGATTCCAGCTTAGTCCAATGCACGAGCACTCTTACTATTGTTCACATCATTCGATCGTGCAAGTGAAAGGCAATAATGACGATATACGATGAAGTGACTGAGCCTGGAAAAGCTGGTATGAACTCGATCTATTTTGTTTTTGTAAATATGACTAGCTCATCGTTCCAGATTCAGCTTTGTTGTGAGAGAAACATGTTTGCAATGACAACTTAGAGATCATAGTTTCTGATGCCATGCTTAATTAGCTAGGAGCTTATAATGGTTTGTCTTGGATGCCAACATGAATCTTGAGATGATTATGATGTAGTATGATAGGATGGCATCCTCCTTTGAATGATTCAAGTGGCTTGCCTTGGCGAATGTTTACGCATGTAGTTGAAACAAAATCAACATAGCCTGTATGATATTCATGTTCATGGTGATTTATGTCCTACTCATGCTTGCACTCAATGTTGGTTAAGCTCAATGCATTTTGATGACTGTTGTCGCTCTCTAGTTGGTCGCTTCCCAGTCTTTTGCTAGCCTTCACTTGTACTAAGCGGGAATACTGCTTGTGCATCCACTTCCATAAACCCAAAGTTGTTCCATATGAGTCCACCATACCTACCTATATGCGGTATCTACCTGCCGTTCCAAATAAATTTGCATGTGCCACTCTCTAAATCTTCAAGAAATAATCTGTTTTGCATGCCCGAACCGCTCATTTGGTGACAGGGGCTATCAGTATCTTCCATGCTAGGCGTGTTATCCTCAATATGTGTTTATTCACTATCATTCACGAGAAAGGGGCCGGTAATTGGAATGCCCAGTTCCATGCTCAAATCGAAAAGATAATTGCAAACAAAACTCCCCCAGGATTGATGTTGGTATGGACGGCACCCGAGTATTCGGCTAGTCGTGGAGTGTGATTGATTGGTGGTGGGGGAGTCAAAACTTTACTTTTCTGTTTGGGAACCGCCTATAGCATGTGTACCGTGGAAGATGGTGAAAACTCTTAGTCATTGCGTTGACAATGAAAGCATGCCACCCAAAATTATTATCTCTATGTTCAAAGCTTGAGCTCTGGCACCTTTGCAAATAAATGCTTCCCTCTACGAAGGGCATGTCTAATTATGTTCCTGTTGAGTCATCCTCTTCTTATAAAAGCACCAATTAGAGAGCACCTTTGTCATTTTTATGCTTTGCTTTTGACTGATGTTGAGTATGACTGTGACTGGATCTTCTTTGCCATGAATTACAATGTTCAGTCAGCCCTTGGTCTTTGAAGGTGCTCTCCATTTATGTTTTGCGGTCTCAAAAAGAGCTAGCGAGATACCATCTGTTTGTACAACTTCATGATTGTTTTGTTTGAAGTGTTGACGTTTTAAACTTGTCATTATTGCTCGCTAGTTGATTATGCCATTGATATGAGTTTACCGTGATACCTAGATGTCATTTTCTTATGTGGTTAGCTTGTGATCTTGCAGAACTTCTGGATATGAGTTAGACATAGTTGCAACAACAAGAGCAAACAGAGTTCGTAAAAGTTTTTCTTTTGTCTCTTTTAGTTTGTCAAATGAATTGCTTGAGGACAAGCAAGGTTTTAAGCTTGGGGGAGTTGATACGTCTCCATCGTATCTACTTTTCAAAACTCTTTTTCCCTTGTTTTGGACACTAATTTGCATGATTTGAATGGAACTAACCCGGACTAACGTTGTTTTCAGCAAAATTGCCATGGTGTTGTTTTTGCGCAGAAATAAAAGTTCTTGGAATGACCTGGAAATTTACGGGGCATTTTTGTGGAATATATTAAAAATACTGGCGCAAGAATCAACCGGAGGGGTGGAGCTGTGAGCCCACAAGCCCACTGCTACTTCTCAAACAACAACGCCAGAAATTGACACATTGACGGAGATTGGGCCTGCGTTGGTTTTTCCCTTGAAGAGGAAAGGGTGATGCAGCACAGGAGCAGTAAGTATTTCCCTCAGTTTGAGAACCATGGTATCGATCCAGAAGGAGGGTCTCGTCAAGTCCAGAGTACCTGCGCAAACACAAACAAGCTTGCACCCAACGCTTCAAAGGGGTTGTCAATCCCTTCAAGATTGTTTGCAAAGTGAGATCTGAAGGCGGAAAGTGCAACGAAGTAAAAAAGGTGTAAGGCTGAAAATATGGTGTGGAATAGACCCTGGGGACCATAGTGTTCACTAGAGGCTTCTCTCAAAATAGCAAGTATTACGGTGGCTGAACAAATTACTGTCGAGCAATTGATAGAACCGCGCAATGTCATGATGACATCTAAGGCAATGATCTAGCATATAGGCATCACGTCCGAGACAAGTAGACCGATACTTTCTGCATCTACTACTATTACTCCACACATCGATCGCTATCCAGCATGCATCTAGTGTATTAAGTTCATGACGAACAGAGTAACGCTTTAAGCAAGATGACATGATGTAGAGGGATAATCTCAAACCAATGATGAAAACCCCATCTTTCTCCCCTTGATGGCAACAACACGATACGTGCCTCGCTACCCCTTCTGTCACTGGGTAAGGTCACCGCACAGTATGAACCCAAAACCAAGCACTTCTCCCATTGCAAGAATAATAGATCTAGTTGGCCAGACAAAACCCACAACTCGAAGAGAATTACAAGGATATGAAATCATGCATAAGAGAGATCAGAATAAACTCAAATAAGATTCATAGATAATCTGATCATAAATCCACAATTCATCGAATCTTGACAAACACACCGCAAAAGAAGATTACATCGGATAGATCTCGATGAAGATCATGGAGAACTTTGTATTGAAGATCCAAGAGAGAGAAGAAGCCATCTAGTTACTAGCTATGGACCCGTATGTCTATGGTGAACTACTCACGCATCATCGGAGACGTCATGGTGTTGATGGAGAAGCCTTCCATGTCCGAATCCCCCTCCGGCAGGGCACCAGGACGTACCCCAGATGGGATCTTGCGGAGACAGAAGCTTGCGGCGGCGGAAAAGTGATTACGATGCTCCCTGATTTTTTGGGAATATTTGGGAATATATAGGCGCAAGATCTAGGTCAAGGGACCTCCAGGGGGCCCACAAGCCTGCATGGCGTGGGCCCCCTGGCCGCGGGGTGGGGGCTTGTTGGTGTTGGAAATATGCCCTAGAGGCAATAATAAATTAGTTATTATTATATTTCTTTGTTCATGATAATCGTTTCTTATCCATGCTATAATTGTATTGATTGGAAACATGGTGCATGTGTGGATACATAGACAAAACATTGTCCCTAGTAAGCCTCTAGTTGACTAGCTCGTTGATCAAAGATGGTCAAGGGTTCCTGACCATAGGCAAGTTTTGTCACTTGATAACGGGATCACATCATTAGGAGAATCATGTGATGGACTAGACCCAAACTAATAGACGTAGCATGTTGATCGTGTCATTTTGTTGCTACTGTTTTCTACGTGTCAAGTATTTGTTCCTATGACCATGAGATCATATAACTCACTGATACCGGAGGAATGCTTTGTGTGTATCAAACGTCGCAACGTAACTGGGTGACTATAAAGATGCTCTACAGGTATCTCCGAAGGTGTTCGTTGAGTTAGTATGGATCGAGACTGGGATTTGTCACTCCGTGTGACGGAGAGGTATCTCGGGTCCCACTCGGTAATACAACATCACACACAAGCCTTGCAAGCAATGTGACTTAGTGTAAGTTGCGGGATCTTGTATTACGGAACGAGTAAAAAGAATTGCCGGTAAACGAGATTGAAATAGGTATGCGGATACTGACGATCGAATCTCGGGCAAGTAACATACCGAAGGACAAAGGGAATGACATACGAGATTATATGAATCCTTGGCACTGAGGTTCAAACGATAAGATCTTCGTAGAATATGTAGCATCCAATATGGGCATCCAGGTCCCGCTATTGGATATTGACCGAGGAGTCACTCGGGTCATGTCTACATAGTTCTCGAGCCCGTAGGGTCTGCACACTTAAGGTTCGACGTTGTTTTATGCGTATTTGAGTTATATGGTTGGTTACCGAATGTTGTTCGCAGTCCCGGATGAGATCACGGACGTCACGAGGGTTTCCGAAATGGTCCGGAAACGAAGATTGATATATAGGATGACTTCATTTGGTTACCGGAAGGTTTTCGGGCATTACCGGTAATGTACCGGGAATGACGAATGAGTTCCGGATCTTTACCGGGAAGGGGGACCACCCACCGGGAGGGCCCAAGGACCTTGGGGTGGCGCACCAAGTAGGTGGGGTCAGCCCAAGGCTGTCTTGCGCAAGAGAGAAAGAAAAATCAAAAGAAGAGAAAAAAAGGAAAGCTGGGAAAGTGGAGAAGGACTCCACCTTCCAATCCTAGTTGGACTAGGATTGGAGGAGGACTGCTCCTCCCCTTGGTGGCGCAGCCCTTGGGGCTCCTTGAGCCTCAAGGCAAGCCTCCCCTCCCCACCTCCTATATATATGGAGCTATTAGGGCTGATTTGAGACAACTTTTTCAAGGCAGCCCGACCACATACCTCCCCGGTTTTACCTCTAGATCGCGTTTCTGTGGAGCTCGGGCGGAGCCCTACTGAGATTAGATCACCACCAACCTCCGGAGCGCCGTCGCGCTGCCGGAGAACTCATCTACCTCTCCGTCTCTCTTGCTGGATCAAGAAGGCCGAGATCATCGTCGAGCTGTAGTGTGCTGAACGCGAAGGTGCCGTCCGTTCGGCACTAGATCGTGGGACGGATCGCGGGACGGTTCGTGGGACGTGAGGATGTACCACTACATCAACCGCGTTCACTAACGCTTCTGCTGTCCGATCTACAAGGGTACGTAGATCGGAAATCCCCTCCCGTAGATGGACATCACCATGATAGGTCTTCGTGCGCGTAGGAAAAATTTTGTTTCCCATGCCACGTTCCCCAACAGTTGGGCCCCTGGGGCTCTTCTGGCTTGGCTCCCAAGTCCCCCGATCTTCTTCCATTCCAGAAAAAATCTTTTCGGGGATTTTCTTCCGTTTGGACTCCGTTTCAAAATCTCCTCTGAAAGGGGTCAAAAACATGGAAAAAAAGGAACTGGCACTTGTCACTGAATTAATAAGTTAGTCCCAGAAAATAAATAAAAGGCGTGCAAAACATCGAAATTTTGACAAGACAATAGCATGAAACCATCAAAAATTATAGATACGTTGGAGACGTATCAAGCATCACCAACCTTAACTCCTTCTCGTCCTCGAGTAGGGAAGTGATAAAGAATGATTTTTTGATGTGGAATGCTACCTAGCATAGATGTCCTTTGCAACTTCTTTCACGTGGCATGAACGTTCAGATCCGTAAGATTCAAAACAATAGTTTGCTATTGACATGAGAACTAGCAAAGTAATCATGAACTTTCAAAATAACAAGGCCAAAAGAAAGTTATCCCTACAAAATCATATAGTGTGGCTATGCTCCATCATCCTCACACAACTAATGTAAATCATGCACAACCCCGGAATTGGCCAAGTAATTGTTTTCGCACTCTTACTTTCTCAAACTTTTTACAACTATCACGCAATACATGAGCGTGAGCCATGGATATAGCACTATAGGTGGAATAGAGTGTGGTGGTGGTTGTGAGACAAAAAAAGGAGGAGATGGTCACATTGACTCGGCGTATCAATAGGCTATGGAGATGCCCATTAATAGATATCAATGTGAATGAGTAGGGATTGCCATACAAGATATGCACTAGAGCTATAAGTATGTGAATGCTCAAGAGGAAAACTAGTGGGTGTGCATTCAACTTGCTTGCTCACGAAGACCTAGGGAAATTTTGAGCAAGCACATCATTGGAATATACAAGCCATGTTATAAAACGAAGATTCCCATTAGCATATGGTAGTTACAAAGCAAGAAGCTCTCAATCATGAAGAACATGGTTCTAACATGAAGCACAAGTGTGGAAAAAGATAGTAGCATTGTCCCTTCTCTCTTTTCTCTCATCATTTTTTTGGCTCTTAGGCCTCTTTTTTTCTTTTCTCTTTTTTTTGTTTTTGGGCTCTTTGGCCTCTTTTATTTATTTATTTATTTTATCACATGGGACAATGCTCTAATAATGATGATCATCACACTTTTATTTACTCACTGCTCAAAGATCACAATGATGATGACTCCAAAGGAAATGCCTCCGGCAGTGTACCAAGATGTGCAACGATCTAGTATGATCATGCAATGGCAATATGAGAGTGACGGCACAAGTCATGAGACGAAACGGTGGGAGTTGCATGGCAATATATCTCGGAATGGCTATGAAAAGGCCATAGTAGGTAGGTATGGTCGCTGTTTTGAGGAAGGAATTTGCTGGGTTTGTGCACCGGCGAGAATTGTGCGGCACTAGAGAGGCTAGCAATGGTGGAAGGTGAAAGTGCATCTATACCATGGGCTCACATTTGTCATGAAGAACTCATATACTTATTGCGAAAGTTTTTATTAGTGATTGAAACAAAGTGCTAAACGCATACTCCGAGGGGAAGGGTTGGTAGGTGTAAACCATCGCGCGATCCCGACCTCAACACAACGGATGACAATCAATAGATCAATTATGCTTCGACTTCCTAACATAGCGGTTCACCATACGTGCATGCTACGGGAATCACTAACTCCAACACAGGTATCTCTAGATTCACAACACCCTACTAACATAGCTTTTAATATTACCGAATCCACGTCTCAAAACTAATTGAGAGGAATCAAAACTTCTCTTTCTATTCAATGCACATGAACATGGAGGTTTTTGCATCCTCTTTGGGTAACTAGCACATTTAGGACTACTTTCATAGCATAAGCCAACTACCAAATTATGCACCGTTGTGCTCTAAAGTTATAAGTGAAGCACAAGAGCAAAAGTATCTAACTCAAAAGATATAAGTGAAGCACTAGAGCAAATGTATCTAGCTCAAAAGATATAAGTGAAGCTCTATGAGCATTCTAGCAAAATCACGGTGAGTGCATGTCTCTCCCTCTCAAAAAGGTGTGCAGCAAGGACGATTGTGACACAACAAAAAGAAAAGACTCCTAAGATACAAGACGCTCCAAGCAAAACACATATCATGTGGTGAATAAAAATATAGCTCCAAGTAATGTTACCGATGGATTGAAGACGAAAGAGGGGATGCCTTCCCGGGGCATCCCCAAGCTTAGGCTTTTTGGTGTCCTTGAATTTGGCTTGGGGTGCCTTGGGCATCCCCAAGCTTGAGCTCTTTCCACTCCTTATCTCTTTGTCCATGAGAACGTCACCCAAAACTTGAAAACTTCACAACACAAAACTTAAACAGAAACTTGTGATAACAATAGTACAAGAAAACAAACTACCACTTCTTTTGGTACTGTAGAAAACTTGTATTCTACCTATAATGATGTTGGGCTACTGTATTCTCAATTTTCCATGGCTAGTACTCCCCGATACTAACCATGGTTTCATCAAAACAAGCAACCAACTCAACAAAAACAGAATGTGTGAAAAACAGACCAGTCTGTAGCAATCTGTATACTTCGTATAGTTCTGGTACCTAAAAAAATCTGAAAACTTACTATGGTCTAGGGGAAAAGCATATGAATCAGCATAAAAAAGAACCAACACAAAATCTATTTCTGAATAAAAATGAAAAATCATCTCGTTAGCGAAAAGTTTCTGTCTTTTTCCAACAGGATCAAACAACCATTACCAAGACTAATCATAAAGGTTTTTCTTGGCTCAAACACAAAAAGGAAGACAAAAAACACAATCACAACAGAACTATGTTGGTCTGGACGCAACAAAATAGAAAGAAAAATATAAATTCATTGGGTTGCCTCCCAACAAGCGCTATTGTTTAACGCCCTTAGCTAGGCATTGATAATTCAATGATGCTCACATAAGAAACAAGTATTGAAGCACAACGAGAGCATCATAAAACATGTGAAAATCACATCTAAGTCTAACATACTTCCTATGCATAGGCATTTTATAGGAAAACAGATTGTCAAGACAACCAATAGTTACCATATGCAAGGAAGAAGAAAGAGACAATAGCAATCTCAATATAACGAGAGGTGATTTAGTGATATGAAAGTTTCTACCACCAGATTTTCCTCTCTCATAATAATTACACGTGGGATCATATTCGAATTCAACAATGTAACTATCACATAGGATATTCTTTTCATGATCCACATGCATGCAAAGTTGACGCTCTTCAAGAATAGTGGGATTATCATCAACTAAAGTCATGACTTCTCCAAACCCACTTTCAATAATATTGCAAATATCATATTCATCGTGAGGCTTAAACAATTTTTCAAGATCATAAGAAAAATCATCACCCCACTCATGATCATCGCAACAAGTAGTGGACATAGCAAAACTAGCATCCCCAAGCTTAGGGTTTTGCATATTTTTAGCATGATTGTCACTAATAGAATTTATAGTGAAACCATTACAATAATGCTTTTCATCCAAGGAGCCCTCGTGAATCACTTCATAAATTTCTTCCTCACAATTTTCAGATTCATGCATCTCAAGCAAAACTCCATAAAGATAGTCAAGTGCACTCGACTCACTAGAAATTGGATCAACACAATTGGATCTCTTAAAGAGATTAGCAAGTGGATGAGGATCCATATCACTAGATTTTCACCAAGCGAAGATGCAAGCATATTGAAGGCACATGGCACACAAGCGAACAGAAAGCAAGCGAGAGAAAAGGGCGGACGAAAAAGGCAAACGAAAAAAAAGGCAAACAAAAAGGCAAATGAAAAGGCAAATTGTGAAGTGGGGGAGAGGAAAACGAGAGGCAACTGGCAAACAAAGTAAATGCAAGAGATGAGTTTGCAACACCTACTTGTATGAATCCTTGACTTGATCTTCCTCCCCGGTAACAGCGCCAGAAATCCTTCTGCTACTTCTCAAACAATAGCGCCAGAAATTGACACGTTGACGGAGATTGGGCTTGCGTTGGTTTTTCCCTTGAAGAGGAAAGGGTGATGCAGCACAGGAGCAGTAAGTATTTACCTTAGTTTGAGAACCAAGGTATCGATCCAGAAGGAGGGTCTCATAAAGTCCAGAGTACCTGCGCAAACACAAACAAGCTTGCACCCAACGCTTCAAAGGGGTTGTCAATCCCTTCAAGATTGTTTGCAAAGTGAGATCTGAAGGCGGAAAGTGCAACGAAGTAAAAAAGGTGTAAGGCTGAAAATATGGTGTGGAGTAGACCCTGGGGGCCATAGTGTTCACTAGAGGCTTCTCTCAAAATAGCAAGTATTACGGTGGGTGAACAAATTACAGTCGAGCAATTGATAGAACAGCGCAAAGTCATGACGATATCTAAGGCAATGATCTAGCATATAGGCATCACGTCCGAGACAAGTAGACCGATACTTTCTGCATTTACTACTATTACTCCACACATCGACCGCTATCGACCATGCATCTAGTGTATTGAGTTCATGACGAACAGAGTAACGCTTTAAGAAAGATGATATGATGTAGAGGGATAATCTCAAACCAATGATGAAAACCCCATCTTTTTACCCTTGATGACAACAACACGATACGTGCCTCGCTACCCCTTCTGTCACTGGGTGAGGTCACCGCACGGTATGAACCCGAAACCAAGCACTTCTCCCATTGCAAGAATCATAGATCTAGTTGGCCAGACAAAACCCACAACTCGAAGAGAATTACAAGGATATAAAATCATGCATAAGAGAGATCATAAGAAACTCAAATAAGATTCATAGATAATCTGATCATAAATCCACAATTCTTCGGATCTCGACAAACACATCGCAAAAGAAGATTACATCGGATAGATCTCCATGAAGATCATGATGAACTTTGTATTGAAGATCCAAGAGAGAGAAGAAGCCATCTAGTTACTAGCTATGGACCCGTAGGTCTATGCTGAACTACTCACGCATCATCGGAGAGGTCATGGTGTTGATGGAGAAGCCTTCCGTGTCTGAATCCCCCCTCTGGAAGGGCACTAGGATGTGCCCCAGATGAGATCTTGCAGAGACAGAAGCTTGCGGCGGCGCAAAAGTGATTACGATGCTCCCCTGATTTTTTTGGGAATATTTGGGAATATATAGGCGCAAGATCTAGGTCAGGGGACCTCCACGGGGGCCACAAGACTGCGTGGCGCGGCCCCCCTGTCCACGGGGTGGGGCTGGTGTGGCCCCTGGGGCTCTTCTGGCTTCGCTCCCAAGTCCCCCGATCTTCTTCCGTTCCAGAAAAAATCTTTGCGGGGATTTTCTTCCATTTGGACTCTGTTTCAAAATCTCCTCTGAATGGGGTCAAAAACATGGAAAAAAGGAACTGGCACTTGGCACTGAAATAATAAAGTTAGTCCCAGAAAATAAATAAAAGGCATGCAAAACATCCAAAGTTTTACAAGATAATAGCATGAAACCATCAAAAATTATAGATACGTTGGAGACGTATCACCCACCAGGCGCGGCCCCCCTGGCCACGCGTGGCAGGCTTATGGGGCCCACGTTGCTCCACGGCCTCAAATCTCAGCTCTATTTAGTCCCTTTCGTCCGGAAAAAAATGAAGGAGAAGAGTTCATCGCGTTTTACGGTACGGAGGCGCCGCCACCTCCTGTTCTTCATCTCGAGGGTAGATCTGGAGTCCGTTTTGGGCTCCGAAGAGGGGAGATCGTCGCCATCGTTATCACCAACCTTCCTTCATCGCCAATTCCATGATGCTCTTCACCGTTCATGAGTAATCTCATCGTAGGCTTGCTGGACGGTGATTGGTTGCATGAGATCTATCATGTAATCGAGTTAGTTTTGACGGAGATTGATCCCTAGTATCCACTATGTTCTCAGATTGATGTTGCTACTACTTTGCCATGCTGAATGCTTGTCACTAGGGCCCGAGTGCCATGATTTCAGATCTGAACCTATCATGTTGTCGCCAATATATGTGTGTTCTTGATCCTATCTTGCAAGTTGTAGACACCTACTACGTGTTATGACCCGGCAACCCCAGAGTGACAATAGCCGGAACCACTCCCATAGATGACCGTAGTATGAGGAGTTCATGTATTCACCAAGTGTTAATGCGTTGGTCCGGTTCTTTATTAAAAGGAGAACCTTAATATCTCGTAATTTCCATTAGGACTCCACTGCCACGGCAGGGATGGAAAATAGATGTCATGCAAGTTATTTTCCCTAAGCACATATGACTACATACGGAATACATGCCTACATTACATTGACGAACTGGAGCTAATTACATATCTCTCCGTGTTATAACTGTTGCATGATGAATAGCATCCGGCATAATCATCCATCACCGATCCAATGCCTACGAGTTTTTCCTACTGGTCCTTGCTACGTTACTTTGTCGCTACTCCTGTCACTGCTGCTACTATTACTCTGTTGCTACTGTTGTTACTCTGCTGCTACTGCTGTCACTTTGCTGCTACTGGTTACTGTTGCTACTCTTGTTATCATACTATTCTACTACCGATAGTTTGTTGCAGATACTAAATCTTTCAGGTATGGTTGAATTGACAACTCAATTGTTAATACTTGAGAATATTCTTTGGCTTCCCCTTGTGTCGAATCAATAATTTTGGGTTGAATACTCTACCCTCGAAAACTGTTGCGATCCCCTATACTTGTGGGTTATCAACGAGTAAGGTTGGTCCGGGCCGCTTCAATCCAACAATACCGCTGAATCGCGAAAATACTAAGGAGGGCAGCAAATCGGACATCAACGCCCATAAAAACTTTTGTGTTCTACTCAAGATTACATCTAGGCATGAACCTAGATCATGATGCCACTTTTGGGGAACGTTGCATGGGAAAAAATCTTACGCACACGAAGACATATCATGGTGATGTTCATCTACGAGAGGGAGATCGAATCCACATACCCTTGTAGATCACTAAGCGAGAAGCGTTAAGAAACGCGGTTGATTTACAGGAACTGCTTCGTGATTCAAATCATCGTCGTCCCATAATCCGTCCCGATCTAGCACCGAACGGACGGCACCTCCACGTTCAGCACACGTACAGCTCGATGACGATCTCCGCCTTCTTGATCCAGCAAGAGAGACGGGGAAGTAGATGACTTCTCCGGCAGCGCGACGGCGCACCGGTGATGGTGATGATCTTATTCCTGCAGGGCTCCGCCCGAGCTCCGCAGAAATGCGATCTAGAGGAAGAACTACGAAGTAGAGGTTTACGGTTGCACGTGGCAAAGTTGTGTCTCAAAAACCCTAAAACCTCTAGTATATATAGGAGGGGGCCGGGGCTAGCCTTGAGGCTCAAGGGAGCCTCCAAGGCATCGGCACGAAGGGAGGAGAGGGACTCTTATTCCAATTCGGTTGGGAAGGAGGAGTCCCTTCCTTCCTTCCCACCTCCTCTTTTTTTTCTCCTTTGATTTTTTCTCTCGGCCGAAATAGTCCTATTGGGTTAGCCTCACCAGCCACTAAGGGCTGGTGTGCCAACCATGGGCCTATTAGGTTCTCTCCCGGGTGGGTGGCCCCTCCCGGCAAAAACCCGGAACCCATTCGTCACTCCCGGTACACTGCCGGTAATACCCGAAATCTTTCCGGAAGCCAAATGAAACAATCCTATATATCAATCTTCGTTTCCAGACCATTTCGGAAACCCTCATGACGTTTGGGATCTCATCCGGGACTGTGAAAAAAACTTCAGTCACCAGCACCTATAACTCAACTATACCGAAACGTCACCGAACCTTAAGTGTGCAGACCCTGCGGATTCGAGAACTATGTAGACATGACCTGAGACACTCCCCAGTCAAGATCCAATAGCGGGACCTGGATATCCATGTTGGATCCTACATATTCTATGAAGATCCTATCGGTTGAACCTCTATGCCAAGGATTCATATAATCCCGTATATCATTCCCTTTGTCCTTCGGTATGTTACTTGCCCGAGATTTGATCGTCGGTATCCCTATACCTATTTCAATCTCGTTACCAGCAAGTCTCTTTACTCGTTTCTGTAATACAAGATCCCGTGACTAACAATTTAGTCACATTGCTTGCAAGGCTTGTATGTGATGTTGTATTACCGAGTGGGCCCCGAGATACCTCTCCGTCACACAGAGTGACAAATCCCAGTCTTGATCCATGCTAACTCAACGGACACCTTCGGAGATACCTGTAGAGCACCTTTATAGTCACCCACTAACGTTGCAATGTTTGATACACACAAGGTATTCCTCTGGTGTCAGTGAGTTACATGATCTCGTGGTCATAGGAATGAATACTTGACACGGAGAAAACAATAGCAACAAACTGACACGATCGCATGCTACGTTTATAGTTTGGGTCTTGTCCATCACATCATTCTCCCAATGACGTGATCCAGTCATCAAGTGACAATACTTGTATATGGTCAAAAAACCTTAACCATCCTTGATCAACTGGCTAGTCAACTAGAGGCTCACTAGGGACATAGTTTTGCCTATATATCCACACATGCATTTATGTTTTCATTCAGTACAATTATAGCATGGATAATAAACGATTATCTTGAAACAGTAAATATTACAATAACTAATTTACTATTGCCTCTAGGGCATATTTCCAACAGTAGTACCGCTCCAAGCAACGATAGTACCGCTGTCACCAGCCTCTACTACGAGCACGTGCGGTAGTAAGAGCGGACGTAGTTTTTTACTACCGCCCTCGGGCGGTAGTAGCGCTACTATGTCTGGTACTACCGTGTCGTATTTTTGCACAGTCGTAGCCTCGGCGGAGGTAGACACGGAAGTAATTTTTTACTTCCGTGTACCTCCTATGGTAGTTGGATACTACCCTGCGGTAGTACCATAAGGGCCAACGGTAGTACCGCTCCGGCGGTTCTACCGCTCGTTACCCCATGTAGTAGTTCCTCCCTCTGCCACTTCCGTGCAGTCGGTAGTACCACACCGGGCAGCGGTAGTACCACATATGGCAGTGGTAGTACCACTCCTAGCAGCGGTAGTACCGCTTTTCTCGGACTGAAAGTAGGGGTAACGGTTGGATTCTTTCCCCCACTATATAAAGGGGTCTTCTTCCCCAAGAAGATTATCTCTCCCCTTCAAAAAACTCTGTTGTTGCTCCAAAGCTCATTTTCGCCCGATCTCTCTCCCTAGACAATCAAACTTGTTGATTTTCTAGGGATTGGTTGAGACGGCACCGATCTACACTTCCACCAAGAGAAATTTTATTTCCACACTAATCCCTTGCGGATCTTGTTACTCTTGGGTGTTTGAGCACCCTAGACGGTTGAGGTCACCCCGGAGCCACATTCCATTGTGGTGAAGCTCTGTGGTCTTGTTGGGAGCCCCCAAGCTTTGTGTGGAGAATGCCCGAACCTTGTTTGTAAAGGTCCGATCGCCACCTTCAAGGGCACCGCTAGTGGAATCATGGCATCTCGCATTGTGTGAGGGCGTGAGGAGAATACGGTGGCCCTAGTGGCTTATTGGAGAGCATTGTGCCTCCACACCGCTCCAACGGAGATGTACTTCCCCTCATTGGGAAGCAACTTTGGTAACACATCCTCGTCTCCACGGTTCCACTTGTGGTTATCTCTTACATTTACTTTGTGCTAATTATTGTTCTATTGTATTCCTTGCTTGCACTAGTTGTTGTTATTGTTAGCATCATATAGGTTGCTCACCTATTTGTTCATCTAGAGAATCTTTTGTTGTTAACCCTAATTTGTTAAGAAAAGTTAAAAATTGGTAGTTGCCTATTCAGCCCCTTCTACTCGACCATATCGTTCGTTCAGAGTTTTTCAAAGGAAAACCTGGATTAAGCTACTTGAAAACTAAGCATCAAGATCTGTAGAGATAGATCAGGACGCTTGATAAAACTTTCAATGAATAACATACCTTGACAAGTTTTTGAATGAGTTCAAAATGGATCAGTCAAAGGAAGAGTTCTTGATTGTGTTGTAAGGTGTGAATTTGAGTAAGACCCAAAGCTCGACCAATGGCAAAAGAAAGAGAAAGGACGAAGGTCATCCCCTATGCCATTAGTCGTAGGCTCTATAGTATGCTAGGTTGTGTACCGCACCTGATGTGTGCCTTGCCATGAATCTGTCGAGGAATGGATTACTGGACAACGGTCAAAATTATCCTTAATAACTTCAAGACTAAGGAAATGTTTCTCGATAATGGAGCTGATAAAAGACTTCATCATAAAGGGTTGTGTTGATGCAAGCTTTGACACCAATCTGGATGACACTAAGTAGAAGACCTGATTCGTATAATGGAGCAATCATTTGGAATAATTCCAAATGGAGCGTGGTAGCAACATCTACAGGATGGCATGGAGATTTGTCAAGCACACATGGATCTGAAAGGTTCAGACCCGTTGACTAAAACCTCTCTCACAAGCAAAACATGATAAACCCGAGAACTTATTGGGTGTGAATCACATAGTGATGTGAACTAGATTATTGACTCTAGTGCAAGTGGTAGACTGTTGGAAATATGCCCTAGAGGCAATAATAAATAAATTATTATTATATTTCCTTGTTCATGATTATCGTTTATTATCCATGCTATAAATGTATTGATTGGAAACTCAAATACATGTGTGGATACATAGACAACACACTGTCCCTAGTGAGCCTCTAAGGACTAGCTCGTTGATCAAAGATGGTCAAGGTTTCCTTACCATAGACATGAGTTGTCATTTGATAACGGGATCACATCATTAGGAGAATGATGTGATGGACAAGACCCAAACTATGAATGTAGCATGTGATCGTGTCAGTTTATTGCTACTGATTTCTGCATGCCATGTATCTATTTCTATGACCATGAGATCATGCAACTCCCGGGCACCGGAGGAATGCCTTGTGTGTATCAAATGTCACAACATAACTAGTGACTCTAAAGGTGCTCTAGAGGTATCTCCGAAGGTGTCTGTTGGGTTGGCGTGAATCGAAACTAGGATTTGTCACTTCTTTTGACGGAGAGGTATCTCTAGGGCCCACTCGGTAATGCAACATCACAATGAGCTTGCAAGCAATGTGACTAAGGAGTTAGTCATGGGATCTTGTATTACAGAACGAGTAAAGAGACTTGCCGATAACGAGATTGAACTAGGTATGGAGATACCGACTACCGAATATCGGGGAAATAACATACCGATGGACAAAGGGAACAGTACACGGGATTGATTGAATCCATGACATCGTAGTTCAACTGATGAAGATCTTCGTAGAATATTTAGGAACCAATATGGGCATCCAGGTCCCGCTATTGGTTATTCATCGGAGAGTGTCTCAAGTCATGTCTACATAGTTCTCGAACCCGCAGGGTCTGCACACTTAAAGTTCGGTGACATATTGGTATAGTTGAGTTATGTATATTGGTAATCGAAGGTTGTTCGGAGTCCCGGATGAGATTCTGGGCTTTACGAGGAGATCCCAAATGGTCTGGAGGTAAAGATTGATACATGGTAAGTTCCGTGTTGGTCACCGGAAAAGGTTTGGGCATCACCGGTAGCGTACCGGGGATGCCGGAAGGGTTCCGAGGTTCCACCGGAAGGGCCCACCAGCCCCGAACGGGCCACATGGGCTATGAGGGATGCTCACCATCCCCTAGTGGGCTGGGCGCACCTCCCCACCTAAGGCCCATGCGAGTGGGCTGGTGGAGGGCCAAATCTAGAGGGAGGCACCACCCTAACTTCGGGGGCAAGCCACCCCTAGGACAGGCGCTTCGCTCTCTCTTGGCCATCCCCCTAGGCTGGAATTCCAAGGGCGCACCCCTCTCCCCTTTCCCCTATATATATAGATGGGGAGAGAGGGATGCAACCAACCAAGGCCACGGCGCAGCCCTGTCTCTCTCATAGATCAGTTTTCTCCACTAAAATCGGTTTCGGTATTGCTTGGCGAAGTCTTGCCGGAACAGCTCCACCAACACCGCCACCATGTCGTCGTGCTAACATAAAACTCATCTACTTATCCACCCTCTCTCTTGCTGGATCAAGGAGGTGGAGATCGTCATCGAGTTGTACGTGTGTTGAACGCGGAGGTGTCGTTCGTTCAGCACTAGATCGAGACGGATCGTGATGGGATTGCGGGACGGATCATGATGGGATTGCGAGATGAATCATCATTGGATCATGAAGACGTTCGACCACATCAATCGTGTTATATACGCTTTGGCTTAGCAATCTAAAATGGTATGTAGATGCACTACCCCCTCTCGTAGTTGTTGATCCCCATAGATTGATCTTGGTGAGTGTAGGAAATTGTTTCTTTCCCATGCAACGCTCCCCAATACTTCAACCTTCAATACAAATTATCAGCGGTCTCATTATCATTTTCACAAGAGACCTGTTGCTTGAGCAAGTCCAACCTAAACATTTTACTAGCTTCATCATATTCAAATATATCCTCGAGAGAATCCAAAATTTCTTTGGCGGTCTTGAACAAAGCAGTGGAGTCATTATAGTCATTAGTCATAGCAAGACACAACATGTTGAGGACAATAGAATTGAATTGATCATCAAAGACCTCCCTTGGAGCGAGACTTGTGGGATCCTATGGCTAGAAGACATTGACAATAATCTACCATAGGTGCGTTGACGAACTGCAAAGTGAGACTCCATAGCTAGTTTCCACTTAGCCCACGGGTTAACATTCAAAAGGGGCGTCGAAAACGCGACGAAAACTTCTCTTTTTATTTTTTCTGAGACGAAAGGAATCTTATAGAGCTGGAATTGGGGGCGGCAGAGCCGTCTGGGCCCCACAAGCCTGCCCACCGCCACCACGAGGTGGTGGCGGAGCCAGGGCTTGTGGCCCACTGGCCCACCCCCTGAGGTGGAACTTGGCACAGCTATTTTTGATATTTTCCAAAACTGCTCCCCGTAAATTTTTAGGACGTTTGGAGAACTTTGATTTCTGCACAAAAATAACACCAAGGCAATTCTGCTGAAAACAGCGTCAGTCCAGGTTAGTTCCATTCAAATCATGCAAATTGGAGTCCAAAACAAGGGCAAAAGAGTTTGGAAAAGTAGATATGATGGAGACGTATCAACTCCCCCAAGCTTAAAACCTTACTTGTCCTCAAGCAACTTAGTTGACAAACTGAGAGAGAAAGGAAAACTTTGACAAACTCTGTTTGATCTTGTTGTTGCAACTATGACTAACTCATAACCATAATTTCAGCAAGATCACAAGTTAACCACATAAGCAAATGACACAAAGGTCACACGGTAAACTAATATCAATGGCATAATCAGCTAACGAGCAAATAATAATGAGTTTCAAATACCAACACTTCAATCGAAAGAAGCATGAAGCAATATGAATAGGTGGTATCTCGCTAGCTCTTTCCGAGACCGTAAAACATAAATGCAGAGCACTTTCAAAGATCAAGGGCTGACTAAACATTGTAATTCAAAGCAACGAAGATCCAGTCATAGTCGTACTCAATATCAATCAAAAGCAAAGCATAAAAATGACAGAGGTGCTCTCTAATTGGTGCTTATATAAGAGGAGGATGACTCAACAGGAAAATAAATAGACAGGCCCTTCGCAGAGGGAAGCATTGATTTGTAGAGGTGCCAGAGCTCAAGCTTTGCAAACAGAGATAATAATTTTGGGTGGCATGCTTTCATTGTCAACGCAATGACCAAGAGTTCTCAATATCTTCCATACTACTCATGCTATAGGTGGTTCCCAAACAGAAAAGTAAAGTTTTAACTCCCCCACCACCAATCAATCACACTCCACGGCTAGCAGAATCCTCGGGTACCGTCCATACTAACATCAATTCGGGGGGAGTCTTGTATTACAGTTATGTTTTCGTTTTAAGCGTGGAACTGTGCATTCCAATTACCGGTCCCTTTCTTGTGAATGACTGTGAATAAACACATGTCGAGGATAACACTCCTAGCATGGAAGATACCAATAGCCCTCTGTCACCACAAGAGCGGTTCGGGCATGCAAAACAGATTATTTCTTGAAGGTTTAGAGAATGGCACATGCAAATTTACTTGGAACGGCAGGTAGATACCGCAAATAGGTAGGTATGGTGTACTCTCATGGAAAAACTTTTGGGTTTATGGAAGTGGATGCATAAGCAGTATTCCGCTTAGTACAAGTGAAGGCTAGCAAAAGACTGGGAAGCGACTAACTAGGGAGCGACAATGGTCATCAAGATGCAACGAGTTTGACTAACATTAAATGCAAGCATGAACAGGATATAAATCACCATGAACACGAACATCATAGAGGTTATGTTGATCTTGTTTCAACTACATGCATGAACATGCGCCAAGTCAAGCCACTTGAAACATTCAAAGGAGAATACCATCCTATCATACTACATCATAGTCATCTCAAAATCTATGTTGGCAATCAAGACAAACCATTATAAGCTCTTAGCTAAATAAGCATGGCATCAGAAACTATGATCACTAAGTTGTCATTGCAAACATGGTTCTCTCACAACAAAGCTAAATCTGGGTCGACAAGTTAGTCATATTTACAAAAACAAAATAGATAGAGTTCATACCAGCTTTTCAGTCTCAGTCACTTCATCATATATCATCATTGTTGCCTTTCATTTGCACGATCGAACGACGTGAACAATAATAAGCACATTGGACTAAGCTGAATCTGCAGGCGAACACAAAGGAGAAGACAAAATGATATGGATCTTTGAAAGCTAAACAAGTAAGCATGTAAGAACCGCTAAACATTGTAACCAATATCTTCTACCTTGACACAAAGAAAAAGAAAACTATTTACACGGGAAAGCTCCCAACAAGCAAAAGAAGAAAGAAAAATCTTTTTGGGTTTTCTCAAAGGACTCAAAACAAGAAAACAAGAAAATGAAAATAAACTAGCATGGATAATACAGTGGCAAAGTGTAAACACCGGCTAACAAAGTGAAAGAACAAGCACGAATGTAAAGTCGGTGAGAACACGTACTCCCCCAAGCTTAGGCTTTTGGCCTAGCTTGGTCTACTCCCAAGGTGGGAAATAACCAGCTCTAGGATACTCCGGAGCAGACTGTGGATGCCACTGCTGTGTGAGCTCCTCTGGCTCCCACTAATAAACTGGCGTCTGGTACTCAACCGGTGGCTCGGGCACGGGCGCGTGTGGTTGGGCCAAGCCCCAATATGCGTAGATGTCCACGGGCATAATAGTGTACCTACCTTCATGAAGATCAAACAAAGAAGGAGCAGGCAAAGTAATAGTCTCTCGAGTACCCTGACTAAACACCAGGTTATAAATCATTCGTCTACTAGCATCTATATCCAGAAAATCATGGCGAACCATGTTGTCATAATCCAGATATCTCTCACGGAGAAGCATCTCTCCTTCCTCACCCAGTCTAATGGGTATCTCAAAGTGTCTGGCAAGACGGGTAGCATAGATACCTCCATAGACAACACCTTTAGAACGGTTCAGGTTCAACCGTTGAGCTACTATAGCGCCCACGCTATAAGTCTTATCGTTATAAAGGCCTTCGCGCAAAACCGCAAGGTCTGTAGAACTAAGTGCTCCAGCCTCCCCACGGCCAATCAAACATTTTCCCACAAATAGTGAGAAGTACCGAAGCACAGAAAATGTATGCTAGCAATTCTAGCGCGAGAAACTCCTCTCTCCTATCCAACAGCAATAGAACCAATGAAATCCTCCAAGCCCCGTGGACGAGGGTCACAAATATCCCCAACATAAGGTAATTTGCATACATTGCAAAAGTCCTGCAGCGTCATGCACTGGGGGACATCGTAAATCATGAACTCAACCATGGGAGGATTCTTCCTCGGATAAAAGTTGAAGCTTTGAACGAAAATATTGGTGAGGAGGAGGTATTGTGGGCACTTATCTTCAACGAACGCAGTAAGACCTGCGTTCTCCACCAAGTAATAAAAGTCTTCATAAAGTCCGGCGGCGCGCAAAAATTCATCACTTGGCCACTCGCATGCTCAAACTTCTGTGACTCGAGGGACTACGTACTTGGGGTGATTCTTCTCACCCTCCTTGGGGTTACGGCTTGAAGAGCCTCTCAAGAACCTCCTCATCTTTTCCTTTTTCTAGCTCTGAAAAATTCTGAAATTTTTAGAGACTTCGAAAGAAAAGTGAATAAGGATTAACCCAACTTGTAGCAACTACTCCCTCTAGTGCCTAGAGACCATATCACGCGCTAAAACTACTTGGGACCAACTAAAATCAACATTTCTAGCTCAAGAACAGGGTCACCAAGGTAGCAAGAATACGCGAAGGATCAAACACTAGAGCAAAAACTAATTGGACCAATGGAAGAGTCACTTACCAAGGAGTAATTTCCCCAAAACGGTTCGGAGAATGGTGCTTTGAGCAAGGAGATCGAAAATCACAGCCAAACGAGCAAGAACACGGGTTTGAGCTGCGAAACAATTTTTTCTAGAGGTGGAAGAAGAGGCTGAGAGCTGGAATGAGTGGACGGGGTGCCTGTGGGCCCCACAAGCTTGCACCCCGCCACCAGGGGGTAGGTGGCGGTTGCAGGGCTTTTGGCCCACTGGTCAGGCCCCCAGGCCAGCTCTCAGGCCCAGAAATTTTCAAAAATTCCAGAAAAAATCATACTAAATTTTCAGGACCATCGGAGAACTTTTATTTTTGAGGTATTTTTCTCCGGGACGCTAAAACAGAAAACAGGAAAACTAAAATAATTCTATCATTTTTCTTCTAAGCAACAGAAAAAGAAAGCTTAAAACAGAGGTATGTGACTCCTTGATTCATCCGTTTCATGGTCATCGAAAGAAACCCGTCAATGGGATTGATCAAGTCCTTATGACAAAACCTTCTCGAATTGCAGGAGAGAACGGAGAATTTTCGAATAGCCACTAAGTCACCTCAATGGGGATATCTATCTCCCCAACAAGCAAATCATAGTTCAGCTTGACACGAGGAATAGGGCATTCAAAGCTCCCAATGAGAATCAATGAAGTCTTTTCGATAGCATTGATGCAATGTACTGGATATCGTTTCTTCGGAAAGTGCACTGTGTGCTCATTACCGTTGACATGGAAAGTGACATTGCCTTTGTTGCAATCTATAACAGCCCCTGCAGTGTTTAAAAAGGGTCTTCCGAGGATGATAGCCATGGCATCGTCCTCAGGAATATCCAAGATAACAAAGTCTCTTAAGATAGTGGTGTCAGCAACCACAACAGGCACATCCTCGCAAATGCCTATAGGGAAAGCAGTTGATTTGTCGGTCATTTGCAGAGAAATTTCAGTGAGTGTCAAATTATCCAATTCAAGTCTACGATAAAGAGAGAGTGGCTTAACACTAACACCGGCTCCAAGGTCACATAAGGCAGTTCTTACGTAGTTTCCTTTAATTGAGCAAGGTATAGTGGGCACTTCAGGATCAACAAGTTTCTTAGGAGTTCCACCTTTAAAAGTGTAATTGGCAAGCATGGTGGAGATCTCAAGATCTGGTATCTTCCGTTTATTAGTCACGATATCTTTCATGTACTTGGCATACAGAGACATCTTGAGCATATCAGTTAACCGCATATGCACAAAGACGGGTCTTATCATCTCAACGAAGCGCTCAAAATCCTCATCGTCCTTTTTCTTGGATGGCTTAGGAGGAAAGGGCATAGGTCTCTGAACCCATGGCTCCCTTTCTTTACCATGCTTCCTAGAAGTGAAGTCATTCTTGTCGTATCTCTTAGGTTGTGGATTATCAGGATTAATCGTAGGTTCAATCTCCACATCCTCATCATTGCTAGGTTGAGCATTATTATGAACATCACTGTCCACATTGTCACGACGTTCATGTTCATCACGTGATTTTGTTTCTGCATCAGACGTGGAGATATCATTAGGTTCTTCAGGTGTGACAGTATTTGGTGAACTGGCATATAGGTTTCTATCATCCTTCTTCTTCTCCTTAGGATGACTAGGTCGATCAGCATTGATTCCTTGAGAATCTTGATCAATTCTCTAAGGATGACCTTCAAGATACAAAGGTTCCTGAGTCATTTTTCCTCCTCTAGTAATGACTCTGATAGAGTTGTCATTTAATTCATTGAGCAGGTCATTCTGAGCTTGAAGTACTTGTTCTACCTGAGTAGTAATCATAGAGGCATGTTTACTCAGAAGCTTCAGATCATTGACATTTCTGTCTACACAAGCACTTAAATGGCAAAGCATACGAGTACTTTGTTCCAAATGCCTGCTAACATAATCATTGAAACTCTGTTGTTTGGCAACAAAGTTGTCAAATTCATCAAAGCATAGGCTAGCAGGTTTATCAAAAGGAATATCACTCTCATCAAACCTACGCAGAGAATTCACTTCCACTACCTGTATCGGGTTATCGAGACCATGGATCTCTTCGATAGGTGGTAGATTTTTTACATCTTCAGATCTAATGCCCTGCTCTTGCATAGATTTCTTGGCTTCTTGCATATCTTCGGGACTGAGGAATAGAATACCTCTTTTCTTAGGAGTTGGCTCAGGAGGTGGTTCGGGAATAGTCCAAGCATTATCATTGATCAAGAGGTTATTCAGTAGGGTCTCAGCTTGTTCTACAGTTTGTTCCCTAAAAACACAACCGGCACAACTATCTAGGTAGTCTCTAGAGGCATCGGTAAGTCCGTTATAGAGGATATCAAGTATCTCGTTCTTCTTAAGAGGGTGATCACGCAAAGCATTATGTAGCTGGACGAGCCTCCCCCAAGCTTGTGGAAGACTCTCTTCTTGGAGTTGAGCAAACTTGTATATTTCCTGCAAAGCAGCTTGCTTCTTATGGGCAGGGAAATATTTCTCAAAGAAGTAATAGACCATCTCCTGGGGACTACGCACACATCCAGGAGCAAGAGAGGTGAACCAGACTTTAGCGTCATCCTTTAGAGAGAAAGGAAACAGCTTAAGGATATAGTAGTGGTGGATCTTCTCCTCATTAGTGAAAAGGTTGCCTATTTCGGATAGTTTGGCAAGATGGGCTATGACGTCTCAGACTCATAACCGTGAAAATGATCAGATTCGACTAGACAGATTATCTCAGGGTCGACAGAGAATTCATAATCCTTATCGGTGACAAAGATAGGCGAAGTGGCAAACTTCGGGTCATTTTTCATCCTAGCTTCCCGAGATTTTTCCTTCCACTTGAGAAGTAATTGCTCAGCGTCATAGGCATCCTTACACACAAGAAAATCCTCAGCTATCTCTCCCTCCATAACGTAACCCTCAGGTATATCAGGGAATTCATATCTAGGAGAGCTAGATCTAGCAGGAGCAAAAGCAGGTTCTATCTCAATAGTATCGGCAGTTTCAGAAGCATCACGAGCATTGGCAGTAACTCTAGCAATATGAGCATCAAGGAACACTCCTAGTGGAACATCAGGCAAATGAGTATCTCTAGCAGTATCAAGCATAGCATCATCAGGCAAAATAGCATCTCTAGCATCATCAGGCAAAGCAGTATCAAGCATAGCATCTCTAGCAGTATCAAGCATAGTATCATCAGGCATAGTATCAAGCATAGAATCTCTAGCAGTATCAGGCATAGTATCAAGCATAGCATCTCTAGCAGTAGTATCACAAGCATCATCAAGCACATGCGACATATCAAGATTTCTAGCAGGAGGTGATGTCACAAACTTACTCATAACTGAAGGTGAATCAAGTGCAGAGCTAGATGGCAATTCCTTACCCTCCCTCGTAGTTCAGGTCAAGACTTTGGTCTTCGGATCCTTCAGATTCTTCATAGTGATCAGCAGATATAAATCCCAAGTGACTCAGAGAATATAGCAATACCTCCCCGGCAACGGCGCCAGAAAAATGCTGATTGCAATCTCTGATGATGGCTAGACGAATGCTGATGACAACAAGCCTTCCCCTACAACGGCACCAGAAGAATGCTGCTAGCACTCCCCGGCAACAGAACTAGAAGAATGTTATTGATGGCCCACCAGCGCGTGGGTTCGCAGCAGTTTTCGAGGGTAGAGTATTCGACCCAAATTTGTTGGTTTACCAGACAGGAGGTGAGAGAATACTCTCGAGTATTAGGAGCTGAATTTGTCAGACTCAACCACACCTGAAAGATTAGTATCTGCAAGCACAGTAGTAACAACAAAGTAGTGAGTAACGGCAGTGTAACGAGCAATAGCAGCGGCAAGGAACAACAGTAGTGACAGTAGTAGCAAGTAGCAACAGTAGCAAGCGACAGTAATAGCAATAGTAGCAGCAAAGCAAGACAAGTAACAGCAGTAGCAACAGTAGTAGCAGCAGCAGCAGAGCAAGACAAGTAACAGTTGTAGGAACAGTAGTAGCAGCAGTAGCAGAGCAAGACAAGTAACAGGAGTAGGACAAACTCGTAGGCAATGGGTCGGTGATTTGTTTGGATGATATTCATCATCCAACAGCTATAACACGGAGAGATATGTGGCTAGCTCACGTTCGTCAATGTGATGTAGGCATGCATTCTGTGTGTCGTCATACGTGCTTAGGGAAAAGAACTTGCATGCCATCTATTGTCCATCCCTCCTGTGGCAGCGGGGTCCAAAAGGAAACTACGGGATATTAAGGTTCTCCTTTTAGTAAATTTTCACGATGTTTGGAGAACTTTGATTTCTGCACAAAAATAACACCAAGGCAATTCTGGTGAAAACAGCGCCAGTCCAGGTTAGTTCCATTCAAATCATGCAAATTAGAGTCCAAAACAAGGGCAAAAGAGTTTGGAAAAGTAGATACGATGGAGACGTATCACGGGTGAATAGACTACTTGTCAAGATAAAAATTCTAGCCTATCCTAATTTCTAGGAGGGCAGAAATCTAGCAACTCTAACAAGTCTAGGTCACCCTACACATGCAGTTCTAAGAGTATAGCAGCAGAAAGTAAAACATGCCCGCATAATTAGGTTGACACGAGAATTTTTGGCATGGTTCCGATAGGTGGCGCTATCGTACGTCCATGTTAGTGGAGACTTCAACTCACGGAGGGTAACGACTACGAGACTCCACAGAGGGCTCCACCCACGGAGGGTTCACAAAGAAGCGGCCCTGTCTATCCCACCACGGCTTCCGTCAATGGAGGACTAGCCTTACTCATGGTAGATCTTCAGAGAGTAGGTGATCTCCTTACCCTTACAAACATCTTGGTTCAACACCACAACACGAAGTAGGAGGCTCCCAAGCAACACCTAACCAATCTAGGCGGCACCACCCTCCAAAAGGTAATAGATGTGGTAGATCAATGAACTCCTTGATCTTGTGCTTCCAAAGATAGTCTCCTCAACACAAATCACTCTCTCACAAAATATGCATGGGTAGGAGAAGATGATTTGGTTGAAAGCAGTTTGGGGAGGCTAGAGATCAAGTTTCAAATGGTTAGATTGGAATATCTTGGTCTCAACACATGAGTAGGTGGTTCTCTCTTAGAAAATGGATTTGTAAATGAAGTGTGTGTTCTGAGTGCTTCTCCCATGAATGAGAGGTGGGTGAAGGGGTATATATAGGCATCAGCCAAAATCCAACCATTACACACAAAAGAGCAAACTCGGTGACACCGAAGTTGGAAACTCGATGGTACCGATTAGCACAAAGGTGTGAACTTTTGAATTTCGGTGAGGCCGATATATAGAACACGGTGGCACCAAAAAGGTGACTAACGATCAGATGGACAAACTCGGTGGCACCGATACTCAAACTCGTAAATTCTGATTTTTTGTATCTTGGCAATAGATGTTGGTCACACTGAACTCGGTAGCACCGATGCAGTTTTGGTTGCACTGATTTGGTGGGAATGGCTAGGGTTTTGTTTGAGGTTTAAACTCGATGGATCCGATTTGGCAATGTTAGTGACACCGAATTTGTGAATGTGGAACTTGCGAGAGTGGATATGTGGGAAAATTGACTAAGTATTTAGGTGGCTAACTTTGAGCATTTGAGAAATCAGTTCATTTTACTACCTCGGACCCTTTTAATAGTATTGGCTTTTCTATGGACTCAAAAGTGATTTCTCACAAATATAAAATGAAGAGTCTTCTAGCTTGAAGCTTGAGCCAATATTATTCCTTTCTTGCATCCAGGGGTATCTCCACATAACCTTAAGCGATAGGTCTCCATGGACTAAACCTGAAATATCTAGGTGAAAGTGTTAGTCCAACAGACAATGTATGTTGTCATGAATTATCAAAATCACCAAGGGAGCATATGTGCTTTCAATAGTTCTCCTTCGTAGTTGTCCTCAAAATCCGAGCGACGTTACCCTCGGTGCGGGTAGCTGAGTGAAATTGTTCTAATTATTCCTTTTTTTATAATACACACATATAGATTAGAGTGGAATGGTTCTAAGTATGTGAAATATCAAATGTGAACCATACGATATTCTCCATCTAGATCTGGGGCGGTTACTAGGTCACCTATATTAGAGTATTTGACTTGAGGAGTCAAGCAAGGATGCTTGATCATAGGTCATACTCATCGTTAAGCATGAAATGGGGTTGCCAGTTTTCAATTCTGCATTTTAATGTCTTCATATCACTCGAGTTGTTGTACACCATGAATTGGTGTAGAGCTTTATCAAGGATATGAGTACATACCTTCGAATGATGTTGATGACGTGGCATGTAGGTGAACTTGTTGTGGATGCTCAATGTTGATGATGATCTTCTTGAGTTGGAGCTATCCATGACGTTTTGGTTCACTTTTCACCTACAATGGTTAATCATGCAAGGAAGAACATAATATTAATATATCCAAATGACATAAGTGAAATTCAATATCATAGAATTGTCAAGGATATGATTTGTTGTCTTCTTCCTTCATCTCCGAAGAAAAGATTGTTGATACTTGGCCATGTCAAGACTGCTTTTGATGAGAGTTGGTTTGCAATCTTGTGGAGTGTATTTATTCCAAGTACCTACAAAAGGTTGGATACAATACAAGGGAGCATAGTTTCCAAGTCATAAGATAGTCATATCATTGGCATGAAGGAACAGTCAGTCAAGCTCATGCCCTTGCATGCATCCGAGTGAGTCTAGCTCAAGTTTGAAGCATCAGATGTTTAAATCACTCCTCAAATGACATAACAGTTTCTCATCAAATCGTTTGGTGAATATATCAGCCAGTTGTTTGTCAGTACGAACATTCCTGAGATCGATATCTCCTTTGGCAACATGATCACGGATGAAATGATATCGCACTTGGATGTGCTTGGTTCTAGAATGTTGCACATGATTATATGCAAGCTTAATATCACTTTCATTGTCATACAACAATGGGACTTTTCTAACATGAATGCCATAATCCTTAAGCGTTTGAGACATCCATAGTAATTGAGCACAACATGATTTAGTGGCAATGTATTCAGCTTCGGCAGTTGATAAGGATACCGAGTTTTGTTTCTTAGGTGTCCAACAGACAAGAGATCTCCCAAGAAATTGACATGTACCCGAGGTGGATTTTCTATCAACCTTGTCTCCAGCATAGTCCAAGTCGGAATAGGCAACAAGATCAAAAGAAGACCCCTTGGGATACCATATGCCAAAGTTTGGTGTGTGTATAAGGTATCTCACTGTCCTTTTCACAGCCAATAGATGACACTCTTTAGGTGCTTCTTGATAGCGGGCACACATCCAAACACTTAGCATGATATCAGGACGAGAGGCACATATATGCAACAATGATCCATCATTGATCGATAAACCTTTTGATCAAAGGGTGCATCATCCTTAGTGAGCTCAAGATGTCCCCTAGTAGGCATGGGGGTTCTCATACCTTTGAATTCTTGCATGTTGAACTTCCTGATCAAGTCCTTGGTGAACTTGGTTTGAGAAATGAACGTACCTTCTCTTGATTGTTTGATTTGCAATCCAAGGAAGAACTTTAGTTCACTCATCATGGACATCTCGTACTTCTGTGACATCAGCTTTCCAAACTTTTCACTAAAATGCGGGTCAGTAGAGCCAAAGATTATATCGTCCACATGTATTTGACAAACAAATAGTTCGCCATTTACTCTTTTAGTGAATAAGGTTGCATTAATTTTTCCAATATCAAAACCCTTTTCAATGAGAAACTTCATTAGGCATTTGTACCAAGCTCTAGGTGCTTATTTAAGACCATATAAAGCTTTACGAAGTCTGTAAACATGATCAGGTTTGTTAGGGTTCACAAAGCCAGTAGGTTGTTTAACATAAACTTCCTCTTCAATTTCTCCATAGAGAAAGGCACTTTTAATATCCATTAGGTAGAGAGTTATATCATGTTAATTGGCATAAGCTAGAAGAATATGAATGCTTTCAATTCTAGCAACAGGAGCATAAGTCTCACCATAGTCCATACCTTCGACTTGTGTGTATCCTTGAGCTACAAGATGTGCTTTGTTGTGTACAACTTGTCCATCTTCAGCTTGCTTGTTTCGAAACACCCATCTTGTACCAATGATATTCTGCTCGCCTTCTGGTTTTTCAACAAGTGTCCATACTTGGTTCCTCTGGAAGTTGTGTAGCTCTTCATGCATGGCATTCACCCAATGTGGATCTTGGAGAGCTTCTTCTACCTTCAAGGGTTCAATGCTAGATATGAAAGAATAATGCTCACAAAAGTTAGCTAGTCGAGTTTTAGAGCGGGTGATTCTCTCGTTTGTTTATGTTGATGTAGATTTGTTTCAGCGGATGATCTTTATCCACTCTTGCTCTTACTCTTGACAGCTTCTTCTTGTTGGATGGAGGAGCTTCTTCTTCTTCTTCGTCATCTTGAGCATTGTCGTTGGCGTCATCTTCTTCTTGAGGTGGTGGTCAGGAAGGTTGAGGTGGATCATCAAGATGTTTATCTTCCTCTTATTCATCATGTCGTGTACCTCTTGTGGATGCTTCCATGTTATTTTGCGGTTTGCCTTCACGCAAAGTAGGAGCTTCCGCTTGAGTTGATGAAGTGCTTTCCTTCACCTCCATGGGACAAATCTTGCCAATGGACAAATCTTTGATAGCTTCCGAAGGTTCCTTATCTCCCATATCAATTGGCAATTGTTCGACTTGCGAACCGTTAGTCTCATCAAGCTTCACATCTACCGTCTCTTCAACTTTTCGAGTGAAGTTGTTGTAGACACGGTAAGCATGAGAGTTTGATCCGTAACCAAGAAGGAAACCCTCATAAGATTTAGGTGCAAATTTAGATCGGCGATGTTTATTAAGAATGTAGCATTTAGAGCCGAATATTCAAAAGTATCCAACTTGGGTTTTGTTACCGGTGAGTAGCTCGTATGTCGTTTTACTCAGAGCGTGTGCAGGTAGAGTCGGTTTATGGCATGGCAAGCTGTTTCCACGGCTTCTGCCCAAAAGTGTCTTGGAGTCTTCTATTCATCAAGCATCATTCTCGACATCTCTATGAGCGTCCGGTTCTTCCTCTCATCAACTCCATTTTATTGAGGTGTGTGATACGTCTCCATCGTATCTACTTTTCCAAACTCTTTTGCCCTTGTTTTGGACTCTAACTTGCATGATTTGAATGGAACTAACCCGGACTGACGCTGTTTTCAGCAGAATTGCCATGGTGTTGTTTTTGTGCAGAAATAGAAGTTCTCGGAATGTCCTGAAAATTTACGGAGATTTTTCTGGAATAAAATAAAAATACCTGCGCAAAGATCCACCGGAGGAGGTGGACCAGTGGGCCACAAGCCCACAGGCCGCGGCCACCCCCCTGGCCGCGCCGTGAGGGCTCGTGGGGTCCACGTGGCTCCACCACCCCCAAACTCAGCTCTATATCTTCCGTCTCGCCCGGAAAAAATCGGAGAGAAGGTTTCATCGCGTTTTATGATACGGAGGCACCGCCACATCCTGTTCTTCATCTCGAGGGCAGATCTGGAGTCCGTTTTGGGCTCCGGAGAGGGGAAATCGTCGCCATCGTCATCATCAACCTTCCTCCATCGATAATTCCATGATGCTCTTCACCGTCCATGAGTAATCTCATCGTAAGCTTTCTGGACGGTGATGAGTTGGATGAGATCTATCATGTAATCGAGTTAGTTTTTGACGAGGATTGATCCCTAGTATCCACTATGTTCTAGATTGATGTTGCTACTACTTGGCTATGCTTAATGCTTGTCACTAGGGCCCGAGTGCCATGATTTCAGATCTGAACCTATTATGTTGTCGCCAATATATGTGTGTTTTAGATCCTATCTTGCAAGTTGTAGTCACCTACTATGTGTTATGACCGGGAAACCCCGGAGTGACAATAGCCGGAACCACTCCCGGAGATGACCATGGTATGAGGGGTTCATGTATTCACCGCGTGTTAATGCGTTGGTCCGGTTCTTTATTAAAAGGAGAACCTTAATATCCCGTAGTTTCCATTAGGACCACGCTGCCGCGGGAGGGATGGACAATAGATGGCATGCAAGTTCTTTTCCCTAAGCACGTATGACTACATACGAAATACATGCCTACATTAGATTGACGAACGGGAGCTAGTTACTTATCTCTTTGTGTTATAGCTGTTACATGATGAATCACATCCAGCATACTCATCCATCACCGATCCACTGCCTACGAGTCTTTTACTACTGGTCCTTGCTATGTTACTTGTCTAGGCTTGCCCCTTGCTACAAGAGGGATTGGGCCACTTTGCTGCTGCTACTGTTGCTACTGCTGTTACTCTATTGTTACTTGCTACTGCTGTCACTACTGCTGTGACTTTGCTGTTACTTGTTGCAAGACTTTTCTGGAGCCGTTGCCTGGGAAGAATAGTTCCTCGTCCACGTGATCTTTACTAGCGCCATTGATACAACAGTTAGGAATAATCTGCCGTCAACAGATTATTTCTGGCACCGTTGCTATCATAATACTTTGCTACTGATACTTTGCTTGCAGACACTAATCTTTCAGGTGTGGTGGAATCTGACAAACTCAGCTGCTAATACTTGAGAATATTCTTTCGCTTCTCCTTTGGCGAACCAAAAAATTTGGGTTGAATACTCTACCCTCGAAAACTGTTGCGACCCCCTATACTTGTGGGTTATCAGTGTGTACGTTGCCAAGAACTCATGTAAGATACCTTCTTCATCAATAAAAGTATCCACATCAGTGTTCTTGAACTCCGTTTCGTTGTTGCTTCAAACCTTCTTTATCTTCACTTCAAACTAGTTTTGAGCTTTTCGAGCAAAGTTCTTGAAGATCATTTGTACCTGCGACTTATCATTGAGAAAAATTCACCCACATAAATCTGGAAAAATCATCAACAATAACTAGACCACAAGAATTTCCACTAAGACTCTTGTAAGCATTGGGACCAAAGAGATCCATGTGAAGCAGCTCGAGGGGTCTTCTTGTGGTCATGATGTTCTTCACGGGATGACTTCCACCAACTTGTTTTCCTGCTTGACAAGCACTGCAAAGTCTATCTTTGTCAAATATAACATATTTAACACCAAGAATATGATCACCTTTGATGAGTTTGTCAAGATTACGCATACCAACATGTCCAAGCCTTCTATGCCATAACCAACCTTTAGAAGATTTTGCGATAAGACATGTACAGGGTTTGGATATCTTAGAGAAATCAACAATGTATAGATCACCTCTACGGAAACAAGTAAAGACATTGTTATCATTGTCGCTACGAAACACTCGGCATTCAACTTTTGTAAATAGCACATCGAAACCGAAATCTGCTAGTCTAGATACGGAAAGTAGATTGTAGCCTAGAGATTCTACTAGCATAACATTCTGAATGGAACTGTCATGAGATACGGCCACCTTACCGAGACCAAGTACCTTACCTTTGGAGTTGTCTCCAAAAGTTACATACCTTCGAGGTCCACGACTCGGTGTGATTTCATGGAACATGTCTTTATCTCCGTTCATGTGATGAGTGCGTCCACTGTCGAGAACCCACTCCTTACCACCGGCCATGTAGTCTTTAAGGTTAGCCATAAGACTAAGATTCTTCATGGTCTTCTCATACTCGGTGTCGAAGTTCTCATCATCATTGTAGTAGCCACGTTCCGCATAGTCATCATGGGGTGAAGTTTCCTCGTAAGAGATAAAAGTTTCATCAGAAATTTGACTATTACAATATTCAAGTTTATACATTTGAATGGCTTCAACAATGATGTTGTTGATGGTAATGACATTTCCTTTGGTACGCATGAGGTCACGAAGCTCAAATAGCCATTTATCGAAGTTAGGATCGGTTGGCTTCATCTTATGAAAAGCAATGTATTTGTGAACAATGATATCAAGATTTTCAAGGAATAATTTTGATATCTTTTCTCTAAGTATTTCCAAAAGGTATGAGCACACTCAAAGTTTTGCAACTCATTAAGCACACTTCTTGGTAATCCTCTAATGATAAGATTAACAGTATTGAGGTTACCAAGCATGTTAACTTCATCATCATGATAAAGATGTATGGGGTCAGTGGGAGGCGCGTAGGGATATTCAATATACTTGCGCAAATGAAACTCATCGAATATATTAAGCATTTCGTCTTTCCATTGTCTAAAGTACTCCCCATCAAGAATATGCACTTGACAACTAAAAATGTGGGAACTAGTCACATTCATCTTCCTCCAATGGCGGTTAAACCAAGGTTTTGGAGACCTTGCTCTCATACCAATTGAGGGATCGATAGAAGATGTGTCTAGAGGGGGGTGAATAGACTACTTGTCAAGATAAAAATTCTAGCATATCCTAATTTCTAGGAGGGCAGAAATCTAGCAGTTGTAACAAGTCTTGGTCACCCTACACATGCAGTTCTAAGAGTATAGCAGTGGAAAGTAAAACATGCAAGTGTAATGTAGAGGAATAATGTAGGGAGATCAAACGCATGAGGTGGAGACGGTGATTTTTGCCATGGTTCCGATAGGTGGCGCTGTCGTACGTCCATGTTAGTGGAGACTTCAACCCACAGAGGGTAACGACTGCGAGAGTCCATGGAGGGCTCCACCCACAGAGGGTCCACAAAGAAGCGGCCTTGTCTATCCCACCACGGCTTTCGTCCACGGAGGACTAGCCTTACTCACGGTAGATCTTCACGAAGTAGGCGATCTCCTTGCCCTTACAAACATATTGGTTCAACTCCACAACACGAAGTAGGAGACTCCCAAGCGACACCTAACCAATCTAGGAGGCGCCACCCTCCAAAAGGTAATAGATGTGGTAGATCGATGACCTCCTTGCTCTTGTGCTTCTAAAGATAGTCTCCTCAACACAAATCACTCTCTCGCAGAATATGCATGGGTAGGAGAGGATGATTTGGTGGGAAATAGTTTGGGGAGGCTAGAGATCAAGTTTCAAATGATTGGATTGGAATATCTTGGTCTCAACACATGAGTAGGTGGTTCTCTCTCAGAAAATGGATTTGGAAATGAAGTGTGTGTTCTGAGTTCTTCTTCCACGAATAAGAGGTGGGTGAAGGGGTATATATAGGCAACAGTCAAAATCCAACCGTTACACACAAAAGAGCAAACTCGATGACACCGAAGTTGGAAACTCGGTGGTACCGATTAGCACAAAGGTGTGAACTTTTGAATTTCGGTGAGATCGATATGTAGAACTTGGTGGCACCGAAAAGGTGACTAACGGTGAGATGGCCAAACTCGGTGGCACTAATACTCAAACTCGGAAATTCTGATTTTGTGTATCTTGGCAACATAATGTTGGTCACACTGAACTCCGTAGCAGTGATGCAGTTTCGCTTGCACCGATTTGGTGGGAATGGCTAGGGTTGTGTCTGAGGTTCAAACTCGATGGATCTGATGTGCAATGTTGGTGACACCGAATTTGTGAATGTGGAACTTGAGAGAGTGGATATGTGGGAAAAATGACTGAGTGTTTAGGTGGCTAACTTTGAGCATTTGAGTAATTAGTTCATTTTACTACCTCACCCCTTTAATATTATTGGCTTTCCTATGGACTCAAAAGTGATTTCTCATAAATATAAAATAAAGAGTCTTCTACCTTGAAGCTTGAGCCAATATTATTCTTTTCTTGTATCCAGGGGTATCTCCATATAACCTTAAGCCATAGCTCTCCATGGACAAAACCTGAAATATCTAGGTGAAAGTGTTAGTCCAAGAGACAATGTGTGATGTCATGAATTATCAAAATCACCAAGGGAGCATATGTGCTTTCAATAGTTCTCCTTCGTAGTTGTCCTCAGAATCGGGGCGACGTTACCCTCGGTGCGGGTAGCTGAGGAACTGGCATATATATTCTTGTGGCTTCACGGGCCGAACTAGGGCCCACTTGACCAACTGCCTAGAGGACAACCAAAGTCGCGGGTCTCGTCATTAGCAAGATGGAAGCCACTGAAAACTTGGCGTGTACTTCAAGGAGAGATTTTGTATCCAACATGTTTATCCTTAGTTGGCAATCGATCTTATGTGAACCTAGGTACCCCCGATGTCTATATAAGCCAAGGGTTTAGGTCCATAGACACACACATATACACCTTAGGGCTTACAGCATACTCATATGATCTCGAGATAGATCTCCTTGTACTTGATACCACCTCACCTCAATATATCAAAGGAGGATGTATGGTTTTACCTCCTCGAAAGGGTCCGAACCTGGATAAACATCGTCTCCCCTTTCTCCTCTTACTCGTTGATTCAAGATCCACTGCTCGTGGCACACTACTCAAGTCGAGCCGAATTTAGCATCGAGAGGGGGGAGTTGGTGCTCGTGTGCGGTGAAATGGGAGTCGCTTGTCGAGGGAGAAGGGATGTCGATGACACTTATTCGGAGAGAAGCGATGATGATGACGCCAATGTGTTACGTCGATGAGATTTTCTTTACACACGCGCGTGTGTGTGTGAGAGGTATATTGTGTGCCGTTCATCAGATCCTTTCACAATTTCCATTGTTGACAAGGTCGACGTTTGGTCATATATTTGTTGAGAAAACTAAAATGCAAGAAATTGACCTGCACGTTCTTGACATGATTTTTTCTCTTCTCGATAAAAGGAAACAATGCAATAGTGCTGATGAATTCCAGCATGTGTAATACTCCAGCAAAGAGGCTACGAAAATACATTTGATTCAGATTTTAGGTTTAATTAATACTCCATTAGTCTAAAAATACTTATAGTAGTAATTGATGTATCTAAATGTATTTTAGTACTAGATATATCCATTTGTATGTATTTTCATGATAAGTAATTCCGGACCGAGGGATTAGTACCGTCGAATGCAAAAAGAAATGTTTAATTAATAGTACATGGATTAATGGATACAGTACATATACATATATCTATCTGCCCTGAGAAATGCAGTAAGTAAATACATCACCTCTGTTCTTTAATATAATCAGCAAAAAACAAGACAAAAACGATAAACGATTTAATAGTACATTTCTTAAACCAAGAATTAGCTCGATCGGTCAAATGCTACTCCGATCCCCCTTTAAACTTAAACAATGGATCGATCAATTGGTGTTGCTGGGGTTTATTACTGTATTTATCATGTCCTCCTCCTACTCATGGACGAGGGGTTACCGTCGAAGAGCTCGTCGATGATCCCCTCCAGGTCCTCCGCGCTCAGCTTCACGTACTTCTCCGCCTGCCTCCCGGCGCTGAACGTCTGCGCGAACCGCCCCAGGAACGACCGGTACGCCGGCACCACCACGGCGGCGATGGAAACCCGGAGCTCCGACTGCAGCTGCTCGTCGCTCACCACCCACGCTCCCTGCGTCCTCTGGATCTCGTCCATGGCCGAGTTGAACTGCTTGAACCGCTCCTTGAGCAGCGGCTTCTGCACGTGCCCCTTCACCGTCAGCACGCCGTCATCGCGGAGCAGGGTCAGCACCCGGTTCCACGTCTCCCGCTGGTAGTTCTTGTGGTACTGCCTCAGGTTCGTCGACTGCTTCCGCGCCCACGTCTCGCCCAACATGGCGTTCGTCTCCGGCGAGCCACGGATCTTCTGCAGCATGTACCGCCCGTTGTTCATCAGGAAGATGCTGCTCAGGGCCGGATCCTTGTACAGCCGCGACTTCCCTTCCAGGTTCCCCTGGAGGAGCTCCATCACCTCCATCAGCTGCGCCGCGAACGGGTTGTTGTCCTCCGCGTCCACGGCGTCGCTCCGCCGGTGCTCCCGGAACACCTGCTCAAGCGTGCTGTTGTATTCGCACGTGTACTTGAGGTAGTTCATCACGTAGCGGGTCAGCGGGTGCACGGCGCCGCCGGGGACCGGCTGCCTGCCCGCGTCCGCGCGGATGGAGCTCTCCAGTTCGCAGAAGATGCTGGCCGCCGACTCGCCGATCCGGGAACGTGCGGCGGCGATCTCGGTCTTGAGGTCTGCCAGGGCGTTGCCCTTCTTGTCGGCGGCGGGTTCGTCGTCCGCGGAGGCGCACAGGAAGGCGTCGATGACGGGGGATGAGTCGCGGACGGCCTCGTACATGTCGAGCACCTTGAAGAGCTTCTCGGCGGAGCGGCGTGTCATGGCCACTGCCTCCGTGAAGTTGAGCATGTGGAGCATGACGCAGCGGGCCAGGTCGGCGAAGACGCCCCTGCCGACGCCGGCGTGGGGGCCGGTGAAGACGCGGCCGCAGAGTTCGTGCTCCGTGGAGAGGCCCACGTTGATGGTGTGCCTGAACGCCTTGATCCACGTCACGATCTCCGTCTCCAGCGTCTCCCACGTCATCCGCACGACGTCGTCGATGCTCGCCTTCTCGTACCCGAGCGCGCGCACCGACGCGTCGAACGCGTTCCGGCGTGCCACCAGCAACATCTGCGTGCACTCCGTCACGTAACCTGCGGCCACCATGACGTCGGCGATGGACCGGAGCCGCTCCACGGTCTCCGGCGTGTACGGTGGTTTGGCCTCCGCCGCTGCAGGGGCGGTGTCGGGTGGTCGTAGGACGCACCGGTCGGCCTCGTGTCCACCTTGCTCGAACGAGGGCGGCCGCCTTATCAACTTGCAGGTGTCCGCCTTGGGCTCGAGCAGCGCGTGGAACTCGTCCTCGAGGAATGCCATGGAACGCTGCAGCACGGCGGTGACCCGGTGCGCGCCGGAGGCGTACTTGCTGCTGGCCTCCGGGTTCTTGGCGAACGCGGACGCGAGGGCCGCAATGCGCGCGATGGCCGCAAGCACCACCGGCGGCTCGCCATTGGCCCACTTATCCCGCGAGTTCTCCGACTGCACGATCTGCAGCTCGACGGCGGCGGCGAACTTCTCCGGCGTCGCCTCCGGGAGGCTCAGCGGCGCTTCGCCGTTCAGCCCCACGATAAAGGCATCGATCTCCCCCGACAACTCGGACACGCCCGGGCCGCCGCAGCCGTCCTCCTCATCGTCCTCGCATTCCTCCTTGATCTGGTCCCAGGTGGCGACGGCGGAGCCCCTCCGGTCGTGGTCGCCATGCCGGAGGGTGCCGAGGGAGAGGTTGCGGTCGACCTCCCGGGCCTTGTTGCTGGAGGCCGAGGAGAAGCTGCTGGACTTCTGCGGTGCCTGATTCCGGCTGTCCATTTCTTGGGAAGAGCCGAATTGCGGCAAGAGAATGGCTCTCGGGGCGGGGCGCGTCGTAATGGTCAATAGTTGTTGGTGGTCCGCGCGCGTTGCTGGGTTGGCATGCAGAGGTGGAGAGAGAATGGAGGAGACAGAGGTCGGAGGTTGAGGGCCGGGATGCTCCACCATTTGAAAGGGTCTCTGCTACGCCCGGCATCAACACACACCTAAGGCTTCGTTCGGTGGTAGAATCCAAGTGTGGATTCTACCCTCCCAGGGATTGGGCGATCCCCGTCATGTCACCCACCCCCACCATTCCTCATTCATAGAAATCCCTGTGTGCATAGTATGTGTTCGGTTGCTCCCCTTCTAATTCATACTAAAAGACAACCAGTCACCCAAACGAATATGTGAACAGTATACTGAAAGACAAACTTATCTCAAATAGACAGCAAAATATTTATCATACAAATTTACAGTATATGTCATCCAAACGAAGTTGGAGTATATGTCATACAAATTTATCTCAAATAGACAGCAAAATATTTCTAAAAATTCTCACTTATTCTAAGCTAGAGTCCATCAACTTTCAGAAAATGGTTTACAATCCCTCCAAAATCGTTTAAGATATACTAGAAATGTTACATAATTTATCTCGTCGATGCAGCTTCCATAGCGATTGATGCACTGCATTGGCAATAAAGGCAGTTAGTCCATATCAAAGAACTAATATGTGAGCAGTATACATGAACAAAGAAATAAATATGAGATGTCTTACTTCTCGCAATCAACAATCAAGAAATAATCATGAACTGATATACATGAACAAATAACTAATATGTTTCAATGTGAGCAAAGAAATACTGAAGAAATAATCATGAACTTATATACATGAACAAAGAAATAAATATGAGATGTCTTACTTCTGGCAATCAACAATCAAGAAATAATCATGAACTAATAATCTCAAATATTGAAGAATAACAACAGCACCACAACCACAGTGGGCTGGAACTGCATACATGCATTTGAATCAACCAGCGCACCAACCCCAAGCACCGATCCAATATCTATAATAAATCAACCATGAAGAGCAGCCCCACTCTCTTAAAAATCCACAATCTATCTACTGATCTCCTTCCTCACCCATCCCAATCTCCTTTTCCTTAAAAAATAAGACTATCATATTTGAAATATTTGTCATGTATTATTTACTTATTTTAATTCACGCTAGAACAACACATTTTGCAGTTGTTATATTACAATAGCAATGAGCAGGCCAAACATCAATTGATAAAAAAAACAAGGGAGCTTCATGTGAGTACCTGAGTTATTCCATTTCCGCTCTTAGCCACATAAGAGCGGTCTCCGGTCTGGCACTCATGAAAATCTCTCGGTTCTCGGGGATCTTGAACACTCAGAAAGCCTTGATTTCTTCCTCGGGTGTGATATCCATTGTTTTCAGTAGATCAATGCAATTTTTGATAGAGTACTCGTCCACAACCCTTGGCTTGTTCCTCTCATCTTCCACCTGCTTCGCCCTTATTTCCAAGTACTTCTCCATCATTTGCAGCCACATCGCTATTCGCCCCCCTCCGCCTCTTTGGTTCTTTTTCTTGTCCATTTCTTGAGGGTGCTGTAGCTAAACTTGGTTGCGTTTGATGGGGCTCCACAACAATATTTTCTTGCACGAACACCTCCTCAACATCTTCATCAATCTGCACCCTTTCTCCTCCAAGATTCTCACCATTGGCTGATGGTTCTCCTCCAATATTATCACTATGGTATGATGTTTCTCCATGATTCTCGCGAAGATACTCACCAGCTCCTCCCAAATTCTCGAATTGTGCTTGGGTTGAGTACTGTGATGACTCGATAGATGTGAAGTTGTATGTCCCTTCAGCAGTTTGGCCTACAAGTTAAAGTGACAATCGAATATAAGATTTCGAAATAAAAGACTGAACAAACATAAAACAATGACATGAGTATATGAATGAAGTTGATAACTGACCATCATGCAATTCTCCCAAAGCGTCAAAAAGAGGGAAACCTTTTGTCTTGAACTTTCCAGCTTTAGGGTGTGACTACATAGTTGACAAAAACAATGAGATTAGAGCATGCAACAAAGCAATGAAATGTTTAGGGAATAACAATGACATTCTTACTATGATAATGTTTTTCCAAAGTGGTGGATCTGCTAGAATCTTGCACTGCTGGTCATCCCATGAAACACCGCTTTGCTTCCTTATCTCTTTAATCATCATATAATCTCTTTTCAACTCTGTCTCCTTTTCTTGGATCTTCTTCTTCTCGTACCTAGCATATGGATTCTTCTGGTGGAATTTCTTCACTATCTTATTCCATGCTTCAGAGCTCCATCCATTTTGACCCTTGTGTTCAGGTGTAGCATGCTCGCGAAGGAAGTCCACGAGATCTTTCTCAAGGCTTGCATTCCATTGTGCTCTATCTTCTGCATTCCACGTATCATGTTAATGTACCTTTTTCTATCTTAACTATTTTCACATAGCTAGAGAAATATTTAAGATTGTACAAGAGCTAGTTTATTACCTTTTGGAGACCCTCTCCTCCTCTTTTCCACACTCCCTGTAGGGGGTGACGCTCTATGCCTTTCGGCAACTTCTTTCATGAGGTTCAACCTTGGTGATCCTCGAGCAGTCATCATAATGATTTCTGGACAAAACAAGTATCCAAGTGACTATTTATAACATGAGATGAAAGTAAAACAAGTTTCAAAGTGACAAATTATTACAAGCTTCATTGTTCCCTAAGGTTGCCGCTGATAATCTGCCCACATTTGATGAGCAATTGCATCCCTAAGGTTATCGCCTTCATGTTTGACTTGATGATTTTGAGGATTGTCACCATCAGGAAGATCCACAAAATTCATGGGGGGTATGTTGTTTGGTTGATTATCTAACCAACGCTCATCTCCTTGGTGAGATCGAATGATGTTATGTAAGATTGCTGCTGCTGCTGGTAGCTTGACTTGATTCTCTATTCGATGATGTGTACCCACTTTCAGAATTGGGAACCGCTTCTTCAAGACTCCCAATGCCCATTCGATATGATTTCGTAACACGGCATGCCGATGATTAAATAGCTCCCTATGATTTTGGGGTCAACGGCGACCGCGTGCAAACTCCTTGAGATGGTACCGAACACCACGGTACGGTGCCAAGAAGTAAGGAGTGTTGGCATAACCGCCATCAACCAGATAAAACTTGCTCGGGGGTACTTGAAACCCATTGTTAAGTGCTGAGCGAAGAACTCTAGCATCACTCGCGGATCCCTCCCAACCACAAGAAATGAAGGTGAAGTTTAAGTCGAAGTCACACACGAGCATAACATTATGGCTGAGGGTCCCTTTCCTATTTCTAAACGGTGCGGCCTTTTCTCCTGAAATTGTTATGGGAACATGTGTCCCATCAATGGCCCCAATGCAGTTCTACAACAAAATAGTACAGGTCAGCATCTAAAACATGAAGAGTAAGATCTCAATTTGGATGGACGATGTGGATGGAAGTTGACGAAGCAAAAACCTGAAAATAAGGAAAGAATCTCGTGCTCGATTGAATCTTTGGATGTACTTGATCAGGATTTGGAGGCTTCAAGAAATGCTTAGATAGAGTAGGGATTATGTTGAAGAAATTCTTCATGTGCCAATGGAAAGTATCCCCGCTGTGACCAAAGCAAACTTGAAGATCTTCGGAGGAAGAATTGTGGGATAACATCCACAGAAACGATGCTAGTTTCTCTTCGACTTTAATTCTAGTGTCAGACACCAAATTCTCGCGTCGAAGATAACCAACCAAAGATCTGAAAATATGAGGTTCCATCCTAAATGCTACGAGGCAGTTTTTGATGTGTCCTTCGAGTAACTCATTAACAAACATCTCGCCTGTTAGCAACGACGTATGACGCCGAATCCTCGGCTCCCTACTAGCAACTCCACCGGTCTCCATCAAATGTAGCGCAGGGAAAACAAATAGCATCATTTCGTCATCCTCCTCCTCCCTCTTCCTAATGCAATCCCTCATATCTGAATCCATTTTATGACTAAAGAAGAAAAAGACCACTAGTTATCACTACTGATAATCTCTATAATCTCTATAATCACTAAAGTAGTTGATTCAGCAACATGTACTGATTAATCTCTATAATCCTACAGCAGTTTAGAGCCTTCAGACCATTACCAAGTCTGAACTCCTAATTAACTGAAATAGATTGGCAAAAGTTTCAGATGTTAACTCCTAATTAACTAAAACACCTACTGATGCAGCCACAACGTTGTGCCTGTTGACCACCTACTGATGTGAGGTTATCACTCACCAACCACGTATGAATGGCCTTTCTTGGAGCCATTAAACAACCAACCCACGATTGCATTTCTTGCTTGCAGAGCCCTGACCTGAACCTGAACCTAAGCCTTTCGAATTGCTCCTGGCCAGGTGGACGCCATGGAGCAGGGGAAGAAGAAGCAGACGGGGAGGCTGCAGAAGGTCCTGAGGAAGGTGGCATTTTTACCTGCAGACGGGGAGGCTGCAGGTCAGGTCGAGCTCCTCCCAGGTCGAGCTCCTGCTCTCACCTCCTCGCTGCAGCCGTCTCCTCCCCTCCTCCTAGTCTCGTCCTCTCCCTTCTGGATCAAAAGGGAGCTCTGCTCTGCACGGATCTGGCACACAAACGCAGCCGGCGGCAGGTCCGGTTGATTTAGGCACGGATCTGGCCGAGAAACGCAGGCAAGACGGAGTATGTACCTCTGGTAGGTTCATGGAGGAGGAAGGGAGAACGCTCGCGGAAGGTTGGCGCTTCTTTGTTCCCGCTGATGCCGTGCCCTCCGTCCCCGCGGCCGACACCTTCGCCGTCGTCGTTGTCGCCTAGGGTTCACGAGAGGAGAGGCGTTTCTGTTTTTTGGAAGGAGAGGCGGGGGTTGATTCCACGGGAGGAGAGGTGGGGGTTGATTCCCTGCTGAAACCCGGCGGTTTTGGACGGGATGTAATCCCAGTCGGGATTAACCGAAGACAGTTAACTGATTCATAGGTATTTAATCCCGGTCGGGGCAAAACCCTGGGCTTTGACCGGGTTTCGGCGTCGATCCCGGCGGGGGAAGTCCTAACCGAACGAAGCCTAAATGTTTGGAGCGCACCGTCCAAACACCTTTTGTCATGCAACATCGTGCATCAAACGTATTAGAGCATGGTTAATAGTATAGCCAACTTCTGGCTATAAGCAGTTTTATAGCTCGTCTTATAGCTAGCTTATACAATAGTTAGCTATAAAAGAGTACTACTTTTATCATATATGGTCCATCTTTCATTCTCACAAAGCATCTAGGAGCACGTGCTAGAGCTGGCTCTTCACGAAGGGCCTGCTTCCCTTCTCTCTCCTCTTCTCTCTCATCCAACTCATCAAAAATATAGTATTTTAATCCTTACAGTCTGCTGACTCTACCTTATTGTACTTGCTCTTAGAACCGACTGAACAGTTCCACCAAATATTCTCACCATGCATTCGTTCCTTCTCAGAGCGGACGTGACCGAATGACCCCCTACTTGCATTTATATCGATCAAATCGATGTGACCAGACTACTGGCCAGAATCATTCCAATGCAAACGCGGGGGGCTGTGCAAGCTGTACGATTGCACAGGCCCCAAAATCTGAAGGCCCTGATCGAAGGAAAAAACACGGAAGGATCCTGTTTATTCGCTCGCTCTCTGACTTTTTGGATGGCTTGCTCGATCTTAAAGACAACTTCAACGGACCGATTTAAACGGACAACGATTTCTTTCACTTTTTGTCCATTTGAGTCGGCCAGGCGAACATGAACGTCCGCTTTTGTATATAGATCCGATCGTGTGACCAACTTTGACCGGACCCATTTTTACCGGCGAGAAAAAAAAACATTAAACAAAATTAAACATCAAAAGCCGGCCACGAAGGCCTACGATAGTCCACGCGTCGCGTCCGCAATACATTGAATTAAAAAAAAACTAAAACTGCGTCCATGTAGTCCTAGGCGGCGTTGTCATCGTCGGGGCCGGTGAGGTCGACCAACGTTGGTGCAGGGCCGGCCCACGGGAACGCCGAGTTCCAGAACGCAGCTGCCTGCGCCTTCGTCGTCTGCTCCACCGGCGCGGGCTGTGGTGGTGGCGGTGGCAACGCAGCAGCGCAAGCACGCTCCTCCTCCTCCGCCTCCCGCCGCTCCTCTTCCTCCTTCTCCATCTCCATGTGCCGCAGGCCTTCGGCGCGCTCCGCCTGCAGGTGCATCGACCTCCAGTGCTCGAGGTAGGCCTGCTCCTACTCCGGTGTCGCGCCCAGCCAGATGGGCGGCGCGCTGACGAACTACTGGACGGCGCCGGTCCACTGGTAGACTTGTCGTGGCAGCGCGGGCTCGGGCTCGGGCTCCGACGGAGGTGGCACGACGCAGTCGCCGACGGCCGACAGTGCCATGGCCTCCGCGAGCTGCCGCTCGTACGCCTCCTCCTCTTCGGCGGCGCGTCAGCTTCTTCCTCGCTGTCGCGGAGGACACCAGCGAGCGCCGCCTGGTAGGCGGCCTCAGCCTCCTGGTCCTCGTCGCTGATGACAGGCGGCGGCGGGGGATGGCCTCCTGGCTGCACTTGGCGCACGCCACGGCGACGCTGCTGCTCGTGCTCCACCGCGAACCACTGCTCCGCCGTTAGCAGACGCCGCCGCTTCCTCACCTCCTCCAGATGCACCCGCGTCGACCGCGGCACGACCGGCACCGGAATCCTCTCCTGATCCAGGTGCCAGCCGTGCGGCAGCGTGACATCGGTGTAAGGGAGTGCGACGCGGTGCTCCCAGTGCCACCGCGCTTGGTGCACCGGGACGCTCACGCGCCGGCGAGGCCGCGAAGAAGACGGCGGGGAGGTGGCGTGGGGGAAGAGCGGGGCCTTGCCCTTGTTTGGGAAGCCGCCGGCCATGGTGGGCTAGGGTTTCGGTCACCGAGGAGGTGGCGAGGTGGGGACGGGGCGGGTTCTAGAAGCGGGTGGCGGAACCTACCGCATGCTCGGAATAAAAAAGGCCGTCCGCGGTCGCCGACGCATGGGTCCGAGGATGGCGGCCGTTATAAATTAGGTTGACCGCGGTAGTTTGGGGCGGACACTGAGGGGGCACGCGCGTGTCCGCTTCACGTCTGCGTCGACGCATTTCAGTCGTAAATTTGGGTTGAAAATGGGTCGGCGCGGACGCGTTTTGATAATGGATCGACGCGTTGGACCAATCTTTTTTGTCCACACCGACCCAAACGGACGACGATGGACGAAATGGATCGCCATGTTGGCGTTGCCCTAAAAGGCGGCCGGATGTGCGTGAAGTGGAGCAACGGTGAGGCCGAGTATCCAGCCAACAGACCCATATGTCCTCACTTCCCTTTCGGCTCTATTTGTGAAAGATCCAAATAAAAAGCTAGGCAAGCTAGTTAATTACTGGGCTTACTACTACGTACAACATGTGAACATCTGCTAAATTAGGAAGGTACTTAATTTTAATCAGAATTAATGTTATTAACACACTAGCCTTAATCCAATTTCTAGTTCCAAAATTCTTTGCCTACTCAACTACTAGCGCAAGAATGACTCAATGGATTTTTGTTTTTGGTAGTAATTTCAATGGATTTAAAAACTATGTTTCAAAAAATACTAGATGAGGGATGCTTTTTGGTAAAATAGGTGTCCAGTTTATAGTTTCAGTAAGATTTGCAAATAAAACTTTATTATTTTGGTACTATATTTACTCTCGCACTATTGTATGGTATATTTTCAAATATTGTATGAAATAACACATATTCAAAGCTATATAATTAAGTGAAAATATGTCTGGTTATATTAGTTATTTAGTTTTTTGCTATTTTTGGGCCATATTTTGCTTTTCGCACCGGGCCCCGAATTCCTGGAGAGGGCCGTGAACGCGGTGATCGAAAAGCCTACTCCGACGCTTGCCTCAAAACGATGTTGGTCCATCCAAGCAGACTATTTAAGCTAGTTGGCTTTGTCGGAAAACGCAATCTTCACTTCATGACCTTTGCATATGTTCTCCTTCACACACCGCAAAGATGGACAAGTATGGAGCGGTTCAGGATGGTTCTTGGCGCCGACAGGTCGTTTAGATCATGACATCGCATCCCTGGGTCTCCGGGCTCATCGGCACCCATGGTCAAGGAGAAGGTGGTGATCTCCGACAACGAGGAGCAGCTGCAACAACCCCTCCACGGCAAGGTCACACTTATAGACTAGGAGTACATGCAACAACTATCTCGAGCTGCTGCTCCACCAAAATCGCTTGTTGAATGCGGTTTGACGCCGTCACGCGACTATCCTATCAACGGCAAGCCACAACAAGCGGTTTGACGCCGTCACGCGACTATCCTGTCAACGGCAAGCCGGCGTGCCCGCCGCACAACCGCGTCAAGGAGGAGTAGGTGTCCCCACTGAGGGAGTTCCGAATTAAAGGGTCCTCAGGGAGTCGGGTTGTCCCTTATGGGCCGAGCATATGGGCCACGTCATTGAAGACCGGGTTACCTGATGACTACGTAATCAAGATGAAGGGCCCCGAAGACTAGGCGTGCACTCCAAGGCAGGAGGACCAGTTTGGTCGATCTACCCCGATCTATGTCAGTAATAAGTAACCCTAGGGGACCTGGTGTCTATATAAACACGGGCCCTTATACGTAGAGGTGGGTTATCTCATCTAGGGTTTAGCTCATACGATCTCATGGTAGATCAACTCTGTAATCATCGTTCCCCATCAATATAATCAATTAGGACGTAGGGATTTACCTCATCAAGAGGGCCCGAACTTGGGTAAACATCACCTCCCCCTCTCTCCTGCAACCCATCAATCTAAGCTCCATAGTTCGGGACCCCTACCCGAGATCTATCGGTTTTGATGCCGACATTGGTGCTTTCATTGAGAGTTCCACCGTTGGATCATCGCAAAGATCAATGGCTCGCTTGATCATCAACGATCGAGTCTGCGACGAAGGCATCTTCGCCCTCGAACACGTCTCCACGCCCGTCCGCTTCACGCCGAGCACTGACCTTACCGGCCATCTTGGCCAGATCGGTGGTTTTGTCCCCAGTCACCGGATAAGGTTCGAAGAGTTTGAAGTCTTCATCGACTCGCGGGGCAATTTGTTCCCCGCTAACCTCACGGACTCGACCGTTGACGTACAAAACCCCGAAGCCTTGTCTCTGGGTCCCTTGTCCGACCATGGTCTTGGTCCTCTCCTCCTCGGAGAGAAGGCTTCGAGCTCGAAACCGACTACTATGTCAGGAAAGTGGGAAACAGCTACTACTGAATTGTTTTCCTTCCCGAAAGTTGTGGAGGTTAACTCCAAAAACATACAAAGGATTGGTCAGGTTAGCCTCTCGATGTTAAATGAGACGCTCGACTAGATCCAGTCGCTTCAAATCTCGCTTACCCGAAGCCCGATTTGTTCAAAGATCGGCTTCGAGGTGGATTATGTGGACTTTTACGACCCACCCACCGCCCACTTAATTGCCACCGTGGAAGATTTAATCGACGCACTGCATTACGCCTCTGAAGAGCTTTAGGTTATGGACGAAGAGGTCTGCTACCCCACCCCCATAAACACCGGGACATGGACCGCAACATCTACTTACGATGTTTACATGGTAGACATGCTTCGCAATACGGATAATGTCACACCAAAGTAGAACGACGATAAGCCCACAGAAGATCCCTCAAAACGATGAAAGTTGCGTAAGCGCTCTAAGGAAAACAAGGGAAGGGGCTCCTTACAAGCCACAGGGGGAAATGTGACCTGTGAGGGCCACGGCAACCCCGAGGCTCCTGAACACGAACCAGAGGAACCGGCCAATGACGATCCCGATGGCCGCAACATTTCGGATGACGACGACGATTACCTCCCTCCCTTCGACGACATCAACGACCTTGAAGCCAAAGAGTTCGTAATTTCCGAAGACCCTGAATTCTAGGAGCAATTTCGGAAGTGACATATAGACATGGCCCATATCTTAAAACCACAACAACAACATCTCCAGGACGAACAGGATAGCATCAATAATAGGTGGACCAAAATCCTAGCGGCTGAAGAAGGATACGACATAGAATGGCTGGACGAGAAGAAAACATACTCGCGCCGACGACTGCTCCCATAATTGGACGACGAGGGCCCAGAACAGGTGTCCCCCCGACACAACGACTACGACCAACCTGATCGCCCACCCAGAGGGCGTGATGGAACGATCGGAGAGAATGGGTACACACCTGAACCTCCGCGCTGAAAAGGTAAAGAGCATATGCACCATGGGGACAGACCCGACCCACATACGACAAATCGGGTCGCAACAGGTCCATCTACAGATCCAGGAGGTACTCTCCCACTCGATGGGATGACGAAGCACCTCGGGTCGCTTACAAGAGCAGAGGCCGGGAAACGTACCGGGCTCAACCCGGAGCCGATCTACGAATCAGAGGTGCCTGTCACCCACTGTGTTTCACGTATGAGGTCATGTAGCACCATTTTTCGGAAGGGTTTAAACCTGTAAACATCGAACAGTACGACGGGACAACAGATCCCTCCGTGTGGATAGAGGGCTTCCTTCTCCACATTCATATGTCCAGAGGAGACGATCTCCATGCCATAAAATCTTTACCACTAAAACTCAAAGGACCGGCACGACATTGGCTTAACATCCTACTGGAAAATTCCATTGGATGCTGGGAAGATCTTGATGAGGCTTTCCTATCTAACTTTCAAGGAACATATGTTTGGCCACCGGATTCACTGATCTAAGCAACGTCGTCCAGAAGATGAGGGAATCCGCCAAAGAATTCTGGAACCGGTTCCTCACCAAAAAGAACCAAATTGTAGAGTGTCCGGACGCCGAAGCAATAGCTTCTTTTCAGCACAACATCCGGGACAAATGGCTTTCTAGACAACTCGACTAGGAAAGGCCGAGAACAATGTCCGCCCTTACCTCCCTCATGACCCGCTTTTGCGTGAGTGAGGATAATTGGCTTGCTTGGTGCAACCATAATGCGGACGACCCTGGAACCTTTGAGGTTTGGGATGAAAATAGAAAGACAAGGAAAAAAAGAACAAACGTCGGCACCATAATGGTGATGCGAGGATACAACAGTGAATGGTGGATTCCGCAGTACAAAACTCGGATAGCGTAAGAAACCCTTTAAAGGGAACAGGGACGGATCAAACCCATGGGATAAAATCATGGAACGACCCTGTCAAATTCATGTCACCAAAGACAGGCCCGCCGCTGACACGAACCGTAATTGTTGGGTGTCGTGGGAATGACCCTCACAATAGTAACTAGGAGTATGAACAAAGGGGCAAAGTATAACTAGGCGCAGTGGACACACTCGGATGTACGATTTCATACCCCACTCGGAAGTGGTCACAACCCTATGTCTCGAGCCGTGAGGCTGATATTTGCTTATGGGGTATGAAAGATTACAAGGTGCTGAACCCTTGTGTTGGATCCCGGGAGTGGCTTATATAGTACATGCCATGACCGACCGAGCTTCATTACAAGGTGTGTTAATGCTAATAAATAGGGAATTTACTAGAAACAACGGCTATAAATAACTCTTGGCGTTGCTGGTAACGTGGGTCTTCACTGCACTTCATGTGAAGGATTAAGTCCTTAGCCATTGCAGCCTCTTCGGTGCCTTCACCTTGCTGTGGTCCGAGTGCCAAGATGCATCCCGACTGAGACAATGTGATCCGAGTGACTCCAGGCAAGCCGAGTGATGGTACGATGTACTGAGTGAGGTCGAGGTTACACAGTTGACTTTAAGGACACCGATGTCCGTAAGGGGTCCTAGGTGGGCCTAGGGAAGCAGGTGTGTAGGCCTATCTCTAATGTACAACCCCATCAGTAGCCCTCGAATCGGTTGAGGTTTTGCAGATCGAGTGAATGACTCCCTTCGATGTCTCCGGTGTTTGGAGATTCTTGGGCTGTAGCTCAGGGTTGCGTCATTCGGACTCTCAGCAAACCTCCCCGGATTGAAGAGTGACGAATTCCGATTGCTTGGTCACACAGGTATGCCCGCAGTCGGTAGTGATTGACTATATTTTGGGAAGATAGGTTCCATGAGTTGGGCAAACGAGAGATCTCAACTCTGCATGCTCAACCGGCGAGTTGGGAGTGATCCCCAATTGCATTGAGTCAAGGACGATCAGATCATCCTCACTGGTTTCCCAAATGATCGGAGTCCTGCGGAGGGACGAGCGAAAAGAACATCCGTGTCACCTCGTGACACACCGTAGATACGAAATCCATTTGGGATATGAGGCGGGACGGTTTTTTCCACAACTTTTGAATTGAGGGAGCGCGCGCGGGCGGCGGTTTCGGCGGAGACGCATGTAGTGGAAGTAGTGGGGCGACGCCTCGAGTTCCGCGCATGTGATGTCGCTGTCATGCTACGGTGCTTGCCATCCTTGGGATAGTGCAGATCTTCCTCGGGTCGGCGATGTACTTGTTGGGGAATCTCCCCGTTGGGTATTTAAGGTGCAGGGTGGAAGGGAGAGGAGACCACGCCACAGAATTAGGTTCTTTCCATCTCCGCTTCCTCCTCTTGCCACCAAAAACATGAACCGTCGATTGCCTCCATCAATTCCCGGCACCGACCTCTCCGCCGCCCAAGATGGTGAAGGGAGCGACGTCGAAGGCCGAGCAAGCCAAGAAAGGGTCACGTGAATCTTCTTAGAGCTCCGGAGTGCTCCCGCGAGGATGGATCCAGGGTGACCGGATGTCGTCCCGAGTCTCGGAGGGGTGGCTGCTGGAGCTGGAGGGCAAAGGCCTGGTTGCCGAGGGGAGCTGGCGACTGCCCGGCGATGGCGAGATAGAGCCAGTGACCCATAACGACTGATGACGAGATGACAAATATACTTCTCACTCCTCGTTGGTTACCCCAAGTGGAAGGTTGAAATGTAGTCAGCAACATGTTTTCCCTTACACGGAGACTGTACGGTTATCGAACCAGGAGGACTTCGAGGATCAACAAGTAGGTGTCCCCTGCCCTGGCACTAGCAGAGGACATGGACCTGCACACGCACAAATAACTTTGCTCCCATCGAGTACAAAGATATGTCAATCTCTCCGTCCTTGTAGTTTGCAAAGGATCAAAACACAAGCGGGAATAGTGATAGTGATTGCAACGGAAAAGTAAATGAAAGCAGTAAATGATGGAGGTGTAAGCAATGGTGGTGATATGGACCGGAGTCACATGATGTTCACTAGTGATTTCTCTCTACAAAAGACGATAAACAACTATGCTTGGGTAAACAAATTACAGTTGGGCAATTGACAGAATTATAAACGCACCACAATGCTAATTATTCTACTTGAAACTTAGAGGCTCAATAGTAATGGGTAGTACGCCAAGACAAGTAGACCGTTTAGTCATCAGCATCTACTTACTAATCATCCACCTTGAGATATCTATTGTGAACATCTCACTGGTATTAAGTTGCGAGCCCCACCCAAAGTGTAAACTCAAAGCAACGGACAACTGCATTAACGAACTATGCGTAAGGTAAACAATCCTTGCAACCGTGGTCACAAGCACCGTTGTTTTCTCCCTGGTGCCAACAACACATCCCCTTGTCTCATGTTTCTGTCACTCAAGCTAGACATCAGGGGGCATGAACCCACAATCATGCATAACGCTCCCTCTTGGAGTTACAATCTACTACTCGGCCATGGCAATACAAAGGAACGGAGAACATGCATGAATCACTAAAGAACATAATATAAAAGGATAATCAAATATATAACTCATAACAATCTGAACATAATCTCATAATCCATCTGATCCCAACAAACCGAGCATAGCAACAACAGGAAAATTACATAGGTGCCTTGATCATGAAGGGCAGCTCAGAAGGGCTAATCATGGAAGCACAAGATTGGAGAGAAGACATCACATAGCCACTGGTCATGGACTCATGATCCAAGGAGGACTACTCACGGCACGTCCGGGAAGTGTCCATGGTGGTGGAGAAGCTCCCGGAGGTCAACCCTCCCTCCGGCAGGGTGCTTGGAAGAGGTCTCCTCACACTCCTAATCTCGGAAGCGCTGTGGCGGCGGAACGATGGAGAAATTCGCGATTCTGGATGTTATGGAAGGGTTTCCTCATGGAGGAGTAAATATAGGCCAAAGGAGGGCGTCAAAGGATGTGGGGTCCACCTAGGCAGCCTGTGGGCGTGACCACGGGCCAGGCCGCTCCTGGAGGTCGCCTTGGCAGGCCCTTACCCCCTCTGGCCCATCTTCGGTGATCTGGAAGCTTCCGTTATGCTGATTTTTATATATTTTTCTCGGGATTTTTGGGGCTTCGGAAAATTGGGTAAAAGCCCCTGCAAAAAAGACATCAGCACACAGAAACTGGCACTGGGCGCACTGAGTTAGTAGGTTAGTCCAAATATGTGTAAAAAGATATAAAAGTGTAGCAAAACATATAACAATGTCACCCAAAAGATCATGGAGCAAGCAAAAATTATAGATACGTTTGGTTCGTATCAACATCCCCAAGCTTAATTCCTGCTCGTCCTCGAGTAGGTAAATGATAACATAATAAATTTCTGTGGTGACATTTTAACACACATATAAGAACTTCAAAGTAAGGTAAGTGATATATGCAATTTAAGTCAAGACAATAACAAGCAAGAGTCTATATCTAGTATTGAGTTTAGCAAAGTAAGAACATAATGGTGCAAGAGCTCTCGTTGTCCGTGACTCGGATGTCTCCAAATGGTGTTGTGTGCAAGAAGTGGGAGATGGGTTGAGAGTATAAAATATTTTTTAATTGAGAACTCAATCTAGTAAACCTCACACTTGGTCTCCTTCGGAATCTTATTTTGACTCATCCCCATACCACTTGTCAGGCACAAGTCAAAATGATCCCCTCCCTTTCGAATTTGAGCACACATGCAATGGATGAGCGCAAGCAAGATATGTTGGCACTTAGGATGGCAAATAGAATAATGATGGGGAAGGAAGTCAAAAAGGGTGTGAAAGGCTCACATCAATGAGGACAACCATAGGCGAGAGAAGCCAAATGATAGATATGATGTGAGGAGTAGGGATTGCCATGCAATGGATGCACATATGAGTTAAGGTAAGCTCTCCAATGGAACTAGTGGGGGTGCATCCAACTTGCTTGCTCATGAAGACCTAGAGCTAGTTTGAGGAGGCTCATCAATGGAATATGCAAACCAAGTTCTATAGTGTAAGTGTGCCCACATAGTTATGCATGAATGATAATCTCTATGTAGTACACATGTAGCAATGGAGTACAAGTGTGGATCTTTCAAAATGAATAGTAGTGTTGCCCCTTCTATATTTTTATTTCTTTATTTCTTTTTCTTTATTTTTGTGGCCTCTTTGGCTCTTTCTTTTTATCTCTCATTTGTCCTCTTTGGGATCTTTTCATTTGTCCACTTTGGGATCTTTTCCTCATTTAAGGGCAACACTCTATGTTTTACAAGAATAAAAAGAAGATCATCACACTTTATAATAATTAGTCACATAAAGACAAGTGAAAACAATCATGATGTATGCAAATGTATGCTTCTGCTAGTGTAGCAGGATATGCAATGAAACTAGCGCATCATGTAGCAATAATAAGGGCAAGGCCCAACTAGCATGCGGCTCCTCAATCAAGCAAAAGCATGTATGACATGAAGATCAAGTCATGAGATGGTGGATGTTGCACGAGAATGTATCTCGGAAAGGCTATGTAAATGCCTTAATAGGTAGGTATGGTGGCTGTTTTGAGGAAAGATATAATGAGGCTTATGATGACAGAGCGTATCATGTCAAGGGTTTGGATGCACCGGCGAAGTTTACACCAACTCTGAAGATGAGAAAGGACAATGCACGGTACTGAAGTGGCAAGGAAAATATGGATGGTGGAAGTGCCAACAATCGAATACTCACATTAGTCCGAAGAACTCATACACTTATTATCGGTAACTCTCTATCTAGTTAGGAAATTCACAAAGAGACAAGTACCCCGAGGAGAGTGTTTCGGGGTTTTGTTATCCTTGCGCATCCTCGACTCATGGTAACGTGAGGGTACTCTATATATTCCAACTCCTCCAGAGGTTAGCGATCAATTTAGTAGCTAGAGTTCTCAACTAATTTTTAGTTTTTGAAAAACACACGGATTTCCAAAAATATGACACCTATCACTAATAGGCTCAAGCTCCTCGCACCAATATTCCAAACATTACTCAAATCAATACCTCAAAACTAATGCAAGTTACTAATATACTTAAATAGCAACCTCAATTACCTACTCATGCAAGACACACAACTCAGTGCAACGAGCCAACTATCTAAACAAGATAAGCAGGATAACTCAAGAGAGTTCCAAAATCAACCTAAGTAAAAGCTCTTAAAAATATATATCATGAAAAATAAGAGCTAAGCATGATAGTAGCTATGTAAAGATAGAGAACACACATAAAAGATAAGCATGAAAACCTATGTTGTGTTCTAGAGTGGACTGGAGCGTGTTTCTCTCCCAAACAAGGTAGGCTAGGTTCCGACTTGTTATGAATGGAAAGAAAAACTAAAACAAATTAAAAAGTAAAGAGCGGGACGCTCCAAGCATAGCACATAACATATGAAGTGATAAAAATATAGCATGGAGATGGACGAACTGATCATTGTTGATAGAGAAGGAGATGCACGGGGGCATCCCCAAGCTTAGACGCTTGTGTCTCCTTGAATATTTCTTGGGGTGCATGCGGACATCCCCAAGCTTGAGCATTTGACACTCCTGGATCTTCTTTCATCATCTCCCATCGTATACTTGAAAACTCCCTTCATACGAAACTCATCATAAGCTGATTAGAGTGGTTAGTACCCATGATAAAACAATTCATTACCTATTGGAAATAATAATTTTCATGAAAATCTACTGTTTCTCATGATTGCCTAAAGGTTTTTGCAAAGGAAAAGCAAGCTTAAGATTTGCAAAATGATGAAAACGCAAAACGTGGCAGAATCTGTGAAAAACAGAACAACGGGTAGTAAATAATTTTTTTGACAAGCTACTGTAGGGAAACACCCCACAACTTTTCTTTTATTCCATTAACAGATTATATGTACATGAGAGGGGGTTGGGATGTACAAGTGAGGAGGAGGGGGGGTGAAAAGAATACAAACCTCAAGGAGGTAAGAAAGATATCCACTTAAGTAAGTCATCCCTAAAACTAGCCTTGATCCTGTGAGCTAAAAGGGATATATCATGAAGGAAACCAGATTTCCATTTACTAAAGCATGGTCTCTCATGGTTGAAGATCTTGGCATTTCGAACTGTCCAAATATTCCAACAGGCCGTAAAGACAACTTCAGTGAAGAAAGGATGATGAAACTCCCTTCTAGCTGCCAGTGAAGTGGTCCACATAGAGTTACCGTGCCATGAGATCTAGAGATAATTCCAAACCGTGTTGCTGAAAAGACAGTTAAAGAAGAGGTGATCTCTATCCTCTTTGATTCTAGCATGACAAAGAATACAGAGATTTGACTCAGACACCTTCCAGTGCCTTCTTTCCAGCATGTCCTGTATGTTGAGCCTGTCCATGATGAGCATCTAGGCAAACATCTTGATTTTCATTGTGCAATAACTTTTCCATATCCATCCAAGGAGTGGGTTGGGAATAATGGGCAGGTGCACATGAATATAATATTTTTTGGCAGTATAAGATTTACCATCACTATTCCACAGCCAGCTATCTTTGCAGGTTGGATCATTATCAAGATTTTGAAGTAAAGAGGTAACTAAACCCAACTCTTGATGAGCCCTGTCAGATAGAGGTAGATGGAACATATTGATCAAAGTACCAGCTTGATGAGCCTAGAACACTTCCTCAGCAGTGCAGAAAGTGTCAATGACAAATGAGAACAATCTTTGGTACCGAATAGCTAGAGGTAAAGTAGAGTCTCCTACTGCCCAAGAGTCAGACCAAAAGAGAAAAGTGTCTCCCCTGTTGGGCTGTATATATGTGACAGCTCTGTAGTTATCCAGTTTTTTGCAGATATCCCTCCACCAAAAGGAGCCACATAGTGTGGTACCCTGAGGAACTGTGTTATGATAATATGTGTTCCAGATTAAGTGTACCCAAGGTATATCAACCTTATTCAAGAATTTGTATGCATGTTTAAGCATCAGGGCTTCATTCTAGACAGACATATTCATAACGCCCAAACCCCCCTTCATCTTTGGTCTGCATACTAAGTTCCAAGCAGCAAGGGAAGGGGCATGATCTTGTCCATTCTTCCTCCACATGCACTGTCTCTGTATCCTTTCCAACTGTTTAAGAATCCCTGGTGGTATATCCAAACTGCAGAGGAAGAAAATGGGAACAGAGGACAAGGCAGAATTTAGGTATTGCAATCTCCCTCCGTGAGCCAAGAAAGAGGAGCTAGCAGAAAGTCTCCATTCCATATTGTCAACCAAGGGCATTAAATCAATAATTCTTGGTTTTGTTGTGACCACGGGAAAACCAAGATAGGTGAAAGGTAAGGATCCAACCTTGCAACCAATAGAGTCATCAAGTGTTTGAAAGTGTCCCTGATCAATGTTAATGGGCAGCAAAGCAGACTTGTGATAATTTACTTGAGGACTTGTGGATTGGGAAAAAAGCAGGAGCATTTTTTTGAACTCTAGTAGCTTAGACTCAACAGCAGGCAAAATGATAAGGGTGTCATATGCATATTGAAGAATTTGGAAATCTTTGTCATGACAGGGTATTGGCAGCTGAATGAGGCCATCATGCAACAACTGATTGACCAATGTTTGGAGAAAATCAGCAGCAATAGCAAAAAGTAGAGGGGACATGGGATCTCCCTGTCTGACCCCTTTTGTGCACATAATTTTTTTACCAGGGACTCCATTAAGAAGAACGGATGAGGAACCACAACTGAGCAGATGCTGTGTCCATAAAATCCATTTAGAATTGAAACCTTTGTACTTTAGGATCTGAAATATAATTCAAGCTCCACAGAGTCAAAAGCTTTTTCAAAATAAAGCATGAGGATGAAAATTGGTTCTTTGGATTGATGACATTGATGCAAATATTCCAGGGTCCTTCCAGCACAATCCTGTATGGTTCTGGACTTGATGAAACCATACTGGTTTTTATGGATACATTTCATGATATGCAACTGCAGTCTGTTGGCAATCATCTTGGAGAGAAATTTAAGACCGATCCCAGTCAGGGAGATAGGCCTGAAATCACCAACTTGTTCAGGGGATCTTCTTTTGGGTATCAAAGTGATGTAGGAGGAGTTCATATTTTCCAACTTGGCAATCCCTACATTAAAGTCTGCTACAAGCTAATAGGAATCATAACTAATAATATGCCATCATTTCTTGAAAAAAGACCATTGAAACCATCTGGAGCAGGTGCCTTATCAATGGGCATTTCTTTGACAGTCCTATCCATTTCTTCATGGGTGAAGGGCAGTGTCAAAACATCAAGCCCATCCACTCTTGGAATGAAAGATTGAAGATCGAATGCCAAGTTGATTCCCTGAGAAGAACCCATTCTGCTTTTGAAAGAAGACCAAAAGCAGCCAACAATCTACTCATGGTCAGTGATAGTAGAGCCATCTTCCAATCTAAGAGATGATATGGAGTTTATTCTGTATCTTTAAGTAGCCATGGCATGAAAAAAATTAGTATTTTCCTTTCCTCTCCCACCTTGATGAACCTGATGGTAGCTCTCTTTTTCCAGTACAAGAATTGCAAATGCAGGAGATGATTTAGATGTAATTTAACAATCAGCCTGAAATTAGCTTTAGGTCTAAAAAGGGGTATGAGCTCCTCAAGGTCATCCAGATAGAGCACCACCTGGTTGCACTTATTAATAAGTGTTTTAAGTTTGGAAATACCATTTTGCCATCTCTTCAGGGCCTTCCTCAGCTGCTTAAACTTATCCATGATGATGGCAGAAATGTGACCTTTGCTAGAAGGGGTCTGCCAAGACTGCTGAACACAGTCCAGAAAACCATCCATCTCCGCCCAATAATTTTCAAACCTCAAAAGGTTACATTTAGGGATGGAAGTATTGACTGTTACCACACAGGAACATGGTCACATGCAGACTTTGCTAAAGGCATGACTTGAGTCAGGGGATAGGATGATATCCAGTTAGCAGAAGTGAAGAACCAATCGAGTTTCTCCAGGAGGGGTGAGTCTTGCATGTTGGACCAAGTGAAAGACCTACCTTTGAGAGGCAATTCTAGAAGGCCCAGATGGCCAATGATCTCATTAAAAATGATCATGTCATTCACATCAGCACCTGGGAGATTTCTATTGGAAGGGGATCAAATAAAATTGAAATCTCCAAGCAGCATCCAATCAGCATTGGTAGGAATATTAAGATTATAAAGCCAGCTGACAAAAGGTCTCGAGCTTCTCCTTGTCAAGGGCCATATACATTCACCAGAGTCAAGGCCTCCGATGTGTGATTGGATATGAATGACACAATTAAGCCAAAATTCTGTGTTTCAACCAGAGTGCGAGCTAAAATAGATGAGTTCCACAGGGTGATCAATCCACCAGAGGCGCCACACGAGGGGATGTAAGCAAATTGATCAAATCTTTTGGGGCAAAACCTCCTAACAATCTGAAAGTCTATATGTTGCATCTTGGTTTCTTGAAGGCAAACAACTGTAGCAATGCTTTCATCAATTTTGTTTCTAACCGCCCGTTGTCGTGAATCAGAGTTTAAACCACGCACATTCCAGCAAAGAACACGCCAGCTTCTCGTAGATCGAATATCCATAGCAAGTATAAAGAGAAGTAAAAGCGGAGTTACATAAGAACCCACGCATCCAAAGTTCTGACGGCCAAGAAACACAGCCAGCGGTAGCAAAATAAACCAGACAGTAACAAGAACATAGATACATGAGACATAGTTCAATCATCAGAAGGTGTAGGCTTGGGAACATCAGGATCCTCCATAAGACGATCCTCTGACAGCTTCTCCGGCGTAATGCCAAGGCTTTGACCCACCGCTTGAATCACCCGCAGGGGAGTTGCCGGTGGGAGAGCCTCCTCCTGATATGAAGATAGCGCTGCCTGAATATTCGGGGTGTCGAGGGGCTTTGCTCGTGGTTTCCTCTTCTTGGGCACATGCATCGGAAGCTCCTGCAACACCGGCTTGAACCCATCCCTCTTGTTGGACCCCTTGTACAGCGACGTACCGAGGAGTCCACAATGGGCGTGGCCTTCTTGCGTGGCCCCCGCTTTGGGGCAGCCGGAGTATCAAAGGAGAACAATTCACCTGATGGAGCAGAGACGCTGTCACACGAAGTCGTTACCTCAGGAGCAGGAGCAGGGTTGTTGTCGAGGTAGACGATGCGAGGTTCAGTGCTCTCTTCATCAAAAGCCAATGACCAGGAGTGCTTGGGAAGCACAATTGGCATGGCTGCAGGCATGGCGAGGTGTCAAGGAACATCCTTGGCGGTGAAGACTCCCATCGGTGCTTGAAAAGAGCGTGTCCAAGACACCACTGACGGACGCAGAGGACCATAGGCCACCCGAACTGCTCCGATCAACAGCTGATCAGATCGAAACAGTGGCTGCTGGTAGGGAACAATCGCCAGAGGATTAAAATCCACAGGTTCCTCCTCAGCAACATTGTCCTCCTTAGGTGCCAAGTCTTCGGCAGCCTCCTCCACATCAGCATTGCCCCCAGTAGGAGCGGCGGGGGCGTTGACAACATCATCATCAGCCGCCTCTTCTCCTGTAGCATCATCTTCTGCAGCGGCATCAGCAATGGCCGGTTGAGGATCAACCACCACAATCTCCAGAACATAGTCAGAAGAAGTTGGTTGATCAATAACCATAGACTCCTGGTCGTGATCTGGAGCGGCAGGTTCTTCCACAGGAGCAGCTTCAGGGGGCCAACCCCAACCGCCATCATCGTGCCGAGCCGACGGCTCAGACATTGGGGGTGGTGGTGGTGTCACAGCATTCCAGCCCAACACTGGGTATGGAGGAAGAGCGAATAACATGTTGTTCTGCTCCAACTGGCCTGGCAGTGGATGAGGGTTGCCATCAAGGGGCATAGGGTCCTCATCATTCGACATTTGCTCAGCAAAACCTGCACCTAATATGAACACAGGTGCAAACCAAGAAACCCTCGCCCCCCAAGCAGCATATTCCGAAAAAGTGAAACTGCATGGCACCAACATATCATCTGGGAAGGATGCAAAGACGATGGAGCGGACAAGATATGGATCATCACTGACCCAATGATGAAATTCCCCAAAAGTATTAACCGCAGCCCTGAGATCATTAGTATTGCGATAATCCAACGGAACGCCTAAGAACATGAGACAACCCTGACGAAAACCAGCAGCTCCTCTAAAACCTACACCCTCATTGTGGCGCATACATCTGACAAAAGTATCGTCCCCCATAGCTTGGGGAACCATCCTAGCAGTAGAAAAGCTTTCTCCAGCATCCCGAAGCTCAACTAAACCTACCCCCTCAATCCATGGTTGAGCAGAGCGGACATGGAAGCCGAGGTTGTGGAGAAGATCAACAACCTCTTGCCGTACCTGAGTGACTTGATCAGCAGGGGGGCAGGCATGACTTCGGCGATGACGTACTGTTCATGTCTGCGGGCAATGGGGTTTGCCGACGTGATGAACGTCCTTGGGAGGCGGTCAGGGCCTCAGTCGATGATGTTGTGGACTGGAGGCACAAACCGCTCGGGGTCAAGCTCGAAGTTGGCCATGTCGGGGAGAGTTTCAGGTGGAGGAGGCGTCAATGGCGGTGGCTCTGATGGAGTCCTAGGAGGCGATGAGTGCGATAGGACAAGCAGGAACTGTTTGACAGGCGGTGCGGCTTCCCCAAGAACAACAGAGGTTCCCGAGAAATCGGCGACAGGGGAGGTGGTGGGGCTCTAAAGTTTCCAAGTAAGACAATTATCACGCATAAAGGAAGCACACTTAGATTTGGAATGGCCCACATAGCCGCAGGAGGAGCATATCGGCGACGTGCAGTTGGGAGCTAGGTGCCCACGTTCAGATCAGATCGTGCAGGAAAATATCTCCTGAACCATGCCGTTGATGAGTTCATCGAACTGTTGGTGGGCTTCCTATGAAGAAGGAATTTCTGGACCCATCAAAGGAGAGCTTACCGATGGCCCATTAGGTTTAGCAGAAACGGGCCCGGAGGTAAAATTATCCATCCGAGAGAAATCCAAAGATTTTGAAATCCCGCTTGAGGGTGAGGGAGTCACCCGACTAGCGCAATAGGAGGGAGAAATCCCGTCAATCATAGGGATATTTGTTTCCTTGCCGTGCAATTCGGGAGATGATTTCGGCTGACAAACTATACCAAAAGTAATGTGAGGTGTGGCTGTCGTCCATCGGTGTTCAGCCGGCAGGGTTGCACTGATGATGAAATGAATAGCCAGCAGATTGCAAAGTCAACAGTTCATCCTGTGCGACTGGACATCGATAACCCTTGCAAACCTCATACTGTTGGAGGGTTGCAAAAGAGAGCTTCTTACGTGTAGATGATCTAGATTTTAGACATGATTTTCCTGGCCTGGAATGCATTGCCATCAGACGTAGTGCAACTCGTCGCTTAGAGGGGCTGACCAAAACCCATTCAGCATCAAATTGTTTCTTCCATAGGGAAAATTCCCGGTTCCAATTCGGGCCACCATTACCCCATAAATGAAAGAAACACTTAAAACTGGAGCACTTGTAAGAACGCAAATCCAAGATATGAAAACCAACTTGCTTGCAAGAAACCAGGAAAGAGAAATCCGAGTCCGAGATCTTCGTCACCATAAGAATAATGGGAGAACCCCCAATGGCAGACTCCTACGCTGCAGGTACGGAATGTTCAGTGAGGCGAAAAGCATGACGACCGAAAGATACCACCATGATGAAAGGTCGACGATGATGCATCAGGTGTACCGAGAAGCCATAGGAGTAGAAAACCTTGTCCGCAAAAGTTGCACCAGGAGAGAAATCTAGATCCAACATGGAACCACCCATGCAAGCCATGAAAAAGTACGTACGTGATCGCGGCGGTGTACTGGAGATGATGCACCAAGTGAAGGAGGAGCACGCCGGCTAGAAATCCAGATTGCAATGGAGTCGCCCGTGAGGGAGGTGGGAGGTGGGAGTCGCCATCTTCCGACCCCACATCAACATGTCGTAACCCCGTTTTTACTCTGGGGATTTTTTCGGGGCACTTCTGCAACTCAAATCAAAAAACTCAAAACAGATGCTAGAAATACAATTATATAGATCACGTTGTCAAACAAATTCAGATAAAAAAGATGATATGGTGATTTTTGGCGAATTTTTTTGTCATGCAGACATAATCTGTTTCTGGACAGCATGTCACAACTTTTGATCTTTCTTGCAATCAGAGGCTAAAACTTGGCACAAAGCTTGAAAATAAAGATACAATGATGTTGATACAGTAGTAATAAGCATCAATACCACTAAAACGGAAATTAAAAACAAATTGGGTTGCCTCCCAACAAGCGCTTTCTTTTATGACTTTGAGCTAGGCATGATGCAAAAGATCAAGTGTTATCAACTCCATAACAATAACTTGCCCGAATAACGGACTCATAAGGTAACTTAATCTTCTTTCTAGGGAAGTGTTCCATCCCCTTTTTAAGAGGAAATTGGTATCTAATGGTCCCTTCTTTCATGTCAATGATATCACCAACGGTGCGGAGAAAAGGACGTCCCAAAATAATTGGACATGAAGGATCACACTCAATGTTCATAATAAGATAATCAACAGGCACATAATTATCATTGACAACAATACGCACATCATCAATTCTCCCTAAAGGTTTCTTTATGGAAGAATCAACAAGACGAACACCAAAACAACATGGATCAAAAGGTTTCAAATCAAGCATATCATACATTCTTTTGGGCATGACGGAGGCACTAGCACCAACATCACATAAAGCAAAGCAAGAGATATTATTCAATTTAATCTTGACCATAGGATCCCAACCATCTTCTAGTTTTCTAGGAATAGAAGTCTCTAGCTTGAGCTTCTCCTCCCTATCTTTGATAAGAGCATTGGTAATATGCTTGGTCAAGGCAATATTGGGTGTACTAGTGTGAGGGTCTTTAGCCATTCTTTGCAAAAAGGTGATAACTTCGGAAAGACTACAATTGTCAAAATCAAGATTACTACCATAAATTAAAGTGGTAGTAATGTCATCTAAGCTCATTCTTTTGGTTGTCTCTAAATTCAAAGGACCTTCTTTTCCTTTAGTTGAGGTATTAGCATCACCATTAATAGGTCCATTGGGACTAGGGGTGTGATGGGTGCTAAAAGTTTTGCGATCCTCAACAACTTGTATAGTAGCAAGGGTAGTGTGTGTAGGAAGGCTCTTAATCCTATCTTCCTCTTCTTGAGTTACAACCACTTCGGGTTTGGCCGCCATTTGATTTATCAAAGTGGCCAAGGTGTGAGACATATTGGAGACTTGGGTCTCCGTGGTGGTGAGTCTAGTCTGGAGATTGGAAATGTCACTATTCAGGCTCTCAAGTTGTCTTTCAATGTTTTGCAAAATAGAAGAATGCTCATCTAATTGTCTAGATAAGGCCTTGTTTTGTTCATATTGGGTGTCCATATAATTCTTTGTAGCCTTCTCTATCTCTAAAAGTTTTTCATAACTAGGAATTCTTCTATCATTAGGAGTGTAACTATAGGTGTTGTTATTCCATTTGTTGTTGGATGGGAACGGTCTAGGATTGCTACCAAAATTACTCCTATAAGAATTATTATTAAAGTTGTTCCTAGAGATAAAATTAACATCAACTTGATATCTCTCTTGAGCAACCAAAGAATTTAAAGGAACATCATGAGGATCAATTGGAGCTTGCTTAGTAAGTAAAGTCATGATGTTGTCAACCTTATCATTAAGGGAGGAGATCTCCTCAACATAGTTTACCTTCCTACCTGTTGGAGCTCTCTTGGTGTGCCATTGAGAATAATTTGTCATCTCTCATCCAATAGCTTTGTGTCAACACCAAGTGTAGTTGACATAAAGGTTCCTCCCGCGTCCGAGTCTAACAGATTCCGCGAGGTAAAGTTCAATCCTGCATAGAAAGTTTGGATAACCATCCAAGTGGTCAAACCATGTGTAGGGCAATTATTAAAAAGAGATTTCATACGTTCCCAAGCTTGAGCAACGTGTTCATTATCCAGTTGCCTAAAATTCATAATATTACTTCTTAACTAGATAATCTTAGCAGGCATGTAATACTTCCCAATAAAAGCATTTTTGCACTTGTCCCAAGAATCTATGCTATTCCTAGGCAAAGATTGAAGCCACAGTTTAGCTCCTCCTCTCAAGGAGAAAGGAAAAAAGCTTAAGTTTAACAATATCACCATCTACTTCTTTATATTTTTGCATATCACAAAGCTCAACAAAATTGTTCAAGTGCAAAGCAGCATCATCTCCAGCACGAGGGAATTGATCTTTCATAACAAGGCTCAGTAAAGCAGGTTTAATCTCATAGGACGTAGCCCCAGTGGCGGGAGCAACGATAGGAGTGCAGATAAAGTGATTGTTGTTGTGACTAGTGAAGTCACACAACTTGGTGTTCTCAGTGGAACTCATAGCAGCAACAACAAGCAAGAGCAAAGCAACTATTGTTTTTGTGGTTTTTGGTATAAGACTAGGCAAAAACTAGTAAGCAAACTAACAAGACTAAAAAGCAAAAGTAAAAGATAGCGTGCAACTCCCCTGTCTTGAAGACTGGAGTCCCCGGCAACGGCACCAGAAAACTTGCTTGATGACGAGATGATGAATATACTTCTCGATCCTCGTTGGTTACCCCAAGTGGAAGGTTGAGATGTAGTCAGCAGCAAGTTTTCCCTTACACGGAGACTATAAGGTTATCGAACCAAGAGGACTCCGAGGATCAACAAGTAGGTGTCCCCTGCCCTCACGCTAGCAGAAGATGTGGACCTGCACACACACAAATAACTTTGCTCCCAACGAGTAAAGAGAGGTTTTCAATCTCTCCAGCCTTGTAGTTTGCAAAGGATCAAAACACAAGCGGGAATAGTGATAGTGATTGCAACAGAAAAGTAAATGAAAGCAGTAAATGATGGAGGTGTAAGCAATGGTGGTGATATGGACCGGAGTCACATGATGTTCACTAGTGACGTCTGTCTCCCAAAATACGATAAACAACTATGCTTGGGTAAATAAATTACAGCTCGGCAATTGACAGAATTATAAACGCACCACAATGCTAATTGTGTTACTTGAAAGTTAGAGGCTCAATAGTAATGGGCAGTACGGCAAGACAAGTAGACCATTTATTCATCAGCATCTACTTACTAATCATCCACCTTGAGATATCTATCCAGAACATCTCGCTGGTATTAAGTTGCGAGCCCCACCCAAAGTGTAAACTCAAAGCAACGGACAACTGCATTAACGAACTATGCGTAAGGTAAACAATCCTTGCAACCGTGGTCACAAGCACCGTTGTTTTCTCCCTGGTGGCAACAACACATCCCCTAGTCTCATGTTTCTGTCACTCAAGCTAGACATCAGGGGGCATGAACCCACAATCATACATCACGCTCCCTCTTGTAGTTACAATCTACTACTCAGCCAAAGCTATACAAAGCAACGGAGAACATGCATGAATCACTATAGGACATAATAAAAAGGATAGTGAAATATATAACTCAAAACAATCTGAACATAATCTCATAATCCATCGGGTACGAACAAACAGAGCATAGCAATAGCAGGAAAATTACATAGGTGCCTTGATCATGTAGGGCAACTCACAAGGGCTAATCATGGAAGCACAAGATTGGAGAGAAGACATCACATAGCTACTGGTCATGGACTCATGGCCCAAGGAGGACTACTCACGGCACGTGTGGCAAGCGTCCATGGTGGTGGAGAAGCCCCCGAAGGTCAATCCTCGCTTCGGTAGGGTGTCGGGAAGACGTCTCTTGACGCTCCCGATCTCGGAAGCGCTACGGCAGTGGAACGATAGAGAAATTCGCGATTCTGGATGTTATGGAAGGGTTTCCTTGCGGAGGAGTAAATATAGGCCAAAGGAGGGCGTCACAGGAGGTGGGGTCCACCCAGGCGGCCCGTGGGCGCGGTGAGGGGCCAGGACGTGCCGGGAGGTTGCCTGGGCAGGCCGTGGCGCCCCTGTGGCCCATCTTCGGTGATTTGGAAGCTTCCGTTATGCTGATTTTTATATATTTTTCTCGGGATTTTTTGGGATTCGGAAAATTGGGTAAAAGCCTCTGCAAAAAAGACATCAGCAGACAGAAAGTGGCACTAGTTGCTCTGAGTTAGTAGGTTAGTCCAAATATGTGTAAAAAGATATAAAAGTGTGGAAAAACATATAACAATGTCACCCAAAATATCATGGAGCAAGTAGAAATTATAGATACGTTTGGGACGTATCAACGACTAGCGAGTGCTCTTGGTCACCCACATCGAGAGAGATTTTTCTCTGCCTCTGCATCCCTTTTTATGAGCATTTCTTGCTTTCTTTTGGGCTCAACTCCACCTCCTGTCCCCCAATGTTGTCTCGTACCTAGCCACATTTGTGTATGTGTGCGAGAATTTCTTCTGGTGTCACCCGCATTGGGTTTTGTTCAAGCGCCTATTCACATGTTGAGTGATGACCATGAAGAAGTCTTCCCCATTGGGGGGAAGAACGGATGTAGCGCAACTTTGTGGTGGCTTAGGCATTCAGATCAGGGGCAAGAGTAGCTTCCCCCAAATGAGTTTCCCAGACACGGTGAAGAACTAGCAGGACTCTTGGTTTTATTGCGGAGACGTCCCACTCGGCGAGGGTCACTCGGGCCTCCCGCTCTATACTGTTGATAGGATCCACCTGGCCCCTGCCTTGACCTTGTCCAAGGAGGAGAAGACTGATGTAGATATCTTGATGATAGCGGTGGTTTCCTTGATCCGGAAGGGTGTGAACGAGATGGATCTAGAGGTATTCTTCCAGCGTAGGATCCAGCCTCTTCAGGCCAGAATCCACCAAATGTGGAAATATGAAGGGCCGGATGATCCGACTCGAGTCCATCCTGAGGAGAACTGGGAAGAGGTGGTGGAGAATAAACTCAAGGCCAATACCCCAGTGAGATATAAACCCACGTGCTCGAGGCAGGTGCTCCCTTTCGCGGCGGATCACCAGCCGAATGAGGTGAGTTATTGAGCATATGTACCAAGTGAATTTCTTCGTTGTTTCAACTCCCATATGTGATTTTGCTTCCTTCATTCGGCATGCTTTTACTGGGATGGTCAGTTCCATACCGGCGGTTGACCGCTGCCCATTGACTTGGAGAGTGACACTGAAAACCAAGAAGTCGAGCTCCCGGAGGGCTCGAGAACGACAAAGATGATGAAGGCGACGATGAGGAGACGGAGGAGAGCGAGGAGGAGCATGGAGACGAGGTAAAATCTTCTCCGTCTGACGAAGTTTAGGCCGAGACTAGTTCCAAGGTGCGCCAGGACCCTGGAGTTTGTGCTGACCCCACGAAGATTCTGTTGACGGTGAATCCGAGTGCGTCCGCAATGCCAACTCACAGCTCCAAGCGGGGTTTGAGAGAGCCCGAGGCGCTGCCGGAGCAGGTAGCCAAGCAACCCAAGATCTCGAGCTCCAAGCCACATAAGGCCGTTCTGTCGCGCGTCAAGCTCGATGTGTGTGTGGCTTCGTCCTAAGTACCTTTATCGAGTGGTTCGTCCCAGTTTGAGCAATGTCTTCCGAGTGATGATCGGGTTTTGTTGTTTCTGTTGTAGGCCTGATACTTAGACCGCTTCACTGGATCCTAAGACTTCTTACAAAGGTAGAGCCGATGTTGATGTCGCTTCATCAAAAGGTAAGCCTTGAGCTTTTCCAGTGATTCATTCAAAATTCGGGCTTTGGATATTCGAGTGATCTTTCGACTGTCTTGTGGACATGTGCAGCGCCACAGGACGTGATTGAACTCGACACTGATGTCCCTACAACTGGAGAAGTGCCGAAGCGAGCTCCGACTCCGAGCCGAGTGAGCATCAAGGCCAAGACTACTGTGGTGCTCCGTGATCCGCCTCGGCTGGGGAGTCACTCGGACAGTATCCGCTGACCACATCGTCGTCTGTTCCTAAGGATCACAACATCTTCCAGCTCCACCCTACCCCGGAGTACTAGGAGGAGGCGCGCAAGGAGGCCTTGTCTTAGTTGGACGTGATGGTTGGGCGATTGAAGGAGGAGTACAACGCGAGTGAAGCTATGGAAAAGAACATTCGAGTAAGTCCTTTATGCACGTATTTGTTTATGAATTTGTTCCTTAGTAGAAATACTGAGTGGACATGCCTAGAGGCACACTCGCTGGGTGTTTGCTTTTAGCGGGAGCGCGCTGAGTGCACCCACTGGGTGTAGTCCCCGAGGCTACCGTTGAATGTGTCAGTCGGTGGTAGTCTTTTTTCTTTGTAAGTTCTACATAGTCCGGTAGGGTGCAGAGCCCTTTTATTTCTTCCATCTTTCCAGTGGGGGCACGCTGAGCGCACCCACTGGGTGTAATCCCCAAGGCTACTATCGAGTGGAGAAGTCGACAATAGTCTCAGTTTCTTTGTTTTGATTGACAGAGGTCGGTCAGGTACGGATCCCTTATCCTCTATTATTCTAGTGGAGGCGCGCTGAGCGCACCCACTGGGTGTAGTCCCTGAGGCTACCGTCGACTGAGGCAGTCGACGATAGTCTTAGAGTCACGACATAATGTTATGCCTTATTTGTATTTGTTGACTGTAGACTGCTTGTGGGCCCGTGGGCCGCGATGATGCCATGGAGAAAGAGTTGCAGGAACTCCGACTGAGACTCAATGGGAAGAAGGCCAAGAACAATCGACTGGAGCAGGAAAAGCGCATAACTAATGATATGTCCTTGCCTTCCGACTGATGCTCCATTATTTATCTTTTCTTATCCGACTGAGGCTATCTTGTCAGATCACCTTTCTCATAGGATGAAGAATGCTATTTCTATAGTGACCATGAAGGAAGCGCTCGAGAAGAGGGATGAAGAACTCGCATCCGCTTGGAAGGATGCCAAGCACAAGACCCACACGGTTGAGGCCAAGCTCAAGACGGTTGGTACTTTGGAGGAAGAGAATCGACTTCTGCAAGGTGGTGCAGAGAAGACCACATCGGAGCTTGGCGAGCTAAAGAAGCATTCTGCCGAGTGGGAAACCAACCTCGAGAAAGCCACTGCCAAGAAAGCTTAGCTCGAGAAGTTTGTTGAGGACTTCAGCGTGGAACTCTACGAGAAGCTCAAAGGTCTGTCGAGCGTCTGAATACTTCCCCATGATCATTCTGAAATTTTTGAGTGACGTTTCTCATCCTCTATTTTCCATTGAGTGTAGCCTTTGCCGCCGATGTTGAAGAAGAGATGACGTGAATAGAGAAGGAGCTTTATCCCAAGAGAGGGCTTCTGAAGGACAACGCTACTTTGTCTCTCCTCCGGCTGGAGGATCGCGCCGATTATGTATTGGCTTATTTCAAGCTGCTTTAGTCGGTCATCGGGGAGATTGACCAGGAGAAACCGCCTGAAGATGCTCTGGTGAAGGATGCCCAGTCCATAGTGAACTGTGTGAAGGCCATTCCCAATGAACTCAAGTCGTGGAAGAAGTCGTCGGCAAGGGATGGAGCTGAAATTTCCCTTTCGCTCGTCCGCAAGGGGGTGGATGAAGATAAGCTGAAGAATCTTCGGGTTGTCAACCGCAGAAGTGCCAAGTTTGAAGACTTCATGGAGATGTTCATCACGGCTGCCAAACGGATCGCAGAGGGAATTGATCTTGACCCCTTCGTGGAAGAGGTGGGAACTTCGGCCTCTGAGTGATGCTTGGAGGAAAACACTTAAGCTTTAATTTGCCTTAGGATGCTGAGTGATTTTATGTAACCTCAAACTTTGAGTCGGATCTGGGCCCTTTCTTTTGCGCACCTTTAGCTAAACTTGATCCCGGTTACCCATATTTCAGTTTTGATCTTATTTGCTTGGGGTCATTTATATTTGGCCGAAAACTGGTTCGCATCCGAGTCCCTGAGTGTGGAGGTTGTCCTCACTCGGGATCGTTTGTGACTTAGGCGAAATCTAGTTCGCAGCTAAGCCCCCGAGTGTCGAGGTTATCCTCACTTGGGATCATTTGTGACTTAGGCAAAAGCTGGTTTGTGGCTAAGCCCCCGAGTGTGGAGGTTGTCCTCACTTGGGATCGTTTGTGACTTAGGCGGAAACTGGTTCATGACTAAGCCCCCGAGTGTGGATATTGTCCTCACTCGGGATCATTTGTGACTTAGGCGAAAACTAGTTCGCGACTAAGCCCCCGAGTGTGGAGGTTGTCCTCACGTGGGATCTTTTCTCCCTAGCGAAAGCGGAATCGCTACATGGGATGATTGTCCAGTTCATATTGGCGTCCGAAAGAAGATCTTGCCTTCATTCGGAACGGCTTTAACTTAGGCGAAGGCTGGTTCGCAGCTAGCCCACGAGTGTGGAGACTCTCCTCACTCGGGGAAGGGTTTACCTTAGGCAAAACGGGTTCGCTACCAAGAAATGTTTGTTTTGTTTATCCTGGTGTCTGGATGAAGATCTTTCCTTCATTCGGAACTACTTTAACTTAGGCCAAGGCTGGTTCGTAGCTAAGCCTGAGAGTGTGGAAGTTTCCACGATCACTCAGGGAAGGGTCTACCTTAGGTGAAACAGGTTTGCTACCAAGAAATGTTTGTTTTGTTCATCTTGTTGTCCGAATGAAGATCTTACCTTCATTCGGAACCGCTTTAACTTAGGCGAAGGCTGGTTCGCAGCTAAGCCCCCGGGTGTGGAAGTTTCCACGATCACTTGGGGAAGGGTCTACCTTTGGCGAAACAGGTTCACTACCAAGATGGTTTTGTTCTTGCGAACATGGCTTAGGCGAAAGCTGGCTTAGAGCTAAGCCCCAGAGTGCGGAGATAGTCCGCACTTGAGGCAAGTTTTACCTTAAGCGAAAACAGGTTCGCAGTTAAGGATTTTCCACCCAGTGAGTGTGTGTTTCACCAAAGTGAAGTGTCTGTGGATAGTTGAATAAAGTAAGCACTTTATTCTTCTATTCATTCAGATTCATTACAATAATGAAAAAAGGGAAAGTTCTATGTGTAGAACTTGTGGAGCAGGTCCGCGCTCCAGGTTCTGGGTTCCTCCGCGTTGTTATTGATGTTGTACAATCGATAAACTCCATTGTGCAGTACTTTGTAGATGGCCAATGGCCCTTGCCACGGGGGTACCAACTTGTGGGATTCCTGTTGGTCCAGTCGGAGGACCAGATCCCCCTCTTGAAACGCTCGACCCCTGACTTGTTTGTCATGGTAGCGTCGAAGGTCTTGCTGGTAAGCCATGGACCGAATGAGGGCTAAATCCCTCTCTTCCTCCAGAAGATCCAAATTGTCTTAGTGTGCTGCTTTAGCTTCGACTTCGTTCTACTGCTCCACTCGGGGATAGTTGTGATGTAAGTCACTCGCCAGAACGACTTTCAACCTATACACCATGAAGAATGGAGTACTCCTAGTTGAACCATTCGGAGTCGTTCGCAAAGCCCACATGATAGATGGTAATTCTTCGAACCAAGCGCAAGCGACATATTTGAGGTCTCTCATCAGCCGAGGCTTTAGTCCTAGAAGTATCATGCCATTCGCATGTGCCGCCTGCCCATTTGACTGCGGGTGTGCCACGGAGGCATAGTTAACCTGAGTGCCCTCAAAGTGCCAGAACTCGCAGAACTCATCCGAGCCGAAGTTGGTTCCGTTATCGGTGATGATGTCGTGAGGGACTCTAAATCTGAAGATAATCTGCCAAATGAAGCTGACGGCACTCGCCGCGTCAAAGTTTTTGATGGGTTTAGCTTCGACCCACTTGGTGAACTTATCCACCGCGAGTAGCAGTTGGGTGAATCCGCTCGACCCGGTGTGCAAAGGGCCGACCATGTTGAGGCCCCATATGGCGAATGGCCAGGTGAGCGACATCGTCTTTAGTGCGGATGCAGGCTTGTGTGACCGATTCTTCTAGAACTCGCACCTGACACACAGGTCCACCAAGTCCTTGGCTGCCTCATTGGCCCGGGGACAATAAAAACCTGCTCGGAAGGCCTAGGCCACTAGGGTCCAAGAGGACGCATGCTGTCCACATGTTCCCGAGTGGATCTCATGCAGGATTTATTGTCCTTCCTCCGGAGAGATGCACTTTTGGCTGACTCCTACAATGCTCTTCTTGTACATTTGGTCTCTGAGTACTTCAAAAGCTTTAGACCGTCGAATGATTTTGTGGGCTTCCTCTTCATTCTCGGGAAGCTCTTGCCAAAGCAAGTAAGCTAGATAAGGTTGTGTCCATTTGGGAGTGATGACCAACATCTCATGGACAAGGTCAACCACGACCAAGACGTCGATCTCACTCGCATTAGATGGACCAATTGCTTGTGGGGGATCTTCAGTGAAGGGATCCTCCTTGTTCGAGGGGGGGTGTAGGTGCTCGAGGAACACACCCTTTGAAACGATCTTCCGAGTGGACCCGATCTTTGCCAAGTCGTCGGTCGCTTCGTTATTGGCTCGGGGCACATGGTGTAGTTCCAACCCTTCAAATTTTTTCTCTAGATTTCTAACCGCGTTGCAGTAGATTTTCATTGATGGGCTTCGGATGTCTCATTCCTTAATTACTTGGTTGACAATGATATCCGAGTCGCCATAAACCATCAATCGGCGGATGCCAAGTGAGATGGCCATGCGGAGCCTGTCGTGGTTTTAATCACGGCATATGTCCTCGTGAGAGAACTTAGGTGTGAGGCCATCGCAACTATGTGGCATCTTGAGAGGGGTTGGTTGGAATTGAGAGACGCGAGTTTACCCATGTCTGTCCCCTCCGGCGGAGGTAAAAGCCTACGTCTAGCTTGTGTTTCATTGATGAAGATGATGGTCTTGATTATAAGGGTGAGGAATCGCTACCTCTAATCTCGAGGGTGTCTAATCTGTCTATCTCTAATGACTTGAACTTGTGAATCTGTCCCTCTTGGGGCACCTTACCGCTCCTTATATAAGTTGAAGGGGTAGGTATACATGTAGAGTCCTACTAGGAGTAGGCTTAGGACTAGTCTCTCTTGAATCCTAATCTGAGTCTTGTTTCCTTCTTGTGGGAGTCTTTCCTCTTCTTGGGCCTTCTCTTGAGAGCCGGCCCTCCTGGCCTCTCTATGAACCGCCTTATGCTAGGGTGCACATCGGGCCTTGGGTCTTCAATCTTGTCATTCATCTGACCTGCCTACCATGTCACTAGTGAGTCGCCAAGCTCGGCCGGGTCACGAGTGAGTCGCCAAGCTCGACCGGGTCATATTTCAAGCCGGGTTACCCGCGGGGTATATCCCCAACATTAGCCCCCATGTTAGTTTGAATTTATTCATGGTAAGCTCCTTAAATAAGAATAATAAATATGTTTAAGGGACCGGCTTGCACGTTGGCCGTTTTTTCTCAATGAAACGACTCCTCAAAAAAATCCAGGTTTCTTCGAGTTGTCTTCACAATCATCTTGCAGGTACGTGTCCTTTGCAATAAAATACATATGCCATTGAGTCGGCCTCAATGCTTTGGCTTGATGAAAATATTAGACTTAAAATACCCTTCTCGTGCCGAGCCAGCTTCGAATACTTCCGGCTTGAGGATGTTTAGAACTTGTGTGGTTGCAATCGTCGAAGTTGCCGGGTTATGATTGATAATGCTGGGTCATGATTGTTGGCAATGCCGAGTCAAACAACTGAACTCCAATTGATTTGATCAAATTATTGGGAAAAAAGAAATCCATGTGATATTGAACCGGTCTTTCAATGCTTCAACTAGATAAAAATATGTTGAGACGGTGTCGCAATTGACATCTTGAAAGTGCTCTTCAATTTTTTGATATATCCATATTACCTGTAGCCCCCAAGCTCCAAGTTTATCACTTCTGATGACTTGGTGGTTTGTAATAATATCATTGACCATGTAGCCCCAAGTGTCGGGATGTCTTGCTTGCAGCAGCCTTGGACTTGTAACTGTCTTATTCTTTATAAAAACTTCAACTGATGTAGCCTCCAAGGACCGGGTTGTCTTGCCTGCAGCAACCTGGGACTTTAGAAATTTTGATCTCAATAGTGTAGCTCCCAAGTGTCGGGTCAATTGCTTGCGGCGACTCAGGACTTGCACGTTCATCTCCTTTGAAAATAAAACATCATATGATGTAGCCCCCAAGGATCGGGTCATTATGCAATAATGAGCAGGGACTTTGTAGATCTGATTATGTAAACTCGAGAAGCAATGTGTAGCCCCCAAGGACCAGGTCATCATAAAAATGACGAGCCGGCTCTTCCTTGAATCCATACTTGAATAAAGAGCGACGTGTAACCCCGTGGGCCGGCTTATCTCCTTGAAATAGCCAGGTCTGTTGTTGATGTTATGATTTGAAAGAGCAATTTGCATTAGCCCCCAAGTGTCATGGTGCATGCTTGCAGCGACATTGGACTTTCATACTTTGATGTAATCTTGAGTTGAATAATGTAGCCCCCAAGTGCCGGGTCGTATTCGTGGAACGACTTGGTACTATTCCTTCCATTGTAGAATAAAATCATATCCACTCTGTGAGTTGTGATGCCTTTGTGATGAAAGAAATCCTTGACCGTGGTTGCAATGTAACCCGAGAAATATATGTTGGAGAAATCCATAAGTGTTGTAGTTTACTACATAGCACAAGTTGAAAAAATCCAGAGCCGATCAATTAGATGACCCGACAATATATGTGATAGGGCGGCTCTTCGACAATAATCAATTCTTTCGGGCTGACTTAAAACCCCCAATCATTTAACACTGGTTATGATAAACCATGATGAAGATCCAACCATATTGTCTATCAAAGGTCTATTTGCTCCTGCAGAAGTTTATGCTTTGACCCGGTTTGAAGACCGACATGATATGTATGTATGATGCATGATGCAATGCAAGATGATGCATATATATGATAAAATAATGCCGGGTTTCTGAGAAAAGATAACACCATATAAGGCATCAAGTTATTTTTAATGAAGCTTTTCGCATTACCTTTTAATATAAGCCGTACTTCTGAGCTTTATTGCCTTCAAATTTGGATTTTCCCTTTATGAGAAAAAGGACTCCATAGTCACCATGCTTTGCATGAGCTGGTAAGAATATTGAATCCTTGCCTGAAAAAGATAACACCATATAGGGTATTGTATTGTTATAATTAAGCCGGCTCAGTGAGTCATGGCGGGTAGATAGGCTTGCAAGGCTCTACTCGTACCCTAAGAGGTTTTTGCAAAAACCTTTATGATTTAGACTGGCAGATTAGGCTCAAGTCAGGCTTCAGTGAAGTAGGTTCGATAAACCCATGGTCTGTCTATTTTCCATATGCCGGCTCTCCGTGACACCTCAATGTTTTAAGCTTGCTAAGTTTAGGGTCCAGGATGGATTGACTCGCCAAGAGTACATGGGGTCAATAAGGGTAGTTGCTTCAAACATACAGTCGAGTATAACCATTGTAATGCATTAATTTTTCGCAAGCCAAGAGGGTATTCAGGCTGAACTCAATGAGTTAGAAGCCCCCAAATGACCTATGACCAAGGAAAAGCCGAGCATAGGATTGCAGAAGACGATGCTATTACTACTAAACAACCTGGGGACTAGTAGCCCCCAAGTAAGCCGACTTAATTCTCAAGAACATAAATTGGCGTCTATGTTTGAACCGTGCATCATGGCAACTTTGGTGCTCTTTGGCTTACCAGTATCCATGTTTGAATGAGCGCAACGTGGCGGCTTATCCTTTTATACTGATAGCACCCATGTTCGAATGACCTCCTTCGCGGCAGCTTATTGATATGTCTCCAACATATCTACTTTTCCAAACTCTTTTGCCCTTGTTTTGGACTATAATTTGCATGATTTGAATGGAACTAACCTGGACTGACGCTGTTTTCAGCAGAATTGCCTTGGTGTTATTTTTGTGCAGAAATCAAAGTTCTCCAAACGTCCTGCAAATTTACGGGGAGCAGTTTTGGAAAATATCAAAAATACCTGCGCCAGAATCCACCTGAGGGGGTGGGCCAGTGGGCCACAAGCCCCTGCTCCGCCACCACCCCCCTGGTGGTGGTGGGCAGGCTTGTGGGGCCCACAAGCACCTGCCGCCCCCAACTCTAGCTCTATAAGTTGTCTTTCGTCCCAGAAAAATAAAAAAAGAGAAGTTTTCGTGGCGTTTTCGATACGGAGGCGCCGCCACCACCCGTTCTTCATCTGGAGGGCAGATCTGGAGTCCGTCTTGGGCTCCGGAGAGGGGAAATCGTTGCCATCGTCATCATCAACCTTCTTCCCTCTCCAATTCCAAGAAGATCTTCGTCGTTCGTGAGTAATCTATTCGTAGGCTCGCTGGACGGTGATGAGTAGGATGAGATCTATCTTGTAATGGAGTTAGTTTTGATGGGGATTGATCCCTAGTATCCACTATGTTCTGAGATTTGATGTTACTACTACTTTGCCATGCTTAATTCTTGTCACTAGGGCCCGAGTGCCATGATTTCAGATCTGAAATTATTATGTTGTCACCAATATATGTGTGTTTTAGATCTGATCTTGCAAGTTGTAGTTACCTACTATGTGTTATCATCCGGCAACCCCGGAGTGACAATAACCGGAACCACTCCCGGTGATGACCATAGTTTGAGGAGTTCATGTGTTCACCAAGTGCTAATGCGTTGGTCCCGGGAGAACCTTAATATCTCGTAGTTTCCTTTTGGATCCTGCTGCCACGGGAGGGATGGACAACAGATGTCATGCAAGTTCTTTTCCCTAAGCACGTATGACGACACTCGGAATGCATGCCTACATCACATTGACGAACGAGAGCTAGCCACTTATCTCTCCGTGTTATAACTGTTGCATGATGAATATCATCCAAACAAATCACCGACCCAATGCCTACGAGTTTGTCCTACTGTTGCTACTGCCTTACTTGTCTTGCTCTGCTGCTACTACTGTTGCTACTGCTGTTACTTGTCTTGCTCTATTGCTGCTACTACTGTTGCTATTGCTGTTACTTGTCTTGCTCTGCTGCCACTGTTGCTACTACTGTCGCTTTATACTGTTGCTACTTGCTACTACTGTCACTACTGCTGTTCCTTGCCACTCCTATTGCTCGTTACACTGCCGATACCTCCTACTTCGTTGTTACTACTTCGCTATCACTATTGTGCTTGTAGATTCTAATCTTTCAGGTGTGGTTAAATCTGACAAATTCAGCTACTAATACTTGAGAGTATACTCTCACCTCCTGACTGGCGTACCTACAAATTTGGGTCGAATACTCTACCCTCAAAAACTGCTGCGAACCCACGCGCTGGTGGGTCATCAACAACATTCTTCCAGTTTCATTGACGGGGAGTGCTATCAGCATTCTTCTGGTGCCATTGCAGGAGAAGGTTAGTTGTTATAAGCATTGATCTAGCTAACACTAGAAATTGCAGGATCAGCCCTTTGCTGGAGCTATTGCGAGTGAAGCACAACTGACGTCGGCATTTTTCTGGCGCCGTTGCCGGGGAGGTATTGCTATATTCTCTGAGTCACTTGGGATTTATATTTGCTGATCACTATGAAGAATCTGAATGATCCGAAGACCAAAGTCTTGCCCTCAACTACGAGGGGAGGTAATGAATTGCCATCTAGCTCTGCACTTGATTCACCTTCAGTTATGAGTAAGTTTGCGACTTCACCTCTTGCTAGAAATCATGATATGTCGCCTGTGCCTGATGATGCTATGCTTGATACTATGCCTGATGATGCTACGCTTGATACTATGCCTGATGATGCTATGCCTGATACTATGCTTGATACTATGCCTGATACTGCTAGAGATGCTATGCTTGATACTGCTAGAGATTCTATGCTTGATACTGCTTTGCCTGATGATGCTAGAGATGCTACTATGCCTGATGATGCTATGCTTGATACTGCTAGAGATACTCCTTTGCCTGATGTTCCACTGGGAGCTTACCTTGATGCTCATATTGCTAGAGTTATTGCCAATGCCCGTAATGCTTCTGATACTGCCGATGCTATTGAGATAGAACCTGCTTTTGCTCCTGTTAGATCTAGCTCTCCTAGATATGAATTGCCTGATATACCTGAGGGTTACGTTATGGAGGGAGAGATAGCTGAGGATTTTCTTGCGTGTAAGGATGGCTATGACGCTGAGAAATTAGTTCTCAAGTGGAAAGAAAAATCTCGGGAAGTTAGGATGAGAAATGATCCGAAGTTTGCCAGTTCGCCTATCTTTGTCACCGATAAGGATTATGAATTCTTTGTCGACCCTGAGATAATCTCTAGTCGAATCTGGTCCTTTTCACGGTTATGAGTCTGAGACGGTCATAGCCCATCTTGCCAAACTATCCCAAATAGCCAACCTTTTCACTAATGAGGAGAAGATCCGCCACTACTATATCCTTAAGCTGTTTCCTTTCTCTCTAAAGGATGATGCTAAAGCCTGGTTCACCTCTCTTGCTCCTGGATGTGTGCGTAGTCCCCAGGAGATGGTCTATTACTTCTGTGAGAAATATTTCCCTGCCCATAAGAAGCAAGCTACCTTGCAGGAAATATACAACTTTGCTCAACTCCAAGAAGAAAGTCTTCCACAAGCTTGGGGGAGGGTCGTCCAGCTACAGAATGCTTTGCCTGATCACCCTCTTAAGAAGAACGAGATACTTGATATCCTCTATAACGGACTTACCGATGCCTCTAGAGACCACCTAGATAGTTGTGCCGGTTGTGTTTTTAGGGAACGAACTGTAGAACAAGCTGACACTCTACTGAATAACCTCTTGATCAACGAGAATGCTTCGACTATTCCCGAACCACCTCCTAAGCCAACTCCTAAGAAAAGGGGTATTCTATTCCTCAGTCCCGAAGATATGCAAGAAGCCAAGAAATCTATGCAAGAGAAAGGCACTAGATCTGAAGATGTGAAGAATCTACCACCTATCGAAGAGATCCATGGTCTCGATAACCCGGTACAGGTAGTAGAAGTGAATTCTCTGCGTAGGTTTGATGAGAGTGATATTCCTTTTGATAAACCTGCTAGCCTATGCTTTGATGAATTTGACAACTTTGTTGCCAAACAACAGAGTTTCAATGATTACGTTAGCAGACATTTGGAACAAAGTGCTCGTATGCTTAGCCATCTAAGTGCTTGTGTAGACATAAATGTCAATGCTCTGAAGCTTCTGAGTAAACATGCTTCTATGATTACTACTCAGGTAGAACAAGTACTTAAAGCTCAGAATGACCTACTCAATGAATGAAATGACAACTATGTCAGAGTCATTACTAGAGGAGGAAAAATGACTCAGGAACCTTTGTATCCTGAAGGTCATCCTAAGAGAATTGATCAAGATTCTCAAGGAATCAATGCTGATACACCTAGTCATCCTAAGGAGAAGAAGAAGGATGATGGAAACCTGCACGCCACTTCACCAAATACTGTCACACCTGAACAACTTAATGATATGTCTGCATCTGTTGCAGAAACACAATCAGGTGATGAACATGAACCTGGTGACAATATGGACAGTGATGTTCATAATAATGCTGAACCTAGCAATGATGAGGATGTGGAGATTGAACCTATGGTTAATCCTGATAATCCACAACCTAAGAGATACGACAAGAATGACTTTACTACTAGGAAGCATGGTAAAGAAAGAGAGCCATGGGTTCAGAGACCTATGCCCTTTCCTCCTAAGCCATCCAAGAAAAAGGATGATGAGGATTTTGAGCGCTTCGTTGAGATGATAAGACCCGTCTTTCTGCAGATGTGGTTAACTGATATGCTCAAGATGTCTTCGTATGCCAAGTACATGAAAGATATCGTGACTAATAAACGGAAGTTACCAGATCTTGAGATCTCCACCATGCTTGCCAACTACACTTTCAAAGGTGGAACTCCCACGAAACTTGGTGATCCCGGAGTGCCCACTATACCTTGCTCCATTAAAGAAAACTACGTAAGAACTGCCTTATGTGACCTTGGAGCCGGTGTTAGTGTTATGCCACTTTCTCTTTATCGTAGACTTGAGTTGGATAAGTTGACACGCACTGAAATTTCTCTGCAAATGCCCGACAAATCAACTGCTTTCCCTGTCGGCATTTGCGAGGATGTGCCTGTTGCGGTTGCTAATACCACTATCTTAATAGACTTTGTTATCTTGGATATTCCCGAGGACGATGCCATGGCTATCATCCTCGGAAGACCCTTTTTAAACACTGCAGGGGCTATTATAGATTGCAACAAAGGCAATGTCACTTTCCACGTCAACGGTAATGAGCACACAGTGCACTTTCCGAAGAAACGATATCCAGTACATTGCATCTATGCCATCGAAAAGACTTCATCGATTCTCATTGGGATCTTTGAATGCCCTATTCCTCGTGTCAGGATGAAGTATGATTTTCTTGTTGGGGAGATACATATCCCCATTGAGGTGACTTAGTGGCTATTCGAAAATTCTCCGTTCTCTCTTGCGTTTCGAGAAGGTTTTGTCGTAAGGACTTGATCAACCCCATTGACGAATTTCTTCCGATGACCATGAAACAGATGAATCAAAGAGTCACATACCTCTGTTTTGAGTCTTCATTTTCTTTTTCTTAGAAGAAAAATGATGGAATTAGTTTAGCTTTTCCTATTTTTTGTTTTAGCATCTCGGAGAAAAATACCTCAAAAATAAAAGTTCTCCGATGGTCGTGAAAATTTAGTATGCTTTTTCTGGATTTTTTCAAAATTTCTGAGCCTGAGAGCTTGTCAGGGGGGCCTGACCACTGGGACACAAGCCCCCCCACCGCCACCTACCCTCCTGGTGGCGGGGTGCAAGCTTGTGGGGCCCACAGGCACCCCCTCCACTCAATCCAGCTCCTAGCCTCTTCTTCCACCTACAGAAAAAATTGTTTCGCAGCTCAAACCCGTGTTCTTGCTCATTTGGCTGTGATTTTCGATCTCCTTGCTCAAAGCACCATTCTCCGAACTGATTTGTCGAAATTGCTCCTTGGTAAGTGACTCCTCCATTGGTCCAATTAGTTTTTGCTCTAGTGCTTTATCCTTCGCGAATTCTTCCTACCTTGGTGACCATGTTCTTGAGCTATAAAAGTTGATTTTAGCTGGTCCCAAGTAGTTTTAGCGCGTGATACGGTCTCTAGGAACTAGTAGGAGTAGTTGCTACAAGGTATGGGTGGTCCTCATTCACTTTTCTCTTGAACTTCAAAAAATTTCAACAAAAGGAAATTATGTTCAGGAGGAAGTTTCATGGTGGTTCCTCAAGTAAGACGGGTCCCCGTCTCTCCTTTCGGGAGCCCGAACCTTTTCAACTAAGGGACGCACCGGTGCAACCATGTGAATGGCCTTCCGATGAGTTCATGATGGAAGTAGGCTTCAAGGATGAGTTTGATGCACTTGTCCGCAATGCCAGGTTAGAAGAATTCCTCTCAGATAAATGTGAACAGTATGCTATTCTCACTGCCTCTTTCGTGCGTAGATTTTAATTTTTAGCTGGGCATGAATCATCCATATTGTTTGATTTGTACGATAAATCCTATACCGTGGGTCTGGAGGATTTCAATAGGATTTGCAAGATGCCCGATGGAGGTAGTGTTATTGATCCTCCTAAGTCTTCTGTCACAGACTTTGTCTCCAGTGTAACTGTTGGAGAAACCAGAGATATCACGCAAGCCACCATAGGAAGCATCCATTTCCCTGCCTTGCACTACCTTGCCCTCTTCATAGGTAGGTGCATTAACGGCAAGGGTGCACATTGTCATCTATGCGCTTCCGACCTTAGTATCCTTAAGAGCGCAGTAACAGGTGACAGGAGCTTCAATATGGGAGCTATTATAGCAAGGAGGCTGAATAAAAATGCCAGTGAGGGGGATTTCTTTGGTGGAGTTTATGCTACACGCTTAGCAAATTTTCTTGGGGTATCCATCCGTCCAGAAGACCCTCCTCTCCGTACAGCCTACCTTCATCGTGTCGCTCTAACACGCTACTAGTTCCTTGAGAGAGATCATGGATCCCTCCTATACCGCTTGATATTTAACCGACAGCGTGTTTTCCATATTACCCTTCCTGCTCCTGCTTTCTTTGACTTTCAGGTAAAACGAAGATACTACATAACCATAGGAGAGGCTGAGGAGTATGAGAGGGAGGCGACGGCTGCTCGACTTCGTGAGGCAGCTATTCAGGTAGTGGCTGCAGCACTCCCGTATAACACCCATTATGACTTTGGGTTTCGCGAGGATCATCCATGGGAGTAGACCAAGCTAGGCCAAAAGCCTAAGCTTGGGGGAGTACGTGTTCTCACCGACTTTACATTCATGCTTATGCTTTCACTTTGTTAGCCGGTGTTTACACTCTGCCACTGTATTATCCATGCTAGTTTCTTTTCGTTTTCTTGTTTTCTTGTTTTGTGTCCTTTTGAGAAAACCCAAAAAGATTTTTCGTTTTTCTTTTGCTTGTTGGGAGCTTTCCCGTGTAAATAGTTTTCTTTTTCTTTGTGTCAAGGTAGAAGATATTGGTTACAATGCTTAGTGGTTCTTACATGCTTACCTGTTTAGCTTTCAAAGAGCCATATTATTTTGTCTTCTCCTTTGTGTTTGCCTGCAGATTCAACTTAGTCCAATGCGCTTATTATCGTTTTCATCGTTCGATCGTGCAAATGAAAGGTAACAATGATGGTATAAGATGAAGTGACTGAGACTGAAAAGCTGGTATGAACTCTATCTATTTTGTTTTTGTAAATATGACTAGCTTGTCGACCCAGGTTTAGCTTTGTTGTGAGAGAACCATGTTTGCAACGACAACTTAGAGATCATAGTTTCTGATGCCATGCTTATTTATCTGAGAGCTTATAATGGTTTGTCTTGATTGCCAACATAGATTTTGAGATGACTATGATGTAGTATGATAGGATGGTATTCTCCTTTGAATATTTCAAGTGGCTTGACTTGGTGCATGTTCATGCATGTGGTTGAAACAAAATCAACATAGCCACTATGATGTTCGTGTTCATGGTGATTTATATCCTGTTCATGCTTGCATTCAATGTTAGTCAAACTCATTGCATCTTGATGACTGTTGTCGCTCTCTAGTAGGTCGCTTCCCAGTCTTTTGCTAGCCTTCACTTGTACTAAGCGGGAATACTGCTTGTGCATCCACTTCCATAAACCCAAAAGTTTTTCCATGAGAGTCCACCATACCTACCTATTTGCGGTATCTACCTGCCGTTCCAAGTAAATTTGCATGTTCCATTCTCTAAACCTTTAAGAAATAAATCTGTTTTGCATGCCCGAACGGCTCATGTGGTGACAGAGGGCTATTGGTATCTTCCATGCTAGGAGTGTTATCCTCGACATGTGTTTAGTCACAGTCCTGCATGAGAAAGGGGTCGGTATTTGGGATGCCCAGTTCCACGCTTAAATCGAAAACATAACTGTAAAACAAGACTCCCCCCGGATTGATGTTAGTATGGACGGTAACCGAGGACTCGGCTAGCCGTGGAGTGTGATTGATTGGTGGTTGGGGGAGTTAAAACTTTACTTTTCTATTTGGGAGCCGCCTATAGCATGAGTAGCATGGAAGATATTGAGAACTCTTGGTCATTTCGTTGATAATGAAAGCATGCCACCCAAAATTATTATCTCTATTTTCAAAGCTTGAGCTCTGGCACCTCTGCAAATCAATGCTTCCCTCTGCGAAGGGCCTGTCTATTTATTTTCCTGTTGAGTCATCCTCCTCTTTTATAAGCACCAATTAGAGAGCACCTCTATCATTTCTATGCTTTTCTTTTGATTGACATTGTGTATGACTATGACCGGATCTTCGTTGCTATGAATTACAATGTTTAGTCAGCCCTTGATCTTTGAAAGTGCTCTGCATTTCTGTTTTGCGGTCTCAGAAAGAGCTAGCGAGATACCACCTATTCATATTGCTTCATGCTTGTTTTGATTGAAGTGTTGGTATTTGAAACTCATTATTATTTTCTCGTTAGCTGATTATGCAATTGATATTAGTTTACCGTGAGACCTTTGTGTCATTAGCTTATGTGGTTAACTTGTGAGCTTGCTGAAATTCTGGTTATGAGTTAGACATAGTTGCAACAACAAGATCAAACAGAGTTTGTCAAAGTTTTTCTTTCTCTCTCAGTTTGTCAACTAAGTTGCTTGAGGACAAGAAAGGTTTTAAGATTGGGGGAGTTGATATGTCTCCAACGTATTTACTTTTCCAAACTCTTTTGCCCTTGTTTTGGACTATAACTTGCATGATTTGAATGGAACTAACATGGACCGACGTTGTTTTCAGCAGAATTGCCTTAGTGTTATTTTTGTGCAGAAATCAATGTTCTCCAAACGTCCTGAAAATTTACGGGGAGCAGTTTTGGAAAATATCAAAAATACGTGCGCCAGAATCCACCTGAGGGGGTGGGACAGTGGGCCACAAGCCCCTACTCCGCCACCACCCCCTAGTGGTGGTGGGCAGGCTTGTGGGGCCCACAAGCACCTGGCGCCCCCAACTCCTGCTCTATAAGTTGTCTTTCGTCCCAGAAAAAATAAAAAAGAGAAGTTTTCGTCGCGTTTTTGATACGGAGGCACCGCCACCACGTGTTCTTCATCTGGAGGGCAGACCTGGAGTCCGTCTTGGGCTCCGGAGAGGGGAAATCATCGCCATCGTCATCATCAACCTTCTTCCCTCTCCAATTCCATGAAGCTCTTCGTCGTTCATGAGTAATCTATTCGTAGGCTCGCTGGACGGTGATGAGTAGGATGAGATCTATCATGTAATCGAGTTAGTTTTGATGGGGATTGTTCCCTAGTATCCACTATGTTCTGAGATTTGATGTTACTACTACTTTGCCATGCTTAATGCTTGTCACTAGGGCCCGAGTGGCATGATTTCATATCTGAAATTATTATGTTGTCACCAATATATGTGTGTTTTAGATCCGATCTTGCAAGTTGTAGTTACCTACTATGTGTTATGATCCGGCAACCCCGAAGTGACAATAACCGGAACCACTCCCGATGATGACCATAGTTTGAGGAGTTCATGTGTTTATCAAGTGCTAATGCGTTGGTTCGGTTCTTTGTTAAAAGGAGAACCTTAATATCCCGTAGTTTCCTTTTGGACCCCGCTGCCACGGGAGGGATGGACAATAGATGTCATGCAAGTTCTTTTCCCTAAGCACGTATGACGACACACGGAATGCATGCCTACATCATATTGACCAACGGGAGCTATCCACTTATCTCTCCGTGTTATAACTATTGCATGATGAATATCATCCATACAAATCACCGACCCAATGCCTACGAGTTTGTCCTACTGTTGCTACTGTCGTTACTTGTCTTGCTCTGCTGCTACTACTATTGCTACTGCTGTTACTTGTCTTGCTCTGCTGCTGCTACTACTGTTGCTACTGCTGTTACTTGTCTTGCTGTTGCTGCTATTGTTGCTGCTACTGTTGCTACTACTGTCGCTTGCTACTGTTGCTACTTGCTATTGCTGTCACTACTGCTGTTCCTTGCCACTGCTATTGCTCGTTACACCGTCGACACCCGCTACTTCACTGTTAGTACTTCTCTGTAACTATTGTGCTTGCAGATACTAATCTTTCAGGTGTGGTTGAATCTGACAAATTCAGCTGCTAATACTTGAGAGTATACTCTCACCTCCTGACTGGCGTACCTACAAATTTGGGTCGAATACTCTACCCTTGAAAACTGCTGCGAACCCACGCGCTGGTGGGCCGTCAACAACATTCTTCCAGTTTCATTGCCGGGGAGTGCTATCAGCATTCTTGTGGTGCCGTTGCAGGAGAAGGTTAGTTGTTAGAAGCATTCGTCTAGCTAACACTAGAGATTGTAGGTTCAGCCCTTTTCTGGAGCTATTGCCAGGGAAGCACAGCGGATGTCACTTATCCTCTTAGGCGACTTTTGAATCATCAACCAATGAGGCAGGGCACCCATGTTTGGGTGGTCGCATCATGGCGACTTGTCTTCTTGGGCGACCTTAAATATTTTCGCCAATGAGGCAGCAACTCCTAGGACCGGCTTAACTTCCCTGTAATCGCTTGAGGTTCTGGAATTATTCAGCCCGGTTGAATCTGCCGAGCCATGCGTGTATAGCACCCGAGTCTTAAGTCGACTCAAGGAGGCGGCTTGAGAGTCTTCATACTTGATTGTGACATAAGCCGACATAAGGTTGATGGTTGAACGATGGATTTTATCCAGACTGGAGACGACGTAGTGAGCTGATGATATTTGTGACGCTCATCATATGTCCTTGGCAAATATGCTGGCCAAATTGAGTGTATACGCCTTTTGACCTATGCTTTATTCCCAGGTAGTACAGCTCTCCTGGCTCCTCCAGGGTCATTTTTTTCCTCTCTTTGTCGCTTGCTTTGAATTTCTGGTTCAATGACGGCGGCTAAAATTGTAGTTTTCACAAGCGTATGGGATCGCAACAGTTTTTGAGGGTAGAGTATTCAACCCAAATTTGTTGGTTCACACAAGGGAAGCGAAAGAATATTCTCAAGTATTAGCAGCTGAATTCGTGAGATTCAACCACACCTGAAATATTAGTGTCTGCAAGCAAAGTATCAGTAGCAAAGTAGTATGATAGAAATGGTGCTAGAAATGATCTGTTGACAAGGCAGATTATTCCTAACTGTTGTATCAATGGCGTCAGTAGGTTTCACGTGGGCGAGTAACTATTCTTCCTCGACAACAGTGTCGGAAAAGATCTTGCAACAAGTAACAGTGAAGTAGGAAGGAACAGAAGTAGCAGCAACAGCAAAGTAACAGCAGTAGCAACAGTAGCAGCAAAGTGACAGTAGCAGCAACAGAGTGGCCCAACCCCTTTTGTAGCAAGGGACAAGCCTAGACAAAATAACGTAGCGAGGACCAGTAGTAAAAGACTCGTAGGCAGTGGATCGGTGATGGATGAGTATGACGGATGTGATTCATCTTGTAACAGCTATAACACAGAGAGGTAAGTAACTAGCTCCCGTTCGTCAATCTAATGTAGGCATGTATTCCGTATGTAGTCATACGTGCTTAGGGAAAAGAACTTGCATGACATCTATTGTCCATCCCTCCCGTGGCAGCGGGGTCCTAATAGAAACTACGGGATATTAAGGTTCTCCTTTTAATAAAGAACCGGACCAATGCATTAACACGTGCTGAATACATGAACTCCTCATACTATGGTCATCTCCGGGAGTGGTTCCGGCTATTGTCACTCCGTGGTTGCCGGGTCATAACACATAGTAGGTGACTACAACTTGCAAGAGAGGATCTAAAATACACATATATTGGCGACAACATAATAGGTTCAGATCTGAAACACTCGGGCCCTAGTGACAAGCATTAAGTATGGCAAAGTAGTAGCAACATCAATCTCAGAACATAGTGGATACTAGGGAACAATCCCCGTCAAAACTAACTCGATTACATGATAGATCTCATCCAACTCATCACCGTCCAGCAAGCCTACGATGAGATTACTCACGAACGATGAAGAGTGTCATGGAATTGTCAATGGAGAAAGGTTGATGATGACGATGGCGACGATTTCCCCTCTCCGGAGCCCGGAACGGACTCCAGATCTGCCCTCCAGATGAAGAACAGGATGTGGCGGCGCCTCCATATCGCAAAACGCGATGAAACCTTCTCTCTGATTTTTTCGGGCGAGACGGAAGATATAGAGCTGAGTTTGGGGGCGGTGGAGCCACGTGGGACCCACAAGCCCTCACGGCGCGGCCAGGGGGTGGCCGCGGCCTGTGGGCTTGTGGCCCAGTGGTCCACCTCCTCCGGTGGATCTTTGCGGAGGTATTTTTATTTTATTCTAGAAAAAATCTCCATAAAATTTCAGGAGATTTCGAGAACTTTTATTTCTTCACAAAAACAACACCATGGCAATTCTGCTGAAAACAATGTTAGTCCGAGTTAGTTCCATTCAAATCATGCAAGTCAGAGTCCAAAACAAGGGCGAAAGAGTTTGGAAAAGTAGATACGACCGAGACGTATCAACTCCCCCAAGCTTAAAGCCTTGCTTGTCCTCAAGCAACTCAGTTGACAAACTGAGAGAGACAAAAGAAAAACTTTGACGAACTCTGTTTGATCTTGTGGTTGCAACTATGTCTAACTCATAACCAGAATTTCAGCAACATCACAAGCAAACCATATAAGCAAATGACATCTAGGTCTCACGGTAAACTTATATCAATGGCATAATCAACTAGCGAGAAAATAATAATAAGTCTCAAACGTCAACACTTCAATCAAAACAACATGAAGCAGTACGAATGCAAAGCACCTTAAAAGACCAAGGGCTGACTAAACATTGTAATTCATGGCAATGAAGATCCAGCCACAGTCATACTCAACACAGTTAAAAGCAAAGCATAAAAATGACAGAGGTGCTCTCTAATTGGAGCTTTTGTAAGAGAAGGATGACTCAACAGGAACATAAATAGACAGGCCCTTCACAGAGGGAAGCATTGATTTGCAAAGATGCCAGAGCTCAAGCTTTGAAAACAGAGATAATAATTTCGGTGGCATGCTCTCATTGTTAACACAATGACTAAGAGTTCTCAACATCTTCCACGCTACACATGCTATAGGCGGTTCCCAAACAGAAAAGTAAAGTTTTGACTCCCCCACCACCAATCAATCACACTCCACGGCTAGCCGAATCCTCGGGTACCGTCCAAACCAACATCAATCCTGGGGGAGTTTTGTTCGCAATTATCTTTTCGATTTGGGCATGGAACTGGAAATTCCAATTACCGGCCCCTTTCTCGTGAATGATAGTGAATAAACACATATGGAGGATAACACGCCTAGCATGGAAGATACCAATAGCCCCCTTTCACCACATCAGCGGTTCGGTGATGCAAAACATATTATTTCTTGAAGATTTAGAGAGTGGCACATGCAAATTTACTTGGAACGGCAGGTAGATACCGCAAATAGGTAGGTATGGTGGACTCATATGGAACAACTTTGGGTTTATGGAAGTGGATGCACAAGCAGTATTCCCGCTTAGTACAAGTGAAGGCTAGCAAAAGACTGGGAAGCGACCAACTAGAGAGCGACAACAGTCATCAAAATGCATTGAGATTAACTAACATTGAGTGCAAGCATGAGTAGCACATAAATCACCATGAACATGAATATCATAGAGGCTATGTTGATTTTGTTTCAACTACATGCGTGAACATGCTCCAAGTCAAGCCACTTGAATCATTCAAAGGAGGATACCATCCTATCATACTACAACACAGTCATCTCAAAATTCATGTGGGCATCCAAGACAAACCATTATAAGCTCCTAGCTAAGTAAGCATGGAATAAGCAACTATGATCTCTAAGTTGTCATTGCAAACATGTTTCTCTCACAACAAAGCTGAATCAGGCATGATGAGCTAGTCACATTTACAAAAACAAAATAGATCGAGTTCATACCAGCTTTTCCAGGCTCAGTCACTTCATCATATATCGTCATTATTGCCTTTCACTTGCATGACTGAACGATGTGAACAATAATAAGTGTGCTCGTGCATTGGACTAAAGGAGAAGACAAAGTAATATGGCTCTATGAAAGCTAAACAGGTATGCATGCAAGAGCCACTAAACATTGTAACCAATATCTTCTACCTTGACCCAAAGAAAAAGAAAACTATCTACACGGGAAAGCTCCCAACAAGCAAAAGAAGAAAAGAAAATATTTTTGGGTTTTCTCAAACTAGACAGACACACAAAAAGAAAACAAGAAAAAGAAAATAAACTAACATGGATGATACAGTGGCAAAGTGTGAACACCAACGAACAAAGTGAAAGCATAAGCAAGAATGTAAAGTCGGTGAGAACACGTACTCCCCCAAGCTTAGGCTTGGCCCAACTTGGTCTACTCCCAAGGATGGTCCTGGCGAAACCCAAAATCGTAATCGGGGTTATACGGGAGCGCTACAGCCACTGCCTGAATAGCTGCCTCACAGAGACGAGCAACCTTCGCCTCCCTCTCATACTCCTCTGCCTCTCCTCTGGTTATGTAATATCTCTGTTTTACCTGAAAGTCAAAGAAAGCAGGAGCAGGAAGGGTAATATGGAAAACATGCTGCCGGTTAAATATCAATCAGTATAGGAGGGATTCACCATCCCTCTTAAGGAACTAGTAGCGTGTCAAAGCGACGCGGTCCAGGAAAGCTGTATGGAGCGGGGGATCTCTTTCGAGGATGGGTACTCCAAGAAAATTTGCTATGCGAGTGGCATAGATCCCACCAAAGAAATCCCCTTCAATTGCATTCTTATTCAGCCTCCTTGCTATAATAGCTTCCATGTTGAAGCTTTTGTCACCTGTCACTGCGCTCTTAAGGATACTGAGGTCGGGTGCGCAGAGGTGACAATGCTCAATCTTGCCATTAATGCATCTGCCTATGAATAGGGCTAAGTAATGCAAGGTAGGAAAATGAATACTCCCCATGGTAGCTTGCATAATGTCTCTAGTTTCCCCAATAGTAATACCAGAGCAAAAATCTCTAACCGAACATTTAGGAGGATCATTGAGGTACCCCAAATAGGTATTTTGCAAATTCTATTGAAATCCTCTAAATCCATGGTATACGATTTGTCATAAAGATCTAACAGTATGATGTCTCATGGCCAGCTGAAAATTTGAATCTTCGGACAAAAGAGGCAGTGAGAGCAACATACTGTTCACATTTATCGGAGATGAATTCCTCGAGTCCGATGTTACGAACAAGTGTATCAAACTCATCTTTGAAACCTGCCTCAATCATAAATTCATCAGAAGGCCATTCCCATGGTTGTACCTGTGTGTCCCTAGGTTGGTAAGGATTAGGTTCCCAATCGCAAGACGGGGACCTCTCTTGCTTGAGGAACCACCATGAAAGTTTCTCCTGAACATCTTCCCTTTTTGGAAATTTTCAGTGACCCAAAGGAAAAGTGAACAAGGCTCAACTAAACTAGTAGCAACTACTCCCTCAAGTGCCTAGAGACCATATTATGCATCAAAACTACTTGGGACCAGCTAGAATCAGCATGCAAAGCTCAAGAACATGGTCACCAAGGCAGCAAAAATGCGCGGAGCATAAGGCACTAGAGCAAAAACTAATTGGACCAATGGAGGAGTCACTTACCAAGGAGTAATTTCCCCAAAACAGTTCGCAGAACGGCGATTTGAGAAAAGAGATCGAAAATCCCAGCAAGAGGAGCAAGAACACGGGTTTGAGCTGTGAAACGATTTTTTCTGGAGGTAGGAGAAGCGGATGAGAGCAAGAATGGGTGGAGGGGTGCCTGTGGGCCCCACAAGCTTGGTTGGCGCGGCCAGGGGTGCCTGCGCCCCTAGGGATTGTGGCCCACTAGTGTGGCCCCCAGACAGACTCTTTGTCCCAGTATTTTTCAAAAAATCCAGAAAAAATCATACTTGCCGTTCACGGCGTTCGGAGAACTTTTATTTTCGGGGTACTTTTCTACCGGATGCTAAAACAGAAAATAGGGAAAACTAAACTAAATCTATCATTTTTCTTCTAAGCAACCGAAGGTGAAAGCTTGGAACAGAGGTTTGTGACTCCTCGATTCATCCATCTCATGGTCATCGAAAGAAATCCGTCAATGGGGTTGATCAAATCCCCTCGACAAAACTTTTTGAATCGCAAAAGAAAACAGAGAATTCACGAATAGTCACTAGGTCACCTCAATGGGGATGTGTATTTCCCCAACAAGAAAATCATACTTCATCTTGACACGAGGAATAGGGCATTCAAAGCTCCCGATAAGAATCAGTGAAGTTTTTTTGATAGCATTGATGTAATGTACTCGATATTATTTCTTCGTAAAGTGCATCGTATGCTCATTACCGTTGACATGGAAAGTGACATTGTCTTTGTTGCAATCTATAACAGCCCCTGCAGTGTTTAAAAAGGGTCTTCCGAGGATGACAGCCATGGCATCGTCCTCGGGAATATCCAAGATAACAAAGTTTGTTAAGATAGTGGTGTTAGCAACCACAACAGACACATCCTCACAAATGCTGATAGGGAAAGCAGTTGATTTGTCGGCCATTTGCAGAGACATTTCAGTGGGTGTCTACTTATCTAGTTCAAGTCTACGATAATGAGAGAGAGGCATAACACTAACACCGGCTCCAAGGTCACATAACGCAGTTCTAACGTAGTTGCCTTTAATGGAGCAAGGTATAGTGGGCACACCGAGATTACCTAGTTTCTTAGGAGTTCCACCCTTGAAAGTGTAATTGGCAAGCATGGCGGAGATCTCAAGATCAGGTATCCTCCTCTTATTAGTCACAATATCTTTCATGTACTTAACATACAAAGACATCTTGAGCATATCCGACAAATGCATTTGAAGAAAGACAGGTTTGATCATTTCAACGAATCGCTCAAAATCCTCATCATCCTTTTTCTTGGATGGTTTAGGAGGAAAGGGCATAGGTTTCTGAACCCATGGTTCCCTTTCTTTACCATGCTTCCTAGCAGCGAAGTCGTTCTTATCGTATCTCTTATTCTTAGGCTGTGGGTTATCAAGATCAGGTTCAATCTCGACATCCTTTTCATTGCTAGGTTGAGCATCAACATGAATATCACTATTGATATTATCATTAGGCTCATGTTCATCACCAGATTGTGTTTCAGCATCAGAGACGGAGACATCGTTTGGACTCTCAGGTGTAGCAGCAACAGGGTTGCCAGCGTGCAGGTTCCTATCATCTTTCTTCTTCTTTCTAGGATGACTAGGTGCATCAGTGCTAACTCCTTGAGAATCTTGTTCAACTCTCTTCGGATGACCCTCAGGATACAAAGGTTCCTGGGTCATTCTACCGCCTCTAGTGACGACTCTAACGGAATTATCATTCAACTCGTTGAGCAAGTCATTCTGAGCTTTAAGTACTTGTTCTACTTGAGTAGTAACCATAGAGGCATGTTTACTCAGAAGCTTAAGATCATTGACATTTCTGTCTACACAAGCACTTAAATGACTAAGCATGCGAGCAATTGTTTCCAATTGTCTGCTAACATAATCGTTGAAACTCTGTTGTTTGGCAACGAAGTTATCAAAATCATCCATGCATAAGCTAGCAGGTTTATCAAAAGGAATATCACTCTCATCAAACCTACGCAGAGAATTAACTTCTAGTATCTGTATCAGGTTATCGAGATCATGGATCTCTTTGATAGGTGGTAGATTTTTGTCATCTTCAGATTTAATGCCTTTCTCTCGCATAGATTTTTTGGCTTCTTGCATATGTTCAGGACTGAGGAATAGAATACCTCTTTTCTTCGGAGTTGGCTTAGGAGGTGGTTCGGGAATAGTCCAAGCATTCTCATTGCACAAGATGTTATTCAATAGGATCTCAGCTTGTTCTACAGTTCGTTCCCTAAAAACACAACCGGCACAACTATCTAGGTGGTCTTTAGAAGCATTGGTAAGTCCATTATAGAAGATATCAAGTATTTCATTCTTCTCAAGAGGGTGATCAGGCAAAGCATTCAGTAGCTGGATTAGCCTCCCCCAAGCTTGTGGGAGACTCTCTTCTTCAGCTTGAGCAAAGTTGTATATTTCCTGCAAAGCAGCTTGCTTCTTATGGGCAGGGAAATATTTTTGACAGAAGTAATAGACCATATCCTGGGGGCTACGCACACAACCAGGAGCAAGAGAAGTGAACCAGGTCTTAGCATCATCCTTTAGCGAGAAAGGAAACAGCTTGAGCATATAGTAGTGGCGGATCTTTTCCTCACTAGTGAATAGGGTGGCTATATCATGCAGTTTGGTAAGATGGGCTACAACCGTTTCAGACTCATAACCATGAAAAGGATCAGATTCGACCAGAGTGATTAACTCAGGGTCGACAGAGAATTCATAATCCTTATCGGTCACAAAGATAGGCGAAGTGGAAAACTTCGGGTCGTATTTCATCCTAGCGTTCAAAGATTTTTCTTTCCAATTGCGCAGTAGTTTCTCAACATCATAGCTATCCTTACACGCAAGAAAGTACTCAGCTATCTCTCCCTCCATAACATAGCGTGTATCAGGCATAACAGGCAATTCAGACATAGTAGCAGGTTCTACTTCAATAGTATTGGCAGTTTCAGAAGTATCATCACGTCTAGCAGCAACTCTAGCAATATGTGCATCAAGGGCACCAAGTGGCAAAGCAGTATCAGGCATAGCATCATCAGGCATAGTATCAAGCATAGAATCATTAGGCATAGTATCAAGCATAGCATCCTCATAAGCATCATAGGCAGCAGAAGTAGTATCATCAAGCAAAGACGACATATCAAGATTTCTAGCAGGAGGCGAAGTCGCAAACTTACTCAAAACTGAGGGTGAATGAAGTGGAGAGCTAGATGGCAGTTCCTTACCTCTCCTCATAGTGGAAGGCAGGATTTTAGTTATTGTATCTTTCGGATTCCTCATAGTGATCAGCAGACGTCAATCCCAAGTGACTCAGAGAATATAGCTGTGCCTCCCCGGCAACGGCGCTAGAAAAAGCCTTTGATGACCCACAAGCGTATGGGATCGCAGCAGTTTTCGAGGGTAGAGTATTCAACCAAAATTTGTTGGTTCACACAAGGGAAGCGAAAGAATATTCTCAAGTATTAGCAGTTGAATTCGTCAGATTCAACCACACCTGAAAGATTAGTGTCTGCAAGCAAAGTATCAGTAGCAAAGTAGTATGATAGCAATGGTGCCAGAAACGATATATTGACAAGGCATACTATTCCTTACTGTTGTATCAATGGCGCCAGTAGGTTGCACGTGGGCGAGTAACTATTCTTCCCCGACAACAGTGTCGAAAAAGATCTTGCAACAAGTAACAGCGAAGTAGCAAGGAACAGCAGTAGAAGCAGCAGCAAAGTAACAGTAGTAGCAACAGTAGCAGCAAAGTGACAGCAGCAGCAACAGAGTGTCCCAATCCCTTTTGTAGCAAGGGATAAGCCTAGACAAAGTAACGTAGCGAGGACCAGTAGTAAAAGACTCGTAGGCAGTGGATCAGTGATGGATGAGTATGACGGATGTTATTCATCATGTAACAGCTATAACACGGAGAGATAAGTAACTAGCTCCCGTTCGTCAATCTAATGTAGGCATGCATTCCGTATGTAGTCATACGTGCTTAGGGAAAAGAACTTGTAGTCATACGTGGTGAATACTTGAACTCCTCATACTATGGTCATCTCCAGGAGTGGTTCCGGCTATTGTCACTCCGGGGTTGCCGGGTCATAACACATAGTAGGTGACTACAACTTGCAAGATAGGATCTAAAACACACATATATTGGCGACAACATAATAGGTTCAGATCTAAAATCATGGCACTCGGGCCCTAGTGACAAGCATTAAGCATGGCAAAGTGGTAGCAACATCAATCTCAGAACATAGTGGATACTAGGGATCAATCCCCATCAAAACTAACTCGATTACATGATAGATCTCATCCAACTCATTACCGTCCAGCAAGCCTACAATGAGATTACTCACGAACGACGAAGAGCATCATGGAATTGTCGATGGAGAAAGGTTGATGATGACGATGGCGACGATTTCTCCTCTCCGGAGCCCGAAATGGACTCCAGATATGCCCTCCAGATGAAGAATGGGATGTGGCGGCACCTCCGTATCGCAAAGCGCGATGAAACCTTCTCTCTGATTTTTTTTCCGGGCGAGACGAAAGATATAGAGCTGAGTTTGGGGGCGGTGGAGCCACGTGGGCCCCACAAGCCCTCACGACGCGGCAAGGGGGTGGCTGCGGCCTGTGGGCTTGTGGCCCACTTATCCACCTCCTCCGGTGGATCTTTGTGGAGGTATTTTTCTTTTATTCCAGAAAAAATCTCCGTAAATTTTCAGGACATTCCGAGAACTTTTATTTCTGCACAAAAACAACACCATGGCAATTCTGGTGAAAACAACGTTAGTCCGGGTTAGTTCCATTCAAATCATGCAAGTTATAGTCCAACACAAGGGAAAAAGAGTTTGGAAAAGTAGATACGACGGAGACGTATCAACAACACATCAAAATATCGAACGAATACCAAATTCACATGATTACTTATAGCAAGACTTATCCCATGTCCTCGGGAACAAAAGTAACTACTCACAAAGGATAATCATATTCATGACCAGAGAGGTAATGAATAGCATCAAGGATCTGAACATGTAATCTTCCACCAAGCAATCCAACTAGCATCAACTACAAAGAGTAATTAACACTACTAGTAACCTTACAGGTACCAATCGGAGTCGCGAGATGGAGATTGGTTACAAGAGATGAACTAGGGTTTGGAGATGAGATGGTGCTGATGAAGATGTTGATGGTGACGAGTCCCCTCCGATGAGAGGAGTGTTGGTGTGACGATGGCGACGATTTCCTCCTCCGGGAGGGAAGTTTCCCCGGCAGGATCGTCCTGCCGGAGGTCTAGATGGGTTCTGATCAAGTTCCGCCTCGTGGCGGTGGCGAATCCTTCGAAAAGCCTCCTCTTGAATTTTTCTGGAACGAAACCCTTCTTGTAGCAAAAGAGGGGGGCCAGAGGGCCAAGTGGGAGCCCACAAGCCCCCTAGGCGCGGCCAGGGGGGAGGCCGCGCCTAGCAGGCTTGTGGCCTCCTGTTGGCACCCCTCACGCACTTCTTCGGCCCAGTATTTTTTATAAATCCCAAAAAAATCCTCGTTGATTTTCACGGCTTTTGGAGTTGCGCAGAATAGGTATCTCAAACTTGCTCCTTTTTCAGGCCAGAATTCCAGCTGCCGACATTCTCCCTCTTCATGTAAACCTTGCAAAATAAGAGAGAAGAGGCATAAGTATTGTACCGTGAAGTGTAATAACAACCCATAAAGCGATAAATATCAACATGAAAGCATGATGCAAAATGGACGTATCATCCTCCATTATGGTTGGCCACCCAGCCACAGCTTGTTCTGTTGTGGGCGTCACTGGCGGCAACACAGAAGATGTCGGAGCATCAGGTCCTGTGGATGTTGTCTCTGGGCAATGCTCGAAGGGAATTGAGTTCTTTCCCCGCCTACGGAGAAGGAACCTTCCCTCTGAGTTTCAATTACCAAGGTATGTACCTCGGTCAAAATCTCCTGGTCCTCGACGACCGGTGTATTAACACGAGCCGGAACCTCTCGATCCTTGGAGGCTGATGTCTCTTCTTCGGCCAAGGTCTCCCGATCCTTGGTGCCTCATGTATCCACCTCGGCCATCGCCTCGTCAGTTGTGGCCGGTGGTGCTTGATGGGACGTCACCTCGATTAGATTGTCCGAGGTCTGGGGATGGGTGTTGTGGGACACGTTCCCACTCTCGGCCAACTCGGCACGCAGGGTATCCCCCTCTGAAACTCGATCCTTCGGAAGATCACGAACCGGGCTGTGATAGAAAAAGCTCGGTCCTCATTGTTGATCAAAATTAAATTAAATCTATTAAAATAAGGAATAGACTCCATACCTTCGGGTCGGGGGCTTGACTCTAAGTGTTCGGCGAGGAGCTCCCCCATGGGCCCCTATCTCTTCGTCCGAGTCCGGGCGTGCTGCGAGGAGGGTGACCTTGCGCTTGCAAGGTTTCTTCGGAGCCTGAGGAGGTAGTCCCTCGGCCCCCTCTGGTGCCCCCTTCTTCCTCGCTTGAAGAGAATCTTTCTCTTCCTCCTCATCCGCCTCCTCCCCCTCATGGGTAGAGGAGGCATGGGTGTCCTTGGGTTTTGTATCTGGGGGACCCCTTGAACGGAGACTCCCGCGGGTCTCCTTCTTCTTATTGTACGGCGCCACATACAACGACTCTACTAGTATCTGCTCTAGCAGAGCAGTCCGGGGTTCCGCGGGCAGGGGAGCAGGGCCTTCTATGTTCTTGGCCAGTTCTAGCCACTCCTGCGAAAGAGAAAGGTAGTAAGACCTTTGATAAAAACAAAACTACAAGTGGATAAAAGAGTTAGGACATACCTCCATCGAAGGAGTATTGTCGTCTAAGCCGGTATCTTCGTCCTCACCCAGCAACTCCTGCTGCGGTTTGAGAAGTGCCCGCCATAGGTCTACATGGGTGGTGTGATAGAACTCGAGCACCGTCCAAGGCTCGTCGGCCTTGTGAGACCACATCGGGTTGTCCCGATCCTGGCAGGGAAGAATATGGCGATGGAGTGTGACCTAGATCATGTCGGCCAGCCGGATATTGGACTCCACCATTTGCCTGATGCGGTTTTGTAGGTGCCGCACATCTGAAGACGAGCCCCAATCCAGGCCTTTCCTGACCCATGAGGTCAGCCTCACCGGGGGACACGACCTGAACTCGACGGGCGCTGCCCAGTTTTCTTCTCATGGTTCTGTGATATAGAACCACTCCTTCTGCCAGTTCTTGTTGGTGTCGATCAGTGTGCCCTCCGGTAATGTCATGCGATATATCTTGCTTATCACGGCCCCACCGTAATCGGCATGCTGGCTGCTGACCGACTTCGGCTTGACATTGAAGAACTTGAGCGAGAGACCGAAATGCGGATGAGCCCGGAGGAAAGCCTCGCAGACGGTGATGAAGAAGGAGATGTGCATAATGGAATTTGGGGGGAGGTCATGAAAATCTACCCCATAGTAAAACATGAGACCCCTGACGAAGGTGTGGAGCGGGAAGCCCAGTCTGGGGAGGAAGTGGGGGATGAACACCACCTGCTCCCCGAGCCTTGGCATAGGAACCACCTAGCCCTTTTCCGGTGCTCGATGGGCAATGCCGGTGGCGATGTAGGCGCAATGCTTCAGCTCCTGGATATCTACTTTGGAGACGCCGGAGACCTCCCATTTGCCATGAACGCCCGAGCTAGCCATTGTAGGGATTGAGACGGAGGGCGAATGAAAAGGGATGGGAGGCGGAATGGATCTGGGCACTTGAGCTGGGAAGGAGAAGGAGAAGGAGCAAGGGTTTGTGCGTGCAGCGCCGAGATCTTTTTCCCCTTTTAAAAGGGAGGTTGCAAAACCAAGGGTTTCCGCTTACTGCGCCACCAACTCCTTCACTTCCCGTAAAAACCACACCGTTGGGACGTGTGTAGATTGCCTTCGGTCATTAAATCGAAATCCCCTTAAATACGGAACACGATCTCTATTGATGTTGGAACGTGCCTCTGGGAAAGTGGCCTCGAGCGGTGACTCGAGCTCTACTCATTATTTGTTATTGTGACTTTTCGTCAGAAGAGTTGTCAGGTGGGTTACTATTTACCTTCGGGCCTTGAAAAGCCGTAGGATTTAATGATGCATGTTTTCGACAATACTACGTAAGTGAGACGACTAAGCGGATGCCACCCGAATATAAAGGGAACTCGCCGTACAAGACGATTTCTCTATGTGCTCAGTTGCCGAAGACCACACACATCGGTGGTTTAGGCCAGTTCGTGGGCTACTGAGGGAGTTCCGGATTAAGGGGTCCTCAGGGAGTCCGATAGTCCCTTATGGGCCGAGCATATGGGCCACATCATTGAAGACCGGCTTACGTGATGAATACGTAATCAAGATGGAGAGCCCCGAAGACTAGGCGTGCACTCCAAGGCAGTAATACCAGTTCGGCCCATCTACCCCCGATCTATGTCGGTAATATGTAATGCTAGGGACCCTGGTGTCTATATAAACCATGGGCCCTTATATGTAGAGGTATGTTTTCTCATCTAGGGTTTAGCTCATACGATCTCGTGGTAGATCAACTCTGTAATCATCGTTCCCCATCAATATAATCAAGCAGGATGTATGGTTTTACCTCCTCAAGAGGGCCCGAACCTGGGTAAACATCGTCTCCCCCTCTCTCCTGCAATCCGTCGATCTAAGGTCCATAGTTCGGGACCCCCTACCCGAGATCTGCCATTTTTGACGCCGACACCCACCTCATAGCCCGTATGGGCGCTTCTTCCAGTCGGTGTCCTCACCACACCGTTTTCGGGCACGACAAAGTTGGCACCGTCACCCCCTTCAATGGCGTGCAGGCCCCGTGAAGAAGAAGGAGGATGCGCCTCCTTGGTGGTCGCTTGCAGGTCGACTACCTCGTTCACTACCCGTTCATGTTGGTGACATCACGTTCTCAAGCATCAGAACGACGGCTGACAAGGCGCATGCCAAGAAGGAGCGACAGGAGCAACGCTCTGTTCGGCCTTCACAGCGTCAAACCTGGCGCCAAACCGGACCTCGCATTGGCCTAGGTCAAGAATCTTTCTAGGGCCACCACGCACACGTCCACCCGTGGTGGACGTTGGATCAACGACCAACTCTACAACACCGGGTTGGTTGAGACCGAGAATGCTACGGGTGCTCTTTTTGGCAAAGGCAAGGGCTAGAGGGGCATGCCTGAGTTCAGGCCCGACCATGGCCGTGAGCCGAACGCGGACTATCATCTACACAAGGTGGAATGACTTCACCGTGAGCGTGCAACGTCGACCGATCAGGATTGCCCCGACCCCTAGGAGGTCGTTCATCGTTGAAAGGATGGCGACTATATCGACAATGGCGATGATGACGGACCGGACGGTAACGATGGTGTCGTCAACCTCGAAGACCATACCTACAAGGTCAGTGTTCGTTACCTCGTTAAGTTAAGTTTAGGTTTAGTCTAAATTTCGTTTAGTTTAGTTGAGCTTTGTTAAATTTCAACCTTTTGACTATAAATATATAAATATTCAACAAATACCGCCCATCTCGCATCTACCCATACACATTCGGACGTCTTAAAAAAAGTTTATGCGTTTGATCTGAAGCACGGCGTTAAAGATTCCTACTGTGTGTATATCTAAATACTTATAGTTGAAGAAAACTAGTCTAGTTTTCTTCAACTATAAATATTTAGATACATAGGGGTACGTGACTCGTGCGGCAAAGCGTTTTTCAGGCAGCTCAGTTTTCGAGTTGCTTTTTCTTTTTGGAAACAGTTGATGGACATACTAGACCTTTTCAGTGTCGTTTGTCAAGTACAAAAATGGCGTGCAATTTGGTACGTGTTCAATATAGAAAAAGAAAAGGTCAATGGGATGGATGTAGGCTGTGCTATATGCTGAGTTTTGAGTTGAAAAACATAACAAAATCATGAATGCCGATTACTACGTTCGCTAGTATAGCTTTGTGCATCTCCACATGGTTGCGACATGGTGGTACACACGATGATGGGTCATGCCATTGTCCGTCCCTTGGCGTGTACTATTCATCAACTCGTGCAGGTCTTAGTTTGAGGCTAAAAAGAAAGAACTTTCAGTCCCAACTCCCAAGGTGAGGAAATGGAGAGCACGACGTGCTTCATCTTCATTTCATTCTCGCGTTCTAAAATGGTCAACGTGCGCTCATTTGTTTTCGGCAACACATGCACTTCGATAGCTCAAGACTTGTGAAATTCACCCTTTGAAACTGCTATTGTTTTCGTGAGATGGGCCACACGTCTTAGATGACCGGTGTTGGGTTGTCTAGCCCATTTGTTGAACCAAAGGCAGCAAATGGACCTCTCCTCCCCGAGATCATAGTTCTCCTCACACCTTCATTTCCTCTCGCTCTCTCAGTCCTAGAGAAAACCTAAAGATGTTGATGGCAGAGGCGGTGAGCCGCCCGCAGCTCGGTGCTCTGCCATGCCACCCCAGGCGTTGGCAGTGACAAGGGTAAGTGGTGTGCCAATGTCCCCCCTTTCCTATTATCGGTAACACCACCCATTCACATTTTTGTCGTGCATGCAACTGATCATGCGACCATGGAGTGGAGTTCCGCACCTTAGGACAAGTACAAAAAGTTATAGTCAGCAGGTTGTAAGGATTAAAATACTATATTTTTGCTGAGTTGGATGAGAGAGAAGAGGAGAGAGAAGGGAAGCGGACTCTTCGTAAAGAGTCAGCTCTAGCACGTGCTCCTAGATGCTTTGTGAGAATGAAAGGTGAGTTATATATATGATAAAATTAGTACTCTTTTATAGCTAACTATTATACAAGCTAGCTATAAGATGAGCTATAAGACTGCTTATAGCCAGCAGTTGGCTATAAGACTGCTTATAACCATGCTTTTAGGTGTGAGCGAATGCTCCACAAGCACTGGCCCAGTGCACCCGATGCGAGGCAACACGTCCGCCACCTGCACCTTGTCCGCATTGGTCTGTTCGCCATCGTACCCTGCCTACCCAATTACCTCGCAAGCTCGGGTAGTTCACTCTCGGTTCATGATCGTACCTCCACTCTCACATGCTCCGATCTCTCATTTTTTATGTGCAATATCTGATGTTATTGTTGAATTTTTGGTATCACTAATTTCTTTGTACATATGATTTTTTGGTTATATTTATAAACAAAATTGTAATATGCGTTGTAATATTTGATTTTTTGGTATCATCACTAATTTCTTTGTAGATATGATTTCATCTATCATTTGTTTGTAGAAGTTAATCATGTTGTTTTCTTTAGGATTAGGAAAGAGAGCCAAACCGAGTCCTAGTAGTATTAGGATTCCTAGTTCTAGTCTATTTCCATAGTTCCTTGTGGACGTGTATAAAAGACACCCTAGGGGTGTTGATTGTACCACCAAGAAAAACGAAAAGCAATACAAAGCAAAGGCTCGACACGGGCCTTTAGCCATCAAATCCATCGATTAGTTTTATTCGTGTCGCTAGTTAAGCAAGTTCCGTTAAGTAGCCGGCTGAAGCAAGAATCGCGTAGGCACGCCTGTACAGCTGCATACGCACTTTCAAAAGCCAACAATTGGTATCAGAGCCTCGACTATCTTTGATCTACGATGACGGACAGCGACGTTGAGTCGGTCAAGTCCGGCAAGGGCGGTGCCAAGGCGAACAAGAACGGCGACAAGGTGAAGAAGGGTGTCAAGTCAGCAACCAGTGGTGGAGGAACGAGCGGCGCCAACGTCCAGGCGCATCGCAACATCCCCATCCAGTACCCGATGCTCACCGACGCCAACTACGGCATGTGGGCGGTGAAGATGAAGATTATTCTCCGAACCCTTCGAGTATGGCAGGCAATCACGGACGACGACGTCGATGACGAGTCCGACGAAGGTGCCATGGCCGCCATAGCCCAGTCCGTGCCGGATTCCGTGCTAATGACATTGGCGGAGTTCGAGACGGCATGAGGGGCGTGGAACGCACTCAAAGAGATGAGGATCGGAGAAGATCGCGTCACCAAGGCTCGGGCACAAGTGCTGAAGCGCCAATTTCACAAGTTGCAGATGGAGGAAACTAAATCGGTGAACGACTACGCCATGCGTCTTACTACTCTGGTGGGATAGATCGGCACGCTTGGTTCAAAGCTCGAGGAGACCGAGATCGTGGAGAAGTTTTTCAATTCAGTGACTGATAAATTCACGTACATCATCGGCACGCTCGAGCAGCTTTACGACATCGACGACATGACCATAACGGAGGCCATCGGACGCTTGCGGACATGGGAAGAGAATGCTCGTGGCTGTCGGAAAGGCAAAGGAGGAGGTAGTGACCAACTCATGTACTCGCGCGCAGATTGGGAGGCCCCAAGTAGCAAAGGAAGGCGTGACGGTGGCGAAGGCTCAAGCAACACGAAGGGCGATGGACAAACCGGAAAAGGCAAAGGAAAAGGCAAGCCACAAGGTCGTGGTAAGGCAGACCGATCTAAAGGGCGGAAGCAACGAAACTTGGATATGTCCGAGGTCAAGTGCTATAACTGCAACGAGATGGGTCACTTTGCAAAGGATTGTCCCAAGCCTAACAAGAGGAAGACCAAGGAAAATTTGGCAAAACAGGAAGACGAAGGTCCAGGTCTTCTGATGGCCGAAGTTTGTGATCTCGCTGAAAAAGTGGTTGTGAAACCAAGCCGGAAGGTGCTACTTCATGAGAAAAAAGTGACACCAAAGTTATCCGGTGATCAGAATGTGTCGTGGTATCTCGACACGGGTGCCAGTAACCACATGACGGGGTGCAAGGAGAAATTCCTCGAGCTGGAATTCGTTGTTGAAGTCTCGGTCAAGTTCGGTGATGGTTCAGCTGTGGAGATTTGCGGGCAAGGATCTATCCTATTCGAGGGTCTCACAGGCAAACATCGCATACTCACCGGAGTGTACTACATCCCACGGCTTCGCAACAACATCATCTCTATTGGGAAGCTTGACGAGAATGGATGCAAGGTGAATATCGAGAATGGAGTGATGACGATCTTCGACAACCTCCGAAACGTGCTAGCTCGTGTTAATCGCACACGGAATAGGCTCTATATTCTCATCCTTGATCAATCTCAACCGGAGTGTTGGCTCGCCAAGAGTGATGATGATTCGTGGTTATGGCATGCTAGATTTGGACACGTTAACTTCTACGCCTTGAAGAAGATGTCAAAGATGGAGATGGTATCCGGGATGCCATTTATCGACCATGTTGATCGAGTATGTGACGGGTGCTTGGTTGGAAAATAGCACCGCAGGCCGTTCCCTGCTCAGTCTACCTATCGTGCAAGTGATGCACTCGAACTGCTCCATGGTGATCTATGTGGCCCTATCACCCCAACAACTCACGCGGGAAAGAAGTATTTCTTCCTTGTGGTAGACGGCTACTCGAGATATATGTGGGTCGTTCTCGTACGATCTAAAGATGAGGCGCTTGAAGCGTTCAAGAAGCTGATGGCTGCAACGGAGTTGGAACACAAGTTGAAAGTTCGCGCTATACGAACAGATCGCGGCGGAGAGTTTACGTCGAATGAGTTCAACGACTACTGCGAAAAGATTGGCATAAAAAGGTTCCTCACAGAACCTTACACGCCGCAGCAGAACGGGGTCGTTGAAAGGCGGAATCGAACCGTCATTCACATGGCGAGGAGTTTACTCAATAGCAAGAACCTGCCGGGAATTTTTTGGGGAGAAGCTGTCTCGACGGCGGTCTATCTTCTTAACCGGGCTCCAACAAAGGCAGTGATCGGCAAGACTCCGTATGAAGCAATTTACGGACGTAAGCCGAATGTGTCTCATCTACGGACGTTCGGGTGTGTGGCACAGGTGAAGACGGCGGAGACGCATCTCTCAAAGCTTACCGATCGTAGCACCAAGATGGTGTTCACCGGATACGAGAGGAGTTCCGGCACCAAAGCATACCACTTCTACGATCCACAAACCAAGCGTCTACGGATTTCACGCGACGTCGTGTTTGAAGAAAACCAAGCGTGGAATTGGAGCGCCGCAGCCGACAATGATCCAAACAGTAACATATTCGCGGTTGAATTTCCAACTGATGATGATGCAGGGGAGAATGTCCAAGTGGTTGATAAGACGACCAACCAAGGTGACCACAATGGTAGTGATCATCATGGTGCCGACACCGACGACGACGTGCATAGGTCGCAAGGAGATAGCGACAACGAAGTGCACGACATGGGTAGAGATCTCGACGACAACATCGACAACGAGGCGCATAGTGACGACGACAATCAAGATGATGGTCATGGTCACGACGACTACGCCGACGACACGGATGTCGATGACACACCCGGGTCTCAACCATCTTCCTCAAGTGCATCAACACCGACACAATTTGTATCGCCTCCTTCGCAAGCCACAACAGATTCCTGAGGGCCTCGTCGCTACAAGACCCTCAAGAAAGTCTGCAAGTACACAAAGCCAGTTACGCTCGAATACTCCGGACTATGTCTTTTCGGAGTTGAAGAGTCGGCGAACTTCGTAGAGGCGAGCAAAAGTCCTAGCTGGACGCACGCCATGGATGAGGAGATGAAGGCAATTGAGAGCAATGGCACGTGGACCTTGGTAACCCATCCTCCAAACCAAAAGGCGATAGGTTTGAAGTGGGTTTACAAGTTAAAGAAGGACACACAAGGTGCCATTGCGAAGTACAAGGCAAGACTCGTTGCAAAGGGCTACGTACAACGTCAAGGAGTTGACTATGATGAGGTGTTTGCACCGGTTGCTCGAATCGAGACGGTGAGAGTGCTCCTAGCTTTGGCAGCACAAGAGGATTGGAAGGTTCATCATATGGATGTTAAATCCTCTTTCCTCAACGGCGATCTCACAGAAGAAGTGTACGTGGAACAACCCCTCGGCTACGAGAAGAAAGGTGAAGAAGGGAAAGTTTACAAGCTCAAGAAGGCACTTTACGGGTTGAAGCAAGCGCCAAGAGCTTGGAACTCAAAGTTAGACCGGAGTTTGGTCTCGCTCGGGTTCAAGAGATGTCCCCTCGAGCACGCAGTCTATACAAACAACTCCAACGGCTCAAACCTGCTAGTTGGAGTTTATGTCGACGATCGGATTATCACCGGAGATAGCGTACAAGAAATTGAACGTTTCAAGGCGCAAATGAAGAACAAGTTTAGCATGAGCGAGCTGGGATTACTCAGCTATTACTTGGGGATCGAAGTGAAGCAAAGCTCTGGAGAGATTTCCCTATGTCAATCGGCTTATGCGGTCAAGTTATTGGAAAAGTGTGGCATGTCAGATTGCTACAAGACACAAGTTCCAATGGACCAACGTCACAAGTTGAGCAAGCGTAGCTCAAATCCGCCGATGGACACCACAATGTATCGAAGCGTTGTGGGCAGCCTAAGATATTTGGTGCATACCTGACCTGACTTGGCTTACTCAGTCGGGATCATGAGTCGTTTCATGGAGCATCTGACAACCGAGCACATGAGCACGGTCAATCAAATCTTGCGCTATGTGAAAGGCACCATTAATCTTGGTTGCACGTACAGAAAGGGCAAGGAAGGATTGATCCTTCGTGGATATTCAGATAGTGACATGGCAGGTGATGTTGATGATCGAAAGAGCACAACGGGCATGGTTTTCTACCTTAGCCGAATCCGATTAGCTGGAATTCTCAGAAGCAAAATGTGGTGGCACTGTCTTCATGCGAGGCAGAATACATAGCGGCAAGCACGGCGGCTTGTCAAGCAGTGTGGCTGAGAAGACTCCTAGCTATTCTTGCAAAGCGGGAGGTGCAGAAGCTGTCACTAAAGATCGATAACCAAGCTGCAATCTCGTTGTGCAAAAATCCGGTTCATCACGAAAGGAGCAAGCACATAGATACCCGGTTCCACCATATCCGGGAGTGCATTGAAGAAGGGTTGATCGAGGTTCAACATGTGAACACGAAAGACCAACTTGCTGATATTTTCACCAAGTCCCTCGGTCGACAGAAGTTCATCGAGATGAGGAGGAAAGTCGGAGTGCAAGAAGTGAAGTCAAGCAACAAGATTAAGGAGGTGAATGTAGAAGTTAATCATGTTGTTTCTTTAGGATTAGGAAAGAAAGCCAAACCGAGTCCTAGTAGTATTAGGATTCCTAGTCCTAGTCTATTTCCATAGTCCCTTGTGGACGTGTATAAAAGACACCCTAGGGGTGTTGATTGTACCACCAAGAAAAATGAAAAGCAATACAAAGCAAAGGCTCGACACGGGCCTTTAGCCATCAAATCCATCGATCAGTTTTATTCGTGTCGCTAGTTACGCAAGTTCCCTCAAGTAGCCGGCCGAAGCAAGAATCGCGTAGGCACGCCTGTAGAGCTGCATACGCACGTTCAAAAGCCAACATTGTTATGTGCAATATGTGATGTTATTTTTGATTTATTTGTATAACTAATTTGTTTATACCTACGGAGTGATAATATCCACGGAGTGGGCATCTAGGAAGAATGAATTGAAAATAATCCTTGCATTGATACAATGATGTACTCTCTAATATTCAGGAAAGTGTCTCAAGACACAAAGATGAGTTTAAAACTGTATATTTTACGGGGCAGTCAAATTTGGACTTGATATTACAAGTGCAAAACTACTCTTCACTTGGTAAACCAAATTTACTAAATTTAAATTCCATATGGACGCATATACTGCATATACTGTACAACTTTTTTCAAGCAAGGATCCTTTACATTTTAGGATTTGTCAGGTCTTTATTTTCTCCTTGCCTTCTATTATATTTTAGATTTTGACTTATGTAAGTTTCTACATAGTATGTTCTGGTTGCAGTACAACTTTCTATCCATGCTAATATCACGTTCTTCACATTCCATTTTTGTAGAATTAGTTGTTCATGTTTTTGTAGGCAAAAATAGCAATGAGATTCGGAGATAAAGGTTCATCTTTCAGTAACCAGGCCTTGGCAATGTTCATGCTTAGTTTGGATAGATAATTAAACTTGAATATTTAATCTATATACTCAAGCACATCCTTCAGTTTTATCGTTACCACTTGGAGACGATTTTCTGTTTCCCATGTAAGGCTATTTAGACTTCAGTTAGTGAACATTCTAAAATTTAATTACTCTATGTGATATATATTTTGAGTGCTCGTATGCACACATTTGTTAGGTTTAACTATATAAGATATACCAGCTAGTAACATAATATCGTTGTGTATATTTTTGTCATTCGATTGGACAATCAAGATTATTGTTTTCAACTAGAGAAGCAATTTTGTTTATCAATTCAAAACAAAAGTTTTTATATTCTTGGGTGTATCCTTATTGGATATCACTAAGGGAGGGTTGACTCGTGGAAAAATCAAGTAGCATATTTTTTTTGAGGAAATGTAAGTATGAAATTCAATAGGTGTAAGTTCATCTAGTGCAACCCTTTGTTGGTTTTGGAGTATTGAAGACAAACCTGGTTAAGGGACTAATGTGTTTGTGAGAGTTCACAGGATAACAAATATAGAAGTCTGTGGAGATTCGGTTGATCCGCTGAAGACAACCCCCAAAAATGTTCGAAGACATTGGTGATGGCCGAAGACATTGGTGGTGTGCGACGATAATTGCTTGAAAATAATGAAACACGAGGACGAAGTCTTTTATTATTTTGTTTCTTCTTTCCCGAGTCATAGGAACCACCCTGCTGTTAAGTGCGGTCGATGTGATCAAAGTCAGATGCTGACGTAATGCTCAACCCACATTCATCTATGTCTTCGAGCAAAGATAATGAGAGGAAATCTCTTCCACACTTGGTTGAGTAAGGATTACTTGCAGCCCAAGTGTTGTTGCCGTGTGTGTCTTTGAAATATGACCGTTGTAAAACGTGTCAGTAGGCCATTAACCAAAGGTCAGATCGGTCATATCAAGTAGGGTTGCATGTTGGCTATAAATAGCCCACCCCCTCCACCATAAGTTGATGGCTGCTCAGAGTTAGATACGATTGTTCTCGTTTTGGAGCAACCCACCTCGAAGATATTGACAGGGAGAACTAACCTACAAGGATAAACCCAAACACCTAGAGCTACAGCGTTTGAGCATTATCGAAGTCAATCTGCTCTCAGAGAACTGAAGACTTGTTACACTTGAAGACTGTGATCTTCGAGATGGTTAGGCATCATGGTCTAGTGCATCTAAGAGTCATTGTGGATTGTCGGGTGACCATGATCTAGATCAATCCAAGAGTCATTGTGGGACAGCTGAGCAAGTTTGTACGGGTTTCAGAAGTTTCCCGTGAAGACTTACCTGAGTAATTGGGCGTTGTGTGAGAGACATCGGCTCAACGGGATCAAGGTGAAGACGAGATCTAAGCCTCCCCAACCAGAGGTACAGTTGTCACAACAACTGGAACTAGTCCAAAAAATCTTGTGTCTTTGTCAAGCTACTACTTCTATCTTTCACTCTCTTTAATTACTATACTATGAAGCCATTGCTTGATCATCTCATCTCGAAGACATTCTCCGAAGAGATTCCCAACTGTTGTTTATCTTTACAGTACCTAAGTTTATCGTTGATTTATCTTGGTGTGCATGATGACTATGCTTTGTATGATTGGATTTCTTTTTAGTATTGCAAGCTTTGCATAGATCCTGGATACTTATCCCTACCTGATCATGTATCGCTTCTACTTAATTTTGAATACATTTACTGTTTCAAAGCTATTCGTAAAAATCACCAATTTACCCCCCCCCCTCTGTTCTCTGTTTTGGTAACTAGCACTTTCAATTGGTATCAGATCAAGGTACTCCCTTGTTCTCTGTTTTGGTTTAACCACCTGGAGTTTGAGCTACGTCGAATGGAGAGATAATCAAGGTTTTCGCTACGTGCCATGTCTTCGATGGCATGAACTATCCATTATGGAAGAAGTTGATGTGTAATCTTCTACAAGCATCAAAGGATGATCTATGGACTATCACTGGTAGGGTCATCTTAGAGGTCCGCAACGATGCCACCAAACAAAGACATTCGTTTTTACACTTGGCTAGATGGCTGGGCCAAGAATTTCATATGTTCGCACCTCTCCAAGACATGGTTCACTTCCGTATGTAGTTTAGGATCTGCGAAGCTTATGTGGGGCATGATCTCAGACATCCGTGAAAGAGCCTCAACTCATCAAGATTCCTTCATCACTGGCTTCAGGAAACACTTTAATGAAATGAAGGAAAACATCTTACAAAATGATCCTGCGATCTGCCTCATGGCTTGAGGTTCTAAGGTATTTTCTTATGCCTCATCATCTTCAAATGAAGATGAATCTGATAGTGATGGTGACTCTGAATGCGGATCCAAATCCAGCTATTCTAACCTCATTAAAATTGCTACTAAGCAACATAATGCTATGGAAAAAATGCAACTAACTCTAGAGAAAAGCAATGAACTGTTGGCAATGAGATGAGTCTCAACGAAGATATGGAAAAAGATATGCGCGATCTTTGTTCAATGTTTGACGATCTCCTAAATCTTCATGACTTTCTCTCAAGTGATCATGAGAAACTTTCTCTTGAATATATTCAAAGAGAACTTGATCTTGAGAAGTTGAAAGAGGCTTATGAAGATCTTCGGTAGGAAAACAACTCACTCCTTGCTGAATAGATCAGTACCGCTCACGATGAATTTGATGTTCCATGCTTAAAATGCCTTGCTCTTGAAGCTAATGATTCCACTGTTGAATGTTCAAATGCTTCTAAAAATGCAATATCGTCAACTTTATCTATGGTATCTAACCCCTTATCCGAGGAAAGCAGTGCTATAACTCATGACAATGACAGGTTGAAGACATTGTTTGAGACAGGTATGTACAAAAGTCAGAAGGGGCATCATATCTTGTGTGATGTCCTCAAGAAGACAATACTGAACAAGACCCTAGGAAAGACGGTCTTGGCTTCGAAAGAAACATCAATGATGATGGATCTTACTAGAAGCCTGAGTAGTACCCCAAAACCACATGGGTTGCTACAAAGGGGCCCACAGTTGATCCATCCACATTATCTAGATTTAGCTATGCTAATCCTATCATCATTTATGAATCCTTTGATTCCAACTATAAACTATTCAAATGTCAAAATGGGCAAGTATTTGCTAGGTTCATTGGCACTAACTGCAGGAAAGGTTCACCCATGAAGAGGATCTGGGTTCCCAAATATCTTCTTGAGAAGCTTCCTGTGAATACAACGACATCTCTCAAGAAGAAGACATTGCCCATATTAATGTCTTCAAGAAGACAAAGGTTATCATATGATAGCACTAACAACTATGTTTCGCAGGGAAGGACTCAAAAGGCTCATGAATATCAGCACTATGGCATGAACTATTATGTTCACCCATCTAAGAACTTTTCACCAATCTAAGAACTTCTCTATATTTATTTGAGTATTCTAACCCTCTTGTGAAACGTGCTATTAGGGCACATTGCCTAAATTCTCTAATGCTGCTTTATGTATTATTGCTTCAAAGCCACCCCTCAGGATGTGGGTGGTTAATAAGAACTAATATCTTCATGTAGCATTGGGTCTCTAGAGAGGATGAAGCCTAACTCAAATACTATCTCTAGAAACCCGAAAACATTCTTGTCTGGACGCAAGAAAACTAATGAAAATGGTGCTACCATTTATTTCGTCCATTGTTACTATTACTATCATTGCAATATCTTCATCTATGAATGATGGGCCTGCATGCCTTGGTGAACAAGAAAAATTCTTAATGCAGGAAGACAAATCCAGTCAAACCAAATGGATCATGGATAGTGGATGCACTAGTCACATGATTGGTGATCGAAGCCTATTGATGGACTCAAATCTTCAACCTCCAACCAAAGATCACATCGTCTTTGCCGACAAAAGAAGCAGCAAAATACTGGGACTAGGTAGAGTTGCTATCTCAAGGGATTGGTGAGGGAGTCTAGGACTAAGGGGTCCTTGGGCTACCTATCTGTTCTCATGGGCCGGACTCCAGGGCCTGTTCGATCATCATTGGAGGTATTGGTATCAAGATGAAATCCTCCGAAGACTTGGCGTACAATCCAAGGCGACGTAGTAATCGACATATTCCTTCCTTATTGTAACCGAATTTTGTGTAACCCTCGCATCCCTGGTATCTATATAAACCAGGGGGGCATAGTCCGTAGGACACATATTAAGCTCATTACGATTAGGGTTCCTGACCACAACAGCTGATCTCGTGGTAAACCAACTCTGTACTCTGTACTACTTCGTCAATACAACAAGAGCATGACGTAGGGTTTTACTTCCATCAAGAGGGCATGAACCTCGATAAACATCGTCTCATTCGTCCATTGTTCCCCATCGGACCGAGATCCATAGTTCGGATCCCTTACCTGAGGTCAGTCAGTTTTGACACTGATATTGGTGCTTTCATTGAGAGCTCCGCTATAGGATCGCCAAAGGATCAATGGCTCGGTTGATCACCAACAAAAACAACAAGGCCGGGGATATCTTCATCTTTGACCAATCCCCGCGCTACAAGGTGGTTCATCACAAGATCAACGGGTTTACCCCGGGCCAGGAATTCATGTTCGGCAATTTGGAATACGTCACCGACGCCCAAGGCGATTTGATCCTCTCCGAGGTCTCGGCTTTGGCCGAAGAGCTCGAAATCTCCGAAGCCTTCACTTTGGGTCTTCTTCTCGACCTTGAGACTGGGAGGAGTTTAGTCCTGATCCAGCCTCGACCGAGGATCTGACCATGGTGTTCGGAGGCCCGAGGGAAAGCCTACCCGAACACATTGGCTATGCTGATACATCGGAGTTCAACTCCACCAGAACTTTGAGGATTGGTTCAAAAAATCTCTAGTTGTCAAACAGGACCATGACCCGAACCCAAACCATCGATACTTCAAACAGGTGCAGGGAACTTTATTCCCCACCCACCACCAACTCCATAGCCACTATTGAAGATCTAACCGATCTGTTAGACTTCTCCTCATAGGAAGCCAATGATACGGACACGGCTACCAAATCACCTAGTCCCCCCGTAACAGGATGATGGACTGCCACCTCCACGTATGACGTCTACATGGTGGACACTCCTAGGGACGAGGGCGCCATGGGGAGAAATGATGATGACACCCCAGTAAAAAACAATGGAGACGAACTCATAAAGGGCCATCACTAGCGCAAAAATCCTAAAGCTCAGAAGGGCAAGAAAAGCAATGAGGGAACCGGAGATAACCTAAACCCTGAGGATACGTAAAATCTGGCTGAATCTCCAAAACCTTCACACCTTGAATACGACTCCGGCCTACGAGGTTACATGGATTTAGACAAGCCTAAGGATCTTGGTGATTCCAAAGACAACAACTATACCCCTTCAATCGAGGAGGAGGACAACTTGGGTGATGAGGACTTCATCATCCCCGAAGACCCAGTGGATGAGGAAGTATCCATGCGGCAGCTCATAGCCACTGCTGAGAGCCTTAAGCTAAAGCAGAGGCAGCTCAAACCCAAACAAGGCCCATCAGTGAGAGATGGAGCAAAGTCGTGGCCATCGAAGAACGGTACAAACAGGAACAACATGGACAAACTAAAAGCTACCCATGTCACCATTTGTTGCCAGAATTTGAAGATGAAGCCTTGGATCCTGCACCGCCTAGATTAGCACAAGACGAGCAACCATACCGCCCTCCTCGAGGAAGGGGCAAAAGAAGGGAACTGTCTCAACCCGGAGACCCATTTGACCTATGATAGAACATTAGGTCTTGAACAGGACAACTAAGATCTATTTGCGGATCTAGAAGCCACACTCCAGCAAGACAGGCATCCAATATAAATCTTCCTGGTGCTAATGTTAACGATATTTCCATCTTGAATGAGATTATTGGTCACCTTAGTCTTCTTGAATTACCCCTGAAGGGTAGGTCATACACCTGCTCAAATATGCAGGATACTCCACTTATGGAGCAGTTAGACTGGTTCTTCAACCCTGCCAATTGGATATCTTGCTATCCACTTACACATGTGTAGTCTTTAGCTAAAACAACGTTAGATCATGTTCCATGTGTAGTATGCGTAAACACAACCATTCCCAAGTGCAACCTTTTTTGTTTTGAAAATTATTGTGTGGAAATGTCTATTTTTCTTGACTGTGTGGAGATGTAATGGAAGGTGCCCTCTAGAAAAGGACATATCACTGCCATTATAATGGATAAGTTTAAAGCTCTCACACAGGCACTAAAAAGATGGCACACCAGTCTCTCTAAGATCAAAGCACTGATAGGCAAATGCAATCAGGTGATCTTACTTCTGGACAATCTTGAGGAACTGAGACCCCTGTTCAGACCTGAATCTAACGTCAGCGTGATTGTAAAGCTACACTTAGAACACCATCTCCACTTATAGTTTCTATACTGGAAAAAGAGAGCCACTATCAGATTTACCAAAGTTGGAGAACAAAACACAAAAAAAATTTCATGCCATGGCCACTGAAAGATATAGAAGGATTTCCATTTCATCTCTAAATCTTGATGATGGAACTGTCATCACTGATCATGAGCAAATTACTCGTTGTTTTGGCTCTGCTTTCAAAGACAGGATGGGTTTTTTCACAAGGAATACACCTAGCTTTTGACCTTCCATCACTCCTTCATAAGGTAGATGGGTTGGAGGTTCTTACCCTCCCTTTCACCAAGGAATAGATGGACAAGACTGTCAAAGAGATGCCTACTGATAAAGCTCCAGGACTAGATGGGTTCAATGGTATATTCTTCAAAAAATGTTGTGATATCATATGTGAGGATTTTTATAAGCTTGCAAATGACTTCCATGCTGGGACTGCAAAGCTTGAGAATATGAATTCTTCTTACATAACCCTGGTTCCCAAAAAGAGATCCCCTGAGCAAGTTGGAGACTTTAAACCAATTTCTCTCAGTGGGATGGGTTCAAAAATTTTATCCAAAATGGCTGCCAACAGGTTACAGTAACACATCATGAAATGCATTCACAAGAATCAATATGGTTTCATCAAATCCAGGACTATCCAAGACTGTGTAGGTTGGACCTTGGAGTACCTACACCAGTGTCATCACTCAAAGAGACCTATTATCATCCTCAAGCTTGCTTTTGAGAAAGCTTTTGACTCCATTGAACATGAATTTATCTTTCAGGTTCTGACACACAAAGGTTTCAATGAGAAATGGATCTTATGGGTAAAGCAGCTGCTCTCCTCTGGGTGTTCCTCGGTATTGCTAAATGGGGTACCTGGGAGAAAATTTATGTGTAAGAAGGTGTTAGGCAGGGAGACCCTATGTCCCCTCTCCTCTTTGCCATTGCTGCAGATTTCCTTCAAACCTTGGTAAATCAATTTTTGAGGAGTGGAAACATTGAGCTACCCATCCATTGTCATGATAAGGACTTCCCAATTGTGCAATATGCACATGACACTCTTATCATCTTGCCTGTTGTGGAGTCACAATTGCTTGAGTTCAAAAAAATGCTCCTTCTGTTCTCACAGTCTACTGGCCTTCAAGTAAACTACCATAAATCTATCCTATTGCCAATCAATATTGATCAAGTTGAGCTACAAAGACTGGCTGATTTCATTGGTTGTAATGTTGGTTCCTTACCTTTCACATATCTGGGCCTGCCTGTTGGGACAACCAAGCCAGGAATTATAGACCTAATGCCCCTGGTGGATAACATGGAAATGAGACTTTGTGCTAACTCTTCCTTCTTGGCACAAGGTGGTAGATTGCAATATCTCAACTCTACTTTGTCTTCTGTACCCATCTTTTTCCTATATAGTCTGGACATACCCCCAGGAATTCTCAAGCAGTAGGAAAGGATACAAAGGCAGTGCCTTTGGAGAAGAAATGGTCAAGATCATGCACCTGTTCTTGTTGCCTGGGACTTGGTATGCAAACCTAAGATGAAAGGTGGATTGGGTATTATGAATAAGTTTTTTAATAGAGCAGAAGTACCATGGGTGGATTTGATATGGAACACATACTACCATAACACAGTACCACAGGGCACATCACTATGTGGATCTTTCTGGTGGAAAGATATCTGCAAGAGGATGGAGACTTTCAGAGCTGTCACTTACATTCAACCAAATAGAGGGGATACCTTCCTCTTCTGGTATGATTCTTGGGCACTGGGTGACTCAACATTGCCCCTGGCACATAGGTTCCAAAGACTGTTCTCTTTTTCTATTGACACCTATTGCACCGCTGAAGAGGTTTTCAAAGCTTTTGAGACAAGCACCATGACTAGTCTATTCCATCTACCAGTTTCTTACAGAGCCTTTCAGGAAATGCAAACAATTCAGAGCCTTCCAAAGGGAGTAGTCCAACAAGGATGTCTGGTTTTGGAGTGGGGACAGTAAGGTTTTTTTTTTTGCAAAAAAGTATTACATGCATGTCCATCAACCAATCCTAACCGTCTTCTCAATTGGGTTTGGAAGAGTTGTTGTACCATGAAAATAAAGATGTTTGCATGGATGCTCATTATGGACATGCTGAACACTCAAGACATGCTTGAGAGACACCATTGGAATGTTTCAGACTCCAATTTGTGTGTTCTTTGTCATGCAAGGATCAAAGAGGACATGGATCATCTGTTCTTTACCTGCATGTTCAGCACTAGGGTTTGGAACTATCTTCAAATTTCATGACATGGAACCTCCATGTGGGACAGTACTCTGAGAGACAAAAGAAAATTCCATCATCCCTTCTTCTCTGAAGTAGTTTTTACTGCATGCTGGAATATTTGGATCTCCAGAAATGCAATCGTCTTCAACAATGAGCGTCCAAGATTCAACAGATGGAAATCCAACTTTATTCATGACATTTCCCTTTCATCTTATAGAATTAAGGCTAGATTTAAGGATGATCTCGTCAAGTGGATCTCCTTTTTACCTCCCTGAGGTTTGTATACTCCCCCCACAACCTCCTTGTATATTCTTGTCCTATCTTGTACATAAACCTCTTGTGATACGAAATAAAGGAAAAGGCTGTGGGGTGTTTACCCTATAGTAGTTGGTCAAAAAAAAGACATGATAGGCACCAAGCTCAGCCCACTCAGAATGATGTAGTTCGGGAACAACAACACGGTAGGATCCCGTCCGATATCCAGCCTGATACAAGTCGGATAAGGGGCGCCACCCACCCAATGTGTTTCACAGATAAGGTGATGCGGCATTAGTTCCGCGAAGGGTTTAAACCCATAAATATCGAGCAGTACGATGGGACAACAAACCCGACCGCATGGATTGAAATTTTTCTTCGCCACATTCACATGGATCGTAGAAATGATCTCCACGCCATCAAATAATTACCATTAAAGCTCAAAGGGCCACCAAGGCATTGGTTGAACAACCTCCCCGAAAACTCCATTTGTAGTTGGGAGGAGATCTAAGATGCCTTCCGAGATAACTTTCATGGCACTTATGTCCGACCACCTAGGTTCGGTGACTTGAACCACATCATTCAACAACCCGATGAGTCATCTCGGCAATTCTGGAATAGATTCCTCACAAAAAAAATCAGATTGTCGACTGTTCAGACGCCGAAGCATTAGCTTCCTTCTTTAACAACATCCGGAACGAATGGGTAGCGGGGACGCTCGGATCGGAGTCGCCGGGGACAATGGCTGCCCTCACTTCTCTCATGACCCGCCAATGCACAGGTGAGGATACTTGGCTAGCCCAGAGTAACAACCCTCCCTCAAACCCTGGCACTTCCATAGTCCAAGATGGCAACGAAAAGTTACAATGCAACAAGAACGAGCGTCGACACGGTAGTAGTGAAGCCGATGACACGACAGTTAATGTCATATTCATCAACTCCATGCTCGGACCAAAGAAGAAGCCTTCTAAAGAAAATCGGGACAGCCCGGCCACGTAGGACAAAATACTCGAGAGGCCTTGTCAAATACACTACACTCAAAACAATCCATCTACCCACACGAACCGTAACTATTGGGTGATCAAAGCGGCGAGCAACAGCCCCTATAGCAAGCACGACGAGGAACCCTGTTGCCCGAATAACAGAGGCGAGAAGCAGTTTCTCCCTGAAGTAAAAACCATGAACATGATCTATGTCACTCAGTTGCCTAATAAGGAGAGGAAGCGGGCACTTCGGGACGTATACACCATAGAGCTTGTAGCCCTGGAGTATAACCCATGGCTAGCTTACCTGATCACTTATGATCGCACAATCCACTCGACCAGTATTCAGCACGGGGGTTCAGCGGCCTTGGTACTCGACCCCATCGTTGATGGGTACCACCTCATGCGAGTCCTCATGGATGGAGGGAGCAGCCTCAATCGCATTTATGAGGACAGAATGAAAAAATGGGCATTGATCCATGAAGAATCAAACCCAGCAAAAATACCTGCAAAGGTGTCATTCGTGGCATCGAGGCTCGCTGTTCGGGCACCATAACTCTAGAAGTAGCACTTGGTTCACTTGAAAACTTCCGCAACAAAGATTTGATCATCGATACTGTACCCTTTCGTAGTGGGTACCATACACTCGGTCGTACATCGTTTGATCGCTTTAATGCCGCCCCCATTATGTATACCTCAAGTTAAAAATTCCAGGACCTAAGGGCGTCATTACCGTCAATGGTAACACTGAGTGATCCCTCTGAATCGAGGAACACACTACGGCTTTGGCAGCCAAAGTATACGCCGGAGACGTGGCTCCAAAGTCCCAACTAACCGTCAAGGAGCACAAACAAGCTCGCGCCCCGCTGCTGTTACCTATTATGCCAGCTAAATTGGGATACGTTCCCCATAGCAGCACCTTGCCTCCAGCAAAATCTGTGCCTTGAAGGCACAATTTTGCGCTTAAGATACCATCGGCACCTATGGGGATCAATCATATATGGCCTAGTGTTTGGGTAAACCGAACTATGGCCAGTATAGTCGTCACACACATATAGGTACCATTAAGGACCAATTTTGTGTTACGAAAACCCATACATTGGCAGATTCACAAGACCACCTTTGTTTAAGAACTTTTCATTGAAGTTAACCCATACATTGGTGCAGACGTGCAACGTGGCGTTATAAGGAACATCAAGCCAGCTACATAAACCATGTGTAAACCTGTACTATGTAAACCTTTATATATATATATATATATATATATTTATATAGTCGCTTGTAGTGTTTGAATTGTACGGATACAAGTTTATCGTAAATTAAGAACACTCTATGAGGTTCATGAGCTTTGCAAGGCCTTTTGCCTTTTTCGAACTGTTTTTTGGACATCAACACAAGCCTGTTTTTATGCACATGTTGGATACTAACTAAATCGACGGGGGCTTGGCCGTCATGACCGCCCTTCGAACCACTACAATGCTATTTAACATTCATGTGTGCGGAGTCTTGGATTCGTGTTATATGCATTGGTTCTGAATTTTGTCTTGGGTCAAAACTTGGGTTGCCCCACTCTTGTGCTTACCACTTTACGTTCCACTTGTTCGATTAAAGGGGTAACTGGGAGAACCGATGCGATTGTACTTATAGCTAGTCTAGTTAAGTACCTCACTGGAGAAAGCCAAAAAGTGAGTGTCATAATTAGCAAGGATTGGTTTGCGATCCAAAGACAATTGTTAAACTAACAAAACCGTTGGGGGTTCATCGCATTATGCAAACAATTTGAAATTATTCAAACAAGGTGATTATTGGTTTTACACCACGGCATAACCAAACATCACACCTTACAAGGGGGCTCTAATTAGCACCCGTAGTCAATCTCCTATGGTTAAATGAAAGCCTTAATGCTGAATAGTCCGATTGCCTAGTTTTCTCCCGCATTACCGCCTTAGGGCACCAAGACGTTGGCTAAGGGTAACAATGCGGAGGCCAAAAAAAGCCCCGCTAGTATCTGGTAGGGGGCTGGAGCCGACAACTGGAAACTTTTTGTATTAAAACAACCAACAAAGGAGTTGCAATTAAAAAGACATGGTCTGCCATGGAAAAATTAAAATGCATCGTATCATACAACTACTTTTACAAGATAAGATTTTCAATCAAAGATCAGATCTTTGGAGCATTGCGTTTCTCCAGCCCGAGCACCTTCCATGGCATCAGAGAAATACAACTTCGGACGTCTATGCTCCTTTTCGAGCGGTGGAGGCACGGTGGCTATCTTCAAAGGCGACACCTTTGTTTAGTGCATCATCGTCCTTGCAAAGGCCATCCGAGCTCCTTCGATGCATACAGAGCGCATCATGGTGTCAAATTGGGGTGCAAGGGCAATAATCTTTTGCACCAGGCCAAAATAGTTGGTGGGCAGCGGCTTTGTCGGCCAAAGAATGATGCACATGTCTTTCATGGCCAGTTATTTCATCTTGTGTAACTCAATTAGTTGTTTCAACTGATCGGAGACAAGCAGGGGTTGCTCGGGGGCTAGAAATTGTGCCTAGAAAAGCCTTTGTTGGACCGCGCCCTCCTACAATGCATAGTGCTTCACAACTTCCACCGCACTCTTTGAGAGATTTGCAATCACACGTGGAGAACTCCACACCCGAGTAAACAATGCAAATCTTCGTCCGCCAAATGTAGACTGTAGTAAATATCTCTTACCATCTGCATATTGCTTGATTTGATGGATATCTCTCCAAAGATCGTGTGCCTCCTTTCGCGCTTCTTAGAGTGCGGAGGTTACCGAGGTCATCTCGGAAGTTTTCTTTGTTCTTGTGCTCAAGGGCCTCATTTTCGTGATGGATTCCTTGTGCTCTTGCTGGACATCAGTAACCCTGGCCTTAGACTTCTCACAAGCAGCCTTGTCCTGTTCGACCAACGCTCTTTGTTCGGCAGCTTGCTGCTTGGCCTTGTCTAGTTCGGCTTTAAGCTGCTCAACATCAACAACAAACAAATTGCACTTAGAGACACAAATATCAAACACATCATTTTTATGAGAGAGATAAGGTTCGAATACATACCTTGTGTGTCTTCAAACCGCTTGTTGATGCGGTCCAGCTCCTCTTTGGAAACCTTCAGTTTCCGGTTCATTTCCGCCAATTCCAGGGAGTTGGGGGCTACGGCCGAAGTAGAGGTGTGTAGATAAGCATTTTTCAGCCTTTCACGTTTCTCAGATTTGTTTCAAAATCATCTGCTAGGGTGTTTCTTATCATCCCATGAGAGTCTTGGGGGCTAGATCCAACTTTTTTAAGAACTATTCCGACCCCGCCATGATTTTTTCAAACTCTCACATTGCTTGGGCTACTGAGCATAAGATTGCTTACAAACAATAGAATCACTTCGTAAAGGAAAAAAGTACGCGAATTACTTTAATGCCTGCCAGCAGCGCATTGAAAGCTTCTTTCATATTGTTTTCAATAGACTAAATGCTTTTCAATACCGCACTCAGATGAGTGTGGCACTCTTCGTGAACGGAAGAGACATTGAGACCTTTCTCCCTTAGACTGGCCACCCAGTTCAGAATTGCTCTGTTGTGGATGGCTCCGTGTGCGTCGTACACTAGTAGGAAAAACCTTATAGGTAGGAGACTAGTAGTAGCGCTAGAAAATGTCACGAGATGCTCCTACTTGGCTGTAGCGCTGGCTCTGCCACGCGCTATGGATAATGGCCTTAGCAGTAGCGCTTGATATGCAAAAGGCGCTACTGCTAAAGGCGGCCCAACGAGGCCGCCGACGGTAGAAGTAGTAGCAGCGCGTGCATGTAAAAAGCACTACTGCTAAGTTTAATAGCAGTAGTGCTCGTCTGGAAGCAGCGCTACTGCTATTGGGCCCCACTTAGCACTAGCGTTGCTTTCTTAAAACCGCTACTCCTACGTGTCGCTATGGGCAGCTTTCACACACACACACACCCTCTCCCCCTTCCTCCGCCCTTTGTGCTCTCCCCTCTTTTATTCTCTCCTCTCTCTAAGTTGCTTCTCCACCATTGTTACCCTTCTTCTCTCTTCTTTCCATCTCTCTTCTCTCCCCCATTAAGGCCCCCTCCACACTAATTATCCTAGATAAATGGCCTCTTCTAACTCTACCTTCCACATTTATTTGGCTCTCCCTCCTTTCATACATATAGTTCTATCTAGCTAGGTCATCTGTCTCCCTCTCCACTAGTTAGCTAGAGTCATCTCTCCTCAGAACAACTAGATCTAGCTATTTATTTGGCCATGCACAATCTCTCTCGGGATATAGGTGAGTAAAAAGTTGTGCATTTCAATAATGGGAATATGTGTGTTTGCGATATGATGGGATTTGTGTGAGTGACATGCTCCGTGAGTTGCTTATGTTTTGCTGAAATGTCAATTCATTTCCGTTTCAGCGAATTTCGAGAAAACCCGATATGTCCTATTTTTAGGCAAGGTCATGCCAAATTTTTATATGACTTTGATGCATGCATGTATTTTGTTTATAACCCTTTTGCTTGTTATACCGTGCAGTCATGAAGGTGAGTGGAAGGAAGGTGGAGCGATACTTGCAATCCGCGATGATGGACATGTATGCAAGTAAATGGAATGGGATTAGATGTGTGTGTACAAAATGCAAAGAAGGAGAAATTTTGAACCCTTCTGATGGTGGCCGTTTGAAGGCCCACTTGTTGATCAATGGTTTCATGGATGGTTATACTCGGTGGATAAGTGAAGATGATGATGAGGACGTCCACGTGGCAGGGAATAACAACATGGGACGAAACGAAGAGATGACAGATCGACACGAAGACGATGGTGCCGGACACGGCGACAATGAAGAGTCTGAACACGGCGGCGGGGAAGAGTCCGTACATGGCGGCGGGGAAAATTATGGACACGGTGAAGGAGCAGAGTTCGGACATGGCAGAGAAGAGGCGACACACACGCTGCAGACTTCAATGCTACTAAGTTCAGTCGTACATGACCCTCATGTTCCACACCTCCTTCGCAGGAGTATGACTAGCGACAAAGTTGCTTATAGAGAGGAGGCCAAGCTGGCGCAACTTGAAGTAGACTTGAAGACTCCATTATATGATGGTTGCGATCCCGAGGTTACCCGGTTGAGTTTCACAATCGAACTTCTAAATATGAAGGCCAAAAACAAATGGACAAACAAAAGCCTCGATGAGCATTTGAATTATCTACATAATAATGTTCTTCCCGCGGGGAACCTTTGTCCTACTAGTGTTGATGAGGGAAAGAAAATGGTTTGCCCTCTTGATCTGCCGCACGGTAGATACCATGCATGCATCAACGATTGCATCTTTTATGGGGGAGAGAACGCGGAAAAAACCAGGTGTCGAGAGTGCAATGCTTCTCAATACAAGAAGGCGGGAAAGAAAGCTCCTCAGAAAGTTGTATGATACTTTCCGATCACTTCCCGTCTGTAGTGGTATTTCATAGATCCTACGAAAGAAAAGCTCATGTGCTGGCACGTGGAGAGGAAGAAGCCCGATGATAGAGATGATCCGAAGCTGAGACACCTCGCAGATGCTAGCCAGTGGAGATCATTCAACGCGAAATATCGATTTTTCGGAGAAGATGCAAGGAAAATCATGCTTCGTGTGTGTAATGATGGCATGAATCCATTTGAAAACCAGAGCACCAACCACAGCACATGGCCCGTCCTTGTATGGATGTACAACCTCCCCCCCATGGAAGTGCATGAAGACAAAGTACATACAGTTGGGGCTCGAGGGAGAAATTCAAAAAATTTCCTACGAAACACCAAGATCAATCTAGGAGATTTTAGCAACGAGCAAGGGGTAGAGCATCTTCATACCTTTGAAGATCACTAAGCGGAAGTGTTACTATGAACACGGGTGATGGAGTCGTACTCATAGCGATTCAGATCGCGGTAGATGGGATCCAAAGCGCCGAACAATGGCGCCTCTGCGTTCAACACAAGTGCAGCCCGGTGACGTCTCCTCTACCTTGAACCAGCAAGGAGAGAGGGGAAGTTGATGGAGAGCTCCGACAGCACGACAGCATTGTGGCGGTGGAGCTATGTGGTTCTCCGACATTTCTTCGCCAAGCAGCGCGGAGGAGGAGGAAGAGAGAGGGCAGGGCTGCGCCGAGGTGGATGGAGAACTTGTCTGTTGCAGCCCCCAAACCCTTGGGCATATATAGGAGGAGGGGGAGGTCTGGTCGGTCACCCTAGGAAACCCTAGGAGGGGTGGCGGTCCAAAGATTGGGCGGCGGCCAGGTGGGAGGTCGCTTGCCTCCCAAGTTGGAGCTGGGCCACCTCCACTCCCTAGGGTTGCCAGCCCTAGGTGCCTTCGGCCTTAGTGGGTGGAACACCAGCCCATCCAGGGGCTGGTTCCCTTCCAGTTTTGGCCCACGTGGCCCTTTGGGGCTGGTGGCCCCTCCCGATGGACCCCCGGACCCCTTCCGGTGGTCCCGGTACAATACCGATGATCCTCAAAACATTTTCGGTGATCAAATCTCCACGTCCTATATATGAATCTTTACCTCTGGACCATTCTGGAGATTCTCGGAACGTCCGGGATCTCATCCGGGACTCCGAATAACTTTCGGTAACCACATACTTTCTCAATACAACTCCAGCGTCATCGAACCTTAAGTGTGTAGACCCTACGTGTTCGGGAACCATGCAGACATGACCGAGACACCTCTCCGGTCAATAACCAACAGCGGGATCTGGATAGTCCATGGTGGCTCCCACATGTCCCACGATAATCTCATTGGGTGAACCACAATGTCGGGGATTCAATCAACCCCGTATGCAATTCCCTTTGTCTATCGGTATATAACTTCCCCGAGATTCGAACATCGGTATCCCCATACCTTGTTCAATCTCGTTACCGGCAAGCCTCTTTACTCGTTTCTTAACACATGATCCCGTGACTAACTCCATAGTCACATTGAGCTCAATAGGATGATGTATTACCGAGTGGGCCCAGAGATACTTCTCTGTCATACGGAGTGACAAATCCTAGTATTGATTCGTGCCAATCCAACAGACACTTTCAGAGATACCTGTAGTGCACCTTTATAATCACCCAGTTACGTTGTGACGTTTGATACACCCAAAGCATTCCTACGGTGTCCGGGAGTTGCACAATCTCATGGTCTAAGGAAATGATACTTGACATTAGAAAAGCTTTAGCAGACAAACCACACAATCTTGTGCTATGCTTAGGATTGGGTCTTGTCCATCACATCATTCTCCTAATGATGTGATCCCGTTATCAATGACATCCAATGTCCATGATCAGGAAACCATGACCATCTATTGATCAACGAGCTAGTCAACTAGAGGCTTGCTAGGGACTTGGTATGGTCTATGTATTCACACATGTATTACGGTTTCCAGTTAATACAACTGTACCATGAACAATAGACAATTATCATGAACAAGGAAATATAAATATAACTACTTTATTATTGCCTCTAGGGCATATTTCTAATAGTCTCCCTCTTGCACTAGATTCAAAAATCTAGTTACATTGTGATGAATCGAACACCCATAGAGTTCTGGTGTTGATCATGTTTCGCTCGTGGAAGAGGTTTAGTCAACGGATCTGCAACATTCAGATCCGCGTGTACTTTACAAATATCTATATCTCCATCCTGGATGTATCCACGAATGGAGTTGAAGCAACGTTTGATGTGCTTGGTCTTCTTGTGAAACCTGGGCTCGTTGGCAATGGAAATAGCTCCACTGTTATCACAGAAGAGAGTTATCGGGCCCGACACACTGGGAATCACTCCTAGGTCGGTGATGAACTCCTTCATCTAGACTCCTTCATCTGCTGCTTCCGAAGCAGCTATGTACCCTGCTTCACATGTAGATGCCGCCATGATGCTTTTCTTGCAACTGCACCAGCTGACTACCCCACCACTCAAAATGTACACGTATCCGGTTTGTGACTTGGAGTCATCTGGATCTGTGTCGAAGCTAGCATCGACGTAACCCTTTATGACAAGCTCTTTGGCACCTCCATAAACAAGAAACATATCTTTAGTCCTTTTCAGGTACTTAAGGATATTCTTGAACATTGTCTAGTGATCCTCTCTTGGATCACTTTGGTACCTCCCTACCAAACTTATGTCATGGTTCACAACAGGCCTGGTACACAACATGGCATACATAATAGAGCCTATGGCTGAAGCATAGGGGATGGTACTCATCTTTTCTCTATCTTCTACCGTGGTCAGGCATTGAGCTGTGCTCAACCTCACACCTTGTAATACAGGCAAGAACCCTTTCTTGGACTTATCCATATTGAACTTCTTCAATATCTTATCAATGTATGTGCTTTGTGAAAGACCAATAAGGCGTCTCGATCTATCTCTATAGATCTTGATGCCTAATATGTAAGCAGCTTCACCAAGGTCCTTCATTGAAAAACACTTATTCAAATAGGGCTTTATGCTTTCCAAAAGTTCTATATTATTTCCGATCAACAATATGTCATCCACATATAATATGAGAAATGCTACAGAGGTCCCACTCACTTTCTTGTAAATACATGCTTCTCCATAAGTTTGTACAAGCCCAAATGCTTTGAACACCTCATCAAAGCGAATGTTCCAACTCCGAGATGCTTGCACCAGCCCATAGATGGAGCGTTCGAGCTTGCATACCTTGTCAGCATTATTAGGATCACAAAACCTTTCGGTTGTATCATATGCAATTCTTCCTTAATAAAACCGTTAAGCAATGCCGTTTTGACGTCCATTTGCCAGATCTCATCATCATAAAATGCGGCAACTGCTAACATGATTCGGATGGACTTCAGCATCTACGGGTGAGAAAGTCTCATCGTAGTCAATTCCTTGAACTTGTCGATAACCCTTAGCGACAAGTCGAGACTTATAGATGGTCACATTCCCATCCGCGCCAGTCTTGTTCTTAAAGATCCATTTATTTTCTATGGCTCGCCGATCATCGGGCAAGTCGACCAAAGTACATACTTTGTTCTCGTGCATGGATCCTATCTCGTATTTCATGGATTCAAGCCATTTGTTGGAATCCGGGCCCGCCATTGCTTCTTCATAGTTCGAAGGTTCACTGTTGTCCAGCAACATGATTTCCATGACAGGGTTGTCGTACCACACTGGTGCGGAACTTGTCCTTGTGGACCTTGGAGGTTCAGTAGCAACTTGATCATAAGATTCATGATCATCATCATTAAATTCCTCTCTAGTCGGTGCAGGCACCACAGAAACATTTTCCTGCGCTGCGCTACTCTCCGGTTCGAGAGGAGGTACAATTACCTCATCAAGTTCTACTTTCCTCCCACTTACTTCATTCGAGAGAAACTCTTTCCCCAGAAAGGATCAGTTCTTGGAAACAAAGATTTTGCCTTCGGATCTAAGATATAAGTATACCAAATAGTTTCCTTAGGGTATCCTATGAAGACGCTTTTTTCCGCTTTGGGTTCGACCTTCTCAGGTTGAAGTTTCTTCACATAAGCATCGCAGCCCCAAACTTTCAGAAACGACATCCTAGGTTTCTTTCCAAACCATAATTCATACCGTGTCATCTCAACGGATTTAGACGGTGACATATTTAAAGTGAATGCGGCAGTTTCCAATGCATATCCCCAAAATGATAGCGGTAAATCAGTAAGAGACATCATAGATCGCACCATATCCAATAGAGTGCGATTACGATGTTCGGACACACCATTACGCTGAGGTGTGACACGCGGCATGAGTTGTGAAACAATTCCATATTTTCTTAAGTGCGTGTAAAACTCGTGACTCAAATATTCTCCTCCATGATTAGATCGTAGGAACTTTATTTTCTTGTCACATTGATTCTCTACCTCACTCTAAAATTCCTTAAACTTTTCAAAAGTTTCAGACTTGTGTTTCATTAAGTAGACATACCCATATCTGCTCAAGTCATCAGTGAGGGTGAGAACATAGCGATAGCCACCGTGAGCCTCGACGCTCATTGGACTACACACATCGGTATGTATTATTTCCAACAAGTTGGTTGCTGCTCCATTTTTCCAGAGAACAGAGTCTTAGTCATCTTGCCCATGAGGCACGGTTCACACGTGTCAAATGATTCAAAATCAAGAGACTCCAAAAGTCCATCTGTATGGAGTTTCTTCATTCGTTTGACACCGATATGACCAAGTCGACAGTGCCACAAGTATGTGGGACTATCATTATCAACCTTACATCTTTTGGTACTCACGCTATGAACATGTGTAACATCACGTTCGAGATTCATCAAGAATAAACCATTGACCAGCGGGGCATGACCATAAAACATATCACTCATATAAATAGAACAAGCATTATTCTCAGATTTAAATGAGTAGCCATCTCGCATTAAACGAGATCCAGATACAATGTTCGTGCTCAAAGCTGGTACTAGATAACCATTATTGAGGTTTAAAATTAATCCCGAAGGTAGATGTAGAGGTAGCGTGCCGACGGCGATTGATACGTCTCAAACGTATCTATAATTTTTGATGGTTTCACGCTGTTATCTTGTCTTCTTTGGTTGTTTTATGTACCTTTTATATGTTTTTTGGGACTAACTTATTAATTCAGTGCCAATTGCCAGTTCCTGTTTTTTCCGTGTTTTTGACTCTTTTCAGATCTGATTTTGGAATGGAGTCCAAACGGAAGAAAAAACCCGAAATGATTTTTGCCGAATGAAAGAAGACCAGGGGGCTTTTGGGCCAAGCCAGGTGGGCTCCAGGGAGCCCACAAGCCCCCACTCCGCCACCAGGGGGGAGGCGGCGGTGGCAGGCTTTGTGGCCTCCCTGGCCGCCCCCTGACCTAGGTCTTTGGCCTATAAATTCCCAAATATTCCGCAAAAAATCTGGGGAGCCTCGAAAATACTTTTCCGCCACCGCAAGCTTCCGTTTCCGCGACTCATCTGGAGACCCTTCCCGGCGCCCTGCCGGAGGGGACTTTGGAGTTGGAGGGCTTCTTCATCATCATCATGGCCCCTCCAATGACTCGTGAGTAGTTCACTTCAGACCTACGTGTCCGTAGTTAGTAGCTAGATGGCTTCTTCTCTCTCTTGGATCTTCAATACAAAGTTCTCCATGATCTTCATGGAGATCTATCCGATGTAATCTTCTTTGGCGGTGCGTTTGTCGAGATCTGATGAATTGTGGATTCGTGATCAGATTATCTATGATATATATTTGAGTCTTTGCTGATTTCTTATATGCATGATTTGATATCCTTGTAACTCTCTCCGAGTCTTGGGTTTTGTTTGGCCAACTAGATCTATGATTCTTGCAATGGGAGAAGTGCTTGGTTTTCGGTTCTACCATGTGGTGACCTTTCCCAGTGACAGTAGGGGCAGCAAGGCACACATCAAGTAGTTGCCATCAAGGGTAAAAAGATGGGGTTTTATCATTGGTTTGAGATTATCCCTCTACATCATGTCATCTTGCTTAAGGCGTCACTCTGTTCTTATGGACTTAATACACTAGATGCATGCTGGATAGCGGTCGACGTGTGGAATAGTTGAAGTAGATGCAGAAAGTATCGGTCTACTTGTTTCGGACGTGATGCCTATAGATATAATCATTGAATAGATATCATCACGACTTTGCGCGGTTCTATCAATTGCTCGACAGTAATTTGACCCTCTACTTGCTTTCATGAGAGAAGCCAATAGTAAACACTACGGCCCCCGGGTCTATTCACATCCATCGTTTACATCTCCGCTTTTACTATGCATTGTTACTTTGTTGCTTTCAATTCTCACTTGGCAAACAATCTATAAGGGATTGACAACCCCTTCATAGCGTTGAGAGAAAGTTTTTGTGTTTGTGCAGGATCTTGAGATACTCCTCCACTGGATTGATACATTGGTTCTCAAACTGAGGGATGTACTTACCACCGCTACGCTACATCACCCTTTCCGCTTCGAGGGAACACCAACGCAAGGCTCCAAGGCCGCGGGGGAAATCCTTTGCATACTTGCCTGGGAAGTCCCTTAAGGCATAGCCGCAGCAGAAAGATCAAGCCGAGTATTCTCTTGTCGACGTGCCTATTTCTGGCGGCGTTGGAAGATCTTTTGTTGCAGTAGCAAAAGTATTTCTGGTGCCGTTGCCGGGGAGGAGAAATGAAGATCTATCCAAGTAGGTCTCACAAACTCATCTCCTGCATTTACTTTTGTTGCTAGTTGCCTCTCGTTCTCCTCTCCCCCACTTCACATTTGTCGTTTTCATTCGCCTTTCTCCTTCGCCGTTTTCTTTTGCCCTTGCCGTTTTCCTTTGCTTGTGTGCTTGTTTGTGTGCTTGTTTGTTTGTTGAAGACATCATGTCTGAAAACACCAAACTTTGCGACTTCTCGAGCACTAATAATAATGATTTTATTAGTACTCCGATTGCTCCCGCCACTAGTGCGGAATCGTATGAAATCAACGCAACTTTGCTGAATCTTGTTATGAAAGAGCAATTCTCTGGCCTTCCTAGTGAAGATGTCACATCCCATCTCAATACCTTCATTGAGATTTGCGATATGCAAAAGAAAAGAGATGTGGATAATGACGTGATTAAGTTGAAACTTTTTCCTTTCTCGTTGCGAGATCATGCAAAAAATTGGTTTTCTTCTTTGCCAAAAAATAGTATTGATTCTTGGGATAGGTGCAAAGATGCTTACATATCCAAGTATTTTCCGCCGGCTAAGATCATCTCCTTATGTAACGATATCATGAATTTCAAGCAACTTGATCACGAACACGTAGCACAATCTTGGGAGAGGATGAAGCTTATGATTAGAAATTGTCCCACTCATGGCTTGAGTTTGTGGATGATTATACAAATCTTTTATGCTGGCTTGAATTTCGCTTCTCGCAATATCTTGGACTACGCCTCAGGTGGAACTTTCATGGAAGTCACGTTAGGAGACGCTACAAAACTCCTAGACAATATCATGACCAACTACTCTCAGTGGCACACTAAAAGGTCGCCTGCTAGCAATAAGGTGCATGCTATAGAAGAGATTAACTCGCTTTGTGCTAAGATGGACTAGTTCATGAATTTGGTTGCTAGTAGAAACGCTACTGTAGATCCTAATGACATGCCACTATCTTCTTTGATTGAGAGTAGCAACGCTAGTTTGGATGTGAATTTTGTTGGTAGGAACAATTTTGGCAACAACAATGCTTTTAGAGGAAACTATGTTCCTAGGCATTTTCCTAGTAACCCCTCTAACAATTATGGCAATTCCTACGGCAACACTTATGGAAATCACAACAAATTACCCTCTGATCTAGAGAGTAATATCAAAGAGTTCATCAACTCTCAAAAGATTTTCAATGCGTCCATAGAGGAAAAACTACTCAAAATAGACGATTTGGCTAAGAGCGTTGATAGGATGTCTTGTGATATTGATACTTTGAAAGTTAGATGTGCTCCTCCCAAGATCAACTTGGATGAAACTTTGAAAGCTATGCGTATCTCCATGAATGAGAGCAAAGAAAGAACCGCCCAAATTCGCGCTAGACATGAATGGTTTAAAAGGGTGCGTTCTAGTGATGCAAATCACGAAGATCTTACAGTGCTTGGTGTGTCTCCTCTTGAATCTTTGTTTTCACATGTCAAACCTACTTATGGAGGGGCTGGATATGAATCCACTTTGGTTGAAAAACGCCCCAATGATTTGGAGTCCACCTATCTTGATGATAAAGGTGTGGAGAGTGGAGTAGAAGAAGTCAAACTTTTGGGTAGTAATGAAACTCCCACTATGGATTTCGAGGAATTCAATTATGATAATTGCTCCTTGTTTGAATGCATTTCTTTGATGCAATCCATTGCAAACTCTCCACATGCTTATAGCCAAAGCAAAGCCTTTATCGTGCATATCGTAGGTGCTATGATGAAATCTCTTGAAGAGAAGCTCGAACTAGAAGTCTCTATACCTAGAAAACTTCATGATGACTGCGAACCTACTATCAAAATCAAGATCAAAAACTATGAGTGCAATGCTTTGTGTGATTTGGGTGCTAGTGTTTCCGCGATTCCAAAGTCTTTATGTGATATTCTTGGTTTTCATGAGATTGAAGAGTGTTCTCTTAATTTGCATCTTGCGGATTCTACTGTCAAGAAACCTATGGGGAGGATCGATGATGTTCTTATTGTTGCAAATAAGAACTATGTACCCATGGATTTCATTGTACTTGACATAGATTACAATCCTTCATGTCTCATTATTCTTGGTAGACCTTTCCTAAGGACTATTGGTGCTATCATCGATATGAAGGAAGGGAATATTAGATTTCAATTTCCATTAAAGAAGGGCATGGAGCACTTTCCTAGAAATAAAATAAGATTGCCTTATGAATCTATGATGAGGGCTACTTATGGTTTGAGCACCAAAGATGACTATACGTGATTCCATCACTTTCGCCTAGCTAAGGGCGTTAAACAAAAGCGCATGTTGGGAGGCAACCCAACAAATATATCCTTTTTCTTTCTGTTTTGTGCTTTCCAAACTTTCATAATTCTGTTATGATTGTGTTTTTTGTGTTTCTTTTTGCGTTTGTGCCAAGCAAAACCGTTATGATTAGTCTTGGGGATGATCGTTTGGTCATGCTGGAAAAGACAGAAACTTTCTTCTCACGAAAAGAATTTTCATTTTTTTCTATAAGAGCTTTTGAGTTGATTCCCTTTTCTGCTGATTTCTACGCAAATGCTTCAGACTGTCGTAATTTTTCCGAATTTTTGAAGTAACAGAGGTATACGAAATATACAGAGTGCTACAGACTAGTGTCCTGTTAACAGATTCTGTTTTTGTTGTGTTGGTTGCTTATTTTGATGAAACTATGGATAGTATCGGGGGATATTAGCCATGGAAGATTGAAAGTACAGTAACCCAACATCAGCACAAGTAGAATTTAAGTTTTCTACAGTACCTAAGGAAGTGGTGGTTTGCTTTCTTGTACTAATGTTATCACGAGTTTTTGTTTAAGTTTCGTGTTGTGAAGTTTTCAAGTTTTGGGTGAAGTTCTTATGGACAAAGAGATAAAGAGTGGCAAGAGCTCAAGCTTGGGGATGCCCAAGGCACCCCAAGAGATTCAAGGATGTCGTAAAAGCCTAAGCTTGGGGATGCCCTGGGAAGGCATCCCCTCTCTCGTCTTCAATCCATCGGTAACGTTACTTGGGGCTATATTTTTATTCGCCACATGTTATGTGTTTTTGCTTGGAGCGTCTTGTATCGTAGGAGTCTTTTATTTTTGTCGTGTCACAATCATCCTTGCTGCACACCTAGAGAGAGAGAGACATGCACCCACCGTTATTTTGTCGAGCTTCACTTATATCTTTTGGTAGACAATTCAGCTCACATGTGCTTCACTTATATCTTTTGAGCTAGATACTTTTTGCTCTATGTGATTCACTTATATCTTTTAGAGCGCAGCGGTGCGTGGCTTGGTAGTTGATCTATGCTTTGAAAGTAGTCTCAAAAGGGGTAGTTATCCAAAGGGATACGAAAACTTCCACCTTCATGTGCATTGAATAGTTAGAGAAGTTTGCTTCATCTCAATTAGTTTTGAGTTGTGGTTATGGTAATATTGAAGTCATGCTAGTAAGGTGTTGTGAATCTAGAAATATTTGTGTTGAAATTAGTGATTCCCGTGGCATGCACGTATGGTGAGCCGCTATGTGATGAAATCTGAGCATGATTAGTATATTGATTGTCATCCTTTGCGTGGCGGTCGGGATCGCGCGATGGTTTATACCTACCAACCCTTCCCCTAGGAGTATGCATTGAATGCTTTGTTTGGATTACTAATAAAACTTTTGCAACAAGTATATGAGTTCTTCATGACTAATGTTGAGTCCATGGTTTAGATGCACTTTCACCTTCCACCATCACTATCTTCTTAGTGTCATGCATCTTTCGCCGGTGCACAAAACCCACCATTAGCCTCCCTCAAAACAGCCACCATACCTACCTATTATGGCCTTTTCAAAGTCATTCCGAGATATATTGCCATGCAACAACCACCATGACATGTGCCACCATGTCTACTTTGCCTTTGCACGGTCATAAGATAGCTAGCATGATGTTTCCATTGATGTCTACGCCATGCTAGATCATTGCAACTGTACACTACCGAAGGCATTCCATATAGAGTCATAGTTGCTCTAAGTTTTGAGTTGAAAGTGTGATGATCATCATTAATGGAGCATTCTCCCATGTGAGGAAATAAAAGAGGCCAAATAAGCCCACAAAAAAGAGAGGCCAAAGAGCCCACCAAAAAATAAAATAAAAAAATGAGAGAAAAAGAGAGAAGGGACAATGCTACCACTTTTTCCACACTTGTGCATATTAAGCACCATGATCTTCATGATTGAGAGTCTCTCGTTTTGTCACCACCATATAGCTAGTGGGAAATTTTCATTATATAAACTTGGCTTGTATATTCCAATGATAGGCTTCCTCAAAATTGCCTTAGGTCTTCGTGAGCAAGCAAGTTCGATGCACACCCACTAGTTTTCTTTAAGAGCTTTCGCATACTCGTAGCTCTAGTGCATCATTTATATGGCAATCCCTACTCATTCACATTGATATCTATTGATGAGCATCTCCACAGCTCCTTGATATGCCTAGTTAATGTGACTATCTTCTCCTTTTTTGTCTTGCAACCTCCACTACATTCCACACCATCTATAGTGCTATAACCATGGCTCACGCTCATGTATTGCGTGAGAGTTGAAAATGTTTGAGAAACTAAAGGTGTGAAACAATTACTTGGCCAATACCAGGGTTATGCATGATTTAAATTCGTTGTGCAATGATGATAGAGCATAGCCAGACTATATGCTTTTGTAGGGATAACTTTCTTTTGGCCTTGTTATTTTGAAATTCGTGATTACTTTGCTAGTTTGCTTGAATTATTATTGTTTCCACGTCAATAGCAAACTATTGTTTTGAATCTAATGGATCTGAACATTCACATCACATAAGAGGAATTACAAAGGACACCTATGCTAGGTAGCACGAAAGCATCAAAAATTCATTCTTATCACTTCCCTACTCGAGGACGAGCAGGAGTTAAGCTTGGGGATGCTTGATACGTCTCAAACGTATATTTAATTTTTGATGGTTTCACGCTGTTATCTTGTCTTCTTTGGTTGATTTATGTACCTTTTATATATTTTTTGGGACTAACTTATTAATTCAGTGCCAAGTGCCAGTTCCTGTTTTTTCCGTGTTTTTGACTCTTTTTAGATCTGATTTTGGAACAGAGTCCAAACGGAAGAAAAACCCCGAAATGATTTTTTCCCGAACAGAAGAAGACTAGGGGGCTTTTGGGCCAAGCCAGGTGGGCCCCAGGGAGCCCACAAGCCCCCACTCTGCCACTAGGGGGGAGGCGGCGGTGGGCAGCCTTGTGACCTCCCTGGCCGCCCCTGACCTAGGTCTTTGGCCTATAAATTCCAAAATATTCCGCAAAAAATCAGGGGAGCCTCGAAAATACTTTTCCGTCGCCACAAGCTTCCGTTTCCGTGATATCTCATCTGGAGACCCTTCTCGGCGCCCTGCCGGAGGGGACTTTGGAGTTGGAGGGCTTCTTCATCATCATCATGGCCCCTCCAATGACTCGTGAGTAGTTCACTTCAGACCTATGGGTCCGTAGTTAGTAGCTAGATGGCTTCTTCTCTCTCTTGGATCTTCAATACAAAGTTCTCCATGATCTTCATGGAGATCTATCCGATGTAATCTTCTTTGGCGGTGTGTTTGTCGAGATCCGATGAATTGTGGATTTGTGATGAGATTATCTATGATATATATTTGAGTCTTTGCTGATTTCTTATATGCCTGATTTGATATCCTTGTAACTCTCTCCGAGTCTTGGGTTTTGTTTGGCCAACTAGATCTATGATTCTTGCAATGGGAGAAGTGCTTGGTTTTTGGTTCTACCATGTGGTGACCTTTCCCAGTGACAGTAGGGGCAGCAAGGCACACATCAAGTAGTTTCCATCAAGGGTAAAAAGATGGGGTTTTTATCATTGGTTTGAGATTATCCCTGTACATCATGGCATCTTGCTTAAGGCGTTACTCTGTTCTTATGGACTTAATACAGTAGATGCATGCTGGATAGCGGTCGACGTGTGGAGTAATAGTAGTAGATGCAGAAAGTATCGGTGTACTTATTTCAGACGTGATGCATATAGATATAATCATTGCATAGATATCGTCATGACTTTGCGCGGTTCTATCAATTGCTCGACAGTCTAGTAAGAGAAGCCACTAGTAAACACTATGGCTCCCGGGTCTATTCATATCCATCGTTTACATCTCCGCTTTTACTTTGGTTTGTTACTTTGTTGTTTTCAGTTCTCACTTGGAAAACAATCTATAAGGGATTGACAACCCCTTCATAGCGTTGGGAGCAAGTTTTTGTGTTTGTGCAGGATCTTGAGATACTCCTCCACTGGATTGATACCTTGGTTCTCAAACTAAGGGAAGTACTTACCACCGCTACGCTACATCACCCTTTACGCTTCGAGGGAACACCAACGCAAGGCTCCAAGGCCACGGTGGAAATCCTTTGCATACTTGACTAGGAAGTCCCCTAAGGCGTAGCCGCAGCAGAAAGATCAAGCCAAGTATTCTCCCGTCGACGTGCCTATTTCTGGCACCGTTGGAAGGTCTTTTGTTGTAGTAGCAGCAATCACATCGACCTTGGAACCATTCCCGACACGAATCGTCACCTCATCCTTTGCCAGTCTCCGCTTATTCCGCAGTTCCTGATTTGAGTTGCAAATGTGAGTAACAACACCGGTATCAAATACTCAGGAGCTACTATGAGTGCTGGTAAGGTACACATCAATAACATGTATACCATATATACCTTTGACGTTGCCGTCCTTCTTATCCGCTAAGTACTTGGGGCAGTTCCGCTTCGAGTGACCGGTTCCCTTGCAATAATAGCACTCAGTGTCAGGCTTGGGTCCATTCTTCTGCTTCTTCCCGGCAACTGTTTTACCGGGCGCGACAACTTCTTTGTCATCCTTCTTGAAGTTCTTTTTACGCTTGCCTTTCTTAAAACTGGTGGTCTTATTCACCATCAACACTTGATGTTCCTTCTTGATTTCCACCTCTGTTGATCTCAGCATTGAATATAACTCGGGAATGGCCTTTTCCATCCCTTGCATGTTATAATTCATCACGAAGCTCTTGTAGCTAGGTGGAAGCGACTGGAGGATTCTGTCAATAACCGCGTCATCCGGAACATTAACTTCCAGGTGAGACAGATGGCTATGCAACCCAGACATTCTGAGTATCTGCTGAGTGAAAGAACTATTTTCCTCCATCTTACAGGTGAAGAACTTATCGGAGACCTCATATCTCTCGATCCGGGCATGAGCTTGGAAAACCAGTTTCATCTCCTCAAACATCTCATATGCTCCATGATGCTCAAAATGCTTTTGGAGCCCCGGTTCTAAACTATAAAGCATGCCGCAGTGAACCAAAGAGTAGTCATCACTTCGCGACTTCTAAGCGTTCAAAACATCCTGGGCTGCCGCAGGAACGGGAGGGTCACCTTGCGGTGCATCAAGGGCATATGACTTCTTGGAAGCAATGAGGATGAGCTTTGAATTATGAGCGCAGTCCGCATAGTTGCTACCATTGTCTTTCAGCTTGGTTTTCTCTAGGAACACGTTGAAATTAAGGTTGGCATGAGCATTGGCCATTGGATCTACAATATTGTAAAGACATTTTAAGACTAAGTTCATGATATTTAAGTTCATCTAATCAAATAATTTAATGAACTCCCACTTAGATTGACACCCCTAGTCATCTAAGTGATACATGATCCATGTCGACTAGCCCGTGTACGATCATCATGTGAGACGGACTAGTCATCAATGGTGAACATCTCCATGCTGATCGTATCATTCATACGACTCATGTTAGACCTTTCGGTCTCTCATATTCTGAGGCCATGTTTGTACATGCTAGGCTCGTCGAGTCAACGTAAGTGTTTTACGTGTATAAATCTGGCTTACACCCGTTGTATGCGAACGTTAGAATATATCACACCCGATCATCACGTGGTACTTCGAGACAACGATCCTTCGCAATGGTGCACACTTAGGGGAATCTTATCTCGAAATTTGATGAGGGATCATCTTATCTTTGCTACCGTCGTTCTAAGAAATAAGATGAAAAACATGATAAACATCACATGCAAATCATATAGTGACATGATATGGCCATTATCGTCTTGCGTCTTTGATCTCCATCTTCGGGCGCGGCATGATCACCACCGTCACCGGCACGACACTAGGATCTCCATCATCATGATATCCATCATCGTGTCTCCATGAAGTTGTGTCGCCAACTATTACTTCTACTACTATGGATAATGGTTAGCAATAAAGTAAAGTAATCATATGGCGATATTAAGATTGACACGCATGTCATACAAAAATTTAAGACAAGGTTATGGCTCCTGTCGGTTGTCGTGATTCCTATTACAAGAACATGATCAATCTCATACATCACATATATTTCATCACGTCCTTTTGGACATATCACATCACATAGCATACCATGCAAAAACAAGTTAGACGTCCTATAATGGTTGTTGCAAATTTTATGTGGCTGATTTGGGTTTCTAGCAAGAACGCTTCTTACCTACGTGACAGCCACAACGTTGATATGCTACTGCTATTTACCCTTCATAAGGACCCTTTTCATCGAATCCAATTCGACTAAAGTGGGAGAGACAGAACCCGCTAGCCACCTTATGCAACAAGTGCATGTTAGGCGGTGGTACTAGTCTCACGTAAGCGTAAGTGTAAAGTCGGTCTGGGCCGCTTCATCCCACAATACCGCAAAAAAAGATTGGACTAGTAACGGCAAGCAATTGACAAAATCATCGCCCACAACATTTGTGTTCTACTCGTGCATAGAATCTACGCATAAACCTAGCTCATGATGCCACTATTGGGGGCTCGAGGGAGAAATTCAATAAATTTCCTACGAAACACCAAGATCAACCTAGGAGATGCTAGCAACGAGCAAGGGGCAGAGTATCTTCATACATTTGAAGATCGCTAAGCGGAAGTTTTGCTCTAAACGCGGGAGATGGAGTCGTACTCCCTGTCGTCGGAATAAACCTGAAAGTAGAGGTGTAGGGTACGAATGGAGAGCGCAGAGTCCTAGCTACGACAATGTTGTACACAAGATGTATGAGTTAATGCCCCTCTCTTGGAGGTAACAGCCCCACTTCTCAGGTGCTCGGGAGCTGTAGCAGTGTGGATTGTGTAATACAGGGGGTGCGAACCCTTGTGCCGGAAGGGAGGGGTGGATTATATAGAGTGCGCCACCTCTCATCAATACCTCAGCATCTAAGGGCTCGATCAATATGAGTTAAAGATATGTGTTACTGATAACGTAAGTGAGTAATAAATGCTACTAAAGACCATTGGCTGAATGTGTGTCCGTTGGCCCTCGTGGGTGACTTCTAGTCTTCAATGCCGACTAGAATCCTTAGGAGTGTATAAGGCTTGTAGAGTGGATGGAAATGTAACCCGAGTGTTTTTGTACCGAGTGACTTTTAAGCGCCATCTTCAACTAGTCAGAATCTTCTTTCTCACCCTTGGTCTAATATGAGGTGCCATTGGGTAGGACATTTAGGTCAGGCCTGTGACCCTACCCTAGGTACATATCCCCATCATTACACCCCAATGGATCGGGGTTCGAGTGATGAAGGAGTCGACGTGAGTTCTTGTCGAGTCGTTCTGATCTTGGCCCTTTTCCTGCGATTGACAAAACTTCGAGTCGATTGAAGTCTTCGTCATTTGCCTTGATCGATTCTGTTGCGAAATTTGCCCCGAGTGATTTCAGATCCTTGGGTTCATTCCGAGTGACCGACAAGATCTTTTGATATGACTGATCACTGCGACAGGTCCAGACCTTACGGGATTCGAAATTTCAGTTTCCGCATGCCTCGTGGGGACGATGCAACTTTCAGGCAAGTGGAGCAACGATGCCTCGATTATTGCATCGTCATCATTGCCACGTGTCACGTCTCCACAGATATCGGGATATGTTGAGATCTGGAGGGCCCACTCGTCGGTGAATCAGTCGGTCGCTTATATAAATGCAACCGTGGCTAGGGTTACGACTGTGCCTTGATCTTTTCTTGCTTCCCATCTTCCTTTGTCACGCCAGCCTTGCTCAATCTTTCCTTCACCACCGCAGCCATGGCCAAAGGCAAAACCTCCAAGATTGAGTGCACCAAGAAGGGCGGCAAGGGGAGAAATACTGGTCGGACCGCAGTACCGCCTGGGTGGATACACGGGGACTTTCTCCCTTCCATTGTGACGAAGGAGGATGTCTTGGATCTCGTCGAGCACGGGATGGTGGCAGAGAACTCATGGAGACTGCCAGGGGAGGAGCTTGAGCCTGCACCTCGTGAGGGGGAATAAGTCCTCCTCCTCATTCATGTCGAGCGAGGTTTTTTTCTGCCTCCACACCCTTTCTTTCGTGGCTTCCTCTTTTATGTCGGGATTCAACTTCATCATCTTCCAGCCAACACTGTTGCATAACTTTCCGCATTCATCACTTTGTGTGAATGTTTCTTGGTCCGCATTCCTCATTGGGGGTTGTTCAAAAACATATTTACTGCCCGATCTCAAACCGTGAAAAAGGCGAATCCCGTGGACACTTGGATGAACGTTATCCAGTTGTGCGGTGGTTTAGGGATTCAGAAAATGAATATGAGTACTTATCCTCCGATGACCCTCCCTGAATCGGTTAGGAACTGGCAGTCATCATGGTTCTACTTCAAGGATATTGCATCTCCGAACATGTCGACTGGCCTTCCCCCTTTCACCTTAGATCGTCCGACTGCCCCCAGGACATTGACTATATTCGAGGATGAGAAGGGTGAGGTAGATATGTTGGCGGCTGAGGTGATTAACTTGGTGAGAAACGGGCTGACTAGCATGGAACTGCTGGAGACGTTCCTCAGTCGGCGCATCCAGCCCCTTCAGGTGAGGGACCATGCCATGTGGCATTACTCTAGTTCTGAAGATTCCACTCGGTCTCACCTAGAAGAAGTTGATCAAGAGACAGTAAGCTAGTGGATCAAAAGCATCATCGGTCCTTGCAACAACCCGATGGGGTCCAAACGGGTCGCGCCATACTCTGCTGATAATAAACTGCGGAAATTGGTATGTTACATCTTTTCCGAGTGTGTTCTTGTCTTCGTCGAGTGACTGTCTATTTGTCCGATTAACTCTATTGCCTTTGTTCTTTTGCATGAATGGACCCACTTGCACTCTCATGTGCCCAATGAAGAGCAGTTTGATCTTGGGGCCGAAAGAGAAGAAGAACAACCTCTTCCATGCCGTGAACCGTGAACTAAGCAACACCACAACCCATCAGCTGAACCAAGCAAAATAGTCGCCTCAAGTAGAAGAAGTGTGAAGCGGGACCGAGCCCTCGCAACCGACTCCGCAGAGAAGGCTGCAAAGCAGCCAAAGCTTGATGCCCCGAAACTTCGGAAGGCCTTGCCACGAATGAGAATCGGCGTGCCAGTCGCCTCAACATGAGTGTTTATCTTTTTCATCTCGCCATTGTGTCTTTTCAAATTTCCAGTGACCGAGTGCAATTTGTTTGCCAGTGCTGCTAGTTCAGTGTCGACTCCTGTTGAGACGGGAGAGGATCGTATGGACCTAGACGTCATGGATCAGCTTGCATCTCGACCAGGTATGATAAGAATTAGCTTCACTCCGTTATATATATTTGATCGGTCGACTGATTTGATCATGACTGCTTCAGCTTCGGGTGTAATTTTCTTAGATGACGATCCAGAGCCGCAACATACAACTGCAGAACAAACTCCTGCTGAGCCGGTTATGTCTGCACTAGGGATGCCTGCGTCAAGTGTTCCTCCAGTCGGTTCGGGAGCTATGGAAACAGCCCCTCCGAATGGATCAACCGTTGTGACGATTACGTAGAATGTGCCTCTGGTAACCCTGGCTTCCACTGCCGTGATGCCAACTTCCTCATCAGTTGCATTCTCTATGCAGCGCGTCCCAGAGGAGCAGACTGGCGCTGCCAAAGAGGCAATGATCCAGGCTGAGCTGATGATGCAGCGAACAAAGAGGTATTCGAGGTCAGTAAGTTGGCGTATGACGCCAGCTCGGCACTCCACGCAAACATCCGAGTAAGTTCCACTGTAAGTTTTGAATCTTGTCAATCTTCTTGCTTTACACTTTACACCCACTAGGGGTTTGCCACTTAGTAGTTTGCCTTTTACTCTAGTGGGGCACAGTCACTGAACCCACTAGGTGTAGTCCTCGAGGCTGTTGTTGAATGCTTGCATCAGCAGCAGTCTGTAGTTTGAGAGGTATGCGCTATTTTTTACTCAGCCAAGTCGGACCTGGTCGAGTGTGTTTGTATCCAGTGGGGGCACTCTTAGTGCACCCACTGGGTGTAGTCCCCGAGACCGTTGTCGAGTGCTTGCCTCGGCATTGGTCTATGTGAGAATCAATAAATGTTCTACGCGGGACAAACGGGTCTGACCAAGTAGTTTTGTATCCGGTGGGGGCACGCTAAGTGCACCCACTGGGTGTAGTCCCCGAGACTAGTGTCGATCGTTTATGAATGACAGTAGTCTTAAGAACCTGGGTGGGTGCAGCGGGCCGCTAATTGGTCGAATGACTTGTATTTTTTTACTCGGAAGTAGAAAAATAATTGTGTCGAATGACTTGTATTTTTCCACTAGGAAGTAGAAAAATAATTGTGCCGAATGAAACTTACTTTTCCACTCGGATGCTTTTCAGAAAGCTTGCGAGATTGGTTCGCAATATAGCCAAATGGAATCTGAGAAGAACCAGCTGCAGCTGGAGGATGATGCAAAGAAAAAGGTGCTGGAAGACAAGGATCTAGTCCATGCGAAGCTAAAGGAGAAGTCTGAAGCTGATGAACTAAAGCTTGCGTACTTTGACAGGTTGATGGCAGAAAATGAGAAAATGAAGAAAGAAAGAGATGAGTGGGCAAAGAAGATTAACTCTATGGCAAAGAGGGGAAACGCCATAGAAAGTTTTGTAGAAGATTTCCTAGCAAAGATGCTTGCATCCCTCATTGGTATGTTCTCTTTGCCGAGTGAATCTTTACACTTTTCATATGCAGCCGATGCTTCATTTTTCTTCTTCCACAAAATTCTGTCCTGACTTCGAGAAAGAGACCTTCGAGGTGGAGCTATACTTGGACCCCATCAAGTTTCTCGTTCCTGATGACTTGGCCGTAAACATGTATCGCCTCAATTGCCGCCTCATGACAGTTCAAGGATACCTCACTCGATTGCAAGCTGCTGAGGGAGGAATCAACAAAGAGTTGTGGCCTGAATATACGTTCCTCGTCGACCTAGAAGCTGTGATGGAGCGCTTGGGTCAGGTTCCTGAGAGAGTCCAAGCATGGAAGAAATCCGCTGCTCGGTGCAGAGCTGATGTTACTCCTTCACTCGTCAGGGTCCACTGTAAGGAGGCGAGGGAGGATAAACTGAAAATGCTCCAAGTAGCAAATACCAAGAAGCCCCAGTTCAAAGATTTTATGGAGACCTTCATTAGTTTTGCAACTAGCATTGCTGATGGAATCGATCCCGATACATTTGTCGATCCAGCAAGTCCCGGAGGTCCTTGAGGAGAAAACTATTGTTATTCCTAAAAACTTTAAATTTGCCTCGGTATGCCGAGTTGTCGATGTATTGTTAAACTTCGTTCGGGTGTTGAACCCGAGTACTTTATGGCTGCGCGGATAACTTTGATCCGTGTTGAGCTCTTTTGAATCTATCTGCTTTTGATATTTGCATGATTTGCTTGGTTTCCTTCAAGTGAATAGATTGCTATTCATTCAGAATTTTTTTTTTGACTTATGCGATTTGCTCGAACTAAGTTTCCGAGTGTGAGAATTTTTGTTCACTCGGTCTATATTTTTACTTAGGCAAATCGTGTTCAGCTAAGTCCCCGAGTGTGAGAATGTTTATTCACTCGGAGTATGTTTTTGTACTTAGGCGAAGACTGGTTCGCAACTAAGCGCCCGAGTGAATAGTTTTTATCCACTCGGAAGAATTTGTCAACTTAGGCGATTCTTGTTCGCAGCTAAGCCCCCGAGTGTGAGGATCGCTCTTCATTCGGAGTACGTTTTTGTACTTAGGCGAAGACTAGTTCGCAACTAAGTGCCCGAGTGGATAGTTTTTATCCCTCGGAAGAATTTGTTAACTTAGGCGAATCTTGTTCGCAATTAAGCCCCCAAGTGTGTGGATTGCTCTTCACTCGGAGTACGCTTTTGTACTTAGGCGAAGACTGGTTCGCAGCTAAGGGTCTGAGTGAATGGTTTATATCCACTCGGAAGAATTTGTTTAACTTAGGCGAATCTTGTTCGTAGCTAAGCCCCCGAGTGTGAGGATCGCTCTTCATTCGGAGTACGTTTCAAAAGTTTATTAAAGAGAATAATGATATCTTATGTTTTCTCAGAAAACATAATAAAGTCTTAAGTCCAGTCAAATTGACTACCTTTATTTTCATGAAAAAATGGGATCTAGCAGGTACTTAGGTGAAGACTGGTTCGCAGCTAAGCGCACGAGTGATTAGTTTCTATCCACTCGGAAGAATTTTGTTAATTTAGGCGAACCTTGTTCGCAGCTAAGCCCCCGAGTGTGAGGATTGCTCTTGACTCGGAGTTCCTTTTTGTACTTAGGAGAATACTGGTTCACTGCTAAGCGCCCGAGTGAATAGTTTTTATCCACTCAGAAGAATTTGTTAACTTAGGGAATCTTGTTCGCAGCTAAGCCCTCGAGTGTGAGGGTCGCTCTTCACTCGGAGTAGGATTTGGGCGTGTAGCCACTCGACTGGAATCGACAGAAAATGAAGAAGTTATGACTTTGACAAGCAACTTTATTCATCAAACTTCATGTGTTCATAAAAACGCTTGAGCAGATCCGCATTCCATGCGCGCGGTTCATCGGTCCTCTTCTAGAGATTGTAGAGTCGGTAGTCTCCATTGTTTAACACCTTGGTGACGATGAAAGGCCCTTCCCAAGCAGGAGCTAACTTATGAGGTCGTTGTTGATCCACTTTGAGTACCAGATCACCTTCATGGAACGCCCGACTCCTCACATGCCTTGAATGAAGACGTCGTAAGTCCTCTTGATAAACTGTAGATCGAATCAGCGTCATCTCGCATTCCTCCTCCAAAAGATCCACTCCATCGTGACGTGCTTGCTCGACTTCACCTTCTGAATAGAGATTCACTCAGGGTGAACTGTGAAGCAAGTCACTTGGTAGAACGGCTTCGGCTCCATAGACCAGGAAGAAAGGAGTCTGTCCAGTCGACCGGTTCGGTGTTGTTCTCAGACCCTAGAGCACAGAAGGTAGTTCAGTCACCCAAGCGCCTGCGGCATACTCAAGGTCTCGCATGAGTCGAGACTTTAATCCTTTAAGGATAAGACCATTCACCCGCTCTTCTTGGCGTTGGTTTACGGATGGGTAACGGATGCATAATCCACTCGGGTCCCTTGGTTATTGCAAAAACGTCTCAACTCGTACGAGTCAAAGTTTGACCCATTGTCTGTGATGATGCTATGCGGGACTCCATACCGGAATGTAATTTCCTTCACAAACTTGATGGTTGTGCGAGTATCTAGCTTCTTGACTGGTTTAGCTTCGATGCACTTGGTGAACTTGTCGACTGCAACGAGTAAGTGCGTGAACCCACTCTGAACTATCCGGAAAGGTCCGGCCATGTCTAAGCCCTAGACAGCAAACAAGCAAATGAGAGGGATTGTCTTGAGGGCAGATGCAGGTTTGAGAGAAGTTGGAGTAGAACTGACAGCCTTCACAACGGATGACGAGATCTTTGGACATTTCATTCGCGCGTGGCCAGAAGAATCCAGATCGGTATGCTTTGGCAACAATGGTCCGAGAGGACGCATGATGGCCACAGGTCCCCGAGTGGATTTCATCCAGAATAAGTTGGCCCTCCTCAGGGGAGATGCATCGTTGAGCTACGTCGGTCACGCTCTCTGTGTAGAGCTGATCACCCATTATTGTGAAGGCCTTTGACCTGCGAACAATCTGCCGGGCTTCGTCTTCATCCTCTGGCAGCTCTCGCCTTAAGATGTATGCAATATACGACACTGTCTAGTCAGGCGTAATCACCAAAACCTCCATGATCAGATCGATGACTGCTAAAAAAAACTTCAGTCAGATCGGAAGTACTTGTTGGTTGTGGGGGCTCTTAAGTGAAAGGATCCTCTTGCACAGACAGAGTATGCAAGTGGTCCAAACATAATTGCTGGGTATAGGCTTCCGAGTAGATCCGGTCTTAGCCAATTCATTAGTTGCCTGGTTCTTCAGTCGAGGTACATGATGGAGTTCTAAGCCTTCAAACTTTCTCTCCATCTTCCTCACTGCATTGCAGTAACCTGTCATGGCAGGGTTCCTGACGTCCCACTCCTTCATCACCTGATTGGCCACTAAGTCTGAGTCGCAGTAGACCATAAGGCGTCGGACACCAAATGAGATGGTCATACGCAACCAGTAAAGAAGAGCTTTATACTTAGCTTCATTGTTGGATGAGTCAAAGTGGATCTGAAGGACATAGTTAAGCTTGCCGCCTTTCGGAGACACCAGTACCACACCAGCATTGGACCCATTTAACATTGTAGGATTTACCTTCCTCTTCTTTCTCGACATTCAGGATTGTACTGACGACTTGATTGGTGGTTGCGATGTATAGGATCAGTGGTTCTTTGCTGTGCAGGACAGCAAGCACTGGCTGGGTGGAAAGCAGAGCTTCGAGCTCTACAAACGCTACTTCTGCTTCATCATTCCACTCGAATACATCTGACTTCTTCATTAGTTGGTATAAAGGCAGTGCCTTCTCACCGAGACGAGATATAAACCAACTCAATGCTGCCAGACATCCTGTAAGTTTCTGTACGTCATGCACTCGCACAAGTTCTGCATTCGGACGATGGCGCCGATCTTCTCGGGATTAACGTCGATCCCACGCTCGAAAACGAGAAAGCCGAGTAACTTGCCCCGAGGAACGCCAAAAGTGCACTTAGCTGGATTTAGCTTGATGTTGTATTTCCTCAAATTAGCAAATGTTTCTGCCAAGTCAGTCAGTAGGTCGAAACCTTTGCGTGACTTGACAACAATATCGTCCATGTATGCTTCAATATTCCAACTGATCTGGTTGAGCAGACACTTCTGCATCATGCGCATGAAGGTTGCACCAGCATTCTTCAGGCCAAAAGGCATAGTGATGTAACAGTAACACCAGAAAGGGGTGAAGAAGGTTGTTTTTATTTCATCCAGGCCAAATAGATGGATCTGATGGTAACCAGAGTAAGCATCCAAAAAAGAGAAACACTTGCATCCCGCAGGTGAATTGACAATCTGATCAATGTGGGGGAGCGGGAAGTGGTCTTTCGGACCGACCTTATTAACGTTTTTGAAGTCGATACACATGAGAAGGGAATTGTCCATCTTGGGAACCATGACAACATTCGGGAGCCACTCGGAGTGGTAAACCTCGTGAATGAATTTGGCTTCCAAGATTTTCGCTACCTCCTTGCCGATTGCTTTCCTCTTCTCTCATGCAAATTATCGTAGGCGCCCTCTGAGTGGCTTCGCCTTTGGATCCACTCGCAAATGGTGCTCAACCAGCTCCTTGGGTATACCCGGCATGTCAGCAGGCTTCCATGCGAAGATGTCCCAGTTCTCACGGAGGAACTGGATGAGCTCGACTTCCAATTTGCTGCCGAGTGTCGTGGATATGTTGGTTGGAGCTGCATTAGGATCAGTTGGATGGATGTTCACTCGCTTGACCTCTCCTGCCGACTAAAAAGGGGACTCAGGAGCATGCTTCTTAGAGCGCATTAGGTCAGCTAGGTCGACAGTCCTCCGGTACTCTTCCAATTCTACCACGACCATCTACTTATCTGCAATCTTTGACCCTTGTTGCAAACATTCTTCAGCTCTGTGCCGATTGCCGGAAATAGTGATGACCACTTTAGGGCCTGGCATCTTCATGTTCAGGTACACGTAACATGGTCGGGCCATGAATCGTGCATACACAGGACGACCCAGAATAGCATTGTATGCACTGTGGAAGTCCAACACCTGAAATGTCAGGTTCTCTTTGTGAAAATTCCGGTAAGAGCCGAAAACGACATCTAGTCCGATCTTGACTTGGCCTTCTTCCCTGGGATTACTCCATGAAAGGACATGGAACTCTTGCTGAGTCGGGACATCGGAATGCCCATCCCCTTGAGAGTTTCTGCATATAGGATATTGAGCCCACTCCGTCCATCCATCAAAACGTTGCGGAGCCGAACACCTTCGACAACTGGGTCGACTACTAGAGCTTGGGGACCTGGAGTTAGAACAACAACTGGATGGTCCGACCGATCAAATGTGATGGGAGTTTGCAACGACTTCAGGTTTGTTCGGGTGGCTGGTACTGCCATGTTGACCTCCCTGTTGATGACTTTCGGTCGAATTTTGCTCTCTACATCAGCAAAAATCATCAGAGTTGCATTGACCTTGGGAAAGTCCTCCTTCTCTTCATTATCTTCTTCTTCAAGTTCTTTTCCACTCGACTAGTCCTTGAACTCTTGGACCAACAATCAGTAATATCGAGTGATATGCTTTGGCAATATCAGGTTGCCTTCATCATTTTTCTTCGTGTGAAAAACACACGACTGATCCAAAACTGCGGACTGCATCTTGGACTTCTTTGGGGAAAATGGTGCCTTGGCCTTTCCCTTAAACCTTCATGCCGCCAGAGGGGCTGCTTCTGCTGGGGTTGCATTTTCAACGTTCCGCTTCTGCTTCCAATTGGAAGTAGCGTCAGTGTTGTCGACTGCTTTACCTTTGCCGCTATGGAGGCGGCCTTCTTCTTCCCCGTTTGCATAACGGGTGGCTATCTCCTTTATTTTACTCATCGACATGTCGCCTGAGCGACCAAACTTCAGATACAACTCCCGATACCTAACACCTGCCTTGAAGGAGCAGACTGTTTGGTGCTCGGTAACATTCTCCACTTTGTGATTAAGAGTGGTCTAGCGGTGAATGTAATCGTGCAAGGACTCACTCGGCTTCTGCATGCAGTGTTGTAACTCAGAAAGGCCAGCAGGACGCTTGCAAGTGCCCTCGATGGTCTTGATGAACACTTGAGCTAGATCTGCCCAACAATATATACTTGAAGGTGCCAGTTGATTCAGCCATGCACGGGCCAAAGCGTCCAACATCAGCGGAAAGTGCTTCATCGCAACGTTGTCATTACCGCCGCCAATCTGTACTGCAACTCGATAGTCATCCAACCAAGTTTCGGGCTTGGACTCGCCTGTGAACTTAGTGGCTCCAGCCGCCAACCTGAAGTTGGGAGGAATATCAGCATAGAAGATTGCCCTACTGAAACATTCGGGACCGGAAACCGCGGTTCCACTTCCACTCGGTTGATCTCGATAGAGACCATATGGTAGGATCTGCCTCTATCAATCCTTCTTTGTGCAAGTACATCTCTTGCATCAAATACGGGGTTCCGCTCATCACCGAACGGGTGCCGGTGAACATAGTGTCGGGGCACATACGAGCCGCTCCGCGAAGGAGAATGCACTCGACGGTGGTCATCGCAATGGTAACGAGGGGGAAACTGGTTTCGACCCTGGTCTCGATGCTCATACTCTCGGTGACCCCCATCTCTGTGACGTTGAGGTGAACCTGGAGTGTAAACTGATCAGACTGTTTCTGCCCTTGTCGAATCGCTGCGCAATCTATTTATTGACTGTGATACATCCGAATTATGCTGCTGTGCTGCTTGAAGGAAAGCGCGAATCTGTTCTAAGCCTCTGCATGTCTCTGAATCTGAAGGCTGGATTGAATCTTCTATTTTGGCTGCAGCTGCGACATTGAGTACCGGAGTATGATATACCTCTATGTTGGCGCGATGATCGCTTGAGAAGAGTTGTCGCTGATGTCGACTGGAAGTTTGAGGATGACGATGAGTGCGTCCAGACGATTGTTCACCGGCCTCGTGCCCACCGCGACCGAACCCGGGTGGCCTCTCCGCGGATCCCGCCATAAAGAACTCTCCCACTCGGTTGCAGCTCTCGCACTCGGAAGGAACGTCAGACTGGACTGACGTTGAGTGGATCGGTTCCTGAAGGGGTACAACAGGCTCGATGGCTGCAACCTGAGGGGTCGATGGAGATAACGCCTGACGAGACACCGCGTGCTTCACCCACCGCTGGAGTCAAGAGCGAGCGGATCGCTTGCGGTGGCAAACAACAGAGTGAAGCACCGACAATGGACTCGACAACCGCACAAGGAGAACGCCGAAGGAGTTTGCATGGAAGTGCGTCCGTCCACGAACTAGGAGCGCCTCGATGTCGAGTGGCGCTTCTGGAAACCATGCCAAGTCGTCGGCGATGAAGATGAGTGCGCCGAAATGGATCTCCACACCCAAGAAAGAATTGCTACCGGAAGACATGACGAAGAGTGAAAAAATTTAAACTTGCTGGAAGTCGCTTAGACGCCTGCCCCACGGTGGGCGCCAACTGTCGTGGGAATAAACCTGACAGTAGAGGTGTATGGTACGAATGGAGAGGGTAGAGTCCTAGCTACGACATGGTTGTACGTAAGATGTATGGGTTCAGGCCCCTCTCTTGGAGGTAAAAGCCCTACGTCTCAGGTGCTCGGGAGCTCTTGCGGTGTGGATTGTGTATTACAGGGGGTGCGAACCCTTGTGCGAGAGGGGAGGGGTGGCTTATATAGAGTGCGCCACCTCTCATCAATACCTCAGCATCTAAGGGCTCGATCAATATGAGTTAAAGATACGTGTTACTTGTAACGTAAGTGAGTAATAAATGCTACTAAAGACCATTGGCTGAACGTGTGTCCATTGGCCCTTGTGGGCGACTTCTGGTCTTCAATGCCGACTGGAATCCTTCCGAGTGTATACGAGTTATCGAGTGGATGGAAATGTAACCCGAGTGTTTTTGTATCGAGTGACTTTTAAGCGCCATCTTCATCTAGTCGGAATCTTCTGTCTGACCCTTGGTCTAATAATGAGGTACCCTTGGGTAGGACAATTAGGACAGGTCTGTGACATTATGCTAGGTACATATCCCCATCACTTGCAGCAATTCAGATCGCGGTAGATGGGATCCAAAGCGCCGAACAACGGCGCCTCCGCATTCAACACACGTGCAGCCCAGTGACGTCTCCTCTACCTTGAACCCGCAAGGAGAGAGGGGAAGTTGATGGAGAGCTCCAGCAGCACGACGACGTGGTGGCGGTGGAGCTATGTGGTTCTCCGGCAGGGCTTCGCCAAGCACCCGGGGGAGGAGTAAGACAGGGGGCAGGGCTGCGCCAAGGTGGATGGAAAACTTGTGTGTTGCAGCCCCAAAACCCTTGGGTATATATAGGAGGAGGTGGAGGGCTGGCCGGCCACCCTAGGAAACCCTAGGAGGCGCGGCGACCACTGTAGATGGGAGGGGCGGCGACCCAAAGAGGGGGTGGCAGCCAGGTGGGAGGTGGCTTGCCTCCAGAGTTGGAGGTAGGCCACGTCCACGCCCTATGGTTGCCAGCCCTAGGCACCTTAGGCCTTGGTGGGTGGCACACCATCCCATGTAGGGGATGGTTCCCTTCCACTTTTGGCCCACGTGGCCCTTTGGGGCTGATGGCCGCTCCCGGTGGACCCCGGAACCCTTCCGGTGGTCCCGGTACAATACCGTTGATCCTCGAAACATTTTCGGTGATCAAATCTCCACTTCATATATATGATTCTTTACCTCCGGACCATTTCTGAGCTCCTCGTGACGTCCGAGATCTCATCTGGGACTCTGAACAAATTTCGGTAACCACATACTATTCTTATTACAACTCTAGCATCATCGAACCTTACGTGTGTAGACCCTACGGTGTTCGGGAACCATGCAGACATAACTGAGACACCTCTCCGGTCAATAACCAACAGAGGGATCTGGATATCCATGTTGGCTCCCACATGTTCCACGATGATCTCATCGGATGAACCACAATGTCGGGGATTCAATCAATCCGTATGCAATTCCCTTTGTTTATCGGTATATAACTGGCCCGAGATTCGATCGTTGGTATCCCCATACCTTGTTCAATCTCGTTACCGACAATTCTCTTTACTTGTTCCATAACATATGATCCCGTGACTAACTCCTTAGCTTATTGAACTCAATAGGATGATGTATTATCGAGTGGGCCCAGAGATACCTCTCCGTTAATTGAGTAACAAATCCCAGTCTCGATTCGTGCCAACCCAACAGACACTTTTGGAGATACCTGTAGTGCACCTTTATAATCACCCAATTACGTTGTGACGTTTGATACACCCAAAGCATTCCTACGGTGTCCGGGACTTGCTCAATCCCATGTCTATATAGTCTTCCGTTTCAGTTGCCTTTTGGATGTCTAACGTCGTAGTCATGTCTTCGCAGGCCGATGAAACCCCGTTCACCCTACTGTATGATGTCAATGGCCAGAAGTTAGTTGTGGGAAAGGCAACAACCATGAAGCCGAAGGACCGCATGCTCCACAACCGACATATGCCCCATAGCGTCTCCAGAGTTTGCGTGGCCAGTGTGAAAGCGGGCTTCGAGGATTTGCCTATTCCGACACGAGTCGATGACGATGAGACCCCTAAACTGATTGGCGCATGCAAGAGCTGGATCTTCCCTTGGACGAAGACTCACCTATGTGTCGAGGTGCCCGGTAGAACACCAACGAGAACTCCTCAACAAGGTATGAACACCACCCCACCTACCCAATTACCTACACCTGTTGTGGCGGGTGACATCGGTCGATGCGGCAAGGGAGAGCCTCCATTAGTGCCAGTTGACGTTGCCCCCGTCGAAGTAGCAAATGCTGATGATGTCATGGAGGAGGATGCTGATGACCCTAACTAGTATATCAATACCAGCTATGACGAAGCTCGAGAGTATGACTCAGGCTATGAGCATGGAGATGACTTGATGATGCCTGAATTGCCAGAGCCGCAACGTCCTACAGCTGATTGCAAAAAGTCTCTCTACATGTGATCCTCGCACGAGACGCTCCTCTCTACCTAGCAAGAACAACACGGGGGCCGTCCGCTGGTAATTATCCCGACGACGCTGGGGGTGGTGGTTAGGGAAGGTATGGCGGGCTCACTACCACCACCCGCTAAGAAGCGAAGGAGGAGACTGGAGAAGAAATGATCTAAAGGCATGAGATCTGCTTCAAGCAGCCAACCGCCTCTAAAGCCATGGGAGGTAGACAAAATACCTATAGTAGGTGCGAATTGTTTCCATCTCATCGGCAACCCGATCCTACCTCAGAAAGCGCTAGAGGACATACAAAGCAGTGATCTAAGGAGACTTCATGATGATGTGTTGGCCATAGAGAGAAGACTTCTCAGCACGGAAAAACCAGGATACCCGCTTTACCCGGCTCAGGTTCCAGGTGCGATGTCATACGTCGACAGATGGCCTGCGGATAAGTTCATCCTACGATTTGACTATATCTACGACATGTTCCACATGACCAAGCTGGATTTTCATTTCATCCGCCTGTATGCGTTGTATCTCAACTACATCAACATGCATGAGAACATAGAATTTATCTGTGTCGCGGACCCGTACTATATGCACCAAAACTTCTTGGCAGTCTGTAAAGAGCACCGTGAGTATGAGAGCAAGTACATCGGCGATTTCATGATCGCTAATAAGGACAAGGAAACAATTGTCCTACCTTATCATGCCATGTAAGTCATCCATGGTTATCCTTTTGTCACTTTTGATCATTCCTTTGCAAGCATTGAGGCTAATTTAAGGTGTACCCATTTGCACAACGAGGGGGGGGGGGTCAGTGCACTAAAGACCGGGGGTCTCTCGTGCCCCAGACATGTGCACGGGCGCGAAGAGCCCCTGACGACAGGGCGTGGCAAAGTCCAGACAAGACGCACCCCAAGATATCCAAGGCCCCGACAAGCCTCTCTCACCGGGAAGACACCCAAGGGCAAGTCCGTTTGATGGACGTGATGAACGCACCAAGCACAAGACCCCGGCGAGCTTCCCTTACCGGGAAGACAACAAAGCCCCCGGCAAGCTCCCTTGCCGGGACGAAGCACCAAGGCCCCGGCAAGAACCCTTGCCGGGATGACATGGCGAGGCACTGAAGGGCGACCGCCCTTGCGATAGTGCCACTGCCCCTCGAGTTCCAGCGCATTCCGCATGCGCCAGTGGGGTGTCCAGGTGTCGAAACACCTTGTCTTCACCAACACTTAGCTGACAAGGACAAGACGTGCATTTATTTCACCTGACAGCGGTAGATAGATAAGCGCTGCTCTCGGTTCACCGTAACATCTTGTGAACCTACCATCGAGCACTGTAGGTGACCCCTTTTGCCTATAAAAGGTGGCCCTTAGCTCATTCACAAGGGGTTAGACTCTCTGGAGATTGGCCAAGAAGACAGTTATCATCACTGTAACGAACAAAAAAAGAATGCTTAACACGATCACACGAGCAGGACGTAGGGTTTTATGCGTAAGCGACGCGAACCTGGGTAAAAAGGCTTGCCGGTGATTGATCGTTAGGTCTATTCTTGATGCTGCCTTTCCCTGCCCTACGATTACAAGGGTATCACATTGATCCCTATAGGTGTCGACCTAGCATCACCGACAGGGGGGGCGCCATCCTCATCTTTGTGTAACCACAATACTCCCATGCTCCGTACTTGGACTCATCAAGGAACATCAAGAAAATGGATTACACAAACATAAAGAGTGTTCTCGATAGTGCCATTTTGACCTTCAGCCTTACTGGTGGATATATCTAGGTGAAACAGTACAGGAATCAAGCGTCGGCTTTTGGCCATAAGACAGACTTCTGGTGCATCCAACAACCGAACGCTAGTAAGGCTGATGGATTCTACCTCATGCATCACATGATCAAGTAGAGAAGGGATAGACAACGCCTTTGCATTGTCAGCTAATTCCGGCGATGCCGAGATTATCAACTGAGACACAAGCATAGGAATGACACCGAATCATCGAATCTGAGGTGAGTTTTATCACATAGAGTGTGAACTTGCCCAAGTGATCATTAAGCAGGTTGTCGAACAATGAGGGATGTTTCTTCCATGGGCCAATGAGGCGGGAGAATGTCCGAGAACTACTACTCTCTCAGTGTCTGGACCTAAAGCCTTTCAACAAGCTCGGGTCTTTCATCCCTGGCTATGAAGATTGGGGATTCGACATGGAGGAGTGATCGGCGATGACAATTTGTGTTTATAATTAGTACTACTCGCTTTCTAGGAACTAGCGTACATCGCTCTAGTTAACTAGTTTGTGTATGAGGAACTTCGTTATTTATGTTTACTATAGGTTGCTTGTATTTTGCTAACTATGCCCCTTTATGTTTCTCAAGTACGTTATGTTGCATATTATCGTTCAATTCATCAACTTATTATGCAGGTACATAGATCAGAGATGGTGAAGGACTGCTACGCCGTATTCATTGGGAGGGTTCCAGGAGTGTAAGACCACTTGCCAGACGCTCAGGCCCAGGTGGACAGGTACCTAGGCGCTAGACACAGACGGTTCGACAGTAGAGTCGAAGTGGAAATGAGTTACTTGAGGTGGATGCTACGGCAAGAGACGGAGCAAAACCAGTGCCTCAAGAAGTACTACATAGTCGCGCTCTTGCTCATGTTGTTCGCTCTTCTCTTCTACCTGATGGTTTAGATAGGGATGATGAAACTTATGGGTGTGCCATGACTTATGTGTATCACTATTTTTGAGATTTGATGATATTTGTGTTGGATAATGATATTTGTGTTCGATAATGATGATGATGGTATAAATGACGACACTACTTTATGTGTATGATATGATGAGAATAATATATGTTTATTATGATACGATGAAACTACTGTTTAGAGCATGCACAAATACGTAGATGGGGCATAAATACGATGGGAATTAAATATTGAAAGCAGGAATATTAGCAGTAGCGCTGGAATATTAGCTGTAGCGTTGGCTTAGGAGTAGTGCTTTATTTGACCCAACGCTACTGCTAACATAGATACCAGTAGTGCTTTAAATCCAGCGCTATTGCTAACAGGTTAGCTGTAACACGTTAGCAGTAGCGCTGCCCCCAACGCTACTGGTAAGGGGAAAACAAATGCTACTACTAGGCTTTCTCCTAGTAGTGATAGAAGTCTCCCTTCACTGAGAGACTACTACTGACGGCGCCACCGAGGGAGGAGCCTGTGGAGTTGTCTTCGGAGGAGACCTAGAAGGTCCGGACCCTCCTTCCTTTCTTGCAAGGACGGATTCATCCTCCCGGTCCTTTGTGTCAGAGGTGTTAACCTTGGCCATAATACCGTCGCCCCCGGCTTTGGTTTTCGGTGTAGGGGGACCTCTCGAGATACCACCTCCCCGATGTCCTTGGTGACGAGGGGAGGTGTGTCGGGTGAGCCATGCCCGCTCTCAGCCGGATTGGCTAGTAAGGGATCTCCCTCTGAAATTTGATCAGTGGGGAGGTCACGTTGTGGGCTGCAATACGAAAAATGGACCTAGTTGTTAGAGCCACGACACTTAAAAATGGAGTGTTCGGATTTTTGATAATTACCTTCATGCTCGGGGCTTCACCCTGAGGGTCCCCCGGAGGACCGGTGCTTCATCCTCGGACTCCTCGTCCGAGTCCGGAATATCTTCAAATAGGGCCGTGGGGGCTCTATATTGCTTGTTCGGAGAAAAACTGGACGTGGATCTCCGTCGACATCTTCCGAATTCGTTCTCTTCTTCATGTGGGAGGAGTCTCTCACCTCCTCCTCATTATCTTCTTCCTCTCCCTCCAGGTTGGAGGGACCTAGCGTCTACTCAGACCTCGTGTCCGGTGGACCCTTTGACCGAAGAGCCTCCGAGATCTTCTTCTTCCCCTTCTTCTGCTCCTCTTTCTCCCTCGAATCCGTGTACGGCTTCTCGACCAACATGGCCGCCAACGTAGGCGTCATATTGTGTTCGGGAAAAGGCAATGAATAGTTGATCTGCTCGGACTTTTTAGCTAGACCTGCGAACAGGTAGAAGGAAGAAGTGAGTACCTTGTTAAAAGGAAAGGATGAAAACTAAGGATATGATAAAAACCTTACCGGCCCAAAAGGGTTAAGGATGGAAAGGCCTACATCTTCCTCCTGGGCCGGCCAAGCCTTTTGCGGCTTGAAAAGCGCCTTCCACAACTTATCGCGGGTAATGCGTAAAACATTCCGCATTGTACCTTCCACACTATTCGGATCCTCCGGATTGTGATCCCACATCGGGATGGACCGGTGTTGGTAGGGGAGAAGGCGGCGATGCCGCATTACCCAGATTACAATGGTAACCTTGATCTTCTTCACTAGTAGATTAGAGATCTTCTTTGTAAGATCCTTCACCTCCGCGTCCTCCCCCTAACCTAGCGCCTTTTCCATCCAGGACACAAGGAGGGTGGGAGGGCTAGATCTAAACACTGGAGGAGCTACCTCACCTGCTTTGGGCCAGATCTATGAATGTGCCCTTTGGCCATTTGGCCCCAGCAAGCTTGCTGATCATCACTCCTCCGCAGTCAGCCTGTTCGCCATTGACGACCCTAGGATTGATATTGAGAACCTTCAGCCATAGGCCGAAGTGGGGGTGGACCTGTTAAAATGCCTCACAGACTGTGATGAAGGCTGAGAGGTGGGTAATGAAGTTCGGAGGGAGATCATGCAATTCAAGCCCGTAATAGAACATGACGCCCTGAACAGTGGAGTGGAGGGGAAAACCTAAACCCCAAAGAAAATGAGGAATAAGAACTATTATCACCCCATCTTCTGGTGTGGGGATAACCTCACCATTCTTTAGAGGACGATGGACTATATTCTCCGGCAGGTAACCAGAGCTCTTCAGCTCTAGGATGTCCTTCTAAGTGATGGAGGAGGCTTCCCACTTGCCTTGGATACCGTGCTAGCCGTCAACAGATTGATGGAGGGATGTGAACGGAGGATAGGAGAAGGAAGGCTTGAGTGCTGGAGGTTTAGAGGTAGGGAATGGAAACGGTGTTGCAATATCTGTGGTGCGTGAGGGGGCTATGGTGGCGGTTTTACCTTTTATGGCTTGCTGAAATACCAAGAGCCCCACCACTACGCCCTGTACTCTGCCGTTTCCCAATATAATTGTGCAGTTATAGGCCCGTGGGATAACTCAAATCATAAATCATATACTTGGAAAAGTGGGACACGATCTCCGTGATGGAACGTGTCAGTAAAAAGGTCTCGAACCGCTCTTTGATAAAAGGGTTATAGGCCTTGACCAGCCGCGACCTTCCGGATAGAGGAGGAAAATACACTAATCACGGTCGAATAGTCTTCTCGGAAATTGAAATTTGTTTATGTATAGATATATATATCTATGTGTTTGAAGGAAGAAAGATCATTGGCAACCGAATTATCGTCGGTTAAAGGAACAAGAGAAATCACCTCGCAAGCCGAATTCTCTATGAAGGGTCCAGAGGTTGAAGGTTTCGGCATTAGAGGCGTGTTCGGGGGTTACTGAGGGAGTCTGTGACTAAGGGGTCCTCGGGGCAGCTATCTGTTCTCATGGGCTGGATCCTGTGCCTGTTCGATCATCATTGGAGGTATTGGAATCTAGATAGACTCCTCCGAAGACTTGGCGTCCAATCCAAGGCGACGTGGTAATTGACATATTCCTTCCTTATTCTAACCAACTTTTGTGTAACCCTAGCATCCCTGGTATCTATATAAACCAGGGGCCATAGTTTGTAGGACACACTAAGCTCATTATGATTAGGGTTTAGACTACAACAATTGATCTCGAGGTAGACCAACTCTGTACTACTTCGTCAATACAATGAGAGCAGGACGTAGGGTTTTACATTCATCAAAAGGGCCCGAACATGGTTAAACATCGTTTCTTTCGTCCCTTGTTCCCCATTGATCCAAGATCCAGAATTTGGACCCCCTACCTGAGATCAGACGGTTTTGACACCGACAATAGGCATATGGAGAATGTGATGCTTGTCGAACCCCTTGGTTACAACTTAATGTCTGTCTCAACACTTCGAGAGCTTGGCAGGCTTGTTATCTTTGGAACATTTCGTTGCATTGTACTAATGGCCTTTAACAAAATCAATGTCTTAGAAGGTTTTAGAAGAGGTGATCTATACATGGTACACTTCTCTATAGGACCAAAGGTAGTCACATGTCTTCTAGCAAAGGCTTCAGAATGCTCGCTGTGGCATCGAAGGCTAGGACATGTTGGTATGAGGAACTTGCATACACTCGCCAAGAAGGATCACATCGTTGGCATCGAGGGTGTCAAGTCCCAGAAGGATCATCTATGCGGTGCGTGCGAAGCCGAGAAGATACTAGGGCCAAACATCCCTCGAAGACTATCATGATGACATCCTATCCCTTCGAGCTGCTCCACATGGACCTATTCGGCCCTACTCAGTATTCCACTTTCTCTACCATTGCAAATCCATATGGCTTCCTAATTGTTGTTGATTACTCTAGGTATACCTGTCTGCACATCTTACTTTACTAGAATGAAGTGCAGGATGTATTTAGTCGCTTTGCAAACAAGTGCATGACCAACTACAATGTCAAGATCAAGCATATCAGGAGTGGCAATAGAAAAGAGTTTCAAGAACACGAGTCTGGATAACTTTATTGTGTCCCTTGGTATAAATCATGAGTTCTCTACTCCATACACACCACAACAGAACAACATTGTGGAGCGCAAGAACAGGACACTTATTGAGATGGCTTGTACTATGCTTGATGAATACAAGCCCCCAAGAAAATTCTAGCATGAAGCCATTGACACTACATGCCACATCATCGATGGGGTATATCTTCATTAATTCCTCAAGAAAACCTCATATGAGTTACTTGCTGGTAAGAAACCCAATGTAAGTTATTTCAAAGTCTTTGGTGCAAGATGTTTGATTATAGATCGACACCACACGTCAAAATTTGCACCGAAGGCACATGAGGGTTTAATGCTTGGTTATGGAATGGATTCACACACCTACAGAGTCTTCAACAGTTTCCACAGCAAAAATGTTGAACCTGTAGATGTGCGGTTTGATGAAACTAATGGCTTGCAAACAGAGAACCTGCCTCCTGTGCTAGATGAACTTCCTTTGATGAAGCTACTAGGCTGATGGGCACTGGTGAAATCATACCTGAAGAGTGAGTTATCGAGGAAGTCATCTTTCCTACACCAACACATCACGAAGACAATGATTCTCCTGAAGTTAATGCTGCTCATGAAGACAATGTTGTGCAGCAAAAGCAAAGTCTTGTACCTGCTCATCCTCGTAGGGCAAAAGAAGTTCAAATCGAGAAGATGCTCGACAACATTAATGCATCAGGTCCTCTCACCTACTTAAGAGCTAACCAATTGGCTAAATTTTGTGGGCACTTTGCTTTTCTGTCTATCTCAGAGCACACCAAAGTAGATGAAGCCTTCATGGAATCGAAATGGGTTCAAGCCATGCAAGAAGAGATTCATCAATTAGAGCTCAACAACGTATGGGAGCTAGTCAAGCATCCCGATCCATGCAAGCACAATGTAATCCACACAAAGTGCATCTACCGCAACAAGCAAGAATAATCTGGCCAAGTGGTCAGAAACAAGGCTCGACTTGTTGCTCAAGGCTACATACAGGTTGAGGCTATTCTCCTTAATGAAACCTTTGCACCTGTGGCTAGACTTGAAGCAATAGGCATGTTGCTTGCTTATGCTAACGATCATGATATATGATTATACCAAATGGATGTCAAAAGTGCATTCCTCAATGGTAACATTGAGGAAGAAGTATATGTTTTTCAACCATCAGGGTTTGAAGATCCAAAACACCTTGACATGGTCTACACGCTCAACAAGGCATTGTATGGCCTCAAACAAGCACCAAGGTCTTGGTAAAACACACTCAAGGAATACCTCAAGGAGAAAGGCTTGAAACTTGGTTCATGTGATCCTACTCTTTTCACTAAATCATATGATGGTGAACTATTTGTAAGTCAAATATATGTTGATGACATTATCTTCGGATGTGCTAACAATTCACAGGGTGATGAGTTTAGCTTCATGATGCAAGAGCAATATCAGATGTCTATGATAGGGGAGTTGATGTTTTTCTAAACATCAACCACATGGGATCTTCATATCACACGAGAATTATCTTGAGGACTACCTCAAGAAGTTTGGCATGCAAGATTGTAAAGGCTACAAGACGCCAATGCCAACAAACGGCCACCTCCGTACTGATGAAAATGGTAAAGATTTCAATGAAAAGGTATATCGCCCCATGATTGGCTCTTTGTTGTACCTATGTGCATGTAGGCCAGATATAATGTTTAGTGCTTGCATGTGTGCCCGATTCCAAGCGGCACCAAAGGGGTGATACCTCTGCAATGTTTCTATAATTTTTGATTGTTCCATGCTGTTATATTATCATCTTAAGATACTTTTTGGGTTATAATGCACTAATTTATATTTTTTATCACTAACCTATTAAACCAGTGCCCACTTCCAGTTGGTTTTTGTTTTTTAGGTTTTCAATACCAAACGAAGTCCAGTTGCTACAAAACTTTTTTATGATTTTTCTAGATTAAAAGATGACCTTGAAGCTTTGGGAGAAGACATGAATCCACATGGTGAGCCCACAAGGTAACAGGGCGCGACCAGGGGGGTGGTCATGCCCTGTTACCTTATCGCCTCCCTATGGCCCCTCTTGCCTCGTTCACTGGCCTACAAATTCGCAATTATTCCCGAAACCCAAAAGATAGCGAGATTTGGGCACAAGTGTCCCACGGCGCCACAAGTGTGTGTCCCACGGCAACCCCATCTGGAGCACCATTTTGGCACTCTGCAAGAGGATGATAAAAAACGGAGGGCGTCTTCATCAAACTTGGTGCCCTCATGATGATGTGTGAGCAGTTCACCACAAACCTACGGGTCCGTAGTTAGTATCTAGATGGCTATCTGTCTCTCTCTCTTGATTTTCAATACAATGATCATCGCATCTTCGCTTTGATCTATCTGATGTAATTATTTTATATGGTGCGTATGTTGGGATCCGATGAATTGTTGGTTAATGTTCATATTATCCATGAAAAGTATTTGATTATGCTCTGAGTTATATGATTCATATTTGCATGACCATCATAGCTTCATAAATCTACCTAATCTATTGAATTGCTTTGGCCAAGTAGTTTGATCTTTATTCTGTGCTAGATGTGCGTTGTAGTGGGTTTAACCTGGCGAATTTCTATATCCCAGTGACGGAAGGGGGAAAATGTGTCTTTGTGTTTCTGCCACTAAGGATAAAACGTTGGGGTTTATTCATATTAGCTGAGTTTACTTTGTCTACAACATGTCATCGTTCCCCAAGCATTACTCTATTTTACTTAATACTCTAGATGCATGCTGGATAGTGGTCGATGGGTGGAATAATAGTAGTAGGTGCAGGTAGGTGTCGGCCTATTTTCTTATGGACATGATGCCTATATACACTTGATCATTGCCATGAAAATGTCATAACTATGCGTTTTTCTATCAATTGCCCAACAGTAAATTGTTTACCCACCATAAGTTGCTTTCATGAGAGATGACACTAGGGAACACTATGGCCCATGGGTCTATTCACTTATAATAAAAAAACATAATTTACTCTCTGTTATTATTTGTATTTTATTTTATTTTGCAAGTCACAACTATCTACACACCTCATTCTCTTGCAAATAACGAAATCAACGGGATTGGCAACCCTCTTACCGCATTGGGTGCAAGTTGTTTACTCTTTTGTGTGCGGATGTTGAATACATTTGAGGATTGATATTTCTATTGGTTTGACAAACCTTTGTTTCTTAATTGAGGGAAATACTTACCCGCATTGTGCTGCGATAACCCGTTCCTCTTCACGGAAAACCCAATGCAGATCACTAGCATTAGGAAGGATTTGTGGCACCATTGCCAGGGAATATCATCACCAAATATCAAGTAACTTCACACAAACTATCATTCACTTTATGTTATTTTTATTTTCTGTTATATCTTGTTTGCTTCAAACAGATCAAAAATACTAAAAATATTCACCTTTCCGTGCTTTGTTTGTCACTAGTTTGCATCTTCGCTCTCTAGTTTACTTGTCTTGCTTGTTACTTTGCTTGCTTAGTCACCATGTCTAAGGATACTACTAAGTTGTGTGACTTATCAAATACTAATAATAACGATTTTATTAGTACTCCAATACTGTGCGCCACTAGTGCGGATGCCTTTGATATTAATGTTGCATTGCTGAATCTTGTCCTCAAAGAACAGTTTTCGGGAAGTCCTAATGAAGGTCCCGCTACTCATCTTAATACCTTTGTTGAACTTTGTGATATTCAAAGGAAAAAGGATATGGATAATGATATCATAAAATTAAAATTATTTTCTTTTTTGCTAAGAGATAAAGCTAAGGCTTGGTTTTCATATTTACCATGTAATAGTATTGGAACATCGGATAAGTGTAATGATGCTTTTATTGCCAATTATTTTCCTCCTACTAAGATCACCCCCTTAGAAATCAAATAATGAATTTGAAAAAGCAAGATCATGAACATTTTGCACAAGCTTGGGAGAGGATGAAATTAATGATTAGAAATTTCCCAACACATGGTATAAACTTGTGGATGATTATCCATAAATTCTATGTGGGACTAAACTTTGTATCCATAAATCTTATAGATTCGGCCGCTGGTGCTACCTTCATGGAGGTGACCTTAGGAGAGGCCACCAAACTTCTGGACAACATCATGGAAAACTATTCTCAATGACACACCGAAAGAGATCCAACTGGTAAGAAGGTAAATTTTGTTCAGGAAAGCACTACTTTGAGTGAAAAAATGGATGCCCTTATGAATTTATTTGCTAATAAAAATGCTCGTGTTGATTCTAATGACATGCCCTTGTCTACTTTGATTGAGTAGAATGATAATTCCATTGATGTCAATTTTATCTCGCGAAATAATTTCAATAACAATGCCTATAGGGGTAATTTCAATGCTAGGCCATATCCCGATAATCTTTCTAGTAGTTATGGCAATTTTTGTGAAAGTACTTATACAAAAAATAGTAAATTATCCTCTTATATTTAAAACACCATTAAAGAATTCATTAATTCTCACATAAGTTTTCAATACTATGGTAGAGGAAAAGATGCATACGCTCGATACTTTAGCTAAGAACATGGATATACTTGCTCTTGATGTAGAAACTCTTAAAAGTAAAGAGTTGTCACCCAAGCGTGATTTTAATGAGACTATTAAATCTACCCAAATATCTATGAACGAAAGTAGGGAGAGGACTTCTAAGTTGAAAGCTATGCGGGAATTCCTAGAAAAAGCTCTCCCACTTGTTTTTTTTACCAAAATCATGATGAGGATCTTATAATGATTGGCACTTCTCCTATTGAATCTTTAATTACTTCTCTGAATGTTAATGATAAAGGGACTAGAGATGAGTCAATGTTAGTTATAGAGTGTCCTGTTTGTTTGGAGGGTGATTCTTCTAATGCTAAAACTAAAAAAGTGGGGTTGGAGAGGTCAAAATTTAACTAGTTATGTGCCCACTATCTTGGATTACAAGGAATTTAATTATAAATGTTTCTCTTTAATACAATATTTTTCCTTGTTGCAATCTATTATTAGCTCACCCAATGCCTATGAACAAAAGAAGGCTTTCACTAATCACATAGTGGAAGAAATGATAAAAGCATATGATGACAAACTTGAACTTGATGTTTTTGTTCCTAGAAAATTGCATGATGAGTGGGAACCTACTCTCAAAATAAAGATAAATAAATATGAATGCAATGCTTTTGTGACCTTGGTGCTAGTGTTTCAGCAATACCTAAATCCCTTTGTGATGTGCTTGGTCTCACTAATATTCAACAGTGTTCCCTAAACTTGCATGTTGCGGATTTTACAACTAGGAAACCTTTAGGTGGAATTACTGATATTCTCGTTATTGCAAATAAAAATTATGTGCCTATAGATTTCATTGTGCTTGATATTTATTGTAATCCTACTTGCCAATAATACTTCGAAGACCTTTCCTACGAACTATAGGTGCAATTATTGATATGAAATATGGCAACATAAGTTTCCAAATTCCATTAAAGAAAGGGATGTAACACTTCCCTAGAAGGAGAATCAAACCACCTTGTGAGTCTATCATGAGGGCTACTTATGGATTGAGCGCCAAGGATGACAACAATTGATCATATGCATTATGCCTAGCTAAGGGCATACAACAATAACGCTTGTTGGGAGGCAACCAAATAGTTATCTGATTTTTTTTGGTTTTTTTTTTGCTTTTTGTTGTGGTGTGATGACATAATTATTGACTCTGTAATGATTGTGCTTTTATGTTTCAATTAGTGTGTCACATCCCTGATCCCTGTTAGGGTTTAGTAACTTGTGCTCATGTTTTCTTTCAATGCATCCAAGGAAATGAAATGAAAACCCAAAAGCAAAACAAGAAAAACCAAAGCAAAACCCTAGCCACTTCTTATTTAAAAGAATCCCAACAAGTGCCAAAATCAATGAACCCAAAATGACCTTCTTAAAAGTTCAATATTTCTGATAAATGTTGAAAAGAAAATATCAGATATGAAATTTATATATAAACTACTTTTGCCATTTTAAATTTAAGTTAAAAGCTACTGAAATCAAATATATATTTAATTTCAAATAATTCAAAGTCTCAAAAATGTTGAAAACTTTATGAGTGGTTGGAAATATTCCAACTAACACTCTAGTATTTTTCAAACTATTTTAGAAATAGTATGGAGCCAAAAATAAAACATTACAAATAACAGAAAGAATAAAACAGAAAACAGAAACAGAAGAAAAAGAAAAAAATATCCTAGGCTCACCTGTAGAGGCCCAGCCCACAGGGGCAGGGTCATCTTCTTCTTCTGCCTTGTGGCAGAGGAGACAACGACCACGGCGGCTCCCCTCCACCTCCTGCTTCCCTGTGGCGCATAGCATCATCAGGCATAGTATCAAGCATAGAATCATAAGGCATAGTATCAAGCATAGCATCATAAGCATCATGGGCAGCATAAGTAGCATCATCAAGCACATGCGACATATCAAGATTTCTAGCAGGAGGCAAAGTCGCAAACTTACTCAGAACTAAAGGTGAATCAAGTGCAGAGCTAGATGGTAGTTCCTTACCTCTCCCCGTAGTGGAAGGCAAGATTTTAGTTCTTGGATCTTTCGGATTCATCATAGTGATCAGCAGATGTCAATCCCAAGTGACTCAGAGTATACAGTTGTGCTTCCCCGGCAACGGCGCTAGAAAAAGCCTTGATGACTCACAAGCGTATGGGATCGCAGCAGTTTTCGAGGGTAGAGTATTCAACCCAAATTTGTTGATTCGCCAAGACGGGAAGCGAAAGAATACTCTGAAGTATTAGCAGCTGAATGTGTCAGATTCAACCACACCTGAAAGATTAGTGTCTGCAAGCAAAGTATCAGTAGCAAGGTAGTATGATAGCAACGATGCTAGAAAAAGCCTTGTTGACGGGATGTTAATGTCGCTTACCTAGCCTCGACAACGGCGCCAACAAAGTCTTGCAACAAGTAATAGCGGAGTAGTAAGGAACAGTAGTAGAAGCAACAACAAAATAACAAGTAACAGCAGTAGTGACAGCAGCAGCAAAGTGGCCCAATCCCTTTTTTAGCAAGGTACAAGCCTAGGCAATGTAACGTAGCGAGAACCAGTAGTAAAAGACTCGTAGGCAGTGGATCGGTGATGGATGAGTATTACGGATGTGATTCATCATGTAACAGCTATAACATGGAGAGATAAGTAACTAGCTCCCTTTCGTCAATCTACTGTAGGCATGTATTCCGTATGTAGTCATACGTGCTTAGGGAAAAGAACTTGCATGACATATATTGTCCATCCCTCCCGTGGCAGCGGGGTCCTAACGGAAACTACGGGATATTAAGGTTCTCCTTTTAATAAAGAACCGGACCAACGCATTAACACGCGGTCAATACGTGAACTCCTCTTACTATGGTCATCTCCGGGAGTGGTTCCGGCTATTGTCACTTCGGGGTTGCCGGGTCATAACACATAGTAGGTGACTACAACTTGCAAGATAGGATCTAAAACACACATATATTGGCGACAACATAATAGGTTCAGATCTGAAATCATGGCACTCAGCCCTAGTGACAAGCATTAAGCATAGCCAAGTAGTAGCAATATAAATCTAGAACATAGTGGATACTAGGGATCAATCCCCGTCAAGAACTAACTCGACTACATGATAGATATCATCCAACTCATCACCGTCCAGCAAGCCTACAATGAGATTACTCGCGAACGATGAAGAGCATCATGGAATTGTGGATGGAGAAAGGTTGGTGATGACGAAGGCGATGATTTCCCCTCTCCGGAGCCCGAAACGGACTCCAGATCTGCCCTCCAGATGTAGAATAGGATGTGGCGGCGCCTCCATATCGCATAATGCGATGAAACCTTCTCTCTGATTTTTTTCCAGGAGAAACGGAAGATATAGAGCTAAGATAGGGGGCGGTGGTGCCACGTGGGCCCCAATAGCCTTCACGGCGCGGCCATAGGGGGTGGCCACAGACTGTGGGCTTGTGGCCCTCTAGCACGCCCCCTCCGGTGGATCTTTGCGCAGGTATTTTTCTTTTATTCCAGAAAAAATCTCAGTAAATTTTCAGGACATTCCGAGAACTTTTATTTCTGCACAAAAACAACACCATGGCAATTCTGCTGAAAACAGCGTCAGTCTGGGTTAGTTCCATCCAAATCATGCAAATTAGAGTCCAAAACAAGGGCAAAAGAGTTCGAAAAAGTAGATACGACGGAGACGTATCAACTCCCCCAAGCTTTAAGCCTTGCTTGTCCTCAAGCAACTCAGTTGAAAAATTGAGAGAGACAAAAGAAAAACTTTTACGAACTCTATTTGATCTTGTTGTTGCAACTATGTCTAACTCACAACCAGAATTTCAGCAAGATCACAATCAAACCACAAAAGCAAATGACGTCTAGGTCTCACGGTAAACTCATATCAATGGCATAATCAACTAGCGAGCAAGTAATAATAAGCCTCAAATGTCAACACTTCAATCAAAACAACATGAAGCAGTACGAATAGATGGTATCTCGCTAGCTCTTTCTGAGACCGCAAAACATAAATGCAGAGCACTTTCAAAGAACAAGGGCTGACTAAACATTGTAATTCATGGCAATGAAGATCCAGTCATAGTCATACTCAACACAGTTAAAAGCAAAGCATAAAAATGACACAGGTGCTCTCTAATTGGTGCTTTTGTAAGAGGAGGATGACTCAACAGGAACATAAATAGACAGGCCCTTCGCAGAGGGAATCATTGATTTGCAGAGGTGCCAGAGCTCAAGCTTTGAAAACAGAGATAATAATTTTGGGTGGCATGCTTTCATTGTCAATGCAATGACTAAGAGTTCTCAACATATTCCACGCTACACATGCTATAGGCGGTTCCCAAACAGAAAAGTAAAGTTTTGACTCCCCCACCACCAATCAATCATGCTCCACGGCTAGTCGAATCCTCGGGTACCGTCCAAACCAACATCAATCCTGGGGGAGTTTTGTTTGCGATTATCTTTTCGATTTGACCATGGAACTGGGAATTCCAATTATCGGCCCCTTTCTCATGAATGATAGTGAATAAACACATATCGAGGATAACACGCCTAGCATGGAAGATAGCAATAGCCCCCTGTCACCACATGAGTGGTTCCGGCATGCAAAACAGATTATTTCTTGAAGATTTAGAGAGTGGCACATGCAAATTTACTTGGAACGGCAGGTAGATACCACACATAGGTAGGTATGGTGGACTCATATGGCACAACTTTGGGTTTATGGAGGTGGATACAAAAGCAGTATTCCCGCTTAGTACAAGTGAAGGCTAGCAAGAGAGTGGGAAGCGACCAACTAGAGAGCGACAACAGTCATCAAAATGCATTGAGATTAACTAACATTGAGTGCAAGCATGAGTAGGACATAAATCACCATGAACATGAACATCATAGAGGCTATGTTGATTTTGTTTCAACTACATGCTTGAACATGCTCCAAGTCAAGCCACTTGAAACATTCAAAGGAGGATACCATCCTATCATACTACATCATAGTCATCTCAACATTCATGTGGGCATCCAAGACAAACCATTATAAGGTCCTAGCTAAATAACCATGGCATAAGCAACTACGATCTCTAAGTTGTCATTGCAAACATGTTTCTCTCACAACAAAGCTGAATCAGGCATGATGAGCTAGTCATATTTACAAAAACAAAAAAGATCGAGTTCATACCAGCTTTTCTAGGCTCAGTCACTTCATCATATATCGTCATTATTGCCTATCACTTGCACGACCGAACGATGTGAACAATAATAAGTGTGCTCGTGCATTGGACTACGCTGGAATCTTGTGTAGATCGTAGTTAATTAACCATGCTTCGGATCGGAATGAATTATATTTGGTTGTTGTGTAGATTTTCATGTAGATCACGATTTTATAACTTTCAATATTTGTTGACGTAGTTTAGCGTGCCGAATGCCTACAAACGTGTGTTGTCTATTATGTTTTGGTCCCGTGTTATTTTCCCGTGCATGTCCGGATTGCTCGAATGTCGTAGTAGAAATGTTCATGTTTTAGGAACCCCTTTGCCATGTATTTTAGAGTAGCCATTGGTATTTTTGCGTGTAGGGTTTAGCCGCTAGATTATTTTCCGTGTTTAGGATTTAATCTCGCATTTACGTGTGGTGAAATTATTGTTGTGCAACCCCACATGTTTTATATGTTTTCGGGGTTTCTGTGTATTTAGTTTTAGCTTTTGAGCAATTTAGTTCGCGCGAAATTTGTGCCATGTTGCCCTCTTGTCTATTTCGTAGGATTTATTCCGTGGTTAGTTTGAAGGAGTTGTCAACTAGAGAGTTGCCCTTGGATGTTTACTCTAGCCCCTCGTATTTTTGGTTGCAATAGAAATCCATGTTTAGGTGTGCTTTGGTTGTTCTTTACTTGCTAGGAAATAGAATTGTTTTAGAGATGCTGAAATATTTCTAAGTCTGAGATCTGTTATATTTTGTTGTTGTCTTTGCATGAGTTTATCTTGTGATCTGTAGCTCTTTTGAGGTTGGTACAATGGAGTTAGTTATAGACTTTGGGATTCTCTAGCATGCTATGAATTTTAATGCCATTTGGAGTCTTGTAGCTTATGGTTTTGCTGCTGTCAATATGCCTTCAGATCGCAAATTGCAGCTTCATAGACTGCTATTTTCACGAAGTCTGAAACTGTGTGTGAGAAGCCATTTTGTGTCTTCTTTTCCTAGTGGTCCATGCTCCCATGCTAGTTGTTTTTAGTTGTTTGATGTAGTGCTTCTTGCCCTCTACCGTCTCATGCTTTGTTTGAGCCTTTTGGATTTGTGTAGCTCGTACTTGTGGGGTGTAGAAAATGCTACGTGGCTGAATTTGGCAGATTGTAGCGATTTCTTGTTTAGCTCGTAGTTTTTGATCCGTAGCTCCGTTTTGTTCGTGTCCTATATAAAACTTGCTGAGAATCTCGTATAGTATCTTTTTATCTTGCTGGTTGTGTGTTTTGAAGTGCTCGTGACCGTCATTGCACACATATTGCATTCATGCCATCATATCTTACGGTGTCCGTATCTTTTGATCCGTAGCTCCGTTGGAGATGTTCTCTATGTGTAAATTGCTTGTAACGACGCGTAGAATCACGTGAACCTATTTGTTTTTCTGTTTAACAACTAATTAAATGTGGTAGATCAGATCTGGATAGAATTGTAAATTAATGTCTGAGGTCGTTTCGGAGGTGCTATATGTCATTTCCGACCTCATTTAAAATGCCTAGATAGGTAGATAAATTGCACTTCACCTCTTGCCATGTGTAACCACATTTAATATTGCCGTGTACCTAATCGGGATAGAACTAAATAACTCGTATGTGGAGTTTCATCAATATCCAACTCGTTGCATATTGAAGTTCACTTAATGTGTAGTGTTTGATTGGGTGAACTGTCATGTCGTGACTTGCATGTATTCAGATGTTCATGCATCATTTGTGTTGTGCATCGTGTGGTGAATATCGTGTGTTCATGCCTGTTTCCGGTTTCCTCCGTCTCGATAGAGTTCCGCAAGCGTGTCGGAAGGTGAGGACTCGTTCGACTATATCGGTTCGTCTGCTTCACGGAGTCATTCTTCTTCCAAGCGGGATCTCAAGGAAGATGACCATTTCCCCAGATACCATTACTATGATTGCCATGCTAGTTTTACATTTCTATCGATTATGTCTCATTGCCTACCACATGTTAAATATCAGCCTCTCAACAATGCCATGAAAACCCTCAACCTGTTCAACCTAGCAAACCACTGATTGGCTATGTTACCGCTTGCTTAACCCTGTGTTAGCATTGCTAGTTGCAGGTGTAGTTGCTTCCATGTGATTACATGGGTTCCTTGTTATATCACCATATTAATGCTATTTAATTTAATGCACCTATCTACTTGGTAAAAGGTGGAAGGCTTGGTTTTTCTAGCCTGGTGTTTTGTTCCACCTTTGCCCCCTTAGTTTCGGCTACCTGTGTTATGTTCCATAATTGAGCGTGCCTAACACGATCGGGGTTGTTATGGGGACCCCCTTAATAATTCGTTTTAGATTAAAGTTGGTCTAGCAAGGCCCAACATTGGTACTATTTGCCCAACATAATAATTCTGATAATGCTGAAATGCATAGGGAGTTAGCGCTACCCGAGGAGTAATTGTACATAATACACGGAGGGCCAGTGCTGATGGTGCTGGTCCAAAACAGAGCAGCTTACTAACGCTACCCGGGGCAACTTGGCATCTGGCGTGGTAACCATCACTCATCCGTCGTGTCCTGAGAACGAGATACGCGGCTCCTATCGGGATCGTCGACACGCCGGGCGGCCTTGCTGGATTAGTTTTACCTTTGACGAGATATCTTGTGCATCGGGATTCTGGTGATGCTTTGGGTAATCTCAGAGTTGAGGTTTTCCACTAAGGAGTCCGACGAGATCACGAGCTTCGTGATCGACGGTTTCTATGCGGATTGTGGTAATTTGTGATGGACTAGTTGGAGCACCCCTCCAGGGTTAAATCTTTTGGACAGCCGTGCCCGCGGTTATGTGGCAATGTGGAAACTTTGTTTAACACTGGTTCTAGATAACTTGAAGTTAAGTGAATTAAAATATGCCAACTGTGTGCGTAACCGTGATTGTCTATTTCGTGAGTTCCTTCTCCGATCGAGGACACAGTGGGGTTATGTCTGACATAGGTAGGTGTTCAGGATCATTCATTTGATCATCAGTAGTCACGTCCTCTATGCGTAGATCTTCCCCCTCTTATTTCTTGTACTCGTAAGTTAGCCACCAAATATATTTCTTAGCCGCTGCTGCAGCCTCACCACTTAACCATACCTCACGCATTAAGCTTTTCTAGTCTTGATACCTTTGGAGATGAGATTGCTGAGTCCCTAGTGGCTCACAGATTACTACAACACCACTTGCAGGTACCGGTAAAGGTTACTCGACACGAGCGCGTTAATTGTTCATTTGGAGTTGCTTCTTCTTCTTCTCCTTCATCGATCTAGGATGGGTTCCAGGGCGGCAGCCTGGGATAGCAAGGATGGACGTCGTTCTTCTTTTCTCGTTTGTTTCCGTCCAGAGTCGGACCCTGCTCTTCTTCATGATGATTGTGTATTGTACTATTGTGACTCTGATGTAGCTTGTGGCGAGTGTAAGCCAATTCTATATATATATATATATATATATATATATATATATATATATCTTCTTTTCAGTACATGTACTTGTAACGATATCCATTCTTGCGACACGACAAGATGCGCTTCTATCCCTGACGAGGCCCTCATGCCAAATTAAGGATAGGGTCGCATCTTGGGCGTGACAAGTTGGTATCAGAGCATTACCGACCTAGGAGCCCCCTTGATTGATCGAACTTGGCCGAGTCGAGTCTAGTGAAAAACTACTTCGAGTCTAGTTATATATCGGAGAGTAGGATTCTTTTTTCTCCTCGTCTATGCTCTGGTGAGGAATCTTGGCGTAATAATTTACTCTACTCCTCTTCTCACTCAAAAAAAATTTAGGATCACGCGGATATTCTTGGAATCTATGTGATGCCGATGTGACGGACTTCTGTCTTGGTGCCTCCTGTCTGACTTGATTTCTTCTGGGGAGTTGAGCTCCACGGGATTTTTGAGCACATCATTATCATTCAGATTTCTTAGTATCTTAGAATGAAGTATGTTCGTAATTGCTTCAATACTAGTAGTGGCGAGATAACCCCGATGTCCCCAGTACTAGTGCAGATTGTTCGGGAGTACTGCCATACTTTGTATCGTTGTGATCACGAGGGTCTGTTGTAGATGAAGGTCCGAGATTCTGGTTATGTTTTGACGGATGTGATAGAGGTGACGGGTTAGTATAGGAGCTGTGTGATTATTACTCCTTGTATCCATGTACCAGATTGCATGACCAGAAATTTCGGGAATTCTTAGGTGGGAATTCAAGTAGTTACTTATAGGACAATCTTCAACAAATGGATGATGTTAGGTTGGGGTTCGACATCTAGTGGATTCGTTTGTTGACGGTCGACTTACAACGGTTCTCGTTGTGTCTTAAATAGTCCTTGTAGTTTGCTACGACTCGGGGATGCTTCGTATGTCGGGTGCACTGCTTTGCACTTGATGGCTACTGTAAGGATCGAGCCCGTGCGATCCTGTCCATGAAAATATCGGATGGGCTAATTGCAAGCCGCATCCTTTCTTTTGTTGCATATGGTAATTCGTGTTGCTTCGATGTCAAATGCTGATTTCAGATCTTTCCTAATCTGTGTTCTCATATTTTTATGTGAATGCAAATTCTTTGCTCAATCAATTGTCTTATCAATTCTTGTCAACCAGAGTTGTTATGTCAAGTCTTTTCAACCGGTGTGTCTCACTTCAAGTAATTCTATCCTCTCCAATTTTGCAAGATCAGTATCTCTTTTCTTTCCGTAGTTCGTCTCATCTGTTCCAAGTTGTTTTGTTTTCCCCGCCCTCCCGCCCTTTTTCTTCAGTGATTGGATTTCATTCAAGTGCATTTCATTTCAGTGATGCTTACGCTATCTCTTCTTCCTTTCGTAGCCGGTGATTCTTTGTGATGATTCTCAGGAGCTTCATGTCATCTTTATTCAATCTTGTTATCTTTTCCGGTGAATTTAATTCGGTTATCCGTGTTCATCATATCCTGGCCATCCTTTAAATTCTTTCCTGTGTTGGAGATTATTATCAAGTCTTCTGTTCTCATTATCTCTATTCCATCCGGAGTGCTGAAGTTATCTCAGAGGTTCTTGTTTCCAATCCTTTCAATTATTTCAAGGTGCTCAGCCTCATCTAGTTTTCTTTATACCGGTGCAATATCTCTCTTCCTAGCAATCTTTTCAACGGTGGTTTCTTTGAGTGGGCCCATAACCCACAGGTTCTTTCCCAGCATCTTTCCTGGCTCTTTTAATCTTTTCTCGGAGATCGTTAATTCTTTTCAGCTATGACGTAAGTATGGAATTTTATCAGTCGTATCCCTTCTCCAAGATCTATTGGAATTAAATCTCATATTTGGCTCAACCTTTCATTCTTCATTATTCCAGAGTGTCTCAGTTATTCTTAGTGGTGTTCTTCTCATCATTTCAACTTTGAAGACAGAAGGAGTGTTTCTCTCAAATCTTGTTCCATTCTCTTGAAGATATCATTTCAGCTTCGTGTTGTCTTCTCAGTTGTTTTCATTCATGAGTAATCCCTTTCTTTCTATCCGGTGCGTTTCTGAGTTGTTTTCATTCTCGATCCTCCGAAGGCCATCATTTCAAAAGATTCTTCGTTCTGAGCTTTCAGCTTTCATCCTCAATTCTTCTCAATTGTTGTCTCTTCGTTTGTCTCTCAATTATTTCGGTGCTTTGTCCAAGTGGTTTTTTCTCAGGTGGCTTATGATCTGTTCATTCTCATGTGTCTCCATGCTTTCTTGGTATTCCCATTCAATTGTGGTTTCTCACCGGTGTCTCCTTCAAGACTTCTTCTAGTGGTGCATATCGATCTCTCTGCTCAATCATTTCTACAAGATTATGTGGTATGCTAAATCTGTTGCTTGTCATTAATTAAACTTGATGAAGGATAAGCATAACATAATTCTTAATCTTGTTCATACTAATCTGAATTCTTCTTCCGGAGTGGCTCATGATATCAATTATTTTCCCATGTGCTTATCTTTCTTTTCCGGAGTTCCAAGTTCTTTTAACTATCTCTTTGTGAGGCTACATTTAAATCTTGACAAGGTCATAATCTTATTCTTTTCTACCTTCATATCTTTGCATCATTCATTTGTATACGGAGGTCCTTCATGGTGGTTCATCAAGGTTTCACTCCATTCGCACGAGTTCCTCAAGATTCTGGTGATAGTAGTTGTCATTCTTTTCTTCATTCCCTTCTTCCGTATGAGCTAGTTCCTATTCCATTGTTCCGGAGGCATTGTGATGTTGCTCTTTTGGGTCTATCATCTTGTTCTATCAAGATCATGGTGTTCCCCTATTCCATTTCGTTGTTTGTTATGAATATTGTCTAATTCTCCCACCTTGTCGAATTTTTTGTCCCATTTTCCTACCGAAGTGCTGCCGAAATTTTCCCTAAATTCTTCCTTGTTTCTCTTATCATTCTTCATCTCTTTGCAACTTTCAAGGATCGTTGGTTTCAATCGTTTTTCAAAGAAGAGACTAAGTTTTACCTCTTTTTCTTTCTCATCCTCTCCCCCTTTCATTCTTGGATATCGGGGCAAGATCCTCTTGTAGTGTAGGAGAGTTGTGACAGCCCGAGACCAACGTTCCAGAAGATTCCCCTTCTATTCCGTTTTCGTTGTGTCTCTATTTTTATTTCTCGCATCATCATCGCATCATGCGCATCATCTGCTTTGCATCGGCATCCCGTTGCCGCCAGTTTTCAAACTTGCATCCGTTGTTAGTTGCTGGTTCTCGTCGTTGTCTGTTCTGAGCCCGACCACACACGCACACGCCCGCGGCAACGTTTAAATGTTGTTTTAAAAAGTGTGCATAAAACTTTCTCTGTTGGGGTTGAGATTTGACGTGCGGTCTTATTTTAATATAGGTAGGCCGCCTGTCAAGTTTCGTCGCAATCGGAGTCCGTCTGGTACCCGAACGGTCGACCGTAGCGGCACCATATTTGGTCTATCATCGGACTTTTGTCAGTGTTTTTAAAATATGATGCCGCGCCATGCTATTTCCCTCTCATCCCTACATAGCCCTTCTACACAGCCCATTAGTGCCACCTAGCCACATCCTCTGTTCGTGGTCGTCGGATCGCGATCGGACGGACGAGGTCCACCCCACATAGACCAACCTTATATATAGAACCACCCCATGGAGAGATCCCTCTCACTTCACTAGGGTTCCCCCTAGTCATTTTTGCAGCCACCCCCCTAAAAAACTTCACCTGCTAGCCCTCACCCTTCAAAATCCCGCAGCCCAAACCCTCTGAACAAATCTGACCATTGGATTCACATCTAATGGCTCAGAAAAGACCCAAACCCCACCTACCGGACATGTCCGTGGCCAACTCGGACATATCCGGGTGACCGCAGAGCCAACAAAGGCCCGAGGTCCTCCTCCTCCCGTAGCCTCATGCCCGTGCTCCAGATCGGGGAGGAGCCCTCATCTAGAGCAATCGCTGCCCTCGCGCCGCCTTCCGCCGCCTGCAGCAGCCCCGCCGTGCCCGGATCCGGCTCGTCGCGAGCTGCGTGCGCACCGCCCGGATCTGCTTCGCCACACCGCAGCAGCCCCACCACCTTAGGTCCCGCGCTGCCGATTTCGTGCAGCCGTGCCTACATTCCTCCGCGCAGCCGCCGGCCACAAGTGCCCGCTGGACTCTCCGGCCAAGGTCCCCGCTGGCGAGCGCTTCGCCCGACCGCGATCTGGAGCGAGGACCAGATCGAGGCGTGCAGCGCCTTGACTGCACCTGGCCTCATGGGCCTGCTGTAGCCAGGCCGGCCCGGCTCACTCCCTTCCCCTCCAGGCCAGCAGTAGGGCAAGGCCTAGGTGCCCCGAGGCCCAACCAGCTCCACCTCTCCTCTGCGTCGCGCCGGCCAAATCCGGCCCAAGAGACGAGGTGAGGCCCTAGCCCCTCTATTTTTGCGCCCAGGCGCCGTTTAGTTGTCATGCGCCCAACAGTTTTAGCCCAGTAAGTAGTTTTGGCCCGTCTAGTATTTTAGAATTTTTCTGTGAATTATTATTTACAGGAAATATTAGATATTTTCAATCGGCCGTAGTTAATTAACCGTGCTTTGGATCAGAACGAATTATATTTGGTTCTTGTGTAGATTTTCGTGTAGATCACGATTTTATAACTTGCATAATTGTTTGACGTAGTTTAGCGTGCCGAATGCCTAGAAACGTGTGTTGTCTATTATGTTTTGGCCCCGTGTTATATTCTCGTGCATGTCCGGATTGCTCGAATGCCGTAGTAGAAATGTTCATGTTTTAGGAACCCCTTTGCCATGTATTTTAGAGTAGCCATTGGTATTTTTGCGTGTAGGGTTTAGCCGCTAGATTATTTTCCGTGTTTAGGATTTTATCTCGCATTTACGTGTGGTGAAATTATTGCTGTGCAACCCCATATGTTTTATATGTTTTCGGCGTAGAAAAATCCATAGGATTTTTCTGTGTATTTTGTTTTAGCTTTTGAGCAATTTAGTTCGCGCGAAATTTTTGCCATGTTGCCCTCTTGTCTATTTTGTAGGATTTATTCCGTGCTTCGTTTGAAGGAGTTGTCAACTACATAGTTGCCCTTGGATGTTTATTCTAGCCCCTGGTATTTTTGGTTGCAATAGAAATCCATGTTTAGGTGTGCTTTGGTTGTTCTTTACTTGCTAGGAAATAGTGTTGTTTCATAGATGCTGAAATATTTCTAAGTGTGAGGTCTATTATATTTTGTTGCTGTCTTTGCATGAGTTTATCTTGTGATCTGTAGCTGTTTTGAGGTTGGTACAATGGAGTTAGTTGTAGACTTTGGGATTCTCTAGCATGCTGTGAATTTTCATGCCATTTGGAGTCCTGTAGCTTATGGTTTTGCTGTTGTCAATATGCCTTTAGATCGAAAACTGCAACTTCATAAACTGCTATTTTCACAAAGTCTGAAACTGTGTGTGAGAAGCCATTTTGTGACTTTTTTCCTCGTGGTCCATGCTCGCATGCTAGTTGTCATTAGTTGTTTGATGTAGTGCTTCTTGCGCTCTACCGTCTCATGCCTTGTTTGAGCCTTTTGGATTTGTGTAGCTCGTAGTTGTAGGGTGTAGAAAATGTTATGTGGCTGAATTTGGCAGATTGTAGTGATTTCTTGTTTAGCTCGTAGTTTTTGATCCATAGCTCCGTTTTGCTCGTGTACTATATGAAACTTTCTTAGCATCTCGTGTAGTATCATTTTATCTTTCTGGTTGTGTGTTTTGAAGTGCTCGCAACCGTCGTTGCACACATATTGCATTCATGCCATCATATCTTGTGGTGTCCGTACCTTTTGATCTGTAGCTACGTTGGAGATGTTCTCTATTTGTAAATTGCTTGTAACGACGCGTAGAATCACGTGAACCTATTTGTTTTGCTGTTTAACAAATAATTAAACGTGTTAGATCAGATCTTGACAGAATTGTAAATTAAGATGTGAGGTCGTTTCGGAGGTGCTATATGTCATTTCCGACCTCATTTAAAATGCCTAGATAGGTAGATTAATTGCGCTTCACCTCTTTCCATGTGTAACCATATTTAATATTGTCGTGTAACTAATCGGGATAGAACTAAATAACTCGTATGTGGAGTTTCGTCAATATGCAACTCGTTGCATATTGAACTTCACTTAATGTGTAGTGTTTGATTGTGTGAATTGTCATGTCGTGACTTGCATGTATTCAGCTGTTCATGCATCATTTGTTTTGTGCATCGTGTGTTGATGCTTGTTTTTGGTTTCCTCCGTCTCCATAGAGTTCCGCAAGCGTGTCGGAAGGTGAGGACTCGTTCGACTACATCGGTTCGTCTGCTTCATGGAGTCATTCTTCTTCCAAGTGGGATCTCATGCAAGATGACCATTTCCCTAGATACCATTACTATCATTGCCATGCTAGTTTTACCTTTCTATCGATTATGTCTCGTTACCTACCACATGTTAAACATCAGCCTCTCAACAATGCCATGAAAACCTTCAACCTATTCAACCTAGCAAACCACTGATTGGCTATGTTACCGCTTGCTTAACCCTGTGTTAGTGTTGCTAGTTGCAGGTGCAGTTGCTTCCATGTGATTACATTGGTTCCTTGTTATATCACCATATTAATGCTATTTAATTTAATGCACCTATATACTTGGTAAAAGGTGGAAGGCTTGGCCTTTCTAGCCTAGTGTTTTGTTCCACCTTTGCCCCCTTAGTTTTGGCTACCGGTGTTATGTTCCATAATTGAGCGCTCCTAACACGATCGGGGTTGTTATGAGGACCCCCTTGATAATTCGTTTTAGATTAAAGCTGGTCTGGCAAGGCCCACCATTGGTACTATTTGCCCAACATAATAATTCTGATAATACTAAAATGCATAGGGAGTTAGCGCTACCCGAGGAGTAATTCTACATAATACTGGGAGGGCCAGTGTTGATGGTGCTGGTCCAAAACAGAGCAGCTTACTAATGCTACCCGGGGAAACTCGGCGGCTGGCGTGGTAACCATCGCTCATCCGTCGTGTCCTCAGAACGAGATACGCGGCTCCTATCAGGATCTTCGACACGCCGGGCGGCTTTGCTGGATTAGTTTTACCTTTGTCGAGATATCTTGTGCACCGGGATTCCGGTGATGCTTTGGGTAATCAGAGTTGAGGTTTTCCACTAAGGAGTCCGACGAGATCGCGAGCTTCGTGATCGACGATTTCTATGCGGCTTGTGGTAATTTGTGATGGACTAGTTGGAGCACCCCTCCAGGGTTAAATCTTTCAGAAACCGTGCCCGCGGTTATGTGGCAACGTGGAAACTTTGTTTAACACTGGTTCTAGATAACTTGAAGTTAACTGAATTAAAATATGCCAACTGTGTACGTAACCGTGACTGTCTCTTTCGTGAGTTCCTTCTCCAATCGAGGACACGGTGGGGTTATGTCTGACGTAGGTAGGTGTTCAGGATCATTCATTTGATTATCGGTAGTCACGTCCGCTATGCGTAGATCTTCCCCCTCTTATTTCTTGTACTCGTAAGTTAGCCACCAAATATATGCTTAGCCGCTGCTGCAGCCTCACTACTTAACCATACCTCACCCATTAAGCTTTGATAGCCTTGATACCTTTGGAGATGAGATTGCTGAGTCCCCTGTGGCTCATAGATTACTACAACACCAGTTGCAGGTACAGGTAAAGGTTACTCGACGCGAGCATGTTGATTGTTCATTTGGAGTTTCTTCTTCTTCTTCTCCTTCATCAATCTAGTATGGGTTCCAGGCTGGCAGCCTGGGATAGCAAGGATGGACGTCGTTCTTCTTTTCTCGTTTGTGTCCGTCCATAGTCGGACCCTGCTCTTCTTCATGATGATTATGTATTGTACTGCTGTGACTTTAATGAAGCTTGTGGCGAGTATAAGCCAATTCTATATATATATATCTCTTCTTTTCAATACATATACTTGTAACGATATCCATTCTTGCGACACGACGAGATGCGCTTCTATCCCTGACGAGGCCCTCGTGCCAAATTGAGGATAGGGTCGCATCTTAGGCGTGACACTAGGGTCTTACTAGCATAATGAATAACATTCAATTTCTTGTCTACTCTTTGCCCTAGAACTGCACCAACAACATAATCATTATTATCACACATAGTTTTAAAGAGTAGTTTCTAATCAGGTGGTTGGACAATAGCTGCTAAATTAAAAGAATTCAGGTCGGCAGCCTAGGATAGCAAGGATGGACGTCGTTCTTCTTTTCTAGTCTGTTTTCGTCTGTAGTCGGGCCCTGCTCTTCTTCATGATGATTATGTACTGTACTGCTGTGACTCTGATGTAGCTTGTGGAGAGTGTAAGCCAATTCTATATATATATATATAGCTCTTCTTTTCAGTACATGTACTTGTAACGATATCCATTCTTACGACACGACGAGATGCGCTTCTATCCCTGACAAGGCCCTCGTGCCAAATTGAGGATAGGGTCGCATCTTAGGCGTGACACTAGGGTCTTACTAGCAAAATGAATAACATTCAATTTCTTGTCTACTCTTTGCCCTAGAACTGCACCAACAACATAATCACCATTATCACACATAGTTTTAAAGAGTAGTTTCTAATCAGGTGGTTGGACAATAGCTGCTAAAATTAAAAGAATTCTTAAGTATTTCAAAGGATTCTACATAATCATCATAAAAAACAAAAGGGACATCTTTTTGAAGAAGATTAGTTGGTGGCCTAGAAATCTTTGAGAAATCTTTAATTAAACGCCTATAGAAACCAGCATGACCAAGGAAACTTCTTATACCTTTGATATCTCTTGGGAAATACATTTTCTCTATTGCGTCAACTTTGGCCTTATCCACCTCAATACCACCTTTAGAAATATTATGCCCAAGCATTATACCTTCATTCACCATAAAGTGGCACTTCTCCCAATTCAAGACAAGATTAGTTTCTTCACATCTCCGCAAAACTCGATCAAGGTTGCTCAAGCAATCATCCAAGGAAGTCCAATAAATAGAAAAATCATCTATGAAAACCTCAATAACCTTTTCACGAAAGTCAGAGAATATAGGAGTCATTGCATACACCAAAAGGCATATGCCTATAAGTATAAGTTCCAAAGGGGCAAGTAAAGGTAGTTTTCTATTGGTCTTCTTTTGACACATGTATTTGAGAGAATCCATAGTATCCTTCAAGAAAACAAAAGTGTGTGTTCTTAGATAATCTTTCTAACATTTGATCAATAAAAGGAAAGGGGTAATGATCTTTTTAGTAGACTTATTCAATTTCCTGAAATAATTTACCATCCTATAACCAGTTACTACCCTTTGTGGAATAAGTTCATTTTTATCATTAGGAACAACAGTTATACCACCTATCGATGCACTAAGACTAGGGTCTCTAGTGCCATAGACTTGTGCACGGGCGCGAAGAGCCCTTGACGGCAGGGTGTGGCAGAATCCAAACAAGACAACCCCCAAAATATCCATGGCCCCGACAAGCCTGTCTTGCCGCGAAGACACCCAAGGCCACGTCCGTTTGGTGGACGTGATGAACGCACCAAGCACAAGACCCCTGCGAGCTTCCCTCGCCGGGAAGACAGCCGAAGCCCCCAGCAAGCTCCCTTGCCGGGACGAAGCACCAAGACCCCGGCAAGCACCCTTGTCGGGATGACATGGCAAAGCACTAGAGGGTGATTGCCCTTGCCACAGTGCCACCGCCCCCCGAGTTCCAGCGCATTCCGCATGCGCCAGCGGGGCATCCAGGTGTCGAAACACCTGGACACATGTCTTCACTAACACTTAGCTGACATGGACAAGACATGCATTTAATGTACCTGATAGCGATAGATAGATAAGCGCCGTTGCAGGTTCACTGTATCATCTCGTGAACCTACCATCGATCACTTTAGGTGACCTCTTTGCCTATAAAAGGAGGCCCTTAGCTCATTCACAAGGGGTTAGACTCTCTGGAGATTGGCTAGGAAGACGGTGATCATCACTGTAATGAACAACGAAAGAACGCTTAATACGATCAGACGAGCAGGACGTAGGGCTTTACGCATAAGCGGCCCGAACCTGGGTAGAAAGGCTTCCCGGGTGTTGATCCTTAGGTATGCTCTTGACGTTGTATTTCCCCGCCCTACGATCACAAGGGTATCACGTTGATCCCCATAGGTGTCGATCTAGCATCACCGACATCTTTGGCACGCCAGGTAGGGGGCGGGAGAGAGGCGCGTGAATTGGAGCAAGCTCAACACAGGCTCCATCGTAGTTTGAGCGCTATGCCGCGTTCCCCGGAAACGGGGTACCGCGGCGGGCGCCCTGTTCTGCTACGGCTTCCCAAGGTCTGCGCGAGTGCGTTGCTACACGCGCGAGCGGGGCAGGGAGGCGGAGGCTCCAAGAGTAGCACTTTCAGGCCAATGCGTCGCTCGGGGCCAACGCGCAGCTATCGAGGGCGTGCCTGGGCGCTTTGTAGAGGCCCCTTCGCATACTCCGTCGGATGCACCTCCGTGGAGCAATGCATAGTCGTTGAGGATGCGCCACGCGGTCCCGAAGCCCCAGCACACGCTCTAGCGCGAGTGTTGCGCCCCTGAGAGCGTCGCATCATCACCCAAAGACGCGCTCGAGGGCTCCACAAGCACGGCCTAGCAAGAGAAAAGCAAAGGGGTTACACGTTCGCTCACTCTTTCTCCAAGCGATGGTCACGAACCGTCGGCAAGAAGTTCTTGCCGGAGAAGAGACTGCCAGGAGCGGTGATTCCCTGCTCGCTGAGGGCTCCTACGCCCCGGCGAAAGATTCGAGCGCCTCGCAGTCGCGGCGCAGACAGATAAGTTCTTGAGTTTGAGATTCATATTTGAAGTAGATAGATCCTTTTATTTTTCCCTTCGGAAGTTTCCGATCTTTGTGTGAGGAGTTTGCGCATACTGGGACCTTCCCAAAGTTTGGTGCACCATGTCTTTGTTTCGAACTTGTTCAAACGACCTGAATGGCCACAGAGCACCTTCAAACAGTTGCGAACCAAATCAACAGAACAAGCGGCTATGTAGCACCCGATTTCGTCTCAAGCTGCGCTTGGCGATTTCTATGGTTGCACCGAACGCGGCAAGGAGTCTTGACGGTAGTCGCCGGCAAACTCCTAGATTATGCAAAGATGAATCATACAAAGAACGGAATCGAAGAAGGGGGAAAACAATCTTTTCATTCATTTGTTTGAGATACTCTTGAGCATATTACATGGATGATATGATCTGCTCTAACCTAGAACTTTTGACCTTGGCGAGGAACTGCGCTCGCCGGACTGGAGTTCAGGAAGACATGGAGCGGCCCTCCGCGCGATACAGGATGGTTCCTCCGGGACCAGCATTGCGCGGAGGAGAACGAAGCCGCAGAGATGGAGGAGAAGAAGCCCGGGCGCTGACAGGAAGATGAGTCAGCTCCGGTCGGTCCGGCGCAGAAGGAAGCGAGCGGCAGACTGACGGCGATGGTATGGCGAGCGGTAGGCCCGAGGCCAGGCCCCCTCATGCACATATTGACTGCGAGGGGCCTGACCGGCTTCCGCTGTCATCATCGCCCGTCCTTTCCTCGCGACTCTCACGCGAGGAAAGGCTTTGAGTCCCGCTCGAGCTCTCTTCGCAGCAGTCGAGACGCGCACCCAAGCTCCCATATAGCTTGACAGAGAGCATGTTCTCCGCCACCTTCTTGAAGCGGAGGACAAGCCTATCCCAAAAGCTGTGGGCGCAGGCGAAGCTTTTCCACCCGCGGCCGAGGAACAGGGTCTGAGGCCCAGTGCGCTCCGCAACCACCGGCACGGCACCATTGCCGCGGCCATGCATACATAGCCACAGGGTCAGGCCCCCCTCTCCTTCCATTGTCTCGGCGAATACACCATGGAGTCGGAGGCGGGACCGGATGGGCCCTCGTAGTTGGACAAGGAACTCCATTGGGTTCCATCCGACATGGGCCGCCACAGGAGCAAGCCCCGGGGAGGACGGAGGTGTTGCAGTAGCGCTCCGCCTCCCCCGTCCTCGACCTCCGGGCGACCTCGGTCCCACTCCCTTCCTCTTCCACGGGCGTTCGGGACGTCTAACGTCGCGGCACCCTCAAAAGCTATGGCATGATCCGAACGGGATCCCCTCGCCGCCCACACAACCGACGGTGGTCGGCCCCATCCCCTAACCATGGTTAGGGGCAAGTGCCAGTAGTAGACAGAATATGATTCCAAGGCCAAGACCGAGGAGTTGGTGGATCCAAGAGGAGTTGGGTGAGCAAAACCCCTCGCAAACCCTCCCAATTTATAGGATGGGGCGTGGGGGCTAGCCTTACTCCAGAAGCCACCACCCTCTGCGACCAATTGCTCGAGCTCACGGGCGAATAGAGAACCACCCTGATGCGCCAATGCATGCACTAGCGGACCCACACACTACTGCGCCTTTCAAGGCCTCGTCTGCCACGTGTCCATCAATGACTGCGCATGCCGCGCGCGTGGCAGGGGTGTTTCAGGAGACGGAGGGTCCACTCCATGCATGATCGCCCACTTTGCATCCGATGCGCGGAGTGGCGAAAGGCAACCGCCAGTAGATCCAGCCACGAAGGCTCGTGCACCTCTTTGGGCATGGCCCAACAACGCTCCACGCGCGTGTGCGGCCTAGGCGCGGGGGCTCCTGTCGGTGCACTAAAGACTGGGGTCTCTAGTGGCCCAGATTGGTGCACGGGCGCGAAGAGCCCCTGACGACAGGCCGTGGCAGAGTCCATACAAGACACACCCCCAAGATATCCAAGGCCCCGGCAAGCCTGTCTTGCCGGGAAGACACCCAAGTCCACGTCTGTTTGATGGGCGTGATGAACACACCAAACACAAGACTCCGGTGAGCTTCCCTCGCCAGGAAGACAGCCGAAGCCCCCGGCAAGCTCCCTTGCCGTACGAAGCACCAAGGCCCCGGCAAGCACCCTTGCTAGGATGACGTGGCAAAGCACTAGAGGGTGATTGCCCTTGCCACAGTGCCACCGCCCCCCGAGTTCTAGCGCATTCCTCATGCGCCAGCGGGGCATCCAGGTGTCAAAACACCTGGACACATGTCTTCACCAGCACTTAGCTGACATGGATAAGATGTGCATTTAATGCACGTGATAACGGTGGATAGATAAGCATTGCTGTAGGTTCACTGTATCATCTCGTGAACCTACCATCGAGCATTGTAGGTTACCCCTTTGCCTATAAAAGGAGGCCATTAGCTCATTCACAAGGGGTTAGACTCTCTGGAGATTGGCCAGGAAGACGGTGATCATCACTGCAACGAACAATGAAGGAACGCTTAATACGATCAGACGAGCACAACGTAGGGTTTTACGTGTAAGCGGCCCGAACCTGGGTAAAATGGCTTGTCGGGTGTTGATCGTTAGGTCTGCTCTTGACGTTGTTTTCCCCTCCCTACGATTACAAGGGTATCACGTTGATCCCCATAGGTGTCGACCTAGCATCGCCGACACCACCTTTCTTAGGAACGCAATGAAAGGGGCTTACCCATCTACTATCGGCAATAGGATAGATTATACCTGCCTATAGAAGTTTTCGTATTTTAGTTCTTACCACCTCTTTTATCATAGGGTGGAGACGGCGTTGATGATCAACAACTGGTTTAGCATGAGGTTCTATATTAATCTTGTGCTGACAAAGAGTGGGGCATATACCTTTAAGATCATCAAGAGTTTATCCAATAGCAGCCATGTGCTTCTTTAGAGTTTTGAGTAATATCTTTTCATCATGGTCTGAAAGGTTAGCACTAATAATAACAAGATATATGTTCTTGTCATCGAGATACTCATATTTCCATGTATGAGGTAAAGCCTTAAGCTCAAATATGGGATCTTCCTTGGGTGGAGGAGGATCACCTAAAATTTAAACTGGTAAATTTTGCTTAAGGGTAGGTTGTTGATCAAGGAGTATCTTATTTATTTCATTCTTTTCATTCAAATGCATGTCATTCTCATGGTCTAGCAAATATTGTTCTAGTGGATCGGTAGGAGGTACAACAACGGAAGCAAGACCAATTATTTCATCCTTACTAGGCAATTATTTTTCACGTGGTGTTTTCCAAACTTAGAGAAGCTATACTCATGAGAAATATCACCAAAGCTCACTTTAACCTTCTCAGTAGCATAATTAATTTCAGCATTAACCGTATTCAAGAATGGTCTACCAAATGTGATGGGACAAAAGTTATCTTGTTTCGAACCAAGTACTAAGAAATCAGTGCGGTGCTTGACTTTTCCGCACAAGACTTCAACATCTGTAACAATACCAAGTGGCGAAATAGTATCGGTTTGCAAGCTTAATAGTGACATCGATATCTTCAATTTCAGAGGGTTCTATATCATGCATAATTTCTTGATATAATGTATAAGGTATAACACAAATACTAGCACCAATATCACACAGACCATGATAGCAATGATCTCCAATTTTGACTGAGATGACGGGTGTGCCTACCGCTGGTTTATTTTTATCTAGTTCATCTTGTTTATTTATAACATATTTTCCAATTCTAACAACTTTATCACAGAGGTAAATAACCTGCCCATCAATATTATCAGCTAGGAGATGTTTAACTATATCTACATTAGGTTTAACATTTATTTGTTTAGAGGGTGTAGGTGTTCTAACATAACTCTTATTAACCACTGTTGTAGCCTTAGCATGTTCTCTAATCCTAATAGGTTAAGGTGGTTTCTCAATGTTAGCAGTAGGAATAGTTGGATCAACATGGTTAACAATTATTTATTCCTTCTTAATTCTAACAGATTCCTCACATAATTTTTCAATGCGAGGATGATATTTGAACCACGTTTCCTTGGGATGCCCAACATAGGTAGCAAAAGATTTGCAGTAAGAAGCTACTATCTCAGACTCAAGGCCATAAATATTTCTAAACTCATGAGAAGGAGAAGTTTCCATAAAAGATTTAACACAATCAAAATTAAGCTTTATACATGACACTTTAGCTTCATCGAGTTCCCAATCTTTGGCATTGCGTTTAATCTTTTCCAGATGATCCCATATGAATTCAATAGTCTCCTTCATATAGGAATCTACAACACAAGCATCGAGTAACGTTGATCATCATGAGAAATCCGAGCATAATTTTTTGTATAATCAATTCCTTTGAGAGCTCGTGGTTGGGGCAAGTGTGCATGATAGAATTAAGCCTCCCCAAGCTTGAGCATGCTTTCCCCTTCACGAGGCCAACTATTCTAAAAAGACAAGATGGAGCACCTACCCACCATGTCGCCCCTAAACCCTAGTAATTCGGTGATCTCCATTCACGCCCAGTAATCTTGGGCTTTGTTTCGATCATCCTGTCCGGCACTCCCTGATCTACATCCTCATACCCACGATGATAGGTTCTTCTTCTGTATCTACTCTTGGCTTGGATTTCTACAAGGGTAGAGTTTTTGTTGATGAGATCTATAATGCGTCGGGCCTCACAAACCATCCGATGGAGAACATGAGGGTCCTTCATCCTGGTGGTTTCATTTAGCAAGCACGATTTCTATCTTACGGAGGATTTTGTGGCTGCCATAGTTGAATCGACATTGCAGGGTTCTGCCATTAATCTAATGGTCTCAGCCATTGGTGATAATGTATTCATCTTGAACATTTCTGGCAAGGAGGTTGGCTTTCATATTCTGGATTTAATACCCTTCTCTTGCCTCCAATTCAAATGTTACTTTCATCTTTGGGGTAATAGAGGACCTAATTGGGTCCATGAGTTCAAAGTTTGGAAGAAGGAATGTGATGTTGAATGGATTCTGGTGAACCCTTCCAAGCACAGAGCTGCTTTGGGTCTCTTAGATATAAATAATCCTCGTGTCAAATATACTTCCAAACCGGGTTCTTCAATTTGTATGAAGTTATCATTTGCTACCTTTTAAAACTATAGTGTTTGTAAAGGTTATAGATATCCCTCTAAGGCCAACTGTATTGTTACCATGGAGATTGCGGGATATGATATTCCAAAAAATGAGCATGTCATCATTCATCCACCACCCTCTCTTGATCTTCAATGGACAGTGGCCTCACTGCCGACCGTGTTCGGCACAGTGATCTCGTCGGTGGTTTGGCAACACCAAAATTTGCATGGTCGATCATCCCCTACGCCTAAAACTTTGGAGCAACCTTTGGACGAGGCGTGCACAACATGTGCCCATGTTGGGCCATTATTCCCTCGGATTGATATCTCTGATCCACCCAGGCATGGCGCATCAGTTGAACCTGTGGGGCCATGTGGCATTGACTCATCTCCGGCTTCATCCACCTAAGCCTTCTTTTAGATTCCTTCATCGCACGAATCTACAAATGTTTTTCCATCCATGAATGATAATTTGGTTAATAAATCTTGAATTTCCCAAAATGCTCAGAATTTTTCCACTTCGAAAATAACTACCCATTCAATATTATTTTCATGGCATGTTCACGCATGGGCCAGAGAAGGAGGGATTCTGACAAGATTGCGTCTGAGCGGGGGTTGGTTTGGAAGCCAAACTATCGGTCACCTCCTCAGATTCCCAATAGCGGTCTCGAGACTGCAGCCAGATGTCTTTCTAACCAAGCCATTGTTGGGGAACGTCGCATGCAAAACAAACATTTACCTACGCACATGCAATACCTATCCATGGTAATGATCATCTACTAGAGGGGAGAGTGAATCTACATAACCTTGTAGATCGCTAAATGGAAGCATATATAACGTGGTTGATGTAGTGGAACATCTTCACGATCCAAATTGTAACCCGTCCCGTGATCTCATCATGATCTGTCCCGCGTTACCATCACAATCCACCCCGGTCTAGTGCCGAACGGACGGGACCTCCGCGTTCAGCACACGTACAGCTCGATGACGATCACCGCCTTAATTATCCAGCAAGAGGAGAGGAGAGGTAGATTAGTTCTCCAGCACAGTGGTGTGGTGGTGGTGGTGGTGGTGAACTAATCCAGCAGGGCTTTGCCTAACCACCACCGAACTAGACTAGAGGAAGAACTACGATCTAGAGGAAGACGGAGCACGTGGTTGATTTATGGTGTGCAAAAACCATCAATACCTCTAGTATATATAGGAGGAGGGAGGGAGGAGGCTGAGCCTGAAACTTTTCCGGAGACCAAAACAGGACTTCCTATATATCAATCTATACCTCCGGACCATTCCGGAGCTCCTCATGGTGTCAAGGATCTCATCTCGAACTCCGAACAACCTTCGGTCACCAACACCTATAACTCAACTATACCGAACCGTAAGTGCGCACACCCTGCCGGTTCGAGAACTATGTAGACATGACCTGAGCCATTCTCCGGTCAATAAACAATAGTGGGACCTGGATGCCCATATTGGCTCCTACATATTCTACGAAGATATTTATCTGTTGAACCTCTATGTCAAGACTAATGTTAATCCCGTATGTTGTTCCCTTTGTCCTTCGGTATGTTACTTGCCCAAGATTTGATCGTCGGTATCTCTATACCTAGTTCAATCTCGTTACCGGCAAGTCTCTTTACTCGTTCCGTAATATAAGATCCCGTCGCTAACTCTTTAGTCATATTGCTTGCAAGACTTATTGTGATGTTGTATTACCGAGTAGGCCCCGAGATACCTCTCCATCACACGGAGTGACAAATCCGAGTCTTGATTCATGCCAACACAACAGACACCTTCGGAGATACCTGCAGAGCACCTTTATAATCACCTAGTTACATTGCGATGTTTGATACACACAAGGTATTCCTCCGGTGTCCGAGAGTTGCATGATCTTATGGTCATAGGAACATATACATTGACATGGAGAAAACAATAGCAATAAACTGACACGATCATATGCTACGTTCATAGTTTGGGTCTTGTCCATCACATCATTCTCCTAATGATGTGATCCCGTTATCAAGTGACAACCCTTATCCATGGCCAGGAAACCTTGATCATCTTTGATCAACGAGCTAGTCAACTAGAGGCTCACTAGGGACAATGTGTTGTCTATGTATCCACACATGTATCTGAGTTTCCATTCAATACAATTCTAGCATGGATAATAAACGATTATCATGGACAAGGAAATATAATAATAACTAATTTATTATTGCCTCTAGGGCATATTTCCAACAGTCTCTCACTTGCACAAGAGTCAATATTTTAGTTCACATCACTATGTGATTGTAATGAACTTAACACCCATACAGTTCTGGGCTTGATCATCTCTTGCTTGTGAGAGAGGTTTTAGTCGACGGGTCTGAACCTTTCAGATCTGTGTGTCCTTGGCAAATATCTATTTCAACCTATAGATGCTACTACCACGCGCCATTTGGAACTATTCCAAATGACTGCTCCACTATACGAATCTGGTTTACTACTCAGAGTTATCCGGATTAGTGTCAAAGCTTGCATCGACTTAACCCTTTACGACAAAATCTTTTATCACCTCCATAATCGAGAAAAATTCCTTAGTACACTAGTTACTAAGGATAACTTTTGACCGTTGTACAGTAATCCATTTCTGGATCACTTTTGTACCCCTTGACAGATTCATGGCAAGGCACACATCAGGTGCGGTACACATCATAGCATACTATAGAGCCTACGGCTAAGGCATAGGGGACGACCTTCGTCCTTTCTCTTTCTTCTGCCGTGGTCGGCTTTTGAGTCTTACTCGATACTCACACCTTACAACACAGCCAAGAACTCCTTCTTTGCCGATCTATTTTGAACTCCTTCAAAAACTTGTCAAGGCAAGCATTTCATTGAAATTTTTATCAAGCGTCTTGACCTATCTCCATAGATCTTGATGCTCAATGTTCAAGCAGCTTAATCCAGGTTTTCCTTTGAAAAATTCTTTTCAAACAACCCTATATGCTTTCCAAAAATTCTACATAATTTCTGATCAACAATATGTCAACCACATGTACTCATCAAAAAATTTATAGTGCTCCCACTCACTTCTTTGGAAATACAAGTTTATCATAAACTTTGTATAAAACCAAAAACTTTGATCGTCTTATCAAAGCATAGATTCCAACTCCAAGATTCTTGCTCCAGTCCATAGAATGATCCCTGGAGCTTGCATACTAGTTAGCATCCTTAGGATCAATAAAACCTTCTAGTTGTATCACATACAACCTTTCCTCAAGGAAACCGTTGAGGAAACAATGTTTTGACATCCTATCTGCAATATTTCATAAATAATGCAGAAACTGCCAACATAATTCCAACAGACTTTTAACATCGGTACGAGTGAGAAAGTCTCATCATAGTCAACTCTTTGAACTTGTCGAAAACATCTTTGCGACAATTCGAGCTATCTTAACGGTGATATTTACCATCATCATTTGTCTTCCTTTTAAGAGATCCATCTGTACCTAACAGTCTTACGACCATCAAGTAGTTCTTCCAAAGTCTACAGTTTGTTTCCATACATGGATCCTCTCTCGGATTTCATGAGCTTCGGCCATTCATTGGAATCTAGGCCCACCATTGCTTCCCCATAGCTCGTAGGTTCATTGTTGTCCAGCAACATCACCTCCAAGACAGGATTACCGTACCACTCTGGAGCAGTACGTTTCCTTGTCGACCTACGAGGTTTGCAGTAACTTGATCCGAAGATTTATGATCACTATCATCAGCTTCCACTTCAATTGGTGTAGGCGCCACAGGAACAACTTCCTACGCCCTGCTACACACTGGTTGAAGTGATGGTTCAATAACCTCATCAAGTTCAACCATCCTCCCAATCAATTCTTTTGAGAGAAACCTTTTCTTGAGAAAGGACCCGTTTCTAGAAACAAACACTTTGCTTCTGGACCTGAGATAGGAGGTATACCCAACTGTTTTGGGTGTCCTATGAAGATGCGTTTATCCGCGTTGTGTTCGAGCTTATCAGGCTGAAACTTTTTCGCATTAGCGTCGCAGCCCCAAACTTTTAAGAAGCAACAACTTAGGTTTCTCCAAACCATAGTTCACACGGTGTCATCTCAACAGAATAAGTGGTGCCCTATTTAAAGTCAATGTGGTTGTCTCTAATGCCTAACCCAAAAACGATAGTGGTAATTCGATAAGAGCCATCATAGTATGCATGATATCCAATAGGGTGCGGCTACGAAGTTCGGACACACCATCACACTATGGTGTTCCAGGTGGCATGAGTTGTGAAACAATTTTCATATTGTCTTAATTGTGTACCAAACTTGCAACTCACATGTTCATCTCTATGATCATATCGTAGATATTTTATCCTCTTGTCACGACGATCTTCAACTTCACTCTGAAATTATTTGAACCTTTCAATGATTCAGACGTGTGTTTTATCAACAAAATATACTAGTATCTACTCAAATCATTTGTGAAATTACTTGAACCTTTCAATAATTCAGACGTGTGTTTCATCAAGTAAGAACATAACGATATCCACTGCGTGCCTCAACACTCATTGGACTGCATACATTACTTCCAAGAAGTTACTTTCTTGTTCCATCTCACTGGAAAACGAGGCCTTCAATCATCTTGCCCGTGATTTGCATGTCTCAAGTGATTCAAAATCAAGTAAGTCCAAACGATCCATCTGCATGGAGTTTTTTCATGCGTTTACACCAATAGGCATGGTTCGCATGTCTCAAATGTTTTAAAAACAAGTGAGTCCAAAGATCCATCAGTATGGCGCTTCTTCATGCGTTTTATACCAATATGACTCAAGTGGCAGTTCCACAAGTCAGTGGTACTATCATTACTACTTGTATATTTTGGCATTAATATCATAAACATGTGTATCACTACGATCGAGATTCAATATACCATTGAAGGTATTTATTTAAGCAAATAGAATAACCATTATTCTCTTTAAATGAATAATCGTATTGCAACAAACACGATCTAATCATGTTCATGCTCAACGCAAACACCAAATAACATTTATTTAGGTTCAACACTAATTCCAATGGTAGAGGGAGCGTGTGATGTTTTGATCACATCAACCTTGACATTTCTTCCAACACACATCATCACCTCACCCTTGCTAGTATCTCTTTATTCCATAGCTTTTATTTCGAGTTACTAACACTTAGCAACTGAACCGGTATCTAATAACCTGGTGCTACTAAGAGTACTAGTAAGGTACACATCAATATCATGTATATCCAATATACTTTTGTCGACTTTATCACCCTTCCTATCTACCAAGTAACTAGGGTAGTTCCGCTTTAGTGACCGTTCCCCTCATAATAGAAGCACTTAGTCTCAGGTTTGGGTTAAACCTTGGGTTTCTTAACTAGATCAGCAACTGGTTTGCCGTTTCATAAAGTATACCTTCTTGCCCTTGCCCAAATTGAAACTGGTAGTTTTACTAACCATCAACAATTGATGCTCCTACTTGATTTCTACTTTCGCGGTGTCAAACATCGCAGATAGCTCAAGGAACATCATATATATCCCTGATATGTTATAGTTCATCACGAAGATCTGTAGCTTGGTGGCAGTGACTTTGAGAACTATGTCAATCACTATCTTATCTGGAATATTAACTCCCACTCGATTCAAGCTATTGTAGTACTCAAACAATCTGAGCACATGCTCAACAATTGAACTTTTCTCCCTTACTTTGCAGGCCAAGAATCTTATGAGAGGTCTCATACCTCTCAACGCGGGCACGAGCCTGAAATCCGAATTTCATCTCTTGGAACATCTCATATGTTCCATAACGTTCAAAACGTCTTCGACACCTCAATTCCAAGTCATTAAGTATTACGCACTGAACTATCACGCAGTCATCAAAAACGTGTATGTCAGATGTTTGCAACATCCACAAACGACGCCCGGGTTCAGCACACCGAGAGGTGCATTAAGGACATAAGCATTCTATGGAGCAATGAGGACAATCCTCGGTTTACGGACCCAGTCCGTATAATTGCAACTATCATCTTTCAATTAAGTTTTCTCTAGGAACATATCAAAAACAGGAGAGCTACAGCGCAAGCTACAACACAATTTGCAAAGACCTTTGGACTATGTTCATGATAATTGAGTTTAGCTAATCATATTACTAATAAACTCCCACTAAAATTGACATCCCTCTAGTCATTCGAGTGTCGCATGATCCAAATTCACTAACTCAAGTGTGATCATCACGTGAGTTGAGTATAGTTTCAATGGTGAACATCTCCATGTTGATCATATCAACTATATGATTCATGCTCGACCTTTCGGTCTCTTCTTTTCCGAGGCCATGTATTTACATGCTAGACTCGTCATGTTTAACCCGAGTGTTCCGCGTGTGCAATTGTTTTGCACCCGTTGTATGTGAACATTGAGTCTATCACACCAGATCATCACGTGGTGTCTCGAAATGACGAACTGTCGCAATGGTGCACACTCGAGGAGAACACAATTTTATCTTGAAGTTTTAGTGATGGGTCGCCTTAGAATGCTACCATCGTCCTAAGCAAAATAAGGTGCATAAAAGGATTAACATCACATGCAAATCATAAGTGACATGATATGGCCATGAACTTGTGCTTCTTGATCTCCATCACCAAAGCATCAGCATTATCTCCGGCATCACCAGAGCCATACCATGATCTCCATCATCCTGATATCCATCATTGTGTTGCCATCAAGGTTGTCGCGCTAACTATGTTGTTACTACTAAAGCTACTACTAGCGATAAAGCAAAGCATCACCAAGCGGTAAAAATAATTAAATACAACCCTATGGCTCCTGCGAGTCGTCATAGCATCGACGTGCAAGCCGATATTTAACTATTACAAAATGATTATCTCATACATCAAATATATCATATCATGTATTTGACCATATCGCATCACATGCATACCCAGCAAAAACAAGTTAGACATCCTCTAATTTTTTGTTGCAAATTTTACGTGGCTGCTATGGGTATCTAGTATGATTGCATCTTACTTACACGAAGCCACATCGGTGATATGCAAGTTGCTATTTAACCTTCTCCAAGGACCGCCTCGGTCCAATCCGATTCAACGAAAGTTGAAGAAATAGACACCCGCCAGTCATATTTATGCAACATGTTGCATGTTAGTCGATGAAACCGGTCTCTCGTAAGCGTACGAGTAATGTTGGTCCAAGCCGCTTCAATCCAACAATACCGCTGAATCAAGAAAAGACTAAGGAGGGCAGCAAATAGAGCATCAATGCCCACAAAATATTTTGTGTTCTGCTCAAGATATCATCTACGCATGAACCTAGCTCATGATCCCACAGTTGGGGAACGTCGCATTGGAAACAAAAAATTTCCTACGCACACGTAGTACCTATCCATGGTGATGATCATCTACGAGAGGGGAGAGTGAATCTACATACCCTTGTAGATCGCTAAGCGGAAGCGTATATAACGCGGTTGATGTAGTGGAACATCTTCGCGATCCAAATCGCAGCCCATCCCATGATCTCATCACGATCCGTCACGCGACCCCATCACAATCCATCCTGATCTAGTGTCAAACGGGTGGCACATCCGCGTTCAGCACACGTACAACTCGATGACGTTCACCGCCTTCTTGATCGAGCAAGAGGGGCGGAGAGGTAGATGAGTTCTCCAGCACAGCGGCGTGGTGGTGGTGGTAAACTAATCCAGCAGGGCTTCACCTAAGCACCGCCGAACTAGACTAGAGGAAGAACTACGATCTAGAGTAAGAGGGAGCACGTGGCTGATTTCTGGTGTGCAAAAACGCATAATACCTCTAGTATATATAGGGGAGGGAGGGAGGAGGCTGCGACCTAGGTCTATCCCCTTTTCCTTGGCCGCAAGGAAGAGAGGAGGAGTCCTCCTCCAATCCTAGTAGGATTATGACTCCTTCCCACTTGGAAACTCTTTCCGCCTTTTGGCCATTTTGTCTTATTCCTCCACTCCAGCCGCATGGGCCCTTAGGGGAGGCTTTGGCCAGCCCACCAGGGGCTGGTCTGCCTCCTCTCACAGCCCATGAATCCCTTGGGTCGTCACACCCCTCTCGGTGGACCTTGTACCCTCCCAGCACTCCCGGTACACTATCGATGAGCCCGAAACTTTTCCGGAGACCAAAACAGGACTTCTCATATATCAATCTTTACCTCCAGACCATTCCAGGGCTCATCGTGATGTCCAAGATCTCATCCGGGACTCCGAACAACCTTCGGACACCAACACCTATAACTCAACTATACCAAAACGACATCGAACCTTAAGTGTGCAGATCCTACGGGTTCGAGAACTATGTAGACATGACCCGAGACATTCTTCGGTCAATAAAAAATAGTGGGACCTGGATGCCCATATTGGCTCCTACATATTCTACGTAGATCTTTATTGGTTGAACCTCTATTTCAAGAATTCAGTTAATCTCGTATGTTGTTCCCTTTGTCCTTCGGTATGTTACTTGCCCAAGATTCGATCGTCGGTATCTCTATACCTAGTTCAATCTTGTTATCGGCAAGTCTCTTTACTCGTTCCATAATACAAGATCCCGTGGCTAACTCTTTAGTCACATTGCTTGCAAGGCTTATTGTGATGTCGTATTACCGAGTGGGCCCCGAGATACATCTCCGTCAGACGGAGTGACAAATCCGAGTCTTGATTCACGCCAACCCAACAAACACCTTCGGAGATACCTGTAGACACCTTTATAGTCACCCAGTTATGTTGCGACATTTGATACACGCAAGGTATTCCTCTGGTGTCGGGGTGTTGCATGATCTCATGGTCATAGGAAGAGATACATTGACATGTAGAAAACAATAGCAATAAACTGACACGATCATATGCTACGTTCATAGTTTGGGTCTTGTCCATCACATCATTCTCCTAATGATGTGATCCCGTTATCAAGTGACAACCCTTGTCTATGGCTAGGAAACCTTGACCATCTTTGATCGACGAGCTAGTCAACTAGAGGCTCACTAGGGACAGTGTGTTGTCTATGTATCCACACATGTATCTGAGTTTTCATTCAATACAATTCTAGCATGGATAATAAATGATTATCATGAACAAGTAAATATAATAATAACCAATGTATTATTGCCTCTAGGGCATATTTCCAACAGTCATCTCTGACAAGTCCGATTCGTCTAGTCTCATTACTTCTCCACCAAAAACGCCCGTTGGCAGTCGTCCGACGACTCCTCTTCTACTGTCACCCTCTCCGATTCTGTCATCGGAGCCCATGGCCGTATTCTCCATTGAGGCTCATTGGTACTTGTCTTCGGGCCACCATATCATCGATGGTGGTGCCGATCTCTTACCAAGAACTTTCATCGCACGTCCGTCACCAATTGTGCAACATCATGAGGAATATAGGGTGGCTGAAGTTATGCCATTGTCGTAGCCGCATCAGGTGGGGCCTGCTCGTGAAGCTTTGGTCGAGTTCTTGGAGGTCAGCGGAGTTTAGTTTCGATCAACTCTGCTGTTAGAGCATATTTATCCATATGTGGTTTTGGTAATTGATGACAATCCCTATGGACTAATGGTTGCCTTAAGTTATATTTGAAGGATTTGTCCATAGGCACTTCTTGAAGTCCATTTGTTGGTGTCAAGGAGTTTATATGATGACCAAGGTGGTATTCAAGGTATTATCCAAAGATTGGTCATAAAGACACAAGGTTGATCAAGACTAAGAAAAGAGTAAATCAAGATGATCAACACACAAAGTGTACAAGATGTACCGAGAGGGATCAAGTGATCCCATGGTATGGTAAGCATTGTCCATAATGCTTTTGTGTACTAACCCATGGTCCTTGTGAGAGTTCTATGTGGGGTTAGGTGTGTCTCCATGGGTTTGCGTCAAGAGGAAGATCTCATTCAACCTATGAAGGATGACATCAAGTGGTGATCGTCATCAAGATTGCGGTGTGCAAGTTCAAGTGGAGCATCACGAAGATATCATGCTTGAAGCTTGCCGTTCATTGTGGTGGCAATGGACTTGTGAAGATGTGCTGAAGAGTGGCTCATCCATAGTGAGTATGGGCGAGCAATCGACTAGTCTTCGTCAAACCAAGGCAATCAAGAAAGGTGGTCCATCTTGAGGAAGCCAAGATCATCATCATCTAGCTCAAGAGGACTAGGTGCAAGGTATATGTTTGCACTTGATAGGTTTTCTATTTTAGGATAGATTGCCCTACTGTCAAGGGGTGCTCTCAAGTGAGTAGCTTGATCGTATCGTTCGTTGAGAACTCAAACCATTTGCATCCTTGCATCATATTTCTTGGTTCTTGTTTTGTTTTTCTCTCTGTGAGTTTTAGATCTTATGTTCATCTTCATGACAAGCTCGAGTTCATCGAAAATGGAGTCCATATGCATCTTCGATGATGTTTTTCATGTTGGAAGTTTTTGCCGGTTCTTCATTCATAAAGGTCTCACTTCTCTATATCATTGGCATTTTCTAACTGCATGTTCGTAAGATTTTATGTCGCTTTTGGATAGCTCTTGTCGTTGTGAATCCAACAAGCTTGAGTTTGCTCGATTTGGAGTTCGTATGCGAAAGTTAGAGTAGTTTCAGTATCGAGCAGTAGTACCGCTCCTTGTGCCAGCGGTAGTACATCTCCTAGAGCGGTAGTACCGCCCCCGGAGCGGAAGTAATTTTTTACTACCGCTCCCGGGCGGTAGTACCGCTCCCTCGGACGTTCTGGGAGCGGTAGTACCGCTCCGGGCAGCGGTAGTACCGCTCCAATCGGGCTGTGATTGGGGGTAACGGTTGGATTTATTCCCCCACTATATAAAGGAGTTATTCTTCCCCATTGGACCTTATCTATCTGTTGAGCTCATGTTCTTCCCCCATTGTTGACCTTCTTAGAGCTTGCTAACTCTCAATCCCTCCAATGATTCTTGCTAGTTGTTGAGGGAAAAGAGAGAGGAGATCTAGATCCACATCTCCACTTATCACTTTTTCCTCGATGTGAGGGGAACCCCTTGGATCTTGATCTTGGAGTTCTTTGTGAGCTCCTTGTTCTTCCTCTCGTATTTCTCTATAGATTTTGTTTTTGTGGAGGGATTTGAGTGTGAGAGACTTGACCACTTTGTGTGTTCTTGCCATTGCATTAGTTGCATCGGTTTGAGTTCTCCACGGTGATACGTGGAAGTGAGAAGTTGAGAAGCTTATTACCCTTGGATACTTGGTACCCCTAGAAGCTTGGTGGTGCCTCACAGCTCAATCATTGTGGTGTAAAGCTCTGGGCAAGCGTCAGGGTCTCTAATTAAGTTGTGGAGATTGCCCCGAGCATTTGTCGTCACCTTGAAGCCATATGCCATTGTGGTGAAGCTTCGTGGTGTTGTTCGGAGCCTCCAATTCAGTTGTGGAGACTACCCCAACCATGTTTGTACGGATTCGTTGACCGCCCTCAAGGGTACCTTAGTGGAATCACGACATCTTGCATTGTGCGAGGGCATGAGGAGATTGCGGTGGCCTTAGTGGCATCTTGGGGAGCATTGTGCCTCCACACCACTCCAAACGGATATTAGCATCCGCAAGGGTGTGAACTTCGCGATACATCGTCGTCTCTCCGTGCCTCGGTTATCTCTTACCCGAACCCTTTACTTATGCACTTTACTTTGTGATAGCCATATTGTTTCTTGTCATATATCTTGCTATCACTTAGTTGTTTATCTTGCTTAGAATAAGTTGTTGGTGCACATAGGTGAGCCTAGTTGTTTTAGGTTTGGTGCTTGACAAATTAAACGTTAGTTTCATTCCGCACTTGTTCAAGGCTAAATCGTAATTATTTTAAAGCGCCTATTCACCCCCATCTAGGCGACATCCACGTCCTTTCATCAGCCTTGGGTATGCGGTGTTGGGTTGTTTAGGTTGTGGGTTGCTGGTGTTAGATTCCACTTGCTACAACTCCCACCTCGCCCACTGGGCAATGATACTTTCATGCGCTTCTTCAAACATGATGAAGGAGTTGGTTACAAGGGAACCCATGGTTTTCGTTATGGATTCCTTATGTTTCTTGGTATTCCTATGGATTTGCGTAATATTGAGAACTTCAGAGTTGCAGTCAACACCTTTGGCAAGTTCCAATACTTGGTTGAGGATGATCCTTACTTGGTCAGAGCGATTGTTTTTGCTTCTTTCCCTGAGGACATCCCGGTTCCGCGGGACGTGGTTTTCTCTGACTATGCTACCTATGGTGGTGTCTGAGTATCATGGACTGCACCTTTGTTCATTCTAGGTGCAAATTTTCCTGATCAGATGCCATAGGATGAAGACCCAATGCCATTGGATGGAAATCCACACCCCATGACAGGCGAATTTGTTCCTGATGTGCATAATTTTGTGTTGCCTCCCTAACCTGTCGTCGGATGGAATGACCTCCCACCAATGCTGACTCCAATGCCTGATCATATTGATCCTGATAATTGGGGGCATGGCCATTGGGAGGTGAGAACCGAGCTCAGCAAGACAATCAACACCACAATCCTTATCCTCCTGTTCAAGACCAAGAGTATAGGGTGATTGACAACTCTATGCAATCGGGTTCTAAAGTTCAAATGCCAGTGCACCCACATCAGTTCTTTGATGCAAATTCTTGGGCAATTGTACTATATCAGCCGCCAGCTATTCAGTATGATAGAATTATGGTGGGCTCAGTCAAGGTGGTGTGCGGGCCAGTTTTGCCGTATAAATTGGCGTGGAGAAGGTATTTTCAAACGCTCATGAAGTTCGGTCCGAATTTAGGCATTCCTTCCCAGATGCACGTGGTGGATGTTCAACCCACACTGCTTTCAAACCGTAGTTGGGACCTTGCTTTTTATGATGTTCAGGTGCTGTCAAAACTACAATGGGTGGAGGCCCAACTGCCAAGCATTTCTCTGTCTTGGCCTACTGCTCGTGATCTTCCAAAGCTTGTCACTAACAGCAATGTTGAGTCTCTTATTAACCATTCAGACAACACTGCTGAGTGTCTGGCACATTTCGATGATTCTTCTCCTCCTAAAACTGATGAAGCTTTCTCATTCAAGGCTCAATGTGATATGTAGAGGATTCATCGCTACAAGACTCTCTCTTCAACACCTATAGTGGAATCATCAGTTCGCAGGAGCACTCATGGTTTAGCTAAGTGTGACGGCTATAAACCTATTTCTCACAAACAACTCCAAGAGACAAAGAAGAAGAAGCCAAGGTGTAACCCCTGAATTCTACTCTATCAGAGGAAGCCCACGAAGAATGGGGATAGAGATGGTGTGGCACCTCCAACTGCTATCAGATGCATCCGTGAGATTGGACATGATCTAGGGATTCCAGATGCACAGCTCATGATGCAGAAGCTTATGGCTAATCCTAATGATGACAAGAAAGATGGAACTGATGATTAGCCCCCTTAAGACCATTAGTGATTCGCAAGCCCATAATTTGGCCTTGTTATTTTTCTTTCACTTGTTGACTCTCAATACTCTCTGTAATATCCTAGTCTATGATCTTTTCAATGTTATGTCCCTGCACTGTTTGTGGTACTATTATGTCGTACTTCTCTACTTATTGCCTTCCGTTGTTGATCACGAGTAATAGCAATTGCAAAAGTTGGAGCGTTCTTTGCTGGAATGTGCGGGGTCTCAAATCCCCTGTTAGGTAACGTGCTGTCAAGCAAAAAATTACTAAAAGTCGGTGTGTGGTGGCTTTCTTCCAATTGACTAAGTGTAATAGTTTTGATATCCGTCAAATTAAGTCTTTTTTCCCTAAGCAGTTTGACACTTATGCCTATGCACCTGTTGTGGGTGCTTCTGGAGGTATATTAGTTGTATGGAACTTTGCTATAGTCCATGATATGCTACTCAAAGTTCAACCCTTTGCAGTCACTATTCATATCACTTGCAGGCAAAATAGTGAACAATGGAATTTAGTGTCTATTTATGGGCCTTGTCAGGGGGAGGCTAGGGACAACTTTGTTTCTTTGTTTCCTGGTTCTATAACTTAAATATTTTGGTTGAAGATAATTGGTTTCTTATTGGAGAGTTTAATTTTATCAGATCTACTAACCATAGGAACCTACCAAGAGGAGATATCAGTGATATGTTTATCTCTAGTGAAATAATCAGACACCTTTGTCTTCTTGAATTGCCTCTTAAAGGTAGATATTACACTTGGTCAAACATGCAGGACTTCCCCTTGTAGGAATAACTTGATTGGTTCTTTACTTCCACCAATTGGATCTCCTTTTACCCAATGACTGAGGTCCTCGCTCTGGCTAGGACTACCTGTGATCATGTGCCTTGTATGGTGGTCATTAAAACCACAATGCCCAAATACAACATTTTCAGGTTTGAAAACTATTGGGTTGAAATGGAGTGGTTCCATGACTATGTTCAGAAATCATGGAGTAAACACTCTTGTAAAATGCATTCGTGTGCTATCATTGCTGATAAATTGAAAACTCTGAGGCCTAATCTAAAAAGGTGGCAGCTTGGCCTCTCTAAGATGAAATTGCTTACTGCTAAGTGAAACAAAGTCTTTGGTATTTTGGATATTATGGAGGAAATTAGGCCACTTTTTAGGCAGGAATTTAACTTCAAGAAAATTATTAAGCTACATGTGGAAAATTAGCCGCATTTACACTTCCTCTGTTGGAAGAAAAGGTGCACTATCAGATTTATAGAAGTGGGAGAGGAGAATAGTAAATTCTTCCATTCCATGGCCACTGAGAAATTTAGGAGGAATTCTATTGCCAGCCTAAAACTACCTGATGGAACTGTTATATCTGAACACTCACAAATGGAAGGTGTTATCTGGACTACCTTTAAAGGGAGAATGGGAGTCTCAAGAGGTATTAATATGGGCTTTGATCTCAGTACTTTGTTGACTCCTCTACCTGGTGTGGAGATTCTTACCAATCGATTAACTGTTGAGGAAATGGATCTTGTTGTCAAACATATGCCTATTGACAAAGCCCATGGCCCTGATGGTATTAATGGACTATTTTTCAAAAAATGTTGGCCCATCATTTACAAGGAGTTCTATAACCCGGCTCATGATTTTTACGATGGAAAAGCTAAGTTGGAGAATATCAGTCGGTCCTATATAACTCTCATACCCAAGAAGCTCTCACTTGAGGTTGTTGGTGATTATAGGCCTATTTCTCTGACTCGTATGGGGATCATTTTTTTGTCTAAAATGGCTGCCAATAGATTCCAAGAGGTGATCATGGAGTGCATTCATAAAAATCAATATGGCTTTATCAAGTCCAGGACCATTTAGGATTGTATTGGTTAATGATATGCTTCATAGAAGACAACTCCAATTACCCATACGTTGTCATGATAGGGATTATCCAATTGTGCAGTATGTAGATGATACTCCCATCATTATCCCAGCTGATGATCTTCAATTACTGGACCTTAAGAGAATGTTGTTCGTATTTTCTCAATCCACTGGCCTTGATGTTAATTATCATGAATCATCAATGGTTCCCATCAATGTCACTCAGGAAGAAACTGATAGGCTAGCCTCAATTTTTGGGTGCCAGGTGGGCAAGTTGCCATTCACATACTTGGGCCTTCCTGTGGGCAGCACAAGACTTCCAATATGAGACATGATGCCCTTGGTGAATTGCAAGGAGAGGAGAATGACTGGTAGCTCTTATTTCCTTCCTCAGGGTGGAAGACTTCAATACCTCAATTCTGCTTTATCATCTCTGCCCATCTTCTTTTTTTGCAATTTGTCTATCCCTCCTAGTATCCTTAATGACTTGCAGAGAATCCAGAGGCAATATCTTTGGAGGAAAAACAAGGAAGAACCTGCCCCCTCTTTGGCACATTGGAAGTTAATTTACAGACCCAAAAATAAAGGTGGTCTGTGCATCCTCAATCTTGGAGTTCATAATGTTGCTTTATGGATGAAACATGTTAGTACGTTTCTTAAAAAGTAGATATTCCTTGGGTGCATCTCATTTGGAATTCTTATTTTCATGGGCTTGTGCCCAAGGTAAAACTCCCCATGGTTCCTATTGGTGGAAGAACATCCTCATATTGTTTGATCAGTTCAGAGAGGTTTCATGGGTGGAAATCAATCAAGGGGATACCACCCTATTTTGGCAAGACAAATAGAAGGTTGGTGATTCAGTTTTACCTCTAAAGAACAGATTCTCTAGGTTGTTCTCTTATGTGAAGGACTCTTTTGGGTCAGTTAAGGATGGCCAAGAGTGTCAATACATTTTGTCCTGGTTCAATTTTCCTCTTTCGGAGCAGGACTACAATGAGTTTCAGTCCTTTCAAGTTCTTCTTTAGTATCATGAGAGAAAATCTGATTTGAAGGATGTTTGGTCATGGCATGGCACTAATAATCCCTTCACTCCGAAGAAGTTCTACACATCCATGTATTCAACTAATACTTTCAACCCCCCTTTTAGTGTGGATCTAGAAGAGTTGTTGTACTAGTAAAATCAAGGTGTTCGCTTGGATGCTCATAATGGAAACATTAAACAAAAAGGACATGGTGGAGAGGAGACACTGACATATTGATGATGTGGTTAAGTGTGTAATATGCCCCCACACACTCCATGGACAATAGAGACCACTAGTTTTTCAACTACAATTTTACCAAAGGGTTTGGAACTTCCTTCAGATTGACTGGTCTACTAGTAATGAAATGGGGCAGGTGGCCCTAAATGCCAGAATGGATTTTGGTAAGCCTTTCTTTGCTGAAGTGGTTTTCACTGCTTGCTGGAATATTTGGCTAATCAGAAATGGCAAAGTGTTTAGGCATGCGAGACCCAGTTTAAATAAATGGAGTGGTGATTTTATCCATGAGGCCCTTTCCTATCAGAAATGTATCTTCTTTCTCATAGAATTAAGGCTAGCCATAAAGAGGATCTTCTTAGATGGGTTTATTTCCTTCCCCCATGAGGCCCTTTCCTATCTTTACTTTGTATTAGGTAAGTTTTCTTTTCTTCTCCTACTGGTGACATCTGCTAACCAGTTGAACATACGATAAATATTTTTATTCTAATAGAAAAGGTTGTGGGGGTTTTCCCTATAGTAGGCAGTCAAAAAAAATTATAAATAAAATTCTGATCATGATGAATTAGATGCATATGATAGAACTTCTAATTAAATTTCAGCTTCAAACGATTCCAATCCCATGTCCAATATCATCCCATAGCCTGTACCACATTTTTTCTTTTACCTCCAAAGATAGATGGAAAACTTTGTTCTTAAATTTATCTCCGAGTAGACCTGAAAGCTTAAACAATCCACAAACTCATCGTCATATATCAAATGTAATTAGGATGAGTTGAACTGTTATAAGTATTAGCCAGCAGTTTCACCACCATACCTGAAGGAATCTCATAATAAATATTTTTAGTAGGTCCGACGGGTTTAGGAATAATTTCCTCAACTCCCGTTCGAGCCAAGATACCCCAAACAAGCCACTCAACGGGTGACCATTCGTAGTGATAAGGAACAATAATTTTCACCATGTACGGAAAGTGTTTCCTTACCAATTTCCACTTACCAAAGGCGCTTCACTCCCCGGCACCGGTGCCATAAAAGAGTCTTGATGACCCACAAGTATAGGGGATCAATAAGAGTCCTTTCAATAAGTAACAATGCTGAACCCAACGAGGAGCAGGAGGAAATGATAAGTAGTTTTCAGCAAGGGGTTCTCTCGAAGTGTTGTAAGTAACAGTGATAGATAATTTTGTAGCAAGATAATTCGTAACAAGTGACAAGTAACAATAGTAGAAAAGGTTCAGCAAGTTATCCCAATCCTTTTTATAGAAAAGCACAGACTTGAATGTTCTCTTATGTGAAGTAAGTACTCCCCAGGACACATGGGAATTTTTATCTAGTCATGTTAATCATATTAAGTTGATTCATGTTCGCTACTTTGATAATTTGATGTGGGTGGACCGGTGCTATGGTGCTATTCTTACTTAAACTAACAACCTACTTATGATTACACCCTCTCGCAAGCATCCACAACTAAGAAAGAAGAATTAAGAATAAACTAACCATAGCATGAAGCATGGGGATCCAAATCAGCCCCTTATAAAGCAACACATAAACTGGGGTTTAAGCTTCTGTCACTGTCGCAACCCATTATCTATTTGTTACTCCAAAGTGACTTCCTTTAGGCCCATAACATGGTGAAGTGTCATGCAATCAACGTTCACATGACACCACTAAGAGAAGTAACAACATCCATATCATCAAAATATCAAACGAATACCAACTTTACATGATTAATTATAACAAGGATTCTCCCATGTCCTAAGGAACCATAATTAGTACTCACACATCATCAACATATTCAATATCACAGGTGTAATAATAATAATTAAGGATCTTAACATATTATCTTCCACCAAGTAATCCAACAAGCATCAACTACAAGCTGTAATCAAGACAACTAGTAACCCATAGGTACGAATACACATGATCAACTAGGGTTGGAGATAATATGGTATTGGTGAAGGTGTTGATGAAGATTGATCCTCCCACGAAGGAGGGAGCATTGGTGATGACAATGGCTTCGATCTGCACCTCCCAGAGGGGAATTCTCGTGGCAGAAGCTTTCTGTGAGAAAGCAAAAGGGCCTCTGCCTAGGTTTCTCCCTTGAGACGGCGGTGCTTCATCCCTAAAGATAACTTATGATTTGTGGTCGCTAGAGGGCCAGCTGGGGCCCCACAAGCAATCAGGGTGTGGCCAAGAGGGCGCTCTTTTGGCTTGTGCCTAGCTGCTGGCCCCTCTCTAATATATTTTTGGCCCCGAAATTCTCAAATATTCTATAAAAATTCTCTATAAAGTTTTAGGTCATTTGGAGCAAGTTGATTTTTCATCCCTTTTCTCAGTTTCCCGGTCCAGAATTTGAGTTTCTAGATATTTCCCTCTTAGTGATGTAGCTTGCATATTCATAGATAAAAGGCATAAGATATGTATTATAATAATGGATAATGGATAGGATCAACACAAATATCAATAGTAGTTCATGATGCAAAATGCGCGTATCACACCCGTACCTTATAAATACAAAGCCCCTAGCTCCATTATTACTCTTATCTCTCCATCTCCGCCTGCAAGATCCAAACCCTAGCACTCCCGTTGGATTCCATCATCACCGGAGAAGAAGCGCTTTTCTTCCACGACTTCCTCATGAACATACTCACACCTACTACGGCCACTTCGTCTGCCGCTGTCGTAGATGTCTGCGACAACCAACCTAGGGTCTGGCAGATTGAACTGCTCGGCTTCTTCGCCTAGTCCAACTATTCTTCTCGTCTTCATCGTGACTACTTGCAGATACATCTGGACTCAGCTGGAGCCTGTTTCCCCCTAAACCCATCTACGCAGTATTTGACAAAGTAGAAGGCAATGGCCAGAGATAACACTACCGGGAAGGGTGGAAGACAAAAATGCCTGAATATTGTAAAAGGACTTCCACCACATCTCTATGAAAGATACAACTCCGATCCAGAAGAGACTTACCACCAGTGCAAGACCCAGATCAAATGTATCCAAAGATGTTCGGTCGAGGAGTGGTTCAACTATTGCTACATCACGGATGAATATGCCTAGAAGAATGCCAAGAAGGATCCTTGGAAAGATATCATATACAAGAATCTACATCCAAAGACAAAGGCCAAATCTATTCAGATTGGCTTCTATCCGTGCATGGTATGACCTCCAATGCCTGAGAAACCATATCCGTCCAGCATCCTTGATCGCCGTGCGGCAGAGAAATATCCAAAGAGGAAGATCAACCTCTAGTTGCACCTCCGATGAAAATGGAGAAAGCAAAGGCTTCAAAGCCCGAGATTGTAAAGACTTCAAAGCCAAAAATTGCAATGGCTTCAAGGCCAAGAGCTTCACCTCAAGCCTCCAGATCAAGATGAGCTGCATTAGCTAAAACCGAGGAAGAGTCTCCCATGAAGAGGAGATTGAAGCGAAAACATATCGTTGCCCGTGGACCGAAACCACCCGTCTCCTTGATGGAGCCTACAAAAATTGAGTTGTCAGATGATGATTTTGATGATGAAGCCCTGACAAGGCCGATTTAGCAAAAGGAGGAAGAGGCAAAACGTCTCGAAGACTTACCTTCGACGGATGTTGCAATCATAAGCTAGTTTATTGATGAATTGTTGACTCATCACTCGCTCATCATCTATGCTCTTTGATACGTCTCCAACGTATCTAATTCTTTTTATTGTTCCATGCTATTATATTACCATATTAAGATACTTTTGGGGTCTTAATGCACCAATTTATATTTTTTTGATAACTAACCTATTAACCCAATGCCTAGAGCTACTTGTTGTTTTCTGCATATTTTTTGTTTTTCAGGTTTTCAGTACCAAACGAAGTCCAATTGCCATAAAACTTTTTTATGATGTTTTCTGGACTAAAAGAAGGCCTAGAAGCTTCGGGAGGAGACCTGAATCCACACAAGGAGACCACAAGCCAACTAGGCACGACTAGGGGGCGGCCGTCCCCTGATGCCTTGTCGCCTCCTTGTGGCCCCTCTTTCCTCATTCTCCGGCCTGTAAATTCCCAAATATTCTAGAAACCCTAAAGATATCCATGAAACACTTTTTACACCGCCGCAATTCTGTGTTCCATGATGAACCCTTCTAGAGCTTCATTCCAGCACCCTGATGGAGGGGGTCGATCACGAAGGGCCTTTTCATCAACCTTGGTGCCCTCATGATGATTTGTGAGTAGTTCACGACATACCTACAGGTCCATAGTTAGTATCTAGATGGCTCTCTCTCTCTCTCTTGATCTTCAATATGATGATCATTGCATCTTCGCTTTGACCTATCCGATGTAATTCTTTTGTATGGTGCATTTGTTGGGATCCGATGAATTGTGGGTTTTTGTTTCAGAATATTCATGAAAAGTATTTGAGTCTACCCTGAGTTTTATGATTCTTATTTTCATGATCATCATAGCTTCATAAATCTATCGGATCTATTGAATTGCTTTGGCCAAGTAGTTTGATCTTCCTTAAGTGGCAGATGTGTGTTGTAGTGGGTTTAACCTGGCAAATTTCTATATCCTAGTGATAGAAGGGGACAAGACGTGTCTTTGTGTTGCTGCCACTAAGGATAAAGCGATGGGGTTTATTCATATTTATTCAGTTTACTTTGTCTATAGCATGTCATCGTTCTCCAAGCATTAATCTATTTTACTTAATACTCTAGATACATGTTAGATAGCGATTAATGGGTGGAGTAATAGTAGTAGGCACATGTAGGAGTCGACCAATTTTATTATGGACGTGATGCATATATACACATGATCATAGCCGTCAAAATCACATAACTATTGGTTTGATGAGAGATGACACTTTTCTATCAATTGCCCAACAGTAATTTGTTTACCCACCATATGTTGCTTTCATGAGAGATGACACTAGAGAACACTATGCCCCCGGGTCTATTCACTTATATATTCAAAAAAAAAATTCCTTGCTATCATCATTTGTCTTTTATTTAGTTTGCATGTCACAACCATCTACAATTATCTACATAGCTCATTTTCTTGCAAATAACCATATCAAGGGGATTGACAACCCTCTTGCCCGCGTTGGGTGCAAGTTGTTTGCTCTTTTGTGTGCAGCTACTAAAGATGGTTGAGGGTTGATATTCCTATTGGTTTGATCAACCTTGGTTTCTTAATCGAGGGAAATACTTACCCGCATTATGCTGCAATAACCCAAACCTCTTCACCGAAAACCTAACGCAGATCTCAAGTATCAGGAAGGATTGTTGTCGCCTTTGCCGGGGAATATTATCACCAACTATCAAATTCTTCTGTAGGTGGTACCTTCATGGAGGTCACCTTAGGAGAGGTCACCAAACTTTTGGACAACTTCATGTTCAATTATTCTGACTGGCATACCGAACGAGCTCGAACTGGTAAGAAGGCAAATTCTGTTGAGGAAATCAGTACCTTGAGTGAAAAAGTGGATGCTCTTATGAATTTGGTTGCTAATAAAGATGATCATGTTGATCCTAATGACATGACCTTGACACTTCGATTGATAAAAATGATAATTCTATTGATGTGAATTTTATCTCGTGAAATAGTTTCAATAACAATGCCTATATGGGGTAATTTCAATGCTAGGCCATATCGTGGTCATATTTCTAGTGGTTATGGAAATTCTTATGGAAATCCTTCTACCAATAATAAAAAATCTCCTCTGATCTTGAAAATACCATTAAAGAATTTATTATTTCTCAAAAGGTCTTCAATACTATGGTAGAGGAAAAGATGCATACGCTCTATATTTTGTCTGAAAAAATGGATATAATTTCTCTTGATGTTGAAACTCTTGAAAGTAAAGCTTTTGCACCCAAGCATGATTTTAATTGGACTATTAAATCTATCAAAATATCTATGAATTAAAGTAGGGAGAGGACCGCTAAGTTGAAAGCTAAGCGGGAATTCGTGGAAAAATCTCTCCCACTCGATTTTGACCAAAATCATAATGAAGATCTTAAAATGATTGGCGCTTATACTATTGAACCTTTATTTACTTCTCTCAATGTTAATGATAAAGGGACTGGATATGAGTCAACTTTAGCTAGTGAGTGTCCCGTTTGCTTGGAGGGTAATGATTCTAATGTTAAAATTAAAAGGTGATTTTGGAGAGGTCTAGACATTAATTAGTGATGTGCCCACTATCTTGGATTACAAGGACAATAACTACGAAAGTTGCTCTTTAATAGAATGTATTTCCTTGCAACAATCCATTATTTGCTCACCCAATACTTATGAACAAAACGAGGCTTTCATTAATCATATAGTGGAAGCGATGATAAAAGCATATGATGAGAAACTTGAACTTGAAGATTCTATTCATAGAAAATTACATGATGAGTGGGAACATACTATCAAAATAAATAGAAAAAATATATGAATGCAATGCTTTGTGTGACCTTGGTGTTAGTATTTCATTAATACCTAAATCTTTATGTGATATGCTTGGTCTCACTAATATTCAAGAGTATTCCCTAAACATGCATATTGCGGATTCTACCACTAAGAAACCCTTAGGTAGAATTAATGATGTTCCCATTATTTGAAATAAAAATTATATGCGTGTAGATTTCATTGTGGTTGATATTGATTGCAATCCTACTTGTCCAATAATATTTGGAAGACCTTTCCTACGAACTATTGGTGCAATTATTGATATGAAATAGGGCAACATAAGGTTCCAATTTCCATTAAAGAAAGGGATGTAACACTTCCCTAGAGGATCGGTGCGAACTTCGCCAGTGCATTGCCCATTCTCACCTCAAGGATCGGTGTGAACTTCGCCACTGCATCCAAACCCCATGGCACGACATGCTCTATGACACATACACCTTTGTTTATCTTCCTCAAAATAGCCACCATACCTACCTACCATGGCATTTCCATAGCCATTCCGAGATATATTTCCATGCAAATTTCACCGTTACATCATATGACGAGTTCATTCAACATCATATTGCTTTGCGTGATCATATAGAGTTGGCATGGCATTTGTGGCAAACCCACCACTCATTACATTGCTGATAAATGTCATGCTAGATCATTGCACATCCTTGTACATTGCGAGACGCATCCATATTGAGTCACATCGGGCTTTCATAAGTTGTAAGTAAATAAAAGTGTGATGATCATCATTATTATATCATTGCCCTTGTGAGGAAAGGATGATGGAGACTATGATTCCCCCACAAGTTAGGAAGAGACTCCGGACAAAAATGAAAATGGGGGAGTCCAAATGAGTCCACCATAAAAAAATGAATGAGAGAAAAAGAGAGAAGGGGCTTTTCTACTATCCTTTACCACACTTGTGCCTCAAAGTGGCACCATGTTCCTCATGTAGAAAGTACTGTGATATGTCATTTTCATATGCTAGTGGGAATCATATTATTATTACTTTAAACTTGTCTTGCATATTCTGATGTCGGGCTTCCTCAAATTCTTGAGATCTTCATGAGGAGGAAAGTTGGATGCACACCCCACTTAGCTTCATATGAGCTTTCATACACTTATAGCTCTAGTGCATTATTTGGATGGCAATCTCAACTCCTTGCATTGACATCTACCGATGGGCATCTCCATAGCCCGTTGGTACGCCTAGTTGTTGTCAGACTATCTTCTCCACTTTTACCCCTTTCATATCTACCACCATAGTCTATTCCACCATATGCTATGTCCATGGCTCATGCTCATGTATTGCGTGAAGAATAAAAAGTTGATTCACTTTGAAAAATTATGATCCAATTGCCTGACTTGGACACCATGGTGCTTAACATTTGTATGAATGTGGTGAAGATGGAGCCATGCTTTGCTAATATGAATGATTAATGAGGGTAAACATTCTTTTAGGATCATATACTTTGAAAGATTGATGATTTTGTTGCTTGTGCTTATAATTATTACTATGTTGATGTTTCTTAATTCATAGTTTGTTAATGAGCATACATACAAAAGATTGCATATTGGACAGCCTGTCACATAAAAAATTCTATTTTTGTCATTTACCTACTCGAGGATGAGCATGAATTAAGCTTGGGCATGCTTGATACGTCTCCAACGTATCTATATTTTTTTATTATTCCATCCTGTTATATTATCATTTTAACATAATTTTTGGGTTATAATGCACCAATTTATTTTATTTTTGAGCACTAACCTATTAAAACAGTGCCGAGTGCGAGTTGTTGTTTTCTGCGTGTTATTTTTTCAGGTTTTCAGTACCAAAAGAATTCCAATTGCCACACAAAAAAATTATGATTTTTCTGGACCGAAAAAAGACGTGGAAGCTACAAGAGGAGATTTGAAGCCACACGAGCAACCCACAAGGCAACAGGGCACGACCAAGGGGGGTGGCCATGCCGTGATACCTTGTTGCCTCCCTGTGACCCCTCTTGCCTCGTTCTCTGTCCTATAAATGACGAAATATACCAGAAACCCTAAATATTTCCAGAAAACACTTTTTATGCTGGCGCAAGTCTCTGTTCCATGGCCATCCCATATAGAGCTCTGTTCCAGCACCCTGCCGGAGGGGGTCGATCACGGAGGGCCTCTTCATCAACCTTGGTGCCCTTCTAATTATGTGTGAGTAGTTCACCATGATGACCCACATGTGTAGGGGATCTATGGTAGTCCTTTCGATAAGTAAGAGCGTCGAACCTAACGAGGAGCAGAAGGAAATGACAAGCGGTTTTTAGTAAGGTATTCTCTGCAAGCACTGAAATTATCGGTAACACATAGTTTTGTGATAAGGTAATTCGTAACCGGTAGCAAGTAACAAATATAACAATGGTGCAGCTAAGTGGCCCAATCGTTTTTGTAGCAAAGGACAAGCCTGAACAAACTCTTATATAAAAAAAGCGCTCCCGAGGACACCTGGGAATTTATGTCAAGCTAGTTTTCATCATGCTCATAGGATTCGCGTTCGTTACTTTGAAAATTTGATATGTGGGTGGACCGGTGCTTGGGTTCTGCAACACATAAACTAAGCTTTAAGATTCTGTCACTCTAGCAACCGATCATCTACTTATTACTTTCCAATGAATTCCCCTAGGCTCAAGTAATTGTGAAGTGCCATGTAGTCGACGTTCACATGACACCACTAGAGGAGAGACAACATACATCTTATCTAAATATCGAACGAATACCAAATTCACATGATTACTTATAACAAGACTTATCCCATGCCCTCAGGAACAAACATAACTACTCACAAAGCATATTCATGTTCATAATCAGAGGAGTATTAATAATCATTAAGGATCTGAACATATAATCTTCCACCAAATAAACCAACTAGCATCAATTACAAGGAGTAATCAACATTACTAGCAACCCACACGTACCAATCTGAGGTTTTGAAACAAAATCGGATACAAGAGATGAACTAGGGTTTGGAGAGGAGATGGTGCTGATGAATATGTTGATGGAGATTGACCCCCTATCGATGAGAGGATCGCTGATGATGAAGATGGCTTCGATTACCCCCTCTGGGAGGGAAGTTTCCCTCGCGAAATAGCTCTGTCGGAGCTCTAGATTGGTTCTGTCGAAGTTACGCCTCGAGACGGTGGAACTTCATCCTGAAAGCTCTGGTATTAATTTTTCCAGGTCAAAACCCTTCGTATAGGAGAAGATGGGCACCCGAGGCCTGCCAGGGGGCCCACAAGCCTATAGGGCGCGACCAAGGGGGTAGGTCACGCCCCTGGCTTGTGACCTCCTGGTGTGTCCCCTCTGGTATTTATTTCACCCAATATTTTTTATATATTCTAAAACAATTCTTTGTAAATTTTCAGGACTTTTGAAGTTGTGTAGAATAGGTCTCTCAGATTTGCTCCTTTTCTAGTCCAGAATTCCAGCTGTCGGCATTCTCCCTCTTCATGTAAACCTTGTAAAATAATATAGAAAAGGCATAAGTATTGTACCATAATGTGTATAAAAAACCCATAATGTAATAAATATTGATATTATAGCATGATGCAAAATGGATATATCAACTCCCCCAAAGCTTAGACCTCGCTTGTCCTCAAGCAAAATCTGAGATCGATAAATATGCCCACATGTTTAGAGATAGAGGTGTCGATAAAATAAAATACGGACATGAAGGCATCATGGTTATATTTAGAACATCAACACATATTGACACAAAATATCTTATGCTATAGTAACAATTCACTCACAAGGTAAAATATGAATCAAGAACTCTATTGATAACTAACAAACTATGATTTCAGCCATTGAAGCAATTGCAATTTATCGCAACGTAGGAAAGAGTCAATATAAGAGCTTGTAAACCAAATCAACATACTCAATCATCTTATGGTCTTTCATAATTGCTAACACTCACGCGGTACCTATGAGGTCAAAGCTTCAATCGGACACAAGAGAAAGATAGGGGCTTATAATTTTGCCTCCCAACTATTTACCTCAAAGGGTAATGTCAACAATAATAACTCATGATCACCCACATCCAAGTGGATATATTTGTCTAGATCATTCCCAACACATGACACTTGCCAAAAGATAAAGGTGAAATAAAGGAAATGGTGAAGATCACCACGGCTCTTACATAAAGGTAAGTACTAGAAAGTAAAGGTAATAGATATGCCCTTCGCAGAGGGAAGCAAAGGTTATCATGCGCTTTTGTAGTGGGATGCGCAATCCCTTAATGCAAAAGAACGTCACTTTATATTGCCCCTTGTGATAAAGAACTTTATTATGCAGTCAGTCGCTTTTATTTCTTCTATATGACAAGTTCGTATAAAGTTTATTTTCCTCGCACTAATAAATCACACATATTTAAAGATTAATTTTAATTGCTTGCACCGATGACAACTTACTTGAAGGATCTTACTCAATCCATAGGTAGGTATAGTGGACTCTCAAGGCAAAAATGGGTTAAAGGTGTTTGGATGCACAAGTAGTATCTCTACTTGGTGCGGAAGTTTTTGGATAATATCGGGTGGAATCAAGCGACACATGTTGAAGGATCTATAACCATATAGCTTCTATTCGAAAGTAAGAAATCATAAGTCATTGTGTTGTCTTCCTTGTCCAACATCAACAATATAATATTTTAATGAGTTCTCACGATCACAAAAGATGTCTAAGATGATATATTTATATGTGAATATCTCTTTCTTTATTACTTCTTTTAATTGCAACAATGACCAATAGCTTTGTTTGTCAACTCACAACAAATTTCAGTTGACATACTTTTTATATGTGAAGTCATCACTCCCCATAAGATCATTATATATACTCTTTGATTTTATTCTACATTTCTTTCTATTTATTTTTCTCAAGATAATACCAAGCTGATACGTCTCCAACGTATCTATAATTTTTGATGGTTCCATGCTATTATCTTGTCAACTTTGGATATTTTGTATGCATGAATATGCTATTTTATATCTTTTTGGGGACTAACCTATTAACTCACTGCCAAGTGCCAGTTCCTGTTTTTTTCCGTGTTTTTGACCTTTTTCAGAGGAGAATACTAAACGGAGTCCAAACGGAATAAAACCTGCGGAATGATTTTTTCCATAACAGAAGACACGCAGGAAACTTGAGAACCAAGGCAGGGGACCTCGGAGGAGGTCAAAAGCCACCCAGGCATAGCCTAGGGGGGGCCGGGCCTAGCAGGCTTGTGAGTCCCTTGTGGCTCCCCTGCCCTACTTCTTCCGCCTATAAATTCCCTAAAAATCTGAAACCACGGGAGAGAGCCAGGAAAATACTTTTCCGCCGCCGCAAGCTTCTGTCTCCGCGAGATCCCATCTAGGGCACGTTCTGGTGCCCTGTCGGAGGGGGGATTCGGACATGGAGGGCTTCTTCATCAACACCATTACTTCTCCGATGATGCGTGAGTAGTTGATCACAAATATTCGGGTCCATAGCTAGTAGCTAGATGGCTTCTTCTCTCTCTTGGATCTTCAATACAAAGTTCTCCATGATCTTCATGCAGATTTATCCGATGTAATCTTCTTTTGCCGTGTGTTTGTCGAGATCCGATGAATTGTGGATTTATGATCAGATTATCTATGAATATTATTTGAGTCTCCTCTGATCTCTTATATGCATGATTTTGTATCCTTGTAATTTTGTTCCAGTTGTGGGTTTCATTTGGCCAACTTGATCTATAATTCTTGCAATGGGAGAAGTTCTTGGTTTTGGGTTCATACCGTATGGTGTCCTCACCCAGTGACAGAAGGGGTAGCGAGGCACGTATCGTGTTGCTGCCATCAAGGGTAAAAAGATGGGGTTTATATCTATTGCATGAATTTATCCCTCTACATCATGTCATCTTGCTTAAGGCGTTACTCTGGTTGTTATGAACTCAATACACTAGATGCATGCTGGATAGCGGTCGATGTGTGGAGTCATAGTAGTAGATGCGGACAGTATCGGTCTACTTGTCTCAGACGTGATGCCTATATGTATGATCATTGCCTTAGATATCATCATGACTTTGCGCGGTTCTATCAATTTCTCGACAGTAATTCGTTGACCCACCGTAATACTTGCTATCATGAGAAAATCCTCTAGTGAACACTATGGCCCCCGGGTCTACTTCACTTCATATTTTCATCTCTACACTTTCACTTTGCTGCACTTTCCACCTTCAGATCTCACCTTGCAAATAACCGTGAAGGGATTGACAACCCCTTTAAAGCGTTGGGTGCAAGTTTGTTTGTTTTTGCGCAGGTACATTGGTGACTTGTCTTGATACTCCTACTGGATTGAAACCTTGGTTCTCAAACTGAGGGAAATACTTACTGCAACTATGCTGCATCACCCTTTCCTCTTCAAGGGAAAAACCAACGCAAGCTCAAGAGGTAGGAAGAAGAATTTCTGGCGCCGTTGCCGGGGAGGATCAAGTCAAGAATAGTCTCCCGTCAACGTGCCAATTTCTGGCGCTGTTGTCGGGGAGTATCAAGTCAAGAAGAGTCTTCCTCCAACGTGTCAATTTCTGGCACCGGGGACTGTTCTAGGTGAAGCTTATCCAAGTAACTGTCGCAAACTCATCTCTTGCATTTACTCTTTTTTGCTTCTCGTTTTCCTCTCCCCCACTTCTGAAAAACAAAAATTAGAAAAATATTTGCCTATTTCGTTTGCCCTTTTCTTTCGCTTGCTTTCTGTTCGCTTGTGTGCTTGTCTGCTTGCTGAAGTCACCATGACTGAAAACACCAAACTTGTGACTTCTCGAATACTAATAATAATGATTTTATTAGTACTCCGATTACTCCCGCCACTAGTGCGGAATCATATGAAATCAGTGCCGCTTTGCTGAATCTTGTTATGAAAGAGCAATTTTCCGGCCTTCCTAGTGAAGATGCTGCATCACATCTTAATACCTTCATTGATTTATGCGATATGCAAAAGAAGAAAGATGTGGATAATGATGTGATTAAATTGAAGCTATTTCCGTTCTCACTGCGAGATCGAGCAAAAACTTGGTTTTCATCTTTGCCCAAAAATAGTATCGATTCTTGGAACAAGTGTAAAGATGCTTATATATCCAAGTATTTTCCACCGGCTAAGATTATCTCTCTTCGTAATGATATCATGAATTTTAAGCAACTAGATCATGAACATGTTGCACAATCTTGGGAGAGAATGAAATTGATGATTAGAAATTGTCCCGCTCATGGCTTGAGTCTTTGGATGATTATACAAATCTTCTATGCTGGTTTTAATTTTGCTTCTAGAAATATCTTGGATTCCGCCTCCGGTGTAACTTTAATGGAAATCACATTAGGCGAAGCCACAAAACTCCTAGACAATATCATGACAAACTATTCTCAAAGGCACACTGAAAGGTCACCTACTAGTAAAAAAGTGCATGCTATGGAAGAAATTAACTCTTTGAATGCTAAGATGGATGAGTTAATGAATGGCTTAAAAAGGCGTGTTCTCGTGATGAGAATTACGAAGATATTAAAGTTCTTGGTGTGACTCCCATTGAATCCTTGTTTTCTAATGTCAATCCTAATGATGATGGGGCTGGATATGAATCCACTTTGGTTAAGAAACGCCACAAGCATTCTGAGTCTATCTATCTTGATGCTACACGCATTGAAAGTGGAGTAGAGGATTTCAAAACTTTGAGTAGTAATGAAATTACTACTTTGGATTTCAAGGAATTCAATTATGATAGTTGCTCTTTGATTGAATGTATTTCCTTGATGCAATCCATGCTAAACTCTCCACACGCTTATAGCCAAAATAGGGCCTTTACCGATCATATCGTCGATGCTATGATGAAATCTCTTGAAGGGAAACTTGAGTTGGAAGTTTCTATTCCTAGAAAACTTCATGATGAGTGGGAACCTACTATCAAAATCAATATTAAAAACTATGAATGCAATGCTTTGTGTGATTTGGGTGCTAGTGTTTCCGCCATTCCAAAGTCTTTATGTGATGTTCTAGGCTTCAATGAGATTGATGAGTGCTCTCTTAATTTGCATCTTGCGGATTCTACTGTTAAGAAACCCATGGGAAGGATAAATGATGTTATTATTATTGCAAATAGGAACTATGTACCCCGTGGATTTTATTGTGCTTGATATTGATTGCAATCTGACATGTCCTATCATTCTTGGTAGACCTTTCCTAAGGACTATTGGTGCTATCATCGATATGAAGGAATGGAATATTATATTTCAATTTCCATTAAAGAAGGGCATGGAACATTTTCCTAGAAATAAAATAAGATTGCCTTATGAATCCATGATGAGGGCTACTTATGGTTTGAGCACCAAAGACGACGATATGTGATTCTATCGCCTTATGCCTAGATAAGGGCGTTAAACAATACCGCTTGTTGGGAGGCAACCCAATGAATTTATCTTTGCTTTTTTGCTTTCTATTTTCTTGTGTCCACACCATCATAATTCTGTTATGATTGTGTTTTTTGTGTTTGAGCCAAGTAAAACCTTTATGATTAGTTTTGGTGATGGTTGTTTGATCTTGCTGAAAAAGACAGAAACTTTGCACTCACGAAATTATTTTTAGTTCCTATCCAGAAAGAGCTTTTGAGTTTATTCTTTTTGCTGCTGGTTTATATGACAATTTCCCTAATTGTCATAATTTTTCAGAATTTCTGAGATATCAGAAGTATACGAAGTATACAGATTTCTACAGACTGGTATGTTTTTGACAGATTCTATTTTTGTTGTGTTGATTACTTATTTTGATGAAACTATGGATAGTATCGGGGGGTAAAAGCCATGAAAAAGTGAGATTACAGTAATATAACACAAATATAAACAGAAATAAAGTTTTCTATAGTACCTAAATAGTTGGTAGTTTGTTTTCTTGTGCTAATGATATCACGAGTTTCTGTTTAAGTTTTGTGTTGTGAAGTTTTCAAGTTTTGGGTGATGTTCTCATGGAAAATTGGATAAAGAGTTGAAAGAGCTCAAGCTTTGGGATTCCCAACTCATCCCAAGCCAAATTCAAGGACACCAAAAAGCCTAAGCTTGGGGATGCCCCGGGAAGGCATCCCCTCTTTCGTCTTCAATCCATCGGTAACTTTACTTGGAGTTTTATTTTTATTCACCACATGATATGTGTTTTGCTTGGAGCGTCGTGTATTATAGGAGTCTTTTCTTTTTGTTGTGTCACAATCATCCTTGCTTCACACCTTTTGAGAGAGACATGCACTCATCATGAATTTTCTAGAATACTCATTGTGCTTCACTTATATCTTTTGAGCTAGATAACTTTGCTCTAGTGCTTCACTTATATCCTTTTAGAGCACGGCGGTGTCATATTTTGGAGAAATAAGAACTCTCGATCTTCCCTTGTATCTTTTTGAGAGTGCTCTCTCTGAGTAACTTGGTAATTGGCTTGTGCTATGAAAGAGTCCTAAAGATGATAGGCATCCAAAGAGGATATAATAAAAACTTCCATATTCTTGTGCATTGATTAGTAAAGAGAAGTTTGATTCCTCTCAATTAGTTTTGAGACATGGATTTGGTGATATTAGAGTTATGTTAGTAGGGTGTTGTGAATCTAGAATTACTTGTGTTGAAGTTAGTGATTCCCATAGGATGCACGTATGGTGAACCGCTATGTTAGGAAGTCGGAGCATAATTGATTTATTGACTGTCATCCTTTGTGTTGTGGTCGGGATCGCGCAATGGTTAACACCTACCAACCCTTCCCCTAGGAGTATGCGTTTAGCACTTTGTTTCGGTTACTAATAAAACTTTCGCAAAAAGTATATGAGTTCTTCATGACTAATGTGAGTCCATGGTATAGATGCACTTTCACCTTCCACCATTATTAGCCTCTCTCGTGCCGTGCAACTTTCGCCAGCGCGGAAACCCACCATATACCTTCCTCAAAACAGCCACCATACCTACCTATTATGGCATTTTCATAGCCATTCCGAGATATATTGCCATGCAACTACCACAGTTCCGTCACATGGCTTGTGCCGTCACTTCCATATTGCCATTGCATGATTGTATGATAGCTAGTGAGATGTTTGAACGTCATACGCTAAGCTAGATCGTTGCACATCCCGGTACACTGCCGGAGGCATTTCCTATAGAGTCATCATTGCTCTAAGTGTTGAGTTGTGAGTAAATAAAAGTGTGATGATCATCATTATTAGAGCATTGTCCCGTGTCAGGAAATAAAAAAAGACCAGAGTTGCCCACCAAAAAAAAAGAGGCCAAAGAGCCCAAAAAAAGAGAAAGAGAGAAACAGAGAGACGGGACAATGCTACTATCTTTTTCCACACTTGTGCTTCAAAATAGCACCATGTTCTTCATGATAGAGAGTCTCTTGTTTTGACACTTCCTTATGCTAGTGGGAATCTTCATTATATAACTTGGCTTGTATATTCCAATGATGGGCTTCCTCAAAATTGCCCTAGGTCTTCGTGAGCAAGCAAGTTGGGTGCACACCCACTGGTTTTCCTTTTTAGCTTTCACACACTTATAGCTCTCGTGCATCCGTTGCATGGTAATCCCTACTCATTCACATTGATATCTATTGATGGGCATCTCCATAGCCCTTTGATACGCCGAGTCGATGTGACCATCTCCTCCTTTTTTGCCTCACAACCTCCACCACACTCTATTCCACCTATAGTGCTATACCCATGGCTCATGCTCATGTATTGCGTGAGAGTTAAAAAAGATTGAGAAAGTAAGAGTGCGAAAACAATTACTTGGCCAATACCGGGGTTGTGCATGATTTAAATTCGTTGTGTGGGGATGATGGAGCATAGCCAGACTATATGATTTTTTAGGGATAACTTTCTTTCGCCTTGTTATTTCAAAAGTTCATGATTACCTTGCTAGTTTGCTTGAAGTATTATTGTTTTCATGACAATAGCAAACTATTGTTTGGAATATTACGGATCTGAACATTCATGTCACATGAAAGAAGTTACAAAGGACAAGTATGTTAGGTAGCATTCCACATCAAAAATTCAGTCTTTATCACTTCCCTACTCGAGGACGAGCAGGAGTTAAGCTTGGGGATGCTTGGTACGTCTCCAACGTATCTATAATTTTTAATGGTTCCATGCTATTATGTTGTCAACTTTGGATGTTTTGTATGCATGAATATGCTATTTTATATATTTTTTGGGACTAACCCATTAACTCAGTGCGAAGTGCCAGTTCCTGTTTTTTCCATGTTCTTGACCTTTTTCAGAGGAGAACATTAAACGGAGTCCAAACGGAATAAAACCTGCAAAATGATTTTTTCCATAACAGAAGACACACAGGAAACTTGAGAACCAAGGCAGGGGACCTCGGAGGAGGTCACAAGCCACCCAGGCCCAGCCTAGGGGGGTGGGGCGGGCCTAGCAGGCTTGTGGGCCCCCTCTGGCTCCCCTGCTCTACTTCTTCCGCCTATAAATTCCCTAAAAATCTGAAACCATAGGAGAGAGCCATGAAAATACTTTTCCGCCGCCGCAAGCTTCTGTCTCCGCGATATCCCATCTAGGCCACGTTCTGGTGCACTGCTGGAGGGGGGATTCGGACACGGAGGGCTTCTTCATCAACACCATTGCCTCTCCGATGATGTGTGAGTAGTTCACCACAAACCTTCGGGTCCATAGCTAGTAGCTAGATGGATTCTTCTCTCTCTTGGATCTTCAATACAAAGTTCTCCATGATCTTCATGGAGATCTATCCGATGTAATCTTCTTCTGCGGTGTGTTTGTCGAGACCCGGTGAATTGTGGATTTATGATCAGATTATCTATGAATGTTATTTGAGTTTCCTCTGATCTCTCTTATATGCATGATTTCGTATCCTTGTCATTCTCTTCGAGTTGTGGGTTTCGTTTGGCCAACTTGATCTATAATTCTTGCAATGGGAGAAGTGCTTGGTTTTGGGTTCATACCGTGCGGTGTCCTCACCCAATGACGGAAGGGGTAGGGAGGCACGTATCGTGTTGTTGCCATAAAGGGTAAAAAGATGGGGTTTATATCTATTGCATGAATTTACCCCTCTACATCATGTCATCTTGCTTAAGGCATTACTCTGTTTTTTATGAACTCAATACACTAGATGCATGCTAGATAGCGGTCGATATGTGGAGTAATAGTAGTAGATGCAGACAGTATCGGTCTACTTGTCTTGGACGTGAGGCCTATATGTATGATCATTGCCTTCGATATCATCATGACTTTGCGTGGTTCTATCAATTGCTCGACAGTAATTCGTTCACCCACCGTAATACTTGCTATCATGAGAGAAGCCTCTAGTGAACACTATGGCCGACGGGTCTACTTCACTTCATATTTTCAGCTCTACACTTTCACTTTGTTGCACTTTCCACCTTTAGATCTCACCTTGCAAATAACCGTGAAGGGATTGACAAGCCCTTTATAGCGTTGGGTGCAAGTTTGTTTGTTTTTGCGCAGGTACATTGGTGACTTGTCTTGATACTCCTACTGGATTTATACCTTGTTTCTCAAACTGAGGGAAATACTTATTGCTACTGTGTTGCATCACCCTTTCCTCTTCAAGGGAAAAACCAACGCAAGCTCAAGAGGTAGCACAAGCAAGCAAAGCTCTCAACTGAAATTACTCTTTATTATATAGCTTTCTGACTTGCTTACATAGGGGAACGAAAGAAAAACTCAAAACTCGATCACACTAAAACTTTATTCTACTAGATCAAGATATAACCAGAAGCATCGAACGAAGAAAAATGAAGAAAGTAAAAGGTGTGATGGTGATACGATACTGGGGCACATCCCGCAAGCTTGGCACAAGCCAAGGGGAGTGTCCATACCCATGTGTTTAGTTATCTTTATTCGTAGATAGTGATGTTGGAGTTATTGGTGAGGTCGTAAGCTTATCAAGTTTCCTCTTAAGCATGAAATTTTGTTCCCTTAGATTGTCTACTTCCTACTCGAGCCTCAATATCTTTTGACATAATTCATACTTGCTCTCCTTCAGAAAATGAGAAGGGATAAATAGAGCCTTGGGTTTTATCCTTGTATTTGGGAGGCTCGACTTCTTGAACTCCACATGCATATCTTCGGGTTGAGTCAGGGGAATCTCCACTTCATCCGAGCTTTCTTCTGCATACTTGCATATCTCTAGTTCCTCCTCCAAGAACAATCCATAAGGATCTAAGTCCCCGTAGATCTTGGGATTGGCAAGATAATGTGACACATAGCTCTCCCAATCGGAATCTTGGGACGACATCTTACTCTAAATCTGCTGCAGAAACAGCTCAAAACGAAAACAGGAGATATTGTCGAGATACGAAGGTCAAGATCTTCGGGATATTATATAATGATTTTTTGCCGACGCGAAAGATTATTCCACAAGAAAACGGAGTCCGGAAGGTGCACGGGGTGGGCACAAGCCTGCAGGGCGCGCCCAGGGAGGTAGGCCGCACCCTCCTGGCTTGTCGCCTCCTCGTGCACTCTTCGGATTGCTTTAAATTTTCCGAATTTTTAAAATATTCCAAAACTGATAAAAATTGCCATTGGAAAAGTTTTGGAGTCGGTTTGCTTACCGTAACAGATACCTATTCCTTTTCGGAGTCTGAAACATTCTGATAGGTCTCCCTAATGTACTCTTCCGGAGTTATGGTATTGACAATATTAGTTTCAACATTTATGGGAGTACCTGAGAAATATTTGATTCTTTGTCCATTCACCACTTTCTGATTTTTGCCTTTGGCGTTGTTGATCTTGATGGCACCGGAACGATATACTTCCTCGATAATGTAAGGCCCTTCCCATTTAGAGAGAATTTTTCCTGCAAAAAATCTTAAGCGAGAGTTGTATAGGAAGACAAGATCACCTACATTGAATTCACGCTTTTGTAACCTTCTGTCATGCCATCTCTTAACGTTTTCTTTAAACAACTTAATATTCTCATAGGCTTGGGTTCTCCATTCATCAAGTGAGCTAATGTCAAATAACCTCTTCTCACCAGCAAGCTTGAAATCATAGTTAAGCTCTTTAATTTCCCAATAAGCTTTATGTTCTAGCTCTGGAGGTAAGTGACATGCTTTACCATAAATCATTTTATATGGAGACATACCCGTAGGGTTTTTGTAAGCGGCTCTATAAGCCCATAATGCATCGTCAAGTTTCTTAGACCAATTCTTTCTAGATCTATTAACGATCTTTTGCAAGATCAATTTGATTTCCCTATTGCTGAATTCTACTTTCCCACTAGGTTGGGGATGATAAGGAGATGCAATTCTATGATTAACATCATACCCAGCAAGCAATTTACGGAAAGCACCATGAATAAAGTGTGAACCACCATCAGTCATTAAATATCTAGGGACTCCAAATCTAGGGAAAATAACTTCTTTCCGCATTTTAATACAAGTGTTATGATAAGCACTACTAGTTGGAATAGCTTCTACCCACTTAGTAACATAATCAATAACAACTAGAATATGAGTATACCCATTGGATTTTGGAAAAGGTCCCATATATTCAAAACCCCAGACATAAATGGTTCAATAACTAGAGAGTAATTCATAGACATTTCCTGACATCCCCAAATATTACCAATTCTTTGACATTCATCACAAGACAAAACAAACTTACGAGCATCCTTGAAGAGAGTAGGCCAATAAAAACCAGATTGTAATACCTTGTGTGCAGTTCTATCTCTAGCGTGATGTCCTCCGTAGGCCTTTGAGTGACACTTGTGTAGGATCTGTCCGTGTTCATGCACAGGTACACAACATCTAATAATACCATCTACTCCTTCTTTATAATGGCGTGGATCATCCCAAAAGTAATGTCTTAAATCATAGAAGAACTTTTTCTTTTGTTGCTATGTGAAGCTAGGCGGTATAAATTTAGCAACGATGTAGTTAGCATAATCAGCATACCAAGGAGCATTGCGTGAAGCATATATGACAGCTAATTGTTCATAAGGGAAGCTATCATCAATAGGTAGTGGGTCATCAATAATATTCTCTAATCTAGACAAGTTAATCAATGCCCTTTCTATCGGTAATATGCAGATCAAGTTCTTGTAGCAGAAGAACCCATCTAATAAGTCTAGGTTTATCATCTTTATTTTCCATGAGGTATTTAATAGCGGTAAGATCAGTGTCAACAGTTACTTGAGAATCAACAGTATGAGGTCTAAACTTATCGCAAGAAAACACAACTGCTAAAAATTCCTTTTGAGTGCTAGCGTAGTTTCTTTGAGCATTGTCTATAGATTTACTAGCGTAATGGATGACATTCAATTTCTTATCAACTCTTTGTCCTAGAACAGCACCAACAACATAATCACTAGCATCACACCTAATTTCAAAGGGTAGGTTCCAATCAAGTGGTTGAACAACAGGTGCAGTGATCAAGGCTCTCTTAAGAATTTCAAAGGGTTCTACACAATCATCATCGAAAATGAATGGAACATCCTTCTGCAAAAGATTAGTGAGAGGCTTAGAAATCTTAGAAAAGTCTTTAATAAATCTCTTATAGAAACTAGCATGAACAAGGAAGCTTCTTATACCTTTGATATCTGTTGGACACGACATTTTTTCAGTGGCAACAACTTTAGCTTTATCAACTTCAATACCTCTTTCGGAGATTTTGTGTCCCAAGACAATGCCTTCATTAACCATAAAGTGGCACTTCTCCCAATTCAAGACAAGATTAGTTTCTTCACATCTCTGCAAAACTCGATCAAGGATGCAAATCCATCATCAAAATAAGTTTCGTAAATGGAAAAATCATCCATAAAAACCTCAACAATCTTTTCACAAAAGTCACAGAATATAGCCATCATACATCTTTGAAAGGTAGCAGGTGCAATGCATAAACCGAAAGGCATACGTCTATAAGCAAAGGTGCCAAAAGGACAAGTAAAAGTGGTCTTCTCTTGATCCTATTTTGATACATGTATTTGAGAGAAGCCACAATAACCATCTAGAAAGCAAAAATGTATATGTTTGGATAGTATTTCCAGTATTTGATCAATAAAAGGTAGCAGGTAATGATCTTTCCTAGTAGCCTTATTTAATTTCCTAAAATCAATTACCATTCTATATCCTGTAACAATTCTTTGCGTGATCAATTCATCTTTATCATTAGTAACAACGGTAATACCTCCCTTTTTAGGTACAAAATGAACGGGGCTAACCCATCTACTATCACCAATAGGATAAATTATAGGTTCCTCTAGAATCTTTAGTATTACATTTCTTACCACTTCTTTCATTTTAGGATTTAATCGTCGTTGGTGATGAACGACTGGTTTAGCAACAAGCTCCATATTCATTTTGTGCTGACATAGAGTGGGTCTAATGCCCTTAAGATCATCAAGAGTATATCCAATAGCGGCACGATACTTCCTCAGAATTTTCAATAATCTTTTTTATTCATGCTTTGAAAGGTTAGCACTAATAATAATAGGATATATTTCCTTTTCATCAAGATAAGCATACTTTAGAGTATCAGGTAATTGTTTAAACTCAGACACAGGATCACCCTTAGGTGGAGGAGGATCCCCGAGTATTTCCACATGCTGGTTGTGTTTCAGAATAGGTTGTTGATCAAAGAAAATCTTATCTATTTCATTCCTTTCATTCATATGCATATCATTTTCAGGGTCTAGCAAATATTTTTCTAAGGGATCGGTAGGAGGCATAGACATAGAGGCGAGACCAATAATTTCATATTTACTAGGCAATTCTTTGTCACTGGTTTGTCTACAAAACTTAGACAAATTGAACTCATGAGACACATCCCCAAAACATACAGTAACCGTTTCTTTCTCACAATCAATCTTAGTATTAACAGTATTCAAGAAGGATCTACCGAACATAATGGGACAAAAATCATCTTGTGGGGAACCAAGAACAAGAAAATCAGTAGGATACTTTATTTTCCCACACAAGACTTCAACATCTCTAACAATCCCAATTGGTGCAATAGTATCTCTATTAGCAAGCTTGATGGTAACATCAATTTCCTCTAACTCGGCTGGTGCAATATCATTCATAATTTATTGGTATAAGGTAAAGGGAATAGCACTCACACTAGAACCCACATCACAAAAGCCATGATAACAATGATCTCCTATTTTAAAAGCAACAATCGGCACGCCAACAATATGTCTATGTTTACCTTTAGTATCTGGTCTAGCAATTCTAGCAACTTCATTACATAAATGAATGACATGCCCATCAATATTATTAACCAAGAGATCTTTAACCATAGCAATTTAAGGTTCAACTTTAATTTGTTCAGGAGGTATAGGTGTTCTAGTACAACTCTTACGAACTACAGTTGAAGCTTTAGCATGTTCCTTTATCCTAACAGGAGAGGGTGGTTTCTCAATGTAAGTTGTAGGAATAACAGGATCAGCATTATAAATAATAGTTTCTTCTTCAACTTTAATAGGTTCAACCACTTTAATTCAATGGGAGGATGATATTTAAACCACTTCTCCTTGGGGAGATCAACATGAGTAGCAAAATATTCACAGAATGAAGCTAATACCTCACAGTCAACTCCATATTTAGAGCTAAAATCACGAAAAGCATTGGTGTTTATAAAGGATTTAACACAATAAAACTTAAGGCTTATACCTCACTCATTACCTTTGTCGAGTTCCCAATCTTCAGAGTTGCGTATAATTCTTTCAATAAGTCCCATTTTAATTCAATATCTTCCTTCATAAAGGAACTAGCACAAGAAGTGTCGAGCATGGATTGATCTTTACGAGAAGGTCGAGCATAAAAATTCTGAATAATAATTTCTCTCGGGAGCTCGTGATTGAGGCATGAAAATAACATTGACTTAAGCCTCCCCCAATCTTGAGCGAATCTTTCTCCTTCACGAGGACAAAAATTATAAATATAATTCTGATCACGATGAACGAGATGCATAGGATAAAACTTCCGATGAAAATCCAATTTCAATTGGTTGTAATGTCATGATCCGATATCATCACATGGCCTATACCATGCCAACACCTTTTACTTCAAAGATAAAGGAAAGACCTTCTTCTTAACATCATCCTCGGGCAGACTCGCAAGCTTAAATAATCCAAAAACTTCATCCACATAGATTAGATGCAAATCAGGATGTAGTGTGCCATCTCCTCCATAAGGATTAGCTAGCAGTTTTTCTATCATACCCGAAGGAATTTCATAATAAATATTTTTCAGTAAGTGCAGAAGGTTGAGGAGCATCTCTTTGTGCTTCCGGTCGGGGTGAATATACCCCGAACAAGCCCCTCAAAGGATTATTCTCCATAGTGACAAGTGACAGTAAATTTCAGCACAATATATAAATTTTTCCTTACCAAGGCGCTTCACCCCCCGTCAATGGCGCCAGAAAAGAGTCTGGATGACCGACAAGTGCAGGGGATCGATCGTAGTCCTTCCGATAAGTAAGAGTGTCGAACCCAACGAGGAGGAGAAGAAAATGACAAGCGGTTTTCAGTAATGTATTCTCTGCAAGGACTGAAATTATCGGTAACACATAGTTTTGTGATAAGGTAATTCGTAACGGGTAGCAAGTAACAAATGTAACAATAGTGCAGAAAAGTGTCCCAATCCTTTTTGTAGGAAAGCACAAGCCTGAACAAACTCTTGTATAAAGAAAAGCACTCCCGAGGACACATGAGAATTTATGTCGAGCTAGTTTTCATCATGCTCATATGATTCGCGTTCGTTACTTTGATAATTTGATATGTGGGTGGACGGGTGCTTGGGTGCTGAACTTACTTGGACAAACATCCCACTTATGATTAACCTATCTCGCAAGCATCTGCAACTACGAAATAAGAATTAAGATAAATCTAACCATACCATATAACATATGGATCCAAATCCGCCCCTTACGAAACAACACATAAACTAGGGTTTAAGATTTTGTCACTCTAGCAACCCATCATCTACTTATTACTTTCCAATGCATTCCCCTACGCTCAAATAATGTTTAACTATCATGTAGTCAACGTTCACATGACACCACTAGAGGAGAGACAACATATATCTTATCAAAATATCGAACGAGTACCAAATTCACATGACTACTTATAACAAGACTTATCTCATGTCCTCAATAACAAATGTAACTACTCACAAAGAATATTCATGTTTATAATCACAGGAGTATTAATAATCATTAAGGATCTGAGCATATAATCTTCCACCAAATAAACCAACTAGCATCAACTACAAGGAGTAATCAACACTACTAGCAACCCACAGGTACCAATCTGAGGTTTTGAGACAAACATCGGATACAAGAAATGAAATAGGGTTTGGAGAGGAGATAGTGCTGATGAAGATATTGATGGAGATTGACCCCCTATGGATGAGAGGATCATTGGTGATGACGATGGCTTCGATTTCCACCTCCGGGAGGGAATTTTCCCCGGCGGAATAGCTTCGCTGGAGCTCTATATTGGTTCTGTCAAAGTTCTGCCTCCATATGGTGATGCTTCGTCCCAAAAGCTCTGGTATGATTTTTTCTAAGTCAAAACCCTTCATATAGCAGAAGATGGGCACTGGAGGCCTGCCACGGGGCCCACAAGACTGCAGGGCACGACCAGGGGGTAGGTTGCGCCCCCTGGCTTGTGACCTCCTGGTGGATCCCCTCCGGTATTTCTTTCGCCCAATATTTTTTATATATTCCAAAACAATTCTCTATAACTTTTCAGGACTTTTGGAGTTGTGCAGAATAGGTATCTCAGATTTACTCCTTTTCCAGTCCAGAATTCCAACTGTCGACATTCTGCCTCTTCATGTAAACCTTGTCAAATAAGTGAGAAAAGGCATAAGTATTGTACCATAATGTGCATTAACAACCCATAATGCAATAAATATTGATATAAAAGCATGATGCAAAATGGACGTATCACACCATAGTCCTACGGGTCTGTAGTTAGTATCTAGATGGCTATCTCTCTCTCTCTCTCTTGATCTTCAACACAATTATCATCGCATCTTCGCTCTCATCTATCTGGTGTAATTCTTTTGTATGGTGCATTTGTTGGGATCCGACGAATTGTGGGTTTATTTATAGATTATTCATGAAAAGCATTTGAGTCTTCTCTAAGTTTTATGATTCTTATTTGCATGGTCATCATAGCTTCGCAAATCTATCCGATCTATTGAATTTCTTTGGCCGGGCAATTTGATCTTTTGCCAGTGGTAGATTTGCATTGTAGTTGGTTCAACCTCGGGAATTTCTATATCCCTAGTTATAGAGGGAACAACACGCGTCTTTGTGTTGCTACCACTAAGGACAAAATGATGGGAATTATTCATATTGATTGAGTTTACTTTGTCTACATCGTCTCGTCGTTCCCCGAGCATTACTATGTTTTACTTAATACTCTAGATGCATGTTGGATGATGATCGATGGGTGGAGTAATAGTAGTAGGTGCACATAGTAGTTGTCCTATTTTCTTCTAGACGTGATGCCTATATACACATGAATGTTGCCATGAAAATCACATAACTATCCGGTGTTCTATCAATTGGCCAACATTAATTTGTTTACCCACCATATGATGCTTTCATGAGAGATTCCACTAGAGAACACTATGGCCCCGGGATCTATTCACTTATATATTCAGCAACTTATAATTTCCTCGCTGTTACAATTTGTATTTTATTTTGTTTTTCATGTCACAACCATCTACAATTATCTACACAGCTCATTTGCAAGCAAATAACGAGAACAAGGGGATTGACAACGCTCTTGCCTGCATTGGGTGCAAGTTGTTTTCTCTTTCGTGTGCAGCCGCTGAAGAGGGTTGAGGATTGGTATTCCTATTGATTCGATAAACCTTGGTTTCTTAATTGACAGAAATACTTACCCACACTGTGCTGCGATAACTCGTTCCTCTTCATGGAAAAACGAACGCAGATCACAAGTATCACCCTCCAGCTCCCCATTCGACTTAGCATCACATTCCAAGGGCTAGTGAATGAAGAGATCATTGTTTCTCAGAAGGCTGTGTAGCAGGGAGAGAAGATACGCTACGAAAAGGATCTTTTCAAGAGCAATGTACACAAGCTCACAGCTGCCCAGATTTAGGGATTTCAGGTGATCATGAAAGATTTGAAGGATGAATTTGAGAGATGTTGTGAAGGTGTCAAAGCTTCCCTTGAGCGTCTCAAGAAGAAGGTTGCACATATGGTAAATGATCACAATGTAATGCTGAACCACAAAGCACTTTGTCAGCCTGCCCTTGACACGAGAATCATCGAAAGGTCAAGGCAAGGCTCATTTTCTTCCAACCAGCCTACCTCAACTCAGCAAGACATGTGAGGCATTGTCTTCCCCGTTGGCTTCTCAAGCAGAAGATCATCCCCTCCTTCCTCTACTATAACCAGCAAGAATACCAACAAAGATGAAGATGAAGCTAGGAAATGCAAGTATGCTCCTTCTTATCAAGCTCAACCTGTTAAGTGACTGAATAAAAAGAAGATAAAGTCTTTGAGCTCTGCCTAAGTAACCCAGCGCCCTCGAGCTCCATCCACCACACCTCCAACCCGTGAGGAGCCACTTCTAATCACGCCAATCTCAAGGGCTCCTCCTGCCTGAGAAAATGTTGAGAGGCAAGTTGTGCTACATTAGTCTGGTACCTCAGAGGCTGAGACAACTGACGATGCACCAGCTCGTAACACCACCACAACTAAACACATTGCACCACCTGCTAAAGAAGACATTGCTTCTCCTGATGTCAATATTCAAAGAGAGCCTAACACAGTGCCACAACTGGATGCCCCAGTGGTATCATTGCCACTTCAAGAAGATAGTAAATATGTGGACATTGGCACTCCTCCAAGGATAGATGTGCCTCAAACTACTCCTGACTCTCCCTCCAAGTCCATTCCCGACACCTGTGGCAAGTCTCCAAAATCACCATTCTAAACGATGGAGGATGAAGCCCATCAACCTGTGTCGCCTCTCAAAAGGCTTCGCAAAGGACTAAGGCAAGCACCTCCCTTCATGCAAATCACTCCTCAAAATGAAGTGTGTGTGACTCCGACTGCATCAGTCGCTGAAGTACTCAGGCATGAAGACATTCATCGTGGTCAACCTGAAGTCAAAGTCAAAGTTGTTGAAGATATTGTTGTCGATGATTCTATTGCACCTGATGACCCTCCTATGCCGGCCACACCATTCATCGACGACAATGCTGAAAACATTGTGATGGATCGCAGCAGGGAAGGAGAAATGGTCCCTATCAGACGGCCAATGCTTGCAGCACCTGAAAGAATGGGCTCGAAATATGAATTCAACATCTTCCATCGCCCACGAGTTATGAAGCCTATGCCCAGGCTACCAAGCATTCGCCACCAAGAACCAGGTTGTCCCATTCACTTGAGTGTCTAGCGCTTTAGACTTAACAGTACTTTCTGTGACTCTCATAGAAATCCATACACGAAGCCAAAGATCCAATCTGACAGGTTTTGGAGAATGCCTCAACGCGACTACTACTCAGCTATGCTCTATGGACAGAACCGAATCTTTCCTCATAATCATCTTAGCTTTGTAGCAGTGAGTGGTCTTCCGTCTTCTAGATGTTGGATTGTTGCAATTTGTCACTGAACATGAAGATTGGAATGAAGAAATGATTCTACAATTTTATGCAACGCTCCACATTCTGGCTATGGAAGAAATCTGAAGACATGGAAAATGGAATTCATGATTCGAGATGAACATGTCCAAGCTCCTGACAAGGATTTTTCACCACCACACCACTTGTCGCATCTAGTGAACACTTAGATCCAAGATCTGAACCTTATGCTAAAGCCACCCGCAGCATATTCGAGTCACCTGAGCCCAATATGACTAAGATGCTCACCCTGATGAAGCATATGGCCTCAGATGCTGATCTGCCCACACGCTTCTTTGTCAATGATCTTAAGTATCTGCCAAGAAGTATATACCATCATACTGTATGGCCGATCAAACGGCATTAAACTTCAAGCAAGCTGCAAGGTGCGTTGAAGACATTGGTATATAACACTGTCTATGGCATCAGGTTCAATCTTCAAGATCTATTTCCGAGAACCGTAGTTGCTAATAGCATCAACTTGCTTGAACTCGAGATATATGCACCATGGATCATGCACTTCATTAAGCACCACACAAATACAAGGTTTCAACCTTTTGCTCACAACCATGGGATATATCTTCTAGATGTTGAAGTCAGACACGAAGATATCTATCCATCCAAGGCCAAGAATCCCGTTGTTTAATGCACCAATGGAACTGCTGATGTTGAAGGGCTTCACATTCCATATGATCCAGCCAGAGCTAGGCTCATTGGATCTTTGACGCCCTCAACCAAGTATGAGTGACACTAAAGCCACTGCAAATGTACTGCCACAACCCATAAGGGAGCGTGCCATGAATGATTGAGAACTTCTCGTATCTTTGATTTAGAAGCAAGATCATCATCATGAGTGGACAAGGAGACAAATGCATGCACTAGTAACTCACATAAATCACATATGCAACCTCTCCACCAAGAACTCTTTTGTTGGAAATTGCATATGTTCTTGGAATTCATTGTCTCCCTTGGCTCTAGAGGAAGATCTTCGTGAGGATGGATTTGGTGAACGCTTCAAATTTGGTCCCCCTCCTCCTCGTATGGAGAAATGCGCAAGACGCCACCCCTCGAAGATAGTGACTTCTCTTTATCGGCAGAATCCGTCCAGGCCAATCTTTCCCATGATGAAGGTGAAGATGTCACTTCCCCTCCTACAATAACAGCTCACATCATCACTGCGCCAACTCAGCATGCACCAATCTCCAACGACCAAGCCGCACAGACGTCTTGCCACCATGGGGACGCATAGTGCCCAATGTCATCGCCCTTTTTGTTTAGTAGATGACAAAGGGGGAGAAGCATTGGTTGATCATATTTAAACGGGTCTACAAGGGCCGGGTGTTGCTATTTTTGTTAAGTTTACAACTCTCCTTCAAATATTTGTCCTTTTGGGTTGTAAAACTTAAGTACTGATGGATGTCTGCACATTCCTTACTTATTGTAACTTTGGCGCTATTTCATTTCAATATCATATGCATCGAAACTCATTAAGAAGATGCCTACTTTTCATTATGCATTTAATTATCTGCATGATTATATGCAAATGCATAGTGATCGGAATCCAAGATATTCGGGGAGATCTCCACTAAATAGAACCTGCCATGTGCTTTTGCATTCAAAGCAAAATCTTCATAAGCACATCTTCAGGGGGAGTTCTCTATATCTTGCAATCATAATCTCCAATTATTTATCTTCATATATATTTTTCCCCATTGAAAACTTCAACTAGTTTGTCATCAATCACCAAAAAATGGGGAGATTGCAAGCGCATATAGGGCCATCCTTTGTTGGTTTTCGAGTATTAGAGACAAACGTGGTTGAGGGACTAATGTGTTTGTGAGAGTTCACATTATAACATAGATAGAAGTACTTGGAGATTTAGTTTAACCGTCGAAGACAACCCCCCAAAAATCTCCGAGGACATTGATGATGGCCGAAGCCATTGGTGGTGTGCTACGATAATCGCTTCAAGATAATGAAATGCGAAGACAAAGTATTTTGTTGTTTTGTTTCTTCTTTCTTGAGTCATAGGAACCACCGTACTTAAGTGGGGTCGATGTGATCAAAGTGAGATGTTCATGTTATGCTCAACTGACATTCACCTATGTCTTCGAGCAAAGACAATAAGAGGAAATATATTCCAGAGTTGGTTGAGTCAGCATTACTTGCAGCCCAAGTAATGTTGCCGTGTGTGTCTTTGAAATCCGACCGTTGGAACACATGTTGGTTGGCCATTGACCTGGGGACATTTCGGTCATATCAAATAAGGTTGCCTATTGGTTATAAATAGCCCACCCCTCCACCATAAGTTGGTGGATGCTCATAGTTAGATACGTATGTTGTCGTTTTGGAGCAATCCACCTAGAAGACATGGAGAGATAACTATCCTGCAAGCATAAACCCTAATACCTAGAGCTAGAGTGATTGGGGATTACCGAAGTCATTCTATTATGAGATAAATGAAGACTTGTTACACTTAAAGAATGTGATCTTCCACACGGTTAGGCGTCATGGTCTAGTGCATCCAAAAATCATTATGGATTGCCGGGTGACCATGGTCTAGATCAATCCAAGAGTCATTGTGGATTGATGGGTGACCAAGTTTGTATAGGTTTTGGAAGTCTCCCTTGAAAACTTACTGAGTAATTGGGCTTTGTATGAGAGACTTCGGCTCAAGGGGATCAAGGTGAAGATGAGGTCTAAGCCTCCCCAACCACACGTACAATTGTCACAACAAGTGGAACTGGTCCAATAATTCATGTGTCTTTGTCAAGCTACTCGTTCTATATTTCAGTCTGTTTACTTACTATACCGTGAAGACATTGCATGATCATCTCATCTTGAAGACATTCTCTGAAGACATTCACAACTGTTTTTTATCTTCACACTACATAAGTTTATTGTTGATATATCTTAGTGTACATGATAACTATGCTTTGTATGATTGGATGTATTCGTAGTATTGCATACTTTTCATAGATCCCTCATACTTATCTCTACCTGATCTGGTATCCCTTCTGCTCAACTTTGAATACATTTACTGTTTTGACGCTTTTCATAAAAATCGCCTATTCACCCCCTCTAGTCGATAACTATCACTTTCAATAGCTCTCATGTATTATTTGTTATATCAACATTACAATTTGTGCCTACTTGCTTACTTTGCTACTTTTCTCATACTACAAATTTCGTTGCTAACGACATCATTTGGTGTAGGACCAATATTCTTATCGATTAAAATATATTAATATATATTTTGCGCATAAGGTGATGTTTCTTCTTTTGCACAAGTTCTCGTTTTCTTTTGCTTCTTGTACCTGTTATTGCTCAATGGCACACATATGAGAGAGGGAGCTATGTGTTTTTGTGGTGTGCAAGGTCTAACGATGAAACCCTGCACATCTTGTTGTGGTTTTCGGTCGCTTCAACTTTGTTTCCCTCTCCAGGATGTCCCCAAATCCGTAGTGTGCAAGTCCATTTCAAGGCCCATCCATATTAGGTATTATTGTCTTAATTTATAGCAACATAATTTTTTCACAAATTCCCCACTCAAGTTTCCCACTTGGCTTCTCTTTGATGTCTATTATTTCCTTGGGAACTATAAAAATTATTCTCTTTGATTTAGACAAATATCTCTTTAATGTGTTCGTGTCACTATATGGAAATTTCTACTATTTTATTGTCAAAATAATCAGATGTGTCAACGTGCATCATCATGATATATTGCACGAGTTGTAGGTGCCCATCAATTATTTGAGTGCATATATTTTCCCCTTGCCTCTCTTGCTTCCTCCCCTTCCATCGTTTAGAAGCCTTGCAATTTTTATACAAAATCAAACCTCGCCAACCTTCTTACCATCTAGCATGTTCATAAAAAAATAATTATCAACTTATATATTTCATCAATAGCAAACATCCTTACTCAAAAATCGATAGACACAAAATTGGACGGGCGCAGCAATGCGCGCCTTCGATGATCTAGTTTATACTAAAACCATGACACTTATTTATGTACAGAGGTACTTCCCCCTATGTCGCACAATATAAGTTGTTTTTCTTATAAGACATTTTTGTAAGTTGTTTCAGCTGACAAAAACAAGTTATATGATGAGAATTGGGAAGTAATACATAGAAGTAATAGATTGGAACGACGGTTACATAAAGGAACAAATTTATAGATAATATTAGAATAGGCTTCTTCAAGCCAGCACTACATAAAAGATCTCTAGCCATCCTTGCTAGATCATGGGCTGCTCTACTACGTTCTCTAAGGTGAACTTCAACGCGCCGACCCATTTGGTTTGCTTCTGTGTGTATGGGTTCAGGCAGACACAAAACGTGATTTAACGCATTGGTGTGCCAACGGACGGATGTCCTGTTCTTGTCCATTTGTACACATTTACGACCTAAAGCTAGACTAGTTTGTTTTTGCATGGACATGTAGTGGATGCGTGCGGTGTCCTCCACTTACCAGCACTATTTGCGACACACCAATGTGTCCTCTTTCCAAATACGCGCCCACCCTCCCGCCACGGCCGATGCACCCAATTATGCCATCGCCCCCTTATTGGCCGCCACCACCCCCATCGTGGCCGCCCGCACACCCCCAGAGGAGAAGGAAGTTGAGACGTGGAAGAGGGTGGGCCGTAGGAAGAAAGAGAAGGCAGAAAAGAAGCCATCGCTCTGTCCTAGACAACGATGTGGAGAGTGATGCCCTCGTTTCCAAGGCCACACAACATGCCCTCCTCACTCTACGCTGCCAAGAACCGACCTTCTCGCCACCAATACTGCGGTGGCCAGCAAGGGGTCATCAGCGGCCCATCTACCCAAGATTAGAGAGTCACCGCACATGCCAACCCCGCCGGAAATGGGTGATTACAAGCCAATAGTCTAGATGGTGACTCCCTTTTGGTGTAATACCTTGCCCCTTTGTGTTTTGAAGATTGTTCTCATAAAAATATGGGACATATTTGTTTTCTAGTGCATATGAAGAGAAATAGTCGCTAGAGTATCAAGAAGAATGTTGCTCTCTATCAAAAAGTTTGCTATAAACTTAACTGAGAGTTATGCATGTTTTAGAGAAGTTACATATGTTTCAAGGAGAAACTATGTCGAGAACATTGCATTAGGGAGGCGACCCCTAAAAATATTGTTGAAGTCATTTTGGTGCTCAAGGTATCATGGGAGAAGTGACTATTGTTGACAAGATTGAAAGCCAAGCAAATATGTGTCATTTGTTGTGTTGGTATTTTTTATCTTATTTGAGTCATAGGAACGCCATACCGTTAAGGTGGGTATAAGTATTTCAAAACTTATGTTTGTCTTAATGCTTAGCCGAAACCTATGAGAGTTTAGAGAGATCTCTTTGTGCCCGAAACATTACTCGTCAGCCAGAGATGCTGATTTTTTTGGGATGTGGGAGATATTCGTCGAATCGATGAGTCAATTTTATATGTTCCTAGAGTAAAGTTGGCATGTTCTAAAAAATCCGACCATTGGAAACATGTTGGTTGGCCATTGGTTGCACCTTGTTTCCCAAATGGTTATTTCCATTCTGGAAAGGCTGCGACTATAAATAACCACCCTTCTCAGATGACCCACAAGTATAAGGGATCAGTTATAGTCCTTTTAATGAATTAGATTGTCGAGCCTAACAAGGAGCAAAAGGAATTGATAGTTAACTTTCGACAAGGAGTTCACTTCAAATATTGTAAGATAGTTTTGATATATAATTTGATAGCAATATAATTTGTAACAAGATAACAAGTAAGAAAGGAGCAAGATGAAACAACTGGCCCAATCCTTAATTGTGTTAAGGACAAGCCGGTGATACTTGTTATAATGATTAAAACGCTCCTGAGGACACAGAGGAATATCGCCAATGTACTTTTTGTTGGGGAATGTTGCATGGGAAACAAAAAAAATCCTACGAACACCCAAGATCAATCTATGGAGATCAACATCTACGAGAAGGGGAGTGTATCTACATACCCTTGTTGATCGCTAAGCGGAAGCATCAAGAAACACGATTGATGTAGTCGAACATCTTCGTGATCCAATCATGACCCATCCCACGATCCAATCACAAAAAGTGCTTAATGGACGACACCTCCGTGTTTAGCACACATACAGATCGATGACGCCTTCACCACCTCAAGACATCGACCATAGGTGAAGTAGTAGCATGAGTTCTCTCGCAGCACAACGGCGTAGTGGCGGTGGTGGTAGAGCTGTCCAAGCAGGGCTTAACCAAACGGTGCCGCGACATGAATGAGGGAGAGGATCTACGAGAGAGAGAGAGAGGAGGGCTGTGTCGTGGATCTTGGGGTGCGGCTGCCCTCCCTCTCCTCTAGTATATATAGGGGGAGGTGGGATGGAGCCCTAGGGTTTCCCCTAGGATGGGGCGGCGGCCACCTCCGGGCCAGCCCACCTCCTTGGCCGCAATGGCCTCAAGTGCAAGGGGCGGCCAGCCCACCAGGGGCTGGTGCACCTCCTCTCACAGCTCGTGGGGCCTCCGGGGCAGGTGGACCCTCTTGGTGGTCCCCGTGAATACTTCCGGAACCTGTGTCGCAAAAACTGTAACTTTCTAAAACTCTTCCGGTACTCGAATACCAACTTCCCATATATCAATCTTTACCTCTAAACCATTCCAAAGCTCCCCATCATGTCCGGATCTCATCCGGTACTCCGAACAACCTTTGGTCACCAACACAATAACTCAAGTATATATATATATATATCATCATCGAACATTAAGTGTGCAGACCCTGCGGGTTCGAGAACTATGCAGACATGACCGAGACACCTCTACGGTCAATAACCAATAGCGGGACCTAGATGCCCATATTGGTTCCTACATATTATATGAAGATCTATATCGGTTAAACCACGATGTCAAGGATTCAGTCAATGCTATATGCAATTCCCCTTGTCCATCGGTATGTTACTTGCCCGAGATTCGATCGTTGATACCTCCATTCCTAGTTCAATCTTGTTACCAGCAAGTCTCTGTACTCTTCCCTTAATACAAGATCATGTGACTAACTCCTTATTCACATTGCTTTAAAGCTTATTGTGATGATGTATTACCGAGTGGGCTTCGAGATACCTCTCCATCACACGGAGTGACAAATCCCAGTCTTGATCCATGCCAACTTCAACATACACCCTCGAAGATACCTGTAGAGCCACTCTATAATCACCTAGTTATGTTGTAACGTTTGATATACACAAGGCATTCCTATGATGTCAGGGAGTTGCATGATCTCATGGTCTTAGGAACACATACTTGACATTCGGAAAGCAATAGTAAAAAACTTAGTGATACGAACAAATGTTATGCTTACGGTTTGGGTCTTGTCCATCACATCATTCTCTTAATGATGTGATCTCGTTATCAAATTACAAGTCATGTCTATGGTTAGGAAACCTTAACCATATTTTATCAAGGAGGTAGTCTAGTAGAGGCTCACTTGGGACACGGTGTTGTCTATGTAATCACACATGCATCCGAGTTTCCAATCAATACAATTATAACATGGATAATAAATGACTATCATGAACAAGGAAATATGATAATAACCAAATTATTAATGCCTCTAGGGCATATTTCCAACAATCTTGCACTTGCACTAGAGTCACTAATCTAGTTCACCTAACCATGTGGTTAACACCCAAAGAGTTCCGGGGTTTGATCATGTTTGACTTGTGAGAGAGGTTTTAGTCAACTGGTCTGCAACATTCAGATTTGTGTGTACTGTGCAAATCTCTATGTCATACTATAGATGATGCTACCATATCCACTTGGAGCTATTCCAAATGACCGATCATTATACCAATCCGGTTTGCTACTCAGAGTCATCCAGATTGGTGACAAACCTTGCATCGAAGTAACCTTTTATGACGAACTCTTTATCACCACCATAATTGAGAAACATTTCCTTAGTCCTCGAGTTACTAAGGATAAGTTTGACCGTTGTCCATTGATCCACTCCTTGATCAGTCTTGTACCCCTTGACAGACTCATGGCAAGGCACAAACTAGTTGCGGTACACAACATGGCATACTATAGAGCCTATGGCTAGGTCATAGGGGACGACCTTCGTCCTTTCTCTTTCTTCTGCCGTGGTCGAGCTTTGAGTCTTACTCAAATTCACACCTTACAGTATAGCCAAGAACTCCTTCATTGACTGATCTATTTTAAACTCCTTCAAAATCTTGTCAAGGAATGTATTTATTGAAAGTTTTATCAAGCATCTTGATCTATCTCTATAGATCTTGATGCCCAATATTTAAGTAGCTTTATCCAAGTTTTGCTTTTCAAGAACTCCTTTCAAACAACCCTTTATGATATCTAGAAAGTCTATATCATTTCCGATCAACAATATGTCATCCACATATAATTATCAGAAATTTGATAGTGCTCCCACTCACTTTCTTGTAAATACAAGTTCCTTCTTAACCTTTGTATAAACCTAAAAGCTTTGCTCACCTTATCAAAGCGCTTATTCCAATTCTGAGATGCTTCCACTAGTCCATAAATGGATCGCTGGAGCTCACATGCCTTTTGGCATCCTCACGATCGAGAAAACCTTGTGGTTGTATCACATACAACCTTTCCTCAAGGAAAGGAAATGATGTTCTGACATCCATCTCCTCGATTTCGTAATAGAAAAATGAACCAACTGCTAACATTATTCCAACAGACTTTAGCATCGCTTCGGGTGAGAAAGTCTCATCGTAGTGAACTCCTTGAACTTGTTGGAAACCTCTTTGCGACAAGTTGAGCTTTATAAATGGTTACATTTACCATCATCGTATGTCTTCCTCTTACAGATCCATTTGTACTTAATAGCCTTACGACCATTATGTAATTCTTCCAAACTCCATACTTTGTTTTCATAAATGGATCTTACCTCGGATTTCATGGCCTCTAGCCATGTGTTGGAATGCGGGCCCACCATCACTTCTCCATTGCTCATAGGTTCATTGTTGTCCAATAACTTGACCTTGAAGATAGGATTACCATACCACTCAGAAGCAGTATGTGTCCTTATGGACCTATGAGGTTCGGTAGTAAGTTGATCTGAAGCTTCATGATTGTCATCATTGGATTCCTCTTCAAGTGGTGTAGGCGTCATAGAAACACCTTACTGTGCCATGCTACTCTCTAATTGAAGTAATGGTTCAATAACCTCATCAAGTTACACCTTCCTCCCACTCAATGCTTTTGAAAGAAACTATTTCTCTACAAAGGATCTATTCCAGGCCATAATGACTTTGCTTTCGGATCTGAGATAGAAGGTATACCCAACTATTTCCTTTGGGTATGCTATGAAGTCTTTTGACATAAGCGTCACAGGCTGAAGTCTTTTGACATAAGCGTCATAGCTCCAAACTTTTAAGAAATGAAAGGTTAGGTTTCTTGCCAAACCATAATTCATAAGTGTCGTCTCGACGAAATTATATGGTGCCCTATTTAAAGTGAATGTGGTTGTCTCTAATGCATAACCCCAAAATGATAGTGGCAAATCGGTAAGAGACATCATAGTACACACCATATCTAATAGAGCATGCGTGCAACGTATGGACACACCATTGCACTATGGTGCCTCTCTTAAATGTATATCAAACCTGTAACTCAGATATTCACCTCTGTGATCATATCATAGACATTTTATCTTCTTGTCACGATGATTTTTGACTTCACTCTAAAATTGCTTGAACTTTTCAACATTTCATACTTGTGTTTCATCAAGTATATGTACCCATACCTACTCAAATCATATGTGATGGTAAGAAAATAACAATATCCACTGTGTGCTTTAGCACTCATTGGACTGCGTACCACAAAATGCATTATTTCCAATAAGTTACTTGTCCTCTCCATCTTCCCGGAAAATGGGCTATTTAGTCATCTTGCGCATGAGGCATGGTTCACATGTGTCAAGTGATTCATAATCAAGTGAGTACAAATGATCCATCAACATGGAGTTTCTTTATGCGCTTCACACCAATATGACCTGAGCGACAGTTCCACAAGTAAGTGGTACTATCATCACCAACTTTACAAATTTTGGCATAAATACTATGATCATGTGTATTACTACGATCGAGATTCTAACGCCCAAGATGCGATCCTATCCTTATTTTGGCACGAGGGCCTCGACAGGGATAGGAGCGCATCTTGTCGTTTTGCAAGAATGGATATCGTTACAAGTACATGTACTGAAGAGATCAGTATATGGAATTGTCTTACACTCCCCACAAGCTACATCAAGTTCACATCAATATAACCATATACAGTCATCATGAAGAAGAGCAGGGTCCGACTTCGGAAGAAAACAAACGATAAAAGAACGACGTCCATCCTTGCTATCCTAGGCTGCTAGCCTGGAACCCGACCTAGATCGATGATGAAGAAGAAGAAACTCCAAATAGAACAATCATCGCGCTAACGTCAAAGTATTCCTTTACCTGTACCTGCAACTGTTGTTATAGTAATCTATGAGGCACAGGGGACTCCGCAATCTCATTACCAAAGGTATCAATACTAGCAAAGCTTAATGGGTGAGTTATGGTTAGGTGGTGAGGCTGCAGTAAGCAACCAAGCATTTATTTGAGGTGTCTAAGTTTCGAGTACAAGAATAACAGAGGGGAATGGTCTATGCATAGCAGACTGAACTATTGATGTTCAAATGAATGATCCTGAACACCTACTTACGTCAGACATAACCCCACCGTGTACTTTTATAGATACAGAACTCGCGAGAAGAGACAGCCACGGCTACACACAGTTGGCATATTTTAATTAATCTTACAACAAGTTATCTAGAACCGGATGTTAAACAAAGTTTCCAAGTTTGCTATATAACCGCGGGCACATTTTCCGAAAGATTTAACCCTACACGGGTGCTCCAACTAGTCCATCACAAATTACCACAAGCCGCATAGAAAACCTCAATCACGAAACTCGTGATCTCCTCGGATTCCTTAGTGGAAAACCTCAACTGTGAGATAACCCAAAGCCTCAGCGGAATCCATAAGCACAATATATTTCGTCAAAGGTAAAACAAGTCCAGCAAGGCCGCCCGACGTGTCGACGAACCCGATAGGAGCCACGTATCTCGTTCTCAGGACACAATCTGATGAGCTCCGCGTACAGTGGCCTGATAGAGATCTCCTGAGTTGCCCCGGGTTGGCCCCGCACATGAATCTAGTTTGGACCAACACTCATGAGGAACACTGGCCCGGTGGTCGATTAATTATCCGTGGGTGCCAGTGGGTCTCCATGCTTTTTATTATTTATTAGGCAAATAGTACCAAAGATGGGCCTTGCAAGACGAGTTTTAAACTAAGATGAATTATCAAGGGGGTCCCCATAACAAGCCCGGTTGTGTTAGGAGCACTCAATTACGGAATATATCACTGGTAGCCGAAACTAAGGCGGCAAAGGTGGAACAAAACACCAAGCTAGAAGGCCGAGCCTTCCACCTTTTACCAAGTACATAGGTGCACTTGTTTAAATAGCATTAATATGGTGATATAGCAAGGAACCCATGTAATCACATGGAAGCAACTGCACTTGCAACTAGCAATGCTAACACATGGTTAAGAAAGCGGTAACATAGCCAATCAGTGGTTTGCTAGGTTGTAGAAAGGTTGAAGGTTTTCATGGCAATCTTGAGAGGCTGACATTTAACAGGTGGTAGGTAGCGAGACATAGCGAAAGAAATGAGACAACTACCATGTCAATGATAGTAATGGTATCTAGGGAAATGGTCAACTTGCCTGAGATCCCGCTTGGAAGAAGAACGAATCCATGAAGCAGGCGAACCGATGTAGTTGAACATATCCTCACATTCCAACACGCTTGCGGAACTCTATCTGGAAGAAGCAAACCAGAAACAAGAATCAACACACGCTATTCACCACACATATGCATCACATGATTGACAACCTAATATGATGCATGTCCATTTCAATTATGCAAGGCATGGCGTGGCAATTCACAACAGTCAAACACTACACATTATGTGAAGCTTAGTATGCAACGAGTTGCATATTGATGAAACTCCACATACGAACCATTTAGTTTGCTCCCGTTTAGGTACACGACAATATTAAATGTTGTTTAAACATGGCAAGAGGTGAAGCATGTGATTCTACACGTCATTCTGGTCGGTTATCACATATACCTCATTCGATCGGAGCCACGGTTAACAGATACGTGCAACACAAGATATTATGCCATGAATACAACATGCATGCAATTTTTATGAAAACACTTCCAAGAAGGATATGAAGCATGTGTCGCCATGGCGAACGAAAGGTAACCATGGCAGAAAAATGGAAACGATGCCACGTCAACGTTCCGATCCCGATAACTCGTTGAGATACTGGTGCCAACAAATTGGGAGCGTGTGCGTGTCATGCCAAGAATGATGGGGTGATCTCTGTTACCGGGTTCCCATCAGTCAGTGGCATGGCAAAAGAGGGACAATGTGCAAGTAGCATGGCATCTATGAAACGGACAACATCGACTCTCATACAACAACGCATTCATCCACGGGTATCATCTCGGCGGTATACCTTTGAAGCGTGCCTCTCGGAGCGGTCCAGTCATAGCGGTGTAGTTGTAGATGAGTCGTCATGGACGTCGTGGAAGTAGTCGTTCCCGCGACGGTAGTTGAAGTAGTGGTACATGGGTCTTCGGCGACGTAGTTGTACACGGTTGGTGACGAACTTGACGAATACAATATCCTTTCGAGTCGTATTGGAAGTAGTGGTACTCGCGCCTGAAGTCATACATGGTCGTCGTGGAAGTAGCGACGTAGTGGTACACGGCCACGGTCTTGTCGGATCCTCAATGACAGCAAATGTAAACTTGCGGTAGTGGTACATGGTCGAGGCAGTGCTTGAATGATCGGTCATTCGAGGCCGGACTTGTGGGTCAAGATGAACCAAAGTACCGGTGATCTTGGCAACGTAAAAAAAGGTAGCAAGTCAAGGCAACGAGACACTTCGCGGGCAGCCATCCGAAACACAACAACAGAAGGGCCCGAAGGCAGCAGCGTGGGAGGTACAACATGGCTCGCGCGGATAGTAGCAGGAGATGGTCGAGGGGTTGGCTGGCGAGGAACGGAACGCTAGAGGCGAGGGGTGCTAATGGTCGGCTGCTCCGGCGAGAGGGGCAAACTGGCAGCGGAAAGGAGCACGGATGTGGTCTGGAGGCGATGTTGTCACCGGCGGTCACATGGCTCCATGGGAGGCTCGCGGCGCGGGCTCGCTGGAGATGCAACAGGTCGAGCAGAGGAGGTCCAACCTTGGTGTTGGCTTGCACGCGAGCTCGACGGAGCTCCGGCGAGGCAAGCGAGGCATCTGGTGGTTGGGGCTGCTGCGGGGAGAGGCGGAGATGGCCGGTACGCGGCAGATCCGATGAGGGGAGGCCGGATCCCCTCGACCTCTAGGAGGAGGAGGAGGCACGGGCCACCGGCAGACATCGTGCGCAGGTGGAGCAACGCCCTCGGATGGTCATGGTGGAGGGAGCACGGGGCATAGCTATCGCTCGAGTGGGCTCGCGGGGCAGGTGACTGGGCGGTGCGGGGTGGCTGACCCGCGTGGCGGGCTGGCTCTCTAGTGGTTGTGGGCGATGTCAACGGTGGCTGGCTAGCCATGCACTGGCTAGATGGAGCAGATGGCTTCGATTGCTTGGCAAGGCAAACGAGGAAGGTGGTCGGGGCCGGTGGGGATCTGGGAGGATCCCGAGGTGGAATATGTGGCTGGCGGTGGCTGGGAGGAGTGGATCGAGGTAGTGGCTAGGGTTAGGGTAGGCTTGATCAATAATTGCATATAAATAGCAAACAGTTTCGAAATGGGGTCAAATTAGAGCCCTCCGATTTAGATTGGACGACCAATAAAATTAGGTTAGGAAGACCAATTGACAAACCTATGACGGTTTAGGGTATAACAGGGTTGATCCGGATCCAATGGTGGCGACTGCCCGGTTCTGGTCCGCGGGACGTTCCAGATTAGGTTGCAGGCAGGTCGGTGCACTGTGTAGAGGGGCTAGGCGAAGATGAGAGGGAAAACAGGAAACCCAGCGATAAAGTTTTATAAACCGAAAACGTCCGACGAAATGACCGGCTATAGTGCCGCTATAGGTTTAACGGTTGGGGTATCAAACGAAGTATGATTTTGATGAAATTTGATGGGCGGCCTTCTTACACTATGTTAAGACCGCACGCCAACATTCAACCCAATCTGAGAATATTTTATACACACTTTTAAAAACAATATTTTATCGATGTTGCGGGCACGTGCGTGTGTTGTTGGTATTGAAACGATCAATGACCAAAACGAAGAGAACCGACAACTACTAATGGATGCAAGTTTTGAAACTTACGACAAGGGAGTGTCGATGCAATGCGGATGATGCGAATGATTATGAGTGCGTCAAACAATGTAATCACACGGTGGCAATGGAATAAAAGGGGAATCTTTTGGGGCGTCGGTCTTGGGCTATTACAACTCTCCTACATTAACATGAGATCTCGCCCCAAGATCTAAGAATGAAAGGGGAAGAGGATGAGAAAGAAAGAGGTAAAACTTAGTTGCTTTTTTGACAAACGAGTGAAACCAATGACTCTTGAAGGTTGCAAACAGATGGAGAATGACATGAGAAACAAGCAAGAATTCACACAAAATTTCGGCAGCACTTCGATAGGCAAGAGAGGCAAAAAATTGATAACATGGAAAGATCTTGACAAGATTCACAACAACCCAACTAATTTGATATCCAAGAAAAGAGCATGAAAGAAGACACAACACTCCGGTAAAATGAATAAGAAAGGAAAGAACACCATCTTGACAAACTAGATAATGGATAAAAGAGAGCAACATCACAACAACTCCATAACAAGAGAATAGAAACTAGATCTTTGGAGAGAAGAGAACGGAGTAGAAAATGAAAACTTCTACCACAACTTAATTTGATGAGCATCCTAACAAGAAGAATTGAATGGAGTTGTTGGAGACTCAACAACAAAATGAACAAGCTTGTAGTGGAGTTATGAACACCATCCCAAAATAATGAGGTGACAACTAGCCACTAACAGAAACAAGGATAGATTGGGAGCAATAAGATATTCACAACTTCTTACAACAAGAGGAAACATTGAGAACTTGGGTCAACGATAATCACCATAATAGCCACAATCCTTAGACAAAGGTTTAGGTGAAATATAAACAAAGATAGCTCAATTTATAAATCATGGGTTGAAAAATATCTCATGATCCAAGGATTGGTGGGTTTAATTACCCCATTCTTGTAAGAAATCCTCCTCGAGACTCCTCCACTAACAAGAATTCTATAATGCCACCTCAAAGGATAAAGGAGGAAGAATTGCACTTTGAAAAGCAAGACAAAGAATACTTGAGGTACTCCAACAAGAATCTTGAAAACACTTGAGAATGAATTACATTCTTGAAGAACCACCATGATGAACCAACGGGAAGGACTCCCAAATCAAAGGATGATAGAAAAGAATTGAAGGTAGAAAAGAATAAGATTAAAGCCTTGCAATGATTTAGATGAAGCTTCGTGAAGAGATACTTGAGAAAAGCTTGGAACTCTGGAAAAGAAAAGATGAATCACTTGGAATAAAGAATTTGATATCATGAGCCACTCTGGAAAAGAATTGAAATCACCTTGAAGAAAGAAGAAAAAGAATTATGTTATGCTTATCCTTCATCAAGTTAAATTGATGGCAATCAACGGATTTAGCATAGCACGTATTCTTCTTGAAAGATTGATGAGAGATATGAGTACAAACTGGAAGAGGTCTTGGAAGAAACACCGGTAAGAATTTGGGATGAAAGAGGATAACACAATGAGCTAGGCTACATGAGGACAAGGAGAGCACGGTTCGATTAGAGAATGCTTGAACAAGCCACCGGTAAGAATTGCAAAAGATTTGGAATACCATGAATGAATGAAGATACATGGGAACGAAGAGATCACGATGAACCCGAAGAATTTAGAACATATTGGGATTTAAAAATGAATGGTAAACATGAGAATGAAGAAATCTTGAGTTGCCTAACAGAAAACTTCAATGAAGCACCGGAATAATTGAGATATGAACGATGAGACACAATTGAGAAGAATTTGATAATGAAAGCTGAGAGCTGAGAGCGAAGAAAACTTATGAAATGACGGCCTTTGGAGGATCGAGAATGAAAACAAATCTGAAATGCAATGGATAGATATGGAAGGAATTTCTCATGATTGAGAACAATTCAAGATGATAACACAAAGCTGAAATGACGAATCTTCACGAGAATGGACCAAGATTTGAGAGAAACACTCCTTCGGTCTTCCAAGGTGAAAATGATGAGGAGAACACCACCAAGAATTACTGAATCAACCCGGAATGATGAAGAAAGAAGGTTTAGCCAACGGTGATATATAAATTTGTAGTGATCTTGAAGAAGGAATAAGACTGATGGAATGCCTACTTACATCACATTTGAAAAGATTTAGAGATCTCCAGAAAAGATTACAAGAGCCACATAATATCATGGGCCCACTCAAAAGAAAACACCGTTGAATGGAATGATAAGAAAGATTGATATTGCACTATATAAAGAAAACTTGATGAGGTGAGACCCTCAAAATAACTGAACAGATTCAAAACAAGACACTCTCAGATATCTTGAACACTCCGGATAGCATAGAGATGGATGAATAAACTAGAGAGACTTGAAGAGAATTTGAACATGGAAAATCATTTACAGGATGAAAGGAACATGATGAGCACTAACAGCTTGAATTGAATTAAACAGAAAGAGAACAAGGATGAGAAAAATAATGAGGTTATAACTCCTCAGAATCTTCATAATGAATCACTAGATACGATAGAACAGAAAAGATAAAGGAAGCAACAATGAATGAATGTCACTTGGATGATAATTAAATCACTCAAGAAAAGGGCGAGAGGGCGGGAACAACAAACACAACTTGGGCCTATGAGACGAACTCCGGAAAGAAATGAGTGATTGATCTTGCAAAATGGGACAGGATTGAATTCACTTGAAGAGAAGCACACCGGTTGAAAAAGAATTGACATGATGACTCTAGCTCGCAAGAATTGAAAACGCAACTTGGTTGATCAAAAGAATTTGCATTCCCATAAAATATGAGAAGACCTCTCGGAAATATATGAATTCACCACTTGACATCGAAGCAACTCGAATTACCATACTCCAACAAAACAAAGAATGAGGCTTGCAAATTAGTGAGAACAAACATATGAATGAGATTCCGCTTGATAATTTCGTGGATAGGATCACACGGAATCGATCTTACATTGGATTGTCATATTGAAATGATGCTCGAACATGCTCCCCATGCGTAGCGAACTAAAGGGCTTGTCAAAGCATACTGATGACATATATCGAGACTGTCCTCTTTAAAAACAATCATGAACAAACCAATCCACTCAATGTCGAACCCCAACCTCACATGATGCAACTGTTGGAAGATTGTCCTATAAGTAACTACTTGAATTCCCACCTAAGAACTCCCAAAATTTCTGGTCATGCAATCGGATCCACGGATATAAGGAGTAAAATCCATCACTCAACTCCTAGCAATAACACTAACCCGTCCAGTGTATCACATCCATCAACACATAACCAGAGATCTCGGAAACTCGTCTATCTCAGACCTTCGTAATCACAACGATACTAAGTATAGTGGTACCCCTAAACTCTATGCACTAGTACTGGGGATGTCAGGCTTATCTCGCCACTACTAGTATTGAAGCAATTTCGAATATCCTCTCTCCTGAGATACTAAGAAATATGAATGATAACAATGTCCTCAAGAATCCCCTGGAGCTCAACTCCCCGGATTAAAATCAATACAACAGGAGGCACCAAGTCAGAACTCTCTCACATCGACATCGTATAGATTCCAAAAATATCCACGTCATCCTAATTTTTTTTGAGTGAGAAGAGGAGTAGAATTAAAAATCTTACGTCAAGATTCCTCACCACAGCATAGAAGAGGAGAAAAAGAATACTACTCTACGATATATAACTAGACTCAAAGTAGTTTTTCACTAGACTCGACTCGTCCAAGTTCGATTAATCAAGGGGGCTCCTAGGTCGGTACTGCTCTCATACCAACTCGTAATGCCCAAGATGCGATCCTATTTATATTTTGGCACGAGGGCCTCGATAGAGATAAGAGCGCATCTCGTCATTTTGCAAGAATGGATATCATTACAAATACATGTACTGAAGAAATGAGTATATGGAATTGGCTTACACTCGCCACAAGCTACATCAAGTTCACATCAATACAACCATATACAGTCATCATGAATAAGAGCAAGCTCCGACTACGGACGAAAACAAACGATAAAAGAACGACGTCCATCCTTGCTATACCAGGCTGCTAGCCTGGAACCCATCCTAGATCGGGGAAGAAGAAGAAACTCCAAATAGAATAATCATTACGTTCACATCAAAGTATTGCCTTACGTGTACCAGCAACTGTTGTTATAGTAATCTTTGAGCCACAGGGGACTTAGCAATCTCATTTCCGAAGGTGTCAAGACTAGCAAAGCTTAAGGAGTGAGGTATGGTTAGGTGGTGAGGTTGCAGCAAGCGACTAAGCATTTATTTGATGTGGCTAACTTTCAAGTACAAGAATAAAAGAGGGGGTTGATCTATGTATAGCGGATGTGAACTATTGCTGATCAAATGAATGATTTGGAACACCTACTTACGCCAGACATAACCCCATCGTGTCCTCTTCCGGATATAGAACTCACGAGAAGAGATAGTCACGGTTACACACACAGTTGGCATATTTAGTTCAGCTTACTTCAAGTTATCTAGAACCAGATGTTAAACAAATTTTCCAAGTTTGCCACATAACCGCGAGCCCGCTTTCCCAAAGATTTAACCCTGCAGGGGTGCTCCAACTAGTCCATCACAAAATATCAGAAGCTGCATAGAAAACCTCAATCACGAAACTCGTGATATCCTCGAATTCTTTAGTGGAAAACCTCAACTCTAAGATAACACAAAACCTCACCGGAATCCCGATGCACAAGATGTTTTGTCGAAGGTAAAACAAGTCGAGCAAGGTCGCTCGACGTACCGAGATCCAGATAGGAGCCGCATGTCTCGTTCTCAGGGCACAATCGGATGAGCGCAGCGTACAGTGGCCTGATAGAGATATCCCAAGTTGTCGCGGGTTGGCCCCACACACGACTGTAGTTTGGACCAACACTCATGAGGAGCACTAGCCAGCGGATTGATTAATTATCCACGTGTGCCAGTGGGTCCCTATGCTTTTTATTAGATATTAGGCAAATAGTACCAAAATTGGGCCTTGCCAGACTAGTTTTAAACTAAGACGAATTATCAAGTGGTCCCCATAACAACCCCGATCGTGTTTGGAGCGTTCAATTATGGAATATAACACCCGTAGCCAAAACTAAGGCGACAAAGGTGGAACAAAACACCATGCTAGAAGGCCGAGCCTTCAACCTTTTACCAACTATATGGGTGCATTAGTTTAAATAGCATTAATATGGCGATATAGCAAGGAACCCATGTTATCACATGGAAGCACCTGCACGTGCAACTAGAAACGCTAACACATGGTTAAGCAAGCGGTAACATAGCCAATCAGTGGTTTGCTAGGTTGTAGAAAGGTTGAAGGTTTTCATTGCAATCTTGAGAGGCTGACATTTAACAGGAGGTAGGCAGCGAGACATAACGAAAGAAATGCGACAACTACCATGACATTGATAGTAATGGTATCTAGGAAAATGGTCAACTTGCCTGAGATCCCGCTTGGAAGAAGAACGAATCCATGAAGCAGGCGAACCGACGTAGTTGAACAGATCCTCACATTCCAACATGCTTGCGGAACTCTATCTGGAAGAAGCAAACCAGAACAAGAATCACAATATATTTCGTCGAAGGTAAAACAAGTCGAGCAAGGCCACCCGATGTGTTGACGATCCCGATAGGAGCTTCGTATCTCGTTCTCAGGGCACAATCAGATGAGTGCCGCGTACAGTGGCCTGATAGAGATCTCTGAGTTGCCCCGGGTTGGCCCCGCACACGAATCTAGTTTGGACCAAGACTCATGAGGAACATTGGCTCGGGGTTGATTAATTATCCGCGGGTGCCAGTGGGTCCCTATGTTTTTTATTATTAAATAGGCAAATAGTACCAAAGATGGGCCTAGCGAGACGAGTTTTAAAGTAAGATGAATTATCAAGGGGGTCACCATAACAACCCCGGTTGTGTTAGGGGCGCTCGATTATGGAATATAACACCGGTAGCCAAAACTAAGGCGGCAAAGGTGGTACAAAACACCAAGCTAGAAGGTCGAGCCTTCCACCTTTTACCAAGTATATAGGTGCACTTGTTTAAATAGAATTAATATGGTGATATAGCAAGGAACCCATGTTATCACATGGAAGCAAGTGCATTTGCAACTAGCAACGCTAACACATGGTTAAGAAAGCGGTAACATAGTCAGTCAGTGGTTTGCAAGGTTGTAGAAAGGTTGAAGGTTTTCATGGCAATGTTAAGAGGCTGACATTTAACAGCTGGTAGGCAACGAGACATAACGAAAGAAACGATACAACTAGCATGGCATTGATAGTAAAGGTATCTAGGGAAATGGTCCCTCGCGCCACCGCTCCGCGCTCTCTCTCCCTCTGCCTCTCGCGACGCCGCCGCCGCCCGCCGCCCTAGAGCGCCGCCACCGCTCTAGCGCGCCGCCCCCGCGCCACCATGCCGTCGCGCCGCCGTTCTGCGTCGGGCTACCGCGGCGTCCGCCAGCGCCCCAACGGCGGGTTCTACGCCGAGATACGCTCCGGCGATCTCCGGCTTAGCCTCGGAACCTATGACACGACGCACGAGGCCGCCCGAGCGTTCGACGCGGCGGCGTGGCGCCTAGGCAGGCCACGCCTCCAAATGAACTTCCCGGACGTCCACACGCTCCAGCAGGCGTTAGACCTCGCCCCGCCGCCTCGTCTAAACTCCGCACAAGACCGTGCGGAGCACACTGCGCTGCAGCGCCGCCTCCTCGTCGCCCAGGAGGACGAGCGGGTCATGGCGGAGTGACGCCGGCGCCACCCGGAGGACGTCGCCTATGAGCAGGAATATTGGGCAGGGCGCCGCGAGGAGGACACACATCGGCGCCGCGAGGAGGACACGCGCTGGCGCCGCGAGGAGCGGTTGGACACGCGCCGTCGGAAGGCATTGGCGTGTGCGCAGTCCGACCTCGTCAATGCAGGCGGGAGGTCCTTCTTCACTGAAGAAGATGAGCGTTGGTTTAACATCTGACTGTCAACCTCTGACGACACCAACGACGATGATGATGGTGCAGATGACTGGAGCGACTAGGATTAGTTTTTTTGTTTTCGAACTATCTAGCACCGAACTATCTATCTATGTTTTCGAACTACCTATCTAGTTGCAATCTATGTAAAATAACTTTGTATCCTTTTTATTTAATGCAATCTACTTTTAAAAATGTTGTGCGCGCTGTGTATTTTTGGGCACTGCTGGAGCGGCGCGCGCTGCATTATAGCGCGGTTGTTCAAGCCAGCGCCTATTCCTGCACTAAACCAGCCGGCGTGCGCGCCGTAAATATATTTTTTGGACGTGACGCAAAACGCGACTGTTGAAAATGCTCTAAAACACTTCGCCGGAAGCCATCCGAAACACAGCACCAGAAGGGCCAGAAGGCATCAACGTGGGCGGCACAACATGGGATGGCGTGGATAATAACAGGAGGTGGTTGATGGGTTGGCTGGCGAGGAATGACAGCACTAGAGGCGAGGGGTGCCGGCGGTCGGCAGCTCTGGCGAGCAGGGAAAATTGGCGGTGGAAAGGAGCATGGATGCGGCGCGCATGCGAAGGGCTCGCTGACGGTCACGGGGCTCCATCGGAGGCTCACGGCGCGGTCTCGCGGGAGCTTCATCAGGTCGAGCAGAGGAGGCCCGGCCTTGGCGTAGGCTTGCACGCGAGCTCGATGGAGCTTCGGGAAGGCAAGAGAGGCATCTAGTCGTTGGGGCTGCTGGTGGGAGAAGCGGAGATGGACGGAACACGGCAGATCCGACGAGGGGAGGCCGGATCCCCTGGACATCGAGGAGGAGGAGGAGGCACGGGCTACCGGTGGACGTCGCGTGCACATGGAGCAACGCCTTCGGACAGTCAATGCAGAGGGAGCATGGGGCACAGCTACCGCTCGAGTGGGCTCGCGGGGCGGGTGACTGGGCGGTGCGGAGTGGCTGACTAGCGCGGTGGGCTGGCTCTATGGTGGGTGCGGGCGAGGTCAACGACGGCTAGCTCACCATGCACTGGCTGGATGGACCAGATGGCTTCGATTGCTTGGCAGGGAAAACGCGGAAGGTGGTTGGGTCGGATGGGGATCTAGGAGGATACTGAGAGGGTGCTTGGATCCAAGAGACTAAAACTAGTCTCCTTAAGAGGCTAAAGTTCCAAGCACCCCTGACTAAAGAGAGGCTAAAACTAGTCTTGAGGCTAAAATCTTTTAGTCAAGGGTACCCCTACTAAAATGTGCATTAGTCCTCTCTCTCCTCATTTAATTCCTTATGCAAGTTCTGGATTGGAGGGTTTGGAGGATAATAAATGCTCATTAACTTGATTTTAGTCTCTTTAGTACTTGGATCCAAGCATGGATGAGGCTAGCAAGTTTTAGTCTCACTACTTTTAATCATGGAACTAAAACGTATCCAAGCACCCTCTGAGGTGGAATATGTGGCTTGCGGCGGCTGGGAGGAGTGGATCGAGGTAGTGGCTAGGGATAGGGTAGGCTTGATCGAGAATCGCATATAAAAAGCAAGCGGTTTCTAAATGGTTCAAATTAGAGCCCTCTGGATTAGATCGTACTGCCAATAAAATTTGTCAATTGGTCCTCCTAAGGCTGGTCACAATGGGGAGGGACTTAGCAGTAACATCACACACTCCAATACAACTTTGCTTATGTGGCACATATTTAATGAAGAGGGAGGTGCTTGTGGTAACTAGCTAAGTTACCGGAACATCACACACTCCAACAAACAATGAGTCTATAGCCTAATAAATGCATTGTTGCATGACACTACATATATGTTACTCCCTATTGTGGAGGTAGGAACATAGTCTAGAAAAGTGTGTAGGTTCCTACCTTATGTTACTCCCCATTGTGACCAGCCTTAGGAGGACCAATTGACAAATCAATGATGGTTTAGGGTATAACGGGGTTGATCCGGATCCAATGGTCACCACCGCCCGGTTCGGGTCCGGGGGACGTTCCGGACTAGGTTGCGGGCAGGTCGGTGCACTGTGCAGAGGGGCTAGGCGGAGATGAAAGGTTAAACAGGCAACCCGGCAACAGAGTTTTATAAAAAGAAACTGCCCGACGAAATGACCGGCTATAGTGTCGCTATAGGTTTAACGGTTGGGGTATCAAATGATCTCTGATTGCGATGAAATTTGACATCGGTCTTCCTACACTATATTAAGACCGCACGCCAACTTTCAACCCAATCCGAGAATATTTTATACACACTTTTAAAAACAATATTTTATCGATGCCGCTCGCACGTGCATTTTTTGTTGGCCTCGAAACGGTCAACGACGAAAACGGAGAGAACCAACAACCACTAATGGATGCAAGTTTTCAAACTGACGGCAACAAAGTGTCGATGCAATGCGGATGATGCGAATGATGCGATGATGAGTTCGTGAAACAATCTAATAACACAGAGGCAACGGAATAAAAGGGGAATCTTCTGGGACATCGGTCTCGGGCTGTTGTAGAGATTCAGTAAACCATTCGCATTAGTGCATGACCATATAAGGTATTATTCATGTAAACAAAATAACCATTATTCTCTTACTTAAATGAATAACCATTTCGCAATAAACATGATCAATATAATGCTTATGCTCAACACAAGCACCAAATAACGTTTATTTGGGTTCAAAACTAATCCCGAAGGTAGAGGGTGTTAGAAATATGCCCTAGAGGAAATAATAAATAGGTTATTATTATATTTCCTTGTTCATAATAATCGTTTATTATCCATGCTAAAATTGTATTGATTGGAAACTCAAATACATGTGTGGATACATAGACAACACATTGTGCCTAGTGAGCCTCTAGTTGACTAGCTCGTTAATCAAAGATGGTCAAGGTTTCCTGACCATAGACAATTGTTGTCACTTGATAACGGGATCACATCATTGGGAGAATGATGTGATGGACAAGACCCGAACTATAAACGTAGCATATGATCGTGTCAGTTTATTGCTACTGTTTTCTGCATGTCAATTTATCTGTTCCTATGACCATGAGATCATGCAAGTCCCGGACAACGGAGGAATACCTTGTGCGTATCAAATGTCGCAACGTAACTGGGTGACTGTAAAGGTTATTTCCCAAGGTGTGTGCTGGGTTGGCATGGATCAAGACTGGGATTTGTTACTCCGTGTGACGGAGAGGTATCTCGGGGCCCACTCGGTAATACAACATCACAACAAGCCTTGCAAGCAATGTGACTAAGGAGTTAGTTACGGGATCTTGTATTACCGAGACTTGCCGGTAACGATATTGAACTAGGTATGGAGATACCGACGATCGAATCTCGGGTAAGTAACATACCGAAGGACAAAGGGAATAGTGTACGAGATTATATGAATCCTTCACATAGAGGTTCAACCGACACAGATCTTCGTAGAATCTGTAGGAGCCAATATGGACATCCAGGTCCCCGTGTTGGTTATTGACCGCAGAGTGTCTCAGGCCATGTCTGCATAGTTCTCGAACCCGCTGGGTCTGCACACTTAAGGTTCAGTGACGTTTCGGTATAGTTGAGTTATATGTGTTGGTGACCGAAGTTTTATTCGGAGTCCCGGATGAGATCCCGGACATCACGAGGAGTTCCGGAATGGTCCAGAAACGAAGATTCATATATAGGAAGTTGGTGTTTGGATTCCGGAAGGTTTTAGGGCGTTGCCTATAGTGTACCAGGAGTGACGAATGGGTTCCGGGGGCCCACTGGGTGGGCCCACCACGCCCCATGGGGTCCACATGGGTTTATTGGATGCGCAATAAGGCATAATGGGTTGGCAAAGTCATTCAAGGAAAGCCCATGAGGAAAAGGTGGAAAATCCAAAAGAGGTGGGAAAAATTAGAGGACGTCTAACTTGTTTTTGCAGGGTATGCATGTGATGTGATATGGCCAATGACATGATATAATATATTGGATGTATGATATGGTCATGTTGTAATAGTTAAATATAGACTTGCACGTCGATGCTACGGCGACCGACATGGTCCATAGGGTTGTCTTTAAACTACAGTTTGTGCTTGCAGATGCGTTTACTATATTGCTAGGTAGTAGCTTTAGTAGTAATAACATAGATAGCACGACAACCTCGATGGTGGCACAATGATAGAGATCATGATGGTGGAGATCATGGTGTGGCGCCGGTGACGATGAAGATCATGCCAGTGCTTTGGTGATGGAGATCAAGAAGCACAAGATCATGGCCATATCATGTCACTTATGATTTGCATGTGATGTTAATCCTTTTATGCACCTTATTTTGCTTAGATCGACGGTAGCATTATAAGGTGATCCCTCACTAAAATTTCAAAATAAAATTGTGTTCTCCAAGACTGTGCACCATTCCGACAGTTCGTCATTTTGAGACACCATGTGATGATCGGGTGTTATAGACTCAACATTCACATACAACGGGTGCAAAACAGTTGCACACGCGGAACTCTTGGGTTAAACTTGACGAGCCTAGCATGTACAAACATGGCATCGGAACACAAGAGACCAAAAGGTCGAGCATGAATCATATAGTTTATATGATCAACATGGACATGTTCACAACTGAAACTATACTCAACTCACGTGATGATCGGACTTGAGTTAGTGGATTTGGATCATGCGCCACGCGAATGACTAGAGGGATGTCTATTTGAGTGGGAGTACTTAAGTAATATGATTAATTGAACTAATTATCATGAACAGAGTCAAAAGGTGTTTGCAAATAGTGTTGTAGCTTGCGCTGTAGCTCTACTATTTTAGATATGTTCCTAGAGAAAATTTAGTTGAAAGATGATAGTAGCAATTATGTGGACTGGGTCCGTAAACTAAGGATTGTCCTCATTACTGCACAGAAGGCTTATGTCCTTAATGCACCACTCGGTGTGCTGAACCTCGAGCGTCGTCTGTGGATGTTGCGAACATCTGACATACACGTTTTTTGATGACTAAGTGATAGTTCAGTGCGTAGTACTTAACGGCTTAGAATTAAGGCGCTGAAGACATTTTGAACGTCACGGAACATATGAGATGTTCTAAGAGACGAAATTGGGATTTCATGCTCATGCCCTTGTTGAAGAGGTATGAGACCTCCGACAAGATTCTTTGTCTACAAAGAAAAGGAGAAAAGCTCAATCGTTGAGCATGTGCTCAGATTGTCTGAGTGCAACAGTCGCTTGAATCAAGTGGGAGTTAATCTTCCAGATGAGATAGTGATGGTTCTCCAAACTCACTGCCACCAAGCTACTTGAGCTTCGTGATGAACTATAACATATCAAGGATAGATATGATGATCCTTGAGCGACTGACAATGTTTGACACTGCGAAAGTAGAAATCAAGTAGGAGCATCAATTGTTGATGGTTAGTAAAACCACTAGTTTCAAGAAGGGCAAAGAGCTAGAAGGGATACTTCATGAAATGGCAAACCTGTTGCTGCTCTAATGAAGAAATCCAAGGTTGAACCGAAACCCGGAACTAAGTGCTTCTGTAATGAGGGGAACGGTCACTGAAGCGGAACTACCCTGGATACTTGGTAGATAAGAAGGCTGGCAAAGTCGACAAAAGTATAGTGGATATACGTGATATTGATGTGTACTTTACTAGTACTCCTATTACTACTAGGGTATTAGATACCGGTTCGGTTGCTAAAGTGTTAGTAACTCGAAATAAAAGCTACGGAATAAACGGAGACTAGCTAAAGGCGAGGTGACGATGTGTTGGAAGTGTTTCCAAGGTTGATATGATCAACATCGCACGCTCCCTCTACCATCGGGATTAGTGTTCAACCTAAATAAATATTATTTGGTGTTTGCGTTGAGCATGAACATGATTGGATTGTGTTTATTGCAATATGGTTATTCATTTAAGTTTGAGAATAAAAGTTATTTTCTTTGCAAGAATAATACCTTCAATAGTCATGCACTAATATGAATGGTTCATTGAATCTCGATCATAGTCATAACATGTTCATAATATTGATGCAAAAAGATATGAAGTGGTAATGATAGTACCACTTCCTTGTGGCACTGCCGCTTGAGTCATGTTGGTATAAAATGCATGAAGAAGCTCCATGCGGATGGATCTTGGTACTCACTCATTTTTGAAACGTTTGAGACATGCAAACCAAGCCTATTCGTATAAACGCATGAAGAAACTCCATGCATATGGATCATTTGGACCCACTTGATTTTGAATCACTTGAGACATGCAAATCATACCACATGGGCAAGATGACTGAAGGCCTTGTTTTCCAGTGAGATGGAACTAGAAAGTAACTTATTGGAAATAATACATTTGGAGGTATGCAGTCTAATGAGTGCTGAGGAATGCAGTGGATATCGTTATGTTCTTACTTCACAGATGATTTGAGTAGATACTAGTCTATTTGCTTGATGAAAAACACGTCTGGATTATTGAAAGGTTCAAGCACTTTCAGAGTGAAATAGAAGATCGTTGTGATAAGAGGGTAACATGCCTATGATATGATCATAGAGATGAATATCTTAGTTGCGAGTATGGCACACAATTAAGACAAATGTGAAAATTGTTTCACATCTCATGCCACCTAGAACACCATAGTGTGATGGTGTGTTCGACGTCATAGCCGCGCCCTATTTGATATGGTGCATACTATGATGTATATTATCGAATTACCACTATCGTTTATGGGTTATGCATAAGAGATAACCACATTCACTTTAAATAGGGCACCCCATATTTCCGTTGAGATGACACCATATGAACTACGGTTTGGAGAAATCTGAGCTGTCGTTTCTTAAAAGTTTGGGGCTGCGATGCATATGTGGAAAGGTTTCAACATGATAAGCTCGAACCCAAAGCGGATAAATGCATCTTCATAGGACACCCAAAACAGTTGGATATACCTCCTATCTCTGATCCGGAAGCAAAGTGTTTGTTTCTAGAAATGGGTCCTTTCTTGAGGAAAAGTTTCTCTCGAAAGAATTGAGTTGGAGGGTGGTGGAACTTGATGATGTCATTGAACCGTCACTTCAATCAGTGTGTAGCAGGGCGCAGGAAGTTGTTCCTGTGGCGCCTAAGCCAATTGAAGTGGAAACTGATGATAGTGATCATTAGGCTTTGGATCAAGTTGCTACAAACCTCGTAGGTCGACAAGGTCCCGTAATTCTATAGAGTGGTATGGTAACCCTGTCTTGGAGGTCATGTTGTCGAACAACAATGAACCTACGAGCTATGGAGAAGCGATGGTGGGCCCGGATTCTGACAAATGGCTGCAGGCCATAAAATCCGAGAAATGATCCATGTATGAAAACAAAGTGTGGACTTTGGAAGAACTACTTGATGGTCGTAAGACTATTAAGTACAGATGGATCTTGAAAAGGAAGACAGACGATGATGGTGAAAAGTCACCATTAAGAAAAGCTCGACTTGTCGCAAAGATGTTTCCGACAAGATCAAAGAGTTGACTATGATGAAACTTTCTCACTCGTAGCGATGCTAAACGACTGTTGGAGTTATGTTAGCAGTTGCTGCATTATTTATGAAATATTGCACATAGGATGTCAAAAACATTTTTTCCTCGACGGTTTCCTTGAGGAAAGGTTGTATGTGATACAAGCATGAGGTTTTGTCGATCCTAAGGATGCTAACAAGTATGCAATCTCCAGCGATCTTTTTATGGACTGGTGCAAGCATCTCGGAGTTGGAATATACGCTTTCATGAGATGATCAAAGCTTTAGGGTTTATACAAGGTTTATGAGAAACTTGTATTTCCAAAGAAGTGAGTGGGAGCACTATAGAATTTCTGATAAGTATATGTGGTTGACATATTGTTGATCGGAAGTAATGTAGAATTTCTCGAAAGCATAAAGGGTTGTTTGAAAGGAGTTTTTCGAAGGAAAACCTAGATTAAGCTACTTGAACATTCTGCATCAAGATCTATGGTGATGCATCAAGACGCTTAATAAGAACTTTCAACGTAATGCATGCCCTGACAAGTTTTTGAAGGAGTTCAAAATAGATCGGCAAAGAAGGAGTTCTTGGCTGTGTTGTAAGGTGTGAATTTGAGTAAGACTCAAAGCCCGACCACGACAGAAGAAAGAGAAAGGACGAAGGTCGTCCGCTATGCCTTAGTCGTAGGCTCTAAGGTATGCCATGCTGTGTACCACACCTGATGTGTGCCTTGCCATGAGTCTGTTAAGGGGTACAAAGAGTGATCCATGATTTAATCACTGAACAACGGTCAAATTTATCCTTAGTAACTAGTGGACTAAGGATTTTTTTCTCGATTATGGAGGTGATTAAAGAGTTCGTTGTAAAGGGTTACGTCGATGCAAGCTTTGCCACTAATCTGAATAACTCCGAGTAGTAAATTTGATTCGTATACTGGAGCAGTCATTTGGAATAGTTCCAATTGGCACGTAGTAGCAGCATCTATAGGATGACATAGAGATTTGTAAAGCACACACGGATTTGATAGGTTCAGATCAGTTGACTAAAAACCTCTCTCACAAGCAATGTATGATCAAACCCCATAACTGTATGGGTGTTAGGTTCGTTGCAATCACATAGAGATGTGAACTAGATTATTGACTCTAGTCCAAGTGGGAGACTGTTGGAAATATGCCCTAGAGGCAATAATAAATTGGTAATTATTATATTTCCTTGTTCATAATAATCGTTTATTATCCATGCTAGAATTGTATTGATTGGAAAATCAAATACATGTGTGGATACATAGACAACACACTGTCCCTAGTGAGCCTCCAGTTGACTAGTTTGTTGATCAAAGATGGTCAAGGTTTCCTGACCATAGACAAGTGTTGTCACTTGATAATGGGATCACATCATTGGGAGAATGATGTGATGCACAAGATCCAAACTATAAATGTAGCATATGATCGTGTCTGTTTATTGCACCATTTTCTGCATGTCAATGTATCTGTTCCTATGACCATGAGATCATGCAACTCCCGGACACTGGAGCAATACCTTGTGTGTATAAACGTCACAACGTAACTGGGTGACTATAAAGGTGCTCTATAGGTATTTCCGAAGGTGTCTATTGGGTTGGCATGGATCAAGACTGGGATTTGTCACTCCGTGTGACAGAGAGGTATCTCGGGGCCCACTCGGTAATACAACATCACAACAAGCCTTGCAAGCAATTTGACTAAGGAGTTAGTTACGGGATCTTGTATTACAGAACGAGTAAAGAGACTTGCCGGTAATGAGATTGAACTAGGTATGGAGATACCGACGATCGAATCTCGGGCAAGTAAAATACCAAGGACAAAGGGAATACTATACGGGATTATATGAATCCTTGACATAGAGGTTCAACTGACATAGATCTTCGTATAATATGTAGGAGCCAATATGGACATCCAGGTCCCGCTGTTGGTTATTGACCGGAGAGTGTCTCATGTCATGTGTGCATAGTTCTCGACCCGCAGGGTCTGCACACTTAAGGTTAAGTGACGTTTCGGTATATTTGAGTTATATGTGTTGGTGACCGAAGTTTTGTTCGTACTCCCGGATGATGTACCGGACATCACGAGGAGTTCCGGAATGGTCCGGAAACAAAGATTGATATATAGGATGTTGGTGTTTGGATTCCAGAAGGTTTTCGGGCATTGCCGAAAGTGTACCGGGAGTGACGAATGGGTTCCGGGGGCCCACTGGGTGGGCCCACCACACCCCAAGGGGTCCACATGGGTTTGTTGGATGTGCAATAAGGCATAATGGGCTGAGAAAGTCATCCAAGGAAAGCCCATGAGGAAAAAGTGGAAAATCCAAAAGAGCTGGGAAATTTAGGAAGGAGTCCTAATCCAATTGGGATTGGAGGATGACTCCTCCCTCCTCCACTTCGGCCGACCCAAGGGAGCCTCCCTTGTGGTGCAAGGCTGCCTCCTCCCTCCTCCTATATATTCTAGAGGTTTAGGTATTTTTGAGACACAACTTTGCCACGTGCTGCCCTCTCCTCTAGATCGTAGTTCTTCCTCAAGATCGGTTTTCTACGGAGCTCGGGTGGAGCCCTGCAGGAATAGATCACCACCACCTCTGGAGCGCTGTCACGCTGCCGGGGAACTCATCTACATCCCCGTCTCTCTTGCTGGATCAAGAAGCCGGAGATCGACATCGAGCTGTATGTGCGCGGAATTCGAAGGTGTCGTCCGTTCGGCACTTGATCGGGACGGATCTTAAGACGGTTCGTGGGACGGATCGTGGGACGGTTCGTGGGACGGTTAGTGAAGACGTACCACTACATCAACCATGTTTATTAACGCTTCCGCTTAGCGATCTACAAGGGTATGTGGATCCCATCTCTCTCTCGTAGATGATCATCACCATGATAGGTCTTCGTGTGCGTAGGAATTTTTTTCTTTCCCGTGCGACGTTCCCCAACAGAGGGAGCGTGTGATGGTGATCACATCAACCTTGGAAACACTTCCAACACACAACACCTCTCCCTTAGCTAGTCTCCGTCTATTCCGAATTCCTGTTTTGAGTTACTAATATTAGCAACTGAACCGGTATCAAATACCCAAGGGGTACTACGCTTACTAGTAAGGTACACATCAATAACATGTATATCAAATATACTTTTGTAGACATTGCCAGCCTTCTTATCTACCAAGTATCTCGGTAAATCAATGACCTTTCCATCTTATAAGAGAAGCACCCGGTCTCGGGTTTGGCACCACCTTGGGTTTCTATCAGATTTCGGGCTCTGCAAAACCCTAAAGATTCGAGCTCGGGGGCGCGTGCGGAGGCCACTAGGCAGCTTTGGTTCGCCTGACTCGCTACTCGCTGGGGATGGAAGAGGACTCACTTGATGGTAAGGAACACACAGAACATGGAAGTTTACCCAGGTTAGGGCCGTTGTGAAGCGTAATACCCTACTCCTGCTTTTGTGGATTGCCTCTCGTGGAGGTTGGTGGATGAACTAGTATAGTGTTTGAGGGCCTCCGGTGACTGGGTGGCCTTTGTGTGGTGTCCGTGGGCGAATGAAGTAACCTACCCTCTATATATATAGGCGGCCCTGGTCCTCTCCTTTATCGTTTCGGGGGGAAGGGATCCCACAATGGCCAATTTTAAAGGGGGACACGGGAACATGCTTCCCCTGTCCAAAAGTAGTCTTTGCATGCAAAGTGGTTGTCAACATAGTAGGAACGGGTCCAGGTATGACGTCCGTCCAGCCTTGTTGCACCAGAATAGAATCTTTGGGAGATGCCTCGGAGACCTGCGTGTGTCCTCGCCCCCTTTGCACTAAAGGGGGAACTTCACCGTCCTGCTGTGTACTACTCGCCTGTCCTTCCCCTGCGTCATCCTCGACTCCTGAGGTCGTGTCTCGCCTCGGAATATCCGTCGCTCCAGAGTGGTCCTGAGGAGGCCCCCTACGGGTCTTGATGATGTTCCTCCTCGCGAGGCTTGGCCCGTCGTGAGGGCCTTGCCTTGAGTGGTGTCGGTCCTGTTGGTTTTTGGTCGATGTAGTGGGCCAACCCTGGGCCGCAGGCAAGAAGGTCTGGGTACCCCCATTCCTAGAACGCCGACAGTAGGCCCAAGCCCAAGGCGCGCCAGGGCTGGCTTCCTGGTGAAGCCTTGAGGGTGGTTTGAAGTGTCGCGGGCCATAAAAGTCTACGAACCAGGCTTCACGTGTGCCACACAGCTAAGTGGCAACAATCCCAATTCCCCAGGCACTTACAGATGCGTCTGGTCAAACTGACGCACTTGGGGACGTCACTTCTACGTTCCTTGGGGACGTTACTTCTATGCACGCCCCGTGGGCGCGCTTCCTCATGAACCATGTCGGCCCAAGAACGCGAAGGGACGCCAGTCTTCCCTCGGGCATGTATTTGACGTGGCGAGGGTGATAAGGTCCACATTGCCTCCGTCTTCTTCATCTTCCACCTCGAGCCCTCCACCCCCTCAGCATGGCGCCGGTGAGGAAGTATTCCGCTGCCGAGAAGGGGAAGGCTTCCAAGGAAGGTTTCGCCGCCCCGCCACCGAAGATGGGCCACGACCGCGCTCGGAAGTACGCGGCAGTGTCGACACCGGTCTCTGGTGGGCGTAGTCGTGGTTCCGCCCGCCCTCGAATCAACATCGACGGCGTCGGTGGGGCTCGATTGGCGCGAGCGTCCGTAGTGGCGCTGGTGGGAGGTCGGCGGTGGCCACCCGACCGCCACGCCTGTGGCTTCATTCCGCTGACACGGCGATGGAGTTCATGATGTGAGTGGATAGGCCCGAAATCGCATGGTTCCAGGTCCCAAACTTCTTTGCGACGGTCCTCCCGACGGGCGGGCTCCCAGGCCTCTGGTTGCAGGCGGATGGCTGCTGTGGTGGGGCGTCCTCGGTGGACGTCAAGGTCACCCCCACGGCTACGTATACCTGAACCGCGGGTGGCAGACGTTCGCCCACGCTCGAGGCCTGAAGGGGAGGTGCTACCTCCACTTCAAGTATGACGGTGAGGCGACGCTCTTCGTCAAGATCTTTGGGGACGAGGGCGAGTGTCTAGATTGCTGCCCGGAGGACGCCGCCCGCGGTGTTATTGCAGATGAGCCCGCCTCCGGCGGTAGGCGCCTCGCCTCCCACAGCAGTGACACCCCTCTGGAGTGAGCCCGAGCGACAGCAACGACAGCAGCTACGACGAGCCACCTCGCTGCCGCACCCGTACCATCGGGGGAGGCTCCCAAGCGTTGTGCTGCTCGTCCGCTCCTCTGGTGCCCGTGAAGGAGGAGGAGGGAATAGACTAAGTGCGGACGCGCGAGTGCCAGACGACTGCGGCGGCAGCCCCCTTGGGACCTCTCTCACTAGCTGTCTCCTCCTTAATTCCCACCCCGCGTCCATGAAAACAAGGAAGGCCCCTTCGGGCATGTAATGGATTTTTGCGACCACCCCTTCTATTAGTACTCTTGCGTTTGGTCGGTTCAGATACTTAGCTCGGTGTGCTTGCAGTAAACCCGTTTGGTTGTGAGGCATGTGAAAGGACGAGTATGTCACCTAGAGGGGGTGAATAGGTGCTTTAAAATAATTACAGTTTAGGCTTGAAGAAATGCGAAATAAAACTAACGGTTAATTTGTCAAGCACAAAACCTAAAACAACTAGGCTCACCTATGTGCACTCACAACTAATGCTAAGCAAGATTAAACAACTAAGTGATAGCAAGATATATGACAAGAAACAATATGGCTATCACAAAGTAAAGTGCATAAGTAAAGGGTTTGGGTAAGAGATAACCGAGGCACGCGGAGACGATGATGTATCCCGAAGTTCACAGCCTTGCGGATGCTAATCTCCACTTAGAGCGGTGTGGAGGAACAATGCTCCCCAAGAGGCCACTAAAGCAACCGTAATCTCCTCACACCCTTGCACAATGCAAGAAGTCGTGATTCCACTAAGGGACCCTTGAGGGCGGTCACCGAACCCGTACAAACAAGGTTGGGGCAATCTCCACAACTTAATTGGAGGCTCCCAACAACACCACGAAGCTTCACCGCGATGGCATATGGCTTTGAGGTGACCACAAATGCTCGGGGCAATCTCCACAACTTAAATGGAGACCCCGACGCTTGCCCGGAGCTTTACACGACAATGTTTGAGCTCTGGGGCACCACCAAGCTTCTAGGGGTACCAAGTACCCAAGAGTAATAAGCTTCTCAACTTCTCACTTCCACATGTCACCGTGGAGAACTCAAACCGATGCACTAAATGCGATGGCAAGGGCACACGGAGTGCCCAAGTCCTTCTCTCCCAAATCCCACCAAAGCAACTAATGCTAGGGAGAAAAATGAGAGGAAGAATGAAAAAGAACACGAAGAACTCCAAGATCTAGACCCAAGGGGTTCCCCTCACTTAGAGGAGAAAGTGATTGGTGGAAATGTGGATCTAGATCTCCTCTCTCTTTTCCCTCAAGAACTAGCAAGAATCATTGGAGGGATTGAGAGTTAACAAGCTCGAAGAAGGTCAACAATGGGGGGCAACCTCGAGCTTCACCGATTAGGTTCAATGGGGAAGAAGACCCTCTTTTATAGGTGGGGAAAAATCCAACCGTTATGCTTCACAGCCCGCACAGAGCGGTACTACCGCTCGGCAGGTTCACCAGCCATGCCGAGGCAAAAAGGATGCGCAAATAAAGTCCGACGGAGTAGTACTACCGCTCGGTAGGTTCACCAACCATACTGAGGCAAAAAGGATGCGCAAATAAAGACCGACGGAGCGGTACTACCGCTCGGCACAAGCAGTACTATCGCTCGCCACAAAAACTGCCTTAACTTTCGCATAAGGACTCTACATTCAACAAAACCAAGTTTGTTAGAAAGCTAACAACGTGGGCTAACACAATCTTGATAGAACTATCAATAAGAAGCAAGTGATAAAAGGTCCATAATAAAATGGTGAGAATCCTTCCTCGAATAAGACCGGTAAAAACTCCCAACATCGAAAACATCATAGACGATGCATATGAACTCCATTTTCGATGAACTCAAGCTTGTCATGAAGATGACCATAAGCTCCAAAACTAACAAAGAGAAACACCAAACAAGAACAAATAAGTATGATGCAAGGATGAAAATGGTTTGAGATCTCTACGAACGATACGATCAAGCTACTCACTTGAGAGCCCCCTTGACAGTATGAAAATCTACCTAAAACAGAAAACCTATTAAGGGCAAACTTATACCTTGCACCTCGTCCTCTTGAGCTAGATGATGATGATCTTGGCTTCCTCAAGATGGACCACCTTTCTTGATTGTGTTGGCTTGTTGAATACTAGTTGATTGCTCCCCCATACACACTATGGTTGAGCTGCTCTTCAGCATATCTTCACAAGTCCATTTCCACCACAATGGACGACAAGCTTCAAGCATGATATCTTTGTGATGATCCACTTGAACTTGCACACCGCAATCTTGATGACGATCAACACTTGACGTCATCCTCCATGGGTTGTATGAGATCTTCCTCTTGACACAAGCCCATGGAAACATACCTAACCCCACATAGAACTCTCATGAAGACCATTTGTTAGTACACACACACGTAATGGACAATGCTTACCATACCATGGGATCACTTGATCCCTCTCGGTACATCTTGTACACTTTGTGTGTTGATCATCTTGATTTACTCTTTGTCTGACGATCTTGATCAACCTTATGTCTCTATGACCATTCTTTGGATAATACCTTGAATACCACCTTGGTCATCATACAAACTCCTTGAACCCAACAGATGGACTTCAAGAAGTGCCTATGGACAAATCCTATAAATACAACTTTAGTCGATAGGAATTGTCATCAATTACCAAAACCACATATGGAGAGATATGCTCTAACAGCGTGGTTATGGCGTTCGAGGGGCTTGTTGCTTGGTTGGCTTCTCCTTGTTGCGGGTGAAGTGGGTCGATGATCTATGTCAGTAGGCCCTAGTCCCACACATTTCCCTGCCGCCATGGGGCGTGACCCGTTAACAAGGTCGTTCCTCACGGGGTAGGGCCCTGACACCCCTGATACCGACCGAATGTGCCTGGACGGCACCAGGGTGGCCAAGTGGCTTTGCGACCGGTAAGGCTTCTGAGGCGCGATGCTTAGGATCCCCCTTAGACATTCAAGCGGCTCTACGTCGACAGGTCCCAGTCCCGCACATTTCCTTGCCGTCGTGAGGCGTGACCCGTTACCAAAGTCGTTCCTCACGGGGCAAGGCCCTGAGACCCCTGATACCGACCGAATGTGCCTGGACAGCACCAGGGTGGCCAAGTGGCTTTATGACCGGTAAGGCTCCTGAGGCACGATGCTTAGGAGCCCCCTTAGACGTCCAAGAGGCCCTCGGGGATTCTTCTTTCTACTTTTGAAGGGTCTGGTTTCTTGAGATCCCTAGTCTGCATTCATGAAGCTCTGCGTCGGCAGGTCCCGGTCCCTCACATCTCCGTGCCGTTGTGAGGCGGGACCTATTAGCAAGGTCGTTCCTCACGGGGCAAGGCCCTGACACCTCCGATGCCGACCGAATGTGCGTGGACAGCACCAGGGTGGCCAAGTGGCTTTGTGACCGGTGAGGCTCCTAAGGCACGAGGCTTAGGAGCCCCTTAGACATTCAAGCGGCTCTACGTCCACAGGTCCCAGCCCGGCACATTTCCCGGCCGTCATGAGGCGCGACCCGTTAGCAAGGTCGTTCCTCATGGGGCAAGGCCCTGACACCCCTGATACCGACCGAATGTTCCTGGACGGCACCAGGGTGGCCAAGTCGCTTTATGACCGGTAAGGCTCGTGAGGCGCGATCCTGAGGAGCCCCCTTAGACGTCCAAGAGTCCCTCGGGGATTCTATTTTCTGCTTTTGAAGGGTCTGGTTTCTGGAGATCCCTAGTCTGCATTCAGGAAGCTGTGCATCGGTAGGTCCTGGTCCCGCACATCTCCCTGTCGTCGTGAGGCGGGACCCATTACCAAGGTCGTTCCTCGCGGGGCAAGTCCCTAACACCTCTGATGCCGCTCGAATGTACCTGGACGGCACCAGGGTGGCCAAGTGGCTCTGTGACCGGTGAGGCTCCTGAGGCGCGATGCTCAGGAGCCCCCTTAGACGCTCAAGTTGTCCCAAGAGAAATAACTATTGTAAGAAAAGACAAAATTTTGTTCCCTCTCCGGGGTGGCGTGCCGAGACGTAAATGGGAATCTTGAGTGAGTATCAGATGGCATGAGTCTGTCGACTTGTCCTGAGTGCCACGCGAGGGTCCGGGCGCCAAGGCCTTGTGCGCTATGAAGAACGGTCCAGAAAACAAGTTTTTGTAAAGACTTCATTTGGAAAAGCCCCGAGTTTGATTTTGTAAATATCAGCAAATCCAAGACACAGAAAAGCAAATGAAAGCCGTGTCCGGCGCCTAATCCATTCTCCGCCTCCGCCTCCCCCCAGCGCAGAGCATAGGGCTTCCACTAGGCGTGGGAGGGACCTCTCCGCGTCCTCGGGGACCCTCGAGCGTATACAGCCGCAACTGGTTATTACGTGAGAGTGTCACGGGGGGTGTATCTGGGAGGTCGCGAGGACGCTTTGGCCTCGTGAGTGTCCCTTCCCCCGAGGCATAGGTGCCTGATTCCTTTTGGGTCATTGGTAAACCCTGCTAACTTCTTCTTCTTCGGGAGTGAGGCAGAGTGTCACGGTCTTCCCTGCAACGCGGAGCGTAGGGCTTTCATTAGGCATGGGAGGGGACCCTCCGCGTCCTCGGGGGGGCCCGGGCGTATACAGTCGTAGCTCGTTGTTACTCGAGAGTGTCACGGGATGAAGTAGGTTCCGGAAGAATTGAAGGACGATGCAGAGGCGGTGTAGAGGTGTTACGGGTAGAATTTCTGGAGATGTTGGATGTTCCAAGCGTTCTTGATGGGAACTCCATGTTGAGTCTCCAGGCACACGGCGCCAGGCCTAGAGACATGGACGACCTTGAACGGGCCCTCCCACATGGGCGAGAGCTTATGCAAGCCCTCCCTGGAATGAACCCACCTCAGGACAAGGTCGCCGACTTCAAGGGTCCTGGAGCGGATGTTGCAGCAGTGATAGCGCCGTAAGGCCTGCTGGTACCTCGCAGCTCGAAGTGAGGCCCGGCGGCACGCATCCTCTCCAAGCACGAGGTCCGTCCCCCGCGCAGCCTCCTGACGCTCCTCATCGAATGCCATGACCCACGGGGACCTAATACATCCCGAACATATCTATAATTTCTGCTTGTTGCATGCAAGTTTTGGGTGATATTGTTATGTGTTTTGTACACTTTCATACCTTTTTCAACATATTTGGACTAACCTACTAATTCAGTGCACCCAGTGTCAGTTTCTGTCTGCTGATGTGTGTGAATTGCAGGTTTATACCATATTTACAGTGCCCGAAAAATTCCACAAAAAATATATAAAAAATCAGCATTCCAGAAGACTCCAGACTACCGAAGGAGGGCTAGATGGGGGTCACCAGGACCCCAAGCGCCCTACTGGCGCGACCTGCCCCCTGGCCGCACAGGGAGGCCGCCTGGGTGGGGCTCACCCCCTCTGGTACCCTACCTTGGCTCCTATTTTTACCCCCGTGGAGGAAACCCTGATTCCAGAATCCTTTTCACGAGAAGCAATTCTGATCTCTGCCGCCATAGCCAACAAGTTTCGGGGGACCAGAATTCCTGTGCAGGCACCCTGCAGGGACGGGGAAGTGCCCCCGGATTCATCCCCATCTATGTTGCTTCCTCCCTCCATGAAGCGAGAGTAGTTCCTCCTTGGGGCTAAGGTCTTCTATAGTAGCTATGTGGTTATTTCTCTCTCTCATGATGTGATCTTTATTGTTATCATAGGCTATGTTAACCTAGGGTGATCCCATGATGTTTCCCCTTCTTCTATATATTGGATTGATGTACTCACTCGATCTCATCTAGTATAATCCCCGAGACCACGGTGATAGCGGTCTATTGGACATGGATTAGAGGAATATTTTCATGAGTGATTTCCTCTTTTATGAATTGATTGAAGATTGAGAGCCTCTTGGTGCTTGTCTTTGACTATCCTTGAGATACGTTGTGGTCATTGTGGTACTCTCTTTGGATGGTCACGGTGACATTGGGAAATCCATAGATGAGAACTATGAACTCTGAGATGTGCTTTTGTAGCCCTACATAATTCTCGTCCTCTCTTGATCACAAAGGACTGACCTCCGAGTATGTCACCATTGCATGTTTTAGTGTAAATATCATGTGATTAGACTATGTTAATGTTGTTGGGAGTTTCCACTAGTGAAATATGAAGCCTAGGCCTTGTTTCTCACCATTGTTACACAGTTTATGCTCACTTTTGTCACTTGCTACCTTGCTGTAATTTTTATTACAGATTCATATTACCTTGCTTTGCCACACCTGTCACCCATATTTTACCATCTCTTCGCTGAACTAGTGCACCTATACAATTTACCATTGTATTAGGTGTGTCGGGGACACAAGAGACTTCTTGTTTCTTAATTCCAGGGTTGCTTGAGAGAGACCATCTTCAACCTCTACTTCCCTGAGTTCGATAAAGCTTAGATCATCCAGTTGAGGCAAATTGCTGCTGTCCTACAAACCTCTACGCTTGGAGGCCCAACATAGTCTATAAGAATAGAAGTGTGCATAGACATGATGACCGGTGCTTGATCTCACGGGGAAGGACCGCCTCGGCTCCGTATAGGAGGGAGAACGAGGTTTAGCCGGTGGGCTTAGTCGCGGTGGTGCGGATGGACTACAATACCGACGGGAGCTCGTTGACCCAACCCCGGCCGCAAGCTTCGAGCTTCTTTTTGAAGCTCCTCACTTTAAGGCCTCGCAGGACCTCTGCGTTGGCGCCCTCCACCTGGCCATTGCTCTGCGGGTGGGCCACCGATGCGTAGCATACCTGGGTTCCTAGGTTAGCACAGTAAATCTTGAAGAGCTGACTGTTGAACTGTGAACCACTGTCGGTGATGATGCGGTTGGGGACGCCCAAGCAGCTCACGTGGACCTTGATGAATTTGACGGACGACCCGATAGGGATGGTGCGCACGGGCTCCACCTCCGCCCACTTGGTGAATTTGTCAATGGCGACATAGAGGTAGTGGAAGCAGCCTGCCGCCCGCGGGAAGGGCCCCAATATGTCCAGCCCCAATTTGGTCTGGAGGCCCTACGCGGCCTGGTGGATCTGCTTGGCGTATGGTTGGCCTCACAAGACCGGACCAACTCGGTGGCGTCGTCCAACGTTGTAGGCCAGTAGGAACCTGACCTGAACGCCTTACCTGCGAGCGTGCGCGAAGAGGAGTGGTTCCCGCAGTCCCCTCCGTGGAGGTCGGGCAGTAGTTTGCGCCCCTGCTCCCTGGAGATGCACCGCAATGCAACGTCGTTCATGCGCCTGCGGGACAAGTCGCCGACCCATAAGCAGTAGGTCAAGGCTTGTCGTGCTACGCGTTCCGCCTCTTCCTCCCTCTCCAGCAATGTGCCATGGAGCAGGTAAGCCTCGAGCTCCTGCATCCAATCATCGACCCACGCCTCCAGGGCTAGGAGAAGTCGAGCCCCCAAGGCCTGGCCGCAATCCGGAGCCCCCGAGGGCGGTGCAGGGGGAGATCCTCTCCACATGATGCCGGGCCCTTGGGTGACGGCGTCGCGGAAGGGTTGAAGAGTCGCTCCTCAAAGACGCCTGGATCTTGAGCCCGCGACGCGAAGCTCTTTTGGCGATGTCGTTCGCCTCCTTGTTCTCACGACGCGGGATGTGCTACAGCTCCAGGCCTTGAAAATGTTTCTCAATCTTACATACCTCTTGGAGATACGCTTCCATGTGCTCGTCCTTGGGCGTGTACTCTTTGTTAGAGAAGTTAACGAGAAGCTGGGAGTCGCCCAAAACGGCGAAGCGCCGGACCCCCAAGGCCGCCTCCGCTTTGAGGCCGGCGATTAGGCCCTTATACTCGGCTATGTTGTTGGAGACCTTCTCCTCACGCTCGAAGCAGAGATGTACGGCGTTGCAGAGCTTGTCTCCCGTTGGGGAAGTGGGCACGACTCCAGCCCCTGCTCCTCTCTGTGTGAAGGCTCCATCGAAGTGCATGGTCCATCCCTCGGGTGCCTCCACACCAGGGGCGAGGGATTGACTCCCTTCCAGCCCCTGGTCCGGTGTGTCCGACCACTCCGCCATGAAGTCAGCCAAGGCCTCTCCATTGATGACCCTAGTCGTGCTGAATTCGATGTTGAAGCCCTGAAGCTCGATGTTCCATTCGGGAACCCTTCCCGCCGCATTTGGGTTATGCAAGATCTTCTCTAAGGGGTAGGCGGAGGCGGCCTTGATTGGGTGCCCCTAAAAGTAGTGCGTAGCTTGCGCGACGCAACGAGGAGATCTATAAGGAGTTTCTGCTGCATGGGATAGCGCTAGAGCGCATCCCACAACACCGTGCTGACAAAGTACACCGGGTGGTCGACGAGGATGCCGCCCCCCTGGGCATCCTGCTCCTCTGCGAGCTCAGGAGGTTCGGGCGTCTCGCGATCCGGAGGAGGGGCCGGGGCCTAAGGAAGGTTGAGCATCTCATGGCCCGACCTTGCGGTCTGAGTCTCAGGTCCCTCTGCCTGCGGGGAATCGGAGCTCGTGAGTCATGTGAGCCCCCAGACTCCGTGGGTGGTGCCCGCCGGGGTTCCCAGAAGTAGTGCCCTTGCTGGTCCGCTCCTCCCTTGCTGCCACCAACGCGGCGCTGGCAGAGTGGGGGTGGCAGCAAGGTACACAAGCAGAGGCTCCTGTGGGCGATGCGTCACCATGACCGGCGGGCTCGTGAGGTATCGCTTGATTTCATCGAAGGCTGCATCGTCCTCCGGGGTCCATTCGAAGGCCACCTTTCTTTTCATGATCTTGAAGAAAGGCAAGGCCCGCTCGCCGAGCTTGGAGATGAAACGACCCAAGGAGGTAACGCACCTGGCCAACTTTTGCATCTCCTTGAGGGTTGTGGGCGCGCTCATCTTGTTTATGGCATTGACCTTCACCGGGTTTGCCTCGATCCCCCGGTGCGACACCAGGAAACCGAGCAGTTTGCCTGATGGGACCCCGAAGACACACTTCTCGGGGTTGAGCTTCAGGTTCACCTCTCTTAGGCTGGCGAAGGTCTCCTCCAGGTCCTCCACCAGGGTTTTTGCCTGCCTTGACTTGACCATGATGTCGTCAACGTAGGCCTCTACGTTCCTCCCGAGCTGAGGTCCCAGAGCAATATGCATCAACCGCTGGAAGGTTCCCCCGACATTCCGTTGTCCGAAGGGCTTGCACTCGGAGCAGTATACCCTACACGAAGAGAAGAAGGTTGTCTCCTCGACGTCCACCACCGCCATCTTTATCTAGTGGTGGCCCGAGAATGGATCCAGGAAGCACAAGAGATCGCAATCTGCGGTGGAATCCACGATCTGGTCGATGCGTGGTAGCGGGAACGGGTCCTGAGGGAAAGCCTTGTTGAGGCTCGTGAAGTCGACGCACATGCGATCCTTCCCGCACTTCTTCGGGACGACCACCGGGTTGTCCACCCATTTTGGGTAGCGCTCCTCTCGAATGACCCCTGCCTCCTTCAGTTTTCGCACCTCCTGAGCAATGAACACCTGCTTCTCCGGGGCTTGCCTCCTTGCCTTCTGTTTCATCGGGCGCATGTTCGGGCACACCGTGAGGTGGTGCTCAATGACGTCCCTCGGGACCTCCACCAATTCGGAGGCGATCCAGGCGAACGCATCCTTGTTCACCCTGAGGAAACACACCAATGCCTTCTCTTGGTCTTGGGGGAGGTTTGCGCCGATGGTGAAGGCGGGAGCCGAGCTTCCTTCATCCACCGGTACTTGCTTTGTTTCCGCCCAATCCTGGGAGAACAACTGCTTCTACTTCACGGGCGTGACATATGGGACATCCCCAGGGTCCTCCGCGGCGTGCGCCATGTCCCTGAGGTTGGCGCGTGCCACTGCCGTGGCCTTGTGGGAAAGCTCGAGTACCCGAGATGCGCCCTTGACGTCCCCCACAAAGGTGAGCACGCCGCCGCTCCCGGGCATTTTCACGATGTTGTAGCCTTGGAGCGTTGCCGCCATGAACTGCGCGAGGGCGGGGTAGCCGAGTATTGCGTTGTACGAAAGGTGGATGTGGGCGATGTCGAAGTCGATCTGCTTGATACGGAAGTTGGAGCGGGTGCCAAAAGTGACGGAGAGGCTAATCCATCCCACATAGGTGACATATCCTGCCACCACCCCGGGCTTTGAAGGCGCAAGCCACTCTCGAGTCCACTGCAGTGCGTCGAAGGCGTCTACTGAGATGACGTTGAGTTCCGCGTCGCCGTCGATAAGGGTCTTGGAGACGCCCACGCCGCATATGGTCGGTGTGCACAACATAGGAAGTGCCCCGGTGGCCGTCGTGGCCTTGGGGTGATCGTCGGGGTCGAAAGTGATATTGACCTCCGGCCATACGTGGTGTTCCGCGGGCTCAGGCCTTGGGTGGACCGCCCCCTCGCGTTGTAGGAAACACTTGACGTGACGGCCGAAAGGTGGCGCCTGCGATCCATCGAGAATGCAGGCGACTGCAGGGGAGGCCCTGCGCGCGCGGACGCCGTCCACCGTCGAGGACCGGCGGTTGCCGGTGGTCGCGCTTGCCATGGAGTCGCCGAGTCGAGGTCTGACTCTTGCTGCTGGCGTGGAGGCTCCGACACGTCCCCCTACCTGGCGCGCCAAATGTCGGATTTCAGGCTCCGCAAAACCCTAAATATTCGAACTCGAGGGCGCGTGCAGAGGCCACTAGGCAACTTTGGTTCGCGTGACTTGCTACTCGCTTGGGATGGAAGAGAACTCACTCGATGGTGAGGAAGACATAGAACACGACAGTTTACCTAGGTTCGGGCCGCTTAGAAGCATAATACCCTACTCCTGCTTTGGTGGATTGCCTCTCGTAGAGGTTGGTGGATGAACTAATATAGTGTTCGAGGGCCTCCGGAGGCTGGGTGGCCTTTGTGTGGTGTCGGTGGGTGAATGGAGCCCCCTCTATGAAGTAACCTACTCTCTATATATATACTCGGCTCCGGTCCTCTTCCTTTATCGTTTCGGCAGGAAGGGATGCCACAACGGCCAATTTTAAAGGGTTACACGGGAACAAGCTTCCCGTGTCCAAAACTAGTCTTCACATGCAAAGTGGCTGTCAACGCAGTAGGGACCGGTGGAGGGACGACTTCCGTCCTGCTGGCGGGCGGTGGTGGCCTCGTTACACCAGAATGGAAAACTTTGGGAGATGTCGTAGAGACCTGCGTGCGTCCTCACCCCCTTTGCACTAAAGGGGGAACTTCACCGTCCTACTGTCTGCTACTCGCATGTCCTTCCCCCGCGTCATCCTCGACTCCCGAGGCCGGGTCTCGCCTCGGAATATCCGCCGCTCTGGAGGGGTCCTGAGGAGGTCCCTTGCGGGTCTTGATGTTGTTCCTCCTCGCGAGGTTTGGCCCCTCGCGAGGGCCTTGCTTTGAGTGGTGCCGGGCCTATTGGTTTTTGGTCGATGAAGTGGGCCAACCCTGGGCCGCAGGCAGGAAGGTCTGGGTACCCCTATTCCTAGAAGGCCGATAGTTTCTTCACTGGAGCGACAACTGGCTTGCCATTCTCGAAGTTTCCCTTCTTGCCCATGCCCTTCTTGACACTAGTGGTTTTACTAACCATCGACACTTGTTGCTCCTTCTTGATTTCTACCTTCACAGTGTTAAACATCGCGAATACCTCACGGATCATCTTCTGCATCCCTTGCATGTTATAGTTTAGCACTAAGTTGTAGTAGCTTGGTCTCATTGACTTGGAGAACTCTATCAATCACGATCTTATGTGGAAGAGTAACTGGCACTTAATTCTAGTGATTGTAGCACCCAGACAATCTAAGCACATGCTCACTGATTGAGCTATTCTCCTTCACCTTGCATGCAAAGAACTTGTCGAAGATGTCATACCTCTCAACACAGGCACGAGCCTGAAATCCCAATTTCACCTCTTGGAACATCTCATATGCTCCATGACGTTCAGAACATCTTTGGATCCTCAACTTTAAGCCGTAAAGCATGATGCACTAAACGATCAAGTAGTCATCAAAAAAGTGCTTGTCGCATGTTCACAACATCCACATACAGCGCTTGAGGGGGTGGAACACTGAGAGGTGCATCAAGGATATAAGCCTTCTGTGAAGTAATGTGGACAATCCTTAGTTTACGAGCACAATCCGCATAATTCCTACTATCATCTTTCAACTTAGTTTTCTCTAGGAACGTATCAAAATACATGGGAGCTACAATGCGAGCTATTGATCTACAACATAATTTGCAAATACATTTTGACTATTTTAATGATAATGAGTTCAACTAATCATATTACTAAAGAACACCCACTCAAATCAACATCCCTGAGGTTGTCCCAGTGTAACATGATCCAAATCCGATCATCACGTGAGATGAGGTGGTTTCAATGGTGAACATCTCCATGTTGATCATATCTACTATGTGACACATGTTCGACCTTTAGGTCTCTTGTGTTCCGAGGACATGTATGTACATGCTAGTCTCGTCAAGTTTAACCCCAAGTGTTCTGCATGTGCAAAACTGGCTTACACCCGTTGTATGAGAATGTAGAGTCTATCACACCCGATCATCACGTGGTGCTTCCAATCGACGAACCTTCGCAATAGTGCACACTTGGGGAGAACATAATTTTATCTTGAAATTTTAGTAAGGGGTCATCTTACAATTCTATCACCGTCCTACGAAAAATAAGATGCATAAAAGGATTAACATCACATGCAAATCATAAAAGTGACATGATATGACCATCATCAGCTTGTGATTTTGATCTCCATCTCCAAAGCACCCCGTTATCTCCATCGTCATCGGCGTGACACCATGATCTCCGTCATCGTGTCTCCATTTGGGTTTTAGCACCAACTTTATGTCTACGACTATTGCTAACTCATATCGATATAGTAAAGCAAAAAAGGTACAAATAAATTGAAAACAACCCTACGGCTCCTGCCGGCTGCTGTCATCATCGACATGCAAGTCGTGATAACCTAAACAAAACATAATCATCTCATACATCAAATATATCTCAGCATGTGTTTTGCCATATCACATCACAACATGCCGTGCACAAACAAGTTAGACATCCTCTGCTTTGTTGTTGCAAGTTTTACGTGGCGGCTATGGGTAACTAGCAAGAACCGTTTTTACCTACGCAAAGCCACAATAGTGATATTCAAGTTGCTATTAACCTTCTTATAAGACCGCCTGTGTCAAATCCGATTCAACTAAAGTGGGAGAGACAGACACCCGCCGTCCATCTTTATTCAACAAGTTGCATGTGAGTCGATTGAACCGGCGTCTCGTACATGGATGAGTAAGGTTTTTCTGGGCCGCTTCATCCCACATTACTGAAGAATCAAAATAAGACTAAGGAATTAAGCAATCTGAACATCAAAAACCCATAAACACTTTGTGTTCTACTAGTGCATGTTATCTATGCATAAACCTAGCTCTCATACCACTGTTGGGGAAGGTTGCATGGGAAACAAAAAATTTCCTATGAACACTCAAGATCAATTCATGGAGATCAACATCTATGAGAGGTGGAGTGCATCTACAGACCCTTGTAAATCTCTAAGCAGAAGCGTTAAGAAACACAGTTGATGTACTCGAACATCTTTGCAATCCAATCACGATCTGTCCCATGATCCAATCACAAACGTCATGATCAAGTACCGAACGGACGACACCTCCGTGTTCAGCACATGTACAGCTCGATCTTGCCTTCACCACCTCGATCCAGCGAGCGGTGGTGGTGGAGCTATCCCGGCAGGGCTTCCCCAAGCGGTGCCACTACTGGAATGAGGGAGAGGAACTATGACAAAGAGAGAGGAGGGATGCACCATGGCTCTTGGGGTGCAACTGACCTCCCTCTCCTCTAGTATATATAGTGGTAAGGGAGGAGGGGGATCCCTAGAGTTTCCCCAAGGGTGGGGCGGCAGCCACCATGGTGGCTTGGGCCCTATGTTGGGTGGGGCGGCAGCCACCTCTGGGCCAGCCCACCTCCTTGGCTGCATGGACCTCAAGTGGGATGGGCGACCAGCCCACCATGGGCTGATGCGCAACTTCTAACAGCTCATGGGGCCCTCCTGGGAAAGTGGACCCCCGGAACACTTCCGAAATCTTCGTCACACGCCGGTAACTTTCCGAAACTCTTCCGGAACTCCAATACCAATTCCCAGATATCAACCTTTACCTTAGGACCATTCCGAATCTTTTGTCATGTCCGGGATGTCATCTGGGATTCCGAACAACCTTCGATCACCAACACAATACTCAACTATATCTATATCATCACTGAACATTACGTGTGCACACCATGCGGGTTCAAGAACTATGCAAACATGACCGAGACACCTCTACGGTCAATAACCAATAGCGGGACCTAGATGCCCATGTTGGTTCCTACATATTCTACAAAGGTCTATATCAGTCAAACCAAAGTGTCAAGGATTCAGTCAATCCCGTATATAATTCGCTTTGTTCATCGGTATGTTACTTTCCCGAAATTCAATCTTCGGTATCTCCATACCTATTTCAATCTCATTACTGGCAAGTCCCTTTACTCGTTATATAACTCAAGATCTCATGAATAACTCTGTATTTACATTGCTGGCAAGCTTATTGTCATGTTGTATTACCGAGTGGGCCCTGAGATACCTCCCGGTCACACGGAGTGACAAATCCTAGTCTTGATCCATGCTAACTTCAACAAACACCCTCGAAGATACGTGTAGAGCATCTTTATAATCACCGAGTTACATTGTGACGTTTGATACACACAAGGCATTCCTATGGTGTCAGGGAGTTGCATCATCTCATGGTCATAGGAACATACACTTGACATGCTGAAAGCAATAGAAATAAACTTTGTGATACGATCAAATGCTATGCTTACGGTTTGGGTCTTGTCCATCACATAATTCTCCTAATGATGTGATCCCGTTATCAAATGACAACTCATGTCTAGTGTTAGGTAACCTTAACATTTTTGTTATGAATGAGCTAGTCTAGTAGAGGCTCACTAGGGACACGATGTTGTCTAGGAATACATAGATGTATCTGAGTTTCGAATCAATACAATTATAACACGGATAATAAATGATTATCATGAACAAGGAAATTTGATAATAACCAATTAATTATTGCCTCTAGGGCATATTTCCAACACTATCACCATGATTCATCGACTTACATACATTGCCTTGTTAAGTGTTATGTTAGTGGACCGGAGCTAAGGTAGTGTCCTTACTTGAACTCATACATACTTACAATTATACTCTCTCCAAGGAAGTATCCGCAAATACAAGAGAAGTAAGTAAAATAAACCTAACCATAGTATTAAGCAATTGGATCAAATACATTACCTTAGGGAATAATTCATAAAATGGGGTTTAGGTTTTCATCACTCTTGCGGCCCATCATATACAAACGAATTCCATAATGCCTTCCCCTACGACCAAACATGGTGAAGTGTCATATGTAGTCGACGTTCACATAACACCACTAGAGTAAGAACAACACAACATAATATCAAAACATTGAACAATGATCAACTTCACATCATTACTAGTAACAAGGTTTCTCGCATATCCTCAAGAACAAATACAACTACTCAGAAATCATCATATTTTCATGATTAGGGGATATCCATATATGATAAACAATCTGAACATAGTAAAATTTCACCAATTAAACCAACAAGCATCAACTACAAGATATAATAAACACTACTAACACCCCAAGTACAAAACTGAGGTTTGATACAAAGATTAAACATAAGGAAGAAATAGGGTTCTGTAATGATACGCTGTTAAGATGTTTGTGAATATGATGGTTCCTAGGACGAGAGGAGTGTTGGTGATAACGAATGCTTCGATGTCCTCCTCCAGGAAGGAGTTTCCCAGAAAAATCGCTCCACCGTAGAGCAGAACCGCTTCGCCTCCCACACGGCGCTGAATGGTTCTCTCAATTTTTCTATGTTTTTATGGAATTTATGGCTAAAGGGCTTCGGGAGACCAGGCTCAGGGGATCTAAAAGCCCAGGTTGCACGCCTAGAGGGTGGTCATGCCACCTACCCTCGTGGACAACACGTGGGCGCCCTTTGGTATATTTTTCATCCATAATTCCTCATAAATTCCATAATAATTCTCCAAAAACCCTCACTTCATTTCGAGATCTCGAGAATCGCTATCTCTGTTGTTGTTTTCTCAGGTTAGAATTCCAGTTAGCGGTAATCCCTCTCTTTGTATAAATTGCAATTTAAGAGAGAAGAGACATTATAGTTGCACCATAATGTGAAATATAGCATTGAAATAAGATCAATTATACCTACCTCTGGAAGATTTTGATGAGGACATCACTATTATAGTTACACACACAACTTGTGCTAATACATATACTGGACAAATTACTAGGGCTCAGACACACAAATGAATTACCACATACTTCCGTTCTAGGTTATGATTCTAATGTTCATGAGAATATGATGTTGACTAAATCGGATACCTTTGTTTTCGTTACAAATAAGGGGCAACTATGGACAAGAAGGATGAACATTGGACTAGGATCTGATACATTTCCATCGTGTATATAATTGTTGCATGTTTCATGCCAATACGCTACAACTTTCATATACTTTTGGCAACATTTTACAATATTTTTAGGACTAACATATTGATCCAGTTTCCAGTGCCAGTTCCTATTGTTTTTGCATGTTTTGGAGAAAATTGAATGAAGTCCAAACATGATAAAAATTTACTACAATTTACTTTAGAATATATGTGAATTTTGGAAAGAAGAATCATCGCAAGAGGGTGCCCTAGGTGTTCACAAGCCAACAGGGCGCGCCTTGCGGGTGGCCGCACCCTGATGGCTTGGGAGAAACTCATAGGTCAGTTGATGCCCTTATTTTCCACAAGGAACATAATTTCCTAAGGAAAATTCCCTCAAAATTTCAGCCCAATCAAACTTACGGATCTCTAGATATTTAAGAAACGGTGAACGGGTCAAAAAAACAGTCGCGAAAACAGAAGAGAAACACAGAGAGAGATAGAGAGAGAGAGAGATAGAGAGAGAGAGAGATCAGGGGGTTGCTGCCCCCCGGGAGCCATGGCGGCCACAAACAAGAGGAAAACTTCTCCTATATCTAGGGGGGCCAAGGAAGAAGAAGAAGGAGGGGGATCTCTCCACCTCTGTCCCGGTGGCACCAGAGCATCGCTGGAGAAACCATCATGACGACAATCTACAACAACAACTCTACCGCCGCCACCACCAACACTCTCCCCCTCTATGCAACATTGTAACACCTATTTTACCTGCTGTAATATCTACATAGACATGGTCCTTAATGTTATATATGATTATGAAATGATGTGTGGCTATCCTATGATGTTTGAGTAGATTTATTTTGTCCTACGGGTTAATTATGGTTTGGTGTGATTGATATGAGTTGTATGTTAATGTGGTGTTGCCATATGGTTCCCTCATCGTGTCGCACAAACATGAGGGGTTACCACTATAGGGTTTGCAATAAGTTTGTGATTTACTTATAGTGGGTTGCGTGAGTGACTGAAACACAAATCCGAGTAGGGGGTTGTTTGCACATGGGAGTAAAGAGGACTTGTTACTTAATGCTATGGTTGGGTTTTACCGTAATGATCTTCAGTAGTTGTGGATGCTTTCTAGATTTCTAATCATATGTGCATACGATCCAACTATGAAAAGTATGTTAGTGGACGACTCTCCCTAATTGCGTATGATATGTATATATCATATTATATTCAATTGCCTATGGAGAATATTTCTCTTGTTTACAAAAAGCTTTCTACTAAACAACTAACTTATGTTATCTTGCAAAATACTCGTAGTTTTGTTCTAGCAAAGTACTTCTAATTGTATTCCCTCAAAGTAGTTTTATTCTTGTTCTAGGTAAAGTAAGCTTTACCATGCACATACTTCTAGAAGTGGTCGATAGATCTTGAGAGAATATTAATTCTATCTTTAGCTCCTTGCTGGGCTCGGAACTCTTACTTATAAAAAAGGTTACAAATGATCCCGTGTACTTGTGGGGTATCAAGATCTTTTTCTGACATGTTGCTCGGGAGCAATAACATGGGGTTCATATTCTCGTGTATGCTTGTTTTCTTTATCACTAAGTAATTTTATTTTCTATGTTAAGTTGTTTGATATTTTTAGTTACGGATATGGAATACAAAACATCAAATAAAATTAGTTGTACTTGATATTCCTGGAGATGGGGAACCTCCTAATAGCCTCGATGCTCATCATGTGAAAAACATTAAAAACTAATTTGATAATCCTGAGAAATCCCCATTCAGTTTTTTAATGGGAGACATGTTGGATCAACATGAGTACTTTAGGGACTATCGCTTGACTCAAAAGGGAAAAACTTATGGGATTAGATTAAAATATTGCGTTGGTATGCTTGGAATATATGCTTGAGATGTGATTATACTTGGATTTAATGGTAATGAAACCTTGGCTTCTTAAGCTAATGATGTTGAATTTCGGGCTTCGCAAAACCCTAAAGATTCGAACTGAGGGGCGTGTACGAGGATCTCTCGCGGGCTCGCCTCACCTAGCTCGCTGCTCACACGGGATGGGAAAGAACTTACTCGATGGTGAGGAAGACACAAAACACGACAGTTTACCGAGGTTCGGGCCGCTGAGAAGCGTAATACCCTACTCCTGCTTTGGTGGATTTCCTCTCGTAGAGGTTGGTGGATGAACTAGTACAGTGTTCGAGAGCCTCTAGAGGCTGGGTGGCCTTCGTGTGTTGTGGGTGTGCGAATGAATGGATTGGATCCGAGCTGATGGGGTGGGATTGATCCCCCCTACGAAGTAACCCGTCCTCTATATATTGGGGCGGCCCGGGTCCTCTTCCCTTATCGCAAGGGTGGGAAGGGATCCCACAATGTCCAATTTTGAAGGGGAACATGGGAACATGCTCCTCTGCCCAAAGGTAGTCTTTGCCTGCAAAAGTGGCTGCCAGCGCTGTAGGGACGGGTCCAGGGGTGACGTCGGTCCTGCTGGCTGGCGGCGATGGCTTTGTTGCACCAAAAAGGGAACCTTTGGAAGATGCCTTGGGAACCCGCGTACGTCCTTCCCTCCTTTCCACGAAAGGGGAAACTGCACCATCCTGCAATCTACTGCCCGCCTACCCTTTCCCCGCGTCATCCTTGAATCCTGAGGCGGGGCCTTGCCTCGAAATATCCGCCGCTCCGGAGGGGTCCTGAGGAGGCCCCCTGTGGGTCTTGAAGTTGTTCCTCCTCGTGAGGCTTGGCCCCTCGTGAGGGCCTTGCCTTGAGTGGTGTCGAGACTGTTGGTTCTTGTTCGATCAACTGGGCCAGCCCTGGGCCGTAGGCAGGCCGGTCTGGGTACCCCCTTTCCAAAAACGCCAACAGTAGCCCCCGGGCCAAACGTAGGATGGCTTCTCGGCGAAGCCTTGAGGTTGGCCTAATGTGTCGCGGGCCCTCATTGCCTGTGGGCCAGGCGGCACACGCGTCCAGCCGCCATGCAGCGATGATCTTGCTCCTCGAGGCATCCGGGGCGCACCAGACCATGATGGCACAATCTCCAAGAACCAGGCCGGCAATCATTGTTCTCATTGAATGGCATGGGTGCGACCTGACCACGCCTAGCGACCCTCACGGACATGACCGCTCGGTTGACAGGTGAGGCAACGTGGGCGGCAATGCTCCCGTCGACCCACCTTGCAGCCCCCAAGGGGCGCGCGACGCTCACGCTCCAATGAAGGTTGGTGGCCGTAGTTCGCCTATAAATGTGCCCCGCCACTCGCAAGAGGGAAGCACCGCAATCTTGAGCTTCCTCTTTGTTCCTTTGCTCCACCGAGAAAAACCTCTTCCCCCCTTCATTTCTCCGTCTTCCATGGCATCCCTAGGAGGCGATCCTCCCACGGGGAAGTGCGCAGCTCCGTCCGCGCCCTCGTCCGCCAATGGCGAAATACCCTCAGGGTCGCCGCGAATCCGCCGCCAGTGGACTCTGGCCGACGTGTAAGTTCCTCACTTGCACTCGGTTTCCTTGTTGTCCCATCTGCTGCTTGGTGGTTGATATTCCCTTTTCTCGAAAGCGCCCGCAGCCAAGAAGCTCAAGCTCGGCGACCTTCACGAGGAGGTGGAGGGGATGCGGGCTCAGCTCGAGAGTGCTTAGGCCGCCCGCCAGGGTGAAGCGGAGGCCAAGGCGGAGTTGGCGTCGCTGCAGACGCAGGTCCAGGAGGCGGCCGACGCTGTTCAGGATGCCCAGGACGAGGCGGTGTATGCCCGGATGCTGGAATCCTAGCGAGCCAAGCAGTTCGAGAAAATCGCGAGCCGGGAGGCATGCGAGACGCATCGATTCATGGGGGATGCCCCGACACTGCCTAGGGTGAGCAGTGACGGGGGCTACCCCGCCTTCTTCTAGAGAGGGGTGGAGACGCTGGACGTCGGTGTCTCCCGCATGGAGGAGGACTACACGTCCAATGCGCGTGAGCTTCTGGGCCTTGCCCTGACGCTCGTCTTCTCCAACCTACGTCGCCTTGTCCCGGAGCTTGATGTCCAACGCGTCGTAGAGCCAGTGCGTGCTGAGTCCCGGCGTCTTCTATGGGACAAAGTGCGCACGCGCGTGGACGCCCTGGTGGAGCGATACATCCGGGTGCCCGTCTCCAGTGAGGAGGAGGGCTTCGACGCCGAGCCTGCCGGCTCCAAGGGCATTGTCAGCGACCTCTCCCCCTAGGCGTCCCCTAGCTTCTGTTATCCTGTTCCTGTAATAGTGGACCATGTACTCTGCCCCATCGGGCGTTAAACTTTTGCTTGTTACCTTCGTCGTTCTCCCTTTTTTCCTTCGCTCTTGAATTGAAGGCTTGATCGCTGGTAGTCGTCGCGGCTTGGCTTCCTTGTATAGGGCCCGTCGATGACCCAGCCGTTGCTCCTGGGCAACGGCAGCCAGGGCCCTTAGGAGGTCCCATCCTCCCGAGGCATCGTTTGTGCTGCTGCATGCTTGGTCGATGGCCTCGTTCTTTGCCGTAGCTTAGTCCTTAGGCCCTGCATTCTCCTGTTAGTATGCGTGCTTTTAATTCGTTCCTGGTTTGAGGCGAAACCACATAGTTCCCGTTTGAGATAGTGGGGTACTTAGCTTGTGGGTTTGCCCTGGCCCCTTCCGCAGCTCCTCGTGAGTAGTACCTGCTTTTTTGGTGGGACGGGGTGGAGACCCTTTGGTCATCGCCCCAGGGCGCCCTGAGCCCCCCTGAGACTCTTTGTGGTGGTATTGTGCTTCGATCCGAGCCCCCAAGTGGGGGTCGACCGTTGAAAGTGTTAGCCCCTGGGGCGGCAAGTCCTTGCTTTCACGCTCCTTGGCGCGTAGGGGCGGTGCAGAGTGTTCAACTCCTCTGAAAATGTCATCCAGAAAAGGAGGCTTCAAAGCTGGCAAAACGAGGCAGTGCAAGAGAAAATCCCTCCCATTTTGTTTTTCAAACATAAACTCTAAAATCGGCAAATTCAAGTTCAGCAGAGGATAATTCAAACTCCAGGAAGAGGCAAGCAAACGCCGTGTCCGGCACCTAGGCTAATCTCCACCGCCATCTCCCCAACCGCGGGCATAGTCATTGGCGGACTAAGTTGATTGCTTCCGTCTTCTCCCTAGCACGGAACATAGGGCGTACACTAGGCGCAGGATGGACCCCTTCCGCGTCCTAGGGGGGCCATCAGCGTATACATCCTTGGCTCGTTATTCCGTGAGAGTGTCACGGTGGGGGTGTATCTGGGAGATCGCAAGGACGCTTTGGCCTCGCGAGTGTCCCTACCCCCAATGCATAGGCGGTGATTCCTTTGGGTCATTGGTGGACTGTGTTGATTGCCTCCGTCTTTACCCAGCGCAGAGCATAGGTCATCTACTCGGCATGGGATGGGCCCCTTCCACGTCCTCGGGGGGCCCATGGCGTATACAACCTCGGCTCGTTATTACGTGAGAGTGTCACGGGATGAAGTAGGTTCCGGAAGGATTGAAGGACGATGCATATGTCTCGCGGGTTGGTGCAGGTCCGACGGGGACTGGACGGCAGATGCGAGGGCGCTCCGGCCTCGCGATATCTCCTCCTTGGGGCACTTTGCTCCTTCTCATGAGACTGGTTGAGGGATTTTCTACTGCTCTACGTCGGCAGGTCCCAGTCCCGCACATTTCCCTGCCGCCGTGAGGCGCCTCACGGGGCAACGCCCTGACACCCCTGATACTGACCGAATGTGCGTGGACGGCACCAGGGTGGCCAAGTTGCGTTGTGACCGGTAAGGCTCGTGAGGCGCGATGCTTAGGAGCCCCCTTTGACGTTCGAGTAGCTTTGCGTCGCCATGACCCAGTCCCGCACATCTCCCAACCGCCGTTGCTTGCGACCGAATGGACGAACGCAACTACGGGGTCAAGCCCTGCCACCCAGATAACGACCGAATGTCCGTGGAATCAAGGGTGGTAGGTGGCCTTATGACCGGTAAGGCTCCTGAGGCTCGATGCTCAGGAGCCCCCTTTTGACGCTCAAGCAGCCCCCACTTCATCCTGTTGATTGTGGCCCTAGGGAGCCGCGGGGCCTCCCTAGGTACCGCGACGGGGCGACGCGCACCAGCAGGAGCCCCCGAGCGGGGGGGGGGGGGGGGGGGTAGATCGCCCAAGGATGCAAGCAAGGCAAGATGTCAGATCGTCGAATGGATGGCGTAGAAGTTATGGAAGCATGCGTAAATGATAAGATAGGCAGAGGCATGCCCTGAACACTTGAAGTTCATGCGGCCAGCAGACGCCCCCTAGAGCAGTGAACCAAAAAATTACCTCGCATAGCTTCTTCGCGCCTGAGGGGCACCTCGTGAGGCCCAACCCTCGGCACCCACACCACCACAATATTCGCCTCGGGTGACCCACGCCACTTGTATGTCGTTGCTTTCTCCGACTCGTCCTCCGGAGGCCGGGGACCCGGTTCTTCGCAGTTCCTCCGCGGGTGCGGCAGCTGGCTTCATGCCCCGTCGCTTGGGGGTGCCTCCCTGCCCGCGCCTCTTGTGCCCAGTGCTCCGCCATTGGGAGCCCTAGGGTGCGGCTCAAGGGGGACCCCTAGAGTGTTCCTTACTCCTGAGGTGGACTGGCTCCCAGGGAGGACGCGTGAGGCTCTTCCTCATTGGGAGCGTCAGGTGGTGTTACATAACACGGTATGTAAGGCTTCACTCAGGTGTTTGATCGACCTCCAAAGCCGTTCAGCAGCGCGATGGTGGCAGCCCCTCTCGGTGGCGGGGGGAGGTCCCCCCGGTCGCGTTGCTCGAAGTTCTTCTTGCGATGGGCCTCCACACGAAGCGCTTGTTCCTGCTGCCGCCATTGGTTTGTCCTAGAATTGCTTTGTGCTGACTCCTCCCTTGGTACCCTAGCGTGTCTCCATTGTCGTGGTTCGCCCTTGCCGGCGCCTCCATCGCCCGCTGCTGGCTGCACCTGAGGGAGCGCTCCTACCTGGCTGCCCCGAGTTGTCGGGATCCGACCTGGTCGTGGTGATGCGCGCTGGTGTGTGCCGGTGTGTGCATCGAATGTCCTGCCATTCCCATTGCACCTCTGTTGATTTCCGGCATGCTGTGCCTCGAGGCCGGCCACCAGAACCTGGAGGAGGAGGAGGGCAGCATGCGACACGTCTCTCTCGGCCCCATCCAGCGCCGAAGGGCCCCGCCGCTTGGAGGCCCGAGGGTCGGCAGGGGGTGCGAGCCCCCAGTGCCTGGTGCCTGTAGTCCTGAAGAAGAGTGGGGTCGGATGGCCTTTTAGGTGATGGCGATCAGCACCATGATGTGGTCTTCCTTGGCGTCGAAGCCCCCTTTCCTCGGTCGCTAGCGGAGCATCTCGCTCGCCATCTGCAGCGCGTCGTGCGCGCTTAGGTCCCCCAAGTTGATGCGGCGTGTCGTGGATGCCGGGAGCGCCTTCCAGCCGCCGTGCGCCTGGGTGGCTCTGGTGGCTGCGAAGGTGGAGACGATGTTGACAATCTGGTACGAGCCGCTTGGTACCATAATGCCGGTACACGTGCTTTCGGCCACTGTGGTATGACGGTCAGAAGCCAGCTTGAAGAGGCTCGAAGAAGCTTGTTGGGCGTCGGCCATCGGAGCAGTGGAGCTTAGGGAAGATGAAGCTCGGAGAAGACCTTGACACGCTCCCTACCTAGCGCGCCAAATGTCGGATTTCAGGCTCCGCAAAACCCTAAAGATTCGAACTCAAGGGCATGTATGAAAATATCTCGCAGGCTCGCCTCACCTAGCTCGCTACTCACAGGGGATGGCAAAGAACTCACTTGATGGTGAGGAAGACATAGAACACGACAGTTTACCCAGGTTCGGGATGCTCAGAAGCGTAATACCCTACTCCTGCTTTGGTGGATTGCCTCTCGTGGGGGTTGGTGGATGAACTAGTACAGTGTTCGAGAGCCTCCCGAGGCTGGGTGGCCTTCGTGTGGTGTGGGTGTGCGAATGAATGGATTGGATCCGAGCCGATGGGGTGGGATTGATCCCCCCTACGAAGTAACCTGTCCTCTATATATAGCGGTGCCCCAGGTCCTCTTCCCTGATGGCAAGGGCGGGAAGGGATCCCACAATGGCCAATTTTGAAGGGGAACGGGGGAACATGCTCCTCTGTCCAAAGGTGGTCTTCGACTGCAAAAGTGGCTGCCAGCGCTGCAGGGACGGGTCCAGGAGTGACATCGGTCCTGCTGGCTAGCGGTGATGGCCTTGTTGCACGAGAAAGGGAACCTTTGGAAGATTCCTTGGGAACTCGCGTACATCCTTCCCTCCTTTGCATGGAAGGGGAAACTGCACCATCCTGCAATTTGTTGCCCGCCTGTCCTTTCCCCGCTTCATCCTTGACTCGTGAGGTCGGGCCTTGCCTCGGAATATCCTCCGCTCTGAAGGGGTCTTGAGGAGGCCCCCTACGTGTCTTGAAGTTCTTCCTCCTCGCGAGGCTTGTCCCCTCTGTGAGGGCCTTGCCTTGAGTGGTGTCGGTCCTGTTGGTTATTGGTCGGTGAAGTGGGACAGCCCTGGGCTGCAGGCAGGAAGGTGTGGGTACCCTCATTCCCAGAACGCCGACAAATGGTATATATGATTACTATGGTGTGGAACAAATAGAAAATTTTGTTGCTTTTAAGGGTGCTTATGAAATTGAATGTTTGTTTGAAAAGGGTGATAACTATGATGATGCTATTTACATGCCTAAAAATTGTGCTATACTTAAATATTTCTATGATAATTATTAGTACAATGCCGATATTCATACATTTTATTGAGAAAGTCTCCGCTGCCCAAGAAGAAACTAATATTTTGCAGGAATCTATGGAAGAAGAAATTGCTGAAACTGTGAGCTCATTAGATGAAAAGTATGAGGACGAGAGTGAAGAAAAAAGGAGGAAGAGGAGATTGATCACCCGTGCCCGCCCTATAATGAGAGTAACTATTCAACTCATGCATTGTTAAATCTCTTCTTGTTTACCGAAGGATGAATTCTATGATGATTGCTATGATCCCTTAGATTCGTTTAAAATATCTCTTGTTAATGAACTTGATGCTTGCTATGCTTGTGGCCATGAGTCTAATATGAATTATGCTTATGGAGATGATATTTCCATATTTTCTTATGTTAAGCATGAAATTGTTGCTATTGCTCCCATACACGATAGTCCTATTATCTTTTTAAATTCTCCCAACCATACTATATCATAGAACTTTGGACTTATTAAGGATTATTTTGATGGGATGTGTTTTATTATCACACATGATGATTTTGATGAATATAATATGAATGTGTTTCCTAGCCCTACTTGCAATTATTATGAGAGAGGAACCAAATCTTCACCTCTCTATGTTTCCAATACGATAAAATTGGAAGAAACTACTTATGCTATGTATTGACCATTACCTTCTGTGAAAGAATTGTTCTTTTATGACATGCCAATGCATAGAAAGATAGGTAAACTTCATTGCTACATGATATATATTTCTTTGTTCTCACTAATTAACTACAAATCGTTGTTTATTAAAATTGGCTTTGATATACCTTGGGATCTGAGTGGATCAATTACTTGAGCACTATATGCCTAACTTAATGGCTTTAAAGAAAGTGTTGCCAGGGAGACAATCCAAAAGTTTTAGAGTCTTTTTATTTTGTTTCGTGCGTTTAAACTAATTAAAAGCAAAAACAAAGTGTCAAACTTAAAAAACTTTCAAAAAGAAAAGTGAAAGTAAGAAGGACGAGCACCATTGAAGTGGGGGCTAGCCTTGAACTTTGTTCATGTCCATGGAAACTTTGTGAACCTTGATTATAGAAACTTCTCGAAAACAATAACTATCCCCTTGTACAAATTCGTTGTATTAAAAAAATAATGTGCCAAGATTTACCTTTAGGATGCCTAAATGGTTTGTTTGATATTTGGTGTGCAAAAACAGAAACTTTGGCTCTAGTGTTTGATTTTCTTCCATTTTACTAGCTCTAGTGTCTGCAATTTTACACAATACTTTTTTGCATATGTTTTATTATGTCCTATTTTTCTGAATTTTCTGAGTCACAACACTACATGTTTCATGTGTATCTTATAGATTGTCCTGATTTTCACGGATTGCTGTCATAGTTTCTTTGTGTGCTTATGTCTGATTTCTTGTTTAGCCTCATTGACTTGGGAGCCATAGAATTGTGATATAATACATTAGGTAATGTTATATTATAATTATACACCAATGTTATGTTAGGACATGATGGGATTTGATGTTATATGTACAAACATTTCTAATAAAATTTTGTTAAGTTTTGTGTGGATGAAGTGTTCGAAGATCAAGAAGGTATTGGTATGAGAATAATAAGGAGAGATAAGAGCTCAAGATTGGGGATGAACAAGGCACCCCAAGTAAATATTCAAGTAGGCTCAAGTGTCTAAGCTTGGGGATGCCCTAGAAGGCATCCCATCTTTCTTCATCAATAGTTAGTGACATGTCTCGGTTTTTTGTTTTGTGCACATGATATGCGTAAATTCTTGGAGTGTCATGTGCCTTTTATTTTCTTTTAGCAATGCATCATGCTGGTATGGGATAGTCCTTGGTTGATTTATAGAATGCTTCATGTGCTTCACTTATATCTTGTGAAGTTTGGATGCATGTTCCTCTAAATATAGAAAACAGTTATTTATAGAATGCTCTTTTCATTCACTTATATTTATTAGATCCTGGTATTTTGTAGAAATAATTAAAAATCTCATGCTTAACTTATACCTATTTAGACAGTTAACAAGAACTGGCCATTCACATGGTTAGTCATAAAATCTTACATAAAACTTTTAGATCACTGAATATGATATGTTTAATTCCTTGCCGTTGTTTTGCAATATTAAGATGGTAATATGTGGGGGTGCTAGTGAATGATTGTGGTTTAGTACGAATATTGGTGTTAAGGTTTGTGATTCTTGAAGCATGCACATATAGTATCTAGTTATGAGATGAAGTTGGAGCATAATTTATCCTTCATTGAAATCCTTTGTGTTGTTATAATTGGGGGCACACGATGGTTAACTCCTACCAACCTCCTCCCTAGGGGCATGCGAGTAGTACTTTTCTTCGAGAGATCTAATAGGCTTTACAATAAGTATGTGAGTTCTTTATGACTAATGTGAACCCATGGATATACGCACTCTCACATTTCCATAATTGCTAGCATCTTCGGTACCGTGCATAGCATTTCTCACCTTGAGGATCGGTGCAGCCTTCGCCGGTGCATCCAAACCCCGTGATACAATACACTCTGTCACACATAAGCTTCCTTATGTATTCCTCAAAATAACCACCATACCTACCTATCATGGCATTTTCATAGTTATTCCTAGAAATATTGTCATGCAACTTCGATCATCATCATATACATGACTTGAGCACTCATTGTCATGTTGCTTTGCATGATCGTAAGATAGCTAGCATGATATTTCCATGGCTTGTCTATTTTTTGATATCTTTTCTATTCTTGATCATTGCACATCCTCGTACACTGCCAGAGGAATTCATATAGAGTCATCTTGTATAGATTTTTCATTATATCAAGTTTTAAGTAAATAAAAGTGTGATGATCATCATTATTAGAGCATTGTCCTAATGAGGAAAGGATGATGGAGACTATGATTCCCCCAGATGTTGGAATGAGACTCTAGACAAAAAAATGGGATGGGCCAAATGAGCCCACCAAGAAAAAAGGAAAAAAGGAAGAAAAGAAAAAAATAATAAAAAAAAGAGAAATGGGCAGGAAAAAATAAAAAGAAAGAAAAATGAAAAAAATTAATGAGATAAAAAGAGAGAAGGGGCAATGCTACTATTTTTTCCACACTTGTGCTTAGAGGGAGCACCTTGTTCTTCATACAGAGAGTCTCGTGAGTTGCATTTTCATATGTTATTGGGGATTTTTCATTAGAGAACTTGGCTTGTATATTCCGATGATGGGCTTCCTCAAATGCATGGTGTCTTCATGAGCAAGCAAGTTGGATGCATGTCCACTTAGCTTTTGTTGAGCTTTCATACACTTATAGCTCTAGTGCATCCGTTGCAGGGCAATATCTAGTCCTCGCATTGATATCAAGTGATAGTCATCCCCATACTCTCACTCCACTTTAGAACCTCCCTCGTCATCACATTCCTCAGATTCTTCTCCAGAATACATTTCCTTGGCAATGAGTGCCCGAGCCTTTCTGAAACTGGTCTTCTTGTGCGGTGAGGACTTTGAAGATGAGTAATTTGAAGATTTCTTCTTTTTCTTCGAGTCATTAGAACTGGCATCCTTGTACTCCTTTACTTGATTCCTTCACCCAACGAGGACAATCAACAATGCAGTGACCATATTTCTTGCATGTATGGCAGGTTCTTTTCTTGTAGTCCTTAGGTGACGACTCTGATTTCCTCATATCCGTTCTTGAAAAATTTCCGAACTGACCACGCCTTGAGAACTTCTGGAATTTCCTCACGAGCATAGCAAGTTCTTAAACAAGTTCTTCGGGATCACCTACAATCAGATTCTTCTTCTTCAGATGAGGAAACAACCTTTGCCTTCAGCGCACGAGATCTTGAATAGCTTGGTCCATAAAGGTCTCTCTTCTCTTCTTGTTGGAATTCATGACTATTGAGTCTCTCAAGTATATCAGCACGATCTAGCATCTTGTAGTCTCTTCATTCTTGGATCATTGGTACGAGTGTGCCAAATGATGGATCAAGAGATCGTACCAGTTTCTTCACTACTTCATGGTGAGTGATGCCTCTGGCTCCAAGAGCGTGAAGCTCATTGGAGATGTCAGTGAGGCGATCGAGGGTATCTTGGCAGCTTTCATTATCCAGTCTCTTGAACTGGTTGAAGATTGCGAAGTACATCAACTCGAGAGTCACGCTGTGTAGAGACTCCCTCATTGACTTTGGAAAGCCTTTCCGAGATAAGCTTCGCAGAGCCCAAAGCACTCACTCTGGCATACTGACCTTTGCTCAGATGGCCACATATGATATTCTTCGCTTGCGAGTCGAGTTGCTTGAATCTCTTCGCATCAGCAGCAGTGATAGTTGAAGTGACAGAGGGAACAACATTTTCCACAATATAACAGAGATAGTTGTCAATTGCTTCAAGGTGCATTTGCATGTTGTTCTTCCATTAGGGGAAATCCTTTCCTGTGAAGGGAGGACAACCTGTAGTAACCTTGATCATACCTGTGGTCGACATAACTAAAACTCCAGGCGTATAAACCAAAATCACACACAACAAGGGATTACCTTGCTCTGATACCAATTGAAAGTGTGTTATATCGGCTAGAGGGGGTGAATAGGCTTTTTTTACAAATTCATCACTCAGGAAATTCCTACTGAGGAAAGTCCTCAATCATGAACTCAGTGCAGCGGAAATAGTACTTAAACAGATATGCTAAAGCGACTACAACTAAGTACTTAGAGTGAGTTGACATGTTCGGTTTGCACAGGTCACGTAAACAGGATAAGCAGGTGATGAATAACTCAGGTGAAGAGTTGGAGGTCAGGAATTCAGAGAAAGTCTTCAGTCAAATTCTTCGAATAGTACAGATGAAAGTCTTCAACATGCAATTGAGGAAATGAAAAGAGTTGAAGAAATAGAACCCGTAGCTTGATGAAGACAATGGTTGATGTCCCAGTTCCAACTGTTGTGAGAGTTGTACGTCTGGTTTGGAGCATCTTGGTATTGAAACCAAAAGACACATAGTCTCGGGACACATAGTCCATACCGTAGTCTCCTTGAGCTAAGGACACACTGTCCTCGCCCAACACTCGTGGTAAGTCTTCAGGGCAGACTTCCAAACACTCACAAACTCGGCCACCCGACGATCCACAACTGACTGTTGGATGCTCTAGACCATAATGCCTAACCGTCTGGAGGATGCACAGTCCTCAAAGGTAGCAAGCATCGGTTCCAGACAGGAACAATATCTTTACTGATGCTCAATCACTTTGGGTTTTGGTTTTGTTTTGGGTTTTGGGGTTTTTCCTCTCTTGATGATTTTCACTCAAAGTCCTCGAGGATTGGGTTGCTCTAAATGACAAGTGTGAGTTTCTCTCGGAGTAACCAACGAGCTAGTGGTTGTATGGGGCGGTCATTTATAGCCTGGGAGCATCCCGACATGATATGAAATTTTTGCCCCCAATGATATGACCGTTGTGTGGATAAGATTGGGGACAGGTGGTGCGCGGCGCGGCTACGGTCGGAACTTTCTACTGTGGAAGTCCTCATCTCTCTCAGGTTCCTCAGTTGAACGATTTGGTATGTGTAGGTTTGAGTCGAGCATCATCAGAAAATTCTTTCCTTCGTTTTACCTCGACCACCTTTAACTGTACGGTGTTCCTATGACTCAAGAACAAAGAAAATGAAACAATAAGAGCAAATCTTCAAGCTTCAAAGTCTTTAGAGTATTTTCTTCCCGAGACACCGAATTCCTCATCTTCAATGTCTTCAGGAGTAATAGCAACTTCTTCGCAATTTCTTTGCTATCAAAGTCTGCAAGGAATGACCAAAGTCTTCACCCAAAGACATACATTCTTAGGGGTCGATATTGTTCGAATAACTCAAACACCTTAGCAACATATAGAACCTGTGTACACTCAAAAACATATCAGTCTCTTAACCTATAAGTCTTGAATCCACCAAAATCACTAAGGCCATGATTGGATCGTCGTTTTACTGCCAAAACCGCTTGTAAATAAAAGCAGATGGTCTTCGGTGAAGCGATTGGTTGATCGTTTTTGAGTAGTAAAATATACATGGATTTTCCAGAATACATGCGTAACTCGCCGGTTTTTGTTACAGACCTTGGCCCGGTGGTTTCATTACGCTTGTATTTTACACATAGCTTCCGATGACGAGTAAATTACGCTTGTATATTTAATACGGTTGTGAAACAAACCAGGTCTCCCAAGCGCGGCCTAAGGGGCACTAGATGCACTTACAGTTTTCAATGTGAGTAGAGGGTACACAAGTATTAACAACAAAAAATGCACTTTATAATAGATACTCCCACCAACAAATACAAGAAAGAGGAATGAATGATAGGATACATCGCAAACTATTTCATACTATAACTTTTCTAAATTATGATGTAACTAAGGATCAAACTAAGATAGATGGTGATATGATACCAGGGCACCTCCCCAAGCTTGGAACAAGCCAAGGATGGTGCTCATACTCAAGTACTCAAGTTTCCTTCTCTCGTGATGGAGGTGGTGAAGCAGAACTCTTTTCGTCTTTCTTCCAAGGCATAGGTTCTCCATCCAGAAAAGAAGAGGTTATCTCCGACATCCTGAACTTTGCAGCCAAGATCATCCTTATACACTCTGTTAAATAATTACAATTTTTATTTTGCAGGCCATAGATTCGTTCTTGAAGATCATCGATCCCGACATGGAGGCATCCCAAACCTTGTCGCTTTTCAACTTCTGCTTGTGGAAGGAGTCCTTCATCCTGGAGCGGATAGCATCAAGTCCATGGTCCACCATCCTCTGGCACTTGAAGAGTTCTTGCTCCACATCCTTAAGCCTCGCCTTCTTGTCTCTTTCCTTCTTGGGCCCTTCGACGTCCTTGATGTGAAGCACCCCATCCCAATACTCAAGGTTTTGAGATGCATGATGACCCCAAGGAGATAGGGGATGACGATGATATGAAAGAACTAATACTTGGAGGAGCTTTATGACGACTTAGCGATCTAGACTCCAAAATCCTGGCAGAAAAACAGCAAGAAACAAAAATAGGAGGAGAACTTCCAATACAAAGGTCAGATCCTCCAGGGGGTTTGAGAAATTTTTACCATGTAGGACAAGCACATGGGAGGAAGAAACAGTTGAGAAGGTGCACGAGGCCTCCACAAGCCTAGGTGGCGCAGCTAGGGGTAGGTTGCGCCCCTGGCTTATGTTAACATCGAGAACGCTCTCAACTATTTTTCTTTCCCTTATTTGTTTATTTATACGAAAACAAACGAAAATATTTTTTATGAAATTTTCCAAGTCGGTTTACTTACCATATTATAGATTTTTTTCCTTTTCAAAATTCTGGGGTCTTTGAGAAAGTTTATTCTATGTATTCGTCCGGTGTAATTACGTGCATAAAATTTGAATAAATGTTAATGGGATTACGTGTAATATAATCTTCAAATATTTTCCCATTAAACAACTTTAGTTGGTTTCATTTCGTGTTATTCATCTCGATAGCCCGAGATGGTAAAGTTCTTGGACGACATAATGACCTTCCCATTTTGACAGAATTTGCGTGCAACATGTGTGAAATGAGACTTGTGGAAAAGAATTGTATCACCAATACTGAATTCTACTTACTATATTTAGTATGCAATATCTTAACCTTTATTTGAACAACTTGGAATTTTCATAAGCTTCCATTCTCCATCCACTAAGAGAACTCACATAAAATAACCTCTTTCACCAGCAAGTTTGAAACCATAATTGAGCTCTTTAATTCTCCAATAAGCTTTATGTTCTAACTCAAGAGGTAAATGACATATTTTTGCATACTCCATTTTATAAGGATACATACTCTTAGTATTTTTATAACTAGTTCTATATGGTCAGAATACATTATTTAAATTCTTAGACCAATATGTATCTATTAAAAGTCTTTTGCAAGATCAACTTAATATATTTGTTAGTCAATTCAACTTTCCCACTATACTAAAGATGATAAAGGTGACGATATTGTATAGTTTACATCATATTTAGCTAAAACTTTCCCAGAAAGCGCCATGGATGTGATGTTAACCACCATCAGTCATAAGATATCTTAGGACTCCAAACCTTGGAAAGATAACATGTTTAAGGATTTTAATAGAAGTTTGACGATCCACAATATTATTTGGAATGAATTTTATCCACTTAGTGACATAATCAACATTGAGTGCTACATGCGAAGAAGGAAAGGGTCCCACATAATGAAAACCCGAAACATCAAATGGCTCAATTATAAGTGAATATTTCTTACGCATTTCCTGACGTCTACCGATATTTACAGCTCTTTAACATTCATCACAGTAAAAGATAAACTTATGTGCATCTTTGAAGGGAGTGGGCTAATAAAAACTAGATTGCAATACCTTATATTCAACTTTATGTGTAGCATGGTGCCCTCTATAAGGGTTGGAGTGGAACTTCCTCAAGATGTATTCATATTCATGCTCACGTATACAACATCTAATAATAGCATGTACTCCTTCCTTCTATATATGTGGGTCATCCCAAAAGTAATGTCTTAAATCAAAGAAGATTTTTTTTATTTTGTTAGTAGGAAAAGTTAGGTGGTATACATTTAGCAACAATGTAATTAGCAACATGCCATGGGTTATCATGAGATGAAGTATTTATAATATTAAATTTCTCATGGTGAAACTATCGTTCAAATGAATTAGGTCATCAAGAATATTTTCCATCCTAGACAAATTATCAACTACATGATTCTCAACTCCCTTCCTATCATACTATGCGGATCAAACTCTTGCAATAAAATAACCCATCCAATCAAGCTAGAGTTGGCATATATCTTATCCATAATATATTTAATAACAACATCTTTAATGTGAATAGTTACTTTAGAGTAAACAATCTAAGGCTAAAATTTTGACATGCAAACACAATTTTAAAAAAATCTTTCTTAGTAGTAGTATGATTTGTTGTGGGCACTGCCCAAGGTCTTACTAGAATAATAAATAACATTCAATTTCGTATCAATTTTCTGACCAATGATAACCTATATAACTTTGTCACTAGCAACACACATATTTGAAAGGGTAAATTCTAATTAGGTGCTTGAACAACATGCATGCTACCTCTGAGTTGCGCTGGTTTTTTCCTCGAAGAGGAATGGTGAAGCAAAATAGTAGCGATAAGTATTTCCCTCATTGAGAACCAAGGTTTGTCGAACGAGTCGAAGAATCAAGGCAAACTCTCGTCGTGAGCACCCACACACACCAAACAAAACGCTTGCACCCAACACAGGCAAGAGGGTTGTCAATTCCCTTGAAGTCGTTACTTACAAGGATTAATTCTGATAGAAATAGATTTATAAATAGTAAAAGTAAACAAAGAGTAAATAATTGCAAAAGTATTTTTAGCTTTTTAGCAATATGATTAAGTAGACACGGGTGGCATAGTTTTCACTAGAGGCTTCTCTCTTGAAATCGAAGCATACTGTGGGTAGACAAATTAATGTTGGGCAATTGATCGAAAAGCACATAATTATGATGTTATTGACGGCAATGATCATGTATATAGGCATAAAATCCATAAAGAAGTAGACTTAAACAATTTTGCATCTACCACTATTACTTCACTTCGAGAGCGCTTCTATGCTTGCCTTTCTAGGTATCAAGTTCATGCAAATAGAGTAATGCTTGGAGCAAGGTGATATGATGTAGAAAAAGTAAGCCTAATCAATGTGAATAAACCCCATACTTTCATCTTTAATAGCAACAATACAAATACGTGTCTTTTCCTCTTCTATCGCGGGGAAATAGAGTACCACAAGATTGAACCCACTACAACACACCACTCCCACTGAAGATAAATCAATCTAGTTGACCAATAAAACATACAAATTGGAGAGAAATACAATGCTATAACAATCATGCATAATGAAGTTGAGAAAAGACTCAATTACTTTCAATGAATAATCCAATCATAAACCCACAATTCATCGGATCCCAACAAACACACCGCAAAAGAAGATTACATCGGATAGATCACCTCAAGAATCATGGAGAACATGGTATTGAAGATCAAAGAGAGAGAATAAGCCATCTAGCTACTAGCTATGGACATGTAGGTCCATGGTGAACTACTCATGCATCATCATGGACGCAGCAAATTTGATGTAGAAGTTATTCTTGATCGATTCCCACCTCGAGCACGGTACTGAAAAAGGTCTTCAGATGGGATCATGATGAAGCGGAGGCTTGGGCGGCGGAAATAACATATAATTGCATATAGAGTATCCAAGATTGATAATAAAATTGCACATGACATTAAAAAAATTATAGATAAGCTAGAGACATATCAGCGTCCCCAAGCTTAGTTCCTGCTCATCCTCAAATAGGTAAATGATAAAAACAAATTCTTTGATGTCGCGTTCTACCCAACATGTAATTTCGTTTAGGTATAATTATTGAGAAAAATGACTTAATTAATATCAACATAAAAATATCCATAAACATAAATACCATAATCATTACTTTTTCAAAATATATAATCCTTAAAAAATGATATCCCTACTCATTTTATCATATTATCATGGCATGACTCCATCTTCACCACATAAGTATAAATCATGAGCACCCGAGTGTGTAAAATTAGTTAATTGGATTGTACCTCTAATGTGCTTCAACATTTTTCAAATTCACAAAATACATGAGCGTGATCCTTGGATATAGCATATAGGTTGAATAGTGTATGATGGTAAAGATCAAAGGAGTCAAAAAAGAAGAAAGTCTTGCATCAACTACCACTACTATAGGAAGGTCCTAAGATGACACATGCATTTGAGACCCTTAGACCAAACTATGTGCGATACGTCAATCACAAACGGTATAGTTACAGGTCCATCACCAATAACATGAACTATATGCAATGGTGGTCCATTAGGAACAATTCATTTGAGACTTGCATGTACGATGCGGTGCATACAGTTGGTCCTCATGAACCGTTTGTGATTAGCCAAGATAACATGAGCGGTAAAAAAAATATGTGTGCGAAGTACGACATACAATTCATTCGGATAAACTGTTTGCACTGATCCAGCAGAACAAAAACAATTTAGCATAAGAAGGTGTGTGTGATACCCAACAAACAGTTCAGTAACCACGATTGTGTGGGAAGACCAATAACAACACATGCCATTCGTTCTCACATGGTGTGTGTGTTGTCGGTAGATGAAGTTGTATGAGATGTGATTTGTTGTGTTTGCACAACCTCCATATATGTTATGTATAAATAACAACAACATAGTTGCATAACCAACTTGAACATGCAATTAGCTAAGTGACTACACAACACATGTACATTCCTCAATAAAAATTTACAAGAAGTAGATGACCATCAGATCATATTCTTGTTGTAACGATGGTTGCCTGTGCTATGCTTGTGGATATGCCTCGCTGTGTGTAAGAAGGAGGTACTTCCTCATGTCAATGATGCTCCTCTACATCTTGTAGCTTGTCTATGAATCCTTGGATGCATACTTGATGTGTTCTTCATCCAGTTCGTTCACCCATGCCTTGTGCCAGACAGACTTGGCCTTGTCGCTGAGCCTTCATGTATCTATAGTAGGGTTTGATGATAGCTGCGACGAGGTCAACCAGGGAGTCCTTCTTCTTCTTCTTCTCTCCAACCCCGACCATGTAGTGACCTTAGATGTAGACAACCTTGTGGAAGGCCAATCCCAAAGTGTCGAGCACCTTTAGATTGTTGGTGGTGTCCATCATTGCCAACATGTAATCCGGGATGTTGACAAAGATGGCGAAATACTCGCAAGACCTTATGGACACACAACGGTGGTAGACGAGGGTGTGATGAGTCATGCACAACTGGGTGATGAAAAGCTTCTGATCGTACCGGCATGACTGTTGATGTACTCGAGGTCGAAGCCGACCACTCTGTAATTGTCATCCTTAGCAAGTAGCTGCTCAATAGTGTTGATGGAGTTCTCCATGACGACCGGGTCATTGGTGTACACAACCAAGAGGTTCGTCTTCCTGATGTGGGTGTCCACTTTGGCAATAATGGTGGACTGCTGCTCGAAGCACATAGATGCTAGGATCGCCCCAACTAGATCAACACATAAAGGTTGAAGATATGAAGAGATGTGCATCCTGTATTTTTTGTTCTAGGTGTACTTCCTGTGTTGTGTGGTGCGATCGGAAGGTTGAAGATATGAAGGTAAATGGTCATGGATATTAATGGGTGGGCCCCGGACAACCTAGAATTTTGGCACATCCGCATGGCAGTTTTTGAAAAGCTTAACTTCATGGTGGCGCCGGGTTCGGTGCAACCACATGCTTATGGCGCTCAAAACATATGTGATCCTTCGTGCACAGATGGATGTTGGTAGAGTGCGTGCGGTGGGATGCGAGTAGAGCTCCCAGCAGCCGTTTCAATCGCGAGAAACCTCATGCATAGAGAAGTTCGTGACGGTGCATAGAGAACGGCCGCTTGCTATGTTATAAAACACGAAACTTTTTTATTATTAACTATTTGTGCACTTATGATATCTTCTTCATCTATCCCATCTTGTCACCGCGTTTCTGACCAAGGATTCCGGTGCACACTTCGGTGCTACAAAGACTTTTCATTTGGCCACGCATCGGCTTGAAAAGGCATCGGTGATCCCGTTCCCGCGCAAGTACACGAGCACATCCTCCCAAGCTTCCCGCCCGGGTTGGTGAAATCCCCCAAACCCGAAATGCTTGGAAACCTGCTTTATAAACCCTCATGGCCAACGATTCTACTTCGCATTCATCCCCTCCCTCCCCGGTAGCTTCTCTTGTTTGCTTCTCCCCCAATCACAAATGGCACATGTCCATGATCATCGCTTCGCCACTCTGCCAGAGGACAACTCCAGCTGGGATGCTACACCGCATCGGAGACGTAGTCCCCAAAAGCATTTAGTGTGCGTGGCATCCCTGATGGATGTGCACAAGCCACCAAACACACGCTCCACCACTGCTGCCCGAAGGCAGCTACTACTGGAGACCGCCATGGCCGACACCCCACCAGTGGTTGCCTTGGCCGCCACCACATGATCGTATGCCTTGGACGGCCCCATCGTTAGCCGCCAGGGCCATCACCCGCTCCGCCACCACGGCCCAAAGGCGTGAGGAGGAGAACGCCGTCAAAGTCCAGTGGCCCGACTTTTGTGTAAGCACCCTTGCGTGCTACACCAACTTCCTAGATGAGGAAGAGGAGTGTCAGGCCAAGCACACCTCCACTTGGCCGCATTAGAAGCCGCAGCAGTGGCGCACAATGAGGAGATCTACGTCGAGTCCCGCCGCTTCGAGGAGGCACTCATGAGAGGCGGAGGGAACTGGCAGCAGGTGACGAATTCGACTCCTCCGTCTCATTGGTAGGCTCCTCCTCCTCTGCCTATTACTAAACATGCTCGGCGGATAAGAGGCTGCTCTAAGTAGTACAAACCCGCTATGTTGTAGTATTTAGGGACTATTTTGTTCAGTTCATCTAACTATAGGTATGGCTGAAATGTATATCATACTTTAAATTAGCTATTATATACAGTTGAACTTGCTATTTCAGTACATGGTTGGCAACAATTAGAGATTTTTTTTTGTTCAGTTCAGCTAACGAGTTGAACTATTCTGTCAATGAACGACTGCTTAATTTATGAATAAAATATATTTTTAGTGAATTTTAGTTACAAAATTACACCGTACTAGTGGGTTTTTCCTGCAAAATTTGACAAATGTGAGTGTTACAATATTAACAAAAGCTAATGTTACTAGATCGACAAATGCCAATGTTTCCAATTTGACAAATGGCAATTTACCCAATTTAAGATATGCATATCATACCGAATCGTGTGAACTAAGTACATGGGTCAGCATACAGAAATGTATGCGATGACGTGATGCACCAATGTGTCAAGCAAGATTTTCACTTGGCTTAGTGACGATGTTCACATGGGTATTTAATCTAAAACGTTTGCGATGAGGGTCAAAGGACACGCCTCCCCGATGAGCACACGGAGGACCGCACTCCTCCCATCTACTCAAACAGTTGTCTGCATCCAATGAAGAGTGTGACGTGTGGAAGCACATAAATGGTTAGTAGAGCGCCAACGATATATAAATAATATGCCCGTTTGTGATGGTAACATGAAAAGTTTTTGTTCCAAAATGCCTTTGTTGCTATTGATGTTTGCGCCTTCTCTCAAAGCGGACACAAAAAATACCACATCATATTTGTGCTATATCACGATGCCCTACCCAATTTCATGAATTTTGTGTGATTTTTGGATTTACTATAATTTAAACCAATATTCTCAATGTTTCCCCTAGGACAAATAAATCAGAAAACATGTCTCAAGTTCAAAAACAAAATCATACAATGGCTTTATGTGTCATGTCATGACACAATCCAAATTTCATGAATTTATGACGAGGTTCAGATTTACAAGAATTTTAAAACCAAGTTACTCAATGTTTGCGGCCGAGCCAAGACGCTGAGATGTTTGAAGTTGATTCCCATTTTCTGCATGTGACCTGAATATGCAACCTGGGACACATATATGATTTTTCAACCCATTTTGGTGCACTGGACATTGTGATTGTAGTTCAAATTTTATTTATGGATATTAAATGCATTGCAAACTTAATTATTGTATAAAAACGCCAAATGCACCCTGAATAATTCCATACTTTTGCACTACACTCTTATTGGTCTATGTTTCTAGAAGGAAAGAATCAGGGAGTTAAGGGGCAGCGGATGTTGTTTCGCACACACAGGTGACATGCATGTTCCCTATTGAAATCATGAAGCTTCTTGTGAGAAGCTCCGATTTGCAAGAGCCTTGTACGAAAGCATTTCTTTAGTTGGAAACAATTTTACCACAACAGATGTGTTTCTTGTCATGTAACCATGCCAAGTTTCATGAATTTTTGAATTTTTTTGGATTTACTGGAGTTTAAAAACCAAGTTTCTCATTGTGTGTGGCCGAGCCAAGACGCCGAGATGTTTGAAATTCATTCAAATTTCTTGCATGGGACCTATACATGTAGCGAGGGACATATATATTATCTTTTAACACATTTTCATGAGATGGACATTGTGATTGTAGTTCAAATTTTAATTATGCACATTAAATGCCTAGAAAACTCAATCAGTGTATAATAAGGACCAAATGAACCATGGATTCCATATTTTAGGTTGATAGTCATGTTGCTCTATGTTGCATCTCGAAAAAATTCAAGTCGAGAAGACGTAGCGGACGTTGTTTCGCCCACAAGGTGAACGTTCCTTATTAGAACCACATAGCTTCATGTGAGAATATCTATTTTGTAAGAAGCTTCTAGGAAAACTTGTTCCAAATTGGACAATTTTTTCCCGCCTCTCATATATGACATGTCATGGTACCGTCCCAAGTTTCATGATTTTTTGACGAGATTTGGATTTACTGGAATTTGAAAACATAGATTCTCAATGTCGACGGACGAGCCAAAACGCCGAGAGGTTTGAAAGTCATTCCCATTTCTTGCATGGGACGAAAACATGGATCCAATGACACATATACGATTTTTTAACCCATTTTTGCACGATGAATCTTGTGATTGTAGCTCAAATTTGAATTATGCATATTAAATACCTAGAAAACTCAATTAATGTATAAAAAGGACAAAGGAACCATGAATAATTCCATATTTTTGCACGACAATCCTGTTGCTCTATATTGTCTCTAGATATAATTCAAGGTGTGCAGAGGTAGTGGATGTTGTTTCGCCCACAAAAGGTGAACATTCTCTATTGGAACCACATAGCTTCTTGTGGGAATCTCCGGTTTGTAATAGGCTTGTGCCAAAACTTTTCCCAAATTGGATATTTTACCACATCACATATGTGCCAATTATTGAAACCATGCAAGTTTTCACGAGTTTCTGACGAGATTTGGATATACTAGAATATGAAAACATAGATTCTTAATGTCCATGGCCGAGCCAAAATCCTGAGAGGTTTGAAATTCATTATGATTTCTTGCATGGGACCAAAACATGCAGCTAGTGACACATATATGATTATTAACCCATTTTTGTGCGTTGGACCTTGTGATTGCAGTCCATCTCTGAATTATGCACATTAAATGCCTAAAAACTCAATAAATGCTTAAAAAGGAGAAATGAACCCCAATAATTCCATATTTTAACAGACACTCCTATAGTTGCATGTTCACTATAGATAAATGTTATTACAATACAAACACCTTCATTTATCAATTTAACCTCATATTTCATTTTAATAATATGAAAATCAAGTACATCACAAATAGTTCATGATCATGGACCATGTGTGATGTAATATAAAATATCTTGGGAAAATCCTCATATATAGCTTACTCCGAAAGCTTAGTAAGCTACTGTCAAGTAAGTATACTTGATCATAGGCCATCTCATCGATTAAGCACAAGTGGGGTTTCCACTTTTACATGAAGCATTAATGTGTTCACATCGTTTATGAGACGCTTATACTCAAGTCTTAGAATAAAGCTCCCCCAAGATGTGACATCTCCCCTAAGAGGGATAAACTAACCTTGGGTTTTGCCGTAGTAGACTTCAAGTAGGTGTAGCAGTGGTGGATGCTCATTGTTGATGAAGATCGTCTTGAGTTGGGAGCAATCCTCATTGTTTCTTACTCTCCTCTCCTGCATGGGTTAGTCCCAAAGCAAAAGGAACATATGCAAGATTATCTATGGACATAGAGTGAAATACATGGGAGGTGATGTCCAAATATGCATTAAATACCTTGTCCCTTGCTTACCTTTGAGGGAATGTGTGACTCCTTGAACTAATGCATATGGTTGGAGTTGATTGCATATAGTTCTTACCAAAATGAATAAGAGTGAATTTCATTGGTGTAGTCACCCCTCAAGAACTTTCTAGTTCTTCCTCTCGGGGACCCACAACAACTTGATGGGGATGCTTGTAGTTGTGGTAGAACTAGATGAGGTAGTGGTAGAAGTGTCCTTGGGAACCTACTCGACCTTGGCTTGGGGTTCTTCCTCAAATGAGTCAATCTCCTATTGAAGCTTTCTATTTCCCTTGTAGTCTTGTGGTGGAAGGTCATATTGAAAGCTTGTTCCCTTGGAAGTAGTAGGATCATACTTATCCTCTTGAGGAACAAACTTGGGAATGGGATATGGACCTTCTTCCCAAACATCCCCGTTGACATTAAAGTAGCCAACACCTTGCTTCTTCCAATGTCCTTCTTCCTTGCGCACAATTTCCTTGAATTTCTTACTTCCGGCAAGTCTCTTGAAGACACCTCTCTCTATAATCCCTAACAACAAATCACTTTCTTGCTCAAGTGTAACTTGGCTAAGAGAATAATTAGTGGAATCAAGAGAGCTACTAGCAACAACATCATTTGATATAGTTTTAGCATTGTTGTTACTAGATGAAGGTACTTTCTTGCCTTTGTTACTAGTGTTCTTAGGTTTAACTTGTGGAACAAATGTAGACAAGAGTAATCGTTTGGCTAGATAATAAGAACTCTTCATTCGATGATCATCATTGCTTGCTTTTAGAAACTCATGCTCTTGCTCTAAATTTAGCTTCTCGAAGCGTAGCTTCTCATGAGTTCTTGCAAGCTCTCTATAATCTTCTAGAGTAGTTTCATGAGCTAACTTAAGAGTGTTTAATTATGTAGTTAGTCATCCAATCTCTTTCTCATCATCATCATTCAACTTCTCTTGACTAGTATGACAATTTTCGAGTTCATTTTCAATGTTACCACTAGTCTTATCAACGAGCAAGTCATCTTCCCCTAACAACTCATCCTCGTCACTATCAAAATCAAAGTAATCGGGGTGTGATACCTTGGGGTTTTTGCCATAAAGCAGTTCCCAATCCCTTCATTTGGTGATTCAAATAGGTCGTAGGAGTTGGAGGAAATGAGTGCAAGACCGGCAACAGCTTCATCTTGACTACAGTCGGAGTTGGAGTGGTAGCTTCTATCAGATTGGTTGTCAGACTCGAAGGTGGGAACCCATTCACCAATGTGAGCTTGATGTCTTCTTCCTGAACTGATCTTGGTGTACTTGTCCTTCTTCTCCGATTCCTTGCCTCTCCGAGAGTTTCTTCATTCATAATGATCTTCTCTACTCTTTCCCGCTCTGCAGGGTGACTCATCTCTTGAGATTCATCTTCTAGGTGACTCTTCTCTTCGTTTGTGGGGATATGACCACTCATTGGAATAGTGTTTGGTCTTTCCATAGTTGAAGCAGTTTTGATCACGACCAGACGAACGCTTCTCATCATATCTTGATCTTTAGCTTCTTTCTTTGCTGCTAGTCTTGTAGAACTTGTTGTATTTTCTAACCATGAGGCTGATCTCTTCATTAGTAACTGGGATGTCATTTGAAGTGGCGGGAGTATCACTTGAAGCTTTGTAAGTACCTTTGACTAGTTGTGCAAATCATCTTTGTCCATGAGTGACATTTCATGAGCAACAATCCTTCCAATGACTTCTATTGGCTTGAGATCCTTCTAGTTTGGCATCACTTGGATTAATGTGCACACGGTGTCGTATCTTCCATCCAAGGCTCTAAGTATCTTCTTGATGATGAATTTGTCGGTCATCTCTTCACTTCATAAGCCAACATCTCACTGACTCCTTCACCATCCTTCATCTTGAACTTGTCAAACTGACTTTGAAGCACATCCAACTTAGATTCCCTGATTGAATCAGTACCTTCGTGCATATCAATAAAAGTATCCAAAATTTCCTTTGCATCCTCAAGGAGACTGATTTTGTTGAATTCTTCGGGACAGAGAATCAGTTGAATAGTATATCACAAGCATGAGCATTGTAGTGCAACATCTTCGTCTCATGTGTTGTTGCATCACGATCCGGTTCTTTTCCTAATGTACTGACATGCAAATGTAAAGTAGGGGGTAAGGTAGGAAGATCAAACTCAAAGGTTGACACGTCAATTTTTGACATGGTTCCGATAGGTGGCACTATCGTACGTCCGTGTTAGTGGAGACTTCAAACCACAGAGGGTAACGGTTGCGAGAGTCCATGGAGGGCTCCACGCACAAGGGGTCCACGAAGAAGCGGCCTTGTCTATTCCACCATGGCTTCCGTACACACAGGACTAGCCTCACTCATTGTTGATCTTCACGAAGTTGGCGATCTCCTTTCCCTTACAAACTTCTTGGTGTAACTCCACAACACGAAGTAGGAGGCTCCGAAGTGACACCTAACCAATCTAGGAGTCACCACCTTCCAAAAGGTAATATATGTGGTAGAACGACGAACTCCTTGCTCTTATGCTTCAAAGATAGTCTCCGCAACACGCAATCACTCTCTCGTAGATTTGGCATGATTACGAGAGACTAATCTTGTGGAAAGCAACTCAGGTGTCTAGAAACCAAGGTTCAGTTGTTTGGACTGGAATCTCTTGATCTCAACACATGAGTAGGTGGCTCTCTCTCAGAAAAATCGATCTGGCAAATGTAAGTGTGTTCTAAGTGGTTCCTCTACAAATGACCCGTAGGTCGAGGGATATATATAGGAAAGCCCAAAATCCAACCGTTACAACATTGTTGGCCAATTCGGTGACACCGAAATGAATCTCGGTGATACAGAGTTGCACTAAATGTGGCAACTTTTGAATTGTCGGTGCGACCGATATATGAACCTCGGTGGTTAAGATACGATGACCTAGATGAGTTTTCAAATCTCGGTAAGACTGATTCCAAACTCGGAAATTTCAGTTCTTGAATCTTCTCAACATAAAGTTGGTCACTGAATCTCGACGGCACCGATGTGAAAGTTGGTGGTACCGAGATGGTAGGGTTTGGGATAGGATATGTCATGTGTAAAATGGGTAGGGCCTTGTGGAAATAGTTAGTGGCACTGATTTTTTTGGTTTAGCTTTAGACAGAGATATTTTGTGGGAGAATGGCTGCGTATTTTTGGTGGCTACCTCTAAGAACTTGAGCAACCAATTCATCAGAATACCTCATCCCCTTTTAATAGTATTGGATTTCCTCTGGAATCAAAGTGATTTCTCACAAATGTAAAATGTAGAGTCTTGTTGCTTGAAGCTTGAGCCAATCATATTCCTTTCCTTACAACAAGGGGCTTCTCCTCACAAACCTATAGCCAAGGCATGTTTGAACTTTTCTGAAATATAGTTGGATAAGATCATTAGTCCAATGATGCATATGTTGTGATCAATTATAAAAACCACCTTAGGGAGCAATTGTGCTTTCAACAATTGATGTTAAATGATGCAATGGTGTGGATGACGAGTGTAACTAGTGAAATTTGAACCAAAATTTACCACCATATCCCCATACCGTCTTCCAAATGGAAAATGAAACTCAAGTAAATCACACACAATTTGTTGGCACGAACAGGGTGTAATGTACTATCCAATATCTTACGTAGGAAGCTTGAAGACCAAAATTTGTATGTTCAAGATCATCACACACAATTTTGAATAAGGATCTATGTTCAATGTCATTTTTTGTGCTAGTTATTTGCTGCAGCGAACGAAAATTACCGTGGAAATATCTACCTCCCTCACCCGTGTTACCAACCAAAAGACACATTTCACCAACCAAAAATTACCGAGGAAATATCACTGCTTGCTTCCAACGCCACCTCCTCGCCGGTGGTGCTCCTTCCTATTGCTCGGCCTCGTCCATCTAGTCAACAAAACCACACCTCCCCACCCCTCCTCCATCCCACATGTTCCAACCAACGACGTGACACCTTCCAGCCAAATCACCGCCTCACCCTCCAAATAATCTTTGCCGAAAGCCATGGTGCATGCAGTACAGCTGGGATCTCAAGGAGCATTTGGCACCGGAGAAGCAAATCGTGGCTGCGCACGTGGATCGGGCCACGATGGTTGTCATGCGAGCCTACCCCCGGATCATGGAGAAGCACCTTGTCCTTGAGTCCACCATCAATGGCACGCGCACAGATGCCACCACATGGTTGACTAGTTTAAATGACAGCTTGTGGTTGTTCTCGAGGGCATCGCCTGTTCCTTTTACGAAGACTATGAGGTGTTTTCTCAATGTGCCCATGCTTACGTCTCCTCCAAAGCCGGCAGGTTGGTGCGTGAACAGGCTCATGCCACACAGCACTATGGGGATGGCACACATATTTCAGAGGCTTATCCTTCTTCCAAGTTGAAGGACCCCCATCATCATCGATATCTTGCATGACGAGGAATAACTGTTTTTCTTAGCTTTATTACTAAGGACCTATGTTCAGCTAGCTACATAAACATGTTTGGTTTACCTGTTGCTTGCGTGTGCTGCTTCTAAATTTCATTTAGAATTTCTAATGAATTGTCCAATGTAATTCTACTATTCAATCTGACCTTCTAGTTTGTTCTATTGTGTAATGTGGTGGTCAGTTAACTATTTGGTTCATGTGTTGTGGTGACCATTTAACTATTTGGCTCAATTTTGTAATGTGATGTTCGATTCTTGTTGGTACAATATTGTATTGTTATGCATGTGAGAAATAAATCAAATTTGGATGTACTAAATACATGTGAAACATATACAATTACTATATTTCCTAGTTCTTACCACACTTGGTTTAGATAACTAGCTTTTCCATGTGGCTCGAATTAATCTGTTGGATGTGCAATGTGTTTCTTTTTGATAAACATATTTTAGTCATAGTATATGCCAAATCTCACATACAACCTGAACAATATCTATCTTATATATGTTATAACGGGAAACAATGGGAGACACTAAAGTTTAGCATCCATGTTTGCACATCCATGGTTGAGGGAGTCCGTGATTAAGGGGTCCTTAGGTAGTCGTTCTACTACGAAGAGGCCAACCTGATTGGCTGTACCTGTGATGGGTGGACTGTGATGTTCTCTCGTGCTCAATAAGGAGAACACCAAAGACCGCCGTGGCAACCAATTAAAGTAGATTAGATCAGTTGTATGTAACCTTAGGCCCCCCGATGACTATAAACCGGGGGTCCTCATCCATGTACACGGATAATTCCACCTAGGGTTAAGTATATACAATCTCGAGGTAGACTTTGTAATCATCATCCACATCAATATAATCAAGCAGGACATAGGGTTTTACCTCCTCAAGAGGGCCCGAACGTGGGTAAACATTGTCTCCCCCTCTCTCCTGCAAGCCATCGATCTAAGGTCCACAGTTGGGACCCCCTACCGGAGATCTGCCGATTTTGACATCGACATTGGTGATTTATTGAGAGTTCCACTGATTGGATCATCGAAAGGGTTGATGGCGCGCCTAGTCATCAGCGAAGATATCGCCAACAGGGTTGTCTTGGTCCTCGGAAAAATCTTCGCCTTCGGAAGCATTGTTCTGCATGCCAATCCGATCGACCACCTCGGCGTGGACAAGAACATCGCCCCCGGTCAGGAAGTCATGTTCGGGAACCTAAAGTTCAACACGACCCCCGGGGAGATCTCGCATTAACAAAACTCTTAGCTCCTCTTGAGGAACTCGCATCTGCCGACACCTCGGCATCAGAAACTGCAGACCATACCACCGGGACGACCTGTGTCCCCACCCCGGCCTTAGAGCCCGACGTGGTGAACACGCCGGAGCGCGCCTCTACCAAGAACGCTCTGGGAGCGACCTTAAGCAGTACCAGTGGATTGGCAACATGGGTTGAACCCGAACAAGTAAGCGCGTGAGCTCCACCGAAACCCTGATGCTACACAAGCTAATCGACCAAATATCACTCATGGGAACGACGAATGAGCAGGTTAGGGTCTACGATCAGATCGGGCTTAGACCCGACAACCGGGAAATTTACATCCCACCCATTACACACTTGACCAAGTTCATCGAGTGCCCGGTTACGGGCTCCCCACACCAGTCACCCGTGTTGAGGACGGTTTACGTCCTGATCAATGATCTTCTGGACTTACCCAACAGTCTAGAAAATCTATCGTGCCCTGGCAACGCGTCGGCAACAGTGGCAAGCCTTGTGCGCAACTTAGTTGGGAACGCAACCATCGAGGACTCGTGCCTGCAAATAACAGGAGTTCAAAATCTTTCCCCACCCACCACCCAAATCAAGCATAAGATGGAAGAGTATGACTCTTCGGCCACATATGAAGTCATGCAGAAGCTAGGGGAATTAGTACATCACTTTTGGGCCAGATTCCTCCTTTGTATTTGGACAAGAGCGTGCAACGAGCGGCAGCTTATTCGTGCTTGCGAGCAGCATTGCCACATTGAGGGTATCCTCAATGCCCTCTCCCGTCGCCGGATTCAATACTTCACTGAGCTATCGAACCTAGTACTTAAATATTGTGCCATCGAAAGTACTTTACAAGTTCAGCAAATGTGCAACGACCCTAGCCTCTCCAGACCAATCCGGACATGATGCACTCCCTCGGTTACGGGGCCGATCATGAATAGAAACTTGGCAAAAAGAACTCGGATGCTGGCTAAATCTATCCTGGACGTTCTATTAGACGAGCGATGCCCCATACATTCCGCCACACCTGAATCAAGCTCCACTCATAGGCTTAGAGCATGTTGGGTCCTCAGGCAGGTCGCAAAAAGCGGAGAAACCATCCTCAATACATCATCCTCGGAGCGTCGGCCAGTGGCACCGCTCGATACAACCAAAGAAATCTTAATGATCTACAATACATTCACCTCAAAAAACCATAGAAAGAGAGCTTTTAGGGAGCTCCATCAAATCCACCATGTAGCGGTGGCATCCCCTTGGTTGAACACGCCTATCACCTTCGACCAGGGCGACGAGCCGATGCCCAGCATAGGCCGGGTACCTGCCGCCCTAGTCCCGAACCCCATAGTCGACGGCTTCAAAATCAAAAAAGTACTGATGAAGCGAGCTGCGGGCTCAACCTCATTTACGAGGACACACTTGAAAAAATGAAGTTTGACCGATCTCGAATCGAGTCGAGCACAACAACCTTCCTGGGTATTGTCACCGATGTGGCGCTTGCGGAGTTGTGGTGGCAGCAAGGTATAGAAGCAGGGGCTCCCGAGGGCAAGGCGCTACCATGATCGGCGGGCTCGTGAGGTATTGCTTGAGTTCATCGAAGGCGGCGTCGGCCTCCGGGATCCACTCGAAGGGCCCATTTCTTTTCATGATCTTACCGAAAGGCAGGGCGCGCTCATCGAGCTTGGAGATGAAACGCCCCAATGAGGTAACACACCCCGCCAACTTATGCATCTCCTTGAGGGTTGTGGGCGCGCTCATCTTGTGTATGGCATTGACCTTTACTGGGTTCGCCTCGATCCCCCGGTGTGACACCAGGAAACTGAGCAGCTTGTCTGATGGGACCCTGAAGGCGCACTTCTTGGGGTTGAGCTTCAGGTTCACCTCTCGAAGGCTGGCGAAGGTCTCCTGCAGGTCCTCCACCAGGGTTTTTGCCTGTCCTGACTTGACCATGATTTTGTCAACATAGGCCTCTGCGTTCCTCCTGAGCTGCGGTCCCAGGGCGATATGCATCAGCCGCTGGAAGGTTGCCAAGGTGTTCCGCAGCCCGAAAGGCATGCACTCATAGCAGTATACCCCACACGGAAAGAGGAAGGCTGTCTTCTCGACGTCCTCCACCACTATCTTAATCTGGTGGTAGCCCGAGAATGCATCCAGGAAGCACAGGAGATCGCACTCCATGGTAGATCCCACGTTCTGGTCGATGCGTGGTAGTGGGAACGGGTCCAAAGGCAAGCCTTGTTGAGGTTCGTGCAGTCGACGCACATGCGCTCCTTCCTGCACTTCTTCGGGACAACCACCAGGTTGGCCGCCCATTCTGGGTAGGGCACCTAACGAATGACCCCTGCCTCCTTCAGTTTGCGCACCTCCTGAGTGATGAACGCCCACTTTTCCAGGGCTTGCCTCCTTGCCTTCTGCTTCACTGGGCGCGCGTTCGGGCACACCATGAGGTGGTGCTCAATGACGTCCCTCGGGACCTCCACCAGGTCGGAGGTGTCCAGGCGAATGCGTCCTTGTTCGCCCTGAGGAAACCCACCAATATTGTCTCTTGGTCTTGAGGGAGTTTTGCACCGATGGTGAAGGTGGGAGCCGAGCTTCCCTATTCACCGGAACTTACTTCGTCTCCGCCCGGTCCTCGGAGAACAACTGCTTCTTCTTCATGGGCGCGATGTCGTGGGCGTCACCTGGGTCCTCTGCAGCGTGTGCCTCACCCCCGAGGTTAATACGCGCCACGACCACGGCCTTGTGGCAGAGCTTGAGCACCCGTGAGGCGTCCTTGACGCCCCCCATGGCGGTGAGCACGCCGCTGCTCCCGGGCAGCTTGACAATGTTGTAGTATGGATGCGTTGCCGCCATGAACTGCGTGAGGGCGGGGTAGCCGAGTATTGCATTGTATGGAAGGTGGATGTGGGCGACATCAAAGTCGATCTCTTCGGTACGGAAGTTGGAGCGGGTGCCGAAGGTGATGGGGAGGCGAATTCGTCCCACAGGGGCGACAGATCCTACCACTACCCCGGAGAATGGCTTTGAGGGCACAAGCCGCTCCGGGGCATCCGTAGCGTGTCGAAGCCCTCCACTGAGATGATGTTGAGGCCCGCGTCGAAGGCCTCTACTGAGAAGACGTTGAGGGCCGCGCCGCCGTCGACAAGGGTCTTGGAGACGGCCATGTCGGATATAGTCGGTGTGCACAACATGGGAAGTGTCCCTGCGGTCGTCGAGGAGTTGGAGTGATCGTCGAGGCCGAAGGTGATGTTGACCTCCGGCCATATACGATGTTCCGCGGGCTCGGACCTTGGATGAGATGCCCCCCCGTGTTGCAGGAAACGCTTGACGTGACAGCCGGAAGATGGCGCCTGTGATCCGCCGAGGATGCATGCGACAGCAGGGCGGCCCTGCTCGTCCGGGCGTCGCCCACCACCGAAGACCAGCGGCTGACGGTGGTCGCGCATGCCATGGAGTTGCCGAGTCGAGATCTGGGTCTTGCTGTTGGCATGGAGGCTCCAACATGCACCCCCTACCTGGCGCGCCAAATGTCGGATTTCGGGCTCCGGAAAACCCTAAAGATTCGTAATCAGGGGTGCGTACGGACACCACTGGGCGGCTTCGAGTCACTCGACTCGCTACTCTACGGACAAGGCAAAGAACTCACTCGATGGTGAGGAAGACACATAACACGGCAGCTTACCCAGGTTCGGGCCGTTGGGAAGCGTAATACCCTACTCCTGCTTTGGTGGATTGCCTCTCATGGAGGTTGGTGGATGGAATTGTACAATTCTCATGCACTTCCGGAGGCTGGGTGGCGGTGTGTGATGCTAATGGGTGAATCCATCGATCGAGGCCCTTCTACGGAGCAACCTATCCTCTATATATAGCAGCGGCTCGGGTCCTCTTCCCTTATCGTTTCGGTGGGAAGTGATCCCACAATGGCCAATTTTAACGGGGGACAGTGGAACGGGGTTCCCTGCCCCAAAGGTGGTCTTCGCGTGCAAAAAGCGGTTGACGTCCGAGTAGGGCGGGCCCAGGGGTGACGTCCGTCCTGCTGGCGGGCGGCGATGGCCTTGTTAAACCAGAATGGAAACCTTTGGGAGATGCCTTCGGAACCCGCGTACGTCTTTCCCTCATTTGCACAAAAGGGGAAATTGCACCGTCCTGCAATCCGCTTCTCTCCTGTCCCTTCTCCGCGTCATGCTTCGCTCCTGAGGCCGGGCCTTGCCTCAGTATCTCTGCCGCTCCGAAGGGGTCCTGAGGAGGCCCCCTACGGGTCTTTAAGCTGCTCCTCCTCGCGAAGCTCGGACCCTCGCGAGGGTCCTGCCTTGAGGGGCGCCGGGCCTGTTGGTTTTGGTCGATGAAGTGGGCCAGCCCTAGGCCATAGGGAGGAAGGTCTGCATACCCCTATTCCCATAACGCCGACAAGCGCAACATAGTTGTGGCCCAATCTGCTTTCTATCAAGAACAAGCTAGGTGCTATCACGGCAGCGAAGTTCGGGCAAAGGCATATAACATGGGAGGAATCGTTCTACGCCTCTGAAAGCATAATTGCTCCCTAGGTTGGTTTTGATAATTGATCACAATATCTGCATCATTGGACTAATTTGTTTTCCAAGTGTATTTCAGAAAAGTTAAAAAGATGCTATGACTTAAGGTTTATGTGGAGATACCCCTGGATGCAAGAAAGGAATAATATTGGCTCAAGCTTCCAACTAAGAAGACTCTTCATTTTATATTTGTGAGAAATCACTTTTGAGTCCATAGGAAAGCCAATACCATTAGAAGGGGGTGAGGTAGTAAAATGAATTGATTGCTCAAATGCTCAAAGTTAGCCACCAAAACACTCAGTCATTTTTTCCACATATCCATTCTACCAAGATCCACATACACAAATTCGGTGTCACCAACATACCCATATCGGACCCACTAAGTTTGAACCATAGACAGAACCCTAGCCTTTCCCACCAAATTGGTGCAACTGAAACTGCATCGGTGCTACCGAGTTCAGTGTGACCAACATTTTGTTCCCATGATACACAAAATCGGAATTTCCGAGTTTGAGTATCGGTGCCACCGAGTTTGGCCATCTAACCATTAGTCAGTTTTTCGGTGCTACTGAGTTCTATATATCGGTCTCACCGAGATTCAAAAGTACACACCTTTGTGCTAATCGGTACCACCAAGTTTCCAACATCGGTGTCACCGACTTTGCTCTTTTGTGTGTAACAGTTGGATTTTAGCTCATGCCTATATATACCCCTTCACACACCTCTCATTCATGGGAGAAGCACTCAGAACACACACTTCATTTCTAGATCCATTTTCTGAGAGAGAACCACCTACTCATGTGTTGAGACCAAGATATCCCAATCCAACCATTTGAAACTTGATCTATAGCCTCCCGAAACTGCTTTCCACCAAAACAACCTATCCTACCCATGCATATTATTTGAGAGAGTGATTTTTGTTGAGAAGTCTATCTTTAGAAGCACAAGAGCAAAGAGTTCATTGATCTACCCCAACTATTACCTTTGGGAGGGTGGTACCTCCTAGATTGGTTAGGTGTCGCTTGGGCGCCTCCTACTTCGTGTTGTGGAGTTGAACCAAGATGTTTGTAAGGGCAAGGAGATCGCCTACTTCATGAAGTTCTACCGTGAGTAAGGCTAGTCCTCCATGGACGGAAGCCGTGGTGGAATAGACAAGGCCACTTATTTGTGGACCCTCGGTGGTTGGAGCCCTCCGTAGACTCTCACAGCAGTTACCCTCCGTGGGTTGAAGTCTCCACTAACATGGACGTACGATAGTGCCACCTATCAGAACCATGCCAAAAATTGTCGTGTCAACCTCATGCATTTGATATCCCTACCTTACTCCTATACTTTACACTTGTGTGTTTTACTTTCCGCTGCAATACTATTAGAATTGCATGTGTAGGGTGTACTTGAGTTGTTATAATTTCCGTAGCTGCCTCTCTAGTAAAAATGGGAAAAGGCAAAAAATTTATCTTGTCAAGTAGTCTAATCACCCCCTCTAGACATACTTTCAATCCTACAAGTGGTATAACATCCTTGGTCTCCATTTCATTGGTTTAGCAACCTAGGAGAGTATGGCATCTAGTGAGGGAAATTATCATCGTAGAGGTCCTTACTTCGATGGCACTAATTTTGCTAGTTGGAAGCATAAAATGAAAATGCACATATTTGGCTTTAATCCTCATGTTTGGGTTGTTATTCGTGTTGGTGTGCAAGGTAACTACTTTGGAGAAGGGCATGAACCAGATCGTGATGCAACAACTGATAAACTGAAGATGTTGCAACTCAATGCTGAAGCATGCGATATCATCTTCAACTGCCTTTCTCCCGAAGAATTCAACAAAATTAGTCGTATTGATAATGCAAAAGAAATTTGGGATACTTTGGTTGATATGCACGAAGGTACTGATTCTGTCACAGAATCTAAGTTGTATGTGCTTCAAAGTCAGCTTGACAAGTTCAAGATGAAGGATCATGAAGGAGTAGCTGAAATGTACTCTAGGCTAGCTCTCATCACCAATGAGATTGCCGGCTTAGGAAGCGATGAGATGACCGACAAATTCATCATCAAGAAAATACTTAGAACTCTTGATTGGTAGGATTGTTGCTCATGAGATGTCACTCAAGGACAAAGATGAGCTGCACAACAAGTCAAGCGATGCTTATAGAGCTTCATGTGATGCTCTCGCTACCTCCAAAGACAATCTTGTCACTAATGAAGATATAAGCCTCTTGGTCAGAAAATTCAACAAGTTCTACAAGAGTAGAGGCAAAGAGAGAAGCTCAAATTCAAGACATGATGAGAAGTGTTCTCTAGTCATGACCGAAACTGCTACAATTGTGGTAAGCGCAGACACTAGTCAAATGAGTGCTTGGCTCCCTACAAAAGAAAATAAGAGTCACCTCGAAGACGAAGCTCAAGAGATGAGTCACTGCATAGAGAGAGAAGGAGTAGAGAAGATCACTAAGAATGAAGACACTCACGGAGAGGCAAGGAATCAGAGAAGAAGGACAAATACACGAAGAGGAATTCAAGAAGAAGACATCAAGATCATGTTGGTGAATGGGTCTGTGGCTCCGAGTATGATCACCACACCGAGAGTAGCTATCACTCCCACTCTGACTATAGTCAAGATGAAGGTGTTGCCGGGATTGCACTTGTTTCCACCTACTCCTATGACTTATTTGATTCAACAAATGAGGGAGTCAGAAACTGTTTCATGGCTAAAGGCCCCAAGGTTTCACATCCCGAGTATCTTGATTTCTGTAGTGATGAGGATGACTTGTTAGGAGAAGATGACTTGCTTCTTGATAAAATAGTGATTGCAGTTAAAGTGAACTTGCAATTTATCATGCTAGTCAAGAGAAATAGAATGATGATGATAATAAAGGAATTGAACGACTAACTCAAGAGTTAAAAACTATTAAGTTAGCTCCTGAGACTACTCTAGAAGATCATAGAGAGCTTGCAAGAACACATGAGAAGTTATGCTTCGAGAAGCTCAACTTGGAGCAAGAGCATGAGTTCTTCAAAGCAATCAATGACGATCTTTGGAAGAAAAGTTCTTCTTATCTAGCCAAACAATTACTCTTGTCTAACTTTATTCCACAAGTTAAACCTAGGAACACTAGTAACAAAGGCAAGAAGGTTTCTTCATCTAGTAACAACAATGCTAAAGCTAAATCCAGTAATGTTGTTGCTAGTACCTCTATTGACTCCACTAACGATTCCCTTAGACAAGTTACAGTTGAGCAAGAAAATGATATATTGAAAGGGATTATAGATATAGGTGTCTTCAAGAGTCTTGCTGGAACTAAGCAAATTGAGGAAATTGTCCGCAAGAAAGGAGGACATCGGAAGAAACAAGGTGTTGGCTACTTGAACGTCAACGGAGATGTTTTGGAAGAAGGTCCACATCCCACTGCCAATTTTGTTCCCCAAGAAGAGAAGTGTGATTCCACCCCTTCAAAAGGAATGAGCTCACAAGATGTCCTTCTACCACAAGAGATCAAAGGCAAGGGAAATCTTCAAGATGACATTGACCTTCTTGAAGAAGAACCCCAAGCCAAGGTCAAGTGGATTCCTGATACGTCCATTTTGCATCATGCTTTCATGTTGATATTTATCTCTTTTTGGTCTGTTATTACACTTCATGGTACAATACTTATGCTTTTTCTCTCTTATTTTGCAAGGTTTACATGAAGAGGGAGAATGTCGGCAGTTGGAATTCTGGCCTGAAAAAGGAGCAAGTTTGAGATACCTATTCTGCGCAACTCCAAAAGCCGTGAAAATCAATGTGGATTTTTTTGGGATTTATAAAAAATATTGGGCCGAAGAAGTACCAGAGGGGCGCCAGTAGGGGGCCACAAGCCTGCTAGGCGTGACCACCCTCCTGGCCACGCCTAGAGGGCTTGTGGGCTCCTAGCTGGCCCTTTGGCTCCCCCTTTTGCTACAAGAAGGGTTTCGGTCTGGAAAAATTCAGGAGGAGGCTTTTCATAGGATTTGCCGCCGCCACGAGGTGGAACTTGAGCAGAACCAATCTAGAGCTCCGGCAGGACGATCCTGCCGGGGAAACTTCCCTCCCAAAGGGGGAAATCGTTGCCATCGTCATCACCAACACTCCTCTCATCGGAGGGGACTCATCACCATCAACATCTTCATCAGCAGCATCTCATCTGCAAACCCTAGTTCAACTCTTGTAACCAATCTCCGTCTCGCGACTCCGATTGGTACTTGTAAGGTTGCTAGTAGTGTTAATTACTCTTTGTAGTTGATGCTAGTTGGATTACTTGGTGGAAGAGTTTATGTTTAGATCTTTGATGCTACACATTACCTCTCTAGTCATGAATAGGATTATGCTTTGTGAGTTGTTACTTTGGTTCCTGAGGACATGGGATAAGTCATGCTATAAGTAGTCATGTGAATTTGGTATTTGTTCGGTATTTTGATGTGTTGTATGTTGTTTTTCCTCTAGTGGTGTTATGTGAACGTCGACTACATAACACTTCACCAGTATTTGGGCCTAGAGGTAGGCATTGGGAAGTAGTAAGTAGATGATGGGTTGCTAGAGTGAGAGAAGCTTAAACCCTAGTTTATGCGTTGCTTCGTAAGGGGCTGATTTGGATCCACTAGTTTAATGCTATGGTTCGACTTTGTCCTAATTCTTCTTTCGTAGTTGCGGATGCTTGCGAGAGGGGTTAATCATAAGTGGGATGCTTGTCCAAGTAAGGGAAGTACCCAAGTGCCAGTCCACCCACATATCAAACTATCAAAGTAACAAATGCGAATCATATGAACATGATGAAAACTAGCTTGACATAATTTCCCATCTGTCCTCGGGAGCGTTTTACCTCCTATAAGACTTTGTCCAGGCTTTTTCCTTGATACAAAAGGGATTGGGCCACTTTTCTCCACCGTTGTTACTTTTGTTACTTGCTACTTTCTGCGAATCATCTCACCACACAACTACTTGTTACCGATAATTTCAGTGCTTGCAGATTTTACCTTGCTGAAAACCACTTGTCAGATCCTTCTGCTCCTCCTTGGGTTCGACACTCTTACTTATGGAAAGGACTACAATATATCCCCTATACTTGTGGGTCATCAATTCCCAAGGATACTACTAGCTCTACCTCAACAAGTGCTACCACAACTCCAAGGATTCCCATCAATTTGGTGTGGATTCCCAAGAGGAAGAAATAGTATTTCTTGAGGGGTGACTCTGCCGATGAAATTCATTCTTATTCATTTTGGCAAGAACTATTTGCAATCAACATCAACCATATGCATTAGTTCAAGGAGTCACGCATTCCCTCAAAGGTAAGCAAGGAACAAGGTAATTAATGCATCTTTGGACTTTATCCCATGTGTGATTCACTCCATGTCCATAGATATTCTAGCATATGTTATTTTCGCTATGTGACTAACCCATGTAGGTGAGAAGAGTATGAAAACAACAAGGATTGCTCCCAACTCAAGATGATATTCATACCTTTTAGCATCCACCACTACTTCACCTACTTGAAGTCTTCTACGACAAAACCAAAGGTTAGTTGATTCCTCTTAGTGGGGATATCATATGAAGGGGGAGCCTTACTCTAAGACTAGAGTATAAGTATCTCCTAAGGATATGAACACATTAAAGGTTATGTAAAAGTGATAACCCCACTTGTGCTTAACGATGAGTATGACCTATGATCAAGTATTCTTACTTGGCTCCTATGTCAATATACTCATATGTAAATGACTTTGTCATCGCCCAAGTGCTTGATAGCTACTAGGATGTGTATGCATGTTCACCATCTTTTATTCATCATTCTTATTGTGTGAGCATGTTGGTCTGCATGTGTTTGATCATTCGAGGACGTCCAATTGTTGTTATTTGGCCTTTGATTTATCTTTTGCCAATTGGATGGACAAGAATGCCTAGGACCCTTCTCTAGCTATCTATGTTATCTCATCTCATGTTTTATTCATGCTACATCACAAAACTTGAACAAGCACTTATTGATCCCTCTTTGTGAAGGTGCACTCGGATTTTGGTATTATCAAAGGCTGCTTTCCAAAATCTCTTTGAAAAACTCGGTGTGACCAACTCCACAAACTCAGGCTGCTTTCCAAAATCTCTTTCAAAGTTGTAAAATCGGTTCCAACGATTCTTGTTTTAGGGTTCCTGAGAAGCAACTCGGTGAGACCTAGCAGCTCTTTTCGGTGCCACCGAAAATGACTGCCAAGTTTCTATTAAGCGAGTAAGCTTTCTCGGTGACTCCAAAAATGCCAACTCGGTGCCACCGATTTACATCCTACAGAAGATCATACCCTAAGTTTCAGACATCAATTTTTCAAAAATATCTGAATTTTGTGATGCCCATCCATTCTATCTTTCCTATAACCACTTCACGGGTTCTGCTGTTTTCTACTGAGCGTGTCTATTAGTATGTCAGGTTCCGATGAGAGAACTTCAAGACAGGGACATTGCAAAGTTTGTTGGGAAGAAGATGACCCCATTGAACGACGAGATGATCATGCAATTCTATGCAACTTTTCATTTCTATGATGACTCTTTAGTTTGGATGACCGATGGACACAGGTACGACGCTACAACTGTTGAATGGGCTGCTATCATTGGTGCCCCCAGGCAGGAAGAATCAGATGTAGATGTGTATGTAGAAGCAAAGAAGAATAACAACTCCATGTCCAATATGTACAAGACCATTCCACATCAGTACTTGGCTAGTCACAAGTTTGGTTCAGTATATTTTCTTCGAGCTGGCATTCCTACGACAAAAACTATACTGCGATACACCCTCATGCCTAAGTCAGGAGATGAGAATATGATTAGAGGCTATTCTATCAACCTGCTACACCTGATAGACACACATACCAGATTTAGAGTGATGGATTTGATACTTGAGACTATCCGGAGAACTACTGCAGATCAGAAGAGGTCCTCTGGATATGCACCATACATTCATACGCTCATCAATGCCAAGCTAGGCAAGCATGCATATCTACTTGATCGTCCCCATCTACCTAGAAGATACACTAGTAGAAAATGAGTGTTTCGGCCGGAGGCCCAAATCCCATTAGCCTCGGGTCCAAGTAGAATCAAGACCAATGCCAAACATTGGTCCCAGTTCGAGGTGCCATGGCCTTGCGGGGCAATAGTCCCGGTTCGGTTCGATGCATTAGTCCCGATTCGTGCCAAAATCCGGGACGAAAGATCCATTGGCAGACACGTGGCGTGCCGCAGATCATTAGTCCCGGTTGGGGGCTGGAACCTGGACTAATGGTTAGTCTTTTGTCCCAGTTCTGGCCACCAACCGAGACCAAAGAGATGCCTATATATACTCGCACCCTGCCAACCCTCTCCTCTGTTTTTTGGCTTAGGTGTGCATGCCATGCTCTTGTTGCCACCCTTCTATGCATGCACATGAGGTGTTCGATGAAATGCCCAAGCCACACTTAAGCTTTCCCCTCTCCAAGCTCGATTTCCAAGCTCCATTTTCCTCAATATTTGTCTAGGTTTGGCGGTGCACCAACTACACAAGTTTTCTAAAAGGTTAGTTACTTCATCCTTTCATCTCTCACTACTAGTTTAGCTCATTTCAAATGCTCTAGAAGTAGAGTGGTTTGTAGGTTTTAGTGTAGGAGTGTATGTGGGAGTTCTTTTGATTTAGATGCAAAATTTGAACTCAAATTAACTTCTTAGAGTTTGCACATGTGTAGGGTGTCGTCCCATGCCCGTCCTCACCGTCGTCGATCGCCCGCTCCGATCTCGTCGCCAACACCACCGTGGTGAGCCTCTTGTTCTTATCTTCTTTCTAAATATAAAAAAATTCTTACTTGTATGATTTAGATAGATACTTGTATAAATTACTTCCTTTTATTATTTTTTGTTATTATATAGTGCGATGGTTTTGGTATCCTCCCACGTCGACCCTCATCCGGCCTATGATTCGGACGTGGTATATTTTCGTTTATTATTATTTGTTTCATTTAGTGTTTATGACGACAATTATGCCAACCCACGTGACATGGATGTTTTAATCTAGGATGTATGTGAACCGGAAATTCCAACCGACCCTCTTGTCGTGAGGTTAAATTTAGTTGAAAAAGAAAATAATTACTTGAAGAAAAAATTGAAAATAATTGAGGATAATAATATGGAACTGGAGTTGCATGTTACCGATGTCGTCGATGATCACAAGATCAAGATGGATGCAATGTGGTTGAAGATGGATTCAATGCGCTTGAAGATTAGGAATATTAGGAAATATGCCATTGATAAAGAGGCTTGGTATCATTACGTTGTTGGGTCAATTGTTACCTTAGTTGCGATTTTGATCGCATTTTTTGTTGCATTTAAATGTTTTGCATAGTTGTATGTTGTTTTATGAGAGAACTTTATGTATTTATTTTTGCAATAATAACATTTGATCACTACCGTACTTTGGTTTTAATGTGATGATGAACTTGTATTAATTTGGAAATTTCTCTATTCATGATGTTCTGCAATGGTTTTTTGATATACTTAATTTCATAATACAGATGAACTGCCAATGGATGTACGATGACCGACGCACTTCAGGGTACATTATGAACTGGGACTAGTGCCCCTCCCCTGCCTATAAATAAAGCCTCCCCACCCACTTATTTTTTTCTGGTTGGATGTGTGGGAGGTGGGTGCTAGAAGTTTTTCCTTTGCTACGCACAAGAGGTGTTTAATGAAATGCCTGAGTCACACTTCAGTTCACACAAAATGGTATCCTCGTCCGAGGTTAGGAACCTTATCCTTTTCATCTTTAATTGATACAAAAATATTGCATGTGTCCATGTACGATGGTCATTTTACTATTCATGTATTATGCAGATCGATGCACGAAAGTGATGGATGTACACCGAACGACGCGGTTCCGGATTTATTACAGGCCTGCAAAAATTTATCGATGTGGCTAAGGCAAACAAAGTGGATAATTTTATGCATTGTCCATGTGTTGACTGTCGAAACGTCAGGGATTACTCTAGCTCGAAAACCATTGAAGGCCACGTGCTTCGGAGAGGTTTCATGCCCAGATATTATTGTTGGACCATGCACGGAGAAAGAGGGGTTAGGGATAGAAGACAATGAAGAAGAAGATGATGATGACAACTATCCTATGTTCACTGAAGAATACGGTGATACTGCAATGCAAGACAATGAAGAAGAAGGAGGTGAAGAACAACCGGCATCAAATGAGCCCGCTGATGGTCTTGGTCGGGTCATTTCTGATGCAAAGCGAGAATGCGATACAGACAAGGACAAGCTGAAGTCGGAGGTCATGCTAAAAGATCATAAAAAGTGACTATGCCCAAATTGCGAAGATGGCAGCACAAAGCTCTGTACCACACTGGAACTGTTGAGATGGAAGGCAGAAATTGGTTTATGTGACAAGGGATTTGAGAACTTACTGAAGATATTGAAGCCAAAGCTTCCAAAGGATAACGAATTGCCTGAGACTACGTACGAAGCAAAGAAGACTATCTGGCCACTTGAATTAGATATGCAGAAGATAAATGCATGCATTAATGACTGCATCCTGTACCGCGGTGAGAAGTACGAGAATATGGATAAATGCCCGGCATACACTACATGTCGGTACAAGATCAGACAAGATGACCCTGGTGATGTTGAGGGTGATGACGAGCCCCCCAGGAAGAAGGTTCCTGCTAAGGTTATGTTGTATGCTCCTATAATACCACGGTTGAAACATCTGTTCAGAAACAATGAGCATGCCAGGTAGTTGCGACAGCACAAAGAAGAGAGTAAGAAAGATGGAAAATTGAGACACCTCGCCAATGGGTCATAGTGGAGAAAAATCAAGAGGAAGTACCTGGACTTTGCAGGTGGTGCGAGGAACTTATGGTTTGGTATAAGTACAGACGGCATGAATCCTTTTGGGGAGCAGAGATGCAGTCACATCACCTGGCCCATAACTCTATGTATCTACAACCTTCCTCCTTGGTTGTGCATGAAGCGGAAGTTCATTATGATGCCAGTGCTCATCTAAGGACCGAGGCAACCCGGCAACGACATTGATGTGTACCTAAGTCCATTAGTTGATGAATTTTTGCAGTTGTCGGCCAAACTAGGTGTATGTGTGTGGGATCAGCACAAACAGCGGGAATTGACCTACGAGCATTGCTGTTCGTAACCATCAATGATTGGCCTGCTCTTAGTAACATTTTAGGATAGTCAAGCAAGGGACACAATGCATACACTCACTGTTTAGATAAGACTAAAGGTACATATTTGGAAAAATCTAAGAAGGTTGTCTACATGGGGTGTCGCCAATTTCTTCCAACCAATCATCCAGTAAGAAAGAAAGGCAAGCATTTGAACGGTGAGGCAGATCCTCGGAAGAAGCCTAACCTCCCTACTGGCGATGAGGTATTGGCTATGGTTAAGGATTTGGATCAAATAGTAATCTTTGGAAAGGGTCCTGGCGGTCAATCTGTTCCGAAAGACGTCGTTACCGGACACGTGCCCATGTGGAAAAAGAAATCTTTATTTTGGGAGCTACCCTATTGGGAATACCTAGAGGTTCGGTCTTCAATCGACGTGATGCACGTGACAAAAAATATTTGTGTGAACCTGCTAGGCTTCCTAGGCGTGTATGGGAAGACAAAAGATATACCAGGAGCACGGGAGGAGCAGCAACGTATGAAATACCCATACAGCAGGAAGACTGATAAAGGGCGTCAATACTTAAGCAGCCATGCTCTTACCAAAGAAGACAAGGAAATCTTTTTCGAATGCCTAAGCAATATCAAGGTCCCCACTGGCTTCTCGTCTAATATAAAGGGAATAAGAAATATGGAAGAGAAAAAATACCAGAACCTGAAGTCTCATGATTGCCACATGATTATGACATAATTGCTTCCGGTTGCGTTGAGGGGGCTTCTACCAGAAAATGTTCGATTACCCATTGTGAAGCTATGTGCATTTCTCAATGCAATATCTCAGAAGGTAATCGATCGAGAACGTTTGGAAAGGCTACAGAGGTATGTGGTTTAGTATCTTGTCAGTTTTGAGTTGGTGTTCCCCCCGTCCTTCTTCAATATTATGACGCATCTCCTGGTTCACCTAGTCGAGGATATTTCCATTCTCGGTCCTGTATTTCGACACAATATGTTCCCCTTGGAGAGATTCATGGGAGTCTTAAAGAAATATGTTTATAACCGTGCTAGGCCAGAAGGAAGCATCTCCAAGGGCTATGGAACAGAGGAGTTCATTGGGTTCTGTGTAGACTTTCTTCCTGACCTTAAGCCGATTGGTATTCCTGAATCGCGACATGAGGGGAGACTGAGTGGAAAAGGCACGCTAGGAAAGAATATAGTGATATGTAGGGACGGGCATTCTTTCCCTCAAGCACACTACGCAGTTCTACAAAGTGCCACCTTCGTGGCTTCGTATATCGAGGAACACAAGAATTTTGTACGCTCCGAGTTCCCCGGGAAGGTTGACTCTTGGATTGAAGAAAAACACATGGATACTTTCGGCAGTTGGTTGCGAGCACGTCTCATGAATGCCAACGCTATTGGAGATGAACTCCACTTGTTGGCCGCTTCACCTTCTTCGACTATATTACATTTCCAAGGGTACGAGATAAACTGGAATACATTTTACACAACCACCCAAGATAAAAAGAGCACCAACCAAAACAGTGGTGTCCGCTATGATACAACAGATGAGAATGGGAAAAAGGACACATACTATGGTTACATAGATGAGATATGGCAACTTGACTATGGACCTACTTTTAAGGTCCCTTTGTTTCGGTGTAGTTGGGTGAACATGAATGGAGAAAGGGTAAAGGTAGACCAGTTGTACGGAATGACAACAGTTGATCTCAAGAATCTTGGTTACAGAGACGAGCCATTCGTCCTAGCCAATAATGTGGCTCAAGTTTTCTACGTGAAGGACATGTCCTCTAGACCGAAACAAAGAAAAAAAGCAAATGAATACATCGGACGATGAGCCAAAGCGTCACATAGTTCTTTTAGTGAAAAGAAACATCATGGGAATCGAGGACAAGACAGACAAGTTAGCAGATTATAATAAGTTTAATGAAATTCCACCCTTCACAGTCAGAATTCACCCAAGCATGCCGTTAAATAATGAAGATGCTCCATGGTTACGGCCAAAGCGATCATAGGCAAGGGATCAAAATATAAATCTATGTAATGTATTAAACTTTATGTGATGTGTACTAATGTATTAAACTTTATGTGATGTGTACTAATGTATTAAACTTGGTACCACTTGCTTCTATAGAAAATGCACTTTTCCTTTTATTAGTCGAAAAACGACATTTTTTTGTGAAAGAGGTACCAACTACGAGAAGTAAAACAACTACGAGTACGAGAACTAAAACAACTACGAGAACTAAAACAACTACGAGAACTAAACCCTAAACAACTACGCCAACTTTCAACCTTTTCAGAGCCCATTTTTAGTGCTTTTCAATTTCAGGGTCAATTAGCTCAAAGAATAAACTAATAGCAAAACGAATGAAGTAAAGAGAATCAACTAAGACATTAATTAAAAAGAATCAACTAAAATTATAAAAAAAATATTTTTTAAAAATAATCAAGTGAAACATTAACTAAAAACAATCAAAAAAATATCAACTCAAAAGAATTTTCATAAATTTTTCACAGCCCATTTGTAGTGCTTTTCAACTTGAGGGTCATTTAGCTCAAAGAATAAACTAATAGCAAAAAGAATGAAGTAAAAAGAATCAAGAAAAAAGACTCAACTAAAAAGGATGAACTAAAAGATTAACTAAAAAGAATCAAATAAAATTATGAAAGTTTTTATTTGTTAAAAAGAATCAAGTAAAACATTAACTAAAATAAATAAAGAAAATATCAACCTAAAAGAATTTTCATAAAGTTTTTAGTTATAATCTTTAATAGAAAAATAAAAAATAAAAATCTTTAATAGCAAATAATTAAAATATAAACTGGGACTAAAAATTATTGAAGTAAAAAAAATGCAAACTACTAGGCCATCATGGCGTGCATACGACTAGAAACCCTAGAAGCTAGATGGGCCAGGATGCAGGCCCGCACAAGGCCGAGTAGGACCACATGACACAGAGGGTGCGTTTAGGCCCATAGGCATGCGTTTGAGAGGAGCTCGAGAGGGTTGGCGCAGCGGGGCTTATAAACCACTCTCAGCTCCTCTCAACTAGCAAGGTGGGACTAAACATTTGGTTGGAGCCATCTACCGGGACTAAAGGCCTCTGCTTCCCGCCCTTCGGCCTCCCAAAATTGAGCTTTAGTCCCGGTTGGTGGATCCAACCGGGACTAAAGGGGGGCCTTTAGTCCCGGTTGGAGCCCCAAACCGGGACTAAAGGTCCACCTTAAGCTGGTCGATGGAATTTTTCCAATCCACATCGCGAGTTCCTTCTTCTACCTCTCGCCTGACTGCACCGACGACCACATCCTCGCCCGAGACCTCCTCGCACGCCAGACCACCTCCTCACATCGGGCCTCCTCGCACGTCGTCCTCCATGTCACCGAGCCCGTTCCTCGTTGTCGCCGGCCTGTACGGCTAGCTCCATCCCTGGGCCCCAGTGAGTTCCTCCTGTCGCCACCCTCGTGGACCTTGTGCCCCCGCCATCGTTGCGGGACGCCTCCCAGCACTATCGTTGCTGGGCCCTCCCCCGAGCCTCCTCGTCGTCGCCACATCCTCCCCCTCCGTTGAGAAGTTTTTTATTGGTTGTTGCTGTTGACAGATTACTGAAAATGCAATTAGTGTTCTATCTCAGCATGTTTTAATTAGTGTTCAAGTAAAGAAAAGTGAAGACAGTGTTGACTTTTGCCTAAATGTGCTTTGTTTTTTAGATGTGCTCTGTTTTTTTAGATGAGATGTTTTGTGAAGATGAGACGAGATGTTTTGTGGGAATGTGAGAGAGATGAGATGAGATGAGAGAATTTATTTTAGTTTTTTTAGATAGCGAAACAAATGTTAAAATTTGCATGTGCTCTGGCTGTTCTGTTGCATAATCAAATTAGATGAGAAGAGTCCCCGACGATCGTCGGGGGAGTCATTGACAATGGCCGGTGAGGAGTCCATGACGATCGTCGGAGGAGTCCCCGACGATCGCCGGTGAGGAGAACCCGACGGTCGTCAGAGGTGTCCCTGACGGTCGTCAAAGGAGTCGCCAACGATCGTCAGAGGAGTCCCCGACGATCGCCGATGAGGAGACCCCGACGGTCGTCAAATGAATCCCCGACGATCGCTGGTGAAGAGTTCCCGACGATCGCCGGTGAGGAGTCCCCGACGATCGGAGGAGAAGTCCCCGACGGTCGTTGGAGGAGTGTACTCTCCTGAAAGTATAACCCCGATAACTTCAACATGAGGGGGGACGACATGAGCCCCCCCCCATTATATGAAAATTCTGAAACGTTTCCTCTCCCCAAGTTAATTAAAATGTTTCCCTTTTCTTATTGTTATTAATTTGCAGATACTATGGATCCAATACACGGCAGCGAGGAATATCACGAAGACATGATGCATGGTGTCATCCGCGGGGACGATTTTATTGTTGGCGATGTCACCAATCAGTTTCTAAGCGAGTCCGGCGAGGGAGATGAGTCTCTCAACATAGGAGGTAGAAGCTCTGGTGTGGCAGACACCCAGGCCTCGGGCGAGGGAGGACTCAACGACTCTGATGTGGGAGAAGCCGACGGGGGAGAAGATGACGCCTTCGGCGAGGTGCATATATATTAATAAATTATTCCTCAGCTGTCTATATACGTATATTAACGTTGTTTCTTCTTTTATCCATCCGGATCGACCAAAACTTCAGAACGTACGAAACGAGGCCCAACCAAGAAGATGGATGACAGTGAGACGTACATGATCGAAAGAGTCTCAAAAGGCGGGAAACCGATTGCTCCCACAGATGTAAAGAAGAAATTTGTGAAGGCATGTGGAGTTGTTGTTAGGGACCACGTCCCTATCACCACTCGAGAATGGCTTAAGCCAAGGGCGGAAGGAGTCTCATATGTCGGCACAGTAGCCAAAGAAATCCTTTGGTGAAAGCTCATGCTTCATTTCACCCTGCCGGTGCCAGAGGTGGATCCAGATGAGGACGAGCCAAATGAGGAGGAAATGAAGAGGCGGAAAGAGGCCCTAGAGAAAAAAGTCAAAGAGTGTGCTCTTAAGAAGATGGCCGATCTATTCAGGGGTTGGAAGAAAAGATTGCACCAGGATTTTATCTTGCAAGATAAGATTCCAGATTTCGATAAAGACTATGAGAAGATCAAAGACTACTAGACCGAATTTGTGGCGTACAAGAAATCGGAGGACGCCTTGAAAAAGTCAGCAAAAAATAAGAGGAATCCACGTATGAAGAAGTACCACCATATTATGGGGCCTGCTCGCTATGCCGGTAACATGGCTAAGTGGGCTGCACTTGAGGCACCGTTTCTGGCTAACAATATCACTCCAGAGCCCTTAACATGGATCGAACGGTCAATAAACTGGTTTTACGGGCATGGGGGCATGTTGGACGCACAAGGGAAGGCAATATATAACCAAAGACACAAAGATAATCCCTTGTTACCCATCGAGAACCTTAGAAGTATAGTAAAGGATGTTGAAGAGGGACGGTTCGTTCCCGATAGAGAGAACGACGAGGTCTCACGCGCCCATGGGAATGATGAACACAAAGGACGAGCACGAGGCTTACCAAGCTCCCCGCCGTGGATGCTTCCGTTTTCCGAGGAAAGGAAGAAATTTCCCGATAGAAGCCATCAGAGGAGAAAGGAAAAGGAGGCAGCTGACAAAGAGGCTCCTGCAGACTGGCTGCATAATGTAGAAGAAGCAGTAAAGAGGCTGCAGCAGGATCAAATCAACAGACTTAGCCAACAAGGTAGCGGCAAATCTGAGCGGCTCATGATAGAAGCTGCATCGAATCGGAAAGGAAGTGTCCCTTCCACGCAGCTACAGGAGGATGGTGATGATGATGCACTGATGACGGCACCTCCCCGTCGTTACCCAGTGGATGATATCACAGAGAGCACACCTTGTGAGCTAAAGGTGAAAGTTGCTAACTTAAGGTTGACGGTGGCAGACGACATGGCCATACCAATTGTACATAATCCAACTTGGCATTGCACTCCGGTTCCAAAAAGGTACGTTGTCATCACGGTGGATGAAGTGATGAAAGATTATGAGGAGCTGAAGCTGGACTACCGTGCAGGTGAAGATAGGGATTTGACTGCACTTGGAGAAGTCAGGAAATAGACCGTTGTATGGCCAAAGGAGCACATCTTGCTTCCAAATTGGCCGCCAAGGCCACCGACTCCTCAGAGCAGCAATCCTTCTTCGCCTCCTCCACACCAGTCTCAAGTGCAACCGTCGTCTTCGCCGCCTCACCAGTCTCCAGCGCAACCATCGTCTTTGCCGCCTCACCAGTCTCCAGTGCAGCCTTCTCCATCGCTCCATCAGCCGTCTCCGTCCATTGAGGATTAGAGCCAAAAGCGGAAACGTACCACCACTAATAGTGGCGGGAGGAAGGGGTTCCGATCACCGAAACGTAAGTCGTCGCCCCTCCCAAAAGTACCTCATAAGAATATGGAGATGAGACCTTGGGACTATAGTGAAGAGGAAAATAAGAAGAGGGAAGACGCCCAGTATCAACAGTGGAACGCTAACATAACTAACAAGAAGAAGCAGAAAGAGCCAGAGTTCCCGGTCACCCCAGAAGATCATGCCGCGTGCGTGAAAATGTTGAATACCCTTGCACAACCCCCGCCAACGTTGCCAGCAGACTATGAACGCTCTATTCTCAAGTCGGCTGAGGCAAAAAAGGAGCGGTTGAAGAGTAGTAGGTCCAGCGGGAAATCAGTTGCCCAGCTCGGACAACAGAAAAACCAATCATGCCCCCCGCTCAATGTGTATTACAAACAGAGGTGTGCTCGAGCGGAGCTCCAGTCGAGCAGAGGTATGATGAAACAGCTGATATCAGTCCAGAGTTTGTTGCACTTTATGGAGAAGCGGCCAAAGCTCACGGCATGTCTATTGTTTGGTAATTAAACCTTATACATGATTTCACTAACGTAGCATGCTGGTACCGGCACGGGTCTCCTGTCATCAAACCTGAGTTAGTCAACGAGCTACCAACAAAAATGCGAAGATTGCATAACTGGTACATGTGAGCATCTGCTGAACAGCGAAACTGGATCTACTGTGCATATAAAAATGAGCATTACGAGCATGGAGAAGGCGTGCTAATGATGGAATTCGACGAATTATTTCAGTTATACCAACAAGACGCCCTCGACAAATCTATCATCAGCGCCTATTGTTTGTAAGTATTATTAATTTATGTCATTAAGTCTTACTCAACTCGTTCATTGCATGTATAATCTTACTCATCACTATATTAATTTTTCAAAACGAATATTCTCGAATGCAAAAGAGGACGAATCTATGACATTGGGTTCATTGACCCATATTTCACTCATGAAAAAAAAATCTCAAACTGAATCCCCACGAGATGAAGAATTACTTGGTACAAGGGTTAAGGTTTTCTGCTACCAAAAGGGAAATAATATTTTCTTTGTGGGGACCCCGACTTACTAGTCGAGAACCGCCGTGCTTAGTGATCCCAGAGATCAATGCTCACCGAACACAGATATTGAATAAAGAGTCTTACATCCAAGTACCGGTTATTACAACACGTGACCGAAGGGTCAAGTTCACAAGACAGGGCCTAAGGCCAAATCACACGAATACACTAATAGTGGAAAACATAGGGCTAAGCGGGTGCCCATGCCATCAAGCCTACACCGACAGGCATTCTGACTCGGAAGCGTCCTAGTTTGCAGGGGTGTCTCCAAAGATGTACTCATCTCCAAACTCCGGTCCTTCCATGTTTGGTCAATAACATAACCAGTGGCAAGACAATGAGTTCTTTGAATGTACTCGCAAACAACCCATGATATGAACAATGAAAGTGAAGGATAACAATATCATGCATCATTAGTGTAACTCATCTGGGTGCAATGATCATGAATATGCATCAAGTTAAAGAATTACTTTTGAACAACAGGTTACAAATATCAACATATCTGTTGAGGGTTGAACCATCCGGGTTCACCCTATATGCCAAGTCACCAAACTTGGTCATATCATTGTTATCATAGCAACACTTTTCTTATCACCACACACACACTCACGCACACTTAATTTATGCGGAAATATGAGGACGTGGTTTAAGCAGGATTAGCCAACTATCCTTGACCGTGGACACGGCTATTCGAATAGTTTACACTCTGCAGAGGTAGTACGCTGGACCCACGAGATCCGGGAAACTTCCGTGTCATCCACGACTCGCGGTATATCACATACCTGAGGTAAGTACCCGATTAATGCCTTTCCCCTGACGATACTAGACAAAGAGGTCCACTCGATTGGTACCCAGCCCACAAGTTGTACGTCTTATGAGCACCAACTCTGGACAGTACCAACCATGCGGGGACCAACGGTGTGGCTGGAACTCATACAAATGGCAGAGTCGTTTTACATGGCAAGACCCCATCTCGAGAGTGAACAGACATCACTCCCGCCACTAGTAATGTGGCTCTTTGCTAGCACCGACCAGAGTAATTAACATAGCCCCGTCCCATAAGGGGTAGCGTGGTCGTAACGGTAAGGTTGGGACGGTAGACAAATCATAAATCTAATCCCATTTCCGAAACTTTACTCACACAAATACCGGGTGCATCACTTCACCAAAAGTGACCACCTAACTCATCATCACCCTCGGGCATTAGTGCGACCCGACGGGGTTTTCGTAAACTCTTGCTTTATGACAACATCAACATGCTCATGAATAATACTACTTCTATCTTTAGTAGTCAACATGGTATTAGCATGAACCTAAGGGGTAGAGTCAAGCTCAATGCATGTGCTCCGGGGGAGCCTTCGATGAAATCATATCAAATGATTACCATCACTTATGATCATATGCAACGGAAATACTTGCTATTTATCATGCAAAGTAACGTATACTCAGCCATGGTCAAAGGGCTGCTTGCCTTGGTCAGCTAAGTATCCGGGGTCTTCGAGGTCTTCCGCTCCGATTCCCTCGTCACACGGATTTTCTATCGTCGATAAAACAATAAATAAGAAATAGCTCACACAAAAACAGTCCACAAAGTCATTTTAAAAATGTTCCCTATTACTGATAAATCTAAGATATCATTTTGAAAATATTTTTCTTAGTTTTCCTTGAAGAAATATTTTTTAAAACAACAAAGCAGAAGCAAAACTATTCCCTTTTAGCCCTTTTTAATATTATAAAATAGAATAGTTGCTGAAAAAATTCATCTAAGCATATAATTAAATAGTTCACATTTTTAGAAAAATAATAGTGGAAGAATTATATTCTTACACTGGTTAAATGTTTTTATAAAAATCTTAGAAATCCAGGTTTCAAAAATAAAAAGAAAACAGACCAGCCGACGGCTGTTGATGTGCAACTATTCCTGACTTGATGCCTCCATGGCAACGGAGCCAGAAAAGAGCTGCTCCCAATTGCTCAACAATTAGAAATTGTCTTGCAATAGCCCACCAGCGCGTGGGATCGAGGCAGTTTTTGAAGGTAGAGTATTCAACCCAAATTTGTTGGTTCGCACGAGGGGAAGTGAAAGAATATTCTCAAGTGTTAGCAGTTGAATGTGTTAGATTCAACCACACCTGAAAGATTAATCTCTGCAAAGCAAAGTGTCAACAGCAAAGTAGTATGATAACAACGGTGCCAGAAATGATCCGTTGACGGCAGACTATTCCTAAATGTTGTATCAATGGCGCCAAAAAAGTATTGTAGCACGTAGCAGCAGCGTAACGAGTAACAACAGTGGCAAGGAACAACAGTAGTGATAGCAGTAGCAAGTATCAAGTAACAACAGTAGCAAGTAGCAGCAGAGCAAAGCAAGTAACGGCAGCAGCAATAGTAGAGCAAAACAAGTAACAACAACAGAGAAAAACAGGTATCAACAGCAGTGGGACAAACTCGTAGGTAATGGGTCGGTGATTTGTCGGATGATATTCATCATGCAACAGTTATAACACGAGAGATATGTGGCTAGCTCCCGTTCGTCAATGTGATGTAGGCATGCATTTCGTGTGTCATCATACGTGCTTAGGGAAAACAACTTGCATGACATCTATTGTCCATCCCTCCCATGGCAGCGGGGTCCAAAAGGAAACTACGGGATATTAAGGTTCTCCTTTTAATAAAGAATCGGACCAACGCATTAGCACTTTGTGAACACATGAACTCCTCAAACTATGGTCATCACCGGGAGTGGTTCCGGTTATTGTCACTCCGGGGTTGTCGGATCATAACACATAGTAGGTAACTACAACTTGCAAGATCGGATCTAAAACACACATATATTGGTGACAACATAATAATTTCAGATCTGAAATCATGGCACTCGGGCCCTAGTGACCAACATTAAGCAGGGCAAAGTAGTAGCAACATCAATCTCAGAACATAGTGGATACTAGGGATCAATTCCCGTTAAAACTAACTTGATTCCATGATAGATCTCATCATACTCATGACCGCCCAGCGAGCCTACGAATAGATTACTCACGAACGACGAAGAGCTTCATGGAATTGGAGAGGGAGGAAGGTTGATGATGATGATGGCGACAATTTCCCCTCTCCGGAGCCCAAAACGGACTCCAGATCTTCCCTCTAGATGAAGAATAGGTTGTGGCGGCGCCTCCGTATCGCAAACGCGACGAAATCTTCTCTCTTGATTTTTTCTGGGACGAAAGTGAACTTATAAAGCTGAGATTGGGGGCGGCAGAGCTGTGTGGGCCCCACAAGCTTGCCCACCACCACTAGGGGGGTGGCGGTGGCAGGGATTGTGGCCCACTAGCCCACCCCCTCAGGTGGATCCTTGCGCAGGTATTTTTCATATTTTCCGGTAATGTTCCCCGTAAATTTTCAGGAGTTCTGAGAACTTTGATTTATGCACAAAAATAACACCAAGGCAATTCTGCTGAAAACAGCGTCACTCCAGGTTAGTTCCATTCAAGTCATGCAAATTAGAGTCCAAAACAAGGGCAAAAGAGTTTGGAAAATTAGATACGATGGAGACGTATCAACTCCCCAAAGCTTAAAACCTTGCTTGTCCTCAAGCAACTCAGTTGACAAACCGAGAGAGAAAGAAAATATTTGACAAACTCTGTTTAATATTGTTGTTGCAACTATGTCTAACTCATAACCAGAATTTCAGCAAGATCACAAGTTAACCACATAAGCAAGTGACGCAAAGGTCTCACGGTAAACTAATATCAATGACATAATCAGCTAGTGAGCACATAATAATGAGTTTTAGATACCAACACTTCAATCAAAACAAGCATGAAGTAATATGAATAGGTGGTATCTCACTAGCTCTTTCCGAGACCGCAAAACATAAATGCAGATCACATTCAAAAATCAAGGGCTGACTAAACATTGTAATTCATAGCAACGAAGATCCAGTCATAGTCATACTCAATATCAATCGAAAGCAAAGCATAGAAATGACAGAGGTGCTCTCTAAATGGTGCTTATAAAAGAAGAGGATGACTCAACAGGAAAATAAATAGACATGCCCTTCGCAGAGGGAAGCATTGATTTGCAGAGGTGCCAGAGCTAAAGCTTTGAAAACAGAGATAATCATTTTGGGTGGCATGCTTTCATTGTCAACGCAATGACCAAGAGTTCTCAATATCTTCCACACTACTCATGGTATAGGGCGGTTCCCAAACAGAAAGTTTAAGTTTTAACTCCCCCACCACCAATCAATCACACTCCACGGCTAGCCGAATCCTCGGGTACCGTCCACACTAACATCAATCCGGGGGGAGTCTTGTTTTACAGTTACGTTTTCGATTTAAGCGTGGAACTGGGCATTCCAATTACCGGCCCCTTTCTCATGAATGACAGTGAATAATCACATGTCAATGATAACACGCCTAACATGGAAGATACCAATAGCCCCCTGTCACCACATGAGCGGTTCGGGCATGCAAAACAGATTATTTCTTGAAGGTTTAGAGAATGGCACATGCAAATTTACTTGGAACGGCAGGTAGATACCGCAAATAGGTAGGTATGGTGGACTCTCATGGAAAAACTTTTGGGTTTATGGAAGTGGATGCACAAGCAGTATTCCTCTTAGTACAAGTGAAGGCTAGCAAAAGACTGGGAAGCGACCAACTAGAGAGCGACAACAGTGATGCAATGAGTTTGACTAAAATTGAGTGCAAGCATGAGCAGGATATAAATCACCACGAATACGAACATCATAGAGGCTATGTTGATTTTGTTTCAACTACATGCATGAACATGCGCCAAGTCAAGCCACTTGAATCATTCAAAGGAGAATACCATCCTATCATACTGCATCATAGTCATCTCAAAATCTATGTTGGCATTCAAGACAAACCATTATAAGCTCTCAGCTAATTAAGGATGGCATCAGAAACTATGATCTCTAAGTTGTCATTGCAAACATGGTTCTCTCACAACGAAGCTGAATCTGTGATGACAAGCTAGTCATATTTACAAAAACAAAATAGATAGAGTTCATACCAGCTTTTCCAGTCTCAATAACTTCATCATATATCATCATTACTGCCTTTCACTCGCACGATCAAACGATGTGAACAATAATAAGAGTGCTCGTGCATTGGACTAAGCTGAATCTGCACGCAAACACAAAGGAGAAGACAAAGTAATATGGCTCTTTGAAAGCTAAACAGGTAAGCATGCAAGAGCCACTAAACATTGTAACCAATATCTTCTACCTTGACCCAAAGAAAAAAAACAAAACTATTTACACGGGAAAGCTCCCAACAAGCAAGAGAAGAAAGGAAAATCTTTTTGGGTTTTCTCAAAAGGACACAAAACAAGAAAACAAGAAAACAAAAATAAACTAGCATGGATAATACAGTGGCAAAGTGTAAACACCGACTAACAAAGTGAAAGCATAAGCATGAATGTAAAGTTGGTGCAAACATGTACTCCCCCAAGCTTAGGCTTTTGGCCTAGCTTGGTCTACTCCCATGGATGGTCCTGGCGAAACCCAAAATCATAGTGGGTGTGATACAGGAGTGCTGCAGCCACTTTATGAATAGCTGCCTCACGAAGACGAGCAGTCGTCGCCTCCCTCTCATACTCCTCTGCCTCTCCTATGGTTATGTAGTATCTCCGTTTTACCTGAAAGTCAAAGAAAGCAGGAGCAGGAAGGGTAATATGGAAAACACGCTGCCTGTTAAATATCAAACGGTATTTGAGGGATTCATCATCCCTCTCAAGGAACTGGTAGCGTGTTAGAGCGACACGATCAAGGTAGGCTGTATGGAGAGGGGGGTCTCCTGAACAGATGGGTACTCCAAGAAAATTTGCTAAGCGCGTAGCATAAATTCCACCAAAGAAATCCCCCTCAATGGCATTATTATTCAGCCTCCTTGCTATTATAGCTCCCATGTTGAAGCTCCTGTCACATGTTACTGCGCTCTTAAGGATACTAAGGTCGGATGCGCATAGGTGAGAATGTGCAACCTTGCCGTTAATGCATCTACCTATGAAGAGGGAAAAGTAGTGCAAGGCAGGGAAATGAATGCTTCCTATGGTAGCTTGCGTGATGTCTCTAGTTTCTCCAACAGTTATACTAGAGACAAATTCTCTAACCGAAGACTTAGCAGGATCATTAAGACTACCCCCATTGGGTATCTTGCAAATCCTATTAAAATCCTTCAAATCCATGGTGTAGGATTTACCATACAGATCAAACAGTATGGATGAGTCACGGCCAACTGAAAATTTAAATCTACGCCCAAACGAGGCAGTGAGCATAGCATACCGTTCACATTTATCTGAGAGGAATTCTTCTAACCCGGCATTGCGGACAAGTGTATCAAACTCATACTTGAAGCCTGCTTCGATCATGAACTCATTGGAAGGCCATTCACATGGTTGTACCGGTGCGTCCCTTAATTGATAAGGATCGGGCTCCCGAATAGAATGACGGGGGACCCTTCTTACTTGAGGAACCACCATGAAACTTCCTCCTGAACATAATTTCCTTTTACTGAAAGTTTTGAAGTTCAAGAGAAAAATGAATGAAGACCAACCATACCTTGTAGAAATTACTCCTACTAGTGCCTAGAGATCATATCACGCTCTAGAACTACTTGGGACTAGCTAAAATCAACATTTCAAGCTCAAGAACAGGGTCACCAAGGTAGCAAGAATACGCGAAGGATAAAGCACTAGAGAAAAAACTAATTGGACCAATGGAGGAGTCACTTACCAAGGAGTAATTTCCCCAAAACGGTTCAGAAAATCGTGCTTTGAGCAAGGAGATTGAAAATCTCAGCCAAATGAGCAAGAACACGGGTTTGAGCTGCGAAACAATTTTTTCTGGAGGTAGAAGAAGAGGATGGGAGCTGGAATGAGTGGAGGGGGTCCCTATGGGCCCCACAACCTTGGTAGCCGCCACCAGGGGGAGGCCGCGGCTACAGGGCTTGTGGGCCACTGGTGTGGCCCCCAGGCCAGCTCTTAGTCCTAGTATTTTTCAAAAAATCCAGAAAAAATCATACTAGATTTTCAGGACCATCGGAGAACTTTTATTTTCGGGGTATTTTTCTCCGGGACGCTAAAACAGAAAGGAGGAAAAACTAAACTAAATCTATCATTTTCCTTCTAAGCAACATAAAGTTAAAGCTAAAAACAGAGGTATGTGACTCTTTGATTCATGCATTTCATGGTCATCGAAAGAAATCCGTCAATGGCGTTGATCAAATCCTCATGACAAAATCTTTTCGAATCGCAAGAGGAAACGAAGAATTGTCAAATAGCCACTAAGTCACCTCAATGGGGATATGTATCTCCCCAACAAGCAAATCATACTTCATCTTGACACGAGGAATAGGGCATTCAAAGCTCCGAATCAGAATCGATGAAGTTTTTTCGATAGCATTGATGCAATGTTCTTGATATCGTTTCTTCGGAAAATGCACTGCATGCTCATTACCGTTGACACGGAAAGTGAAATTGCCTTTGTTGCAATCTATAACAGCCCCTGCAGTGTTTAAAAAGGGTCTTCCGAGGATGACAGCCATGGCATCGTCCTCGGGAATATTCAAGATAACAAAGTCTGTTAAGATAGTGGTGTTAGCAACCACAACAGGCACATCCTCGCAAATGCCGATAGGGAGAGCAGTTGATTTGTCGGCCATTTGCAGAGAAATTTCAGTGGGTGTCAACTTATCCAGTTCAAGTCTACGATAAAGAGAGAGCGGCATAACACTAACACCGGCTCCAAGGTCACATAAGGCAGTTCTTACGTAGTTTCCTTTAATGGAGCAAGGTATAGTGGGCACTCTGGGATCACAAAGTTTTTTAGCAGTTCCACCTTTGATAGTGTAATTGGCAAGCATGGTGGAGATCTCAAGATCTGGTATCATCCGTTTATTAGTCACGATATATTTCATGTACTTGGCATATGGAGACATTTTGAGCATATCAATTAATCGCATCTGCAGAAATACGGATCTTATCATCTCAACGAAGCGCTCAAAATCCTCATCATCCTTTTTCTTGGATGGCTTAGGAGGAAAGGCAATGGGCTCTGAACCCATGGCTCCCTTTCTTTACCATGCTTCCTAGCGGTGAAGTCATTCTTATCATCTCTCTTAGGTTGTGGGTTATCAGGATTAACCGTAGGTTCAATCTCCACATCCTTATCGTTGCTAGGGTGAGCATTCTTATGAACATCGCTGTCCATATTGTCACCAGGTTCATGTTCATCAATAGATTGTGTTTCTGCATCAGACGCAGAAATATCATTCGGTTCTTCAGGTGTGACAGTATTTGGTGAACTGACATGTAGGTTTCTATCATCCTTCTTCTTCTTAGGATGACTGGGTGTATCAGCATTAATTCCTTGAGAATCTTGATCAATTCTCTTAGGATGGCCTTCAGGATACAAAGGTTCCTGAGTCATTTTGCCTCCTCTAGTAATAACTCTGACAGAGTTGTCATTTAATTCATTGAGCAAGTCATTCTGAGCTTTAAGTACTTGTTCTACCTGAGTAGTAATCATAGAGGCATGTTTACTCAGAAGCTTCAGATCATTGACATTTCTGTCTACACAAGCACTTAAATGACTAAGCATACGAGTACTTTGTTCCAAATGTCTGCTAACATAATCATTGAAACTCTGTTGTTTGGCAACAAAGTTGTCAAATTCATCGAAGCATAGGCTAGCAGGTTTGTCAAAAGGAATATCACTCTCATCAAACCTACAAAGAGAATTCACTTCTACTACTTGTATCGGGTTATCGAGACCATGGATCTCTTTGATAGGTGGTAGATTTTTGACATCTTCAGATCTAATGCCTTTCTCTTGCATAGATTTCTTGGCTTCTTGCATATCTTCGGGACTGAGGAATACAATACCTCTTTTCTTAGGAGTTGGCTTAGGAGGTGGTTCGGGAATAGTCCAAGCATTATCATTGATCAAGATGTTATTCAGTAGAATCTCAGCTTGTTCTATAGTTCGTTCCCTAAAAACACAACCGACACAACTATCTAGGTGGTCTCTAGAAGCATCGGTAAGTCCGTTATACAAGATATCAAGTATCTCGTTCTTCCTAAGAGGGTGATAAGGCAAAGTATTCTGTAGCTGGATGAGCCTCCCCAAGCTTGTGGGAGACTCTCTTCTTTGAGTTGAGGAAAGTTGTATATTTCCTACAAGCTAACTTGCTTCTTATGGGCAGGGAAATATTTCTCACAGAAGTAATAGACCATCTCCTGGGGACTACTCACACATCCAGGAGCAAGAGAAGTGAACCAGGCTTTAGCGTCATCCTTTAGAGATTAAGGAAACAGCTTAAGGATACAGTAGTAGCGGATCTTCTTCTCACAAGTGAAAAGGGTGGCTATATCGTGTAGTTTGGTAAGATGGGCTACGACCGTCTCAGACTCAGAACCGTGGAAAGGATCGAGTTCGACTAGAGAGATTATCTCAGGGTCGACAGAGAATTCATAATCCTTATCGGTGATAAAGATAGGTGAAGTGGCAAACTTCGGGTCGTATTTCATCCTAGCTTCAAAGATTTTTCCTTCCACTTGAGAAGTAATTTCTCAGCGTCATAGGCATCCTTACACTCAAGAAAATCCTCAGCTATCTCTCCCTCCATAACATAACCCTCAGGTATATCAGGCAATTCATATCTTGGAGAGCTAGATCTAGCAGGAGCAAAAGCAGGTTCTATCTCAATAGTTCGGCAGTTTCAGAAGCATCACGAGCATTGGCAGTAACTCTAGCAATATGAGCATCAAGGAATACCCCTAGTGGCATATCAGGCAAAGTAGTATCTCTAGCAGTATCAAGCATAGCATCATCACGCAAAATAGCATCTCTAGCATCATCAGGCAAAGCAGTATCAAGCATAGCATCATCAGGCAAGGCAGTATCAGGCATAGCAGTATCAGGCATAGCATCTCTAGCAGTATCAGGCATAGCATCTCTAGCAGTATCAGGAATAGCGTCTCTAGCAGTATCAGGCATGGCATCTCTAGCAGTATCAGGAATAGCATCTCTAGCAGTATCAGGCATAACATCTCTAGCAGTATCAGGCATAGTAGCATCATAAGCATCATCAAGCACAGGCGACATATCAAGATTTCTAGCAGGAGGTGGTGTCGCAAACTTACTCATAACTGAAGGTGAATCAAGTGCAAAGCTAGATGGCAGTTCCTTAACTCCCCTCGTAGTTGAGGGCAAAACTTTGGTTTTTGGATCTTTCAGATTCTTCATAGTGATCAGCAAATATAAATCCCAAGTGACTCAGAGAATATAGCAATTCCTTCCCCGCAACGGCGCCAGAAAAATGTTGTTGATGTGCAACTATTCCTGACTTGATGCCTCCCCGGCAACGGCGCCAGGAAAATGTTTATGATGTGCAACTATTCCTGACTTGATGCCTCCACGGCAACGGAGCGAGAAAAGAGCTGCTCCCAATTGCTCAACAATTAGAAATTGTCTTGCAATAGCCCACCAGCGCGTGGGATCGAGGCAGTTTTTGAGGGTAGAGTATTCAACCCAAATTTGTTGGCTCGCACGACGGGAAGTGAAAGAATATTCTCAAGTGTTAGCAGTTGAATGTGTCAGATTCAACCACACCTGAAAGATTATTATCTGCAAGCAAAGTGTCAACAACAAAGTATTATGATAACAACGGTGCCAGAAACGATCTGTTGACGGCAGACTATTCCTAACTGTTGTATCAATGGCGCTAGAAAAGTATTTTAGCAGGTAGCAGCAGGGTAACGAGTAACTGAAATGGCAATGAACAGCAGTATTGACAGAAGTAGCAAGTAGCAGCAGTAGCAAGTAGCAGCAGAGCAAAGCAAGTAACGGCAGCAGCAACAGTAGTAACAGCTGCAGAGCAAAACAAGTAACAGCAGCAGAGCAAAACAAGTAACAACAGCACTGGCACAAACTCGTAGGCAATGGGTCGGTGATTTGTCGGATGATATTCATCATGCAACAGTTATAACACGGAGAGATATGTGGCTAGGTCTCGTTCGTCAATGTGATGTAGACATGCATTCCGTGTGTCGTCATACGTGCTTAGCGAAAAGACTTGCATGACATCTATTGTCCATCCCTCCCGTGGCAGCGGGGTCCAAAAGAATACTACGGGATATTAAGGTTCTCCTTTTAATAAAGAACCGAAACAACACATTAGCACTTGGTGAACACATGAACTCCTCAAACTATGCTCATCACAGGGAGTGGTTCCTGTTATTGTCACTCCGGGGTTCCCGGATCATAACACATAGTAGGTAACTACAACTTGCAAGATCGGATCTAAAACGCACATATATTGGTGACAACATAATAATTTCAGATCTGAAATCATGGCACTTGGGCCCTAGTGACAAGCATTAAGCATGGCAAAGTAGTAGCAACATCAATCTCGGAACATAGTGGATACTAGGGATCAATCCCCATCAAAACTAACTCGATTACATGATAGATCTCATCCTACTCATCACCGCCCAGCGAGCCTACGAATAGATTACTCACGAACGATGAAGAGCTTCATGGAATTGGAGAGGGAAGAAGGTTGATGATGACGATTTCCCCTCTCCGGAGCCCAAAACAGACTCCAGATCTGCCCTACAGATGAAGAACAGGATGTGGCGGCGCCTCCGTATCGCAAACGCGATGAAACCTTCTCTCCTAATTTTCTCTGGGACGAAAGGGAATAAATATCGCTAGAGTTGGGGGCGGCAGAGCCACGTTGGCCCCACAAGCTTGGTAGCTGCCACCAGGGGGGCGGCGGCTACAGGGCTTGTGGCCCACTAGCCCGTCCCCTCCGGTGGATCTTTGCGCAGGTATTTTTCATATTTTCCAGAAATATTCTCCGTAAATTTTCAGGACGTTCCGAGAACTTTCATTTCTGCACAAAAACAACACCATGGCAATTCTGCTGAAAATAGCGTTAGTCCGGGTTAGTTCCATTCAAATCATGCAAATTAGAGTCCAAAACAAGGGCAAAAGAGTTTAGAAAAGTAGATACAATGGAGACGTATCAACGGCCTGCCCAAGCGTGCACGCCGTCAGGTTTGAACCTGACGTACGGGGCCCTGCGGTCAGTGGCTGAGGCCAGCGTGGGGGTGGAGGCTGGGCCACTGACAGGTGGGGCACACCTGTCAGGGCCGTCTTCTACCTCCAGCCAGAGAGGAGGAGGAGGACGCCGACGAGGTTGCCGATGCGCTCAAGCTCCATTGAACACGGGAATGGGTCCGCCTGACCGTTGACTACCTGCTGGTGGTCGAAACAACGACGGGGAGGCAGGGGTTCGCCGGCGACGAGGAGGCCGTGGCGGAGGAGTTTCGGGAAGTGGTCGAGGGGGTGGCTAGAGACACAAAAAACTCAGGTGACTTAGGGGAAAGCTTCCCGGGATCAAGGGGGTCAGTTTGGTGGGTCGAGGGGCGCAGGAGCCGTCGTGTAGCCGGAGATCGACCGAAGCTCCGAGGCAGAGGGGCCTTGGTCGATCTTGAGCACCGGGGCTCTGCTGGTTTGTTGGGGTGGCTAGGGAGGTGCTAGTGGATGTGGCGAAGCTATCTAAGGGGTATTGGAGCGAGGGGGAGGGCTATTTACAGGCCCGGGACGGTGAGCAGATTCGGGAGCGTCTGTGATTCACCTTGGCGCGCATGGGGGTGCAGAGAGAGGTTTGGGTTGAAACCACGGTCTCAGGACATGGTATTGGACCGCCCGAACCATCTGCAGCAGAGAGAGGAAGAGAGAAGGCGAGAATTTGTGGCCGCAGAAGCTTGGTCGGTTCTGGAGCGCGCGGGCACGCGTCGCGCGAGCTCTAGAGCGAGAGAGGAGGGGCCCTGAGGCTTTCCCGGTGCAGAGGGGTTGTCGGGGAAGAGGTTGGACATCTCGGGGGAGCCTGGAACTGGCCGAGGGCATCGCCCCCACCTTGGTGACTCCTTGTAGCGCGCCCAGAGCGCAGTTTTGGCATGCCGCGACATGCTGGTGCGCTCTGAGGCACTTTTGACGTGTCTAGCATGTCCTGGCACTTGCTGGGGGTGTGGCTAGCCGTTTGGTTTTAGTGGGAGCTTTGTCTGGTCAGAGGAGGCAAGAAATATTGGTGCTGTCAGCCATGAACTAAGGTCTAAATTGGGGTTTTTGGCCTTTCCACTTTGAACCAATGAGGGGCCAGTTGACTGGGGTTAGATAGGGGTGCTGGCTACTTAATCTAAGAGTTTGAAGCAAAGGAGTTAGGTTTAGCTGTGGCTAAGGTGGCTTTTTCCTATCTGTTAGAAGGTGTTCGACAGTGGGTACGGGGCTTGCACCCCACCACTCGTGCTGAGCCTTAATAGGTTTGGTTTTGGTGGTAAATGATGGAGTTGCACCAAATTTGAGCTCCAAAGGACAAGTTTAGCTTTGCAAACTTGAAATCGCTCCAATATGACCAGATCTGTTCCTTCCAAAGGAAGTGTGGGCAAACAAAGTCCCACAAATCCCATTTTTGGTGTGGAACCTCATTTGAGTTATTAGGCACTCCTGCAAAGTTTTAGCCTCATTGGACAAACTTTGCTATGTAGAGTTGCTCTAACTTGCTTCTAGACAGACACGGTTTTTGGGTTATTTGGGGTCCTTATCCACCTTTAATCAAGATGAAACTCTATGTGGACACCAAAAAAGGCTTAGGTATACCACTGGAATTTTCTAGGAATTTATTGAGAATATTTCCATTGGAAATATTTCAAAATGCCAAAACAGAGAGAAACAACTTTTGTAGTTTTAATCAATAAATTTAATATAAAATTGGGTTTAAAATTCCTATGTATGGAAAATATATGTCCTTCTGATCACCTCTAAATTTAATCAGATTTTTCCAAGGCAGAAAAGTATTTTTCCATGTTGGAATACCAATTCTGGACTCAGAAATGGACATGTTATTTAGTTAGAAAAATAATCACAAAAATAATTATTTTTGTGGTTTTGAAGTATAAAGATGGGTAAAAATCAGATTACCAAATATGAGTAGTAGCACTGCTTGCTATAAAGGACATGCAGTGCAACTCAAGGTGGTATTACTTTGGTTATCAAAGGTTTTTGGAACTCACTATAATACCAAAGGAATTTAGGGTTCTAAAACCTCACATGATCAAGCATACAAGCATACAATGTCAATCATGGCACTCACAACATTAGTTTTGAAGAAGTTTTAACAAGCTCAGAATTTTACAATAAAGACAAGGGATAGCAAAAATAGGGTCTGACATCCTTATAACTTCAAGTGAGTGTTACTGTCTTTTACACACATTCTATTTTCGCTTACTTGATGTTAAGTGTATAATTGACTTGTTATGTGTGTGCAGCTTCCACTTTTTTCTGTTAACCATTGTACCTGACGATGGTCTAGTAAAACTCATGGACCCGAAACGCAAACCCCTCCTTGATTGGGCGAACATGAAAGAATGCCTCGAGAGGTAATTTCAATCATTTTGGCATTATATCGGCAACTTTTTTGTTCATTTCCTGATAGCAAGTAATTAATATAGAACTCCTTTATTCATTTCATTTTCTTGACAGGGCTTGGAAACGGTTCACCGCCAAGTGTGGGGGTGTTTGCAAGCTAGAGCTTACATTTAGACAAATGGATGTAAGTACTACTAGCTAGATCCACGCATCTCTTCATTCCAGTTTCAATACCATTATCATGCTTGATTATGTTTTTGATAGAACTATGTTCTTGTCAAGTGCTTGAGGCAGGAACATGGGAACAATTTATGAGGATACTATGTTTGCAAGTTCATTCGCCAAACGACCCATGAGACAATTGAAGTACGATAAACAATACTCACAACTTTATTTTATTACCACCATCAATTATGTTTGGTTTCATTGATATATATTGATCTCTTCTTTAAATTAGATAGAATCATTGCGGGACGGCCTCTTACACAGGAATGCGTACAACCAATTCAAGAGGAAATTACCGGATTCTTAGATGCAGAGGTCCTAGATATGAAGGGAGAATACTATAGCCCGCCGGTTGAAGTGAAATGTTAAAGTGTAAAAGAGATGCATATGTGCATGTAACTCATGTCTAGATTTTGTAATATGTTCGACAAAGCACGACGGATGAGATGGTGTAATATATTCGTGACGACGATGTGCAATATGGTTGTTCCTGTATTGATGTGTATCTACCATCCAATTTAGTGCAAAACACAAATTAAAAGGGGCCCAAAACAAATAAATGCGAAAATAGCAAACAAAAAAAGGGCAGCAAATAGCCCCCATCCAATTTAGTGCAAAACCCTAAACCCAAAATGTGCTAAAAAAGGCAGTGAAGCAATAACCCTGGTTTGTAATGAGAACCGGGATTAGTTCCCCTCGCCCTTCCTCCCAGCCCCGCCACGTGGAGGACCATTAGCCCCGGTTCGGCGCCGAACTTGGGGCCTGCATTAGTCCCGCTTTTCTAGTCCCGTTTCCTGAACCGACGCTAATGGCCGAAACGAACCAGGTCTGAAGCCTATATTTCTGCTAGTGATAATGAGGTTATGATGGACGACAATGATCCTAACTCAGCTGCAGCAAGAATGGCAGCAGAGGTAGCAGAGGCTGAAGTTGCTAGTAATAGGCCACCTCCAGTTCCACAACTCAGAACCCCAGCTGAGCAAATGGCATTTCTAGTGAGCACTGTCCAAGGCATGGAGAAAAACATAAAGGAGATCATGCGAATTCAGAAGAGTATTGAGAGAGTTGTGGAGACAAAATTCCGCAACAAGGATGTCGGTGAAGGGATCGACACTTATGGGGGCCTCAACGATCCCCTTTTGCTGGTATGGCGGGGAGAGGGGTCACGGCAAGAGCAGAACCAACAGTCAGGGCCCGGCAAGGTCGTTTTTACCCATGTTCGGGCTGCGTTGCGCGTAAAATCCTACTCCTGCATGTGTTTAGTTATTCGTTTTAGTTTACTGTAGATCTATTCCTCTTACACCCATTTGATTAGTTAAAAAGCCAAAAGTCAAAAGTCCCTTCTACTGAGCCTTGGGCCTCCTTTTATAGGCGAAGGGGTCACCACAGTGGCTCAGCGGGTGAACGGTGGGTTCACGAGTGGAACAACGCCGACCGACCGCCACAGTGTTACTGTGTTACATTAAACGCTTCGACAGACTTCCTGACCTCGTCAGGGGGGTTGTGTTGGAAATATGCCCTAGAGGCAATAATAAATTAGTTATTATTATATTTCTTAGTTCATGATAATCGTTTATTATCCATGCTATAATTGTATTGATTGGAAACACAATACTTGTGTGGATACATAGACAAAACACTGTCCCTAGTAAGCCTCTAGTTGACTAGCTCGTTGATCAAAGATGGTCAAGGTTTCCTGGCCATAGGCAAGTGTTGTCACTTGATAACGGGATCACATCATTAGGAGAATCATGTGATGGACTAGACCCAAACTAATAGACGTAGCATGTTGATCGTGTCATTTTGTTGCTACTGTTTTCCGCGTGTCAAGTATTTGTTCCTATGACCATGAGATCATATAACTCACGGACACCGGAGGAATGCTTTGTATGTATCAAACGTCGCAACGTAACTGGGTGACTATAAAGATGCTCTACAGGTATCTCCGAAGGTGTTCGTTGAGTTAGTATAGATCGAGACTGGGATTTGTCACTCCGTGTGACGGAGAGGTATCTCGGGGCCCACTCGGTAAAACAACATCACACACAAGCCTTGCAAGCAATGTAACTTAATGTAAGTTGCGGGATCTTGTATTACGGAACGAGTAAAGAGACTTGCCGGTAAACGAGATTGAAATAGGTATGCGGATACTAACGATCGAATCTCGGGCAAGTAACATACCGAAGGACAAAGGGAATGACATACGGGATTATATGAATCCTTGGCACTGAGGTTCAAACGATAAGATCTTTGTAGAATATGTAGGATCCAATATGGGCATCCAGGTCCCGCTATTGGATATTGACCGAGGAGTCTCTCGGGTCATGTCTACATAGTTCTCGAACCCGCAGGGTCTGCACACTTAAGGTTCGACGTTGTTTTATGCGTATTTGAGTTATATGGTTGGTTACCGAATGTTGTTCGGAATCCCGGATGAGACCACGGACGTCACGAGGGTTTCCGGAATGGTCCGGAAATGAAGATTGATATATAGGATGACCTCATTTGGTTACCGGAAGGTTTTCGTGCATTACCGGAAAAGTTTCGGGCTCAACGGTAGTGTACCGGGAGTGCCGGGAGGGGTGCCGGGGACCATCGGGAGGGGTGTCACGCCCCAAGGGGTCTCATGGGCTATGGGAAGAGATAAACCAGCCCCTAGTGGGCTGGAATAAGTTCCCACTAAGGCCCATAAGGTTTGAGAAGGAAAAAACACAAGGTGGAAAGAGTTTCCAAGTGGGAAGGTGGAATCCTACTCCAAGTAGGATTGGAGTAGGACTCCTCCACCTCCAATTTCGGCCAAACCTTTAGGTTTTGAGGCTGCCTCCTCCCCTCCCTCCCACCTATATATACGGAGGTTTTAGGGCTGATTTGAGACGACTTTTCCACGGCAGCCCGACCACATACCTCCACGGTTTTTCCTCTAGATCGCGTTTCTGCGGAGCTCGGGCGGAGCCCTGCTGAGACAAGGTCATCACCAACCTCCGGAGCGCCGTCACGCTGCCGGAGAACTCTTCTACCTCTCCGTCTCTCTTGCTGGATCAAGAAGGCCGAGATCATCGTCGAGCTGTACGTGTGCTGAACGCGGAGGTGCCGTCCGTTCGGTACTAGATCGTGGGACTGATTGCGGGATTGTTCGCGGGGCGGATCGAGGGACGTGAGGATGTTCCACTACATCAACCGCGTTCACTAACGCTTCTGCTGTACGATCTACAAGGGTACGTAGATCACTCATCCCCTCTCATAGATGGACATCACCATGATAGGTCTTCGTGCGCGTAGGAAAATTTTTGTTTCCCATGCGACGTTCCCCAACAGTGGCATCATGAGCTAGGTTCATGCGTAGATGTCTTCTCGAGTAGAACACAAAAGTTTTTGTGGGCCGTGATGTGCGTTTTGCTGCCCTCCTTAGTCTTTTCTTGATTCCGCGGTATTGTTGGATTGAAGCGGCTTGGACCGACATTACTCGTACGCTTACGAGAGACTGGTTTCATCGCTACGAGTAACCCCGTTGCTCAAAGATGACTGGCAAGTGTCGGTTTCTCCAACTTTAGTTGAATCGGATTTGACCGAGGAGGTCCTTGGATGAGGTTAAATAGCAACTCATATATCTCCGTTGTGGTGTTTGCGTAAGTAAGATGCGATCCTACTAGATACCCATGGTCACCACGTAAAACATGCAACAACAAAATTAGAGGACGTCTAACTTGTTTTTGCAGGGTATGCTTGTGATGTGATATGGCCAACGATGTGATGTGATATATTGGATGTATGAGATGATCATGTTGTAATAGATAATATCGACTTGCACGTCGATGGTACGGCAACCGGCAGGAGCCATAGGGTTGTCTTTATAACTAACGTTTGTGCTTGCAGATGCATTTACTATTTTGCTAGGACGTAGCTTTAGTAGTAATAGCATGAATAGCACGACAACCCCGATGGCGACACGTTGATGGAGATCGTGATGATGGAGATCATGGTGTGACGCCGGTGACAAGAAGATCGTCCCGGTGCTTTGGTGATGGAGATCAAGAAGCACGTGATGATGGCCATATCATGTCACTTATAAATTGCATGTGATGTTAATCCTTTTATGCACCTTATTTTGCTTAGAACGACGGTAGCATTATGAGGTGATCTCTCACTAAAATTTCAAGACGAAATTGTGTTCTCCCCGACTGTGCACCGTTGCTACAGTTCGTCGTTTCGAGACACCACGTGATGATCGGGTGTGATAGACTCAACGTTCACATACAACGGGTGCAAAACAGTTGCGCACGCGGAACACTCGGGTTAAGCTTGACGAGCCTAGCATGTGCAGACATGGCCTCGGAACACATGAGACCGAAAGGTCGAGCATGAATCGTATAGTTGATATGATTAGCATAGAGATGCTTACCACTGAAACTATTCTCGACTCACGTGATGATCGGACTTGAGATAGTGGATTTGGATCATGTACCACTCAAATGACTAGAGAGATGTACTTTTTGAGTGGGAGTTCTTAAGTAATATGATTAATTGAACTAATTTTCATGAACATAGTCTAATGGTCTTTGCGAATTACGATGTAGCTTGCGCTATAGCTCTACTGTTTTATATGTTCCTAGAGAAAATTTAGTTGAAAGTTGATAGTAGCAAACTTTGTAGACTGAGTCTGTAAAACCGAGGATTGTCCTCGTTGCTGCACAGAAGGCTTATGTCCTTAATGCACCACTCGGTGTGCTGCACCTCGAGCGTCGTCTGTGGATGCTGTGAACATCCGGCATACACGTTTCTGATGACTACACGATAGTTCAGTACAAAAATACTTAATGGCTTAGAAGCAAGGCGCCTAAAACGTTGTAAAACGTCACGGAACATAAGTGATGTTCTAAAGAGATGAAATTGTGATTTCATTCTTGTGCCCTTGTTAAGAGGTACGAGACCTCCGACAAGATTCTTTGTCCACAAAGCACAGGAGAAAAGGCTCAATCGTTGAGCATGTGCTCAGATTGTCGGAGTACGACAATCGCTTGAATCAAGTGGGAGTTAATCTTCTAGATGAGATAGTGATAGTTCTCCAAAGTCACTGCCACCAAGCTGTGAGAGCTTCGTGATGAATTATAACATATCAAGGATACATACAATGATCCTTGAGCGATTCGCGATGTTTGACAGTGCGAAAGTAGAAATCAAGAAGGAGCATCAATAGTTGATGGTTTGTAAAACCACTAAGTTTCAAGAAAGGCAAGGGCTAGAAGGGATACTTCGTGAAACGGCAAAACAGTTGCTGCACTAATGAAGAGACCCAAGATTAAACCCAAACCCGAGACTAAGTGCTTCTTTAATGAGGGGAACAATCACTGAGGCGGAGCAACTCAAGATACTTGGTAGATAAGAAGGCTGGCAAAAGTCGAAAGAAGTGTATTTGATATACATGATGTTGATGTGTACTTTACTAGTACTCCAAGTAGCACGAGGGTATTGGATACCGGTTCGGTTGCTAAGTGATTAGTGACGCGAAATGAAAGCTACGGCATAAACGGAGACTAGCTAAAGGCGAGGTGACGATACGTGTTGGAAGTGTTTCCAAGATTGATATGATCAAACGTCGCACGCTCCCTCTACCATCGGGATTGGTGTTAAACCTAAATAATTGTTATTTCATGCTTGCGTTAAGCATGAACATGATTGGATCGTGTTTATTGCAATACGATTATTCATTTAAAGAGAATAATGGTTACTCTATTTTCTTGAATAATCACCTTCAATGGTTTATTGAATCTCGATCGTAGTGTTACACATGTTCATGATATTGGTGCCAAAAGATACGAGTTGATGATGATAGTACCACTTACTTGTGGCACTGCCGCTTGAGTCATGTTAGTATAAATTGCATGAAGAGGCTCCATGCTGATGGATCTTTGTACTCACCTGATTTCGAATCACTAGTGACATGCGAATCATACCACATGAGCAAGGCCTTGTTTTCATTGAGATGAAATAAGATAGTAACTTGTTGGAAGTGATACACTTTGATGTATGCAGTCCAATGGGTGCTGAGGCACACAGTGGATATCATTATGTTCTTACTTCACTCATGATTTGAGTAGATACAGGAGTATTTACTTAATGAATCACAAGTCTAAAATGTTGAAAAGCTCAATTCCGTTTCAGAGTGAAGTTCGTCGTAACAAGAGGATAAACTGTCTACGATATGATCACGGAAATGAATATCTGAGTTACGAGTTTTGGTACACAGTTAAGACAATGTGGAAATTGTTTCGCAGTTCATGCCACCTGGAACATCATAGTGTGATGATGTGTCTGAACGTCATAGCCACGCACTATTTGGTATGGTGCATACTATGATGTCTCTTATCGAATTACCACTATCGTTTATGGGTTATGCATTAGAGACAACCGCACTCACTTTAAATAGGGCACCGCGTATTTCCGTTGAGATGACACATTATAGACTGAGGTTTAGAGGAATCTAAACTGTCGTTTCTTGAAAGTTTGGGGTTTCGACACTTATGTGAAAAAGTTTCAGTCTGATAAGCTCGAACCCAAAGCGGATAAATGCATCTTCATAGGAGATCCAAAACAGTTGGGTACATCTCCTATCTCAGATCCGAAAGCAAAGTGTTTGTTTCTAGAAACGGATCCTTTCTCGAGGAAAGGTTTCTCTCGAAAGAATTGAGTGGGAGGGTAGTAGAACTTAATGAGGTTATTGAACCATCACTTCAACCAGTGTGTAGCAGGGCGCAGGAAGTTGTTCATGTGGCGCCTACACCAATTGAAGTGGAAGCTGATGATGATGATCATTGAGCTTCGAATCAAGTTACTACAAACCTCGTAGGTCGACAAGGTCGCGTACTGCTGCAGAGTAGTACGGTTACCCTGTCTTGGAGGTCATGTTGTTGCGCAACAGTGAACCTACGAGTTATGGAGAAAGCGATGGTGGGCCCAGATTCCGACAAATGGCTGGAAGCCATGAAATCCGAGAGAGGATCCATGTGTGAAAACAAAGTGTAGACTTTGGTAGAACTACTTGATGGTCATAGGACTATTGAGTAAAAATGGATCTTTAAAAGAAGACAGACGATGATGGTGATAAGTCACTATTAAGAAAAGTTCGACTTGTCGCAAAGATGTTTTCGATAAGATCAAACAGTTGACTATGATGAGACTTTCTCACTCGTAGCGATGCTAAAAGTCTGTTAGAATTATGTTAGTTGTTGATGCATTATTTATGAAATATTGCACGTAGGATGTCAAAACATTGTTTTCTCGACGGTTTCCTTGAGCAAACATTGTATGTGATACAACCAGAAGGTTTTGTCGATCCTAAAGATACTAGCAAGTATGCAAGCTCCAGTGATCCTTCAATGGACTAGTGCAAGCATCTCGGAGTTGGAATATACACTTTGATGAGATGATCAAAGATTTTGGGTTTGTACAAGGTTTATGAGAAACTTGTATTTCCAAAGAAGTGAGTGGGAGCACTATAGAATTTCTGATAGGTATATGTGGTTGACATATTGTGGATCAGAAGTAATGTAGAATTTCTGTAAAGCATACAAGGTTGTTTGAAAGAAGTTTTCAAAGGAGTACCTGGATTACGCTACTTGAACGTTGAGCATCAAAGATCTATGGAGATAGATCGAAAGCGCTTAATAGAAGTTTCAACAAGATGCATGCCTTGACAAGTTTTTGAAAGAGTTCAAAATAGACCAGCAAAGAAGGAGTTCTTGGTTGCGTTGTGAGGTGTGAATTTGAGTAAGACTCAAAACCCGACCACGGCAGAATAAAGAGAATAGACGAAGGTCGTCTTCTATGCCTTAGCCGTAGAATCTAAAGTATGCCATGCTGTGTACCGCACCTGAAGTGTGCCTTGACTCAAAGTATGTTGAGAGGTACAGAGAGTGATCCATGATTGAATCACTAGCAGCGGTCGAAATTTATCCTTAGTAACTAATGGGCTAAGGAATTTTTCTCGATTATGGAGGTGGTTAAAGAGTTTGTCGTAAAGGGTTACGTCAATGCAAGCTTTGACACTAATCCGGATAACTATGAGTAGTGAAACGGATTCGTATAGTAGAGTAGATATTTGGAGCATTTCCGAATAGCACGTAGTAGCAGCATCTATAAGATGACATAAAGATTTGTAAAGAACGCACGAATCTGAAAGTTTCAGAACCGTTGACTAAAACCTCTCTCACGAGCAAGACGTGATCAGACCCCATAACTATATGGGTGTTGGATTCGTTGGAATCACATGGTGATGTGAACTAGATTATTGACTCTACTACAAGTGGGAGACTGTTGGAAATATGCCCTAGAGGCAATAATAAATTAGTTATTATTATATTTCTTAGTTCATGATAATCGTTTATTATCCATGCTATAATTGTATTGATTGGAAACACAATACTTGTGTGGATACATAGACAAAACACTGTCCCTAGTAAGCCTCTAGTTGACTAGCTCGTTGATCAAAGATGGTCAAGGTTTCCTGGCCATAGGCAAGTGTTGTCACTTGATAACGGGATCACATCATTAGGAGAATCATGTGATGGACTAGACCCAAACTAATAGACGTAGCATGTTGATCGTGTCATTTTGTTGCTACTGTTTTCCGCGTGTCAAGTATTTGTTCCTATGACCATGAGATCATATAACTCACGGACACCGGAGGAATGCTTTGTATGTATCAAACGTCGCAACGTAACTGGGTGACTATAAAGATGCTCTACAGGTATCTCCGAAGGTGTTCGTTGAGTTAGTATAGATCGAGACTGGGATTTGTCACTCCGTGTGACGGAGAGGTATCTCGGGGCCCACTCGGTAAAACAACATCACACACAAGCCTTGCAAGCAATGTAACTTAATGTAAGTTGCGGGATCTTGTATTACGGAACGAGTAAAGAGACTTGCCGGTAAACGAGATTGAAATAGGTATGCGGATACTAACGATCGAATCTCGGGCAAGTAACATACCGAAGGACAAAGGGAATGACATACGGGATTATATGAATCCTTGGCACTGAGGTTCAAACGATAAGATCTTTGTAGAATATGTAGGATCCAATATGGGCATCCAGGTCCCGCTATTGGATATTGACCGAGGAGTCTCTCGGGTCATGTCTACATAGTTCTCGAACCCGCAGGGTCTGCACACTTAAGGTTCGACGTTGTTTTATGCGTATTTGAGTTATATGGTTGGTTACCGAATGTTGTTCGGAATCCCGGATGAGACCACGGACGTCACGAGGGTTTCCGGAATGGTCCGGAAATGAAGATTGATATATAGGATGACCTCATTTGGTTACCGGAAGGTTTTCGTGCATTACCGGAAAAGTTTCGGGCTCAACGGTAGTGTACCGGGAGTGCCGGGAGGGGTGCCGGGGACCATCGGGAGGGGTGTCACGCCCCAAGGGGTCTCATGGGCTATGGGAAGAGATAAACCAGCCCCTAGTGGGCTGGAATAAGTTCCCACTAAGGCCCATAAGGTTTGAGAAGGAAAAAACACAAGGTGGAAAGAGTTTCCAAGTGGGAAGGTGGAATCCTACTCCAAGTAGGATTGGAGTAGGACTCCTCCACCTCCAATTTCGGCCAAACCTTTAGGTTTTGAGGCTGCCTCCTCCCCTCCCTCCCACCTATATATACGGAGGTTTTAGGGCTGATTTGAGACGACTTTTCCACGGCAGCCCGACCACATACCTCCACGGTTTTTCCTCTAGATCGCGTTTCTGCGGAGCTCGGGCGGAGCCCTGCTGAGACAAGGTCATAACCAACCTCTGGAGCTCCGTCACGCTGCCGGAGAACTCTTCTACCTCTCCGTCTCTCTTGCTGGATCAAGAAGGCCGAGATCATCGTCGAGCTGTACGTGTGCTGAACGCGGAGGTGCCGTCCGTTCGGTACTAGATCGTGGGACTGATCGCGGGATTGTTCGCGGGGCGGATCGAGGGACGTGAGGACGTTCCACTACATCAACCGCGTTCACTAACGCTTCTGCTGTACGATCTACAAGGGTACGTAGATCACTCATCCCCTCTCGTAGATGGACATCACCATGATAGGTCTTCGTGCGCATAGGAAAATTTTTGTTTCCCATGCGACGTTCCCCAACAGGTTGGACACGTACCCACACATGACAACTTCAGGGTGTTTCACTGGCGTGTGGGCAGACGCGTGGTCCATGCATCGGCGGTGGCGTGTTCGTCGATGGAGACGTTCACACGACGGGAAGGTGCCCTAGGCCCGCGCCTCACTTCAGGCCTTCTTTTCCTTCCCAATAGGGTTACCTTGGTGGGGGCTATTCTTGTTCCTTCGTTAGGGAGGTGATGGCCTGCCGAGGCCTTGTCAATCTTCCCGAAAAGGATGGCTTGTCGGGGCTCACTCCTTCTTCCTTGGCGGGAGGGTCTCGCCTTGGCAGTGTCTATCTTCCCGGCACGGAGCTCCTGCCGGGGTCTCTTCTTCATTCCCAACAAGCGGGCGCTTGCCGGGGGCTTGCAGTCTGCACTTGGTGGGCTTCTGAGCCTTGCTTCCGCCCTATCCTCCAGCGACGCACCTTGCCGCTGTGGAGGGGGCTGTCGGTGTCTGCGCACAAGTCCGGGGCACTGGAGACTCCGGTCTTTAGTGCACCGATAGGAGCCCCCGGGGCTGGGCCACACACGCATGCAAGGCATTATTGGGCCAGGCCCAAAGCGGCGCACGAACTCGCATGCGCCGAGCATATCGGAATTGAGCCATTGCAGTCTTTCTTTCCCCACGTCGTGCATTGAACGCGCGAAGTGCGAGGGTGCGCGGCGTGCGTTTGATGGCCCCTTTATTCCCTCAAAACGCCTCTACCACGCATAGGGAATACGCAGCGGCGGTCGGGCAAGTGGCCATCGTGGCCTCAAAAGCCGCGGGCGTGGATGGGCTCGCCCCTACATGCATTGGCGCATCAGGGTGGCTCCATGTTCCGCTCGTGACTTGAGGGTGATTGGGCGATAGGGCGGCGGCTTCTGGAGCGAGGGGGTGGCCTCCGAAGCTTTTCCCTATAAATTATGGTGTTTGCACGGAGGTTTTGCGCATCCATCTCACTCTCGAAGCCTTCAGCTTTGTCGGTGGCACCCGTCCCAACCCATGGTTAAGGGACAGCGCCGGCCTCCGTTGGCCGCCAAGGCGGCAAGGGGATCCCGCTCGGATCATGCCACAACTTCTGGGGCAGCAGCCAGCGGCAGCCCCGTCGATCGTGGCGGGAGAGGCTCGAGGGGCCGAGGATGCCCAAGACGTGGCCGAGGGAGGCGGAGTGATACTCGAGCGTCTCCGCCTTCCCCTGGGCTTGGCGGGAACTCAGACAGAACGACGCTGGTGTTCGTCCTGGAGTTGCACGGCGCTCCGCGGGGTCATCTACACCTCCCCCGCCCTTTCGCTAGGGCGATGGAGGCCGCCAAGCCCCCGGTCTTGTGGTTGCGAGCGCACGGTTTCTCCCATGGTGCCATGCAGGCGCGCGTGGAGTATCCGAAGCGCCACTCCATGCTGCTTGGGCGGGGCTGGAAAGCCTTCGCCCGCGCCCATAGCCTTGAGGATGGGCATATCCTCCGCTTTATGCTAGCGGAGGTTAATATGCTATCCGCCAAGTTTTACAGGCACACATGTGTGCGTCTCGGCTGCTATGAAGAGGGCTCGAGCGGCCCCGAGTATCTCTCCTCGAGCGATAGCGACAAGGGGGACTACGTTGGAAGTGGTGTTCTTCGCAGGTCGGGATCCCGGGGGGTCAAGTCGGAGTACGACTCCCCGAGCTCCGACTGACTGCTGGCCCTCCCGCCGGGGCCCGCTCACGCCCTTCCCCCGCCTAGCAGGGGCACCTTGCCGGAGCCCGCATTGACTCCTCGTCTTTGAGGAGGCGCGAGCATTGGCTCCGGCCCCTTCATCTCCTCCGACCGCCCTCTCCTCCGGCGCTGCTCTCCAGTACACAATGCTGGTCTAGGAGGGACCAACCTGGGTTGCGCCGGGGGTTGGCCCGCTTTTTGTCCTTCTTAAGCTTCGCACCGTTAGCATAGGTCCTCCCTCGTCAAAAGACAGAGTCTTTAGGTTAGGACGATAACGCTTTGTAAGTGGAATCAAATGTATCGAGAAAAATTAATGAATAGATGCATCCTTTATTCGACTCTCATTTTGTATGATTTTTCCTTTGCACTTTCCGGATGCTTGCCGACTTGAATTATCCTGCCGTGAGTACCTAGAGGAGCGGATCCTCAGAAAACTCAACAGAGGAGGTCGTCACCGGCAAGACACCTTGTCGCGCTCAATGCAACCATGTAAATCATCGAGCACGGCTCGAGGCGAAATACGGTGCTACGCAACAGTCCAAAACGTTGAACGAGTTCTAAACGAGATGAGGGCACTCTATGGCCACTCAAGTCGTTGAACAGGCTCGAAACTAAGTCGGAGTGCACTGATCCTAGCAAGGTCCATCTGCACGTGAGATTTTCATACAAAAGTCGATGCTTCAAAAGGATACAACTAGTCTACTGTGACAGCCCGATGCCGACGTTCCAGAAGATTCCCCCCTCTATTCTGTTTCCGTCGTGTGATTAGATTTATTCATTGCATCGTCATGTAGTTTGCATCATCGCATCATGCATGGCATCACGTCAACTGTGTTTTGTTGGTTTTGTTTGTTGCCGTGTTGTTGGGTGTTAGTGCCTTGTGAGTGGCGTTGTTTTATTGGAGCATTGAGAGAGGTTGCGCGAGAGCCACCGCTAAACCCCGTTGCACCGAGGACTTAAAACCTTTTCTCCCCTCCTCTCCTCTCTTATTTGTTTTTGCGGTTGCTAAGATTTCCCGTTTTAAACCTCTATTTTAAAAGGGGTCATCTTCTTCTTTTCATTAAAAGGGTCCTTTTATTAAATGTGGGGTTAACCCTTGGGTTTTTTATTTTATTGTTCCTTTTGTTTTATTTTAAAATAGTCTCATTTTCTTTTCTTCTGTAAAGAGCTTTTATTTCATACTTTAAATAAAAGGGTTTTGATTTTTAATTCTTAAAAAAAATGGTTTTGATTTTTTTAAAATTCTTTTGAAAAGGGTTTTATTTTAATTCTTAAAAAGGTTTCATTTTTATTTCTTTAAAAAAAACCCAATCTATTTTTTTTAGAGTTGGGGTTTATTTTAAAAGGAGAAAATGTAGTTTCTTCATTTTATTATTTATTATTGTTTTTTTCCTTTCCTTTGTTAAAAGCCTTTTTTTTCTTTAGTTAAACTTGCTGTTTTTATAGGTTTAAAAAAACCCAATAGGAGAGGACCCAGGCCAAGGCCCAGGCCCCCTCCAACCCTAGCGTCGTGCTCGCCCCCGTCCCGTGCCTCTCGTCCTCCTAGCGACCACCCCAGTGCCCCCTCCTGCCGCCGCCTCCTCCTCCCGTCATCGCGCCGCCTCGCTGGTCGTTCGTCGCCGCACCCCTCTCGCGCCAGCCCGGCCTCCTCCTCCTGAGCCCTAGGCCGCCGTGCTCGGCAGCCCCGCCGGCCGCCTCCCTCCTCGCGAGCCAGCTCTCTGCTCCCCGTCCCTTCGATCCCGCTCGCCGCCCGGTGCCCTGCAACCGCGTGCTTCTCCCTCCTCGAGCCCGTGCTGCCGTTCCCTGCACCCTGGCCTCCCCTGCCCGAGCGCGTGCGCCCTCGCCTCCAGGCCTCCCCGTCAAGGTCGCCGCGCCGCCCTCGCCGATCGTCGCGCCCTGCCGGCCCCCTCCGCCCTGGCCGTCCCTCGTCCTCGTCGGTTGCTGGTTCCAGCGCCACCCTGCGCTGTGTGGTCGCCTCGTCCGCCCCATTGCCGCGCTGTGGCCTCCCCCGCCTCCGGTAGCCGAGCTCGCCGCGGTGCGTGCAGGTCCCGAGCTCTCTCCAGGACCCCGGCCCGAGGCCCCGTCGTCGCCGCTGTGCCATGGCCTCTCCAGCTGCTTGCTGTCGCCGATGCGCTGCTGCTAGTTACTCTGCCGGAGTTGTGCTCGTCCCAAGCTCCCTCCAGGACCCCGGTCGCCTGCTGCCGAGTAGATGCCTTGCCTTGCCTTGCTGCTGTTAGTGATGGTGCCGCCTGTTGCTGTTGTTGCTGTCGCGCCTGATGCTGCTTGCCGTTCCCCGTGATCCCTGCCGGTGTGCCGAGCCGCTGCATGTGCCTGTTGCTGTTGCCGCGTTGCCGTTGCCTAGTTCTGTGCCAGCTCCTGCTGCTGCTAGTTGTGCTAGCTTGCCGTTGCCTGTTGCTCTTGCTGCTGCCTGCGCTCCCCTGCAGGTGCCGACCTCCTCTGCCTTGTCGTGCTGTTGCCATTCTGTAGCTGTCGGGCTGTAGTTGATAGTTGCATTGCCGAGGCCAGCTACTGTTGGATGCTTGGCATGCTCGTTGTATGTGCTGTTAGATGCTAGCCGCATATTTGTTTGCTGGTTGCTTTGCCATTTAGATGTAGTTACTTGCTGCTTAGCTTCTGTTGCTGTAGTTTGCATGCCTGCTAGCTAGCTAGTTGCTTGCTTGTGCTACCGTCGCCACGACCGCGTGCCCATCCCCGTGCTGTGGAACCGTCAAGACCGCGTGTACCACGACGTCCTTGATGACCCCGACCATCTTCGGAATCCGAGTTCGACTACCGACGCCGAAGACCGGGAACCACGACGCCGAGCGAACGACTACCTTCGACGAGACCGTGTACCACTACTTCAACTACCGGCGCGTGTACGACTACTTCCACGACGACCATTGGTCCGCTACGACCCGTTCCGCTTCGATATGCACGCTTCAAAGGTATACCGAGGGGACATGTCGTGTACCATGTGCTAGTGATGTACGAATGTATGTGTTGAACAAGTTGAATGCATGTATGCACCGTATGTATGCACCGTTTGTTTGCCCGTGCACATTGTCTTCCTTTTCGTCGTGCCCTCGACACATGGGAACCCGGTAATCGGGATCACCCCATCTTTATTTAGCGTTCCCGCATGCGCTTAAATTCGTTGGCACCGGTTTCTCCTCGATTTATCGGGACCGGAACGTTGTCGTGGCATCGTTTCCGATTTGCCGCCATGGTTTCCTCTCGCTCGCCATGGCGACACCATGCTTATTTCCCTCCTTCTCGTGATGTGTTGAACTCTTATGCATGACGCATTCATGGCATATGATATTATGTTGCATGTCTCATGTGTCGTAGCTCCGATCTATGTTTCGCATGGTAACCGACTAGGATTATTTGTAGGATCATCGCTTCACCCTTGCCATGATAACCACAATGTAATATTTTCATGATAATTAACGGAGTGAATTAAATAATTAAACGTGGAGTTTCGTCGATATGCAACCCGTTGCATATCGAGCTTCACTTAATGTGTAGTGTTTGCGTGAGGTGAATTGTCATGCCATGCCTTGCATCTTTGAACTGATCATGCATCATATTAGGGTGTGCGTCATGTCTTGCATTTTCCGTGGTGAATATCTGTGTTGATGTTTGTTTCCGGTTTCCTCCGTCTCGATAGAGTTCCCCAAGCGTGTCGGAATGTGAGGACCCGTTCGACTACGTTGGTTCGCTGACTTCACCAGTTGTTCTTCTTCCAAGCGGGATCTCATGCAAGATGATCATTTCCTCAGATACCATTACTATCATTGCCATGCTAGTTATTTCGATGCTATCGATTATGTCTCGCTGCCTACCACTTGATAAATATCAGTCTCTCAACAATGCCATGTTAAACCTTCAACCTGTTCGACCTAGCAAACCACTGATTGGCTATGTTACTGCTTGCTTAACCCTGTTGTTAGCATTGCTAGTTGCAGGTGCAGATGCTTCCATGCGAAAGCATGGGTTCCTTGTTATATCACCATATTAAATGCTATTTAATTTAATGCACCTATATACCTAGTAAAAGGTGGAAGGCTCGGCCTTTCTAGCCTGGTGTTTTGTTCCACCTTTGCCCCCTTAGTTTTCGGCTACCGGTGTTATGTTCCATAAACGAGCGCTCCTAACACGATCGGGGTTGTTATGGGGACCCCCTTGATAATTCGTTTTAGATTAAAGCTGGTCTGGCAGGGCCCAACTTTGGTACTACATTTGCCTAATAACTAATGAACTGCATAGGGAGTAATTAACCCGAGGAAATTTTATCAACCCCCGGGCCAGTGCTCCTCATGAGTGTTGGTCCAAAACAGAGCAGCTTATTAACGCTACCCGGGGCAACTCGGCGTTTGGCGTGGTAACCATCGCTCATCCGTCGTGTCCTGAGAACGAGGTACGCGACTCCTATCAGGATCGTCGACACGTCGGGCGGCCTTGCTGGATTAGTTTTACTTTTGACGAGATATCTTGTGCATCGGGATTCCGGTGATGCTTTGGGTAATCTCAGAGTTGAGGTTTTCCACTAGGGAATCCGACGAGATCGCGAGCTTCGTGATTGAGGATTTCTATGCAGCTTGTGGTAATTTGTGATGGACTAGTTGGAGCATCCCTGCAGGGTTAAATCTTTTCGGAAAGCCGTGCCCGCGGTTATGTGGCAACGTGGAAACTTTGTTTAACACTGGTTCTAGATAACTTGAAGTTAACTTAACTAAAACTTGCCAACTGTGTGCGTAACCGTGACTGTCTCTTTCCTGAGTTCTTTCTCCGATCGAGGACACGGTGGGGTTATGTCTGATGTAGGTAGGTGTTCAGGATCATTCTTTTGATCATCAGTAGTTCACGTCCGTTATGCGTAGATCACCCCCCTCTTATTCTTGTACTCGTAAGTTTAGCCACAAAATATATGCTTAGCCGCTGCTGCAACCTCACGACTTAACCATACCTCACCCATTAAGCTTTGCTAGTCTTGATACCTTTGGAAATGAGATTGCTGAGTCCCCTGTGGCTCACAGATTACTACAACACCAGTTGCAGGTACAGGTAAAGGGTACTTGACGCGAGCGCATTGATTGTTCATTTGGAGTTGCTTCTTCTTCTTCTTCTTCTTCATCGATCTAGGATGGGTTCCAGGCCGGCAGCCTGGGATAGCAAGGATGGACGTCGTTCTTCTTTTGTCGTTTGTTTTCGTCCGTAGTCGGACCCTGCTCTTACTCTTGATGATTATGTAATGTACTGATGTGACTCTGATGTAGCTTGTGGCGAGTGTAAGCCAACTCTGAATATATATCTCTTCTTTTCAGTACATGTACTTGTAACGATATCCATTCTTGCGACACGACGAGATGCGCTTGTATCCCTGACGAGGACTTCATGCCAAATTGAGGATAGGGTCGCAACTTGGGCGTGACATCTACCAAGAGTCTGGCAAGAAGTTTGCCTTTGTACTTATCTTGCGCGTCGCGGCATTCGTAGCCGCAATGTCTGAAGGTGGTGTCGGGGAGGAATATCTTGCACCCCCGGCACTCTGACGTTGCCCCCAGCAGCCTTCCTGCCGACGAGGTTCTCGCCGGTGGCCTTTGGCCACACTGAAGGAAATAGGCGCGTTGGGGCGAAACACTTTCTCATCTCTTTTGCAAGAGATTTGCTGGCGGATCCCCCGAGCGCATCTTTCTGGCGTCAGAGCGCTCCAAGGAGAAATGCGAGCCCGAGGGGGCGTAAAGGGGTAGTTCGGGGGCTCGGACGCGTCCTAGACGACCCTGCAACACTCCGGAGATGTGCGACGGCTGGAGTAAGCATCGGAGGCCTGGCCGAAGCCCCCTGTCACGCCCTCGACAGCAGTGTGGACGTTCCAAGGAGCTATGTTGGCTAGGTGATGCAGAGCTCGGGGCTTTCGGTCCTTCCACCCGCGCTCGCATAGCACCTAAGGAGGCGCTATGAGCTCTCGCGCGCGGGCACAGCAGCCACTGCCTCCTCCCACTCCAGGAGGATGCTACGGCGAACTGAGATCCGTGGTGCCGTCGAACGGCTCGTCGGATCGGGACGGCGCTAACGCATGCCTGCTTCCGGCGATCCCACTACCTGGCGCGCCAAAGATGTCGGTGATGGGATTGACACCTATGGGCCCCTCAACGGTCCCCTTTTTCTGGTTTCGCGGGGAGAGGGTCGCGTCAAGAGCAGAACCAACAGTCAGGGCCCGGCAAGGTCGTTTTTACCCAGGTTCGGGCCGCGTTGCTTGTAAAACCCTACTCCTGCACTTGTTTAGTTAATCGTTTTAGTTTACTGTAGATTTGTCCCTCTTACAGCATTTTGATTGGTCAAAAAGCCAAAAGTCAAAAGTCCCTTGTATTGAGCCTCGTGCCTCCTTTTATAGGTGAAGGGGTCACCACAGTAGCTCATCGGGTGAATGGTAGGTTTATGAGTGGAACAGCGCCGACCGACCGCCATAGTGTTACTACGGTGCATTAAATGCTTCTATAGACTTCCTGACCTCTTCAGGGGGGCTGGACATGTACCCACACGTGGCAACTTTGGGGTGTTGCGCTAGCGTGTGGGCGGACGCATGGTCCATGCATCGGCAGTGGCATGTTCGTCTGTGGAGGCGTTCACAAGACGCGAAGGCGCCGTGGGCCCGCGCCTCTCTTCGGGCCTTCATTTCCTTCCCAAGAGGGTTACCTTGCCGGAAGCTCTTCTTCTTCCTCTTGACAGGGAGGTGCTGGCGTGCCGAGGCCTTGTCATTGATTATATATTTTGTTGAAGCTTTGATCTATATGTTGTCATCAATTACCAAAAAGGGGGACATTGAAAGCACAATTGCTCCCTAGGGTTGTTTTGATAATCGATCACAACATATGCATCATTGGACTAATGTATTTTTCAAGTGTATTTTAGAAAAGTTCAAAAGATGCGAGAAAGGAATAATATTAGCTCAAGCTTCAAGCTATGAACAGTCTTCATTTTATATTTGTGAGAAATCACTATTGAGTCCATAGGAAAGCCAATACTATTAAAAGGGGGTTAGGTAGTAAAATGAACTGATTGCTCAAATGCTCAAAGTTAGCCACCAAAACACTTCGTTATTTTTCCGACATATCCATTCTATCAAGATACACATACACAAATTCGGTGTCAACAACATTCCCATATCGGACCCACCAAGTTTGAATCTCACACAAAACCCTAGCAATTCGCACCAAATCGGTGCAATCGAAACTGCATCTTTGCTACTCAGTTCAGTGTGACCAACATTCTATTGCCAAGATACACAAAAATGGAATTTCCGAATTTGAGTATCGGTGCCACCGAGTTTGGCCATTTGATCGTTAGTCACCTTTTTGGTGCCACCGAGTTCTATACATTGGTCTCACCGAGATTCAAAAGTTCACACCTTTGTGCTAATCGGTACCACCGAGTTTCCAACTTTGGTGTCACCGAGTTTGCTCTTTTGTGTATAAGGGTTGGATTTTGGCTTCTGCGTATATATACCCCTTCACCCACCTCTCATTTGTGGGAGAAGCATTCAGAACACACACTTCATTTCCAGATCTATTTTCTGAGAGAGAACCACGTACTTATGTATTGAGACCAAGATATTCAAATCCAACCATTTGAAACTTGATCTCTAGCCTCCCCAAACTGCTTTCCACCAAATCAACCTCTCCTACCCATGCACATTCAGTGATAGAGTGAATTTCGTTGAGGAGACTATCTTTAGAAGCACAAGAGCAAGGAGTTCATTGATCTACCCCATCTATTACCTTTTGGAGCGTGGTGCCTCCTAGATTGGTTAGGTGTCGCTTGGGAGCCTCCTACTTCGTGTTGTGGAGTTGAACCAAGATGTTTGTAAGGGCAAGGAGATCGCCTACTTTGTGAAGATCTACCGTGAGTAAGGCTAGTACTCCGTGGAGGTAAGCCATGGTGGAATAGACTAGACCGCTTCTTTGTGGACCCTCCATGGGTGGAGCCCTCCTTGGACTCTCGCAGCCATTACCCTCTGTGGGTTGAAGTCTCCACAAACATGGACGTACGATAGCGCCACCTATCGGAACCATGCCAAAAATCATTGTGTCAACCTCATGCGTCTGATCTCCCTACCTCACTCCTCTACTTTACGTTTGCATGTTTTAATTTCCACTTCTATACCATAAGGACTGCATGTGTAGGGTGTACTTGACTTGTGGTAATTGTCGTAGCTTCCTCTCAAGTTAAATTGGGAAAAGGAAAAAAAATTATCTTGTCAAGTAGTCTAATCACCCCCCCTCTAGACATACTTTCGATCCCACACCCTCCCCGAGAAACAGAATCATAAACTTTGCCCAAAGTGAGAGGGCCTTTTTATAATTGATGAAATCTTAACATGGGGAGCTTATCGCGTGCGCAATCCCGAAGAGAACCGCCTCGAGCCAAACCCGTGGAATGCAGCTCGCCTTCGGTGTTTTTACAGCTAGACCACTATCATAATCCCTTTTCAGTCACCTCATTTTCCCGGTTCGCAAACAATTTTTATCTTCCCCTATTGGGCTCATTAGTTGTTCCCTGGGCATGTTCGGCTTAACCGAACGTCCTCGGGCATTTATCAAATTATCCGTGTTAAACGGAATGATGAAGTAGTTACTAGGGTCTTCCTAAAGAAGTTGTTCAATATATTTGTCATACCAACTTGTTCATGTATACATCTGGACTTAACGCATCGACTCTTGCCATTTTATGCACCAGTTGGAATTAAGATTTTAGCAATGCTGGGTTGCCTTGCTCCCGTGCTTACTCTCTACATTCCCGATATATTTGGCTAGAGGGTAAAGGGAGCACCGCTGCGATTCTTACGATCGGTTCACCCGGATACGTAACTCAAAAGGGTAAAGCTAAAAGCTAGCACTTCTTGAGATACAACTTGATCGGCTAGGACGATTCCCATTACTCGGCAATTTCGCATCATAAAGTCGCCGACCATGTTGCACGGAGAAACAACTATACCAACTACAAACCATGTAGCAACCCGGAAAAAGGAACCCATCAAGGAAATATTTTTTCTGGAAGATGGTTCTTACGTATCATCGTAATACAACATAATACACCCGTTTAATTTTTGTCTATTAGTACCACATGCCCAGATTGCCTAGTTATTAGAAAATTAATTCCTACTTTCGTAGGATATAGAGTACAAAACACTGCCCAGTTGATAAGAGGGGAGGTAGAATCCGATGGCCAGTTAAAGACATAATTTTCAAAATATGGAGGGAGGTGCTTTAACACACAAATATCATTACGTATGATCATAGGCTTGGCGATTGGTCTAGTTGATCGATTATAACATCTAATGCACAGTCCTCCTACGACAAGCGTGCAGTAGACATCACTTGATCATATACCAAATGTAGAGGAATCTCCTTACCATATGGCCCTGCTGGTCGAACTCGGGCCATGTGCTCGGGATCAAGGCAACTAAAGCAGGTATTCACCATAGCCCACGCCACCCGAGCTCCTTCTCGGCAGGCCGAGGTCTTCCACAATTCGAAGCAACTTCGGGCTCCAGTAAATTGCTCAGGAAGCTCGACCATCCCTTGTGGAGGGTTTTTGTTCGGGCATAAAGCTCGGACCATGCCCCGCATAGCCTTCCGGGCACGCTCATGCACAATGGATAGTTCCTTCAAAATCCCCCCCCCAAAGGAAGTGGCCTCCAATTTAGGACACCGAATCAGAAGACCTAATCCAAAGGAAGCACACTGTTTCATGATCAAGAAAACAAAACCCGGATCAGTTCCAGGTCAGAGCTTTACTTACAGAATAGGCCCCTTCCAATTTCTGATTCTCTTCTGGAGTTTGTGCCAATTGAGTCTTCAAACTCTCAACTTCCCTAGTTTGTTTCTTATTCTCTTCCTTGAGATTGTTGTTTTCTTTGCATCATCGCTTCAAAACGCGCTGACCGACTTCAAGCTGCGATTGGGCATATCGCTGAGATTCTTGAGAGGCATCCAGATCATTTTGCATTTGGCGTATTGATTCACCTGCTATAGCAACTTTTTTGGCTAATAATATATATTTTATACAAATTCAGCATATCACAAATTAACCCCCTTACCATGGGCTTCTTTGGTAAATTTGTTCACATCTTCCAGCTCGGACATACTTACCTTTAAATCAGCCCGGCTCTGATGGATATCTTTGGATAAAATTTCATTTTCCTGCTTCAAAGCTTGGAGATTGAAAGGTACTTAAGTCGACCATTAATTCAGCCGTCTCGACCAAATTAAGGCTCGGGGGCTACTTGGTCCGAACTTTTGTTCGGATAATATAATATCGATAACTTACGTGTAGGTGGGCAGACACTTGCCCATCCACTTCTTTAAGGCCGGCTCGTGCGGCTCCGAGGTATGCATCGGTCGAACTGAGAGAGTTAAACTCTTGTTCGGAAAATACAGGATGACGTAGTGTCTCCTTTGGTTGCCGGAAATTCATTTCCCTCTCATATTCGTAGTTAGTTACTAATAGTCTGTCCGAGCGCTCTAGGAGCGGACCCGTGTTCGGGACTCCGGCATTAGCAGACGCTCTTAGGTTCGGTTGACTACCCAATACCTCAACACCATCCTCGGGCGAGGAGGGTTGCGTGTGTCTCCTACATTGGTCGGTCAAGGGTTACAAAAGTATTGAAGGACAATTATTAACATAACAAATATAAGTTGGTCCGTGTACCTTTTTGCCGAAGGGGCAGCGTATGATGTTTCTCCCGCCACCTCATGTTCGGGAATCCTGTCATTGTTTGACAAAATTCTGGCTTGTTTAGTCCGAGGAGTTGCGTGGTGTGTGCTCCGACAACCCCTAGGTGCGGCCCCTCGTCATGCCGATGTCTTCCTCTTATCCCTGAAGAGGGAAGGTAATTGCGGTTATCGGCTATAAGGGCCACCCTCTGCTCGTCAACTCCCTCCTGATAAAATACCCCGTCCTCGAAATTGATCTAAAGATCTGGGTCTTCACGGAACCGAGGGTCATCGTTGCGGGAAATGTCGTCAGGCTGAGGCGCGAGACATTTTATCGTCTCAATCCAGTGCTTGGAGGGCTACGAGGAAGGGGTAGAAATTGTAAATCAAACAATAAAGGGCTTGAATGCCCGAAACCTTGAACATGAACACGCTTACCCATTCAGTGGGGATGTATGCCGAATAACCGTCCTTAGGGATGAGGTTGGAAAAATCTTATTTCCCCCTTTAAAGAAATCAGCTAGAATGGCAACTAACGTCTTCTGGCCATCCGGTCCTTGTCTTCTGGATCTAGTGGAATCGCTCGTCCCGCTGTAACACCACAAAGGATGTGTGCGCTGTTGAAGCAGCTGGACGCATCGGGTAATCACTACAGCCATCAAGTTGATGATAGGTTGCCCGCAATGAGTAAGCATCTTGACTTTGGAAGATATGCACTTCACTTTGGAGCTCTCCTCTTGGGAGAGACTCTTCAGCCTCCAGCTAAATCGCTTCTTTAAAGGATCCACAAAGTATTCGGGAAGGCCTCTCCGGACTAGCTCGAATAGGGGAACATCCTCAATATAAAACCACTCCAAGGGCCACTTATCGAGCTCTTTCTTCGGTGTCCCCATCAGATATCCTATGGAGGCTATGCGGCATACTTCGGCTCCACTCACTTCCCGAATTGACATTCGTCTCATTCTGGGAACGATGCAGAAGTACTTTTTCCATAGATCAAAGTGGGGCTCGCAACCCAAGAACATCTCGCATCAGGCATGAAGCCTAAGATATGGAGGATGGAACCTGGGTTGAGATTGTGGAGTTGCAGACTGTTAAACTCCAGTAACCCACTTAAGAAAGGGTGAATAGGGAATCCCACCCCTCGCAGCGGGAAGGAAACGAAGCAAACCCGTTCTCCTAGTTGTGGGAAGGGATGTTTTCTGCAACAGCCTTCCCATCAATGCTGGTCAGGCTGACGCGAGTGGGTGCAAGATCCAATTGGGGAAGATATCCCTGCATTTCAAGCTCACGTAGGTGGAGGAGAGAAACAAAGCAACTGGCCCAGTCTCCCGGAAGGGGGCCGAGGGCGTGTGAAGAAGAACTTGCCACGACTCAAGGAGTGTTAAGTGCTCTAGGGTTTCTTGGCGAGGCTGAGAAATGATGGAGCCTCAAGACATATTTTGATATATTTATAAAGGGCGCTACCCCCTCTTCCCATAAGGAACGGTTCCGTCAGGGATTGCTAAACGTGTTTGCCTCCATAAAGGCACGCAAGAATCAAGAATTATTCTTAATTTTTGTACAAAATTAAAAGTTGTGGGCCCTACAAAGCTTTGATAATCATGAAATAGCCAAAGACGAAGATCATTATTTCTTGTTTGGAGGAAACAAAGGAACTTGCCTTGCAAGCCGAACACTTTGGGCTTAATCATCCGAAGGTCCTACACATCAGTGTTGAAGGCTAGTTCGGGAGATACTAAGGGAGTCCGGGATTAAGGGGTCGTGAGGTAGTCGGCCTACTACGAAGAGGTCGGCTTGATGGATTGTACTTGTGATGGGCCGACTATGATGGTGTGTTGTGCTCAAGAAGGAGAACACCGAAGACCGGCGTGGCAACCAAGTAAAGTAGACTAGGTCGGTTGTATGTAACCCTAGGCCCCCCCGGTGACTATATAAACTGGGAGTCATCATCCATGTACACAGATTATTCCATCTAGGGTTTAGTATATACGATATCGAGGTAGACTCTGTAATCATCATCCACATCAATATAATCAAACAAGAAGAAGGCTTTACCTCGTCAAGAGGGCCCAAACCTAGGTTAACATTGTCTCCCCTCTCTCCTGCAACCCATCGATCTAAGGTCCACAGTTCGGGACCCCCTACCCGAGATCAGCCAGCTTTGACAATGACAATGGTCCTTTGGCTAATTGCACATTATTGTGTAATTGTAGGAACCATTCTAATATTTAGGTTTCTTAAAATTTGTTATTGCACATGTAGGTCCTGTTGTAAGAGGTTTAGACCCACTGTTCAACACTTCTTGAATGTGGGTAAGTGATATGTCCATGAATACAAGTCAAATCAAGAAACTCACAAAGATTTTAAAGATAGAGAAACTAGCAACAAAAATTAACAAGATGTTTGTGTGTACAAAAAATAATATATTTGTCAATTATAGGATGGTACTATCTCTTTCACCTTGTTCTTTTACCTTTGCACCATTTCAAATCTTAGAAAACAAATTTATACATATCTTTGTTTTTAGTCCTTTTAAAGGAAGTTCATCGATGATTATGTCTCAAACCAACTGTATTTTCAAGAGGCAAGGAATGTATTCATATAGCACCCATGGTATAGTCTCGAAGTCTTCCTCAATATGATGAAGGATGGGCTAGCAATCATCCAGATGCACTGGCCTAAAGTTGCAAGGATCTTCAACATCATTGAAGGATCAGTATTCGCCTTCCGCTTCAGCAGTCTTCTAGACGAGACTCATCAGTCTATTTATCGTCTATGATGGTACTTTCCAAAGTGTTTGGATGTTGCATTTGAATCTTGGTCCTATTTTGTAATTGGGAAGATATGTAGTATATGCCTACACTGGTACTATTATGTGCTATACAATCATTTTTTACCGCCTTTCCGTGATAGAGTTTTAAACCATCGCCTAGTGAGTGTGGGCGATAGGGGGGGGGGTCCTTCCCGCACGACCTAGAAACTGTTGGGGATAGGCGAGTGGCTACTAACGATTGCCAGATAATAAACGTATGAAAAGTCGGGCATGTCCCAGACGTTACGTCTCGATGTTATGTTTCTGATCCGAGAAAATTCATCTAAAACGATGAAGCCACTATAGTCGTCTCGAAAACATGGATATCACAACCATTTAATATGTTGTTGTGTTTGTGATATGTACGGTATCGCACACAGTTCAAAATGTAAAATGTGTGCGGTGCCTCTACTATCGCCAACGTGTCCATTTTCATAACTGTGTGCGAAAGGTATTCCTATCACACACGGGCTCCATATATGCACCGTCTTATTTTTTTTCCAATATCACACACACATATAGGTTTGAAACATTTGTCGTATTACCATGAAACGCACACGCATATGAGAAGAAACTGTGTGTGCATCCGTTGACCATCGCAAACGTTTCAAGTTAAAGAACCGTATGTTTTTATAACCAGGTGGACGTTATTTAACTCGCTCTTTTTTAATTGTATTTTCCCCTATAGTTCATTATTAGAATTGGTAATTTTAAAATATGAAACATGGAGTTCAAATTCTCAGCACAATGGTTCAACAACCAATCCACAAATAAAATTCTCAGTACAATATGTTCAGTAATTACAGGATTAGGCAGCAATTAACTATGATGAACCACAATATTTAGACGCGGTAAAGGTTAAGAGACAAGTGTAAATTATTTTGGCTGTCGATGGTGTTGAAGAAGCGGAATGACCATAATGTTCCTTCGTGCATGCTAGTCACAAACAACTTTTGTCCATCCCCTTGTGATGATTACCCGCCCATCCTTCACCACTTTCAGGAAGACTTCTAGACCATTATCATGGTAGTATGAATTATATACTTTAACCTTAGTTGCCCACACTCCGGTCATGTAGTTTGCAAGGTAATCATCAGTAAATTGCTTCGGAAACCACTGAAAAGAGAAAATTTTCATATACTAATGTCTAATAGAGTAACTCATTGTGGGCAGGGGGAAAGGCATCACATTACTTACCATCCCAAAGTTCACTCTTGTCTTGGACAAAGTGTAAGTAAAGAGCTTAATTCCCATCACCCATGTCTTTCACCTAACAATCTTTCTTAGTTTCCTCACTTGACTCTTGTTCATGAATAGCTCATTGCCCCATACGCAAAAGGGATCGAAGCGTGGATCAGTGCCGCTGATATATGTACCTATAGGCAACAAGTAAATGTTAGAAGCTAAACTGCGATTGCACAAATGGTGTAAAATACAACTACCTACGTTCCTAAGTACATTTTTTTAGAGATTTCAATATGAACTACATACAGATGTATATAGACATAGTTTAGATTAGGATGTAGATTCACTCATTTTGCTTAGTATGTGTTCTATATTGGAATCTCTAAAAATACTTATATTTAGGAACAAATGGTGTATAAGACATGGTTGCACCTAACCTCGACGAAAAACAAAAACATCGTCGACTGTAGCCCTGTGTAACTACATGAAAAGGCAATGTTAACTACAATAGGGTTAACATCCACCAAAAATAGCAAATGGTAATAAAATGAAAAGATCTATGGTGATATCTTCATTGTGAAAGAGTATAACGGTAGCAAAGGGACAGATTAGAAAATGGATATAAGTTTTTAGTACAACACGCATGTTTCACTACGAACAACCATATAGCCATTGAAACTGGTATTGAACTACTGACAGAAATGAAATCGACGGAGTTAAACATCAAAGTTAGGTTCTGATAGAGAAGAGAATGGCCTATTGTTCAAAAAAAGATAGGGAAAATGGATAAGATGGGTTAGGCATGTATAGTATAACATGCTTAGTACATCAACCGTACAAAACATGGCCATTGCAACTGGTATTGGTAAGATTCAACTAGTTAGTCCATACTAGGTAAGTCCTGAGGGGTAGTTGCTGGAGCACTTCATATGGGCAAGAGCGTGACCCAAGTCGGCTGCAGTGGAGACGAGGTGTTCCTCCGGGTCAAAGCATGGATCAGTGCTGCTGACATGTGTACCTACAAAAAGTAAGTAAATGTTAGAAGTTGAACTGCAATTGTACACATGATGTAAAATTCTATAGACATGGGATGCAACTAGCCTCGACGGCAAACAACAATATCACCTATTATGGCCCTGCATTAGTACATGGAAAGGCATGGTAACTACAATAGGGTTAGCACCCATCAAAAATAGCAAATGGAAATAAAACGACATCATCTCTTGTATATCTTCATTGCGGAGACTTGGATGGTAGCAAAGGGACATATTAAAAAATGGATACAACTGTTAATTGCGACAGGCTTAAGAACATCCTAAGTCATGTTTTGTAAGATTGTAGCTGCTATTGGTGAAATTTAGCTCGACAGTTCATACTTGAACATCACACCGTGTGTAGTACTGAAAATTACAAGGCACATTTAACTACAGGCAACCTAGTATAGCCAATGAAACTGGTGCTGATAAAAATGCAATTGTTAGAGTTAAACATCGCAAGTCAAGTGGTACAATAGAAGAGAATGACCCTTTGTTTAAAAAAAGGTAGGGAAAATAGCTAAGGCCTGTTAGGCCGGTTACTACAACATGATAATGCATACAAAACATAGCCATTGCAACTGGTATTGGTATGATTGAAGTGGTCAGTTCATACTTGGTAAGTCCCGAGGGGTAGTTTCTCGGGCACTTCAACTTGTCCAGAACCCACCACAAGTCAGCGGCAATGGAGGTGACGTATTCCTCCGGGTCAATGCGGGGATTAGTGTCGCTCACATGTGTACCTGCAGGCAACTAGTAAACCTTAGAAGTTAAAATGCAATTGCACAAATGATTTGAAATACTATAAGACATGGGGTGCAGCAAACCTCGACGGCAAACAATAGCACCGCCCTTTATGGCCCTGCATAAGTACATGCTAATGCATGTTAAGTACAACAAGGTTAGCATCCATAAAAAATAGCAAATGGAAATAAAACAACATCATCTCTTGTGATATATTCATTGCGAAGTGTGGCATGGTAGCAAAGGGACACTTTAAAAATGGATACAACTGTTAATTACAACAGGCTTAACAGGATCCCGAGTCATGTATTGTAAATTTGTTGTTGGCATTGGTGAATTGAGATGGATAGTTAATACTTCAACATCATAGAGTGTGCAGTACTAAAATAAACAAGGCACGTACATGTTTAATACATAAACTGTATAAAACATAGCCATTGCAACTGGTATTAGTAAGATTGAGTTGTTTAGATCATTTGGTAAGTCCTAGGGGGTAGTCAATACGGCACCTCACTTAGGCCAGAGCGGGCACCAAGTCGGTAGTGGCGAAGCGATGTGTTCCTCTAGGTTAACACACACAACAACCATCACACCATCAACCGCGATTAGCTCCTCGACCTCCATGTGATATGTGGTTGGGCCTGCGCGGCGATGATCTGAAGGTAGGGGTAGTGGGGATTTGGAGGCATGAAGATGTTTCGCAGGCCCCATTTAAGCAATCAGGCCATGGTCGTAATAGAGATCGATGGGTTACCTAACTGTATCGACAATGCTCGGGCAAAATGTAGATGTGATTGAAGCTGTGGTTGCGGAGGCTGAGGTGGTTTGAGCTGCTGGGATGGGGGAGATACTATGGAAATGTGATGGGTGGGGATGTGGTGGGAGGAATAAATTCTGAAATTGCATGCCTAATTCAAATTTCGCTGTGAAACTTGAAACATGCGTAGGGGAAACACACAGCACAGACGAAGCGTGTAAAATACTCATGTGCGAGAAAATAGAAAATTGGCGGATCCCATCTTAAAAAAACTACACGTGTAGTTAATTTTTTGGGGTCAATGGTACGCTTGCTTTATTAGAAAAAATCACACACACAGCTGACTTATGAATCATTAAAGCAATTAAACACACACGATACTCCATAGAAACCATGTGTAGTAGTGGTAGACGCTCGTCATTAATTATAGAAACTTACGGGTGACACAAACACTAACTACTTTTCACATGCTCGCATCAGGGCATGCTAGCCAAACTTTGTCGTTCTCCTTGCCGGTCTTGTCGACGGGATCCCACCATGCTTGGATCTCTGCCGATATCTCCTCATCATGGCGTGTGGCCACTACTTTCTTGCGACGGCGGCACTCTCTTTTCCTGATTACTTTCTTCCTTTTCCACTCCTTATCTGTGGCTTTGGACTCCACTTGATCCACCACTCATTCGGCCATGGAAGCATCAAAGTCAGCCCATTTAGTTGTGTGGCCGCGGGCAGCAATGAACTCGATACGGCGGGATGCCATCGCTTCCTTACCATGTGTGTGGTCGCGGGCGGCGAGGAACTTGGCGCAGTGAGATGCCATCGCTTCCTTACAAGTTACTGTGCGGTGCGGTGCCATGAATGACACTTGAGAGTGCTCTCGGGCGGAGTGGCCGGACAGCCGTACAGTGCGGTGGTTTTTAAGAACTCAAGGACAAATGATGCAGGAAATTTGGATTCCTTTCATTATTGCACACGGTTCATCTCCGTCGCCTCCGAAAATTGTGTGCATTGAGCCCACTGTGTGTAGCGTTATAATAGGCCAGAACCCTACACACGCGGATCACGTGTGTGCACCATAGGATGCAGCACGATCGAACGACAATCCACGTCCCTCTCATCGCACCCGTGCAGCTGTAGCTGGATTGGATTTATGTCTGAATTAATGCCTAGAAAATGCACATAATCCCCTAAATATGGCAAATGATTACACAAAAGTGCCAAATTTGAACACGGTGATTTGCAGGTGTACGTTGATCCTAGAAAAAACTGAAGGACAACTGGCGAATGAAATTCGGATTCCCCTTCAAACTTGTTGATTTCCCTCTCGAAACTATGTAACTTCCTGAGTGATGGTTTGATTTATGAAGGGCGTGCACGCTGATATAAGCCAAACCTTCTAATTTTTTTACCATGGCATAGTGAGGCCATACCATGGCACCATGCTACGCATCATGTTTTTCAAGCATGTATTTCATTTTTCTATAGTTGAAAAACCAATAAATGACACATTTGTAGTTGACTCGTGTCGCACGTATCCTTGAAATCCCTGCCCATTACTTGTAAAAGGCATGATAATTTACTAAATAGCATGAGCATGGTTTTCCTGACCATTCTTGTGCACCTTTTCATGCACCAATTGTTTGAATTTGAATTATGTGCATATATTAATGCCTAGAAAAGGCACATAATCCCTTAAATATGGAAAATGAGCCTTGAAAAGTGCCAAATTTGACATGGTGATTTGCAGGGTGTATGTGGATCGTAGAACAAAACTCAAGGACAAAGGATGAAAGAAATTTGTATTCCCCTCTAATCTTGTTGATTTCCTTCTCAAAACCATGAAACTTCCTGGGTCATTGTTCGATTTATGAAGGGCGTGCATGACGATATAAGACAAACCTTCTCAAATTTTTACTGTGACATAGTGAGGCCATACCATAGCACCATGCGAGGCGTCATCTTTACCAAGCATGTATTTCATTTTTCTATAGTTGAAAAACCAATAAACGTCATGTTTGTGGTCGACTCTTGCCACACGTATCCATGAAATCCCTGCCCATTCCTTGTAAAAGGCATGAAAATTTAGTAAATAGCATGAGCATGGTTTTCTAGACCGTTCTTGTGCACCTTTTCACGACCGATTATTTGAATTTGAATTATTTGTGTTAATGCCTGGAAAATGCACATAATCCCCTAAATATGGCAAATGAGCCCGGAAAAAGTGCCGAATTTGAATATGGTGATTCGGAGGGTGTATGTTCATTGTAGAAAAAAACTCAAGGACAAAGGATGAAGGAAATTTGGATCCCCCCTCAATCTTGTTGATTTCACTCTCGAAACCACGGAACTTCCTCGGTGATGGTTCGATTTTGAAGGGTGTGCATGATGACATAAGCCATACCTTCTCAAAATTTTACCATGGCATAGTGAGGCCATACTATGTCACCATGCCAGGAGTCATATTTTTCAAGCATGTATTTCATTTTTCAGTTGTTCAAAAACCAATAAACGACATGTTTATGGTTGACTCTTTCCACACGTCTCCTTGAAATCACTGCCCATTCCTTGTATAAGGCATGAGAATTTACTAATACCATGATCATTGTTTTCCACGCCATTTTTGCACTTTTTCATGCATCGATTGTTTGAATTTTAGTTATGTTCATTAATGCCCAGAAAAGGCTCATAATCGCCTAAATGTGGTAAATGACCCCGAAAAAGTACCAAATTTGAACACGTTGCAATGGAGGGGTTATGTTCATTGTAGAAAAGAACTGCATGAAAAATCGAGAGGGAAATTTAGCTTCCCCCTCAATCTCGGTGATTTACTATCGCAGACGATTCATCTCTGTCGCCTCTACAAACCATGTGCATTCTCCCACGCATCCAAAAGGTAAAAAAGAAAACCCTCACACCCCCTGCGCACTTCGTCCACACCCACTCATCGTGCACTCCTCTGCAACTCTGCACCTCATCGAATACTATCGCGGCGGCCACCCTAAGCTCGACGGTGGGCAGAGGTCGCGCTCAAAATGGCACAGGATTTTGCCCCTACCGCTTTGCGCCACCTATTTGAACCGACTTGCACCGACTTTCTAGACACTGGTAGATTGGGGTCTTCAGTAGAATTGGGCTAGGGATTTTCTTCATGGAGAAGGTACTTAATTTAGCAAAATATTCACTCATCTCTTATCACGGTCCATCGGACGTTCTGAATCAACCTATGGAAATCGCTTTAAATTCTCATTTTTCTTTCAAGTGTGCACAGTGCAAGCACAAATCAGGCAAGTGTGGTCTCAGCCAGTCGGAAATGAAGTTCTATCTCACCATTCCAGATGACTTCAATGAGTGCTCGTTATGTTCAATTTTACCTTACCACAATCGACATTGTCTAAATTTATGAACATATACATTATATTGCTACATTTGGATAAAAGGTACGATGCCACACGAAGCCTCGATGTCGAAGACAATTGTTTTCTTCTAAATTAGGAAAATTAATGATGTATTGTTCAATCAGTTACACACATATTCACATCAAATATTTGTTACATTATCTATTTATGATTACATATTTTTGTACTTTGCTTCCAGCTATATATTCTTCTGTTCTCTAAGTTACTCTCATATTTGCTTGTTGCTATGTTATTTCAATATATCTAATTTACGATCTTAGTTTTCATTTCAAGCAGTATATCCCTTGCTTTGTAAGAACACGAGTAGAAGGAAATCTTAGGCTTTACTCTGTTGATGACTCCATGGATGTCATATTGACAATGCTACATGGATTTACAATGAGAGATAGCATAAAACTTGAGAAAAATGGTCACTCCTATTTTGATGCAGACCTTTGGAGAAAATTTTCTAAGTTTTATGAACTCAAAGTTGGCAATAAAATTCTAGTTCGTGCACCACATCCTGGTCTAATTAACATGGATGTTTACTTCCCCCAATGTCATCGGCCGATCACAGTCTGATCGAGGTTAGTGTTCTTTCAACTTTCTCCATGCTGGCATGTTATTTTTTCTAACTAACTGATCACTATTTAAGCAACCAATTGTGATTATGTTTTCTCACTCCGTTCCTAGGTACTAAAAAAATATATTTACCAATTTGTACCCACTATATATTCTTCTGCCACGTTCTGGATAAATAATACCTTTCCACCTTTCAAGCAGGATATGTTGGATGCATAGTTAACAATCTGTATGTTACTCAGTTTGCCAAATTTCACTCGAAAGACTTGAAGCATGTCACAAAATTTGTTGATAATCTAACAGAGATAGCACAACTTATGAATGCTAGATTTTGCATGGGGTTAATTCTTCCTATGGTGCAGACATTGAACGAGACCAATTATATGTACAAAACGCTGGTACAAAATATTATTTTTATGTTGATGTTCATAAACTATATATATCTTCAATGATATGTTACAATTGGTTTATATTCTACATTGGAATAGAAATTGCCTGCTGCAGCTGTTCCTAAATCGATTTCCCAGCGTGGAAGAATTACACTTGTGCCTGCTAATAACGCCAAAGTGATTGCATGGTACTACATTTCCCGCATAAATGGAACCATTCAAACTAACAAGTTCTCGCTTGTCGTGGAAATGCATCCACACTGGAAAATTGGAGACACAGTTCTACTCATGCTATACCAAGACACAAGAGGGTTCTTCCTTTTCATTGACGAGATGTCGAGTCACCGTGATCAAGCTGCTTGAGTGGATTGTTGTGGTTGTTGGCCCTCAGCCTCTTAAAATTTGCTAGTTGTTACTATGTTTATTTTGTAGATATGGACCATATGGTTTTCAAAATTGTTAATTACAGTGTTACCAAGATCCTCCTTTGTTGAATAGTGTCACCACTATATATATGTTACACAAATACTGTCAGCCAACTTTTAAATTTTCATGGAAAGTATCATACACAGTTCACTTAGTTTAAGCGTGTGCCCTGTAGAATAGAGGATGTCCATGTTTTCGACGTGGCGATCAACAAAGATGTTTAGAAGGAATTTGCATATTAATTGTCTATACTGCAAATTTTGATAATATATGGATAGGCCAGCCCATACAATTGACATATTTGACATGCATGAACAAATATATAGTTCGACAAGTAATTTACAAACCATAATCTCGCTAATTTACAAGAATATAATGAACTGCGCACACACAAAAGAGATATTTTGCACCTGACGCCAACCCACCATGCACATCCGCCATCATCCATCAGCGTGTCGATCATGGGCTCAGTGGGGGCAGAGGTTGCCAAGTCGATGACCTAAACACCTTGATCGATCGAGGCTGGCACAAACTCCACATCGGGATCGCCGATACTGCCTCAGGCATATATAGGGCTCATAAGGGCTATCGTGACCGCAGGGTCTGCCCCGGCGACGTCAGGCGAGTCGACATTGGGTCTCGCGACGATGTCAGGATTTTGCTAGGGGATTGGGGATTTTACAATTCACTAATGTGGAGAGCCGAAATCCTTCCCTAGAGCGTGGGTAGACTAAAAGTGGAGCACACAACCCGACAACCGTATGCGATGTCACGTGTTAACATAAGGAAATGTATGTGTAACTTACTAATTATCGCACACGAGTAGTTGCACACGCATCATGTGCTATGCTGCTAGCCACCGCAAGCAACTAGTTTGCATTTTTCAAAGTTTTTTCTACACAAATAATCGCACACGAATTAACTATAGTAAGCATATGTGTTATATTTTCTCACCGCAAACTGTTCATCTGAGTGGGCTGGTTGCCGCATATCACACACATCTTGTTTACATGAATGTTCGTGTCATTTTGGCTCATCGCAAACAGCTCATCTATGTGAACTGTACACATTACACACAAAATTGAACCGTTTCTGGTGGGTTTCCTAATCGAAAACAGTTCATCCGAGTGAACCGTATGCCATATGTCGCACACACCTTGACCTGGCTAACTATTTCTGTTCTATTACCTAATAGCAAACAGTTCATCCGAGTGAACTCTATGTCATATATCGCACACACCTTGATATAGATGCATGTTTTTGTTGTTCTCCTTCATCGCAAATAGTCCTTATGGATTAACAGTATGTCACGCATCGCACACGCAAGTATAATATGAACCGTGTTTGTCCGCCATCGCAAATGTTTTGCATCTTTTTTTATGGTTTTTACATCACTGTTTGCGATTCATGCATCACACACAGTTTTGTCGAAGGGTATCTTATTTTAGTTTAACGCTAGCAGCATCGTGCAGTAGTGTTATACGATGTTGTACTTTGATGTATTTCAATTATGAAATCCTGGTTGTCGTAATACGAGTATGATATATATTGTGTGCTTGATATGAAATGTTAATTTGGTTACAAAATGAGTTATAAACAATATAGCAATTAGGGTGATTATTTGGGTTTCCTATTGCACACGGTTTCTCAAACAACACCGTGGGCGACGACGTCAACAAACCCACACGGTTTCTAGGAAGTTGGCGTGTTGGATCTGAACAGTCACACATGACTTTCGACCAACAATAGTGTGCGTTAGGCCACCCTACCACAAATGTTTTGACATAAAAAGTGTGTGTGGTGGATAGCCCTATGCGAAACAGTTCATTCCAGGCACCGTGCATGATTCATTGAATAAGGCAATTGATAGAACTATTGCTACCGTGTGTGATGGCAACCCCTATCACAGACGATGAAATACAAACAATTATGTGTGATGTACAATAAAAACGGAAATGTATCCTTGGGATTCATTATGTGGGATGCTAAGAACAAATCACATGACTTCTACAATATGACTGTTTGTGATGGCCCTCGCAATCACAGACGATCGATTTTTGTGTGGTGTGTGTGACCAGATGAGGCATCACCAATGATTTATTTATGTCATGTTGGAAAGTCCCCCCAAATGCCCACACAGGCAAGGTGACGGTTTAAACTATGTTGCAAAAAGGGGGTAAAAACATTTGTATAGGATTCGGCTGCACTAGTGTAGGCAGATCAACGGGCTATGGAGATGCCCACAAATCGATATCAATGCGAGGAGTAGGGATTGCCATGCAACGGATGCACTAGAGATATAAGTGTATGAAATCTCAAACAAAACTAAATGGGTGTGCATCCAACTTGCTTGCTCATGTATACATCGAGCATTTGAGGTATCCCGCCATCGGAATATACAAGCCAAGTTCAATAATGAAATTTCACACTAGTATATGAAAATGACAACTCTATTTGAAGAACATGGTGCTACTTTGAAGCACAAGTGTGGAGAAAGGATAATAACATTGCCCCTTCTCTCATTTTTGTTATCTTTTTTCCTTTTCTTTTTTCTCTCTCTTTTTTCTGTTTTTTCATGGTGAGCCCATTTGGCTTTCCCAATTTTTTCTTCTTTTTTAGTTTTTGTATTTACTGTCTGGAATCTCATCCATACTTGTGGGGGAATCATAGTCTCCAGCTTCCTTTCCTCATTGGGACAATGCTCTATAATGACGATCATCACATTTTTCTACTTAGAACTTGATATTACAACTCTATAAAGAACAAGATCACTCTATAGGAATTCCATTGTTAGTGTACGAGGATGTGCAATTATTTAGCATATCATGTAAATAATTAAGAATTGTGGCTTTGTCACAACTACTTGATACGTCTCCGTCGTATCTACACTTTTTGATTGTTTCATGCCAATACTATACAACTTTCATATACTTTAGGCAACATTGTATAATATTTTTGGTTCTAACTTACTGATGCAATGCCTAGTGCCAGTTCCTATTGTTTTTTATTTTGCAGAAAATCAAATACAGACCAAACGCGAAACAAATACGGTGATGTTTTTGGAATATATGTGAATTTTGCTAAAAAGAATCAAGGAAACACGGTGCTCGAGGTGCTCCCAAGCAAACAAGGCATAACCAGGGGGTGACCGCACCCTGTTGGCTTGGGGCCAGCTGTTAACCCACAAGTATAGGGGACCATTTGTATCCCTTTTTGATAAATAAGAGTGTCGAACCCAACGATGATCTAAATGTAGAACAAATATTCCCTCAAGTTCTATCGACCACCAATAGAACTCTACGCACACTTAACGTTCGCTTTACCTAAAATAATAATAAAAATAGAAGTACTTTGCGAGAATAAAACTAGAAATAAATTGTGAGATAATAAATACAGTAGTGTAGTAGAATGCTTTTTGTAACACAAGAGAAGGATTTGTCCCTAGGAAATTGACTACGTTACTAGACCGATATCATATTTTTATGTGGGAGAGGCAACTCCTAGCATGTCATCCCTTACTTGGAATTCTATGCACTTATGATTGGAACTATTAGAAAGCATCCTCAAGTACTAATGTTCAATGAGGCAAAACCCAACCATAGCATTAAGATATATATTTGTCCCCCTTCAATCATGCATGCATCAATTTCTATGTTAGGAAGAAGTATTCTGTCACTCTTTCCCTCTAATGCATAGTCCTATCGACATACAACTAACCGTATGGTGTGATCCACACGCGCACTAATATGATGGGCACCAAGTATAGCAACATATCCACAAGCAAATTAAACCAATCATAGCAATTTCACCAATTAGCCCATAGGACAAAACACATCTACTCAAATATCATAGGATAGCCACATATGATTGGGAAATAGTATGTAGTGTTGAGCAGCATGTTTAAGTAGAGAGTTATAGTGAGAAAAGAGATGTTACACTACTGCATAGAGGGGGAGAGATTTGGTGTTGACGGTGACAAGATTGTTGATGTAGATCGCCGTCACGCTCCTTGCCCTGGCGGCACTCCGGCGCCACCGAGGGAGAGGGGAGAGATACCCCTACTTCTTATTCTTCTTTATACTGCCATAGATGGGAGGAGAGTTCCCCCTCTGGTTCATGTGTCTCTCTCTTTGTTCTCTTATGTTTCACGTTCCTGTTTACTGGCCCTTCACCGTTTCTTAAAATCGCGGAGATCCATAAATTTTATCAGGCTGAAATATTTACATGATTTGTTTCCATAAATTCTCTTGCTTGCGCCATAAGTAGATCCGCAACCAACTTACAGGGTGGCCACTAATCACCACCGTGCACCACGAGATATTGGTCGCGCCCTGGTATCTAGTAGAGGACGTGGGCCTCCATTGGCATTGATTCCAACTCCCGAAAATCACATATCTTACAAAATAATTCTCCGTAAATTTTTATTGTGTTTGAACTTTGTTTGATATGGATATTCCGCGAAACAAAAACATGCAACAAACTAGAACTGCCATCGACACTCGATAAGTGAGTTAGTCCCAATATTTATATAAAATGTTGCCAAAAGTATATGAAAGTTGTAGAACATTGGCATGAAATAATCAGAAATTATAGTTACGACGGACACGTATCAGCATCGCCAAGCTTAAGTCCTCCTCATCCTCGAGTATGTAAATGATAAAAAATATATTTTTTGACGTGGAATGCTACCTAACATAGTCTTGAACAAATGTCTAATCATGGCACAAATATTAAGATACAAGTGATTCAAGGAACTAGTATATCATTTGACAAAAAGAAATCCATACCGAGGCTTACTAGCAAACAATCATATCCTTTGAAAATAACAATGCTTGAAGAATGCTATCCCTACAAAATCATATAGCTTGTCATGCTTGGTCTTCCTAGCATAAGGAATAAATCATGAGCACCCCGGTGTCAAATCAAGCAATTGGATCATGCTTTTAACACGCTTCAGCTTTCTATTACTCACTCAATACATGAGCGTGAACCATGGATAATGAATAAAGGTGGAATAGAATATGGTGGTAGGTTTCAAAGGGGTAAAAGGGAAAAATAAATCTCACATCAGCTCAGTATACCAACAGGCTATGGAGATGCCCATCAATAGATATCAATGCGAGGAGTAGGGATTGCCATGCAACTGATTGACTAAGAGCTATAAATGTAGGAAATCTCAATATGAAAACTAATTGGGTGTGCAACAAACTCTGTAATGAAAAATTCCCACTAGTATGAGAAAGTGAAAACATACGAGACTCTTCATATGAAAAACATGGTGCTACTTTCACTACTAGAAAAAAGGTTGTTAGTGGCGCACCTGTTTTGGCTATTAATGGCGCACTATAGGTGCGCCACTGTTATCACGCAACTACTAATAAATAGTAATGGCGCACGCCTGTTGCGCCACTGTTAATCTACTGAACAGTGGCGCACCACCTGGTGCGCCATTACTAAGCCCAGAAGTGCGCTACTGCTGTGGGTTACTAATGGCGCACTTTTAGATAATGCGCCACTTGGGTGTTTATTTATGTGCGCCACTAAAATGAAATATGGTGCACCACTACTATGAATATTAGGAATTATTTTTTTTGCTTTTCTGATATTTGCACAGGTTACAAAATACATTACATCACATAATAAAAATAGCACAACATATAAACAATAGATTTATCGACAATAGAAGATTAGTCTCCGAATACAATTCATCATAGTGATACATATATAAGTGATGTAGAAGTAAGTGATACATATTATATACAATGGTTTCATAAAATATCATCACATCATCTCGAAAATGATGATACATAGTGATGTAGAAGTAATCATCATACTCAATGAGACATCATATAACAAAAGTTGGTCACTAGTCATAATCACAACTCCTGCTCATCACCATCGTCAACTCTAACACATTGTAGCACATCATCACATCATCTCGGAAATAGCTAATAATCATCATAGTCATTACCACCAATACGATTTAATATCATTTTCGTCAATGAGACATCATATAACAAAAGTTGGTCACTAGTCATAATCACAACTCCTCCTCGTCATCATCGTCAACTCTAACACATTATAGCACATAATAACACATTGTACCTAGGACCTACTCCTCTGCTTAGGTAGAATATCATACAACAACATAGGCCCTGACTCTCCATTATGGAGAATGGAGATCATCTTGTATCCAATTCTTGGCCTACGCACAATGTTGCTTCCAAGTAGCTCTCTACGATTGACCATACATTTTTTCCAATCTTTGATTGTCATTACTTCATCGGTTTTAGAAATCCGGTATGGACAGGAGTGATGCAGATACCTAGGCTGACCTGGCCGTGCTGGTCGTATCATCATAACATCAACGCAACCTCTTGGTAACATCAGATGAGGCACACAATCTTGCGGGATTTTCTGTTGAAAAACATAGTATTAGCTTTGTAGCTAGCAATGTAGTTTAGTTTTACAATAATTTATGCAAAAGATGCATGGATGTCGTAATAGTAGAAAATATTACCATGCAATCTCCATGCATGTTACCGTCTTTCACCACGTGCACTAGTGGCATATATTGACCATAATGCTGGGGAGTTTGCTGATAGGCATTGTAATTCTCAAGATCATTGATAAATGCGACAAGATGATGTTTCTCCTTACAAGTTAATTCTGCTTCATCATTGTAGTAATAGGTTCTGTCTACCTTTTCCGTACATTTTTTGAAGAATGAAAATAAGATGTCAATGGAAATAAGTTGTCAACTATTTTTAAATAAACAATATAAATTATTTAATAAATTTGGTTGAGAAACTCACATAATGGTAGAACTCGAGGCATCTACACATCGACCCAGATGTCGAAATTACCTTCAATTTCATCTTCCGGACGAATATCGAAGGTGATAATCATATTAGGCTCAAATGCATAAGCCTTGCATAGTGCTCTCCAACTTTTGCATTCAAAATAGGAGTAGGTGTCTGCAATGTACAATTTTACGGCAAAAGTATAACCATGTTCGGTCCTCAAGTGAACTATCTTTACCTCCATATGTATTTCAATACTGAAACCAATCTTATCCAACACATAATGTCTTGCATGGCAGGGGATACACTAGTAGAATAGTAAAAAATAAAAATTATAAGTTGAAGCAAAAGAAATCATGCTTAATTACGAAAAAAGACTTGTCGTTGTGACTTACTGTATCCACTTCGAAGTCCTCATCCAGCATGATGTTGAAGCGCCTATTATCAACTAGGTGAGGTGTGTTGCAAAGGCCGTGCTCGTCTTGGCAGTATTTGCACATAACGAATTCCCCTTCGTCGTCAGACATTTCCTAAAACAGTGAAAATTTGGGCATGACATTTGCTAAAACGTGGACATATGGAGCGCCTGAAATTTGCAGGAACGGAAATGAATCAACATTCCGGCAAAACATAGGCCACTCGAATATAGCAACAATGAACAAGTACAAAAGATGGGGTAAAACATATAATATTATGAAGAACCTCTCATGCCTAACCATATTGCAAAATTTCCCCCCAAACATTCTTACATGCCCTAGGTGAGCAACCATCCCATCTTCGCTAAGTCTCTTAACCCCTAGATGCATTAGTAGACCCTCATACCAAAATTACTGATAAACACTACTACTATCTCCTATCCACATATATTACTTTAGATGGATTGACTAACCTTTGAACAAACTTTAGGTGAAAATGTTGCGTCAAGCATGTGCATTTCCATAAACAAAATTCCATTACCCATTAGCGTGTACTATTTCGATTCAGATATGCACGGGCCCTTCTGCCAGAGCCGGCTCAAAGTGGAAACCAGCGTCTAGCATGTGCGTTTCCATAAACCTGTCCTTGGAGTCTGCTCAAGCAACGACAACTCGTAAACGAGTCCACTGCTGCAGATCAAAATCCACATGAACCCTGCGTGATCACCTGGACGCCCGGCGCCCAGCCAATCGATCCAGGAGACAGCGGAAGAATCCTTCCATTCCATGGGCCTCCAGATGCCGCAGAGAGTCCACGTGAGCGCACGCCGTCGCGCCTGCAACCACGTACTACGTCGTACGTACTTACCACCACTGATAAGTGCTGGCTGGCGATGGACACGGCGGCCAGTTTATACATTATGTGAAACAGTATGCTAAATATCAGTAGTGCAATCAGTTGCGTGCACGCTATTTGCTCTAAACTAAAGCACATCAACATCAGTCCTTCTCCACAGAACAGATAAGACATCCGTAGCGTAGGAAGTGAATCGAACTAGCACATATCCCCAAATTTGAATTGGACAGTGATGAGGAACATGGCTACTTAGCCGTCTTATATAAGCCAGCGACATGAAATTTCTTGACGGCAGCTAGCAGGAGACGCGAACCCGGAGATCGATGCGGTGCGGCGTGCGCCCAGAGATCTTGGATGGCAGTTGGATGTAATCGGTCGTCGTATGGAAAACGACCTCGTAACTTGGAGCCCAACGGCCGACGGCTCCAGCGGGGCAGGGCGGGGTCGCGGCAGCAGGGTACGCGATGCCCCAGCGAGGGGGGCGGCAACGCGCGTGAGATGCGGAGGGGCGCGGGGACTGTGGGGTTGGAGTGCGGGCGGGGTCGGGGTCGGGGTCGAGGCATCGGCGGCGATGGCGGAGTCGATATGGAGGCGGACACAGAGGCGGAGGCGGTTGGGCTCATTGGCGGAGTGGCGGCGGTGTCTGGCAAAGGACAGACGAGTGAGGGGGGGAATGAAAGAAGGGGAAGGAGTAGGATAATGCCGTAGTGGGTGGGGGTTAGCAATGGCGCACCTTTCAGGGGTGTGGTGCACCATTACTAGTTTTAAAAAAAAGAAAAAAATTGTTAGTAGTGGCGCACCGCGGGTGTGGTGCGCCATTACTAGTTAAAACTAGTAATGGAGCACTTTCCCCTGGTGCGCCACTTCTTAGTCTGGGAAAGGTGTGGGGCCAGGACAAAAACTAGTAATGGCGCACCACACACCAGGTGCGCCTTTAGTAATATGGCCATTAATGGCGCACCTGTATCTAATGCGCCACTGCTATATTGCAGTGGCGCACCACATACATGGTGCGCCATTAATGTCCATATTAGCTATAGCCATTTTCTAGTAGTGTTTTAAGCACGAGTGTGGAATTAGCATGCCCCTTCTCTCTTTTCTCTCATTTTTTCCTTTTTTCTTTCTCTTTTTTATGGAGTCTCGTACCGACTTCTAGGGAAATCTTAGTAGCCATCATACTTTCATCACTAGGACAATGATCTAATAATGAATAATGATGATCATCACACTTCTATTTACTTACAACTAAATATTCCAACTCGATACCTAGAACAAAGTATGCCTCTATATGAATGCCTCCGGCAGTGTACTAGGATGTGCAATGATCTAGCATAGCACGGACACCAAAAAATGTACAACCATGGAAATATCATGCTAGGTATCTTACGATCACGCAAAGCAATATGACAATGAATGCTCAAGTCATGAAAACAGAAGCGGTGGAAGTTGCATGGCAATATATCCTCGAATGGCTATGGAAATGCCATAATAGGTAGGTACGGTGGCTATTTAGAGAAATATATAATAAGGCTTATGTGCAACAGTGTGTATCACGTCACGTGGTTTGGATGCACCAGTGAAAGTTTCCCCGATCCTCAAGGTGAAAAGGGAAATGCACGGTACCATAGAGGCTAGGAAATTGCGGAAATGTAAGAGTGTGTATAATCCATGGACTCACATTAGTCATAAAGAACTCACATACTTATTGCAAGATTTTATTAGCTCTATATGGAGGCAAAGCACTACCCTGCATACCCCGAGGGAGAAGGTTAGGAGGAGTTAAACATCGTGCAACTCTGATTATGATAGCACAAAGGATCTCAATTAAGGATAAATTATGCTCGAACTTCATCGCATAACCGGAGACTATATGTGCATTCTTAGGGAATCACAAACCTGAACATCAATTTTCTTACTAATCCACAATCATCAAATAGTGCACCCACATATTACTATCTTAATGTCACACTCGGTGATCTACAAGTTTTATGTAGGTTTTTATGACTAACCATGTAAATGACCAATTCCTTTTGACTCTCCAAATAGGTATAAGACAAACATGAGAGTTTAATTCTTCTAAAAAATACCATGGTATAAAAATATATAAGTGAAGCACAAGATCATTCTGCAAATAACGGTGTTCTATATGTAGAGAAATAGGCAATCCAAACTTCAAATGATATAAGTGAAGCATATGAAGCATTCTATAAAGCCATACTCAGAAGATATAAATGAAGTGCAATGAGCATTCTATAAATCAACCATGGACTTTGTCATACCAGAATGGTGCATAAATTAAAATTGAAAACTAAACACAAAAGACGCTCCAAGATTTACGCATATCACGTGAACGAAACAAAGACGAAAACATATCAATAGTTGTTGAAGAAGGATGGGATGCCTTCGGGGGCATACCCAAGCTTAGTCACTTGAGTATCCTTTGATATTTACTTGGGGTTCCTTGAGAATCGCCAAGCTTGAAATCTTGCCTCTCCTCCTTCTCCTCATAGTAAAACCTCCTCGATCTTCGAACACTTCATCCACACAAAACTTAACAAAGAACTCGTGAGATCCGTTAGTATAATAATGCAAATTACTACCTTAAGTACTAGCACAAACCCATTCGTATTTTGTTTTCTAATTATATATACTATAACATACCTTCTCCATGTCTTATACCACCGATACAATCGATAGTTTTATCAAAACGAGCAAAACAATGCATCAAAAACAGAATTTGCCAAAAACTGGATAGTCTGTAGCAATCTGAACATTGACCATACTTCTATAACTTTAATTTTTTTAAAACAATTAGTAATAAAAAAACTAATTTTCATATAATTACTATGTAAAAGTTTGAGAAATTTTGGACATTTGAGTAAAAAATGTAAATTCACGCACTACAGCCAAAGTTTCTGTTTTTGCACTCCACATACCAACAAGCAATGTAATCATCCTAAAGCCAAATCTTGCCACAATATTTTTATAATACAATGGATTTGTACAAGGGGATAATTATTGTTTTTGAAAAGTTTATATAACCTAGGTTCACAAAGTTTCCATGGGCACGAACAAAGTTCAAGGACGTGCCCGACTTCAACACTATTCGTCTTTCTCACTTTCAATTTCCTTTTTGAAAAGTTTTAGGTTCCCCTATATTTTTTTTGCTTTTAAACTTTATAAAATCAAACAACAGAAATAAATGACTCTTTAGAACTTACGGGTTGTCTCCCTTGCAGAGTTTTCTTTAAAGCCACTAAGCTAGGCATAAAGTGCTCAAGTAATGGATCCACCTGGATCCCAAGGTATATCAAAGAAAATTTTAATTATCAATCATTTTTAATTTTGTAGTGAGCATAAAGAAACATATATCATGCAATGATGAAGTCTAACTATCTTCCCATGCATCATCATGTCATAAAAGAATAACTCATGCACATCAAGTAAATGCCAATACATAGCATATGTAGTTCCTTGCAATTTTATCGTGTTGGAAACATAAAGAGGTGTAGAAGTAGTTCCTCTCTCATAATAATTGCAAGTATTTGAAGCAAGAACATGCATATTATATCCATAAAAATCATCATGTGTAATGGTAAAATGCAGCTCGTCAGTATAATCCTTAATAAGAGCGAACTTCTCCAAAATAGTGTAGTTGGGAGAATTCAAAAAGATAATAGGACTATCATGTGTGTGTGCAATAGAAACAAATTCATTCTTAACATAAGGAACTATAGTAAGTTATTCTTAACAAGCATAATTCATATTGGCATCTTGGCCACAATCATAGCAAGCATCAATTTCATCAAAAAGGGATATTTCAAAAGAATCAACGGGATCATAGCAGATATCATAGCATTTATCGTTCAGTAAGCACGAAGGGAACTTAAACAATGTATGAGCTCAACAGTTACTCTTATTAGAAAGTGGGCACAAGTAGCTAATCCACTCTTCCTCCTTTGGTTCTTCACTCTCCTCATAATCTTTTTCATCCAATGAGCTCACAGTTTCATCAATTTGTTCTTCCGTACACTCCTACAAAATATTATTTTCTTCTTGGACAACAGAGGAGTCCTCAGTATATAGTCTATCATAAGCATTAGAATCATAGTTTTTATAGCAATATTTAAGTATGGCAAAATTACAGATTTGTAAAGAGTAGCATCATACGTTTCAATCGAAGAAGAAATTTCATAAGCACCCTTAAAAGCAACAAATTCTCCAATTTGTTCAACATCATAATAAATATAAACGCCTTTATCATATGAAGATAAGATTCCATTATCACTGAACTCACATTAGTAGGGAAGGTGTTTCTTAGGGTCTTCAGAACACCAAGTAAAATCATATATTTCACATAAATTTCAAGTATAGCAATGCAAAGTATTAATATGATGCCATAAAAGTTTCCTTTTTTGGGATAAGTGGTGTCACACATAATAAGCATGCTCGTCTAATGATTTTCCCTCAACTAAACGAGTTGGGGTTTCAGCACGAGCACATAGGGATCAAAGATGATCCATGTAAAAAAGCTTCAGTAGTATGATAGATTTTGGGTGGTTCTTCAACCATTGGTTCGGTAGGTACAACTATTTTTTTGGGATTTTGCGTTTCCTACCCATAACTAAAGATAGAAAACAAGAACAAAATAAAAACTACTTAGTGAGAAAGAAAACAAGCACACACGAAAATATTCACCCCAAGCTAGGTCTTGATAACCCACAAGTATAGGGGATTGTTTGTAGCCCTTTTCGATAAATAAGAGTGTCGAACCCAACAAACTTATAGGTAGAATACATATTGCATCAAGTTCTATCAACCATCAATACAACTCTACGCACACTTAACATTTGCTTTACCTAAAACAAGAATAAAATTAGAAGTATTTGTGAGAATAAAACTAGAAAAAAAATTAAGATAATAAATATAGTAGTGTAGTAGCAAGATTTTGTTGGGGAACGTCGCATGGGAAACAAAAAATTTCCTACGCGCACGAAGACCTATCATGGTGATGTCCATCTACGAGAGGGGATGTTCGATCTACGTACCCTTGTAGACCGCACAGCAGAAGTGTTAGTGAACGCGGTTGATGTAGTGGAACGTCCTCACGTCCCTCAATCCGCCCCGTGAACCGTCCCGCGATCAGTCCCACGATCTAGTGCCGAACGGACGGCACCTCCGCGTTCAGCACACATACAGCTCGACGATGATCTCGGCCTTCTTGATCCAGCAAGAGAGACGGAGAGGTAGATGAGTTCTCCGGCAGCGTGACGGCGCTCCGGAGGTTGGTGGTGATCTTATCCCAGCAGGGCTCCGCCCGAGCTCCGCAGAAACGCGATCTAGAGGTGAAACCGTGGAGATATGTGGTCGGGCTGCCGTGGCAAAGTTGTCTCAAATCAGCCCTAAAACCTCCGTATATATAGGGGGAGGAGGGGAAGCCTTGCCTTGGGGTCAAAGGACTCCCAAGGGGGTCGGCCGAGCCAAGGGGGCCAACCCTCCCCTTCCAAACCGAGTCCAACTAGGTTTGGAAGGAGGAGTCCTTCCCCCTTTTCCCACCTCCTCTTTTTTTTCCTTTTCTCTTTGATTTTCTTCCTATGGCGCATAGGGCCTTCTTGGGCTGTCCCACCAGCCCACTAAGGGCTGGTGTGCCACCACCAAGGCCTATGGGCTTCCCCAGGGTGGGTTGCCCCCCCCCCCCTGGTGAACACCCGGAACCCATTCGTCATTCCCGGTACATTCCCGGTAACTCCGAAAACCTTCCGATAATCAAATGAGGTCATCCTATATATCAATCTTCGTTTTCGGACCATTCCAGAAACCCTCGTGATGTCCGTGATCTCATCCGGGACTCCGAACAACATTCGGTAACCAACCATATAACTCAAATACGCATAAAACAACATTGAACCTTAAGTGTGCAGACCCTGCGGGTTCGAGAACTATGTAGACATGACCCGAGAGACTTCTCGGTCAATATCCAATAGCGGGACCTGGATGGCCATATTGGATCCTACATATTCTTCGAAGATATTATCGTTTGAACCTCAGTGCCAAGGATTCATATAATCCCGTATGTCATTCCCTTTGTCCTTCGGTATGTTACTTGCCCGAGATTCGATCGTCAGTATCCGCATACCTATTTCAATCTCGTTTACCGGCAAGTCTCTTTACTCGTTCCGTAATACAAGATCCCGCAACTTACACTAAGTCACATTGCTTGCAAGGCTTGTGTGTGATGTTGTATTACCGAGTGGGCCCCTAGATACCTCTCCGTCACACGGAGTGACAAATCCCAGTCTCGATCCATACTAACTCAACTAACACCTTTGGAGATACCTGTAGAGCATCTTTATAGTCACCCAGTTACGTTGCAACGTTTTATACACACAAAGCATTCCTCCGGTGTCAGTGAGTTATATGATCTCATGGTCATAGGAACAAATACTTGACACGCAGAAAACAGTAGCAACAAAATGACACGATCAACATGATACGTCTATTAGTTTGGGTCTATTCCATCACATGATTCTCCTAATGATGTGATCCCGTTATCAAGTAACAACACTTGCCTATGGCTAGGAAACCTTGGCCATCTTTGATCAACGAGCTAGTCAACTAGAGACTTACTAGGGACAGTGTTTTGTCTATGTATCCACACAAGTATTGTGTTTCCAATCAATACAATTATAGCATGGATAATAAACGATTATCATGAACAAATAAATATAATAATAACTAATTTATTATTGCCTCTAGGGCATATTTCCAACAGTCTCCCACTTGCACTAGAGTCAATAATCTAGTTCACATCACCATGTGATTCCAACGAATCCAACACCCATATAGTTATGGGGTCTGATCACGTCTTGCTCATGACAGAGGTTTTAGTCAACGGTTCTGAAATTTTCAGATCCGTGAGTTCTTTACAAGTCTTTATGTCATCTTATAGATGTTGCTACTATGTGCTATTCGGAAATACTCCAAATAACTACTGTACTATACGAATCCGTTTCACTACTCATAGTTATTCGGATTAGTGTCAAAGCTTACATCGACGTAACCCTTTACGACGAACTCTTTAACCACCTCCATAATCGAGAACAATTCCTTAGTCCATCAGTTACTAAGGATAAATTTTGACCGCTGCTAGTGATTCAATCATGGATCACTCTCTGTACCTCTCAATAGACTTGCTACAAGGCACACATCAGGTGCGGTACTCAGCATGGCATACTTTAGAGTCTACGGCTAAGGCATAGAAGACGACCTTCGTCTATTCTCTTTATTCTACCGTGGTCGGGTTTTCAGTCTTACTCAAATTCACACCTTACAACGCAACCAAGAACTCCTTCTTTACTGATCTATTTTGAACTCCTTCAAAACTTGTCAAGGCATGCATCTTGTTGAAACTTCCATTAAGCGCTTTCGATCTATCTCCATAGATCTTTGATGCTCAACGTTCAAGTAGCTCAATCCAGGTATTCCTTTGAAAACTCCTTTCAAACAACCTTGTATGCTTTACAGAAATTCTACATTACTTCTGATCCACAATATGTCAACCACATATACTTATCAGAAATTCTATAGTGCTCCCACTCACTTCTTTGGAAATACAAGTTTCTCATAAACCTTGTACAAACCCAAAATCCTTGATCATCTCATCAAAGTGTATATTCCAACTCCGAGATGCTTGCACCAGTCCTTTTAAGGATCGCTGGAGCTTGCATACTTGCTAGTATCTTTAGGATCGACAAAACCTCATGGTTGTATCCCATACAATGTTTGCTCAAGGAATCCGTCGAGGAAACAATGTTTTGACATCCTACATGCAATATTTCATAAATAATGCAGCAACTACTAACATAATTCTAACAGACTTTTAGCATCGCTACGAGTGAGAAAGTCTCATCATAGTCAACTGTTTGATCTTGTCGGAAACATCTTTGCGACAAGTCGAGCTTTTCTTAATAGTGACTTATCACTATCATCGTCTGTCTTCCTTTTAAAGATCCATCTTTACTCAATAGTCCTATGACCATCAAGTAGTTCTTCCAAAGTCTACACTTTGTTTTCATACATGGATCCTCTCTCGGATTTCATGGCTTCCAGCCATTTGTCGGAATCTGGGCCCACCATTGCTTTCTCCATAACTCGTAGGTTCACTGTTGCTCAACAACATGACCTCCAAGATAGGGTTACCGTACCACTCTGTAGTAGTACGCGACCTTGTCAACCTACGAGGCTTGTAGTAACTTGATCCGATGCTCGATGATCACCATCATCAGCTTTCACTTCAATTGGTGTAGGCGCCACAGGAACAACTTCCTGCGCCCTGCTACACACTGGTCGAAGTGATGGTTCAATAACCTCATCAAGTTCTACCACCCTCCCACTCAATTCTTTCGAGAGAAACCTTTCCTCGAGAAAGGATCCATTTCTAAAAACAAACATTTTTCTTTCGGATCTGAGATAGGAGATGTACCCAACTGTTTTGGATATCCTATGAAGATGCATTTATCCGCTTTGGGTTCGAGCTTATCAGACTGAAACTTTTTCACATAAGTGTCGAAACCCCAAACTTTCAAGAAACGACGGTTTAGATTTCTCTAAACCTCAATCTATACTGTGTCATCTCAACGGAAATACGTGGTGCCCTATTTAAAGTGAATGCGGTTGTCTCTAATGCTTAACCCATAAACGATAGTGGTAATTCGATAAGAGACATCATAGCATGCACCATACCAAATAGTGTGTGGCTATGATGTTCAGACACATCATCACACTATGATGTTCTAGGTGGCATGAACTGCGAAACAATTTCCACATTGTCTTAACTGCGTACCAAAACTCGTAACTCAGATATTCATTTCTATGATCATATCGTAGATAGTTTATCCTCTTGTTACGACGAACTTCACTCCGAAACAGAATTGAACTTTTCAATATTTCAGACTTGTGATTCATTAAGCAAATACTCTAGTATCTACTCAAATCGTCATTGAAGTAAGAACATAATGATATCCACTGCGTGCCTCAGCACCCATTGGACTGCATACATCGAAATGTATCACTTACAACAAGTTACTATCTTATTTCATCTCAATGAAAACAAGGCCTTGCTCCCGTGGTATGATTTGCATGTCACTAGTGATTAAAAATCAAGTGAGTATAAAGATCCATCAGCATGGAGCCTCTTCATGCAATTTATACCAACATGACTCAAGCGGCAGTGCCACAAGTAAGTGGTACTATCATCATTACCTCGTATCTTTTGGCACCAATATCATGAACATGTGTAACACTACGATCGAGATTCAATAAACCATTGAAGGTGATTATTCAAGAGAATAGAGTAACCATTGTTCTCTTTAAATGAATAATCGTATTGCAATAAACATGATCCAATCATGTTCATGCTTAACGCAAGCACCAAATAACAATTATTTAGGTTTAACACCAATCCCGATGGTAGAGGGAGCGTGCGACGTTTGATCATATCAACCTTGGAAACACTTCCAACACGTATCGTCACCTCGCCTTTAGCTAGTCTCCATTTATGCGGTAGCTTTCATTTTGTGTTACTAATCACTTAGCAACTAGGGGTACTAGTAAAGTACAAATCAACATCATGTATATCAAATATACTTCTTTCGACTTTTGCCAGCCTTCTTATCTACCAAGTATCTAGAGTTGCTCCGCCTCAGTGACGGTTCCCCTCATTACAGAAGCACTTAGTCTCGGGTTTGGGTTTAATCTTGGGTCTCTTCATTAGTGCAGCAACTGTTTTGCTGTTTCACGAAGTATCCCTTCTAGCCCTTGCCTTTCTTGAAACCTAGTGGTTTTACAAACCATCAACTATTGATGCTCCTTCTTGATTTCTACTTTCGCAGTGTCAAACATCGCGAATCGCTCAAGGATCATTGTATCTATCCTTGATATGTTATGGTTCATCACGAAGCTCTCACAGCTTGGTGGCAGTGACTTTGGAGAACCATCACTATCTCATCTGGAAGATTAACTCCCACTTGATTCAAGTGATTGTCGTACTCAGACAATCTGAGCACACGCTCAACGATTGAGCTTTTCTCCTTTACTTTGTGGACAAAGAATCTTGTCGGAGGTCTCGTACCTCTCAACAAGGGCACGAGCATGATCTCTCTTCGATTGGGAACACGGTGGGGTTATCAATGCCGTAGATAGGTGTTCAGGATCACGTAGTGATCAAGTAATCGCGACCGCTAGGGTTGACTACCTTCATAAATGCTACGTAAGATAGCCACCAAATCAAGCTTAGGATGCTGCAACCTTATACACTTCACCTTACCCTACCTAATAACTTGACTAGTTCTGGCACCAAGGTCTTAGATTGCTGAGTCCCCGTGGCTCACGGATTCCTCCAAAACTCCCAACAGGTACAGGTACTCAAGAGACAGATGACCCCGACGGCACCCAGCTGGCTTGGCAGTACGACGAGGAGACAGACCGCCTTTACGTGAACTATCCAGAAGATTGAGGCTTGGTCGTGATCGTGGGCCTGCAGGCAGGGTAGCATAGCATTTTTATGTTTTGTAGTACGTAGCGGAACTACCTAGGTTGTATGTGTGTTGTACTCTGAGATATTTATGAGAAGACAATTGAATCCCGAATTGTCTACCTTTATTATTATTTGTTTTGTGTTACCTGTTTGTGAAACGCTTAGATGCACTTCTTTCCTATTCGGGGCCTCGATCCCCAGATCGGAAAGAACCGCATCTTGGTCGTTACAAGTTGGTAATCAAATCCTTACGACCATAGGAGCCTTTGTGTGATCGTACTTGGCCGAGTCGAGTCTAGAAAATGTTTTGAGTCTTAGTTATATCGGAGATTAGGATTCTTTTTTCTCCTCTTCTATGCTCTGATGAGGTTCCCGTCTTAGGAAATCTTTAACTCTACTCCTTTTCTCACTCAATTTTTTTTTAGGATCACGCGGGTATTTGTGAAGTCTATATGATTTCGATGTGACGGAATCCTGTCCTGGTGCCTCCTACCTGCTCTAAGTCTGAGGGGAGTTGAGCTCTGGGGGATTCTTGCGCACATCGCCATCATTCAGATTTTCGAGTATCTAGGAACGGAGGGTGTTCGTTATTGCTTCAATACTAGTAGTGGTGAGATAACCCCGATGTCCCCAGTACTGGTGTAGATTGTTCGGGGGTACTACCACGCTTGGTATCGTTGTGATCACGAGGATCTGTTGTAGATGAAGATCCGAGATGCTGATTGTGTGTTGAAGGATGTGATACAGGTGACAGGTTAGTTTAGGAGTTGTGTGAAATACTCCTTGTATCCGTGTACCTGATTGCATGACCAGTTATTTCGGGAATTCATAGGTGGGATATCTAGTAGTATCTTATAGGACTATCTTCCTACAGACGCTTGGTTGAGGTTTCAAAAATCTCGATCATATGTTTGTTCCGAGCAGTTCTAGCTCACACTTGTTTGTAGTGGCCCTTATCGGAATTTTGTCGTCCGTCACTTTGAGGATGCATTCTTGCTATGTTGTTCAAGTGCAATTGCTAAATTCTGTTCAGATATTCTGTCTTTTGATTCAGCAATATCTTCAATTATTCTATGGACTAATATGTTGTCCGTCTTCAGGATGGCTCCACCGACTCGTCAGACCCCAGGGCGTGAGGATATGCCGCCTCCACCACCTCCTCCTGCAGAGGCCTGGCAGACGATGATGGCAGCTAGTAATGCAAATACTCAGATGCTGTTACAATTGATCCAGGAGAGAGCCAATCAACAGCAGGAGAATATCCAGCAGGGTGGCAATCACTTCGCCAATCTGAGTCAGTTCCTGTCGAATCAACCAAAGACGTTCACTTCTTGCGACCAGCCATTTGATGCAGAAGATTGGATTCATGGCATGAACAAATATTTCGAGTGTAGCAATGTGCGTCTGGAGGACTATGTCAAGTTTGCAACGTTTCAGTTGAAGGGACATGCTTCTATATGGTGGCAGCAGCTCAAGGAGTTTTGTCGTGGGACAGGGTGATGTCTTGGGACGAGTTTTGTCGTGACTTCAGGTCCCACTACATCCCTTCCAGTTTTGTAGAGGAGATGCGTGAGAAGTTCAGGCATTTGAATCAAGGCAGCAATTCTGTGTACAAGTACAATGTCGAGTTCCACGAGCTGGCCCGTTACGCGCTGCAGGATATCCCGGATCAGAAGAGCAAGATCTATCAGTTCAGGGTTGGCTTGATGGAAGACTTGCAGTTAGCTCTTGCCTTGCACGATCCTGAGGAATTCGACAAGTTCTAAGACCTAGCTCTCAGAGCAGAGGAAACCTTGCTCAGGGTGGAAAATTCCAAGAAGCGCTTCAGAGATTCCGACTCTTCCTCGACTCAGGTGGTTCAGAAGCAACAGAGGTTTTGGGTTTCTCCTCCTCCTCCTCGGCACTCACAGCAGCTGAAGCAATCAGGTGGTCGTGGTTCTTCCCACCGACCCAACCCTGGCTTTCAGCAGGGATACCAGCATCAGAAGCAAGGGCCTCCTCAGACTCAGTTCCGGCAGCCAGCAGATGTCACTTGTCACAAATGTGGGCAGAAGGGTCACTATGCCAACAAATGTACTTCTCAGCTCCGTCTCCCGCCTCCTCCTCTAGGCAAACCTCCAAGCAACGCTCTTGTCAAATTCAACCCCAGATCAGCTCGAGTCAACATGGTGAACGCAGCTGAAGTAGACAACTCCCCTGATGTGATCATGGGTAACCTCCTCGTTAATATATTCCTGCTAAAGTGTTATTTGATTCTCGTGCATCACACTGCTTCATGTCCTGTCCATTCTTTGCAAAGCATGAGTTTGTTTGTCAAGATTTGGTTAAGCCTATGTCAATAGTGTCTCCTGGTAGATTGGTGAATTCCAATTGTCTGGTTCCGGATGTTTCTGTCAAGCTGGGCGCTTATGCTTTTCTGGCATCTCCTATTGTATTGGTAATTCCGACATCGACTTGATTCTTGGTATGGACTGGTTGGCCATGAACAAGGCGTCAATTGATTGTGAAGCCAAAGAAGTCAAGCTTACCCACACTTCGGAGGATGTGATTATATTCGCGGCGCGCGATGATACAATCCGTCTGTTCACCTTGAATGAAAACGGTGAGATCAATCCTATTGAGCAAGTTCCAGTGGTCTGCGAATATCAAGATCAGTTTCCTAAAGAGCTGCCAGGCATGCCTCCGCACCGTGAAGTTGAGTTTGTCATTGAGCTTGATCCATGCATAGAGCCAGTGTGCAAACGGCCGTACAAGCTGGGTCCAGAAGAATTGAAGGAACTTAAGAGGCAACTTGATGAGCAGGAGCGTTTGGGTTTGATCAGACCGAGCTCGTCTCCGTGGGGATGTGGTGTTCTGTTTGTCAACAAGAAGGATGGCTCGGACTGGCTGTGTGTCGATTACCGACCGTTGAACAAGAAGACAATCAATAACAAATATCCACTTCCGAACATAACTGAGTTGTTCGAAGAGTTGAAAGGCGCTAAAGTATTCTCCAAGCTTGATCTCAGAATGGGCTATCATCATATTTGCATTCGCGAGGAAGACATTCCGAAGACGGCATTCAGGACTAGTTTTGGCTCGTATGAGTATACGGTCATGTCTTTTGGTCTGGCTAATGCTCCTCTGACATTTTGTCGATTGATGAACTATATTTTCTCCCCATACAAGAATGAATTTGTCTTGCTCTATCTCGACGACATTCTGGTCTTTTCTGAGACTAAGAAAGAACATGAGAAACATCTCAGATTGGTGCTTGATAAATTGAGAGAGTACAAGCTGTATACCAAGTTTTCCAAGTGCGAGTTCTGGCTGAAAGAAGTGGTTTATCTTGGGCATATTATCTCTGCCGAGGGCATTAAGGTTGATCCATCCAAGGTTCAAGCCATTGTTGAATGGGAGCCTCCGCAGAATGTGAAGCAGCTTCGAAGCTTTCTCGGGCTTGCAGGATATTGCAGAAGGTTCATTGAGAACTTCTCCAAGATCGCCAAGCCGCTCTCTAGTCTTCTTCAGAATGGTGTTAAGTATGTTTGGTCTCCAGAGTGTCAATTTGCTTTCGATACACTCAAAGAGAAGCTTATCTCCACTCCGGTGTTGGCCCCTCCGAATGATTCCAAGCCGTACCAGGTCTTTTGCGATGCTTCTCTCCAGGGTCTTGGCACAGTCTTGATGCAAGATAGGAACGTGGTTGCTTATACCTCCATGCAGTTGAAGCTTCCGGAGAAGAACTATTCTGTGCATGATCTCGAGCTAGCAGCTATGGTACATGCCTTGATGACTTGGAGACATCTCTTGTTGGAACGTAAGGTTGATGTTTTCACCGATCACAAGAGTCTCAAGTACATCTTCACTCAGCCTAACTTGAATCTTCGGCAAACACGTTGGGTGGAAATGCTCCAGGATTTTAATCTGAGTGTTGAGTACACGCCGGGCAAGGCAAATGTTGTGGCAAATGCATTGAGCAGGAAGGCATATTGCAACAGTCTAATTCTGCAACCTCTCCAACCGGGTCTTTGTGAGTCTTTCAGGAAGCTCAACCTTCAGCTAGTTCCTCAGGGTTTTCTTGCAAACCTTCAGATCTCTCCTACCTTCGAAGATCAGGTCAGAGCAGCTCAGCTTCTTGACGCTATGGTGAAGAAGGTCAAGATTGGCGTGGGAAAGAGTCCCCCCAAGTATAAGTGCTTCACTGTTGATGCCAGGGACACATTGTTTTTCGAGGATCGCCTTGTCATCCCGAAAGGTGATCTCAGGCAGGTGATCATGGAAGAAGCTCATAACTCTCTGCTCTCTATTCATCCTGTAAACTCCAAAATGTACCATGACTTGAAGCAGACATTCTGGTGGACTCGTATGAAACGTGAAATTGATCAGTTCGTAAATGAGTGTGATGTTTGTCGAAGAGTGAAAGCAGAACATCAACGCCCAGCAGGCCTCTTACAGCCTTTGCCGATTCCCGAGTGGAAGTTTGATCACATTGAGATGGATTTCGTCACCAGGTTTGCAAAGTCCAAGAAGGGCAATGATGCCATCTTCGTCGTCATCGACAAGTTGAGTAAAGTGGCTCATTTTCTTCCAGTCAAGGAGTCTATTTCAGCAGCTCAGCTCGCAGAGTTGTACACCTCCAGGATTGTCTCTTTGCATGGTGTGCCTATGATGATCTCTTCAGATCGCGGAAGTATCTTCACTTCCAAGTTCTGGGACTCCTTTCAGTCTGCTATGGGCACGAAGATCCGCTTCAACACAGCGTTCCATCCTCAGACTAGTGGTCAAGTGGAGAGGCTGAATCAAGTTCTGGAGGATATGCTGAGAGCCTGTGTTATCACTTTTGGCATGAAGTGGGAAGATTGGCTGCCTTTCGCGGAGTTCTCGTATAACAACAGTTATCAAGCTAGTTTTGGAAAGGCTCCGTTTGAAATTCTTTATGGTAGGAAATGCCGTACTCCGCTCAACAGGTCCGAGACAGGCGAGCGTCAGATCCTTGGCAATGATATGATAGAAGAAGCTGAGAAGATGTGTCGGATCATTCGCGACAACCTCAGAGCAGCTCAGTCCCGTCAGAAGAGCTATTACGATAGCAAGCACCATGATATGTCTTATGACCTTGATTACTTTGTCTATCTCAAGGTGTCGCCTATGAAGGGTATGCAGCGCTTTGGCATCAAATGCAAGCTTGCGCCTTGTTTCGTTGGTCCGTTCAGAGTGGTTGGCAAGAGACGCGACCTTGCGTACCATCTCGAGCTTCCGTCAACCTTTGCAAATGTCCATGATGTGTTCCATGTTTCTCAGCTTCGGAGGTGTTTCAAGACCCCCGCGCTCACGGTGCATCTTCAAGATATCGACCTTCAGCGTGACCTTTCTTATCATGAGCATCCAGTTGCGGTTCTCGAGGCGACTGAGCGCAAGACCCGTAGCAAGACTGTCAAATTTCTCAAAGTACAGTGGTCTCACCATTCCGATAAAGAGGCTACGTGGGAACGCGAGGATCACCTCCGTTCCGAATTTCTCGATTTCTTTCAGTCTTAGATCTCGAGGCCGAGATCTTCTTTTTAGTGTGGGAGAGTTTGTAGTGCCCCTGATGTAAACCTTGCCATATTTGGAACCTATTGCATGTGGGTCCACCTTGTCAGTAATTTGATGTTTTCAATTGTGCTATAACTTCATGTGATGTCCTTTGTATTTTTCCCTTCCTTGCATGCATGCATGTCATATCATCTCTTCCATGCATCTTTATGTCTTTGTGATTGCAAAGGTGGTAGTGGTGATGTGGGTTCTTGTGAGTTCTTGTGATGTGGTCGCATTGTGTGGTGGTGAGAGTAGAAGTGGTGGTGTGGTGTTGGAACTTTGCAAAACCCTTTGACTACAAGCCCCTCTCTCTCTATTATCCCCTAGCCCAATATTTACTTGATCCTTCTCTGTTTTAAAAATGTCCATGTTTTAGGATATTTTGTAGTGATTGTGAAGATAGGTATTTGTTGTTTTAAAACTTGTTTGAGAGGTGCTATATATTCACAAAATAGTGGCATAAATACTGTTATGTAAATATTTGCTTGTCACTAAAATCCCTTTTCTATTTTATTCAAATAGGCCATATTTTTCTATGACCAGGGGATATTTTAATTTGATTTTATCCCCAGTGCTTTAATCTGTGCTTTATTTTTTCTTCTCTGTGTTTTTCTGTAATAGGAAATGAGGGAATTCCTCTTCCCTTCTATCTGGCGCTCCTAAGTGGGCTTACTCCCACTTAGCAGCCCATTTCCTTCTCCCTCGCGCAGGAGCACGCGCACGGCGTCGTCTCCCTCCTTTCCAGCGTGGCACCGTGGGTCCACCTTGTCATCCTCTCTGTCCCGATCCCCTCCTTTCCACCGAGAGGAGCACGCGCACATGGCCGATGGCGCATCCCTCGCTTCCCCCCTCGCTCTATAAAGGGCCCCTTGGCGTCCGTGCCTTGTTAGGGTTCCTCCCCGCCGCCGCTCCATCCAGATCCCTTCTCCCTCCTCTCTGTCTCTCGTCGCTGCAAGGTAAGAAGCGATCGGCTCCGCCATGGCCGATCCGTGAAGCTCGACGTCGCCGTCATCGTGGGGCATCTTCTTCCTCGCCGAAGGTTCCCGCAGCTCGAGGGCATCTCCAGGAGTCCATTCCCGCCACTGGATCGTCTTCATCACCCCTGCTTCCTCTTCTTCCCAGCGGAGCGTCTTCTCCGACGAGCTCCTCCACTCCGCGCGCTTCTTCCACTACTTCCTCTACGGGCGTCTTCCTCCTCGACCTGTACGTGAGGTAGTGCTCCTCCTCCCTCCTCCCTGTCCCAGATTGAGCGCAGTATCAGTAGAATCGACGCGTGCTTCGCCTCTGTCGCCGGAGCCGCCGCAGCTTGATTTGCAGCACAACGCCGGCGAGCACCTCCCCTGTTCCGGACGTTCGTCGGGAAGCAGAAATGCAGAAGGGAATACTCTTCACAGTTACTCCTCTTACCTGTCAAGTGTCGATCCGTAGCCTAGTGGTAGAAGTGTGTTGTTGCCGGATGAGAGGGCGTGGGTTCGATCCCCCCTTGGCACCTTTTTTTTCTAGTTTGCTTCGCTACAGTAGCCAACAGGGACTTGCTACCCTGTACACACCCCTTCCCTGTCGATAGAATGGTTCTGGCAGAGTGGTATGGCTCTGTTGTTGCTATACAGTGGGTTCTGGGTTCGAATCCCAGGTGCTCCTATTGTATTTTTGTCACTTCTTTTATTTCTATTTCTTTTGCTTGTCCTACCATATTTGTGCCTAACCCATAGGCATTAAAGTGGACCATTTTGATTTCTTCTCCTGCTATGCATAGATAGAGGTAGGATCTTTGGTTGTGTGTGTGTGTGTGTGCACACACTTGTGATAGTGCAAGTGATGTGTGTATGTGGCTTAAGTGATAAGTGGCTCATGTGATCTTGCTAGTGTGTTTGGGTGTGTAGTTCTTGCGAAGTATGTACATTGTGGAGTAGGTGAGATGTGTGTGTGTTGAGGTGATGTGTGTGTAAGTAGTGCACACATATGTGGTACCTAGCAGGAGTGTATGTATGTGTTGCTCCATGTTTACTTGCATAGTAGTTTTTCCTTCATGTTGTACTTGGGATTAAGTGCTTGTGATGAGGGTGTTGTGATGATATGCATGTGGTGAAAACATCCCCAACTTGCAACACTTGTGCACCTTCACATGTCCATATGTGAGAGGGCATGGTGATTTGTATGTTGGGTAGCTTAGTAGAAGGGGTTGTGAAGTTGATGTGCATGACACAAACATGGGGTTCAAACCCCCATGTCACTTTGTCATTGTACACATGAGCTCAACCATGTAGTAGATGATATGGTGAAACTACATGTAAGGATGCACTATTTGCTAGTCATGATTTGGAGTAGTTTCCTCTTCCTTAATTTGTGGTCACTTGTTCCAAGTAAGTGCCCATATATTATATATGATTTTGTGGTAGAATTTCCCAAGGAATCCATTGGTGAACTTAGATTTCCCATTGGAGCATTTTTCTGGAAAGTCATATTTGCATTTTCTTCTAAGTTTAGAGCTTGGTTCCATGCATGTTGATGTGCTCTTGTATTTGATTCTTGGTTGTCGTAGTAGAGGGTGACCCCCTCTACCACATGTGGGTTTCAATTCATGATTTGGAAGCCATGTGTGCAAGTGGTGCCCATCCAAAGTGGTCATGTGGCTAGAAATTCCAGCTTAGTGAAATCTGGAATTTCACCAAGTCTGAGAATCTGGAAACATTTTTTTCTCCTGTAGATGAGGTTGTGCTGGTCATTGGGTTGTGATCTAGCCTTAGTTCAGTGCTAGGAATTTGGGCCTGATTGGTTTCTGAAGCTCCCTGTCCAATTTCATCCCATTTGGAGTCCTGTAGGTTATGTTTTGGTTGCTGTCAAAAAGCTTTAGAACAAAGACAGAAAGTCAGGTGCAGGAATTTTCACAAAGTCCCTGAGAGCTGATGATTTTGGGAAAGTTTGCAGCCTTGTGTCTTCTTGTGTTTAATTCCTTTTGGTGTGATTCTTGCTGGTGCTTGTAGTATTCTTGGTTGGCTACAGCCAGATATATTATTTGTCCTATTTGGAGGGTTGTAGCTCTGTTGCATGTAGCTCACAAAGTGCTAAGATGCAGATTATGGCAGATTATATAGTTTTGTCATTTTGATGATTGTGGGTGCTTAGTTGATGTTGCGGTGTTCTTCCTTGCTCCAATCCATTCATGTTGGGTTGTTATATGTCTGGGCAACCTGGGAATACCAGATTTGTGCCATTTGAGTGTGTGGTGTTGATTTCGACACGTAGGGCTTCATATTTTGTTTCGTTGATTCCCGTTGATCCGTAGCTCCGATTGTAATGTTGTTTATATGGTTTTGCATCGTTTTCACGAGAGGCATCTGATCATGAAATTCTCATGCATGTCAAAATAGCTTATGGTACAGTTCTGTCCAGAAACTTGTAGTAGCTTCTTTTGCTTGTGCTAGTGATAGAAATAGTGATGCATGCTCATTTCCATCTCATGCATCATGTGCTTGTTGCATCTTGACGTGCTGTTGTTCATTGGATGTTATTCTTATGTTGGGTAGCATCGGGATCGGAGAACAAGTACGTGAATTCGGGAGAGTACGTGCAGGACAAACAAGAACCATTCCAAGCTGAGGATATCACACGCAAGATGATATGACCTTGATTCCATCTCTAGACTTGTTATGCTAGTTTGCGTTTCCATGTCATATTTCTCGCTGCCTACCACTGAATTAAATTGCCTCTTGATATGCCATGAACCAATACACTGATCCCTTCCTAGCAAAACTTGAATGGCTAAGTAGGCTTTTTTCAGCTACAAATGTTAGCGTTGCTAGATGCTGGTGCCTTGTCTCATGTGACATCATGAGCTTGATATCATTATCTTAAATTCTGTTATTTAATTAATGCACCTATATACTTGGTAAATGACGGAAGGCCTAACCTTTTGCCGGGTGTTTTGTTCCGTTAGTGGGTTGTTATGGGGACCCCCTCGATAAATCGCATAGTGCTAAGGCTTGTCCGGCAGGACCCAACATTTGTGTTAATTTGCTAATCACTTAATAATAAACTGCATAGGGAATAGCTACCCCGAGGAATTTAATCAACAACCCGGGCCAGTGCTCCTCCTGAGTGTTGGTCCAAACTAGAGTCGTGTGCGAGGCCAACCCGGGGCAACTCGGGTGATGGGGTTATAGTCCTAGGGTAGGGTCATAGGCCTGTCATGTTGGTCCTACCCAAGGACTACCCCTTGTAAGTGACAAGGCCCTTAATCAGTTCCGACTGAACTAAGGACTTCCCATCATCCAGTCGGTAACGGACCCTCCACCATCCAGTCGGAGGTCAGCATTCGGAGTATATCAAACTAACCGACTGGATTCCAGTCTGTGCATCGTAACCCCCAGGAGGGAAACGGTCGTACGTTTCCATGTGCCTTTATTAGCATTTAAGACATGCGTTACCTGTAACGTAGGAATTTATTCGCCACCACTCCACCCCTGTGCACCGAACCGTTGTGGAGGGCAGCGCACTCTATATAAGCCACCCTCCCCCACTGGTGCAAGGGTTAGCAATTCACTGTATTCCATATTCCACTCGACAACAAGCTCCCAGAGCACCGAGACGTAGGGCTATTACCTCCACCGCAGAGGGGCCTGAACTCATACAACCTCGCCGTAGCTAAGGCTCTGCCCATCCTTTCGTACCCTACACATCTACTGTCAGACTTATACCCACGACAGTTGGCGCCCACCTTGGGGCAGGCGTCTAAGCGACTTCCGGCGAGTTTTCTACTACATCTTTTCGTCATGTCGTCCGGCGGAGATTCAAGCATGGGTCACGAGATCCTCTTCGGCGCTCTCTCCTTCATCGTCGACGATTCGGCATGGCTTCGGGACGCACCTCTCGACGTCGAGGTGCTTCCCCGTTGCATAGCTACGCACTTCCGTGCCGGCGCCCGCGGCATTCTTCTTCTCCAGCAGTTGGCTCTAGTGTCGGCCTACACCGCTGTCGCGTGCCTCAACAAGCGGTCCCGCCGTCCGCGGCTCCAGCGCTGGGTGCAACATGCCCAGGCGCGCCAGAACACGTCCTCTCAAGTGGCGGTCCTAGAGTCGGTTGTGGTTGCCCCGCCATCCCAGCGCTTGGACTCGGTTCCGACTGAGATCCCCTCCGAGTACTTGGGTCGCGGGCCTGTAGCAGAAGTACACATGGCCAACTCCCATGAAAGTCCCCACCAAGCTGGCCGGAACGAGCATGAGATCGGCAAAATATCCGGCGCTCGCCGTCCACCTCGCCGTTCTGCCAGTCGGCACACTCGGCGGAGCAACGTGGAGTTGTTCCGCACGCCCATCCTCAACTTGGCTGCCGCTGCCAAGATAGCCGATTTCCTTCAGCCGACTGATTCAGAGGCTGGCAGAGGGATCGAGCAAATTCGCGCCCTGCTGCACACGGCGCAACAACAAAACTCGGCGGTCTCCCAGTCGCACAACAGGATCCACAATAGTTATGTTCATGCGAACACGCATCGGTCAGTTCATAGCCCTGGTTCTCTTCAGCGACACAGGGGAGGCAGCTGTTCCATAAATCCCGAAGATTGTCGACGTTCAAGCACCCCTCCGCGGGGTGGGCCCTACGGTCCCCGACATCATGATAATCGGCGTTCAGTTGGTGACACTTACGACCCAAGGCCCGACGCGAGAGGGCATATCGCCCAGCGGAGGGTCGACAGGGGCCGAGCCCACCGCGATGGTCACGATATTGACCGTCCGAGTGGAAGCAGGACCATCGTTTCTGGTCCCGAGTGTTTCAGTCGAGCCATCCGTTCGGCGGATATCCCTCCCAACTTCCGATTGGCGACGGGGATCAGCAAGTTTACAGGAGAATCCAAGCCAGAAACGTGGCTGGATGATTACCGAGTGGCAGTCCAGATCGGAGGAGGGGACGACCACGTCGCCATGAAGCACCTCCCTCTGATGCTCGATGGCTCAGCGTGAGCGTGGCTGAACCAGTTGGCCCCTTAAGCATCTACAGCTGGGCAGATCTGGCTCGAGTGTTCATCAGGACCTTCGAAGGGACGTGCAAGTGCCCTCCTGGCCTCGTGGAGCTCCAGCACTGTGTCCAGAAGCAGAATGAGCCCCTGCGCGATTTCATTCAGCGTTGGACAACCCTCTACCACACGGTGGAGAACGTCATAGAGCATCAAGCAGTTTGCGCCTTCAAGGCAGGCGTGCGGTACAGGGATCTGTACCTGAAGTTCGGCCGTACAGGCGACATCTCCATGAGCAAGATGATGGAGATAGCGGCAGGCTATGCAAATGGCGAAGAAGAGGACCGCATCCGAAGCGGCAAGCACAAAAAAGTCGCCGATGGAGATGGGAGTAACACTCGGAAGCAGAAGCAAAAAGCTCCGTCCACTCCGCAGGCAGAAGCTGCAGCTGTTACCAACGCCAAGTTCAAGGCCAAGGGGAAGGCTCATTTCACCCCCAAGAAGAAGCAGTTCAATAATCCCATCCTGGACCAGCCATGTCCGATTCCTACGAAGATGGATGAAGTGGGCAACGCCATATATCCGAAGCATACCACTCGGCAATGTCGCCTCCTGATCCAGGGGTTCGGCGAAGGGCAACCGAGAGAAAAGGACAATGAGCAGGATGAGGAGGATAAGGAGGATCTGTTCCCCCAAGTCCATGCAACACTGATGATTTTTGCTGACGTTGAGAGCAAGAGTCGACTGAAGCTGGTGAACAGGGAGATGAACATGGCCACCCCTACCAACCCCAAGTTCCTCAAATGGTCTCAGACTGCGATCACCTTTGACCAGTCGGATCATCCAGCACACGTACCCACCCCAGGGAGACAGGCTCTGGTCGTCGACCCGGTGGTGGAAGGAGTCCGACTGCGCAAAGTCCTCATGGATGGCGGCAGTGGCTTGAACATCATGTATGCCGACACTCCCAAGGGGATGGGCATTCCGATGTCCAAACTCAGCGAGAGCAGCATGCAGTTGCATGGAGTCGTCCCTGGACGAAAGGCCAAGTCACTCGGCCAGATCGCGTTGGACGTCGTTTTCGGCTCCGACAAGAACTTCCGTAAGGAAAAGCTGACGTTCGAGGTGTGGACTTCCAGAGCGCGTACCACGCAATTCTGGGCCGCCCGGCGTATGCACGTTTCATGGTCCATCCATGTTACGTGTACCTGAAGCTAAAGATGCCAGGCCCGAAAGGCGTGATCACTATCACAGGCAATCGACAGCGGGCCGAAGAGTATCTGCAGCAAGGGTCAAGGATCGCCGATCAGCAGATGGCTGTCCTCGAGCTTGACGAGTACAAGAAAACAGTCGACCCCGCTGACTTGATGCGTGTGAAGAAGCTAGCTTTGGAGTCTGCATTCCAGTCGGCGGGAGAGACGAAGAAGGTCAGCATCCACCCGACAGACGACACTGTTGCCCCGACGAACATCTCCACCACCCTCGATCCTAAATAGGAAGCCGAGCTCACCCAATTCCTCCGTGAGAACTGGGACATCTTCGCATGGAAGCCCTCTGACATGTCAGGTGTACCCAGGGAGTTGGCTGAGCACCGACTGCATGTGGATCCCACCGCTCGGCCTGTCCGAGAACGCCTGCGTCGGTCCGCCGCGCACAAGAGGAAGGCAATCGGAGAAGAAGTGGCCAAGCTTTTGGCAGCCAATTTCATTCGCGAGGTACACCACTCCGAGTGGCTCGCCAATGTTGTCATGGTGCCCAAGAAGGACAAGTCGCTCCGAATGTGCATTGACTTCAAGCATCTCAATAAGGTCTGCCCGAAAGACCATTTTTCGCTCCCCCGCATCAATCAAATTGTCGATTCGACTGCGGGTTGCGAGCGTTTGTCATTTCTTGATGCCTACTCGGGCTATCATCAGATCCGTCTGTATGGCCCCGATGAATTAAAAACAGCCTTCATCACCCCATTCGGGTGCTTTTGCTACATCACTATGCCATTCGGCTTGAAGAATGCAGGAGCTACCTTTATGTGCATGATCCAAAAATGCCTCCTCGACCAGATCGGTCGGAATGTGGAGGCGTATATGGATGATATCGTAGTCAAGTCACGCAAAGGTTCCGACCTGCTGACTGACTTGGCAGAAACATTCGCCAACCTTCGTAAGTACGATATCAAGCTCAACCCCGCCAAGTGTTCATTCGGCGTTCCCAGCGGAAAGTTACTCGGTTTCTTCATTTCCAAACAAGGGATCGATGTCAACCCCGAAAAGATCGGGACCATCGTCCGAATGGAGAGGCCGGTCAGAATACACGATGTTCAACGGCTCACAGGTTGCCTAGCGGCTTTGAGAAGGTTTATCATTCGACTCGGCGAGAAAGCACTCCCTCTGTACCGACTCATGAAGAAATCAGATACTTTCGAGTGGACAAATGAAGCCCAAGTTGCATTCGACGACCTCAAAGTCCTACTTTCCACCCAGCCAGTTCTTACTGCTCCGCTCAGTAAAGAGCCCCTTCTTCTGTATATTGCGGCTACAAATCAAGTCGTTAGCACTGTTCTTACAGTCGAATGAGAAGAAGAAGGCAAAGCATCCAAAGTTCAGTGGCCAGTGTATTACGTCTCCGAAGTCCTGACCCCTTCCAAGTAGAGGTATCCCCATTATCAAAAACTTAACTACGGGATTTACATGACTGCGAAGAAGGTGGCTCATTATTTCCAAGACCACTCGGTGTCTGTCGTTTCTGATGCTCCGTTGTTGGAAATCCTCCACAATCGGGACGCATCGGGCTGAGTCGCGAAGTGGGCAATGGAGATGTTGTACTGTGATATCAAGTTCGAGGCCAAGAAAGCTATAAATTCTCAAGCTCTGGCTGACTTCATAGCAGAATGGGTAGAACAACAGCAACCGACCCACATCTACTTGCCTCATTAGACAATGTTCTTCGATGGGTCCAAGATGTTGAATGGCTCCAGCACTGGCGTTGTGATCGTATCGCCAAAGGGCGACAAACTCAAGTATGTGCTGCAGATACACTTTGATTCCTCCAACAATGAGGCAGAGTATGAAGCTCTCCTTTATGGACTGCGCATGGCCATCGCACTCGGCGTCCGTCGCCTGATAGTCTATGGCGATTCGGATTTGGTGGTTAATCAAGTGATGAAAGAGTGGGACGTTAGGAACCCCACCATGACCACATACTGCAATGCAGTGAGGAAGCTCGAGAAGAAGTTTGAAGTTCTAGAACTCCACCATGTTCCGCGACTGAAGAACCAAGCGGCTGATGAGTTGGAAAAACTTGGATCCACTCGGAGACCAGTCCCGAGTGACGTCTGCCTTGAGCACCTCCACCTTCCCTCAGTTAAAGAAGATCCTTTCACAGAGGAACCAGTACAACCAAAGAGCTCGACAGATCCGACTGAAGTCGACGTAGCTGCTGTGGTTGATCTGATCATGGATATTCTTGCTGTCATCCCCGATTGGACCGTCCCGATCATTGCATATATCCTGAGGCAGGAATTACCAGAAGACGAAGTCCAAGCCAGGCAGATAGTCCGCAGGTCAAAGTCGTTCACTGTCATTGATGGCCAGTTGTACAAGGAAAGCATTTCAGGCGTTCTTCAACGATGCATCTCCCCAGAGGAGGGGCAGTTAATCCTGGAAGAAATTCACTCGGGAACCTGCGGTCATCACGCCTCTTCAAGAGTAATCGTCGCCAAAGCATTCAGAGCTGGCTTCTTCTGGCTACAGGCGAACGAAATGGCTAAAGATATGGTCGACCGATGTGAAGGCTGTCAGTTCTACTCCAACAAGTCCCACAAGCCAACATCTGCGTTGAAGACAATCCTTCTTGTTTGGCCGTTTGCGGTATGGGGATTAGATACAGTCGGTCCATTCAGGACAGGCCAAGGAGGATACACACATCTGTTGGTGGCAGTCGACAAGTTCACAAAATGGATTGAAGCCAAGCCCATCAAGAAGCTCGACGCCCTAACAATCATCAAGTTTGTCAGGGACATCATCTCCAGATTCGGGGTACCTCACAGCATAATCACGGACAACGGGACAAACTTTGACTCGGACAGATTCAAAGGTTTCTTTGCAAGCCAAGGTATCCGAGTGGATTTTGCATCTGTGGCGCATCCTCAAACAAACGGACAAGCAGAGCGGGCGAATGGACTTATTCTGCAAGGTTTGAAGCCCCGACTCCTGCGAGAGGTGGGACATGCCGCTGGCGCATGGGTCACCGAGCTACCTTCAGTGCTTTGGGGTCTCCGCACAACCCCGAATAGATCTACAGGGCGATCACCGTTCTTCCTCGTTTACGGAGCAGAAGCGGTCCTTCCGAGTGACTTGCTCCACAATGCTCCACGAGTCGAACTCTTCTCCGAAGCTGAAGAAGAACAAGCAAGGCAAGACGGAGTGGACCTTCTAGAGGAGGAGCGTGAGATGGCACTGACTCGCTCAACCATTTATTAGCAAGATCTGCGGCGTTTTCACGCGCGACACGTCACGAGTCGTACATTCCAAGCAGGCGACCTGGTGCTCTGAGTGAATCAGCAAAGACCTCACAAGTTGGCTCCCGCCTGGGAAGGACCCTTCATCATCTCCAAGGTGCTGAACAATGGAGCATACAGACTCTACAACATCGACAGGGAAACAGATGAGCCGCGAGCATGGAACGGAGATCTCCTGAAGCGCTTCTACACGTGACCGTCGACTGAAGCTATGTAAAGAATAAGTATTGGTGAAATAATACAAAGCAAATTGAGTTTTTGAAGATTCAAAATTCTTCCGCGGTCGCAGACTCCGGTCTCAAAAAAAAGAAAAACTTAGCTGCGATCAAGAATCGCCTAAGTAGTGACTTTCTCCGAGTGTGCACTAAACGTCGCACTCGGGGACTTAGCTGCGATCAAGAATCGACTAAGTACTGACTTTCTCCGAGTGTGCACTAAACGTCGCACTAGGGGACTTAGCTGCGATCAAGAATCGCCTAAGTACTAACTTTCTCCGAGTGTGCACTAAACGTCGCACTCGGGGACTTAGCTGCGATCAAGAATCGCCTAAGTACTAACTTTCTCCGAGTGTGCACTAAACGTGGCACTCGGGGACTTAGCTGCGATCAAGAATCGCCTAAATACTAACTTTCTCCGTGTGTGCACTCAACGTCGCACTCGGGGACTTAGCTGCGATCAAGAATCGCCTAAGTACTAACTTTCTTCGAGTGTGCACTAAAGGTCGCACTCGGGGACTTAGCTGCCATCAAGAATCGCCTAAGTACTAACTTTCTCCGAGTGTGCACTAAACGTCTCACTCGGGGACTTAGCTGCGATCAAGAATCGCCTAAGTACTAACTTTCTCCGAGTGTGCACTAAACGTCGCACTCAGGGACTTAGCTGCGATCAAGAATCGCCTAAGTACTAACTTTCTCCGAGTGTGCACTAAACGTCGCACTCGGAGACTTAGCTGCGATCAAGAATCGCCTAAGTACAAATTTTCTCCGAGTGTGCACTAAACGTCGCACTCGGAGACTTAGCTGCGATCAAAAATCGCCTAAGTACAAATTTTCTCCGAGCGTGCACTAACCGTCGCACTCGAGGACTTAACTGCGATCAAGAATCGCTTAAATGAGAAAGCTTCCTTCGACTGCATCCTACAGATACACTTGGGGACTCAGCAGACCCTCATTGAGGCTCATGTGGATGTCAAGACCACTGACAATTACATGAGTAGCAGACCCTCATTGAGGCTCATGTGGATGTCAAGACCACTGACAATTACATGAGTAGCAGAACCTCATTAAGGCTCATGTAGATGTCAAGACCACTGACAATTACATGAGTAACAGCCCGTTCCGAGTACGACCTTACAGTCGCACTCGAGGACTTAGCTGCGATCACGAATCGCCTAAGTACTAAAATGCCTTCGACTGTATCCTACAGATACACTCGGGGACTCAACAGCCCCTCAGTGAGACTTATGTCGATGTCAGGACCATTGACAAATACATGAGTAGCAGAACCTCATTGAGGCTCATGTAGATGTCAAGACCACTGACAATTACATGAGTAACAACCCGCTCCGAGTACGACCTGACAGTCGCACTCGAAGACTTAGCCGCGATCACGAATCGCCTAAGTACTCTATTGCCTTCGAGTGTATCCTCCAGATTCACTCGGGAACTCAGCAGACCCTCAGTGAGGCTCATGCAGATGTCAAGACAACTGACAATTACATGCTCCGCATGTTTGCCATTGGCTTCACCAAGAAACGCCAAACAAAGACACGAGCCAAATTCGTATCAGCAACTCTTTGGCAAAAGAAGAGCAAAAGGTTCGATTCAAATTCAAAGTTCACCTAAGGATAGTTGGCTCGGTGTAGATCAAGTTTATCCACACCGAACCAAGAATGTGACGGCCAACAGCAGTGGCCAAAGTTTATTACAATCAACACTCGGCATACCGAGGTAAAAGTTTTCTCAAGCGTCGTCCGGACTGGTGATGGGACTGGCAGGCTCTACGAATGTATCGAGGTCGATCCCGTGGGCGATGCGGGTGGCGCTCTCAAGGAAGGTCTCCATGAAGTCTTCGAATCGAAGCTTTTTCGTGTTCGCGACTTGCAACGCCTTCAGCTTCTCTACGCGCACCTCCTTGCAATGCACTCGGACCAGAGACAGAGCGACGTCCGCACCACGGCGAGCCGCGGACTTCTTCCATGACTGCACTCGGTTCGGGACCTCCTCTAGCCAAGTCATCAAGCCTTCCATCTCGTGCCGAGACTCGTCTTCAGGCCAAAGCTCCTAGTTGATTCGGCCGACGACTTCTCTCAGTCGACCGATGAAAGGTCCAACTTTGCCCAGCCGAATGTTTGCTCGGAGCAGATCTCGATTGGCGTCCTCACCGAGTGGAATGTTCTCAAGCATCGACCGCTCAACGTCAGCTGCTTCAACCTCAGCGTCCAAGCAAAAATTAGCAAAGACAGGACGACCAAACAGTCAGCGCAGAATGAAATGCACGGTCCACAAGCACTCGGAAAAACAAGACTTACCACCCAGAAGCTCTATCATCTTCCGGGCCCAATCACTGACGTAATTTTCCTATGCTATGCACCGCCTGTTGAGCACCTTCATCTGCCCCATCAGCTCCATCCTTTGTTTCCCCATTTTCTCCACCTCAGCAGTCAAAGCCTTGTTCGCCTCACGGGCCTGCTCCAACGACTTTTCTCGTTCCGCCAGAACATCCTTCATACCAGCCATTGCAACCATTGCCGCATCCAGTTCACCAGCAAACTGAACCTTTTCAGCCCTAAGAGTCTCATACGTTGTCCCCATCTCGCAAGTTTTCTGCCAGTCAGCGCCAAGAGAAGGTCAGACAAATTCAACAATAAAAAATCTAAGCTCTTCAGACCCCTGCCAACGCAAGCAGTCGACAGCGGTCTCGGGGACTACACCCAGTGGGTTCACTAAGAGTGACCCCACTGGCATTAAACTCAAATAGGTCCGCCCTATAGAGCTACATGACAACACCTAAGCCTATGAGGCTACTACTACCCGACCTGAGTAAAATTACTCTCGGGGACTCATTCAGTAGGTTCACTCCGAGTGCCCCAACTGTTTGCATTCGAACAGATTAATTTTTGATCTGCTCAAGTCAACAAAAAATGTGTATAAAGACAACTGTCGGTGCAAGCACTCCACAGAAGTCTCGGGGACTACACCCACTGGGTTCACTAAGAGTGAACCCATTGCAAAAATCAAACGATATCCGAGCACACCGAGTGGGTTACAAGAGAAAAGTAAATACTTACTAGCCCACTTACTCGGATATCGGCCCGCAGTTCCAAGCTTCGCTGGTACAGGGACGCGATGGAGTCGTACGCCTTCTTGGCCTCTCCCGCCATCAGCTCCGCCTGCACCATGGCCCCCTTGGCAGCTCCCACCTGATCTTCTAGGAGGTGCTGGACGTTGTACTCGACAGTCGACGGGCCTGGCATCGTAGGAGGCTACTTTGGCATCCCAAGGCCTGCTCCAGTCGGTCCAGCAGCGATCAGCGCCGTTTCAGTCGACGACATCACCTCAGTCGGCGGCGCGTCCGTGGCGAGAGTGGTAACCGGCGGAACAGCCTCAAGGACAGGCACCACAGCTTGCTCAGACCTTCCCTGGTCGTCATCCTCCACAAAAATCACCCCTGAGAGAAACCCGACCGAACGGCGTGAGACCACAGGAAAAAGGCAAGACCAAAGACAAAATTGGTGACGCAATAACGTAGGCTCTCGGAGTCACTACGACGCACCTAGCTGGGAGGTGGCAACGTTGTCCATGTCCATGGGGTCATCCCCCTGGCGTGTCGGAGAGGTGGCAGAGGTTGCAACTCTGTCGAGTAAAATACATTCGACCAATAAGCAGGAGTTCAATCAAGTACTGAAGGAAGATAGAAGGACAATGCACTTACGTTGAGGTGACGGGAACTGTGACCCTCATCCGTGGCAAGGCCTTCCGAGGCTTAGATCCGCTCGGTTTTGCTGCTTTGGAGAGTTGGCCCGCGGGCTCAACGGCAGAATCCCTGGTCCTCTTTGCGCTCCGAACACTCGGAGCCACGGGAACGACTCGCGAGGCACTGGGTGCCACAGGAGCAGCTGGAGGAGCTGGCGGCGCACTCGAGGACGCTGGAGGAGCTGAAGGAGCCACTGGTTCATGACGGTGCTTAGTCCGAGGCCTTGGCTGCGGAGCCGGCGAGTTCTGCTCCTCATCTGCCTCTTCTTCTTCTGCGGACTCCTTTTCCGTCTCCCCGCTGTCAGAGACGTACTCGCCGCTCTCCACGCTACCCTCCTGGCTGCCTTCTTCCTCCTTGGCCGGATTCCCGTTCGAGACGGGAGAAAACCAGTTAGTCCACTCCTGCACGAGATACAGTCGACGACATCAGACGTCAGACAGTGAGTCAAGAAAGCAATAAATCTAAGACAATTGTGTGCACTCGACAAGTTGTACTCACTGCGTTTGGAGGAGGGTTGTCCGCCCGGAAGGCCTTCACTTGCCGAGATCCTCTAGGGCTTTCGCAGGCGCCGGTGATGTTGAGGACCCACGACGCCACCATCTCCACGGTCACGCACTCGACGTTGGTCCGAGTGGAGTCCTCAGGCCCTGTGTAATACCACATGGCATGGTGTCGAGCTTGCAAAGGCTGGATACGCCGACCCAGGAAAACCTCCAGCAAATCTATGCCACTGACTCCCTTTCGGACGACCTCTACAAGCGCGTCGACCAGAGAATGGATCTCAATTTTCTCCGCCTTCGTAAGCGCGAGCTGCCTAGGAGGAGCTGGTCGGCCTAAGCTAAAAGGAGGGAGTCCAGTGGAAGCATTCGTACAAGCAACGTCCTGGCAGTAGAACCATGTCGACTGTCAGTTCCTCACAGATTCACTCAACTGCAGAGCAGGATATACTTTTACTCTTCTTTTGAAAGCCTAAGCCTCCGCAGAGCTGGAGAAGGTGGGTTTTGTCATCCGACTGGCTAAGTCGTTTGATGGTCTGGGATCTAACAGAGAAGATATGTTTGAAAAGCCCCCAATGGGGGGACAGCCAATGAAACACTCGCACAATACGACAAAGGCAGAGAGATGAGCTATGGCATTGGGAGGAAAATGGTGGAGCTGCACCCTGAAGTGGTTCATGATACCTTTCAAGAAGGGGTGTGGTGGCAGAGAAAAACCTGGGTACACGTGGCTGAGTTGCAAGACGTGTTCCCCTCCCGGGGCGCCGACTCGATCTCGCCTTCCGCCGGCAACCTCCACGATTTGTGCGCGATCATCCCGTGCTCCACCAACTGCAGCAGGTTCTCCTCCGTCACCGTGGAGGGGAGGAAATCCCCTGGATCCACCCCGCCGGGAGCGTTCGCTGCCGCCGCTGAGCAGGAGCCGCCGCCTTCCCCTTCTTCTTCTTTGCCTCTAGCTTGCTAGTCTGCCCCTTGGTCATGGCGGAGGGTGCAGATTCGCAGGGGAGAAGGAGGAGGAAGGAGCTTGAGATGCGTAGGGGGTGGCGAGAGGAGCGGAGCAGGCAAGTGCAAGATATCCGACGAGTGTAACGAAAAAACCCTCGCCGCTGAGGTTTAAGTAAGGTTCCGACTGGGTCAGTGGCAAGTGGCCCCGAAATCTTATCCCCCGACTGGTCGCGGCGATATCAGTGGAGAAGATGAAGGCGCGGAGATCGAGGCGTCAGGTACTACTCGAGTGCGATGTCGTCATCCCTGCTGAGCGTGCGGTAACCGAAATTTGAGGATCCCGAAAAATCCGCCGGTGTCAGTTGACTGGTCACGTCAGAAGATACCAAGGAAGCACTCGGTTTCCGACAGTTTGTTTCACAAATACTTCCACTCGGATCGTTGGTCAGAGAAGATAAAATGGATCGAGGCAAGCAACGCCAAAGTCGCATCCGTACCATTCGGATCCATACTTCAAGCATCGCTTCGTCGTTCCAACTCCAATCCATTCGGGGACTAATGATGGGGTTATAGTCCTAGGGTAGGGTCATAGGCCTGTCATGTAGGTCCTACCCAAGGACTACCCCTCGTAAGTGACAAGGCCCTTAGTCAGTTCCGACTGAACTAAGGACTTCCCATCATCCAGTCAGTAACGGACCCTCCACCATTCAGTCGGAGGTGAGCATTCGGAGTATATCAAACTAACCGACTGGATTCCAGTTTGTGCATCGTAACCCCCAGGAGGGAAACGGTCATACGTTTCCATGTGCCTCTATTAGCATTTCAGATATGCGTTACCTGTAACGTAGGCATTTATTCGCCACCACTCCACCCTTGTGCACCGAACCGTTGTGGAGGGCAGCACACTCTATATAAGCCGCCCTCCCCCACTGGTGCAAGGGTTAGCAATTCACTGTATTCCATATTCCACTCGACAACAAGCTCCCAGAGCACTGAGACGTAGGGCTATTACCTCCACCGCAGGGGGGCCTGAACTCATACAACCTTGCCATAGCTAAGGCTCTGCCCATCCTTTCATACCCTACACATCTACTGTCGGACTTATACCCACGACATCGGGAGATGTCTATGAGGCCACTGTACGTTGTGCTCATCCGGCATGTCCTGAGACTGAGATACGCGGCTCTTATCAGGGTCGTCGACACGTCGGGAGGTCCTGCTAGCCTTGCCTTACCTTAGCGGTATATCTTGCGTATAGGAATCCCAGTGAAGCTTTGGTTTCCCCTAGAGTTGAGGTTTTCCTCTAAGGAATCCGACGAGATCAGGAGATTCGTGATAGAGGACTACTTTGCGGCCTGTGTACGTTTGTGATGGACTAGTTGGAGCACCCCTGCAGGGTTTAATCTTTCGGAAAGCCGTGCCTGCGGTAATGTGGCAACTTGGAATACTTTGTTAACATCCGGTATTAGATAACTCAAACATAAGCTAATAAAATTGCCAACTGTGTGCGTAACCGTGACTGTCCCCTTGAAGATCTGTCTTCGATTGGGAACGCGGTGGGGTTATGAATGTCATAGATAGGTGTTCAGGATCACTTAGTGATCAAGTAATCGCGACCGCTAGAGTTGAGTATCTTCATGAATGCTACGTAAGATAGCCACCAAATCAAGCTTAGGATGCTGCAACCTTATACACTTCACCTTACCCTACCTAATAACTTGACTAGTTCTAGCACCAAGGTTTTAGATTGCTGAGTCCGAGTGGCTCACGGATTCCTCCAAAACTCCCAACAAGTACAGGTACCCCAGAGACAGATTTTCGTGACGACACCCAGTTCGCGTGGCAGTACGACGAGGAGACAGACCGCCTTTACGTGAACTATCCAGAAAATTGAGGCGTGGTCGTGATCGTGGGCCTGCAGGCAGGGTAGCATAGCATTTCTATGTTTTGTAGTCCGTAGCAGAACTACCTTGGTTGTATGTGTGTTGTACTCTGAGATATTTATGAGAAGACAATTGAATCCCGAATTGTCTACCTTTATTATTATTTGTGTTGTGTTACCTGTTTGCGAAACGCTTAGATGCGCTTCTTTCCTATTCGGGGCCTCGATCCCCAGATCAGAAAGAACCGCATCTTGGTCGTTACATGTTGGTAATCAGAGCCTTACGACCATAGGAGCCTTTGTGTGATCGTACTTGGCCGAGTCGAGTCTATAAAATGTTTTGAGTCTTAGTTATATCGGAGAGTAGGGTTCTTTTTTCTCCTCTTCTATGCTCTGGTGAGGTTCCCGTCTTAGAAAATCTTTAACTCTACTACTTTTCTCGCTCAAACATTTTTTTAGGATCACGCGGGTATTTGTGAAGTCTATATGTTTTAGATGTGACGGAATCCTGTCCTCGTGCCTCCTATCTGCTCTAAGTCCCAGGGGAGTTGAGCTCCGGGGGATTCTTGCGCACATCGCCATCATTCAGATTTCTGAGTATCTAAGAACAGAGGGTGTTTGTTATTGCTTCAATACTGGTAGTGGTGAGATAACCCCGATGTCCCCAGTACTGGTGTAGATTGTTCGGGGGTACTACACACTTGGTATCGTTGTGATCACGAGGATCTGTTGTAGATGAAGGTCCGAGATGCTGGTTGTGTGTTGAAGGATGTCATACAGGTGACGGGTTAGTTTAGGAGTTGTGTGAAATACTCCTTGTATCCGTGTACTTGATTGCATGACCAGTTATTTTGGGAATTCATAGGTGGAATATCTAGTAGTATCTTATAGGACTATCTTCCTACAGACGCATGGTTGAGGTTTGGGAAATCTCGATCATATGTTTGTTTCGAGCAGTTCTAGCTCACACTTGTTTGCAGTAGCCCTTATCGGAATTTTGTCGTCCGTTACTTTGAGGATGCATTCTTTCTATGTTGTTCAAGTGCAATTGCTAAATTTTATTCAGATATTCTGTCTTTTGATTCAGCAATATCTTCAATTATTCTGTGGACTAATATGATGTCCGTCTTCAGGATGGCTCCACCGACTCGTCAGACCCCAGGGCGTCAGGATATGCCGCCTCCACCACCTCCTCCTCCGCTGCCGCCGCCGCCTCCTCCTGCAGAGGCCTGGCAGGCGATGATGGCAGCTACTAATGCAAACAATCAGATGTTGTTATAGTTGATCCAGGAGAGAGCCAATCAACAGCAGGGCAAGTTCCAGTAGGGTGGCAATCACTTCGCCAATTTGAGTCAGTTCCTGTCGAATCAACCAAAGACGTTCACTTCTTCCGACCAGCCATTTGATGCAGAAGATTGGATCCGTGATATGAACAAACATTTCGAGTGTAGAAATGTGCGTCCGGAGGACTATGTCAAGTTTGCAACGTTTCAGTTGAAGGGACAGGCTTCTATATGGTGGCAGCAGCTCAAGGACTCCAGAGGCGACAAGGTGATGTCTTGGGACGAGTTTTGTCGTGACTTCAGGTCCCACTACATCCCTTCCAGTTTTGTAGAGGAGATGTGTGAGAAGTTCAGGTGTTTGAAGCAAGACAACAATTTTGTGTACAAGCACAATGTCGAGTTCCACGAGCTGGCCCGTTACGCGCTGCAGGATATCCCAGATCAGAAGAGCAAGATCTATCAGTTCAGGGGTGGCTTGAAGGAAGACTTGCAGTTAGCTCTTGCCTTGCACGATCCTGAGGAATTCGACAAGTTCTACAACCTAGCTCTCAGAGCAGAGGCAACCTTGCTCAGGGTGGAAAATTCCAAGAAGCGCTTCAGAGATTCCAGCTCTTCCTCGACTCAGGTGGTTCAGAAGCAACAGAGGTTTTGGGTTTCTCCTCCTCCTCCTCGACACTCACAGCAGCTGAAGCACTCAGGTGGTCGTGGTTCTTCCCACCGACCCAACCCTGGCTTTCAGCAGGGATACCAGAATCAGAAGCAAGGGCCTCCTCAGACTCAGTTCCGGCAGCCAGCGGATGTCATTTGTCACAAATGTGGGGAGAAGGGGCACTATGCCAACAAATGTACTACTCAGCTCCGTCTGCCGCCGCCGTCACTATGCCAGGCAAACCTCCAAGCAACACTCTTGTCAAATTCAACCCGAGATCAGCTCGAGTCAACATGGTGAACGCAGCTGAAGCAGACAACTCCTCTGATGTGGTCATGGGTAACCTTCTCGTCAATGATATTCCTGCTAAAGTGTTATTTGATTCTGGTGCATCACACTGCTTCATGTCCCGTCCATTCTTTGCAAAGCATGACTTTGTTTGTCAAGATTTAGTTAAGCCTATGTCAATAGTGTCTCCTGGTAGATTGGTGAATTCTAATTGTCTGGTTCCGGATGTTTCTGTCAAGATGGGCGCTTATGCTTTTCTGGCATCTCCTATTGTATTGGGTAATTCCGACGTCGACTTGATTCTTGGTATGGACTGGTTGGCCATGAACAAGGCGTAAATTGATTGTGAAGCCAAAGAAATCAAGCTTACCCATTCTTCGGAGGATGTGATTATATTCGCGGCGCGCGATGATACAATCCGTCTGTTCTCCTTGAATGAAAAGGGTGAGATCAATCCTATTGAGCAAGTTCCAGTGGTCTGCGAATATCAAGATGTGTTTCCTGAAGAGCTGCCAGGCATGCCTCCGCACCGTGAAGTTGAGTTTGTCATTGAGCTTGAGCCAGGCACAGAGCCAGTGTGCAAACGGCCGTACAAGCTGGGTCCAGAAGAATTGAAGGAACTTAAGACGCAACTCGATGAGCAGGAGTGTTTGGGTTTGATCAGACCGAGCTCGTCTCCGTGGGGATGTGGTGTTCTGTTTGTCAAGAAGAAGGATGGCTCAGACCGGCTGTGTGTCGATTACCGACCATTGAACAAGAAGACAATCCAGAACAAATATCCACTTCCGAACATAACTGAGTTGTTCGAACAGTTGAAAGGCGCTAAAGTATTCTCCAAGCTTGATCTTAGAATGGGCTATCATCAAATTTGCATTCGCGAGGAAGACATTCCGAAGATGGCATTCAGGACTAGTTTTGGCTCGTATGAGTATACGGTCATGTCTTTTGGTCTGGCTAATGCTCCTCCGACATTTTGTCGATTGATGAACTATATTTTCTCCCCATACAAGAATGAATTTGTCTTGCTCTATCTCGATGACATTCTGGTCTTTTCTGAGACTGAGGAAGAACATGAGAAACATCTCAGATTGGTGCTTGATAAACTGAGAGAGTACAAGCTGTATGCCAAGTTTTCCAAGTGCGAGTTCTGGCTGAAAGAAGTGGTTTATCTTGGGCATATTATCTCTGCCGAGGACATTAAGGTTGATCCGTCCAAGGTTCAAGCCATTGTTGAATGGGAGCCTCCGCAGAATGTGCAGCAGCTTCGAAGCTTTCTCGGGCTTGCTGGATATTGCAGAAGGTTCATTGAGAACTTCTCCAAGAACGCCAAGCCGCTCTCTAGTCTTCTTCAGAAGGGTGTTAAGTATGTTTGGTCTCCAGAGTGTCAACTGGCTTTCGATACACTCAAAGAGAAGCTTATCTCCACTCCGGTGTTGGCCCCTCCGGATGATTCCAAGCCGTACCAGGTCTTTTGTGATGCTTCTCTCCAGGGTCTTGGCGCAGTCTTGATGCAAGATAGGAAGGTGGTTGCTTATACCTCCAGGCAGTTGAAGCCTGCGAAGAAGAACTATTCTGTGCACGATCTCGAGCTAGCAGTTGCGGTAGACGCCTTGATGACTTGGAGACATCTCTTGTTGGAACGTAAGGTTGAAGTTTAAACCGATCACAAGAGTCTTAAGTACATCTTCACTCAGCCTAACTTGAATCTTCGGCAAACACGTCGGGTGGAAATGCTCCAAGATTTTAATCCGAGTGTTGAGTACACGCCAGGAAAGGCAAATGTTGTGGCAGATGCATTGAGCAGGAAGGCATATTGCAACAGTCTGATTCTGCAACCTCTCCAGCCGGGTCTTTGTGAGTCTTTCAGGAAGCTCAACCTTCAGCTAGTACATCAGGGTATTCTTGCGAACCTTAAGATCTCTCCTACATTGGAAGATCAGGTCAGAGCACCTCAGCTTCTTGACGCTATGCTGAAGAAGGTCAAGATTGGAATGGGAAAGAGTCTCCCCAAGTATAAGTGCTTCACTGTTGATGCCAGGGACACGTTGTTTTTCGAGGATCGCCTTGTCGTCCCGAAAGGTGACCTCAGGAAGGTGATCATGGAAGAAGCTCATAACTCTTTGCTCTCTATTCATCCTGGAATCTCCAAAATGTAACATGACTTGAAGCAGACATTCTGGTGGACTCGTATGAAATGTGAAATTGCTCAGTTCGTAAACGAGTGTGATGTTCGTCGAAGAGTTAAACCAGAACATCAACGCCCAGTAGGCCTCTTGCAGCCTTTGCCGATTCCTGAGTGGAAGTTTGATCACATTGATATGGATTTCGTCACCGGGTTTCCAAAGTCCAAGAAGGGCAATGATGCCATCTTCGTCGTCATCGACAAGTTGAGTAAAGTGGCTCATTTTCTTCCAGTCAAGGAGTCTATTTCAGCAGCTCAGCTGGCAGAGTTGTACACCTCCAGGATTGTCTCTTTGCACGGCGTGCCTATGATGATCTCTTCAGATCGCGGAAGTATCTACACTTTCAAGATCTGGGACTCCTTTCAGTCTGCTATGGGTACAAAGATCCGCTTCAACACAGCGTTACATCCTTAGACCAGTGGTCAAGTGGAGAGAGTGAATCAAGTTCTTGAGGATATGTTGAGAGCCTGTGTTATCTCTTTTGGCATGAAGTGGGAAGATTGTCTGCCTTTCACGGAGTTCTCGTATAACAACAGTTATCAAGCTAGTTCTGGCAAGGCTCCGTTTGAAATTCTTTATGGCAGGAAGTGTCGTACTCCGCTCAACTGGTCCGAGACAGCCGAGCGTCAGATCCTTGGCAATGATATGATAAAAGAAGCTGAGGAGATGTGTGGGATCATTCGCGACAACCTCAGAGCAACTCAGTCCCGTCAGAAGATCTATTACGATAGCAAGCACCGTGACATGTCTTATGACCTTGATGACTTTGACTATCTCAAGGTGTCGCCTATGAAGGGTATGCAGCGCTTTGGCATCAAAGGCAAGCTTGTGCCTCGTTTCGTTGTTCTGTTCAGAGTGGTTGGCAAGAGAGGCGACCTTGCGTACCAGCTCGAGCTTCCGTCAACCTTTGCAAATGTCCATGATGTGTTCCATGTTTCTCAGCTTCGGAGGTGTTTCAAGACCCCGGAGCGCACGGTGCATCTTCAAGATATCGACCTTCAGCCTGACATTTCTTATCGTGAGCATCCAGCTGCGGTTCTCAAGGCGACTAAGCGCAAGACCCGTAACAAGATTGTCAAATTTCTCAAAGTGCAGTGGTCTCACCATTCCAATAAAGAGGCTACGTGGGAACGCGAGGATCACCTCCGTTCCGAATTTCCCGATTTCTTTCAGTCTTAGATCTCGAGGGCGAGATCTTCTTTGTAGTGTGGGAGAGTTTGTAGTGCCCCAGATGCAAACCTTGCCATATTTGGAACCTATTGCATGTGGGTCCACCTTGTCAGTGATTTGATGTTTTCAATTGTGCCATGACTTCATGTGATGTCCTTTGTATTTTTCCCTTCCTTGCATGCATGCATGTCATATCATCTCGTCCATGCATCTTTATGTCTTTGTGATTGCAAAGGTCGTAGTGGTGATGTGGGTTCTTGTGAGTTATTGTGATGTGGTTGCATTGTGTGGTGGTGAGAGTAGAAGTGGTGGTGTGGTGTTGGAACTTTGCAAAACCCTTTGACTACAAACCCCTCTCTCTCTATTATCCCCTAGCCCAATATTTACTTGATCCTTCTCTGTTTTAAAAATGTCCATGTTTTAGGATATTTTGTAGTGATTGTGAAGATAGGTATTTGTTGTTTTAAAACAGTGGCATAAATACTGTTTTGTAAATATTTGCTTGTCACTAAAATCCTTTTTCTATTTTATTCAAATAGGCCATATTTTTCTATGACCAGGGGATATTTTTGTTTGATTTTATCCCCAGTGTTTTAATCTATGCTTTATTTTTTCTTCTCTGTGTTTTTCTGTAATAGGAAATGAGGGAATTCCTCTTCCCTTCTATCTGGCGCTCTTAAGTGGGCTTACTCCCACTTAGCAGCCCATTTCCTTCTCCCTCGCGCAGGAGCACGCACACGGCGTCGTCTCCCTCCTTTCCAGTGCGGCATCGTGTATCCACCTTGTCATCCTCTCTGTCCCGATCCCCTCCGTTCCACCGAGAGGAGCACGCGCACATGGCCGACGGCGCATCCCTCGCTTCCCCCCTCGCTCTATAAAGGGCCCCTTGGCGTCCGTGCCTTGTTAGGGTTCCTCCCCGTCGCCGCTCCATCCAGATACCTTCTCCCTCCTCTTTCTCTCGTCGCTGCAAGGTAAGAATCGATCGGCTCCGCCATGGCCGATCCGTGAAGCTCGACGCCGCCGTCGTCATGGGGCATCTTCTTCCTCGCCGAAGGTTCCCGCAGCTCGAGGGCATCTCCAGGAGTCCATTCCCGCCGCTGGATCGTCTTCATCACCCCTGCTTCCTCTTCTTCCCGATGGAGCGTCTTCTCCGACGAGCTCCTCCACTCCGCGCGCTTCTTCCACTACTTCCTCTACGGGCGTCTTCCTCCTCGACCTGTACGTGAGGTAGTGCTCCTCCTCCCTCCTCCCTCTCCCAGATCGAGCACAGTAGCAGTAGAATCGACGCGTGCTTCGCCTCAGTCACCGGAGCCGCCGCTCACCGTGGATCCGTCATCGTAGGGCTCCTCGGGCTGTAGTAACGCTAGAAATGGAACCCTGGTTGCCCCTGCAACCTTCCATCCAGGCCCTCAGTTTGATTTGCAGCACAACGACGGCGAGCACCTCCCCTGTTTCGGCCGTTCGTCGGGCAGCAGAAATGCAGAAGGGAATACTCTTCAGAGTTACTCCCTCTTACCTGTCAAGTGTCGATCCGTAGCCTAGTGGTTGAAGTGTGTTGTTGCCTGATGAGAGGGCGTGGGTTCAATCCCCGCTCGACACCTTTTTTTCTCGTTTTCTTCGGTACAGTAGCCAACACGGACTTGTTACCCAGTACACACCCCCTTCCCTGTCGATAGAATGGTTGTGGCAGAGTGGTATGGCTCTGTTGTTGCTATACAGTGGGTTATGGGTTCGAATCCCAGGTGCCCCTGTTGTATTTTTGTCATTTATTTTATTTCTATTTCTTTTTCTTGTCCTACCATATTTGTGCCTAACCCATAGGCATTAAAGTGGACCATTTTGATTTCTTCTCCTGCTATGCATAGATAGAGGCAGGATCTTTGGTTGTCTCTATGTGTGTGTGCACACACTTGTGATAGTGCAAGTGATGTGTGTATGTGGCTTAAGTGATAAGTGGCTCATGTGATCTTGGTAGTGTGTTTGGGTGTGTAGTTCTTGCAAAGTATGTGCATTGTGGAGTAGGTGAGATGTGTGTGTGTTGAGGTGATGTGTGTGTAAGTAGTGCACACATATGTGGTACCTAGCAGGAGTGTATGTATGTGTTGCTCCATGTTTACTTGCATAGTAGTTTTTCCTTCATGTTGTACTTGGTATTAAGTGCTTGTGATGATGGTGTTGTGATGATATGCATGTGGTTAAAACATCTCCACCTTGCAACACTTGTGCACCTTCACATGTCCATATGTGAGAGGGCATGGTGATTTGTATGTTGGGTAGCTTAGTAGAAGGGGTTGTGAAGTTGATGTGCATGACACAAACATGGGGTTCAAACCCCCATGTCACTTTTTCATTGTGCACATGAGCTCAACCATGTAGTAGATGATATAGTGAAACTACATGTAATGATGCACTATTTGCTAGTCATGATTTGGAGTAGTTTCCTCTTCCTTAATTTGTGGTCACTTGTTCCAAGTAAGTGCCCATATATTATATATGATTTTGTGGTATAATTTCCCAAGGAATCTATTGGTGAACTTAGATTTTCCATTGGAGCATTTTCTAGAAAGTCATATTTGCATTTTCTTCTAAGTTTAGAGCTTGGTTCCATGCATGTTGATGTGCTCTTGTATTCGATTCTTGGTTGTGGTAGTAGAGGGTGACCCCCTCTACCACATGTGGGTTTCAATTCATGATTTGGAATCCATGTGTGCAAGTGGTGCCCATCCAAAGTGGTCATGTGGCTGGAAATTCCAGCTTAGTGAAATCTGGAATTTCACCAAGTCTAAGAATCTGGAAACATTTTCTTCTCCTGTAGATGAGGTTGTGCTGGTCATTGTGTTGTGATGTAGCCTTAGTTCAGTGCTAGGAATTTGGACCTGATATGTTTTTGAAGCTCCCTGTCAAATTGGATCCCATTTGAAATCCTGTAGGTTATGTTTTGGTTGCTGTCAAAAAGCTTCAGAACAAAGACAGAAAATCAGCTGCGGGAATTTTCACCAAGTCCGTGAGATCTGATGATTTTGGGAAATTTTGCAGCCTTGTGTCTTGCTGTGTTTAATTCCTTTTGGTGTGAATCTTGCTGGTGCTTGTAGTATTCTTGGTTGTCTACAACCACATATATTATTTGTCATATTTGGAGGGTTGTAGCTATGTTGCATGTAGCTCACAAAGTGCTAAGATGCAGATTATGGCAGATTATATAGTTTTGTCATTTTGATGATTGTGGGTGCTTAGTTGATGTTGCGGTGTTCTTCCTTGCTCCAATCCATTCATGTTGGGTTGTTATATGTCTTGGCAACCGCGGAATACCAGATTTGTGCCTTTTGAGTGTGTGGTGTTGATTTGGACACGTAGGGCTTCATATTTTTTTCGTTGATTCTCGTTGATCCGTAGCTCCGATTGTAATGTTCTTTATATGGTTTTGCATCGTTTTCACGAGACGCATCTGATCATGACATTATCATGCATGTCAAAATAGCTTATGGTACAGTTCTGTCCAGAAACTTTTAGTAGCTTCTTTTGCTTGTCTTAGTGATAGAAATAGTGATGCATGCTCATTTCCATCTCATGCATCATGTGCTTGTTGCATCTTGAGGTGCTGTTGTTCATTGGATGTTATGGTAGCACCGGGATCGGAGAACGAGTACGTGGATTTGGGAGAGTACGTGCAGGACGAACAAGAACCATTCCAAGCTGAGGATATCACAGGCAAGATGATATGACCTTGATTCCATCTCTAGACTTGTTATGCTAGTTTGCGTTTCCATGTCATATTGCTCGCTGCCTACCACTGAATTAAATTTCCTCTTGATATGCCATGAACCCATACACTGATCCCTTCCTAGCAAAACTTGAATGGCTAAGTAGGCTTTGTTCAGCTACTAATGTTAGCGTTGCTAGATGCTAGTGCCTTGTCTCATGTGACAACATGAGCTTGATATCATTATCTTAAATTCTGTTATTTAATTAATGCACCTATATACTTGGTAAATGACGGAAGGCCTAGCCTTTTGCCGGGTGTTTTGTTCCGTTATTGCCGCCTTAGTTACCGGCTACCGGTGTTTGATTCCATAATGATCGCTCCTAACACGTTCGGGGTTGTTATGGGGACCCCCTCGATAAATAGCATAGTGCTAAGGCTTGTCCGGCAGTACCCAACATTGGTGTAAATTTGCTAATCACTTAATAATAAACTGCATAGGGAATAGCTACCCCGAGGAATTTAATCAACAACCCGGGCCAGTGCTCCTCATGAGTGTTGGTCCAAACTAGAGTCGTGTGCGGGGCCAACCCGGGGCAACTCGGGAGATGTCTATGAGGCCACTGTACGCTGTGCTCATCCGGCCTGTCCTCCGACTAAGATACGCGGCTCCTATCAGGGTCGTCGACACGTCGGGAGGTCCTGCTAGCCTTGCCTTACCTTAGCAGTATATCTTGCGTATAGGAATCCCAGTGAAGCTTTGGTTTTCCCCAAAGTTGAGGTTTTCCTCTAAGGAATCCGACGAGATCACGAGATTCGTGATAGAGGATTACTTTGCGGCCTGTGTATGTTGGTGATGGACTAGTTGGAGCACCGCTGCAGGGTTTAATCTTTCGGAAAGCCATGCCCGCGGATATGTGGCAACTTGGAATACTTTGTTAACACCCGGTATTAGATAACTCAAACATAAGCTAATAAAATTGCCAACTGTGTGCGTAACCGTGACTGTCCCCTCGAAGATCTCCATTCGATCGGGAACACGGTGGGGTTATGAATGCCGTAGATAGGTGTTCAGGATCACTTAGTGATCAAGTAATCGTGACTGCTAGAGTTGACTACCTTCATAAATTCTATGTAAGATAGCCACCAAATCAAGCTTAGGATGCTGCAACCTTATACACTTCACCTTACCCTACCTAATAACTTGACTAGTTCTGGCACCAAGGTCTTAGATTGCTGAGTCCCCGTGGCTCACGGATTCCTCCAAAACTCCCAACAGGTACAGGTACCCCAGAGACAGATGATCACGACGGCACGTAGCTGGCGTGGCAGTACGACGAGGAGACAGACCACCTTTACATGAACTATCCAGAAAATTGAGGCGTGGTCGTGATCGTGGGCCTGCAGGCAGGGTAGCATAGCATTTCTATGTTTTGTAGTCCGTCGCGGAACTACCTTGGTTGTATGTATGTTGTACTCTGAGATATTTATGAGAAGACAATTGAATCCCGAATTGTCTACCTTTATTATTATTTGTGTTGTGTTACCTGTTTGCGAAACGCTTAGATGCGCTTCTTTCCTATTTGGGGTCTCGATCCCCACATCGGAAAGAACCGCATCTTGGTCGTTACAGTATGCTAGCCCATGGTCACGACCACGACCTCAGTCTTCCAGATAGTTCACATACACATGGCCAGAGTCCTCATCGAACTCCCGCTACAACTGGTTGTCATCAGGATCTCCTGCGTCGGGCGTACCTGTACCTGTTGGGGTTGTAGTAATCTGCGAGCCACGGGGACTCAGCAATCTAATGACCTTGGTACTGAATCTTGCCAAGTTATTAGGTGAGGAAGGTTTAGTGTATGGGTTTGCAGCAACCTAAGAATATATGGTGGCTAACTTACGATGATCAGGGTGTTCATATGGTGGTCTATGCGAGAGATCGAAGACTAGATTGATCACTAAGTGATCCTGAACACCTACCTACGTCAAACATAACCCCACTGTGTTCTCGACCGGAGAACGATCTCCGGAGGATATAGTCACGGTTACACACATAGTTGGCAGTTTTATTAGAGTTAATTCAAGTTGTCTAGAACCGGATAGTAACAAAATATCCACATTTGCCACATAACCGCGGGCAAGGCTTTCTGAAAGATTTAACCCTCCAGGGGTGCTCAAACTAGTCCATCACAAACTGCCACGGGCCGCAAAGGAATCCTCTATCACGAAACTCGTGATCTTGTCGGATTCCTTAGAGGAAAACCTCAACTTTGTGAAGACCCAAAGTTTCACCGGAATCCCTATACGCAAGATATATCGCTAAGGTAAGACAAATCTGGCAAGACCTCCCGATGTGTCGACGAACCCGATAGGAGCCGCGTATCTCATTCTCAAGACACGACGGATGAACACTACATACGGTGGCCGGATAGACATCCCCGAGTTGCCCCGGGTGGCCCCGCAAGTGGCTCTAGTTTTGGACCAACGCTCATGAGGAGCACTGGCCCGGGTTGTTGATTAAATCCTCTGGGTAGCTATTCCCTATGCAAATTATTATTAGGTGATTAGCAGATTAAAACCAATGTTGGGTCCTGCCAGAGGAGCCTTAACACAACACGATTTACCAAGGGGGTCCCCATAACAGCCCCGAACGTGTTAGGAGCGATCAATTATGGAATCAAACACCGGTAACCGAAACTAAGGCGGCAACAACGGAACAAATCACCCGACAAAAGGCTAGGCCTTCCGTTATTTACCAAGTATATAGGTGCATTAATTAAATAGCAGTTTAGTCATAATGATATCAATATCCTCATGTTATCACATGAGACAACTGGCACCTGCAACTAGCAAAGCTACACATTAGAGGTTTAGCAAGCCTACTTAGCCAAACAACATTAGCTAGGAGAGGGAGGTGTTAGGGGTTCATGGCAAAAATAGGTGGCATTATATCAAGTGGTAGGCAACGGGCATGTATCGAAGGGAACGTGATTCTAAGCATAACAAAGCTAGATACTGTATCAAGGTCACGGTCATCTTGCATGTGATGTCGTCAGCTTGGAACTGCTCTTGATCTTCCAACACGTACTCTCCAGAATCCACGTGCTCGCTCTCCGATCCCGACGATACCCAATATAAGATAACGGCCAATGGACACCAACACAACATAATGCAACAAGCAACATGATGCATGTGTGAAGAAGGAAGCATGCATCACTATTCTAGTCACTTTCATATGCATTAGTTGAATCAATTGAATTCTGGACAGAACCTCGTATTAAGTTATCTTGACATGCATGAATATTGCATGAACATGAACGTAGAGAATGGAGTTACGGATCAACCGGAAACTACGAAACAAGTTATGGAGACCTACGGTTCAAATCAGCCACAAACACACTCCAATGACACTCCCCTGGTGTTACCAGGTTGCCACATGATCAAGCAACAAAATATAAGTGGGGTGGTTCATGGGAACACACCACACTATCAAGAATGCCCACACAAGCTTCAAATCAACAAAAACATGCAATCTGTTTTCAACAGCATCATAGTAGTTTGTCAGCAATATTTAAAGTAGCTATAGCCATCTAAAAGAGCCAAACAAGATATGAAGCAAAAGCCATCCAAAATCTGTACAACCCTGTGCAATAAGTTAATACAAAGGAATCACCCATAAGCAGATGTATAGACACAAACTTGGACAAAATATCATAGATTCTGGGACTTAGTGAAAATCACAGATTTTCACCAGTTGCTTATGCTCTGAAGCATTTTGGCAGCTTCCAAAATTTAACAGGGAGCTAGACAAACATAAAATCTCACAAACTTTAGTTTGTTGCATGGGCTGATTCCCAACACAGGAGCTAATTCATCCAAGACAACAGGGGAAGAAAATAACATCAGATTCCCAGACTTGGTGAAAATCACAAGGTTTCACAAATCTGTCAGTTTCAGCCAAGTGTCAACTTTGGCAGGGCACAATAGGTGCATATGAATCCCTAAGAACAAAAAAAATACCCCATGCTGTAGAGGGGTTCACCCACTACCACTACATCAAGGAATCATCCTCAAAGGGTCAAGGCACCACCTAATACAAAGCACTCAACATGGCATCATAATAGAAAATAACAGTTTTATGAAGTTGCTCTAAAGTGAAATCTGATTGCACCAATGGATTCCTGGGATGATTCTTCCCCAAAATCGTATATAATATATGGGTATTTGCATGTAACATCAAGGCACAAAGCTAGCTCGAAAAATATCACCTAGAATCCAATAAGCTATAAATGAATAACATCACATGTAAAAGTAGCACATATTGCACATCTACACCTACACACGCACACACACAAGCTCTATACACAACAACACCACTCCATAGTGTCAAACATGAGGGGTTAGGCCCTCATGCACAAGTGCATATGCACACATACACACACACACATGCATGAGCACACACATGCACATACATGTGCTCACACACATACACACTACAAGAATAGGTGCAACATGAGGGTTAGGCCCTCTTGCACATGTGTATATGCACCCATGCACACACATACACCTACATGTGCACACACACACTACATACATGTGTGCACACATACATACAAGTGCATACACACACACATATGTGCACACACCACACTCATGTGCACACACACAAGGCCTAAAAATGCTAGACAACAACACACCACTTAATGTAGAAGGAACCACACAAACAATGAAAGAAATAAAATGAAAGCACAAAAAACTAAAAAGGTTTGGGGGTGGATCGAACCCACAACCCCCTGCTCACATCACAGACACACTACCACTCTGCTATTGGTTCGGCGTTCGACAAAGAAGGGGAAGGATGCAGGCTAACCTCTTTGCACTGCTCTGCTACTAGCGAAACAACAGAAAATGAAAAAGGGGGCATGTGGGGGATCGAACCCGTGACACGCTGCGCATGCCCAGGCTCTGCTGCCACTGTGCTACTCGTTCGAATCTTAACAAAGAGGGGGGAGATGCTCTTTTGAGCAGCCCCCTCTACTCCTACTGCACACACCCAAGACGGCGGAACAGGGGAGGTTCTCCAGCGACGCTCCGGCGATCTAAACTGAACGACGACTACAGCATGGTACGCGAGAGGAATGGGGAACCCGTTCCCAAGGCTAACCCACGCGGAGGGACCCTATGACGGCGCCTCGACGCGGCTGCGCAAGCGACCGCGCAGAACAACGACGGTGGCGCAACTCCGGCACCACGAGCGGACAGTCACATGGGAGAGGGGGAGGAGACGTGGAAGGCTCACCGTATGACATGAAGAGGTGGACGAGCGGCTCGACGAAGAGGAAGAAGAGGCGACACGGCGCTGACCCTCTGGTCCTTCCGCCTGAGATGACGACGGCGAGGGGGGCCGACCGAGGATGGGATCCCTCTTCCTACTGCCGGGAATGGAGCGAGGGAGGAACCATCATCCTCCCTGCGCGCTCGGATTCCCGAGGGACGTGCTGGCGACGAGGGGAGGGACGACGGTGAGGACGGGGCTCCCCTGAACAATGAACTTGAACCTGCTCTCTCCCTCTGAAACCTACCTGAAGAGGGGAAGATGGAGGGAGGAGAAGGTGCTGGCGATGGAGGAGAAGGAAGGGGAGGGACCCTAGGAGGAGGAACATGCACGCCGAGGCTTGATAGCCCTCGGCTTCCACGTATTCAAGGCTTCAACGGCGCTTCCTCTCTCTGTCGCTCCACTGACGGAAAGAAAGGAAAAGCAACGGCGTCAGGAGGAAGAAAGGAAACGGGAGCGGGCTGCACGCGGGGGAAAAGGAGGCGAGGCCCACGGAAGAGGAGAGCCGGCCCACTGCTGTATCTAGCGCCCGACAGGAAAAAAACAAAAGGGGGGTTTTCCTCTTTTTTTAAAATAAACAACACACAATCCAAAATGCCCATAGCCACACAGGGGTTTGAAAAAATAAAATAAAAATACCTAGGGCATGAGGGAATTATGCCCTATTTAAATAAAATATGAACCTGATTTTTAAGACAACTAAATTATAATCAAAACCAGGAATTTAATATGCTATTTATTGAAGCCCCTATTGATTTAAAGCCTAAAACCCACAAGACTTAACCCCCTCAACCACAAGTTGGTTCTCTGCAAATATAACATTCTTAAAACAGGTACTAGCAAGGTTTGACACACAAGTTAAATAAATAGAAAGGGGAAGAAGGCTTTGACATAGATAGAAGAACAATGTTGTTTGAAAGCATTGTTTGGAAACCTCCACATAACCACACTCACCACAAGCATAGCTGGCAACACCAACAAGAATGAAGTAATGCAAAAGAAAAGAAGGATGCCATGATGGAAAGATTATGACATGAGATAATCCACATGAAATGATGACTCATAACAATTACAACATGGTTCTCCAAAATTGGAAAGGTCCAAATATGGCAAGGATTACATCTGGGGTGTTACAAACTCTCCCACACTACAAGAAGATCTTGACCCGAGATCTAGGACTGAAAGAACTCTGGAAATTCAGAACGGAGGTGATCCTCGCGCTCCCAAGTGGCCTCTTTATCGGAATGATGTGACCAATGCACCTTGAGAAACTTGATTGACTTATTGCGGGTCTTGCGCTCAGTCGTCTCAAGAACTGCAACTGGATGCTCACGGTAAGATAGGTCGGTTTGAAGGTCGATATCCTGAAGATCAACTGTGCGCTCGGGAGTCTTGAAGCATCTCCGGAGCTGAGAGACATGGAACACGTGATCCACATTTGTGAAGTTTGAAGGGAGCTCTAATTGATATGCAAGGTGGCCTCTCTAGCCAACAATTCTGAAAGGCCCAACAAAACGAGGAGGAAGCTTCCCTTGGATTCCAAAACGCTGAGTGCCCTTCATAGGAGACACTTTAAGATAGACGAAGTCATTGATCTGATAAGCCATGTCATGATGCCTGCTATCGTAGTAGCTCTTCTGACGGGACTGCGCTGCTTTGAGATTATCCCGAATGACACGACACATCTCTTTTGCTTCTTCAATCATGTCATTCCCAAGAATCTGACGCTCACTAGTCTCTGACCAGTTGAGCGGGTTACGACTCTTCCTGCCGTAGAGAATCTCGAACGGAGCTTTGCCTGAACTTGCTTGATAGTTGTTGTTATATGAAAACTCAGCAAAAGGTAGGCAGTCTTCTCACTTCATGCCAAAGGAAATGACACACGCTCTGAGCATATCCTCGAGGACCTCATTGACTCTCTTAACTTGCCCACTAGTCTGAGGATGAAAGGTTGTGCTGAATCGAGTCTTAGTACCCATCGCAGACTAAAATGAGTCCCAAAACTTGGAAGTAAAGATGCTTCCTCGATCCGACGAAATGAGCATTGGAACACCATGCAATGAGACTACCCTTGACGTATACAGCTCTGTAAGCCGAGCTGCCGAGATAGACTCCTTGACTGGAAGGAAATGAGCTACTTTGCTCAACTTGTCGGTGAAGACAAAGATGGCATCGTTACCCTTCTTGGACTTCGGAAACCCGGTGACGAAATCCATCTCAATATGATTGAACTTCCACTCAGGAATGGGCAATGGATGCAAAATACCTGCAGGACGTTGATGCTCTGCTTTCATCCTTCGACCTACATCACATTCATTTATGAACTGAGCAATTTCATGCTTCATGCGAGTCCACCAGAAGATCTGTTTCAAATCCTCATACATCTTGGAACTTCTTGGATGTATCGAGAGAAGAGAGTTATGAGCTTCTTCCATGATAACCTTTCTGAGATCCCCTTTCGGAACGACAAGACGATCCTCAAAGAATAATGTATCTCTGGCATCAACACTGAAGCATTTATATTTGGGAACTCCCTTTGCCAAGCCAATCTTAACTTTCTTCACCATTGCATCAAGAAGTTGAGCTTGTCGGACCTGGTCTTCCAAGGTAGGAGAAATCTGAAGATTAGCAAGAAATCCCTGAGGTACTAACTGAAGGTTGAGCTTACTGAAAGATTCACAAAGATCAGGATGGAGAGGCTTCAGAATGAGACTGTTGCAGTAAGCCTTCCTGCTCAAGGCATCTGCGACGACATTAGCTTTGCCTGGAGTGTACTCAACGCTCGGATTAAAATCTTGGAGCATTTCCACCCAACGATTTTGTCAAAGATTGAGGTTAGGCTGGGTGAATATGTACTTGAGACTCTTGTGATCGGTGAACACTTCAACCTTTCTCTCCAACAAGAGGTGTCTCCAAGTCATTAGAGCATGTACCACTGCCGCCAACTCAAGATCATGAGTGGGGTAATTATTCTCACTTGGCTTCAATTTCCTCGAGGTATAAGCTACCAATTTCTTGTCTTGCATCAACACAACACCAAGACCTTGAAGAGAGGCATCGCAGAACACTTGATAATGTTTGGAGTCATCAGGAGGAACCAAGACTGGAGTAGAAGTGAGCTTCTCTTTGAGTGTGTCGAAAGCCAACTGACACTCTGGAGACCAGACATACTTCACACCCTTTTGAAGAAGACTTGAGAGAGGCTTAGCAATCTTGGAGAAATTCTCAACGAATCTTCTACAATAGCTTGCAAGCCCGAGAAAGCTTTGAAGTTGCTTCACATTTTGCGGAGGTTCCCACTCAACAATGGCCTGCACCTTCGACGGATCAACTTTGATGCCCTCGGCAGAGATGATGCGCCCAAGGTAGTCAACTTCCTTCAACCAGAACTCACATTTGGAAAACTTAGCATAGAAATTATGCTCTCTTAGCTTATCAAGCACAAGCCTGAGATGTTCTTCATGCTCTTCCTCAGTTTCCGAAAAGACCAGAATATCATCAAGATACAACAAGACGAATTCATTCTTGAATGGGGACAAGATATAATTCATCATCCGACAGAAGGTCGGTGGAGCATTGGCCAGACCGAAAGACATCATCGTGTACTCATATGAGCCAAAGCTTGTTCTTAAAGTAGTCTTTGGAATGTCCTCTTCGCAAATGCGAATGTGATGAGAACCCATCCTGAGATCAAGCTTCGAGAAGAACTTAGCCTCTTTCAATTGCTCAAACAACTCATTGATGTTCGGAAGTGGATACTTGTTTTTGATCGTCTTCTTATTCAATGGACGGTAATCGACACAGAGTCGTTCCGTACCATCCTTCTTCTTGAGGAAAAGAACTCCACAGCCCCAAGGAGATGAGCTTGGTATGATCAGACCTAGACGCTCTTGCTTATCAAGTTGTTTCTTCAGCTCCTTCAGCTCTTCTGAACCCAGTTTGTATGGCCGTTTAAACACACGCTCAGTACCCGGTTCAAGCTCAATTACGAACTCAATTGCTCGGTGCGGAGGCATTCCTGGCAGTTCTTCCGGAAAAACAACTTCATACTCGCAGACCACTGGGACTTGTGAAATTGGAGAGATCTCACCCTTCTCATTCAAGGAAAACAGATGGACCGTGTCATCACGCGCTGCGAAGATAATCACGTCCGATGAAGAATGAGTTAGCTTCACTTCTTTAGCTTCACAATCAATAGACGCCTTGTTCATAGCCAATCAATCCATCCCAAGGATCAAATGGATATCATAGTTGCCAAGGACAATAGGAGAAGCTAGAAAGGCATAATCACCCATCTTGACAGTGACATCCGGAACAAACCCATTCGATGTCATTTTCATTCCTGGAGAAATGATTTTTAACGGCCTAGGAGTGTCTGCTATAACGAAATCATGCTTTGCACCAAAAGGCCTTGAAATGAATGAATGCGATGCACCAGAATCAAATAAAACCTTAGCAGGAATATAATTAACTGAGAGAGTACCCATAATCACGTCTGATGAGTTGTCTGCTTCAGTTGCATTCACCATATTGACTCTCGCAGACCTGGGGTTGAACTTCACTATAGCATTGCTTGGAGGCTTCCGTGGAGGAGGGGCGGAAGACGCAGCTGAGAGGTGCACTTGTTGGCATAGTTACCTTTCTGCCCACACTTGTGACAAGTAACATCTGCCGACTGACGGAACTGCACCTAAGGATTCCCTTGCTTCTGCTGATGAAACCTTTGCTGGAAAGCTGGGTTGGGTCGGTGGGAAGAACCACGACCACCTGATTGCTTGAACTGCTGAATATGCTGAGGAGGAGGAGGAGGAGACACCTAGTATTTCTGCAACTTCGGAACCACCTGAGTTGAGGGCGACGAACTGGACTCTCTGAAACGCTTCCTCGAATTCTCCACCTTGAGCAAAGCTACCTCAGCCGTGAGAGCCAAGTTATAGAACTTATCAAACTCATCGGGATTGTGCAAGGCAAGGGCCAGCTGCAAGTCCTCTCTCAGACCACCTCTGAACTGATAGATCTTGCTCTTCTGATCTGGAATGTCCTACAAGGCATATCAGGCTAGCTCATGGAACTCGACGTTGTACTTGTACACAGAGGAACCACCTTGCTTCAAGCGTCTGAACTTCTCACGCATCTCTTCCACAAAGCTAGACGAGATATAGTGAGACCTGAAATCTCTGCAAAACTCATCCCAATTGATCAATCTGCCATCCCTAGAATCCTTCACCTGCTGCCACCAAACTGCTGCCTGCCCCTTGAGCTGAAACGTTGCAAACTTGACGAAGTCCTCTAGACGGACATTGTTGCACTCAAAGTGTTTGTTCATGTCCCGAATCCAGTCCTCAGCATCAAACAGCTGATCACACGACGTGAAGGTCTTCAGCTGGTTTGCCAGAAATTGATTCGGAGATGCAAACTGATTACCACCATGGTTGAAATTGCCCTACTGCTGATTGGTCCCCTCTTGCAACAGTTGGATTAACATCTGGGTGTCAGCATTTGTTGCAGCCATCACCGCTTGCCAAGCCTATGCAGGAGGAGGCGACGGCGGAGGTGGCGGAAGGGGTCGTGGCGGAACATCAGCACCCTCGCGACCCGGATTCTGGCGAGTTGGTGGAGCCATCCTGAAGATGGACAACACATTAGACCAGAGAATAATATTCAAGGTAGAGCTGAATCAAAAGGCAGGAATATCTGAACAAGAATATTAGAAATTGCACTCGAACAAAATAGTAAGAATGCTTCCTCAAAGTGACTGTCGACAAAATCTGATTAGAGACCACTTGCAAACCAAGTATGAGCTACAACTGCTCGGAACAAACGTATGACAGAGATTCCATCCGATATCTTCGTGGATATGATCGCACAGGCTCGAATTTACAGTAGCCATCCGGTGCAAGGAAGTGCACACGATGTTGGGAACGTCGCAAGGGAAACAAAAATTTTCCTACGCGCACGAAGACCTATCATGGTGATGTCCATCTACGAGAGGGGATGAGTGATCTACGTACCCTTGTAGATCGTACAGCAGAAGCGTTAGTGAACGCGGTTGATGTAGTGGAACGTCCTCACGTCCCTCGATCCGCCCCGCGAACAATCCCGCGATCAGTCCCACGATCTAGTACCGAACGGACGGCACCTCCGCGTTCAGCACACGTACAACTCGACGATGATCTCGGCCTTCTTGATCCAGCAAGAGAGACGGAGAGGTAGAAGAGTTCTCTGGCAGCGTGACGGCGCTCCGGAGGTTGGTGATGATCTTGTCTCAGCAGGGCTCCGCCCGAGCTCCGCAGAAACGCGATCTAGAGGAAAAACTATGGAGGTATGTGGTCGGGCAGCCGTGAGAAAGTCGTCTCAAATCAGCCCTAAAACCTCCGTATATATAGGTGGGAGGGAGGGGAGGAGGCAGCCTCAAAACCTAAAGGTTTGGCCGAAATTGGAGGTGGAGGAGTCCTACTCCAATCCTACTTGGAGTAGGATTCCACCTTCCCACTTGGAAACTCTTTCCACCTTGTGTTTTTTCCTTCTCAAACCTTATGGGCCTTAGTGGGAACTTATTCCAGCCCACTAGGGGCTGGTTTATCTCTTCCCATAGCCCATGAGACCCCTTGGGGCGTGACACCCCTCCCGATGGTCCCCGGCACCCCTCCCGGCACTCCCGGTACACTACCGATGAGCCCGAAACTTTTCCGGTAATGCACGAAAACCTTCCGGTAACCAAATGAGGTCATCCTATATATCAATCTTCGTTTCCGGACCATTCCGGAAACCCTCGTGACGTCCGTGATCTCATCCGGGACTCCGAACAACATTCGGCAACCAACCATATAACTCAAATACGCATAAAACAACGTCGAACCTTAAGTGTGCAGACCCTGCGGGTTCGAGAACTATGTAGACATGACCCGAGAGACTCCTCGGTCAATATCCAATAGCGGGACCTGGATGCCCATATTGGATCCTACATATTCTACGAAGATCTTATCGTTTGAACCTCAGTGCCAAGGATTCATATAATCCCGTATGTCATTCCCTTTGTCCTTCGGTATGTTACTTGCCCGAGATTCGATCGTCAGTATCCGTATACCTATTTCAATCTCGTTTACTGGCAAGTCTCTTTACTCGTTCCGTAATACAAGATCCCGCAACTTACACTAAGTTACATTGCTTGCAAGGCTTGTGTGTGATGTTGTATTACCGAGTGGGCCCCGAGATACCTCTCCGTTCACACGGAGTGACAAATCCCAGTCTTGATCCATACTAACTCAACTAACACCTTCGGAGATACCTGTAGAGCATCTTTATAGTCACCCAGTTACGTTGCGACGTTTGATACACACAAAGCATTCCTCCGGTGTCAGTGAGTTATATGATCTCATGGTCATAGGAATAAATACTTGACACGCAGAAAACAGTAGCAACAAAATGACACGATCAACATGCTACGTCTATTAGTTTGGGTCTAGTCCATCACATGATTCTCCTAATGATGTGATCACGTTATCAAGTGACAACACTTGCCTATGGCCAGGAAACCTTGACCATCTTTGAACAACGAGCTAGTCAACTAGAGGCTTACTAGGGACAGTGTTTTGTCTATGTATCCACACAAGTATTGTGTTTCCAATCAATACAATTATAGCATGGATAATAAACGATTATCATGAACTAAGAAATATAATAATAACTAATTTATTATTGCCTCTAGGGCATATTTCCAACACACGACTTACGAAGCGTCCCCGAGTCGTAGGAAGCTACAAGGACTCTTTAAGACACAACGTGAACCGTTGTAAGACGATCGTGAACAAACGTACCCACTGAATGTCGAATCCCAACCTCACATCATGCATCTGTAGGAAGATTGTCCTATAAGTCACTACTTGATATCCCACCTATGAATTCCCGAAATATCCTGTCATGCAATCTGGTACACGGATACAAGTAGTAATATGTCACAGAACTCCTATACTAACCCGTCCAGTGTATCACAGAACTAATTTATTATTGCCTCTAGGGCATATTTCCAACAGTCTCCCACTTGCACTAGAGTCAATAATCTAGTTCACATCACCATGTGATTCCAACGAATCCAACACCCATATAGTTATGGGGTCTGATCATGTCTTGCTTGTGAGAGAGGTTTTAGTCAACGGTTCTGAAACTTTCAGATCCGTGCGTTCTTTACAAATCTTTATGTCATCTTATAGATGCTGCTACTACGTGCTATTCGGAAATGCTCCAAATATCCACTCTACTATATGAATCCGTTTCACTACTCATAGTTATTCAGATTAGTGTCAAAGCTTGCATCGACGTTACCCTTTACGACGAACTCTTTAACCACCTCCATAATCGAGAAAAATTCCTTAGTCCATTTGTTACTAAGGATAAATTTTGACTGCTGCTAGTGATTCAAACATGGATCACTCTCTGTACCTCTCAACATACTTTTAGTGTGGTACACAGCATGGCATACTTTAGATTCTACGGCTAAGGCATAGAAGACGACCTTCATCTATTCTCATTATTCTGCCGTGGTCGGGTTTTGAGTCTTACTCAAATTCACACCTCACAACGCAACCAAGAACTCCTTCTTTGCTGGTCTATTTTGAACTCTTTCAAAAACTTGTCAAGGCATGCATCTTGTTGAAACTTCTATTAAGCGCTTTCGATCTATCTTCATAGATCTTTGATGCTCAACCTTCAAGTAGCATAATCCAGGTACTCCTTTGAAAACTTCTTTCAAACAACCTTGTATGCTTTACAGAAATTCTACATTACTTCTGATCCACAATATGTCAACCACATATACCTATCAGAAATTCTATAGTGCTCCCACTCACTTCTTTGGAAATACAAGTTTCTCATAAACCTTGTACACACCCAAAATCTTTGATCATCTCATCAAAGTGCTTATTCCAACTCCGAGATGCTTGCACCAGTCCATTGAAGGATCACCGGAGCTTGCATACTTGCTAGTATCTTTAGGATCGACAAAACCTTCTGGTTGTATCACATACAATGTTTGCTCAAGGAAACCATCGAGGAAACAATGTTTTGACATCCTACGTGCAATATTTCATAAATAATGCAGCAACTACTAACATAATTCTAACAGACCTTTAGCATCGCTACGAGTGAGAAAGACTCATCATAGTCAACTGTTTGATCTTGTCGAAAACATCTTTGCGACAAGTCGAGCTTTTCTTAATAGTGACTTATCACCATCATCGTCTGTCTTCTTTTAAAGATCCATTTTTACCCAATAGTCCCATGACCATCAAGTAGTTCTACCAAAGTCTACACTTTGTTTTCACACATGGATCCTCTCTCGGATTTTATGGCTTCTAGCCATTTGTCGGAATCTGGGCCCACCATCGCTTTCTCCATAACTCGTAGGTTCACTGTTCCTCAACAACATGACCACCAAGACAGGGTTACCGTACTACTCTACAGCAGTACGCGACCTTGTCGACCTACGAGGTTTGTAGTAACTTGATTCGAAGCTCAATGATCATCATCATCAGCTTCCACTTCAATTGGTGTAGGCGCCACATGAACAACTTCCTGCGCCCTGCTACACACTGGTTGAACTGATGGTTCAATAACCTCATCAAGTTCTACTACCCTCCCACTCAATTCTTTCGAGAGAAACCTTTCCTCGAGAAAGGATCCATTTCTAGAAACAAACACTTTGCTTTCGGATCTGAGATAGGAGATGTACCCAACTGTTTTGGATATCCTATGAAGATGCATTTATCCGCTTTGGGTTCGAGCTTATCAGACCGAAACTTTTTCACATAAGTGTCGAAACCCCAAACTTTCAAGAAACGACAGTTTAGATTTCTCTAAACCTCAGTCTATACTGTGTCATCTCAACGGAAATACGCGGTGCCTCATTTAAAGTGAATGTGGTTGTCTCTAATGCATAACCCATAAACGATAGTGGTAATTCGATAAGAGACATCCCAGCATGCACCATACTAAATAGTGCGTGGCTATGACGTTCAGACACATCATCACACCATGATGTTCCAGGTGGCATGAACTGTGAAACAATTTCCACATTGTCTTAACTGTGTACCAAAAATTCGTAACTCAGATATTCATTTCTATGATCATATCGTAGACAGTTCATCCTCTTGTTACGACGAACTTCACTCTGAAACAGAATTGAACTTTTCAATATTTCAGACTTGTGATTCATTAAGTAAATACTCCTGTATCTACTCAAGTCGTCAGTGAAGTAAGAACATAATGATATCCACTGCGTGCCTCAACACTCACTGGACTGCATACATCAAAATGTATCACTTCCAACAAGTTACTATCTTGTTTCATCTCAATGAAAACAAGGCCTTGCTCATGTGGTATGATTTGCATGTCACTAGTGATTCGAAATCAGGTGAGTAAAGATCCATCAGCATGGAGCCTCTTCATGCAATTTATACTGACATGACTCAAGCGGCAGTGCCACAAGTAAGTGGTACTATCATCATTTAACTCGTATCTTTTGGCACCAATGTGTAACACTACAATCGAGATTCAATAAACCATTGAAGGTGATTATTCAAGCAAATAGAGTAACCATTATTCCTTTTGAATGAATAATCGTATTGCAATAAACACGATCCAATCATGTTCATGCTTAACGCAAGCACCAAATAACAATTATTTAGGTTCAACACCAATCCCGATGGTAAAGGGGGCGTGTGACGTTTGATCATATCAACCTTGGAAACACTTCCAACACGTATCGTCACCTCGCCTTTAGCTAGTCTCCGTTTATGCCGTAGCTTTCATTTCGCGTTACTAATCACTTAGCAACCGAACCAGTATCCAATACCCTCGTGCTACTAGGAGTACTAGTAAAGTACACATCAACATTATGTATATCAAATATACTTCTCTCGACTTTTGCCAGCCTTCTTATCTACCAAGTATCTAGAGTTGCTCCGCCTCAGTGACTGTTCCCCTTATTACAGAAGCACTTAGTCTCGGGTTTGGGTTTAATCTTGGGTCTCTTCATTAGTGCAGCAACTGTTTTGCCGTTTCACGAAGTATCCCTTCTAGCCCTCGCCTTTCTTGAAACTTAGTGGTTTTTCAAACCATCAACTATTGATGCTCCTTCTTGATTTCTACTTTCGCAGTGTCAAACGTCGCGAATCTCTCAAAGATCATTGTATCTATCCTTGATATGTTATAGTTCATCACGAAGCTCTCAAATCTTGGTGGCAGTGACTTTTGGAGAACCATCACTATCTCATCTGGAAGATTAGCTCCCACTTGATTCAAGTGATTGTCGTACTCAGACAATCTGAGCACACGCTCAACGATTGAGCTTTTCTCCTTTACTTTGTGGTCAAAGAATTTTGTTGGAGGTCTCGTACCTCTTAACAAGGGCACAAGCATGAAATCACAATTTCATCTCTTTAGAACATCACTTATGTTCCGTGACGTTTTAAAACGTTTTCGGTGCCTTGCTTCTAAGCCATTAAGTACTTTGCACTGAACTATCGTGTAGTCATCAGAAACGTGTATGTCGGATGTTCACAGCATCCACAGACGACGCTCGAGGTGCAGCACACCGAGTGGTGCATTAAGGACATAAGCCTTCTGCGCAGCAACGAGGACAATCCTCGGTTTTACAGACTCAGTCTGCAAAGTTTGCTACTATCAATTTTCAACTAAATTTTCTCTAGGAACATAAAAAAACAGTAGAGCTATAGCGCAAGCTACATCGTAATTCGCAAAGACCATTAGACTATGTTCATGACAATTAGTTCAATTAATCATATTACTTAAGAACTCCCACTCAAAAAGTACATCTCTCTAGTCATTTGAGTGGTACATGATCCAAATCCACTATCTCAAGTCCGATCATCACGTGAGTCGAGAATAGTTTCAGTGGTAAGCATCTCTATGCTAATCATATCAACTATACGATTCATGCTCGACCTTTCGGTCTCATGTGTTCCGAGGCCATGTCTGCACATGCTAGGCTCGTCAAGCTTAACCCGAGTGTTCCGCGTGCGCAACTGTTTTGCACCCGTTGTATGTGAACGTTGAGTCTATCACACCCGATCATCACGTGGTGTCTCGAAACGACGAACTGTAGCAACGGTGCACAGTCGGGGAGAACACAATTTCGTCTTGAAATTTTAGTGAGAGATCACCTCATAATGCTACCGTCGTTTTAAGCAAAATAAGGTGCATAAAAGGATTAACATCACATGCAATTCATAAGTGACATGATATGGCCATCATCACGTGCTTCTTGATCTCCATCACCAAAGCACCGGCACGATCTTCTTGTCACCGGCGCCACACCATGATCTCCATCATCATGATCTCCATCAATGTGTCGCCATCAGGGTTGTCGTGCTACTTATGCTATTACTACTAAAGCTACGTCCTAGCAAAATAGTAAACGCATCTGCAAGCACAAACGTTAGTTATAAAGACAACCCTATGGCTCCTGCCGGTTGCCGTACCATCGACGTGCAAGTCGATATTTCTATTACAACATGATCATCTCATACATCCAATATATCACATCACATCGTTGGCCATATCACATCACAATCATACCCTGCAAAAACAAGTTAGACGTCCTCTAATTTTGTTGTTGCATGTTTTACGTGGTGACCAAGGGTATCTAGTAGGATCGCATCTTACTTACGCAAACACCACAACGAAGATATATGAATTGCTATTTAACCTCATCCAAGGACCTCCTCGGTCAAATCCGATTCAACTAAAGTTGGAGAAACCGTCACTTGCCAGTCATCTTTGAGCAAAGGGGGTTACTCGTAACGATGAAACCAGTCTCTCGTAAGCGTACGAGTAATGTCGGTCCAAGCCGCTTCAATCCAACAATACCGCGGAATCAAGAAAAGACTAAGGAGGGCAGCAAAACGCACATCACCGCCCACAAAACCTTTTGTGTTCTACTCGAGAAGACATCTACGCATGAACCTAGCTCATGATGCCACTGTTGGGAACGTCGCAAGGGAAACAAAAAATTTCCTACGCGCACGAAGACCTATCATGGTGATGTCCATCTACGAGAGGGGATGAGTGATCTACGTACCCTTGTAGATCGTACAGCAGAAGCGTTAGTGAACGCGGTTGATGTAGTGGAACGTCCTCACGTCCCTCGATCCGCCCCGCGAACAATCCCGCGATCAGTCCCACGATCTAGTACCGAACGGACGGCACCTCCGCGTTCAGCACACGTACAACTCGACGATGATCTCGTCCTTCTTGATCCAGCAAGAGAGACAGAGAGGTAGAAGAGTTCTCCGGCAGCGTGACGGCGCTCCGGAGGTTGGTGATGATCTTGTCTCAGCAGGGCTCCGCCCGAGCTCCGCAGAAACGCGATCTAGAGGAAAAACTATGGAGGTATGTGGTCGGGCAGCCGTGAGAAAGTCGTCTCAAATCAGCCCTAAAACCTCCGTATATATAGGTGGGAGGGAGGGGAGGAGGCAGCCTCAAAACCTAAAGGTTTGGCCGAAATTGGAGGTGGAGGAGTCCTACTCCAATCCTACTTGGAGTAGGATTCCACCTTCCCACTTGGAAACTCTTTCCACCTTGTGTTTTTTCCTTCTCAAACCTTATGGGCCTTAGTGGGAACTTATTCCAGCCCACTAGGGGCTGGTTTATCTCTTCCCATAGCCCATGAGACCCCTTGGGGCGTGACACCCCTCCCGATGGTCCCCGGCACCCCTCCCGGCACTCCCGGTACACTACCGATGAGCCCGAAACTTTTCCGGTAATGCACGAAAACCTTCCGGTAACCAAATGAGGTCATCCTATATATCAATCTTCGTTTCCGGACCATTCCGGAAACCCTCGTGACGTCCGTGATCTCATCCGGGACTCCGAACAACATTCGTCAACCAACCATATAACTCAAATACGCATAAAACAACGTCGAACCTTAAGTGTGCAGACCCTGCGGGTTCGAGAACTATGTAGACATGACCCGAGAGACTCCTCAGTCAATATCCAATAGCGGGACCTGGATGCCCATATTGGATCCTACATATTCTACGAAGGTCTTATCGTTTGAACCTCAGTGCCAAGGATTCGTATAATCCCGTATGTCATTCCCTTTGTCCTTCGGTATGTTACTTGCCCGAGATTCGATCGTCAGTATCCGTATACCTATTTCAATCTCGTTTACTGGCAAGTCTCTTTACTCGTTCCGTAATACAAGATCCCGCAACTTACACTAAGTTACATTGCTTGCAAGGCTTGTGTGTGATGTTGTATTACCGAGTGGGCCCCGAGATACCTCTCCGTTCACACGGAGTGACAAATCCCAGTCTTGATCCATACTAACTCAACTAACACCTTCGGAGATACCTGTAGAGCATCTTTATAGTCACCCAGTTACGTTGCGACGTTTGATACACACAAAGCATTCCTCCGGTGTCAGTGAGTTATATGATCTCATGGTCATAGGAATAAATACTTGACACGCAGAAAACAGTAGCAACAAAATGACACGATCAACATGCTACGTCTATTAGTTTGGGTCTAGTCCATCACATGATTCTCCTAATGATGTGATCCCGTTATCAAGTGACAACACTTGCCTATGGCCAGGAAACCTTGACCATCTTTGAACAACGAGCTAGTCAACTAGAGGCTTACTAGGGACAGTGTTTTGTCTATGTATCCACACAAGTATTGTGTTTCCAATCAATACAATTATAGCATGGATAATAAACGATTATCATGAACTAAGAAATATAATAATAACTAATTTATTATTGCCTCTAGGGCATATTTCCAACACACGACTTACGAAGCGTCCCCGAGTCGTAGGAAGCTACAAGGACTCTTTAAGACACAACGTGAACCGTTGTAAGACGATCGTGAACAAACGTACCCACTGAATGTCGAATCCCAACCTCACATCATGCATCTGTAGGAAGATTGTCCTATAAGTCACTACTTGATATCCCACCTATGAATTCCCGAAATATCCTGTCATGCAATCTGGTACACGGATACAAGTAGTAATATGTCACAGAACTCCTATACTAACCCGTCCAGTGTATCACATCCGTCAAAACATAACCAGAATCTCGGACCTTCAGCTATTACAGGCCCTCGTAATCACAACGATAAAAAATGTGGCGATACATCCGGAACTCTCTGCACCAGTACTGGGGAAGTCGGACTCCTCTCGTCACAACTAGTATTGAAGCAACTACAAACATCCTCCGTCCTGAGATAGTAAGAAATCTGAATGATGGCGATGTGCATAAGAATCCCCTGGAGCTCAACTCCCCGGAAGAAATCAAGTCACACAGGAGGCACCAAGACATAACTCCTTCACATCGATATCATATAGATTTCAAAATACCCACGTGATCCTAAAAAAAATTGAGCGAGAAGAGGAGTAGAATTTAGATTTCCTAAGTCGAGAACCTCACCAGAGCATAGAAGAGGAGAAAAAGAAACCTACTCTCCGATATAACTAAGACTCAAAACATTTTACTAGACTCAACTCGGCCAAGTTCGATCACACAAAGGCTCCTATGGTCGTAAGGCTCCGATACCAACTTGTAACGACTAAGATGCGGCACTTTCCTTATTTAGGGGCGAGGCCTCAAAAGGGGAAAGGGGCGCATCTATGCATTTCGCAAACGGGATAATCATCACAATACATAAATAAAGATTAACAAGTAGGGCATACACTTGCGATCTGTTAAGAATATATCATATAGCTTAGAGACACACATTATTCAGAATAGCAGCAGGTTCAGCTATGGACTTAAACAGAAAACAGATGATCTAACACATCCCGTATGATAGCCCACGATCACGACCACGGCCTCAGTCTTCTGGATAGTTCACATACAGACGGCCAGAGTCCTCATCGAACTGCCACTTCAACTGGTTGTCATCAGGATCTCCTGCGTTGGGCATACCTGTACCTGTTGGGGTTGTAGTAATCTGTGAGCCACGGGGACTCAGCAATCTAATGACTTTGGTACTGAATCTAGCCAAGTTATTAGGTGAGGAAGGTTTAGTGTATGGGTTTGCAGCAACCTAAGCATATATGGTGGCTAACTTACGATGATCAGGGTGTTCATATGGTGGTCTATGCGAGATATCGAAGACTACATTGATCACTAAGTGATCCTGAACACCTACCTACGTCAAGCATAACTCGGCAATGTTCTCGACCGAAGAACGATCTCCGGAGGAGACAGTTATGGTTACACACACAATTGGCTGTTTTATTAGAGTTAATTCAAGTTGTCTAGAACCGGATGTTAACAAAATATCCACATTTGCCACATAACTGCGGGCACGGCTTTCCAAAAGATTTAACCCTGCAGGGGTGCTCCAACTAGTCCATCAAAAACTGCCACGGGCCGCCAAGTAATCCTCTATCACGAAACTCGTGATCTCGTTGGATCCCTTAGAGGAAAACATCAACTTTGAGGAGCCCGAAAGTTTCATCAGAATCCCTATACGCAAGATATATCGCTAAGGTAAGACAAATCTGGCAAGACCTACCGACGTGTTGACGAACCCGATAGGAGCCGCGTATCTCATTCTCAGGACACGACGGATGAGCACTACGTACGGTGGCCGGATAGACATCCCCCGAGTTGCCCCGAGTGACACCGCAAGTGGCTCTAGTTTTGGACCAACGCTCATGAAGACCACTGGCCTGGGTTGTTGATTAAATCCTCGGGGTAGCTATTCCCTATGCAAATTATTATTAGGTGATTAGAAGATTAAAACCAATGTTGGGTCCTGCCAGACGAGCCTTAACACTACACGATTTACCAAGCGGGTCCCCATAATAACCCCGAACGTGGTAGGAGCGATCAGTTATGGAATCAAACACCGGTAACCGAAACTAAGGCGGCAACAACGAAACAAATCACCCGGCAAAAGTCCAGGCCTTCCGTTATTTACCAAGTATATAGGTGCACTAATTAAATAGCAGTTTAGTCATAATGATATCAATATCCTCATGTTATCACATGAGACAGCTCGCACCTGCAACTAGCAAAGCTACACATTAGAGGTTTAGCAAGCCTACTTAGCCAAACAACATTAGCTAGGAGAGGGAGGTGTTTGGGGTTCATGGGAAAGACAGGTGGCATTATATCAAGTGGTAGGCAACGAGCATGTATCGAAGGTAACGTGATTCTAAGCATAACAAAGCTAAATACAGTATCAAGGTCACGGTCATCTTGCCTGTGATGTCTTCAGCTTGGAACTGCTCTTGATCTTCCTGTACATACTCTCGAGAATCCACGTACTCGCTCTCCTATCCTGAAGCTACCCAAGATAAGATAACAGCCAATGAACACCAACACAACATAATGCAACAAGCAACATGATGCTTGTGTGAAGAAGGAAGCATGCATCACTATTCTAGTCACTTTCATATGCATTAGTTGAGTCAATTGAATTCTGGACAGAACCTCGTATTAAGTTATCTTGACATGCATGAATATTGCATGATACTCTGCATCACGAGAAAATGATGCAAAACATATAAAGAACGTAGTGAACGCAGTTACGGATCAACCAGAAACTACGAAACAAGTTATAGAGACCTACAGTTCAAATCAGCTACAAACACACTCCAATGGCACTCCCCTGGTGTTACCAGGTTGCCACATGATCAAGCAACAAAATATAAGTGGGGTGGTGCACGGGAACACACCACACCATCAACAATGCCCACACAAGCTTCAAATCAACAAAAACATGCAATCTATTTTCAACAGCATCATAGCAGTTTGTCTACAATATTTAAAGTAGCTACAGCCATCTAAAAGAGCAAAAAAGGATATGAAGCAAAAGCCATCCAAAATATCTACAACCCTGTGCAATAAGTTAATACAAAGGAATCACCCATGAGCAGATCTATAGACACAAACTTGGACAAAATATCACAGATTCTGCGACTTGGTGAAAATCACAGATTTTCACCAGCTGCTTATGCTCTAAAGCATTTTGGCAGCCTCCAAAATGATGTCTACACGAAGTGAATAAGCATGAAATTTATCAGGGAGCTCGGCAAACATAAAATCTCACAATATTTACTTTGTTGCATGGGCTTATTCCCAACACAGGAGCTAATTCATCCAAGACAACATTGGAAGAAAATAACATCAGATTCCCAGACTTAGTGAAAATCACAAGGTTTCACAAATCTGTCAGTTTCAACCAAGTGTCAACTTTGGCAGGGCACAATAGGTGCATACTAATTCCTAAGAACAAAACAAAGACCCCATGCTGTAGAGGGTTTACCCACTACCACTAAATCAAGGAATCATCCTCAAAGGGTCAAGGCACCACCTAATACAAAGCACTAAACATGGCATCATGACAGAAAATAATAGTTTTATGAAGTTGCTCTAAAGTGAAATCTGATTGCACTAATGGATTCCTGGGATGATTCTATTCCAAAATCATATATAATACATGGGTACTTGCATGTAACATCAAGGCACAAAGCTAGCTCGAAAAATATCACCTAGAATCCAATAAGCTATACATGAATAACATCACATGTAAAACTAGCACATATTGAACATCTACACCTACACATGCACACACACAAGCTCTATACACAACAACACCACTCCATAGTGGCAAACATGAGGGGTTAGGCCATCATGCACAAGTGCATATGCACACATACACACACACACCTGCATGAGCACACACATACACATACATGTGCTCACACACACACACACTACAAGAATAGGTGCAACATGACGGTTAGGCTATCTTGCACATGTGTATGTGCACCCACGCACACACACACACTACATACATGTGTGCACACATACATACAAGTGCATACACACACATATGTGCACACACCACACTCATCTGCACACACACAAGGCCTAAAAATGCTACACAACAACAACACACCACTTAATATAGAAGGAACCACACAAACAATGAAAGAAAGAAAATGAAATCACAAAAAAATAAAAAGGTTTGGGGGTGGATCGAACCCAGAACCACCTGCTCACATCACAGACACACTACCACTATGCTACTGCTTCGACGTTCGACGGAGAAGTGAAAGGATGCACGCTAACGTCTCTGCACTGCACTGCTACTAGCGAAACAACAGAAAATGAACCAGGGGACCTGCGGGGGATCGAACCCGCGACACGCTATGCGTGCCCAGGATCTGATGCCACTGCGCTACTCTTTCGAATCTTAGTAGAGAGGGGGAAGATGCTCTTTTGAGCAGCCCTGTCTGCTCCTACTGCACACACCCACGACGGCCGGAACAGGGGTGATTCTCCGGCGACACTCCCGCGATCTAAACTGAACGGCGGCTACAGCACAGGACGCGGGAGGAATGGGGAAGCCATTCTCATGGCTAACCCACGTGAAGGGACCCTATGACGGCGGCTCGACGCGGCTGCACAACCGGCCGCGCAGAACAACGACGGCGGCGCAACTCCGGCACCACGAGCGGACAGGTACACGGGGGAGGGGGAGGAGACGTCGAAGGCTCACCCTATGACACGAAGAGGGGGACGAGCGGCTCGACGGAGAGGAAGAAGAGGCGACGCGGTGCTGAGCCTCTGCTCCTTTCGCCCGAGACGACGATGGCAAGGAGGGGCCGTCAGAGGATGAGACCCCCCCTCCTAGTGTCGGCAATGGAGCGAGGGAGGAACCAGCATCCTCCGTGCGCACTCGGGTTCCCCGGGGACGCGCTGGCGACGAGAGGAGGGACGAAGGCGAGGACGGGGATCCCCTGAGCACTGAACCTGAACCTTCTCTCTCCCTCTGAAACCTACCTGAAGAGGGGAAGATGGAGGGAGGAGAAGGTGCTGGCGGCGGAGGAGAAGGAAGGGGAGGAAGCCTAGGAGGAGGGGCACGCACGCCGATGCTTTATAGCCCTTGGCTTCCGTGTATTCATGGCGTCAATGGTGCTGCCTCTCTCTATCGCTCCACTGACGGAAAGAAAGGAAAAGCTACGGCGTCAGGAGGAAGAAAGGAAAGGGGAGCGGGCTGCACGCAGGGGAATAGGAGGCGAGGCCCATGGAAGAGGAGAGTCGGCCCACTACTCTATCAAGCGCCCGGCAGGAAAAAAACAAAAGGGGGGTTCCTCTTTTTTTTAAATAAACAAAACACAATCCAAAATGCCCATAGCCACACAGCGGTTTGAAAAAATAAAATAAAAATACCTAGGGCATGAGGGAATTATGCCCTATTTAAATAAAATATGAACCTGATTTTTATGACAACTAAATTATAATCAAAACCAGGAATTTAATATTTTATTTATTAAAGCCCCAATATATTTAAAGCCTAAAAACCACAAGACATAACCCCCTCAACCACAAGTTGGTTCTTTGCAAATATAACATTTTTAAAACAGGTACTAGCAAGGTTTGACACACAAGTTAAATGAATAGAAAGGCTTTGACATAGATAGAAGAACAATGTTGTTTGAAAGCATTGTTTGGAAACCTCCACATCACCACACTCACCACAAGCATAGCTAGCAACACCAACAGGAATGAAATAATGCAAAAGAAACGAAGGATGCCATGATGCAAAGATGATGACATGAGATGATCCACATGAAATGATGACTCATAACAATCACAACATGGTTCTCCAAAATAGGAAAGGTCCAAATATGGCAAGGATTACATCTGGGGTGTTACAAGAACCCCACAAACGACGGAGGACCGTCGAAGACGAGTACATTGTTGGGGTACACGTCAAACGTAGGCGTCTCAGCGATAGAGAGCCTACTGAAGCTGGGGTATAACGCCTGGACATCGAAGTCCGCGCCAGGATAGCGAGGACCGTCACCGAGATGCAAGTCGCTAAAGATAACGCTGAGGTTCTCCATAGCAGCGACAACGACGCTGGGGAGTGACTCATTGTCCGACTCCCCATCCGAGTCCGCATGACGGACTAGGACGTCAATCATCATCGGTGAAGCCTCATCGAAAGCAGGCTCCACGGGCATGCAGATCGGTCCGGATGTGATGCATGCGGTGGTGTAAGAGCAGGGCCCTGCCCAACGCGTGAAGCCAGCCGATGTCGCAGACAGCCCCATGGTGGGCGCCAAATGTCGGTGTTTACTCACAACATAAGCCATGGGTAGGCTAAAGATGGTGGGAACCGAAGAGGCACCGGAGGGCGCTGGGAACGAGGATAGTACAAGCATGGAACGCACAATGTACCCAGGTTCAGGGCTCTCCTTAGAGATAACAGCCCTAATCCTGTCGGAGTGTATTATGTATGTATGGTACTACAAGTGCTCCTGGAGCTGTATTGCGGAGGAGGAAGAAGGAGCTACCGGCTCGCGTCTGCCTCTCCTATGTGGTATGTGTGTGTGCTGAGTTGACCGACCCTCTGCATGAAGGGGGGTCGGGGGGTTTTATAGACGAATCCACCGACCTACAATATGGATAAAAGGTATAAGAGTGGGGCCCGGCTGGCAGCCTCGCCGGTTGGCCAGGGGGCCCACGGGGTCTTGTCTTGTCGCTGGAGGGGCCCGTCGGCTGCGAGGTCCCGTCTGGCTGTGGGACCCGCCGGCTAGCCAATAAGGCTCTCGCGTAAGGTCGACGCAGGACACGTGTGGTACGTCCGACGTCGTCCAGCGAGGATCGTCATGGGCAAGAAGTACGGCCATCTCCACTGTTCCCATGTCGAGTGCAGTAATGGAGTGGGAGTTTTACGGGCCGACACTGTGTAGGGTGATGGATCGGAGTCGGAGGAGGTCAACAGCGTGGCCGCCGACGCTTGTACCTGCCATGCGCCCCGATCCAGTACCTTTGCTGACGTGTAGACACCTTTAACCGTAGGGTCTCATCATGACCTACGGTCTCATGTGACTTGTGCTCCCTAGCCGGCGAGTCGCTTGACTAGCCGGCCTGGGACGGCCGCCTCACCCCTAGCCAGCTGGCTCAGCCTAAGCGGTCAGGGGGAGGTGGCCGTCTCGCCTCTAGCCGGCAGGTGCTTCCTAACCGGCCATAGAGTTGGCTGTCTCGCCCCCTAGTCGGCAGGTGCCTCCTAGCCGGCCAGGGGGACTTGGTGTTTGTAGAATGGTTCTTGATATTCCTTCTTGGTTGAAGGCCAAGGAGTAGGCTCGATGAGCCTACCCCGGGGTTATCCCCCAGACAAAAGGGGATAGTTTACTTAATGTTATTGTTCGGTTTTACCTTAATGATCTTTAGTAGGGGTGAATGCTTGCTAGAGTTGCAATCATAAGTGCATATGATTCAAGTACAGAAAGTATGTTAGCTCATGCCTCTCCCTTATATAAATCTATAATGATGATTACCAGTCTAGTTATCAATTCCTAGGGACAAATATTTTCTTGTGTTACGCAAAGTTGTCTACTAAATAACTACCTATTATTATCATGCAAAGTATGTGTAGTTTTATTCTAGCCAAGTAGTTCTAGTTTTATTCTTGCAAACTTATCCTTACACATACAAAATAGTTTCATACTTGTTCTACGTAAAGTAAGCATTAGCGTGCGTAGAGTTGTATTAGTGGTCTATATAACTTGAGAGAATATTAATTATATGTTTAGCTCCTCGTTCGATTCGACACTCTTAATTATCGAAAAGGGCTACAAACAATCCCCTATACTTGTGGGTTCCAATACTATGTAAGCTCTATATGATCATGCAAAACAATATGATGATGAACACACAAGTCATGAAACGGAATGGTGAAAGTTACATGGCAATATATCTTGGAATGGCAATGGAAATGTCGTGATAGGTAGGTATGGTGTCTGTTTTGAGGAAGATATTAGGAGGCTTATGTGTGATAGAGCGTACCATATCATGGTGTTTGGATGGAGCGATGAAGTTTGCACCGACTCTCGAGGTGAGAAAGGGCAATGCATGATACCAAAGAGGCTAGCAAACTGCGGAAAGGTGAGAGTGATTATATCCTTGGACTTATATTAGTCATAAAGAACTCATATACTTATTGTAAATCTTATTAGCCTACTCAAACAAAAGTACTACCGCGCACCATACCATCGCGCCCCCTCGATTCAGATATAAAAATGCTCACACCTCATCACCATGCCGTGACCAATATTTAGGTGTGAAGTAAATAACAAGCTTAAATACTGATATTTGTACTAACCAATGATCATGAACCTATATCCTTTCATATTAGTACATCAATATAATTAAACCATACGTTTCTTATTTGGTGAGTGATAACCCACAAGAGTAGGGATCAATTGAGCCTCTTTGATAAGTAAGAGTGTCGAACCCAACGAGGAGGTAAAAGTAGAATTAATATTCCCTTCAAGTTATCGACCACCGATACAACTCTATGCACACTTAATGTTTGATTTACCTACTAAAGGTATAAAACTATTTGGTAGGTGTAAAAGGATAATTTTAAAAGAATAAAACTAGGAGTATTTGATATGTCTCCAATGCATTGATAATTTATGAAGTATTCATGCCATATTTACCTAGGTTCACAATACTTTTATATGGTTTTGATGCAGTTTATACGATTTAATGAGAACTAACCCGGATTGACACTATTCTCAACAGAATTGATAGGGTGTTGTTTTTGGTGCAGAAAATAAAATATCTCAGGATCGCCCAAAACTTTTTTATGATTTGATGGACAATATGTGAAAAACTGGAGTGAAGAACCACTCGAGGGGGTACACGTGTGGGACACAAGCCAACAAGGCAAGTCGACCCCCCTAGGCACCCCCTATTATCTTGTGAGGCCAACATGGCTCCGATTGACGTGATTCCAATGCTGAAAATTCCTATAAATCCAGAAACCCCAGAAGTTAACCTAGAACTTTCGCTCCGCCACCTCAAGCCTATATACTGAAGAAAACTCATCTGGAGCCCTATTCCAGCACCCTCCCGAAGGGGGCAATCATCATCGGAGGCAATCTTCATCATCTCGGTGATGCCCATTACAAGGAGGGAGTAATTCACCCACGGGACTAAGGGTATGTACTAGTAGAAATGTGTTCGATCTCTCTCTCTCTCTCGTGTTGTTGAGATGCCATGATCTTGATGTATCATGGGATTTGTTAATATAGATGGATTGTATTGTGTTTATCCCTTGCTATCTTGATGTGATGAATTGAATCTTTCCTCTTCAGATTTTGTTATGTCATATTGAATATGAGATTAGAGATAACTTGATGTATGTCTCGCATGTGGATAACTGTGGTGACAATGGGTTGTTATATTGATTCACTTGATATATTTTTTGGTACCCAACTTGCATATTCTCGTGCTGACAATGGGGTAGTATATGCATAGGGGTTGATACATGTTCTTGTGTTACTTTCTTTGATGGGAATCTTGGGGTACTCTTTGAAGTTCTTTTTGTTGGATTGAATGTGATGAATCTGAAATTGTTTGATGCATGTCGACTAATTAACACATGGATACTTGAGGTGACATTAGTGTATCTAGGTGACATTAGGGTTGACAGTTATGTATCATAGGTGTTATTCTAGTACGAACTCTAGTGTTGTTTGTGATACTTATATGAATAGCTCAATATATTGATCAGAAAGAATAGCTTTGAGGTGGTTCTTCTACCTACAATTTTTTTATGTTATGGTCTCTGCTATTTATGAACTTTGGGGTGATTCTTTTTTGCACACCGAGGGATGATCATATGATTCTATTAGGTTAGCATTGTTGAGAGATTGCGCTAGTGGAAGTATGAACCCTAGGCTTTATTTTCAAGAATTTATACAACGTTTTGCTTGTTGTTTGCCACTTGCTACCTTGTCTTATTTATATTTTAAAATTACAAAAACATATATCTACTATCCATATTGCACTTGTATCATCATCTCTTTGCCAAACTACTGCACCTATACAATTTCCATTGTATTGGTTGTGTTGGGGACACAAGATGGTTCTTGTATTTGATTGCAGGGTTGTTTGAGAGAGAACATATTCATCCTACACCTCCCACGAATTGATCAACCTTAGGTCATCCACTTGAGGGAAAAAATTTGTTGTCCTAGAAAACCCTGCACTTGGAGGTCCAACAACATCTACAAGAAAAAAATGTGTAGTATACGTCGAGCTCTTTTCTAACGCCGTTGCGGGGCAGGTAGTGCTTGAAGGTATATCTTAGATCTTGCAACTAATTATTTTAGTTTCTTGTTTATCACTAGTTTGGTTTATAAAACAAAACTGTAAAAAAATGGAATTTACGTTGCCTCAATTGCTTCACCTTTACAATGTTTTTCGTGAAAATGATGGTTCGGAAAATTGTGATCAATTGTTAGAGGAGGAATTTATAAAAATACTTAATGTAAAACCCTTGAATGATGAGCATGATAGAAATATTGTTAGTAAAATTATCTTAATATCCATGATGTTATAGATAATTGTGCTTGTCATGATAAAAATGATTTCGATAAGCATGTCATGCTTATAGGGATGATAGATTATTCAAGAAGCATAAGCACGATAAAACCAATTGGTGGATTTGCTGCAAGATGATGCTCTCCTCATCCAATTAGTTGTGAACTTTTCAATAGTGTTAGTCATATTAATTTCCAATGTATGCACTTTCATGATCAAACCGTTTCCAAATATTGTGATAATTTGACCTCCGGTGAACTCTATAATGAACTTTGTTTATTTTTGGGGTGTGAAGTATTGTCACCTAAAAATGATTGGTTTGATATATCCCTTATCACTAATGATGATCAAAATAATCCACAAGAAATCTATATGTTTTGAATAGTACATTGCAATGGTAATGCTTATGTTGCCATGTGGGGACCCCGACTTATGAGTCGAGATCGCCGAATGAACGTGCTCAGTGATCCCACAGATCAATGCACATCGAACACACATATACTGAATATTATGAGTCTTACATCCAACATACCAAAATGATACAACAAATGACCAACAAGGTCAAGTTCACATAGGTAGGGCCTATAAGGCCAAATCACACCCCCACATCTACTAGCGGAAATCTTGGGGCTAAGCGGGTGCCCCTGCCATCAGCCTACACCGACAGGCATTCTGACTGAGAAGTGTCCTAGTTTGCAAGTCCGTCTCCGATGATGTATTCTTTTCCAAACTCTGGTCCTTCCGTATCTGGTCAATAACATAACAAGTGGCAAGCCATTGAGTACTTTCAATGTACGCGCAAGCAACTCATGATATGGATAATGCAGTATGTATGATAACAAGTAATATGCAGTTTTGGTGGATAACAACTTGGTTGTAAATAAACATGATCATAGATGGATGTGCAACATAAGCTAGATGGTATTTAGAAGAATAGGTTACAAATATCAACATATATGATGGGGGTTGAACACTTAGGGTTCACCCGATATGCCAAGTCACCAAACTTGGTCATATCAACTCTTTCACATAACTCCTTGAACACACACACACTTGGTTTATGCGAAAACAACTAGACATAGTTTAAGCCGGATTACCCAACTGTCCTTGACCGTGGACATGGCTATTAGAATAGTTTTACACTCTGAAGAGGTTGTACGATGTACCCACGAGATCCGGGAAACTTCCATGTCATAAACGACTCGCGGTATATAACGTACCCGAGGTAAGTACCCGATCAATGCCTTTCCCCTGACGATACTAGACAAAGAGTTCCACTCGAGTGGTACCCAGCCCACATGATGTACGTCTTACGAGCACCAACTCTGTGCAGTATCATCCATGCGGGGACCAATAGTGTGCCTGGAAAACGTAAAAATGACATAGTCGCCCTACCTGGCACGACCCCATCATGAGAGTGACCACACATCACTCCCGCCACTAGTAATGTGGCTCTTTGCTAGCACCGACGAATGTAATCAACAAAGCCCCGTACCATAAAGGGGTAACTTGGTCACACATGTAAGGTTGGGATGGTCGACACATCATAAATCTAATCCCATTTCCGAAACCACTCACACCAAAATACACCCGGTGCACCACTTCTTCACAAGTGGCCACCTAACTCATCATCACTCTCGGGCATTAGTGGCACCCGACGGGGTTTTCATAAATCCTTTGATATATACCATCATCATGTTCATGCTTCTACTATGCTTAGTTATACTAGTCAACACGGTATTAGCATGACCCTCATAGGTGGTAGGATCATGCTCAAAATGCAAGTGCTCCGGAGGAGCCATCGGTACCATCATATCGATGATTTACCGAATACTCATGATCATATGCAACGGGAATAATTGCTCTACTAGCATGCCGTATAATATTTGCTCAAACATGGTCAAAGGGTTGCTTGCCTTCGTCAGCTAAGTATCCGGGGTCTTCGGGGTTTTCGAGTCCAACTCCTTCGTCAATCATGGTATCTCTCGTTGTAATAAATAATAAAATAATAAGTAGCTCACTAAAAAACAGAGAACATACTCACTTTAAAAAAGTTACCCTATTCTGATAAATCTACACTACTATTTTGAAAACATTGGCCTCTGGTTTTGGTGAAAAGGTAATTTTCAAAAATCATTTTAATAGAACCTATATTATTCAAAATATCCTTTTAATTATTACTATACAGAAAACTTGTCTTAAAAATTTGTGCAATGGCTCTATTAAATTCTACTCATTTTTAGAAAGGTTGGGGTGGAAAATGATTAAATTATATCGGATAAACAAATTCTACTAAAATGTTTTAAAACTGGATTTAACAGAAAAATAAAAAGGGATTTGGCTCAGGCCTGGATCGACCAATGGCTTGTGCCGGCCCAGCTAGCCAGCCAGCCAACTAGCACACGCGTGCGCGCCGCCATGTTCAAACCGGACGCGCGGGCCCCTGCGGTGAGCGGCAGAGAGGAGAGGGGGAGAGAAAAGAGCTGTCGGGGTCGTCTTCCACCTCAGGACAGAGAGGAGGGGAGGCACGCCGGCAGCAATACCAACCCCAATGAGCCCAAGTGATGGAAGGAATGGAACCATCACATCGTCGCCTACGTGCTGGTGGTCGAGGGGACGATGGGGAGGCACTGGTTCACCGGCGACGAGGTCCCTGCGGCGGAGCCGATTCGGGAGATGAAAGAAATGGGTGCTACGGGTAGGGATTAGCTCGGGGATGTGGGGGAAAAGCTTCCTGATCTTACTACGGTCATGGAGGAGAAGAAAGGACCGTGGGAGCTAGCCTGTAGCCCGAGATCGACGAAGCTCCGAAGCGGCAGGGTCTGAGTCGATCTCGAGCACCGGAGCTCGCTATGCTCGAACGGAGTGGCTAGGGGCTCAATATAGGCTCTGGAGGAGTGGGATGAGGCTTCTGGAGCGAGGGGGAAGGCCTATTTATAGGTCCTCGATGGTGCACCGAGCGGGAAGCGCCGGTGGTTTCACCATGATTCGGAGGAGGGGTATAGAGAGCTCGGGGTCGAAACCACGATATTGTAGACGTGGTTTAGGACCCCTGTGACTCACTGAGAGGGGGAGAGAGCGAGGAGGAGCGTGCACGCGTGGCCGCGGTCTTCTGGCCGAATCTGGCGCACGCGGGCACTCATCGCTCCGGTCAACAGAGCAAGGTAGGAGGGGCCCTGAGGCTGCCCTGATGCAGAAGGGTTGTCGGGGACGCGAATGGGCAACGGGGGGAGGCATGAACCGGCCGGGACTAGCCACCTTTGCTTTCGGTGCGCCCTGTAGCGTGCCTAGAGCGCAGTTTTGGCATGCCACGGCATGCTGGCGCGCTCTGGGGGGCCTTGGTCGTCTCTGGTGTGTCGTGGGGCTGGGTTAGTAGATCCTTAGCCGTATGAGAGCCAAGAGACTACCTACTAGTCAAGGGAAGTTATTAAAGAGGATATGCCAGAATTGAACCAGAAATTAGAATGGGGTTTTTGGCTCTTCTGCTTGGATTCAAGGAGGGGCCACTCACCTGCAGTTGGGGAGTGGTGCTGGCTGTTTGGACTATGAGTTTGGAGGAAAGTGTATGGGTGTAGGGTGACGTAGGAGATGTTTTACTAATCTGGCAAAAAGTGTTCGACAGGTGTTTGGGGTAGCTACACTTCACCACTGGTGATGAAATTTAACAGGATTAGGTTTGGCGCAGAAATAGGATGCCCCACCAAAGTTGAGCTTCATTGGACAAGTTTGGCAATGCAAACTTGAAATCACCCCCAAATGAGAAGATTTGTCCCTTCCAAAGAGAATGTGTGTAGATCACCCCCTACAAATCCCATTTTTGGCAGGGACTCCTCATTTGGGGTGTTGACACTCGTGCAAAGTTTCAAGCCATTTGGATAAACTTGGCTATGTAGAGTTGCTTCAACTAGATTCTGGATAGAGAGGGTTTTAGGATTATTTAGTGAACCGAACCACCTTGGAAAGAGGTGAAACTTGGTGCGGCCACCAAATATAGCTTGGAAGGTTGCTGGAATTTTCTAGGAATTTATTGGAAATATTTCCTTTTGAAATATTTCAAAATGTCAAAACAGACAGAGTTGGTTTTCAAGGGTTTGCTCAAATATTTTGAATAGAAATAGGGGTTGAAAATCTTATGTATGGAAAATATATGTCCTCTGAGTATCTCCAAATTTTCTCACATTTTTCTTAGGCAGAAACGTAATTTTTCATATAGAAATATCATTTCTGGCCTCAGAAATGGACATGCATATAAAATAGGAAAATAATTTGAAAAATAATTATTTTATTATATTGGAGAGTTAAAATAGTTCTAAAACCAGATTACCATCTTTGGGTAAAGGCACTCCCTTGTTATCACGGACTTGTAGTGCAACCCAAAGCAAGGTTTTAAAATAGTCAAAATAAGAAAAATAATCTTTGGGAATAATCATGTTATAAAAATATGGTTTTCGAATGCACTCATTCAAGCATACAAACACACAATGACAATCATGGCACTCACAACATTGGTTTTTGAATTTTTTTAATAAACTCGGATTTTGAAACTACAGTTGAAGTGAGGTGAAAACAGGGTGTGACAGACCTATCCCCCTTACAAGAATTTCGTCCCCGGGATTCCTAAGCTAGGTGCTAAAAAGGTGCGGAAATAGGATGGGAGATAGTCTTCACGCTCCCATTTAGCTTCTGCTTGGGTGTGGTTACTCCACTGAATCTTAAAGTACTTGATCGTGTGGCTTCTGGTGCAACGCTCTGCTTCGTCCAGGATGCGGATTGGCGTCTCATGATAAGTGAGATCTGGTTGGAGGTCGATGGCTTGATGGTCAATGTCCTTATAAATGTCTCACGGTTTGGCGCTTGCAGACACTTCCAGAGTTGTGACACGTGGAAGACGTTTTGCACACCCGAAAGTTCCGGAGGTAGCTCCAACTAGTAAGCAACTTCTCCATGCCTTGCCGTGATCTTAAAAGGTCCAACAAACCTTAGAGCAAGTTTCCCCTAAACGTTGAAACACTTGGTTCCCTTGAGAGCTGTGACGCGGAGGTACACCTGGTCTTCGGGAATGAACTCCACTTGTCTGCGGTGAGAATCCGCATAGCTCTTCTGTCGTGACTTGGACTCTTTCAAGGTCTCCCAGACAAGTTGCACCTTGTCTCCTGCCTCACGAAGAAATTCCGGTCCGAAAATCAATCCTTCGCCAGTCTCAGACCAGTTCAGCGGGGTGCGGTACTTTCATCCGTATAGTACTTCAAATGGGGCCATCTCGAGATTGGACTAGTAGCTGTTGTTGTAGGAGAACTGAGTGAACGGTAGACAGTCTTCCCATTTGGTCCCATGTGCCAAGACACAAGAGCGGCGCATATCTTCGAGTATGTGATTCACTCTCTTCGTCTGTCCGCACGTCTGAAGTGGAAGGCGGTGCCGAAAGAGAGCTTGGTTCCGAGAGCTTCTTGGAACTTCTTCCGGAACCTTGAGGTGAACTGCATGCCTCGGTCAGATACAATCTCCTTGGGAACACCATGGAGGCTCACAATACGCTCAATGTAGAGGCTAGCCAGCTTGTCGCCACCATAAGTGGTGCTAATCGGAATGAAGTGAGACACGTTAGTCAGATGGTCGACGATGACCCATATAGAGTCATGGCCTCTACTGGACATGGGAAGACCGGTGATGAAGTCCATGCCGACCTTGCCCCACTTCCATTCAGGCACTTGGAGAGGTCGTAGCAATCCACCAAGTCGTTGGTGCTCAGCCTTGACTCGTTGACACACGTCGCACTTGGTGATATAGGTTGCTATTTCTCTATATCATCTTGGTGCTCAGAATCTTTCCCGAAGGTCCTGATACATCTTGGTGCCACCGGGGTGAATAGAGTAGGGTGTGTTATGAGCTTGCTGCAAGATCAAGTCCTTGAGTTCCGTCTTGTTGGGTATGCATAAATGTTTCCCAAAGCACACTACTCCTTGTTCATCCACCGAGAATCCTGGGGCCTTGCCTTCCTGGATCTTCTTCTTGATGCCTTCGATGCTCTCATGCCCCTTCTAGGCTTCCTTGATGTCGTCTGCTAGCGTGGGTTTGACTTCGAGGTTAGCTAGGAATCCTGGTTCAACTAGGTCCAACCAGAAGCTTTCCATCTCTTCATATAAGGCAGGTAGCCTTTCCTTGAGCATAACATTCAAGGTGCTGGCCTTCGGGCTTAAGGCATCGGCCACCACATTGGCCTTGTCGGGGTGGTATTGAATACCGAGGTCGTAGTCTGTGATTAGTTCCAACCATCTTCTCTGCCTCATATGCAATTCCCTTTGAGTAAAGATATACTTTATACTCTTGTGGTCGGTGTATATTTCACATCACCTCCCCAGAAGGTAATGTCGCCATGTCTTCAGGGCATGCACTACGGTTGCCAACTCAAGATCATGTGTGGCGTAGTTTTCCTCATGCGGGCGCAGTTGCCGTGACAGGTAAGCCACGACCCTGCCATCTTGCATTAGGACTCCACCGAGCCCGATTCTTTAGGCATCACAATATAACACAAACTCCTTGCTAATATCGGGTGTAGCAAACACCGGGGCGGTAGTCAATCTCTTGTTCAACTCCTGGAAGCTTTCTTTGCACTCCGGCATCCTTTCAAACTTCTTGCCTTTCTTCAAGATCTGAGTAATTGGTCGAGTGATGACGGAGAATCCTTCCACGAACTTGTGGTAGTATCCCGCGAGTCCGAGGAAGCTTGTGACTTCCTTGACATCAATTGGCGATTCCCAGTTGGTTATTGTGGTAATCTTGGAGGGATCGACCGCCAATCCATTTGCTGTCATGGTATGACCCAACAATCCAACTTCATGTACCCAGAACTTGCATTTGCTAAACTTGGCATAAAGATGGTGCTCTCGAAGCTTTTCCAACACTAACCTCAAGTGTTTCTCATGTCCTTCTTCAGATTTGGATAAGATTAATATGTCATCGATCAAGACGACGACAAACTTATCCAGGTATTCCATGAAGACATTGTTCATGAGGTACGTGAAGTATGTTGGGGCATTGGTCAACCCAAATGACATGACAGTGCACTCGTATAGGCCGTACCGGGACATGAATGTTGTCTTAGGTATGTCTTCGGGTCAGATCTTTACTTGGTAATATCTAGATCTGAGATCGATCTTGGAAAATACCTTGGCACCATTCAACTGGTCCAATAGGTCTTCTGTCTTGGGGAGTGGGTACTTGTTCTTGATCATGGCTGCATTGAGATAATGGTAACCGTCGCAGAGTCTCATAGTCCCATCCTTCTTAGACACCAACAAAACAGGTGATCCCCAAGGCCATGCGCTCGGACGGATGAATCCCTTTCTGAGTTGCTCATCCAACTACTTCTTCAACCATGCTAGCTCTTCAGATCCCATCATATAAGGCTTCTTGTAGATGGGCCTTTATCCGGGCATGATCTCAATGATGAACTCAATGTCTCGGTCAGGAGGCATCCCTGGCAGCTCGTCAGGAAAGACGTCGGGGTACTCACGGACTACTGGCACTCGGTCCAACTCTTCTCCCAATAGGCAATTTACCTGAGGGACTTGACTGGATGTAGGCTCAAGGACATACTTGACTTCAACCCCTTGGTCGCTTGTCATGGTAATAGTCCTTTTGCCACAGTCCAAGATGCTCTGGTTCTTGGCCAACCAATCCATTCCAAGGATCACTTCCAAGCCTTGCGACTTAATAACGATGAGATCTCAAGTGAAGCTTATCCCATTAATATTGATCCGGACTCCTCTACATCCTAGGTTTGCCCTTAGCACTGCTCCAGGGGTATGTACTGCCATTTGCCCATTAAGTAGGGTAGGCTTCGAACCACATTTTTCCGCAAACTTCTGAATAACAAAAGAATGCGAAGCACCACAATGAACAATCTTGTTGCTGGGGTGGAGTTGACGAGGAGCGTACACATAATGCAGTCCGAGTCTTCCTGTGCTTCTTTTGTGGAGATGTGATTAATATGTCCCCTGTTGTGGTACTGCTGGTTGCGGGGAGCTTGGTTCCTGCCTGACGCTCCTTGACCTTGTCCTTGATTAGGCGCATTGGGGCGCGGTGCATCGGGCTTCTTATTGGGGCACTTCCAGGAATAGTGCCCTGTCTGACCACATCCAAAGCAGGTAACCTGCCCTCGGATGTTGGGCTTCAATCCATTGTTATTGTGCGGGTTGATTGCTGGCTTGGTGTTGACTTGCTGCTAGGGCTGGTAGTTCTGGCAGAATGTTGGTGCCTTGTACTGTTGTTACTCATAGTTGGGTCTTGCTGGGGTTGACTGCCATGGGCGTGGCTTCGGGTTACCGGGTCCTCCACTAGCCATCAGCTCGCGCTTACGGGTATCATGCATTGCACGACGCTTATCCTCCAACATGAGGGCCTTGTTCACTACATCGCAGAAGGTCTAGCATTCACAGACAACCAGTTGATACTGGAGGAATTGTTGCAGTCCTTCCATAAAGCATTCCACCTTCGCGGCTTCAGTGTTGACATCTTCCGGTGCAGATACTCCTCGACGGTTCCACTGTCTTGCCTCAAGGCTCGGAATTTTCGCTTCTTAATGGTCATCATTCCAGGGGGGATATGAGCAGCGCGGAATCCTTCCTCGAATATTTCCCAAGTGATAGCTTGCCCTTCTCGCATGATATGGAACCCGTCCCACCAAGCTTTGGCCATGCCTCCAAGATAGTGAGAAGCATAAAGGACTTTCTCGCGATCATCGGTGCAGTTGACCAGCGCGAGGAGGTCTTCGATGGTGCGGATCCAGTCATCGGCATCCAATGGTTCAGTTGTCTCTGTGAATATAGGAGGCGTAGTTCTCATAGACTCAGACATAGTAGAGCGACTGTTGCCATTTCCGTTTTGCGATGGATTGTTCACCAAGACTTGAGCCAATTGTTGGATGGTGGCATTTTTGACTTGACGTTCCTCTCGAAGAGCTTGGAGCAAATGAGCCACAGTCAGGCTCTTCGGAGGAGGCGGTGTTGGGGGAATATCACCTTGTTGTTGCTCGAGGTGATCTCCACCTTGAGCGTTCCCACCGGTTCCCTGCTGCTGGCCAGAGGTGGCAGAGCTGGGGTTGCCGAAGGTGCTGGTGCGTGTTGAAACCACCTTCCTGTTAGGGGAGCAGACATGTCAATATGCCGAGTTGGTCAGGGAACCTTAAGGGATGAAGTTCCTAAATAAGGGGGTTTTGGTACTGTGCTAGTGTGTGAGTTTAAACAAAGGTTTTTGGGAAATCTATTGCATTGAATTAAAACAAGTGATGTAGTCGCTTACAAGCTGCATAAGGCAGAAATGCGACTTGCATCATACATGATCACACAATACTCATGGTTCTCATGAACCGATACACGGACTCAACTATGCATGGGGAGACTCCTAATTGCCTAAGACATTCCTCTAAGCGGCGGACTGCTTGGTCTCGTATGCAGGCTCAGTGGGATCTTCGTCTTCATCCTCATTGGTACCTTCCTCCTTCAGAGGTGTGAGAGAGGAGCGGTCCATCACGACGTCTCTTTGCTGGCGAAGCGGTGAGGAGCTCTGTGTATTCTTCCACGGTCAGACGGTGACTCTGAATAGAAGTGGAGTGGAGCAGTGGTATTCCCTCTTGGAAGGCAATGGCCTACTGCCCTGTGGGTGCTCCTTCCTTATTGACCTTGCGGATCTTCATATTTTCCAGGCGAAGTAGGTACTTAACTTGGTGTAGTTCTTGGGGAAGCGTCACGGACTCCTTGATCAGAAGGGGAGTCAAGGTGTCAAAGGAGAGGCTGAAGTAGGTCTGAAACCGAGTGGCGTCCCGTCCTCCGAGGATGGGTTAAGTGTGTAGCTCCTGTCAAATCCGTCCTTAATAAAAGGCACGTGAAGAGTAGCCGTCTCATTAACCATATCGAGAAGGAGGTCGCAGGGACGCACGAGCGCCTCTCGTGCGGCTGTCTCCACTGCCAATATTAGGTTCTCCATATGTGGTCCTTCAAAGAACCAACTAGTTGGGGAGTCGTTTACCTTCACTATCACATCCACGTGATATTCTTTTGTGTCGGCGTTGACCCTGTGCTCGTGGTAGAGAAAAATGGGCGTGCGGTGTACTTGACACTTCTCGAGGCTATCTCCCAAGAGTAGGGGAAAGCCCGTCTCCAGAAGCATCTCAGGTCGGAAGGCCATCTACAAGGTTGTAGGAGAGGGTTAGAAATTTTGTGGGTGTAGAAAATCTCAAGTGCTATCGTACATGCTATCTAAGGCTTCCTACAGTCAGGATGGCTCTAATATCAACTCTGTGGGGACCCCGACTTACGAGTCGATATCGCCGAATGAACGTGCTGAGTGATCCCAGAGATCAATGCTCACAGAAAGCACAGATACTGAATATTAAGAGTCTTATATCCAACATACCAAAATGATACAAAAAATCACCAACAAGGTTAAGTTCACATACGTAGGGCCTATAAGGCCAAATCACATCGATACATCTACTAGCGGAAATCTTGGGGCTAAGAGGGTGCCCGTGCCATCAGCCTACACCGACAGGCATTCTGACTGGGAAACGTCCTAGTTCGCAAGTCCGTCTCCCATGACATATTTTTCTCCGAACTCCGGTCCTTCCATGTCCGGTCAATAACATAACCAGTGGCAAGCCAGTGAGTACTTTGAATGTACTCACAAACAGCCCATGATATGGATAATGCAGTATGTAGGATGACAAGTGATATGCAGTTTTGGTGGATAGCAACTTGGTTGTAAATAAACATGTTCATAGATGGATATGCAACATAAGCTAGATGGTATTTATAAGAACAAGTTATAGAAATCAACATATCTCCTAGGGGTGGAACACTTCGGGTTCACCCGATATGCGAAGTCACCAAAGTTGGTCATATCAACACTTTCATATAACTCCTTGAACACACACACACTTGGTTTATGCGGAAACAACTAGACATACTTTAAGTAGGATTACCCAACTATCCTTGACCATGGACACAGCTATTCGAATAGTTTTACACTTTGCAAAGGTTGTACGCTGTACCCACGAGATTCAGGAAACTTCCGTGTCATCCACGACTCGCGGTATACAACATACTCGAGGTAAATACCCGATCAATGCTTTTCCCCTGACGATACTAGACAAAGAGTTCCACTCGATTAGTACCCATCCCACATGATGTACATCTTACGAGCACCAACTCTGGACAATATCATCTATGTGGGGACCAACAGTGTGCCCGGAACACGTAAAAACGGCATAGTCGCCCAACCAGGCACGGCCCCGTCACGAGAGTGACCACACATCACTACCGCCAAGAGTAATGTGGCTATTTGCTAGCACCGACCAAAGAAAAAACAAAGCCATGTCCCACAAAGGGGTAACATGGTCGCACATGTAAGGTTGGGATGGTTGACACATCAGAAATCTAATCCCATTTCCCAAACCACTCACACCAAAATACACCCGGTGCACCACTTCTTCACAAGTGGCCACCTAACTCATCATCACCCTCGGGCATTAGTGGCACCCGACGGGGTTTTCATAAAACTTTTGATATATACCATCATCATGCTCATGCTTCTACTATGCTTAGTTCTACTTAGTTCGTAAAACCTTTCATAAAATCTTTGATATATACCATCATCATGCTCATAAAACCTTTGATATATACCATAAGCGTGAACCTCATAGGTGGTAGGATCATGCTCAAAATGCAAGTGCTCCGGAGGAGCCATCGGTAACATCATATCGATGATTTACCGAATACTCATAATCATATGCAACGGGAATAATTGCTCGACTAGCATGCAACATAATATTTGCTCAAACATGGTCAAAGGGCTCCTTGCCTTGGTCAGTTAAGTATCCGGGGTCTTTGGGGTCTTCGAGTCCAACTCCTTCGTCAAACGTGGTATCTATCGTCGAAGTAAATAATAAAATAAAAAGTAGCTCACTCAAAAACAGAGCACAAGCTAACTTTAAAAATGTTGCCATATTCTGATAAATCTACATTACTATTTTGAAAACATTTTCCTCTGGTTTTGGTCAAAAGATTATTTTGAAAAATCATTTTAACAGTAGCTAAAGTATTCAAAATAGCCTTTTTAATTATTATTATACCGAAAAGTTTTCTTAAAAATTTGTGTAATGGCTCTATTAAATTCTACTCATTTTTAGAAGAGTCGTGGTGGAAAAATGATTAAATTATATTGGATAACAAATTCTACGAAAATATTTTAGAACTGGATTAAGCAAAAAAGAAAAAGGGATTTAGCTCAGGCCTGGCTCGGCCTGTGGCTTGGGCCGGCCTAGCTAGCCAGCCAACCAGCTAGCCCAGGTGCGCGCGCCGCCAGGTTCAAACCTGACGCGCGGGCCCCTGCGGTCAGCGACAGAGAGGGGAGAGGGGGAGAGAGAAGAGCCACCGACAGGTGGGAAACACTTGTCGGAGGCGTCTTCTACCTCTGGACAGAGAGGAGGGGAGGCACGCCGGCGGTGATACCGACGTCCTCGAGCCCAACTAATGGCAGGAATGGAACCATCACATCGTCGCCTACCTGCTGGTGGTCGAGGGGACGACGGGGAGGCCCTAGTTCACCGGCGACGAGGTGGCTACGGCGGAGCCGAGTCGGAAGATGACTGCAATGGGTGCTACGAGCAGGGATTAGCTCGGGGGAGTGGGGGAATCGCTATGGTCAGGGAGGAGAAGAAAGGAGCATCAGAGCTGGCCTGTAGCCTGAGATCGACGGAGCTCCGAAGCGGCGGGGCCTCGGTCGATCTCGAGCACGGGAGCTCGCTGTTTTCGAATGGAGTGGCTAGGGGTTCAATATAGGCAATGGAGGAGTGGGATTAGGGTGCTGGAGTGAGGGGGAGGCCTATTTATAGGCCCTCGACGGTGCACCGAGCAGGAAGCGCCGGTGGTTTCACCGTGGCGAGCAGGAGGGGCAGAGAGAGCTCAGGGTCGAAATCACGGTATTGCGGACGTGGTTTAGGACCCATGTGACTCACTTAGAGGGAGAGAGAGCGAGGAGGATCATGCACGCGTGGCCGCGGTCTTCTGGCCGAATCTACCGCGCGCGGGCATGCGTTGCTCCGGTCAACAGAGTGAGGGATGAGGGTCCCTGAGGCTGCCCCAATGTAGAAGGGTTGTCGAGGATGCAAATGGGCAACGGGGGAGGCTTGAACCGGCCGGGGCTAGCCACCTTTGCTTCGGGTGCGCCATGTAGCGTGGCCAGAGCGGAGTTTTCGCATGCCACGGCATGCTGGCGCGCTCTGGGCAACTTGGGCGTGTCTGGTGCCTCCTGGGGCTGGCTTGGAAGATCCTTAGATGTTTGAGAGCCGAGGGAGGCCCTACTGGTCAAGCGAAGTGATTAAAGAGGTGATACCAGACTTGAACGAAAATTAGAATGGGGTTTTTAGCTCTTCTGCTTGGATTCAAGGTGGGAACACTCACCTGCAACTGGGGAGTGGTGCTGGCTGTTTGGTCTATGAGTTTGGAGGAAAGTGTATGGGTGTGGGGTGAGGTAGGAGATGTTTTACTAATCTGGCAGAAGATGTTCCATAGGTATTTGGGGTAGCTACACTTCACCACTAGTCACGAAAGTTAACAGGATTAGGTGTGATGCAGAAATAGGATGTTGCACCAAACTTGAGCTTCATTGGACAAGTTTGGCAATGCAAACTTGAAATCACACCAAATGGGCAGATCTATCCCTTCCAAAGAGAATGTGGGTAGATCACCCCTGCAAATCCCATTTTTGGCACAGACTCCTCATTTGAGGTGTTGACCACTCCTGCAAAGTTTCAAGCCATTTGGATAAACTTTGCTATGTAGAGTTGCTTCAACGAGATTCTTGTCACAAAGGGTTTTAGGATTATTTAGTGAACCAAACCACCATGGAATGCGGTGAAACTTGGTGTGGCCACCAAATATAGCTTGGGAAGGTTGCTGGAATTTTCTTTGGAAATATTTCAAAAGGTCAAAACAAAGAGAGTTGGTTTTCAATGGTTTTCTCAAATATTTTGAATACAAATAGGGGTTGAAAATCTTATCTATGGAAAATATATATCCTGTGAGTATCTCCAATTTTTCTCAGATTTTTCTAAGGCAGAAAAGTAATTTTTCATATAGAAATTTCACTTCTAGCCTCAGAATTGGACATGCATATAAAATAGGAAAATAATTTAAAAAATAATTATTTTATGATATTAGAGAGTTAAAATAGTTCTAAAACCACATTACCATCTTTGGGTAAAGGCACTCCCTTGTCATCACGGACTTGTAGTGCAACCCAAACCAAGGTTTTAAAATAGTCAAAATAAGAAAAAGAATCTTTGGGAATAATCATGTTATAAAAATATGGTTTTTGAATCCACTCATTCAATCATACAAACACACAATGACAATCCTGGCACTCACAGCATTGGTTTTTGAATCTTTTCTAATAAACTCTTATTTTGAAACTACAGTTGAAGTGAGGTGAAAACAGGGTGTGACATGCCAACTATATAAAGTTGGGAAAACCAATATAATATAAAAGGAATACTAATGAAAGGATAAAAGTCTTACAATACCCTCCTATTGTGTCTCGTAATGAATCAGGTTGCAAGGAGGAGCTTCCCATCAAACAAATCTCTTTAATAAGAAGCTTGAAAAGTTACTTAAAACCACAAAAAATGTGGTGAAGATGAAGAAAATAAGGAAAATTAGAGGTTAAAAGGTATCTCTACCAAATAATGTTGCTCCTATAATCGTTGAGAATGAATCCAAAACTAGTGTGGACGATGATACACTTGATTATTATTTTGCCATGCCTACTACTTGTTGTGATGAGGATGACTAGGAATATAATGGTACTCCTTATAATATTGAAATTATTTTTTGGCACCAACTTGGAAAATTATGATGATAATAACTGCTACACTATTGGTGCTATTCATACTGCTGATGATTATGCTGACGATATGCAAACCCACAAGCTTGGGGATGCTATGTTTGATGAAAATGACATGTTTGAAAATTTATTTTCTGAAAATAATGTTTATCCCAAGCTTGGGGATGCAATTTTATATGAAGTTGATCTTTTTAGTTCCCCTACTTTAAATTATCAAATTTGTTACGATGATTGCATGCCTCATATTTATGATGATTGCAATTTTTATGAAAGTGGGTATGGAAGAGTGTCAAATTTAGCTGACTATTATCCCAATATTTTGGAGGTTTGGATTCATATTATAATGGTGAGCGTGGATCTAGAGAGGTCATGACTTTATTTAGTAATGATTCCACTATATTGCAAGAGGTTTCAATTGATTATGATGAGAACCAAGTCACTAATTATGATGATTACTGTGCTAATACTTGTATTATAAAAACTAATAATGATTATTTTTATAGAACTTATCACAATTATAAATACCCTTTTTCTGAACATTATTATTTTAATGTGGAAACAATTTATAGCATTCATGTCTCCTATGACGCTCCCACTACTATGAATGACAAGAATTTTGCTTGTGTGGGTAGTAATAAAAGTTCTATGCTTGTGCATCATGAAAAGAATACTTTATGTGATTGTTATATTGTTGAATTCCTTCATGATGCTACTAAAACTTATTGTGAGATAGGAACATATGCTTTTATGAATACCAATAATATCAAGTTTCCTCACTATGTGTTCAAAATTTTGGAGATGTACTTATTTTGGCTTCCTATGCTAGTTGATTCTTACTACAATACATTATTTGCTCGCAAAATCGCTATTAATAGGAAGTGGGTTAGACATAAATGTGCTTGACATGAGATTCATGATTCTCCCTTGCATGTTTCAATTAGTACTTTTTATGTGAGCATCATTGCAATCATCATGCCTAGCTAAAAGGTATTAAAGAAAAAACACTTGTTGAGAGACAACCCAATACTTCTACCTACCGTTTTTGGGTGTTCACCTAATTAATATACCGTCGGGACCCCGATCCTAAATCATAAGAACCCAGCCTGTAACACATCACATCACTTTGCGGCCTCACGCACGGTAAACTCCATGGCTGCCACCTTACCTTGTCCCGGACCGTTAGCATATTTTGGCTCACGTATATGAATGTGTCGCTAGCGTTCAAATGACAAAGAACCTGGGTCGACATGACTAGTTATAAACCCAAGTGGTACATCCGTAGAGGGACATGCATACATAACCCACCAAAGCAGGTGTCGGTCATCAGCATGTGTAGACAAGTCGTAGCAAGCTACAAGTACTCCATTACACCGTGTGAAATTTCCCTGAAGGGACAGACACAACAGCAAAGAAGGATACCTGTCGGTCAATCAATGTGTCCGGAGCAGTACCAAGCTACCACGGCTCAGTGGATTCATAAAGAGGCATTTCCCCATAAAGAGTACTACTAAAGGCACACAACTAGGTGTCGAATCCCACGCATATAATGCATTTCATAACATACACACAATATGCACGATATGTGTAGATACAACATGGCATCGCAACATAACTCTATGACTCAAGCTTTTATTAAAGACTCATAAGAGTCAACATAGTATGATATTACAAACAGGGGTCTCGTGACCCGACAATCAATTCATACAAACATCAAGCGGAAGCATAACATCTCTTGGTATAGATATCTACTAAAAGTGGCTGGAGGAGCGTGAAAAGCTACAACGACCCTATCAAAGGTACCAGACCTCTGTCTGGGATTCCCAAGCTATTCCGGTCAACATCGAACACATCACGTAGAAACCTTTAATGAGATTAAGGTCTCCTCTACAAAAACATAAATTAAGCAACCGTGAGTACAAAGGTACTCAGCAAGACTTACATCAGAACTATCTACAAATACATCAGTATCAATGAAGGGGTTGTGGAGTTTAATTCCAGCAAGCCAACTTTGACTCTTGGCTAACGTGTACTACGACTACAAGTACTTTCTTTGATGTGGGATAGCGCACACGAGTCCACATATTCACCAATCAATACACCACTATGGATCCACTCTCGTCTCCCTACGAGAAGGACATACATAGCACTCACACTTATCTTGCATATTTTAGAGTATCCATTTCAAGTTGTCTATTTACCACGTAATGTTTCCAAGTAGTCCATATCCGAGTACGCGGCTATTCGAACAGATTAATTGACCCTGCAGGGGTATACTTCTTTACACATGCTCTCACCACTTATCACCATATGCACGTCATGCATCTCGGAAACCTTCAAGCGGAAGCACTGGCGTGGGTGTCGGCCACGACCGTTAACCACACAAGACCCTAGTCCAGGTTTATCGCCTATTTGAGACAGAACCTGCAAGGATGTCCGGCCGAGGTTTCCTCAACGGCCCCAAACGATGTGCGCAGGGTTCCCAAGCCCACCATCCATGTGTCACTTGGTACATCGTGCCATTGTGTATCTATCGTACTAAAGCCTACCCCGTCGGGTAGAGCTAAACACTGCCGCCTACACTTTTCCTACAAACACCAGAAACTAGTTGCAACTCCTCGACACAGATCTAGGCGATTAATAAGCCGAGCGGGGTCATATTTCAGGGCCCAGCATGTGGTAGTATCTTGTCTTGGATAACATACACATAACTTAGTTCTTAAGGACGGTCTCAATGAGACAACCCACCATGTACTCCTACATGGCCTTTCATCACTAACTTTACCAAATCGGATTCACATCTTTACTCTCACACTGTAGGACATGAACACAACCATTCTGATTTATCGTCCAGATGGATCAGACCCGACACAACTCTAAGCATAGCAGGCATAGTAAGCAAGCATGGATGAGTAAGAACGACAAGGCTCAAGCAGTTGTTACTCATGCTAAGTGGTTTCAACTCTTTACTGTGGCAAAATCGGGTCATGCAGAGGAATGGGTTCAACTACCGGAAACAATACCAGTTGAATCGATGTTGTCCTAATGCAGTAAAAGAGAGCAGGAGCGAAAGAGTGGGTCTATATCAACATGCTCAAGGGGGTTTGCCTGCTTGAAAGTTCTGAGTATAGCAATGAGTCTTCATCGATGTCAACGATCACATCGTCAGAACCATTGTCTATCGAGGGGGAATAGTACCGGATGTCGTGGATATAAGCCTGACAGTAGATGTGTAGGGTACGAAAGTAGACGGCAGAGTCCTAGCTATGGCAAGGTTGTATGAGTTCATGCCCCTCTGCGGTGGAGGTAACAGCCCTACGTATAAGTGCTCTTGGAGCTTTAGTGTCGAGTGGAATATGAATCTTACAGAATGCGAACCCTTGTGCCAGAGTGGAGGGGTGGCTTATATAGAGTGCGCTGCCCCTCATAAGTGTTCAGCCTTCAAGGGTGCAATAAGTGAGATTTAATGCATACGTTACAGGTAACATATGCCATAAATGACATTAACTACAGTAGTCTAACGTTTGACCGTTAGCCTCGCTGGAGTGGCTTCTGATCTTCTTTGTCGACTGGCTTCTGGTCTTCACCGAGTGGAATCCAGTCGTCGAGCATTAGGTAATCTTCCGAGTGGTTCTTTACCGAGTGAATCAGATGTTGTCTTAATCCAGTCGGTAAGTATCTTGTGATCCTTAAGCTAATAATGAGGTGCCCTTGGGTACGACTTATAGGTCAGGCCTATGACCCTACCCTGGGGCTATAACCCCATCATTAGCCCCCGAATGGATCAAGGTTCGAGTGGTGAAGCTGTAATAGTAAATCCTCATATGACAAATTGAATTTGAATGCTCTTCGAAGTTTTGTCGAATTGGATGCCGATTGCAATCTGCGTTAAACGCCTTGATCAATTCTGCTCGGCATAAAATATCCGAGTGGATTCGAAGATCTGAGTGAGCAAACAAAATGGCGCGTCTAACACGATCTTTTGATGTGACCAATCGCCCTGTCAGTTCCGGATATTCTGGGATTTGAAAATTTCGGTTGCCGCACATTACGCGGTGGTGACGTCATCGCCATGAAGTGGATCCCATCGCCTCGATTCTTGCGCCTCAATCTCCTCCACATATCTTGTGGCGGCTCGCGAAGAGATAGGCCAAGGGTCCACTTAGCAGAGACTCGGTCGGTTGGTTATAAATGTCTTCAGCGCTAGGCTTTATAACGACATCGTCTTCTTCCTCTCTTTGTTCTTCCTCGTCCTTATCCACTAGCGCACACCGAAGCACTGATCTCGCTGCTGCCACTATGACGAAAGGGCAGACCGGCAAGCTGGAGAAGGCAAAGAAGAAGGGAGCCGCCAAGTCGAAGAAGCAAGCTCTGTCGTTGGGCTGGATCCAGGGGGATTTCCTTCCCTCCACTATGCGGAAGGAGGATCTCCTCGACCTCGTCGAGCACGGCATGCTGGTGGACAAATCTTGGTGCCTTCCTGGGGATGAGGCTGAGCCTGAGCCGCGGGAGGGAGAGCGGGTCCTCCTCCCGACTCATGTAGAATGGTGATTCTCTCTGCCAGCCCATCCTTTCATTAAGGGTTTTCTGAACTTATTTGGGGTGCAGTTGCATCACTTTCCGCCCAATGCTATTGACCACCTTTCTTGTTTTATCACCTTGCGTGAATGTTTCTTGGGGTGTCCTCCTCACTGGTGACTCTTCAAATCCATCTTCACCGTGCGATCTCAGTCCTTCAGAAAAGAACCAAAAGTAGCTATCCTACCATCTCAATCCTCGCGAAGAAAGTTAATCCGACTGATGACAAGACTAATGTCATCTAGTTGTGTGGGGGTTTAGGGCTTCAAAAAAGAACCAAAAGTAGCTATCCTACCATGACCTTTCCCGAGTCGGTTCGCAATTGGCAATCTACTTGGTTCTACTGTAATGATGTAGCTTGCCCGAACATGTCGAGTGGACTCCCTCCCTTTACTCTAGAGTGACCGAGTGCTCCGAGGACATTAACATTGACGAAGGAGGAGAGAACTCAGGTTGATCCCTTGGTCAAAGCGCTGATTGGACTAGTCCGCAACGGAGTGATAGGAATGTACCTATTAGAGACCTTCCTGGGTAGACGCATCCATCCTCTCTAGGCTCGGGACCACACCATGTGGCATTACACTGGTCCTGAAAACTCCACTCGGTCTCATCCCGAGGAAGTGAGTGAAGACATTGTAGCAAAGTGGATCCGCGGAATAGCTCGTCCTTGCGATAATCCAATGAGGGCGAAAAGCGTCCTGCCCTTCTCAGCTGACAATCCGCCGTCCAACAACGTTAGCTCTGCTGTGTTAAACATTGTTGCGTTCGAACCGAGTGCTTGTGATTTCCTTGTCGAACGAGTTTGTGGATTGTATCTCGCAGGAGTTTACAAACCTACATTCCCCGGTCCCGAATGGCAACTTGCTCGACCTTGACGAGGGGAGCATGGAGGACAGTGCGGAGAGTGAGGACTACGTCGACGACAGCGAAGATCTCATGGAAGTCGACACCGCGAACGTAGCCACCTCACAACTAGGTATGAAGTTGATTTCTCATTTTGTGTCACTCTTCCGCATGTATGTTTCCTGACTGTAACTTCTGATGTTTTTGTCTGCCAGCCGTGCCTGCTGCGAGAGAAGTCATCCAGCTGGACGACGACGATCAAAGGCAACCAGCTGCTATGGTGGAACCCGTTGTGTCCGAGGTGCGTGTGGCGACAATTGCTATTGTGAGTGCTCCACCTGTTAGTTCAGTCTTTGTCACCACGACTCCGACTGGATTGTAGTCGAGTGCTCCGGTTGTTTCTTCTGCGACTTCAGGATTGATGTCTCTCGCGACCGTGTAAGTAACGCGTCGTGTCCCTTAAGATCAGACTGGTTCCGCCAAGGAAGCTATGATCTAGGCAGGACTGATGACGCAACAAGCAAGAGTAGCTTATGACGCCATCGTCTCTGTGTACAACAACATCGTGGTGCTGCAAGAAAACGTCCGAGTAAGTTCGACCGTAAGTTTGAATTCCGACCCGCACCCACTAGGGGTTGCTTTTTTATAGAATTGTCTTTGTTTCATTTGCGTTCCACTAGGGTCACTCCGAGTGAAGCCAATGGGTGTATTCCGTGAGACCGCCGTCGAGTGCTTGCACTGGCAGTGGTCTTAATCAGTAGAGATTTTTTTGCCGTTCAAAAATAACCAGAGCTGATCTAGTTGAGTTCAGAATCCAGTGGGGGCACGCTAAGTTCACCCAGTGGGTGTAGTCCCCGAGACTATTATTAGTCGGGAGTGAGTGATAATAGTCTGAAGTACTTGAGTGTATTTGACTCGACGGGGCAGACCTTGTCGAGTGTTAAACCAGTGGGGTCACGCTGAGTGAACCCACTGGGTGTAGTCCCCGAGACTACTGTTGAATGCTTGCATCATCATGAGTCTGGATTTGAATGCTTGCATTATTGGTCGAATGACTTGTATTTCTCCACTCGGAAGTAGAAGAATACGCATGTCGAGTGAAAGTGATTTTTCCACTCGGATGTTTTTTGTAGAAAGCTTGCGAGATTGGGTCGTAGTACGCCCACGTGGAATCTGAGAGGAACAAGGTGAAGCTGGAGTGTGATGCCATGAAAAAGTTAATGGAAGACAAGGATGTGGTCCTTGCCGATCTGAAGAAGAAATCCGAAGCTGATGTATTGAAGCTTGCGGACATTGAGAAGTTGAAGGAAGAAAATGAATAGATGAAGACCGAAAGACACGAATGGGCGAAGAAACTCCAGTCCATTTCGAAAGGAGGAAATGCCTTAGAAATTTTTGTAAGAGACTTCCTTGCAAAGATGCTCGAGTCTCTCATTGGTATGTTCCCTTTACCGAGTGAGTCTTTGCATTTTTTGTCGACTGACATGCAGCTGATATTTCGTTGGTCTTCTGCTGCAGAATTCTGTCGTGATTTCGAGAAAGAGACATTCGAGGTGAAGCCATACTTGGATCCCATCAAGTTTCCTGTTCTCGATGACCTGGTCGTGGATATGTATCGCCTCAACTGCCGTATCGTTAAAGTCCAAGGATACTTCACTCGTCTGCGAGCTGCTGTGGGAAGAATCGACAAAGAGCTATGGCCTGAAGACACGTTTCTCGTCGGTTTAGATGTTGTGATGGAGCGCCTGGGTCGTGTCCCTGAGAGAATCCAAGCATGGAAGAAATCAGCTGCTCATTGTGGGGCTGATTTGGCTCTGTCTCTCGTCAAGGTCCACTGCAAGGAGACTCGGGAGGAGAAGAAGCTTCGTTTTGAAGACTTCATGGAGACCTTCATTGTTGCTGCTACTCGCATCGCTGATGTCATCGACCTTGATAGCTTTGTGGAGCCACCAATCTAGGTGACCCGTGAGGGAGTTGATCACTCGTGAGAAAAACAGTTATTTGCCTCGGTATGCCGAGTGGTTCTTGTAAACGCTTAAAGCTTCGTTCGGGTAATAAGCCGAGTACTTTTGTCCTGTGCGGATAACCTTGATATGCCCCGGGTATTATTTATCTGCTCACTTTGACTGAATTTGATTTTATCTTTGTCAGATGAACTTTTTTTTGGAGGCGGTGCTGTGGGCATACACAAAGTCTTGTCACCCAAGCGAATCTTGATTCAAAGTTGGGCAGGGATTTTGTCACTTACGCGAATCTGGTTCGTGTCGAAGCCTCCGAGTGGAAGGGTAGCTTTTCACTCGGAAAAGTTTTTTAACTTAGGTGAACCTGGTTCGCGGCTAAGCCTCCGAATGAGAGGGTAACTCTTCACTCGGAGAAGTTTTTTAACTTAGGCGAATCTGGTTCGCGGCTAAGTCTCCGAGTGAGAGGGTAGTTCTTCACTCAGAGAAGTTTTTTAACTTAGGCGAATCTCGTTCGCGGCTAAGCCCCCGAGTGAGAACATATCTCTTCACTCGAAGAATTTTCCTAACTTAGGCGGATCTAGTTCGCGGCGAAACCCCTGAGTGAAAGGGTAGCTCTTCACTCGGAGAAGTTTTTTAACTTAGGCGAATCTGGTTCGCGGCTAAGCCCCCGAGTGAGAGGGTAGCTCTTCATTCGGAGAAGTTTTTTAACTTAGGGGAATCTGGTTGGCGGCTAAGCCCCAGAGTGAGAGGGTAGCTCTTCAGTCGGAGAAGTTTTTTAACTTAGGCGAATCTGGTTCACGACTAAGCCCCCGAGTGAGAGGGTAGCTCTTCACTCGGAGAAGATTTTTAACTTAGGCGAATCTGGTTCGCGGCTAAGCCCCCGAGTGAGAGGATAGTTGTTCACTCGGAGAAGTTTTTCAACGTAGGCGAATCTGGTTCACGGCTAAGCCCCCGAGTGAGAGGGTAGTTCTTCACTCGGAGAAGTTTTTTAACTTAGGCGAATCTGGTTCGTGGCTAGGCCCCCGAGTGAGAGGGTAGCTCTTTACTCGGAGAAGTTTTTTAACTTAGGCGGATCTGGTTCGCGGCTAAGCCCCCGAGTGAAAGGGTCGCTCTTCACTCGGAGAAGTTTTTTAACTTAGGTGAATCTGGTTCCTGGCTAAGCCCCCGAGTGAGAGGATAGCTCTTCAATCGGAGAAGTTTTTTAACTTAGGAGAATCTGGTTCGCGGCTAAGCCCGCGAGTGAGAGGGTAGCTCTTCACTCGGAGAAGTTTTTTAACTTAGGCGAATCTGGTTCATGGCTAAGCCCTTGAGTGAGAGGGTATTTCTTCACTCGGAGAAGTTTTTTTAACTTAGGCGAATCTGGTTCGCGGCTAAGCCCCCGAGTGAGAGGATAGCTCTTCACTCGGAGAAGTTTTTTAACTTAGGTGAATCTGGTTCACGGCTAAGCCCCCGAGTGAGAGGGTAGCTCTTCACTCGGAGAAGTTCGCTAGACCGGAGTCGACAGATATATTGTGGTAATCAAAACTTTTGGCAAGTAAATTGCTTTAGGGAATCTTGTTCGTTACATCAAAACTGTCATAAATCAGGCATAAAAATGCTTGAGTAAGTCTCCGCTCCATTCTTGCGGCTCGTTGATCCTCTTCTCCAAATTGTAGAGTATGTATGCTCCATTGTTCAGCACCTTGGAGACGATGAAGGGTCCTTCCCAGGCGGGGGCCAGCTTGTGTGGTCTCTACTGATGCACTCGGAGCACCAAATCGCATGCTTGAACGTCCGACTCCTGACGTGCCTGGAATGGAAACGTTGCAAGTCTTGCTGGTAGATCATTGACCGAATCAAAGCCATTTCACGCTCCTCCTCCAAGAGATCAACTCCATCCTGTCGGGCTTGTTCAGCTTCGGCTTCTCAGAAGAACTCTACTCTAGGGGAATTGTGAAGCAAATCACTCGGAAGGACAGCTTTTGCACCATACACAAGAAAGAATGGAGACCACCCAGTCGACCTGTTCGGGGTGGTTCTGAGCCCCCAGAGCATAGAAGGCAACTTGGTGACTGAAGCACCTGTAGCGTGTCCAATCTCTCTCATGAGACGAGGTTTTAACCCCTGAAGTATGAGTCAATTCGCTCGTTCATCCTGGCCATTTGTTTGAGGATGAGCAACAGATGAGTAATCCACTCGGGTTCCATGGTTGGAGCGAAAACTCTTGAATTCATCCGAGTCAAAGTTTGATCCATTGTCAGTGATGATGATGTGTGGGACTCCAAATCTGACAGTGATTTATCTCATGAATTTCATTGCAGTGCGAGCATCTAGCTTTTTGATTGGCTTGCCTTCTATCCACTTAGTGAATTTGTCGACTGCAACTAGCAAATGAGTAAATCCGCGTTGCCCTGTACGAAAGGGTCCAACCATGTCCAAGCCCCACACGGAAAAACGCCATAAGACGGGGATTCTCTTCAGAGCAGATGACGGCTTTTGCGATTTGTTGGAGTAGAATTCACATCCTTCACAATGGTCCACAAGCTCTTTGGCAATTTCACTTGGACGTGGCCTGAAGAATCCAGCTCGGAATGCTTTAGCAACAATGGCTTTGGAGGATGCATGGTGACCACAGATTCTCGAATGAATTTTTTCCAAAATCAGTCGGCCTTCCTCACGGGAGATGCGCAGTTGAGCTACGCGAGACACACTTTCCTTATAGAGCTGATCTCCCATGACTGTGAAATCTTTTGATCTGCGAACAATCTGTCTAGCTTCATCTTCGTCTTCGGGTAGTTCTTGCCTCAGGATATATGCAACATACGACACTATCCAATCGGGCGTGACTACCCGAATCTCCATGATCAGGTCGACAACTGTCGGGATTTCAACTTCAGTCGGATCAACTACACTTGTAGTTGAAGAGGTTCTTCAGTGAATGGATCTTCTTAGACTGAAGGGGTATGTATGTGCTCCAGACAAACATCACTAGGCACAATTTTCCGAGTGGATCCGCTTTTTGCCAACTCATCAACAGCTTGATTCTTCTGTCGAGGTATGTGATGAAGTTCCAAACATTCAAACCTTTTCTCAAGTTTTGTTACTGCGTTGCAGTATCCAGTCATGGTAGGGTTTCTCACATCTCACTCTTTCATTAATTGATTAACCACTAAATCTGAGTCACCGTATACCATCAAGCGACGGACGACGCCGAGTGAAATGTCCATACGCAACCCATAAAGGAGAGCTTCATACTCTGCTTCATTGTTAGAGGAATCAAAGTGAATCTGCAATACATAATTGAGCTTATCTCCTTTCGGAGATATAAGAACTACGCCTGCACCAGAACCACTGAGCATCTTCGAGACGTTAAAGAACATAGTCCAATGTGCTGAGTGAGTTCGAGCTGGTTGCTGTTGTTCCACCTATTCGGCCATGAAATCCGCCAAAGCTTGAGATTGGATGGCTTTCTTGGCTTCAAACTTTATGTCACAATATAATAGCTCCATTGCCAATTTTTCCACTCGGCCCGATGCATCCCGATTGTGAAGTATTTCTGACAATGGGGCAACACTGACCACAAACACCGAGTGATCTTGAAAATAATGAGCTACCTTCTTCGCAATCATATAAATCCCATAAAGGAGCTTCTGATAGTGGGGATATCTCTGCTTGGAAGGAGCCAATACATCAGAAACATAATATACTGGGCGCTTAATCTTGTAAGCCTTGCCTTCCTCCTCTCGCTCTACTGTCAGGAATGTGCTGACAACTTGATTTGTCACTGCTATGTATAAGAGGAGTGGCTCTTTGTTGTACGGAGAAGCAAGAACCGGCTGGGTGGATAGAAGAGTCTTTGACTCGACGAATGAAGCTTCTGCTTCGGGAGTCCACTGGAAGGTATCTAACTTCTTCATGAGTCAAGACAATGGTAAAGCTTTCTCTCCGTGTCGAGATATAAATCTGCTTATTGCTACGAAACATCCTGTAAGCTTCTGGACGTCGCGCACTCGCACATGGCTTTTCATTTGGACGATTTCCCTGATCTTTTCGGGGTTAACATCGATTCCTTGTTCGGAAACGAAAAACTGAGTAACTTGCCACTCGGGACTCCGAATGTGCACTTGGCTGGGTTGAGCTTGATGTCGTACCTTCGAAGGTTGGCGAACATTCCAGCCAAGTTAGTCAGCAGGTCGGAACCTTTGCGTGACTTGACTACAATATCGTCCATGTATGCCTCCATGTTCTGACTGATCTGGTCGAGGAGGCATTTCTGAATCATGTGCATAAAAGTGGCTCCTGCATTTTTGAGACCGAATGGAATAGTGATGTAGCACAAGCACCCGAACGGGGTGATGAAGGTTGTTTTTATTTCATCTGGGCCATAGAGACGGATCTGGTGGTACCTAGAGTAAGCATCTAAAAAAGACAATCGATCACACCCTGCAGTAGAGTAGATAATCTGATCTATGCGGGGGAGTGGGAAGTTGTCTTTCAGGCAGACACGATTGATATGCTTGAAGTTGATGAACAATCGAAGTGACTTGTCCTTCTTAGGCACCATGATGACATTCGTGAGCCACTTGTAGTGGTAAACCTCGCGAATGAACTTGGCCTCCAGGAGCTTAGCCACTTCCACGCCGATTGCTTTCCGTTTCCGCATGGCGGACCGACGCATATGTTCTTTGACAGGTCGAGCTTTGGGTCGACTCTCAGTTGGTGCTCAACCAGTTCGCTGGGTACACCAGGCATGTCAGCGGGCTTCCATGCGAAGATGTCCCAGTTCTCAAGGAGGAACTGGATGAGCTCGGCTTCCTATTTGGGATCAAGGGTTGTTGAGATGTTGGTTGGGGCAGACGTAAGATCCGTCCGGTGGATGTTGACCTTCTTGATTTCGCCTGCCGACTGGAATGCAGACTCGGAAGCTGGCTTCTTCGCGCGCATCATTTCGGCGGGGTCTCCTATCTATCGGTACTCATCGAGCTCTCCCATTGCCATCTGCTGGTCGGCGATCTTGGAGCCCTGCTACAAACATTCTTCTGCTCTCTGTCGATCGCCAATGATGGTGATGACTCCATTCGGTCCTGGCATCTTCATCTTCAAATAAACGTAACATGGTGAGGCCATGAAACGTACATACGTTGGTTGACCAAGTATGGCATGGTAGGCACTCTGGAAGTCCACCACCTCGAACGTGAGTTTCTTCTTATAGAAGTTCTTATCAGAGCTGAAGACGACATCTAACGCGATCTGGCCGAGTGACTTGGCCTTCTTCCCTGGGATCACTCCGTGAAACTGCATATTGTTGTCGCTGAGCTTGGACATCGGAATGCCCATCCCTTTGAGAGTGTCGGCGTACATGATGTTCAAACCACTCCCTCCCTCCATCAACATCTTGTGGAGTCGAACTCCTTCTACCACCGGGTCGACAACAAGAGCCTGACGTCCTGGAGTGGGGACATGGGTCGGGTGATCTCACTAGTCGAGGGTGATGGCAGTCTGCGACCACTTGAGATACTTCGAGGCGGAAGGAGCTGCCATGTTGACCTCTCAGTTGACCACTTTCAGTCGACTCTTGCTTTCGACGTCAGCAAAGATCATCAGAGTGGCATGGACCTTTGGGAAGGGGCCTTGTTGTTCTTCGTCCTCTTTCTCTTGGTCTTTCTCACTCGACTGATTCTCTCCAAATCACTAGATCAACAGTGTGCACTGCCGAGTGGTATGTTTAGGCATGATGGTGTTGCCTTCTTCATCTATCTTCGTGTGAATCGCACACGGCTGATCAAGGACATCTGGTCCTGACTACTTCTTGAATTTATTTGGGGGGAGTTGGCTCTTCCCCTTTCCTTTGAACTTTCCCGCTCCCAGAGCTGTTGCTTTTGCCGGCGGTGTGCGCTCCACCTTCTGCTTCTGCTTTCGGTTGGAATTGGCATCTCCATCAACTATTTTTCCTTTGCCGTTGTGGAGGCGGTCTTCTTCTTCTCCATTGGCATAGCGGGTTGCTATCTCCATCATCTTGCTCATAGACATATCTCTTGTCCGACCAAACTTCAAGTACAACTCGCGGTACCTGACGCCTGCCTTGAAAGTGCAGACTGCTTGATGCTCGGTGACGTTCTCCATAGTGTGGTGAAGAGTGGTCCAGCGCTGGATATAATCGCGCAAAGACTCACTCGGCTTCTGGATACAATGTTGTGGCTCTGAGCAACCAGCAGGGCGCTTGAAGGTGCCCTCGAAGGTCTTGATGAACACTCGGGCCAAATCTACCGAGTAGTATATGCTTCATGGAGCTAGTTGATTCAGCCAGGCATGGGCCAAACCATCCAGTATCCCGGGCAAGTGCTTCATTGCGGCATTGTCATTGCCTCCACCGATCTGAACTGCCACTCGGTAATCATCTAGCCACATCTCTGGCTTGGATTCTCCAGTGAACTTGCTTATTCTGGCCGCCAACCTAAAGTTGGGGGGGAATATCAGCGGAGCGGATCGCTCGGCTGAAACACTCGGGTCTGGAGATGACCGAGCCACTTCCACTCGGACGATCACCGTCGTATCTATCACGATGGGCCCGACCTCTATCAACTCTCTTCTGAGTGAGATAGTCCCATACATCACGCCTCTGGTCGTGGTCGTTGCTGACCGATCGCCTTTCGTCGTTGCACCGCGGCGCGTACGAACCACTCCGCGGAGGAGAGCGTGAGCGATGGTGATCTTCACGATTGAACCGGGGGGGAGCGGATTCCGCCCCTGGTTTCTATACCGATCTTCTCGGTGATCTCCTCCTGTGCGATGCTGGGAGGAACCTGGGCTGTAAACCGACCGAATTGTGTCTGCTCGGACGGAATTGCTATGCAGTTTGTTGTGAGACTAAGATACAACGGAATTCCGCTGTTGTGCTGCGTGCAACAGGGCACCGATCTGCTCCACTCGTCTGCCCACAGATGAATTTGACGGCTGGATTGATTCTACAATCCTTGCGTCCGTAGCCAAGTTGAGGATAGGTGTGCAGAATACCTCGATGTTGTCGTGATGGGAACACCGACCGGATGGTGGAGGGCGTGGATGATCACGTGCACCCGAACTCTCTCCGTTTTCCCTCTTGTCCCAATTGGCCCTTGGCGGGCTCTCTTCTGAAGTGGCCATGAAAACCTCCGCCCTAGGGCTGCGGTTCTCACACTCGGGAGGAGAGACAGACGGACCTGACACCGAGTGAGATGCAACACACGGAGGTGTAGCAGGTTCAATGGCTGCCACCTGCAGCGAAGACGCTTGACGCACGAGTGCATGACGCACCCAACACTGGAGCCGTGAGCGACCGGATCGCTTGTTGCGACGTGCGATGGGGAGCATAGTCGACGACAAAGTTGACGGTTGGCGAAGAAGGACTCCACAGGAACTCGTGTGGAAGAACGTCGCCCGGCGAACTGGAAGCGCCTCGACGTCAAGAGGCGTCTCCCAAAGCCATGCCGAATTATCGGCGATGAAGACAAGTGTGCCAAACACGATCTCATGGCCCAGACACAAATCACCGCCGGGATACATGGTGAAGATGAAAGAACGCAAACTTACCGGAAGTCGCCTAGACGCCTGCCCCAAGGTGGGCGCCAACTGTTGTGGATATAAGCCTGACAGTAGATGTGTAGGGTATGAAAGTAGAGGGCAGAACCTAGCTACGGTAAGGTTGTATGAGTTCAGGCGCCTCTGCGGTGGAGGTAACATCCATATGTCTCAGTGCTCTTGGAGCTTTAGTGTCGAGTGGAATATGAATGTTACAGAATGCGAACCCTTGTGCCAAAGGGGAGGGGTGGCTTATATAGAGTGCGCTGCCCCTCATAAGTGTCCAATCTTCAAGGGTGCAATAAGTGAGATGAATGCATATGTTATAGTTAATGTATGCCATAAATGACATTAACTATAGTAGTCCAACGTCTGACTGTTAGCCTCGCTGGAGTGGCTTCTCGTCTTCTATGTCGACTGGCTTCTCGTCTTCGCCGAGTGGAATCCTTTCGTCGAGCATTAGGTAATCTTCCGAGTGATTCTTTACCGAGTGAATCAGAGGTTGTCTTAATCCCGTTGGTAAGTATCTTGTGATCCTTAAGCTAATAATGAGGTGCCCTTGGGTAGGACTTATAGGTTAGGCCTATGACTCTACCCTCGGGCTATAACCCCGTCACCGGCAAACACAAAAAGAATAATATTTACTTCAAGGAGATGCAACATTATGATGCATGATCATGATATGGTGAGATGCTAATGATTGAGCTAATGCATCTAGCTTAAGGATTTAATGAAGTTAGTTTGAACCAAAGGTTCAAATTCAAACTCCATATATCATTATTTAAATGGCATTTATTTGATTTGTCCAAAACAGAGGACAAAAGTTGTTCTAACATGCATGAATATGCCATAAACAGATTCCTTGCATTTTTTGATAATTTTTCATATATTATTTATTTAAATTGGACTTATATTTTATTTGTATGATTTTTAGAAGTTTAGGATATTTTCTGGAATTATTTTTATATCAGTAAATCATTTATTGTGTCATGGTGATGTCATCAAGTCAAACGTGCTTCGGCCACGTCTAACTGACCAGTGGAGGCCACTTGTCAGTGACCCACGGGGAGTGATTAGTGGCTAATGGGCTGGCCACGTCAACCCCCACCGGAGGGTGGTCGCCGGCGACCATAGCCACGACGGAGGGCTCGCATGAGATGGCCTAAATGGCGCTATAGAGCACGGTTTCGACCACGGTTTTGTGGCTAAGAGAAGGTGGAGAAGCGGTTATCTTCCAAGGGTAGCAGGAGGGGCTGGACTAGCCGAAGCCGGCGCCGACGACGAGGCAGGCGGCCAGATCTCGGGCATGAGCGGGCATGGGGCTGCGGAGCACGGGAAGCCATGGGGAGAGGTGGAATGGAACTTACGGCTCACCACGAGGAGAATGGGACCAACGACGAGCTCGGGGAAGTCAAGTAGCCAGCGAATCGACGGCGAGAAGCTTCGGTGACCGGCGATGGAATTGGTGACGATGAGGGCGATGCAGGGGGCTTCAGCTCGATTCCGTTGACTCAAAGGTGCGGCACGTCATGGCGGAGAAGATGGGCAGCTCAGGGAGGCGCTTCTGTGGCCTGAGGTGCGTTGTCGACGGTGAGCTCGCTACGGCGTCAATGGCGACAAAGGAGAAGGAGAGGGAAAGCGAGTGAGGAGAGAGGGGGAAGTTGGGGATGGCTTCCCTGGAGTGTATCCACTCGCCAGCTCAACGGGGAGGAGCGGCCACGCAGGCAGGTGGCGTGGCGCGAGGCCACGGCGCCATCCCCTGCTTCTCCTCTACCATCTGGCAAGAGGTAGAAGACAAGGGTGCACTGGTGGGCTAGGCCTGCAAGGTGGCGCCAGGTAAGAGTTTTCCTTTTTTTATTCAGTTATGACATTTGTTTTGTTATTTTTCCTTTGCTCAAACCTACCTCCAAAAATACCAATACATTTTCTAGAGTGTAGTTTGAATATTGCAAACCTCCTTAACATGTTTTAGCATTTTTGAAAGACTAAAAATAATTATAATCTGGTATTTGTCATTTTATGCAACTTTGCTGGTTTATTTAAAATTCCAAAAAGGATGATAAAAAGTGGATCACCCCTGGTATCTTGTTGCCAACATTTAATAGAGAGGGTGAACATTTTTTAAAACCATTTTGGTTCATTGAAAATATTTTTTGTTGAACTATTTCAGTTTTATTTAGTGCTAGGGTTTGATCATCCCCATTTCAAACTAAAAAGAAATTAACATGAGGCATGGTGATGATGCAAATGATTGCAACAATTATACTAGGGCTTTGACAACTCGCCCCCACTAAACAAGAATCTCGTCCCGAGATTGAAGCGTAGGGTGTGAGTAATTAGGGGACACTAGCTATCACAATCTTCATGATCCAATTGCCCTTCTCGGAGATGTTGATTCATTGCATCATGCTGGTCTTGACATCTTTGTCTTCGAGGTCTTCATCTAACACGACGACAAAAGAACAGGAAGACTCTACCAGATTCAATCTCCTCGAAGATCGAGCAACTCATGATCAACTCATAGAATGAGACATACGAACGTCCCTTGAGCTGAGACACAAAACACATAACAGGAATGAGTAAATGTGGCATATAATCGAGGTTCAATTGGTAGGCAAGAATTCCATGCTTAAAATAGATGGGGACGAGGTTTCAAAGTAGCAAGGATTATGTTGCCCTTCATACGATAACGGGGCACCTTAGAAAAGTGACTTGTATACTTATTCCCTTAAGTGGCAAAAAGAATTACTTTTGATACAAAGATCATTGAAAATCTACATACGAGGGTAAGGCAATTCACAATTGATTGTTTGAAAGAATTCAAAAGAATGGCATACTCAGTTTGGAAAGAAACTAGAGTTATAGAGCAGATCGGCAAACGGAAGGCACATTCCAATTGATACCGAGGATATAACCTAATGTCTGAGCGTGCTCTCAAGAACTTGAGAATTTCCTTATTCATCAAAGTTTAACCAATATCCCTGCCAAAATCTTGGTGACACATCATACTACCTTGATGAATAATAAGGGAGAATGCAGATGCAAAGAAAGACAACACTTTCTCAGATTTCTCCTTAGCGATGCCAAGGAAACGAAATCTGGATGTTCGACCGAGAGACATTTAGCACTCCGCTTCTAATGTTCTCCTTGATGTAATAGAGGAAATCAACTTCTTGGTATCTAGAACATCAAGTAAAGGTCGGACTTTAGGGCTCAAAGGGGGTCCATGAAAAACATCTTCCGAAATAAGTCATCCAAAGTCCTCATGGGGAGGTGGCTAAGCTTGCTGATAAAGGATATTATAATATTAATTCTCCCAGTTAGGTGCGTTACCAACAACATCATATCTTCCTGAGATTCAGATCTGGTTGGTGACATGATGTTTCAAACTCAGCATGTCTGAAAAGAAAGTTTGCAACACATATTGACGAGATAACGTTGCGAGATTCTCATGAGATGAACTACGGAAGCCAACTCCAAAACATGAGCTGGGTTGCAAGACCCACGTGAACACACTGTCCAAGACAATGACGAGCACATGATAATTATTACAACAAAACACTACTGAGTTCTGGGTGGAACCATCATTGCGGATATCAAGTCCCTACATAAGTCCGGATTAGCTCTTATGAAGGAACCTATTTTCCTTAAACAAATCAATCTGTGGCTTGGTGTGTTAGGAAATACATATGGAGATAAAGGTTGCAAAGCTATCAAACCTGATTATACTTCGCACACGCATGAGTGATTTGGGATGATTCCAAAGGAAAAAAACGACCTTCTCAAATTTATGGCGGCAACTTGCACCAATGCTCATGAATTTGAAAGGAAGTCACTTCTTACACCTAACATAAACTTCATGTACTAGACATAAAGATAATGCCTACAAAACATTCCAACACTACCTTAATGTCCAACATAAATCATGGAACAAATGAAAATGTTGCTGATGGACTCAACAACAATTCATCCAGATATCCATATAAATGAATTTCCACAACTATGTGAGCAAGATAATAGCATTGGTCAGATCAAAGAATATAATGGTGTATGCTTAAGGAAAACCACGAGTAAGACACCATTACAAAAATCTTTGGTTCTAAGTTTGATTTTACAATAGCCCATAGTCAAATCAAAATTGGGCAAGATAATATCTGCAACAATTGATCACATGAATCAACCGATGAGAATATCATCTTTCTTCAAGACTCACACAACATAAAAGATATCCCTTTAAAATGAACTAAGTTTGGCAAAGCTTTTATCTTCCAACTCTTCCAAGTTGTTGTTTAGCTTAACCAACTTGCTCGGGGGTATCCAACACGGATTCTTGGTGAAGGGTGGCTTATAGGGAAACCAACTTGATCACGAGCTCTATCATAACAGTCAGGAAACAACCTGGTAATACTTCTGAGAATATATTTGGAAAATCATGAACCACCGATATGTTATTAAGCTCAGGAACAATCTCACTTTTCAGGGCAAGATGATATGATCAAAGAGCAAAGGATTGACACAATCCTAACCCATTGATCAAAAAGTGCACCATGAAACATGGACTAGGTAGCACGGTCAATCTTAGGATGACGATTCAATCACCATCACCATAAGAGTCAAATTATTGTCCATTAGCTACCAAGCAATAACATAGCTAGGAGTATTGATTTCACACATCATGGTCCACTTGTCGATATTCCGGTTAAAACCAACACGGAAACCGAGGAATGAATAATGATGTCGAGAAGTATTACTACATCAAGATCTCATAAGAGATGCTGCAATTCTCACGACATTCTTGACAAAAGAGGGTAATACTCCAAGATAAAACACAACAAAAGCTGGATTGGCATTTTGATCTGCGGAATACAACTACTTTGACCCAATTCAAGAAATGGTGAGGTGCTTGTGTTTGCTTCTCCCAGTCATTGTGAAATAGAATGGCTCGACAGACCACAAGAATGATAAGCATCGATGACATGAATGCATAACTACTCTTGACTATCCTCTCATGGATGAAGGTCACAATACAATTGAATAGGGGCAACTCTAGAGAACATAATTTTTCTGAGTTGTAGATGCATAGATTAGCATGTCGAACGAGTTCAACATAATTCTTCCAGATAACCCATGAAGAAAGGCGGAGTTGGCAAATTCACAATATGGAGTAGAGAACTCATCACGAGCACTCTTGTTGTGATTTTTAGTTCATGAGGAACTTCTGCCAGAGATGGTCCATGGTATTGGCAGAATGATATACCACGCACCTTTTTGTATTGCTATGATCTTGTTGTAGATTATGGCGAGTGTAAGTCAATTCCACATACGCTTCTATCCCTGTCAAGGCCCTCGAGCCAAAATATGAATAGGATTGCATCTTGGGTGTTACAAGTTGGTATGAGAGTAGTACCGACCTAGGAGACCCCTTGATTGATCAGAGTTGGCTGAGTCGAGTCTAGTGAAAAAGTACATTGAGTCTAGTTATATATCGGAGAGTAGGATTATTTTTACTCCTCTTCCCTGCTCTGGTGAGTTTTATGACTTAGGAAATTTAATTCTACTCCTCTTCTCACTCAAAAAACTTTTAGGATCACACGGGTATTTTGGAATCTATATGATGCCGATGTGACAAAATTCTGACTTGGTGCCTCCTGTCTGACTTGATTTCTTCTGGGGAGTTGAGCTCAAGGGGATTCTTTACGCATCGCTATCATTTAGTTTCCATAGTATGTCCGGACAGAGGATGTTCAAAATTGCTTCAATACTCTTTGTAGCGAGAGGAGTTTGGCATCACCTAGTACTGGGGAGAGCGTCCAGATGTACTCCCATAATTGGTATCATTGTTATTACGAGGGTCTGAGGTAGATGCTTTCCGATATCTCTGTTATATGTTGACGGATGTGATACACTGGACGGGTAGTGTTATTGCTAGGAGTTGAGTGATGGATTTTACTCCTTCTATCCATGGACCCAATTGCATAACCACAAAATTTCATGAGTTCTTAGGTGGGATTTCAAGTAGTTACCTAGGGTTATCTTCCAACATATGCATGATGTGAGGTTGGGGTTAGACATCTAGTGGATTCGTTTGTTCATGGTGTTTCTTACAGAGGACATTCTTGATATATGTCATCAAATATGCTTCGTCAAGCCTTGTAGTTCGCTATTCCTAGGGAGCATATTCAAGCATCATTTCAATATACAATCCAATGTACGATCGATCCCGTGCGAACCTTACCACAAAAAAGTCGAACGGAATCTTTGTCATGAGTTAGTTTCTCGCTTAATTTGCAAGCCTCATCCTTGTTTTGTTGGAGTATGTAATTGAAGTTGCTTCGATTTCAAGTGGTGATTTCAAATATTTCCTAAGTGGTGTCCTCATATTCTATGGGAGTGCTAATACTTTTGCTAAATTGGAGTCGTCATGCCAATTATTGTCCAACCGGAGTGCTTCTCTTTAAGATAATTCAATTCTTTGCAATATTTTCAAGATCCATCCTCATAGTTTCTTCTGGAGTTCGTCTCATCTGTCCCAAGTTGTCTTTCTTTTCCTCGCCATCACGCCCTTTTCTTCAACAATTAAACTCTCACCCAAGTGCCTTTCTTTCATTGATGCTTCCGCTATCTTCTCTTCCGTATTTTATCTGGTGATTCATTATGAAGATTCTTAGGAGTTTTGAGTTCATCATTTCTTCGTCTCCGTGTTCTTCTCTAGTGGATTCAATTCAAGCTTTCAGTGTTCATCATATCCTTTTTAGTCATTAAATTATTTCTCGTGTTGGAAATTATTATCCAAACCTCTCTTATTTTATTCATTTTTCTCTATTCTATCTGGAGTGCAGAAGGTATCTCAGAAGACTCGTGTTTTCATCAAATCCTTCAATCATTTCGAGGTGCTCAACCTCATCAAGGTTTCATTTGTACCGGTGCAATCTCTCGTCTAAGCACTCTTTTAAACAGTGTTTTCTTTGAGTGGGCCCATAACCCACAGGTTTTCCAAGGATCTTACCCGGCTCTTCCAATCTTTTTTAAGATCTCTAATTCTTTCCAAGTATGACATAAGTATGGAATCCATCAGTCATATTCCTTCTCCAAGATCGCCTCGAGCTATGTTCATCATTGGCTCAACCGTTCTTTATTCATTATTATGGAGTGTTTCGTTAATTCTTGGTGGTGTTCTCGTCATCATTCTCAGCATTAGAAACCGAAGAAGAGTTTCTCTTAAATCTTTCTCCATTCTTTTGGAGATTTATCATCTTAGCTTGTGTGTCTCTCTCAAATTGGTTTCGATCATGAGAAATTCCTTCCATATCTATCCGGTGCATTTCAAAATTGTTTTCATTTCTCGATCCTCCGAAGGCCATCATTTGACAAGATTTCTTCATTATCAACTTTAAGCTTTGATTCTCAAATTCTTCTCAAATGTTGTCTCTTCGTTTGTATCTCAATTATTCCAGTGCTTCGTTCAAGTTCCCTATTAGGCGGATCATCATTCCGTTGTTCTCATGTATTCCATTCATGTGAAATATCCCCATTCGTTTGAATGATTACCGGTGGCTTGTTCAAGCATTCTTTAATCGATCATTCTCTCCTTGTGCTCATGTATCTCCATTCATTCTTGTTATCCTCTTTCATTCCAAATTCTTACCGGTGTTTGTTCCAAGACTTCTTCAGTTTGTACACTATATCTCTCTTAATATTTCAAGAAGAATAAGTGGTATGCTAAATCCGTTGCTTGTCATAAATTTAAATTGATGAAGGATAAGCATAACATAATCTTGTTATTGTTTCATCAAAGTGATTTCAGTTCTTGTTTCGGAGCAGCTCATGATATCAATTGTAACATCCAAGATGCGATCATATCATTATTTTGGCACGAGGGCCTCGACAAGGATTGAAGCCCATCTCTTCATTTCGCAAGATTGGATATCATTACAAGTACATGTACAGAAGAGCTGAGTATATGGAATTTGCTTACACTCGGCACAAGCTTCAATATTAACAACATAATACAACAATATGTTCAATCACCTTATAGAAGAGTAGGGTCCGACTACGGACAAAAACATACGATAAAAGAATGACGTACATCCTTGCTATCTCACGTTGTCGTCCTGGAACCCATCCTATATTGAAGAAGAAGAAGAAGAAGAAGAAACTCCAAATAGAACAATCATCGTGCTCACGTCAAAATATCGCTTTACATGTACCTGCAACTATTGTTGTAGTAATCTTTGAGCCACACGGATTCAACAGTCTCATTTCCAAAGATATCAAGACTAGTAAAGCTTAATGGGTAAGGTATCGTTAAGTCATGAGGCTGCGGCATGCAACTAAGCATTTATTTGAGTGGCTAAGTTACGAGTACAAGAAAAAGAGTGGTGATCTACACATAAACGGACGAGAACTAAAATGATCACGAGGTGATCCTGAACACCTACTTACGTCAAACATAACCCCACCATGTCCTCTTTCGGATAAAGAACTCATGAGAAGAGACAGTCACGGTTACGCACACAGTTGGCATATTTTATATAAATTTACTTCAAGTTTGCTATGCCCGGTGTGTTAAACAAAGTTTTCATGTTTGCCACATAACCACGGTCATGGCTTTCCGAAAGATTTAACCGTGCAGGGCTGCCCCAACTAGTCCATCACAAAGTACCACAAGCTCCCCTAGAGAGAAAACCTCAACCTCGAGATAGCCCGAAGTATCACCAATATCCCAGTGCACAAGACCTTCGATAATAGTAAAACAAATCTAGCAAGACCGCCCGACGTGCTAACAATCCCGATAGGATCCACGTATCTCGTTCTCAGGGACAACCGCATGGGACTAGCTACGAGTAAAACCAATTCTAGAGTTTCACAGCGGTGGCCCCGCACGCAGCCCATTTGGGACCAACACAATTAGCACTACCCCCTGTATTATGTTAAATCAATCCACGGGTAGCGCTAACTCCCTATGTGTTACTAACAATGTTCACTATTATTATGTCAAGCAAATATAGTGTCAATGTTGTGCCTAGTCAAAAGAATTTCATCCCTAAACAAAAATCAAGGGGGTCCCCATAACAACCCCAAGCATGTTAGGAGCGCTCGTTTACGGAACATAACATCGGTACACAAGTAACTAGGGCAGCATAGATGGAACAAAACACTAGGCTAGAAAGTCAAGCATTCCCCCTTTTACCAAGTATACAGGTGCATTTAATTTATTAGCAATGATATGGTGATATAACAAGGGACCCATGTTTTCACATGGAAGCAACTGCACCTCCAACTAGCAACGCTATAAGAAGGCTGAGCAAGCGGTAACATAGCCAAACAATGGTTTGCTGGGATGTGGAGGGGTTAGAGGTTTTTCATGGAAATGTTGGGAAGTTGACATTTTGGTGGTAGGCAACGAGACATAGCGAAAGAAACGAGACAACTAGCATGGCAATGATAGTAATTGTATCTAGGGAAATGATCTTCTTGCCTGTGATCCAACTTGGAAGAAAAAAAATCCATGAAGTAGAGGAACCAACGTAGTCGAACGGATCCTCACACTCTGAAGCGGTTCGGAACTCTATCGAGAAGAAACAATACGGACAAAACATCCAACACACGATAAACCCCACAACATATGCATGACATGACGCACAAACACATATGATGCATGTCCGGTTTAATATGCAAGGCATGGCAATCACAACAATAAATACTACACATTAAGTGAAGTTCAATATGCAATGAGTTGCATATTGATGAAACTTCACATTCAAATATTTAGTTCACTCTTATTTAGTTACACGACAATATTAAATGTTGTTAAACATGGCAAGAGGTGAAGCATAAATAAACTACACTATCTAGTAATTTTAAATGAGGTCGGAAACAACATATAGCATTTTCAAATGACTCCACATGTTAATTTCGAAATTGGACCAGATCTCTGCTAAACACCTTTTATATTTATTGAACAGAAAAATTAAATTGGACCATGTTATTCTACACGCCATTCTAGTCGATTTACATGTATAGATCATTTCAAACGGAGCTACGGTATAAAAGATATGATCAACAGAAGATGATATGCCATGAATGCAAAATTTATACAAATGACAGCCACGAGCATGTTAAATCATGGATGCGACAAGATATTATGAAACTACATGAGATTCTAAGCAAGTTTCGCATATGGAATGTTCAAAACGGAGCAACGGTTCAATAATTACACGCAATACAAGATATAGCTATAATCTGCCAAAAACAGCGACCTAGCATTTTATACACACCAAAACAACAAGCTACAGGAATCTAAAATGCTCAAACAAGGCATGAGGTAGTACTGGACAAGGTGCACAACAACCATCTACTAATGATAAATTGAATAGAAGCATGGTTCACTAGGAAAAGAGCTCACAAAATGGTAAGTTAAACACAGTTTCAGACTTTGTGAAACTATCAGTTTTAACAGTGCAGTTTTTAACATGATAGCATATTGGCGGCAGAGAATACACATGCTACAGGGCATATAATGGCATGAAAATATAGGGCATGGTAGTAGTCATGATGCATTTCATTTCATTCCACACTAGCAAGGTCTAAATATGCGCACATTCATAGCTAGCATCAACACAACATGGCATGCTGAAATATTAGATTCTAAGACTTAGAAATATGTGAGCCTACCAAATAGCAACATCAACGTAGAATGCTCACATGATGAAAACTACAGCTAATCATTGCATACATGGCATGGGGAACCTACTAACATAAACTAGTCATGGCCTACTCCAATTCACTCCACTTCGCACAATCAAAAGAGGCATGGTTTGCTTAATACAAACTCCACAAAAATGGAACTTATCGTTAAGAGATTTCAGTGCTAACATGATAGCAACTTGAGAGCAATAAATATAAATGATAATGAACTTCTACCTATCAGCCATAGGCATGGCATAAAAGTAGACATCACATAGGGAAATTCTCATGAAGTCACCACACGCAAAAGACCTACAGTTTAGTCGCAATCATCTACGCAAGTTGGAAGCAAATAACAGATTATCACACTACGATAGGGCGTACTTTAGCAACACTATATACATCACCTAAATGAATCCTAATATATATGCCAATGAGACTATCTGGTAGAGCACAAAAAATAGAACACTTTACATATCAATTTTATTTCCATCGGATACACGTGCACAAAGTTATGACATGTTTAATATGCTCAAATGATGTTTTTAACACAGATGAAAAGACTTAGCAGAAAAACGGGGGGGGGGGGGGCTCCTCAGTGCGGGCTGAAATGGGGCGAAGGAGGGGAGGCCGAGGCCGTCCATGGCGGATGTCGGGGCTCTGGGACCGGGGGTACCCAGGCTCGTCGGCATGTAGTCCACGACCCTCTCCAGAGAAATGGCACTCGCGAGGACCCGAGGCCCGTGGAAATGGCACTCGCGAGGAACCTTCCTCGCGAGGGGCCGTTCACGGGGCCCTCTATCGAGAAGGTTCTTCATGAGGCTCGCACAGGAGAAGCACCTCCCAGCGCCCTTCATCCTGAGGGGCGGATCTGCCAAGGGCGGCTTATGGGGGTCGCGCGGCCTGGCCTTCCATGTGGGTGACGTGAGCCGCTCTGTGCGGCGCCAGGACCGGTGCTAGCGAGCACGGAAGGGGAGGCTTTCTCCATTGGTGCTAAGGGATATGAGGCCAGCTGCGGGATCCCGACGCGTTTAACAAAATGTTTCCTAAATAGTGCAAGAGGACCAAGGTTGGGAGCTCAGAAGGAGGAAGGTCACCCCCGATCCCACCTGCGCGTCACTAAGGGAAGATTTTCTATGCAAAGACCGCCTTTGTCATGGAGAGTTGTAGTCTTGTCCCCTTTCAAAATGGTTGTTGTGGCTGCCCTTCCCGCCGAGCGTGTTTTCGGTGAAAGAGGACCAAGGCCGGTATAAAAGAGGAGCCTAGCCTCCGTAGAGGAGGGGGGAAGCTCAGTGTGTTGTACCAGGGCAAGAACCCACCTTTGTACCCATCTTCCTCCTCGAGTAATCTATCAAAGCTGGAGTAGGGTTTTACACCACGCGGTGGCCCGAACCTACGTAAACTGCCGTGCGTCCTAGCTCGTCGCCTTAGCTCGCACCACTATAGAGCCGTCTTGAGGTTGAGAGGTTGAACAGGGTAGGAGAGCGAGCGCACCCTAGTGTTCGAACCTTTCCTTTGGTGTGCGCATCCCCGATTCTGACATTTGGTGCGCTAGGTAGGGGTGCGGAGCCGCTCTTCCACTCCAGTTCGCTCCAACTTCACCAACCCCATGGCCGACGCTCGCGGTGTGCGCACCGAGTGCACGACTGCGCGGGTTGTGGTGACCGCGCCCGCGGGCCTTGATGCCTGCCATCACTCCCTTAGGGCCGAGGCCGTGGGCATTGACCATGTGGCCCGCAAGCAGCAAGCCTCGTCCATGCACCCTTCCATGCTGAGGGAAGGCCAGACCGCCATGGCTTTGTCCTCCCGCACCCATATGGAGCGGGTGAACGCAGGCGGTGCTTCTCATGGCCTACGAGCTGCTGTGTCACCGTCCGACAGACGTCAGCTACGACGCGTGGCTGACTCGCATCACCCATCTCGTCAACGTCGCCGGGAGGCCCTCGTGCTCTCTCGTTTGCCCCATCCTCCTCCATCATGTGACGACGAGGAGGCCCAAGGGCGCTGCCACTACCTCCTCTCGCGTGTGGTTGTCATGTCGAGACCGGGTGTGGCGTGCGCCTCGGAAGCCCGCCTCGTGAAGGGCCAGCATGTGCGCGGGGGGATGGAGACAACTGTCAAATCATCCAGCGCGAGGCGCCGATGTACGCGCGCGTGGTCCTTGGGCAGCAGTGCCAGCACCTTGACAGGGTCGTTTAGGACGTCGCCGCCATCGGGCGTCAGAACCGGCTGCACTCGCGCATGGCGGCCATAGCAGCATCGTGGATTGTTGGACCTTCACCCGTGAGCTGCGAAGGGTGGCTTGGCCAGCCAAGTTCAAGCCCGAGATGCCCCCATTCTATGATATCTCCCTCGACCCCACAGAGTTCATGCGACTCTATGCCCTGAGCGTCGAAGCGGCGGGCGGCAATGACAAGGTCATGGCGAACTGGCTCCCGATGGCGCTTAAGGACGGCACATAGTCCTCGCTCCTGAACCTCCTCGAGGGATCGGTCTCTTTGTGGAGAGGCCTGTGCGAGTTGTTCATCACCAACTTCAAGGGCACACACGATCGCCCCCTCTCCATCAACGACCTATGTCGCGTGAAGCAGCACCACGACGAGACCCTCCGCAAGTACATCTAGAGGTTCAGCTAGGTGTACAACAAGACCCCGCACGCCACCTACGAAGCGGTCATCATGGCATTCACTAACAGTGTCAAAGACCTCAAGATGTGTGAAAAGCTCACCGTCAAGGACACCCTGAGCACAGCCATGGAACTATTCAACTTGGCCGAAAGGTGCCCCATTACCGAAGAGGTTCGCGAGCGACAACCATTACGACGCGTCCGAGGACAACAAGGCCAAGGTCGAGCACAAGGGGCCTACCATGCTCGCAGCCGAGCCCAAGCAGAAGCATGGTCGCGAGCAGAGCGTACCTGAGAAGGAGCACCACTCGTACTACATCTACCACGACGTGCACAACCACGAAATCAAAGATTGACAGGAGCTCAGGGTCCTCTGGTAAGAGTGATTCGTCCAGCTCCTGGAGCACAATGACCGCAGTGCTAGCCACGGTGGCGGTTGTAGTGGCGGCAGATCGGACGCTCGCAACGGAAACTCGTGCCGGGGCTGGTACGATCAGCCTCGTGACAATGATTCGCATGACTGGCCTCGCGAGATGCACCCTCGGGACAACGCACAGCTCCCTCCGCTGCCTCCACCGCCTCCACGAAGGAACAAGGGCGACATACGCGACGAGGAGGTCAGGGCCTACCAGGAGCCTCGCGCGGTGGCCAGCATCTCCGGTGAGGCCCACACCCCCTCGTCAAATCGCTACTTCAAGTAGCTCTGCCGCGAGGTGAACGCCATCATATAAGGCTGGGGGCTACGAGGCCCTTCAACTGGTCCCGATACCCCATCGCTTTTGACGCTCAGGACACCCTGAAGTCTGCGGGTGTCGCACGCACAGTCCCCATGACATGCACTCCCACCATCAGCAACGTGGAGGTCACCAAGACTCTCGTCAATAGAGGAGCGGGCCTCAACGTTCTCTCTATTGAAATCTTCGACACACTGCAGGTGCCTTACCACCAGCTGATACCGACCAGGCCGTTCTCGAGGGTGACCAGTGGCTCCACCGTCCCGCTAGGGCAGGTTTGCCTTCGGTCACCTTAGGCACACGTGATAACTATCACACTGTGCACATTGACTTCGACGTGGCGCACATCGGACTTCCATTCAATTCCAACCTAGGATACCCCGCGCTGGCCAAGTTCATGGCTGCAACACTCCACGGCTACAACGTCCTCAAGATGTTGGGTTGCAGCGGCATCATCACCGTCATGTGCAAGTAGAAAGAAGTGGTCTTCTCTGTAGAACACACTTACAAGGCTATTGTCATGGACCGCTCAGACGATGCCGAAGGCGATGGACCACGTGGAGTGAAAGCACATATGCTCCCTTGGTGGTTTTGATAATTCATGACAACATACATTGTCTTTAGGACTAACACTTTTACCTCGTATATTTCAGGTATAGTCCACAAAGAGCTTTTGATATAGGATTGTGTGCATATGTCCCTTTGATGCAAGGAAGGAATAGGATTGGCTCAAGCTTCAAGCAAGAAGACTCTTCATTTTATACTTTGTGAGAAATCACTTTGAGTCCATAGGAAAGCCAATACTATTAAAAGGGGGTGATGTATTATGATGAATTGGTTGCTCATGTGCTTAGAGATAGCCACAAAAAATACTCAGTCATTCTCTCACAAAATATATTTTTCCCAAGCCACATATGCAAAATCGGTGCCACCAACATTTCCTACTCGGCCATTCTGATTTTAAACATAGATAGATCCTATGCCAAACCCACCATCTAGGTACAACCAACATTCCTATTGGTGCCACCAAGATTTGGTGACCAACATTCTATTGAGATGAATTCAAATTTCGTAAATTATGATTTTTAAATCGGTCCCATCGAGATTTCGAAACCATACTAGGCCATCGTATCGGTACCACTGAGATTCTTATATCGGTCTCACCGAGAATTCACAAGTTGCCAAATTTAGTGTAACTCGGTACCACCGAGATCCATTTCGGTGTCACCGAATTGGGCAATAATGTTGTAATGGTTGGATTTTGGGGGATGCCTATATATACCCCTTCACCTACCTCTCATTCATAGAGGAAGTACTCAGAACACACTTACACATGCCAGATCCATTTTTGTGAGAGAGAGCCACCAACTCATGTATTGAGATCAAGAGATTCCAATCCTACCATGTGAAACTTGATCTCTAGCCACCCAAGTTGCTTTCCACAAGATCAATCTCTCCTACCTCCGCCAAATCTGAGAGAGATTGATTGAGTGTTGAGGAGACTATCTTTTGAACCACAAGAGCAAGGAGTTCGTCGTTCTACCACATCAATTACCTTTTGGATGGTGGTGCCTCCTAGATTGGTTAGGTGTCGCTTGGGAGCCTCCTACTTCGTGTTGTGGAGTTGAACCAAGATGTTTGTAAGGGCAAGGCGATTGCCTACTTCATTAAGATCTACCATGAGTGAGGATAGTCATGTGTGGACAGAAACCATGGTGGAATAGACAAGGCCGCTTCTTCATGGACCCCTTGTGGGTGTACCACTCCGTGGACTCTTGCAGCCGCTACCCTCCGTGGGTTGAAGTCTCCACTAACATGGACGTACGATAGCACCATCTATCGGAACCATGCAAAAAATTGTCGTGTCAACTTCTTCGCGTTTGAGCTTCCTAAGTTGTACTCCTTACTACATGTGCAAAGTCGTTACTTTCTACTACCATATTTGTTTACTACCATGTGTAGGGTGCACTAGACTTGTTAGAATCGCTAAAATCTGCCAACCACTAAATTGGGAAAAGGCTAAGATTTTAATTTATGCAAGTAGTCTATTCACCCCCTCTAGACACCTCTTCTATCGTCTCTCAATTGGTATCAGAGAAAGGTCTCCAAAACCTTGGTTTAAACACCATTGGAGGAAGATGGATGTGCCTAGTTTGGGGAATATTAGTTGTAGAGTGCCTATTCTTGATGGGGAATATTTTAGACAATGGAAATATGAATTGCTTGATATATTTGATAAATTCCATTTGCGCAAGTATGTTAAATATCCCTATGAGCCTCTCATACGTCCATTTTGCATCATGTTTTCATGTTGATATTTATCGCTTCTTGGGCTGTTATTTCACTTCACGGTACAATTCTTATGCCTTTTCTCTCTTATTTTGCAAGTTTACTTGAAGAGGGAGAATGCCGGTAACTGGAATTCTGGCTTGAAAGTGGAGCAAAGTTGAGATACCTATTATGCGCAACTCCAAAAGGTGTGAAAATCAACGAGGATTATTCTCTGGATTTATAAAAAATACTGGGCCGAAGAAGTGCCAGAGGGGCGCCAGGGGTTGGCCACAAGCCTGCACGACGCGGAACCCCCCAGGTCGCGCCATGAGGGCTTGTGGGAAACCTGCTGGCCCACTAGCCCCCCTCTTCTCCTATATGAAGGGTTTCGTCTGGGGAAAAAATCAGAGAGGAGCTTTTTCGTGGATTTGCCACCGCCACGAGGCGGAACTTCAGCAGAACCTATCTAGAGCTCCGGTAGGACGATCCTGTCGGGGAAACTTCCCTCCCGGAGGGGGAAATCGTCGCCATCGTCATCACCAACACTCCTCTCATCGGAGGGGACTCGTCACCATCAACATCTTCATCAACAGCATCTCATCTCCAAACCCTAGTTCATCACTTGTAACCAATCTCCATCTCACGACTCCGATTGGTACTTGTAAGGTTGCTAGTAGTGTTCATTACTCTTTGTAGTTGATGCTAGTTGGATTATTTGGTGGAAGAGTTTACGTTCAGTTCCTTGATGCTACTCATTACCTCTCTGGTCATGAATATGATTATGCTTTGTGAGTAGTTACTTTTGTTCCTGAGGACATGGGATAAGTCATGCTAATAGTAGTCATGTGAATTTGGTATTCGTTCGGTAATTTGATATGTTGTATGTTGTTTTTCCTCTAGTGGTTTTATGTGAACGTCGACTACATAACACTTCACCATTATTTGGGCCTAGAGGAAGGCATTGGGAAGTAGTAAGTAGATGATGGGTTGCTAGAGTGACAGAAGCTTAAACCCTAGTTTATGCATTGCTTCGTAAGGGGCTGATTTGGATCCACTAGTTTAATGCTATGGTTAGACTTTGTCTTAATTCTTATTTCGTAGTTGCGGATGCTTGCGAGAGGGGTTAATCATAAGTGGGGTGGTTGTCCAAGTAAGGGAAGTACCCAAGCGCCGGTCCACCCACATATCAAACTATCAAAGTAACGAACGCGAATCATATGAACATGATGAAACTAGCATGACAGAAATTCCCCGTGTGTCCTCGGGAGCGTTTTTCCTCGTATAAGACTTTGTCCAGGCTTGTCCCTTGCTACAAAAGGGATTGGGCCACCTTGCTGCACCATTGCTACTTTTCTTACTTGTTGCTTGCTACGAATCATCTCACCACACAATCACTTGTTACCGACAATTTCAGTGCCTCCAGATTTTACCTTGTTGAAAACCACTTGTCAGATCCTTCTGCTCCTCATTGGGTTCAACACTCTTACTTATCAAAAGGACTATGATTGATCCCCTATACTTGTGGGTCATCAAGACTCTTTTCTGGCGCCATTGCCGGGGAGTGAAGCGCCTTTGGTAAGAGGAACTTGGTAAGGAAACATTCATATAGTGTGCTGAAATTTATTGTCACTTGTCACTATGGATACTAATCTTTTGAGGGGCTTGTTCGGGGTATATTCACCTCGAATGGAAGCACAAAGAGTTGCTCCTCAACCTGCTGCACCTACTGGAAATATTTTCTTTGAATTTCCTTCAGGTATGCTTGAGAAACTGCTGGCTAATCCTTTTACAGGAGATGGAACATCACATCCAGACTTGCATCTAATCTATGTAGATGAATTTTGTGGTTTATTTAAGCTTGCAGGTTTGCCCGAGGATGAGGTCAAGAAAAGGGTCTTTCCTTTATCTTTGAAGGATAAGGCATTGACATGGTATAGGCTATGTGATGATACTGGATCATGGGACCACAATTGGTTGAAATTGGAATTTCATCAAAAGTTTTATCGTATGCATTTAGTACATCGTGATCGGAATTATATTTATAATTTTTGGCCTCGTGACAGAGAAAGCATCGCTCAAGCTTGGGGGAGGCTTAAGTCAATCATATATTCATGCCCCAATCATGAGCTCTCGAGAGAAATTATCATTCAGAACTTCTATGCTCGGCTTTCTCATGATGATCGCACCATGCTTGACACTTCTTGTACCGGTTATTTTATGAATGGAGATATTGACTTCAAATGGAATTTATTGGAGAGAATTAAACGCAACTCTGAAGATTGGGAGCTTGAAGAAGGTAAGGAGTCACGTATGAATTTCACGTTTGATTGCGTTAAATCCTTTGTTGGGACAAAGACCTTTAGTGATTTTAGCGCTAAGTATGGACTTGACTCTGAGATAGTAGCTTCATTGTGTGAATCATTTGTTGCTCATATTGAGCTCCCCAAAGAGAAGTGGTTTAAATATCATCCTGCTTTAGAAGTCAATGTAGTTAAACCCACTCCAGTTCAAGAGAAAGTCATTGCCTATAATGATCTTGTTGTTCCCAGTGCTTACATTGAGAAACCACCTTTCCTTGTTAGGATAAAGGATCATTCTAAAGCTTCAACGGTGATACGTAGAGGCTATATTAGGACACCTACACCCCCGGAGCAAATTAGAGTTGAACCTAGCATTGCTATTATCAAAGATCTTCTGTCCGACGATGTTGAGGGACATAATACTACTTCTGTGAAGATGCTGCTAGAATAGCTAAACCTCACGTTAGAGACAAACATAGGCCTGTTGTTGGCATGCGTGTGGTTTCTGTTAAGATACACTACATGAATCAGCTTCTTTGCCGTCTACCATCACAGACGACAAAGACTAAATCCCGGAAGGCAAAGAGAATACCACACAGGTCAAATAATCTCACGGCCGGCAAAGTTTCTGCGTCAGCCTATGACGGCATCGTACCTTCTTTGTCGTCTGTCCCCACAAAGCGGACGGCAAAGCTCTTTGCCGTCAGCTTTCCATAGGAGTAGTCGGCAAAGTGCTCGAGACGGCAACCGACAGGCGTTGCCTCCATTAGGGGTTAACGGAGGCTTTGCCGTCTGCCTCCCCCTTATTTATTGTCGTCTGCCTCCCCCTTATTCTTTGCCGTCTGCCTCCCCCTTATTCTTTGCCGTCTGCCGCCTCCTCCTCCCCCCTCCACTCTTTGTCGTATGCCTCCTCGTCCCCCCGTCCTCTGTGCCCTCTTCTTTGCCGTCTGTCCACCCTGGAGGCAGACAGCAAAGAGCCTATATAGACACCTCAGGATGCACAGCTGGGTGCCATGTGGCACCTTTGCCATCTGCCAGCTGATGGCACGGGTCCTTGCCATCAGCTGGCGGACGGCAAAGAGCCCATATAGTACCTGTTTTTTTTGTTTTATATTATTTCACAACATATATATACATATATATATATATATATTTGACAGCACATTCATATAATTCGCCACACATATATGATATATAGTTCACCACACATATACTTGCCAACACATATATATAATTCACCACACATATATGATATACATATAAATCAATGTACATCCCCATATATCGAAAGAACCAACATACAAAGTATTGCACTGTTTATCCATATATACATATACGTATAGTTCGACATTGTTCATCAACTCAAATGAAAACTAGATGATATACATATAAAGTTCATCCATCGACATTATTCAACTCCATGAATGCCAGCTTCCATGCATGTAGTATATCCAATGTGCAAAAATGTGAATAATAAAGTCAGAAGAAGAACAAAATATGATGTTTTTGCGCTAATTATGTCATTTTTAGCGGAAAACAAGCTAAGAATATAATATTCATGATCTAACCAAGGTTCTTATGCCATTTTTAGCTTATTATGGCATTTTGGAGCTAAATGGGTTAACTATGTCATTGTTGGGGAAATTAAAGCAAGGATAATATGAAAGAGGAGAAGAAAGAGGAGAAGGAGGAGAAGAATAAGAAATCAAGAAGGAGGAGAAGGAGGAGGAGGAGGAGGAGAAGGACCAGAAGGTCCTTGGCCTCCTCCTTCTCCTCCTCCTCCTTATCCTTCTTCTCTTCTTCTTCTTCTCCTTCTTCTCTTCTTCTTCTTCTTCTTCTTTCTTTTCATTTTTCCTATTTCTTCTCCTCTTCTCGGAGCTAAATTACCTAATTATGTCTCTTTGGAGCTAAATGGGCTAATTATCTCATTTTAGAGGAAAACAAGCTAAGTATATAATATTCATGAGCTAACCAAGGTTCTTATGCCATTTTTAGGTTATTATGGCATTTTGGAGCTCAATGGGCTAATTATGTCTTTTTGGGGAAATTAAAGCAAGGATAATATGAAAGAGGAGAAGAAATAGGAGGAGGAGGATAAGAAGAATAAATCAAGAAGAAGGAGGAGAAGGAGGAGAAGGAGGAGGAGGAGAAGGACTAGAAGGTCCTTGGCCTTCTCCTCCTTCTCCTCCTCCTCCTCCTCATTCTCCTTCTTCTCTTCTTCTTCTTCTTCTTCTTTCTTTTCATTTTTCCAATTTCTTCTCCTCTTCTTGGATCTAAATTACCGAATTATGTCTTTTTGTAGCGAAATGGGATAATTATCTCATTTTAGAGGAAAACAAGCTAAGTATATAATATTCATGAGCTAACCAAGGTTCTTATGCCATTTTCAGGTTATTATGGAATTTTGGAACTAAATGGGCTAATTATGTATTTTGGGGGAAATTAAACCAAGGATAATATGAAAGAGGAGAATAAAGAGGAGGAGGAGGAGAAGAAGAAGAAATCAAGAAGGAGGAGAAGGAGGAGAAGGACTAGAAGGTCCTTGGCCTTCTCCTCCTTCTCCTCCTCCTCGTCCTCCTTCTCCTTCTTCTCATCTTCTTCTTCTTCTTCTTTCTTTTCATTTTTCCTATTTCTTCTCCTCTTCTTGGAGCTAAATTACCTAATTATGTCTTTTTGGAGCTAAATGGGCTAATTATCTCATTTTAGAGGAAAACAAGCTAAGTATGTAATATTCATGAGCTAACCAAGGTTCTGATGCCATTTTGAGGTTATTATGGCATTTTGGAGCTGAATGGGCTAATTATGTCTTTTTGGGGGAAACTAAAGCAAGGATAATATGAAAGAGGAGAAGAAAGAGGAGGAGGAGGAGAAGAAGAAGAAATCAAGAAGAAGGAGGAGAAGGAGGAGAAGGAGGATGAGGAGAAGGACTAGAAGGTCCTTGGCCTTCTCCTCCTTCTCCTCCTCCTCCTCCTCCTCCTCCTTCTCCTTCTTCTTCTTCTTTATTTTCATTTTTCCTATTTCTTCTCCTCTTGTCCTCTTCTCCTCTTTTTGGAGCTAAATTAGCTAACTATGTGTTTTTGGAGCTAATTGGGCTAATTATCTCATTTTAGACGAAAACAAGCTAAGTATATAATACTAATGAGCTAACCAAGGTTCTTATGCCATTTTGAGGTTATTATGGCATTTTGGAGCTAAATGAGCTAATTATGTCTTTTTGGAGCTAAATGGGCTAACTAGTTCATTGTTGGGGAAATTAAGTCAAGGAGAATATGAAATAGGAGAAGAGAAACTTACCGTAGTGGTCATCAAGGAGGAGAAACACCTGGAGAAGGGTCGTGCGATGCCGCTCGGGAGTTATTCTGCAGAATAGATATTTTGCAATGTCTCAGTTAGCATGATGACACTCAATTATTAATACTAGTTTATAATGAAACTCACCGTGCCAATCGAAGAGAAGACGGGCATCGGCGGAGGGACTTGACCGCTCTTCTCGCAAAGACCCTGAAGAGTGGGTCATATTAGTTAGTAATGAAACAGACATTACACACATGATTTGGCTAATGTGAAATAAAACTTACCACAAAAAGCTCTTACAGGGCCCGTTGACCCGCCTCATTCTGGGACCTCTCCTCCTCAATCAATCGTGTCGTGGTCTGGTCCCTCTTATCAAGAGCAACCTCACTTGCCAATCTCTCTTTCTCAAGAGCAGCCTCAAGAGCAGCCTGGCTTGCCAATCTCTCTTTCTCAAGAGCAGCCTGGTTTGCCAATCCCTCTTTCTGAAGAGCAGCCTGAAACACCATTCCTCGTTACCAGAGTAATCATCTATGGTGACACACATAATGAAATGGATGAAAGTGTTCTTAGTCCGTACAACTAACCTCGATGGCAAGTTCGACTGGCCGTGGACGACGCATTATCTCAGGATAGCTGCTCGACTCGCGCGCCTTGATCTCCGGAAGAGTGAGTGGACAACGTATTATCCCATATCCAATGACAATCGAGCCATGGGGCCTCCCGCCACCATATATCATCACCAGCTTTGGATCCAAAGGTTCCTGGCTGGGGTTAAAGTCATCCCCTTTCCTAGCCTTCCCCGCGTCCCTGTATGCCACGAGCTTCTGGTGGGATGATATGTTGGTGAAGTTATTGGATCATCCAGGTCAGACTCAGAGAAAGCCTTCGCCTTCTTGTACGAGGCAGTATGGGCCATGCCATAAAGGTCGTACAAGTGTGGCATCTCCGTCTTATTGTGATGCGCCTAAAAGAGAGGAACAAAATATGAGCATCAAGAATGAATTGCATGAATCATGAAGCAAATCACATACCCAGTTTCGTCCAAACTGAAGTAAGTTGGCGCAGCCTTGATGGTGTGGCACACCAACCATTTGGCTACGCCGATCCTTCATATTCTCATGGACGGCTCGCCAGCTGCATGTGCACCACTCATCAACCAACGCCTCCCAACAATCCATCTTATCTGCACACCATCTCGGGGCACCTGTAAGTTATTAGAAAGAATTTTCAGCGCTATGCCTATGAATGAAATCAAGAAAACTACGTAGAAGGACTTAAGAATAGGTAATTACCTTCATGTATTGCTCCTTCTTCAGAAACTTTCCGCGACAATCCTTCTTCTGCTTCTTAATGCCACGCGTGGCGTAGTAATCTCGAATAGCGTGCGGCCGAGCCTCGTGGCGCAAGTTCTTTAGTAACCGCCTACACTCGGCCTCGAGAACCCTGGCCGCCTCCTCCTCATATCCATCCTCACACCTATAGAAGGTCTGCAATCAAACGTGAAAACACCGATTAGTACAATAATTAGCTATATTGTTAATTTTAGATTCTGTAAAAGGATAATTTACCCAAAAGCTCTTGATCACCATCTCGGCCCTCGTGTGGCACAAGACACCATCTATAATCTCCTCCGGCGGGGCCTGTGCAGCCTGGTAGTGCTCCTAGGAAAATCCTAGTGTAGGAACCTGACCCTCACCAGGCAACGTGACAAACCCCGGGAAATTTGTCCGGCAAAGCACACCAAGGACGGAGTTCAGCCTGCGGACTCCAAGAGGGTGTACCCATCCCCTGCAGTATGATAAGGTCAACGCATTAGATATTTAAACAAACTTGAAGGCAAAAGCTAGAAAAAGAGTAAATGTACTTACCTATCTCCTTCGGGTTTAATCACCGGCCTCTGCTCGCGTGTAGCCGGCGCGACCGGGAGACGTGTACTACCACGCTTGTACATGGTGGCCCCGTCCACCTGCACATCGCCCTCACTATCCGTAAGCTCATCCCCGCCATCCCCACCCCCTGACTCACCCAGACCCTCGGTCCAATCTGGCAACTCGGTGCGATCTGGCCAGGTCTCCCATCCGGGCCTCTCCACGTCGAGTGAAGCCTCCGGAACCGTAGTCTCCTCCGGCTGCTCCTGGGCCGAATGCACCTCGACCCGATGCTGCTCCTGGACCGGAGTCTCATGGGACGAATGCCCGTCAACAACAGGCTCCTAGAACGAAGTCCCCATAGCCTCCTCCGCAAACGGGTCGACCATAGTAGTCCTATGCTAGGGTGAATGAGCAGGTGGTGGTGGCGAGGACGGCTCAACAGTCCTCCTGGATCTTCCGCGGCCACGACCTCTCCCTGTACCCTTCCCCTTCTTCCCTACCCGACCAGTACCTCTCCCAGTGGGCAATGCCGCCGACGAAGAAGAACCCACGGGTGGTGTCGACAGACTGTCTGCCAAGGCTCTACGGAGAGATAGGGGTGGAAGGGAAGTACCACCCCTCGTGCGGGGAGCCTCGGAAGAACCCGTCGAGCGATCTAGACCAGCGCCCACCATCTTTCCACACCTAGTGACCTGCCATGATAAAGATTAAAAGAAATTAGTACAACATAAAAAAATTGAATAACTGACATGAATAATAATATGTACATGAATAATAAAGATTACAATATATATAATTTAAGTTGTGAATCTTACAAACTAATAATCATCATCAATAAATGCATCATCATCATCACTATCACGCATGTCTTCATGAATGACGTGCTCGTCGGGTTCAACGGCGTGAAGTTGTGAAAGACCTCCCTTTAATCTTTGAAGCATTGACAGGTCATCCGCATCAGTAACCTCTACGAGTTCCAGGTCTTCTAGTTCTGGCTCAGGGCTGGAGTCGGATTCAATGTCGCTGTCTACTTCCATGTTCTTGGGTGAAGCACGACGGTTCTTGAAACGTTTCTTGGAAAGACGTGTTTCTTGGAAGAATTCTCCGTCATATGTGTTTGGGTTAATGTGAGGTTCATAATCCTGTTCATTTGGGAGAGGTGGTCTGACATGTGGCCGCACTTCATAAACAACATACCAACCTTCCAGATTCTTATCCGTTTGGCATGCCCACGGTAGATAGAATACTTGGGTCGCCTGTTGAGCCGTAATATAGACATCGGGAACATCTAAATGGGTGTTTGGATTGATTTTGACTAGTCCTGTATGTTCATGAGTCCTTCTAGTCTTTCTCGTCTGGAACCAATAACATTTGAAGACTACGACGTTCGGTGGGTTTTCACCATAGAATTGAAGTTCATAAATTGCTTCAACTCTTCCATTATACTCTATAACACCTTCGCCGATAGCAGAGACACCACAATTTTTATATTTCCGGTCGGGCATAGATATCTCTTTGCCAAAGGTACGAAAGAGATACCCGTTGATGTTGTATTTCTCAAATGAATGGACCTTATAGTCAAAACCATTAACGACTTGCCTCAATTAGGCATCCATAGACTCTGAATTAGCCTACAAGTTTAATACGAAACGGTTGTTGCATTAGCTGCAAGTTAGAACAAGAATGAAATGGTCCATTATTGATAATTACCGTTTGTTTGAACCAAGAGATGAAACCGGGATAGCTGCCTCCTGTCTTTGACAGAAGCTCATACTCTTCAACGGAATCATTTTCGATCACTGCTCCATCCGAGAATTTGGCGACGTAAAAGTTTTTTGAAATATCCGGGAATAAGAGCAGTTCAAATGAATTAGAAGTTACGGGAAAATGTGCCGAGAACTAACTCGATGTACGGCCACACTTCTGTTAGGTTGTTGAAGATATACAACGGAATGTTCCGCCATTCTTTGACATCCAACGTTATTGGTTTCGAAGCACCGGCTGGTGTGAGCTTCCCTTTGAATAGGCTGAGGTTGGACCCACCTTTTTTAGGGTCTGCATCATTGTGCCGAGGCTTCGGATTATGCAAATGATGATTTTTGGCTTCGTAGTGTGCTGTCACAAAGTTTGCCACCTCCTCGGTAATGAATGCCTCAGCCATCGATGCTTCAATTCTACGCTTATTTTTACATTTAGCTCGAAGGGTCTTCTGCATCCTCTCAGTTGCATAGCACCAATGATCTTGCACGGGCCCACCCAATCTTGCCTCGGTCGGTAGATGTAAAATCAAATTCTGCATTGGATTAAAGAAGCCCGGTGGAAAGATCTTCTCTAACTTGCACAACAACTCCGGTGCAAACTCCTCCATGTCTTCTACCACGCCAGGCAACAATTCTTTCGCACAAAGAACACGGAAGAAATAGCTCAGCTCCGCCAGTACTAGCCATTCATCCTCAGGAATAAAGCCACGTAATATCACTGGCATTACCCGCTCTAGCCATATGTGCCAATCATGACTCTTGAGACCAAAGATTTTTATTTTTTCAAAACTCGCTCCCCTCTTTAGATTCGCTGCATACCCATCGGGGAACATCAAGTGCATTTTGACCCACAAGATAATTTCCCTCATAGCTGGCCTTCCAAGATTGAACCAGGCCTTTGGCTTCGACCACTTCTGCTTTCCTTTGCCTTCTCGCATGTTTTGTAACGGTCTATGACATAGTGTCTCTTGATCGACTCTAGCCTTAATATTATCCTTTGTCTTCCCATCTATGTCGAACAATGTACCAAAAATAGCCTCTCCGATATTCTTTTCAGTGTGCATCATGTCGATATTGTGTGGAAGAAGGAGGTCTTTGAAGTAAGGCAGATCCCAGAAGCATGGCTTGTGAGTCCAGGCGTGTTTTGAATTATACCCCTTGAAATACCCTGGACGCTCTGGATCAGGCTCGAGGGCATTGAACTGATCCAGGATCTGTTGGCCTGTGAACGCAGGTGGTGCCAAGTTTTTGACAACTTTACCTTTGGTAAAGTTCTTCTTGTCTTTTCTGAACTGATGGTCAGGATCCAGGAATTGTCTATGCAAGTCAAAGCAAGAATACTTCCGACCCTCCTGCAACCAATGAAACTGAAGAGCTGCCTTGCATTGGGGGCACGGGAACCTTCCATGCACACACCATCCAGAGAATAGCGCATACGCTGGCAAGTCATGCATAGAGTACATGTACCACACATGCATTTTGAAGTTTTCTTTTCTAGCGGCATCGTATGTCTTGAACCCATTATCCCAAGCTTCTTCCAATTCATCCTTAAGTGGTTGCAGGTACACATTCATATTCTTCCCCGGATAATTGGGCCCTGGAATTATCAACATCAGAAATATGTTCTTTCTTTGCATAATCTGCCCGGGGGGGGGGAGATTGAGTGGAATGACAAATACAGGCCAACAACTGTATTGGGTTGTCGTCATGCCGAAGGGATTAAAACAATCCGTGGCGGTGTAGACTCGAGGATTCCTTGGATCTGCCGCTTTATCCTGATGCAATCCATCGAAATATTTCCACGCTTCCCCATCCGATGTGGGTACCATCATCTTATTCCCATCCGCATCTAGTTCGGTTCTTTTGCCCAATTTGTGCCATGTCATCTGTCTGGCTGTCTCTTCGACCATGAAAAGGCGTTGAAGTCTTGGTACGATTGGCATATACCAAAGAACACTAACAGCGATTTTGGTCTGCCTCTTCTCACCCATACCGTTGTCTACCACAAGATACCTGCAAGACACGCAATTGGGACAATAGTCCAAGTGTGCATACTCCTTCCTAAATAAGACACATCCTTTCTCACATGCATCTATCTTCTCATAGGGCATCTTAAGTATTTTGTCCGACTGGTACAGGTTTGTAGGCATAACATGGCCTTTGGGTAGGAAACGTCCAAATAGTGTCATCATCGCGTCGTAGCATTCTCTTCCCAAGTTGAACTGAGCCTTCAGAGCCATTACTTGTGCCATTGCATCCAGCTGACAGAGCTCAGTGTGCTCATGGAGAGGACGTGTTGAAGACTCGAACATTTCATAAAAGGCCTTTGCAGATTTGTAACATCCCAAAATTATAAATTTTGGAATGTTAATATAATTATTATTAGATTGTTTGTTGGTTGCGTGAGTGATTGAAACTTGTGTGAAATTTGAAACTTTTCGAAACTTCTGAATGAGAGGGAATAAAATGACTTTCCCCTTCTCCGGTGAATTCAAATTCAATCTTTTAAAAGCAAAGAGAGAAGATGACATGACTTCTTCAACTATAAAGAATTTGAACGGAGATATTTGCATTGAATTCTTTTGCATTTCCATTTGTTTTCTTCGTGCAACAAAATGCCGGGAAATACATTCTAGAGCGGAGGAACTTGACCCTCGAACCCACGGGCATTTTGAAAGTTATTTGAACCCTCAAACTTAGAGGATCATTTGAAAATTATTTGCAAAAGAAAATAAACCTTTTAAGCAATTTTGTGAAAATAATATTTTCTGAAGTTTTTATTTTTGCCCTAGAAAAATGCCCATCATCTATATTTTATTTTTTTGATAATTGTAGTATATAAAAACTATTTATTCCGAATTGATTTGATTTCCTTTTTATCGTTTTAGTTTCCTAGTTTTAAAAATAGGAAAGAAATTGTTTCTATTAGGAAACTCCAAGTGGCCCATTTAGACTTTCCTATTTTGGCCCAACAGGAGATCTTCTTCTTCCTCCCCTCTTCCTCAAGTCACAGGAAGTTTTCCTTCCATGGAGAGGAGATCCCCACCTCCGGGATTCGCGAAGCACATTCCGTCCCCGCGCCTCCCGTCGCCTCTATAAGAACCCCCTGCACCTCCTCGTTCCATTCCCGTTGAAACCATCCCTTCTCCTCGCCTCTAGCTCGCGCACCCCTTGCCGGAGTTGTCACCGGAAAACTCGCCAGAGAACTCCCCACCGTCGCTCCCCCCCTCCACCACTCCTCCCTACAGAGCCCCACCAGCACCCCTGCACCCCGCCACCACCCCGCCACCCCTTCACCCCCCCTCCACCGCCCCCTGCTGCTCCTCCCCGTCCTCATCGCCATTACCAGCGAGCAGCAGCACCACCAGCAGCTTTCACCCTTCGGCCCCCCCACCTGCAGGCTCCCTTCTCCCCTCCGGCCCTCCCCCCCCAGGAGTCTCCACCGGCCCCACCACCCCTCGCCGGCCCCTACCCCACCCCACCGGAGCTCACCCCCTGCACCTCCTTCCCACCTCGGCCACCATAGCCAGCCACGGGAGCAGCTCCAGCCACGGTAAGGACTCCCTCCTCTCTCTGTTGTTTTTTCTTTTGTTTTGTTAGCCCTTAGATCCATATCCTACGGGTTAGATTAGTTCTTAGGATACCTCTTCGGTTAGATTAGAAAAATCGTGCTGATTTGGATCCACTAGTTTAATGCTATGGTTAGACTTTGTCTTAATTCTTCTTTCGTAGTTGCGGATGCTTGCGAGAGGGGTTAATCATAAGTGGGATGCTTGTCCAAGTAAGAGCAGTACCCAAGCGCCGATCCACCCACAATTCAAACTATCAAAGTAACGAACGCGAATCATATGAACATGATGAAACTAGCATGACAGAAATTCCTGTGTGTCCTCGGGAGCGTTTGTCCTCCTATAAGACTTTGTCCAGGCTTGTCCCTTGCTACAAAAGGGATTGGGCCACCTTGCTGCACCGTTGCTACTTTTTTTACTTGTTGCTTGCTACGAATCATCTCACCACACAATCACTTGTTACCGACAATTCGAGTGCGTGCAGATTTTACCTTGCTGAAAACCAGTTGTCAGATCCTTCTGCTCCTCGTTGGGTTCGACACTCTTACTTATCGAAAGGACTATGATTGATCCCCTATACTTGTGGTTCATCAACCTCCCATTGACCCTTTGCATCCTTCTCATGATGAAGAACTTGATATGCTTGGTAATCTTAAAACTGTAAATCTAATCATTAGAGGACTGCCAAGAAATGTGCTTAATCAATTGCAAAATTTTGAGTGTGCTTACACTTTGTGGAAAGACTTAGAGAAAATATATCCTGACTATTCACCGAAAAATCTTGAGATCATTTTCCATAAATGCATCGCCTTTCACAAAATGAAGCCAACTAGTCCTAATTTTCATAAATGCCTTTTTGAGCTTTGTGACCTCACGGGTGCTAAAGGAGATGGCATTAACATTAACAGTGTCATTGTTGATGCCATTCACATGCATAAATATGAACATTGTTATAGTCAAAACTCTGATGAAATTCTTGTTTCTTATGACGAGGATATTTCGTCTGACGACGACAATGTAGAGCAAGTCTACTACAATGAAGATAAAGGGTTTGAGATCGAGTACGAAAAGACCACGAGGAACCTTAGTCTTATGGTGAAGCTTGGAGACTACATGGCCGGAGAAAAGGAGTGGTTCTTAACGGTGGATGCACCGATCACATGACCGAAGATAAAGACATGTTTCACGAGATCACACCAAACCATGGACCTCGAAGGTATGTGGCCTTTGAAGACAAGGGTAAGGTACTTGGTCTTGGTAAGGTAGCCATATCTCGTGATAGTTCTATTCAAAATGTCATGCTTGTTGAACCACTTAGCTACAATCTTATTTCCGTATTTGGACTAGCAGACTTTGGTTTCAATGCGCTATTTACGAAAGTTGACTGCTGAGTGTTTCATAGCAACAACCATAACATGGTCTTTACTGGTATCCATAGAGATGATCTATACATTGTCGATTTCACTAAAAAAATCCAAACCCCGTACATGTCTTATTGCAAAATCTTCTAAAGGTTGGGTATGGCATAGAAGGTTAGGACATGCAGGTTTGCGTAACCTTGGCATGCTTATCAAAGGTGATCATATTCTTGGTGTTACAGATATTACCTTTGACAAATATGGACTTTGTAGCGCTTGTCAAGCAGGAAAGCAAGTTGGTGGAAGTCATCCCGTGAAGAACATCATGACTTCAAGAAGGCCAGTCAAGATGCTTCGCATGGATCTTTTTGGTCCCAATGCTTACAAGAGCCTTAGTGGAAGTTCTTATGGTTTACCCATTGTTGATGATTTTTCAAGATTTACGTGGGTATTCTTTCTTGGTGATAAGTCGTGGGTACAAATTATCTTCAAGAACTTTGCTCGGAAAACTCAAAATCAGTTTGAAGTGAAGATCAAGAAAGTTTGAAGCGATAACGGAACAGAGTTCAAGAACACAAATGTGGATACTTTTCTTGACGAAGAAGGTATCTCACATGATTTCTCAGCGACGTACACACCTCAACAAAATGGAGTTCTTGAGAGGAAGAACTGGACTCTCATAGAGATGGCCAGAATGATGCTCGACGAATACAAGACGCCACAACACTTTTGGGCAGAAGATGTGGAAACAGCTTGTGAGGCCATAAACTGACTCTACTTGCACAAGCTTCTCGGTAAAACGGCATATGAGAAACTCACCGGTAACAAACCTCAAGTTGGATACTTTCGAGTGTTCGTCTCAAAGTGCTACATTCTTGATAAGCATTGTCGCACTAAATTTGCTCCTAAATCTCATGAAGGTTTCCTACTTGGTTAGGGATCAAACTCTCACACTTACCGTGTCTACAACAGCTTCATTCAAAAAGTTGAAGAGACCGTAGATGTAAAGCTTGATGAATCTAATGGTTCGCAAGTCGAATAATTGCCAAATGATGTAGGAGATAAGGTAACTTCGTAAGCCATCTAAGATCTACCTATCGGCAAGATTCGTCCCATGGAGGTGAGGGAAAGTACTTCATCAATTCAAGTGGAAGCCCCTACTTCGCATCAACGCAAACCACAAAACAAGATGGAGGCATCCACAAGCGGTACACGACACGATGAATTAGAGGAAGAAGTACATCGTAATGATCCACCTCAACCTTCCTCACCACCACCTCAAGGAGATGACATCGTGAACGACAACGTGCAAGATGGTGATGATGAAGAACCTACACCATCCAACCGGAAGAAGCTTTCACAAGTTTGAGCAAGAGTGGACAGAGATCATTCGCTGAATTAAATATTCGGTGACATACAAACCGGGACAGTCACTCGCTCTAAATATCGTTTAGATAACTTTTGTGAGCATTATTCTTTCATCTCTAGCGTTGAGCCTTTGAAGCCAGAACAAGCCCTTCAAGACCCGGATTGGGTGAGTGCCATGCACGAAGAGCTACACAACTTCGAGAGGAATCAAGTGTGGACACTTGTTGAAAAGCTTGAAGGTAAGAAAAACATCATCGATACAAGATGGGTGTTTCGGAACAAGCAAGATGAAGATGAACAAGTTGTACGCAACAAGGCGCGTCTCGTAGCCCAAGGATACACGCAAGTCGAAGGTATGGACTACTGTGAGACTTATGCTCATGTTGCTCGTCTTGAAGCCATTCACATTCTTCTCACTTATGCCAATCACCATGATATTACTCTTTACCAAATGGATATCAGAAGTGCTTTCATAAATGTTGAAATTGGGGAGGAGGTTTATGTCAAACAACCTCCTGGCTTTGTGAACCCCAAGAAACCTAATCATGTTTACAAACTCCGTAAAGCTTTATATGGTCTTAAACAAGCCCCTAGAGCTTGGTACAAATGTTTAAGGAAGTTTATCATTGAAAAGGGTTTTGAAATTGGTAAAATTGACGCAACCTTATTCATTAAAGGAGTTAATGGAGAACTATTTGTGTCCCAAATATATGTTGATGATATTATCTTTGGTTCTACCAACCCACATTTTAGTGAGAAATTTGGAATATTGATGTCAGAGAAAGATGAGATGTCAATGATGTGTGAGCTAAAATTCTTCCTTGGAATGCAAATAAAACAATCGAAAGAAGGTACATTTATCTCTCAGAGCAAGTACACCAAAGACTTAATCATGAATTCAATATGCAAGAGTGCAAAGGTATGAGAACCCACATGCCTACTAGTGGACATATTGACCTCACTAAGGAGGACAAACCGGTTGATCAAAGAGTTTACCAATCAATGATTGGTTCACTCCTATATTTATGTGCCTCCCATCTTGATATCAAGTTGAGTGTTGTCATGTGTGCCCTATACCAAGCGGCATCTAAAGAGTGTCATCAATTGGTTGTTAAAATAATTGTGAGATACCTAATACATACACCAAACTTTGGTATATGGTATCCCAAGGGATCTTCTTTTAATCTTATTGGCTATTCCAACTCGGACTATGTCGGAGACAAGGTTGATAGAAAATTCACCTCGGGTACATGTCAATTTCTTGGGAGATTTCTTCTGTCTTGGTCATCCAAGAAATAAAACTCGGTATCTGTTTCTACTGTCGAAGCTGAATATATAATCGTCGGATCATATTGTGCCAAATTACTATGGATGAATCAAACTCTTAAGGATTATGGCATTCATATTAGAAATGTTCCATTGTCGTGTGACAATGAAGGTTCTATTAAAATTGCCTACAATCATGTGCAACATTCTTGAATAAAACATATTCAAGTGCGACATCATTTCATTCATGATCATGTTGGTAAAGGAGATATAGATCTTAAGCATGTTCGTCTCGACAAAACAATTAGTTGATATCCTTACCAAACCAATTGATGAGAAAGTATTTTGTCATTTGAGTAGTGGATTGAACATGATTGATGCTTCAAACTTGAGCTTGACTCACTCGGATGCATGCAGGGTCATGAGCTTGATTGTCCATTCCATGATGCCATTGATATGACACTATTTTATATCTTGGAAAACTATGCCCCCTTGTATTGCATCTAACATTTTGTAGGCACTTGGAAGAAATACACTTCACAATATTGTCATCAACTCACATAAAAAACAATCTTGTCATGGCCAAGTATCAACAATCCCTTCTTCGAAGATGGAGGAATAAGACAACAAAATCATATCCTTGACAATTATATGATAATGAAATTCACTCATGCCATTTGGATATATTATGTTCTTCCTTGCGGGACTAACCATTGTAGGTGAAAAGTGAACTAAATTGACAAGGATAGCTCCCAACTCAAGATGGTCTTCATCAACTTGGAGCATCCACGACAAGTTCACCTACATGCCACATCATCAACATCATTCAAAGGTATGTTGTAACGACCATGATGCGGTCCTTTCCGATCTGGGGGTCGAGGCCCCCGAATAGGAAAGAAGCGCATCTAAGCGTTTCGCAAGAAAATAACATAGCACAAATAATAATACAAGTAGACAATTCGGGATTCAACTGTCTTCTTATTAATAACTCAGAGTACATCACAGATACAATCAAGGTAGTTCCGCTACGGACTACGAAACATGGACAATGCTATGCTACCCTGCTGCAGGCCCACGATCACGACCACGCCTTAGTCCTCTGGATAGTTCACGTAGAGGCGGTCTGTCTCCTCGTCGTACTGCCACGCCAGTTGGGTGCCGTCGGGATCATCTGTCTCTGGGGTACCTGTACCTGCTGGGAGTTTCGAAGGAATCCGTGAGCCACGGGGACTCAGCAATCTAAGACCTTGGTGCCAGAACTAGTCATGTTATTGGGTAGGGTAAGGGAGAAGTGTATCAGGCTGCAGCAACCTATGCTTGATTAAGTGGCTAACCTACGCAAAGTAGAAGTGAAGGTGGTCTACGCTAACGGTCGGGATTACTTGATCAGTAAGTGATCATGTACACCTACCTACGGCATTCATAACCCCACCGTGTTCCCGATCGAAGAGAGATCTTCGAAGGGACAGTCACGGTTACGCACACAGTTGGCAGTTTTATTAGTTTATGTTTAAGTTCTCTAATACCGATGTTAATAAAATATTCCAAGTTGCCACATAACCGCGGGCACGGCTTTCCGAAAGATTAAACCCTGCAGGGGTGCTCCAACTAGTCCATCACAAACGAACACAGGCCGCAAAGGCATCCTCTATCACGAATCTCGTGATCTCGTCGGATTCCTTAGAGGAAAACCTCAACTCTGAGGGAAACCTAAGCTTCACTGGGATTCCTATACGCAAGATATACCGCTAAGGTAAGACAAGGCTAGCAGGACCTCCCGACGTGTCGACGACCCCGATAAGAGCCGCGTATCTCAGTCTCAGGACACGCCGGATGGAACTAGCTACAGGTGCCAAACCTCAAGTTTCCTTGTGGTGGCCCCGCAGGCAGACCAGTTTGGACCAACACTCCTGAGGAGCACTGGCCCGGGTTGTTGATTAAAGATCCTCGGGGTAGCTACTCCCTATACAGATTATTATTAAGTTATTAGCAAATTAACAACAATGTTGGGTCCTGCCGGACAAGCCTTAGCACTACGTGATTTATCAAGGGGGTCCCCATAACAACCCCGAACGTGTTAGGAGCGATCATTATGGAATCAAACACCGGTAACCGGTAACTAAGGCGGCAATAACGGAACAAAGCACCCGGCAAAAGGCTAGGCCTCCCGTCATTTACCAAGTATATAGGTACATTAATTAAATTACAGAATTTAATATAATGATATCAAGCTCATGTCATCACATGTGTGTAAAACAACTGCAACTAGCAATGCTAACATTAGTAGCTGAGCAAGCCTACTTAGCCACACAAGTTTGCTAGGAAGGAGAACGGTGTTTGGGATCATGGCATTTCAAGAGGCAATTTAATTTCAGTGGTAGGCAGCGAGCAATATGACATGGAAACGAAACTAACATAACAAGTCTAGAGATGGAATCAAGGTCATATCATCTTGCCTGTGGTATCCTCAGCTTGGAATGGTTCTGGTTCGTCCTGCACGTACTCTCCTGACTCCACGTATTCGTTCTCCGATCCCGGTGCTACCCAACAAAAGAATAACAGCCAATGAACAGCAGCACCACAAGATGCAACAATCACATGATGCATGAGATGAAAATTGAGCATGCACCACTATTTCTATCACTAGCACAAGCAAAATAAACTACTGCAAGTTTCTGGACAGAACTGTACACTAAGCTATTTTGACATGCATTCGAATGACATGAACAGATGCGGCTCGTGAAAACGGTGGAAAACCATGTAAAGAACATTGCAAACGGAGCTACGGATCAACGGGAATCAACGAAACAAGATATGAAGCTCTACGTGCAAGAATCAACACCACACTCACAATTGGCACGAATCTGGTATTCCCAGGTAGCCAAGACAAGTAACAACCCAACATGAATGGATTGGAGCAAGTAAGAACACCACAACATCAACTAAGCACACACATTGACCAAAATGACAAAACTACACAATCTGCCATAATCTGCATCTTAGCTCTTTGGGAGCTACATGCAACATAGCTACAGGTCTCCAAACATGACAAATAATATATGTGGTTGTTTCCAACCAAGAACACTACAAGCACCGGCAAGAATCACAGCAAAAGGAATTAAACTCTAGAAGACAAGGCCACAAACTTTCCCGAAACCATCAGATCTTAGGGACTTAGTGAAAATTCCTGCACCTGAGTATCTGTCTCTGTTCTGAAGCTTTTTTACAGCAATCAAAACACAACCTACTGGACTCCAAATGATTTGAAATTTGAGAGGAAGCTTCAAAAACATACCAGGTTCAAAATCCTAGCACTGAACTAAGGCTAGTTCTCAACAGAATGATCAGCACATCCTCATCCATAGGGGAAGAAAATGTTTCCAGAATCCCACACTAATCTGGAATTTTTCAGCCACATGCCCACTTCGTCTAGGCATAGTTTGCACACACATAACACCAAGTGATAAATGACACCACTATGGTGTAGAGCAAAACCCCTACTACTATCACACAAAAGCTCATGCCCTTGGGCTCCACCTACTCCATGGAATCAAAGATCAAACTTGCAACAAAACTGAATATGTCAACTCCAAAAGGTATCCTACTAAGACAACAACTACAAAGGTTGAGTTCATGTGCACAATGACAAAGTGACATGGGTGTTTGAACCCCATGTTTGTGTCATGTACATCAACAACACACTTACTTCTCACAAGTCACCCCACACCACAACATCATGCCCTCTCACATATGGACATGTGAAGGTGCATAGTTTCGCAAGGTGGGAAGTTCCACACACACACATATATCATCACCACAAACCCCATCACAAGCTCTCAAACCCAAGAACAACATGAGGGGGAAAACTACTAAGCAACTAACTTGGAAGCATCACCTCTCAAACATTTTTAGTAGGTACCACATGTGGTGTGCACTCACTACAAACACATCTCCATACCTACACCATCAACTTCACTTACAACCCCTATGTACACATGCCTACTTGCAATCACACCATCAACATAAACTAGCAAGATCACATACACACACATATGACTTAAGCCACTAACACACATATATCACTATTCTAGTGTCTACAAAACACACACACAAATACAACCTGCACCCATCTACACTAGCAGGAAAAGTATTAAAAAGGACACCTTGATGTCTATGCATAAGAAAAAGAAGTAACAGAAATAAAAGGAAAGCAAAAAAACAGAAATATGCAGCAGGGCTCCTGGGAATCGAACCCAGTACCTCTCATACACATAAACAACACCTAGCCACTACACCACTGCCACTGTGTCGACAGGGTAGGGGAAGTAAATAGGGTAACCTGTCCCTGTTGCTACTGTGCAATATAAAACAGCAAAACACAAAAGAGTGTCGAGGGGGGGATCGAACCCACGCCCTCCATCAGGCACGCTACGCTAGTTACCACTGGGCTACGAAACGATGACTGACCGAGATGGAACCTAAGGCAAGGTAAGCTAACGCGAGCACGCGGTGCTCTGCACGGCACAGGGAAGCGCCGGCGACAGGGAGGCCGCCAGTGCACCGCTCTGCTGTTGCTGCTGCGACGCGTCAGGGAGGCCGTCGCCTGCTGCTGCGGCACGCCTCCCACACGGACTGCACCTGCGCTACAACACACACACCAACACCCATGCGCGAAGCACTTGCAACTCTCTGCTGACAGAGATTATGGCGGCATGGGGGCTCTACGTCGGCGAGGGGTCCGAAAGCCTCGGTGCTGCAACTACTACGAGAGGAGAGTGAGTATCCACCTGCGCCACACACCCACAACATCAAAAGCTCATGCATCTCCTACCACTAACGTCAACCTGCTACTGCTGCTGCTCGAGCAGCGAGAATGCCCACGCCCTCGTCGGATCCGGGCTGACCACGGAGGAGGAAAGAAGGGGGAGGACGACCTCACCTTGGGGAAGGAAGGAGGGGACCCCACGGCGACAAGACGATGGAGAGGAAGGAGACGAACTGTTGCTGTCGAACCGAAGAAGAGGAAGAAGAGCTCCTGGACCGAGGCGATGACGAGATCCTGGCCGTCGTTGAGGTCGCTCCTCAACCTCAGTGATGGCGGGAATAGAGCGCGGGGTGACCTCCCGTGCCCCTGGACATGGCCACCGGTGCCAGAGATGACGGGAGGACGGCGTTCGACGACGGAGGGTTCTCTCTCTCTAGAGAGCTTACCAGGGAGAGGGAAGAGAAAAGGAGGGAGGTGGCGGCGGCGCTGGAGGAAGGAGGGGGACCCTAGGGAAGGAGGAAGGTTCCCTCCACCTTATATCACCTCGGGGGAGGCGCTAGGGCCACAGGATCGAAGGGGAGGCGATCGGGAGGTTGAGCTGCGGTCGTACAGAGATGACGTCGAGAGGAGGAAGAGAGGTTCGCTCTTGTGGGCTCTGTGCACGTGAGGGAGAGAAGATGGGCCGGCCAGGAGGGAGAGAGCCCACCTGTGGCGGCAGATAAGGGAAAACCATTCCTATTGATTTCCTATTTACAGAAATAATAACAGGGAAGAAAGAAATGCACATGGGTATATACAAGTGATAAAAATATAACAAGCACATCCCTGGACTTGGAAAATCAACTCCTAATTAATAAAAATAAGACTAAGGATATAGGAGCAAGTAGATATTTTACAAAACAGCATTGGTTTGATCTGTTTTGTAATTTCATATGCACCTTTAACACCCATTCAAAACCAGCAATTCACATCTCTCATCCATCACTATTTTAGCTAAAACATGGGCATTATTTTAAAAGGGAAAGGAAGAGGTGGAATTTTACATAGGGAAAAAATAGAGAGGAGGAGAAGGTGGTCGGTTTTGAAAACTAAGCACTTGCTAACACATGCACCACTCCACTCAAGCCACACAAGCATGAAATCACAAGATCACATAAATCACACCTAGCAATACCACATGGAACCATATCAAGACATAGCATCATAAGGTATGGCAAGGATGGTATGACATCGATGCATGCATGCAAAAGAAGAACACAATGTGACAGATGAAATCATACATGCATAGATAACTCTCATGACAAAGTCAAGGTGGTCCCACATGGAAGGTTACAAAAAGGAAAAGTCTTACACTTGGGGCACTACAAATTCTCCCGCACTACAAAGAAGATCTCGTCCTCGAGATCTAAGACTGAAAGAAATCGGGGAATTCGGAACGGAGGTGATCCTCGCGTTCCCACGTAGCCTCTTGATCGGAATGGTGTGACCACCGCACTTTGAGAAACTTGACAGTATTGTTACGGGTCTTGCGCTCAGTCGCCTCGAGAACCGCAACTGGATGCTCACGATAAGAAAGGTCACGCTGAAGATCGATATCTAGAAGATGCACAGTGCGCTCGGGGTTCTTGAAACACCTCCGAAGTTGAGAAACATGGAACACATCATGGACATTTGCAAAGGTTGATGGAAGCTCGAGCTGGTACGCAAGGTCGCCCCTCTTGCCAACCACTCTGAAGGGACCAACGAAACGAGGCGCAAGCTTGCCTTTGATGCCAAAACGCTGCATACCCTTCATAGGCGACACCTTGAGATAGACAACATGTCACGGTGCTTTCTATCGTAATAGCTCTTCTGACGGGACTGAGCTGCTCTGAGGTTGTCGCGAATGATCTGACACATCTCCTCAGCTTCTTCTATCATATCATTGCCAAGGATCTGACGCTCGCCTGTCTGGGACCAGTTGAGCGGAGTACGGCACTTCCTGCCATAGAGAATTTCAAACGGAGCCTTGCCAGAACTTGCTTGATAACTGTTGTTATACGAGAACTCCGCGAAACGCACACAATCCTCCCACTTCATGCCAAAAGAGATAACACAGGCTCTCAGCATATCCTCAAGAACTTGATTCACTCTCTCCACTTGACAACTAGTCTGAGGATGGAACGCTGTGCTGAAGCGGATCTTCGTGCCCATAGCAGACTGAAAGGAGTCCCAGAACTTGGAAGTGAAGATGCTTCCGCGATCTGAAGAGATCTTCATAGGTACGCCGTGCAAAGAGACAATCCTAGAGGTGCACAACTCTACCAGCTGAGCTGCTGAAATGGACTCCTTGACTGGTAGGAAATGCGCTACTTTACTCAATTTGTCGATGACGACGAAGATAGCATCATTTCCCTTCCTGGACTTCGGAAACCAGGTGACGAAGTCCATCTCAATGTGACCAAACTTCCACTCGGGAATCAGCAAAGGCTGCAAGAGGCCCGCTGGTCTTTGATGTTCTGCTTTCACCCTTCGACATACATCACACTCGTCTATGAATTGTGCAATTTCACGTTTCATACGAGTCCATCAGAAAGTCTGCTTCAAGTCATGGTACATTTTGGAACTTCCAGGATGAATAGAGAGCACAGAGTTATGAGCTTCTTCCATGATCACCTTCCTGAGATCACCTTTCAGGACGACAAGGCGGTCCTCGAAAAACAGTTTGTCCCTGGCATCAACAGTGAAACACTTATACTTGGGAAGACTCTTTCCCATGCCAATCTTGACCTTCTTCACCATAACGTCAAGTAGCTGAGCTGCTCTGACCTGATCTTCCAAGGTAGTAGAGATCTGAAGGTTCGCAAGAAAACCCTGAGGGACCAGCTGAAGATTGAGCTTCCTGAAAGACTCAGAAAGACCCAGCTGGAGAGGTTGCAGAATCAGACTGTTGCAATATGCCTTCCTGCTCAATGCATCTGCCACAACATTTGCCTTGTCTGGCGTGTACTCAACACTCGGATTAAAATCATGGAGCCTTTCCGCCCAACGTGTTTGCCGAAGATTCAAGTTAGGCTGAGTGAAGATATACTTGAGGCTCTTGTGATCGGTGAAAACTTCAACCTTACGTTCGAACAAGAGATGTCTCCAAGTCATCAAGGCGTGCACAACAGCTGCTAGCTCGAGATCGTGCACAGGATAGTTCTTCTCCGCAGGCTTCAGCTGCCTGGAGGTATAAGCAACCACCTTCCTATCTTGCATCAAGACTGCACCAAGACCCTGGAGAGAAGCATCGCAGAAGACCTAGTACGGCTTGGAATCATCCGGAGGGGCCAATACCGGAGTGGAGATAAGCTTCTCTTTGAGTGTATCGAAAGCCAGTTGACACTCTGGAGACCAAACATACTTGACACCCTTCAGAAGAAGACTAGAGAGCGGCTTTGCGATTTTGGAGAAGTTCTCAACGAATCTTCTGCAATATCCGGCAAGACCGAGAAAGCTTCGAAGCTGCTTCACATTCTGCGGAGGTTCCCATTCAACAATGGCTTGAACCTTGGACGGGTCAACCTTAATGCCCTCGGCACAGATAATATGCCCAAGATAAACAACTTCTTTCATCCAGAACTCGCACTTGGAAAACTTGGCATAGTGCTTGTATTCTCTCAGTTTATCAAGCACCAACCTGAGATGTTTCTCATGTTCTTCCTCATCCTCAGAAAAGATCAGAATGTCGTCGAGATAGAGCAAGACAAATTCATTCTTGTATGGTGAGAAAATATAGTTCATCAATCGACAAAAAGTCGGAGGCGCATTAGCCAGACCAAAAGACATGACCGTATACTCATACGAGCCAAAACTAGTCCTGAATGTCGTCTTCGGTATGTCTTCCTCGCGAATGCGAATCTGATGATAGCCCATTCTGAGATCAAGCTTGGAGAATACTTTAGCACCTTTCAATTGTTCGAACAACTCATTTATGTTTGGAAGTGGATATTTGTTCTTGATTGTCTTCTTGTTCAATGGGCGGTAATCGACACACGGCCGGTCCGAACCATCCTTCTTCTTGACAAATAGAACACCACATCCCCACGGAGACGAGCTTGGTCTGATCAAACCCAAACGCTCATGCTCATCGAGTTGCCTCTTGAGTTCCTTCAACTCTTCTGGACCCAGCTTGTACGGCCGTTTGCACACTGGCTCTGTGCCTGGCTCAAGCTTAATGACGAACTCAACTTCATGGTGCGGAGGCATGCCTGGTAACTCTTCAGGAAACACATCTTGATATTCGCAGACTACTGGAACTTGCTCAATAGGATTGATCTCAACCTTTTCATTCAAGGACAACAAACGGATTGTATCATCGCGCGCCGCGAATATAATCACATCCTTCGAAGAGTGGGTAAGCTTCACTTCTTTAGCTTCACAATCAATTGACGCCTTGTTCATGGCCAACCAGTCCATACCGAGAATCAAGTCGATGTCGGACTTGCCCAAGACAATAGGAGATGCTAGAAAAGCATAATTGCCCATCTTGACAAAAACATCTGGGACGAACAACTGAGAGCTCATCCGCATACCCGGAGACACAACTTGCAATGACTTGAGAAGGAACCCGGTCGCAATATTATTACCAAATGCAAAGGGGTATGACATGAAGGAATGTGAAGCACCAGAATCAAATAACACTTTAGCGGGAATATCATTGACGAGGAGGTTACCCATGATCACATCTGATGAATTTTCTGCCTTAGTTGCATTCACCATGTTGACTCGAGCTGATCTGGGGTTGAATTTGACAAGAGCGTTGCTTGGAGGTTTGCCTGGAGGAGGAGGCGGCAGACGGAGCTGAGAAGTGCACTTGTTGGCATAGTGACCCTTCTGCCCACATTTGTGACAAATGACATCTGCTGGCTGCCGGAACTGAGTCTGAGGAGGCCCTTGCTTCTGATGCTGGTATCTCTGCTGGAAACCAGGGTTGGGTGGGTGGGAAGAACCACGTCCACCTGAGTGCTTCGGCTGCTGCGAGTGCCGAGGAGGAGGAGGAGAAACCCAAAACCTCTGTTGCTTTGAACCATCTGAGTCGACGAAGAGCTGGAATCTCTGAAGCGCTTCTTGGAGTTCTCCACCCTGAGCAAGGCTGCCTCTGCTCTGAGAGCCAAGTTGTAGAACTTATCAAACTCCTCAGGATCGTGCAAAGCAAGCGCTAACTGCAAATCCTCCTTTAAGCCACCCCTGAACTGATAGATCTTGCTCTTCTGATTTGGGACATCCTGCAACGCGTAACGGGCCAGCTCGTGGAACTCGACATTGTACTTGTACACTGAATTGCTGCCCTGCTTCAAACGCCTGAACTTCTCACGCATCTCCTCAGCAAAACTAGAAGGAATGTAGTGGGACCTGAAGTCACGACAAAACTCGTCCCAAGACAACACCCTGCCACCTCTGGAGTCCTTAAGCTGCTGCCACCAAATAGAAGCCTGCCCCTTCAAATGAAACATTGCAAACTTGACATAGTCCTCCGGACGCACATTGCTACACTCGAAATGCTTGTTCATATCACGGATCCAATCTTCCGCATCAAACGGCTAGTCTCAAGAAGTGAACGTCTTAGGCTGGTTTGACAGGAACTGACTCAGATTGGCGAAGTGATTGCCACCCTGCTGAAAATTGCCCTGCTGATGATTGGCTCTCTCCTGGATCAACTGCAACAGCATCTGAGTGTTTGCATTAGTAGCTGCCATCATCGCCTGCCAGGCCTCTGCAGGAGGAGGAGGCGGCGGCAGCGGAGGAGGAGGTAGAGGCGGCATATCCTCACGCGCTGGGATCTGACGAGTCGATGGAGCCATCCTGAAGACGGACAGCATATTAGTCCACAGAACAATTGAAGATATTGCTGAATCAGAAGACAGAATATCTGAATAGAATTTAGCATTGCACTCGAACAACATAGCAAGAGTGGATCCTCAAAGTAACACACGACAAAATTCCGATAAGGACCACTGCAAACAAGTGTGAGCTGGAACTGCTCGAAACAAACATATGACCGAGATTTCCCAAACCTCAATCAAGCGTCTGTAGGAAGATAGTCCTATAAGATACTACTAGATATCCCACCTATGAATTCCCGAAATAACTGGTCATGCAATCAGGTACACGGATACATGGAGTATTTCACACAACTCCTAAACTAACCCGTCACCTGTATCACATCCTTCAACACACAACCAGCATCTCGGACCTTCATCTACAACAGATCCTCGTGATCACAGCGATACAAAGTGTGGTAATACCCCCGAACAATCTACACCAGTACTGGGGACATCGGGGTTATCTCACCACTACCCGTATTGAAGCAATAACGAACACCCTCCATTCTTAGATACTCAGAAATCTGAATGATGGCGATGTGCGCAAGAATCCCTGGAGCTCAACTCCCCTAATACTTAGAGCAGATAGGAGGCACCAGGACATGATTCCGTCACATCGAAATCATATAGATTTCACAAATACCCGCGTGATCCTAAAAAAAAATTTGAGCGAGAAAAGGAGTAGAGTTAAAGATTTCCAAAGACGGGAACCTCACCAGAGCATAGAAGAGGAGAAAAAAGAATCCTACTCTCTGATATAACTAAGACTCAAAACATTTTCTAGACTCGACTCGGCCAAATACGATCACACAAAGGCTCCTATAGTCGTAAGGCTCTGATACCAACTTGTAACGACCATGATGCGGTCCTTTCCGATCTGGGGGTCGAGGCCCCCGAATAGGAAAGAAGCGCATCTAAGCGTTTCGCAAGCAAATAACATAGCACAAATAATAATACAAGTAGACAATTCAGGATTCAACTGTCTTCTTATTAATAACTCAGAGTACATCACAGATACAATCAAGGTAGTTCCCCTACGGACTACGAAACATGGAAAATGCTATGCTACCCTGCTGCAGGCCGACGATCACGACCACGCCTCAGTCCTCTGGATAGTTCACGTAGAGGCGGTCTGTCTCCTCGTCGTACTGCCACGCCAGCTGGGTGTCGTCGGGATCATCTGTCTCTGGGGTACCTGTACTTGCTGGGAGTTTCGGAGGAATCCGTGAGCCACGGGGACTCAGCAATCTAAGACCTTGGTGCCAGAACTAGTCATGTTATTGGGTAGGGTAAGGGAGAAGTGTATCAGGCTGCAGCAACCTATGCTTGATTAAGTGGCTAACCTACGCAAAGTAGAAGTGAAGGTGGTCTACGCTAACGGTCGGGATTACTTGATCAGTAAGTGATCATGTACACCTACCTACGGCATTCATAACCCCACAGTGTTCCCGATCGAAGAGAGATCTTCGAAGGGACAGTCACGGTTACGCACACAGTTGGCAGTTTTATTAGTTTATGTGTAAGTTCTCTAATACCGGATGTTAATAAAATATTCCAAGTTGCCACATAACCGCGGGCACGGCTTTCCGAAAGATTAAACCCTGCAGGGGTGCTCCAACTAGTCCATCACAAACGAACACAGGCCGCAAAGGCATCCACTATCACGAATCTCGTGATCTCGTCGGATTCCTTAGAGGAAAACCTCAACTCTGGGGGAAACCAAAGCTTCACTGGGATTCCTATACGCAAGATATACCGCTAAGGTAAGACAAGGCTAGCAGGACCTCCCGACGTGTCGACGACCCCGATAAGAGCCGCGTATCTCAGTCTCAGGACACGCCGGATGGAACTAGCTACAGGTGCCAAACCTCAAGTTTCCTTGTGGTGGCCCCGCAGGCAGACCAGTTTGGACCAGCACTCATGAGGAGCACTGGCCCGGGTCGTTGATTAAAGATCCTCGGGGTAGCTACTCCCTATACAGATTATTATTAAGTTATTAGCAAATTAACACCAATGTTGGGTCCTGCCGGACAAGCCTTAGCACTACGTGATTTATCAAGGGGGTCCCCATAACAACCCCGAACGTGTTAGGAGCGATCATTATGGAATCAAACACCGGTAACCGGTAACGAAGGCGGCAATAACGGAACAAAGCACCTGGCAAAAGGCTAGGCCTCCCGTCATTTACCAAGTATATAGGTACATTAATTAAATAACATAATTTAATATAATGATATCAAGCTCATGTCATCACATGTGTGTAAAACACCTGCAACTAGCAATGCTAACATTAGTAGCTGAGCAAGCCTACTTAGCCACACAAGTTTGCTAGGAAGGAGAACGGTGTTTGGGATAATGGCATTTCAAGAGGCAATTTAATTTCAGTGGTAGGCAGCGAGCAATATGACATGGAAACGAAACTAACATAACAAGTCTAGAGATGGAATCAAGGTCATATCATCTTGCCTGTGGTATCCTCAGCTTGGAATGGTTCTGGTTCGTCCTGCACGTACTCTCCTGACTCCACGTATTCGTTCTCCGATCCCGGTGCTACCCAACAAAAGAATAACAGCCAATGAACAGCAGCACCACAAGATGCAACAATCACATGATGCATGAGATGAAAATTGAGCATGCACCACTATTTCTATCACTAGGACAAGCAAAATAAACTACTGCAAGTTTCTGGACAGAACTGTACACTAAGCTATTTTGACATGCATTAGAATGACATGAACAGATGCGGCTCGTGAAAACGGTGGAAAACCATGTAAAGAACATTGCAAACGGAGCTACGGATCAACGGGAATCAACAAAACAAGATATGAAGCTCTACATGCAAGAATCAACACCACACTCACAATTGGCACGAATCTGGTATTCCCAGGTTGCCAAGACAAGTAACAACCCAACATGAATGGATTGGAGCAAGTAAGAACACCACAACATCAACTAAGCACACACATTGACCAAAATGACAAAACTACACAATCTGCGATAATCTGCATCTTAGCTCTTTGGGAGCTACATGCAACATAGCTACAGGTCTCCAAACATGACAAATAATATATGTGGCTGTTTCCAACCAAGAACACTACAAGCACCGGCAAGAATCACAGCAAAAGGAATTAAACTCTAGAAGATACAAGGCCACAAACTTTCCCGAAACCATCAGATCTTAGGGACTTAGTGAAAATTCCTGCACCTGAGTATCTGTCTCTGTTCTGAAGCTTTTTTACAGCAATCAAAACACAACCTACTGGACTCCAAATGATTTGAAATTTTAGAGGAAGCTTCACAAACATACCAGGTTCAAAATCCTAGCACTGAACTAAGGCTAGTTCTCAATAGAATGATCAGCACATCCTCATCTATAGGGGAAGAAAATGTTTCCAGAATCCCACACTTAGTGAAATTTCAGATTTCACTAATCAGGAATTTTTCAGCCACATGCCCATTTTGTCTAGGCATAGTTTGCACACACATAACACCAAGTGATAAATGACACCACTATGGTGTAGAGCAAAACCCCTACTACTATCACACAAAAGCTCATGCCCTTGGGCTCCACCTACTCCATGGAATCAAAGATCAAACTTGCAACAAAACTGAATATGTCAACTCCATAAGGTATCCTACTAAGACAACAACTACAAAAGTTGAGTTCATGTGCACAATGGAAAAGTGACATGGGGGTTTGAACCCCATGTCTGTGTCATGTACATCAACAACACACTTACTTCTCACAAGTCACCCCACACCATAACATCATGCCCTCTCACATATGGACATGTGAAGGTGCATAGTTTTGCAAGGTGGGAAGTTCCACACACACACATATATCATCACCACAAACCCCATCACAAGCTCTTAAACCAAAAACAACATGAGGGGGAAAACTACTAAGCAACTAACTTGGAAGCATCACCTCTCAAACATTTTTAGTAGGTACCACATGTGGTGTGCACTCACTACAAACACATCTCCATACCTACACCATCAACTTCACTTACAACCCCTATGAACACATGCCTACTTGCAATCACACCATCAACATAAACTAGCAAGATCACATACACACACATATCACTTAAGCCACAAACACACATATATCACTATTCTAGTGTGTGCAAAACACACACACAAATACAACCTGCACCCATCTACACTAGCAGGAAAAGTATTTAAAAGGACACCTTGATGTCTATGCATAAGAAAAAGAAGTAACAGAAATAAAAGGAAAGCAAAAAAAACAGAAATATGCAGCAGGGCTCCTCGGAATCGAACCCAGTACCGCTCATACACATCAACAACACCTAGCCACTACACCACTGCCACTGTGTCGACAGGGTAGGGGAAGTAAACAGGGTAACCTGTCCCTGTTGCTACTGTGCAATATAAAACAGCAAAACACAAAAGAGTGTCGAGGGGGGGGATCGAACCCACGCCCTCCATCAGGCACGCTACGCTAGTTACCACTGGGCTACGAAACGGTGACTGACCGAGATGGAACCTAAGGCAAGGTATGCTAACGCGAGCACGCGGTGCTCTGCACGGCACAGGGAAGCGCCGGCGACAGGGAGGCCGCCAGTGCACCGCTCTGCTGTTGCTGCTGTGACGCGTCAGGGAGGCTGTCGCCTGCTGCTGCGGCACGCCTCCCACATGGACTGCACCTGCGCTACAACACACACACCAACACCCATGCGCGAAGCACTTGCAACTCTCTACTGACAGAGATTATGGCGGCATGGGGGCTCTACGTCGGCGAGGGGTCCGAAAGCCTCGGTGCTGCTACTACTACCAGAGGAGAGTGAGTATCCACCTGCGCCACACACCCACAACATCAAAAGCTCATGCATCTCCTACCACTAACGTCAACCTGCTACTGCTGCTGCTCGAGCAGCGGGAATGCCCACGCCCTCGTCGGATCTGGGCTGACCACGGAGGAGGAAGGAAGGGGGAGGACGACCTCACCTTGGGAAGGAAGGAGGGCACCCCACGGCGACGAGACGATGGAGAGGAAGGAGACGAACTGCTGCTCTCGAACCGAAGAAGGAAGAAGAGCTCCTGGACCGAGGCAATGACGAGGTCCTCGCCATCGTTGAGGTCGCTCCTCGACCTCAGCGATGGCGGGAATGGAGCGCGGGGTGACCTCCCGTGCCCCTGGACATGGCCACCGGTGCCGGAGATGACGGGAGGACGGCGTTCGACGACGGAGGGTTCTCTCTCTCTCTCTGCTCCTACTCTACAGAGAGCTTACCAGGGAGAGGGAAGAGAAAAGGAGGGAGGTGGCGGCGGCGCTGGAGGAAGGAGGGGGGACCCTAGGGAAGGAGGAAGGTTCCCTCCACCTTATATCACCTCGGGGGAGGCGTTAGGGCCACAGGATCGAAGGGGAGGCGATCGGGAGGTTGAGCTGCGGTCGTACAGAGATGACGTCGAGAGGAGGAAGAGAGGTTCGCTCTTGTGGGCTCTGTGCACGTGAGGGAGAGAAGATGGGCCGGCCAGGAGGGAGAGAGCCCACCTGTGGCGGCAGATAAGGGAAAACCATTCCTATTGATTTCCTATTTACAGAAATAATAACAGGGAAGAAAGAAATGCACATGGGTATATACAAGTGATAAAAATATAACAAGCACATCCCTGGACTTGGAAAATCAACTCCTAATTAATAAAAATAAGACTAAGGATATAGGAGCAAGTAGATATTTTACAAAACAGCATTGGTTTGATCTGTTTTGTAATCTCATATGCACCTTTAACACCCATTCAAAACCAGCAATTCACATCTCTCATCCATCACTATTTTAGCTAAAACATGGGCATTATTTTAAAAGGGAAAGGAAGAGGTGGAATTTTACATAGGGGAAAAATAGAGAGGAGGAGAAGGTGGTTGGTTTTGAAAACTAAGAACTTGCTAACACATGCACCACTTCACTCAAGCCACACAAGAATGAAATCACAAGATCACATAAATCACACCTAGCAATACCACATGCAACCATATCAAGACATAGCATCATAAGGTATGGCAAGGATGGTATGACATGGATGCATGCATGCAAAAGAAGAACACAAGGTGACAGATGAAATCATACATGCATAGATAACTCTCATGACAAAGTCAAGGTGGTCCCACATGGAAGGTTACAAAAAGGAAAAGTCTTACACTTGGGGCACTACAAATTCTTCCGCACTACAAAGAAGATCTCGTCCTCGAGATCTAAGACTGAAAGAAATTGGGGAATTCGGAACGGAGGTGATCCTCGCGTTCCCACGTAGCCTCTTTATCGGAATGGTGTGACCACCGCACTTTGAGAAACTTGACAGTCTTGTTACGGGTCTTGCGATTAGTCGCCTCGAGAACCGCAACTGGATGCTCACGATAAGAAAGGTCAGGCTGAAGATCGATATCTAGAAGATGCACAGTGCGCTCGGGGTTCTTGAAACACCTCCGAAGCTGAGAAACATGGAACACATCATGGACATTTGCAAAGGTTGATGGAAGCTCGAGCTGGTATGCAAGGTCGCCCCTCTTGCCAACCACTCTGAACGGACCAACGAAACGAGGCGCAAGCTTGCCTTTGATGCCAAAACGCTACATACCCTTCATAGGCGACACCTTGAGATAGACAAAATCATCAAGCTCATACGACATGTCACGGTGCTTGCTATCGTAATATCTCTTCTGACGGGACCGAGCTGCTCTGAGGTTGTCGCGAATGATCTGACACATCTCCTCAGCTTCTTCTATCATATCATTGCCAAGGATCTGACGCTCGCCTGTCTGGGACCAGTTGAGCGGAGTACGGCACTTCCTGCCATAGAGAATTTCAAACGGAGCCTTGCCAGAACTTGCTTGATAACTGTTGTTATACGAGAACTCCGCGAAACACAGACAATCCTCCCACTTCATGCCAAAAGATATAACACAGGCTCTCAGCATATCCTCAAGAACTTGATTCACTCTCTCCACTTGACCACTAGTCTGAGGATGGAACGTTGTGCTGAAGCGGATCTTCGTGCCCATAGCAGACTGAAAGGAATCCCAGAACTTGGAAGTGAAGATACTTCCACGATGTGAAGAGATCACCATAGGTACGCCGTGCAAAGAGACAATCCTGGAGGTGTACAACTCTATCAGCTGAGCTTCTGAAATGGACTCCTTGACTGGAAGGAAATGCGCTACTTTACTCAATTTGTCGATGACAACGAAGATAGCATCATTGCCCTTCCTGGACTTCGAAAACCCGGTGACGAAGTCCATCTCAATGTGATCAAACTTCCACTCGGGAATCGGCAAAGGCTGCAAGAAGCCTGCTGGTCTTTGATGTTATGCTTTCACCCTTCGACATACATCACACTCGTTTACGAATTGTGCAATTTCACGTTTCATACGAGTCCACCAGAAAGTCTGCTTCAAGTCATGGTACATTTTGGAACTTCCAGGATGAATAGAGAGCACAGAGTTATGAGCTTCTTCCATGAACACCTTCCTGAGATCACCTTTCGGGACGACAAGGCGGTCCTCGAAAAACAATGTGTCCCTGGCATCAACAGTGAAACACTTATACTTGGGAAGACTCTTTCCCACGCCAATCTTGACCTTCTTCACCATAGCGTCAAGTAGCTGAGCTGCTCTGACCTGATCTTCCAAGGTAGGAGAGATATGAAGGTTCGCAAGAAAACCCTGAGGGACCAGCTGAAGATTGAGCTTCCTGAAAAACTCAGAAAGACCCGGCTGGAGAGGTTGCAGAATCACACTGTTGCAATATGCCTTCCTGCTCAATGCATCTGCCACAACATTTGCCTTGCCTGGCATGTACTCAACACTTGGATTAAAATCCTAGAGCATTTCCACCCAACGTGTTTGCCGAAGATTCAAGTTAGGCTGAGTGAAGATATACTTGAGGCTCTATGATCAAGCATTCTTGCTTGACTCCCAGAGTCAAATACTCTAATATAGGTAACCTAGTCACCGCACCACATCTAGATGGAGATTCTTGTATGGTTCACATTTGTCACTGCATGCTTTCTTGGAACCTTACAACTCTCATATCCATGTACGTATAAATTTTCAAACAATATTTTGTGTTGTTTTATGTTTTCCTTCACAATTGGTATCTTATAACAATCTTTAGATTATTATCTATTTATTTTCAATTAAGGAGTTGATTTTCAATGCAATTCGGTTTCAACGATCTGGGAAAGTCGGTCCAACCGATTTCTTCCACAGGCACGCTGTCATTCTCGGTTCTACCAAACAATATTGCCTCGGTGACTCCGAAATGTATCATTGACTTTGATTTTCTGATATTTTTTTACTGTTCTCTTAGGGGAAGGAAGATTTTCAATGATCCCAAGTTTCATTATCTTCTCATCTCTTATTGAATTTTTTTAAGAAATAAAAATTAGTTTTTTCATAATTTCTAGCGGAAGAAAACTTCTCTAGGGGGGAAAACCTGAGTGATCCCATACAATATAAGAGGGAGAAACATCCAGGATCCCAAACATAGGGGGAGATCTTTCTAGGAACTCTTAACCATATCAAAGGGTGAGAACATTCAACGAACCCATGCCTACTATCTAAGGGGGAGAAATTTCAGTGAACTCTTATCCACACTTAAGGGGAGAAAAATTCAAGGAACCCTTATCAAAGAGAGAAGAATCAAGGATCCCATTCTATCAATGAGCCCTCACCCTCCTACCTTTTTGGCAATAAATGCCAAAGGGGGATAAATATCAATGCTTCCAATAAACCTATATAAAGGGGGAGAAATATTTCTAATATAAGCTTTCATAACGGGGATAAATATCAAAAGGGGGATATATATGTTCTTAAAGGAAGGTCTGTCTAAGGGGAGATCTGCCAAAGGGGAGATGTATCAGACCTTACATATTCAGAGGGAGAAACACCATTAAGGGGGAGAGAGATAAAAAAATTCCAGATATCATTGATATTGGATTGAACTTTTTTTACCCTACCTACTCCCAATATCTACATTCTATGGTTCAGGGGGAGAGGAAATTCTTACACATTCATCCTTAGTGGAGAAAGTTCTTAATCCTCTTGGAGACATATTTATTATCAAATCATATCTTCAATATGTTCTCCATATCTTGGTACCTTTGAAGCTCTTTGCATCTTTACAATAGAGCACTCTTGTGTTATCTAACATTTGTTTTCCCAACTGTACCTCTACTGCTAAGACGTTCAAGAACCTGAAGGTAAGTATATGCATCATATCCTTGTTCATGATGATCTCTTGTCTCTTGCACATATTGTTTGCAAGAGTGAGTCATGAACATGGAAGCTTTACATTCACATATATTTGATGCATATAGGCAAGATATATATGGCTTATCTTGTCCTTCTACCTTGTGTGTGCCCATGCAGTCCAAAGCAACTATCCTTTAAATGGGATTGCACACATTTAGGGGGAGCTTGTACTAGTCATGTATCTTTCAAAGCTGTCATATTCTAATGCCTATATTTTTTTGAAGCTTTGATTGTATGTTGTCATCAATTACCAAAAAGGGGGAGATTGAAAGAACATATGCTCCATTGGTGGTTTTGATAATTCATGACAACATACATTGTCTCTTGGACTAACACTTTTACCTAGTATATTTCAGGTATGGTCCATGGAGAGCTTTGTCTATAGGATTATGTTGAGATGCTACTTTGATGCAAGGAAGGAATAGGATTGGCTCAAGCTTAAAGTAAGAAGACTCTTCATTTTATACTTTGTGAGAACTCATTTTGAGTCCATACGAAAGCCAATGCTATTAAAAGGGGATGAGGTATTATGATGAATTGGTTGCTCAAGTGCTTAGAGATAGCCACCAAAAATACTCAGCCATTCTCCCAAAAAATATATGTGTCCCAAGCCACATATGCAAAATCAATGCCACCAACATTTCCTACTCGGCCATAAAAAAATTACACTTAGACAGATCCTATGCCAAACCCAACATCTCGGTACAACCAACATTCCTATCGGTGCCACAAATATTTGGTGACCAACATTCTGTTGAGATGATTTCATGTTTCGGAATTTCCAAGTTTGAAATCGGTCTCACTGAGTTTGGAAGTGAGTCTAGGTCATTGTATCGGTACCACCGAGATTCCTATATCGGTCTCACCGAGAATTCCAAATTTGCCACATTTAATGCAACATGGTACCACCGAGATTTATTCCGGTGTCACCGAGTTGGGCAATGCTGTTATAATGGTTGGATTTTGGGGGATGCCTATATATACCCCTTCACCTACCTCTCATTCATAGAGGAAGCACCAATAACACACTTACACATGCCATATCCATTTTTCTGAGAGAGAGCCACCTACTCATGCGTTAAGATCAAGAGATACCAATCCCACCATTTGAAACTTGATCTCTAGCCTCCCCAAGTTGCTTTCTACAAGACCAATCTCTCCTACCCATGCCAAATCTGAGAGAGAGTAATTGAGTGTTGAGGATGTTGGGGAACGTTGCATGGGAAACAAAAAAAACTCTACGCACACGAAAACCTATCATGTTGATGTTCATCTACGAGAGGAGACTAGATCCACATACCCTTGTAGATCGCTCAGCGGGAAGCGTTAAGAAACGCGGTTGATGTAGTGGTACAGCTTCGTGATTCAAATCACCATCGTCCCACGATCCCGATCTAGCGCCGAACGGACGGCACCTCCGCGTTCAGCACACGTACAGCTCGATTACGATCTCGACCTTCTTGATCCAACAAGAGAGATAGAGAAGTAGATGATTTCTCCGGCATCGTGACGGCGCACCAGTGTTGCTGATGATCTACTCCTACAGGGCTCCGCCCGAGCTCCGCAGAAATCCGATCTAGAGGTAAAACTACGTGGTATAGGTTTGAGTTGCACGTGGCAAAGTTGTGTTTGAAAAAACCTAAAACCACCAGTATATATAGGAGGAGGGGAGGGGATAGCCTTGGGGCTCAAGGACCCCAAGGGTGCGCCGGACGAAGGGAGAGGAGGGCTCCTTCTCCAATTCGGTTTGGGGAAGGAGGAGTCCTCCTCTCCCTTCCCACCTCCCTCTTTCCTTTTGTTTCTTTCCTTTGGTGTTTTTCACTTGTGGCGCCATAGCCCTTTTGGACTGGCTCCACCAGCCCACTAAGGGCTGGTGCCCCACCCTAGGGTTACTGGGCTCACTCCCGGGTGGGTGGGCCCCTCCCGGTGAACACCCGGAACCCATTCGTCACTCCCGGTACACTACCGGAATTGCCCGAAACCTTCTTGTGACCAAATGAGCCCATCCTATATATCAATCTTTGTTCCCGGACCATTCCGGAAACCCTCGTGACGTTCGTGATCTCATCCGGGACTCCGAACAACATTCGGTAACCACACATATAACTCAACTATACTAAAACATCATCGAACCTTAAGTGTGGAGACCCTGCGGGTTCGAGAACTATGTAGACATGACCGGAGACACACCTCGGTCAATATCCAATAGCGGGACCTGGATGCCCATATTGGATCCTACATATTCTCCAAAGATCTTATCGGTTGAACCTTAGTGCCAAGGATTCATATAATCATGTATGTCAGTCCCTTTGTCCTTCGGTATGTTACTTGCCCGAGATTCGATCGTTGCTATCCGTATACCTATTTCAATCTCGTTACCGGCAAGTCTCTTTACTCGTTCCATAATACAAGATCCCGTGACTTACACTTAGTCACATTGCTTGCTAGGCTTGTGTATGATGTTGTATTATCGAGTGGGCCCCGAGATACCTCTCCGTCACACGGAGTGACAAATCCCAGTCTTGATCCATACTAACTCAACGGACACCTTCGGAGATACCTGTAGAGCACCTTTATAGTCACCCAGTTACGTTGTGACCTTTGATACACACAAGGTATTCCTCTGGTGTCAGTGAGTTACATGATCTCATGGTCATAGGAATGAATACTTGACACGCAGAAAACAATAACAATAAAATGACATGATCACATGCTACGTTCATAGTTTGGGTCTTGTCCATCACATGATTCTCCTAATGATGTGAACCCGTTATCAAGTGACAACACTTGTCTATAGTCAGGAAACCTTGACCATCTTTGATCAACGAGCTAGTCAACTAGAGGCTTACTAGGGATAGTGTTTTGTCTATGTATCCACACATGTATTTGTGTTTCCAATCAATACAATTATAGCATGGATAATAAACGATTACCATGAACAAAGAAATATAATAATAACTAATTTATTATTGCTTCTAGGGCATATTTCCAACTGTCTCGCACTTGCACTAGAGTCAATAATATAGTTCACATCACCATGTGATTTTAACGAATCCAACACCCATACAGTTCTGCGGTTTGATGAGGTCTTGCTCGTGAGAGAGGTTTTAGTCAACGGTTCTGAATCTTTCAGATCCGTGTGTACTTTACAAATCTTTATGTCATCTTATAGATGTTGCTACTACGTGCTATTCGAAAATACTCCAAATATGTACTCTACTATACGAATCCATTTTACTACTCAGAGTTATTCAGATTAGTGTCAAAGCTTGCATCGACGTAACCCTTTACAACGAACTCTTTAATCACCTCCCTAATCGAGAAAAAATCGTTTAGTGATTCAATCCGTTTTAGTGATTCTGACCACCGTTTTAGTGATTCAATCCTTACCACCTTTTGTACCCCTTGACGGACTCATGGCAAGGCACACATCAAGTGCGGTACACAGCTTGGCATACTTTAGAGCCTATGGCTAAGGCATAGGGGACGACCTTCGTCCTTTCTCTTTCTTCTGTCGTGGTCGGGCTTTGAGTCTTACTCAAATTTACACCTTACAACACCTTCTTTGCTGATCTATTTTGAACTCCTTCAAAAACTCGTCAAGGCATGCATTTCATTGAAAGTTCTATTAAGCGTTTTGATCTATCTCTATAGATCTTGATGCTCAATGTTCAAGTAGCTCTATCCAGGTTTTCCTTTGAAAAGCTCCTTTCAAACAACCCTTTATGCTTCACAGAAATTCTACATTACTTCCAATCTACAATATGTCAACCACATATACTTATTAGAAATTCTATAGTGCTCCCACTCACTTCTTTGGAAATACAAGTTTCTCATAAACCTTGTACAAACCCAAAAGCTTTGATCACCTTATCAAAGCGTATATTCCAACTCCGAGATGCTTGCACTAGTCTATAGAAGAATCGTTGGAGCTTGCATACTTGTTAGCATCCTTAGGATTGACAAAACCGTCTGGTTGTATCACATACAACATTTCCTCAAGAAAACAGCCGAGCAAACAATGTTTTGACATCCTATGTGCAATATTTCACAAACTATGCAGCAATTGCTAACATAATTTCAACACATTTTTAGTATTGCTACAAGTGAAAAAGTCTCATCGTAGTCAACTCTTTGAACTTGTCGGAAACATCTTTGCGATAAGTCGAGCTTTTCTTAACGGTGACTTTTCACCATCATCGTCTGTCTTCCCTTTAAAGATCCATCTTTACTTAACAGTCCTACGACCATCAAGTAGTTCTTACAAAGTCTACACTTTGTTTTCGTACATGGATCCTCTCTCGGATTTCATGGCCTCCAGCCATTTGTCGGAATCCGGGCCCACCATCGCTTCTCCATAGCTTGTAGGTTCATTTTTGTTCAACAACATGACCTCCAAGACAAGGTTACCTTACCACTCTGTAGTAGTACGTGACCTTGTCGACCTACGAGGTTTTTAGTAACTTGATCCGAAGCTCAATGATCACCATCATCAGTTTCCACTTCAATTGGTGTAGGCGCCATAGGAACAACTTCCTGCGTCCTGCTACACACTGGTTGAAGTGACGGTTCACTAACCTCATTAAGTTCCACCACCCTCCCACTCAATTCTTTCGAGAGAAACCTTTCCTCGAGAAAGGACCCGTTTCTAGAAACAAACACTTCGCTTCCGGATCTGAGACAAGAGATGTACCCAACTGTTTTGGATATCCTATGAAGATGCATTTATCCGGTTTGGGTTCGAGCTTATCATACTGAAACTTTTTCAGATAAGCATCGCAGCCCCAAACTTTTAAGAAACGACAGCTTAGGTTTCTCCAAACCATAGTCTATAATGTGTCATCTCAACGGAAATACGCGGTGCCCTATTTAAAGTGAATGTGGTTGTCTCTAATGCATAACCCATAATCGATAGTGGTAATTCGATAAGAGACATCATAGTATGCACCATAGAAAATAGGGCGTGGCTATGACGTTCGGACACACCATCACATTATGGTGTTCTAGGTGGCATGAACTGCGAAACAATTTCCACATTGTCCTAACTGTGTACCAAAACCCGCAACTCAGATATTCATCTCTATGATCATATCGTAGATAGTTTATCCTCTTGTCACGATGATCTTTACTCTAAAATAGCTTTGAACTTTTCAATATTTCAGACTTATGATTCATCAAGTAAAAACTCATGTATCTACTCAAATCATCAGTGAAGTAAGAACATAACGATATCCATTGCGTGCCTCAGCACTCATTGGACTGCACACATAAAACATGTAGTGCATCCAACAAGTTACTTTCTTGTTCCATGTGGTATGATTTTGCATGTCTCAAGTGATTCAAAATCAAGTGAGTCCAAACGATCCATCTGCATGGAGTTTCTTCATGCGTTTATACCAACAGGTATGGTTTGCATGTCTCAAACGTTTCAAAAATGAGTGAGTACAAAGATCCATTAGCATGGATCTTCTTCATGCATTTTACACCAACATGACTCAAGCGGCAGTGCCAAAAGTAAGTGGTACTATCATTATTACTTTGTATGTTTTGGCACCAGTATTATGAACATGTGTAACACTACGATCGAGATTCTTTAAACCATTGAAGGTAATTATTCAAGAAAATAGACTAACCATTATTCTCTTTAAATGAATAATCGTATTGCAATAAACACGATCCAATCATGTTCATGCTCAACGCAAACACCAAATAAAAATTATTTAGGTTTAACACCAATCCCGATGGTAGAGGGAGCGTGCGATGTTTGATCACATCAACCTTGGAAACACTTCCAACACTTATCGTCACCTCGTCTTTAGCTAGTCTCCGTTTTTCCATACATTTTATTTCGAGTTACTAATCACTTAGCAATCGAACCGGTATCTAATACCCTCGTGCTACTAGGAGTACTAGTAAAGTACACATCAATATCATGTATATCACATATACTTGTGTTGACTTCGCCAGCCTTCTCATCTAGAAAGTATCTAGGGTAGCTCCGCCTCAGTGACCGTTCCCCACATAACAGAAGCACTTAGTCTCGGGTTTGGGTTCAATCTTGGGTTTCTTCATTAGAGAAGCAACTGGTTTGCCGTTTCATGAAGTATCCCTTCTAGCCCTTTCCCTTCTTGAAACTAGTGGTTTTAATAACCATCAACAATTGATGCTCCTTCTTGATTTGTACTTTCGGAGTGTCAAACATTGCGAGTCGCTCAAGGATCATCATATCTATCCTTGATATGTTATAGTTCATCACGAAGCTCTAGCAGCTCAGTGGTAGTGACTTTGAAGAACCATCACTATCTCATCTGGAAGATTAACTCCCAGTTGATTCAAGAGATTGTTCTACTCAAACAATCTGAGAACATGCTCAATGCTTGAGCTTTTCTCCTTTACTTTGTAGACTAAGAATTTTGTCGGAGGTCTTATACCTCTCAACAAGGACACGAGCATGAAATCTCAATTTCATCTCTTAGAACATCTCTTATGTTCCGTGATGTTTCAAAACGTCTTCAGCGCCTTGCTTCTAAGCCATTAAGTATTACGCACTGAACTATCACGTAGTCATCAAAAACGTGTATGTGAGATGTTCGCAACATCCACAGACGACGCTCGAGGTGTAGCACACCGAGTGGTGCATTCAGGACATAAGCCCTCTTCACAGCAATGAGGACAATCCTCAGTTTTACGAACTCGGTCCGCAAAGTTGCTACTATCATCTTTCTACTAAATTTTCTCTAGGAACATATAAAAACAGTAGAGCTATAGCGCAAGCTACATCATAATTTGCAAAGACCTTTTGACTATGTTCATGATAATTAGAGTTTAACTAATCAAATTACTTAATAAACTCACACTCAAAAAGTACATCTCTCTAGTCATTTGAGTGGGACATGATCCAAATCCACTAACTCAAGTACGATCATCACGTGAGTTGAGAATAGCTTCAGTGGTAAGCATCTCTATGCTAATCATATCAACTATACAATTCATGCTCGAGCTTTTGGTATCTTGTGTTCCAAGGCCATGTATGCACATGCTAGGCTCGTCAAGTTTAACCCGAGTGTTCCGCGTGCGCAACTATTTTGCAGTCGTTGTATGTGAACGTTGAGTCTATCACACCCGATCATCACGTGGTCTCTCGAAATGACAAACTGTTGCAACGGTGCACAGTCGGGGAGAACACAATTTCTTCCTAAAATTTTAGTGAGAGATCACCTTATAATGCTATCGTCGTTCTAAGCAAAATAAGGTGCATAAAAGGATTAACATCACATGCAATTCATAAGTGACATGATATGGCCATCATCTTGTGCTTCTTGATCTCCATCACCAAAGCATCGGCATGATCTTCTTGTCACCGGCGCCACACCATGATCTCCATCATCATGATCTCCATCACCGTGCCGCCATCGAGTTTATCCTGCTATCTATGCTATTACTACTAAAGATACGACCTAGCAATATAGTAAACGCATCTGCAAACACAAACATTAGTTTAAAGACAACCCTATGGCTCCTGCCAGTTGCCGGAGCATCGACGTGCAAGTCGATATTAACTATTACAACATGATCATCTCATACATCCAATATATCACATCACATCATTGGCCATATCATATCACAAGCATACCCTGCAAAAACAAGTTAGACGTCCTCTAATTTGTTGTTGCATATTTTACGTGGCTGTTATGGGTATCTAGTATGATCGCATCTTACTTATGCAAAAACCACAACGGAGATGTGAAAATTGCTATTTAACCTCTCTCTAAGGACCGCCTTGGTCAAAACCAATTCAACAAAAGTTGAAGAAACAGGCACCCGCGAGTCATCTTTATGCAACGAGTTACATGTTAGTCGATGAAAACGATCTCTCTTAAGCGTACGAGTACTGTCGGTCCGAGCTGCTTCAATCCAACAATACCGCCGAATATAGAAAAATTAAGGAGGGCGGAAAATTGAACATCAACGCCCACGAAACCTTTTTTGTTCTACTCGAGATAACATCTACGCATGAACCTAACTCATGATGCCACTATTGGGGAACGTTGCATGGGAAACAAAAATTTATCCTACGCACACGAAAACCTATCATGGTGATGTTCATCTATGAGAGGAGATTAGATCCACATACACTTGTAGATCGCTCAGGAGGAAGCGTTAAGAAACGCAGTTGATGTAGTTGTACAGCTTCGTGATTCAAATCACCGTCGTCCCACGATCCGTTCCGATCTAGCGCCGAACGGACGGCACCTCCGCGTTCAGCACACTTACAGCTCGATGATGATCTCAGCCTTCTTGATCCAGCAAGATAGACGGAGAAGTAGATGAGTTCTCCGGCAGCGTGACGGCACGCCGGTGTTGGTGATGATCTACTCCCGTAGGGCTCCGCCCGAGCTCCGCAGAAATTCGATCTAGAGGTAAAACTACGTGGTATAGGTTTGAGTTGCACGTGGCAAAGTTGTGTCTCAAAAACCCTAAAACCACCAGTATATATAGGAGGAGGGGAGGGGCTAGACTTGGGGCTCGAGGACCCCAAGGGTGCGCTGTCCGATGGGAGAGGAGGACTCCTTCTCCAATTCGGTTTGGGGAAGGAGGAGTCCTCCTCTTCCTTCCCGCTTCCCTCTTTCCTTTTTTTTCTTTCCTTTGGTTTTTTTCACTTGTGGCGCCATAGCCCTTTTGGGCTGGCTCCACCAGCCCACTAAGGGCTGGTGTGCCACCCTAGGGTTACTGGGCTCACTCCCGGGTGGGTGGGCCCCTCCCGGTGAACACCCGGAACCCATTCGTCACTCCCGGTACAGTGCCACAATTGCCCGAAACCTTCCGGTGACCAAATGAAACCATCCTATATATCAATCTTCGTTTCCGGACCATTCCGGAAACCCTCGTTACGTCTGTGATCTCATCCGGGACTCCGAACAATATTCGGTAACCACACATATAACTCAACTATAATAAAACACCATCGAACCTTAAGTGTGCAAACCCTACGGGTTCGAGAACTATGTAAACATGACCCGAGACACTCATCGGTCAATATCCAATATCGGGACCTGGATACCCATATTGGATCCTACATATTCTCCGAAGATCTTATCGGTTGAACCTTAGTGACAAGCATTCATATAATCTCGTATGTCATTCCCTTTGTCCTTCGGTATGTTACTTGCCCGAGATTCGATCGTTGGTATCCGTATACCTATTTCAATCTCGTTACCGGCAAGTCTCTTTACTCGTTCCGTAATACAAGATCCCGTGACTTACACTTAGTCACATTGCTTGCAAGGCTTGTATGTGATGTTGTATTACCGAGTGGGCCCCGAGATACCTCTCCGTCACACGGAGTTACAAATCCCAGTCTTGATCCATACTAACTCAACGGACACCTTCGGAGATACCTGTAGAGCACCTTTATAGTCACCCGGTTACGTTGTGACATTTGATACACACAAGGTATTCCTCCGGTGTCAATGAGTTACATGATCTCATGGTCATAGGAATGAATACTTGACACGCAGGAAACAATAGCAATAAAATGACATGATCACATGCTACGTTCATAGTTTGGGTCTTGTCCATCACATGATTCTCCTAATGATGTGATCCCATTATTAGGTGACAACACTTGTCTATGGTCAGGAAACCTTGACCATCTTTGATCAATAAACTAGTCAACTAGAGGCTTACTATGGATAGTGTTTTGTCTATGTATCCACACATGTTTTTGTGTTTCCAATTAATACAATTATAGCATGGATAATAAACGATTATCATGAACAAAGAAATATAATAATAACTAATTTATTATTGCCTCTAGGGCATATTTCCAACAGAGGAGACTATCTTTTGAAGCACAAGAGCAAGGAGTTCATTGTTCTACCACATCTGTTACTTTTGAAGGGTGGTGCCTCCTAGATTGGTTAGGTATTGCTTGGGAACCTCCTACTTCGTGTTGTGGAGTTGAACCAAGATGTTTGTAAGTGCAAGGAGATCACCTACTTCATGAAGATCTACCGTGAGTGAGGCTAGTCCTATGTGGACAAAAGCTGTGGTGGAATAGACAAGGCCGCTTCTTCGTGGACAACTTGTGGGTGGAGCCCTCCGTGGAATCTCAGAGTCGTTACCCTCCATGGTTTGAAGTCTCCACTAACATGGACGTACGATAGCGCCACCTATCATAACCATACCACAAATCATTGTGTCGACCTCTTTGCGTTTGATCTTCCTAAACTCTACTCCTTACTACATATGGAAAGTCTTTACTTTCCAATGCCATATTTGTCGACTAGCATGTGTAGGGTGCACTAGAATTGTTAGAATCGCTAAAATCTGCCAACTATTAAATTGGAAAAAGGCTAGGATTTTAATTTACGCAAGTAGTCTATTCACCCCCCCCCTCTAGACACCTCATCTATCGATCTCTCACGAAGCCGCACCTTCGAGGAAGAAGTAGTCGTTGCCCGCCTTTGGTTATGCCAAGGCGAAAGGCCTAGCGAGCGAGCCCAGGGCCACAACCTCGGCACGTGCCGCGGGAGCTTTCCCTCCTAAAGCAAAGGAAAGCACGCTCGACGCCTCCCTTGGGTCGGGCTCAGGGGCTTCCATTTGGAAGGAACCTGACTTGGCCGATGCACCAAGGGAGGAGCTCGGGCACCACCTGATAAGGCGCCTCGCCACGGGTCCTCATGGGCAAGTGATGCAGTATCAGGCGCCCGGGGCTCATGATTTCGTTTCTTGGGAGATCGACAATGTGCAGGAAGCATGCGTCACGCACAACCAGTGCCGTGTGGAGCTCTGCCTTAGGAGGCTCATCTCTCCCGAGGGGACCATAATGACGCGCATGTGTGTCGATGTCACGGGCCTCAATAGGGTCGCCTCCCGGAGTTCCTTGTGACCTCCAAGAGCAGGGAGAGGCCGAGGATCTCACATTGGCTGTGTTTGCATGCCTTTTCTCCTCGAGAACAGCACGACTACCTTCCAAAGGCTGGCCTGACTCACCCTTGCGCCTCACGTGGCACGAGGGCCCTGCAAGCCCTAGGGCCTCTGGAGGCAGCCGACCCCTAAGGAGATCGAACGTCGCGACGAGCTTCACCCGGCGACCCAGATCACTCACGACGCCGCCGCCTCGTGGAGCTCCTTCTCACCCGAGACCGAGGGCGCACGTCCACCTGCACCACCCTCCAGCATGAGGGCCGACCCTCGCGAAGTTCTCACTTTTTGGTTGTGTGGTAAACTGAAAGCACACTTGCTCCCTAGGGTGCTTTTGAGAGTTGATCACAACATATGCATCATTGCACTAATATGTTTTCCAAGTATATTTCAAAAAAGTTCAAAAGATGCTTTCGCTAAAAGCTTATGTGGAGATGCCCCTTGATGGAAGAAAGGAATAATATTGGAACAAGCCTCAACCTAGAAGACTCTTCATTTTCTATTTTGTGATAAATCACATTTGAGTCCATAGGAAAGCCAATACTATTAAAAGTGGGTGAGGTAGTAAAATGAACTGATTACTCAAAGTGCTCTAAGTTAGCCACCAAAATACTCAATCATTTTTCCCGCATAACCATTTTGTAAAAATCCACATACAAAAATTCGGTGTCACCAACTTTCATATTTCGGACCGACCGAGTTTAACCTCGGACATAAACCCTAGCCATTCCCACCAAATCGGTGCAACCGAATCCATATCGGTGCTACCGAGTTTGGGTGACCAACTTTTTGTTGCCTTGAAACACAAAATCGGAATTTCTGAGTTTGAGTGTCGGTGCCACTGAGTTTGTCCATCTGAATGTTAGCCACATTTTCGGTGCCACCGAGTTTCATATATCGGCCTCACCGAGATTCAAAAGCTCACACCTTTGTGCTAATCGGTACCACCGAGTTTCCCACTTTGTGTGTAACGGTTGGATTTTGTGTGGTGCTTATATATACCCCTTCACCCACCTCTCATTCGTGGGAGAAGCACTCAGAACACGCACTTCATATCCAGATCCATTTTCCGAGAGAGAACCACTTACTCATGTGTTGAGACCAAGATATTCCACTCAATTCATTTGAATCTTGATCTCTAGCCTCCCCAAACTGCTTTCCACCAAATCAACCTCTCCTACCCATTCATATTCTGAGAGAGTGATTTTGTGTTGAGGAGACTATCTTTAGAAGCACAAGAGCAAGGAGTTCACTGATCTACCACATCTATTACCTTTTGGAGGGTGGTGCCTCCTAGATTGGTTAGGTGTCGCTTGGGAGCCTCCTACTTTGTGTTGTGGAATTGAACCAAGATGTTTGTAAGGGCAAGGAGATCGCCTACTTCGTGAAGATCTACCATGAGTAAGGCTAGTCCTCCGTGGACGGAAGCTGTGGTGGGATAGACAAGGCCGCTTCTTCATGGACCCTTTGGGGGTGGAGCCCTCCATGGAATCTCGCAGTCGTTACCCTCCGTGGGTTGAATTCTCCACTAAGATGGACGTATGATAGGGCCACCTATCGGAACCATGTAAAAAATCATCATATCAACCTCATGCCTTTGATCTCCCTACCTTACTTCTTTACTTTACACTTGCATGTTTTACTTTCCGTTGCTACACTCTTAGAACTGCATGTGTAGGGTGTACTTGACTTGCTATAACTACCAAATCTGCCTCTCAACTAAAATTGGAAAAAGGCAAAAAAAATATCATGTCTAGTAGTCTAATCACCCCCCTCTAGACATACTTTTGATCCTACAGGTGGTATCAGACCTTTGGTCTCCATCGCATTTGTTTCACAACCTAGGAGAGTATGGTGTCTAGTGAGGGAAATTATCACCATAGAGGTCCATACTTCGATGGCACTAATTTTGCTAGTTGGAAGAACAATATGAAAATGCATATTCTTGGCTTTAATCCTCATGTTTGGGTTGTTACTCGTGTTGTTATGCAAGGTGATTTCTTCGAAGAACGGCGTAAACAGATCATGATGTGACAACCGATGAACTGAAGATGTTGGAACTTCATGCTCAAGCTTATGACATCATCTTCAACTGTCTCTTCCCCGAAGAATTCAACAAAATCAGCCGCCTTGAGAATGCAAAAGAAATTTGGGATACTTTGATCGATATGCATGAAGGTACTGATTCTATTACAGAATCTAAGTTGGATGTTCTTCAAAGTCAGCTTGACAAGTTCAAGATACAGGATGGTGAAGGTGTCGCTGAAATGTTCTCTAGGCTAGCTCTCATCACCAATGAGATTGCCGGCTTAGGAAGCGAAGAGATTGACCGGCAAATTCATCATCAAGAAGATACTTAGAGCTCTTGATGGAAATTATGACACAGTGTGCACATTGATTCAAATGATGCCAAACTACAAAGATATCAAGCCAACTGAAGTCATTGGTAGGACTGTTGCTCATGATATGTCACTCAAGGACAAAGATGAGCTCCACGACAAGTCAAGCGGTGCTTACAAAGCTTCATGTGATGCTCCCGCTACTTCAAAGGACAATCTTGTCACTCATTAAGAGATAAGCCTCATGGTCAGAAAATTCAACAAGTTCTACAAGAGTAGAGGCAAAGAGAAGAGCTCAAGCTCAATATATGATGAGAATCGTTCGTCCAATCGTGACCGAAAGTGCTACAACTGTGGGAAGCCTGGAAACTACTCAATTGAGTGCTCGGCTCCCTACACGCGAAGAGAAGAGTCACCTCGAAGACGAAGCTCACGAGATGAGTCACCTTGCATAGAGAGAAGGAGTAGAGAAGATCGTTATGAACGAAGACACTCACAGAGAGGAAAGGAATCGAAGAAGAAGGACAAATACACCAAGAGCAGCTCCAGAAGAAGACATCAAGCTCATGTTAGTAAATGGGTCTCTGGCTCCGAGTCTGACAACCAATCTGAGATAAGCTATCACTCCAACTCCGACTATAATCAAGATGAAGGTGTTGCCGGCATTGTACTCATTTCCTACAACTCCTATGACTTACTTGGTGCACCAAATGAGGGAGTCGGAAACTGCTTCATGGCTAAAGGCCCCAAGGTATAACACCCTGAGTATCTTTATTTCAATAGTGATGAGGATGACTTGTTAGGAAAAGATAACTTGCTCTTCGATAGAACTAGTGATTGCAGTGAAAATGAACTTGCTAATTATCATGCTAGTCAAAAGAAATCGAATGATGACGATAAGAAACAAATTGAACGACTAACTCAAGAATTAAACACTCTTAAGTTAGCTCATGAAACTACTCTAGAAGATCATAGAGAGCTCGCAAGAACTCATGAGAAGCTACTATTCGAGAAGCTCAATTTGGAGCAAGGGCATGAGTTCTTAAAAGTAATCAAGGATGATCTTTGAAAGAAGAGTTTTTCTTATCTAAAAAAATGATTACTCTTGTCTACTTTTGTTCCACAAGTCAAACCTAAGAACACTAGTAACAAAGACAAGAAAGTTTCTTCATCTAGTAACAACAATGCTAAAGCTAAACCTAATGTGGTTGCTAGTAGCTCTCTTGATTCCACTAATGATTCTCTTAGCCAAGTTACACTTGAGCAAGAAAATGATTTATTGAAAGGGATTATATAGAGCGGTGTCTTCAAGAGTCTTGCCGGAAGTCAACAATTTGAGGAAATTATACGCAAGCAAGGAGGACATGTGAAGAAACAAGTTGTTGGCTACTTCAGTGTCAACGGAGATGATTGGGAAGAAGGTCCATATGCCATTCCTAAGTTTGTTCCTCAAGAGGAGAAGTATGATGCTACTCCTCCCAAGGTAACAAGCTCACAAGATGACCTTCCACCACAAGACCACAAGGGAAATGGAAAGCTTCAAGATGACATTGACCTTTATGAAGAATAACCCCAAGTCAAGGTCAAGTGGATTCCTGAAGACACTTTTAGCTCTACCTCATCTAGTGCTACCAGAACTCCAAGGATCCCCATCAAGTTGATGTGGATTCCCGAGAGGAAGAACTAGAGAGTTCTTGAGGGGTGACTCTGCCAAAGAAATTCACTCTTATTCATTTTGGCAAGAAATATTTGCAATCAACTTCAACCACATGCACTAGTTCAAGGAGTCACACATTCCCTCAAACATAAGCAAGGAACAAGGTAATTAATGCATCTTTGAACATCATCCCATTTGTGTTTCACTTCATGTCCATGGATATTCTTGCATATGTTCCTTTTGCTTTGGGATTAACCCATGTAGGTCAGAAGAGTAAGAAACAACAAGGATTGCTCCTAACTCAAGATGATCTTCATCAACATTGAGCATCCACCACTACTTCACCTACTTGAAGTCTTCTACGACAAAACCCAAGGTTAGTTTGTCCCTTTTAGGGGGGTCATAAGCATCTCCTAAGGATATTAAGACATTAATGCTTATGTAAAAGTGGTAACCCCACTTGTGCTTAACGATGAGTATGACCTATGGTCAAGTAATCTTACTTGGCTCCTAAATCAATATACTCATATATAGATGACTTTGCCATTGCCCATGTACTTGATAGTTGCTAGGATGTTCGTGCATGTTCACCATATTTTCTCTATCATTCTTATTGTGTGAGCATGTTGGTCTGCATGTGTTTGCTCATTAGAAGACATCCAATTGTTTTTATTTGGCTTTTGATTTATCTTTTGTCAATTGGATGGACAAGAATGCCTAGGACCCTTCTCTAGCTATCTATGCTATCTCATCTCGAGTTCTATTCATGCTTCCTCACAAAACTTAAACAAGCACTTGTCGATCCCTTTGTGTGAAGAAGCACTCAGAGTTCTGTATCGTTAATGTCCGACTTTCCAAACCTCTCTGAGTATGACCTCGGTGAAACCAACTCCACAAACTCGGTTCCACTGAATTTCAGAGTTGATCTAGGTTTTCATCTCGGTACCACCGAAATCAAAAACTCGGTTACACCGAGTTTCACTATCAACTGACAGTAATGCAACTTGGTGACACCAATTTCGTAATCTCGATCACACCGACAGCGAAAGGGTATAAATTCTAGCGGACCGATTCTTCCATTTCAGTTTGTCAAAGCCGTTTTGTCCCAAACCCTAAGCTGCCTCCTGGACCCCTGGTCGTCGCCCTTGACTCCCCGTGCATCTCCGTCGTTGGGAATTGTCGTCGTCGACGGATTCTTCACCACTGTAGCCGTACCACCGCCTAATTAGGGTATGGTTTGGATCCTCCTCTGCATTCCTCCATCAAATTCTCACGCATTTTAAAGCTTTATCCGTAATACACCACGTGCAAACCTCCCCATACACCAGAAAATCATGTAGATTAGGGGACGAGAAAGTTTTTAGGGTTAACTGTCCACATACCCCATCTCGGTGCCTCCGAGTTGCAAAACTCGGTGCTACCGATTTTGGACCTAGGGTTCGTGAGAATGAACTCGGTGAAACCGATTTGTCATTTTAGGTGCCACCGAAAGTGATGACCAAGTTTCTGTTATGGAGTTCATGTGTCTCGGTGACTTCGAAAGTTCAAACTCGGTGCTACCGAAATGTGTTCTGCGGAAAGTTAAAATTAAGGATTTCTTCGTTCAAATTTTTGAGAACATCTAAATTTTGTGATGCTCAGTCCTTCAATCTCTCCTATATCTGCTTCATAGGTTTTGCTGCTTGTTGTTGAGGTTCTGCTTGCTTGTGAGAGATGTCTGGTTCAGATGATAGTATAAATAACTTCAGGGAACCCAATGTTGAGTTGTGCTCCGACACTAGTCTAGAGAAGTCTGACTCTGACCCTGGTTCCTACAGCTCCCATGGCTTGCCCAAGGCAGCCACCAGGCAGAGGAAGAAACTGAACTCTGATGAAGAGGACTCGGATTTTGTGCCAGAAGAATCTTCAGCTCCTCCAAAGAAAGATGTGAGGAAGATATCTGCTAGCTCTGCTGATCTGAGAGCACCTGACAATGTGAGGAGAATCACAGCACCTTCCACTGATGATGCTCCTAAGAAAACTTGTACGAAGAGAGCAAGGAAGAGGGTAGTTCATGTGGTTAGAAGACAAACTTCCATGTTTGAGGACCCTATACAAGCTGCTGAAGAAGATGAGATTCCAGCTCCTCCCAAGAAGAAGCTCATGATTGATGCTATGACCAAGAAGTCTGCTTTAAAGCCTCCTAAGGACAAGAAGTATGTAGCTCACCGGAAGACTACAAAGGACATTCCTACAGCTGCTAAGAAGAAAGGCCCTGCTTCTGGTGCACCTGTGTAACGCCCAAGATGTGGTCCTATCCTTATTTTGGCGCGAGGGCCTCGACAGGGATAGAAACGCATCTTGTTGTTTCGCAAGAATGAATATCGTTACTAGTACATGTACTTAAAAGATGAGTATAAAGAGTTGGCTTACACTCGCCACAAGCTACATCAGAGTCACATCAGTAGAATACATACAATCATCATGAAGAAGAGCAGGGTCCTTCTACGGACGGAAACAAACGTTAAAAGAAAGACGTCCATCCTTGCTATCCTAGGCTGCCGGCCTGGAGCCCATCCTACATCGATGATGAAGAAGAAGAAACTCCAAAAGCACAATCATCACGCTCACTTCAAAGTAAATCTTTACTTGTACCTGCAACTGGTGTTGTAGTAATATGTCAGCCACAGGGACTCGACAATCTCATTTGCAAAGGTATCAAGACTAGCAAAAACTTAAAGGGTGAGGTAAGGTTACGTGGTGAGCTTGCAGCAAACAACTACGCATTTATTTGAGCTGGCTAACTTACGAGTACAAGAATAAGAGGGGGAAGATCTATGCACAGCGGACATAAACTACTGATGATCAAATGAATGATCTTGAACACCTACTTACGTCAGACATAACCCCACCGTGTCCTTGATCGGAGAAGGAGCTCATGAAAGAGACAGTCACGGTTACGCACTCAGTTGGCAAATTTTAATTAAGCTTACTTCAAGTTATCTAGAACCGGATGTTAAACAAAGTTTCCACGTTGCCACATAACCGCGGCACGACTTTCCGAAATATTTAACCCTCGAGGGGTGCTCCAACTAGTCCATCAGAAATTACCACAAGCCGCATAGAAATCCTCGATCACGATACTCACGATCTCGTCGGATTCCTTAGTGGAAAACGTCAACTCTAAGATAGCCCAAAGAATCACCGGAATCCCGATGCACAAGATATTTCGTACAAGGTAAAACTAATCCAGCAAGGCCGCCCCGCGTGCTGACAGTCCCGATAGGAGCCGCGTATCTCATTCTCAGGGCACGACCGGATGAGCTAGACGTCGGGTTGGCTAAACCCCCGGTGACCAGGGGGCGCCAGACATCGCTCAGTTTGGACCAACACTCATGAGGAGCACTTGTCCGGGGGTTCTTTAATTATCTGCGGGTGCCGGTGGGTCCCTATGCTTTTTATTAGGTTATTATGCAAATGTAGTACCAAAGTTGGGCCTTGCCAAACCAGTTTTAATCTAAGATGAATTATGAAAGGAGTCCCCATAACAACCCCAATCGTGTTAGACGCGCTCAATTATGGAATATAACACAAGTAGCCGAAACTAAGGCGGGAAAGGTGGAACAAAACACTAGGCTAGAAAGCCGAACCTTCCACCTTTTACCAAGTATATAGGTGCGTTAAATTAAATAGCATTAATATGGTGATATAACAAGGAACCCGTGTTATCACATGGAAGCAATTGCACCTGCAACTAGCAACGCTAACATATGGTTAAGCAAGCGGTAACATAGCCAATCAGTGGTTTACTAGGTTGTATAAAGGTTGAAGGTTTCATAACAATGTTGAAAGGCTAACATTTAACAGGTGGTAGGCAACGAGACATAATGAAAAAAACGAGACAACTAGCATGGCATTAATAGTAATGGTATCTACGGAAATGATCATCTTGCCTGAGATTCCACTTGGAAGAAGAATGACTGCGTGAAGCAAATGAACCAACGTAGTCGAACGGGTCCTCATATTCCGACACGCTTGCAGAACTCTAACAAAACAAAGCAAACCGAAAACAAGAATCAACACACGATATTCACCACGACACATGCACGATATGATGCACACCCTAATATGATGCATCATCAAAATTAAAATCTGCAAGGCATGACACGACAATTCAACTCACGCAAACACTACTCATTAAGTGAAGCTCAATATGCAACGAGTTGCACATTGATGAAACTCCATACTTGAATCACAGAGTTCACTCCCGTTAGGTACACGGCAATTTTAAAATGTTGTTAACATGACAAGAGGTGAAGCATGTGATCCTACACGACATACTAGCCGGTCTACACATTTAGCACATTTGAACGGATCTACGGTTAAAAGATACAACACGTGATATTATGCCATGAAGGCCACATGCATGCAATTTTATGAAAACAGAGGCAAGCAGGACATGAAGCACGTGTCGCCATGGCAAACGAAAGGGGACCATGGCGGCAAAACAGAAATGATGCCACGGCAATGTTTCGAATCCGTTAATCGATGAGATACCGGTGCCAACGAATTATGACCGTGTGCGTGTCATGCCAAGAATGATGGTTGATCCCGGTTACCGGGATCCCATGTATCGGGGGCACGGAAAAACAGGGACGAAGTGTAACTAGCATGGCATCTATGAAACGGACAACATTGCCTCTCATCCACCCACGGGTATTGTCTCGATGGTATACCTTCGAAGCCTGCCTCTCGAAGTCGGTCGAGTCGTAGCGGTGTAGTTGTACATCTGTCATCGTGGACGTTGTGGAAGTAGTGGTACTAGGCGATCTTGTCGAACCCACGACAATGGTATTCGTACATGGTTGGAGAGGAACTTGTCGAATCCATGACCTTCGGGGTCGACGGTAGTGGTTCTCGTAGTTGTTCATGTGTCATAGCGCTGACCTTGACGAATCCAAAGGGGTACACAACACTCCACGGACGACCATCCAAATGACCAACCAAACAGTTGCATATGAAGGCGGAGGGATTCGTGGATGGGGGGCTTGCGACTGCAACACGACAGAGCAAAAGGTCTCCTCGAGGCCATTGAGTTGGATGAGGCGGTCGTCGCGAACAGCAGGGCGGAGCGTGGTTGGTCTCCAGCAGATCAATGACAGCAGGGGCAGGCAGCTAAATTTGAGGTCAACGGCAGAACCGAACCGAGGGGGCGGCTCACGGGTGTTGGACAGCGGAGAGGCGCGGCGCTGGCTCGTTGCTCCTTCTGCAGCGAGACGAAGTACGGTGAGGGCGAGCCGGGTCGTCTTCCCCTGGATCGAACACTGCAAGAGATCGGGTCGGGGTCACGAGGCACATGGCAGGGCGTCAGCGACCTGGCGCTGGCAGCTTGCCGGTTGGACGGACGACGCGAGTCGCGAGGAGGCCTGAGGGAGCGAGCAGCTCACGGACAAGCCCGAGACCTCCTGCTCGAGCGGTTGCATCGACCCGGGAGATGGCTCGGGCCCGCGTAGGCGCCATGGGAAGGAGCTCCCCTGCCTGGAACCACAAGGAGAGCGGGGAGGGGATAGGCTCGCGAGAACCGTGGGCTGTTGCGTGGGGGCTCTCTTGGCCGGGGTAAGGAGAGGAGATCGAGGGAAGGAAGAGGGATCGGGCTAGGGAGTGGCTGCGCGAGGGATCGTTCCCTGGTGACAGCGCTAGGAGCAAGGAGACAGGGATCGAGTATAACTCTCCCTATCGCTAGGGTTGGCCAGGGGCGGCTGGGCTGCGGGCCGTCCTGGAGGCCCAAGTGGTCGGCTGGGCTCCTATATCTCACCGCTTCCAATAGCAGAAAAGAGAAGAAGAAAAAAACGGAAAGAAGGGAAGGGAGAGAGAAAATATTAGAGAAGGAATTTAAGCATGGGGTTAATTTTGCAAGTGTGTTATGGGTGATTCCAAAATAATGGAATATTTTATAGTGGCTCCCTAAAATATTGGGAGGATATGTGATAAAGAGAATCATCACATGAGTCCCTCAATTTTAATAGATCGAACATCCATGCAAATAATTTATTTGAGTTGCACAAAAATTTAATGACATGATGGCATGATGACATGATGAATGCAACAAACAAAAAATTAGCACAACGATAACGGAATAAAAGGGGAATCTTCTGGAGTGTCGGTCTCGGGCTGTCACAACTCTCCTACACTAACAAGAGATCTCGCCCCGAGATCTAAGAATGAAAGGGGGGAGAGGATGAGAAAAGAGCAATAGGTAATACTTAGTTTCTTATTTGACAACGAGTGAAACCAATGATCCTTAAAGGTTGCAAAGAAATGAAGAATGGGATGAGATACAAGCAAGAATTCACACAAAATTTCAGCAGCACTTCGATAGGAAATTGAGGACAAAATTTTATAAGATGGAAAGATCTTGACAAGATTCACAAAAAACTGACTAAATTGAATAAGCTAGGAGAGAACATGATCTTGACAGAACAAGATGATAGATTGAAGAGAGCAACAACACCACAACTCCGGTAGAAGAGGATAGAAACTAGACATTTGAGAAGAATAGAATGAAGAAGAGAATGACAACTACTATCACAATTGAATTGAAGAGCATCCTGACAAGAAGAATTGAATGGATTTGTTGTAAATCTACAACGAAAGAACAAGCTTGTTGTGGGCTTATGGAAACCATTTCAAAATAATGAGGTGAGAACCCGCCACTAACAGAAACAAGGATTGATTGGAAGCAACAATAAAGGCAAAACTTCTTACACCAATAGGAAACATTGGAAACTTGGATTAATGGCAACACCATAATAGCAACAATCCTTAGACAAAGCTTTAGGTGAAGTCTAAACCAAGATAGCTCAATGAAGAAACCATGGGTTGAAAATATCCCATGATTGAAGGAATTGGTGGGTTTAATTATCTCATTCTTGAAACAAATTCTCTTCGGGACTCCTCCACTAACAAGAATACTATAATACCACCTCAAAGGATAAAGGAGGAAGAGTTGCACTGGAAAGTAAGAGAAAGAATACTTGGGGTTCTCCAACAAGAATCTTAAAGAAACCATTCATAATGAATTGAAACCTTGCTGAACCACCATGAAGAACCTCCGGAATAGAAGGATGATAGAAAAGAATTGAAGCTTGAAAAAGAATAAGATTGAGGCCTTGCAAGGATTTATATGAAGCTTCATGAACTGATGCTTAGAAAACTTAGAACTCCAGAAAAAGAGAAGATGAACAAATTAGAATCTAGAATTGATATCATGAGTCACTCCGGAAGAAGAATTGATTTTTTTATGAAACTATAATAAGAATTATGCTATCTCGTCCTTCATCAAGTTAAATTGATTACAAGCATCGGATTTAGCATACCACTTATTCTTCTTGCAAAGAATTGAAGAGATAGAGATAGGGCACACCCTTGAAGAAATCTTGAAGGAACCACCGAAAGAATTTCCAACTGAATGAGGAAACTTGAATGAATGGAGATATCTGAGAATAAAGGGATCATGATCCAGTTAGAAGAAAAACTTGGATGAAGCACCGGAATAATTGAGAGACGAACGAAGAGACAACAATTGAGAAGAATTTGAGAACGAAAGGTTAAAGCTGAGAACGAAGAAATCTTCTGAAATGATGGCCTTCGGAGGATCAAGAATGAAATGTATCTGAAATGCACCGGATAGCAAGAAAGAGATTTCTCATGATCGAGAATAATTCAAGATGATAACACAAAGCTGAAATGATGATTCCTCAAAAGAATGGACAAGATATGAGAGAGACACTCCTTCAGTCTTCCAAGCTGCAAATGATGAGGAGAACACCGCCAAGAATAACTAAGACACTCCAGAATAAGAATATGAAAAGTTGAGTCAATGATGAAAATTAATTGGAAGCAATCTTTGAGAAGGAATATGACTGATGAAATTCATACTTACGTCATAATTGAAAAGAATTAGAGGTCTCCGAAAAAAGATTAGAAGAGCCAGATAAGATCCTCTAAGAAACCTATGGGTTATGGACCCACTCAAAATAAACACCGTTGAAAGAATCTATTATATAATTAAAACAGAAGGAAAGTAATGGCTCGGATTAAGCATATAAAAAGAAACGGCTTGGATTTGAAGGAACCAAGTCCAAAGAAAAAAAAACAAAAATACATGGACATCACGATTACACATGATATAGAAACCCACCAGGCCACGATTGCGCAAATACAACATGTACGTGACGTAAAGAAAAAGATATACATCTCTATTAGCAGCCAATCAGAATCCACCTTAAAAAAGGCAATCGGAATATGCACAAAAATATTCCATATACTCCGATAGGAGCCCTCACGATAAAAAACAGGCAATCAGAATCCACATGGAAAGAAGTGAATATAGAAAGATGTGTTCCTACCCTATACGGAGTAGGAATCAACTAATCCGACTGTAGCTAATAATTTGAATCGGCCCCTTGCATAATTATTACCGAAGAAGGAGAAAAACTAAAAACAGAGAAAAAACAGTTACTTGCATGTTATTGAGTCACAAGATACGTTATACTCCCTCTGTTTCTAAATATAAGATCTTTTAAAAATTTCATCATAGACTACGTAAGGAACAAAATGAATGAAAATATACTCTAAAATATGTCTATATACATTCATATGTACTCTGCAATAAAATCTTTAAAAGGTCTTATATTTAAAAACGGATGGAGTATATATGCGTTGGCTATTAGGCATAGCGAATACTATACGAGTTTGCTTGGGCTTTTGAGTGTATTTGACAAACTCTTTTTTTGCGGGTTTGAGACACTCAAAATGACTAACAAAATCGTGATGACCTAAATAAATTAATGTACGAGAGCATATATTGTACAAACGAATTTAAGGAAATGAATTTATATAAATCAATAAAAGGGGATTAAGCCACTTAATTTAAGAGGGCTATACTAAGATCAAATGAATCACAAATATTTAAGAGCAATCATATAAAAAGTTACAAAGGTCAAGTAAAATTAATAATATTTTATTCATTATAAATCTATTATATTTTTAAGACAATAGAGAAGGAACGGTGAGAATTTACTTCTTTAAAACCTAGGTATTTTAAAGACGGAGATTTGTGAAATCTGCCGTCTAATATCTCACGCTTACGGTCAAGGAGTTTGCATCAGCCACGACTTTGCCAAGACGGGTCTCCAGACATGAGTAGAAACATATTAAGGTCTCGAGAGACACCTAGGATACAATGTAGGCATACATACACGTTGAAACAAGCATGTACATGCATGCTAACATCTATTAACAAAGATGGAGTAGGTCCCCACTGATGGGGTTATAGTCCCAGGTAGGGTCATTGGCCTGCCCTATAGGTCCTACCCAAGGACTACCCTTCATAGAGGGAAAGGCCCTTAGACAGTTTCGACTGAACTAAGGACCCCCCATCATCCAGTCGGTGACGAGCATTCGGAGCATATTTATCGTACCGACTGAATTCCACTCTGTACATCGTAACCTCCCAGGAGGGCAACGGTCATACGTTTTCATACACCATTATTAGCATTTAAGGCATACGTTACCTGTAACGTAGGCATTTATTCGCCACTACTCCACCCTTGTTCACCGGGCCGTTGTGGAAGGCAGCGCACTCTATATAAGCCGCTCTTCCCCACTGGTGCAGGGGTTGGCATTTACTGTAATCCTATATTCCACTCGACACTAAGCTCCCAAGAGCACTGAGACGTCAGGCTTTTACCTCCACCGTAGAGGGGCCTGAATCATACAACGTCGCCGTAGCTAAGGCTCTGCCCATCGTTTCGTACCCTACACATCTACTGTCACACTTATACCCACGACAGTTGCCGCCCACCTTGGGGCAGGCATCTAAGCGACTTCCGGCGAGTTTGCAACTTCATCTTTTCGTCATGTCGACCGGTGGAGATTTGAGCTTGGGTCGTGAGATCCTCTTCGGCGCACTCTCCTTCATCGTCGACGATTCGGCATGGCTTCGGGATGCGCCCCTCGACACCGAGGCGCTCCCCAGTCGCGGGGCTACGCACTTCCGTGCCGGTGCCCGCGGCGTCCCTTCTTCTCCAGCAGTCGGCCCCGGTGTCGACCTTCGCCCCCATCATGCGCCGCAACAAGCGGTCCCGCCGTCCGCGGCTCCAGCGTTGGGTGCGACACGCCCAGGCGCGCCAGAACGCGTCCTCTCAAGTGGCGGTCCTCGAGTCGGTTGTGGTCGCGCCGCCGTCCCAGTGCTTGGACTCAGTTCCGACTGAGTTACCTTCCGAGTACTTGGATCGCGGGCCTACAGCCGAAGTTCTCATGGCCAATTCCCATGAAAGTCCCGGCCGGATTGGTCGGAACGAGCACGTGGTCGGCGAGTCATCCGGCGCTTGCCATCAACCCCACCGTTCTGCCAGTTGACGCACTCGTCAGAGCAACGTGGAGGTGTTCCGCACACCCGTCCTCAACCTGGCTGCCGCTGCAAGATAGCCGGTTCCCTCCAACCGACTGATTCAGAGGCTGGTAGAGGGATCGAGCAGATTCGTGCCCTGTTGCACACGGCGCAGCAGCAGAATTCGGCGGTCTCCCAGTCGCACAATAGGATCCACAACAGTACTGTTCACGCGAACACACATCGGTCAGTTTACAGCCCCCACTCTCATCAGCGACGCAGAGGGGGCAGCCGTTCCACGAATCCCGAAGATCGTCGCCGTTTAGGCACCCCTCCGCGGGGTGGGCCATACGGGCGCCGACATCACGATGATCGGCGATTAGTTGGTGACACGTATGATCCAAGGCCCGATGCAAGAGGGTAAATCGCCTAGAGGAAGGTCGACAGGAGTCGAGCCCACCGTGATGGTCACGATAGAGACCGTCCGAGTGGAAGCAGGACCATTGTCTCTGGCCCCGAGTGCTTCAGTCGGGCCATCCGTTCAGCTGACATCCCTCCCAACTTCCGATTGGCGACGGGGATTAGCAAGTTCACAGGAGAATCTAAGCCAGAAACGTGGTTGGACGATTACCGAGTGGCGGTCCAGATCGGTGGCGGAGATGACCAGGTTGCCATGAAACATCTCCCCTGATGCTCGATGGCTCGACACGAGCGTGGCTGAACTAGTTGGCTCCATCAAGCATCTAAAGCTGGGCAGATCTATCCCGAGTGTTCATCAAGACCTTCGAGGGCACGAGCAAATGCCCTGCTGGTCTCGTGGAGCTCCAGCACTGTGTCCAGAAGCAGAATGAGCCCCTGCGCGATTTCATTCAGCGCTGGACGACCCTCTACCACACGTGGAGAACGTCGCAGAGCATCAAGTAGTCTGCGCCTTCAAGGCAGGCGTGCGGTACAGAGATCTGTACCTGAAGTTCGGTCGGACAAGCGACATCTCTATGAGCAAGATGATGGAGATAGCGGCACGCTATGCGAATGACGAAGAAGAGGACCACATACGTAGCGGCAAGCACAAGGTAGTCGCCGACGGAGATGGGAACAGCAATTGGAAGCAAAAGCAGAAAGCTCCGTCCATTCCGCACGCAGAGGCAGCTGCCGTTAGAAATGCCAAGTTTAAGGGCAAGGGGAAAGCTCAGTACACCCCCAAGAAGAAGCAGTTCGGGAACTCCATCCTGGATCAGCCATGTCCAATCCACACGAAGATGGACGAGGAAGGCAACGCCAAATTCCCGAAGCACACCACTCGGCAATGTCGCCTTCTGATCTAAGGGTTCGGCGAAGGGCAGCCGAGTGAAAAGGACAATGAGCAGGATGATGAGGACAAGGAGGATCCGTTCCCCCAAGTCCACGCAACATTGATGATTTTTGCTGACGTAGAAAGCAAGAGTCGACTGAAGCTGGTGAACAGGGAGGTGAACATGGCCACCCCAACCAACCCCACCTTCCTCAAATGGTCTCAGACTGCGATCACCTTTGATCAGTCAGATCATCCAGAACACGTGCCCACCCCGGGAAGGCAGGCTCTGGTAGTCGACCCGGTGGTGGAAGGAGTCCGACTGCGCAAAGTCCTCATGGATGGCGGCAGCGGCTTGAACATCATGTACGCTGACACTCTCAAGGGGATGGGCATTCCGATGTCCAAACTTAGCGAGAGCAGCATGCAGTTCCACGGAGTCGTCCCAGGACGAAAGGCCAAGTCACTCGGCTAGATCGCGTTGGACGTCGTTTTCGGCTCCGACAAGAACTTCCGTAAGGAAAAGCTGACATTCGAGGTGGTGGACTTCCAGAGTGCATACCATGCAATTCTGGGCCGCCCGGCGTACGCACGTTTCATGGCCCAACCATGTTACGTGTATTTGAAGCTGAAGATGACGGGTCCCAAAGGTGTGATCACGATCACAGGCAATCGGCAGCGGGCTGAAGAGTGTCTGCAGCAGGGGTCGAGGATTGCCGATCAGCAGATGGCTATCCTCAAGCTCGATGAGTACAAGAAGACAGCCGACCCCGCTGACTTGATGCATTCGAAGAAGCCAGCTTCCAGTCCGCATTCCAGTCGGCGGGCGACACGAAGAAAGTCAGCATCCACCCGACGGACGACACCGCCGCCCCGACGAACATCTCCACCACCCTTGATCCAAAATAGGAAGCCGAGCTCATCCAATTCCTCCGTGAGAACTGGGACATTTTCGCATGGAAGCCCGCTGACATGCCAGGTGTACCCAGGGAGTTGGCTGAGCACCGACTGCATGTGGATCCTGCTACTCGGCCCGTCCGAGAACGCCTGCGTCGGTCCGCCGCGCACAAAAGGAAGGCAATCGGAGAGGAGGTGGCTAAACTTTTGGCAGCCAACTTCATTCGCGAGGTACACCACTCCGAGTGGCTCGCCAATGTTGTCATGGTGCCCAAGAAGGACAAGTCCCTCCGCATGTGCATCAACTTCAAGCATCTCAATAAGGTCTGCCCGAAAGATCATTTCCCGCTCCCCTGCATTGATCAAATTGTCGATTCGACTGCGGGTTGCGAGCGTTTATCATTCCTTGATGCCTATTCGGGCTATCATCAGATCCGTCTGTATGGTCCGGATGAATTAAAAACAGCCTTCATCACCCCATTTGGGTGTTTCTGCTACATCACTATGCCATTCGGTTTGAAGAATGCAGGAGCAACTTTTATGCGCATGATCCTGAAATGCCTCCTTGACCAGATCGGTCGAAATGTGGAGGTCTATATGGACGATATCGTAGTCAAGTCACGCAAAGGTTCCGACCTGCTGACTGACTTGCCAGAAACATTCGCCAACCTTCATAGGTACGATATCAAGCTCAACCCTGCGAAGTGTTCATTCGGTGTTCCGAGCGGAAAGTTACTCGGTTTCTTCGTTTCCGAACGAGGAATCGATGTCAACCCCAAAAAGATCGGGACCATCGTCCGAATGGAGCGGCCGGTCAGAATACATGATGTTCAAAGGCTCACAGGTTGCCTAGCGGCTTTGAGCAGGTTTATCGCTCGACTCGGTGAGAAGGCGTTACCTCTGTACCGACTCATGAAGAAATCAGATACTTTCGAATGGACAGACGAAGCCCAGATTGCATTCGACGACCTCAAAGCCCTGCTTTCCACCCAGCCGGTTCTTACTGCCCCGCTCAGTAAAGAACCCCTTCTTCTGTACATCGTGGCTACAAATCAAGTCGTCAGCACTGTTCTCACAGTCGAACGTGAAGAAGAAGGCAAAGCGTACAAGGTTCAGCGGCGAGTATATTATGTCTCCGAAGTCCTGACTCCTTCCAAGCAGAGGTATCCCCAGTATCAAAAGCTTATTTATGGGATCTACATGACTGCAAAGAAGGTGGCTCATTATTTCCAAGACCACTCGGTGTATGTCGTTTCTGATGCTCCGTTGTCGGAAATCCTCCACAATCGAGACGCGTCAGGCCGAGTGGCGAAATGAGCTATGGAGATGTTATACTGCGACATCAAGTTCGAAGCCAAGAAGGCTATAAAGTCTCAAGCTCTGGCTGACTTCATAGCAGAATGGGTAGAACAACAGCAACCGACTCACATCTACTCGGCTCATTGGTCTATGTTCTTCGATGGGTCCAAGATGTAGAATGGGTCCGGCGCAGGCGTAGTAATCATATCGCCAAAAGGTGATAAACTTAAGTATGTGTTGCAGATACATTTCGATTCCTCCAACAATGAGGCAGAGTATGAAGCTCTCCTTTATGGATTGTGCATGGCCATCTCACTCGGCGTCTGTCGCCTGATGGTCTATGGTGATTCAGATTTGGTGGTTAATCAAGTGATGAAGGAGTGGGATGTCAGGAACCCCACCATGACTGCATACTGCAATGCAGTAAGGAAGCTCGAGAAGAAGTTTGAAGGTCTGGAACTTCACCATGTTCCGCGACTGAAGAACCAAGCAGCTGATGATTTGGAAAAACTCGGATCCACTTGGAGACCAGTCCCGAGTGATGTCTGCCTCGAGCACCTACATCTCCCTTCGGTGAAAGAATATCCTTTTACAGAGGAACCGGTACAACCGAAGAGTTCAACAGATCCGACTGAAGTCGAGGTCCCCGCTGTGGTTGATTTTGATCATGGAGATTCTTGCTATCATCCCCGATTGGACAGTGCCGTTCATTGCATACATCCTGAGGCAAGAATTACCAGAGGATGAAGTCCAAGCGAGGCAGGTCGTCCGCAGGTCGAAGTCCTTCACCGTCATTGATGGCCTGTTGTACAAGGAAAGTGTTTGAGGAGTCCTTCAGCGATGCATCTCCCCTGAGGAGGGACAGTTTATCCTGGAAGAAATTCACTCGGGAACTTGCGGCCATCATGCCTCCTCAAGAGCAATCATCGCCAAAGCATTCAGAGCTGGCTTCTTCTAGTTGCAGGCGAATGAAATGGCAAAGGATATGGTCGACCGATGTGAAGGCTGTCAGTTCTATTCGAACAAGTCCCACAAGCCAACGTCTGCGCTGAAGACAATCCCTCTTGATTGGCCGTCCGCAGTGTGGGGATTAGATACAGTCGGTCCATTCAGAACTGGCCAAGGGGGATTCACTCATCTGTTGGTGGCAGTCGACAAGTTCACCAAGTGGATTGAAGCCAAGCCCATCAAGAAGCTCGATGCCCTTACGACCATCAAATTTGTCAGAGACATCATCATCCCGCACAGCATAATCACTGACAATGGCACAAACTTTGACTCGGACAGATTCAAAGGTTTTTGCAGAGGAGGTATCCGAGTGGATTTTGAATCTGTGGCGCACCCTCAAACCAGAGGGCAAGCAGAGCGGGCGAACGGACTTATTCTTCAAGGGTTGAAGTCTCGACTCCTGCGAGAAGTTAGACATGCCGTCGGCGCATGGGTCACCGAGCTGCCTTCGGTGTTGTGGGGCCTCTGCACAACTCCGAATAGATCTACAGGGCGATCCCCGTTCTTCCTCGTTTATGGAGCAGAGGCAGTCCTTCCGACTGACTTGCTTCACAACTCTCCACGAGTCGAACTCTTCTCCGAAGCCGAAGCAGAGAAGGCCAGGCAAGACAGAGTGGATCTACTAGAAGAAGAGCGCGAGATGGCACTGACTTGCTCAACAATTTATCAACAAGATCTACGGCGTTTTCACGCACGGCACGTCAAGATTCACACATTCCAAGCAGGCAACCTGGTGCTCCGAGTGGACCAGCAGAGGCCTCACAAGTTGGCTCCCGCCTGGGAAGGACCCTTCATCATCTCTAAGGTGCCGAACAACGGAGCATATCGACTCTACAACCTCGACAGGGAAATAGACGAGCCGCGAGCATGGAACGGAGATCTCGTGAAGCGCTTCTACACGTGACCGCCGAAGGAGGCAATGTAAAGAACAAGTATCATTGAAGTATTACAAAGCAGACTGATTTTTTGCAGGTCCCAAATTCTTCCGCGTTTGCAGACTCCGGTCTAAAAAAACTCTCTCCGAGTGTGCGCCAACAGCTGCACTCGGGGACTTAGCTGCAAGCCAGAGTCGCCTAAGTAAAAAACTCTCTCCGAGTGTGCGCTAACAGCCGCACTTGGGGACTTAGCTGCGACCCAGAGTCGCCTAAGTAAAAAACTCTCTCCGAGTGTGCACTAAAAGCCGCACTCGGGGACTTAGCTGCGACCCAGAGTCGCCTAAGTAAAAAACTCTCTCCGAGTGTGCACTAAAAGCCGCACTCGGGGACTTAGCTGCGACCCAGAGTCGCCTAAGTAAAAAACTCTCTCCGAGTGTGCACTAAAAGCCGCACTCGGGGACTTAGCTGCGACCCAGAGTCGCCTAAGTAAAAAACTCTCTCCGAGTGTGCACTAACAGCCGCACTCGGGGACTTAGCTGCGACCCAGAGTCGCCTAAGTAAAAAACTCTCTCCGAGTGTGCACTAAAAGCCGCACTCGGAGACTTAGGTGCGATCCAGAATCGCCTAAGTACAAACTCGCTCCGAGTGCGCACAAAAGCTGCACTCGGAGACTTAGCTGCGACCCAGAATCGCCTAAGTACAAACTCGCTCCGAGTGCGCACCAAAAGCCGCACTCAGAGACTTAGCTACGACCCAGAATCGCCTAAGTACAAGCTCGCTCTAAGTGCGCACCAAAAGCTGCACTCGGGGACTTAGCTGCGATCCAGAATCGCCTAAGTACAAACTCGCTCCGAGTGTGCACCAACAGCCGCACTCGGGGACTTAGCTGCGATTCAGAATCGCCTACGTACAAAACTCGCTCCGAGTGCTCACTAAAAGTCGCACTCGGAGACTTAGCTGCGATCCAGAATCGCCTAAGTAAAAAGCTTCCTTCGAGTGTATCCTCGAGATCCACTCGGAGGCTTAGCAGACCCTGATTGAGGCTCATGTGGATATGAGCACAACTGACAACTACATGAGTATCAACTCACTCCGAGTGTGCACGAGATGCCGCACTCGGGGACTTAGCCGCGATCCAGAATCGCCTAAGTAAAAAAGCTTCCTTCAAGTGTATCCTCGAGATCCACTCGGAGGCTTAGCAGACCCTCATTAAGGCTCATGTGGATGTGAAGACAACTGACAATTACATGCTCCACATGTTTTCCATTGGCTTCACCAAGAAACGCCAAACAAAAACCTCGAGCCAAAATCGTGTCAAAAAAAACTTGGTGGAAGAAGAGCGAAATATTCGATTCGAATTCAAAGTTGGATCTACGATAGTCGGCTCGGTGTGGATCAAGCTTATCCACACCGAACCACGAATGTGACGGCCAACAGCAGTGGCCCAAGTTTGATACACATACCACTCGGCATACCGAGGTAAAGTTTTTCAAGCATCATCGGGACTGGCAGGCTCCACAAAAGTCTCAAGGTCGATCCCGTCCGCGATACGAGTGGCTGTCTCTAGGAAGGTGTCCATGAAATCTTCGAATCGAAGCTTCTTGGTGTTGGCGACCTGCAACGCCTTCAGCTTTTCTTCGCGAGCTTCCTTGCAGTGCACTCGGACCAGCGATAGCGCCACGTCCGCACCACAACGAGCGGCAGACTTCTTCCATGCCTGCACTCTGCTCGGGATGTCCTCCAGCCGAGTCATCAACCCTTCTATTTCCTGCCGGGAATCGTCTTCGGGCCACAACTCCTTGTCGATCCGGCTGATGACTTCTCTCAGACGGCCGATGAAAGGTCCCACTCTGCCATGGCGAATATGTGCTCGGAGTATGTCCCGATTGGCTTCGTCGCCGAGTGGAACGTTCGGAACAACCGACCGTTCAATGTCGGCTGCTCCAGCCTCAGCGTCCAGACGAAAATCTGCAAAGAAAAGACGAGCAGAAAGTAAGCGCAGAATGAATTACAACGTCAAGAAGCACTCGGCAAAAAGCTTACCACCGTGCAGTGCAATCACCTTCCTTGCCCAGTCGTTGACATACTTCTCCTGCGAAATGCATCGACGGTTCATCACCTTCATCTGACCCATCAGTTCAGTTCTTTGCTTGCCCATTTTCTCAATTTCGGCCACCAATGCCTTGTTGGTCTTCTGGGACTCCTCCAAAGACTTCTCTCGGTCAGCAAGAGCCCCCTTCACACCAGCCAAGTCATTCACAGCCGCCTCCAATTCCGCAGCAAGCTGAATCTTTTCAGCCTTCAAAGCATTTTACGCGGATCCCATTTCGCAAGTCTTCTGCCAAATCAGCACAAAGGGAAGATCAGACACATTCAACAAGGAAAACAAAGAAAACAATCAAAGTTCTTCAGACCCCTGCCGATGCAAGCACTCGACAGCGGTCTCGGGGACTACATCTAGTGGGTTCACTAAGAGTGACCCCACTGGCATGAAGCTCGAACAGGTCGGCCCTATTGAGCTCCATGACAAACAGACAAATCTACGAGAATGCTATTACCCGACCTTAGTAACACTACTCTCGGGGACTACATCCAGTGGATGCACTCCGAGTGCCCCCACTGGTAATATTCGGGCAGACCAGCTCTGATCTGCTCAGGTAACGGGAAATACATATAAAGACAACTGCCGGTGCAAGCACTCAACAGAAGTCTCGGGGACTACACCCATTGGGTTCACTCTGAGTGAACCCACTTCAAAATAATCCTACTGTATCCGAGTATATCACTTAAACCCCAGTGGGTTACAAGAGGGAAGTAAACACTTACTAGCGCACTTACTCGGATATCGTCTCGGAGCTCCAAGCTTCTCTTGTACAAAGACGCGATGGAGTCGTACGCTCCCTTGGCATCACCCACCATCAACTCCACCTGCACCATGGCCTCCTTGGCAGCTCCCACTTGGTCTTCTGGGAGGTGTCGGGCGTCGTACTGGACGGTCGATGGACCTGGCACGACAGAAGACTCCTTGGGCATCCCAAGTCCCGCTCCAGTCAGTTCCGCCGCGAGGAGCACCGCCTCAGTCGACGGCATCGGCTCGGTCGGCGGCACGTCCATGGTAGGAGCAGCAGCTGATGGAACAACCTCAAGGATAGGCGCCAAAGTTGGCCCTGATCCCCTTTGGTCGTCCTCCTCCAGATGAATCACCTTCGAAGGAAGCCCGACTGAACAACATGAGGTTGCAGAAAAAGGGCAAGATTAAAGACAGCACTCGCGAAACAATAATGCAAACTCTCGGAGTCGTCACAACATACCTTGCTGGGATGTGGCAGCGTTATCCGTATCCATGGGATCATCGTCCTGGCACGGCAGAGAGGTGGCAGAGGTAGCAGCTCTGTCGAGTAAAATCCACTCGACCGATAAGCATGAGTTCAATCAAATATTGAAAGAAGATGGGAGAACAAGACACTTATGCTGAGGCAACTAGAACAGCGATCCTCATCCGAGGCAAAGCTTTCCGAGGCTTGGACCCACTCGGTTTGGCCACCTTGTGCGGTTGGTCCGTGGGCTCGGCAGCAACGTCCCTGGTCCTCTTCATGCTCCGAGCACTCGGAGCCACGGGAGGAGCTAGCGGAGCACTCGGAGCCACGGGAGAAGCAGGCGGAGCACTCGGAGCTGCTAGAGGAGCCGGCGGAGCCGCGGGTTCGTGACGGCGCTTAGTTCGAGGCTCTAATGGTGGAGGTGGCGAACTCTGCTCCCCAACCTCCCCCTCCTCCTCTTCAGACTCCTCCTCTGTCTCCCCACTGTCGGAGACGTACTCGGCGCTATCCACGATGCCCTCCTGGCTGCCCTCCTCTTCCTCAGCGGGATTCCCGTTCGAGACGAGAGAATGCCAGTTGGTCCACTCCTGCACAAAATACAGTCGACAACGTCAGACACCAAGCGGCGACACGAGAAAAGCGATAAATCTAAGAAGATTGAAAGCACTCGACAAGATGCGCTCACATCATTCGGAGGAGGGTTGTCGGCGCGGAAGGGCCTCACTCGTCGGGCTCCTTGGGGGTTGTCGCATGCGCCTGTGATGTCGCGGACCCATGCTGTCACCGTCTCCCCGGTCACGCACTCTGGGTGAGTCCGAGTGGAATCCTCATGACCCACATAGTGCCACATGTCATGGTGTCGGGCTTGCAGCGGCTGGATGCGCCGACCCAGAAAAGTCTCCAGCAAGTCCGTGCCGGTGACTCCCTTGCGGACGACGGCTATCAGCGCGTCGACCAGAGGCTGGATCTGGATCTTTTCCAACTTTGAGAGCGCAAGTTGCCTGGGAGGAGCCGGACGGTCTAGGCTAAAAGGCGGCAACCCAGTCGCAGCATTCGGACAAGCTATGTCCTGGCAGTAGAACCAGGTCGACTGCCAGTTCCTAACTGACTCAGACAACTCGAGAGGGGGGTAGCTACTCTTCATTTTCTTTTGGAAGCCTAAGCCCCCGCAGAGCTGGAGGAGATGGGTTTTATCGTCTGACTGGCTAAGCTTTTTAACAGTCTGAGACCTAGCGGAGAAGATGTACTTAAAAGCCCCCAATGGGGGGGGGACATACAACAAAGCACTCGCACAGAGTGACGAATGCGGCGAGATGGGCTATCGCGTTGGGAGGAAAATGATGGAGCTGCGCCCCGAAGTGATTCATAATACCTCTAAAGAAGGGGTGGGGAGGCAAGGAGAAGCCCCTGTACACGTGGCCGAGCAGCAAGACGCGCTCTCCCTCCTACGGTGCCGGCTCCATCTCGCCCTCCGCCGGCAGCCTCCACGACTTGTTGGCAATCGTGCCTTACTCCACCAGCTCCAACAGGTCGTCCGCCGTCACCGTGGAGGGGAGAAAATCCCCCTGGATCCAACCCGCCGGTAGTGCTCGCTGTCGCCGCTGAGCAGGGGCCGCCTTCTTCTTCTTCTTCTTCTGCGACTCGAGCTTGCTCGTCTGCCCCTTCGTCATGGTGAAGACAGCCGATCTCCAGAGGATGAGAGGAAGGAGGAGGCATGGAACGCGCAGGGAGCTACGGGAGAAGCGGGGCGAGTGCGAGTAACAAGGGCAGCGCAACAAGAAACCCCCGCCGGAGAGGCTTAAATAAGGTTCCGACTGGGTCACAAACAGGTGGCCCCGAAATCTTATCCCCCGACCGGCTGCTGAGATATTAGTGGAGAAGATAAAGGCACGGTAATCGAGGCCGCAGAAACTACTCGATGACGATGTCGACATCCCCGCTGAGCGCGCTGCAACCGAAATTTGAAGATCCCAGGAAATCCGCCGCTGTCAGTTTGACCGGTCACATCGAAAGATTCTGCGGAAGCACTCGGTCCCTGACGGTTCGTTTCACTGGTATATTCACTCGGATCACTGGTCGAAAGGATAAAATTGATCGAGGCAAACAACGCCAAAGTCACATCCATATCAGTCGGATCCGTACTCCAAGCACCACTTCATCATTCCAACCCCGATCCATTCGGGGACTAATTATGGGGTTATAGTCCCAGGGTAGGGTCATAAGCCTGCCCTATAGGTCCTACCCAAGGACTACGCTTCATAGAGGCCAAGGCCCTTAGACAGTTCCGACTGAACTAAGGCCCCCCATCATCCAGTCGGTGACGAGCATTCGGAGGATATTTATCGTATCGACTGAATTCCACTATGTACATCGTAACCTCCCAGGAGGGCAACGTTCATACGTTTTCATACACCATTATTAGCATTTAAGGCATACGTTACCTGTAACGTAGGCATTTATTCGCCACTACTCCACCCCTGTTCACCGGGCCGTTGTGGAAGGCAGCGCACTCTATATAAGCCACTCTTCCCCACTGGTGCAGGGGTTGGCATTTACTGTAATCCTATATTCCACTCGACACTAAGCTCCCAAGAGCACTGAGACGTCAGGCTTTTACCTCCACCGTAGAGGGGCCTGAACTCATACAACCTCGCCGTAGCTAAGGCTCTGCCCATCGTTTCGTACCCTACACATCTACTGTCAGACTTATACCCACGACACCCACAAAACCAAATGTGGTAGGAATCCATTACGGACCACATGCATGTTGAAATAAAAAACAGCATGCTTGCCAACGTCTCTACTTGCAAACAATTTCATCAATTATTGAAAATAAGCATCTCATATCAATTGAATTTGGTCTACTGGATACACATGCTCATCTATCAGCTAGGCCACTTGCATATCCAGGCCATACTGCCGGATCATACCACTAAGTATGGAAAGCAGAAAGACTACACAGCAACCCCGGTCAACAAAAGGAAACCAAAGGCATTAGAAATAATGATGTTTACCATGGTTCTTTGAGTATTTGCTTCGATAGCATTGCATCTTCAGTGGAGGCAGGCAACATGGTGTCTTCTTTTATTTTGTTTTGCGGGGGAACATGGTGTCTTCTAAATAAGCGTTTGGTAAACTTTAACATATAGCAAATGTATGATTTAGTGATTTTTTTTGCGGGTAGTGATTACTTTTCTACAAGGTGGTAATTTCAGCATTTGGTGAATTTGCAAGAAAAATGTCGTCCCAAGTGTTGTTCTTTTTTCCAACTAATTAAGTGGAAAAATCTAACATCAAAAGTTATGTACGTGTCCTATAGAAGAGGTACATGTTAGTGCGTTTCCCAACTCAAAAGTTACAAAAGGCCAATCGATGTGGAAAAAATGCTACAGAATTTCAATTCGGATAAAACAATCGAATTACTACAATAGTAGGAGTAGCATTGCATGCGATGATCTCATCATGTACATAAATTTGATATACGTACACCATATTTTGTCCTAATCTAATTCTTAAGTATAAGTGTGAAGTCGGAGTGTGACAATGGTTTTAAGATTTTCAGTAATTATATTTTACATTAATTCACTTTTGCATAAATAATTGTATTAGTAACTTTACACATGAAGTTTTTAATAAAAATATTATTGCTATATTTCAGAATAATTTTACGGCAATTGATAAATATATGTGTTTATTTGTATAAGAAACTTGATGAACAATTATGTGAAATATAAGTTGAAAGCTAGAAAATATTTTAGTAAAAGATAAGTACAAATGATCTCTTAGAAAAAATGTACACAATTAACTTAATATTTCAAATAATATTTTTAAAGTGAAATTAAGAGATTTTGCACATTATTCAACTTAAAGTGAAATTATTAATTCGTAGGTGTATAACTTAAAAAAAGTTGGTGCAAATAATAGGTTCCTGGGAGAAATTCTAATGGCAAAAATTATGTTTAGATTCTACTTCCTCCGCGACAAAATAAAAGAGCCTTCTTTACACTATCATTGTGTCACTATCATACTGTAAAAATGTTATTATTTTTGAGAGGGAGGTTGTACTAAAAAAGATGAAATTGTATTACCTGTCTGGTTAACTATATATAGAGAAACCAATTACAACATATATTATGGTACCAACAAGTATTTTATGAAAAGTTGGAACAACTCCACGCAGAGAAGCACATATCTAGTCGCGCTATTGCGCGGGACACTCCGCTAGTTGCTCAAAAAGAGAGATATTGCACCGGTATAAAAAAACTTGATGAGATGAGAACCTCGGAAGAATTGAAAGGATTGAGAACAAGAAACTTCTGATATAACTTCAGCGCTCCAAATAGAATAGAGAGGGATGACAACAAGAAAGACTTGATACGAATTTTCAACATCGGAAAGAATTTAAAGGATGAAAAGGATATGATGAACATAGATAACTTGAATTGAATTCACCAGAACAGAGAACATGAATGAAAAATGATGAACTCAGAACTCCTGAGAATCTTCACAACGAATCACCGGTAACAAAAGAAAGAAAAGATAGTGGAAAAAATAATGAAAGGAAGATACTTGGATGATAATTGAATTACTTAAGAAAAGGGCGAGAGGGCGGGGAAAACAAGGACAACTAGGGACATATGAGACGAACTCCGGAAAGAATTGAGAGATTGATCTTGCAAAAATTGGAGAGGATTGAATCCACTTGAAGAGAAGCAGACCGGTTGAAAAAGAATTGATATGACGACTCCGGTAGAAAAGAATTGATAAGACAACTTGATTGAGCAAAAGAATTAGCATTCCCATAAAAATATGAGAGCACCTCTTGGAAAGTTATGAATCACTATTTGAGATCGAAGGAACTCGAATTACCATACTCCAACAAAACAAAGGACGAAGCTTACGAAACAAGCCAGGACAAATTAATGATAGAGATTTTGTTCGATATTTTCATGTATCGGATCGCACGAGCTTGATCCTATAGTAGCCATCATGTACAAGGCAGTGCACACGACATACGAAGCGTCCCCAAGTTGTAGCACGCTATATGGACTCTTTAAGACAGAACGAGAACCGCTGTAAGACGATCGTGAACAAACGAATCCACTGGATGTTGAACCCCAACCTGAGATCATGCATGTGTTGGAAGATTGTCATATAAGTAACTACTTGAATTCCCACCTAATAACTGCCAAAATCTCTGGTCATGCAATCGGGTCCACGAATACAAGGAGTAAAGTTCATCACTCAACTCCTATCAATAACACTAGCCATCCAGTGTATCACATCCGTCAACACATAACCACAGACCTCGGAAACTCATCTATCTCAGATCCTCGTAATCACAACGATAGCAAGTATGGCAGTACCCCCGAACTCTCTGCACCAGTACTAGGATGTCGGGGTTATCTCGCCACTACTAGTATTGAAGCAATTTCGAACGTCCTCCATCATGAGATACTAAGAAATCTAAATGATAACGATGTGCTCAAGAATCCCTTGGAGCTCAACTCCTCGGAATAAAATCAACACAGTAGGAGGCACCAATCAGAACTCCGTCACATGGACAACATATAGATTCCAAAAATATCCGCGTGATCCTAAAAAAATTGAGTAAGAAGAGGAGTAGAATTAAAATTCTTACGTCAAGATTCCTCACCAGAGCATAGAAGAGGGAAAAGAAGAATCCTACTCTCCGATATATAACTAAACTCAAAGTAGTTTTTCACTAGACTCGACTCGGCCAAGTCCGATCAATCAAGGGGGCTCCTAGGTTGGTACTGCTCTGATACCAACTTGTAACACCCAATATGCACACCCTAATATGATGCATGATAAAAATTAAAATATGCAAGGCATGACACGGCAATTCAACTCACGCAAACGTTACACATTAAGTGAAGCTCAATATGCAACGAGTTTCACATTGACGAAACTCCACACTTGAATTATTTAGTTCACTCCCGTTAGGTACACGACAATTTTAAAAAGTTGTTAACATGGAAAGTGGTGAAGCCTGTGATCCTACATGACATACTAGCCGATCTACACATTTAGCACATTTGAACGGAGCTACGGTAAAAAGATACGTGCAACACATGATATTATGCCTTGAATGCCACATGCATGCAATTTTATGAAAACACAGGCAAGCAGGACATGAAGCACGTGTCGCCATGGCGAACGAAAGGGGACCATGGCAGCAAAACAAAAATGATGCCACGACAATGTTTCGATCCCGATAACTCGATGAGATACCAGTGCCAACGAATTGTGAGCGTGTGCGTGTCATGCCAAGAATGATGGGTTGATCCCGGTTACCGGGTTCCCATGTGTCGGGGGCACGGAAAAAGAGGGACAAAGTGTAACTAGCATGGCATCTATGAAACGGACAACATTGCCTCTCATACAACAATGCATTCATCCACGGGTATCGTCTCGGCGATATACCTTCGAAGCATGCCTCTCGGACCGGGTCGAGTCGTAGCGGTGTAGTTGTACATGGGTCATCGTGGAATCGTGGAAGTAGTGGTACTTGGCAATCTTGTCGAAACCACGGCTATTGTAGTCGTACATGGTTGGAGAGGAACTTGACGAATCCATGACCTTCGGGGTCGACGGTAGTGGTTCTCGTAGTTGTTCCTGTGTTGTGGCACCGGCCTTGACGAATCTGAAGGGGTACACAACACTCCAGGGATGACACATCCAAATAACTAACCAACTAGCTGCATCTGAAAACCGAGGGGTTCGTGGATGGGGGGCTCGCGACTGCAACACGACAGACAAAAGGGTCTCCTCAAGGCCAAGGAGTTGGACGAGAAAGTCGTCGCGAGCAGCAAGGCGGAGCGCGGTCGCTGTGCAGCAGATCAATGATAGTAGGGGCAGGCAGCTACATTTGAGGGCAATGGCACAACCGAACCATAAGGGCGGCTCGCGGTCGCTGGACAGCGGGGAGGCGCGGCGCTGGCTCGTTGTTCTTGCAACAGCGAGACGAAGCGGGGCGACGGCGAGCTGGGTTGACGCGAGTAGCAGGGTTGTGGGGCCTCAACTTCCCCTAGATCGTACGGTGCAAGAGATTGGGTCGGGTCACGAGGCCCATGGCAGGGCGTCAGCGGCATGGCGTGGGTAGCTCGCTGGCTGGACGGACGACGTGAGTCATGAGCAGGCCTTAGGGAGCGAGCAGCTCACGGACGAGCCCGAGACCTCCTGCTCGAGCGGCTGCATCGACCCGGGAGATGGCTCGTGCGCGCGTAGGCGCCATGAGAAGGAGCTCCCCTGCCTGGAACCACGAGGAGAGCGGGGACGGGATAGGCGTGCGAGAACCGTGGGCTGCTGCACGGGGGCTCCCTTGGCCGGGGCAAGGAGAGGAGATCGAGGGAAGGAAGAGGGATCGGGCTAGGGAGTGTCTGCGTGAGGGATTGTTCCCTGGTGACGACGCTAGGAGGAAGGAGACACGGATCGAACATAGCTCTCCCTGTCACTAGGGTCGGCCAGGGGCGGCTGGGCTACGGGCCGGCCTGGAGGCCAAAGTGGTCGGCTGGGATCCTCTCTCTCACCACTTCCAATAGGAGAAAAGAGAAGAAAAAATAGAAAGAAAGAGAAGAGAAAATGTTAGAGACGTAATTTAAGCATGGGGTTAATTTTGCAAGTGTGTTATGGGTGATTCAAAATAATGGAATACTTTATAGTAGCTCCCTAAAATATTGAGAGGATATGTTATAAAGAGAATCATCACATGAATCCTTCAATTTAAATAGATCAAAGATCCATGCAAATAATTTATTTGAGTTGCAGAAAAATTTAATGACATGATGAATGCAACAAACAAATAATTAGCACGGCGACAACGGAATAAAAGGGGAATCTTCCAGAGCGTTGGTCTCGGGCTATCACACCCTGCTGTAGAGGAATAAGAAGATGAGGATTCAACAATTCTTAGGAAGCTCAGACCGCATCTGCCAATTCATAATGATGCTCATCCTATAGCTGAAGATATGAAGAAAAGGATGGATGCATGTCTAAGGAAGTGGAGAGTTGCTGGTCCATATGATGTGCGAAGGAGAACTATTGTTGATGCAAGGTTTCACACCAAGAAAAAACAAAATTTCTATGAGACTGTCTTGCTTGATAAATCCGCAACTATCAGTGATACGAGATTTCTTGAATGGGCCTATATGACAGCCAATGAAGACTAGTTTCCTCATGTTGAAGACAACTTCAAGTCTATGGACATTGAGGATTTTTTTGTAAGGAGATGACTGATACGTCTCCGTCGTATCTACTTTTCCAAACTCTTTTGCCCTTGTTTTGGACTCTAATTTGCATGATTTGAATGGAACTAACCGGGACAAACGTTGTTTTCAGCAGAATTGCCATGGTGTTGTTTTTGCGCAGAAATAAAAGTTCTCGGAATGGCCTGGAAATTTACGGGGATTTTTTGTGGCATATATAAAAATACTGGCGCAATAATCAACCGGAGGGGTGGAGATGAGAGCCCACAAGCCCACCAGGCGCGGGCCCTCCCCCCTGGCCGCGCCTGACAAGCTTGTGGGGCCCACGAAGTTCCACCGCCTCCAATCTCAGCTTTATTTAGTCCATTTCGTCCGGAAATTTTTTAAGGAGAATAGTTCATCGCGTTTTACGATATGGAGGCGCCGCCACCTCCTGTTCTTCCTCTGGAGGGCAGAATTGGAGTCCGTTCTGGGCTCCGGAGAGGGGAGATCATCACCATCGTCATCCCCAACCTTCCTTCATCGCCAATTCCATGATGCTCTTCACTGTTCGTGAGTAATCTCATCGTAGCCTTGCTGGACGGTGATGGGTTGGATGAGATCTATCATGTAATCGAGATAGTTTTGACGGGGATTGATCCCTAGTATCCACTATGTTCTGAGATTGATGTTGCTACTACTTTGCCATGCTTAATGCTTGTCACTAGGGCCCGAGTGCCATGATTTTAGATCTGAACCTATTATGTTGTCGCCAATATATGTGTGTTCTTGATCCTATCTTGCAAGTTGTAGTCACCTACTATGTGTTATGACCCGGCAACCCCGGAGTTTGGTTCTTGCACTAAGTGATAATGCGTTGGTCTGGTTCTTTATTAGAAGGAGAACCTTAATATCCCGTAGTTTCAATTAGGACCCCGCTGCCACGGGAGGGATGGACAATAGGTGTCATGCAAGTTCTTTTCCCTAAGCACGTATGGCTACATACGGAATACATGCCTACATTACATTGACGAACTGGAGCTAGTTACATATCTCTCCGTGTTATAACTGTTGCTTGATGAATAACATCCGGCATAATCATCCATCACCGATCCAATGCCTACTAGCTTTTCCTACTGGTCCTTGCTACGTTACCTTGCCGCTACTGTTGTTACTGTTGCTACTGTTACTCTGCTGATACTGATGTCACTGCTTCTACTGTTACTCTGTCGCTACTGTTGTCACTATTGCTACTGGTTACTGTTGTTACCGTTGCTATCACAGTACTTTGCTACCGATACTTTGCTGCAGATACTAAATCTTTCAGGTGTGGTTGAATTGACAACTCAACTGCTAATACTTGAGAATATTCTTTGGCTTCCCCTTGTGTCGAATCAATAAATTTGGGTTGAATACTCTACCCTCGAGAACTGTTGCGATCCCCTATACTTGTGGGTTATCAAGACTATTTTCTGGCACCATTGCCGGGGAAGCCGAAGTCAAGAATAGTCTCCCGTCAACGTGCTATTTTCTGGCGCCATTGCCGGGGAGGCATAGCTATATTCTCTGAGTCACTTGGGATTTACGTCTGCTGGTCACTATGAGGAATCCGAAAGATCGAAGAACTAAATTCTTGCCCTCAACTACGAGGACAGGTAAGGAACTGCCATCTAGCTCTGCAATTGATTCACCTTCAGTTATGAGTAAGTTTGCGACACCACTTCCTGCTAGAAATTTTGATATGTCGCCTGTGCTTGGTGATGCTACTTCTGCTGCCCATGATTCTTGTGATGATGCTATGCTTGATACTGATTTGCCAAAAGGTGCATTCCTTGATGCACAAATTGCTAGAGTTGCTGCTAGATGTGATGATACTTCTGAAACTGCTGAGATTATTGAGGTAGAACCTGCTATTTTGCCTGTTAGAACTAGCTCTCCTAGATATGAATTGTCTGATATGCCTGAGGGTTATGTTATGGAGGGAGAGATAGCTGAGGACTTTCTTGCGTCTAAGGATAGCTATGATGTTGAGAAATTACTGCGCAAGTGGAAAGAAAAATCTCTAAACGCTAGGATGAAATACGACCCAGAGTTTGCTACTTCGCCTATCTTTGTGACCGATAAGGATTATGAATTCTCTGTCGACCCTGAGTTAATAACTCTGGTCTAATCTGATCCTTCTCACGGTTATGAGTCTGAAACGGTTTCCTTTTGAGGAAAAGATCCGCCTCTACTATATCCTCAAACTGTTTCCTTTCTCACTAAAGGAAGTTGCTAAGACTTGGTTCACTTCTCTTTCTCCTGGTTGTGTGTGTAGCCCCGAGGATATGATTTACTACTTCTCTGAGAAATATTTCCCTGCCCATAAGAAGCAAGCTGCCTTGCAGGAAATACACAACTTTTCGCAAGTTGAGGAAGAGAGTCTCCCACAAGCTTGGGGGAGGCTTGTCCAGCTACTGAATGCTTTGCCTGATCATCCTCTTGAGAAGAATGAAATAATTGATATCTTCTATAATGGACTTACCGATGCTTCTAGAGACCACCTAGATAGTTGTGGTAGTTGTGTTTTTAGGGAACGAACTGTAGAACAAGCTGAGATCCTATTGAATAAGCTCTTGTGCAATGGGAATGCTTAGACTATTCCCGAACCACCTCCGAAGCCAACTCATTAGAAAAGAGGTATTCTATTCCTCAGTCCTGAAGATATGCAAGAAGCTATGAAATCTATGAGAGATAAAGGCATTAAATCTGAAGATGTCAAAAATCTACCACCTATCGAAGAGATCCATGGTCTTGATAACCCGATAGAGGTAGTAGAGGTAAATTCTCTTCATAGATTCAATGAGAGTGATATTCCTTTTGATTAACCCGCTAGCTTATGCGTGGATGAATTTGATAACTTTGTTCCCAAACAACAAAGTTTCAATGATTATGTTAGCTGACAATTGGAACAAAATGCTCGTATGCTTAGTCATTTAAGTGCTTGTGTGGACAAAAATGTCAATGATCTTAAGCTTCTGAGTAAACATGCCTCTATGGTTACTACTCAGGTAGAACAAGTACTTAAGGCTCAAAATGACTTGCTCAAAGAGATGAATGAAAATTCTGTTAGAGTCGTCACTAGAGGCAGTAGAATGATCGAGGAACCTTTGTATCCTTAGGGTCATCCTAACAGAATTGAACAAGATTCTCAAGGAGTTAGCACTGATGCACCAAGTCATCCTAGAAAGAAGAAGAGAGATGATAGGACCCTGCACGCTAGCAACCCTGATGCTGTTACACCTGAGAGTCCAAACGATGTTTTTGTCTCTGATGCTGAAACGCAATCTGGTGATGAACATGAGCCTAATGATAATATTGATAGTGATGTTCATGTTTATGCTCAACCTAGCAATGATAATGATGTGGAGATGAACCTATTGATCTTGATAACCCACAGCCTAAGAATAGAAGATACGATAAGAACGATTTCACTGCTAGGAAGCATGGTAAAGAAAGGGAACCATGGGTTCAGAAACCCATGCCCTTTCCTCCCAAACCATCCAAGAAAAAAGATGATGAGGATTTTGAGTGATTTGTTGAAATGATTAGACCTGTCTTTGTGCAAATACATTTGACAGATATGCTCAAAATGTCTCCGTATGCTAAGTACATGAAGGATATTGTGACTAATAAGAGGAGGATACCTGAGGTTGAGATTTCCACCATGCTTGCTAATTATAACTTCAAGGGTGGAACTCCTAAGAAAGTAGGTGATCCCGGAGTGGCCACTGTACCTTGCTCCATTAAAGGAAACTACGTTAGAACTACTTTATGCGACCTTGGAGCCGGTGCTAGTGTTATGCCTCTCTCTCTTTATCGTAGGCTTGAATTGGATAAGTTGACACCCACTGAAATCTCATTGCAAATGGCCGACAAATCAACTGCTTTCCCTATCGGCATTTGCAAGGATGTGCCTATTGTGGTTGCGAACGTTACTATCCTGACAGACTTTGTTATTCTGGACATTCCCGAGGATGATGCCATGGCGGTCATCCTTGGAAGACCCTTTCTAAACACTGCAGGGGTTGTTATTGATTGCAACAAAGGCAATCTCACTTTCCATGTAAACGGTAATGAGCATACGGTGCACTTTCAGAAGAAACAATATCGAGTACATTGCATCAATGCTATCGAAAAAACTTCATCGATTCTTATTGGGAGCTTTGAATGCCCTATACCTACTGCCAAGATGAAGTATGATTTTCTTGTTGGGGAGATGCACATCCCCATTGAGGTAACCTAGTGACTATTCGAAAATTCTCCGTTTCCTTTTGCGATTCAATTTTTTTTGTCAAGGAGACTTGATCAACCTCATTGACGGATTTCTTTCGATGACCATGAGATGGATGAATCAAGGAGTCACAAACCTCCGTTCCAAGCTTTCACCTTCGGTAGCTTTGAAGAAAAATGATAGATTTAGTTTAGTTTTCCCTGTTTTCTGCTTTTAGCGTCCCGTAGAAAAATACCCCAAAAATAAAAGTTCTCCGAATGCCGTGAAAATCAAGTATGATTTTTTGTGGAATTTTTGAAAAATACTGAGATGAAGAGCTAGTCAGGGGGCTGCACCAGTGGGCCACAAGCCCTGGAGGCGCGGGCACCCCCCTTGGTCGCGCCTACCAGGCTTGTGGGGCCCACGTGCACCCCCTTCACTCATTCTAGCTCCCATCTGCTTCTCCTACCTCCAAAAAAACCGTTTCGCAGCTCAACCCATGTTCTTGCTCTTCTTGCTGGGATTTTCGATCTCCTTGTGCAAAGCACCATTCACCAAACTGTGTTGGGGAAGTTGCTCCTTGGTAAGTGACTCCTCCATTGGTCCATTTAGTTTTTGCTCTAGTGCCTTATACTTCGCGTATTTTTGCTGCCTTGGTGACCCTATTCTTGAGCTTTGCATGCTAATTTTAGTTGGTCCCAAGTAGTTTTGATGCGTGATATGGCCTCTAGGCACTTGTGGGAGTAGTTCCTACGAGTTTAGTTGAGCCTTGTTCACTTATCCTTTGAGTCACTGAAAATTTCAAAAAAGGAAGATGTTCATGAGAAACTATCATGGTGGTTCCTCAAGCAAGAGAGGTCCCCGTCTCGCGACTCGGGAGCCCGATCCTTACCAACAGAGGAACGCACACGTACAACCATGCGAATGGCCTTCTGATGAATTCATGGTTGAGGCAGGTTTCAAAGACGAGTTTGATACACTTGTTCACAATGTCGGACTCGAAAAATTAATCTTCGATAAATGTGAACAGTATACTACTCTCACTACCTCTTTTGTTCGTAGATTCAAATTTTTAGTTGGCCGTGATACATCTGTACTGTTTGATCTCTATGACAAATCATATACCATGGATTTAGAGGATTTCAATAGAATTTGCAAGATACCTGTTTGGGGTAGTCTCAATGATCCTCCTAAATCTTCGGTTAGAGATTTTTTTTTCTCATATAATTGTCGAAGAAACTAGAGATATTACGCAGGCTACCATGGGGAGCATTTATTTTCCTGCCTTGCATTACTTTGCCCTCTTCATAGGTAGATGCATTAATGGAAAGATTGAGCATTGTCACCTCTACGCACCGTGATAGAAGTTTCAACATGGGAGCTATAATAGCAAGGAGGCTGAATAATAATGCTAATGAAGGGGATTTCTTTGGTGGGATCTATGCCACTCGCATATCAAATTTTCTTGGAGTACCCATCCTCGAAGGAGATCTCCCGCTCCATACAACTTTCTAGATCACGCCGCTTTGACACGCTATCAGTTCCTTGAGAGGGATGATGAATCCCTCCTATACCATTTAATATTTAACCGGCAGCGTGTTTTCCATATTACCCTTCCTGCTCCTGCCTTCTTTGACATTCAGGTAAAACGGAGATATTACATAACTAGAGGAGAGGCACAGGAGTATGAGAGGGAGGCAAAGGCTGCTCGTGTTCGTGAGGCAGCTATTCAGGCAGTGCCTGCAGCGCTCCCTTACAACCCCCATTATGATTTTAGGTATCGCGTAGACCATCCATGGGAGTAGACCAACTTAGGCCAAAAGCCTAAGGTTGGGGGAGTACGTGTTTCTCACCGACTTTATATTCTTGCTTACACTTTCACTTTGATAGTCGGTGTTCACACTTTTCCACTATATCATCCATGCTAGTTTATTTCTTTTTCTCATTTTCTTTTCGTGTGTTTGTCTAGTTTGAGAAAAACCCAAAAAGATTTTCTTGTTCTTCTTTTGCTTGTTGGGAGCTTTCCCGTGTAAATAGTTTTCTTTTTCTTTGGGTCAAGGTAGAAGACCATGGTTACAATGTTTAGTGGCTCTCGCATGCATATCTGTTTATCTGTCAAAGAGACATATTACTTTGTCTTCTCCTTTGTGTTTGCTTGCAGATTCCAGCTTAGTCCAATGCACGAGCACTCTTATTATTGTTCACATTGTTCGGTCGTGCAAGTGAAAGGCAATAATGACGATATATGATGAAGTGACTGAGCCTGAAAAAGATGGTATGAACTCGATCTATTTTGTTTTTGTAAATATGACTAGCTCATCGTTCCTGATTCAGCTTTGTTGTGAGAGAAACATGTTTGCAATGACAACTTAGAGATCATAGTTTCTGATGCCATGCTTAATTAGCTAGGAGCTTATAATGGTTTGTCTTGGATGCCAACATGAATCTTGAGATGACTATGATGTAGTATGATAACATGGTATCCTCCTTTGAATGATTCAAGTGGCTTGACTTGGCGCATGTTTATGCATGTAGTTGAAACAAAATCAACCTAGCCTCTATGATATTCATGTTCATGGTGATTTATGTCCTACTCATGCTTGCAATCAATGTTGGTTAATCTCAATGCATTTTGATGACTGTTGTCGCTCTCTAGTTGGTTGCTTCCCAGTCATTTGCTAGCCTTCACTTGTACTAAGCGGGAATACTGCTTGTGCATCCACTTCCATAAACCCAAAGTTGTTCCATATGAGTCCACCATACCTACCTATATGTGCTATCTACCTGTCGTTCCAAGAAAATTTGCATGTGCCACTCTCTAAACCTTTGAGAAATAATCTGTTTTGCATGCCCGAACCGCTCATGTGGTGACAGGGGGCTATCAGTATCTTCCATGCTAGGCGTGTTATCCTCGATATGTGTTTATTCACTATCATTCACGAGAAAGGGGCCGGTAATTGGAATGCCCAGTTCCATGCTCAAATCGAAAAGATAATTGCAAATAAAACTCCCACTGGAATTATGTTGGTATGGACGGCACCCGAGAATTCGGCTAGTCGTGGAGTGTGGAGGTAAACAAAACTTTACCTTTCTGTTTGGGAACCGCCTATAGCATGTGTAGCGTGGAAGATGGTGAGAACTCTTGGTCATTGCCTTGACAATGAAAGCATGCCACCCAAAATTATTATCTCTGTTCAAAAAGCTTGAGCTCTGGCACCTCTGCAAATCAATGCTTCCCTCTACGAAGGGCCTATCTATTTATGTTCCTGTTGAGTCATCCTGTTCTTATAAAAACACCGATTAGAGAGCACCGCTGTCATTTTTATGCTTTTCTTTTGACTGATGTTGAGTATGACTGTGACTGGATCTTCTTTGCCATGAATTAGAATGTTTAGTCATCCCTTGGTCTTCGAAGGTGCTCAGCATTTATGTTTTGCAGTCTCAGAAAGAGCTAGCGAGATACCATCTGTTCGTACTGCTTCAGGATTGTTTTGATTGAAGTGTTGACGTTTGAAACCTATTATTATTTGCTTGCTAGTTGATTATGCTATTGATATGAGTTTACCATGAGACCTAGATGTCATTTTATTATGTGGTTAGCTTGTGATCTTGCTGAAATTCTGGTTATGAGTTAGATATAGTTGCAACAACAAAATCAAACAGAGTTCGTAAAAGTTTTTCCTTTTGTCTCTTTCAGTTTGTCAACTGAACTGCTTGAGGACAAGCAAGGTTTTAAGCTTGGGGGAGTTGATACGTCTCCTTCGTATCTACTTTTCCAAACTCTTTTGCCCTTGTTTTGGACTCTAATTTGCATGATTTGAATGGAACTAACCCGGACTAACGCTCTTTTCAGCAGAATTGCCATGGTGTTGTTTTTGCGCAGAAATAAAAATTCTCGGAATGACCTGGAAATTTACATGGATTTTTTGTGGAATATATAAAAAATATTGACGCAAGAATCAACCGAAGGGGTGGAGCTGAGAGCCCACAAGCCCACCTAGCGCGGGCCCCCCTAGCCGCGCCTGTCACGCTTGTGGGGCCCACGAAGCTCCACCGCCTCCAATCTCAGCTCTATTTAGTCCCTTTCATCCGGAAAAAAATCAAGGAGAAGAGTTCATCACGTTTTACGATACGGAGGCGCCGCCACCTCCTGTTCTTCCTCTAGAGGGAAGATCTGGAGTCCGTTTTGGGCTCCAGAGAGGGGAGATCGTCGCCATCATCATCACCAACCTTCCTTCATCGCCAATTCCATGATGCTCTTCACCGTTCATGAGTAATCTCATCGTAGGCTTGTTGGATGGTGATGGGTTGGATGAGATCTATCATTTAATCGAGTTAGTTTTGACGGGGATTGATCCCTAGTATCCATTATGTTCTGAGATTGATGTTGCTACTACTTTGCCATGCTTAATGCTTGTCACTAGGGCCCGAGTGCCATGATTTCAGATCTGAACGTATTATGTTGTCACCAATATATGTGTGTTCTTGATCCTATCTTGCAAGTTGTAGTCACCTACTATGTGTTATGACCCGGCAACCCCGGAATGACAATAGCCGGAACCACTCCCGGATATGACCATAGGATGAGGAGTTCATGTATTCACTAAGTGTTAATGCGTTGGTCAGGTTCCTTATTAAAAGGGGAACCTTAATATCCCGTAGTTTCCATTAGGACCCCGCTGCCACGGGAGGGATGGACAATAGATGTCATGCAAGTTCTTTTCCCTAAGCACGTATGACTACATACGGAATAAATGCCTACATTACATTGACGGACTGGAGCTAGTTACATATCTCTCCGTGTTATAACTGTTGCATGATGAATAACATTCGGCATGATCATCCATCACCGATCCAATGCCTACGAGCTTTTCCTACTGGTCCTTGCTACGTTACCTTGCCGCTACTGCTGTTACTGCTGCTACTGTTACTGTGCTGCTACTGTTGTCACTGCTGCTACTGTTACTCTGTCGCTACTGCTGTCACTATTGCTACTGGTTACTGTTGCTACTGTTGCTATCACAATACTTTGGTACTGATACTTTGCTGCAGATTCTAAATCTTTCAGGTGTGGTTGAATTGACAACTCAACTGCTAATACTTGAGAATATTCTTTGGCTTCCCCTTGTGTCGAATCAATAAATTTGGGTTGAATACTCTACCCTCGAAAACTGTTGCGATCCCCTATACTTGTGGGTTATCAAGGACCCCATGGAATGATGAGTTGATCATGCAATTCTACTCGCTGTGATTTCTCTGGAGATGGTTCCACTGTCTGGATGACTGATGGTCACTGATATGAGTCAACTGCTGATGAGTGTGCCACTATCATTGGTGCCCCTAAGCAAAAAGAGAGTGATGTTCATGTGTATTCTGAAGCAAAGAAGAGTCAGAACTCCATACCAATATGTACAAGCCAATTCTTCATGATTATTTGGCTAGTCACAAGATGGGCTCAGTTTACTTCTTGCAAGTAGGAATACCCACAACTAACACTATTCTGAGATACACCTTGATGACTAAATCAGGTAATGAGAAGATGATTAGAGGACACTCCATCAACTTGTTGCACCACTTGGACACCCACACCAGATTCAGGGTGATGGATTTGATAGTAGATACTATCCGAAGGACTACTGTTGATCAAAAGAGATCATGTGGATATGCCATGTACATTCAGATGCTTATCAATACCAAGCTAGGCAAGCATGTATATGTACTTGATCGTCCCCATCTACCTCTTCAACCATAGTTTGAAGACAATGAAGTGGTGATGGATGACAATGATCCCAGTTCTGCTGCAGCGAGAATGGCGGCAGAGGCAATACAAGTTGAGGCTGCTAGAAACATGCCACCACCAGTTCCACAGCTGAGGACTCAAGCTGAGCAAATGGCATTTCTAGTTATCTCTATACAAGGCATGGAGAAGAAGATTCAGGAGATTATGCAAAACCAGAAAATCCTTGAGAGAGTTGTGGAGACAAAATTTCATGACATGGATGTGAAGGTTACGAAATTGAACACTATAGTGAAACAACTTCAACTTGAAGTTCAGTTAGTGAAGATTCGACGCTCAGATGATGATAATGATACTGATTATGATGAAGAGTCACCTCCTCGCACTACTACTCAGTTCAGCACCAGGACTAGGTCAGCTGTTGTACCTGCTCCAGAGACAAGACCGACTTCATCTGCTCAAGCATCTTCATCTTCAACTCCACCTCCAGCTTCAACTCACACACCTCCCGTATCCACTCCTCTAGCTCCAGGACATTCTGCAGAAGACTTCGTGGATGTTCTTCTGTTGACCCCATCCTTAGCTTCCCAAATAGACGAGTGGTTCTATACTTTTTGAACTTTTTGGTAACTTGTTGCCAAAGGGGGATGTATAGATCATAGACTTCGCGTAAGAGAGAGCTTCTGATTTTATTTTCTCTCGTTTCGTTTCAAAACTATGATCATTTGGATGACTTTATATTGTGTGTGATCATACGCTTTATCTTGATTGATGCTACATTATTATATTTTCGCTATCCTTGTGATAATCATTCACTTATCTTGTTGGTGTCATGTGCTTACTATTCATTCTTATATTGTTTATGCACCACCAATACATATGTGACATGGAAGAGTGACCCATGATCCTAATTATTGTTCATTTGCATTCAAACGTTAATTTTTAAATAATGCACAAATTTAGGGGGATATCTTGATTTTCACATACTTCTCAAAGCGTCGATGCTAATCATTGATTATATCTTTTCTCGAAGCTTTGATCTATATGTTGTCATCAATTACCAAAAAGGGGGAGATTGAAAGCACAATTTCTCCCTAGGGTGGTTTTGATAATTGATCACAACATATGCACCATTGGACTAATATGTTTTCCAAGTATATTTCCGAAAAGTTCAAAAGATTCTTTGGCTAAAAGCTTATGTGGAGACGCCCCTTGATGCAAGAACGGAATAATATTGGCACAAGCTTCAATCTAGAAGACTCTTCATTTTCTATTTTGTGAGAAATCACATTTGAATCCGTAGGAAAGCCAATACTATTAACAGGGCGTGAGGTAGTAAAATGAAGTGATTGCTCAAAGTGCTCTAAGTTAGCCACCAAAATATTGAGTCATTTTTCCCACATAACCATTCTTCCACATACACAAATTCAGTGTCACCAACTTTCATATTTCGGACCCACCGAGTTTAACCTCAGACAGAAACCCTAGAAATTCCCACCAAATCGGTGCAACCGAATCCATATCGGTGCTACCGAGTTTGGGTGACCAACTTTCGGGTGCCTCGATACAAAAAATCGAAATTTCCGATTTTGAGTGTCGGTTCCACCGAGTTTGGCCACCTGACTATTAGCCACAATTTTTATGCCACCGGGTTTAATATATCGGTCTCACCGAGATTCAAAATTTCACACCTTTGTGCTAATCGATACCACCGGGTTTCCAACTTTGGTGCCACTGAGTTTGCCACTTTGTGTGTAATGGTTGGATTTTGTGTGCTGACTATATATACCCCTTCACCCACCTCTCATTCGTGGGAGAAGCACTCAGAACACACACTTCATATCCAGATCCATTTTCTGAAAGAGAACAACCCACTCATGTGCTGAGTCCAAGATATTCCACTCAATTCATTTGAATCTTGATCTCTAGACTCCCCAAACTGCTTCCCACCAAATCAACCTCTCCAACCCATGCATATTATTTGACAGAGTGATTTTTTTGTTGAGGAGACTATCTTTAGAATCACAAGAGCAAGGATTTCATTGATCTACCTTTTTAAGGGTGGTGCCTCCTAGATTGGTTAGGTGTCGCTTGGGAGCCTCCTACTTCGTGTTGTGGAGCTGAACCAAGATGTTTGTAAGGGCAAGGAGATCACCTACTTCATGAAAATCTATCATGAGTGAGGCTAGTCCTCCATGGACGGAAGTCGTGGTGTAATAGACAAGGTCGCTTCTTCGTGGACCCTTCATGGGTGGAACCCTACGTGGACTCTCGCAGTCATTACCCTCCGTGGGTTGAAGTCTCCACTACCAAGGATGTATGATAGCGGGAGTTGCTTGTGCGTCAAAGGGGTGTGTGAGCATCACGACTCATGACCTACAATCGCCCTACAACCTCTCTCCTCGTGGTAATCCAGCAAAGGTAGATACGCGTCCAGGGTTGGGCCCTGCCGACGCACAACGCAAAGGCTCCACACGGTGAGTATTAAGATCTTCTAGGGGGTCGCTTGCGTGTCAAAGGGGGGCGCCTAACCATCGCGACTTAGGGCCTGCACTAGCTGTGTAGCCTCTCACCTCCTGGTAATCTAGCAATGGTTGAAATACGCACAGGGTTGGTCCCTACCGACGTAGAGCGCCAAGGCCTCCAAAGGAGTACATAGGAATTTCAAGGGAGTCACTTGTACGTCAAGGGGGGGATGAACATCGCTACTCAAGGCGTGCACTGGACCTGTAGCCACTCACCTCGTTGTAATCCAGCAACGACTGAGATATGTGCAGGGTTGGGGCCTGCTGACGTAGAGCATCAAAGCTCCTCAGGAGGGATGCGGAGGTCCTCAAGCGAGTTTCTTGTGCATCAAAGGGGGCGCCTGAGCATCACGACTCAGGGCCTACACTAGCCCTATAGCCTCTCGCCTCGTGGTAATCTAGCGACATATGAGATATGTGGAGGGTCGGGCCCTGCTGGCGTAGAGCAGAAAGACAAGCAAGAGAAAACCGAACGCGGAAATAGGCACTACAACTCGCAAGCAGTTATTAAAGAATTCAAATTGTTCCATACAAGTCTAACACCTCCTCGAGGGAAAGGTAATCTATTTCAGGGCATGGCAGGGGGCTCCTCGTTGGCCTCCTCGTCATCGTCACACAAGAACTACTCGAGCAGGGTGCGCACATGGCCCCCCACGACGGTTGCCAGGTCACCGCGGGACTCCTCAGGCACAGGGCCCATCACCCCTACTCGAAGCAAGGATCATGAAGGAAGAGATGGCTGAAGACACGGGTCACGGCCAAGGAGAGGAGGTCGCGGCACTCCTCCTCCATGGCGATGTCCACCATCCTGATCGCAACTTCAAGATCCTTCACGAGCTCGGAAGAGAACTCGACGTAGATGGCATCCCGAGGCACGACAGAGGACTCGAACTTTGACCTGTAAATGGAACCAGTGCCTCGCAGGCCCTAAGGTCCAAAGAAGAGAGTGTGGCTCGATTCGCTACCGCTTTCGCACTGGCCTCGGAGACCTGCTTCGCGTGGGCGTCCTGAGCCTCAGCCACCTCACGTTGGAGCATCTCTAGGCTCCCGCGCTCCGCGACCTGCTCGACTGCCACCCTTGCCAGCTCGGAGTTACTGTGGGAAAATGCTGCCTCGCGGGTCTTGGCGGCCTCCTAAAGCTCCTTGAGGCCGGTCTCTGCTTCCTCACAGCACTTGACGAGTGCTTCCTTCTTGGCAAGGGCACTCGCACAGGCGGGCTTGGCGTCGGCGGCCTTCCGCCGACCCTCTCCACGGACGGCCTCGGCCTCGCTGAGGCAGTTCTCGATTCAGGAGTCCTCGGGTGGTCGAGTTATCCCTTATGAGCCGATCATATGGGTCGCGTCATTGAGGATAGGATTGTCTGACAACTTTATGATAAAGATGGAATGCTCCGAAGACTAGGCGTGCACTCCAAGTCAGGAGGACCAGATCGGCCAATTTGTCCTCGACTGAGGTCGGCAACTTGTAACCCTAGGAACCCATGTGTCTATATAAACCAGAGGTTCTGATGCATATAGGCAGGTTATCTCATCTAGGGTTTAGCTCATACGATCTTGACATAGATCAACTCTGTAATCATCGTTCCACATCAATATAATCAAGCATGACATAGGGTTTTACCTCCTCAAGAGGGACCAAACCTGGGTAAATACTGTCAGCCCTTCTCTCCTGCAACCCATCGGTCCAATGTCTACTGTTTGGGACCCCCTACCCGAGATCTTCCAATTTTGACACCGACATTGGTGCTTTCATTGAGAGTCTCGCCGTTGGATCACTCGAAGGATTGATGGCTTGCTTGATCATCAGTAATCGAATCAGCAACAGGTGCATCTTCGCCCCAGACAGGTCCTCACACTCGGTAGCGTCACCCTACGCGTGGACTCAACTAGCCTTCCCGGTCAGATCGGCGTCATCATCCCCGGTTAGCATATAAGGTTTGGAGAATTTGAACTCTCCGCCGACTCCTAGGGCAATATGTTCCGTGTAGAAATCACGGCCTCGACCGATGAAACTCAAAATCCCAAAGCCTTGACTCTGGGTCTCTTGTCCGGCCATGGCCTCGGTCCCCACTTTGTCGAAGAGTCAGCTTTAAGCTCAGACCCGACCAATATGCCTGGACAACAGCGAACGGCCGTTGCCAAACTTGCATCCCCTATGGAAGCCACGGAGATCAACTCCCAAAATCCCGAAAAATTGATGAGGATAGCCTCTCGATGTTAAACAAGACACTCGACAATATCCAATCGCTTGAAATCTCAGATAGCCGAAGCCTGACCTATGCATAGATCATCCCCGAGGTGGATTATGATGACTTCTATGGCACACCAACCACCGACTTGGTTGCCAATGTCGAAGACTTAACCAACGCTTTCGACTACGCTTCCGGGGAGCTCGAGTAGATGGATGACGAGGCCGGATACTTCACCCCCGTATATACTGGGTGGCGGACCGCAACGTCCTCCTACGATGTTTACATGGTAGACACGCCCCGCGACACATGCGACATTACACCCAAACAAAACGACAATAAGTCCGGGGAGGAGCCCCCAAAGCGCCTAAGACCGCGTAAGAGTGCCAAGGCAAGTAAGGGAAGGGGCTCAGCTACAGGGGAAACGTAACCCCAGAGGACAACAACAATCCTGAAGCTCCCGAGAAACAACGAGAGGAACCAGACAACGCCGACCTCGATGGTCTCAACAATTCGGATGACGACGACTACCTTCCCCCTTTTGACAACTAAGACGGCTTCGAGGATGAAGACCTCGTAATCCCCGAGGACCTTGAAGGCCAGGAGTAGTTCCGGCAGCAACTTATAGCTATCGCTCACAGCCTAAAAGTGAAGCAATGATAGCTCCAGGCCGAACAATACACCATTAACAGCACATGGACAAAAATCCTGGCCGCCGAAGAAGGATACGACACCGAGTGGCCGGATCATAAGAAAAGCTACCCGCGCTGGCGCCTGCAGCCTCAGTTCGACGATGAGGCCCCAGAGCACGTGTCCCCCAGGCGCACGGACTATGACTAGCCTGACCGCCCTCCTCGAGGGTGCAACAGAGAAGCCGGAGGGATCGAGTGTATACCCGAGGCCCCCTGCACAAAAGGCAACCAACCTGAGCACCCTCGGGATTGACATTACCGATGAAAGGGTCGCAAAAAATCCATCTACGGATACAGGAGGTACTCCGCCACTCGATGGGACGAAGAAACACCTCGGGTCTCTTACAAGAACATAGGTCGGGAACCGTACCAGGCTCAACCCGGAGCTGATCTCCGACACAACATAGCCCGGATCAGAGGCGCCGCTCACCCATTGTGCTGTAGAGATGAGGTCATGCAATACCAATTCCCTAAAGGGTTTAAACCCAAGAACATAGAACAATACGGCGGGAAAACAGACCCCTTTGTGTGGATAGAAGATTTCCTTCTCCACGTCCATATGGCCAGGGGAGATGATCTCCATGCCATAAAATACTTACCCCTAAAGCTCAAAGGACTAGCACGACAGTGGCTAAAAAGCCTACGTGAAGACTACATTGGGAGCTGGGAAGAGCTCGAGGAGGCTTTCATGTCTAACTTTCAGGTAACCTCTGTTCGGCCGCCAGATTCATCCGAACTTAGCAACGTTGTTCAAAAGGCGGGTGAATCGGCCGGCAAATTCTGGAACCGGTTCTTCACCAAGAAAAATTAAATCATGGACCGTCCGGATGTCGAGGCAATAGCCTCTTTTAGGAACAACATCCGGGACAAATGGCTGGCCCGCCAGCTCAGCCAGGACAGGCCGAGAACAATGTCCGCTCTTACTTCCCTCATGACCCACTTTTGCGCAGGCGAAGATAATTGGCTACCTCGATGCAACCACAACATGGATGACCCGGGAACCTCTGAAGTTCAGGACATAAATGGCGAGCCAAGAAAAAAGAAGAACAAACACCGCCACCATAACGGTGACACCGATGACATGGCGGTAAATGCTGGATGCCGCAGCTCAAAACAAGGCAGCGGAAGAAACCCTTTAAAGGGAACGGGGATGTACCGACTCAATGGGATAAAATTATGGAACGGCTCTACGAGATCCATGGCACCCAAGACAAGCCCACCAGTCACACCAATCATAATTGTTGGGTGTTCAAGCAGGCTGGCAAGGTGGCCAGAGACGAATAGAACATGGGCCCATGAAGTAAAGACAACGAGGAGACTCGTGGCCCAAACACTAGGGGCCAAAAATAGTTCCCTCCTGAGGTCAAAATCATGAACATGATTTATGTCACTCATATACCAAAAAAGAAGAGGAAGCGGACCCTTTGGGAGGTATACGTCGTAGAACCCGTAGACCCAAAATATAATCCATGGTCAGCTTGCCCGATCAACTTCGACCACATAGATCATCCGACCAGTATCCGTCATGGAGGGTTGGGCACCCTCGTCCTAGATCCCATTGTAGATGGGTACAACCTCACTAGACTCATTATGGATGGAGGAAGTAGCCTTAATCTGATTTACTCAGATACGGTGAAAAAGATGGGCATCGACCCATCACAAATCAAACCAAGTCGCACTGCCTTTAAGAGAGTGTTCCAGGCGTCGAAGCCCGCTGCTCTGGTATGATAACACTCGAGGTTGGTTCGGCTCACCGGACAACTTGCACAGCGAAGACTTGATCTTCGACATGTTCCCCTTCCGCAGGGGATACCACACATTGCTCGACCGCACAGCTTTTTCCCACTTCAATGTTGTCCCGCGCTACGCCTATATGAAGCTCAAAATGCTCGGACCCAAGGGAGTTATCACCATCAATGGCAATACAGAGCGCTCTCTCCGGATCGAGGAACACACAACCAACCTGGAAGTGGAATGCCAACATGACAGAGAAGCATCAAGCCACATGCCGGTAACCAAGGCGTGGCAAGCGAGCCAGAGCTCAATCAGATCTACTGAAGACTTCTTCGGCTCAGAGTAAATAGGTATAAGCCTCCCACGGCACAGCCCGAACACCTTCAAGGTATGTCCCGCATAGACACAATTTCATTCTTCAAATTCCATGGGTAGCCGTGGGATCCAACCACCAAGGGTCATGTGTTCGGCTCGACTGAGCCATGGTCCAAACATCTCTACGAGCAAAAATGGGGTATCATGAAGAATTCCCCAAGCGTCCAGCTCCTCCGCATCATCAGCAGCTTCTCAAGACCATCTACTCAAGGTCCGCCTGCTGACAACAACTTCCTTTAAAGGATAGTACCCCCCCACACACACCTCTAAAAAGAGTAATAGACATAGTGCAACCGAAAGCAGGGCGGACGTCAAGCAGCCCATGGAAGGCCATAGGGAAATAGTTGCTCTAAAAATATGTATCTCAACAAACAATAGTTACCTATAATAGCCGTGTTGGTGCCACGAGTTATAAAAATTCCTCGCACACATTATTTATAGACTATTTTACAATATCTTTGTATGCATGTGTTTCATACTCATCGGAGGTGACAAATCAAACTTATTTTACATATGCTAAGTGCCATCGACCAATAGTCCGGGGGCTTGGATGATTATACCTCCCAGAGCACTATGCCCCCACTACTTTTTAATAAGTGTCAGGTTTCTGGGATTCTGCTCTATATGCATCGGTTCCGAATTATGTCTTGGGTCTATAGTTGGGTTGCCCCGCTCCTGTGCTTTCCTCATTATGTTCCGCTAGATCGACTAAGGGGTAAAGGGAGAACCACTACTATTGTATTACCACCTAGTCTGGCTAAGAATACCTACGTGGAGAAAGCCAAAAACTGGTCGTCATAATAGGAGAGAACTGGTCTGCAACTAGAGCTCAAATAAAAAAACCGTTTGAGGTCATTTCATGTTATACGGGAGGTTCACACCTTTACAGACCCTGTGGTAGCTATTTTGATATTTGGTTTATCTGATTACCACAAAAAGTCGGGGGCTTCCGATCAGCCCCCGAATTAAAACTCCTAAGGCTTAGTGAAAGCGATAAATCTGCATAGTCTGATTACCTCGTTTCCTTCGCATACTACGACCTTCAGAAACTGATACATCGGCTAAGGGTATTAGTACGGACGTTGAAACACCCCAAGTAGTCTCTACCTGGGACCTGAAGCCGACGATTGGTAACTTTTATATTAAATGACCAAAAGTCGGAGTCAAAAGAATACAAAAGTGCATCTCATTCAAGAGTAGCATCATAAAAATAAATTGTTCGGAGGCAGACGACAATAAATTCACTCAAAGAGTACTTATTTTGAGCATTGAGCTTCTATAACCCGAGGACCCTCCATTGCGAACGGAAAATACAGCTCGGGACATTTGTGCTCCTTCCCGGCAGGCGGGGGGCAGTTGCCATCGTAAGGGGCTTCACCCCTAGAAAGTGCACCATGGCCATCGCAAAAGCCATCTGAGCTCCTTCTATGCACACGGAGCACTACAGGACCTCTATCCGGGGCACGACATCGACCAACTTATGCACCAAGCAGAAGTAGCTGCTCGGCAGAGACTTGGTAGGCCACAACTGGACACAGGGATCCTTCATGGTCGGCTCCGCCATCCTATGCAGCTCCATGGGCTATTTCATCTGATAGCTTAGACTAGGGTTAGGCTCAGGAGTCTGAAACTGAGCCCAAAAAATCCTCTGCTCGACATCCCCGTCATGGGTCGCGTAGTGCTTGGTCGCTTCTGCCACACTCCACGGGAGGTCCGTGAAGGCGCCTAAGGAATGCCACATCCGCGTAAGAAAGGCATAACTGTTTCCACCAAAGGCACATTGCAATAAGTATGTCTTACCGTTTGCCATCAGCTTGGCCTGGCGCACCTCTTCTTCAAAGAACCTCCGGTCCATCCGCTCTGATTTGAGCTCGGTGGAAAGCTTAGAGAGCTCGATCATCTGATCCCGGGATTTCTGCTCCAAGGCTTCACACTTAGAGCTGGCCTCTTGCAACTCCTGTTGAATCTCCGCCACCCTGGCCTCATGCTTTCTGCTGTCAACCTTGAGGGAGCTCAACTGGGAAACTACCTATTCGACCACCAACTTGTGAGCAGTGGCCTCCTGCTTGACCTTATCCAACTCAGCCTTGAGCATTTCAAACTATTGGTCCTGGGCTGCTGACCAAATCGATATCACGGGGTGAGATATTAAAGCCATGATGGTCCTTTTCTACTAAAGACAATAAGGATTTTAACATCACTTATTAAAACTTACCCAACCTTTTGTCGAGCCAGTCATTTACACGGGTGAGCTCTTCATCGAAAACCTTGAGTTTCTGGTTCATCTCGGCAATCTCAAGAGCATTGGCATGGGCGGCGAAGGATGAGGTCTGCACGAAAAGAATATGAATTAAAAGGACTCCAAGTTATGGGAACGTGAGACACTCGATCGGAATTACTCTAATGAGCCGTTATAATTGTGAAGTCTCGAGATTATTTTTCTTTATCCCCAGGAGTTATTTGAGCCAGAATAAGCTTGTCAAACTTACCCATGGCTCGGGGGCTGTTATACCCATAAAGGCATATAAAACCTTATAAATAAACTGAAAAAATTACCCGGCTTACCTTAAAGCCCGTCGGCAAGCCATTGAAGGCTTCGCTCAGTCCGCTATTAACGAACTGAATATTGTACAGAACCGCACCCATAAGGTGCGATGTTCATTGGCGATGGAAGAGTTGGCCAAAGCATTCTCCATCATGGTCGGCCACCCAGCCGCAGCCTGCTCCATTATGGGCGACGCTGAAGGTGGCGCCAAAGACCCCGGAATACCAAAGCTCCCTAAATTTTCTCCGGGCAAAGCTCACAGGGAATTCGGTTCCCCTCTCCGCTTGCAGGGAGGGAACCAACCTCTTGGGTCCCGGTAACCGAGGTGTGGACCTCGGCGAGGACCTCCCCTTCTACTGAGGCTGGTGTACCAACTTCGGCCGGGACCTCCCGGTCCTCGGCGTTGAATGTATCCACCTAGGCCATCACCACCTCGTCTCTGGTCGGTGAGGCCTGATGGGATATCACCTCGGTCGCCCCATCCGAGGCCTGGAGAAGGTTATTGCAGGACGCATTCTTGCTCTCCGCCAACTCAGCGGGCAGCGAAACCCCACTAAGACCTGGTCCATTGGAAGGTCTCGGACGGGGCTGCAACAAGAACAACTCGTTTCTCATTATTAACGAAAACCCGGTATAATTCCGCTAAATAAAGGATTGTATTCCATACCTTTGGGCCGGGGGCTTGATCCTAGGGATTCAGCAGGAACCGTCTCAAAGCCTCCAAGCTCATCATCGGAGTCTCGGCTTGTGCCGAGTAGGGAGACCTTGCTCTTGAAAGGTCTAGCGCTTCCCTCTTCCTCGTCTAGAGGGACTCCTTCTCCTCCTCATCTTCTGCATCCTCCCCCTAGTAGGTGGAGGAGGCATTGGTGTCCCCGGACTTGCTATCCGGAGGACCCCTCGAACGGAGACCCCCCGCGGGTCTCCTTATTCTTATTCTCTCGCATCGTGTACAATGCCACTACCAGCATCAAGCTCGGCAATGCTAACCAGGGTTCCTCGGGCACGGGAGCTGGGGCGTCTATGTTTTCGGCCTTGTCCAACCAATCCTGCAGGGACGAAATGAGAAATAGTAAGACCCTCGGTAAAATTGGAACTCTAAGTAGGTATAAGAGCTCGAACAGACCTCCAAAGTGGGGGTCTTGGCGTCCAAGCCAGTGTCTTCGTCCTCGGCCACACACTCCCACTAGGGCTTGAGCAGTATCTGCCATAGGTTCTCGTGGTGGTGCGGTAGAACTCCTACACTACCCAGGGGTCGCTGGGCTTGTAGGCCCACAATGGGTTATCCCGACGCTGTTAGGGAAGGATGAGGTGATGGATCATGACGTGGACCACGTAGATCAGCTTGATGTTTGTCGCCACCATCTGCCTAATGTGCTTCTGCAACAACTTCACATCCGAAGGTGAGCCCAAGTCTAGCCCTTTACTAACCCACTAGGTTAGCCTCATGGGGTGTCCACACGTGAATGCGTGTGGCACTGCCCAGTTTGTTTCTCGTGGCTCCGCGATGTAGAACCACTCCTTCTACCAGCCCTTAACGGTGTCAATCAAGGTGCTCTCCGGCCATGGCACACGGCAAAGCTTGCATATCACGGCCCCACCACACTCGGCGTGCTGGCTGCTGATTGACTTCAGCTTAATGTTGAAGGTTTTGAGCCAGAGGCCGAAATACGGGTGAACCCGCAGGAAGGCCTCACAAACAGTAATGAAGGTGGAGATGTGCATGACAGAATTCAGGGGAAGATCATGGAAATCTAACCCGTAGTAGAACATCAAGCCCCTCACAAAGGAGTGGAGCGCGAAGCGTACTCCCAGATGAAGTGGGGGACGAACACCAGCCGCTCACCACGCCTTGGTGTAGGTACCACCTGGCCCTTCTCCGGAGCTTGGTGGGCAATGTCGGTTGCAAGGTAACCATAGTTCTTAAGCTCCTAAATGTCCCCATCAGGGACCTTGGAGATCTCCCACTTGCCCTGAGAGCCCGAGCCAACCATTGCTGAGCTTGGGAAGGGGGACAGTTGGAAACGGTGGGAGATGAAATGGATCTGGGCACTCGAGCTTGGAAGAAAGGGGAGTCGGGTTTGGAATGCCTGTGGTGGGCTTTGTATATTTTCCCTTTTTATGGGAGTCCATAAACCCAACGGTTTCTGCTTACTGCGTCGCTGGCTCGGCCATTTCCTGAAACAACCGCACCGTTGAGCATGCATGGGAAGGCCCGGGTCATTATTCGAATCCCCTTAAATGCAGAACACGATTTCTTTCTTGATAGGATGTGCCCAAGGGAAGTGGCCTCGAGACACAGTTCGTGTTTTTTCGTAATTCGTTATTGCAACTTTTAGTCAGAAGGGTTGCTAGATAAGGGATTATTCACCTCTGGGCTTTTAAAGCCTTTAGATGTAATGACTACTCTTTTAAAAGCATGATATCATCGGAGCGACTAAACCGATGTAATCCGAACATAAGGGGAACTCATCGTGTAAGCCAACTATTCTAATTGTCCGGCTGACGAAAACCATACACATCAGTGTTGGAGGCCAGCTCGGGGGCTACTAAGGAAGTTCTGGATTAAGGGGTCCTCGGGTGGTCGGGTTATCCCTTATGGTCCGACCATATGTGTCGTGTCATTGAAGACCGAATTGTCTGACAACTTTATGATCAATGGAATGCTCCAAAGACTAGGCGTGCACTCCAAGTCAAGAGGGCCAGATCGGCCCATCTGTCCCCGGCTGAGGTCAGCAACATGTAACCCTAGGAAACCCGGGTGTCTATATAACCCTGAGGTTCTTATGCATATAGGTAGTTTATCTCATCTAGGGTTTAGCTCATATGATCTCGAGGTAGATCGACTCTGTAATCATTGTTACACATCAATATAATCAAGCAGGACGTAGGGTTTTACCTCCTCAAGAGGGCCCGAACCTGGGTAAATATTGTCTCCCCTCTCTCGTGCAACCCATCGATCCACGGTCTACTATTCGGGACCCCCTACTCGAGATCTATCGGTTTTGATACTGACATTCGCTCAAGGACACCTTAGCGGAGGCATTAAGTTGGCTCCACCCCTCGGCCAACCTCATGCGCTCCGCGACGAGAAGCGCCTTGGCATCCCAAAAATCCGCCTCGAGACGGGAGAGCAAGTTTGGCACGTCGGTAAGAGCCCCGTGCCGGAGCATCCTATCTGAGCCCAGCAGGGCGGCTGCCTCCGAAGCCACTGTCGCCCCGGCGTTGCACGCTGTCGCAGCCGGAGTAGCCTCAACCTCTTCTGCCTAAGGCGCTGGAGGGTTGTCGGCCTCCCCATGCTCTGGACCTCTGCAGCATGCCCACGAGGGCATCCGTCCCCGCTTTTAGGGTCCTGGTAGAGGTCGCGACCCCGTCAGTTAGCATCGGGGGCTCTGCCAATGGCATCAGTATCTCAACCACCGCAGCCCCGACAATAACGTCTCCCCGTCGTGTGGTGGATGTGCCCAAAGATGTAGCGTCGCCCACGCGCCCGAGTGCAGCACCTGACATGTTCGGGCTGCCTCCTCGCCTGGTGAGGCCTCGGTCGAGAGATGAAGGTGCCCTTGAGACTTTCACGACCCTTGCTTCGGCAAAGGTTTTCTTCTTCTTCTTCTTTTCCTTGCTACCGCCTGAGAGCCTACACCAGGAAAGAGCCAGTCTAAGCAGACCGGTCACGAAGGAATAGTGCAACGGTAGGCCGAGGTACTTACTCATCACCGGTAGCCCACTTCCTCTTCTTCTCGGTGGCGGGAGGATCATCTCCGCCAACTTCATACGTCACCTCGCTAACGCCGTGGGGGCGCTTGTCGATATATTTGGCGGGCTCGCCTCGGCCTCCCTCCTCACCAACAGCCTGAGGGGGCCCGGGGTTATGCGGCCTCCACCGAGGGAGGCGTGGCACCCGTTGGGGGCTCCCGCCCCTGAGCCCTCGACCATCTTGGAGCCCGGCCTCGCTCTATCTCCGAAGGTCACAGGCTCAGGAGGGACTATCTTGTGCCGCTCGACAGCAACTACGTCATCCCCAAGGCCTCGCAAGGACGGATGGAGGTAGGGCGGTGGAATCCGGTCGGCTTCTTCCTCTTCACCCTCCGTCGCCTCCCAATCCTAGTTGTTGTTTCCCCCGCTTGAGGACAAAACCGTGCTGGGGGAGCCCTCGACCAGACCGGCAAGCCCCCATTCATCGAAGACGGGCATCACTACGACCCTCTCTGCCATGTCCTCGCACGCGTACAGCGATGGCGTAGCCTGAGGGAGATCCTCGGGACAATGACCCAATAGGGCCCCCCAAGACTCCGTCCAGCTCGTCATGCGTCAGGCCGCTTACGTGCAGGCACATTGGGTCGCCATCGGCGGTGAACTCCCATAGCTCGACATGAAGCGGTACCCCAGGAACTCCTTGGTAATCATCGCCCTTGTCATGCGGGCCTCCACGAGAGAGGCGATTCGGTCCAGGATGGCCGTGCTCTCGGATCGGTGAGCTTCTCATGGCTCCACCTAGAGGTCTGCTCAAGCGGGTTTAAGGGGATCGTCAAGGAAGACCTCTCTCGGTGCGCGTCCATAAATACTCAGCGGTTCCGGTAGCCTTTGACCTTCTTCCCAGCCTTCAAGTGGGTTTGTGCGCCCCCGACATCGACAAAGGAGACGCACGCGGAGCGCTGGCTCATGGCAGTGGACCACACACTGAAGAAGTGACGAAAGATCCCCATCGAGGGCCTCACGCCCATGAAAGCCTCACAGTAAAAAGCAAAGATAGCCAAGAGAAGAACGGAGTTGGGCTATAGGTGCACGGCCCGGATCTGGTAATGGGATAGGATGGCGTAGAAGAAGGCAGAGAACAACGGGACCGGCCCAGCATAAATGTTGTGGAGGCACAAAGTGTAGGCAAACCTCACCAAGCTTCTCGACGCCGCTGAGTCCGGCCACACGGTGGTCTCTCCCCATTCGTGTGTATCTCCGGCCACGAACGGGAACACTAGGCCTAGATCATCCGCCTTTGAAACATGGGAGGGCACGAGAACCGACCTGGTGGGGGCGACGCTCGCAGGAGGCGCCGCGGCCTTCCCCTGCTCGTCGGCGGTCGCCATTTGTCGTCCGAAGCAGCGTAGGGGGCGAGGAGGTGACTTGCTTGAAGATTGGATCTGGCGCACCCTAGCATGGAAGGAGAAGTGCAGGAAGGAAAGAATGGTGTGGAAAAGAGTATTGAAAGTGCCACCCCACGTGTCTGGTTTATGCAGGACAGGGCTAATACCGATGCACTACGGCAAGGTGGGGCGCCCCGTGTCCCGACACACAGTGCATGCTGGACCGGGACCACATGCAATGAGAGCCCACAATGTCTCGCCCCAGTCTGCTGAGCTATGAATGCCGCGGGCTCGGGGGCTACTGTTGGGGCTCTGGGACCAGGGGTACCCATGCCCGTCGGCCTGTGGTCCAGGGCCCACTGCGATTTGGTGTCCTTGGAGTGCCCCTTGTCAAGGCCCGTGGAAATGTCACTCGCGAGGACCCTTCCTCGTGAGGGGCCGCTCGCGGGGCCCTCTCTTGAGAAGGTTCCTCTTGAGGCTCACACATGGGAAGCACCTCTCAACACCCTTCCTCTTGAGGGGTGGATCTACCAAGGGCGGCTTGCCGGGGTCACACGGCCTAGCCCCCATGTCGGTGATGTGAGCTGCTCTGTGCGGTGCCACGCTCTATGCTAGCGAGCATGGAAGGGGAGGCTTTCGCCTTTGGTTCTAAGGGAGTCATGGCTGGCTGCGGGTTCCTGAGGCGACCCACCAAAGGTTTCCTAATAAGTGCAAGAGGACAAACGTTGGGGCCTCGGCAAGAAGGAGGTCACCCCAAGCCCACCTGCTCGTCACTAAGGGAAGCTTTTAGAGGCGAAGACCGCCTTTGCCACGACGAACTGCAGTCTTGTCCCCTTTCAAAATGTCCGGTGTCGCTACCCTTCCTACTGAGTGTGATTTCGGGAAAAGAGGACGAAGGCCGGTATAAAAGAGGAGCCCAAACTCCGTAGAGGAGGGAGGAAGATCATTGTGTTGTACAAGGGCAAGAACCCACCTTTGTACCCATCTTCCAGCTCGAGTAATCTATCAAAGCAGGAGTAGGGTTTTACACCACACGATGGCCCGAACCTCAGTAAATTGTCGTGCGTCCTAGCTTGTTGCCTTCGAAAGCAAAACTATAGAGCCGTCGTGAGGTTGAGAGGTTGAACAAGGTAGGATAGCGATCACACCCTAGTGTTCGAACCTTTCCTTAGGTCTGCAGAGCCCCGATTCCGACAGTGGCGATGGCCGACGCCGGGGAGGTTGGGGGGACGCTAGGTTGATGCCGGGGAGGCGGGGGCTGACCGGATCTGGCTGCGACGGTGCCGGATCCGGTGGTTCCTCGGGCTGGCGGTGGCCAGCGGGTTCGAGGCCGGGACGGCCATTGGAGGCGAGCGGGGCGAGGAGATGGGGACACACAGAGGGAGCGGCGGCGGCGGTCGGTGGCAGGGCGAGAGGCCGAGACGAGGTGCGGTGGTGGTGGAGCACACCTGCAACAGGGCAGAGCGGCGGCACAAGCGGGAGCTCGACAGGGGTGCACACTCCCTTGGCAGTGCAAGGCGCGGGTGGCCGGAGCGGGTGCCTTAGCCCGGATCGGGCTCGGGGCCGGCCAAGCATGGGCCTGGCATGCGCTGGCGGCGGGGAGTGGGTGGCTGCCCACGTGGCAGCGCGTAGCTGGCCACGGGTGGCGGATGCGGTGGCTCCAGCTGCGACAAGTGGCGGCTGAGAGGTGGTGGGGCGCAGATTTTTAGGTGGGAGGTAGGGGAAGACCAATTTTTGGTAGGGAGGAGCTGCTATATAGCAAGGGTTAGGGTTTGAGGGTTTACCACCGGTTTTGAGCCCTCCGGTCGCGATCGGACGGCTCTAGTCGCAAGGGGGGGCTAGATGGACTAGGTGGGTTGTGTACTGGTGTTTGGGCTCAGATGAGAGGAAGGTGGTGACCGATGGTAAGATTTTCAAGACAATTAAACCGGCTATAGTGCCGCTATAGTTTTAACGGTTAGGGTATCAAACGGACTTCGATTGCAACGAAATTTGGCAGGCGGTCTACCTACACTCAAATAAGACCGCACACCAACGTTCAACCCAATCCAAGAAAGTTTTTTACACACTTTTTAAAAACAATATTTTATCGATGCCACGGGCGTGTGCATGTGTGGTTGGTCTCAGAACGGTCAACGACAAGAACGGGAACAACCGGCAACTAATAACGCATGTAAGTTTTGAAAAATGACGACAACGGGGTGCCGATGCAATGCGGATGATATGCATGATGCGATGATAAATGCGACAAATAAAATAATCACACGGCAAGAACAGAATAAAAGGGGAATCTTCTGGAGCCTCCATTCCATGCTGTTACAACTCTCCTACACTAACAAGAGATCTCGACCCAATATCTAAGAACGAAAAGGAGAATAGGAAGAGAAGCGGACAAGGTAAAACTTAGTTGCTCCTTGGACAAACGAGTGAAACCAATGAATCTTTAAGGTTGCAAAGAGATGAAGAATGACATGCGAACAATCAAGAATTCAAAAGTAATTTCGGCAGCACTTCGATAGGAAATGGAGGGAAAAATAGACAAGATGAAGAGAATTGAAAAGAGGACACAACACTCCGGTGAAAAGTATTAAGAAAAAAAGAACATGATCTTGGCCGAACGAGATGATAGATTGAAGAGAGCAGCAACATCACAAAGCCTCCGGAATAGAAGAAAATAAGCTAGATCACTAAAAAGAAAAGAACGGAGAAGAATAATGACAACTTCTACCACAATTGAATTAAGAAGCATGCTTACAAGGGATGATTGAACGGAGTTTTTCAAAAATCAAGAACGAAAAGAATAATCTTGTTGTGGGCTTATGGAAAACATCTCAAAATTATGAGGTGACAACCGGCCGCTAACAGAAGCAGAAAATGCTTGGGAGCAACAAGATATGCAAAAATTCTTACGCCAAGAGGATACATTGAGAACTTGGACCAATGATAATCACCATAATAGCAACAATCCTTAGGAAAAGCTTTAGGTGAACCCAATCCAAGATAACTTCAATGAATAAATCATGGGTTGAAAATATCCCATGATCAAAGAATGGTGGGTTATATATCTCATTCTTGAAACAAATTCTCTTCGAGACTCCTCAAGAATGAAGCATGCTATAACACCACCTCAAAGGATAATGGATGAAAAATTGAACTTGGAAATATAAGATAAAGAATACTAGAGGTTCTCCAACAAGAATCTTGAAGAACACCTTGATTATGAATTACATTCTTGAAGAACCACTTGAAGAACACCAAAATGAAAGGATGATAGAAAGAATTGAAGGTTGCAAAAGGAACAAGATTGAGGACTTCCTAGATTTAGATGAATCTTGGCGACGAGATACTTGAGAAAGCATGGAACTCTGGAAACCAAAAGATGAACACCTTAGAACGGGGAATTGATATCATGAGCTACTCCGGAAGAAGAATTGAATTCACCTCAAAGAAAGAAGAAGAAGAATAAGAATTATGTTATGTTTATCCTTCATCGAGTTAAATTAATTACAAGCAACATATTTAGCATACCACTTATTCTTCATGAAAAGATTGGAGAGAGAGAGAGAGCACAAACTTGAAGAAGTATTGGAAGAAACACCATTGTGAATTTGGAATGAAAGAGGATAATACAAATGAACTAGGCTACATGAGGACAAAGAGAGCATGATTCGATTAGAGAATGCTTGAACAAGCCACCGGTAAGAATTACAAACGAATGGGGATATGATGAATGAATGAAGATACACGAGAACGAAGAGATCTTAAGTCGCCTAACAAAAAACTTAAATGATGCACACGAATAAATGAGATACGAACAAAGAGATAACAATTGAGAAGAATTTGAGAATGAAAGCTGAAAGGTGAGAACGAAGAAATCTTATGAAATGATGGCCTTCAAAGGATCGAGAAATAAAAACAACTATGAAATGCACCAGATAGATATGGAAGGAACTTCTCATGATCGAAACAATTGAGAGGACAACATCAAGCTGAAACGACAAAACTTCAAAAGAACGAAGAAAGATTTAAGGGAAACTCTTCTTCGGTGTTCCAAGATAAGAATGATGGCAATAAACATCATCAAGAATCAACGGGACACTCCAAAATAATGAATAAGAAATCGTTGAGCAATGATGAGAAATAATTCAAAGAGATCTTGGAGAACGAATATGACTGATGGAATTCATACTTACGTCACACTTCAAAAGAATTGAGATCTCCAAAAAAGATTAGAAGAGCCAGGTAAGATCCTAAAGAAGAACCTGCAAGTTATAGGCCCACTCAAAAGAAATACCATTGAAACTATTTCTTAGAAGAGATGTTGCACCGGTACAATTGAAAACTTGATGAGGTTGAGTAGCTCAAAATAATTTAAGGACTTGATGAATACACGAATCTTCAGAGATATCTTCAGCACACCGGATAGAATATAGAAGCATGAATAAATAAGAGAGGATTGAATAAGAATTTCCAACACATAATAATTTAAAGGATGAAAAGGATGTGATGAACACCAAAATCTTGAATTGAATCCATTGGAGAAACACAAAATGAAGAATGATGAACTTAAAACTCCTGATAATCTTCACAATGAATCACCACACACGTTACAAAAGAGAAGATATAGGAAGCATTAATGAAAAGAAAGGCACTTGGATGATAATTGAATCACTGAAGGAAAAGGGCGGGAGGGTGGGGAAAAACAAAGACAGCTTTTGAGAGATTAGACGAACTCCGGGAAGAAATATGAGGATTGATCTTGTTAATTTTTGGAAAGGATTGAATTAACTTGAAGAGAAGCACTCCGAACGGAAAGAATTGCATGACGACTCCGGTTTGAATAATTGATAAGACAACTTGATTGAGAAAATTGATTAGCACTCAGATATATATATATGATAACACAACTTAGGAAAGATATAAAATCACCACTTGACATCGAAGCAACTTGAATTACCATACTCCTAGAAAACAAAGGATGAATGCTTGGGAATTAAGCCAGAAACAAATTCATGACAGAGATTTCGTTCGATATTTTCATGGTAAGGTTCGCATGGGCTTGATTGTACAATATATTGTCATATTGAAATGACGCTCGAATATGCTCCCTAGGCATAGCGAACTACAAGCCTTGACAGAGCATATGTGATGAAATATATCGAGACTTTCCTTTGTAAGAAAGACCGTGAACAAACGAATCCACTAGAAGTTGAACCCCAACCTCACATCATGCATATGTTGGAAGATAATCCTACGTAACTACTTGAATTCCCACCTAGGAACTTCCAAAATTTTCCGGTTATAAAATTGGGTCCATGGATACAAGAAGTAAAATCCATCACTCAACTCCTAGAAATACCACTACCCGTCGAGTGTATCACATCCGTTAACACATAACCAGAGATCTCATAAACTTATCTACCTAAGACCCTCATAATCACAATGATCCCATTTATAGCAGTACATCTGGACGCTCTCCACCAGTACTGGGGAGGCCATACTCCTATAGCCACTACTAGTATTGAAGCAATTTCGAACATCCTCCATCCCGAGATACTAAGGAACTGAACGATAAGGAGTGTGACAAGAATCCCCTGGAGTTCAACTCCTTGATAAAAGGAGGAACCAAGAGCAAAATCCCAGTCACAACGACATCACAGAGTTTCCAAAATACCCGCGTGATCCGAGTTTTTTTTGAGTAATAAGAGGAGTAGAATTAAAATTCCTAAGTCGTAAACCTCACCAAAGCAGGGAAGAGGAGTAAATAAGAATCCTACTCTATGATATATAACTAGACTCAAGGTGCTTTTTTACTAGACTCGACTTGGGAAAGTTCGATCAATCAAGGGGGCTCCAAGGTCGGTACTTCTCTGATACCAACTTGTAATGCCCAAGATGCGATCCTATCCTTATTATGGCATGAGGGCCTGAACAGGGATAGAAGCGCATCTCATTCTTTTTCAAGAATGGATATCGTTACAAGCACATGTATAGAAGAGATGAGTATATGGAATTGGCTTACAGTCGGCACAAGCAACAACATGAACAACACAATACAACAATATGTTCAATCACCATGTAGAAGAGCGCGGTCTGACTATGGACGAAAACAAACAATAAAAGAATGACGTACATCCTTGCTATCCCAGACAGCCGGCCTGGAACCCATCCTAGATCGATGAAGAAGAATAAGAAGAAACTCCAAATAGAATAGTCATCGCGCTCACGTCAAAATATCGTTTTACCTGTACCTGCAATCGTTGTTGTAGTAATTTGTGAGCCAGAGGGACTCAACAATCTCATTTCCAAAGGTATTAAGACTAGCAAAGCTTAATTGGTAAGGTATGGTTAAGTAGTGAGGCTGCAACAAACAACTAAGCATTTATTTGAGTGGCTAACTTATGAGTACAAGAATAAAATAGGGTGATCTATGCATAAACGAACGAGAAGTAGAATGATCGTGAGGTGATCATGAACACCTACTTACGTCAAGCATAACCCCATCATGTCCTCTTCCAGATGCAGAACTCATGAGAAGATACAGTCACGGTTACACACACAGTTGGCATATTTTAAATAAGTTTACTTCAGGTTTGCTATGATCGAGTGTTGAACAAAGTTTCCAAGTTTGCCGCATAACCATGGGCAAGGATTTCCGGAAGATTTAACCCTATAGGAGTGCTCCAAATAGACCATCACGAACTACCACAAGCTGCCTTGGAGAGAAAACCTCAACCTCGAGATACCCCAAAGTATCACCGATATCCTAGTGCACAAGACCTTGGTAAGAGTAAAACAAATCCAGCAAGACCGCCCGACGTGCCGACAATTCCGATAGGAGCCGCGTATCTCGTCGGACTATCTACGAGTAAAACCATTCCTCGAGTTTCCTCACGGTGGCCCCACACGCAGCCTGTTTGGGACCAGCACCATCAACACTGCGCCCTTGTATTATGTTGCATTAGTCCACGTGAAGCGCTAACTCCCTAGGAATTACTAACGGTGTTCAGTATTATTATGTTGAGCAGATATAGTACCAATGTTGGGCCTTTCCCGAAGATTTTTATCCCAAAACCAAAATAAAGGGGGTCCCCATAACAACCCCAAGCATGTTAGGAGTGCTCGTTTATGGAACATAACACTGGTACACAAGTAACTAGGGCGGCAAAGATGGAACAAAACACAAGGCTAGAAGGCCAAGCCTTCCACCTTTTACCAAATATATAGGTGCATTAAATTAATTAGCAATATTATGGCGATATAACAAGGGACCCATGTTTTCACATGGAAGCAACTGCACCTGCAACTAGCAACGCTATAAGAAGGCTGAGCAAGCGGTAACATAGCCAAACAATGGTTTGCTGGGATGTGGAGGGGGTAGAGGTTTTTCATGGCAATGTTGGGAGGCTGACATTAAAGTGGTAGGAAACAAGACATAGAGAAATAAACAAGACAACAAGCATGACAATGATAGTGAGGATATCAAGTGAGATTATCTTGCCTGTGATCTCGCTTGGAAGAAGAACGAATCCATGAAGTAGATGAATCAATATAGTCGAACGAATCCTCATACTCCGAAGAGATTTAGAACTCTATTAAGAAGACACAATCCGGAAACAACAACCAACACAAGATAAACCCCACAACATATGCATGACATGATGCACAAACACATATGATGCATGTCCAGTTTAATATGCAACGCATGCAATCAGAACAATAAATACTACACATTAAGTGAAGTTCAATATGTAACGAGTTGCATATTGACTAAACTTCACATTCAAATATTTAGTTCACTCTCGTTTAGGTACACAACAATATTAAATTTTGTTAAACATGGCAAGAGGTGAAGCATAAATCAACTAGACTATCTAGGCATTTTAAACGAGGTCGGAAACAACATATAGTATTTCTGAATGACCCCATGTGATAATTTCGAAATTGGACCAGATATGTACTAAACACATTTTATATTTAGTAAACAGAAAAATAAAGTGAACCATGTGATTCTACATGTCATTCTAGTCGATTTACATATATAGATCATTTAAAATGGAGCTACGGTTTAAAAGATACGATCAACACAAGATGATATGCCATAAATGCAAAATGTATGCAAATGACAGCCACAAGCATGTTAAATCATGGATGCAACAATATATTATGAAACTACATGAGGTTTTAAGCAAGTTTCGTATATGACATGTTCAAAACAGAGCAACGGTTCAACAATTACAAGCAATACAAGTTATAGCTATAATCTACCAAAAACAGCTACATGGCATTTTATACACACCAAAACAACAAGCTACAGGAATCTAAAATGCTCAAACAATGCATGAGGGAGTAGTGGATAAGGTGCACAACAACCATCTACTAATGGCAAATTGAATAGAAACATGGTTCACTAGGAAAAGAGCTCACAAAATGGCAAGTTAAACGTACGTTCAGACTGGTGAAATTATTAGTTTTAACAGTGCAGTTTTTAACATGATGGCATATTGGCAATAGAAAAAACACATGCTACAGGGATATAATGGCATGCAAATTTACGGCATGGTAGTAGTCATGATGCACTTCATTTCATTCCACACTAGCAAGGTCTAAATATGTACACATTCATATCTAGCATCAACACGACATGGCATGTTGGCATATCAGATTCTCAGACTTGGAAATATTTGACCCTACCAAACAGAAATATCAACACATCATGTTCACATGATGAAAACTACAGCTAATACATGGCATGGGGAACCTACTAAGAGCAACTAGTCATAGCCTAGTGCAATTCACTCCACTTCGCACAATCAAAAGAGGCATGATTTGCTTAATACGGACTCCACAAAATGGAACTTACCGTTAATAGATTAAATGTTAACATGATAGCAACTTGAGAGCAATAAATATAGATGATAATTAACTTCTACCTAGCAACCAGAGGCATGGCATCAAACTAGACATCACATAGGGCAATTCACATGAAGACACCACACACAAAAGACCTACAGTTTACTCACAATCATCTACGCAACTTGGAAGAAAATAACAGATTATCACACTATGACGGGGTGCACTTTAGCAACACTATTTACATCACCTAAGCGAATCCTAATATATATGCCAATGATGCTATGAAGTAGAGCACGAAAAATAGAAAACTTTACATATCAATTTTATTTTCATCGGAGACACGTGCACACAGTTACGACATGTTAAATATGCCCACATGATGTTTTTGACACATATGAAAAGACTTAGGAGAAAAATGGGGGGATGGGAGGCTGCTCACTTTGGGCTGAAACGGGGCAAAGCAGGGGAGGCCGAGGCCGTCCATGGCAGCAATGGCCGACGCCAGGGAGGTCGAGGGGAGGCCACGATGACACCGAGGAGGCGTGGGCCGACCGGATGTGGCTGCGGCGCTGCGAGATCCGACATTTACCTAGGCTCGTGGCGGCCAGAGGGGTTGAGGTCGGGGCACCATAGGAGGTGAGCAGGGCAAGGCAATAGGGACGCATAGAGGGAGAGGCGGCGACTCACAATAGGGCGCAAGGAGGAGGCAAGGTGCGGTGGCGATGGAGCACACCAGCGGCGGGGCAAAGCGGGAGCATAAGCGGGAGCTCGGGCAGGGGCGCACGCTCACTCGCGGTGCGAGGCACGGGCGATGGCAGTGGGCGCCTTGGCCTGGGGCGGGCTGACCGTGGGCCTGGCGGCAGGGAGCGGTTGGCTGCCCACATGGTAGTGCGTGGCTAGCCACGGGTGGCGGCTGTGGTGGCTCCAGTGGTGACAAGTGGCGGCTGAGAGGTGGTGGGGCCCGGACTTTTAGATTTGAGGGATTGCCACCGTTTTTGAGCCCTCTGATCGCGATCGGATGGCTTCGGTCGCAAGAGGGCTAGATGGACTAGGTGGGATGTGTAGGGGTGTTTGGGCTGAGATGAGAGGGTGGTGGTGGCCCGTGGAAAGATCTTAAAGACACCGAAACACCCGACAATTAAACCAGCTATAATGTCGCTATAGGTTTAACAATTCGGGTATCAAATGGACTCCGATTGCGATGAAATTTGGGATGCGGTCTACCTACACTCAAATAAGACTGCACACCAACTTTCAACCCAATCCTAGAAAATTTTATACACACTTATAAAAAACAAAATTTTACCGATGTCGCGGGTGCCTGCGTGTGTGGTTGGTCTCGAAATGGCCAACGACAAGAACGGGAACAACCGGCAATTAATAAGGGATGCAAGTTTTGAAAAATGACGACAACGGAGTGCCAATGCAATGTGGATGATGCGCATGATGCGATGATGAATGCAACAAACAAAATAATCACATGGCAAGAATGGAATAAAAGGGGAATCTTCTGGAGCATTGGTTCTGTGCTATTACATCGATTCTCGATTCAAAGTTGTTCATCTTTTCTTTCCAGAGTTCCAAGTTTTCTCAAGTATCTCTTCACGAAGCTCCATATAAATCTTTGCTAGGCCTCAATCTTATTCTTTTCAACCTTCATTTCTTTTGATAATTCTTCTGTATAGGGAGTCTCTTCATGGTGGTTCATTATGGATGTAATTCTTTCTCCAAGTATTCTTCAAGATTCTTGTGGTAGTACCTCAAGTATTCTATATCTTGGATTTCAAAGTGAAATTCTTCATCCATTTTCGTTTTGAGGTGGTGTCATATCATTCGTGATTCATGGGAAGTTTCGAAGAGAATTTGTCAAGAATGAGATATTTAAAACCATCATGTCTTCCTCGGATTTATTTTTGAATAGATTTCACCTAAAGGTTTTCCTAAGATTGTTTCTATCATGGTTCTTATCAATGTTCCAAGTTCTCAAGGTATCCTGTTGGTGACAAAAGTTTTTCATATCTTGTTGCTCCCAAGCAATCAATTTTTCCTTTAGTGTCAGGTTGTCACCTCCTAATTTTGAGATGTTTCCCATAAGCCCACAACAACCTATTCTTTTCGTTGTTGATTTTCCAACAACTCTGTTCAATCCTTCTTTGTAACGATGCTTTTCAATTTAATTTTGCAAGAAGTTGTCATTTTATTATTCGTCCTTTCTTTCCATTGATCTAGCTTCTATTCTTTTATCTCGGAGGAATTTTCATGTTGCCCTCTTCGGATCATCATGTCATTTTGTGAAGATCATGTTCTTTTCCATGCTTTCCAATTAGCCTGAGTGTCATGTCGTCTTTTCAATTTCTTCCATCTTATTAAGTTTTGCCTCTCTTTTCTACAAAGTGATGCCCAAATTTCTTTTGATTTCTTGCTTGTTCCTCGTGTCATTGTTCATATCATTGAAACCTTCAAGGATCATTGGTTTCATTCGTTTGTCAAAAGAAGCAACTAAATTTGCCTCTTCTGTTTCTCTTCCTCTTCTCATTCTAAGATCTCAGGTTGAGATCTCTTGTTAGTGGAGGAGAGTTGTAACAACCCGAGACTGATTCTTTCCATGTTTATTATATTGCTTGCTCTATTTCATTTATGCATTGCATCATTTCATCATTCCATCATACCATTAATTTTGAAACTCTATAAATAAATAGCATAGATCTGTTGATATATTTAAATAGAGGGAATTCACATGGTGACTCTCTTGATAACATATCCTCCCAATATTTTAGGGAGCTATTATAAAATATTCCAACATTTTAGAATCACCCATCCACACACTTGCAATTGGAATTTCTTTTGATTACAAATATTCTAAGTGACCGCTCTTTCTCTTTTCACTCCATTTGAAGTTGTGGCGCTTTTGAATTATTTTGTAGTATCCACATGTGAATTTCACCTCACTTTGGATGTATTTGACCCTCCAAATAACTCTTTTTGCTTCCTTTTTCCATTTCTACAAAAGGGAAATCCTTTTATCTCTAAAACAGACAAACTCATTTGTTTTCTTTCACAGGTCGTTCTTTTTTTCTTCTCTCCAGCACATCTAGCCGACGCAAGGCCCGTCTAACCCTACAAACCCTACTCCGATCCCCTCCACTCTCGATCTCTCCCTCTTGTTCCCTCTAGTGCCGCCACCCACGGAAACACACACACACACACGCACTGCAACGCTAGGATGTTTCAATTAATCCCCATCCCACATATTCTCTTTCCCTCGTCCATCGCCAAGTGCGCACACACAGATCATGGCCGAAACTCCAACACTCTCCCTCTCCCGATTCAGTACCTCCACTGGCTCCTCCCCTTCACTCGTTTGCTATGGACGCCCACTCTGGCAACCCCTTGCCACCTGCCGTCGCCGGCAACCACACCTCGGTCCGCCCATGCCGGACCTCCTCCTCGCCTTGACCTCGAGCTCATGGCTTCATCCTTGGTCGCCGCCCGTGGGTAGCTCCAAATCGTGCCCCGCTACCTTTTCCTCCTCTCGTTCCCATGACTGGAGCTCCCTCTCACCTATTTTTCGTCCCCTCTATAGAAACTCACGGGCGAGTTCATCCATGGAAGTCGGTAACCTCTTCCTCCTCCAACATCTGCTGCTTGCTGCTTCTGTCGCCCGCTACTATTGCCTAGTGGTGCATGTCCGGTCGTCCCCTCAATATCCCCTCCAGACCTCGCCTCGTGCTGCCCGATGAGCTCCTGCCCGAGCCGCCCCTTCTTCATCCTCCTCCATGCTGCTTCTTAGCTATGTGTTGTCATAGCTAGGCAGCAGTGACCTTGGTGCCTCCCATGCCCTTGCACACCTGACTTGGCCACCCCATGAAGCTTTGGACCCCACCACCCAAGGCTTTGCGAGGCATCCATGCCGTGTTGTTGTGGACGCATTCGACCCAGATTCGACCGTTAGCGCCAAGTACCACGATGATCGATGCCTAGTACCACTACCGCATTCTTTGGATTTGCCAAGTCCAAGCCTACGCCAAGATCGACTACACATGGTTAAGCGTCAATTTCAACTACCATCATTAATTCATCATGAACTTATACTTCCGTCGATGACATGACTACCTCTATCGACGACCCCGAACATCTACGAAACATGTACAATACCACCGCATTGGATCTGACAAGACCGTCAAGTGAACGACTACTTCCCTCGAGGAATTCAATTTTCCCTGAAGACGCGCGCTCCAAAGGTATAACACCGAGATGACCGTCCGTGGATGAATGCATGTATTTGTCGTGTGAGAGGTACCCCTTTGTTTTCACGGTGTCTGAAGAAAGATGTGCCAGTTCCTCCATTTTTCATGCCACCAATGCATGGGAACCCGGTAACTCGGATCACCCCTTCATCTTTGACATGACACGCCCACAATTCTTTTGCACAACTATCTCAACGGGTTACCAGAACCAAAATGTTGTTATGGCACCATTTTCGTTTTCGTCGTTGTGGCACCCATTTCTTTCCGTCATGGCGACTAATACCCATATCATACTACAGGTTTATTATTTCTTAAAATTGCATCGATTTGATCATGTCATCCTCATGCATGTTAAAAAGATTTAACATGATGTTGCATTACAAATTGCCTAATTACTTGCTACACGGTTTCTCCCGTAACTAAATAACCGTAGCTCCGTTTGAAATGATCCACATATGTAACTTGACAACAAAATATGTACATTCGCATGATCCACTTTATTTTTATGTTTAATAAATATAAAATATGTTTAGGACAGATCTAGACCAAATTCATTAATTACATATGGGGTCATTTTCGAAATGTTATATGTTGTTTCCGACCTCATTTAAAATGCCTAGATAGTGTAGTCTACTTATGATACACCTCTTCACATGTTTAACAACATTTTGCATTGTCGTGTACCTAAACAAGAGTAAACTAAGTAATTCAAGTGTGGAGTTACACCAATATGCAACTCGTTGCATATTCAGCTTCACTTAATGTGTAGAGTTGATTGTTGTGCCTTACCATGTCATGCATAATTAAATGGACATGCAACATATTTTCTTGCGCATCATGTCATGCATATGTTGTGGTGTTTATTGTGTGTTGATTGTTGTTTCCAGATTTTTCTCCTCGATAGAGTTCCGAACCGCTTCGAAGTGTGAGGATTCGTTCGACTATGTCGGTATGTCTACTTCACGGATTCATTCTTCTTCCAAGCGGGATCTCAGGCAAGATGACCATGTCCCTAGATACCATTACTATCATTGCCATGCTAGTTATCTTATTTCTATCGCTATGTCTCGTTGCCTACCATCTATTAATGTCAACCTCCAAACATTGCCATGAAAGCCTCTAACCCCTCCACATCCCGACAAACCACTGTTTGGCTATGTTACCGCCTGCTAGGCCTTCTTATAGCGTTGCTGGTTCCAGGTTCAGTTGCTTCCATGTGAAAACATGGGTTCCTTGTTATATGACCATATTATTGCTATTTAATTTAATGCACCTATATACTTGGTAAAAGGTGGGGGGCTTCGCCTTCTAGCTTGGTGTTTTGTTCCACCTTTGCCGCCCTAGATACTTGTGTACGAGTGTTATGTTCCATAATTGAGCACTTCTAACATGCTTGGGGTTGTTGTGGGGACCCCCGAGATGTTCGTTTTAGGATAAAACTCTTCTGGCAAGGCCTAACATTGGTACTACATTTGCCTAATAGCCTAATAAAATTGCGCAGGTACTTTCCGGACCCCGTGGATAATTAATCAATCCCCGGGCCAGTGCTCCTCATGAGTGTTGGTCCATACTAGAGTCGTGTGTGGGGCCAACTAGGGGCAACTCAGGAGATTTCTATGAGGCCACTATATGTTGTGCTCATTCGGTTGTGCCCTGAGAACGAGATACACGGCTCCTATCGGGATCGTGGCACGTCGGGCGGCCTTGCTAGATTTGTTTTACCCTTATCGAACGTCTTCTGCGAGGAATTCCGAGGATACTTTGGGCTATATTGAGGTTGAGGTTTTCCACCAGGAATCCGAGGAGATCATGAGTTTTTTGTGGTCGAGGTTTCCTACGCAGCTTGTGGTAGTTTGGATGGACTAGTTGGAGCACCTTTGTAGGGTTAAATCTTTTTGAGAGTCGTGCCCGCGGTTATATGGCAACTTGGAAAAAAAATAAACACCCGATCATGCAAACCTGAAGTGAACTTAATTAAAACTTGCTAAATGTGTGCGTAACCGTGAATGTCTCTTCTCGTGAGCTATGTATCCGAAAGAGGACACGGTGGGGTTATGTGTGACGTAAGTAGGTGTTCAGGATCACTTCAAGATTATTATTAGTTGATGACCATTATGCAAAGATCACTCCCCCTCTATTTCTTGTACTCGTAAGTTAGCCACCTCAAATAAATGCTTAGTTGCTTGCTACAGCCTCACCACTTTACCATACCTCAAATAAATGAGATTGTTAAGTCCCTGTGGCTCATAGATTACTACAACAAAAGTTGCTGGTACAGGTAAAGCAATACTTTGACATGAGCGCAATGATTGTTCTAGTTGTAGTTTTCTTCTTCTTCTTATTCGTCATCATTCTAGGATGGTTTCCAGGATAGTAGCCTGGGATAGCAAGGATGGACGTCATTCTTTTATCATTTTTTAGTCCATAGTCAGACCCTGCTCTTCTACATGATGATTGAATGTATTGTTGTATTGAGATGATCTTCTTGTAGCTTGTGGGGAGTGTAAGACAATTCCATATACTCATATCTTATGTACATTTACTTGTAACAATATCCATTCTCGCAAAACGATGAGATGCGCTTCTATCCGTGTCGAGGCCCTCGAGCGAAAATATGGATAGGACCGCATCTTGATCGTTACAACCAGCTCTCTCGATACCCCGTGCGCACGACCTCTACTTACCTCGCGCATACGTGGCTACCTATGTGTGGGCTTTGCCCCTGTATTCCCACTTTTCCCCTACTTACCCCCCCTGCCTTCGACTTATATATACGCTCCTTCCTCCTCTATTTAGGGATAACTAAGATTACAATCACACTAGAGCTTACCACATGCTCCTTCCCTAGTGGGATCTACAATCTACCATGGAGATCAAGGCCTCCATGTGAGAAGATCCTTAGGGATTCAAGTCCCTTATATGGGAAGATCCATCCATGGATTCAAGACCCATCTTTCCTAGAGATTTGGGTGAACTACCCTTGTATCATTATTATTTTTGTTGTTCTTGGATCTTGATGCAACCCTTGTATTGCTTGTGATTTTTTTTGACAGGCTATTGCTTGTGATTTAAGGAATACTTGGTGTGAAACTTTTCCATTAGGGTGTTGTTCTTGTGTATTACCCTTGTCTTCTTGGTGTTCTTCCTCAAACCCACCTCCAATTCATGAACACTCGTCCATGTAGGGGTTTCCCCTACATCATGTCTTAAGAGTATTCCCTTGGTTTTTGAATGTTCCTCTTAATCCCCTTCTAGTTTTGTAAGATTGGGTAACCTAGGGGCCTACCATACACCAACCACTACGACTATGTGGTGGTAGTATTCTCGGCACGAAAGACTAACTCTCATAGTTTTCCTTCCCATTGGAGCATGACTCCGGGAGAGGGAAAAGCGAGTAGGTCAACCGTAACGATGAAACGACTATCATGATGACGGAGGTGTGGCTTGCAAGAGTAGTTCTAATGACACAGGGGTGCCGACCGAGCACACTGATGCTCAGCCGACTCCTGTAGGCATAAAATGACATAGATATTTTTTTGTAGAAGTGAAGAGTCCCACACTCCGATAATGTGGCATCGCTCTGTGGGGCATCAGGATGGCACACCGATTCCTCGAGAAGGTGACCCCCTTGCTAGCTCGTCCCATGGATTGTAATCTAGGCATGGTCCTTTAGTTGGGCCATATGTCGTGGTACGCCTCCCATATGGGCATTCCCTTGTCAATATTAGAGCATCTCTAGTAGGTGCCATAAAAACACCACATATAAATGTAGTATACATGCCCCTAAATGAATTTACAGTACCATGAGGCATCGGGGGGAATAGGTCATGTAAGCCTGTACCATAAATGTTTTATTTCTTTCTTTTTTTCTCCTAACAATTCTTCTTCCTGAGGATGCACACATTGACGAACTCGAACTCCAGCCAACCAGAACGATATTGCTTTGGCTTGCCATTTGCTCCAGCGCCGTTCCGGACCGCTGTCTACTCCGAAGACACTCTAGCGATGATCCGGACCGATGTGTGCTTCAACGATGTTTTGTTGACGCTTTAGCGATGCTCCGACCTATCGCATGGTCTAGCAATGCTCCGACCAGCTCCTGCTGAGGTCATGCGCATGTTCGCTACTCTCCTGTGGCGTCACCATCCCCCTGCTCCGGTGTAACGCCAAGATGTGATCCTATCCTTATTTCGGCATGAGGGCCTTGACAGGGATAGAAGCACATCCCGTTGTTTTGCAAGAATGGATATCGTTACAAGTACATGTACATAAGAGATCAGTATATGGAATTGGCTTACACTCGCCAGAAGCTACAAAATGAACAACACAATACTACAATATATTCAATCACCATGCAGAAGAACAGGGTATGACTACGGACGAAACCAAACGATAAAAATAATGACGTCCATCCTTGCTATCCTAGGCTGCCGACCTAGAACGCATCCTAGGTCGAAGAAGCAGAAGAAACTCCAAATAGCACAATCATCGTGCTCACGTCAAAGTATCACTTTACCTATACCTGCAACTATTGTTGTAGTAATCTGTGAGCCACGAGGACTCAACAATCTCATTTCCAAAAGCATCAAGACTAGAAAAGATTAATGGGTGAGGTATGGTTAAGTGGTGAAGTTGCAGCAAGCAACTAAGCATTTATTTGAGTGGCTAACTTACGAGTACAAGGAATAGAGGGGGTGATCTACGCATAAACAGACGTGAACTAATAATGATCAAACAAATGATCCTGAACACGTACTTACGTCAAACATAACCCCACCATGTCCTCTTCTAGATACAGATCTCACAAGAAGAGACAGTCATAGTTACACACGCTTGGCATATTTTAATTAAGTTTACTTCAAGTTATCTAGAACCGGTGTTAAACAAACTTTCCAAGTTGCAACATAACCGCGGGCACGGCTTTCCGAAAGATATAACCCTGCAGAAGTGCTCCAACTAGTCCATCACAAACTACCACATGCTCCGTCATAAACCTCGACCATGGAAAATCCGTGATCTCCTCGGATTCCTGGTGGAAAACTTCAACCTCGAGATAGACCAAAGTATCCTCAGAATCCCTCACACAAGACATTCGAGTAAGGTAAAACAAATCCAGCAAGGCCACCCGGTGAGCCAGATCCGCATTTAGAGCCACACACTCTCTATCTACGCGCATCAACCGTGTATGCAAAGTGGACGATATCCAGAAAATGCCTCGAGTTGCCCCGAGGTGGCACCACCGACTGCTAGGTAGGTGGACCAACACTCATGCGGAGCACTGGCCCGGGGATTGATTAATTATCCACCGGGGGGCGGAGGCCCCTATGCAATTTTATTAGTTATTGGGCAAATGTAGTACTAATGTTTGGCCTTGCCAGAAGAGTTTGATCCCAAAACAATAATCAAGGGGGTCCCTGTAACGACTAAGATGCGGTCGTTTCCTTATTTGGGGGCGAGGCCTCAAAAGGGAAAGGGGCGCATCTACACGTCTCACAAGAGAGATAACCATAACATTACATAACTGAAAGAGTAACAAGTAGGGCATACACTTGGCATCTGATAAGAACAAAGTCATATAGTCATAGAGGCACACATATTCAGAACATGGTATGGTCCAGCTATGGACAAGATGAAAACAGATAAAGCTATGATATCCCACATGCTGGCCCCACGATCACTACCACGACCTCTAGTCCTCCGGATAAGTCACGTATAGCATGCCACTGTCCTCATCGAACTCCCACTTTAACTGGTTGTCATCGGGATCTCCTGCATCAGGCGTACCTGTACCTGTGCGTGTTTGTAGTAAACCGTGAGCCACGAGGACTCAAAAATTGAATGAACTTGGTACCGATGCTAGCCGAGTTAATGGGTGAGGAAGGTTAAGTGTATGGGTTTGTAGCAACCTAAGCATATATGGTGGCTACCTTACGATGATCAGAATTAACATATGGTGGTCTACGCAAGACAGTCGAAGACTAGGTTGATCACTAAAGGATCCTGAACACCTACTTACGTCAAACAGAACCCCACCGTGTTCTCGATCACAGAAGGAGCTCTGAAGGAGACAGTCACGGTTACGCACTCAGTTGGCAGTTTTATTAGAATTACTTTAAGTTGTCTAGAACCGGATGTTAACAAAATATCCATATCAGCCACATAACCGCGGGCACGGCTTTCCGAAATATTAAGCCCTGCATGGGTGCTCCAACTAGTCCATCACAAATTACCGCAGGCCGCATAGCAATCCTCTATCACGAAACTCGTGATCTCGTCGGATTCCTTGGAGGAAAACCTCAAATTTGAGGAGACCCAAAGTTTCACGGGAATCCCAATGCGCAAGATATATCGCTAAGGTAAGACAAATCTGGCAAGACCTCCCGACGTGTCGACGAACCCGATAGGAGCCGCGTATCTCGTTCTCAGGTCACGATAGAAATCTCCCGAGTTGCCCCGGGTTGGCCCCGCACACGACTCTAATTTGGACCAACACTCATGAGGAGCACTGGCCCGGGGTTGATTAGATTCCTCGTGGTAGCTATTCCCTATTCATTTAATTATTAAGTTATTAGCAGATTAAAACCAAAGTTGGGTCCTGCCAGACAAGCGTTAACACTATACGATTTATCAAGGGGGTCCCCATAACAACCCCGAACGTGTTAGGAGCGCTCAGTTATGGAATAAAACTCCGGTAGCCGAAACTAAGGCGGCAACAATGGAACAAAGCACCCGGCAAAAGGCTAGGCCTTCCGTTATTTACCAAGTACATAGGTGCATTAATTAAATAGTAGGTAAATATAATGATATCAAATTGCCCATGTTATCACATGGGCCAGCTGGCACCTCCAACTAGCAACGCTATCAATTATAGGTTGACCAAGCCTACTTAGCCAAACAATATTTGCTGGGAAGGGAAGTGTTTGAGCTTTCATGGCAAAGACGGATGGCATATATATCATGTGGTAGGCAGCGGGCATGTAACGAAGTAAATGTAACTCTAAGCATAACAAAGCTAGAAACGACGTCAAGGTCACGGTCATCTTGTATGTGATTTCTTCAGACTGGAACTGCTCTTGTTCTTCCTGCAGGAACTCTCCAAAATCCACGTACTCGCTCTCCTTTCCTCATGCTACCCAAAGATAAGATAACAGCAAATAAACACCAGCAAAACATAATGCAACAACCAATAAGATGCATGTGTGATGAAGAGGGCATGCATCACTATTCTAGTCACTTTCAAATATATAGCCCCTAACTTGGACAAAATATCACAAATTGGGACTTAATGAAAATTACAGATTTTCACCAGCTGCTTATGCTCTAAAGCATTTTGGCAGCATCCAACATGATATCTACAAGAGGTATCTGGGCATGAAATTTGATAGAGAGCTAGACAAACATACCAGCAAACAAACATTAGTTTGTTGCTTGGGCTAATTCCCAACAGAGGAGCAAATATTCACAACAAAATAGGGCAATAAAATAACTCCAGTTTCCCAGACTTAGTGAAATTCACAGCTTTTCACAAAACTATCATTTTCAGCCAAGTGCCCACTTTGACAAGGTGTAAATCAAACATGCAAAATCCTAAGAGAAAAAATACTTGTCCCAAGTTGTAGAGGGATTCACCCACTACCATTTTTATCATAGAATCATCATCGAAAGAACAAAACTATACCTAATACAAAGCTCTAAACAAGGCAAGAAATTATAAGTGCAACACTTAGGGAATATTACTACATCCACAAACAGCAAACAAACATAGGAAAAAATAGAGTGAGGGGGTCCACCTGGCAGTGGACCTCACAGGATGACATGTGAGTCCTGGCAGTGGCCCACTGTCATACTCTCTGCTCTACACATACACATGCTACACGCACACACATACACACGGTAAAATAAAAGGTGCCACGGGGGAATCGAACCCACACCCTCCTGCTACACACCCCTCACCAGCTACCACTAGGCTAGCACTTCGTTGCTGCACTAACAGAGGACTCAAACCAGCTAGCACTGCTACCAAATCCATCTCAGGGGAAAATAAGACCAAAAAAACAAAAGGGGCGTCGAGGATTCGAACCCACGACCACAGGCTTGCAAACACAGCGCTCAACCAGCCGGGCTAGGAGAGAGAACCAGAACCAGAAAGGGTTGTGCCCCAGATAGGATAAAATACACGGCACCCTATCTTCTTCTACCTCCAGAACAGGGAAGGAGGAGCTCGACTCCGGCGATGATGCGGCAACGGCGACTGCAACTAGAGACCGGCAAGGATGTGGGAACCTCAGGGGGTTCCATTCCCGTGCTTAACTCCACGAGAGGGAGCCCGCAACGGCGGCTCGACGTGGCCACTGCTCCGGCCAAACGGAGCTCGATCCGGCGACCGCCACTCGTAGACGGAAGGGAACTACGCGCAGGGATGGAAGCGGGGGAGATGGCGCTCACCCTAGGGTCTCGGGGAGGCGCTCGACACCGAGAAGAAGCAAGAAGAGGCGCCGGCGACAACGACGACTCTGCTCCGCTCTATCTCCTAACAAGGCCAACGTGGAGAGGCCAGCAGAGGAGAGGATCCACTCCCCTAGAAATGGGAACGGATCGAGGGAGCATCCAACATCCTCCTTGCGCTCGGGCTCGACGGAGAAGCACCAGCGACGAGGAGGGACGTTGGCGATGCGGCGATGGCACTGACTGAATCTGAAACTGAACCTTACGTGAGAGGGAGAGGAAAATAGAGGAAAGAAGAGGTGGCGGCGGAGGAGAGGGAACCCTACGGCATGCACGTTGGGGGGCTCTAAATAGGGTCGAGACTTGACGGTGTTGGCGTCAGTGCCACTCGAGGCGGCTCTCTCTCTCTCTCACAGCTCTGTGACAGAAAGCGAACAGAGGGGGAGACGACGCACCCTTTTAAAAAATACACATGTTGGTTTTCTTTTAAAAAATAAAACAATCAGTTTGGAATAAAGCCTCGGAGGAAGAAATAAAAAGGAGTAAAACTGAAAATAAAAAATAAGCTTCTAAAATGCTCCTCCTATTTGTAAAAATAGATGAGGCACTTAGAGCAAAGTAAAATTAATTATTTTATTAAATTTGTCCCTGTTTTAAATTAAAACAAAAAGTAAAATAACTTTAAATAAGTGAGGGTTGTCACCCACAACTATTTTAAAAGTATTTCCAAAGAAGATGAACATTTTAATGCCCCAAAACAGAAACTTAATTCTGCCTCAAAATATAAAGGAGAGGGGGGTTTGTTTGGTCTATGGTGCAACTAAGATTTTGAAGGCCCTTGTTGCACCCACACCACACTTCACAACAACAACACAAGCCACATGCAATCACATCACCAAGGTAGACAAGAACAAGACTAGCACAAGGATGATGCAAGATATGCATCATGCATGAGATGCACATGAAATGATAACCACATGAAATGATAACCACCTCCATAACATAGGTTCAACAAGGTTGCCACAATTGGAAAAGCTTACAAAAGAGGAAAGAATGCATTTGGGCTATTACAACTCTACCACACTACAAGAGGATCTCGGTCCGAGATCTAGGACTGGAAGAACTCTGGAAATTTGGAACGGAGGTGATCCTCGCGCTCCCAAGTGGCCTCTTTGTCGGGATGATGTGACCATTGCACTTTGAGAAACTTGATTGACTTATTGCGGGCCTTGCGCTCAGTCACTTCAAGAACTGCAACTCGATGCTCATGGTAGGATAGGTCAGGCTGGAGGTCGATATCCTCGAGATCAACTGTGCGCTCGGGAGTCTTGAAGCATCTCCGGAGCTGCGAGACATGAAACATGTCATGCACATTTGAGAAGTTGGAAGGGAGCTCTAACTGATATGCAAGATCGCCTCTCTTGCCAACAATTCTGAAAGGCCCAACAAAACGAGGAGCAAGCTTCCCTTTGATGCCGAAGCGCTGAGTGCCCTTCATGGGATACACTTTGAGATACACGAAATCATCAAGCTGAAAAGTCATGTCATAATGCTTGCTATCGTAGTAGCTCTTCTGACGGGACTGCGCTGCTTTGAGATTATCCTAAATGACACGGCACATTTCTTCTGCTTCAGTAATCATGTCATTCCCAAGAATCTGACGCTCACCAGTATCTGACCAATTGAGCGGGGTACGACACTTCTTGCCATAAAGAATCTCGAATGGAGCCTTGCCTGAGCTTGCCTGATAGTTGTTGTTGTATGAGAATTCGGGAAAAGGTAGGCAGTCTTCCCACTTCATGTCAAACGAAATCATGCAGGCTCTTAGCATATCCTCGAGGACCTGATTGACTCTCTCAACTTGCCCACTAGTCTGAGGATGGAAAGTTGTACTGAAGCGAATCTTAGTACCCATCGCAGAGTGAAATGAATCCCAGAACTTGCAAGTAAAGATGCTTCCGTAATCCAAATATATCAGCATTGGAACACCACGCAATGAGACTATCCTTGACGTATACAACTCCGCAAGTTGAGATGCCGAGATAGAGTCCTTGACTGGAAGTAAATGAGCGACTTTGCTCAACTTGTCGATGACGACGAAGATGGCATCGTTTGGTTTCTTGGACTTCGGAAACCCAGTGACGAAATCCATCTCAACATGATCGAATTTCCACTCGGGAATGGGCAAGGGATGCAAAAGACCCGATTGATGTTGATGCTCTGCGTTCACTCTACGACAAACATCACATTCGTTCATGAACTGAGCAATTTCACGCTTCATGCGAGTCCACCAGAAGGTCTGCTTCACATCCTGATACATTTTGGAACTTCCTGGATATATCGAGAGAAGGGAATTATGGGCTTCTTCCATGATAACCTTCCTGAGATCCCCTTTCGGAACAACAAGGCCATCCTCGAAGAACAAGGTATCTCTATCATCAACACGGAAGTACTTATATTTGGGAATGCTCTTTGCCAAGCCAATCTTAACTTTCTTCACCATTGCATCAAGAAGTCGAGCTTGTTGGACTTGGTTTTCCAAGGTAGGAGAAATCTGGAGATTAGCAAGAAATCCCTGAGGTACTAACTGAAGGTTGAGCTACCTGAAAGATTCACAAAGATCAGGCTAGAGAGGCTTCAGAATGAGACTGTTGAAGTAAGCCTTTCTGCTCAAAGCATCTGCAATGACATTAGCTTTGCCTTGAGTGTAGTCAACGCTCGGATTGTAATCTTGGAGCATTTCCACCCAACGAGTTTGCCGAAGATTGAGATTAGGCTCGGTGAAGATGTATTTGAGACTCTTCTGATCGGTGTAGACTTCAACCTGTCTGCCCAACAAGAGATGTCTCCAAGTCATCAGAGCATATTCCACTGCCGCCAACTCAAGATCATGAGTGGGGTAATTCTTCTCACTTGGCTTCAACTGCCTCGAGGTATAAGCTACCACTTTCTTCTCTTGCATTAGAACTGCACCAAGATCTTGAAGAGAGGCATCACAAAACACTTGATAAGACTTGGAATCATCAGGAGGAGTCAAGACTGGAGTAGAAGTGAGCTTCTCCTTGAGTGTGTCAAAGTCCAACTGACACTCCGGAGACCAGAAAAACTTCACACTCTTCTGGAGAAGGCTTGAGAGAGGCTTAGCAATCTTGGAGAAATTCTCAACGATTCTTATACCATAGCTTGCAAGCCTGAGAAAGCTTCGAAGCTGCTTCACATTCTGAGGAGGTTCCCACTCAACAATGGCCTGCACCTTTGATGGATCAACTTTGATGCCCTCAGCAGAGATGATGTGCCCAAGGTACACAACTTCCTTCAACCAGAAATCACATTTGGAAAAACTTAGCATAGAACTTATGCTCTCTTAGCTTATCAAGCACAAGCCAGAGATGTTCTTCATGCTCTTCCTCAGTTTCCGAAAAGACCAGAATGTCATCAAGATACAACAAGACAAATTCATTCTTGAATGGGGAGAAGATATAATTCATCATCCGACAGAAGGTCGGTGGAGCATTGGCGAGACCGAAAGACATCACTGTGTACTCATACGAGCCAAAGCATGTTCGGAATGCATTCTTGGGAATGTCCTCTTCACGAATGCAAATCTAATGATATCCCATCCTGAGATCAAGCTTAGAGAAGATCTTAGCCCCTTTCAATTGCTCGAACACCTCATTGATGTTGGGAAGTGGATACTTGTTTTTGATCGTCTTCTTATTCAATGGGCGATAATCGACACAAAGTCGGTCTGTGCCACCCTTCTTCTTGACGAAAAGAACTCCACAACCCCAAGGAGATGAGCTTGATCTGATCAGGCCCAGACGCTCTTGTTCATCAAGCTGCTTCTTCAACTCCTTCAGCTGTTCTGGACCCAGTTTATACGGCCGCTTGCATACTAGTTCAGTACCCGGTTCAAGCTCATTTACGAACTCAACTGCCCCGTGCGGAGGCATTCCTGGCAGCTCTTCCGGAAAAACATCTTCATACTTGCAGACCAGTGGGACTTGAGAAATTGGAGAGATCTCACCATTCTCATTCAAGAAAATAGACAGATCGTGTCATCACGCGCCGCGAAGATAATCACATCCTCTTAAGGATGAGTTAGCTTCACTTCCTTAGCTGCACAATCAATAGACGCCTTGTTCATAGCCAACCAATCCATCCCAAGGATCAGAGCAATATCAGAGTTGCCAAGGACAATAGGGGAAGCCAGAAAGGCATAATCACCCATCTTGACAGAGATATCCCGAACTATGCGACTAGAATTCAAAATCAAACCAGGAGAGACCACTGACATAGGCTTAGGCAAACTCATGCTTGACGAAAAATGATTTTGACATAAAGTAATGCGAAGCACCAGTATCAAACAAGACTTTTGCAGGAGAATCATTAGTCAAGAGATTACCCATTATCACGTCTCAGGAGTTTCCTGCTTCTGCTGTATTCACCATATTGACTCTCGCAGACCTGGGATTTAACTTTACCATAGCATTGCCTGGAGGCTTCACCGTAGGAGGGGGCAGAAGACGCTGCTGAGAGGTGCACTTGTTGGAGTAGTGACCCTTCTGCCCACACTTGTGACAAGTGACATCTGATAGCGGACGTAATTGCACTTGAGGATTCCCTTGCTTCTGCTGTTGAAACCTCTGCTGGAAAGTTGGGTTGGGTGGGTGGCAAGAACCACGACCACTTGACTGCTTGAACTGCTGAATCTGTCGAGGAGGAGGAGACACCCAATATTTCTGCTCCTTCTGGACCACCTGAGTTGAGGGCGAGGAACTGGAGTCTCTCAAACACTTCCTCGAATTCTCCACTTTGAGCAAAGTTGCTTCAGCCCTGAGTGCCAAGTTATAGAACTTATCAAACTCATCGGGATCGTGCAAGGCAAGGGCCAACTGCAAGTCTTCCTTCAAACCACCTCTGAACTGATAAATCTTGCTCTTCTGATCTGTGATGTCCTGCAAAGCATATCGAGCCAGCTCGTGGAACTCGACGTTGTACTTGTACACAGAAGATCCTCCTTGCTTCAAGCGTCTGAACTTATCACGCACCTCTTCCACAAAGCTAGACAGGATATAGTGAGACCTGAAATCTTTGCAGAAATCATCCCAGCTAATCATTCTGCCTCCCCTGGAGTCCTTCAAGTGCTGCCACCAAACTGTTTTCTGCCCCATGAGCTGAAATGTTGCAAACTTGCCGAAGTCCTCTGGTCGTACATTGCTGCACTCAAAGTTTTTGTTCATGTCATGAATCCAATCCTTGACGTCGAATGGTTGATCACAAGACGTGAAGGACTTCGGCTAGTTCGCCAGGAATTGATTCAGAGATGCAAAGTGATGACCACCATGGTTGAAATTGACCAGTTGCTGATTGTTCCTCTCTTGCAACAGCTGAAGTAACATTTGGGTGTTAGCATTTCTTGCAGTCATCACCACTTGCGATGCCTCTGGAGGAGGAGGAGGCGGTGGAGGAGGCAGAGGAGGAGGTAGCGGAGCATCATCACCCTCGTGACCCGGATTCTGGCGAGTTGGTGGAGCCATCCTAAAGACGGACACACGTTAGACCAGAGATTAACATTCAAGGTAAAGCTGAATCAATAGGCAGAAATATCTGAACAAGAATACTTAGAAATTGCATTAGAACAATAATTAGTAAGAATGATTCCTCAAAGTGACTGCCGACAACATCTGATTAAAGGCCACTCGCAAACCAAGTATGAGCTCGGATTGCTCGGAACAAACGTATGACAGAGATTCTATCCGATATCTTTGTGGATATGATCGCATGGGCTAATGCTTACAGTAGCCATCATGTGCAAGGCAGTGCACACGACATACGAAGCGTCCTCGAGTCGTAGCAAGCTACAAGGACTCATAAGACACAACAAGAACCGCTGTAAGACGACCGTGAACAAACAGACCCACTGAATGTCGAATCCCAACCTCACATCATGCATTTGTAGGAAGATTGTCCTATAAGTCACTACCTGATATCCCACCTATGAACGCCCGAAATATCTGGTCATGCAATCTGGTCCACGGATACAAGGAGTAATATATCACTCAACTCCTATACTAACCCGTCCAGTGTATCACATCCGTCAACACATAACCAGAATCTCGAAACTTCATCTATCACAGACCCTCGTAATCACAACGATACTAAGTGTGGCGATACATCTGAAACTCTCTGCACCAGTACTGGGCAAGCCGGACTCCTCTCGTCACTACTAGTATTGAAGCAATTACCTACATCCTCCGTCCTGAGATACTAGGAAATTTGAATGATAGCGATGTGCTCAAGAATCCCCTGGTTCTCAACTCCTCGAAAGAAATCAAGTCAGGCAGGAGGCACCAAGACAGAACTCTGTCACATCGACATCATATAGATTCCAAGAAAATCCGCGTGATCCTAAAAAAATTGAGCAAGAAGAGGAGTAGAATTAAGATTTCCTAAGTCGTGAACCTCACGAGAGCATAGAAGAGGAGAAAAAAGAAACCTACTCTCTGATATAACTAAGACTCAAAAAGTTTTTGCAAGACTCGACTCGGCCAAGTTCGATCACACAAAGGCTCCTATGGTCGTAAATCTCTGATTACCAACTTGTAATGACTAAGATGCGGCCCTTTCCTTATTTGGGAGTAAGGCCTCAAAAGGGAAAGGGGCGCATCTACATGTTTCGCAAGCGAGATAATCATACCATTACATAACTGAAACAGTGACAAGTAGGGCATACACTCGCCATATGATAAGAACATAGTCATATAGTCATACAGGCACACATATTCAGAACATGGTATGGTCCAGCTACGGACAAGATGAAAACAGATAAAGCTATGATATCCCGCATGCTGGCCCCACGATCACGACCACGGCCTCTAGTCCTCTGGATAAGTCACGTACAACCTGCCGCTGTCCTCATCGAACTCCCACTTCAACCGGCTGTCATCGGGATCTCCTGCATCAGGCGTACCTGTACCTGTGGGTGTTTGTAGTAAACCATGAGCCACGAGGACTCAGCAATCAAATGACCTTGGTTTCGATGCTAGCCGAGTTAATGGGTGAGGAAGGTTAAGTGTATGGGTTTGCAGCAACCTAAGCATATATGGTTGCTCCCTTACGATGATCAGAATTAACATATGGTGGTCTACGCAAGACGGACGAAGACTAGGTTAATCACTAAGTGATCCTGAACACCTACTTACGTCAAACATAACCCCACCATGTTCTCGATCAGAGAAGGATCTCTGAAGGAGACAGTCACGGTTACGCACTCAGCTGGCAGTTTTATTAGAATTACTTTAAGTTGTCTAGAACCAGATGATAACAAAATGTCCATATCTGCCACATAAGCGCGGGCACGGCTTTCCGAAAGATTAAACCCTGCAGGGGTGCTCCAACTAGTCCATCACAAATTACCACAGGCCGCATAGCAATCCTCTATCACGAAACTCGTCATCTCGTCGGATTCCTTGGAATAAAACCTCAACTTTGAGAAGACCCAAAGTTTCACCGGAATCCCAATGCGCAAGATATATCGCTAAGGTAAAACAAATCTGGCAAGACCTCCGACGTGTCGAAGAACCCAATAGGAGACGTGTATCTCGTTCTCAGGATACGATCGGATGAGCGCAGCGTACACTGGCCTGATAGAAAATTCCTGAGTAGCCCCGGGTTGGCCCCGCACACGACTCTAGTTTGGACTAACACTCATGAGGAGCACTGGCCCGGGGTTGATTAGATTCCTTGGGGTAGCTATTCCCTATGCATTTAATTGTTAAGTTATTAGCAGATTAAAACCAAAGTTGGGTCCTGCCAGACAAGCCTTAACACTATACGATTTATCAAGGGGGTCCCCATAACAATCCCGAACGTGTTAGGAGCGCTCAATTATGGAATAAAACACCGGTAGCCGAAACTAAGGCGACAACAACAGAACAAAGGACCCGGCAAAAGGCTAGGTCTTTCGTTATTTACCAAGTATATAGGTGCATTAATTAAATAGCAGGTAAATACAATGATATCAAATTTCCCATGTTATCACATGGGCTAGCTGGCACCTACAACTAGCAACGCTATCAATTACGGGTTGAGCAAGCCTACGTAGCCAACCAATATTTGCTAGGAAGGGAAGTGTTTGAGGTTTCATGGCAAAGACGGATGGCATATATATCATGTGGTAGGAAGCGGGCATGTAAGGAAGGAAACTTAACTCTAAGCATAACAAAGCTAGAAACGATGTGAAGGTCATGGTCATCTTGCCTGTGATTTCTTCAGACAGGAACTGCTCTTGTTCTTCCTGCACGAACTCTCCAGAATCCACGTACTCGCTCTCCGTTCCTGATGCTACCGAAAGATAAGATAACAGCAAATAAACACCAGCAAAACATAATGCAACAACCAATATGATGCATGCGTGATGAAGAGGGCATGCATCACTATTGTAGTCACTTTCAAATGCATTAGTTAAGTTGTTTATCTTCTGGACAGAACTTCATGTTAATTTATCTTGACATGCATGAACATGTCATAATCATATGCATCACGAGAAAACGATGCAAAAACCTATAAAGAACGTCGTGAACGGAGCCTCGGATCAACCGATAACTACAAAACAAGTTACGAAGGTCTATGGACTCAAAACAGCCACAAACACAATGATATGGGCACTCACTGGTGTAACTAGGTTGCCACATGAGCAAGCACCAAAATCCAAGTGGGATGGTATTTGAGAACACACAAAAGCATCACCCATAGCTCACACAAGCTCAAAAACCAGTTTGACACACAATCTGTTTTTAACAGCAACATAGCACTTTGACTACAATATCTATAGAAGCTACAACCCTCTAAATAATTCAAACAAGACAAGAAACTGAAGCCATCCAACTTTATTACAACCTCTAATAAGTATCTAAGGCAAAGGGGTCACACATCAGCACATATACAACCCCTAACTTAGACAAAATATCACAGATTCGGACTTAGTGAAAATTACAGATTTTTACCAGCTGCTTATGCTCTGAAGCATTTTGGTAGCCTCCAAAATGATATCTACAAGAGGTATCTCGGCATAAAATTTGACAGAGAGCTAGACAAACGTACCATCAAACAAACATTATTTTGTTGCTTGAGCTAATTCCCAACAGAGGAGCAAATATTCACAACACAACAGGGCAATAAAATAACTCCAGTTTCCCAGACTTAGTGAAATTCACAGCTTTTCACAAAACTGTCATTTTCAGCCAAGTGCCCACTTTGACAAGGTGTAAATCTAACATGCAAAATCCTAAGAGAAAACTACTTGTCCCAAGTTGTAGAGGGGTTCACCCACTACCATTTCTATCATAGAATCACCATCAAAAGAACAAAACTATACCTAATACAAAGCTCTAAACAGGGCAAGAAATTATAAGTGCAACACTTAGGGAATATTACTACATCCACAAACAGCAAACAAACATAGGAAAAAAATAGAGTGAGGGGGTGCACCTGGCAGTGGCCCTCATAGGATGACATGTGGGTCCTGGCAGTGGCCCACTGTCATACTCTCTGCACTACACATACACATGCTACACGCACACACATACACACGGTAAAATAAAAGGTGCCAGGGGGAATAAAACCCACACCCTCCTGCTACACACCCCTCACCAGCTACCACTAGGCTAGCACTTCGTTGCTGCACTAACAGAGGACTCTAACCATCTAACACTGGTACCAAATCCATCTCAGTGGAAAATAATACAAGAAAAACAAAAGGAGTGCCGGGGATTCGAACCGACAACCACAAGCTTGCAAACACAACGCTTAACCAGTCGGGCTAGGAGGGAGAACCTGAACCACAAAGGGTTCTGCCCCACATAGGATAAAATACACGACACCCTATCTTCTTCTACCTCCAGAACAAGGAAGGAGGAGCTCGACTCTGGCGATGATGCGGCAACGGAGACTGCAACTAGAGACCGGTGGGGATGCAGGAACCTCAGGGGGTTCCATTCCCATGCTTAACTCCAGTGTAGGGATCCCGCAACGGCGGCTCGACGTGGCCACTGCTCCGGCCAAGCGGAGCTCGATCCGGCGACCGCCACTCGCAGAGGGAAGGGAACTACAGCGGGGATGGAAGCGGGGGAGATGGCGCTCAGCCTGGGGTCTCGGGGAGACACTCGACACCGAGAAGAAGGAAGAAGAGGCGCCGGCGACGACGACGACTCTGCTCCGCTCCGTCTCCTGACGAGGCCGGCGTGGAGAGGCCGGCAGGGGAGAGGATCCACTCCCCTAGCAACAGGAACGGATCGAGGGAGGATCCATCATCCTCCGTGCGTGCTTGGGCTCGACGAAGAAGCACCGGTGACGAGGAGGGACGACGGCCATGCGACGACGGCAGTGGCTCGATGGAGAAGCACCGGCGACGAGGAGGGACGGCGGCGATGAGACGACGACACTAACTGAATCTGAAACTCTCTTTGAACCTTACCTGAGAGGCAGAGGAAAAGAGAGGAAAGAATAGGTGGCGGTGGAGGAGAGGGAACCCTAGGGCACGCACGCCGGGGGGGCTCTAAATAGGGCCGAGGCTTGACGGCGTTGGCGTCCGTGCCATGCCACGCGGCTCTCTCTCTCACACAGCTCTGTGATGGAAAGCGGACAGAGGGGGACACGGCGTGACGAGGAAGAAGCAAAGGGGAATGGGCTCCCTTCGCAAGAGGAATGAAATGGGCCACGACCCATTCTTCTCCCTCACACCCGTTTAAAAAATACACATGTTGGTTTTCTTTAAAAAAATAAAACAATCGGTTTGGAATAAAGCTTGGGAGGAAGAAATAAAAAGGAGTAAAACTGAAAATAAAAAATAAGCTTCTAAAATGCTCCTCCTATTTGTAAAAATAGATGAGGCATTTTAGAGAAAAGTAAAATTAATTGTTTTATTAAATCTGTTCCTGTTTTAAATTAAAACAAAAAGGAAAATAACTTCAAATAAGTGAGGGTTGTCAGCCAAAACTATTCAGAGTATTTCCAAAGAAGATGAACATTTTTAATGCCCCAAAACAGAAACTTAATTATGCCTCAAAATATAAAGGAGAGGGGGGTTTGTTTGCTCTATGGTGCAACTAAGATTTTGAAGGCCCTTGTTCCACCCACACCACACTTCACAACAAAAACACAAGCCACATGCAATCACATCACTAAGGTAGACAAGAACAAAACTAGCACAAGGAAGATGCAAGATATGCATGATGCATGAGTTGCACAAGAAATGATAACCACATGAAATGATAACCACCTCCATAACATAGGCTCAACAAGGTTGCCACAATTGGAAAAGCTTACAAAAGAGGAAATAAAGCATTTCGGTTGTTAGAGTCCCCATAACAACCCCAAGCACGTTAGGAGCTCTCAATATGGAACTTAACACCGGTAGCCGGAACTAAGGCGGCAAAGCGGAACAAAACACCCAGACAAAATACCAAGCCTTCCGCCTTTTACCAGGTATATAGGTGCATTAATTTAAATAGCAATAATATGATGATATGACAAGGAACCCGTGTTTTCACATGGAAGCAACTGCGCCTCCAACTAGCAATGCTATATGAAGGTTGAGCAAGCGGTAACATAGCCAAAGAGTGGTTTGTTGGGTTGTGGAAAGGTCAGAGGTTTTTTATGGCAATATTGGGAGGCTTATTAATAGGTGGTAGGCAGCGAGAAATAGCGAAGAAACGAGACAACTAACATTGCAATGACAGTAATTGTATCTAGGGAAATGTTCATCTTGCGTGCGACCCTGCTTGGAAGAAGACAAATCCATGAAATAGACGAACCAACGTAGTCGGACGAATCCTCACATTTCGACGCACTTGCGAAACTCTATCGAGAAGATTCAATCCGGGAACAAGAATCAACACAAGATATTCACCACAACATATGCATGACATGATGCACAAATACATATGATGTATGTCCGATTTAATTATGCAAGGCATGGCACAACACAACAATTTATTACTACATATTAAGTGAATCTCAATATGCAACTTGTTGCATATTGATGAAAGTCCATATTTTCATTACTTAGTTCTCTCCCGTTTAGGTACACGACAGTATTAAATGTTTTTGAATATGGTAAAGGTGAAGCATAAATAAACTATCTATTTAGGCATTTTAAATAAGGTCGGAAATAACTTAGAGTATTTTCGGAATGAAGCCATTATGTTAATTTTGAAATCGATCCCGATCTGTACAAAACACATTTTATATTTATTAAACAGCAAAATCAAATGGACCATGTGATTTTACACGTCATACTAGTCGGTTTACATATATATTTATATATATATGATAATTTTTTTACTATCACTGGGTGTAGTTATCCCGTAAACCTTTGACCTCCACGTGTCCAACCCGCCGTCCGAGCAACTAATTGAAAGGGGTTAGTGAATGTGACAACACCTGATGAGCTATAACAAACTAGCACTTTAATTGATTGATTAATAGAGTAGATAATGTTTAGGCCCAACAGCTTGCTAGTTTGTTGGCCGGCTAACTTTGTGCACAGGCTGGTCACTGTGTGACTCTTTTGTTACAAGAGTATGGAGTATTTAGGCTGGAAGTATGAAGTACTCCTTTCGTCCGGAAATACTTGTCCTAAAAATAGATGTATCTAGACTTATTTAGTTATAGATACATTCATTTTGTATATTTCTAGGATAAGTATTTCCGAACGGACGGAATATATGCGTAGTTGATTTCTCTGCAGTATGAAAAAAAAATGATACATGCGGAGTATATAGAGTACAATAGTTTTTTTAGAAAGGAGTATGTAGTAAATATGTGCCCCTTGCTCTTTTGCTTGGTAGTACTCCCTCCGTTTTTAAATATAAGGTTTTCTGAAGGTTCAACTAATGCACTACATACGAATACGGATGTATATAGACATACTTTAGAGTATAGATTCATTCATTTTGCTCCGTATGTAGACACCTAGTGAAATATCTTAAAAGTCTTATATTTAGGTATGAAGGGAGTATATATGTATCCTGTATGGGGTATATATGCTTGTTACTCGAGTATGAAGTCTATATGTCGAGAGTATGTAGTATGTACTTCGTTGATTAAAACTATATATTATATGCACACAGTATGTAGAGTACAATAGTCTTTTACGTGTAGACCCTCTTCATAGCGCTTGGTCAAGCCACGATTAGCAAATCAGTTACACGTACCATCCCACCAAAAAACCAGGGACTGCCTTATGTAAAAAAAGCAATTTTCTCAACCGATCGTTTCCTCCCACATCCGCCTGGATTGCTACACAACACGTGGAGACCAACGAGGGAGGGGGTAACTACACCTGGTAGTAGTATGGAATTTCCATATATATATATATATATGAGGTATGATTTAAAAGATATGATCATCACAAGATAGTATGACATGGATGCAAAATGCATGCAAATGCTACACACAACATGTTAATGATGAATGCAACAAGATATTGTGAAGCTACATGAGATTCTAGGCAAGTATAAATGAGGATGAAACAACGAATAACAATTCCGGAAATTCCCCACATATAAATTAAGATTTGGAACTGTTTTGCGTATAGCATAATTTTAGAGTTGTTAAACAGGAAAATAAATGTCATCATGTTGTTCTACACATTTTCTAGCCAAGTTACATATGTGGATCATTTTAATTAGAGGTACGGCTAATTAATTATGACATAAACGGGTTTAACATGGAATTAATGCAAATTACATGAAAATGACAAGTTAAACATTTTTAATATGGTTGCAAGTTGGATATTGTGAAACTACACAAAATTCTAATCATTTTTCATGTATTAAGTTTTAAATTCCGGTGCATGGTTAATTTGCTACAAATTAAATCATTTTTAATATGTGATCATGCAAAACAATGCAAAACTGCGTGTTTAAGTAATTTTACATTGAGGAAAGTGCCATAATGTGAATCTACATGAAATTCTGGGCATTTTACATATCTAATTTATTTTAATTCGATGCGTGTTTATTTAGTTATGAGCATTTTGAAATTGTGCAATTTTCTTTAATAAGCAATTTACTAGATAACTGAAAAATCTCATAACGGAAAAAAACGTCCACGGCCTAAATCTGTCGGACTGAGCCGGAACAGGGGCGGTGCAACATAATATAAAACGTGCTTGTGCGAGTAATTGGGTTGGGCGCTCACCAGCGTGGCCCATGACCGACGGGGTGGCTCCGACCCATGGGGTGAGGCTGATTTGGGCCGATGGCGAGAGCGAGGCTGTGGCTTGGATGCGGAGAGAAGCTGACCCGCGGTCCTGGGCCGGCTCAGGCGCTGCTGGGCCGGGAGAAGACGCGAGTTGGGTCGGTCGACGAGGCAGCCTGCCTTGGAGGTCAAAGGCAAGCACGGTCGGGCGCTCACTGCGTGCGCGGGGCTAGGAGGCGCGACGCTAATTCAAACGACGCATCTCCGGCAAGGCGCTAGAGGATGGCAGTCGTTGGGGAAGCGGACTTGGTGGGTCCCCGGCGGCGGATCTGGCCTTGGGTCCGCCGGATCTGAAGCGGGGCAGCCTTGGTAGGCACAGGCGTGGCTCGGCGGGAGCAGGCTAGATGGGGTTCAGGCGGCATCGGTTGTGGCTGCGGCTGGGGCGGCCAGGGGCATGGCTGCATGCTCCGGTGGCCAGCCGAGGTAGCGCTCCGGCGAGGGGGCTCAGGAGCTCGGGGCTGGAGGCACGAGGTCTGTGCGGGCATGCAATAGCGCGGCTAGGCCTGATCCGGGCCCGGGGAGGGCTAGGGATGGGATCGGAGGACCCTGGTTGGTGGGAGGAGGGAGATAGGTAGAGAGGCGGCGGCTGGCTGTTGGGTGGCACGAAATTTGATGAGGAAGAGGGGAGGAGCTAGATTTGGAAGGTCCTAGCCTTCCTTATATAGCTAGTGTTAGGGTTTTAGGGGTTTTGGGGTGTTTTCGACCCTCCGATCGTGATCCGACGTTCCGAATGGAGAGGTTGTTTTTGGTGGGCTGCACGGGGCTGGGTAGAGGGGGTTGGGCCAAGAATAGAGGGAGTTAGTGCGGCCCGTGACATAGTTTATAAAACCAAAAAGATGACTGATGAATAAATTGATGACGGTGCCGCTATGGTCGACCGTTCGGTATCAAACGGACTCCAATTGCGATGAAATTTGGCAGGCAGCCTTCCTACACTAAAATAAGACCGTGAGAACCCACAAGTATAGGGGATCGCAATAGTTTTCGAGGATAGAGTATTCAACCCAAATTTATTGATTCGACTCAAGGGGAGCCAAAGAATATTCTTGAGTATTAGCAGCTGAGTTGTCAATTCAACCAGACGTGAAAGACTTAATATCTGCAACAAAGTATTTAGTAGCAAAGTAGTATGGAAGTAACGGTAACGGTGGCAAATGTGACGGTAGCAGTTTTATAGTGATTGTAACAATAGCAACGGAAAAGTAACTTAGCAAAGACCAATATGTGGAAAGTGTTGGGGAACGTAGTATTAATTCAAAAAATTCCTACGTCACACCAAGATCTATCTAGGAGAAACCAACAACGAGCAAGGGGTAGAGCATCTTCATACCTTTGAAGATCGCTAAGTGGAAGCGTTACTATGAACGCGGTTGATGGAGTCGTACTCATAGCGATTTAGATCGAGGTAGATTCCAATCTAAGCGCCGAACAACGGCGCCTCCGTATTCAACACACGTGCAACCCAGTGACGTCTCCTTCACCTTGATCAGGCAAGGAGAGAGGAGAAGTTGAGGGAGAGCTTCGCCAGCACGACGGTGTGGTGACGGTGGAGCTGCGTGGTACTCCGGCAAGGCTGCGCCAAGCGCTACGGAGGATGAGCAGGAGGAGAGGTAGGGCTGCATCGAGGGAGAGATGAACTTGTGTGTCCAGCCCTCCCAAATCCTTGGGTATATATAGGAGGAGGGTGGCTGGCCGGCCACCCTAGGGTTTTCCATAGGTGGTGCGGCGCACCCTAGATGGAGGGGCAGCAGCCAAGAGGAGGAGGGGTGGTGCCCTAGGGGTGGCTTGCCACCCAAGGCAGCCACCACGCCCTAGGGTTTGCTGCCCTATGCGCATTGGGCCAAAGTGGGTGGCGCACCAGCCCACCTAGGGGTTGGTTCCCATCCACTTTTGGCCCATGTGGCAGGCTTCTTGGGGCTGGTGGCCCCTCCCGGTGGACCCTCGGAACCCTTCCGATGGTCCCCGTACAATACCGACGATCCCTGAAACCTTTCCGGCGATCAAATCTCCACTTCCTATATATGAATCTTTACCTCCGTACCATTCTGGAACTCCTCATGACGTTCGGGACTCCGAACAACCTTCGGTAACCACATACTAATCCCATTACAAGTCTAGCGTCATCAAACCTTAAGTGTGTAGAACCTATGGGTTCGGGAACAATGCAGACATGACCGAGACACCTCTCCGGTCAATAACCAACAGTGGCATCTCGATACCCATGTTGGCTCCCACATGTTCCATGATGATCTCATCGCATGAACCACGATCAGGGATTCAATCAATCCCGTATGCAATTCCCTTTGTCTACCGGTATGATACTTGCCCGAGGTTTGATCGTCAGTATCCCTATACCTTGTTCAATCTCGTTACCAGCAACTCTCTTTACTCGTTCCGTAATACATCATCCCATGGCTAACTCCTTTGTCAGATTGAGCTCATTATGATGATGCATTACCGAGTGGGCCCATAGATACCTCTCTGTCTCACAGAGTGACAAATCCCAGTCTCGATTCGTACCAACCCAACACACACTTTCGGAGATACCTGTAGTGCACCTTTATAATCACCCAGTTACGTTGTGACGTTTGATACACCAAAGCACTCCTACGGTATCCGGGAGTTACACAATCTCATGGTCTAACGAAATGATACTTGACATAAGAAAAGCTTTAGCAGACGAACTACACGATCTTGTGATATGCTTAGGATTGGGTCTTGTCCATCACATCATTCTCCTAATGATGTGATCTCACTATCAATGACATCCAATGTCCATGATCAGGAAACCATGACCATCTATTGATCAACGAGCTAGCTAACTAGAGGCTCACTAGGGACACATTGTGGTCTATGTATTCACACATGTATTACGGTTTCCGGTTAATACAATTATAGAATGGATAATAGTCAATTATCATGAACTAGGAACTATAATAATAACCACTTTATTATGGCCTCTAGGGCATATTTCCAAAAGTCTCCCACTTGTAGTAGAGTCAATAATCTAGTTACATTGTGATGAATTGAACACCCATAGAGTTCTGTTGTTGATCATGTTTCGCTCGTGAAAGAGGTTTGGTCAATGGATGTGTGACATTCAAATCCGTATGTACTTTACAAATATTTATATCTCCAGCCTGGATGTATCCACGAATGGAGTTGAAGCGGCACTTGATGTGCTTGGTCTTCTTGTGAAACGTGGGCTCTTGGCAATGGCAATAGCACGAGTGTTGTCACGGAAGAGAGTCTTCGGGCCCGACGCACTGGGAATCACTCCTAGGTCGGTGATGAACTCCTTCATCCAGACTCCTTCGTGTGCTGCTTCCGAAGCAACTATGTACTCCGCTTCACATGTAGATGCCGCCACGACGCTTTGCTTGCAACTACACCAGTTGACTGCCCCACCATTCAAAACATGCACGTATCCAGTTTGTGACTTGGAGTCATCCGGATCTGTGTCGAAGCTAGCATCGACGTAACCCTTTACGACGAGCTCTTCGGCACCTCCATAAACGAGAAACATATCTTCAGTCCTTTTCACATACTTTAGGACATTCTTGACCGCTGTCCAGTGATCCACTCCTGGATCACTTTGGTACCTCCCTACCAAACTTATGGCAAGGTTCACATCAGGTCTCGTACACAACATGGCATACATAATAGAGCCTATGGTTGAAGCATAGGGGATGGTACTCATCTTTTCTCTATCTTCCGCCATTGTCGGGCGTTGGGCCGTGCTCAACCTCACACCTTGTAATACACGCAAGAACCCCTTCTTGGCCTTATCCATATTGAACTTCTTCAATATCTTGTCAAGGTATGTGCTTTGTGAAAGACCAATGAGGCGTCTCGATCTATCTCTATAGATCTTGATGCCTAATATGTAAGCAGCATCTCCAAGGTCCTTCATTGAAAAACTCTTATACAAATAGGCCTTTATGCTTTCCAAAAGTTCTATATTTTTTCCCATCAACAATATGTCATCCACATACAATATGAGAAATGCTACAGAGCTCCCGCTCACTTTCTGGTAAATACAGGCTTCTCCATAAGTCTCTACAAACCCAAACGCTTTGATTACCTCATGAAAGTGAATGTTTCCAACTCCAAGATGCTTGCACTAGCCCATAGATGGAGCGCTGGAGCTTGCATGCCTTGTAAGAATTATTAGGATCAACAAAACCGTCCGGCTGTATCATATACAATTCTTCCTAAAGAAAGCCGTTCAAGAATGTCGTTTTGACGTCCATTTGCCAGATCTCATAATCATAAAATGCAGCAACTGCTAACATGATTCGGACCAACTTCAACATCACTATGGGTGAGAAGGTCTCATCGTAGTCAATCCCCTGAATTTGTCGATAACCCTTAGCGACAAGTCGAGCCTTATAGATGGTCACATTACCATCAGCGTCAGTCTTCTTCGTAAAGATCCATTTATTTTCTATGGCTCGCGATCATCGGGCAAGTCCACCAAAGTACATACTTTGTTCTCATACATGGATCCTATCTCGGATTTCATGGCCTCAAGCCATTTGTTGGAATCCGGGCCCGCCATCGCTTCTTCATAGTTGGAAGGTTCACTGTTGTCCAACAATATGATTTCCATGACAGGGTTGCCGTACCACTCTGGTGCGGAACGTGTCCTTGTGGACCTTCGAGGTTCAGTAGCAACCTGATCCGAAGTTTCATGAGCATCATCATTAACTTCTTCAAAAGCCGGTGCAGGCACCTCAGAAACATTTTCTTGTGTTGTGCTACTCTCCGGTTCGAGAGGAGGTACGATTACCTCTTCAAGTTCCACTTTCCTCCCGCTTACTTCTTTCGAGAGAAACTCTTCCTCTAGAAAGGATCTTTTCTTGGCAACAAAGATTTTGCCTTCGGATCTAAGATAGAAAGTCAACCCAATAGTTTCCTTAGGGTATCCAATGAAGACGCATTTTTCCGCTTTGGGTTCGAGCTTCTCAGGTTGAAGTTTCTTCACATCAGCATCGCATCCCCAAACTTTCGGAAACGACAGCTTAGGTTTCTTGCCAAACCATAATTCATACGGTGTTGTCTCAACAAATTTATATGGTACCTATTTAAAGTGAATGCGGAAGTTTCCAATGCATATCCCCAAAATGATAGCGGTAAAATCAGTAAGAGACATCATAGATCGCACCATATCCAATAAAGTGTGATTATGACGTTGAGACACACCGTTACGTTGCGGTGTGCCAAGCGGCATGAGTTGTGAAACAATTCCACATTTCCTTAAGTGCATGCCAAACTCGTGACTCAAATATTCTACTCCACGATCAGATCGTATGAACTTTATTTTCTTGTCACGTTGATTCTCAACCTCACTCTAAAATTCCTTGAACCTTTCAAAGGTTTCAGACTTGTGTTTCATTAAGTAGACATGCCCATATCTGCTTAAGTCATCAGTGAGGGTGAGAACATAAGATGGCCATCGCGAGACTCAACGCTCATTGGACCGCATACATCGGTATGTATTATTTCCAACAAGTTGGTTGCGCGCTCCATTGTTCTGGAGAACGGAGTCTTGGTCATCTTTACCATGAGGCACGGTTCGCATGTGTCAAATGATTCAAAATCAAGAGACTCCAAAGTCCATCAGTATGGAGTTTCTTCATGCGCTTGACACCGATATGACCAAGTCGGCAGTGCCACACGTATGTGGGACTATCATTATGAACCTTACATCTTTTGTTACTCACAATATGAATATGTGTAATATTACGTTCGAGATTCATCAAGAATAAACCATTGACCAGCAGGGCATGACCATAAAACATATCACTCATATAAATGGAACAACCATTATTCTCATATTTAAATGAGTAGCCATCTCGCATCAAGCAAGTTCCGGATACAATGTTCATGCTCAAAGCTGGTACTAAATAACAATTATTAAGGTTTAAAACTAATCTCGAAGGTAGATATGGAGGTAGCATGCCGACGGCGATCACATCAACCTTGGAACCATTCCCGATGTGCATCGTCACCTCGTCCTTTGCCAGCCTCCGCTTACTCCACAGTTCCTGTTTTGAGTTGCAAATGTGAGCAACAACATCGGTATCAAATACCGAGGAACTACTACGAGGGCTGGTAAGGTACAAATCAATAAAATGTATATCATATATACCTTTGACATTGCCGGCCTTCTTATCCGCTAAGTACTTGGACCAGTTTCGCTTCTAGTGACCGGTTCCCTTGCAATAATAGCACTCAGTCTTAGGCTTGGGTCCTTTCTTTGGCTTTTTCCCGGCAACTGGTTTACCGGGCACGGCAACTGCTTTGCCGTCCTTCTTGAAGTTCTTTTTACCCTTGCCTTTCTTGAAACTCGTGGTCTTATTCACCATCAACACTTGATGTTCTTTCTTGATTTCCACCTCCACTAATTTCAGCATTGAATACAACTCGGGAATTGTCTTCTCCATCCCTTGCATGTTGTAGTTCATCACAAAGCCCTTATATCTAGGTGGAAGCGACTAGAGGATTATGTCAATCACCGCGTCATCCGGAAGTTCAACTCCCAGCTGAGACAAGCGGTTGTGTAACCGAGACATTCTGAGTATGTGCTCACTGACAGACCCATGCTCCTCCATCTTACAACTGAAGAACCTGTTGGAGACTTCATATCTCTCGACCTGGGCATGAGCTTGAAAAACTAGTTTCAGCTCTTGGAACATCTCGTATTCTCCATGTTCCTCAAAATGCCTTTGGAGCCCCGGTTCCAAACTGTAAAGCATGCCACACTGAAACAGGGAGTAGTCATCTGTCACGCCCAAGATGCGACCCTATCCTCAATTTGGCACAAAGGCCTCGTCAGGGATAGAAGTGCATCTCGTCGTGTCGCAAGAATGGATATCGTTACAAGTACAAGTACTGAAAAGAAGAGAGATATATATAGAATTGGCTTACACTCTCCACAAGCTACATCAGAGTCACAGCAGTACAATACATAAACATCATGAAGAAGAGCAGGGTCCGACTACGACGAAAAACAAACAAGAAAAGAAGAACGACGTCCATCCTTGCTATCCCAGGCTACCGGCCTGGAAGTAGCAACTCCAAATGAACAATCAACGCGCTCGCGTCAAGTAATCTTTACCTGTACCTGCAACTGGTGTTGTAGTAATCTGTGAGCCACAGGGGACTCAGCAGTCTCATTTCCAAAGGTATCAAGACTAGCAAAGCTTAATGGGTGAGGCAAGGTTAAGTGGTGAGGTTGCAGTAGCGGCTAAGCATATATTTGGTGGCTAAACTTACGAGTACAAGAAATAAAAGGGGGAAGATCTACGCATAGTGGACGCGAACTACTGATGATCAAATGAATGATCATGAACACCTACCTACGTCAGACATAACCCCACCGTGTCCTCGATCGGAGAAGGAACTCACGAAACAGACGGTCACGGTTACGCACACAATTGGCATTTTTAGTTAAGTTAACTTCAAGTTATCTAGAACCAGTGTTAAACAAAGTTTCCACGTTGCCACATAACCGCGGGCACGGATTTTCAAAAGATTTAACCCTGCAGGGGTGCTCCAACTAGTCCATCACAAATTTCCACAAGCCGCATAGAAATCCTCAATTACGAAGCTTGCGATCTCGTCGGATTCCCTAGTGGAAAACCTCAACTCTGAGATTACCCAAAGCATCACCGGAATCCCGATGCACAAGATATTTCTTCAAAGGTAAAACTAATCCAGCAAGGCTGCCCGACGTCTCGATGATCCCGATAGGAGCCGCGTATCTCGTTCTCAGGACACGACGGATGAGCTAGACGTCGGGATTGCTAAACCTCTGGGTGACCAGAGGGGTGCCGGACATCGCTCAAGTGGGACCAACACTCATGAGGAGCACTGGCCCGGGGGTTGATTAAATTACTCCGCGGGTGCCGGCGAGTCACTATGCATTATTATTAGGTTATTAGGCAAATGTAGTACCAAAGTTGGGCCTTGCCAGACCAGCTTTAATCTAAAACGAATTATCAAGGGGGTCCCCATAACAACCCCGATCGTGTTAGGAGCGCTCAATTATGGAACATAACAGCAGTAGCCAAAACTAAGGGGGCAAAGGTGGAACAAAACACCAGGCTAGAAAGGCCGAGCCTTCCACCTTTTACCAAGTATATAGGTGCATTAAATTAAATAGCATTTAATATGGTGATATAGCAAGGAACCCATGTTATCACATGGAAGCAACTGCACCTGCAACTAGCAACGCTAACACAGGGTTAAGCAAGCAGTAACATAGCCAATCAGTGGTTTTCTAGGTTGAACAGGTTGAAGGTTTCATGGCATTGTCGAGAGGCTGATATTCAACATGTGGTAGGCAACGAGACATAATCGATGGAAGCGATAAAACTAGCATGGCAATGATAGTAATGGTATCTGGGGAAATGGCCATCTTGCCTGAGATCCCGCTTGGAAGAAGAATGACTCCATGAAGCAGACGAACCGATGTAGTCGAACGGGTCCTCACATCCGACACGCTTGCGGAACTCTATCGAGACGGGGGAAACCAGAAACAAGCATCAACACATGGAATTCACCAGACGAAGCACAACACAAATGATGCATGAGCAGCTGAACACATGCAAGTCACGACATGACAAATCACACAATCAAACACTACACATTAAGTGAAGTTCAATATGCAACGAGTTGCATATTGACGAAACTCCACGTTCATTTATTTTGTTCTATCCCGATTAGATACACGTCAATATTAAATGTGGTTAAACATGGCAAGAGGTGAAGCGTAATTAAACTACCTATCTAGGCATTTTAAATGAGGTCGGAAACGACATATAGCATCTCTGAGACGACCTCACATGTTAATTTACAGTTCTGTCCAGATATGAACTAACACATTTAATTAGTTGTTAAACATCAAAACAAATAGGTTCACGTGATTCTACGCGTCATTCCAAGCAATCTACACATAAAGAACATCTCCAACGGAGCTACGGATCAAAAGTTACAAGCACCGCAAGATATGATGGCATGAATGCAATATGTGTGCAACGACGGTCACGAGCAATTCAAAACATACAACCAGCAAGAGAAAATGAAACTACCCGAGATTCTAAGCAAGTTTCATATAGGACACGATCAAATCGGAGCTACGGTTCAACAACTACGAGCAAAACAAGAAAACACTACAATCTGCCAAAATCAGCCACATAGCATTTTCTACACCCCACAACTACGAGCTACACAACTCAAATATAATCAACCCAGGCATGACACGAACGAGGGTAAGAAGCACTACAACAAATAACTAACAACAACTAGCATGGCATCATGGATCACTAGGGAAAGACGTGACAAAATGGCATCTCACCACTATTTCAGACTTAGTGAAAATTACACCTCATGAAAGTGCAGTTTTCGATCTGAAACCATATTGACAGCAGCAAAACCATAAGATACAGGTCTCCAAATGGCATGAATATTCACTGCAGGCTAGAGAAACACAAAGTCTACAACTAACTCCATTGGACCAACCTCAAAAGAGCTACAGATCACAAGATAGAAGCAAAACAAAACAACAACAAAATATAACAGATTCCAGACTTAGCAATATTTCATCACCTCCAAAACATCACTATTTCTAGCAACTTGAGAGCAAGCAAACCACACCTAAACATGCATTTCTATTGCAACCAAAAATACCAGGGGCTAGATTAAACATCAAAGGGCAACTCTCTAGTTGACACCTCCTTCAAATGAAGCACGAATTAAATCCTACGAAAAAGACAAGAGGGCAACATGGCAAAATATCGCGTGAACTAACTTCCTCAAAAGCTAAAAAAAATTGCACAGAAAAATCCCATGGATTTTTCTACCCCGAAAACATATAAAATATATGGGGTTGCACAACAAAATTAATGCCACACGTAAATGCGAGATAATAACCTATACACGGAAAATAAACTAGCGGCAAATCCCTATACGCCAAAATACCAACATCTACTCTAAAATACATGGAAAAGTGGTTCCTAAAACATGGACATTTCTACTGTGACATACGAGCAATACGGACACACGCGAAAATATATACGGGCAACTATACTATTGAGACAACATGCAAAACTAGGCATTAGGCACGCTAAACTACAACAAATAAATATCCAAGTTGGCAAGGGGGGGGGGTCCCGGCGACAGACGGAGGCGAGGGGGTTCCGGCGAGGAACCGGCGGTGGCGGATGGATCCGGCCAGCGGGGTTCCATTCCCGGCGGTGGCGGATGGATCCGGCCAGCGGGGTTCCATTCCCGGCGGTGGCGGATCGAGGCGGCGCCGGGGCGAGGAGATCGGCCGACGGGGCGGTGAGCACGGGACGGCCACAGCCGGCGGCGGGGTGCAGAGCTCGGCTGAGGAAGGTCCTGGGCGGCCGACGGGGAACCGGCGGCGCGGGCTGCGGATCTGCACGCAGCTGGTGCGGCGGCATGCTGGAGCCGGCTTGCAGCGGGGCGAAGGAAGGGCACGGGAGCTCGGTGCCATGGGCAGGAGCCCGGGGGAGCTCGCGGGGGCGGCGGATGTGGGCCTGGGACAGGCCTACCGCAGGCTCGGCGGGCCCTGGCGGCTGGCAGGAGGTGGGTGGAGCTGAGTTGCGGCTAGGGTTTGAGGGGTGGCACGGATTTCGAGGAGGAGAGAGGAGTGGCTGCCTATTTATAGACGTATGGGCTAGGTTTATCCGAATCCGGCCCCGTTTTCGCCCACGCGATCGTATACGAATGAACTCGAACGCGGGGTCGGCTAAATGACCGCGTAGAGTAGGCTAGCCAGGGAAGAGAGGGACACGGTGCGGCGCGGCAACGCGATTATAAAACACCGATAACCATCCGACGGTAGACCGAATACGGTGCCGCTACGGACGACCGTTCGGGTACCGGACGAACTCCGATTGCGACGAAATTCGACAGGCGACCTAGCTATAACTAATCACGACCGCATGCCAAGTTTCACCGTGATCAGAGAAAGTTTTCAACACACTTTTAAAACAGGGTTACGACGATGCCGCGGGCGCGTGCGAGTGTGGTCGGGCTCAGAATGGACAACAACGAGAACCGGCAATTAACAACGGATGCAAGTTTTGAAAACTGGCGGCAACGAAGATGTTGATGCGACGCTGATGATGCGCATGATGCGACAAATGAAATACCCACACGACGAAAACGGAATAGAAGGGGAATCTTCTGGAATGTCGGTCTCGGGTTGTCACATCATCACTCCGCGGCTGCCAGGCATTCTGAACGTCCTAGGCTACCGCGGGAATGGGAGGATCACCTAGCGGTGTATCAAGGGCATAGCCCTTCTTGGAAGCAGTGAGGATGAGCTTTAAATTATGAGCCCAGTCTGCATAATTGTTTCCATCATCTTTCAGCTTGGTTTGCTATAGGAACACGTTGAAGTTCAGTGGGACATTTGCGTGGGCCATTGGATCTACAATATTTGTAAAGAAAATTTTAGACTAAGTTCATGATAATTAAGTTCATCTAATAAAGTTATTTAATGAACTCCCACTCATATAGACATCCCTCTAGTCATCCAAGTGATACATGATCCATGTCGACTAGCCCGTGTCCGATCATCACGTGAGAAGGACTAGTCATGAATGGTGAGCATCTCCATGCTGATCGTATCATCCATACGACTCATGTTCGACCTTTCGGTCTCTCGTATTCTGAGGCCATTTCTGTACATGCTAGGCTCGTCGACTCAACCTAAGTGTTTTGCGTGTGTAAATATGGCATACACCCGTTGTATGTGAACGTGTGAATCTATCACACCCGATCATCACGTGGTGCTTCAAGGCAATGATCCTTCGCAACGGTGCACACTTAGGGGAATACTTATCTTGAAATTTAATGAGGGATCATCTTATCTTTGCTACCAGGACAGAGCTTTAGTAACACGGTGTTATGTTACTATACGCCCAAAAAAGTGTTACTACTCCATGTGGTAACACATTTTGGAATGTGTTCCATTAGACTGTGTTACTAAGTGGTGTTCGCTGTCACACATAATAGGTGTTACCACATTTTAAATATTGTGTTGCCATTAGGTTGTAGTAACATGCATATTATGTGTTACAAAATAGTATGGTAACATTTAATTGTAGCCATAGTAACACTTATAGTAACATACCTACGTAGACCTAAAACATTGGTGGTAACATACTTTTCTAACTATAGTAACACAATTCGTAACACCTTTTTTAGCATCGAAACAAAACTAGTAACAGAATATCCAAATATTGTAACACTATAATTTATAGTTGTCATTGCCGAGTAACACAGTTTGTAATTCTAGTAACTCCATTACTAACACTACTATCTTAGCATCGCAACATAATTAATATATTTATTTTTTACTAAACCCAAAATTGGGTACATATATTATTGAATAAAAATTTATCTAATAAATTTGTGACACTTGATCAAATAATTAATTTTTTTATTCTGATTCTTGTCAACTTTAAAATGATGGAGAAACTGAAGCACAACACATAAACGTGGAAATTTCAAGATATTTATTACAAATATACAAAATTGTAGGATTGAAACGATCATAGCGTAATTGAATTGCACTAAAATTGGTATAAGTATTTTCACATCATTCGTTAGTATTCCTAACATTTCAAATGTTTTAGAAACACTCATTTGGAAAATATTACATTTCTACATCCATCGACATCATAAACTACACTTTCTTCTTCTAGTCTTCACTGGACGAACTGCTTCTTGAATTCACCATGAGCATGAGGATAATATGCAACTGCAGGGGTTCTGCCATTACTTCATCTTTATTTTCTGAAAAGAACAAAGGAAAGAAACAACCACCTTTACCATTGCAAATGAAAAATTTGTATAAGTAAATCAAGAGATGAAAAAACGTAACATCTACCCTTTAAAATAGTAAGAAAACTGCAGCTAAAAGACATACCAATGCTGCTGGTGCCATGACTCATATAGTATGGTCTAACGACAACCTTGATGCGTTCCTCCTTATTCTGTATCCTACAACAAGTACTAAGGTAATAACATGCAGTCTAAAATTATTTCAAGTATCAAGAAGTATGTGCATATAAGTGAAATCAACGACAAAGGAGTATCTCAAGTAGAGTTTAGCATTGCATTACCAGTATAGCAGTTACAGGTTTGACCAAATTAACAAAAGCTTAACGCATACCACAAAGGTCGTGGAGACACATAACAAAATGGAGCATAAATACACTACCAGGATCTGTGAACATATGTCTATTGCTTACTGAACTGGCATTCCATTAGATAGAGTCTAGGTATACTAACTAAATATATCTCTCTGATAAAAATAATAGAAACTAGCAGCATCATTATCCAATGGTTATGGATCTATGGATCATAGTATATACACTTCATACAAGGGAACATCAGATGGAGCAATGTAGCATGATAGATGTTGGGGAACGTTGCTTGGGAAACAAAAAAATTCCTACGCACACGAAGACCTATTGTCGGGGGGATAACCCCGGGGTAGGCTCATCGAGCCTGCTCCTTCATTTCCTGCCCAAAGGGAATGACCAAGTGTAGTTTCCCAAGGCCCAAGTCCTCTGGTCGGCTAGGCAGCCCCTGCCGGCTAGAGGACGAGGCGGCCAACTCTCTGGCCGGCCAGGCAGCCCCTGTCGGCTAGAGGCGAAACGGCTGCCTCTTCCTGACCATCTTGGCCAAGCCAGCCGGCTAGGACGAGGCAGCCGTGCCCAAGCCGGCTAGCCAAGCAGGCTAGCCGGCCGGGGTTCTCAAGTCACATCAGATCATAGGTCATGACGGGACCCTACGATTAAAGGTAGCTACGAGTCAGCAAAGGTACTAGAACGGAGTGTCCGGCAGGTACGACCGTCGGCGGCCACGCCGCTGACCTACCCCGGCTCTGATCCATCACCCAACATAGTGTCGGACCGTCAAAATCCTACTCCATTACTGCACTCGGCGTGGGGAACAATGGAGGCTGCCGTACTATCTGCCCATGACGAATCTCGCTGGACGAGCTTGACGTACATCGCGTGCTCGGCGTCAACCTTACGTTAGAGCTTCATTGGAAAGCCGGTGGGTCCCACAGCGAGGCGAGACCTCGCAGCCGGCGGGCCCCTCAAGCGACAAGACAAGACCCTCGTGGCCACCCTCGTCAGCCGGCAAGGCTGCTAGCTGGGTCCCACTCTTGTTCCCTTTATCCATATTGTAAGCCGGTGGGTCCGTCTATAAAACCCCCCGGTCACCCTCCATGCAGAGGGTCGGTCGAACAACATACCACACCCACCAACCACATAGAGAGAGGTAGAGACGAGCCGGCTGCTCCCCTCTTCCTCCTCCTCAACACAGCTCCAGGAGCAACATTGTAATCCATCCATATACATCATACACTTCGGCAGGACTAGGGGTCTTATCTCTACGGAGAGCCCTGAACCTGGGTACATCGTGCATTCCATGCTTGTACCAACCTCTTCCCCATCGCCCTCCATTGTCCCTTCGGTTCTCACCGACTTTAGCCAACCTATGGCATATGTTGTAAGTATTAACCGACATTTTGCGCCCACCGTGGGGCCGATCGCGGCATCGGCTGGCTTTACGCGTTGGGCGGGTGATACGTCCATTTTGCATCATGCTTTCATGTTGATATTTATCGCTTCTTGGGATGTTATTTCACTTTACGGTACAATACTTATGCCTTTTCTCTCTTATTTTGCAAGGTTTACATGAAGAGGGAGAATGCCAGCAGCTGGAATTCTGGCCTGAAAAAGGAGCAAGTTTGAGATGCCTATTCTGCGCAACTCCAAAAGCCATGAAAATCAACGTAGATTTTTTTGGGAATATATAAAAAATACTGGGCTGAAGAAGTGCCAGAGGGGCGCCAGCAGGTGGCCACAAGCCTGCTAGGCGCGGCCACCCCCTGGACGCGCCTAGGGGGCTTGTGGGCTCCCTGCTGGCCCACTGGCTCCCCTCTTCTGCTATATGAAGGGTTTCGTTCCGAAAAAAATTAGGAGGAGGCTTTTCGGAGGATTCTCGCCGCCACGAGGCGTAACTTGAGCAGAACCAATCTAGAGCTCCGGCAGGACGATCCTGCCGGGGAAACTTCCCTCCCGGAGGGGGAAATCGTCGCCATCGTCATCACCAACACTCCTCTCATCTGAGGAGACTCATCACCATCAACATCTTCATCAACACCATCTCATCTCCAAACCCTAGTTCATCTCTTGTAACCAATCTCCGCCTCGCGACTCCGATTGGTACTTGTAAGGTTGCTAGTAGTGTTAATTACTCTTTGTAGTTGATGCTAGTTGGATTACTTGCTGGAAGAGTTTATGTTCAGATCCTTGATGCTACTCATTACCTTTCTGGTCATGAATATGATTATGCTTTGTGAGTAGTTACTTTTGTTCCTGAGGATATGGTATAAGTCATGCTAATAGTAGTTATGTGAATTTGGTATTCGTTCGATATTTTGATGTGTTGTATGTTGTTTTTCCTCTAGTGGTGTTATGTGAACGTCGACTATATAAAACTGCACCATTATTTGGGCCTAGAGGAAGGCACTGGGAAGTAGTAAGTAGATGATGGGTTGCTAGAGTGACAGAAGCTTAAACCCTAGTTTATACGTTGCTTCGTAAGGGGCTGATTTGGATCTACTAGTTTAATGCTATGGTTAGACCTTGTCTTAATTCTTCTTTCGTAGTTGTGGATGCTTGCGATAGGGGTTAATCATAAGTGGGATGCTTGTACAAGTAAGTGCAGTACCTAAGCGCCGGTCCACCAACATATCAAACTATCAAAGTAACGAACGCGAATCATATGAACATGATGAAAACTAGCTGGACAGAAATTCCCATGTGTCCTCGGGAGCGTTTTACCTCCTATAAGACTTTGTACAGGCTTGACCCTTTCTACAAAAGGGATTGGGCCACGTTGCTGCACCGTTGTTACTTTTTTTACTTGTTGCTTGCTATGAATCATCTCACCCCACAACTACTTGTTACCGACAATTTCAGTGCTTGCAGATATTACCTTGCTGAAAACCACTTGTCAGATCCTTCTGCTCCTCGTTGGGTTCAACACTCTTACTTATCGAAAGGATTATGATAGATCCCCTATACTTGTGGGTCAGCAAGACTCTTTTCTGGCGCCGTTGCCGGGGAGTGAAGCGCCTTTGGTAAGGGGAACTTGGTAAGGAAACATTCATATAGTGTGCTGAAATTTATTGTCACTTGTCACTATGGAAACTAATCCTTTGAGGGGCTTGTTTTGGGTATCTTCACCTCGAACGGAAGCACAAAGAGTTGCTCCTCAACCTGCTGCACCTACTGAAAATATTTGCTTTGAATTTATTTCGGGTATGCTTGAGAAACTGCTGGCTAATCCTTTTACAGGAGATAGAACATCACATCCAGACTTGCATCTAATCTATGTAGATGAAGTTTGTGGTTTATTTAAGCTTGCAGGTTTACCCGAGGATGAGGCCAAGAAGAAGGTCTTTCCCTTATCTTTGAGGGATAAGGCGTTGACATGGTATAGGCTATGTGATGACACTGGATCATGGGACTACAATCGGTTGAAATTGGAATTTCATCAAAAGTTTTATTCTATGCATTTAGTACATCGTGATCGGAATTATATTTATAATTTTTGGCCTCGTGATAGAGAAAGCCTCGCTCAAGCTTGGGGAGGCTTAAATCAATGTTATATTCATGCCCCAACCATGAGCTCTCGAGAGAAATTATCATTCAGAACTTCTATGCTCGGCTTTCTCATGATGATCGCACCATGCTTGACACTTCTATTACCGGTTCTTTTATGAAGAGAGATATTGACTTCAGATGGAATTTATTGGAGAGAATTAAACGCAAATCTGAAGATTGGGAGCTTGATGAAGGTAAGGAGTCAGGCAAGCTTCTCTCTAAATGGGAAGGTCCCTATATTGTTGAGGAAGTATATCGTTCCGGTGCTATCAAGATCAACAACACGGAAGGTAATTGTCCGATAGTTGTAAATGGGCAGAGAATCAAGCATTATATCTCAGGTACTCCCATAAGTGTTGAAAGCAATTATCAATACCATAACTCCGGAAGAATACCTAAGGGATATTTATCAGCCTCTTTCAGACTCCGAAAATGAAGATGTATGTGTTTCGGTAAGTAAACAGACTCCAAAACTTTTCCACTAGGAATTTTTCTTCTTTTTGGAATATTTGAAAAAATCGAAAAATTGCAAGTAGTCCAGAAAGCGCGCGAGGAGGCGACAAGCCTGCCAGGCGCGGGCCCACCCCTGGTCGCGCCTGGGGGGCTTGTGGCCACCTCGTCTGCCTCCCGGACTCCGTTTTCCTACGGAGTACTCCTTCTGGTCTGAAAAAAATCATTATATATTCTCCCATAAGGTCTGACCCTTGTATCATGCAGATTTCCTCTGTTTTCGTTTCGAGCCTGTTTTCTGCCGCAGATTTAGGGCAAGATGTATTCTCAAGATTCAGAGGGGGAGAGCTATGTGGTTGATTACCTTGCTAACCCCAAGGTCTATGGGGACTTGGATCCTTATGGCTGGACCACTGATGAGGAAGAAGATTATAATCCCAAGGGGAAGGAACAAACAAGTTCCGATGAAGAGGAGGCTCCTCTACCTCAACCTGGACACACCCATGTGGAGTTCAAGAAGTCGAGCCTCTCTGACTCAAGGAAGAAGCCTAAGGCTTTGTTTATCCCTTCTCGTTTCTTCTAGGAGAGTAAACAGGAATTATGCCAAAGGGTGTTGAAGCTTGAAGAGGAAAATGATGATCTGAGGGAGCAGAATTTTATGCTCAAGCGGAAATTAAACAAGCTCAAGACCTCTGCAATAACTCCACCACCATCACCTCCAAAGGAAGACAACTAAGCATGGGTATGGGCAATCCCATTGGCTTGTGCCAAGCTTGGGGGAGTTGCCCCGGTATCGTATCACCATCACATCTTTTGCCTTTACCTTTGTTTTAGTTTCTTCCTTTTCAGTTTTCTCTTTCTCTAGTAGATTAAAGGTCTTAGTGTTTTAGGCTTGAGTTTTGCTTTGTGTCACCCCCGATGTATTTGAGCTCGTGAGCCATATAATAAAGAGTGTCTTAGTTAAGGGCTTTGTCTCTTGTCATGATCAATAGATTGAGAAAAGAACAAAAGCATGAAAGATCGTGTAATGATCTAATGGGAAGTGATGGCTTCACATATAAAAAGAATGTTGATTGAAACTTGTTGAGGGTAGACAAACACAGACCTTGGTCATTGTTGCAATTAATAGGAAGTGATAAAGAAGGAGAGGTTCACATATAAATATATCATCTTTGACACCATCTATGATTGTGAACACTCACTAAACTATTGCATGCTTAGAAGTAGATGTTGGACAAGGAAGACAACATAATTAATTGTGGTTGCTTGGTTCCGAACAATGTTATATGATTAGAGATCCCTTAGCATGTGACGATTGCTTCCACCTCATATTAGCCAAAACTCCCGCACCAAGTAGAGATACTACTTGTGCATCCATAAACCTTCAACCCGGTTTTGCCATGAGAGTCCACCATACCTACCTATGGATTGAATAAGATCCCTCAAGTAAGTTGTCATCGGTGCAAGCAATAAAAATTGCTCCCTAATATGTATGATCAATTAGTGTGCGGAAAATAAGCTTTGTACAAACCTGTGATGAGGAAGACATAAAGCGACAGACTGCATAATAAAGTTCTTTATCACAGGAGGCAATATAAACTAACGTTCCTCCGCACTAAGAGGACACGCACCCAAACCTCAAAAGCGCATGACAACCTCTGCTTCCCTCTGCGAAGGGCCTATCTTGTACCTTTACTTTTTGCCCTTGAAAGAGTCATGGTGATCTTCACCAATTCCTTATTTCTCCTTTATCTTGGCTAACATCGTATGCTTGGGAAAGATCTATATTCATATGTCAACTTGGAGGTAAGTATTCCTGAATTATTATTGTGACATTACCCTTTGGGTAAATGGTTGGGAGGCAAAACTATAAGCCCCTATCTTTCTTTGTGTCCAACTCAAACTTTGATCTCATGAGTACTAGTGAGTTGTAGCAATTGTAGAGAACGAAAGGATGATTGAATATGTGGGTTTGCTTTACAAGCTCTTATTTGACTCTTTCTGATGTTGTGATAAATTGCAATTGCTTCAATGACTAAAGGCTATCGGTTGTTACTTCTCGGTAAAGTTCTTGATCCATGCTTTACTTTGTGAAGGAATTGTCACTTTAGCATGAGAGATTATATGTTGGTATTGGTGTTCTAATCATGATCATGATGCGTGCATGTTCGTATCTTGTTCAGTCGACACCTCTCTCTCTAAACATGTGGGCATGTTTATTGATCTAGGCTTTCGCTTGGGGACAAGCGAGGTCTAAGCTTGGTTGAGTTGATACGTCCATTTTGCATCATGCTTTCATGTTGATATTTATCGCTTCTTGGGCTGTTATTTCACTTCACGGTACAATACTTATGCCTTTTCTCTCTTATTTTGCAAGGTTTACATGAAGAGGGAGAACGCCAGCAGCTGGAATTCTGGCCTGAAAAAGGAGCAAGTTTGAGATGCCTATTCTGCGCAACTCCAAAAGACATGAAAATCAACGTGGATTTTTTTGGGAATATATAAAAAATACTGGGCCGAAGAAGTGCCAGAGGGGCGCCAGCAGGTGGCCACAAGCCTGCTAGGCGCGGCCACCCCCTAGCCGTGCCTAGGGGGCTTGTGGGCTCCCTGCTGGCCCACAGGCTCCCCTCTTCTTCTATATGAAGGGTTTCGTTCCGAAAAAAAATCAGGAGAAAGCTTTTCAAAGGATTCACCACCACCACGAGGCAGAACTTGAGCAGAACCAATCTAGAGCTCCGGCAGGACGATCCTGCCGGGGAAACTTCCCTCCCGGAGGGGGAAATCGTCGCCATCGTCATCACCAACACTCCTCTCATCGGACTCATCACCATCAACATCTTCATCAGCACCATCTCATCTACAAACCCTAGTTCATCTCTTGTGACCAATCTCCGTCTCGCGACTCCAATTGGTACTTGTAAGGTTGCTAGTAGTGTTAATTACTCTTTGTAGTTGATGCTAGTTGCATTACTTGGTGGAAGAGTTTATGTTCAGATCCTTGATGCTACTCATTACCTCTCTGGTCATGAATATGTTATGCTTTGTGAGTAGTTACTTTTGTTCCTGAGGACATGGGATAAGTTATGCTAATAGTAGTCATGTGAATTTGGTATTCGTTCGATATTTTGATGTGTTGTATGTTGTTTTTCCTCTATTGGTGTTAAGTGAATGTCCACTACATAACACTTCACCATTATTTGGGCCTAGAAGAAGGCATTGGGAAGTAGTACGTAGATGATGGGTTGCTAAAGTGACAGATGCTTAAACCCTAGTTTATGCGTTGCTTCGTAAGGGGCTGATTTGGATCCACTAGTTTAATGCTATGGTTAGACTTTGTCTTAATTCTTCTTTGGTAGTTGCGGATGCTTGCGAGAGGGGTTAATCATAAGTGGGATGGTTGTCCAAGTAAGGGCAGTACCCAAGCGCCGGTCCACCGACATATCGAACTATGAAAGTAACGAACGCGAATCATATGAACATGATGAAAACTAGCTTGACAGAAATTCCCATGTGTCCTCGGGAGCGTTTTACCTCCATAAGACTTTGTCCACGCTTGTCCCTTGCTACAAAAGGGATTGGGCCACTTTGCTGCATCGTTTTTACTTTGTTTACTTGTTGCTTGCTACGAATCATCTCACCACACAACTACTTGTTACCTACAATTTCAGTGCTTGCAGATATTACCTTGCTGAAAACCACTTGTCAGATCCTTCTGCTCCTCGTTGGGTTCGACACTCTTACTTATCGAAAGGACTATGATAGATCCCCTATACTTGTGGGTCATCAGCAGGGCCCCGCACCTACACCACCGGATGCATCGTGTCCGGATCGATCTGCATGCCCGTGGAGCCCGCTTTCGATGAGGCAACACCGATGATGATCGACGTCCCTGACCGCCATGCGGATTCGGACGAAGACTCCAATGACGAGGCACCCCCTAGCACCGTCGTCGCTGCTATGGAAAACCTGAGCATTCTATTTAGCGACCTACGTCTCAACGACGGTCCTCGCTACTTCGGCGAGGACTTCGACGTTGAGGCGCTATGCGCGAGCTTCAGTAGGCTCTCTATCGCTGAGATGCCTGCACATGAGGTGTACCCTAGCAACATACTCGTCTTTGACGGCCCTCCGCTGTCGGTGGGGTTCTTCACCCCGTACCATGTCGCCGCCGTCTCCAACATCGTGGAGGTGATGGTTATCAGCGCCGGAACCAGCACGGCTCATGGCAAGGCGACAGCAGACGCTGGTGAGACTACTGCTGTCACCTCTGATACTCTTCAGGACGCTCTCGCCGGCCTGAAGACACCCATCGCTGCTTCCGCAAACCCTAACAATGCTCGAGCCTCACTGGAGGAGGCTCGCAAGCATATCTTGGAGGAGGGCATTGCCGTCGCCTCGGCAAAGCGTCGGATGGAGGCCACGCACCGCGATTATAACTTTGCATACGGCCTCACTCCGATTTCCGAGGGCCCTAACCAGCTTGGGTCGGTCCGCGGCCGCGGACGGTTCATTTCCAAGATCCTAGGCGGCAACCAACCCATCTACGAGGCCCCTGCGGCCAACTTACGGACGGCGCAGGCGACCATGGAAGAAATGCGAAGCTTGGAGGGCGATGAGCGTGCTGACGTGCAACTATTCCTGACTTGATGCCTCCACGGCAACGGAGCCAGAAAAGAGCTCGTCCCAGTTGCTCAACAATTAGCAATTGTCTTGCAATGGCCCACTAGCGCGTGGGATCGCGGCAGTTTTCGAGGGTAGAGTATTCAACCCAAATTTGTTGGTTTGCTCGACGGGAAGTGAAAGAATATTCTCAAGTATTAGCAGCTGAATGCGTCAGATTCAACCACACCTGAAAGATTAGTACCTACAAGCAAAGTATTAGTAGCAAAGTAGTATGATAGCAACGGTGCCAGAAACGATCTGGTGACAAGGCAGACTATTCCTAACTGTCGTATCAATGGCGCCAGAAGTTGCCCGTGGACGGGAAATATTCTTTCCAGGCAACGGTGCGAGAAAAAGTATTGTAGCAGGTAGCAGCAGTGTAACGAGTAACATCAGTGGGAAGGAACCGCAGTAGTGACAGCAGTAGCAAGTAGCAGCACTAGCAAGTAATAGAAGTAGCAAGTAACAGTAGCAGCAACAGTGGTGACAGAAGCAGCAGCAGAGCAAAACAAGTAACAGTAGCAGCAAGTAACAGTAGCAGCAACAATAGTAACAGCAGTAGAGCAAAACAAGTAACAGTAGCAGTGGGACAAACTCGTAGGCAATGGATCGGTGATTTGTCGGATGACATTCATCATGCAACAGTTATAACACGGAGAGATATGTGGCTAGCTCCCGTTCGTCAATGTGATGTAGGCATGCATTCCGTGTGTCGTCATACGTGCTTAGGGAAAAGAACTTGCATGACATCTATTGTCCATCCCTCCCGTGGCAGCGGGGTCCAAAAGGATACTACGGGATATTAAGGTTCTCCTTTTAATAAAGAACCGGAACAACGCATTAGCACTTGGTGAACACATGAACTCCTCAAACTATGGTCATCACCGGGAGTGGTTCCGGTTATTGTCACTCCGGGGTTGCCGGATCATAACACATAGTAGGTAACTACAACTTGCAAGATCGGATCTAAAACACACATATATTGGCGACAACATAATAATTTCAGATCTGAAATCATGGCACTCGGGCCCTAGTGACAAGCATGAAGCATGGCAAAGTAGTAGCAACATCAATCTAAGAACATAGTGGAAACTAGGGATCAATCCCCGTCAAAACTAACTCGATTACATGATAGATCTCATCCTACTCATCACCGCCCAGCGAGCCTACGAATAGATTACTCACGAACGATGAAGAGCTTCAAGGAATTGGAGAGGGAAGAAGGTTGATGATGACGATGGCAACGATTTCCCCTCTCCGGAGCCCAAAACGGACTCCAGATTTGCCCTCCAGATGAAGAACATGATGTGGCGGCGCCTCCGTATCACAAACGCGATGAAATCTTCTATTCTGGTTTTTCTCTGGACGAAAGGGAATTTCTAGAGCTGAGTTTGGGGGCGGCAGAGCCACGTGGGCCCCACAAGCTTGGTTACCGCAGCCAGGGGGGGCGCGGAAACAGGGCTTGTGGCCCACTGTCCCATCCCCTCCAGTGGATCTTTGCGGAGGTATTTTTCATATTTTCCAGAAATATTCTCCGTAAATTTTCAGGATGTTCCGAGAACTTTCATTTCTGCACAAAAAAACACCATGGCAATTCTGCTGAAAACAGCGTCGGTCCGGGTTAGTTCCAATCAAATCATGCAAATTAGAGTCCAAAACAAGGGCAAAAGAGTTTGGAAAAGTAGATACGATGGAGACGTATCAACTCCCCCAAGCTTAAAACCTTGCTTGTCCTCAAGCAACTCAGTTGACAAACTGAAAGAGAAAAAAACTTTGACAAACTCTGTTTGACCTTGTTGTTGCAACTATGTCTAACTCATAACCAGAATTTCAGCAAGATCACAAGTTAACCACATAAGCAAGTGACACATAGGCCTCACGGTAAACTAATATCAATGCCATACTCAGCTAGCGAGCAAATAATAATGAGTTTCAGATACCAACAATTCAATCAAATCAAGGATGAAGCAATATTAATAGGTGGTATCTCGCTAGCTCTTTCTGAGACCGCAAAACATAAATGCAGAGCACTTTCAAAGATCAAGGGCTGACTAAACATTGTAATTCATAGCAACGAAGATCCAGTCATAGTCATACTCAATATCAATCAAAAGCAAAGCATAAAAATGACAGAGGTGCTCTCTAATTGGTGCTTAAATAAGAAGAGGATGACTCAACAGGAAAATAAATAGACAGGCCCTTCGCAGAGGGAAGCATTGATTTGCAGAGGTGCCAGAGCTCAAGCTTTGAAAACAGAGATAATAATTTTGGGTGGCATGCTTTCATTGTCAATGCAATGACCAAGAGTTCTCAATATCTTCCATGCTATTCATCCTATAGGCGGTTCCGAAACAGAAAAGTAAAGTTTTAACTCCCCCACCACCAATCAATCACACTCCACAGCTAGCCGAGTCCTCGGGTACCGTCCATACTAACATCAGTCTGAGGGGAGTCTTGTTTTACAGTTATGTTTTCGATTTAAGCGTGGAACTAGGCATTCCAATTACCAGCCCCTTTCTCGTGAATGACAGTGAATAAACACATGTCGAGGATAACACGCCTAACATGGAAGATACCAATAGCCCTGTGTCACCACATGAGTGGTTTGGGCATGCAAAACAGATTATTTCTTGAAGGTTTAGAGAATGGCACATGCAATTTTACTTGGAATGGCAGGTAAATACTACACATATGTAGGTATGGTGGACTCTCATGGAAAAACTTTTGGGTTTATGGAAGTGGATGGACAAGCAGTATTCCGCTTAGTACAAGTGAAGGCTAGCAAAAGACTGGGAAGCGACCAACTAGAGAGCGACAACAGTCATCAAGATGCAATGAGTTTGACTAACATGGAGTGCAAGCATGAACAGGATATAAATCACCATGAACACGAACATCACAGAGGCTATGTTAATTTTGTTTCAACTACATGCATGAACATGCGCCAAGTCAAGCCACTTGAATCATTCAAAGGAGAATACCATCCTATCATACTACATCATAGTCATCTCAAAATCTATGTTGGCATTCAAGACAAACCATTATAAGCTCCTAGCTAATTAAGCATGGTATCAGAAACAATGATCTCTAAGTTGTCATTGCAAACATGGTTCTCTCACAACAAAGCTGAATCTGGGATGACAAGCTAGTCATATTTGCAAAAACAAAATAGATAGAGTTCATACCAGCTTTTCCTGTCTCGGTCACTTCATCATATATCATCATTATTGCCTTTCACTTGCACGATTTGAACGATGTGAACAATAATAAGAGTGTTCATGCACTGGACTAAGCTGAATCTGCAGGCAAACACAAAGGAGAAGACAAAGTAATATGGCTCTTTGAAAGCTAAACAGGTATGCATACAAGAGCCACTAAACATTGTAACCAATATCTTCTACCTTAACCCAAAGAAAAAGAAAACTATTTACATGGGAAAGCTCCCAACAAGAAAAAGAAGAAAGGAAAATCCTTTTGGGTTTTCTCAAAAGGACACAAAACAAGAAAACAAGAAAATAAAAATAAACTAGCATGGATAATACAGTGGCAAAGTGTAACACCGGCTAACAAAGTGAAAGCATAATCATGAATGTAAAGTCGGTGAGAACACGTACTCCCCCAAGCTTAGGCTTTTGGCCTAGCTTGGTCTACTCCCAAGGATGGTCCTGGCGAAACCCAAAAATCATAATCGGGGTTATACGGGAGCGCTGCAGCCACTGCCTCAATAACTCCTCGCGAAGACGCGCAGCCGTCGCCTCCCTCTCATACTCCTCTGCCTCTCCTATGGTTATGTAGTATCTCCGTTTTACCTGAAAGTCAAAGAAAGCAGGAGCAGGAAGGATAATATGGAAAACACGCTGTCGGTTAAATATCAATCGGTAAAGGAGGGATTCATCATCCCTCTCAAGGAACTGGTAGCGTGTCATAGCGACGCGGTCAAGGAAAGCTGTATGGAGCGGGGGATCTCCTGTGCGGATGGGTACTCCAAGAAAATTTGCTATTCGAGTGGCATAGATGCCGCCAAAGAAATCCCCATGAATAGCATTCTTATTCAGCCTCCTTGCTATAATAGCTCCCATGTTGAAGCTTCTGTCACCCGTCACTACGCTCTTAAGGATACTAAGGTCGGATGCACATAGGTGACAATGTTCAACCTTGCCGTTAATGCATCTACCTATGAAGAGGGCAAAGTAGTGCAAGGCAGGGAAATGAATGCTTCATATGATAGCTTGTGTGATGTCTCTAGTTTCTCCAACAGTTATACTAGAGAAAAAAATCTCTAACCGAAGACTTAGCAGGATCTTTAAGATTACCCCCATCGGGTATTTTGCAAATCCTATTGAAATCCTCCAAATCCATTGCGTATGATTTATCATACAGATCAAACAGTATGGATGAGTCACGGCCAACTGAAAATTTAAATCTACGCATGAAAGAGGCAGTGAGCAAAGCATACTGTTCACATTTATCTGAGAGGAATTCTTCTAACCCGGCATTGCGGACAAGTGTATCAAACTCATCCTTGAAGCTTGCTTCGATCATGAACTCATCGGAAGGCCATTCACATGGTTGTACCGGTGCGTCCCTTAGTTGATAAGGTTCGAGTTCCCGAATAGAAAGACAGGGACCCTTCTTACTTGAGGAACCACCATGAAACTTCCTCCTGAACATAATTTCTTTTTGCTGAAATTTTGAAGTTCAAGATAAAAGTGAATAAAGACCAACCACACCTTGTAGCAACTACTCCTACTAGTGTCTAGGGACCGTATCACGCGCTAAAACTACTTGGGACAAGCTAAAATCAACATTTCAAGCTCAAAAACAGGGTCACCAAGGTAGCAAGAATATGCAAAGGATATAGCACTAGAGCAAAAACTAATTGGACCAATGGAGGAGTCACTTACCAAGGAGTAATTTCCCCAAAATGGATCGGAGAATGGTGCTTTGAGCAAGGAGATCGAAAATCACAGCCTAATGACCAAGAACACGGGTTTGAGCTGTGAAACGATTTTTTTCTGGAGGTAGAAGAAGAGGATGGGGGCTGGAATGAGTGGAGGGGGTCCCTGCGGGACCCACAAGCTTGCTTGCCGTGGCCAGGGGGGTGGCCGCGGTGACAGGGCTTGTGGCCCACTGGTGTGGCCCCCAGGCCAGCTCTCAGTCCCAGTATTTTTCAAAAAATCTAGAAAAAAATCATATTTGATTTTCACGACCATCGGAGAATTTTTATTTTCGGGGTACTTTTCTACTGGACGCTAAAACAGGAGACAGGGAAAACTAAACTAAATCGATCATTTTTCTTCCAAGCTACAAAAGGTGAAAGCTTAAAACAAAGGTATGTGACTCTTTGGTTCATCCTTTTCATGGCCATCGAAATAAATCCGTCAATGGGGTTGATAAAATCCTCATGACAAAACCTTCTCGAATCGCAAGAGAGAACGGAGAATTTTTCAATAGCCACTAAGTCACCTCAATGGGGATATGTATCTCCCCAACAAGAAAATCATACTTCATCTTGACACGAGGAATAGGGCATTCAAAGCTCCCAATAAGAATCGATGAAGTTTTTTCGATAGCATTGATGCAATGTACTTGATATCGTTTCTTCGGAAAGTGCACGGTATGCTCAATACCGTTGACATGGAAAGTGACATTGCCTTTGTTGCAATCTATAACAGCCCCTGCAGTGTTTAAAAAGGGTCTTCCGAGGATGACAGCCATGGCATCGTCCTCGGGAATATCGAAAATAACAAAGTCTGTTAAGATAGTGGTGTTAGCAACCACAACAGGCACATCCTCGCAAATGCCGACAGGGAAAGCAGTTGATTTGTCCGCCATTTGCAGAGAGATTTCAGTGGGTGTCAACTTATCCAGTTCAAGTCTACGATAAAGAGAGAGCGGCATAACACTAACACCGGCTCCAAGGTCACATAAGGCAGTTCTTACATAGTTTCCTTTAATGGAGCAAGGTATAGTGGGTACTCCGGGATCACCAAGTTTCTTAGGAGTTCCACCTTTGAAAGTGTAATTGGCAAGCATGGTGGAGATCTCAAGATTTGGTATCTTCCGTTTATTGGTCACGATATCTTTCATGTACTTGGCATACGAAGACATTTTGAGCATATCAACTAACCGCATCTGCAGAAAGACGGGTCTTATCATTTCAATAAAGCGCTCAAAATCCTCATCATCCTTTTTCTTGGATGGCTTAGGAGGAAAGGGCATAGGTCTCTGAACCCATGGCTCCCTTTCTTTACCATGCTTCCTAGTAGTGAAGTCATCCTTATCGTATCTCTTAGGTTGTGGGTTATCAAGATTAATCGTAGGTTCAATCTCCACATCCTTATCATTGCTAGGTTGAGCATCATTATGAACATCGCTGTCCATATTGTCACCAGGTTCATGTTCATTACCAGATTGTGTTTCTGCATCAGACGCAGAAATATCATTTGATTCTTCAGGTGTGACAGTATTTGGTGAACTGACATGTAAGTTTCTATCATCCTTCTTCTTCTCCTTAGGATGACTGGGTGTATCAGCATTAATTCCTTGAGAATCTTGATCAATTCTCTTAGGATGGCCTTCAGGATACAAAGGTTCCTGAGTCATTTTGCCTCCTCTAGTAATGACTCTGACAGAGTTGTCCTCTAATTCATTGAGCAAGTCATTCTGAGCTTTAAGTACTTGTTCTACCTGAATAGTAATAATAGAGGCATGTTTTCGTAGAAGCTTCAGATAATTGACATTTCTGTCTACACAAGCACTTAAATGACTAAGCATACGAGTACTTTGTTCCAAATGTCTGCTAACATAATCATTGAAACTGTGTTGTTCGGCAACAAAGTTGTCAAATTCATCAAAGCATAAGCTAGCAGGTTTGTCAAAAGGAATATCACTCTCATCAAACCTACGCAGAGAATTTACTTCTACTACCTGTATCGGGTTATCGATACCATGGATCTCTTTGATAGGTGGTAGATTTTTGACATCTTCACATCTAATGTCTTTCTCTTGCATAGATTTCTTGGCTTCTTGCATATCTTCGGGACTGAGGAATAGAATACATCTTTTCTTCGGAGTTGGCTTAGGAGGTGGTTCGGGAATAGCCCAAGAATTATCGTTGATCAAGATGTTATTTAGTAGGATCTCAGCTTGTTCTACAGTTCATTCCCTAAAAACACAACCGGCACAACTATCTAGGTGGTCTCTAGAAGCATCGATAAGTCCGTTATAGAAGACATAAACTATCTCGTTCTTCTTAAGAGGGTGATCAGGCAAAGCATTCTGTAGCTGGATGAGCCTCCCCCAAGCATTTTGGGAGACTCTCTTCTTTGAGTTGAGCAAAGTTGTATATTTCCTGCAAGGCAGCTTGCTTCTTATGGGCAGGGAAATATTTCTCACAGAAGTAATAGACCATATCCTGGGGACTACTCACACATCCAGGAGAAAGAGAAGTGAACCAGGCTTTAGCGTCATCCTTTAGAGAGAAAGGAAACAACTTAAGGATATAGTAGTAGCGGATCTTCTCCTCACTAGTGAAAAGGGTGCCTATATCGTGTAGTTTGGTAAGATGGCCTACGACCGTCTCAGACTCATAACCGTGGAAGGGATCAGATTCACTAGAGAGATTATCTCAGGGTCGACAGATAATTCATAATCCTTATCGGTGATAAAGATAGGTGAAGTGGCAAACTTCGGGTCGTATTTCATCCTAGCTTTCAGAGATTTTTCCTTCCACTTGAGAAGTAATTTCTCAGCGTCATAGGCATCCTTACATGCAAGAAAATCCTCAGCTATCTCTCCCTCCATAACATAACCCTCAGGTATATCAGGAAATTCATATCTAGGAGAGCTAGATCTAGCAGGAGCAAAAGCAGGTTCTATCTCAATAGTATCGGCAGTTTCAGAAGCATCACGAGCATTGGTAGTAACTCTAGCAATATGAGCATCAAGGAATACCCCTAGTGGCATATCAGGCAAAGTAGTATCTCTAGCAGTATCAAGCATAGCATCATCAGGGAAAATAGCATCTCTAGCAATATCAAGCATAGCATCATCAGGCAAAATATCATCTCTAGCATCATCAGGCATAGCATCTCTAGCAGTAGCATCATAAGCATCAGCAAGCACAGGCGACATATCAACATTTCTAGCAGGAGGTGGTGTCGCAAACTTACTCATAACTAAAGGTGAATCAAATGCAGAGCTAGATGGGAGTTCCTTACCTCCCCTCGTAGTTGAGGGCAAGACTTTGGTTTTTGGATCTTTCAGATTCTTCATAGTGATCAGCAGATATAAATCCCAAGTGACTGAGAGAATATAGCTATCCTTTCCCCGGCAATGGTGCCAGAAAAATGCTGCTGACGTGCAACTATTCCTGGCTTGATGCCTCCACGACAACGGAGCCAGAAAAGAGCTCGTCCCAGTTGCTCAACAATTAGCAATTGTCTTGCAATGGCCCACCAGCGTGTGGGATCGCGGCAGTTTTCAAGGGTAGAGTACTCAACCCAAATTTGTTGGTTCGCTCGACGGGAAGTGAAAGAATATTCTCAAGTATTAGCAGCTGAATGCGTCAGATTCAACCACACCTGAAAGATTAGTATCTGCAAGCAAAGTATTAGTAGCAAAGTAGTATGATAGCAACGGTGCCAGAAATGATCTGGTGACAAGGCAGACTATTCCTAATTGTCGTATCAATGGCGCCAGAAGTTGCCCGTGGACAGGAAATATTCTTTCCCAGCAACGGTGCGAGAAAAAGTATTGTAGCAGGTAGCAGCAGTGTAACGAGTAACAGCAGTGGCAAGGAACAGCAGTAGTGCCAGCAGTAGCAAGTAACAGCACTAGCAAGTAACAGTAGCAGCAACAGTGGTGACAGCAGCAGCAGAGCAAAACAAGTAACAGTAGCAGCAAGTAACAGTAGCAGCAACAGTACTAATAGCAGCAGAGCAAAAGAAGTAACAGTAGCAGTGGGACAAACTCTTAGGCAATGGATCGGTGATTTGTCGGATGACATTCATCATGCAACAGTTATAAAACGGAGAGATATGTGGCTAGCTCCCGTTCGTCAATGTGATGTCGGCATGCATTCCGTGTGTCGTCATACGTGCTTAGGGAAAAGAACTTGCATGACATCTATTGTCCATCCCTCCCGTGGCAGCGGGGTCCAAAAGGATACTATGGGATATTAAGGTTCTCCTTTTAATAATGAACCGGAACAACGCATTAGCACTTGGTGAACACATGAACTCCTCAAACTATGGTCATCACCGGGAGTGGTTCCGGTTATTGTCACTCCGGGGTTTCCGGATCATAACACATAGTAGGTAACTACAACTTGCAAGATCGGATCTAAAACACACATATATTGGCGACAACATAATAATTTCATATCTGAAATCATGGCACTCGGGCCCTAGTGACAAGCATTAAGCATGGCAAAGTAGTAGCAACATCTCTCTCAGAACATAGTGGAAACTAGGGATCAATCCCCGTCAAAACTAACTCGATTACATGATAGATCTCATCCTACTCATCACCGCCCAGCGAGCCTACGAATAGATTACTCACGAACGATGAAGAGCTTCATGGAATTGGAGAGGGTAGAAGGTTTATGATGACGATGGCGACGATTTCCCCTCTCCGGAGCCCAAAACGGACTCCAGATCTGCCCTCCAGATGAAGAACAGGATGTGGTGGCGCCTCCGTATCGCAAACGCAATGAAATCTTCACTTCTGGTTTTTTTCTGGACGAAAGGGAATTTATAGTGCTGAGTTTGGGGGCGGCAGAGTCACGTGGGCCCCACAAGCTTGGTTGCGGCGGCCAGGGGGGCGTGGCAACAAGGCTTGTGGCCCACTGGCCCATCCCCTCCAGTGGATCTTTGCACAGGTATTTTTCATATTTTCTAGAAATATTCTCCGTAAATTTTCAGGACATTCCGAGAACTTTCATTTCTGCACAAAAACAACACCATGGCAATTCCGCTGAAAACAGCGTCAGTCCGGGTTAGTTCCAATCAAATCATCCAAATTGGAGTCCAAAACAAGGGCAAAAGAATTTGGAAAAGTAGATACGATGGAGACGTATCAACTACCCCAAACCTAAAACCTTGCTTGTCCTCAAGCAACTCAGTTGACAAACTAAAAGAGAAAGAAAAACTTTGACAAACTGTGTTTGATCTTGTTGTTGCAACTATGTCTAACTCATAACCAGAATTTCAGCAAGATCACAAGTTAACCACATTAGCAAGTGACACAGAGGTCTCACGGTAAACTAATATCAATGGCATAATCAGCTAGCGAGCAAATAATAATGAGTTCCAGATACCAACAATTCAATCAAAACAAGCATGAAGCAATATGAATAGGTGGTATCTCGCTAGCTCTTTGTGAGACCGCAAAACATAAATGCAGAGCACTTCCAAAGATCTAGGGCTGACTAAACATTGTAATTCTTAGCAACGAAGATCCAGTCATAGTCATAGTCAATATCAATCAAAAGCAAAGCATAAAAATGACAGAGGTGCTCTCTAATTGGTTCTTAAATAAGAAGAGGATGACTCAACAGGAAAATAAATAGACAGGCCCTTCGCAGAGGGAAGCATGATTTGCAAAGATGCCACAGCTCAAGCTTTGAAAACAGAGATAATAATTTTGGGTGGCATTCTTTCATTGTCAACGCAATGACCAAGAGTTCTCAATATCTTCCACGTGGGCCGCACAAGCTTGGTTGCCGCGGCTAGGGGGGCGGCAACAGGGCTTGTGGCCCACTAGCCCATCCCCTCCGGTGGATCTTTGCGCAGGTATTTTTCATATTTTCCAGAAATTATCTTCGTAAATTTTCAGGACGTTCCGAGAACTTTCATTTCTACACAAAAACAACACCATGGCAATTCTGCTGAAAAGAGCGTCAGTCCGGGTTAGTTCCAATCAAATCATGCAAATTAGAGTCCAGAAAAAGGGCAACAGAGTTTGGAAAAGTAGATACGCTGGAGACGTATCAGAGCGCGCCTTCCAGGAAAAGCGGGTCAAGGATCTCCTTGACGCCGCCAACGAACACCAGACGCGGCTTAACCCCGGTCAGGCCGAGTCAGAGTCTCCAGGACCCAACCCCGGAGCACGCCGCAACCCTAGCGGTCATCACCACACGAAGGGATCTGCCTCGCATCGCACCGCCCGCCGGCAAGGGAAGCCAAGACCGGTGCTCCCAGCACCAGAGCGAGCATACTTCAAGCAGACGTCGCGGAGGCGATGAGAGCGACTCGGCGTGCGAGGTTTCTCGTCCGGGGAGGACCCATGCCTCCGGTTCGCGAGGTGCTTCTCTAGTCGCAGCTCGGATCGGCGCTCGCGTTCCCCAGGGTTACCAGGACGCCCGCAGGCGTCTCATCACCCTGGCCCAGTCAACCCTCCTGGAGGAGGACGGTCCGATCGTTCCGGCCTGCTTCGACCCACAGATCCGAGGGGAGCCATTCCCCCGAGGCTTCACCTTGCCTCAGGACACTCCCAAGTACAATGGCACTGCCAAGCCAGAGGATTTGTTGATCGACTACACCATAGCCGTTGGCATTACCAGGGGCAATAAGCGCATAGCAGTCCGCTACGTGCCACTCATGTTGGCCGGCTCAGCTCGGAGTTGGCTTAACAACCTTCCAGCCGGCAGCGTCAACTCATGGGTGGACTTGGAGGAGGCGTTCGTCTGCAACTTCACTGGCACCTACAAGCGCCCTGGCCGGCCTCGCGAGCTGGCCATGTGCGTCCAGAGGCCCGACGAACCCCTTCGCGATTACGTCACCCGGTGGACGGAGCTTCGCAACTCCTATGAGGGGGTGCATGAGGTACAGGCCATCCAGTACTTCATCGATGGTTGCCGAGACGGCACCCTCCTCAAGCACAAGCTCATGTGCTCCGAGCCCACCTCTCTGGCGGTGCTCATGGCCAAGACGGACAAGTACGCCACGCCCGACTCGGCGATGCGAGTCAAGGTGACCGCCTCGGACAAGGCTGTCCCCACGCCGACTACTCCCAAGCCGGCTGGAGATGGTCGAGGCGGCCAGAACAACAACAAGCGCAAGGTGGATCAGATGGATTCGTGCTCCAACAACAAGTTGGTAGCCAGCATGGAGGGCGAGACGTCGGCTCCCCAAGCCGGCCCTCCGTGGAAGCGTCCCAAAAGGGGCAATGCAAACTGGCTGCCCAAGCAGACCTTCGAGCAGCTGCTCGACGCCCCTTGCAAGATATAGTCTGGGGCACAGCCGTCTACCCACACCCTTCGACACTGCAGCTTCGCATGCCGGCTGTGAGAAGGGGATGGTCTGCCGACTGCCCCAGGTGCGCAGGCTATGCTTCATGCACCGGCTCCTAGTCCTGCTTTGGCTCCACCGCCGCCGCCTCACGACGACGGCCGCCTCCACGACGACTACCCGCATCAAGACGGAGCATTCGTCGTCTTCACCAGTGAAGGCGACGACAAGCATAGCCTGCGCCAGAGACGGCGCAAGGTGAATGCCACGGTTCCCCGGTTCCCCAATACATGCATTGGTCTAACAGACCAATCACATGGAGCCGAGTAGACCATCCTGCGGTGATGCCCAACACGGGCCCATACGCGCTCGTCCTCGACCCCACCTTTGCCTCCAAGAGGCTCACCTGCCGGTTCTCCCTGGTGCTGGTCGCCGGCGGCAGCGGCATCAACATCCTCTACCTCTACACTCTCCGCAAGCTCGGGCTCAAGGAGAGGGACGTCCTGCCGACCAACACTGTTTTCCACGGCATCGTGCCTGGACAGTCCTGCTCACCTATCGGCAAAATCCAGCTGGACGTCCTCTTTGGCGACAAGGCTCACTTCCGCCGTGAGTCCATATGGTTCGAGGTAGTGGATCTCAGCAGCCCGTATCACGCGCTGTTGGGCAGACCGGCTCTGTCCAAGTTCATGGCTATCCCGCATTATGCCTACCTAAAGATGAAGATGCCTGGTCCAAAGGGCATCATCACCATTACTGGCGACTACAAGAAGTCGCTCGAGTGCGCCCAAGATAGCAGCCGCCTCGCCGACGCCCTGGTGATCGCTGAGGAGAAGTGGCAGATCGACCGGCTCATGGCCCAGGCTACCGAGCAGCCGGCGATTCCTTCTCCTTCATCCCAGTCAGCCAGCGAGGGCTCCTTCAAGCCGGCCAAAGAGACCAAGAAAGTGCCACTCGACCCTGCAAACCCCAAGCAATGCGTCACCATCGGGGCTGGCTTCAGCCCCAAATAGGAAGGCGAGCACGTCGACTTCCTCCGTGAGAATCAGGACATCTTTGCATGGTCCCCCAAAGACATGTCGGGTGTTCCGAGGAAGTACGCCGAGCACAAGCTTCACGTGCGACCGGATGCAAAGCCAGTCAAACAACCCTTGCACATTTTTGCCGAGGGGAAGCGGCGCACAATTCGAGAAGATATCACCTGGCTCCTTGCAACCGGCTTCATCATGGAGGTTTTCCACCCAGATTGGTTAGCTAATCCAGTCCTGGTGCTGAAAAAGAACAACACCTGGCGAATGTGTATCGACTACACTAGTTGAATAAGGCCTGTCCGAAAGACCCTTTCGCGTTGCCTAGGATAGATCAAGTGATCGACTCCACTGCAGGCTGTGAACTGCTGTCGTTTCTGGATGCTTATTCAGGCTACCATCAAATCCAGCTAGATCTAGCTGATCGCCTGAAGACCTCCTTCATCACGCCCTTCGGGGCCTACTGCTACACCACCATGACGTTCGGTTTGAAGAACGCTGGTGCGACGTTCCAACACTGCATGCAGCAGTGCTTACTGCCACAGATCGACAGAAACATCCACGTCTATGTGGATGACATCGTCGTCAAGAAGAAGCAGCACTTCGGCCTCCTCGACGACCTGCGGGAGACGTTCGCCAACCTGCGCGAGTACAAGATCTGGCTGAACCCGGAGAAGTGCGTCTTTGGGGTTCCAGGCGGCAAACTCTTGGGGTTCCTCGTGTCCGCTCGTGGCATCGAGGCAAACCCCGAGAAGATCGGCACCATCGAGCGGATGGTGCGGCGACTCGGATCCTAGACGTCCAGAAGTTCGCAGGCTGCCTGGCGTCCCTTAGCCGGTTCGTCAGCCGGCCCGGCGAGAAGGCCCTTCACTCTACCATCTCATGAAGAAGACAACAAAATTCGAGTGGAACGACCAGGCGGACGAAGCCTTCCGCGACCTAAAGCGCATCATCTCGAGCCTGCCAATCTTGGCAGCGCCGGCTGAATGGGAACCCATACTCATATACATTGCAGCGACCAGTCGCGTGGTTAGTGTAGTGTTGGTAGTTCAGCGCAAGGAGGAGGGCAAGGTACTGGTAGTGCAGTGCCCTGTCTACCACCTCAGCGAGGTCTTGTCCGCCTCCAAGCACAACTATCCCCACTACCAAATAATGTGTTAAGGTGTTTACCTTGCTGCAAAGAAGTTGAAGCAATACTTCCAAGAGCATGCTATCACCGTGGTGAGCACTGCTCCACTTTCAGAAATCATGGGCAACCGTGATGCAACTGGCAGGATCGCCAAGTGGTCCATTGCCATGGCGGACCACGATATCCGATATGAGCCTCGCACCGCCATCAATTCTCAAGGGGTGGCCGACTTCTTAGTCGACTGGACCGATACCCAGTTCGAGCCACCACCTCCAAACTCTACGCGTTGGCCGATGCACTTCGACGGCTCAAAGATGCGGACTGGTCTTGGAGCCGGCATCGTCTTGAGGTCTCCGAAAGGAGACCAACTCAAGTATGCTCTCTAGATCCACTTCGTCGCCTCCAACAACGTCGCCGAGTACGAAGCACTGGCTCACGGCCTCCGACTCGCCAAGGAGATTGGCATCCGGCGGCTCATATGCTTCGATGACTCAGACTTGGTGGTGCAGCAAGTTTCTGGCGAATTGTACGCCAGGGACGCCAACATGGCAAGCTACCGCTTCCTCATCCAGCAGCTCAGCGGCCCCTTCGAGGGCTGCGAGTTCCACCATGTTCCCAGAGTAGACAATGAGGCGACTGATACATTGGCCAAAATTGGCTCCATGAGACAAGCTATCCCAGCCGGCATCTCCCTCGAGCAGCTCCACAAGCCGTCTATCAGGCCGTCTACATAGTCGGCATTGATCTTCGTGCGGGCTGATTCTACAGTGCAAGCGCTGCCGGCTCCACCAGCTACGCCGGCTATAGCTCATGTACCGGCTACGCTGGCTATGCCGACTCCAATTGCCGCACGAGCTGAGTCTTCAGTGCAAGCGCCGTCGGCTCCACTAGCTACGCCGGCTATAGCTCTTGTGCCGGCTACGCTGGCTATGCGAACTCCAATTGTGGCACCGGCTACAACAACAACTCCGGCTCCGCCCTGCCTCGAATCCTATCGTCTCGACACCCAGTGGGTGGACGTCATGGAGGTAGACGGTGAGCCGGCTGCCACGACGGCATCAGAGACACCTCGTCTCGAGCCCATGACTTTTGCTTCTTCAAGCGCAGGGGATGCAGAAGCCCCCAACAATGAGGTCGAGGCGGAGCCAGCCCTTGTGTCGGCTCCGTCATGGGCTCAACCCATCCTGGCCCTCCTCCTTCGCTGCGAGCTTCCTCAAGACGAGGTGGAGGCGAGGCAGATCCAGCACGGATCTGCAGCCTACGCTATCATCAATCGTGAGCTAGTTCGGCGTAGCGTGACTGGCGTGTTCGAGGGCTGCGTCGAATCAAAAAAGGGACAGGAGATCCTCAAAGACATTCACCAGGGGGAGTGCGGGCATCATGCCGCCTCTAGAACCCTGGTGGCCAAGGCATTCCGCCATGCAGAGCCACATGCCGCCTTCCGCCCTTAAATGTGAGGGCTGCCAATTCTTCAGCACGCAGAGCCACATGCCGCCTTCCGCCCTCAAAACCATCCCCCTGTCATGGCCTTTCACCGTGTGGGGGCTGGACATGGTGGGGCCTTTCAAGACGGCTCGTGGTGGCATGACCCACCTCTTGGTAGCCGTCGACAAATTCACCAAGTGGATTGAGGCCGGACCTATCAAGAAACTTGATGGGCCCACGGCTGTCAAGTTCATCATGGACATCTCTGTTCGATATGGCGTCCCCAAAGCATCATCACCGACAACGGCACTAACTTCGCCAAAGGCGCTCTGGCGCTCTACTTCTCTAAGGTAGACATCCGGCTCGACTTGGCGTCAGTGGCACATCCCCAGTCAATGGCCAAGCGGAGAGGGCCAACGGCGTGATCCTGGCCGGCATCAAGCCAAGACTGGTGGCACCACTGTCATGTCAGCCAGCTGCTGGATCAAAGAACTGACGGGTGTAATATGGAGCCTCCGCACCACGCCCAACCGGTCGACCGACTTCAGTCCGTTCTTCCTTGTATACGGGTCCGAGGCCATTATCCCTATGGATATCGAGTTCGACTCGCCTCGGGTCACCCTGTACGCGGAAACGGAGGCAACGGAGGCAAGAGAAGATGGTGTGGACCTCCTCGAGGAAGCAAGGGACTTGGACTTGAGCCGGACGGCCATCTATCAGCAGAAGCTGAGATACTACCACAACAAGAAGATCAAGCCTCTTTCTTTCAGAGAGGGAGACTTGGTACTCAGAAGAATCCAGCGCACCGCCGGCCAGCACAAGCTGTCATCCCCATGGGAGGGACGACTCCGGCAGGAGACGAAACGTCCATGGAACGTGGCGTTGCTTCGCTTGTTGTCGGTGAATACTCACAACATATGCCATAGGTCGGCTAAAGTCGGTGAGAACCGAAGGGACAATGGAGGGCGCTGAGGACGAGGTTGGTACAAGCATGGAACGCACGATGTACCCAGGTTCAGGGCTCTCTATAGAGATAAGACCCCTAGTCCTGTCGGAGTGTATGATGTGTATGGATGGATTATAAGGTTGCTCCTGGAGCTGTGTTGAGGAGGAGGAAGTGGGGAGCAACCGGCTCGTCTCTACCTCTCTCTATGTGGTTGGTGGGTGTGGTATGTTGTTCGACCGACCCTCTGCATGGAGGGTGACGGGGGGGGGAGGTTTATAGACGAACCCGCCGGCTTACAATATGGATAAAGGGTACAAGAGTGGGACCCGACTGGCAGCCTCGCCGGCTGACCAGGGGGCACACGAGGGTCTTGTCTTGTCGCTTGAGGGGGCCGCCGGCTGCGAGGTCTCGTCTGGCTTTGGGACCCGCCGGCTAGCCAAAGAAGCTCTCGCGTAAGGTTGACGCCGAGCACGCACTGTACGTCAAGTGTCGTCCAGCGAGATTCGTCATGGGAAGATAGTACGACCGCCTCCACTATTCCCCACGCCGAGTGCAGTAATGGAGTGGGAGTTTGACGGTCCGATACTATGCTGGGTGATGGATCAGAGCCGGAGTAGGTTAGCGGCGTGGCCGCCGACGCTCGCACCTGCCGGGCACTCTGTTCCACTACCTTTGCTGACGCGTAGCTACCTTTAATCGTAGGGTCTCGTCATGACCTACGATCTGATGTGACTTGAGATCCCCGGCCTGCTAGCCTGCTTGGCTAGCCGGCTTGGGCACGGCCGCTTCATTCCTAGCCGTCTGGCTTGGCCAAGACGGTCAGGAAGAGGCAGCCATTTCGCCTCTAGCCGATAGGGGCTGCCTGGCCGGCCAGAGAGTTGGCCGCCTCGTCCTCCAGACGACAGGGGCTGCCTAGCCGGCCAGAGGACTTGGGCCTTGGGAAACTACACTTGGTCATTCCCTTTGGGCAGGAAATGAAGGAGCAGGCTCGATGAGCCTTCCCCGGGGTAGTCCCCCCGACAGTAGTCCCCGAAGCTGGAGAAGCCCGCCGTCTGCGGACGGGCGGCCTCGCCGGCTTGATATTTTGCCTTGGAATTCCTGTCGCCATCCGCGGCAGGGGACGTCGGCTCCGAAGCCGGTTGGCTTCGGAGCGACGCCTCGGCTTCGTCGTAGGTCGCTCAGATCGCGCCACGTGCCAGGCCCAGCCTGACGTAATGATGGTGATTACTGGTGGATCCCGCCACGAGGCCCCCTCGGCCTCCGCGTGGAAGATCCTCTGCGGATTTATTCCGCAACAGTTGGGCTTAGGGGAGCGCTATCGCCCGTAATACACGGGGTTAGTGGGGTCCCGGGCGCACCGGATCCGCTCCCCAAGACGCTTCGTGGGGTTTAAATGGGATGCGGTGGTTCCGAGGAGGCCATTCGCCCCCTTCTCGCCCCGCATCGACACCCTCTTCCTCCCTGAGCCCATAGAGAAAGATCCTGTCCCTTTCAACTTGGTCATCTCCGTCGCCGTCGAGCCACCAGCCCTTTCGAGCTCCAGCCGCCCGCAGCCATGGCCGGCGGCTCATCCTCGAAGAAGACCTCGTCGCAGTGAGCTTGGCTGGACAGCGAGATCTACGAAGGCCATATCGAGGCACTTCGCCATCACCGGCTGTTGCCCCCCGGCCTCCCAGGTGGTGGTGTGAATCCCTGGCAGCGAGACCGCCCCAACACCTGCCGCGGGAGAGGTCGTCGTTTTCAACGAGCATTTCTACAGGGGCTTCGGGCTCCCGGCGAGCTCCTTCTTCTCCGAGTGGCTCCGCTTCTTTGGCCTGCAGCCGCATCACCTGGCCCCGGCTACAACAATAACTCCGGCTCCGCCCTGCCTCGAATCCTGTCGTCTCGACACCCAGTGGGTGGACGTAATGGAGGTAGACGGTGAGCCGGCTGCCATGACGGAACCAGAGACACCTCGTCTCGAGCCCACGACTGCTGCTTCTTCAAGCGCGGGGGCTGCAGAAGACCCCAACAATCAGGTCCAGGCGGAGCCAGCCCTTGTGTCGGCTCCGTCATGGGCTCAACCCATCTGGCCTTCCTCCTTCGCAGCGAGCTTCCTCAAGACGAGGCGGAGGCGAGGCAGATCCAGCACGGATCTGCATCCTACGCTATCATCAATCGCAAGCTGGTTCGGCGTAGCGTGAATGGCGTGTTCCAGCGCTGCGAATCAGAAAAGTGACAGGAGATCCTCAGAGACATTCACCAGGGGGAGTGCGGGCATCATGCCGCCTCTAGAACCCTGGTGGCCAAGGCGTTCCGCCATGGATTTTACTGGCCCTCGGCCCTTGAGGAGGCCGTGGATCTGGTCGACAAATGCGAGGGCTGCCAATTCTTCAGCACGCAGAGCCACATGCCGCCTTCCGCCCTCAAAACCATCCCCCTGTCATGGCCTTTCGCCGTCTGGGGGCTGACATTGTGGGGTCTTTCAAGACGGCTCGTGGTGGCATGACCCACCTCTTGGTAGCCGTCGACAAATTCACCAAGTGGATTGAGGCCAGACCTATCAAGAAACTTGATGGCCCCACGGATGTCAAGTTCATCACGGACATCTCTGTTTGATATGGCGTCCCCCACAGAATTATCACCGACAATGGCACTAACTTCGCCAAAGGCGCTCTAGCGCTCTACTGCTCTAAGGTAGGCATCCGGCTCGACTTGGCGTCAGTGGCACATCCCCAGTCAAATGGCCAAGCGGAGAGGACCAACGGCCTGATCCTGGCCGGCATCAAGCCAAGACTGGTGGCACCACTCGTCAGGTCAGCCGGCTGCTGGATCGAAGAACTGTCGGCTGTACTACGGAGCCTCCGCACCATGCCCAACCGGTCGACCGGCTTCACTCCATTCTTCCTTGTATGTGGGTCCGATGCCATTATCCCTACGAATATCGAGTTCGACTCGCCTCGGGTCACCCTGTACACGGAAACGGAGGCGACAGAGGCAAGAGAAGATGGTGTGGACCTCCTCGAGGAAGCAAGGGACTTGGCCTTGAGCCGGACGGCCATCTATCAACAGAAGCTGAGATACTACCACATCAAGAAGATCAAGCCTCTTTCTTTCAGAGAGGAAGACTTGGTACTCAGAAGAATCCAGCGCACCGCCGGCCAGCACAAGCTCTCATCCCCATGGGAGGGACCCTTCATCATCAGTAAGGCATTGCACAACAACGCATACTACTTGATCGATGCCCAAAAGCCAAGGAAGCGCAAGAGGGACGACTCCGGCCAGGAGACGGAACGTCCATGGAACGCGGAGTTGCTTCGCCCGTTCTACTGCTAGAAGGCAAGTATCAAACATGGAAAGAGCATGCACAATGTATCTTTCTCCCTCTTCAGGGATCTCCAATGAATGCAATGAAAAGAGCATACCTTATGCTTCTTTTTAAGTTCATATCTAGAGTGCTCACTCTGCGATGCCCCTTGCAGGCTCTAGTAAGCTCGGGTGCTCGCTATCCACCCGGAGGCCTTCCTTACGTTGTAGAAGAACACATAGTGTACGCCGGACCGATCCCTGGTCACCTCGTAACAGCTGTAGACCGGCTCCCGGCCGTCCTGCTAGCGAGGCGACGCCAGGTAAGGCCGGATGCATGCAAAGTTTGACTACAAAAAGGTTGCCAGCTCGGGTTGGCTTGATCTATTTTACGATCTCATTCAAGCCAGCCTCTGCTGGTTTATGTCTAAATCTTTAAGTCTTGATGGCTTCGAAAAATCTAAGTCTTGTATTCTCAAGGCCACAAACCTTGACCCAGTCACAGACCGGCTCCCGGCTGTCGGGCTGGCGGGTGGAAACTTGGGGATACAGGGATTGGAGAAAAAGAAGTCAAACAGGAATCAAAAGACAAAGATATAAAACAACACGCATGGCAATACGAATATAATGTTGAATCCGTACATTCAAAATGCATTGGCCCATGGCCGAGGTTCATTACACCCCCCAGCGGGTGGAACTGTTGGGCTCACAAAATAATTTTAGACAACAAAAACAGGACGCCGGCTACAGGGCTGCGGCCTCATCGGTCGCCCCGGCTGCTGCTCCTGAAGTGGTGGCTTCACCATCGCCGGCTGCTCCCGAGACGGTGGCACCGTCTCCTCCGCGAGGGCTCCCGGCTCCGTCCGCACCGGAGTCGGCGTACGCCGCACCGCTTGAGGCGGCAGCAGTATCCACCTCATGGGCCATCTCGTCGGAGCTGCCATCGGCGTCATAGGGCTGAAGGCCATGTAGATCTTCAGGGATCACATTGCCGCCTTCACACCGCTCCAAGTTGAGCTCGTCCCAAGCGGCGTACGTGATGATGTCGCTGGCCCTCACGCGCAGCGCCTCCTCCACAACCCGCAGCTCCGCCTCCGAGCCATCGCGCTGAGCGACGAGCTTGCCCAAGTCCAAGTTTTGATACCAGGACTTGGCCAAGCGTAGTGCCCTGTAGGCTCGAGCGCGTGCAGCCGAAGCGCGCCAAGCGTCAAGGCGATCCTCGCCAGCTGCAAGCCAGCAGGCGAGCCGGCTCATGGACGCCGGATCCACGCCATCAGGCCACAGGGCCGCCACCATCGACGAGCCTGCGATCTGGAGTCGAGCCACAGACTCGTCTAGGACACGCACACGGGCCCTGAGGCCCACGCCGATCTCCTCCACGCTCCAGCCAGAGGTAGCATGTACCTCCTGGACAGCCGCGCGGCGCTCCTCACGGCTCACCTCGACGGCTGTGTCGGATGCGCTCTGCGTCTCAGGGAAGAGGCATGAGACATGGAAAGGGGTGCAAAAACGAGTAAGAAGAGGAGACGGCCAAGAAAGTTCAAGATGAAAACAAAAGAAGACTCACGATGGAAGTCGCCATCGGTCTCGTGGGTGCTCTCCAGGACCTCGAGCTCCCGCACCTTGCTCGCTTGAGTAAGGCGGGCAACTTCCTCCTGGAGGGTCGCCGCCGAGTCCAGGGCCTTGGCCAACTGCATCTGCTTCTGGACAAGGGCCTCCTCCTTCTCCCTTAAGGCATCGTCCTTGAGCGTCATCTCCCCAAGATGAATCGACGCGAGACGTTCCACGTCAGCAGAATGGGAGGCGTACTTCTCCTGTAGAGAGGCGCGTTGCTGCTCCAGCTTGGCCCGGCTGGCCGCCTCGAGCTCCTTCTTCTCCGCCTGGAGAAGAGCCAGCTGCTCCTGGAGCCGGCCGTCCGTGTTGCGCAGGGCGTCCCGCTCCACGGCAATTTCGCCCAGTCGGGCTTGGAGCTCGGCGATCTAGCCATCAGCTGCCTGGTGCTGAGCCCGCAGCTTGTTATAGGCCTGCACGTGGGCATCATAAAGATCGTGCAAAGCAAGGAAAACGCAGAAGTAAGATTCGGCCTGGTTAAGTAATAACCAGCCCGATTCTCGGGGGCTACACCCAGTGGGTGCGCTAGCGCGCCCCCACTAAAGAAGCAAAGTAAGAAAAGAAGCTCAAAGAGATTCGGCACGGCCGATGCTTGGCCGGCCCGATTCTCGGGGGCTACACCTAGTGGGTGTGCTGGCGCGCCCCCACTGATGCAAGAAGAAGAAAAGGAAAAAAAATCAAAGACCAAGATGAGGCACTTACCCTGGTGGACTCCTCCAGGCGCTCCAAATCGCCGCCCACCACACGGGCCGCCTGGTCCACCTTGAATCGGTTGTTGGCAAACAGCGACACCAACTCCGGGACACCGTGGAGTGCGGTGCCTGCGGGCAGCCTCGCACGCGCCAGGTTGGCCACTCGCTAAGACTTCATCGGCCGGCTCCTGGCCCGGGCACGAGCCCCCAGCGCAGCCGGACCATGGTGGGGGACGACGATGGCGCCGGCTCTAGCTGCCGGCGCGGTGGCCGGCTACGCCGATGTCCCGGTCGATGCCGCCTCCTCGACAGGAGGTGGATGGGCCGCGTCTGGCGCATCCATGGTCACCCCTGGCGCATCAGGGGCAACGTCTGGCGATTCCAGGATTAGATCCGGCGCGTCTGGCGCCGCCTCGGCCCTAGGGGAGTTAGGGATCACCTCTAGGTCCACCGGTGCAGAGGCATCCGGCTTGGAGGGCTGGGCCTCCTCAGCCCTCGGGCGCGCCTCGAGGCCGCCTCGCTAGCTGGCTCCTCCACGCGAGCGTGCGCGGAGGGGTCATGTCTAGCCTTCTTACACCTCTCCACCGGCTTCTCGGCCCGGCTGGGGCGAGACTGGCCCTTGTCCGTCTTCCCCGCGGTTGCGTCCCACCAGCGCTTGGTCTGCTCCTCGAGCTCCCGCTGGGCAGCATCAGCTGCTGCCCAGCCGGCCCGCTCGGCTACGGAGGCGGTGTCTTCCTCCGCGTCCTCCACCTCCCTGCCGAGCGACATTCTTAAGGAACAAAGCTTCCCACAGGACAAATGAACACGAGGGGGAGGAACCCTTACCCCACAACGATGGGCACCTACCTCCTGCCGGCACCACGGTGCTTCTTGGCACCGCCTACCCGGGCTCTGGCTAGAGGACAAGTCGTCGGGCGCTTAGGAGCCGGCTTGGAAGCTGTGGCACCCTTGCCCTTCTTCCCGTCCGCCTCGGCCCTTTGACGCCGTCTGCGCGTCAGCGGCGAGCTCGTGACATCCTCCACCCCGACGGAGTCTTCCTCGATGGTTGCATCAGATAGGAATGAGGAAATCTCGTCGTCATCCGTCCAATCTACGACGGAGGGCCATAGATGCTCACAGACGGCTCCATTCCCTCCGACTCCAGCGCGTTCTCCGAGCCTTTCGAGGAGGCCGAGCAGGACTCGATCGCGCCCTCGTCCTCGATTTTCGAGGAATCACACGCCTCCACATCAGGGGCACGCGGGCGGAGTGCTGTCTGCAGTTTCTCGAACATCTGCGCAAAGGATTCGACAGCCGGCTCAGCAAGACGGCCAGTCGTGAGACAAACAGCAAAGAATAAATAAGAATATTGACCACCGAAGGCGGACGGGACCTGTTGTAGGGGATCATCCCCCATGACCAGTACCCGTTGTCGTCCATGCGGGCGGTGGAAATCAGGTTCACCCCTCGCGCCACCGCGTTGGGGGTGAATCTCTTGGTGGATGTCCTACACGGGTCATGCCGGCCGCTCATCTGGTAGACCAGATGGGGTCGCCTCCGCAGCGGCAGGATCCTGCGAGTCACCATGGTGCTAAGCAAGTCGCGGCCAAGAAGGCCTCCTTTCTCCAAAATCTCGAGGTGGGCGCCGATCTGCGCCACCTCGGGAATCGGCTTCGGGAACTTCGCCGCCAAGTTCAACTTCGTCGGAGGATTGACATTGAACAGGGGCATGTTGAGGGCATCCCGGGCAGGGTCGGTGTTCTTCATGTAGAAGAAGCCCTTCTGCCACTTCTTGATGGACTCTTGCAGCGGCAGCTGGGGGAAGCCGAACTTCGAACGATGATGCACCAGTGCAGCTCCGCACGGTGTCATCGGGCGCGGTCCGGCGAGCTTCTCCAGCTTGGCCTTCTCCATCACGATGGACTACTGCTTGAAGAAGAAAAAGCTTCGCCAAAGATTAAGGCGGGGCTCGATCCCCAGGAAGCCCTCGCACAAGACCACGAAGGCCGACAACTGCAAGATGGCGTTCGGCGCCAGGTGATGCGACTGCAGGCCAAAGAAGTGGAGCCACTCGGAGAAGAAGGAGTTCGCCGGGAGCCCAAAGCCCCTGTAGAAATGCTTGTTGAAAACGACGACCTCTCCCGCGGCAGGTGTTGGGGCGGTCTCGGCGCCAGGGATTCACACCACCACCTGGGAAGCTGGGGGCAACAGCCGGTGATGGCGAAGTGCCTCGATATGGCCTTCGCAGATCTCGCTGCCCATCCAAGCTCCCTGCGACGAGGTCTTCTTCGAGGATGAGCCGCCGTCCATGGCTGCGGGCGGCTGGATCTCGAAAGGGCTGGTGGCTCGACGGCGTTGGAGATGATGAAGATGAAGAGGACGAGCTCTTTCTCTCTGGGCTCAGGGAGGAAGAGGGCGTCGATGCGGGGCGAGAAGGGGGGGGCAATGGCCTCCTCGGAACCCCCGCATCCCATTTAAACCCCACGAAGCATCATGGGGAGGGGATCCGGTGCGCGCGGGACCCCACTAACCCCGTGTATTACGGGCGGATGTGCTCCCCTAAGCCCAACCGTGGCAGGACCCAGGGCCCCGGCCCGGTCCCGTCACTAGTAATCACCATCATTACGTCAGGCTAGGCCTGGCACGTGGCGCGATCAGAGCGACCTACGACGAAGCCGAGGCGTCGCTCCGAAGCCAACCAGCTTCGGAGCCGGCGTCCCCTGCCGCGGATGGCGGCAGGAATTCCAAGACAAAATATCAAGCCGGCGAGGCCGCCCGTCTGCAAACGGCGGGCCTCTCCAGCTTCGGGGACTACTATCGGGGGGATAACCCCGGGGTAGGCTCATCGAGCCTGTTCCTTCATTTCCTGCCCAAAGGGAATGACCAAGTATAGTTTCCCAAGTCCCAAGTCCTCTGGCCGGCTAGGCAGCCCTTGTCGGCTGGAGGACGAGGCGGCCAACTCTCTGGCCGGGCAGGCAGCCCCTGCCGGCTAGAGGCGAAACGGCTGCCTCTTCTTGACTGTCTTGGCCAAGCCAGTCGGCTAGGAACGAGGCGGGCGTGCCCAAGCCGGCTAGCCAAGCAGGCTAGCCGGTCGGGGATCTCAAGTCACATCAAATCGTAGGTCATGACGAGACCCTACGATTAAAGGTAGCTACGCGTCAGCAAAGGTACTCGAACGGAGTGCCCGGCAGGTACGAGCGTCGGCGGCCATGCCGCTGACCTACCCCAGCTCTGATCCAACACCCAGCATAGTGTCGGACCGTCAAACTCCCACTCCACTACTGCACTCGGCGTGGGGAACAGTGGAGGCGGCCGTACTATCTGCCCATGACGAATCTCGCTGGACGACGCTTGACGTACAACGCGTGCTCGGCGTCAACCTTATGCGAGAGCTTCATTGGCTAGCCGGCGGGTCCCACAGCCAGACAAGACCTTGCAACCGGCGAGCCCCTCAAGCGACAAGATAAGATCCTCGTGGGCCCCCTGCTCAACCGGCGAGGCTGCCAGCCAGGTCCCACTCTTGTACCCTTTATCTATATTGTAAGCCGGCGGGTCCGTCTATAAAACCCCACGGTCACCCTCCATGCAGAGGGGCGGTCGAACAACATACCACACCCACCAACCACATAGAGAGAGGTAGAGATGAGCCGGCTGCTCCCCTCTTCCTCCTCCTCAACACAGCTCCAGGAGCAACCTTGTAATCCATCCATATACATCATACACTCCGGCGGGACTAGGGGTCTTATCTCTACAAAGAGCCCTGAACCTGGGTACATCGTGCGTTCCATGCTTGTACCAACCTCGTCCCCAGCACCCTTTGTTGTCCCTTCGGTTCTCACCGACTTGAGCCTACCTATGGCATATGTTGTGAGTACTCACCGACACCTATCATGGTGATGTCCATCTACAAGTGGAGATTAGATCTACGTACCCTTGTAGATCACGCAGTGGGAAGCGTTAAGAAACGCGGTTGATGTAGTGGAATGTCTTCATGACCCTCGAACCGTCCCACGAACCAGCCCTCGATCCGTCCTACGAACCGTCTCGCGATTTGTCCCACAATCCGTCCCAATCTAGCGCCGAATGGACGACACCTTCACGTTCAGCACACGTACAGCTCGATGACGATCTCGGCCTTCTTGATCCAGCAAGAGAGATGGAGAGCTAGATGATTTCTCTGGTAGCGTGACAGCGCGCAAGTGTTATTGATGAACTATTCCTGCACGGCTGCGCTCGAGCTCCGTGAAATCTAATCTAGAGGAAGAACTACGAGGTGTAGGTTTGAGTTGCACATGGCAAAGTTGTGTCTAAAAAGCCCTGAACCTCTAGTATATATAGGAGGAGGGGAGAGGCAGCTCTAGGCATCCTTGGCGCACCAAGGAGTCCTCCTTGGGTCGGCCGAAGTGGGAGAGAGGGAGGAGTCCTTCTCCAATCCCACTTGGTTAGGACTCCTTCCTTATTTTCCCACCTCTTTTGGATTTTCCACTTTATCCTCATGGGCTTTCCTTGGATGACTTTGTCAGCCCATTATACCTTATTATACATCCAATAAACCCACGTGGACCCCTTGGGGCGTGGTGGGCCCACCCAGTGGGCCCCCGGAACCCATTCGTCACTCCCGGTACACTACTGGCAATGCCTGAAAACTTTCTGGAATCCAAACACCAACTTCCTATATATCAATCTTCGTTTGCGGACTATTCCGAAAACCCTCGTGACGTCTGTGATCTCATCCGGTACTCCGAACAACCTTCGGTCACCAACACATATAACTCAACTATACTAAAACACCATCGAACCTTAAGTGTGCAGACCCTGCGGGTTCGAGAACTATGTAGCCATGACCCAAGACACTCCTCAGTCAATATCCAATAGCGGGACCTGGATGCCCATATTGGATCCTACATATTCTATGAAGATCTTATCGGTTGAACCTTTGTGCCAAGGATTCGTATGATCCCGTATAAAATTCCCTTTGTCCTTCGGTATGTTACTTGCCCGAGATTTGATCGTCAGTATCCCTATACCTATTTCAATCTCGTTACCGGTAAGTCTCTTTACTCGTTCCGTAATACAAGATCCCTGTGACTCACACTTGAGTCACATTGCTTGCAAGGCTTATATGTGATATTGTATTACCGAGTGGGCCCCGAGATACCTCTCCGTCACACGGAGTGACAAATCCCAGTCTTGATCCATGCTAACTCAACGGACACCTTCGGAGATACCTGTAGAGCACCTTTATAGTCACCCAGTTACATTGCGACGTTTGATACACACAAGGTATTCCTCCGGTGCCATTAAGTTACATGATCTCATGGTCATAGGAATTAATACTTGACATGCAGAAAACAATAGCAACAAAATAACACGATCACATGCTACGTTTATAATTTGGGTCTTGTCCATCACATGATTCTCCTAATGATGTGATCCCGTTATCAAGTGACAACACTTGCCTATGGCCAGGAAACCTTGACCATCTTTGATCAACGAACTAGTCAACTAGAGGCTTACTAGGGACAGTGTGTTGTCTATGTATCCACATATGTATTTGAGTTTCCAATCAATACAATTCTAGCATGGATAATAAACGATTATTATGAACAAGGAAATATAATAATAACTAATTTATTATTGCCTCTAGGTCATATTTCCAACAGTCTCCCACTTGCACTAGAGTCAATTATCTAGTTCACATCACCATGTCATTTTAACGAATCCAACACCCATATAGTTTTGGGTTTGATCATGTATTGCTCGTGAGAGAGGTTTTAGTCAACGGTTCTGAATCTTTCAGATCCGTGTGTGCTTTACAAATCTTTATGTCATCTTATAGATGATGCTACTACGTGCTATTCGGAATTACTCCAAATATCTACTCTACTAGACGAATCCGTTTTACTACTCATAGTTATTCGGATTAGTGTAAAAGCTTGCATCGACGTAACCCTTTATGACGAACTTTTAACCACCTCCATAATTGAGAAAATTCCTTAGTCCATTAGTTACTAAGGATAACTTTGACCGTTGTTCAGTGATTCAATCATGTATCACTCTCTGTACCTCTTAACAGACTTGTGGTAAGGCACACATCAGCTGCGGCACACAGCATGGCATACTTTAGAGTCTACAGCTAAGGCATAGGGGACGACCTTCGTCCTTTCTCTTTCTTCTGCCGTGGTTGGGATTTTGAGTCTTACTCAAATTCACACCTTACAACAAAGCCAAAAACTCCTTCTTTGCTGATCTATTTTGAACTCCTTCAAAAACTTGTCAAGGCATGCATTTCATTTGAAAGTTCTATTTAGCATTTTGATCTATCTCCTTAGATCTTGATGCTCATTGTTCAACTAGCTCTTTCCAGGCCTTCCTTTGGAAAAACCCTTTCAAACAACCTTTATGATTTACAGAAATTCTACATTACTTCCGATCAACAATATGTCAACCACATATACTTATCAGAAATTTTATAGTGCTCCCACTCACTTCTTTGGAAATACAAGTTTCTCATAAACCTTGTACAAACCCAAAAGCTTCGATCATCTCATCAAAGCGTATATTCCAACTCCAAGATGCTTGCACCAGTCCATAGAAGGATCGCTGGAGCTTGCACACTTGTTAGCATCCTTAGGATCAAAAAAACCTTCTGGTTGTATCACATACAACATTTCCTCAAGGAAACTGTCGAGGAAACAATGTTTTGACATCCTATGTGCAATATTTCACAAATAATGCAGCAACTACTAACCTAATTCCAACAAACTTTTAGCATCGCTACGATTGAGAAAGTCTCATCATAGTCAACTCTTTGAACTTGTCGGAAACATCTTTGTGACAAATCGAGCCTTTCTTAATGATGACTTTTCACCATCATCGTCTGTCTTTATTTTAAAGATTCATCTTTACTTAATAGTCCTACGACCATCAAGTAGTCCTTACAAAGTCTACACTTTGTCTTCATACATGGATCCTCTCTCGGATTTCATGGCCTCCACCCATTTGTCGGAATCCGGGCCCAACATCGCTTCTCCATAGCTCGTAGGTTCATTGTTGTTCAACAACATGACCACCAAGACAGGGTTACCGTACCACTCTGTAGTAGTACGCGACCTTGTCAACCTATGATGTTTGTAGTAACTTGATCCGAAGCTTAATGATCACCATCATCAGTTTCCACTTCTATTGGTGTAGGCGTCATAGGAACATCTTCCTGCGCCCTGCTACACACTGGTTGAAGTGACGGTTCACTAACCTCATCAAGTTCCACCACCCTCGCACTCAATTCTTTCGAGAGAAACCTTTCCTCAAGAAAGGACCCGTTTCTAGAAACAAACACTTTTCTTCCGGATCTGAGATAGGAGATGTATCCCACTGTCTTGGATATCCTATGAAGATGATTTTATCCGCTTTGGGTTCGAGCTTATCAGACTGAAACTTTTTCACATAAGCGTCGCAGCCCCAAACTTTCAAGAAACGACAGCTTAGGTTTCTCCAAACCATAGTCTATACTGTGTCATCTTAACGAAAATATGCGGTGCCTATTTAAAGTGAATGCGGTTGTCTCTAATGCATAACCCATAAACGATAGTGGTGATTCAATAAGAGACATCATAGTATGCACCATATCAAATAGGGCGCGGCTATGACGTTCGAACACACCATCATACTATGATGTTCCAGGTGGCATGAATTGCAAAACAATTTCGACATTGTCTCAACTGTGTACCAAAACTCGCAACTCAGATATTCATCTCTATGATTATATCGTAGACAGTTTTATCCGCTTGTCACGACGATCGTCACTCTGAAATAGCCTTGAACTTTTCAATATTTTAGATTTGTGATTCATCAAGTAAATACTCCTGTATCTACTCAAGTCGTCAGTGAAGTAAGAACATAATGATATCCATTACATGCCTCAACACTTATTGGACTGCACACATCAAAAATGTATTACTTCCAACAAGTTACTCTCTTGCTCCATGTGGTATGATTTTGCATGTCTCAAGTGATTCAAAATCAAGTGAGTCCAAACGATCCATCTGTATGGATTTTCTTCATGCGTTTATACCAACAGGTATGGTTTGCATGTCTCAAACGTTTCAAAAATGAGTGAGTACAAAGATCCATCAGCATGGATCTTCTTCATGCATTTTACACCAACATGACTCAATTGGCAGTGCCACAAGTAAGTGGTACTATCATTATTACTTTGTATCTTTTTGGCACCAATATTATGAACATGTGTAACACTACGATCGAGATTCAATAAACCATTGAAGGTAATTATTCAAGCAAATAGGATAACCATTATTCTCTTTAAATGAATAATCATATTGCAATAAACATGATCTAATCATGTTCATGCTCAACGCAAACACCAAATAACAATTATTTAGGTTTTTACACCAATCCCGATGGTAGAGGGAGCGTGCGATGTTTGATCACATCAACCTTGGAAACATTTCCAACACGTATCGTCACCTCGCCTTTAGCTAGTTTCCGTTTATTCCGTAACTTTTATTTCGAGTTACTAATCACTTAGCAACCAAACTGGTATCTAATACCCTCGTGCTACTAGGAGTACTAGTAAAGTACACATCATTATCATGTATATCAAATATACTTTTGTTGACTTCGTCGGCCTTCTCATCTACCAAGTCTCTGGGGTAGCTCCGCCTCAGTGACCGTTCCCCTCATAACAGAAGCACTTAGTCTCGGGTTTGGGTTCAATCTTGGGTTTCTTCATTAGAGCAGCAACTGGTTTGCTGTTTCATGAAGTGTCCCTTCCAGCCCTTGCCCTTCTTGAAACTAGTGGTTTTACTAACCATCAACTATTGATGCTCCTTCTTGATTTCTACTTTCACAGTGTCAAACATTGCGAATCGCTCAAGGATTATCATATCTATCCTTGATATGTTATAGTTCATCACGAAGCTCTAGCAGCTTAGTGGCAGTGACTTTGGAGAACCATCACTATTTCATCTAGAAGAGTAACTCCCACTTGATTCAAGCGATTGTTGTACTCAGACAATCTCAGAACATGCTCAACGATTTGAGATTTTCTCCTTTACTTTGTAGACAAAGAATCTTGTCGGAGTTCTCATACCTCTCAACAAGGGCACGAGCATGAAATCTCAACTTCATCTCTTAAAACATCTCTTATGTTCCGTGACGTTTCGAAATGTCTTCGGCGCCTTGCTTCTAAGCCATTCAGTATTACGCACTGAACTATCACGTAGTCATCAAAAACGTGTATGCCAGATGTTCGCAACATCCACAAATGACGCTCGAGGTGCAGCACACCGAGTGGTGCATTAAGGACATAAGCCTTTTGCGCAGCAATGAGGACAATCCTTAGTTTCACGGACTTAGTCCGCAAAGTTGCTACTATCATCTTTCAACTAAATTTTCTCTAGGAACATATAAAAACAGTAGAGCTAAAACGCAAGCTACATCATAATTCGCAAAGACCTTTTGACCATCTTCATGAGAATTAGTTCAATTAATCATATTACTTAAGAACTCCCACTCAAAAAATACATCTCTCTAGTCATTTGAGTGGTACATGATCCGAATTCACTAAGTCAAGTCCGATCATCACGTGAGTTGAGAATAGTTTCAGTGGTAAGCATCTCTATGCTAATCATATCAACTATATGATTCATGCTCGATATTTCGGTCTCGTGTGTTCCGAGGCCATGTCTGCACATGCTAGGATCGTCAAGTTTAACCCGAGTATTCCGCGCGTCCAACTGTTTTGCACCCATTTTGTGTGAACGTTGAGTCAATCACACCCGGTCATCACGTGGTGTGTCGAAACGACGAACTGTCGCAACGGTGCATAGTCGGGGAGAACACAATTTCATCTTGAAATTTTAGTGAGAGATCACCTTATAATGCTATCATCGTTCTAAGCAAAATAAGGTGCATAAAAGTATTAACATCACATGCAATTCATAAGTGACATGATATGGCCATCATCTCGTGCTTCTTGATCTCCATCACCAAAGCACCGGCATGATCTTCTTGTCACCTGCGCCACACCATGATCTCCATCATCGTGCCGCCATCCAGGTTGTCGTGCTATCTGTCCTACTACTACGAAAGCTACGACCTAGCAATATAGTAAACGCATCCGCAAACACAAATGTTAGTTTAAAGACAACCCTATGGCTCCTGCCGGTTGCCGTAGCATCGACGTACAAGTCAATATTAACATAAATCAACATGATCATACCACACATCCAATATATCACATCAAGTCATTGGCCATATCATATCACAAGCATACCCTGCAAAAACAAGTTAGACGTCCTCTAATTTGTTGTTGCATGTTTTACGTGGCTGCTATGGGTATCTAGTATGATGGCATCTTACTTACGCAAAAACCACAACTAAGATGTGCAAATTTCTATTTAACCTCTCCAAGGACCGCCTCGGTCAAAACCAATTCAACTAAAGTTGAAGAAACAGGCACCCTCCAGTCATCTTTACGCAACGAGGTTGCATGTCAATCGATCAAACCAGTCTCTCGTAAGCATACGAGTTATGTCGGTCCGGGCCGCTTCAATCCAACAATACCGCCATATCGAGAAAAGACTAAGGAGGGCAGCAAATCGAACATCACCGTCCACAAAACCTTTTGTGTTCTACTCGATATAACATCTACGCATGAACCTAGCTCATGATACCACTGTTGGGGAACGTTGCATGGGAAACAAAAAATTTCCTACGCACACAAAGACCTATCATGGTGATGTCCATCTACGACTGGAGATTAGATCTACGTACCTTGTAGATTGCACAACGGGAAGCGTTAAGAAACGCGGTTGATGTAGTGGAACGTCTTCACGTCCTTCGAACCGTCCCACGAACCGTCCCTCGATCCGTCCCATGAACCGTCTCGCGATCCGTCCCACGATCCATCCTGATCTAGCACCGAACGGACGGCACCTCCGCGTTCAGCACACGTATAGCTCAATGACAATCTCGGCCTTCTTGATCCAGCAAGAGAGACGGAGAAGTAGATGAGTTCTCCGACAGTGTGACGGCGCGCCGGTGTTGGTGACGAACTATTCCTCCAGGGCTCCGCTCGCTCCACAGAAATCTAATCTAGAGGAAGAACTACGAGGTGTAGGTTGAGTTGCACGTGGCAAAGTTGTGTCTCGAAATCCCTAAACCTCTAGTATATATAGGAGGAGCCAATAGGCGGCCCTAGGCAGCCTTGGTGCACCAAGGAGTCCTCCTTCGATCAGCCGAAGTGGGAGAGAGGGAGGAGTCCTTCTCCAATCCCACTTGGATTAGGAATCCTTCCTTATTTTCCCACCTCTTTTGGTTTTCCCCTTTTTCCTCATGGGCTTTCCTTGGATGACTTGGTCAGCCCATTATACCTTATTGTACATGCAATAAACCCACGCGGACCCCTTGGGGCATGGTGGGTCCACCCAGTGGGCCCCCGGAACCCATTCGTCACTCCCGGTACACTGTCGGCAATGCCCGAAAAACTTTTCGGAATCCATACACCAACTTCCTATATATCAATCTTCGTTTCCAGACCATTCCGGAAACCCTCGTGATGTTCGTGATCTCATCCGGGACTCCGAACAACCTTCGGTCACCAACACATATATATCAACTATACTAAAACACCATCGTACCTTAAGTGTGCAGACCCTACGGGTTCAAGAACTATGTAGACATGACCCGAGACACTCCTCGGTCAATATCCAATAGCGGGACCTCGATGCCCATATTGGATCCAACATATTCTACGAAGATCTTATCGGTTGAACCTCTGTGCCAAGGATTCATATAATCCCGTATAACATTCCCTTTGTCCTTCGGTATGTTACTTGCCTGAGATTTGATCGTCGGTATCCCTATACCTATTTCAATATCGTTACCGGCAAGTCTCTTTACTCGTCCCGTAATACAAGATCCCCATGACTCACACTTGAGTCACATTGCTGGCAAGGCTTATATGTGATGTTGTATTACCGAGTGGGTCCCAAGATACCTCTCCGTCACACGGAGTGACAAATCCCAGTCTTGATCCATGCTAACTCAACGGACACCTAAGATACCTGTAGAGCACCTTTATAGTCACCTAGTTACGTTGCGACATTTGATACACACAAGGTATTCCTCCGGTGCCAGTAAGTTACATGATCACATGGTCATAGGAATGAACACTTGACACGCAGAAAACAATAGCAACAAAATAACACGATCACATGCTACGTCTATAATTTGGGTCTTGTCCATCACATGATTCTCCTAATGATGTGATCCCGTTATCAAGTGACAACACTTGCATATGGCCAGGAAACCTTAACCATCTTTGATCAACGAACTAGTCAACTAGAGGCTCACTAGGGACAGTCTGTTGTTTATGTATCCACACATGTATTTGAGTTTCCAATCAATACAATTCTAGCATGGATAATAAACGATTATTATGAACAAGGTCATATTTCCAACAATAGCATGCAGCTACTACAGAGTCTAGGCAACTTCATTTTGCCCAGTCACAAAGGAAAAATCACACAGAAATTTGTTTGTGCAATGTACAATCTGCTCACTAAGGCACTAAGCTCTAGGGGGCTACCATTCTTATATAAGAACTACAGGCCCAGACAATCTGACGATGTGTCATAACCAGTCACAACTGTCATGCTTATTATGGAATTGTGTACTGAAACGAATGTCATTGGTCTCAACATTTCGTTTCACTGACGGGTAATGACATATGCATGCTAAGAGTGTTGTAAGGTTCGTGAAATGGTAACATGAGGTAGGAACAAAGCATTTGATTATATAGCCTGACAATTATAGCAAAAGATGTGAAAGAGAAATAACTATGTGAAAACGAATTGAATATGTAGGTGTAAAAAAAGTATGCATATATGAAGAAATTATGCATGAAAAAAATAACAATTCAAGCTTTTACTTGTCACATTTTTCACCGTGGTTAATTTTTAATTAGCATAGCTTAGAAGACGTTCCAATGCATGCAACTAGGTTCAACATTGCTCCATGTATCTGCAGCAACAGTACCAATCATCTAATTAGTATCCGTCAAAATGAGAGTGGCTGCATAAGTGGGTATAACTAAGAAACACGTATATGGATGTAGTTGTGTTAAAGAAGATGCCAGGTCAGTTTTCGTCCGAAATAGGAAATATGCTAATACACTAATGCTCCAGTTAAAGCTACCCAGACAACTCAAGCCCACTTATAGCCTGATCAATATCATAGGAAGGCATGTCACAATGACGCCACACTTTGGTGTGCCCGCCTAGCTGTAGACCAGCGCCATGATCTCACTTGTCTTTGTAAATGACCAAATCGTGAGAGAAAATATGTGTTTGACCTATTAGAGTGAATCTTTGTTCTGAATATAGACAAAAAATGTTTTACTCCTTATATGCATACACACAATTTGTTCCATCATCTGCTACACAAACGCACGACATGGCGACTAATTCTATACAGGAGAACATTAAGAAGTGACCAAGTTGATAACTGGCAATTTTAGAAAGAAGCATAAGATGTGTGCACAACCAGTGAGAAATGTTTACATTGCCAAGCACATTAGTTTAGGGTCCACTAAATCGGTCAAAACTACAGTTGGCCTGGGCATCACCATACCTTGCAAAACAAATTAGGCGTCACATTCCAAAGCAGCAAGCACAGTAAGAGAGGAGGTAGAACCTATTGATCCGTCATCAATCACCTTCCCTACACATTTAGGCAAAAAAAACTATATGCAAACGGACATCCGTCTATTAAAAAATTATTGACATAAAAACACGATACGTATACAAACATGATCATTCGGAATCCAATTTAGGGATCGTGGCCGCTGGGGCAGAGGACGATGCTCGAACTTGCGGGTACCTGAGAAGATGAGGATGCTGCCGTTGTAGCCATCCGTTGACGGAGCCATCAGATATAGGTTGGATGGGGGCGCCACTTGGCGAGAAGACACGACGGAGAGCAGAGGGCGAGTGGCCGGAACGACGGGGCACAACAGGATGGAGCATCCGGCGCGATGTTGATGCCACAACAGGGCGATGTAGGGGGCTGGAACGAGAAGCCAGGTGCGGCGGGGAGGAGCGCGTGGTGGTCACAGTACGCCGGCGGCGTCTTGGTGGTGGGGCGCAGCGTAGTGTTGGGCGACGAGGTCGGCATCGGCGGCATGGTGGTAGGTGGCTGCGTAGTGGTGGGTAGATGAGTTCTTTTTTCCGGTTCGTGCAGATGAGATAATCACGGTGGTGGGTAGATGAGTTCTTTTTTTTCCTGTTCGTGCTGATGAGATAATCACGGAGATTGATTCACCGCTGATTAATCAGAAGGATCTATTCTTAGTAATGGAGGGAAATGTAAATATAAGCAGGAATCATAAAAAAACCATCTGGTCATTTTTCTTGGAAAATAATACTTCCTCCGTAAATTAATATAAGAGCATTTAGTAGTTTACGGAGGGAGTACTACACAAAGACTATTGGGAATTTTCTATACCTCAAAACTAAAACGTGCAGGCGCACCCTCTAGCGCTCGTGAGCGACCGAACGTGCGTCGTGCGATCGCATCCAATCGAATGGACGAGAATCTCCAAGTGACACCTAGTCGAGCCGCGCCAATTCGCCCACCTGGTCAGCCCGTAACCCCCCTCCCCCCGATTCCCACTCGTCATAGAGAAATCCACATCGTTAGTGGGGCGTGGTGGGCGGTCTGGTTTCAAATTTCAAGGCACACTCTCTCCATTCCCCCCTGACCCTCTTGCTTGTTCCTTCCACTCTCCCTCTCTCCATTTCCTTACCATCGCCAGTTTTCGTCGTCATCGTTGTTGTGATTCACAAGGAAGAGCCGGAGGGACGGCGCAGTCGAAGGTGGGGGCTCGCGAGATCTTCCAGCAGCGCATGCGCTTGGAGTATTTTTGTCAGCGAGGTCATGATTGATGTCTAGGTCTAGCTAGCGGGGGCGAAGAGGGTCCGCACAGAGGCTTTGGAGGTGGTGAGGACGGTTACGACTGGGAGGCGTGTGGCGATGGTGAGACGCGCTTCTGCGTGAAGAGGGGCGCTTGGCGGCGAGTAGTTCTAGGATGCACCGCGGTCGTGTTCCTCGATAAGATGGAGATGTTTCTAGGAAAGGAAAGGTGGATAACAGATGGACCCACATGGACATGTGGTAGACGATGGAGGTGGTTGACGTGTGGGAGCAATCCGCCGTTGGATGCTAATCATTTCCCTATCGAAATTGTGTTGAGAAATTTTAAGAAAAAAGATTTTATAAGTGTTTTACTTTCTCCAATCCATATTACTTGTCGCTCAAATGGATGCATCTAGACTTATTTCAATGCTAGATAGATTTGTTTGACCAACAAGTAATTTGTATCAAAGGGCGTAGAAAAAATAGAGTCTAGGTTTAGGCCTTATCCCGAAAAGTAATGGAGCTCCAAACCTCGGGACACCAGGATTCGATCCCAAACGTGGAGTCAAATTGTTTTTTGAGTTTTTAAATAATGCAAACAACGTTCGAAATGAAATTGAGAAGGATCCTCAAAAAATTTCATGTATACTTCTTAGAAACCAGACCATGTTCGAGGAACAATCATGGTTTCAAGAGGGAATGTGTTGGGTTTGAAGATGACGTGATTGATATGCTTCATCTGTCGGCCTTAAAATTCTTTCTACACCTAAGATATACCATCACATGAGCCCTTTAAAAATTTGGCATGTTTCCAGGTCTTTTTGTTGTATTTAAGCAATTAGATGTTTTTAAACGAAGTGTGAAAAAATGAAACTTCAGAAGAAGATAAAAGCAAAGAAAGTGTATATATAAACACAAAGAAACAAAATATAGAAGAAACTAAGAAAGTAAAAAAAAGGAAAGCTAAGAAACAAAATAAAGGAAAAAAAGGAGAAATTGGAAATAAAAATTGGATGATGAAGGCTCGAACCGGAGAGGTCTCAATCTTTAGGGAATGTGTTGGATTTGAAGATGACATAATCGATATGCTTCATTTGTCGGCCATAAAATTCTTTCTACACCTAAGATATACCATCACATGAGCCATTTCAAAATTTGGCATATTTCGAGGTCTTTTTGTTGTATTTAAGCAATTAGATGTATTTAGACGAAATGTGAAAAAAATGAAACTTTAGAAGAAGATAAAAACAAACAAAGTGTATATATAAACACAAAGAAACTAAATATAGAAGAAACTAAGAAAGGAAAAAACAAGAGAAAGGAAAGCTACGAAAAAAAATAAAGGAAAAAAGGAGAAATTGGAAATAAAAATTGGATGATGAAGGCTCGAACCGGAGAGGTCTCAATCGTTAGGGAACCCCATAACCAATAAGCTATACTAAGATATTTGATATCTTGGAAACCGTCGCTTTCATGTACTCTATTAGCTAGGGTGCTCCAAATCGCCTAATATCCTGAAACCCTAACCTGCAGACTCGCGCACAATTTCCCCGTGCTCTTCGTCCCGCGCTGCCACTCCCGTCGCCCTCGATTTCTGACACCTCCTCCTGCGGCCCTTCATCGTTGTCGTGTTCTCTCGCGCTGCCAGCCTCACCTCTTCATCTTTTGCCGCCACCCCCCGTCGTCCCGGTCGCTGCCACTTCCTCCCCCGTCCCCCGATCGCCAGGCTCCCTCCCACGCCGCACCTCTCGTCCGGCGCCGGCCGCCATCCTGTGCCACCTACTTTCAACCCTCCCCCTCCGACGTCGCCCCGCCACTGGATAGGTGAGCCTCGTCTCTTCCCATAGGGGACCTGAGGAATCCCATGCATGGAGATCTTACGATGGCTTTTCCGTCTTTTATGCACTGATGTATCATGTGGCAAGTTCATACTGATTTTTTTCCTAATTGGAGGTGATGCCTCAACATATGCCTACCTTCTGTAGTGTGGCCTAAACTGTTGTTGTAGTTGATCAATCTTTTTGGTAATTCTTGCAGAAAAATGTAAGATCAATGTCTTTGGTAAATTTCCGTCAAGCTGGTAATGGTTTTTTCTCTTGCATTTTGTTCTTTCTGTTTGTTGAGTACACACTACAGTTTCTAATATCCATGTAGGTTTACTAGTATTATAGTGAGTGCAGTTACTATATATTTGTTTTTATAGAGTGAATCAATGGATTTGAATAAAATTTATGAAAGAGTTATTTCTTTTCCCCAAACCAAGTGACAAGTAATTGGATGGCGTGGAAGGTTTTCTTGCCTTTGCATACATGGGAAAAAGTTATGATGCCAAGATCTGTCCCCATGTGGTAAATGTGTCACTGCATTGTTATTGAAGCGCCAAGATGTGTATCATCACTTAGTTTATCATGGCCTTTCATACGTGTATGATCCTAGAATAGAATTGCTTCAAATATGTGCCAAATGGTGGACTATGCATAATGTGGGTTGTGTAAATAATTTCCTTTCATTACATGTAGGATCCAATGATAGGTGTAAGCCATAGGCAGTATTGTACAAACGTTAGTGGCATGTACCATTGACTCGTTATCATGCTTGTCCAAGTAGAGGTACAACGCTCTTTCACCAGAAAGAACATTAGCTCCAAATCCATGATGCTTCATAGATCCTCCTAATTTGTAAAGAACTTCGATTTAAACTCTTCATTGAATCTTAATTTTCAGGAAATTTCCATGTGGAGATTAGAAGGATTGATTGTTCTAAACCGTGGATAAAGTTATGTGTTCTGTCACCGAACTTTTATATGTTTGCTAGCTTAGTTTTTGCTCTTCGAACCTGAAGCTTGGAAACATTCAGAAAATTTATATGAAGTTAAGCTTCATGTATGACAGATTTTTGTTTGGAATATATAGACTATTTGTCAAAGAAGTATAATGTTAGATTTGCCATCTTGTAACTGAACTTATTCCTTTTTGAAATGGACATTCTGATTTACGTTGGAATGGTGTCAAAACCTGATGTCTGATTCTATTTCTTCTTCTTTGTTCTTGGTAACTAGCCTGTACGTGCGTGACTTTTGGGCCTTGGAACTTGTAGATGGTCGTTGTTGCGTGTGTGATAAATGTGCCTTACACTTACAGCTCGGCGTTGTACGGTTGTCGCTGGTTGTTCGGTTGCTTTCAACCTCTCTTGTTGTAATGTTGCTTTGTTCTAGTGACTTATGTTACCACTACAAATAATACTTGTGGTGTACTGGAGTGAGTGATGGACAAAATATTATTAGCACACGAACAACTTTTTTCCCCTCCTTGATGCTAGTACACCACTCGTGTACAGAATACCGGTTAGTGCTTGATTTATGCTTTTACTTGGAATATAATAATCTTCATGAGTACAATTATTGACGTCAATTGCTTAATTCTATATGACCAATTTAGAGTGTGCATGTATGGTCGTTGAGTCATCCTAAAATTAGCGCCTTATTTGGTTAATATGGTATTTAGTTAAACCATCTTGAAATAGTTTGATTGATAAAAACCAAACGATATATTGTTTTGTCTTGTATTTGCCAAAAAATATTAATTTATCTTTTTCATTAAAGAATTGCATGTTGACATGTAGGCCCTATATGTTAAGCTAATGGCCATATAATGAGGCAATTAATTTTAGTCTTTCTATTTCATTACCCTATAATAGACTTGTAACACTCTGGATCAACACATGATTATGTGTTACTTTCACTACAGTATGTAACACACTCCCACTAACATATATTAGTTTTTACTGTAGCAATATATGTGCAACACATTACTTCCAACACATAATTATGTGTTACTTGAGCGATATTGTTGTAACACATTTTCGTGCCTATACTTTATGTGTTACAGATGGCCTTTGCAACACAAATCACGTGTTACTGAATTTTCGGTTGTAACATGTTTTACTATGTGTTACATGATTGTGTTACCAAAGCTCTATTATGTTGTAGAGAACGTTGTTCTAAGCAATAAGATGAAAAACATGATAAACATCACATGTAAATCATATAGTGACATGATATGGCCAATATCATCTTGCTGCTTTGATCTCCATCTTCGGGGCACGGCATGATCATCATTGACACCGACATGACACCATGATCTTCATCATCATGATCTCCATCATTGTGTCTTTGCGAACTCGTATCGCCAACTATTACTTCTACCACTATAGCTAATAGTTTGCAATAAAGTAAAGTAATCGCATGGCGTTGCATCTCATACAATAAATTAAGACAACTCCTATAGCTCCTGCCGGTTGTCATACTCATCGACATGCAAGTCGTGAATCCTATTACAAGAACATGATCAATCTCATACATCACATATGTAACATCACATCCTTTTGGCCATATCACATCACATAGCATACCCTGCAAAAACAAGTTAGGCGTCCTCTAATTGTTGTTGCAAGTTTTACGTGGCTGATTTGGGTTTCTAGCAAGAACGCTTCTTACGTACGTGACAGCCACAACGTTGATATGCTAATGCTATTTACCCTTCATAAGGACCCTTTTCATTGAATCCAATTCGACTAAAGTGGGAGAGACAAACACCCGCTAGCCACCTTATGCAACAAGTGCATGTGTGGTGGTGGAACCAGTCTCACATAAGCGTACGTGTCAAGTCGGTCCGGGCCGCTTCATCCCACAATACCACCGAAAAAGATTCGACTAGTAACGACAAGCAATTGACAAAATCATCGCCCACAACTCTTGTGTTCTACTCGTGTATAGAATCTACGCATAGAACCTGACTCTGATACCACTGTTGGGGAACGTAGTAGTAATTCAAAAAATTCCCTACGTCACACCAAGATCTATCTAGGAGAAACCAGCAACGAGCAAGGGGTAGAGCATCTTCATACCTTTGAAGATCGCTAAGCGGAAGCGTTACTACGAATACGGTTGATGGAGTCGTACTCGTAGTGATTCAGATCGCGGAATATTACGATCTAAGCGTCGAACAACGGCGCCTCTGCATTCAACACACATGCAGCCCGGTGACGTCTCCTTCACCTTGATCCAGCAAGGAGAGAGGAGAAGTTGAAGGAGAGCTCCGGCAGCTGGACGACGTGCTAACGGTGGAGCTGTGTGGTACTCCGGCAGGGCTTCGCCAAGCTCTACAGAGGACGACGAGGAGGAGAGGTAGGGTTGCGCCGAGGGAGAGATGAACTCGTGTGTCCAGCCCTCCCAAATCTTTGGGTATATATAGGAGGAATGGGAGGGCTGGCCGGCCACCCTAGGTTTTCCCCTAGGTGTTGCGGTGCACCCTAGATGCAGGGGCGGCGACCCAAGAGGAGGAGGGGTGGCGCCCTAGGGGTGGCTTGCCACCCAAGGCAGCCACCATGCCCTAGGGTTTGTTGCCCTATGCGCATTGGGCCAAGGTGGGTGGCACACCAGCCCACCTAGGGGTTGGTTCCCATCCCCTTTTGGCCCACGTGGCCTCTCGGGGCTGGTGGCCCCTCCCGATGGACCCTCGGAACCCTTCCGATGGTCCCGATACAATACCGACGATCCCTAAAACCTTTCCGACCATCACATCTCCACTTCCAATATATGAATATTTACCTTCGGACCATTCCGGAACTCCTCATGACATCTGGGATCTCATCCGGGACTCCGAACAACCTTCGATAACCACACACTATTCCCATTACAACTCTAGCGTCATTGAACCTTAAGTGTGTAGACCCTACGAGCTCGGGAACCATGCAGACATGACCGAGACACCTCTCCGGTCAATAACCAACAACGGGATCTGGATACCCATGTTGGCTCCCACATGTTCCACAATGATCTCATCGCATGAACCACTATGTCGGAGATTCAATCAATCTCGTATGCAATTCCCTTTGTCTACCGGTATGATACTTGCCCGAGATTCGATCGTTGGTATCCCTATACCTTGTTCAATCTCGTTACTGGCAACTCTCTTTACTCATTCCGTAATGCATCATCCCATGGCTACCTCCTTAGTCACATTGAGCTCATTATGATGATGCATTACCGAGTGGGCCCAGAGATACCTCTTTGTCACACGGAGTGACAAATCCCAGTCTCGATTCGTACCAACCCAACAAACACTTTCGGAGATACCTGTAGTGCACCTTTATAATCACCCAGTTATGTTGTGACGTTTGATACACCCAAAGCACTCCTACGTTATTCGGGAGTTGCACAATCTCATGGTCTAAGGAAATGATACTTGACATAAGAAAAGCTTTAGCAGACGAACTACACGATACTATGCTTAGGATTGGGTCTTGTCCATCACATCATTCTCCTAATGATGTGATCCCGTTATCAATGACATCCAATGTACATGATCAGGAAACCATGACCATCTATTGATCAACGAGCTAGCCAGTTAGAGGCTCACTAGGGACACATTGTGGTCTATGTATTCACACATGTATTACAGTTCCCGGTTAATACAATTATAATATGAATAATGGACAATTGTCATGAACTAGGAAATATAATAATAACCACTTTATTATTGCCTCTAGGGCATATTTCCAACAGAAAGCTCGTAGGCAATGAATCAGTGATGGATAATTATGTCGGATGGCATTCATCATGCAACAGTCATAACATAGGGTGATATAGAACTAGCTCCAATTCATCAATGTAATGTAGGCATGTATTCCATATATAGTCATATGTGCTTATGGAAAAGAACTTGCATGACATCTTTTGTGCTACCCTCCCGTGGCAGCGGGGTCCTAATGGAAAGTAAGGGATATTAAGGCCTCCTTTTAATAGAGAACCAGACCAAACCATTGGCACTTAGTGAATAGATGAACTCCTCAAACTATGGTAATCACCAGAAAGAATCCGAGTTAATGTCACCCTCGGGGATGCGGATCATAACTCATAATAGGTGTCTATAACTTGCAAGATAGGAACAAGAACACATATATATTCATGAAAACACAATAGGTTCAGATCGGAAATCATGGCGCTCGGGCCCTAGTGACAAGCATTAAGCATAGCAAAGTCATTGCAACATCAATCTCAGAACATAATGGATACTAGGGATCAAACCCTAACAAAACTAAGTCGATTACATGATAGATCTCCTCCAACCCATCACCGTCCAGGAAGCCTACGATGTAATTACTCACGAACGGCGCAGAGCATCATGAAATTGGTGATGAAGGATGGTTGGTGATGACGACGGCATCGATTTCCCCTCTCTGGAGCCCAAATCAGACTCCAGATCTGCCCTCCCGAGGAAGAACATGAGGTGGCGGCGGCTCCATATCGTAGAACGCGATGAACTCTTCTCTCTTATTTTTTCCTCGCCGGATAGGAATATAGAAGTGGAAATGAGGTCGGTGGAGCCACAGGGGCCCCACAAGCCAGGGGGGCGCCGTGCAGGCTTGTGGCTAGGTGGTGGCCCCTCTCCGGTTGATTCTTTCGCCAATATTTTTTATTCGTTCCAAAAACGTTCTCCGTAAATTTTCAGGTTAATGTGAGAACTTTTATTTCTGCACAAAAACAACACCAAGGCAATTCTGCAGAAAACAACATCAGTCCGTGTTAGTTCCATTCAAATCATGCAAATTAGAGTCCAAAACAAGGGCAAAAGAATTTGGAAAAGTAGATACGTTGGAGATGTATCAACTCCCCCAAGCTTAAACCTTTGCTTGTCCTCAAGCAATTTAGTTGATAAACTGAAAGTGATAAAGAAAAACTTTTACAAACTCTGTTTCATCTTGTTGTTGTAAATATGTCTAACTTATGTTCAGATCTTCAGCTCGGATTATGGACTAACAACATTCACAATAACATTTAGGTCACATATTTACTTATATCGATGGCATAATCAACTAGCGAGCAATAATAATAAGTCTCGGATGACAACAATTTTATCAGAACAATCATAATACAATATGATAAACCGGTATCTTGCTACCCCTTTCTGAGACCGCAAAACACAAATGCACAACACCTCCGAAGAACAAGGACTGACTAGACATTGTAATTCATGGTAAAAGAGATCCAGTCATACTCATACTCAATATCAATTAATAACAAAGCTTACAAATAACGGAGGTGCTCTGTAAGTGGTGCCTTTTTATAAGAAGAGGATGACTCAAGAGTAAAGTAAAATAGATAGGCCCTTCGTAGAGGGAAGCATTAATTTACATAGGTGCTAGAGCTCGAGCTTTTAAAACAGGGATGAATCAAAATTTTGGGCGGTATGCTTTCATTGTAAACATAACAACTAATAGATCTCAATATCTTCCATGCTAGATACATTATAGGCAGTTACCAAACAGAATAGTAAAGTTTTTACTCCCCCTCCACCAATCTATCACCCTACACGGGGGACCGAATCCACGGGTACCGTCCATACAAACAACAATCCTGGGGAGTTTTGTTTTATTATACGTTGATTTGACTTTTGAGCATGGAACTGGGCATCCCGATTACTGATACGTCCATTTTGCATCATGCTTTTATATCAATATTTATTGCATTATGGGCTGTTATTACACATTATGGTACAATACTTATGCCTTTTCTCTCTTATTTTACAAGATTTACATGAAGAGGGAGAATGCCGGCAGCTGGAATTCTGGACTGGAAAAGTAGAAAATCTAAGAGACCCATTCTGCACAGCTCCAAAAGTCCTGAAAAGTTACGGAGAATTGTTTTGGATCATACAAAAAATAATGGGCGAAAGAAGTACCGGAGGGGACCCAGCAGGAAGCCACAAGCCAAAGGGTACCGCCTACCCCCTTGGTCGCACCCTCCAGACTTGTGGGGCCCATGGCAGGCCTCCGGTGCCCATCTTATGCTATATGAAGGATTTTGACCTGGAAAAAATCATAGCATAGCTTTCGGGATGCAACGCCGCCATCTCGAGGCAGAATTTTGACAGAACCAACCTAGAGCTCCGGGGGAGCTATTCCGCCGGGGAAAATTCCCTCCCGGAGGGGGAAATCGAATCCATCTTCATCACCGACGATCCCCTCATTCAGAGGGGGCCAATCTCCATCAACATCTTCATTAGCACCATCTCCTCTCCAAACCCTAGTTCATCTCTTGTATCCGATCTTTCTCTCAAAACCTCAGATTGGTACCCGTGGGTTGCTAGTAGTGTTGATTACTCCTTGTAGTTGATGCTAGTTGGTTTATTTGGTGGAAGATCATATGTTCAGATCCATAATGATTATTAATACTCATATGATTATGAAGATGAATATGCTTTTTGAGTAGTTACGTTGGATCCTGAGGACATGGGATAAGTCTTGTTATAAGTAACCATGTGAATTTGGTATTCTTTTGATATTTTGATAAGGTATATGTTGTCTTTCCTCTAGTGGTGTCATGTGAACGTCGACTACATGACACTTCACCATTATTTGGGTCTAGAGGAAGGCATTGGGAAGTAATAAGTAGATGATGGGTTGCTGGAGTGATAGAAGCTTAAACCCTAGTTTATGTGTTGCTTCGTAAGGGGCTGATTTGGATCCATATGTTTAATGATATGGTTAGATTTATCTTAATTCCTATTTAGTAGTTGTGGATGCTTGCAAGAGAGGTTAATCATAAGTGGGAGGTTTTTCCAAGTAAGGGCAGCACCCAAGCATCGGTCCACCCACATATTAAATTATCAAAGTAACGAACGCGAATCATATGAGCATGATGAAAACTAGCTTGACATAAATTCCCATGTGTCCTCGGTAGCGCTTATCTTTATATAAGAGTTTGTCCAGGCCTTTCCTTTGCTACAAAAAGGATTGTGCCACCTTGCTACACCTTTGTTACGATTGTTACTTGTTACTCGTAACAAATTCCCTTATCACAAAACTATCTGTTACCGATAATTTTAGTGCTTGCAGAGAATACCTTAGTGAAAACCGCTTGTCATTTCCTTCTACTCCTCGTTGGGTTCGACACTCTTACTTATCGAAAGGACTATGATAGATCCCCTATACTTGTGGGTCATCAAGACTCTTTTTGGCGTCGTTACCGGGGAGTGAAGCGCCTTTGGTAAGTGGAACTTGGTAAGAAATTTTTTATACACTATGCTGAAATTTACTGTCACTTGTCACTATGGAAAATAATCCTTTGAGGAGCTTGTCCGGGTATCTTCACCCCGACCGGAAGCACAAAGAGATGCTCCTCAACCTGCTGCACCTACTGAAAAATTTATTATGAAATTCCTTCGTGTATAATAGAAATACTGCTAGCTGATCCTTATGGAGGAGATGGAACACTACATCCTGATTTGCACCTAATCTATGTGGATGAAGTTTGTGGATTATTTAAGCTTGCAGGTCTGACCGAGGATGATGTCAAGAAGAAGGTCTTTCCTTTATATTTGAAGGAAAAGGTGTTGACATGGTATAGGCTATGTGATGATATTGGATCATTGAACTACAACCGATTGAAACTCGAATTTCATCAGAAGTTTTATCCTATGCATCTGGTTCATCGTGATCAGAATTATATATATAATTTTTGCCCTCGTGAAGGAGAAAGAATCGCTCAAGCTTGGGGGAGACTTAAGTCAATGTTATATTCATGCCCCAATCATGAACTTCCGATAGAAATTATTATTAAGATTTTTATGCTCGGCTCTCTCGTAATGATCATCCATGCTCGACACTTCTTGTGATGGTTCCTTTATGAAGAAATATATTGACTTCAAACGGGACTTATTGGAAAGAATTAAACGCAACTCTAAAGATTGGGAACTCGACAAAGGTAATGAGTCAGGTATAAGCCTTAAGTTTGATTGTGTTCAATCCTTTATAGACACTTATGCTTTTCGTGATTTTAGCACTAAATATGACTTGACTCTGAGGTAGTAGCTTCATTTTGTGAATCTTTTGCTACTCATGTTGTTATCCCCAAGGAGAAGTGGTTTTAATATCATCCTCCCATTGAAGTTTAAGTGGTAGAACCTATTGAAGTTGAATAATAAACTACTATTTATAATGTTGATCCTGTTATTCCTACTGCTTATATTGAGAAACCACCCTTTCCTGTTAGGATAAATGAACATGCTAAAGATTCAACTGTGGTTTGTAAGTGTTGTGCTAGAACACCTATACCTCGTGAACAAATTAAAGTTGAATCTAATATTGCTATGGTTAAAGATCCCTTGGATGATAATATTGATGGGCATGTCATTCACTTCTGTGATGAAGCCGCTAGAATTGCTAGACCTGATACTAAGGGTAAACATAGACCTATTGTGGGCGGGCCTGTTGTTTATGTTAAGATAGGAAATCATTGTTATCATGGCTTATGTGATGTGGGTGCTAGTGTGAGTAAAATTCCCTTTACCTTATACCAAGAAATTATGAATGATATTGCACCAACCGAATTAGAGGAACTTGATGTTACCATGAAGCTTGCTAATAGAGATACTATCTCACCAATTGGAATTGTTAGAGATGGTGAAGTCCTGTGTGGGAAAATAAAGTATCCTACTGATTTTCTTGTTCTTGGTTCCCCACAAGATGATTTTTGTCCCATTATATTCGGTAGACCCTTCTTGAATACAGTTATTGCTAAGACTGATTGTGAAAAAGAAACGGTTACTGTAAGTTTTGGGGATGCATCACATGAGTTCAATTTCTCTAAATTTCGTAGACAACCCCATGACAAAGAATTGCCTAGTAAATATGAAATTATTGGTCTCGCTTCTATTGTTGTCCCTAGCTACTTCTCCTTCCGTAACATAACACGGTGTTACTAAACGTCTATAACTTGCAAGATAGGAGCAAGAACACATATATATTCATGAAAACATAATACGTTCAGATCTGAAATCATGGCACTCGGGCCGTAATGACAAGCATTAAGCATAGCAAAGTCATAGCAATATCAATCTCAGAACATAATGGATACTAGGGGTCAAACTCTAACAAAACTATCTCGATTGCATGATAGTTCTCATCCAACCCATCACCGCCTACGATGGAATTAATCACGAACGGTGGAGAGCGTCATGAAATTGGTGATTAAGGATGGTTGGTGATGACGACGACGTTGATTTCCCCTTTCCGGAGCCCATATCAGACTCCACATCTGCCCTCCCAAGGAAGAACACGAGGTGGCGGCGGCTCCATCTTGTAAAACGCGATGAACTCTTCTCTCTGATTTTTTCCTCGCCGGATAGGAATATATAGAAGTGGAAACAAGTTCGGTAGAGCCATAGGGGCCCCACAAGTGATGGGCGTGGGGGTGCAAGCTTGTGGCCAGGTGGTGGCCCCTCTCCCGTTGATTCTTTCGCCATTATTTTTTATTAATTCCAAAATCGTTCTCCGTAAATTTTCAGGTCAATCCGAGAACTTTTATTTCTGCAAAGAAATAAAACCAAGGCAATTCTCTTGAAAACAGCGTCAATCCGGGTTAGTTCCATTCAAATCATGCAAATTAGAGTCCAAAACAAGGGCAAAATAGTTTGGAAAAGTAGATACGTTGGAGACGTATCAGACCGCATGCCAACTTTCATCCCAATCCGAAAATATTTTATACCCGCTTTTAAAAACAATATTTAAATGATGTCGCAGGCGAGTGCGTGTGTGGTTGGACTCAAAATGGTCAACGACAAAACACAGAGAACCAACAACTAACAACGGATGCAAGTTTTGAAAAATGGGGGCAATGGAGTGCTGATGCAATGCAGATGAAGCGAATGATGCAACGATGAATGCGACAAACAAATAATGAACACGACGACAATGGAACAAAAGGGGAATCTTGTGGAGCATTGGTTCCAGTCTGTACAACTCTCCTACACTAACAAGAGATCTTGACCCGAGATCTAAGAACAAAAAGGGGAAGACGAAGAAAAACAAGAGGTAAAACTTAGTTGCTCCATTAAAAAATGAGTGAAACGAATAATATTGGAGGTTGCAAAGAGATGAAGAACAACATGAGGAACAATCAAGAATTTAAAAGAAATTTCGGGAGCACTTCGGTAGGAATAGAGGCAAAAATTAGATAAGATGGGAAGAACTTGAAAAGATTACACAACACCCCGGTTTAAAGAATAAGGAAGGAAAGAACATGATCTTTTAAAAAACAAGATAATGGATGAAAGAGAGAAACATCACAATGCCTCCAGAACAAAGGAGTAGAAGCTAGATCTTTAGAGCGAAGAGAAAGGAGAAGAAAATGAAAATTTCAAAGAAAATGGACTTGAAAATAGTCCTTCCAAAGGAGGATTGAACGAAGTTGTTGGAAAATCAACAATGAAAGAAAAGCTTGTCGTGGCCTTATGGAAAGCATCTCAAAAATATGACGTGACAATCCGCCACTAACAACAACAAAGATTGCTTGGGAGCAACAAGATATGTGAAACATCTTTCACCAAGAGGATACACTGGGGACTTGGATCAACGATAATCACCATAATAGCAACAATCCGGAGTAAAAAGCTTTTGGTGAAATCCAATCCAAGATAAGCTAAATGAAGAAACCATGCGTTGAAAATATCCCATGATCAAAGAATTTGTTGGGTTTAAATATCTCATTCTTGAAAGAAATTCCTTTAGAGACTCTTCATCAATCAAGCATGCTATAACACCACCTCAAAGGAAAATGAAGGAAGAATTGCACATTGAAATGCAAGAGAAAGAACACTTGAGGTTCTCCAACAAGATTCTTGAAGAACACCTTGAGAATGAATTAAATCCTTGCTGAACCACCATGAAGAGCCTCTGTATACAAAAGAATGATCAAAATAAATGAAGGATGGAAATAATAAAATTAAGACCTGCCAAGATTTAGATGGAACTTCGCGAAGAAAAACTTGAGAAATCTTGAAGTCCGGAATAGAAAATATGAATAACTTATAATCAAGATTTTGACAATATGAACATCTCCGAAAGAAGAATTGAAATCACTTCGAAGAAATAAGAACAAGAATAAGAATTATGTTATGCTTATCCTTCATCACATTAAATTGATGACATGCAATGGATTTAGCATACCACTTACTCTTCATGAAAAGATTAGAGAGAGAGATACAGCAAAAACTTGAAGAAGTATTGAAGGAACCACCGGTAAGAATTTGGAATGAAAGAGGATAGAACAAATGAACTGGGCTACATGAGGACAAAAGAGCATGATTCGATTAGAAAATGTTGAACAAGAAAAGGGTAAGAATTTCAAATGAATGGGGATATTAGAAATGAATGGAATACATGAGAACAAAGAGATGACAATCCGCCTATCAGAAAACCTGAATGAAGCACCTAAATAATTGAGAGACGAATGACGGACAACAATTGAGAAGAATTTGATAATGAAAGCTAAAAGCTCAGAATGAATAAATCTACTAAAATGATGGCTTTCGGAGAATCGAGAAATGGAAAGAACAATAGAATGCACCGGATAGATATGGAAGGAATTTCTCATGATCCAAAACAATTTGAGATGATAGCACGAAGATTAGATGTCAATCTTTAAAAGGATGGACAAAGATTTAAGAGGAACCACTTCTTCGGTCTTGAACATTGAGAACGATGATGAGAAACAACATCATGAATTCCTAAGACACTCCGGAAGAAACGAATAAGGAGATGGTTGAGCCAATGATGAGAAATAAATTTGAAAAGATCTTGGAGAAGGAATATGACTGATGAAATTCATACTTACCTCACACATGAAAACAATTAGAGATCCTTAGAAATGATTAGAAGAGCCAGGTAAGAACGTGGGAGAACCTGTGGGTTATGGGCCCACTCAAAAGAAACCACCGTTGAAAGGATTGCTTCGGAAGAGAGATTGCACCTGTCGAGATCAAAACTTGATGAGGTGAGAACCTCGAAATAATTGAAAGGATTTGAAAACAAGAAACTTCTCAGTATTTTCTGCACTCCGGATAGAATAGAGAGAGATGAATAAACGAGAGAGGCTTGGATAAGAATTTCCAACATGGGAAAGCATTTAAAGGATGAAATGGATATGATGAAGCTCAAAATCTTGAATTGGAACCACCGGAGAAGAAAAAGAATGAAGAAATGATGAACTCAAAACTTCTGAGAATCTTCACAATGAATCACTGGATACAAAACAGAAGAGACGATAGCGGAAGCATTATGGAAAGAAAGGCACTTGGATGATAATTAAATAACTGACGAAAAGGGTGGGAGGGAGGGAAATAACAAAACCAACTTGGAAAATATGAGAGAAACTCCGGAAAGAAATGAGAGATTGATCTTGCAAAAATTGAAAAGGATTGAATTAGCTTGTAGAGAAGCACACCGGATGGGGAAGAATTGACATGAAGACTCCGGTTTGAAAAGAATTGATAAGACAATTTGATTGAGAAAAAGAATTAACACTCTCATAGAAATATGAGAACACCACTTAGAAATATATGAAATCACCACTTGACATTCAAGCTACTCGAATTACCATACTGCAACAAAACAAAGGAAGAAGCTTACAAAACAAGCCAAGAACACATACATAACATAGACTTTGTTCGATACTTGTGTGGTAAGGTTCGCACGGGCTCTATCTTATAGTAGACATCATGTACAAGGCAGTGCACAGGACAAACAAAGCGTCCCCGAGTCATAGAAATCTACAAGGACTCTTTAAGACACAACAAGAACCGCTCAAAAAAGATCGTGAACAAATGAATCCACTAGATGTCGAACCCCAACCTCACATCATGCATCTGTTGGAAGATAATCCTTGGTAACTACCTTAAGTCCCACCTAAGAACTCCCGAAATTTTTAGGTTATGCAATCGGGTACACAGATACAAGGAGTATAATCCATCACTCACCTCCTAGCAATAACACTACCCGTCTACTGTATCACATCCTTCAGCACGTAACCAGAGATCTCAGAAACTCATCTACCTCAAACCCTCATAATCACAATGATACCATGTATGGCAGTACATCCAAACGCTCTCCACCAGTACTGGGGATGCGAGACTCCTCTCGCCAATACTAGTATTGAAGCAATTTCGAACATCCTCTGTCCTGAGATACTAAGGAAACTAAATGATAGCGAGTGTGACAAGAATCCCCGGGAGATCAACTCGATAACACGATGCACGAAGAACAAAATCCCGGTCACCACGACATCATAGAGGTTCCAAAATACCCGCGTGATCAAATTTTGAGCGAGAAGAGGAGTATAATTAAAATTCCTAAGTCGTAAAGCTCATGAGAACATAGAAGTGGAGCAAAAAGGATCCTACTCTCCAATATATATAACTAGACTCAAAGCAATTTTTCACTAGACTCGACTCGGCCAAGTTCGATCAATCGAGGGGGATCCTAGGTCGGTACTCCTTTGATACCAACTTGTAACGCCCAAGATGCAATCATATCCTTATTTCGGCACGAGGGCTTCAACAGGGATAGAAGTGTTGGAAATATGCCCTAGAGGCAATGATAAATAGTTATTATTATATTTCCTGTTACAAGATAATCGTTTATTATCCATGCTATAATTGTATTGAATGAAAACATAGATACATGTGTGGATACATAGTCAAAACAATGTCCCTAGCAAGCCTCTAGTTGGCTAGCCAGTTGATCAAGGATGGTCAAGGTTTTCTAGATATGTGCAAGTGTTGTCACTTGATAACTGGATCACATCATTAGGATAATCATGTGATGGACTAGACCCAAACTATGAACATGGCATATTGGTCGTGTCATTTTATTGCTATTGTTTTCTGCGTGTCAAGTATTTATTCCTATGACCATGAGATCATATAACTCACTGGCACCGGAGGAATAGCTTGTTGTATCAAATGTCGCAACATAACTGGGTGACTATAAAGGTGCTCTACAGGTATCTCCGAAGGTGTCCGTTGAGTTAGTATGGATCGAGACTGGGATTTGTCACTCCATCTGACGGAGAGGTATCTCGGGGCCCACTCGGTAATACAACATCACACACAAGCCTTGCAAGCAATGTGACTAAGTGTCAGTCACGGGGTCTTGTATTACGGGACGAGTAAATAGACTTGCCGGTAACGAGATTGAAATAGGTATGCGGATACCGACGATCGAACCTAGCGCAAGTAACATAGCGAAGGACAAAGGGAATGACATACGAGATTATATGAATCCTTGGCACTGAGGTTCAACCGATAAGATCTTCAGAGAATATGTAGGATCCAATATGGTCACCGGAGTTCCGCTATTGGATATTGACCGAGGAGTGTCTTGGGTCATGTCTACATAGTTCTCGAACCCGCAGGGTCTACACACTTAAGGTTCGATGATGTTTTAGTATAGTTGAGTTATATGTGTGGTTACCGAATGTTGTTCGGTGTCCCGGGTGAGATCATGCATGTCACGAGGTTTTCTAAAATGGTCTAGAAATGAAGATTGATATATAGTATGGTTTCATTTGGTCACCAGAAAGTTTCGAGCTATTCTGGCAGTGTACCGGGAGTGACGAATGGGTTTCGGGTGTTTACCGGGAGGGGCCCACCCACCCAGGAGTGAGCCCAAGGCCCTAGGGAGGTGCACCAAGTCCTTATTGGGCTGGTGGAGTCAGCCCAAGAGGGCTATGACGCCACATAAGAAAATACCAAAAGAAAAGAAGAAGAAAAAGGAAAGATTGAGGTGGGAAGGAAGAGGAGAACTCCTCCTTCCCAGACCGAATTGGAGGAGGAGTCCTCCTCCTCCTGGCGGCCGGCGCACCTTGAGGCCTTTGTGCCTCAAGGCTAGCCCCTCCCCCTCCTCCTATATATAGTGGTGGTTTATGGCTTTTTGAGACACAACTTTGCCACATGCAACTCAAGGCTATTCCACACAGTTTTACCTCTAGATCGGATTTCTGCGGAGCTCCGGAGGAGCCCTACAGGAGTAGATCGTCACCACCACCGGAGCGCCATCACGCTGCTGGAGAACTCATCTACTTCTCCGTCTTGCTTGCTGGATCAAGAAGGCCGAGAATATCGTCGAGTTGTACGTGTGCTGAATGCGGAGGTGTCGTCTGTTTGGCGCTAGATCGGGAAGAATCGCGAGACGGTTCGTGGGACGGATCGTGGGACGGTTCAAGGGACGGATCATGAAGACGTTCCACTACATCAACCGTGTTTCTTAATGCTTCCCGCTGAGCGATCTACAAGGGTACGTAGATCTAATCTCCTCGCGTAGATGGACATCACCACGATAGGTCTTCGTGTGCGTAAGAATTTTTTTGTTTCCCAGGCAACATTCCCTAACAGTGGCATCATGAGCTAGGTTCATGCGTAGATGTTATCTCGAGTAGAACACAAAAGTTTTTGTGGATGGTGATGTTCGATTTGCTGCCCTCCTTAGTATTTTCTCGATTCAAGGGCGGCCCGGACCGACATAACTCGTACGCTTACGAGAGACTGGTTTCATTGATTGACATGCAACCTCGTTGCATAAAGATGACTGGGGGGTGCCTGTTTCTTCAACTTTAGTTGAATTGGTTTTGACCGAGGCGGTCCTTGGAGAGGTTAAATAGAAATTTGCACATCTCCGTTGTGGTTTTTGCGTAAGTAAGATGCGATCATACTGGATACCCATAGCAGCCATGTAAAACATGCAACAACAAATTAGAGGACATCTAACTTGTTTTTGCAGGGTATGCTTGTGATATGATATGGCCAATGACGTGATGTGATATATTGGATGTATGAGATGATCATGTTGTAATAGTTAATATTGACTTGCACGTCGATGCTACGGCAACCGGCAGGAGCCATAGGGTTGTCTTTAAACTAACATCTGTGTTTGCAGATGCGTTTACTATATTGCTAGGTCATAGCTTTAGTAGTAATAGCATAGATAGCAGGACAACCTCGATGGCGACACTTTGATGGAGATCATGGTGTGGCACCGGTGACAAGAAGATCATGCCGGTGCTTGAGTGATGGAGATCAAGAAGCACAAGATGATGGCCATATCATGTCACTTATTAATTGCATGTGATGTTAATCCTTTTATGCACCTTATTTTTCTTAGAACGACGGTAGCATTATAAGGTGATCTCTCACTAAAATTTCAAGATGAAATTGTGCTCTCCCCGACTGTGCACCATTGCGACAGTTCGTCATTTCGAGACACCACGTGATGATCGGGTGTGATAGACTCAACGTTCACATACAACGGGTGCAAAACAGTTGCACGCGCGGAACACTCGGGTTAAACTTCACGAGCCTAGCATGTGTAGACATGGCCTCGAAACACATGAGACCGAAAGATCGAGCATGAATGTATAGTTGATATGATTAGCATAGAGATGCTTACCACTGAAGCTATTCTCAACTCACGTGATGATCGGACTTGAGTTAGTGAATTTGGATCATGTACCACTCAAATGAATAGAGAGATGTACTTTTTGAGTGGGAGTTTATCAGTAATTTGATTAGTTAAACTCTAATTATCTTAAACATAGTCTAAGTCCACTTTAAAAAATTGTGTTGTAGATCAATGGCTCACGCGAGAGTCACCCTGAATTTTAATACGTTGCTAGAGAAAGCTAAGTTGAAAGATGATGGAAGCAACTTTGTAGACTCGGCACGTAATCTTAAGTTGCTCCTGCAAGCTGGGAAGAAGGATTATGTGCTTAATGCTGCGCTAGGAGATCAACCACCCGCTACGTCTGACCAAGATGTTAAGAACGCCTGGTTAACACGCAAGGAGGACTACTGAGTAGTTCAATGTGCAGTCATGTATGGCTTAGAGTCGGGACTTCAACGTTGCTTTGAGCGTCATGGAGCATATGAGATGTTCCAGGAGTTGAAGTTTATCTTTCAGAAGAACGCCCGGATCTAGAGGTATGAGACTTCCGATAAATTATATGCTTGCAAGATGGAGGAGAATTCGTCTGTTAGTGAACATGTGCTCAAAATGTCTGGGTACTCTAACCGTCTAGCTGAGCTGGGGATTGAACTCCCGCAAGAAGCTATCACTGACAGAATTCTTCAATCACTGCCACCAAGCTACAAGAGCTTTGTGTTGAACTATAACATTCAAGGGACGAACAAGTCACCCGACGAGTTATCCGCGATGTTGAAAGTCGCAGAGTCAGAACTCCGGAAAGAGCATCAAGTGTTGATGGTCAATAAGACCACTAGTTTCAAGAGAAACGGCAAAGGCAAGAAGGGTAACTCCAAGAAGAGCGGCAAGCCGGTTGCCAATCCCACAAAGAAACCCAAGGCTGAGCCTAAGCCTGAAACAGAGTGTTATTATTGCAAGGGACTGGGTCACTGGAAGCGCAACTGCCCTAAGTATTTGGTTGATAAGAAGGCGGCCAAGGAAAAATTAGGTATATTCAATATACATGTTATTGATGTGTACTTAACCAACTCTCGTAGTAGTGCATGGGTATTCGATATCGGTTATGTTTCTCATATTTGCAACTCGAAACAGGAAATGCGGAATAAACGAAGGCTGGCGAAAGATGAAGTGACGATGCGCGTGGGAAATGGTTCCGAGGTTGATGCAATCGCCGTCGGCACAGTTTCACTTCAGTTACCATCAGGATTAGTTATGAACTTAAATAATTTTTATTTAGTGCCTGTGTTAAGCATGAACATTATATCTGGATCTTGTTTATTGCGAGACGATTACTCGTTTAAGTCAGAGAGTAATGGTTATTCTATTTCTATGAGTAACATCTTTTATGGTCATGCACCCAATGTGAGAGGATTGTTCATATTGAATCTTGATGGTGATGATACACATATACATAACATTGAAACCAAAAGAATTAGAGTTAACAAAGATAGCGTCATGTTTTTGTGGCACTACCGCTTAGGTCATATTGGTGTAAAGCACATGAAGAAACTCCATTCCGATGAATTTTTGGAGTCACTTGACTTTGAATCACTTGACACGTGCGAAGCATGCCTCATGGGCAAGATGACTAAGACTCCGTTCTCCGGAACAATGGAGCGTGCAAGTGACTTGTTGGAAATCATACATACTGATGTGTGCGGTCCGATGAGAGTGGAGGCACGCGGCGGATATCATTATTTTCTCACCTTCACTAACGATTTGAGTAGGTATGGATATATCTACTTGATGAAGCACAAGTCTGAAACGTTTGAGAAGTTCAAGCAATTTCAGAGTGAAGTTGAAAATCATCGTAACAAAAAGATCAAGTTCCTACAGTCTGATCGTGGGGGTGAATATCTGAGTTTCGAGTTTGGTGCTCACTTAAGACAATGTGGAATTGTTTCACAGTTGACACCGCCTCAAACACCACAATGTAATGGTGTGTCCGAACGTCATAATCGTACTTCGTTAGAAATGGTGTGATCTATGATGTCTCTTACCGATTTGCCGTTATCGTTTTGGGGTTATGCATTAGAGACAGCTGCATTCACTTTAAATGGGGCACCATCAAAATCCGTTGAGACAACACCATATGAACTGTGGTATGGCAAAAGATTGAAATTGTCGTTTCTTAAAGTTTGGGGATGTGATTCTTATGTCAAAAAGCTTCAGCCTGAAAAGCTGGAACCTAAAGCAGAAAAGTGTGTCTTCATAGGTTACCCAAAGGAGACAGTTGGGCACACCTTCTATCTCAAATCCGAGGGCAAAGTGTTTGTTGCTGAAAATGGAGATTTTCTTGAGAAGGAGTTTCTCTCGAAAGAATTGAGTGGGAGGAAGATAGAACTTGATGAGGTTGTTGAACCTCTAATCCCTCTAGATGGTGGAGCAGGGCAAGGGGAAACCCGTGTCGTTGCGACGACGGTTGAGGAGGAAGTTAATGATGATGATCATGAAACTTCGGATCAAGTTCCTATCGGGCCTCGCAGGTCGACAAGATCACGTACTACTCCTGAGTGGTATGGTAATCCTGTCTTATCAATCATGTTGTTAGACAACAATAAACCTGCGAATTATGAAGAAGCAATGGTGGGCCCAAATTCCAACAAATGGCTGCAGGCCATGAAGTTCTAGATAGGATCTATGAACTAAAACAAAGTGTGGACTTTGGAAGTACTACCTGAAGGCCGCAAGGCTATTCAGAACAAATGGATCTTTAATAAGAAGACGGACGCAGACGGTAATGTGACCGTTTATAAAGCTTGACTTGTGGCAAAGGGTTTTTCACAAGTTCAAGGACTTGACTACGATGATACGTTCTCGCCGTAGCGATGCTTAAGTCCGTCTGAATCATGTTAGCAATAGCTGCATTTTTCGATTATGAAATCTGGCAGATGGATGTCAAAACGGCGTTCCTTAACATTTTTCTTAAGGAAGAATTGTATATGATGCAGCCCGAAGGTTTTGTCGATCCAAAGAATGCTAACAAAGTATGCAAGCTCCATCGATCCATTTATGGACTGGTGCAAGCATCTCGTAGTTGGAATAAGCGCTTTGATGAGGTGATCAAAGCATTTGGGTTTATACAAGTGGTTGGAGAATCTTGTAATTACAAGAAAGTGAGTGGGAGCTCTGTGGCGTTTCTAATATTATATGTGCATGACATATTGCTGATTGGAAACAACGTGGAGTTTTTGGATATAATAAAGGATTACTTGAATAAAAGTTTCTCTATGAAGGACCTAGGAGAAGCTGCTTACATTTTAGGCATTAAGATCTATACGGATAGATCAAGACGCCTGATAGGACTTTCACAAAGCACATACCTTGATAAAGTTTTGAAGAAGTTCAAAATGGAACAGTCCAAGAAAGGGTTCTTGCTAGTGTTACAAGGTATTAAATTGAGTAAGACTCAGTGCCCAGCAACTGCGGAAGATAGAGAACAAATGAGTTTCGTCCCCTATGCTTCAGCCATAGGTTCTATCATGTATGCAATGTTGTGCACTAGACCAGACGTCAGCTTGGCCATAAGTATGGCAGGCAGGTTTCAGAGTAATCCAGAAGTGGATCACTGGACGGTGGTCAAGAATATTCTGAAGTACCTGAAAAGGACTAAGGAAATGTTTCTCGTTTATGGAGGTGACGAAGAGCTCATCGTAAAGGGTTACGTTGACGCAAGCTTTGACACCGATCCGGATGACTCTAAGTCGCAAACTGGATACGTATTTATTCTTAATGGAGGTGCGATAAGCTGGTGCAGTTCCAAACAAAGCGTCGTAGCAGATTCTATATGTGAAGCGGAGTACATGGTTGCCTCGGTGGCAGCAAACAAGGGTGTCTGGATGAAGCAGTTCATGATGAATCTTGGAGTTGTGCCGAGCGCACTAAATCCAATAACTCTGTTCTGTGACAACACTGGTGCCATTGCCTTAGCAAACGAACCAAGTGTAATGCCCCAAGAGTGTATCTTTCCCTTTTTGGAACCTTCTCTATGTGGGTCCACCTTGCCATTGATATGAGAGCTATTCTATGTGTTATGATTTCATGTGTCACCTTGCAATGTTCTTCCTTTGCATGCATGCATCCCATTCATCCATGTCTTGTGTTTGTTGTCCTTGTGTTCCATGTTGTGGTGTGCCATGTGGTCATTTGATGTGTTGGCATTTGTGATGGTGTGGAGTGATGCAAGTGTTAGTAGGAAGTTCTATGTGGAATTCTACTAAGGTTTCAAAACTTCCCCCTCTCTTTTATCTCAAGGTCAAGTTTCACTTGATCCTTTCCTGTTTTAAAAATGTCCTAGATTTAGCATATTTTGTGGTGTTTGTGAGCAAGTGAAGTTCTGTTTTGATCCAAGTTTTAAAGGTGCAAATATTCACAAAACAGATCAAACATATTCTGTTGCGTAAATATTTACTTGCTCCTAAAATCATTTTCCATGTTATTCTATTAGGTCATAATCCCTTCTGACCAAGGGTGTGCTTGTTTTATTTTTAGCATCTATAGTTTAGCCTGTGCTTTAATTGCTTTCCCTCGTTATTTGAAATTGGATAAAACTCCATGAGTTTTATTTCTTCTACTTGGCGCCACGGTGGGTTTCCTCCCTCCTGTGCGGCCCAACCCCTCCTCTGTTTCCTTCGGCACCCCAGGCGTGCCCCTTCTCCTTTCTCTGACACCGTTTCCCCCCTCCTCTCGCTTTCCGTCAGACAACACAGAGAGAGCGAGTCGCCGTGAGGGCTCACGGACGTCGAGGCCCCCCATATATCCTCGGCGTGCGTGTCCCCTTCCCTAGGGTTCCTCCTTTCCCCTCCTTGCGCCGCCACTCCTTCCCCATCTACCTCTTCCTCCCCCAAGGTAAGTCATGTAGCATCTAGCAGAGAGAGAGAAGTGCCCCGCTGTCTCCGGCGCTGACCACAATGTCCAGGGGCTCGGGGAAGGACCCCGCACTCCATTCCCGCCATCGCTGAGGGCGGGGAGCGACCACACCGACGGCCAACTCCTCGTCTACGGCGTGCACCCGACGATCTTCTTCCTCTACGTCGGTTCTGCTTCAGGCTTCGTCAGGGCGTCTTCATCTTCTCCAGGCAGATCCTCTTCCTGATCGGCACCTCTCCCTCCTTCCCTAGGTGAGACCTAGCCTCCTCATCCCTTCCCCTCGGTAGACGCGCAGTAGATCGAGGCCGACCTCTCTGATCAGAGAAGAGCAGGGCAGTTCCTGTGTGTGCATGTGTGTTCTGTGTAGCGTTTGTGCTCAGGCTGTGCAACGTAGCGGAGCAGGGGCTTCCATCAGGCTCGAGTAGCAGTGTAGTTGATCTCCCCCTCGAGTAGCAGTAGCAGTAGAAGGCGTGCGCCGGCGATCGTCACCGTCCGCTTCTCTGTGTTCACAGGAGAGCATCATGTTGTTTTGGTGGGTTAACTGGTTAGATCTCTCTGATCTGTCAAGTCCCTCTTCGTAGCGTGGTGGCAGGTGCCGCGGTGTTTGATTCAAGTGGTCGTGGGTTCGAGTCCCGTGCGTGACACACCCCTTTTTTATTTCTTGTTGGCACAGTAGCATAGCAGCAATAGAGAAGTTACCCTGTTAGCCTTCCCTTCTCTGTCGAGCTTGGGATCAGTAGCAGAGTGGTGACTTAGGTTGTTGGTGATACACGGGGTCTGGGTTCGACTCCTCCCCTGTCCTTTTATTTTTTGTGCTATTCTTCTCTATGTTGTTTTGGTTACTTGCTAGATTGTGTTGCAGTTGCCTGTGAGGCTAGTTGTGTTATGCTAGGTTATTTCCAGCTTTAGTTGTTCCTATGTTATGCTAACATGTGTATATATTAAATGTGTAGGTATTTGTAATGTAGAGTAGTGTCTGTGTTGATCATCTACCAAATATGCATGTTTGTGAGTGTGTTTAACTAGTGGGTTTTGCACTAGCCTAGTGTGGTGCATGTGTGTGAGCTGCTCATCCTCATGGTGATGAAGATGCACTAGTGAATGCAAGTGTGGTGATTGTGTGTGTGTGGTTTCCCCCACATACCTTGTGGATGTGATATGTAGGTGCTCTTGTGTTGTGTGTGTGTGGTGTGTGTGTGTCCTCACACATGACCAAAGCATGGAGTGCCTTGGTGAGCTCATGAGCATGTTTATATGTGTAGGGTATAAATGATGTGGTGTCATCTAGTGTGTGTGTCCTCATTAGCATATGTAGGTGATTGTGATGCTTGTGCTTGTTGTATGTGTGTGGGCATGGTGATGTGCTATGGCACACCTACGTGATGTCTAAACCCTCATGTCACCATTGGAATCGTGAGAGTGTGCAAGTGCTTGTGTAGGTGTTGTTCTAGTGAATAGCACATGTGATGATGCACTATTCACTATATGTGATTCCATGTAGATTTTCTTTTCTAGTTTGTGCCCATTTGTTCTATGCAAGTGCCTATGTATTATATATGTTTTTGGGGTGGAATCATCCCAGGAATCCATTGGTAAAGTCAGTTTTGTCTATGGAACACTTTCTGGGAATGTCATATTTCAAATTTGTTCAATGTTTGGAGCTTGGTTCCATGAGATGTGGTGAGCCCAAGAGGTTGATTCCTTGTTGTGGCATTAGAGGGTGACCTCCTCTATGGCATGTTGGTTTTGTTTCATGATTAGTAGTTCATATGTGCAAGTGGTGCTTAGTCAAAGTAGGCATGTGGCTGAAATTCCAGTTTAGTGAAAATCTGTGATTTTCACTAAGTCTGAGAATCTGCTTATATTTTCTTCTCGTGTTGTTGTGCTTGTAAAGGTCCATGTGTTGGGAATCAGCCTTAGCTTTCAACTGGGAAGTTGTAGCTTTTCTGTTTGTCTAGCTCTCTGTAAATTTTCATTCGATTTGGAGTCCTGTAGATATTGTTCTGGGTGGTGTCAAAATGCTTCAGAGCATAAACAACTAGTGAGAATCTGGAATTTTCACTAAGTCCGTGAAAACTGATGCTTTTGTCCAAGTTAGCAGCTGTGTAACTTTCTGTCTGAAACTCCTTTGCATTATCTTTTTTCTTGTGCTTGTAGTACTCTTGGATAGCTTCTGCCATATATCTTATTTAGCATATTTGGGTGGCTGTAGCTGGTTTGCATGTAGCCCTCAAACTGCTATGATGCTGTTTATGGCAGCATGTAAAGTTTGATGTTTTGATGCTTGTGAGTGCATAGTTGATGGTGTGGTGATATTATTTGCACCACCCCATCCATGTTGGTTTGTTTTATGTCTTGGCAACCTGGAAAGACCAGAAGTATGCCATTGGTGTGTGTTGTGATGGATTTGACATGTAGGACTCTATTTCTTGTTTCGTTGTTTCTTGTTGATCCGTAGCTCCGTTTGTAACGTTCTTTATATGGTTTTGTATCGTTTTCGCGTGAAGCATCTGTTCATGTCATCCTCATGCATGTCAAGATAGCTTAGAGTGCAGTTCTGTCCAGGAACTTGTATTTTCTTCTCATGCATGTGCAAGTGAGTAGAATAGAGATGCATGTTCATTTTCATCATGTGATTGTTGGATATTGTTGTGCTATTGTTCATTGGATGCTATTCTTATGTTGGGTAGCACCTGGATCGGAGAACGAGTACGTGGATCCGGGAGAGTACGGGCAGGACAAACAAGAGCAGTTCCAAGCTGAGGACATCATAGGCAAGATGATATGACCTTGATTCCATCTCTAGACTTGTTATGCTAGATTACGTTTCTTCCGTCATATGCTCGCTGCCTACCACTGAAATAATTGCCTCCTGAATTGCCATGAAACCCAAACACTTAACCCTTCCTTGCAAATCTTGAATGGCTAAGTAGGCTTTGCTAAGATTCTAATGTTAGTGTTGCTAGTTGCAGGTGCTTTGTCTCATGTGTTAACATGAGTTGATATCATTATGTTAAATCTGTTATTTAATTAATGCACCTATATACTTGGTAGATAACGGAAGGCCTAGCCTTTTGCCGGGTGCTTTGTTCCGTTATTACCGCCATAGTTACCGGCTACCGGTGTTTGATTCCATAACTGATCGCTCCTAACACGTTCGGGGTTGTTATGGGGACCCCCTTGATAAATTGCGTAGTGTTAAGACTTGTCCGGCAGGACCCAACCTTGGTGTTAATTTGCTAATCACTTAATAATAATCTGCATAGGGAATGGCCTCCCCGAGGAATTTAATCAACAACCCGGGCCAATGCTCCTCATGAGTGTTGGTCCACACTAGAGCACTGTGCGGGGCCAACTCGGGGCAACTTGAGAGATTTCTATCAGGCCACTGTACGTGTCGCTCATTTGTCGTGTCCTGAGACTGAGATACGTGACTCTTATTGGGGTCGTCGACATGACGGGAGGTCCTGCTAGTCTTGTCTTACCTTAGCAATATATCTTGCGTATAGGAATCCCGGAAAAGCTTTGGTTCGCCCAGAGTTGAGGTTTTCCTCTAAGCAGTCTGACGAGATCATGAGATTCGTGATAGAGGATTACTTTGCGGCCCGTGACCGTTTTTGATGGACTAGTTAGAGCACCCCTGCAGGGTTTAATCTTTCGAGAAGCCGTGCCCGCGGTTATGTGGCAACTTGGAATATTTGTTGACATCCGGTTATAGATAACTTAAACATAACTCTAATAAAATTGCCAACTGTGTGCGTAACCGTGATTGTCCCCTTCGAATACCTCTCTTCGATTGGGAACATGGTGGGGTTATGATTGACGTACGTAGGTGTTAAGGATCACTTAGTGATCAGCTAATCATCGATCGATAGAATAGACCACGCTCAATTCATGTTCTACGTAAGTTAGCCACCATAATGCTTAGGATGCTGCAACCTAAATACTCCACCTTCCTTACCTAATAACTTGACTAGTTCTGGCACCGAGGTCATAGAATGTTGAGTCCCCGTGGCTCACAGATTCCTTCACAACACCAACAGGTTCAGGTACCCCCGAGACAGGTGATCCTGACGGCACGCAGCTGGCGTGGCAGTACGATGAGGAGAACGACCGCCTGTACGTGAACCAACCATAAGACTGAGGCATGGTCGTGATCGTGGGCAAGCATGCAGGGTAGCATAGTCATTTCTCATGTTTTGTAGTCCGTAGCGGAACTACCTTGTTTGGATGCGTGATGTAACTCTGATATATTTATGAGATGGCAGTTGAATCCCTTATTGTCATTCTACTATTATTATGTATGTGCTATGTTACCGTGCTTGCGAAACGCTTAGATGCGCTTCTTTCCAATTCGGGGCCTCGTTCCCTAAATCAGAAAGGACCGCATCTTAGTCGTAACACCAAGGTTTCACAAGAAGACCAGACACATCAAATGATGCTTCAACCTCATCCGCGACTACGTCGAAGGAGAGGACGTGAATACTTGCAAAGTGCACACGGATCTGAATGTAGCAGACCCGTTGACTAAACCTCTTCCACGGGCAAAACATGATCAACACCAGAACTGTATGGGCGTTCGATTTATTATAATGTAAATCACATGGCGATGTGAGGACTAGATTATTGATTCTAGTGCAAGTGGGAGACTATTGGAAATATGCCCTGGAGGCAATGATAAATAGTCATTATTATATTTCCTGCTACAAGATAATCGTTTATTATACATGCTATAATTGTATTGAATGAAAACATAGATACATGTGTGGATACATAGACAAAACAATGTCCCTAGCAAGCCTCTAGTTGGCTAGCCAGTTGATCAAGGATAGTCAAGGTTTTCTGGCTATGTGCAAGTGTTGTCACTTGATAACTGGATCACATAATTAGGAGAATCATGTGATGGACTAGACCCAAACTATGAACGTAGCATATTGGTCGTGTCATTTTATGCTATTGTTTTCTGCGTTATTTATTCCTGTGACCATGAGATCATATAACTCACTGACACCGTAGGAATACCTTGTGTGTATCAAACATCGCAACGTAATTGGGTGACTATAAAGGTGCTCTACAGGTATCTCCGAAGGTGTCCGTTGAGTTAGTATGGATCGAGACTGGGATTTGTCACTTCGTGTGACGGAGAGGTATCTCGGGGCCCACTCGGTAATACAACATCACACACAAGACTTGCAAGCAATGTGACTAATTTTAAGTCACGGGATCTTGTATTATGGAACGAGTAAAGAGACTTGCCCGTAACGAGATTGAAATAGGTATGCGGATACCGACGATCGAATCTCGGGCAAGTAACATACCGAAGGACAAAGGGAATGACATACGAGATTATATGAATCCTTGGCACTAAGGTTCAACCGATAAGATCTTCGGAGAATATGTAGGATCCAATATGGGCATCCAGGTCCCGCTATTGGATATTGACCGAGGAGTGTCTCGGGTCATGTCTACATAGTTCTCGAACCCGCAGGGTCTGCACACTTAAGGTTTGATGATGTTTTAATATAGTTGAGTTATATGTGTGGTTACCGAATGTTATTCGGAGTCCCAGATGAGATCACGGATGTCATGAGGGTTTCCAGAATGGTCTGGAAATGAAGATTGATATATAGCATGGTTTCATTTGGTCATCGGAAAGTTTCGGGCAATTCTGGCAGTGTACCGGGAGTGACGAATGGGTTCCGGGTGTTTACCGGGAGGGGCCCACCCACCCAGGAGTGAGCCCAAGGCCCTAGGGAGGCGCACCAAGTCCTTATTGGGCTCGTGGGGTCATCCCAAGAGGGCTATGGCGCCACATAAGAAAATACCAAAAGAAAACTAAGAAAAAAAAGGAAAGAGGGAGGTGGGAAGGAAGAGGAGGGCTCCTCCTTCCCAAATCGAATTGGAGGAGGAGTCCTCCTCCTCCTGGCGGCCGGCGCCCCTTGAGGCCCTTGTGCCTCAAGGCTAGCCCCTCCCCCTCCTCCTATATATAGTGGTGGTTTAGGGCTTTTTGAGACACAACTTTGCCACGTGAAACTCAAGGCTATTCCACACAGTTTTACCTCTAGATCGGATTTCTGCGGAGCTCGGGCGGAGCCCTACAGGAGTAGATCGTCACCACCACCGGAGCGCTGCCACGCTGTCGGAGAACTCATCTACTTTTCCGTCTTGCTTGTTGGATCAAGAAGGCCGAGATCATCGTCGAGTTGTACGTGTGCTGAACGCGGAGGTGTCGTCCGTTCGGCGCTAGATTGGGACGGATCGCGAGACGGTTCGTGGGACGGATCGTGGGACGGTTCAAGGGACGGATCATGAAGACATTCCACTACATCAACCGCGTTCCTTAATGTTTCCCACTGAGCGATCTACAAGGGTACATAGATCTAATCTCCTCTCGTAGATGGACATCACCATGATAGGTCTTCATGTGCGTAGGAAATTTTTTGTTTCCCGTGCAACGTTCCCCAACAAGAAGCGCATCTCTTCATTTTGCAAGAATGGATATTGTTACAAGTACATCTATAGAAGAGATGAGTATATGGAATTAGCTTACACTCGCCACAAGCTACAACATGAACAACACAATACTATAATATATTCAATTACCATGTAGAATAGCAGGGTCTGACTATGAACAAAAACAAACGATAAAAGAACAACGTCCATCCTTGCTATCCCAGGCTGCCGGCCTGGAACCCGTCCTAGATCGATGATGATGATGAAGAAGAAGAAACTCCAAATAGCACAATCATCGTGCTCACATCAAATTTTCGCGTTACATGTACCTGCATCTATTGTTGTAGTAATCTGTGAGCCATCGGGACTCAACAATCTCATTTCCAAGGGTATCAAGACTAGAAAAGCTTACCGGGTGAGGTATGGTTAAGTGGTGAAGCTGCAACAAGCGACTAAGCATTTATTTGAGTGGCTAACTTACGAGTACAAGAATAGTGGGGGTGATTTGCACATAAATGGACGTGAACTAATAATGATCAAATGAATGATTCTGAACACCTACTTACGTCAAACATAACCCCACCATGTCCACTTTCGGATACAGAACTCATGAGAAGAGACAGACACGGTTATGCACACAATTGGCATATTTTCATTAAGTTTACTTCAAGTTATCTAGAACGGGATGTTAAAAAAGTTTGGAAGTTGCCACATAAGCACGGGCACGGATTTCCGGAAGATATAACCCTGCAGGGTTGCTCCAACTAGTCCATCACAAACTACCACACGTTGCGTCAGAAACCTCGACCACGGAAAACCCGTGATCTCCTCGAATTCCCGGTGGAAAACCTCAACCTCGAGATAGCCCAAAATATCCTTGGAATCCCTCGCACAAGACGTTCGAGAAAGGTAAAACAAATCCAGCAAGGCCATCCGATGAGCCACATCTGCATCTAGAGCCGCGTGATCTCTATCTACGGGCATCAACCGTCTATGCAAAGTGGACGATAGCCAGAAAATGTCTCGAGGTGGCACCACCGACTGCTATGTAGGTGGACCAACACTCATGCGGAGCACTGGCCTGGGGGTTGATTAATTATCCACGGGGACCGGTAGATCCCTATGCAATTTTATTAGTTATTAAGAAAATGTAGTGCCAATGTTGGGCCTTGCCAGAAGTGTTTTATCCCAAAACAAAAAACAAGGGGGTACCCATAAAAACCCTAAGCATGTTAGGAGCGCTCAATATTGAACTTAACACCGGTAGCCAAAACTAAGGCGGAAAAAGCGGAACAAAACACCCAGCCAAAAGACCAAGACTTTCGCCTTTTACCAGGTATATAGGTGCATTAATTTAAATATCAATAATATGGCGAAACGACAAGGAACCCATGTTTTCACATGGAAGCAACTGCACCTGCAACTAGCAATGCTATAAGAAGGCTGAGGAAGTGGTACCATATCCAAATAGTGGTTTGTTGGGTTGTGGAAATGTTAGAGGTTTTTCATGGCAATGTTGGGAGGCTTATTAAACAGGTTGTAGACAACGAGACATAGCAAAGAAACAAGACAACTAGCATGGCAACGATAGTGGTATCTAGGGAAATGGTCATCATGCCTGTGATCCCTCTTGGAAGAAGACGAAACCGTGAAGCAAACGAACCAACGTAGTCGAACGAATCCTCACATTCCGACATGCTTTCGAAACTCTATCGAGAAAAGGAATCCGGGAACAAGAATCGACACATGATATTCACCACAAGATATGCATGACATGATGCACAAACACATATGATGCATGTCCGGTTTAATTATGCAAGGCATGGCACAACACTACAATTTATTACTACACATTAAATGAAGCTCAATATGCAACTCATTGCATATTGATGAAAGTCCATATTTGCATTACTTAGTTTTCTCCTGTTTAGGTACACAACAATATTAAATGTTGTTAAACATGGCAAAAGGTAAAGCATAAATAAATTATCTATCTAGGCATTTTAAAATGAGGTCAGAAACAACTTAGAGTATTTCTGAAATGACCCCATATGTTAATTTCGAAATTGGTCCATATCTGCATTAAACACATTTTATATATATTAAACAACAAAATAAAGTGGACCATGTGATTCTACACGTCATTCTAGTCGGTTTACATGTATAGATAACTACAAATGGAGCTACGGTTTAGAGAGATATGATCATCACAAGATAATATGACATGGATGCAAAATGCATGCAAATGATAGACACGACATGTTAATGATGGATGCAACAAGATATTATGAGACTACATGAGATTCTAGACAAGTATAAATAAGGCCGGAACAACGAATAACAATTCGGGAAATTCCCCACGTGTAAATTAAGATTCAGAACTGTTCTACCTATAACACAATTTTAGTGTTGTTAAACAGGAAAATAAATGTCATCATATTGTTCTACACATTTTTCTAGCCAAGTTACATATGTGGATCATTTTAATCGGAGCTACGGTTAGTTAATTATGACATAAACCGGTTTAACATGGCATTAATGCAAATTACACGAAACCAACAAGTTAAACATTTTCAATATGGTTGCAAGTTGTATATTGTGAAACTACACAAAATTCTAAGCATTTTTCATGTATTAAGTTTTTAATTCTGGTGCACGGTTAATTGCTACAAATTAAAACATTTTTAATATGTGATCAAGCAAAACAATGCAAACAACATGTTTAAATAATTATAAAATACATGAAAGTGGCATAATGTGAATGTACACGAAATTCTGGGCATTTTACATATCTAATTTATTTTAATCCGATGCACGGTTATTTAGTTATGAGCATTTTAAAATTATGCAATTTACTGGATAATTGAAAAATCTCACAACAAAAAAAACATCCACGGCCTTAACATGTTGGACTCGGTCGAAACACGGGCGGCGCAACATAATATAAAACACGCTCGGGCGATGAATTGGGTTGGGCGCTCACCAGCGTGTGTTGGGGAACTTCGCATGGGAAACAAAATTTTCCTACGCGCACGAAGACCTATCATGGTGATGTCCATCTACGAGAGGGGATTTCTGATCTACGTACCCTTGTAGATCGCACAGCAGAAGCGTTAGTAAACGCGGTTGATGTAGTGGAACGTCCTCACGTCCCTCGGTCCGCCCCGCGAACCGTCTCGCGGTCCGTCCCACGATCTAGTACCAAACGGACGGCACCTCCGCGTTCAGCACACGTACAGCTCGACGATGATCTCGGCCTTCTTGATCCAGCAAGAGAGACAGAGAGGTAGATGAGTTCTCTGGCAGCGTGACGGCGCAACGGAGGTTGGTAGTGATCTGATCACGGCAGGGCTCCGCCCGAGCTCCGCAGAAATACGATCTAGAGGAAAACCCGTGGAGGTATGTGGTCGGGCTGCTGTGGCAAAAGTTGTCTCAAATCAGCCCTAATACCTCAGTATATATAGGAGGGAGAGGGGGGCCTTGCCTTGAGGATCAAGGAGCCCCAAGGGGGTCGGCCGAGCCAAGGGGGGGAAGTCCTCCCCTTCCAAACCGAATCCAACTAGGTTTGGAAGGTGGAGTCCTTCTCTCCTTTCCCACCTCCCTTTTTTCCTTTCTCTTTGATTTCTTATCCCTTGGCGCATAGGGCCTTCTTGGGCTGTCCCACCAGCCCACCAAGGGCTGGTGCGCCACCCCCAAGGCCTATGGGCTTCCCCGGGGTGGGTTGCCCCCCCCCCCCCCGGTGAACACCCGGAACCCATTCGTCATTCCCGGTACATTCTCGGTAACTCCGAAAACCTTTGGGTAATCAAATGAGGTCATCCTATATATCAATCTTCGTTTCCGGACCATTCCGGAAACCCTCGTGACGTCCGTGATCTCATCCGGGACTCCGAACAACATTCGGTAACCAACCATATAACTCAAATACACATAAAACAACGTCGAACCTTAAGTGTGCAGACCCTGCGGGTTCGAGAACTATGCAGACATGACCCGAGTGACTCCTAGGTCAATATCCAATAGTGGGACCTGGATGCCCATATTGGATCCCACATATTCTACGAAGATATTATCGTTTGAACCTTAGTGCCAAGGATTCATATAATCCCGTATGTCATTCCCTTTGTCCTTCGGTATGTTACTTGCCCGAGATTCGATCGTCAGTATCCGCATACCTATTTCAATCTCGTTTACCGGCAAGTCTCTTTACTCCTTCCATAATACAAGATCCCGTAACCTACAGTAAGTCACATTGCTTGCAAGGCTTGTGTGTGATGTTGTATTACCGAGTGGGCCCCGAGATACCTCTCCGTCACACGGAGTGACAAATCCCAGTCTTTATCCATACTAACTCAACGAACACATTCGGATATACCTGTAGAGCATCTTTATAGTCACCCAGTTACGTTGCGACGTTTGATACACACAAAGCATTCCTCCGGTGTCAGTGAGTTATATGATCTCATGGTCATAGGAACAAATACTTGACACGCAGAACATAGTAGCAACAAAATGACACGATCAACATGCTACGTCTATTAGTTTGGGTCTAGTCCATCACGTGATTCTCCTAATGACGTGATCCAGTTATCAAGCAACAACACCTTGTACATAATCAGAAAACCCTGACTATCTTTGATCAACTGGCTAGCCAACTAGAGGCTTGCTAGAGACAGTGTTTTGTCTATGTATCCACACATGTATATAAGTCTTCATTTAATACAATTATAGCATGGATAATAAACGATTATCATGAACAAAGAAATATAATAATAACTAATTATTATTGCCTCTAGGGCATATTTCCAACAGTCTCCCACTTGCACTAGAGTCAATAATCTAGTTCACATCACCATGTGATTTCAACGAATCCAACACCCATATAGTTCTCGGGTCTGATCACGTCTTGCTCGTGAGAGAGGTTTTAGTCAACGGTTCTGAAACTTTCAGATCCGTGCGTTCTTTAAAAATCTTTATGTCATCTTATAGATGCTGCTACTACGTGCTATTCGGAAATGCTCCAAATATCTACTCTACTATACGAATCTGTTTCACTACTCATAGTTATTCGGATTAGTGTCAAAGCTTGCATCGACGTAACCCTTTACGACGAACTCTTTAACCACCTCCATAATCGAGAAAAATTCCTTAGTCTATTTAGTTACTAAGGATAACTTTGACCGTTGATCAGTGATTCAATCTTGGATCACTCTGTGTACCTCTTAACAGACTTGCTGCAAGGCACACATCAGGTGCGGTACTCAGCATGGCATACTTTAGGGTCTACGGCTAAGGCATAGAAGACGACCTTCGCCTATTCTCTTTATTCTGCCGTGGTCGAGTTTTGAGTCTTACTCAAATTCACACCTCACAACGCAACCAAGAACTCCTTCCTTGCTGATCTATTTTGAACTCCTTCAAAAACTTGTCAAGGCATGCATCTTGTTGAAACTTCTATTAAGCTCTTTCGATCTATCTCCATAGATCTTTGATGCTCAATGTTCAAGTAGCGCAATCCAGGTACTCCTTTGAAAACGCCTTTCAAACAACCTTGTATGCTTTACAGAAATTCTACATTATTCCTGATCCACAATATGTCAACCACATATACTTATCAGAAATTCTATAGTGCTCCCACTCACTTCTTTGGAAATACAAGTTTCTCATAAACCTTGTACAAACCCAAAATCTTTGATCATCTCATCAAAGTGTATATTCCAACTCCGAGTTGCTTGCACCAGTCCATTGAAGGATCGCTGGAGCTTGCATACTTGCTAGTATCTTTAGGATCGACAAAACCTCCTGGTTGTATCACATACAATGTTTGCTCAAGGAAACCGTCGAGGAAACAATGTTTTGACATCCTATGTGCAATATTTCATAAATAATGCAGCAACTACTAACACAATTCTAACAGACTTTTAGCATCGCTACGAGTGAGAAAGTCTCATCATAGTCAACTGTTTGATCTTGTTGGAAACATCTTTGTGACAAGTCGAGCTTTTCTTAATAGTGACTTATCACCATCATCGTCTGTCTTCCTTTTAAAGATCCATCTTTACTCAATAGTCCTATGACCATCAAGTAGTTCTTCCAAAGTCTACACTTTGTTTTCATACCTGGATCCTCTCTCGGATTTCATGGCCTCCAGCCATTTGTCGGAATCCGGGCCCACCATTGCTTTCTCCATAACTCGTAGGTTCATTGTTGCTCAACAACATGACCTCCAAGACAGGGTTCCCGTACCACTCTGCAGTAGTACGCGACCTTGTCAACCTACGAGATTTGTAGTAACTTGATCCGATGCTCGATGATCACCATCATCAGCTTTCACTTCAATTGGTGTAGGCGCCACAGGAACAACTTCCTACGCCCTGCTACACACTGGTTTAAGTGATGGTTCAATAACCTCATCAAGTTCTACCACCCTCCCACTCAATTCTTTCGAGAGAAACCTTTCCTCGAGAAAGGATCCGTTTCTAGAAACAAACACTTTGCTTTCGGATCTGACATAGGAGATGTACCCAACTGTTTTGGATATCCTATGAAGATGCATTTATCCGCTCTGGGTTTGAGCTTATTCGACTCAAACTTTTTCACACAAGTATCGAAGCCCCAAACTTTCAAGAAACGACACTTTAGATTTCTCTAAACCTCAGTATATATTGTATCATCTCAACGGAAATACACGGTGCCCTATTTAAAGTGAATGCGGTTGTCTCTAATGCATAACCCATAAACAATAGTGGTAATTCGATAAGAGACATCATAGCATGCACCATACCAAATAGTGCGTGGCTATGACGTTCCGACACATCATCACACTATGATGTTCCAGGTGGCATGAACTGCGAAACAATTTCCACATTGTCTTAACTGCGTACCAAAACTCGTAACTCAGATATTCATTTCTATGATCATATCGTAGACCGTTTATCCTCTTGTTACGACGAACTTCACTCCGAAACAGAATTGAACTTTTCAATATTTCAGACTTGGGATTCATTAAGTAAATACTCTTGTATTTACTCAAATCGTCACTGAAGTAAGAACATAATGATATCCACTGCGTGCCTCAGCACCCATTGGACTGCATACATCAAAATGTATCACTTCCAACAAGTTACTATCTTGTTTCATCTCAATCAAAACAAGGCCTTTCTCATGTGGTATGATTTGCATGTCACTAGTGATTCAAAATCAAGTGAGTATAAAGATCCATCAGCATGGAGCCTCTTCATGCAATTTATACCAACATGACTCAAGCGGCAGTGCCACAAGTGGTACTATCATCATTACCTCGTATCTTTTGGCACCAATATCATGAACATGTGTAACACTACGATCGAGATTCAATAAACCATTGAAGGTGATTATTCAAGCAAATAGAGTAACCATTATTCTCTTTAAATGAATAATCGTATTGCAATAAACAAGATCCAATCATGTTCATGCTTAACGCAAGCACCAAATAACAATTATTTAGGTTTAACACCAATCCCGATGGTAGAGGGAGTGTGCGACGTTTGATCATATCAACCTTGGAAACACTTCCAACACGTATCATCACCTCGCCTTTAGCTAGTCTCCGTTTATGTCGTAGCTTTCATTTCGTGTTACTAATCACTTAGCAACCGAACCGGTATCCAATACCCTCGTGCTACTAGGAGTACTAGTAAAGTACACATCAACATCATGTATATCAAATATACTTCTTTCGACTTTTGCCAGCCTTCTTATCTACCAAGTATCTAGAGTTGCTCCGCCTCAGTGACCGTTCCCCTCATAACAGAAGCACTTAGTCCCGGGCTTGGGTTTAATCTGGGGTCTCTTCATTAGTGCAGCAACTGCTTTGCCGTTTCATGAAGTATCCCTTCTAGCCCTTTCCTTTCCCGAAACTTAGTGGTTTTACTAACCATCAACTATTGATGCTCCTTCTTGATTTCTACTTTCGCAGTGTCAAACATCGTGAATCGCTCAAGGATCATTGTACCTATCCTTGATATGTTATAGTTCATCACGAAGCTCTCACAGCTTGGTGGTAGTGACTTTGGAGAACCATCACTATCTTATCTGGAAGATCAACTCCCACTTGATTCAAGCGATTGTCGTACTCAGATAATCTGAGCAGACGCTCAATGATTGAGATTTTCTCCTCTAATTCATGGACAAAGCATCTTGTTGGAGGTCTCGTACCTCTTAACAAGGGCACAAGCATGAAATCACAATTTCATCTCTTTAGAACATCACTTATGTTCCATGACGTTTCAAACGTCTTCGGCGCCTTGCTTCTAAGCCATTAAGTATTTTGCACTGAACTATCGTGTAGTCATCAGAAACGTGTATGTCGGATGTTCACAGCATCCACAGACGATGCTCGAGGTGCAGCACACCGAGTGGTGCATTAAGGACATAAGCCTTTCGCGCAGCAACGAGGACAATCCTCTGCAAAGTCTGCTACTAGCAACTTTCAACTAAATTTTCTCTAGGAACATATAAAAACAGTAGAGCTATAGCGCAAGCTACATCGTAATTCACAAAGACCATTAGACTATGTTCATGACAATTAGTTCAATTAATCATATTACTTAATAAATCCCACTCAAAAAGTACATCTCTCTAGTCATTTGAGTGGTACATGATCCAAATCCACTATCTCAAGTCCGATCATCACGTGAGTCGAGAATAGTTTCAGTGGTAAGCATCTCTATGCTAATCATATCAACTATACGATTCATGCTCGACCTTTCGGTCTCATGTGTTCCGAGGCCATGTCTGCACATGCTAGGCTCGTCAAGCTTAACCCGAGTGTTCCGCATGTGCAACTGTTTTGCACCCGTTGTATGTGAAGTTGAGTCTATGACACCCGATCATCACGTGGTATCTCGCCGAAGAACTGTCGCAACGGTGCACAGTCGGGGAGAACACAATTTCGTCTTGAAATTTTAGTGAGGGATCACGTCATAATGCTACCGTCGTTCTAAGCAAGATAAGGTGCATAAAGGATTAACATCACATGCAATTCATGTTGGAATTATGCCCTAGAGGCAATAATAAATATAGTTATTATTATAATTCCTGTATCAAGATAATCGTTTATTATCCATGCTATATTTCTATTGAATGAAGACTCATTTACATGTGTGGATACATAGACAAAACACTGTCCCTAGCAAGCCTCTAGTTGGCTAGACAGTTGATCAAACATAGTCAGTGTCTTCTGATCATGAACAAGGTGTTGCTGCTTGATAACTGGATCACGTCATTAGGAGAATCACGTGATGGACTAGACCCAAACTAATAGACGTAGCATGTTGATCGTGTCATTTTGTTGCTACTGTTTTTCTGCGTCTCAAGTATTTGTTCCTATGACCATGAGATCATATAACTCACTAACACCGGAGGAATACTTTGTGTGTATCAAATGTCGCAACGTAACTGGGTGACTATAAAGATGCTCTATAGGTATCTCCGAAGGTGTTCGCTGAGTTAGTATGGATCAAGATTGGGATTTGTCACTCCGTGTGACGGAGAGGTATCTCGGGGCCCACTCGGTAATACAACATCACACACAAGCCTTGCAAGCAATGTGACTTAGTGTAAGTTGCGGGATCTTGTATTACGGAACGAGTAAAGAGACTTGCCGGTAAACGAGATTGAAATAGGTATGCGGATACTAACGATCGAATCTCGGGCAAGTAACATACCGAAGGACAAAGGGAATGACATACGGGATTATATGAATCCTTGGCACTGAGGTTCAAACGATAAGATCTTCGTAGAATATGTTGGGTCCAATATGGGCATCCAGGTCCCGCTATTGGATATTGACCGAGGAGTCTCTTGGGTCATGTCTACATAGTTCTCGAACCCGCAGGGTCTGCACACTTAAGGTTCGACGTTGTTTTATGCGTATTTGAGTTATATGGTTGGTTACCGAATGTTGTTTGGAGTCCCGGATGAGATCACGGACGTCACGAGGGTTTCCGGAATGGTCCGGAAACGAAGATTGATATATAGGATGACCTCATTTGATTACCGGAAGGTTTCCGGAGTTACCGGGAATGTACCGGGAATGACGAATGGGTTCCGGGAGTTCACCGGGGGGGCAACCCACCCCGGGGAAGCCCATTGGCCTTGGGGGTGGCACACCAGCCCTTAGTGGGCTGGTGGGACAGCCCAAGAAGGCCCTATGCGCCATAGGAAGAAAATCAAAGAGAAAAAAAAGGAGGAGGTGGGAAAGGGAAGAAGGACTCCACCCACCAAACCAAGTTGGACTTGGTTTGGGGGGAGACCATCCCCCCTTGGCTCGGCCGACCCCCTTGGGGCTCCTTGAGCCCCAAGGCAAGGCTCCCCATCATCCCCCTATATATACGGAGGTTTTAGGGCTGATTTGAGACGACTTTTCCACGGCAGCTCGACCACATACCTCCACGGTTTTTCCTCTAGATCGCGTTTCTGCGGAGCTCGGGCGGAGCCCTGCTGAGACAAGATCATCACCAACCTCCGGATCGCCGTCACGCTGCCGGAGAACTCTTCTACCTCTCCGTCTCTCTTGCTGGATCAAGAAGGCCGAGATCATCGTCGAGTTGTACGTGTGCTGAACGCGGAGGTGCCGTCCGTTCGGCACTAGATAGTGGGACTGATCGCGGGACGGTTCGCGGGGCGGATCGAGGGACGTGAGGACGTTCCACTACATCAACCGCGTTCACTAACGCTTCTGCTGTACAGTCTACAAGGGTACGTAGATCACACATCCCCTCTCGTAGATGGACATCACCATGATAGGTCTTCGTGCGCGTAGGAAAATTTTTGTTTCCCATGCGATGTTCCCCAACAGTGGCATCATGAGCTAGGTTCATGCGTAGATGTCTTCTCGAGTAGAACACAAAAGTTTTTGTGGGCGGTGATGTGCATTTTTCTGCCCTCCTTAGTCTTTTCTTGATTCCGCGGTATTGTTGGATTGAAGCGGCTTGGACCGACATTACTCGTACGCTTACGAGAGACTGGTTTCGTCGCTACGAGTAACCCCGTTGCTCAAAGATGACTGGCAAGTGTCAGTTTCTCCAACTTTAGTTGAATCGGATTTGAACGAGGAGGTCCTTGGATGAGGTTAAATAGCAACTCATATATCTCCGTTGTGGTGTTTGCGTAAGTAAGATGCGATCCTACTAGATACCCATGGTCACTACGTAAAACATGCAACAACAAAATTAGAGGACGTCTAACTTGTTTTTGCAGGGTATGGTTGTGATGTGATATGGCCAACAATGTGATGTGATATATTGGATGTATGAGATGATCACGTTGTAATAGATAATATCGACTTGCACGTCGATGGTACGGCAACCCGCAGGAGCCATAGGGTTGTCTTTATACTAACGTTTGTGCTTGCAGATGCGTTTACTATTTTGCTAGGATGTAGCTTTAGTAGTAATGGCATGAGTAGCACGACAACCCCGACGGCGACACGTTGATGGAGATCATGGTGCGGTGCCAGTGACAAGAAGATCGTGTCGGTGCTTTGGTGATGGAGATCAAGGAGCACGTGATGATGGCCATATCATGTCACTTACGAATTGCATGTGATGTTAATCCTTTTATGCACCTTATTTTGCTTAGAACGACGGTAGCATTATGACCTGATCTCTCACTAAAATTTCAAGACGAAATTGTGTTCTCCCCAACTGTGCACCATTGCTACAGTTCGTCGTTTCGAGACACCACGTGATGATCGGGTGTGATAGACTCAACGTTCACATACAACGGGTGCAAAAGAGTTGCGCACGCGGAACACTCGGGTTAAGCTTGACGAGCCTAGCATGTGCAGACATGGCCTCGGAACACATGAGACCGGAAGGTCGATCATGAATCATATAGATGATATGATTAGCATAGGGATGCTTACCATTGAAACTATACTCAACTCATGTGATGATCGGACTTGAGCTAGTGTAAGTGGATCATGAACCACTCAAATGACTAGAGAGATGTACTTTTTGAGTGGGAGTTTAGCGAATAATTTGATTAAGTTAAACTCTAATTATCTTGAACATAGTCTAAGTCCACTTTGAATATATTTGTGTGGTAGATCATGACCGGCATGTGTCCTTCTTAGCTGTTGTGTCTGTCCCCTTTGGGGAAATGTCACGCGATGTAATGCAGTCCTTGTAGCTTGCTACGACTCGTCTACACTCGTTGGTGACCGACACCTGCTTTGTTGGGTCATGTATGCGTGTCCTTGTGCGGTACTGCCACTTTGGTTTGTGACTAGACTTGTCGATCCGGGTTCTTTGACATTGGGATGCTAGCGACACTATTGCATACGTGAGTCAAAAGACGCAAACGGTCCCGGCTAAGGGAAGGCTACAGCCGTGGAGTTAACCGTGCGTGAGACCGCAAAGAGATGCGATGTGTTACAGGCTGGATTCCTATGACTTTGGATCGGGGTCCCGACACTTAGGTACTGTAGCAAACTTAAATTCTACTTATGTTGATGTTGGGTTACTGTATTTTCAATCTTCCATGGCTAATACCCCCCGATACTATCCATAGTTTCATCAAAATAAGCAACCAACTCAACAAAAACAGAATCTGTTAACAGCAGACCAGTCTGTAGCAATATGTATACTTCGTATATTTCGGTTACTTCAAAAATTCTGAAAACATACGACAGTCTGTATAATTTGCGTAGCAATCAGCAGAAAAAAGAATCAACTCAAAATATCTTATAGAAAAAAAACGAAAATTCTTTTCGTGAGCAGAAAATTTCTGTCTTCTCCACCATGACCAAACGATCATCCCCAAGACTAATCATAACGGTTTCACATGGCACAAACGCAAAAAGAAACACAAAAAACACAATCATAACAGAATTATGAAAGTGTGGAAAACACAAAACAGAGAGAAAAAGGATAGATTAGTTGGGTTGCCTCCCAACAAGCGCTATTGTTTAACGCCCTTAGCTAGGCAAAAGGTGATGGAATCACGTATAGTCATCTTTGGTGCTCAAACCATAAGTAGCCCTCATCATAGATTCATAAGGCAATCCTATTTTATTTCTAGGAAAATACTACATGCCCTTCTTTAGAGGAAATTGAAATCTAATATTCCCTTCCTTCATAGCGATGATAACACCAATAGTCCTTAGGAAAGCTCTACCAAGAATAATGGGACATGAAGGATTGCAATCTATGTCAAGTACAATGAAATCCACGGGTACATAGTTCTTATTTGCAACAATAAGAACATCATCGATCCTTCCCATGGGTTTCTTGACAGTAGACTCTGCAAGATGCAAATTAAGAGAACACTCTTCAATCTCATGAAAACCAAGAATATCACATAAAGACTTTGGAATCGCGGAAACACTAGCACCCAAATCACACAAAGCATTGCATTCATAGTTTTTTATTTTGATTTTGATAGTAGGTTCCCACTCATCATGAAGTTTTCTAGGTATAGAGATTTCTAATTCGAGTTTCTCTTCAAGAGATTTCATCATAGCATCTGCGATATGTGCGGTAAAGGCTTTGCTTTGGCTATAAGCATGTGGAGAGTTTGCAATGGATTGCATCAAAGAAATGCATTCAAACAAGGAGCAACTATCATAATTGAATTCCTTGAAATCTAAAGTGGGAATTTCACTACTACCCAATATTTTGATTTCTTCTACTCCACTCTCCACACCTTTATCATCAAGATAGGTGGACTCCGAATCATTGGGGCGTTTTTCAACCAAAGTGGATTCATGTCCAGCCCCTTCATCAATAGGTTTGACACGCGAAAACAACGATTCAAGAGGAGTCACACCAAGCACTTTAAGATCTTCGTGATCTGCATCACAAATTTCAGGTTTAGCTGCCATCTTATTGACTAAGGTAGCCTGCTTGTCAGAAATTTGGCCCACCAATTTTTGAAGGTGAGCAAGCTGAGAATTTAGAGCAAGGAATTCTTTAGCCATATCATCAACTTCTTTATTCAAACATGCCATAAAAGAATTTTGCTCTTTTAATTCCCTACGGAAGTAACTATTTTGGTCAAACTAAGAAGACATGAAACCTTTGACACTAGTTTCAATCTCTTCCAATTTTCTGAAATAGTTTGGTTTGGCCATGAGGAAAGGTCTCTCACGAACAAGCCCAAGAGCAGGCGAGGAAAATGGGCGGAAAAAGAAGGCAAAAGACAAAAGAAAACGGCAAAGGAGAAAGGCAAATGAAAACGAGAAATGTGAAGTGGGGGAGAGGAAAACGATAGGCAACTCGCAAAAAAGGTAAATGCAAGAGATGAGTTTGTGACACCTACTTGGATAGATCTTTACTTGATCTCCCTTCCCTGCACCAGAAATAGGCGTGTTGACAGGAGATTATTCTTGTCTTGATCTCCTCGGCAAGCGATCCTCCTCCCCGGCAATGGCGCCAAAAATCCTTCTGCTACTGCGACAACAGACCTTCCCTGACAACGGTGCCAGGAATCCTGCTGCTACGGGCTACGCCTTTAGGGACTTCCTTGGCAAATATGCAAAGGATTTCCCCGCGGCCTTGGAGCCTTGCGTTGGTGTTCCCTTGAAGAGGAAAGGGTGATGTAGCACAGCGGCGGTAAGTATTTCCCTTAGTTTGAGAACCAAGGTATCGATCCAGTGTGAGGATCACGTCGAGTCACAAGTACCTGCACAAACACAAAGAGCTTGCACCCAACGCTATGAAGGGGTTGTCAATCCCTTATAGATTGTTTGCAAAGTGAGAACTAAAAGCAAAAAGTAAACAAAGCAAAGTAAAACTAAAATTGGAGACGATAGTTGTGAATAGACCCGGGGGGCGTAGTGTTCACTAGTGGCTTCTCTCATGAAAGAAAGTAGACGGTGGGTGAACGAATTACTATCGAGCAATTTATAGAACCGCGCAAACTCGTGATGTTATCTATGGCAATGATTTTATCTATAGGCATCACGTCCAAAACAAGTAGACCGATAACTTCTGCATCTACTACTATTACTCCACACGTCGACCACTATCCAGCATGCATCTAGTGTATTAAGTTCATAAGAACAGAGTAACTCCTTAAGCAAGATGACATGATGTAGATGGACAATCTCATATCTATGATAAAAGCCCAGCTTGTTACCCTTGATGGCAACAACACAATGCGTACCTTGCTGCCCCTTCTGTCACTGGGAAAGATCACCACATGGTATGAACCCAAAACCAAGCACTTCTCCCATTGCAAGAATCATAGATCTAGTTGGCCAAACAACACCCAAGACTCGGAGATACTTACAAGGATATCAAATCATGCATATAAGAAATCAGCAAAGATTCAAATATAATTCATAGATAATCTGATCACAAATCCACAATTCATCGGATCTCGACAAACACACCGCCAAAGAGGATTACATCGGATAGATCTCCCTGAAGATCATGGAGAACATTGTATTGAAGATCCAAGAGAGACAAGAAGCCATCTAGCTACTAACTACGGACCTGTAGGTCTGAAGTGGACTACTCACGAGTCATTGGAGAGGCGATGATGTTGATGTAGAAGCCCTCCAACTCCAAAGTCTCCTCTGGCAGGGCACCGGGAAGGGTCTCCAGATGAGATCTCGCGGAAACGGAAGCTTGCGGCGGCGGAGAAGTTATTTCGTGGATGCCCTGATTTTTTCTGGGATTTTAGGGAATTTATAGGCGAAAGAGCTAGGGCAGAGGAGCTCGAGGGGGGCCACAAGCCTGGTAGCCGTCGGATCCCCCTGGTGGCGGCTACAGGGCTTGTGGGCCCCCTGTGGCGCTCCTTCCTTGGCCCTCAAGTCCCCCGATCTTCTTCTGTTCTGGAAAAATTTATTTCTGGGATTTTATTTCGTTTGGACTCCGTTCCAAAATCAGATCCGAAAAGAGTCAAAAACACGGAAAAAACAGGAACAGTCACTTGGCACTGAATTAATAAGTTAGTCCCAAAAAAGATATAAAAGGTACATAAGACATCCAAAGTTGACAACATAACATCATGAAACCATCAAAATTATAGATACGTTTGAGACGTATCAGTACGTATGACGTATGTCCCTTTGTTTCACCGACCCACTATAAATTTTAAAAAAAATTAAAAACTGGAAAATTTCCATATTTTATATATGCTTATGGAAGACAAGGGGTGTGAAAAAATTTATATGATTTGGAGTTGGTCGAAAAAATCACCTTGATAGAAAAACTTCCTTAAGTGAGACCAAACGGCCATGTCCGTAATGAAGTCATTTTATTTACAACTCCAAATCACCCCACATTTGTTGTACATGGTGGAATGCATGTATTAAACAATATTATCAAAGAAATTTCAACAATAATGAAGAGTACATTGTCCCCCTATGGTAACATATGTTGTATGTCCCTTTGTTTCACCGAGCCACTATAAATTATAAAAACATAAAAAAATGGAAAACTTCCATATTCTATATATGCGTATGGAAGAAAAGGGGTGTGCAAAATTTTATGTGATTTGGAGGAGGTCTAAAAAATCACCTTGATAGAAAAACTGACTTAAGTGGACCAAACGGCCCCGTCCGTAATGAAGTGATTTTTTTGGCCATCTCCAAATCACCCCTAATTTGTTGTACATGGTGGCATGCATGTAGTAAACAAGATTATCAAAGAAATTTCAACAATAATGAAGTGTACGTTGTCCTCCTATGGTAACGTATGACGTATGTCCCTTTGTTTCACCGAGCTAGTATAAATTATAAAAAATAAAAAATGGAAAGCTTCCATATTTTATATATGCTTATGGAAGACAAGGGTTGTCCAAAATTGTATGTGATTTGGAGTTGGTCGAAAAAATAACCTTTTTTTAGAGTGCAAATGTGTGCTACCTTCACCTCTCTCTCCCGAAAAACTTCCATTTTCACACCCTAAATCTCGCTCCCGCCTATAGCATTAGAGCGTCTCTGCCTATATATCCACCATCGTTGCTACCGCCGGGTGCAGATGTCGCTTCCGTCCCAACGCCTACACTCTTGCCGGTGAGGATGATCCAACCTACCGGTGGAGGGGGCGTGGGTTGTGAGCTCTGTTCAGCGGATGTGGACGCCATGCACGAACTGGTCGACAAGGACTTGGTCATCGCCGATTCGTAGTCGGAGCTGGTCCAAGACATCACCAACGATGGTGAATCGGTTAGTGTTATCAGAGATTAACCCTGGAATTTTCCATCTCGTGGTTAACCCTATAAATTGCTCTCTTGTTATTCCTCGTTGTTTACAAAATCTATAATACCGCTTATCAGTACTAGCGTTTGCAAAATGAACTAGTTGTGTATGTAAACTCTTGTTATTCATCATAATTTTGCATGTTGCCAAATTCATATCGTACGCTTATCAGTACTACGGTTTGCAAAATGAAATGAATATATTATTTGTATTCTTGTGTATTATGTGTGTCTTTCGTATAACCAAAGTTTCATGGAACCAGTGCAAAGAAAAAAACAACCCATTTTATGGTTGGCTTTGATATAATGTTGAATCCGCTGACATGAGATTTTTTGTTCTTCTAATAGCTCATTGCATATTCAGATCAATGGAAACACTACCTACACCTAAGGGAAATTTTTTGAAGAAAATGTACAAGTGGCTCATGGCTGCAAAGATTGTGTACTGGCGTCACGGGCGCTATAAATGCCCGTTGTGCACGAAAGGGAACTGACATTCAAAAACCCAAGCAATTGCAGCTTACAGAAAGAGGTGGCATCTTAAGGAAAAACCTGCTAAGTTGGCTAACATATTGAGGAGGTTGAAGACCCAAAAGCATGGATCATGCTGCATCCGTCACCACTTTGTAACTAGACTATTTCCATTCCACCCTGTAGCATTCTTATGTATTGTTTGTCATTCAGTTCATCTATCTGGTATCTTAATGTGGCCCACCATGAAATACATAAAAGTGATTGTCATGAAATACATAATTTACATACATAACAAGTTCTAATCATCAAATACATAACTTAATATCGTCACATAGCGAATAAGTCATAAAACCACAAGTTTCAACAGCAACCCAAGGCCAAACGAGAAGCAAATAATGAGATACATTGCACGCTCGCCTTACCCACGGCATGCAGGCTGGACAAGCAATAAACTCTGAAAGATCTGAAGCCAAGCCCTCAGCCACCCCGAGATTTAGACATCATGCTCCTTCCGCGAAATGGAAGATGTCGAGGCCCGAATCTTAGATAGCAGCAAGTCAAAGTACATATAAAGAATGGCATTTGGATAGACAGTTTCACAAATACATATAAAGGAGAATGTTTTGAAATGTTTTATTGGGTGGGTGCACGGAAGGAGGGTGCAAACCACCCTGGGTGCATCGAGCTGGGTGTAGAAAAACTTCTCACATAAAAAGGAGAATGGATTTGGATACACAATTTCATAAAATATGATGAATGCAAGCATCATCTAACCCGCAGAAAATGGATCAAACTTCATATAATGCTCCTACTGATATAATGCATAGATTAAATGATGTGTTCATTTCATAGTGTGCATATGAGTGTATTTGAGATCTCACAATATGGTAATCTGTCACAACACACACACATTACAATTTGAATACGAAGTTGAGAAAACTAATGTTGAATTAATACGAATTTGGAAGCATGCAAAATTACTACTGCAATTTAGGAAGTAATTGAAAACATGGATTCATATGACCAATACAATTATAATTCTCAATCGAAAACATGGAACAGAGGGATCAACCACCCTAGACTTATCAAACATCACTCCATTCCTAAGTTTCAAACAACATGGAGCTAGCTCACAGAAAATTGATCAAACTTCATTTAATTCACGTTATGATTTAATGTATAGGTTAAATAATGTGTTCCATGGATAAATTACTAGCACTGAAAAGTCTAAACTGCATCGAAATAAAAGGTTAATTGCACTACAACCTGAATTTGAAGCTTACCCTAAACGCCAATGCCACCATTGAGACGAGGAGATCATCGAGGGAACCATGGAGAACGGCGGGGAAGCGACGTCGCGTGCCACAATGGCCTCCTATTGCGTATAACGTGTGTCCACTCCGGTGGCAGCACCTAGAGCAGCATCCTCACGAACGGCACCATGTATCTGATCGTGGGGTCATCCTCTGGATGCTCGATCCTGGATCTGTAGGCCCACCACGTGCGCTTGACTATCCGCTCCTCCGAGTCCGTCTACTCCATCGCCCAAAGGAGATACTTAGTGGACTCGACGGACTCCCGCTGGACTCCATCTCGGGAATAGATCTCATCCCTCTCGCTATCTATGAGATACTTGGCCATTTCCTTCACCGACGCCGACACCTCCTAGTCGTTGCCAAACTAGGAAAGGATCTCTCTCAACCTGGCTATCTTCGCCTGGTCGCCGCCGATGATGGTCGCGATTTTGTCCCGCAGTGCCACCGTGGATATGCTTCTAGTGGGGGGATGGGGAGAGGAGAGGTGGTGGCTTTGGACGAGGAGATGAGCGACGGTGGATCTGCAATGGAGAAGAGGAAGGGGCCATGGTTTTCTGGAATGGAGGAGAGGAAGGAGCGGAGCAGGGAAGGAGCAAGGGTTTTCTGGAATGGAGAAGAGGGAGGAGGAGGGGTGGTTTTCTAATAGGAAAGTGAGAGAGGAACGTGTGGCGGCGGTTTAGCAATGGAGGCAGTGATGCTTTATGATTGGACCGCCAAACCGGCTTTGACCGTCAATGCCATTTAAGTTTCCTTTCTTTTGTTCATACTTTTTTTGACTAATAATAACTACAACCGTGGTAGTGGACTACATGTTGTACGTGAATGGATTATATGGGAATTTTTTCTGAACTAAAAGAGAGATAAAGCATTGAAAAATCAAAATAAATGTAAAAACTTGGCACACTTCGTTTGTTTCACACCTAGTACCCATGAAAATTTTGAAACTTGGAATACATTAAATAGTTTAAATTGCACATGGCACACTTCCGTCGTTTGACACCTAAAACCCATGAAATTTTTGAAATTTAAGCAAGTAGGTGGAGTGTTCATGGTTTTCATAGGGAAATGAAGTGGCTCATGACCATATCCATGGCATACATTTCTCAAATGGCCTCAAATTTGGCACATGGTTGATTCATTGCATGCTAGTGAATCTTCTCATTGGTCCTACCCATATATGTGGGGGGAAACTTGGTGATTTTTATTATTACTCCTCAATATAGTGCTTTTTTTGCAAATAATGTACCAAAAATACACTATCATTGTTCTACAAGCATTTGTGGTGACAAAGTTCAGCACATGTGAATTTGAAATAAGTTGTTGCCTAAGTGAAATATCTTTGTACCTAGCACACTTGTTAGGCAGACATCTGTGTTGACCAAAGTCTGACCAAGGCACTGTAATTTAAAAAAATAAGGAAACAAATGTAGAATATGGCACACTTCCATTGTTTGACACCCAGAACCCATGAAAATTGTGAAACATGTATAATACAGTAAATAATTCAAATGTCTCTTCACAAATTTAAGCAAGTAGGTGGAAGGTTCATGGTTTTCATAGGCAAATGAAGTGGCTCATGACCATATCCATGGCATACATTGCTCAAATGGCCTCAGATTTGGCACATGGTTGATTCATTGCATGCCAATGAATCTTCTCATTGGTCCTACCAATAGATTTGGGGTAAACTTGGTGATTTTTATTATTTCTCCTCAATACAGTGCCTTTTTTGCAAATGATGTACCAACAATACACTACCATTTTTGTACAAGCATTTGTGGTGATAAAGTTCGGCACATGTGAATTTGAAATAAGTTGTTGCCTGAGTGAAAAAGATTTGTACCTAGCACACTTGTTAGGAACACATATGTGTTGTGCAAACTTTGACCAAGGCACTGTAATTTATAAATAAACAAATGTAGAACATGGCACACTTCCACTGTTTGACACCTAGAACCGATGAAAATTGTGAAACATGTATAATACAGTAAATAAATCAAATGTCTCTTCACAAATTTAATCTAGTAGGTGGAAGGTTCATGGTTTTCATAGGCAAATGAAGTGGCTCATGACCACATCCATGGCATACATTGCTCAAATGGCCTCAGTTTTGGTATATGGTTGATTCATTACATGCCAATGAAACTTCTCATTGGTCCTACCTATAGATTGGGGGAAAACTTGGTGTTTTTTATTATTTCTCCTCGGTACGGTGCCTTTTTTGCAAATGATGTACCAACAATACACTACCATTGGTGTGCAAGCATTTGTGGTGACAAAGTTCAGCACATGTGAACTTGAAATAAGTTGTTGCTGAGTGAAAAAGCTTTGTACCTATCACACTTGTTAGGTAGACATATGTGTTGACCAAAGTTTGACCAACGCACTCTAATTTCAAAAAAAATTTGAAATAAATGTAGAACATGGCACACCTCCATTGTTTGACACCTAGAACCCAACAAAATTGTGAAACATGTATAATACGGTAAATAATTCAAAGGTCTCTTCACAAATTTAATCTAGTACATGGTATTTCTCCCTAATACATGGTATGATACATCATATATTTCTCCTTAATACATGGTATGATACAGTGGATGACGTGAACAAAAGACCTATAAAATTTGGGATACAATGTATATTTATTAAAAAATAAACAAACATAAACCAAAATTTGAAAACAAATATTCTTGAAACAAAATTTTATAAGTTCAAATGTATGTTCGTGGGCCGGCCCATACCGGAAATGCCAGTTGGATCCTGCTACGGCGACAGAAATCCTTCTGTCGTCTCTTGAGCTTGCGTTGGTTTTTCCCTTGAAGAGGAAAGGGCGATGCAGCACAGGAGCAGTAAGTATTTCCCTCAGTTTGAGAACCAAGGTATCAATCCAGTAGGAGAATCGTGTCAAGTCCATAGTACCTACGCAAACACAAAAGATCTTGCACCCAACGTTATAAAGGGGTTGTCAATCCCTTCAAGATTTATTGCAAAGTGAGATTTGAAGGCGGAAAGTGCAACGAAGTAAAATTGTAAGGCTGAAAATATGGTGTGAGGTAGACCCGGGGGCCATAGTGTTCACTAGAGGCTTCTCTCAAAATAGAAAATAATACGGTGGGTGAAAAAATTACTATCGGGCAATTGATAGAACCGCGCAAAGTCATAACGATATCTCAGGCAATGATCATACATATAGGCATCACGTCCGAGACAAGTAGACCGATACTTTCTGCATCTACTACTATTACTCCACACATCGACCGCTATCCAGCATGCATCTAGTGTATTGAGTTCATGACGAACAGAGTAACGCTTTAAGTAAGATGACATGATGTAGAGGGATAAACTCAAACCAATGATGAAAACCCCATCTTTTTACCCTTGATGGCAACAACACGATGCGTGCCTTGCTACCCCTTCTGTCACTTGGTGAGGTCACCGCACGGTATGAACCCAAAACCAAGCACTTCTCCCATTGCAAGAATCATAGATCATGTTGGCCAAACAAAATCCACAACTTGAAGAGAATTACAAGGATATGAAATCATGCATAAGAGAGATCAGAAGATACTCAAATAAGATTCATAGATAATCTGATCATAAATCCACAATCCATCGGATCTCGACAAACACACTGCAAAAGAAGATTACATCGGATAGATCTCCATGAAGATCATCGAGAACTTTGTATTGAAGATCCAAGAGAGAGAAGAAGTCATCTAGCTACTAGCTATGGACCCGAAGGTCTATGGTGAACTACTCACGCATCATCGGAGAGGTCATGGTGTTGATGAAGAAGGCCCACCATATCTGAATCCCCCTTCAGTAGGGCACCGAAACGTGACCCAGATAGGATCTTGCGGAGACAGAAGCTTGCGGCGGCGGAAATGTATTTTCGTGGATCTCTCGCGAAGTTTTGGAATTTTTCTGAATTTATAGGCGGAAGATGTAGGGCAGACGAGCCACTAGGGGCCCACAAGCCTGCTAGACGCGAGCCCCTGGCCGCGCCTAGGGGGCTTGTGGGGTCCCCTGCTGGCCCCTGCCTTGGTTCTCAAGTCTGGCGTATCTTCTATTCCGGAAAAAATCTTTTCGGAAGTTTTATTCCGTTTGGACACCGTTTAAAATCCTCCTCTGAAAAGGGTCAAAAACACGGAAAAAATAGGAACTGGAACTTGGCACTGTGTTAATAAGTTAGTCCCAGAAAAGATATAAAAGGCATACAAAACATCCAAAGTTTGACAAGATAATAGCATGGAACCATCAAAAATTATAGATACGATGGAGACGTATGAAGCATCCCCAAGCTTAACTCATGCTTGTCCTCGAGTAGGGAAGTGATAAAGACTGAAATTTTGATGTGGAATGCTACCTAGCATAGTTGTCCTTTGTAACTTCTTTCATGTAACATGCATGTTCAGATCTGAAAGATTCAAAACAATAGTTTGCTATTGACATGAAAACAATAATACTTCAAGCAAACTAGCAAGGTAATCATGAAATTTCGAAATAAAAAGGCCAAATAAAGTTATCCCTACAAAATCATATAGTCTGGCTATGCTCCATCATCCTCACACAACTAACTTAAATCATGCACAACCCCCATATTGGCCAAGTAATTGTTTTCACACTCTTACTTTCTCAAACCTTTTTCAACTCTCATGCAATACATGAGCGTGAGGCATGGATATAGCACCATAGGTGGAATAGAGTGTGCTGGTGGTTGTGAGACAAAAAGGAGGAGATGGTCACATTGACTCGGCGTATTAAAGGGCTATGGAGATGCCCATTAATACATATCAATGTGAATGAGTAGGGATTGCCATACAAAGGTTGCACTAGAGCTATAAGTATGTGAAAGCTCAAAAGGAGAACTAGTGGGTGTGCATCCAACTTGATTGCTCACGAAGACCTAGGGCAATTTTGAGGAAGCCCATCATTGGAATATACAAGCCAAGTTATAAAATAAAGATTCCCACTAGTATATGGTGGTGAAAAACGAGAGGCTCTCAATCATGAAGAACATGGTGCTATTATGAAGCACAAGTGTGGAAAAAGATAGTAGCATTGTCCCTTCTCTCTTTTTCTCTCTTTTTCTATTTGGGCTCTTTGGCCTCTTTTTCTCCTTTTTTATGTGGCCAACTTTGTCCTCTTTTTTTATTTCCTCACATGGGACAATGCTCTAATAATGATGATCATCACACTTTTATTTACTCACAGCTCAAAGCTTAGAACGATGATGACTCTATAGGAAATGTCTCCGGCAGTGTACAGGGATGTGCAACGATCTAGCTTGGCGTATGATGTTGAAACATCTCGCTAGCTATCTTACGATGATGCAATGGAAATATGAGAGTGACGGCACAAGTCATGAGACGGAACGGTGGGTGTTGCATGGCAATATATCTCGGAATGGCTATGAAAACGCCATAGTAGGTAGGTATGGTGGTTGTTTTGAGGAAGGCATATGGTGAGTTTGTGCACTGGCGAAAATTGCGCGGTACTAGAGAGGCTAGCAATGATGGAAGGTGAAAGTGCATCTATACCATGGACTCACATTAGTCATGAAGAACTCACATACTTGTTGCGAAAGTTTTTCTTAGTAATCAAAAGAAAGTGCTAAGCACATACTCCTAGGGGAAGGGTTGGTAGGTGTTAACCATCGCGCGATCCCGACCGCAACACAAAGGATGACAATCAATAGATTAATTATGCAGTGACTTCCTAACATAGCGGTTCACCATACGTGCATGTTACGGGAATCACTAACTTCAACACAAGTATTTCTAGATCCACAACACCCTACTAACATAACTCTTAATATTACCAAATCCACGTCTCAAAACTAATTGAGAGGAATCAGACTTCTCTTTCTAGTAAATGCACATGAAGATGGAAGTTTTTGTATCCTCTTTGGGTAGCTATCACCTTTGGGACTACTTTCATAGCACAAACCAACTACCAAGTCACGCACTGTCGTGCTCTAAAAGATCAAAGTGAAGCACATAGAGCAAAATTATCTAGCTCAAAAGATATAAGTGAAGCACGATGAGCATTCTAGCAAAATCTCGATGAGTTCATGTCTCTCTCAAAAGGTGTGCAGCAAGGATGATTGTGACACAACAAAAAGAAAATACTCCTACGATACAAGACCCTCCAAGAAAAACACATATCATGTGGTGAATAAAAATATAGCTCCAAGTAATGTTACCGATGGATTGAAGACGAAAGAGGGGATGCCTTCCCAGGGCATCCCCAAGCTTAGTCTTTTTGGTGTCCTTCAATTTGGCTTGGGATGCCTTGGGCACCCCCAAGCTTGAGCTCTTTCCACTCTTTATCTCTTTGTCCATGAGAACGTCACCCAAAACTTGAAAACTTCACAACACAAAACTTAAACAGAAACTCGTGATATCATTAGCATAAGAAAACAAACTACCACCTCTTTAGGTACTGTAGCAATCTTGATTTCTATTTATATTGGTGTTAGATTACTGTATTCTCACTTTTCCATGGCAAGTAACCCCCCCCCCCTCGATACTATCCATAGTTTCATCAATACAAGCAACCAACTCAACAAAAACAGAATCTGTCAAAAATAGACTAGTCTGTAGCAATATGTATACTTCGTATACTTCTGGTACCTCACAAATTCTGAAAAATTACGACTGCTGGGCAAAAGGCATATAAACCAGCAGCAAAAAGAATCAACTCAAAAGCTCTTTATGAATAAAAATGGAAAATAATCTCGTGAGCGAAAAGTTTCTCTCTTTTTCCACCACGATCAAACAACCATCACCAAGACTAGTCATAAAGGTTTTGCATGGCTCAAACACAAAAAATCACAAAAGACACAATCATAACAGAATTATGATGGTGTGGACGCAAAAAAACAGAAAGAAAAAGATAAATTCATTGGGTTGGCTCCCAACAAGCGCAATTGTTTAACGCCCTTAGCTAGGCATAAGGCGATAGAATCATGTATCGTCGTCTTTCGTGCTCAAACCATAAGTAGCCCTCATCATAGATTCATAAGGCAACCTTATTTTCTTTCCAGAAAAAATTTCCATGCCCTTCTTTAATGGAAATTGAAATCTAATATTCCCTTCCTTCATATCGATGATAGCACCGATAGTCCTTAAGAAAGGTCTACCAAGAATGATAGGGCATGTAGGATTGCAATCAATGTCAAGCACAATGAAATCCACAGGTACATAGTTCCTATTTTCAATAATAAGAACATCATTGATCCTTCCCATGGGTTTCTTGACAGTAGAATCCGCAAGATGCAAATTAAGAGAACACGCCTCAATCTCATAAAAACCCAGAACATCACATAAAGACTTTGGAATCGTGGAAACACTAGCACCCAAATCACATAAAGCATTGCATTCAGAGTTTTTGATTTTCATTTTGATAGTAGGTTCCCACTCATCATGAAGCTTTCTAGGGATAGAAATTTCCAATTCAAGTTCCTCTTCAAGAGATTTTATCATAGCATCGACGATATGATCGATAAAGGCCTTGTTTTGGCTATAAGCGTGTGGAGAGTTTAGCATGGATTGCATCAAGGAAATGCATTCAATCAAGGAGCAACTATCATAATTGAATTCCTTGAAATCCAAAGTAGTAGTTTCATTGCTACTCAAGGTTTCAATATCTTCTACTCCACTTTTAATGCTTTTAGCATCACGATAGATGGACTCCGGATCATTGGGGCGTTTTTCAACCAAAGTGGATTCATATCCAGCCCCATCATCATTAGGTTTGACACAAGAAAACAAAGATTCAATGGGAGTCACACTAAGCACTTTAAGATCTTCGTGATTCTTATCACGAGAACATGCCTTTTAAGCCATTCATGTCTAGCACGAATTTGGGCGGTTCTTTCTTTGCTCTCACTCATGGAAACACGCATAGCTTTCAAAGTTTCATCCATATTGATCTTGGGAGGAGCACATCTAACTTTCAAAGCATCAATATCACTAGACATTCTATCAACGCTCCTAGCCAAATCTTCAATTTTGAATAGTTTTTCCTCTATGGACGCATTGAAAATCTTTTGGGAGTTGATAAACTCTTTGATATTACTCTCTAGATCAGAGGGTAGTAAATTGTAAATTCCATGAGTATTGTTGTAGGTGTTGCCAAAGTTATTAGAGGGGTTACTAGGAAAAGGCCTAGGAACATAGTTTCCTCTAAAAGCATTGTTGTTGCCAAAATTATTCCTACCAACAAAATTAACGTCCAAGCTAGCGTTGCTACTCTCAATCAAAGAAGAAAAGGGCATGTCATTAGGATATAAAGGAGCACTTCTACTAGCAACCAAATTCCTTAACTCATCCATCTTAGCACTCAATGAGTTAATTTCTTCTATAGCGTGTACCTTCTTACTAGTAGGTGACCTGTCAGTGTGCCACTGAGAGTAGTTCATCATGATATTGTCTAGGAGTTTTGTGGCTTCTCCTAACATGATTTCCATGAACGTTCCACCTGAGGCGGAGTCCAAGATATTTCTAAAAGCGAAATTCAAGTCAGCGTAAAAGATTTGTATAATCATCCAAAGACTCATGCCATGAGCGGGACAATTTCTAATCATCAATTTCATTCTCTCCCAAGATTCTGCAACATGTTCATGATCAAGTTGCTTAAAATTCATAATATCATTACAGAGAGAGATAATCTTAGCCGGCGGAAAATACTTGGATATGTAAGCATCTTTGCAATTATTCCAAGAATCAATACTATTTTTGGGCAAAGACAAAAACCAAGTTTTTGCTCGATCTCGCAACGAGAAAGGAAAAAAGCTTCAATTAAATCACATCATTATCCACATCTTTCTTATTTTGCATATTGCAAAGCTCAATGAAGGTATTAAGATGGGATGCGGCATCTTCACTAGGAAGGCCGGAGAATTGCTCTTTCATAACAAGATTCAGCAAAGCAGCATTGATTTCGTATGATTCCGCACTAGTGGCGGGAGCAATCGGAGTACTAATAAAATCATTATTATTAGTATTCGAGAAGTCACAAAGTTTGGTGTTTTCAGTCATGGTGACTTTAGCAAGCAAACAAGCACACAAGCGAACAGAAAGCAAGCGAGAGAAAAGGGCGAACGAAAAAGGCAAACGAAAAAGGCAAATATTTTTATAAATTTTTGTTTTTCAGAAGTGGGGGGAGGAAAATGAGAGGCAAAAAAGTAAATGCAAGAGATGAGTTTATGACACTTAGTTGGATGAGTTCTTGACTTGATCCTCCCTGGCAACGGCGCCAGAAATTCTTCTGCTACGGCGACAGAAATCCTTCTGTCGTCTCTTGAGCTTGCGTTGGTTTTTCCCTTGAAGAGGAAAGGGCGATGCACCACAGGAGCAGTAAGTATATCCCTCAGTTTGAGAACCAAGGTATCAATCCAGTAGGAGAATCGCGTCAAGTCCAGAGTAAATGCGCAAAGACAAAAGAGCTTGCACCCAACCCTATAAAGGGGTTGTCAATCCCTTCAAGATTGATTGCAAAGTGAGATCTGAAGATGGAAAGTGCAACGAAGTAAAATTGTAAGGGTGAAAATATGGTGTGAGGTAGACCCAGGGGGCATAGTGTTCACTAGAGGCTTCTCTAAAAATAGAAAATAATACGGTGGGTGAACAAATTACTGTCGAGCAATTGATAGAACCGCACAAAGTCATGACGATATCTAAGGCAATGATCATCCATATAGGCATCACGTCTGACAAGTAGACCGATACTTTCTGCATCTACTACTATTACTCCACACATCGACCGCTATCCAGCATGCATCTAGTGTATTGAGTTCATGACGAACAGAGTAACGCTTTAAGCAAGTTGACATGATGTAGAGGGATAAACTCAAACCAATGATGAAAACCCCATCTTTTTACCCCTTCTGTCCCTGGGTGAGGTCACCGCACAGTATGAACCCAAAACCAAGCACTTCTCCAATTGCAAGAATCATATATCAAGTTGGCCAAACAAAACCCACAACTCGAAGATAATTACAAGGATATGAAATCATGCATAAGAGAGATCAGAAGAAACTCAAATAAGATTCATAGATAATATGATCATAAATCCACAATTCATCGCATATCGACAAACACACCGCAAAAGAAGATTACATCGGATAGATCTCCATGAAGACCATGGAGAACTTTGTATTGAAGATCCAAGAGAGAGAAGAAGACATCTAGCTACTAGCTATGGACCCAAAGGTCTTTGCTGAACTACTCACGCATCATCACAGAGGTCATGGTGTTGATGATGAAGCCCTCCGTATCCGAATCCCCCCTCCGGCAGGGCACCAGAACGTGCCCCAGATGGGATCTTGCGGAGACAGAAGCTTGCGGCGGCGGAAAAGTATTTTCGTGGATCTCTCTCGCAGTTTTGGAATTTTTCTGAATTTATAGGCGGAAGAGGTAGGGCAGACGAGCCACGGGGGGCACAAGCCTTCTAGGCACCCCCCCCCCCCTTGGCTGCGCCTAGGGGGCTTGTGGGGTCCCATGTTGGCCCCTGCCTTGGTTCTCAAGTCTGGCGCGTATCTTCTGTTCAGGAAAAAAAATTCGAAAGTTTTATTCCGTTTGGACACCGTTTAAAATCCTCCTCTAAAAAGGGTCAAAAACACATAAAAAACAGGAACTGGCACTTGGCACTGAGTTAATAAGTTAGTCTTAGAAAATATATAAAAGGCATACAAAACATCCAAAGTTTGACAAGATAATAGCATGGAACCATCAAAAATTATAGATACGTTGGAGACGTATCAGATCCCTCGTCAATCACAGGATGAGTTGTCGTTCTGTTACACAAATCCCAGATCGTGGCAATCCCGCACGTCCAAATCCCTTGAATTGAGGAGCAAGTACTGCCTCACGTCAACCGAATGGAAAACAATTATTTAGGAGATACGCTCCCGGGAAGTTGTGATGAACTAGGAGATCGTCCTCCTATACAACAACTACCTCCGTCGTAGATGTCATCCAGAAAGCCTACCGTCGAGTCGACGACAGCTCCCTCTGCCGCGTCGATGACAGATCCATCCGCCGCATACGACGAAACCCATCAAGAACCTGGAGAACATCCGCTTGCACGTGGAGGACGCCCTCGACACGCCCTCGACGGAGCACGTCGAGACCGCATCGCCCGCTACTTTCATCTTCATCGATCGTTCAAGTATGATGCCCACCATACCGCTTCCATGCGAAACTAAATTGTTCGTGTATTAGATTTGATTCACCCGCTAGGATTCACCTAGGATGAGCAAATATTTTCAAATTAGGTTTGTTTGATAAGATGCGTTCTAACCAAATGGCATAGATGAAATGGATCTATTGTTCTCTCATACAATGGAAACAAACTAGTTGGCATACGGCTAAGTCAACAAGATATGTCAATGAGTGTTATTATAGATTGGTTATTTTTATGTTTCATCCGGTGGTAGGTATTTTTAGGTGCAAATACAACATGGTTGTAAATCGGTGTTATTTTTAGGTGTAAATCGGTGTTATTATAGATTGGTTATTTTTATGTTACTTTTGATTCTGAAAGTAATTGATCACATGGTTGTAAATTAATTGATCACTTCTAGTTATCGTTTGTTAGGTTTATATCAACCCACTTTGCAGCATATACCACTTTGGTAGATTTTTCTAGCTAGTGTTCTGTTTTTGCTTTACTGTTAGCTACTGTGTGAGCAAATGTTATATTTTGTCAACAGGATGGACGAACTCAATGGAGAAATTGTGTGCGTCGTTGAAAAATGGTGCAAGCTAGTTGGCGCTCTATCTGCCTCTCAAAGAGCTAGACTTGATGAAACTAATTTGCTAGCATGCTCCAGATACCCTCACTGAAGATGCGTACACTATTGATAAGGTACATGGTCGAGATTTTCGACCCAAGCACGGCAAGGTTCAAGGTACAAGACCTGGTTGGGGAGGTGTCTCTCCGTGCTGTGGATGTAGAGTGCATCTTGAACTTGGACAATGACGGACTGCCGACTTCAGATATTCTCATCGAAGAAGGTAAAGATATAAAAGATAGGGTGCCGCCTCAATTTCTAAGTAAATCTACACGCAATATAGTGATTGATGATGTCATTGCGGACATCATAAAAAATAAATCCACCGATGATGACTTCCTTAGGAAAGTCGTCCTTGTCCTACTAGGAACAGATATTGCTCCCATGTCGAGCAAGCTTGTACCAAAGCAGTATTATTCATTGGTAGATGGTGTCAAATGTATTTCCAAGATCAATTGTAATGAGTTCACCCTTTGTGTTCTCTTTGACTGCGTTCGCATTGTGAACAAAGGCAAACACCTCCGACAATGGCCGAAAGGCAATTTAGCTCTGTTGGAGGTACAACTATGTGACATATATCAATGTAAAATAGTTTATCACCTAAATTTTATGTGGTTAATAGTACTAAGTGCATGTCTTGATTTTCCTGCAGTACTTTTACTGGGGAGAAGGTGCAACCTATGGAAGGTGATTGCGCTTTCAATCCTAACTTGCCCCTACAACCTCTGATGAGGAATTGGACCGAAGCTACAGCCACTAGGAGAGATCGGTTTGACTATGACAATGGTCGTGGGCATGGCAACGTCAAGGTAATCATGTTAGTTGATCACATGTAGTTTTATATCGCACGTAGTTTTAAATCACATGTAACTGAGGTATTTCATTTAGTTATTCACGTTTAGGTGTATATCACTTGTACTTGTATATCACATGTAGCTAATCCTAGTTCACTAAATTTTTATTGATCACATTTTGTTGTATATCGCATGCAGATCGAAGATAATATAACCCAAGAATATAGGGCGCGGGATCCCAAAGTCCCAGATCATGGGACTATACAGAACCCAAAACACAAGCCGACCAGTGCCACCGCAAGGATGTCGAAGCCAACTTTTAACCCAAACGAGATGATGGATGTTTTCATGAACACGTGTATTGATTACATGAACAGGAAGACGAGGCAAATCCATGATCAAGTTGCTGAGGTGACACACTCGTACTTTTTGAAAAGAAGCATATAACCAAGTTTCAAAATGATGCAAGCATTAACGCATTTATATTTGTGTTGCAGAAACTATTGGAGCAGCTGAACAAAGAAGGTGCCATGTACAAGCTGGCGGTTGCCATGCCATCCTATAAGAATGATGGTGATGATGAATTGGATTTGTCTGAGAATGGTCCGTGTGAAAAAAAGGAATTCATGTACAAGGAAGACAATCACTCTAAAGATAGTTTGGAACCGATCATTGATATGACACAGATTCAAGAGGAAGTTCCCAAGGAGAAAACCGAAGTTGAGGAAGTATGTGTGTTTGTCTTTAATTTTCTCATTTAATATTTTCAATTTGGAAAAATGAAGCTTCATGATTTTTTTTGCCAACCAGAAAACACCACCTAAGATCAATGTCCAGAATGGTGGTTCACCAAAGAAGGCTAATGATGACTATGGTGCAACACCGGAAAACCCTTGGATCATTAGTAATTTTCCTCGCTCTAGTTATTCGGACATAGACATCATGCCATCTTATGTTACGAAGTACATGGATAATGCCAAGGGCAAAAGTTGCCGACATTCGGAAATGATGACAAAGTTTTGTGGGGAAAGAGGAAGCGACAGTTCCCGAGAAATTTGAATTCCCATATGCACTTGATAAGCCAAGCAAGCATTCCGCCCACGGTACTAGACCTTCGGGAACTACCTCTGCAAGTAGAGGTACCATTACTAGCTTTCTTATTGTATCATATGCTAGTAACTAATGTAGTCGCCATTATTGACGTTCATAATTTTCCATGCAGCTTTGTTTTCTGAGAACGTCGCGCCATAGGTTGTGGCAGATGAGTTGACGCTGGAACTAATTGAGGCAGTTGTTACATTTGTGGAGATAGCTTGTAGGTATAAAAAGAATAAGGGAAAAAGAGTTTACTACAATGGAAGTCTTAACGGACTCACTTCGAAGATGCTTCAGTGGGTACTCAAACATAGATCGGTGTCGGATGCTATCAGCGCTATTACCATGTCATGTTATTAAATTGTATGACATATGTGGAAACTTTTGAACGTAAAATGTCATCATATTGTATGCATGTTATTGATTCTTACCAGGCACATTTGGCGTTGCGTGTTGGTCATAATCGTCACCTCTATCCAGCGTGGAGGTCGAGATACCTCGTTGATCGGGCTCTGGCACGAGACAACCCTTTCCCGTCGCCCTACAACATGGATAGTGAGTTGTCAAGATCTGGAGCAGTTAATAGAATCAAGGATGAGTATACTCTCCGTGATAAGGCACGTTATGTTATGATACTTGTTCAGTATACGACATTTTCAAATGCACTTCATATGGTACATGATGTTTTCTTACACCGTAGACGTATGTGGCGTTGAATGTCGGTAATACCCACTGGATTACCGTGGTAATGCACATGTGCAAGAAAGAATTCCAAGTTATGGATTCTCTCTATCCTCTTGAGCAGTCTGTCGACACAGTGAAAGCACTGGTACTGTCACCATTACTAACTTTGTTCCTACTAATTGTTGTATTCATTGACTCGCTATAGAAAACGATTTTGTTGAGGCAAACCGTATTACACCTGGAAAATATGCGGACATGTCTAACTGGCCTATCAAGGAGTACCCCATGCCACAACAAGAGGACAAGTAAGTTACGTACATCGTATTGTAATAACCACACATGTTAGTATGGACCGTCACTAATGTTTGCATATATATCTGCAACTCATGTGGCCTTTTTGTGATAGAAGTTATGGAGCATTGGGATGGGGACCGAATGACTGGCCATTTTTCCGAGGTTGATTGATATTTCTGTTTGTAGACTAGGTGGTGTGATCGTATAACAACTATTATTCACTATGCATTTATATATAAATTTGTAGGATATGGTTAACATAAGGAGAAGACGTCTCATCGCCGAGTTGATTTTGTTACCTACCAACCAACTAGAAGGTGTGAAAAACAAAATTCTCGACATTGCAAAGAAAATCAAGGCGTAAATACTTCATAAGTGACGCAAGATTGTAATATAAATGGTTGGAGTTTAGTCCGGAAGCATGTTTCCGGGGCATGAATAATTTTGGTTTGAGAATTTTTTTGGATTTTAGGTTGCATATGTGACTCAAGAATTCATGTGTTGCCTATTTTGTGGATTTTATGTTGCATACACATACATGTTATGTTTCATGCTGTGATACACTAAGTTCGTGCCAATAATTTGTTTGGCCTCACTTCACATTTGTTATTGCTGGATATTTTACTTGCGCGGTGACTAGCGATTTAACTCCTTTCACATTTGTTATTGCTGAATAATTTGTTTTGCCTCACTTCACATTTGTTCGTGAATAAATTTTTTTGCCTCACTTCACATTTGTTTTGCCTCAATTCACATTTGTTATTGCTAACAGATCGGTCCCACCGGTCAGGCCACCTGGCCCAGCGGTGTGCTGTAAATGAGCACGGCTGTAAATGTGTTCACCCACCGCACCCCTCCCACACATGTCTTTTCGCATTTCCTCTCCCCACAACCGCTCCCGCTCCCCATCTCCCTAGCAGAGAAAACCACCGCGGACCACCACGCCACCGGCGATGCGATGGACACAAGCCTAGGCTGGCAACAGGCTATCGAAGATCTGGCCAGTGACAATAAGGAGATCCGCGAGCAGCTTCGCGAAATCGCGCGGTGGTTCACAAGCGTGGCGATGATGCGCAACCACGCGCTTGGCCATGTCAAGGTCATGCGCGACGATGAGAAGGCCCGTGCGTTCCCCACCGGCTATGGCATCGCTCCCTCCGCCGTCCTGCTTTGGGCAAAGCGGGAGGTGCAGCGCTCCCCCGACCCGAGGTAACTCTCAAGGTGGTGGATGTATCGCTCCTCCAAGATGACGTCGCCGCAGCCGAATTCTACATGCCTCGGCTCGAGGACGGAGGGTGTCACCGACTGTCGGGACCCCGATCCTAAGCCATAGGAATCCAGCCTGTAACACATCACATCCCTTTGTGGTCTCACGCACGGTTATCCCCACAGCTGCAGCCTTACCTTAGCCGAGCCCATTTGCACCTTTTGACTCACGTATGCAATTGTGTAGCATTCCGATGTCAAAGAACCCGGGTCGACATGTCTAGTCATAAACCCATGTGGCAGTACCGTACACGGACATGCATACATGACCCAGCAAAGCAGGTGTCGGTCATCAGCGAGTGTAGACGAGTCATAGCAAGCTACAAGGACTCCATTACACCACGTGACATTTCCCCAAAGGGACAGACACAACAGCTAAGAAGGACACATGTCGGTCAACCAATGTGTCCCGAGCAGTAGCGAACTACCATGGCTCGGTGGAAACAAAAAGGGGCATTTCCCCGTAAGGAGTACTACTAAGGCATACGACTAGGTGTTCGAACCCCATACATATCAAGTACAACATACGTACGCACGGCATACCCCATATGCATATATACATCGATGGCATCACAACATAACCATAATCATACAAACTTTGTTTAGAAGGCTCACAAGAGCCTCACACATAATATTACACAGATAGGGGTCTCACGACCCATCATCACAAGTCATTCAAACAAGTCTTACAAGCCAGCGGAAGATTAAAACTATCTGAGTACAGACAGATGGAAAGGTAAAAGGCACATGGCCTGACTATCTACAGACCCAACCAAGGGCCAGATCGTAGCTGGGACACCGGCTACTCGTCGTTGCCAACGTCTAGATAGAACCCACCATTAGGGTCATTAACATCCTCTGTAACAATTTATTAAGCAAACGTGAGTACGAAAGTACTCAGCAAGACTTTAGAACCGATCTATCTACTCATGTTGAGGTATCAATAAAGGGGGTAGTGGTGTTTCATGCAGCAAGCCAGCTTTGACTCTTGGCTAGACAAAACTACGTTTTAAAATAGTTTTGACAACTTTGTTTTCTCGCACACGGGTCCACTAACTCCACAACAATACACCGTCATGGAATCATTCCCGTCTTCCTACGGAAATGCCCCCCATGACACTCACACTTATCTTGATACTTTTATGAGTAGCTATTAAAGTTATCTATGAACAACATATGTCTCCAAGTAGTCCATATCCGCGGGCGCGGCTATTCGAATAGATCATAACCCGGCAGGGGTGTACTTCACACATGCTCTCGCCACTTATCGCTATGTGCACATCATGCACCTCGGCAACCTTCAAGCGGAAGCCCAGCAAGGGAGTCGGCCACGACCGTTAACCACGCTAATACCTAGTCCAGGTTTATCGCCTATCTGAGGGTAACCCGCACGGAAGTCCGGCCGAGTTTTCCGCCACGGCCCCAAACGATGTGCGCAGGGTTCCCAAGCCCACCATCCGGGTGCCACTTGGTGCACCGTGCCACTGCCTACCGCATCATAGCCCACCTCTAAGGTCAGCAGTATGCACGGCCTCTAGCATTACTATAAACACGAGAAACTACTTGCAACTCCTGGACCGAGTACTAGACGATTAATAAGTCGAGCGGGTTCATATTTCAGGGCCCAACATGTGGTAGTATCTTGTCTTGGATTACATACACGGAACTCAGTTCCTAAGGATGATTCCAATTAAACAACCCGCCATGTACTCCTACATAGCCTTTCACCGGTACCTTTACCAAATCAGGTTCAACACACAACCTTATTAACTGAACACATTCTCACGATCTTGTTCATCACCCAGATGACAGACCATACACAACTCTAAGCATAGCATGCATAGCAGGATAAGACACATCATGGCTCAAGCATCTACCTGGTATGCTAGGTTGCAAGGTTTAGCTAATTACTATGACAAAGACAGGTCATGCAAAGGAATGGGTTCAACTAACGTGGTAAAAGCATTTCAAGCATTTTGACCTAATGCAATAAATAAGAGCAGGAGCGAGAACATGGGATTTATCAGGATGATCAAAATTGTTGCTTGCCTTGTTGCTCAGCACAGGGGTGATATCCGTCAGTCGGATAATCAGTCGTATCCGGAAGGGCGGGGCCTACCGAACAACAACATACAATTATTAACAATCATATGCAAAAATCATGATGCATGAACATGACATGAAATGAAGGGTGATATGATTCAATGTGGTTGGTGAAACCTTAGTTTGCATCTGGTTTGAAATCCAAATTCAAATATCATTTGAAATGGCATATTTATTTTTAATCATTTAATTGATTTGACCCCATGCTGTTTCATAACTTTATTTTTCATGCATGAAAGTAGCACCATTGTGTTCATTGAATTTTCTGATCAATTTGCATATATTATTTGTCGGATTTGGAGTTATAATCAAATTTCTATGAATTTCCAAAGTTTTGCAATTATTCTGGAATTATTTTAAAACCATAATTAGACTTATTGCATTAGCATGACATTAGCAGGTCAGCTGGCCGTTGAAAGCCAAACCTGACCAGTGGGACCCACTGGTCAGTGACTCTGGCCAGTTTTAGATTAAGCTTAAACTTAACTAGCTATTTAACAGGGATAGACCCACGTGTCAGTGGCTATTTAACTTTTAATATAACTTTTATTTTTATTTCTATTAAACTCAATTAGTCTGGGGGCTGGCCCTACTTGTCATGGGCCTAGGGGGGTTGAACCCACCGGCGACGAGGTCGATCTCGCCGGCGGTGAGCCTCCGGCAGCTCTAGGGACGACGGAGACACTCGGAGAACGGCCACACGATGGCGCGCACGATGGAGCAAACCCTAGGGGCTGGGGTGGCCGGAATCGATGCCGGCGACGAGCTTGGCGGCGGCCGAAGCTCAGGCCTCGTCGAGATCACTGCTACATGGCTCAACACGCTCGGGGCTGGGCTCCTACGGCACCTACGTGATGAGCTAGAGCCGATGGTGGCCTCGGAATGACCAGCCGATCATTGGAGCGTCACTGGCGATGAGCTACAGCGGCGGTCCTCATTGGGCTCCGGTTAAAGTGGGCCTAGAGGTCGGGAAAGAGAGGGGGAAATGGGGGAAAACACTCTGGAGCTCACTGGGGTGGCAAGGGAAGGCTCGGGATTCTCGGGGAGGCACTGGATCCGACGAATCAACGGTGGCTTGCCGACGGCCGAAGGTGGAAGACGATGGTGACGAGTGTGGTGCAGGGCTCGGGGGATCTTCTCCTTTGGCAGGGACGACCAGCTCGACGAGGCGGAGCGAACGGCGCACATATAGGCGAGGGAGGACGGCCGGAGCGATGGCTAGCTCGAGCTCGAGCTCGCAGCAATGGCAGTCGAGAGATAGAGAGAGACGCAAGGGGCGAGTGAGGAGGGGGAGAGGATGGGAACGAGCCCGGGGAGGCTTATCCTCCCTCTCCAGCTCATCCGGGTGAGCCAGGCATGCACATAGGTGCGTGGGTGCGCCGGAAGAAGCGGCGGCCAGCTCCTGCTCCGACTGGCGAAGGAAGAAATGATAGAAGGGGAGGAGCTGGGCCTCGGCCAGGTAAGCATCACATAACTCTTTTTCCATATATTTTTTTCATTTATGTTTCTGTTAAATCATTTTTGACATGGTTTTGTTTTATTTTTGGCTCCAAACTATTTCAAAAATAGTTTGAATGATACTAGGGTGTTATTTGGAATATTTCCAAACATATATAAAGTTTTCAACATTTTTGGAAACTTTGGATTATTTGAAATCAATTATATAGTTGATTTCAGTAACTTTTAAATTTAAAATAAAATGCCAAAAGCATTTTGAAAATATATTTCACCCCTTATATTTTGTTTTCAACATTTATCAGAAATGATGAAATTTTATAATGGCCATTTTGAATTCTTTAATTTTCCACCAAATTTGAATTGCTTTTGTATATAGAGTTGCTAGGGTTTGCTTTTGTTATATTTGCTTTACTTTTGATTTCATTTCATTTACTTGGATGCAATGAAGAAGACATCAACACAAACTTGCTATACTCTATTAGGGATTCAGGGATGTGACAACTCACCCAGAGTCAAAAGAATCTTGTCCCGAGATTTGGAAGTCGTCGGGAATAGCGCGGGATACTCAAGTCGTAGACGATCCTCTCTTTCCCATGTTGCCTCTTTTCCAAAATGATTTGACCATTGAACTTTAAGAAACTTGAGGTTTCGACGTCGAGTGGTACGCTCAGCTTGATCAAGAATACGAACAGGGTATTCTCGATATGAAAGGTTATCTTGGAGATCAAGCGTGTGGTCCACTTCACGGATAGGATCCGAAAAGCAACGCCTGAGTTGCGAGACGTGGAATACATCATGAACCTTGGAAATATGCGGAGGAAGTTCCAATAGGTAGGCAACTTCTCCTTGTTTAGCAAGAATGTGAAAAGGACTGATGTAACGAGGAGCCAACTTGCTCTTGATACCGAAAAGATGAGTACCCTTCAAAGGTGTAACCGGAAGGTAAGCCTTCTCGCCAACTTCAAAGGTCACAGCCTTATGATGACGATCATATTGGCTTTTTTGATTAGACTGGGATGTTTTCAACTTTTCATGAATAATGAGAACTTGCTCTTCTGCTTCCTGGATCATATCCGGACCAAAGAGTTGCCTCTCTCCGGTTTCTGACCAATTAAGAGGTGTTTGACATCTTCGTCCATAGAGCACTTCAAAAGGAGCTTTGCCCAAGCTTGATTGATAACTATTGTTATAAGCAAATTCGGCGAATGGAAGGCACTTCTCCCAATTCATACCGAATGATATAACACAAGCTCGGAGCATATCTTCTAGGATTTGATTCACTCTTTCTACCTGACCACTTGATTGAGGATGGAAAGCAGTGCTAAAAGATAGGTGAGTCCCCATGGCATTTTAAAAAATCTCCAAGAAGCGAGAAGTAAAAATACTTCCATGGTCTGAGTTAATCTCTAGAGGAACACCATGAATAGACACTATTTGAGAGATATATAACTCTGCTAGTTGGCTAGCTGTTATACTCTCACGAACTGGAAGCAAATGAGCTATTTTGGAAAGACGGTCTATGACCACAAAGATAGCATTATTTCCTTTCTTGCTCTTGGGAAATCCAGTGATGAAATCCATACTCACTTTATCCAATTTCCATTCAGGAATAGCTAAAGGTGGAAGGGTGCCAGCAGGCCTTTGATGTTCTGCCTTAACTCGACGACAAACGTCACTGTTAGCAACGAACTCAGCAATTTCCCTCTTCATCCTAGTCCACCAAAACCTATAGCGTAGGTCCTGATACATCTTGGTACTACCAGGATGAATGGTGAGAGGAGATTCATGAGCCTCCTTAAGGATCAACTACCTTAGATGTGGATTCTTAGGAACCACTAGACGATTCTGGAAGAACACAACATCTTGATCATTCATGGAGAATTCTTTAGCGTTTCCGCTAATAATATTCTCCTTGATCCATGATATACCCTTATCACGCTTTTGGCCGGCTATGATTTGATCCCTAAGAGTAGGTTTCGCCACCAGGTTAGAAAGGAATCCTTGAGGAACAATGTGAAGATTTAACTTCTGAAATTCCTCATAGAGACGTGGTTGACCTCGTTGTAACATCTGATTGTTACAATAAGACTTACGACTTAGTGCATCAGCCATGACATTGGCCTTCCTCGGGGTGTAAGTTATCCCTAAGTCGTAATCTGTGATCAACTCAACCCACCATCTTTACCTGAGATTCAAATCCGGCTGGGTGAAGATATATTTCAGACTTTGGTGATCAGTGAATATTTCGCAACGATTACCAAGAAGGTAATGTCGCCGGGTTTTAAGTGCATGGACTACAGCTGCAAGCTCGAGATCATGGGTGGGATAATTATCCTCATGTGGACGCAATTGTCCAGATGCGTATGCAATCACATGACGGTCCTGCATGAGAATGCAACCTAATCCTTGTCACGATGCGTCGCAATAGATAACAAAGTCCTTGGAAAAATCTGGTGGTAGCAACACAGGTGCGGAAGTCAGGCATCATTTCAGTCCCTGAAAACTATGCTCACACTATGGTGTCCACTCGAACTTTTTATGTTTCTTGAGGAGTTCAGTTAGAGGCTTTGCAACCTTGGAGAAATTCTCGACAAAGCGGCGACAATAGCTCGCTAGACCAAGAAAACTCCTAACTTGCTGAACTGATTCAGGTTGAGTCCAATCAAGGACGGCTTGAACTCTCCCGGGATTGACAGCAATACCCTTACCAGAGATTGTGTGGCCTAGATACGTCACTTTTGGTAACCAGAATTAACATTTTGAAAACTTGGCATAAAGGCGATGCTCTCGAAGTTTCATCAATACCAGCCTTAGATGCTCGGCATGTTCTTGTTCGTTCTTCGAGTAGATGAGAATATCATCGAGGTATACCACGACGAATTTATCCAAATACTCCATGAAGATTGAATTCATCAAGCGAGAGAAGGTGGCTGGGGCATTGGTTAAACCAAAGGACATGATGGTGTACTCGTATTGGCCATAAGGAGTGACAAAAGCCGTTTTTGGAATGTCCCCGTTCTTAATCTTGATTTGATGATAACCCAACCTCAAATCCATTTTGGAGAAGACTGAGGATCCAGCGAGCTGATCATACAGATCGTTGATCCTGGGGAGAGGATACTTGTTCTTTATGGTGACCAGGTTAACTGGTCGATAATCTACAACCATCTGATCTGTTCCATCCTTCTTCTTGACGAAGAGGTCGGTACAAGCCCAAGGAGAAGAGCTAGGACGAATGAAACCTTTATTCAAGGCCTCATCTAGTTGCTTCTTAAGCTCGGCTAGCTCCAGGGGTGCCATCTTATAAGGTCTTCTGGCTATTGGAACAGTTCCCGGAACAAGGTCTATCACAAACTCTACATCCCTGTCAGGTGGAATTCCTGGCAGTTCTTCTAGAAAAACATCCGGGAAGTCACCGACTACCAGAATGTCTTCCAGCTCTCGGAGAGGGTTGGCATTGAGGGTAGAGACATTTGGTAACTCGAGTAGAGACATTAACTATCTCACCCAAGGGATGGGTAAGCTGAACATTTCTAGAATGAGTATCAATCTTGGCATAATGAGCTGACATCTAGTCCATACCCAAGATGATATTGATATCCGAAGATTTCAGGGCTATCAAAGATGCTAGAAAAACTAGCCTGTCTACTAGAATTTCATTGTCATAGGTTATCCTGGAGGTTTGCCACTTACTACCAGGGGTTTGGACAACCAATGGGATTGGCATATCACAAAAGGACATGTTATGCAACTGTGCATAACTTTCTGAAATGAAAGAATGAGATGACCCAGTGTCAAAAAGAACACACGTTGGGTGATGATTAACAAGGAGCGTACCCAATATGACGTCGGGATCCTCAGCAGCTTCTTCTGCTGAAACATAGTTCACAAGGCCACGTGCAGGAGTTGGCTCCACATAGTAAGCTTTGCCCGACTTGCCTTGCCCAACGGACTTTCCATGTTGCTTGGCACCTATATTCTGGGGACACTCTCGTGAATAGTGCCCTGGTTCTCCACACTAGTAATAGATCACCTGCTTGGCACGTGGTGCAGCATTGCTAGCTGGACCACCATAGGTCTTTGCTGGAGGGTTGGTCTGATTCGCCTAAGGCGCCACATAGGAGGGCCTCGGGGTATATCTTGGCGGCAGAGAACTATTTGGAACCCACAGCCTACGTTTTGGAAACACGGAACCAGATGAGGAGCCAGAGTCACGGGAGTGCTTCTTCGTGGCTTCATAGTTGGTATGACCAGTCTCGGCACTGATTGCCTTGTTGACAAGTGCTAGAAAGCTTGTACATTTGTGGAGGCACGGGTCACGATGAATTTCAGGGCTCAGACCCTTACGGAATCTTGCTTGCTTCTTGGCATCAGTTGACACCTTTTCAGTTGCATAGCGAGCGACGTTACCGAACTCGTGGCTATAAGCATCCACGGACAATTTTCCCTGGGTGAAGGCACAGAAATCCTCTCTCTTACGGTCCATCAGACCCTCTGGAATATGGTGCAGACGGAAGGTTGCACTAAAGTATGCCCATGTGGCTGCTGGTCTGGTAGGACGCATAGCTTCAAAATTCTCCCACCACAGATTGGCGGGTCCTTCGAGAAAGTACGCCGCAAAGGTCACCTTGTCGGCCTCAGAAACATTTGCACAGCGAATCTTGCGTGATATACTGCACAACCAGTCATCAGCGTCGAGGGGATCGACGGAGTGATGGAACTTCGGAGGATTCAGCTTCATGAAGTCATTGAGGGACACTGCATCATTCCTCGGCTAACGAGCCGCATTTTGCTCAATACGCTCTAGCAAACGGTTGGTCTCTGTTTTGTTTCTTTCTGCCTCAAGAATAACTTCCGCTAGAGAAGGCGGGTGAGGCAATTCCTCCTGTGATGCTTGACTACCTTCTGCCTGCTCATGGGCAGGGGCACGGTTCAGCCTGGTGAACACCATCCTGGCAAACAAACTCACATCTTAGACTAAAATCAACATCAATACTAGATATGGATTAAGAATGCACTAAACACATGGAATGCGGAAATGAACATCCGAACAACATGGTAACAAGCAACTGCTATATATACACCATGGTTCATACACACCATTACATAGTTCAGTACAACCTCAACCCGAAGAGCAAACTACTAAAAAGATGATACTACTCATCAGAGGCTTTCCAAGCTTCCTATACATTATTTATCTATGCCTCCGGATTCATCTCACGACATAAGCATACTCCACAAGACACACAGGACTGTGGAAGTACAGCTACTACCATACTACTCTTCCACTCACGGGTTCAGACATCCGCATAAAACATCTCATAAAGGTTGCCTCCATGGCCTGGGAGCTCAACCTGCGGATCAGGAAATACTCGAGCCTGAGACCCCTGGGAACCGTAAGGACGCGGGTGTGGCCTTGGTCCCCTGACTGGTGGTAGTAGAGGTCCCCGAAGAGGGGTGACTCCTCCTATAGCAGGCCAGTCAACATGAGCCGGAAGATGGGTCCTAACAGGGTTCACCATCTCAGCTGTGTCAAAGCCGTCCACAGACGGTCACGTGTAGCATAGAGCTCCATACGAAGGGCACGAGCATCCCTGTCTCTATTCTCTAACATCTCAGCGGTGGATTGCAGCAGCGGATCCTCCATAGAGGAATCAAAGTAGACCCCACTGAGGTATCCTTCTTCTCCTGGCTGAGAGGTGGGAACATAGCATAATTATGAGTTCTGCAGCAGTGGATGTCTCGCTCTCATGATGGTCAACATTGAATAGGCAGCATCTTGTACTGCCATGTCAACAGTAACCCCCAATCCATAAGACCAATGGATCGGCTCCTCGGCTCCAGAGTAATCTGGGAATACCCTGACAGTGCACAGATACTGACTTCGATTAAAATCCCGGTACTGCTCATCCACTGTATACTCTGGGTACCAGCGGTAACCGGCTACTGATATCATCCTGACTAGCATGGCCGTGTGACCCGACACATCTCCACGGACCACCTGACGAGAAGGACGGCCAGGCATCTGAAATTAGAGAGTAATGCAAGGCATTAGAGCTCTATTGACAAAATTGGGCAGCATAACGGCTGTAAATGCTCAAAAACAATTTTGGGACAACCCACAAAAGATAGGATAGCATAACCACTCAACTATCAAGTTCAATTCCATGGTCATCAAAACTTACTTTCTTTCCCTTGGAATAAAACAAACCCGAAATAACTCTCGACTCGTTGTCCTATAATCTACCGATTAGAAATACACGACCCTGAGAGAAAGATAAGTAACCTAGTTCTTAATCCCCATAGAAAAGACGAGGATGACCAGAATAGAATGACTTGAGAAGAGAAGCAAGAATCTTACGTTCCCTTCCACAAACAATTCCCTTATATATAACTAAAGCAATTCTAGACTCAACTTCGACCAGTTTGGCTTGGTAATCCTACAGTCAGTCACGCTCTAATACCAACGCTGTCGGGACCCCGATCCTAAGCCATAGGAATCCAGCCTGTAACACATCACATCCCTTTGCGGTCTCACGCACGGTTATCCCCATGGCTGTAGTCTTACCTTAGCCTGGACCGTCTGCGCCTTTTGACTCGCGTATGCAATTGTGTCGCTAGCATTCTGATGTCAAAGAACCTGGGTCGACATGTCTAGTCATAAACCCAAGTGGCAGTACCGTACAGGGACAGGCATACATGACCCAGCAAAGCAGGTGGCAGTCATCAGCGAGTGTAGATGAGTCGTAGCAAGCTACAAGGACTCCATTACACCGCGTGACATTTCCCCAAAGGGACAGACACAGCAGCTAAGAAGGACACATGTCGGTCAACCAATGTGTCCGGAGCAGTAGTGAACTACCATGGCTCGGTGGAAACACAAAGTGGCATTTCCCCGTAAGAGTACTACTAAGGCATACGACTAGGTGTTAGAACCCGTACATATCAAGTACAACATACGTACGCACGGCATACCCGATATGCATAGATACATCGATGGCATCACAACATAACCATAATCATACAAACTTTATTTAGAAGGCTCGGAAGAGCCTCACACATAATATTACACAGATAGGGGTCTCACGACCCATCATCACAAGTCATTCAAACAAGTCTTACAAGCCAGCGGAAGATTAAAACTATCTGAGTACAGACAGATGGAAAGGTAAAAGGCACATGGCCTGACTATCTACAGACCCAACCTAGGGCCAGATCATAGCTGGGACACCAGCTACACGTCGTCGTCAACATCTAGATAGAACCCACCATTAGGGTCATTAACATCCTCTGTAACAATTTATTAAGCAAAGTTGAGTACGAAAGTACTCAGCAAGACTTTAGAACAGATCTATCTACTCATGCTCAGGTATCAATAAAGGGGGTAGTGGTGTTTCATGCAACAAGCCAGCTTTGACTCTTGGCTAGACAAAACTACGTTTTAAAATAGTTTTGACAACTTTGTTTCTCGCACACGAGTCCACTAACTCCACAACAATACACCATCATGGAATCATTCCCGTCTTCCTACGGAAATGCCCCCCCATGACACTCACACTTATCTTGATACTTTTATGAGTAGCTATTAAAGTTATCTATGAACAACATATGTCTCCAAGTAGTCCATATCTGTGGACGCGGCTATTCGAATATATCATAACCCTGCAGGGGTGTACTTCTTCACACACGCTCTCGCCACTTATCGCTATGTGCACATCATGCACCTCGGCGACCTTCAAGCGAAAGCCCGGCGAGGGAGTCGGCCACGACCGTTAACCACGCTAATACCTGGTCCAGGTTTATCGCCTATCTGAGGGTAATCCACACGGAAGTCCGGCCAAGGTTTCCGCCATGGCCCCAAACGATGTGCGAAGGGTTCCCAAGCCCACCATCCGGGTGCCACTTGGTACACTGTGCCACTGCCTACCGCATCATAGCCCACCTCTAAGGTCAGCACTATGCACGGCCTCCAGCATGACTATAAACACCAGAAACTACTTCGAACTCCTGGACCGAGTACTAGGCGATTAATAAGTCGAGCGGGGTCATATTTCAGGGCCCAGCATGTGGTAGTATCTTTTCTTGGATTACATACATGGAACAGTTCCTAAGGACGGTTCTAATGAAACAACCCGCCATGTAATCCTACATAGCCTTTCACCGGTACCTTTACCAAATCAGGTTCAACACACAACCTTATTAACTGAACACATTCTCACGATCATGTTCATCACCCAGATGACAGACCAGACACAACTCTAAGCATTGCATGCATAGCAGGGTAAGACACATCATGGCTCAAGCATTAATCAGGTATGCTAGGTTGCAAGGTTTAGCTAATTACTATGACAAAGAGAGGTCATGCAAAGGAATGGGTTCAACTAACGTGGTAAAAGCATTTGAAGCATTTTGACCTAATGCAATAAATAAGAGCAGGAGCGAGAATATGGGATTTATCAGGATGATCAAAATTGTTGCTTGCCTTGTTGCTCAGCAGAGGGGTGATATCCGTCAGTCGGATAATCACTCGTATCTGGAGGGTCGGGGCGTACCGAACAACAACATACAATTATTAACAATCATATGCAAAAATCATGATGCATGAACATGACATGAAATAAAGGGTGATATGATTCGATGTGGTTGGTGAAACCTTAGTTTGCATCTGGTTTGAAATCCAAATTCAAATATCATTTGAAATATCATATTTATTTTAATCATTTAATTGATTTGACCTGATGGTGTTTCATAACTTTGTTTTTCATGCATGAAAGTAGCACCATTGTGTTCATTGAATTTTTCTGATCAATTTGCATATATTATTTGTCTGATTTGGAGTTATAATAAAATTTCTATGAATTTCCAAAGTTTTGCAATTATTCTGGAATTATTTTAAAACCAGAATTAGACTTATTGCATCAGCATGACATCAGCAGGTCAGCTGGCCATGGAAAGTCAAACTTGACCAGTGGGACCCACTGGTCAGTGACTCTGGCCAGTTCTAGATTAAGTTTAAACTTAATTAGCTATTTCACAGGGCTGGACCCACATGTCACTGGCTATTTAACTTTTAATATAACTTTTATTTTTATTTTTATTTTTATTAAACTCAATTAGTCTGGGAGCTGGCCCCACTTGTCATGGGCCCAGGGGGGTTGAACCCACCGGCAGCACCAGGGATGGTGGAGAGCGTCGGAAACGCGTCTCCGATGACCAATCGAGCGGCGAAAGGCACTAGGAGAACGGCCACTCGATGGCGCGCACGATGAGGCAAACCCCAGGGGTTGGGGTGGCCGGAATCGATGCCGGCGACAAGCTTGGTGGCGGCCGAATCTCGGGCCTCGTCGAGGTCACCGCTACGGGGCTCAACACGCTCGGGGCTAGGCTCCTACGACACCTACGCGACGAGCTGGAGCCGATGGTGGCCTCGGAATGACCAGCCGATCATCGGAACGTCACCGGCGACGAGCTACAGCGGCGGTCCTCGTCGGGCTCCTGTGAAACTGGGCCTAGAACTCGGGAAAGAGAGGGGAAATGGGGGGAAACAGAGCTCACTACGGTGACGAGGGAAGGCTCAGGCTGCTCGGGGAGGCACTGGATCCGGCGAATGGACGGTGGCTTGCCGGCGGACGAAGGTGGAAGACACCGGTGACGAGGGCGATGCAAGGCTCGGGGGCTCTTCTCCTTTGGCAGGGACGACCAGCTCGATGAGGCGGAGCGAACGGCGCACTCAGAGGCGAGGGAGGACGGCCGGAGCGATGGCTAGCTCGAGCTCGAGCTCGCAGCAATGGCGGTCGAGAGAGAGAGAGAGACGCAGTGGCCGAGTGAGGAGGGGGAGAGGATGGGAACAAGCCCGAGGAGGCTTATCCTCCCTCTCCAGCTCATCCGGGCGAGCCAGGCACGCACATAGGTGTGTGGGCGCGCTGGAAGAAGCCGCGGCCAGCTCCTGCTCCGACTAGCGAAGGAGGAAGACGACAGAATGGGAGGAGTTGGGCCTGTGCCAGGTAAGCGTCAGATAACACTTTTCCATTTTTTTCAATTCTATTTCTGTTAAATCATTTCTAACATGATTTTGTTTTATTTTTGGCTCCAAACTATTTCAAAAATAGTTTGAATGATACTAGGGTGTTATTTGGAATATTTCCAAACATATATGAAGTTTTCAACATTTTTGGAAACTTTGGATTATTTGAAATCAATTATATAGTTGATTTCTGTAACTTTTAAATTTAAAATAAAATGCCAAAAGCATTTTGAAATTATATTTCACCCCTCATATTTTGTTTTCAACATTTATCACAAATGATGAACTTTTCTAATGGCCACTTTGAATTCTTTAATTTTCCACCAAATTTGAATTGCTTTTGAATATAGAGTTGCTAGGGTTTGCTTTTGTTTTCTTTGCTTTGCTTTTGATTTCATTTCATTTATTTGGATGCAATGAAGAAGACATGAGCACAAACTTGCGATACTCTATTAGGGTTTCAGGGATGTGACACTGTCGTCGTCCGTTCGATCCCCACGCCCGTCAACACCACTTATTGGGACTGCAAGAATCCGGCGGTCATCTTCCCCTACAACTACGAGCCAGATGATGAGACGGAGGTGCAAATGGTCATGCCGGTCCTCGCGGCCAAAGTGTTGGGTAACATTGCATGGGAACAAAAAAAATCCTACGCACACGAAGACCTATCATGGTGATGTCCATCTACAAGAGGAGATTAGATCTACGTACCCATGTAGGTCGCTCAGGGGGAAGCGTTAAGAAACGCGGTTGATGTAGTGGAACATCTTCACGATCCGTCCCACGAACCGTCTCGCGATCCGTCCCACGATCCGTTCCAATCTAGCGCCGAATGGGCAGCACCTCCGCGTTCAGCACACGTACAACTCGACGATGATCTTGGCCTTCTGGATCCAGCCAGCAAGACGTAGAAGTAGATGGGTTCTCCGGCATCGTGACGCCGCTCCGATGGTGGTGACGATCTACTCCTGCAGGGCTTCGCCCGAGCTCCGCAGAAATCCGATCTAGAGGTAAAACTGTGTGGAATAGCCATGAGTTGCATCTGGAAAAGTTGTGTCTCAAAAATCCCTAAACCACCACTATATATAGGAGGAGGGGGAGGGTCTAGCCTTGAGGCACAAGGCCCTCAAGGTGCGCCGGCCGCCAGGAGGAGGAGGACTCCTCCTCCAATTTGGTTTGGGAAGGAGGAGTCCTCCTCTTCCTTCCCACCTCCCTCTTTCCTTTTTTTTCTTCTTTTCTTTTGGTATTTTCTTATGTGGCGCCATAGCCCTCTTGGGCTGACTCCACCAGCCCAATAAGGACTTGGTGCGCCACCCTAGGGCCTTGGGCTCACTCCCGGGTGGGTGGGCCCCTCCCGGTAAACACCCGGAACCCATTCGTCACTCCCGGTACACTGCCGGAATTCCCCGAAACTTTCCGTTTACCAAATAAAACAATCCTATGTATCAATCTTCATTTCCGGACCATCCAGAAACCCTCGTGACGTCTGTGATCTCATCCGTGACTCCGAACAACATTCGGTAACCACACAAATAACTCAACTATACTAAAACATCATCGAACCTTAAGTGTGCACACCCTGGGGTTCGAGAACTATGTAGACATGATCCGAGACACTCCTCGGTAAATATCCAATAGAGGGACCTAGATGCCCATATTGGATCCTACATATTCTCCGAAGATCTTATCGGTTGAACCTCAGTGACAAGGATTCATATAATCCCGTTTGTCATTCCCTTTGTTCTTCGGTATGTTACTTGCCCGAGATTCGATCATCGGTACGCAAGTCTCTTTACTCGTTCGGTAATACAAGATCCCGTGACTTACACTTAGTCACATTGCTTGCAACGCTTGTGTGTGATGTTGTATTACCGAGTGGGCCCCGAGATACCTCTTCGTCACACGGAGTGACAAATCCCAGTCTCGATCCGTACTAACTCAACGGACACCTTCAGAGATACCTGTAGAGCACCTTTATAGTCACCCAGTTACGTTGCGACGTTTGATACACACAAGGTATTCCTCCGGTGCCAGTGAGTTATATGATCTCATGGTCGTAGGAATAAATACTTGACACGCAGAAAACAATAGCAATAAATGACACGACCGATATGATACGTTCATAGTTTGGGTCTAGTCCATCACATGATTCTCCTAATGATGTGATCCAATTACCAAGTGACAACACTTGCACATAGCCAGAAAATCTTGACTATCCTTGATCAACTGGCTAGCCAACTAGAGGCTTGCTAGGGACATTGTTTTGTCTTTGTATCCACACATGTATCTATGTTTTCATTCAATACAATTATAGCATGGATAATAAACAATTATCTTGTAACATGAAATATAATAATAACTATGTGCTTTGTGAAAGTCCTATCACGCGTCTCGATCTATCCCTATAGATATTAATGCCTAGAATGTAAGGAGCTTCTCCTAGGTCCTTCATAGAGAAACCTTTATTCAAGTAATCCTTTACGCTCTCCAAAAACTCCACGTTGCTACCAATCAGCAATATGTCATCCACATATAATATTAGAAACGCCACAGAGCTCCCACTCACTTTCTTCTAAATACAAGATTCTCCAACCATTTGTATAAACCCAAATGCTTTGATCACCTCATCAAAGCGCTTATTCCAAATCCGAGATGCTTGCACCAGTCCATAAATGGATCGCTGGAGCTTGCATACTTTGTTATCATTCTTTGGATTGGCAAAACCTTCGGGTTGCATCATATACAACTCTTCCTTAAAAAAACCGTTAAGGAACGACGTTTTGACATCCATGTGCCAGATTTCATAATCGAAAAATGCAGCTATTGCTAACATGATTCAGACGGACTTAAGCATCGCTACCGGTGAGAATGTCTCATCGTAGTCAACTCCTTGAACTTGTGAGAAACCCTTTGCCACAAGTCGAGCTTTATAAACGGTCACATTACTGTATGCGTCCGTCTTCTTCTTAAAGATCCATTTGTTCTGAATAGCTTTGCAACCTTCAGGTAGTACTTCCAAAGTCCACACTTTGTTTTCGTACATAGATCCTATCTCGGACTTCATGGCCTCCACCATTTGTTGGAATCAGGGCCCATCATTGCTTCTTCATAATTTGCAGGTTCATTGTTGTCTAGCAACATGATTGATAAGACAGGGTTACCGTACCACTCATGTGTAGTACGTTATCTTGTCGACCTGCAAGGTTCGATAGGAACTTGATCCGAAGTTTCATGATCATCATCATTGACTTCCTCCTCAACCGGTGTCGCAACGACACGGGTTTCCCCTTTCCCTGCGCCACCATCTAGAGGGGTGAGAGGTTCGACAACCTCATCAAGTTCTATCTTCCTCCCACTCAATTCTTTCGAGAGAAACTTCTTCTCAAGAAAAGCTTTGTTTTTAGCAACAAACACTTTGCCCTCGGATTTGAGATAGAAGGTATACCCAACTGTCTCCATTGGGTAACCTATGAAGACGCACTTTTCCGCTTTGGGTTCCAGCTTTTCAGGATGAAGCTTTTTGACATAAGCATCACATCCCCAAACTTTAAGAAACGACAATTTCGGTCTTTTGCCATACCACAGTTCGTATGGTGTCGTCTCAATGGATTTTGATGGTGCCCTATTTAAAGTGAATGCAGTTGTCTCTAATGCATAACCCCAAAAAAATAACAACAAATCGGTAAGAGACACCATAGATCGCACCATTTCTAACAAAGTACAATTACGATGTTTGGCACACCATTATGGTGTGGTGTTCCAGGCGGTGTCAACTGTGAAACAATTCCACATAGTCTTAAGTGAGCACCAAACTCGAAACTCAGATATTCACCCCGATGATGAGACCGTAGGAACTTGATCTTCTTGTTACGATGATTTTCAACTTCACTCTGAAATTGCTTGAACATCTCAAACGTTTCAGACTTATGCTTCATCAAGTAGACATATCCATACCTACTCAAATCTTCAATGAAGGTGAGAAAATAACGATATCCGCCGCGCGCCTCCACACTTATCGGACTTCACACATCGGTATGTATGATTTCTAACAAGTCACTTGCATGCTCCATTGTTTCGGAGAACGGAGTCTTAGTCATCTTGCCCATGAGGCATGGTTCGCACGTGTCTAGAGATTCAAAATCAAGTGACTCCAAAAGTCCATCGGAATGGAGTTTCTTCATGCGCTTTACACCAATATGACTTAAGCGGCAGTGCCACAAAAACATGGTGCTATCATTGTTAACTCTACATCTTTTGGTCTCAATGTTATGTATATGTGTATCATCGCTATCAAGATTCAATATGAACAATCTTCTCACATTTGGTGCATGACCATAAAAAATATTACTCATAGAAATAGAACAACCATTATTCTCTGACTTAAATGAGTAACCGTCTCGCAATAAACAAGATCCAAAAATAATGTTCATGCTTAACGCAGGCACTAAATAACAATTATTTAAGTTCTTAACTAATCATGATGGTAACTAAAGTGAAACTGTGCCGATGGCGATTGCATCAACCTTGGAACCATTTCCCACGCGCATCGTCACTTCATCCTTCGCCAGCCCTCGTTTATTCCGCAGTTCCTATTTCGAGTTGCAAATATGAGCAACATAACCGGTATCGAATACCCAGGCACTACTACGAGAACTGGTTAAGTACACATCGATAACATGTATATCGAATATACCTGATTTTTCCTTGGCCTCCTTCTTATCAGTCAAATACTTGGGGCAATTGCGCTTCCAGTGACCCAGTCCCTTGCAATAATAACACTCTGTTTCAGGCTTAGGCCCAGTCTAGGGTTTCTTCTTCGGATTGGCAACAGGCTTGCCGCTCTTCTTGGAGTTACCCTTCTTGCCTTTGCTGTTTCTCTTGAAACTAGTGGTCTTATTAACCATCAACACTTGATGCTCTTTCCAGAGTTCTCACTCTGCGACTTTCAGCAACGCGAATAACTCGTCGGGTGACTTGTTCATTCCTTGCATGTTATAGTTCAACACAAAGCTCTTGTAGCTTGGTGGCAGTGATTGAAGAATTCTGTGAGTGATAGCTTGTTGCGGGAGTTCAATCCCCAGCTCAGCTAGACGGCTTGAGTACCGAGACATTTTGAGCACATGTTCACTGACAGACGAATTCGCCTCCATCTTGCAAGCATAGAATTTATCGGAGGTCTCATACCTCTCGATCTAGGCGTTCTTCTGAAAGATAAAATTAAACTCTTGGAAAATATCATATGCTCCATGACGCTCAAAGCACGTTGAAGTCCAGGCTCTAAGTCATACAAGACTGCACATTGAACTACTGAGTAGTCCTCCTTACGTGTTAACCAGGCGTTCTTAACATCTTGGTCAGCCGTAGCGGGTGGTTCATCTCCTAGCGCGGCATTAAGGACATAATCCTTCTTCCCAGCTTGCAAGAGCAACTTAAGATTACATTCCCAGTCTACAAAGTTGCTTCCATCATCTTTCAACTTAGCTTTCTCTAGGAACGTATTAAAATTCAGGGTGACTGTCGCGTGAGCCATTGATCTACAACACAAATTTTGCGTGGACTTAGACTATGTTTAAGATAATTAGAGTTTAACTAATGAAATTACAGATAAACTCCCACTCAAAAAGTACACCTCTCTAGTCATTTGAGTGCTACATGATCCAAATTCACTAACTCAAGTCCGATCATCACGTGAGTTGAGAATAGTTTCAGTGGTAAGCATCTCTATGCTAATCATATCAACTATATGATTCATGCTCGACCTTTCGGTCTCATGTGTTCCGAGGCCATGTGTGCACATGCTAGCCTCGTCAAGTTTAACCCGAGTGTTCCGCGCATGCAACTGTTTTGCACCCGTTGTATGTGAACGTTGAGTCTATCACACTCGATCATCACGTGGTGTCTCAAAACGACGAACTATCGCAACGGTGCACAGTCGGGGAGAACACAATTTCATCGTGAAATTTTAGTGAGAGATCACCTTATAATGCTACCGTCATTCTAAGCAAAATAAGGTGCATAAAAGGATTAACATCACATGCAATTCATAAGTGACATGATATGGCCATCATCTTGTGCTTCTTGATCTCCATTACTCAAGCACTAACATGATCTTCTTGTCACCAGCACCACACCATGATCTCCATCAACGTGTCGCCATCAAGGTTGTCGTGCTATTTATGATATTACTACTAAAGCTACAACCTAGCAATATAGTAAATGCATGTGCAAACACAAACGTTAGTTTAAAGACAACCCTATGGCTCCTGCCGGTTGTCGTAGCATCGACGTGCAAGTCGATATTAACTATTACAACATGATCATCTCATACATCCAATATATCACATCATGTCATTCGCCATATCATATCACAAGCATACCTTGCAAAAACAAGTTAGACGTCCTCTAATTTGTTGTTGCATGTTTTACGTGGCTGCTATGGGTATTTAGTATGATCGCATCTTACTTACACAAAAACTACAATGGAGATGTGCAAATTGCTATTTAACCTCTCCAAGGACCGCCTCAGTCAAAACCAATTCAACTAAAGTTGAAGAAACAGGCACCCACCAGTCATCTTTATAAAACTAGGTTGCACGTCAATCGATGAAACCAGTCTCTCGTAGCGTACGAGTTATGTCGGTCTGGGCCGCTTCAATCCGACAATACCGCTGAATCGAGAAAAGACTAAGGAGGGCAGCAAATCGAACATCACCATCCACAAAACCTTTTGTGTTCTACTCGAGATAACATCTACGCATGAACCTAGCTCATGATGCCACTATTGGGTAACGTTGCATAGGAAACAAAAAAATTCCTACGCACACGAACACCTATCATGGTGATGTCCATCTACGAGAGGAGATTAGATCTACGTACCCTTGTAAATCGCTCAGCGGGAAGCGTTAAGAAATGTGGTTGATGTAGTGGAACGTCTTCACGATCCGTCCCTCAAACCGTCCCACGATCCATCCCACGAACCGTCTCGCAATCCGTCCCACGATCCGTTCCGATCTAGCGCCGAACGGACGGCACCTCCGTGTTCAGCACACGTACAGCTCGACGATGATCTCGGCTTTCTTGATCCAACAAGAAAGACGGAGAAGTAGAAGAGTTCTCTGGCAGCGTGACGGTGCTCCGGTGGTGGTGACGATCTACTCCTGCAGGGCTCCGCCCAAGCTCCGCAGAAATCCGATCTAGAGGTAAAACTGTGTGGAATAGCCTTGAGTTGCACGTGGCAAAGTTGTGTCTCAAAAAGCCCTAAACCACCACTATATATAGGAGGAGGAGGAGAGGCTATCCTTGAGGCACAAGGGCCTCAAGGTGCGTCGGCCGCCAGGAGGAGGAGGACTCCTCCTCCAATTCGGTTTGGGAAGGAGGAGTCCTCCTCTTCCTTCCCACCTCCCTCTTTCCTTTTTTTCTTTTCTTTTGGTATTTTCTTATGTGGCGCCATAGCCCTCTTGGGCTGACTCCACCAGCCCAATAAGGACTTGGTGCGCCACCCTAGGGCCTTGGGCTCACTCCCGGGTGGGTGGGCCCCTCCCGGTAAACACCCGGAACCCATTCGTCACTCCCGGTACACTGCCGGAATTGCCCGAAACTTTTCGGTGACCAAATTAAACCATCCTATATATCAATCTTCATTTCCGGACCATTCCCAAACCCTCGTGACGTACGTGATCTCATCCGGGACTCCGAACAACATTCGGTAACCACACATATAACTCAACTATACTAAAACATCATCGAACCTTAAGTGTGCAGACCCTGCGGGTTCGAGAACTATGTAGACATGACCTGAGACACTCCTCGGTCAATATCCAATAGTGGGACCTGGATGCCCATATCGGATCCTACATATTCTCCGAAGATCTTATCGATTGAACCTCAGTGCCAAGGATTGATATAATCCCGTATGTCATTCCCTTTGTCATTCGGTATGTTACTTGCCCGAGATTCGATCATAGGTATCCGCATACCTATTTCAATCTCATTACCAGCAAGTCTCTTTACTCGTTCCGTAATACAAGATCCCGTGACTAACGCTTAGTCACATTTCTTGCAAGGCTTGTGTGTGATGTTGTATTACCGAGTGGGCCCCGAGATACCTCTCCGTCACACTGAGTGACAAATCCCAGTCTCGATCCATACTAACTCAACGGACACCTTCGGAGATACCTGTAGAGCACCTTTATAGTCACCCAGTTATGTTGCCACGTTTGATACACACAAGGTATTCCTCCGGTGCCAGTGAGTTATATGATCTCATGGTCATAGGAATAAATACTTGACACGCAGAAAACAATAGCAATAAAATGATACGACCAATATGCTACGTTCATAGTTTGGGTCTAGTCCATCACATGGTTCTCCTAATGATGTGATCCAGTTATCAAGTGACAACACTTGCACATAGCGAGAAAACCTTCACTATCCTTGAACAACTAGCTAGCCAACTAGAGGCTTGCTAGGGACATTGTTTTGTCTATGTATCCACACATGTATCTATGTTTTCATTCAATACAATTATAGCATGGATAATAAACGATTATCTTGTAACAAGAAATATAATAATAACTATTTATCATTGCCTCTAGGGCATATTTCCAACACAAAGAGGGTGACCAAGACCTCCCCATTACCGTGCACGAGCTGCCACAGATGCTAGTTGCGTCGGACGTCATCAAGCAGGAGGTGGTGGATGCGGATGCAGAGGGGGGGGGACAGGGGGACAAGAAGAAGAAGACTTGGGCAAATAAGAAGACTACTGCACACGAGGTGATGTCCCGCTCGGAGCACCTGAAGGTGCTGAAGAAGAACTGAAGCAATGCAACTGCTTTAGTTAGAAGTAATACTGATCTGGTTACGTATGCTCGTATATTTTAGCATATAAGTTAGATAAATATTTTGGTTAGGTGTGCTGGTATAGTTCAGCATATAAGTTATGTGTAATGGAGTGATGTCAAGCAAGAACTATGTTGCTATATATGTTTCAGATGTTGCAATATTTGATGTGAACTTCTTTAGGGTCAGAATTGTTGTGTTACTATGTTGCTATGTTCCCCTACTTTATTTGCATGTCCCCACTAGCTATAACCTGTTGTGCCCATGTGTACTAGTTTCTTAAAATAGCATGCAACAAGTTGTAGGTGGATGTATAGAAATAGAAGGTTTAGTTTAGGAAGGCATGAGTAGCTACTTATCTGTGAAAAGTTAACTTACTAAACTGTCAAAACTTGTAGGAGGATATACAATTCAGATGACACTTAACATGCCCAAATTCAGTTAGCATGATCAAATTCGGTTAAGCTAACAGTAACAGTGACACAAATTCAGACGACAAACAAATTCAGTGATATTTTCAACACAGAGATCAATTCACTCCACAAACACATAATGCCATTCAGTACACAAATTACTTCAAGTTCATCTAAGTACACAAATTACTTGACCAAAGTTCATCAAGTTCATCTACTCTTCTTCCCGCCCTACAATTCTGCACATGATAGCAGACAAGTTAACTTAATGAATGGTAAGGTTACAAAAAAAATAGACAATGCATATAAACACTTACTTATTATTAAGTTTGCATTTCTTGCTGCGTCTAGTGTGTCCTAGCAAATTGCACGCCCTGCAGCGAATTTTTATCTCATCGTAAGAAAGTGGTCTAGCATTTTTTGACACTGGGTGCTTCTCATCTAACTTTGTTGCACCTTTGCTTGATACTTTCATAGGATCTTATCCCTGCAGCACCCATGGACATTATCTGAAACTTCTGGTACTCTTTGATTTTTCTATGGGACCAAAGAAAAGGTACTTCGTCCGGTCTTACTAACATATGGCTATGCTTGTCCTCGAAACTTCCAACATACCAAACCCCATGCTTTTCGTCAAGCTTCACGATCAGCTGTGCTTCGCAGTTGCAGCGTGACTCGGGTCTGAGCCTACGGCTGTGTCCTTTCTCGGTTAGCAATATGTTCTCACTTTCCCTTCTATGGAAAAAACATACCGCCGCAAACACATATGATGTGACTCTGTTTTTCTATACCTGACCTTATCATTCCTAATGCTGAAACCATTTTCTTTAGCATAGCTGTTGTAGAAGACGAACGCATCTTCTATAGACACAAAAGTCATTTCTCGTGTGTTCATGAACATATCCCTCTGATCATGTGCATGCGTACTATCTTGGACATTCTCTTTCCCCTCATCTTCTGTCACCTGAACAATCAAAACATAGCCATGATTTTTTTTACATGGTTTAACATTACTTCCATACAACATTCAGCTCATACATACCTCACTCATGTTGACCGACGACTGCGACTCTCCAGAAATAGGTGCATCTACCGTTTCGTCTTCAAGGTCTGTCTCCACGTCGGATTCACCATAATAGTCGTACGCGTTATGAGATCCTGAAATTAGCTAAAATAATGAACAGAAATACATAATTAATTATCATATAATATTCCACAAAATATTCGATTTGCATGCTCCAACAAAAAATTCCACTTCACCACCTGACTAATGTAATCTTCATTCGAGACCTCGGAGTTGTTTTCCTCAATATCATCATCCCTTACGTTCCCTTTCTCTGCCCAATCTCCATGATCTGAATTTTCATCATCAGACCAATCATGTATCCAGTCTTTCAGCAGTTCTCAAAACTCCATATCTACCATGATATCAATTAACTCACTGTCCACCATTTTCCCTACAACAAATAATAATTATCCTCATAAGGTACGTGAACCCTAGTTAAGAAGATGCCCACGGCACCTGTACTGATCACTTTGGATCGCGAGGAGGAGCACTACCAAAAGTAGATAAGTGATAGCCTCCACCGTCGTATACCTAGGTTGGCTGCCAGAGCAAATAACGATAGCCGTCGTGCACACAGCAGACGGCAACCGACGCTACGTTAACCCTAACACGAGGAACTAACTTTAGCCGGTGTGATCACTTTGTTAGACGAGGAGCAGCTCTATAGAGATTCAAAGGACCTCAACTAGGGTAACGCGTGAATGATGGAGCTGTGTGATTGACGGAGATGGGAGCGTTGGAGGTTGACAATGGTGCCGTGCGCTGTTGGCCGAGATCGCTGCCGACGAGATTGCCACCTCCGATTTTCAAAGGACCTCAACTACGGTACTGCGTGAATGATCGAGATGCGTGATTGATATTAACCCTAGACAAAGAACCGAGATCACGAGGAGCGCCACTACCGGAACAACATCCATGATCGCATGAACCGCCGGGTTGCTTGGTTACCCGCCCCGCTAGGTTAACCACTACCACGAAAACGACGATAGTTCGTTCGATGTTGCCGCGACCAAGACTAATGGGGGGACGTGGAATGCGTTACCTGTGAGTGTTGCAGATTCACGATGGTGCAGCGCTCGCTGTCCGATGAGATCACCGGCGACGAGAACGCCATCGTTGGAGATCTACTGCGTGAATTATGGAGCTACGTGGATGATTGAGCTGCTCGCTGAATGATGGAGCTACGTGAATGATTGGATTCAGCAGGTCTTACATGGTCGTGGGGTCCTATGATGTTTTTTCAGAGGAGGATATTGTACGTATACGGTCTGGGTTATACAGGGTTAGACAAGGCTTGGATATGGGCTACGGCGGGCCGGTAAAAAATAAACTCGCGATGGATAAGAATACCCCTGAGAAATTAGGTTAGGGCGGAAATTAGGGTTATGGGGAGCACTCAAGCAGGGCTCGTGCTTCTCATCCCATTCCCTAATGTCCATGTTGATAAGTTCAGAGACTGGTGATAATTATATTGTGTGTTCTTGTGATCACTCTCCTGTATGGGCACGGATCATCCCATACATTTATTTTTGTACCATCGCCGACTCTCCAAATGTGATATCCTTTAGAAGTTCGAATGTCATTCCATAGACTCTACCATGCATAGGAACTACCTTTTTTGAGGCCCCAATTTAGGATGTCCCTGTCAGGAAAATACTTATCTCTTATTACTCTAGCACACAAAGGATCTTGTTCCGACAGGAGTCTCCAACATTGTTTAGCCAATAAAGCCAAATTAAAGTAGTGAAGGTATTTGCAGCCCGTATGTCCATTTATTTTTGGGACACATATTTTCCACCATGCAAATTAGTGCATATGGTCTTTCACATCCAGATAGAGGAGAAGATGTCCCGTATTTCAAAGAGATGGTGGCTATCATTTTTGAAGGGAGTAAACTTTGACTATCCCACTATGAATGTGAGAGGACGTTGCACCTTAGCAATCTCTAAACCAACTCCAAGAGGTTATTGATCACGCCGGAGCATGATCAACCTGACCACAAAGGTTTATTTCATGCACACAAATGGAGAACAAGCAACAAACTGAAATTGCAATCTGAATATTTAAAATATAATAGGAAAGCTTTATTGATGAAAGCGGAGTTTGTGATGCCTTTCTATGGTCGTAGAACACAAACGAAGGACGCGAAGTTGAAGCTATGGTGAAGTTTGAATTTAAACAAAATCCAAGTCTAAACGGCTCCCTAAGGATTGTATATATGGGGTAATAGAGGGGAATTTCATGACCACTCGGAGGAGGGGTCCGAAACCAACCCTAACTCAGTTTCCATGCATATACAGACTTCAAAAAGATCCTATAATGTGCTATTTCGAAATTACATGGGCCTTACTAATAATAAGGTGCACACAACACCTATAATAGCTTATGGATGAAATTTACGAAGTGGCATGTTGTATATTCCGTCCAAGCCTTCATGCACTCATTATGGTGGCTTCAAAGTGCAAAAATCACCACTAGAAACTCCATTGTTATTTCCTGCGCCTGCACCTTCTTATCCATGATTGATCCCTCTCCAATGGACATCCTTCTTGTCCATGCTAGGTCCTTCATTCATAAGTAAAACAAAAGTATCTAATTTAGGCAGCATCATATGTTCATGAACAGTAGAAGGATTTCTAGGAAACAGAAGTACCTAATAATTTAGTTGGTGTGCGTGGCCTATAGTAACGGTCCAATATGTGTAACTGGTGGGGATGTGGATGTAACCTTAGTAGGAATGCCCTAATCATCATCCCCTTATTGAAATGAAGTCGTCCTTGATGTAAGCTCATCTTCCTCACCCATATAAGGCTTCAAATCTGCAATGTTAAATGTGGTACTAACCCCGAAATCTGTAGGTAGCTCAAGTTTATATGCATTATCATTTATTTTCTATAACACCTTTAAAAGGACCATCAGCATGTGGCATTTGCTTTCATTTGCGTAAAGCAGGAAATCTATCCTTACAAAAATGTAACCAAACAAGATCTCTAGTTGCAAAGACAACATGTTTTCTACCCTTATATCCAGCAAGTTTATATTTAGCATTCATACGCACAATGTTTTCCTTAGTTAACTCATGCATTTTCAAGATCAATTTAGCATGATGTTTAGCATCAAAATTATCCTTCTCAGAATATGCAAGAGGCAACAAATCAATAGGTGCATGAGGTAGGAAACCATACACAATTTCAAAAGGGCACATCTTAGTAGTAGAATGCAGTGAACGATTATAGGGAGATTCGATATGAGGCAAGCATTCTTCCCACATTTTCGAGTTATTCTTCAAAACAACCATAAGCATAGTAGACAATATTCTACTGACCACTTCAGTTTGTCCATTAGTTTGGGGTGACATGTAGTACTAAAAAGCGGTTTAGTCCCCAACTTAGCCCACAAACATCTCCAAAAGTGGCTTAGAAATTTAGTATCATGATATGAAACAATAGTATTTGGCACACGATACACGCGAATAATTTTGCGAAAGAACAAATTAGCAACATTAGCAGCAGCATCAGTTTTATGGCATGGTATAAAGTGTGCCATTTTCAAAAATCTATCCATGACAACAAATATGCTATCCCTCCCCTTCTTTGTTCGAGGTAAACCTAAAACAAAGTCCATAGATATGTCCTCCCTTGGAACACTAGGTACTGTCAAAGGCATATATAGACCATGAGGATTGAGTCGTGGCCTAGATTTTTGACATGTAGTGCAGCAAGCAAGATAACGCTCAATATCTAGTCTCATCTTTCGCCAAAAAATATGTAGAAAGTACGTGCTCTCTCTTCTTCATGCCAAAGTGTCCCATTAATCCTCGTCCATGCGCCTCATGTAACAACAAAAGAGGAACGGGGCTAGCTCGGATTCACAGCTTGTTAGCACGAAACACAAATCCATCATTAATGATGAACTTGTTCCATGTTCTCCCTTCTTTACCATTGTGCATCACATCTTTGAATTCATCATCATGCACATATTAATCTTTGATGGTCTCCAAACCAAATATTTTAAAGTCCAATTGTGAAAGCTTAGTGTAACGGCGAGACAATGCATCAACAATAACTTTTTCTTTAACCTTCTTGTGTTTAATGACACAAGGAAAGTCTCAATGGATTCAACCCATTTAGCATGTCTATGGTTCAGTTTTGCTTGACTTCTAATATGTTTCAAAGATTTGTGATCAGAATGCATAAAAAATTCTTTGGGCCATAAATAATGTTGCGATGCTTCCAATATCCGAGCAAGAGTATATAATTCCTTATCATAAGTAGAATAATTCAGACTAGGCCCACTCAATTTTTTAGAAGAGGATGCAACAGGTTTACCATCTTGTAATAACATACCTCATGTTCCAATTGCACTAGCATCACATTCAAGCTCGAAAGCCTTATTAAAATCAAGAAGTTGGAGTAAGGGAGCATGTGTTGACTTATCTTTCAATACTGTAAAGGCTTCTTTCTGTGTGGTACCCCAAGAAAAAGGCACATCCTTCTTTGTAATCTCATTAAGAGATGCAGCAGTGGTGCTGAAATCTCTCATAAAACGCCTACAGAAACTAGCAAGGCGAAGAAAACTCCTCACTTGTGTGATCATTTTAGGTTGCGGCCAACTCTCAATAGCTTCATTCTTGGCTTTATGAACTTCAATTCCCTCAGGGGTAACAACATAGCCAAGAAAACATACTTAGTCAGTGTAAAAAGGTACACTTCCCAATGTCACCAAACAAATGTGCATCACGTAGAGCAATAAAAATAGCATGCAAATATTCTGAGTGGTCTTCCAAAGATCTTCAATAAATCAGTATATCATCAAAATAGACTACCAAATCGTGCAATGAAATCACGGAAAACCTCGTTCATTAATCTCATGAAAGTTCTAGGTGCATTAGTTAACCCAGAAGGCATGACTAACCACTCATATAATCCAAACTTAGTTTTAAATGTTGTTTTCCATTCATCTCCGAGTTTCATACGAATTTGATGGTATGCACTATGCAAATCAACTTTGAAGAAAATGGTAGAGCCACTTATTCATCAAGAATATCATCTATCCTAAATAAGATGACGATAAAGAATAGTAATATTATTAATGCCTCTACAATCAACACACATACACGATGTAACATCCTTTTTCGGCACTAGAATAGTAGGAACAACACATGGACTCAGGGATCCACGTACAACCTTTGTCGAGCAGCTCCTGTATTTGATGCATCATCTCCTTCATCTCCTCTCGATTAGTAAGGTGTAGCATGAGGTTGGTTAACCATGCACCTAGAATTAAGTCAATCTTATGTTCAATCCCTCTAATCGTTGGTAATCCCGATGATACATCTTGTGGAAATACGTCGGCAAACTCCTCCAAAATGTTAGCGACAGCACGAGGCAAAGAGGGAGGCGTGTCCTAGAAAGAAAATAATACCTATTTGCACACAAAATCATAAAAAAATAGATGTAGCAAAAGTATACTCATTTTGTGGCAAGTAAGTATCCACTCCCCAATTTTATTTGAGATGCAACACTAGATGATGGTTTATTTGGCTTATTTTGTTGCTCAAATTACTTTGCCACAATCTAATTTTCACAATTAGTTTGCTCCTATTTTTCTTTAATAGGTCTAGAAATGTCTTCTTTCTTAATATGTTCACGAGACATAGGAAGCAAAGTTATATTTTATCCTTATGAACAAGAATATACTCATTTGTCCTACCATGGTGTACAATTTATATTATCAAATTGCCATGGTCTCCGAAGTAAAACGGAGCATGCTTGCATAGGTACCACATCACTGTTTGAAATATGCCCTCAAGGCAATAATAAAGTGGTTATTATTATATTTCCTAGTTCATGATAATCGTTTATTATCCATGCTGGAATTGTATTGATTGGAAACTCGAATACATGTGTGGGTACATAGACAACACTGTGTCCCTAGTGAGCCTCTAATGGACTAGCTCGTTGATTTAAGATGGTCAAGGTTTCGTGGACATAGACATGAGTTTTCATTTGATAACGGGATCACATCATTAGGAGAATGATGTGATGGATAAGACCCAAACTATGAACGTAGCATATGATAGTGTTAGTTTATTGCTATTGCTTTTTGCATGTCAAGTATATGTTCCTATGACCATGAGATCATGCAACTCACTAACATCGGAGGAATACCATGTGTGTATCAAACGTTGCAACATAACTGGGTGACTGTAAATATGCTCTACAGGTATCTCTGATGGTAGTTGTTGAGTTGGCATGGATCAAGACTGTGATTTGTTACTCCGTGTGAGGAGAGGTATGTCAGGGCCCACTCGTTAATACAACATCACAATAACCTTGCAAGCAATGTCGCTAAAGAGTTAGTAATGGGATCTTGTATTACAGAATGAGTAAAGAGACTTGCCGGTAACGAGATTGAACTAGGTATGGAGATATCGGCGATCGAATCTCAGGCAAGTACCATACCGATGAACAAAGGGAACTCCATACGGGATTAACTGAATCCTTGAGATCGTGGTTCCACCGACAAAGATCTTCATAGAATGTGTGGGAAACAATATGGGTATCTAGGTCCCACTATTGGTTATTGACCGTAGAGGTGTCTCGGTCATGTCTGCATAGTTCTCGAACCCCTAGGTTCTACACACTTAATGTTTGGTGACGATATAGATATAGATGAGTTATTTTGTTGGTGACCGAAGGTTGTTCGGAGTCCCAGATGAGATCTCGAGCATCATGAGGAGCTCCGGAACGGTCTGGAGGTAAAGATTTATATGGGAAAGTGGTATTCGGGTTCCGGAAAAGATTCGGGGTTTTCCGGTGTTGTACCGGGAGTACCGAAAGGGTTCCCGGGGTCCACCAGTATGGGCCCACCCACACCGGGGGCACATGGGCCTAAGAGGTGGCGCAGCAGCCCCTGGTTGGCTCGGCAGCCAACCCCAATAGGTCCCATGCACCCGAGGGTAGTTGAAGGAGGTGCCTTGGTGGAGGAGGAGTCCTCCCTAGGGTGTCGACCTCCCTTGTTGGAGGTGGACACCTCCCTAGTTTGGCAGACCCACCCTCCTTGGAGGAGGGGCCGAGGCTAAAACCTACCTACCCCTTCCTCCTATAAATAGAGAAGGAGAGGGAGGTAGCCAACACACAATTGCTTGGGGCGCCATACCTCTCTCTCTCGTAGTATTTCTCGATCATCGCCATTGCGGCATTGCTTGGCGAAGCCCTGCTAAGATTGCACCACCACCGTCGCCAACACGGTATCGTGCTATCGGAGTACTCAACCTCTACTTCACCATCGCTCGCTGGATCGAGGAGGTGAAGGCGTCATCGAGCTGTACGTGTGCTGAACATGGACGTGTCGTCCGTTCAACACTTGACCGGGAGTTCGCGGGACGGATTGTGATTGGATCGCGAAGACGTTCGACTACATCAACCGCGTTTCTTAACACTTCCCCTTGGAAATCTACAAGGGTATGTGGATGCAATCTCTACTCTCATAGATGCTCATCTCCTAGATTGATCTTGGTGAAGCATAGGATTTTTATTTTTTTGCCATGCAACATACCCCAATAGTGGTATTAGAGCTAGGTATATGCACAGATGACATCAGAGTAGAACACAAAGGAGTTTGTGGGCGGTGATTTTTAGATTGCTTCCTTCGTTAGTCTTTTCTTGATTCAGCGGTATTGTGGGATGAAGCGCCCGGGACCAACTTTACTCGTCCACGTACAAGTGACCGGTACTGTCAACTAACATGTGACTTTGTTGCATAAGATGGCTGGCGGGTGTCTATCTCTCCCACCTTAGTTGAATCGGATTTGATGAAGGCGGCCCTTGTAGAAGGTTAAATAGCAACTTGTATATCACCATTGTGGTTTTGTGTAGGTAAGAAACATTCTTGCTAGATACCCATTGCAGCCACGTATAACATGCAACAACAAATTAGAGGATCTCTAACTTGTTTTTTGCAGGGTATCTTGTGATATGATATGGCCAAAGACATGATGAAATATATTTGATGTATGAGATCATCACGTTTTTGTAATAGTTATTATCGACTTGCATGTCGATGCATACGACAACCAGCAGGAGCCATAGGGTTGTCTTTAATTACTGTATGACCCATGTGATCATTAAGCGCTATGTAATGCTTCATTTTATCACTAAACGGTAGCAATAGTAGTTAAAGCATGGTTTTCATGACAACCCTGGCGGCAACACGATGATGGAGATCATGGTGTCAAGCCGGTCAAGATGGAGATCATGTCGGTGCTTTGGAGATGGAGATCAAAAGAATAAGTTCATGGCCATATCATGTCACTTATGATTCGCATGTGATGTTAATACTTTTATGCATCTTATTTTGCTTAGGATGAAGGTAGCATTATAAGGTGATCCCTCACTAAAATTTCAAGATAAAATTGTGTTCTCCCCAAGTGTGCACCATTGTGAAAGTTCGTCATTTCGAAGCACCAGGTGATGATGGGGTGTGATAGACTCTACGTTCGCATACAAGGGGTGCAAGCCAGTTTTGCACATGCATAATACTCGGGTTAAACTTGAGGAGCCTATCATGCACAGACATGGCCTCGGAACACAAGAGACCGAAAGGTCAAACATGAGTCATATAGTATATATGATCAATATGGAGATGTTCACCATTGAAACCACCTCATCTCACGTGATGATCAGACTTGGGTTGGTGAATTTGGATCATGTAGCACTCGGATGACCGGAGGGATGTCAATTTGAGTGGGAGTTTTAAGTAATATGATTAACTAAACTTATTGTCTTGAACAATAGTCTAAGTAATCTTTGCAAAATTATGTTGTAGATCAATGGCTCGCGCACTAGCACCCCTGATTTTCAATGCGTTCCTAGAGAAATCCTAGCTCAAAGATGATGGAAGTAACTTTTAAACTAGGCCCTTAATCGGAGGATTGTCCTCACAGTTTTCCAAAAAGGCTTATGACCTTGATGCACCGCTTGGTGCATCACCCCCTCCAGAGTCGTCTGAACACATTATGAACGTCTAGCAGGCACGTCCTGATCACTACTCAATAGTTCAGTGTGATGTGTTGTATGGCTTAGAGCCGAGACTTCAAATACGTTTTGAACATCATGGAGCATATGAGATGTTCTAGGAAATAAGTTTATTTTTGAAAAGAATGTGCAGATCGAGAGATAGACCTCCGATAAGTTATATGCTTTTTAAGATGGAGGAGAACGTGTCTGTCAGTGAGCACATACTCAAAATGTCTGGGTATTCCAACCGTCTGGCTGAGTTGGGAATTTCTCTCCCGCTCGAGGCGATCACTGACAGAGTTCTCAATCACTGCCACCTAGTTACAAAATCTTTGTGATGAACTATAACATGCAAGGGATGAAAAACTTAGTCGTCGAACTCTTTGCGATGCTGGAAGTCGTTGAGTCAGAAATTCAGAAGGAGCATCAAGTGTTCATGGTCAATAAAACCACTAGTTTCAAGAAGAATGGCAAGGGCATGAAAATTAACTCCGGGAAGAGTGGAAAATTAGTTGCTCCTCCCATGAAGAAACCCAAGGCTGGACCCAAGCCAGAAACTGAGTGCTTTCATTGCAAGGGAACTGGCCATTGGAAGCGGAACTGCCCCAAGTATCTGGCCGACAAGAAGGCGACCAACACCAAACAAGGTATATATTATATACATGTTATTGATGTATACCTTACCAACTCTTGCTGTAGTGCCTGGGTATTTGATACCGGTTCAGTTGTTCACATTTGCAACTCAAAATAGGAACTACAGAATAGATGGAGGCTGGTGAAGGACGAAGTGACGATGCGCGTGGGAAGTGGTTCCAAGGTTGATGTGATCGCCGTTGGCACGCTCGTTCTTCGATTACCATCGGGATTAGTGATGAACCTGAATAATTTTTATTTAGTGCATGCGTTCAGCATGAACATTATATCTGGATCTTGTTTGATGTGAGGTGGTTACTCATTTAAATTAGAGAATAACGGTTGTTCTACTTATATGAGTAATATTTTTTATGGTCGTGCACCCAATGTGAGGAGTTTATTCTTATTCAATATCGGTCGTAATGTCACACATGTTCATAACATTGATGCCAAAAGATGTAGAGTTGATAATCATGATACCACTTTCTTGTGGCACTGCCGCTTAGGTCATATTTGTGTAAAATGCATCAAGAAACTCCATGCTGATGGACTTTTGGAGTCACTTGATTTTCAATCACTTGAAACATGTGAACCATGCCTCATGGAAAGATGACTATAACCCCATTCTCCGGAACAATGGAGGGGGCAAGTGACTTATTGGAAATCGTACATAGTGATGTGTGTGGTCCAATGAGCATTAATGCAGGTGGATATCGTTATTTTCTCACATTCACTGATGACTTAACTAGATATGGGTATATTTACTTAATGAAACACAAGTCTAAAACGTTTGAAAAGTTCAAGCAATTTTAGAGTGAAGTTGAGAATCAACGTAACAAGAAGATTAAATTTCTACGATCTAATCGAGGCAGAGGATATCTGAGTTATGAGTTTGCCAATCACCAAAGACAATGTGGAATTGTTTCACAGTTGACGCCACCTGAAACACCACACCGTAATGGTGTGTCCGAACGTCGTAATCGAACCTTATTAGATATGGTGCGTTCTATGATGTGTCTTGCCAATTTTCCACTATGATTTTGGGGTTATGTGTTACAAACAACTGCATTCACTTTAAATAGGGCACCATCTAAATCCATTGTGATGACGCCATATGAACTGTCGTTTCCCAAGAAACCAAAGTTGTCGTTTCTTAAAGTTTGGGGATGCGATGCTTATGTCAAAAAGCTTCAGCCTAAAAATCTCGAACCCAAAGTCGAGAAATGCGTCTTCATAGGATACCCAAAGGAGACAGTTGGGTAAACGTTCTATCTCACATCCGAAGGCAAAGTGCTTGTCGCTAAAAACGGATCATCTCTTGAGAAAGAGTTTCTCTCCAAAGAATTGAGTCGGAGGATTATAGAACTTGATGAGGTTGTTGAATCCTTACTTCAACCAGAGAGTGGTGCAACATAGAAAGATGTTCTATGGAGACTACATCAGTTGAAGAGTAGGCTAATGATGATGATCATGGAGCTTCAGATCAAGTTACTATCAAACCTCGTAGGTCGACAAGGACACGCATCGCTCCTGAGTAGTACGGTAACCATATCTTAGAGGTCATGTTGTTGGACAACAATGAACCTACGAGCTATGGAGAAGTGATGGTGGGCCCAGATTCCAACAAATGGTTATAGGCCATGAAATCTGCGATAGAATCCATGAATGAAAACAAAGTATGTAATTTTGAATTATTACCTGAAGGGATAATGGTCATTCAGAATAAATGGATCTTTAAGAAGAAGACGGACACAGACGGTAAGGCCACCGTCTATAAAGCTCAACTTGTGGAAAAAGGTTTTTCACAAGTTCAAGGAGTTGACTACGATGGGACTTTCTCACCTATAGCGATGCTTAAGTCCGTCAGAATCATGTCAGCAATAGCTGCATTTTTTGATTGTGAAATTTGGCAAATGGATGTCAAAACAGTGTTCCTTAACGTTTCCTTAAGGAAGAGTTGTATATGATGCAACGAGAAGGTTATCCAGAGAATGCTGATAAAGTATGCAAGCTCGAGCGATCCATTTATGGACTGGTACAAGCATCTCAGAGTTGGAATCAGTGCTTTGATGAGGTGACCAAAGCTTTTTTGCTTATATAAGTTTATGGAGAAGCTTGTATTTACAAGAAAGTGAGTGGGACCTCTATAGCATTTCTAATATTATATGTGGATGACATATTGTTGATTGGAAGCAATATATATTTTTTGGGAAGCGTGAAGAAATATTTGAACAAGAGTTTTTCAATGAAGGACCTAGGAGAAGCTGCTTTCATATCACGCATCAAGATCTATAGCGATAGATCGAGACGCTTAATAGGACTTTCACAAAGCACATACCTTGACAAAGTTTTGAGGAAGTTCAAAATCAAACAGTCCAAGAAAGGGTTCTTGCCTGTATTTCAAGGTGGGAAGTTGAGTAAGACTCAAAGCCCAGTGACTGCACACGATAGAGAAAAGATGAGTGTCGTCCCCTATGCTTCTGCCTTAGGATCTATCATGTACGCAATGTTGTGCACAAGACTAGATGTCAGCCTTGCCATAAGTATGGCCGGAAAGTTTCAAAGTGATCCAGGAGTGGAACACTGGATGACGGTCAAGAATATCCTTAAGTACGTGAAGAGGACTAAGGAAATGTTTCTTGTTTATGGAGGTGACCAAGATCTCGGTGTAAAGGGTTACATCAATGCAAGCTTTGACGCTGATCCGAATGACTCTAAGTCTCAAACCAAATACGTATATATTCTCAATGGGGGAGCAATAAGCTGGTGCAGTTCCAAGCAAAGCAAGGTAGCTGATTCTACATGCAAAGAGGAGTACATAGCTGCCTCGGAGGCGGCTAAGGAAGGTGTCTGGATGAAGCAGTTCATGCCGGATCTATTGGGGAACGTTGCATGGGAACGCACACGCAATACCTATACATGGTGATGATCATCTATAAGAGGGGAAAGTGAATCTACATACCCTTGTCGATTTCTAAGCAGAAGCGTATATAACGCGGTTGATATAGTGGAACATCTTCGCGATCCAAATCACAGCCCGTCCCGCGATCTCATCACGATCCTTCCCGTGATCCCATCATGATCCATCCCGATCTAGTGTCGAACGGACGACACCTCCGTGTTCAGCACACGTACAACTCGATGACGATCTCCGCTTTCTTGATCCAACAAGAGGGGTGGACAGGTAGATGAGTTCGCCAGCACCACGGCGTGGTGGTGGTGGTGGTGAACTAATCCAGCAGGGCTTCGCCTAAGAACTGTCGAACTAGACTAGAGGAGAAATAGATCTAAAGAGAGAGAGGCAACCATGGCTGATTTCTATGTTCAAAACCTTCAAAAACCTCTAGTATATATAGGAGTAGAGGAGAGGAGGCTGTTGGGGAACGTTGCATGGGAAACAAAAAAACTCCTACGCACACGAAGACCTATCATGGTGATGTTCATCTACAAGAGGGAGATCGTATCCACATACCCTTGTAGATTGCTAAGCAGAAGCCTTAATAAACGTGGTTGATGTAGTGGTACGTCTTCACGATCCATCCCATGAACCGTCCCACGATCCGTCCCTCGAACCGTCTCAAGATCCATCCCACGGTTCAGTGCCGAACGGACGGCACCTCCATGTTCCGCACACGTACAGCTCGATGACGATCTCCGCCTTCTTGATCCAGCAGGAGATACGGGGATATAGATGAGTTCCCCGGCAGCGTGACGGCGCTCCGGTGGTGGTGATGATCTATTCCCCAAGGGCTCCGCCTGAGCTCCGCAGAAAACCGATCTAGAGGAAGAACTACGATCTAGAGAAGAGGGCAGCATGTGGCAAAGTTGTGTCTCAAAAAGCCCTAAACCTCTAGTATATATAGGAGGAGGGAGGAGGCAGCCTTGGCTCCACAAGGGAGGCTCCCTTGTGTCGGCCAAAGTGGAGGAGGGAGGAGTCCTCCTCCAACTCCACTTGGATTAGGACTCCTTCCTTAATTTCCCACCTCTTTTGCATTTTCCACTTTTTCCTCATGGGCTTTCCTTGGATGACTTTGTCATCCCATTATGCCTTATTGCACATCCAATAAACCCATGTGGACCTCTTGGGGCATGGTGGTCCCACCCAGTGGCCCCCCGGAACCCATTCGTCACTCCGGGTACACTGTCGGCAATGCCCGAAAACCTTCCGGAATCCAAACACCAACTTCCTACATATCAATATTCGTTTCTGGACCATTCCGGAACTCCTCGTGACGTCCGGGATCTCATTCGGGACTCCGAACAAAACTTTTTTCACCAACACATATAACTCAACTATACCGAAACATCACCGAACCTTAAGTGTGCAGACCCTACGGGTTCGAGAACTATGCAGACATGACCTGAGACACTCTCCGGTCAATAACCAACAGCGGGACCTGGATGTCCATATTGGCTCCTACATATTCTAAGAAGATCTCTATCGGTTGAGCCTCTATGTCAAGGATTCATATAATCATGTATACTTTTCCCTTTGTCCATTGGTATGTTTCTTGCCCGAGATACGATCGTCGGTATCTCCATACCTAGTTCAATCTCATTACTCGCAAGTTTGTTTACACGTTCCTTAATACAAGTTCCCGTAACTAACTCCTTAGTCACATTGCTTGCAAGGCTTGTTGTGATGTTGTATTACCGAGTGGGCCCCGAGATACCTCTCCGTCACACGGAGTGACAAATCCCAGTCTTGATCCATGCCAACCCAACAAACACCTTTGGAGATACCTGTACAGCACCTTTATAGTCACCCAGTTATGTTGCGACATTTGATACACACAAGGTATTCCTCCGGTGTCCGGGAGTTGCATGATCTCATGGTCATAGAAACAGATTCATTGACATACAAAAAACAGTAGCTATAAACTGACACGATCGTATGCTACGTTTATAGTTTAGATCTTGTCCATCACATCATTCTCCCAATGATGTGATCCCGTTATCAAGTGACAACACTTGTCTATGGTCAGGAAACCTTGACCATCTTTGATCAATGAGCTAGTTAACTAGAGGTTCACTAGGGACAGTGTGTTGTCTATGTATCCACACATGTGTTTGAGTTTCCAATCAATACAATTCTAGCATGGATAATAAACGATTATTATGAACAAGGAAATATAATAATAACCAATTTATTATTGCCTCTAGGGCAAATTTCCAACAATCTCCCACTTGCACTAGAGTCAATATTCTAGTTCACATCACTATGTAATTGCAATGAACATAACACCCATACAGTTATGGGGCTTGATGATATCTTGCTTGTGAGAGAGGTTTTTAGTCAATGGGTCTGAAGCTTTCAGATCCGTGTGTGCTTTACAAATCTCTATGTTATCCTATAGATGTTGCTACTACATGCCATTTGGAACTATTCCAAATGACTGCTCCACTATATGAATCAGGTTTACTACTCATAGTTATAAGGATTGGTGTCAAAGCTTGCATCGACGTAACCCTTTACGACGAACTCTTTAATCACCTCCATAATCAAGAAAAATTCTTTAGTCCACTAGTTACTAAGGATAATATTGACCTCCATAATCAAGAAAAAGTCAATCCTGGATCACTCTTTGTACCCCTTGACACACTCATGGCAAGGCACACATCAGGTGTGGTACACAACATGGCATACTTTAGAGCCTATGGCTAAGGCATAGGGGATGACCTTTCGTACTTTCTATTTCTTCTGTCGTGGTCGGGCTTTGAGTCTTACTCAAATTCACACCTTACAACACAGCCAAGAACTCCTTCTTTGCTGATCTATTTTGAACTCTTTCAAAACCTTGTCAAGGCACGTATTTCATTGAAAGTTTTTATGAAGCGTCTTGATCTATCTCTATAGATCTTGATGCTCAATGTTCAAGTAGCTCAATCCAAGTCTTCCTTTGAAAAACTCCTTTCAAACAACCCTTTATGCTTTCCAGAAATTCTACATTACTTCCGATCCACAATATGTCAACCACATATACTTATCAGAAATTCTATAGTGCTCCCACTCACCTATTTGGAAATACAAGTTTCTCATAAACCTTGTATAAACCCAAAAGCTTTGATCATCTCATCAAAGCGTATATTCCAACTCCGAGATGCTTGCACGAGTCCATAGAAGGATGGCTCGAGCTTGCATACTTGTTAGCATCCTTAGGATCGACAAAACCGTCTGGTTGTATCACATACAACCTTTCGTCAAGGAAACCGCCGAGGAAACAATGTTTTGTCATACGACGTGCAATATTTCATAAATAATGCAGCAACTGCTAACATAATTCCAACAGACTTTTAGCATCACTACGAGTAAGAAAGTCTCATCCTAGTCAACTCTTTGAACTTGTCGGAAACATCTTTGCGACAAGTCGAGCTTTCCTTAATGGTGACTTTTCACAATCATCATTTGTCTTCCTTTTAAAGATCCATATGTACTTAATATTCTTACGACCATCAAGTAGTTCTTCCAAAGTCTACACTTTGTTTTATACACGGATCTTCTCTCGGATTTCATGGCCTCCAGCCATTTGTCGGAATCCAGGCCCACCATCGTTTCTCCATAGCTTGTAGGTTCATTGTTGTTCAACAACATGACCTCCAAGACAGGGTTACCGTACCACTCTGTAGAAGTACGCGACCTTGTCGGCCTACGAGGTTTGTAGTAACTTGATCCGAAGCTTAATGATCACTATCATCAGTTTCCACTTCAATTGGCGTAGGCGCCAGAGGAACAACTTCATCTGCCCTACTACACACTGGTTGAAGTGACGGTTCAATAACCTCATCAAGTTCCACTACCCTCCCACTCAATTCTTTTGAGAGAAACTTTTCCTCGAGAAAGGACCCGTTTCTAGAAATAAACACTTTGTTTCCAGATCTGAGATAGGAGGTATACCCAACTGTTTTGGGTGTCCTATGAAGATGCATTTATCCGCTTTGGGTTCGAGCTTATCATGCTGAAACTTTTCCACATAAGCATCGCAGCCCCAAACTTTTAAGAAACGACAGCTTAGGTTTCTCCAAACCATAGTTCATGCGGTGTCATCTCAACGGAAATACGCGGTGCCCTATTTAAAGTGAATGAAGTTGTCTCTAATGCATAACCCATAAACGACAGTGGTAATTCGATAAGAGACATCATAGTATGCACTATATCAAATAGGGTGCGGCTATGACATTCGGATACACCATCACACTATGGTGTTCTAGGTGGCATGAATTGTGAAACAATTTCCACATTGTCTTAATTGTGTACCAAAACTCGCAACTCACATATTCATCTCTATGATCATATCATAGACAGTTTATCCTCTTGTCACGACGATCTTCACTCTGAAATAGCTTTGAACTTTTCAATATTTCAGACTTGTGATTCATCAAGTAAATACTCTTGTATCTACTCAAATCGTAAGTGAAGTAAGAACATAACGATATACACTGCGTGCCTCAGCACTCATTGGACTGCACACATCAAAAATGTATTACTTCCAACAAGTTACTTTCTTGTTCCATGTGGCATGATTTGCATGTCTCAAGTGATTCAAAATCAAGTGAGTCTAAACAATCCATCTGCATGGAGTTTCTTCATGCGCTTACACCAATAGGCATGGTTCACATGTCTCAAACGATTCAAAAATGAGTGAGTCCAAAGATCCATCAGTATGGAGCTTCTTCATGCGTTTTACACCAATATGACTCAAGCGGTAGTGCCACAAGTAAGTGGTACTATCATTACTACTTTGCATCTTTTGGCAACAATATTATGAACATGTGTATCACTATGATCAAGATTCAATAAACCATTCATTTTAGGTGCAAGACCATTGAAGGTATTATTCAAATAAACAGAGTAACCATTATTCTCTTTAAATGAATAATCGTGTTGCCATAAACAAAATCTAATCACGTCTATGCTCAACGCAAACACCAAATAACAATTATTTAGGTTTAACACTAATCCCGATGGTAGAGGGAGGGTGCGATATTTGATCACATCAACCTTGGAAACACTTCCAACACATATCGTCACCTCCCCTTTAGCTAGTCTATGTTTATTCCGTAGCTTTTATTTTGAGTTACTAACACTTAGCAACCAAACCAGTATCTAATACATTGGTGCTACTAGGAGTACTAGTAAAGTACTCATCAAAATCATGTATATCCAATATACATTTGTTGACTTTGCCAGCCTTCTCATCTACCAAGTATCTAGGGTAGTTCCTCTTCAGTGATTGTTCCCCTCATTACAGAAGCACTTAGTCTCGGGTTTGGGTTCAACCTTGAGTCTCTTCACTAGAGCAGCAACTCGTTTGTCGTTTCATGAAGTATCCCTTCTTGCCCTTGCCCTTCTTGAAACAAGTGGTTTTACTAACCATTGACAATTGATGCTCCTTTTTATTTCTACTTTCATGGTGTCAAACAACGAGAATAGCTCAAGGATCATCATATCCATCTCTGATATGTTATAGTTCAACATGAAGATCTAGTAGCTTGGTGGCAGTGACTTTGCAGAACCATCACTATCTCATCTCGAAGATTAACTCCCACACAATTCAAGCGATTGTAGCACATAGAAAATCTGGGCACATGCTCAATGATTGAGCTTTTCTTCCTTATTTTGTAGATAAAGAATCTTGTCGGAGGTCTCATACCTCTCAACAAGGGCACGAGCATGAAATCCTAATTTCATCTTTTGGAACAGCTCATATGTTTCATGACGTTCAAAACATCTTCGGTCCCTCAATTCTAAGCCGTTAAGCATTATGCACCGAACTATCACGTAGTCATCAAAAATGTGTATGTCAGATGTTCGCAACATCCATAGACGACGTTCGAGGTTCAGCACACCGAGTGGTGCATTAAGGAAATAAGCCTTTTGCGCAGCAATGAGAACAGTCCTCATTTTACGGACCCAGTCCGCATAATTACTACTATCGACTTTCAACTAAATTTTCTCTAGGAACATAACTAAAACAGTAGAGCTACAACGCAATCTACAACATAATTTACATAGTCCTTTTGACTATGTTAATGTTAATGTAAGTGCATCTAGTGCCCCTTAGTGATTTTGGTGGTTTGAAGACTTATAGGTTAAGTATCTAATGTGTTCATGAGTGTACACAGGATCTATAAGTCGCTGAGGAGTTTGAAATATTCGATGAATATCGACTCCTAAAAATGTATATCTTCGGCTAAAGAAATTGGTCTGAAGCTGAAGTATTGAATCACGAAGAAATTGTGATGAAATTGATATTCCTCATGAAGAAATTGAAGATGAGGAATTCAGTATGTCTTGAAGAAAAACAATCTGAAGATTTTGAAGCATGAAGATTTATTTATGTCTGTTTTATTTTCTTCATTTTTGAGTCATAGGAACACCATACTGTTAAAGGGGGTCGAGGTAACACTTCAGAATGAATTTCCTCATGATGCTCAACCCAAGCCTAATCCTACCAAAAGCCTCAAGTGAGGAATATGAGAGACATGAGGACTCTCACATTTGAGGGTCCCGACCGTTACCGCAAGTCGCGCCACATCATTGATCTTATCCACAACAACGGTCATATTATTTAAGGGCATTAATGTCAAATCATGTTGGGATGCTCCCAGGCTATAAATAGCCGCCCCCCACAACCATTAGCTGGTTGGCTGCCCCTTTGGAAACTGACACTTTTCATAAGAGCAACCCAAATTCCTCAGTCTTCAAGAATTATTCATCAGTGAGGAAATACCCCAAACACCAAACCACAAACCGAAAACCAAGTGATTGAGCATCACTGAATAAGTTGTTCCTGTGTGGGAATGAAGCCTTTTACCTTTGAGGACTGTACATCCTCCAGACAGTTAGGCATCATGGTCTAGAGCAATCCAGCAGTCAATTGTGGATCTCCAGGTGACCAAGTTTGTGAGGGTTTGGAAGTCTGCCCTGAAGACTTACCACGACTGTTGGGCGAGGACTATGTGTTCTTAGCCCAAGGAGATTACGGTAGGGACTTGTAAGTGCATCTAGTGCCCCTTAGTGATTTTGGTGGTTTGAAGACTTATAGGTTAAGTATCTAATGTGTTTTTAAGTGTACACAGGATCTATAAGTCATTGAGGAGTTTGAGATATTTGAAGAATATCGACCCCTAAAAATATAAGTCTTCAGTTGAAGAAATTGGTCTGAAGCTGAAGAAATGAATCGCGAAGAAATTGCGATGAAATTGATATTTCTCATGAAGATATTGATATTGAGAAGATCGGTGGTTCCTGAAGAAAATCATTCTGAAGAAATTGAAGCGTGAAGATTTCCGTTTTCTGTTTTACTTTCTTCGCATTTGATGAATAGGAACACCGCACTGTTAAAGGGGGTCAAAGTAACACTATGGAATGGATTTCCTCATGATGCTCAACCCAAGCCAAATCCTACCAAAAGCCTCAAGTGAGGAATATGAGTGACATGAGGACTCTCACAGTTGAGAGTCCCGACCGTTTCGATAAGCCACGCCAAGTCAGTGATCTTATCCACTCCAACGGTCATATTATTTAAGGGCATTAATGTCAAATCATGTCGGGATGCTCCCAGGCTATAAATAGCCGCCCCCCACAACCACTAGCTGGTTGGCTGCTCCGCTAGAAACTGACACTTGTCATAAGAGCAACCCAATTCCTCAGAGCTTTCGAGAGTAAATCATCAGTGAGGAAATACACCACCCACCGAAACCACAAACCAAACCTAGTGATTGAGCATCACTGAAGAAGTTGTTCCTATGTGGGACTGAAGCCTTTTACCTTTGAGGACTGTGCATCCTCCAGACGGTTAGGCGTCATGGTCTAGAGCAATCCAGCAGTCAATTGTGGATCGCCGGGTGACCGAGTTTGTGAGGGTTTGGAAGTCTGCCCTGAAGACTTACCACGAGTGTTGGGCGAGGACTGTGTGTCCTTAGCTCAAGGAGAATACGGTAGGGACTGTGTGTCCCGGGACTGGGTGTCCTTTTGGTTTAAATACCAAGCCGCTCCAAACCAGATGTACAACTGTCACAGCAGTTGGAACTGGGTCATCAACAACAGTCTTCACCAAGAATCGGGTTCTAATTCCTCAACTCTTTACATTCTCTGTCTTATGTGTTGATGACTTTCACTGTGACTGTTTGAAGAATTTGTTGAAGACTTTCTCTGAATTTCCTCAACCCCAAATTCTTCACTTGAGTAAATCATCATCTGTATTCTGCGTGCCTGCTTGCTGTGTAATCTGTTTTCATAATCTTCACTCTGTAATACTGCTGTTGTGAACAATTGCACAACTGATCCTTAACTGTTTCCGCTGTAAGTTAGTCATCAGTGAGGAATTTCCTCAAAAGGAATTTCCTCAGCGATAAAATTCTAAAAATCTCCTATTCACCCCCCCCCCTCTAGTCGATATAACGCACTTCAAATTGGTATCAGGGCAAGGTACTCCCTTGTTCTGTGTGATTTTGGTTTAACCACCTGGAGTTTTAGTTATGTCGACTGCAGGCATGTTCAAGGTGACTGCACCATGTCCCACCTTCGAAGGGAAGAACTTTCCTTTCTGGAAGAACAAAATGCAACTGCATCTACAAGCAATTGACAATGATCTCTGGTATATTGTGGAAAATGGCGTTCCCCTCGTTTCTGCTAATGTCACTGCAGCTGATGTGAAGAGATTTAAGCAACTCGATTCTCAAGCGAAGAACATCATCTGTGGCTATTTGAGCCCAGGTCAGTTTGGAAGAGTAAGTGCTTTGGGATCTGCAACACTGATCTGGGAGAGATTGTGCAAGGTAAATGAAGGAGTATCAACCCAGTGTGACTCTCGTGTTGATATTCTTCGAAATCTCTTCAATCGTTTCAAGAGACATGACAATGAATGCTGCCAAGACACCTTTGATCGCCTCACTGATATATCAAATGAACTGCAAGCACTGGGAGCTCGAGACATCACTGATCACGAAGTTGTGAAGAAACTGCTGAGATCCTTGGACCCTTCATTTGACACTCTAGTTCTGATGATTCAAGAAAGACCAGACTACAAGATGCTTGATCCAGCTGATATTCTTGAAAGGCTAAATACTCATGAATTCCAGCAAGAAGAAAAGAGAGATCTATATGGACCAAGCTATTCCAGACCACGAGCACTGAAGGCTAGAGCAATTTCCTCATCTGAAGAAGAAACAGATGACAGCAGTTGTGACCCTGAAGAATTTGGACAGGAGCTTGCAATGCTTGTGAGGAAATTCCAGAGATTTACACGACGAGGACAGTTCGGTAAATCATCAAGAAGAGACATGAGGAAATCAGAATCTGCATCTGAGGATTACAAGAAACGGACCTGTCACAAGTGCAAGAAATCTGGCCATTACTTTGCTGATTGTCCCCGCTGGGGAAAGGAATCAAAGAAAAAGAAATACAAGGATGACAGTTCTGATGACTCAAAGAAAAAGAAGAAATCTTCAAAATCCTCATCATCAAAGTCTTCTTCACACAAGAAGACTAGCTTCAGAAAGGCTCGGGCACTTATTGGCAAGGAAATGGATTCCGAGGCAGAATCAGAAGAATGTGATGAAGAAGGCTCTGGAGAAGATTCAGAATCTGGACAGGCTAGTCTTGCACTAGCAACCAATTTCGTCAGCAAGTCAATCTTCAATATTGAAGAAAATGAGTGCACCATCCATACTGATGATTATGCTGATGACTTCGCTCCAACCTATTGCTTCATGGCAAAAGGTTCAAAGGTATCACATAATGCGACCTCCTCTGATTCAAGTGACTGTGAACATGATGATTACAAAAAACCCAGTTACAGTAAACTTGCCATCATTGCCACTAAACAACAAACTGCTCTGGAAAAGCTTCAAAAACTGCTAGACAAAAGTGATGATCTGTTGAATGAAGAAATGAATCTTAATCAAATCCTCGTTGATGACATGAAAAATCTTCAGTCTAGATTTGATATTCTTCAGGATCGTTATGATACACTCCTCACTGATCATGAGAAGCTTTCCTACGAATTTCTTCAAAGGAAGCTTAATCTTGAGAAGCTGAGGATGTCTTATGATGATCTTCGTATGGAAAATGATTCATTACTAGCTCAACAGATCAATGCTAGTCAAGTTGAATTTATTCCTCCATGTCTTAAATGCATTGATCGTGAAACTGCTAATTCTTCACCAGAATCTTCAAATGCTACCACTACTACAAATTATTCAACTGCACCTGTTGTGTCTATTTCCTCACTTGAGGAAAACACAAATGTCACTGATGAAAATGCAGGGTTGAAGGAATTGTACGTGACAGGCATGTACAAAAGCCTCAAAGGACATCAAATCCTTTGTGATGTGCTCAAAAAGCAGATCTTGAACAGGAACCCGAGGAAATAAGGAATTGCCTTTGATAGGAAATTAAATGCTGATGGATCTTATTGGAAACCTGAGCAGTATCCCAAAACCTCATGGGTTGCTGCTACTGGGCCTCCTTTTGATCCATCTAATCTAACTGGATTCTCATGTGAATTATCCTATTCCTTGGATGAGTCATTTGATTCCAACTATAAACTGTTCAAAGATCAATCTGGTGAAGTATTTGCTCGATATGTTGGAACTAACTGCAGGAATGGCCCTCCCCTGAGGAAAATCTGGGTTCTCAAAAGTCGTCTTGAAAATCTTCAAGTGAATGTCCTCATGACATCACCTCTGAAGAATCTGAACCCCAGATCAAATTCCTCAGGAGGACCAAAGTCTTCAAGAGGATCAAAATCCTCAACTGGTCAAAACTATGCTCATACCTATGCTTATACGTCTAACATGCAGGGAAACTACAAGGAGTATGATTATGAGCGCTATTCTTCAAATCATTATGTTCATAAATCCTCAAACCAGTTCTCTGCATACTCATATGAGTACTTTAACCCCCCTACTGTTAAGAGAAGTGCATTAGCTTCAATGCCACCTTTCTCATATGTTGCTCGCAGGATGATGAACGCTTTGCCACCCCTTCAGATGTGGGTGGTGAAGAAATCAAACTAATCACTTTTGCAGGTCAGGTCTCCAGATGAAAATCATCATCTGAAGAATTTGCTGGAGACCTGAGGAAATGCTTGATAGGACGCAAGCTAATGATTGATGAAATAGAAATATTTCACACGTCCTTACATTTCTGTTATGATGAAATCACTGAACTGATGAAATTAGTATCATATTCTTCAAACTTGAAGCATATGAGATGGTAAGCTGTACCAATTCATCTGCAGGATGACAAACCCAAAAATACTGAGTGGGTTCTCGATAATGGCTGCACACATCACATGACTGGTGATAAAAGCCTACTGATGAATATGCCACTAACTCCATCACCTCTGAAGCAAATCACATATGCTGATAAAGGTAAAAGCAAGGTATTGGGACTTGGCAAAGTAGCTATTTCCAAGGATAGGCATATGGATAAAGTGATGCTTGTTGAATCCCTTGGTTTTAACCTCATGTCAGTCTCAATGCTTTGTGATCTTGATATGATTGTTATCTTTGGTAGATATAGATGTGTAGTCATCATGGAATCTGACAGATCCAAAGTCTTCGAAGGTGTAAGAAGAGGGGATTTGTACATTGTTGACTTCTCTACAGGTCCTCAACCAGCCACTTGCTTACTAGCAAAAACCTCGGAAGGATGGCTGTGGCACAGAAGACTAGGTCATGCAGGCATGAGGAATTTGCACACACTTGCAAGGAAGAAGCATGTCATTGGCATCGAATCTGTCAAATTCCTCAAGGATCATCTCTGCGGTGCTTGTGAATCTGGGAAAATGACCAGATCCAAGCATCCCTCCAAAACCATCATGACCACTACCCGTCCATTTGAATTGCTTCATATGGATTTGTTTGGACCTACTCACTATGCAACACTAACCAATGCAGCATCTCTATATGGCTTTGTCATAGTTGATGATTATTCCAGATACACTTGGGTGCATATCATAGTGTATAAAACTGAAGTGCAGGAAATCTTCAAACGATTTTCTTCAAGGGCCTCGACGAACTTCGGCATCAAGATCAAACATATTAGGAGTGATAATGGAACCGAGTTCAAAAACACTGGTCTTGATGATTATCTTGATGAACTCGGTATTACTCACGAATTGTCTGCTCCTTATACTCCTCACCAGAATGGTATTGTCGAAAGAAAGAACAGGACTCTGGTTGAAATGGCAAGAACTATGATTGAAGAATATCAGACTCCTCGTCGCTTCTGGCCTGAAGCAATCAACACTGCATGCCATATCATTAACAGAGTATATCTTCACAAATTCCTCAAGAAAACCTCATATGAACTCCTCACTGAGAAGAAACCCAATGTAAGTCTTCGGTGCAAAATGCTGGATTAGAGATCCTCACCATAGCTCAAAATTTGCACCTAAGGCACATGAAGGTTTTATGCTCGGTTATGGAAAGGACTCGCACACCTACAAAGTCTTCAACAACTATCACAACAAAGTTGTTGAGACTGTAGATGTGCGGTTCGATGAAACTAATGGCTCGCAAAGAGAGCAATTGCCTTCTGATCCAGATAAACTGTCCCCTGAGGAAGCGATAAAGCTTAAGCCTACTGAAGACATTGTTCCCACTGAGGAAATTGAAGAAGAAATAATCCCTATCACTGACAGAAATCAAGAAGATGCTCCTGAGGAAATTGCAACAACACCACTTCCTCAGCCCACACAAAATCCTCAACCAGCTCATCCGAGGATTGCAAATGAAGTAGAACTTGACAAAATCCTCAACGACATCAACGCGCCAGGTCCTCTCACTCGCTCAAAAGCTTCACACTTAGTTAACTTTTGTGGGCATTTCTCTTTTGTATCTATAACAGAACCCTCAAAAGTATCTGAGGCTTTTCTGGAACCGGAGTGGATCCAAGCCATGCAAGACGAACTTCTTCAATTCAAGCTGAATGACGTATGGGAGCTCGTCAAACGACCCGATCCTCGCAAGCATAACATCATCGGCACCAAGTGGATTTTCCGAAACAAGCAAGATGAGGACGGTCAAGTGGTGAGGAACAAGGCACGACTTGTAGCCCAAGGCTACACCCAGGTTGAAGGAATAGATTTCGATGAAACTTTTGCACCTGTTGCTAGACTTGAAGCTATTCGAATTCTACTTGCTTATGCTAATCATCATAACATCATCTTATATTAAATGGATGTGAAAAGTGCATTCCTCAATGGTAAGCTTGAGGAAGAAGTATATGTTGCTCAGCCCCCAGGTTTTGAGGATCCAAAGAATCCAGACAAAGTCTTCAGACTCAAAAAGGCTCTGTATGGCCTCAAGCAAGCCCCTCGGGCATGGTATGATACATTGAAGGAATTCCTCATGAAGAAAGGCTTCAAACCTGGTTCACTCGATCCAACTCTTTTCACAAAATCTTATGATAATGAACTGTTTGTATGTCAAATTTATGTTGATGATATCATATTTGGTTGTACTGACAAAAGATACAGTGATAAATTTGCCTATATGATGAGTGAAGAATATCAGATGTCTATGATGGGGGAGCTGAAATTCTTCTTAGGTCTTCAAATTCGTCAACAAAACAATGGAATCTTCATATCACAGGAGAAATACCTCAAGGATGTTCTGAGGAAATTCGACATGCATGAATGCAAAGGTGCCAAAACTCCAATGCCTACCAACGGTCACCTCGGCACTGATGAAAATGGTAAAGATTTCGATCAGCAGGTATACCGTTCTATGATTGGCTCTTTATTGTATCTATGTGCATCTAGGCCGGACATAATGCTTAGTGTTTGCATGTGTGCACGTTTTCAAGCAAAACCGAAGGAATCACACCATAAGGCTGTGAAACATATTCTTCGATACTTAGCTCACACACCAACACTAGGATTATGGTATCCCAAGGGCTCCAATCTTCATCTGGTAGGGTATTCTGATTCAGACTATGCTGGTGACCGTGTGGATCGCAAGTCAACATCTGGCACATGCCATTTCCTCGGAAGATCACTTGTTTGCTGGTCCTCAAAGAAGCAAAATTGCGTATCACTCTCCATTGCCGAAGCTGAGTACATTGCTGTTCGTTCTTGTTGTGCTCAATTACTATGGATGAAGCAAACCCTCAAGGACTACGGCATCAACATGAAGAATGTGCCTCTCTACTGTGACAATGAGAGTGCTATCAAGATTGCCTACAACCCAGTACAGCACTCGAAGACCAAGCACATCCAGATTCGTCATCATTTTCTTCGGGACCATGTCCTCAAGGGCAATATCCTCATCGACCATGTGAAGACTGATGATCAACTGGCTGATATCTTCACTAAGCCCTTGGATGAGAAAAGGTTTTGCAAGTTGCGGTGTGAGCTAAATATCTTAGAATCTTCAAATGTTTTGTAAACACATGCACACATCCTAACACTTATGCAAAGTTGATGACTTAGATGTGCAACACATGATGAAACGATTTTCTTCAACCAATGAAGAAAATCACTCTGAATGTGAAGAAATTAACGAAGAAATTGATTCCCAGGGCCCTACAACAATTGTACGCGGCGTCTGTAATCAATATTCTTATATGGTGGGTAACGCCACCGCCCAATGTGAAATTCCTCAAGTTGTTTTTCTTCAAATGATCAAATCCCTCATAATGCATTGTTTTTCAAAACAGCTGTTCTTAATTGTGATGATCTATTGCAAAAATCTTCAAAAACACTTGATGACTTTCATTTGCCTAGGTAGACTGTGATTTCTAGTCCTCAACAGCATTCACTTATTGCTATTTCTTCGAGTTGATGTTTCTGCTAAGTGAATGTGATCGGACCCTATTTTCCCTCTATGCTATACTTATCCAGTCTATTCAATTCTTCATATGCGTTCTACTTGAAACTTTGTTCAAAATCCTCACTGCATCCTTGTCAGCTGATGATTTTGTAATGAAAATCCTCAAATCTTCGAAAAATTATTTTCTTCAAAGGAACAGTAACTGAACCCCCACTTCCCACGATTGGATAGCCACGATCTCCACTATCTCCACCGCATCGTACGGGAGCTACACGTGTCCTGCGGAGACGTAGAGGCAAGGGCTATTCGGTCCGAAACTTTCGCGCCAAACAGTAACTTTCGGGCTATAAATATGTCCTTAACCCCCTCGGTATCATCTTCTTCGCCTCATCGCTCTCCTGCCACAGCACACCGAACCCTAGCGCCACCGCTGGTAGTCTTGTCGCCGGCCAGGAAGAGCTTCACTGCCTCAACCTTCTCGCCGCCAGGATCACGCCGGAGACGGAACATCTACGTCCGCCGCCGCCGTAGACGTCCTCTGCTGCCAAGTTAGGGTGCATTGGACACTTGACCGAAGAGCCTCTCCAACGCCACCTTTCTGTGTTCTTCGTTCGCACCTTCCAGGGTAATTATATCCCATTTTTACAACAGATTAGATCTAAAATTTTACCTCTCCCGTGTGAAATCTGTTTTTCCTCAAGATACGATGCGCACATGATTCCTCAAACACTATCCATCACCACAATCATTGATGAACTAGCTAAGCATCTAGGATTTTCACGAGATTCCTCAATTGTGCGAATTTTTGGACCTGTACAACTCTGGAACCCAAGAACAGAATGCTTAAGCAAATTCCTCAACCACTGGTTATATTCCTCAAACTGTCAAACTTTTCCATTTTCTTCAAATCTGAGAACGCATATGACCTCTCCAAATTCCTCGCAACTATACTCTGTTCACAGGTACACACATGTCAGCTGATGAATCTCTCGGTTCTCATCACATTAACTCATTTGCAGCGTTTCTGGAAGAAACTCTTCAAGGCTCATCAGAATCCTCAAGAGTTCAAAATCCTCAGAAAATTCCTCGTCTGAAGAAAATGGAGGAAGAAAGGAAACAGAGGGGAGGAAAGAAACTAGAGCAGAACACAGCTGTGGACATTCCTGATGACATATACCTGGACTACTGCACGCCTGATGATGAACCTGAGACTATGCCTAAAAGAAAGATTAGGCTGCAGAAAATTGAACGCAGATGGGCAAAGGAGTGGAAGGAGTACAGGTTTGTGACTCCAAGGTATGCGAAGAAATTCGCTTTGAAGCCTCCTGGCAGAAGGGCCCCACTTGAGGATCATCAAGTTGCTCATCCCTCAAGTCTCATGACACTTGATGACTACCCAGAGGAAAAAGAAAGGCATCTGGCCAAGCTCAAGAAGCAAGCAGAAACAGCAGTGAAGAAATTTCATGAATCTTCAGCTGCTGCCTCCGGTGCTGCTCATTCCTCAGCAGCAGAAACCTCAGGCTCTGAGATTCCTCAACCAAAGTATGTGCCAGCAAAGGCAAAAGCTTCAAAACCCCAAGAAAAGGTTGCACAGACTTCTGTCACCAAACCCTCTGCTCCAAAACCCTCGGTTCCAAAACCGTCCACACCAAAACCATCAGCGCCAAAACCCTCAGCACCAATCGCACCTACACCAAAGTCCTCAGCTCCACCTCCAAAGCCAGTACAGAAGAAAGTCTTGAAGACTACGACTGCCAGCTCCAGCTCCTCACTCCTAGCTGCAACTAGCTCGGAGACAAAGTCTTCAACTCCCCATGTGAAGACTTTGGCTACTACTGAACCTGCACCTCTGCCTAGCCCAAGCAAAATCATCTCAGTCCCGTCTGCATCAGAGGGAAGTGAAGAATATGATGATGAAACTCTGGAAGCCATCATCAGGAACAAACAAGAAAGGGTAGCACGAGCATCAGGCAGTGCTATTCCTCTGGCGCTGGACCCCAAGGTCCTCCTCAATTTCATCAACGTGTGGTATGAAGATCCAAACACACCCATTGATGATTTGAAACTTCCTCCTGGTGTAAGCCACATGGTGGCTACTTTCATAAACGAAGCCAAGTGGAAGGAACAGAAGGCCAAGCAGGCAAAAATTGCGAAGGCCAGAAAGGAGAAATTCCTCAGGCAGAATGTTCTCAAACTGACGCCTGAAGCATTGGTGTCCACCCTGGCAGAACTGCAAGTCTTGACTGACAAGTGTGAGAAACTGTCAGATTGCACAAGCATCAAAAGCAATTTCATCAAGCTAGCCACTAGTGCTGTTGATGACTACAACAGACGTCACCCCCCACCAGCACCAACTCCTCAGCCCCTGGTTGAACAGCCAAAAGATGCATCTCCTGTTGAGGAGGAAATTCCTCAAGCTGAGGAACAATACCAAGAGCGCCGTGCTGATGAGCCGGCCATTGAAGAAATCGTCACTGAGACCGCTCCTGATGAAACTGCAAACCCTACTGATCCAGTTGCTTCACCAAAGCAGGCTGATGACTATGTTCCAGCTGGTTCCTCACTGCCAGCTGAAGAATCTGTTAAGAATACACCTTCCCCAAAAATTTCAAAGGTGAAGAAGTTAATTCCGTCTGCATCAGACGCGAAAAAGACAAGAGCTGCTGAGAAGGAAGCGAAGAAGAGAAAAGCTTCCTCAGCAGAAGAAAAGATTGAGGCAAAACGCCTCAAGGAAATTGAAGAATCTGCCCCACTGGACCCGGTGCCTCTTAATGTTGCACCCTCATTTGAAATGGTCGTCGTTGGTGACCACACTACGAGGGCAGATGAGGAAATGAAGGATGCTGCCTCTGAGGAGCATACTGATGAGGAAATACAGATTGATGACAGTCCTCAACCTCATATTCCTCAGAAAAAGACTACTGAAGCCTCAGCTGCAGCAGCTGATGAATCTGCTTCTGCCACAAAGTCAGCTGATGAAAATCAAGCTGAAGAAAATGTCCAGTCTGAGCAGGCTCCTCCCACTGAACAAGCTGGTCAAACTCCTCAAGCTGAGAAGGATGAAGAAATTCCTCAGCCTGATGCTCAGCTAGAACAAGAAATTCCTCATCCTGAGGAAACTGTTGAAGAAAATGTTCCCACCCCTGACAATGAATTCATTGTCCTCAACCCAGAATCTGCCATGGTTGTTTCCCCTCCCATTCCTCAGCACAATCTCAATCCAGTTCAGCGCCTGCCATTCTCGAAGAGGCCCAAGTTTCAGAAAGAGAATTTCTTTGAGGAACGTATGTATTTCATCGGAGAGAATCCTTATGACAAGCCTCAAATGAGGCATCTGAAGTTTTGGACAAGGACGCAGATGAACTACTATGCTTCTGTGCTCTGTGGCTGCAACAAAATATTCCAGCACAGGCACATTCCTCATGCTGACCTTGAAGAAATTCCCTGCATGGAACCAGTCCTCAGTGTCCTACATGATGCAGGTTTGCTCCCTATGTGCTCTGACATATCAGATTGGAATAGTGAGCTAATTCTTCAGTTCTATTCAACTCTGCACATTTCGGGCAATGCTGATGACATCAACACTTGGGTGTTCGACTGGATGACCCAAAATACTCACTACAAGGCTCCAGCGTCTGAACTCCTCAGAGAACTGCCCGTACCAATTCCTTCAGAAGGGGCAGTGATGCTTTATGGTGAGCGTGAGCTGCCAAATGGAATGATGGAAGTCCTCATGAAGCCTTTGGCTGCAGGAAAACCCTCAAGAACCACATTCCTCGTCCATGAGCTAAAGTACACACCACGGTCTGTCTACCGCATTCTCTGCAGTGTGCTAGCGCCAATCAAAGGCCATGATGATGACGAAGATGTCGTCGGCCTCATGAAGAATATCCTCTTCAACATCATTCACGGTATCCCCATGAATATCCATGATTTCTTCTTGAGGACTTTGGCTGACAATGCAATGTGCCCCTATGATCACAAAATCTATGCACCATGGATTATGAGATTCCTCAGGACAAGGACAGGCATCAACTTTCACGCAGATTTCCAGAACCATGTTGGTTATATGCCTCCTATCCGGGTCAACAAGAAGACTTTCGAGCCCATTGAGGGAAAAGGAAAGTCTGTGATTGATGAAGGAAGCAGGCCCCTTGATCGCCAGTTCAAAGAACCAGATGCATATTCCTCATGGGACGACACTGAGACTCGTCCACCAAGCCCAGTTCCTCCTCGCGTGCTTAACACGAGAGAGCTTCTTCTTAGTCTTCATCAGAAGGTCGATCACAACCACAAATGGGTCAAACGCCAGTTTGGTGCCATTGTGAAAACCCTCACTGAGACACAGAACAGTGTGAAGCTTAATCATCACTATCTGCATGAGGTTTTTGATCGCACCTGGGCTACTCTTGCACATCTGAAGACCCAGACTGAGCTTGAAGAATTGAACTTTGCGCAGGACTTTGACTGGTCGTGGCCTCCCAAGAAGAAGTTCAGGCCCATTCCTGTGCCAGATCATGAAGACAGTTCCTTCTCGTCCTCCGCACAGCCGAATCTGATGAGGAACAACTTGACACCGCCACAGGCCCAAGGAAGAAGACTACACCCAAGAAGCGCCAAGGATCTTCATCAACTGCCAAGCAATGATGTCTTCACGGGCGTTAGTCCTCAGTTTGTCCCTTTTTTTGTCACTTGATGACAAAGGGGGAGAAACTTGAGAGTTAGTCTTCAAACGGGAATTATTTTTGGGGCTTATGAACTATATTTAAGTTACAAACTCTTGGCTCTTCTGAAGTTTTTATGTAATGAGTTGTAACTTAAGCCCGATGGTACTCTGACGCTTTTTGAACGTTTTTCTTCGCATGCTTATTCCTCAAGTTTTAATGCACGCATGCTGGAATTCGTCAGATACCATTTGCAATCATGCATCTTCATTTTCTTCATATGACATGTTATATGTATGCATGATTTACAAGATTCAGGGGGAGATCTCCATGATATAAATCATCAATGTGCATATGCTATAAAAGCAAAATCCTCAAGGTATGCACATCTTCAGGGGGAGTCTCTGTGAATCTTGTTTTCAAATTCCTCAAATGAGTATTTACACTTCATATTTTTGATCCCTGTTGAAGACTTAACCTAATTGTCATCAACCACCAAAAAGGGGGAGATTGTAAGTGCATCTAGTGCCCCTTAGTGATTTTGGTGGTTTGAAGACTTATAGGTTAAGTATCTAATGCGTTTTTAAGTGTACACAGGATCTATAAGTCATTGAGGAGTTTGAGATATTTGAAGAATATCGACCCCTAAAAATATAAGTCTTCAGTTGAAGAAATTGGTCTAAAGCTGAAGAAATGAATCGCGAAGAAATTGCGATGAAATTGATATTTCTCATGAAGATATTGATATTGAGAAGATCGGTGGTTCCTGAAGAAAATCATTCTGAAGAAATTGAAGCGTGAAGATTTTCGTTTTCTGTTTTACTTTCTTCGCATTTGATGAATAGGAACACCGTACTGTTAAAGGGGGTCAAAGTAACACTATGGAATGGATTTCCTCATGATGCTCAACCCAAGCCAAATCCTACCAAAAGCCTCAAGTCAGGAATATGAGTGACATGAGGACTCTCACAGTTGAGAGTCCCGACCGTTTCGATAAGCCACGCCAAGTCAGTGATCTTATCCACTCCAACGGTCATATTATTTAAGGGCATTAATGTCAAATCATGTCGGGATGCTCCCAGGCTATAAATAGCCGCCCCCACAACCACTAGCTGGTTGGCTGCTCCGCTAGAAACTGACACTTGTCATAAGAGCAACCCAATTCCTCAGAGCTTTCGAGAGTAAATCATCAGTGAGGAAATACACCACCCACCGAAACCACAAACCAAACCTAGTGGTTGAGCATCACTGAAGAAGTTGTTCCTGTGTGGGACTGAAGCCTTTTACCTTTGAGGACTGTGCATCCTCCAGACGGTTAGGCGTCATGGTCTAGAGCAATCCAGCGGTCAATTGTGGATCGCCGGGTGATCGAGTTTGTGAGGGTTTGGAAGTCTGCCCTGAAGACTTACCACGAGTGTTGGGCGAGGACTGTGTCTCCTTAGCTCAAGGAGAATACGGTAGGGACTGTGTGTCCCGGGACTGGGTGTCCTTTTGGTTTAAATACCAAGCCGCTCCAAACCAGATGTACAACTGTCACAGCAGTTGGAACTGGGTCATCAACAACAGTCTTCACCAAGAATCGGGTTCTAATTCCTCAACTCTTTACATTCTCTGTCTTATGTGTTGATGACTTTCACTGTGACTGTTTGAAGAATTTGTTGAAGACTTTCCCTGAATTTCCTCAACCCCAAATTCTTCAATTGAGTAAATCATCATCTGTATTCTGCGTGCCTGCTTGCTGTGTAATCTGTTTTCATAATCTTCACTCTGTAATACTGCTGTTGTGAACAATTGCACAACTGATCCTTAACTGTTTCCGCTGTAAGTTAGTCATCAGTGCGGAATTTCCTCAAAAGGAATTTCCTCAGCGATAAAATTCTAAAAATCTCCTATTCACCCCCCCTCTAGTCGATATAACGCACTTTCAGGACTGTGTGTCCCGGTACTGTGTGTCTTCTGGTTTCAATACCAAGCCGCTCCAAACCAGATGTACAACTGTCACAGCAGTTGGAACTAGGTCATCAACCACTGTCTTCACTGTGAAACGGGTTCTATTTCTTCAACTCTTTAAATTCCTCATATTGTATGTTGATGATTTTCACTGTCACTGTTTGAAGAATTTGCTGAAGACTTTCTCTAAAATTCCTCAACCCGAAATTCTTCATGCAAGTTAATCCTCATCTGTTGTCTCTGTGCCTAAATTCCGTGCAAAACTATTTTCATATTCTTCACCTTGAAAACTGCTGTAGTGATACTTTGCACTCCCGATCCTTTGTTGTTTCCGCTGCAAGTTAGTCATCAGTGAGGAATTTCCTCAAAAGGAATTTCCTCAGTGATGAAATTCTAAAAATCTCCTATTCACCCCCCCCCCTCTAGTCGATATAACGCACTTTCAATTCGAATCAGAGCAAGGTACTCCCTTGTTCTGTGTGATTTTGGTTTAACCACCTGGAATTTTAGTTATGTCGACTGCACGCATGATCAAGGTTACTGCAGGATGTCCTACTTTTGAAGGAAAGGACTTTCCCTTCTGGAATACCAATATGCAGATGCATCTACAAGCTATTGACAACGATCTCTGGTATATTGTGGAACATGGCGTCCCTATCGTCACTGCTACTGTCTCTGGCGCTGATGTGAAGAAATTCAAGCAACTTGACTCTCAAGCGAAGAATATCATCTGTGGCCATCTGAGCAAAGGTCAGTATGGCAGAGTGAGTGCTTTGGGCTCAACAAAACTTATCTGGGAAAGGATGTCCAAAGTTAATGAAGGAGTATCGACCCAGCGTGATTCTCGTGTTGATGTTCTTCGCAATCTCTTCAATCGCTTCAAGAGGCTTGACAATGAAAGATGCCAAGATACCTTTGATCGCCTCACTAACATATCAAATGAACTGCAAGCACTCGGAGCTCGAGACATTACTGATCACAAAGTTGTGAAGAAACTGCTAAGATCTTTGGATTCTTCATTTGATACTTTAGTTCTGATGATTTAAGAGAGACCAGACTACAAGATGCTTGATCCAGCTGATATACTCGAAAGACTCAATACTCATGAATTCCAACAAGAAGAAAAGAGAGATCTATATGGACCAAGTTATTCTAGACCACGTGCACTGAAGGCCAAAGCAATTTCCTCATCAGAAGAAGAAGACTCGGATGGTAGCATTGGTGATCCTGAAGAATTTGGACAGGAGCTTGCAATGCTCGTGAGGAAATTCCAGAATTTTACACAACGTGGCCAGTTTGGTTAATCTTCAAGAAGTGATATGAGGAAATCAGAATCTTCATCTCAGGACTACAAGAAAAGAACCTGCCACAAATGCAAGAAATCAGGTCACTACATTGCTGATTGTCCTCGTTGGGGAAAGGAATCAAAGAAGAAGAAATACAAGGATGAAAGTTCTGATGACTCGAAGAAAAAGAAGAAATCTTCAAAATCCTCATCCTCAAAGTCCTCATCACACAAGAAGACTAGTTTCAAAAAGGCTCGGGCACTTATTGGCAACGAAATGGATTCGGAGGCAGAATCCGAGGAATGTGATGAAGAGGAGGGTTCTGATGACGACTCAAAATTTGGACACGCTAGCCTTGCACTTGCAACCACATTAGTCAGCAAGTCAATCTTAAACCTTGAAGAAAATGATAACACCATCCACACTGATGATTATGCTGATGACTTCGCTCCAACCTATTGCTTCATGGCAAAAGGTTCAAAGGTATTGAATGATGCTTCCACCTCTGATTCAAGTGACGGTGAACCTGGTGATTATAAAAAACCCAGTTACTGTAAAATTGCTATCATTGCCACTAAACAACAAACTGCCCTAGAAAAGCTTCAGAAACTGCTAGATAGAAGCGATGATCTGTTGAATGATGAAATGAATCTTACCCAAATCCTCACTGGGGATATGAAAAGTCTTCAGTCCAGATTTGATAATCTTCAAGATCGTCATGTTACACTCCTCGCTGATCATGAGAAACTTTCCTATGAATTTCTTCAAAGGAAGCTCGATCTTGAGAAGATGAGGATTTCTCATGATGATCTTCGTATGGAAAATGATTCATTACTAGCTCAACGGATCAGTACTACTCAAGCTGATTTCATTCCTCCATTTCTTAAATGCATCGAACGTGAAACTGCTAATTCTTCACCAGAATCATCAAATGCTTCGATTGCTACAAATTCTTCAACCGCTCATGTAGTGTCAATTTCCTCACTTGAGGAAACCACAAATGTCATTGATGAAAATGCAGGGATGAAGGAATTGTATGTGACAGGCATATACAAAAGTCTCAGTACTGCTCTTGAACAGGAACCCAAGGAAAGAAGGAATTGCCTTTGAGAGGAAATTGAATGTTGATGGATCATATTGGAAGCCTGAGCAGTATCCCAAAACCTCATGGGTTGCTGCTAAAGGGCCTCCTTTTGATCCATCTAATCTAATAGGATTTTCATGTGAATTATCCTATTCCTCAGATGAGACATTTGACTCCAACTATAGACTGTTCAAAAATCAATCTGGTGAAGTATTTGCTCGATATGTTGGAACTAACTACAAGAATGGGCCTCCCCTGAGGAAAATCTAGGTTTCCAAAAGTTGCCTTGAAAATCTTCAGGTGAATGTCCTCATGACACCACCTATGAAGAATTTGAACCCCAGATCAAATTCCTCAGGAGGACCAAAGTCTTCAAGAGGATCAAAATCCTCAACTGGTCAAAACTATGCTCGTACCCTTGCTAATGCTTCTAACATGCAGGGAAATTACAAGGAATATGAATATGAGCGTTATTCGTCAAATCATTATGTTCTTAAATCCTCAAATAAGTTCTCTGCATATTCATTTGAGTACTTTAACCCCCTACTTTAAGAGAAGTGCATTAGCTTCAATGCCCCCTTTCTCATATGGTGCTCACAGGATGATGAATGCTTTACCACCCCTTCAGATGTGGGTGGTGAAGAAATTGAACTAACCACTTCTGCAGATCAGGTCTCCAGATGAAAATCATCATCTGAAGAATTTGCTGGAGACCTGAGGAAAACGTTTGATGGGATGCAAGCTAATATTGATGAAATAGAAATATTTCACACGTCCTTATAATTCTGCTTATGATGAAATTAATATCATATTCTTCAAGTCTGAATCATATGAGATGGTAAGCTGTACTAATTCATCTGCAGGATGACAAACCCAAGAGTACTGAGTGGGTTCTTGATAGTAGCTGCACACACCACACGACTGGTGACAAAAGCTTGCTGATGAATATGCCACTAACTCCATCAGCCCTGAAGCAAATCACATATGCTCACAAAGGTAAAAGAAAGGTCTTGGGACTTGGCAAAGTGGCTATTTCCAAGGATATGCACATGGACAAAGTGATGCTTGTTGAATCCCTTGGATTTAACCTCATGTCAGTCTCAGTGCTTTGTGATCTTGATATGATTGTTATCTTTGGAAGATATAGATGTGTTGTCGTCATGGAATCCGACAGATCCAAAGTCTTCGAAGGTGTTAGAAGAGGGGATTTGTACATTGTTGATTTCTCTATAGGTCCTCAACCAGCCACTTGCCTACTAGCAAAAACCTCAGAAGGGTGGTTGTGGAATCGAAGACTTGGTCATGCAGGCATGAGGAATTTGCACACGCTCGCGAAGAAGAAGCATGTCATCGGCATCGAATCAGTCAAATTCCTCAAGGATCACCTCTACGGTGCTTGTGAGTCTAGGAAAATGACCAGATCCAAGCACCCCTCAAAGACTATCATGACCACTACTCGTCCATTTGAATTGCTTCACATGGATCTATTTGGACCTACTCATTATGCCACTCTAACAAATGCACCATATTTATATGGCTTTGTCATAGTTGATGATTATTCTAGATACACATGGGTGCATATCATTTTATATAAAACTGAAGTGTAGGAAGTCTTCAAACGATTTTCTTCAAGGGCCTCGACGAACTTCGGCGTCAAGATCAACCACATCAGGAGTGATAATGGAACAGAGTTCAAAAACACTGGTCTTGATAATTATCTTGATGAACTTGGTATTACTCACGAATTGTCTGCTCCTTATACTCCTCACCAGAATGGTGTCGTCGAAAGGAAGAACATGACTCTGGTTGAGATGGCAAGAACCATGCTTGAAGAATATCACACTCCTCGTCGCTTTTGGCCTGAAGCAATTAACACTGTGCTACGGCAACAAAAGTCCTTCCCCGGCAACGCCAGGAATTCTTCTTGCTACTTCTCTTGTTTGCGTCGGTTTTTCCCTTGAAGAAGAAAGGGTGATGCAGCATAGGAGCAGTAAGTATTTCCCTCAGTTTGAGAACCAAGGTATCAATCCAGTAGGAGAATCTTGTCAAGTCCATAGTACCTGCGCAAACACAAAGAGCTTGCACCCAACGCTATAAAGGGGTTGTCAATCCCTTCAAGATTGTTTGCAACGTGAGATCTGAAGGCGGAAAGTGCAACGAAGTAAAAAAAGAGTAAGGCTGAAAATATGGTGTGGAGTAGACCCGGGGGCCATAGTGTTCACTAGAGGCTTCTCTCAAGATAGCAAATATCACGGTGGGTGAACAAATTACTGTCGAGCAATTGATAGAACCGTGCAAAGTCATGATGTTATCTAAGGCAATGATTATACATATAGGCATCACGTCCGAGACAAGTAGACCGATACTTTCTGCATCTTCTACTATTACTCCACACATCGACCGCTATCCAGCATGCATCTAGTGTATTGAGTTCATGACGAACAGAGTAACGCCTTAAGCCAGATGACATGATGTAGAGGGATAATCTCAAACCAATGATGAAAACCCCATCTTTTTACGCTTGATGGCAACAACACGATGTGTTCCTCGTTACCCCCTCTGTCACTGGTTGAGGTCACCGCACGGTATGAACCCAAAACCAAGCACTTATCCCATTGCAAGAATCATAGATCTAGTTGGCCAAACAAAACCCACAACTCGAAGAGAATTACAAGGATATGAAATCATGCATAAGAGAGATCAGAAGAAACACAAATAAGATTCATAGATAATCTGATCATAAATCCACAATTCATCGGATCTCGACAAACACACCACAAAAGAAGATTACATCAGATAGATCTCCATGAAGATCATGGAGAACTTTGTATTGAATATCCAAGAGAGAGAAGAATCCATCTAGTTACTAGATATGGACCCGTAGGTCCATGGTGAACTACTCACGCATCATCGGAGATGTCATGGTGTTGATGAAGAAGCCCTCCGTGTCTGAATCGCCCTCCGGCAGGGCACTAGAACGTGCCCTAGATGGGATCTTGCGGAGACAGAAGCTTGCGGTAGCGGAAAAGTACTTTCGATGATCTCTTGATTTTTTATGGAATTTTAGGGAATATATAGGCGCAAAACCTAGGGCAAAGAAGCCTCAGGGAGCCAAAAGCCAAGGGCCCCCCCCCCCCGGTCGCGCAATGAGAGCTTGTGGGGTCCCTCGTGGCCCCCTGCCCTGATTCTCCGGCTTCCCGATCTTTTTCTATTCCGGAAAAAATCTTTTTGGCAGATTCATTCCGTTTGGACTCCGTTCAAAATCCTCCTCTGAAAGGGGTCAAAAACATGGAAAAACAGGAACTGGCTCTTGGCACTGAGTTAATAAGTAAGTCCCAAAAAATATATAAAAGGCATGCAAAACATCCAAAGTTTGACAAGATAATAGCATGAAACCATCAAAAATTATAGATATGTTGGAGACGTATCAAGCATCCCCAAGCTTAACTCCTGCTCGTCCTCGAGTAGGGAAGTGATAAAGAATGAATTTTTTATGTGGAATGCTACCTAGCATAGTTGTCCTTTGTAACTTCTTTCACATGTCATGAATGTTCAGATCCGTAAGATTCGAAACAACAGTTTGCTATTGACACGAAAACAATAATACTTCAAGCAAACTAGCAAAGTAATCATGAACTTCCAAAATAACATGGCCAAGGAAAGTTATGCCTACAAAATCATATAGTCTGGCTATGCTCCATCATCCTCACACAACTAATGTAAATCATGCACAACCCCGATATTGGCCAAGTAATTTCTTTCGCACTCTTACTTTCTCAAACTTTTTATAACTATCATGCAATACATGAGCGCGAGCCATGGATATAGCACTATAGGTGGAATAGAGTGTGGTGGTGGTTGTGAGACAAAAAGGAGGAGATGGTCACATTGACTCGGCGTATCAAAGGGCTATGGAGATGCCCATCAACAGATATCAATGTAAATGAGTAGGGATTGCCATACAAGAGATGCACTAGAGCTATAAGTATGTGAAAGCTCAAAAGGGGAACTAGTGGGTGTGCATCCAACTTGCTTGCTCACGAAGACCTAGGGAAAATTTGAGGAAGCCCATCATTGGAATATACAAGCCAAGTTATACAATGAAGATTCCCACTAGCATATGGTAGTGACAAAGCAAAAAGCTCTCAATCATGTAGAACATGGTGCTATTATGAAGCACAAGTGTGGAAAAGATAGTAGCATTGTCCCTTCTCTCTTTTTCTCTTTTTTTTATTTGGGCACTTGGGCCTCTTTTTTCTCTTTTCTCCTTTTTTTATTTGGGCTACTTGGCCTCTTTTTTTCCTCACATGGGACAATGCTCTAATAATGATCATCACACTTTTATTTACTCACAGCTCAAAGCTTAGAAGGGATGATGACTCTATAGGAAATGCCTCCGGCAGTGTACTGGGATGTGCAACGATCTAGCTTGTCGTATGACGTTCAAACATCTCGCTAGCTATCTTAAGTTCATGCAATGGCAATATGAGAGTGACGACACAAGTCATGAGACGGAATGGTGGGAGTTGCATGGCAATATATCTCGGAATGGCTATGAAAATGCCATAGTAGGTAGGTATGGTGGCTGTTTTGAGGAAGGCATATGGTGGGTTTGTGTACTAGCGAAAGTTGCGCGGCACTAGAGAGGCTAGCAAAGGTGGAAGGTGAAAGTGCATCTATACCATGGACTCACATTAGTCATGAAGAACTCACATACTTGTTGCGAAAGTTTTTATTAGTAATCGAAACAAAGTGCTAAACGCATGCTCCTAGGGGAAGGGTTGGTAGGTGTTAACCATCGCGCAATCCCGACCTCAACACAAAGGATGACAATCAATAGATCAATTATGCTCCGACTTCCTAACATAGAGGTTCACCATACGTGCATGCTACGGGAATCACTAACTTCAACACAAGTATTTCTAGATTCACAACACCCTACTAACATAACTATTACTATTACCGAATCCACGTCTCAAAACTAATTGAGAGGAATCAAGACTTCTCTTTCTACTCAATGCACATGAAGATGGAGGTTTTTGTATCCTATTTGGGTACCTATCACCTTTTGGAACTACTTTCATAGCATAAGCCAACTACCAAGTCACGCACCGCCGTGCTCTAAAAGATATAAGTGAAGCACATAGAGCAAAATTATCTAGCTCAAAAGATATAAGTGAAGCACTATGAGCATTCTAGCAAAATCACGATGAGTGCATGTCTCTCTCTCTCAAAAAGGTGTGCATCAAGGACGATTGTGACACAACAAAAAGAAAAGACTCCAACGATACAAGACACTCCAATCAAAACACATATCATGTGGTGAATAAAAATATAGCTCCAAGAAATGTTACCGATGGATTGAAGACGAAATAGGGGATGCCTTCCCGGGGCATCCCCAAGCTTAGGCTTTTTGGTCTCCTTGAATTTGGCTTGGGATGCCTTGAGTATCCCCAAGCTTGAGATCTTTCCCCTCCTTATCTCTTTGTCCATGAGAACATCACCCAAAACATGAAAACTTCACAACACAAAACTTAAACAGAAACTCGTGATAACACTACCACAAGAAAACAAATTACCACCTCTTTTGGTACTGTAGCAAACTTGAATTCTATCTATATTGGTGTTGGGCTACTGTATTCTCACTTTTCCATGGATAGTACCCCCCCGATACTAACCATAGTTTCATCAAAACAAGCAACCAACTCAACAAAAACAGATTTTGTCAAAAACAGACCAGTCTATAGCAATCTGTATACTCCATATACTTCTGGTACCTCACAAATTCTGAAAAATTACGACTGCCTGGGAAAAAAGGCATATCAACCAGCAGCAAAAAGAATCAACTCAGAAGATCTTTCAGAATAAAAATGAAAAATCATCTCGTGAGCGAAAAGTTTCTGTCTTTTTCCAGCAGGATCAAACAACCATTACCAAGACTAGTCATAAAGGTTTTGATTGGCTCAAACACAAAAAGAAACACAAAAAACACAATCACAATAGAATTATGATGGTGTGGACGCAACAAAACAGAAAGAAAAAAGATAAATTCATTGGGTTGCCTCCCAACAAGCGCTATTGTTTAACGCCCTTAGCTAGGCATTGATAAATCAATGATGCTCACACAAAAGAAAAGAATTGAAGCACAATGAGAGCATCATAAAGCATGTGAAAATCACATCTAAGTCTAACATACCTCCTATGCATAGGCATTTTATAGGAGAACAAATTGGCAAGACAACCAATAGTTACCAAATGCAAGGAAGAAGAAAGAGACAATAGCAATCTCAACATAACGAGAGGTAATTTGGTAACATGAAAGTTTCTACCACAATATTTTCCTCTCTCATAGCAATTACATGTGGGATCATAATCAAATTCAACAATATAGCTATCACAAAGGATATTCTTTTCATGATCCACATGCATGCAAAGTTGACGCTCTTCAAAAATAGTGGGATTATCATCAACTAAAGTCATGACTTCTCCAAACCCACTTTCAATATTATTGCAAACATCATAATCATCATGAGGGTTAAAAAAAATTTCAAGATCATAAGAAAAATCATCACCCCAATCACGATCATTGCAACAAGTAGTGGACATAGCAAAACTAGCATCCCCAAGCTTAGGGTTTTGCATATTTTTAGCATGATTGTTATAAATAGAATTTATAATGAAATCATTGCAATCATGCTTTTCATTGAAGGAGCCCTCATGAATCACCTCATAAATTTATTCATCACGATTTTCAGATTCACGCATCTCAAGCAAAACTACATAGAGAAAGTCAAGTGCACTCAACTCACTAGCAATTGGTTCCACATAAGTGGGTCTCTTAAAGAGATTAGCAAGTGGGTGAGGATCCATATCACTAGATTTTCAGCAAGCCAAGATGCAAGCATATTGAAGGCACATAGCACACAAGCAAAGGAAAGGCAAAGAAAAAGGCAAATATTTTTTTGTAAATTTTTGTTTTTCAGAAGTGGGAGGAGAGGAAAACGAGAGGCAACTGGCAAACAAACTAAATGCAAGAGATGAATTTGCGACACCTACTTGGATGAGTTCTTGACTTGATCCTCCCCAGCAACGGCGCCAGAAATTATTCTGCTACGGCAACAAAAGTCCTTCCCCGGCAACGCCAGGAATTCTTCTTGCTACTTCTCTTGTTTGCGTCGGTTTTTCCCTTGAAGAGGAAAGGGTGATGCAGCACAGGAGCAGTAAGTATTTCCCTCAGTTTGTGAACCAAGGTATCAATCCAGTAGGAGAATCTTGTCAAGTCCAGAGTACCTGCGCAAACACAAAGAGTTTGCACCCAATGCTATAAAGGGGTTGTCAATCCCTTCAAGATTGTTTGCAAAGTGAGATCTGAAGGCGGAAAGTGCAACGAAGTAAAAAGAGTAAGGCTGAAAATGTGGTGTGGAGTAGACCCCGGGGCCATAATGTTCACTAGAGGCTTGTCTCAAAATAGCAAATATCACGGTGGGTGAACAAATTACTGTCGAGCAATTGATAGAACGGCGCAAAGTCATGACGATATCTAAGGCAATGATCATACATATAGGCATCACGTCCGAGACAAGTAGACCGATACTTTCTACATCTACTACTATTACTCCACACATCGACCGCTATCCAACATGCATCCAGTGTATTAAGTTCATGACGAACAGAGTAACGCCTTAAGCAAGATGGCATGATGTAGAGGGATAATCGCAAACCAATGATGAAAACCCCATCTTTTTACCCTTGATGGCAACAACATGATGCGTGCCTTGCTACCCCTTCTGTCACTGGGTGAGGTCACCGCACGGTATGAACCCAAAACCAAGCACTTCTCCCATTGCAAGAATCATAGATCTAGTTGGCCAAACAAAACCGACAACTCGAAGAGAATTACAAGGATATGAAATCATGCATAAGAGAGATCAAAAGAAACTCAAATAAGATTCATAGATAATCTGATCATAAATCCACAATTCATCGGATCTCGAAAAACACACCGCAAAAGAAGATTACATCGGATAGATCTCCATGAAGATCGTGGAGAACTTTGTATTGAAGATCCAAGAGAGAGAAGGAGCCATCTAGTTACTAGTTATGGACCCGTAGGTCTATGGTGAACTACTCACGCATCATCGGAGAGGTCATGGTGTTGATGAAGAAGCCCTCCGTGTCCGAATCCCCCCCCCCTCCGGCACGGCACCGGAACGTGCCCCAGATGGGATCTTGCGAAGACAGAAGCTTGCGGCGGCGGAAAAGTACTTTCGATGATCTCCTGATTTTTTGTGGAATTTTAGGGAATATATAGGCGGAAAAACTAGGGCAAAGGAGCCTCAGGGAGCCCACAAGCCAGGGGGCGCCCCCCCCCTAGCCGCGCCATGAGGGCTTGTGGGGTCCCTGGTGGCCCCCTGCCCTGATTCTCGGGCTTCCCGATCTTTTTCTGTTCCAGAAAAAATCTTTTTGGCAGTTTCATTCCGTTTGGACACCGTTCATAATCCTCCTCTGAAAGGGGTCAAAAAATGGAAAAAAACAGGAACTGGCTCTTGGCACTGAGTTAATAAGTTAGTCCCAAAAAATATATAAAAGGCATGCAAAACATCCAAAGTTTGACATGATAATAGCATGAAACCATCAAAAATTATAGATACATTGGAGACGTACCACACTGCATGCCATATCTTCAACAGGGTATATCTTCACAACTTCCTCAAGAAAACCTCATATGAACTCCTCACTAACAAGAAACCCAATGTAAGTTATTTCAAAGTCTTCGGTCAAAATGCTGGATTGGAGATCCTCACCATAGCTCAAAGTTTGCACCTAAGGCACATGAGGGTTTTATGCTCGGTTATGGAAAGGACTCGCACACCTACAGAGTCTTAAACACCTATCACAACAAGGTTGTTGAGACTGTAGATGTGCGGTTCGATGAAACTAATGGCTCGCAAAGAGAGCAATTGCCTCTTGATCCAGATAAGTTGTCTCCTGAGGAAGCGGTAAAGCTCAAAGCTACTGAAGACATTGTTCCCACTGAGGAAATTTATGAAGAGATCATTCCCACCACCGATGAAAATCAAGAAGATGCTCCTGAGGAAATTGCTCCAGAACCAATTCCTCAGCCCAGAAGAAATCCTCAACCAGCTCATCCAAGGATTGCAAATGAAGTAGAACTTGACAAAATCCTCGATGACATCAACGCGCCAGGTCCTCTCACTCGCTCAAAAGCTTCACACTTGGTTAAGTTTTGTGGGAATTTCTCATTTGTGTCTATCACAGAACCTTCAAAAGTTGCTGAGGCTTTCATGGAACCGGAGTGGATCCAAGCCATGCAAGACGAACTTCTTCAATTCAAGTTGAATGACGTATGGGAGCTCATCAAACGACCAGATCCTCGCAAGCATAATATCATCGGCACCAAGTGGATTTTCCGAAACAAGCAAGATGAGGATGTTCAAGTGGTGAGGAATAAGGCACGACTTGTAGCCCAAGGCTACACACAGGTTGAAGGAATAGATTTCGATGAAACTTTTGCACCTGTTGCTAGACTTGAAGCTATTAGAATACTACTTGCTTATGCTAATCATCATAACATTATCTTATATCAAATGGATGTGAAAAGTGCATTCCTCAATGGTAAGCTTGAGGAAGAAGTATATGTTGCTCAGCCCCCGGATTTTGAGGATCCAAAGAATCCAGAAAAAGTCTTCAGACTCAAAAAGGCGCTCTATGGTCTCAAGCAAGCCCCTCGGGCGTGGTATGTGTTGGGGAACGTCGCATGGGAAACAAAAATTTTCCTACGCGCACGAAGACCTATCATGGTGATGTCCATCTACGAGAGGGGATGAGTGATCTACGTACCCTTGTAGATCGTACAGCAGAAGCGTTAGTGAACGCGGTTGATGTAGTGGAACGTCCTCACGTCCCTCGATCCGCCCCGCGAACAATCCCGCGATCAGTCCCACGATCTAGTACCGAACGGACGGCACCTCCGCGTTCAGCACACGTACAGCTCGACGATGATCTCGGCCTTCTTGATCCAGCAAGAGAGACGGAGAGGTAGAAGAGTTCTCCGGCAGCGTGACGGCGCTCCGGAGGTTGGTGATGACCTTGTCTCAGCAGGGCTCCGCCCGAGCTCCGCAGAAACGCGATCTAGAGGAAAAACCGTGGAGGTATGTGGTCGGGCTGCCGTGGAAAAGTCGTCTCAAATCAGCCCTAAAACCTCCGTATATATAGGTGGGAGGGAGGGGAGGAGGCAGCCTCAAAACCTAAAGGTTTGGCCGAAATTGGAGGTGGAGGAGTCCTACTCCAATCCTACTTGGAGTAGGATTCCACCTTCCCACTAGGAAACTCTTTCCACCTTGTGTTTTTTTCCTTCTCAAACCTTATGGGCCTTAGTGGGAACTTATTCCAGCCCACTAGGGGCTGGTTTATCTCTTCCCATAGCCCATGAGACCCCTTGGGGCGTGACACCCCTCCCGATGGTCCCCGGCACCCCTCCCGGCACTCCCGGTACACTACCGATGAGCCCGAAACTTTTCCGGTAATGCACGAAAACCTTCCGGTAACCAAATGAGGTCATCCTATATATCAATCTTCGTTTCCGGACCATTCCGGAAACCCTCGTGACGTCCGTGATCTCATCCGGGACTCCGAACAACATTCGGTAACCAACCATATAACTCAAATACGCATAAAACAACGTCGAACCTTAAGTGTGCAGACCCTGCGGGTTCGAGAACTATGTAGACATGACCCGAGAGACTCCTCGGTCAATATCCAATAGCGGGACCTGGATGCCCATATTGGATCCTACATATTCTACGAAGATCTTATCATTTGAACCTCAGTGCCAAGGATTCATATAATCCCGTATGTCATTCCCTTTGTCCTTCGGTATGTTACTTGCCCGAGATTCGATCGTTAGTATCCGCATACCTATTTCAATCTCGTTTACCGGCAAGTCTATTTACTCGTTCCGTAATACAAGATCCCGCAACTTACATTAAGTTACATTGCTTGCAAGGCTTGTGTGTGATGTTGTATTACCGAGTGGGCCCCGAGATACCTCTCCGTCACACGGAGTGACAAATCCCAGTCTCGATCTATACTAACTCAACGAACACCTTCGGAGATACCTGTAGAGCATCTTTATAGTCACCCAGTTACGTTGCGACGTTTGATACACACAAAGCATTCCTCCGGTGTCCGTGAGTTATATGATCTCATGGTCATAGGAACAAATACTTGACACGCAGAAAACAGTAGCAACAAAATGACACGATCAACATGCTACGTCTATTAGTTTGGGTCTAGTCCATCACATGATTCTCCTAATGATGTGATCCCGTTATCAAGTGACAACACTTGCCTATGGCTAGGAAACCTTGACCATCTTTGATCAACGAGCTAGTCAACTAGAGGCTTACTAGGGACAGTGTTTTGTCTATGTATCCACACAAGTATTGTGTTTCCAATCAATACAATTATAGCATGGATAATAAACGATTATCATGAACTAAGAAATATAATAATAACTAATTTATTATTGCCTCTAGGGCATATTTCCAACAGTCTCCCACTTGCACTAGAGTCAATAATCTAGTTCACATCACCATGTGATTCCAACGAATCCAACACCCATATAGTTATGGGGTCTGATCACGTCTTGCTCGTGAGAGAGGTTTTAGTCAACGGTTCTGAAACTTTCAGATTCGTGCGTTCTTTACAAATCTTTATGTCATATTATAGATGCTGGTACTACGTGCTATTCGGAAATGCTCCAAATATCTACTCTACTATACGAATCCATTTCACTACTCATAGTCATCCGGATTAGTGTCAAAGCTTGCATTGACGTAACCCTTTACGACAAACTCTTTAACCACCTCCATAATCGAGAAAAGTCCTTAGTCCATTAGTTACTAAGGATAAATTTCGACCGCTGCTAGTGATTCAATCATGGATCACTCTCTGTACCTCTCAACATACTTTGAGTCAAGGCACACTTCAGGTGCGGTACACAGCATGGCATACTTTAGATTCTACGGCTAAGGCATAGAAGACGACGTTCGTCTATTCTCTTTATTCTGCCGTGGTCTGGTTTTGAGTCTTACTCAAATTCACACCTCACAACGCAACCAAGAACTCCTTCTTTGCTGGTCTATTTTGAACTCTTTCAAAAACTTGTCAAGGCATGCATCTTGTTGAAACTTCTATTAAGCGCTTTCGATCTATCTCCATAGATCTTTGATGCTCAACGTTCAAGTAGCGTAATCTAGGTACTCCTTTGAAAACTTCTTTCAAACAACCTTGTATGCTTTACAGAAATTCTACATTACTTATGATCCACAATATGTCAACCACATATACCTATCAGAAATTCTATAGTGCTCCCACTCACTTCTTTGGAAATACAAGTTTCTCATAAACCTTGTACAAACCCAAAATCTTTGATTATCTCATCAAAGTGTATATTCCAACTCCGAGATGCTTGCACCAGTCCATTGAAGGATCACTGGAGCTTGCATACTTGCTAGTATCTTTAGGATCGACAAAACCTTCTGGTTGTATCACATACAATGTTTGCTCAAGGAAACCGTCCAGAAAACAATGTTTTGACATCCTACGTGCAATATTTCATAAATAATGCATCAACAACTAACATAATTCTAACAGACTTTTAGCATCGCTACGAGTGAGAAATTCTCATCATAGTCAACTGTTTGATCTTATCGAAAACATCTTTGCGACAAGTCGAGCTTTTCTTAATAGTGACTTATCACCATCATCGTCTGTCTTCTTTTAAAGATCCATTTTTACTCAATAGTCCTATGACCATCAAGTAGTTCTCCCAAAGTCTACACTTTGTTTTCACACATGGATCCTCTCTCGGATTTCAGGGCTTCCAGCCATTTGTCGGAATCTGGGCCCACCATCGCTTTCTCCATAACTCGTAGGTTCCCTGTTGCTCAACAACATGACCTCCAAGACAGGGTTACCGTACTACTCTGCAGCAGTACGCGACCTTGTCGACCTACGAGGTTTGTAGTAACTTGATTCGAAGCTCAATGATCATCATCATCAGCTTCCACTTCAATTGGTGTAGGCGCCACATGAACAACTTCCTTCGCCCTGCTACACACTGGTTGAAGTGATGGTTCAATAACCTCATCAAGTTCTACTACCCTCCCACTCAATTATTTCAAGAGAAACCTTTCCTCGAGAAAGGATCCGTTTCTAGAAACAAACACTTTGCTTTCGGATCTGAGATAGGAGATGTACCCAACTGTTTTGGATATCCTATGAAGATGCATTTATCCGCTTTGGGTTCGAGCTTATCAGACTGAAACTTTTTCACATAAGTGTCGAAACCCCAAACTTTCAAGAAACGACAGTTTAGATTTCTCTAAACCTCAGTTTATACTGTGTCATCTCAACGGAAATACGCGGTGCCCTATTTAAAGTGAGTGCAGTTGTCTCTAATGCATAACCCATAAACGATAGTGGTAATTCGATAAGAGACATCATAGTATGCACCATACCAAATAGTGCATGGCTATGACGTTCAGACACATCATCACACTATGATGTTCCAGGTGGCATGAACTGCGAAACAATTTCCACATTGTCTTAACTGTGTACCAAAACTCGTAACTCAGATATTCATTTCCATGGTCATATCGTAGACAGTTTATCCTCTTGTTACGACGAACTTCACTCTGAAACGGAATTGAACTTTTCAACATTTTAGACTTGTGATTCATTAAGTAAATACTCCTGTATCTACTCAAATCGTCAGTGAAGTAAGAACATAATGATATCCACTGCGTGCCTCAGCACCCATTGGACTGCATACATCAAAATGTATCACTTCCAACAAGTTACTATCTTATTTCATCTCAATGAAAACAAGGCCTTGCTCATGTGGTATGATTCGCATGTCACTAGTGATTCGAAATCAGGTGAGTATAAAGATCCATCAGCATGGAGCCTCTTCATGCAATTTATACTAACATGACTCAAGCGGCAGTGCCACAAGTAAGTGGTACTATCATCATCAACTCGTATCTTTTGGCACCAATATCATGAAAATGTGTAACACTACGATCGAGATTCAATAAACCATTGAAGGTGATTATTCAAGAAAATAGAGTAACCATTATTCTCTTTAAATGAATAATCGTATTGCAATAAACACGATCCAATCATGTTCATGCTTAACGCAAGCACCAAATAACAATTATTTAGGTTTAACACCAATCCCGATGGTAGAGGGAGCGTGCGACGTTTGATCATATCAATCTTGGAAACACTTCCAACACGTATCGTCACCTCGCCTTTAGCTAGTCTCCGTTTATGCCGTAGCTTTCATTTCGCGTCACTAATCACTTAGCAACCGAACCGGTATCCAATACCCTCGTGCTACTAGGAGTACTAGTAAAGTACACATCAACATCATGTATATCAAATACACTTCTTTCGACTTTTGCCAGCCTTCTTATCTACCAAGTATCTTGAGTTGCTCCGCCTCAGTGATTGTTCCCCTCATTACAGAAGCACTTAGTCTCGGGTTTGGGTTTAATCTTGGGTCTCTTCATTAGTGCAGCAACTGTTTTGCCGTTTCACGAAGTATCCCTTCTAGCCCTTGCCTTTCTTGAAACTTAGTGGTTTTACAAACCATCAACTATTGATGCTCCTTCTTGATTTCTACTTTCGCAGTGTCAAACATCGCGAATCGCTCAAGGATCATTGTATGTATCCTTGATATGTTATAGTTCATCACGAAGCTCTCACAGCTTGGTGGCAGTGACTTTGGAGAACTATCACTATCTAATCTGGAAGATTAACTCCCACTTGATTCAAGCGATTGTCGTACTCAGACAATCTGAGCACATGCTCAACGATTGAGCCTTTTCTCCTGTGCTTTGTGGACAAAGAATCTTGTCGAAGGTCTCGTACCTCTTAACAAGGGCACAAGCATGAAATCACAATTTCATCTCTTTAGAACATCACTTATGTTCCGTGACATTTTACAACGTTTTCGGCGCCTTGCTTCTAAGCCATTAAGTATTTTTGTACTGAACTATCGTGTAGTCATCAGAAACGTGTATGTCGGATGTACACAGCATCCACAGACAACGCTCGAGGTGCAGCACACCGAGTGGTGCATTAAGGACATAAGCCTTCTGTGCAGCAACGAGGACAATCCTCGGTTTTACAGACTCAGTCTGCAAAGTTTGCTACTATCAACTTTCAACTAAATTTTCTCTAGGAACACATAAAACAGTAGAGCTATAGCGCAAGCAACATCGTAATTCGCAAAGACCATTGGACTATGTTCATGACAATTAGTTCAATTAATCATATTACTTAAGAACTCTCACTCAAAAAGTACATCTCTCTAGTCATTTGAGTGGTACATGATCCAAATCCACTATCTCAAGTCCGATCATCACGTGAGTCGAGAATAGTTTCAGTGGTAAGCATCTCTATGCTAATCATATCAACTATACGATTCATGCTCGACCTTTCGGTCTCATGTGTTCCGAGGCCATGTCTGCACATGCTAGGCTCGTCAAGCTTAACCCGAGTGTTCCGCGTGCGCAACTTTTTTGCACCCGTTGTATGTGAACGTTGAGTCTATCACACCCGATCATCACGTGGTGTCTCGAAACGACGAACTGTAGCAACGGTGCACAGTCGGGGAGAACACAATTTCGTCTTGAAATTTTAGTGAGAGATCACCTCATAATGCTACCGTCGTTCTAAGCAAAATAAGGTGCATAAAAGGATTAACATCACATGCAATTTATAAGTGACATGATATGGCCATCATCACGTGCTTCTTGATCTCCATCACCAAAGCACCGGCACGATCTTCTTGTCACCGGTGTCACACCATGATCTCCATCATCATGATCTCCATCAACGTGTCGCCATCGGGGTTGTCGTGATACTCATGCTATTACTACTAAAGCTACGTCCTAGCAAAATAGTAAACGCATCTGCAAGCACAAACGTTAGTTATAAAGACAACCCTATGGCTCCTGCCGGTTGCCGTACCATCGACGTGCAAGTCGATATTATCTATTACAACATGATCATCTCATACATCCAATATATCACATCACATCGTTGGCCATATCACATCACAAGCATACCCTGCAAAAACAAGTTAGACGTCCTCTAATTTTGTTGTTGCATGTTTTACGTGGTGACCATGGGTATCTAGTAGGATCGCATCTTACTTACGCAGACACCACAACGAAGATATATGAGTTGCTATTTAACCTCATCCAAGGACCTCCTCGGTCAAATCCGATTCAACTAAAGTTGGAGAAACTGACACTTGCCAGTCATCTTTGAGCAACGGGGTTACTCGTAGCGATGAAACCAGTCTCTCGTAAGCGTACGAGTAATGTCGGTCCAAGCCGCTTCAATCCAACAATACTGCGGAATCAAGAAAAGACTAAGGAGGGCAGCAAAACGCACATCACCGCCCACAAAAACTTTTGTGTTCTACTCGAGAAGACATCTACGCATGAACCTAGCTCATGATGCCACTGTTGGGGAACGTCGCATGGGAAACAAAAATTTTCCTACGCGCACGAAGACCTATCATGGTGATGTCCATCTACGAGAGGGGATGAGTGATCTACGTACCCTTGTAGATCGTACAGCAGAAGCGTTAGTGAACGCGGTTGATGTAGTGGAACGTCCTCACGTCCCTCGATCCGCCCCGCGAACAATCCCGCGATCAGTCCCACGATCTAGTACCGAACGGACGGCACCTCCGCGTTCAGCACACGTACAGCTCGACGATGATCTCGGCCTTCTTGATCCAGAAAGAGAGACGGAGAGGTAGAAGAGTTCTCCGGCAGCGTGACGGCGCTCCGGAGGTTGGTGATGACCTTGTCTCAGCAGGGCTCCGCCCGAGCTCCGCAGAAACGCGATCTAGAGGAAAAACCGTGGAGGTATGTGGTCGGGCTGCCGTGGAAAAGTCGTCTCAAATCAGCCCTAAAACCTCCGTATATATAGGTGGGAGGGAGGGGAGGAGGCAGCCTCAAAACCTAAAGGTTTGGCCGAAATTGGAGGTGGAGGATTCCTACTCCAATCCTACTTGGAGTAGGATTCCACCTTCCCACTAGGAACTAAGAAATATAATAATAACTAATTTATTATTGCCTCTAGGGCATATTTCCAACAGTATGATACATTGGAGGAATTCCTCATGAAGAAAGGCTTCAAACCTGGTTCACTCAATCCAACTCTTTTCACTAAATCCTATGATAATGAACTATTTGTGTGCCATATATATGTCGATGACATCATATCTGGCTGTACTAACAAACGTTATAATGATGAATTTGCTTACATGATGAGTGAAGAATATCAGATGTCTATGATGGGGGATCTGAAATTCTTCTTAGGTCTTCAAATTCGTCAACAATGCAATGGAATCTTCATATCACAGGAGAAATACCTCAAGGATGTTCTGAGGAAATTCGACATGCATGAATGCAAGGGTGCCAAGACTCCAATGCCTACCAACGACCACCTCTGCACTGACAAAAATGGTAAGGAATTCGATCAGCAGGTATATCGCTCCATGATTGGCTCTTTACTGTATTTGTGTCCATCTAGGCCAGATATAATGCTTAGTGTTTGCATGTGTGCACGTTTTCAAGCAAAACCGAAGGAATCACACCATAAGGCTGTGACGCATATTCTTCGATACTTAGCTCACACACCAACACTAGGATAATGGTACCCCAAGGGCTCAAATCTTCATTTTGTGGGATATTCTGATTCTGACTATGCTGGTGACCGTGTGGATCGCAAGTCAACCTCTGGCACATGTCATTTCCTCGGAATATCATTAGTCTACTGGTCCTCAAAGAACAAAACTGCATTTCACTCTCCACTATCGAAGCTGAGTACATTGTTGTTGGTTCATGTTGTGCTCAATTGCTATGGATGAAGCAAACCCTCAAGGACTACGGCATCAACATGAAGAATGCGCCTCTCTACTACAACAATGAGAGTGCAATCAAGATTACATACAACCCAATACAGCACTCAAAGACTAAGCACATCCAGATTCGTCATCATTTTCTTCGGGACCATGTCCTCAAGGGCAATATCCTCATCGACCATGTGAAGGCTGGCAATCAACTAGCAGATATCTTCACTAAGCCCTTGGATGAGAAAAGGTTTTGCAAGTTGCGGTGTGAGCTAAATATCTTAGAATCTTCAAATGTTTTGTAAAAACATGCACACATCCTAACACTTATGCAAAATTGATGACTTAGATGTGCAACACACGAAGAATCAATTTTCTTCAACCAATGAAGATTATCACTCTTAGTGTGCTGAAATCAACGAAGAAATTGATTCCGAGGGCCCTACGACAATTGTATGCGGCGTCTGAAATCAACATTCTTATAAGGTAGGTCACACCACCACACAACTTGAAATTCCTCAAGTTGAATTTCTTCAAAGTTAAATTTCTTCAAAGTTGATTTTCTTTAAAGTAGTTATTCTTCAAACTTGTCTTTCTTCAAAGCGGAAATTCATCATCATGACGCTTTGTCACAAAATCCTCAAGTTAATCAAAATCTTCAAAAACACTTGATGACTTCCATTTGCCTACATATATGTATACAGACTATGATTTCAAAGATCTCAACAGCATTCACTTATAGCTATTTCTTCAATTTGATATTTCATCTAAGTGAATGTGATCGGACCCTACTTTCCCTCTATGCTACTCTCACCCAGTCTATTCAATTCTTCTTATGCGTTCTACTTGAAACTTTGTTCATAATCCTCACTGCGTCCTTGCCAGCTGATGATTTTGTAACAAAATCCTCAAACCTTCAAAAATGATTTTTATATCGTTACACAGTAACTGAACCCCACTTCCCACGGTCAGATAAGCATGATCTCCACCGCTTTAAATGATTTCTACACGTGTCATGCGGAGACGAAAGGACAGGGGTAGTTCGGTCCGAAAGAATCGGCCAAACAGTTTTCACCTGGGCTATAAATATGTCCTTACCCCCTCCGGTCAAAACTCTTCGTTCTCTCTCTCGACCTCCTCTCCGCTACAGCAAAGCCCTAGCGCCACCGCTAGAAGTTTCGCCGCCGACGAGGAAAAGCTTCACTGTCTCGACCTCTCCGTCGTCGAAATCACGCCGGAACCGAAACGTCGTTGTCCGCCGCCGCCGTAGATGTCCTCTGTTGCCGAGTTAGGGCGCAGTGGACTCGCACCGAAGAGCATCTACTGCTGCTTCTTCCTCTGTTCTTCGTGCACGCTATATAGGGTAAATAAAAACCCTATTTTTACAGCCCCTTTCGATCTACTATTTTACCGTAGATTTGTGAAACCTGTTTTTCCTCAAGTATCTATCAGTCTCTATTCCTCAAACACTTCTTAAACCTCAGCTGTTGATGAATTTCACTAAGCATCTAAAGGTCTTCACGAGATTCCTCAATTGTGCAAATTTTCGAATCTGTACAACTTTGGAACCCAAGATCAGAGTGCTTAGAAAAATTCCTCAACCCACTGGTCAAATTCCTCAACTTTATTTTTTTCAATTTCATCAAATCTGAGAACGCATATGACTTCTCCAAATTCCTTGCAACCATACTCTGTTCATAGGTACAAAAATGTCAGCAGATGAATCTCTAGGTTCTCATCAACTTAACTCATTTGCAGCATTTCTTGAAGAAAATCTGCAAGTTTCATCAGAATCCTCAATAGTTCAATTTCCTCAGTAAAAACCTCAGCTGAAGAAAATGGAAGATGAAAGGAAGCAAAAGGGTGGCAAGAAGCTTGAACAGAACACTGCCATCAATATTCCTGATGACATATACCTGGAATACTACACACTTGATGAGCAAGAGACGATGCCCAAGAGGAAGATAAGGCTTCAAAAGATAGAATGCCAGTGGGCTAAGGAGTGGAAAGAATACAGATTCATCACTCCCAAGTACGCGAAGAAATTCGCTCTTAAGCCTCCTAGAAAACGGCCTCCTCTCGAGGACTATCAGGATGCACACCCCTCAAGCGTCAAGACAATTGATGACTATCCTGAGGAAAAGACAAAACATTTGTCAAAGCTTCAGAAGCACACAGAAGCTGAAGTGAGGAAATTTAATGAAGAATCTGCTGCTGCTGCTACTACCGCCACCTCCTTTGCAGCTGAAACTTCTGGCACGGCCATTCCTCAAGTGAAATCTGTGCCGCCAAAACCAAAGGCTTCAGAGCCTCGGGAGAAATTGCTTCAGAAAGCTACACCAGCATCCGCACCAAAACCCTCAGCACCACCAAAGGCTTCAAAGCGTGAACACAAGCAGATTGTGAAGCAACTGCCTACTGTCTCCAGCTCCTCTGTTCCTTTTGCAACAAGCTCTGAGACAAAGTCTTCACCAACTCCAATGAAGACTAAGGTGACTGCTGGGAGAGGAACCAGACCAAGCCCAGGCAAAATCATCAAAGTCCCTTCTGCATCAGAAGGCAGTGATGAATATGATGATGAGACTCTGCAAGCCATCATCAGAAACAAGCAGGAGAGCGTAGCACAAGCTTCAGGCACCGCCATTCCTCTAGCCATGGACCCAAAAGTCCTCTTGGATTACATCAATATATGGTATGATGACCCCAACACACCTATTGATGATTTGAAGCTTCCCCCAGGCATCAGCCACATGGTGGCCACTTTCATCAACGAGGCCAAGTGGAAGGAGACGCAAGCCAAACAAGCTAAGGCTGCGAAGCTAAAAAGAGAGAAATTCCTCAGACAGAATCTCCTCAGCTTGACGCCTGATGCACTTGTGTCCACTCAGGCAGAATTGAAGACTTTGACAGACAAGTACACCAAGCTATCTGATCGTCAAAGTCTCAAGAACAATTTCATCAAGTTTGCTACTAATGCAGTTGATGAATACAACAAAAAGGTTGCCCCTCCAGAACACCTCAGCAGCCTGAGATTGAAGAAGAACAACCTGCCCCTGCTGAGGAAATGCCTCAAGAAAGTCGTGCTGATGAACCGGTTATTGAGGAAATCACCAAGGAAACTCCAGTTGATGACTCTGCTCCAGCTGATGCTTCTAAGCCAGCTGATGACTCTGCTCCAGCTGAAGAAACTGCATCAGCTGAGGAAACTGCCAGGACGGATATGACTCCGCCTCCTGAAAAGAAAATGCCTTCACCAAAATCTTGAAAGGTGAAGAAAATGACTCCGTCTGCATCAGACGTAAAGAAAACAAGAGCTGCTGAAAAGGAAGCTAAGAAGAGAAAAGCTTCCTCAACAGAAGAATCAACTGAGGCCAAGCGCCTCAAATCTCTTGATGAAAATGCTCCTCTGGATCCTGTGCCTCTCAACATTGCTCCATCCTATGAGATGACTCCCTTCGAAAGCGAAGACAGGAGCACATGACTGATGAGGAAATGAAGAATGTTGTGTCTGAGGAACACACTGATGAAGAAATTCAGATTGATGAAATTCCCCAGACCTTTATTCCTCCTGAAGAACCTGCTCAAGGATCAGCTACACCAGCTGAAGAATTTGACTCTCCCACCAAGCAAACCCCTCAAGCCGAGGAAAACCAAGGAGAAAATCCTCAGCCTAAAGAAAATCCAAATCCTGAGCAAAACCCTCAACCTGAGGCTCAGGATGAAGAGATTCCTCCTCCTGAGCAAAATCCTCAACCAAAGGCACCAATTGATGACATTCCTCACCCAGAGAAAGATCCTCAACCTGAAGCATAGGCAGATGCTGAAGGAAATGCCCCTGCACCAAATCCAGAGAATTCTCTAGTCGTCATCCATCCAGAAACTGCGATGATTGTCTCCCCTCAAGGGAAGAAGCAAAACCTTCAGCCGATGCAGCGTCAGCCGTTCTCCAAGCGGACAAAGTTTCAAAATGAATCCTTCTTTGAGGAACATATGTATTTCATCGGAGAAAATCCTTATGACAAGCCTCGCATCAGGCATATGAAGTTTTGGACTAGGACTCAGCTCAACTACTATGCATCTGTGCTTTGTGGAAGAAACAAAAAAATTCAGCACAGGCATATTCCTCATGTTGAGCTTGAAGAAATCCCTTGCTTTGCCCCAGTCCTCAATGTTCTTCATGAAGCAGGACTGCTCCCTCTGTGCTCTGATATCTGCTATTGGAACAGCGACATTGTTCTTCAATTCTATGCCACTCTGCACATCTCTGGAGATCCAACATATATCAACACATGGGTACTGGATTGGATGACGCATCACACACACTTCAAGGCCCCTGCAAATGAGCTGTTGCGAAAACTTCCTGTGTCAATTCCTTCAGAGCAGGCCATGAAGATGTATGATGGACGAGAACTGTCGAATAAGCTGATGGAAGTCCTCATGAAGCCTTTGGCCAAGGGGCAACCACGAAGAACAACCTTCCTGGTCCATGAGCTGAAGTATGAACCCAGGACTGTTTACAAAATCCTCTGCAGTGTTCTTGCGCCAATCAAGGACCATGATGATGAAGAAGATGTTGTAGGCATCATGAAGAATATCCTCTTCAACATCATCCATGGCATTCCCATCATCACTCATGATTTCTTCTTGAGGACTCTGGCGGAAAATGCTATGTCCCCTTTTGACCTGAAGATTTACGCTCCATGGATCATGAGACTCATCAGACGCAGGTCAGGCATCAACTATCACGCTGATTTCAATAATCACCTTGGATATATGCCTCCAATAAGGGTCAACAAGAAGATTTTCGAGCCTGTTGAAGGAAAAGGAAAGTCTGTGATCGATGAAGGCAGTAGGCCCCTTGATGGCCAGTTCCGTGAGCCAGATGCATATTCTTCATGGGATGATACTGAAACCCAGCCGCCAAGTCCTATTACTCCAAGGGTGATGAATACCAGAGAGCTTCTCCCTAGTCTTCATCAAAAGGTAGATCGAAATCACAAGTGGGTCAAACGCCAGTTCGGCGCCATTGTGAAAACCCTCAATGAGACCCAGAATGCAGTGAAGCTTAATAATCATTATCTTCATGAGGTTTTTGATCGCACCTGGGCCACATTGGCTCATTTGAAGACTCCAGCAGAACTTGAAGAATTGGAGTTTACGCAGGACTTCGACTGGTCATGGCCACCAAAGAAGAAAATCACGCAAATTCCAGTTCCAGACCTTGAGGACAGTTCGTTTTCTTCATTCCGCACTGCTGAATCAGATGAAGACCAACAAGACACTACCACTGGTCCAAGGAGGAAGTCTGCTCCCAAGAATCCGCATGCTTCTTCCTCAACTGCCAAAAAGTGAAAGTCTTCACGGGGCGTTAATCCTCAGTTTTGTCCCTTTTCGTCACTTGATGACAAAGGGGGGAAATCTAAGAGTTAGTCTTCATGCGGGATATATTTTGGGGCTTATGAACTTTATTTAAGTTACAAACTCCTGGCTCTTCTGAAGTGTTTTATGTAATGAGTTGTAACTTAAGCCCGATGGTACTCTGACGCTTTTGAACATTTTTCTTCGCATGCTTATTCCTCAAAACATTAATGCATGCATGCTGAAATTCGTCAGATACCATTTTTCATCATGGATTCACAATTTCTTCATACTATACGTCATATGTATGCATGATTTACAAGACTCAGGGGGAGATCTCCATGATATAAATCATCAATGTGCAGTCACTGTGAAAAGCAAAATCCTCAAGATATGCACATCTTCAGGGGGAGTCTCTCTGAATCTTGATTTCAAATTCCTCAAATGAGTATTTACACTTCATATTTTTATCCCCGTTGAAGACTTAACCTAATTGTCATCAACCACCAAAAAGGGGGAGATTGTAAGTGCATCTAGTGCCCCTTAGTGATTTTGGTGGTTTGAAGACTTATAGGTTAAGTATCTAAAATGTTCATGAGTGTACATAGGATCTATAAGTCGCTGAGGAGTTTGAAATATTCGATGAATATCGACCCGTAAAAATGTATATCTTTGTCTGAAGAAATTTGTGTGAAGCAAAAGAATTGAATCGCGAAGAAATTGCGATGAAATTGATATTCCTCATGAAGAAATTGAAGATGAGGAATTCGGTGTGTCCTGAAGAAAAACAATCGAAAGATTTTGAAGCATGAAGATTTATTTCTGTCTGTTTTATTTTCTTCACTTTTGAGTCATAGGAACACCGTACTGTTAAAGGGGGTCGAGTTAACACTTCAAAATGAATTTCCTCATGATGCTCAACCCAAGCCTAATCCTACCAAAAGCCTCAAGTGAGGAATATGAGAGACATGAGGACTCTCACATTTGAGGGTCCCGACCGTTACCGCAAGTCGCGCCACATCACTGATCTTATTCACACCAACGGTCATATTATTTAAGGGCATTAATGTCAAATCATGTTGGGATGCTCCCAGGCTATAAATAGCTGCCCCCACAACCATTATCTAGTTGGCTGCTCCGTTGGAAACTGACACTTGTCATAAGAGCAACCCAAATTCCTCAGACTTCGAGAATAATTCACCAGTGAGGGAATACCCCAAAGACCAAACCACAAACCGAAAACCAAGTGATTGAGCATCACTGAAGAAGTTGTTCCTGTGTGGGACTGAAGCCTTTTAACTTTGAGGACTGTGCATCCTCCAGACGGTTAGGCGTCATGGTCTAGAGAAATCTAGCAGTCAATTGTGGATCCCCAGGTGACAAACTTTGTGAGGGTTTGGAAGTCTGCCCTAAAGACTTACCACGAGTGTTGGGCGAGGACTATGTGTTCTTAGCCCAAGGAGAATACGGTAGGGACTGTGTGTCCCGGGATTGTGTGTCTTTTGGTTTCAATACCAAGCCGCTCCAAACCAGATGTACAACTCTCACAGCAGTTGACTGGGTCATCAACCACTGTCTTCACTGTGAAACGGGTTCTATTTCTTCAACTCTTTAAATTCCTCATATTGTATGTTGATGATTTTCATTGTCACTGTTTGAAGAATTTGCTGAAGACTTTCTCTGAAATTCCTCAACCCCTAATTCTTCACGCGAGTTAATCCTCATCTGTTGTCTCCGCGCCTACATTCTGTGCAAAACTGTTTTCATATTCTTCACCTTGAAAACTGTTGTAGTGATACTTTGCACTCCTAATCCTTTGTTGTTTCCGCTGCAAGTTAGTCACCAGTGAGGAATTTCCTCAAAAGGAGTTTCCTCAGTGATGAAATTCTAAAAATCTCCTATCTGATATAACGCACTTTCAGTTAATGAGTTCAATTAATCATATTACTTAAGAACTCCCACTCAAAGAGACATCCCTCTAGTCATTCGAGTGATGCCTTATCCAAATCCACTAACTCAAGTCCGATCATCACGTGAGTTGAGATTAGTTTCAATGGTGAACATCTCCATGTTGATCATATCAACTATATGATTCATGCTCGACCTTTCGGTCTCTTGTTTTCCGAGGCCATGTCTGTACATGCTAGGCTCGTCAAGTTTAACCCGAGTGTTCCGCGTGCGCAACTGTTTTGCACCCGTTGTATGTGAATGTTGAGTCTATCACACCCGATCATCACGTGGTGTCTCGAAACGATGAATTGTCGCAACGGTGCACAGTCGATGAGAATACAATTTTATCTTGAAATTTTAGTGAGGGATCACCTTACAATGCTACCATCATTCTAAGCAAAAATAAGGCTTGTGCTTTTTGATATCCATCACCAAAGCACCGACATGATCTCCATCATCGTCGGCGCCGCACCATGATCTCCATCATCGTGCTGCCATCGAGGTTATCGTGCTATCTATGTTGTTACTACTAAAGCTACTACCTAGCGATATAGCAAGAGCATCTACAAGCACAAAAAATTAAATACAACCCTATGGCTCCTGTCGGTTGCCGTAGCATCGACGTGCAAGTCGATATTTAACTATTACAACATGATCATCTCATACATCCAATATATCATATCATGTCATTGGCCATATCACATCACAAGCATACCCTACAAAAGCAAGTTAGACGTCCTCTAATTTGTTGTTGCATGTTTTACGTGGCTGCTATTGGTATCTAGTATGATGGCATCTTACTTTACGCAAAGCCACAATAGTGATATGCAAATTGCTATTTAACCTTCTCCAAGGATCGCCTCGGTCAAATCCGATTCAACTAAAGTTGAAGAAGCACACACCCGCCAATCATCTTTATGCAACAAGTTGCATGTCAGTCGATGAAACCGGTCTCTCGTAAGCGTACGAGTAAAGTTGGTCCGAGCCGCTTCAGTCCAACAATGCTGCCAAATCAAGAAACGACTAAGGAGGGTAGAAAATTGGACGTCAACGCGCACAAACTCTTTTGTGTTCTACTCGAGATATCATCTACGCATGAACCTGGCTCATGATGCCACTGTTGGGGAACGTTGCATGGGAAACAAAAAAATTCGTACGCACACGCAATACCTATCCATGGTGATGATCATCTACGAGAGGGGAGAGTGAATCTACATACCCTTTTAGATTGCTAAGAGGAAGTGTATATAATGAAGTTGATGTAGTGGAACATCTTCGCGATCCAAATCGCATCCCGTCCCACGATCTCATCACGATCCGTCCCACGATCCCATCACGATCCATCCCGATCTAGTGCCGAACAGACGGCACCTCCGCGTTCAGCACACGTACAGCTCGATGAAGATCTCCGCTTTCTTGATCCAGCAAGAGGGGCGGAGAGGTAGATGAGTTCTCCACCACAGCGGCGTGGTGGTGGTGGTGGTGAACTAATCCAGCAGGGCTTCCCCTAAGCACTACCGAACTAGACTAGAAGAGAAACAGATCTAGAGAGAGAGGCAGCCGTGGCTGATTTCTGTGTTCAAAACCCTCAAAATCCTCTAGTATATATAGGAGGAGAGGAGAGGACGCAGCATTGGCCCCTACTCCAAGGAGAAGGGGTCGGCCGAACCAAGGAAGAGTCCACCTTCCCTTGTGGGAAGGTGGACTACTCTGGGAGGACTCCTCCTTCCCTTCCTTTTAAAGGTCTTTTACCTTTTATCTCTTCTCCTAGCTGCATGGGCCTTTGAGAGAGGCTCCGTCCAGCCCACCAGGGGCTGGTCCACCTATTCTCACAAACCACAAGGCTCTTGAGTCGTGACACCCCCCCCCCCGGTTTTCCCTTTGGTACCCTCCTGGCACTCCCGGTACACTACCGATGAGCCCGAAACTTTTCCGGTGACCAAAACAGGACTTCCTATATATCAATATTTACCTCCTGAGCTCCTTGTGACGTCTAGAATCTCATCCGGGCCTCCAAACAACCTTCGGTCACCAACACCTATACCTCAACTATATCGAAACGTCACCGAACCTTATGTGTGCAGATCTTGCGGGTTCGAGAACTATGTAGACATGACTGAGACACTCTCCGGTCAATATCCAATAACGGGACCTGGACATCCATATTGGATCCTACATATTATACGAAGATCTTATCGGTTGAACCTCTATGTCAAGGATTCAAACAATCCTCTATATCATTCCCTTTGTCCTTCGGTATGTTACTTGCTCGAGATTCGATCATCGGTATCGACATACCTATTTAAATCTTGTTACCGGCAAGTCTGTTTACTCGATTCGTAATACAAGATCCGGTGGCTAACTCTCTAGTCACATTGCTTGCAAGGCTTGTTTGTGATGTTGTATTACCGAGTGGGCCCCGAGATACCTCTACATCACACGGAGTGACAAATTTCAGTCTTGGTCCATGCTAACTCAACGGACACCTTCGGAGATACTTGTAGAGAACCTTTATAGTCACCCAGTAATGTTGCGACGTTTGATACACACAAGGCATTCCTCCGGTTTCAGTGAGTTACATGGTCTCATGGTCATAGGAATGTATAATTCACATGTAGAAAACAATAGCAACAAAATAACACGATCATATGCTATGTTTATAGTTTGGGTCTTGTCCATCACATCATTCTCCTAATGATGTGATCCCGTTATCAAGTGACAACACTTGTCTATGGCCAGGAAACCTTGACCATCTTTGATCAACGAGCTTGTCAACTAGAGGCTCACTAGGGACAGTGTGTTGTCTATGTATCCACACATGTATTTGAGTTTCCAATCAATACAATTCTAGCATGGATAATAAATGATTATCATGAACAAGGAAATATAATAATAACCAATTTATTATTGCCTCTAGGGCATATTTCCAACAGGATCTTGGAGTTATGCCCACTGCACTGGATCTAATGACTCTGTTCTGTGATAACACTGGTGTCATTGCTCTCGCCAAGGAACCAAGGTTTCAAAACAGGACCACACACATAAAGTGATTCTTCAATTCCATTTGTGATTACATCAAGGAGGAGGACATAAATATTTGCAAAGTGCACACGGATCTGAATGTCGCAGACTCGTTGACTAAACCTCTTCCATGAGCAAAATGTGATCAACACGAGAACTGTATGGGTGTTAGATACATTACAATGTAAATCACGTAGTGATGTGAGCTAGATTATTGACTGTGGTGCAAGTGGGAGGCTTTTGAAAATATGCCCTAGAGGCAATAATAAAGTGGTTATTATTATATTTACTAGTTCATGATAATCGTTCATTATCCATGCTGGAATTGTATTGATTAGAAACTCGAATACATGTGTGGGTACATAGACAACACTGTGTCCCTAGTGAGCCTCTAATTGACTAGCTCGTTGATCAAAGATGATCATGGTTTCCTAGCCATAGACATGAGTTGTCATTTGATAATGGGATCACATCATTAGGAGAATGATGTGATGGACAAGACCCAAGCTATGAACATAGCACATGATCGTGTCAGTTTATTACTATTGTTTTCTGCATGTCAAGTATCTGTTCCTATGACCATGAGGTCATGCAAATCACTAACACCGGAGGATTACCTTGTGTGTATCAAGCATCGCAACGTAATTGGGTGACTATAAAGATGCTCTACAGGTATCTCCGCAGGTGTCTGTTGAGTTGGCAAGGATCTAGACTGGGATTTGTTACTCCGTGTGAGGGAGAGGTATCTCAGGGCCCACTCGGTAATACAACATCACAATGAGCTTGCAAGCAATTTGACTAAATAGTTAGTCACGGTATCTTGTATTACGGAATGAGTAAAGAGACTTGCTGATAACGAGATTAAATTAGGTATGGAGATAATGACGATCGAATCTCGGGCAAGTAAGATACCGATGAACAAAGGGAACTCCATACAGTATTAACTGAATTATTGACATCGTGGTTCGATCGATAAAGATCTTCGTAGAATGTGTGGGAACCAATATGGGCATCCAGGTCCTGTTATTGGTTATTGACCGTAGAGGTGTCTCGGTCATGTCTGCATAGTTCTCGAACCCGTAGGGTCTACACACTTAACGTTCGATGACGATAAAGATACAGTTGAGTTATTGTGTTGGTGACCGAAAGTTCTTTAGAGTCCTGGATGAGATCCCGGAGGTCACGAGGAGCTCCGAAATGGTCCGATGGTAAAGATTTATATATAGGAAAGTGGTATTCGGGTTCCGAAAAAGTTTCGGGATTTTCCGGTATTGTATCGGCGTGTCGAAAGGGTTCCGGGGGTCCAACGGGATGGGCCCACCTAGCCCGGGGGCCACATGGGCCTAAGAGGTGGCGCACCATCCCCTCGTGGTCTGGGCAGCCTACCACAATAGGGCCCATTCCCCCAAGGGTAGGTGGAGGAGGTGCCTTGGTGGAGGAGGAGTCCTCCCTAGGGTGTCCACCTCCCTTGTTGGAGGTCGACACCTCCCTAGTTTGACCGACCCACCCTCCTTGGAGGAGGGGCCAAGGCTGAGCCCTACCTACCCCTTCCTCCTATAAATAGAGAGGGAGAAGGAGGCAACCAACACACAATTGCTTGGCAGCGCCATACCTCTCTCTCTCTCTCGTAGTAGTAGTATTTCTCCACCATCGCGACCGCGACAATGCTTGACGAAGCCCTGCTGAGATTGCACCACCACAACCGCCACCATGTCGTCATCCTGCCAGAGTACTCAACCTCTACTTCACCCTCGCTTTGTTGGTTCAAGGAGGTGAAGGCTCCATCAAGTTATACGTGTGCTGTACGCGGACATGCCGTTCGTTGGGCACTTGATTGGGAGTTCCCGGGACGGATCGTGATTGGATCACGAAGACATTGGACTACATAAACCGCGTTTCTTAATGTTTCCGCTTAGCGATAGACAAGGGTATGTAGATGCAATCTCTACTCTCGTATATGTTCATCTCCTAGACCGATCTTGGTGAAGCATAGGAAATCTTTTGTTTCCCATGCAACGTTCCCCAACAATCAGAATCAACATAATCAGAATATGTAGCAATGCTAAAGTGCACGCAAAAATTACGTGTTACCTTAACCTTGCCACTGTTGTTGGACCATTGGATGTAATAAGGATGAGGATGGGTTTTGGTGGTGAGAGACAACTTCTCAACCATCACCATGCTAGCCAAGTTGTTGCAACTCCCTCCATCGATGATGACTCAAACAGAACATTCCTTCACAACTCCCTTTGTATGGAACAAGTTGTGCCTCTGCTTTTGCTCAGCCTGTGTAACCTTCACATGCAAAACACATTGATCAACTAAACTTTTATACTTGTCAGCATATTCAGCAGTCATGTATTGTGTCTCTTGATCAGTATCCTTGACACCTTGTTCTTCACTTGCAATAAGAGCCAATGTCTCCTCATCATAATCACTAGCAGAGTCATATCCACCATCCTCAGTAACAACTATCACACACTTGGATGGGCATTCTCTCGATAGTGACCTCCATCCTTGAAACGACGACATATAACCTCATGTGTTCGCCATATTGATTCAATGGATGAAGAAGAGCTATGTGCAGGACCTGAAGGCATGCTCTTGGCGGAGGGTCGCGGAGGTTCCTAATTCCTAGAATCTCGGTTGCAGTTGGTGGCTCAAGTAGGCGGTGCTGCAACAAGACATGTGTAAGTAGATCAGGTACATGGCATCCATGATGAAGTTTGACCCACACAAAAAATAGTTCTTGCCAATGCATGTCGATCATGCACTTCACGTCCAGCTTTGCAAGAAAGATGGAATAAACGAGTGATAGTGTCGTACTCCTTATCCTCTAGGATAGTCTGAATCTCTCTATTTAATCCACCCATAAAACGTGCAAGCATAGCTTCATTTTCCTCAATAATACCACATCTAATCATGTCAGTTTGTAATTCCTGGTAATATTCTTCTACATAATTGTTTCCTTGTCTTAAACGCTACAATTTTTGAAGTAATTCACGTTGATAATATGGTGGAACCCAACAAGTACGCATAGCTGTTTTCAAAGTAGGCCAAGTAGCAGGGATATTATCATGATGTATTCTACAATGTTTAGACCACCAAACACAAGCAAAATTAATGAATGCACAAACAACGACAATAACACGATGTAGATGTATGTGCAGCTGGGATGGCTTATAATATGGTAGCAAAAATGGGCAAAAATAATCAATTTAGAGATGCAAACTTGAAGAAACACTCAACGACAGTACTGTGTTGGTCCTAGGCTAGACTGGGCGAGAGACACAAGTCTAGAACAGCAACAAAATCACGGCGCGACACATAATCAAGGGAAACGCACACTCTGATTTTTTGGCGCTCTTTTGTTTGCACTCATTTTTTTAGAAAATCACTATAATGGCTAGTGTCTCAAAACTCTTCCGAAGGTCTAAAAATAGGATAGGCACGAATTTTTTGATTATCTTTTTTCTCGAACGCCTGGAGAAAAATTGGAAACTGCTCAAAAAAAAATTCTACAAAACCCACTATCTCAAAGCGCTCTACTACACCTAAAAATAGGATAGGCATTTTTTTACCGGTGTGTTTTCTTCGATTTTTTTTTTTGGAAATCACCCTGGTCTACGATTAGTGAACAATTGATGAAATCCGAAACCTACCCAAACAAGGCAAGACGAATCTGACTACACATGGATCTTGAAACACAAACTGAATATTTGATGGACTCACATTGGTGGAGGATATATATGGGAGTTCTAATGATGATGGTGGGTATGGCAACGGTAATGATGATGGTGGGTATGGCATGAGTGATGATGATGGTGGATATGGTAGCGGTGCAAATGATGGAGAGTATGGCAGCGGTGATGGTGGTGGTGGGTATAGCAGCATGACAACTTACGAACAGAACTCGAAACTCTAAATGACTAGATGCTAAGCACAACAACTTGACACGACGATGTAATCGCAAATTCAACAAAGCAAATACCAAACAGAAAATTGCAAAAGGCTCAGATTGGTTCGAATAAGATGAACTAACCCTAATTTTTTGTGTTTTTTTTCATGGACTGTTGGTATGAAGAACAAATGCAATCTAAACTAGGAAAAACTTGTATGATCTCATAGATCAACCTAGAAATCTGATACCACTTGATAGAGGCGAAGGTCTCAAGTCTTTCAATGAGATGGTGGATATCATTTCCACACGAGTAGACTTTGACGATCCGACTACAAACAAGAGAGGGCATCGTGCCTTAGCAATTGCTAAACCAACTCCGAGATGTTATTGTCCATACCAGAGCATGATCAACCTGACCATGAAGGTCTATTTCCCGCACGCAAACAAAGAACAAGCAAGAAATTGAAATTGAAATCTGAATATTATGAATATAAGAGGAAAGCTTTATTGATGAAAGTGGGACTCTATGACCTCTTGGTCCATTCACAGAACACAAACGAATTACACAAAGTTTTAGCTATGGCAAACTTTTAATCTAGAAAAAACCCAAGTCTAAACGACGCCCTAAGAGTTGTATATATGAGGGAATAAAGGGGAATTTCGCGACCACTTGGAGGAGGGGTCCAAAACCAACACCAACTCGGTTTCCCCACACATATGGACTCTAGAAACAACTTATAATGTGGTATTTCAAAATTACATGGGTCTAGCCCAATAATAAGGTGACACAACACCTATAATAGCCTATGGACGAAATTTACGAAGTGGCATATTGTATATTTCGTCCAAGCCTTCACATTATTGTGGCTTGAAAGTGAAAAAAATCACAAGTGGAAACTCCATTGTCCCTTCTTGCGCGCGCACCGTCTTCTCCATGCTTGATCCCTCTCCAATGACCATCCTTCTTGTCTGTGCTAGGTTCTTCATTCATAAGTAAAACAAAAGTATCTAATATAGGTTACATCATATGTTCATGACTAGAAAGATTTCCAAGAAACGGGAGTACTTGATAATCTAGTTGGCATGCGCGAGCTCTAGTAACTGGTCCAATATGTGTAGCTGGTGGGGATGTGCGTGTAACATTAGTAGGGATGTCCTCATCACATCCTCATCTCCCCCACCAGTATTAGGAAATAGCAGTTGTTATCCCATTACATACTTGTTTAGGAAGCTTGAAGACTAACATTGTTTATGAGGGTATAGCCTAGCTTTCAATACAATTTCCTTACCCCCAAAAGATAGTAATAACTCCTTCCATCTTGTGATTCTGCTAAGATCTCTATCCACAAGGTGCTAAAAACAATCAGTTCCATCCACACCCACAATAGGGGGAAAACCCAAATATTTATGGGTGATTGCCTCCTCCATTATGTTCAATGAAATACATACTTTGGCATTAGTATCCACTAGTGTGCAAGGACTAAAGTAAAAAAACTAGACTTTGCTTCACTTGCCAGCTGTCCAGAAGTTGTACAATAATCATGAAGCACACGACGGAGGCATGCCACCACTTTGTCTACTCCACCCCATGCATTAGTAAGCTAGACAATGCCTCAGCACAAAGTATAAATGATATGGCGATAGAGGTTCCTCTTCATGGCGCATCCTAGTAGGTGTAGAGTAATCTGTAAGGGAATTATTCACTCTCACCTGGTATTTGAATGATAGCACACACACTCCATAACGAGTGTCATCTTTGGAATAGAGAAACCTAGACGGAGGAGGATCTTTTCAAGGAACACCCATTCAACCCTATCATACGCTTTGTGCATAACCAGTTTAACAACACAAACTCCATATTTCCATTTTTCTTCCTCTTGATCGCGTGATATGATTCAGAGGCCACCAAAAAGTTACATGTGATCAAGCGTCCCGGTACAATCGCACTTTGGTTTGGAGAAATAATTTTTGCTAGAAGATACTTCAGTCTGTTTGCTAGAAGTTTGGGCATCACCTTGTAAACAACATTACATAGATTGATGGGACGAAATTGAATGATCAACTCAGGGCTCTCCACCTTCGGGATCAGAACGATGGTGGTGTTGTTCCAGCCATCCGGGATTTTCCTCGTATTTACTACCTACATGACTTCATGAGTTAGATCTTCTCCAATAATGTGCCAAAACCTCTTATAGAAAACAACATGCAAACCATCTCGGCCTCATGCCTTGAGATCACCAATTGTACGTTGCTTTTTTTAACTTCATCATGCATATATGGTTTATTCAACTCTTTGTTCATTGCTTCCGAAACCATCGGTTTCAATTTGTTGATTACATTCTCGTTAGGTTCTTGTACACCCGATGTGAACAAATAAGAAAAATAGGACACACCATGCATCTTGATTCTATCCAATCTACAACATCATTATTCAAACTTTTATAAAGTTTTTCCTACGTCTACTTGTCACCGCACGATGAAATAAATCTGTATTCTGGTCATCACGGCAGAGACAGTCCGCACGACCCCGTTGCATCCAATATATCTCCTCCTCTTCAGGGAGGTTTTCAATCTACATATGAAGGACATGCTGCTTGGCAATTGCCTCATGGGACAACGGTCCCATCATCACCTCGTTCAACTTTTTCTGAAGTTTACGGAGCCGTGTCCTTGGCCCTTTCAAAAAATCCTTGTCCCATCGATGCAAGGCAAGATAGACCATCACTAGTAATCTACATGAAGGATGTATGTACAACGCGTTTGCCCCGTCCCATGTCACCTGCACGATGGTGTCCATGTATTCCTCAACGAGCCATCATGCTTCAAAATTTCTCGATCCTACTGCCCCGCTCGATTTAAACGAGCGCCCGCCGAGTGTATATATGTCAAGGCTTTTTGAATACCACGTGATCAGATCATAAGGGGTGTAATGCATTAACATTGCAGATAAGGGTGTAGTAGACAACAACAACCCAATTTATCATCACGATTATTTTCATAATTCTAAAATAAGGAAAGGTTGAAGCATGAAAAAAAAATCTTGGAGTTCATTTACCAGCCCAAGCAAACAACTTTTGTGTTGTCAAAGAAAGCCATGGACAACAATGATCGTTATCTGTCACTAATAAATACAAGAAAAATATAAGTGTAATATAAACATAATCATTTGCATGCAATTCAAGAAAAAACAATCTTTAAATAGTTCATATAACTTCTCGGTTGCATTTATTTATTTTCTTTTGCGAAACTTTGATGTGTAGAAGTTATATGAACTTGATGACTATTTATAAATTCAAGAAAAAACGATCTTTAAATAGTTCATATAACTTGCGAACTTTAAATAGTCATCTAGATGTGCAATAATTTTGATATAAACTTGAAAGCAGTATGTAGAAAAAAGGTTTATTTAAAAAATATTTAGATGTGTCCTAATTATTGCACATCTAGATGACTCAATTAAGCATAAATAAAAGGACAAAAAATAATAATACGTGTTTCCATATAAAATCAATGGTATAGAACATAAATGTATAAGAAACGCTCTTTCGCGAACGAGCCTAAGAGTGTGTTTGTTTACAGGGACATTTTGATGTAGGGACTAATTTTTTTTTCTTTTAGTCTCATCTAAAATAAACAGGAGGGATTAAAAGTGGACATCTGGAACTAAAGAAAAAAGTTCGTATGGAAGGGTTTTTTTGGACTTTTTTGAACTTTTTTCAACAGTGATACTACTTTTAGCATATCATTTAATAACCTCTAGTTCATACTCCCTCCGTCCCAAAATAACTGTCTTGACTTTGTACTAGCTCTAATACAAAATTGTATTAAGCTTAAGACAGTTATTTTAGGATGAAGGGAGTATTTAGTTTCTAAAACCAAGCAGATAGGGGTTAGAGACTTTTTAATTAGGATTAAAAAAATCCTAAAACTCTTTGACCAAAAGAGGGCCTAAGACCGGAAAAACAGTCGGACATACGTCCACAAAAGAATAAAGAGGAGAAACTTGAAAGCCGATAAATAATGGAAAGGCTCAAAAAGCTTCCATTTCCATCCCCATTTCCCTTATCGCCCGCCCTCCTCTACCTCCACTCCCCATGGCTGCCGTTGGCGTCACCTCCCCGGCGGCGCCGGCCACCGTATCCGCTGCCGTATCTTCCTCGTCCACCCGCCGCCGAGTCCATCTCGTCGCTGCCCGATTCTTCGCAGCAGCGTCGTTCCGCGGGCGATGTGCCGCTGCGGCCGACGGCAGGGCCGCGGCCTCGGAGGACCTGGCTGCGGCAGCGGATGGGTATCCTGACGCTGGAACCGACGTCGCCGGCGGCGCTGCCAATTCCACGCGGCCTCCCTACTCGCTCATCTCCGCCGCCAACGTGCAGAAGGCGATGCGCGGCCTTGGTGCGCGTTTCTTGATTGATTTCTACGGTTATACAACGCCTACTAATGCCAATGTTTCTGGCTAATCTCTCACAAGCTCTTAATATTGGACCTCGCATCTCAAATTTTGCGATTTGATGTAGGCACGATTGAAACACATGAAAAGTTAAAATGAACGAATAATTGTTTAACATCAGTTAAATTTCTGTTATTTTTTAGCACATTCAAGTGTCATGTTTTTCTTAATGTTCTACTGTAGTTGTGCCCATGTAATTGCACTCATTTATCACTCGATCTACTAAATTTGAATAAATGGTGTGTAGATTTGTTTGCCCCTTTTACAGTTTTTTCGAGAAAACGCAAAAGACTTTGCGTTTCATTGTATTGAAAAGAGGGGAAGACAACCTCCTAGGAGGCTAGTACAAAGGTGTTACAACCAGACCAGTGCACGTCCCAGGTGGGTGGCAGGGTGACCCTAAGCCCCTTGGCCCCTGCCTGCGCCCAATTCCTGGACTCGTCCTTGATCGCATCGGCGAGCTCTACTAGCGATGGGGTTACATGATCGAATACACACGCGTTCCTATGCTTCCAGATCATCCACGGCACGAGAAGTGCAATCGAGGCCAGCGCTTTGCGGAGCGGGTGAGGCGTGGCATCGCGAGCGCGTAGCCACCAGTCCTGCAGCGAGGCGTCTTGGTCGGGCACAGGTGCCGGTAGTCGCAGCCAGGATATGATCCCGTGCCAGGCCTGCTTCGCGAATGGGCAGGAGAGCAGCAGGTGCTGCATCGTCTCCGGTTCTTGGTCACAAAGAAGGCACCGAGGGTGATGCGTTAGGCCGTGCCGAGCAAGGCGCTCCGCAGTCCAACAGCGGTCCTGATTGGCGAGCCAGTGGAAGAATTTGACCTTAGGCGGGGCCCAACCCTTCCAGATCAACTTCCAGGACCGGCAAGTGATCGAACCGTGGAAGGTGGCAAGATAAGCGGACCTGGCAGAGTAGCTGCCGCTGGCTGTCCACTTCCAGGAGAGCGTGTCCGGCTCTGCGGAGAGGGTGATGCGGGACACCAACAGCCAGATCTGGATATACTGCCCAATCTCCTGGAGGCCAATGGTGCCGTGAATGTCCCTCGCCCAGGCATTGCCGGCTATGCCTGCTGCCACCGTCCTGGACTTTCTGCAATGCTTGGGGATGCACATGTAAAGCGAGGGCGCGTGCTCGCGGATGGAGAGGCCGAGGAGCCATCTGTCCTCCCAAAAGAGCGCAGTCGATCCATCTCCAATCTGCATGGTGGTGGAGGCATAGAAGAGGCCATACTCCTCGGGGGTGAACTGCAGGTCCAGGCCGTGCCATGCTCGGGTAGTGTCCGTCCGTGAGAGCCATAGCCATCGGAGCCGAAGGGCCAGCCCCGTGCGCTCTAGGTCTCGGACACCGAGGCCGCCGTACTCCAGCGACCGGCATACCCGTCGCCAGTTCACGTGGCAGTGTCCACCGTGAGCCGCCTCGCGCCCGGCCCAAAGAAACCCACGCTGAATTTTCTCAAGCTGCTTCAAAGCTTTCTTCGGGGGCGCTAGGGCGAGCATCTGATGGACGGGGATGGCGCTGAGCACAGACTTGACGAGCGCCAGCCGCCCGGCCTTGTTCATGAGCCATGCCTTCCATGATGGTAGGCGGCCGGCCACCTTGTCGACTAGGGGCTGCATCTGAGCCGCGGTGGGGCGGCGTGTGGAGAGGGGGATACCCAGATACGTGATGGGCAGAGCCGCTGCCTGGCAGCCCAGAATCGCCAGTGATTCGGCTGTCGACTCATCTCCATGCAGTGCGGTGGCGGAGCTCTTGCCGTAGTTCACGAGCAGGCCGGAAGCGGAGCCGAAGATCCCTAAGATGCCCTTCACAGCGAGGACTTCGTCGGTCGAGGCGTGGCAGAACAGCATCACATCATCGGCGTAAAGTGAGATAGCCGGGATGTTGCGACGGGGGTGGAGTCTCCGGAGGATGCCGGCCTGGAGCGCCCGCTGCATGAGGCGGCTGAGCGTGTCGACGGCCAGCACGAAGAGCTGCGGGGATGTCGAGTCACCCTGTCTCAACCCGCGGCGATGCCAGATCGGGGGTCCCGGCACGCCATTGAGCAAGACGCGGGTGCTAGCCGAGGAGAGGAGGATGGCCAGCCACTCCCGGAACCTCGCTCCGAAGCCATATTGGTGCAGGGCCTCAAAGAGGAAGGGCCAAGATATGGAGTCGAAGGCCCGGGTGAGGTCGAGCTTGAGCATGATCCTCGGCGCGCCCAGTTGGTGCAGGAGCTTGAGGGATTGCCGGACTAGGACGAAGTTGTCGTGGAGTGTACGTCCGGCAATGAAGGCATTCTGATAGCGGCTCACTAGGCCGTCGAGCATCGGTGCCAAGCGCAGGGAAAGGACCTTCGCAAAGAGCTTAGCCACAATATGTATCAGGCAGATCGGACGGTAGTCGCCGAGCTTGTGAGCATCGGAGTGCTTTGGCAGCAAGGTGAGCAGTGCTTGGTTGAGCCTGTGAAATCCACGCCCTCTCAGCGCATAGAGTTGCTCAAAGACCTCAAGCACGTCCTGCTTAATGGTGCTCCAGCACGCTCGCAGGAATTCCGCGGTAAAGCCGTCCGGCCCCGGTGCCTTATGCGCCGGCATGCGCCGCACAGCCTCCCATATCTCGTCGGGGCTGAACGGCGCCTCTAGGCCAGACAGATCAGCTGGCTGGATTAGGTGCTCAAAGTCCAGCGTGTGGGCACGGTCAGGTGCTGTGCCCAGCAGCCCGTCGAAGTGGGCAAAGGCCGCCTGGGCCATCTCGTCGTGGTCGCTCGTCTGCCCATCTACAAGCAAGCCGTACACTCTGTTTTTCTGCCGCCGATAAGTGCATTGCCTGTGGAAGAAGCTCGTGTTCGCGTTGCCGTCTGAGAGGGAGGAGATGTGAGCGCGCTGCCGGGCAATAGTGCGCTCAAGCGAAGCCAAGCCCAGGTAGGAAAGCTTGGTCTGCTTGCGCAGCCAATCCTCTGATGGGGAGAGCGTGCGGGTCTCCATGGCTTGGTCGAAGCACAGGATAAGCTCCCGGGAGATGGCAAGCTTGTCTCTTATGTTGCCCGTGGACTTGGCGCTCCAGCTCGTGAGGGCGCGGCCCGTAGCCTGCAGGCGACGCACCAGCCGCCTGAAGGGGTCTGGGTCGGACACCGAACCCCAGGCCGCAGCAACCGTGTCGTGGAAGCCGTCGAGGCGCATCCAGAACTCCTCGAAGTGGAAGCGCTTTTGAGCTGATGACATGGGCGAGCAGTCCAGGAGCAAGGGGCAGTGATCGGAGACAACGGATGCCAGGCATCGGAGGTGGCACTCGCCATGACTGTCCTCCCAATCGGTGGTGCAGAGCACCCGGTCGAGGCGCACGAGCGTAGGGGGGGATTGCTCGTTGGACCACGTGAAACGACGCCCATTGAGGTAAACCTCCTTGAGGGCAAGGTCGTTGATGACGCGGCGGAATCTACCCATCATGCGGTGGTTCACGTTGCCCGAGCTTTTGTCTGAGGCACGACATATCAGGTTGAAGTCCCCACACAACATCCATGGGCCTGGGCTAGTATCGCGAATGTCGGGCAGCTCTTGCAGGAACAACAATTTGTCCTGGTCGCTTTGGGGCCCGTAGACCGTGGTGAGCCACCAGGGGTTGCCATTGGGCGCGCGCACCTTTGCAGTCACCGCGTGCTGCGTGAACTGAAGGTCAGAGAGCGTGGCAGCCCTGGTTTTCCAAGCCAGGAGAATGCCGCCGCGCGTGCCATCGGCCAGGAGGTAAGTTGACCCATCAAATTCAGACCCAAGCGTTTCCAGCACAACAGACGACGAGATCAAAGCCATCTTAGTTTCTTGTAGGCATACAATAGATGCGCGGGTGGTACAGAGTAACGATCTAATCGCGCAGCGCCTGGCGCGTGAGTTAAGGCCTCTAACATTCCATACAACAATCTGCAAGCCGTGATCCATGAGCAAGGTGTCGACGCGTGGCGAGTGGCGCTGCTAACACGCACTGGCTGCCGCGGTGCTGGGCACGGCCGTCAGACAGGCCGGGAGCTCCCTGTCGACGAGGGCCGCGCTAGCCTGCAGGACCGACATCTGCAGTGGCGTGGCGAATAGGTCGTCGTAGGCCTTCATCGCAGCAGCGGAGATGGGCTGATGGATGCCAACTATGCCAAGGGTGCGGAGGATCTGCACTTGGGCGCGCCTCTCGACCTTTGGTGGCGTAGCCACTGCTGTGTGAGCCGAAGCCGACCGTCCCCTCCGCGGGCTGAAGTGCAGTGGTGGTCGCTGGCGTTTCCCAGGGGACGGTAGGGCAGCGTTGAGCTGCTTCGTGGCTGCAGACAGGAATTGCCCCAGCGTCCAGGAGGAAGTAACCGGGGCTAGCTGGCTGCGCAATCGGCGCAGGGTGATCGGGGGCGAGGCAAACCGACTCGGCGCTGTCACGCGCGGCGCTGCATCAGTGCCCTCCCGATCAGGCCGAGTGGGCCGCTGCAGGATGGTGATCGGGACTGGGCCGGGTCGGCCTGGGGCTTCGGCAGCCGCTGCAGGAGGGGCCTGTGGGGAGGGCTGCCCAGGCGGAGCTGGCTCGGGCGTGGCCTGCTCGGAGGTGGGCGTCCCTGCTGTGGGCCCCGGAGCCAGGCTTGGGTGGATGGCGACAAGCGACAAGGCGCATCCCGCGCTGGCGTGCTGCCTCGGCTTCGAAGGGTTTCCCGCGCGTGGTAAAGCGCTGCCCGCGCTGGCCCGCGGCGTCTGATCCGAGGCGTCAGGCGGGGCCCGCGCCGCGGTGGGGATTGCGCAGCTTTGGCCCGACCGGGCGGCAGGCAAGACTGGCGCGGTCTGGGCCTCTGGCTGGGGATCCTTTAACGGCATAACCTACCTGCGCTGATTAAACAAGGTTATGCCCCTTTTACAGTTGGGAGCAACTGTGCCTTGATAATAAACCAATTTAACGGCATAACCTTGTTGATGTTTCCTATATATCAAAACTTAATCGTTCAATATAGTCACAATAGTGTGCATTCGGGAACTCAGGCGCTGTTTGGATGCATGGATAGTTCCTAATTCCAGTAGGACATGAATTATTTTCTGTGATTTCTGCATTTAAATTACTATGCTTTTCCCAGGAATAGTTGAGATTGAAGATACCATGTCATAGTTTGTCTGTTGGAAAACTGTTCTTATATAAGGGCAACTTTCCATACTTGCAGCAATTACAGGTGCTGATCACTATGGGAGGCTTGGAATTACCAGATTAGCGTCAACCGATGAGGTACAGAGGAATTCCTGATAAGTGGATCTCATTGCAACAACATATGGAATGTACCTGGTAGATGCAAGCTTGCAACGAGTATGACAACCTTTTCCTTGTACAAACTTACATGGTACCGAACAAGACTAAGCACTGGCTGACTACAGTGCAGCCAGCATACTTCAACCATGCTTAAGCTGGATATTAGCCTACACTCCTCTGTTTCCTAACTGGTTCATGGTGTGTTACATTGTCAATATGTTATTCCTTAAGCAAGAAACTTCGCGATTTTGCTGAAGTTGCAAGAAGTCTACATTTACCACATGCTTTGCTTCAACTCAAGTATGGACTAATATATATTAGCCTCCGCATTTTACGTATAACTCGTAATACGATCGTAAGTGCACTTTTTGTGAAGTCTTGCCAACCCAGCATCACCTAATTTTAACCTTGAAATCAGGTCAAAGCTGCATATGAGAAAAGGTGTGAACAACTGAACAAGCAAGGACTGGAAGAAGAGGAAATCAGCAAGGAACATGACCTATTAAAGGTTTTGAGCCACTATTAAGTATCAGAGTACTTTTATCCATCCATTGAAATTTACAATTTCCAGTAATTCTTAATATACCTGCACCACTGCAGGAATCTTTTACCATATTATCAACCGAGGAAGAGAGAAGATTATATGATTGGAGCTTGGCGAGAAATGGGCAGCCTGAACGATATGTTTGGCCTTTTGAAGTTGACCCCATGGAGTTGGCACCAGATCCTCCTAAGGTCAGCATCAGCCCGTAGCAGAATAGATGGTTTCTAGATGAATGCTCATCACTTAACATTTTACTAGTCGTAATAATGAGCAAGGTTATCAACATCCTCCAAGCTGATGATCATCATTAGGAAGTGTTACCTTTAGAAACAACTAAAACTGCCATAGTTAAACTGAAGAAAGAAGCATAGGAGTCATATGTACTAAGCTCATAAAATCCAAACTGCGTAGGTACAACTTAATAGTTGAAACTCTAGGAGGTGTTTTCTACTTGATAAACGGGAAACCTTATTAAAATCCTTGCCCGGAAATTGTGTGTTTCAGCTACTAACATACATTTCCTAGATTTATGTCAATGTTGCTTTGTTTATGAAAATGTATTCAGTTGTTTGTGCTTAATTGATGAAACAGGAACGGGAAGATGAGTTTCCTACAAAGCTTGTCGGCTACTTCTTGTTGACATGGTTCATAATTTCTGTAGCCTGCTCGCTGATTCTCAACAGATCATGAAGTTCTCCCTAAACGAAGATGAATCATAACTCGACAATGTGCATAAGTGCATAGTTTGTACAGGTCAACTATATGAATCTTTAATTAATTATTCACATGGACTATCCTGAGTTGTTGACTATGTACTGCACATGATCAAACAATAGTCTCTATGCTCCTGCAGCACATTTAGCAAGTGCCGGACACACATCTAGGAGCAATAGTTCCAGATATTTTATGTTTGCACAGAATGTCAAAATATCTCAGTGCGTAGATCAGTTACAGAAATTTATGTATTAATTGTGAATTCTGTCATGACAAGATAGCCAATTGTTATGATGGAAAGAGAAAGACTGCAATAGGTATATAAGAACCTGAAAAAGGAGTCCTAATATCCCCCATACTGAATAGACTTTTGCGCCACTTTATAAATAAAGTCAAGCGGCTAGACGATACAGAGTGCCGAGGAACCAAATTATAGACATCAAGCAACAAACAAGTAAAAGGAAATAGAAAAAAAACACAACCTGTGATGACAGCCATCTTCACAACCGGCAAACTCGCTAGATGGAACTAAAAAAATAGTTTTTCAAATACAAGCAGAAGCTAAAGGATATGAGATATCCGAAGCAATGATTGCTTGCAAATATTAGTGAAGTGTTTACTGTGTATTAGACTGATGAGAGATGGGATCCATAAGAACACAAGTCATGTGATGATAATGAATAAAACAACAACTTAAAAAGAAAGGACAAATCTCAAGGGTGTTAGTGGCACTTACACGCCTAGGAAATCCAGGACTAGCTCTTAAAAGTTGGGTGCTTGATGGTCCAGCTCAGGTATAAATGCCATACGAGTTATAGATGTATAGGAGACTGGTCAAAGCTGTAATTCTTGAAAATTGTGATTAAACCGTTAGTCATTGGTTCTTTGGTATTGTATTAAAAGTTGATCGCAAGGATATCTGTTCCATTTCATTCTGTTACAACTCAATGCAAGAACTACTATGACGTAGCAAACTAGTCAGTAATAAGGTTTAGATACGCGTTGGATACACAGTAAAAATTACTATACTTTCTATTGGCGTATTACCTTTGCATTTATGTTCATAATTCACTTTAGATTGGCATTGTTGTTCGCTGTTATGAATAACATAAGGTCCATGATTTCATTATGAATGGGATGTATGTTATGAATAACGTTGATAAAATAATACATTCATAAGACTGAAGCTAAATGTCGCAAGACTACAAGAATACCATAGTTGTGTAGCACTTTGTTTTGGTCACATAGTAGAAACTGGCATGGAGAAATTCCATTATGATAGATTTTGAAATCATTTTGATTATCAATCATTTGACATTTGTAACCTTCGTCCGAAAAGTGAAGTGGCTAAAATACCGTTCACAAGACATAAGGAACGTGCAGTAAACTTATTGGTAAACACACATACTGATGTGTGTAGTCAAATAAATGTTGCTAGCCACGGATTTGTGTATCTTCGGTGATGACTCAAGTAAATATGTGAATATTCTCTTAATGAGACATTAGTCTAGATCTTTTGAAATAGTTAGAATGAAGAGGAAATTAATGTAACAAGAAAAACCTGTTTCTGCAATTAGATTGCACAAATGAATATTTGAGTTACAAGTTTAGCGAATGTGTGACTACGGATTTTATACTAAAAGAGTGATACTTTCTTTTTGTATGATCTGGTAAGGGAAGAGAAAGTACCCTACACATATTTCCCCAAAGAGGTGCCATGTATCTGTGCCCGGACCAAATATGGTATTAACTAGATGATACCCATGCGTTGCTGCGGGACTTCATAGGCACATGATGTAAAGCTATAAAGCTAAATGATATATGCGATCGTATAAGAATAGACATAGTGATGGAGCATAGTTCTGGACAACACTATGGCAGCTGGTTATAAAATTTACACAAAGAAAATTGTCTATGATACTGAGATGACATAATATGTATGTTTATTTATCTGAAACAATAAATATGTGTCATGGCATTGCTTGTACCGAGCTTTCCCTTGCTATGACTGACAAATAACAAAATCTTAAGAAGGTAAAGAAAATGCTGCATATTCTGATGCCTTATACATACCTCTCTTGTTGTCCATTGGTTTGCAATTCAGCAGATGCACACACAAAAGGAAAAAAAATCACCAGATGCAACTTTATGGTGATGAATTACATCAGGAAGAGCTTGTTATCATAGCTATGCTTGCTGGGCTGACAACAAAGACATAAATATATTTAATATGATGTGTGATGGTTCTTTGACCTAGAAAAAAAGGTGAGATTGATCAAGAACAAGAACACAAACTTATTATTTGGGTGACAACAGTGAACGCCATTGATGACATTGGGATAAATTTAGTGTCGGAACCTGAGTTGAAACTTGAAGAGCACGAAAAATGTCTGAGTTGCAAAGACAATGGTAAGCATCAGAACAAATTGTTTGTACATATACATACACATATCAATTCTTAAAAAAAAAATCAATTGGTATAAATATATTCATGATGTAAGATAAAATATGATAAATACAATTTGATTGAAAATTACATCAACATAGGCAGACATATAACTTGCATATGCCAGAAAGAATGTTCCTATTTTGCATCCAAAAATGTAAAAATATTATAAGAAAAAGACTACTTTCAATAGAAGTTTGTTCAACATGTACCAGACTCAAATCGTTACCCTATCCAAATCTAGCTATGAGGGCCAGAACCTACCATGGTATGAGTTTATGACGCAATCCATGGATCATTTGATATAGGAGAGATAGTGACATGGGTGACCTATAAAAGAGGTAGAGAAGATGGTCAACGATAAAATAGTTAAATATATTGCTGTCATAGATAAAAAATATTCCGCACAAACAAATAGACTTTCAACCTGCTTGGGTTCTGATCAAATTCCTTGTCAACGTAGATTTCAGAAAGGAAGTATAGATGATTAAATCTGAAAGACCGCTGCAGCATGACATGTTGTGTTATTTGCTGCATAAAGAAAAAAAAAGGATAGTTGAATCTTTAATGAAAATACATATCAAAACTTCTCCTGACAAAATCAACAGGACATATCGAAATGAAAGTAAGGAGGAGGAAAGGACAAAGAGTGGATGAAATCAGCATGCCATGGACATATATCTCATATTGGGTGTAAGAGAAGATTAGGGAGTGAGATAGAGGAGGGTGGTACCTGTGTAGAGGATGGAGTTGTGCTTTCCAGATGAGTCGCCGGGTTGCTAGTGAAGGTGTTTTCAGATGTTCGTGAGCTGAAGCTAGTATGATCACGAGTGGCAACCACATTATAACACTGGAGATAAAGGTTAGTATCGGCATCTTGTAACACTGGAGATAAAGGTTAGTATCGGCATCTTGTAACGCACAAACAAATTTTTCAGATGTTGTGTGAGGAAGCTATTTTTTTTAGTGAGAAGAGGAGTGAAATTAAAATTATTACGTCAAGATTCCTCACCAGAGCATAGAAGAGGAGAAAAAAGAATCCTACTCTTCGATATGTAACTATACTCAAATCAGTTTTTCACTAGACTCGACTCGGCCAAGTTCGATCAATCAAGGGGGCTCCTAGGTTAGTACTGCTCTGATACGAACTTGTAACGCCCAAAATGCGTGTAACGACTAAGATACGACCTTTTCCTTATTTGGGGGCGAGGCCTCAAAAGGGGAAAGGGGCGTATCTACGCGTTTCGCAAACGGGATAATCATCACATTACATAAATAAAGATCAACAAGTAGGGCATACACTTGCCATGTGTTAAGAATATATCATAGTTTACAGACACACATTATTCAGAGTAGCAGCAAGTTCAGCTACAAACATAAAACAGGAAAACAGCTGATCTAACACATCCAGTATGCTAGCCCACGATCACGACCACGACCTCAGTCTTCTGGATATTTCACATACAAACGGTCAAAGTCCTCATCGTACTCCCACTTCAGCTCGTTGCCATCAGGATCTCCTGCATCAGGCGTACCTGAACCTGTTGGGGTTTGAAGTAACCTGTGAGCCACGGGGACTCAGCAATCTAATGACCTTGGTACCGAAACTAGTCAAGTTATTAGGTGAGGAAGGTTTGGTGTATGGTTTGCAGCAACCTAAGCATATATGGTGGCTAACTTACGATGATCAAAGTAATTTATATGGAGGTCTACGCGAGCGATCGAAGACTAGATGATCACTAAGTGATCCTGAACACCTACTTACGTCAAACATAACCCCACCGTGTTCCCGATCGAAGAGAGGTCTTCGAAGGAGATAGTCACGGTTACGCACGCAGTTGGCAGTTTTATTAGAGTTACTTCAAGTTGTCTAGAACCGGATGTTAACAAATTATCCATGTTTGCCACATAACCGTGGGCACGACTTTCCAAAAGATTAAACCCTGCAGGGGTGCTCCAACTAGTCCATCACAAACTGCCAAGGGCCGCAAAGTAATTCTTTATCACGAATCTCGTGATCTCGTCGGATTCCTTAGAGGAAAACCTCAACTTTGAGGAGACCCAAAGTTTCACCGGGATTCCTATACGCAAGATATATCACTAAGGTAAGACAAATCTAACAGGACCTCCCGTCGTGTCGACGACCCCGATAAGAGTCGTGTATCTCAGTCTCACGACACGACGGATGGGAAAGCGTACAGGAACCAAACCTCAAGTTTCCCTGTGGTGGCCCCGCAGTCTGCCCAATTTGGACCAACACTCATGAGGAGCACTGGCCCGGGTTGTCGATTAAATCCTCGGGGTAGCTATTCCCTATGCAAATTATTATTAGGTGATTAGCAAATTAAAACCAATGTTGGGTCCTGCCGGACAAGTCTTAACACTACACGATTTATCTAGGGGGTCCCCATAACAACCCCGACCGTGTTAGGAGCGATCAATTATGGAATCAAACACCGGTAACCGAAACTAAGGCGGCAACAACGGAACAAATCAGCCAGCAAAAGGCTAGGTCTTCCGTCATTTACCAAGTATATAGGTGCATTAAATTAAATAGCAGTTTAAACATAATGATATTAAAATACTCATGTTATCACATGAGACAGCTGGCACCTGCAACTAGCAAAACTATTCATTAGAAGTTGAGCAGCCTACTTAGCCAAACAACATTTGCTAGGAGAGGAAGGTGTTTGAGTTTCATGGCAATGACAAGTGGCAATTATATCAAGTGGTAGGCAGCGAGCATATATCAAAGGAAACGTGATTCTAAGCATAACAAAGCTAGATACGGTATCAAGGTCATGGTCATCTTGCCTGTGATGTCTTCAGCTTGGAACAACTCTTGATCTTCCTGCACGTACTCCCCAGAATCCACGTACTCGCTCTCCGATCTCGAAGCTACCCAAGATAAAATAACAGCCAATGAACACCAACACAACATGATGCAACAAACAATATGATGCATGAGTGAAGAAGGAAGCATGCATCACTATTCTAGTCACTTTCATATGCATTAGTTGAGTTAATAGAATTCTGGACAGAACTTCATATTAAGTTATCTTGACATGCATGGTGATGGCATGAACATGGGCATCACGAGAAGACGAAGCAAAAACATACAAAGAACGTAGAGAACGGAGCTACAGATCAACCGGAAACTACAAAACAAGATATGGAGTCCTATGGTTCAAATCAACCACAAGCACACTCCAATGGCACTCCTCTGGTGTTACCAGGTTGCCACATGATCAAACAATCAAATACAAGTGGGGTGGTGCATGGAAACACACCACACCATCAACAATGCCCACACAAGCTTCAAAACAACTAAAACATGCAATCTATTTTTAACAGCACCATAGAAGTTTGTCCACAACATTTAAAGTACCTATAGCCACCCAAATGAGCCAAATAAGATATGCGGCAAAAGCCATTCAAAAGCTCTACAAGCCTGTGCAAGAATTTTATACAAAGGAGTCACACATGAGCAGATCTACTCACACTAAAATGGACAAAACATTACAGATTCTGGGACTTAGTGAAAATCTTAGACTTTCACCAGCTGCTTATGCTCTGAAGCATTTTGGGAGCCTCCAAACTGATATCTACAAGAAGTGAATAAGCATGAAATTTGATAGGGAGCTAGACAAACACAAAAGCTCACAAACTTTAGTTTGTTGCATGGGCTGATTCCAAACACATGAGCTTGTGCAACCAAAACAACAAGGGAAGAAAATAATAGCAGATTCTCAGACTTAGTGTAAATCACAGATTTTCATAAAGCTATCAGTTTCAGCCAAGTGTTGACTTTGACAAAGCACAAAAGGTGCATACAAATTCCTATGAATAAAAAAAAGACCCCATGTTGTAGAGGGGTTCACCCACTACTACTACATCAAGGATTCAACCTCATAGGGTCAAAGCACCACATAATACTAAGCTCTAAACATGGCATCATGGCAGAAAAATGACAGTTTATGAAGTTGCCATAATGTGAAATCTGATTGCACGAGTGGATTCCTGGGATGATTCTACTCCAAAAGCATATATAATACATGGGTACTTGCATGTAATGTAGAGGCACAAAGCTAGGTCAAAAAACAACCTAGAATCCTATATGATCATATAAGACATTAACACATGTGAATAAAGCATATGTAGCAACACCTACACCTACACATGCACACACACAAGCCCATACATCACCACATCACACCATAGTGGCAAGCATGAGGGGTTAGCCCTCATGCACAAGTGCATATGTGCACTCATGCCCACACACACATGCATGAACACATACACACAAATATATGTGCTCACACACACACACACTACAAGAGGTGCATCAAGAGGGGCTGCCCTATTGCACATATGCATGTGCCACCACATGCACACACACACACACTCACATATGTGCACATATCCCTCATGTGCACACACACATATACACATTCATGAGGACATATACATACAAGTGCATACACACACTACATGCACGCATACACCCACATCCATGCATATGAGCTAGGCTTTGAAAGGATTAAAAACCCACTGGTTTTCATAAAAGGAGCAAGGCATACTTGCTGCCCAAGAAAGGTAATAGGAAAAACAATGAACAAGGGCAAAATAATAATAAAAGGGGGTACCCTGGATTCGAACCCAGGTCCCCTGGTAGCACCACACCACACCATACCACTACGCTAGCACATGACTCTCGACAGATAAGGGGAAAGATCCCAGGTGAGCTAGCTCTGCCGAGTACCACTACGAGCGAAACAGAAAAATAAAGGGCCCGACGGGGATTCGAACCCGCGTCGCGCCGAACTGCGTGCAGGGAACAGACCAGTCGAGCTGGCGCATGCTACTGTCCCAGAGGGGGAGATCTAACCAGGTAAGTTAGGAAAAGGGGCGGCCTTGCTCTGCTTTTGCAGAGAGGCGCCGACGACGAGCTCAATGGAGCGGGTCGTCATACACACTCGCACACATGCTGCGGGGCTACCTTGGCTACACTACGACTACGAGAGGGACGCTTCAGCCACGAACAGAGGACCTACGCCATGCCACAAGCAACAACGAGCAACAACAAGCAACATCACAAGCAAAAGCACAACCTGCCGGTGCAACTCCGGCAGGCCTCGAGCAGAGGGCTCGGACGTGTCTAACGGAGAGGGAAGAGGAGGAGAGCAAGGGCCTCGCTCACCTAGCGTGTCGAGGAGAGGGAAGCGCCGAGGAGGAAGAGCTACCGACGACGAGGTGCTGCAGAAGGGGTCGCCGTAGTGGAAGAAGAGGAGGATGTCGAGGTCGTCGTTGTAGCCACTCCCGTCGCTGGATCTTGTCGGGAATGGAACCCCCTCGTCCAGCGCGTGCTCCTGATCCAGCCGGGGAAGAAGACGGGGCGCTGATCTGCCAGCGACGAGCTCACCAGGAGCCTGCCATGGCGGTGGCTCTGCTCAGGAACGCCCCCGACGGGGCAAGACAGAAGAGGAGGGGGAAAATGGAGGCCTAGGGTTGCGTGGAGGGAGCCTAGCCGCTTAAATAACCTCGGGAGGCGTGCTTGGAGCCGCAAGATCATGGGGGAGGAAGATCTGTGGCTGGCCTTCGGTCGTACACAGTGACGTCGAGAGGAGGAAGGAGACAGACGTCTCGTGGGCTGCGCGCGAGGAGAGGAGGGAATGGGCTAGATGGACAGGAGGAAGCCAGCCCACCTGACCATTCGGTTTAAATCAAAAAGGGTTTTGCATTTTAAAATAGCACCTGCAAATAAAAATGCACACAACCACACATGGGTTTGAAGAAAACAAAATAAAAATGCCTAGGGCATAAGGGAATTATGCCGTATTTAAATAAAATATAAAACTGATTTTTGGAGTATTTAAATTAAATCCCAAAACAGAATTAATATACTGTTTTGTTAATAAAACCCAATGTGGTTTAAGTTTTAAAACCCCAACCAGAATACCCCTCAATCACAAGGTAAAACTACAAAATGAACAACATTTTAAAAACAAGTTTTGAGCAAGTTAAACATGAGCTCAAATAAATAAAGAAGAAGGGGTTTTTGAAACCTAGTTTGAAAACAATCATAGTTGAAACCAAAGTTTTGCAATCACCACCTCATCACACACTCATAGCACACTTGCACTCATCATGGATCAAACAACAACACAACACAAAGAAATGACATGAATGCAATGAATGGCATGATGCAAAGGTGCAGACATGAAATGACCGCATGAAATGATAACTCCTTAGCATTGACATCATGGTCCAAATAAGGAAAGGTTTCCAAATATGGCAAGGGTTACATCTGGGGCATTACAAACTCTCCCACACTACAAGAAGATCTCGACCCGAGATCTAGGACTGAAAGAACTCTGGAAATTCGGAACGGAGGTTATCCTCGCGCTCCCAAGTGGCCTCTTTATCGGAATGATGTGACCACTGCACCTTGAGAAACTTGATTGACTTGTTGCGGGGTCTTGCGCTCAGTCGTCTCAAGAACTGCAACTGGATGCTCATGATAGGATAGGTCGGGTTGAAGGTCGGTATCCTAAAGATCAACTGCACGCTCGGGAGTCTTGAAGCATCTCCGGAGCTGAGAGACATGGAACACGTCATGCACATTTGCGAAGTTTGAAGGGAGCTCTAGTTGATAAGCGAGGTCGCCTCTCTTGCCACCAATTCTGAAAGGCCCAACAAAACGAGGAGCAAGCTTGCCTTTGATGCCAAAACCCTGAGTGCCCTTCATAGGAGACACTTTGAGATAGACTAAGTCATCGAGCTCATAAGACATCTCACGATGCTTGCTATCATAGTAGCTCTTCTGACGGGACTGCGCTGCTCTGAGATTATCCCGAATGACACGACACATTTCTCCTGCTTCTTCAATCAAGTCATTCCCAAGAATCTGACACTCACGAGTCTCTGACCAGTTTAGCAGGGTATGACACTTCCTGCCATAGAGAATCTCAAACGGAGCTTTGCCTGAACTTGCGTGATAGCTGTTGTTATAAGAAAACTCAGCAAAAGGTAGGCAGTCTTCCCACATCATTCCAAAGGAAATGACACATGTTCTTAGCATATCCTCGAGGATCTGATTGACTCTCTCAACTTGCCCACTAGTCTGAGGATGAAAGGCTGTGCTGAATCGAATCTTAGTACCAATCGCAGACTGAAATGAGTCCCAGAACTTGGAAGTAAAGATGCTTCCGCGATCCGAAGAAATCAGCATTGGAACACCATGCAATGAGACTACCCTTGAAGTGTAGAACTCTGCAAGCTGAGCTGCCGAGATAGACTTCTTGACTGGAAGGAAATGAGCTACTTTGCTCAACTTGTCGATGACGACGAAGATGGCATCGTTACCCTTCTTGGACTTCGGAAACCTGGTGACGAAATCCATCTCAATATGGTCGAACTTCCACTCGGGAATGGGCAATGGATGCAAAAGACCTGCTGGACGTTGATGCTCTGCTTTCACCCTTCGACATACATCACATTCATTTACGAACTGAGCAATTTCACGCTTCATGCGAGTCCACCAGAAGGTCTGTTTTAAATCCTGATACATCTTGGAACTTCTTGGATGTATGGAGAGAAGAGAGTTATGAGCTTGTTCCATGATAACCTTTCTGAGATCCCCTTTCGAAACGACAAGACGATCCTCAAAGAATAATGTATCTCTGGCATCAAACTGAAGCACTTATATTTGGGAACTCCCTTTGCCAAGCCAATCTTAACTTTCTTCACCATTGCATCAAGGAGTTGAGCTTGTCGGACCTGGTCTTCCAAGGTAGGAGAAATCTGAAGATTAGCAAGAAATCCCTGAGGTACTAACTGAAGGTTGAGCTTTCTGAAAGATTCACAAAGGTCAGGCTGGAGAGGCTTTAGAATGAGACTATTGCAGTAAGCCTTCCTGCTCAAAGCATCTGCCACGACATTAGCTTTGCCTGGAGTGTACTCAACGCTCGGATTAAAATCTTGGAGCATTTCCACCCAACGAGTTTGCCGAAGATTGAGGTTAGGCTGGGTGAAGATGTACTTGAGATTCTTGTGATCGGTGAACACTTCAACCTTTCTTTCCAAGAAGAGGTGTCTCCAAGTCATCAGAGCATGTACCACTGCCGCCAACTAAAGATCATGAGTGGGGTAATTCTTCTCACTTGGCTTCAACTGCCTCGAGGTATAAGCTACCACTTTCTTGTCTTGCATCAACACTACACCAAGACCTTGAAGAGAGGCGTCGCAAAACACTTGATAAGGTTTGAAGTCATCAAGAGGAACCAAGGCTGGAGTAGAAGTGAGCTTCTCTTTGAGTGTGTCGAAAGCCAACTGACACTCTGGAGACCAGACATACTTCACACCCTTCTGAAGAACACTTGAGAGAGGCTTAGCAATCTTGGAGAAATTCTCAACGAATCTTCTACAATAGCTTGCAAGCCCGAGAAAGCTTCGAAGCTGCGTCACATTTTGCAGAGGTTCCCACTCAACAATGGCCTGCACCTTCGATGGATCAACTTTGATGCCCTCGGCAGAGATGATGTGCCCAAGGTAGACAACTTCTTTCAACCAGAACTCACATTTGGAAAACTTAGCATAGAACTTATGCTCTCTTAGCTTATCAAGCACCAGCCTGAGATGTTCTTCATGCTCTTCCTCAGTTTCGAAAAGACCAGAATATCATCAAGATACAGCAAGACGAATTCATTCTTGAATGGGGAGAAGATATAATTCATCATCCGACACAAGGTCGGTGGAGCATTGGCCAGACCAAAATACATCACTGTATACTCATACGAGCCAAAGCTTGTTCTGAAAGCAGTCTTTGGAATGTCCTCTTCGCGAATGCGAATCTGATGATAACCCATTCTGAGATCAAGCTTCGAGAAGATCTTAGACCCTTTTAATTGCTCGAACAACTCATTGATGTTAGGAAGTGGATACTTGTTTTTAGTCGTCTTCTTATTCAGTGGGAGGTAATCGACACAGAGTCGTTCCGTACCATCCTTCTTCTTGACGAAAAGAACTCGACAACCCCAAGGAGATGAGCTTGGTCTGATCAGACCCAGATGCTCTTGCTCATCAAGTTGTTTCTTCAGCTCCTTCAACTCTTCTGGACCCAGTTTGTACGGCCGTTTGCATAGAGGCTCAGTACCCGGTTCGAGCCTAATTTCGAACTCAACTGCTCGGTGCGGGGGCATTCCTAGCAGTTCTTCCGGAAAAACATCTTCATATTCGCAGGCCACTGGGACTTGCGAAATTGGAGAGATCTCACCCTTCTCATTCAAGGAAAACAAACGGACCGTGTTATCACGCGCTGCGAAGATAATCACGTCCTCCGAAGAATGAGTTAGCTTCACTTCTTTAGCTTCACAATCAATAGATGCCTTGTTCATAGCCAACCAATCCATCCCAAGGATCAAATCAATATGAGAGTTGCCAAGGACAATAGGAGAAGCCAGAAAAGCATAATCACCCATCTTGACAGTGATCTCCGGAACTACCAAACTGGAACTCATATGCTTCCCACGGGAAACGACTGCTAACGGCTTAGACAACTGCTCCTGACGCAGATTATGCTTGGATGCAAATGGATATGATATGAAGCAATGCGAAGCACCAGAATCAAATAAAACCTTAGCAGGAATATCATTAACTGAAAGATTACCCATAATCACGTCTGAGGAGTTCTCTGCTTCAGCTGCATTCACCATATTGACTCTCGCAGACCTGAGGTTGAACTTCACTATAGCATTGCTTGGAGGCTTCCCTGGAGAAGGAGGTGGAAGACGCAGCTGAGAGGTGCACTTGTTGGCATAGTGACCCTTCTGCCCACACTTGTGACAAGTAACATCTGTCGGCTGACGGAACCGCGTCTGAGGATTCCCTTGCTTCTGCTGCTGAAACCTCTGTTGAAAAGCTGGGTTGGGTGGGTGGGAAGAACCACGACCACCTGATTGCTTGAACTGCTGAGTCTGTCGAGGAGGAGGAGGAGACACCTAGTATTTCTGCTGCTTCGGAACCACCTGAGTTTAGTGCGACGAACTGGACTCTGTGAAACGCTTCTTCGAATTCTCCACCCTGAGCAAAGCTGCCTCAGCCCTGAGAGCCAAGTTATAGAACTTATCAAACACATCAGGATCGTGCAAGGCGAGGGCCAGCTGCAAGTCCTCTTTCACACCACCTCTGAACTGATAGATCTTGCTCTTCTGATCTGGAATGTCCTGCAAGGCATATCGAGCCAGCTCGTGGAACTCAACGTTGTACTTGTACACCGAGGAACCACCTTGCTTCAAGTGCGTGAACTTCTCACGCATGTCTTCCACAAAGCTAGATGGGATATAGTGAGACCTGAAATCTCTGCAGAACTCATCCCAACTGATCAATCTCCCACCCTGGAGTCCTTCAACTGCTGCCACGAAACTGCTGCCTGCCCCTTGAGCTGAAACGTTGCAAACTTGACGAAGTCCTCTGGACGGACATTGCTGCACTCAAAGTGTTTGTTCATGTCCCGAATCCAGTCCTCAGCGTCAAACGACTAATCACACGACATGGAGGTCTTCGGCTGGTTTGCCAGGAATTGACTCAGAGATGCAAATTGATTACCACCATGGTTGAAATTGCCTTGCTGCTGATTTGTCCTCTCTTGCAACAGCTAGATTAACATCTGAGTGTTAGCATTTGTTGCAGCCATCACCGCTTGCCAAGCCTCTATAGGAGGAGGCGGCGGCGGAGGAGGAGGCGGAGGGGGTGGTGGCGGAACATCAGCACCCTCGCGACCTGGATTCTGACGAGTTGGTGGAGCCATCCTGAAGACGGACAACACATTAGACCAGAGAATAATATTGAAGGTAAAGCTGAATCAAAAGGCAGGAATATCTGAACAAGAATATTAGCAATTGCACTGGAACAAAATAGTAAGAATGCAAAATCTCATTAAAGACCACTTGCAAACCAAGTATGAGCTAGAACTGCTCGGAACAAACGTATGATAGAGATTCCATCCGATATCTTCGTGGATAAGATCGCACGGGCTCGAATTTACAGTAGCCATCCTGTGCAAGGCAGTGCACACGAGTTACGAAGCATCCCTGAGTCGTAGCAAGCTACAAGGACTCTTTAAGACACAACGCGAACCGTTGTAAGACGACCGTGAACAAACGTACACACTGAATGTCGAATCCCGACCTCACATCATGCATCTGTAGGAAGATTGTCCTATAAGTCACTACTTGATATCCCACCTATGAATTCCCGAAATATCTGGTCATGAAATCTGGTATACGGACACAAGGAGTAATATTTCACACAACTCCTATACTAACCCGTCCAGTGTATCAAATCCGTCAACACATAACCAGAATCTCGGACCTTCATCTACTACAGACCCTCGTGATCACAACGATACACAGTGTGGCGATACATCCGGAACTCTCTGCACTAGTACTGGGGAAGCCGGACTCCTCTCGTCACAATTAGTATTGAAGCAATTACGAACATCCTCCGTCCTGAGATATCAAGAAATTTGAATGATGGCGATGTGCACAAGAATCCCGTGGAGCTCAACTCCCCGAAAGAAATCAAGTCAGACAGGAGGCACCAAGACAGAACTCCGTCACATCGATATCATGTAGATTTCAAAATACCAGCGTGATCCTAAATTTTTTTTGAGTGAGAAGAGGAGTAGAATTAAGATTTCCTAAGTCGGGAACCTCAACAGAGCATAGAAGAGGAGAAAAAAGAAACCTACTCTATGATATAACTAAGACTCAAAACATTTTACTAGACTCGACTCGGCCAAGTTCGATCACACAAAGGCTCCTATGGTCGTAAGGCTCTGATCACCAACTTGTAACGACTAAGATATGACCCTTTCCTTATTTGGGGGCGAGGCCTCAAAAGGGGAAAGGGGCGTATCTACGCATTTCGCAAACGGGATAATCATCACATTACATAAATAAAGATCAACAAGTAGGGCATACACTTGCCATCTGTTAAGAATATATCATAGTTTACAGACACACATTATTCAGATTAGCAGCAAGTACAGCTACACACTTAAAACAGGAAAACAGATGATCTAACACATCCCGTATGCTAGCCCACGATCACGACCACGGCCTCAGTCTTCTGGATATTTCACATACAAACGGTCAGAGTCCTCATCGTACTCCCACTTCATCTCGTTGCCATCAGGATCTCCTGCATTGGGCGTACCTGAACCTCTTGGGGTTTGAAGTAATCTCTGAGCCACGGGGACTCAACAATCTAATGACCTTGGTACCGAAACTAGTCAAGTTATTAGGTGAGGAAGGTTTGGTGTATGGTTTGCAACAACCTAAGCATATATGGTGGCTAACTTACGATGATCAAAGTAATTTATATGGATGTCTACGCGAGCGATCGAAGACTAGATGATCACTAAGTGATCCTGAACACCTACTTACGTCAAACATAACCCCACCATGTTCCCGATCGAAGAGAGGTCTTCGAAGGAGACAGTCACGGTTACGCACGCAGTTGGCAGTTTTATTAGAGTTACTTTAAGTTATCTAGAACCGGATGTTAACAAATTATCCATGTTTGCCACATAACCGCGGGCACGGCTTTCCGAAAGATTAACCCTGCAGGGGTGCTCCAACTAGTCCATCACAAACTGCCACAGGCCGCAAAGTAATCCTCTATCACGAATCTCATGATCTCGTCGGATTCCTTAGAGGAAAACCTCAACTTTAAGGAGGCCCAAAGTTTCACCGGGATTCCTATACGCAAGATATATCTCTAAGGTAAGAAAAATCTAGCAGGACCTCCTGTCGTGTCGACGAACCCGATAAGAGCCGTGTATCTCAGTCTCATGACACGACGGATGGGAAAGCCTACACGAACCAAACCTCTAGTTTCCTTATGGTGGCCCCGCAGTCTGCCCAATTTGGACCAACACTCATGAGGAGCACTGGTCCGGGTTGTTGATTAAATCCTGGGGGTAGCTATTCCCTATGCAAATTATTATTAGGTGATTAGCAAATTAAAACAAATGTTGGGTCCTGCCGGACAAGCCTTAACACTACACGATTTATCTAGGGGGTCCCCATAACAACCCCAACCATGTTAGGAGCGATCAGTTATGGAATCAAACACCGGTAACCGAAACTAAGGCGGCAACAACGGAACAAATCACCCTGCAAAAGGCTAGGTCTTCCGTCATTTCCCAAATATATAGGTGCATTAAATTAAATAGCAGTTTAAACATAATGATATCAAAATACTTATGTTATCACATGAGACAGCTGGCACCTGCAACTAGCAAAGCTATTCATTAGAAGTTGAGCAGCCTACTTAGCCAAACAACATTTGCTAGGAGAGGATGGTGTTTGAGTTTCATGGCAATGACTGGTGGTAATTATATCAAGTGGTAGGCAGCAAGCATATATCGAAGGAAACGTGATTCTAAGCATAACAAAGCTAGATACGGTATCAAGGTCACGGTCATCTTGCCTGTGATGTCTTCAGCTTGGAACAATTCTTGATCTTCCTGCACGTACTCCCCAAAATCCACGTACTCGCTCTCCGATCCCGAAGCTACCCAAGATAAAATAATAACCAATGAACACCAACATAACATGATGCAACAAACAATATGATGCATGAGTGAAGAAGGAAGCATGCACCACTATTCTAGTCACTTTCATATGCATTAGTTGAGTTAATAGAATTCTGAATAGAACTTCATATTAAGTTATCTGGACATGCATGATGATGGCATGAACATGTGCATCATGAGAAGACGAAGCAAAAACATACAAAGAACATAGAGAACGGAGCTACGGATCAACCCGAAACTACAAAATAAGATATGGAGTCCTACGATTCAAATCAACGACAAGCACACTCCAATGGCACTCCTCTGGTGTTACCAGGTTGCCACATGATCAAACAATCAAATACAAGTGGGGTGGTGCATGGAAACACACCACACCATCAACAATGCCCACACAAACTTCAAAAGAACTAAAACATGCAATCTGTTTTTAATAGCATAATAGCAGTTTGTCCACAACATTTAAAGTACCTACAACCACCCAAATGAGCCAAATAAGATATGAGGCAAAAGCCATTCAAAAGCTCTACAAGACTGTGGAAGAATTTTATACAAAGGAGTCACACATGAGCAGATCTACATGCACTAAAATGGACAAAACATTACAGATTCTGGGACTTTGTGAAAATCTCAGACTTTCACCAGCTGCTTATGCTCTGAAGCATTTTGGCAGCGTCCAAAATGATATCTACAGGAAGTGAATAAGCATGAAATTTGATAGGGATCTAGACAAACACAAAAGCTCACAAACTTTAGTTTGTTGCATGGGCTGATTCCAAACACATGAGCTTGTGCAACCAAAACTACAAGGGAAGAAAGTAACATCAGATTCTGAGACTTAGTGTAAATCACAGATTTTCACAAAGCTGTCAGTTTCCGCCAAGTGTCGACTTTGACAAGGCACAAAAGGCGCATACAAATTCCTATGAATAAAATAAAGACCCACTACTACTACATCAAGGATTCAACCTCATATGGTCAAAGCACCACATAATACTAAGCTCTAAACATGGCATCATGACAGAAAAATGACAGTTTATGAAGTTTCCCTAAAGTGAAATCTGATTGCACGAGTGGATTCCTGGGATGATTCTACCCCAAAAGCATATATAATACATGGGTACTTGCATGTAACACGTAGGCACAAAGCTAGCTCGAAAAACAACCTAGAATCCTATATGATCATATAAGACATTAACACATGTGAATAAAGCATATGTAGCAACACCTACACCTACACATGCACACACACAAGCCTATACACCACCACATCACACCATAGTGGCAAGCATGAGGGGTTAGCCCTCATGCACAACTGCATATGTGCACTCATGCCCACACCCACACATGCATGAACTCATACACACAAATATATGTGCTCACACACACACACACACACACACATGCACACACTACAAGAGGTGCATCAAGAGGGGCTGCCCTCTTGGACATATGCATGTGCCACCACATGCACACACATACACACTCACATATGTGCACATCTCATTCATGTGCACACACACATACACACACTCATGAGGACATATACATACAAGTGCATACACACACTACATGCACACATACACACACATCCATGCATATGAGCTAGGCTTTGAAAGGATTAAAATCCGACTGGTTTTGATAAAAGGAGCAAGGCATACTTGCTGCCTAAGAAAGGTAATAGGAAAAACAATGAACAAGGGCAAAAAAAGGGGGTACCCTGGATTCGAACCCAGGTCCCCTGGTAGCACCACACCACACCATACCACTACGCTAGCACACGAATCTCGACAGATAAGGGGAAAGGTCCGAGGTGAGCTAGCTCTGCTGCGTACCACTACGAGCTAAATAGAAAAATAAAGGGCCCGGCGGGGATTCGAACCCGCGTCGCGCCGAGCTGCGCGCAGGGAACAGACCAGTCGAGCTGGCGCGTGCTACTGTCCCACAGGGGCAGATCTAACCAGGTAAGCTAGGAAAAGGGGCGGCCTTGCTCTGCTTTTGCAGAGAGGCGTTGACAACGAGCTCAATGGAGCGGGTCGTCATACACACTCGCACACATGCTGCGGGGCTACCTTGGCTACACTACGACTACGAGAGGGACGCTTCAGCCACGAACAGAGGACCTACGCCATGCCACAAGCAACAACGAGCAACAACAAGCAACATCACAAGCAAAAGCACAACCTGCCGGTGCAACTCCGGCAGGCCTCGAGCAGAGGGCTCGGACGTGTCTAACGGAGAGGGAAGAGGAGGAGAGCAAGGGCCTCGCTCACCTAGCGTGTCGAGGAGAGGGAAGCGCCGAGGAGGAAGAGCTACCGACGACGAGGTGCTGCAGAAGGGGTCGCTGTAGTGGAAGAAGAGGAGGATGTCGAGGTCGTCGTTGTAGCCCCTCCCGTCGCTGGATCTTGTCGGGAATGGAACCCCCTCGTCCAGCGCGTGCTCCTGATCCAGCCAGGGAAGAAGACGGGGCGCTGATCTGCCAGCGACGAGCTCACCAGGAGCCTGCCATGGCGGTGGCTCTGCTCAGGAACGCCCCCGACGGGGCAAGACAGAAGAGGAGGGGGAAAACGGAGGCCTAGCGTTGCGTGGAGGGAGCCTAGCCGCTTAAATAACCTCGGGAGGCGTGCTTGGAGCCGCAAGATCATGGGGGAGGAAGATCTGTGGCTGGCCTTCGGTCGTACACAGTGACGTCGAGAGGAGGAAGGAGATGGACGTCTGGTGGGCTGCGCGCGCGAGGAGAGGAGGGAATGGGCTAGAGGGACACGAGGAAGCCAACCCACGTGACCATTTGGTTTAAATCAAAAAGGGTTTTGCATTTTTAAAATAGCGCGTGCAAATAAAAAAGCACACAACCACACATGGGTTTGAAGAAAAGAAAATAAAAATGCCTAGGGCATAAGGGAATTATGCCATATTTAAATAAAATATAAAACTGATTTTTGGAGTATTTAAATTAAATCCCAAAACATAATTAATATACTGTTTTGTTAAGAAAACCCAATGTGGTTTAAGTTTTAAAACCCCAACCACAATACCCCTCAATCACAAGGTAAAACTACAAAATGAACAACATTTTTAAAACAGGTTTTGAGCAAGTTAAACATGAGCTGAAATAAATAAAGAAGATGGGATTTTTGAAACCTAGTTTGAAAACAATCATAGTTGAAACCAAAGTTTTGCAATCAACACCTCATCACACACTCATAGCACACTTGCACTCATCATGGATCAAACAACAACACAACACAAAGAAATGACATGAATGCAATGAATGGCATGATACAAAGGTGAAGACATGAAATGACCACATGAAATGATAACTCCATAGCATTGACATCATGGTCCAAATAAGGAAAGGTTTCCCAATATGGCAAGGGTTACATCTGGGGCATTACAATGCGACCGTGTCCTTATTTTGGTGCGAGGGCCTCGACAGGGATAGAAGCGCATCTCGTCATTTCGCAAGAATGGATATCCTTACAAGTACATGTACTGAAGAGATGAGTATATGGAATTGGCTTACACTCGCCACAAGCTACATGAGAGTCATATCAATACAATACATAAACATCATGTAGAAGAGCAGGGTCCAACTACGGACGAAAACAAACGATAAAATAACGACGTCCATCCTTGCTATCCCAGGCTGCTGGCCTGAACCCATCCTAGATCGATGAAAAAGAAGAATAAGAAACTCCAAATGAAAAATTAACGCGCTCACGTCAAGTAACCCTTTACCTGTACCTGCAACTGGTGTTCTAGTAATCTCTGAACCACACGGGACTCAGCAATCTCAGTTACAAAGGTATCAAGACTAGCAAAGCTTAATGGGTGAGGTATGGTTAAGTGGTGAGGCTGCAACAAGCGACTAAGCATATATTTAGTGGCTAACTTACGAGTACAAGAATAAGAGGGGGAAGATCTACACACATCGCACGTGAACTACTGATGATAAAATGAATGCTCCTGAACACCTACTTACGTCAGACATAACCCCACCGTGTCCTCGACCGGTGAAGGAGCTCACGAAAGAGACCGTCACGGTTACGCACACAGTTGGCAATTTTTAATTAAGTTAACTTCAAGTCATCTAGAACCGGATGTTAAACAAAGTTTCCACGTTGCCACATAACCGTGGGCACGGCTTTCCGAAAGATTTAACCCTGTAGGGGTGCTCCAACTAGTCCATCACAAACTACCACACGTTGCGACGGAATGACCTTGATCAGGGAAACCTGTGATCTCCTCGGGTTCCTATTGGAAAACCTCAACCTCGAGTTAGCTCAAAGCATCCTCGGAATCCCTTGCACGAGACGCTCGATAAAGGTAAAACAAGTCCAGCAAGGCCGCCCGGCGTGTCGACAATCCCGATAGGAGCCGCGTATCTCGTTCTCAGGACACGACAGATGAGCAATACGTATGGTGGCCGGATATAAATTCCACGATTTGCCCCGGGTGGCCCCGGAAGTGGCTCTAATTTGGACCAGCACCATCAGCACTGGCCCTCCCTGTATTATGTTGACTTACTCCTCGGGTAGCGCTAACTCCCTATGTTTTTCAGTATTAACAGAATTATTATGTTGGGCAAATATAGTACCAATGTTGGTCCTTGCCAGACGAGCTTTATCCTAAAACGAGAATCTAGGGGGTCGCCATAACAACCCCAAGCATGTTAGGAGCGCTCATTCATGGAACATAACACCGGTAGCCGAAACTAAGGCGGCAAAGGTGGAACAAAACACCAGGCTAGAAAGGCCGAGCCTTCCACCTTTTACCAAGTATATAGGTGCATTAAATTAAATAGCATTTAATATGGTGATATAACAAGGAATCCATGTTAACACATGGAAGCAACTGCACCTGCAACTAGCAACGCTAACCCATGGTTAAGCAAGCGGTAACATAGCCAATCAGTTGTTTGCTAGGTTGTGAACAGGTTGAAGGTTTTCATGGCAATGTTGGGAGGCTGATATTTAACATGTGGTAGGCAGCGAGACATAACGATAGAATCGAAAACAACTAGCATGGCAATGATAGTAATGGTATCTAGGGAAGTGGTCATCTTGCCTCAGATCCCGCTTGGAATAAGAACGACTCCGTGAAGCAGATGAACCGACGTAGTCGAACGGGTCCTCACCCTCCGAAGCGGTCGGAACTCTATCGAGACGAAGCAAACCGGAAACAAGAATCAACACACAATATTCACCACAGCACATGCACGACATAATTCTCAACATGTGTGATGCATGATCGGTCTAACACAAGGCATGACATGGCAATTCACAACAATCAAACACTACACATTAAGTGAAGTTCAATGTGCAACGAGTTGCATATTGACGAAACTTCACATATAACTTATTTAGTTCACTCTTGTTTAGGCACACGATAATATTAAATGTAGATAAACATGGGAAGAGCTGAAGCGGAATAAAACTACCTATCTAGGCATTTTAAATGAGGTCGGAAACGACATATAGCATCTCCGAGATGTCCTCATACGTTAATTTATAATTCTGTCCAGATCTGAACTAACATGTTTTAATATTTGTTAAACATCAAAATAAATAGGTTCACATGATTCTACACGTCATTCCAATCAATTTACACATGGAGAACATCTCCAATGGAGCCATGGTTCAAAAGATATGATCACCGCAAGATATGATGCCATGAATGCAATATGTATGCAAATGACACCCACAACATTAGAAACCAAGAAGGAATCAATATAATATGAAACTACACGAGATTCTAAGCAAGTTTCATATAGGACACGATCAAAACGGGGCAACGGTTAAACAAATACAAGCTACACAACAAATAGTCATAATCTGCCAAAACAGCAACATGGCATTTTCTACCCCCAAAACAACAAGCTACATAAATCTAAAATGCTCAAACATGGCATGAGACAGTAGCAGTCAAGATGCACTTCAACCCCCTACTAATAACATCTAGCATAGGAGCACAGATCACTAGGAAAAGAACTCACAATATGGCATCTCACACACAGTTTCAGACTTAGAGAAAATAACACTACTGACAGTGCAGTTTTCGATGTGAATGCATATTGACAACAACAAAACTATATGCTACAGGGCACCGAATGACATGACAATTCACATCATGCTAGAGAATCTTAAGGACTACAACTAACGCCATTGCACCAACCCCAAAGGAGATGTATATCACTAGCAAAACTCATGGCAAGATAACAACAAAATATTACAGATTTCAGACTTAGAAATATTTCAGCAACTCCAAAACAACACTATTTCCTAGCATGTTGACAACAAGAAAACAAAACCTAAACATGCATTTCCATTGCAACCAAAATTACCAGGGGCTAGCATACATATCCAAGGGCATATCTCTAGTTCACAACTCATTCATATCACACACGGAATAAATCATATAAGAAGCATAGGCCATGTATCCAACAACATCGTGAAAATATTGAGCAAGACAACAAATATTTTCAGATAGTTCATCCATATATACACATAGTTTGAAACATCGCAGTGTTCATCCATACAAATCGAAACAAAAAGAAAAGCATAGCACCCCATCAATGCCACCTTCCATGAAGGGAATAAAGTATGCACAATGAGAATAAGAAAGTTAGAAGGATAAGAAGAAGAAGAAGACTAGAAGAAGAAGAAAATAATAATAAGAATAGGACTAGAAGAAGAAAATAATAATAATAATAATAATAAGAAGAAGAAAGAGAAGGAAAATAATAAGAAGAAACAAAGAAGAAGCTCATTCTTCTTCTTATATTCTTTCTTTTTCTCCTCTTTCCTCTTCTATTCTTTATTTTTCTTTTATGCCATTTTGAGCTTATTATGTTATTTTGGAGGAACATAAGCTAACTATATGACATTTATTAGCTAACCAAGGTTCTTATGCTATTTTTGTCCTAACTAAGCTAATTATGTCACAAATGAACTAAATAAGCTAATTATGTCATTTTTTTAGGATAATTAGCTAAGAATAAGAACAACAAGAAGAAGAAGAAGAAGAAGGAGAAGAAGAAGAAGGGGAAGAAGAAGGAGGAGGAGAAGAAGAAGAAGAAGAAGAAGAAGGAGAAGAAGAAGAAGAACAAGGAGAAAAAGAAGGAGTAGAATAAGAAAAATGGGAAGAAGAAGAAGAAGATGATGATGATGATGATGATGAGGATGATGATGATGAAGAAGGAGAAGAAGAAGAAGGAGGAGGAGGAGGAGAATAAGAAGGAGAAGGAGAAGGAGGAGAAGAAGAAGAAGAAGAAGAAGAAGAAGAAGAAGACGAAGAAGAAGAAGAAAGAAAAGGAAAAGAAGAAGAAGAAGAAGGAGAAGAAGAAGGAGGAGGAGGAGGAGAAGGAGAAGAAGGAGGAGGAGGAGGAGAAGAATAAGAAGAAGAAGGAGAAGGGAAACAAGAAGGAGAAGAATAAGGAGAAGAAGAAGGAGAAGGAGGAGGAGGAGGAGAAGGAGAAGGAGAAGAAGAATGAGCAGAAGAAGAAGAAGAAAAGGAGAAGGAGAAGAAGAAGGGGGAGGAGAAGAACATAAGCGAACTCTATGACATTTATGAGCTAACCAAGGTTCTTATGCTATGTTTGACCTAACTAATCCAATTATGATATACATGAACTAAATAAGCTAATTATGTCATTCTTTAGGATAATTAGCTACGTATGTATTTATTGGGGAAAATAAGATACGTATGTGGCATATTAGGGCTAACTAGCATGTACGAAGCTAAGTATGCATTTGTTAAGATGAAATCTAGAGAAAACTTGTCGTCGTCATCATCAAGGATGTGAATAACCAGGGTTGCTTAGAGCTTGTTCACCAAGAAGAAGAAGAATAAGGGTTGTGAGATGCGGCTCAGGAGTTATTATGCACCAAAGATATTTTTCAATGTCTCGTTAGCATGATGACACTCAAATGTTAATACTAGTAACTAATGACCATTCAAATGAAACTCACCGTTCGAACTGTAGACATGACTAGCATTGGTGGAGGGGTCTGACCGGTCTTCTCGCACACAGACTACACATTTGGTTTTGAAGACTCAGTCATGTTAGTTAGTAAAGAAACGAACATCACATGCATGATTTAGCTAATGTGAAAAATAAAATTAGCACAAGGAGCTCGTACATGGCTCGGTGAGCCGCCTCATTCCGTGCCTCTCCTCCTCCAACAACCGAGCCGTCTTCTCTTCCGTGGCCCGAGCTGTCTCCACCGCCACCCTACCCCTCTCTTACAGAAGCTCCTGAATAGCAAACTTGGTTGTCGCTATCTCTTTCTGAAGAGCAGCCTGCAACACCACTCCTCGTTAGGATTGTAATCATCAATGGCCACACACACAATGTAATGGACGAACATTTTCTGAGTCCGTATAACTAACCTCGATGGCGATATCAACTAGCTGTGGACGAGGCCTTATGTCAGGACAGGAGCTCGTGTGGCACGCCTTGATCTCTGGGAGAGTGAGAGGACAATGTATCAGCCCATATCCAATGGCTATTGAGACATGGGGCCTCCCTCCACCAGATATCATCACCGGATCTGGATCCAAAGGTTCTTGGCTCAGGTTAAAGTCCTCCCCTTTACTCTCCTTTCCCTCCTCCTTGTATCTCACGAGCTTGTTGTGGGAGGAGATGTTGGTGAACTTCTCTGGATGATCGAGGTCAGACTCGGAGAATGCCTTGGCCTGCTTTTAGCAGGCAGTATGGGCCATGCCATAGAGGTCGTACACCTCTTGCACCTCCGTGTTATTGTGTCTTGCCTCAAAGAGTGAAACAAAGCATTAGTAAATGGCTCAAGCTAGCATGAAGAATGAATTGCATGAATCATGAAGCAAACCACATACCCAATTCCGCCCGAACTGAAATAAGTTGGCGCTGCCTTGATGATGTGGCAAACCATGGGAACGCCAGTCCTTCGCATTGTCATCGACGGCTCGCCATTGGCCCGTGCACCACTCATCGACCAACGTCGCCCAACAATCCCTCTTATCGGCACACCATCTCGGGGGCACCTATAAGTTAGTAAAGAGAAATTTGAGTGCTACACCTATGAATCAAATCAAGAAAACTAAGTACAAGGCCTTAAGAATAGGTAATTACCTTCATGTACTGCTCCTTCTCCAGAAACTTTCCCCAGCACTCCAACTTCTACTTTTTAATACTACCTAATGCATAGTAGTCTCGAACAGCGTGCGGTCGTGCCTCGTGGCATAGGTTCTGTAATAGCGCTTGCACTTGGGCTCGATAACCTTGGCCGCCGCCTCCTCATATCCCTCCTCGGACCTATAGAAAGTCTGCAATCAAACAAGACAACACTAATTAGTAAAATAACTTGCCATATTGTTCATTTTATATTGCGTACAAGGAGAAATTACCCAAAAAGTTGTTGATCACCATCTTGGCCCTCGTGTGGCACAATACACCATCGATCATCTCCTCCGGTGGGGCCTCGGCAGCATGGTGGCGCTCCCAGCTAAATCCTAGTGTAGGAACCTCACCCTTACCGGGCAACGTGACAAACCCCGTGAAATTTTGTTGGCAAAGCACACCAAGGACGGTGTTCAGATTGCGGAATCCACTAGGGTGATGCCAACCCCTGTAGTATGACAAGGTCAACACATTAGATATTTGAAGAAACTTGAAGGCAAAAGGTAAAAAAATAGTAAATGCACTTACTTCTCACCTTCAGGCCTAATCAGTGGCCTCTGCTCGCGGGTCGCCGGCACGGCCGGGAGACGTGTACTACCACGCTCGTACAAGGTGACCCTCTCAACCAACGCACCCTCTCTATCGTTACACTCATCCCCGCCACCATCAGCATGGCCATCTGGACCCTCAGTCCGATCCGGCAAGGTACCCCATCCAGACATCTCGTCGTTGGCCGAAGCCTTTGGGGCGGGAGTCTCCTGGGACATAGCCCCAGGTAAAGGAGTCTCGTGGGCCGAAGCCTTTGGAACTCAAGTCTCATGGGCCGAAGGCTTATCGACCCGATGCTCCTGGTCGAGAGTCCCCATAGCCTCCACCTCAAATGGGTCCACCCTAGTAGTCCCGTGCTCAGGTGAATAGGCTGGGGGTGGCACTGAGAACGGCGTAGCAGTATGCCTACCTCTTCCGTGGCCATGTCTTGTACCCTTGGGCTTCTTCCCTGCCCGACCTCCTCTCCCGATGGGCAATGACGCCGACGAAGAAGCACTCGCAAGTGTCCCCAGACAGTCTGCGAACACTCTATGTAGAGATAGGGGTGGAATGAAAAGACCTCTTGATAACCCACAAGTATAGGGGATCGCAACAGTTTTCGAGGGTAGAGTATTCAACCCAAATTTGTTGGTTCGCACAAGGGGAAGCGAAAGAATATTTTCAAGTATTAGCAGCTGAGTTTGTCAAATTCAACAACACTTGAAAGATTAGTGTCTGCAAGCAAAGTATCAGTAGCAAAGTAGTATGATAGCAATGGTGCCAGAAACGATCTGTTGACGGCAGACTATTCCTAACTGTTGTATGAATGGATCCAGTAAATAGCACGTGGACGGGGAACTATTCTTCCCAGCAACGGCTCCAGAAAAGTCTTGCAACAGTTAACAACAAAGTAGCAAGGAACAACAGTAGCAGCAGCAGCAAATTAACATGTAACAACAATAGTGACAGCAGTAGCAACAATAGCAGCAAAGTGGCCCAATCCCTTTTGTAGCAAGGGACAAGCCTAGACAAAGTAACGTAGCGAGGACCAGTAGTAAAAGACTCGTAGGCAGTGGATCGGTGATGTATGAGTATGACGGATGTGATTCATCATGTAACAACTATAACACGGAGAGATATGTAACTAGCTCCCGTTCGTCAATCTAATGTAGGCATGTATTCCGTATGTAGTCATACGTGCTTAGGGAAAAGAACTTGCATGACATCTATTGTCCATCCCTCCCATGGCAGCGGGGTCCTAATGGAAACTATGGGATATTAAGGTTCTCCTTTTAATAAAGAACTGGACCAATGCATTAACACATGGTGAATACATGAACTCCTCATACTATGGTCATCTCCGGGAGTGTTTCCGGCTATTGTTACTCTGGGGTTGCGGGATCATAACACATAGTAGGTGACTACAACTTGCAAGATAGGATCTAAAACACACATATATTGGCGACAACATAATAGATTCAAATCTGAAATCATGGCACTGGGGCCCTAGTGACAAGCATTAAGCATAGCCAAGTAGTAGCAACATCAATCTAGAACATAGTGGATACTAGGGATCAATGCCCATCAAAACTAACTCGATTACATGATAGATCCCATCCAACTCATCACCGCCCAGCAAGCCTACGATGAGATTACTCACGAACGATGAAGAGCATCATGGAATTGTCGATGGAGAAAGGTTGATGATGACGATGGCGACGATTTCCCCTCTTTGGAGCCCGAAACGAACTCTAGATCTGCCCTCCAGATGAAGAACTAGATGTGGCGGCGCCTCCGTATCGCAAAATGCGATGAAACCTTCTCTCTGATTTTTTTCGGGCGAGATGGAAGAGATAGAGCTGAGTTTGGGGGCGGTGGAGCCATGTGGGCCCCACAAGCCCTCAAGGCGCGACCAGGGGGGTGGCGCGGCCTGTGGTCTTGTGGCTCACTCGTCCACCTCCTGTGGTGGATCTTTGCGCAGGTATTTTTATTTTAACCAGAAAAAATCTCCGTAAATTTTCAGGACATTCCGAGAACTTTTATGTCTGCACAAAAACAACAACATGGCAATTCTGCTGAAAACAACGTTAGTCCGGGTTAGTTCCATTCAAATCATGCAAATTAGAGTCCAAAACAAGGGCAAAAGAGTTCGGAAAAGTAGATACGATGGAGACGTATCAACTCCCCCAAGCTTAAAGCCTTGCTTGTCCTCAAGCAATTCAGTTGACAAACTGAGAGAGACAAAAGAAAAAATTTGACGAACTCTGTTTGATCTTGTTGTTGCAACTATGTCTAACTCATAACCAGAATTTCAGCAAGATCACAAGCAAACTACATAAGAAAATGACATCTAGGTCTCACGGTAAACTCATATCAATGGCATAATTAACTAGCGAGCAGATAATAATAAGTATCAAACGTCAACACTTCAATCAAAACAACATGAAGCAGTACGAATAGATGGTATCTTGCTAGCTCTTTCTGAGACCACAAAACATAAATGCAGAGCACCTTCAAAGACCAAGGGCTGACTAAACATTGTAACTGAAGGCAATGAAGATCCAGTCACAGTCATACTCAACATAGTTAAAAGCAAAGCATAAAAAACGATAGAGGTGCTCTCTAATTGGTGATTTTATAAGAGAAGTATGACTCAACAGGAACATAAATAGTTAGGCCCTTCGCAGAGGGAAGCATTGATTTGCAGAGGTGCTAGAGCTCAAGCTTTGAAAATAGAGATAATAATTTTGGGTGGCATGCTTTCATTGTCAACGCAATGACTAAGAGTTCTCAACATCTTCCATGCTACACATGCTATAGGCGGTTCCCAAACAGAAAAGTAAAGTTTTGACTCCCCACCACCAATCAATCACACTCCACGGCTAGCCGAATCCTCGGGTACCGTTCATACCAACATCAATCCTGGGGGAGTTTTGTTTGCAATTATCTTTTTGATTTGAGCATGGAACTGGGAATTCCAATTACCGGCCCCTTTCTCGTGAATGATAGTGAATAAACACATATCGAGGATAACACGCCTAGCATGGAAGATACCAATAGCCCCCTGTCACCGCATGAGCGGTTTGGGCATGCAAAACAGATTATTTCTCGAAGGTTTAGAGAGTGGCACATGCAAATTTAGTTGGAACGGCAGGTAGATATCGCATATAGGTAGGTATGGTGGACTCATATGGAACAACTTTGGGTTTATGGAGGTGGATGCACAAGCAGTATTCCCTCTTAGTACAAGTGAATGCTAGAAAAAGACTGGGAAGCGACCAACTAGAGAGCGACAACAGTCATCAAAATGCATTGAGATTTACTAACATTGAGTGCAAGCATGAGTAGGACATAAATCACCATGAACATGAACATCATAGAGGCTATGTTGATTTTGTTTCAACTACATGCGTGAACATGCGCCAAGTCAAGCCACTTGAATCATTCAAAGGAGGATACCATCCTATCATACTACAACACAATCAACTCAACATTCATGTGGGCATCCAAGACAAACCATTATAAGCTCCTAGCTAAGTAAGCATGGCATAAGCAACTATGATCTCTAAGTTGTCACTGCAAACATGATTCTCTCACAACAAAGCTGAATCACGCATGATGAGCTAGCAATATTTATAAAAACAAAATAGATCGAGTTCATACCAGCTTTTCCAGGCTCAGTCACTTCATCATATATCATTGTTATTGCCTTTCACTTGCACGACCAAACGATGTGAACAATAATAAGCGTGCTCGTGCATTGGACTAAAGCTGGAATCTGCACGCAAACACAAAGGAGAAGGCAAAGTAATATGGCTCTTTGAAAGCTAAAGAGGTATGCATGGAAGAGCCACTAAACATTATAACCAATATCTTCTACCTTGACCCAAAGAAAAAGAAAACTATCTACACGGGAAAGCTCCCAACAAGCACAAAGAAGAAAAAGAAAATCTTTTTGGGTTTTCTCAAACTAGACAGACACACGAAAAGAAAACAAGAAAAATAAAATAAACTAGCATGGATGATACAGTGGCAAAGTGTGAACACCAACAAGCAAAGTGAAAGCATAAGCAAGAATGTAAAGTCTGTGAGAACACATACTCCCCCAAGCTTAGGCTTCTGGCCTAAGTTGGTCTACTTCCAAGGATGGTCCTGGCGAAACCCAAAATCATAATGGGGGTTATACGGGAGCGCTGCAGCCACTGCCTGAATAGCTGCCTCATGGAGACGAGCAGCCTCTGCCTCCCTCTCATACTCCTCTGCCTCTCCTCTGGTTATGTAATATCTCCATTTTACCTAAAAGTCAAAGAAAGCAGGAGCATGAAGGGTAATATGGAAAACATGATGCTAGTTAAATATCAAACGGTATAGGAGGGATTCGTCATCCCTCTCAAAGAACTGGTAGCGTGTCAAAGCGACGCGGTCAAGGAAAGCTGTATGGAGCGGGGGATCTCCTTCGCGGATGGGTACTCCAAGAAAATTTGCTATGCGAGTGGCATAGATCTCACCAAAGAAATCCCCTTCAATAGCATTCTTATTCAGCCTCCTTGCTATAATGGCTCCCATGTTGAAGCTTTTGTCACCCGTTAATGCTCTCTTAAGGATACTAAGGTCGGGTGCGCAGAGGTGACAATGCTCAATCTTGCCATTAATGCATCTGCCTATGAAGAGGGCAAAGTAATGCAAGGCAGGAAAATGAATACTCCCCATGGTAGCTTACGTAATGTCTCTAGTTTCTCCAACAGTAATACCAGAGCAAAAATCTCTAACCGAAGATTTAAGAGGATCATTGAGGCTACCCCAAATAGGTATTTTGCAAATTCTATTGAAATCCTCTAAATTCATGGTATACTATTTATCATAGAGATCAAACAGTACCGATGGCTCACGGCCAGCTGAAAATTTGAATCTACAAACAAAAGAGGTAGTGAGAGCAACATATTGTTCACATTTATCAGATATGAATTCTTTGAGTCTGACATTGCGAACAAGTGCATCAAACTCATCCTTGAAACCTGCATCAATCATAAATTCATCAGAAGGCCATTCACATGGTTGTACCTGCGTGTCCCTTGGTTGGTAAGGATCAGGCTCTCGAATCGCAAGACGGGGACCTCTCTTGCTTGAGGAACCACCATGAAAGTTTCTCCTGAACATCTTCCCTTTTCTGAAATTTTTAGTGATTCTATGGAAAGGTGAACAAGGATCAACGAAACTCGTAGCAACTACTCCCACGAGTGCCCAGAGACCATATTACGCATCAAAACTACTTGGGACCAGCTAAAATCATCATGCGAAGCTCAAGAACATGGTCACCAAGGCAGCAAAAATGCACGGAGTATAAGGCACTAGAGCAAAAACTAATTGGACCAATGGAGAAGTTACTTACCAAGGAGTAATTTTCCCAAAACAGTTCGGAGAATGGTGATTTGAGCAAAGAGATCGAAAATCCCAGCAAGAGGAGCAAGAACACGGGTTTGAGGTGCGAAACGATTTTTTCTGGAGGTAGGAGAAGGAGATAAGAGCAAGAATGAGTGGAGGGTGTGCCTGTGGGCCCCACAAGCCTAGGTGGCGCGGCCAGGGGGGGGTGCCCGCGCACCTAGGGCTTCTGGTCCACTGGTGTGGCCCCCCAAACAGACTCTTTGTCCCAATATTTTTCAAAAAATCCAGAAAAAATCATACTTGATTTTCACGGCATTCGGAGAACTTTTTCTTTTCGGGGTACTTTTCTACCGGACGCTAAAACAGAAAACAGGGAAAAACTAAACTAAACCTATCATTTTTCTTCTAAGCAACCTAAAGTAAAAGCTTGGAACAAAGGTTTTTGACTCCTCGATTCATCCATCTCATGGTCATCGAAAGAAATCCGTCAATGGGGTTGATCAAGCCTCTTTGACAAACCTTCTCGAATCGCAAAAGAGAACGGAGAATTTTCGAATAGTCACTAGGTTACCTCAATGGGGATGTGTATCTCCCCAACAAGCAAATCATACTTCATCTTGACATGAGGAATATGGCATTCAAAGCTCCCAATAAGAATTGATGAAGTTTTTTCGATAGCATTGATGCAATGTACTCGATATTGTTTCTTCAGAAAGTGCACCGTATGCTCATTACCGTTGACATGGAAAGTGACATTGCCTTTGTTGCAATCTATAACAGCCCCTACAGTGTTTAAAAAGGGTCTTCCGAGGATGACCGTCATGGCATCGTCCTCAGGAATATCCAAGAAAACAAAGTCTGTTAAGATGGTGGTGTTAGCAACCACAACAGGCACATCCTTGCAAATGCCGATAGGGAAAGTAGTTGATTTGTCGGCCATTTGCACTGAGATCTTAGTGTGTGTGAACTTACCCAGTTCAAGTCTATGATAAAGAGAGAGAGGCATAACACTAACACCGGCTCCAAGGTCGCATAATGCAATTCTCACGTAGTTACCTTTAATGGAACAAGGTATTGTGGGCACACCGGGATCACCTAGTTTCTGAGGAGTTCCACCCTTGAAGGTATAATTAGCAAGCATGGCGGAGATCCCAAGATCAGGTATACTCCTCTTATTAGTCACCATATCTTTCATGTACTTAGCATACGGACACATTTTGAGCATATCTATCAAACACATTTGTAGAAAGACAGGTCTGATCATTTCAACGAATCGCTCAAAATCCTCATCATCCTTTTTCTTGGATGGTTTGGGAGGAAAGGGCATGGGTTTCTGAACCCATGGTTCCCTTTCTTTACCATGCATCCTAGCAGTGAAGTCATTCTTGTCATAACTCTTAGTCTTAGGCTGTGGGTTATCAAGATCAACAGGTTCAATGTCCACATCCTTATCATTGCTAGGTTGAGCATCAACATGGACATCACTATTGATATTATCATTAGGCTCATGTTCATCACCAGATTGTGTTTCAGCATTAGAGACAGAGACATCGTTTGGACTCTCAGGGGTAGCAGCAACAGGGTTGCTAGAGTGTAGGGTCCGATCATCTTTCTTCTTCCTAGGATGACTAGGTGCATCAGTGCTAACTCCTTGAGAATCTTGTTCAATTCTCTTCGGATGACCCTCAGGATACAAAGGTTCCTGGGTCATTCTACCGACTCTAGTAACGACTCTGACAGAATGGTCATTCAACTCATTGAGCAAGTCATTCTGAGCTTTAAGTACTTGTTCTACTTGAGTAGTAACCATAGAGGCATGTTTACTCAGAAGCTTAAGATCATTGACATTTCTGTCCACACAAGCACTTGAATGACTAAGCATACGAGCATTATGTTCCAATTGTCTGCTAACATAATCATTGAAACTCTGTTGTTTAGCAACAAAGTTATCAAATTCATCCAGGCATAAGCTAGCAGATTTATCAAAAGGAATATCACTCTCATCAAACCTACGCAGAGAATTTACTTCTACTACCTGTATCGGGTTATCGAGACCATGGATCTCTTCGATAGGTGGTAGATTTTTGACATCTTCAGATTTAATGCCTTTCTCTCGCATAGATTTCTTGGCTTCTTGCATATCTTCAGGATTGAGGAATAGAATACCTCTTTTCTTCGGAGTTGGCTTAGGAGGTGGTTCCGGAATAGTCCAATCATTCTCATTGCACAAGATGTTATTCAGTAGAATCTCAGCTTGTTCTACAGTTCGTTCCCTAAAAACACAACCAGCACAACTATCTAGGTGGTCTTTGGAAGCATCAGCAAGTCCATTATAGAAGATATCACGTATTTCATTCTTCTCAAGAGGGTGATCAGGCAAAGCATTCAGTAGCTGGATGAGCCTCCCCCAAGCTTGTGGGAGACTCTCTTCTTCAGCTTGAGCAAAGTTGTATATTTCCTACAAGGCAGCTTACTTCTTATGGACAGGGAAATATTTTTCAGAGAAGTAGTAGACCATATCCTGGGGGCTACGCACACAACCAGGAGCAAGAGAAGTGAACCAAGTCTTAGCATCATCCTTTAGCGAGAAAGGAAACAACTTGAGGATATAGGAGCGGCGGATCTTTTCCTCACTAGTGAATAGGGTGGCTATATCGTGCAGTTTGGTAAGATGGGCTACAACCGTTTCAGACTCATAACCGTGAAAAGGATCAGATTTGACCAAAGTGATTAACTTAGGGTCGACAGAGAATTCATAATCCTTATTGGTCACAAAGATAGGCGAAGTAGCAAACTTTGAGTCATATTTCATCCTAGCGTTCAGATTTTTCTTTCCACTTGCACAGAAGTTTCTCAACATCATAGATATCCTTACACGCAAGAAAATCCTCGGCTATCTCTCCCTCCATAACATAGCGCGTATCAGGCATAACAGGCAATTCAGGCATAGTAGGTTCTACTTCAATAGTATCAGTAGTTTCATAAGTATCATCACGTCTAGCAGCAACTCTAGCAATTTGTGCATCAAGGAATGCACCTAGTGGCAAAGCAGTATCAGGCATAACATCATCAGACATAGTATCAAGCATAGCATCATCAGGCATAGTATCAAGCATAGCATCATCAGGCATAGTATCAAGCATAGCATCATCAGGCATAATATCAACCATAGCATCATAAGCATCATGGGCAGCAGAAGTAGCATCATCAAACACAGGCGACATATCAAGATTTCTAGCGGGAGGCGAAGTCGCAAACTTACTCAAAACTGAAGGTGAATCAAGTGCAGAGCTAGATGGTAGTTCCTTACCTCTGATCATAGTGGAAGGCAAAATTTTAGTTCTTGGATCTTTCAGATTCCTCATAGTGACCAGCAGATGTCAATCCCAAGTGACTCAGAGAATATAGCTGTGCCTCCGCGGCAACGGCGTCATAAAAAGGTCTTGATAACCCATAAGTATAGGGGATCGCAATAGTTTTCGAGGGTAGAGTATTCAACCCAAATTTGTTGGTTCGCACAAGGGGAAGCAAAAGAATATTCTCAAGTATTAGCAGCCGAGTTTGTCAAATTCAACCACACCTGAAAGATTAGTGTCTGCAAGCAAAGTATCAGTAGCAAATTAGTATGATAGCAATGGTGCCAGAAAAGATCTTTTGATGACAGACTATTCCTAACTGTTGTATCAATGGCGCCAGTAAATAGCACGTGGACGGGGAACTATTCTTCCCAGCAACGGCTCCAGAAAAGTCTTCCAACAGGTAACAACAAAGTAGCAAGGAACAGTAGTAGCAGTAGCAACAAAGTAACAAGTAACAACAGTAGTGACAGCAGTAGCAACAGTAGCAGCAAAGTGGCCCAATCCCTTTTGTAGCAAGGGACAAGTCTAGACAAAGTAACATAGCGAGGACCAGTAGGAAAAGACTCGTACACAGTGGATCGGTGATGGATGAGTATGACAGATGTGATTCATCATGTAACAGCTATAACACGGAGATATATGTAACTAGCTCCCGTTGGTCAATCTAATGTAGGCATGTATTCAATATGTAGTCATACGTGCTTAGGGAAAAGAACTTGCATGACATCTATTGGTCATCCCTCCCGTGGCAGCGGGGTCCTGATGGAAACTACGGGATATTAAGGTTCTCCTTTTAATAAAGAACCGGACCAACGCATTAACACGTGGTGAATACATGAACTCCTCATACTATGGTCATCTCCGGGAGTGGTTCCGGCTATTGTCACTTCGGGGTTGCCGGGTCATAACACATAGTAGGTGACTACAACTTGCAAGATAGGATCTAAAACACACATATATTGGCGACAACATAATAGGTTTAGATCTAAAATCACGCACTCGGGCCCTAGTGACAAGCATTAAGCATAGCCAAGTAGTAGCAACATCAATCTAGAACATATAGGATACTAGGGATCAATCCCCGTCAAAACTAACTCGATTACATGATAGATCTCATCCAACTCATCACCGTCGAGCAAGGCTACAATGAGATTACTCACGAACGATGAAGATCATCATGGAATTGTCGATGGAGAAAGGTAGATGATGACGATGGCGACGTTTTCCCCTCTCCGGAGCCCAAAACGGACTCCAGATCTGCTCTCCAGATGAAGAACAGGATGTGGCGACGCCGTCTGATCGCAAAACACGATGAAACCTTCTCTCTGATTTTTTCCGGGCGAGATGGAAGATATAGAGCTGAGTTTGGGGGCGGTGGAGCCATGTGGGCCCCACAAGCCCTCAAGGCGCGACCAGGGGGGTGGCGCGGCCTGTGGTCTTGTGGCTCACTCGTCCACCTCCTCTGGTGGATCTTTGCGCAGGTATTTTTCTTTTAACCAGAAAAAATCTCCGTAAATTTTCAGGACATTCCGAGAACTTTTATGTCTGCACAAAAACAACACCATGGCAATTCTGCTGAAAACAACGTTAGTCCGGGTTAGTTCCATTCAAATCATGCAAATAAGAGTCCAAAACAAGGGCAAAAGAGTTCAGAAAACTAGATACGACGGAGACGTATCACCTCTCCCATGGGTTGCCGACGAAGAACTACCCATGGAGCAATCTGGACCCGCGCCCACCATCTTTCAACTCCTTTCATGACAAAGAGTAAAAGAAATTAGTACAATAAAAAAAATGAATACATGACTTGAATAATAATATGTACATATATAATTTATGCTGGGATGCATACAAACTAATAATAGTCTGGATCGTCTATATATGCTCTGGGATCAATAAATGCATCATCATCATCACTATCATGCATGTTGCCACGAATGACATGCTCATTGGGTTCAGTGGCATCAACATGTGGTACACCTTTCTGTAATTGGTCAAGCATTGGTAGGTCATCCGTAGTAGTAACCTCTTATAGTTCCGTATCTGCTAGTTCCGGCTCACGGGTGAAGTCGGATTCACTGTCGCTGTCTACTTCCATGTTTTGGGGTGAAGTAGAGCGGTTCTTGAAACGTTTCTTGGAAAGACGTGTTTCTTGGAAGAATTCTCCGTCATATATGTCTGGGTTAATATGAGGTTCATAATCGTCTTCATTAGAGGGTGGTGGTCTAGCATGTGGCGGCACTTCATAAACAACATCCCAACCATTCAGATTCTCATTAGTTTGATAGGCCCACGATAGATAGAAAACTTGGGTCGCGTGTTGAGCAATAATATAGACATAGAAACCATCTAAATGGGTGCTTTGTTTGATTTTGATTAGCCCTATATGTTCGTGGGTCCTTCTAGTCTCCTTCAGCTGGAACCAATAACATTTGAAGACTACGACGTTCGGTGGGTTTTCACCATATAATTGAAGTTCATAAATTGCTTCAACCCTTCCATAATACTCGGTACCTCCTTCACCGATAGCAGATACACCACAATTTGTAGATTTTTGGTCGGCCATAGATAGATCTTTGCCAAAGGTACGAAACGATACCCGTTGATGTTGTATTTCTGAAATGAATGGACCTTATAGTCAAAACCATTAGCGGCTTGTCTCAATTCATTGTCCATAGACTCTGAATTAGCCTACAAGTTTAATACAAAAGGATTGTTGCATTACCCGCAAATTGCACCAAGACATGAAATATTCCATTATTGATAATTACCGTTTGTTTGAACCAAGAGATAAAATCGGGATAGCTGCCTTCATGCTTTGCGAGAAGCCCATACTCTTTGACAGAATCATTTTGGATTCAAATGTATGGAGAACTTACTCGATGTACGACCACACTTCTGTTTGGTTGTTGAAGATATATAGCTAAATGTTCCTCCATTCTTTCACATCCAATGCTTTTGGTTTGGAAGCACCAATGTACCAAAAATGTCCTCTCCGATATTCTTTTCGGTGTGCATTTTGTCGATGTTGTGTGGAAGAAGAAGGTCTTTGAAGTAAGGCAAATCCCACAAGCATGTCTTGTAAGTCCACACGTGTTATGAATTATACTACTTTGGTAAAGTTCTTCTTGTCTTTTTGAACTGATGGCGAGGATCCAGGAACTATCTATGCAAGTGTCGGGAAGTCGACGCCTATGGGAAGCCCAAAGAGTCCCTTGATCGTTCGGGAGAGGGAGGGATGTAGCGCCGATAGCAAAGCTAGCAATCAACACCGTCAAGGTCGTTTACCCAGGTTTGGGCCGCTTGGCGCGTAAAACCCTACTCCTACTTAGTTTGTATTGGGTGCTTACTTTAGGGTGATTTGCTACAGTAACTTAGCTGGTGATTAGGGAGTCTCAAATCCCAAAAAGTCTACCCGCTAGAGAATGAGCCTTGGGCCTCCTTTTATAGGCAAAGGGGTCACCAACAGTGTGCTCACGGGTTGCATAGTGAACAGGGTTCACCGCTCATCTTCTACGGTGGTGTCAGGGGGAGTAAATGCCTTGTCTGACCCTTGACCTGCAGCGAGGTGGTTGCGACACGTATCCTGGTGGATCAACACCTGGGTCTTGCGCTGGCGCATGAGGGATGCGCTGGAGCGGTTGGACTGTGGTAGAAACGGAGGAGGACACCTGGCGAGCGAAGGGAGCTCCCTGGCCTGGTGTTCCTGTTGGAGGATTATCTTCCCGACAAGGAGGGCTTGTCGGGGGCTTGAACATCTTCCCGACAAGGAGGCTTTGCTGTGGCTTCGCCAGTCTTTGCGAGTCTTCCTGGCAAGGAGGGCTTGCCGGGGTCTTGCGAACCATTGGGAGTCTTCCCTGCAAGGAGGCCTTGCCGGGGCCTTGTGTCTGGAGCTCTTGTACTCTACGCACTCGTAGAGGGGGCGTGTACGCGGTGGGTCTTGGTTTGCCTTCCTGCCAGTCTTCCTTGTGTGCTGCTGCTAGGGGCGTTGCCGGTGCCCATGCACAAGTCTGGGGCACAAGGGACCCCAGTCTCTAGTGCATCGACAAGAGCCCCCGGGCCTGGGCCATGCACGCGTGCGGGGCGTTGCTGGGCTAGGCCCAAAGTGGTGCACGGGCTTCCATGATAGGGTGCTCTATAGCTTTGGAGCCGTTGTGAGCGGCACTTCCCCACGTCGCGCATTGAACGCGCGGAGTGGGGAGGCGTACGCACAGTGGCCAAGGTGGCCATGCGCGCGCTGAGCCGTTGGTTGTGCATGCAAGGGTCGGCCTGTGCATCCACCCCTCTCCGCATAAGAGGTAAAAACGCAAGGGAACAAGCCCTTCGTCCCTTCCCACCTCTTATCAATCTCGGAACAGCCGTCGCCTCCTTCTCCCAGCTGAAGTTTTCTCCCCCACCCCCACCTTTGCTTCCGAGGCCGCGCTACGGACGGCTGCAGCTTCCGCCATTGTGATGGCACCTAAGGGAGCGAAAGGCAAGAAAGGGAAACCTACTGTTGCGGAGAAAGCGTTGGCGAAGATGCGGAAGGAGCTCGCCTATTTTCCCCCGGGGCCCGAAACGTTCTTCCTCAAGAAGCACTACCAGCACATGTGGGCGGCCAAGACGAAGGCGCATCCGTCCACCTATGTGACCCGGGGAGAGGCTGGCGGTGCTCGAGACAAGTATCCTTTCTTTGTTGATTACTTATATTGTAGGCTCTGCCCGCCCTTTTCTGAGTTCTTCATCGACATCATTTACACCTACGGCTTCCATCTTCTGGATTGCACGCCGAATGCGGTGATATGCATGTCTATATTCGTGCATCCAGTGAGGGGATGCTCTTTCGGGCTCCATCACTTGGATTCCGAGGACCGGATGCAAGGAGACGTATCTGGATGGGGCTCTTCGGGAGAAGAGGGAAGAATGGCGCGGAAGTGGTGTTGGATCCGCGAGGAGAAGTATCTGCTCTTCTCCGAGCCCAGGACCGCCAAGATCGATTCCCGTGACAAGCATTGAAGCGACCTCGACCCAGATGATAAGAAGCTAACTATCGCCATCAACAGGATCCGGCGTCTCAGGGCCACAGGGTTGACGATAGAGATGGTGCGTGCCGATTTTATCCGCACGCACATTGCCCCCATCCAGAATAGGGGAGGAAGGCTAGCCTCAGCCTTCGTGAATGCTACGGACATCATGCGATTGCGGACTGGGTTGAACAACAATCTGACAGTGATGGGGCATGCCTTCATTTGCCAGAAGTTGTTCAATTCACACACAAGGCCTCGACTGCTGCATGGCATCGTACCCTTGTGCAACATTTTTGCGTTAAGCGCACTCACGACAATGATGCCGGAATGTAACGCTCATGGCGTGGTTGCGACTTGAATCGAGCCCAAGGAGGAGGATGTCTTGTCCTTCTTTGACTGCTTGTCGGAGAAACCCATCAGAGAAGAGACCGGCCTCGTCCGCGATACCACTGATGAGGAGGTGGCGTACATTGCCAGCCGGGCCGAGGAGTGGGCCCTTGCTGAAGTGGCGGGGAGTGTCAGCTTCTATGACGAGGGAGCGTCCGATGAAGAGGTACCGCGGGAGGAGGAGCTCGTCGGAGAGCCCATCAACTCAGCGCCCGGGGGCCCTTCGGAGGAACAAGCGCTCGACGCAGAGGAGGAGGAGGAAGAGGAGGAACCTCTAGCCCGCCGGAGGTCCTAGCGAGTGCTTCGACATGCCGGCTCCAACCTCCCTATCCGGAAAACTCCGCCCGTTGCACCCGTCAAGCGTCCCAGAGCCGCGTCTCCCCCGGTGGATGTCGAGGGGGACGTGGATTTCGATTTCTCAGCCTTCAACTCGGGGGAGGAGGAAGAGTATGTGTGTGAGTCTTTACCCTCGTTGAACCCCTCGCCTTGTGCTCTTACTCATCAGCTACTGGTTCTACTTCTCAGGGATACAGAGATGCTGGCCCAGAGTATGGTGAAGAGGGCCAAGGTGGTGGCAGGCGGCGGTCCTTCGACGAGTGCCTCAGAGACACCACTGACAGCTTCCACTACCCCAGAGCCCAGCCCCCGGCAGAGCCCCCAGCGGGAGTCGCCGAGGCCCGTGACGTCAGAGGATGAGCCCCCGGCAACCTATGTTGCCAAAGAGGGGACGGCTACCACTCACCAGGTCGACGAGGGTAAGCGTCCCGGCAAAGGACGTGTGTGAGTTTTTTCTTTTGTTTCCCTGTATGCCCATCTCGTTCTGACCATCTTCTTCTTTATCTTGTACCTCAGGCTTCTCCCCTGCGGAGGAAATGAATGTCCACTCCGTCATTGAGGAGACCGGGGCGGGACACGGCTGTTGAGGCCGATAAGAGGACCGCGAGCGAGTCTATTACGGAGGCGCGGGAACGGGCCACCCAGGAACCGACGAAGGAGTTCGCCGAGGGACCCGGAGCACGCGCCAGTGATTCTCCTACCATTGAGGCTGAGGGGGCAGTACTGGATGATGACCCCCCTCTTGCCAGGGAGAATGCTGGTGGCGACTAGCCTCCCATGTCTGGGCCTCCACCAGCCAGCGAGGATGTTGTTGGTGACCAACCTCGTGTGTCTGGGCCCCTTCCAGCCAGTGAGTACATTCGTCAGTCAACTTCATGACATTTATCAGGCCCGGAAGGAGAAACTAGACTCCTGAGCGGCGTTTGTTGAGGCAGCAGAGGAGGCCTTCGAGAAGCGCTTCGAGGAGATGCCGACCCACTTCGCCAAGGCTCACCAGGAGTTGAAGGTTGATCGCGACAAGCTGAGGGCCGAGCAACACAAGCTCCTTCTAAAGTCGTCCGACATCCGGAAGCAGGAGGAAGAGGCCTGACGCCGTATCTCCGACGAAGATGCCCGCCTCAATGCGCTTCGGATCAACCTCGAACCCCATGAGGAGGAACTTGCCGATCGCGAGAAGGCGCTCAACGGCAGGCTCCGCGCCAAGGACGAAAAAGTTGAGAAGCTTGTGGCGCAGCGTACCCAAGAGCTCATGGATCAGCATAAGGACACCCTTGCCGCCCAGGCTTTGGAGCATGCCGGCAAGTTGCAGGAGGTCGCCGAAAAGGCTGCCAACACCAAGGCTGCCAGGGAGGAGCTTGCCGGCAAGTTGTAGAAGCTGGAAGAGGATCTTGAAGGCCTCGGCGAGGAGATCTCCACTCTCACAGTTGAGAGATAGGAGGCTCTCTCCAACTTGACGGAGATCCATGCTGTCGTTTCCGACAAGAGTGCTCAACTCTGCTCCACCAACGCCTCCCTTGCCGCCTTGCAGGATAAACTGGCTCCTGTGGAGCAGGCTCTTGAAGAAAGCAAGGCCCGCGAGGACGTCTTGGCTCAAAAACTCCTTGGCGTGACGAAGCAGCTTGAGGCCGCCTCCGCCGCCCGCGAGGGCTATACGCGCGGCGTGGAGCTATGGGCTGGACGTGTTGTCAATGCCGCAGAAGGGATCACCACGCATCTGTCTTCTATGGATCTCCAACACTTCGGTTATTCTCCGGACCCGAGGTGTATCCAAGCGCCAAGTTGACCTTGTCCTTTGAAAGCATGATCTACGCTTTGAAGCAGATTCGAGCCGGCGAGGCGGCGCGTCTGGCGAACGAGTCTCGAAGATTGTGCCGGGGCGCCCTTCTCAAGGTCCTCACCAAGTTGGCGTACAAGAATCCCGGCATTGACCTCACCCTGGGGCATCTGCCAAAAGAGGAAAACCTTAAGGAACTCGAGAACCTGGTCATGCCCATTGTCGACAAGGTGAACTAGATCAAGAGGGTGCAAGGTCCGCGTCGGGATTAATTCTTATTGTTCTCCTGCTGCTGCAATTTTCAAACGAGAGCTGTTGTATCTTGTTCATGACTGTCAGTATTGTAATATACTAGATATTCTTGATAAGTATTACCTTCATCCCTTGCTCTTTTTACATGGTTAGTCCTTGTGTTTCGCTGAGGGTTTGCCAGCTCAATTGGCTTTGTCGCAAGCGCTCCCGAGGGGTGGCTCTTTGCCGGAGTGGTCACTATCGGCAAGGTGCCTTGCCTCCCTCTGGGTTTCCCATAGGTTGTTGAGCACACTCTTTTAAGCAGAAGGGGCATGCGAGGTGGGCCACTCAAGTTATCGAGCGTGCTCCGAGGTAACGTTTAGGAGGCTTGCGGTGGAGTTCTCTCGCGCACAAGTTTTCCATACAAAATGTGTCGGTGACACGTAAAGGGGCGGGTTGTATCTTCCCAAAGACTTACTTGAAGTTTTTGCAACTTATCTTTAGGTTGCGGTTCTTCTTTCTGTCTTGGGTAGATCGTCCTTGTCCTTTCCGCTGCCATGGGCATCCCAACTATCTTCTCCCCCCGACAAACTTGTGCGCGGGGCTGCATCTGTCTTTTAAGAAAAAGAAAGAAGAGAAAATATGTGTTGGGGCCTTGGTAGTCCATTAGTTCAGGCGTTTCACAAAATGTTAGATTATGCATGCATATGATCTAACATAGAAATCTAAATGATGTTGTGGAACGCTATGCTTTATTCAACTGTGCACAGGGTCTTTGCCTGACTTTGTACAAAGGATTACATGCAACTTCGACAAGACTTGTACAAAAGGTGGTCGCCGGGAGTCCCGACAACTAGAATTTCCGAAGATGTTCAATGTTCAAAGAATTGCTCACCAGTGTGCCATCTTCGGTCTCCAGTCGGATAGCTCCGGGCCTGGTGACTCGTACTACCCGATATGGGCCTTCCCACTTCGGGCATCAACTTTTTTGAATTCTTGGCCGACTAAACATGCCGAAGAACAAGGTCGCCTTCCTTAGGACTTCTGGCTCGGACCTTGCGGCTATGATAGCGACGCAAGGCTTGCTGATAACGAGTGGCTCGCACAGCCGTCTGAATCCGGGTCTCCTCGAGGAGCACTGCATCGTCTTGACGCAATTGATCTTGCTCAAGCTCATCATAAGCGAGCACCCGGGGTCATCCATAAATGAGTTCTGTGGGAAGAACTGCCTGCGCCCCGTAGATTAGGGAGAAGGGTGTCTGGCTGGTGGCTCGATTCAGCGTTGTTCTGATCGACCAAAGAACCGCCAACAGTTCACCAATCCAGTGCTTTCCATGCCTTCACAACTTGTCAAAAGTTCTCGTCTTGAGCCCCCGGAGTACTTCCGCGTTTTCTCTTTCATCTTAACCATTGCTCCTTGGATGGGCAACATAAGCAAAACATATTTTGCTGCCGAGGTCTTGGGCATACTGCATGAAGGCGCGGCTCATGAATTGGGTGCCGCTCTCCGTGATGACCCTGTTTGGGACCCCGAAATGGCAGATAATTCCTTTGAAGAACTTGACGACTAATTGGGCGGTCACCTTCCTCACTGGTTCCACCTCTGGCCACTTTGTGAACTTGTCAATTGCGATATACAAGTACTCAAAGCCCCCGACAGTGTGGGGGAAGGGGCCGAGAATATCGAGCCCCCAGACCGAGAATGGCCACGAAAGAGGGATCGTCTAGAGAGCTTGAGCTGGCTGATGAAGCTTCCTCGAATGGAACTGGCACGCTTCACACTTGTTTACTAGTGCAGTCGCATCCTGGAGGGCTGTGGGCCACAAGAAGCCTTGCCGGAACGCCTTGCGGACAAGGGCTCTCGACCCAATGTGTGAGCCACATATCCCTTCATGTATCTCAGCCAACAGCTCCAACCCTTCGTTTTAGGGGATGCATTTCAGTTTCACGCCATTCAGTCGCCTTCTATATAAGGCGTCATCCACGAATTGGTACATGCTGGACTAACGGGCTACTCTTTCTGCTTCTTCCTGCTCTTCGGGCAGGTCCCCAGTCTGGAGGTACCGTACTATGTGTTGTGCCCATGCCGGAGCCTGAGGTTCGATGGCAAGTACTAAAGGCATGTTCTCTGCCGGGGTGGTGTCTTTCCCGACAGGCTCTGTATCTTCCCCGACAGCTTCCTTTCCGGGGCTCCTTGGCAGGTCCACCGGAAAGTACTTGCCGGAGCTTAGCTTCCTCCTCTTTTCTGGCTTGGTGGATGGTGCCACAGATGGTTGAGTCAGTCGTAGCGCAAAAGTTCTTGGTTCCACAGGTAACTTAAGGGATGTGCGCTTCGACAAGTCGTCGGCCATGGTGTTTTCGGCACGGGGGGCGTGCTCCATCTATAGACCATCGAAGCGCTCTTCCAACTTCCTCACTTCCTCCACGTAATCTTCCATCAATCGGCTCTGGTAGTCCTTGTTGACCTATCGGACTACCAGCTGTGAGTCTCCTCTGAAGATGAGCTTCCTGATCCCTAGATCTGTCGCGATCTTGAGGTCGGCAAGCATCCCTTCATACTCGGCGGTGTTGTTGGTAGACTTCTCCTGGGGAAAGTACATCTGGATTACGTACTTGAGTTGTTCTCCAGTAGGCGCGACCAACAACACGCCGGCTCTAGCGCCTTGCAATGAGAACGCTCCATCAAAGTACATGATCCATTCTTGGTTGGATTCCTTGCCCGGGAGGGTTGATACTGGTATTTCCTCGTCTAGTGTCGGGGTCCATTCGACAATAAACTGCACCAAAGCTCTGCTTTGGATGGTTGATGTGCTTTCAAACTTGAGGCTGAAGCTGGACAACTCCAACACCCACTCCACGATCCTACCGGTGGGATCGGGGTTCCGCAAAACCCTTTGCAGCAGAAAGCGAGTGATGACAGTGATCTCGTGTGCTTGGAAGTAGTGGCGCAGCTTCCTTGAGGCCATGAGAAGGCCGAAAAGCAGTTTTTGCACCCCGAAGTATCTTGATCTAGACCCCTGCAAGTGGGACTGACGAAATAGACCGGGCGTTGCACCACCTTCTTCTTCTGCACTAGCCCGCATACTAGCGGGGGTTCCTCTTGACCGCCTCCGAACTCTGCCAGGGTCCCTGGTTGCCGGTGTGCGCTTCCTCATCTGATGGCGTTGCCCTTGCCGATGTATCTTCGTCGTCTTCCCTCTGCGCCACCAGGGCGGCGCTAACCACTTGGTTGGTTGCCGCTAGGTACAGGAGCAATGGTTCTTGTGGTTTAAGCGCTACCTGGATTGGCGCAGAGTAAAGGTATCGCTTCAGATCTTGTAGCTCCGTTTCCGCCTCGGCAGTCCACTCCATCGGTCCCACCTTCTTCAAGATTTTGAAGAATGGCAGGGCATGCTCGGCAGACTTGGAGATAAACCTGCTCAGGGCGGCTACACAGCCGACAAGGCGTCGCATATCCTTGAGGCGCTTTGGTGCCTCAGTTTGTTCAATGGCTTTGATCTTGTCGGGTTTGCCTTGATCCCACGTTGGGACACGAAGTACCCCCAAAGTTTGCCGTACGGAACACCGAAGACGCACTTTTCGGGGTTGAGCTTGAGGTTGATCTTGCGCGGGTTGGCAAATGTCTCTTCCAGATCTTGCACGAGTGTCGACTTGTCCTTGGTTTTGACCACTATATCATCCATGTAGGCTTCCAGATTCCTGTGGAGTTGGTGCTCAAAACTAATCTAGATCGCTCTTGCAAAGGTGGAGCCGGCATTCTTCAACCCAAAGGGCATTCGTACAAAGCAGTTCGTGCCACAGGGGGTGATGAAGGCGGTTTTCTCTTCATCTTCCTCGGCCATGTAAAGCTGGTGATACCCTGAGTAGGCATCGAGGAAGGACAGCAGGTCACAGCCAGCGATGGAGTCGACAATCTGGTCGATGCGCCGCAAGGGAAAAGGGTCTTTCGGGAAAGCTTTATTGACATCGTAAAGTCGATACAGAGCCGCCACTTCCCGTTCGCCTTGCGCACTACAACCGGGTTGGCCAACCATGTGGGATGGATGACTCCTCTGACGAGTCCTGCTGCTTCTAACTTGTTGATTTCCTCGGCAATGAATTGTTCCCGCTCCATGGCTTGCTTCCTCACCTTCTGTTTGACTGGCCACGCGTGGGGGCAGACAGCGAGGTGGTGCTCAATCACGTTCCTGGGAACACCGGGGATATCTGATGCTTGCCATGCAAAAACATCGAGATTCGCCCGCAGGAAGGCGACGAGCATGCTTTACTATTTGCTGTCAAGGGAGGAACTTATGGTGAAAGTTCCACCCATGCCGTCCTCTCGGGCGGGTACCTTCTTGGTGTCTGGCGGGGTAGCCCTGGATTTCTTGTTCCGTGCAGTGTAGCTTTCCGGCCCGTCCTCGGCGACAGCAAGGTATTTTGGAGTGGCATGCTTGCCGTGATCAACGTGGGAAGCCCTCTTGCCGGGATTATTGTCTCCGAGGTATGGTGCCTTGGCGGCAGGCGCCGCCACTACCTCCCCGTAGAGGTGGTTGGTGCACATGAGTGCGTCCTTCTTGTCGGCGTTGATGACGATGACGCCGACCGGTGCGAGCATCTTCAGGGTGTTGTAGGAGTAGTGGGAAGCCGCCATGAACTTGGCCAATGCAGGGCGCCCGAGGATCCCATTGTACACGAATGGATTGTCAGCAACGTCGAAGACGACCTTGTCCATCCGGTAGTTTTGGTCACTGCCGAAGGTCACCGGCAGCATGATCTCCCCCTTTGGTTGAATCTTCCCGGGGTTGATCCCTTGGAACACTCCTGTTTCCTCAAGATCTTCGTCAGAAATCTGCAACCTCCGGATCACGTCGGGGGAGATGAGGTTTAGACCCAACCCCCCATCCACCAACATCTTCGTCACCTTGAGGCTGCAGATCGTTGGGGAGACCAACAATGGCAAACATCCGACCGCCGTAACGCGGTCTGGATGATCCTGAGAATCGAAGATGATCGGTGTGTGTGACCACTTCAAGGGCCTATGAGTTCTGATGGAGGGCTCCACCACGCTCACCTCACACGCCCACTTCTTCAGTTGGTGGTGGGAAGAGTGAAGCGATGCTCCTCCATGAAGGCACATCATATCTGTTGCCTTTTGAAACTCGTGGTCACCGGAGTCTTCGTCTGGGCAGTCTTCGTCCTCATCCTCCTCCTTCTTTTCCCATGCCGACATAGGCTTCACTTTCTTATTCTTGAACTTGCCGGGGGAACCCCCTGTCCGCCCTTCTTAATGCCCGATCCTTCGCCACGGTCTCGGGCCTTTTCCTTGTCGCGTCTCTGTTACTCCGCCCTCTGCTTCTCGGCAAGTTGTTCAACTTGCCGGCAGTGCTAGAGGTCGTGACCCTTGGTCCAGTGGATCTTGTAGTACGGGGCGTCGGAGCCCTCTAGTTTTTCGGCGGCCGCCAAGGCTTGGCAAGAGCTGCGCCCGACAGCGTCTTTACCGGAAGCCTCGGCCTTCGCCTTCTTGGAGGTGTCGCCGCTGCTGGATGTCTCAACGAGAAACACGACTTTGCCCTTCCGCTTCTTGTTGCGCCGCTTCCCCTTTTTTGTGGGGGCGTCGGCGTCTTCATCTTCGGAGTTGGCTCTACACCGGCGTCTTCACTGGGAAGCCTCCTCCCCTCTTCCGCTCGAGCACACTTGTCCGCTAGGGTGTAGAGCTCGGCGACATCGTGGACCTTGTTCATCGCAAGCTCCTCGCGCATCTTCCGATTTCGTAGGTTCTGATGGAACGTGCTGATGACTGCGGCTGGGTGAACATCCGGGATGTTGTGCTGTATGCGGCTTAATCTCCTGGATGTACTTGTGTAGAGTCTCACCCTCCTTCTGGGGGATGATGTGCAAGTCGCTCTCCTGGCCAGGGGCCTCGTGGCCGCCCGTGAAGGCACCAATGAAGTCCTGGCACAGCTCCTTCCAGGAGGAAATGGAGTAATTGGGTAGGTGCATCAACCATGACCTAACGTTGGGCTTGAGCACCAACCTGAAGTAGTTGGCCAGTATCTTGTTGTCTCGGCCCCCAGCAGCGTGCACTGCAATGGTGTAGATGCATAGGAACTCAGACGGATGGGTCTTGCGGTCGTACTTCTCCAGGATTTCCGGCTTGAAGGTACGGGAGCTGGGCCACTGGACTTGTGCAACTCGCGGGTAAATGCCAGACAACCCACCTCGTAAGGTAGGTCGCCAGGGTACCCCAATGCAGGAGTGTTTACATCGGCTGAAGCGCATCTGTCTGATTGACGACGCGTCTCTCATCGCCGCTCGATGAGAGTACGCGCGTCTTCCTTGCACCATTCGTGAAGAACGTCACGTTGATCGCGGCGGGTTCGTGGGTCAGAAGACCCGGTCGAATTGTCAGAGACGATGACCCTTTGCCGCCGCCATGGAGGAGAGTGCACCGTGGCGGTGGAAACTCCAGTCTTCTCGGTGCGGTCGTGGGAGCGCCTGCTGGAGGGTCATTTCGACGTCCCCGCCTGCTGGGGCCCGTCCACATTGGCAAGGGCAACAAGACTCTCGATGGTAGACCTCCACTCCTCGAGCCTGTCTGCCGTCGGAGAGAAGTCCAAGAGTAGTTGGGCTCACTTCAGGGCTTGTGCCGGCATGGGCGGCGACGATATGTGCGAAGACGCAAGGGGATCTTACTTCTAACTACATTGAAAGGAGCGCCCCTTGGTCCTGCGGTGATGCGCCACCCTGGCCGGTCGCAGAGCGTGCGTGTCGGCCCTGCGAGTCCTGGGAACGAGGTCCTGGAGCCCTTCGCGGGGGCGGCGACTCGCTGCCGCTCTGGCATGGTCCACCGCTCGTGCCCTGGGAAGATCGGGGCGGATCCGTCCGCGTTGTCGACTTGGAGGATGTCCTCACATCCATCTAAGTAGCGGCCCCACCCGTGGGCTGCGCAACTGCATCCTTCGACGTCCCGGCGTGCGGATGGTCGTCGCGGACGGTACAACTCGCCCGGGTCTGCTCTCCAGAGTGTCGCGCAAGTTAGGGACCTCCGCCTCCTTGTCCTCCGCCCGCACCCTCGCTGGCCCGTGCCGGGACAGGAGCATTGGGTGCGGGTGGGTCGGTCCCCGGAGCATCCCTCCTTTTGGGGGCCATGGCGGTGAAGAGGAACTGGTGCGCTGATGCCTAGGTCGGATCAACGCGAACTCCACCCCCTACCTAGCGCACCGAAGATGTCGGGAAATGGACACCTATGGGAAGCTCAAAGAGTAGCTTGATCATTCGGCAGAGGAAGGGAGGTGGCGCCGAGAGCGGAGCTAGCAATCAACATCGGCAAGGTCGTTTACCCAGGTTCGGGTGCTTACTATAGGGTGATTTACTACAGTAACTTAGCTAGTGATTAGGGAGTCTCAAATCCCAAAAAGTCTAACCTCCAGAAAATGATCCTTGGGCCTCCTTTTATAGGCAAAGGGGTCACAACAGTGTGCTCACAGGTTGCATAGTGAACAGGGTTCACCACTCATCTTTTATGGTGGTGTCAGCGGAAGTAAATGCCTTGTCTCACCCCCTGACCTGCAGCGAGGTGGTCGCGACACGTATCCAGGTGGATCGATGCCTGGGTCTTGCGTTGGCGCATGAGGGATGCGCTGGAGCGGTTGGACTGTGGTAGAAACGGAGGAGGACACCTGGCCAGCGAATGGAGCTCCCTGGCCTGGCGTTCCTGTGAGAGGATTATCTTCCTGGCAAGGAGGGCTTGCCGGGGGCTTGAACTTGCCGGGGCTTCGCCAGTGTTTGCGAGTCTTCCCGGCAAGGAGGGCTTGCGGGAGTCTTGCGAACCTTTGGGAGTATTCCCGACAAGGAGGGCTTGCCGGGGCCTTGCGAATCTTCCCGGCAAGGATGGCTTGCTGGGGCCATGTATCTGGAGCTCTTGTACTCTACGCCCTCGGAGAGGGGGCATGGCCTCGGTGGGTCTTGGTTTGTCTTCCTGCCAGTCTTCCTCGTGTGTTGCTGCCAGGGGCGTTGCCAGTGCCCGTGCACAAGTCTGGGGCACAAGGGACCCCAGTCTCTAGTGCACCGACAACAAGTCAAAGCAAGAATACTTCCGACCCGCCTGCAACCAATGAAACTGAAGAGCTGCCTTGCATGTGGGGCATGGGAACCTTCCAGGCACACACCAGCCAGAGAATAGCGCATATGTCGGCAATTCATGTATTGAGTACATGTACAAGACATGCATTTTGAAGTTCTCTTTTCTAGCAGCATCGTATGTCTTCAACCCATTATCCCAAGCTTCTTGGAATTCATCCTTAAGCGGCTGCATGTACACATTCATATTCTTCCCCGAATAGTTGGACCGTGGAATTATCAACGTCAGGAATATGTTCTTTCCTTACATAATCTGTCCGAGGGGAGACTAAGTGGAATGAAAAATACAGACCAACTATTGTATTGGGTAACGTCATACCAAAGGGATTGAACCCATCGATGGCGACGCGGACACGAGGAAACCTTGGATCTTCCGCTTTATCAGGATGTAATGCTTTGAAGTGCTTGCACGCTTCCCCATCTGATGCGTGTACCGCCATCTTATTCCCATCTACATCTAGTTCAGTTCTTTTGCCCAATTTGTGCCATGTCATATGTCTGGCCATCTCTTCGACAATAAAAATACGTTGAAGCCTTGGTATGATTGGCGTATACCGAAGAACATTAACTGGGATTTGGGTCTGGCTCTTCTCACCCATACCGTTGTCTACCACAACATACCTGGAAGACTTGCAAATGGGACAATAGTTCAAGTCCGCATACTCAAGCTACATAAGGCACATCCTTTCTCACATGCATGTATCTTCTCATAGGGAATCTTAAGTGCACGAAGTATTTTGTCCGACAGGTACAAGCTTGCAGGCATGACATGGCCTTTGGGTAGAAAGCATCCAAATAATGTCATCATCATGTCGTAGTATTCTCTTCCCAAGTTGAATTGAGCCTTCAGAGCCACTATTTGTGCAATGGCATCCACCTGACAAAGCTCAGTGTTGGAGAGGACGTTTCGAAGACTCCAACATGTCATAGAAGGCCTTTGTAGATTCCTCCATCTCGTCGTCCGAATCCCGAGCATCATCAAAGTTTTGCACCATGTCTTCGATCCCAGTACCATGCTCATTAGTGCGATGATGAACCACATCAGCTCTGGTGCGTTGGCCAGACTCACCATGAAATGCCCACACCGTATAATCAGACGTAAAATCCCTCCTGTGCATGTGTTTATCCATCTCATCATGTGTCCTCTTTTTAAAGTTGACACACACAGAACAGGGGCACTAGTTATTCTCTGCCCATTTGCAAATGCGGCTTTCACAAACTCCTTGGTTTTTGTAAACCATTCTTTGGTCATCTCGTTCTGACTAGTGTGACAGTGTGCATCCATGCATGATCACTCATCTTGCATAGCTACTGAACACACAAGAAATACATATATATATATATAATTCAGCATATATATTCATCAGTTAATCAAGTTTGTTAGTTTAATTACGTCCATGCAACCTACACGCTAATAGGTAAAGATAGGTCCTAATCCCACCCGAGTATGTGTATATTGGGTTCGTTTTCCCATGCTCTGCTCCAGGTACAACACAAAATTGTGCAACACCTCCCTGGTGTTCTCCTGATACACGTCTCGACAATAAATAGAGAGGATGTGTACCCGGAGAACAATAGGGAGGCACTGACAATATTATGCATGGGATTCGGAGCAGAGCATATGGGAAAACAAACCCAATATACACATACTCAGGTTGTCAATGGATAAGGTTGGATAATTCAGAAGAATCACGGTTATAAATATATGCAAATGCATGCATATTTATAACTGTAACCCTTTTGAACAGGAGACGCATATTGATGATTCAATCTACCTGTAGCTAGCAAGTTTCATCGCTACGACGACCAAAACAAAGCAAATGAAGGGGGAGAAGGAGATGTCATTTTGTGCTCATCCATGAACGCAGGGGCGGAGCTCGTCGAACACCACACCCTCACAGCAAGATAAACAACTGCACATTTAAATGCAAAGATGAGTAACTTAGAATTATTGTTTTTTCCATCAACCTAACTAAATATTTACAATAAGATGCCACCGCCAAGTTGTAAAAAAAAAAACTCACACTGCTTGTTTCATCCATGCAGAGGCAACCCTATCGGAAATATATGTCATTCAGGGTTCCGTCGACGTCGAGGCACCCCTAACGTATATAGATGTCATTTAGGGTTCCATCGATGCCGAGGAATCCCCTAACTCGCTCGCCCTCGGCGCCCTCAGGTATGGCAACACATGGTTGATAAGTGAGCATGCCATCTCTTCCAGTTCCGGAGACCTCTCCTCTCATCCTCTCCTCTCCTCTCCGAGGATGCTCCTAATGAGGTCCGCTAACGTCGGCCTCTGAAAGGCCGAAGAGCCCTTTTCGGCCAACAGGAGGCCGCAGAGGTGTGGGGGGTCGGCGATCAGTGGCATCGGGGGCGGCGTATTAACAAATGCACGGACACTACTGGAATCAGAGATTTTGCCGTATGCCTATTCTTTGCCGTCAGCTAGCAGACGACAAAGACACTCTTTGCCATCAGCTTCAGCAAAACTGACGGCAAAGAACTAGCTGATGGCAAAGAAGGTCTTTGCCAGCAGTCAGCTCTTTGCCGTCCGTGGCAGACGACAAAGAAGGCGCCAGCAGACGGCAAAGAAGCTCATCTGGCCGGGGGAACCTTAGGTCAACCTACTCCCTTCTTTGCCGTCTGCTGGCGCCTTCTTTGCCGTCTGCCAGCAGACGGCAAAGAGTATAGACCCCTTTGCCGTGTGCCAGCAGACGGCAAAGATCTTGAATCTAGTAACGGCTGTCCCGCCCCCACCGCGGCCCTCTCTCTCTCTCTCTCAAACGGCCCCTCCCTCTCTCTCTCCTCCCCCGACGCCGCCAGCACTGTTGCTCGGCCACCCCCGACGCCGCCCCTCTAGCCCCACCGCCGGCGCCCCGTGGTGCCCCTGGTGCGCCCCCGCTGCCCACCCCCGGCGCCCCTGCTGCCGCCGCCGCAGCCCCACAACCCCCCGGCGCCCCTGGTCCCGCCGCCGCAGCCCCACCGCCGGCGCCGCCTCCCCGAAGCCCCACAACCCCCCCGACGCCCCTGGTGCCGCCCCGAAGCCCCACACCCCCCCGGCGCCCCCTGGTGCCGCCCCTCAAGCCCCACCGCCGGCGCCCCGTGGTGCCCCTGGTGCGCCCCCGCTGCGCCAACCCCGGCGCCCCTGCTGCCGCCGCCGCAGCCCCATCGCCGGCGCCACCGGCCCAGCCACTGCCCCGCAGGCCTCGGCGCCGCCCCCGCAGCCCCACTGTCGGTAAGCCCATCCACCCCCGCCCCCTTGATTTTTTATTTTTTGGTATTTAGTTCTTTGGAATTAGATTATAACTACCGGCATGATTTTTTATTGTTGTTGTAGTAGTTGTTCTTGTTATTGTAGTTGTTGTTCTTATTGTAGTTGTTGTGGCATATATAGTTTAGTTGGTAGGTTAGTTAATTAGTAGTTTTAGTGGTAGTTTAGTTAGTTGGTAGATTTAGTTAGTTAATTAGTAGATTTAGTTGGTAGTTTAGTGGTAGATTTTGTTTTGTTATTTAGTGGTAGCTAGATTATTTTTTAGTTACTTAGTGGTAGATTCTGTTTTTTTTGCTGTTTAGTGCTATCTAGGTTTAGCGATAGGTTTAGTTAGCTTGGTTAGTTAGGTTAGTTAGTTAGTTATCTTACTAGAAAGAATAGGAAGAAGAAGAAGAGGAGGAGGAGGAGAAGAGGAGAAGAGGAGGAGGAGGAGGAGAAGAAGAAGAAGAATAGGAGGAGGAGAAGAAGAGGAGAAGGAGGAGGAGAAGAGGAGAAGAAGAATAGGAAGAAGAAGAGGAGGAGGAGGAGGAGAAGAGGAGAAGAGGAGGAGGAGGAGGAGGAGGAGAAGAAGAAGAATAGGAAGAAGAAGAAGAAGAAGAATAGGAGGAGGAGAAGACAAAAAGAAGATCACATGTTTGGTATTTAGTTTTTTGGAATTAATTAGTCCATTTAGCTCAAAAATACCATAATAAGCTCAAAATGGCACAAGAACCTTGGTTAGCTCATTAATATTATATACTTAGCTTGTTTTCCTCTAAAATGACATAATTGGAACATTTAGCTCGAAGAAGACATAATTAGATAATTTAGCTCCAACAAGAGGAGAAGAGGAGAAGAAATAGGCAAAATGAAAAGATAGAAGAAGAAGAAGAAGAAGAAGAGAAGAAGGAGAAGGAGGAGGAGGAGGAGGAGGAGGAGGAGGAGGAGGAGGAGGATGAGGAGAAGGCCAAGGACCTTCTAGTCCTTCTCCTCCTCCTCCTCCTTGATTTCTTCTTCTTCTCCTCCTCCTCCTCTTTCTTCTCCTCTTTCATATTATCCTTGCAATTGCTTTAATTTCCCCAACAATGACATAATTAGTCCATTTAGCTCCAAAATACCATAATAAGCTCAAAATGGCATAAGAACCTTGGTTAGCTCATGAATATTATATACTTAGCTTGTTTTCCTCTAAAATAGGATAATTAGCCCATTTAGCTCAAAAAAGACATAATTAGGTAATTTAGCTCCAACAAGAGGAGAAGAGGAGAAGAAATAGGCAAAATGAAAAGAAAGAAGAAGAAGAAGAAGAAGAGAAGAATGAGAAGGAGGAGGAGGAGGAGGAGGAGGAGGAGGAGGAGAAGGCCAAGGACCTTCTATCCTTCTCCTCCTCCTCCTTCTCCTCCTCCTCCTCCTCCTTCTTGATTTCTTCTTCTTCTCCTCCTCCTCCTCCTCTTTCTTCTCCGCTTTCATATTATCCTTGCTTTAATTAACCCAATAATGACATAATTAGCCCATTTAGCTCCAAAATACCATAATAAGCTCAAAATGGCACAAGAACCTTGGTTAGCTCATGAATATTATATACTTAGCTTGTTTTCCTCTAAAATGACATAATTGGAATATTTGTGTTGATCAAAGGATTTACATGTGATAGTTGTCTCGTCGCTGTGAGGTCTGCTGTGCGAAGACCTGCCCGTGCGTTGTACGAGATCCGCCCCTGCATTCGTGGGTCAGTACAAATTTCATCTCCTCCCCGCCCCCTTCATTTACCGTGGCTCGGTTTCCGGATGAAACTTTCTAGATTTAGGTAATTCAATTAATTTATCAGTATGCGTGACCAGTATGCGTCTCCCGTTCGAAAGGGCGACATCTATAAATATGCATGTCTTTGCATATTTATAACCGCATCCTTTCGAATTGTCCAAAATTATCCATGGACAGCCCGAGTATGTGTAGATTGGGTTCGTTTTCCCGTATGCTGTGCTCTGGATCCGATGCGGAATTTCGTCAGTGCCTCCCTGTTGTTCTCCGGATGCACATCCTCTCTGTTTATTGCGGAGACGTGTATCAGGAGAACAGCGGGGATGTGCTGCCGAAATTTTGCGTTGGATCCGGAGCAGAGCATGGGAAAACGAACCCAATATACACATACTCGGGTGGGATTAGGACCTATCTTTACCTATTAGCGTGTAGGTTGCCTGGACGTAATAAAAATGGCGAACCTGATTAACCGATGAATATAAATGCTAAATTATATATAAATATATTTCTTCTGTCTTTAGTAGCTACGCAAGATGAGTGATCGTGCGTGGATGTATACCGGTCACCCTAGTCAGAAAGAGATGACGAAAGAATGGTTTTTAAAAACAAAGGAATTTGTGAAAGCCGCATTCGCAAATGGCCAGGAAAGAAACTATTGCCCCTGTCCTGGATGCGACAACTATAAAAAGACGGCAGAGGCTATAATGATTAAACACCTGCAGAGGAGGGGTTTTAAGCCTAATTATACGGTGTGGACATTTCATGGTGAGTCTATACAACGCACAAGAGCTGAGGTGGTCCGTCGTCGCACGGACGAGCATGGTACTGGGATCGAAGACATGGTGCAAGACATTGATGATGCTCGGGATTCGAAAGATGAGATGGAGGAATCTGCAAAGGCCTTTTATGAAATGTTGGAGTCTTCAAAATGTCCTCTCCATGAGCACACTGAGCTCTGTCAGCTGGATGCAATTGCACAAGTAATGGCTCTGAAGGCTCAGTTCAACTTGGGAAGAGAATGCTACGACGCGATGATGACACTATTTGGACGTTTCCTACCCAAAGGCCATGTCATGCCTGCAAACCTGTACCAGTCGGACAAAATACTTCGTGTACTTAAGATGCCCTATGAGAAGATAGATGCATGTGAGAAAGGATGTGTCTTATTTAGGAAGGAGTATGCACACTTGGACTATTGTCCCAATTGCGAGTCTTGCAGGTATCTTCTGGTAGACAACGGTATGGGTGAGAAGAGGCAGACCAAAATCGCAGTTAGTGTTCTTCGGTATATGCCAATCGTACCAAGACTTCAACGTCTTTTCATGGTCGAAGAGACAGCCAGATAGATGACATGGCACAAATTGGGCAAAAGAACCGAACTAGATGCGGATGGGAATAAGATGATGGTACACACATCGGATGGGGAAGCGTGGAAACATTTCGATGGATTGCATCAGGATAAAGCGGCAGATCCAAGGAATCCTCGGTTCTGCGCCGCCATGGATGGTTTTAATCCCTTCGGCATGACGGCAACCCAATACAGTTGTTGGCCTGTATTTGTCATTCCACTCAATCCCCCCCCGGGCAGATTATGCAAAGAAAGAACATATTTCTGACGTTGATAATTCCAGGGCCCAATTATCCGGGGAAGAATATGAATGTGTACCTGCAACCGCTTAAGGATGAATTGGAAGAAGCTTGGGAAAATGGGGTCAAGACATACGATGCCACTAGAAAAGAAAACTTCAAAATGCATGTGTGGTACATGTACTCTATGCATGACTTGCCAGCGTATGCGCTATCCTCTGGATGGTGTGTGCATGGAAGGTTCCCGTGCCCCCAATGCAAGGCAGCTCTTCAGTTTCATTGGTTGTAGGAGGGTCGGAAGTATTCTTGCTTTGACTTGCATAGACAGTTCCTCGATCTTGACCATCAGTTCAGAAAAGACAAGAAGAACTTTACCAAAGGTAAAGTTGTCAAAAACTTGGCACCACCTGCGTTCACAGGCCAACAGATCCTGGATCAGTTAAACGCCCTTGAGCCTGATCCAGAGCGTCCAGGGTATTTCAAGGGGTATAATTCAAAATATGCCTGGACTCACAAGCCATGCTTGTGGGATCTGCCTTACTTCAAAGACCTCCTTCTTCCACACAATATCGACATGATGTACACTGAAAAGAATATCAGAGAGGCTATTTTTGGTACATTGTTCGACATAGATGGGAAGACAAAGGATAATATTAAGGCTAGAGTCGATCAAGAGACACTATGTCATAGACCGTTACAAAACATGCCAGAAGGCAAAGGAAAGCAGAAGTGGTCGAAGCCAAAGGCCTGGTTCAATCTTGGAAGGCCAGCTATGAGGGAAATTATCTTGTGGGTCAAAATGCACTTGATGTTCCCCGATGGGTATGCAACGTATCTAAAGAGGGGAGCGAGTCTTGAAAAATTAAAAATCCTTGGTCTCAAGAGTCATGATTGGCACATATGGCTAGAGCGGGTAATGCCGGTGATGTTACGTGGCTTTATTCCTGAGGATGAATGGCTAGTACTGGCGGAGCTGAGCTATTTCTTCTGTGTTCTTTGTGCGAAAGAATTGTCGCCTGGCGTGGTAGAAGACATGGAGGAGTTTGCACCGGAGTTGTTGTGCAAGTTAGAGAAGATCTTTCCACCGGGCTTCTTTAATCCAATGCAGCATTTGATTTTACATCTACCAACCGAGGCAAGATTGGGTGGGCCCGTGCAAGATCGTTGGTGCTATGCAACTGAGAGGATGCAGAAGACCCTTCGAGCTAAATATAAAAATAAGCGTAGAATTGAAGCATCGATGGCTGAGGCAGTCATTACTGAGGAGGTGGCAAACTTTGTGACAGCACACTACGAAGCCAGAAATCATCATTTGCATAACCCGAAGCCTCGGCACAATGATGGAGACCCCAAAAAAGGTGGGTCCAACCTCAGCCTATTCAAAGGGAAGCTCGCACCAGCCGGTGCTTCGAAACCAATAACGTTGGATATCGAAGAATGGCGGAACATTTCGTTGTATATCTTCAACAACCTAACAGAAGTGCGGCCGTACATCGAGTGAGTTCTCAGCACATTTTCCCGTAACTTCTAATTCATTTGAACTGCTCTTATTCCCGGATATTTCAAACAGCCGTTACGTCGTCAAATTCTCGGATGGAGCGGTGATCGAAAATGATTCCGTCGAAGAGTATGAGCTTCTGTCAAAGACAGGAGGCGGCTATCCCGGTTTCGTCTCGTGGTTCAAACAAACGGTAATTATCAATAATGGACCATTTCATTCTTGGTCTAACTTGCGGCTAACGCAACAACCGTTTCGTATTAAACTTGTAGGCTAATTCAGAGTCTATGGACGCTGAATTGAGACAAGTCGCTAATGGTTTTGACTATAAGGTCCGTTCATTTGAGAAATACAACATCAACGGGTATCTCTTTCGTACCTTTGGCAAAGAGCTATCTATGCCCGACCAGAAATCTACAAATTGTGGTGTCTCTGCTATCGGCGAAGGTGTTATCCAGTATTACAGAAGAGTTGAAGCAATTTATGAACTTCAATTCTATGGTGATAACCCACCGAATGCCGTAGTCTTCAAATGTTATTGGTTCCAGCCGAAAAAGACTAGAAGGACTCATGAACATATAGGACTAGTCGAAATCAATCCAAACACCCATTTAGATGTTCCCGATGTCTATATTACGGCTCAAAAGGCGACCCAAGTTTTCTATCTACCGTGGGCATGCCAAACGGATAAGAATCTGGAAGGTTGGTATGTTGTTTATGAAGTGCCGCCACATGTCAGACAACCTCTCCCAAATGAACAGGATTATGAACCTCACATTAACCCAGACACATATGATGGAGAATTCTTCCAAGAAGCACGTCTTTCCAAGAAACGTTTCAAGAACCGCCATGCTTCATCCAAGAACATGGAAGTAGACAGCGACAATGAATCCGACTCCAGCCCTGAGCCGGAACCAGAAGACCTGGAACTCGTAGAGGTTACTGATGCGGATGACCTGTCAATGCTTCAACGATTAAAGGAAGGCCTTTCACAACTTCACGCCGTTGAACCCGATGAGCACGTCATTCATGATGACATGCGTGATAGTGATGATGATGATGCATTTATTGATGATGATTATTAGTTTGTAAGATTCACAACTTAAATTATATATATTTTAATCTTTATTATTCATGTACATATTATTATTCATGTCAGTCATTCAATTTTTTTTATGTTGTACTAATTTCTTTTAATCTTTATCATGGCAAGTGTTGAAAGATGGTGGGCGCGGGTCCAGAGCACTCGACGGGTTCTTCCCAGGCGCCCCGCACGAGGGGTGGTACTTCCCTTCCACCCCTATCTCTCCGTAGAGCCTTGGCAGACAGTCTTTCGACACCAGCCGGGGGTTCTTCTTCGTCGGCGGCATTGCCCACTGGGAGAGGTGCTGGTCGGGTAGGGAGGAAGGGGAAGGGTACAGGGAGAGGTGGTGGCCGCGGAAGATCCAGGAGGACTGTTGAGCCGTCCTCGCCACCACCACCAGCTCATTCACCCGAGCATAGGACTAGTATGGTCGACCCGTTTGCGGAGGAGGCTACGGGGACTCCGGTCCAGGAGCCTGGTGTTCATGGGCATTCGTCCCATGAGACCCCGGTCCGGGAGCAGCCTCCGGTCGAGGTGCATTCGGCCCAGGAGCAGCCGGAGGAGACTACAGTTCCGGAGGCTTCACCCGACGTGGAGAGGGCCGGATGGGAGCCTTGGACGGATCGTACCGAGTTGCCGGATTGGACCGAGGGTCCGGGTGGCTCAGGGGGCGGGGATGGCGGGGATGAGCTTACAGATAGTGAGGGCGATGTGTAGGTGGACGGGGCCACCGTGTACAAGCGTGGTAGTACACGTCTCCCGGTCGCCCCGGCTACTCGCGAGCAGAGGCCGGTGATTAAACCTGAAGGAGATAGGTAAGTACATTTACCCTTTTTTTAGCTTTTGCCTTCAAGTTTGTTCAAATATCTAATGCGCTGACCTTATCATACTGCAGGGGATGGGTACACCCTCTTGGAGTCCGCAGGCCGAACTCCGTCCTTGGTGTGCTTTGCCGGACAAATTTCCCGGGGTTTGTCACGTTGCCTGGTGAGGGTCAGGTTCCTACACTAGGATTTACCTGGGAGCACTACCAGGCTGCACAGGCCCCGCCGGAGGAGATTATAGATGGTGTCTTGTGCCACACGAGGGCCGAGATGGTGATGAGGAGCTTTTGGGTAAATTATCCTTTTACAGAATCTAAAATTAACAATATACCTAATTATTGTACTAATCGGTGTTTTCACGTTTGATTGCATACCTTCTATAGGTGTGAGGATGGATATGAGGAGGAGGCGGCCAGGGTTCTCGAGGTCGAGTGTAGGCGGTTACTACAGAACTTGCGCCACGAGGCTAGGCCGGAGGCTATTCGAGATTACTACGCCACGCGTGGTATTAAGAAGGAGAAGAAGGATTGCCGCGGAAAGTTTCTGAAGAAGGAGCAATACATGAAGGTAATTACCTATTCTTAAGTCCTTCTATGTAGTTTTCTTGATTTCATTCATAGGCGTAGCGCTGAAAATTCTTTCTAATAACTTACAGGTGCCCCCGAGATGGTGTGCGGATAAGATGGATTGTTGGGAGGCGTTGGTTGATGAGTGGTGCACAGGCAGCTGGCGAGCCGTCCACGAGAATGCGAAGGATCGGCGTAGCAAAATGGTTGGTGTGCCACACCATCAAGGCAGCGCCAACTTACTTCAGTTTGGACGAAACTGGGTATGTGATTTGCTTCATGATTCATGCAATTCATTCTTGATGCTAATATTTTGTTCCTCTCTTTTAGGCGCATCACAATAAGACTAAGATGCCACACTTGTACGACCTTTATGGCATGGCCCATACTGCCTCGTACAAGAAGGCGAATGCATTCTCTGAGTCTGACCTGGATGATCCCAGTAACTTCACCAACATATCATCCCACCAGAAGCTCGTGGCATACAGGGACGCGGGGAAGGCTACGAAAGGGGATGACTTTAACCCTAGCCAGGAACCTTTGGATCCAGAGCTGGTGATGATATCTGGTGGCGGGAGGCCCCATGGCTCGATAGCCATTGGAGATGGGATAATATGTTGTCCACTCACTCTTCCGGAGATCAAGGCGCGCTAGTCGAGCAGATGTCTTGAGATAACGCCTCGTCCACGGCCAGTCGAACTTGCCATCGAGGTTAGTTGTACGGACTAAGAACACTTTCATCCATTTCATTATGTGTGTCACCATAGATCATTACTGTGGTAACGAGGAATGGTTTTTCAGGCTGCTCTTCAGAAAGAGAGAGCGGCAAACCAGGCTGCTCTTGAGAAAGAGAGATTGGCAAGCCAGGCTGCTCTTCAGGCTGCTCTTGATGAGAGGGACCAGACCACGGCACGATTGCTTGAGGAGGAGAGGGCCCGGAATGAGGCGGGTCAACGGGCCCTGTACGAGCTTTTTGTGGTATGTTTTTTTTCACATTAGCCAAATAATGTGTGTAATGCCTGTTTCAATACTAACTAATACGACCCATTCTTCAGGGTCTGTGCGAGAAGAGCGGTCAAGTCCCTCCGCCGATGCCCGTCTTTTCTTCGATTGGCACGGTGAGAATTATTATAAACTAGTATTAATAATTGAGTGTCATCATGCTAACTGAGACATTGCAAAATATCTTTTCTGCAGAATAACTCCCGAGCGGCATCGCACGACCCTTCTCCAGGGCAACCGTCTCCAAACGAAGCCGGCGCGAGCAACCGTGGTGCTTCTCCTCCTTGATGACCACTACGGTAAGTTTCTCCTCCAAACTTAGCTTGTTTTCCTCTAAAATGAGATAATTAGCCCATTTAGCTCGAAGAAGACATAATTAGGTAATTTAGCTCCAACAAGAGGAGAAGAAATAGGAAAAATGAAAAGAAAGAAGAAGAACAAGAAGGAGGAGGAGGAGGAGGAGGAGGAGGAGGAGGAGGAGAAGGCCAAGTACCTTCTCGTCCTTCTCCTCCTCCTCCTTCTCCTCCTCCTCCTTGATTTCTTCTTCTTCTCCTCCTCCTCCTCTTTCTTCTCCTCTTTCATATTATCCTTGCAATTGCTTTAATTTCCCCAACAATGACATAATTAGTCCATTTAGCTCCAAAATACCATAATAAGCTCAAAATGGCATAAGAACCTTGGTTAGCTCATGAATATTATATACTTAGCTTGTTTTCCTCTAAAATGTGATAATTAGCCCATTTAGCTCAAAAAAGACATAATTAGGTAATTTAGCTCCGACAAGAGGAGAAGAGGAGAAGAAATAGGCAAAATGAAAAGAAAGAAGAAGAAGAAGAAGAGAAGAAGGAGAAGGAGGAGGAGGAGGAGGAGGAGGAGGAGGAGAAGGCCAAGGACCTTCTATCCTTCTCCTCCTCCTCCTTCTTCTTGATTTCTTCTTCTTATCCTCCTCCTCCTCCTCTTTCTTCTCTGCTTTCATATTATCCTTTCTTTAATTAACCCAACAATGACATAATTAGCCCATTTAGCTCCAAAATACCATAATAAGCTCAAAATGGCACAAGAACCTTGGTTAGCTCATGAATATTATATACTTAGCTTGTTTTCCTCTAAAATGACATAATTGGAATATTTAGCTCAAAAAAGACATATTAGGTAATTTAGCTCCAACAAGAGGAGAAGAGGAGAAGAAATAGGCAAAATGAAAAGATAGAAGAAGAAGAAGAGATGAAGAAGAAGGAGGAGGAGGAGGAGAAGGCCAAGGACTTTCTATCCTTCTCCTCCTCCTCCTCCTTCTTCTTGATTTCTTCTTCTTATGCCATTTTCTTTCTTATCCTCTTTCATATTATCCTTGCTTTAATTAACCCAACAATGACATAATTAGCCCATTTAGCTCCAAAATACCATAATAAGCTCAAAATGGCATAAGAACCTTGGTTAGCTCATGAATATTATATAGTTAGCTTGTTTTCCTCTAAAATGACATAATTGGAATATTTAGCTCAAAAAGAAGGAGAAGGAAGAAGAAGAAGAAGAAGAGAAGAAGAAGAGAAGGAGAAGGACAATAAGAAGAAGGAGGAGGAGGAGAAGAAGAGAAGAAGAAGGAGAAGGAGGAGAAGAAGAAGGAGAAGGAGCCCTCCTTCTTCTCCTCCTTCTTCTCCTTCTTCTTCTCTTCTTTTTTCTTCTTCTCCTCCTCCTTCTCCTTCTCCTTCTCCTTCCCCTTCCCCTCCTCCTCCTCCTCCTTCTTGTTTTTCTTCTCCTTGTTCTCTTCTTGCTTCTTCTCTTTCTTCTTCAATTTAGCTTATTTGTAATATATATGTTGTTGTTCTTCTTCTTCTGACTTTCTTATTCCCATTTTGCAGATTGGATATACTACATGCATGGAAGCTGGCGTCGGAGTGCCTTAGTTTCCATTTTTATTTGAGTTGATGAACAATGTGTTGGTTCTTTGTATGTGTTGATGAACAATGTGTTGATGAACAATATATGTGCAACTATATGTATGTATATATGGATGAAACTTTGTATGTGTTGGTTCTTTTGACATATGGGATGTACGTTGATGAACAAATGGCATTGATGAGCTTTATATGTATATCATATATGTGTTGTGATCTATTTATGATATATGTGCTATGAATTATATGTATATGTGTTGTGAAATAGAAAAAATAAATAAAAATGTGACAATATAGGCTCTTTGCCGTCTGCCAGCTGATGGCAAATGCCTTTGCCATCAGCCAGCCGACGGCAAAGGTGCCACGTGGCGCCCAGCTGTGCAACCTGGGCAGTAGCAGCTGGTCATATAGTCTCTTTGCCGTCCGCTTCCTTGGGGGCAGACGGCAAAGAAGAGGGCACAGAGGAGGAGGCAGACGGCAAAGAGTGGAGAGAGGGGGGAGGGGAGGACCCGGCAGACGGCAAAGATTGTCCTGGAGGCAGACGACAAAGATGGAGGGGAGGGGAGGGGAGTAGAAGGCAGACGACAAAGATTGACGAGGAGGCAGACGGCAAAGATTGACGGGCAGGCAGACGACAAAGGCTCCGTTAACCCCTAACGGAGGCAACGCCTGTTGGCTGCCGTCTCAAAAGCTTTGCCGACTGCTCCTAATGAAAGCTGACGGGAAAGAACTTTGCCGTCCGCTTTGGGGGGGTAGACGGCAAAGAAGGTCCTATGCCGTCGTAGGCTGACGTAGAAATTTTGCCGGCCGTGACAATCTTTGCCGTCTGTGGTATTGTCTTTGCCGTCAGGGATACTGTCTTTGCCGTCTGTGATGGCAGACGACAAAGAAGGTGATTCCTGTAGTGGGAGTATCATGCCGGGGTGTCGGGATGTCGTGTCAGGGTGTTGTGTTGGGTGTCGGGGCGTTGATACGTCTCCGTCGTATCTACTTTTAGGAACTCTTTTGCCCTTGTTTTGGACTCTAATTTGCATGATTTGAATGGAACTAACCCGGACTAACGCTGTTTTCAGCAGAATTGCCATGGTGTTGTTTTTGCCCAGAAATAAAAGTTCTCGGTATGACCTGAAATTTTACGGAGAATTTTTCTCGAATTAATGAAAAATACCGGCGCAAGAATCAGCGGAGGATGTGGAGCGTGGAGCCCACAAACCCACGAGCCGCGCCCCCCCTGGCCGCGCCTGACAGGCTTGTGGAGCCCATGACGCTCCACCGCCTCTCAATCCAGCTCTATATAGTCTGTTTCACCCGAAAAAAAAATCAAGGAGAAGGATTCATCGCGTTTTACGATACGGAGGCGCCGCCACCTCTTGTTCTTCATCTGGAGGGCAGATCTGGAGTCCATTCTGGGCTCCGGAGAGGGGAGATCGTCGCCATCGTCATCATGAACCTTCCTCCATCGCCAATTCCATGATGCTCTTCACCGTTCGTGAGTAATCTCATCGTAGGCTTGCTGGACGGTGATGGGTTAGATGAGATCTATCATGTAATCGAGTTAGTTTTGACGGGGATTGATCCCTAGTATCCACTATGTTCTTAGATAGATGTTGCTACTACTTTGCCACGCTGAATGCTTGTCACTAGGGCCCGAGTGCCATGATTTCAGATCTGAACCTATTATGTTGTCGCCAATATATGTGTGTTTTAGATCCTATCTTGCAAGTTGTAGTCACCTACTATGTGTTATGATCTGGCAACCCCGGAGTGACAATATCCGGAACCACTCCCGGAGATGACCATAGTATGAGGAGTTCATGTATTCACCAAGTGTTAATGCGTTGGTCCGGTTTTTTATTAAAAGGAGAACCTTAATATCCCGTAATTTCCATTAGGACCCCGCTGCCAAGGGAGGGATGGACAATGGATGTCATGCAAGTTCTTTTCCCTAAGCACGTATGACTACATAAGGAATACATGCCTACATTAGATTGACGAACGGGAGCTAGTTACATATCTCTCCGTGTTATAACTGTTACATGATGAATAGCATCCGGCATAATCATCCATCACCGATCAAATGCCTACGTGTTTTTCCTACTGGTCCTTACTACGTTACTTTGCCGCTACTGCTGTTACTGCTGCTACTATTACTTTGCCGCTACTGCTGTTACTTTGCTGCAGACACTAAACCTTTTAGCTGTGGTTGAATTGACAACTCAATTGCTAATACTTGAGAATATTCTTTCGCTTCCCCTTGAGCCGAATCAACAAATTTGGGTTGAATAATCTACCCTCGAAAACTATTGCGATCCCCTATACTTGTGGGTTATCAATACCTTTTTTCTGGCACCGTTGCCGGGGAGGATCAAGTCAAGAATAGTCTCCCATCAACGTGCCTTTTTCTGGCGCTGTTGCTGGGGAGGTACAACTATATTCTCTGAGTCACTTGGTATTTACGTCTGCTGATCACTATGAGGAATCCGAAAGATCCAAGAACTGAAATCTTGCCCTCAACTACGAGGAGAGGTAAGGAACTGCCATCTAGCTCCGCACTTGATTCACCTCCTGCTAGAAATCTTGATATGTCGCCCATGCTTGATGATGCTACTACTGCTTTGCCTAATGATGCTATGCTTGATACTGCTTTGTTTGATGATGCTATGCTTGATACTGCTTTGCCACTAGGTGCCCTTGATGCACAAATTGCTAGAGTTGCTGCTAGATGTGATGATACTTCTGAAACTGCTGATACTATTGAAGTAGAACGTGTTGTTTTTCCTGCTAGAACTAGCTCTCCTAGAAATGAATTGCCTGATATGCCTGAGCGTTATGTTATGGAGGGAGAGATAGCTGAGGACTTTCTTGCGTGTAAGGATAGCTATGATGTTGAGAAACTACTGCTCAAGTGGAAATAAAAATCTTTGAACGCTAGGATGAAATACGACCCGAAGTTTGCTACTTCGCCTATCTTTGTGACCGATAAGGATTATGAATTCTCTGTCGACCCTGAGTTAATCACTCTGGTCGAATCAGATCCTTTTCACGGTTATGAGTCTGAAACGGTTGTAGCCCATCTTACCAAACTGCACGATATATCCACCCTATTCACTACTGAGGAAAAGATTCGCCACTACTATATCCTCAAGCTGTTTCCTTTCTCGCTAAAGGATGATGCGAAGACTTGGTTCACTTCTCTTGCTCCTGGTTGTGTGCGTAGCCCCCAGGATATGGTCTACTACTTCTCTGAAAAATATTTCCCTGCCCATAAGAAGCAAGCTGCCTTGAAGGAAATATACAACTTTGCTCAAGCTGAGAAAGAGAGTCTCCCACAAGCTTGGGGGAGGCTCGTCCAGCTACTGAATGCTTTGCCTGATCACCCTCTTGAGAAGAATGAATTACTTCATATCTTCTATAATGGACTTACTGATGTTTCTAAAGACCACCTAGATAGTTGTGCCCGTAATGTTTTTAAGGAACGAACCGTAGAACAAGCTGAGATCCTATTGAATAACATCTTGTGCAATGAGAATGCTTGGACTATTCCCGAACCACCTCCTAAGCCAACTCTGAAGAAAAGAGGTATTCTATTCCTCAATCCTGAAGATATGCAAGAAGCTAAGAAATCTATGCAAGAGAAAGGCATTAAATCTGAAGATGTCAAAAATCTACTACCTATCAGAGAGATCCATGGTCTTGATAACCTGATACAGGTAGTAGAAGTAAATTCTCTACGTAGGTTTGATGAGAGTGATATTCCTTTTGATAAGCCTGCTAGCTTATGCCTGGATGAATTTGATAACTTTGTTGCCAAACAACAGAGTTTCAATGATTATGTTAGCAGACAATTGGAACAGAATGCTCGTATGCTTAGTCATTTAAGTGCTTGTGTGGACAGAAATATCAATGATCTTAAGCTCCTGAGTAAACATGCCTCTATGGTTACTACTCAAGTAGAACAAGTACTTAAAGCTCAGAATGACTTGCTCAATGAGTTGAATGACAATTCCATTAGAGTCTTTACTAGAGGCGGTAGAATGACCCAGGAACCTTTGTATCCTGAGGGTCATCTCAAGAGAATTGCAGAAGATTCTCAAGGAGTTAGCACTGATGCACCTAGTCATCCTAGAAAGAAGAATAAATATGATAGGAACTTGCACGCTAGCAACCCTGATGCTGACACACCTGAGAGTCCAAATGATGCCTCTGTTTTTGATGCTGAGACACAATCTGGTGATGAACATGAGCCCAATGATAATATCAATAGTGATGTTCATGAAGATGCTCAACCTAGCAATGATAAGGATGTGGAGATTGAACCTGTTGATCTTGATAACCCACAACCTAAGAATAGAAGATATGATAAGAATGACTTCGCTGCTAGGAAGCATGGTAAAGAAAGGGAACCATGGGTTCATAAACCCATGCCCTTTTCTCCCAGACCATCCAAGAAAAAGGATGATGAGGATTTTGAGCGCTTTGTTGAAATGATCAGACCTGTCTTTCTGCAAATGCGTTTGACAGATATGCTCAAAATGTCTCCGTATGCTAAGTACATGAAAGATATTGTGACTAATAAGAGGAGAATACCTGAGGTTGAGATTTCCACCATGTTCGCTAATTACACTTTCAAGGGTTGAACTCCCAAGAAACTAGGTGATCCCGGTGTGCCCACTATACCTTGCTCCATTAAAGGTAACTACGTTAGAACTGCTTTATGCGACCTTGGAGCCGGTGTTAGTGTTATGCCTCTCTCTCTTTATCGTAGACTTGAACTAGATAAGTTGACACCCACTAAAATCTCTGCAAATGGCCTACAAAACAACTGCTTTCCCTATCGGCATTTGCGAGGATGTGCCCGTTGTGGTTGCCAATGTCACTATCTTAACAGACTTTGTTATCTTGGATATTCCCGAGGACGATGCCATGGCGGTCATCCTCGGAAGACCCTTTTTAAACACTGCAGGGGCTGTTATAGATTGCAACAAAGGCAATGTCACTTTCCATGTCAACGGTAATGAGCATACGATGCACTTTCCGAAGAAACAATATCGAGTACATTCCATCAATGCTATCGAAAAAACTTCATCGATTCTTATTGGGAGCTTTGAATGCCCTATTCCTCCTGTTAAGATGAAGTATGATTTTCTTGTTGGGGAAATATATATCCCCATTGAGGTGACCTAGTGACTATTCGAAAATTCTCCATCTTCTTTTGCGATTCGAAAAGGTTTGTCGAGGAGACTTGATCAACGTCATTGACGGTTTTCTTTCGATGACCATGAGATGGATGAATCGAGGAGTCACAACCTCTGTTCCAAGCTTTCACCTTCGGTTGCTTAGAAGAAAAATGATAGGTTTAGTTTAGTTTTCCCTGTTTTCTGTTTTAGCGTCCCGGAGAAAAGTATCCCGAACGTCCTGAAAATTAAGTATGATTTTTTCTGGATTTTTTTGAAAAATACTGAGACAAAGAGCTTGTCTGGGGGCTGCACCAGTGGGCCACAAGCCCTGGAGGCGCGGGCACCCCCCTGGCCGTGCATACATGGCTTGTGGGGCCCACGTGCACCCCTCCACTCATTCTAGCTCCCATCTGGTTCTCCTACCTCTAGAAAAAATCGTTTTGCAGTCAAACCCGTGTTCTTGCTCCTCTTGCTAGGATTTTCGATCTCTTTGCTCAAAGCACCATTCTCCGAATTGTTTTGGGGAAATTACTCCTTGGTAAGTGACTCCTCCATTGGTCCAATTAGTTTTTGCTCTAGTGCCTTATACTTCGCGTATTTTTGCTGCCTTGGTGACCATGTTCTTGAGCTTTGCATGCTAATTTTAGCTGGTCCCATGTAGTTTTGATGCGTAATATGGCCTCTAGGCCCTTGTGGGAGTAGTTGGTACGAGTTTCGTTGAGCCTTGTTCACTTTTCCTTAGAATCACTAAAAATTTCAGAAATTTTCAGAGATAGAAAAGGGAAAAGATGAGGAGGTTCTTAAGAGGCTCTTCAAGCCGTGAACCCAAGGATGATGGAAGTGAGAAGAAGCCCAAGTATCTGGTCCCTCGGGTCGCAGAAGTTCGAGCGTGCGAGTGGCCAAGCGATGTATTCTTACGCGCCGCCGGACTTTATGAGGACTTTTATCACTTGGTGGAAAACGCAGGCCTTACCGCCTTCATTGAAGATAAGTGTTTGCAATACCTCCTCTCACTAATATCTTTGTACAAAGCTTTAACTTCTATCCAAGGAAGAATCCTCCTATGGTTGAGTTCAAACTTTATGATTTCCCCTAGCACATGTCACTCTAGGATTTTTGCAATGTTTGCAAATTACCTTACGTTGGGGATATTCATGAACCTCGTCCATGGGACTTGGAAGCTTTCATCGATACTATTGTTGTAGGAGAGGAGAGAGGAGTGTCTTGCGCTAGAGCTGCTAGCATCCATTTTCTCGTGCTTCGGTACTTCTCACTTTTTTTGGGAAAATGTTTGATTGGCCGTGGGAAATCTGGGTCCCCTAGTTCCCCAGATCTTGTGGTCTTGCGCGGAGCCCTTTATAATGGTAAAACTTATAGCTTGGGCACTATAGTAGCTCAACGGTTGAACACGAACCGTTGTAAAGGCATTGTATATGGAGGTATCTATGCTACCTGTCTTGCTAGACACTTTGAGATACCTATTTGACTGGAAGAGGAAGAAGAGATTCTTCTTCCCGAGAGATATCTAGATTATGATAGCATTGTTCGCCATGACTTTCTTGATAGAGATAAGTAGAAGGATGATTTATAACCTGGTGTTTAGTCAGGGTACTCGTGAGACTATTACTTTGCCTGCTCCTTCTTTGTTCAATCTTCATGCAGGCAGGTACATTATTATGCCCTCGGACATCTACGCATATTGGGGCCTAGCCCAACCACAGGTGCTCGTGCCCGAGCCACCAGTCGAGTAACAGACGCCAGTTTATCAGTGGGAGCCAGAGGAGCTCACACAGCAGTGCCATCCTCAGTCCACTCCGGAGTACCCCGGAGCTGGTTATTTCCCTCCATGGGAGTAGACCAACTTAGGCCAAAAGCCTAAGCTTGGGGGAGTACGTGTTTCTCATCGACTTTACATTCTTGCTTATTATTTCACTTTGTTCGTCGGTGTTCACACTTTGCCACTGTATCATCCATGCTAGTTTATTTTCTTTTTCTCGCTTTCTTTTCGTGTGTTTGTCTAGTTTGAGAAAACCCAAAAAGATTTTCTTTTTCTTATTTTGCTTGTTGGGAGCTTTCCCGTGTAAATAGTTTTATTTTTATTTGGGTCAAGGTAGAAGACCATGGTTACAATGTTTAGTGGCTCTCGCATGCATATCTGTTTACCTCTTAAAGAACCATATTACTTTGTCTTCTCCTTTGTGTTTGCGTGCAGATTCCAGCGTAGTCCAATGCACGAGCACTCTTATTATTGTTCACACGTTCGGTCGTGCAAGTGAAAGGCAATAGTGATGATATATGATGAAATGACTGAGCCTGGAAAAGATGGTATGAACTCGATCTATTTTGTTTTTGTAAATATGACTAGCTCATCATGCCTGATTCAGCTTTGTTGTGAGAGAAACATGTTTGCAATGACAACCTAGAGATCATAGTTTCTGATGCCATGCTTAATTAACTAGGAGCTTATAATGGTTTGTCTTGGATGCCCACATGAATTTTGAGATGACTGTGTTGTAGTATGATAGGATGGTATCCTCCTTTGAATGATTCAAGTGTCTTGACTTGGCGCATGTTCATGCATGTAGTTGAAACAAAATCAACATAGCCTCTATGATATTCATGTTCATGGTGATTTATGTCCTACTCATGCTAGCATTCAATGTTAGTTAATCTCATTGCATTTTGATGACTATTGTCGCTCTCTAGTTGGTCGCTTCTCAGACTTTTGCTAGCCTTCACTTGTACTAAGCGGGAATACTACTTGTGCATCCACCTCCATAAACCCAAAGTTGTTCCATATGAGTCCACCATACCTACCTATATGCGGTATCTACCTGCCGTTCCAAGTATATTTTCATGTGCCACTCTCTAAATCTTCAAGAAATAATCTGTTTTGCATGCCGGAACCGCTCATGTAGTGACAGGGGGCTATTAGTATCTTCCATGCTACGCGTGTTATCCTCGATATGTGTTTATTCACTATCATTCACGAGAAAGGGGCCGACAATTGGAATTCCTAGTTCCATGCTCAAATCGAAAAGATAATTGGAAAGAAAACTCCCCCTGGATTGATGTTGGTATGGACGGCACCCGAGGATTCGGCTAGCCATGGAGTGCGATTGATTGGTGGTGCGGGAGTCAAAACTTTACTTTTCTATTTGGGAACCGCCTATAGCATGTGTAGCGTGGAACATGGTGATAACTCTTATTCATTGCTTTGACAATGAAAGCATGCCACCCAAAATTATTATCTCTGTTTTCAAAGCTTGAGTTGTGGCACCTCTGCAAATCAATGCTTCCCTCTGCGAAGGGCCTGGCTATTTATGTTCCTGTTGAGTGATCCTCTTCTTATAAAAGCACCAATTAGAGAGCACCTCTGTCTTTTTTATGCTTTGCTTTTAACTGTGTTGAGTATGACTGTGACTGGATCTTCATTGCCATGAATTATAATGTTTATTCAGCCCTTGGTCTTTGAAGGTGCTCTGCATTTATGTTTTGCGGTCTCAGAAAGAGCTAGCAAGATACCATCTGTTCGTACTGCTTCATGATTGTTTTGATTGAAGTATTGACGTTTGAGACTTATTATTATTTGCTCGCTAGTTGATTATGCAATTGATATGAGTTTACCGTGCGTCCTAGATGTCATTTGCTTATGTGGTTTATTTGTGATCTCGCTGAAATTCTGGTTATGAGTTAGACATAATTACAACAACAAGATCAAACAGAGTTCGTCAAAGTTTTCTTTTGTCTCTTTCAGTTTGTCAACTGAATTGCTTGGGGACAAGCAAGGCTTTAAGCTTGGGGAAGTTGATATGTCTCCGTCGTATCTACTTTTCCGAACTCTTTTGCCCTTGTTTTGGACTCTAATTTGCATGATTTGAATGGAACTAACCCGGACTAACGCTGTTTTCAGCAGAATTGCCATGGTGTTGTTTTTGTACATAAATAGAAGTTGTCGGAATGACCTGAAAATTTTCGAAGAATTTTTCTGGAATTAAGGAAAAATACTAGCGCAAGAATCAGTGGAGCACGTGGAGCGTGGAGCTCACAAGCCCACCAGGCGCGGCCCCCCTGGCCGCGCCTGGCAGGCTTGTGGAGCCCACGACGCTCCACCGCCTCTCAATCCAGCTCTATATAGTCCATTTCGTCTGGAAAAAAATCAGGGAGACAGATTCATCGCGTTTTATGATACGGAGGCGCCGCCACCTCCTGTTCTTAATCTGGAGGGCAGATCTAGAGTCCGTTCTGAGCTCCGGAGAGGGGAGATCGTCGCCATCATCATCATCAACCTTCCTCCATCGCCAATTCCATGATGCTCTTCACCGTTCGTGAGTAATCTCATCGTAGGCTTGATCGACGGTGATGGGTTGGATGAGATCTATCATGTAATCGAGTTAGTTTTGACGGGGATTGATCCCTAGTATCCACTATGTTCTGAGATTGATGTTGCTACTACTTTGCATGCTTAATGCTTGTCACTAGGGCCCGAGTGCCATGATTTCAGATCTGAACCTATTATGTTGTCGCCAATATATGTGTGTTTTAGATCCTATCTTGCAAGTTGTAGTCACCTACTATGTGTTATGACCCGGCAACTCCGGAGTGACAATAGCCGGAACCACTCCCGGAGATGACCATAGTATGAGGAGTTCATGTATTCACCAAGTGTTAATGCATTGGTCCGGTTCTTTATTAAAAGGAGAACCTTAATATCCCGTAGTTTCCATTAGGACCCCGCTGCCACGGGAGGGATGGACTATAGATGTCATGCAAGTTCTTTTCCCTAGGCACGTATGACTACATACGGAATGCATGCCTACATTAGATTAACGAACGAGAGTTAGTTACATATCTCTCCGTGTTATAACTGTTACATGATGAATAGCATCCCGCATAATCATCCATCACCAATCCAATGCCTACGTGTTTTTCCTACTGGTCCTTGCTACGTTACTTTGCCGCTACTCTTGTTACTGCTGCTACTGTTACTTTGCCGCTACTGCTGTTACTTTGCTGCAGACACTAAATCTTTCAGGTGTGGTTGAATTAACAACTCAACTGCTAATACTTGAGAATATTCTTTTGCTTCCCCTTGAGTCGAATCAATAAATTTGGTCTGAATACTCTACCCTCAAAAACTGTTGCGATTCCCTATACTTGTGGGTTATCAGGCGTTGTGTCGGGGCATCGGGGCGTCGGGTAGGGGTGTTAGGATGTTGTTTTCTGCTTCTTCCTCTTTTTTCCTTCTTCTTCTACCTTTTCTTCCTTTTCTTCTTTTTCTTGTCTTCTTCTTATTGACTTCTTCTTCTTCTTCTTCTTCTTCTTCTTCTTCTTCTTCCTCCTCCTCCTCCTCCTCCTCTTTTTCTTCTTCTTCCTTCTTTTCATTTTTCCTCTTCTTCTTCTTCTTCTTCTTCTTCCTTCTTTTCCTTTTTACTCTTCTTCCTTCTTCTCCTCTCTCCTATTTTTTCTTCTTCTTCTACTTCTTCTTCTTGTTCTTCTTGTTCTTCTTCTTCTTTTCTTATCCGCTAACTAAGCTAATTAATAACTAACCTAACTGAGCTAATTAACAATAGCTAATTATTAACTAACCGAACTAAGCTAATTAATAGTCACTAATTAACAACTAACCTAACTAAGCTAATTAAGAGTAGCTAATTAACAACTAACATAACTAATCTAATTAAAAAATTAAACTAAAAAAGGAAAAATGAGAGACTCAAAGGAGGTGGGGGGAGCGACGAGGAAGGCGCAAGGAGGCCGGGCGTAGAGGAGGAGGGGCACTCGGAGGAGGGGGTGTGCAGGGAGGAGAGGCGATGGTGGATGAGGGAGTCGCGGGGAGGATGGGGGGCGGAGAGAAGGGGGTCGGTGCCGTGGAGGAGGAGGGGGCACCTGGAGGAGGGGGCGATGGTGGAGGAGGGGGGCACAACGGTGGAGGATGGGGTGGTGGTGGAGGAGGGGGTCGTAGGGAGGAGGGCCGCGGGGAGGGCTCGCTCCGGTGGTGGGGCACGGGGAGGACGGAAGAGCTCGCTCCGGCGGCGGGGCGCGTCGGCGGGTTTTGGGGCTGTGGGGAGAGAGATGCGTTAGGAGGGAGAGAGGGGGTGTGGGGTGGGGTCCGACGGCCGTTAGGGCACCATCTTTGTTGTCCGCCCCCCGACGACAAAGAGGCCGAAGGCAGATGACAAAGAGTAGTCACCCCCGTGCGGTTGATCAACGGTCCAGTGGGCCACCCCGTGCTCTTTGTTGCCCACCTTTCGTCCCTTTGCTATTAGCTAGGAGAAGGCAAAGAGCTCACTGATGGCAAATAAAATCTTTGCCTTCAGTCAACTCTTTATCGTCTGCCTTTCATCTCTTTGGTGTCAGCTCGCATACGGCAAAGAGCTCACTGGTGGCAAATAATATCTTTGCCATTAGTGAGCTCTTTGCCGTCTAGTTTTTGGCAGCTGACGACAAAGACCCTCTTTGCCATCTACAACTGACGACAAAGAATGGCATGATGGCAAAGTACCTGATTCCAGTAGTGATGGACTGCTAGTATTTAGTTTTATTTTGATTTGTATTGATGAACAATGTGAAGCTATACATGGATGAATTGTGTGAAACTATGTGTACCGGTTCTTTTAATAGCATATGTGTTCTCTTGTTTAAACATTCTCTTGTGTTGAATATTACATAGTACTTGTTGGAATACATGGCCTATATTAGTGCTTGAAACTATATATATATATATATATATATATATATATATATATATATATATATCATATATATGTTTTGAAAATGCAGGGAATAACAGAAAACGGATTTAAAAGAGTTAATACAAACACTTTGCTGTCTGCCAGCCGATGGCAAAGGCCTTTGTCGTCTGCAAGCTGATGGAAATGTGCCGCATGGCTGCTACCTCTGCTTCATGGTAGCACTAGGTCAGAGCCATTTGGTCACTTTGCCGTCACCAAGCAGCAGGCAGACGACAAAGTGCAGGGGCTGGTTGACGTCAAAGGGCACGGGCTGATAGACGACAACGGGTGGGGGCTGGTGGAGGCAGGAGTGACGACAGCTGGCAGACGACAAAGGCACACCTTCTTTGCCGTCAGCTGGCATACGACAAAGGCTGTTGTTAGCCACCTAACGGGGATGACAGCTATGCTTTGCTGTCTAGCACCTTAACCGTATGCTTTTCTAAGAAGACCGACGACAAAGTTCTTTGCCGTCCGTTGTGGTTTAGCAGATTGCAAAGAAGTTGATTACCATGACTTATAGTGCTCGAAGTGGGACCGTCAGCTTGCGGGTGACAAAGATGTTTGCCGTTCATAACCTTGAACTTTGTCATTCACTGTAGTAGATGGCAAACAAGTTTATTCATGTAGTGGGATGGTTTATATGTAATGCAATCGTGAAGTGAGCTAATGCATTGTCTCGAGTCCTTCTTTCTAGCGAATACCCTCGCTTCCAGTAATTTCCACCTTCTTGTTTGTAAATATGCCATGTTTGTAGACATGCACACTTAATCATCCTGTTGTTTCTTGAGGATGTAATTTTATGTCATGCCCTTTAAGTTTTGATTTCTACCCCTGGTCTTCATCTTTTACTAAACTAAAGACCTGAGGGGTACTACATATTCTGATGCGTCATAGTTATGGATTACACTACCTTATTCTTGCATAATTTTCTGACTTATCATAGGATTACCTAACTATAATATTGATTAGTAAGCTTGGTCTTTTTCCTGCAATTACTAATAAACGTTCTTGTAGTTTCCTTTCCTAACTAATGTGTATGTATGCTTATTGGACTCCCCATAGACTTTGTTTCGGTACTTGCTGGAATGTTCTCGCACAACATTTTAAGGGTCCTTCCTCCCCTTCTCTATTTCTTCTTTTTGCCGTGCAATTTCTCATCTTAAATTTTTGTTGCTTCCCCTGTGTCTATAAAAAGGAGGTGAGGAAGGAGAAGGAGTAGAACAAGGAAAAGGGAGCTGACTCCCAAGGCCATAGAGAGATGAACCACAACCACCTCACCCAGGTCATGCTTCGATCCACCTCAAAATTTAACCATTTGCAAGCACCTTCTTGCAATACACATATGTTGTTGCTATTCTAGTATAGGTAGGTCCATAACTGAATATGTATGTGTCAATGATTTGGGTAATTAATAGCTATATAATAATACCATGTCCTTTTCTTACCTTAAAATTATCCTAATTAGTTAGTGATCATGGTCGACTAATCCATCTTGAACTCCTTCAAAATTTTGTGAAGGTATGTGTTGTGTGAAAGCCTTATCACGCATCTTGATCTATCTCTATAGATATTGATGCCCAATATTTAAGAAGATTTACCCATGTCTTCCTTTCAAAAACTCCTTAAAATAACCCTTTATGCTTTCCGAAAATTCTACATCATTTCCAATCAACAATATGTCATCCACATATACTTATTAGAAATGTTGTAGTGCTCCCCCTAAATTTCTTGCAAATACAAGTTTCGTCATAAATTGTGTATAAACCCAAATTCTTTGATCACCTCATCAAAGCATATATTCCAACTCCTAGATCTTGCATCACTCCATAGAAGTATCGATCAAGCTCGCATACCTTTTCGCATCCCTAGGAACGATAAAACCTTCTAGTTGTATCACATATAACCTTTCCTTAAGGAAACCATTAAGGAAACCTTGTTTTAACATCCTCCTTCCATATTTCATATTCAAAAATACAAAAAATTCTAACATAATACCAACATACTTTAGCATTGCTACAAATGAGAAAGTCTCATCGTAGTCAAGTCCTTGAACTTGTCAGAAACCTCTTTGCAACAAGTCGAGCTTCATTGATGTTGACATTACCATCAATTTATATCCTCTTAAAATTAATTTGGTCTCAAACGTGGATCCCCCCTCAGATTTAAGGCCTCTAGCCATTTGTCAGAATCTCGGCCCATCATCATTTCCTCATAGTTCGTAGGCCCATTGTTGTCTAACAATATAACCTCCAAGACAGGATTACCATACCACTCGGGGCATTTTAAAGCACAACTTCTCATTCGGTGGTTTTGCTAATTAATCACAACATATATTTAATTGGACTAATGGAACTATCAAGTATATTTTAGGAAAATTCAATGAATGGATTGTCTAGGATTGGGAGGAGACTCCCTAGATGGAAGAAACATAAATTGGCAAACGGTTCAAGACTATACATTTTTATATTTATGTGAGAGATCACATTTTAGCCCATAGGAAAGCCAATAAAATTAAAATGGGATGAGGTATGCATGGTGATCTAGTTGCTCAGAGTGCTGAGATATTAGCCACAAAAAGCCTCAACATTTCTCCCACAAAATATTCTGTCCAAAACACTAAAGTCAAATTCGGTGCCACCAACATATCTATATCGGCCACACCAAGTTTTCCATAGAAAGAACCCAAGCCAAACCCTAGCAAATTGGTACAACCGAGATTTGCTTCCTATAGCCAAAAAGCGGTGACCACCTTTCTGGTGTCTGTTTCTCAAATTTTGGTATTTCAGAGTTTTTTATATCGGTGCCACTGAGTCCTCGAAACTTTCTAGGCCAACTAAATCGGTCTCACTAAGATGCTTTGTATCTTTCTCACGGAAATGTAAAAAGTTAGGACAGTTTGCACTAGTCTTTGCAACTGAGTTTTTACTACGGTTCGTCCAAGTTGGGAAACAATGTTGTAACGGTTGGATTTTTGGAGATGGATATATATACCCTCTTACTCCCTCTCATTGGAATGGGGTGCACTCCAAACAAGGATAGATTTCTACCATTTATTCTCCGAGAGATAACCACCTACTCATGTGTTGAGATCATGATCTTCCACTCCAACCATATGAATCTTGATTTATAGCCTCCCCAAGTTGCTTTCCACCCAATCAATATCTTCTACCAAGGAAAATTATGCAAGAGAGTGATTGAGTGTTGGCGAGACTATCTTCTGAAGCACTAGAGCAAGGAGTTCATTATCCATACCACATATATAACCTTTTGGAGAGTTGTGTCTCCTAGGTTTGTTAGGTGTCGCTTGGGAGCCACCAAATTGCGTGGAGTTGAACCAAGAAGTTTGTAAGGGAAATGAGATCGCCCACTTCGTGAAGATCTACCCCGAGCAAGGTTAGTCCTTCATGGACGTAAGCCATGATGGAATAGACAAGGTTGTTCTCCGTGGACCCTTCGTGGGTGGAGACCTTCATGGACTCACGCAGCCGTTATCCTTCGTGGGTTGAAGTCTCCAGCAACATGGACTACGATAGAACCACCTATCGGAACCACACCAAATACCTCCATATCTTCATTACGTTTGATCTTCCTATCCCTGCCTTATACTTACACTCGCATGTCTTGAATTTCTGCTGCTATACTCATATAGTTGTATGTGTAGGATGTACTAGACCTGGTAGAATTGCTAAACCTTCCCAATAGATAAATTTGGGAAAAGGTTAATTTTTTTGGGTCAAGTAGTCTAGTCACCCCCTCAGGAAATACTTTGGAACCTACAAGTTGTTTAAGACATTTGTTCTCCATTGCATTGGTTTCGCAACCTAGGAGAGTACGACATCTAGTGAGGGAAATTCCCACCATAAAGGTCCATATTTTGATGTTAGAAACTTTGCGAGTTGGAAGCATAAAATGAAAATGCATATTATTGGTCATAACCCCACCACTTGGGTTGTTGTTCATGTTGGATTGCAAGATGGTTTCTTTGGTCATGGAAAAGAACCGGAGTGTGAAGCGACAACAAAAGAATTGAAGATGTTGCAATACAATTCTCAAGCATGTGGCATTCTATTCAATTTCTTATGCCCCACAAAGTTCAACAAAATAATTCTTCTTAATAATGCAAAGGAAATTTGGGATACTTTGGTTGATACGCATGAAGGAACTGAATTCTTCAAGGAATCTAAGTTGGATGTGCTACAAAGTCAACTTGATAAGTTCAATATGAAGGATTTTGAAGGAGTCATACAAATGTACTCTAGGCTTGCTCTCATCAAAAACGAGATTGCTGGCTTAGGAAGTGAAGAGATGACTGACAAATTCATCATCAAGAAGATTCTTAGATCCTTGGATGGAGAGTACGACACCATGTGCACATTGATCCAAATGATGCCAAATTACAAAGATCTCAAGCCTAAGGAAATCATTGGAAGGATTGTTGCTCATGGAATGTCACTCCAAGAAAAAGAAAAGCTTTATAACAAATCAAGCAGTTCTTACAAAGCCACAAGTGACACTCCCGCTACGTCAAGTGACAACCTTGTTACCAATGAAGAAATAAGCCTCATGGTCAAGTAATTCAACATGTTCTACAAGAATAGAGGCAAAGAGAGGAGTTACAACTCAAGAAACGAAGAGCAGCGTTCTTATAGTTGTGACCAAATACTAGACCACAACACCAAATGAATGACATATAATCCACCAGGAGAACGCACTTAAGATGACAGAGAAACTTTTGGGAGGGAGTATCTCCCGGCAGATAGAACTACCCCGACAATGGGGATTACTTCTCCTATGAGTTAAAAAATTCCCGACAGTTTCTCTGCCTCGACTGTTGTATCTCCTCGCAGTTTATTTTCTCCCGATAGACTCTGTCATAGGTAGGAACTTCAATTCTCGGCAGTTAAAGTGCCTACACAAACATGTTTACCTGACAGATAGTATACCATCACGGTTTTTTCACAAGCAATCTAAATTTTTACGAGTAACATATCCCTTATTTAATATTCAATCAGTATGTTCAAATAATCATGACAGGTCACACAAGTTATGCATGCCATTAAATCATAGTAATATGTAAGGCCTCATTCAATATCATAAACAAACCAAATACATATGTACACAAGTTTCGAGATAAACGAAAATCATGACACAAGAAAAATGAGGATACAATGGTCTCTGTGCCAAAACAAGAACCAAAATGAGAAAAGTAAAACTTTGCAATGTCTCCAGGTTCACCAAACAAGGGATATTACATATATTATCACTCCACCAACTTATAGATCTTCCAAACCTCCAATAACTTGTGTATCTTTGAGAAAACCTATAAGAAATTAGAAACCCAAAATGATGTTGTTGTTTCAGATTTAAAATTAATAGATTAAATATTTAATACCAATATATTTATAGGAAATAATAATGTCTATGGGGATACATATAATGTCATCGTCACACCGTTTCCGAATCAATTATTCATAGAATATGTTTCCACACACTATCCAACAAAACTATGATTCACACGGGGCTAGGTGCACCCATGCATGCAGAGCTCGGAGGCTATATATCTTCAATTTGAAAAATGAAAGGAAGGACAAGCTAGGTTTCATGGATAAATAGGCGGACTTGATTATTCAACTAACCATTTTTACACATGGGGATATCTTAAGATTTCATCAAGTGGCAAAGTACGTTTGGAGTACTAAAAATATCAACTCTCAAAAGGCCTGCGTGAAGGTTAAACCACTTGTGGTAGAAGTCTAGGCTACCATACTACAAGTTTGATCAAAATATCCTATTGAGATCTCCCATGTTTTCTACCAAACTTACATCAACTAAGAATAACAAAAGGGATATTGCCCGAGTGGGCAGAATTACTGCATGTAAGAGATGAATACACCAAGAAAACATCATAAGTTCAGGTGCCTGGAAATCACAACCTAGAAAATTTAGAAACTCACTTCCAAGGAATATCACCAAAGAGCATCCCATCAGCATCATTATTCTCATACGCCAGTACATACTCCTCGTCCCTAAGAGCTCTATCCTAGAATCATTTATGAGCTTATCTCTTGTTGATGTTTCCTAGGAACATGTTTTGCATGTAATACCATGATTTCAGGTACGAATCTGCTTCCTTGAAATACACATCAATTTTAGAGGAAACTTGAAAAAAAAAGTTTGAAAAATTTCCATAAGTAATGCTATGAATATTACTTATACTAACTAATGTCCTATGCATTGCCACGGGAAAACATAATTAGACGTAGACACTGATTAAAATATCACTGTACAACTTACCACATGTGCAATACTAATTCTAAAGACATGAAACTATTGCCTCGACCTCACGAATGTGAGTACTCCTTAGCAAAAGAAACATTAACCTCAACCTTAAGCATGTGGAGTGAATGAACGAATTGCCAAAGACGTGGAATTGTTAGACAAGATTTTTTTCCCCGGAAATGCTTAGGGCGAAAATTAAAGCACATGACAAACAAATCAATGCTAAGTTACACTAGAGTGTCAGGGAGTATGTGCCATGAAAATGAAGCACAATATCCAATTCCACTTTAATAGTGAAGATGATTAACAAAAAATGTGAACACAAATCAATGACTTATAAAACAATGATTTAGAAGAGAAACAACCAATAAACAATTATGTGGAACTTTCATAGTAGATGAAAGGCTTCACCTTGACAAAATTTTGTGTATAACCTTGACCATTCATAATCATTTAAAACTCATAGGGAAATGGAATTTTTTTACTCTACTTACATGATTGCTTGGTGTGGTAATATTATCTTTGCATGTCGATATGAATTTGAAATTGAAAAATGTCGCTTACAATAAATGAGGTGAGGTCAAGGTGCTCAAATATGCAAAAAGATCTGATCATAGAGTATGCAATCCTGTAAAATAACATATCAGTCTTCGTCATATAGAGACTCTAAATAGAGGAGACGGAAATGATTTTTGGAGATGCATGTGGTACTGGATTTGAAGAAACAATTCTCTAAATAGTGAGAAGTGTTGAGTGTTGGGGAACCTAGCATGGGAAACAAAAAATTTCCTACCCACACGAAGACCTATCATGGTGATGATCATCTACGAGAGGGAGATCGGATCCACATACCCTTGTAGATTGCTAAGTGGAAGCGTTAATAAACGCGGTTGATGTAGTGGTACGTCTTCATGATCTGTCCCACGATCCGTCCCACGAACCATCTCAAGATCCGTCGCACGATCCGTCCCGATCAAGTGCCGAACGGACGGCACCTCCGCGTTCTGCACACATACAGCTCGATGACGATCCTAGCAAAAGAGATGGGGATGTAGATGAGTTCTCCATCAGTGTGACGGTGCGCCGGTGGTGGTGGTGATCTATTCCTGCAGGGCTTCTCGTGAGCACCACAAAAATCCGATCTAGAGGAAGAACTACGAAGTAGAGGTTTAGGGTTGCACATGGCAAAGTTGTGTCCCAAAAAGCCCTAAACCTCTAATATATATAGGAGGAGGAGAGGAGAGGAGGCAGCCTTGGACTCCAATCCAAGGCACTTCGGCCGAACCCACAAGGGCGGAACCCACCTCCCACAAGGGAGGTGGAATCCTATTAGGACTCCTTCCTAATTTGGCCTTTTTGCCTTTTTCCTTTATTCTTTTCACATGGGCCCTTGAGAGAGACTTAGGACAGCCCACAAAGGGATGATCCACCTCCTCTCATACCCCATGAGCCTCTTGGGTGTCACACCCCTCCCGGTGGTCCACCAGTATCCTCCCGGCACTCCCGATACACTACAGATGAGCCCGAAACTTTTCCGGACCATTAATCTTTGTTTCCGGACCATTCCAGAACTCCTATATATCAATCTTCGTTTCTGGACCATTCCAGAACTCCTCGCGGCGTCCGGGATCTCATCCGGGACTCCAAACAAAACTTCGGTCACCAACACATATAACTCAACTATACCGAAACGTCACCGAACCTTAAGCGTGTAGACCCTGGCGGGTTCGAGAACTATGCAAACATGACCTGAGACACTCTTTGGTCAATAACCAATAGCGGGGCCTGGATGTACATATTGGCTCCCACATATTCTACGAAGATCTCTATCGGTTGAATCTCTATGTCAAGGATTCAGTTAATCCCATAAGATGTTCCCTTTGTCCTTCGGTACGTTACTTGCCCGAGATTTGAGCGTCGGTATCTCCATACCTAGTTCAATTCCGTTACCGGCAAGTCTCTTTACTCGTTCCGTAATACAAGATCCCGTAACTAAATCCTTAGTCACATTGCTTGCAAGGCTTGTTGTGATGTTGTATTACCGAGTGGGCCCTGATGTTGTATTACCGAGTGGGCCCCAAGATACCTCTCCGTCACACGGAGTGACAAATCCTAGTCTTGATACATGCCAACCCAGAAAACACCTTTGTAGATACCTATCGAGCACCTTTATAGTCACCCAGTTACATTGCGACGTTTGATACACACAAGGTATTCCTCTGGTGTCCAGGAGTTGCATGATCTCATGGTCATAGGAACAGATACATTGACATGCAGAAAACAGTAGCAATAAACTGACACGATTATATGCTACGTTTATAGTTTGGGTCTTGTCCACCACATAATTCTCCTAATGATGTGATCCCATTATCAAGTGACAACACTTGCCCATGGCCAGGAAACCTTGACCATCTTTGATCAACGAGATAGTCAACTAGAGGCTCACTAGGGACAGTGTGGTGTCTATGTATCCACACATGTATTTGAGTTTCCAATGAATACAATTCTAGCATGGATAATAAACGATTATCATGAACAAGGAAATATAATAATAACCAATTTATTATTGCCTCTAGGGCATATTCCCAACAGTCTCCCACTTGCACTAGAGTCAATAATCTAGTTCACATCACTGTGTGATTGTAATGAATTTAACACCCATACAGTTCTGGGGTTCGAGCATGTCTTGCTTGTGAGAGAGGTTTTTAGTCAAAGGATCTGAACCTTTCAGATTCGTGTGTGCTTTACAAATCTCTATGTCATCTTATTGATGTTGCTACTACGTGCCATTTGGAACTATTCCAAATGACTTCTCCACTATATGAATCCGGTTTACTACTCAGAGTTATTCAGATTAGTGTCAAAGCTTGCATCGATGTAACCCTTTACGATGAACTCTTTAATCACCTGCATAATCGAGAAAAATTCCGTAGTCCAGTAGTTACTAAGGATATCTTTGACCACTGTTCAGTGATTCTATCCTAGATCACTCTTTGTACCCCTTGACAGACTCATGGCAAGCCACACATCAGGTGCGGTACACAACATGGCATACTTTAGAGCCTACGACTAAGGCATAGGGGACGACCTTTGTCCTTTCTCTTTCTTCTGCCGTGGTCGGGCTTTGAGTCTTACTCAAATTCACACCTTAAAACACAGCCAAGAACCCCTTCTTTGCTGATTTATTTTGAACTCCTTCAAAAACTTGTCAAGGCATGCATTTCATTGCAAGTTCTATTTAGCGTTTTGATCTATCTCTATAGATCTTGAAGCTCAATGTTCAAGTAGCTCTATCCAGGTTTTCTTTTGAAAAACTCCTTTCAAACAACCCTTTATGCTTTCCAGAAATTCTACATTACTTCCGATCAACAATATGTCAACCACATATACTTATCAGAAATTCTATAGTGCTCCCACTCACTTCTTTGGAAATACAAGTTTCTCATAAACCTTGTATAAACCCAAAAGCTTTGATCATCTCATCAAAGCGTATTTTCCAACTGTGAGATGCTTGCACCAGTCCATAGAAGGATCGCTGGAGCTTGCATACTTGTTAGCATCCTTAGTATCGACACAACCTTCTGGTTGTATCACATACAAACTTTCCTCAAGGAAACCGTCGAGGAAACAATATTTTGACATCCTATGTGCAATATTTCATAAATAATGCAGCAGCTGCTAAGATAATTCCAACAGACTTATAGGATCGCTACGAGTGAGAAAGTCTCATCATAGTCAACTCTTTGAACTTGTCGGAAACATCTTTGCGATAAGTTGAGCTTTTCTTAACGGTGACTTTCACTATCATCGTCTGTCTTCCTTTAAAAGATCCATCTGTACTTAACAGTCTTACGACCATCAAGTAGTTCTTCCAAAGTGTACACTTTGTTTTCATACATGGATCCACTCTCGGATTTCATGGCCTCCAGCCATTTGTCAGAATTCGGGCCCACCATCGCTTCTCCATAGCTCGTAGGTTCGTTGTTGTTCAAGAACATGACCTCCAAGACAGGGTTACCGTACCACTCTGTAGCAATACACGACCTTGTCGACCTACGAGGTTTGTAGTAGCTTGATCTGAAGCTTAATGATCATTATCATGAGTTTCCTCTTCAATTGGCATAGGTGCCACAGGAAAAACTTCCTGCGCCCTGCTACACACTGGTTGAAGTGACGGTGAAATAAACTCTTCAAGTTCCACCACTGTCGGTGCACTAAAGACTGGGGTCCCTAGTGCCCCAAACGTGGGAACAGGCGCAAAGAGCCCTTAACAGCAGGGCATGGCAGGATCCAGACAAGATGCACCCCCAAGATTACCAAGGCCCCGACAAGCCTGCCTTGTCGGGAAGATAACCAAGGCCACGCCCATTTAGTGGGTGTGATGAACTCACCAAGCACAAGACCGCAGCAAGCCTCCCTTGCCGGGACGACAACCGAAGCCCCCCAGCAAACTTCCTTGCCGGGACGAAGACCCAAGGCCCCGACAAGCTCCCTTGTCGAGATGACGGGCTAGGCCCTGGAGGGCAACCACCCTTATCACAGTGCCACCGCCCCCAAGTTCCAGCGCATTCTGCATGCACCAGCGCAGGGGTCCAGGCGTCGAAACGCCTGGACACGTGTCTTCCCCAGCACAGTGCTGACAAGCACTAGATGTGCATTTAATGCACTTAACAGGGATAGATGGATAAGCACCGCTCTAGATTCACTGTAACTTCTCGTGAACCTGCCACCGAGCACTGTAGGTGACCCCTTTGCCTATAAAAGGAGGCCCTTAGCTCATTCTCAAGGTTAGACTCTTTGGACATTGGCCAGAAGACAGTTATCATCATTCACTGTAACAAACAACAAAACGCTTAATACAACCAGATGAGCAGGACATAGGGTTTTACCCGTAAGCGGCCCGAACCTAGGTAAAAAGGCTTGTCGGGTGTTGATCGTTAGCTCTGCTCTTGACATCGTCTTTCCCCGCCCTATGGTCACAATGGTTTCACGTTGATTCCCATAGGTGTCGACCTAGCATCACCGACATCTTTGGCACGCCAGGTAGGGGGTGCGGAGTTGTGCGTGAATCAAACCAAGATCAGCACCGGATTCCTCAAAGTTAGGCGCTGCGCCGCGTTCCCCCGGAAACGGGGTACTGCGGCAGACGGTCTATTCTGCTACGGCTTCCCAAGGCCTGCACGAGCGTGTTGCTACACGCGCTCGCGGGGCAGGGAAGCGGAGGCTCCAAGAGCAGCGCCATCAGGCCGATGCGTCGCTCGGGGCCGACGCGCAGCTGTCGACGGCGTGCCCGGGCGCTTCACAGAGGCCTCAGCGCATAATCCGGCGGATGCACCTCCGCGGAGCGCTGCATAGTGGTTGAGGATGCGCCACACGGTCCCGAAGCCCCGGCGCGCGCTCGAGCGCGAGTGTTGCGCCCCTGAGAGCATCGCATCATCGCCAAAACACAGGCTCGGGGGCTCCGCGAGCACGGCCTAGCAAGAGAAAAGCAAAGGGCTTACACCCTGGCCGGCTTTTTCTCCAAACGACGGTCACAGTCCGTTGGCAAGAAGTCTTTGCCGGAGAAAAGGCTGCCAGGAGCGGTGATTTCCTTCTCGCCGAGGGCTACGACGCGTCGGCGGAAGATTCAAGCGCCATGCAACCACGACGTGAACGGATAAGTTTTTAAGTTTAAGATTAAGTCCCGAGGTAGATAGATTCTCTGCCTTTTCCCTTCGAAAGTTTCTGATCTTTTTGTGTGGAGTTTGCACGTACTGGGACCTTCCCAAAGTTCGGGCACCTTGTCTTTGTTTCGAACTCGTTCAAACGACCTGAACGGCCACAGAGCACCTTCAAACAATTGCGAACCTGATCAACAGAGCAAGCGGCTACGGAGCACCCGATTTCTTCTCAAGCTGCGCTTGGCGATTTCCATGGTTGCACTGAACACGGCAAGGAGCCTTGCCGGTAGTTGCTGGCACAGGGGCTAGCCTCCCTTATTCCAGAGGCCACCACCCTTCTCACCCAATCGCCTGAGCTCACGGGCGAACAGAGAACCACCCTGCTGCACCAATGCATGCACGAGCGGGCCCAGCTACTACTACGCCTTTCAAGGCCACGTCTGCCACTTGTGTGTTCATAAATGCGCATGCCACAAGCGTGGGAGAGGTGTCTCCGAGGCGGAGAGACCACTCCGCGCACGACCTCCCACTTCGCGAATCCGATGCGCGACATGGGGAAAAACAACTGCCAGCAGATCCAGCCACGAAGGCCCGTGCACCTCTTTGGGCCTGGCTCAACAACGCACCGCACGCGTGTGTGGCCCAGGCCCGTGGTCTCCTGTCAGTGCACCAAAGATTGGGGTTCCTAGTGCCCCAGACTTGTGCATGGGCGCAAAGAGCCCCTGACGGCAAGGCATGGCAGGATCTAGACAAGATGCACCCCCAAGATTACCAAGGCCCCGACAAGCCTGCCTTACCGGGAAGATAACCAAGGCCACGCCCATTTAGTGGGCGTGATGAACTCACCAAGCACAAGACCGCATCAAGCCTCCCTTGCCGGGACGACAACCGAAGCCCCCCGGCAAGCTTCCTTGCCGGGATGAGACCCAAGGCCCCGACAAGCTCCCTTGTCGGGATGACGGGCTAGGCACTGGAGGGCAACCACCCTTGTCATAGTGCCACCGCCCCCAAGTTCCAGCGCATTCCGCATGCGCCAGCACAGGGGTCCAGGTGTTGAAACGCCTGGACACGTGTCTTCACCAGCACATTGGTGACAAGGACAAGACATGCATTTAATGCACCTGACAACGATAGATGGATAAGCACCGCTCTAGGTTCACTGTAACTTCTCGTGAACCTACCACCAAGCACTGTAGGTGACCCCTTTGCCTATTAAAGGAGGCCCTTAGCTCATTCTCAAGGGGTTAGACTCTTTGGACATTGGCTAGAAGACGGTTCTCATCAGTCACTCTAACAAACAACAAAACGTTTAATACAATCAGACGAGCAGGACGTAAGGTTTTACGCGTAAGGGGCCCGAACCTGGTTAAAAAGGCTTGTCGTGTGTTGATCGTTAGCTCTGCTCTTGACATCATCTTTCCCCGCCCTACGATCAGAAGGGTTTCACGTTGATTCCCATAGGTGTCGACCTAGCATCGCCGACAACCACCCTCCCACTCAATTCTTTCGAGAGAAACTTTTCCTCAAGACATGACCCGTTTCTACAAACAAACACTTTTCTTTTGGATCTGAGATAGGAGGTATACCCAACTGTTTTGGGTGTCCTATAAAGATACATTTATCCGCTTTGGGTTCGAGCTTATCATGCTAAAACTTTTCCACATAAGCTTCGCAGCCCCAAACTTTTAAGAAACGCTAGCTTAGGTTTCTCCAAACCATAGTTCATACGATGTCATCTCAACGGAAATACGTGGTGCCCTTTTTAAAGTGAATGCGGTTGTCTCTAATGCATAACCCATAAACGATAGTGGTAATTCGATAAGAGACATCATAGTATGCACCATATCAAATAGGGCGTGACTATGACGTTCGGACACACCATCACACTATGGTGTTCTAGGTGGCATGAGATGTGAAACAATTTTCACATTTGTCTTAAGTGTGTACAAAACTCGCAACTCAGATATTCATCTCTATGATCATATCGTAGACATGTTACCCTCGTCACGACGATCTTGAACTTCACTCTGAAACTAATTGAACCTTTCAATAATTCTAACGTGTGTTTTACCAAGGAAATACACTAGTATCTACTGAAATCATCTGTGAAGTAAGAACATAACGATATCCAGTGTGTCCCTCAGCACTCATTGGACTGCATACATCCAAATGTATTTCTTCCAATAAGTTACTTTCTAGTTCCATCTCATTGGAAAATGAGGCCTTCAGTCATCTTGCCCATGTGGTATGGTTTGCATGTCTCAAGTGATTCAAAATCAAGTGAGTCCAAACGATCCATCTGCATGGAGTTTCTTCATGCGTTTTATACCATCATGACTCAAGCGACAGTGCCACAAGTAAGTGGTAATATCATTACTACTTTTAATCTTTTGGCATCAATATTATGAACATGTGTAGCACTACGATCGAGATTCAATAAACCATCGAAGGTATTTCTTCAAGCAAATAGAATAACCATTATTCTCTTTAAAAGAATAATCGTATTGTAATAAACACGATCTAATCATGTTCATGCTCAACGCAAACACCAAATAACAATTATTTAGGTTTAACACCAATCCCGATGGTAGAGGGAGTGTGCGATGTTTGATCACATCAACCTTAGAATTACTTCCAACGCACATCGTCACCTCACCCTCGCTTGTATCCATTTAATCCGTAGCTATAATTTCGAGTTACTAACACTTAGTAACTGAACCGGTAACTAATACCCTGGTGCTACTAGGAGTACTAGTATGGTACACATCAATATCAGGTATATCCAATATACTTTTGTCGACATTGCCAGCCTTCTCATCTACCAAGTATCTAGGGTAGCTCCTCTTCAGTGACTGTTCCCCTCATTAAAGAAGCACTTAGTCTTGGGCTGGGGTTCAACCTTGTGTCTCTTCACTAGAGCAACAATCGGTTTGCCATTCCATGAAGTATCCCTTCTTTCCCTTGCCCTTCTTGAAACTAGTGGTTTTACTAACCATCAACAATTGATGCTCCTATTTGATTTCTACTTTCGCGATGTCAAACATCATGAATAGCTTAAGTATCATCATATCTATCCTAGATTGATATGTTATAGTTTATCATGAAGCTCTAGTAGCTTGGTGGCAATGACTTTGGAGAACCGTCACTTTCTCATCTGGAAGATTAACTCCCACTTGATTCAAGCGACTGTTGCACCCAGACAATCTGAGCACATGCTCAATGATTGAGATTTTATCCTTTACTTTGTAGACAAAGAATCTTGTCGGAGGTCTCATACCTCTCAACAAGGGCACGAGCATGAAATCCCAATTTCATCTCTTAGAACATCTCATATGTTCCGTGACGTTCAAAACGTCTTCAGCGCATTAATTCTAAGCCGTCAAGTATTACGCACTGAACTATCACGTAGTCATCAAAAACGTGTATGTGAGATGTTCGCAACATCCACAGACAACGATCGAGGTTCAGCACACCCAGTGGTGCTTTAAGGACATAAGCCTTCTATGCAGCAATGAGGACAATCCTCAGTTTTATGGACCTAGTCCGCATAATTGCTACTTTCATGCTTCAACTAAATTTTCTCTAGGAACATATCTAAAAATAGTAGAGCTACAACGCAAGCTACAACATTATTTGCAAAGACCTTTTGACTATGTTCATGATAATTAGTTCAATTAATCATATTACTTATGAACTCCGACTCAAATAGACATTCCTCTAGTCATTCGAGTGGCGCATGATCCAAATCCACTAACTCAAGTCCGATCATCACGTGAGTTGAGTTTAGCTTCAATGGTGAACATGTCCATGTTGATCATATCAACTATATGATTCATGCTTGACCTTTCGGTCTCTTGTGTTCTGAGGCCATGTCTGCACATGCTAGGCTCGTCAAGTCTAACCCGAGTGTTCCACATGTGCAACTGTTTTGCACCCGTTGTATGTGAACGTTGAGTCTATCACACCCGATCATCACGTGGTGTCTCGAAATGATGAACTGTCGCAACGGTCCACAGTCAGGGAGAACACAATTTTATCTTGAAAATTTAGTGAGGGATCACCTTATAATGCTACTGTCGTTCTAAGCAAAATAAGGTGCATAAAATGATAAACATCACATGTAAATCATAAGTGACATGATATGGCCAGGATCTTGTGCTTCTTGATCTCCATCACTAAAGCACCGGCATGATCTTCAGCGTCATCGGCGCCACACCATGATCTCCATCATTGTTCCGCCATCGAGGTTGTCGTGCTATCTATGCTATTACTACTAAAGCTACTACCTGGCAATATAGTAAACGCATCTGCAAGCACAAACGTTAGTTTAAAGACAACCCTATGGCTCCTGCCGGTTGCCGTAGCATCGACGTGCAAGTCGCTATTTAACTATTACAACATGATCATCTCATACATCCAATACATCATATCATGTCATTGGCCATATCACATCACATGCATACCCTGCAAAAACAAGTTAGACGTCCTATACTTTGTTGTTGCATGTTTTACGTGGCTCCTGTGAGTATCTAGTGTGATCGCATCTTACTTACGCAAAGCCACAACAGTGATATGCAATTTGCTATTTAACCTTCTCCAAGGACCGCCTCGGTCAAATCTGATTCAACTAAAGTTGAAGAAACAAGCACCCGCCAGTCATTTTTATGCAACAAGTTTCATGTTATTCGATGAAACCGGTATCTCGTAAGTGTACGAGTAAGGTTGGTCCGGGCCGCTTCAATCCAACAATACCGCCGAATCGAGAAAAGACTAAGGAGGGCAGCAAAAAGAACATCAACGCCCACAAACTCTTTTGTGTTTCTACTTGAGATATCATCTACACATGAACCTAGCTCATGATGCCACTGTTGGGGAACATAGCATGGGAAACAAAAAATTTCCTATGCACACGAAGACCTATCATGGTGATGATCTTCTACGAGAGGGAGATCAGATCCACATACCCTTGTAGATCACTAACCGGAAGCATTAGTAAATGCAGTTGATGTAGTGGTACGTCTTCACAATCCGTCCTATGAACCGTCCCATGAACCGCCTCAAGTCCGTCCCACGATCCGTCCCGATCAAGTGCCGAACGGACAACACCTCCGTGTTCCGCACACGTACAACTTGATGAAGATCTCCGCCTTCTTGATCCAGCAACAGAGACGGGGATGTAGATGAGTTCCCCAACAGAATGAGGGCGCGCCGGTGGTGGTGGTGATCTATTCCTGCAGGGCTTCGCATGAGCATCACAGAAATCCGATCTAGAGGAAGAACTACAAAGTAGAGGTTTAGGGTTGCACGTGGCAAAGTTTTGTCTCAAAAAGCCCTAAACCTCTAGTATATATAGGAGGAGGAGAGGAGAGGAGGCAGCCATGGCCTCCAATCCAAGGCACTTCAGACAAACCCACAAGGGAGGAATCCACCTCCCACAAGGGAGGTGGAATCCTATTAGGACTCCTTCCTAATTTGGCCTTTTTGCCTTTTTCCTTTATTCTTTTCGCATGGGCCCTTGAGAGAGACTTAGGCCTGCCCGCCAAGGGATGATCCACCTCTTCTCATAGCCGATGAGCCTCTTGGGTCGTCACACCCCTCCCGGTGGTCCCCCGGCACCCTCCCGGCACTCCTCGTACACTACCGATGAGGCCGAAACTTTTTCGATGATCAAACCACGACTTCCTATATATCAATTTTCGTTTCCAAAACATTCCGGAACTCCTCGTGACATTCGGGATCTCATCCGGGACTCCGAACAAAACTTCGGTCACCAACATATATAACTCAACTATACCGAAACGTCACCGAACCTTAAGTGTGCAGACCCTGCGGGTTCGAGAACTATGCAGCCATGACTTGAGACACTCTCTGGTCAATAAACAATAGCGGGACCTGGATGTCCATATTGGCTCCCACATATTCTACGAAGATCTCTATCGGTTGAACCTCTATGTCAAGGATTCAGTTAATGATGTATGCCGATCCCTTTGTCCTTCGGTATGTTACTTGCCCGAGATTCGATCGTCGGTATCGCCATACCTAGTTCAATATCGTTACCGACAAGTCTCTTTACTCGTTTCGTAATACAAGATCGCGTAACTAACTCCTTAGTCACATTGCTTGCAAGGCTTGTTGTGATGTTGTATTACCGAGTGGGCCCCGAGATACCTCTCCGTCACACGGAGTGACAAATCCCAGTCTTGATACACGCCAACCCAACAGACACCTTTGGAGATACCTGTAGAGCACCTTTATAGTCACCCAGTTACATCGCAACGTTTGATACACACAAGGTATTCCTCAGGTGTCCGGGAGTTGCATGATCTCATGGTCATAGGAACAAATACATTGACATGCAGAAAACATTAGCAATAAACTGACACGATGATATGCTACGTTTATAGTTTGGGTCTTGTCCATCACATAATTCTCCTAATGATGTGATCCCGTTATCAAGTGACAACACTTGCCCATGGCCATGAAACCTTGACCATCTTTGATCAACGAGCTAGTCAACTAGAGGCTCACTAGGGACAGTGTGTTATCTATGTATCCACACGTGTATTTGAGTTTCCAATCAATACAATTCTAGCATGGATAATAAATGATTATCATGAACAAGGAAATATAATAATAACCAATTTATTATTGCCTCTAGGGAATATTTCCAACATTGAGGACATACCAAATAAGGATGACACAAAAATCAAATTTCCCAATAGGTTAGGGTGCATGATCAATTCTAGGAAACAAATCAGGCTGGAAAAGGTTGGCTGTAATACAAAAGGGATGGTGTGAGAGGTTCAACCTGGAGAGGTGCGATTTGGTTGGAAAACATTGACTTGGGGAAACAAAAGGTGGACCTCAGATTGAGAAAAACATAAGTGGGAGGTGGAATTGCATGAGAGGGCGAAAACCTGGGGGTAACGAATGAATATAATGGAAAATATTGTATAGAAGTTGCACATCAACAGACTAACTGAACACAAGTTACCAAAAGTTGCTTCTTTTGCTCCAATACTTGATGAATGTTGTGAATAGCATATGTGTTCTTTTGCCTTTGTGTTCCTACCATTTAGGAAAGACCACACAATCACACTCAAGTAGAAATATACATATCTAATTATTTATTTTTATATTTTGAAAGGATCTTGCACTTAATCCTCATGAGTAATTATTTAGTGGTCCTTGACTGCCTTGTAGACATTGCTAAGCTAGTGGGATTCAAAACTAGTCATGTATTTTGTATCTTCCAAAGAGCTTCACTAACCAGAATATGCATAAGGAAAATCTCATTCATATCTAAACTTTTATTGCAGGCTAGATACTATTATATATTTTATAATGGTAACTTACATCTAGAAACAATAATGGAAATAACACTTCACATATTTATAGCTAGAAATTGTTAAGTGAAAATGAAAACAACAAGGCTCACCGACAACAGATCGAGATAACTAGAAGAAAATTTGCAAAAGGAGGCACTAACAGATCGAGCTCAGCTCATACCCATCCATGATCCATCCACATCTTGGCATGTAATCCTTCACCTAAACATCGGTTTTTGTTATGCAAGAATGCATATTCGGAAATATGCAATTGCATGAAGAACATAAATGCATTATTGAAAGAGTTAAACATCAGTAGAAAGAACTTGACAATGTCAACTTTGGAGCACTTGTAATGTCAGGAGTTTCTAACCTTGTTCCAAATGTAGTTCTTATATTTACTATTGAAGTAATGAATAATAATCTCCTGAACTTGAAATACAAGTGTGGACGAATTAACACTAGTGCATCAACATGCTATAAAAACGGTTTTAACCCCTTCCCGCGATGTAGTTTTAAACCGTCACCTAGCCTATGTGGGTGATATGGGTGTCCATTCCACACTACATGGAAAACCCTATCGTCAATGGTGAAAAATGAACGCAAACATTTTGCAAAACTAAATGTATGGGATGTCAGCATCTATCACAAACAAGAGTCATCGATTAACCATTTGAGATATGGCGTACTTCCCATACTGTACATCCTTGCAACTCGTGTATTTTAGATATGGCATACTTCCCATAATATACATGATTTAAATTTGAAAGTAGGAAATCATGTATTTCATATCAAATCATGTTGAAATATAGGTTGAAGAATGAATGCGTAATTCGATTCACTTGTACATATACTCAAGAACTACATAAGTATCAAGTCGCAAAAAAGGAAAACTACATATGGAAAAAATAAACAATGATGGAACCACTGTTGTATTAAAGACGGTAAAGAGAGAGACGAAAGACATTCTGGTTGCTTGAGAAGGTCAAGCAGAATGCCCATATTGTGCCCTCCTCCATGCCTAATGCGCGAACGACTCTAGGCCAACCCCTAGTCATGGCGCCCCACCCATCCTTTACTGTCTAGTCTTGAAGATATATTTTAACCTTCATTGCATGTCCACAGATCGTGTACTTTGTGAGTTAATCTTGAGTAAAGTTCTTTGGGAACCACTACAGAAGAAAAATATTCAGATATTGTTGTGTGACAACTCGTTATGGACATTACTAATAAAAGACTATGGACTTTGTAGTTACCATCCTACAACTCACTGTTGTGTTGGATAGAGTGTAAACGAATAGTCTAATTGGCATCGTTCATCTCTTTCCCTAATAATCCTTCTCATTTTCCTCACTTGATGCTGGTTCATGAATAATTCATTGCCGAACATGCAAAAAAGGGTCTAGGCATGGATCTTTACCAAGGACATATGTACCTACAAGCAACAAGCCAATATTAGAAGCTAAAATGCAATTACAGAATGGTGTAATGTATTACTCCATCAGTTCCACAATGTGTTTCATATAAATATTTTGAGAAGTCAACATTTACTAACTTTGACCAAGTGTGTAGATAAAAACATATACATCTAGAATTTCAATTCCATTTCATTAGATACATCACAAAATTTACTATCATATGGTATACATTTTAGTGTCGTATATATAAATAGTATTCTTTATAAATTTGTTCACAGTTTGCAAATTTCACTATTCAAAAAATCTATATGCACTACATTATGGAGAAAATGGAGTATAAGCATGGGCATGAAAAAACCCTCAGTGGAAAACTTCGGCCACTCCCATTATTGTCCTATGCAAGTACATGGAATATCATGATAAATACAAGAGGCTTAAGATCAACAAAATATACAAGGTACCTGCTTGAAAATAAATATAACAACCAAATAGAGCCATTGGAAATTGGAGAAATGCTCAATGCAACCAACCTAACAATCAGATACACAAAAGCAATGCATTTGCTTGAAAACTAGACAAATGCTCACTCCAATCATCCTAACAACCAGATATAGAAAAGCAAGGCATATGCTTGAAAACTAGACAAATGCTCACTACAACCAGTCTGACAATCAAATTCAGAGAAACAAGGCATAAATGTTTAAAGCGGGAGTTAAAGGCACTGGTTAATAATACCATGCATAACAGGTGGTACTGATGAAATTGAAGTGCAGAGTTCATACTTGCCCAGAATGAACATCAAATTGTGAATAACTAAAAGAAACAAGGCATATATGCTCACTATGACAACCAAATATAGCCATTGAAAACTGGACAAAGACTCAATGCAACCAGCCTAACAACCAGATACAGAATAGCAAGGCATCTACTAGAAAAGTAGACAAATGCTCAATTATACACTTCATTATTATCACATGGAAAAAGCTACTACAACAATTGGTACGAGAGGGCTAACTAGAAAAGTATGATTTTTTCACACGATGTTGCCTCACTTGTCATGGATGGGCTCCTTCCACTTGAAATTTGTGGTGCCAAGGTGCGCTTCCTGATTTCGCCTATGGGATGTTTCCTATTGTAAAACCCGTAGTGTGTGCCCTTTTCTTGGTCGATGAGATCTAACTTGGAGATAGGGATCCTAAGATACCGTTGTAGAATGTTTCCATTAGAAATGACCTAAGGGGCTCAATGGCATACAAGGATCGCAAATCCATGACAACAACATGGAGGATATTAGTGGCGGGGCCTTTGAAGAGATCGACGACGGTTGGACAAGAGGTGTTGCCAGTGGACCACTTAACTTGTTACCGGAGTCCTGGATCTGCGTCCAAGAACTTCTCCAAGAACAAGGTTCTAGCACCGGGGGGCTTGGCTTCCTGCCTGCAACACAACAGCAAACAAAACAAAGTTGGACGACAAGAACTCTCCTCCTCACCTTGTACGCCGGGGACATGCGAGTTACCCAGGTTCGGGCCACCGGAGCATAAAACCCTACTCATGCTTGTGTGTTTATTTCTTGAAAACGAGAGAGCTTGAGCCTCTCGTATACAAATGTTGGGGGAGAGAATGTGTCCATCCCCTTACAGATATGCCATCCTTATCTTCTTGTAATGCCTTGGTCATCTTCCCCAAAAATACGAATGGCAAAGGGTGGCCACAATGCGTCAATTTGAAGGGGACAAGGTTCCAGTCCTATCCTGACTAAAGGTGGTCTTCGCGTGGCAAAATAGTCTTCATGATGCGGTTCTGGGTTCGATGATGACTCCCGTCCTGTAGTGTTGACCCGTCCTGATCCTCTAACACCAAACAAGTAAGCTTTTGCCACCTGCTTTGGGAGGAGCAGCTCATGCTACCTCCTAATCACCCAAGGAGAAAAAACCTTGTTCACGCCCGCTAGCACGACCTCTGTTAAGGCATATTTCTCCCTAAGTGGTTTTAGTGATTGATGACAATGCCTGTGCGGACTAATCGTGTGCATTGAGCATTTTAGATAATTCATATCTAGGCACAAGACGATCCGATGCCCCTCGGAATCTCTCAAAGACGGTTTCTTTCTATGTTTCTCTTTTGTGGATTTGAGTCGCAGGAAAGCCGTACTATTAAGAGGGGGTTCGCGTCGGAAAGGTTTTGGTGGAATCATCACGTACACATTTAGTGCACCACCTTTTCCCTAGCTACAATGGAGCTCCATACCCATCTTTGATGCGTATGCAAAAGGGCTAGTGGTAGTACCACTGGTGTCAGCGGTAGTACCGCCGGTGTCAACGGTAGTACCGCTGGAACAACGGTGGTACCGCTCTGAGAGCGATAGTAATTTTTTATACCGTTCCATGAGCGGTACTTCTACCCTCAGAGCGGTAGTAATTTTTTACTACCGCTTCAACGGACTTTTTCACATACTCCCCCCCACAGTGGTTGGTGAGATGCAGAGCGGTAGTACCGCTGCTAGCAGCAGTAGTACTGCTCCCAGAGTGGTAGTACTGCTTGGCTATTGCTATGGTGGGTGGGTAAGGGTTGGATCTTACCCCCCCACTATATAAAGGTGTCTTCTTCTTCAAGGAGCTCACCTTTAACCTCTCAAAACTCCATTTTTGCTCCATAAGCTTATTCTTGCCCGATCTCTCTCCCTAGCCAATCAAACTTGTTGATTTTCTAGGGATTCCCTGCCGGGAGGCCGAGGTGGCCCTCCTAGAGCGTCAGACCGCATGGTCTACCTTGGTCCAGGATGCGGAGTATGAGGGCCTCCAGACCATGGAGGCCCAGGTTCTTGCTGACGAGGCCTCCCTCGAGGCCACACGCGCGATGACTAATGCTGAGGATGATGTGAGGATCGCCCGGGAGTGGGAGGCCGCGCTAGCGGAGTACCACGACAGGCTGGGGCTGTAGGAGACCCGCTTCCAAGCCAAGCTCGACGAGTTTTAGTAGGAGGTCGACGGTATCAAGGCCGATCTCCAGGATGCCGAGGTAGGCCTCCAGGCCGCACTTCAGCGCAAGTGGGACACCGAGGTGGAGCAGGAATCACTCTAGGCATAGGTTACCAACGTCGTCGAGACTGTGCATAGGGCCCGAGACAACAAGGCGCTGGCACGTACGATGCAGGCGCAGCGCTCCAAGTTGTTCTTGGGCCTCGCAGAGCGTGATGGAAGCGTGCTCGATCGCTTCGTTGAGGGCTTGTCGGCGCTGCACCTCGTGCACTCCGACGGTGGTTACCTTGACTTTTTCACAAAGGTGATGGAGGCACTAGAGTCTACCGTCTCCAAGGTGGACGAGGCCGTTGACGGAGGTGCTCGAGACCTCCTGGACTGCGCAGCGATGCGTATATTTTCCAACTTTCACTGCCACAACCCTGCATTCGACTTCTCCCTCATGGTGGATCCCATGCCTGCCCAGCTCTAGAGCCCGCTGAGAGACGAGGTGCACACACATATGGACTCCCTCATCGAGCGGTTCATGTAGGTCGAGACCTCCAAGGAGGGAGGCAGTCCTGGTGACGACCTCGCGGTCGGTGATAGTGGCGATGACGACGACTCCACGTGAGCTACAGTCTTTTTATTTCATGTTGCATAGTGAATAATCTGGCCCCGTGGGGGCGTAAAACACAAGCGTAGGGTGATTTTTCTTTAGGTACTCATTGTATGAACTGTTTTAATCACTCTTTGCTTATCTTCTCCCTCGAGGCTTGTTTTTCTTTTTTATGTTCCCTTGTGCTCTGCATCGATGGGGACTAGCCCCCAAGGTGGACTACACCGTCGCTGGTATGCCTGCAACAAGGGCTAAGCAAGGCTGGAGGGTGTAGGGCTCGTGGGGCTAGTAGGAGATCTTGGGGCACACTTCCCAGGATCCCCCCTTGACGTTGAGGAGGCTTGTTCCAAGGAAAATTGGACGTCTCGGCGAAGAGTGAAGGAAGGGAAAAACCCAAGGGACACGTTTATACTTAGCTTCTTTGGGCGTGTAGCTTCTTATGAATTCTTCTTCTCGTAGGACGCCGCTTTCGAGGCCTGGGGGGGGGGGGGGGGTGGGGGGGCTCCTAAGGCCTGTCACAACGCCCTGCACCAAGGAAAAGAAATAGGTAGGATACGCCACATGGCACGCTCGCAGGGTTTCCCGTGGGTGTCATGCGAGGAGGTAAGAGCACCAAGCACCTGGTAAGGTGGCATACACGAAAGAAGGCCCATGGGCTAGAGCTTGGTCACTTGGTTTTTTTTATCACTTCATGGAACTAATCTCAGCACAAACACCGTGACTAGCCCCCGCTCGCGTGACGCACACATGGAGACCATAAGCATCCACCACGCTTGAGGCATGCCACCTGTCGGCACACAAAGGATTTGGAAAAAAACAACTTTTATTGAAGCATGAAACTGGTTCATTACATATCAAAGAAAAACACATGCTTCTGTACTCGAAATGGGTTGGCATGAGGTTGTGTGCACCTGAAAAGCGCCCTCAAAGGTCTGCCATGTCTGAGCATGGGGTTTCCGCTGGTGCCACGCGTGGGGCTTCCATAAAAGGTGGGTAGGAGAGTTTTCCCCCAGTTCAGAGCATGGGGGTTCCTACTAGCACAGAGCATGAGGCTTCCACAATAAGTGGGTAGGAGATTTCCACCAGCACGGAGGATGGGGCTTCCACGAGAGTGGGAAGGGACTCTCACGTGTCGAGGGAAGCGTGGGTAGAGAGAGCCATGGGCTTGTACAACCTCGTTTTGCTCGTATCCATGGAGCACACATAGAACATACGGTGATGGAGGCCGTTCCATGTGTTTTGCACCATAACACCTTCCACCGTCATTCTTTGGGCCCCGGAGGTACGGTTGGTGATTGCACACCGCATCCGAGATGTGGGACTCCGAGTTCATGCGCACCAGCCTTGCGCAGATGGATGTGGCATTCTCCATGCCTAAAGGCATGGACATGAGGGGAGATGGAGGAGAACCGGGCCTCGTGAGGCGAGCTGCATGGAGAGAGATAAAATCGACACACATGCGCCTACCGACACATGTCTTGGAGATGAGGGTGTTGCTGACAACCCACCTGGAGTCGGGGGCTTCGCGGATGCTTTTTGCACCTTGGGGCTCGCTTGCGAGCCCCGTGTCCAGGTGCACGGCCTGGTTGTGCTGGATCACCACCCTCAACAAGTCAGGCCCGCCCGGTGTCGCTTGCGACGGTTCACGAGGGCATGCCGAGAGGAGGGAGATGAGGCTGTCTTCCTATTTGAGGGAGGGGCGCTAGGCAGAGGCTTCTTCTTCGTGGGCGCCCCCTTAGCAGGCTTGGGCACGTCCTCGTCGGCATGGTTTGTCGCGATAGCATCCTTGTAGGCGTGCTCGAGGGTGCACACCATATCCTTTTCGCTGCAGCGGATGGTTATGCTGCCACCGCAGCCGGGCATCTTGACGAGGCCGTAGGCATGGTGGGTTAGTGCCATGAACTTGGAGAGCCCCGGGTAGACTGGGATGGCGTTGTAGGGCAAGTCGATGTGCACCATGTCAAAGTCGATGAACTCCGTGTGGTAGTTCTTGCGGGTTTCGAAGGTGATGAGAAGGCATACCTACCCCAAAGGAATAGTGGAGCCATCAATAATAGTGGAGTAAGGCTTGGTAGGCATCACACGCTCGTAGGGCACTTCGAGCGTCTTGACGGTCTCCACAGAGAGCACGTTGAGGCCTGCCCCGCCGCGATGAACATCTTAGTGATGAGCATGTTGCTGATAGTGGGGATGCATAGCAACGAGATGGCACCCACGGTCTTTGTGTTCTTGGGTTGTTCGCTAGAATCAAAGGTGATGGGGAGGTCAGACCACTTGAGGCGGTTAGCGAACCCAAGCTCTAGGAGGGCCGTGTTCACCTCGCGAGAAAATTGCTTGAAGTGGCGGTTGGATGGAGGGGCTTGGGCCGCACCGAGGATACCGTCCACCTTGTGAGGCTTCTGGTAGCCACCGATGTTCTCAGCAGGAGGGGAGTTGTTGGTGCACGATGGGTCGGGGTTGGCCTGAAGGTCAGCCGGCTAGTCCCGACAGTTACCTCTACCAGCATTGTGTTGTCGTTCCATGGGTCGCCCCCGCCCGCCCCCTAGAGTCTCGCCCCTTTGCAGTCGTGCCGATACTTTTTCTCAGGCTCTGCCACGAGCACTACAGTGCCCTTGCGCTTTGGGTCCTTGTCCTTGGCCTTTACCGCGGTAGGCCCGACGCTCGGGCCGCCACGAAGTAAGATCCACCCTTCCTTGGCCTTAGTGAAGTTGTCAGCGAGTGTGAAGCGTTCTGTGACAGAGTCGAGCACATCCCTGATGGAGAGCTTCTCGCACATCTTTGCGTTGGTGATGCCGTTGGCGATGGCGGAGACGATCACGACATCAGAGGCCCTTGGGATCCAGTTGCGCACCTGGCCGAAATGTTGTATGAACTTGCAGAGGGACTCGTTAGGGCATTGGTGCGCACCCCACAGGTTGTTGAGCATGAGGGGGCAATATCTCATACCCGCAAAGTTAGGGATGAACTACTTGCGCAGGTCCTCCCATGAAGAGATGGAGGCCTCGAGGAAGTTCATGAACCATGCGTGTGCATCGTACCCGAGGGCCATGAGGAACCAGTTTGCCATGAACCGGTCACCCCCCCTCGCAGCCTGGATGTTGATGGTGTAAAGCAGGAGGAGCTCCGTGGGGTTGGTGCTGCCACTATAGCAGGTAGGGAGATTTGGCTTGAACTTGTCTGGCCACACCATGTGTAGAAGCTCAGGGGACAGAGGCAGGTAGCCCCCGGTGGTGGAGATGCCTCTGCCAGGGGCCACACGGTTCTGTTGTCCAGTAGCAATGAAATCCTAGAGAACTCAATCCTGGTGGTTGTGCACCCTCTTGTGGCCCTAAACGCGCCCTTGGGGCGCGGTGGACGATCTGGCAACTCTCGCTGTCAACTGCCTGCACCATCGGCCCATGGTGCTTCTTCGCCGCGCGCGCAGAATGCGAAGCAGGAAGAGGTTTGTGCTTGGCATGGCTGACTCACGTTGGCGGAGGGAGCATGGAGCGGAGGATGCTTGGCCATCATGGCCCGGGGCCATGCACACAGCATCGACGAGCTCGGTGATGCGCCCAAGCCAAGTCTCGTGGCCGTCGTTAGCGGGTCGATAGCACGAAAGCTCCTATGCCATGAGAAGCACGGACCACAGTGACGGAGGGTCATGGCGTGCATGTGAGGAGACGGTAGCGGAGTGGTCATGCGCTTGCTCGTTTATGGAAGGGTGTACGGAGGAGGCAATGCGCTCCCCAACAGGCTTTGTGGTAGCCCAGGGATGCTACCCCAGAGTGCCACGGGCGGTAGGTGCCACAGGTGCCTTGGTGGCAGCTCGGCGCATGGCACGTTCCCGATGGGTGACAGCCTCGTCCATGTCAATGCTAGTGTCGAGTTTGAGGGCATGAATATGGCATGTCCCCCTACCTCGCAGGACAAATGTCAGAGTCCTGGATCTGCATCAAAGAACTTCTCCAAGAACAAGGTTCAATCACTTGGGGCTTGGCTTGCCACCTACAACACAATGGCAAACACAACAAAGTTGGATGGAGAGCTTGCTCCTCCTAACCGGGTACGTCAGGGATACGCGAGCTACCCAGGTTTGGGCCATCGGGGCGTAAAACCATACTCCTACTTGTGTGTTTATTTTTTGGAAAAGAGAGAGCTTGAGCCTCTCATACACACAGGTTGGGGTAGAGAATGGGTCCATCCCCTTACAAAGATCCCATCCCCCTCTTCTTGTAATGCCTCAGTCCTCTTCCCCAAAAACATGAGCCAGAAAGGGTGGCCACAACACGGCAATTCAAAGGGGGACAAGGTTCCAGTCCTATCCTGACTAAAGGTGGTCTTCGCCTAGCAAAGTAGTCTTGATGACATGGTTGTGGGATCGATGCTGACCTATTCTACAGTGTTGATCCATTATGATCCTCTATCACCACACTGGTAAGCTTTTTCCACCTACTTTGGGAGGAGCAGTTGGCGCTATCCCCTAATCACCAAAGGGGAAAATGTGTGTGCCCACTAGCATGGCCTTTGTCGCCTTTCTCTAAGCGGACAAGCCACCCATGCGATATGCACAAAAACATGCGCTTTGCATCGCAAGCCAATCCTTGAGAATGGGTCTTCTGGGATTTCCTGGCGCTCGAAGGCCTAGGGAGGGCATGGTCCAACGGCGAGGGGGCCTGGCGAGGCATGCCCCTCACGAGGCGATTCCCTCCGGAGTAGCCGATACTTGGTCGCCCCCTTGGGCCGGCCCACACATTGTCTCGAGGCTAGTGGCGGACGGGCCATGGTACCCCGAGTTCCACTCGGCCGACACTTGTGACATGGCCCGAGTTTTGCCATCAATGTTGTTGATCTTGATATCGTAGCCGGCTCGCCCAAGATACAAGAATATGTGAGGCCGCACACTTTAAGCCTTCGGCATTGGAACGTAGATAACATCCCCGCCGGCTTGTGCGGCGAGGTGTGATAGTTGTGATCTGTCTTGGGTTTTCCGTGAACAGGAACGGGCTATCACAACGCAATGCGGGTAAGTATTTCCCTCGACAGAGAAACCGAGGTTTACCGAACCAATAGGAATAACAATCACCAACCGTCTTTAGCGGCTGCACAGAAAAGAGCAAACAACTTGCACCCAATCCGGCAAGAGGCTTTTCAATCCCCTTGATCTCGTTATTTGCAAGCGAATGAGGTGTGTAGATAATTGTAGATAGTTGTTACTTGCAAAATAAAATAAAATACAAATAATAACAGCGAGGAAATTATAAGTTTTCTGAACATATAAGTGAATAGACCCGGGGGCCATAGTGTTCTCTAGTGGCATATCTCATGAAAGGAATATATGGTCGGTAAACAAATTACTGTTGGGAATTGATAGAACAGGGGATGGTTATGTGATTTTCAAGGAAATGATCATGTCCATGTAGGCATCACGTCCATAAGCAAATACGTGGACTCCTGCCTCCACCCATCAAATGCTAACCCGCGTGCATCTAGAGTATTAAGTAAAATAGAGTAATGCTTGGAGAACAATGACATGATATAGACAAAGTAAACTCAATCAATATGAATAAACCCCATTGTTTTATCCATTGTGGCATCAACACAAAGATGCAACTTGTCCCCTTCAGTCACTGGGATATACAAACTTGCTAGGTTGAACCCACTACAACGCACCTCTCACTAAAGAAATATCAAACTACTTGGCCAAAGCAATTCAATAGATTGGAGAGAATTACGAAGCTATGATGATCACACAAATAAGAATCATAAAACTCAGAAAAGAGTAAAATATGTTTGATGAATAATCTGAACATAAACCCACAATTCATTGGATCACAACAAACACACCACATAGAAGAATTACATCGGATAGATCAAAGCGAAGATTCGATGTTCATTTTATTTAAGACGAGGCGAGGGGGATAGCCATCTAGATACTAACTACGAACCAGTAGGTCTATGGTGAACTACTCATACATCATGACGAGGGCACCAAGGTTGATGAAGAGGCCCTTCGTGGGAGCTCTAGATGGGTTTGCCATGGAACAGAGACTTGCGGCAGCGTAAAAATTCTTTGCATATGATATTTAGGGTTTGTGGAATATTTCAGAATTATATGCCACACAACGAGGCAAGTGGGGCCACACGTGCGTGACAAGGCATCAGTGTGCGGACACCCCCTGGCCGCGCCCTATAGCTTTGGGAGATCCACGTGTGTTTTGACGTTTCCTCCCAAAGCTTCTAGGTCTTCTTTTGGTCCAAATATCATAAAAAAATGTCATGGAAATTGGACTTCATTTGATACTGAAAACCTGAAAAACAAAAAACACACGGAAAACAACAACTAGCACCGAGCACTGGGTTAATAGGTTTGTCGTGGTATTTCCATGGTAGATGCCAGGGTGGCTTAGATCGTGGTTTGCGACCGATGGGCACCAGCGGCGTCTGGGAATGGGTGTAGACGCAACACACATTAGACCGATCTACCCAGGTTGAGGGCCCTCCGATGAGGTAAAACCCCTAGTCGTGCCAATGTGACTGTAGGTGATCACAGTACAATGGTGCTCCTCTAGCTGTTCGTGAGGGAGGAGGCGGAGCTCTCGCAGTTCGTGTCGTTGCCTCTCTGCTGTGCTACATGGGGGTTCTATGGATTGAGTGTTCACGCGCCCATCTCTCTAGGGGATGGGGTTTGGCTTTATAGTCCAGCCAAAAGTGTATAGTAGTGGGGAAAAGTGGGAGCTAGGCTCGGCTGGCTCGGGGGCCCGTCGGCTATCGAGTCTTGTCTGCCGCGGGGCACGCCGATCGAGTGCGCCGACTGGCCATCAGCGAGTAGGTAGGGTTAAGCATGGTTACAAGGCCGCCTCGACTGGTCAGCCCCGGGAGCGACGGGCGGCCGTGTAGCCTCGCTGACCCTCGCATCATCACGCCCGTGGCCATGTCGGGCTTGTCAGTGTGCACTATGGCCATGAGCGCCTCTACGTCAAGCATGTGGTCATGTCATCGTACGCTGGTATGGATGGATGGTACAGGCGTTGACCCGTTGGTTGCTATTGGGGCCAGCCAAATGGGCCGGTTGTCACTAGCCGAGAGGCGGCGTGATGACCGGACGGGTCGGCTGCCGACAGCCAGCCCAGGGTGGCGATCCGACCCTGAAATCTCTTGGGGAAGGGTTTCCTCCACTTTGGTATACCCAAGGACCATTACCCCATCAGTAGCCCCAAAAACCGTTGGGGTCCAGAGGCCTCCGCGCGAGGGGGCTATCGGTTTCACCCCACAATCGGAGAGCGAGCATTGTTGGAGTTGATGCGCCTGCCGGTGCCGACATGCGAGATGACTAGCTGTCGGCCGGCCGGCTGAAAAACACGGCGTCTGGGCGCTCGCTGGATGTGGGACAATAGGACATCACGGCACGTCAGGCTTAGAGACGGCCGATGCGCGCCACACATGGCCCGGTGGTGGGCGGCGGGCCTGCCACTACGTGCTTGACGACATATTGCCACAAGCCTATCCTGGCAGGCCTGAGCCCATGTGCGGGATGTTTTCCATCCAAGGGTCGTCGGTTGGGTTTCCTCACGCGATTAATGCACGTGGGCATCCTGGGGAAGTGGGGGACATGGGTGTAACTGATCCCATGCCCCCCGTCTCTCCGAGCTTTAAAAGGGGGAGGGGAGAGGCCGGGGCTGCCTTTGCCTTCCCACTCCCCATCTCCCATCTCGCCCGCGCTTCGGAGCTCGCCGCCGCCGCCCTTCGTCCTTGTGACTGCAGTGCCCATTTCGCCATTCCTCCCACCTCGTGCCTGCAACGCCTTCCCATGGTCGATCCGCTGGGGATCCACATCTTGCGCCTTTTCTATCCCACTCCGCCATGGACGAACACCGAGATGGCAATGCCTCCTGCCGACTCATGGGAGGGATCCATCGTGACCCACACGCACATCGAGTATCTTCGGCGGATGCGAAAGAACCCCGTCCACGGAGCATGTCAAGGCGTGCATTCCCGGAGGCGAGCGCATGCCGGAGCCTCGGGCCGGCGAGCATGTCGTTTTCGGTACTCACTTCATCATCAACTACGAGCTACCTGCGAGCCACTTCCTGTGGCAATTCATGGACTTCTTCGGGCTCCAGATGCACCATCTAGGTCCAAACTCGGTGTTGTACCTCGCCTGCCTTGCCACCCTCTAGGAGGGGTACCTAGGCTTCTGGCCCTTTCCATATTTGTTCCATCTCTTCTTCCACTTCCGAGCCAAGAAGAACGACAACGTGTCGTACTCCTGCGGGGGTTTAGTGGTGTACGCATGGTGCAATGGGATCTTCCCGAAGATGAGGCGGATCGACTCCTTCAATAATTGGAAGAGCACCTTCTTCTAAGTCAGAGCATCGAGGAGGGGCGGGACTGAGTGAACCTCCCACCATTCTCCGACACACTGCCGATTGGCGCGAACTGGAACCTCAAGGTGTGCAACGATGATATGATGGGGATAACGGCCCGACTGAAGAAGCTCAACGCCTCCCTGGGGTTGCTGCCCGCGGACGTGGTGGTAGCCTTCATCTCCTGCCGGGTGCTGTCGCTGCAGGAGTGGCTGCACTAGATCTTTGACGTGGGCTTGTGCAAGCACACATACCGACTGTTGATTGTGGACTTGCTGCCGAACAAGGTTGCCGCCCGGGTGAACGCCATCACCCGCTTTAGGCTGGACGAGGAAGCATGGTGGTTCTGCATGGAGCCGTTCTATAGCCATAACCACGTGCCATGGGAATGCTTCGTCTCACTCGAGCTTCTATCGCTTTTTTTGTATGCACGGTCACGCTTTTTCTTCAGGTTTTTGCCCGACACATGACGCCGGACAGTCCAAACCCGCAATCCTTTGCGCTGGACCGTGCGAAGTCGGGCTCCGAGGACTATGATTGGACGGGGGTGACCCTGCTGGTCCCAAGGACCCGGACTCGCTGGAGGTGTAGGAGGAAGATGTGGAGGAGGAGGAGGCGCTGACTGGTGCCACTGCCGATAGGGTTGAGACATCGAGCGGTCCCCATCCCGAGGCGACTGTGTGGGACTGGACTAACGTTGACGGCAACAATGATGTGCGCATAGTGGAGGCACCACCTGTAGTGACGGCGCTGCCCCAGCGCTGCCGGTGAGGTGGGAGCGTGGAGCTCCCGGCTGGGGGTCAACCAAGTACGTGCCAGCCAGCTCGGAGCCAGCCGGCCACGAGGAAACTAGCCTGCCGCAAGAGAACGGAAGAACGAGAAGAGAGAAACGACTAGTCGAGGGACCGGTCATTGCCCCGGCCACCAACAAGGCTCGGTCGACTATGCTGTCGTCGGGCACCAGTTAGCCGGGGTGGAGGACGCTGTGGCGGGGTGGCCGCCAGATTCCCCTTGATTCGGGGTAAGTTTTCTTTTGATATCATGCCCCTTTCTTCCTTTCATCTTTGCCATGTGGCACAGAGAACGTGCCCTTTCGTTTCGGCAGCGAGGCCATCAAACTTCCACGCTGTCCTCGTCGGCCCTCGAGGGCGAGGGGGCGCACAGCTGGTCAGGGAGCAAGCGGTGACGGCACGGCTTGAGTGAGAGCGTGCCTCCGAGTTATGTGCGGCCAAGGCGAAGGCTTTGGTGGCTGCAGCAACCTTTTCGGGTGGCCCTTCGTCCAGAGCGACGAGCGGCACGACGATGCTGGTGACCCCGAGGTTCATGCCCTGGAGGCCTCGCCAGCGCCAACTGGGACACGCGAAGAGCCAGACTCAGAATTGGAGGCGCCACTAGTCGTGGAGCCGATGGGTGAGGAGTTGTTGAGTCCGGTGTCCAACAAGGGGTGCCGGGCCGGGGCCGAGGCTATGAGCAGCGATAACCAGGCCGTGGTCGTTTGGTCGGTGCAGCCAAACCCGGCGGCGCCGGGGGCAGCTCTGACTGGCAAGGCCGACCAGATGGGCCAGTCGATGTCCTCCATCGCAGCGTAGTGGGCCAAGCTGGGCCGCGCTCCGAGGTCATCCGGGGCGAGCACTTCGACCATCGGGCAGGTTCTGGTGCCGGCCGGCGCGACTGAGGTGATGGCGGGGTACCACTCGTGGATAGCCTCCTTTGCCCAGTCGACTGTACACAGCTTCATGCTGGTGGAGAAGGCGGTTCAAGTTAGCCGCATTCCATTTTGTTTTTCTTCGTCTATTTTCTAGTGGGGGCGCGCGAGCGTGCCCACTGTATGTAGTCCCCGAGATTCAGGGCGGCTACATGGCTGGGCGGCAGCTGGTCCAAATCTTTGTCTTCTAATCCTTTTCTCATGTTCTCTCCTCGGGATGATACTTCGACGCACGAAGCACTCTTCAAGGAGGCGACCACGCTATACTGCTATAGCAAGAATTCGTACTTCAAGGCCCCGAAGGAGCTCGAGATGCAGGCGGGTGAGCTGCAGAAGGCCTAAAGTATGTCCTTGGAACGGTGGGTGCGTGCGAGCGCATCCACTATGTGTAGTCCCCGAGATTCACGCTGGCTGCTTGGCTGCATGGCAGTCATGCCAAATCTTTGTTGATTTTGATGTTTCTCGTGGAGCCGACTGCTGACCATGAGTTGTTTTGCAGAGGGGGCCGTTTCGGAGGCCAAGTTGGTGGAGCTGCATCGCTCTCTTGTCGACGTCCGCGACAAGCATGACGAGGTTACCGGCGATCGCGACCGGCTGGGGAGGGATCTGGAGGACGAGCGGGCGGCTGGGGGCGGCTGAAGGCAAAGGTGGAGCATCTCACCGAGGTGCTTCAGTGGGAGACGATGGCCAAGGTGGCAGCATCACAAGCATCGGTCGTGAGAAGGGAGGAGGCATAAGCTCTTCGTGTCCAGGTTGCTCGGCTCGGGGCGGAGGTCCGCCAGGCGACGACGGCCAAGACGAGGGAGGAGCGGAAGGCGGTCGCCACATTTAAGCTCTTCAACCAGGTGGATGAGATCTTCGTCGGTGAGTGCTTTGTCCTCTATCATTATGTTTCACGGGTCCTTTCTCTTATCATTTTTCTCCGGGCCAGTTTGCTTTCCATAGACCCAGGCGCGGGCGGAGCGGGCCGTGGTGGCCCCTGAGGAGCTGCACTGGGAGGGGTGCGAGCCGGATGCCGATGCTGCCTGGGGGATGGAGGAGGTGGTCCATGCATGCGAGACCCGATTGTCCTTCCTGCGGGTTCTCTATGACCGGCTTTAGACGGCAGGAGGAAACCTTGTCCATGCCATTTGGCCCGACCAGGCAGCAGGGATTCCCGTCAGCCGGGTCGCGGGGTGGCTCGATCATGTCATGGATTAGTTCGATGCGTGGAGGGCATCGACGGTGAGGGGTGGTGCCCAGATGGCGCCAACCTTCGCCCTATCGTGGTACTCGGGTATTAACTGTACGAGATGGGTACCATGCGGGTGGAAGCGTAGGTGGACTTGACGCAGCACGAAAATGCCATTGGCTTTCAGGCCAATGAGTTCTCCAGCTACGGCTTGTTGAACACGTACTACCCTGAGCTGGGGAGGACAGTGTGCCCGTCTTGGTGGACGAATTTGGCATCCTGTTCACCGGCTACGACGAGGAGGTTGGGGCCAACTCGGAGCAGCCCACCGCCGCCGACGAGATCGGCGAGGTGGGCACCTTAGGGGCGGCCGCATCCTCTATGGAGGGGCGGAGCCGCCTATCGGTTTTGGTGAGGCGGGCCAGAGGACTCTACCAGCTAGGGACATGGAGATGACCGAGTGCGAGACTCCGCTGGCTAGCAATTGGAGGCCAGCCAACAGGTTCCATGGGCCGACGATGCTGAGGAGGGCAGAAGACCCCGCCGGCTAGGGACAAGTAGGTGGCACCGCAGGCGCGTGCTGTCTAGTTTTATCTTCCCGCTTTCTTTGACCACATACTTTGTTATGAAGAAGTCCACCCACTGGGTGTGTGGGTTTGACGTTATGCACTCTTGGCCTGGCGCTACTATCTTTATTTATGTGTTGCAGTTTATTTCAACTTGGTTTCCATCTGCCGGTTCATTCAGTACTTTTTCTTTCCTTAGTCGCTTTTCCCATGTGCCTCACTCCTTTGCCTTCTTTCCTGCTGGCCAGCCGGCTTGCGGACTATGACCTAGGTAGCGTGGACTAGGTAGCGTGGTGGGATGGCGGAGGTGGGGTGCTGGTACTTTTTGGTCTTGCAAGTTGGGTTTTGAACAAACTAGGTAGCGTGGACGGACCTGGCCCACCCCTTGTCTTTTTTCCTATTCACTCTGCCCCTTTGCCTGTGGGCCCGACGGCCAAATAGCCAGGTTGTGGTCTGTAGCCAGCAAGGGATAGGCCACCAAGGAGGAGATATAGTAGTTTACCACTCCGGGGGGATTGGGTGGGCCGGCCAGCCCCTAGGCCGGCTGGGCCGGTTCGGGGGCGGCATGTGAAAGAAAATAACCAAGACATAGATATGAATGGAAAATCATTCCCCGAGTCCTGCTCGGGGGTCCCGGTTGTTCATTGATTTGAAAGGAAGTGGGACATACATACACTTGCTTCAACTATTAAACGGGCGGAGGAGCTCCGTGTTCCACGAGTGCTCTGTCTTGGAGCCGGAGGCATCCTTCTTGTTATTTCTTGGCTTTTGCGCATCATTCAGGTAGTAGGTGTTGTTGCTCAATGCTTTGCAGATGATGAAGGGGCCCTCCCATGGGGCCGACAATTTTTGCTGGCCGGATGGCCGTTGGATTACCCGAAGCACCAGGTCGCCCTCTCGGAATGCGAGGGGCTTGACCCGTTCGCTATGATAGTAGCACATGCCCTGTTGGTAGATGGTTGTTCTAGTCAATGCGAGCTTGCATGCCTCCTCAAGGAGGTCAACGCCATCTTCTGGGGCTTCTTTGGCGTCAGCCTCTGTGTTGAGGGTGACTCGAGGCAAGTCGAACTTGACTACAGTGGGGATGATAGCTTCGGCCCAGTATACGGGGAAGAAGGGGGTGAAACCGGTTGACCAACTGGGCTTGGTTTGTAGGCTCCATAGCATAGCCGGGTAGTTCCTCGTCCCAGGAGCCGGCCGAGCACTCGAGCGACTCGACCATCCTGGGCTTTAGGATGGCCAGGATGAGGCTGTTGGCCCGCTTCGCCTGGACGTTTGACTGCGGGTGGGCCACCGACGCGAGGTCCAGCCGGATTCCTTGCTAGCTGCAGTAGTGAGCAAGCCCGCCCTTGGCGAAGTTGGTGCCATTGTCGGTGATGATGTTGTTGGGGAGGCCGTAGCGGACGGTGATGTCCTTGATGAACGTGACGGCCGTCGGGCCATCAAGTTTCTTAATTGGCCTGGCCTTTGTCCCCTTTGTGAATTTGTCGAAGGCTAGCAGGATGTGAGTCACACCACCTCGGGCGGTTTTGAACGGGCCCACCATGTCCAGGCCCCACACGGTCAAAGGCCATGTGAGCGGGATGGTTTGCACGGCTGTGGCCGGCTGGTGGCTGTGCGCTTTGAAGCGCTAGCAACAGTTGCACTTGTCGACCAGCTCTTTGGCGTCTTTTAGGGCAGACGGCTAGTAGAATCCGTGGCAGAACACCTTGGCCACCAGGAAGCGCGAGGCAGCATGGTAGCCACACTTGCCGTGGTGGATGTCAAGGAGGATCTCGCGGCGCTTGTCCGCATCAACGTGGCGCTAGAACAATCAAGACATGCTCCACTTGACGAGCTCATTGTTGATGATGGTGTAGTCCGCGGAACGCCGTTGGATCTGTCGAGCCTCGACCTCGTCGGCAGGCAGTCTTATATTTTCGATGTAGTCGGGGAATGGTTTTATCCAGGATGGGGTCATGACCACTTTTAGCACGACCACCGTTAGTTGGCTTCCTGGGATGGGCAGATAGGTTGCACGTCGGCTACCGAAGTCCTGGGGTCAAATGGGAGTGGCCCCGATGGAGTACCGGCAACCCTCGGGCTAGGGAAAGCATGTCCCCGATACGGCTGGAGCGGTCGGCAACTTGGCGGGAACCGCAACCAAAGGGTCGGCTGCGACAGCCCTTGAGTCGAATTCGGCAGTCCCCGAGTCGGCGACGTCAACCGTCGGGGCTGGTTGAGCAGTCCCAGGGTCTGCCGGCATGAAGATGGACTCCGACTCCGGAGATGCTGTAATGGAGGGCTTACGCGGATGCTCCAGGGATACGCCGGGTGGGGTCGGCTACCGGGTGGAGCCGATCTTCGCGAGTTTGTGAACAGACTAGTTGCCGGCTCGAATGATATGGTGGAACTCGCAACCTTCGAAACTGCCGGTCAACTGTTGGACCACGAAGCGATGGCTTACCATAGTTGCGTCCCTGGCGTCCCACTCACAAGTGACATGCTGCACCACCACGTCGAAGTCGCCGAAGCAAAGGATGCCTTGGACGCCGATCTCCCTGGCCATATGGAGGCCGTGGGTGAACGCTTCATAATCCACCACGTTGTTCGGCGCGGTGAAGTGGATTTGGAGGACGTACTACAGTTGGCCCCCCTTTGGGGAGGACAGGACGATGCTGGCCCCAAGGCCGGTACGCATGTTCGACCTATCGAAGTGCATGCGCCAATGGGTGGAGTCGGGAGGTGGCGATAGGTACTCCATCTCCGCCCAGTCGACGAGGAAATCCGCCAAGGCCTAGGAGTTGACGGCCATGCGAGACTCGTTGGCGATGTGGTGGTCGGCCAGTTGGATGGTCCACTTGGCTATTCGTCCGGCCGCATCCTGGATTTCTTTGAGGGAAGCGGTGCTCACCACCGTGATCGGATGCTCCTGGAAGTAGGGCTTGAGCTTCCGGGCCACCAGGAACACGCCGTAATACATCTTCTGGTAGTGAGGGTAGTTCTGCTTGGAGGCGGACAACACCTCGCTCAGATAGTAGACCGACTGTTTGACCGGCTGGGCTCGGTCCGACTTCGAGCGCTTGACGGCCATGACGATGCTGACCACGTGGCTTGTCATGGTGATGTAGAGAAACATCGGCTCCTTGTACGCCAGGGCAGCCAGCACGGGCACGGTGCTCAGCGCGCACTTGAGGTCGCACAGGGCCTCGTCCGCCTGGTCACTCCAAACGAAGTTGTCCACCCTTTTGAGAAGGTGGTAGAGGGGGAGGGCCTTTTATCCCAGCCGACTGATGAAACGACTGACCGAGGCGAGGCACCCAGTGATTTTCTCGATGTCGGCCAGGTTGGTCGGCCGAGCCGTCTGCTTAATGGACCGGATCTTCTTCGGAATGGCCTCAATTCCTCGTTTGGAAATGAGGAAACCGAGGAGCCGGCCTGTTGGGACGCCGAATACGCACTTCTATTTGATATTGTCCAGGAGGGTGCCGCTTTCCTTGGTCGTGAGCACAACGTCATCCACGTAAATGTGTATGTTGCGGCTGAGCTACCTATAGAGGCCTCGCTGCATGTAGCCATGGAACATGGCGCCAACATTTTTCACCTGAACGCCATAGCAAAATGCCCTGAAGAGTGTTACGAAAGCTATTTTGATCCGATCGACCGGATTGACCTTGATCTGTTGGTAGCCTGAGTAGGCATCCAAGAAGGACAATAGCTCGCAGCCGCCCGTCCAGTCAATCACTTGATTGATACGGTACAGAGCAAATCAATCCTTGGGAAATGCCTTGTTTAGGCTTGTGTAGTCGATAGACATGCGCCAAGTCTTATTTTTCTTCAGCACTAGGACAGGATTCGCCAACTAGTCTGGGTGGAAGACTTCCATGATGAAGTCGGCTGCTAGCAGCCTGGCGATTTCTTCACCAAAGGTGTTCTGCTTCTCCTTGGAGAAGCGGCGCAGCGGTTGCTTGACAAACTTTGGATCCGGTAGGACGTGTAAGAAGTTCTCGACATACTTCATCGAGACTCCCAACGTGTCCCTTGGGGTCCATGCGAAGATATACGATTCTCACGGAGGAAGTCGAGAAGCCCGCTTTCCTATTTGTCGCTGAGGCCGGCCCCCACCATGATGTACTTGCCAGTGGGGTCAGCCGGGTCCAGGAGGACCCTCTTAGTGTCCTTGCCAGTGGCTGGCCGGAACTGATCTTCTGCAGCTGGCTGCATCAGCTTTGGCTCGGACTCGACCACAAGCCAGTCAATCTATCACCACTCCTCGGAAATGACGAGGGATTCGACCACCTTGGACCCGACCAGAGCGCGCTGGGTTGACTTCTTGTAGTCGCCAATGATGGTGATGGTGTCATGTGGGCCTGGCAACTTCATCTTCAGATAGGCATAGTGGGAAACCACCATCAATTTGGCTAGGGCGGGCCGGCCCAAGATGGCCTGGTAGGAGCTGGAGAGGTTCACAACCTCGAATCAAATGGGTTCACGACATAAGTTCTTCGGCGAGCCAAACATCACGTCCAGTCGGACCTTGCCAAATTTAGAGCAAGAGTGTCAGGGAACGATGCCATGGAACATCGTCCGGGTTAGCTGGAGCTCGGACTCCAGGATGACGAGCTTGTCCATCGTGTCGCAATAGAGTATGTTGATGCTGCTACCACCATCGACAAGCAACCGCGTGAAGAGGCAGGTGCTCCGTCGGGAGACGAAGGTGGGATCGAGGACCAGCTTGTAACCGCTTGGCATTGGCATCGTGGCCAGGTGAGCCTCACACCCCCAGGTGAAGGTTTTGTCTTACCAATGCATGTACTTGGGGATCGGTGGGACGACGACGTTGACCTCCAGCGCACGCCTGCGCTGGCTATGCTGGTCTTCATCCTTAGTGGCAAACACGACGTACGTCGCGTCCTGCTGGGGGTAGTTTTCATGGGCGCTGACGGCTCCCAGAGCAGGAGGCGGCGACGGTGGCGGCATGGGCGGCATAACGTCGCCACATGCAATTTTGGTGAACTAGATGCACTAGCAGGCCATGTGCGTAGCCGACTTGGCCCTGCTATGGAACTTCTTGGGCCCATCAACCATAGCCTCGAAGGTGTACTTGGCCCGCCGGAGTTGTTTTCCGTTGTTAGTACGCTGGCGCCAGCTAGAGCCCGGGGCATCGGCCATCCGGCCGTCCTGGACGGTCGCAACTTGCCTGCAGCCCTGATGGGCATCCGGCTGGTCTGTCTTGCGCTTTCCTTGATCTGGCTGGGATCAGTAAGCTGCTGGGGAGGTAGGCGGATTGGCCACGATTGGCTTGCCGTTCGCGTTGACGATCACCGGGACCTTCATGGAAGAATCGGCCATGGCGTACTCGTTGATGACAACCACCAACTACGACATGGTCGCTGGTTCCCGGTGCATCAGCTTTTTCTTGAGGAGGGTGCCTTCTTGGCAACCGTTGATGAAGTAGCGGATCGCCTATACCTCATGGATTCCCTCGCAGTAGTTGTGGATCTCGGTCCACCGCGTGACGTAGTTATGGAGGAGCTCGGTTGGGCCCTATACACACAGGGCGAGCTGGCAGGGTCGGCCAGGATGCTTGTACGTGCCGGTGAAGTTACGCACGAAAGCCTCCTCAAAGTCCAGCCAGCCATTGATGCTACTAGCCGGCAGGCTGTTAAGCCAGGTCCGGGCCGAGCCGAGCAACATGAGGGACGGGTATCATAATGCCACACGCTTGTTGCCACCACCGATGTTGATGGCAGTGGTGTAGTCGCTCAACCAATCCGTAGGCTTGGTCGAGCCGTTGTACTTTGGGGTGTCACGCGCCTAGTTGAAGCCCTTGGGAAATGGCTCCTTCAGGATGCTTGGCCCGAAGCATGTCGGGCCGGCAGTGCTCTCCTCCTCGGCGGCATGATATTCTGCGAGGCACTCCAGGCGGAAGCGGGCATCCTGGTCGTCCAGTTGATTAGGGCCGACGCGGTTGGGCATCGGACGATGGAGCGGCGGCTTCCCGGGCGTCCAGTCATGATCCCCGCGGTGGCTGCTTCATGCCCGCTGGCAGTTGTCGTGGCCAGCCGGCTCCGTCGTATGGTTGTTGACAACCGACGAGATACGTTCTCGCCAACCGAGGCTGCCTGCGTGCTTGCAATCGCGGCAACGATTCACATCGACACGCAAAGATGCTTGGTTTGTGTCTCGCCGGTCAGTCGCGGGCCGACAAGGGTCGCGGGGTCGTGGTTGGTCCTCAAGCAAGAGCCGTCCGGGTCGCGGTATGACTAAGCCGGCTGCTCCTGCTGCGCGTTAGCAGCCTCCATGAAACGCGGATGCATTTTTATTGCGCCTCACGGGCTGGCCCATCGAGTCCTGCCAGCTTGTTGAGGGTGGCATGCACAGCTCGCATGTTCTTGACACGAGTGTCATAGACAGGGCGACCGCAGGTCAACTCCTGGCCCCTAGCGCCGCTGCATCGCTGCACATCTGCTGGCCGGCTCGGCCCGGGCCAGCCGGCGTGAGGCCGTGGGCAACGTTGAACTCGCACCGAGTGGCCTCGAACTCGCGCTAGGTGGCCTCCAGTGCTTCCACCTCCCTGAGCAGGTGTTGGCGGTGGCCGTCCAGTCCCTCGGTTGCGGCCAGAGGGTCAGCCACCACAGGGATGGGTGCGTGTAGTAAGTCCACTGTCACACAAAGCGGGGCCCGATACCGTGATGTACCGCCCAACGAGATGACGGTCAACACCTCCTCACGGGCGCAGAGGTCATCCAGGTCGCCGGAGAGGTTGTCATCTTCGGAAGGCGGCAGTTCATCGTAGGTGAGCACCTTAGGGGCTACTCGTCGGGGACGGCCGCGACGTAGATGCGGTGTGCTCCGAAGGAGACCATGGAGCCATCGAGGGGGAAGTCAGTGTCCCTGAGGTGGCAGGCATTATCGTTGATACAACAGATCATGTCGTAGCACACGACCAAGCCATGCAACACACGCTTGCCAGAAGGGGTGAGGGGTCCCACTAGAAAAAAACGTCCGGCATCGTTGCCGGCCCCATGGTAGGCGCCAACTGTCGTGGTATTTCCACGGGAGATGCCAGGGAGTAGCTTAGATCATGGACTGGCACCGATATGCACCGGCGGTATCATGAAACGGGTGTAGGGCAAGACACATGGCGCCGATCTACCCAAGTTCACGTCCCTCCAATGAGGTAAAACCCCTAGTCCTACCTGTGTGACTATAGGTGATCATCGTACAATAGAGCTCCTCGAGCTGTTCATGAGGGACGAGATGGAGGTGTTGCTGCTTGCATCGCTGCCTCTCTGGTGTGCTAAGTGGGGCTTCTATGGATCGAGTGTTCGCCCACCTCTCTCTCTGGGGGCTGGCGTTTGGCTTTATCATACAACCATATATGTATAGTAGTGGGGAAAAGTGGGAGCGGGGCCTGGCTGTCAGTCTCTCTGGCTGGCCCAGGGGCCCGCCGAATGTTGAGTCTTGTCCGCCGCGGGGCCCGCCAGCCGAGTGCAACACTGGTTGGCATGACGCCCATTGGTGAGTAGGTAGGGGTAAGCATGGCTACACGGCCGCCTCACCCATTTGGCCCCAGGAGTGAGAGGTGGCCTTGTAGCCTCACCGAACCTTGCAATATCAAGCATGTGGCCATGCCGAGCCTATCAACGCGCAGTGTGGCCACGAGCGCCTCTGCATCAACTGTCCGGTTTTTTCATCGTATGCTGGTACAGATGGATGGTACGAGCGGTGACCCGCCGACTATCGTTTCGGCCAGCCGGATGAGCCGGCTGGTAGGGTGATGACCGGACGGGGCGGCTGCCGCTAGTCGGTCCAGGGGGCTAGCCGCTCCCCAAATGTCTTGGAGAAGGGTTTTCTCTGCTTTGGTATACCTAGGGGGCATTAGTCCGTCAAGGTTAGTGCTCAAAAATAATATAAATTAGTGAATTATGACCCAAAAAGTGTCCTAGAATTATAATATAACATCATGGAACAATAAAAAATTATGGATACGTATCAAGCATCCCCAAGCTTAATTCGTGCTTGTCCTCGAGTAGGTAAATGAGAAGAACTGAATTTTTGATGTGACATGCTATCCAATATGTAATATTGTGCATGTATGCGCATTAAGAAATGATGAATCAACAAACATCAACATAGTAATAATTATAAGTATAAGCAAGAAAATCATCAAGCCTTAAAAGTATACGATCCTAAAAGAATGTTTACCCCATTAATCTTTCATATTAGTAAAGCATGGCTCCATCTTCACCACGTTAATACAAATGTTTAGCACCATCATGTCCAAGTCAGGAAATTGGATCATAATTTTTTGAAGAGAATCAACTTTTTATTATTCACACAATACATGAGCATGATACATGGACATAGCATAACATGGAATGGAATATGGTGGTAGGTATCAAAGTGGTAAAAGTGGAGAAGATAGTCTCACATAAATTAGGCGTACCAACGGGCTATGGAGATGCCCATTGGTAGAAGTTAATGTGAGGACTAGAGATTGGCATGCAAATGATGCACTAGAGCTATAAGTGTATGGAATATCAAATGAAGCTAAGTGGGGTGTGCATCCAACTTGCTTGCGCATGAAGACCTCGGGAATTTGAGGAAGCCCGTCATCATAATATGCAAGCCAAGTTTATAATAAGGATAATATGATTCCCACTAGCATATGAAAATGGTATATCATGAGACTTTCTATATGAGAAATATGGTGCCACTTGGAGGAAGAAGTGTTGCAAAGGATAGTAGTGAAGTCCCTTCTCTCATTTTCTGTCATTTTTTTCATTCATATTTTCTTATGTGGGATCATTTGGCTTCCCCCATTTTTATTTTCTGTCCGAAGTCTCTTCCTGACTTGTGGGGGAATCATAGTTTCCATCTTCCTTTCCTCATTGGGACAATGCTCTAATATTGATGATCATAACACTTTTATTTACTTACAACTCATGAAAGCTTGATATGAAGAACTATGAATGAATATGAATGCCTCTTGCAGTGTACTGGGATGTCCAATGATATAGAATGACATGTATCAGCAATATAATGAATGGTGGCTTTGGCACAAATGCTATGCCTGCTCTATATGATCATGCAAATCAATATGATGATGAATGAACAAGTCATATGATGTAATGGTGGAGTTTGCATGACAATATATCTCGAAATGGTTGTGGAAATGCCATAATAGGTAGGTATGGCGACCAATTTTAGGAAGATAAAGAAAGGTTTATGTGTGACGCAACATATCATGCCACAGGGTTTGGATGCCTCGAGGTGATAATGGGCAATGCAAGGTGCAGGAGAGGCTAGTAAAATACGAGGAAGTGAGATTGAGTATGCCGATGGTTTCACATTAGTCATGAAGAACTCATATACTTATTTCAATGTTTTATTAGTTTCATCAAAAATCAAAGCACTACCCGCAAGCTCCAGGGCGAGGGTTGGGAGGAGTTAACCATCGCGCGACTCCGACTCGAAACAACACTAGGATTTCAATGAGGAATAGAAATGCTCACACATCCTTGCCATGACTTTTTAATATTCAGAGAAACAAGTAATTAGCACCTGTTAATATTGCTACTTCTACAAATCAACAATTTGCACTCACACCTTTTTTTATATTACCATATGGATATCATTAATCCACAATTTCTCTTTATGTGATACATGATGGTTTTGATTATCATTCATTGAATACCTATTATTTTTGGACTAGCGTTATGACCCATGAAATTTACCTCTACTATTTATTAACTCTCAAACAAATATAGGTGAAGAACGAGAGCTCAAGTATTTCTTTAAAATCTACATGCCACCGTGCTCAAAAAGATCTAAGTGAAGTACTATAGCAATTGTTTAGCTCAAAAGATATAAGTTAAGAACAAAGAGAATTCTAAATAGTCATGATAAATGTGTGTCTCTCTGAAGTTGGTGTGTCCAGCAAAAGACAATTGTGTCAAACTAAAAAAAGGCAAACGAAAGCAAACGCCACTCCAAGAAAAACTCATATCAAGTGAAGAATAAAAATGTAGCTTCACGTGACATACCGATGGATTGAGACGAAAGAGGGGAGGCCTTCTGGGCATCCCCAAGATTAGATGCTTGAGTCTTCCTAGAATATTACTTGGGTTCCTTGGGCATCCCCAATCTTAGGATCTTTCTTCTCCTTATTCCATTGTCCATCGCGATAACACCCAAAACTTGAAAACTTCAATCACACAAAACTCAACAAAATTTTGTGAGATCCTTTAGTATAAGTAACATAACAAATACTTAGGTACTGTTGCAAATTGATTCTTATTTCATAATTGCATAATAGGTACTATAGTCTAACTTCTCCATGGCTTATACTCAACCCCCCGATACAATAATAGCATCATCAAAACAAGGAAAAATAAAATTTGTCTAAAAGAGAATAGTCTGTACTAATATGTAATGAACCTATACTTTTATAACTCCAAAAATCTGAAAGATTAGGAAGACGGGAGGAATTTTTATATAAGAACTGTGTAAAAAAATAAAATAACAAGAAATTCCAGTTAAATCAGAGGAATTCTGCATTGCACGTCAAAATTTCGGTTTTTCCATGGTATCAATTATAGTCATCATACAAGTCATCCCAAAGGTTTAACTTGGCACACACACTATTTATACCTGAAAAACTATCATTAAAAAGTAAATAATCATGTCATCACGCCAAAGAAGAAAGTAAAAATAGAAAATTAAAATACTACTGAGTTGCCTCCTAACAAGCGCTTTTGTTTTATGCCCCTAGCTAGGCATAATGCAAATGATGAAGTGTTGTTATCCTTATAAGAATGACCCATCATGATATAATTATATTCAATCCTTTCATCAGAAAGTTTTCTGATTCGTAAGCAAAAAATATTGAAAGGACTAAATACCACAACACAAGGATCCGAGAGATCTACGTCGGGAGAAACATGATGCTCTTTTTTAGTTTTTTCATAAGTGATAGTTAGCTCCTCATTGTATAAGTTCCGATAGAGGTATTTTCTTAATTTTATTTCAACATCATAACCAAATCCAAGTTTTGGTCTAGAAAATTGATCATTGTTTTCAGAAATTTATCAACTAAGACATTAAGTGGAACCTTCTTTCTAAGATTCTCATCATAAGCAACATAGTCAATGGATTTTAGTTTTGTTTTTTATTCCATCTCATAAAGAACCCCATTTATTGGTGGGAACTTACTGTTAACCCTATAATGATAAAATATATCACTTGATTCTTGCATGACATTACTAAATTCTTGAACAAGAAATATAGTATCTAGACATTTGGTGGAAGCTTCATGGATATTAGTGAATTCTAGAAAAAACCATTATATGAAAGGATGCATGTGCACAAATTGTCTTTCCAATTGTAGTATAAGCAATGATATAGCATCCACATAACTTGTAGTTCTAGCAACAATAGAACCTCCTATCAATGGTAATGATACCGCACAAGTGAATTTTTTTTAAATCACACTCTTTCCAGTAATATTACCACTACCTACGGGGAGTTTCTTAGTTTGCATAATATGTTCTACCTTAGGAGGATCATCATCCGAAAGATTATCAAGTTTTTCGTTAGCAACTTCATAAAAATTTCTTTAATAATTCTCATCATAAGTTGAAGTTGGATATTCAAGGGCATCTCCATTAGAGGCGGAGGCATCACCAATTTCAAACTCAGACATGATAGAAACTTTCAAGCAAACGTGACAAGCTAAGAAAGCAAAGGTAAATATTTTTGTATTTTTGATTATTTTGAACCAAGCAAAACATAATAGAAAATAAAAATAAGAACAAGTGAATGATAATTTGTGTGAATTTACTTGATAGTTGCTCATAATATTCCCCAGCAACAGCGCTAGAAATCCTTCATGAAACTTGTGATCTGTGTTGGGTTTTCCATGAAGAGGAACGGGTTATAGCAGAACAATGCGGGTAAGTATTTCCCTCGATTAAGAAATCAAGGTTTATTGTACCAATAGGAATATTGATCCTCTACCGTCTTCAACGGTGGCACGCAAAAGAGAAAACAACTTGAATCTAACATGGGCAAGAGGGTTGTGAATCCCCTTGATCTCGTTGTTTGAACGCGAAGGTGTTTTGATAATAGTAGATAGTTGTGACTTGTAAAATAAAATGAAATACAACCAATTACAGCGAGGAAATTATAATTTTTCTGAATATATAAGTGAATAGACCCGGGGGCTATAGTGTTTTCTAGTGGAATCTCTCACGAAAGCAACATATGGTGGGTAAACAAATTACTATTGGGCAATTGATAGAACATTGGATAGTTATGTGATATTCACGACAATGAACATGTGTATATAGGCATCACGTCCATAAGCAAATAAGCCGACTACTACATTCAGCTTCTACTACTACTCCACTCGTCGATCACTATCCAACATGCATCTAGAGTATTAAGTAAACAGAGTAATGCTTGGAGAAGAATGACATGATGTAGACAAAGTAGAATCGATCAATATGAATAAACCCCATGATTATATCTTTAGTGGAAGCAACACAAAGACTCAACTTTTCCCCTTCTGTCACTCGGATATAAAAGTTGGCCAGGTTGAACTCACTACAACGCACCCCTCTCACTAAAGAAATACCAAACTAGTTGGTCGAAGCAATTCAATAGATCAGAGTGAATTACGAAGCTATGATGATCATGCAGATAAGAAATACCAAACTAGTTGGTCATAAAACTTAGAGAAGACTCGGATAGTTTTAATGAATAATCTAAACATAAACCCACAATTCATTGGATCCCAATAAACACAACATACAAAAGAATTACATCTGATAGATTAAAGCAAAGATGCGATGATCATTGTATTGAAGATCAAGAGAGAGAGAGAGAGTCATCTAGATACTAACTACGGACCCATAGGTCTATGGTGAACTACTCACACATCATCACGAGGGAGCGAAGGTTGATGAAGAGGCCCTTTGTGATCGATTCCCCCTCCGACAAGGGTGCCAGAACGGAGTTCCACATGGGGTCACCGTGTAACAGAGACTTTTGATGGTGTAAAAAGTGTTCGTGTATGATATTTAGGGTTTCTGGAATATTTAGGAATTTATAGGCCAGAAAACGAGGCAAGTAGGGCCACTACGGTATGCCAGGCATCATGGCGCGACCACCCCCTGGTCGTGCCCTGTTGCCTTGGGAGATCCACGTGTGGATTTAGGTTTCGTGCAGAAACTTCCAGGTCTTCTTTTGGTCGAGAAAAAATTATAAAAAAGTTTCATGGCAATTGGATATCGTTTGATGGTGAAAACCCAAAAAAACCACGTAGAAACAACAACTTCCACTAGGTTAATAGGTTATTGTTAGAAAATAATATAAATTGATGAATTATGACCCAAAAAGTATCCTAGGATGATAATATAAGAACATGGAATAATCAAAAATTATAGATATGTTGGAGACGTATCAAGGTGTTCCTCCGGGATCAAATGGTCAGCACGAACGGTTCCCATCTCACCAGTGTACCGTGGAGAGACCATGATAGACCTCTTTTAGCTCATATGCTCCTCGAGATCCACATGATATGTGGTCGAGATAATTAGGTTGTGATTCTCTGAAGTACATGATGAAGATTTGGGGGAAAGGGACACATGCGGCCTCATCTACAAACTCAGGGCGGTGATGGTGTATGTTGGTCGGTGTGTAACATGAACTTGTTTAGCTAGGAGACACGGGTAGACCGGCTGAGGTTGGAGCTGGAGAGCGGCGGTGGGAGCGAGGTAGGGTTCAAGCGGGGGAGGAAGGGGAAGGGGGTTGGTGTTTTGTGGACTGTTAAGGGGGTCTTTGCGGATGTGCCATCGCTATTAAAATTCGTAGTAGTAATGGTGTGGGTGGAGATGGTGCTAGATGATGGATAGCGACCGTTAAAATGCCCCGGCAACTTAAATTTTACATAGGGTCGATGGTGGATGACGGAGGGAGGCAGTTGAAATACCGCTTCCACTTAAAATTTGGTAAAGGGACTTAAGCGGGGCGGGAGTAACCAAGATCGCACATGGTCCAAACATAATAAAGTGCATATAGTGTAACGAAATGCCGCGAAACCACGATTTTTTCACCTCTCAAGGCGGGTATATTTTACTGAGATTTCTTAACGCACGTTCATCTCACACAGTTCATCCTCATTTTCAGGCGTAGACATGAAACACATCCTAAATTTCCATGTGCCATGGATGCCCACAAACATATGACACAACCATTTGGTTAATTTTCACATGAAATGTATTATTTTGCATCAGATTAGTTGACATTAGTTCATACGCTCACTAATTTACAAATTGTTCGTCAGTTTACATGAAGATGAATTGCACGAAATATTCAATATGCCATGGATGCATACAAACATCGTGCCTTCATCATTGTGATGACTTTCCTCGGCCCAGAAGGAGTTTTCACACGAGCTCGACAAGTCGATGAGCTCCATTGGTTCCGCGATGGCGATCTGTAGGGCTACCTCGGTCGGAGAGACTGCAATTCCTCTCTCCAGGTATGCCGCTGTCAATGAAGCTACCTTCGTTGCGATGGCATTCTCCAGGGCAGCCACCATCATCGACGAAGTTGTCATCGCATCCGTGTGGTCCATCGAGATATAGACGGGAGCCGCTGTCCCATGAGATGCTTTCCACGTCACCGTGGGCTTTGTTTCCAGGGCTAGCGCCGCAGCCGCAAGGCCTGCAATGGCCTCCAACGCGACTGAAAGGTAGGAGGCGGCTTGCTATGCCGCCTTCTCGTCCTATTTCCACTTCTTTTTGACCCCTGTATTGGCATCTGAGTTATTCCTCGGATGCTTCCCTTTCATACTATCCCCCCATTTCTACTGGTTCATATACCTAGCCGCATTGCGGATGTTGGTGCCTATGCGGATGGCATGCACAGATGAGATGGATTGTTCCACACCAACACCGAGATGGGACTCTTCCACGTCGCGCAGGAACACATCGAAGCCCGATTCCTGGGCAGATAGAGCAACGACCATCAACATTTGATGCTGAAACTCGGGGTCATCGTCGTCATTGTCGGCCGCGGTTGATGGTGGTTGACCATGGACTGACATGGAGGTGAGTGCGTCAGAATCCTCTACCCCGTCGTTGTCGGATCAGTCAACTGGTTGTTTGTCATTTCCCTCTATGGAGGCCAACTTGTGGGAATCCTCTATCAGGTCCTCATCTAACACTATCAGGACAGCACCGTGCACATCCCCATGGTTCAGCACCGGTTCCATTCGGTGTGTGTGGTGGTGGTGGCGTGCTAGCGGTGGAAAAAATTAGTTGTTAGCCCCCACCGCCGAGATCTATTGTAGGTCACTATCGGGTATGGGTTTTTAATGTGCACATTACCCCTTTGCACTGGTTGATGCTTGCATTTTCCTGGGCATCGCACACGGTTAGGGTAGCAAACTCATGTTTGCTGGGGATACAATCGCATATAGTTGTTTCATAAAATTCGTTTGCTATTTCAGATAATTGCATATTTTGGAGAAAATTGCAAAAAAACGCGAGAGGGTCAAAACACAACCATGCCTTCTTGTGGCCCAAATATATACTCCATCCATTCCTAAATTTTTTTTAGAGATTCCACTATGAACTCCGTACGGATCGAAATGGGTGAATCTACACTTGAAAGTATGTCTATATATACATATGCATGCAGTTCATAGTGAAATCTCTAAAAAGACTTGTATTTGGGAATGAATGAAGTATATATACGTACGAACAGGGTGTTGTCATGTTCAAATTCCCAATGCACAACTTGGATGTGGCACAATGCATATGTGCATGCCAAAAAGTGTCTAGTGTAATACAAAAGGTTTCATGACATAAACGTACATAGGGTGTTGGCCCCTACACTATGTGTCAAAGGAGGGGATCCTATGAACACATGACCTTGCTTAAACTTTGTCACATATTTAGCCATGCCTGACTTATCTTAAGACAACCAAGAAAAAATATACCTTAATTTGGTCACACCGTCAACTTTTGTTGCCGGTTAAGAGGGATACATAGACTACATGGTCCCATGAGAGTTGGCGTGTCGTCCAAGATTGGATGAGCGGGGATATAGAAGACACCATCGCCCTGCATGTGGCCAAATGTATAAAGGAAAAGGGTGTGGTACGGTGTTTAAGTACATGACATGCATGCATCTAGCGCGGAAAACTGGACATATACCCCCCCTTAAGATTGGACGTATGGTGCCCTCCCCCCACCCACCCCCACACACATGTACACATGACATGTAGCTAGGGTGGCGTTCTAGCGTTTTCACTCAAATGGATAACACACACACACAAGCGCGCGCGCGCATCACCCTTCCTTGGCTTCCCAATGTTGTCAGTCCAAGGGATATGACAAACCCTAGGGGCCCACCGATAGGTGTGTCATCGAAAACTACACAACGGAGTCATGTTCCACGCACACACAAACATGGGTTGACACACACACAAACACACACACACACACATGCACGCACACACACACATCACCCATCCTTGGTGTTCCGACATTGTCAGTTGAAGGGATATGATAGACCCTAGGGCCCACCGACAAGTGTGTCATCAAAAACCGCACAAGAGTCATGGTCCATACAGACAAGCATGGGTTGTCACACACGCACACATGTCACCCATCCTTGGCTTTGCATCATTGTTAGTCAAAGGAATATTACAAACTCTAGGTGCCCACCCATATGTGTGTCGTCAAAAACCGCACAACGGAGTCATGATCCACACATACGTGCATGGCTTGACACACACACACACACACACACACATGTCACCATCCTTGGCGTTCCTGCATTTTTAGTCAAAGGGATGACACACCCTAGGGCCCATCAATAGGTGTGTCATCCAAAACCGCACAATGGAGGCATAGTTCACACACATGGCAGGGGTTGACACACACACAAAAAGCAAAATAAAATCACTCTAAATATTTTAAAAACAAGCATCTCATGATTTATTTAGCCGGATTGAGAAATCACTATAGGCATTTACTGCTAAATGCCTGTATTGATCGTATCACACCGCCTAAATGAACCTTGAGATCTAGCAACTTCCCAACCGGTCACCCATCCTTGGATGACTACTCTACCCACAACATGTTTAACTTTCGATTTCCATTCGAATTGATTAGGGTCTGGGAAGATGAAACTTCCTAATAAGGTTTATCTCCTAGATCTTATAAGGCATGCCCCGATGGGCACCTCGTGGGACCAACTACGTATTGCAGGTGTTTCTTGTAGTACTAGAAACCGTGTGCGATGCGTCATGGCGGCACTGCTGATACGTCTCCAACGTATCTATAATTTTTTGATTGTTCCATGCTATTATATTATCATTCTAGGATACTTTTTGGGAGTTTATTTACCAATTAATATTAGTTTTGAGCACTAACCTATTAACCAAATGCCTAGTGCCAGTTGTTGTTTTTTGCATGTTGTGGGGTTTTCAGGTTTACAGTACCAAATGAAGTCAAATTGCCACAAAACTTTAATATGATTTTTCTCAACCAAAAGAAGACCCAGAAGCTTCATGATGAGTCGAGAGGTCTCACGAGGGAGGCATGAGCAAACAGGGCGCGGCTAGGGGGCTAGGGCGCGCCCTATTGCCTCATGCCCCTCGGTTGCCTCTTGGTGCCCCTCTGTGGCCTATAAATTCACATATATTCCAAAAACCCTAAAGAGCAACCTGAAACTCTTTATCCACCACCACAAGTATCTCCTTGACCGTGAGGTGATACTTGTGATCTACGTAGGGTTTCCCGTGAAGAGGATGTGTAATTGTAACACAATACGGGTAAGTATTTCCCTCGGTTAAGAAACCAACGTTTATCGAACCAATAGGAATATCAATCCTCAACCGTCTTCAGTGGCTGCACACAAAAGAGAAAGCAACTTGCACCCACCATGGGCAAGAGCGTTGTCAATCCCCTTGCTCTTGTTATTTGCAAGAAAATGAGGTGTGTAGATAATTGTAGACAAATAATGGTAGCAAGGTAAAGAAAAGATTTGTGAATATATAAGTGAATAGACCAGGAGGCCATAGTGTTCCCTAGTGGCATATCTCATAAAAGCAACATACAGTAGGTAAACAAATTACAATTGGGCAATTGACACAAAAGCGGATAGTTATGCGATGTTAAAGGCAATCATCATGTGTATATAAGCATCACATCCATAAGGAAATAGGTAGACGCGTGTCCGCACCTACTACTATTACTCCACTTTAGGAGCGCCGCTATGCTTGCCTCTCTACGTATTATGTCCATGATAAACAGAGTGATGATTTGGAGAAGGATGACATGATGTAGACAAAGTAAACTCAATCAATATGAATAAACCCCATCATTTTATCCTTAGTAGTAATAACCAAAAGACGTATATTGTCCCCTTCTGTCACTGGGATACAGAAACCCGTCAGGTTGAACCCACTACAACATACACGTCTCACTAAAAAACTATCAATCTACTTGGCCAAAGCAATTCAATAGATCAGAGAGATTTACGAAGCTATGATGATCATGCAATTAAGAATCATAATAATATTAGATGTGACTCAAATACTTTTAATGAATAATCTGACCGTAAACTCACAATTCATCAGATCCGAACAAACGGACCATACAAAAGTATTACATTAGATGGATAAAAGCAAAGATGCGATGATCATTGTATTGAAGATCAAAAGAGAGAGATATAGCCATCTAGGTACTAACTACAGACACATAGTTCTATGGTGAACTACTCACACATCATCATGATGGCAGCAATGTTGATGAAGAGGCCATCCATGATTGATCCCCCTTTGGGAGGGTGTTAGAATGGAGCTCCAGATGAGATCGCGGCGGAACACAGACTTTCGTCGGCGAGAAAAATGTTTCTCGGATGCCCTTTAGGAGTGCCACAAAGGAGGTACAAGCCATGAGGGCGCGTCGACCCCCCATGGCCACGCCCTATTGGCTTGTCCCTCCCTCGTGTGGCGTACGATCTTCTCCTGAGGCTTCTAGGTTTTCTTTTGGTCTAGAAAAAACATAAAAAAGTTTTGGGGCAATTGTACTTCGTTTGGTAGTGTAAACCTGAAAAGTAAAAAAACACGCACAAAACAACAAGTGGCACTAGGCACTGGGTCAATAGGTCAGTGCTCAAAAATAATATAAATTGGTAAATTATTACTCAAAGGGTATCCTAGAATTATAATATAATACCATGGAACAATAAAAAATTATAGATACGTTGGATACATATCAAGCACCCCAAAGCTCAATTCCCGCTCGTCCTCGAGTAGGTAAATGATAAAAACGAAAAACATTATGTGACACGCTACCCAATATGTAATCTTTTGCATGTATGATCATTGAAAAACGATGAATTAACAAACATCAACATAGTAATATTTATAAGAACAAGCAAGAAAATCATCAATCTTTCAATGGATACAATCCTAAAAGAATGTTTACCACATTCCTCTTACCATATTTGCAAGGCATGGCTCCTTCTTCACCACATTAATACAAATGTCAAGCACCACAATGTCCAAGTCAGGAAATTGTATCGTACTTTTTCAATGTGCATCATCTTTATATTCTTCATGCAATACATGAGCATGAACCATGTACATAACATAAAGGTGGAATAGATTATGGTGGTAGATATCAAAGGGGTAAAAAGTGGAGAAGATAGACTCACATTAACTAGGCATACCAATAGGCTATGGATATGCCCATTGCTAGATGTCAATGCAAGGAGTAGGGATTGCCATGCAAATGATGCACTAGATCTATAAGTGTGTGAAAGCTCAACTCAAGCCAAGTGGGGTGTTGTAGCGACCCTATCCAAAAATGGGAGTCTTTGTGTACACCGTGCTAGTCCCTAGATTGAACTTGCTAGCACACACAATACTCGATGAAATAATATAGAGTTCAATAGCACACTTTATTACATCAAGATCCTCAAAAAGAGTATTTATTGCAATGATATCGCTGAAGGCCATCTAAATAAAATAACTACGGAAGCTTCGAAGGTAAATGAGTCCACCGACTCCACTGGCAAAACTAAGTGCAGAACAACGACCTATCACACCTTAATCCTCATCGGAAAAGTCTCCAACATGAGATGTTGCAACCATGTAGGTTAGCACATGGAATATGCTGGCAATGTCACACCATAGAGTAATGATGAAAAATTACTATCTATATAAGCAAATTTGGATGGTGGAGGCTCTAAGTTTAATTTTGCATAAAGCTAATTTTTCTCGACAATAAAGGTATTAATTTTATTTACAACCAAGTTTATACCGTTATCGAGAAGGTTCCTCCTAGTCAATTACCAAATTCCGAAGTTATTAATAACCCAATTCATTAATTAAATAGAGTGATGAGATCAACCAATAATTGTCTTTTAGATACTAAAATTTGTCCATAACCGGAGACAAGGCTAAGCATTATTAGTTTATACATTTTGTAGAGGTTTTCACACTTTTACCCACAAGACTCGATCACCTTCATGATCTGAAGATCTAAACATAGTCTTTCTGAATGTGTTCCCCTTAACCCTGGATAGGACGGTACACCTACTTTCCCCTAATCAGCTAGCCTACTCGGAAAGGCTCACACAAACTTACTCAACTATGCCAGAGCCCATAATGGCTTGTGCCTACACACGTAAGTTTCTAGGCATGAAATACCATATGATTCCTTTGAGCCTTGCTGGCATTACGTAGGGTGATCACATAGGTCCACTGGGATCCCAAAAGTCAAGCACTGTATCTTCTAGGTGCCCCAACCATTCCATCGAGAGTTGTCTTAATGTTGCCACCTTAGGGTTAACCCAAAATTATTATTTTTCTCTCAACTTACATGAATCACACATACCAATCCACGTCTATGAGCATGCGTAAGCAATATACAAACATAACAAATATTCCTGGGGAGATCAAGGGACATATGTTCCTACCTCATGAACTGCATAGCAATACCATAATTTCCCAATCCTACTCATTCAAATTTGTAAGAGCAAAACTAATGCACAATAAAAACCAGGTATAGGGAAGTATGATCGAAGTGTGAACTTGCCTTGCTGATTTTGTTAAAGTCTAAGGACTAATAGTACTCCTCCTTGCACTCTGGACAATCTAGTGTAAGGAAGCAATAACATACATAAGCATACAAGGAAAAATCCAAAAATAAAATGAGGAAAACACTTATGAATACTCCGGAAAGAACCAAATAGAGCTTCTGTACAGAATGCAATTTTAACAGTATAAAAACTTTGTGATTTTTGTTTTAGCATAGAGTACATGTCGCAAGATTTAATTTGCAAAAAGAATCACCCAAAACAGAATTATGAAACTCAAGTTATGGCCTAATGAAGTTCGAATACAAACTTGATGAATTCAAATTTTAGAACTTTGAAAAATACTTTTCGTTTCATTTTCTGGGTAGGTGGGATTTTTCTGAATTCGTAGAAAAAAGAATCATCTAAATCGGAGTTGAAAAACTAAAGATATAAAAAAACAAATTTGAGATCCAATCTGAAAACGAAATATTTATGAAAACGTGAAATTTCGGGTAGATGCCAACTGGCGCGATATGAGTGGATGTTGGGTGTTTGCTGCGGTGCTAAAAATTGAACTTCCGAAACTTAACACTTCCCTAGGGAAAGAACAACACGATCAGGACGTCTCGTTACCTATAGAGAAGAAACGGCTATGGGAAGGAAGGAGATACCGGTGAGTGGAGAGGCTTTGGTCGTCGTCGGCACCGGCGAGGTTGTCCAACGAATGCGGGAAGTCGGGGGCAACCAATTTTTGGTGTTGATGGAGGTTGGTGATTACAGAAGCGAGCGAGGCGTGAAGGTTAATTCCGTGGACTCTGGCAGTGTTGCAAGCTCGAGGCAGTGGCGACATCGGAATCCGGTAATGAATCGCATCATGTGCAGGGAGATCCAAATGACGAGAGCTTGGAGTAGAGATGGTTTAGGGCATTGTGGTTTGGGGAATCGGTCGATAAAGACCCCAGGTATTTATAGGACATGATGCTTCGGCGAGCAGAAAATGGAGATAGGATTTCAATGGATTTGAGCCGACGTCGCCATCGACGGTTCATGTGCGTGTACAAGCTAGACTTTCTTTCGTTTTCGTGTAGGAGCAGAAGAAAATAGGTGGGATCCGAGTGTTAGGTGTGGGAGAGGAAGTATGAGAGAGATCAAGAGGAATAGAGGCGGGCATGGGCACTGTCCTCTTTTTTCTCGTTGGTGCCCATTGGCGGCGGAGCGCTCGCTGTAGCTTGCTAGGGTTGGGGGTGTTGGGGCGCTGGCCCATGGCTGCTGCATCTTTGGTTGGCCTAGTGCACATGCGTGTCTATGGGTGTAGCGTCCGTGCTGCAATGCTAGCATTGGACGACCGTTGCACCATTTGTTTTGGAAAATTTTGTTTTTCCACTCTAGATTTTGCCAATTTTCCTTATGCCACTTTAAATTTTGACATTCTACTTTGGGGGGTGACTAGCAACTAACAAATTTCAAAATTTTCTTTAAACAAATAGGTTGTCTAGATATGCAAATAGGTGAGAAACATATATGATGCTAACAATAACAATAATAAGCAAGAAGTAAATACAAGTGAAGGTAAGAAATAACCACAAGTGGAACCGATGAAGAGGAGGATGTGTTTCCGAAGTTCCTTCCCTTTGAGGGGAAGTATGTCTCCGTTCGAAAAGTGTGGAGGCACAATGCTCCCCAAGATGCCACCAAGGCCTCCATATTCTCCTCACACCCTCACACAATGCAAGGTGTCGTGATTCCACTAAGTGGTGCCCTTGAAGGTGGCGAGCGGACCTTTACAAATAAGGTTGGGGCTCTCTCCACAACTTAATGTGAGGCTCCAAACGAAACCACGAAGCTTCAGCAGAATTGAATATGGCTTCGAGGTGACTCTTCCGTCTAGGGTGCTCAAACACCCAAGAGAAACAAAATCCACATGAGAAACTTTGGGGGAATCAATTTTTGTGGGGACCCCGACTTACAAGTCGAGATCGCCTTGCTCAGTGTTCCCAGAGATCAGTGCTCACCGAACACATATACCGAATAAGAGAGTCTTACATCCAAATACCGATTATTACAACACAAGACCGAATGGTCAGGTTCACAAAGCAGGTCTAAGGCCAAATCACTCAAATACAACTAGCAGCGGAAATCATAGGGGCTAAGCGGGCGCCCATGCCATCAAGCCTACACCGACATGCATTCTGACTTGGAAGCGTCCTAGTTCGCAGGGGCGTCTCCGAAGACATACTAATCTGCAAACTCCGGTCCTTCCATGTCTGGTCAATAACATAACCAGTGGCAAGCCAATGAGTACTTTGAATGTATTCGCAAACATCCCATGACATGAACAATGAAAGTGAAGAATAATAATAATATGCATCTTTGGTGGAACTCATCATGATGGTTTGATCATGAATATGCATCAAGTTAAAGAATTACTTTTGAAGAACAGGTTACATATATCAATATATCTGCCGAGGGATGAACCATCCGGGTTCACCCTATATGCCAAGTTACCAAACTTGGTCATATCATTACTTTTATAATAACTCCTTTTTATCACCACTCACACAAACTTGGTTTATGCGGAAACAACTAGACGTAGTTTAAGCAGGATTACCCAACTGTCCTTGATCGTGGACACGGCTACTCGAATAGTTTTACACACTGCAGAGGTAGTACGCTGGACCCACGAGATCCGGGAAACTTCGCTGTCATCCACGACTTGCGGTATATAACATACCCGAGGTAAGTACCCGATCAATGCCTTTCCCCTGACGATACTAGACAAAGAGATCCACTCGATTGGTACCTAGCCCACATGTTGTACGTCTTACGAGCACCGACTCTGGACAGCAACAACCTTGCGGGGACCAACGGTGTGCTTGGAACTCATAAAAATGGCATAGTCGTCCTACCTGGCACGACCCCATCATGAGAGTGACCACACATCACTCCCTCCACTAGTAATGTGGCTCTTTGCTAGCACCGACCAGAGTAATCAATATAGCCCCGTCCCATAAGGGGTAACGTGGTCGTACTGGTAAGGTTGGGATGGTCGACACGTCATAAATCTAATCCCATTTCTGAAACCATACTCACACAAATACCGGATGCACCACTTCACAAAAAGTGGCCACCTAACTGATCATCTCCCTCGGGCATTAGTGGCACCCGACGGGGTTTACATAAATCTTTGTTTGAACCAAAAACATGCTCATGCTATATACTCTAGCATTACTTGTCAACTTGATAATAGCGTGACCCTCAAGGGTAGGATTAACATCAATGCATGTGCTCCGGGGGAGAGCTATTGGTAAAAATCACATGAGTGATTTACCGGCACTTATGATCATGTGCAATGGAAATACTTGCTATCTTAACATGCAATATAACATATGCTGAGTCATGGTCAAAGGGCTGCTTGCCTTTGTCAGCTAGGTATCTGGGGTCTTCAAGGTCTTCCGCTCCGATTCCCTCGTCACACAGATTTTCTATCTTCGGTAAAAGAATAAGTAAGCTATAGTTCACACAGAAACAGATCAAAAAGTTATTTTAAAAATGTTCTCTATTACTGATAAATCTAAGTTGTTATTTTGAATTTTTTGCCTCAAATTCTCATGAAGGAACATTTTTAAAATTAACCAAACAGAAGCAAAACTATTCCAATTTAGTCCTTTTCACTTTTGTAAAATAGAATAGTTGTTGCAAAATTCATACAATCATATCATTAAATACTACATATTTTTAGAAGGATAACAGTGGAAATTTTTTATTTTTACACTCGTTAAATGTTTTAAAAAAAATCTTAGAAATCAGGTTTTTTAAAATAAAGAAAAATGGGCTAAGCCTGGCCTGGCTCGGCCTGGAACTGGGCTGGCCCATGGCCAGCCGACAGCTTGCCCAAGCGCGCGCGCCGTTAGGTTTGAGCCTGACGTGCGGGGCCCTGTGTTCAGCGGTTGCGGGCAGCGCGGGGGAGGAGGCTGGGCACCGACAAGTGGGGCATACTTGTCGGGGTCGTCTCCTACCTTTGGCCAGAGAGGAGGAGGAGCACGCCGGCGATGCTGCTGTTGCTCTCAAGCCCCAACAACGACTGTAATGGGTTCGCGATGACGTCGCCTATCTACTGGTGGTCGAAACAACGTCGGAGAGGCAGGGGTTCGCTGTCGACGAGGTGGCCACGGCGGAGGAGTTTTGGGAGGTGGTCGAGGAGATAGCTAGGGGCACGGAAATACTTGGGCGAGTTGGGGGAAAGCTTCCTGGGGTTGAGGGGATAAGTTTGGTGGGTCGAGGGGCGCAAGAGCTGTCGTGTAGCCGTAGATCGACCGGAGCTCCAAGGCGGAGGGGCCTCGGTCGATCTCGAGCACTGGGGCTCGATTGGTTTGCTCGGGTGGGTAGGGAGGTGCTAGTGGTCGTGGTGAAGCTATCTGAGGGGTGCTGGAGCGAAGGGAAGGGCTATAAATAGGCCCGCGACGGTGAGCCAATTCAGGAGCGCCGGTGATTCACCCTGGCGCGCATCGGGGTGCAGAGAGGGGCTGGGGTCGAAACCACTGTCTCAGGACATGCTTTTGGACTGCCAGAACCATCTGCTGCAGAGGGAGAGAGGGAGGAGTCGAGCATTCGTCGCTGCACAACCTTGGCCAGTTCTGGTGCGCGCGGGCACGCGTCGCACGAGCTCTAGCGCGGGGAAGGAGGGGCCCTGAGGGTTACTCGATGCAGAGAAGTTGTCGAGGAAGAGGTTGGACACCTCGGGGGAGGCTGGAACTGGCCGAGAGCATCGCCCCCACCTTGGTGGCTTCCTGTAGCGCGCCCAGAGCACAGTTTTGGCATGCCATGACATGCTGGTGCGCTCTGAGGCACTTTGGATGTGTCTAGCATGTCCTCGAACTGGATGGGAGTTTGGCTAGAAGTTTGGTCCTCGTGGGAGGTTTGGCTGGTCAAGGGAGACAAGAAATACTGGTGCTATCAGCCTTGAACTGAAGCCTAAATTGGAGTTTTTGGCCTTTCCACTTTGAACCAGTGAGGGGCTAGTTGACTGGGGTTAGATATGGATACTGGCCACCTAATATATGAGTTTGGCACAAAGGGGTTGGGTTTAGGTGTGGCTAAGGTGGCTTTTTCCCATCTATCAGAAGGTGCTCGATAGTGGTTTGAGGGGGTTGCACCCCACCACTGGTATTGCAACTTAACAGGTTTGGGTTTGGTGCTAAAACATGGGGTTTCACCAAGTTTGAGCTCCATTGGACAAATTTAGCTTTGTAAACTTGAAAACACTTCAAGTTGACTAGATATGTTCCTTCCAAAGAGAGTATGGGCAAACTAAGTCCCACAAATCCCATTTTTGGTGTGGAACCCTCATTTGAGGTATTAGGCACTCCTGCAAAGTTTTAGCATTATTGGACAACCTTTCGTATGTAGAGTTGCTCCAACTTCAATCTGGACAAAAGCGGTTTTAGGGTTATTCGGTGTCCTTAATCACCTTGGATCAAGGTGAAACTTTATGTGGACACCCAATATGGCTTGGGGATACCACTAGAACTTTCTAGGATTTTATTAAGAATGTTTCCTTTGGAAATATTTCAAATGGTCAAAACAGATAGAAATGGTTTCCAGGATTTTATTCAAATAATTACAATACAAAATAGGGTTTAAAATCTTATGTATGGTAAATAAATGTCCTTGTGATCATCTCCAAGTTTAATCAGATTTTTCCAAGGCAGAAAAGTATTTTTCCATGTAGGAATACCAATTCTGGCCTCAGAAATGGACATGCAATTAAATCAGGGAAATAATTATAAAAATAATTATTTTGTGGTTTTGGAATACAAAGACAAGTTAAAAATCATATCGCCAACTTCTGGGTTGCAACATTGCTTGAAAACAAAAGCATGTGGTGCAACTCGAAGTTGGGTTTTTACCTTGATGAGAAACAAGTAAAGGTTTTTAGAAACAATTCAATATTGTGAAATGGATTTTTATCATCTCATGATCGCACACACAAGCATACAATGACAATCATGGCACTCACATCATTAGTTTTGAAAAAGTTTTAACAAGCTCAGATTTTTACAATACAGAGAATGTGGTAGAAAAAACAAGGTGTGACACACCTATCCCCGAGATTCCTAGGCTAGGTGCTAAAAAGGTCTGGAAACTCCGATCGGAGATAGTCTTCACGCTCCCATGTTGCTTCTGCTTCGGTGTGATTGGTCCTTTGAACCTTGAAATACTTGATGGTGCGGCTTCTGGTTTAACACTCAGCTTCATCCAGAATGCGGATCGGCTTCTCGCGGTAGGTGAGATCAGGCTGAAGGTCAATGGCCTGATGGTCAATGTGCTTGTAAAGATCGGGACGATTTGGCGCTTGAAGACACTTCTGAAGTTGTGACACGTGGAAGACGTTGTGCACACCCGAAAGTTCCGGAGGTAGCTCCAACTGATAAGCAACCTCTCCATGCCTTGTCGTGATCTTAAAAGGTCCAATGAACCTTGGAGCGAGTTTCCCTTTAACGTGTAAACGCTTAGTTCCCTTGAGAGGAGTGACACGGAGGTACACCAGATCTCCGGGAATGAACTCCACATCCCTGCGGCGAGAATCCGCGTAGCTCTTTTTTCACGACTTGGCTGCCTTTAGATTCTCTCGGACAAGTTGCACCTTCTCTTGTGCGTTATGCAAAATTTCCGGCTTGAAGATCAGTCCTTCTCCGGTTTTGGACCAGTTCAGCGGGGTGCGACACTTTAGTCCTTACAAGACTTCGAATGGGGCCATCTGGAGATTGGACTGGTAGCTGTTGTTGTATGAAAACTCAGCGAACGGCAGACAGTCCTCCCATTTGGCACAATGCGCGAAGACGCATGCACGGAGCATATCTTTGAGTATCTGATTCACTCTTTCCGTTTGTCCGCCCGTTTGCGGGTGGAAAGCGGTGCCGAAAGAGAGATTGGTTCCGGGGGCTTCTTGGAACATTTTCCAAAATCTTGAGGTGAACTGCGTGCCTCAGTCAGATACAATCTCCTTGGGAAATCCATGAAGGCTTACAATACACTCAATATAGAGACTAGCCAACTTGTTCCCATCATAAGTGGTGTTGACACGAATGAAATGGGTCACTTTGGTCAAATGGTCGACAATAACCCATATAGAGTCATGGCCTCTGCTAGACCTTGGTAAGCCGGTAACAAAGTCCATGCCTATCTTGTCCCACTTCCATTCTGGCACTTTGAGAGGTTGTATCAATCCTGCAGGTCGCTGATGCTCAGCCTTGACTTGTTGGCAGACGTCGCACTTGGCAACATAAGACACTATTTCCCTCTTCATGCCATGCCACATATTTATACATCTTGGTACCACCAGGGTGAATAGAGTAGGGTGTATCATGTGCTTCCTGTAGGATCAAGTCCTTGAGTTCAACCTTGTTGAGTACGCATAAACGTTTCCCAAACCACACCACTCCTTGTTCATCCACCGAGAATCCTGGGGTCTTGCCTTCTTGAATCTTCTTCCTGATGCCTTCAATGCTATTATGACCCTTTTGGGCCTCCTTGATGTCATTCACCAGCGTTGGTTTGACTTCGAGGTTATCCAGGATTCCTGATTCCACTAGCTCCAACCCGAAGTTATCCAATTCTTCATATAAGGCGTGTTGACTTTCCTTGAGCATGATGTTCAAGGTGCTGCTCTTCTGGCTTAAGGCATCAACCACTACATTGGTCTTACCAGGGTGATATTGAATGTTGAGGTCGTAGTCTTTGATTAACTCTAACCATCTTCATTGCCTCATATGCAATTCCCTTTGGGTGAAGATATACTTTAGACTTTTGTGGTCAGTGTATATTTCACATCGCTTCCCCAGAAGGTAATGTCGCCATGTCTTCAGGGCATGCACTACTACTGCCAACTCGAGATCATGGGTGGCATAGTTCTCCTCATGCGGGCGCAATTGCCGTGACAGATATGCCACAACTCTACCATCCTGCATTAGAACCCCACCGAGTCCTGTCCTGGAGGCATCAAAATATTTCACAAACTCCTTGCTGATATCTGGAGTGGCCAATACCGGGGCGGTGGTTAATCTCTTCTTCAATTCTTGGAAGCTTGCTTCACACTCCGGAGTCCATTCGAACTTCTTGCCTTTCTTCAAGAGTTGGGTCATAGGTCAAGCGATGCGGGAGAATCCTTCTACGAACTTGCGGTAATATCCCGCTAGTCCGAGTAAGCTCCTGACTTCCTTCACATCAATTGGCAATTCCCAGTTGGTTACCGTAGTAATCTTGGAGGGATCAACTGCCAATCCACTTGCTATCATGGTATGACCCAAGAATCCAACTTCGTTCAGCCAGAATTGGCACTTGCTGAACTTGGCATAAAGTTGGTGCTCTCGAAGCTTTTCCAATACTAACCTCAAGTGTTGCTCATGCTCTTCTTCGGACATGCAAAATATTAATATGTCATCAATGAATACGACGACAAACTTGTCCAGGTATTCTATGAAGACCTTGTTCACGAGGTACATGAAGTAGGCTGGGGTATTAGTCAACCCAAAAGACATGACAGTGCATTCATGCAAACCATACCGGGTCACGAACGTAGTCTTGGGTGTGTCCTCGGGTCGGATCTTCAGTTGGTAATATCGAGATCGGAGGTTGCTCTTGGAGAATACCTTAGCTCCATTTAGCTGGTCGAACAAGTCTTCAATCTTGGGGAGTGGGTACTTGTTCTTAATCGTGACCTCATTGAGAGAACGGTAATCGACACAGAGTCTGATAGTTCCATCCTTCTTGGACACGAAAAGGAGAGGTGATCCCCAAGGTGACGCACTTGGACGAATAAATCCTTTCCCGAGTTGCTCATCCAGGTGCTTCTTCAAATCTGCCAGGTCTTCGGATCCCATCATGTAAGGTATCTTCTAGATAGACCTTGATCCAGGCATGAGCGAAATGATGAACTCGATGTCTCGGTCAGGAGGCATTCCCGGTAGCTCATCACGAAAGACGTCTGGGTACTCACAGACTATTGGCACTCGATCGAGTTCTTCCTCTGACAGGCTGTTAACCCATGGTACTCGAGCGGGTACTGGCTCTAGGACATACACGACTTCGACCCCTTGATCGATTGTCATGGTAATGGCCCTGTTGGCACAGTCCAAGATGCTTTGATGCTTGGCCAACCAATCCATGCCGAGAATTACTTCTAGGCCTTGCGACTTAAACACAATGAGATCCGCTGAGAAGCTCGTCCCATTGATAACTATCCCGACCTTCCTACATCCCAGGTTGGTCCTCAATACTGCTCGGGGGGTTTGAATTGCCATATTCCCATGAAGCAAGGTAGGTTCTAAACCACATTTTTCCGCAAACCTTTGTGTAACAAAAGAATGCGAAGCACCACAATCAAACAATACTGTTGCTGGGGTAGAGTTGATGAGGATTGTACCCAGAATGCAGTCCGGGTCTTCATGTGCCTCTTCTGCGGAAATATAATTAATCCGCCCCTTGTTGTGATACTGCTGATTGCGGGGAGCCTGATTCCTTCCTGGTGCTCCTTGGCTTGGATTTGGCGCATTGGGGTGCGGAGTATCGGGCTTCTTGTTGGGGCACTGCTTGGAATAGTGCCCTGTTTGTCCAGATCCAAAACAGGTAACTTGTGCTGTAAGATTGGTCTTGACTCCACCGCTGTTCGGTGGATTGCTTGCTGTCTTGGTGTTGAGTTGCTGCTGAGGCTGGTAGTTCTGGCGAAATGTTGGATACTTGTACTGCCGGTGCTGATAGTTGGGTCTGGCTGGAGCTGACTGCCATGGGCGTGGCGTCGTGTTACTTGGTCCTCCATTACCCATTAGCTTGCGCTTGCGGGTGTTGTCCATAGCACGACGTTTGTCTTCCAACATAAGGGCCTTATTAACCAGATCGCTAAAGGTCCGACATTCACAAACAACTAGTTGTAACTGGAGTGACTATTGCAGTCCTTCCATAAAGCATTCCACTTTGGCGGCCTCAGTGTTGACGTCCTCACGCGCGTACCTTGACAGGAGGTTGAACTTCTACAAATACTCCTAGACGGATCCACTGCCTTGCCTTAAGGCTCGGAATTCCGGCTTCTTAATGGTCACCATTCCGGGAGGAATGTTAGCAGCGCGGAATCGATCTTTGAACATAGCCCAAGTGATGACTTGCCCTGCTCGCATGATCTGAAATCCATCCCACCAAGCTCTGGCTGTGCCTCCGAGACAGTGAGAAGCATAGAGAAAATTTTCACGATCATTAGTGTACTTGCCTAGCGCGAGGAGGTCTTCGATAGTATGGATCCAGTTATCGGCATCCAATGGTTCACTCGTCTCCATGAATATGGGTGGCGTAGTTTGCATGAACTCAGAGAGAGTAGAGCGACCATTTCCATCCCCGTTCTGCGGCGGGTTGTTCACCAAGGTTTGAGCCAGCTGCTCAATAGCGGCATTGTTGGCTTGACTCTCCTCTCGAAGATCTTGAAGGAACTGAGCCATAGTCAAGCTTTCAGGAGGAGGCGGTGGCGGCGGAACATCACCTTGTTGCTCGTGGTGATCTCCAGGTTGAGCTTCCCCTTCGGTTCCCTACTGCTGACCTGAAGAGGCAGAGCCGGGATTGCCGAAGGTGCTGTTGCGAGTTGCATTCACCATCTTGTCAGGGGAGTAGACAAGTCAATTTGTCGAACTGGCTGAAATCATAAGGGATGATGCTCTAGTAAAGAGGGGGTCTGGTGTTGTGCTAGTGTGAAAATTTTAAGCCAATGATTTTGAAAGAGCTACTGTATTAGATTAAAAACAAGCGATGTAGTCGCTTACAAGCTACCTAAGGCAGAATTTGACTTGCATCCAACATGCTTACACAACACTCATGGTCCACACAAACCTATACAAGAACTACACTCGGGGTACATCCTAATTGCCTATGTTGCTAAAGCTAAGCGGCCGACTGCGCGGTCTCATAAGCGGGTTCTGTCGGGTCTTTGTCTTCATCTCCATCTTCACCTTCATCTTCATCAGTGTTCCCCTTCTTTGAAGGAGTAGGATAAGGAAGCGGGCCATCATGACATCTCTTTGTTGGCGAGGTGGCGAAGAGTTCGGTATACTCTTCTGCGGTCAGGCGACGACTCTGAAGAGGAGTGGCCTAAAGCGGTGGTATCCCTCCTCGGAAGGCAAAACCAGGTAGTCCTATGGGTGCTCCTTCCTTCTTTACCTTGTGGTTCTTCATCTTCTCTGTGCGAAGCAGATCCTTGACTTGGTGCAGCTCTTGGCGAGTCCTAGTTGACTCCTTGATCAAAAGGTGCATCAAAGTGTCGGAGGAGAGACTGAAGTAGGTCTGAAACCTCAGTGGCGTCCCATCCTCAGAAGATGGGTTGAGTGTCCAAATCCTGTCTACCCCATCCTTAACAAAGGGTAGGTGACGAGTAGCTGGCTCGTCATTCATCTCGGGTAGGCTATCGCGGAGCTGCACGAGCGCCTCTCGCGCTGCGGTCTCCACTACCAACATCACATCCTCCATTTGTGGTCCTTCAAAGAACCAGCTAGTCGGGCAGTCTAGCCTTCACTATCACGTCCACGTGATATTCTTTGGTGTCGACATTGACCAAGTGCTCGTGGTAGAGGAAGATGGGCGTGCGGCGTACTTGACACTTCTCGAGGCTATCACTCAAAACCAGAGGGAAGCCCGTCTCCAGAAGCATCTCACATACGGCGGCCATCTACAAGATGTAGAGGAGAGGGTTAGAAAGATTTTAGTGGGTGCAGAATCTTAGGTAAGGGTCTATGTGCACTAATCGTCTCAGCTATCGTCCATGCTACCTAAGGCTTCCTATAGTCAGGATGGCTCTGATACCACCTCTGTGGGGACCCCGACTTACGAGTCGAGATCGTCGTGCTCAGTGATCCAAGAGATCAATGCTCACCAAACACAGATACCGAATAAGAGAGTCTTACATCCAAACACTGATTATTACAACACAAGACCGAATTGTCAGGTTCACAAAGCAGGCCGAAGGACAAATCACTCAAATACAACTAGTAGCGGAAATTATAGGGGCTAAGCGGGTGCCCATGCCATCAAGCCTACATCGACAACCATTTTGACTTGGAAGCGTCCTAGTTCGCAGGGGTGTCTCAGAAGACATACTCATCTCCAAACTCCGGTCCTTCCATGTCTGATTAATAACATAACTAGTGGAAGCCAATAAGTACTTCGAATGTACTTGCAAACAGCCCATGACATGAGCAATGAAAGTGAAGAATAACAATAATATGCATCTTTTGTGGAACTCATCATGGTGGTTTGATCATGAATATGCATCAAGTTAAAGAATTACTTTTGAAGAACAGGTTACAGATATCAATATATCTGCCGAGGGCTGAACCAACCGGGTTCACCCTAAATGCCAAGTCACCAAACTTGGTCATATCATTACTTTCATAATAACTCCTTTTTATCACCACTCACACACACTTGGTTTATGCGGAAACAACTGAACGTAGTTTAAGTAGGATTACCCAACTGTCCTTGACCATGGACATGCTATTCGAATAGTTTTACACTCTGCACAGGTAGTACTGTAGCGACCCGACTCAAGACGAGTCAAGCCTCTGTGTTTCTGTGCCATCCCTGGATCAGTATGCTGGCACACACAGTACATCAATGTATATATCAAAGTGTAATCACATGTAAATAGCGTAAAACTGATATATACCTTAAATATTTCAGCGGAAGCAGTCAAGGGAGTGGAGTCCCAATAAACACCAACGTCAAGTTGAGTGTAGACCGTAACCCTGAATCGTACTCTTACTCGTCGAAGAAAAATATCTGCAACATAAGGCGTTGCAGCCGTGTAGGTCAGCATATTGAATATGCCGGCAAGTCACATAAGAGAGGGGTAAAATGTCATCTATACTATATGTATATATGGCAGGTGGGGTTGTAAGTTTTAGCGTAAAACAAAATTTTCTCCTACAACAAGAGAGGGCTAAAAGAAAAATGTTACTACATTGTTGGTTGTTAACGAGACGGTTCCGCCAACCAGTTCTCGTACCCGAGTTGTCAATAATTACCCTCATCAAATATATTTAATGGTGTTGAGAAATCCAGATAACTTCAGTTCCTTTGGCTCAAGTTGTCCATGACCGTGGACACGGCTAATCGATTAGGTTTGAGTACTCTGCAGAGTTTTTGCACACGTTCCCCACAAGATTTGATCGCCTCCGTGTATGTCCTCGCACTTCAGGGTGTTTGAAGACCGGATGATCAAAACATGGTCTTTCAACGGGTCCCTTTGAATCCCTGTCGGTGCCCATCCAATCCAACCGTTCTTCTACATACAATCCTACCCAACTGTCCATAATGACTTGTGGCTGTGTAGGTAAGCCTTGGGTCTTGAAAATATCCGTCCGTCTCTTTGAGCCTGGGTGAAGCTTTCCGCAGGATGTCATGGCCTCTCCAGCATCCCGGGTCATCCACTGGGTTCTCCAGGGAGCCGATCAACCGTCCTTCACCCAGAGTTGCATTGCGTCCGAGGTCTTGAAAGTCTTGTCTTAACCGGTCTTGATTATTTAATCAACCTAGCATCACTCGTGTTATGCACTCAACCGAAATCCCGGCTACTCAAGCATATCAATATGAAATTTGTCGTCCCGGGGCCAAGTATCGGGGTTGTTGGGTGTCTACCACATGATACTACAATCTATACTAGAATTTCCAAGTACCTACTCAGCATGCAATTGGGCATAGGATGGTAGAACTATGATGCATAAAACATAGGTGATAGTATGATCAAAGTGACTTGCCTGGTATTACTTGATGAAGATAGTCGCTCTCAAAATCCTGATAATTCTACTCACCACACTCCGAGCAATCTATCGTTAATGAATAGAATTCAATAAACATTCATGCCAAAAAGGAAGAACCAAGAGAACATAAGAAGAAAGCATGTCTTGGTGCAAAATAACAACGTACTAAGGTTTAATAAAAAGGTCCTAAGTGTGTTGTAAAGTGAAGGTGCATGAATGAGATCAAAAGAGGTAATGGACGATGAACTATTGCTATATAAGCTCGACCTGCATACACTATGGGAGATGATCAAAATATTGGGAGAACAACATGAATGTTGTTTGACAAATAGTATAAGACATAAGAATTTATTTGTAGAAAGAATTTCTTGAAATGGAGCACTACAACGCAAGTTATAGCGAATTGAAGTATGAATTGAATTTGCATTCAAAAGGTCAAGAGAAGTTGAACTGAAGTACGATGGTTACGTACAAAAATATATGACATGAGTGTTTAGGGGTCAAAGGAATCAATCGAAAAGGTGGTACGATTTGCAAGATAAGATCAAATGAATGTTCGAATACAAATTTGAATCGCTCAAATTTGTAAGGTTCAAAGGTCGAAACTAATGATGCTACCGGATATAGGAGATCAATATGAGCGTGTAGAAAAAGAATTACTAGATTTGAACTAGCAGATCAAAAGATACAAATACGTGAATATAACATTGAATCGGCTTACAATGATGTGAACACTTTTGGGAACTAATAGATAAATCTGATTTGATCAAAATTATAAGTTGAAAAGTTAAAACTAATGATACAAACGGAAATATTACTTTGATACGAATCCGACGCAATTGAATTCATCTAAAACGGAGCTACGGATAAAAAGATATGATCAAAAGAAGTTTGAATATGAATATGAACAAATTTCGAAATTTGAAAATTTCAAAAAAAGTTGATATGATAGGTTCATCGGATAGGTGGGATCAAGACGAAACTCTAGGCGTTGGTTTCATCTAATTTGGATAAAACGAGTAAAAAGTTATGGCTATTTGAAAAATCAGGGCCAAGCTGTTTTACGGAAGAAAAGTGCTATGTCTAAAAGAATTCTAGTACTAATGTGTAAATACGAAGACTAAATAATATATCTAATTACTCTACCGTATACTAGTGTAGGAATACTAGTCTAGAAATAATAAACTACGGGAGTATAAGAAAAATACGAAGAGAAATACCTTTAGAATGCAGAGTAAGAATTAATTCCAATGAGGAGACGACTTCGAGAAATCCCGCCGAAGAGAAGAAAAAATATTTTTATTTAATAAATCTAGTTAAACCAAAAGATTGATTTAACCCAAAATAGATGATTTTTGGATGCTCCTATGGGTCTATACTTATAGGTGGAAGGGAGGTCTAATGGTCCATAGATAGGCAATGTGGGACTAAACATATACGTAACGTGGAGATAAAAGAAACAAAGCCTCTCATGGGCCAGGTAAAGGTTCGGCCGGCCGCAAGAGGCGATGCATGCGAGCCGTGCCTTTTTTTTTGAACAATGTTTTTTTCTTTTTTAAAAAAAAAAGTGAAGAAAACGTAAAAAAACGAAAATAGAGAGAACCTTTATATAGGCATATTATATATCAAAATTTTCAGAATAAAATTTTCTAAAACATGAAGATATTTTCAAAACCAAAAAATAATTTTTTTAATTTTTTTTTTGCAATAACTTTAAAATGAAAAGGAATTTGAATTTCAAATAAATTGCAAATACTTAAAATTTGGATCAAGACATTATCTCTGATTTTGGAGGGTCATTTTCCTCCTCTCGTTTGATTTTATTTTTAATCAAAGGGTTTTGAAAATATTCAAACTCAAAATTGAAAAGGGATTCAAAATAGAAAATTTTGGGAAAGTCGTTTTATTCCCTCTCATTTTTTTGAAAAGTTTCAAATTCCACTCAAGTTTCAATCACTCAAACAAACAAACAATCAATCTAATAATTATATTAACATTCCAAAATTTATAATTTTGGGATGTTACAAACTACCACACTTAAAATGAATCTCGTCCTCGAGATTCGAAGAGGCTAGAAAGAAAAGGTTAAGGTTTGGGGGGTCTTCTAACAAATATAGTCTCCTGCAAAGTGGGGTGCTACCACACTTAAAATGAGAGTTACTGGTCGCTCAAATTTTTAACAATCCTCTGGGGTCTTGGCATCTCGCTCGTCACATTCTTCATGGTAACTTCTTTGGTGAAGTTCTTCCATTATATTCATAATGTTTCCATCAAAATCGAGGGTTCTTCTGTTGATATAAGATTCTTCCGTCACTGGGTCTTCTTAACTGACAAGTCTCGTGACCATTCTAAATAACCTATCGATGATTCTCATGGTGGTCTACCATTTGTGGTTATCCTGCAGAGAGAAGGGTCTTGGCTTCACCCTCATCGTAAAATGTCCGACGCGTGACAACGATTTCCATGTACATGGGGCTTTCATCATACCACAAAAGCTTCAAAGAACGTCGTCTCTCACTATGGTTAAGTCTCTCAGATTTACCATTCCGAATAGCAAGAGAATGATAATAGTAAGTCGTCATGGTGGCCAAGCCATGTCACACTGAAATCATTACCTTGTATAAGGCTTAGTAAATCTCGTATTCTAACACTTGGGCATCCTCACAAGCATTGCAGAGTTTCTCTTGTCCATGAACGAAGTTCGGATAAATCCAATGATTCTGCAAGCTGCACAAACATCTATCATTTCTTCACAACTCTCAGGTTTTCGTTTTCTCCTAAGAAAACGTTTGCTGATAAAAGTTTCCTTCTCCAAAAAGATAGTACTTTATCCTTATTAGTCCCGGGGTCTATGGGTTTCAGGCATACTTGGGGTAGATGTGACACTGGGCTGGGTAGTGGGTGGTTCCTTCACACAGGAAACAAGTCACCTGACTACTTGGGCAATCCTCCGCTGGGTGATTTTCTTCATAATGAGTGCATCCATCCTTGTGTTCCTCCTGGGTGTGTCCTATTTCTCCATAGATCTTGCATGCACAAGTCTTCTCCTTCGGATTGTCATAGCACTTCTGAATAAGTCGGGATCTTAACAGAGTGTTCTTGAATTCGTCCCAAGTTTTTGCTCCACTAAATTCTTGTATGGCATGCTGCATTTTCCACCAGATCGCAGCACTTTGTGTAAAGTACTGAAGAGCGTGTTTCACTCCATACTTCCTTGAGATCAAGTTGCTCCCGAAGTGGTTCTCCATGTTTTGAATCCATATATCAGCCTCTAGCTGGGTCATTGGTCCAGAGACTACAAGTCCAGCTTCATACTCCATCTGGTAGGGTTGAGGTTTTGGGGATGAGACGGGTAAGAGAGGAAGGGAGATACACACAATACAAACAATATTTTTGAGAATAGGTTTTCTTTGTGGCCATCGGAAAACACACACCAATGACGGCTCACAAATCATCGAAACTAACGTGGGTATATAACAGGGGTTTGGACTTCTAATGGTCATATAAATATTCGAACGCTTCACGGTCTTCGAATTCTTCGGGTCTTGAGAGTCTTCAATTGGTGCAGCTTCAGTTCTTCAATGCATGATGAAATCCTCTTTACTTTGAAGTGGGACTCAGTTGATCCTTCATGTCATCAAAGGGGTAAGGGTATTGTCTAACTATTTGAGGTGAGAGAGAACATTCGATGAAATCAGAAGAGATGAGAAGTAAAAGGTGTTGTTGAAAATAAAAATTTTGAGATATCCTTTCCTAAGAAATTTCCAGTTTCTAGGGTCACGTCCTACAGTCAACATGTGCTCTGATACCATTTCTGTAGTGACCCGACTCAAGACGAGTCAAGCCTCTGTGTTTCTGTGCCATCCCTGGATCAGTATGCTGGCACACACAGTACATCAATGTATATATCAAAGTGCAATCACATGTAAATAGCGTAAAACTGATATATACCTTAAATATTTCAGCGGAAGCAGTCAAGGGAGTGGAGTCCCAATAAACACCAACGGCAAGTTGAGTGTAGACCGTAACCCTGAATCGTACTCTTACTCGTCGAAGAAAAATATCTGCAACATAAGGCGTTGCAGCCGTGTAGGTCAGCATATTGAATATGCCGGCAAGTCACATAAGAGAGGGGTAAAATATCATCTATACTACATGCATATATGGCAGGTGGGGTTGTAAGTTTTAGCATAAAGCAAATTTTTCTCCTACAACAAGAGAGGGATAAAAGCAAAATGTTACTACATTGTTGGTTGTTAACGAGATGGTTTCGCCAACCAGTTCTCGTACCCGAGTTGTCAATAATTACCCTCATCAAATATATTTAATGGTGTTGAGAAATCCAGATAACTTCAGTTCCTTTGGCTCAAGTTGTCCATGATCGTGGACACGGATAATCGATTAGGTTTGAGTACTCAGCAGAGTTTTTGCACACGTTCCCCTCAAGATTTGATCGCCTCCGTGTATGTCCTCGCACTTCAGGGTGTTTAAAGACCGGATGATCAAAACATGGTCTTTCAACGGGTCCCTCTTAATCCCTGTCGGTGCCCATCCAATCCTACCGTTCTTCTACATCTGCTAGCACCGCCTGTCCAGAGTCGCCGCGTCGTCCAACCAAGCCAGAGCCCATAATGACTTGTGGCTGTGTAGGTAAGCCTTCGGTCTTGAAAGTATCCGTCCGTCTCTTTGAGCCTGGGTGAAGCTTTCCGCAGGATGTCATGGCCTCTCCAGCATCCCGGGTCATCCACTGGGTTCTCCAGGGAGCCGATCAACCGTCCTTCACCCAGAGTTGCATTGCGTCCGAGGTCTTGGAAATCTTGTCTTAACCGGTCTTGATTATTTAATCAACCTCGCATCACTCGTGTTATGCACTCAACCGAAATCCCGTCTACTCAAGCATAGCAATATGAAATTTGTCGTCCCGGGGCCAAGTATCGGGGTTGTTGGGTGTCTACCACATGATACTACAATCTGTACTAGAATTTCCAAGTACCTACTCAGCATGCAATTGGGCATAGGATGGTAGAACTACGATGCATAAAACATAGGTGATAGTATGATCAAAGTGACTTGCCTGGTATTACTTGATGACGATAGTCGCTCTCGAAATCCTGATAATTCTACTCACCACACTCCGAGGAATCTATTGTAAATGAATAGCATTCAATAAACATTCATGCCAAAAAGGAAGAACCAAGAGAACATAAGAACAAAGCATGTCTTGGTGCAAAATAACAACGTACTAAGGTTTAATAAAAAGGTCCTAAGTGTGTTGTAAAGTGAAGGTGCATGAATGAGATCAAAAGAGGTAATGGACGATGAACTATTTCTATATAAGCTCGACCTGCATACACTATGGGAGATGATCAAAATATTGGGAGAACAACATGAATGTTGTTTGACAAATAGTATAAGACATAAGAATTTATTTGTAGAAAGAATTTCTTGAAATGGAGCACTACAACGCAAGTTATAGCGAATTGAAGTATGAATTGAATTTGCATTCAAAAGGTCAAGAGAAGTTGAACTGAAGTACGATGGTTACGTACAAAAATATATGACATGAGTGTTTAGGGGTAAAAGGAATCAATTGAAAAGGTGGTACGATTTGCAAGATAAGATCAAATGAATGTTGGAATACAAATTTGAATCGCTCAAATTTGTAAGGTTCAAAGGTCGAAACTAATGATGCTACCGGATATAGGAGATCAATATGAGCGTGTAGAAAAAAAGAATTACTAGATTTGAACTAGCGGATCAAAAGATACAAATACGTCAATATAACATTGAATCGGCTTACAATGATGTGAACACTTTTGGGCACTAATAGATAAATCTGATTTGATCAAAATTATAAGTTGAAAAGTTAAAATTAATGATACAAACGGAAAGATTACTTTGATACGAATCCGACGCAATTGAATTCATCTAAAACGGAGCTACGGATAAAAAGATATGATCAAAAGAAGTTTGAATATGAATATGAACAAATTTCGAAATTTGAAAATTTCAAAAAAAGTTGATATGATAGGTTCATCGGATAGGTGGGATCAAGACGAAACTCTAGGCGTTGGTTTCATCTAATTCGGATAAACGAGTAAAAAGTTATGGCTATTTGAAAAATCAGGGCCAAGCTGTTTTACGGAAGAAAAGTGCTATGTCTAAAAGAATTCTAGTACTAATGTGTAAATACGAAGACTAAATAATATATCTAATTACTCTACCGTATACTAGTATAGGAATACTAGTCTAGAAATAATAAACTAGGGGAGTATAAAAAAAATACGAAGGGAAATACCTTTAGAATGCAGAGTAAGAATTAATTCCAATGAGGAGACGACTTCGAGAAATCCCGCCGAAGAGAAGAAAAAATATTTTTATTTAATAAATCTAGTTAAACCAAAAGATTGATTTAACCCGAAATAGATGATTTTTGGATGCTCCTATGAGTCTATACTTATAGGTGGAAGGGAGGTCTAATGGTCCATAGATAGGCAATGTGAGACTAAACATATACGTAACGTGGAGATAAAAGAAACAAAGCTTCTCATGGGCCAGGTAAAGGTTCGGCCGGCCGCAAGAGGCGATGCATGCTAGCCCTGCCTTTTTTTTTGAACAATGTTTTTTTCTTTTTTAAAAAAAAGTGAAGAAAACGTAAAAAAACGAAAATAGAGAGAACATTTTATATAGGCATATTATATATCAAAATTTTCAGAATAACTTCTTTTAAAACATGAACATATTTTCCAAACAAAAAAAATACTTTTTTCAATTTTTTTTTGCAATAACTTTAAAATGAAAAGGAATTTGAATTTCAAATAAATTGCAAATACTTCAAATTTGAATCAAGACATTGTCTCTGATTTTGGAGGGTCATTTTCCTCCTCTCGTTTGGTTTTTTTTAATCAAAGGGTTTTGAAAATATTCAAACTCAAAATTGAAAAGGGATTCAAAATAGAAAATTTTGGGAAAGTCATTTTATTCCCTCTCATTTTTTTGAAAAGTTTCAAATTCCACTCAAGTTTCAATCACTCGAACAAACAAACCATCAATCTAATAATTATATTAACCTTCCAAAATTTATAATTTTGGGATGTTACAAGTACGTTGGACCCACGAGATCCGGGAAACTTCTGTGTCATCCACTACTCGCGGTATATAACATACCCGAGGTAAGTACGCGATCAATGCCTTTCCCCTGACGATACTAGACAAAGAGGTCCACCTGATTGGTACCCAACCCCATGTTGTACGTCTTACGAGCACCGACTCTAGACAGTAACAACCATGCGGGGACCAACGGTGTGCGTGGAACTCATAGAAATGGCATAGTCGTCCTACCTGGCACGACCCCATCACAAGATTGACCACACATCACTCCCGCCATTAGTAATGTGGCTCTGTGCTAGCACCGACCAGAGTAATCAACATAGCCCCGTCCCATAAGGGGTAACGTGGTCATACTGGTAAGGTTGGGACGGTCGACACATCATAAATCTAATCCCATTTCCGAAACCATACTCACACAAATACCGGGTGCACCACTTCACCAAAAGTGGCCACCTAACTCATCATCGCCCTCGGGCATTAGTGGCACCCGACGGGGTTTTTGTAAATCTTTGTTTGAACCAATAACACGCTCATGCTATATAATCTAGCATTACTTGTCAACATGATAATAGCGTGGCCCTCAAGGGTAGGATCAAGCTCAATGGATGTGCTCCGGGGGAGAGATATAGGTAAAAATCACCTGAGTGATTTACCGGCACTTATGATCATATGCAATGGAAATACTTGCTATCTTCTGCAATATAACATAAGGGTTGCTTGCCTTGGTCAGCTAGGTATCCGGGGTCTTCGAGGTCTTCCGCTCTGATTCCCTCGTCACACGGATTTTCTATCGTCACTAAAAGAATAAATAAGAAATAGCTCACGCAGAAACAGATCACAAATTTATTTAAAAAATGTTCTCTATTACTGATAAATCTAAGTTGTTATTTTGAATTTTTTTGCCTCAAATTCTCATGAAGGAACATTTTTAAAATTAACCAAAAAGAAGCAAAACTATTCCAATTTTTTCCTTTTATTTTTGTAAAGTAGAATAGTTATTGAAAAATTCATACAATCATATCATTAAATACTACATATTTTTAGAAGAATAAGAGTTGAAAAATTATATTTTTATTCTGGTTAAATGTTTTCAAAAAAATCTTAGAAATCAGGTTTTTTAAAATAAAGAAAAATGGGCTAAGCCTAGCCTGGCTCGGCCTGGAACTCGGCTGGCCCATGGCGAACCGACAACCTGCTCACACGCGCGCGTCGTCAGGTTTGAACCTGACGTGCGGGGCCCTGCGGTCAGCGGCTGCGGACAGCGCGGGGGAGGAGGCTGGGCCACCGACAGGTGGGGCACACCTGTCGGGGTCGTCTCCTACCTCTAGCAAGAGAGGTGGAGGAGCACGCCGGCGATGCTGCCGACACTCTCAAGCCCCAACAAGGACTAGAATGGGTTCGCCATGGTGTCGCCTACCTGCTGGTGGTCGGAACAATGTCGGAGAGGCAGGTGTTCGCCGTCGATGAGGAGGTCGCGATGGAGGAGTTTTGGGAGGAGGTCGAGGAGGTAGCTAGGGGCATAGAAATGCTTGGGCGAGTTGGGGGAAAGCTTCCTGGGGTTGAGGGGATCAATTTGTTGGGTCGAGGGGCGCAGGAGCCATCGTGCAGACGGAGATCTACCGGAGCTCCGAGGCGGAGGGGCCTCGGTCAATCTCGAGCACCGGGGCTCTGCTGGTTTGTTGGGGTGGCTAGGGAGGTGCTAGTGGTCATGGTGATGCTATCCGAGGGGTGCTGGAGCAAAGGGAAGGGCTATTAATAGTCCCACGACGGTGAGCCAATTCGGGAGCGCCGGTGACTCACCGTGGCGCGCATGGTGGTGCAGAGAGGGGCTGGGGTCGAAACCACGGTCTCAGGACATGGTTTTCTACTACCAGAACTATTTGTTGCAGAGGGAGAGAGGGAGGAGTCGAGCATCCGTGGCCGTGCAACCTTGGTCGGTTCTGGTGCGCGCGGGCACACGTCGCACGAACTCTGGCGCTGGGAAGGAGGGGCCCTGAGGGTTGCTCGACGGATAGGGGTTGTTGGGGAAGAGGTTGGACACCTCGGGGGAGGCTGGAACTGGCCGAGAGCGTCGCCCCCACCTTGGTGGGTTCCTGTAGCGCACCTAGAGCACAGTTTTGGCATGCCACGACATGCTGGTGCGCTCTCAGGCACTTTGGACGTGTCTAGCATGTCCTGGCACTGGCTGGGAGCGTGGCTAGCTGTTTGGTCCTCGTGGGAGCTTCGGCTGGTCAAGGGAGAGAAGAAATACTGGTGTTGTTAGCCTTGAACTGAAGCTTAAATTGGAGTTTTTGCCCTTACCTCTTTGAACCAGTGAGGGGCTAGTTGACTGGGGTTATATATGGATACTAGCCACCTAATCTATGAGTTTGGCGCAAAGGGTTTGGGTTTAGCTATGGCTAAGGTGGCTTTTTCCCATCTGTCAGAAGGTGCTTGATAGTGGTTTGAGGGGGTTGCACCCCACCATTGGTGCTTCAACTTAACATGTTTGGGTTTGGTGCTAAAACATGGGGTTTCACCAAGTTTTAGGTCCATTGGACAATTTTAGCTTTGTAAACTTGAAAACACTTCAATTTGACCAAATTTATCCCTTCCAAAGAGAGTGTGGGCAAACTAAGTCCCACAAATTCAATTTTTGGAGTGGAACCCTCATTTGAGGTATTAGGCACTCCTGCAAAGTTTGAGCATTATTGGACAAACTTTGCTATGTAGAGTTGCTCCAACTTCAATCTGGACAAAAGGGGCTTTAGGGTTATTTGGGGTCCTTAATCACCATGGATCAAGGTGAAACTTTATGTGGACACCCAATATGGTTTGGGGATACCACTGGAATTTTCTAGGATTTTATTGGGAATATTTCCTTAGGAAATATTTCAAATGGTCAAAACAGACAGAAATGGTTTCCACGATTTTATTCAAATAATTATAATATAAAGTAGGGTTTAAAATCTTATGTATGGAAAATATATGTCCTTCTCATCATCTCCAAATATAATCAGATTTTTCCAAGGGAGAAAAGTATTTTTCCATGTGGAAATGGACATGCAATTAAATCAGGGAAATAATTACGAAAATAATTATTTTGTGGTTTTGGAATATAAAGACAAGTTAAAAATCAGATCACCAACTTTTGGGTTGCAACATTGCTTGACAACAAAAGCATGTGGTGCAACTCAAAGTAGGGTTTTTACCTTGATGAGAAATAAGTAAAGGTTTTTAGAAACAATTCAATTTGTGAAATGGATTTTTATCATCTCATGATCACACACACAAGCATACAATGACAATCATGGCACTCACATCATTAGTTTTGAAAAAGTTTTAACAAGCTCAGATTTTCATAATACAAAGAATGTGGTAGTAAAAACAGGGTGTGACAATTTTCTTTTGGTGGAATTGTAGATCAAGATCTCATCTATAAGTCCCTAGCAAGACAACAAGTTTGGGTGGCTAGGGAGATAGATTGGGCAAGAAAGCTTGGAGTGCATCAATGGTGGAGAGAGAGAGGTAAGAGTTAAGAGGGAGGTGGAAGAACCCCCCCCCCCCTTGTATAGGCCCCACTTTCTAACCGTTACAACCATTTTTACACGGCAGGGGTTCAACCATTGGCTAGGGCGACACAACAGGGCTGCATAATTTAGTGGTACAACTGCCTAGCCACCGCCCAACAAACGGACCACAATAGAAAGTTGGCCAGCGGTTCTACCCGCCACGACTGTTGGGCACGACTAAGTCCCAAGCGATAAAACCGCCAGGAACAACGGTAGTACAAGTTGTACTAATATAGTGGTACAACCGGATCACCAACGCCCAACTACCGCAGCACAATAGAACCGTGTCCGGATGTGGACTGATGCTGGTCTGGTTCAACCGCCCAGGGTGTGGCAGTACAACTGCCCTAGGCAGCGGTACAACTGGTAAGTTAGGAAGGAGGTGCCTCTCTCTCAATGATGCTATGGAACGAGGTGGGTGCAAAAGAGTGTGAGAGACAATTGATTCACCCATAAAATTCCAATGTGCATTCCCTCTTAATAGTACGAGATCCCTACAACCAAAGAGAATAAACACGTAGGGAACACGTCTTCGATCTTTTCCATTTGAAGGAAATACCTAACCGTCTTGTGTTTTTCATAAGATACCTGCACAAGTTGACACGCGGTTAGATAACATGGTGAGTTTTCATCGTCACCAAAACACTTAAGGTAGCACAATGCCCATATAATCTCCCCCTTTTTAGTGGGCGATGACAACAACACGATTTGCATTGATGGTCTCTAAAGTAAAAGCGGAGCTCCCCCTTGCTGTGTGCCCCAGATGAGAAACGTACATGAATTGGAGCTCGCCCTTGGTTTTAGAGACCAACCACTTGGTATATAGAGGAAATAATCATCAAGAAGCGAATGTACGAGATAATAACTAGAGCTTTAATGACAAGAGTAATAATAAACTTAGTCTCTATGGAAAGTCAAATAGTCTCAAATGGTCTCCACATCATATAGGTTCATGATCGACTAACAATCAAATAAGACTTCAACACGAAAGAAAAACAAAAGAAACGAAGACACGAAGACAACAAAAGCCCCCATGAAAATCCTGTCATGATATAGCTATCTCCCCCTTTGCCATGAGGACACCAAAAAGGAAAAGAGTGATGCTAACGCCCAGGTGCTCGGTAGATCTCGTGAGATCCGTCACACTCCTCGAAATCACCACTAGCAGAACCATCATCATGATCACCATCAACACTATCATTCTCATCATGAGCAGTAGCAGTAAAGGAGGCAGTAGGCTGAACCGAGACCTCGACATCAGTCCAAGTGCTATGTTCATAGATCCACTGCTCCTCACCGATGATGGTATTCTCAGAACCACTGGTTGCCTTAAGTTGGAAGCTCGCATAATCTGAATCTGTCTGCGCCTGGCAAGTTCCTCGTTGACATGGCGTTCGAGCTTCTTCTAAACATGAGTCTGGAGGCAGAAGGTCTTCTTTAACTTGTCTGAGAGCTTGGAGAGCCAATATGGCTTGGCTCCTTCACGAAACTCAAAATCATTGTCACTTGAAGTAGCAAAAACATCCTCAGGTTCGCCAGCGGGGAAGCTCAGTGCAAGATGCTTCTTCTTCCGCAGTTTCCTGACCTCATGCTCAGTGAGGTTCTCTGTAGAAGAGAGAGGCTTGCCAGGCCTGCAAACTGCGCACACGGAGTTGAGGAACACACATGATGAAAGGAGCATAGGTGGGGAACTTTCTTTAGAAGACTGTGGAGTACAACTCCTTCCACAACCATTTGGAAGCATCAAATGTAGCCCGGAGCCAACTTCAATCCCCATGGAAACAAGCAGATCAAAAAAGTATCCATGAATCTCATCTTGGTTTCCAACCTTGGGCAGAAGAACATTCCGGAAAACACAATGCAAAATATCATACACCGGCAGTAGGTCCTTAGAGGTTCGAGGAATCCCACGTCCGGGAATGTACAGGGGGGCTAACTTCACTTTATCCATAGAAGTAGCCTGATCGTGAGGATGGATGACGCCATTTCGATTAAGGCCAGCATCATCATAACCAGGTGCATTGCAAATTCACGCCATGGACCTCGAAGAGCTCATCGCGACACATGAAGGTAAGGGTACGGGCGTCATCAGTGCCAAAGTGAATAGTGGCATAGAACTGGTGAATGAGCTGCGCAACAAAGTGCTAGTTGAGAGTCATGTGCTTGATCAAGTCAAAGTATTCACATAGCGCAAAAGCCTCTCCAAAGTAATCCATGTTCTTCTTCTAGTGCTCAGTGTCAATTGTCCATTGCTTGGCAAACTTGTTCTTGTGATGGTCATAGAGCTCATGCACAATCCGCAAATGTATCTCATTTCAGAACTGAGGGGTGGTCCAGTTGGAAAAAATGGGGACCACATAAGGATTTTGAAAACGAACCCACTCCCAATCAGCTTGCTTCCATGAGTGAAAAGGCTTGGCAGATTTTTTCTTGGCAGCCAAGGACTTTGCGTTGCGAGTGGCATTGGTAGGGATCACAACTTCCTCTTGCCCAGGGTCATCAATGAGCGTACACGTGCGAGCACGTTTCTTGGATTTCTTTCGAGGAGCAGAATGAGAGTCAGAGCCACCTGCAGACACACACAAGAGGAGCACACAAAAGAAACCCAGAAAAGATGAGAGGATTGTACACAGAAGTAGGAATAAATTAGGTGTGTAGACGAGAACCAAGAATTAGTGGCGCGGGAATCCAGCAAGCCGGTTGAACCGGTCATCCGAGCGGTTGTACCTCAACATCGATTGTACTGCAGGTGCAAGCAGTTGTACTGCCGTTTCGCGGGGATGTGAGGCATACGCCATCAATTCCAGTTTCTACTCATTACGTTTAATATGAAGCCCATATAGGACCTCCTCCTTCCAATAGTTTTGACCAAAAAATGCGGGATCCTAGCAATGCCTTACCAAAAGAGGATTCAAAGGAGAGAATCCAAGAACAAGAGGAGAAGAGGGCACTACCAGCATCCATGGGAGGAGATCAGGGGAGGAAGGGCCTCTACGGAGGAAATCCGAAAGGAGGGCAGATCCGGGGCGCCGGAGGCACTCTGGTGCGATGGTGACGGCGGCTGGCAGCTAGGGCACCGAGGGGGGAGTTGGGCACGAAAGGGGATACTAAGTACCCCTTTGCCCGATCCTCCCTTTAGGTACCGGTTGACGCTATCGGTTGTACCGCCCCACTGAGCGGTTGTACCGGTCCGGAATAGACTCGGGAATTAGCGGTTCAATCTCATAACAGGACGACTGTTCCGCTGGCGCAAGACAACAGGTGATTAGCGGTCGTACCGCATGGACCACCGGTTGTACTGCATGGACCACCAGATGTACCGCCCAGCCACAGCCACCACCACCATGGTTTCAACACGTACAATTTGATGAGAGGGGTTTCGATATGAGGAGAGCTTGGGATAGAGACCAAACACAAGAGTATGGTGGGGTAAGCTACAAGGTGAACTAGCAGAAACGCAAAAAGAAAAACCTTGAAGGATACCCACACCTAAGTATTAAGCAAACTAGAAGAGCAAATAAGGACCAAAAAGACTCAACTTTGAAATATATCAAAGGAAAATACCTCACTATGAGGGGGCGGTGGCTGAGGGCACCCATGTTTGAGTGGATTGGTATGGCACCGAGAAGATTTTAACCTTGGGCCCATGACCAAGTCTCGTCTTTGAGGCACAAATACCATCAAAAATGGCGAATGTGAAAGATTTGATCGTTTTATGTATAATAGGAGGAGGGATAGTTCATTGAAAGAACTACACTCCCCCTAAATACATGCCTACAACTAAACAAAATAGAATGATGAGAGTGGTGGGATGTGCCTAATTTCGATGCACATTACTGAAAACAATGATATTTAGCTCATGCCTTAACTCGCTATATCTTGCTTCATTCAAAGGCTTCGTGAATATATTACAAGTTGATCATTAGTTTTCAGATAAATGAGATCCATTTCCCCATGCTTGATATGCTCCCGGATGAAATGATGGAGAATACTGATATGCTTCATCTTGCAATGCTGAACAGTGTTGTTGGAGATCGAGATAGCACTAATATTATCACAATAAAGAGGCACTTTGTCACAAGTCACACCGTCCTTGAAAGTTTGCCTCGCACCAGAGCAACTGAGCACAACAACTCGCACCAGCTACATATTCGGCCTCGATGGACGAGAGAGAAACACAATTTTGTTTCTTTGAAGACGAACTTACCAGAGAGCAACCATGGAATTGGCAAACTCCGGAAGTTGCCTTCATATCCACACGGTCCCCTGCCCAATCCGAGTCCAAATATCCTTTGAGATCAAATGAAGCACCTTTGGGATACCATAAGCCAAAGTTTGGGGTATGAGCCCAATATCGAAAGACACGCTTGACCGCCACATAGTGGCTTCCCTTAGGTGTTTATTGAAATCATGCACAAATTCCCGCACATAACATAATATCTGGTCTAGATGCACAAATGTAAAGCGGAGAACCAATCATAGAGCGATATACCTTATGATCCATGGCTTTACCATTGGGATCGAGGTTAAGATGGCAGTTGAGAGGCATGGGAGTGTTGGCCTTGGCCGGTTTCAGATCATCTCTCTTGAACCTTTTGAGCATGTCTTGAGTGTATTTTGCTTCATTGATGAAGGTTCCTTGACTTCTTTGCTTGACTTTGAATCCAAGAAAAAACTTAAACTCTCCCATCATAGACATCTCAAACTCTTTGGTCATTTGTGCGACAAATTCTTTATTAAAAGCTTCATTAGGAGAACCAAAGATAATATCATCAACATATAGTTGGCAGATGAAGAAACTCCCCTTGACCTTCTTAGTAAAAAGAGTGGGGTCAATTTTCCTAACTGCAAATCCACGGTCATGTAACATCTCAGTAAGGTGCTCATACCATGCACGTGGGGCTTGTTTAAAGCCATAGAGTGCCTTATCGAGAACATACACATGATTGGAGAACTTGGGATCCTTGAACCCTGAGGGTTGCTTGACATATACCAACTCCTTAAGGGCACCATTAAGAAATGCACTCTTCACATCCATTGGGTATAATTTGAAGTTATGATGAGAAGAAAATGCAAGCAACATGTGAATAGATTCAAGGCGAGCGACAGGAGCTAAAGTTTCACCATAGTCGATGTCCTCGACTTGGGAGTAGCCTTGTGCAACCAATCTTGCCTACTTACGAGTGAAGACACCGTTCGCATCTTGCTTGTTTTTAAATATCCACTTTGTCCCAATGACATTGTGGTTCTCCTTTGGTTTTGGAACTAGTCGCCACACATTGTTGCGCTCGAAGTGGTTGAGTTCTTCATGTATGTCTTCAACCCAACCCATGTGTTTGAGAGCCTCTTGTACCTTTAGTGGTTCAATGCAAGAAATGAACGCATGATGGGAACTATAGTTTGATAATTGACGACGAGTAGTTACCCCTTTGTGTAAGCTGTCATATACATTCTCCAGTATATGAGAATTATTTATGAGTTTTTTGGCATTCTTGGCCGCACATCTTTCTTGAATCTCCTCAAGGGTAAGCTGAGGAGCCTGTTTGAGACTTTAACCGCCTTTGCGAGTTTTCTCTTGATCTTGAGATTGGTTTTGTTCTTGAGCTCGCTCTCGATCTTGGACTTGGTCTTGATCTTGAGATTGCTCTTGGTCCTGAGCATACTAGAGGGGTGAGCTAGATTAAGGACATTACTTGGTGCAGGACCATCCCGAGGTTGATCTTCTCCTTGAACGAGATCACCAGATTGAGGGCCTTCAGAATGTTCTTCAGAAGCATGCGGGTCTTGCGTCGGTGATGGTTCCACATGACTGGAACATTGTCCTTCCCCTTCAGCTACAAGGGGTTCCTCAACGGGAAGGAAGTGTCCCACACCCATTCTTCTTATGGCTTGGGGAGGAATTTCATCACCTACATCACAAAGATCACTTTGCTCCACTTGGGAGCCATTATTCTCATCAAACTCCACATTACACATCTCCTCAATGAGCCATGAGGACTTTTTGAGGACACGGTAAGCGCAAGAATTTGTAGCATAACCAACAAATATGCCCTCTTGATCTCTAGGTGCAAATTTAGACAGTCAACACCTTTCTTAAGAATGAAATACTTACAGCCAAATACCCGGAAGTACTTGAAGTTGGACTTGTTGCCGATAAGAATTTCATATGGACTCTTGCTCAAGCCTTTGCGAAGGTAGAACCAATTGGATGCATGACATGTGGTGTTGATGGCTTCAGCCCAAAAGTTATACGGAGATTTAAACTCCTCCATCATGGTTCTTGCTGCATCCATCAACGTCCGGTTCTTCCTTTCTTCCACACCATTTTGTTGAGGAGTGTAAGGTGTAGAGTATTGGTTCTTGATTCCTTCATCGCCCAGAAATTCATTTAGGGTGTAGTTCTTGAACTCGGTGCCATTTTCACTTCTAATCATAAATATCTTTGCATTATGTTGGCGTTGAGATTCATTAGCAAAGTCGATGACGGTTTGTTGGGTTTCACTCTTTCTCTTGAAAAAGTATACCGAGGTATATCTTGAGTAATCATCCACTATCACCAAGGAATACTTTCTTCCCCGAAGACTATCATAGTATGGAGGACCACAGAGATCCATGTGGAGGAGGTCCAAGGTAATTTTTGAGTAGATGGTAGTCATGGGGCAGTGAGCTGTCTCATGAATCTTTTGTTCAACAGACGCACTAGAAACACGATCTCTGGTGAAACTCACATTTGTTAGTCCAATAACGTGATCCCCTTTGAGGAGACTATCCAAAGATCTCGTATTGACATGGTCTAGCCGGCGATGCCAAAGCCACCCCACATCAACTTTATCCATTAGGCAAGTCGCGGTCTTAGTGGGTCGCTCCGAAAAGTTAACCACATAGAGACTGTTCTCGACATGCCCAACAAAGGCTACTTTACGAGTCTTGCTCCACAAAAGGGGCATGGAGTCAATGCCAAAGAAGTTACTAAAGACCATAAGTGCAAGCTGATGAACGAAAAGTAAATTGTATGTGAGGGTCTCAACAAGCATAACCTTTCAATTGGTATGTTCCGGAGAAATTATCACATTGTCGAGACCCAATACCTTTGAAATCGCATCATCACCAAAGGATATTTGGATGGCAATGGATGGGTTGGGATGAACGTCCACCACCAAGTCCTTACTTATGGTCATATGATTTTTTGCTCCACTATCAAGCAACCATGACACCCCACCGGAAGCAAACTCCTGCATAAGATCAATGCTTGGATTTAGGTACCCATTCTTTAATGGGTCCTTTTAGGTTAGTAAGCAGGGTCTTAGGAACCCAAATAGACCATTCAATGTACTCATCATAAGAACCAACAAACTTAAAAAAACATTCCCATCACTCACACGACGTAACGCATAAGAGAGGTTAAAGTCACCAGCTGTGTTGGGTAGAGGGGTTTTTCCCTTCTTGGCAATACCACCCTTAGCTTGGTCCTTTTTCTTCTCGTGAGTACCCTCCCCGGATTTAACAAAGGTTTCCATAAGCTGAGGAGGTTGCTTGGTCTTCCTCTTCTTGTTCTTATTGGATTTGGGTGCAAACCCAACTCCTTCCTTTGCAACCACTTCCTTTTGACTACTCAAAAGGTCATTAAGATTATTTTCACCTTGGATGCATGTCACAAGGCCTATCTCAAGCTTCTCTTTTAATTTGGTGTTCTCTTCCACAAGTTGTGCATGATCACAACAAGAGTTAGTAGCATGTACATTATCAATTAAGACAAATAGAGAACATGTGGCTATTTCCTTATTTATTTTTACTTGGAGTTGAGCATGAGACTCTTTTAAAGAGGCATGAACATTGTTCAAGGCCTTATGAGCCTTCTCAAGTGTTGCATGCTCTTCCTTGAGTCTAACATGGTCATGCCCAGGTGCAACCTTTTTGGATTCAAGCACACGATTAAGAACAAAAGCATGATCAAGGTCTTTCTTTAATTTAGAAAGGTCATCGCTGTGTGACTCCTCAAGAGTCCAACGAAGTCCTTGCTCTTCTTCGAGGGCAATAGAAAGAACCGCAATCTCATCGACATAGTCACGACTATTTCCTTGTAATGTAGAGATAGTTTCTTCATAATATTCAATGAGGTCATTAGCCTCTCCAAGTTGTTCCAAGAGAGCAACAAAATGCTTCTTGGATATACCCTTGAGTTTTCTCATGAATTTATCAAAGGAGTTTTCCTCCTCCTGTACCTCTTCCTTTTCATCACCACTAAAAGAAGTAGTGTAAATGGTAGCATTGAGATTGGAAGTTTTAATGTTGGATGTTACCTTGTTGGATGCCTTGTCCATAATGCACTTGGCAATGCAGTTCTCCCTGGGGGAGTTCAAGAGGGCACCTTGCTTGTAGAGGAGGATGCAATGTCCACGGTGGCCACCACCATCACTTCACCACTTGCATCATCATCCGCATCCTCATAGAGGAGGTACTCCTCTTGAGCCACCAACACATTTTGGGGATTATTCTTGAAGAAGTTATTATTCTTGGGGAAGGGCTTGGCTTTGTCTTTCCAGTTAAGTTTGCCATCATTGTCTTCCCTCTTCTCATAAGGACAATCAACCACAAAGTGACTCACATTGCCACAGTTGTAGAAAGTCCTCACACTTTGCTTGCATTTGGGCCCATTTGAGTTGTTCTTGGAGAAATTTGGCTTTGAGTTTCTCGTGTTGCCACAAAATTGTCTTGATGCAAGACCTATATGCTCGTGATAAGCATACTTGGTGTCTTCGAGGCACAATTCTTCTTATTCTTCTTCATCTTCCTCCAATTCAGCCTTAGCCTGCAAGGCAAGTTTGGGAGAGTCTTTTCTTGACCGTTGAACACGAGCAAGGGCATTGTCAGCTGTCTTGTTCAATATGTTCCTAGCAATAAACTCATCCAACACATCCCTTGAAGACAAGGAGTGAAAGTATGGCCTTTGACAGATGATGGAGGACATGGATTTGTTAAAGGGAATAATAGCCTTGAGATACTTACGATTTATCCAATTGTCATCCACATCCTTGCTTCCATGATCTTGAAGAGCGAGAGCAAGAGTCGTCACCCTCCGGTATAGCTCGCGAGGATCTTCATCCTCAATCATAACAAATTCATCGGCCTCATCGAGTATCACTTCATAGTTTGACTATTGAATACTAGAACTTCCCTTGTACATGGAAATAATGTGCTCCGAAAAATCTTTGGCACGAGTGAAGGGACAAAAATGAGCAATATCTTCAATGGAAATAGCCACTTGAAGGATGAAGAGGGCTGAATGGTTCATCTGATTGTCAACCTCTTCTCATGGAGTGAGGTTTATCGGATCATGAGGGTATTAGCCTTGCTCGATGATTCGCCAAAGCTGTTTTGAGCTATGATTCAGATGAGCCTTTAAACGAAAAACCTAGTTAGCAAAATCATTCTTAACAAACTTTGGTGGAGGACCGAGATTAATAACATGTGGTGGGTGGACCGGTCCTCAATAGACCATGGGAGGAGGAACTGAGGCAATGGTATTGTCCCCACTCGTTCCTTGAGGCAATTTATCCTTTTCACTACTAGCATTTTCCTTTTCGGAATTGGCCCCCGTATCCAAAGTTGTGGGATTATCCACCAACAACGAGTCGGTAGACGGTTTTTAAATATCAAGGAAATCTTTAAGCATGTTCTTGACTTCGACAACCACTAAGGATTTAAATGTCGACATGACCTCATTTAACTCCTCTCGGGTGACTGAGTTTGCAGCAGCTCTCTCGAGTACCTCCTCAGCCTGCTCCTTGCCGCCTGCCATACTCTTTGGGTGATGAAACCCTTAATAAAAAGACGAGGTTGTGATACCAATTGAAAGGATCGATATGGTTGACTAGAGGTGGTGTGAATAGGCAACTAACAAATTTCAAACTTTTCGTTAAACAAATTAGGTTTAGCAACAAATAGGTTGTCTAGATATGGAACTAGGTGAGCAACCTATATGATGCTGACAACAACAATAATAATCAAGAAGTAAATACAAGTAAAGGTAAGAAATAACCACAAGTGGAACTAATGAAGAGGAGGATGTGTTTCCGAAGTTCCTTCCCTTCGAGGGGAAGTATGTCTCCCTTGGAGCGGTGTGGAGGCACAATGCTCCCAAGATGCCATTAAGGCCAGCGTATTCTCCTCACGCCCTCACACAATGCGAGGTGCCGTGATTCCACTAAGTGGTTCGTGGAACTTTACAAACAAGGTTGGGGATCTCTCCACAAATTAATTTGAGGCTCCCAACGAAACCATGAAGCTTCACCACAATGGAATATGGCTTCGAGGTGACCTCTTTCGTCTAGCATGCTCAAAAACCCAAGAGTAAAAAAATCCACACAAGAAACTATAAAGACATAAATTTTCCTTTGGTGGAAGTGTAGATCTAGGTCTCCTCCTTCAATCCCTAGCAATGCAACAAGTTTGGGTTGCTAGGGAGAGAGATTGGGCAAGAAATCTTGGAGTCCATCAATGGTGGAGATAGAGAGAGGTAAGATATAAGAGGGAGGTGGAAGAAGCTGTCGGGACCCCGATCCTAAGCCATAGGAATCTTGCCTGTAACACATCGCATCCCTTCGCGGTCTCACACACGGTTAACCCCACGACTGCCACCTTACCTTAGCCGGGACAGTTTGCGCCTTTGACTCATGTATGCATTTGTGTCGCTAGCATTCCAATTTCAAAGAACCCGGGTCGACATAACTAGTCATAAAATCATGTGGTTCAAGTGTACAGAGACAGGCATACATAACCCAGCAAAGCAGGTGTCGGTCATCAGCGAGTGTAGACGAGTCGTAGCAAGCTACAAGGACTCCATTATACCGCATGACATTTCCCCATAGGGACAGACACAACAGCTAAGAAGGATACATGCCGGTCAACCAATGTGTCCGGAGCAGTAGAGAAATACCAAGGCTTGTTGGAAGCACAAAGGGGCATTTCTCTGTATAGAGAGCTAATAAGGGCATACAACTAGGTGTCGAATCCCATACATATCACAGTGCATCACACGTACGCATGACATACTCGATATGCATAGATACAACAATGGCATCACAACATAACCTTACAACAACACAACATTTATTTAGAACCAAGAGTCTTGCATAATATGTTCATACAGGTAGGGGTCACATGACCCGACACTCAAGTCATACAAGCAGAGTCATACAAACCAAGCGGAAGCATTAAAGCTGTCCGAGTACAGATAGTTGAAAGGAAAAGGCATAAAGCCTGACTATCTACAACTCATCATCATCGAGGTCTAGATAGAACCCACCTGTTGGCTCGTGGGTATCCTCTGCAACATTTATTAAGCAAACATGAGTACAAAGGTACTCAACAAGACTTTAGAACATATATATCTACTCATGCACATGTATCAATAAAGGGGGTTGTGGGGTTACATGCAACAAGCCATCTTTGACTCTTGGCTAGACTATACTACAATTTTGAATAGTTTAAAACAACTTTGATAATTCGTAGATGAGTCCACTACCACCACAACTATACACTATCATGGATTCCTTTCCGTCTCCCTATGGAAATGCCATACATGACACTCACGCTTATCTTGATACTTCTATGAGTAGCCATTAAAGTTATCTATGAACAACATATGTCTCCAAGTAGTCCATATCCGCGGACGCGGCTATTCGCGTAGATCATAACCCTCGAGGGGTGTACTTCTTCACACACTCTCTCGCCACTTATCGCCATGTGCACGTCATGCACCTCGGCAACCTTCAAGCGGAAGCCCAGCGAGGGAGTCGGCCACGACCGTTAACCACGCTAATACCTAGTCGAGGTTTATCGCCTACTTAAGAGTGAATTCGCACGGAAGTCCGGCGGGGGTTTCCGCTACGGCCCCAAACAATGTGCACAGGGTTCCCAAGCCCACCATCCGGATGCCACTTGGTACACCGTGCCACTGCCTACAACATCATAGCCCACCTCTAAGGTCAGCACTATGCACGACCTCCAGCATGACTATAAACACCATAAACTACTTGCAACTCCTGGACCGAGTACTAGGCGATTAATAAGTCGAGCGGGGTCATATTTCAGGGCCAAGCATATGGTAGTAACTAATCTTGGATTACATACACGAAACTCAGTTCCTAAGGACGGTCCAATGAAACAACCCGCCATGTACTCCTACATAGCCTTTCATCAGTACCTTTACCAAATCAGGTTCCACACTTATTCTTTGTCACTAGAACACATTCATTCATTCATGTTTGTCAACCAGATGAAATAGACCTGACACAACTCTAGGCATAGCACGCATCGCAGGATAATATACATCATGGCTCAAGCAACTACCAGGTATGGTAGTTTGCAAGGTTTGGTTATTTACTGTGACAATGACAGGTCGTGCAAAGGAATAGGTTCAGCTACCGAAATAAAGCATTTGAAATATTTTGTCCTAATGCAATAAGTGGGTGCAGGAGCAGGAACATGGGATTATATCGGGATGATCAAAAGGGTGCTTGCCTTGTTGCTCAGCAGAAGGGTTAAAACCGTCAGTCGGATATTCGGACATATCCGGAAAGGCAGAGCCTACCGAAATAATAAACACAATCAGTATCATTCATATGCAAAAATATGATGCATGATCATGGCATGAAATGAAATGTAGCATGATCTAGTGTGGCTATCAAACCTTTGGTTTGATGCTGATTTGAATTCAAATTCCAATACTATTTAAAATGGGACATTTATTAAATTCCTTTAATTGATATGACCTGATGCTGTTTCATAACTTTGTTTTTCATGCATGAAAGTAGCACCATTGTGTTCATTGAATTTTTCTGATCAATTTTCATATATTGTTTGTCAAATTTGGAGTTATATTTATTTTGCTATGAATTTCCAAAGTTTTGCACTTATTTTGGAATTATTTAAATCACAGAAATAGAATTATTGCGCCAGGCTGACGTCACTGGGTCAACAGGGGCTGGTCATGTCAGACCTGATCAGTAGGGCCAACTGGTCAGTGGCTAAGGGGCTAATCCCGCGCTGGCCAGAGGCTAAGTGGGGTTTGACCCACCCTGGGGCCCAGTGTCAATGGATTTAGGAGGTGGATTGGGCTCTAATGAGTTGTCCACGTCGGCCCCCACTGGAGGGTGGTCGCCGACGACCTTAGCCGTGGCGGAGGGCTTGCCGGAGATGCTCTGGTTCGCGCTACATGGCTCGGATTTGGGACCTGAGAGCACTGGGATGAAGCCCAGGCTCGACTCCATCTAACAGGAGCATTAGGAGGGGCTGATGGTGGCCGGAGGGCACCGACGACGAGCCGTGGCGGCTGCCGGATCTCGGGCCCGATGACCTCGGTGCTAGGGTGCAGGAAAAAGAGGGGAAAATGGGGGGGGGATTTTCAGGAGCTCGCTGCAATGACGACGTGAAGCTCAGACGGCTCGGGGAGGAAGCATAACCCGTGGTTCTACGACAGCTTGCCGACAGCCGGAGGTGGCAGACGGCGACCTCGAGCTCGAGCTCGGCTCCGATGGTGGCCGAGAGAGAGAGGGCATGAGAGTGAATGGGGAGGGGGTTATGCTTGGAATGGGTTGCTGGGGCTTATCCCTTCCCGGCCAGTGCGACGGGGCGGCCAGGCAGGAAATCAGGTGTGTGGCCGTGCCGGAGGAAGCGGCGGCCACCTCGTGCTGCCGACTCGCTCGGGGAAGACGACACGGAGAAGCTGGGTTGGCCAAGGTGAGCGTCACGTAAGACTTTTCCCTTTTCTTTCTTTTCTGATTTCTGTTTTAACATTTATGACATTTGTTTCATTTTATTTTTGGCTCCAGACTATTTCTAAAATAGTGAAAATAATGTTGGGGTGTTATTTGAATTATATCCAAGCCCATATAAAAGATTCAACATTTTATAATAACCAGAGATATTTAAAACCCCTTATTTAAATATTATCAGAGGCTTTTGTGTTTTAAATAAAATGCCAAATGTATTTTAGAAATAAGTTCCACCCCTGAATTATTGATTCCAATATTTATCAAAAATTATGGACTTTTATGAAGGCCATTTTGGGTTCATTGATTTAACACAAGATTTGAATTGGGTTGAATATGGAAGTGGTAGGGTTTATGTTTCATTTCTATTTTCATTTCTAATGCAAGTATATAACATGAGCACATTCTTGCTAATCATCAAATGGTAGCTAGGTATGTGACAACTCACCCCCACTCAAAATAATCTCGTCCCGAGATTTGGAAGTGCTCGGTAATAGCGCGGGATACTCAAGTCGGAGACGGTCCTCTCTTTCCCATGTTGCCTCTTTTTCAGAATGATTTGACCATTGAACTTTAAGAAACTTGTGATTGCGACGTCGAGTGGTTCGCTCACCTTGATCAAGAATACGAACAGGGTATTCTCGGTAGGAAAGGTTATCTTGGAGATCAAGCGTTTCGTGGTCCACTCCACGGACAGGATCCGAGAAGCAACGCCTGAGTTGCGAGACATGGAAAACATCATGAACCTTGGAAAGATGCGGAGGAAGTTCCAACTGGTAGGCAACTTCTCCTCATTTGGCAAGAATGCAAAAAGGACCAATGTAATGAGGAGCCAATTTCCTTTGATACCGAAGGGATGGGTACCCTTCAAAGGTGTAACCCGAAGGTAAGCCTTCTCGTCAACTTCAAAGGTCACAGCCTTATGATGACGATCATATTGGCTCTTTTGACGAGATTGGGCTGTTTTCAACTTTTCACGAATAATGCGAATATTCCGCTTCCTGGATCATATCCGGACCAAAGAGTTGCCTCTCTCTAGTTTTTGACCAATTAAGAGGTGTTCGACATCTTCGTCCATAAGGACTTTAAAAGGGGCTTTGCCCAAGATTGATTGATAACTATTGTCATAAGCAAATTCGGCGAATGGAAGGCACTTCTCCCAATTCATGCCGAACGATATAACACAAGCTCGAAGCATATCCTCTAGGGTTTGATTCACTCTTTCTACTTGACCACTTGATTGAGGATGGAAAGCAGTGCTAAAAGATAGATGAGTCCCATGGCATTCTGAAAACTTCCACAAAAACGAGAAGTAAAAATACTTCCACGATCTGAATTAATCTCCAATGGAACACCTTGAAGAGACACTATTCGAGAGATATATAACTCTGCTAGCTAGCTAGCTGTTATATTCTGACGAACTAGAAGAAAATGAACTACTTCGGAAAGACGATCAATGACCACAAAGATAGCATTATTTCCTTTCTTGGTCCTGGCAAATCCAGTAATGAAATCCATACTAACTTTATCCCATTTCCATTCCGGAATAGCTAAAGGTTGAAGGGTGCCGGTAGACCTTTGATGTTCCGCTTTAACTCGATGATAAACGTCGCAGTTAACAACGAACTCAACAATTTCTCTCTTCATCCTAGTCCACCAGAACCTCTGGCGTAGGTCCTGATACATCTTAGTACTACCAGGATGATTGGTGAGAGGAGAATCATGAGCCTCCTTAAGGATCAACTGCCTCCGATGTGGATTCTTAGGAACCACTAGACGGTTCTGGAAGAACACAACATCTTGATCATTCATAGAGAATTCCTTAGCGTTTTCGCTAATAATATTCTCCTTGAACCGTGACATACCTTTATCATGCTTTGGGCCAACTATGATGTGATCCCTAATTGTTGGTTTCGCCACCAGGTTAGAAAGGAATCCTTGAGGAACAATGTGGAGGATTAACTTCCGAAATTCCTCATAGAGACTTGGTTGACCTCGTTGTAACATCATTTTGTTACAATAAGACTTACGACTTAGTGCATCAGCCATGACATTGGCCTTCCCCGAGGTGTAAGTTATCCCTAAGTCGTAATCTGTGATCAACTCAACCCACCGTCTTCGCCTGAGATTCAATTCCGGTTGGGTGAAGATATATATTTCAGACTTTGGTGATCAGTGAATATTTCGCAATGATACAAAGAAGGTAAGGTCGCCAGGTTTTTAGTGCATGGACTACAGCTGCAGGCTCAAGATCATATGTGGGATAATTATCCTCATTTGGACGCAACTGTCGAGATGCGTATGCAATCACATGATGATCCTGCATGATAATGCAACCTAATCTTTGTTGCGAGGCGTCGCAATAGATAACAAAGTCCTTCGAAAAATCTGATGGTAGCAACACATGTGCGGAAGTTAGGCGTCTTTTCAGTTCCTGAAAACTATGCTCGCACTGTGGTGTCCACTCGAACTTTTTATCTTTCTTGAGGAGTTTAGTTAGAGGCTTTGCAACATTGGAGAAGTTCTCAATAAAGCGGCATCAGTAGCTCGCTAGTCCAAGAAAACTCCTAACTTTCCTAACTGATTCAGGTTGAGTCCAATCAAGGACAACTTGAACTCTCTCGGGATTGACAGAAATACCCTTACCAGAGATTAAATGGCCTATATAGGTCACTTCCGGTAACCAAAATTCACATTTTGAAAACTTGGCATAAAGGCGATGCTCTCGAAGTTTCATCAATACTAGTCTTAGATGCTCAGCATGTTCCTGTTCGTTCTTCGAGTAGATGAGAATTTCGTCAAGGTATACCACGACGAATTTATCCAAATACTCCATGAAGATTGAATTCATCAAGCGAGAGAAGGTGGCTGGGGCATTGGTTAAACCGAAGGACATAATGGTGTACTCGTATTTGCCATAACGAGTGACAAAGGCCGTTTTTGGAATGTCCCCGTTCTTGATCTTGATTTGATGGTAACCCAACCTCAAATCCATTTTGGAGAAGAATGAGGATCCAGCGAGCTGATCATACAGATCGTTGATCCTGGGGAGCGGATACTTGTTCTTTATGGTGACCAGGTTAACTAGTCGATAATCTACAACCATCCGGTCCGTTCCATCTTTCTTCTTGACGAAGAGGACGGGACAAGCCCAAGGGGAAGAGCCAGGACGAATGAAACCTTTATTCAAGGCCTCATCTGATTGTTTCTTAAGTTTGGCTAGCTCTAAGGGTGCGATCTTATAGGGTCTTCTAGCTATTGGGACAGTTCCCGGAACGAGATCTATCACAAACTCTACATCCCTGTCAGGTTGAATTCCTAGCAGTTCTTCTCGAAAAACATCCGGAAAGTCACGGACTACCGGAATGTCTTCAAGTTCTGGGAGAGGACTAGCATTGAGGGAATAGAGTTGGCATTTGGAAACTCGAGTTGATACATTAACTATCTCACCCGAGGGATGGGTAAGCTGAACATTCCTAGTATGGGTATCAATCTTGGCGTAATGAGCTTATATCCAGTCCATACCCAAGATGATATTGATATCTAAGGACTTTAGGGCTATCAATGATGCTAGAAAAACTAGCCTGTCTACTAGGATTTCATTGTCATAGCTTATTCTAGAAGTTTGCCTTTTACTACTAGGGGTTTGGACAACTAATGGGATTGGCATATCACAAAAGGACATGTTATGCAACTGTGCATAACTTTCGGAAATGAAGGAATGAGATGACCCAGTGTCAAAAAGAACAGACCCTGGGTGATGATTGACAAGAAGCGCACCCAAAATGACGTCGGGATCCTTTGCAGCTTCTTCTGTTGAAACATAATTCACGTGGCCATGCGCAGAAGTTGGCTTCACATAATATGCTTTGCCATACTTGCCTTTCCCAACAGACTTCCCAGGTTGCTTGGTAGCTATATTCTGAGGACACTCTCGTGAATAGTGCCCTGGTTCTCCACACTTGTAACAGATCACCTGATTGGCACGTGGTGCATCATTGCTAGCTGGACCACCATAGGTCTTTGCTGGGGGGTTGGTCTGGTTCGCCTAAGGCGCCACATAGGATGGCTTCAGGGTATATCTTGGCGGCACAAAGCTATTCGGGATCCACAACCGGCGCTTTGGAAACGCGGAACCAGATGAGGAGTCAGAGTCGCGAGAGTGCTTCTTCGTGGCTTCATAGTCGGTATGACCAGTCTCGACACTGATCGCCTTGTTGACAAGAGCTTGGAAACTTGTACATTCATGAAGGCGCACGTCACGATGAAGTTCGGGGCTCAGACCCTTGCGGAATCTTGCTTGCTTCTTGGCGTCAGTTTACACCTCTTTAGTTGCGTAGCGAGCGAGATTACCGAACTCGCGGCTATAAGCATCCACTGTCAACTTTCCCTGGGTGAAGGCACAAAATTCCTCTCTGTTCCGGTCCATCAGACCCTCTGGGATGTGGTGCAGACGGAAGGCTGCACTGAAATCTGCCCATGTGGCTACTGGTTCTGTAGGATGCATAGCTTCAAAATTCTCCCACCACAGATTGGCGGGGCCTTCCAGAAAATACACAGCGAAAGTCACCTTGTCAGCCTCGAAAACATTGACAGAGCGTATCTTGCACGATATACTGCACAACCAATCATCAGCGTCGAGAGGATCGACGGAGTGATGGAACTTTGGGGGATTCAGCTTCACAAATTCATTGAGGGACACTGCATCATTTTGCGGCTGACGAGCCGTATTTGGCTCAATACGTTCTAGCAGACGGTTGGTCTCTTGCTTGTTTCTTTCCGCCTCGAGCATAACCTCCGTCACAGAAGGCGGGTGGGGCAGTTCCTCCTGTGCTGCCTGACTACCTTCTCCCTGCTCATGGCTAGGGGCACGGTTCTGCCTGGTAAACAACATCCTGGCAAACAAACTCACAGCTTAGACTAGATCAATATCAGTACTAACTATGGATTAAGAATGCACTGAACACATGGAATGCGGAAATGAACATCTGAACAACATGGTAACAAGCAAACTTCTATATACATACCATGGTTCATACACACCATTACATAGTTCATTACAACCTCAAACTGAAGGGCAAACTACTGAAAAGATGAAACTACTCATCAGAGGCTTTCCAAGCTTCCAATACATTATTTATCTATGCCTCCGGAACTCATCTCACAACATAGTCATACTCCACAAGACACACATGACTGTGGAAGTACAACTACTACCATACTACTCTTCCACCCACGGGTTCAAGCATCCGCATAAAACATCTAATAAATGTTGCCTCCATGGCCTGGGAGCTGAACCTACGGATCAGGAAATACTCGAGCCTGAGACCCCTGGGAACCGTAAGGACACGGGTGTGGCCTTGGTCCCCTAACTGGTGGTAGTAGAGGTCCCCGAAGAGGGTGACACCTCCTATAGCAGGCCAGTCAACATGAGCTGGAAGATGAGTCATAATGGTGTTCAACATCCCCATATCTCCATACCCTGTCTGAACTACAAGTGCCAGCTGTGTCAAGGCTGTCCACAAAAGGGCACGACTAGCATAGAGCTCCATACGAAGGGCAGGAGCATCTCTGTCTCTATTCTCTAACATCTTAGTGGTAGACTGCAGCGGATCCTGCAAAGAGGAATCAAAGTAGACCCCACTGAGATATCCTTATTCTCCTAGCTGAGAAGCAGGAACATAACAGGACTCTGAATTCTGCAGCAGTGCATGTCTCGTTCTCATGATGGTGAACATTGAATAGGCGGCATCTTGTACCGCCATGTCAACAGTAACCCCCAATCCATAAGACCAATGGATCGGCTCCTCGGCTCCAAGGTCATCTGGGAATACCCTAACAGTGCATAGGTACTGACTCTAGTTGAAATCCTGGTACTGCTCCTCCACTGTATACTCTGGGTACCAGCGGTAACCGGCTACTGACATCATCCTGACCAGCATGGTCGTGTGACCCGACACATCAATGCACCTAGTCAGACGAACCAGCTAACGAGAAGGACGGCCAGGCATCTGAAATAGAGAGTAATGCATGGTCATCGATAGGATAGCATAACCACTCAACTACCAAGTTCAATTCCATGGTCATCGAATACTTATTTTCTTCTCTTTGAAACAAAAGAAAAACTCGGAGTAACTCTTGAACCGTTTCCCTACAATCTACCGAATAGTAACACGCGATCCTGAGAGATAGATAAGTAACCTAGTTCTTAATCCCCATTGAAAAGACAAGGATGACCAGAATAGAATGACTTGCGAAGAGAAGCAAGAGCCTTACGTTCCCTTTCACAAACAATTCCCTTATATATAACTAAAGCATTTCCATACTCAACTTCGACCAGTTTGGCTTGGTAATCCTACACTTAGTCAGGCTCTGATACCAATGCTGTCGGGACCCCGATCCTAAGCCATAGGAATCCCGCGTGTATCACATCGCATCCCTTTGCGGTCTGACGCACGGTTAACCCCACGGCTGCCACCTTAGCTTAGCCGGGACCGTTAGCGCCTTTGACTTGCGTATGCATTTATGTTGCTAGAATTCCAATGTCAAAGAACCCGGATCGACATAACTAGTCATAAACTCAAGTGGCTCAAGTGTACAGAGACATGCATACATAACCCAACAAAGCAGGTGTCGGTCATCAGCGAGTGTAGACGAGTCGTAGCAAGCTACAAGGACTGCATTATACCGCGCGACATTTCCCCGTAGGGACAGACACAGCAGCTAAGAAGGATACATGCCGGTCAACCAATGTGTCCGGAGCAGTAGCGAACTACCAAGGCTCGTTGGAAGCACAAAGGGGCATTTCTCTGTATAGAGAGCTACTAAGGGCATACAACTAGGTGTCGAATCCCATAGATATCACAGTGCATCACAAGTACGCATGACATACTCGATATGCATAGATACAACAATGGCATCACAACATAACCTTACAACAACACACCATTTATTTAGAAGACCCGGAAGAGTCTTACATAATATATTCATACACGTAGGGGTCACATGACCCGACACTCAAGTCATACAAGCAGAGTCATACAAACCAAGCGGAAGCATTAAAGCTGTCTGAGTACAGACAGTTGAAAGGAAAAGGCATAAAGCCTGACTATCTACAAATCCCTTCTGAAAGGGGCCAGGTCGTAGCTGGGACACCAGCTACTCCTTATCATCGAGGTCTAGATAGAACCCACCTGTTGGCTCGTGGGTATCCTATACAACATTTATTAAGAAAACATGAGTACAAAAGTACTCAACAAGACTTTAGAACAGATATATCTACTCATGCACATGTATCAATAAAGGGGGTTGTGGGGTTACATGTGGCAAGCCAGCTTTGACTCTTGGCTAGACTATACTAATATTTTGAATAGTTTAAAACAACTTTGATAAGTCGTGCACGAGTCCACTACCACTACAACAATACACTATCATGGATTCCTTTCCGTCTCCCTACGGAAATGCCATACATGATACTCACGCTTATCTTGATACTTTTATGAGTAGCCATTAAAGTTATCTATGAACAACCACTACAGGAATCTGAGAATTTGCCGTCTACAATGGCTGACGGCAAAGGGGGGAACCTCGGACGGCAAAGGCTTTGCTGTCCATCAGTTGACGGCAAAGTAGACGGCAAAAAAATATCCGGTGAAGAGGTTATTTGCCGTTTGCTTTTATAAGGCGGACGGCAAAGAATCTTTGCCATGAGGGGGCAGACGGCAAATAAAATGGGACGGTAGATCCACAGACGGTCCCGTCAAGTGTTAACGGCAGGCCTCTCCTCTTTGTTGTCTTCCCTACTCCCTTTGTCGTCAGCCCCCTCATGGTAAAGGGGGCACCCAGCCCCTCTCTCTCTCCCCCTTTGTCATCTTCCCTCCTCCTTTGCCGTCTGCCCTCCTCCCTTTGTCATGAGGGGGCTGACGGCAAAGGGGGCACCCCTCCCCTCTCTCTCTTCACCCTTTGTCGCCTTCCCTCCCCGCTGTGTCGTCTGCCCTCCTCCCTTTGCCATGAGGGGGCTGACAGCAAAGGGGGCACCCAGCCCCTCTCTCCCTCCCCTCTTTGCCGTCTGCCCTCCTCCCTTTGCCATGAGGGGGTTGACGGCAAAGGGGGCACCCAGCCCCTCTCCCTCCCACTTTGCACGCAACCCCGTCCCCCTTTGCCGTAAGCCCTCACCCCTTTGCCGTCTACCCTAAGTCCTTTGGCGTCTGCCCCCTCATGGCAAAGGCTCAAAACAGCCCCTGTTCATTTTATTTTCTATTATATCCAGCAATTTTCACAATAATCAGGATATATATATATATATATATATATATATATATATATATTTGACAGAAATAAATTTGTTTCCGTACTCATAACCATATTAAAATAACTTTCATCCAGAGTACATACATATTATGCAAGTTGCATCCGTACGAAGCCATATATTACACCAGTTTCATCCATGCATACACAGTTTCATATATATCCATATACTACAATAGTTTCAATACAAGCTTCCATGAAGCCATGGTACAAGAAATCATATTCAAGGATTCCATCAATATAATCCAAGCTTCCCGTGAAGTGAATGTAATATGCAAAATGACAAATAAGAAAGTTAGAAGAAGAATACTAGATGAAGAAGTATATATAGGTTATTTCGGAGAGAACTTAGCTATGTATAGGCCATTTAATAGCTAAGTTAGGTGGAATAGGTCATCTTGGAGCTACATAGACTTATTATGTCATTTAGGAGAGATCTTAGCTAAGTATAGGTCTTCTAGAGCTAACTTGAATAAAATATGTCATTTTGTAGCCAATTATGATTATTAATCTATTTTGACCTTATTATGTCATTTTGGAGCTAAATTAGTCATTTTAATGAGCTAACCAAGGTTCTTATGATGTTTTTACGTAACTATGCTAATTATGTCATTTTGGAGGATAATTAGCTAAGTATGTTTTTGTTGTGGAAAATAACCTACATAGAAGAAGAAAGAGAAGAAGCAAGAAGAGAAGAAGAAGGAGAAGAAAAAGAAGAAGAAGTAGCAGGAGGAGGAGGAGGAGAAGGAGGAGGAGAAGGAGAAGGAAGAGGAGAAGAAGAAGAAAAGAAGAAGGACACGAAGAAGGAGAATGAGGAGAAGAAGGAGAAGGAGCTTCTATCCTCCTTCTTCTTCCTCCTTCTCCTTCTCCTTCTTCTTCTCTTCTTCTTCTTCTTCTTCTTCTTCCTTCTTTTCATTTTTCCTCTTTCTTCTCCTCTTTTCCCCTTCTTCGGGCTAAATTAGCTAATTATGCCTTTTTGGAGCTAATTATGTCATTTTGGAGGATACTTAGCTAAGTATATGTCATTTTTATTAAATAGGCCATTTTGGAGGTAACTAAGCTAATTATGTCATTTAGGTGGAAGCCAAGCTAAGTATAGTCCATTCTAGAGCTAACTTGGGTAAAATATGTCATTTTGGAGCCAACTATGATTATTAAGGCATTTTGGAGCTAAATTGGCTAATTATGTCATTTAGGTGGAAGCCAAGCTAAGTATATAATATTCATGAGCCAATAAAGAGAAGAAGCAAGAAGAGAAGAAGAAGGAGAAGAAAAGGAAGAAGGAGGAGGAAGAGGAGGAGAAGGAGAAGGAAGAGGAGAAGAAGAAGAAAAGAAGAAGGAAAAGAAGAAGAAGGAGGGGGCTAGCTGCTTCTCCTTTATCTCCTTCTCCATCTTCTTCCCTTCTTCTTCTCTTCTTCTCTTCTTCTTCTTGTTCTTCCTTCTTCTTAATTTTTCCTCTTTCTTCTCCTCTTGTCCTCTTCTTCGAGCTGAATTAGCTAATTATGCCTTTTTGGAGCTAATTATGTCATTTTCGAGGATAATTAGGTAAGTATAGGTCGTTGTTTATTAAATAGGCCATTATGAGCTTATTATGTCATTTTGGAGCTAAATTAGTCATTTTAATGGGCTAACCAAGGTTTTGATGATGTTTTTACCTAACTAAGCTAATTATGTCATTTTGGAGGACAATTATCTAAGTATGTATATGTTGGGGAAAATAATCTACGTAGAAGAAGAAAGAGAAGAAGCAAGAAGAGAATAAGAAGGATAAGAAAAAGAAGAAGGAGGAGGAGGAGGAGGAGAAGGAAGAGGAGGAGAAGAAGAAAATAAGAAGGAGAATAAGAAGGAAAAGAAGAAGAAGGAGGGGGCTAGCTCTTTCTCCTTCTTCTCCTTCTCTTTCTTCTTCTCTTCTTCTTCTCTTCTTCTTCTTCTTCCTTTTCATTTTTCCTATTTCTTCTGCTCTTGTCCTCTGCTTCGAGCTAAATTAGCTAATTCTGCCTTTTTGGAGCTAATTATGTCATTTTGGAGGATAATTAGGAAAGTATAGGTCATTATTTATTAAATAGGCCATTATGAGCTTATTATGTCATTTTAATGAGCTAACCAAGGTTCTTATGAGGTTTTTACCTAACTAAGCTAATTATGTCATTCTGGAGGACAATTAGCTAAGTATGTCTATGTCTATGTTGGGGAAAATAAGCTACATAGAAGAAGAAAGAGAAGAAGCAAGAAGAGAAGAAGAAGGAGAAGAAAAAGAAGAAGGAGGATGAGGAGGAGGAGAAGGAGAAGGAGAAGGAAGAGGAGAAGAAGAAGAAAAGAAGAAGGAGAAGAAGAAGGAAAAGAAGGAGGAGAGAAGAAGGAGGAGGATAACATACCATTATCGTCATCACGGCGGTGAAGAACGGTGGCTCTGGCTTGTTTCACCTCGAGAAGGCTGCCCTGGAGAAGGCTCCACTGTAGAAGGTTTGTGCGATGCGTTTCGGGAGATATTCTGCACCAAACATTGTTTGCAATGTGTCGTTAGCATGAGGACACTCTTAAGATCACTGCATTGAAATGAAACTCACCGTCCCCGCCATGTTAATGACTGGCATCGCTGGAGGGACTTGGCCGGTCTTCTCGCACATAGACTGTACATTTGGTTTCGACAAGTCAAACTTTTTAGTTATTAATGAAACGGACATTAAAATGCAAGATTTGAAATAATATGAAGAAGAAACTTACCACGAAGAGCTCGTATATGGCCCTGCTAGACGCATCATTCCGTGCCCTCTCCGCCTCCACGAATCGAGTCGTCCTCTCATCGAGCTCCTTCATCTCCTTATCCTTCTCCACCAAAACCGCCTGCATTGCCTCTCTCTCTTTCAGAATAGCATCCTGCAACACAACTCATTGTTAGCATTGTAATCATATTTGTTCCAACGCACAACATAATGCGGAAAGATAGTTAAGTCCATTAAACTAACCTCGATGGCGAGCTCGACTGGCCATGGACGAGGTGTTATCTCAGGATAGGAGCTCGTTTGGCGTGCCTTTATCTGCCGGAGAGTGCTAGGATAACGTATAAGGCCGTCTCCATTGGCGATCGAGCCATGGGGCCTCCCGTTGCAAGCTATCATCACCAGCTCTGGATCAATAGGCCCCTCGCTCGGGTTAAAGTCCTCCCCTTTCCTCGCCTTCCCGTGATCTGTGTACTTCACGAGCTTGTGGTGGGAGGAGATGTTGGTGAAGTTTTCTGGATGCTCGAGGTCAGACTCAGAGAATGCCTTGACCTTCTTGTACGAGGCAGTATGGGCCATCGCATACAGGTCGTACATCTGTGGCACCTCCGTCTTATTGTGACGTGCCTAAAAGAGAGAGAGAGAGGAAAATTGTATTTGTAAAGGGCTCAACATAGCATTAAGAATGAATTGCATGAGGCATGAAGCAAACTACATACCCAGTTCTCGCCAAATTGGATTAAGTTGACGCTCCCTTGATGGTGTGGCACACCAACCATTTTGCCACGCCTCTCCTTGGCGTTGTTGTGGCTGGCCTCCCACGTTTCGGAGCACCACTGATCCACCAAGGCCTCCTAACAATCCACCTTATCCACACACCATCTCGGGGGCACCTAAGTTAATAAAGATAAATTTGAGCGTGTAAGAACCAAATCAAGGTAACTAACTACAAAGCCTTAATAATATGTAATTACCTTCATGTAATGCTCCTTCTCCATATTAGAATCACGACACTTCGCCTTGTCCTTCCTAATACGCCGCGAGGCATAGTAGTCTCGAACAGCCTGCACCCGAGCCTCGTGCCGTAAGTTTTGAAGTAGGCGGCGACATCCGGTTTCTATAACCTTTGTCGCGTCCTCCTCGTATCCCTCCTCACACCTGTAGTAGGTCTGCAAACGAGACAACACCGATTAGTATAATAACTAGCTATGCTTGATTGGCAGATACCTAAGAACACTAATGGGGATTTTGGTATGATTCTTCTCACCCATACCGTTGTTTACCACAATATACCTGGAAGAATTGCAAATGGGGCAATAGTTCAAGGCCGCATACTCAAGCCTAAATAAGGCACATCCATTCTCACAGGCATGTATCTTATCATAGGGCATCTTAAGTACACGGAGGATTTTCTCTGACTGTTAGATGTTTGCAGGGAGTACATGGACTTTGGGTAGAAAGCGTCCAAATATCATCATCATCGCGTCGTAGCATTCTATTCCTAGGTTGAATTGAGCCTTCATAGCCATTACTTGCGAGATGGCATCCAGATGACAATGCTCAGTCTGCTCGTGGAGAGGACATTTTGAAGACTCCAACATTTCATAGAAGGCCTTTGCAGATTCATCCATCTCATCGTTTGAATCCCGAGCATCATCAAAGTCTTGCACCATGTCTTCAATCTCGGTACCATGCTCGTCGGTGCGACGATGAATCACCTCAGCTCTGGCACGTTAGTCAGACTCACCATGAAAAGTCCACACCGTATAATTAGGCGTAAAACCCCACTTCTGCAGGTGTTTACCCATTTCAAACTCTGTCTGCTTTTTCCAGTTGTCGTAGTTGGGACAGGGGCACCATGTTTTTTGCTGGCCATTTGCAAATGCGGCTCTCACAACCCCCCTGGTTTTTGTTAACCATTCATTGGTCATGTCTTTCTGACTAGGGTGACTAGTGTACATCGAAGCACGATTACTCATGTTGCCTAGCTACCTATGGGCGCACAAGAAATAAATATATAATTCATCATCTATATTCATCCGCTAATCAAGTTTGTCAGTTTTATTACGTACATGCAACCTACACGCCAATAGGTAAAGATAGGTCCTAATCCCACCCGAGTATGTGTAGATTGGGTTTGTTTTCCCATGCTGTGCTCCAGATGCAACGCAGATTTTCGGCAGCACCTTGATACGTTTCAAACGTATCTATAATTTTTGATGGTTTCATGCTGTTATCTTGTCATCTTTGGATGTTTTATGTACCTTTTATATATTTTTTGGGACTAACTTATTAATTCAATGCCAAGTGCCACTTCCTGTTTTTCTGTGTTTTGGACTGTTTTCAGATTTGATTTTGGAACGAAGTCCAAACGGAATAAAAAACCCGAAATGATTTTTTCCCGAACGGAAGAAGATCAGGGGCCCTCTGGACCAAGCCAGGTGGGCTCCAGGGAGCCCACAAGCTCCCACTCCGCCACCAGGGCGAGGCGGCGGTGTCAGGGCTTGTGGCCTCCCTGGCCGCCCCCTGACCTAGATCCTTGGCCTATATATTCCCAAATATTTAGCAAAAAATCAGGGGAGCCTCGAAAATACTTTTCCACCGCCGCAAGCTTCCGTTTCCGCAAGATCTCATCTGGAGACCCTTCCCGGCGCCCTGCCGGAGGGGACTTTGGAGTTGGAGGGCTTCTTCATCATCATCATCGCGCCTCCAATGACTCGTGAGTAGTTCACTTCAGGCCTATGGGTCCGTAGTTAGTAGCTAGATGGCTTCTTCTCTCTCTTGGATCTTCAATACAAAGTTCTATATGATCTTCATGGAGATCTATCCGATGTAATCTTCTTTGGCGGTGTGTTTGTCGAGATCCGATGAATTGTGGATTTGTGATCAGATTATCTATGATATATATTTGAGTCTTTGCTGATTTCTTATATGCATGATTTGATATCCTTGTAAGTCTCTCAGAGTCTTGGGTTTTGTTTGGCCAACTAGATCTATGATTCTTGCAATGGGAGAAGTGCTTGGTTTTGGGTTCTACCATGTGGTGACCTTTCCAGTGACAGTAGGGGCAGCAAGGCACACATCAAGTAGTTGCCATCAAGGGTAAAAAGATGGGGGTTTTATCATTGGTTTGAGATTTCCCTCTACATCATGTCATCTTGCTTAAGGCGTTACTTTATTCTGATGGACTTAATCGACGTGTGGAGTAATAGTTGTTGATGCAGAAAGTATCGGTCTACTTGTTTTGTACGTGATGCCTATAGATATAATCATTGCATAGATATCGTCACGACTTTGCGCGGTTCTATCAATTGCTCGACAGTAATTTGTTCACCCACCGTCTACTTGCTTTCATGAGAGAAGCCACTAGTAAACACTACGGCCCCCGGGTCTATTCACATCCATCGTTTACACCTCCGCTTTTACTTTGCTTCGTTACTTTGTTGCTTTCAGTTCTCACTTGGAGAACAATCTATAAGGGATTGACAACCCCTTCATAGCATTGGGAGCAAGCTTTTGTGTTTGTGCAGGATCTTGAGATACTCCTCCACTGGATTGATACCTTGGTTCTCAAACTGAGGGAAATACTTCCCACCGCTACGCTACATCACCCTTTCTGCTTCGAGGGAACACCAAGGCAAGGCTCCAAGGCCACGGGGCAGATCCTTTGCATACTTGCCCAGGAAGTCCCTTAAGGCGTAGCCGCAGCAGAAGGATCAAGCCAAGTATTCTCCCGTCGACGTGCCTATTTCTGGCACCTTTGGAAGGTCTTTTGTTGCAGTAGCAGAAGTATTTCTGGCGCCGTTGTCGGGGAGGAGAAATCAAGATCTATCCAAGTAGGTCTCACAAACTCTTCTCTTGCGTTTACTTTTGTTGCCAGTTGCCTCTCGTTTTCGTCTCCCTCAATTCACATTTGCCGGTTTTCTCGCTTGCTTGTGTGTTTGTTTGTTTGTTGAAGTCATCATGGATGAAAACACCAAACTTTGCGACTTCTCATGCACTAATAATAATGATTTTTTAAGTACTCCGATTGCTCCCGCCACTAGCGCGGAATCGTATGAAATCAACGCAGCTGATGTGAATCTTGTTATGAAAGAGCAATTCTCTGGCCTTCCTAGTGAAGATGCCGCATCCCATCTCAATACCTTCACTGAGCTTTGTGATATGCAAAAGAAAAGAGATGTGGATAATGACGTGATTAAGTTGAAACAATTTCCTTTCTTGTTGCAAGATCGCGCAAAAACTTGGTTTTCTTCCTTGCCTAAAAATAGTATCGATTCTTGGGATAAGTGCAAAGATGCTTACATATCCAAGTATTTTCCGTCGGCTAAGATCATCTCCTTACGTAACGATATCATGAATTTCAAGCAACTTGATCATGAACACGTTGCACAATCTTGGCAGAGGATGAAGCTTATGATTAGAAATTGTCCCGCTCATGGCTTGAGTTTGTGGATGATTATAAAAATCTTTTACGCTGGCTTGAATTTCGCTTCTCGCAATATCTTGGACTCCGCCCCAGGTGGAACGTTCATGGAAATCACGTTAGGAGACGTTACAAAACTCCTAGACAATATCATGACCAACTACACTCAGTGGCACACTGAAAGGTCGCCTGCTAGCAAAAAGGTGCAAGCTATAGAAGAGATTAACTCGCTTAGTGCTAAGATGGACGAGTTGATGAATTTGGTTGCTAGTAGAAACGCTACTGTAGATCCTAATGACATGCCACTATCTTCTTTGACTGAGAGTAGCAACGCTAGTTTGGACGTGAATTTTGTTGGTAGGAACAATTTTGGCAACAATAATGCTTTTAGAGGAAACTATGTTCCTAGGCCTTTTCCTAGTAACTCCTCTAACAATTATGGCAATTCCTATGGCAACACTTATGGAAATCACAACAAATTACCCTCTGATCTAGAGAGTAATATCAAAGAGTTTATCAACTCTCAAAAGATTTTCAATGCGTCCATAGAGGAAAAACTACTCAAAATAGACGATTTGGCTAAGAGCGTTGATAGGATGTCTTGTGATATTGATGCTTTGAAAGTTAGATGTGCTCCTCCCAAGGTCAACTTGGATGAAACTTTGAAAGCTATGCGTATCTCCATGAATGAGAGCAAAGAAAGAACCGCCCAAATTCGCGCTAGACATGAATGGTTTAAAAGGGTGCGTTCTAGTGATGCCAATCACGAAGATCTTAAAGAGCATGGTGTTTCTCCTCTTGCATCTTTGTTTTCGCGTGTCAAACCTATTTATGGAGGGCTGGATATGAACCCAATTTGGTTGAAAAACGGCCCAATGATTCGGAGACCACCTATCTTGATGATAAAGGTGTGGAGAGTGGAGTAGAAGAAGTCAAAATTTTGGGTAGTAATGAAACTCCCACTTTGGATTTCAAGGAATTCAATTATGATAATTTCTCCTTGTTTCAATGCATTTCTTTGATGCAATCCATTGCAAACTCTCCACATGCTTATAGCTAAAGCAAAGCCTTTACCGCGCATATCGTAGATGCTATGATGAAATATCTTGAAGAGAAGCTCGAACTAGAAGTCTCTATACCTAGAAAACTTCATGATGAGTGGGAACCTACTATCAAAATCAAGATCAAAAACTATGAGTGCAATGCTTTGTGTGATTTGGGTGCTAGTGTTTCCGCGATTCCAAAGTCTTTATGTGATATTCTTGGTTTTCATGAGATTGAAGAGTGTTCTCTTAATTTGCATTTTGCTGATGCTACTGTCAAGAAAACCATGGGAAGGATCGGTGATGTTCTTATTGTTGCAAATATTAACTATGTACCCGTGGATTTCATTGTACTTGACATAGATTGCAATCCTTCATGTCCCATTATTCTTGGTAGACCTTTCCTAAGGACTATTGGTGCTATCATCGATATGAAGGAAGGGAATATTAGATTTTAATTTCCTTTAAAGAAGGGCATGGAGCACTTTCCTAGAAAGAAAATAAGATTGCCTTATGAATCTATGGTGAGGGATACTTATGGTTTGAGCACCAAAGATGACTATACATGATTCCATCACTATTTGCCTAGCTAAGGGCGTTAAACAAAAGCGCTTGTTGGGAGGCAACCCAACGAATCTATCCTTTTTCTTTCTGTTTTTTGTTTTCCACACTTTCATAATTCTGTAATGATTGTGTTTTTTGTGTTTCTTTTTGCGTTTGTGCCAAGCAAAACCGTTATGATTAGTCTTGGGGATGATCGTTTGGTCATGCTGGAAAAGACAGAAACTTTCTGCTCACGAAAAGAATTTTCCTTTTTTTTCATAAGCGATTTTGAGTTGATTCTTTTTTATGCTGATTTCTACGCAAATTCTTCAGACTGTCGTAATGTGTCAGAATTTCTGAAGTACCATAGGTATACGAAATATACAGATTGCTACAGACGGGTCTGCTGTTAACAGATTCTGTTTTTGTTGTGTTGGTTGCCTATTTTGATGAAACTATGGATAGTATCGGGGGGTATTAGCCATGGAAGATTGAAATTACAGTAACCCAACATCATCACAAGTAGAATTTAAGTTTGCTATAGTACCTAAGGAAGTGGTGGTTTGCTTTCTCATACTAATGTTATCACGAGTTTCTGTTTAAGTTTCGTGTTGTGAAGATTTCATGTTTTGGGTGAAGTTCTTATGGACAGAGAGATAAAGAGTGGAAAGAGCTCAAGCTTGGGGATGCCCAAGCCACCCCAAGAGATTCAAGGATTGCGTAAAAGCCTAAGCTTGGGGTTGCCCCGGGAAGGCATCCCCTCTCTCATCTTCAATCCATCGGTAACGTTACTTGGGGCTATATTTTTATTCACCACATGTTATGTGTTTTTTCTTAGAGCGTCTTGTATCATAGGAGTCTTTTATTTTTATTTTTTTTGTTGTGTCACAATCATCCTTGCTGCACACCTAGAGAGAGATCCATGCACTCACCGTGATTTTGTCGAGCTTCACTTATATCTTTTGGTAGCCAATTCAGCTCACATGTGCTTCACTTATATCTTTTGAGCTAGATACTTTTGCTCTATGTGCTTCACTTATATCTTTTAGAGCACAGCGGTGCGTGGCTTGGTAGTTGATCTATGATTTGAAAGTAGTCTCAAAAGGGGTAGTTATCCAAAGGGATACGAAAACTTCCACCTTCATGTGCATTGAATAGTTAGAGAAGTTTGATTCATCTCAATTAGTTTTGAGTTGTGGTTATGGTAATATTGAAGTCATGCTAGTAAGGTGTTGTGGATCTAGAAATACTTGTGCTGAAGTTAGTGATTCCCGTAGCATGCACGTATGGTGAACCGCTATGTGATGAAATCTGAGCATGAATAGTATATTGATTGTCATCCTTTGCGTGGCGGTCGGGATCGCGCGATGGTTACCTACCAACCCTTCCCCTAGGAGTATGCGTTGAATGCTTTGTTTCGATTACTAATAAAACTTTTGCAACAAGTATATGAGATCTTCATGACTAATATTGAGTCCATGGTTTAGATGCACTTTCACCTTCCACCATCACTATCTTCTTAGTGCCGTGCAACTTTCGCCGGTGCACAAAACCCACCATTAGCCTCCCTGAAAACAGCCACCATACCTACCTACCATGGCTTTTTCAAAGTCATTCCGGGATATATTGCCATGCAACTACCACCATGACATGTGCCACCACGTCTACATTGCCATTGCATGATCGTAAGATAGCTAGCACGATGTTTCCATTGATGTCTATGCCATGCTAGATCATTGTCACGGTACACTACCGAAGGCATTCCATATAGAGTCATCATTACTCTAAGTTTTGAGTTGAAAGTGTGATGATCATCATTAATGGAGCATTGTCCCGTGTGAGGAAATGAAAGAGGCCAAAGAAGCCCACCAAAATAAAAAAAAGAGGCCAAAGAGCCCACCAAATAAAAAAATGAGAGAAAAAGAGAGAAGGGACAATGCTACCACTTTTTCCACACTTGTGCATATTAAGCATCATGACTGAGAGTCTCTCGTTTTGTCACCACCATATAGCTAGTGGGAAATTTTCATTATATAACTTGGCTTGTATATTCCAATGATAGGCTTCCTCAAAATTTCCTAAGGTCTTCGTGAGCAAGCAAGTTGGATGCACACCCACTAGTTTTCTTTAAGATCTTTCACATACTCGTAGCTCTAGTGCATCATTTGTATGGCAATCCCTACTCATTCACATTGATATATATTGATGAGCATCTCCACAGCTCATTGATATGCCTAGTTAATGTGACTATCTTCTCCTTTTTTTATCTTTCAACCTCCACCACACTCCACGCCATCTATAGTGCTATAATGATGGCTCACACTCATGTATTACGTAAGAGTTGAAAAGGTTTGAGAAAGTAAAGGTGTGAAACAATTACTTGGCCAATACCGGGGTTGTGCATGATTTAAATTCGTTGTGCAATGATGATAGAGCATAGCCAGACTATATGCTTTTGTAGGGATAACTTTCTTTTGGACTTGTTATTTTGGAAGTTCATGATTACCTTGCTAGTTTGCTTGAATTATTATTGTTTCCACGTCAATAGCAAACTATTGTTTTGAATCTAATGGATCTGAACATTCACGTCACATAAGAGGAATTACAAAGGACACCTATGCTAGGTAGCATGAAAGCATCAAAAATTCATTCTTTATCACTTCCCTACTCGAGGACGAGCATGAGTTAAGCTTGGGGATGCTTGATACATCTCAAACGTATCTATAATTTTTGATGGTTTCATGTTGTTATCTTGTCATCTTTGGATGTTTTATGTACCTTTTATATCTTTTTTGGGACTAACTTATTAATTCAGTGCCGAGTGCTAGTTCCTGTTTTTTCTGTGTTTTTGACTCTTTTCAGATCTGATTTTGGAACGGAGTCCAAACGGAATAAAAACCCCGAAATGATTTTTTTCCCGAACGGAAGAAGATCAGGGGCCTCTAGGCCAAGCCAGGTGGGCTCCAGGGAGCCTACAAGCTCTCACTCCGCCACCATGGGGAGGCGGTGGTGTCATGGCTTGTGGCCTCCCTGGCCGCCCCCCTGACCTAGATCCTTGGCCTATATATTCCCAAATATTCAGCAAAAAATCAGGGGAGCCTCAAAAATACTTTTCCACCGCTGCAAGCTTCCGTTTCTGCGAGATCTCATCTGGAGACCCTTCCCGGCGCCCTGCCGGAGGGGACTTTGGAGTTGGAGGGCTTCTTCATCATCATCATCGCCCCTCCAATGACTCGTGAGTAGTTCACTTCAGACCTATGGGTCCGTAGTTAGTAGCTAGATGGCTTCTTCTCCCTCTTGGATCTTCAATACAAAGTTCTCCATGATCTTCATGGAGATCTATCCGATGTAATCTTCTTTGACGGTGTGTTTGTCAAGATTCGATGAATTGTGGATTTGTGATTATATTATCTATGATATATATTTGAGTCTTTGCTGATTTCTTATAAGCACGATTTTATATCCTTGTAAGTCTCTCTGAGTCTTGGGTTTTGTTTGGCCAACTAGATCTACGATTCTTGCAATGGGAGAAGTGCTTGGTTTTGGGTTCTACCATGTGGTGACCTTTCCCAGTGACAGTAGGGGCAGCAAGGCACACATCAAGTAGTTTCCATCAAGGGTAAAAAGATGGAGTTTTTATCATCTATTTGAGATTATCCCTCTACATTATGTCATCTTGCTTAAGGCGATACTCAGTTCTTATGGACTTAATACACTAGATGCATGCTGGATAGCGGTCGACGTGTGGAGTAATTGTAGTAGATGCAGAAAGTATCGGTCTACTTGTTTTGGACGTGATGCCTATAGATATAATCATTGCATAGATATCGTCACGACTTTGCGCGGTTCTATCAATTGCTCGACAGTAATTTGTTCACCCACCGTCTACTTGCTTTCATGAGAGAAGCCACTAGTAAACACTACCCCCCGGGTCTATTCACATCCATCGTTTACACCTCCGCCTTTACTTTGCTTTGTTACTTTGTTTCTTTGAGTTCTCACTTGGCAAACAATCTATAAGGGATTGACAACCCCTTCATAGCGTTGGGAGCAAGTTTTTGTGTTTGTGCAGGATCTTGAGATACTCCTCCACTGGATTGATACCTTGGTTCTCAAACTGAGGGAAATACTTACCACCGCTACGCTACATCACCCTTTCCGCTTCGAGGGAACACCAACGCAAGGCTCCAAGGCCACGGGGGAAATCCTTTGCATACTTGCCCAGGAAGTCCCTTAAGGCGTAGCCGCAGCAGAAGTATCAAGCCAAGTATTCTCCCGTCGACGTGCCTATTTCTGGCACCATTGGAAGGTCTTTTGTTGCAGTAGCACACGTCCCCGCAGTTCTCTCGATACACGTCTCGGCAATAAGCAGAGAGGATGTGTACCCGGATAACAACAGGGAGGCACTGACTAAATTCCGCATCGGATCCGGAGCATAGGATACGGGAAAACGAACCCAATCTACACATACTCAGGCTGTCCATGGATAGCGTTGGACAATTCGAAAGGATGGCGGTTATAAATATGCAAAGACATGCATATTTGTAGATGTCGCCCTTTCGAACGGGAGACACATATTGGTCACGCATACTCATGATTGAAGAAACCTATAGCTAGCAAGTTTCATCGGCACGAAGACCGGAACAGAGCAAATTAAGGGCGTAGGAGGAGAAATCATTTGTGCTCACCAACAAACGCAGGGGCGGCGCTCGTCCAACGCACGTGGAGGTCGTCGAACAACTGCACATTGAAATTCACACGATCAACACAAATATGATGTTTTTATAATTAACATAACTATGTGACCTAACTCATAATTACGGTGGTGTCGGGTGTCGATGGCGTCGATGGTTGGTGGTGTCGGGTATCGGTGGCGTCGGATGTTGAGGGTTAGTTGTGTCGGTGGTCGGGGGTCAGTGTCGTCGGGAGTCGAGGGTCACTAGCGTCGGGGGTTGGGGTCTTTTGGTCAACAAGAGGTCGAAGACGTGTCGGGGCTCGAGGGCTGGGGGTCAGTGGCGTCGGGGGTCAGGGATCGAGGGTGAGTGGCGTCGGGGTTCGGGGGTCGAGGGTCAGTGGCGTCGGGAGTCAAGGGTCAGTGGCGTCGGACGTCGGGGGTCGGGGGTTGAGTGTCAGTCGCGTATGGAGTTGAGGGTCAATGGCGTCGGGTGTCGGGGGTTAGTGAAGTCGGGGGTCGGGAGTCGGGTGTCGAGGGTCGGGGTTCAGCGATGTCGGGCGTCGGGGGTAAAGAGTCGGGTGTTAGTGGCGTCAAAGGTAGGGGGTCGAGGGTCGGGCGTTGGTGGCGTCGGGCATCGGGGGTCGGGGGTCGGGGGCCGGGGGTCGGGTTCCTCTTCTTTCTTCTTCTCCTCTCTCCTCTTTTTCTTCTTCTTCTTCTTCTTGATCATCTTATTATTATTATTATTCGTCTTTTTTCTCCTCCTCCTCCACCTCCTCCTCTTCTTCTTCTTCTTCTTTCTTTTATCTTTCTCCTCCTCTCCTCTTTCTTCTTCTTCTTCTTTTTTCTTCTAGTTTATTATTCTCTTATTTTCTTCTAAGTTTTTATCTATCTATTTTTTTCTTTTCTATTTACTTTTTCTACCTAATAAACTAACTATCCAATTTAACATAAAAACAGGAAAAAAAACTAAACCTAGCACTAAACTACATATTCTTATTCTACTTTTCTAGTTTTTCTTTTTATTATTCGGACATTCTAGCAAAAAAGAAGAAGAAAAAACAGGAATAAAAACAAAACAAAATAAGAAAAACACTAACCGGAGGGGAGGGCGCCGGTGTCGCCGGCACCGGGGAGGTGTGGCTGGGGCGGCGACCGGGAGGGAGTTGGGAGGGGGCAGCGGACGGGAGGGTGGTGGGAGGGAGGGTGGCCGGGAGGGAGGTGGGATGGCGACGGCGGCCGGGAGGGAGCTGGGAGGGGGGCGGCGGCCGGGAGGGAGCTGGGAGGGGGCGGCGGTGGCCGGGAGGGAGGTGGGAGGCGGTCGGGAGGGAGGTGGGATGGGGGGGGCGGCCCGGAGGGAGGTGGGAGGCGGGCGGCGACCGGGAGGGAGGTGGGAGGGGGGGCGGTCGGGAGGGAGGTGGGAGGGGGGCGGCGGTCGGGAGGGAGGTGGGAGGGGGGCGGCGGGCGGGAGGGCGGTGGCGCGGGTGGCTGGGGAGGGGAGCTACGGCAACGGCGGGTGGGCAGACGACGACGCGCGCAAGAGAGAGAGGGGTAGGCGGGCAGGGTATGGGTGGGGGGAGCCGTTAGGGGAGGAGCCCGAGCCGTTAGGGCCATGTCCCCTTTGCCGTCTGCAAAGGGAGGGTGGTGGACAACAAAGGGGCGGGGTGGGTGGGGGTGGGGTTTCGGCTGTTGGGGGGGGGGCTTCCCCGTCTGCCCACCCTTTGTCGTCCACATAGGGCTCCTTTGCCGTCCGCCAGCAGACGACAAAGAGGTGGCCGACGGCAAATAAAACCTTTGCCATCAGCCACCTCTTTGTCGTTAGCACTGTGCCAGCTGACGGCAAAGAGTACCTTTGCCATGCGTCAGCAGACGGCAAAGGCAAGGAAGACGGCAAAATTCTCAATTCCAGTAGTGAACATATGTCTCCAAGTAGTCCATATCCGCGGACCCGGTTATTCGAATAGATCGTAACCCTGCAGGGGTGTACTTCTCCACACATGCTCTCGCCACATGTCGCCATGTGCACGTTATGCACCTCGGCAACCTTCAAGCGGAAGCCCAGCGAGGGAGTCGGCCACGACTGTTAACCATGCTAATACCTAGTCCAGGTTTATCGCCTATTTGAGAGTGAACCCGCACGGAAGTCCGGCCGGGATTTCCGCTACGGCCCCAAACGATGTGTGTAGGGTTCCGAAGCCCACAATCCAGGTGCCACTTGGTACACCGTGCCACTGCTTACCGCATCGTAGCCCACCTCTAAGGTCAGCACCATGAACGGCCTCCACCATGACTATAAACACCAGAAAGTACTTGCAACTCCTAAACCAAGTACTAGGCGATTAATAAGTCCAGGGGGTCATATTTCAGGGCCCATCATCTGGTAGTAACTAGTCTTGGATTACATACACGGAACTCAGTTCCTAAGGACGGTTCCAATGAAACAACCCGCCATGTACTCCTACATAGCCTTTCATCGGTACCTTTACCAAATCAGGTTCCACATTTATTCTTTGTCACTAGAATACATTCATTCATTTCTGTTCATCAACCAGATGAAACAGACCTGACACAATTCTAGGCATAGTAGGCATAGCAGGGTAAGACACATCATGGCTCAAGCAACTACCAGGTATGGTAGGTTGCAAGGTTTGGCTATTTACTGTGACAATGACAGGTCATGCAAAGGAATAGGTTCAGCTACCGAAATAAAGCATTTGAATTATCTTATCCTAATGCAATAAGTGGGAGCAGGAGCAGGAACATGGGATTATATCGGGATGATCAAAAGGGTGCTTGCCTTGTTGCTCAGCAGATGGGTTAAAACCGCGAGTCGGATATTCGGACGTATCCAAAAGGGCAGAGCCTACCAAAATAATAACGACAATCAATATCATTCATATGCAATAATATGATGCATGATCATGGCATGAAATGAAATGTAGCATGAGCTAGTGTGGCTATCAAACCTATGCTTTCATACTGATTTGAATTCAAATTCCAATACTATTTAAAATGGGACATTTATTAAATTCCTTTAATTGATTTGACATGATGATGTTTCATAACTTTGTTTGTCATACATGAAAGTAACACCATCGTGTTCATTGAATTTTTCTAATCAATTTTCATATATTATTTGTCAAATTTGGAGTTATATTTAATTTTCTATGAATTTCCTAAGTTTTGCACTTATTCTGGAATTATTTAAATCACAGAAATAGAATTGTTGCGCCAGGCTGACGTCAGTGGGTCAACAGGGGCTGGTCAGGTCAAACCTGACCAGTAGGACCCACTGGTTAGTGGCTCAGGGGCTAATCTCGCGCTGACCAGAGGCTAAGTGGGGTTTTACCCACCCTCGGGCCCACTGTCAGTGGCTCTAGGGGTGGATTAGGCTCTAATGAGCTGTCCACGTTGACCCCCACCGGAGGGTGGTCGCCGGCGACCTTAGCCGTGGCGGAGGGCTCGTCGGAGATGCTCTGGTTCGCGTTATAGGGCTCGGATTCGGGATCTGAGAGCACTCGAATGAAGCCCAGGCTCGACCCCATCTAATAGGAGCATCGGGAGGGGCTGAGGGTGGCCGGAGGGCACCAGCAATGAGCCGTGGCGGCTGCCGGAGCTCGGGCCCGATAATCTCGGTGCTAGGGTGCAGGAAAAAGAGGGGGAAATGGGGAAACTCTCAGGAGCTCACTACGGTGACGACAAGAAGCTCAGACGGCTCGGGGAGGAAGCGTAGCCGGTGGATCTATGATGGCTTGCCGGCGGCCGGAGGTGGAAGACGACGTCGTTGGGGGAGATGCAGGGCTCGGGGGCTTGATTCCTTCGGCGTGGATGACGTGGTCGACGAGGCGGAGACGATGGAACACTCGGGGAGAGATGTTGTTGCCGGAGATGACGGCAACTTCGAGCTCGAGCTCGGCTCCAATGGCGGCCGAGAGGAGAGAGGGCAGGAGAGCGAACGGGGACGGGGTGGCACCTAGAATGGGTTGCGGGGGCTTATCCCTTCACGACCAGCGCGACGTGGCGGCCAGGCAGGCACTTAGGTGCCTGGCCGCGCCAGAGGAAGCGGCGGCCACCTCCTGCTGCCGACTCGCGCGGGGAAAACACTAGGGAGAAGCTGGGATGGGCCAAGGTGAGCGTCAGGTAAGACTTTTCCATTTTCTTTCTTTTCGGATTCCTGTTTTAACATCTCAGACATTTGTTTCATTTTATTTTTGGCTCCAGACTATTTCTAAAATAGTGAAAATAATGTTGGGGTGTTATTTGAATTATATCCAAGCCCATATAAAAGATTCAATATTTTATAATAACCAGAGATATTTAAAACCCCTTATTTGAATATTATCAGAGGCTTTTGTGTTTTAAATAAAATACCAAATGTATTTTAGAAATAAGTTCCACCCCTGAATTATTGTTTCCAATATTTGTCAAAAATGATGGACTTTTATGAAGGCCATTTTGGGTTCATTGATTTACCACAAGTATTGAATTGGTTTGAATATGGAAGTGCTAGGGTTTATCTTTGATTTCTATTTTCCTTTGTAATGCAAGTATAAAACATGAGCACATTCTTGCTAATCATCAAATGGTAGCTAGGGATGTGACAGAAACCCCCTTTATATAGCCCGCGCACTATCTAACAATTACAACTGTTTTTACACGGGAGCGGTTCAACCGGTTTTGAGGGCGGTAAAACCGGGTTGCATAATTTAGTGGTACAACCACCCAGCCACGACCAAACAACCGGACCAGAACATAAAGTTGGCCAATAGTTCTACCCACCACTGCTACTAGGCACGGCTAAGTCCCAAGCGGTACAACCTCGAGGAACACTAGTAGTACCGTCTATACTAATATAGAGGTACAACCGGGCCACCACCGCCCAACCACCGCAGCACAACAGAACTATGTCCAGTTGTGGACCAGTGTTGTCCAGTTCAACCGCCAGGGTGTGGGCGGTACAACTGCCCTAGGTAGCGGTACAACTGGTAAGTCAGGAAGGAGGGGCCTCTCTCTCAATGATGCGATGCAACGAGGTGCGTGCAAAAGAGTGTGATAGAGAATTGATTCACCCATAAACTTCCAATGTGGATTTCCTCTTAATAGTACGGGATCCCTATGACCAAAGAGATTAAACACATAGGGAAAATGTCTTCGGTCTTTTCCATTTGGAGGGAATACCTAACTATCTTCTATTTTTCATATGATACCTGCACAACTTGACACCTGGTTAGATAACATAGTGAGCTGTCATCATCACCAAAACACTTAAGGTAGGAGAATGCCCTTACAGGTAGGTATGGTGGTTGTTTTGAGGAAGTTATAAGAAGGCTTATATGTGATAGAGAATATCATGACAAGCGCTTTGGATGCACCCGTGAAGTTTGCACTTATCCTCGAGGTGAGAACGGGCAATGCACGATACCGAAGAGGCTAAAAAATATGAGGAGGTGGGTATGACCATGGTTTCAAATTAGTCATGAAGAACTCAATACTCATTGAAAAGTTTTATTAGTTTTATCACAAATCAAACCACTACTCGCATGCCCCGAGGGAGGAGGTTGGGAGGAGTTAACCATCGCTCTCCTCCGACCCGAAACAACACTAGTTTTTTAACAAGGAATAGAAATACTCACACATCCCCACCATGCCTTTTTAATATTCAGAAAAACAATAAATTCACACCTATTAATACCAATACTTATACTAATAAACAATGATGCACTCACATATATTTCATATTACCACATCAATATCATTAACCCACAATTTCTCTTTGTGCGCTACATGATGGTTTTGATTATCACTCATTGAATACCTATTATTTTTGGACTAGCCTTCTGACCCATGCAAATTATTGACAATATTTATTAACTCTAAAAAAATATGAGTGAATAATGATATTGCAATTAATTTTATAAAATCTATATGCCACCATGCTCAAAAATGTATAAGTCAAGTACTTGAGCAACTTCTAAGCTCAAAAGATATAAGTGAAGCACATAGAGTATTCTAGAAAATCACGATGAAGGTGTATCTCTATCAAATAGGTGTATCCAACAAATGATGATTGTGGCAAACTAAAAGTAAAATAAAACAGAAGCAAACGGTGCTCCAAGCAAAACTCATATCATGTGATGAATAAAAATGTAGCTCCATTTGACAAACCGATAAATTGAGACAAAAGAGAAGATTATATCGAGGGCATCCTTAAGATTAGACACTTGATTCTTCCTAGAATATTACCTTACGATGCCTCGGTCATCCCCAAGCTTAGGCTCTTGTCGCTCCTTATTCATTTGTCCATCGTGATACTACCAAAAACATGAAAACTTCAATCACACAAAACTCAAAAAAAAGTTCATGAGATCCATTAGTATAAGAAACATATAAAATACTTTAGGTACTGTTATAAATTGATTCATATTTCATTATTGCATAATAGGTACTATATTCTGACTTATCCATGGCTTATACCCCCGGATAAAATCCATAGCATCATCAAAACAGGCAAACTATGCACACAAAAATAGAATCTTACTAAAACAGAATAACCTATAATGATTTGTAAAGAACCTACACTTAAGCAACTCCAAAAATTATGAAAACTTAGGAAGACCTGAGGAATGCATAAATACTTTGTAGAACATTTATCTTAGAAAGGCGTTCTAGTAAAATCATAGAAATTCTGCACATGAGATCAAAGTTTTTGTTTTAGCACCGTATCAATTCTACTTATCATACAAGTCATACCAAAGGTTTTACTTGTCACAAACACTAATTTAAACATAAAAAACACTCATTACAGAGGCAATAATCATGTAATCACACCAAAACATAAGATAAAAAGCAAAAATTGAGATAACTATTGGGTGCCTCACAACAAGCGCTATTGTTTTATGCCCTTAGCTAGGCATAATGCATATGATCAAGTGTTGTCATCTTCGAAACTCAACCCATAAGTAGCCTTCATCATGGATTCATAAGGTGGTTTCATTATCTTTCTAGGGAAGTGTTACATCACTTTCTTTAATGGAAGTTGGAACCTTATGTTTCCCTCTTTCATATGAACAATTGCACCTATAATTCATAAGAAATGTCTTCAATTATTATTGGACAAGTAGGATTGCAATCAATATCAAGCACAATGAAATCCACATGCACACAATTCTTATTTGATACAATTAGAACATCATTAATTCTACCTAAGTGTTTCTTATTGGTAGAATCCAGAAATGCAAGTTTAGGGAACACTCTTGAAATATAGTGAGACCAAGCACATCACAAAGCGATTTAGGTATTGTTGAAGCACTACCACCAAGGTCACGCAAAGCATTGCCTTCATATTTATTTATATTTATTTTGATAGTAGGTTCCCACTCATCATGCAATATTCTAGGAATATAAACTTCAAGTTCAAGTTTCTCATCATAAGCTTTTATCATTGCTTCCGCTATATGATTAATGAAAGCCTTGTTTTGTTCATGAGAATTGGGTGAGATAATATCAGGATGTAACAAGGAAATATATTCTACTAAAGAGCAACTTTCATAATTAAAGTCCTTGTAATCCAATATCGTGGGAACATCACTAGTTAAATTTTTAACCTCTCCAAACCAACTTTTTAAGTTTTAGCATTCCAATCATCACCCTCCAAGCAAATGGGACACTCTCTAGATAGAGCTGACTCATCTCGAGTCCCTTTATCATTTTCATTCACAGAAGTAAATAAGGGTTCAATAGGATAAGTGTCAATAATTTTAAGATCTTCATCATGATTTCGGTAAAAACCAAGTAGGAGAGCTTTTTCTAGGAATTCCCTCTTAGCCTTCAACCTAGCGGTCCTCTCCTTGCTTTCATTAATAGATATTTGGATAGATTTAATAGTCTCACTAAAATCATGCTTGGGTGGCAAAGCTTTACTTTTAAGAGTTTCTACGTCAAGAGCAATTATATCCATGTTTTTAGCCAAAGTATCGATCTTATGGAGCTTTTGTTCAACCATATTATTAGAAATCTTTTGAGAACCAACAAATTCTTTGATTGTTATATCAAGATCAGAGGATATCCTATTATAATTTATAGAAAAATTTCCATCAGAATTTCCATAGTTATTAGAGGAGTTACCGGGATACGACCTAGAATTGAAATGTCCTCTATAAGCATTTTTTTAACTTGTTTCGTGAGATAAAGTTAACATAAATAGCATCATTATTTTGATCAACAAAGTAGACAAAGGCATATAATTTGGATCAAAATGAGTATTATTGCTAGCAACCATACTGATAAGAGCATCCACTTTTTAACTAAAAGTAGCCATTTCCTCGACATAATTTACCTTCTTACCAGTTGGACCTCTCTTGGTGTTCCATTGAGAATAATTTGTCATGATGTTGTTCAAATTTTTTGTGGCATATCCTAAGGTCACATCCATAAAGGTACCACGTGGAGCAGAATCTAGAAGATTTCTAGACACAAAGTTTAGTCCAACATAGAAGTTTTGGATAATCATCCACCAGTTTAACCCATGAGGAGGACAATTTAAAATCATCAATTTAATTCTCTCCCAATATTATGCAACATGTTATTGATCATGTTGTTTAAAATTCTATATTTTATTTCTAAGGAAGATGATCTTAGTAGGAGGAAAATACTTGGCAATAAAAGCATGTTTACACTTATCCCATGTTCCAATACTATTACATGGTAAAGATGAAAACAAAGCCTTAGCTTTATCTCTTAGTGAAAAAGGAAATTATTTTAATTTAAAAATATCATTATCCATGTACCTCTTCTTTTTCATATCATAAAATTCAATAAATATATTAAGATGAGCAACGGGATCCTCACTAGGACTTCCCGAAATTTGTTCTTTCATGATAAGATTCAGCAATGTAGCATTAATATCAAAAGCCTCTGCACTAGTGAAGTGTGGTATAGGAGTACTAAGAAAATCCTTGTAATTATTATTTAAGAAGCCACACAACTTAGTTGTATCTTGAGACATGGTGACCGAGCAAGCAAAGTAACAAGCAGGACAAGTAAACTAGCAAGTAAAGGAGTAAACTAGTAACAAGCAAAAGGTAAATATTTTTGTATTTTTATGAAGTAAAATAAATATACCAGAAAATAAAAAAAATTGAATGATAATTTGTGTGAAGTTACTTGATAGTTGGTGATGATATTCTCCAGCAACATTTCCAAAAATCCTTTCTCATATTTGTGATCTACATTTGGTTTTCGGTGAAGAGGAACGGGTAATTGCAGCACAAAACAGGTAGGTATTTCCGTCAGTTAAAAAACCAAGGTTTATCGATCCAATAGGAATATCAATCTTCAACCATCTTCAGCGGCTGCACACAAAACAGCAAACAACTTCCACCCAGCGTGGGCAAGAGGGTTCTCAATCCCATTAATCTCTTTATTTGCAAACAAATGAGGTGTGTAGACAACTGTAAATTGCAAAATGAAATAAAATACAAATAATGGCAGCAAAGTAAAGATAAGTTTTTGCAAATATATAATTGAATAGACCCAGGGCCAAAGTGTTCCCTAGTAGCATCTCTCATAAAAGCAACATACAATGGGTAAACAAATTACTTTTGGGCAATTGACAGAAAAGTGGATAGTTATGCGATATTCACGGCAATGATCATGTGTATACATGCATCACGTCTATCAGAAAATAGGACAAATCCTGACTATGCCTACTACTATTACTACACTTCAAGAGCGCTTCTATGCATGCCTCTCTACATATTAAGTTCATGACAAACAAAGTAATGCTTGGAGGATGACTACATGATAAAGACAAAGTAAACTCAATCAATATGAATAAACCCCATCATTTTATCCTTAGTAGCAAAAACTCAAACATGTATCTTGTCCCCTTCTGTCACTGGGATATAGAAATCCATTAGTTTGAACCAACTAAAACACACCCCTCTCACATAAGAACTATCGATCTACTTGGCCAAAGCAATTCAATAGATCGAAGAGATTTGCGAAGCTATGATGATCATGAAGTTAGGATTCATAATAATATCATAGGTGACTCAAATACTTTTCATGAATAATCTGAATATAAAGCCAAAATTCATTGTTTCCCAACAAACACACTATACAAAAGTATTACATAAGATGGATCAAAGCGAAGATGCGATGATTATTGTATTGAAGATCAAAAGAGAGAGTAATAGACATCTACGTACTAACTAAGGACCATAGTTCTGTCATGAACTAATCACACATCATCATGAGGGAAACAAGGTTGATGAAGAGGCCCTCCATGATCGATCCCCTCTGACAGGGTGCCGGAAGGGAGCTCCAGATGAGATCGCGGCGGAACAGATACTTGCAACACCAAAAAAAGTGTTTCTAGGAGGCCCTCTACTGGTTTTGGAATATATGTGAATTTATAGGCCACAGAACGAGGGTACGAGGGCTACCAGGGAGGGACAAGACATCAGGGCGGAACGACCCCACAGGTCGTGCCCTGCTGGATGGTGCCTCCCTCGTGTGGCCTAAGGTTTTCTCTTGGGGCTTCTAGGTTTTCTTTTGATCCAAAAAAACATAAAAAAGTTTTGGCGCAATTGGACTTCGTTTGCTACTATTAACCTAAAAAGTAAAAAAAAAGCAGAATACAAGTGGCACTAGGCACTGGGTTAATAGGTTAGTGCTAAAAAAATATGAATTGGTAAATTTTTACTGAAAAACTATCCTAGAATTATAATAGTATAGCATGGAACAATATAAACTTATAAATACGTTGGATAGGTATCCTCAGGCCATCTCAAGCCCTTTTCCGGTGCCCTGCCAGAGGGGGTATCAATCATGGAGGGCCTCTGCATCATCCTTGAGGTTGCAATGGTGCTGTGTGAGTAGTTCACCACAAACCTACGAATCCGTACTTAGTACCGAGATGTATCTCTCTCTCTATATGTCTCTCTCTCATGATCTTCAATGCAATGATCATCACGTCTTCACTTTGATCTATCCAATGTAATTCTTTTGTGCGGTGTGTTTGTTGGGATCCTATGAATTGTGGATTTATATTCAGATTATTCATAAAAAATATTTGACTCATCCCTGAATTCTATTATGATTCTTATGTGCATGATCATCATAGCTTCATAAATCTCTCGAATCTATTGATTCCCTTTGGCTAAGTAGATTGATGTTTCTTTAGTGATACGGTGCATTATAGTGGGTTCAATCTAATAAATTTCTATTTCCCAGTGATAGAATGGGACAAGATATGTCTTTGTATTGTTTCCACTAAGGATAAAATGATGGGCTTAGTTCATATTAATTAAATTCTCTTTGTATACATCATGTCATTGTTCTCCAAGCATTACTCTGTTGTACTTGATACTCTAGATGCATGTTGGATAACAGTTGATGGATGCAGTAATAGTAATAGGTGCAGGAAGGAGTCCACCAATTTTCTTATGGATGTGATGCCTATATACATATGATCATTGCCATGAATATCACATAACTGCATGCCTTTCTATCAATTATCCAAAAGTAATTTGTCTACCCATTGTATGCTTTCTTTCATGAGAGATGCCACTAGGGAAAACTATGCCCCCAAGTCTATTCACTTAAAAGTTTAAAAAATGCTACAATACCTCGCTTTTCTATTTTTTTAATATTATTTTGTAATTTACAATTATCTAATACCAACCACACTACTTACAAGCTTGTAAATAATGAGTCCAAGGGGATTGACAACCTTATTGCCCACATTGGGTGCAAGTATTTGTTATTTTGTATGTAGCCGCTGACGACGTGGTTGTTTGTTACTATTATTGGTTTGAAAACCCTGGATTCTCTATTGAGGGAAATACTTATCAATGTTGCGCTGCATCACCCATTCCTCCTCACAGAAAACCCAATGCAGATCACAAGTATCAGGAAGGATTTCTGGCACTATTGTTGGGGAGTATCATCAACCTATTATCAAGTAACTTCACTCAAATTATCATTCACTTATTATTATTTTTATTTTATATTATATTATGCATGCTTCATATAAAACAAAAATACAAAAATATCTATCTTTGCCAGTTGCTAGTTTAATTATTTGCTCGTTGTACTTGCTAGTTCACTTGTTAGCTCGCTACCATGGCTAGCTCTCATCTGCACCTACCCTTTCCTCCCTACCTGGGAGAAGGTTCTAAATTTTTGAATTTGAAGTACTCAGGTAATGAATATCTGAAGGAATTTTGGATAGGTTGCTAGTGATAAAATGAGAGCTGATCCCAAGTGTCACATTAAATTACTTCTGTGGAATTTTACGTTGGTTTACCTCTATTCCATAGATGTGTTCTCGATTCCATGTTTGAAAAAGGTTTACATGGGAATAATGCCTTTCATACTTACGAAAAGATGAAAATTATATTCGATCAACCGAAGAAAAAACTATTGAACCTACCATATTGGGTAGCCACCATGAAAATTAACTAACAATGGAAACCAAGGCTCTCATGGAAACCAATTTTAGGGGACTTTACAACATGACTACTAAATCAACGGGAATGTTGTGATGCAAAATATAAGATTTGACACTTTGGATCAAAAAATGGATGCTCTTAGTTTTAAAAAAAATGAAATGTAAGTCCCCGATGATAAATTGGGATGGCTTGTCAAAGATGACAAAACTTGAATAATATGCATTATGCCTAGCTAGGGGCGTAAAACAATAGCGCTAGTTGGGAGGCAACCTAATAGTTATTTTTTTTTCTTTGACTTTCTATTTGTGTGTGATAACATGATTGTTTCCTCTGTAATTATTGTGTTTTCGTGTCTAAATTAGTGTCTTTGCCAACTAAAGCCTTTGGAATGATTTGAATAATAATAGAATTGTTGCGACCTGAACCGCAAAATTTCTCTGATTTTACTGAAATGTCTTGTTGATCTTGATGTTTTACACAATATTTATATACAAATTCCTCAAGTTTTACTAATGTTTCTGAATTTTTGGAGTTACAAAAGTATAGTACTTAACTATATCTTTACAAACTGTTGTGTTTTAGGCAGGTTCTATTCTTCCTTGCGTAGTTTGATTGTTTTGATGATGCTATGGATTATATAGGGCGGTTATAAGTCATGGAGAAGTTAGAATGCATTACCGTATGAAATAATAAAATATGAATCAATTTATAACAGTACCTAAAGTATTTCATATGTCTACTATATTAACGGATGTCATGAAGTTTTTGTGGAGTTTTGTGTGATGAAGTTTTCAAGTTTTGGGTATTATCGCAATAAGGTGTGGGGACTCCGACTTACGAGTCAAGATCGTTGAATGAACGTGCTCAGTGATCCCAGAGATCAATGCTCACCGAACACACAAATGTTGAATATTAAGAGTCTTACATCCAAGTACCGAATTATTACATCATGTGACCGAATGGTCAAGTTCACAAGGTAGGGCCTATAAGGACAAATCACACTGATACAAATAGTAGCGGAAATCTTAGGGCTACGCGGGCGCCCATGACATCAGTCTACACCAACATGCATTCTAACTGGGAAGCGTCCTAGTTCACAGGGCCATCTCCGAAGATGTACTCTTCTCCAAACTCTGGTCCTTCCATGTATGGTCAATAATATAACAAGTGGCAAGCCAATGAGTACTTCGAATGTACTCACAAACAACCCATGATATGAACAATGCAATTGGCAGATTAACAAGTACTATGCAGTTTTGTTGGATAGCAGCTTAACTGTAAATAAACATGTTCATTGATATGAAACATAAGCTAGAAGGTATTTAGAAGAACACGTTACACATATCAATATATCTGTTATCGGATGAACACTCTGGGTTCACCCGATATGCCAAGTCACCAAACTCGGTCATATAAACTCTTTCTTGGAATATACCATTAAACACACGCACACTTACACTTGGTTTATGCGGAAACGACTAGACGTAGTTTAAGCAGCACCACCCAACTGTCCTTGACCATGGACATAGCTATTTGAATAGTTTGACACTCTACAAAGGTTGTACGCTGTAACCATGAGGTACGGGAAACTTCTGTGTCATCCACGACTCGTGATATATAACATACCCGAGGTAAGTACCCGATTAGTGCCTTTCCCCTGATGATACTAGACAAAGAGGTCCACTCGATTGGTACCCAGCCCACATGATGTACGTCTTACGAGCACCGATTCCACACAATACCATCCATGCGGGGACCAACGGTGTGCCCGGAACATGTAAAAACGGCATAGTCGCCCTACCTGGCACGACCCCGTCACGAGAGTGACCACACATCACTCCCGTCACAAGTAATGTGGTTCTTTGATAGCACCGACCAGAGTAATCACAAAGCCCTATCCCATAAAGGGGTAACGTGGTCGCACATGTAAGGTTGGGACAGTTGACACATCGTAAATATAATCCCATTTCCGAAACCATACACACACAAAATACCCTGTGCACCACTTCACCAAAAGTGGCCACCTAACTCATCATCACCATCGGGCATTAGTGGCACCCGACGGGGTTTTCATAAACCTTTGATTTATGCCATCATCATGCTCATGCTACTACTATTCTTAGCTATACTTGTCAACATGGTATTTGCGTGACCCTCATAGGTGGTAGGATCATGCTCACAATGCAAGTGCTCCATAGGAGCCATCGGTAACATCACTTCAATGATTTACCGATACTTATGATCACATGCAACGGAAATATTTTCTTTACTAGCATGCAATATAACATATGCTCAAACATGGTCAAAGGGCTGCTTGCCTTGGTTAGCTATGTATCCGGGGTCTTCGGGGTCTTCAAGTCCAACTCCTTCATCAAGCATAGTTTATCATCATATTAAATAAAAGGCAATAAGTAGCTCACTCAAAAACAAATCACAAAGTCACTTTAAAATGTTGTTTAATTCTGATAAATCGAGATTGTTATTTTAAAAATATTTGTCTTCGGTTTTAGTGAAAGGAATATTTTTAAAATCAATTTAAAGAACCAAAAATATTCCAAATAGCAATTTTAATTATTATAAAAGAGAAGGTTGTCCTAAAAATTTGTCTAATAGTTTTATTAAATAATCCTCATTTTTAGAAGAATAATGGTGGAAGAATCATTAATTTCCACTGGTTAAATCTTTTTATAAAAATATTTTAAAACAGAGTTTGAAAAATAAAAGAAAAAGGCTTGGCCTTGCTTGGCCTGGGGCTGGACTGGCCCACATGGCCAGCCAGCCAGCTTGCCCAGGTGCGCGCGCCATCAGGCTTGAACCTAACGCACGGGCTCGTGTGGTCAGCGGCTACGGGGGCGAGGGAGAGGTGGATGGGCCACCGACACGTGGGGCACACCTGTCAGGATCGTCTCCTACCTCAGGACAGAGAGGAGGAGGAACATGCCAGCGTGGCTACCGACGTCCTCAAGACGTAACAACGGCGGGAATGGGTCCGGCTCATCGTCCCCTACCTGCTGGTGGTCGAGTCGATGATGGGGGGTCCTGGTTCACCGGCGACGAGGTGGCCGCGGCCGAGGGGTTTTGGTCAACGGTGGAGGTGGTGGCTATAGGCGCGGAATCGCTCGGGGAAGTCAGGAGAAATGCTCCTGGGTTCACGGGGAGTGTGTAGGTGGGCACAAGGGTGCGAGAACCGTTGTGTAGTCGGTGATCGACCGGAGCTCCGAGGCGGAGGGTCCTCGGTCGATCTCGAGCACCGGGGATCTTCTTGCTCAATGGGGTGGCTAGGGAGGTGATTGGGGTCTAGGTGGAGTGGAGTGTGGGGTGCTGGAGCGAGGGGGTGGCCTTATATAGGCCCGCGACGGTGCATCAGCGGGAAACGTCTATGGTTTCACCGTGGCGTGCATGGGGGCACAGAGAGAGGTTAGGGGTCGAAACCACGGTCTCAGAACGTAGTTTTGGACCTGCGAGCTTACTGCAAGAGAGGGGGAGTGAGGAGTGGCATGCCTGTGTGGCCGCGTTCCTTTTGCCGATACTGGTGCACGCGGGCACGCATTGCACCACCTCTAAGCATGGGAAAGGAGGGGCCCTAGGGACTGCTTGATGCAGACGAGCTGTCGGGGGACAGGAAAGACACCACGGGGAGGCTGGAACTGGCCGTGGGAGGTCACGCCCACTCGGTTGCTCTCTGTAGCGCCCCCAGAGCATAGCTTTGGCATGCCAGGACATGCTGGCGCACTCTGGGGCGCCTTGGACGCATCTGGCGTGTCCTAGGCCCTTGCTTGGAGATGCCTAGCCATTTGAATCCCATGGGAGCATCAGCCTTGGGCTGAAGCTTAGTTTGGGGTTTTTGGATTTTCTACTTAGAACCAGAGAAGAGCCACTTGACTGGAGTTGGACATTGATGCTGGCCACCTAATTTAGGAGTTTGAGAGAAAGGGAATGTGTGTAGCTGGGGTTAAGAGGGGTTTTGCCAAACTGTCAAAAGGTGCTCGATAGTGGTTGGGGTGGTTACACCCCACCATTGGCTATTAAACTTAACATGACTAGGTTTGGTGCAAAAATATGACGCTACGCCAAGTTTGGGCTCCATTTGACAAGTTTAGCTATGTAAACTTGAAATCACTCCTAAATGGCCAGGTTTGTTCCTTCCAAAGAGAGTGTGGGCAAATCAAGTCCCACAAATCCTATATTTGGCAGGGAGTCCTCATTTGAGGTATTAGGCACTCCTGCAAAGTTTCAGCTCCATTCGATAAATTTTGCTATGTAGACTTTCTCTAACTTCATAGTGGACACAAAGGGTTTTGGAATTATTTGGTAACCCTAACCACCTTGGATCAAGGTGAAACTTTATACGGGCACCAAATATGGCTTAGGGAGGTCACTAGAATTTTCTAGGAATTTATTGAGAATAGAAATATTTCAAAAGGTCAAAATAGACAGAATAGGTTTTCAGGGTTATACTCAATTATTTATAATATAAATAGGGGTTGAAAATCTTATGTATGGAAAATATATGTCCTGTGAGTATCTCCAAATTTTCTAAGATTTTTCTAAGGCACAAAAGTATTTTTCCATATAGGAATATCATTTCTAGCCTTAGAAATGGACATGTAAATAAAATAGGAAAATAATTTATAAAATAATGATTTTATGGGTTTGGTAAACTAAAATAGTTTTAGAACCAAATCACCAACTTTGGGTAAGAGCACTCTCTTGCCATCAAGGACTTGTAGTGCAACCCAGAGCACGGTTTGAAATTATCACAAATAAGAAAAAGGATTTTCAGAATACTTAAGTTATGAAAAACATGGTTTTGATAATACACAATCAAGCATACAAGCATTTAATGACAATCATGGCACTCACATCATTGATTTTGAAAAGTTTTAATAAACTGTGAGTATTGAATTACAGTAAAAGTGCAGTGGAAACATGGTGTGACACACCTATCCCCCTTACAAGAATCTCGTGTCCGAGATTCCTAAGCTAGGTGCTAAAAAGGTACGAAAATTTAGGTCGGAGATAGTCTTCATGCTCCCATGTTTCTTCTACTTCGGTGTGGTTGATCCACTGAACCTTGAAATACTTGATGGTGTGTCTTCTGGTGCAACGCTCTGCTTCATCGAAGATGCGGATCGGTGTCTCGCGATAAGTGAGATCTGGCTGGAGGTCGATGGCATGATGGTCAGTGTCCTTATAAAGATTCGGACGGTTCATCGCTTGCAGACATTTCCGGAGTTGTGACACATGGAAGACATTGTGCACACTCGATAGTTCTCGAGGTAGCTCTAACTGGTAAGCAACATCTCCATGCCTTGTCGTGATCTTAAAAGGACCAATGCACCTTGGAGCAAGTTTCCCCTTGACGTGGAAACACTTGGTTCGCTTGAGAGGTGTGAGACGGAGGTACACCTGGTCTCCGGGAATAAACTCCACTTCTCTGCGGTGAGAATCCGCATAGCTCTTTTGTCGCAACTTGGCTGCCTTTCAGGTTTTCTCGGACAAGCTGCACCTTATCTTCCGCCTCTTGCAGAACTTCTGGCCCGAAAATCAACCCTTGGCCGGTTTCGGACCAGTTGAGTGGGGTGTGGCATTTTCGTCCATACAACACTTCAAATGGGTCCATCTGGAGACTGGACTCTTAGGTGTTGTTATATGAGAACTCAGCGAATGGCAGACAGTCTTCCCATTTGGCACCATGTGCCAAGACACAAGCACGGACCATATCTTCGAGTATCTGGTTTACTCTCTCCGTCTAGCTGTCCGTCTGCGGGTGTAAAGCGGTGCTGAAAGAGAGCTTGGTTCTGAGAGCTTCTTACAACTTCTTCCAGAATCTTGAGGTGAACTGCATGCCTCGGTCAGATACAATCTCCCTGGGAACTCCGTGGAGACTCACTATACGATGGATATACAAACTAGTCAACTGGGTAGCATCATAAGTGGTGATGACAGGAATGAAATGGGCTACCTTTATCAGGTGGTCGACTATGACCCATATGGAATTGTGCCCCTTGCTGGATCTGGGCAACCCAGTGATGAAGTCCATGCCGACTTTGTCCCACTTCCATTCAGGCACTTGGAGAGGTTGTAGCAGTCCAGCAGGTCGCTTGTGTTTAGCTTTGACTCGCTGGCACACGTCGCACTTGGAAACATAAGACGCTATTTCCCTCTACATGTCGTGCCACCAGAATTTCACTCGGAGGTCTTGATGCATCTTGGTCCCACCGGGTTGAATAGAGTAGGGTGTGTCATGGGCTTCCTGTAGGATCAAGTCCTTGAGTTCTGTCTTGTTGGGTACGCATAAACGTTTCCCAAGCCACACTACTCCTTGCTCATCCACCGAGAATTCTGGGACCTTGCCTTCCTGGATCTTCTTCTTGATGCCTTCGCTTCTCTTGTGCCCCTTTTGGGCCTCCTTGATGTCGTCTACCAGCGTTGGTTTGACTTCGAGGTTAGCTAGGAATCCTAGTTCAACTAGCTCTAACCCGAAGCTCTCCATCTCTTCATACAAGGCGGGTAGCCTTTCCTTGAGCATAACATTGAAGGTGCTGGCTTTCCGGCTTAAGGCATCAACCACCACATTGGCCTTACCAGGGTGGTATTGAATGCTGATGTCGTAGTCTTTGATTAAGTCCAACCATCTTCGCTGCCTCATATTCAATTCCCTTTGAGTAAACATATACTTCACACTCTTGGGGTGAGTGTATATTGCACATCGCTTCCCCAGAAGGTAATGTCGCCATGTCTTTAGGGCATGCACTAGTGCTGCCAATTCGAGATCATGGGTGGCATAGTTCTCCCCATGTGGGCGCAGTTGCCATGACAAATATGCCATGACCCTACCGTCTTGCATAAGGACTCCACCGAGCCCGGTTCTGGAGGCATCACAATATATCACAAACTCCTTGCTGATATCTGGAGTAGCCAATACCGGGGCAGTAGTCAATCTCTTCTTCAACTCCTGGAAGCTTGCTTCACACTTCGGCGTCCATTCAAACTTCTTCCCTTTCTTCAAGAGCTGAGTCATGGTTCGAGCGATGCGGGAGAATCCTTCTACGAACTTGCGGTAATAACCCGCGAGTCCGAGGAACCTCCTGACTTCCTTCACATCGATTGGCGACTGCTAGTTGGTTACCGTAGTAATCTTGGAAATGATCGACCGCCAACCCGTTTGCTGTCATGGTATGACCCAACAATCCAGCTTTGTGTAGCCAGAATTGGCATTTGCTGAACTTGGTATAAAGTTGGTGCTCTCGAAGCTTCTCCAACACTAAGCTCAAGTGTTGATCATGCTCTTCTTAGGACTTGGAGAAGATTAATATGTCATCGATGAATACGACGACAAACTTATCCAGGTATTCCATGAAGACCTTGTTCATGAGGTACATGAAGTATACTGGGGCATTCGTCACCCCAAATGTCATGACAGTGCACTCGTATAGACCGTAACAGGTCACGAATGCAGTCTTGGGTATGTCTTCAGGTCGGATCTTCAGTTGGTAATATCCATATCGGAGATCGATCTTGGAAAATACCTTGGCTCCATTTAACTGGTCAAACAAGTCTTCAATCTTGGGGAGTGGGTACTTGTTCTTGATCATGACTTCATTGAGAAAATGGTAATCGACGCAGAGTCTGATAGTCCCATTCTTCTTAGACATGAACAAAACAGGTGATCCCCAAAGTGATGCACTCGGACGAATGAATCCCTTCCTGAGTTGCTCATCCAGCTGCTTCTTCAGCTCTGCTAGCTCTTCGGATCCCATCCTATTAGGCTTCTTATAATAGGCCTCGACCCGGGCATGAGCTCGATGATGAACTTGATGTCCCGATTGGGAGGCATCCCTGGTAGCTCGTGAGGAAATACGTCCGGGTATTCATAGACTATCGGCACTCGGTCCAGCTCTTCTCCCGACAGGCTATGAACCTCCGGGACTCGAGTGGATACATGCTCAGGGACATACTTGACTTTGACCCCTTAGTCGCTTGTCATGGTAATAGTCCTGTTGGCACAGTCCAAGATGCTCTGGTGTTTGGCCAACCAATCCATTCCAAGGATTACTTCTAAGACTTGCGACTTAATGACGATGAGATCTGCTAAGAAGCTTATCGTATTAATATTGATCCCGACTCCTATACATCCTAGGTTGGTCCTTAGCACTGCTCCCGGGATATGTACTGCCATTTGCCCGTTAAGTAGGGTAGGCTTCTAACCACATTTTTCCGCAAAGTTCTGAGTAACAAAAGAATGCGAAGCACCACAATCAAACGATATTGTTGCCGGGGTGGAGTTGATGAGGAACGTACCCAGAATGCAGTCTCGGTCTTCCTGTGCCTTTTCTGCAGAGATGTGATTAATACGACCCCTGGTGCAGGAATGCTGATTACGGGGAGCCTAGTTCCTACCTGGTGCTCCTTGACCTTGTCCTTGATATGGCTCATTGGGGCGTGGTGCGTCGGGCTTCTTGTTGGGGCACTGCCAGGAATAGTGCCCAACTTGTCCACGTGCAAAACAGGTAACCTGTCCCGGGATGTTGGTCTTGACTCCACTGTTGTTCGGTGGTTTGAATGCTCGCTAGGTGTTGACTTGATGCTGAGGCTAGTAGTTCTTGAAGAATGTTGGAGCCTTATACTGCTGTTGCTGATAACTCGGTCTTGCTGGAGCTGACTGCCATGGACGTGGTTTCGGGTTACTGGGTCCTCCAGTACCCATGAGCTTGCGCTTACGGGTATCGTCCATTGCACGACGCTTATCTTCCAACACGAGGGCCTTGTTAACCAGACCGTAGAAGGTCCGGCATTCACAAACAACTAGTTGATACTGGAGTAACTTCCATAGTCCTTCCATAAAGTGTTCCACTTTTGCAGCCTCAGTGTTGACGTCCTCTGGTGCATATCTCGACAGGAGGTTAAACTTCCGCACATACTAATTGATGGTTCCACTTCCTTGCGTTAAAGCTCGGAATTCCCGCTTCTTAATGGTCATCATTCCGGGAGGAATGTGAGCAGTGTGGAATCCTTCCTTGAACATTGCCCCAATGATAACTTGCCCTTCTCGCATGATCTGGAACCCGTCCCACCAAGCTCTGGTCATGCCTCCGAGTTAGTGAGAAGCATAAAGGACTTTCTCGCGATCATCGGTGCACTTGACCAGCGCGAGGAGGTCTTCGATAGTGCGGGTCCAGTCATCGGCATCCAATGGTTCAGCCGTCTCCGTGAATATAGGAGGCGTAGTCTGCATAAACTCAGGTAGAGTAGAGAGATTGTTGCCATTTCTGTTTTGCGGTGGATTATTCACCAAGGCTTGAGCTAGGTGCTGGATGGCAGTATTATTGGCTTGGCATTCCTCTCGGAGAGCTTGGAGGAACTAAGCTATAGTCAAGTTTTCCGGAGAAGGTCATGGCGGTGGAATATCGGCTTGCTGCTGCTCGTGGTGATCTCCAGCTTGAGCGTCCCCTATGGTTCCCTGCTGCTAGCCAGAAGAGGCAGAGCCGGGGTTGCCGAAGGTGCTGGTGCAAGTTGAAGTCACGATCCTGTCAGGGGATTAGATAGGTCAATATGCCGAATTGGCCGGGAATCATAAGGGATGATGCTCTAATAAGGGGGTTTGATGCCGTGCTAGTGTGAGATTTTTAAACAAAGGTTTTTGGGAAAGCTAATGCATTAAATTTAAAACAAGTGATGTAGTCACTTCCAAGCTGCCTAAGGCAGAAATGCAGCTTGTATCATACGTGCTCACACAACACTCATGGTTCACATGAACCGATACATGGACTCACTACGCTTGGGGAAGACTCCTAATTGCCTAAGTCGTGCTCCTAAGCGGGAGACCGCTCAGTCTCGTTGGCAGGTTCTGCAGGATCTTCATCTTCATCTTCATCTTCATCGATACTTTCCTCCTTCATAGGTGTGGGAGATGGAAGTGGTCCATCATGGTGCCTCTTAGTTGGCGAAGGAATGAGGAGCTCAGTGTACTCTTCCGCGGTCAGGCGGCGACTCTAAATAGGAGTGGCCTGGAGCGGTGGTACTCCTCCTCGAAAGACAATGTCTGACTACCCTCTGGGTGCTCCTTCCTTCTTGACCTTGTGGGTCTTTATCTTCTCCAGGCGAAGTAGGTCCTTGACTTGGTGTAGTTCTTGGCAAAGCTTCATCGACTCCTTGATCAGAAGGTGAGTCAATGTGTCGGAGGAGAGGCTGAAGTAGGTCTGAAACCTTATTGGCGTCCCGTCCTCAGAAGATGGGTTGAGGGTCCAACTCCCGTTAATCCTGTCCTTAATAAAAGGCAGGTGACGAGTAGCTCGCTCGTTAGCCATCTCGGCAAGGATGCAGTGGAAACGTACGAGCGCCTCTCATGCAGCTTTCTCCACTTCCAACATCAAATCCACCATTTGTGGTCCTCCAATGAACCAACTAGTTGGGGAGTCGCTAGCCTTCACTATCACGTCCACGTGATATTCCTTGGTGTCGGTGTTGACCCAGTGCTCATGGTAGAGGAAGATGGGTGTGCAGCGTACTTGACACTTCTCGAGGCTATCTCCCAGAAGTAGGGGAAAGCCCGTCTCCAGAAGCATCTCAGGTACGGCGGCCATCTACAAGGTTGTAGGAGAGGGTTAGAAAGTTTTGGTGGGTACATAAAAATGTCAAGTGTACACTACAGGAATCACCTTCTTTGTCGTCTGCCATCACAGACGGCAAAGACAATATCCCGGACGGCAAAGACAATATCGCAGACGATAAAGATTCTCATGGCCGGAAAAATTTCTACGTCAGCCTACGACGGCATACGACCTTCTTTGCCATCTGCCCAGGCAAAGTGGACGGCAAAGCTCTTTGCCGTCAGCTTTCCTTAGGAGCAGTCGGCAAAGTGCTCGAGACGGTAGCCGACACGCGTTGCCTCCGTTAGGGGTTAACAGAGGCTTTGCCGTCTGCCTCCCCGTCCATCTTTGCCGTCTGCGTTCTCCTCCCCTCCCCTCCCCCTCCATCTTTGTCGTCTGCCTTCTCCTCCCCTCCCGTCCCCCTCCATCTTTGCCGTCTGCCTCCCCGTCCATCTTTGCCGTCTGCCTGCTCCTCCCCTCCCCCCTCTCTCCACTCTTTGTCGTCTGCCTCCTCCTCCCCTCCTCCTCTGTTCCCTCTTCTTTGCCGTCTGCCCACCCTGGAGGCTGACGGCAAAGAGACTACATAGACACCCCAGGATGCACAGCTGGGTGCCATGTGGCACCTTTGCCGTTTGCCAGCTGATGGCAAAGACCCGTGCCATCAGCTGGCAGACGGCAAAGAGCCCATATAGTTCCTATTTTTTGTTCTATATTATTTCACAGCACATATATATATATATATATATGATAGCACATTTATATAATTCACCACACATATATGATATATAGTTCACCACACATACACTTGCCAACACATATATATAATTCACCACACATATATGATTCACCAATGTACATCCCCATATATCCAAAGAACCAACATACCAAGTATTGCACTGTTTATCCATATATACATATACATATAGTTCGACATTGTTCATCAACTCAAATGAAGACTAGGTGATATACATATAAAGTTCATCCATTGACATTGTTCAACTCCATGAATGCCAGCTTCCATGCATGTAGTATATCCAATCTGCAAAAATGTGAATAAGAAAGTTAGAAGAACAACAAAATATGATGTTTTTCAGCTAATTATGTCATTTTTAGCGGAAAACAAGCTAAGTATATGTGTGGTGAACTATATATCATTTGTTGGAGCTAAATTACCTAATTATGTCTTTTCTGAGCTAAATGGGCTAATTATCCCATTTTAGAGGAAAACAAGCTAAGTATATAATATTCATGAGCAAACCAAGGTTCTTATGCCATTTTGAGGTTATTATGGCATTTTGGAGCTAAATGGGCTAATTATGTCATTATTGGGTTAATTAAAGCAAGGATAATATGAAAGAGGAGAAGAAAGAGGAGGAGAAGGAGAAGAAGAAGAAATCAAGAAGAAGGAGGAGAAGGAGGAGAAGGAGGAGGAGGAGAAGGACTAGAAGGTCCTTGGCCTTCTCCTCCTCGTCCTCCTCCTCCTCCTCCTCCTCCTTATCCTTCTTCTCTTCTTCTTCTTCTCTTCTTCTTCTTCTTCTTTCTTTTCATTTTGCCTATTTCTTCTCCTCTTCTCCTCTTATTGGAGCTAAATTACCTAATTATGTCTTTTTTTGACCTAAATGGGCTAATTATCCCATTTTAGAGGAAAACAAGCTAAGTATATAATATTAATGAGCTAACCAAGGTTCTTATGACATTTTGAGCTTATTATGGTATTTTGGAGCTAAATGGGCTAATTATGTCATTGTTGGGTTAATTAAAGCAAGTATAATATGAAAGAGGAGAAGAAAGAGGAGGCGGAGAAGAAGAAGAAATCAAGAAGAAGGAGGAGGAGAAGGAGGAGGAGGAGAAGGATAGAAGGTCCTTGGCCTTCTCCTCCTCCTCCTCCTCCTCCTTCTCCTTCTTCTCTTCTTCTTGTTCTTCTTCTTATTCTTCTTCTTTCTTTTCATTTTGCCTATTTCTTCTCCTCTTCTCCTCTTGTTGGAGCTAATTACCTAATTATGTCTTTTTTGAGCTAAATGGGCTAATTATCCCATTTTAGAGGAAAACTAGCTAAGTATGTAATATTAGTGAGCTAACCAAGGTTCTTATGCCATTTTGAGCTTATTATGGTATTTTGGAGCTAAATGGGCTAATTATGTCATTGTTGGGTTAATTAAAGCAAGGATAATATGAAAGAGGAGAAGAAAGAGGAGGAGGAGGAGAAGAAAAAGAAATCAAGAAGGAGGAGGGGGAGAAGGAGGAGGAGGAGAAGGATAGAAGGTCCTTGGCCTTCTCCTCCTCCTCCTCCTTCTCCTTCTTCTCTTCTTCTTCTTCTTCTTCTTCTTTCTTTTCATTTTGCCTATTTCTTCTCCTCTTCTCCTCTTGTTGGAGCTGAATTACCTAATTATGTCTTTTTTGAGCTAAATGGGCTAATTATCCCATTTTAGAGGAAAACAAGCTAAGTGTATAATATTAATGAGCTAACCAAGGTTCTTATGCCATTTTGAGCTTATTATGGTATTTTGGAGCTAAATGGGCTAATTATGTCATTGTTGGGTTAATTAAAGCAAGGATAATATGAAAGAGGAGAAGAAAGAGGAGGAGGAGGAGAAGAAAGAGGAGGAGGAGAAGAAGAAGAAATCAAGAAGAAGGAGGAGGAGAAGGAGGAGGAGGAGAAGGATAGAAGGTCCTTGGCCTTCTCCTCCTCCTCCTCCTCCTCCTCCTCCTTCTCCTTCTTCTCTTCTTCTTCTTCTTCTTCTTTCTTTCTTTTCATTTTGCCTATTTCTTCTCCTCTTCTCCTCTTGTTGGAGCTAAATTACCTAATTATGTCTTTTTTGAGCTAAATGGGCTAATTATCCCATTTTAGAGGAAAACTAGTTAAGTATATAATATTAATGAGCTAACCAAGGTTCTTATGCCATTTTGAGCTTATTATGGTATTTTGGAGCTAAATGGGCTAATTATGTCATTGTTGGGTTAATTAAAGCAAGGATAATATGAAAGAGGAGAAGAAAGAGGAGGAGGAGGAGAAGAAAAAGAAATCAAGAAAGAGGAGGGGGAGAAGGAGGAGGAGGAGAAGGATAGAAGGTCCTTGGCCTTCTCCTCCTCGTCCTCGTCCTCCTTCTCCTTCTTCTCTTCTTCTTCTTCTTCTTCTTCTTTCTTTTCATTTTGCCTATTTCTTCTCCTCTTCTCCTCTTGTTGGAGCTAAATTACCTAATTATGTATTTTTTGAGCTAAATGGGCTAATTATCCCATTTTAGAGGAAAACAAGCTAAGTATATAATATTAATGAGCTAACCAAGGTTCTTATGCCATTTTGAGCTTATTATGGTATTTTGGAGCTAAATGGGCTAATTATGTCATTGTTGGGTTAATTAAAGCAAGGATAATATGAAAGAGGAGAAGAATGGCCATTTTTTAGCTAAATGGGCTAATTATCTCATTGTTGGGGAAAATAAGGTAAGGAGAATAAGATAGAGGAGAAGAAAGAGGAGGAGGAGAAGAAGAAGAAATCAAGAAGAAGGAGAAGGAGGAGGAGGAGAAGAAGGAGGAGAAGAAGGAGAAGGAGGAGAAGGTATTCTTCTTCTCTTCTTCATCTCTTCTTCTTTTTCTTCTTCTTTTCTTCTTCTCCTTCTTATTTTTGTCTTCTCCTCCTCCTCCTCTTCTTCTTCTTCTTCTTCTTCTTCTCCTCGTCCTCTTCTCTTCTTCTCCTCCTCCTCGTCTTCTTCTTCTTCCTATTCTTTCTATTAAAGTAACTAACTAACTAACCTAACTAACGAAGCTAACTAAACCTATCGCTAAACCTAGATAGCACTAAACAGCAAAAAAATAACACAAACAGAGTCTACCACTAAGTAACTAAAAAATAATCTAGCTACCACTAAATAACAAAACAAAATCTACCACTAAACTACCTACTAAATCTACTAATTAACTAACTAAATCTGCCAACTAACTAAACTACCACTAAAACTACTAATTAACTAACCTACCAACTAAACTATATATGCCACAAAAACTACAATAACAACAACAACTACAATGACAAGAACAACTACTACAACAACAATAAAAAATCATGCCGGTAGTTATAATCTAATTCCAAAAAACTAAATACCAAACAATAAAAAATCAACTTCTTCTTCTTTTTTCTCTTCTTCTCCTTCTTATTTTTTTTTCTTATTCTCTTCTTCTCTTCTTCTTTACTTCTTTTCCTTCTTATTTTTTTCTTCTCTTCTTCTTCTTCTTCTCCTTATTTTTTTTCTTATCCAATTCTTCTACTTCTTCCCCTTCTTTTTCTTCTCCTCCTCCTCCTCCTCCTACTCCTCTTCTTCTTCTCCTCTTCTCCTCCTCCTCCTCTTCTTCTTCTTTTTCCTCCAAATAACTAAATAACAAGGGGGCAGGGGTGGATGGGCTTACCGGCGGTGGGTCTACGGGGGCGGCACCAGGGGCGCCGGGGGTGGGGCAGCGGGGGCGCACCAGGGGCACCACGGGGCGCCGGCGGTGGGGCTTCAGGGGGGCACCAGGGGGCGCCGGGGGGGTTGTGGTGCTTCGGGGGCGGCACCAGGGGCACCGGGGCGGCGCCGGGGGTGGCCGGGCGACAGTGGTGGCGGCGTTGGGCGTCGGGGGAGGAGAGAGAGAGGGAGGTGCCGTTTGAGAGAGAGAGAGGGCCGCGGTGGGGGCGGAACAACCGTTAGTAGATTCAGGACCTTTGCCGTCTGCTGGCGGACGGCAAAGGGGTCTATACCAGCAGACGGCAAAGAAGGGAGTAGTTTGACCTAAGGTTCCCCCGGCCAGATGAGGTTCTTTGTCGTCTGTTGGCCCCTTCTTTGCCGTCTGCGGCAGACGGCAAAGAGTTGATTGCTGGCAAAGACCTTCTTTGCCATCAGCCAGTTCTTTGCCGTCAGTTTGGCTGAAGCTGATGGCAAAGGGTGTCTTTGCCGTCAGCTAGCAGACGGCAAAGACTAAGTAGATGGCAAAAAACTATTTTCCAGTAGTGGTAAAGGCTGAGTGCACTACTCGTCTCGGCTATCGTCCATGCTACCTAAGGCTTCCTATAGTCAACCTGGCTCTGATACCAGCTCTGTGGGGACCCCGACTTGCGAGTCGAGATCGCCGAATGAACATGCTCAGTGATCCCAGTGATCAATGCTCACCGAACACGCATATGCTGAATACTAAGAGTCTTACACCCAAGTACCGAATTATTACATCATGTGACTGAATGGTCAAGTTCACAAGGTAGGGCCTATAAGGCCAACTCACAATGATACAAGTAGTAGCGGAAATCTTAGGGCTACGCGGGTGCCCACGCCATCAGTCTACTCCAATAGGCAATCTGACTAGGAAGCGTCCTAGTTCGCACGCCATCTCCGAAGATGTACTCTTCTCCAAACTCCGGTCCTTCCATGTCTGGTCAATAATATAACCATTGGCAAGCCAATGAGTACTTCGAATGTACTCGCAAACATCCCATGATATGAACAATGCAATTGGTAGATTAACAAGTACTATGGACTTCTGGTGGATAGCAGCTTAACTGTAAATAAACATGTTCATGGATATGCAAAAAAGCTAGATGGTATTTAGAAGAACAGGTTACAGATATCAATATATCTGTTACGGGTTGAACACTCTGGGTTCACCAGATATGCCAAGTCACCAAACTCGGTCATATCAACTCTTTCTCGGAATACACCATTCAACACACACACGCTTACAATTGGTTTATGCCGAAACTACTAGACGTAGTTTAAGCAGCACCACCCAACTGTCCTTGACCATGGACACGGCTATTCAAATAGTTTGACACTCTGCAGATGTTGTATGTTGTACCCACAAGATCCAGGAAACATCCATGCCATCCACGACTCGTGATATATAACATAGCCGACGTAAGTACCCGATCAATGCCTTTCCCCTAACGATACTAGACAAAGAGGTCCACATGATTGGTACCCAACCCACATGATGTACGTCTTATGAGCACCGACTCTGGAAAGTATCATCCATGCGGGGACCTATGGTGTGCCCGGAACATGTAAAAACGGCATAGTCGCCCTACCTGGCACGACCCCGTCATGAGAGTGACCACACATCACTCCCGCCACTAGTAATGTGGTTCTTTGCTAGCACCAACCAGAGTAATCAACAAAGCCCCGTCCCATAAAGGGGTAACATGGTCACCCATGTAAGGTTGGGATGGTCGACACATCATAAATATAATCCCATTTCCGAAACCATACACACATAAAATACCCAGTGCACCACTTCACCAAATGTGGCCACCTAACTCATCATCTCCCTCGGGCATTAGTGGCACCCGATGGGGTTTTCATAAACCTTTGACTTAGGCTATCATCATGGTCATGCTACTACTGTTCTTAGCTTTACTTGTCAACATAGTATTTGCGTGACCCTCATAGGTGGTAGGATCATGCTCAGAATGCAAGTGCTCCGGAGGAGCCATCAGTAACATCACTTCAATGATTTACCGATACTTATGATCACATGCAATGGAAATATTTTCTTTACTAGCACGCAATATAACATATGCTCAGACATGGTCAAAGGGCTGCTTGCCTTGGTCAGCTAAGTATTCGGGGTCTTCAAGTCCAACTCCTTCGTCAAGCGTAGTTTCCATAGTCGTATTAAATAAAAAGCAATAAGTAGTTCACACAAAAACAGATCACAAAGTCACATTAAAAATGTTCTTTAATTATGATAAATCCATATTTTTATTTTAAAAATATTTGTCCCTGGTTTTAGTGAAAGGAATAATTTTGAAATCAATTTGACAGAAGCAAAACTATTCCAAATAGCATTTTTAGTTATTAAAAAAGAGAAGGTTGTCCTAAAATCAATTTGACAGTTTTATTAAATACTCCTCATTTTTAGCAGAATAATAATGGAATAATCATTAATTTCCACTTGTTAAATCTTTTTATAAAAATATTTTAAAACAGAGTTTTTGAAAATAAGAGAAAAAGGGCAACAACCCTGGCCTGGCTCGGCCTGGGGCTGGGTCGGCCCAGATGGCCCGCCAGCCTGCCTACCCACACGCGTGCCGTTAGGTTTTAACCTAACGCGCGGGCCCCTGCGGTCAGCGTCTGCAGGGCGCGAGGGAGAGGTGGATGGGCCACCGACAGATGGGGCACACATGTCGGGGTCGTCTCCTACCTCGGGACACACAGGAGGAGGAGCACGCCGGCGTGGCTACCGACGTCCTCAGGCCCTAACAATGATGGGAATGGGTCCGGCTCATCATCTCCTACCTACTGGTGGTCGAGTCGACGACGAGGGATCCTGGTTCACTTGCGATGAGGTGGCCGTGATGGAAGGGTTTTGGTCAACGGTGGAGGTGGTGGCTACAGGCACGGAATTGCTCGGGGAAGTGAGGGGAAATGCTCCTGGGGTCACGGGGAGTGTGTAGGTGGGTACAAGGGTGCGAGAACCATCGTGTAGCCGGAGATCGACCGAAGCTCCGAGGCGGAGGGGCCTCGGTCAACCTCGAGCATCGGGGCTCTTCTTGCTCAATGGGGTGGCCATGGGAGGTGATTGGGGTCTAGGTGGAGTGGAGTGTGGGGTGCTGGAGCGAGGGGGTGGCCTTATATAGGCCCGCGACGGTGCACCGGTAGGAAGTGCCAGTGGTTTCACCGTGGCGTGCATGGGGGCACACGGAGAGGATGGGGTCGAAACCACGGTCTCAGGACGTGGTTTTGGACCTCTGAGCTCACTATGAGAGAGGGGGAGTGATACGTCCATTTTGCATCATGTTTTCATGTTGATATTTATTGCTTCTTGGGCTGTTATTTCCTCACGGTACAATACTTGTGCCTTTTCTCAGTTATTTTGCAAGGTTTACATGAAGAGGGAGAATGCCGGCAGCTGGAATTCTGGCCTGAAAAGGGAGCAAAGTTGAGATACCTATTCTGCGCAACTCCAAACGCCGTAAAAATTAACGAGGATTTTTCCGGATTTATAAAAAATACTGGGCCGAAGAAGCGCGAGAGGGGCGCCAGCACGTGGCCACAAGACTGCTTGGCGCGGCCACCCCCCTGGCCGCGCCCAGGGGGCTTGTGGGCAGCCTGCTGGCCCACTGGACCCCCTCTTCTGCTATATGAAGGGTTTCGTCCAAAAAAATTAGGGAGGAGCTTTTTCGTGGATTCGTCGCCGCCACGAGGCGGAACTTGAGCAGAACCAATCTAGAGCTCCGGAAGGACGATCCTGCCGGGGAAACTTCCCTCTCGGCGGGGGAAATCGTCGGCATCGTTATCACCAACACTCCTCTCATCGGAGGGGACTCGTCACCATCAACAACTTCATCAGCACCATCTCATCTCCAAACCCTAGTTCATCACTTGTAACCAATCTCCGTCTCGCGACTCCGATTGGTACTTGTAAGGTTGCTAGTAGTGTTGATTACTCTTGTAGTTGATGCTAGATGGATTATTTGGTGGAAGAGTTTATGTTCAGATCCTTGATGCTACTCATTACCTCTCTGGTCATGAATATGATTATGCTTTGTGAGTAGTTACTTTTGTTCCTGAGGACATGGGATAAGTCATGCTAATAGTAGTTATGTGAATTTGGTATTCGTTTGGTATTTTGATGTGTTGTTTGTTGTTTTTCTCTAGTGGTGTTATGTGAACGTCGACTACATAACACTTCACCATTATTTGGGCCTAGAGGAAGGCATTGGGAAGTAGTAAGTAGATGATTGGTTGCTAGAGTGACCGAAGCTTAGACCCTAGTTTATGCGTTGCTTCGTAAGGGGCTGATTTGGATCCACTAGTTTAATGCTATGGTTAGACTTTGTCTTAATTCTTCTTTCATAGTTGTGGATGCTTGCGGGAGGGGTTAATCATAAGTGGGATGCTTGTCCAAGTAAGGGCAGTACCCAAGCGCCGGTCCACCCACATATCAAACTATCAAAGTAACGAACGCGAATCATATGAACATGATGAAAACTAGCATGGCAGAAATTCCCGTGTGTCCTCGGGAGTGTTTTTCCTCCAATAAGACTTTGTCGAGGCTTGTCCCTTGCTACACAAGGGATTGGGCCACTTTGCTGCACCGTTGCCGCTTTTGTTACTTGTTGCTTGCTACGAATCATCTCACCACACAATCACTTGTTACCGACAATTTCAGTGTCTGCAGATTTTACCTTGCTGAAAACCACTTGTCAGATCCTTCTGCGCCTCGTTGGGTTCGACACTCTTACTTATCGAAAGGACTACGATTGATCCCCTATACTTGTGGGTCATCAAGGCTCTTTTCTGGTTTCGTTGCCGGGGAGTGAAGCGCCTTTGGTAAGTGGAACTTGGTAAGGAAACATTCATATAGTGTGCTGAAATTTATTGTCACTTGTCATTATGGATACTAATCCTTTGAGGGGCTTGTTCGGGGTATCTTCACCTCGAACGGAAGCACAAAGAGTTGCTCCTCAACCTTCTGCACCTATTGAAAATATTTTCTTTGAATTTCCTTCGGGTATGCTTGAGAAACTGCTGGCTAATCCTTTTACAGAAGATGGAACATCACATCCAGACTTGCATCTAATCTATGTAGATGAAGTTTGTGGTTTATTTAAGCTTGTACGTTTGCCTGAGGATGAGGTCAAGAAGAAGGTCTTTCCTTTATCTTTGAAGGATAAGGCGTTGACATGGTATAGGCTATGTGATGATACTAGATCATGGGACTACAATCGGTTGAAATTGGAATTTCATCAAAACTTTTATCCTATGCATTTAGTACATCGTGATCGGAATTATATTTATAATTTTTGGCCTCGTGACAGAGAAAGCATCACTCAAGATTGGGGGAGGCTTAAAGAAATGTTATATTCATGCCCCAATCATGAGCTCTTGAGAGAAATTATCATTCAGAACTTCTATGCTCGGCTTTCTCATGACGATCGCACCATGCTTGACACTTCTTGTACCGGTTCTTTTATGAAGAGAGATATTGAATTCAAATGGAATTTATTGGAGAGAATTAAACGCAACTCTGAAGATTGGGATCTTGAAGAAGGTAAGGAGTCAGGTATAAATTTCACGTTTGATTGTGTTAAATCCTTTGTTGAGACAAATACTTTTTGTGACTTTAGCGCTAAGTATGGACTTGACTCTAAGATAGTATCTTCATTGTGTGAATCCTTTGCTGCCCATATTGATCTCCCCAAAGAGAAGTGCTTTAAATATCACCCTCCTTTAGAAGTCAATGTAGTCAAACCCACTCCAGTTGAAGAGAGAGTCATTGCCTATAATGATACTGTGGCTCCGAGTGCTTACATTGAGAAACCACCTTTCCCTGTTAGGATAAAGGATCATTCTAAAGCTTCAACTGTGATACGTAGAGGCTATATTAGAACACCTACACCCCCTGAGCAAATTAGAGTTGAACCTAGCATTGCTATTATCAAAGATCTTCTATCCGACGATGTTGAGGGACATAATATTCACTTCTGTGAAGATGCTGCTAGGATTGCTAAACCTCACGCTAGAGACAAACATAATCCTGTTGTTGGCATGCCTGTTGTTTGTGGAAAGATAGGAGATCATTGCTATCATGGTTTATGTGACGTGGGTGCTAGTGTTAGTGCAATACCTGAATCCTTATATGATGAAATCAAAGATGAGATTACACCTATTGAGATAGAAACTATTGATGTCACTACTCAGCTTGCCAATAGAGATACTATCTGCCCTGTGGGAATTGGTAGGGATGTTGAAGTATTGTGTCGTAAAACAAAATATCCTGCTGATTTCCTCGTTCTTGCTACCGCTCAAGATAGCTTTTGTCCCATCATATTTGGCAGAACCTTCCTCGATACCGTCAATGCTCATATTGACTGCGAGAAGCAAACTGTCACTGTTGGCTTTGAAGGTGTGTCACATGAGTTCAATTTCTCCAAGTTCGGTAGACAACCTCATGAAAAGGAGTTGCCTAGTAAGGATGAAACTATTGCCTTAGCTTCTATTGTCGTGCCTCCTACTGATCCCTTACGACAATACTTGCTTGAGCATGAAAATGATATGCATATGGATGAAAGGGATGAGATAGATAGAGTTGTCTTAGAACAATATCCTATCCTTAAGAATAACTTGCATGTTGAACTTCTTGGGATCCACCCCCACCAAAGGGTGATCATGTGTTCGAGCTTAAACAGTTGCCAGATACTCTTAGGTATGCTTATCTTGATGAAAAAGAGATATATCATGTCATAATTAGTGCTAGCCTCTCAGAGCATGAAGAAAAGAAGTTGCTAAAAACTCTGAGGAAGCACCGTGCTGCTATTGGATATAATATTGATGATCTTAAGGGCATTAGTCCCACTCTATGCCAAGACAAGATTAAAACCGATCCTGATTTCAAACCAGTTGTTGATCATCAAAGGAGATTGAATCCTAAGATGAAAGAAGTAGTAAGAAAATAAATACTAAAGCTCCTGGAAGCGGGTATTATCTATCCTGTTGCTCATAGCGATTGGGTGAGTCCGGTGCATTGCGTCCCGAAGAAGGGAGGTATTACCGTTGTCCCTAATGATAAGGATGAATTGATCCCACAGAGGATTATTACTGGCTATAGAATGGTGATCGATTCTAGGAAATTGAATAAGGCCACTAGGAAAGATCATTACCCTCTGCTTTTTATCGACCAAATGCTAGAAAGGTTGTCTAAACACACACATTTTTGCTTTCTAGACGGTTATTCTAGTTTCTCCCAAATACCAGTTGCACAATCTAATCAGGAGAAAACCACTTTCACCTGCCCTTTCGGTGCCTTTGCTTATAGACGTATGCCTTTTGGCTTCTGTAATGCACCTGCCACCTTTCAAAGATGTATGATGGATATGTTCTCTGACTTTTGTGAAAAGATTGTTGAGGTTTTCATGGATGACTTCTCTGTTTACGGGTCTTCTTTTGATCATTGCCTCAGCAACCTTGATCGGGTCTTGCAGAGATGTAAAGATACCAATCTTGTCTTGAATTGGGAGAAGTGCCACTTTATAGTCAATGAAGGCATCGTCTTAGGACATAAAATTTCTGAAAGAGGTATTGAAGTCGATAAGGCTAAGGTTGATGCAATCGAGAAAATTCCATACCTCACAGATATCAAAGGTATAAGAAGTTTCCTTGGTCATGCTGGTTTCTATAGAAGGTTCATTAAAGACTTCTCTAAGATTTCTAGGCCTCTTACCAATCTCTTGCAAAAGGATATTCCTTTTGTTTTTGACGATGATTGTGAGGAAGCCTTCGAAATACTTAAGAGGGATTTGGTAACTGCACCTATTGTTCAACCACCTGATTGGAACTTACCTTTTGAAATCATGTGTGATGCTAGTGATTATGTTGTTGGTGTTGTCCTAGGGGAAAGAGTCGATAATAAGTTGAATGTTATTCACTATGCTAGTAAAACTCTAGACAGTGCCCAAAGAAACTATGCTACTATGGAGAAGGAATTTTTAGCGGTCGTGTTTGCATGTGAAAAGTTCAGGTCTTACGTAGTTGATTCCAAAGTCACTATTCACACTGATCATGCTGCTATTAAGTACCTCATGGAGAATGAAGACGCTAAACCTAGACTTATCAGATGGGTTCTCTTGCTACAAGAATTTGATTTGCACGTTGTTGACAGAGAGGGTGCTGATAACCCAGTAGCAGATAACTTGTCTAGGTTGGAGAACGTTCTTGATGACCCACAACCTATTGATGACAGCCACTACAACAAAAGTGATAATGTATGACGCTCATTCCATGACGATTCAATGAAAAAACGTCAGAGTTTATGAAATTAAGATGATTCCCTGACGTTTTTTCACTGAATCGTCACAGAATGTGCGTCACAGATTATCACATTTGTTGTAGTGAGCTTTCCGGTTGACCAATTGAATGTCATCAATGCTTCACGTAGTGCACCGTGGTATGCTGATTACGCAAACTATATCGTTGCCAAATATATACCACCTAGTTTCACATACGAGCAAAAGAAGAAATTCTTCTTTGACTTGAGACATTACTTTTGGGATGATCCTCACCTTTATAAGGAAGGAGTATATGGTGTTATTAGACGTTGTGTACCTGAACATGAACAGGGACAGATCCTACATAAGTGTCACTCTGAGGCCTACGGAGGACACCATGCGGGAGATAGAACTGCACACAAGGTATTGCAATGAGGTTTCTATTGGCCCACTCTCTTCAAGGATGGCAGTAAGTTTGTCTTTTCTTGTGAAGAATGTCAAAGAATAGGTAATATTAGGAAACGTCAGGAAATGCCTATGAACTGTTCACTTGTCATTGAACCATTTGATGTCTCAGGCTTTGATTATATGGGACCTTTTCCAAAATCCAACGGGTATACTCATATCCTAGTTGTTGTTGATTACGTCACTAAGTGGGTAGAAGCTATCCCCACTAGTAGTGATGATCACAACACCTCTATCAGGATGCTGAAAGAAGTTATCTTCCCTAGATTTGGAGTCCCTAGATATCTAATGACCGATGATGGTTCACACTTCATTCATGCTGCTTTCCGTAAAACACTTGATAAGTACAATGTCAACCATAGAATTGCGTATCCCTACCACCCTTAGTCCAGTGGTCAAGTAGAGCTAAGCAATAGAGAGATTAAACTAATTCTGCAAAAGACTGTCAATAGGTCTAGAAAGAATTGGTCTAAGAAGCTCGATGATGCACTCTGGGCTTATAGAACTGCCTATAAGAATCCCATGGGCATGTCTCCGTACAAAATGGTGTACGGTAAAGCATGTCATCTACCTTTGGAGCTAGGGCATAAAGCTTATTGGGTAATCAAAGAGCTCAACTTTGATTTCAAACTTGCTGGTGAGAAGAGGTTATTTGACATTAGCTCGCTTGATGAATGGAGAACTCACGCATATCAGAATGCCAAGTTGTACAAAGAAAAGGTTAAGGGGTGGCATGATAAGAGGATACAAAAGCGTGAGTTCAATGTAGGTGATTATGTCTTGCTATATAACTCTCGTTTAAGATTCTTTGCAGGCAAGCTTCTCTCTAAATGGGAAGGTCCCTATGTTGTTGAGGAAGTATATCGTTCCGGTGCTATCAAGATCAACAACACGGCAGGTAATCGTCTGAGAGTTGTAAATGTTGAAAGCAATATTATCAATACCATAACTCCGGAAGAATACCTAAGGGATATTTATCAGCCTGTTTCAGACTCCGAAAATGAAGAGGTATGTGATTTGGTAAGAAAACAGAGTACAAAACTTTTCCAGTAGGAAAGTTTCTCCGTTTTGGTATATTTCAAAAATACAAAAATTGGAAGTAGTCCGGAAAGTGCGCGAGGAGGCGACAAGCCTGCCCGGCACGAGCCCACCCCTGGCCGTGCCGGGAGGGCTTGTGGCCACCTTGTGCACCTTCGGGACTCCGTTTTCATGCGGAGTACTCCTTCTGGTCTGGAAAAAGTCATTATATATACTCCGTTTGGTCTAACCCCTGCATCACGCAGGTTTCTTCTGTTTTTCGTTTCGAGCCTGTTTTCTGCAGCAGATTTAGAGCAAGATGTCGTCTCAGGAATCTGTGGGGGAGAAAAATCTCCCTCAAGTTTATGGAGAAGTAAGTGCTGATCTGAAAAGGATGGAGGTCATGGAGGCTAAGGAAAGGCTACCTAAAGAAACCAAGGGCAAAACCAAGGAGAGGAATCAGGCGTGGGACGAAGTGCAATCTCTGCTCAACAGGGAAGAAGTTGAGGAAGTGTATTTCCTCCAACCCTACCTCCATCTACTGTCTCCATCCTTGATTGAACTCTTGAGGTTTTGTGAAACAACTCGTGCTCGCAATACTTGTCTCACTCGTGAAGTTGTTTTGCTGGAAAAACATATCGCAGATCTCCAATGTATAAATCAAAGATTAATGGCCCTCTAGGAGTCAAAGATTGCAACAACTCCACCACCATTACTACCAAAGGAAGAGAATTGAGCATTGGTATGGGCAACCCCCTTGGCTTGTGTCAAGCTTGGGGGAGTTGCCCCGGTATCGTATCACCATCACATCTTTTGCCTTTACCTTTTTTTAGTTTTCCTTTTCATTTTTCTCTTTCTCTTGTAGAATAAAAGTCTTAGTGTTTTAGTCTTGAGTTTTGCTTTGTGTCACCCCCGATGTATTCGAGCTCGTGAGCCATATAATAAAGAGTGTCTTAGTTGAAGGGATTTGCCTCTTGCCATGATCAAAAGAGTGAGAAAAGAACAAAAGCAAGAAAGATTATGTAATGATCTTATGGGAAGTGATGGCTTCACATATAAAAGAATGAGGATTGAAACTTGTTGAGGGTAGGCAAACGTACACCTTGGTCATGGTTACAATTAATAGGAAGTGATAAAGAAGGAGAGGTTCACATATAATTATATCATCTCTCACACCATCTATGATTGTGAACACTCACTAAACTATTGCATGCCTAGAAGTAGATGTTGGACAAGGAAGACAACATAATGAATTGTGTTTGCTTGGCTCCGAACAATTTTATATGAGTAGAGATCCCTTAGCATGTGACGATTGCTTCCACCTCACGTTAGCCAAACCTCCCGCACCAAGTACAAATACTACTTGTGCATCCACAAACCTTCAACCCAGTTTTGCCATGAGATTCCACCATACCGACCTATATGGATTGAATAAGATCCCTCAAGTAAGTTTTCATCGGTGCAAGCAATAAAAATTTCTCTCTAATATGTATGATCTATTAGTGTGTGGAAAATAAGATTTGTATGAACCTGTGATGAGGAAGACATAAAAGCGACATACTGCATAATAAAGTTCATTATCACAGGAGGCAATATAAAGTGACGTTCCTCCGTACTAAGAGGACACACATCCAAACCTCAAAAGCGCATGACAACCTCTACTTCCCTGTGCTAAGGGCCTATCTTGTACCTTTTATTTTGCCCTTGAAAGAGTCATGGTGATCTTCACCAACTCCTTATTTCGCCTTTATCTTGGCTAACGTCATATGCTTGGGGAAGATCTATATTCATATGTCAACTTGGAGGTAAGTATTCATGAATTATTATTGTTGACATTACCCTTGATGTAAGCAGTTGGGATGCAAAACTGTAAGCCCCTATCTTTCTCTGTGTCTAGCTGAAAATTTGATCTTATGAGTACCACGTGAGTTGTAGCAATTGTAGAGAACGAAAAGATGATTGAGTATGTGGATTTCCTTTACAAGCTCTTATTTGACTCTTTCTAATGTTGTGATAAATTGCAATTGCTCCAATGACTAAAGGCTATCGGTTGTTACTTCTCGATAAGGTTCTTGATCCATGCTTTACTTTGTGAAGGAATTATCACTTTAGCATCACAGATTATATGTTGGTATTGCTGTTCTGATCATGATCTTGATGCATGCATGTTTGTATCTTGTTTTGTCGACACCTCTCTCCCTAAACATGTGGACATATTTATTGAGCTAGGCTTTCGCTTGAGGACAAGCGAGGTCTAAGCTTGGGGAGTTGATACGTCCATTTTGCATCATGTTTTCATGTTGATATTTATCGCTTCTTGGGCTGTTATTTCACTTCACGATACAATACTTATGCCTTTTCTCTCTTATTTTGCAAGGTTTACATGAAGAGGGAGAATGCTGACAACTCGAATTCTGGCCTGAAAAGGGAGCACAGTTGAGATATCTATTCTGCGCAACTCCAAACTCCGTAAAAATCAAACAGGATTTTTATCCGGATTTATAAAAAATACTAGGCCGAAGAAGCGCCAGAGGGGGGCCAGCAGGTGGCCACAAGCCTACTTGGCGCGGCCACCCGCCCTGGCCGCGCCCAGGGGGCTTGTGGGCAGCCTGCTGGCCCACAGGCCTCCCTCTTCTGCTATATGAAGGGTTTCGTCTAAAAACAAATTAGGGAGGAGCTTTTTCGTGGATTCGCCGCCACCACGAGGAGGAACTTGAGCATAACCAATCTAGAGCTCCGGCAGGACGATCCTGTCGGGGAAACTTTCCTCCCGGAGGGGGGAATCATCGCCATCGTCATCACGAACACTCCTCTCATCGGAGGGGACTCGCCACCATCAACATCTTCATCAGCACCATCTCATCTCCAAACCCTAGTTCATCACTTGTAACCAATCTCCGTCTCGCGACTCCGATTGGTACTTGTAAGGTTGCTAGTAGTGTTGATTACTCTTGTAGTTGATGCTAGTTGGATTATTTGGTGGAAGAGTTTATGTTCAGATCCTTGATGCTACTCATTACCTCTAAGGTCATGAATATGATTATTCGTTGTGAGTAGTTACTTTTGTTCCTGAGGACATGGGATAAGTCATGCTAATAGTAGTTATGTGAATTTGGTATTCGTTCGGTATTTTGATGTGTTGTATGTTGTTTTTCCTCTAGTGGTGTTATGTGAACGTCGACTACATAACACTTCACCATTATTTGGGCCTAGAGGAAGGCATTGGGAAGTAGTAAGTAGATGATGGGTTGCTAGAGTGACAGAAGCTTAAACCCTAGTTTATGTCTTGCTTCGTAAGGGGCTGATTTGGATCCACTAGTTTAATGTTATGGTTAGACTTTGTATTAATTCTTCTTTCGTAGCTGTGGATGCTTGCGAGAGGGGTTAATCATAAGTGGGATGCTTGTCCAAGTAAGGGCAGTACCCAAGCGCCGGTCCACCCACATATCAAACTATCAAAGTAACGAACGCGAATCATATGAACATGATGAAAACTAGCATGACAGAGATTCCCGTGTGTCCTCGGGAGCGTTTTTCCTCCTATAAGAATTTGTCCAGGCTTGTCCCTTTCTACAAAAGGGATTGGGCCACTTTGCTGCACCGTTGCCGCTTTTGTTACTTGTTGCTTGCTACGAATCATCTCACCACACAATCACTTGTTACCGACAATTACAGTGCCTGCAGATTTTACCTTGCTCAAAACCACTTGTTAGATCCTTCTGCTCCTCGTTGGGTTCAACACTCTTACTTATCGAAAGGACTACGATTGATCCCCTATACTTCTGGGTCATCAGGAAGTGAGGAGTAGCGCGCCTGTGTAGCCGCGTTCCTCTGGACCATACTGGTGCGCATGGGCACCAGTCGCACCGGATCTCAGCTTGGGAAAGGAGGGGCCGTGGGGGCTGCCTGATGCAGAGGAGCTCTCAGGGGAGAGGAGAAACATGACGGTCAGGCTGCAACTGGCCGTGGGAGGTTGCCCCCACTCGGTTGCTCTATGTAGCGCCCAAAGTGTAGCTTTAGCATGCCACGGCATGCTGGCGCGCTCTGGGCGCCTTGGACGCGTCTGGCGTGTCCTGGGCCCTTGCTTGGAGATGCGTAGCTGTTTGAATCCCGTGGGAGCATCAGCTAGTCAAAGGAGGGGTGGAAACCAGATGGTATTAGCCTTGGGGTGAAGCTTAGATTGGGGTTTTTGGATTTTCTACTTAGAACCAGAGAAAAGCCAGTTGACTGGAGTTGGGCATTGATGTTGGCCACCTAATTTAGGCATTTGAGAGAAAGGGAATGGGTGCATCTGGGTTAAGAGGGATTTTGCCAAACTGTTAGAAGGTGCTCGACAGTTGTTTGGGGTGGTTGCACCCCACCAGTGGCTATGAAACTTAACATGTCTAGTTTAGGTGCAAAAAATACGAGGCTTCACCAAGTTTGGGCTCCATTGGACAAGTTTATCTATGTAAACTTGAAATCACTGAAAAATGGCCAGATGTGTTCCTTCCAAAGGGAGTGTGGGAAAATCAAGTCCCACAAATCCTATTTTTGGCAGGGAGTCATCATTTGAGGTATTAGGCACTCATGCAAAGTTTCAGCTCCATTGGATAAACTTTGTTATGTAGAGTTGCTCTAACTTCATAGTGGACAGAAAGGGTTTTGGAATTATTTTCTGACCCTAACCACCTTGGATCAAAGTGAAACTTTATATGGGCACCAAATATGGCTTAGGGAAGTCACTAGAATTTTCTAGGAATTTATTTAGAATATTTCCTTTGGAAATATTTCAAAAGGTCAAAACAGACATAATAGGTTTTCAGGATTTTACTCATTTATTTATAATAAAAATAGGGGTTGAAAATCTTATGTATGTAAAATATATGTCCTGTGAGTATGTCCAAATTTTCTCAGATTTTTCTAAGGCAGAAAAATATTTTTCCATATAGGAATATCATTTCTGGCCTTAGAAATGGACATGCAAATAAAATAGGAAAATAATTTAGAAAATAATTATTTTATGGTTTTGGTAAACTAAAATAGTTTTAGAACCAAATCACCAACTTTGGGTACGAGCACTCTCTTGCCATCAAGGACTTGTAGTGCAACCCAAAGAAGTTTGAAATAATCGGAAATAAGAAAATGGATTTTGAGAATATTGAAGTTATGAAAAACGTGGTTTTGATAATACACAATCAAGCATACAAGCATTCAATGACAATCATGGCACTCACATCATTGATTTTGAAAAGTTTTAATAAACTTGGATTTTTGAATTACAGTAAAACTGTAGTGAAAACACGGTGTGACATAAGGAGTGGCAAGAGCCTAATCTTGGGGATGACCAAGGCACCCCAAGGTAATATTCTAGGAATACTCATGCGTCTAAGCTTGGGGATGCCTTCTTTCGTCTCAATCCATCAGTATGTCACTTGGAGCTATATTTTTATTCATCACATGATATGAGTTTTGCTTGGAGCTTAATTTGCTTTAGTTTTCTTTTTGTTCTTAGTTTCCCACAATCATGTTCTCTGAATACACCCACTTGAGAGAGACACACTATAACCATGATTTATTAGAATACTCTTTGTGCTTCTCTTATATCTTTTGAGCTTAGCAGTTGCTCTAGTACTTCACTTATATCTTTTAGAGCCCGGTGGCGTATAGGTTTTATAGAAATAATTGCACCCTCTTTGTTCACTCATATTAGTTTGACATTAAATAAATAGTGATGGTAATTTGCATGGGTTATAAGACTAGTTCAGAAATAATAAGTATTCGATGAGTGCATAATCAAAACAACATGTAGCACATAAAAGGGAAACCATGGTTAATGATATTAATATGTTAATGTGAAAGAGCATGTGTTAGGATCGATTTCCGAATAAAAATATTTTCATTAAATAGCACTTAATGTCTTCGAGTGTAGAAAATAATTCACACTCATAGCCAATCCTTGATATAACAATCTAGTAGTACTTTAATATTATACACGGTTGAACTAAAGTCGCTGAGCAATTTGTTACAAGCACACCAATAATTATTATTGAGGCGAATATTTGACAGTGGAAATGGTGGTAGTAGCACTGACTCACAATATACGGTGGTGGTGGATATGTTAGAATCGAGTGGGTGACATGGCTCTAATATATTACAACAAGTCAAGCATCAAGGTGAGGCTCAACAAATTTTATTCGAGTGGCAGAAGCATCGGTGGGTAACGCAAGTGGTGGACTCGAGGATCGCAAAAGACTGACTCAGACTCCTCTAAGCATATCACTCATGAGCATACTATTAATCCATAATATTGCCTTCATCAAAATCTAGCCAAATCAACAAACCAGGTGAGTACTTCGAATGTACATGCAAGATAGTTCGGACATAAGATATATTGAATGCAGACATAATGCACATATTCAAGTTAGATTAAATACAATAGTTCAACAAGTGTAATATTTCAACTAAGAATGAAATAATTCATGAAGTGGAGAAATTGGGCGGTAATCCTCCCGAAATTTCCAAAAGATCCCACCTCCCAAGAATGGCAACTCCCGCCTCCCACCACCTCCACCGGCGACTCCATGGCGATATGGACTTCTAGCCGGCGCGCCCATCTCCCCCTCCGATCATCAACTCATGTGACTACCCACGATCCTAGACGTTCCATTCTCCATGGATTCCTTTGGTGGCTCCACCTTGGATTTGGATTTCTCCCCTGGTGCGGCTTTTGCGGATGATGTGTTTCGCAATTCTGCTCTTTCTGTGCATCCGATGGATCATCGACACACTTTCATCATGGTGGTATCGTTTAGTCATCATGCTTTTCGTTTAACTGATGATTCTGTTGATGCCGTCCTTGATTCAGCAATTGGGGGTTCGGCCACTGATCTCATGGTTAAGCATGTTAAAAACACGGTTTTCTTATTCACGGTTTCTTGCAAACAAGTTAGATTTCATATTCTTGATTTGCATTCTTATAAATGCACTAGTTTCAACTGGTTCTTCCATCCCTGGGGTAATAGTGGACCAAATTGTAGACGTGAATTTACTCTATGGAGGAAAGAGTGTGATGCTGAGTGGATTCTGGTAAGCCCATCCAAGCGGCGAGCGGCTTTAGGTCTGATGGCAATGCATTCCAGACCCTAAAAGTCTTCACTGAAATATGGTTCATCAATCCGCAAAAAGCTTTCTTTTGCGTCTCTTCAGCAATATGATGTTTGCAAAGGATATAGGTGTCCTGTAACTCAAGATGAGCTTGTTACGCCTCATCATGCGGGTTACTCATTGTCTCAACATGATCGTGTGGTCATAAGTGCACCACCGCCGGCTGATCTCCGATGGACGACGGCGTCGCCGCACATCACCTTCGAAACGGTTTCTCAACCATCGTTGCCTTACAGAAACTCCGGGATTCAGGTTCGCCCAAGCGATAATCATGGGATTTCTTTCGCGCTTGACAAAGATTTTGTTACTCCCTCAACTCCTGGCGGGATTTCTGGAGATTTCAAATCGGTACAACACGCAACTTTGGCCCATGGGCCTTTCTCTCTGCGGATTGATTAGAATGGGACTAGGAGCCGGCGGGGTAAGGATCTACAACCATTGGGCCTGACACTCAAATACCTTCTTCCCACGAGGCCCATGTGCTCTTTGAGGACATGGTAAATGATATGGTTACTAAGAATTTTTCCTGCTCGGTTTGTTTAAGTCAAGGGCATCTGGCTTCCAAGTGCACATCTACAAAGATTTGCTCCTCATGTTGTCGTGTGGGCCACACCAAATCTAGGTGTGCTTCTTTTGCGTTAGAAAATTGTCTTACTTGGAAATGGAAGAGTCCCACCCCTGTTTGAGATTTTTCGGGAACCTCTACCTGCCTTGGGGATACCGCGCAACCTGCAGAGCTGCTCTCTCCCGTTCCATCACATTTATCCTCTCCCCGGACTCTATCTGAGCTGCCTTCATTGATGCCACCTCCCCTAGGTTCCCTTCCTGTAATGGCCAACTTCGAGCTTGACCCCGAGCGATACACTCCTATGGGTCACCACATCAGCGACGGCGGCCCACATCGCCTACCATGGGCCTTCATCACTCCGGCGGCTCCCATTGCCCGACAACAAGAGCAGTTATTGGTGGCTGAGGTTATGCCTGCGCCGCCGGTCAATCAGATAGGCCTGGTACGACAGACGGTCGTTCAACTTTTAACCAACAGGGGTTTTCATGTCCACTCTGCCCATCCTTGGATTGCGGGTGTAGGCCTTTTTGAACTTAGGGATGCCGGAGAAAGGTTTGTTGTTGTTCAAATGGTTCCTCAAGACTTAGGAAATGACTCCTCTGTGAGATTTATGTAGCACAATGAAGGCGAGGGTTTTCGTGGTGCTACAGGTTTTCGTCACGGTTGTCTAATATTTTTGGGGGTCCCGCTTGATTTACACAATACTGAGGGTCTTCGTGCGGCTGTAAATACCTTCGTGAATTCCATCAGTAGGTCCGTGATGACCCGTACCTTGTGCGCTCCATTGTCTTTGCTTCCTTCCCACATGATCTTCTGGTGCATCGCAGTGTTACATTTTCTAAATATGCTACTTGGGGAGGAGCGAGGGTTTCTTGGTCCGCGCCTCTCTATATTTTAGGGGCGAATTTTGCTGACCAGATGCCCCACGATGAAGACCCCATGCCCCTCAATGTCAACCCTCACCCACTGTCGGGCCATCTTGAGCAAGATAACCTGATGTTTGCTCTGCCACCCTACCCTGCTCTAGTTGGAATGATGTTCCCCGACCCCCGATGCTACAGCAGCCCCAAGAGCCTCTTCATCAGCATGAAGACGATGGTTGGGGGTTGGCATGCTGAGGTGCCGGTAGCTCAGCCGGCTGTGCCTGACAAGGATCAAGAATCCATGGTTATTGATCAACCTGTTTCTTCAGATTTAGTACAAAAGGTGGATCATGTGGACCCTCAGCTGTACAATGTTCAAGATAATGATGAAGCTCATGACGATCAACTTCAGTTTAATCCTCTCACAATTGTTCCCTACCAGCAACCCATCATTCAACCAGTCAATTTGATGATTGGATCGGTTCGGGTGGTTTATGGTCCACCACTCCCCCCTGTTATGACCTGGACAAGATCTTTTTAATCTCTGATGGGGATGTTCAGTGCACAACACATTCCACACAGTCTTCCAATGGTTGTCGCTGCACCTGTTGTGCTCTCTAAGCGCTCCTGGTCTATTTCTTTTGATGAAGCCAATTGAGAGTCTAGTATTGTTTATACTGACTGCACCCCTGCTCCTCGCACCCCGATTGCTAGAGTGCTTCACACTAATGAAAACATCTCTGTATCCATAGAGAGTCTTTTCTCCTTCTCAGCCCCAGGTGCCAAAAAGAAGATTCAGCGCAAAAAGTCCACTCCACTTGTTGACTCGGCTATTCGGAGGTCCACTAGAGGTTCGGCGAAACGAGATGGCTTTAAACCTGTTCTGCAGGAACTGCCGATGCCGATGCCAAAGAAGAGAAAGCCTCATGCTAAGCCTGTGTTCGTGCCTACTAACAACAAAGAGGCAACGCCACCACCATAGGAGGAATCAACTGATATCCCACCGGCAACGCCTGTTCCTATCATTCAAGTTGTCGGCCAGAGTCTTGGCATTGCCCCTGAGAAGCTGACGATGGATCTTCTTATGGAAGATCCTGCTACCACTAAGCCAGCGCCTCATGATGATTAGAAGATCATTTATGCAATGTGTCTTTATATGGTGTTCTCTCTATTTTGCCGCTGGTTGTTCTATGCTACAGCCTTTTGAACTCTCTTTGTGTTAGTTATTATGTAGCTACACCTCTATACCTTCTAAACTATGTTCCTATGGATATTCGATCTAAGAGAAGCTGGCGAGTTCTTTGCTGAATGTACGTGGGTTAAATTCGGATGCGCGTCAACGAACGGTTTGAAGCAAAATTGATGAAAGCCTAGCTTCGGTGGTTTGTCTCGAGGAAACAAAAATGCAGCATATTGATCATCGAACTATTAGGAATTTTTGCCCCAAAAAATTTGATCGCTTTGATATAGTCCATCGCATGGAGCCTCTGGTGGCGTGATCATTCTCTCGAACTCTTTGATCTTAACGGGTACCCTCATTGACTCCCAAAGTTTTGGAATAATTCTGTCTTTCACATTCAACCACAATAGTGAAACATGGACTTTGGTAAATGTATATGGAACCTGCCATGGTGAGGCTAGAGACCAATTCGTGAGCTGGCTTTATAACCTAAACATACCTATCAATGAAAACTGGCTGCGACTAGGATATTTCAATTTCATTCGCTCTCCATCCAATAGGAATCTGCCTGGTGCTTGATGTTAAGGATATTTTCATCTTTAATGAGATTATTGGTCACCTTGGTCTTGTTGAATTACCCCTCAAGGGTAGGTCATACTCCTGGTCAAACATGCAGGATACTCCACTTCTAGAGCAATTAGACTCGTTTTTCACCTGTGCCAATTAGATATCTTACTATCCACTTACACATGTGCTGCCTTTAGCTAAAACTGCATCAGATCATGTTCATTGTGTAGTATGCATAAACACAACCATTTCCAAGTGCAACCTTTTTCGTTTTGAAAATTATTGGGTGGAAATGGTTGGTTTTCTTGACTGTGTGGAGAAGTCTTGGAAGGTGCCCTCCAGAAAAGGACATACCACTGCCATTATAATGGATAAGTTTAAAGCTCTAAGACATGCACTAAAAGGATGGCAGACCAGCCTCTCTAAGATCAAAGCACTTATAGGCAAATTCAATCAGGTGATCTTACTTCCGGACAATATTTAGGAACTGAGACCCCTGTTCAGACCTGAATCTAACTTCAGGGTGATTGTAAAGCTACACTTAGAACAACTTCTCCACTTGCAGTTTCTATACCGGAAAATGAGAGCCACTATCAGATTCATCAAAGTTGGAGAAGAAAACACAATTTTTTTCATGACATGGCCACTGAAAGATATAGAAGGAACTCCATTTCATCTCTAAAGCTTGATGATGGAACTGTCATCACTGACCATGAGAAAATTGCTGGTTGTTTTTGGTCTGCCTTCAAGGGGAGGATGGGTTGTTTCACAAGGAATAAAAGTGGTTTTTGATCTTCAGTCACTACTTGATAAAGTAGATGGGTTGGATGTTCTTACCCTCCCTTTCATCCAGCAGGAGATGTACAAGACTATCAAAGAATTGCCTAGTGATAAAGCTCGAGGGCCAGATGGGTTCAATGGTTTATTCTTCAAGAAATGTTGGCATATTATCTATGAGGATTTCTATAAGCTTGCAAATGACTTCCATGCAAGGACTGCAAAGCTTGAGAATATGAATTCTTCTTTAGACCAATTTCTCTCACTGGGATGGGTTTGAATTTTTTGTCCAAAATGGTTGCCAACAGGTTACAGTTACAAATCATGAAATGCATATCCATGACTATCCAAGACTGTGTAGGTTGGACCTTGGAGTAACTACACCAGTGTCATCACTCAAAGAGACCTATTGTCATTCTCAAGCTTGATTTTGATAAAGCTTTTGACTCTATTGAACATGAATTTATCTTTCAGGTTTTGAGACACAAAGGTTTCAATGAGAAATGGTTCTTACGGGTAAACCAGTTGCTCTCCTCTTGGTCTTCCTCGGTATTGCTAAATGGGGTACCTAGCAGAAAATTTATGTGTAAGAAGGGTGTCAGGCAGGGAGACCCTATGTCCCCTCTCCTCTTTACCATTGCAGCAGATTTCCTTGAAACCTTGGTAAATCATTTTTTGTGGAGTGGAAACATTGAGCTACCCATCCCTTATCATGATAAGGACTTCCCAATTGTGCAATATGCAGATGACACTCTTATCATCTTACCTCTTATGGAGTCCCAATTACTTGAGTTCAAAAAATGCTTCTTTTGTTCTCACAGTCTACTGGCCTTCAAGTAAACTATTATAAATTTGCCCTATTGCCAATCAACATTGATCAAGTTGAGCTACAAAGGCTGGCTAATTCCATTGGTTGTAAGGTTTGTTCCTTACCTTTCACATATCTGGGTCTGCCCGTTGGGACAACCAAGCCAAGAATTATAGACCTAATGCCCCTGGTGGATAACATGGAAATAAGACTTTCTACTAGCTCTTCCTTCTTGGCACAAGGTGGTAATTGCAATATCTCAACTCTGCTCTATCTTCTGTACCCATCTTTTTCCTCTGTAGTCTGGACGTACCTCCAGGAATTATCAAGCAGTTGGAAAGGATACAAAGGCAATGCCTTTGGAGAAGAAATGGTCATGACCATGCACCTGCTCTTGCTGCTTGGGACTTGGTATGCAGACCCAAGATGAAAGGTGGCTTGGGTATTATGAATCTGACAGTCCAAAATGATGCTCCTATACTTAAACATGCTGATAAGTTTTTTAACAGAGCAGAAGTGACATGTGTGGATCTGATATGGAACACATACTACCATAACACAGTACCACGGGGCACATCACTATGTGGATCTTTCTAGTGGAAGGATATGTGCGAGAGGATGGACACTTTCAGAGTTTTCACTTACATTCAACCAAATAGAGGGGATACTTTCCCCTTCTGGTCTGATTCTTGGGCACTGTGTGACTCAGCATGACAAGTCTCTTCCATCTACCACTTTCTGACAGAGCCTTTCAGGAATTACAAACAGTTCACAACCTTCTTCACAACCTTCACAGGAAGCAATCTAGCAAGGATGTCTGGCTTTGGAGTGGGAACAGGAAGGGTTTTTCTGCCAAAAAGTATTACATACATGTTCATCAACCAATTATTCCCAACCCTCTTCTGAGATGGGTTTGGAAGAGTTGTTTTACCATGAGAATAAAGATGTTTGCCTGGATGCTCATTATGGATAGGCCAAACACTCAAGACATGCTTGAGATCCGCCATTGGAATAATTCAGACTCCAATTTGTGTGTTCTTTGTCATGCAAGGATCAAAGAGGATAGGGATCATCTTTTCTTTACCTGCATGTTCAACACCAAGGTTTGGAACTATATTCAAATTTCATGGCAAGGAACCTCCATGTGGGACAGTACTCTGAGAGCCAGAAGATAAATCCATCATCCCTTCTTCTGTGAAGTGGTTTTTACTGCATGCTAGATTATTTGGACCACCAGAAATGCAATGGTCTTCAACAATGAGTGTCCAAGATTCAGCAGATGGAATTCCAATATCGTTCATAACATTTCCCTTTTATCTTATAGAATTAAGCCTAGATTTATGGATGATGTCCTCAAGTGGAACTCCTTTTTACCTCCCTGAGGTTTGTATACCCCCACACCCCCCCGTGTATATTCTCGTCCTATCTTGTACATAAACCTCTTCTGATATGAAATAAAGGAAAAAGGCTGTGGGGGTGTTTACTCTACAATAGTTGGTCAATTTATTTTTCCAAAAGATAAAAATAGACAAATTGAGTGTCTGAAGCAACGCCTGGAAAGGTAAAACAGAAAATAAGATAAGCCGATTGGGTGTGTGAAGCGACGCCTCGAAAGGTAAAGAAGGAAGTAAGATAAATCGATCGGGTGTATGAACCAATGCATTGAAAGGTAAAGAAGAAAATAAGATAAACCGACCAGGTGTCTGAAACAATGCAGTGAAAGGTAAATAAAAAAATAAGATAAATTGATCGGGTGTCTAACGTGATGCTTCGAAAGGTAAATAAGAACATAAGATAAATCGATCGGGTGTCTAAAGCGACGCCTCAAATGGTAAAACGTATATACTACCATAGTCGGGCGTAGGGGCGACACCACATAAAGGGCTTATATACAAAAATAAAATGTGAGTATCCAGGTGGTAAGATCATCCCAAATGATACTAGATACATGAGTCAGTTTATACCGTTTAGTCCACAAGCAACAATAATATTCGTATAAATCACAGGTTTATTTGTGTCATGAGAAAAAAATTGTTCTCCAAAGACCAACACTTGACCTCTCAACCAAACATCCTTGACCATGGACATGGCTACTCGAATAGTTTTGACTTTGTAGAGGTTGTACTCTTTATCCGCGGTCAACGGTTTTGAATAGTCAAAGTGACTAATTCCGCTTACGGTATTTTCGAAGTAAACACACATAACTAGTACACACCTGTTTCATCTCGCGAGGCTTGGAATGACCCGAAGCCGCACTCAAGAAAAACTATAAGATGGGGAGGCCGACACCTCGAATAACATGGGATCAAATTTATATCACACGCAACTAAGGGCTGTCCCCTCTCGGCCTCAACCGGAACCACCCATGACCTATGACCAGATGACTAGCATTATTTCAGGGCCATGGAACCCTCATTTTGATCCCTTTACTTGGTGTGTACATGGAAATAGGTTTCCAACTTACTAAACCATATCCCCTTTCGGGAAGTCGTGTGACAGCATGAAAAATAAAAAGGTAGCACTCGGACAAGACTCAATATATGCCGATACCAGAGTTACTTAGCTTGTTAGATAACTAGCATGCTCCAACGTGACTAGGCCACAACCTATCACATCACCACATGGCTAGGTCGTAAATCATTTCATGATCTTCCCATGTTTTAGCTCATATTCAAAGCCTTCATGCATGAAACATAACAACCATATCATGCTACCGTGTCTACATGCAAAAAAAAATTGAGCAAACTGACAACAATCCTCATATCAAAGGTTGAAACATGATTGCCTGGATCAACATAGTCGAAAGATGATTCAGTGAAATTCACGGCAGCGTTTCCCCATCTGTATCTATACCACAAAAGATGTGATAGCTACGTAAATAATGTGCTCGTATAAAAAATTTCCCAATTTTCTTCAAATAAATACTATAAAAACTAGGCTAAAAAGAAATTTTCCAGAAAAAGAATCAATATCAAATCATTTTCTGATAAAAATTATAAAAGAAACAAGACTAGGGACCTATGTATGACAAATAGAAATTTATCCAAGGGGGTAGACTGAGAAAATAGAAAACTCTTCGGAGGAGAATATGCGAGCCAAAGAAGGAAAATGACTTTAAGGAAAATATGCTGTCAGAAAATGATTGGAAATTAAAGGAATCCTAATGAGTAGATCCCTCTCGTCAGATTTGAATTTCACACCGATGGAAAAGAGGGATGATGGTCACGAGCGACGATCAGCGGCGAACCAGGGGAAGGAGATGACGCAAGCGAGCTCAGGGGATCCTGCCATGTTGTGGGGTGGTGGAGTTGGTCGTCAGTGAGCACCACGATGACGAGGGCTTCAACTCCAGTGATTGCCGACCACTAGGAAGATGGAGCTCAACAACTAGACCTTCAAACGTCAAATTAACGCTCGGTTTCGGTTGGTGGCGACACCTGGAGTGAAAGGACAGGGTTTGAGGAGGAGAGGGTGTCTACACACGATTAATTTCTTTGGGAAACCGAGGCAAATGGGATGGCAGACAGAGATGGTGACAAAGACCTCCTCGAGGCCTCCTGCAGGGCTAAGGGTGGGATTGGGAGCTCTATGGAGATGGTGCAACGGTGCAGGCGAGCTCGGGGGGCGTAACAAATGTTGAATTTCGGGCTCCGCAAAACCCTAAAGATTCGAACTCTTGGGCGTGTATGAAGATCTCTCGCGGGCTCGCCTCACCTAACTTGCTACTCGCTGGGGATGGAAGAGAACTCACTCGATGGTGAGGAAGACACACAACACGGCAGTTTACCTAGTTTCGGGTCGCTGAGAAGCATAATACCCTACTCCTCCTTTGGTAGATTTCCTCTCGTGGAGGTTGGTGGATGAACTAGTAGAGTGTTCGAGAGCCTTCGGACGTTGGGTTGCCTTTGTGTGGTGTTGTTGGGAGAATGAATTAATCTGCCCCTATGAAGTAACCTTCTCTCTATATATATAGTGGCGGCCCCTGTCCTCTTCCCTTATCATTTCGACTAGAAGGGATACAACAACGGCCAATTTTAAAAGGGGACAGGGGGACAGGCTTCCACTGTCCAAAAGTAGTCTTCACCTACAAAGTGGATGTCAACGTAGCACGGACGTGTCCAGGGATGATGTCCATCCTGCCGGCGGGTGGTGGTGGCCTTGTTGCACCAGAATGGAAACCTTTGGGAGATGCCTTGGAGACCTGTGTGCGTCCTCGCCCCCTATGAAATAACAGAGGAACTGCACCGTCCTGATGTCTGCTGCTTACATGTCCTTCCCCCGCGTCATCCTCGACTCCTTAGGCCGGGTCTCGTCTCGGAATATCCGCCACTCCGGAGGGGTCCTGAGGAGGCCCCTTGCGGGTCTTGATGTTGTTCCTCCTCGCGAGGCTAGGCCCCTCGCAAGGGCCTTGCCTTGAGTGGTGTCAGGCCTGTTGGTTTTTGGTCGATGAAGTGTGCCAACTCTGGGCTGCATGCAGTCAGGTGTGGGTACCCCCATTCCGAGAATGCCAACACCTATTTATAGGAGAAACAAGGTGGCCGATTACTCCGGCATGGATCACGGAGATGCATGGGGCTTGGATGGGTAGTTGGAATGATTAGGTACGATCCAGGGCTTCCATTTGCTGCCTAATAAAGCTTGATTTCCGGGTAAGTCCGCGTCTTGACGGAACGGGGTTCACGGGCACTATGGACGGCAGTCACCATGCACTCTAATGTATGGGCCACGACAATGGACATGCGGTGTCGGCAGACTGCAGATGGACACGCGATGCTCCCAGGGGCAGGGGACAGTGCTGAATGGCGTCGTTCTTCTAGAAGTGTTCTCCCGTTGTCGGAGCGGACAACACTTATTCCGCGGATGAGGACGGCGTTGGTATTGCATCTCATCAATGACATGCAGAGGCAAACAAAAGACAGTGCGGCACGCTGGTGACACTGACGAGCACGGGGGAGGGGCCAAAATGATGCACTATTGAGATTGGGCTCAGATTTGACCATTCACTAAATTCATGCCGACCAGGTGCTCGACAAAATGCCATTAGACTCTAAACATTTTTCCTAGAGCTGATTTTTGTTGTGGGGATCTAGTAGGTGACTTGAGATCCCATGAATTTCTCTAAAAAAATTGGAGAAAGGGAAGAAGGTTTTTCAGTAAGAAATGCAAATGAGGTCCAAACTTCCTTTAAACACAATTTGAAAGATTTGAACTGATGACTAGAAGGTTCTTGGATAACTAAGTTGTAGACACTAAGGACTAGCAGGTGCAATTTACATGGGGTCAAAAGCTCAAGGTTCCTAGGAGTTCCCCTAAAAAGTTCTAGGAGTCCAAATCAATTTCAGAAATTGTTTTAAATAAATTTGAGTGAAAGAAAAATATATGGAATGCTAGTAACTTTATGAAAATGATATGGTTGCTGTCTTGGGGTAGGTAAGAAATATTGGGGCTGAATATTTTGAAATGTTCTATGGCATGAAAAGTGGAAAAATGTTTTAACGAAGAAATATAAGAATTAATTTCAATAGTGGTCTTTTAATAGAAAAATATAACCACGTGAAAAATCTGTGTCTTGAAAGAAACAACTGTGGAATTTTGGAAGTCAAGAATCAAATTCATTAAAAAAATATGAGAGGTTTTTCAACAAATAAGATTGTAAAAGGAAGTTTTCTACCAAAATTCAAATAACCCACTTTAAATAAATATTTTTTTTGTTAAACCAAATTAAAAAATTTGGGGCGTTACAACACCTACACCCTTAGGAAAAATCTCGTCCCCGAGATTTCAGTTGTTCCTCAAATAGGTGTGGATATTCAGTCTATAGGAAATCCTCTCTTTCCAATGTTACCTTGTCCTCGGTGTGATTACTCCACTGAACTTTGTAAAACATGGTTACATTCTGACGTGTCCTCCTTTCAGACTCCTCCAATGTTATTGTCGGGTGCTCTCCGTAGGTGAGGGCTGGCTGAATGTCTCTTCTCTTGTGTGGTACTTACTTTTCTAGGTTACTCACACACCTCCTCAATTGTGATACGTGAAAACGTCATGGACGTCTGACAATTCTGTGGATAGGTCTAGCTGGTAGGCAACCTTGCCCTCCGTGCAATTATTTGGAAAGGCCTAATAAAATGTGGTGCCAATTTTCCTTTCACTTTGAATCTTTCTAGACCTCACATTGGGGATACCCAAAGGTAAACATATTCATTTTGTTCAAAACTGATGTCACGATGATTTTTGATCATAGTAACTCTTTCGATGACTCTGAGCAGCTTTGAGTCTATCTATGATGAGCTTAACCTTCTCTGTGGCTTCTTGAAGCATTTCGGGGCCGAAGATACGGCTATCTCCTGTCTCGATCGAATTAAGTGGTGTGTGACACCTTCATCCGTACAGTGCTTGGAAGGGAGACATTTGCAGACTGGCTCGATAACTATTGTTATATGAGCACTCGGCGTATGGTAGACTTCTTCCCATCTGGCTCCATAAGTAAGGATACATGACCTTAGCATGTCTTCCGATATTTGATTTACTCGTTCAGTGTGGCCTCCAGTCTGAGGATGATACACTGTACTGAATACCAGTTGAGTCCCTAAGGCTTGTTGTAGGTGATACCAAAATCTAGAGACGAATTTTGTGCCTCTGTCTCACAATATGGTCTTTGGGACTCCGTGTAAATAGACGATGTGAGAGACATAAAGTTTCACAAGCTTCTTTGTGGAGTACATTGTCTTCATTGGAATAAAATGTGCCACTTTGGTTAATAAATCTGTGATGACCCATATGGCATCATTTCCATGTTGTGACCTCGGTAGTCCGACAATAAAATACATGCCTATCTCATCCCACTTCCATTCAGGTATCAAGAGTGGTTGTATTAGTCATGCTGATTTCTGATGCCCAGGTTTAATGCACTGACAGGAATCACGACATTCAATTAATGAGGCTATATCCCTCTTCATGTCGTGCCACCAAAAAAATTCTTGAATACTTATGTACATTATGGTTCCTCCTGGATGGATGGAATATGGTGTCTTATGAGTTTCTGCCAAAATTCGCTGTTTACGATCCTCTTGGTTAAGTACGCATAGTTTGTCTCTGTACCATAATATTCCTCGATCATCAATGGTGAATTCTCAATCCTTGCCTATACTTACTTTAGTTTTTATAACTTCAATACTGGGGTGTCCATGTTGAGACTTCTTTATTTTCTCTTCCAATGTGGGTTGTATTTCCAAGCGTGCAACCGTGCCTTCCGGAACTAAAAGCATGTTGAGTTTGGCAAATTCCTCGCTGAATTTCGGTCGTAAAAATTGCAGGTTGTTGCTATCTGGACATGGGTTTCGGCTGAGAGCATCTGCTACAACATTTGCCTTACCCGGGTGGGAGGGAATTTCCACATCATAATCTTTGATTAATTCCAACCAACGATGCTCGCGCAAGTTGAGTTCTGGCTGTGTGAAAATATACTTGAGACTTTTATGGTCCGTGTATATTTCACAATGACTACCAAGCATGAAATGTCGTCACTCGTTTCCGTAATTGATGTTTCCGTAATTCTCCCACTACGATCCTGAGATGTCACGCATGTTTTCTGGTGTCTTGGAATAAACCAACATGTCTTCAGTGAACACCACAACAAGCTTGTACAATTATTGCATAAATACGTTGTTTATAAGGTGCACAAAATATGTTGGAGTATTTGTCAACACGAACTTTAACTGACCTGGAGGTAAATGTTTTTTTGGGCATGTCTTCTAGCCAAATCCTTAACTGATGATACCCTGTTCTCAAATCAATTTTGGAGAAAACTTTGGCTTGTGAGAGCTGGTCGAATAAATCATTTATCCGTGGCACTCGATATTTATTTATGATGCTAGACACGCGGAGAGCTCGATAATTCATGCATAGCCACGGAGTTTCGTCTCTTTTCTTGGAGAACAATACTGGTGATCCTCATGATGAGGAGTTGGGTCTGTTATATCCTTTGTGAAGTAATTCCTTGATTTTCTTCTTTAACTCTAATAACTCGATAGGTGCCATCCGATATGGTTTCTTATAAACTGGACTAGTGTCGGGTGCTAGTTCAATGAAGAAATCTATTTTCCGATCTAGTGGCGTACCTGGTAGCTCTTCTGGAAATACATCTGGAAATTCATAGAATACCGGAAATTTACTCAATTCTGAAATGATGACCTTATTTAATCTTAATTGAGGTGGCACTCGTATTTCTATGGTTGCAACTTTTATCGTCTTCCCGCGGTGATGGGTGAGAATCACCGTCCGATTAAAGGAATCAATAAAGCCTTTGTTGGTAGTCAACCAATCCATTCCCAGAATTATATCAAGCCCTTTGTTTTTTATCACAATGAGATTTGCCTAGAATTTTAATCCTTCAATTTCAATGATCACACCTTGGTAGTAACACTGAGTGATTTGTTGTACTCCTAGGGACTTGATATTCATCGAATTTTCCAAAGGGAGGATCATAAAATGACTTTTCAAGGCAAATCTTTTCAAAATCAATGACGAGTGAGAGGCTCCAGAATCAAACAAAATCTTGGTAGGAATTGTGTTGACAGTAAATGTACCGAGTATGACGTCCGGTGCATTCTGTGCTTCTACCCTGGCCACATGGTTTACATGACCCTTCCTGTGGTTGTTGTTGGGGTTAAAGTTGCTGCGCTTCAGAGCAGAGTTGTTACCATGGTTTTTCGGCTTTGGAGTCAGGTTTCACTGCTTTGGGTACTATCTGGCCTTCTTGTCCACAAGCGAAACATGTGACACATGGGTGATAGGTGAACTCCTTATTCCTGGCATGATAATTATTATATGGGCGAGGAGCTGTAGTTCGGGCTCACGGTGCTGCATTCTTCTGGAAATGAGTCCTTTGTCTATTGTTGCATTCTTGCATGGAATTATTGTGATGACACTTGCGGATGTCATCCATGTTGCGGCACTCACTTTCTAGTATGAACGCCTTGTGCACTAGGGTCTTGAAATCGTGGAAAGTGTGGAAAATAAGTTCACATTTTAATGCTGACGCAAGTCCATCTAAGAACTTCTCCATTTTCTTTTTTTCAGTCAAGTACTCATCATTAGCATACTAAGATGACTAGTTCAACTAGTCGAGGTAGTCTATCAGTGTCGAGCGTCGCTTCTTGAGACCTTCAAATTCTCTTTTCTTTGTTTTCATGACACTGTTGAGAATGTGCACCCCACGAAAGATTTCTTTGAAATATTCAAAGGTAATATTGTTCTCATTACGGTGCATGCGTAGGAAATTTTCCAACCATGATCCAGCTGCTCCAGTTAAATAATGTGGCACGTATAGTACCTTCTCATGATCTGAATATTGTGCAGTAATCAGTTTCCTCTCAATGTCGCACGGCTAGTGGTCTACTTCCAGTGGCTTACTAGTGTGAAAGAAATGTTGGGATGTGTCTTCGGTAGCTCAGATAATTTGGAGCGAGGTTACTATGCTTCATGGTGATTTCCCAAATGTATTAGCTGGCTTATCATTTCCTGATGTTGTTGCTACCTTTGTTCATAGAGGCGGCAAACCTGTGAAAAATCTAAATCGCTATCTTGGTGACTCGATTGTCCTTGAGAAAAATGGTTGCATGTCTTCATGAAGTGATTGTCCTTTGCTGGACTGTGCATGGGTGAGTCCAAGGACGGTGCATTTTTCACTCTGGGATGTTGGTGCAAAAATAAATAAGTAAAACCCGAGCAACAAAAGCAATACTGCAAGAGTAAAATAAAATACTCCAAAGGTTTTTCCATAAAAACATCATTGCATACTGAGAAGGACCACATGATTGATATATTACAAGCAAGCCATAATTATGCAATACATCACTCAGGATGCTCCTACACATTCCTAACATGTTATTAAAGCTAGTGCAACCGTCCATACTCTTACATGATGCGATCACGGCTAGTGCTCTGCAAGCCTAATTGTACATCAACACACACAACACATTTTACATGTCGTCATGACGCACAGCGGAACTGCGTACTAGCCTGAAGCAGAGGGAATATCGCTCGACCTAGCGAGGGTAAGTCCCAGACGAGGTGTTGAGGACTCGACCACCTCCGAATAGTCTCCGGATGAGAGAAATGGGGCTGTGAGGTTGGGGTGGTGTTATCAGGAAGTGCAACTCAAATTGAAGTAGGAGCGATTACTTGGTTAATTTCCTTAGTGGTAGGAAGACGACGAGTTGTGGACTGAACGCACAAGCATATCTAGCAGATGACGTGTGGTATGATAGTGGTGGCTCAAGGAGGAGACACTCATCCCTATTAGGCATACAGGCCTGAGCTGAGTCGATGCGTGCAGCTCCATAGTCAGCCACTAAGCCATCAAAAGTTGGTTCTAGTTCGATGAGATACTGAACTAGTAGCTATATTGCTTCGTCCCTCTCTCCCATGGTGCAAGCAAATTTGGAAATATGCCCTAGAGGCAATGATAGAAAGTTATTATTATATTTCTTGTTTCAAGATAATCGTTTATTATACATGCTATAATTGTATTGCATGAAAGCATAGATACATGTGCGAATATATAGACAAAACAATGTCCCTAGTAAGCCTCTAGTTGACTAGCCAGTTGATCAAGGATGGTTAAGGTTTTCTGACCATACGCAAGTGTTTTCACTTGATAACTAGATCACATCATTAGGAGAATGATGTGATGGACCAGACCCAAAATATAAATGTAGCATGTGATCATGTCATTTTGTTGCTATTGTTTTCTGCGTGTAAAGTATTCATTACTTTGACCATGAGATCATGTAACTCACTGACACCGGAGAAATACCTTGTGTGTATCAAACGTCACAACGTTACTGGGTGACTATAAAGGTGCTCTACAGATATCTCCAAAGGTGTCCGTTGAGTTAGCATGGATCAAGACTAGGATTTGTCGCTCCGTCTGACGGAGAGGTATCTCGGGGCCCACTCAGTAATACAACATCACATATAAGCCTTGCAAGCAATGTGACTCAAGTGTTAGTCACGGGATCTTGTATTATGGAACGAGTAAAGAGACTTGCCGGTAACGAGATTGAAATAGGGATACCGACGATCAAATCTCGGGCAAGTAACATACCGATGAATCCCTGGCATAGGGTTCAACCGATAAGATCTTCGTAGAATATGTAGGATCCAGTATGGACATCCAGGTCCCGCTATTGGATATTCACTGGGGAGTGTGTCAGGTCATGTCTACATAGTTCTCGAACCCGTAGGCTCTGCACACTTAAGGTTCGGTGACGTTTCGGTATAGTTGAGTTATAGGTGTTGGTGACCAAAGGTTGTTCGGAGTCCCGGATGAGATCACACACATCACGAGAGTTTCGAGAATGGTGTCATTTGATCTCCGGAAAGATTTCATTTGGTCTCCTGAAAGATTTCGGGCATTACTGGTAGTGTACCGGGAGTGACGAATGGGTTCCGGATCTTTACCGGGAGGGGCCCACCCACCCGGGAGTGAGCCCGGTGGCCCAGGGGTGGCACACAAGCCCTTAGTGGGCTGGTGAGGTCAGCCCAAGAAGGCCATGTCGGCTAGGAAGAAAAACGAAAGAGAAAAAAAGGAAGAGGGAGGTGGGAAGGAAGAGGAGGACTCCTCCTTCCCCAAATCGAATTGGAGTTGGAGTCCTCCTCTCTACTTCGGCTGGCGCCATAGGGGCTCCCTTGAGCACCAAGGCTAGCACCTCCCATCCTCCTATATATACTAGAAGTTTTAGGGTTTTTGAGAGACAACTTTGACACGTGAAACTCAAACCTATACGTCCTAGTTCTTCCTCTAGATTGGATTTCTGCGGGGCTCGGGCGGAGCCCTGCAGGAATAGATCATCACCATCACCGGCGCCCCATCACGCTGCCTAAGAACTCATCTACTTCCCCGCCTCTCTTGCTGGATCAAGAAGGCGGAGATCGTCATCGAGTTGTACGTGTGCTGAACGCGGAGGTGTCGTCCGTTCGATGCTAGATCGGAACGGATCGTGGGATGGATCGTGGGACAACGGTGATTTGAGTCACGAAGCTGTACCACTACATCAACTGCGTTTCTTAACGCTTCCCGCTTAGCGATCTACAAGGGTATGTGGATCCGATCTCCCTCTCGTAGATGGACATCACCATGATAGGTCTTCGTGTGCATAGGAAATTTTTTGTTTCCCATGCAACGTTCCCCAACGACCAAATGCGTAATGGCTAGTGTATGAAACATGGCATGGGAGGTAGTGATAAGGATGAGTCCTCATCACTGGAAGGGTGTCCTGGAGGCGGGCAATGACCTCCTGGGCACCATCTCCATAGCATGCCTCTCCGTATGCATGGCTCTCTCGATGAAACAAAGATGACGCGACTCGACATGCCCACCCCTGAACTATACTTAGGCCTGGTACATGCCTAGAGTTATGTTGATCCTGTAGCGATGGAGAGTGTAATCAAAGCGGGTCGTTCGTCCAATCGCGTGCTTGGCGATGTGGGAGAGGAGTCGTGAAAACCCCGCCGGCTCATTGGCAAACACCTGAGATCGACAATTACTGCTAGCCATCTACAATTGTAGACAAAAATTCCAGATATCCATATCATAAATATGTGATGACTAAGAGAAAAATTGTTTCAGTATGCAGGATGCTCTATAAATTAATTAGACTAATTTACTAGTTAGCGATCACACGTAGTGGCTTCCTATAGTCAGCCTAGCTCTCATACCAAGGTTGTGAGGACCGATTTCAAAATAAAATGATTATGAGAAAATATCCCTTAATGTCATTTAGTGTAGAAAATAATTCACATTGGTAGACAATCCTTGATATAGAAATCAAGGAGTACTTAATATTATACATGATTGAGCTAAAGTGGCTCCACAATTTATTACAAGCACACCAATATTTAATATAGAGGCTGATAACTAATAATGGAAATGGTGGTAGTACTACTGACTCGCAATATACAGTGATTGTGGATATATCACAATGGAGTGGGTGACATGACTCTAATTTATTACAACAAGTCAAGAATCAAGGTCAGGCTCGACTAATTTTATTCGCATGGCGGAAGCGCCGGTGGGAAATACAAGTGGTGGACTCCAGGATCGCAAATGACAGACTGGGACTCCTCTTGGCATCAGACTCACTAGCATACACTTCATCCATAATATCGACTTCATCAAAATTTGGCGAAATCAACAAGCCACGTGACTACTTTGAAACTCACAAGATAGTTTGGACATAAGATATACTGAATGCAGACAGAATGCACATATTCAACTTACATTAAATATAACAGTTCAACAAGTGTAATATTTAAACTGAGAATGAAATAATTCATGAAGTTAAGAACTCGTGCGGTAATTCTCCCAAATTACCAAAAGATAAAAATAGACCAATCGGGTGTGTGTAACGATGTCTCGTAAGGTAAAATAGAAAATAAGATTAACCGATTGGGTTTCTGAAGCAATGCCTCGAAAGGTAAAGAAGAAAATAAGATAAACCAATCGGGTGTCTGAAGAGACACCTCAAAAGGTAAAGAAGAAAATAACATAAATCGATCGTCTGTGTGAAGCGACGCCTCTAAAGGTAAAGAAGAAAATAAGATAAACCATTCGGGTGATTGAAACGAGACCTCGAACGGTAAAGAAGAAAATAAGATAAACCAATCGGGTGTCTGAAGCGATGCTCGAAAGGTAAAACATATATATTGCCATAGTTGGACATCGGGGCGACACCACATAAAGGTCTTATATTCAAAAATAAAATTCAAGTACCGAGTTGGTAAGACCATCCCAAGTGATACTCGATGCATCAATCAGTTTATACAGGTTAGTCCACAAGCAACAATAATATTCATATAAATCACACATTTATTTCTCTCATGAGAAATGTTTTGTTCTCCAAAGACCGACACTTGACCTATCAACCAAATGTCCTTGATCGTTCACACGGCTACTCGAATATTTTTGACTCTGCAGAGGTTGTACTCTTTTACCATAGCCAAATGTTTTCAATAGTCAAATTGACTAATTATTATTACAGTATATTGGAAGTAAACACACATAACAAATATGCACCCATTTCACCTTGCGAGGCTTGGAATCACCCGAAGTCATGCTCAAGAAAAAACTATAAGACGGGAGACCGACACCTCGAATGGCATGGGATCAAATTTATTTCGCGCACAACTAAACGGTGCCCACCTCTCGGCCTCAGCCGGAAACACCCATGCCCCCTGACGGATGAGTGGCATTATTCCAGGGCCATCGAACCCGCATCCCCGTCCCTCTATTTGGTGTGTACATGGTAATAGGTTTCCAACTTGCTAAATTGTATCCCCTTTTGGGAAAGCATGTGGCAGCATGAAAAATAAATAACGTAGCACTAGGACAAGACTCGATCTATTCCGATACTGGAGTTACTTAGCTTGTTATATTTCTGGCATGCTCCAACATGATCAGACCACAACCTATCACGTCACCAGATGGCTAGGCTGTCAAATCATTTCATGGTCCTCCCAAGTTTCATCTCATATGCAAAGCCTTCATGCATGCAACATAACAACCATATCATGCTACCTCATCTAGATGTCGCAATTTTTTTTATTGAGCATAGGTAACAACAATCATCATATCAAAGGTTCAAACATGCTTGCCTGGATCAACGTAATAGGAAGATGATTCCGCAAAATTGACGCAGCGTTTCCTCCTTCGCTATCTATACCACAAAACATGTGATATCTATGTAAATACCCTGCTCGTCTAAATAGTTGTCCAAAAATATTTTCAAATAAATACTTGAAAAACTAGGCTGGAAAATAAAAATTTGAGACAAAGAATAATTATAAAAAAATAAGACCATGGACCTACCTATGATAAATGGAAAGTTATCCTGGGGTAGACTAAGAAGACAGAAAACGCTTCGGACGAGAATTTGCCAGCCAGACAAGGAAAGAAACTTTGCGGCAAACACATTTTCAGAAAATGATTGGAAATGAAAGTAATCCTGGCGAGTGGGTCCCTCTTGTTAGGTTTGAATTTCTCACTGACGACAGAGAACGACGGTGGTCATTGGCGACGATCGGTTGCTAACCAGGGGAAGGGAATGACGCACGCGAGCTCATGGGATCCTTCCGCGTTGCTGGGTGGTGGAGTTGGTTGTTAATGAGCACCATGACGACGGAGGCTCTAATACATCTCCAACGTATCTATAATTGTTGATTGTTCCATGCCGATATATTATCATTTTAGAATACTTTTGGTTTATTTATTTACCAATTTCTATTATTTTTTAGCACTAATTTATTGACCCAATGCCTAGTGTCACTTGTTGTTTTCTGCATGTTTTTCACTTTTTAGGTTTTCTATACCAAACAAAGCCCGATCGACCTAAAACGTTTTGGTGATTTTTCTCGACCAAAAGAATACCGAGGAGTGTCGGAAGAAGGCTGGAGGCCGCACGAGGGGCCGACAACCCAACATGGCACGACCTGGGGGGAGGGCATGCCTTGATGCCTTATGCCTCCCTCATGGCCCTCTTGACTTCATTCTCTCGCTTATAAATTCTCTATTAACCAACAAACACCAGAAGGAGTCCCAAATTTTTTGTTACGCCTCCGCAAGTCTCTGTTCCGACGGGAGGCCATGTGGAGCTCCGTTCCGGCACCCTTGTGGAGGGGGCATCGATCATGGAGGGCCTCTTCATCAATCTTGGAGCCCTCATGGTGATGTTTTAGTAGTTAACCACTGACCCTATGGGTCCATCTCTAGTACCTAGATGGCAAGTTCTCTCTCTTGATCTTCAATATAATGATCATCTTTGCTTTGGTCCACATGTTGTAGTTCCTTTTGTGCGGTGCGTTTGTTGGGATCTCATGAATTGTGTGTTTATGTTCAGATTATTCATGATAAATACTTGAGTATCCTATGAATAATTATATGATTCTTATGTGCATGATTATGATAGATTTGTAATATTCTCTGATCTATTGAAATAGTTTGGCCAACTACATTGATATTTCTTGAGTGAGAGAGGTGCATTGTAGTAGGTTCAACCTGGCGAATTTCTATATCCCAGTGATACAAGGGGACAAGATGCGTCTTTGTGTTGTTGCTCCTAAGGATAAAACAATGGGGTTTATTCATATTGCTTGAGTTTACATTGTCTACATCATGTCATTGTTCTCCATGCGTTACTATGTTTTACTTAATAGTCTAGATGCATGCTGGATAGCGGTTGATGAGTGGAGTAATAGTAATAGGTGCAGGCTGGAGTTGGCATATTTGTTTGTGGAAATGATGCCTATATACACATGGTCATTGCCATGAATATCGCATAACTATCCACTTTTATGTCAATTGCCCAACAATAATTTGTTTACCCATTGTTGGGGATATTATCCCGCCATGAGACCCGCCCCAAGAGGTCGGGTCAAGATTATGGGGGCTCAACATGCATGTTCAATATGGGCATGACTTAAGAAGAAGAAGGCACAAGGCGGGGCCAGTAAGAGCCGGTTGTAGCCCAAGACAATAAGATGGCGACTCATGGCCCACACGGGAGAAGGGTTGCGAGGAGTTTCCTTGCCTAAAGAAGCAAGCCGAGTTAGAGACATGTATGGTCACGAATCATAAATGTGACCCGTACTCTTGTAACCGTATGGCCTCGACCTGTATATAAAGGCGAGTCTGTAGGGTTGGTAGACTTAAGTAATCATGAATCGAGAGCTAGGTCAGGCGAATCCGCACACCTGTAATTGATTTCCACATCAATATACACAGAGCAGGATGTAGGCTTTTACCTCGATCTGAGGGGATGAACCTGGGTAAAATCGTCTCTCGTTCCCGATCAACCCCTTTGAGTCGCCACATAGTTGTGATGGCCTCATCATTAAGTCCTTCCATGAGGACATCTGCCGTGATAAAACCACGATAGTTCGCCCACTGTGGGGCCTGCGCACGGTGGATTTGAGTTCTCATAGGGATCCCTTTCAGGGTTCAGGAGCTATGTGATCGGTCTCATGACCAAGAGCCACCGCGGAAGACACTACATCAACAATTCAAGCTGGGGTCGTGAGGCCGGTTCAATCGAATCAGGTTACCGGGTCCCCTTCGACAAGATTCACGTTTTCAACAGGAAAATCGGAATACCGGTCCCCGAGCGGGACATCTGCACCAATGTCGTCGAGCCAATAGGTTCGCCCAACCCGCCAAGCCTCGGATCGGGCATCGTCACGTCTTCGTCGGCTTTACACAGGGGGTTGGCCTCCCGGATGAGCCGGTAATAGGTGGAGATACCCCTGTCAACTCAGACGGTGAGTCATCCATGGGAGATACATATTCAATTTGTCCTCTCTATGATGGAAGGCTTGGGGCCTATCCTGAGAAGACGATTTCCATAGGGCCACACGAACCACCACTCCAAGGCACCATCTACATGGCGGGGGCAACGACAGCTCAAAATCAGCCAAATGCGGCGACCGCTAATGGAGCCAGCGGGTCTGGAAAAACGCCGGCCCAGGACATGACGGAACTAATGGTTGAGATGTCAAAACTCATGGCAGTCATTGTGACGGCTGATAATCAGGATGAAGTCAATGCAGAACCTGGATGGTAGATCAGGACGATCAGATGAATGAGGATGTAGAACAGACGAAGATGGAGGTGTGGCGACTTGAGCGTCAGCGAGTCGCGTCTGATGCGGTGCACCAGAGGAGGCATTGGACTCGTATCCCCACCAATCTTAACCCCACTAATTTATTTAGCAGCCCACATATGCCCGGCGTGGATCATAACAAGCCTCGTCAAACTAATCCGCAGGTCAAGGTCGTTCACCAACCAACGCAACCCCCACCGATCCAGCAGGCGGCTCAGCACTTCCAAAAACCCCAAGGTGACTTCTCCAACCCGGTAGATAACGTGCTGGCGGTGACCCGCGACTTGGAGTCCCTTCCTATGTGTGGAAACACCGCGCTTGAGGTGGAACCAAGGAACGCCATTGAGATGCTAAAGACGGCGGTGGTCCACCAGGCACAATTTTCATACAGTCGTGATCGACTGCACTCCACACCGCAGGCAAGCCACACGAAGAGCCACCCAGATGATCCCTCAGTTGTTTCCAACAGCGGTCGTCGACAGCAGCCTCAGGTCAACCCGTGTAAGCTTCCAACATCAAACGCTCAGGCACTTGTCAATGTTCCACGAGCCGCCCGATAGGCAGAAGCAGAGGCAGCGGCGGCACTGACGGGCCAGGTAGTTCCAACTTATGCCCAGCCGGCTCCGCATACAGTGGATCAGGAGGAAGGAACATAGGTGTCCCTTGCTTATCATTTTCTCTTTGCAACGAGCGCATGCCCAGATACTTGAAGGGACCTCATAAGGTGCCTAATTATACACCCGATCTTTAGCCGGGGGCATGGGTTTAGAGTTACGAGCTGGCTATGGACATGCTTGATGCGAGTGACGTAGGTCGCGCCAAGTATTTTACCATGATATTAGAGGGGTAGGCTCGCGCGTGGTTGAAGAATTTACCACCTAACTCCATCAACACTTGGGCATAATTGAAGGAGCGGTTCGTTAAGAACTTCTGTGGAACTTGCAAGCGTCCAATGACGATTGTAAATCTACAACATTGCATTCAGCGGGCACAAGAGTCGGCCCAACATTGGACAAGGAGTGTCACAGAAATTATCGATTCATCGGATGACATCACAGCGGCTCACGCCGTGTTGATCTTGGAGAAGAACTACCATTTTGAACCTCTGGTGTTGAAACTCGGCCGTCTTAAGCGAAAGGTGCAGGATATGGGAAAGTTGATGGACACCCTCACCAGGTACTCCGGGTCATATGGCACGAAGGATGCATGCTCCGATGATGATAAGGCCAGTGAAGTTAAAAAGGGAGACGGAGCTAAGAGTCACTTGCAGGCTCATGGGCGCAACGAGAACCAAGGAGGCCAAGGAAAGAGTAGGCACCAAGATGCTGCGTTTGATTTCATTACTAACTCTAGCACCGGGCCAAGAAAACAACGTCGAAACACTGGTCAAGATCGGGGCTTTAGTGGGGGAAAAACGCACAATTACGAAGAGCTGCTCAAGGGAGCTTTCCCTAAGCATAGTACCCCGGATGCCCCGTCCAACCATTCTTGGGAGAACTGTTTTGTAATGCAGGAATTCTGTCTTCAAGCGTCCAGAGATCACCAAGGGGAAAAAGTGGTGGCCATCCATGTCAATTTGGTCCGGGCGGGTCACGAGGTGGCTCGTTTGGCGATTTCCCTAATTTGGGTCCTTAGGGGCGAGGCGGTTCGTATAATAACAGTGGTCAGCCGTTTAGCTAGGGTAATTAGTAGTATAATGACCAAGGCAGTTTCCAGTAGCCAACAATCAGGGCGGCTTTCAGAGCAATCCTAAGTAGTTGAATGGTGGTCAATACCATGTTTTCACCACTAACACCTCTAAAAGGGATAAGAAAGTCAAACAGAGGGCGATCAACATGGCTGAACCAGCGGTTCCCGCGTACCTCAGTTGGTCTGAACAACGTGTCATGTGGAGTAGAGATGATCACCCGCCCCAGATTGATAACCCTAGCGACTTAGCATTGGTGGTGGCACCTCATGTTCGGGGATATACCCTTTCTAAGGTCCTCATGGGCGGAGGTCGCAGCATCAACATCTTATATTATGATACCTTCCAGCGGATGAACTTTTCTGAGAAATACAATGCCTTCAACCATCGTTTTTCATGGCATTTTACCGGGTAAGGCAGCGTATCCCATGTTGGGGAACATTGCATGGGAAACAAAAAATTTCCTACGCACACGAAGACCTATCATGGTGATATTCATCTAGGAGAGGGAGATCGGATCCACATACCCTTGTAGATAGCTAAGCAGGAAGTGTTAAGAAACGCGGTTGATGTAGTGGTACAGCTTCGTGATTAAAATCACCATCGTCCCATGATCCGTCCCACGATCCGTCCCGATCTAGCACCGAACGGACGGCACCTCCGCGTTCAGCACACATACAACTCGATGACGATCTCTGCCTTCTTGATCCAGCAAGAGAGACGGGGAAGTAAATGAGTTCTCCGACAGCGTGATGGTGCGCCGGTGATGGTGATGATCTATTCCTGCAGGGCTCCGCCCGAGCTTCGCAGAATACCGATCTAGAGGAAGAACTACGAGGTATAGGTTTGAGTTGCACGTGGCAAAGTTGTGTCTCAAAAACCCTAAAGCATCTGGTATATATAGGAGGACGGGAGGGGCTAGCCTTGGGGCTCAAGGGATCCCCTAGGGAACCGACCGAAGTGGAGAGGAGGACTCCAACTCCAATTCAGTTTGGGGAAGGAGGAGTCCTCCTCTTCCTTCCCACCTCCCTCTTTTTTTCTCTTTGGTTTTTATTGCTAACTGACATGGCCCTCTTGGGTTGGCCTCACCAGCCCACTAAGGGCTGGTGGGCCACCCCTGGGCCACCAGGCTCACTCCCGGGTGAGCGGGCCCCTCCCGGGTGAGCGGGCCCCTCCCGGTGAAGATCCGGAACCCATTCGTCACTCCCGGTACACTGCCGGTAATGCCCGAAATCTTTCCGGAGACCAAATGAAACAATCCTATATATCTATCTTCGTTTCTGGACCATTCTGGAAACCCTCGTGATGTTCGTGATCTCATCCGGGACTCCGAACAACCTTCGGTCACCAACACCTATAACTCAACTATACAGGAACGTCACTGAACCTTAAGTGTGCACACCCTGCGGGTTCGAGAACTATGCAGACATGACCTGAGACACTCCCCGGTCAATATCCAATAGCGGGACCTGGATGTCCATATTCGATCCTACATATTCTACGAAGATCTTATCGGTTAAACCTCTGTTCCAAGGATTCATATAATCCCGTACAACATTTCTTTTGTCCTTCGGTATGTTACTTTCCCAAGATTTGATCATCGGTATCCCTATACCTATTTCAATCTCGTTACCGGCAAGTCTCTTTACCCGTTCCGTAATACAAGATCCCGTGACTAACACTTGAGTCACATTGCTTGCAAGGCTTATATGTGATGTTGTATTACCGAGTGGGCCCCGAGATACCTCTCCGTCAGACGGAGCGACAAATCCCAGTCTTGATCCATTCTAACTCAACGGACACCTTCGGAGATACTTGTAGAGCACCTTCATAGTCACCCAGTAACGTTGTGACGTTTGATACACACAAGGTATTCCTCCGGTGTCAGTGAGTTACATGATCTAGTGGTCATATGAATGAATACTTGACACACAGAAAACAATAGCAAGAGAACGACACGATCACATGATACGCTTAAATTTGGGTCTTCTCCATCACATCATTCTCCTAATGATGTGATCCAGTCATCAAGTGAAAACACTTGCATATGATCATAAAACCTTAACCATCCTTGATCAACTGGCTAGTCAACTAGAGGCTTACTAGGGACATTGTTTTGTCTATATATCCACACATGTATCTATGCTTTCATTCAGTACAACTATAGCATGTATAATAAACGATTATCTTGAAACAGGAAATATAATAATAAGTATTTTATCATTGCCTCTAGGGCATATTTCCAACATCCCATTGGGCGGATCAAGTTGAATGTTGCTTTTGGTGATGAATCCAATTACAGGAGTGAGGCACTAATGTTTGACGTGGTCAAAATTAGGAGTCCTCATCATGCTCTATTCGGGCGTCCAGCTTAAGCCCGGTTCATGGCGAGGCCTTGCTATGTGTACCTCAAGCTTAGGATGCGCGGTCTTAATGGCACCATCACAGTCAATGGGGACCAAAATATAGCGTGAGAATACGAAGAAGGAGATGCTGCATATGCCGAGTCGGCATGCGCTGCTGAGGAATCGAAGTTCCATAAAGCCAATGTGTACTCGACGGACATGAGCCCGCTCAAAAAACCAACGGTTGATTTTGACCCGCCTCTTAAGTTCAAGCCGGCGGATGATACCAAGCAAGTTGATTTCACCCCAGGCGACTCTTCTAAGCAGTTTACTACTGGGACCGGTTTGGACCCCAAATAGGAAGGCGCGCTCATGGAATTCATCCGTGAGAATCAGGACATCTTTGCATGGAAACCTTCTGACATGCCAGGAGTACCATGAGAATTCACTGAGCACCACCTCAATGTAGATCCCAAGATGAAGCTGGTTAGACAGTACCTCCATCGTTTCAACGAGGAGAGGAATAAGCAATTAGGGAAGAAGTCTCCTGGCTTTTGCCCGCTGGGTTCACCATCGAGGTTTTTTTATCCCGAATGGCTGCCTAACCTAGTTTTAGTTCTCAAGAAGAACGGCATGTGCATCAATTATACGGACCTCAACAAAGCTTGCCGGAAAGATCCCCTTGCCCTTCCCATATCGATCAAATCATTGACTCTACGGCGGGTTGCGAGCGTATGTGCTTTCTATATGCATACTCTGGTTATCACCAGATCAAGATGGCTAAGGAGAAGACGGGCTTTATAACTCCCTTTGGCACTTTCTGCTATGTTTATATGCCCTTTGGGCTTAAGAGTACGGGGGCGACTTATCAACGTTGTCAGAACTGTTTGCACAGTCAGATTGGGTGTAATGTTCATGCTTATGTAGATGATATCGTGGTGAAATCATTGAAGAAGGAGACACTTTTAGGCGATCTCAAAGAGACATTCGACAACCTTCGGGTGTATCAGATGAAGCTTAACCCAACCAAGTGTATTTTGGGTGTTCATGCATGCAAGTTGTTGGGTTTCCTGGTGTCAGAACATGGCATTGAAGCTAACCCGGACAAAATAAAGGCGATAACCTCGCTTGGTAAGAAGGCTAACATCAATCTGGTCCAGCACATGGCGGGTCGAATTGCAGCACTGAGTCGTTTCATAAGTCGCCTTTGTGAGAAGGCCATCCCCCTTTGTCAGTTGCTCAAGAAAACGGATCATTTTGTTTGGACCGATGCGGCCAACGAGGGTTTTGAAGCCCTTAAGACGCAACTTGCTGAGCCACCCATGTTAGCTGCCCCGATTGATAAGGAACCATTGCTCTTGTACATTGCTGTTAACTCTAAAGTAGTAAGTGTGGTGGTGGTTGTTGAACGCAAGGAAGAAGGCAAGGAGTATCCGATTCAGCGGCCAGTGTATTTTGTCAATGAGGTATTGACCTTGGCTAAACAACGATACCCACATTGGCAGAAGCTGGTCTTTGGGATTTTTATGGAAGCCGGAAGTTGAAGCACTGCTTCCAGGAGCATCCAATCACCATGGTCAGTTTGGCGCCAATTGGGGACATTATACACAACCGTGAAGCCACAGGGCGGATTGCTAAATTGGCAATTGAGCTTGGTCCTAACTATGTGAAGTATATGGCTCGCACAACCATCAAGTCTCAAGCTCTGGTGGATTTCATCAATGATTGGACCGAGTTGCATATTCCGGTAGATAGTCCTGATAACACATACTGGACTATTCATTTGATGGTTCTAGGCAGTTGGAGGGCTCGGGAGCTGGAGTGGTGTTATCTTCCCCACGAGGCGACAAATTTTGCTATGTTTTGCGTCTCATGTTTCCTTGCAGCAATAACTCGGCTGAGTATGAGGCCTTACTCCATGGGCTTGGGATAGCTAAGGAGATGAACCTTAGCCGTGTCAGGTGCTTGGGCGATTCAGATTTGGTGGCTCAACAAGTGTTAGGAACTTGGGATTCCAAAGACCCATTGATGGCGGCTTATAGGCGTGCGGTAACCGAGGTGGCGGGTCATTTTAATGGCTACCACATTGATCATATTGATCATCGACACAACGAGGCGGCTGGTGCATTATCATGACTTGGATCACACCACAAGCATGTTCCCCCCAATGTGTTCTTGGATGTCTTGCATAACCCTTCTATGAAGTTATTTTTTGAAGAGGACATAGTAGTTCCTGACCAGGAATCACAACTCCTGGCGGCTCTTCGGGCGATTCCTGACTGGACAGTTCCTTACATGGCTTATCTGGCCCGAGGCGAGTTGCCAATTCATGAAATTTTTGCTCGACAGATCGTGCAGCGGTGCAAGTCCATGGTTATCCATAAGTGCAAGTTACACAAATGGAGCACATGTGGGGTTTTTTAGTGTTGTGTTTCCCCGGAGGAAGGGCGATATATTCTCAACGAGATACATGCTGGCGACTGTGGGCATCACGTCGGTTCACGATCCTTAGTGTGAAAGGCTTTTTTCCATGGTTTGTATTGGTTGACAACTCATGTCGATGCATAGGGTATAGCGCGGAGGTGTGATGGGTGTCAAAAGTTTGGCCGCCAAGTGCACGTGCCGGGTCAAGAATTGTGCATGATCCCAATCACATGGCCTTTTGCGGTCTGGGGGCTTGATATGGTCGGGCCATTGAAGATGTCTTCCGACAAAAAGGCTCATCTGTTGTGGCGGTTGAAAAACTTACCAAGTGGGTTGAAGCAGAGCCGGTCAACAATTGTGAGGCAGAGACAGCAGACAAGTTCCTCAAGAAGCTGATTTTTCATTTTGGTTATCCCCACAGCATCATTATGGATAATGGTACTAATTTTTCTAAGGGGCCAATGAAGGAGCTTTGTCAACGGGAGCACGTACGACATGATGTATCCACGGTGGCTCATCCATAGTCCAATGGTCAAGCTAAGCAAGCTAACCAGGAGATCTTGCATGGAATCAAGGTTCGGCTCATGGTTCCATTGCAGCGCACTCTGGGTTGTTGGGTCGAAGGACTCCCCTCAAAACTTTGGAGCATCAGAACAACACCAAACAAATCCACTGGTTACACTCCCTTTTTCCTCGTCTATGGGGCCGAGGCGGTTTTTCCAAGTGATATAAGGCATGATTCTCCCAGAGTCACCGCATACGTAGAAGCAGATAATGAATAAGCACATCAGGATTCCTTGGATGCTACGGAGGAAGAGCATGATTTAGCTGCAGCACGATCGGTTATCTACCAACAAGACTTGCGTCACTATCACACTCGATGGGTCAATTGTTGGATCTTCGAGGAGGGCGACTTAGTGCTTCGACTGATTGAAGATCACTCTAATCACATTTCCTCAACCACTCACACAAAACATTCCCGGTGCACCACTTCTTTCACAAGTGGTCACCTAACCCAACATCATCACCCTCGAGCATTGGTGGAACCCAACGGGGTTTTTGTAAAACCTGTAATATCAGCTTTGTGTTACCATCATCATGCACATGCTATTTCTATGCGTAGCACTACTGTCTAATTGTCAACATATTATCAGCGTAACCCTCATAAATGATAGGGGCATGCTCTATGCAAGTGCTCCCGAGGAGCTATCGTAAACACCATGCGGGGGTGGACCGATCATCCTTAACTATATGCATCGGAGTAGAGTAATCAAGGTGTCATGCATAGAAGTTTTTTCTTAGAAATGGTCAAAGGGCTTCTTGCCTTGCTCACATAACTCCTCGGGGTCTTCGAGGTCTTCTGGTCCAACTCCGGGTACTCCGTCTACCCGTCAACTATCATCGAAAACAATCACAGTAAGCCACAAAACAAGCAGAACAAAAGTGCTATATAAATGGAAGTTTTATTTTTGTTGGACCTCTCTGGTCATTAGAAAAATACCTGAAGCTTACTCTTGGATATTTGGACCATCGGGGATTTTTGAATGGACGAAAAGAGGAATAGGTGATCCTCAAAGAAGCCTACAGAAATCATTCTGTTAAAAATGAGTGGAGGCACGCAATAAAGAGAGCATGATTTTAGAATTACTTAGGAAGTTGTTTCACTGGATCTGGAGTTGATATGAATATTTTAGGGACTGTATAACATGGAATAAATAGCAAAAGGACCTATTTATTTAATACAACAGAAGCATGCCAGATAAAAATGTTGACTAATGCTTCAAAAATAGTGCATGATATAATAAGGCTCTCGAAATTGGAACCACTCCATTTGGACTTGATTTGAACCCAATAGGATTTTCGGAAGGTGGGGCTAAATATATTCAAATATGCATTTGAATATTAATACCATATAAAAGTTGTTTGTAAAAATGTTCAAAGTACCTCTTTGGATATATCTTGATTTCAGGAACCTGCAGAATTTTGAATCATCAGATTTGAAGCTCAGATGATTTTTTGATGGATTTACGAAGTTTCTAAAAAAATGAAAAGAGGCTTTATCAGGGGCTTATAGTGTGCTCAGGGAGCAAGATAAGCAGATGGGCCAGCCCAACAGCTCCAGCCGCGAGCAACCGGCTATGCCCAAGGCGTATTCCTCCGCATACGCCTCCACGCGAGGAAGACGCCCACCAGCCAGGGGGTGACCGCTTAAAATAGGGGGCGTGGCCAGTGGGAGACTGACCAGGAGGCCCGCCTGTCGGGTCCTTCCTCTTCCTCCCGCTCGATATGAGAGTAGGCAGGGGAGGCAGGGCCAGCAGGTGCAGGGGCTGCCTTCGGCAGCTCCATCCAGCCTCCCGGCGGCGCTCCGGCCACCAGAGGCTCGGGAGGGGGGGGGGGGCTCCCGCACCCGACCAGGGGGGTCACCTCCGCAGGGCAGCTCCTGGGGCAAGAGGGCATTCGGCCATGGCGGAGGCCGGCGTCGGCACACGCGGCGGGGGCGCTTTGGCTGCCGAGAGGAGGAAGGAAGGTGCGGGCATCTTCGTGGTGGAGCAGGGTTACTCTGGAGGAGGTAGGGGAGAGAGAGGAGAGGCCGACCACCTCAATTTGAGCCGAGGCCGAGGCGACACCAAGGCGGCCAGGGGAGAAAGAGGAGGGCATGGGAGATCCAATGGGGGGTCCTGGAGGTTGTTAGGAGGGAGGAGGGACTGAGGGAGAGGCAGAGAGGGCTCGAGGTAAGGAGATAAGAGATGGGGGTGACAGGGAGAGCTCGGCAGCTCTCGGGTGCTCTCTAGCATGGGGAGCACGCGTCACAAAAGGAGCTTGGAGGCAAGCTAGTGTCGGAAAGGGGTTGGACTGGTCAAGGGAGACCCCGTGGCGCACTGAGACAAGATGGAAAACCCGCACAAGGCCTGGAGGAAGAAGACAAGGTGCAGAGCACCGTTCTTGCACGCTAGGGTGGTGGTCACCACCCCACTTAGTGTCATGTGCCACCCCTTGGCCAGGCCAAGGTGTCAAGCATGCAAGGCATGCGTGCCATGAAGCACTGGTGGAGTTTGGACCGAAGTGGATCAGTTTAGGCTAGGGTTTGACTACCATTAAGTTTGTAATAACAAACTTAAGTTTGGAAATTAGGGCACTTACTCGAGAGATGATAGGGTGAAACCATGTCTAGGAGTCTTAGGCATGGAAGGACTATAGTTCTACAAAGTTTCAGCACAGGGAGATCTGTTTAGCTAGTAGTTGCAGTTCAAAGCTATCATTCTGTGAGAAATCAAGTGTCAGATATGCTGCTCATTTTTCCCACATGAGCATGCTATATCTTGGTTTGAAATGGTGCATTACCATGCTAGAGATGCCCTCGAAGAAAGGGGGCTTTGTCTTAAGGAGAAGTACAACAAGAGGGGTAAAACAATGCTGCCAAGGTAGAAATTGAAAGGTAAATACATGGAGTCATCCTCCAATAATTGACCTGTGGCCATGGAAAGGTTACTCGAGGTAATAGGTAACTAGGGAAGGTTGTGGTAGAAGTTTAACCTCAAGGGAAATACTTGAAGGGGCCAAAGCAACAACTTTGGTGAATGCACACAAGTTGTTTGATGGATGTTAGGGCTACCAGATGGAATCCAATTGATATAGAACTTAACAGGATCACATAATAGATGAAAATAAGAGTGGACACCAAATTTAGGATTTAATGGAGAAGGTTTCCAATGTAGATTTGAAAACCCCATGATATGGGCAGAAATGGCCTTGTGCTTACAAAACTATTCAACACAATTTGCACAAATCCAATATTTGGTGTGGGGGCATTATTTGAGCATTAAAGCATGCCCAAAAAGTTTGGGATTAGTTGGAGAAAATTTATAATGTAAAGTTTCCCAAAGTCAGAAATCAACACACACGGTTTTGAGGGGCTTGGGACAAGTTCTTCTATTCTCCTTGATGCACCAATTGGTGTGGATGCATTATTGGAGTATCATAACATGTCCACGAAATTTGAGCATAATTGGAGACACTTGGCAATGTAGAGTTGCTCAAATTTGGATCTGGACAGATAGGGTTTTATAATAATTAGGGTAATGAAATCAACTTGGATTGAGATGCAACTTGGCGAGATCATCACATATATCATATATGAGATTCTAGAATTTTACCCGAATTTATGGAGAATATTTCTATAAGAAATATTCCTAAAGCTTGAAATATGTAGGGGTTTTGAAGGGTTTTGCCCAATTTTTTGAACATGACCATGTGTTAAAAGTCATATATATGGAATATATATGTCGAGTGAGTTTCCTTAAATTTTCTCAAATATTTTGAAAGCAACAAAAATACTTTCCTTCATAAGGGACCATTTCTAGCATCTCAAAAAGGTATTTAAATAAAATAGTATAATAACTTTTAAAATAATAATATTGTGGTTTTGTGAAGCCATTTTGATAATGGGTTTTAAATAAAATAATTTGCACAAAGTAACCTCCCTAGTTTGAGGACTTGTAGTACAAATCGCAACTGAGGGGTTTTTGAAAGCTTAAATCAAGGAAATGAATTTTGGTGAAAATAATATTTGGTAAAAATAGTTTTTGGTCGTACACACATGGCATGATTATTAGGAAAGGGTTTGGGTCAAGGAGGTGAGTTTGGAGAGTAGCAGGAGCATTGGATTCAAACACAAGCAATAGGCAAGCAAGAAAACATCACATCAAGTATCACAGGCATTCACAGAAATTTTAATTGGTCCTAATTTTGAGATAAGTTAATTCAGTCAGGAGAGTCAAACACCGGGACATAGAGACCTTACCCCTTAAGAAAATATTGTCAATGATATTTCTATGCTAGGTGTTGGAGAGATACAAAATTTTAAGCTTGAGGCAGTCTTCACGTCCCCATGTTGTTGTTGTGGGTCTCTAGGTGCTTGATGATACAAGTTCGAATGCTCTGCTCGTCCTTGCCTGACTGTGAGTGGGGTTCTAGCAGTAAGTTAGGCTTGACTGAGGGTCAAGGGATTGGTGCACTAAGTTCTCGCAAGTGTATGACTTGCATGTGTATCCCAAGGTCGGAATACGTGGCAAGGTAACGCATCTGGGTGCTAGTCCCGGGGCTACTCATGCCAGTTAGTGACATCTAGATGTCTCGTGTTAGAACATAAGGGTCAAGTTCTTCGCATAGCTCCCTGCTGACGGGGAAGTCCTTGACTCCCTTAAGGCAGGTGAGCTATGGTCACATGTGGTCTTCATCCTCGAGGGTGTTGCAGTGGGTTTTTGAAGGCTTCTCGTGAATGGGTGTGGGTTGGGTCTCGCCCATGAGTCTAAGCTCAGAGACTCAGTGTTCAGAACGGGTCCTACCATCTCGGACGGTTTGTGAGGGGTCCTGTATAAGCTGGCTACCCAAGAGTATAGACCAGTCATCCACTCCCAAGGTCTGTGGCTCGGCAAGGGGGTGAATCACCTTTAGCAGGGTTTCACCATGATCCAGTTAGGATTCTCGTCCTTGATTGGGACCAAGAAGAGGCTCACTGATTTCTCTCGCTATCCAAAGGCTTCATCGGCTTGAATCGTCGAGGCTTCTTGACATCGTTGATGTAGTCGGTGCAGGATTGGTGGTTGACTTCTAGTGCTTTTTCTTCATTGTCGTGGTTTCTCTAACCACTGCGGTCATTTGCCTTGTGTTGGGAAGGATAGACTTCTGCTGTCTTGAGGTTGCTTTGAGAAACCCATCCTCTTGATGTAACACCTTATTCCCGAGAGTCATAGCGATCGTGTTCCTAGGGCCCATCCAAACAGGACTAAAGTGTTCCTCCTCTTATTGGGTGGATAAGTATGTCATCCATGGGGATAACAACATACTTCTTCAAGCATCGCATAAGCACAGGACACATGAGCTAGCTGAGGAGAGTGGAAACTCTCTATGGGCGGTCACTGGCCGAGAGGTTTGTGGTCCAACATGAACTAGTCCTTCATGCCCATGTTCGTCATAGGCACGATGGGTGGTGGTCGAGCGGAGTACTGGCCATGTTCCAACGACTTAGAGCTGTTTCCTATGGTCACAATCCGATCACCTTATGGCTCAGTGAAGCTTCGGGTTTCAAGGAACTTAGGACGTGAGTGAATATCTAACATCTTATCCTAAGAACATCCCTTAGATGCCAATAGTCTGACCTCTAACTCTAGACAAAAATCACCCTATTTCATCAAAGATACCATCTCACATAAGTTTACTCGACACCACTCATGCTAGTCAACACGAGGGTTGAGGGGAGGACTAAACCCAAACATCACAAGTAGGATATAGCATACGTTGCGTATGCATTCCTATGCAAGCACCTCGGGGAGGCATACAAGCTCCTAAGCTTGAATTAAGACACCAAAAATCCAAATGTCCAGCTAGATCATCCAATGGATAGGGTACTGCATCCCTTTATTAAGGAAACACGTAGTGAATCAATCCAAGGTCTTGTTTCCTTTCTACGAATCCGATCAAGTGGTCCATCAATCTGGTCGATCATCAATCGACCCATCAGTCCTACAAATCCAATATTGATGTGGTTCTACATGATCACTTAAAGTCCTGATGTCCCACATATTACCACCAGGAATACGTCATAGTGTAGCGACCAACTTTCAATATCATGGCCAACTAATCTCCAAAGCCGGCTATATAGGTTCGTAAATCAATCTGACAACTCCAATTACTTCTACTCGTTACCGTCCGAGAAACTTGGTATCATGATTGAGATCATCGGGCCAAATCCAATTTACTCCGAACCATGTAGCCTCATACATCATTAATACTCTATTGAGATTACCTATTTAAATACAAAACTCAAGTCCAGTAAGAACTCTTACTCGCTACTCCAAGTCGTTATGGTAACATCATCAATTCATGTCAACTACTTGGTAAAGTCAATTATACCACCAAGAATTATTGATTGTGATCATAATCGTCCTACTGAATCCAAAGTTACTCTAGGAACATATAGGCTATGCTACTAGATCAACTTGTTCCACCAAGTTCACCTACCTTCATAGGGTGTTACGATCCACCATGATATTCTAGCTATACCTCGAGTCACCTATAATTATCACAATAACTCATTGACTATATTTCATATCTCCGAGGACGATACTTTCTATGGCATCGGGGTTATGGTGCTAGCTTAAGAATGAAGGATACTTGTTCATTGTGATCACTCGTTCCATAAAGAACGCAGTGTTGAACAGGGTTTATCGGAGCTCAATGGGTGCTCTAGCAATCCGTGTGTTAGACAGTGACTAGAAGTTTGAGTTGGGGAAGCTTGTGAGGGTTAGTTTGGTCTAGATAGGGGTTTCCAATATGGAGGAAAGCATAACTTCTACGGGTCGCGCCTGGTTGAGCATGGTGCAACCAACGTCTACAGTGCTAGTCGCCTATCGAAGTGGATCCTTGGTCCATCTGGCCTGGCTGGTCTTCAGCTGTCCAGAATGGTGAGAGAGAGAATAGTTGGGGAGAGGGGAGTGCCTAAGGGGTGTTATAGTGCAGTGCAATCAAGCAAGTGTCGCAAAGTCAACACACACATCAAGACGAGGAAGGTGATATATTCGCTTGCTTGTTGCCTAGAGGAAAAGTGTGACTTATATCAAAGCGCAAACAAACAAAAACAAGCAACACACAACATGGTCCCATCCGAACCATTTCACATACTTGACTTCGCATAGGGGATTCACGACTCATCCTACCCTAGAGGATCTCGGACTCGACAGTCGTGCTTGCTGCATGCTCCGGAGAGGAGTCCGCTCAATCTTCTCGGTCTTCTTACGGTGTTACCATGTCTTTTGTAGTTGTTTGCCGAAATGACTCGGGTTGAGCTGAAAGAACTTTTGATGACTTCTCATCTAGTGAGCTGCCGAAGAATGTGGCTCCTCATGGTTGTCGTTGATAGGGTCTTCCGCTATCTTTGCAATCTTGTCATTGTCTTGTTGTCTTCCGAGGCGTCGTAAGTTAAGTGGATGACCTTTATGCAATGACATGAGCATGGCATGATAGAGTTTCGACCTGTCCAACACGTTTATCACAATCTCGACACCTAGAGCGAGGGATGAAGAGAACCATTTTCCTGCTCAGTAAGGTGAGGCGAACCAAATGGCGAGGTTCTCAGCCACCAGTGGTGGTCAACACAACCTTGATATTGACAGGGTCGCTCTATTAGCGATGCAGATCATGGTCTTGCACATATTATGTACTGATCATCGTAGGTGATGGTGGCATCACTCAGGAACAGTGTCGAGGGTGTCTCCATCTTCTGAGTCTTGATGTCCTTATTCCTCCTAGAGGTAGCTTCTATTGGTGTCGTATGGTCTTAGCGTTTCCATCGTTGCCTTCCAAGTAGGTGGTTGACTGCTCAGAAACGTTGCTTCCTTCCAAGTTACGCATGACGATTTTTAATAATCTCGTGATCAGAGGGCATAAGGTTGCTAGCGACCATTTGCAAGTGTGAAAAAGTAGACGTGGAGTGTCAAGAGAATAAGGGTGGAAGTGCTAAGGTAGAACCTTCACTTTCTTTGAAGATTTAGGAGAGGTGAGAAATATACAGGTTTTGCTAGTACTTTTGAAGGGTCTGGAAATCAGTTGGTCCAAACTAACGTGTGTGCTAACTAAGGGCTTCCTACAGTCAGGATGGCTCTGCAACCAGCTCTCTGAGGACCCCCGACTTACGAGTCGAGATTGTCGAATGAACGTGCTCAGTGATCCTAGAGATCAGTGCCCACCGAACACACATAAACTGAATAACAAGAGTCTTACATCCATTCATACCGTTCGATACAATAAATTACCATTGCGGTTAAGTCTTACATATATAGGGCCTTGAAGGCCAACAAACCCAACTTGACCAATAGCGGAAATATTGGTCAAAAGCGTGAACCCATGCCATCAGCCTTAACCTATAGGCATTCTGACTCGGAAGCATCCTAGCTCGCAGGAACGTCACGAAGTTACTCTTCACCATTTCATGTTCCCTCATACCTGGTCAACGAAATAACAAGTGGCAAGCCAATGAGTACTTTAAATGTACTCGCAAACAACCCATGATGTGGATCAATGTATTAAAGGAAGATGAACTAGCATAAGAATGCAACCTTTGCGGAAAGCAAGTTTTGATTGTAAATAAGCATGATTAAATACTTGTATGGACATGCATCATAACTGGATGGTATTCATAATAACATGTCAAAGATATCAACATATCTGTTGGGGGTTGAACACCACTGGTTCACCCTATATGCCAAGTCACCGAAGTTTTCATATCATCTTTCTTAGATAACACCTTTAAACACAAACACACACACACTCACACTTGGTTTAGGCGGAAACAAGTGGACGTAGTTTAAGCACGATTACCCAACTATCCTTGACCATGGACACAACTATTCGAATGGTTTTACACTCTGCATAGGTTGTACACTGTACCCACGAGATCGGGGAACTTTCGTGTCATCCACAATTCGCGGTATATAAAATACCCGAGGTAAGTAACCGACCATTGCCTTTCCCCTGACGACACTAGACAAAGAGTCCACTCGATTGGTACCCAGCCCACATGATGTACGTCTTACAAGCACCGACTCTAGACCGTATCATCCATGTGGGGACCAACGGTGTGCCCGAAACACGTAAAAATAGCATAGTCGACCTACCTGGTACGACCCCGTCATGAGAGTGACCACATATCAGTCCCGCCAGTAGTAATGCGGGCTCTTTTCTAGCACCGACCAAAGTAATCAACAAAGTACCGTCCCATAAAGGGGTATCGTGGTCATACATGTAAGGTTGGGACGGTCGACACACAATAAATCTAATCCCATTTCCGAAACCACTCACACAAAACATTCTAGATGCACCACTTCTTTCACAAGTGGCCACCTAACTCAACATCATCACCCTTGGGCATTAGTGGCACCCGACGGGGTTTTCGTAAAACCTTTGATATCAGCTTTGTGTTACCATCATCATGCACATGCTTTTTCTGTGCGTAGCACTACTGTCTACTCGTCAACATATTATCAGCGTGACCCTCATAAATGATAGGGGCATGCTCTATGAAAGTGCTCCCGCAGAGCTATCGGAAAAACCATGCGGGGGAGCACAAATCATCCTTAACTATATGTCGGTTAAGGATCGACACCTATGGGGGCCTCAACGGTCCCCTTTTTGCTGGTTCGGCAGGCAGAGGGGTCGCGGCAAGAGCAGAACCAACAGTCAGGGACCAACAAGATCTTTTTACCTAGGTTCGGGCCGCGTGGTGTGTAAAAGCCTACTCATGCATGTGTTTGTTATTCGTTTTGGATTACTGTAGATCTTTCCCTTTTACAGCCTTTCGATCTGCTAAAAAACCAAAAAGCCCCTAATACTGAGCCTCGGGCCTCCTTTTATAGGCAAAGGGGTCACCATAGTGGCTCAGTGGGTGAACGGTGGGTTCACGGGTGAAACAGGGTTGACCGGCAGTTATAGTGTTAGTGCCTTGTCAAAGGTGCAATAAATGCTTTGACAGACTTCCTTGACCTCGTCAGGGGGGTGGATATGTACCCACACGTGGAAACTCCGGGGCGTTGCGCTCGCGTGCTTGCGGACGCGTGGAGCATGCATCGTCGGTGGCATGTTTGTTGGTGGAGGTGTTTGCAGGTCGCGAGGGCACCCTGGGCCCACGCCTCTCCTCGGGCCTTTCTCTTTCTTCCAGGCAGGGTTAACTTGCCGGGGCTCTTCCTTTTCCTCTCGGCAGGGAGGTGATGGACTTTCGAGGCCTTGTTAGCTTTCCCGACAAAGGCGGCTTGCCGGGGCTTAATCCTTGTTCCTCGGTGGGAACTCCTTCCGGGGTCTCTTCTTCCTTCCCAGCGAGCAGGTGCTTGCCGATGCTTGCAATCTGCACTTGGTGGATTCTGAGTCTCGCTTCCGTCCTAAGCCCTAGCGATTCGCCTTGCCGCTGCGGAGGGGCTGTTGGTGTCCGCGCACAAGTCTGGGGCACTGGAGACCCCAGTCTTTAGTGCACCGACAGGAGCCCCCGTGCCTGGGGCACACACGCATGCGAGGCGTTGTTGGGTGAGGCCCAAAGCGGTGCGAGGACTCGCGGGCACCGGGCTTATCGGAGTCGAGCCGTTACAAGCTTTCTTTCCCTACGTAGCGTATTGAATGCGAAGTGGGAGGGTGTGCGGCGTGCGCGTGATGGCCTCTTTATTCCCTGAAAATGCCTTTGCCACGTGTAGGACATGCGTAGCGGCGGTCGGGCAAGCGGTGACCGTGGCCTCAAAAGCCACGGGCGTATATGGCCTGCCCCTTCTTGCATTGGTGCATGAGGGCGAGAGTGGTGGTGGCTTCTGGTGTGAGGAGGGTGGGCCTCGAAGCTTTTCTTTATAAATTACGGTGTTTGCACGAAGGTTTTTCCCAGCCATCTCACTCTCGAAGACTTCAGTGCCTATCGCCTTGCCTTCTCTTGTTTCTTTCATCCTTTCCAGTGGCGCCCGCCCCTAACCATGGTTAGGGGACGGGGCCGGCCTCCGTCAGCCGCTAGGGCGGCAAGGGGATCCCGTTCGGATCATGCCACACCTTCAGGACCCACAGCCAACGACATCCCCGTTGACCGTGGAGGGAGAGGCTCGAGGGGTCGAGGACGCCGAGGTCGTGGTCGAGGGAGGCAGAGTGCTACTCCAGCGTCCCCGCCTTCTCCTGGGCTTGGCAGGCACTCGTACGGGATGGCGCTGGAGTTTGTCGTGGAGCTACACGACATTCTGCAGGGCCATCTGCATCTCCCCCACCCTTTTGCTAGGGCGATGAAGGCCGCCAGGCCCCCTGTCTTCTGTTTGCGGGCGCACGGCTGCTCCCACGGCGCTATGTAGTCGCGCGTGGAGTACCCGAAGTGCCACTCCATGTTGCTAGGGCGGGGCTGGAAAGCCTTCACCCGCGCCCACAGCCTCGAGGATGGGCATATCCTCCGCTTTAAGCTACCAGAGGAAAATATGCTATCCATCAAGTTTTACAGGCACTCAGGTGTGCGTCTCGGCTGCTGCGAAGAGAGCTCGAGCGGCGCAGAGTGTCCCTCCTCGAGCAATAGCGACGAGGGGGACAGCGCCGGCAGTGGTGCCCCTGGCAGGTTAGGATCCCGGGGGTCAGGTCGGAGTATGATTCCCAGGGTTCCAACTGACAGCCGGTCCTGCTGCTGAGGCCCGCTCACGCCTCTCCCCCGCCTGGCGGAGTTATCTTGCCGGAGCCCGCATCGATGCCTCGTCTTTGAGGGGGCGCGACCATTGGTTCCGGCCTTTCATCCCTTCCGGTCGCCCTGTCCTCCGGCGATGTTCTTCACTGTGTAATGCTGGTCCTGGAGGAGCCAGCCTGGGTTGCGCCGGGACTTGACCCTCTTTTTTTGTCTTTTTGAACTTCATCCCCTTCGCATAGGTCGTTCCTCGTTAAGACATATTCTTTAGGTTAGGAAAACAATTCTTTGTAAGTGGAATCGGATGTATCTAGGAAAATGAATAAACATTTGCATCCTTTATTCGACTCTCATTTTGAATGATTATTTCCTTGCACTTTCCAGAAGCTTGCCGGCTTGACTTATCCTGCCGCGAGCCCTTAGAGGAGCGGATCCTCCGAAAAATCAACAGAGGAGGTCGTCACCGGCAAGACTCCTTGACTCACTCAGTGCAACCATTTAAATCATCGAGTGTGGCTCGAGGCGAAATAAGGTGCTACGTAGTCACCCGAAACGTTGAGCGAGTTCGAAACGAGATAAGTGCGCTCTATGGCCTCTCAAGTCGTTGAACAGGCACAAAACGGAGTCGGGGTGCGCTGATCCTAGCAAGGTCCATCTGCGTGCGGGGTTCTCTTACAAAAGTCGATATTTAAAAAGGAGACAACTAGACTACCAAGAGTCTGGTAAGGAGATTTATTCTGTACTTATCTCGCGCGTCGCGACATTCCTAGCCGCAGTGCTTGAAGGTGCTGTTGGGGAAAAGTATCCGTACACCCGGCAAGCTGACGTTGCCTCCAGCGGCCTTCTTGCCGACGAGGTTTTAGCCGGTGGCCTTTGGCCACTCTAGAGGAAAGAGGCACGCTAGGGCATAATGCTTTCTTATCTCTTTTGCAAGAATTTTGCTGGCCGAGCCCCCGAGCGCATATTTTTGGTGTCACATCGCTCCAAGAAGAAATGCGAGCCGGAGGGCGTGTGAAGCGGCGGTTCGGGGCCTCGGACGCGTCCTCGACGACCATGCAGCACTCCGGAGAGGTGCGTCGGTCGGAGTAAGCGTCGGCGGCCTGGCCGAAGCCCCCTGTCACGCCCTCGACAACAGTGTAGCGTTCCAAGGAGGTGTGTCGGCTGGGCGATGCGGAGCTCGGGGCTTCTGCTCCTTCCGCCTGCGCTCGCATAGCACCTATGGAGGCGCAATGAGCTCTTGCGTGGGCTGAGCAGCCACTTCTTGTTCCCACTCTGGGAAGATGTAGCAGCAAACTAGGATCTGTGGAGCGGACGAGCGGCTCGTCGGATCGGGGTGACGCTGACGTCGGCCTGCTTCCGGCGATCCCCCTACCTGGCGCGCCAAAGATGTCAGTGAAGGATTGACACCTATGGGGGACTCAACGGTCCCCTTTTTGGTGGTTCGGCGGGGAGAGGCGTCACGGCAAGAGCATAACCAACAGGCAGGGCCCGGCAAGATCTTTTTACCCTGGTTCGGGTCGCGTGGTGCGTAAAACCCTACTCATGCATGCGTTTAGTTATTCGTTTTGGGTTACTGTAGATCTGTCCCTTTTGATAGCCTTTCCATCTGCTAAAAAGCCAAAAAGCCCCTACTACTGAGCCTCGGGCCTCCTTTTATAGGCAAAGGGGTCACCAAAGTGGCTCAGTGGGTGAACGATGGGTTCACGGGTTCACGGGAGCAGAGTGCTTCCTTTTCGTCCGAGGTTTCGATGATGATGCCGCTGCAACCCAGTATCTTGAGGTTGTTGTAGCCATGGTGGGTTGCTCCCATGAACTTGGCCAGCGCTGGGTAGCCCAAGATGGCATTGTACGGGAAGCCAATGTGTACCACGTCGAAGTCGATAAGCTCGGCGTGATAGTTGTCGCGTGTGCCAAAGGTGACAAGAAGATGGACCTTCCCTAGCGGAGAAGTGGAGCCATCGGCCACCCCAAAGAATGGCATGGTGCGTATCAGCTAGTTGTAAGGAACATGGAGCGTGTTGAAGGTTTGGACAGAGAGCATGTTGAGGAACGTGCTTCAATTGATTAGTCTTGGTTATAATGACATTGCTAATGGTGGGAGTACACATCATGGGGAGCGTGTTCACGGCGGCCGCGGACTTGAGGATGACCCTGGTGTCAAAGGTGATGGCGTACTAGGACAACCTGAGGGGCTTCGCATCCCCCGGTCTCGGGAGGCTGGCGTTCACCTCGAGAGAGAGATGTTTGAACCGGAGGTTTGACGTGGGGGCGTGAGCACCGCCGAGAATGCAAGCCACCTTGCGAGGCTCTTGATAGGCTCGGGCCTCATCGTCGCATTGGTTGTCATCTTCCCTCTTCACCGGCGGCGGCAGCAGAGGGAGCGCCACATTGTCCTAAGGTCGCGCCTCACAAGGCTAATCGCGCGAGCCGTTCTTGCAAGGCTGCTCGTACCAGCACAGATGAGGGTTGCAATTGCGGTTGTCCCACCTGTCGCCGTCGTGACCAGCACCACGGTCATTGTGCTCGGGACGCCGGCCAAACCGCTCGTCTCGAAGGCCCTTGAGATCTTGGAAGTCTTCGGTGTTGTGGGTGTATACGCTACGGTAGATGCAGAATGAGCGATGGTCCTTTTCGGGCACACCCCGCTCGTGGCCGAGCTTTTGCTCGAGCTCAGCTGCAAGCACGGTGGGCCATTTTCACTTGACCTCCTTGGCCTTGGCCTTGGTGTCGTTGGGCACATTTTCAGGGTTGTCGTGGGCGACCAGGCGGACCTCCTCAGCCTTGGCACATTTGTCGGCGAGGTTGAACAACTCCATGGCCATGCTCAGGTTGTCATGGATGACGATCTTTTCACACATCTTCAGGTCCTTTACAATGTTGGTGAACGCCATGATGACTACCTCGTCCGTGGCACGCGAGATCTTGTTGCGCACCTGGCTGAACCGCTAGATGTACTTGCGGAGGGTCTCCCGAGCGCGCTGCATCACACAGCGCAAGTTGTTGACGGACTGGGGACAGTCATGTGTGACCTTGAAGTTTGCGATGAACAGCTCGTAGAGGTCACTCCATGAAGAGACCGGCTCCTCGAGCGGGTTCAGAAGCTAGGACTGTGCACTGTCCTTGAGGGCCATCGGAAGCCAGTTCTCCATGACTATGGCATTGCGGCCTGCTGCTTCCACACTCAGTGCATAGATTTGGAGGAACTCGGGAGCGATCATAGCGCGGGAGTAGCTCGGGCTTGAACTTGGTTGGCCAAACCACCCTGCGCAGCTCGCGAATGAAGGCCCAACAACCCACAGAGCTTGAGGGGCCACCGCGCGGGAGGACGGGTTCGTTCTAGCGCCCGACCGCTGTGACATCCTGTACGACCCGATCCAGCCACTGACATTGTTGCTCAAGGACCACCTGCGCGTCCAGAGGAGCCTTCCGGCGGACGATCTGCCAGCTATCTTCTTATTGGGCATGTGGGGGTGGTTCGTGAGGAGGGTTTCCCAGGCATGCCTCGCGTCGGGGCTCAACCTGGTCTTCATGGGCCGGAGGAGGCGGCGGTGCTCCCTCGGCCACCTCTCCATCAAGGAACGGAGTGGGCGAAGCGAGCGGGAGGGTGTCTGGGCCTCTCTGGCAGCGATAAGGTGCTCGGTGATGTGGCCTAGCCATGCGTTGTAGACACCATATGCTAGGAGGTAGCGAAGCAGCTCGCATGCCATGAGCAGCGTCGCTTGTGCATTCACCCGTTTGACACGGTCGTGGGAGGAGGAAGCCCGCTGGTGCGGACCTCATGCTACATAGAGGGGTGCACGGAAGAAGCTTGTTGCTCGCGGGTGGTGGGGTCAGTGGTCGAGGCATCGGCCCTGGCAGAGTAATGATGGGTGCCAGGGACCGTAGGCGCGATCACGACAACCCGGGTTGTCCTATGCTCAGCTGGCACACGGTGAGTATGGGTCATGGGGTTGGTGAAGCTGGAGCGGAAGAACGGTTACGCACCGCCTAGCTGGCTGTCACATCCCTGACACCTTAATCAAGTTAGCTTTGTGCTCATGTTATCTTTGCATTGCATCTAGGAAATTTTCTACAAGAACAAAGTAAGTGGTGAAGGAAAATTCAACAAACCCTAGCCACTTCTCAAATTAAGGGAAATTCCAAACTAGTTAAAATCATTGAACCCAAAATGGCCTCAAGAAAAGTTCAATCTTTCTGATAATTCTTGAAAACAAATAAGCAATAAAGGAAACCATTTATTTTATACTCTTGGCATTTTAAATAAATGCAAAAGCTACTGGTTTCAAGTTTTAAATTTGAAATCAGAAACTTTAAGTTTTCAAAAATGTTGAAAACCTTAGGAATGATTGGATACTTTCCAACTAATATTTTGGTGTGTTCAAAATAGTTGTCAAAACAGAAACAAAACAGAAAAGAAAAGAGAAAGAAAAAAAGGAAAAACCTTACCTCTCGCCGGCCCAGCCCACCAGGGGTCCCCGGTCATCTTCCTCCTCCTGCCAGTAGGCAGGGGAGAAGATGAGCACGGCGGCCGAGACCGACCACCTCCTGCCTGCCTCCCGCAGTTGGTGGCCTCCAGGAGCGCCAGCGCGACGCCTGTGCCTTCTTATCCTCCTCCCCGTGGCTCTATCCTCTTCCCTAAGCCTCGATCTCCTTTTCCCCTCTCGGATCTCTCTCTCCCCGAAGCTCTGGTCGCCGACGATCCGTCGTCTCCCGGTCCTCCCCGACCCTGCCGGCAGCCTCACAAGATCCGTCGTGAGTTCCTCTTCATGTTCCCCCTCTTCCCGAGGCTTTCCCCCTCCTTTAACAAGGTTAGCCGCCGGAGCCCGAAGGACCTCGCCGCCGGCCATGTCATTGCTGTCGTTGTGGTACTCAGCTCGTGAGGCCGAGCTCAGGAATGAGCTCCTCGAGCTCTGTAGATGGCGTAGGGCCTCTCTCCCAGCTCGCTAGTCCCCTGCATCGGTACTCCCGTCGATGCCCGAGCCGCAGCCTCCGCTGACCTCATCGCCGGCGTGGATTCCGGTGACCACCGGGTCCATCTCCACTCCCTTTAGATGCGGCGTTTCACTAGCTGCCCCTAGCACTATTCTGCGCCCAAAACCAACGGCCGTAGCGCTGTTTAGCTCTCTCCGGCGAGCCCTCCGCCACGCCCGTGGTCACCGCCGGCCATATTCCGGTGGGGGCCGACGTGGCCAACCTAACCTAGTAGTTTAAAGTCTAATCACTCACTGACAGTGGGCCCAAGGCCAAGTCAAACTTAGTTAGGGGCTGGTTAGTGCGGGATTAGCCCCTGAGACGCAGACCAGTGGGTCCCCCCTGTCAGGTTTGACCTGAACAGGTCAGTTGACCTGCTGATGTCAGGCTGACGCAATAAAGGCGTTTTCCAGTATAAAAATAATTCCAGAAATGTTTAAAATTTCTGAAATTCATAGAAATTAATCTATAACTCCAATGAAAATAATTTATATATGAAAAAGTATGAGAAAAATTCAAGGAATCTGAATATGTCATTTTAAAACATGTTTGAAAATGTTACAGAACCCAAACATGTAGATTAATGAATAAGTTAATTCTTATAAATACTTTGTAAATGGAATTTGGAAAATATTTAAATTTCACTATAAATGACATGATCAAACACTGTCCTAACTACAAACCAGCAACCTAACATGTCATCCCATGCATGTTAACATCAAGTTGATCTGAGCATCAGGTCGAATCAATTAAAATGGTATCCGAGAATACCTCGTTTGAAGTGGTATTTGAACTTGATTCAAATCAACTTCAAACCTAATGCATGTTAGCTATAATAATTTACCATCTTGTATTCTCATGCCATGCTCATGCATCATCTTGATTGCATATGTTTGATATTAGTTGTTGTCATTCCTTTTGGTAGGCTCCGCTCCCCCGGATTCCACCGAATATCCCTTTGACGGATATTGTCACTCCTCTGAGCAACAAGGCAAGCAACCATTTTGATCATCCCGATAAATCCCATGTTCTTGCTCCTACACTTACTTATTGCATTAGGGTCAAATGCTTCAAATGCTTTTGCCACGTTAGTTGAACCCACTTCCTTTGCATGACCTATCCTTGTCACAGTAAATAGCTAAACCTTGCATCCCATCATACCTGGTAGTTTGCTTGAGCCATGATGTGCTGTATCCTGCTATGCATGCTATGCTTAGAGTTGTGTATGGTCTGTCATCTGGGAGATGAAAAGAATTGAGAGAATGTGTTCGGAAAGCAAAGGTTGCATGTTGAACCTGATTTGGTAAAGGTACCGGTGAAAGGCTGTGTAGGAGTACATGGCGGGTTGTTTCATTGGAACCGTCCTTAGGAACCGAGTTCCGTGTATGTAATCCAAGACTAGATACTACCACACGTTGGGATACTTAATTGACCCTCTCGACTTATTAATCGCTTAGTATTCGGTCCAGGAGTTGCAAGTAGTTTCTAGTGTTTATAGTCATGATGGAGGCCGTGCATAGCGCTGACCTAAGAGGTGGGCTGTGATGCGGTAGGCAGTGGCACGGTGTAGTAAGTGGCACCCGGATGGTGGGCTTGGGAACCCTGCGCACATCGTTTGAGGCCATGGTGGAAACCTCTGCCGGAATTCCGTATGGGTTACTCTCAGATAGGCGATAAACCTGGACTAGGTACTAGTGTGGTTAACGGTCGTGGCCGACTCCCTCGCTGGGCTTCCGCTTGAAGGTTGCCGAGGTGCATGACGTGCACATGGCGATAAGTGGCGAGAGCATGTGTGACGAAGTACACCCCTGCAGGGTTATGATCTATTCGAATAGCCGCGTCCGCGGATATGGACTACTTGGAGACATATGTTGTTCATAGATAACTTAAATGGCTACTCATAAACTTGTCAAGATATGCGTGAGTATCGCGGACGGCATTTCCATATGGAGACGGAATGATTCCACGATGGTGTATTGTTGTGGTGTTAGTGGACTCGTGTGCGAGAAATCAAGTTGTCAAAATTATTTAAAAATGCAAGTTGCCTAGCCACGAGTCAAATGCTGGCTTTCCGCATGAAACCCCACCATACCTTATTGATACATTGCAAGAGTAGTTAGTTATCCTAAAGTCTTGCTGAGTACCTCTGTACTCATGTTTGCTTAATAAATGTTGCAGAGGTTGCTAATGACCCTAATGGTGGGTTCTTCATAGACATCGACGAGGACGAGTAGCTGGTGTCCCAGCTACAATCTGGCCCTAGGTTGGGTCTGTAGTATAGTCTGGCCATGTGCCTTCTAGTTGCACCTGTCTGTACTCAGACAGCTTTAAACACTTCCGCTGGCTTGTAACAGAATGACTGCTATTATGGGTCGTGAGACCCTTACTGTGTAATATTATGTGTGTGGCTCTTCCGAGCCTCTGAAATAAAGATTGTATGTTTATGGTTATGTTCTGATGCCATCGATGTATCTATACATATCGGTATGCCATGCGTACATCTCTCGTACTTGATATGTATGGGGTTCGACTACCTAGCCGTGAACTTTAGTAGCACTCCTGACAGGGAAATGCCCCTTTGTGATCCAACGAGCCATGGTAGTTCGCTACTGCTCCGGACACATTGGTTGACCGGCATGTGTCCTTCTTAGCTGCTGTGTCTGTCCCCTTTGGGGAAATGTCACGCGATGTAATGGAGTCCTTGTAGCTTGCTACGACTCGTCTACATTCGCTGGTGACCGACACCTGCTTTGTTGGGTCATGTATGCCTGTCCTTGTGCGGTACTGCCACTTTAGTTTATGATTAGACTTGTCGATCCGGGTTCTTTGACATTGGAATGCTAGCGACACAATTGCATACGTGAGTCAAAAGGCGCAAACGGTCCCGGCTAAGGTAAGGCTGCAGCCGTGGAGTTAACCGTGCCTGAGACCGCAAAGGGATGCGATGTGTTACAGGCTGGATTCCTATGGCTTAGGATTGGGGTCCCGACAGCGTTGGTATCAGAGCCTGACTGACTGTAGGATTACTAAGCCAAACTGGTCGAAGTTGAGTCTAGAATTGCTTTAGTTATATATAAGGGAATTGTTTGTGGAAGGGAACGTAAGACTCTTGTTCTCTCCTCAAGTTATTCTATTCTGGTCATCCTCGTCTTTTCTGCGGGAATTAAGGACTAGGTTACTCATCTTCTTCTAGGCTCGTGTTTCTGATCGGTAGATTATAGGACTACGGGTCAAGAGATGTTTGGGTTTCTTTCATTCCTAGGAAAAGGGAAGTAAGTTTGATGATCAGAGAATTGAACTTGATAGCTGAGTGGTTGCGCTATTCCATTTTGGGTTGTCTCAAAATTTGTTTTTGAGCATTTACAGCCGTTATGCTGCCCAATTTTGCATTCGGAGCTCTAATGCTTTTGCATTACTCTCTATTTACAGATGTCTGGCCGTCCTTCTCGTCAGGTGGTACGACTGACCAGGTGCATTGATGTGTCGGGTCATATGGCCATGCTGGTCAGGGTGATGTCGGTGTGCGGTTACCGCTGGTACCCCGAGTACACAATGGAGGAACAGTACCGAGACTTCAACCAGAGCCAGTACATCTGCACTGTTAGGGTATTTCCAGACTACCCTGGAGCTGAGGAGTCAATCCATTGGTCCTATGGGTTGGGAGTCACTATTAACATGGCAGTACAAGATGCTGCCTATTCAATGCTGACCATTATGAGGGCGAGTCATGCACTGCTGCAGAATTCAGAATTCTGCTATGTTCCGGCCTATCAGCCTGGTGAAGAGGGATACCTCAGCGGAGTCTATTTTGATTCTTCTATGGAGGATCCACTACTGCAGTCCACTGTTGAGATGCTAGAGAACAGAGACAGGGATGCTAGTGCTCTCCGCATGGAGCTTTATGCTACCCGTGCCCGTCTGTGGACGGCTTTGACGCAGCTGGCACCGGTAGTCCAGACAGGGTACGGAGATATGGATATGCTGAACCCTGTTAACACCCATCTTCCGGCCCATGTTGACTGGCCAGCTATAGGAGGAGTCACCCCTCTTCGGGGACCCCTCTTACCACCAGTCAGGGGACCAAGGCCACATCCGTGTCCTTATGGATCCCAGGGATCTCAGGCCAGAGTGTTTCCTGATCCGCAGGTTGAGCTTCCAGGTCATGGAGGTAATCTCTATGAGATGTTCTATGTGGATGCCTGAGTTGTGAGCGGAAGGATAGTATGGTAGTAGCCGTACGTTCACAGTCCTGCGTGACTTGTGAAGTATGCGTGTCATGTGAAATGAATTCCGGAGGCCTAGATAAATAATGTATAGGAAGCTTGTAAGCCTCTGATGAGTAGTTTCATAATTTCAGTAGTTTGCTCTTCGGTTAAGGTTGTACTGAACTATGTAAGGGTGTGTATGAACCATGGTGTATATATAGCAGTTGCTTGTTACCATGCTGTTCGGATATTCATTTCCACATTCCGTGTGTTCAGTACATTCTTAATCCATAGCTAGTATTGATATGATATTGGTCTAAGTTGTGAGTTTTTTTGTCAGGATGGTGTTCACCAGGCTGAACCGTGCCCCTGCTCATGAGCAAGGCGAGGGTAGTCAAGTGTCGCAGGAAGACCTGCCTCACCCGCCCTCTCTAGCGGAAGTTATGCTAGAGGCAGAGAGAAACAAAAGAGAGACCAACCGACTATTAGAGCGTATTGAGCAGAATACGGCTCGTCAGTCTAGGAATGCTGTAGTGTCCCTCAACGATTTTGTGACGCTGAATCCTCCAAAGTTTCATCATTCCGTCGATCCCCTCGACGTTGATGACTGGCTGTGCAGCGTCTCACGCAAGATTCGCTCTGCGAATGTTTCTGAGGCCGATAAGGTGACCTTTGCGGCGTATTTACTGGAAGGACCCGCCAATCTGTGGTGGGAGAATCTTGAAGCTATGCGTCCTGCTGAACCAGCAGCCACATGGGCAGACTTCAGTGCAGCCTTTCGTCTGAACCATATTCGAGAGGGCCTGATGGACAAAAAGAGAGAGGAGTTTTGTGCCTTCACTCACGGCAAGTTGACCGTGGATTCCTATAGCCGCGAGTTCGGTAACCTCGCCCGCTATGCAACAGAGGAGGTGTCTACTGACGCCAAGAAGCAAGCAAGATTTCGTAAGGGTCTGAGCCCTGAGCTTCGTCGTGATCTGCGCCTCCACGAGTGTGGAAGCTTTCAAGCCCTGGTCAACAAGGCGATCAGTGCCGAGACTGTTCATACTGACCTTGAAGCCACAAGGAAGCACTCCCGTGACTTTGGCTCGTCTTCTGGTTCCGCGTTTCCCAAATGCAGACAGTGCGTTCCGAACAGTTCTCTGCCGCCAAGATACACTCCGAGGCCATCCTACGTGGCGCCTTAGACGAATCAGACCAACCCTCCAGCAAAAACTTATGGTGGTCTAGCTAGCAATGCTGCACCACGTGCCAACCAAGTGATATGCTACAAGTGTGGAGAACCAGGGCACTACTCCTGTGAGTGTCCTCAAAATGTGGGTGCCAAGCAACCCGAAAAGTCCGTCGGGCAAGGCAAGTCGGGCAAAGCTTACTATGTGAAGCCAACTCCTGCACGTGGCCGTGTGAACTATGTGTCAGCAGAAGAAGCTGCAGAGGATCCCGACATCATACTGGGTACGCTTCTTGTTAACCATCACCCAACGTCTGTTCTCTTTGACACTGGGTCTTCTCATTCCTTCATTTCAAAAAGTTATGCACAGTTGCATAACATGTCTTTTTGTGATATGACAATTCCATTGGTTGTCCAAACTCCTGGTAGTAAATGGCAAACCTCTAGGATAACCTATGACAATGAAATTCTAGTAGACAGGCTAGTTTTTTTAGCCTCATTGATAGCCTTGAAATCTTCGGATATTAATATCATCTTGGGTATGGACTGGATGTCAGCTCACTATGCCAAGATTGATACTTATTCTAGAAAGGTCCAGCTTACCCATCCCTCGGGTGAGATAGTCAATGTCTCTACTGGAGTTGCCAAATGCCAACTCTATTCCCTAAATGCCAACCCTCTTCCGGAATTTGAAGACATTCCGGTAGTCCGTGACTTCCCGGATGTTTTTCCAGAGGACCTGCCAGGAATTCCACCTGATAGAGATGTAGAGTTTGTGATAGATCTTGTTCCGGGAACCGTCCCAATAGCCAGAAGACCATATAAGATGGCACCCCTGGAGCTAGCCGAACTTAAGAAGCAACTAGATGAGGCCTTGAACAAAGGTTTCATTCGTCCTAGATCTTTTCCTTCGGCTTGCCCCGTCCTCTTCGTTAAGAAGAAAGATGGAACGGATCGGATGTTTGTAGATTATCGACCAGTTAATCGGGTCACCATAAAGAACAAGTATCCGCTCCCCAGGATCAACGATCTGTACGATCAGCTCGCTGGATCCTCGGTCTTCTCCAAAATGGATTTGAGGTTGGGATACCATCAAATCAAGATCAAGAACGGGGACATTCCAAAAACGGCTTTTGTTACTCGTTATGGCCAATACGAGTACACCGTCATGTCCTTCGGTTTAACCAATGCCCCAGCCACCTTCTCTCGTCTGATGAATTCAATCTTCATGGAGTATTTGGATAAATTCGTCGTGGTATACCTCGATGATATTCTCATCTACTCGAAGAACGAACAAGAACATGCCGAGCATCTAAGGCTGGTATTGATGCAACTTCGAGAGCATCGAATTTATGCCAAGTTTTCAAAATGTGAATTTTGGTTACCAGAAGTGACCTATCTAGGTCACGTAATCTCTGGTAAGGTTATTGCTGTCAATCCCGAGAGAGTTCAAGCTGTCCTTGATTGGACTCAATCTGAATCGGTTAAGCAAGTTAGGAGATTTCTTGGTCTAGCGAGCTATTGTCGCCGCTTTGTCGAGAATTTCTCCAAGGTTGCAAAGCCTCTAACTGAACTCCGTAAGAAGGATAAAAAGTTCGAGTGGACACCACATTGTGAGCATAGTTTTCAGGAACTGAAAAGACGCCTGACTTCCACACCTGTGTTGCTACCACCAGATTTTTCTAAGGACTTTGTTATCTATTGCGACGCCTCGCGACAAGGATTAGGTTGCATTCTCATGCAAGATCGTCATGTGATCGCATACGCATCTCGACAGTTGCGTCCACATGAGGATAATTATCCCACACATGACCTTGAGCTTGCAGCCGTGGTCCATGCACTAAAAACCTGGCGACATTACCTTTTGGGTAATCGTTGCGAAATATTCACTGATCACCAAAGTCTGAAATATATCTTCACCCAGCCGGATTTAAATCTCAGGCAAAGACAGTGGGTTGAGTTGATCTCGGATTACGACTTAGGGATAACTTACACCCCGGGGAAGGCCAATGTTATGGCCGATGCACTAAGTCGTAAATCTTATTGTAACAATTTGATGCTACAACAAGGTCAACCACATCTCTATGAGGACTTTCGGAAGTTGAATCTTCATATTGTTCCGCAAGGATTCCTTTCTACCCTGGTGGCGAAGCCTACTCTTAGGGATCAAATCATAGCCGTGCAGGCTTATGATAAGGGTATATCCCGGATCAAGGAGAATAGTGCTAGCGGTAACGCTAGGGATTTCTCCATCAATGAGAAAGGTGTTGTGTTCTTTCAGACCGTTTAGTGGTTCCTAAGAGCAAACGTCTGCGGCAATTGATCCTTAAGGAGGCTCATCACTCTCCTCTCACCATTCATCCCGGTAGTACTAAGATGTATCACGACCTACGCCAGAGGTTTTGGTGGACTAGGATGAAGAGAGAAATTGCTGAGTTCGTTGCTAACTGCGATGTTTGTCGTCGAGTTAAGGCAGAACATCAATGGCCTGCTGGCACCCTTCAACCTCTAGCTATTCCTGAATGGAAATGGGATAAAGTTAGCATGAATTTCATTACCGGATTTCCCAAGACCAAGAAAGGAAATAATGCTATCTTTGTGGTCATTGACCGTGCTTCCAAAGTGGCTCATTTTCTTCCCGTTCGTGAGAGTATCACAGCTAGCCAGCTAGCAGAGTTATATATCTCTCGAATAGTGTCTCTTCATGGTGTTCCCCTGGAGATTAACTCGGACCGTGGGAGTATCTTTACTCCCGCTTCTGGGAAAGTTTTCAGAATGCCATGGGGACTCACCTATCTTTTAGCACTGCTTTCCATCCACAATCAAGTGGTCAAGTAGAAAGAGTGAATCAAATCCTAGAAGATATGCTTCGAGCTTGTGTGATATCGTTCGGTATGAATTGGGAGAAGTGCCTTCCATTCGCCGAATTCGCTTATAACAATAGTTATCAATCAAGCTTGGGCAAAGCTCCTTTTGAAGTTCTCTATGGACGAAGATGTCGAACACCTCTTAATTGGTCAGAAACCTGAGAGAGGCAACTCTTTGGCCCGGATATGATCCAGGATGCAGAAGAGCAGGTTCGCATTATTCGTGAAAAGTTGAAAACAGCCCAGTTTCGTCAAAAGAGCCAATATGATCATCATCATAAGGCTGTGACCTTTGAAGTTGACGAGAAGGCTTACCTTCGGGTTACACCTTTGAAGGTTACCCATCGATTCGGTATCAAGGGCAAGTTGGCTCCTCGTTACATTGGTACTTTTCGCATTGTTGCCAAACGAGGAGAAGTTGCCTACCAGTTGGAACTTCCTCCGCATCTTTCCAAGGTTCATGATGTCTTCCACGTCTCGCAACTCAGGCATTGCTTTTCGGAACCTATCCGTGAAGTGGACCACGAAACGCTTGATCTCCAAGATAACCTTTCATACCGAGAATACCCCGTGCATATTCTTGATCAAGCTGAGCGTACCACTCTACGTCGAAACCTCAAGTTTCTTAAAGTTCAATGGTCAAATCATTCGAAAAAGTAGGAAACTTGGGAAAGAGAGGATCGGCTCCGACTTGAGTATCCTGCGTTATTTCTGACGACTTCTAAATCTCGGGACGAGATTCTTTTGAGTGGGGGTGAGTTGTCACATCCCTGACACCTTAAACAAGTTAGCTTTGTGCTCATGTTTTCTTTGCATTGCATCTAGGAAATTTTCAACAAGAACAAAGTAAGTGGTGAAGGGAAATTCAACAAACCCTAGCCACTTCTCAAATTAAGGGAAATTCCAAACTAGTTAAAATCAATGAACCCAAAATGGCCTCAAGAAAAGTTCAATCTTTCTGATAATTCTTGAAAACAAATAAGCAATAAAGGAAACCATTTATTTTATACTCTTGGCATTTTAAATAAATGCAAAAGCTACTGGTTTCAAGTTTTAAATTTGAAATCAGAAACTTTAAGTTTTCAAAAATGTTGAAAACCTTAGGAATGATTGGATACTTTCCAGCTAATATCTTGAAAACCTTAGGAGCTGAAATAAATAGCAAATAAATAGTTGTCAAAACAGAAACAAAACAGAAAAGAAAAGAGAAAGAAAAAAAGGAAAAACCTTACCTATCGCCGGCCCAGCCCACCAGGGGCTCCCCGATCATCTTCCTCCTCCTCCCAGTAGGCAGGGGAGAAGATGAGCACGGCGGCCGAGCCCGGCCACCTCCTGCCTCCCTGCCCGCTGCTGGAGGCCTCCAGGAGCGCCAGCGCGACGCCTGCGCCTTCTTATCCTCCTCCCCGTGGCTCTATCCTCTTCCCTAAGCCTCGATCCCCTTTTCCCCTCTCGGATCTCTCTCTCCCCGAAGCTCCGGTGGCCGTCGATCCGTCGTCTCCCGGTCCTCCCCGACCCTGCCAGCAGCCTCACAAGATCCGCCGTGAGTTCTCTTCCTGTTCCCCCTCTTCCCGAGGCTTTCCCCCTCCTTTAACCATGTTAGCCGCCGGAGCCCGAAGGACCTCGTCGTCGGCCATGTCATTGCCGTCGTTGTGGTACTCAGCTCGCGAGGCCGAGCTCAGGAATGAGCTCCTCGAGCTCTGTAGATGGCGTAGGGCCTCTCTCCCAGCTCGCTAGTCCCCTGCATCGGCACTCCCGCCGATGCCCGAGCCGCAGCCGCCGTTGACCTCATCACCGGCGTGGATTCCGGTGACCACTGGGTCCAGCTCCACTCCCTTTAGATTCGGCGTTTCACTAGCTGTCCGTAGCACTATTCTGCGCCCAAAACCGACGGCCGTAGCGCCGTTTAGCTCTCTCCGGCGAGCCCTCCGCTGCGCCCGTGGTCGCCGCCGGCCATATTCCGGTGGGGGCCGACGTGGCCAACCGAACCCAGTAGTTTAAAGTCTAATCACTCAGTGACAGTGGGCCCAAGGCCAAGTCAAACTCAGTTAGGGGCTGGTCAGCGCGGGATTAGCCCCTCAGACGCTCACCAGTGGGTCCCCCGTGTCATGTTTGACCTGAACATGTCAGTTGACCTGCTGATGTCAGGCTGACGCAATAAAGGGGTTTTCCAGTACAAAAATAGTTCCAGAAACAAAACAGAAAAAATGGAAAACCCTTACATGTCGCCTAGCCGGCCCAGCCCATCTCCTCCGGTCGTCTCCGACCTCGCCAGTAGGAGCAGGAGGTGGCCGCCGCGTACTCCGGCGCGGCCACGCACCTGTGCGCCTGCCTGGCCGCCGCTTCGCGCTGGCAAGCTCGGGGATAAGCTCCCCGATCCCGTGGCTATCCATTCCCAGCGCCAGTTCCCACCCTCCTCTCGGACCTCTCCTCCCTCCTTCTGCCGCCATTGGAACCCGAGCAGAACTCGAGCTCGCCGTCGATTTAGCCGACCCTTCTTCCTTCTGAGCCGAGCATTAGCTCCGACGCAACCCCCTGAAGCTCCCTAGCCACGAGCCCGACGCCCAGATGCAGTGAAACGACGAGAAGCTGTCGTCTTCTACCTCGGGTCACCGAAGATCACCGCCGACGTTCTCCCTCTCCAGGCCGTCCCCGAGCAAACTAGCGCCACCATAGCACTCCCCGTGAGCATGCGGTCATTTCCCCTAAGATCTCCCCGTTGATCCCCTCCTCTAGGCCTAGTTCCACCGGAGCCCGACAAGATCCACCGCTGCAGCTCATCGCCGGTAACCCTCCGGTGATCAGCTCGTCCTTCTGAGGGCACCAGCAGCTTCAGGCCGTCGCGTAGATGTCGTAGGAGCTAAGTCCCATGCGCAACTCCCTCTGTTTTGATGACCTCGATGACGCCCGAACCTTGGCCACCGCCAAGCTCGCCGCCGGCGTCATCTCCGGCCAGATCAGCCCCGGCTAAATGCCGAAATGGAACCGCGGGAGAAGTGTCGTTCTTCTGGTGCTCTCCGCGCAGCGTTTGGCCCCGTGTGCGCCGTTTCCGATGCCCCCCGACGCTCTGGTGCTCGCCAGAGGCTCCCCGCCGGCGAGGACGACCTCGCCGCCGGTGGATCTCAGTTGGCCTGAGCCACTGACGGGTGGGGCCAGCCTTTGGATAGTTTAGAAATAATAAAACAAAATCAAATAAATTAATAAGACACTAACATGTGGGTCCAGTGAGTTTAATTAACTAATTAAGATTAATCCTAATCTAAAATTGACCAGAGACACTGACCAGTGGGTCCCACTGGTCAGGTTTGACTTTCAATGACCAGATGGACCTGCTGATGTCATGCTGATGCAGTAAAAGTATTTTCCAGTTTAGAAATAATTCCAGAAATGTTTAAAACTTCAAAAATTCATAGAAAATAATCTGTAACTCCTATGGAAATAATTTATATATGAAAAAGTATTAGAAAAATTCAAGGAATATGAATATGCTATTTTCAAACATGTTTGAAAAAGTTACAGAACCCAAACATGTAGATTAATGAATAAGTCAATTCTTATAAATACTTTATAAATGGAATATAGGAAATATTTGATATTCACTATGTTTGACATGATCAAACATTGTTCGAATAACAATCGGGCAACTTAACATGACATCCCATGCATGTTAACATCAAGTTGATCTGAGCATGAGGTCGAATCAATTAAATCGGTATCCGAGAATACCCCGTTTGAAGTGATATTTGAATTTGATTCAAATCAACTTCAAACCTAATATATGCTAACTATATTAGTATATCACCTTGCATCCTCATGCCATGCTCATGCATCATCTTGATTGCATATGCTTGATATTGATTGTTGTCATTTCCTTCGGTAGGCTGCGCTCCCCCGGATTCCACCGAATATCCGTCTGACGGATATTGTCCCTCCTCTGAGCAACAAGGCAAGCAACAATTTTTGATCATCCCGATAAATCCCATGTTCTTGCTCCTGCACTTATTTGTTGCATTAGGATCAAATGCTTCAACTGCTTTTGCCACGTTAGTTGAACCCACTTCCTTTGCATGACCTATCTTTGTCACGGTAAATAGCCGAACCTTGCAACCTAGCATACCTGGTAGTTGCTTGAGCCATGATGTGCCTTATCCTGCTATGCATGCTATGCTTAGAGCTGTGTATGGTCTGTCATCTGGGAGATGAACAGAATTGTGAAATTGTGTTCGGTAGGCAAAGGTTGTGTGTTGAACCTGATTTGGTAAAGGTACCGGTGAAAGGCTGTGTAGGAGTACATGGCGGGTTGTTTCATTGGAACCGTCCTTAGGAACTGAGTTCCGTGTATGCAATCCAAGACTAGATACTACCACACGTTGGGATACTTAATTGACCCTCTCGACTTATTAATCGCTTAGTACTCGGTCCAGGAGTTGCAAGTAGTTTCTGGTGTTTATAGTAATGCTGGAGGCCGTGCATGGTGCTGACCTGAGAGGTGGGCCGTGATGCGGTAGGCAGTGGCACGGTCTACCAAGTGGCACCCGGATGGTGGGCTTGGGAACCCTGCGCACATCGTTTGAGGCCGTGGTGGAAACCTTGGTCGGACTTCCGTACGGGTTACTCTCAGATAGGTGATAAACCTGGACTAGGTACTAGTGTGTTTAACGGTCGTGGCCGACTCCCTCGCTGGGCTTCCGCTTGAAGGTTGCCGAGGTGCATGACGTGCACATGGCGATAAGTGGCGAGAGCGTGTGTGACGAAGTACACCCCTGCAGGGTTATGATCTATTCGAATAGCCGCGTCCTCGGATATGGACTACTTGGAGACATATGTTGTTCATAGATAACTTCAATGGCTACTCATAAAATTGTCAAGATAAGCGTGAGTGTCGTGGACGGCATTTCCGTATGGAGACGGAATGATTCCACGATGGTGTATTGTTGTGGTGTTATTGGACTCGTGTGCGAGAAATCAAGTTGTCAAAATTATTTAAAAATGCAAGTTGTTTAGCCACGAGTCAAATGCTGGCTTTCCGCATGAAACCCCACAATACCTTCTGGATACTTTGCATGAGTAGATAGTTATCCTAAAGTCTTGCTGAGTACCTTCGTACTCACGTTTGTTTAATAAATGTTGCAGAGGTTGCTAATGACCCTAATGGAGGGTTCTTCGTAGACATCGACGACGACGAGTAGTTGGTGTCCCAGCTATGATCTGGCCCTACGTTGGATCTATAGTATAGTCAAGCCATGTGCTTTCTAGTTGCCCTATCTGTACTCACACAGTTTTAAACTCTTCCGCTGGCTTGTAACTGAATGACTGCTATTATGGGTCGTGAGACCCTTAATGTGTAATAGTATGTGTGTGGCTCTTCCGAGCCTCTTAAATAAAGTTTGTATGTTTATGGTTATGTTGCGATGCCATCGATGTATCTATACATATCGGTATGCCATGCGTACGTGTGTCGTACTTGATATGTATGGGGTTCGATTACCTAGTCATGAACTTTAGTAGCACTCCTCACAAGGAAATGCCCCTTTGTGATCCAACGAGCCATGGTAGTTCGCTACTGCTCCGGACACATTGGTTGACCGGCATGTGTCCTTCTTAGCTGTTGTGTCTGTCCCCTTTGGGGAAATGTCACGCGATGTAAAGGAGTCCTTGTAGCTTGCTACGACTCATCTACACTCGCTGGTGACCGACACCTGCTTTGTTGGGTCATGTATGCCTGTCCTTGTGCGGTACTGCCATTTTGGTTTATGACTAGACATGTCGATCCGGGTTCTTTGACATTGGAATGCTAGCGACACTATTGCATACGTGAGTCAAAAAAAGTCCCGGCTAAGGTAAGGCTGAAGCCGTGGAGTTAACCGTGTGTGAGACCGCAAAGGGATGCGATGTGTTACAGGCTGGATTCCTATGGCTTAGGATCGGGGTCCCGACACTGGCGCACCAAATGTCAGAATCGAGGCTCTGCAGACCCAGAAAGGTTTGAACTTTGGGGTGCGCTTGCTCTACTACCCTATTGTGCCTCTCAACCTCTTAGCGACTCCCCAATGGCTCCAGCTAAGAAAGACGAAGAAGAACACATGCACAGTTTACCTAGGTTCAGGGCACCTTGCGGTGTAAAACCCTACTCTTTATTCTCTGGATTGCTTGAGGTGGAGGATGAGTACAAAGGGGGGGGGGTTCTTGTACTAGTGGAGTTGGTGGATCCCCTTGCTACGGAGGTCAGGCCTCCCTTTTATACAAGCCTTGGTCCTCCCCCCGAAACAAACACACATTTGGTGAGAAGGTTTTCCACAATGGTGTGGGGACCCCGACTTGTAAGTCAAAATCGCCTAATGCACGTGTACAGTGATCCCACAGATCAATGCTCACTGAACACACGGAAACGGAATAACAAGATTCTTACATCCGTATATACCGTTTATCTTGGATATGTCCATTATGGGCAAGTCTTCATATTCACCGCAATGGAAATCTTCCAAGATAGCAAGAACCCGCCTTAACCCTACAAGAATTATGACTGGGAAGCACCCAAGATCGCAGGAACGTCACCAAGGTATTCTTCACCATCTCCTGATCTCTCTCACCTGGTCACCAGTGTCAAGCCAATGAGTACTTCATGTTTGGAATGAGGCAATAACAATACATGATATAACACTAAGTAGGTAATTTGCGAAAAGTTAATTTGAGTGCAATTTCATGATCAAGAAGCTTGTAAGATCATGCATTAACACGTAGACAATGTCCACACGACCAGGTTACAGATATCAATATCAACAGAGGGTCGAACATGCCATGTTCACCCATCATCCCAAGTCATCTGACTTAGCTCCTTTGTCATACTACCACCATACCCACATGCACACACACATTCTTGGTTTAAACTCCTGGATGTAGTTTAAACAGCACCACCCAATTATCCTTGACCGTGGACACACCTATTCAAATAGTTTTACACTCTGCGGAGGTTGCACATTTTACCCACAAGACTCAAGAAACTTTCGTGTCAGAACATAACTCGCGACATTTATCGTACCCGAGGTAAGTACCTGAACATCACCTTTCCCATGACGATACTAGCAAAGAGTCCACTCGTTTGCACACAGCCTGCTTTATTTATTTCACAAGTACCATCCATGAAAGGACGAACGATGTGCCTAGTGTCTATACAAAAAGCCCATGGTTGCGCTTTTTCCTGGAATGACCCCGTCTCGAGATTGACCATGTCACTCTCGCCACTAGTAATGCGGGCTATCTATTAGCACCGACCATAGTAATCAACAAAGCCCCGTCCCATAAGGGGTATTGTAGTCGTACATGTAAGGTTGGGACGGTTGACAAATCTTAAATCTAATCCGGTTTTAAAAACCACTCACACAGCTGTCCTCGGTATACCACTCTCTCACCAAGTGGTTACCTAGCTCAACACATCACCCTCGGTCATTAGTGGCACGACTTTCGTAACTTTAGAATCCCATGCATAGCACTACCAGGAACCTAACTACTTTCCACCCGCACAATCTTCACACGAAGGTAGGGTCATGCCCAGGTGCAAGTAGCAACGAGGAGTTTCCGGAGACAGCCCATTAAGGTGGTCACCGACTCTACATGATTCAATGCATCAGAACAAAGTGCTAACTGACATGCAAAAAAGTAGTTTCTGAGACATGGTCAAAGGGCTGCTTGCCTGGTTTGGAAAAGTCTTTGAGGTCTTCCCAAGATTCTAGTCGACTCCGAGCAGCTCGTCTACTTCGTAAACTATCGTTGTAAACAATATCATAAGCCACACAACAAGCAGAAAAACAAATTACTCTATAAATAAGGGTTTTATTTTCCTTGGACATCTCTGGTCAAAAGAAAAATTCCTAAAGCTTGCTTGAAGAGATTTGGATCACCAGAGATTTTTGAATGGTGGACAAGGAGGCGCCACTTGCCCTACAAGAAGTTTATAGAAAATATTTCTATAAAAAGGATTGGGTGTGCCCACCAAATAGGGTATGAATTTAGAAATATTTAGGAGGTGGTTTCATTGGATTTGGAGTTGGAAGGAATTCCAATGGATTTACTAAGATGTATTAAATGGAAATATGTGCTATTGATTTCGCGTAGCAGAAACAATGTATGAGAAAAATGTTCACCTAGGCAAGAAAAATAGAGAATGATTTTAGAGTCACCTAGAAAGTGGAATCAAGCCATTTGGAGTTTATTTGAATGCTATAGGATTTTAGCAAGGAGGGGTTTGAAGAGATAAAATTAAATTTTGGATTTAATCCCTACAGAAAACGTCTCTAGAAAAATGTGCAATGCACATTTTTGGATAGGTAGTGATTTTTGAACTCCTAGAAATTTTAATTTGTTAATTTGGAGCTCATATGATTTAATTATGCATTATATGAGCTTTCTAAAAAAGAAAAAGGAAAAAATGGGGGTATACAACACGGGCTATAACGTGCCTTGGGTGTGTGGTAGGCAGCTGGGCCGGTCCAGTAGCTCCAGCCGCGTGCGCAGCAGGCCATACCGATGGCTCATTCGTGGGCGACACATTCTTCATGGGGAGGAACAGTCCAGCGGGAGGTGCGACCACTTAAACAAGGGGGGGGGGCTTTAGCCACTGTCTAGCGGGCCCCGCTGTCAGAACCACCCCCACCTCTCGTCAGTGCATGGGAGAGCCGTGGGAGCTCGACCGAGCGCACGCCAGCGCCCGCCCCGGTGGCTCCAGCAGCCTCTGGTGGTGCTACTGCCACCGTTGGGCCTGGGGCCGCCTGCCGCACCCGCCAGGGTGTATCCTGGCCCCGAGGACTGTCAGGGGCGACCATGGCTCCGGCCATGGCGGAGAAAAGTGACGACAGTGTTGGGCGTGGAGGAGCGGCCTTCGGGAGGAGGGAAAGGAACCATGGGGAGGTGGATGGAGTCACTGGAGGGTCCAGGCGAGACCTGGAGGAGAGGCGGTGCTCGGGGTGTGCTAATTTGAGATGGGACCGCCGGTCATGGCGTCGAACATTGTCGTTGTGAAGAGGAGGAACAGGCGAGTGAGGAGCTCCAGGAGGCGTCTAAGAGGGAGGGGAGTAACTCAGATGCCCAGGAGCCTGCGGGGAGAGATAAGCGAGGGGGAACGACGAGGGAGCTTGGGTTTGCCTCGGATGATCTGGGCAAGGCGGCACATGGGTGTCGGAGCTGCTTGGGGCCTAGATGGTGTTGTGGAGGGGGTCAAGGACGGAGAGAGGGATTCCCTGGCGCGCTAGAGCACTTTGCCACTGTTGAACAAGAGATGCAGGATGATGACAAGGCGCACAGAACCGTTTCTGTAGGTCACTGGTATGGTCACCACGCCAACTGGTGTGCAGGGGAACGTTTAGGTCGGCTCACCATGTGTAACGTGTGAGGAATGCATGCAGGAGAGTGATGGAGGAGTTTGGTCACATAGGGGGCAATATAGGTGGGGTTTCACGTGTGATTCAGTTTGTAGCCGCAAACTTGGGGCTAGCAAAAGGTGTTTTTACTGGGAGGCTTTGAAATGAAACCTTGTCGATTAGTCATAAGCATGGAGGAACTACAAGACTGCCAAGTTTCAGCTCAGGGAGAGGAGTGTAGCTAGCACTTGTAGTTCACGAGCTCATTTGTGCCAAAAATTAAGTTTTCGAAGGGTTGCTCATATTTTCCACATGACCATGCCATGTCTTTGCATGAAATGGCACATTAGCATACTAGAGGCGTTTTGAAAAGACTTGGGGTCATTTTCATGAATAGAATTAGTGGAAGAGGGGTAAAAGAGGTGTAGCCATATTGAAAAGGAGAGGGAAAAAGAGGGAGTTACCCTCCAATAATTGATTAGGGGCCTTGGCAAAGTTATTGGAGGTGGTAGAGGGCTAGCAAAAGTTGTAGTAAAAGTTTTAGCTCAAGGAGAATAGAAGAAGGGGCGAAAGTAACAAATTTTGGAAGTGAGCAGAAGGTGTCTCATGGGTGTTAGGGCTATCAAATGGAGTCCACTTGCTATGAAGCTTAACAATATCACATGATAGGTGAAAATGAGATTGGATACCAAATTTGGGGTTTGTTGGATAAAGTTTCCAATATAGACATGAATAACCCTATAAATAGGCACAAATGGTTTTCTACCTATAAATTCAAGAAAATTAATTCCCACTAATACACCACTCGGTGTGGTGGCATTATTTGTGTATTAGACCATGCCCCAAAAGTTTGGGTCATTTGGAGAAACATTATAATATAAAATTTCCCAATTCCAGAAATCAACAAGAGTGGTTTTGAGGGGCTTGGGGAAAGCTCACGTGATCTTCTTAATGCACCACTTGGTGTGGATGCATTATTAGAGTATTCAAACATGTCAACAAATTTGAGCACAATAGGGGACACTTGCCATTGTAGAGTTGCTTAAATTTGGTTCTGGTCAGATCATGATTTGCAATATTTAGGTGAATCAAATCAACTAGAATTGAAATGAAACTTTGCAAGATCATCACATACATCATGTGTGACTTGGTATAATTGTCTTAATATTTATTGAGAATATTCCTAGTAGAAATATTTAAAAAGCTTTAAATAGGCAGAAGGGTTTTAAAGGGTTTTGTCCAATATTTTGAACATGACCATGTGTTGGAACTCTTATATATGGAATATATATGTCCAATGAGCTTCCCTAAATTTTCTCAAATATTTTGAAAGGAAGAAAAATAATTTTCCTTCATAAAAGACCATTTCTGGCATTAGAAAAAGGTATTTAAATAAAATAGTAAAATAATTTTTAAAATAATAATTCTGTGGTTTTGGGAAGTGTTTTTGATAATAGGTTTTAAATAAAATGCTTAGGGCAAAACAACTTCCATGATTTGATGACTTTTAGCACAAATCCCAATTCAGTGGGTTTTCAAAGCCTAAATTAAATAAATGCTTTTTGGTCAAAATAATATTTGGAAAAATATTTTGAAGTCCTATACACATGGTATGTTCATTGGACAAAGACTTTGGGTTAGGAGGTGAGCCTAAAGAATAGTAGGGACTTTGTGATTTAAAACCCAAGCAACCAAGCAAGCAAACAACAATCACATCAAGTATCACACGCAGTCACAAAAAATTTAATTGGTCCTGATTTTTGAGTGTTAATTTAGTCAGGATAGTCAAACATAGGGTGTGACAGACCTCTCTCCCTTACAAGAATCTCGTCCCCGAGATTCCTTGGCGAGGCATTGGATACTGAAATTTGGGTCCAAGGTAGTCTTCACGTTCCCATGTTGCTCATTCTTCGATGTGATTGCTCCAGCAGATCCTAAAGTGCTTGAAGATACCACATCGAATGCTTCTCTTGGCTCAAATTGAGAGTGAACGTGGTTCTTGCAATGTTCTAGGCTTGACTAAGGGTTAGGGTTGGTGATCAAGGTTCGAGCAAGGTTTTGGTTTGCGTGTGTATCCCAAAGTCGGAATACATGACAAAGCAGTTTGTCTGCGTGCTAGTCCTGGGGGTTACTCGCGTCATTTAGCGACATATAGATGCCTCGCGTTAAAATAGGAGGTTCAAGACCTTCGTGTAGCTCCCTGCTGACAGGGAAGCTCTTGACTCCTATAAAATAGGTGATCGACCGTTGTAAGTGGTCTCCTTCCCTGAGATTGTTGAAGTGTGTCATCGTGGGCTTCTCATCGAGACCTTATACTTGGGTAGTGGCCCAAGTATGTCCTTAATTTTTCTTCAGCTGCTTGTCTTTGTCGTTGCGGAATCACGTTTCCGGCATGTCTTCGGATGCCCAGCCTTCTAGCCTCTTCGTAGATACCTTTGAAAGAGTATGGGTTGGGTCTCGGCCATGAGACTAAGCTTAGGGACAGGGTGTCTAAAATGAGTCCCATCATATAGGAAAGTTTTTAAGGGATCCTAGATGAGATGGCTACCCAAAGGTATGGACCAGTCACCCAATCCCCAAGGTCTGAGGCTTGGCAAGCGGGGTGAACTTCCTTTGACACAGATTTCACCATGGTCCAATCAGGATTTACGTCCTTGATTGGACCAAAAGGGCTCGTTGATTTCTCTTGCTGTCGAAAGGCTTCATCATGCTTGAACGTGACGCTTCTTGACATAGTTGATGTTGCCATACTGGTGGAAACCCGTTGCTCCTTCTTTCTTATCGTGGCCACTCCGTCGTGGTGGTTCTTCACCTTGCTTGGGTAGGGTTGCCTTCTGCTTCTTGGAGGGTTCTTCGAGGAGTCCATCTCCCTCAAGGTAAAACCTTACACTTGAGAGGCATGGCGATCGGGGTTTCTTATAGCTTATCCAAACAAGACTAAGGTGCTTCTTACTTTTCTTGGATAAATAAGATTGTCATCCATGAGGACAACACCATATTTATCCATTCATCACACAACCATTATGCTCATGGAATGTGTGAGAGGAGCAGGAACTTGTCCTGGGTAGTCAGTTGCCTAGGGGTTTAGTGGTAGTCGAGGGGGGTATTTCCTATAGTCTAACGACTTAGATCCAAGGCCTATGGTCACAGTCCGACCATTTTATGGCTAGGGAGAGCTTTGGGGTTTCAAGGAACTTATTATGTGAGTGAACATCCATCACCTTATCCTTGAGCACACCTTCTGAGATGTGAGTAGTCCTACCAAATCCTCCAAACCGAATCATCCAATGTCATATAAGGTACCATGTCATATAAGCCAACTCCTACATCACTTATGCTACTCAACTCCAAGGTTTGAGAGAAGGGCTAAACCAAAACCTCATATGTATGCTATGACTAGCTCATGCGCATCCCTATATAAAAAATCCTCGGAGAGCATACAAGCTGCTAAGCTTGACTAAGATACTACAACCCAAGTGCTTATTTAAACTATCAAATGTTTAAGGTACAATGTTTCTATGCTAGGGAAACACATAGTATACCAATCCAAGATCTTGTTTCCTTACTACAGATCCAATCAAGTGGTTCATCAGTCCCATCAATCATCACTTGACCCATCACTCCTAAAAACCAGTATCGATGGGGTTATACATAACCACCTGGTGTCCTTTTTGATCCACATACCATTTCCAGGACTATATCACAGTGCATACACCAAGTTTCAACACCATGACCAATTAAACTCCAAGGTCAAGCTTATATAGTTTTGTAAATCAATTCAAAAACTCCAATTGACTCTACTACCACCCACAGAGGAACATGGTATCATGATCAAGATCACCAGACTAAATACAGTTTGCTCCGAACCATGTGATCTTATTCATCATCGATATTCTATTAGGACCACCTATTTAAATCGAAATCGCATGGCCAACGAGTACTCGTGCTTGGTACTCCAAGTCATTATTACTCCGTGGCTCCTACTTGACAAGCTCATTTTGTTATACCACCAAGAGTTTTAGCTTGTAATCATAATTATTCGACTGAATCCAACTCACTCCAGGAATACGTGGGTTATGCTACTTTATCAGCTTATTCCGTGAAGTCACCTATCCCATGAAAGTCCCCGTAATCCACCAAAGTGGTTAGCTATGTCCTCAAAAGACCTATTGTGGTCACATAAAATCATTGTCTACAAACCCTATATCCTCAGTACGATCCTTCCTATGGAATCAAGGTCCTGGGGCTAGCTGAAGACTGAAGTATACTTGTTCACTGTGATCACCTGTTCCATAATGAACAAAGTGTTAAGCAGGCCTTAGTGAAGCTCAACAGGTGCTCTGGCAAGTCCATGTAATAAATATGTGTTCAGAGGTTTGATCTATGCAACTTGTGATGTCTAGGTTGGTCTAGGGAGGGTTTCCAATCTTGAGGGAAAAGCCTAACTCTACGGGGTTGGTCTACTTGAGTATCTTGTAGTCAAAATCTTTAGTGTTAGATACCTTTTGAGGTGGATTCTTGGTGCATCTTGTCTTGGTGGTCTTTAGTGGTTGAGGAAGGTGAGGGAGAGAGAAAAGTAGCATAGAGGGGAGTGCCTAAGGAGGTGGTATAGTGCAAGTGGAGTCCAACCAGTGCCAAAAGGCCAAACACAACATCAAGATGATGCAGGTGATATAGTCGCGTACTTGTTGCATGGGCAAAAGTGCGACTTATATCAAGTCAAAAACAATAAAACAAGAAACACACAATATGGTTCCATTCAAACCATCACACGGACTCGACTTCGCATAGGGAATACACGACTCGTCCTACCCTAGGGGTTATCGGGCTCAATAGTCTTGCTTACTTCGTGCGTCATTGGGGGAGTCCACTCAGTCTTCCGAGTCTTCTTCACGTGTAGCATACCTATTTTTGTTGTCTATTGAGACGGCTCGAGTTGAGCTGGAAAGAGTCCTTGACAATTTCTCATCTAGTGAGATGTCCACGAAAGTGGTTCTTGATGGTTGTTGTTGGACAGGGTCTCCTGTTGCCTTCGTAATCCCGTCGATATCTCCTTGTATTCCAAGGTGTTGAATTTTTCAAGTGGATGATCCTTTATGCAATGACATCAGCGGGCCATGGTAGAGTTCCGTCCTGCTGGTTATGTTGTTGACAATATCGATACCAAGGGCGAACGATGAAGAGAATCGTTTTCCTGCTCACTAAGGTGAGGCAGGCCAGATGGCAAGGCTCTCATATATCGGTGGTTGTCGACACAATAACAGTAAGGACAGAGTCGCTCTATTACCGATGCATATCATGATCTTACATATACTATGTCCTGAATAATGTCGAGGGTGTCACCATCTTGTTAGTCTTGATGTCGTCATTCCTCAAGAAAGTAGGTTATGCTGATGTCGTCTGGTCTTAGCGTTGCCAATCTTTTCCTCCAAACATGTGGGTGACTGTTTGGCAAGGTCGTTACCTTTCAAGTTACCAAGAGGACTTCAAGGAATCAAGTGGTCAGGGGCATAGTGTGCTAGCGAGTGTTTGTTTTGAAAAGCACATGAGGAGAGTTGAAGGAACAAGGGTGGAAGTGCTATGGTTAAACCTTCCCTTCTTTTGAGGAATTAGGAGACGTGTAAAATATTTAGGTTTTGCAGATGATTTGAAGGGCCTGGAAAACAGTTTTGTCCTAAATAATGTCCGTCCTAACTAAGGGCTTCCTGCAGTCCGGATGGCTTTGATACCAGCTCTGTGGGGACACCGACTTGTAAGTCGAAATCGCTGAATGCACGTGTGCAATGATCCCATAGATCAATTCTCACTTACAACATAGAAACTGAATAACAAGAGTATTAGATCCATACATAGCATTTAGCTCGGATATGGCCAATATGGCCAAGTCTTCATATATACTTCAACGGAAATCTTCCAAGATAGAGAGAAACCATGTCATCCACCTTAAACCTACACGCATTCTAACTCGTAAACGTCCTAGCTCGCAGGAACGTCAACAAGGTATTCTTCACCATCTCTTGTTTTCTCTTACCTGGTCAATGAAATAAACAATGGCATACTTTGAATGTACTCGCAAGCAACCCATGTTGGAACGAGGCAATAACAATACATGATATAGCACTAAGCAGGTAATTTGCGGAAAGCTAATTTGAGTGCAATGTCATGATCAAGCAGCTTGTAAGAGCATGCATCAACAGTTAGACGATACCCATACGATCAGGTTATAGATATCAATATGGTCAAAAATACCATGTTCAACCATCATGCCAAGTCATCTGACTTAGCTCATCTATCATACTACCACCATACGCACACGCACACACTCATACTTGGTTTTTATGAAAACCCCTGGATGTAGTTTAAGAAGCACCACCCAACTGTCCTTGAGCGTGGACACGACTATTCGAATAGTATTACACTCTGCAGATGTTGAACACTTTACCCACAAGACTCGGGAAACTTCAGTGTCAGAACATGACTCGCGACATTTATTATACCCGAGGTAAGTACCCGAACATCACCTTTCCCATGATGATACTAGCAAAGAGTCCACTCGTTGGCACATAACCCGCATGATGTATGTCACAAGTACTATCCATGAAGGACCAATGGTGTGCCCGGTATCTGTAAAAATAGCCCATTGTCTCCCTTTTTACTGGCACGACCCCGTCTCGAGAGTGACCACGTCACTCCCGCGACAAGTAATACGGGGCTCTCTACTAGCACCGACCATAGTAATCAACAAAGCCACGTCCCATAAGGGGTATTGTGGTCGTACATGTATGTTTCGGGATGGTCAATAAATCTTAAATTTGTCTGGTTTTAGAAACCACTCACACAACTGTCCTTCGTATACCACTCTCTCACTAAGTGGTTATCTAGCTCAACACATCACCCTCGGGCATTAGTGGCACCCGACGGGGTTTTCGCAAAACTTGGGAAATCACCTCCTTTTCCTTTCTCCATGCATGTACCCAATCCCATGCGTAGCACTACCAGGAACCTAACTACTTTCCACCGGCACAACCCTCATACGAAGGTAGGGTCATGCCCAGGTGCAAGTATGAATGAGGAGTTTCCGGAGACAACCAATTAAGGTGGTCACCGACTCAACATGATTCAATGTATCAGAACAAAGTGCTAATTGACATGCAAAAAGAGTAGTTTCGCATACATGGTCAAAGGGCTGCTTGCCTGGTTTAGCAAAGTCTTCGAGGTATCCGCAAGCTTCTAGTCCGCTCTCTGCAGCTCGTCTACTTCATCAACTATCGTTGGAAACAACCACGAAAAGCCACACAACATGCAGAAAAATAAAGTGCTCTATAAAGACGGTTTTACTTTCCTTGGACACCTGTTCTCGTAAGAAAAATACCTAAAGCTTGTTCTAAGAGATTTGGATCACCACAGATTTTTGAATGGTGGACAAGGAGGCCACACTGGCCCTACAACAAGTGTACAAAAAATATTTATATAAAAAGGAGTGGGTGTGCCCACCAAATAGGGCATGATTTTAGAAACATTTAGGAGGTGGTTTCATTGGATGTGGAGTTGGTATGAATTTCCTTTGGATTTACTAAGATGGATTAAATGGAAATAGGTGCTATTGATTTGGCCTAGCAACAATATATGAGAAAAATGGTCACCTAGGCAAGAAAAATAGAGAATGGTTTTAGAGTCACCTAGAAATTGGAATCACTCCATTTGGAGTTGATTTGAATGCCATAGGATTTTGCAAGGAGCGGTTTGAATAGACAAAATTCAATTTTGGATTTAATCCCTATAGAAAAGGTCTTTGGAAAAATGTGTAATGCACATATTTGGATATGTAGTGATTTTATAAACTCCTAGAAATTTGAATCCGTGAATTTGGACCTCATATGATTTAATTATGGATTATGTGAGATTTCTAAAAAAAGGAAAAGGGGGGGTATACCTGAAGAGCTAAAACGTGCCCAGGGCGCGTGGTAGGCAGCTGGGTCAGCCCAGCAGCTCCAGCCGCGTGCGCAGGAGGTCACACCGAAGGAACATTCCTAGAAGATGATTTCTTCGTGGGGACGCACAATCCAGCGGGAGGCGCGACCACTTAAATACCCGGGGGGGCTTAGCCACTTACCGGCAGACCCTGCTGTCGGATCCACCGTCCACCTCCCGTCAGAGCAGGGGAGATGCGGGGAAGCTCGACCGAGCAAGTGTCGGCGGCCGCCCCGACGGCCCCAGCCGCCTCCGGCGGCACTACGTCCACCGTTGGGCCTGGGGGCCACCTATGGCACTTGCAAGGGAGTCTCCTAGCCCCGGGGACGGTCAGGGGCGACCATGGTGGAGAAAAATTATGGCGGTCCTGGGCGTGGAGGAGCGACCATCGGGAGGAGGAAAACGTACCACACGGAGGAGGGTGGAGGCACTAGACAGTTCAAGCGAGACTTGGAGGAAAGGAGGGGCTCAGGTGTGCATATTTGAGAGGGGCCCTCCTGTCATGGCGTCGGCTATTTCCATCATTGTAGAGCAGGAACACATGAGTGAGAAGCTCCAGAAGGCATCTAAGAAGGAGGGGAGTAACTCAGGTGTTGAGAGGCTCGCGGGGTAGAGATATGCGTGGGAGGAACAACGAGGGGAGCTCGGGTCCTCCTTGGATGATCTAGGCATGGTGATAGATGCATCTCTAACATACTTGGAGCCTAGCTGGCGTCATGGAGGGGGTCAATGATAGAGAGAGGGATTCCCTAGTGCACTGGGCACTCTGAAGCTGTTGGACAAGAGATGTAAGACGAGGACAAGGCGCAGAGCACCATTTTAGTAGGTCAGTGGCATGGTCACCATGCCCACTGGTGTCCAGGGGAACTTTTAGGTCGGCCCACCATGTCTAACGTGTTAGGCATGCATGCAGTAGAATGATGGAGGAGTTTGGTCTCATATGGGGCAGTACAGGTGGGTTTCACCTCTGATTCAGTTTGCAGCGGCAAACTTGGGGCTAGCAAAAGGTGTTTTTACTCGGAGGCTTCTGAAATGAAACCTTGTCTAGTAGTCATAGGCATGGAGGAACTACAAGACTGCCAAGTTTCAGCTCACAAAGAGGAGTGTAGCTAAAACTTGTAGTTCAAGGCCTGATTTATGCCAAAAATAAATTTTTAGAAGGGTTGCTCATATTTTCCACATGAGCATGCCATTTCTTTGCATGAAATGGTGCATTAGCTTACTAGAGGTGTTTTGAAAAGACTTTTCGGCATTGTCATGAATATAATTAATGGAAGAGGGGTAAAAGAGGTGTTGCCATGGTGAAAAGGAGAGGGAAAGAGAGGGGTTACCCTCCACTAATTGATCAGGGGCCTTGGCAAAGTTACTCGAGGTGGTAGACAGCTAGCAAAAGTGGTGGTAAAAATTTGAGCTCAAGGAGAATAGTGGAAGGGGCCAAAGTAACAAATTTGTTACCTGAGTAGAAGGTGTTTGATGGGTGTTAGGGATAGCAAATGGAGTCCACTTGCTATGAAACTGAATATGATCACATGATAGGTGAAAATGAGATCGGATACCAAATTTGGGATTTTTTGCAGAACGTTTCCAATGTATACTTGAAAATCTCTTGAAATGGGCAGAAATGGCTTTCTGCATAAAAATTCATGAAAATTAATTCCCACTAATGCACCACTTGGTGTGGTGGCATCATTTGAGTATTAGAGCATACCCAAAAAGTTTGGGATCACTTGGAGAAATTTATAATGTAAACTTTCCAAATTCTAGAAATCAACATGAGTGGTTTTGAGGGGTTGGGACAAGTTCACCTGATCTCCTTGATGCACCACCTGGTGTGGATGAATTATTAGAGTATGAGAACATGTACACAAAGTTTGTGCACAATAGGGGACACTTGGCAATGTAGAGTTGCTCAAATTTTGTTCTCGTCAGGTAGGGTTTTGGATTATTTAGGTGAATCAAATCGAGTGGGATTGAGATGAAACTAGGGAAGATTGTCACATACATCATGTGTGACTTGGTATAATTTTCTTGGAATTTATTGAGATTGTTTCTAGTATAAATATTTCGAAAGCTTGAAATATTCACGAAGGGTTTTGAAGGTTTTTGTCCAAAATTTTCAACATGACCATGTGTTGAAACTCTTATATATGGAATATATATGTCCACTGAGTTTCCCTAAATTTTCTCAAATATTTTGAAACAAATAAAAATAATTTTACTTCATAAAAGACCATTTCTGGCCTCAGAAAAAGGTATTTAAATAAAATAGTAAAATAACTTTTGAAATAATTATTTTTTGGTTTTGGGAAGTATTTTTATAATGGTTTTTAAATAAAATACTTAGGGCAAAATAACTTCCCTAATTTGAGGACTTGTAGCACAAATCCCAATTCAGGTTTTTTGAAAGCCTAAATAAAATATATGATTTTTGGTCAAAATAATATTTGGAAAAATATTTTTAGGTCCTATACACGTGGTATGGTGATTGGGCGAAGACTTTGGGCAAGGAGGTGAGCCTAAAGAGTAGCAGGAACTTTGTGATTTAAAACACAAACAACCAAGCAAGCAAACAACAATCACATCAAGTATCACAAGAACTCACAAAATTTTAATTAGTCAGGATAGTCAAACACAGAGTGTGACAGACGACCATTTTGAAAGGGGACATGACTACAACCTACCCTGACAAAGGTGGTCTTCGCCTACTAAAGCACTACACCATGACGCACTGGTGGGCTCGGGGTGACCTCCATCTTGCCGAACCCCCAGCCTTGGACCTCTTGTACCAAGTACGAAACCTATGAGGTTGCTTTGGAAACCCGGGGCTGGCTCTGATCCCTTAACACCAACCGAGAAAACTTCTCTGTCCTTGTCTGCTAGCACCAACCCCGACGCCGTCGTGCATGGCTCACATCACCCATGTGAGGGTTCAGGGTCATGTGATCCTGCCTGGCTGTTCTTGTTAAGTCCGCCCCACGAGGGCGGCATCAGGAGGCGACTTCTTGGCATGGAACTCAGGGGGAATGGCATCGAGGGGACCTCTGCCGGTTCCTAGCAACCTTCAAGGATCTGCACCTCGCGAGGAGGGGGCCACGCGAGGGTCGGATTCCCGGGCCTTGACGGGGAGCGCTCTCAGGCCCACAATGTGCGCCGTGCCTTGGGCCGCAGGCAGGCGCCTTGGTACCCCCAGTCCTCGAAACTTGAGTGCTTTTCCACAAGTACTATGTCAGCTCTATATGATCATGCAAAGCATTGTGATGATGAACGAACTAGTCACGTGAATTGACGATGACATTTGCATGGCAATATATCTCCGAATGGCCATGGAAATACCATGATATGTAGGTATGGTGGCTGTTTTAAGGAGGATATAGAAAGGTTAATGTGCAATAGAGTGTGTCATGTCAGGGGTTTGGATGCACCGACAAAAGTTGCACCATTCCTCAAGGTGAGAACAGGCGATGCACAGTACCAAAGAGGCTAGAAAATATGAGGATGTGAGATAGCGTATGTCCATGGTGTCACATTAGTCATGAAGGATTCATGTACTTATTGCAAAGTATTATTATTTTTATCACAAATCAAAGTATTACTCGCATGCCCTGAGGGAGAGGGTTGGTAGGAATTAACCATCGCGCGACTCTGACTCAAAAAAACACTAGGATTTCAACAAGGAATAGAAATGCTCACACATCATCACCATGCCCTTTTATTTTTTTTGAATGAACAAGAAGTTCAACATCTCTTAATATTTACACCTCTCTGAATTAGTAATAATGCACTCACATATTTTCATATCACCACATCAACATAATTAACCCGCAATTTCTCTATATGTGCTACATGATGGTTTTAATTATCACTCATTGAATACCCATTATTTTTTATCTGGTCTTATGACCCACGCAGATTACCATCACTATTTATATGACTCTCAAACAAGTAAAAGTGGATAACGAGAGCATAATATTTATATAAAATCTACACGCCACGATGCTCAAAAAGATATAAGTGAAGTACTAGAACAAGTGCTAAGCTCAAAGGATATAAGTGAAGCACATAGAATATTCTACCAATATGTGATGATGTGGTATCTCTCTCAAATAGGTGTGTCTAGTAAATGATGATTGTGTCAAACTAAAAGTAAACTCAACAAAAATCCAACGACGCTCCAAGCAGAACTCATATCATGTGATGAATAAAAATATAGCTCCAAGTGACATACCGATTGATTGAGACGAAAAGAGGGGATGCCTTCCGGGGCATCCCAAAGCTTAGACTCTTGTGTATTCCTATATTAGTACCTTGCGGTGCCTTGGGAATCTCTAAACTTATACTTTTTATGCTCCTCAATCCTTTGTCCATTGGGATAATACCCAAAACTTGAAAACTTAAATCACATAAAACTCAACAAAACTTCATGATATCCGTTAGTATAATCAATATATGAAATACTTTCAGGTGCTGGTATAAGTTGATTCTTATTTTATTTTAGCATCGGTTACTGTATTTTAACTTCTCCATGTCTTATACCCCACCTATACAATCCATAGCATCATTAGAACAAGCAAACTACACAAGCAAAAAACAGAATTGGACTGAAACAAAACTGCGTGTAGTAATATATAATGAACCTATACTTTTGTAACTCCAAAAATTCTCAAATATTAGGACGACCTGAGGAATTGGTATATAAATACTTTGTAAGACATTCAGCTTAAAAATACATTCCGGTAAAGCTAGTGAAATTTTGTGCTGGACGTCAAAGTTACTGTTTTTGCACCGTATCAATTCTACTCATCATGCAAATCATCCCAAAGGCTTTCCTTGGCACAAAAACTAATTAAAACATAAAACACAATCAATACTAAGGAAATAATTGTGTTATCACAAATATATAGAAAGTAAAAAAGACAAAAAATAAAGATGACTATTGGGTTGCCTCCCAACAGGCGCTATTGTTTTATGCCCCTAGCTAGGCATATTGCATAGTTTCAAGTGTTGTCATCTTTTGCACCCCACTCATAAGTGGATCTCATGATTGATTCATAGGGTCGCCTAATTCTCTTTCTAGGGAAGTGTTCCATTCCATTCTTTAATGGAAATTGGAACCTTATGTTTCCTCTTTCATGTCAATGATTACACCTATAGTTCGTAGGAAGGGTCTTCCAAGTTTAATTGGACAAGTAGGCTTGCAATCAATATCAAGCACAATGAAATCCAGAGGCACATAATATTTATTTGCAATTATCACCACATTATTTATTCTACCCAAGGGTTTCTTAATGGTAGAATCAACGAGATGCAAGTTTAGGGAACATTATTCAATATTAGTGAGACCAAGCACATCGCATAGAGATTTAGGTATAGTTGATACACTAGCACCAATGTCACACAAAGCATTGCATTCATATTTATTTATTTTAATTTCTATAGTAGGTTCCCACTCATCATGCAACTTTCTAGTAATAGAAACTTCAAGATCAATTTTCTCATCATAAGCTTTCACCATAGTTTCCATTATATGTGGAATAAAAGCTTTGTTTTTTTCATAAGCATTGGGTGAGCTAATACTGGATTGCAGCAAGATCATACATTCTACTAAAGATCAATTATCATAATTATAGTCCTTGTAAGCCAAAATAGTGGGCACATCACTAGTTCAAGTTTTGACCTCTCCAAACCCACTTTTTCGGTTTTAGCATTAAAATCATCGGCGTCCAAGCAAACGGGACACTCCTTTACTAGAGTTAACTCAGCTTGAGTCACTTTATCATTAATATTCAGATAAGTAAAAAAGATTCAATAGGACAAGCACCAATCATTTTAAGGTTTTTGTCATGATTCCGGCAAAAAACGGGTGGAAGAGCTTTTTCCAGGAATTCCTTCTTTGTTTTCAACTTAGCAGCCATCTCCTTACTTTCATTAATAGAAACTTTGATGGATTTAGTAGTCTCATCAAAATCATGCTTAGGAGACAAAACTTTTTTAAAAGTTTCTACATCAAGAGAAATTACATCCATGTTTTTAGCCAAAGCATCAACAACATGCATTTTTCTTCTACAATACTATTGAAAACTTGTTGAAAATTAATGAATTCCTTAATTGTGTTCTCAAGATCAGAGGGTATCCTATTAGAATTGGTAGAGAAATTTCCATAAGAATTACCATAACAATAGCCATAACCATTTAGAACATTACCGAGATACGGCCTAGCATTAAAATTGCCCCTCTAAGCATTGTTGTTGAAATTATTTCTTGAGAAAAAGTTCAAATCAATAGCATCACCATTTTGCCTAATGAAGGTAGACAAGGTCATATCATTAGAATCAACATGAGTACTTTTATTAGCAACCAAATTCATAAGAGCCTCCACTTTTTTACTCAAGGTAGCGATTTCCTCAATAGAATTTACCTTCTTACCATTTCTGGCTCTCTCGGTATGCCATTGAGAATAGTTGGCCATGATGTTGTATACAAGTTTGGTAGCCTCTCCTAACGTCACCTCCATCAAGGTACCACATGCAGTAGAATCTAGAAAAAAATTAGACACAAAGTTTAGTCCTTTATAGAAATTTTGGATAATCATCCACAAGTTTGAATCATGCATTGGGGAATTTCTTATCATCAATTTCATCCTCTCCCAAGGTTTTGCAACATGGTCATGATCTTTATATTTAAAATTAAATATTTGATTTCTAAAGGGGACGAACTTAGCAGGAGGAAAATACTTGGCAATAAAAGCATCTTGACACTTATTCCAATTTCTAATACTATTACGTGGTAAAGATGAAAACCAAGCTTTAGCTTTCTCTCTTCGTAAAAAAAGAAACGATTTTATTTTCACTATATCATTCTCCATATCCTTTTTATTTTTCATATCACAAACCTCAACAAAGGTATTGAGATGTGAAGCAGGATCCTCATGAGGACTTCCCGAAAATTTCTCTTTCACGAAAAGATTTAGTAATGCATCACTAATATCAAAAGCATCCACACTAGTGGTGGGTCTTATAGGAGTAATAATAAAATCATTGTTATTAGTATGTTATAAGTCACACAAATTAGTAGGATCTTGAGAGATGGTGATCGAGCAAGAAAAGTAACTAGCAAGACAAGCAAACTAGAGAGCGAAGATGCAATCTAGTGACAACTAAGCAAGAAAAGGTAAATATTTTTTTTTCATTTTTTATGAGACAAACTAAATATACCATCAAATAAAAAGTAGAACAAGTGAATAATTTATTTCTTTTGGTTACTTGGTAGTTGGTGATGATATTCCCCACAAACGGCTCCAGAAATCCTTCCTGATACTTGTGATATGCGTTTGGTTTTCCATGAAGAGGAACGGGTTACCGTAGAACAATGTGGGTAAGTATTTAACTCAGTTATGAAACCAAGGTTATCTAACCAATAGGAATATCAACGACAACCATCTTCAGCATCGGCACACAAAAGAACAAACAACTTTCACCCAACGCGGGCAAGAGGGTTGTCAATCCTCTTTTGCTTGGTATTTTAAAGCAAGTGAGGTGTGTAGATAGTTGTAGATAGCAAGATAAAATAAAAAAACAAGTAAATGGCATCAAGTTATTGAAGGTTTTTTTATATATGTTGTGTATACACCCGGTGGCCATAGTTTTCCCTTATGGCATCTCTCATGAACATAGCATACGGTGGGAAAACAAATTACTGTTGGGCAAATAACAGAAAAGCGGTTAGTTATGTGATATCCATGGCAATGATCATGTGTATATAGGCTTCACGTCCATAAAAAATAGGGCAACTCCTGCCTGCAACTATTAGTATTACTCCAGTCATTGACCGCTATCCAACATGCAGCTAGAGTATTAAGTAAAGCAGAGTAATGCATGGAGAACAATGGCATGATGTAGACAAAGTAAAGTCAAGCAATATGAATAAACCCCATCGTTTTATCCTTAGTATAAGCAAAAAATGATGCTTCTTGTCCCTTTCTATCACTGGAATATAGAAATTCGCTAGGTTGAACCTACTACAACGCCCCTCTCTCACCGAATAAATATCAATCTAGTTGGCCAAACTATTTCAATAGATCAGAGAGAATTACGAAGCTATCATAATCATGCACCATAAGAATCATATAAGTATTTAGAGGAGACTCAAATATTTATCATGAATAATCTGAACATAAACCCACAATTCATCAGATCCCAACAAACGCACCGCACAAAAGGAATTACATCACGTGGATTAAAGCGAAGATGTGATGATCATTGTATTGAAGATCAAGAGAGAGAGAGAGAGATTGCCATCTAGGTACTCGCCATGGACTAATAGGTCTGTGGTGAACAACTCACACATCATCTTGAGAGTAGCAAGGTTGATGAAGAGGCCCTCCATGATTTATCCCCCTCCAAAAGGGTGCCGGAACAGAGCTCCAGATGGCCTCCCATCGGAACAAAGACTTGAGGCGATGGTGTTTCTAGGGTAAAAGAGAATTTTTAAGCCAGAGAACGGAGTCGGGAGGGCCACGAGGGAGGCACAAGCCATCAAGGTCCCCCCATGAGGTCGCGCCCAGTTGGCTTGTGGGTCCCTCCTGTGGCCTCCAGTCTTTTTCCGACACTCCTTGGTCTTCTTTTGGTCCATAAAAAATCACCAGAAAGTTTCAAGTCGATTGGACATCGTTTCGTATGGAAAACCTGAAAAGTGAAAAACATGCAGAAAACAAGAACTGGCTCTGGGCATAGGGTCAATAGGCTAGTGCTCAAAAATAAGATAAATTGGTAAATAAATACCCCAAAAGTATTCTAAAATGATAATATATCAGCTTCGAACAATCGAAAGTTATATATACGTTGGAGATGTTTTAGCCTGTTGTGTCTCGTCCTCCTCGTCGAGGAGGTTGATGACAGGTCCGACACTTTGACTGGAAACCAATTGGGGGAGTGGCAGGACACAAATTGGGGGATTGGCAGGAGAAGCGTGTTTGGACAGAACACCATTTTAGTATAAAATGGATAAATTATGAAAGAAGGAAGCTCCAGTTAGCACGACATGCGTGCACACCATGATTACACACACAGGCTCCACACGGGTGTAGAACTTGTTTAAATAATTTGTCGTTCCTTTGGCCTTTTTAATGAACTACACTAATTTAGTTTTCTAGAAATTTAATGTGCATAATTCAAATTTGAACGAAAAACACATGCTCCATGTCACCAAAATGGGTTGAAAAAACATATTTGTGTGCTTGGATTCCTTGTTTAGGTCCCATACAATGAACATGAATCGATTACAAACATCTGGGCATCGTGACTAGGCTAAAAACATTGAAAATCTTGGATTTTAAATCCCCATAAATCCAAAACTAGTTTGAAATTCTTGAAACTTACCCTAGTGTCATGACACGACCCTTATATGACATGGAAATTTCTTGCACACCTGAACTTCTCTCATGAAGCATCGAGGTTTCAGTACGAAACATGTCACCTATGTGGACGGAACAATATTCAATGCCTCTTCTTGCCTTGAATTTTTTGCTACATGCAAAATTGACTAATACAAGTGCAGTGCTAAAATGTGGAATTACTCAAGCCTCGTTCAGTGCCCTTTATACATTAATTAAACTTTTCTAGCTATTTAATGTGCATAATTCTAATTTTAACTACACGCACATGCTCCACGGCACCAAAATTGGTTAGAAAATCAAATGTATGTCCTTGGGTCCCTGTTTAGGTCACTTGCAATGATTACAAACATCTTGGCATCGTGACTAGGCCGCAAATGTTGAGAAACTATGCTTTTAAGTCCCCATAAAGCCCAAACTTGTGTGAAATTCTTGAAACTTACCCCAGTGTCATGACATGTCACATCCCTAAACCTTAAGCTACATAGCATTGTGCTCATGTCTTCTTTGCATTTGCATCCAAGAAGTTCCAACAAAAACAACAAAGTGGCAAAGGAAAAACTCTAAACCCTAGCCACCATTTCAATTAAAGGAAAATTCAACTAGTTCAAAATCAATGAACCCAAAATGGCCACAAGAAATGTTCAAACTTTCTGATAAATCATGAAAGTAAATGAGCATTAGAGAAAACTATTTTCTTGACACTTTAAGCATTTTAAATAAATGCAAAAGCCACTGGTTTCAAATTTAAAAATTTGAAATCAGAAACTATAATTTTCCAAAAATGTTGAAAGTCTTGGAAATGAGTGGGGATATTATAACAAATATTTCAGGAGGTCAAAATTAGTTTTTACTTTTTGTTTTGGAGCTGAAATAATTAGCAAAGCAATAAATAGCAAAACAGAAAAACAAAAGCAGAAGAAAAAGGAAAAGACTTACCTGACGCCCAAGCCAGGCCCAGCCCATCTCGCCGCTCGTCCCCTTCCCCGCGCCAGTAGGCAGCAGGAGGTGGCCGCTGCCTCCTCCGGCGCGGCCACGCACCTGCGTGCCTGCCTGGCCGCCGGTTCGCGCTTGTGACGACGGGGATAAGCTCCCCAGAGCCTCCCCTATCCATTCCCCGCCTCGGTTCTTCCCCTCCGCCCGGATCTCCTCCCCCTCCTTGCTGCCGCCATTAGAGCCAAGCTCGAACTCAAGCTGGCCGTGCCCCTGGCCATAGGATCTCCTCCGCGAGCACGCCATTAGCTCCGCCTCGTCGCCCTGGTCGTCTCTGCAGAAGCCGAAGTCCCCTCGATCCCTGCAACGCCCGCAGCGCCGTCGTCTTCTTCCTCCGGCCGCCGGACCTCTCCCGTCGATTCGTCGCCCCCAGGCCTTCCCCGAGCCGTCTGAGCTCTTCTCTGCACTCCCTGTGAGCATGCGGTGGTTTTCCCTAAGCTTTCCCCGTCGATCCCCTCCTCTAGCCCTAGTTTCACCGGAGCCCGACGAGCACCGCCGCTGCCGCTCGTCGCCGGTAGCCCTCCGATGTCCAGCTCGTCCTCCCGTGAGCACCAGAAGCTCCAGGACGACGCGTAGATGCCGTAGCAGCTAAGATCTAAGCGTGGATCCCTCTGATTCAAAGCCCCGACGACGTCCGAGCTTCGGCCGCCGCTCCGGCTCGTCGCCGACACCTCTTCCGGCGACCCTAGCCTCCCCAGTTGGTCCTGCCAGATCGGCCACTTCGCGAGCTTGCTTTAGCTGCCAACCGCGTGCGTTTTCGTGCTGTGCAGCGCCGTCTAGGTCGCCTCCGGCGAGCCCTCCGCCGCGGGTTTGGTCGCCGGCTACCACCCTCCGCTGGCCGTCGACGTGGCCGGCCATTAGGGCCTAATCGCCCTCCTCTGAGTCGCTGACACAGGGCCCCACGCCTGGTCAAACCCCAATTAGGGGCTGGTCAGCGCGGGATTAGTCCCAGAGAGGCTGACCAGTGGGGCCCCCGTGTCAGGTTTGACCTGCACAGGTCGGCTGACCTGCTGACGTCAGCCTGATGCAATAAATGGAATTTCCAGTATAAAAATAATTCAGGAAATTGCTAAAAATTGCAAAAATCATAGAAATTAATCTGTAACTCCAATGAAAATAATTTATATATGAAAAAGTATCAGAAAAATTCAAGGATTCTGATTATGCTATTTTCAGCTATGTTTGAAAAAGTTACAGAACCCTAAATTGTGAAATAAGGAATAATTCAATTCTTTAATCACTTTATAAATGGAATTTGCAAAGATATCCAAATTTCATTATAAATGCAATGATCACACACTGCCCTAGATATGAACCAGTACCATAACATGACATTTCATGCATGTTAACATTAGGTTGATCTGAGCATCAGGTCGAATCAATTAAACCGGTATCCGAAAATACCCGTTTGAATTGCTATTCGAATATGATTCAAATCAACTCTAAACCTAAAACATCTTGATTATAATAACCTATCACTTTGCATTCTCATGCCATGCTCATGCATCATTTTGATTGCATATGATTGTTATTGAATGTTGCCGTTCATTTCGGTAGGCTCCGCACCCCCGGATTCCACCGAATATCCGTCCGACGGATATCGTTCCTCCTCTGAGCAACAAGGCAAGCACCCCTTTTGATCATCCCGATAACACCTATGTTCTTGCTCCTGCACCTATTTAATGCATTAGGATCAAATGCTTCAACTGCTTTTGCCACGATAGTTGGACCCACTTCCTTTGCATGACTTAACCTTGTCACAGTAAATAGCCGAACCTTGCAACCTAGCATACTTGGTAGTTGCTTGAGCTATGATGTGCCTTATCCTGCTATGCATGCTATGCTTAGAGTTGTGTATGGTCTGTCATCTGGGAGATGAACAGAAATGTGGAATGTGTTCGGTAAGCAAAGGTCGTGTGTTGAACTTGATTTGGTAAAGGTACCGGTGAAAGGCTGTGTAGGAGTACATGGCGGGTTGTTTCATTGGAACCGTCCTTAGGAACTGAGTTCCGTGTATGTAATCCAAGACTAGATACTACCACATGCTGGGCCCTGAAATATGACCCCGCTCGGCCTATTAATCGCGTAGTACTCGGTCCAGGAGTTGCAAGTAGTTTCTGGTGTTTATAGTAATGCTGGAGGCCGTGCATGGTGCTGACCTGAGAGGTGGACCGTGATGCGGTAGGCAGTGGCACGGTGTACCAAGTGGCACCCGGATGGTGGGCTTGGGAACCCTGCGCACATCGTTTGAGGCCGTGGCGGAAACCTCGGCCGGACTTCCGTACGGGTTACTCTCAGATAGGTGATAAACCTGGACTAGGTACTAATGTGGTTAACGGTCGTGGCCGACTCCCTCGTTCGGCTTCCGCTTGAAGGTTGCCGAGGTGCATGACGTGCACATGGCGATAAGTGGCGGGAGCGTGTGTGACGAAGTACACCCCTGCAGGGTTATGATCTATTCGAATAGCCGCGTCCGCGGATATGGACTACTTGGAGACATATGTTGTTCATAGATAACTTCAATGGCTACTCATAAAATTGTCAAGATAAGCGTGAGTGTCGTGGACGGCAATTCCGTATGGAGACGGGATGATTCCACGATAGTGTATTGTTGTGGTGTTAGTGGACTCGTGTGCGAGAAATCAAGTTGTCAAAACTAATTTCAAAAAGCAAGTTGTCTAGCCACGAGTCAAATGCTGGCTTCCCGCATGAAACCCCACAATACCCTTTTGATACCTTGCATAAGTAGTTAGTTCTCCTAAAGACTTGCTGAGTACCTTCGTACTCATGTTTGCTTAATAAATGTTGCAGAGGTTGTTAATGACCCTAATGGAGGGTTCTTCGTAGACATCGACGATGACGAGTAGCTGGTGTCCCAGCTACGATCTGGCCCTACGTTGGCTCTGTAGAATAGTCAGGCCAAGTGCCTTCTAGTTGCTCTGTCTGTACCCAGACAGTTTATAACTCTTCCGCTGGCTTGTATTGTATGACTGCTATTATGGGTCGCGAGACCCTTAATGTGTAATAATATGTGTGTGGCTCTTCCGAGCCTCTTAAATAAAGCTTGTATGTTTATGGTTATGTTGTGATGCCATCGATGTATCTATACATATCGGTATGCCATGCATACGTGTGTCGTACTTGATATGTATGGGGTTCGAATACCTAGTCGTGAACTTTAGTAGCACTCCTTACAAGGAAATGCCCATTTGTGATCCAACGAGCCTTGGTAGTTCGCTACTGCTCCGGACACATTGGTTGACAGGCATGTGTCCTTCTTAGCTGCTGTGTCTGTCCCCTTTGGGGAAATGTCACGCGACGTAATGGAGTCCTTGTAGCTTGCTACGACTCGTCTACGTTCGTTGATGACCGACACCTGCTTTGTTGGGTCATGTATGCCTGTCCTTGTGCGGAACTGCCACTTTGGTTTATGGCTAGACATGTCGATCCGGTTTCTTTGACATTGGAATGCTAGCGACACTATCGCATACGTGAGTCAAAAGACGCAAACGGTCCCGGCTAAGGTAAGGCTGCAGCCGCGGAGTGAACCGTGCGTGAGACCACAAAGGGATGCGATGTGTTACAGGCTGGATTCCTATGGCTTAGGATCGGGGTCCCGACATGACATGACTCTTATATGACATGGTCTTTGTTTGACAAATTTGGGACAAGTTTTGAGACAACATGTTACAAATCGGAGCTTCCCACGAGAAACCTCATGGTTTCGATAGGGAACATGTCACCTTTCTGGTCGAAACGACATTGATTTTTCTGGTCGAAACCCATTTTTGGTCCCTGTTTGGATCCCATGCAATTAAGGTCAATGAATTAAAACATCTTGGCGTCGTGACTAGGCCACAAACATTGAGAATATTGGTTTTTAAATCCTTGGGAACCCAACGCTTGTCTGAAATTTATGAAACTTACCCAGCATCATGGCACGACAAACATATATATATATATATATATATATATATATATATATATATATATATATATATATATGCCATGCTAAAAAAATTGACGAATTTGGGACAAATATTGGGACATGCATCTTACAACCCAAAGCTTATGCAGGAAGCCTCGTGATTTTGATATGGAATATGTCACGTTTGGTAGCGAAATTACATTCAATGCATCCTCTAGTGCACTAATTTGGCCCTTTTTATATATTAATTGAGTTTTATAGGGATTTAATACTCGTAATTCAAATTTGGAACTAGAAGCACACGCTCTAGTGAATGTAAAATCGTTTGAAAATCAGTTTTGTGTCCCTGGGTGCTTAGGTTCCATACAACCAATGTCAATGAATTAGAAATGTTTAGGCATGATAGCTCGTGGAACCGCAATCTTGGATAATCTTGGTGTTTGAATTCTGGAAGTACAAAACTCGTATGAAATTCATGAAACTTATCCTGATGTCATGTCATGGCTCATGTAGTTCTTGGTACCATATATTTTTTTAATTTGAGAAGGCTCACACAATCATAGACAACGTAGACATTTGGGAACAAATAGTTGCCATGTTATTATCACAAATAGTTGCATTACGTGAATCGTGTCTGTTTCGATAACCATTTATTTGGTGCCACACATCCAATTTTTCTTTACTTGATATGGGGGTGTCGTGCGTGCACTTGTTTGATGACAAGACGTGTGCGAGATTTCCGCCACACAAGCTCGACGGGACGTGTGAGAGTTATCCGTCGTGCAGGCTCGACTCGACACATGAGAGCTGTCTAGTGTGCAGGCTCATCAGGAAGCGATACTTTGACCGCCACCCTCCACTCACCTCGCTCCCAACTTCTAAATTAATGCATCTGACTCGTTGTTATTCATGCGGTTAATGCACCTTGATGGAGGGACTAGTTTGCTTATTATCCCTTTGCCCACTCAACGTAACCATTGTTTTGTTTGTGCCTTGCTGAGAACTTTTGTTTTCTCCTATTTTTGACTCATATACATGTACCTACGAATGAAATAATACAACGACAAATTCACACCTGCTGATAATTCTCCAACTTACCGATAATTTATGAAGTATTCCTGTTAATGTTCTACAACTTTCATATACGTTTGGAAACATTTTCTATTATTTTTGGAACTAACATACTTATCTAGTGCCGAGTGCCAGTTTTTGTTCTATGTGTGTTTTTTCGCATAAATTCCATATCAAACAAAGTCCAAACATGATAAAAATTTATAGAGATTTTTTGAGAATATAAGTGAATTTTGGGAAGAACAATCAACGCCACACGATACCCGATGCTCTCCCAAGGTAACACGGCGCGATCGCACGAGGGGGTCGCGCCTAGATGCCTTGGGCCCCCTTAAGTCGGTTCAGACCCTTCTTTTGCCGCAAGAAATATATTACTACGATAAAAATCCCGTCAAAATTTAAACTCGATCGGAGTTATGAATCTCCGGATATTGAAGAAATGGTTATCGGCCAGAAAACAGGAGAGAAAACAGAAGACAAACATAGAGAGAGACCTAATCTCGAAGGGGATCCTGACCTCTAGGAGCCATGGAGGCCATGGACCAAAGAGGAAACCATCATTCCACCTAGGGAGGAGGCCAAGGATGAAGAATAAGGAGGGGGCACTCCCCCCTCTCTCTCGATGGCGCCGGAGCACCGCCGGGGCGACCATCGTGACAGCTATCTACAAAAACAACTTCGCCACCATCATCACTAAATCTCTTCTCCTATATGCATCGGTGTAAAAGCTCTCTTCCCTGCTGTAATCTCTACTTAAACATGGTGCTTAATGCTATATATTAGTATCCAATGATGTGTGGCTATCCTATGATGTTTGATTAGATTTGTTTTGTCCTACGGGTTAATTATGGTATGATGTTATTGATATGAGTTTATGTTGATATTTTGCTTTGCTGAGGTGCCTTCTATGAGGCGCACATGTGAAGGATTCACATTGTAGGGTTTGCAATATGTTCATAGTTAACTTGTAGTGGGTGGCTAGAGCGACATAAACTTACACCCGAGTAAGGGATTGTTTGCGTATGGCAGTAAAGAGGACTTGATATTTAATGCTATGGTTGGGTTTTACCTTAATGATATTTAGTAGTTGTGGATGCTTGCTAGAGTTCCAATCATAAGTGCATTTGATCCAAGTACGAAAAGTGTGTTAGCGTATGCCTCTCCCTCATTGCATATGACAAGTATCTATCATGTTATATTCAATTACCTATGGATAGTCTTTCTCTCGCGTTACAAAAAGCATTCTACTAAACAACTAACTAAACTAAAATTTACTAAAACAATACCTAACTTTTATTTCCATGTTCTTTATTAGCTTGCAAACCTATCTATTACACCTACTAAGTACTTCTAGTTTCCTTTTTGCAAAACAGTTTCATACTTCTTCTAGGTAAAGTAAGCATTAGCGTGCGTAGAGTTGTATCGGTGGTTGATAGACCTTGATAGAATATTCATTCTACCTTTAGGTCCTCGTTGGGTTCGACACTCTTACTTATCGAAAAAGGCTACAAACAATCACCTACACTTGTGGGTTATATGTTTTTTATATCTTTACTTATTGATATGGAACACGAAACACCGAAAAAATAGTTTTACTTGCCACTCATCGAAATGGGGAACCTCCTAAAACCCTAGATGTTGGTTATGTGGAAAACATTAAATACTACTTTGATAATAGTAAGAAATCCCCATTTAACTTGATAATGGAATGCACTTGGATCAACGTGAGTACTTTAGGGATTATCGCTTGACTCAAAAAGGGAGACACTTATTGTATCGAATAAAATTGTTGCATTGGTATGCTTGGAATTTATGCTTGCGATTTGATTATACTTGTTGCTCTAAGATGGAGACTTCACACCTTCCCTTTCAATGTGATTTTAATGATAATGAACCGTTGGCCTCTTATGCTAATGTATATATGTTTACTATGATGTGGAACAAATATAAGAATTTGTTTCTTTTAAGGGTCCTTATGAAATTGCTTCTTTGATTAAAAATATGATGCTATTCTTTACACATCTGATTTTTTTCCAAACTTAAATATTGCTATGAGAACTATGAATACAATGCCTATATTAATGAATTTGTTGAAAGAATGTGTGCTGCCTTGGAAGAGACTAATATTTCGTACGAATTTATGGAAGAAGAAATTGTTGAAACTGTGATCTCATTAGATGAAAAAGAAAAGGAGGGGAGCGAATAACAAAAGGAGGAAGAGTGGATTAGCAACCCGTGCCCACCTTCTAATGAGAGTAACTCTTGAACTCATACATTGTTTATTTTCCCTTTGTGCTTACCGTAGGATGAACGCTATGATCCCTTGGATTCATTTTAAATATCCCTTTTTGATGAACTTGATGATTGCTATGCTTGTGGCCATGATGCCAATATGAATTATGCTTATGAAGATGAACTTGCTATAGTTACTTATGTTAAGGATGAAATTGTTACTATTGCACCCACAAACGATAGTCTTATTATCTTTTGAATTCTCCCAACTATACTATATCGGAGAAGTTTGCAATTATTAGGGACTATGTTGATGGGTTGCATCTTAATATTACACATGTTGATTTTGATGGATATAATATGCATGTGCTTTCTGCTCCTACTCTCAATTATTATGAGAGAGCAACCAAATCTTCCCCTCTCTATGTTTCCAATGTGATAAAATTGCAACAAAATACATATGCTATGTATTGGCCTTTACTTGGTGTGCATGTATTGTTCTTTTATGACATGTCGATGCATAGGAAGAGAGTTAGACTTTGCCGCTACATGATATATATCAATTTGTTCTCACTACTAAGTTAGAAATCATTTTTAATTTAAATTGGCTTTGATATTCCTTGGGATCCGTGTGGATCAATTACTTGAGCACTATATGCCTAGCTTAATGGCTTTAAAGAAAGCGCTGCTAGGGAGACAACCCGGAAGTTCTAGGGAGTCATTTATTCTTTTGTGTGCTTTTAAAATGATTTTAAAAAAAGTGTGAACCTAAATTTTTTTCCAAAACAAAAGTGAAAGTGAGAAGGACAAGCACCGCTAAAATGGGGGCTAGCCTTGAACTTTTTCATGCCCATGAAACTTTGTGAATCTTGATTACAACAACTTTTCAACACAAATAATTATCCCCTCGTATATACCACTATACCATAAAAGTAATGTGCATGTCATAGTATTCATGACTCTCTTTTGCATGTCTCATCAACTATCCTTATATGAGCATTGTTGAAATTATCCTACCTAGCTAAAAGGCTTTAAAGAAAAGCGCTTGTTGGGAGACAACCCAACACTTATACTTCCTATTTATGTGTGTTATCATGATTAATATAGATTAGTAATCTTGTTTTGTGTCATTCACTTCAATAATGTGCCAAGTAAAGCCTTTGGGATGATTTGGGTGATTCTAGATTTGATCGTGTGAAAAAACAGAAACTTTTGCATCCAGTGCAGAATTTCTATTATTTTTGTGGCACATATTTTTGATTTCTAGTTTTAACACAACATTAATATACAAATTCCCTAGGTTTTCCTAATTTTCAGAATTGTTCGAGTTACACAAGTATGGTGTTTGTGCTGATCATTACACACTGTTCTATTTTAGACAGATTATGTTTTTGCTTGCATAGTTTGCTTTTTTTGATGATTCTATGGATTGGATTGGTAGGGGGGTATTAGCCATGGAGAAGTTAGAATGCAGTACCTCATGCAATAATTAAATATGAATCAAGATACAACAATACCTAAAGTTTATCATTTGCGTATTATACTAACGGATCTCACGAGGTTTCTGTTATGTTTTGTGTGATTGAAATTTTCAAGTTTTGCTTGATATACCGATATGAGGAGAATAAGGAGCATCAAGACGCTAAGCTTGGGGATGCCCAAGGCACCCCAAAGGTAATATCCAAGGAATAGTCAAGCGTCTAAGCTTGGGGATGCCCTTTGGGGCATCCCCTCTTTCGTCTTCAACACTATCGGTATATCTTACTTGGAGCTTTATTTTTATTCGTCACATAATATGTGTTTTGCTTGGAGATTCAATTTATTTTGTTAGTATTTTATTTCTGTTACTTATAATCTTGTCTTTCAATAAAAAGTTCCAAGAATTGCCTTTAGAATGCTTGAATTGCATGTGTGAGGTGTGTTGTATGAATATAGAAACTTTTTCTGCACTATTTGAATTATGAGATTTTACTAGAACGTGGTAAGTTTCTGAAATTTTTATACAGTGTTGTCATACAAATTCTTTACTTTTCCTAAATTTTCAGAATTTTTTAAGATACAAAAGTACATTGTTTAAATGAATTGCTACAAACTATTCTATTTGGACAGATTGCTCACATAGTTTGGTTATCTACTTATCCTAGAATTTACATGGCCTATACTGGTAAATATAAATTGTGAAAGTGATAATATACAGTACATAGTGTTTGAACATTATTATGCAACTTTTCTTCACAGTACTTGAAGTGTAGATTTATTCTTATGTGTACTAACCTATCTCACGAGTTCTTTTCATGTTTTGTGTGGATGAAGTTTTTGAGACTTAGGTGAATACTGTGTACGATAGGATTGGGGATGCCGAAGGAACCCCAAGTTAATATCACAAGAACTTTCAAGCATCTAAGCTTGGGGATGGTACGCATCCCACTTCTCTTCATCAACAATTACCGGTGAGCCAATGTTGATCCTAACATTTCATTTATTCACATGTGCTATTATTGGAGCCTATTTTGTGTTTAATATTCCCTTTTACTTTATGCACCATGCTGGTATGAGATAATCCTTGGTTGATTTATAGGATGCTTCATGTGCTTCTCTTAAATCTTTTGAGTATGGATTTACAGGATGCTTCGTGTGGTTCACTTGTATTTTTTGATCTTGGATATTGGTATCTCTATATTCATTGAAGAATGCTCTATGAACTTCACTTATATCTTGATGAGAGTAGTTTGATGATCACACTTGTGCTTCACTTATATCCTAAGAGAAAATGTTGATTTATTTGAGTGTCATAAAATTTGAAATTATATAAGCTTTATATGCTTGTTCCATGGGGAGTAGTATCTTCACATACTAAGAGTAACAACAACAACAAAGCCTTTAGTCCCAAACAAGATGGGGTAGACTAGAGGTTAAACCCATAAGACCTCTAAACAGACTCATGGTTCTGGCACATGGATAGCAAGCTTCCACGCGCCCCTGTCCATGGCTAGTTCTTTGGTGTTTCTCCAATCCTTTACATCTCTCTTTACAGACTCTTCGCAAGTCAAGTTTGGTCTACCCCGACGTCTCTTGACATTATAAACATGCTTTAGCCCTCCACTATGCACTTGGGCTTCTGGAGGCTTGCGTTGAATATGCCCAAACTATCTCAGATGATGTTGGGCAAGCTTATCTCGTATATCATCATTCCGGATTCGGTCCTTCCTTGTGTGGCCACACATCCATCTCAACATGCGCATCTCCGCCACACTTAATTGTTGCACATGTCGACTTTTAGTCGGCCAACACTCAGCGCCATACCACATTGTGGGTCGAACCGTCGTCCTATAGAACTTGCCTTCTAGATTTTGTGGCACCCTCTTGTCATAGAGAATGCCAGAATCTTGGCGCCACTTCATCCATCCAACTTTAATTCGATGGTTCACATCTTCGTCGATATCACCATCCTTCTACAACATTGACCCCAAATAATGAAAGGTGTCCTTGTGAGGTACCATCTACGCATCAAGGATAACATCCCCTCCTCCTCGTGCTTAGTAGTACTGAAAGTGCACCTCATGTACTCAGTCTTAGTCCTACTAAGTATAAACCTTTCGATTCTAAGGTTTTCCTCCATAACACCAACTACCTGTTGACCCCCGTCCGACTATCATCAACTAGCACCACATCATGGGATATCTCCTTGTACATCCCTTGTGACCTCATCCATCACCAAGGAGAAAACATAAGGGCTCAAAGCTGACCCCTGGTGTAGTCCTATCTTAATCGAGAAGTCATCAGTGTTGCCATCACTTGTCCGAACACTTGTCACAACATTATCATACATGTCCTTGATGAGGGTAATGTACTTTGCTGGGACTTTGTGTTTCTCCAATGTCTACGAGATAACATTCCGCGATATCTTATCATAGGCCTTCTCCAAGTCAATGAACACCATATGCAAGTCCTTCTTTTGCTCCATATAAATCTCCATAAGTTGTCATACCAAGAAAATGGCTTCCATGGTCGACCTCCCAAGCATGTAACCAAACTGATTTTTGGTCACGCTTGTCATTCTTATTAAGCGGTGCTCAATGAATCTCTCCCATAGATTCATAGTATGGCTCATAAATTTAATTCCACGGTAATTAGTACAACTCTGAACATCGCCCTTGTTCTTTAAGATTGGTACTAATATACTCCGTCTCTATTCTTCTTGCATCTTGTTTTCCCAAAAATGAGGTTGAAAAGTTAGGTTAGCCATACTATCTCTATGTCCACGAGGCCTCTTCACACCTCAATGGGGATGCAATCAGTGCCCATCACCTTGCCTCCATTCATCCTCTTTAAAGACTCCTTGACATTTGACTCTTGGATTTGCCACACAAAACGCATGCTAGTATCATCAAAGGAATCCTCCAGATCAATGGTAGAGATCTCACTCTACCAATTGAACAACTTTTCAAAGTACTCCCGCCATCTATGCTTAATCTCCTCGTTGTTCACCAGGAGTTGGTCTGCTCCATCCTTGATGCACCTGATTTGGTTAACATCCCTCATCTTCCTCTCTCAAATCTTGGCCATCTTATAGATGACCCTTTAGCCTTCCTTCGTGTCAAACCGTTGGTAGAGGTCCTCATATGCCCAACCCCTTGCTTAACTCATAGCTTGCTTTGCGCCCTTCTTTGCCATCTGGTAATTCTCTGTGGTGTCTACACTCCTATCCAAATATAGGCGTTTGAAACAATCTTTCTTCTCCTTAGTTGCCTTATTGACAACATCGTTCCACCACCAGGTATATTTAGCTTCTCTTCTACTTCCCATGGACACTCCAAACTCCTCTAAGGACACCTTATGAATACAAGTCACCATCTTCATCCACATGTTGTCTTCATCACCTCCTTCCTCCCAATGGCCATCCTTAATGACCCTATCCTTAAACACCTGAGCTACCCCGCCCCCCTTGACCTTTCACAACTTCATTCTAGCGGCGTTGGCACGCTTATACCGCTGGACACGAATCCGAAAGCGGATGTCAGCAACCACAAGCTTATGCTGAGGGACAACACTCTCTCGAGGTATCACCTTACAGTGTAGGCATGCATGCGTGTCTTCTCTTCTCTAGAGGATGAAGTTAATCTAGCTAGAGTGTTCCCCACTACTATAAGTCACTAGATGTGTTTCTCTCTTCTTAAATAGGGTTTATCTATGATCATGTTGTAGGCTAGCGCAAATCTTAAGATGTCTTCTCCTTCCTGATTCTTGATGCCATAGCAAAACCCCCATGCACCCCTTCAAAACTTGTGTTAGATGTTCCCACATGGCCATTGAGGTCTCCTCCTATGAAGAGCCTCTCAACAATCGGTACAGTCCTAACCATGTATTCCAAGCCTTCTAAGAACTCCATCTTGGTGTTCTTATTGTGGCCTACTTGCGGGGCATACACTCTGATAACATTGAGAAGTCCCCAACTACCAGCTTCACCAGGATAATCCGGTCCCCACATCTCTTGACGTCTACCACTCCATACTTGAGGCTCTTTCTGATCAAGATGCCTACTCCATTTCTATTTGCAACTGTCCCTGTGTACCATAGTTTGAAGTCGGTACCCTCCACCTCCTTCGCCTTCTGTCCCCTGCATTTGGTCTCTTGGACGCAAAGGATATCAATGCCTCTCCTCACTGTGTATCAACTACCTCCCGAAGCTTACATGTCAGAGACCCTCCATTCCAGGTACCTAAGCGAACCCTCCTAGGCTCGGCTAGCTTCCTTACCCTTCACACTCGTCAAGTCAAATGCGAAGACCCTTGCTCATTTTCCACTACACCAGGGCACCAATGTAGGGTGCCACTAAGGATGTGACGACCCGATCCTTCACTTGCGACTGTATCCAGATCACGATACGGCGTTCCGCCTAGGGGGTGACATCCTGGACCTTGCCCATTTTTCACCACACTTGGGTTTCGATCTGGTGCGTCGCTGAAAGGGTTACGCCCCAATGAAAATCTTTTGGGTTTCATGTCCATAAGAGAGGCTGAGTTTTGACGTTGTCTCGCCAAGCCTATCACAACCCTCCTCCTTTACCTGGGCTTGGGACTGGCTATGTTGAGACAACGTAGGCGATGTTCTTAACATACTAAGATTATAAGCAATAAAATGTATTGGAGGTTAGCAAACATAGCATTGCTCACTTGAACAATTCATGAAATAATATTGAAGGAATAGAGATTTCACATATAAATATATTATCTCGGACATGTTCTATGGTTGTGAGCCCTCATTAATTATTTTCAAACTTGATCTAGTAGTTGACGTTGGACAAGATAATGTAATGGTTATGTTTGCTTATATTCACCTAGAAGTTATATTGTCATGGATACTCTAACATGTGGTGCTTGCTTTATAACCTTTTCTAGCCCAAAAATTCGCACTAAGAAGAGATACTACTTGTGCATCCATAACCGTTAAACCCAGTTTCTTTCCATGAGAGTCCACCATACCTACCTATATATGGTATTTCACTACCATTCCAAGTAAATTTGTATGTGCCACCTCTAAAACCCTAAAATAAACATGTATTTTGTGTGCTCGTACCGCTCATGGAGCGACGGGGCGGTCATTATCTTCCATGCTAAGAGAGTTATTCTCATGATGAGTGTTTATTCACTTGTCATTACACAAGAGATGCTGGTAAAAAGGATGCCTAGTCCCGCATATTACAATAATTAAATAAACAAGAAGTACCCCTAGAAAGTTCATTTTTTTAGGGCACCTATGGATACGGCTAGCCATGGAATGTGATTGGATGGTTGAGGGGGAGTGAAATTTCAATTCTATTTTGGAACCACCAATAATGTGATTATTATGGAAGTTATTGAAAACTCTATTGTGATGTAAAGGCACACCACCCAAAATTACATATTCATCTCCGTTTTAGAACAATGAGCTACGTCACCTGTGCAAATCCCTACTTCCCTTTGCGAGGGGACAATCTATTTACTTCCATGTTACTTACTTTTCTTGTTGAGTCAACTTCTTATTCAAACCTCAATCTATTAGTTGGCAAGCATCATGTGGTGGGGAAAGATTGAGACGCATATATCTAGTTGGATATAGGTGATCATGACTCATTATTGTTGACATTATCCCTAAGATAAATAAGTTGGGAGGCGGAAAATTAAGCCCCTATCTTCCTATGTGTTTGATTGAAAATTCTTGTTCTAAAAATATGCCTTGAGTGTTAGCAATCATGGAAGACTAAATGATAGTTGAGTATGTGGAATTTGCTAAATCAAAGCTCTTACATATACCCTTCCGAAAAATAAGATAAATTGTAATTGTTTGATGACTGGGAGCATAGTTTGCCAGTTTTCAAGAAATTTTATTGTCTATCCTTTAACATGTGAATAGCTTGTTACTTGATCATGAGAAGTTCTATGAGAAAAGAGTTGTTGTTTTATGATGCTAGAAAAAGTGATTGGTAGTAACATTGATCAAACCTATTTACTATGCTAGCATTCACACTTCATAAATTATTTCTCTTATCATTTACCTACTCGAGGACGAGGAGGAATTAAGATTGGGGATGTTGATACATCTCCAACATATCGATGATTTATGAAGTATTCATGCCAATTTTCAACATCTTTCATATACTTTTGGCAACATTTTATATTGTTTTTGGGACTAACTTACTTATCTAGTGCCTAGTGCCAAATCCTGTTTTTTCTGTGTTTTTTGCTTCGCAGAATCTTCATATTTAATGGAGTCCAAACACGATAAACATTTACGAATATTTTTTTGGAATATATGTGAAATTTGGAAAGAATAATCAATTCCACGATGCCCGAGGATCTCCTATAGCAATATGGCACGACCAGGGGTGTGGCTGCACCTGATGCCTCGGGGCTACCCCTTAAGTCGGTTGATGCCCTTGTTTTTCTGCAACAAAGATATTTTTCCTGTAATAATCCTATCAAAATTTCAGCCCGGTCGGAATTACGGATCTACGGATATTCAATAAATGGTGAAGGGCAACAAAATAGGAGCGAAAACAGAAGAGAAATAGAGAGACAGATCCAATCTCGGGGGGGCTCCTGCCCTCTAGAAGCCATAGAGGCCATGGACCATAGAGGAAATCGTCCTCCCACCTAGCAAGGAGGCCAAGGAAGAATTAGAAGGAGGGGCACTCTCCCCCTCTCTCCAGGTGGCACCGGAGCGCCATCGGGCAACCATCGCGACGACGATCTACACCAACAACATCGCCGCCATCACCACCAGCTCTCTCCTCCAATATGCAGAGGTGTAAAACCACTATTCCCCATTGTAATATATACATAAACATGGTGCTTAATGATATATATTATTATCCAATAATGTGTGACTATCCTATGATGTTTTAGTAGATTTGTTTTGTCCTACTTGTTAAGTGTGGTATGATGTTATTGATATGAGTTGTATGTTGATATGGTGCTATCCTAAGGTGCCTTCTGTGAGGCGACACGTGAATGATTCATGGTGGAGGGTTTGCAATACGTTCACAATTCGCTTATAGTGGGTCGCTAGAGTGACCGAAGCTTGCACACGAGTAAGGGGGTTGTTGCGTATGGGAGTAAAGGCGACTTGATGTTTAATGCCATGGTTGGGTTTTACCTTAATGAACTTTAGTAGTTGCGGATGCTTTCTAGAGTGCCAATCATAAGTGCATATGATCCAAGTACGGAAATTGTGTTAGCGTATGCCTCTCTCATTGCATTTGACAAGTATATATCATGTTATATTCAATTGCCTATGGAAAATCTTTCTCTCGTGTTACAAAAAGCTTTTTACTAAACAACTAAATAAATTAATACATATTAAAACAATACCTAACTTCAATTCCACATTCTTTATTACCTTGCAAACATATCTATTAGACCTACTAAGTACTTCTAGTTTCCTTCCTGCAAAACAGTTTTATACTTGTTCTAGGTACAATAAGTGTTAGCGTGCGTGGAGTTCTACCTTTAGCTCCTCGTCGGGATTGACACTCTTACTTATCAAAAAAGGATACAAACGACCTCCTACACTTGTGGGTTATTAGCCGCAAAGGATAATAATTATCTTACATATTCAGGATAATAAAAAATGCCACATAAGGCAACTCCCTAAAGACACATGGGCAAAAGAAGAAAGAAGAGGCTGACGAAGGAAGAATCATACAACAATCTGGGTCGCTGCCATATAATTCTTGATCAATTTTTGGGCATGGAGTTCCTCAATATCCTTCTTCATTGCCTCAACAACCACCATCTCCTATTGCATTTGCTTCTCCATATTCCACATTCTAGCCATGGCGTAGGATATTTGCTCGAGAGCATCGATGCTCTCTGTCACGTATGAATGAAGTTCCTTGACAAGTGCCACATATTCCTTCACCGGCCCTTCATACTTGATGTGGAGCTTCGCCAAGTCTTACAAAAGTTCCTCGGCGAGTTCTTTTAGCATCCCCTTTGAGGCACTTTTCTCCTCGACCAGTTTCTTCTAGACGGCGGTCTACTCCTTCTGCTTGTCGGGCTCCTTGTGGAGCTTCACCTTCTCGCCCATAAGTTCCACTATTGAGCCGGTTACCTTGTCAATTGAGGTGTTGCTCTTCTCCAGAATCTTCACCAAGGCATCGATCACCTCCTCCTTCTTATCAAGCTGAACATGCATGTCGTCGTTGGTTGATGAATCCAACACCGCCAGCTCATCTAGTTCGCTTCCAAGGCAAATGCGCTTGTCAATGTGAGAGATGCCGCCTCTCTGGAAATGATTCTCTCAGGTGTCCATGGGATCTTTCACTCCGTGTGATGGAGAGGTATCTCAGGGCCACCAGGTAATACAACATCACACACAAGCCTTGCAAGCAATGTGACTAAGTGTACGTCACGGGATCTTGTATTACAGAACGAGTAAAGATACTTTCTAGTAACGATATTGAAATAGGTATACGGATACCGACGATCGAATCTCGGGCAGGTAACATACCGAAGGACAAAGGGAATGACATACGAGATTATATGAATCCTTGGCACTGAGGTTCAATCGATAAGATCTTCGGAGAATATGTAGGATCCAATATGGGCATCCAGGGCCCTCTATTGGATATTGACCGAGGAGTGCCTCGGGTCATGTCTACATAGTTCTCGAACCCGCAGGGTCTGGACACTAAAGGTTCGGCGATGTATTAGTATAGTTGAGTTATATGTGTGGTTACCGAATGTTGTTCGGAGTCCCATATGAGATCATGGACGTCACGAGGGTTTCCGAAATGGTCCGGAAACGAAGATTGATATATACGATGGTTTCATTTGGTTACCGGAAAGTTTCGGGCAATTCCAGCAGTGTACGAGGAGTGACAAACGGGTTTCGGGTGTTCACCGGGAGGGCCCCACCCACCCGGGGTGAGCCCAAAGCCCTAGGGTGGCACCACAAGTACTTAGTGGGCTGGTGGAGTCAGCCCAAGAGGGCTATGGCGCCACGTAAAGAAAATACCAAAAGAAAAGAAAAAGAAAAAGGAAAGAGGGAGGTGGGAAGGAAGAGGAGGACTCCTCCTTCCCAAACTGAATTGGAGGAGGAGTCCTCCTCCTCCTGGCGGCCGGCGCACCTTGAGGGCCTTGTACCTCAAGGCTAGCCCCTCCCCCTCCCTCCTATATATAGTGGTAGTTTAGGGCTTTTTGAGACACAACTTTGCCACGTGCAACTCTAGCCTATACCACATAGTTTCACCTCTAGATCGGATTTCTGTGGAGCTCGGGTGGAGCCCTGCAGGACTACATCATCACCAACACCAGAGCGTCGTCACGCTGCCGGAGAACTCATCTACTTCTCTTTCTTGCTTGCTGGATCAAGAAGGCCAAGATCATCGTCGAGTTGTACGTGTGCTGAACGCGGAGGTGTCCTCCGTTCGGCGCTAGATTGGATCGGATCATGGGACGGATCGTGGGACAGTTCGTGGGACGGTTTGAGGGACGTGAAGACGTTCCACTACATCAACCGTGTTTCTTAACGTTTCCTGATGAGCGATCTACAAGGGTACGTAGATCTAATCTCCACTCGTAGATGGACATCACCATGATAGGTCTTCGTGTGCATAGGAAATTTTTTGTTTCCCATGCAACGTTCCCCAACACTGGAGGCAATACTAAATTAGTTATTACCATATTTATTCATTCATGATAAATTTTTATTATCCATGCTATAATCTTATTGATTGGAAACTCAAATACATGTGCGGTTACATAGACAACACAGTGTCCCTAGTGAGCCTCCACCAGACTAGCTCGTTGATCAATGATGGTTAAGGTTTCCTAACCATAAACATGAGTTGCCATTTGATAAAGGGATCACATCACTAGGAGAAAGATGTGATGGACAAGACCCAACCGTAAGCATAGCATCCAATCGTATTAGTTTATTGTACTAATTTATCCATGTCAATATATCTGTTCCTATAACCATGAGATCATGCAACTCCCTGACACCAGAGGAATGCCTTGTGTGTATCAAATGTCAAAATGTAACTTGGTGACTATAAAGGAGTTCTACAAGTATCTTCGAGGGTGTTTGTTGGGCTGGCATGGATCAAAACTCGGATTTGTCACTCCGTATGACGGAGAGGTATCTGTGGGCCCACTCAGTAATACAACATAACAAGAAGCTTGCAAGAAATGTGACTAAGGATTTTGTCATGGGATCTTGTATTACGGAACGAGTGAAGAGACTTGCCAGTAATGAGATTGAGCTAAGGCATGGTGATACCGACGACTGAATCTCGGGCAAATAACATACCGATGGACGAATAGAACAACATACGGGATTGAATGAATCCTTGACATCGTGGTTCGATCGATAAATATCTCTGCAAAATATGTAGGAACAAATATGGGCATCCAGATCCCGTGATTGGTTATTGATCGGAGAGGTGTCTCGGTGATGCCTACATTGGTGACCCGTCGGGTCCGCACGCTTAACGTTCGATGACACTAGATTAGTACTTGGATATGTACATTGGTGACCGATTGTTGTTCGGAGTCCCAGATGAGATTGTGGACATCACGAGGAGCTCTGTAATGGTCCGGAGGTAAATATTTATATATGGAAAGTCATATTCAGGGTTCCAGAAAATGTTCGGATTTTGTCGGCATTGTATCGGGAAGGTTCTAGAAGGTTTCGGAGTGGAGCCCACCTGCATGGGGACCCACATGGACGTGGGTAGTGGGGAATGTCCCCACACCCCCGGTCTTGGTGTATCAATATTACCCCTTAAGATGAATAGGATCATATCCCGAAAGGATAAGATCGAGATCCCTAAAAAGGGGGATAGTGATCGGTGGGGAAGGAAAGGAGCGATTTCCTCGCCCCCCCCCTTGACCAATGATCCTAGGGTATTGGAGGGGAAGCCACCAGCTCCTCCCACGCCTATATAAATGTGGGGAGGCACGAGGGGGTAGTAGACTGTCCCATGACCGCGGCCCACCACCTATCTCTCATGTTTCTTCCTTGGGCATCGTTTCAGAGGCACTTCACTGTCGTTTTCGTTGAGATCCCATCTAATACTCATTCCTATCTTTCTGGATCAAGAAGGAGGAGACGTCATCGAGCCACACATGTGCTGAACATGGAGGTGTAGTCCGTTCGATGTTGGATCAGATTGGATCACGATTGCATCGTGAAGAGTACGACTACATTAACCGTGTTATATACGCTTCCGCTCAGTGATCTACAAGGGTATGTAGATACACTCCCCATCTCGTATTATTTTATGTCCATAGACTGATCTTGGTGAGCGTAGGATAATTTTATTTTCCCATGCGACGTTCCCAAACATTCTCCACTAGTGCACTTGTCTTAAACGATGAGTATGACCTATGATCAAGTATTCTTGGTTGACTCCTTAAGTCCATATACTCATATATAAATGATTGCATCAATGCCAAAGTGCTTGGTAGATACTTGAGTGGTTGTACATGTTTGACATATTCTATTTGACATCTTATTGTGGGAGCATGTTGGTATGCATCCTTTTTTCATTCAAGGACATCCAATTGTTGTTACATTTGGCTTTTATTTTTTTGGCCAATTGGATGTACAAGAATGCATAAGTACCCCCTCTATCCATCTATGAGTTCTTGTCTCAAATGCTATTCATGCTTCATCACAAATTTTAGCAAGCACTTTTCGGACTCCAGGAGAGGAGCACTGGGAGCCACCGATTCGATAAAGGTTGACTTCCAAAACGTCCCATGTGTTTCTCGGTGTGACCAAACCTCCAAATTCGGTTCCATCGATTAACTTTGGGTTGATCTAGTTTTCTATCTTGGTACAACCAATCAAGAAATCTCTGCGTCACTTAGTTGTTCTATCAACAGACAATTATGCAACTCAGTGGAACTGGCATTTCTTTCTCAGTGTCACCGACAGCAGGTGGGTATATATATCTATGGGTCTGTACTTGCAATATAACTTCAAAGAAAAGACTGCCGCACCCCACTGATATTTGCACTTGTGTGTCCGGACGATCTCCATCCTTTCTCGTGTGCCCCTGCCGCAGGATTTCATCTCCATCAACGACAATCATCCCCATGGTTTCCGCCGTAGTGAAGATCTGCCAAGTTAGGGTAATCTTCTATCCTTCTTGCGCTCTAGGTTCTAATTCACACGTATTAGGTCTTGTCCATCATGTGGCCATGTTTTGTAGTGATTCTATCCACTCAAAATTCCTTAGATTAGCTCAACCAAAATAGTTAAGGGTTAGCTCTCTGCTACGGCAACAAAAGACCTTCCCTGGCAACGGCGCCAGGAATCCTTCTGCTACGGGCTACGCCTTTAGGGACTTCCCTGGCAAATATGCAAAGGATTCCCCCGCGGCCTTGGAGCCTTGCGTTGGTGTTCCCTCGAAGCGGAAAGGGTGATGTAGCAAAGCGGCGGTAAGTATTTCCCTCACTTTAAGAACCAAGCTAACAATCCACTAGGAGGATCGCGTCCAGTCACAAGTACCTGCACAAACACAAAGAGCTTGCACCCAACGCTATGAAGGGGTTGTCAATCCTTTATAGATTGTTTGCAAAGTGAGAACTCAAAGCAAAAAAGTAAACAAACCAAAGTAAAAGTAAAAGTGGAGACGATAGTTGTGAATAGATCCGGGGGCCGTAGTGTTCACTAGTGGCTTCTCTCATGAAAGCAAGTAGACGGTGGGTGAACGAATTACTGTCGAGCAATTGATAGAATCGCGCAAACTCATGACGTTATCTATGGCAATGATCATATCTATAGGCATCACGTCCAAAACAAGTAGACCGATACTTTCTGCATCTACTACTATTACTCCACACGTCGACCGCTATCCAGCATGCATCTAGTGTATTGACTTCATAAGAACAGAGTAATGCCTTAAGCAAGATGACATGATGTAGATGGATGTTCTCAAATCTATGATGAAAGCCCATATTGTTACCCTTGATGGCAACAACACGATGCGTACCTTGCTGCCCCTTATGTCACTGGGAAAGGTCACAACACGGTATGAACCCAAAACCAAGCACTTCTCCCATTGCAAGAATCACAGATCTAGTTTGCCAAACAAAACCCAAGACTCGGAGAGACTTACAAGGATATCAAATCATGCATATGAGAAATTAGCAAAGACTCAAATATGATTCATAGATAATCTGATCACAAATCCATAATTCATCGGATCTCGACAAACACACCACCAAGAGGATTACATCAGATAGATGTCCATGAAGATCATGGAGAACTTTGTATTGAAGATACAAGATTGAGAAGAAGCCATCTAGCTACTAACTACGAACCCGTAGGTCTGAAGTGGACTACTCACGAGTCATTGGAGAGGCGATGATGTTGATGTAGAATCCGTCCAGCTCCAAAGTCCCCTCCGGCAGGGCACCGGGAAGGGTCTCTAGATGAGATCTTGCGGAAACGGAAGCTTGCGGCTGCGGAAAAGCGGTTTCGTGGAAGCCCTGATTTTTTATGGGATTTTAGGGAATATATAGCCCAAAGAGCTAGGGAAGGGGAGCTCCAGGGAGGCCACAAGCCTGGTGGCCGCGGGCCCCCCTGGCCGCGGGCCCCCCTGGCCGCGGGCCCCCCTGGCCAAGGCAACAGGGATTGTGGGCTCCCTGTGGGCCTCCTGCCTTGGCCCTCAAGTCCCCCGATCTTCTTTTGTTCTGGAAAAATTCATTTCGGGGTTTTTTATTCCGTTTGGACTCTGTTCCAAAATCAGATCTGAAAAGACTCAAAAACACAGAAAAAACAGGAACTGGCACTTGGCACTGAATTAATAAGTTAGTCCCAAAAAGATATAAAAGGTATATAAAACATCCAAAGTTGACAAGATAATAGCATGAAACCATCAAAATTATAGATACGTTTGAGACGTATCAAGCATCCCCAAGCTTAACTCCTGCTCATCCTCGAGTAGGGAAGTGATAAAGAATGAATTTTTGTTGCTTTCATGCTACGTAGCATAGATGTCCTTTGCAACTCCTCTTATGTGACATGAATGTTCAGATCCATTAGATTCAAAACAATAGTTTGCTATTGACGTGGATACAATAATACTTCAAGCAAACTAGCAAGGTAATCATGAACTTTCAAAATAACAAGGCCAAAAGAATGTTATCCCTACAAAATCATATAGTCTTGCTATGCTCTATCATCCTTGCACAACGAATTTAAATCATGCACAACCTCGGTATTGGCCAAGTAATTGTTTTCACACCTTTACTTTCTCAAACTTTTTCAACTCTCACGCAATACATGAGCGTGAGCCATGGTTTTAGCACTATAAGTGGAATGGAGTGTGGTGGAGGTTGCAAGGCGAACGAGGAGAAGATGGTCACATTGACTAGGCATATCAACGAGCTATGGAGATGCTCATCAATAGATATCAATGTGAATGAGTAGGGATTGCCATACAAATGATGCACTAGAGCTAAGAGTATGTGAAAGCTCTTAAAGAAAACTAGTGGATGTGCATCCAACTTGCTTGCTCACGAAGACCTAAGGTAATTTGGAGGAAGCCCATCATTGGAATATACAAGCCAAGTTATATAATGAAAATTTCCCACTAGCTTTATGGTGGTGACAAAACGAGAGACTCTCAATCATGAAGATCATGGTGCTTAATAAGCACAAGTGTGGAAAGATAGTAGCGTTGTCCCTTCTCTCTTTTTCTCTCATTTTTTTGGTGGGCTCTTTCGCCTCTTTTTTATATATGTTTTTTATTTTTTTATTTTTGTGGGCATCTTTGGCCTCTATTTGCAAATGGGCTTCGCTGGCCTCTTTTATTTCCTCACATGGGACAATGCTCCATCAATGATGATCATCACACTTACAGCTCAAAACTTAGAGCAATGATGACTCTATAAGGAATGCCTTCGGTAGTGTATCGTGACAATGATCTAGCATGGCATAGACATCAATGGAAACATCATGCTAGCTATCTTATGATCATGCAATGGCAATGTAGAAGTGGTGGCACATGTCATGGTGGTAGTTGCATGGCAATATATCTCGGAATGGCTTTGAAAAAGCCATAGTAGGTAGGTATGGTGGCTGTTTTGAGGGAGGCTATATGGTGGGTTTTGTGCACCGGCGAAAGTTGCACGGCACTAAAGAAGATAGTTATGGTGGAAGGTGAAAGTGCATCTAAACCATGGACTCAACATTAGTCATGAAGAACTCATATACTTGTTTCAAAAGTTTTAGTAGTAATTGAAACAAAACATTCAACGCATACTCCTAGGGGAAGGGTTGGTAGGTATAAACCATCGCGCGATCCCGACTGCTACACAAAGGATGGCAATCAATAAACTAATCATGCTCAGACTTCATCACATAGCAGTTCACCATACGTGCATGCTACGGGAATCACTAACTTCAACACAAGTATTTCTAGATCCGCAACACCTTACTAGTATAACTTCAATATTACCACAACCACAACTCAAAACTAATTGAGATGAATCAAACTTCTCTAACTATTCAATGCACATGAAGGTGGAAGTTTTCATATCCCTTTGGATAACTACCCCTTTTCAGACTACTTTCATAGCGTAGATCAACTACAACGCCACGCACTTCCTGCTCTAAAATATAGAAGTGAAACACAAAGAGCAAAATCAAGTAGCTCAAAAGATACGACAAAATCACGGTGACTGCATGTCTCTCTCTCTAGGTGTGCATAAAGGAAGATTGTGACACAACAAAAATAAAAGACTCCTACGATACAAGACGCTCCAAGAAAAACACATAATATGCGGTGAATAAAAATATAGCCCCAAGTAACGTTACCGATGGATTGAAGACGAAAGAGGGGATGCCTTCCCGGGGCCTCCCCAAGATTAAGCTTTTTCGGCATCCTTGAATCAACTTGGGGTGCCCTGGGCATCCCCAAGCTTGAGCTCTTGCCACTCTTTATCTCTTTGTACATAAGAACTTCACCCCAAACTTGAAAACTTCACAACACGAAACTTAAACAGAAACTCGTGATAACAATAGTATAAGAAAGCAAACCACCACTTCCTTAGGTACTGTAGCAAACTTAAATTCTACTTATTTTGATGTTGGGTTACTGTATTTCAATCTTCCATGGCTAATACCCCCCGATACTATCCATAGTTTCATCAAAATAAGCAACCAACTCAACAAAAACAGAATTTGTTAATCAGCAGACCAGTCTGTAGCAATCTGTATACTTCGTATACTTATGGTACTTCAAAAATTCTGAACAATTACGACAGTCTGAAGAATTTGCGTATAAATCAGCAGCAAAAAGAATCAACACAAAAGCTCTTACAGAAAAAAATGAACATTCTTTTCGTGAGCAGAAAGTTTCTGTCCTTTCCAGCATGACCAAACGATCATCCCCAAGACTAATCATAATGGTTTTCCTTGGCAGAAACGCAAAAAGAAACACAAAAAACACAATCATAACAGAATTATGAAAGTGTGGAAAACACAAAACAGAAAGAAAAAGGATAGATTCGTTGGGTTGCCTCCCAACAAGCGCTATTGTTTAAAGCCCTTAGCTAGGCATAAGGTGATGGAATCACGTATAGTCATCTTTGGTGCGCAAACCATAAGTAGCCCTCATCATAGATTCATAAGGCAATCTTATATTCTTTCTAGGAAAATGCTCCATGCCCTTCTTTAGAGGATATTGGAAACTAATATTCCCTTCCTTCATATCGATGATAGCACTAATACTCCTTAGGAAAGGTCTACCAAGAATAATGGGACATGAAGGATTGAAATCTATGTCAAGTACAATGAAATCCACGGGTACATAGTTCTTATTTGCAACAATAAGAACATCATAGATCCTTCCCATGGGTTTCTTCACAGTAGACACAAGATGCAAATTAAGAGAACACTCTTGAATCTCATGAAAACCAAGAATATCACATAAAGACTTTGGAATCGCGGAAACACTAGCACCCAAATCACACAAAGCATTGCATTCATAGTTTTTTATCTTGATTTTGATAGTAGGTTCCCACTCATCATGAAGTTTTCTAGGTATAGAGACTTCTAATTCGAGTTTCTCTTTAAGAGATTTCATCATAGCATCTACGATATGTGCGGTAAAGGCTTTGCTTTGGTTATAAGCATGTGGAGAGTTTGCAATGGATTGCATCAAGGAAATGCATTCAAACAAGGAGCAACTATCATAACTGAATTCCTTGAAATCCAAAGTGGGAGTTTCATTACTACCCAATATTTTCATTTCTTCTACTCCACTCTCCACACCTTTATCATCAAGATAGGTGGACTGTGAATCATTGGGGCGTTTTTCAACAAAAGTGGATTCATATCTAGGCCCTTCATCAATAGGTTTGACACGAGAAAACAAAGATTGAAGAGGAGGCACACCAAGCACTTTAAGATCTTCATGATTTGCATCTAGAACGCACCCTTTTAAACCTTTCATGCCTAGCGCGGATTTGGGTGGCTCTTTCTTTGCTCTCATTCACAGAGACATGCATAGCTTTTAAAGTTTCATCCAAGTTGACCTTGGCAGGAGCACATCTAACTTTGAAAGCATCAATATCACAAGACATCCTATCAATGCTCTAAGCCAAATCGTCTATTTTGAGTAGTTTTTCCGCTATGGACGCATTGAAAATCTTTTGAGGGTTGATGAACTCTTTGATATTACTCTCTAAATCAGAGGGTAATTTGTTACAATTTCCATAAGTGTTGTTGTAGGAATTGCCATAATTGTTAGAGGAGCTACTAGGAAAAGGCCTAGGAACATAGTTTCCTCTAAAAGCATTGTTGTTGCCAAAATTGTTCCTACCAACAAAACTAACGTCCAAACGAGCGTTGCTACTCTCAATCAGGGAACATAGTGGCATCTCATTAGGATCTAAAGGAGCATTTCTACTAGCAACCAAATTCATCAACTCGTCCATCTTAGCACTAAGCGAGTTAATTTCTTCTATAGCGTGTATCTTTTTGCTAGTAGGTGACCTTTCAGTGTGCCACTGAGAGTAGTTGGTCATGATATTGTCTAGGAGTTCTGTAGCGTCTCCTAACGTGATTTCCATGAACGTTCCACCTGAGGCGGAGTCCAAGATATCGCGAGAAGCAAAATTCAAACCAGCTTAAAAGATTTGTATAATCATCCACAAACTCAAGCCATGAGCGGGACAATTTCTAATCATTAACTTCATCCTCTCCCAAGATTATGCAACGTGTTCATGATCAAGTTGCTTGAAATTCATGATATCGTTACGTAGAGAGATAATCTTAGCCGGCGGAAAATACTTGGATATGTAAGCATCTTTGCACTTATCCCAAGAATCGATCCTATTTTTAGGCAAAGAAGAAAACCAAGATTTCGCACGATCGTGCAACGAGAAAGGAAAAAGCTTCAATTTAATCACATCATGATCCACATCTCTTTTCTTTTGCATATCGCAAAGCTCAATGAAGGTATTGAGATGGGATGCGGCATCTTCACTAGGAATGCTAGAGAATTGCTCTTTCATAACAAGATTCAGCAAGGCAGCGTTGATTTCATAAGATTCCGCACTAGTGGCGGGAGCAATCGGAGTACTAATAAAATCATTATTATTAGTACTCGAGAAGTCGTAAAGTTTGGTGTTTTCAGCCATGATGACTTCAACAAACCAACAAGAACACAGGCAAGCAAGAAAACTGGCAAAGGAAAACGGCAAAAGGCAAAAGAAAACGACAAAGGAGAAAGGCAAAGAGGCAAATGAAAACGGCAAGGGAGAAAGGCAAATGAAAATGGAAAATGTGAAGTGGGGGAGAGGAAAACGAGAGGCAACTGGCAAAAAAGGTAAATGCAAGAGATGAGTTTGTGATACCTACTTGGGTAGACCTTGACTTGATGTCTCCTCCCCGACAACGGCGCCAGAAATACTTCTGCTACGGCAACAAAAGACCTTCCCTGGCAACGGCGCCAGGAATCCTTCTGCTATGGCCTAAGCCTTTAGGGACTTCCTTGGCAAATATGCAAAGGATTCCCCCGCGGCCTTGGAGCCTTGCGTTGGTGTTCCCTCGAAGCGGAAAGGGTGATGTAGCACAGCGGCAGTAAGTATTTCCCTCAGTTTGAGAACCAAGGTCTCAATCCAGTAGGAGGATCACGTCAAGTCACAAGTACCTGCACAAACACAAAGAGCTTGCACCCAACGCTATGAAGGGGTTGTCAATCCCTTATAGATTGTTTGCAAAGTGAGAACTGAAAGCAAAAAAGTAAACAAAGTAAAGTAAAAGTAAAAGTGGAGACGATAGTTGTGAATAGACCCGGGGGCCGTAGTGTTTGCTAGTGGCTTCTCTCATGAAAGCAAGTAGACGGTGGGTGAACGAATTACTGTCGAGAAATTTATAGCATCGCGAAAAGTCATGACGTTATCTATGGCAATGATCATATCTATAGGCATCACATCCAAAACAAGTAGACCGATACTTTCTGCATCTACTACTATTTCTCCACACGTCGACCGCTATCCAGCATGATCTAGTGTATTGAGTTAATAAGAACAGAGTAACGCCTTAAGCAAGATGACATGATGTAGATGGACAATCTCAAATCTGTGATGAAAGCCCATCTTGTTACCCTTGATGGCAACAACATGATGCATGCCTTGGTGCCCCTTCTGTCACTAGGAAAGGCCACCGGATGTTATGAACCCAAAACCAAGCACTTCTCCCATTGCAAGAATCACAGATCTAGTTGGACAAACAAAACCCAAGACTTGGAGAGACTTACAAGGATATCAAATCATGCATATAAGAAATCAGCAAAGACTCAAATACAATTCATAGATAATCTGATCACAAATCCACAATTCATCGGATCTCGACAAACACACCGCCAAGAGGATTACATCGGATAGATCTCCATGAACATCATGGAGAACTTTGTATTGAAGATCCAAGAGAGAGAAGAAGCCATCTAGCTACTAACTACAGACCCGCAGGTCTGAAGTGGACTACTCATGAGTCATTGGAGAGGAGATGATGTTGATGTAGAATCCCTCCAGCTCCAAAGTCCCCTCCGGCAGGGCACCGGGAAGGGTCTCCAGATGAGATCTTGCGGAAACGGAAGCTTGCGGCGGCGAAAAAGTGGTTTCGTGGACGCCCTGATTTTTTCTCGGATTTTAGGGAATATATAGGCCAAAGAGCTAGGGCAGGGGAGTTCTAGGGAGGCCACAAGCCTGGTGGCCGCGGGCCCCCCTGGCCGTGGCAACAGGGCTTGTGGGCTCCCTGTGGGCCTCCTGCCTTGGCCCTCAAGTCCCCCAATCTTCTTCTGTTCTGGAAAAATTCATTTCAGGGATTTTATTCCGTTTGGACTCTGTTCCAAAATTAGATCTGAAAAGAGTCAAAAACACAGAAAAAACAGGAACTGGCACTTGGTACTGAATTAATAAGTTAGTCCCAAAAAAGATATAAAAGGTATATAAAACATCCAAAGTTGACAAGATAACAACATGAAACCATAAAAAATTATAGATACGTTTGAGACGTATCACTCTCCGCAATATGTAATCTCAGAGTCACCAAGTCAAAAAGTCTCGGTGTCACTGATGTGGATTTATCCACATTACAAGGGCTTCTCTGGGAAACGAAAAGGTTTCTATCAGTGTCACCGATACAGGTTTTTAGGGTTTCTAAGTGCAACTTCGGAGAGACCAAGTCATACTTCGGTGAAACCAAAACAGTTTAACCAAGTCTCTCTTCTTGTTATTGTTGCCTCGAAATTCTAAAACCTAAAACTTGGTGGAACTGAATTTCATACTATGAATACCTAAAACTAACCTTTTCTGTTCAAACTTGTGAAAGTTTCTAAATTTGGTGATGCTCACCTATTCTACTACTCCATATCTACTTCACAGGTCAGTGATCGACAATGTGTGGATCAGATGATAGCCAGAATCAGCACAAAGAGCAGAGTGTGGACCTTGATGCATGCACTAGTCCTGAGGAGAGTTTTGATGACCCAGGTACTCCCACCTCTCATAGCTTGCCCAAGGCAGCCACCTGGGCTAGGAAGCAAAGTAACTCATATGAGGAGGAAGACGATTACTTTAAGATGTTGGAGATTGATGACTTCATGGAATTATGAGCTCATCATGCAATTCTACTCCACTACTCACTTCTACCTAGATGGTAGGATAGTGTGGATGACATAAGGCACGAGGTACCAGTCTACCATTGATGAGTGGGCTACCATCTTAGGATTCCCAAAGGTGCAAGAGATAGACTTGGGTGTGTACTCTAAATCCAAGATGCACTATAATTCTATGGCAAACATGTCCAAACCAATTCCCAAGGAGTATGTGAAGACTCACAAGTTCGGTTCTCTATACTTTCTCCAAGTAGGACTAACTACCTCCAATACCATATTAAGGCACACCTTGATGGGAGATGATAAGATGATCCGTGGATACTCGATTAACATGTTACATCATGTGGACAACCACACCATGATCAGGGTGATGGATCACATTGTTGAGACCATCAGGAGGATTGTTGATGACTAGAAGAGATCATGTGTATATGCTCCATACATCCATATGTTCATCATCTCTATGATTAGAAAGAGCATCTATATATTTGATTGACCACCCGTGCTCCTCCAATCAGAGTTTGAGGATAATGCCATGGTGTTGGATCCATATCATCCCACTTCATCTACTGCATAGGCAGATATTGAGGCAGAGGGCTGGGAAGAGGCACTTAAAGCCTCTAGTGCTCCAGTTCTCAAGACAAAGAGGGATCAAATGGCCTATCTAGTCAGTACTATCCAAGGGACGGAGAAGAAAATTGTTGAGCTCTTACATAACTAGAACATCCTTGAAAAGATAGTGGAGACAAAGTTTCATGACCTTGATAACAAGGTGATTTACTTGACCATCACTATCAACACTTTGAACCAGGAGGTGGATGCAGTGCCTATCCCAGCTCAGAAGATGATGATGATGACGATATCACCACATTGCCTATCCAAACTCAGTTCACGACTCAGCCTAGGTATGCTCTTGTGGCTACCCAAGAGTTGAGACCTTTAGCGTCTGCCCTGCTGCAACTTCTAACGTGCCTCCTTCAGCACCTCATGACTACTAGAGAAGCTTCATCGCCCCATGGAGGCGATCATGCCCATAGTGACGTTTATCTCTATACTTTTGAACTTTTTGGTAACTTGTTGCGAAATTGGGACAAATTGTATAGACCATAGGGCTGAGAGAGAGAGAGAGAGAGTGGGTGTCTGTGTGTGTTGCCTTTTGTTGCTTCTCTGGACTTTCAAAACATTTGGCCTGCCTTTTTTTGTCTTAAACTTCCTTGTGTTTGATCATATGCTTTGTGATTGATATTGCTATTTCCTAAGTTAGTGATATGCATATGATAATCATTCACTCATGCTTGGAGTTACGTGCATTGTAATCCATTCATATTATTTATGAGCACCACCAAGTTGTATGTGATATGGAAGAGTGACTCACGATCCTAATCGATTGTGCATTTGCATTCAAATGCAATTTTAAAATAATGCACATATTTAGGGGAGCTCTTTCTTATCACATAATTCTCAAAGCGATGATGCTATACAATTATTATATTTTTTTGAAGCGTTGATCTATATGTTATCATCAATTACCAAAAAGGGGAGATTTAAAGGAGAACCTCTCCCTAGGTGGTTTTGGTAATTAATGAGAACATATATTTCATTGGACTAATGAATCTATCAAGTATATTTTAGGAAAATTTCAATGAATGGATTGACTAGGATTGTGGGGAGATTCCCTAGATGCAAGTAACATCAATTGGCAAAAGCATCAAGACTCTACATTTTATATTTATGTGAGAAACCACATTTGAGTCCATAGGAAAACCAATACTATTAAAAGGGGTGAGGTATCTATGATGATGTCGTTGCTCAAAGATCTTAGAGATTAGCCACCAAACGCCTCAACATTTCTCCCACAAAATATTCTATCCAAAACACTAAAGTCAAATTCGGTACCACCAACACTTCCATATCATCCACACTGAGTTGTCCATAGACAAAACCCAAGCCAAACCTAGCAAATTGGTACAACCGAGATTCCCTTTGGTACAACCGAAAAGCAGTGGCCCACCTTGTTGGTGTCCATTTGACAAAAAAAAATAATTTCCGAGTTTCCCTATCGGTGCCACCGGTTCCGTGAAACTACCTAGGCCAACCGAATCGGTTTCACCGAGATGCTTTGTATTGGTCTCACCAAAACGCCAAAAGTTAGGACATTTTGCACTAGTGGATGGAACCGAGTTGGGCCATAATGTTGTAATAGTTAGATTTTTGAGATGTCTATATATACCCCTCTTCCTCCCTCTCATTCAACGGGAGAGTACTCAGAACAAGCAAACACTTACACCATTTATTTTCTGAGAGAGAACCCCCTACTCATGTGTTGGGACCAAGATCTTCCACTCCAACCATATGAATCTGGATTTCTAGTATCCCCAAGTTGCTTTCCACCCAATAAATCTCTTCTACCAAGCCAAATTCTCTAAGGGAGTGATTGAGTGTTAAGGAGACTATCTTTTGAAGCACTAGAGAAAACAGTTCATCATCCATACCACATCAATTACCTTTTGGAGAGCGGTGTCTCCTAGTTGGTTAGGTGTTGCTTGGGAGCCTCCGAATCGTGTGGAGTTGAACCAAGATGTTTGTAAGGGCAAGGAGATCGCCCACTTTGTGAATATCTACCTCGAGTGCGGCTAGTCCTTCGTTGATGTAAGACATGGTGGAACAGAAAAGGTTTCTTCTCTGTGTACCCTTCATGAGTGGAGCCTTTGGTGGACTTGCACAACCATTACCATCTGTGGGTTGAAGTATCCACCAATGAGGACATATGATAGAACCACCTATCAAAACCACGCCAAAAATATTCGTGTCTTCATTGTGTTTTATCTTCCTATACCTACCCTCTACTTACACTTGCAAGTCTTTAGTTGTTGCTGCTATACTCGTAGACTTGCATGTGTAGGCTGCAAAAGACTGGGTAAAGGGAAATGTTTGGGGTCGGCGCACCGTCCGAACGCTTCGGTCGGCCGAGCGCGTGTCATAGGATTAAGACTGATCCTATTGTGTGGCTGGCCACATCAGCAGTTTTTTTGCTACAACCCGTGTCAAATTTTTCTACATGTGTCCACTAAAAATTGTGCATCCACGTTCGTGAGGGTTGCAACCCGAGTTCGCCAGATTTTTCTTCTACAACCAGTGTTGATTACTGCTACAACCGGTGTCGATTGTTGCTACAACCGTCCAATAAAAAAGCTGCATCCATGTTCGTCAGAGTTGCAACCCGAGTTCGCCGAATTTTTTTTGCTAGAACCGGTGTCGATTTTTGCTACAATCTGCATCTCATTTTTCTACAACCACGTCGGGTTTTTGTTACAACATATCACCAGTGTCATTTTCTTGTTACAACGACATCCTCTTTTTGCCACAACCAACATTTTGTTTTGCTAGCACGCACCATCGACTTCGTTATTTAGCTACCACCACAGTGATATTTTGCTACAACCACGTTTTTTCTGCATCTGTGGCCGAAATTTGCTACAACTACAACTTGTTTTTTCTACCATCGACGATTTATTACTGCAACTTTTTTTTGAGTGAGGTGTCCAGATCTAACGATGGTGGATCGCTGCATCCGAAGGCCTGCATCTGACCAACCGAGTCCTTATGTCGGTCCTTCGGCGCAGATCGTTGCCCCTTGGTAAAATTGCTAAAACTTACCAACGGATAAAATTGGCAAAAGGTTTAGTTTTTATTTGTTCAGGTAGTCTAATCCCCCTTGATATCTACTACATAACTTTATTCTTGTAGATGTTGTTGGGACTCCAAGTGCAGATTTTTGTACCACATCAACAAATTTCCCTCAAGTGGATGACCTAAGGTTTGTCAATCTGTGGGAGGTGTAGGATGAAGATGGTCTCTCTGAAACAAACCTGCAATCAAATATAAGAAAACTCATGTGTCCCCCAACACACACAATACAATGGCAAATTGTATATGTGCACTAGTTCGGCGAAGAGATGGTAATACAAGTGTAGTATGGATAGTAGAAATAGGTTTTTGTAATCTGAAAATATAAAGCAGAAAGGTAGAAAGTAACAAATTGATCATAAATAGTATTCCAATGCTTAGAAATAAGTCCTAGTGTTCATACTTTCACTAGTGCAATATCTCAACAATGCTAACATAATAGAATCATATGATCATCCATAATGTACGGCAAAGAATCACTCCAAAGTTCATATCCAGCGAGTAACATAAGATGGAATTGTTGTAGGTGGTAGAACCACCTGAAAGTTATTCTTTCCAATCAACCTATTGAGCTATTCCTATAAGTGTCACAAATAGCCCTAGAGTTTGTACTAGAATAAAACCTACGATACACATCAATCAACCCTAATATCACCTAGATACGATTGTGGTATCGTGAGCCTTCGTGGTCCCTGCCATTTAAATGGCGGCCTACCAAGGAAACTCGAGGGACTCCAGGTTAGCCTCACTTTTAGGGAAGCCCCCAAGGCTACCATCAAAAAGTGGCTAGATTGACTCAGTGTCTCCAACCGATGACTCGCCATCAGAGTAGATGAGAGTATCTCCGCTAGTCATAGAATTGTCTGCAAGGTCGACCCCCTCAGTGAAGCCAAAAAAGACATGCCTCTGACCGGCTTGAGACTAGCCGAGTTGAGTGCGCTGAGCTGGCCTGACGATTTTGGTGCAGATGTACGACTCGGGCCGTGACTCACCGATCTTGTCGATGAACACATGGATCTTGTCGAAGGAGACCAGGTACCCGTACTCGATTGAGCCGGCCTCGGGGCCGCATCCTGAATCGTCAATGTAGAGCTTGCCTTGGTGGCTATTGGTCATTTAGTCGATCGCCTATCCCTCGATCCGTGGGAGAGCTCCCTGAAAGAGCTCAACACCACCATGCACTAGCCCCACGGTGGGTGCCAACTACCATGGTTTTGTCATGGTAGATGTCCTCGTGATAGGATTAAGTCTAGGAGCCATCACAACTTGGTGGTTGCTTGAATGGGGTTGATTGGGAACGAAAGACAAGGGTTTACCCAGGTTCGGCCCCTCCGATGGAAGTAAAAGCCTATGTCCTGCTTTTTCTGTTATTGATGATGGTGTCAATTACAATGGTGCGAAATGTGTAACCAAACTGTCGAGAATTTCTAAATTGTCATTTTTACCTCAGGTGCTCCCCTTTATATATAGGTTGAGACCCTAAGATTACAACAAACTCCGGGTTGTACTGCAGCCCGTGAGTAAGTATAATGCCGACTTATCTTGTCTCTCAAGTAGACAAGTATAGTAAACATCTCGCACCTTCCTTCTATGAGTCCGCCAGCCAAGTACAGGCCCATGAGGCGGCCTTGTTGCACAAGCCACCTCCTTGGCTGTCCGGACCCCAATCCTAAGTCATAGGAATCCAACCTGTAACACATTGCATCTCTTTGCGGTCTCACGCACGGTTAACCCCACGGCTGAAGCCTTACCTTAGCCGGGACCGTTTGCGCCTTTTGACTCGTGTATGCAGTTGTGTTGCTAGCAGTCCAATGACAAAGAACCCGGATCGACATGTCTAGTCATAAACCAAAGTGGCACTTCCGCACAGGGACATGCATACATGACCCAGCAAAGCAGGTGTCGGTCACAAGCGAATGTAGACGAGTCGTAGCAAGCTACAAGGACTCCATTACATCGCGTGACATTTCCCCAAGGGGACAGACACAGCAGCTAAGAAGGACACACGCCGGTCAACCAATGTGTCCGGAGCAGTAGCGAGCTACCATGGCTCGTTGGATCACAAAGGGGCATTTCCCTGTAAGGAATGCTACTAAAGTCTACGGCTAGGTAATCGAACCCCATACATATCAAGTATGACACACGTACGCATGGCATACCGATATGTATAGATACATCGCTGGCATCATAACATAACGATAAACATACAAGCTTCATTTAAGAGGCTCGGAAGAGCCACACAGATAATATTACACAGTAGGGGTCTCACGACCCATCATAACAGTCATTCAAGTTACAAGCCAGCGGAAGTAGATAAACTGTCTAAGTACAGACAGATGAAACTAGAAGGCACATGGCCTGACTATACTACAGACCCACCCTAGGGCCAGATCGTAGCTGGTATACCAGCTACTCATCGTCGTCGATGTCTAGGAAGAACCCACCGTTAGGGTCATTAACAACCTCTGCAAAAATATTAAGCAAACATGAGTACGGAGGTACTCAGCAAGACTTTAGGATAACTATATACTCATGCAATGTATGAATAAGCAATTGTGGGGTTTCATGCGGAAAGCCATCATTTGACTCGTGGCTAGACAACTTGCATTTTAAAGTAATTTTTGACAACTTGATTTCTCGCACACGAGTCCACTAACACCACAACAATACTCCATTGTGGAATCATTTCGTCTCCATACGGAAATGCCGTCCACGACACTCACGCTTATCTTGGCAATCTTATGAGTAGCCATCGAAGTCATCTATGAACAACATATGTCTCCAAGTAGTCCATATCCACGGACGCGGCTATACGAATAGATCATAACCCTGCAGGGGTATACTTCGTCACACACGCTCTCGCCACTTATCGCCATGTGCACGTCATGCACCTCGGCAACCTTCAAGCGGAAGCCCAACGAGGGAGTCGGCCACGACCGTTAACCACGCTAATACTTAGTCCAGGTCTATCGCCTATCTGAGGGTAACCCACACGGAAGTCCGACCGAGGTTTCCGCCATGACCCCAAACAATGTGCGCAGGGTTCCCAAGCCCAATATCCGGGTGCCACTTGGTACACCGTGCCACTGCCTACCGCATCACAGCCCACCTCTCAGGTCAGCACTATGCACGGCCTCCAACATGGTTATAAACACCAGAAACTACTTGCAACTCCTGGACCGAGTACTAAGCGATTAATAAGTCGAGAGGGTCAATTAAGTATCCCAACGTGTGGTAGTATCTAGTCTTGGATTACATACACGGAACTCAGTTCCTAAGGACGGTTCCAATGAAACAACCCGCCATGTACTCCTACATAGCCTTTAACCAGTACCTTTACCAAATCAGGTTCAACACACAACCTTTACTTACTGAACATATTCTCACAATTATGTTCATCTCCCAGATGACAGACCATACACAACTCTAAGCATAGCATGCATGGCAGGATAAGGCACATCATGGCTCAAGCATCTACCAAGTATGCTAGGTTGCAAGGTTCAGCTATTTACTGTGACAAAGACAGGTCATGCAAAGGAAGTGGGTTCAACTAACGTGGCAAAAGTATTTGAAGCATTTGATCCTAATGCAATAAGTAAGTGCAAGAGCGAGAACATGGGATTTATCGGGATGATCAAAATGGTTGCTTGCCTTGTTGCTCAGAGGAGGGACAATATCCGCCAGTCGGATATTCAGCGGAATCCGGAGGAACGAAACCTACCGAAAGAAATGACATCAATCAATAACAATCATATGCAACAGAGTGATGCATGAGCATGGCATGAGGATGCAAGGTGGTATGCTAATGTAGCTATCATTTATTAAGTTTGGAGTTGATTTGAATCAGATTCAATATCACTTCAAACGAGGTATTCTCGAATACCATTTTAATTGATTCGGCCTGATGCTCAGATCAACTTGTTTTTAACATGCATGGAAATGACAGGTTAAGTTGTTGGTTGTGATTGAACAATGTTTGATCATAGTATTTGAAGTGGAATTCAAATGATTTTCAAATTCCATCTCCATAGCATTTATTAAATTTAACTTATTCATTATTCTACATGTTTAGTCCAGTAACATTTTCAAACAAGTTTGAAAATGACATATTCAGATTCCTTGGATTTTCCTGATAGTTTTTCATATATAAATTATTTTCATTGGAGTTACAGATTAATTCCTATGATTTTTAGAAGTTTTGGTATTTTCCTGGAATTCTTTTAAATCAGAAAATCTTTACTGCATCAGCATGACATCAGCAGGTCCAACTGGCCGTTGAAAGTCAAACCTGACCAGTGGGACCCACAGGTCAGTGACTGTGGTCAGTTTTAGATTAGTTTTAAACTTAATTAGCTAATTAACAGTACTTGACCCACATGTCAGTGACTTATTAGATTAATTAACTTTATTTTTGTTAATCCTAAACTTCCATAGGCTGGCCCCATGTGTCAGTGGCTCTGGCCAGCTGAGATCCACCGGCAGCGAGGTCGTCCTCGCCGGCGGGGAGCCTCCAGCGACCACCAGTATGGCGGAGGGCATCGGAAACTCGTCTTCGACGACCAAACGCATGGCGGAGACCACAGGGAGATCGGCCACTCGACAGTGCGCACGATGGGGCAAACCTCAAGAGCTGGGGTGGCTGGAATCGACGCCGGCGACGAGCTCGGCGGCGACCAAAGCTCAGCCATCGTCGAGGTCATCGGAAACAGGGGCAAATCGCGCAGGGCTGGGCTCCTAAAGCATCTATGCGCCGGCCTGAAGCTGCTGGTGGCCTCAGATGGACCGAATTCACCGGAGGGCTACCAGCGACGAGTTGCAGCGGCGGTCCTCGTCGGGCTTCGGTGGAACTAGGCCAAGAGGAAGAGATCGACGGGGAAAACTTGGGGAAAGCTACGCAAGCTCACGAGGAGTGTAGTGGAGGGCTTAGACGGCTCGGGGAAGCGCTGTGGGCGACGAATCGAGCGGAGCTCGCCGACGGCCGAAGCTTGAAGACGACGGTGTCGTGGGCGTTGCAGGGCTCGGGGAGGCTTCTACTGCTACAAGGAGGACCAGCTCGTCTAGGCGGAGCGAATGGGGCACTCGGGGGAGAGATCTAGTGGCCAAAGGCACGGGCAGCTCGAGCTCGAGCTCCTGTCAATGGCGGCAGTGGGGGAGGAAAGAACCGAGAGGAGAGGGGGGAGATGGAGCGCGGGAATGGATAGGCCAGAGCTCGGGGAGGTTATCCCCGCGGTCGCCAGCGCGGAACGGCGGCCAGGCAAGCAGGGAGCTGCGTGGATGCGCGCAGCATCGCGGCGGCCACCTCCTGCTCCTACTGGCGAGGAGGAAGACGACAGAGGGACTGGGCCTGGGCCAGGTGAGCGTCAGGTAGGCGTTTCTTCCTTTCTTTTTTGTTTTGTTTTCTGTTTTACTAATAGTTTTAGTTTGCTATTTATTTTAGCTCCAAAATAGTTTACCAAAAATATTTTGAACACACCAGAATATTTGTTGGAATATATCCAAACATTCCTGAAGTTTTCAGCATTTTTGAAAACTTAAAGTTTTTGAATTCAAATTTTAAACTTGAAACCAGTAGCCTTTTGCATTTATTTAAAATGCCAAATGTGTTATGAAAATAGTTTTCTTCACTGCTTACTTTCTTCCATGAATTATCAGAAAAGTTGAACTTTTCTTGATGCCATTTTGGGTTCATTGATTTGAACAAGTTTATAATTTCTGTGAATTTGAGAACTGGCTAGGGTTTTCGAGTTTTGCTTCACCACTTGCTTTGATCTTGTTGCAATTTTCTTGGATGCAATGCAAAGAAGATATGAGCACAATGTTATACTTGATTAGGGTTCCAGGGATGTGACAACTCACCCCCACTCAAAAGAATCTCGTCCCGAGATTTAGAAGTCGTCAGGAATAACGCGGGATACTCAAGTCGGAGACGATCCTCTCTTTCCCATGTTGCCTCCTTTTCAGAATGATTTGACCATTGAACTTTAAGAAACTTGAGGTTTCGATGTCGAGTGGTATGCTCATCTTGATCAAGAATACGCACAGGGTATTCTTGGTATGAAAGGTTATCTTGGAGATCAAGCGTGTCGTGGTCCACTTCGCGGATAGGATCCGAAAAGCAATGCATGAGTTGCGATACGTGGAAGACATCATGAACCTTGGAAAGATGCGGAGGAAGTTCCAACTGGTAGGCAACTTCTCCTCATTTGGCAAGAATGTGAAAAGGACCAATGTAACGAGGAGCCAACTTGCCCTTGATACCGAATCGATGGGAACCCTTCAAAGGTGTAACCCGAAGGTAAGCCTTCTCGTCAACTTCAAAGGTCACAGCCTTATGATGATGATCATATTGGCTCTTTTGACGAGACTGGGCTGTTTTCAACTTTTCACGAATAATGCGAACTTGCTCTTCTGCATCATGGATCATATCCGGCCCAAAGAGTTGCCTCTCTCCGGTTTCTGACCAATTAAGAGGTGTTCGACATCTTCGTCCATAGAGAACTTCAAAAGGGCTTTGCCCAGGCTTGACTGATAACTATTGTTATAAGCAAATTCGACGAATGGAAGGCACTTCTCCCAATTCATACAGAACGATATAACACAAGCTCGGAGCATATCTTCTAGGATTTGATTCACTCTTTCTACTTGACCACTTGATTGAGGATGGAAAGCAGTGCTAAAAGATAAGTGAGTCCCCATAGCATTCTAAAAACTTTCCCAGAAGCGAGAAGTAAAGATACTCCCATGGTCTGAGTTAATCTCCAGGGGAACACCATGAAGAGACACTATTCGAGAGATATATAACTCTGCTAACTGGCTAGCTGTTATACTCTCACGAACTGGAAGAAAATGAGCTACTTTGGAGAGACGGTCAATGACCACAAAGATAGCATTATTTCCTTTCTTGGTCTTGGGAAATCCGGTAATGAAATCCATACTGACTTTATCCCATTTCCATTCAGGAATAGCTAAAGGTTAAAGGGTGCCAGAAGGCCTTTGATGTTTTGCCTTAACTCGACGACAAACGTCGCAGTTAGCAACGAACTCAATAATTTCTCTCTTCATCCTAGTCCACCAGAACCTCTGGCGTAGGTCCTGATACATCTTAGTACTACCGGGATGAATGGTGAGAGGAGAATCATGAGCCTCCTTAAGGATCAATTGCCGCAGACGTTTGCTCTTAGGAACCACTAAACGGTTCTGAAAGAACACAACACCTTTCTCATTGATGGAGAAATCCCTAGCGTTACCGCTAGCAATATTCTCCTTGATCCGGGATATACCCTTATCCTAAGCCTGCACGGCTATGATTTGATCCCTAAGAGTAGGCTTTGCCACCAGGGTAGAAAGGAATCCTTGAGGAATAATATGGAGATTTAACTTCCGAAATTCCTCATAGAGATGTGGTTGACCTTGTTGTAGCATCAAATTGTTACAATAAGATTTACGACTTAGTGCATCAGCCATAACATTGGCCTTCCCCGGGGTGTAAGTTATCCCTAAGTCATAATCCGAGATCAACTCAACCCACCTTCTTTGCCTGAGATTGAAATCTGGCTGGGTGAAGATATATTTCAGACTTTGGTGATTAGTGAATATTTCGCAACGATTACCCAGAAGGTAATGTCGCCAGGTTTTTAGTGCATGGACTACAGCTACAAGCTCAAGATCATGTGTGGGATAATTATCCTCATGTGGATGCAACTGTCAAGATGCGTATGCAATCACATGACGATCTTGCATGAGGATGCAACCTAATCCTTGTCGCGAGGCATCGCAATAGATAACAAAGTCCTTAGAAAAATCTGGTGGTAGCAACACAGGTGCGGAAGTCAGGCGTCTTTTCAGTTCCCGAAAACTGTGCTCACACTGTGGTGTCCACTCGAAATTTTTATCCTTCTTGAGGAGTTCAGTTAGAGGCTTTGCAACCTTGGAGAAATTCTGGACAAAGCGGCGACAATAGCTCGCTAGACCAAGAAAACGCCTAACTTGCTTAACCGATTCAGGTTGAGTCCAATCAAGGACGGCTTGAACTCTCTCAGGATTGACAGCAATACCCTTACCAGAGATTACGTAACCTAGATAGGTCACTTTTGACCAAAATTCACATTTTGAAAACTTGGCATAAAGGCGATGCTCTCGAAGTTTCATCAATACCAGCCTTAGATGCTCGTCATGTTCTTGTTCGTTCTTCGAGTAGATGAGAATATCATCGAGGTATACCACGACGAATTTATCCAAATACTCCATGAAGATTGAATTCATGAGACGAGAGAAGGTGGCTGGGGCATTGGTTAAACCGAAGGACATGACAGTGTACTCGTATTGGCCATAACGAGTAACAGAAGCAGTTTTTGGAATGTCCCCGTTCTTGATCTTGATTTGATGGTATCCCAACCTCAAATCCATTTTTTAGAAGACGGAGGATCCAGCGAGCTGATCATACAGGTCGTTTATCCTGGGGAGCGGATACTTGTTCTTTATGGTGACCAGACTAACTGGTCGGTAATCTACAACCATCCGATCCGTTCCATCCTTCTTCTTGACGAAGAGGACGGGACAAGCCCAAGGAGAAGAGCTAGGATGAATGAAACCTTTATTCAAGGCCTCATCTAATTGCTTCTTAAGTTCGGCTAGCTCCAGGGGTGCCATCTTATATGGTCTTCTGGCTATTGGAACAGTTCCCGGAACAAGATCTATCACGAACTCTACATCTCTGTCAGGTGGAATTCCTGGCAGTTCCTCTGGAAAAACATCCGGGAAGTCACGGACTACCGGAATGTCTTCAAGTTCCGGAAGGGGGTTGGCATTGAGGGAATAGAGTTGGCATTTGGCAACTCAAGTAGAGACATTGACTATCTCACCCGAGGGATGGGTAAGCTGAACATTTCTAGAATGAGTATCAATCTTGGCATAGTGAGCTGACATCCAGTCCATACCCAAGATGATATTAATATCCGAAGATTTCAGGGCTATCAATGAGGCTAGAAAAACTAGCCTGTCTACTAGAATTTCATTGTCATAGGTTATCCTAGAGGTTCGCCACTTGCTACCAGGAGTTTGGACAACCAAAGGAATTGGCATATCCCAAAAAGACATGTTATGCAAGTGTGCATAACTTTCTGAAATGAAGGAATGAGAAGACCCAGTGTCAAAAAGAACAGACGCTGGGTGTTGATTAACAAGAAGCGTACCCAGTATGATGTCGGGATCCTCTGCAGCTTCTTCTGCTGAGACATAGTTCACACGACCATGTGCAGGAGTTGGCTTCACATAGTAAGCTTTGCCCGGCTTGCCTTGCCCGATGGACTTTCCGGGTTGCTTGGCACCCACATTCTGAGGACACTCACGAGAATAGTGCCCTGGTTCTCCACACTTGTAGCATATCACTTGGTTGGCACGTGGTGCAGCATTGCTAGCTGGACCACCATAAGTTTTTGCTGGAGCGTTGGTCTGATTCGTCTGAGGCGCCACGTAGGATGGCCTTGGAGTGTATCTTGGCGGCAGAGAACTGTTTGGAACCCACAGCCTGCGTTTTGGAAACGCGGAACCAGATGACGAGCCAAAGTCACGGGAGTGCTCCTTCGTGTCTTCGAAGTCGGTATGACCAGTCTCGGCACTGATCGCCTTGTTGACCAGGGCTTGGAAGCTTGTACACTCATGGAGGTGCAGATCACGGCGAAGCTCAGGGCTCAGACCCTTACGGAATCTTGCTTGCTTCTTGGCATCAGTAGACACCTCCTCTGTTGCATAGCGGGCGAGGTTACCGAACTCGCGGCTATAGGCATCCACCGTCAACTTTCCCTGGGTGAATGCACAGAACTCCTGTCTCTTTCTGTCCATCAGGCCCTCAGGAATATCGTGCAGACGGAAGGCTGCACTAAAGTCTGCCCATGTGGCTGTTGGTTTAGCAGGACGCATAGCTTTAAAGTTCTCCCACCATATATTGGTGGGTCCTTCCAGAAAATACGCCGCGAAGGTCACCTTGTCGGCCTCAACAACATTCGCAGAGCGAATCTTACGTGAGATACTGCACAACCAATCATCAGCGTCGAGGGGATTGACGGAGTGATGGAACTTTGGAGGATTCAGCTTCACAAAGTCATTGAGGGACACTGCAGCATTCCTAGGCTGACGAGCCGTATTCTGCTCAATACGCTCTAACAGTCGGTTGGTCTCCTTTTTGTTCCTCTCTGCCTCAAGCATCACTTCCGCCAGAGAGGGCGGGTGAGGCAGGTCTTCCTGCGACGCTTGACTACCCTCGCCTTGCTCATGAGCAGGGGCACGGTTCAACCTGGTGAACACCATCCTGACAAACAAACTCACAGCTTAGACCAATATCATCATCAATACTAGCTATGGATTAAGAATGCACTGAAAACATGGAATGCGGAAATGAATATCCAAACAACATGGTAACAAGCAATTGCTATATATACACCATGGTTCATACACACCCTTACATAGTTTAGTACAACCTTAACCGAAGAGCAAACTACTGAAATTATGAAACTACTCATCAGAGGCTTACAAGCTTCCTATGCCTTATTTATCTAGGCCTCCGGAATTCATTTCACATCACAAGCATACTTCGCAAGTCACACAGGATTGTGAATGTACAGCTACTACCATACTATCCCTCCACTCACGGTTCAGGCATCCGCATAGAACATCTCATAAAGATTGCCTCCATGGCCTGGAAGCTCAACCTGCGGATCAGGAAATACTCTGGCCTGAGATCCCTGGAATCCGTAAGAACACGGATGTGGCCTTGGTACCCTGACTGGTGGTAGTAGGGGTCCCCGAAGAGGGGTGACTCCTCCTATAGAGGGCCAGTCAACATGGGCCGGAAGATGGGTCCTAAGAGGGTTCAGCATCTCCATATCTTCGTACCCTTTCTGGACTACCGGTGCCAGCTGCGTCAAAGCCGTCCACAGATGGGCACGTGTGGCATAAATCTCCATGCGCAGAGCACGAGCATCCGTGTCTTTGTTCTCTAGCATCTCAGCAGTGGACTGCAATAGCGGATCCTCCATAGAGGAATCAAAATAAACCCCGCTGAGATATCCCTCTTCACCTGGCTGAGAGGTAGGAACATAGCAGAACTCTGAATTCTGCAACAGTGCATGTCTCGCCCTCATAATGGTCAGCATTGAATAGGTAGCATCTTGTACTACCATGTCAACAGTAACTCCCAATCCATAGGACTAATGGATTGGCTCCTCAGCTCCAGGGTAGTCTGGAAATACCCTAACAGTGCAGATATACTGGCTCTGGTTGAAGTCTCGGTACTGTTCCTCCATTGTGTACTCTAGGTACTAGCGGTAACCGCACACCAACATCACCCTGACCAGCATGGCCGTATGACTAGGCACATCAATGCACCTGGTCAGACGAACCATCTGACGAGAAGGATAGCCATGCATCTGAAAATAGAGAGTAATGCAAAAGCATTAGATCTCTGAATGCAAAATTGGGCAGCATAACGGCTGTAAATGGTCAAAAACAATTTTGAGACAACCCAAAAATAGAATAGCGTAACCACTCAACTATCAAGTTCAAATCTCTGATCATCAAACTTATTTCCTTTTTCCTAGGGATAAAAGAAAGCCAATATAACTCTCGACCCATAGTCTTATAATCTACCGATCAGAAACACGAGCCTAGAAGAAGATGAGTAACCTAGTCCTTAATTCCCGCAGAAAAGACGAGGATGACCAGAATAGAATAACTTGAGAAGAGATCAAGAGTCTTACGTTCCCTTCCACAAACAATTCCCTTATATATAACTAAAGCAATTATAGACTCAACTTCGACCGGTTTGGCTTAGTAGTCCTACAGTCAGTCAGGCTCTGATACCAACATTGTCGGGACCCCGATCCTAAGTCATAGGAATCCAGCCTGTAACACATCGCATCTCTTTGCGGTCTCACGCACGGTTAACCCCACGGCTGCAGCCTTACCTTAGCCGGGACCGTTTGCGCCTTTTGACTCGCGTATGCAATTGTGTCGCTAGCAATCCAATGACAAAGAACCCGGATCGACATGTCTAGTCATAAACCAAAGTGGCACTTCCGCATAGGGACAGGCATACATGACCCAGCAAAGCAGGTGTCGCTCACCAGCAAATGTAGACGAGTCGTAGCAAGCTACAGGGACTCCATTACATCGCGTGACATTTCCCCAAGGGGACAGACACAACAGCTAAGAAGGACACACGCCGGTCAACCAATGTGTCCGCAGCAGTAGCGAGTTACAATGGCTCGTTGGATCACAAAGGGGCATTTCCCTGTAAGGAATGCTACTAAAGTCTACGGCTAGGTAATTGAACCCCATACATATCAAGTACGACACACGTACGCATGGCATACCGATATGTATAGATACATCGGTGGCATCATAACATAACCATAAACATACAAGCTTTATTTAAGAGGCTCGGAAGAGCCACACAGATAATATTACACAGTAGGGGTCTCACGACCCATCATAACAGTCATTCAAGTTACAAGCCAGCGGAAGTAGACAAACTGTTTGAGTACAGACAGATGAAACTAGAAGGCACATGGCCTGACTATACTACAGACCCACCCTAGGGCCAGATCGTAGCTGGGATACCAGCTACTCGTCGTCGTCGATGTCTAGGAAGAACCCTCCGTAAGGGTAATTAACAACCTCTGCAACAATATTAAGCAAACATGAGTACGGAGGTACTCAGCAAGACTTTAGGATAACTATCTACTCATGCAATGTATCAATAAGGAATTGTGGGATTTCATGCGGAAAGCCAGCATTTGACTCGTGGGTAGACAACTTGTATTTTTTTTAAAAATTGACAACTTGATTTCTCGCACACGAGTCCACTAACACCACAACAATACTCCATTGTGGAATCATTCCGTCTCCATACGGAAATGCTGTCCACGACACTCACGCTTATCTTGACAATTTTATGAGTAGCCACTGAAGTCATCTATGAACAACATATGTCTCCAAGTAGTCCATATCCGTGGACGCGGCTATTCGAATAGATCATAACCCTGCAGGGGTGTACTTTGTCACACACGCTCTCGCCACTTATCGCCATGTGCACGTCATGCACCTCGGCAACCTTCAAGCGGAAGCCCAGCGAGGGAGTCGGCGACGACCGTTAACCATGCTAATACTTAGTCCAGGTCTATCGCCTATCTGAGGCTAACCCGCACGGAAGTCCGGCCGAGGTTTCCGCCACGGCCCCAAACGATATGCGCAGGGTTCCCAAGCCCACCATCCGGGTGCCACTTGGTACACCGTGCCACTGCCTACCGCATCATAGCCCACCTCTGAGGTCAGCACTATGCACGACCTCCAGCATGACTATAAACACCAGAAACTACTTGCAACTCCTGGACCGAGTACTAAGCGATTAATAAGTCGAGAGGGTCAATTAAGTATCCCAACGTGTGGTAGTATATAGTCTTGGATTACATACACGGAACTCAGTTCCTAAGGACGGTTCCAATGAAACAACCCGCCATGTACTCCAACATAGCCTTTCACCACCTTTACCAAATCAGGTTCAACACACAACCTTTACTTACTGAACACATTCTCACAATTCTGTTCATCTCCCAGATGACAGACCATACACAACTCTAAGCATAGCATGCATGGCAGGATAAGGCACATCATGGCTCAAGCATGTACCAGGTATGCTAGGTTGCAAGGTTCAGCTATTTACTATGACAAAGACAGGTCATGCAAAGGAAGTAGGTTCAACTAACATGGCAAAAGCATTTGAAGCATTTGATCCTAATGCAATAAGTAAGTGCAGGAGTGAGAACATGGGATTTATAGGGATGATCAAAATGGTTGCTTGCCTTGTTGCTCATAGGAGGGACAATATCCGTCAGTCGGATATTCAGTGGAATCCGGAGGAACGGAGCCTACCGAAAGAAATGACATCAATCAATAACAATCATATGCAACAGAGTGATGCATGATCATGGCATGAGGATGCAAGGTGGTATCTAATGTAGCTATCATTTATTAAGTTTGGAGTTGATTTGAATTATATTCAATATCACTTCAAACGAGGTATTCTCGAATACCATTTTAATTGATTCGGCCTGATGCTCAGATCAACTTGTTTTTAACATGCATGGAAATGACAGGTTAAGTTGCTGGTTGTGATTGAACAATGTTTGATCATAGTATTTGAAGTGGAATTCAAATGATTTTCAAATTCCATCTCCATAGAATTTATTAAAATTAACTTATTAATTATTCTACATGTTTGGTCCAGTAGCATTTTCAGACATGTTTGAAAATGACATATTCAGATTCCTTGGATTTTTCTGATACTTTTTCATATATAAATTATTTTCATTGGAGTTACAGATTAATTCCTATGATTTTTAGAAGTTTTGGCATTTTTCTGGAATTTTTTAAATTGAAAATCTTTACTGCATCACCATGACATCAGCAGGTCCAACTGGCCGTTGAAAGTCAAACCTGACTAGTGGGACCCACTGGTCAGTGACTCTGGTCAGTTTTAGATTAGTTTTAATCTTAATTAGCTAATTAACAGTACTTGACCCACATGTCAGTGACTTATTAGATTAATTAACTTTATTTTTGTTAATCCTCAACTCCCAGAGGCTGGCCCCACGCGTCAGTGGCTCAGGCCAGCTGAGATCCACCGGCGGCGAGGTCGTCCTCGCCGGCGGGAGCCTCCGACGACCACCAGTACGGCGAAGGGCATCGGAAACTCGTCTCCAATGACCAAACGCACGACGGAGACCACAGGGAGATCGGCCACTCGACGGCGCGCACGATGGGGCAAACCCCACGAGCTGGGGTTGCCGGAATCGACGCCGGCGACGAGCTCGGCAGCGACCAAGGCTCGCCCATCGTCGAGGTCATCGGAAACAGGGGAAAATCACATGGGGTTGGGCTCCTAAAACATCTACGCGACGGCCTGAAGCTGCTGTTGGCCTCAGATGGACCGACTGTTCACCGGAGGGCTACCGGCGACGAGCTGCAGCGGCGGTCCTCGTCGGGCTCCGGTGGAACTAGGCCTAGAGGAAGAGATCAACGGGGAAAACTTGGGGGAAAGCTACGCAAGCTCACGAGGAGTGCAGTGGAGGGCTTAGACGGCTCGGGGAAGCGCTGTGGGCGACGAATCGAGCGGAGCTCGCCGACGGTTGAAGCTTGAAGACAACGGTGCCGTGGGCGTTGCAGGGCTCGGGGGGCTTCTACTGTTGCAAGGAGGACCAGCTCATCGAGGTTGAGCGAATGGGGCACTCAGGGAGAGACCTAGTGGCCAGAGGCACGGGGAGCTCGAGCTCGAGCTCCTGTCAATGGCGGCAGTGGGGGAGGAAAGAACCGAGAGGAGAGGGGGGAGATGGAGCGCAGGAATGGATAGGCCAAAGCTCGGGGAGGTTATCCTCGCGCGCGCCAGCGCGAAGCGGCGGCCAGGCAGGTAGGGAGCTGCGTGGAGGCACGCAGCATCGCTGCGGCCACCTCCTGCTCCTACTCGCGAGGAGGAAGACGACAGAGGGACTGGGCCTGGGCCAGGTGAGCGTCAGGTAGGCGTTTCTTCCTTTCTTTCTTGTTTTGTTTTCTGTTTTACCAATAGTTTTGGTTTGCTATTTATTTCAGCTCCAAAATAGTTTACCAAAAATATTTTGAACACACCAGAATATTTGTTGGAATATATCCAACCATTCCTGAAGTTTTCTGCATTTTTGAAAACTTAAAGTTTTTGAATTCAAATTTTAAACTTGAAACCAGTAGCCATTTGCATTTATTTAAAATGGCAAATGTGTTACGAAAATAGTTTTCTTCACTGCTTACTTGCTTCCATGAATTATCAGAAAATTTGAACTTTTTTGAGGCCATTTTGGGTTCATTGATTTGAACAAGTTTATAATTTCTTTGAATTTGAGAAGTGGCTAGGGTTTTTGAGTTTTGCTTCACCACTTGCTTTGATCTTGTTGCAATTTTCTTGGATGCAATGCAAAGAAGATATGAGCACAATGTTATACTTGATTAGGGTTCCAGGGATGTGACATTGGCCCTGGTCTTCTAGACCTCTATGACTTGCAGTCCACCAAGCCTTGGGCCGCCACCATGATAGTTCGGTTATCTTCATGGCGGGTTATCCCGTGGGGTATATCCACAACATTAATGCCTATAAAGAAAGAGCTTTTGGGTAGACAATCCAATAGTTTCTCTTATTTTGAATTAACATGATTATTGCTACTATAATGATTGTGTTTTTATGTTTTAGTTAGTGTTTGTGCGCCTTGTCTACTATGGAACATTATTCTTGTAGACGTTGTTTGGCCTCCAAGTGCATAGTTTTGTAGGACAACAACAAATTTGCCTCAAGTGGATGACCTAAGGTTATCAACCTGTGGGAGGTGTAGGATGAAGATGGTCTCTCTCAAACAATCCTGCAATCAAATACAAGAAATGTCTTATGTCCACAACACACCCAATACAATGGTAAAAAATATTGCAATGCTTAGAAATAAGGCCTAGGGTGCATACTTGTCACACCCTGTGTTTGTACCACCTTATCACTACGTATTTCTTTCTCAAATTTTGGAGTCAATTAAACCTTTTTAAGTGATTGCAATGATTGTATTGATTACCATTGCTTCTGTGCTTTCTTGTGTTTAGATCACCAAAACAACTTTTTCTCTAAGGACTTATACATCTAAATCCAGACCCGTGCCCAATGATCATGCCATGGGTATAGCACCAGAAATCATTTTTATAAAATATTAATCTAACAAAAACCTTTTTCCATATTTTTAATTTCCAAAACCCCTAGATTGGGATTTGTTCTACAAATCCCTAATTTAAGGGAAATATTTGGCCCCAAAGGTTTTCACTTGTCTATATTATGAGAGTAACTTCTCAAAATCATAAAATAATTATTTTAAATGTTATTTTCCTATATTAATTAACTAACCTTTTCTGAGGCCAGAAATGGTATTTCCTAGGGAAAAATTATTTTCTACTTTAGAAAATTCTGAGAAAATTAGGGAAACTCAAAGTACATATATTTTCCATATATGTGAGTTTCAACCCATGGACGTGTTCAAAATATTGGACAAATCCCTTGAAAACCATTTCTGTCTATTCTGTTCTTTTGAAATATTTCAAAGGAAATATTGTCAATAAATTCTAAAAAAATTCTAGCATGTCCCACATGTTATAAGTGACTACAATACCAAGTTTCACCTCCATCCAAGATGGTTTGGTTCACCTCATAATTCAGAAAACCTTTCTATCATGAACCAAGTTGGAACAAATCCACAATGTCAAGTTTGTCCATTTGATCCCTACTTTGTAGGAGTGTCCAAAACCCCAAATGAGGAGGGCATGCCAAGTTTTGCATTTATGTGTGTTAATTTGATCACACTTTCCCACAAGATTGTAATTCTCTCCATTTTCCGGGTTTTTCCAGGTCTACGTTGTCAACCTAGCTCAAACGAGCTCAAACTTGATAAACCTTGTTATTTCTGCCCGTCATCCAGTCCAATTAAGTTTCACTACATTTGGAGAAGATTAACTCCTCCAAACCAACATCAAACACCTTGTGCTGATTTTTCAAATCAGCCACAAACACCCCTTCCACCCTACTCCTTCACTCCTAATTACTATCACACGTTGCCTATGTAGCCCCACACCTGCAGCCGAGAGCTTCAGCTCCAGTTCAAAGGGAGCAAGACAAAATCTTCAATTTGCATTCTGGATTCACTCTGGCAGCACCTGTTCTTCACTCTCTCTTTGACCAACACTATTCTCCTCGGCGCCAAAGCCTCCTCGCAGCATCTCCCTAACCCCCACGTACTACCAGACACGCCCTACACACGCCAGAGCATGCCAACATGCAATGGCATGCCAAAAGAACGCTCTGTACGTTCCACAAAGCGCGCTTGAATCAAGGGAGGCCAGCCTGGCCAAGCTTTGCCCCCACAGCATGTCCAAAATCTTTTGAATAAACGGCCGACTCTAGTGCGGCACAGGGCCCCTCCTTTCTCCCCTTTCTCCTGCCCTGGCGATGCATTCCTGCGCATGCCCTTGCCTGTCAGGTGGATCTTGCCACCGCGGCGCGTCAAAGGTGCGGCGCGCTCCTCTTTGATCCATTCAGCTCTCGTAGGTATCACCCACGAAGACCGGAGACATACCCATGGACCCTCTATCCCTTTCTAGCCGTTGTTGCAATCTCGTCGACACACCACCACTCGGTGGACCGTGGCCCCCCTGTAAATAGGCCTCCCCGGCTCCTCTCCAACCCCCTTAGAACTCACTCACACCTGCAATCGCCTCCCTGAGCCCTCAATCAAGCTATCACTACTGAAATTCAGAAATTTTTCCTCTGCCATGGCAGACGGCAAAGGGGGGAACTACGGACGGCAAAGGCTTTGCCGTCGGTCAGCAGACGGCAAACTAGTCGGTAAAAAAAATCCGGTGAAGAGGTTCTTTGTCGTCTGCTTTTGTAAAGCGGACAACAAAGAATATTTGCCATGAGGGGGCAGACGGCAAACAAAATGGGACGGCACATAGTGCAACGGCCCCGTTAAGTGTTAACGGCATGCCTCCTCTCTTTGCCGTCTGCCATTCCCCCTTTGCCATGCGGGGGCAGACGGCAAAGAGGGGAGAGAGAGGGGGCTGATTCCCCCCTTTGCCGTCTGCCCACCCCCCTTTGCCATGTGGGGGCAGATGGCAAAGAGGGAAGAGAGAGGGGGCAGATTCCCCCCTTTGTCGTCTGCCTACCCCCCCCCCTTTGCCATGTGGGGGCAGACGGCAAAGAGGGGAGAGAGAGGGGGCAGATTCCCCCCCTTTGCCTGTGCCATCCCCCCATTGCCATGTGGGGGCACACGGCAAAGGGGGGAACCAGCCCCTTTTTAATTTATTTTTTATTATATCCAGAATTTTTAAAAATAATCAGGATATATATATATATATATTTGACATAAATAAATTTCTTTCCGTACTCATAACCATATTAAAATAACTCTCATCCATAGTGCATACATATTATGCAAGTTGCATCCGTACCAAACCATATATTACACGAGTTTCATCCACATGCATACAAAGTTTCATATATATCCATATACTACAATAGTTTCAATACAAGCCATGGTACAAGAAATCATCTTCAAGCATTCCATCAATATAATCCAAGCATCCCGTGAAGCGAAGGTAGTCTGCAAAATGACAAATAAGAAAATTAGAAGAATAATACTAGATGAAGAAGTGTATATATAGGTTATTTCAAAGAGAAATTAGCTAAGTATGGACCATTTAGGAGCTAACTAAGCTAATTATGTCATTTAGGTGGAACACTAGCTAACTATAGGTCGTTTCGGAGCTAACTTGGGTAAAATAGGTCATTCCGGAGCAAACTACGCTTATTAAGCCATTTTGGATCTAGCTAGGCTAATTATAGGCCATTTAATACCTAAGTTAGGGGGAATAGGTCATCTTGCAGCTACGTAAGCCTTATTATGTCATTTAGGAGAGAACTTAGCTAACTACAGGTCATTTTTTATTAAATAGGTCATTTTGGAGCTAACTAAGCTAATTATGTCATTTCATAGGATAATTAGCCAATTTAGCCTTTCTTGGATGAGTCTAAGCTACGTAGAAGAAGATAAAGAGAAGAAGAAGTAAAAGAAGGAGGAGGAGGAGGAGGAGAAGGAAGAGGAGAAGAAGAAGAAAAGAAGAAGGAGAAGGAGAAGGAGGAAGAAGGAGGAAGAAGGAGGAAGAAGAAGGAGAAGGAGGAGCTCCTTCTCCTTCTTCTCCTCCTTCTTCTCCTTCTTCTTATCCTCCGCCTTCTCCTTCTTATTCTTCTCTTCTTCTTCTTCTTCCTTCCTTTCATTTTTCCTCTTTCTTCTCCTCTTGTCCCCTTCTTCGGGCTAAATTGGCTAAGAATGCCTTTTTGGAGCTAATTATGTCATTTTGAGGATAATTAGCTAAGTATAGTTCATGTTTTATTAAATAGACCATTTAGGAGCTAACTAAGCTAATTATGTCATTTAGGTGGAACCCTAGCTAACTATAGGTAGTTTCGGAGCGAACTTGGGTAAAATAGGTCATTCCGAAGCAAATTATGCTTATTCAGCCATTTTGGATCTAGCTAGGCTAATTATAGGCAATTTAATAACTAAGTTTGGGGGAATAGGTCATCTTGCAGCTACTTAATCCTTATTATGTCATTTAGGAGAGAACTTGGCTCACTATAGGTCATTTTTTATTAAATAGGTCATTTTGGAGCTAACTAAGCTAATTATGTCATTTCGTAGAATAATTAGCCAATTTATCCTTTCTTGGATGAGTCTAAGCTACATAGAAGAAGAGAAAGAGAAGAAGAAGTAAAATAAGGACGAGGAGGAGGAGGAGGAGGAGAAGGAGAAGGAAGAGGAGAAGAAGAAGAAAAGAAGAAGGAGAAGGAGAAGGAGGAAGAAGGAGGAAGAAGAAGGAGAAGGAGGAGCTCCTTCTCCTTCTTCTCCTCCTTCTTTTCCTTCTTCTTATCCTCCTCCTTCTCCTTCTTCTTTTTCTCTTCTTCCTTCCTTTCAGTTTTCCTCTTTCTTCTCCTCTTGTCCCCTTCTTCGGGCTAAATTGGCTGAGAATGCCTTTTTGGAGCTAATTATGTCATTTTGAGGATAATTAGCTAAGTATAGTTCATGTTTTATTAAATAGACCATTTAGGAGCTAACTAAGCTAATTATGTCATTTAGGTGGAACCCTAGCTAACTATAGGTCGTTTCGGATCTAACTTGGGTAAAATAGGTCATTCCGGAGCAAATTATGCTTATTCAGTTATTTTGGATCTAGCTAGGCTAATTATAATCCATTTAATAACTAAGTTAGGGGGAATAGGTCATCTTGCAGCTACGTAAGCCTTATTATGTCATTTAGGAGAGAACTTGGCTCACTATAGGTCATTTTTTATTAAATAGGTCATTTTGGAGCTAACTAACCTAATTATGTCATTTCGTAGAATAATTAGCCAATTTAGCCTTTCTTGGATGAGTCTAAGCTACGTAGAAGAAGAGAAAGAGAAGAACAAGTAAAAGAAGGAGGAGGAGGAGGAGGAGGAGGAGGAGAAGGAGAAGGAAGAGGAGAAGAAGAAGAAAAGAAGAAGGAGAAGGAGAAGAAGGAAGAAGGAGGAAGAAGAAGGAGAACGAGGAGCTCCTTCTCCTTCTTCTCCTCCTTCTTCTCCTTCTTCTTATCCTCCTCCTTCTCCTTCTTCTTTTTCTCTTCTTCCTTCCTTTCATTTTTCCTCTTTCTTCTCCTCTTGTCCCCTTCTTCGGGCTAAATTGGCTAAGAATGCCTTTTTGGAGCTAATTATGTCATTTCAAGGATAATTAGCTAAGTATAGGTCATGTTTTATTAAATAGACCATTTAGGAGCTAACTAAGCTAATTATTTAAATTAGGTGGAACCCTAGCTAACTATAGGTCATTCCGGAGCTAACTTGGGTAAAATAGGTCATTCCGGAGCAAACTATGCTTATTAAGCCATTTTGGATCTAGCTAGGCTAATTATAGGCCATTTAATACCTAAGTTAGGGGGAATATGTCATCTTGCAGCTACGTAAGCCTTATTATGTCATTTAGGAGAGAACTTAGCTAACTATAGGTAATTTTTTTTAAATAGATCATTTTGGAGCTAACTAAGCTAATTATGTCATTTCGTAGGATAATTAGCCAATTTAGCCTTTCTTGGATGAGTCTAAGCTACGTAGAAGACGAGAAAGAGAACAAGAAGTAAAAGAAGGAGGAGGAGGAGGAGGAGAAGGAAGAGGAGAAGAAGAAGAAAAGAAGAAGGAGAAGGAGAAGGAGGAAGGAGGAAGAAGATGGAGAAGGAGGAGCTCCTTCTCCTCCTTCTTCTCCTTCTTCTTATCCTCCTCCTTCTCTTTCTTCTTCTTCTCTTCTTCTTCTTCTTCCTTACTTTCATTTTTCCTCTTTCTTCTCCTCTTGTCCCCTTCTTCGGGCTAAATTGGCTAAGAATGCCTTTTTGGAGCTAATTATGTCATTTCGAGGATAATTAGCTAAGTATAGGTCATGTTTTATTAGATTGACCATTTAGGAGCTAACTAAGCTAATTATGTCATCTAGGTGGAACCCTAGCTAACTATAGGTCGTTCCGGAGCTAACTCGAGTAATATAGGTTATTCTCGATCAAACTATGCTTATTAAGCCATTTTGGATCTAGCTAGGCTAATTATAGGCCATTTAATACCTAAGTTAGGGGGAATAGATCATCTTGCAGCTATGTAAGCCTTATTATGTCATTTAGGAGAGAATTTAGCTAACTATAGGTCATTTTTATTAAATAGGTCATTTTGGAGCTAACTAAGCTAATTATGTCATTTCGTAGGATAATTAGCCAATTTAGCCTTTCTTGGATGAGTCTAAGCTACGTAGAAGAAGAGAAGGAGAAGAAGAAGTAAAAGAAGGAGGAGGAGGAGGAGGAGGATGAGAAGGAAGAGGAGAAGAAGAAGAAAACAAGAAAGAGAAGGAGAAGGAGGAAGAAGGAAGAAGAAGAAGGAGAAGGAGGAGCTCCTGCTCCTTCTTCTCCTTCTTCTTATCCTCCTCCTTCTCCTCCTTCTTCTTCTCTTCTTCTTCTTCTTCCTTCCTTTCATTTTTCCTCTTTCTTCTCCTGTTGTCCCCTTGTTTGGGCTAAATTGGCTTGGTATGCCTTTTTGGAGCTCATTATGTCATTTCGAGGATAGTTAGCTAAGTATAGGTCATGTTTTATTAAATAGACCATTTAGGAGCTAACTAAGCTAATTATGTCATCTAGGTGGAACCCTAGCTTACTATAGGTTGTTCCGGAGCTAACTTGGGTAAAATAGGTCATTCCGGAGCAAACTATGCTTATTAAGCCATTTTGGATCTAGCTAGGCTAATTATAGGCCATTTAATACCTAAGTTAGGGGGAATAGGTCATCTTGCAGCTACGTAAGCCTTATTATGTCATTTAGGAGAGAACTTAGCTAACTATAGGTAATTTTTTATTAAATAGGTCATTTTGGAGCTAACTAAGCTAATTATGTCATTTCGTAGGATAGTTAGCCAATTTAGCCTTTCTTGGATGAGTCTAAGCTACGTAGCAGAAGAGAAAGAGAAGAAGAAGTAAAAGAAGGAGGAGGAGGAGGAGGAGGAGGAGAAGGAGAAGGAAGAGGAGAAGAAGAAAAGAAGAAGGAGAAGGAGAAGGAGGAAGAAGGAGGAAGAAGATGGAGAAGGAGGAGCTGCTTCTCCTTCTTCTCCTCCTTCTTCTCCTTCTTCTTAACCTCCTCCTTCTCCTTCTTCTTCTTCTCTTCTTCTTCTTCTTCCTTACTTTCATTTTTCCTCTTTCTTCTCCTCTTGTCCCCTTCTTCGGGCCTAATTTGGCTAAGAATGCCTTTTTGTGCTAATTATGTCATTTCGAGGATAATTAGCTAAGTATAGGTCATGTTTTATTAAATTGACCATTTAGGAGCTAACTAAGCTAATTATGTCATCTAGGTGGAACCCTAGCTAACTATAGGTCGTTCCGGAGCTAACTCGGGTAAAATAGGTTATTCCGGAGCAAACTATGCTTATTAAGCCATTTTGGATCTAGCTAGGCTAATTATAGGCCATTTAATACCTAAGTTAGGGGGAATAGGTCATCTTCCAGCTACGTAAGCCTTATAATGTCATTTCGGAGAGAACTTATCTAACTATAGGTCATTTTTTATGAAATAGGTCATTTTGGAGCTAACTAAGCTAATTATGTCATTTCATAGGATAATTAGCCAATTTAGCCTTTCTTGGATGAGTCTAAGCTACTTAGAAGAAGAGAAAGAGAAGAAGAAGTAAAAGAAGGAGGAGGAGGAGGAGGATGAGAAGGAAGAGGAGAAGAAGAAGAAAAGAAGAAGGAGAAGGAGAAGGAGGAAGAAGGAAGAAGAAGAAGGAGAAGGAGGAGCTCCTTCTCCTTCTTCTCCTCCTTCTTCTCCTTCTTCTTATCCTCCTCCTTCTCCTTCTTCTTCTTCTCTTCTTCTTCTTCTTCCTTCCTTTCATTTTTCCTCTTTCTTCTCCTGTTGTCCCCTTCTTTGGGCTAAATTGGCTTAGAATGCCTTCTTGGAGCTAATTATGTCATTTCGAGGATAATTAGCTAAGTATAGGTCATGTTTTACTAAATAGACCATTTAGGAGCTAACTAAGCTAATTATGTCATCTAGGTGGAACCCTAGCTAAATATAGGTCGTTCCGGAGCTAACTTGGGTAAAATAGGTCATTTCGGAGCAAACTATGCTTATTAGGCCATTTTGGATCTAGCTAGGCTAATTATAGGCAATTTAATACCTAAGTTAGGGGGAATAGGTCATCTTGCAGCTACGTAAGCCTTATTATGTCATTTAGGAGAGAACTTAGCTAACTATAGGTCATTTTTTATTAAATAGGTCATTTTGGAGCTAACTAAGCTAATTATGTCATTTCGTAGGATAATTAGCCAATTTAGCCTTTCTTGGATGAGTCTAAGCTACGTAGAAGAAGAGAAAGAGAAGAAGAAGTAAAAGAAGGAGGAGGAGGAGAAGGAAGAGGAGAAGAAGGAGAAGGAGAAGGAGGAAGAGGGAGGAAGAAGAAGGAGAAGGAGGAGTTCCTTCTCCTTCTTCTCCTCCTTCTTGTCCTTCTTCTTATCCTCCTCCTTCTCCTTCTTCTTCTTCTCTTCTTCTTCTTCTTCCTTCCTTTCATTTTTCCTCTTTCTTCTCCTCTTGTCCCCTTCTTCGGGTTAAATTGGATTAGAATGCCTTTTGGGAGCTAATTATGTCATTTCGAGGATAATTAGCCAATTTAGCCTTTCTTGGAGCTAACTAAGCTAATTATGTCATTTAGATGGAAGTCTAGCTATTTTTTATTAAAACACTAGAAATAACATACCATTATCGTCATCACAGCGATGAAGCACGGTGGCTCTAGCTTGTTTCACCTGGAGAAGGCTCGACTGTAGAAGGGTCGTGCGATGCGTTTCGGGAGATATTCTGCACCAAACATCGTTTGCAATGTGTAGTTTGCATGAGGACACTCTTAAGATCATTGCACTGAAATGAAACTCACCGTCCCCGCCACGTTAAGGACTGGCATCGGCGGCGGGACTTGGCCGCTCTTCTCACACATAGACTGTACGTTTGGTTTCGACAAGTCAAACTTTTTATTTATTAATGAAACAGACATTCAAATGCAAGATTTGAAATAACATGAAGAAGAAACTTACCATGAAGAGCTCGTATATGGCCCTGTTAGACGCATCATTCCTTGCCCTCTCCGCCTCCACCAATGCAGTCGTCCTCTCCTCCAGCTCCCTAATTTCCTTATCCTTCTTCGCCATAGCCGCCTGCATTGCCTCTCTCTCTTTCTGAATAGCAGCCTGCAACACAACTCATTGTTAGCAATGTAATCATATTGGTTGCAACGCACAACATAATGCGGAAAGATAGTTGAGTCCATTAAACTAACCTCGATGGCGAGCTCGACTGGCGGTGGACGACGTGTTATCTCTGGACAAGAGCTCGTTTGGCGTGTCTTTATCTGTCGGAGAGTGCTAGGACAACGTATAAGTCCGTCTCCAATGGCGATCGAGCCATGGGGCCTCCCGTTGCCAGCTATCATCACCAGCTCTGGATCAATAGGCCCCTTGCTCGGGTTAAAGTCCACCCCTTTCCTTGCCTTCCCGTGATCTCTGTACTTCACGAGCTTGTGGTGGGAGGAGATGTTGGTGAAGTTTTCTGGATGCTCGAGGTCAGATTAAGAGAATGCCTTGACATTCTTGTACGAGGTAGTATGGGCCATCGCATACAGGTCGTACATCTGTGGCGCCTCCGTCTTATTGTGACGCACCTAAAAGAGAGAGAGAGGAAAATTGTATTAGTAATGGGCTCAAGATAGCATTAAGAATGAATTGCATGAGGCATGAAGCAAACCACATACCCAGTTCTCGCCAAATTGGATTAAGTTGATGCTCCCTTGATGGTGTGGACGCCAACCATTTTGCCACGCCTCTCCTTGGCATTGTTGTGGCTGGCCTCCCACTTTTCGGAGCACCACTGATCCACCAAGGCCTCCCAACAATCCATCTTATCCACACACCATCTCGGGGGCACCTAAGTTAATAAAGAGAAATTTGAGCGCGTAAGAACCAAATCAAGGAAACTAACTACAAAGCCTTAATAATATGTAATTACCTTCATGTAATGCTCCTTCTCCATCTTAGCATCACGGCACTTCGCCTTGTCAATCCTAATACGCCGCGTGGCATAGTAGTCTCGAACAGCCTGCACCCGAGCCTCGTGCCGAAAGTTTTGAAGTAGGCGGCGACATTCATTTTCGATAACCTTTGCTGCATCCTCCTCATATCCCTCCTCACACCTTTAGTAGGTCTACAAACGAGACAACACCGATTAGTACAATAAATATCTATGGTCGATTTATAATTGTGTGAAGGAGAAATTACCCAGAACTTTCGGATCACCATGTCCGCCCTCGTGTCGCACAAAACACCGTCGATCTCCACCTCCGGCGGGGCCGGGGCACCCAAGTAGTGCTCCCAGGTCATCCCTACCTCTTGCTCCCGACCGGGCAACGTAACACACCCTGGGAAGTTTTTACGGCAAAGAACACCAAGGACGCTATTGGGCTTGTGGACACCCTTGGCAACATTCCAACCCCTACAGTATGACAAATTAAAGCCAAAACATTAGATATTTGAGAAAACACGAAGGCAAAAGGTTAAATAAGAGTAAATTAACTTACTTGTCCCCATTTGGCCTAATCGACCACCTCTGCTCGGGGCTCGCTGGCACGAGCGGGAGCCCCGAACTACCACGCTGGTAGATGGTAGCCCCCTCACCCAGCTCCTCGTTGCTACCAGCATCCCACTGGGTCTCTTGGGACGTACCCTCATCCCTGCTTTGCTCCGGAGTCGCCTGGAAGGAAGCCTCTGGGACACGAGTCTCGTGGGTCGAAGGCTCGTCGACCTGAGGCTCGTCGACCCGAGGCTCGTGAACCGGAGACCGTGTAGCCTCCACCTCAGACGAATCCACCCTAGAAGTCATGTGCTTAGGTGAATCAGCTTGGGGTGGTGGCGGAGACCGTGTAGCCGCCACCTCAGAAGGCGTGGCAGCCACCGCCCTACCTCTCCCGCGGCCACGTGTACCTTTAGTTCAACATAAATACCAACATTAGTAATAAAATGTATATAAATACCAATATGCATACAACATGAGTACAACATAAATACCGACATGAATACAACGTGTACCTTTAGTGCCTCTCGGCTTCGCGGGGGGTCGACCTCCTCTCACGGGGGGCGCTCCTTGCATAGTAGAGAGCAACACTCTCTGAAGAGGCGAGGCAGGAATGGAAGTACCCATCCCATCACTCGCCAACGAAGAAGGAGCCGCGGAGTGCTTTCGACCCTTTCCCACCATCTTTCAACACCTGTCATGACAAAGAGTAAATGAAATTAGTACAACATAAATACCAACAGGAGTAATAAAATGTATATAATTTAAGTGTATCATCGTCATAAATACCAACATGACTAATAAAAATTGAATACCTAACATGAACTCAAAATTTATATATAGTATAATAGTTGAATACCTCGCATGAACTAATAACAATCGTGCTCGTCTATATATGCTTCGGGGTCAATAAATGCATCATGACCATCACTATCATCAATAAATGCATCATCATCATCACTATCACGAAGAACATGTGGAAGGCCACCATTATGTAACCGGACAAGAAGTGACAGGTCATCCGGAGCAGTAACCTCTTCTTCTTCCAGCTCTTCCTGTTCGGGCTCAGGGGTTAAGATGGATTCACTGTCGATGTCTACTTCAATGTTCTAGGGTGAAGTAGAGTGGTTCTTGAAACATTTCTTGGACATACGTGTTTCTTGGAAGAATTCTCCTTCATATGTGTCTGGGTTAATGTGAGGTTCGTAATCCTCTTCATTGAGGGTAGGTGGTCTAAAATGTGGTGCCACTTCATAAACGACATCCCAACCTTTGAGATTTGGATGAGTTTGGCAGGCCCACGGTAGATAGAAAACTTGTGTCGTCTGTTGAGCCATAATATAGACATCGGGAACATCTAAGTGGGTGTTTTGGTTGATTTCGACTAGTCCTATATGTTCATGAGTCCTTCTAGTCTCCCTCGGCTCAAACCAATAACATTTGAAGACTACGACGGTCGGTGGGTTTTCACCATAGAATAGAAGTTCATAAATTGCTTCAACTCTTCCATAATACTCGATGTCTCCTTCACCGATAGCAGAGCTAGAACAATTTGTAGTCTTTAGGTCAGGCATAGATAGCTCTTTACCAAAGGTACGAAAGTGATACCCGTTGATGTTGTATTTGTCAAATGAACGGACCTTATAGTCAAAACCATTAGCTCCTTGTCTCAACTCTGCGTCCATAGACTCTGCATCAGCCTACAAGTTTAATACGAAACAATGGATGCATTAGCCGCAAATTAGACCAAGAAATCAAATGGGCACTTAATGGTAATAATTACCCTTTGTTTGAAGCAAGAGATGAAACCAGGATAGTCGCCTCCATGCTTTGCGAGAAGCTCATACTCTTTGACGGAATCCTTTTCGATGACCGCTCCATCCGAGAATTCGGCGACATATCGACTATATCAAGTATCCGGGAATAAGAGTAGTTCAAAGCAATTAGAAGTTGCGGAACAATAAATTACCGAGAACTTACTTGATGTACGGCCGCAGTTTTGTTAGGTTGGTGAAGATATACAATGAAATGGTCCGCCATTCTTCGATATCCAATGATTTCCCTTTCGAAGCACCGGATGGTGCGATCTTACCTTTGAATAGGCTGAGGTTGGATCGAACTTTTTTTCGATCACCATCATTGTACCGAGGCTTCGGGTTATGCAAATGATGATTTTTGGCTTCGTAGTGTCCTGTCACGAAATTTGTCGCCTCCTCAGTAATGAATGCCTTGGCCATCGATGCTTCAGTTCTACATTTATTTTTACACTTAGCTCGAAGCGTCTTCTGCATCCTCTGAGTTGAGTAGCACCATCGATTTTGAACGGGCCCCCCATTCTTGCCTCGGTCGGGAGATGCAAAATCAAATGTTGCATTGGATTAAAGAAGCCTGGTGGAAAGATCTTTTCTAATTTGCAGATCAACTCCGGCGCCAACTCTTTCATTTCATCTAGCACGCCAGGCGATAGTTCTTTCGCACAAAGAGAACGGAAGAAATAGCCCAGCTCTGCGAGTACTAGCCATTCATCCTCAGGGATAAAGCCACGCAACATCACCGGCATTACCCGCTCAATCCATATGTGCCAATCTTGACTCTTGAGCCCAAATATTTTCAATTTCTCAAGACTCGCTCCCCTCTTTAGATTCAAAGCATACCCATCGGGGAACATCAACTGCATTTTCACCCACAATAGCATTTCCCTCATAGCTGGCCTTTCAAGATTGAACCATGCCTTTGGCTTCGCTATGCTTTTCTTTCCTTTCCGTTGTCGCAAGTTTAGCAATGGTCTATCACATAGAGCCTCCAGGTCGATTCTAGCCTTAGGATTATCTTTTGACTTCCCCTCTGTGCCGAACAATGTACCAAAAAGTGGCCTCCACAATATTCTTTTCAGTGTGCATCACGTCAATATTGTGTGGGCAAAGGAGGTCTTTGAAGTAAGGCAGATCCCATAAGCATGACTTGTGAGTCTAGGCGTGTTCTGTATTATACCCTTTGAAGTATCCTAGACACAAAGGATCAGGCTCGAGAGCGTTTAACTGATCAAGGGTCTGTTGGCCTGTCAACGCAGCTGGTGCAGTGTTTTTGACAACTCTACCTTTGATGAAATTCTTCTTGTCTTTTCTGAACTTATGGTCAGGATCCAGGAATTGTCTATGCATGTTGAAGCAAGAATACTTGCGAATAGCCTGCAGCCAACGGAACTGAAGAGCTGCCTTGCATGTGGTGCACGGGAACCTTCCATGCACACACCAGCCAGCGAATAGCGCAAACGCCGGATAATCATGCGTCGAGTACATGTACCACACATGCATTTTGAAATTTGTTCTGATAGCCGCGTCATAGGTCTTGATCACATTATCTCAGGCTTCTTGCAACTCATCCCTAAGCGGTTGCATGTACACATTCATATTCTTCCCGGGATAGTTGGGCCCTGGAATTATCAACGTCACGAAAATGTTCTTTCTTTTCATAATCTCTCCGGGTGGCAAATTTAGTGGAATGACAAATACAGGCCAACAACTGTATTGTGCTGCCGTCATACCATACACATTGAACCCATCCGTGCTGATGGCAACTCTAGGTTGCCTTGGATCTTCCGATTTATCCTTATGTCATGCATCGAAGTGCCTCAACGCAAAACCATCTGAAGTGTGTACCAGCATCTTGTTCCCATCCGCATCTAGTTCGGTTCTTTGGCCCAATTTGTGCCATGTCATCTGTCTGGCCGTCTCTTCGTCCATGAAAAGACGTTGAAGTCTTGGTACGATTGGCAGATACCGAAGAACACTAATGGGGATTTTGGTCTGATTCTTCTCACCCATGCCGTTGTCTACCACAATATACCTGGAAGAATTGAAAATGGGGCAATAGTTCAAGGCTGCATACTCAAGCCTAAATAAGGCACATCCATTCTCACACGCATGTATCTTCTCATAGGGCATCTTAAGTACACGGAGGATTTTCTTTGACTGGTACAGGTATGCAGGCAGTACATGACCTTTGGGCAGAAAGCGTCCAAATATCATCATCATCGCGTCATAGCATTCTCTGGCTAGGTTAAATTGAGCCTTCAGGGCCATTACTTGTGCGATGGCATCCAACTGACAAAGCTCAGTCTGCTCGTGGAGAGGACGTTTTGAAGACTCCAACATTTCATAGAAGGCCTTTGCAGATTCCTCCATCTCACCGTCCGAATCCCGAGCATCATCAAAGTCTTGCACCATGTCTTCAATCCCGGTACCATGCTCGTCGGTGCGACGAAGAATCACCTCAGCTCTGGCAAATTGGTCAGACTCACCATGAAAAGTCCACACCGTATAATTAGGCATCAAACCCCACTTCTGCAGGTGTTTACCCATTTCAAACTCTGTCTGCTTTTTCCAGTTGTCGCAGTTGGGACAGGGGGCACCATGTTTTTTGCTGGCCATTTGCAAATGCGGCTCTCACAAACCCCCTGATTTTTGTTAACCATTCATGGGTCATGTCTTTCTGACTAGGGTGACCAGTGTACATCCAAGCACGATCACTCATGTTGCCTAGCTACCTATGGGGGCACAAGAACTAAATATATAATTCATCATCTATATTCATACGCTAATCAAGTTTGTCAGTTTTATTACATCCATGCAACCTACACGCTAATAGGTAAAGATAGGTCCTAATCCCACCCGAGTATGTGTAGATTGGGTTCGTTTTCCCATGCTCTGCTCCAGATGCGACACAGAATTTCGGCAGCACCTCCCCGCTGTTCTCCTGATACACGTCTCGGCAATAAGCAGAGAGGATGTGTACCCGAAGAACAACAGGGGAGGCACTGACGAAATTCCACATCGGATCCGGAGCACAGCATATGGGAAAACAAACCCAATCTACACATACTCGGGCTGTCCACGGATAATGTTGGACAATTCGAAAGGATGGCGGTTATAAATATGCAAAGAAATGCATATTTATAGATGTCGCCCTTTCGAACGGGAGACGCATACTGGTCACGCATACTCATGATTGAAGAAACCTATAGCTAGCAAGTTTCATCAGCACGAAGACCGGGACAGAGCAAATTAAGGGGGTAGGAGGAGAAGTCATTTGTCCTCACCAAGAAACGCAAGGACGGATCTCGTCCAACGCACGTGGAGGTCGTCGAACAACTGCACATTGAAATTCACACGATCAACACAAATATGATGTTTTTATAATTAACATAATCGGAAAATATGTGACCTAACTCATAATTTGCAAAACTATGACCCCGTCGGTTCGTGGAAGGCCAAAAAGCACCTTCTCGTTCAACCGGAGGCAGAAGAGTTGTCGGGGGTCGGGGGTCGGTGGTGTCGGGTCTCGGTGGCGTCGGGGTTCGGGGTTAGGGGTTAGTGGCGTCGGTGGTCGGGGGTCAGTGTCATCGGGGGTCCAGGGTCAGTGGCGTCAGGGGTCGGTGGTCGGGGGACTTTTCGGTCAACAAGAGGCCCAAGAGGTGTCGGAGGTCGGGGGTTGGGGTCAGTGGCGTCGGGGGCGGCGTATTCTGCCAAGGTGTCGTCAGGATGTCGTGTCGGGGTTTCGGGCATCGTGTCGGGGTGTCGAGGTGTTAGGGTGTCATTTTCTTCTTCATCATCTTCTTTTTTTCCTCCTCTTCCTTTTCTTCTTCTTCTTCTTCCTTCCTTCCTTTTCTTCTTCTTCTTCTTCTTCTTCTTCTTCTTCTTCTTCCTTCTTTTCCATTTCCCTCTTCTTCTTCTTCTTCCTTCTTTTCCTTTTTCGTCTTCTTTATTCTTCTCCTCTCTCCTCTTTTTCTTCTTCTTCTTTTTATCCTCCTCCTCCTCCTCCTCCTCCTGTTCTTATTATTCTTCTTCCCTTATCTACTTATTCTTCTTTTATTCTTCATCTTTTTTCTACTTATTTCAATTATGACTATGTAGAATCTAAACCTAAACCTATATAGCACTAAACAGCAAAAAAAATAACAAAAACAAAATCTACCAATCATTAACTAAAAAAGAATCTACCACTAATTAACAAAATAGAATCTACCTCGAAATTAACAAATCAAATAACTAACTAAACCTACTATTTAATTAAACCTACTATTCAAATCAACTAACTAAATCTAATTAAAACAACTAAGTAAATCAACTACCACTAAATCAAATAACTAAATCAACTAATTAAATAAAAAAAACTCACCTAGACGGGGAGGAGGGGGCGGGGAGGAGGGGCGGGAGGGGAGGCGGCCGGCTGCCGGGAGGGGAGGCGCCGGCGGGCGGGAGGGGAGGCGGCCGGCTGCCGGGAGGGGAGGCGCCGACGAGCGGGAGGGGAGGCGGCTGGCAGGCGGGCGGGGAGGAGGGTGTGGGGAGGAGGGTGCGGGGAGGAGGGGGCGGGAGGGAAGGCGGCCGGCAGGTGGGAGCAGAGGTGGCCGGCGGGCGGGGAGGAGGGGTGCCGCGGGCTGGCGCGGGGAGGAGGCCGTAGGGAGGAGGGGCCGGGAGAGGAGGCGGTCGGCGGGCGGGGAGGAGGGGTGCCGCGGGAGGGGAGGAGGGGGCGGGGGAGGAGGCGGCCAGCGGGAGGGGAGGCGGCCGGCGGGCGGGGGACGAGCGGCTGAGAGAAACTGTCGGAGCGGAGGAGACTGTCGGAGCGGATGAGAATGAGAGGGAGAGGGAGACGGCTGTTAGGGGGGGCTCGCTTTGCCGTCCGCCCCCCGACGACAAAGAGAAGGAGGGCAGACGGCAAAGGGAGCGCCCGTTATGGGGTGGGAGGGGGTGTACGGTGGCACCCCCTTTGCCGTTCGCCTGTGGTTCCTTTGTCGTCTGCTGGCCGACGGCAAAGATTTTTTTTGCCTTAGATGTTGTGTTTGCCGTCTGCTTTGCGCCAGCTGATGGCAAAGAAGCTCTTTGCCATGTGTCAGCAGACGGCAAAGGAAAGGCAGACGACAAATTTCTGAATTCCAGTAGTGTATCCGAGCACCAGTGCTCGACATCGACCAAGGCACCGCCACATCGGAGCTTAGTCAATATCGAGACACACGCCCACTCCGTCGCTCATTTAGCCCCCAGCGTGACCGTGGTCGTCTGCTGCTTCACCTCTGCCTCACCCCCGATATTTCCCCTCTTTGAGCGTCGGCGCCATCCACCTTCAGAAAGCCTTCATCATGGCCAGCTCATCGCCGGCGACTCCAGCCACCTTAGCCTCCCCCTCGACCTCCACCTGAAAGGCGGGAGTGCAAGGAATCCATTCCTGCAGTCGCCCTTCCTCGTCATCGCGTGTGCTGCCTCCGGTGAGCTCTCCCCTCTCTCTGTCTCGAGGTCGAAGAAGACCTGACAAGGGTGCCCCCACCTCTCAGTGTATGTGTCTCTCTCCTCCCCCGTGCGTCACGTTCAAACCTAATGGTGTGCGCGCACCTGGGCTGGTTGGCTGGCCTGCCAGTTGGGCCAGCCCAGCTACTAGCTGGCTCTGGCCTGGCCGGTGGGCCTTTTTTCTTTTCTAGATTTTATTTAAATAAAATCCAAACGGCAATATATGCATCAATTCCAATAATTTTTCCACCATAATTCTTGTTTAAATGTGGGGAGTTTAATAAAACTATCTTTGTAATTTTTAGAAAAGCTTTTGTGCATATGTTTAATTTAAACCTAGAACAAAGATATTTCAGCCTCTGTTAAAAAGGTTTTAAAAATCCTTTTCACTCCAATATTAGAAATAAATATTTTTAGGAATGAAGTTGGTATTTTATATTATAGGGTAACATTTTAGAAGTGGATTATGTGCTCTGTTTTTCCTATGATTCTTATTATTTATAATATTATCGCGACGATAGATCGCATGGTTGACGAAGGACTTGGACCCGAAGACCTCGAAGACCGAGGAGACTTTGCTGACCAAGGAAAGATGCCCTTTGCCATGTGTGAGATAAATATTTTTTTTGCAGGCCATGTTTAATACTTCATTGTGATGCATTTTGTCATGATGGACTCGGTAAACTCCTCGGTAGGGTGTTTCCGATGGTTCTTCGATAGTACTTGCATGAGAGCATGACCCTACCATCTACGAGGGTCACGCTGATAAAAGTTGATTGATTGATAAGTAGTGCTACGCATAGGGTGAGCATATGTATGGTGATGGTAACACAGAGGTAATTACATAGGTTTTTTGAAAACCCCGTCGGGTGCCACTAATGCCCGAGGGGTGAAGGTGTTGAGATGGACGACCACTTGAGGATGAAGTGGTGTACCAAGAAATGTTTTGTGTGTGTGGTTTTGGAAACGGGATTAGATTTAAGATTTGTCGACCATCCCAACCATACATGTGCGACCACGATGCCCCTTATGGGACGGGGCTTGTTGATTACTATGGTCGGTGCTAGCAAAGAGCCCGCATTATTAGTGAGGGTAGTGACATGGTCACTCTCGGGATGGGGTCATAACACGTAGGACGACTATGCTGTTTTTACAGGTCCCGGGCACACCGTTGGTCCTCACATGGATGATACGATATAGAGAGAGGCTCATAAGATGTACATCGTGTGGGCTGGGTACCAATCGTGTAGACTCTTTGTCTAGTATTGTCAGGGGAAAGTCATTGTTCGGGTGCTTACCTCAGGTATGTTATATACCGCGAGTCGTGGATGACACGAAAGTTCCCCGAATCTCGTGGGTACAATGTGCAACCTCTGCAGAGTGTAAAACTATTCAAATAGTCATGTCCACGGTCAAGGGTAGTTAGGTGGTGCCGCTTAAACTACATATAGTGGTTTCCGCCTAAACCAAGTATGCGTGTGTGACAAAGGTGTATATGAGAAAGAGGTTACTTGAATCAAGTCGGGTGACTTGGCCTAGAGGGTGAACATGAGGTGTTCTGCCCTTGGAATAAATGTTGATATCTGTAACCTATTTATGTCATTACCATTTACCTTATGATGCATGACCATACAAGCACTTGACCATGTTACTGCATCTAGGGAAAAACTTGCTTTCCGCAAAGGTTGTATTCTATAATTATATCATGCTTCATTTTGCATTGTCTGCATCATGGGTTTCTTGCGAGTACATTCAATGTACTCATTGGCTTGCCACTGGTTATTTAATTGGCCAAGCATGGAAGAACCGGAGTACGGAGAAGAGTTCATCATCGGAGACGGACATGCTATCTAGAACGCTTCCCACTCAGAATGCCTCTAGGTTAAGGCAGTTGGCATGGGTTCACGTTTTCCTTCTAGTAATCCCCATTTCAGTAGTATGTTGGTGTGCCGGCTTACAAAGCCGTATTTATGTAATGACTTGTCCATAATGGCCCCTATTTCTATCAGACATCATTTATGGATGTAAGACTCTTGTTATTCATTATATGTGTGTTAAATGAGCATTGATGTCTGGTATCATTGTACACGTGCATTCGATGATCTCGACCTACAAGTTGGGGTCCCCACAGCGCTGGTATTAGAGCCATCCTGACTGTAGGAAGCCTTAGGTAGCATGGATATCAGACGGGACGAATAACACACCTAGCCTTCACACTTAGGGTTTTACACACCCCTACCACTTTCCTATACCATTCAAACCACCTTTTTATGAACACCTCTCCCAAAACCTTGTAGATGGCCATCGTACCCGAGACCCTCCTAGAATCCGGCTTTCTCCTACTCCTGGAGGACATCCTAGAGAAGTGTCGAGTGCGCCGATCACCAGTTTACCTCTACCACGAGCACTAGGTCAATACCACCACGAAGGAGTACCACGTGGATGTGGTCGTAATGGCGAATGACTCTCCGACTAGTTAGTTCTTTGAAGGGCCACAGATGGAGACTCTGGTGTTGGCGGTTGAGACGGCAGCGCGAAAGGCGCTCATCCACCTTCGTGACATCCTCCTCGAGATAGTCGACGAACCGGCTACTCGTCACTTGCCTTTTGTTAAGCACGAGGTTGGCAGGAATTGGACGTTGACTCCATCCCCAGAGGAGGGAACACCACTTAGGTTCTAGACCTGCTTCATCCTCTCTGCCGACAGTATGGCTCATAACCTCATCAAGGAGTCAGTGAAGCTCCACCGAGAACTCCATCATGTCCGCGAACTACTCCGCCAAGCGAAGATGAAGATGAGCAGGATCAAGAAGGATGGAGCACCTGAAGGACAGCCTGCTATCGCATATAGAGGAGGAGTACCACCACTTAAGGTCATCCCCATTCGGAGTCGTCGCATGAGTACCAAGGAGTATAGGGACCTCTTCACCCCTCCTCCGACGAAACGTAGTGTGGATGGACCTCCTCGTTCCCCCACACCCTTGGCAGGAGATGATGCTCGCACAGATGATGATTAGGAGGAAGACCTAGAGGAGCGTGAGTTCGAGGTCGAGAACTCCACTACTTAAGTCCAAGGACCCTAGGGTAGAGCAAGTAAGGAACCCCATGTAAAGTGGAGACCATGTAATGGTTCAGATGAAACCATGAGTGCTTGTTGTATGCTTTTCTGTTTGTGTCTTGATGCAAGCCGCGCTTTGCCTTAGGCAGCATGTAAACGGCTACATCGCCTATCTTACTTAATGGAGTTGCATTGTGTCCTTCAACCCTTTTGATTAACACACTTGCACCATACCAACCCCCTTATATAGGCATGTTTCTCTCTTATGCTACTCACTCGTCCATTCCAGTATATTGACTTGGCTGCTCCAAACAGGATGGTGACTGCTACCTGTGCTAGTACCTTTGACCACCCCAGCACTTGTGACTCTAGCCAGCAACCAAGAGTCGATCGGGATACTGAAGATGGAGCTCACCAGGAGCAGCCACATGGAAACATTTCCACGCCACAAACCTCCTCCGGGGAACCTGACCATGGCTCAGTTCCTTCAAGCTCTCCAAGAGGAACGTCAAGCCAACAACATCGCTATCCAGCAGATGGCTCAAGTCCTGGGGAACAACCCTCAGCAGGGCTGGAATGGCAACGATCGCTCCACCCTGTCGGAATTCATGAGGTCTACACCCCCGATTTTCATAGAGATAACCGAGCCTCTGGATGCTGATGACTGGATCCGCACCATAGAGGACCTCCTCGTGCTGGTCAACTACACCGAAGATCGTGAGAAGGTTCTATATGCTTCAGACTGTTTCGGGGGCACCGTCAGGGCTTGGTGGGACGGATTCAAGATCATGCACGGCGAGCATGTTATCACCTGGACTGCCTTCAAGGAAGGATTCCGTGCTGCCCACATTCCCCCTGGGATGATGGCTATCAAGAAGCGGGAGTTCCTTGTGTTGAAGCAAGGTAGTGGACCAGCCAAGGAATACATGCAGAAGTTTAACCTCTTATCGAGGTATGCACATGATGATGTTAGCATGGAGGCCGCAAAGGTGGAGTGCTTCATGGAAGGACTTCGGTAGTCGCTGCAATACCAGATTGTTGTCTATGACTGCTGCACCTTCTGTGATCTGGTGAATAAGGCTCTCATGATTCAAGATAAGTGTCGTGCTATGGAAGACACTTGCAAGTGCAAGCTGATTAGCAATGGTGGTTCCAACAACCAGAAGACTCGCCCGTGGAATCAGCTCCGTCAAGGCCCAACTATTAGCACCAGCACTACAGGGCTCCCGTGCCTCGACCAAGCTACCGGCCTCAGCCGTATGCTAACCCCAAGCCGACATTCAATCCTCCCAACCATAGCAATAGGGACGAGACAAACAACCCCATGCAGATCACCTACTTTGGGTGTGGCCAGCCTAGGCATTTCTCAATGCAGTGCCCCGACAAGAAGCCTGATGCACCGCACCCCAATGCGCCAAATCAAGGACACGGTCATGGAGCATCGAACAGGAAACAAGCCCCCCGCAACCCGCACTACAACAGCAGGGGACGCGTGAATCACATATCCGCAGAGGAAGCCCAAGAAGACCCGGACTGCATACTGGGTATGTTACTTGTCAACTCAACTCCAACAACAATGTTGTTTGATTGTGGTGCCTCGCATTCTTTTGTCACCCAAAAGTTTGCGATAAAGAGTGTCTTGAAACCTATATTCCTGAATGGTCAAATGGCGGTACAAACCCCGGGTGCAGTGTTAAGGATCAATATAGGATGTAGGGGAGTTGGAATCAATATTAACGGGGTAGACTTCATAGCGGACCTTACCATCCTTAAGTCGCAAGGCTTGGACGTGATCCTTGGTATGGATTGGTTAGCCAAGCAAAAATCATATTGGACCGTGCCAAGAGAGCAATCACCATGACCATTGATCAAGGAGTCCAAGTCAACTATATTCCCGAACTTACCTCCACCCAAGCCCCTCGGGTTAATTGCCTTTCGGGGATCGAGTTGGATCAGGTGCCGGTGGTATGTGAGTACCCGAACGTCTTTCCTGATGAATTCCTCAGTATGCCTCCCGACCGAGACATAAAATTGATCATTGAGCTCATGCCTGGATCAAGACCTATATATAAGAAGCCATATAGAATGGGATCGAAGGAACTGGCAGAGTTGAAGAAGCAACTGGCCGAGCAGCTCGGGAAGGGGTTTATTCTCCCTAGTCCCTCTCCTTGGGGATCACCTATTCTATTCGTGTCCAAAAAGGACGGGACTAACAGGCTTTGTGTGGACTACTGTTCCCTTAATGAGGTCACGATAAAGAACAAGTACCCTGATGTCAGCTGTGCTTCCCTTGCAATGGTGCAAGAAATACTTTTGCTATCTCAAAAAAGATCTCCGGCAACGGCGCCGGAAATTGTCGTGTCGACGGCACCAGGAATCCTTCAGCTGCGGCTACACCTTAAGGGACTTCCTAGGAAAGTATGCAAAGGATTTCCCCCATGGCCTTTGAGCCTTGCGTTGGTGTTCCCTCGAAGCGGAAAGGGTGATGTAGCACAGCGGTAGTAAGTATTGCCCTCAGTGTGAGAACCAAGGTATCAATCCGATGGAGGAGTATCTCAAGATCCTGCACAAACACAAAAACTTGCTCCCAACGCTATGAAGGGGTTGTCAATCCCTTATAGATTGTTTGCCAAGTGAGAACTCAAAGCAACAAACTAACAAAGCAAAGTAAAAGCGGAGGTGTAAATGAAGGATGTGAATAGACCCGGGGGCCGTAGTGTTTACTAGTGGCTTCTCTCATGAAAGCAAGTAGACGGTGGGTGAACAAATTACTGTTAAGCAATTGATAGAACCGTGCAAAGTCGTGACGATATCTATGCAATGATTATTTCTATAGGCATCACGTCCAAAACAAGTAGACCAATACTGTCTGCATCTACTACTATTACTCCACACGTCGACCGCTATCAGCATGCATCTAGTGTATTAAGTCCATAAGAGCAGAGTAAGGCCTTAAGCAAGATGACATGATGTAGAGGGATAATCTCAAACAAATGATAAAAACCCCATCTTTTTACCCTTGATGGCAACTACTTGATGTGTACCTTGCTGCCCCTACTATCACTGGGAAAGGTCACCACATGGCAGAACCCAAAACGAAGCACTTCTCCCATTGCAAGAATCATAGATCTAGTTGGCCAAACAAAACCCAAGACTCGGAGAGACTTACAAGGGTATCAAATCATGCAAATAAGAAATCAACAAAGACTCAAATATATATCATAGATAATCTGATCACAAATCCACAATTCATCGGATCTCGACAAACACACCGCCAAAGAAGATTACATCGGATAGATCTCCATGAAGATCATGGAGAACTTTGTATTGAAGATCCAAGAGAGAGAAGAAGCCATCTAGCTACTAACTACGGACCCGTAGGTTTGAAGTGAACTACTCACGAGTCATTGGAGGGGCGATGATGATGATGGAGAAGCCCTCCAACTCGAAAGTCCCCTCCGGCAGGGTGTCGGGAAGGACCTCCAGATGAGATCTCGCGGAAACGGAAGCTTGCGGCGGCGGAAAAGTATTTTCGAGGCTCCCCTAATTTTTTGCGGAATATTTGGGAATTTATCGGCCAAAAACCTAGGTCAAGGGGCGGCCAGGCAGGCCACAAGCCTGCCCACCGCCGCCTCCCCCCTAGTGGCGGAGTGGGGGCTTGTGGGCTCCCTGGAGCCCACCTGGCTTGGCCCAAAATCCCCGTGATCTTCTTCCGTTCGGGAAAAAATCATTTCGGGGTTTGTCTTCCGTTTGGACTCCGTTCCAAAATCAGATCTCAAAAGAGTCAAAAACACGGAAAAAAACAGGAACCGGCACTTGGCACTGAATTAATAAGTTAGTCCCAAAAAAAGATATAAAAGGTACATAAAACAACCAAAGAAGACAAGATAACAGCGTGAAACCATCAAAAATTATAGATACGTTTGAGACGTATCATACCCGTCCCCCAAGTTTGAAGACATGTTTGATCAGTTCAATGGTGCATAGGTATTCTCCAAGATCGATCTCAGGTCTTGGTACTACCAACTAAAAATCCGGCCCGAAGACATACCGTAGACGACATTCATTGCTAGGTATGGCATGCAAAAGTGCACGGTCATGTCATTTGGGTTGACCAATTCCCCAGCCTACTTCATGTATTGCATGAACAATGTCTCCATGGAGTATCTGGACAAGTTTGGCGTTGTCTTCATCAACGACATACTCATCTTCTCCAAATCCGGAGAAGAGCTTGAGAAATACTTGAAGATGGTATTAGAAAAACTTCGAGATCACCAACTCTACGCCAAGTTTAGAAAATGCAAATTTTGGCTACATGAAGTTCGGTTCTTGGGTTGTACCATGACGACAGATGGGTTGGCAGTCGACCCCACCAAAATTATTACAGTAACAAAGTGGAGTTCACCAACTGATGTGAAGGAAGCCAGGAGCTTCTTCGGACTCGCGGGATTTTATCGCAAGTTCGTAGAAGGGTACTCCAGCATCGCCCGACCCATCACTCAACTCTTGAAGAAGAGCAAGAAGATCGAATGGATGCAGAAGTGTAAAGACAGCTTCCAAGAACTGAAGAAGAGGTTGACAACCGCCCTAGTCCTTGCCACTCCTGATATTAATAAGGAGTTTGTAATATACTGCGATGTATCAAGGATAGGGCTCGATGGTGTCCTGATACAAGAAGGCAGAGTCGTGGCTTATCTTCCACAACAACTACGCCCTCATGAGGAGAATTACGCCGCTCATGACCTTGAGATGGCGGCAGTGGTTCATGCCTTAAAGACATGGCGACCATACCTTCTAGGAAGCGATGTGAGATATACACCAACCACAAGAGTTTGAAGTATATTTTCACTCAAAAGGAATTGAATATGAGGCCACGGCGGTGATTGGAATTAATTAAAGACAATGACCTCATTATTCAATACCACCCCCGAAAAAGCCAACGTGCTAGCGGACGCCTTGAGCCGGAAGGCTAGCACCCTGAATGTTGCGATCAAGGAAAGGCTACCTACCTTATATAAGGAACTTCAGAGCTTTGGGTTGGAGCTAGTTGACCGGCATTCCTAGCAAACCTCGAGGCAAGGCCTATACTAATGGACGACATTAAGGAGGCCCAGAAGGGACACGAGAGTATCGAGGGTATCAAGAGGAAGATCAAGGAAGACAAGGCCCCAAGATTCCTAGTGTATAAGCAAGGAGTTGTATGGTTTGGAAATCGCATTTGTGTACCCAATAAAGTCAAGCTCAAGAGTCTAAACTTTCAAGAAGCACACGACACTCCATACACCATTCACCAAAGAGGATCCAAGATGTACCAAGACCTTAAGGAAAGGTTCTGGTGGCACGACACGAAGAGCGAAATATCTTTATACGTTGCTAAATGCGACATATACCAAAGGGTCAAGGCTGAGCATCAACGACCTGCTAGACTACTGCAAACACTCCAGGTGCCTGAATGGAAGTGGGATAAAGTCGCTATGGACTTCATCACGGGTCTGCCCAAATCAGGCAAAGGGCATGACTCCATTTGGGTCATCGTCGACCACCTGACCAAGGTGGCCCACTTCATTCCCGTGAGTACCACGTAAGATGGTAGCCAGCTCGCCAATCTCTACATCCATCGTATCGTGAGTCTTCATGGAGTTCCAATGAAAATCGCGTCCGACCAAGGCACGCAGTTCACCTCAAGATTCTAGAAGAAGTTCCAAGAAGCCTTGGGGACCAACCTCTCCTTCAGCTCCCCCTTCCACCCGCAGACTGGCGGGCAGACGGAACGAGTAAATCAGATACTCGAGGATATTCTCTGTGCTTGTGTCTTGGCATATGAAGCCAAATGGGAGGACTATTTTCCCTTTGCCGAGTTGTTGTACAACAACAACTATCAGTCCAGTCTCCACATGGCGCAATTTGAGGTATTATATGGACGCAAGTGCCGCACTCCCCTCAACTAGTCCGAGACTGGGGAAGAACTGATCTTTGGTCCAGACATCCTCCGCGAAGCCGAAGAGCAAGTCCATCTTATCAGGGAACGTCTGGAAACCGCCAAGTCACGATAGAAGAGCTACGTGGATACCCACCGCCGAGAGGTGGAACTCAACTCGGGAGACCACGTGTATCTCCCCGTCACACCTCTCAAGGGGACGAAGTTCTTCCACGTCAAGGGAAAGCTTGCTCCTAAATACATTAGCCCCTTCAAGATCACCGCAAGAAAAGGAGATGTTGCCTACCAACTGGAGCTACCACCAAAGCTATAGGGTGTGCACAACGTCTTCCACGTGTCACAACTACGAAAGTGCCTCCAAGCTCCCGACTGTCCGGATCTCTACAAGGACATCGATCATCAAGCCATCAACCTTCAGCCAGACCTTAATTATCACGAGAGGCCAATACGCATCCTGGATGAAGTCGAACGTCACACCCGAAGCCACACCATCAAGTACTTCAAGGTCCAATGGAGCAACCACACCGAGGCAGAAGCAACATCGGAGCGCGAACACTACCTTAGATCCCAGTTTTCGTACCTTTTTAGCGCTTAGCCTAGGTATCTCGGGGACGAGATTCTTGTAAGGGGGATAGGCCTGTCACACCCTGTGTTTGTACCACCTTGTCACTACTGATTTCCTTCTCCAAATTTGGAGTCAATTAACACTTTTTAAGTGATTGCTATGATTGTCTTGATTGCCATTGCTTGTGTGCTTGCTTGTATTTAGCTCACCAAAACAACTTTTTCTCTAAAGACTTATACCTTTGACTCTAAACCCCTGCCCAATGATCATGCCATGGGTATAGCACGAGAAACCATTTTTATAAAATATTAATCCAACAAAAACCTTTTTTCTTATTTTTCATTTCCAAAACCATTAGATTGGGATTTGTTCTACAAGTCCCTAATTTAAGGGAAATATTTGGCCCCAAAGGTTTTCCCTTGTTTCTATTATAAAAATAACTTTTGAAAACCATAAAATAATTATTTCAAAAGTTATTTTCCTATATTATTTAACTGACCTTTTCTGAGGCCAGAACTGGTATTTCCTAGGGAAAGATTATTTTCTACTTAAGAAAATTCTAAGAAAAATTAGGGAAACTTAGAGTACATATATTTTCCATATATGTGAGTTTCAAGCCATGGTCATGTTCAAAATATTGGACAAATCCCTTCAACACCATTTATATATATTCTGATCTTTTGAAATATTTCCAAAGGAAATATTGTCAATAAATTCCAAGAAAATTCCAGCATGTCCCACATGTTATATGTGATGAAAATACCAAGTTTCACCTCCATCCAAGATGTTTTGGTTCACCTAATAATTCAGAAAACCTTTCTGTCCAGAACCAAGTTGGAACAACTCCACATTGCCAGGTTTGTCCATTTGATCCCAAACTTTGTAGGAGTGTTCAAACCCCCAAATGAGGAGGGCATGCCAAGTTTTGTATTTGTGGGTGTTGATTTGATCACACTTGCCCACGTGATTGTAATTCTGTCCATTTCTGGGTTTTCCCATGTCTACATTATAAACCTAGCTCCAATGAGCTCAAACTTGGTTAACCTTGTTATTTCTGCCATCATCCAGTCCTCTTAATTTTCATTGCATTTGGAGAAGATTAACTTCTCCAAACCAACAACAAACAACTTCTGCTCATTTTGCAAATCAGCCACAAACACCCCTTCCACCCCACTCCTTCACTCCTAATCTCTATCACAGGTTGACTGTGTAGCACCACACCTGCAACTGAGAGCTTCATCTCCAGTTCAAAGGGAGCAAGACAAATATTCAATTTACATTCTGGATTCACTCTGGCAGCACCTGTTCTTCGCTCTCTCTTTGACCAACACTATTCTCCTTAGCGCCAAAGCCTACTGAGAGCATCTCCCTAACCCCCAGGTACTGCCAGACACGCCCTAGACATGCCAAAGCGCGTCAGCATGCCATGGCATGCCAAAACAACACTTCGGACGTGCCACAAAGTGCGGCTGCATCAAGGTAGGCCAGCCCTGACTAGGCTTCACCCCCACAGCATGTCCTAAAGCTACTGAATCAATGATCAGCTCGAGTGCGGCACATGACCCCTCCTTTCTCCCCTTTCTCCTGCCATGGCGACACGTGCCTGCTCACGCCCGAGCTCGTCAGGCGGATCTTGCCACCATGACGAGTCAAAGGTGCGTCCCGCTCATCTTTGACCCATTCAGCTCGTGTAGGCATCACCCACGAAGACCCCAAACACGTCCCTAGACCCTCTCTCCCTCGCTAGCCATTGTTGGAACCTCGTCGGCACACCACCACTCAGTGGACCATGGCGCCCCTATAAATAGGCCTCCCTGGCTCCCCTCTGACCCCCTTCGACCTCACTGACACCTCCAATCGCCTCCCCGAGCCCTAAATTGAGTTATTCGAGCACCAATGCTCGAGATCGACCGAGGCGGCACCGCGACGGAGCTCAGTCAATCTCGGGACAAAGGCCCGCTCCGGCACTCATTTAGCCCCAATGTGACTGCAGCCGTCTACTGCTTCATCTTCGCATCTCCCCCGACATTTCCCCTCTCTGAGCATCGTTGACATACACCTCCCGAAAGCCTCCGCCGTGGCCAGATTGTCAGCGGCGACTCCAGTCACCTCAGCCTCCCCCTCAACCTCCACCTGAAAGGCGGGAATGAAAGGAATCCATTCCTGCACTCGCCCTTCCTCGTTGTCGCCTGTGCTGCCGCTGGTGAGCTATCCCCTCTCTCTGTCTCGAGGTAGAAGATGACCTGACACGGGTGCTCCACCTATCAGCGTCTGCCTCTCTCTCCTCCCCCTCCCATACACTAGCCACACGGCCCCGCGCGTCATGTTCAAAGCTAACGGTGCGCGTGCACCTGAGCTGGTTGGCTGGCCGGCCAGTTGGACGAGCAAAGTTGTTGGGTGGCTCTGGCCTGGCCTCTCGGCCTTTTTCTTTTTCTTTTCTAGATTTTATTTAAATAAAATCCACATGACTATAAATGCATCCAATTCAAAAAACATTCCACCATAATTCTTGTTTAAACGTGAGGAATTTCACAAAAGTATCTCTATAATTTTTATAAAAGTTTTTGTGTGTAGCTTTAATTTAAAACCTAGAATAAAGATATTTCAGCCTCTCTTAAAAAGGATTTAAAAATACTTTTCACTCCAATATCAGAAATAAATATTCTTAGAATTAAGTTGGTAATTTACAGAATATGGTAACATTTTCGAACTGGATTGTGTGCTTTGTTTTTGCTGTGATTCTTATTATTTATATTATTATCGTGACAATAGATCACGTGGTTGACGAAGGACTTGGACCCCAAGACCTCGAATACCCACGACACTTTGTTGACCAAGGAAGCTGCCTTTTAACCATGTCTCAGAAAAATATTTTTATGCATGACATGTTTAATATTTCATTCTAATGCATGTGGTCATGATTGATTCGATAAACTCCTAAGTAGGGTGTTTCCGATGGTTCTTCGATAGTACTTGCATGAGAGCATGACCCTACCATGTGTGAGGGTCATAGTCATAAATGTTGATAGGTTGTTAAGTACTGCTGCGCATAGGGTGAGAATAAGCATGGTGATGGTAACACGGAGGTAATTACAAAGGTTTTTTGAAAACCCTGTCAGGCGCCACTAATGCCCGAGGGTGAAGTATTGAGATGGACGACCACTTGAGGATGAAGTGGTGTACCAAGAAAGGTTTTGTGTGTGTGGTTTTGGAAACGCGATTAGATTTAAGATTTATCTATGGTCCCAACCTTACATGTGTGACCACGATACCCCTTATGGGACGGGGCTTGTTGATTACTCTGGTCGATGCTAGCAAAGAGCCCACATTATTAGTGATGGGAGCGGCATGGTCACACTCGGGATGAGGTCGTGCCAGGTAGGACGACTATGCTGTTTTTACAGGTTCCGGGCACACCGTTGGTCCCCGCATCGATGATAGGATCTAGAGGAAGGCTCGTAAGATGTACATCATGTGGGTTGGGTACCAATCTAGTGGACTCTTTATCTAGTGTCGTCAGGGGAAAGGCATTGTTCGGGTACTTACCTCGGCTATGTTATATACCGCGAGTCGTGGATGACACGAAAGTTCACCGAGTCTTGTGGGTACAGCGCACAAGCTCTGCAGAGTGTAAAATTATTCGAATAGCCGTGTCCATGATCAAGGATAGTAGGGTGGTGCTGCTTAAACTACATCTAGTGGTTTCCGCATAAACCAAGTGTGAGTGTGTGACAAAGGTGTATACGAGGAAGAAGTTACTTGAGTAGGGTCAGGTGACTTGGCCTAGAGGGTGAACATGAGGTGTTCAGACCTCGGAATAAATGTTGACATTTGTAACCTGTTCATGTGGTTACCATTTACCTTATGATGCATGACCATACAAGAACTTGACCATGTTACTGCATTTAGGGAAAAACTTGCTTTCCGGAAAGGATGTATTATATAATTATATCATGCTTCATTTTGCATTATCCGCATCATGGCTTGCTTGTGAGTACATTCAATGTACTCATTGGCTTGCCACAGGTTATTTACCTGGCCAGGCATGGAAGAACCAGAGTACGGACAAGAGTTTTTTGTCCGAGACAGACAAGCGATCTAGGACGCTTCCCAGTCAGATTGACTATAGCTAAAGGCAGATGGCCTTGGTTCACGTTATCCTCCATGTTATCCGCATTTCGATAGTATGTTATTGTGCCGGCTTACAAAGCCGTATTTGTGTAATGACTTTGCCATAATGGCCCCTATCTGTATCAGACGTTATTTATGGATGTAAGATTCTTGTTATTTAGTATATGTATGTTCGGTGCGCATTGATCTTTGGGATCACAATACACGTGCATTTGGCGATCCCGACCTACAAGTCGGGGTCCCCACAATACTTTTCTAGTGCAACAAGTCAACAATGCTAACATAATAGAATCATATGATCATCCCTTAATATGAGACAAAGAATCACTCCAAAGTTCATAAGAGAAGAGAACATAAGATGAAATTGTTGTAGGTAGTAGAACCACCTCAAAGTTATCCTTTCCAATCAATCTATTGAGCTATTCCTATAAGTGTCACAAACAACCCTAGAGTTCATACTAGAATAACACCTATGGTACACATCAATCAATCTTAATATCACCTAGATAATCCAATGTTACCTCAAGTGTCTATGGGTTAATTATTCGAGATCCATCAAACAATTTTTGACTCATCATATTCAAGACAACAGAAAGAACTTCAAAGTGTACCCCAAGATATCTATCAAAGAACGTAAGACGAGATCGTGACATCTCAAGACCACGAGAGAGAGAGAGAGAGAGAGAGAGAGAAAGAGAGATAGAAAGAGGGAGAGAGAGAGAGATCAAACACATAGCTACTGGTCCATACCCTCAACCCCGAGGGTGAACTACTCCCTCTTCGTCATGGAGACCATCGGGGTGAGGAAGATGGTCTCCAGTGATGATTTCCCCCTTCGACAGGGTGTCGGAACAGGTCTCCGGATGATTTATCTTCACTACAAAGGCTTTCTACGATGGAGCGGAAGTTCTAGATTAATTTCTAGGTGTTTACCAATATATAGGATTTTTCAGCGTTGGAATCACGTCAAAGGGAGCCACGAGGTGGTCCCAACCCATCAGGGCGTGCCCAGGCGTGGAAGCACCCTGTTGTCTTGAGGGCACCTGGTGGCCCACTTCTGGTGGTTCTTCGCTCTAGTATTTCTTATATGTTCCAAAAAAAACTTCAAAAAGTTTTGGGCGATTCCGAGAACTTCTATATTCTACACAAAAACAACACGATGGTAATTCTACTAAAAAAAGCGGCAGTCCGGATTAGTTCTAATTAAATCATATATAAGGCATCAATGCCACAAAAAAATATTGTAAACATAGGAAAATATGGCATTAATACTTCATAAATTATTGATACGTTGGAGACGTATCAGTGCCAAGTAAAGCCTTTAGGATTGATTTGGATGATTTTATATTAAATACGGTGAAAAAACATAAACTTTTATGTCCAATGCAGAATATTTATAAATTCACCATATAGTATTTTTGATCTGAATTGTTTGCAAATATTTTTTTTACAAATTCCCCAGGTTTTCATAATTTTTCAGAATTTTGGAGTTACAGAAGTGTGGTTTTCGTGTTGATCATTACAGACTATTCTAGTTTGGACATATTCTATTTTTTCTTGCATAGTTACTTGTTTTGATGATGATATGTATTATATCGGGGGGTATCAGTCTTGGAGAAGTTAGAATACGGTACCTTATGCAATAATTAAATATGAATCATTTTATAACAGTACTAAAGTTTATGATTAGCCTATTATACTAATGGAGCTCACGAGGTTTCTGTTGAGTTTTGTGTGCTAAAGTTTTCAAGTTTTAGGTTTGATTACAGCGGATGATGGAATAAGGAGTGGCAAGACCCTAGGCTTGGGGATGCCCAAGGAACCGGAAGGTTATATCCTTGGAAGACTCAAGAATCTAAGCTTGGGGTTGCCCCGGAAGGCATCCCCTCTTTCGTATCCATTCCATCGGTATGTCACTCGGAGCTACATTTTTATTCATAATATGATATGTGTTTTACTTGGAGAATTGCATATTATAGTTTTATTTGTTTTTAGTTTTCCACAATCATTGTTTGCTGGTCACACATATTTGATAGAGACATGTTCATCATTTTTGTTAGAATAGTCTATGTGCTTCACTTATATCTTTTGAGCTAAGAAGTTGCTCTAGTACTTTGCTCGTATCTTTTAGAGCATGGTGGCATGTAGATTTTACAGAAGTAATTGCACTCTCATTCTTCACTTATATTTGTTTGAGAGTATAATATATATAGTAATGGTAATTTTCATGGGTTATGATACTAGTCCAAAAAGGATAGGTATTCAAGGATGATATAATAAAAACCTTCATGTAGCACATTAAAGAGAACTCTGGGTTAATGATATTGATGCAATAATTTGAAAGGACAAGGATACATGATTGTCTCTTAGTAGAAGTATCCATGTTCTTCATATAGAGTCTATTGATTTGTCATTTTCATAGGCTAGTGGGAATTTTTAATTATATAACTTGGCTTGTATATTTCGATGACGGGCTTCCTCAAATGCCCGAGGTCTTTATGAGAAAGCAAGTGCCACACACATTCACTTGGCTACATTTGAGATTTCATATAATTATAGCTTTACTGTATCCGTTGCATCGAAATCCCAACTGCTCACATTGATATCAATTGATGGGCATCTTCGTAGACCATTGGTCCACCTAGTTGATGTGAGACTTTATTTCCACTTTGACTCCTTTCATCCTACCACCATACTTTATTCCACCATATGCCAGATCTATGGTTCATGCCCATGTATTGAGTGAGGTTGAAAATGTCGAAGAGCATTAGAAGTATGATCAAATTACATGACTTGACACCGAGGTGCTCATGATTTATACTTACGCAGAGAGGACGTAGTCATGCCATGCTCATACGATAAAATGGGTAGGGAATAACATACTTTAAGGATCATATATTTTGAATATACATGATTATGTTTTATACATTTATGGATATTATTATGTTTATTAGTTCATCATTTCTCAAAGATCATACCTAGAAAATATTACATGTCGGGTACCATGTCACATCAAAAATTCTGCTTTTTTCATTTACCTACTCGAGGACAAGCAGGAGTTAAACTTGGGGATGTTGACACGTCTCGAACGCATCTATAATATTTTTTTATTATTCCTTGCTATTATATTATCATTCTTGGATGATTCATAAGCATTTATATGTTGTTTTATATAATCTTTGCGAACTAAGTTATTAACCCAGTGCCTAGTGCTAGTTGTTGTTTTGTCTGCGTTTTTGGCTTTTCAGAAAACTAGTATCAAACAAAGTCCAACTGCCCCGAAACTTTTTGCTGATTTTTTCTGGACAAAAATAAGACCTCGAAGCTTCGGAGGGAGCCTAGACATGAGACAAGGTGCTGCCAAGGCAACAGGGCAGGCCCCAAGGGGGTAGGCATGACCTGATGCCTTGGGGCCACCCCCTAGTGCCTCCTAACCTAACTCTGCCTCTATAAATCTTCTAATATGTGGAAAACACTAGATATCCACCGGAAACACTTTTTTCGCCATCGCAAGTCTGTGTTCTGCCGTGATTCCGTCTCAAGCCCGTGACGGTGTCGTGCTAGAGGGGGCATCAATCACAGAGGGCCTCTATATAAACATTGTTGCTCGTATGATGTTGTGTGAATAGTCTACCACAGACCTATGGGTCCATAGCTAGTACCTAGTTGGCTATCGCGCACTATGTTCTTCAATACAAAGTTCACCGCGATCCCCGCGTTGATCTGTTTGATTTACTGTTATCTGTGGTGTGTTTGTTTGGATCCGATGAATTGTGGATTTATGGTCAGATTATTCATGAAAATATATTGAGTCTTTGTTGGTTTCTTATATGCATGATTGTTATGGCTTCGTATTTCTCTCTCGTGTATTGATTTAGTTTGGCCACCTAGATTGATTTATCTTCGGTGTGAGGGGTGCATTGTGATGGGTTCAATCTTGTGGTGCTCAATCCCAGCGAGTAAAAGGGACATGACATGTATTTGTATTGTTGTCATTAAGGATAAAATGATGGGGTCAATTCATATTAATTAAGTTTCCTTTGTCTACATCATGTCACCTTGCTCCAAGCATTACTCTGGTTTATACTTAATACTCTAGATGCATGCTGGATAGCGGTCAATGAGTGGAGTAATAGTAATATATGTAGGTCGGAGTCGGTCTACTTTCTTATGGAAAGGATACCTATATACATGATCATTCTCATTAATAAATTCTTCATAACTATGTGATATTTCGTCAATTGCCCAAGAGTAATTGTCTACCCACCGTATGCTATCGTCAAGAGAGATGCCACTAGTGAAAACTATGGCCCACGTGTCTAGATAAAACATACTACTAAAAACCCAAAAATATTGCTTCCATTTATATTTTTCTATTTTTTTTCTATTTATATTATGTTTTCACCACTATTTAATCCTGGAAAGTAATGAGTTCAAGAGGATTGACAACCCTCTTGCCCGTGCTAGGTGCAAGTGTTTGCTCTTTTGTTTGTAGGTGCTGACGACGAGAGTTTACATGGTTCTCCTATTGGTTCGATAACCTTGGTTCTCACTGAGGGACATACTTATCTCTATTGTCCTGCATCTCCCCTCCTTCTCGGAGAACACCCAATGCAGTTTACAAGTAGCAGTCGTCAAGGCGCTCGGAAATGCGGCTACGCATGCAAATGGGCAGGGTTTTGACCCTTGTAAAGGTCGCGATGGGCCTCCTTTTATAGACTAAGGGGTCAACACAATGGATAAAATGGTAATTACATGAGGCTACAACAACAATAACATTGGTCAAACTGCTGACATAGGCTACAATGCCGAATACCTAACCCTAATGGATTAGGGCAAGCACATTAAATGCGCTATGAGGTGTCATGTTGGCGATGTATCCCCGCAATAACGGACTCTCTTTCTGTGCCGCTCGCCCATCTACCTTTATTCTCCCTCCACGCCATTAGGATGAGTGTCAATAAAGTTGGATTAATCCTTCGGAGCTACCACGTACCCTGGCAAGCTCTACCTATCCGCCTGCCTGCTCGACACCTCAGGGACACGTGACAACCAGCCTCATGAGGTGGAGCGGTGGCTAGGTAGTGGGAGCTTGCCGGGTCCTCACTTCGCCAACAAGCAACCTGGAGATTGTCTGTGTGTTGAGAGTTGAATCCTTCCCACACGACTTGCGGGTCGAGAGTTTGTCAAAGAGTGTGGACAAGTCCGGGTACTAAGGAACCCGTTCTTTAGTACACCCGCATATTGTCATTTTATTTAATAGTTAGTTTTGCAGTTCTTGTCATCATTAATTTCATTAATCTTCTAAGATAATTGTGATATTTTAAAAATATCCATCATTTTATTTTTATTTTTTAAGGCCAGCCATCTTTAAACCTAGGCTCCAATTCAGATCCATTCTACAAAAGATTTGAATCTTTTCAAATTCAAACAATTCCTTTAGATGTATAACTTTGCACATGATCTTCTTATCACATTCCTTGGTCGACGTGAAATTTTCCCAATTTTCGGTCGCCTTAATCTAACACCTCTAGTTCAAACTTCTTTAATTTTCATTTCTTGTTTTATATTCAAATCCTCTTGACACCTTTGCCAAATTTGCTGATTTTTTGGTGGAGTTTTGAAATATGTTGAAGTCACCCCCCCCCCAAATAGTTTCTCCTCTATCTTTATTTATTTTCTCGAAAATGGAAAAGGGCAATTCAACACAGGAGTCGGCTCAAGGCCCACCTATACTAGGCCCACCCCAGACGGTCTTTTCCTAAAACCAAGGGGATCCCCATCTATCTCCACTCGTCTCCTCCCTCCTACTAAACTAAATGAGGTGGTGCTTCAGTAGTAAAAGCATTCTCAAGGATTTACAATTCATGTCACCTAGTATAATATACACAACATATGCAAATGCCTAGTTTGAAGTCTGCATCTCTGATCACTTTTTATGATCAATTATGGCTAGAGCCAAATAAAGATGTGTACATGCATGCAACATCCATGTAATACGTGCGCTACAACAATCCCCCACCCCACGAAATGTAGATTTTGAAAATGGTGATTAAGGCTCTCCCATGAATGCTACATAAAGGTTAGGCGTTCTCTCTAATTCCCCTATCTAAGGTCATGGAACGAGTGACATAAGTACAAACACTAAATACATCGACAACCCACCATCGGAGAAGTAGGAAATTCATTAAGTCCATAAGTGACTAATGTTCAGTGAGAGCTCCTCATAACATATAAATAGGATACGAAATCTCTTATAGGAATCCAGTTCTAATCATACTAGAGTTCATCCATATCTCCAAGAACTTCTACAACTACTCAAACGTATAAGGGGAAATATAAAAGGCAAGAGCAATATACACGCCAACACAGAGACAGTTGTGGGGACCCCGACTTACGAGTCGAGATCGCCGAATGAACGTGCTCAGTGATCCCAGAGATCAATGCTCACCGAACATACAGATACCGAATAAAATAGTCTTACATCCAAGTAACAAATTATTACATCACATGACCGAATGGTCAAGTTCACAAGGTTGGGCCTAAGGCCAAATCATACTGATACAACTAATAGAAGAAATCATAGGGGCTAAGCGGGTGCCCATGCCATCAAGCCTACACCGACATGCATTCTGACTCGGAAGCGTCCTAGTTCGCAGGGGCGTCTCCGAAGACGTACTCATCTCCAAACTCCGGTCCTTCCATGTCTGGTCAATAATATAACCAGTGGCAAGCCAATGAGTACTTTTGAATGTACTCGCAAACAGCCCATGATATGAACAATGAAAGTGAAGAATAACAATAACATGCATCTTGGGTGAAATTCATCTTGGTGGAATGATCATGAATGTGCATCAAGTTAATGAATTACTATTGAAGAACATGTTACAGATATCCATATATCTGTTGAGGGCTGAACCATCCGGGTTCACCATATATGCCAAGTCACCGAACTTGGTCATATCATTACTTTCATAATAACTCCTTTTCATCACAACTCACACACACTTGGTTTATGCGGAAACGACTGGAAGTAGTTTAAGAAGGATTAGCCAACTGTCCTTGATCGTGGAAGCGGCTATTCGAATAGTTCTACACTCTACAGAGGTCGTACGCTGGACTCACGAGATCCGGGAAACTTCCGTGTCATCCACGACTCACGGTATATAACATACCAGAGGTAAGTACCCGATCAATGCATTTCCCCTGACGATACTAGACAAAGAGGTCCACTCGATTGGTACCCAGCCCACATGTTGTACGTCTTACGAGCACCGACTCTGGACAATATCAACCATGCGGGGACCAACGGTGTGCCCGGAACAGATAAAATGGCATAGTCGCCCTGCCTGGCACGACCCCATCACGAGAGTGACCACATATCACTCCCGCCACTAGTAATGTGGCTCTTTGCTAGCACCGACCAGAATAATCAACAAAGTGCCGTCCCATAAAGGGATAACGTGGTCGTGTAGGTAAGGTTGGGACGGTCGACACATCATAAATCTAATCCCATTTATGAAACCATACTCACTCAAAATACCCGGTGCACCACTTCTCCCAAAGTGACCACCTAACTCATCATCACCCTCGGGCATTAGTGGCACCCGACGGGGTTTTCATAAACTCTTGATTTATGTCATCAACATGCTCATGCTAATATTACTTCTAACTTCACTTGTCAACATGTTATTAGCATGACCCTCATAGGTGGTAGGATCAAGCTCTATGCATGTGCTCCGGAGGAGCCATCGGTACCATCACACCAATGGTTAAATATTTTTATAAAAATCTTTGAAATAATATTTTAAAAACAAAAGAAAAATGGGCTAAGTCCCTGGCCTGGCTTGGCCTAGAACTTGGCAGGCCCAAGGCCAGCCGAGAGCCTGCCCAGGTGCGCGCGCCATGAGGTCTGAATCTTACGTACGGGGCCCTGCGGTCAGCGGCTGCGGACAGCAAGGGGGAGAGAGCTGGGCCACCGACAGGTGGGGCACACCTGCCGGGGTCGTCTCCTACCTATGTCTAGAGAGGAGGAGGAGCACACCAGTGGGGCTGCCGACGTTCACAAGCCCCAGCGAGGACAGAAATGGATTCGGGTCGTCGTCGCCTACTTGCTGGTGGTCGGAACAATGACGGAGAGGCACGGGTTCGCCGGCGACGAGGTGGCCACGGCGGCGGAGTTTTGGGAGGTGGTCAAGAAGGTAGCTAGGGGCACGGAAATGCTGGATAAAGTTGGGGGAAAGCTTCCTGAGGTCAAGGGGATCAGTTTGGTGGGTCGAGGGTCACAGGAGTCGTTGTGTAGTCGGAGATCGACCAGAGCTCTGAGGCGGAGGGGCCTCGGTCGATCTCAAGCACCGGGGCTCTGCTGGCTTCCTAGGGTGGCTAGGGATTGCTAGTGGTCGTGGCGAAGCTGTCTGAGGGGTGCAGGAGCGAGGGGGAAGGCTATTTATAGGCCCGCGACGGTGAGCCACTTTGGGAGCGCGGTGACTCACCGTGGTGTGCATGGGGGTGCATTGAGGGGCTGGGGTCGAAACCACGGTCTCAGGACGTGGTTTTCGACTGCCAGAACCATCTGCAACAGAGGGGAGAGAGAGGAGTCGAGCATCCGTGATCACGCAACCTTGGTCGGTTCTGGTGCGCACGAGCACGCGTCGCACGAGCTCTAGCGTGGGAGAGGAGGGGCCCTGATGGTTGCTCGATGCAGAGGGGTTTTTAGGGAAGAGGTTGGACAGCTTGGGGGAGGCTGGAACTGGCCGAGGGCGTCGCCCCCACCTTGGTGGCTTCCTATAACACGCCCAGAACGCAGTTTTGTCATGCCACGGCATGTTGATGTGCTCTGAGGCACTTTGGACGTGTCTAGCATGTTATGGCACTGGCTGGGAGTGAGGCTAGTCGTTGGGGTCCCGTGGGAGCTTCGGCTGGTCAAGGGAGACAAGGAATACTGGTGGTGTCAGCATTGAACTAAAGCTTAGATTGGGGTTTTTGTCATTTCCACTTTGAACCACTGAGGGGCCAGTTAACTGGGGTTGGGCATTAATACTGTCCACCTAATCTGAGAGTTTTGAGCAAAGGGTTTGGGTTTAGCTATGGGTTAAAGGGGCTTTTATCCATCTATCAAAAGGTGTTCGAAAGTGGTTTGGGGCAGTTGCACCCCACCACCGGTGCTGCAACTTAACAGGTTTGGGTTTGGTGCTCAAACATGGGGTTTCACCAAGTTTGAGCTCCATTGGACAAGTTTAGCTTTGCAAACTTGAAAACACCACCATTTGACCAGATATGTCCCTTCCAAAGAGAGTGTGGGCAAACTAAGTCCCACAAACCCCATTTTTGGTGTGGAACCCTCATTTGAGGTATTATGCACTCCTGCAAAGTTTCAGCATCATTGGAAAAACTTTGCTATGTAGATTTGCTCTAACTCCAATCTGGACAAAAGGGGTTTTAGGGTTATTTGGGGTCCTTAATCACCTTGGATCAAGGTGAAACTTTATGTGGACACCAAATATGGCTTAGGGATACCACTGGAATTTTCTAGGATTTTATTGAGAATATTTCCTTTGGATATATTTCAAAAGGTCAAAACAAACAAAAATGGTTTTCAGGATTTTACTCAAATAATTATAATATGCATAGGGGTTTAAAATCTTATATATGGAAAATATATGTCCTTCTCATCATGTCCAAATTTAATCATATTTTTCTACGGGACAAAAGTATTTTCCAAGTAGGAATACCAATTCTAGCCTCAGAAATGGACATGTAATTTAATTAGGAAAATAATTCTAAAAATAATTATTTTGTGGTTTTGAAGCACTAAAATGAAGTTAAAATCAGACCACTAACTTTGGGTAGAAACACTCCTTGCCATCAAGGGCATGTAGTGCAACTCAAAGTAGGGTTTTACCTTGATCAGAAACAAGTAAAGGTTTCTAGAAATAATTTAATATTGTGAAATGGGGTTTTTATCATCACATGATCAAACACACAAGCATACAATGACAATCATGGCACTCACATCATTAGTTTTGAAAAAAAAAACAAGCTCAGATTTTTGCATTACAGAGAAGTGGTAGTAAAGTTAGGGTGTGACACACCTATCCCCCTTACAAGAATCTCGTCCCCGAGATTCCTAAGCTAGGTGCTAAAAAGGTCCGGAAACTCAGATCAAAGATAGTCTTCACACTCCCATGTTGCTTCGTCTTCGGTGTGGTTGCTCCATTGAACCTTCAAATACTTGATGGTGCGGCTTCTGGTGCAATGCTCAGCTTCATCCAGAATGCGGATTGGCTTCTCGCGGTAGATGAGATCCGGCTGAAGGTCGATAGCCTGATGGTCAATGTCCTTGTAAGGATCAAAACATTTTGGCGCTTGAAGATACTTCCGGAGTTGTGACACGTGGAATACGTTGTGCACACCCGAAAGTTCCGGAGGTAGCTCCAACTGATAAGCAACTTCTCCATGCCTTGCCATGATCTTAAAAGGTCCAATGAACCTTGGAGCGAGTTTCCCTTTAACATGGAAATGCTTGGTTCCTTTAAGAGGGGTGACACGGAGGTACACTTGGTCTCCGGGAATGAACTCCACATCCCTGCGGCGAGAATCCACATAGCTCTTTTGTCGTGACTTGGCTGCCTTTAGATTTTCTCGGACAAGTTGCACCTTCTCTTGTGCCTTGTGCAAAACTTCCAGCCCGAAAATCAGCCCTTCACCGGTTTTAGACCAGTTGAGCAGGGTGCGGCACTTTCATCCGTACAACACTTCAAATGGGGTCATTTGGAGATTGGACCCGTAGCTGTTGTTGTATGAGAACTCAGCGAACGGCAGACAGTCTTCCCATTTGGCACCACGTGCCAAGACGCATGCCGGAGCATATCATCGAGTATCTGATTCACTCTTTCCGTTTGTCCGCCCGTTTGTGGATGGAAAGCGGTGCTGAAAGAGAGCTTTGTTACGAGGGCTTCTTGGAACTTCTTCCAAAATCTTGAGGTGAACTGCATGCCTCGGTCAGATACAATCTCCTTGGGAACTCCATGAAGGCTCACAATACGCTCAATATAGACACTAGCCAACTTGTCCCCATCATAAGTGGTGTTGACTGGAATGAAATGGGCCACCTTGGTCAGATGGTCAACAATGACCCATATAGAATCATGGCCTCTGCTTGACCTTGGTAAGCCAGTAACAAAGTCCATGCCTATCTTGTCCCACTTACATTCTGGCACCTGGAGAGGTTGTAACAATCCAGCAGGTCGTTGATGCTCAGCCTTGACTCGCTGGCACACGTCGCACTTGGCAACATAAAACGCTATTTCCCTCTTCATGCCATGCCACAAGAATCTTTCTTGAAGATCTTGATACATCTTGGTACCACCGGGGTGAATAGAGTAGGGTGTATCATGAGCTTCCTCTAGGATCAAATCCTTGAGTTTAGCCTTGTTGGGTACGCATAAACGTTTCCCAAACCACACTAATCCTTGTTCATCCACCGAGAATCATGGGGTCTTGCCCTCTTGAATCTTCTTCTTGATGCCTTCAATGCTCTTATGACCCTTCTGGGCCTCCTTGATATCATCAACCAGCGTTAGTTTATCTTTGAGGTTAGCTAGGAATCTTGATTCTACTAGCTCCAATCCGAAGTTCTCCAATTCTTCATACAAGGCAGGTTCCCTTTCCTTGAGCATGACGTTCAAGGTGTTGGTCTTGCGGCTTAAGGCATCAGCCACTACATTGGCCTTACAGGGGTGATATTGAATGCTGAGGTTGTAGTCTTTGATTAACTCCAACCATCTTCGTTGCCTCATATTCAATTCCCTTTGGGTGAAGATATACTTCAGACTTTTGTGGTCAGTGTATATTTCACATTGTTTCCCTAGAAGGTAATGTCAACATGTCTTCAGGGCATGCACTACTGCTGCTAATTCGAGATCATGGGTGGCATGATTCTACTCATGCATGCGCAGTTGTCATGACAGATATGCCACCACTCTGCCGTTCTGCATTAGAACCCCACCGAGCCCGGTTCTGGAGGCATCCCAATATATCAAAAACTCCTTGCTGATATCTCGAGTGGCCAATACCGGGGCGGTAGTTATTCTCTTCTTCAATTCTTGGAAGCTTGCTTCACACTCCGGCGTCCATTCGAACTTCTTACCTTTCTTCAAGAGCCGAGTCATAGGTCGAGCTATGCGGGAGAATCCTTCTACAAAGTTGCGGTAATATCCCGCGAGTCCGAGGAAGCTCCTGACTTCCTTCACATCAATTGGTGATTCACAGTTGGTTACCGTAGTAATCTTGGAGGGATCAACCACCAATCCACTTGTTGTCATGGTATGACCCAAGAATCCAACTTCGTTCAGCCAGAATTGGCACTTGCTGAATTTGGCATAAAGTTGATGTTCTCGAAGCTTTTCCAACACTAACCTCAAGTGTTGCTCATGCTCTTCTTCGGACTTGCAAAAGATTAATATGTCATCGATGAATATGATGAAAAACTTGTCCAGGTATTCCATGAAGACCTTGTTCATGAGGTACATGAAGTAAGATGGGGCATTAGTCAATCCAAAAGACATGATCTTGCATTCGTACAGACCGTACCGGGTCAGGAACGTAGTCTTGGGTATGTCCTCGGGTCGAATCTTTAGTTGGTAATATCCAGACCGGAGATCGATCTTGGAAAATACCTTAGCTCCATTTAGCTGATCAAACAAGTCTTCAATCATGGGGGGTGGATACTTGTTCTTGATCGTGACCTCATTGAGAGAACGGTAATTGACGCAGAGTCTGATAGTCCCATCCTTCTTGGACACGAACAGAACAGGCGATCTCGAGGTGACGCACTTGGACGTTTGAACCCTTTCCTGAGCTGCTCATCCAGCTGCTTCTTCAGCTTTGCTAGCTCTTCGGATCCCATCCTGTAAGGCTTCTTATAGATAGGCCTTGATCCGGGCATGAGGTCAACGATGAACTCGATGTCTCGGTTAGGAGGCATTCCTGGTAGCTCCTCAGGAAATATGTCTGGGTACTCACAAACTATTGGCACTCGATCGAGTTCTACCTCTGACAGGCTGTTGACCCATGGTACTCGAGCGGGTACTAGCTTAGAGACATACTTGACTTTGACTCCTTGGTCGCTTCTGATGGTAATGGCCATGTTGGCACAGTCCAAGATGCTTTGATGCTTGGCCAACCAATCCATGCCGAGAATTACTTCTAGGCCTTGCGACTTAAGCACAATGAGATTCGCTGAGAAGCTTGTCCCATTGATAACTATCCCGACTTCCCTACATCCTAGGTTGGTCCTCAACACTGCTCCCGGGGTTTGACCTGCCATATGCCCGCGAAGAAGAGTAGGTTTTAAACCACATTTTTCCGCAAATCTTTGTGTAACAAAAGAATGCGAAGCACCACAATCAAACAATATTGTTGTTGGGGTGGAGTTGACGAGGAACGTACCCAGAATGCAGTCCGGCTCTTCCTGTGCCTCTTCTTCGGAGATATGATTAATCTGCACCCTGCTGTGATATTGTTGATTGCGGGATCTTAGTTCCTACCTGGTGCTCCTTGGCCTTGATTTGGTGCATTCGGGCGCGGTGCGTCGGGCTTCTTGTTGGGACACTGCCTGGAATAGTGCCCTGTCTGCCCACATCCAAAATATGTAACTTGTGCTGGAAGATTGGTATTAACTCCACTGTTGTTCGGTTGATTGATTGTCGGCTTGGTGTTGACTTGCTGCTGAGGCTGGTAGTTTTGGCGGAATGTTGGAGTTTTACACCGCTGCTGTTGATAGCTGGATCTTGCTGGAGCTGACTGTCACGGGCGTGGCTTCAGGTTACTCGGTCCTCCACTTCCCATTAGCTTGCGCTTACGGGTGTCGTCCGTAGCACGACGCTTATCCTCCAACATAAGAGCCTTATTAACCAGATCGCTGAAGGTCCGGCATTCACAAACAACCAGCTGATACTGGAGTGACTATTGCAGTCCTTCCATAAAGCGTTCTACTTTGGTAGCCTCAGTGTTGACGTCTTCTGGTGCATATCTTGACAGGAGATTGAACTTCTGCAAATACTCCTTGACGGATCCACTACCTTGCCTTAAGACTCGAAATTCCCGCTTCTTAATGGTCATCATTCTAGGAGGAATGTGAGCAGCGCGGAATCCATCTTTGAACATAGCCCAAGTGATGACCTGCCCTGCTCGCATGATCTGAAATCCATCCCACCAAGCTCTGGTTGTGCCTCCGAGACAGTGAGAACCATAGAGTACTTTCTCACGATCATCAGTGCATTTGACTAGCGCGAGGAGGTCTTCGATAGTACGGATCCAGCCATCGGCATCCAATGGTTCAGTCATCCCCGTGAATATGGGTGGCGTAGTTCGCATGAACTTAGAGAGAGTAGAGCGGGCATTGCCATGCCCGTTCTGCGGCGGGTTGTTCACCGTGGTTTGAGCCAGCTACTGAATAGCGGCATTGTTGGCTTGACGTTCCTCTCAAAGAGCTTGAAGTAACTAAGCCATAGTCAAGCTTTCGGGAGGAGGCCGTGGCGGTGGAACATCGTCTTGCTGCTCGTGGTGATCTCCAGCTTGAGCTTCCCCTCCAATTCCCTGCTGCTGACCTGAAGAGGCAGAGCCGGGGTTGCCAAAGGTGGTGTTGCGAGTAGCATTCGCCATCCTGTCAGGGGAGTAGACAGGGCAATTTGCCGAACCGGCCGAAATCATGAGGATGATGCTCTAGTAAAGAGGGGGTCTGGTACTGTGCTAGTGTGGGATTTTTAAGCCAAAAGGTTTTTGAAAGAGCTAATGCATTAGATTAAAACAAGCGATGCGCCAACATGCTTACACAACACTCATGGTTCACTGAACCGATACATGAACTCCTACGCTCGGGGAATAACTCCTACTTGCCTACGTTGATAATACTAAGTGGCAGAGTGCACGGTCTCATAGGCGAGTTCTGCGGGCTCTTCATCTTCATCTTCATTAGTGCTTCCCTTATTGGACGGAGTAGGGGAAGGAAGCAGTCCATCGCGGCATCTCTTGGTTGGCGAGGTAGCGAAGAGTTCGGTGTACTCTTCCACGGTCAGGCAACGACTCTGAAGAGGAGTGGTCTGAAGCAGTAGTATTCCTCCTCGAAAAGCGATGCCAGGTGTTCCTTCGGGTGCTCCTTCCTTCTTCACCTTGCGGTTCTTCATCTTCTCCATGCGAAGTATATCCTTGACTTGGTGCAACTCTTGCTGAATCTTTGTTGACTCCTTTATCAAGAGGTGACTCAGAGTTTCGAAGGAGAGACTGAAGTAGGTCTGGAACCTCAGTGTTGTCCCGTCCTCGGAAGATGGGTTGACTGTCCAATTCCCGTCTATCCCATCCTTAACAAAGGGTAGGTGACAAGTAGCTGGCTCTTCATCCATCTCGGGAAGGATGTCGCGGAGTCGCACAAGTGCTTCTCGTGCTGTTGTCTCCACTTCCAACATCAAATCCTCCATCTGTGGTCGTTCGAAGAACCAGCTAGTCGGGGAGTCATTAGCCTTCACTATCACATCCACGTGATATTCTTTGGTGTCGGTGTTGACCCAGTGCTCGTGGTAGAGGAAGATGGGCGTGCGGCGTACTTGGCACTTCTCCAGGCTATCACTAAAAAGTAGAGGAAAGCACGTCTCCAGAAGCATCTCAGGTACGGCGGCCATCTACAAGGTGTAGAGGAGAGGGTTAGAAAGTTTTTAATGGGTGCAGAATCTCAGGTTAAGGTCTAAGTACACTAGTCATCTCAGCTATCGTCCCTACTACCTAAGGCTTCCTATAGTCGGGATGGCTTTGATACCAGCTCTGTGGGGACCCCGACTTACAAGTCGAGATCGCTGAATGAACATGCTCAGTGTTTCCAGAGATCAATGCTCACCGAACACACAGATACCGAATAAAAGAGTCTTACATCCAAGTACCGAGTTATTACATCACATGACCGAATGGTCAAGTTCACAAGGTTGGGCCTAAGGCCAAATCATACTGATCCAACTAATAGCGGAAATCATAGGGGCTAAGCGAGTGCCCATGCCATCAAGCCTACACCGACAGGCATTCTAACTCGGAAGCGTCCTAGTTCGCAGGGGCGTCTCCGAAGATGTACTCATCTCCAAACTTTTGTCCTTCTGTGTCTGGTCAATAATATAACCAGTGGCAAGACAATGAGTACTTTTGAATGTACTCGCAACCATCCCATGATATGAACAATGAAAGTGAAGAATAACAATAACATGCATCTTGGGTGGAATTCATCATGGTGGAATGATCCTGAAGTTGCATCAAGTTAATGAATTACTTTTGAAGAACAGGTTACAGATATCCACATATCTGTTGAGGGCTGAACCATCCGAGTTCACCCTATATGGCAAGTCATCGAACTTGGTCATATCATTATTTTCATAATAACTACTTTTCATCACAACTCACACACACACTTGGTTTATGCGGAAACGACTGGACGTAGTTTAAGCAGGATTACCCAACTGTCCTTGATCGTGGACACGGCTATTCAAATTGTTTTACACTCTACAGAGGTAGTACGCTAGACCCACGAGATCCGGAAAACTTCCGTGTCATCCACGACTCACGGTATATAACATACCCGAGGTAAGTACCCGATCAATACCTTTCCCCTGACGATACTAGACAAAGAGGTCCACTCGATTGGCACCCAGCCCACATGTTGTACGTCTTACGAGCACCGACTCTGGACAGTATCAACCATGCGGGACCAACGGTGTGCCTGGAACACATAAAAATGGCATAGTCGCCCTACCTGGCACGACCCCATCACGAGGGTGACCACATATCACTCCCGCCACTAGTAATGTGGCTCTTTGCTAGCACCGACTAGAGTAATCAACAAAGCCCCGTCCCATAAAGGGGTAACGTGGTCATACAGGTAAGGTTGGGACGGTCGACACATCATAAATCTAATCCCATTTTCGAAACCATACTCACTCAAAATACCCGGTGCACCACTTCTCCGAAAGTGACCACCTAACACATCATCACCCTCGGGCATTAGTGGCACCCGATGGGGTTTTCATAAACTCTTGATTTATGTCATCAACATGCTCATGCTAATATTACTTCTAACTTTACTTGTCAACATGTTATTAGCATGACCCTCATAAGTGGTAGGATCAAGCTCTATCATGTGCTTTGGAGGAGCCATCGGTAACATCACACCAATGATTTACCGGCACTTATGATCATATGCACCGGAAATATTTGCTATCTTAACATGCAATATAACATATGCTCAGTCATGGCAAAGGGCTGCTTGCCTTGGTCAGCTAGGTATCTTGGGTCTTCGAGGTCTTCCAGCTCCGATTCCCTCGTCACACGGGTTTTCTATCGTGGTCAAAATAATAAATAAGAAATAGGTCACTCAAAAACAGGTCATAAAGTCATTTTTAAAATGTTCTTTATTACTGATAAATCTAAGTGGCTATTTTGAAAAATATTTGTCTCTGTTTCGAATGAAGGAACATTTTTAAAATCAACCAAACAGAAGAAAAACTATTCCAATTTAGTCCTTCTTATTATTGTAAAACATAATAGTGTCTGAAAAATTCATCCCAATGTCTTATTAAATACTACATATTTTTCGAAGAATACGAGTGGAAAAATTATATTTTTACACTGGTTAAATATTTTTATAAAAATCTTTGAAATCAGATTTTAAAAACAAAAGAAAAATGGGCTAAGTTCTTGGCATGGCTCGGCCTGGAACTAGGCGGGCCCAAGGCCAGCCGACATTCTGCCCAGGCGTGCGCGCCATCAGGTTTGAACATGACGTGCGGGGTCGTGCGGTCAGCGGCTGCGGGCAGCGAGGGGGAGAGAGCTGGGCCACCGACGGGTGGGGCACACCTGTCGGGGTCGTCTCCTACCTCTGGCTAGAGAGGAGGAGGAGCACACCGGCGAGGATGCCGACGTTCTCAAGCCCCAACGAGGACAGAAATGGGTTCGCTCATCGCCGCCTACCTGCTGGTGGTCGGAACAACGACGGAGAGGCACGGGTTCGCCTGCGACGAGGAATCCATGGCGGAGGAGTTTCGGGAGGTGGTCGAGAACGTAGCTAGGGGCACGGAAATGCTCGATAAAGTTAGGGGAAAGCTTCCTGAGGTCGAGGGGATCAGTTTGGTGGGTCGAGGGTCGCAGGAGTCGTCGTGTAGCTGGAGATCGACTGGAGCTCCGAGCCGGAGGGGCCTCGGTCGACCTTGAGCACCGGGGCTCTGCTGGCTTGCTGGGGTGGCTAGGGAGGTGCTAGTGGTCGTGGCGAAGCTGTCTGAGGGGTGCAGGAGTGAGGGGGGGCTATTTATAGGCCCGCAACGGTGAGCCGATTCGGGAGTGCCGGTGACTCACCGTGGCGTGCATGGGGGTGCAAAGAGGGGCTGGGGTCGAAACCACGTTCTCAGGACGTAGTTTTGGACTGCCAGAACCATCTGCAACATAGGGGAGAGAGAGGAGTGGAGCATCAGTGGCTGCGCAACCTTGGCCGGTTCTGGAGCGCGCGGGCACGCGTCACACGAGCTCTAGCACGGGAGAGGAGGGGCCCTGATGGTCGCTCGATGTAGAGGGGTTGTCGGGGAAGAGGTTGGACAGCTCGGGGAGGTTGGAACTGGCCGAGGGCGTCACCCCCACCTTGGTGGCTTCTTGTAGCACGCCCAGAATGCAGTTTTGGTATGCCACGGCATGCTGGTGCGCTCCGAGGCACTTTGGACGTGTCTAGCATGTCCAGGCACTGGCTGGGAGTGAGGCTAGCCATTGGGATCCCGTGGGAGCTTCAGCTGGTCAAGGGAGACAAGGAATACTGGTGTTGTCAGCATTGAACTAAAGCTTAGAATGGGGTTTTTGTCAATTCCACTATGAACCAGTGAGGGGCCAGTTGACTAGGGTTGGGCATTGATACTCGCCACCTAATCTGGGAGTTTGGAGGAGAGGGTTTCGGTTTACCTATGGGTTAAAGGGGCTTTTACCCATCTGCCACAAGGTGTTTGACAGTGGTTTGGGGCAATTGCACCCCACCACTGGTGCTGCAACTTAACAGGTCTGGGTTTGGTGCTAAGACATGGGGTTTCACCAAGCTTGAGCTCCATTGGACAAGTTTAGCTTTGCAAACTTGAAAACACCACCATTTGACCAGATATGTCACTTCCAAAGAGAGTGTGGGTAGACTAAGTCCCACAAATCCCATTTTTGGTGTGGAACCCTCATTTGAGATATTATGCACTCCTGCAAAGTTTCAGCATTATTGGACAAACTTGGCTATGTAGAGTTGCTCTAACTCCAATCCGGACAGAAGGGGTTTTAGGGTTATTTGGGGTCCTTAATCACCTTTGATCTAGTTAAAACTTTATGTGGACACCAAATATGGCTTTGGGATATCAATGGAATTTTCTAAGATTTTATTGAGAATATTTCCTTTGGAAACATTTCAAAAGGTCAAAACCGACAGAAATTGTTTTCAGGGTTTTACTCAAATAATTATAATATAAATAGGGGTTTAAAATCTTATGTATGGAAAATATATGTCCTTGTGATCATCTCTAAATTTAATCAGATTTTTCTAAGGAGAAAAGTATTTTTCCAAGTAGGAATACCAATTCTGGCCTAAAAAATGGACATGTAATTTAATTAGGAAAATAATTCTAAAAATAATTATTTTGTGGTTTTTAAGCACTAAAATGAAGTTAAAATCAGATCACTTACCTTGGGTAGAAACACTCCTTGCCATCAAGGGCATGTAGTGGAACTCAAAGTAGGGTTTTACCTTGATCAGAAACAAGTAAAGGTTTTTGGAAATAATTTAATATTGTGAAATGGGGTTTTTATCATCACTTGATCAAACACACAAGCATACAATCACAATCATGGCACTCACATCATTAGTTTTGAAAAAGTTTTAACAAGCTCAGATTTTTGCATTACACAGAAGTGGTAGTAAAAACAGGGTGTGACAAGAGTGAAGGAGAACGACATGGCGGATGAAGCATAGAAGGGTAGATCGGGATACAAGACGACACCAAGTCGGTGAAGGAGAAAGGCATTGGAGTATCGATATTGTGGTTAGTGGGTATTGATACGTATCCAACGTATCTATAATTTTTGATTGTTCCATGCTATTATATTATCTATTTTGGATGTTTTCTATGCATTAACATTTTGTTTTATATTATTTTTGGTACTAACCTATTAATCTAGAGCCTAATGCCAGTTTCTATTTTTCCATGTTTTTGAGTATTGCAGATAAGGAATATTAAACGGAGTCCAAACGGAATAAAATCTCCGCAATGATTTTTCTTGGACCAAAAGAAACCTAGAAGACTTGGAGTCGGGGGCAAGACACCTGCCGAGAGGCCACAAGCCTGCAGGGTGTGCCCTAGGGGGGCGCCCCCTGGCTTGTCGGTCCCCTGCAGGTCTCCTAACCCTATTCTTCGGCCTATAAATTCCCAAATATTCCCCCATCGCTAAAGAGAGACACAAAATACTTTTCCGCCTCCGAGAGCCTCTGTTCCCGTGAGATCCAATTTAGGAGCCTTTTCCGGTAATTTTTTGGAGAGGGAATTGATCACGGAGGGCATCTACATCAACTCCATTGCCCCTCCGATGATGCGTGAGTAGTTCACCACAGACCTACGGGTCCATAGCTAGTAGCTAGATGGCTTCTTTTCTCTCTTTGATCGTCAATACCATGTTCTTCATGATCTTCATGGAGATCTATTCGATGTAATACTCTTTTGCAGTGTGTTTGTCGAGATCCGATGAATTGCGAGTTTATGTTCAGATTATCTATGAATATTATTTGATATCTTCTAAACTCTAAATAGATGATTTCATATCTTATCATGTCTCTTCAAGTTATTGGTTTGGTTTGGCCAACTAGATTGGTAATCTTGCGATGGGAGAAGTGCTTAGTTTTGGGTTCAATCTTGCGGTGTCCTCCCCGAGTGACATAGTAGGGGTAGCTAGGCACATATTGTATTGTTGCCATCGAGGATAAGAAGATGGGGTTTTCATCATATTGCTTGAGTTCATCCCTCTACGTCATGTCATCTTACTTAATGTGTTACTCTATTCTTCATGAACTTAATACTCTAGATGCACACAGGAGTCGGTCGATGTGTGAAGTAACAGTAGTAGATGCAAAATCGTTTCGGCCTACTTGACACGGACGTGAAACCTATATGGATAATCATTGCCTTGCATAACTCCATAATTATTTGCTTTTCTATCAATTGCTCGACAGTAAATTGTTCATGCACCATATTTTTTCCTTTATGAGAGAAGCCTCTAGTGAAATCTATGGTCCCCGGGTCTATTTTTCATATTATACCTTCAGATCTATAAACCAAAAATACCAAAAATATCTTGCTGCAATTTGTTTACTTTTGTTTCTGCAATCTTTTATATCTATCTCCATCAGATCTCTCCTTGCAAATAACTCTAAAGGGATTGACAACCCCTTTGTAGCGTTGGGTGCAAGTGTTTGAATATTTATGTAGGTACTACGATTGGGGCCTTGCTTTTTCCTCCTACTGGATTGATACCTTGGTTCTCAACAAACTGAGGGAAACACTTATCTACTTTGCTGCATCACCCTTTCCTTTTCAAGGGAAAACCAACGCAAGCTCAAGAAATAGCAAGAAGGATTTCTCGCACTGTTGACAGGGAGGATACATAGCAAGATCAAGCTTACCAAGTACCCTTCACAAACTCACTTCTTGCATTTACATTATTTTCCTTTTGCCTCTCGTTTTCATCTCCCCCACTTCACAAAAAGTTGTCGTTTTATTTCCCCTTTATATGTTTACCTATTTGCTTGTGTTGCCATGTGCCTTCTATTTGCTTGCATCTTTGCTTGCTAAAAATCTATTCATATGGACCCTCATCCACTTGCTAATCTTTTCAAAAGGTCAAATTATGATGAACCAATTGCTAGTGAGTTGAGTGTACTTGATAATCTCTATGAAGTTTTGGTTGGAAATCATGAATCTCGAAATTTTGATGAAGTGTTGAAAGAAGAAATTTATAAAGTGATTCATGGTAGCTCCTTGATGGAAAAGCATGATTACAATGATGTTACTATAAATTATATTAATGTCAATTATGTTAATTATATGGGAAAATACAAACTTGGGGATGATAATTTTTTCATGTCCACTACCCAATGTAATGATCATGATTGGGGTGACGCTTCTTATGACCTTGAAAATTTATTTAATCCTCATGATGAATATGTTATTGATAATAAGGTTTACAATAGTATCGAAAGTGGGTTTGGGAAGAGTAACAACTTTATGTAAAAGAATCCCACATATTTGGAGAGTCTTTGATCTTATGATTTTTTGGATAAAATTGGGTTTGGAGAGGTCATGACTTTAGTTAATGTTAATCCCACTACCTTGGAAGATTGTATGACTTTCATGCATGTGGATCGTGAAAATAATGCCTTATCTGATAGTTACGTTATTGAATTTATTCATGATGCTACTGAAAATTACCATGAGAGAGGAACATATGCTTTTACATATTGCAATAATATCAAGTTTCTTATCTGTGTGTTGGAAATTTTTGAAGTTATACTTGTTTTGCCTTCCTATGCTAATTAATTCGTGTTCCCATAATTTGTTTGCTCACAAAATCCCTATGCATAGGAAGTGGCTTAGACTTAAATTTTCTTTCCATGTGATTCATGATGGTCTGTTTATGTTTCAGTTCTTTACATTTATTTGAGCATCATTGAAATCATAATGACTAGCTAGGGGCGTTAAACAATAGCGCTTGTTGGGAGGCAACCCAATTTTAATTTTATGTTTTTGGTTTTCAAGACTCTTAAAGACAACACTCTCTATAATCCCTTCAATGGATCATTTTCTTGCTCAAGTGTAACTTGGCTAAGAGAATCATTAGTGGAATCAAGAGAACTACTAGCAACAACATCATTAGATTTAGCTTTAGCATTGTTGTTACTAGATCAAGAAACTTTCTTGACTTTGTCACTAGTGTTCTTCGGTTTAACTTGTGGAACAAAAGTAGACAAGAGTATTCGTTTCGCTAGATAAGAAGAACTCTTCTTTCGAACATCATCATTGATTTCTTTTAGGAACTCATGCTCTTGCTCCAAATTGATCTTCTCGAAGTGTAGCTTCTCATGAGTTCTTCCAAGGTCTCTATGATCCTCTAGAGTGGTTTCATGAGCTAACTTAAGAGTGTTCAATTCTTTAGTGAGTCGGTCAATTTTTTCTTATCATCATCAATCGATTTCTCTGGCTAGCATGATAATTAGCAAGTTCATTTTCATTGTAATCACTAGTTTTATCAAAGAGCAAGTCATCTTCTCCTAACAACTCATCCTCATCACTGCTAAAATCAAGATACTCGGGGTGTGATACCTTGGGGACTTTAGCCATGAAGTAGTTTTCGAACCCCTCAGTTGGGGAATCAAATAAGTCGTAGGAGTTGTAGGAAACAAGTGTAATGTCGGCAACACCTTCATCAAGACTATAGACGGAGTTGGAGTGATAGCGTCTCTCGGATTGGTTTTCGGCTTCGGAGCTAGAAACCCATTCACCAACACGAGCTTCATGTCTTCTTCTAGAGCGGCTCTTGGTGTATTTGTCCTTCTTCTCCGATTCCCTACCTCTCCATGAGTGTCTTCGTTCATAATGATCTTCTCCACTCCTTCTCTCTCTGTGAGGTGACTCGTTCCTTGAGCTACGTCTTCAAGGTGACTCTTCTCTTCGTTTATAGGGAGCCGAGCACTCACCAGAGTATTGTCCAGGCTTCCCAGAGTTGTAGCAGTTTTGGTCACGACTGGACGAATGCTTCACATCGTATCTTGATCTTGAGCTTCTATCTTTGCCTCTACTCTTGTTGAACTTGTTGAATTTTCTGACTATCTCTTCATCAGTGACAAGATTGTCCTTTGAAGTAGTGGGAGCATCACATGCAGCTTTGAAAGCACAGCTTGACTTGTTGTAAAGCTCATCTTTGTCCTTGAGCGACATATCATGAGCAATGATCCTACCAATGACTTCAGTTGGCTTCAGATCTTTGTCATTTGGCATCATTTCGATCAATGTGCACACGGTGTTATACTTTAAATTAAGAGCTCTAAGTATCTTCTTGATGATGAATTTGTTGGTTATCTGCTTCCTAAGCTGGCAATCTCATTTGTGATGAGAGATAGCCTATAGTACATTTCAGCGACACCTTCACCATCCTTCATATTAAACTTGTCAAGCTGACTTTGGAGCACATCCAACTTAGATTCTTTGACAGCATTAGTACTTTCCTCCATATCGATCAAAGTATCCCAAATCTCTTGCATTCTCAAGGCGCCTGATTTTGTTGAATTCTTCGGGGCATAGACAGTTGAAGAAGATATCTCAAGCTTGTGCATTGAATTGCAACATCTTTAGTTCATCCATTGTCGCATGACGATCTGGTTCACGCCCTTCTCCGAAGAAATCACCTTGCACACCAACAAAAATAACAACCCATACGTGAGGATTAAAACTAAGAATACGCATTTCTGTCTTATGCTTCCAACTAGCAAAATTAGTGCCATTGAAGTAAGGACCTCTACGGTGGTAACTTCCCTCACTAGACGCCATACTCTCCTAGGTTGTGAAACCAAAACAATGGATACCAAAGCTCTGATACCACTTGTAGGATCGAAAGTATGTCTAGTGGGGGTGATTAGACTACTTGAAGATAAAAACTTAGCCTTTTACAAATTTTAGTTGTGGGCCAGTTTTAGCAATTATGGCAAGTCAAGTACACCCTACACATGCAGTACTATGAGTATAGCAGCGGAATGTAAAACATGCAAATGTAAAGTAAAGGGGTAAGGTAGGGAGATCAAACACATGAGGTTGACACGGGGATTTTTGGCATGGTTCCTATAGGTAGCGCTATCGTACGCCCATGTTAGTGGAGACTTCAACCCACGAAGGGTAATGGCTGCAAGAGTCCACAGAGGGCTCCACCCACAAGGGGTCCACGAAGAAGCGGTCTTGTCTATTCCACCACGGCCATGAAGGACTAGCCTTACTCATGGTATATCTTCACTAAGTAGGCGATCTCCTTGCCCTTACAAACATCTTGGTTCAACTCCACAACACGAAGTAGGAGGCTCCCAAGCGACACCTAACCATCTAGGAGGCACCACCTTCCAAATGGTAATATATGTGGTAGAAGGATAAACTCCTCACATTTGTGCTTCTAAGGATAGTCTCCTCAACACAAAATCACTCTCTCACAGAATAGGGATGGGTAGGAGAGATTGATTTGGTGGAGAGCAACTACGGGAGGCTAGAGATCAAGTTACAAATGATTGGATTGGAATATCTTGGTCTCAACACATGAGTAGGTGGCTTTCTCTCAGAAAAATGGATTTGTCAATGAAGTGTGTGTTCTGAGTGCTTCTCTCTCGAATGAGAGGTGGTGAAGAGGTATATATAGGTTGTCCCCAAAATCCAACCGTTACACCTAAAGTGGCCAACTCGGTGACACCAAAGTCATCAACTCCATGGTACCGACGTGCACTAAAGGCAACAACTTTCGAATCCCGGCGAAACCGATATACACAACTCGGTGGAACCAAAAAGGTGGCTAACGGTAAGATGGCACAACTCGGTGACACCGATACGCAAACTCGAAAATTCTTATTTTGTGTACCAAGGCAACAGAAATTTGGTCACCTAAACTTAGTAGCACCAACATGGTTTCGGTTGCACCGATTTGGTGAGTTTGGGTAGGGTTCTATCTGAGATGAAAATCAGTAGGGCCCAAATGACAAAGTTGGTGGCACCGATTTTGAGTATGAGGCTTTGGATAGAATGGTTATGTGGGAAAAATGACTGAGTGTTTTTGGTGGCTATCTCTAAGCACTTGAGCAACCAATACATTTTAATACCTCGCCCCCTTTTAATAGTATTGGATTTCATATGGACTCAAAAGTGATTTCTCACAAATATAAAATGAAGATTCTTCTAGCTTGAAGCTTGGGCCAATCTTCTTCCTTTCTTCCATCAAGGGGCATCTCCACACAAGCCTTTAGCCGATGCATCTTTTGAACTTTTCAGAAATATACTTGGAAAAACATATTAGTCCAATGATGCATATGTTGTGATCAATTATCAAAACCACCTTAGGGAGCAATTGTGCTTTCAAGAAGTACATTTTTATATTGATTGCTACAGACTGTTCTGTTTGCATAGATTGCTCTCATAGTTTAGTTATCTACTTATCCTATAGTTTCCATGGCTTATATTGGTAGATATAAATTGCGGAAATGATAGTATACAGTACCTAATATTAGAAAATTATTATGCAACTTGTCTTGTCAGTACATAAAGAGTTGATTTCCTTTGATGTGTACTAACCTATCTCACAAGTTCTTTTCACGTTTTGTGTGGATGAAGTTTTTGAGACTTTGGTGAAACCGGGATATGAGAGGATTGAACGAGATATAAAAGCTCAAGCTTGGGGATGCCCGAGGCACCACAAGTAAATATTTGAAGAAGTCTCAAGCATCTAAGCTTGGGGATGCTACGCATTCCACCTTTCTTCATTAATAACTATCGGTTAGCCTATATTGAGCCTAAATTTTTATTTATCAACATGATATGTGCTATTATTGGACTGCCTTTTTTATTTTCTGTTTGAAATAACATATTAGATCTGGAAATATTTATTCAGAGAAAGTCCACACTTAGCTACTTAATTGTTTGGCTACTCATTGATCTTCACTTATATCTTTTGAGAGTAGTTTGATTGTATTGATCTAGTACTTCACTTATATCTTTTTGAGAATGGTGATGTTTTTAGTTTGAAGAAATATGCTCTCATGCTTCACTGGAATTATTTTGAGAGTTAGTAGAAACTTTGATGAAATCCTTTCTTGCTTCACTTATATTATTTTGAGAGTTGAATTTTTAAAGAAACTTGTGCTCTTCTTCTTCACTTATATTTGTTTGAGAGCTTGTTATTAGCAATGGCACTTTTCTTTAAATGAAATTGGTCCCAAAGTGATAGATAACGAGGGGAGATATAATAAAAAATCATGAAGATCATTGGATGTTAAACTTGATTCCTTGCAGTAGTTTTGCGATATGAAGATTGTCGTGGTATTCCCGCGGCAGATGCCAGGGGTGGCTTAGATTGTGGTTTGGAGCTGACGGGAGCTCGTGGCATCTGGGAACGGGTGAAGGCGCAAGACACATGATGCCGATCTACTCGTTTTCACGACTCTTCAGTGAGGTAAAACCACTAGTCCAACCGGTGTGACTATAGGTAATCACAGTACAATGGTGCTCCTCGGGTTGTTTGTGAAGAAGGGGACGAAGCTCTTGCTGCTAGTCTTGCTACCTCTGTGGTGTGTTACATCGGGGGTTTGGTGCTCGGGTGTTTGCTAACCCCTCTCTCGGGGGTTAGGGTTTGGCTTTATAGGCCAGCCATGGATGTACAGTAGTGGGGAAAAGAAGGGGCGGGGCCTGGCTGCCAGCCTCTTCGGCTGGCCATGGGGCCCGCAGGCTGTCGGCTCTTGTCCCGTGCAAGGCCCGTCGGCCGAGTGCCATAGTGGTCAGCACGCTGGCCGTTAGGGAGTAGGTAGGCGGAAGCATGGCTACACGTCCGCCTTGCCCGGTCGGCCTGGGGAGTGACCGATGGCCCTGTAGCCTCGCTACCACTTGCATCATGACGCATTGGCCTCGCCGGACCTATCAATGTGCACTCTAGCCAAGCGCACTTCTGCATCACGAGTCTAGTCTTGTCTTCGTACATCGGTACAGCCGGATGGGAAAGGAGCTGACCCGCCGGTTGTCGTTGGGTTCAGCTGGACGGGCTGACTGTCACCAGCCGGCCAGCAACATGAGGGCCACACAAGCAGCGTGCCGCGTACCAGCCCAGGTGGCCAGTCGGCCACCAAATGTCTTTGAGAAGGGTTTCCTCCGCTTTGGTATACCCTGGGGCCATTACCCCATCAGTAGGCCCGAAACCGTTGGGGTCCGAAGGCCTCCGGGCAAGGGGGGCAGCGGTTGCCCCCACCCACGGGGATGGATTGTTGTTAGAGTTGATGCACCCGTCGGAGCCGGTGGGCGAGACGCATGACCGTCGGCCGACGAGGGTGGTAGATAGCTGAGGGCAGTCAGACGCTATGGCGCGTGAGGAGGCACCGTTTGGGGGCCAGTCGAACGTCGCTGCGCCTAGGGGCGTGTGAAGATGCTTTGGACTCGCGCCGGCCGGCATGCGCCACGTGTGGCCCAGACATGGGTGGCAAAGCCGCCGCTACCTGCGTGATGGCACATCACCGCAGGCCTCGGCCAGCGGACGGGATCCTTTGTGTCCGGGGGCCACCGATTGGGGTGCCCCATGCGATTAATGCGCGCGGGGCATAGTGGGTTGTAAGTGCATCTAGTGCCCCTTAGTGATTTTGGTGGTTTGAAGACTTATAGGTTAAGTATCTAATGTGTTTATAAGTGTACACAGGATCTATAAGTCATTGAGGAGTTTGAGATATTTGAAGAATATCGACCCCTAAAAATATATGTCTTCAGTTGAAGGAATGGGTCTGAAGCCGAAGAAATGAATCGCGAAGAATCTGCGATGAAATTGATATTCCTCATGAAGATATTGATATTGAGAAGATCTGTGATTCCTGAAGAAAATTGTTCTGAAGAAATTGAAGCGTGAAGATTTTCGCTTTCTGTTTTACTTTCTTCGCATTTGATGAATAGGAACACCGTACTGTTAAAGGGGGTCAAAGTAACACTATGGAATGGATTTCCTCATAATGCTCAACCCAAGCCAAATCCTACCAAAAGCCTCAAGTGAGCAATATGAGTGACATGAGGACTCTCACAGTTGAGAGTCCCGACCGTTTCGATAAGCCATGCCAAGTCACTGATCTTATCCACTCCAACGGTCATATTATTTAAGGGCATTAATGTCAAATCATGTCGGGATGCTCCCAGGCTATAAATAGCCGCCCCCCACAACCACTAGCTGGTTGGCTGCTCCGCTAGAAACTGACACTTGTCATAAGAGCAACCCAATTCCTCAGAGCTTTTGAGAGTAAATCATCAGTGAGGAAATACACCACCCACCGAAACCACAAACCAAATCTAGTGATTGAGCATCACTGAAGAAGTTGTTCCTGTGTGGGACTGAAGCCTTTTACCTTTGAGGACTGTGCATCCTCCAGACGGTTAGGCGTCATGGTCTAGAGCAATCCAGCAGTCAATTGTGGATCGCCGGGTGACCGAGTTTGTGAGGGTTTGGAAGTCTGCCCTGAAGACTTACCACGAGTGTTGGGCGAGGACTGTGTGTCCTTAGCTCAAGGAGAATACGGTAGGGACTGTGTGTCCCGGGACTGGGTGTCCTTTGGTTTCAATACCAAGCCGCTCCAAACCAGATGTACAACTATCACAGCAGTTGGAACTGGGTCATCAACAACAGTCTTCACCAAGAATCAGGTTCTAATTCCTCAACTCTTTACTTTATCTGTATTATGTGTTGATGACTTTCACTGTGACTGTTTGAAGAATTTGCTAAAGACTTTCTCTGAATTTCCTCAACCCCAAATTCTTCACTTGAGTAAATCATCATCTATATTCTGCGTGCCTGCTTGCTGTGCAATCTGTTTTCATAATCTTCACTCTGTAATACTGCTGCTGTGAACAATTGCACAACTGATCCTTAACTGTTTCCGCTGTAAGTTAGTCATCAGTGAGGTATTTCCTCAAAAGGAATTTCCTCAGTGATGAAATTCTAAAAATCTCCTATTCACCCCCCCCCCTCTAGTCGATATAACGCACTTTCAATTGGTATCAGAGCAAGGTACTCCCTTGTTCTGTGTGATTTTGGTTTAACCACCTGGAGTTTTAGTTATGTCGACTGCAGGCATGTTTAAGGTGACTGCAGCATGTCCTACCTATGAGGGAAAGAACTTTCCCTTCTGGAAGAACAAAATGCAAATGCATCTACAAGCTATAGACAATGATCTCTGGTATATTGTGGAAAATGGTGTCCCCATCATTTCTGCCAGTGTCACTGCAGCTGATGTGAAGAAATTCAAGCAACTCGATTCTCAAGCGAAGAACATCATTTGTGGTCATCTGAGCCCTGGCCAGTTTGGAAGAGTAAGTGCCTTAGGCTCTGCAACACTGATCTGGGAGAGACTGTGCAAGATAAATGAAGGAGTATCAACCCAACGCGACTCTCGTGTTGATATTCTTCGCAATCTCTTCAATCGCTTCAAGAGACATGACAATGAAAGCTGTCAAGACACCTTTGATCGCCTCACTGACATATCAAATGAACTGCAAGCACTGGGAGCTCGAGACATCACTCATCACGAAGTTGTGAAGAAACTGCAGAGATCTTTGGATTCTTCATTTGACACTTTAGTTCTGATGATTCAAGAAAGACCAGACTACAAGATGCTAGATCCTGCTGATATCCTCGAAAGACTAAATACTCATGAATTCCAGCTAGAAGAAAAGAGAGATCTATATGGACAAAGTTATTCCAGACCACGTGCACTGAAGGCAAAAGCAATTTCCTCATCTGAAGAAGAAGACACAGATGACAGCAGTTGTGACCCTGAAGAATTTGGTCAGGAACTTGCAATGCTTGTGAGGAAATTCCAGAGATTTACACGACGAGGCCAGTTCGGTAAATCATCAAGAAGAGACATGAGGAAATCAGAATCTGCATCTGAGGACTACAAGAGACGGACATGTCACAAGTGCAAGAAATCAGGTCATTACATTGCTGATTGTCCTCGCTGGGGAAAGGAATCAAAGAAGAAGAAATACAAGGATGACAGTTCTGATGACTCAAAGAAGAAAAAGAAATCTTCAAAATCCTCATCTTCAAAGTCCTCCTCACACAAGAAGACTAGCTTCAGAAAGGCTCGGGCACTTATTGGCAAGGAAATGGATTCCGAGGCAGAATCAGAAGAATGTGATGATGAAGAAGGCTCTGGAGAAGATTCAGAATCCGGACAGGCTAGTCTTGCACTAGCAACCAATTTCGTCAGCAAGTCAATCTTCAATCATGAAGAAAATGAGTGCACCGTCCATACTGATGACTATGCTGATGACTTCGCTCCAACCTATTGCTTCATGGCAAAAGGTTCAAAGGTATCACATAATGCCTCCTCATCTGATTCAAGTGAGTGTGAACATGATGATTACAAAAAACCCAGTTACAGTAAACTTGCCATCATTGCCACTAAACAACAAACTGCTCTGGAAAAGCTTCAAAAACTGCTAGACAAAAGTGATGATCTGTTGAATGATTAAATGAATCTTAATCAAATCCTTGCTGATGACATGAAAAATATTTAGTCTAGATTTGATATTCTTCAGGATCGTTATGATACACTCCTCACTGATCATGAGAAGCTTTCCTACGAATTTCTTCAAAGGAAGCTTGATCTTGAGAAGCTGAGGATGTCTTATGATGATCTTCGTACTGAAAATGATTCATTACTAGCTCAACAGATCAGCGCTAGTCAAGTTGAATTTATTCCTCCATGTCTTAAATGCATTGATCGTGAAACTGCTAATTCTTCACCAGAATCTTCAAATGCTACCACTGCTACAAATTCTTCAACTGCACCTGTTGTGTCTATTTCCTCACTTGAGGAAAACACAAATGTCACTAATGAAAATGCAGGGTTGAAGGAATTGTACTTGACAGGCATGTACAAAAGCCTCAAAGGACATCAAATCCTTTGTGATGTGCTCAAAAAGCAGATCTTGAACAGGAACCCGAGGAAAGAAGGAATTGCCTTTGAGAGGAAACTGAATGCTGATGGATCTTATTGGAAACCTGAGCAGTATCCCAAAACCTCATGGGTTGCTGCTACTGGGCCTCCTTTTGATCCATCTAATCTAACTGGCTTCTCATGTGAATTATCCTATTCTTCTGATGAGTCATTTGATTCCAACTATAAACTGTTCAAAAATCAATCTGGTGAAGTATTTGCTCGATATGTTGGAACTAACTGCAGGAATGGCCCTCCTCTGAGAAAAATCTGGGTTCCCAAAAATTGTCTTGAAAATCTTCAAGTAAATGTCCTCATGACATCACCTCTGAAGAATCTGAACCCCAGATCAAATTCCTCAGGAGGACCAAAGTCTTCAAGAGGATCAAAATCCTCAACTGGTCAAAACTATGCTCATACCCTTGCTTATGCGTCTAACATGCAGGGAAACTACAAGGAATATGATTATGAGCGCTATTCTTCAAATTATTATGTTCATAAATCCTTAAACCAGTTCTCTGCATACTCATATGAGTACTTTAACCCCCCTACTGTTAAGAGAAGTGCATTAGCGTCAATGCCACCTTTTTCATATGGTGCTCGCAGGATGATGAACGCTTTGCCACCCCTTCAAATGTGGGTGGTGAAGAAATCAAACTAATCACTTCTGCAGGTCAGGTCTCCAGATGAAAATCATCATCTGAAGAATTTGCTGGAGACCTGAGAAAATGCTTGATAGGACGCAAGCTAATGATTGATGAAATGGAAATATTTCACACGTCCTTACATTTCTGTTATGATGAAATTAGTATCATATTCTTCAAACTTGAAGCGTATGAGATGGTAAGCTGTACTAATTCATCTGCAGGATGACAAACCCAAAAATACTGAGTGGGTTCTCGATAGTGGCTGCACACATCATATGACTGGTGATAAAAGCCTACTGATGAATATGCCACTAACTCCATCATCTCTGAAGCAAATCACATATGCTGATAAAGGTAAAAGCAAGGTATTGGGACTTGGCAAAGTAGCTATTTCCAAGGATAGGCATATGGACAAAGTGATGCTTGTTGAATCCCTTGGTTTTAACCTCATGTCAGTCTCGATGCTTTGTGATCTTGATATGATTGTTATATTTGGTAGATATAGATGTGTAGTTATCATGGAATCTGACAGATCCAAAGTCTTCGAAGGTGTAAGAAGAGGGGATTTGTACATTGTTGACTTCTCTACAGGTCCTCAACCAGCCACTTGCTTACTAGCAAAAACCTCAGAATGATGGCTGTGGCACAGAAGACTAGGTCATGCAGGCATGAGTAATTTGCACACACTTGCAAAGAAGAAGCATGTCATTGGCATTGAATCAGTCAAATTCCTCAAGGATCATCTCTGTGGTGCTTGTGAATCTGGGAAAATGACCAGATCCAAGCATCCCTCCAAAACCATCATGACCACTACCCGACCATTTGAATTGCTTCATATGGATTTGTTTGGACCTACTCACTATGCAACACTAACCAATGCAGCATCTCTATATGGCTTTGTCATAGTTGATGATTATTCCAGATACACTTGGGTGCATATCATAGTGTATAAAACTAAAGTGCAGGAAATCTTCAAACGATTTTCTTCAAGGGCCTCGACGAACTTCGGCATCAAGATCAAACATATTAGGAGTGATAATGGAACCGAGTTCAAAAACACTGGTCTTGATGATTATCTTGATGAACTTGGTATTACTCACGAATTGTGTGCTCCTTATACTCCTCAGCAGAATGGTGTCGTCGAAAGAAAGACCAGGACTCTGGTTGAAATGGCAAGAACTATGCTTGAAGAATATCAGACTCCTCGTCGCTTCTGGCCTGAAGCAATCAACACTGCATGTCATATCATCAACAGGGTATATCTTCACAAATTCCTCAAGAAAACCTCATATGAACTCCTCACTAACAAGAAACCCAATGTTAGTTATTTCAAAGTCTTCGGTGCAAAATGCTGGATTAGAGATCCTCATCATAGCTCAAAATTTGCACCTAAGGCACATGAAGGTTTTATGCTCGGTTACGGAAAGGACTCGCACACCTACAGAGTCTTCAACAACTATCACAACAAAGTTGTTGAGACTGTAGATGTGCGGTTCGATGAAACTAATGGCTCGCAAAGAGAGCAATTGCCTTCTACCAGATAAACTGTCCCCTGAGGAAGCGATAAAGCTTAAGCCTACTGAAGACATTGTCCCCACTGAGGAAATTGGTGAAGAAACCATTCCCATCATTGATGAAAACCAAGAAGATGCTCCTGAGGAAATTGCAACAGCACCACTTCCTCAACCCAGACAAAATCCTCAACCAGCTCATCCGAGGATTGCAAATGAAGTAGAACTTGGCAAAATCCTCAACGACATCAACGCGCCAGGTCCTCTCACTCGCTCAAAAGCTTCACACTTAGTTAACTTTTGTGGGCATTTTTCTTTTGTATCTATCACAGAACCCTCAAAAGTAGCTGAGGCTTTTCTGGAACCGGAGTGGATCCAAGCCATGCAAGACGAACTTCTTCAATTCAAGCTGAATGACGTATGGGAGCTCGTCAAACGACCAGATCCTCGCAAGCATAACATCATCGGCACCAAGGGGATTTTCCGAAACAAGCAAAATGAGGACGGTCAAGTGGTGAGGAACAAGGCACGACTAGTAGCCCAAGGCTACACCCAGGTTGAAGGAATAGATTTCGATGAAACTTTTGCACCTGTTGCTAGACTTGAAGCCATTCGAATTTTACTTGCTTATGCTAATCATCATAACATCATCTTATATCAACTGGATGTGAAAAGTGCATTCCTCAATGGTAAGCTTGAGGAAGAAGTATATGTTGCTCAGCACCCAGGTTTTGAGGATCCAAAGAATCCAGACAAAGTCTTCAGACTCAAAAAGGCTCTGTATGGCCTCAAGCAAGCCCCTCGGGCATGGTACGATACATTGAAGGAATTCCTCATGAAGAAAGGCTTCAAACCTGGTTCACTCGATCCAACTCTTTTCACAAAATCTTATGATAATGAGTTGTTTGTATGTCAAATATATGTTGATGATATCATATTTGGTTGTACTGACAAAAGATACAGTGATGAATTTGCTTATATGATGAGTGAAGAATATCAGATGTCTATGATGGGGGAGCTGAAATTCTTCTTAGGTCTTCAAATTCGTCAACAAAGCAATGGAATCTTCATATCACAGGAGAAATACCTCAAGGATGTTCTGAGGAAATTCGACATGCATGAATGCAAAGGTGCCAAGACTCCAATGCCTACCAACGGTCACCTCAGCACTGATGAAAATGGTAAAGATTTCGATCAGCAGGTATACCGTTCTATGATTGGTTCTTTATTGTATCTATGTGCATCTAGGCCAGACATAATGCTTAGTGTTTGCATGTGTGCACGTTTTCAAGCAAAACCGAAGGAATCACACCATAAGGCTGTGAAACATATTCTTCGATACTTAGCTCACACACCAACACTAGGATTATGGTATCCCAAGGGCTCCAATCTTCATCTGGTATGGTATTCTGATTCGGACTATGTTGGTGATCGTGTGGATCGCAAGTCAACATCTGGCACATGCCATTTCCTCGAAAGATCACTTGTTTGCTGGTCCTCAAAGAAGTAGAACTGCGTATCACTCTCCACTGCCGAAGCTGAGTACATTGCTGTTGGTTCTTGCTGTGCTCAATTTCTATGGATGAAGCAAACCCTCAAGGACTACGGCATCAACATGAAGAATGTGCCTCTCTACTGTGACAATGAGAGTGCTATCAAGATTGCCGACAACCCAGTACAGCACTCGAAGACCAAGCACATCCAGATTCATCATCATTTTCTTCGGGACCATGTCCTCAAGGGAAATATCCTCATCGACCATGTGAAGACTGATGATCAACTGGCTGATATCTTCACTAAGCCCTTGGATGAGAAAAGGTTTTGCAAGTTGCGGTGTGATCTAAATATCTTAGAGTCTTCAAATGTTTTCTAAAAACATGCACACATCCTAACACTTATGCAAAGTTGATGACTTAGATGTGCAACACATGATGAAACGATTTTCTTCAACCAATGAAGAAAATCACTCTGAATGTGAAGAAATCAACGAAGAAATTGATTCTTAGGGCCCTACAACAATGGTACGCGGCGTCTGTAATCATCATTCTTATATGGTGGGCAACGCCACCGCCCAATGTGAAATTCCTCAAGTTGATTTTCTTCAAATGATCAAATTCCTCACAATACATTTTTCATCAAAACAGCTGTTCTTAATTGTGATGATCTATTGCAAAATCTTCAAAAACACTTGATGACTTTCATTTGCCTAGGTAGACTGTGATTTCTAGTCCTCAACAGCATTCACTTATTGCTATTTCTTCAAGTTGATGTTTCTGCTAAGTGAATGTGATCGGACCCTATTTTCCCTTATGCTATACTTATCCAGTCTATTCAATTCTTCATATGCGTTCTACTTGAAACTTTGTTCAAAATCCTCACTGCATCCTTGTCAGCTGATGATTTTGTAATGAACATCCTCAAATCTTCGAAAAATTATTTTCTTCAAAGGAACAGTAACTGAACCCCCACTTCCCACGATTGGACAGCCACGATCTCCACTATCTCCACCGCATCGTACGGGAGCTACACGTGTCCTGCGGAGACGTAGAGGCAAGGGCTATTCGGTCCGAAACTTTCGCGCCAAACAGTAACTTTCAGGCTATAAATATGTCCTTAACCCCCTCGGTATCATCTTCTTCGCCTCATCGCTCTCCTTCCACAGCTCACCGAACCCTAGCGCCACCGCTGGTAGTCTTGTCGCCGGCAAGGAAGAGCTTCACTGCCTCAACCTTCTCGCCGCCAGGATCACGCCGGAGACGGAACATCTACGTCCGCCGCCGCTGTAGACGTCCTCTACTGCCAAGTTAGGGTGCATTGGACACTTGACCGAAGAACCTCTCCAACACCACCTTTTTCTGTTCTTCGTTCGCACCTTCCAGGGTAATTATATCCCATTTTTACAACAGATTAGATGTAAAATTTTACCTCTCCCTTGTGAAATCTGTTTTTCTTCAAGATACGATGCGCACATGATTCCTCACACACTATCCATCACCACAATCATTGATGAACTAGCTAAGCATCTAAGATTTTCACAAGATTCCTCAATTGTGCGAATTTTCGGATCTATACAACTCTGGAACCCAAGAACAGAATGCTTAAGCAAATTCCTCAACCACTGGTTATATTCCTCAAACTGTCAAACCTTTCCTTTTTCTTCAAATTTGAGAACGCATATGACTTCTCCAAATTCCTCGCAACTATACTCTGTTCACAGGTACACACATGTCAGCTGATGAATCTCTCGGTTCTCATCACATTAACTCATTTGCAGCATTTCTGGAAGAAACTCTTCAAGGCTCATCAGAATCCTCAAGAGTTCAAAATCCTCAGATAGTTCCTCGTCTGAAGAAAATGGAGGAAGAAAGGAAACAGAGGGGAGGAAAGAAACTGGAGCAGAACACAGCTGTGGACATTCCTGATGACATATACCTGGACTATTGCACGCCTGATGATGAACCTGAGACTATGCCTAAAAGAAACATTAGGCTGCAGAAAATTGAACGCAGATGGGCAAAGGATTGGAAGGAGTACAGGTTTGTGACTCCAAAGTATGCGAAGAAATTCGCCTTGAAGCCTCCTGGCAAAAGGGCCCCACTTGAGGATCATCAAGTTGCTCATCCCTCAAGTCTCATGACACTTGATGACTACCCAGAGGAAAAAGAAAGGCATCTGGCCAAGCTCAAGAAGCAAGCAGAAACAGCAGTAAAGAAATTTCATGAATCTTCAGCTGCTGCCTCCGGTGCTGCTCATTCCTCAGCAGCAGAAACCTCAGGCTCCGAGATTCCTCAACCAAAGTCTGTGCCAGCAAAGGCAAAAGCTTCAAAACCCCAAGAAAAGTTTGCACAGGCTTCTGTCACCAAACCCTCAGCTCCAAAACCCTCGGTTCCAAAACCGTCCACGCCAAAACCCTTAGCACCAATCGCATCCACACCAAAGTCCTCAGCTCCACCTCCAAAGCCAGTACAGAAGAAAGTCGTGAAGACTACGACTGCCAGCTCCAGCTCCTCACTCCCAGCTACAACTAGCTCGGAGACAAAGTCTTCAACTCCCCATGTGAAGACTTTGGCTACTACTGAACCTGCACCTCTGCCCAGCCCAAGCAAAATCATCACAGTCCCGTCTGCATCAGAGGGAAGTGAAGAATATGATGATGAAACTCTGGAAGCCATCATCAGGAACAAACAAGAAAGGGTAGCACAAGCATCAGGCAGTGCTATTCCTCTGGCGATGGATCCCAAGGTCCTCCTCGATTTCATCAACGTGTGGTATGAAGACCCAAACACACCCATTGATGATTTGAAACTTCCTCCTGGTGTAAGCCACATGGTGGCTACTTTTATAAACGAAGCCAAGTGGAAGGAACAGAAGGCCAAGCAGGCAAAGATTGCAAAGGCCAGAAAGGAGAAATTCCTCAGGCAAAATGTTCTCAAACTGACGCCTGAAGCATTGGTGTCCACCCAGGCAGAACTGCAAGTCCTAACTGACAAGTGTGAGAAACTGTCAGACCGCACAAGCATCAAACGCAATTTCATCAAGCTAGCCACTAGTGTTGTTGATGACTACAACAAACGTCACCCCCCACCAGCACCAACTCCTCAGCCCCTGGTTGAACAGCCAGAAGATGCATCTCCTGTTGAGGAGGAAATTCCACAAGCTGAGGAACAACACCAAGAGCGCCGTGCTGATGAGCCGGCCATTGAAGAGATCATCACTGAGACCGCTCCTGATGAAACTGCTACTGATCCAGCTGCTTCACCAAAGCAGGCTGATGACTCTGTTCCAGCTGGTTCCTCACTGCCAGCTGAAGAATCTGTTGAGAAATCACCTTCACCAAAAACTTCAAAGGTGAAGAGGTTAATCCCGTCTGCATCAGACGCGAAAAAGACAAGGGCTGCTGAGAAGGAAGCGAAGAAGAGAAAAGCTTCCTCAGCAGAAGAAAAGATTGAGGCAAAACGCCTCAAGGAAACTGAAGAATCTGCCCCACTGGACCCGGTGCCTCTTAATGTTGCACCATCATTTGAAATGGTCGTCGTTGGTGACCACACTACGGGGGCAGATGAGGAAATGAAGGATGCTGCCTCTGAGGAGCATACTTATGAGGAAATACAGATTGATGACAGTCCTCAACCTCATATTCCTCAGAAAGAAACTACTGAAGCCTCAGCTGCAGCAGCTGATGAATCTGCTTCTGCCACAAAGTCAGCTGATGAAAATCAAGCTGAAGAAAATGTCCAGTCTGAGCAGGCTCCTCCCACTGAACAGGATGATCAAACTCCTCAAGCTGAGAAGGATGAAGAAATTCCTCAACCTGATGCTCAGCTAGAACAAGAAATTCCTCATCATGAGGAAACTGCTGAAGAAAATGTTCCCGCCCCTGACAATGAATTCATTGTCCTCAACCCAGAATCTGCCATGGTTGTTTCCCCTCCCATTCCTCAGCACAATCTCAATCCAGTTCAGCGCCTGCCATTCTCGAAGAGGCCAAACTTTCAGAAAGAGAATTTCTTTGAGGAACGCATGTATTTCATCGGCGAGAATCCTTATGACAGGCCTCAAATGAGGCATCTGAAGTTTTGGACAAGGACTCAGATGAACTACTATGCCTCTGTGCTCTGTGGCCGCAACAAGATATTCCAGCAGAGGCACATTCCTCATGATGAACTTGAAGAGATTCCCTCCATGGAACCAGTCCTCAGTGTACTACATGATGCAGGTTTGCTCCCTATGTGCTCAGACATATCAGATTGGAATAGTGAGCTAATTCTTCAGTTCTATTCAACTCTGCACATCTCGGGCAATGCTGATGACATCAACACTTGGGTGTTCGACTGGATGACCCAAAATACTCACTACAAGGCTCCAGCGTCTGAACTCCTCAGAGAACTGCCCGTACCAATTCCTTCAGAAGGGGCAGTGAAGCTTTATGGTGAGCGTGAGCTGCCAAATGGAATGATGGAAGTCCTCATGAAGCCTTTGGCTGCAGGAAAACCCTCAAGAACCACATTCCTCGTCCATGAGCTAAAGTACACACCCCGGTCTGTCTACCGCATTCTCTGCAGTGTGCTAGCGCCAATCAAAGGCCATGATGATGACGAAGATGTCGTCGGCCTCATGAAGAATATCCTCTTCAACATCATTCACGGTATCCCCATGAATATCCATGATTTCTTCTTGAGGACTTTGGCTGACAATGCAATGTGCCCCTATGATCACAAAATCTATGCACCATGGATCATGAGATTCCTCCGGACAAGGACAGGCATCAACTTTCACGCAGATTTCCAGAACCATGTTGGTTATATGCCTCCTATGCGGGTCAACAAGAAGACTTTCGAGCCCATTGAGGGAAAAGGAAAGTCTGTGATTGATATAGGAAGCAGGCCCCTTGATTGCCAGTTCAAAGAACCAGATGCATATTCCTCATGGGACGACACTGAGACTCGTCCGCCAAGCCCAGTTCCTCCTCGCGTGCTAACCACCAGAGAACTTCTTCTCAGTCTTCATCAGAAGGTGGATCACAACCACAAATGGGTCAAACGCCAGTTTGGTGCCATTGTGAAAACCCTCACTGAGACACAGAACAGTGTGAAGCTTAATCATCACTATCTGCATGAGGTTTTTGATCGCACCTGGGCTACCCTTGCACATCTGAAGACCCAGACTGAGCTTGAAGAATTGAACTTTGAGCAGGACTTTGACTGGTCGTGGCCTCCCAAGAAGAAGTTCAGGCCCATTCCAGTGCCAGATGTTGAAGACAGCTCCTTCTCGTCCTTCCGCACTGCCGAATCTGATGAGGAACAACTTGACACCGCAACCGGCCCAAGAAAGAAGACTACACCCAAGAAGCGCCAAGGATCTTCATCAACTGCCAAGCAATGAAGTCTTCACGGGCGTTAGTCCTCAGTTTGTCCCTTTTTGTCCATTGATGACAAAGGGGGAGAAGCTTGAGAGTTAGTCTTCAAACGGGATTTATTTTTGGGGCTTATGTACTATATTTAAGTTACAAACTCTTGGCTCTTCTGAAGTGTTTATGTAATGAGTTGTAACTTAAGCCCGATGGTACTCTGACGCTTTTGAACGTTTTTCTTCGCATGCTTATTCCTCAAGTTTTAATGCACGCATGCTGAAATTCGTCAGATACCATTTTTTATCATGCATCTTCATTTTCTTCATATGTATGTTATATGTATGCATGATTTACAAGATTCAGGGGGAGATCTCCATGATATAAATCATCAATGTGCATATGCTATAAAAGCAAAATCCTCAAGGTATGCACATCTTCAGGGGGAGTCTCTGTGAATCTTGTTTTCAAAATTCCTCAAATGAGCATTTACACTTCATATTTTTGATCCCTGTTGAAGACTTAACCTAATTGTCATCAACCACCAAAAAGGGGGAGATTGTAAGTGCATCTAGTGCCCCTTAGTGATTTTGGTGGTTTGAAGACTTATAGGTTAAGTATCTAATGTGTTTATAAGTGTACACAGGATCTATAAGTCATTGAGGAGTTTGAGATATTTGAAGAATATCGACCCCTAAAAATATATGTCTTCAGTTGAAGGAATGGGTCTGAAGCCGAAGAAATGAATCGCGAAGAATCTGCGATGAAATTGATATTCCTCATGAAGATATTGATATTGAGAAGATCTGTGATTCCTGAAGAAAATTGTTCTGAAGAAATTGAAGCGTGAAGATTTTCGCTTTCTGTTTTACTTTCTTCGCATTTGATGAATAGGAACACCGTACTGTTAAAGGGGGTCAAAGTAACACTATGGAATGGATTTCCTCATGATGCTCAACCCAAGCCAAATCCTACCAAAAGCCTCAAGTGAGCAATATGAGTGACATGAGGACTCTCACAGTTGAGAGTCCCGACCGTTTCGATAAGCCATGCCAAGTCACTGATCTTATCCACTCCAACGGTCATATTATTTAAGGGCATTAATGTCAAATCATGTCGGGATGCTCCCAGGCTATAAATAGCCGCCCCCCACAACCACTAGCTGGTTGGCTGCTCCGCTAGAAACTGACACTTGTCATAAGAGCAACCCAATTCCTCAGAGCTTTCGAGAGTAAATCATCAGTGAGGAAATACACCACCCACCGAAACCACAAACCAAATGTAGTGATTGAGCATCACTGAAGAAGTTGTTCCTGTGTGGGACTGAAGCCTTTTACCTTTGAGGACTGTGCATCCTCCAGACGGTTAGGCGTCATGGTCTAGAGCAATCCAGCAGTCAATTGTGGATCGCCGGGTGACCGAGTTTGTGAGGGTTTGGAAGTCTGCCTGAAGACTTACCACGAGTGTTGGGCGAGGACTCTGTGTCCTTAGCTCAAGGAGAATACGGTAGGGACTGTGTGTCCCGGGACTGGGTGTCCTTTGGTTTCAATACCAAGCCGCTCCAAACCAGATGTACAACTGTCACAGCAGTTGGAACTGGGTCATCAACAACAGTCTTCACCAAGAATCGGGTTCTAATTCCTCAACTCTTTACTTTATCTGTATTATGTGTTGATGACTTTCACTGTGACTGTTTGAAGAATTTGCTGAAGACTTTCTCTGAATTTCCTCAACCCCAAATTCTTCACTTGAGTAAATCATCATCTGTATTCTGCGTGCCTGCTTGCTGTGCAATCTGTTTTCATAATCTTCACTCTGTAATACTGCTGCTGTGAACAATTGCACAACTGATCCTTAACTGTTTCCGCTGTAAGTTAGTCATCAGTGAGGAATTTCCTCAAAAGGAATTTCCTCAGTGATGAAATTCTAAAAATCTCCTATTCACCCCCCCTCTAGTCGATATAACGCACTTTCATGGGTTAGTGGGGACGTGGGCATAACTGATCCCACGCCCCCATGTCTTCTTTGGCTTTAAAAGGGGGAGGGGAGGCCCAGGCTATCGTTGCCTTCCGACTGCTCGCCTTCCACCTCGCCCTTGCGATGCTTCAGAGCATGCCACCATTCGCCCTTTCTCCTCGCGCCCGGAGTGCCCATTATCACCTCACCTCCCTCCTTGTGCCAGCAGCGCTTGCCGACGTTCCTCCCTCCTCGTGCGCACAGAGATCTCCCATGGTCGACCTACTGGGGGCGCATCTCGAGCTTCTTCTTCTTTGCCCCGCTGCCAGTGAATGTCGAGATGGTCGCGCCACCCGCTGGCTCGTGGGAGGGTTCCATGATGCCTGACGCCAACATAGAGTTCCTCCGGCGAACGCGGAGGATACCGTCTGTAGAGCATATAGAGGCGCGCTTTCTCGGGGGCGGGCGCATGCCGGTGCAGCACGCTGGCGAGCGCGTTGTGTTCGGTACAGACTTCACTTTCGGCTTCGGGCTGCCAGCGAGCCGTTTCATGCGACGGTTTTTAGATATGTTTGGGCTCCAGATGCATAATTTGGGGCCGAACTCGGTGTTGTACCTCGCGTGCCTCGCCACCCTGTGTGAGGGGTACATAGGCTTCTCACCCATTCGTGCCTTGTTCTGGCTATTCTTCCACTTCCGTGCCCAGAAGAACGAGGAGGTGCCATACTCCTGCGGTGGTGTACGTGTTGCGGAACGGGCTCTTCCCGAAGATGAGGTCGATCGACTCCTTCAAAATGTGACAGCGGTCCTTCTTCTATGTTCGCAGCATCGAGGATGGGTGAGACTGGGTCAACCTCCCACCATTCACCGACGCGTCACCGACAGGCACGAACCAGAACCTCGAGGTACGTAACGATAAGATCACGGGGATGCGGGCCGGGTGAAGGAGCTCCGGGCTTCCAAGGGGTTGATGCCCGCGGACCTGGTGGAGGATTTTATCTCTTGTCGGGTGCTCTCGTTGTAGGATCGGTTGCACCGGATTTGTGACATGAGCCTCCGAACGACCCCTATCGGTTGTCGACCGTCGAGCTGGCACTGGGCAAGATCGCTGCCAGGGTGAACATTGTCACCCAATTCGGGCTCGACATGGAGGGGGGTTGGTTCGACATGGAGCCCTACTATCGCAGCAACCCTGCACCAGCGGTAAATTCTGTCCGACTGAGGTTGCACTTGCGACTCATTGTGTCGACTAATGCATGGTCGTGCTTCTTTTCAGCTCTTCGGTCGGCAAATTACGTCGGATAGTCCGAACCCGCCAATCTTTGTGCCCGATCGCATAGGCTCCGACTCCGAGGACTACGAGTCGCATGGGGGCGACTCCGTCGACCCGGGGGACTCAGAAGTGTCGGACGCTGCAGAGGAGGAGGAGGTGCCGACTGGCACTGCTGCCGGCAAGGCTGGGACGTCAGGCGACCCTCGCCCTAACATGACTTTGAAAGATTAGACCGATGATGGTGACAATGATGTGCGCATCATGGACACGCCACCTATAGCAACACGACCGCCCAGGTGTCGCCGGTGAGGACGGAGCGCACAGCTCCCGGCTGGGAGCAAGCCGGCTGCAGGGCAGCTGACCTGTCGCTATATGACAGAGGAACGATGCAGGGAGAAACGCCGGTCGGGGGGGGGGGGCGATCGTCGCCCCGGCCGCCAAGACAGTTCGGTCGGCTGCGCTTCCGCCGGGCACACGTCCGCCGCTGCGGATGGGCTCCGAGGCATGGTGCCCATCCGCTTTCCCTTGTTTTGGGGTAAGTTTCCTTCGGATCTCGGGCCCTTTTCTCCTTTTTGTCCTTGTCGTGTGGCACTGAGTTTGTGCTCTTTATTTTTGGCAGCGAGGCCATCGATCTTTCGCCACCTGCCCCGTCGGATCCCGAGGGCGAGGGTGCCGCACAGCTGGCAGCAGAGTACCTCGCAATGGCGCGCCTCCCAACTACGTGCAGCCAAGGACGTGGCCAAGGCGGAAGACTCGAGCGGCCCTTTCGCCAGGGCGACCAGCGGCACCACGACGCCGGTGACCCGAGGCTCGTGCCTTGGAGGCCTCACCGGCACGCACGGAGATGCGTCAAGAGCCGGCCTCGGAGACGGAGGTGCCACCAACTGTGGTGCCTGTGGGTGAGGAGGTGATAAGTCTGGCGTCCCACCAGGGGTGTCGAACCGAGTCTAAGGCTAGGGGGAACGATGACCGGGCACTGGTCGTTTCATCAATCTAGCCAAACCCGGCGATGCCGGGAGAATGTGCTACTGGCGGGGCCGGCCGGATGGGCCAGTCGATGTCCTCCATCTTGGACGAGTGGGAGAAGTTGAACCTTGCCCCGGGGTCAGCCAGGGCAAGTTCCTCGGCCGACGGGCAGACCCTTGTGTCAGCCCGTGCGACTGACGTGATGGTGAGGTAGCACCTGGGAATAGCCAGCTTTGCCTAGTCGGCAGTGAACAACTTCATGCTAGTGGAGAAGGCAGTTTAGGTAGGCCATGTGGAATTTTTCTATTCCCGTGTTTTTTAGTGGGAGCGCACGAGGGCACCCACTCGGTGTAATCCCCGAGATTCAGGTCGGTGATACGTCTCCAACGTATCGATAATTTATGAAGTATTCATGCCATGTTTACCTATGCTTACAATACTTTTATATGGTTTTTCTCCACTTTATATGATTTATTGAGAACTAACCCGGACTGACACTGTTTTCAGCAGAACTACCGTGGTGTTGTTTTTTGGGCAGAAATAAAAGTTCTCAGAATTGGACGAAACTTTTTGACAATTTATTTTGGAAGAAAAGAGAAATACTGGAGCAAAGAACCACCATAGGGCGACTCCAAGTGCCCACAAGAGATGAGGCCGCGCCAGCCCCCCTGGTGTGGGATGATGACTAGTGGGCACACTATGGCCTATCTTGACGTGATTCCAACGCCCACAAATCATATAAACGTAGAAACCTCCGGAAAAAAACCTAGACGAGAAGTTCCGCCGCCGCAAGCCTCTGTAGCTAGGAAAAACAATCGGCAGCATGTTCCAACACCCTGTCGGAGGGGTAGATCATATCTGTTGGTCATCCTCATCATCCCGGCAGAGGCCAAGATGAGGAGGGAGTAGTCCACCCTCGGGGCTGAGGGTTTGTACCAGTAGATATGTGTTCAATCTCTCTCTCTCTTTGGTTCTTGAGATGTTATGATCTTGATATATCAAAGGCCTTGTTAATATAGTTGGATCATATGGTGTTTGTCTCATGCTATTATTGTGATAATTGAATATTTCACTTAAAATCTCATTATATTGGATTTAATATTCAGGTTTGAGAGCACATGATATATGTCTTGCATGCGGATACCCGTAGTGACATTAGGGTATTCAAGTGATTCACTTGATATATGTTGTGGCATCAACTCGCGGATTCCCGAGGTGACAATGGGGTAACCTAGGCATAGGGGCTGATTGCACGTTTTCATACTATGTTCTACGATAGAAATCTTGGTGTGCTCCTTGAAGTTCTTTCTGTTGGGTTGAGTATTATGAATCTGAATTTGTTATGGTGTAATTTAAGTAGGAACTCTTGGTAGATCTATCGGAAAGGATAACTTTTTATCCTAGTATGAACTCTTCGAAAGATTGATCGGAAAGAATAACTTTGAGGTGGTTTCGTACCCTACAAACAATTTATTCTTATGTTCACCGCCAGATAGGAACTTTGGAGTGATTCTTCATCCCAAGTTGAGGGGTTGTTATGTGATCCAATTATATTAGCATTGTTGAGATATTGCCCTAGCGAAAGTACGGACCCTAGGCCTCATTTTCAAGCATTGCAATACCGTTTATGCTCACTTTTATTACTTACTACCTTGTTGTTTTATATGTTCATATTACAAAAATCAATATCAACTATCATTACTATACTTGTATCACCATCTCTTCGCTGAACTAGTGCAACTATACAATTTACCATTGTATTCGGTGTGTTGGGACACAAGAGACTTTTTATTATTTGGTTGCAGGGTTGTTTGAGAGAGACCATCTTCATCCTACGCCTCCCACGGATTGATAAACCTTAGGTCATCCACTTAAGGGAAATTTGAAACTGTCCTACAAAACTCTGTGCTTGGAGGCCTAACACGAGTCTACAAAAACAAGTTGTGTAGTATAAATCAAGCTCATTCTGGCGTTGTTGCCGGGGAGGTGAGTGCTTGAAGGTATATCTTTAGATCTTGCAATTAAATATGTTAGTTTCTTGTTTTTGACTAGTTTGGTCTATAAAAAAATTACAAAAAATGGAGTTGAGGTGGTCTCATATTCTTCATCTCTATCATGTCTTTCTTGAAAATGATGGAAAGGACTTGGTGTGGCGTGATGAGGCCATTGGCATTCGGGGCAATGAACTCGCCAGCTACGCTTTGTCGGACGGGTACTATCCCGAGCTAGGTGAGGACAGCGCGCCCATCCTTGAGGATGAGTTCGGCATCCTGAAGCTGCAGCGACGAGGAGGTCGGCTCCATCTCTGAGGATCTTTCTTCCGACGACGAGGTCAACAAGGTGGATGCTGGAGGGGCAGTCGCGTCATGTATGGAGGCAGCGGAGCCGCCTGCTGGTGATGCTGAGGCAGGCCAAAAGACCGCTCCAGCTCGTGACGTGGAGATGCACAGCAAGAGACTCTAACGACTCTCGACACGGAGGCCAGCCGACAGGCTCTACCGGCCGGCAACATGGAGGTGCCCCAGCAAGGGACTCCACCAGCTATCGAAGCAGAGGCCAGCTCACAAGTTCCACCGACTGGTGACTTGGCCCTAGGCGAGACACCCCCACCGGCTGGTGATGGGGACATGGGACCGCAACCACCCGTTGTGTATATTTTTAGCTTCATGCTTTCTTTACTCATGAACTTTATTATGGACAAGTCCACCCAGTGGGGGTGTAGGTTTCATGTAATGCACTCTTGGCCTGGCGTCGCTATCATTTATTTACATGTTGCAGTTATCTTTAACTTGGTTACCGTGTGTCGACCCGTTCGGTACTCTTCTTGCCTTAGTCGTCTTTCCCATGTGCCCTTCTCCCTTTACCTTTTTTCCGCTGGTCAGCTGGCCTGCAGACCATGACAGAGCGAGGAGTGTGCTGGGAAGGCAGGGTGTTGGTACTTTAGGCTTTTGCAAGTTGGGTTTTAAACGGACCAAGTAGCATGGCTGGACCCGGCCCGCCCCTTGTCAAATTTTCCTATCCGCCCTGCCCCTTTGCTTGTGTACCCGTCGGACGGACAGCCAAGTTGTGGTTTGTATACGTCAAGGGTTAGGCCGCTGGGGAGGGTGTACAGTACTTTGCCGAGCCAGCGTGGGATTGGGTGGGTCCGGGGGCGGGCGGAGGAAGGAAATAACTAAGTCATATATATAAACAGAAAGGCAGTCCTTGAGTCCTGATCGAGAGTGCCAGCTATTGATTGAATTTCTCTAAGGGAAGCTATACATACATACACTTGCTTCAACTATAAAACGGGCGGAGGAGCTTTGTGTTCCACGGGAGGTCTGTTTCGAAGCCGGAGGCATCCTTCTTGTTCTTTCTTGGCTTCTGCGCATCGATCAGGTAGTAGGCATTCTTGCTCAATGCTTTGCTGATGATGAAGGGGCCCTCCCATGGGGCGGACAGCTTGTGCAGGCCGGTTGTTTGTTGGATCGGCCGGAGCACCAGGTCGCCCTCTCGGAACGAAAGGGTCTTGGCCCGGCGGCTGTGATAGCGGTGCACGTCCTACTAGTAAATGGTTGATCGGGATAGCACCAGCTCGCATGCCTCCTCGAGGAGGTCGGCACTGTCTTCTCAGGCTTCTTTGGTGTCAGCCTCTGTGTAGAGGGTGACTCGCGGCGAGTCAAACTGGACGTCGGTTGGGATGATTACTTCGGCCCCGTAAGCGAGGAGCAAGGGGGTGAAACCGGTTGACCGGTTGGGCGTGGTCCGTAGGCTCCATAGCACAGATGGCAGTTCCTCTACCCAGGCACTTGTCGAGCACTTGAGCGGCTCGACAAGCCGGGATTTTAGGCCGACCAGGTTGAGTGAGTTGGCCCACTCCATCTGGCCGTTTGAGTGTGGGTGGGAAATGGATGTGAGGTCCATCCGGATTCCTCAACGTTGTAGTAGCGAGCTAGTGCACCCTTGGCGAAGTTGGTGCCATTGTCGGTGATGATACTGTTGGGGAGGCCGTAGCGGATGATGATGTCCTTGATGAACATGACGGTTGTTGGGCCATCAAGCTTCTTGATTGCCCTGGCCTTGATCCACTTCGTGAATTTTTCGACAGCCACCAGAAGGTGCATCTCGCTACCTCAGGAGGTCTTGAACGGTCCCACCATGTCCACGCCCCAGACGACGAAAGGCCATGTGATCGGGATGGTTTGCAGAGATGCGGTCGGCTAGTGACTGCGTGCCTTGAAGCGCTGGTAACCGTTGCACTTATTGACTAGCTCTTTGGCGTCCTTCAGGGCAGACGGCAGTAGAAACCATGGTGGAACACCTTGGCCACGAGGGAGCGCGAGGCGACATGGTGGCCACACTCGCCCTGGTGGATGTCGAGGAGGATTTTGCGTCCCTTGTTCGTGTTGATGCAGCGCAGTAACACCCCACACACATTGCGCTTGATGAGCTTGTTGTTCAAGATGATGTAGGCGGCGAAACATCGTTGGATTTTTCTGGCCTCGACCTCGTCAGCATGCAGTTTGCCGTTTTCGAGGTAGTCGAGGAAGGGTTGCGCCCAGGACAGGGCCGTGACCATTGTTAGCACAATCGTTGCGACTCGGCTTGCTGGGGCAGGGACGACAACCGGCAGGCCGGCTGTTGCGACCCTCGGGTCGGATAGTAGAGGGCCTGAGGGGAGGCCGGCAGCCCTCGGGCAGTGGGAAGTAGCACCCGGGCCGACCAGAGCAGTAAGCAACTTGGCGGGGACCGCAGCCGGACAGCCGGCTACAGCAGCCCTCGGGTCGGATGGAACAGTCCGTGGGTCAGACGGGCTAGTCCTCGAGTCAGCGCCGACAACACCCAAGATCGGTCGAGCAGCCCCCGGTTCCGCCAGGATGAAGATGGACTCAAACTCCGGAGATGGCGTAATTGAGGGCTTACATAGATGCTCTAGGGATACGCCGGCTGGGATGGGCTGCCGGGTGGAGCCGTTCTTTGCGAGTGTGTTGGCGGCCGCGTTGCCGGCACAAAGGATGTGGTGGAACTCGTAGCCTTCGAAGCTGTCGGTCAGCTATTGGACCAAGAAACAATAGTTGGCCATGTTTGCATCTCTGGCTTCCCTCTCGCCAGTGACTTGCTGCACCACCAGATCGGAGTCGCCAAAGCACAGGATGCATCCGACGCCAATCTCCCTAGCCAGCCGGAGGCCGTGGGTGAGCACTTCGTACTCCGCCACGTTGTTCGACGCGGCTAAGTGGATCTGGAGGACGTACTGCCGCCAGTCCCCCTTCAAGGAAGAGAGGATGATGTTGGCCCCGAGGCCGGTGCACATCTTCAGTCTGTCAAAGTGCATGCACCAATGGGTGGAATTGGGAGGCGGTGGGAGGTACCCCGTCTCCGCCTAGTCGATGAGGAAATCCGGCAAGGCCTCGGACTTGATGGTTTTATGAGACTCGTAGGCTATGTGGTGGTCGACCAGTTGGATGGCCCATTTGGCAATTAGGTCGGTCGTGTCCCGGTTGCCCATGATCTCTATGAGGAGAGAGGTGGTCACAACCGTGATGGGGTGCTCATGGAAGTAGAGCTTGAGCTTCCAGGCCGCCAAGAACATGTCGTAACACATCTTCTCGTAGTGAGGATAGTTTTGCTTGGAGGCGGACACCACCTCACTCGAATAGTAGACCGGCCATTGGACAAGCTGAGCCCGGCCCGGCTTCGAGCGCTCGAGAGCCATGACAATGCTGGCCACGTGAATGGTTGTTGCCATGTAGACCAGCAGCAGCTCCTTGTCAGCTGATGTGGCCAGCACGAGTTTGGTGGTCAGCGCGCGCTTGAGGTCGTGTAGGTACTCATCCACCTAGTTGCCCCAAACAAAGTTGTTCGCTTTCTTGAGTAGGTGGTAGAGACGAGGGGGCTTCTCTCCCAGCTTGCTAATGAAGCGGTTGAGCGAGGCGAGCCAGTCAGTTATCTTCTAGATGTCGGCCAGGTCAGTCGGCTGAGCCATCCGCTTGATGGCCTGAATCTTCTCCGGATTTGTCTCGATTCCCCACACGGAAACAAGGAAGCAGAGGAGTTGGCCGGCTAGGACGCAGAACACGCACTTCTCCGGTTTTGGTCGGATCTCTAACCTGAGCAAGCTTGCGAAGGTCTGTTTGAATCGTCCAGGAGGGTCCGGATCTCCTTGGTCTTGACCACAACGTCCTTCATGTAGACGTGCATGTTGCGGCCAAGCTGCATGTAGAGGCATCGCTACATCTAGCGCTGGAATGTGGTGCAGGAGTTTTTCAGCCCGAATGCCATGGTGATGTAGCAAAACGCCCTAAAGGGTGTAATGAAAGTTGTTTTAATCCGATGGACCAGATTAAGCTTAATATGGTGGTACTCTGAGTAGGCGTCCAAGAAGGAAAGTAGCTCGTAGCTGGCCGTCGAGTCGATCACTTCATCGATACGTGGTAGAGCGAATGGATCCTTGGGGCACGCTTTGTTCAGGCTCGTGTAGTCTATACACATGCGCCAACTCTTCTTCATCTTCAGCACCAGGACCGGGTTCGTCAACCAGTCCAGGTGGAAGACTTCCATGATGAAGTCGGCTGCGGGCAGCTGGGCAATTTCTTCATTGATGGTCTTCCGCTTCACCTTGGAGAAGCGGCGCAGCGATTGCTTGATCGTCTTTGCATGTGGTCCGACGTGTAAGAAGTGATCAACATACTTCCTCAGGATTCGTGGTATGTCCTTTGGGGTCCACACGAAGATATCCCGATTCTCACGAAGGAAGTCGATGAACTCACATTCCTATTTGTCACTGAGGTCAGCCCCCACCATGACGTACTTGCTGGTGGGGTTAGCCGGGTCTAGGGGGGCCCTCTTGGTGTCCTTGCCGGTGGACGGCTGGAACTAGGCTTCCCTAGCCGGCTTCTTCAGCTTGGGCTCAGAGACGGCCACCGGCTCGCGGGCGAGCGCCACTAGCCGATCGATCTGTCATCGCTCCTCAGCAATGACATGGGATTTCGCCAGCTTAGTGACGGCGAGAGCGCACTCGGTTGACTTCTTATAGTTGTCGGTGACAATGATGATGTCGTGCAGGGCCGGCAACTTCATCTTCACATAGGCATAGTGGGGGACCGCCATGAACTTGGCCAGGGTAGGCTGGCCCAAGATGGCCTAGTGGGAGCTGGAGAGGTTGACGACCTCGAATCAGACATGTTCGCGATAGATATTCTTCGGCGAGCCGAACAACACGTCCAGTCGGACCGTGCCATCAGGGATCAAGAGTGGGCGGGAACGATGCGATGGAACACCGTCCGGGCCGGCTAGATCTCAGGCTCCAGGATGCTGAGCTTGTCCATGGAGTCATAGTAGAGGCTGTTGATGTTGCTACCGCCATCAACAAGCACCCGCGTGAAGCGACACATGCTCCGTCGAGAGATGAAGGTGGGTTCGAGGACCAGCGCATAACTGCCCCGCATGGGCATCACGACCGAGTGGTCCTCGCGTCCCCAAGTGATGGGTTTGTCCGACTAGTGCATGTATTGAGGGACTGGAGGGACGATGGCATTGACCTCTAGTGCATGCTTGCGCTGGCTGTGCTTGTCGCCGTCTTCACCATGTCCTGCTGGGGATAGTCATCTCGGGAACCACCGGCTCCACGAGCAAGCGGCAGTAGAGGCGACGGCGGCGCGGGTGGCAGAGCGTGGCCCCGCGCGATCTTGGTGAACTAATTGCACTAGCGGGCAGTGTGCGTAGCTGTCTTGGCCCCACTATGGAACTTGTAGGGCCAATCGAGCATAGCCTCGAAGGTGTATTTTGCCTGCGAGCGCTGCTTGCCCTTGTTGGTGCACTAACACCGGCTAGAGCCGGGCCAGGGCGCTTGTATATGTCGGTTAAGTTGCACACAAACGCCTCCTGGAAGTCCACCTAGCCGTTGACGCTGCCAGGTCCGGTTCGAGCCAAGCAGCATGAGGGGCGCGTCGCGTACTACCACACACTTGTTGCCGCTGGCCATGCTGACGGCGGTGGTGTAGTCGGTGAACCAATCCTCTGGCTTGGTCGAGCCGTTTTTCTTGGGGTGTCACGCGCCAAGGTGAAGCCCTTGGGGAACAGTTCGTTCACAATGCGCGCCCCGAAGCATGGTGGGCCGGCAGTGGCCTGAGATTCCGCGAGGTGCTCCAGATGGAAGCGGGCATCCTGGTCGTCCAGCTCATGCGGACTGACTCGCTCGGACACCGGGTGGCAACACGCCGGCTGCTCGGTCGCCCGGTCCCGATCTCCGTGATGGCTGGTTCGTGCCGGCTGGTGGTTGCCCTGGCCAGTCGGCTTTTTGCGCGGCTGTTGACAACCAACGGGTTGCGACCTCACTGAATGTGGCTGCCCATGTGCCGGCTATCGCGACGACGGACAAAGATGCCTGATTCGTGTCTCGCCGGCCAGAAGCAGGACGGCGAGGGTCGACGGAGTCGTCACTTGTCCTCGAACGAGAATCGGTCGGGTTGTAGAACGACTAGGTCAGTTGCTCATGCTGCACGTTGGCAGCCTCCACGAGAATATGGGTGCGCTCCTGGTGCACCTTGCGATCTGGTCCCTGAAGCCCTCGTAGCTCGGTGATGGTGGCTTGCGCAGCTTGCATGTTCTTTACGAGGGTGTCGTAGATGGGTCGGCCATCGGCCAACTCCTTGCCGACAGCGCCGCTGTGGCGCGGCACTTCCCCCAGCTGGCTAGGCCCGGGGGAAGCTGGCGTAAGGTCGTGGGCCACGTTTAACTCGTGCCGAGTGGCCTCGAACTCGCGTTGGGTAGCCTCCAGTGCTTCCACCTCCGTGAGCAGGTGTTGGCGGTGGCCGTCGAGTTCTGCTATTTCCGCTGCAGGGTCGGCCACAATCGGGATGGGTGTGTGCAGTGTGTCCACTGCGATGTGGAGAAGGGTCCGGTACACTGATGCACCGCCCAACGAGATGGCGGTCATTACCTCTATGCAGGTGCAGAGGTCACCAAGGTTGGTGGAGAGGTCAACATTGTCGGACGGTGATAGTTCATCGAAGATGAGAACCTCGACAGGGTACTCGTCAGGGACGACCGCGACATAAACGCGGTGCGAGCCGAAGGGGGCGATGGAGCCACCGACGGGGAAGTATGAGTCCTTGAGACGGCATGCATTGTCGTTGACGCAGTCGAGCGTGTTGTAGCGCATGACCAAGCCGTGCGAGACGCGCTCGCTAGAAGGGGTGAAGGCTCCCACCTAGAATGTTACTTCGGCACGCATTGCTGCCAACCCCATGGTGGGTGCCAACTGTCGTGGTATTTTCCCGGGAGATGCCAGGGGTGGCTTAGATCATGGTTTGGGGCCGACAGATGCCGGCGGCGTCAAGGAACAGGTGAAGGATCAAGACACATGACGTCGATCTACCCAGGTTCAGGGCCCTCAGGTGAGGTAAACCCCTAGTCCTGTTGTGTGACTATAGGTGATCACGGTACAATTGTGCTCCTCGAGCTGTTCGTGAGGAAGGGATGGAGCTCTCGTTGTCGGTTTTGCTACCTCTCTCGTATGTTATGTGGGGGTTTTTTATTACGCAGGTGTTCGCTAGCCCCTCTCTTGGGGGCTGTGGTTTGGCTTTATAGGCCAGCGAGGGATGTACAGTAGTGGGGAAAAGAAGGAGATGGGGCCCTGTTGTCAACCTCTCCGACTGGCCGCGCGGCCTGTTGGCTGTCGGGTCTTGTCCGACGCGGTGCCTGCCGGCCGAGTGCCATAGTGGTCAGCACACTGGTCGTCAGGGGGTACATAGACGCAGGAATGGCTACAGCGCCGCATCGCCAGGTCAGCCTCGGGACTGACTGGTGGCCGTGTAGCCTCCGTGCCCCTTGCATCATGACGCCCGTGGCCTCGCCAGACCAATCAATGTGCACTCTAGACACGCACACTTCTGCATCATGAGTCTGGTCTTATCGTCATACATTGGTACGGCAGGATGGGATGGGCGCTAACCCGCCGGCTGCCATTGCGGCCAGCTGGATGGGCCGACGCGATGGCCAGACGGGCCGTTTGTCGCCAGCCGGGGTAGGGGGCCAGCCGGCCGCCAAATGTCTTGGAGAAGGGTTTCCTTCGTTTCGATATACCGAGGGGCCATTAACCATTAGAGATAATAATATATGAGTCATGTTGGTCAGTAATTGTGCTTTAGTAAGAATATTGGTGTCAAGGTTTGTGATTCCCTATGCATGTACATTAAGTCAATAATTATGCTATGAAATTACATCCTACTTATGTTGCACTATTCGGTGTTAGTTATGTTTAATGTTCGCTTATGATGGGTTTCGTTCCTTGGTTGAGCGATGTCGGCGTTCTAGGATTGGGGGTACCCAGACCTGCCTACCTATGGCCCAGCGCAGGCCCGCTTCACCGGAGTGAAGCAACAAGCCCGGCACGGCTTAAGGGAAGGCCCTTGTGTGGGCCCAAGCCTAACGAGGAGGAGCAGTGTCAAGACCCGCAGGGGGGGCTCCTCAGGACCCCTCCAGAGTGGCGGATATTCCAAGGCAGGACTGGGCCTTAGGAGTCAAGGGTGATGCCATGAAAGGACACGCGAGCAGCAGATGACAGGACGGGACAGTTTCCCCTTTGGTGCAAAGAATGCGGGGGCACGCAGGCTTCCCAAAGGCATCCCCTAAAGGTTTCCCTTCTTGTGCAACAAATCCAGAGTCTCCTGTCAGTAGGGCAAACGTCATCCACGGGCCAGTCTCTGCGGGGCGGACAGTTACTTTGCAGGCGAAGACCATCTTAGGGCAGGGGAGCATGTTCCCCTTCAAAATTGGCCGTTGTGGGATCCCTTCCCAGGTTCATTGCATGTTTTCCCCATTAATATGAATAAGAGTTCCTTGAACTATCTCCCCCTATGTTAGGGATTCAGGATGATTCTCCCTCTTTTATTGTGGGGTCATTGAGGTTTTCTCTCCCTAGAAAAATACTGCTAAAATGGATATTGTTTCATACAATTTTCAATAAGATCGTAGGTGGCAATGAAACATGGGATCCTTGATAATCTTTCTCCCCCTAAGGAAAAAATCCAGAAAATATATCAGAAAAATGAGGGCAGTGATAATATGGGAGTCACTAAGGCAATTTGGTTCGGTAGAACCAAGAATGATATTCAGGCCTTTGGAAGAAATCGGTTGGACTAAGTTTCCCAGATCGGTGAAACCGAGTTGCAATGAAAATAAACTCCTTAACTGAAATTAGGAAAAAAATCCTAATTGTGAAAGAAGACAAGAGAAAACAATTTTTTTGAATATATACATACAAATAGATGAGAATTGAATGGTTCTAAGAATGCAATGGAAATGTGAACCATACAAGAATCTCCATCTAGATGTGGGGTGGTGACTAGGTCACCTATATTAGAGTATTTAACTTGAGGAGTCAAGCAAGGATGCTTGATCATAGGTCATACTCATCGTTAAGCGCAAAATGGCAATCTTGTGAAGTGTGCTTCTGCCAAGTACCAACAAAAGGTTAGATGCAATACAAGGGAGCATAGTTTCCAAGATACAAGGTAGTCATAGCATCATGGAATGGGCTATCGAGCTCATGCCCGTGTATGCATCCGAGTGAGTCTAACTCAGGTTTGAAGCATCAATGATGTTCAACTCACTCCTCAAATGACAGAACACTTTCTCATCAAGTGGTTTGGCAAAGATATCAGCTAATTGTTTGTCAGTACGAACATGCTTGAGATCTATATCTCCTTTACCAACATGACCACGAATGAAATGATGTCGCACTTGGGTATGTTTTGTTTGAGAATGTTGCACAAGATTATAGCCAATATTAATAGCACTCTCATTATCACATAACAATGGAACTTTTCTAACGTGAATGCCATAATCCTTAAGAGTTTCAGTCATCCAAAGTAATTGTGCACAACATGATCCAGCCACAATGCATTCAGCTTTGGCATAATATAAGGATACCGAGTTTTGTTTCTTGGATGACCAAGACACAAGAAATCTCCCAAGAAATTGAAATGCACTAGTGGTAGATTTTTTGTCAACCTTGTCTCAGGCATAGTCCGAGTCGGAATAGCCAACAAGATTAAAAGAAGATCCCTTGGGATACCATATGCCAAAGTTTGGTGTATGTATGAGGTATCTCACTATCCTTTTCACAGCCAATAGATGCCACTCTTTTGGTGTCGCTTGATATCAGGCACACATGCAAACATTCAACATGATGTCAAGACGGGAGGCACATAAATATAGCAATGAACCAATCATTGATCGATAAACCTTTTGATCAACCGGTTTGTCCTTCTTAGTGAGGTCAAGATCTCCACTTGTAGGCATGGGGGTTCTCATACCTTTGCATTCTTGCATGTTGAACTTTTTGATTAAGTCCTTGGTGTACTTGGTTTGAGAGATAAACGTACCTTCTCTCAATTGTTCGATTTGCAATCCAAGGAAGAATTTCAGCTCACACATCATGGACATCTCATACTTCTCTAACATCAATTTTCCAAACTTTTCACCAAAATGTGGGTTAGTAGAACCAAAGATAATAATGCTATCCACATATATTTGGCAAACAAATAGTTCTCCATTAACTCTTTTAGTGAATAAGGTTGCATCAATTTTTCCAATATCAAAACCCTTTTCAATAAGAAACTTTATTAGGCATTTGTACCCAGCTCTAGGGGCTTGTTTAAGACCATATAAAGCTTTACGAAGTTTGTAAACTTGATTAGGTTTCTTAGGGTTCACGAATCTGGGAGGTTGTTTAACATAAACTTCCTCCTCAACTTATCCATAGAGAAAACAACTTTTGACATCCATTTGGTAAAGTGTAATATATGGTTATTGGCATAAGCTAGAAGAATGCGAATAGCTTCAAATCTGGTGACAGGTGCATAAGTCTCACAGTAGTCCATACCTTCAACTGTGTGTATACTTGGGCTATGAGACGCGCCTTTATGCATACAACTTGTCCATTTTCATCTTGCTTGTTCCGAAACACCCATCTTGTACCAATGATGTTATGCTCGCCTTCGGGCTTTTTAATAATTGTTCATACTTAGTTCCTCTTGAAGTTGTGTAGCTCTTCGTGCAAGGCATTCACCCAATCCGGGTCTTGAAGGTCTTCTTCAACCTTCAAAGGTTCAATGCTAGATATTAAAGAATAATGCTCACAAAAGTTAGCTAAACGAGATTTAGAGCGAGTGATTCTCCCGATTTTTATGTCACCATAGATTTGATTCAATGGATGATCTTTTTCCACTATTGCTCTAACTCTTGACAGCTTCTTCTTGTTGGATGGTGAAGCTTCTTCTTCATCATCATCATCTTGGATGTTGTGGTTGACGTTAGCATCTCCTTGAGGTGGTGGTGAGGAAGGTTGAGGTTGATCATCATGATGTACTTCTGACTATTCTTCATCATGTCATGTACCGCTTCTAGATGATTCCACGTCATTTTGTGGTACGCCTTGATGGGAAGTAGGAGCTTCCACTTGAGTTAATAAAGTACTCTCATGCACCTCCATGATGTCTTTGATGGCTTACAAAGTTTCCTTATCTCCTACATCATTTGGCAATTGTTCGACTTGCGAACCATTAGTCTCATCAAACTTAACATCTACCGTCTCTTCAAATTTTCGAGTGAAGTTGTTGTAGACACGGTAAGTGTGAGATTTTGATCCGTAACTGAGTAGGAAACCCTCATAAGATTTAGGAGAAAATTTAGAGAAATGATGCTTATCAAGAATATAGCACTTAGAGCCGAATACCCGAAAGTATCCAACTTGGGGTTTGTTGCCGGTGAGTAGCTCATATGTCGTTTTACCGAGAAGCTTGTGTAGGTAGAGTCGGTCTATGGCATGGCAAGCGGTTTCCATGCCTTCTGCCCAAAAGTTCCTTGGAGTCTTATATTCGTCAAGCATCGTTCTTGACATCTCTATGAGAGTCCGGTTCTTCCTCTCAACAACTCCATTTTGTTGAGTTCTGTACATCGTCAAGAACTCATGTGAGATACCTTCTTCGTCAAGAAAAGTATCCACATTCGTGTTATTGAACTCTGTTCTGTTGTCGCTCCAAACCTTCTTTATCTTCACTTCAAACTGATTTAGAGCTTTCCAAGCAAAGTTCTTGAAGATCGTTTGTACCTCCGACTTATCAGCAAGAAAGACTACCCATGTGAATCTGGAAAAATCATCAACAATGACTAAACCATCAGAATTTCCACCGAGGCTCTTGTAAGCATTGGGACCAAAGAGATCCATGTGAAGCAGCTCGTGTGTTCTTTTAGTAGTCATGATGTTCTTCATGGGATGACTTCCACCAACTTGCTTTCCTACTTCACAAGCACTACAAAGTCTATCTTTGTCAAAGATAACATCTTTAACACCAAGAATATGATGAGCTTTGATAAGTTTGTCAAGATTACACATACCAACATGTCCTAATCTTCTATACCATAACCAATCTTTAGAAGATTTAGCAATAAGACATGTACAGGGTTTGGATTTCTTTGAGAAATCAACAATGTATAGATCACCTCAACGGAAACCAGTAAAGACAATGTTATGATTATTGCTACAAAACACTCGGCATTGAACTATCGTAAATAGCACATCGAAATCGTAGTCTTCTAGTTTAGATACGGAAAGAAGATTGTAACCAAGGAATTCAACAAGCATGACATTTTGAATGGAACTGCCATGAGATACGGCCACCTTACCAAGACCAAGTACCTTACCCTTGGAGTTATCTCCAAAAGTCACATACCTTCGAGGTCCACGGTTTGGTGTGATCTCATGGAACATGCCTTTATCTCGAGTCATGTGATCAGTGCATCCATTGTCGAGAACCCACTCCTTACCACCGGCCATGTTGTAACATCCCAAAATTATAAATTTTGGAATGTTAATATAATTATTAGATTGTTTGTTTGTTTGCTTGAGTGATTGAAACTTGAGTGAAATTTGAAACTTTTCAAATACTTTTGAATTAGAGGGAATAAAATGACTTTCCCCATCTCCGATGAATTCAAATTCAATCTTTTAAAAGCAAAGAGAGAAGATGACATGACTTCTTCAACTAATGAGAATTTGAACGGAGTTTGCATTTGAATCCTTTCAAAATATTTGCCCTTGCTTCTTTATTTTTCTTCCCCAAGAAAATGCCCCGACAAAATTCTTGCACGCAAGAAAGAGCGGAGGAAAATGACCCTCCAAAATGTGAGGCATTTCTCAAATATTTTTGAGCCAAGAAGACCCAAGTTTTATGGAGAAAGTATTTTGCCAAAAGAAAATAAAGCCTTAGGGATTTTTCTGAAAAAACATTTTTAAAAAGTTTTTATTTTTGCCTTGGAAAAATGTTAATCGGGTAGAGGATATTTTTCTGATCATTTTGGTATATAATACCCTATATTAATTATTTTATTTGTTTCCTTTTAGTTTCGTTTTAGTTTCTGTTAAAAAACGGGAGATATTCTCGGGCTAGATCCCATCGCCAGGATCTCTCGCAACCGCAGCGCCTCCCCTGGCAAACCGCACGCCACCCCCATTTCCTTTTCTTTTTTTCTTTCCCACTTTTCTTTTCTTTCTTTTTTTTCTTTCTCTCTCTCTTTCCTTCCCTCTTCTTCTTCCTTCCTTCCCTGTTCTCACGTGAATTTCCTTCTCCCAGCGAACCTGAAATTTCCATGGCTGGCTTGATTTCCTTCCCTCCTCGATGCCCCCCTCTCCCCTATAAATACCCACCGCCCCGGCCCTCCCCTCGCCCCGTTCCGCCTCGCCGCCGCCCTGCCCAAGCCCCGCCTCCCTCCCTGCTGCCTCGCCGGAGCACCACCAGAGAAACGCCCCCACCACCCTACCGCGCCACCGCCCGCCTCCTCGCCCCAACCGAGACCACCATCGAGCTTGACTCGTCCACCGCGCTCCATTTTCACCCCTAGCCCAAGCTTTCATCGCTCCTCGCCACTCCCCTCGCCTCGCCGGAGTTCGGCCGGATAGGAACTCCCCGGGCGTTTCCCCGACCGCCCCGACTCCCCTTCGCTTCGCCGACGACACCGTTCGACGGAGGAGACTCGCCGCCACCATCCTCCATGGCACCCCCACCCCCGCCGGCGACCTCGCCACCTCGCCAGACCAGCTACCTCGCCGGAGTTCTTCCTCTCTGTCACCCATGGTGAGATTCACGAAATCCCGTCTTGCAGTTTTTTCAGAAAATTGCAATCTTAGAAAATTCATATCTATTAGTCTATAACTCCGAATTAGGTGATTCCTTTTGCGTTGGATCACAAATTTTATGTAGTTTCTGTAGCTATATAATTTGTCTATGTTTGGATTTATAAAAATTGAGTTAGATCAGATTTGAATTAAAGCTTGTTTTGCTTATTCCGGGAGTTTAAAAATAGCTTTTAATTTGATTCTTTTTGCTGCTGCTTCCTATTGATCATATCTTTCAGTAGTTTAAGTTTAAATCTGTTTTAAGTAATTTTACTAAGGGTTTTAAGCAAAACAGATTCTGTTTTAGCCTTTTTTGTTTTCTTGCTATTTCTTTTGTATTAATTGTTCTTAATTTGTTTTTTTTGTAATTGTGACAAATTATATTTTGTTTTCTGATTTTTACCAGTAACTTTTCAACAACAACAAAATTTTATTGTATTTATTCTTATTTGTTTGCATGGAATCAATTCTAGTTCTATACTAACTTGCGAATTGATTTCATTGCTAGTTTGATTTCCTATTTTGAAAATACTTATAAAATAATATTGTTTTGTAAATTTTACTTCTGTTATATTAGTTATTTTATATTATTTGTTCTGTTATTTTTTCTATTTTAGTGTTTTATTTTCAGTTAGAACAAAAACTATATAGTGTTTGATGTAGTAGAAGGCTTCCTAGCTTCTTTGAAGTTTCCTTTGGATTTTTATCCGCTCTCTCTTATTGATTTTTGATTGCATCAACTTTTATTGTTGTTTGTTAATTGATTGCTAGAATGATTGCTAGTGTGAGTGCTTATGTGAATACTATGTTTGATTATATAGATTTCATCGGAGAGTGACGAATAGTTCCATCACATATTTCCCGAGAACGAAAATTCTTCTTCGTCAACATCACCAGGCAAGTCACTTTGATCATACTGTCACCTAGTTCTACCATCCTATGCCTAATTGCATGCTGAGTAGGTACTTGGAAATTTTATTATAGATTGTAGTATCATGTGGTAGGCACACAACAACCCCGATACTTGGTCCCGGGACGACAAATTTCATATTGCTATGCTTGAGTAGACGGGATTTCGGTTGAGTGCATAACACGAGTGATGCGAGGTTGATTAAATAATCAAGACCGGTTAAGACAAGATTTTCAAGACCTTGGACGCAATGCAACTCTGGGTGAAGGACGGTTGATCGGCTCCCTGAAGAACCCAGTGGATGACCCGGGATGCTGGAGAGGCCATGACATCCTGCGGAAAGCTTCACCCAGGCTCAAAGAGACGGACGGATATTTTCAAGACCCAAGGCTTACCTGCACAGCCACAAGTCATTATGGGCTCTGGCTTGGTTGGACAACGCGGCGACTCTGGACAGGCGGTGCTAGCAGATGTAGAAGAACGGTAGGAATGGATGGGCATCGACACGGATTCAGAGGGACCCGTTGAAAGACCATGTTTTGATCATCCGGTCTTCAAACACCCTGAAGTGCAAGGACATACACGGAGGCGATCAAATCTTGTGGGGAATGTGTGCAAAAACACTGCAGAGTACTCAAACCTAATCGATTAGCCGTGTCCACGGTCATGGACAACTTGAGCCAAAGGAACTGAAGTTATCTGGATTTCTCAACACCATTAAATATATTTGATGAGGGTAATTGTTGACAACTCGGGTATGAGAACTGGTTGGCGGAACCATCTCGTTAACAACCAACCTTTGTAGTAATATTTTGCTTTTAGCCCCTCTTGTTGTAGGAGAAAATTTTGCTTTACGCTAAAAACCTATAGCCCCACCTGCCATATATGCATATAGTATAGATGATTACTTTTCACCACTCTCTTATGTGACTTGCCAGCATATTCAATATGCTGACCTACACGGCTGCAACATCTCATGTTGCAGATATTTTTATTCGACGAGTAAGAGTACGATTCAGGGTTACAGTCTACACTCAACTTGCCCTTGGTGTTTATTGGGACTCCACTCATTTGACTGCTTCCGCTGAAATAATTAAGGTATATATCAGTTTTACGCTATTTACATGTGATCGCACTTTGATATATACATTGATGTACTGTGTGTGCCAGCATACTGATCCAGGGATGGCACAGATACACAGAGGCTTGACTCGTTTTGAGTCGGGTCGCTACACATGTAGTCTCTAAGGTTCGCCATAAGACTGAGGTTCCTCACGGTCTTATCATACTCAATGCAAAAACCTCATCCTCATCGTAGTAGCCATGCTCCACATAATCATCATCGGATGAAGTTCCCTCATAAGAAGAATTTCATCAGAATTTTGACTACGATAATGTTCATGTTTATGCATTCGAATGGCTTCATCAATGATATTGTTAATAGTAATGACATCTCCTTTAGCACGCATGAGTTCACAAAGCTCAAATAGACATTTATCAAAATTAGGATCGGTTGGCTTCATCGTGTGAAAGTCAATGCATTTGTGGACAATGATATAAAGATTTTTCAAGGAATAATTTGGATATCTTTTCTCTAAGTCTTTCCACAAGGTATGAGCACACTTGTAGTTCCCTCATAATACGAATTTCATCAGAATTTTCACTACGACAATGTTCATGTTTATGCATTCGAATGGCTTCATCAATGATATTGTTAATAGTAATGATTAGATTAACAGTGTTAAGATTACCAAGCATATCAATTTCATCATCATGAGAAGGATGTATGGGATCAATGGGAGGCACATACGGATATTCAACATACTTGTGCAAATGGAACTCATCAAATATATCAAGCATTTCATCCTTCCATTGTCTAAAATACTCCCCATCAAATATAGGCACTCTACAAGTAAAAATCCTGAAACTAATCGCATTCATCTTCCTCCAACTGTGATTAAACCAAGGTTTTTGAGACCTTGCTCTCGTACCAATTGTAGGATCGGTAGAAGATGTGTCTGGAGGGGGTGAATAGACTACTTGTCAAGATTAAAACCCTAGGCTTTACCCAAAATTATTGTTGGCAGATTCTATCCGTTCTACCTAGTCTAGTACACCCTACACATGCTAGTAAACATATACGGCAGCGGCAAAGTACAAACTTTGCACATGTAAAGGAGTAGAGTTTAGGAGATCAAACGCAAAGAGGTTGACACAGTAATTTTTGTCATGGTTTTGATAGGTTGCGCTATCCTACGTCCATGTTAGTGGAGACTTCAACCCATGGAGGGTAACGGCTGCGAGAGTCCATGGAGGGCTCCACCCACAAGGGTACCACGAAGAAGCGGCCTTGTCTATTCCACCACGGCTTCTGCCCACGAAGGACTAGCCTTACTCACAGTAGATCTTCATGAAGTAGGCGATCTCCTTGCCCTTACAAACATCTTGGTTCAACTCCACAACACAAAGTAGGAGGCTCCCAAGCGACACCTAACCAATCTAGGAGGCACCATGTCGTGGTTTTGTCACGGCAGATGTCCTCGTGAAAGGACTTAGTACTGGAGCCATCGCACCTTGGTGGCGACTCAAAGGGGTTAAGCGGGAGAGACACGGCGATTTACCCAGGTTCGGCCCCTCGTTAGGAGGTAAAGGCCTACGTCCTGCTTTGATTTGTATTGATGTGGTTTCGATTACAAGGAGGGCGTAACTCGCCGGACCTAGCACTCAATGATTCTAACCTGCCCTTTCCTCCCCTGGGACTCGCCTTTATATACAGGTCGAACCCCTAGGGTTTACAAGGATACTTTCCTTCCTACCAATCGTGACCCCCGTGGTCTCTAAGTCACCATCTTCCGAAGCTTGGAGACCTTCCAGGAATCATAAACCGTCATACGACCTTGATCCGGCCAGGACAAGGCCCAAATAACTGCTTGGGTGAATCGCCAAATGAATAACCCGGCCCAACTAGGGCGGGCCATTCACAGGTAATATCCCCAACATTAGGCCCCAAATTGACTTGAACTTCCTTTTCATGCCAATACACCCGCTCAGTTGAAGGCGATTCATCCCTCATTTTTCTTCATATGTCAGAAATTGTAACCCACCATCGGGCACCAAAAATTCTTTAAGTCGCCAAACCATTTCTTGTTGGCCTGTTCTTATCCCTCGATTTTCGGGAAGACTGACACAATCCCAACGGATCTTAGCGCATCGTTATCCCAAAATCTTCGGCGCGCATTTATAGCGAATCTTTTTATTCCCCGGCGGTTCCCGCTCACGGCGCCTCGACTCCAGCGCAGGCTCTGATAAATAGACGGGGGGGACAGGACTGGTGCTTCCCACCTACCAGTCTCGTCAATCTCCTCCCCATCACTGCGGCGAGAAAATCTCATCGCCTCCCGAGGACTCCGCCGCCGACCGTGCTTTCCGCCTTCACGCGAGAAGCTTCGGCGCCGCCCCTAGGCCCTTGCCGTCATCCAACTTCGCGCCGCGGCCGATCTGTCCGCCGCCGTAGACCACTGCATCATCGTCGACCATCTCGCCGTTCGCCACGAACTCCGTCGCCGCTGAAGACCTCGTAGCTCGACGGAACCTCCGTGCTTCTCCAACAACCTTCGTCGCCGTCGGCCTCTTTCGACCGAAAGCATCAGGTTAGGTTTCCGCCCATTTTTAGGAATAGATCCAATCCCTACTTGAAGCTCCAGCCACTGCCATGTTCCTGATATTCCTTGCGAGCAGACGTCGCCTACCATGAACCGATTAGCATGAACGTCGATGAGATAGGCAATGTTTTGAATACCTTTATTTATCCGTATTTACTTGTGAATCTTTTGAATAGTGTTCCATCAAGCGAGGGGCGTCATCTTGCCCTGGTAATAAATTGCTGCATCCAGTCATTTTTCTTAGGTTTTTTTTATGTGCCTGATAGATCCATCATTTACCTACTGTTTGCGGAAAGCTGTTTGTAGTCTTCACACTTTGATATTTCGAACGAACGTCTCCATCATCTCTAGAGCGCCGCTCTTGTGAATAGCCACACTCCGTAAGTCGCCATAGTAAACCAACTCGGCCTTTTAATATGGCGGGTCAAGTCCTTCCCTTAGTCCGCGGACAAAGTACTTGGCAAGTTAAATGAACATATTTCACCCCTTACAGTAGATGTTCGAGGCATGTAAGTTCACACCTTACTTCTATGTAGCATGGGCGCCGTCTTCAAAAGTGACTGGCTTCCTACCAAGGTTGACGATACCATACTAGCTGATTATGTGAAAACGGGCAACTTGGACCCTCAGAATGTTATCAGCTGGCGCACCGGGTTTGGAGAGGATCTACCTAACCCCAAAGAAGGGGAAATAGTCGTTTTTGTTGAACACCTGGAGCGAGGTTTTAAGCCGCCCGGATCGAAGTTTCTTAGAGACGCCATGGCTTTCATGAACGTTCGCCTCCAGGATTTGGGACCCAATTCCATAAGTAACTTATGCCAATTCCAAGTTTTCTGTGAGGCTTATCTGCGGATTGAGCCCTCCGTTCCTTTATTCTGGCACTTTTTCCATCTGAATCGCCAAACGGAATTCCACAATGGCCCCAGCCTGGAACTCGGCGGCGTCAATGTCCAACGCCGCAGGGATAGCCCCTTTCCCTCACTCGCCATGCCCAGACATCCCAAAGGTTGGGGCGAGTCTTGGTTCTACTGTCAAGAGACTTCTCCTGCAGGCGAAAACAAGCTTCTGGGCTACAGGCCAACTCGCCTTCCAACCAACTTCAAGCTTCCAGACAAGCTCACCGAGGAAGAAAAATCGGAATTCATCTCAATATTGTCCGAACTAAGATCCTTGACGAACAACGGCCTCACTGGGGTTGACCTAATCCGCTGCTGGGTTGAATGGCGTATCCTCCCTCTGAGTCGCCGGGACGGTCTGATGTGCGAATTTGATGGCACCCTGGATCATCCTCAATGTTATTTCCATACGGCTTTAACAGAAAAGGACATTGTTATCATTATCAAGAAGCTGACTGGCGAGCCTGCGGGGAAATGCGGCCAAATCGGCCTCAAGCCTTTCTGCAAAATTAACCCGGCGCCCAAGGTGAACAAATCTAACCCGCCTTTGGTCTTTAATCCTTGTGCTTCATTTGTATCGTGGTTTTTGTAACATATGCTATTTCAGAAAGGTGATAAGTTCTGGTCGAAGAAGCCCAAAAGTCCAGCCATGAAAAATGTTAAGCCGCCCTCAAAAAAAACCAAGGGTAAAGGTAAAGCTGCTGCGGCTGAGCCATTCGAAGTCGATGAATCTCAAGTCGGCGATGCACTTTAGGAGGTAAAAATTCATCCTCTTTTCACTCGCCATCCACTACTGTTAATCTTTGTATTTATATCTTTCCCTTTTCTTGTAATAGAACAAAGACAACGAAAGCCAGGAGGACTCTGTTGAGGTAATTTATGTTTCCTCCGATTCATCTCCTTCTCCACCTAAGCCGGCCAGGCGAGTTTGTGGGAAAGTTCCCTTCTCACACCCAAATGCTTATTTGGACCCAAATTTCCTACTGTAGAAAGCACAGCATACTCCAAATCGGAAGACACGAAGTCATTCTGGTGATCTGCTGTCCGGCTTACCAGCAACAAACAAGAGGAAACCAAATGAGGTATTTTATGAACGACAATTCTTCATGTCTTTTTGAATCACGCCTGTAACCCGCCTATACTGTTGACGTATAATTCTTGCAGAACTCTCCTCCTACATCTGGCGACTCAGTGATGTCGACACTTCCACCCATGATTCGAGTTCCAGGGTAAGTCTTTTGATAATCTTGCTTTGAATCCTGAGGGTAATGAACTTTCAGTTCCTTAATGTGCTTCTCCCTTCTTTTAGGGCACAAGCCAAGAAAAGGAAAACCAGCGGGTCAACTCCTGTCTCAACTTCAGAACCCATTAAAGAATCAGCGCCGATCCAGGACAACCCGGACCAAGCCGAGCCTGAAAATCAAGTGGATCTTCCTGACTCGCCCAAGGAAACAATGGATGCCCCTAAGCCGCCAAGTCCATTGACAACAACAGAAGACCCAGATGCTATGGTTATTACTGGTACCGGTTTCTCTAAACCGGCGGCAACGGTTTTGTCAAAGCATGTGGCATCCTCCTCTCAAGCCATTCCTGAATTTGGACTCTCCAAGGCTAAGCTTTCTGAGTATGAAAATATGGAGTTCAAGGAACTCTGCTCTGGTTTTTCAAGTCGCCTGGAGGGGAGCTATGAGATGGAGAAAAGCCTGCTGCGAATGTTAAAAAACAAACATGAGGTAAAAAATTTATATTGTATTACTCCCATTAACCCCCAAGGGCCGGGTCATCAGTAAAAAGATGAGCTGGATCTTAAAAAACTGAGAAAAACTTTGCGACCAGTAACCCCCAAGGGTCGAGTCATCAGTAAAAAAGATGAGCCGGGTCTTGAAAATTTTAGAAAAACTTTGCGACCAGTAACCCCCAAGGGCCGAGTCATCAGTAAAAAGATGAGCCGGGTCTTGAAATATTTAGAAAGAATTTGCGACCAGTAACCCCCAAGGGCCGGGTCATCGGTAAAAGGATGAGCCGGGTCTTGAAAAATTTAGAAAAACTTTGCGACCAGTAACCCCCAAGGGCCGGGTCATCAGTAAAAGGATGAGCCGGGTCTTGAAAAATTTAGAAAAACTTTGCGACCAGTAACCCCCAAGGGTCGGGTCATCAGTAAAAGCATGAGCCGGGTCTTGATATTGTATAATTTCATCTGAAAAGAAAAAATTATACATTAACCCCCAAGTGTCAGGGATATTGCTTGCAATAGTTCTGAGACTTGCCCTTGTTTTGTACTTTCAACATGAAACTCTTGCTCAGACTGAATCGGCGCTTGGCGATTTAAAGAAAAACTTATCTGGTCAGCAAGACGCCCGAGCTAAGTCGGAGGAGAAATATCAATTAGCCTTGGCTAAGCTGGAGAAACTCAAAGCCGAGTTGAAAAGAGCTCAAGATGACCAAGATGCCGCCATAAAAAGAGCAGAGAAAGCTGAAGCCAGGCTGGCCACTGTGCAACAGTTATTGTCCGGCTTGAAGCGTCATATCTCCAACATGACGCAAGCCATCTTCGGTAAGCTTACTTAAACTTTTGATCTCCTTTTATTTTTTATAAATAATTCTTATCGTAAGTCGCTGATCATCATGACCCCTTACTCAGGTCCGAGAGCCGCCAATCTTCAAGAAGACTGCGTGCTGATGCTGAAGGCGATTTACACGCTGACAAAGCAACTGTACACCGGTAGTGTCTTGACTATTAAAGCTGTGACAGGTGCCAAAGAACTTATAACTTCCATAAAGAAGGTGCTTGGCTGCCTATCCACACTTCCCCCTCAGATTGGCGAGCTAACTCGGTCAGCCGCCCGAAAGGGTGTTCTAACTGCCCTGAGTCACTGCTTGGCGTATGCTCCAGAGATCAACCCGGAAGAGGTTGCAGCACGCTTTCCTCAACTTAAAGACGATGGGTCAGAATTCGTTGAAGAGGACTATCAACGTGTTGTCAAGGACTCCCGGCTGGCAGCAACCAACTTGCAGCAAGTCTTGATTTATCAAAGTATCAGGCGGCTTACGATAGCAAAAACAAGAAGGTCAACCCGCCAACCCTTGTGACGACCAGTTTAACTCCTCGGCGACCCAAGAACCCTTTTGACTTGGAAGCAGACCTGGCATCAATCCTAACTAATGAAGATGACTTCGCAGCTCTGGCTAAGTGCAACTGGGTACTGGGCGACTTGCAAATCTAAGTCGGCCAAAGCTTACAACAGAATGATCCTAAGGCGCCAGCAGAATAAACCTTATTGATTTTGGCCTGAGAGCCATGTAATAGGTCTTTTTTTTATAAGTCAGTACTGTTGTGGTGATACCCCTTTCAAGAATCTTTATGTCGCCCTTAAGGCGATTTTGAAATATTTGAGACTCCTTTAAGATGCTTAACTCGCCATGGATGAAGTAATTCTGATCATCAACCTGACTTAGGCTTTGAAAACAGCATATGTGAAACCAAGTAAGTGATAACAAATATTTCCCAGAGGGATCAGAAAGAAAGGTAAAAAACCCTCAAAGCTATTCCATTAAATAAAAGCAACAATTTCGTCGGCTCATAAGGTCGCGACAGGATGAGGCGAGTCAGAAAACTCAAGCACGCACCCTAAATGCAGGTTTCGTCGGCTCATAAGGTCGCGAAAGGATGAGGCGAGTCAGAAAGCTCTTGCACACACCCTAAATGCAGGTTTCGTCGGCTCATAAGGTCGCGACAGGATGAGGCGAGTCAGAAAGCTCGTGCACACACCCTAAATGCAGGTTTCGTCAGCTCATAAGGTCGCGAAAGGATGAGGCGACTCAGAAAGCTCTTGCACACACCCTAAATGCAGGTTTCGTCGGCTCATAAGGTCGCGACAGGATGAGGCGAGTCAGAAAGCTCGTGCACACACCCTAAATGCAAGTTTCGTCGGCTCATAAGGTCGCGACAGGATGAGGCGAGTCAGAAAGCTCGTGCACACGCCCTAAATGCAGGTTTCGTCGGCTCATAAGGTCGCGATAGGATGAGGCGAGTCAGAAAGCTCTTAGACACACCCTAAATGCAGGTTTCGTCGGCTCATAAGGTCGCGACAGGATGAGGCGAGTCAGAAAGCTCGTGCACACACCCTAAATGCAGGTTTCGTCGGCTCATAAGGTCGCGACAGGATGAGGCGAGTCAGAAAGCTCGTGTACACACCCTAAATGCAAGTTTCGTCGGCTCATAAGGTAGCGACAGGATGACACAATTGCTTTTTAACGAAGAACCCCCCAAGCCAGGGAGTACTTGTAACTTTATTACTTCATAATGAAACTGAAAAACTTACAAAATGTAGAGCTTAAGAGCTCAAGTGTAATAAGGCCACAGGTGGGCAATATTCCACGGGCGAGTTGACTCAGCCTCCGTGGTTGGCCGGTTGGGCCGGAGATCCACCAAATAATAAGAGACATTGCGGAGGTTCTTGCTGACGACGAACGGCTCTTCTCAAGGTGGTGACAACTTGTGCATGCCTGCACGATCTTGTATCAACCGAAGAACTAAGTCGCCTTCCTGAAAGGTCCGACTTTTAACCCGGCGGTTGTGATAACGCCGCAGATCCTGCTGGTAGATGGTTGAACGAGCCGCAGCCAGGTCACGCGCCTCCTCCAAGGCGTCCAAAGAGTTTTGACGCGCCAGCTCATTGTCTTGTTCCACATACGCGGCGACTCTCAATGAGTCATGTCTTATCTCAGTAGGGAGAACAGCCTCTGCTCCGTAAACCAGAAAGAAAGGGGTTAAACCCGTGGATCGGTTCGGGGTGGTCCGAATACTCCACAACACTGAAGGTAGTTCTTCAACCCAACACCCTGGGGTTTTTTCCAGGGGAACCATGAGTCGGGGTTTAATCCCTCGCAACACCTCTTGATTCGCCCGCTCTGCCTGCCCATTAGATTGTGGGTGAGCGACTGCAGAAACGTCAAGTCGGATATGTTCTCGACGACAAAACTCCTGCATCGCCCCTTCGGACAAGTTAGTACCATTATCAGTAATGATACTGTGCGGATATCCAAACCGGAAAATCAACTTCTTCAAGAATTTGACCGCTGTTTCCGCATCGCAAGCTCCAACAGGTTCCGCCTCAACCCACTTGGTGAACTTGTCAACCGCCACCAGCAGATGGGTCTTCTTGTTAGAGGACATTTTAAAGGGGCTGGCCATATCCAGCCCCCAGACCGCAAAAGGCCAAGTGATGGGGATCATTCTTAATTCTTGAGCCGGCACATGAGCCTGCCGCCCATAACGCTGGCACCCTTCGCACCGACGAACTATATCTTCTGCATCTGCATGAGCCGTCAGCCAAAAGAAACCATGACGGAAAGCCTTTGATACCAAAGAACGTGACCCGGCGTGATGCCCACAGTCTCCGGAATGAAAGTCATTTAAGATTATGCATCCTTCTTCGGAGGAAACACATCGCTGAAAAACTCCAGAGGCGCTCCTCTTGTATAACTCGCCATTGATGATGACCATGGATTTGCTGCGCCGAACGATTTGACGAGCCAAAACTTCATCTGCCGGTAACTCGCCCCGAGCGAGATAAGCCAGATAAGGAAGAACACAATCCGGCGTGACATGAAGAGCCGCCACAAGCTGAGACTCAGGATCTGGTATTGCTAATTCCTCCTCCGATGGTAGAATCACGGATGGTTCATGTAAGATATCCAGAAAAACATTAGGAGGAACCGGTTTTCTCTGGGAGCCAAGTCGTGAGAGGGCGTCTGCTGCCTCGTTGAGGCGCCGATCTATATGATCCACCTGATAACCATGAAAATGACCCGCCACATCAGACACAGCTCGCCTGTAAGCCGCCATCATGGGGTCCCGAGAATCCCAGGTACCCGAAACCTGCTGTGCCACCAAATCAGAGTCGCCAAAGCATCTGACTCGTGTTAGATTTATCTCCTTAGCGAGTCGCAAACCGTGAAGCGGAGCTTCGTATTCCGCCGCATTGTTAGTGCACGAAAACATGAGTCGGAGAACGTAACAGAACTTATCTCCTTGAGGGGATACCAACACCACTCCAGCCCCCGAGCCCTCCAGCTGCCTAGACCCATCAAAATAAATGGTCCAGTAAGTGAGATCAGGCCGCTCTTCCGCAGCCTGTAACTCCGTCCAGTCGTTGACGAAATCAACTAAGGCCTGGGACTTAATGGCTGTGCGGAGAGTATACTGTATGTGATGGGGCCCAAGTTCTATTGCCCACTTGGCGATTCGTCCTGTTGCCTCCCGATTCTGGATGATGTCCCCAAGGGGGGCAGAGCTAACCACTGTGATAGGGTGTTCTTGGAAATAATGCTTAAGTTTTCGACTCGCCATAAACACCCCATATACCAATTTCTGCCAATGTGGGTACCGCTGCTTGGAAAGAGTTAGCACCTCGCTGATAAAATATACCGGGCGTTGCACTGGGTATTCCTTCCCTTCCTCCTTTCTCTCAACGACAACCGCCACACTTACTGCTTTGGAATTTGCCGCGATATACAGAAGCATGGGCTCCTTTTCAGTTGGGGCAGCCAGGACCGGCGGGTTAACCAATTGGCGTTTCAAGGCTTCGAGCGCCTCGTCTGCCTCATTTGTCCAAACAAACCGATCGGATTTCCTCAATAACTGATAAAGAGGGATCGCCTTCTCCCCCAGGCGACTCACAAAACGACTTAGGGCCGCAATGCGACCCACCAGTCGTTGAACTTGATTAACGTTCGCCGGCTTTCCAAGGGATCTAACCGCTTCGATCTTGTCCGGGTTAGCTTCAATGCCGCGCTCCGATACCAGGAAACCCAGTAACTTCCCTGCAGGTACACCAAAAACACACTTGGTGGGATTTAGCTTCATCTGATAAACTCGTAGATTACCGAACGTTTCTTTGAGATCCTCCAGTAGCGTCTCCCCCTCGCGGGTCTTGATCACAATATCGTCGACACAGGCATGGACGTTGTGACCAATTTGGTTACGGAGGCAATTTTGGATGCAGCGTTGATAAGTCGCCCCCGCACTCTTGAGTCCAAAGGGCATGGACACATAACAAAAGGCCCCAAAGGGGATTATAAAGGTTGTCTTCTCTTGATCCTCCACGGCCATTATGATTTTATGATATTCTGAATAGGCGTCCAGAAAGCACAATCGTTCACATCCCGCAACCGAGTCAATGATTTGGTCGATGCGGGGAAGAGCGAAGGGATCTTTTGGACAAGCTTTGTTGAGGTATGTGTAGTCGATACACATACGAAAAGTACCATTCTTCTTGAGTACCAAAACCGGGTTAGCCAGCCATTTGGGGTGAAAAACTTCCACGATGAACCCGGCGGCTAAAAGGCGGGCGACTTCTTCCCCAATCGCCTTGCGTCGCTCCTCATTAAATCTGCGAAGGTACTGCTGGATGGGTTTGCACTTTGGGTCAACATTAAGATGGTGCTCAGCGAATTCTCTCGGCACACCAGGCATGTTAGAAGGTTTCCATGCAAAGATGTCCCGATTCTCACGGATGAATTTGATGAGCATGCTTTCCTATTTGGGGTCTAGACCCATCCCAATGGTGAACTGCTTGGATGAATCGCCAGGCACGAAATCGATTGTCTTAGTGTCATCCGTTGGTTTGAACTTGAGGGGCGACTCGGAATCTGTAGTTGGCTTCTTTAGGGGCGACATATCCGCCGGGTCAACATTGGCCCGATGGTGTTTGAGCTCTTCCGCGGCACAAGCGACTTCCGCATAAGCTGCGTCCCCTTCTTCACATTCCTTTGCAATCCTTCTATCTCCATCAACCATGATGGGTCCTTTGGGACCAGGCATTTTGAGCTTGAGGTAGACATAGCACGGGCGAGCCATGAAGCGGGCGTAAGCCGGCCGCCCAAACAGCGCATGGTAGGGGCTTTTCAATTTGACCACCTCGAAGATCAGTGACTCCGACCTATAATTCTGCGCAGTTCCAAACGCCACTGTGAGCCTGACCCGGCCTATGGGGTAAGCCGACTTGCCTGGGACAATCCCGTGGAAAACCGTGGTTGAAGGCATCAAGTCTTTTTCAAATAGATTCATCCTTTGGAAAGTGCCAAAGTATAGGATATTGATGCTGCTGCCACCATCCATTAGCACCTTTGATAGGGTGTAACCCCCAACTTGGGGAGCCACGACCAATGCTAGATCGCCCGGGTTATCAACTCTCGACGGGTGATCCTCCCTGCTCCACGTTATGGTCTGCTCAGACCAATGGAGGTATCTGGGAATCGCCGGTTCAGATACACTGTATGCCCGGTGACTCACCTTCTTATCACGCCTGCACGCATTAGTGGTGAAAACATGATACTGTCCATTACTTAACTGTTTGGGGTTGCTGCGAAAGCCCCCATTATCGTCCTGACCCTGCGGAGCCCCCTGTGGGGGCGGCTGCTGGAAAGCTCCTCGCGGGTTATACCGCCGCTGGTGGTGCACCGGGTACTGGCCGCCGCCTGGCTGCGGGCCTCCTTGAGCCTCTTGTTCGGGAAAACCGCCGAAAGGGTTTTGTCTTTGGTTGGGTGCGGCAAATTGCTCCTGGCACTGGTCCGGGTCATTGTTTTGACTCTTCTTGATCGTCTCCGCCCGAAACTCTCGCATCACGAAGCAGTTTTCCCAAGAGTGAGTCGCCGGACCGTCTGCCGTGGCGTGGTGCGGGCAAGGGCCTTTCAGTAGCTCTTCATAGTTACGCGGCCTCTTTCCGCTGAACCCCCGATTCTTCTTCTTGCCGTTGTTGGCGTTGGTATTGGCGACTAAGTCCAAGGGCTCCTCCTGCGATCTCCGCTTGCCATTGGTCCCTTGATTGTGACGATTACGCCCCTCGAAACGGGTATGATTTTTGGATGACTCGCCCTTCTTAGGAGAATTAGTCTTACCATCCTCGCCAAGATCTTTGGTATCATCAGCCTCAGCATATCTAGTGAGGGTGTCCATTAGTGCGCCCATGCCTTGGACCTTTCGTTTGAGTCGCCCCAATTTTTGCACCAAGGGTTCGTAATGGCAATTATGCTCGAGGATGAGCACAGCTTGAGCCGCCGTAATGCCATTTGACGAATGGATAATTTCTGCAACCCGCCATGACCAATGGTGGGCCGACTCGTCCGGGCGCTGAACGTAGTGCTGTAGATCGACGATCGTCATCGGACGTTTGCTGGTTCCTCGGAAGTTTTTGATGAAACGTTCTTTTAACTCAACCCAGGACTAGATGGAATTGGGAGGTAAGTTTTTCAACCAAGTGCATGCTGACCCCTCGAGCATCATCGTGAAGTATCTGGCGCAAACCGCCTCGTTCACGTCGAGCATGTCCATGGCGATTTCATAACTCTCGATCCATGACGTCGGCTCGAGGTCCGGGGTATAATTAGGCACTTTCCTTGGTCCCTTGAAGTCTTTGGGCATCTTTTCGTTACGTAGGGCGGGGGACAAGCATGGTACCTCAACTCGCCCTCCGCCCCCGACGAGGAGGGCCGGGGCGTTTTGGGTGTTCGGGAGATCCCGGTCCGGCGGGTTTCGTTCAGGCGGGTTGTCCTGTGGGACATGTCGCGGCCCGCTGTTTACGGCGGGCTGGTCCTCTGGCCGGCTCCTGGTATAACTTGCCTGAGTGGTGGAATGCAACCTCTCGAGGCTATGTGAGAACTGGGCGTTTTGAACCACCACCGTCTTCAGCATTTCGATGGCATTCCTTGGTTCTATCTCGGCCGGGGTGTTGCCGTGAATCGGAAGAGATTCCAGATGGCGAGTTGCGGCAAGTACATTATCCACCGGGTTGGAAAAGTGGCCTTGAGGCGTCCGGAATCGAGGAATATGATCTTCAACTGGCTGAGCCGGCGGGTTAGGCGGGCGGCCCGATCCTCCCCCAGGGCGGCTCCCGCCCCAGGGGTTCGTGGCGTATCGAACAGGCGGGTCGGATTGAGATCATGAGGCAGGCGACCCTGGTGTCTCCGCTGATGGACGGCGTCGGACGCGCGCTGCTGTCTCTCGAGCCGCCAGTTGTCGGTGTTTAAACGCATCCTTTCAGCCGTAATTTGAGCTTTCCGAGTCTCGATCCTAGCGGACTCTATCTCGGCGTCCCGATGAGCTTTTGCCACTGCTTCTCGGAGTTTCGCCAGTTTAGTGTTTATCTCCTCCTGGTTTTCTGGTGTGAGGGGAGTCACCATTAGCCTTGTGATCTCCGCCGCTAAGTCCACCAGGACTGCGGCTGGGCTCCTGGACGTCTCGCCGGTTCCATTGCCTCCGGTAGGGTTTTGCGTGGGCTGAGTCGCCCCTGCCATGTAGATGGCGATCTGGCAGCGGGTTCGGTCAAGGACTTCAGGGTCCATGGCCAGCGACAGGCCCCCAAGACAATCCCCATGCAGAGACCGGATTGAATCTGAGTCGCCCATAGATGATTCGTCATCAGAGTTGACCGGTGTAGTTTCCTGAGTTGCCGATCGTTCTGGCTCCTCCGAACCCTGCGTGAACCCCACAAAGACCGGGCGAGTCAGATTTGGCGTTATTACTGGGCGGACGTACCTGGCCGGCTCGACGATGTCGGTGGAGGTGTCCGGCTCAGGCGTGGATGATCCAATCATGCCGATGAAGATGTTGATATTGCCGAAGGGGACCCTGTAACCAGATTCAATCGAATCCGCTTCAGGTCCCCATCGCTGGTTGTCGATGTAGGTTATCCCGCGGCGGCTCCGAGTCATGAGCCCCGTCGCGTAACTCCCAAACCCTGGTAGGGCTCCCTTTGAGAACTCAACTCCACCGTGCGTAGGCCCCATGGTGGGCACCAACTGTCGTGGTTTTGTCACGGCAGATGTCCTCGTGAAAGGACTTAGTACTAGAGCCATCGCACCTTGGTGGCGACTCAAAGGGGTTAAGCGGGAGAGACACGGCGATTTACCCAGGTTCGGCCCCTCGTGAGGAGGTAAAGGCCTACGTCCTGATTTGATTTGTATTGACGTGGTTTCGATTACAAGGAGGGCGTAACTCGCCGGACCTAGCACTCGATGATTCTAACCTGCCCTTTCCTCCCCTGGGACTCGCCTTTATATACAGGTCGAACCCCTAGGGTTTACAAGGATACTTTCCTTCCTACCAATCGTGACCCCCGTGGTCTCTGAGTCGCCATCTTCCGAATCTTGGAGACCTTCCAGGAATCATAAACCGTCATACGACCTTGATCCGGCCACGACAAGGCCCAAATAACTGCTTGGGTGAATCGCCTAATGAATAACCCGGCCCAACTAGGGCGGGTCATTCACAGGTAATATCCCCAACACACCACCCTCCAAAAGGAAATATATGTGGTAGAATGATGAACTCCTTGCTCCTGTGCTTCTAAAGATAGTCTCCTCAACACAAAATGACTCTCAAATAGAATAGGCATGGTTAGGAGATATTGATTTGGCGGAAAGCAACTTGGCGAGGCTAGAGATCAAGTTTCAAATGATTGGATTGGAATATCTTGGTCTCAACACATGAGTAGGTGGATCTCTCTCAGAAAAATGGGTCTGGAAATGAAGTGTGTGTTCTGAGTGCTTCTCCCACGAATGAGTGGTGGGTGAAAGGGTATATATAGGGAACACACAAAATCCAACCATTACACCTAAAGTGGAAAACTCGGTGACACCCAATTCATAAACTCGGTGGTACCGATTTGCACTAAAGGCAGCAACTTTTGAATCTCGGCAGGACCGATATACACAACTCGGTGGCACCGAAAAGGTGGCTAACGGTCAAATGACACAACTAGGTGACACCGATAGGAAAACTCGGAAATTCCAATTTTGTGTACCGAGCCAATAGAAAGTTGGTCACCTTGAACTCGGTAGCACCGATATGGTTTCGGTTGCACCGATTTAGTGGGAATGGCTAGGGTTCTGTCTGAGATCAAACTCGATTGGGCCAAAATGGGAAAGTTGGTGGCACCGAATTTGAGTGTGTGGAATTAGACAGAATGGTTATGTGGGAAAATGACTGAGTATATTGGTGGCTAACTTTGAGCACTTGAGCAACCAGTTAATTTTAATACCTCACCCCCTTTTAATAGTATTGGCTTTCCTATGGACTCAAAAGTGATTTCTCACAAATATAAATTGAGTAGTCTTCTAGCTTGTAGCTTGGGCCAATCCTATTCTTTCTTGCATCAAGGGGCATTTCCACATAAGCCTTTAGCCATTGCTCTCCATAGACTATTCCTGAAATATCTAGGAAGAAGTGTTAGTCTAAGAGACAATGTATGTTATCATGAACTATCAAAACCACCAAGGGAGCATATGTGGTTTCAATCAACACTACTAGGCACACCCCAGGTACCAATCCGAGGTTCCGGTACAAGATTCACTACAAGAGATGAACTAGTGTTTTGAGAGGAGATGGTGTTGATGAAGATGTTGGTGAAGATTGTCCTCCCCAAGATGAGAGGGTTGTTGATGCTGACAATGGCCTCGATTTCCCCCTCCGGGAGGGAAGTTCCTCCGGTGGAATTGCTCCGCCAGAGGGCAAAAGTGCTCCTCCCAAGTTCTGCCTAGAGATGGCGGCGCTTCGTCCCGAAAGTCATCCCCTTATTTTTTAGCAAAAAAGAGATTTTATACCACAAGATGATCGCCAGAGGTGGGCCAGGGGGCCCACTATACATCAGGCCGCGCTAGGGGGCCTGGTGTGTTGGAAATATGCCCTAGAGGCAATAATAAAGTGGTTATCATTATATTTCCTAGTTCATGATAATTGTCTATTATTCATGCTATAATTGTATTAACCGGAAACTGTAATACATGTGTGAATATATAGATCACAATGTGTCCCTAGTGAGCCTCTAGTTGGCTAGCTCGTTGATCAATAGATGATCATGGTTTCCAGATCATGGACATTGGATGTTATTGATAACGGGATCACATCATTGGGGAATGATGTGATGGACACGACCCAATCCTAAGCATGGCACTAGATCGTATTGTTCGTCTGCTAAAGCTTTTCTAGTGTCAAGTATCATTTCCTTAGACCATGAGATTGTGAAACTCTCGGATACCATTGGAGTGCTTTGGGTGTATCAAACTAGACAACGTAACTGGGTGATTATAAAGGTGCACTACAGGTATCTCCGAAAGTGTATGTTGGGTTGGTACGAATAAACACTGGGATTTGTCACTCCGTGTGACGGAGGGGTATCTCTAGCCCCACTCGGTAATGCATCATCATACTGAGCTCAATGTGACTAATGAGTTAGCCACGGGATGATGTGTTACGGAATGAGTAAAGAGACTTGTCGGCAATGAGATTGAACAAGGTATAGAGATACCAACGATTGAATCTCGGGCAAGTGTCATACCGGTAGACAAAGGGATTTGCATACCGGATTGATTGAATCCCCGACATCGTGGTTCATCCGATGAGATCATCGTGGAACATCTGGGAGCCAACATGGATATCCATACCCGTTGTTGGTTATTGACCAGGTGTCTCGGTCATGTCTGCATGGTTCCCGAACCCGTAGGGCCTACACGCTTAAGGTTCGATGACGCTAGGGTTGTTATGGGAATGGTATACGTGGTTACCGAAGGTTTTTTGGAGTCCCAGATGAGATCTCGGATGTCACGAGTAATTCCGGAATGGTCCGGCAGTAAAGATTCATATATGGGAAGTGGAGTTTTGATCACTCGAAGAGTTTCGGAGATCGTCGGTATTGTACCAGGACCACCGGAAGGGTTCCGGGGGCCACCGGAAAGGGCCACCAGCCCCGAAAGGCTACATGGGCCAAGAGTGGAAGGGAACCAGCCCCTAGATGGGCTGGTGCGCCTCCCACCTCACCTCAAGGCGCAAGAGAGGGCCAAGGGGAGCAAACACTAGGCGTGGGGGCTGCCTTGGGCGCCAAGCCCACCCTAGGGCGCCGCCCCTCCTCCACTTGGCCGTCGGCCCTCCCCATCTAGGGATGACGCACCACCTAGGGTAGAAACCCTAGGGGTGGTGCACCCTCCTCCCTCTTCTCCTATATAAACCCAAGGGGTTTTGGGGCTGCACAGACAATTCATCTCTCTCTCTCGGCACAGCCCTACCTCTCCTCCTCCTAGTCCTCCGTAGAGCTTGGCGAAGCCCTGCCGGAGTACCACACAGTTCCACCGTCACCACGCCGTCGTGCTACCGGAGCTCTCCCTCAACCTCTCCTCTCTCCTTGATGTATCAAGGCGTAGGAGACGTCACCGGGCTGCACGTGTGTTGAACACAGAGGCACCATTGTTTGGCGCTTAGATCGGAAACCACCGCGATCTGAATTGCTATGAGTACGACTCCATCAACCGCATTCGGGTAACGCTTTCGCTTAGTGATCTTAAAAGGTATGAAGGTGCTCTACCCCTTTGCTCATTGCTGGTTTCTCCTAGATAGATCCTAGTGAAGGTAGGAAATTTTTTGAAGTTACTACGTTCCCCAACAGTGGCCTCCGAGCCAGGTTCTATGCGTAGATTCTATGCACGAGTAGAACACAAAAGTTGTGGGCGATGATTTTTTCAATTTCTTGTTGTTACTAGTATTATCTTGATTCGGCGGCATCGTGGGATGAAGCGGCTCGGACCGACTTTACGCGTACTCTTACGTGAGACTGGTTCCACCGACCGACATGCACTTGTTGCATAAGGTGGCTAGCAGGTGTCTGCATCTCCCACGTTAGTCGGATCAGATTCCATGAAGAGGTCCTTATGAAGGGTAAATAGCATTGGCATATCAACGTTGTGGCTGTCACGTAGGTAAGAAATGTTCTTGCTAGAAACCAAAATCAGCCACGTAAAACATGCAACAACAATTAGAGGACGTCTAACTTATTTTTGCAGGGTATGCTATGTGATATGATATGGCCAAAAGGATGTGATGTTACATATGTGATGTATGATATTGATCATGTTCTTGTAATAGGATTCACAACTTGCATGTCGATGAGTATGACAACCGGCAGGAGCCATAGGAGTTGTCTTAATTTATTGTATGAGATGCAACGCCATGTGATTACTTTACTTTATTGCTAACCGTTAACTATAGTAGTAGAAGTAATAGTTGGCGACACGACTTCCCAAAGACACAATGATGGAGATCATGGTGTCATGCCGGTGACAATGATGATCATGGTGCCCCGAAGATGGAGATCAAAGGAGCAAGATGATATTGGCCATATCATGTCACTATATGATTGCATGTGATGTTTATCATGTTTTTCATCTTATTGCTTAAAACGACGGTAGCAAAGATAAGATGATCCCTCATTAAAATTTCGAGATAAGTATTCCCCTAAGTGTGCACCGTTGTGAAGGATCGTTGTCTCGAAGCACCATGTGATAATCGGGTGTGATAGATTCTAACGTTCGCATACAACAGGTGTAAGCCAGATTTACACACGCAAAACACTTAGGTTGACTCGACGAGCCTAGCATGTACAGACATGGCCTTGGAATATGGGAGACCGAAAGGTCGAACAAGAGTCCTATGGATGATACGATCAGCATGGAGATGCTCACCATTGATGACTAGTCTGTCTCACGTGATGATCATACACGGGCTAGTCGACATGGATCATGTAACGCTTGGATGACTAGAGGGATATCGATCTAAGTTGGAGTTCATTATATAATTTGATTAGATGAACTTAATTATTATGAACTTAGTCTAAAATTTTCTTTACAAATATTGTAGATCCAATGGCCAACGCAAATGTCCCATTCAATTTCAACACGTTCCCAGAGAAAACCAAGCTGAAAGCGATGGGAGCAACTATGCGGACCGGGCTCGTAATTTAAAGCTCATCATCATGGCTTCCAAGAAGTCATTTGTCCTTGATGCGCCGCTAGGTGACCCTCCCGTTCCCGCAACAACCCAGGACGTTCGGAATGCCTAGCAGTCGCGGAGTGATGACTACTCTCTGGTTCAGTGTGGCATGCTTTACAGTTTAGAACCGGGGCTCCAAAGGCGTTTTGAGCAACATGGAGCATATGAGATGTTCGAGGAGCTGAAACTAGTTTTTCAATCTCATGCCCGGGTCGAGAGATATGAGGTCTCCGACAAGTTCTTTAGCTATAAGATGGAGGAGAATAGTTCTGTCAGTGAGCACATACTCAGAATGTCTGCGTTGCACAACCGCTTGACTCGGCTGGGAGTTGAACTTCCGGATGACGCGGTCATTGACAGAATCCTCCAGTTGCTTCCACCAAGCTATAAGGGCTTTGTGATTAACTACAACATGCAAGAGATGGAGAAGACTACTCCCAAGTTGTATTCAATGTTGAAATCAGCAGAGCTAGAAATCAAGAAAGAACATCAAGTGTTGATGGTGAATAAGACCACCAGTTTCAAGAAAGGCAAGGGTATAAAAAGAACTTCAAGAAGGACAGCAAAGCAGTTGCCGCCCCCGGTAAACCAGTTGCCGGGAAGAAGCCAAAGAATGGACCCAAGCCTGAGACTGAGTGCTATTATTGCAAGGGAACCGGTCACTGGAAGCGGAACTGCCCCAAATACTCAGCGGATAAGAAGGCCGGCAACGTCAAAGGTATATATGATATACATGTTATTGATGTGTACCTTACCAGCGCTCGTAGTAGCTCATGGGTATTTGGTGCCGGTGTTGTTGCTCACATTTGCAACTCAAAACAGGAACTGCGGAACAAGCGTAGGCTCGCAAAGGACGAGGTGACGATGTGCGTCGGGAATGGTTCCAAGGTCGATGTGATCGTCGTCGGCACGCTACCTCTATATCTACCTTCGGGATTAGTTTTAAACCTTAATAATTGTTATTTAGTACCAGCTTTGAGCATGAACATTGTATTGGGATCTTGCTTGATGCGAGATGGCTAGTCATTTAAATCTGAGAATAATGGTTGTTCAATTTATATGAGTGATATGTTTTATGGTCATGCCCCGCTGGTCAATGTTTTATTCCTGATGAATCTCGAACGTGATGTTACACATTTTCATAGTGTGAGTACCAAAATGTGTAAAGTTGATAATGATAGTCCCACATACTTGTTGCACTGTCGCCTTGGTCATATCGGTGTCAAGCGCATGAAGAAACTCCATACAGATGGACTTTTGGAGTCTCTTCATTTTGAATCATTTGACACATGTGAACCATGACTCATGGGAAAGATGACCAAGACTCCGTTCTCCGGAACAATAGAGAGAGCAACCAACTCATTGGAAATAATACATACCGATGTATGCGGTCCAATGAGCGTTGAGGCTCGTGGTGGATATCGTTATGTTCTCACCCTCACTGATGATTTAAGTAGATATGGGTATGTCTACTTAATGAAGCACAAGTCTAAAACCTTTGAAAGGTTCAAGGAATTTCAGAGTGAGGTAGATAATCAACATGACAAGAAAATAAATTTCTTGCAATCTGATCGTGGAGGATGATATTAGAGTCACGAGTTTGGCATGCACTTAAGAAAATGTGGAATTGTTTCACAACTCACACTGCCTAGCACACCTCACCGTAACGGTGTGTCTGAACACCGTAATCGCACTTTATTAGATATGGTGCGGTCTATGATGTCTCTTACTGATTTGTCGCTGTCATTTTGGGGATATGCATTGGGAACTATCGCATTCACTTTAAATAGCGCACCGTCTAAATCCATTGAGACGACACCGTATTGTCGGTGTTCTGGGAATGGGGATACCCAGACATGCCTGCATGTGGCCCAGGGCAGGCCCACTTCATCAAGCAACCCAACGGGCTCGGCGCCACTCAAGGAAAGGCCCTCGTGAGGGGCCAAGCCTAACTAGGAGGAACAGCATCAAGACCCACAGGGGGCCTCCTCAGGACCCTTCCGGAGAGGCGGATATTCCGAGGCAAGGCCCGGCTTCGGGAGTCAAGGGTGACGCAAGGGAAGGACAAGCGAGCAGCAGACAGCAGGGTGGTGCAGTTTCCCCTTTAGTGCAAAAGGGGCAAGGACATACTGGGGCTCCCAAGGCATCTTCCAAAGGTTTCCCTTCTGGTGCAACAAGACCGTCGCCGCCCGCCAGCACGACAAACGTCATCCCCGGGACCGGCCCTGCAGCGCGGGCAGCCACTTTGCAGGCGAAGACCACCTTTTGGCAGGGGGGGCATGTTCCCCTGTTCCCCTTCAAAATTGGCTGATGTAGGTCCCTTCCCGCCCAAAAGATAAGGGAAGAGGACCCGGGCCACCACTATATAGAGAGGATAGGTCACTTCGTAGAGGGGGATCGACCTCCAAATGATGCATTCACCCACTAGCACCACGCAAGGTCACCCAGCCTCCGGAGGCGCCCAAGCATTGTACTAGTTCATCCACCAACCTCCGTGAGAGGCAATCCACAAAAGCAGGAGTAGGGTTTTACACCTGACAGCGGACCGAACCTAGGTAAACTGCTGTGTCCTGTGTTTCCCTCACCATCGAGTGAGTTTCTTGCAATCCGAAGTGAGTAGTGAGCTTGGTGAGGCGAATCAGTAAGAGACCTTCGTACACGCCCTTGAGTTCGGGGCTGGTTTTGCGGAGCCCGAAATCTCACACGTATGAATTATGGTTTGGCAAGAAACCTAAGCTGACGTTTCTGAAAGTTTGGGGCTGCGATGCTTATGTTAACAAACTTCAACCTGAGAAGCTCGAACCCAAAGCGGAAAATGTGTCTTCATAGGATACCCTAAGGAAACTATTGGGTACACCTTCTATCTTAGATCCGAAGGCAAAATCTTTGTTACCAAGAACGGATCCTTTCTAGAGAAAGAGTTTCTCTCGAAAGAAGTAAGTGGGAGGAAACTATAACTTGATGAGGTAATCGTACCTCCTCTCGAACCGCAGAGTAGCGCAGCACAAGAAAATGTTTATGGGGTGCTTGTATCGGCTAGAGAAGAAGTTAATGATGAGAATCATGAAACTTCAGATTAAGTTGCTACTGAACCTCGAAGGTCCACAAGGACACGTTCCGCACCACAGTGGTACGGCAACCCTGCCATGGAAATCATGTTGTTGGACAACAGTGAACCTTCGAACTATAAAGAAGTGATGGCGGGCCCGGATTCCAACAAATGGCTTGAGGCCATGAAATCCGAGACAGGATCCATGTATGAGAACAAAGTATGGACTTTGGTAGACTTCCCCATGATGGGCGAGCCATAGAAAATAAATGGATCTTTAATAAGAAGACTGGCGGGCCCATCATGGGGAAGTCTGCCAAAGTGATCCACTCCTGGATCACTGGACAGCGGTCAAGAACATCCTTAAGTACCTGAAAAGTACTAAAGATATGTTTCTCGTTTATGGAGGTGTCGTAGATCTTGTCGTAAAGGGTTACGTCAATGCTAGCTTCGACACAGATACGGATGACTCCAAGTCACAAACCGGATACATGTATATTTTGAATGGTGGGGCAGTCAGCTAGTGCAGTTGCAACCAAAGCGTCATGGAGGCATCTACATGTGAAGTGGAGTACATAGCTGCTTCGGAAGCAGCATAGGAAGGAGTCTAGATGAAGGAGTTCATCACCAACCTAGGAGTGATTCCCAGTGCGTCGGGCCTGATGACTCTCTTTTGTGACAACACTAGTGCTATTGCCATTGCCAAGGAGCCCAGGTTTCACAAAAAGACCAAGCACATCAAGCGCCACTTCAACTCCATTCGTGGATACATCCAGGATTGAGATATAGATCTGAATGTTGCAGATCCGTTGACTAAACCTCTTCCACGAGCAAAACATGATCAGCACCAGAACTCTATGGGTGTTCGATTCATCACAATGTAACTAGATTATTGACTCTAGTGAAAGTGGGAGACAGTTGGAAATATGCCCTAGAGGCAAAAATAAAGTGGTTATTATTATATTTCCTAGTTCATGATAATTGTCTATTATTCATGCTATAATTGTATTAACCAGAAACTGTAATGCATGTGTGAATATATAGATCGCAATGTGACCCTAGTGAGCCTCTAGTTGGCTAGCTCGTTGATCAATAGATGATCATGGTTTCGTGATCATGGACATTGGATGTCATTGATAACGGGATCACATCATTGGGGAATGATGTGATGGACAAGACCCAATCCTAAGCATAGCACTAGATCGTATTGTTCGTCTGCTAAAGCTTTTCTAATGTCAAGTATCATTTCCTTAGACCATGAGATTGTGCAACTCCCGGATACCATAGGAGTGCTTTGGGGGTATCAGACGTCACAACATAACTGGGTGATTATAAAGGTGCACTAGAGGTATCTCTGAAAGTGTCTGTTGGGTTGGTACGAATCAAGACTGGGATTTGTCACTCCGTGTGACGGAGAGGTATCTCTAGGCCCACTCGGTAATGCATCATCATACTGAGCTCAATGTGACTAATGAGTTAGCCACGGGATGATGTGTTACGGAACGAGTAAAGAGACTTACCAGCAACGAGATTGAACAAGGTGTAGATATACCGACGATCGAATCTCGGGCAAGTGTCATACTAATAGACAAAGGGATTTGCATACAGGATTGATTAAATCCCCGACATCGTGGTTCATCCGATGAGATCATTGTGGAACATGTGGGAGCAAACATGGATATCCAAACCCCGTTGTTGGTTATTGACCAGAGAGGTGTCTCGGTCATGTCTGCATGGTTTCCAAACCCGTAGGGTCTACACGATTAAGGTTTGATGACGCTAGGATTGTTATGGGAATAGTATACATGGTTACCGAAAGTTGTTCGGAGTCTCGGATGAGATCTCGGATGTCACGAGGAGTTCCGAAATGGTCCTGAGGTAAAGATTCATATATAGGAAGTGGAGTTTTGATCACCGGAAGAGTTTCGGAGATCGTTGGTATTGTACCGGGACCACCGGAAGGGTTCTGGGGGTCCACCGGGAAGGGCCACCAGCCCCGAAAGGCTACATGGGCCAAGAGTGGAAGCAAACCAGCCCCTAGATGGGCTTATGCGCCTCCCACCTCAGCCCAAGGCGCAAGAGAGGGCCAAGGGGGCAAACCCTAGGTGTGGGGGCTGCCTTGGGCGCCAAGCCCACCCTAGGGCGCTGCCCCTCCTCCACTTGGCCGTCATCCCTCCCCATCTAGGGCTGTCACACCACCTAGGGTGGAAACCCTAGGGGTGGTGCACCCTCCTCCCTGTCCTCCTATATATACCCAAGGGGTTTTGGGGTTGCATAGACAATTCATCTCTCTCTCGGCGCAGCCCTACCTCTCCTCCTCGTCCTCGTCCTCCGTAGATCTTGGCGAAGCCCTGCCGGAGTACCACGCAGCTCCACCGTGACCACGCCATCATGCTGCCGGAGCTCTCCCTCAACCTCTCCTCTCTCCTTGCTCGATCAAGGCATAGGAGACGTCACCAGGCTGCACGTGTGTTGAACATGGAGGAGTCGTTGTTCGGCGCTTAGATCGGAATCCACCACGATCTGAATCACTACGAGTACGACTCCATCAACCGCATTCGAGTAACACTTCCGCTCAGTGATCTTCAAATGTCTGAAGATGCTCTACCCTTTTTCTCGTTGCTAGTTTCTCCTAGATAGATCCTTGTCAAGTGTAGGAAATTTTTTGAAATTACTACGTTCCCCAACATGGTGTGCCTTGGTGTCTAGTGGGTGCCTGGTAGGCCCACTCTGTTACTTCTTCGCTCTAGTATTTTTTATTTTTTCTAAAATAAATCTCCGTAAATTTTCAGCCCAATTGGAGATGTGCAGAATAGGTATCTCTCACATAGCTTTTTCAGGTCCAGAATTCCATCTGCCGGCATTCTCCCACTTGATGTAAACCTTTAATGTTATGAGATAAAAAGGCATTAGAATTACTCCACCAAGTGGAAAAATGCATAAAAACACTATAAGTAACAGTAATAAAACATCATGCAAAATGGACATATCAACTACCCCCTCCCTCTAGAAGTCACTTCCCGATCCCACAATTGGTATCAGAGCTTTGGTCTCCATTGCTTTGGTTTTGTCACCATTGGAGGAAGATGGATGTGTCTACTTTGGGGAGTGTCTATTCTCAATGGGGAGTACTATAGTCAATGGAAAGACAAAATGCTTGAAATATTTGACGAATTTGATCTAAGCAAGTATGTTGATAGTCCCTATGTGCCTCCCATTGATCCCTTACATTCTACTCACAAGGAAGAAATTAGCATACTTCATAATGTGAGAACCATCAATCTTATCATTAGAGGATTACCAAAAATTTGTGCTTCATAGTATGGAAAACTTTGTGTGTGCCTACACCTTGTGGAAGGATTTGGAGAAGAGATATCCAAACTATTCCTTGAAAAATCTTGATGTCATTCTACATGAGATTATATCCTTTCACAAAATGAATCCTAGTGATCCTAACTTTGATGATTATCTATTTGAATTTGTGACCTCATGTGTGTTAAAGGAGATATCATTACTATCAATAATATCATTATAGAAGCCATTCACATTCATAATCTTGAACACTGTCATGGTCACAATTCTAATGACTAACTTGATCTTTGTGACAAGGACATTCTTTTTGACGATGACAATGAGGAACATGGCTACTATGATGAAGATGAGGAATTCGACATCGAATTTTAGAAGACTATGAAGAACCTAAGTCTCGTGGCAAATTTCAAAGATTACATGTTCGAAGGAAAGTAATGGATTCTTGATAGTGGATGCACCGATTACATGAATGAAGATAGAGACATGTTTCATGAGATCACACCAAACAATGGCCCACAGAGGTACGTAACTTTTTGAGATAACTCCAAGGGTAAGGTACTTGGCCTTGCTAAGGTGGTCATATCTCATGATAGCTCTATTCAAAATGCCATGCTCATTGAATCTCTTAGTTATAATCTTCTTTCCATATCTAGGCTTGTCGATTTCGGCTTCAATGTGTTATTTACTAAAGTAGATTCCCAAGTGTTTAGTCAATACAATCATAACATGGTATTTATCAATTTTATAGAGGTGATCTATACATTATTGATTTCACTAAGAGATCCCAACCTCGTACTTGTATTTTTGCAAAATCTTCTAAAGGTTGGTTATGGCATAGAAGGCTAGGACATGTTGGTATGCGTAATCTAGACAAACTCATCAAAGGTGATCATATCCTTGGTGTTAAAGATGTTATCTTTGACAAAGATAGGCTTTGTAGTGCTTGTCAACTAGGAAATCAAGTTGGAGGAAGTCATCTCATGAAGAATATCATGACTACTAGAAGAGCACTTGAGTTGCTTCACATGGATCGCTTCGGTCCCAATGCTTACAACAAACTCGGTGGAAATTATTTTATTTTACTCATAGTTGATGATTTTTCCAGATTTACATGGGTATTCTTTCTTTATGACAAGTCGCGGGTACAAAAGATATTCAAGAACTTCACTCGAAAGGCCCAAAACCAATTTGAAGTGAAGATCAAGAAAGTTCTGAGCGACAATGGGTCGGAGTTCAAGAACATTAATGTGGATACCTTTCTTATTGAAGAAGAAACCTCACACGAGTTCTCGACTACGAACATGCCTCAACAAAACGGAATTTTTTAGAGGAAGAATTGGACTCTCGTAGATATGGAGAGAACGATGCTCTATGTGTACAAAACTACAAGATACTTTTGGGCAGAAGCGGTGGAAACAGCTTTTCATGCCACGAAACGGCTCTATCTTGACAATATTCTTGGTAAAATAGCATACGAGCTACTCACTGGTAACAAACCCCAAGTTGGATACTTTCGGGAATTTGGCCCAAAGTTCTACACTCTTAATAAGCATCGTCGTTCTAAATTTGCTCCCAAATCTCATGAAGGTTTCCTACTTGGTTACGGATCAAACTCTCACACTTACTATGTCTACAACAACTTCACTTGAAAGGTTCAAGAGATGGTAGATGTGAAGTTCGATGAGACTAATGGTTCGTAAGTCGAACAATTACCAATTGATGTACGATACAAAGACCCTTCAGAAGTAATTCAAGATCTATCCATAGGCAACATTTTCCCCTATGGAGGTGAAGGAAAGTACTTCAACAACTCAAGTGAAATCCCCCAGATCACGCCTAGGTGAACCACAAAATGACGCGGAGGCACCCACAAGCGATACACACCAAGATGAAGGGAATGAAGAAGTACATAAAGATGATCCACCTCAACCTCCTTCACCACCTCCACAAGGGAACAACGACCTCAACAATGACGAAGATGATGATGAGGATGAAGCTCCACCATCCACAACTCAAAAGCTACCTCGAGTATGAGCAAGAGTGGAAAAGAACCATCATGTCAAACAAATTCTTGGCAATATAAGATAGGGGAGAATCACTCGCCCTCAAACTCGTTTGGCTAAATTTTGTGAGCATTACTCACTTATCTCTAGTATTGATCCTATGAAGGTGGAAGAACTCTTGAAGAACAGAACTGGGTGAATTCCATGCACGAGGAGCTACAAAACTTCAGGAGCAATCAAGTATGGACTCTAGTGGAGAAACCCAAGGATGGGCGCTACATTAGTCGAACAAAATGGGTGTTTTGCAACAAGCAAGATGATGATGGATAAGTAGTACGCAACAAGCCTCGCCTTGTAGCTCAAGGCTACACTCAAGTTGAAGGTATGGACTATGGTGAGACGTATGCCCCATTGCTAGACTTGAGTCCATTCGCATTCTACTTGCGTATGCCAATCACCATGATATCACACTTTACTAAATGGACATTAATAGTACTTTCCTAAAGGGTGAAATTGAGGAGGAATTCTATGTCAAACAACCTCCCAGATTTGTCAACCCTAAGAAACATAATCATGTCTATAAACTTTGCAAAGCTCTCTATGGTCTTAACAAAGCCCCTCGAGCTTGGTACCAATTCTTAACGAAGTTTCTTATAGAAAAGGGTTTTGAAATTGGTAAAATCGATGCAACCATGTTCACAGAAAGGGTTAATGCTGAATTATTTGTGTGCCAAATTTATGTGGATGATATCATATTTGATTCTGCGAACCCACATTTTAGTGAGAAATTTGGAAGGTTGATGTCCGATAAATATGATATGTCTATGATGTGTGAGCTGAAATTATTCCTTGGTTTGCAAATCAAGCAAACGAGAGATGGAACATTTGTCTCTCAAACAAAGTATACCAAGGACTTGTTCAAGAATTTAAACATGCAAGAATGCAAAGGTATGAAAACTCACATGCCTACAAGTGGACATGTTGCCCTCACTAAGGAGGACAAACCGGTTGATCAAAAAGTTTATCGGTCAATGACTGGTTCATTGTTATATATATGTGCCTCTCGTCCTGGTATAATGCTAAGTGTGTGCATGTGTGCACGATATCAAGCTACTTCTAAAGAGTGTCATCTTAAGGTCGTGAAAAGAATTGTGAGATACTTGATACATACACCAAACTTTGTCATTTGGTATCCTACGGGATCTTCTTTTGATCTTATGGGCTATTCCAACTTGGACTATATCAGAGATAAGGTTGATAGAATATCCACTTTGGGTACTTGTCAATTTCTTGGGAGATCTCTTGTGTCTTGGTCCTCCAAGAAACAAAATTTGGTATTTCTATCTACCGCTAAAGTGGAATACATTGTCGCCGAAGCTTGTTGTGCACAATTGTTATGGATGACCCAAACTCTTAAGGACTATGGAATACATGTGGAACATGTTCCATTGTTTGGTTACAAGGAGAGTTATATCAAGATTGCACACAAGCCTGTGCAACACTCTTGAACTAAGCATATCCAGGTTCATCATCATTTTATTCGTGATCATGTTGCTAAAGGAGATATAAATATCAAACATGTTTGTACCAATAAACAATTGGCGGATACCTTTACAAAGCCACTTGATGAGAAAGTGTTTTGCCACTTGAGGAGTGAGTTGAACATCATAGATGCTTCAAATTTGTTCGAGTGACTCACTCACATGCATGCAAGGGCATGAGCTTAATGACTATTCGTTGATACTATTAACATGATATTATCTCTTATCTTGGAAAATTATGCTTCCTTGTATTGCATCTAACCTTTTGTAGGTACTTGGATGGACTACTCTCCACAAGATTGTCATCAACTCGAATCACAAGCAATCTTGTTATTACCAAGTATCAACAACCATTATTTCTGATGAAGGAAGAAGACATTACAAACTATATCCTTGACAAATATTTGATACAAACTTCACTCTTTCCATTTGGATATACTCATGGTATTCCTTGCATGACTAACCCATGTAGGAGAACCTACTTCAAATAAAGAAGGACTTCTCCGAACTCCAACCCATGAGCATCCACAACAAGTCCACCTGCGTGATTTCGTCATCAACATCACTCATAAGCATTTAATCATATCCTTGAAGAAGCTTTATTCCAAGTCATGACTCAAAGCAACTCTCGGGATATGAAAACATCAAAATGGTTAAATAAAAAATGGAACCCCCATTTTGAGATTAACGATGAGTATGGCTTATGATCAAGTGTTCTCACTTGTCTCCTAAGTCAATATACTCTAACATAGGTGAACTAGTCGTCGGCCATCTTCTAGATGAAAGATCATAAGTGCTTAATCATTTTGTTGCATGATTTATCACTATCATTCAGTCTTCATCGAGGTGAAAATTCATTGCAGATCTTATTTTAAAATTCCTTGAAAATCTTAGCTGAAAAGTCCTTGCAAATCATATTCAAAAATTCCTTGCAAATCCAGTCAAGTTTTTTGCAGAGTCGCTTTGAAAAAATCGGCAAAGAATGCTTTTGCTAAGTTTCTGTTTGCAACTTTGAATCTCCGACTAAGAAAATTCGGCACCACTCATATATCAACTACATTGCATATTTTTTCCTATGTACTACCAACTTGAAACCATTCGGTGCCACTGAGATTTTTCCTAGGCTCAACACTCGTTTTGTTCTTACCGATCACATTTGTCTCAGGGTCTCTGAAATTTGTTTTTGCTAGAGTTATTTGCCAGATTTCCTTGAACAAAATCTTAACATGTTTTCAAGCCCGTAATGCATGACCCTCTATCTAGGATCGCTTACCCTCTGACCCTTCTTGGAAATTGATGCTAAATGGGGAAAATATCAAAGCTTATCTAAGCAAAGGGCGATAAAATTTAAGGGGGGGTATCAAAAGCTTAAGCAGGAGATAGGAAACATACTAGAAGGAAAGAGCTTAATTGATTTGTATTTGACGTTTATTCATTCTATGTGCCTTAGATATTTTCTCACCCTACCTACTCCCAATATCTACATGATAAGATTTAGGGGGATAGGAACAAAACGTCTCAATACTCAGGGGAGAAAGTTATATTGCTACCCTTTGGACACATGTCACTATTAATAGAATATAAATTCTTCTGCATGTCTTCCAAACCTTGGTATTCTTGAAACTTCTTTGCATTTATATGAAAAAGAACATTCTTGCGTTTTCTAACCTTGTTTTCTCAAGTATGTCCCTTCTAGTTAGAATGTTGAGTGCTTCAAGTTGAGTATATGCATCCTGTTAATGTTCAAAATGATTTCTTGCTTATTGCACATATTGTTTGCAAGAGAAACTTGTGAACGTGAAATCACTTCACTCACATATCTAGTTGATGCATGTAGCCAAGGTACATATGACTTGGTATGAATTCTCTTCTATGTGTGCTCATGCATTCCAAAAGAAACAATCCCTTAAAGGATTGCACACATATAGGGGGAGCATGGTTAAGTCATATGTCTTTCAAAGCTATCATATATAATGTTGCATATTTCAAATTGAAGCTCTGATTGTATGTTTTCATCAATTATCAAACAAGGGCGATTGAAAGCACAAATGCTCCCTTGGTGGTTTTGATGATTAATGACAACATACATTGGCTCTTGGACTAAAAGTTTTATCTAGTCTTTTTTAGATCTAGTCCAAAGAGTGGAGTGGGTGCGAATTGTGAGAAGGATCCCCAAGATGGAAAGGAATATTATTGGCAAAGCTTCCAGCTTCAAGACTCTACATTTTAATTTATGTGAGAAACCACTATTGAGTCCATAGCAAAGCCAATACTATTAAAAGGGGATGAGGTATCTATAATGATCCGGTTTCTCAAGTGCTTAGAGATATGCAACCAAAAACCTCACCCAAACTCTCACACAAACATTTTGTCCAAAACCCAAAATGTAAAATTTGGTGCCATCAACCTATTCCATATCGGCCCCATCGAGTTTCCTTTAGATGGAACCCAAGCCAAACCCTAGCACCTCAGTATCACCGAGTTTCAGTTTGGTACAGACAAAAAGCAGTGACCACCTTACTCGTATCTAATTGTCAAAAATCATAATTTTTTAGTTTTTCTTTTTGGTGCCACCAAGTCACTCGAACTATCTAGACCAGCTGAATCAATCTCACGAAGAACCCAAATTTTAGGACATTATGCACTAGTCGGTAGAACCAAGTTTTTACTTCGGTTTCGTCGAGTTGGGCAATAATGTTGTAAGGGTTGGATTTTTAGATATGGTTATATGTAAGTTCATCTAGTGCCCCTTAGTGATTTTGGTGTATTGAGGACTTATAGCTTAAAGGAGTAATACGTTTGTGGTTGTACACATGCGCTATAAGTCGCTGAGGAGTTTGAGTTATTCAAAGAATATTGACCCATAAAAATGAATGTCTTTGGCTAAAGACTTTGATACTTTCCTGAAGATTTTGAAAGTGAGGAAATTGGTGTGTCCTTGAAGATATTGATGCGAGGACTTTGAAGCATGAAGACTTTTGTTTTCATACTTTCATTTCCTTTATTTTGAGTGATAGGAACACCATACTATTAAAGGGGGTCGAGGTAAAACTAAGGAAAAGTTTCCAAGTCATGCTCATATCAAAGCATACACATACCCAATCCTTCGACTAAAGCCCTTGGAAATCTTTTATAGTTTAATCAGTTTCGTGAGTAACAGAGACGAAGATCTTCTAGTCTGTGAGAAAATTTCTCTAATTGTGAAGTTAGGATTTCACAAGTGTGAATTACCTACAAGTGAGGAATATGAGACACATGAGGACTTTCACAGCTTGAAAGTTCCGGCCGTTGTTGCACTGCGCGTCGGCTGTCCCCAAACCTTATCCACATAATGGTCATATCATTGGGGCAATTATGTCAGATCATGTCGAGATTGCTCCCAGACTATAAATAGCCGCCCCCTACAACCACTAGCTGGATGGCTGCTCTGAGAGAGAACTTGACACTTGTCATTTGAGAGAATCCCATCCTCTCAGGACTTTGAGAGAAAATCATCGGTGAGGAAAAACCCAAACACCCAAAACCAAAACCCAAAAAACCCAAAGTGATTGAGCATCACTGAAGAGATTGTTCCTGTGTGGAACCGATGCTTGTTACCTTTGAAGATTGTGCATCTGCCAGACAGTTAACCATCATTGATCTAGAGCATCCAGCAGTAAATTGTGGATTGCCACGTGACCGAGTTTGTGAGGGTTTGGAAGGCTACCCTGAAGACTTACCATGAGTATTGGGCGAGGATTGTGTTGGGGAACGTTGCATGGGAAACAAAAAAAATCCTACGCACACGAAGACCTATCATGGTGATGTCCATCTACGATAGGAGATTTGGATCTACGTACCCTTGTAGATCACACAGCAGGAAGCATTAAGAAATGTGGTTGATGTCGTGCAACGTCTTCACGTCCCTCGATCAGCCCCACGAACCGTCTCACGAACCGTCCCGTGATCCGTCCCACGATCCGTTCCAACCTAGTGCCGAACAGACGGCACCTCCGCGTTTAGCACACGTACAGCTCGACGATGATCTCGGCCTTCTTGATCCAGCAAGCAAGATGGAGAACTAGATGATTTCTCCAGCAGCGTGATGGTGCTCCGGTGGTGGTGACAATCTACTCCTGCAGTGCTTCGCCCGAGCTCCGCAAAAATATGATCTAGAGGAAGAACTATGGTGTCTAGATCTGAGTTGCATGTGGAAAAAGTTGTCTCAAATCAGCCCTAAATCACCACTATATATAGGAGGGAGGGGGAGCAGGCTTGCCTTGAGGGCCAAGCCCTCAAGGGTGCGCTGGCCAAGGAGTAGAGGAGGAATCCTACTCCAATTAGGATTGGAAAGTGGAGTCCTTCTGTTCCTTCCCACCTCCCCTTTTTTTCTTTTTCTTTGGTTTTCTTCTCTTGGTGTCAAGGCCCTCTTGGGCTGTCCCACCAGCCCACTAAGGGCTGGTGCACCACCCCTAAGGCCATTGGGCTTCCCCCGTGTGGGTTGCCCCCTCCCGGTGAACTTCTGGAACCCATTCGTCACTCCCTGTACAATGTCGTTAATGCCCGAAAACCTTCTGGTAACCAAATGAAACCATCCTATATATCAATCTTTGTTTCCGGACCATTCCGGAAACCCTCGTGACATCCGTGATCTCATCCGGGACTCCGAACAACGTTCGGTAACCACACATATAACTCAACTATACTAAAACATCATCGAACCTTAAGTGTGCAGACCCTGCGGGTTCGAGAACTATGTAGACATGCCCCGAGGTCCTCCTCGGTCAATATCCAATAGTGGGACATGGATGCCCATATTGGATCCTACATATTCTCCGAAGATCTTATCGGTTGAACCTCAGTGTCAAGGATTCATATAATCCCGTATGTCATTCCCTTTGTCCTGCGGTATGTTACCTACCCGAAATTTGATCATCGGTATCCGCATACCTATTTCAATCTCGTTACTCGCAAGTCTCTTTACTCGTTCCATAATACAAGATCCCGTGACTTACACTTAGTCACATTGCTTGCAAGTCTTGTCTGTGATGTTGTATTACCGAGTGGGCCCCGAGATACCTCTCCGTCACACGGAGTGACAAATCCCAGTCTCGATCCATACTAACTCAACGGACGCCTTCGGAGATACCGGTAGAGCACCTTTGTAGTCACCCAGATATGTTGTGATGTTTGATGCACACAAGGTATTCCTCCGGTGCCAGTGAGTTATATGATCTCATGGTTGTAGGAACAAATACTTGACATGCAGAAAACAATAGCAATAAAACGACACGATCAATATGCTACGTTCATAGTTTGGGTCTAGTCCATCACATGATTCTCCCAATGATGTGATCCAGTTATCAACTGACAACACTTGCACATAGCCAAAAAACCTTGACTATCCTTGATCAACTGGCTAGCCAACTAGAGGCTTGCTAGGGACATTGTTTTGTCTATGTATCCACACATGTATCTATGTTTCCATTCAATACAATTATAGCATGGATAATAAACGATTATCTTTAAACGGGAAATATAACAATAACTATTTATCATTGCCTCTAGGGCATATTTCCAACAATCTCCCACTTGCACTAGAGTCAATAATCTCGTCCTCACATCTACATGCAATTTACATTGTAATACATCGAACACCCATATAGTTCTGGTGTTGATCATGTTTTTCCCGTGGAAGAGGTTTGGTCAGCAGGTCTGCTACATTCAGATTCGTGTGCACTTTGCAAATATTCACGTCCTCTCCTTCGACGTAGTTGCGGATGAGATTGAAGCATCGTTTGATGTGTCTGGTCTTCTTGTGAAACCTTGGTTCCTTTGCTAAGGCAATGGCATGAGTGTTGTCACATAACAGAGTCAATGGATCTAGTGCGCTCGGCACAACTCCAAGATCTGTCATGAACTGCTTCATCCAGACACCCTCCTTTGCTGCCTCCGAGGCAGCCATGTACTCCGCTTCACATGTAGAATCTTCTACGACGCTCTTCTTGGCACTGCACCAGCTTACTGCACCCCCATTAAGAATAAATCTGTATCCGGTTTGCAAATTAGAGTCATCCGTATCGGTGTCAAAACTTCCGTCGACGTAACCTTTTACGACGAGCTCTTTGTCACTTCCATAAACGAGAAACATTTCCTTATTCCTTTTTAGGTACTTTAGAATATTCTTGACCACCGTCCAATGATCCACTCCTGGATTACTCTGAAACCTGCCTGCCATACTTATGGCCAAGCTGACGTCTGGTCTAGTGCACAGCATTGCATACATGATAGAACCTACGGCTGAAGCGTAGGGGACGGAACTCATTTGTTCTCTATCTTCCGCAGTTGCTGGGCACTGAGTCTTACTCAATTTTAAACCTTGTAACACTCGCAAGAATCCTTTCTTGGACTGATCCATTTTGAACTTCTTCAAAACTTTATCAAGGTATGTGCTTTGTGAAAGTCCTATCCGGCGTCTCGATCTATCCCTATAGATCTTAATGCCTAGAATGTAAGCAGCTTCTCCTAGGTCCTTTATAGAGAAACTTTTATTCGAGTAATCCTTTATGCTCTCCAAAACCTCCACGTTGTTTCCAATCAGCAATATGTCATCCACATATAATATTAGAAATGCCACAGAGCTCCCACTCACTTTCTTGTAAATACAAGATTCTCCAACCACTTGTATTAACCCAAATGCTTTGATCACCTCATCAAAGCGTTTATTCCAACTCCGAGATGCTTGCACCAGTCCATAAATGGATCGCTGGAGCTTGCATACTTTGTTAGCATTCTTTGGATCGACAAAACCTTCGGGTTCCATCATATACAACTCTTCCTTAATAAGACTGTTAAGGAACGCCGTTTTGACATCCATCTGCCAGATTTCATAATCGTAAAAGCCAGCTATTGCTAACATGATTCGGACTGACTTAAGCATCGCTACCGGTGAGAAAGTATCATCGTAGTCAACTCCTTGAACTTGTGAAAATCCCTTTGCCACAAGTCGAGCTTTATAAACGGTCACATTATCGTCTGCGTCTGTCTTCTACTTAAAGATCCATTTGTTCTAAATAGCCTTGCGGCCTTCACGTAGTACTTCCAAAGTCCACACTTTGTTCTCGTACATGGATCCTATCTCGGACTTCATGGCCTCCAGCCATTTGTTGGAATTTGGGTCCACATTGCTTTTTCATAATTCGCACGTTCATTGTTGTCTAACAACATAATTGATAAGACAGGATTACCGTACCACTCAGGAGCAGTACGTGATCTTGTCGACCTGCGAGGTCCGATAGGAACTTGATCCGAAGTTTCATGATCATCATCATCAACTTCCTCCTCAACCGGCGCCGCAGCAACAGGGGTTTCCCCTTGCCTTGCGCCACCATCTAGAGGGATTAGAGGTTCGACAACCTCATCAAGTTCTACCTTCCTCCCACTCAATTCTTTCGAGAGAAATTCCTTCTCAAGAAAAGCTCCGTTTTTAGCAACAGCCACTTTGCCCTCGGATTTGAGATAGAAGGTATACCCAACTGTCTCTTTTGGGTAACCTATGAAGACGTACTTTTATGCTTTGGGTTCCAGCTTTTCAGGCTGAAGCTTTTTGACATAAGCATCGCATCCCCAAACTTTAAGAAACGACAACTTTGGTCTTTTGCCATACCACAGTCCGTATGGTGTCATCTCAACGGATTTTGATGGTGCCCTATTTAAAGTGAATGAAGTTGTCTCTAATGCATAACCCCAAAACGATAACGGCAAATCGGTAAGAGACATCATAGATCGCACCATCTCTAATAAAGTATGATTACGACATTCGGACACACCATTACGCTGTGGTGTTCCAGGCGGTGTCAACTGTGAAACAATTCCACATTGTCTTAAGTGAGCACCAAACTCGAAACTCAGATATTCACCCCCATGATCAGACCGTAGAAGCTTGATCTTCTTATTACGATGATTTTTAACTTCACTCTGAAATTGCTTGAACTTCCCAAACATTTCAGACTTGTGCTTCATCAAGTAGACATAACCATATCTACTCAAATCGTCAGTGAAGGTGAGAAAATAACGATATCCGCCGCGCGCCTCCACACTCATCGGACCGCACACATCGGTATGTATGATTTCCAACAAGTCACTTGCACGCTCCATTGTTCCGGAGAACGGAGTCTTAGTCATCTTGCCCATGAGGCATGGTTCACACGTGTCAAGTGAATCAAAGTCAAGTGACTCCAAAAGCCCATCGGAATGGAGTTTCTTCATGCGCTTTACCCCAATATGACCTAAGCGACACTACCACAAAAACATGGCGCTGTCATTGTTAAATTTAACTCTTTTGGTCACAATGTTATGTATATGTGTATCATCGCTATATGAACAATCCTCTCACATTGGGTGCATGACCATAAAAGATATTACTCATAGAAATAGAACAACCATTATTCTCTGACTTAAACGACTAAGCATCTCGCAATAAACAAGATCCAGATATAATGTTCATACTTAACGCAAGCACTAAATAACAATTATTGATGTTCATAACTAATCCTCATGGTAACTAAAGTGAAACTGTGCCGACAGCGATTGCATCAACCTTGGAACCATTTCCCACGCGCATCGTCACTTCATCATTCGCGAGCCTTTGCTTATTCCGCAGTTCCTGTTTCGAGTTGCAAATATGAGCAACAGAACCGGTATCGAATACCCAGGCACTACTACGAGAGCTGGTTAAGTACACATCAATAACATGTATATCGAATATACCTGATTTTTCCTTGGCCGCCTTCTTATCAGCCAGATACTTGGGGCAGTTGTGCTTCCAGTGACTCGGACCCTTCCAATAATAACACTCTGTTTCAGGCTTAGGTCCAGCTTTGGGTTTCTTCGTCGGATTGCCAATAGGCTTGCCGCTCTTCTTGGAATTACCCTTCTTTCCTTTGTCGTTTCTCTTGAAACTAGTGGTCTTATTCACCATCAATACTTGATGCTCTTTACGGAGTTCTGACTCTGCGACTTTCAGCATCGCGAATAACTCGTTGGGTGACTTGTTCATCCCTTGCATGTTATAGTTCAACACAAAGCTCTTGTAGCTTGGCGATAGTGATTGAAGAATTCTGTCAGTGATAGACTCTTGCAGGAGTTCAATCCCAGCTCAGCTAGATGGTTTGAGTACCACGGACATTTTGAGCACATGTTCACTGACAGACGAATTCTCCTCCATCTTGCAAACATAGAATTTATCGGAGGTCTCATACCTCTTGATCCGGGCGTGCTTCTGAAAGATAAACTTCAACTCCTGGAACATCTCAAATGCTCCATGACGCTCAAAGCGATGTTGAAGTCCCGGTTCTAAGCCATACAAAACTGCACATTGAACTACTGAGTAGTCCTCCTTGCGTGTTAACCAAGCGTTCTTAACATCTTAGTCAGCATTGGTGGGTGGTTCATCTCCTAGCGCAGCATTAAGGACATAATCCTTCTTCCCAGCTTGCAGGAGCAACTTAAGATTACGAGCCCAGTCTACAAAGTTGCTTCCATCATCTTTCAACTTAGCTTTCTCTAGGAACGTATTAAAATTCAAGGTGACTGTCGCGTGAGCCATTGATCTACAACACAAACATTTCAAAGTGGACTTCGACTATGTTCAAGATAATTAGAGTTTAACTAATCAAATTACTTGCTAAACTCCCACTCAAAAAGTACATCTCTCTAGTCATTTGGGTGGTACATGATCCTAGTTCACTAACTCAAGTCCGACCATCACGTGAGTTGAGAATAGTTTCAGTGGTAAGCATCTCTATGCTAATCATATCAACTATACGATTCATGCTCGACCTTTTGGTCTCATGTGTTCTGAGGCCATGTCTGCACATGCTAGGCTCGTCAAGCTTAAACCGGGTGTTCCGCGTGTGCAACTGTTTTGCACCCGTTGTATGTGAACGTTGAGTCTATCACACCCGATCATCACGTGGTGTCTCGAAACGACGAACTGTAGCAATGGTGCATAGTCATGGAGAACACAATTTCGTCTTGAAATTTTAGTGAGAGATCACTTTATAATGCTACTATCGTTCTAAGCAAAATAAGGTGCATAAAAGGATTAACATCACATGCAATTCATAAGTGACATGATATGGCCATCATCTTGTGCTTCTTGATCTCCATCACCAAAGCACCGGCACGATCTTCTTGTCACCGGCGCCACACCATGATCTCCATCAACGTGTCGCCTCAGGGTTGTCGTGCTACTTATTCTATTACTACTAAAGCTATGTCCTAGCGATATAGTAAACGCATCTGCAAATACAAATGTTAGTTTAAAGACAACCCTATGGATCCTGCCGGTTGTCGTACCATCGACGTGCAAGTCAATATTAACTACTAGAACATGATCATCTCATACATCCAATATATCACATCACGTCATTGGTCATATCATATCACAAGCATACCCTGCAAAAACAAGTTAGACGTCCTCTAATTTGTTGTTGCATGTTTTACGTGTCTGTTATGGGTATCTAGTATGATCGCATATTACTTACGCAAAAACCACAACGAAGATGTGCAAATTTCTATTTAACCTATCCAAGGACCGCCTCAGTCAAAACCAATTCAACTAAAGTTGAAGAAACCGACACCCCTCAGTCATCTTTATGCAACGAGGTTGCATGTCAATCGATGAAACCAGTCTTTCGTAAGCATACGAACAATGTTGGTCTGGGCCGCATCAATCCAACAATACTGCCGAACCAAGAAAAGACTAAGGAGGGCAGCAAATCGAACATCACCGTCCACAAAACCCTTTGTGTTCTACTCGATATAACATCTCCGCATGAACCTATCTCTGATACCACTATTGGGGAACGTTGCATGGGAAACAAAAAATTTCCTGCGAACACGAAGACCTGTCATGATGATGTCCATCTACGAGAGGAGATTTGGATCTACGTACCCTTGTAGATTGCACAGCAGGAAGCATTAAGAAACGCGGTTGATGTAGTGGAACGGCTTCATGTCCCTCGATCAGCCCCACGAACCATCCCACGAAGCGTCCTGCGATCCGTCCCACGATCCATTCCGATCTAGTGCCGAACCGAAGGCACCTCCGCGTTCAGCACACGTACAGCTCGATGATGATCTCGGCCTTCTTGATCCAGCAAGCAAGACGGAGAAGTAGATGAGTTCTCCGGCAGCATGACGGCGCTCTGGTGGTGGTGACGATCTACTCCTACAGGGCTCCGCCCGAGCTCCGCAGAAATACGATCTAGAGGAAGAACTATGGTGTCTAGATCTAAGTTGCACGTGGCAAAAGTTGTCTCAAATCAGCCCTAAATCACCATTATATATAGGAGGGAGGGGGAGGAGGCTTGCCTTGAGGTCCAAGCCCTCAAGGGTGCGCCAGCCAAGGAGGAGAGAACTAATCCTACTCCAATTAGGATTGGAAAGTGGAGTCCTTCTCTTCCTTCCCACCTCCCCTTTTTTCTTTGGTTTTCTCCTCTTGGCGCCAAGGCCCTCTTGGGCTGTCCCACCAGCCCACTAAGGGCTGGTGCGCCACCTCTAAGGCATTTGGGATTCCCCCGGGTGGGTTGCCCCCCTCCCGGTGAACTTCCGGAACCCATTCGTCACTCCCGGTACAATGTCGGTAATGCCCGAAAACCTTTCGGTAACCCAATGAAATCATCCTATATATCAATCTGCATTTCCAGACCATTCCGGAAACCCTCGTGACGTCCGTGATCTCACCCGGGACTCCGAACAACATTCAGTAACCACACATATAACTCAACTATACTAAAACATCATCGAACCTTAAGTGTGCAGACCCTGCGGGTTCGAGAACTATGTAGACATGCCCCGAGGTCCTCCTCGGTCAATATCCAATAGCGGGACCTGGATGCCCATATTGGATCCTACATATTCTTCGAAGATCTTATCGGTTGAACCTCAGTGTCAAGGATTCATATAATCCCGTATGTCATTTCCTTTGTCCTTCGGTATGTTACTTGCCCGAGATTTGATCCTCGGTATCCGCATACCTATTTCAATCTCGTTACCCGCAAGTCTCTTTACTCGTTCCGTAATACAAGATCCCGTGACTTACACTTAGTCACATTGCTTGCAAGGCTTGTGTGTGATGTTGTATTACCGAGTGGGCCCCGAGATACCTCTCTGTTACACGGAGTGACAAATCCGAGTCTTGACCCATACTAACTCACCGGGCACCTTCGGAGATACCTGTGGAGTACCTTTAAAGTCACCCAGTTACGTTGTGATGTTTGATGCACACAAGGTATTCCTTCGGTGCCAATGAGTTATATGATCTCATGGTTATAGGAACAAATACTTGACATGCAGAAAACAATAGCAATAAAACGACACGATCAATATGCTACGTTCATAGTTTGGGTCTGGTCCATCACATGATTCTCCCAATGATGTGATCCAGTTATCAAGTGACAACACTTGCCCATAGCCAGAAAACCTTGACTATCCTTGATCAACTGGCTAGCCAACTAGAGGCTTGCTAGGGACATTGTTTTGTCTATGTATCCGCACATGTATCTATGTTTTCATTCAATACAATTATAGCATGGATAATAAATGATTATCTTTAAATAGGAAATATAACAATAATTATTTATCATTGCCTCTAGGGCATATTTCCAACAGATTGTGTGTCCTTAGCTCAAGAAGAATACGGTAAGGACTTAGTTTCATGGGATTGTGTGTCCATTGGTTTAAATACCTAGCCACTCCAAACAAGACGTACGACTGTCACAGCAGTTGGAATTAATCCATCAAATCACTGTCTTCACCTAGTACCTAGTTATATTTTGTCAACCCTTCTATTTCCTCATTTACGTGTGATGAAATTGATTGTTACTCTTTGAAGAATTTGAATGAAGACTTTCTCAATTTCCTCATCTCAAATTATTCACATCACTTGTTCTTCACGTGCTTATCCTGATCATGCTACTCGTGCTAAGTGTTTGTTTCATCATGATGATCATGCTTTTGTCATGTTACGCTTATGCCTGAGTACTTATTCCGCTACAAGCTCTTCGTGACTTAGCAATTTCCTCACAGGGAAATTCCTCGATGACGAATTCATAAAAATCGCTTATTCACCCCCCCCCCTCTAGTCGATATAACGCACTTTCACTATAAATACCACCCCACCCATCTCTGTTTCATGGTTGGAGCCCTTAGAACATTTTTCACACTTCCACCAATCATTTTCTGAGAAAGAACCACATATTCATGTGTTGAGATCAAGATATTCCAATCCAACCATATGAATCTTGATCTCTAGCCTCCCCAAGTTGTTTTCCACCCAATCATCCTCTTCTGCCAAGTCAAATTACATGAGAGGGTGATTGAGTTTTGACGAGACTTTCTTTTAAAGCATATTAGCAAGGAGTTCATCATCCATACACCATTTATTACCTTTTGGAGAGTGGTATCTCCTAGATTAGTTTGTTGCTTGGGAGCCTCCAAATCATGTGGAGTTGAACCAAGAAGTTTGTAAGGGCAAGGAGATCTCTTACTTCGTGAAGATCCACCCCGAGTGAGGCTAGTCCTTCATGGACGCAAGCCATGATGGCATAGATAAGGTTGCTTATTTTTTGACCCCTTATGGGTGGAGTCCTCCATGGACTCATGCAACCGTTACCCTCCATGGGTCGAAGTCTCCATGAACGTGGACATACGATAGCACCACCTATCAGAACCACACCAAAAAGCTGTGTGTCTTCATTGCATTTGATCTTCCTGGCCTAACATCCTTTTGTTTCTTGCAAATGCATGATGCTTACTTTCCGCTGCTTGATCTATACATATGCATGTGTAGAAACTCTTGGATGCAACTTAACTTGCGCAAAATCTGCCTAAAATTCAAGTCAAGTAAAAATTTCTCATATATCTTATTAAGTGTCTATTAACACCCCCCCCCCTCTAAATGCCACTTCTCAATCCCACAAAGGTGCTTCCTAATAGGCTCAAGGTGGATCTTCCACTGATGATCTCAGAGGAGCAGAGTGATTTTATGCTAGATAGACTAATAACAAATAATTAAGGGACTCTCATTTGGGAGCAATGGTTGTGTCGTTACTCATCTCTTGTTTGTTGATGATAGCATTGTATTCTTGGAGGCATCTCATGAAAAATTAAGGCAATAAAAAACATCCTACATGATTATGAGTTTGGTTCCGGACAGAAAGTGAACCTCCAAAAATCTTGAGTGTTTTTTTGGAAACAGTACTAGAGAGGAGGACAAAGGGACTCTCAAACAAGTTATAGGTATTGATTCTGAAGCTCTCGGCGAGTGCTACCTTGGACCCCCAGCGGTAGTGGGAAGATCAAAAGAAGGAACCTTTAAAAGTGTGTGGGAATGTTTGTGTGGTATGGTAGTGGGATGGAAGGGCCAAGGTTTATCACAGGCCGCACGTCAGGTACGTGTCATGTCTCTTCTCAAAGTGACCCCAACCTACACTATGAGGTGTTTTCAACTCCCAAAGAAATTGTGCCAGAACCTAACTACAATCTCATCAAACTTCTAGTGGAGTGCAACAAATGGTGAGAAGAAGGTGCATTGGATTCCATGGGACAAGATGTGTAATGGAAAGGAGGAAGGGGGCTTGGGTTTTCATGACCCTGAAGCATTTAATCGGGCTCTTCTAGCTAAATAGGCATGAATGATTTGTACAACGCCAAATTCTTCATGCGCTCGTGTTTCGTAAGCTAGATATTTTAAAGAAAGTGATATCCTATAGCAACTTGTGCAACATGATCATCATATACTTTCATAAGTATTATTCATGGTAGAGACTTATTGAGCGTTTGATTGATTTGGAGAATTGGGAATGGAACTAGCATACATATTCATCGCCATAATTGGATTCCACGTTCTGGGACTCTACAATCACTGGGCGTAGACTTTGTTCTGGGTGTTCAACGTGTTTGTGATCTCCTGATAGCACAAGGCTCGACATGGGACATAAATAAGTTGGAGTTAATGTTTTTGGTTGATGATATACATGACGTAGTGGAGATTCCCATTGGAGGGCGGGAGATGAAGGATTACGTGGCATGGAATTATACTAGGAACGACAAGTTTACTATGAAGTCGGCTTATCATCTCCAAATGACTATGAACCGGGTGAAGAACTGGCTTCCAGAACACTATTCGACGGTTTCAACTTACCAGGGTTGGCTCGCACTAGGGGATACTCCTGCACCAAACAAAGCCAAAATCCATGTGTGGCACTTGATCAAGAACAGATTGGTTGTTGGTTCAGAGTTTCCTAGAAGGAGTATCAAGGTTGGAGTATTTTGCGTCCCATACAGAAGAGAGGAGATCGCCTATCACCACTTTTGCTCGTGCCCCCATTCAACACAGCTATGGAAGTGTTTGCGTTCAAAAACTAGAGCTTTGGTGGCGATTCCATCTGCCCAGGTAGGCTCTCCAAATGCCTTGCATGGCTGGATGTTCGCATTGTTATATTTGTGGCGAATATTATGTACGTAGGGGCTTACATGGACTTGGAGTTGTAATTTATGTGGATAGGTACGAGTCGTGTAGGAGTTGGACATGTTGTATCATACGCCTTTTATATATCGAGGGTGCCACATGTTGTAACCCATGACGAACCTCGTTAACAAATATCGTGCCTTGGTGTGTCATATGTGATCTTGCATAAGCATTTTATTTTAACAAGTGGTATCAGAGCAAGGTTGAGAGAAGGCTATGCGGAATATCATCTTGAGGTACGGGGATCATGCTCAACGAGTGTCAGGGAATGTTCGATTGGTGCAAGGTGGAGCATGACTGTAATGCCCGAGAGTGTAACTTGCCATATTTGGAACCTTGTCATGTGTGGGTCCATGATGTCATTGCTATGAGAGATATATTTCATGTGGTATTTCATGTGCTCATGTCTTGTTTTCCCTTTGCATGCATGCATCCATATCATTCATGTCATCATGTGTGTTGTGGTGTTGATCCTTGTGTATGTGGTGTGATGAGTGCAAGTGGAGTGATGTATTGTGAAGGCTTGGTTTCTACTTTACTTCTTCTTCCAAAGCTAGGTTTCAAAAATACCCTTTCTCCCTCATTTTATGATCTTGTTGAATTTACTTGGTTAAACCCTGTTTTAAAAATGTTGGTTAATTTGTGTTTAATATTTGTGGCAGATTGGGTAGCTCCCTTGGAGTAGAGGGGTTTGGTTTATTTTTCTTTTGTTCAAAATAGTAAGGAAAACCCTGTTTTCCATTTATATTTTATTTGCTTGAAAATTCAGTTTTCCTTTTTATTTTATTAGGGCATAATTCCCTAATGCCCAGAGTATTTTTATTTTGTTTTTATTGTGCAAGTTGGACTCTAGGCATTTTCTTTTGTGGTGTGATTTTAAATAAAAGAGAAAAACCCTTTTCGTTTTAGCTAACAGGCCGAGAGGTAGGTGGGCTTCCTCCCTCCTTCCTCTTGGGCCTCCTCCTTTCTTTCCCCAGGGATGGCCCGCGCGCTCCTTCTCCTTCCTCGTGACGCCGTCTCTTCCCCGCACTGCTTTCCGTCAGTACTTCAGAGAGCGAGAGAGAGCTAACGCTGTGCGTCCCATCCGCGGCCTATTTAGTGCATCGGCGTGCGTGCCCGATAGGGTTTCCCTATTTCCCTCGTCGCCGCCGCCATCTCCTCCTCCATCTCTCTCCCTCCCCATGGTAAGCTCTCTGGTAGATCGAGAGGTAGCACAGGACAGCAGAAGAGCGCCGCCGTCTCCACCGCGTGTCCCTCGTCTATGGCGCCGGCAAGTATGTCCGGGAACTCGGGGGGAGTCCCCGCGTTCCATTCCCGTCGTCGGTGAGGCCGAGGCACGACTACACCAACGGCCACGACCTCATCTCCGACGAGCTCCCGACGGACCCGAAGCCTGCAGCACACGTTCTTCTTCCTCTTCTTCTACCGCATCTATGTGTTGTCCTCGTGTAGATCGGAGCGGCTCATCGGAGGGCACTCTATGCTGGCAGTGCATGCGTGTGTGTGTGCAGTAGGGCGTGGGATCTACCCAAAAGGGGCAAGCTTCCCTCTCTGGTAGACTTCGTAGCAGTGGCGTAGTGGTTTGTGCGTGCGTTGTGATGTGGCAGGTCTCGGGTTCGATCCCCAGCGCCCCCTCCTTTTTGTCTCCGGCGATATTCGGTGTGGTAGTGCAGATCAGAGTGGCTTACCTGGTAGGATTCCCCTGTTAGACCAGGAACCGTAGCGTAGCAGAGTGGTAGCAGCGCGGTTTTGCTGCCAACACGTCGTGGGTTCGAAACCTAGTGTCACCCTTTTGTTTTATCGTTCTGTGGCACAGTAGCTCGACACGGGAGGTTTACTTGCTCTGTTCCCCCTTCTCTGTCGAAGAAGAGCTGCTAGCCCAGTGGTGCTAGTACTGGTGGAGTACCAGGGGTACTTGGGTTCGAATCCCCACTATACCCCTTTGTATTTTTACTTTTTGTGTTGCTTGTGTTGTTTGCAATTCAGCTTCTTCATACCTGGCTTGAGCAACAAGTTGAGGTGTACATACCTCATATCCAGTAGGTTGGCAAATTTGTTTATTTTCGCTAGTGTGTTGTGTAGGTGTATGACCATGGGTTGATGTACATGTGAGCATGTATGTGGTGTGTGTATGTGTGCTTGTGCATATGTGCACTAGTGCATGTGTAGGAGTAGTGTGATATTGTGGGTGCATGCACACCCATGTGTGTGTGTGTGTGTTTGTGTGGATGGCCTTGTGAGAGTGATCTCATATCATGTGTAGTTGTGTGTGTGTGAAGGGACTTAGTGTGTGCATGTGGTGTGTTAGAAACTAGCATGCGTAGGGCTAATGTGTGCAAGCTTGATTGTATGTGAGTGTGTACAGTGATGTGCTATGGCACACATACATGAGGTCCAACCCCCATGTTCACCATTTGAGTTGTGGGTGTGTGCAAGTGCAAGTGTGGATGATGATATAGTGAGAAACACATGTGATATGGCACTATTTGAATCTTTATGATTCCATGTAGTTTTTCCTTTCAACTTTGTGCCTACATGTTGTATGCAAGTACCTAGGTATTATATATATATATGGGGTAGAATCTTCCCAGGAATCCATTGGTGGAATCAGATTTCCCTTTTGGACGCTTTCTGGAAATGTCATTTTTCTGCTTCGATCTATGTTTAGAGCTTGGTGCCATGTGGTGTGATGAGCCTAAGAGGATGATTCCTTGATGTGGCAGTAGTGGGTGAACCCCTCTACAGCATGGTGGTTTTGTTTTATGCTTAGGAGTTTGTATGTGCAAGTTGTGCCTTGTCAAAGTAGGCATGTGGCTGAAATTGTCAGCTTAGTGAAAATCTGTGATTTGATTTTCACTAAGTCTGAGAAACTGCTGTTATTTTCTTCCCTTGTAGTTGTGGTTGCAAATGTTCATGTGTTGGGAATCAGCCCTTGCAATCAACTAGATAGTTGGAGCTTTTGTGTTTGTCTAGCTCTCTCTTAAATTTCATGCACTTTCACTTCCTGTAGATATTGTTTTGGGGGCTGTCAAAATGCTTCAGAGCATAAACAGTTGGTGAGAATCTGAGATTTTCACTAAGTCCCTGAAATCTGTTATTTTTGTCCAAGTTAGCACCTGTAGATCTTTCTGTGTGTAACTCCTTTGTATTATCTTCTTGCTCATGCTTGTAGAGCTTTTGAATAGCTTTTTCCACATATCTTGTTTGGCACATTTCGGTGGCTGTAGATGCTTTGCATGTTGCTCATAAACTGATATGATGTTGTTTAGGACAAAATGCATAGTTTTGTTGTTTTGGAGCTTGTGATTGCATAGTTGGTGATGTGGTGAGTTTCTTTGCACCACACCACCTATATTTGTTTGTTTGATCTTGTGGCAACCTGGGAATATCAGAAGTGTGCCATTGGAGTGTGCTTGTGGTGGATTTGATCCGTAGGACTCCATATCTTGTTTCGTAGTTACCGGTTGATCCGTAGCTCCGTTCTCAACGTTCTTTATATGTTTTTGCATCGTTTTCTCGTGATGCGCCTGTTCATTTCATCTTCATGCATGTCAATATAGCTTAGAGATAAGTTATGTCCAGAAGTTTGTCTTTTCTTCTCATGCTTATGCAAGTGACTAGAGTAGAGATGCCTGTTTATTCTCATCTCATGCATCACGTGTTTGTTGCATCATGTTGTGTTGTTGTTCATTGGTTGTTGTTTTTATATTGAGTAGCACCGGGATCAGAGAGCGAGTACATGGATTCGGGAGAGTATGTGCAGGACGAACAAGAGCACTTCCAAGCTGAAGACATCACAGGCAAGATGACCGTGACCTTGATACCGTCTCTAGCTTTGTTATGCTTAGATTCACGTTTCCTTCGTCATATGCTCGTTGCCTACCACTGATATAATTGCCTCCTGATATTGCCATGAAACCCAAACACTATCCCCTCCTAGCTAATGTTGTTTGGCTAAGTAGGCGTTCTCAGCTTCTAATGTTAGTGTTGCTAGTTGCAGGTGCCAGCTGTCTCATGTGTTAACATGAGAATTTGATATCATTATGTTCTTAACTGCTATTTAATTAATGCACCTATATACTTGGTAAATGACGGGAGGCCTAGCCTTTTGTCGGGTGTTTTGTTCCGTTATTGCCGCCTTAGTATCCGGCTACCGGTGTTTGATTCCATAACTGATCGCTACTAACACGTTCGGGGTTGTTATGGGGACTCCCTTGATAAATCGTGTAGTGTTAAGACTTGTCCGGCAGGACCCAACATTGGTTTTAATCTGCTAATCACCTAATAATAATGTTGCATAGGGAATAGCTACCCCGAGGAACTAATCAAAAACCCGGGCCAGTGCTCCTCATGAGTGTTGGTCCAAACTAGAGTCGTCTGCGGGGCCAACCCGGGGCAACTCGGGAGATGTCTATCGGGCCACTGTACGATGTGCTCATCCGTCGTGTCCTGAGACTGAGATACGCGGCTCTTATCGGGGTCGTCGACATGATGAAAGGTCCTACTAGTCTTGTCTTACCTTAGCGATATATCTTGCGTATAGGAATCCCGGTGAAGCTTTGGTTCTCCCCAGAGTTGAGGTTTTCCTCTAAGGAATCCGACGAGATCACGAGATTCGTGATAGAGGATTACTTTGAGGCCCGTGACCTTTTGTGATGGACTAGTTGGAGCACCCCTGTAGGGTTTAATCTTTCGGAAAGCCGTGCCCGCGGTTATGTGGCAACATGGATTATTTGTTAACATCCGGTTATAGATAACTTGAATTAACTCTAATAGAAACTGCCAACTGTGTGCGTATCCGTGACTGTCCCCTTCGAAGATCTCTCTTCGATCGGGAACACGGTGGGGGTTATGTTTGACGTAAGTAGGTGTTCAGGATCACTTAGTGATCAGCTAGTCTTCGATCGCTAGCGTAGACCACCACATCTATAACTTGTTCTCCGTAAGTTAGCCACCATAAATGCTTAGGATGCTGCAACCTAAACACTGAACCTTCCTTACCTAATAACTTGACTAGTTTCGGTACCAAGGTCATAGATTGTTGAGTCCTCGTGACTCACAGATTACTTCAACACCCCAACAGGTACAGGTACGTCCGAAGCAGGTGATCCAGATGGCACGCAGTTGGCGTGGCAGTACGATGAGGAGAACGACCGCCTGTACGTGAACTATCCAGAAGACTGAGGCATGGTCGTGATCAGGGCAAGCATGCGGGATAGCATAGCCTTTTTTCTCATGTTATGTAGTCCGTAGCAGAACTACCTTGTCTGAATAAATGTGTGGAGGTAAACTCTGATATTATCTATGTGAGATGGCAAACGATTCCTTATTTGTCATTCTTTAATTATGTATGTGCTATGTTTATCTTGCTTGCAAAACGCATAGATGCGCTTCTTTCCATTTTGGGGCATCGCCCCCTAAATCGGAAAGGACCGCATCTTAGTCGTTACAATGACGGCGATCATGGATGTGGTCGATGGTGTTGGACACTTCGGGAAGGAGGCGTGGACCGCTCGATCGACTGTGGTCGGTAAGGATCGGCTAGACATGGCGATCGGGCCGGCGTGGTCGTTGTTGAAGACGTTGCGGACGCGACGGATTCGGCTCGCGGTCAGACTAGCGGTCAGCCATGGGGGCGGCCAGCTAGATTGGAGTGTGAGAGCATTCTGATGATGCGCTCTGTGTTGTACAAAGACATCGACATGGCACCACAGACGATTGTGTTGACGATGCGGGTGTCCAGGGTACGACATGGCTCGTGGACAGATGATGCGTGAGGTGGCGACCATTGTGGGAAGATTGATGTGTTGCGAGTATGTGCGACAAGGATATATAGATCACTCACGGAATCTGTCATCGGAACTAGCGACGGATGTTCGATGAACATGGAAACGAGAGAAGGAAAGACAGAATCCTGTTTCTGGTGTTCATACGTGAGACAGTCTATGGAGCCTTAGACGAGGCATGTGGCAACCGGTCTCGTCAGCAGCGCAACGCGCAAGGCAAAGGAAGGTCACACAGGAGGTTTCATGGGATAGGGTGCATCGTACAATTCCTTCATCTCATAATGTAAGACGTTTGACGTTAGTGTAGTGTCAAAAAGTTTACATTACAGGACGGACGGAGTACAAGTCGGGTTCGGGAGTCCATGGGATTAACACGCGTATGTGTTTCGTCGCGGCAACAAAGCCTGCTGCTGATAGCGATTAAAAAAGAAAAAAGAAAAAGGAGATCTCTGCATGCATGATGGTCCGTTCGAGATTGGTTATGGTGCAACCGTAACAGCTTGTGACTCATTTCCCTGTGTTAAAGAGGAAAAGAAGAGGGTCGGTTGTATCCAACAGGATATAAAAGACTGGGTGACGGAGGCAGTAAGGCACAATAGAAATTGGTTTGCAAGTTCAGGGAAAAGTGTGGAGCGAACGAATTGATGTGGGCAGAAATAATCTGCACATTGCGGCAAGAAGCTTTACGGCAACTTTCTGAAGGGCTGACACGGACATTGTGCTCATTATATTTCTTGATAGATCGTTGACTGTGGCGTGGATTGATACGTCTTAAACGTATCTATAATTTTTTATGGTTCCATGCTATTATCTTGTCAACTTTGGATGTTTTGTATGCATTTTATATCTTTTTGGGGACTAACCTATTAACTCAGTGCCAAGTGCCAGTTCCTGTTTTTTCCGTGTTTTTGACCCTTTTCAGGGAAGAATATTAAACGGAGTCCAAACGGAATAAAATCTTCGGAATGATTTTTTCCGTAACAGAAGATACGCGGGGAACTTGAGAACCAAGGCAAAGGACCCCGGGGGAGGTCACAAGCCCCCTAGGCGCGGCCTCGGGGGTCGCGCCTAGCAGGCTTGTGGGCCCCCCCGTGGCTCCTTTGCCCCACCTCTTCCGCCTATAAATTCCCTAAAAATTTGAAACCACGGGAGAGAGCCACGAAAATACTTTTCCGCCACCGCAAGCTTCTGTCTTCGTAAGATCCCATCTGGGGCACGTTCTGATGCCCTGCCGGAGGGGGGATTCGGACACGGAGGGCTTCTTCATCAACACCATTGCCTCTTCGATGATGCGTGAGTAGTTCACCATAGACCTTTGGGTCCATAGCTAGTAGCTAGATGGCTTCTTCTCTCTCTTGGATCTTCAATACAAAGTTCTCCACGATCTTCATGGAGATCTATCCGATGTAATCTTCTTTTACGGTGTGTTTGTCGATATCCGATGAATTGTGGATTTATGTTCAAATTATCTATGATTATTATTTGAGTTTCCTCTGATCTCTTATATGCATGATTTCATATCCTTGTAATTCTCTTCGAGTTGTGGGTTTTGTTTGGCCAACTTGATCTATAATTCTTGCAATGGGAGAAGTGCTTGATTTTGGGTTCATACCGTGCGGTGACCTCACCCAGTGACAGAAGGCGTAGCGAGGAACGCATCTTGTTGTTGCCATCAAGGGTAAAAAGATGGGGTTTATATCTATTGCATGAATATATCCCTCTACATCATGTCATCTTGCTTAAGGCGTTACTCCGTTTGTCATGAACTTAATACACTAGATGCATGCTGGATAGTGGTCGATGTGTGGACTAATAGTAGTAGATGCAGACAGTATCGGTCAACTTGTCTCGGACGTGATGCCTATATGTATGATCATTGCCTTAGATATCGTCATGACTTTGCACGGTTTGATCAATTGCTCGACAGTAATTCGTTCACCCACCGTAATACTTGCTATCATGGGAGAAGCTTCTAGTGAACACTATGGCCCCCGGGTCTACTTCACATCATATTTTCAGCTCTACGGTTTTACTTTGTTGCACTTTCCGCCTTCATATCTCACTTTGCAATCAATCGTGAAGGGATTGACAACCCCTTTATAGCGTTGGGTGCAAGTTTGTTATTTTTGTGCAGGTACTTTGGAGACTTGCCTTGATACTCCTACTCGATTGATACCTTGGTTCTCAAACTGAGGGAAATACTTACTGCTACTGTACTGCATCACCCTTTCCTCTTCAAGGGAAAAATCAACGCAAGCTCAAGAGGTAGCAAGAAGAATTTCTGGCGCCGTTGCCGGGGAGGATCAAGTCAAGAATAGTCTCCCGTCAACGTGCCAATTTCTGGCGCCGTTGCCGGGGAGTATCAAGTCAAGAATAGTCTTCCTTCAACATGTCAATTTCTGACACCGAGGATTATTCTAAGTGAAGCTTATCCAAGTAACTATCACAAACTCATCTCTTGCATTTACTTTGTTGCCTCACGTTTTCCTCTCCCCCACTTCTGAAAAACAAAAATTACAAAAATATTTGCCTTTTTTCGTTTGCCTTTCCTTTTCTCGTGTGTTATGTGCCTTCAATATGCTTGCATCTTCGCTTGCTGAAAATCTACTGATATGGATCCTCATCCACTTGCTAATATCTTTAAGACATCCAATTATGTTGAACCAATTGCTAGTGAGTTGAGTGCACTTGACTATCTTTATGAAGTTTTGCTTGAGATGCGTGAATCTGAAAATCGTGATAAAGAAATTTATGAAGTGATTCACGAGGGCTCCTTGAATGAAAAGCATGATTGCAATGGTTTCACTATAAATCCTATTAGTGTCAATCATGCTAAAAATATGCAAAACTCTAAGCTTGGGGATGCTAGTTTTGCTATGTCCACTACTTGTTGCAATGATCATGATTGGGGTAATGATTTTTCTTATGATCTTGAAAATTTGTTTAAGCCTCATGATGAATGTGATATTTTCAATAATATTGAAAGTGGGATTGGATAAGTCATGACTTTAGTTGATGATAATCCCACTATTTTTGAAAAGCGTCAACTTTGCATGCATGTGGATCATGAAAAGAATATCCTTTGTGATAGCTATATTGTTGAATTTGAATATGATCCCACATGTAATTGTTATGAGAGAGGAAAATATTGTGGTAGAAAATTTCATATCACTAAATCACCTCTTGCTGTGTTGAGATTGTTATTGCCTCTTTCTTCTTCCTTGCATATGGTAACTATTGGTTGTCTTGACAATTTGTTTTCCTATAAAATGCCTATGCATAGGAAGTATGTTAGACTTAGATATGTTTGTCACATGTTTCAAGATGCTCTCTTCGTGTCCGATTGCTATATTCTATGTGAGCATCATTGAATTATCAATGCCTAGCTAAGGGCGTTAAACAAAAGCGTTTGTTGGGAGGCAACCCAATGAATTTATCTTTGCTTTTTTGCTTTCTGTTTTGTTGTGTCCACACCATCATAATTTTGTTATGATTGTGTTCTTTGTTTTTCTTTTTGTGTTTGTGCCAAGTAAAACCTTTATGACTAGTTTTGGTGATGGTTGTTTGATCTTGCTGAAAAAGACAGAAACTTTGCGCTCACGAAATTATTTTTAATTCCTATCCAGCAATATCTTTTGAGTTGATTCGTTTTGCTGCTGGTTGATATGCCAATTGCCCCAATTGTCATAATTGTTCAGAATTTTTGAGATACCATAAGTATACGAAGTATACAAATTGCTACAGATTGGTCTGTTTTTGACAGATTCTGTTTTTTGTTGTGTTGATTGCTTATTTTGGTGAAACTATGGATAGTATCGGGGGGGTACTAGCCATGGAAATGTGATAATACAGTAATCTAACACCAATATAAATAGAAATCAAGTTTGCTACAGTACCTAAAGAGGTGGTGGTTTGTTTTCTTATGCTAATGATATCACAAGTTTCTGTTTAAGTTTTGTGTTGTGAAGTTTTCAAGTTTTGGGTGATGTTCTCATGGAAAATGGGATAAAGAGTGGAAAGAGCTCAAGCTTGGGGATGCCCAAGTCATCCCAAGCCAAATTCAAGGACACCAAAAAGCCTAAGCTTGGGGATGCCCCGGGAAGGCATCCCCTCTTTCGTCTTCAATCCATCGGTAACGTTACTTGGAGCTATATTTTTATTCACCACATGATATGTGTTTTGCTTGGAGCGTCGTGCATTATAGGAGTTTTTTCTTTTTGTTGTGTCACAATCATCCTTGCTGCACACCTTTTTGAGATAGACATGCACTCATCGTGATTCTGCTAGAATACCCATTGAGCTTCGCTTATATCTTTTGAGTTAGGCAATTTAGCTCGCATGTGTTTCACTTATATCTTTTGAGCTAGATAAATTTGCTCTAGTGATTCACTTATATCTTTTTAGAGCACGGCGGTGTCATATTTTGGAGAAATAAGAACTCTCGGTCTTCACTTATATCTTTTTGAGAGTGCTCTCTCTGAGTAACTTGGTAATTGGCGTGTGCTATGAAAGTAGTCCTAAAGTTGATAGGCATCCAAAGAGGATACAATAAAAACTTCCATATTCATGTGCATTGATTAGTAAGAGAAGTTTGATTCCTCTCAATTAGTTTTGAGACATGGAATTAGTGATATTAGAGTTATGTTAGTAGGGTGTCATGAATCTAGAAATACTTGTGTTGAAGTTAGTGATTCTCGTAGCATGCACGTATGGTGAACCGCTATGTTAGGAAGTCGGAGCATAATTGATTTATTGATTGTCATCCTTTGTGTGGCGGTCGGGATCGTGCGATGGTTAACACCTACCAACCCTTCTCCTAGGAGTATGCATTTAGCGCTTTGTATCGATTACTAATAAAACTTTCACAATAAGTATATGAGTTCTTCATGACTAATGTGAGTCCATGGTATAGATGCACTTTCATCTTCCACCATTGCTAGCCTCTCTAGTGCCGTGCAACTTTCGGCGGTGCACAAACCCACCATATACCTTCCACAAAACAGCCACCATACCTACCTATTATGGCATTTTCATAGCCACTCCGAGATATATTGCCATGCAACTCCCACCGTTCCGTCTCATGACTTGTGCCGTCACTTTCAGATTACCATTGCATGATCGTTAGATAGCTAGCGAGATGTTTCAACGTCATACGCTAAGCTAGATCGTTGCACATCCCGGTACACTGCCGGAGGCATTTCCTATAGAGTCATCATTGCTCTAAGTGTTGGGTTCTGAGTAAGTAAAAGTGTGATGATCATCATTATTAGAGCATTGTCCCATGTGAGGAAAAATGAAAAGAGGCCAAAGAGCCCAAACAAAGAAACAAAAAAAAGAGAAAAAATAATGAGAGAAAAAGAGAGAAGGGACAATGCTACTATCTTTTTCCACACTTGTGCTTCATAATAGCACCATGTTCTTCATGATTGAGAGTCTCTTGTCTTGACACTTCCATATACTAGTGGGAATCTTCATTATATAACTTGTCTTGTATATTCCAATGATGGGCTTCCTCAAAATTGCCCTAGGTCTTCATGAGCAAGCAAGTTGGATGCACACCCACTAGTTCTCCTTTTGAGATTTCACTCACTCATAGCTCTAAGTGCATCCGTTGCACGGTAATCCCTACTCATTCACATTGATATCTATTGATGGGCATCTACATAGCCCATTGATACGCCTAGTCGATGTGACCATCTCCTCCTTTTTGCCTCACAACCTCCACCACACTCTATTTCACCTATAGTGCTATATCCATGGCTCACGCTCATATATTGCGTAAGAGTTGAAAAAGGTCTGAGAAAGTAAGAGTGCAAAAACAATTACTTGGCCAATACCTGGGTTGTGCGTGATTTAAATTCGTTGTGTGGGAATGATGGAGCATAGTCAGACTATATGATTTTGTAGGGATAACTTTCTTTGGCCTTGTTATTTCGAAAGTTCATGATCACCTTACTAGTTTGCTTGAAGTATTATTGTTTTCATGTCAATAGCAAACTATTGTTTTGAATCTTACGGATCTGAACATTCATGTCACATGAAAGAAGTTGCAAAGGAAAAATATGTTAGGTAGCATTCCACATCAAAAATTCAGTCTTTATCACTTCCCTACTCGAGGAGGACCAGGAGTTAAGCTTGGGGATGCTTGATACGTCTCCAACGTATCTATAATTTTTGATGGTTCCATGCTATTATCTTGTCAACTTTGGATGTTTTGTATGCATTTTATATCTTTTTGGGACTAACATATTAACTTAATGCCAAGTGCCAGTTCCTGTCTTTTCCGTATTTTTGACCCTTTTCAGAGAAGAATATTAAACGGAGTCCAAACGGAATAAAATCTTCGGAATGATTTTTTCCGTAACAGAAGATACGCAGGGAACTTGAGAACCAAGGCAAAGGACCCCGGGGGAGGTCACAAGCCCCCTAGGCGCGGCCTGGGGGCGCGCCTAGCAGGCTTATGGGCCCCCCGTGGCTCCTTTGCCCTACCTCTTCCGCCTATAAATTCCCTAAAAATCTGAAACCACGGGAGAGAGCCACGAAAATACTTTTCCACCGCCGCAAGCTTCTGTCTCTGCAAGATCCCATCTGGGGCACGTTCTGGTGCCCTGCCGGAGGGGGATTCGGACACAGAGGGCTTCTTCATCAACACCATTGCCTCTCCGATGATGCGTGAGTAGTTCACCATAGACCTTCGGGTCCATAGCTAGTAGCTAGATGGCTTCCTCTCTCTCTTGGATCTTCATACAAAGTTCTCCATGATCTTCATGGAGATCTATCCGATGTAATCTTATTTTGCGTTGTGTTTGCCGAGATCCGATGAATTGTGGATTTATGATCAGATTATCTATGATTATTATTTGAGTTTCCTCTGATCTCTTATATGCATGATTTCGTATCCTTGTAATTCTCTTCGAGTTGTGGGTTTTGTTTGGCCAACTTGATCTATAATTCTTGCAATGGGAGAAGTGCTTGGTTTTGGGTTCATACTGTGCGGTGACCTCATACAGTGACAGAAGGGGTAGCGAGGCACGCATCGTGTTGTTGCCATCAAGGGTAAAAAGATGGGGTTTATATCTATTGCATGAATTTATCCCTCTACATCATGTCATCTTGATTAAGGCGTTACTCCGTTTGTCATGAACTTAATACACTAGATGCATGCTGGATAGCGGTCGATGTGTGGACTAAGAGTAGTAGATGCAGACAATATCGGTCTACTTGTCTCGGACGTGATGCCTATATGTATGTGTGACGCCCTCGAGGGCTAGAATACGAAAGCTCGATAAACACACGAGTCAGCGGAAGCAACAAATATCTGAGTACAGACATAAAACATGGGGGTGCCTTAGAGAAGGCTAGCACAAAAGATACAACGATCGAACGAGGCGAGGCCTCCTGCCTGGGAACCTCCTAACTACTCCTGATCATCAGCGGCCTCCACGTAGTAAAAGGCACCGTCGGGGTAGCAGTCGTCGGTGGCGGGGACCTCCATCTCCTGGGCTCTATCATCTGGTCGCAGCAAAACGGATCAACAGGACAAGGGGGGAGCAAAGCAGCGGTGAGTACTCATCCAAAGTACTCGCAAGTCTTACATCAGAACTATTCTAATTATGCATCAGTATCAAAGAGGGGGGTTATATGTGGAATGACTGCAGCAATGCGAGAATAGAGAGAGAAGGCCTAGTCCTATCGAAGACTAGCATCTTCAGGGTCTTGCAGCAATAGACGAGAGTAGAACAGGGGGTAACACATTAATAGTCATATTGTTGCAGCAATATTAAAGTGAGGTCACGCCTAAAGATCCTCCCTCGACTCCCTGCGAGGAAGCAATCCCGAGGCAAACTAATGATCCAGTTAAGTAACAACTGTAGTTGTATAAGATCGGGGCACAACTCCAAGTCGTCCTGTAACCGTGGACACGGCTATCCGAATAGTTAATTTTCATCCCTGCAGGGGTGCACCACATGTCCCGTCACGCTCGATAACACTCTGGCCGGACATACTTTTATGGGTCCTGCCCGGCCTCGGAATATCGACACGTCGCAGCCCCACCTAAGACTAATCAGAGAGGCCAGCCCGCCGGTCTAACTCCTAAGCACAAAGGGTTCGTGGGCCCACTTCCCCTTCACGCTCCTGCACGTGGCGTGGGCGGCCGACGTCAGTCCTAGCATCCCTTAATCACAAGCGCGATGCATCTCGGGACCACTCGGGCGCGCGCCGCTACAATGCTGGCATCTGAAAAACTTCGGCTGATACCGCGACGCCGAGTACCCATAATTCTTCCCGCGTAGCCGGTTAGTGCGAAAAGGTCTTCGACCAACCCAGATCAAATACCCAAATCCATTAGCATTTTAATTAGGCCAACAATAAAGTCTCACGGGTATCCACCCGTCTTACAACTAATCACCAATGATCCCAGTAACATGGTCAAGTAACTGTGTGGTTGTAACATCGGGGGGGATCCGAGGTATCACCCTCGTTGGATTCCGAACGATGTACCCGTCAAGGTGGGCTTAGAGGAATCACCCTCCGGGTCCCACACTTGCGGGGTTGCACGACAGAGGCGTCTTCGGGAATGGTGAAAGAGGAATCACCCTCGATAACCACGACCGACTAGCTATACTACAGAGATATCATCAGGAGTACTTAGCGAGGTGTCACCCTCGGTACCCGATAGTATCTTTGTAGCGTCGTACAACGAAGGGGGGTGTATGTGCTGTGCCGGGTCTGGCTCGTCGATCAGAGATCGAGACTTGAAAACAAGCGGGGCAACTGGACTACGGGGTCAGAGGGGATGACTGCTCCACCTATACTAGGCATTTTAAAGGTACAGGACTGAAAGTAGCAGTTCATCAAAAACAGGCTATGCATCAGATATAGGAGCTAACTACAACAGTAGAAAAAATACTAATGCAAGCAGTAGGAAGAAAGACATAGGCGATATAGGAATGATCAAGGGGGGTTTGCTTGCCTTGCTGCTCTGCGGCAAAGGACTGATCGGCAGGGTCGTAGATGTACCCGGCAGCAGCGTCAGTCTCGGGGTCTACCGGTAAGAAGAGGGGGAAGAAACAATAAATAATAGCACCGATGCAACACAAAGCATGACATGGCAAGATGCAGGCTAGACATGAGCTAACGCAGCAACATCCGTCATAGACGGGTCGGAAGAATATCAGATGATATTTTCCGGGTGTCGGGCTACTACCGGTCATACTGGAAACGATGGAAAAGTTCCACGTTCACCATGCTAGAGACGCGTGACAAACGAATAGCAAGCGTATTCGGATTCGTCTCGTTTTGCTGATCAACTTTCATGTTGACATTATTTTGATCTGACCTACGGATTATTTAATATTAATTTTTAAAGTTTTATTCAATAATTAGGAATTAAAAACAGATTTTAATAATTTTAATAAAATCCTATTATGACATCATCGCGATGTCATGCTGACATCAACATTTGACTGGTCAACTCACCTGCGGGTCCCGAACGTCATAGGCACAAGTTTTATTTAAGATTAAGTATTTATTAATCAGATTAATTTAGTGGGGGACCCACGTGTCATACTCTAATTATTCTAATTAATTAATTTAACTAATATATCTATTTAACTAATTCATTAACTCATTAATCAATTATTACATCTATTTATTTATTTATTTAATAAAAACATATATTTTTATTTTTATTTTAACTATCGCGTGGGGCCTCCCTGTCATAGACAGCGGGTGCGTTGGCCCCACCGGTAAGTGACCTAAGCCTATTTACTCATCTTTTTTACAGATACATAACCGTGCAAATATCGTATTCCTACAAATATCCATATACGCAAATACATACATCGCATCTCATGCATACATACATTCATATGCATCTAATACATCATTTATTTTATTCTCTCTCAAAACTCTCATCTCCCTCTCTCTGTTAACAAATATAACAGAGAGTCTCTTTGCTAACTCCTTCAACATAGAAGAACATAAACTTCAATCCCTCCTACCGGTCACTACCGTCGACGGATCGGGGTCCCGTTTGCCGGAACGGAACCGGGACGGTGAGTGGAACGCGACGGTGGGAGGAGCCCGAGGAGGGGCTCACCAACGGTGATGAGACGGCCCGATGAAGCTGGAGTTCGCGGGAAGCGGAGGTGACGGTGGTGATGACGCGGTGGTGGTGATGCCGGTGAGGACGGTCGCCGGAGAAGCCTCCCGGAGGTGACCAACCGGCATGACGAGGAGAGGGAGTCTCCCTGCCCGGCCCCTCTTGGACCGAGCGGGAGGGGCTCGCCGGCGAGGTGGAGGGCCGAGGTGGCCGGGGCTCCTGCCGGCGGGGTGGAGGGCCGAGGTGGCCGGGGCTCCTGCCGGCGGGATGGAGGGCCGAGGTGGCCGGGGCTCCTGCCGGCGGGGTGGAGGGCCGGGGGGAACACCGGAGGGAGGAGGTCGGGGTGGGGAGGTGCTGACGGGGGCTCGCCGGCGGGAGGGCTCGCCGTCCAGGGAGGGAGTGGATCTGAGGGGGGGCGACGGGAGGAGAGGGATACGAGAGAGAGAGAGAGAGATTCGGTGGGGGGTGGGGGTTACGAGAGGTGGGGGCGTGGGGAGTGGCGGCGCTGCCAGGGGAGGGAGGGAACGAGGCAAGGGAGGGGGCGCTAGGGTTTGGAGGGGTGGGGTGGCCGGCTGGGCCATTTGGCCAAGTTGGGCCGGTTGGTTTTTTTTCATTATTTATTTTTACTATTTGATTTTTCTTTTTAAATACTTTTTTTTCTTTATACTTTATTTTATCATTATTATTTTTAATACTTTCCTTTTTATATATATTCTTTTAATATTTGTAATGAACTTATAAAGTACTTTTCTTTTGTTTTCAAATTTTGAATCCGGATAGACTTGAATCAACGCGGGTCTGAGATGGGAATTGTCGATGATGTGGCATCATTAGCGGGTGATCATTGTAGCTTAATTACAATAATTATTGTAGCAAAAGTCGAAGATGTCACAATTCTCCCCTACTAACAAGAATTCTCGTCCCGAGAATTAAGAGGTAGAGGGAAAGAGCCCGGGGTATTCATCACGAAGATGATCCTCGCGTTCCCAAGTGGCTTCATCTTGAGAGTGGTTTGACCACTGCACCTTAAGGAATTTAGTGACCTTGCGACGAGTCTTACATTCAGCTTGGTCGAGAATGCGAACCGGGTGCTCTTTATAAGAGAGGTCTTGTTGTAGCTCAAGCATATCGTGATCCACTGCTCGAATAGGGTCCTTGAAGCAGCGACGGAGCTGAGAAACATGGAAGACATCGTGAACCTGAGAAAGGTTCGCCAGCAGTTCCAATCGATAAGCCACTCTTCCACGCCTTTCGAGAACAGTGAAAGGACCAATATAACGAGGAGCTAACTTGCCCTTGATTCCGAAACGGTGTGCACCTCTCATTGGTGTGACACGAAGATAAGCCTTTTCGCCAGGTTGATAGACCATATCTTGATGATGACGGTCATACTGACTCTTCTGACGAGACTGAGCAGCCTTCAGATTCTCATGAATAATGCGGACTTGATCTTCGGCATGTTGAATAATATCCGGACCGAAGAGTGATCGTTCCCCAGTTTCTGACCAATTCAGAGGAGTTCGACACCTTCGCCCATACAATACTTCGAAAGGGGCCATCTTCAGACTAGCTTGATAGCTATTGTTGTAAGAGAACTCGGCATACGGGAGAGATTCCTCCCATTTCTTACCAAAAGAAATGACACAAGCTCGAAGCATGTCCTCGAGAATTTGGTTGACTCGTTCAACTTGTCCCTGGGATTGAGGATGAAATGCAGTGCTGAAGGACAGATGAGTCCCCATAGCCTTCTGAAAACTTTCCTAGAATTTTGAAGTGAACAAGCTGCCACGGTCCGAACTAATTACCAACGGAATACCATGAAGTGAAACAACTCTTGACATATAAAGATCTGCCAGCTGACTAGCATTAATCGTTTCCTTGACGGCCAGGAAATGTGCAACTTTGGACAGTCGATCAATGACGACAAGAATAGCATCATTACCTTTCTGAGATCTGGGAAAACCAGTGACGAAGTCCATTTCAACGTGGTCCCATTTCCACTCGGGAATAGAGATAGGTTGCAGAGTTCTAGCAGGCTTTTGGTGTTCTGCTTTGATACGTCGGCATATATCACATTCTACCACATAGCGTGCAATGTCTTGTTTCATATTGGGCCACCAGAATCTCTGTCGGATGTCTTGGTACATCTTGGTACTACCCGGGTGAATAGACAGTGGTGTGTCATGAGCTTCTTCCATCACCTTCCCAGTCATCCTGAGATTTTCCTTCTTATTTGGGACGAATAGGCGACCCTTGAAGTACAAGGCGCCACCTTCATCAACAGTGAAAAAGGAGGGCTTACCCTTCGCAATATAGCTCTTAATCCTGTCGACATCATCGTCAAAGTCTTGCAGATTCTTTATGGAGCTCACAAGATCTGGTTCAACCACTAGGTTACTGAGGGAACCCTGATTAACAACACGAAGGTTCATCTTTTGACACTCTTCAGGAGGGGGAACAAGGTAACCCTGAGGAACAATGTGGAGGTTCAGCTTACGGAATTCCTCTTGCAGACGATCGTGAACCTGATGAACCTGGAGGTGGTTGCAGTATGACTTGCGACTTAAGGCATCAGCCATTACATTAGCCTTGCCAGGGGTATATGATATACTACAGTCAAAATCTGCTATACGCTCCATCCATCTTTGTTGACGCAGGTTCAGCTCCGGTTGAGTGAACAAGTACTTCAGACTTTGATGGTCGGTGTAGATTTCACAGCGATTACCGACAAGGTATTGTCGCCATTCCTTCAATGCATGAATGACTGCGGCAAGCTCGAGATCATGAACTGGGTAGTTCTCTTCATGAGCACGCAGTTGACGTGAAGCATAAGCGATCACCTTGCGATCCTGCATTAGGACACAACATATTCCTTGACGAGAAGCATCACAGTATATGATGAAGTCCCTTTTCGTATCTGGAGGAGCAAGTACTGGAGCGGACGTCAGTTTGTCCTTGAGCGCGTGGAAACTTTCCTGACATTTATCACTCCATTCATACTTAACACCTTTGTGAAGCAGGTTGGTTAAGGGCTTCGCAATCTTGGAGAAGTTCTCGACGAATCGACGGCAATAGCTGGCGATTCCGAGAAAACTTCTGACTTGCTTGACATTCTTCGGGGGAGTCCAGTCAAGAATAGCTTGAATTCGTTCGGGGTTGACCGCAATACCATCCTTGGAAATCACATGACCAAGGTAAGTCACTTCGTCTAGCCAGAACTCACATTTGGAATACTTCGCATAGAGTTTATGCTCCCGAAGCTTATCTAGTACAAGACGAAGATGTTCAGCATGCTCTTCTTTGTTCTTCGAAAACACCAGAATATCATCCAGATATACCACGACAAATTTGTCGAGGTAGTCCATGAATATATAATTCATCAATCGAGAGAAGGTTGCCGGTGCATTGGTTAAGCCGAAAGACATGACGGTGTACTCGTATGATTCATATCGAGTAACAAAGGCGGTCTTTGGAATATCCTCCTTGCGAACACGGATCTGGTGGTATCCCAATCTCAAGTCGAGCTTAGAGAAAATGGTGGAACCAGCAAGTTGATCATACAAATCATTTATCCGAGGGAGAGGATATTTGTTCTGAATAGTGGCCTTGTTGATAGGACGATAGTCTTGGACCAATCGATTTGTCCCATCCTTCTTCTTAACAAAGAGAGAAGGTGCTCCCCAAGCAGAGGAGCTCGAACGGATGAAACCCAGACGGAGCGAGTTCTCAATTTCTTGCTTAAGTTCAAGGAGTTCATGTGGTGGCATTTTATAAGGACGCTTGGCAATAGGAGTGGTACCGGGTACCAAGTCAATGACAAACTCGACAGCTCGAGCAGGGGGAATCCCCGGAAGTTCTTCTGGAAAGACATCTTGAAATTCTCGGACCACTGGTATGTTTTCAATCCCTTCTAGAGGCGACGCATTTAATGCATTCAAAGCATACAGCCGTGCCTCAACATTTCGGACGAGGTGAGCATGGTAGCTTACTAGTTCATCTGAAGGGTGTAGGAGGTGGACGGTTTTGGTGGCACAAACGATCGATGTCGTATGAGCTTTCAACCAGTCCATCCCAAATAAGAGATCAATGTTGGATGACTTTAGTAGGATGGGGTTGGCAAGGAATTATAATCCTTCAATTTCAACTGGAACATGGGGGCAAACCACAGAGGTTCGGCATTCGCCCCCAGGGGTGTTTACCACTATCGGGATGTTCATCTCTTCGCTCCTAATGTCATGCATGTATGCAAAATTTTCCGACATAAAGGAATGCGATGCTCTTGTATCAAACAATACAGAAGCAGGTACTGAGTTAACGAGAAGTGTACCCATCACGGTAGCAGGCTGGTCTTGAACTTGACCCATATCAATGTTGTTGGCCTGACCACGAACATAAGCAGGCTTAGTGTTGAAGTTGCGGTTCTGGCTGTTGCCACTGCCAGTTGCGGGAAGTGCCAGCTGATTCGGATTCTGCCTGCAGTCTCTAGCACGGTGACCTGGACGGCCACACTTGAAGCACAGCCCGTCCTCGGGACGGGAAGGAGGAACTCGAGGCGGTGGAGCTGGAAGCCTCGGTTGCCTAGGTGGTGGAGGAGGCAGGCGAGGTGCAGCATAGGACGGTCTCGGAGTAGGAGCAGGTGCATGGTACATGTTGTTGGGAATCCAGATCTTCCGCTTCTGTGCAGATGAGCCCGAAGATGAGCCCATGTCACGGTTGCGCTTGCTGCTATCTTTGTATTCCTGCAGACCAGTCTCAACCTGAATAGCCTTGTTCACCAGGGTGGCGAAATCCGCATAGTCCTGAACGAGGAGTGTCAGCTTGATATCAGGGTGGAGGCCTTCACGGAACTTCTCCTGCCTGCGTGCATCAGTCGCAATGCCTTCCTCAGCATAGCGAGATAATTCCAGAAATTCCTGTTGATAAGCATCCACAGTCTTGTTGCCCTGGACCAAGTTGCGGAACTCACGCTTCTTCCGGTCCATGATTCCCTGGGGAATGTATCGAGCACGGAAAGCAGCCTTGAACTCTGCCCAAGTGATGATAGTTCCATCGGGCTGAGAGCGCCTGTGGCTGTCTCACCATTGAGCAGCGGGACCCTTCAGAAAGTAGGCGGCAAAGTTGACATAGCTCGCCAGGGGCACATTGGCAGACTCCAGCTCATAAGAGATGTCACGGAGCCAGTCATCAGCATCTAGAGGCTGAGTTGAGCTGCGGTAGATCGCAGGGTTGAGACGGCAGAAGTCTTGCAGTGTCACGCCTTGCGGTTGGTTCATGTTCGGCCTTTGGAACTGATCCATGAGCCCTTGCATAAACTGGCGGTTCAGCTCAAACTGTTGGATCATCCCTGCCATATACTCAGGAGGCGAGGGTGGTGCATCGTTGGTAGGGGCACGCGGGCGGCCAGCTGGTCTAACCATCCTGTTAAATATTTAGCAGGGGTAGTTTAGCTTAAAGTAATTGCAAAGGCATCGCATGCATTCATGAAGTAATTAAGCATAATGAAAGGGAAATGGGATAGATACTCCATAGTAGTTGAGTTCGACATACAGACCCATACATAAGTTCGATTACAGACTAACGATCACAAATTCGAAATTTGGCGATAGCCCGGACGCATTAGACGATACCCCGGACTCACTAGGCGGCGCGCAGGCACGCGGTGGAAGAGTACCACAACGAGATGTAGCGATCAGGCTACATCAACGTCGGAGAGGACGAACGAATCCTGGTAGCTCGCGGTGATAGAAGGTAGGGACAGGACCCTGTGTCCCGTTGTGACTCTGGTGACGGTACCGCATCCAGTCGAGGAGCTGAGGTCCAAGTGCACGGGTTCTACCCCCAACATCTGTCCACTCGAGAGGTGATGGTAGCTCTGTCCTGCTCGGCTCGCGGATGCGCATAGGGGGAACCCACGGGCAGTGTGATGGCTGCAGCTCTGTCAATGCGTCGTAAAGACGAGCGTGCGTAGCATACAGCTCCACAGTCAGAGCTCGGAGAGCACGATCCATTGCCTCAGTGTACCGCACCAGAACCCGCGTGTCGTAGCGACGCGTCACGTAGGGGGCGCAAACAGTGACGTAGGAACGGTCGTTGCGCTCCCGAACGTCAGAAGTGTAGGCAGTGAGATCAGACCCAGTCTCATCCCCAGCAGGAGTATGCGGGATGTATCTGAAAGGGCTCTCCTCCAGGTGAGGGTACGCTCCACTGAGACGGGTGATGGCGATGTAGGCCGCATCATGGACGGCCATCTCGACCGACACTCCAATACCACAGAACACGTGGCGCTCGAGGGTCTCGCCGCCCCTCTGGTCGAAGATGCGAACCTCAGCCTGGTACTGGTACTGGTTGTACTCGCGGAAATCCTCGAACACAGTGTACTCGGGGTACCAGCGATATCCCAGCCTGGTCAGGAGATCGACCAAAATGGTCGGGAACCCAGTCGTCTCAGTGGCCTGTGTCAGGCACACGTGGTGTCTTGCGGGACGCATCTGAAAATAAGACTGACGGATGTCAAATGACAGTGTGTGTAATATATATTCAGGAGAAAGAGTAGTTAGTCCCGCGCTCCGGATCGATGTGATTCGAGAACCTAATGTTAGAGTTAGTAAAATCTTTGACCCGAAAGAGAAGAGGGAGTAGAGCCCAGAGTATAGGAAAGGAGTAAAAGATACTAATACCACCCAATTGAGATGTGGGCCCGTAAGCCACAACATCAGTGTTAGTAAAGTTTTTCAAACACTAGACTCAACTTCGGCCAAGGAGTTGGAAAGGGGGCTACCTACAGGCAGTCGGCTCTGATACCAACTTGTGACGCCCACGATTTAATCGTACGCTATTCATACACGCAAATGCGTACGATCAAACCCAAGGACTCACGGGAAGATATCACAACACAACTCTAGACACAAATAAAATAACATCAGCTTCATATTACAAGCCAGGGGCCTCGAGGGCTAGAATACGAAAGCTCGATAAACACAAGAGTCAGCGGAAGCAACAAATATCTGAGTACAGACATAAAACATGGGGGTGCCTTAGAGAAGGCTAGCACAAAAGATACAACGATCGAACGAGGCGAGGCCTCCTGCCTGGGAACCTCCTAACTACTCCTGATCATCAGCGGCCTCCACGTAGTAAAAGGCACCGTCGGGGTAGTAGTCGTCGGTGGCAGGGACCTCCATCTCCTGGGCTCCATCATCTGGTCGCAGCAAAACGGATCAAGAGGACAAGGGGGGAGCAAAGCAGCGGTGAGTACTCATCCAAAGTACTCGCAAGTCTTACATCAGAACTATTCTAATTATGCATCAGTATCAAAGAGGGGGGTTATATGTGGAATGACTGCAGCAATGCGAGAATAGAGAGAGAAGGCCTAGTCCTATCGAAGACTAGCATCTTCAGGGTCTTGCAGCAATAGACGAGAGTAGAACAGGGGGTAACACATTAATAGTCATATTGTTGCAGCAATATTAAAGTGAGGTCACGCCTAAAGATCCTCCCTCGACTCCCTGTGAGGAAGCAATCCCGAGGCAAACTAATGATCCGGTTAAGTAACAATTGTAGTTGTATAAGATTGGGGCACAACTCCAAGTCGTCCTGTAACCGTGGACACGGCTATCCGAATAGTTAATTTTCATCCCTGCAGGGGTGCACCACATGTCCCGTCACGCTCGATAACACTCTGGCCGGACATACTTTTCTGGGTCCTGCCCGGCCTCGGAATATCGACACGTCGCAGCCCCACCTAAGACTAATCAGAGAGGCCAGCCCGCCGGTCTAACTCCTAAGCACAAAGGGTTCATGGGCCCAGTTCCCATTCACGCTCCTGTACGTGGCATGGGCGGCCGACGTTAGTCCTAGCATCCCTTAATCACAAGTGCAATGCATCTCGGGACCACTCGGGCGCGCACCGCTACAATGCTGGCATCTGAAAAGCTTCGGCTGATACCGCGACGCCGAGTACCCATAATTCTTCCCGCGTAGCCGGTTAGTGCGAAAAGGTCTCCGACCAACCCAGATCAAATACCCAAATCCATTAGCATTTTAATTAGGCCAACAATACAGTCTCACGGGTATCCACCCGTCTTACAACTAATCACCAATTATCCCAGTAACATGGTCGAGTAACTTTGTGGTTGTAACATCGGGGGGGATCCGAGGTATCACCCTCGTTGGACTCCAAACGATGTACCCGTCAAGGTGGGCTTAGAGGAATCACCCTCCGGGTCCCACACTTGCGGGGTTGCACGACAGAGGCGTCTTCGGGAATGGTGAAAGAGGAATCACCCTCGATAACCACGACCGACTAGCTATACTACAGAGATATCATCAGGAGTACTTAGCGAGGTGTCACCCTCGGTACCCGATAGTATCTTTGTAGTGTCGTACAACGAAGGGGGGGTGTATGTGTTGTGCCGGGTCTGGCTCGTCGATCAGAGATCGAGACTTGAAAAAAAGCGGGGCAACTGGACTACGGGGTCAGATTGGATGATTGCTCCACCTATACTAGGCATTTTAAAGGTACAGGACTGAAAGTAGCAGTTCATCAAAAACAGGCTATGCATCAGATATAGGAGCTAACTACAACAGTAGAAAAAATACTAATGCAAGCAGTAGGAAGAAAGACATAGGCGATATAGGAATGATCAAGGGGGGTTTGCTTGCCTTGCTGCTCTGCGGCAAAGGACTGATCGGCAGGGTCGGAGATGTACCCGGCAGCAGCGTCAGTCTCGGGGTCTACCGGTAAGATGAGGGGGAAGAAACAATAAATAATAGCACCGATGCAACACAAAGCATGACATGGCAAGATGCAGGCTAGACATGAGCTAACGCAGCAACATCCGTCATAGACGGGTCGGAAGAATATCAGATGATATTTTCCGGGTGTCGGGCTACTACCGGTCATACTGGAAACGATGGAAAAGTTCCACGTTCACCATGCTAGAGACGCGTGACACACGAATGGCAAGCGTATTCGGATTCGTCTCGTTTTGCTGATCAACTTTCATGTTGACATTATTTTGATCTGACCTACGGATTATTTAATATTAATTTTTAAAGTTTTATTCAATAATTAGGAATTAAAAACAGATTTGAATAATTTTAATAAAATCCTATTATGACATCATCGCGATGTCATGCTGACATCAACATTTGACTGGTCAACTGACCTGCGGGTCCCGAACGTCATAGGCACAAGTTTTATTTAAGATTAAATATTTATTAATCAGATTAATTTAGTGAGGGACCCACGTGTCATACTCTAATTATTCTAATTAATTAATTTAACTAATATATCTATTTAACTAATTCATTAACTCATTAATTAATTATTACATCTATTTATTTATTTATTTAATAAAAACATATATTTTTATTTTTATTTTAACTATCGCGTGGGGCCTCCCTGTCATAGACAGCGGGTGCGTTGGCCCCATCGGTAAGTGACCTAAGCCTATTTACTCATCTTTTTTACAGATACATAACCGTGCAAATATCGTATTCCTACAAATATCCATATACGCAAATACATACATCGCATCTCGTACATACATACATTCATACGCATCTAATACATCATTTATTTTATTCTCTCTCAAAACTCTCATCTCCCTCTCTCTGTTAACAAATATAACACAGAGTCTCTTTGCTAACTCCTTCAACATAGAAGAACATAAACTTCAATCCCTCCTACCGGTCACTACCGTCGACGGATCGGGGTCCCGTTTGCCGGAACGGAACTGGGACGGTGAGAGGAACGCGACGGTGGGAGGAGCCCGAGGAGGGGCTCACCAACGGTGATGAGACGGCCCGATGAAGCCGGAGTTCGCGGGAAGCGGAGGTGACGGTGGTGATGACGCGGTGGTGGTGATGCCGGTGAGGACGGTCGCCGGAGAAGCCTCCCGGAGGTGACCAACCGGCGTGACGAGGAGAGGGAGTCTCCCTGCCCGGCCCCTCTTGGACCGAGCGGGAGGGGCTCGCCGGCGGGGTGGAGGGCCGAGGTGGCCGGGGCTCCTGCCGGCGGGGTGGAGGGCCGAGGTGGCCGGGGCTCCTGCCAGCGGGGTGGAGGGCCGAGGTGGTCGGGGCTCCTGCCGGCGGGGTGGAGGGCCGAGGGGGGGTACACCGGAGGGAGGAGGTCGGGGTGGGGAGGTGCTGACGGGGGCTCGCCGGCGGGAGGGCTCGCCGGCCAGGGAGGGAGTGGATATGAGGGGGGCGATGGGAGGAGAGGGATACGACAGAGAGAGAGAGATTCGATGGGGGTGGGGGTTACGAGAGGTGGGGGGCGTGGGGAGTGGCAGCGCTGCCAGGGGAGGGAGGGAACGTGGCAGGGGAGGGGCCGCTAGGGTTTGAAGGGGTGGGGTGGCCGGCTGGGCCATTTGGCCCAGTTGGGCCGGTTGGTTTTTTTTTCATTATTTATTTTACTATTTGATTTTTCTTTTTAAATACTTTTTTTTCTTTATACTTTATTTTATCATTATTATTTTTAATACTTTCCTTTTTATATATATTCTTTTAATTTTTGTAATGAACTTATAAAGTACTTTTCTTTTGTTTTCAAATTTTGAATCCGGATAGACTTGAATCAACACGGTCTGAGATGGGAATTCTCGATGATGTGGCATCATTAGCGGGTGATCATTGTAGCTTAATTACAATAATTACTGTAGCAAAAATCGAGGATGTCACAGTATGATCATTGCCTTAGATATCGTCATGACTTTGCGCGGTTCGATCAATTGCTCGACAGTAATTTGTTCACCCACCGTAATACTTGCTATCATGAGAGAAGCCTCTAGTGAACACTATGGCCCCCGGGTCTACTTCACATCATATTTTTAGCTCTACACTTTTACTTTGTTGCACTTTCCGCCTTCAGATCTCACTTTGCAATCAATCGTGAAGGGATTGACAACCCCTTTATAGCGTTGGGTGCAAGTTTGTTGTTTTTGTGCAGGTACTTTGGAGACTTGCCTTGATACTCCTATTGGATTGATACATTGGTTCTCAAACTGAGGGAAATACTTACTGCTACTGTGTTGCATCACCCTTTCCTCTTCAAGGGAAAAACCAGCGCAAGCTCAAGAGGTAGCATGGATTCAGACGAGAAATTTGGGATTGGTGATCTTTTTCATGAGGAAGTCGCAGAGGCAAGCAAGGGCGGTAAGACCGGCGGCAACATGTCGGTCAAGTCACGGCTAGGCATGACATCGGTGTTCATCAAGTTTGATGTGGAGAAATTTTATGGCACGGGTATATTCTGTCAATGTCAGACAAGATTCAAGGATCTTCTGGCGTAGCAGGAAATCTCGAAGAGTTTGTAGGAGACGAAGCCGACCAAGGTTGAGAATGATGCATGGGAGGATATGCAAGTGCGACGGTCGCTCCAATCCAGCTTTGTCTTGCGGATCAGGTCATGTATTATGTCGTGGATAAGTTTCTCCTAAAGGAATTTGGGATAAAATTACAAGTCGTCATATGTCCAAGTCTGCGATCAATAAATCGTATTTGGAGCAAAAAAATCTATGGGTTGGAAATGTAGGAGGGGTCGTATCTTGTGGAGCATGGGAATGCCTTTAATTAGTTGGTTACGGATCTAGCACGTCTAGATATGAAGATTGATGATGAGGGTTAGGCACTACTTCTTCTTGATTCGTTGCCATCGTCTTATGAGAATTTGGTTATTACGTTACACATGTAAAGACAGACGTTAATAATGAGGAAAACATTGTAGCGTTGCTTGGGCATGAGTTGATGAAGCAAAAGAATGCCTTTGAAAAAGAGAGTACTCAAGGTTTGGGGTCAATAGTTAAAGGTTACCATCTCAGGAAGGGACAAGAGAAGAAAAAGAAGAAAAATTGGAGTGCTACAGGTGCAAGGATTGGGGACTTGTAAAGAAGGAATGCCGAGAACTGAAAGATGGGTCAAGTGCTAATGTGGCTACTCACGGTGATGGCTCGAATAGTGATAGTGATATTTTTGTAGTATAAGACATACGCTCTTTTCATGCAACGCCCAATAGAAAGTGGTTCTCTTCGTACAAGTCTGGTGAATTTGATTGAGCCTATGTGGGCTATGACACATGTTATCTAGTTGTTGAACTAGGTGACATCAAAATCAAGATGTTTGATGGAGTTGAGCGGATGCTTCGAGGAGTCGGGCATGTGCCATTGCTAAGGGGAAATCTGATTTTGTTTGGTGTTCTTCATGATGGTGGTATGAAATTCTGTTGTGATCAAGATAAGAAGACCATAAAAATCATGAAATATGGGGTGATTGTGATGATAGAAGAAAGGACTACTTCACATCTTTACAAGTTGCAAAGGAACACTATTGCACATGGAGCCATGAAAAGTGAAGTTGCGGAAGTAGCATTGGAGTCCCACGGTGGCGACAGGTCTGATCCGTTAGGTGGCTTACGGTAAGCTACAAAGACGACAACCCAAGTCCGGAGTACATGAATGTTCGACGCATGAATGACTTCTAGGTGGTGGAGAATATTCGTCAAGGTGAAGTTTGTTATATTTGAGTCGAATATTATGTACGCAAGGGGTTACATGGACTTAAAGTTAAAACTGATGTGGATAGGTACGAGTCGTTTAGGAGTCGTACACGTTGTATTTTGTGCCTCTTATATATCAAGGGGCATCACACGGGTGTGATCTATGACGACTTGTTAGCAATAGGTATCCGGGAGAGTCGACGGTTGTGCCGGCGTCTGGACGACGTGTGTTACGGTATTTTGGGAAGGAGCATTCGTAGAACGACGTGTGTTACGGTATTTTGGAAAAAAAACGTCTGTAGTCATTGCTTCGGAATGTAGCATACCGATAAACCTCATTAACAAATATCGTGTCTTGATTTGTTGTTTATGATCTTGTATAAGCATTTTATTCTATAACAGCCATGGTTTGAGAAAGCTACAGAGGAAGAGAGAGCGGTCATGGTGCATGGATTGTAAGGGCTATGGCTTGCTCGTAATGAGACAAGAGATGGAAAGAAGATAGATGAATCTCGTTCTGTTGCATGTGCAGTGGCCAACTATACGCAAGAATGGAAGGCAGTGTATCCAGCTCGAATTAAATTCAATGCCCCGACGCCGGCTGAGCCATGGTCTCCGCCGGAAGAAGAGTGGCTCAAAGCCAACGCTGATGGAGCTACGTCCAAGCTCGGTGACAAAGGATGGGCGAGGCTTCTAGTAATGAACTTAGTCAGGACTGGTTTAATTTTCCATCGGACTGTATTTTGCTAACATCCTCGTCATAGATTCCCGACCTATTTGAATAAATCCAAATACTTAAAAATACAACTGCATTTTTTTAATAGTTTCGAACGCATCCATCTTTTGATCATCCGATCGACCTAGTAACGCTGAGGTGACACCTGGTCGGCAGCGAGCATGCGCTACAGAACAAAAGTCAACGCACGTTTCCTCCGTCTTACTATTTCTCAATCAGATTTCACGCGCATGCATTTACTTTAGACTTTAAGAGAATTTAAAATCGATAACTTTTGACTCTATCGTCAAATTTCAAATCCGTTTTTATCATTATGTTTATCGCGATGAGTATTTCAAAACTAGATTACATATGGATAGGTTCCGACTAACTTCTTTTGAGCAACTTTAGGATGATATTTAGACAACTTTAGTGTTATAAAAAGCAACTTCTTATTAGTGTGCGTAGTATAATCTCGTATCAATGAAAATTTCTTCAAAGTTGTCTACTATGACTAAAAGGTTAACTAACTTCACTCTTTAGCAACCACATGACAGATGTCGTTAACTATTTTTAAACTGAAATGATTAAATTATACGATCGATGTGCATGCTCAGCTCCTCATGCATCGGATGTGCATTAATTTCTGTATGAAAAAATTCAAAATGCTATAACTATCAAATCATGTGTTGGAATTGTGACATGTTTTCATCGTTGGGTTCCTCGTGATGAACTCTTCAAAACAAGATCTTATATGAATATGTTTTAGAAAAAAATCAAAAGCAACTTCGATGCTAGATGAGGCAACTTTAATACTAAACAAAAATAACTTTGATGTTAGATAAATTGCATCATGTGTATACGAGTTGCTTGTTAAATACATTGAAGTTGCACAAAACACACTAAAAGTTGCTAAATTTTTTAATACTCGAGTGTAGTTATGGCAGGTATTTTTCATCTGTAATAGATTGTGCATCAAAATTGAGCAACTTTATAGTATTTGTAGGCAGTTAAACATCAATCATAGGCAACTGATTATCATTAATAGGCAACTAGCCATCAATATTTAGCAATTTTATAGTATTTATAGGCAATTAAGCATCAACCGCATGCAATTACTTATACGTAACACTAAATGCGTCTCATGTTTTGTGTGATTTTTTCATTTTACAAAAATCAATCAAATAGGTAGTCCAACTAAGCTAAAAAAATACTTTTCTATAACACTAAAATAGCCTCAATATCATTTAAAATTGCTAAAAAAATGTTAAAACCTATTTGTATAGGATCTATTTTTGAAGAACTCGTTATAAGAAACTCCACTGTGAAAATGGATCTTAATTCTAACACTCGGTTCAAATTGATGTAACTTTTTGAAAAAAAATTCTCGCGGGGCGCCACCGATGCCTGGCTAGCCGCGTCCTTGAATTAATAGCGAGCAGTTTGAACCTAAAAAAAAAAAAAACTAGTAGCACTTTTCGTCCGTAGCTATTTTTCGCTGGCACTGCTAGTTAGTTTTGCCGTAGAGCCCCGTTCTAGGTATGGAACTGATGACATTCTTAAATATAAGTTCTTTAAAGGTTTTACTACGGACTACATATGAATGTATATAAATATATTTTAAAATATAAATTCATTTATTTTACTGCATATGTACTCCCTCCGTCCCAAAATTCTTGTCTTAACTTTGTCTAAAAATGAATGTATCTAAATACTAAAACTTGACTAGATACATTCATATCTAAACAAATAAGAATTTTGGGACGCAGGGAGTAGTTAGTAGTGAAATATCTATAAAAACTTATATTTAAGAACGGAAGGAGTAACATATAGCAGTACACAACTGTTATTCATTTTCTCTACTGTACAAGCTACAGTACAAACAGAGTTCTTTTCTTTTCCATGGATTCTACTTCCAACACTCCAGAGTTCTTTTCTTTTCCCTAGATTCTACTTCAAACACTCCAACGTACTTCAGTCAAACCTAGTTAGGCATGTGAGGCTGTTAGTATAGTTTTACTCTTGTATCAATTGGCCTTCGACAGATGGGGCAATCCGCGACCTGCGGTCCACACCCTGAACAAGTCTGCATGTAAAGAAAAAACTTAGAACTGGGAAAATGCAGTCTAGCTAAACAGTCTAGGTCTACCGGTGCTATAAAGTCTCACCTGATGACCACAACCAAATGCCATATCCCGGGGTTTGGCAAGGCAAACTGGGCACAACTGCAGATATCGAAAAGTAGATGTGAATATACATATGTTTGTTCAATTTCAATGAAACTATTTTACTGACAAACAGAATATACATATGTTGGAGTAGAATCTTCACTAATGAACGACTACACCATCTATGAAGGAAGCGTGGAAGCCAAGACGGTAGAAGATGGAGCAGTAGAGGGCAAAATGAACAAATTTAACCTCTTTGCTGAATGAATTCACAGACTGAACCTAGTTCAAAAAAAATTAACCAAGCTGACCCTTTTGCGTGACGCCCGACGCGTAGGCGCCACACTACACTGTGTGACGCCTACACTGTGTGACGCCTAAGTCGTCGGCGCCACACAAAAGGACCACGTTGGCGCTGCAGGGCCCACCTCCGGCCGTGTGACGCCTAAGCCTCGGGCGTTGCACATGCTGCAGTGTGATGCTGAGCGCTTAGACGCCACACATGCACTTATGCATTATGCAGCCCCGGTGAACCGGAGAAACGGGCGTGGGGCCGACGCGGGGCAGGAGCAGAGCCCGGCACAGGCCGGGCCACGCAAGGAGCGCGCGGCTGGCCAGCGCCTCCGCGAAGGCAGCGGCGACGCGCTGCATGGCGTCGCCGTCGGGCACGGCAAGGGTCGCGATGTGCTCGAGCGCGGCGTTGGCAGCGTCGAGCTGGCCGGAGGCCACCGCGGCGGCGCAGTTGAGCAGGAGGTGGATAAGGCAGAGGCCGCGCCGTCGGAGCAGTGCTCCAGGAGCATCCAGGGCGGCGTGGCGCCAGCGCCGGCGCCGTTAGCGCCAGGATGCGGGTGGAGCGGGGAGGAGCTTCTGCTGCACAAAGAGGTAAAAAACTTTGATTTTCTTTCCCTCTTTGATTGTTCTCTGTTTGTTTGTTTACCCAGGTTCTTTGCTTGACGAATGAGTGGATTGAGCTTCTGCTGCACAAAGAGGTAATAAACTTTGATTTTCTTTTCAACTGGCCCTACTGCTATACTGAGATCATACATCTTCGTTCCCCTTCTTGCCACTCCATTGTAGTACCAGTCTTCGTTCCTCAGATGCAGAGATTTTCTCTCTTGCGAGGACAGAGATGCTTGTTTGTAACACAAGATGCGTTAATTGTCTCGATGCAGCAACAACCTAACTGGATCTAACTTTGTTTACTACTGTCCTTCAGGGAGAAGAATTCGTCCACAGTTGCTGATGCCTAGCAGTGGCCTATTCTGATGCGGCTGCCGGCTGCCGCCATGGTTTCCACCGGTCTGAGTTCAGAGATGACGAGGAAGGTTCTTGGCCTTACATTGTGGGTCTGGATTGCAATCGGTGTGGTCGCTCTCCTAGTGGCCATTCTGCTGATGATATGTATCTGGGCGGCGTCCCGTCGCAAGACAAAGAGAACCATGGAGAACTTGAGCCAGACGCAGATCCCCATCTACTCCAAAGAGTTCCCGGTAGACAGGGTGGGCGGTGGGCGCAGCCTTGCGCGGACGATGCATGAACGTAAGCAGCCTAGCCTCCCAACGCAGGACAAGCACGCCGCGAATCGGGAGTCGGGGAAGACAGCGGGGCATATGGCATTGAGCAAGTCCGGCCGGCTCCACGCCGCCAACGCCGCGCTCGAGCACATCGCGACCCTGTCTACGCCAACGCCATGCAGCGCGTCGCCAACGCCATGCAGCGCGTCCCCGCTGCCTTCGCGGAGGCGCTGGCCCGCCGCGCGCTCGGTGCATGGCCCGGCCTGTGCCGGGCTCTGCTCCTGCCCCGCGCCGGCCCCACGCCCGTTTCTCCGGCTCGCCGAGGCTGCAGGGCCGGCCCATAGGCAGGGGCAACGGGGCGGCCGCCCTGGGCCCTGGGAGGGAGGGGCCCGTTCCAGGTAGTATTACATATATGTATTAGTATATTTTTTATTTAGATCCAAAATAATAGGAGGAATAAAAAAGGCCCAAACCCACAACATAGCTACCTTTCCCGGACCTAAAGAATCGGTCCCTAGTTCACTATGCTGCTGCAGCACTCCATCGATCTCCTACGGTCATCTCGCCTCCTCGGCTCCTAAAAAAATCTTGCCTCCTCCCCTCCTCCAAATTCTCCAGTCCTGGAGAACAGCGTCGTCGCTCCCGTTCACTTCCAAATTCGAGATGGTTCTCCCGTGCATCTATTAATGGAGATCGATGGTGCTATTCCCTTCCCCAATCACGTCTTATAGCATCCTCAGTGTTTCCCATCAATAGACGTTTGAGGCATCATCACATCAGAGATGGTGCGTCTCCCTCCTTAGCCTAATCAAGTACTATTTTCCCCATCAATAGACGTTTGAGGCATCATCACATCAGAGATGGTACGTCTCCCTCCTTAGCCTAATCAAGTACTATTTTCATTCGTTGTTAAACAACCCGCCTCTTCGCTTCTGATTGCTCCACCTGACATCTTCAATTCTTCTCTTCCTAGTTCCTACTCTTTTGTTGGCCTGTTCTTCGAACCTTCATTGGATCCAGGGAAACTACATCGAAAATTCGACATCAAGCCATATGCCCATACCCAAATGCTTTTGTTCCATGTATTAACAGTTTTTCTATAATTATTTGGTGACATGTGTTCTAACAAATGTTTATATGTGAGAAAAGAAAGTGAAAAAAAATAAATGGTTCAAGTTGCTATCAGTTTTAACAATGTTTTCATACCTAGAAGAGCAAGATGATAGTCTCTTTGTGCAACTTAAAAGAACGCTCCTTTGTAGAACTATATTATTTCCATACTATTAATTATAATGTAGTTCTCTCGACCATCATCTATGCTATGTACATAATTGCTTTCTAAATATAATATATTCTTAATTTTTTTTTTATACAAGGACTCCATTTTGTCGTCTCGCCCCAGGGCCCCGAATATGTATGGACTAGCCCTGCGAGGCTGCATAATGCATAAGTGCATGTGTGGCGCCTAAGCGCTCGGCATCACACTGCAGCATGTGCAACGCCCGAGGCTTAGGCGTCACACAGCCTGGGGTGGGCCCTGCAGCGCCTGCGTGGCCCTTTTGTGTGGCGCCGACAGCTTAGGCGTCACACAGTGTAGTATGACGCCTACGCGTCGGGCGCCACACAAAAGGGTCAGCTCGATGAAATTTTTTTGAACTAGGTTCAGTCTCTGAATTTATTCAGCAAAGAGGTTAAATTTGTTCATTTTGCCGCAGTAGAGCTACAGTCACCGGACGTCTGTTACCTGATGAAGAGGAAGGTCCAGGAGCGACCAAGCAGTAGTCGTGCTCCAGCGGCCGGGCATCCGGTGGCATACCGTACATCCGGTGCTTCCTGACCGGACGGAAATCAACGGATTTTCAGTGAGTACCGGATGTCCGGTACCAACCGAAAATCTGATGCTAGGACACATCCAGTACCCACCGAAAATCCGATGCCAGGACACCCGAGAGGAAATCAACGGATTTTCGGTGCGTACCGGACATCCAGTGCCTCTACCCACCAGACATCCGGAGTGTATGAAAGACGGGGCACATGGTCTTGTATCTCTCTCCCACCTACCCTTTTGTGGTTTGTATTATAAATAGACCTCCCCCTCCTCATTTCTAGGGTTTGCTAAGAATAAAAAGCAAATCATAGAGCTTCGCTCATGTATTTCCCCTTGTGGGGATTCCTCTTGAAAAAGGCTCCATTGGAGCACAAGGCCTCCTTTGGAGAAGAATCCTTAATGAATTATCAAGGCCTCCACATTTCGAACCGGGCTCCTCCCCTTTCCATTATAAAGCATGACGGAAATACAATGTCTTTTTTTCGAACCAGAATCAGAGAAGGGAAAGGAAAGAAGCAAGTTCGAGACAATATCAGGAAACCCACCGTCTGCGTCTGTCATCAGGAACACAGACTATAGGGCGAAAACCTAAAGTATCATCCAAAACCGTCCAGAACAAAACACTCTAAACACACAAAGTACCGCAAAAGACCCTAACAGTCCAACACCACCCAACATCAAGCATCAACTGATCCCTATGGATCACCAGACTGACAGAAGCAAGCCAACAAAATAACTACAACTCCAGCTCTTCTCTTCCAACAGCAACAGCACTACCAGATCACCATTCCTCCCACCTATCTCCTTCATCAACATGCTCACTTGTTTCTGGCATTGGTGGCCCGCACAGCAGCAGCATTTGCAACTGTGGAAGCCTTCATAAAAGCATCAAGCCCTCTTTGTCCTAGGACTGGGGAAGAACTATCTTGTTCCATCTCACTCTGTAACGCGCCGGAGGAAGGGGAAAGGGGATCATATCGGGGGTGAGAGACAGAGAGGAGAGGGACGAGCCTTGGAGGAGGAGGTGGGATTGCTGAGGAATCTTAAGGTAGGTTCAGAAAAGTTCACATAAAACACACCTCTCTGGCTGCCACAGGCGGCTGCTTTATAACCCCACACCCACGCACATGCTTTCTCCTCGGTTGCCTCCTGGCATGCCAGGTGTGGCCAGGTGTGACATTCTCCCCTCCTTAAGCATGATCCTCGTCTTGGGCAATGTGATCTTCTTGGTCCCAGATGGTCGCCGTCGGGAAGCGCTGTCGCAGCACCTCATAGTCTTCCCAGGTTGTGGCCAGATGTGTGCCATCGCCCCATTGAACCTTGAGCTGCGCAATCGCGACGTTGCCCCGCTTCGTCATGCGCCGCTCCAGAATCAGGGTTGGTTCTGTCGTCGGCATGGACAGATCCAGGACGCTTGGCAGCTCGGTGAAGGCCGGAGTGTAGTCAGGCGTGAACGGCTTCAACTGGGAGAAGTGGAAGACGGGGTGCACATGGCTCGTGGCTGGCAGGTCCAGCTTGTACGCCAAGGGCCCGATCTTCTCCAGCACGTGTATGGCCCAAAGAACTTGAATGAGAGCTTGGCGCAGGGGCGACTGACGACGGATTGCTGAACATACGGCAGCAGTTTTAGGAGAACCTGCTCCCCCACGTCGAAGTGACGCTTGGTGCGGTTGCGATCAACTTGCTTCTTGAAACGCCGCTGCGTGAGCTCCAGCTGTGCCTGAATCTGCGCGGTGTGCGCCCCCCAGTCCATGTCGTCACCGGCGGGCGCCTCCACCGGCCATGTTGCCGTCGCCCCCAGATTTGCTTCCTTGCAGTAGAGTGCCTTGAAGGGAGTGCAGTTCAGGGACGAATGAAATTGGGAGTTATACCAGAACTCCGCCATGGGCAGCCACCAGCGTGGCGCGTCGTGCACAGCGCATCGGAGGTACATCTCCATGCACTGGTTGACGCGCTCACTCTGGCCGTCCGTCTGCGGGTGGTAAGCGGTGGAGTAGAGCAGTTTTGTGCCCGCTCCGGCGAGCAGCTCGCGCAAGAGGCTGCTGGTGAAGACCTTGTTGCCGTCGGAGACGATGGGGGAGGGGATGCCATGGAGCTTGACGACGTTGTCCTAGAACGCGCGTGCCACCTGTGCCGCTTGAAATGGGTGGCGAAGAGGGATGAAGTGGGCAAACTTGGTGAAGCGATCCACGACCACCATGATCGTGTCGAAGCCCTCAGAAACCGGCAATCCCTCCACGAAATCCATGGTAAGGTCCTCCCATGGAGTTGTTGGGACTGGCAGGGGTGCCAAGAGCCCCGCCGGCTTGGAGTGTTCGTGCTTGGCCTGCTGGCAGGTCGAGCATTGCTGCACGAACTCCACGACGTCCCGCTTAATTAGGCGCCAATCAAAGTGCTTGCGCACTCGCTGGTAGGTCACCGCGGAGCCAGAATGCCCGCCCACGGCAATTAGCTTGGTGCGAAGCGCGGTGTTGGCGCCGATCCAGATGCGCCCGCCGCCGCGAATGACAACCCGGTCAGCTCGTAGCCGTCGGCATCGGGGCTGGTGATGGGGAGCTTGTGCAAGCGATCCTGCAGATGCTCGACTCCTTGATGAACAACTGATGCGCTCAAAGAAGCTCAAAGACGATGGGCAGATGATCGAGGTGTTCCTCCATTGTTTCACTGAACACGAGAATGTCATCCAGAAAAATGGTAACGAATTGGCGCACATGCTTACCGAATATGGAGTTCATGAGACATTCGAACGTTGCCGACGCGTTGGTGAGGCCGAATGGCATGACCCGGAACTGGAAGTGGTTGTGGTGCGTGTCGGGGCAACGAAGCACGACACCTATGGGATCGCGTGGATCCCTTTACGGTTCGGCGGGGGGAGAGGATTGCACCAAGAGCAGAACCAACAATCAAGCGCAAGGGGAGTTTTACCCGGGTTTGTGCCGCTGAGAAACATAAAACCCTACTCCTGCTTTAGGTGTATTCTGTGTTCTAGGGTTTGGGCTACAGGAGCGCTATGCATGTAAAACGGCTACGTACTGAGCGTCTAAACCCCAGAGATCGATCCCTTTGCAGCTACGCCTTGGGCCTCCTTTTATAGGTCAAAGGGGTCACCAACAGTGGCGAAACTAGGAACCCACGGGGTGCACAGTAGTACAGTGCACACATGGGTGTACGGCTAGTACAGTGTTACTGGCGTCTTAAGACAGACGCATTAAATGCTTCGTCAGGCGCCCCTGACATGGGACAGGGACGCGTTCCATCGGCGCTGCTCACCCCCAGATGTCGCTCGACACGTATCCTGGAGGATCGACACGTATCAAGAAAAAAGGGACAGCTGGTTGCTGCGCTGGAGCGGTGACGGACTGGGACCTTGCCGGGAGCGCGTCTTGTCGGGGTTTCGCTAGCTCCCCCGGCAAGGATCTTGCCGGGGTCCCAGTCTTCGGTCTTCAGTCTTCCGGTTGTAGACTTGGACGTCTTCGTGTTTGTCTTCCGCAGTCTCCCGGCAAGCCTTACCGCGGGTGTGGCTACAACTGCCCGTGCACAAGGGGCACTAAAGGCCCAAACTTTAGTGCACCGACAGGAGCCCCGGACCAAGGTCATACACGAGTGCGAGGCGTTGTTGGGCTAGGCCCAAACAGTGCATGGGCATGCGTGGCCGGGATCTGCGGGTGGAAATTTTACCGTTACTGCGCCCCTGCCTCCCCACGACACTCATTGAATGCGCGACGTGGGAGACGTGGACGGAGTGGCGAAACGCCCGCGTACGTGCAGGGGCGGTTTCTGGCTTGCCAAGAGGCGGCCATGCGTCTTTACATAAAGGGGAAACCGCAGGGGTACTTGCCCATTACCTCTCATCCTTTCCAGTCTTGGAACTGCCGCCTCCTTCCTCTCTTGAGCACGAAGTAGAGCTCCTCCACCTCTCCGCCACTTCCAAGCCCGTACCATCTCCGGCCTCTGCCCCCATTGCCAAGCAAGGGGAAAGGCGCCGTCACGGAGAGCGATCTGCGGAAGAAGCTTGTTGTCTTCCCCCCCGGGCTTGATGCGGCAACCCTGAAGGATCGATACTTGTTCATGTGGGTGAGGAAGACGAAGGCGCACCCCGCCACTCGCGTGCATCCAGGTTCTGCCGCTGGCGGCCCAGATAAATTTCCTTTCTTCGCAGACTATTTTTACTGCGGTCTTTGTCCTCCTTTCTCCGATTTCTTCGTCGACATCATGTACACGTACAGCTTCCGGCTCTTGGATTTTATGCCGAATGTCGTAACGTGCATGTCTGTCTTTGCCACCTCTGTGAGAACTTCGCCAGAATCACCCCCAACACAGCCCTCTTCCGCCACTACTTCATCCCCCGGATTCAAAAGGGAGATGCCCTCTCTGGTTCCATCACCTGGATCCCCGAGAGAGGGAGCAAGGAGATTTACCTAGATGGAGTCTACTGCGAGAAGTGGGAGGAGTTGCGTGGGAAGTGGTGCTGGATTGTGGAGGAAGAGCCCCAGCCTTTCTGCTCGCCTCGGACAGCCAAGATGACGTGCGGCGAGGACTGGAGCGCTTTCGATCCTCAGGACGAAAAGCTCACGGTCGCAATCACCAGAATCATGCGCCTCAGGGCTGCCAGGCTCACCATAGAGATGGTGGGCGCAGATTTCCTTCGCCGGCGCATCGCCCCTCTGCAGAACAAAGGGAGGCCAGCCCGGGACTTCAAGAACGCGGCAGACATCATGAGGCTGCGCCCTGGGCTGAATGGCAACCTGACAGTCATGCAGCACACAGCCCTCTGCCACAAGAGGTTCAAGGCTGCGGGAAGTTCAAGCTGCCGGCAGGAATAGTTCCTCTTTGCAACAACTCTGTCGTGAGCTCGATCGTCGCCATGATGTCGGTGTGCAACGCCCATGGCCTCGACAAGACTTGGGCTGAGCCGGCTGCCGAGCAAGCACAGCAGTTCTTCGACAACTTGACGGAGATAGCCATCCGGGAAGAGACGGACCTCATCCGCCCCACCACTGAGGAGGAAGTGGCGTACATCGCCACCAGGGTCGAGGAGGCGGCTCTTGCCGCGGAAGACGGGAGCCTTGGCTTCATGGGAGGAGAGTCCAGCGAAGAGGAGACGGTGCCGGAGGGAGCGGTTGCCGGGGAGCACAATGGCGCAGCTGCCGGGGATCCTTCTGTCGAAGAAGTAGCCGAAGATCAGCCGCACGAGGAGCCCCCAATTCAGAAGAAGAAACGCGTTCTTCGGAAAGCCGCCTTCGGTGCCGCAGTCCAGCGGCCTTCCTCTCCTGCCGCAGCCAAGCGTCGCAGGGCCACCCCTCCACCTCCTCCCATGGTCACTGTGGCAGAGGTCGACTTCGACCTCTCCGCCTTCAGCTCAGAAGAAGAAGAGTAAGAGCTCTGTCGCATCTTTTAACTTCTGCATCACCGGTTTTGTTTGGTTTGCTTATATTGCTTCTCTGCAGGGATCCGGAGCCATTGGTGCGGAGGTCGTCGAAGAAGGCGAAGACCTCGACGGGCAATGAGCCCCCGGCGAGCACCTCAGGTGCGCCAAAGACTACTCCCATCAGCCCGAAGCTCGGCCCACGACGAAGCCCTCTACGCAGCCCCCAACGTGGGTCCTCTAATTTCCCACTGGCGAGTGCTGGGACAGTTCTCTTCGCCACTAACATCGCCGGGCTTGCAGGGGAAGATCGGCGGCAAGGAGAGCCATCGGAGGCTGCCCCCGACATGCTACCTCCATCAACCACGCCGCCCAGAGATGGATCTCCGGCAAGGGCTACCGCCAGCGAACACATCCTTATCAAGGATGATCCGGCAAGCTCAGGGGCCGGCAGCCCTACACCGGCAACCAACGTTGCCGGGGAAGGGACAACCACCTCCCAGCAGCCTGGCGCAGGTAAGCCGTTTACCCTAGAGTGCTTGTTATTTTATCTCTATCTCTTTTTGTCTTCTTGAACTTCTATCTTGGCCTCATCTTATCCCCCTTCTTCTGGGTTCCAGACCCACCTCTGATGGAGGACATGGATGTCGACACCGTCATCGAGGAGATCGCCAAGGGTGTTGCCGCTGACGAGGTCGACAGCGTTGCCGCTGACAAGGCCGCCAAGGCTGCCCAGGAGGAGGCCGCGGAAAGGGCCGGCAGGGAGCCCAGTGACCGTACTGACATCATTCCTGCCGCAGGAGCACCAGGCGCTACGCCGGCAACCGAGCCCTCGGCTGCTGGTGGAGCTGATGCTGAGGATCCTCCGTCAACATCCCAAGTCCCCCTCTCCACGCAGATATCTCGAAGCTGGCGAGAATCTATTCGTCAGCATGCCGGGAGCGACAAGTGCCAGGGAGCCCATCGAAGGAGAGACCTTTGATGGGGAGATCACCACTGCTGCCGGGCTCAAGATCGTTGGCGGATCAAGCATGCCGGGAGCGACAAGTGCCAGGGAGCCCATCGAAGGAGAGACCTTTGATGGGGAGATCACCACTGCTGCCGGGCTCAAGATCGTTGGCGGATCAATAGCCAGCGGCAGCAAATCTAAGGAGGAACAACTCCTCCAAGCTATGAGCGATAACTTCAACCAGCTCCAGGCGCTCCACCTTGCCCGGAAAGAGAAGTTGGACTCCAGGGCAGCAATCGTCGACGCAGCGGAGGCAGATTTCCAGAAGCACTTCGAGGAGACACAAACCTGGTTTGCCGAGGCTCATCAAGAGCTGCAAGCTGGCCGGGCGCAGCTGAACAAAGACCGGAACGAGCTCCTTTTGAAGCGGTCCGATATGGAGCAGGCGCAAGAGGAGGCCTCGCAACGGACCGACGTAGAGGAAGCTCGCCTAACGCAGCTCCGTGTCGCGCTCGATGCTCAGGAAGAGGATCTTGCCGCCCGCGAGGAGGCGCTTGCTGGCAAACTTCGTCGCAAGGATGAAGAAGTTGAGAGACTTGTCGCGCAGCGGACCCAGGAGCTGGAGCGGAAGCATCAAGAAGCGGCCCAGGCCACAGACCATGCCGGCAAGCTGAAGGAAGCCGTTGATGCCGTCGTTGCCGCAGAGGCCGCCAAGAGTGAGCTTGTCGACAGGGTGAAGAGGCTGGAGGCGGATCTGGCAGGTTTCGGCAAGGAGATCTTGACGCTCAGGGCCGAAAGAGAGAAGACTCTCCTTAGCCCGGCGGAGATGCAGACTGTCGTAGCCAACAAGACCACCCAACTTGACGCTGCCAACGCCTCCCTTGCCGAACTGAACCCGAGGCTGGCTACTTTGGAGGAGGCCCTCGAGAGCGGCAAGGCTCGCGAGAGGGCCTTGACCAAAGATCTCCAGGACGAGAAGGCCAAGCTTGATGGCGCTGCCGCTGCCCATGACGACTATGTGGTGGGCGTGCAGACCTGGACTGAACGTCTTGCCGATGTCGCGGTAAGGCTCACGGCACAGCTATCCACCATGGGCCTGTGCAGCTTCTGCTATTCTTCTGACGCAGGGACATCTCAGAGCGCCAAGTTGACTCTGTTCTTCGATGGCCTGGTCTTGGGGCAGCTCCACTCTAGCCAAGCAACCCGTCTGGCCGACGAGTCCCGCAAGCTCTGTCGGGTCGTCGTCCTCAAGGTGCTCACCAAAGTGGCGCACAAGAATCCCGGCATCAACTTCACCAATGTGCTTGAACGCTTGCCGAAGGACGTGGACCTCAAGGCGCTCGAGGAGCTGGTCATGCCCATCGTCGACAAGGTGAGCCAAGTCAAGAGGGTTGAAGGCCAGCGCTGGGACTAGCTGCTCCACTTTCTTTTGCCGCTACCAATTCATGTAAAAGACAGATCTACCTTAAGTTAGAACTGTGGCGACTATCAATGTAATATACTTTGCTATGTTTTGAATGAATGTATGATATTTCCCTTGCTTGATTTCTTCTTGTGTGGTATATGCCCTACGCTGTACTGGAAACTTGTCGGTGCGCACAGTCCTGTCACGAGCGCTTCGAGAAACGGGTCTTTAGCAGCTTGCTGGAGGTGCCGCTGCCGGCAAGATACCTTGGCGCAATCAAACTTGCCGATGCGCACAACCTTGCCGCGAGCGCTTCGAGAAACGGATCCTTAGCAGCCTGCTGGAGGTGTCGCTACCGGGAAGATATCTTGGCGCAATCAGTGCAGCCACTTAGGTTGTTGAGCGGGCTCGAAACAAAGTAAGGGTGCAACAGATCTTGGCAAGGTTCCTTCGCGTGCAGGTTTTCCACACAAAAGTCGACATCGTCCAAGGAAAACAACTTTACAATTCAAAATTTACCCAGAGTATTTGCAACTTAGCTTTTAGTTGTTGCACTCCTTTATGTTTGAACAAAACATCGCCTGAATCATCGTCTGTTGGTGTCCATACCCTTCATCCCCCCGGCAAACTTGCATGCGAGGGAACCTTCTATCCCTTGGGAAAAAGAGGAAATATGGATATGGAACCTTGGCGGTTCGTTAGTACTTGCTGGGAAATAAGCGTAACACAAAACTTCAGACAAACATGCACATAAATGAATATGGAAATCAACAAGAATTGTGAAACGCTACACTTTATTCAACTACGCACGGGGTCTACGCCTGGCTTTGTACAAAGGATTACATGCCTTGCCGGCAAGACTTGTACAAAAGGTGGTTGCCGGGAGGACCGGCAACCGCGCCTTATGGGTAGAACTTACGAAGATGTTCGATGTTCCAGAAGTTGCTCACCGGAATGCCATCTTTGGTCCCCAGGCGGACTGCGCTAGGCCTGGTGACTCGTACTACCCGATAAGGGCCTTCCCACTTCGGCGTCAACTTGTTGGAATTCTTGGCCGACTGAACGTGACGAAGAACAAGGTCGCCTTCCTCAAGACTTCGGGCTTGGACCTTGCGGCTATGGTAGCGACGCAAGGCTTGCTGGTAGCGTGCAGCTCCCACAACAGCCTGAAGACGATCTTCCTCAAGGAGCGTTGTGTCATCTTGCCGCAACTGCTCTTGCTCAAGCTCATCGAGCACTTGAGGTGATCCGTATATGAGTTCTGTGGGGAGAACTGCCTCCGCCCCATAGACTAGGGAGAAGGGTGTCTGACCGGTGGCTCGATTTGGTGTCGTTCTGAGTGACCAAAGAACCGCCGTCAGCTCATCGATCCAGCGTCTTCCGCACTTGCGCAGCTTGTCGAAAGTTCTTGTCTTGAGGCCTCGCAGCACTTCAGCATTTGCCCTTTCCGCCTGGCCGTTGCTCCTTGGATGAGCAACGGAAGCAAAATAGATCTTGCCGCCAAGGTCTTGGACGTATTGCATGAAGGTGCGGCTCGTGAACTGCGTGTCGTTGTCGGTGATGATCCTGTTTGGAACACCAAAGCGGCAAACTAGTTCCTTGAAGAACTTGACGGCTGACTGTGTTGTCACCTTCCTCATTGGTTCCACTTCTGGCCACTTTGTGAACTTGTCGACTGCAACATACAAGTACTCAAAGCCCCCGGCAGCGCGGGGGAAGGGGCCGAGAATGTCGAGCCCCCAGACCGATAATGGCCAGGAGAGGTGGATTGTCTGAAGAGCTTGGGTTGGTTGATGCGCTTTCTTTGAATGGAACTGGCACGCTTCACACTTGGTTACTAGTGTCGTTGCATCCTGGAGGGCTGTGGGCCAAAAGAAACCTTGTCGGAATGCCTTTCCAACAAGAGCCCTTGACCCTATGTGGGAGCCACATATTCCTCCATGTATCTCTACCAACAACTCCAGTCCATCTTCCCGAGGAATGCATTTCAATTTCACCCCGTTGGGTCGCTTTCTGTACAGGATGTTGTCCACAAACTGGTACATGTTGGGCCGACGGGCTACTTTCTCCGCTTCTTCCTGTTCTTCGGGGAGTTCCCCTGTTTGGAGGAACTGGACGATGTGTTGTGCCCATGCCGGAGCCTGAGGCTCGACGACAAAGACTAAAGGCATGTCTTCTGCTGCGGGAGCATTTATCTCTACGGTAAGGACTCGAGGTCCTGCCGAAGCCTCTTGCTCCCCGACAGGCTTGGCGTTGTCCCCGGCAACTTCCTTGCCGACAGCTTCTGGCAGCTCTGCAGGAAAGTATTGGTCGGAGTTCAACTTCCTTCTCTTGTCTGGCCTTGCTGGTGGTGCCACGGATGGTTGAGTCAGTCGGAGCACAAAAGTCCCTGGTTCCACAGGTGACTTGAGGGCAGCACGCTTTGATAGGTCGTCGGCAGTGCTATTTTCAGCACGAGGGATGTGCTTTGTTTGCAGACCATCAAAGCGCTCCTCCATCTTCCTCACTTCATCTACGTAGGCTTCCATCAACGAGCTCTGGTAATCTTTGTTGACTTGCAGGACAACAAGCTGTGAATCGCCTCTGACGATGAGCTTCTTGATTCCGAGGTTTGCCGCGATCCTGAGACCGGCAAGCAGCCCTTCGTATTCGGCAGTGTTGTTTGTTGACTTCTCCCGGGGAAAGTGTATCTGGATTACGTACTTGAGGTGCTCTCCTGTGGGTGCGACCAGCAATACGCCTCTACCTGGCGCGCCAAAGATGTCGGGGCGACGAAGCACGACACCTATGGGATCGCCTGGATCCCTTTACGGTTCAGCGGGGGGAGAGGATTGCACCAAGAGCAGAACCAACAATCAAGCGCAAGGGGAGTTTTACCCAGGTTCGGGCCGCTGAGGAACGTAAAACCCTACTCCTGCTTTGGGTGTATTCTGTGTTCTAGGGTTCGGGCTACAGGAGCGCTATGCATGTAAAGCGGCTACGTACTGAGCATCTAAACCCCAGAGATTCGATCCCTTTGCAGCTACGCCTTGGGCCTCCTTTTATAGATCAAAGGGGTCACCAACAGTGGCGAAACTGGGCACCCACTGGGTGCACAGTAGTACAGTGCACACATGGGGTGTACGGGTAGTACAGTGTTACTGGTGTCTTAAGACAGACGCGTTAAATGCTTCGTCAGGCGTCCCTGACATGGGACAGGGACGCGTTCCAACGGCGCTGCTCACCCCCAGATGTCGCTTGACACGTATCCTGGAGGATCGACACGTATCCTGGAGGATCGACACGTATCAAGAAAAAAGGGACAGATGGTTGCTGCGCTGGAGCGGTGACAGACTGGGACCTTGCCGGGAGCGCGCCTTGCCGGGGCTTCGCTAGCTCCCCCGGCAAGGATCTTGCCGGGGTCCCAGTCTTCGGTCTTCAGTCTTCCGGTTTTCGACTTGGACGTCTTCGTGTTTGTCTTCCGCAGTCTCCCGGCAAGCCTTGCCGCGGGTGTGGCTACAACTGCCCGTGCACAAGTAAGGGGCTCTAAAGGCCCACCGACAGTGCGTTTTGAACGTTGTCTTGGATTGTCCTCTTTGCGCATGCGTATCTGGTGGTACCCTGCGCGGAGGTCCAGTTTAGAGAACACCGCCACGCCAGCCAATTCGTCCAGGAGTTCGTCGACGACGGGCGGGGGAAACTTGTTCTTGATGGTGGCGTCGTTTACGCGACGGTAGTCGATGCAGAAGCGCCACGTCCAGTCCTTAACGAGTAGCATCGAGGCGGCGTAAGGACTGGCGTTGTGTGTGATCACCCTGGCATCCAGCATATCCTTGACCTGGCGCTCGATCTCGTCTCCTGGAGGGGCGAGTAACAGGGCCGGCCCTGGTGTATGGCCGGCGAGGCGACGGCCCAAGCGGGAGGGAGGGCCCATAATGTAGTATATACATACAATGTAGCCCAGCAAAAAATAGGTAAAAAAAATCTACAAAGGAAAAGAAATTAGATGGGCTCGTGAGATAACAAGCGACCGATTAGCGAAGCGTCACGCTAGTATGCTAGCGATCTGTGCCGAAGCGTCAAGCGTCACGCTCATTTGTTAGCCTGTCTTCGTCCTCTCGACACCTCGCCTGTCGGCCTGCCTGTCGCTCGTCGCCTCGTTGCCTCGTCCGTCGCTGGTTGTCGCTGCTGCATGCGCCGCACGACAGTCTGGCCATCCGGCATCGGGCATCCATTAGCAGCAGTAATCACTAATCAACAGCACCAGTACGAGCCAACGAGGCCCGGCCATCCCGCATCTGGCAAGTGCTAGGAAAGCAACTTGTATTCCCATGAGGCCATAGGCCAGTATATATACATGTACAGGTGGTGGACTATATGCAGGAAACCCCTTATATATTGGGATAAATACAAAAGGGTACATGACTTATATTATAACTCTAACACCCCCCCCTCAACTCATGGCGGATGAACAACACTGAGTTTGGAGAGATAAAAGCCATGTTGTGCTCTAGTCTGGGCCTTCGTCAGGAAATCCGCCAACTGTAACTCGGAAGGCACATACTGAAGAGCAATAACCTGATCCTGCACAGCAACGCGCACATAGAAAGCATCAACGCCAATATGCTTGGTGAGCTCATGCTTCACAGGGTCGCGTGCAATGCATGCTAATAGCACATGTACTGTCATATAAGAGCAGAGTCGGTGAAGTGACAGAAACACCAAAATCCTGAAGTAACCACCGTAACCAAGTCACCTCTGTCGTCAAAAGAGCCATCGCTCGCAACTCAGCCTCTGCACTCGAACGGGAAACTGCAATCTGTTTCTTCGTCTTCCAGGCAATGAGAGAACCACCAAGAAAAACACAGTAAGCAGAAAGTGAACGGCGATCTGAAGGATCACTAGCCCACGTAGCATCCGAATAGGCCTGAAGCTATAAAGAACTGGAGCGAGGAAAGAATAGACGGTGAGAGATCGTGCCTGGAAGATATCGGAGAACGCGCAGGAGATGACTATAGTGAACCGATGTGGGAGCAGAGACAAGCTAACTCAGAATATGAACCGGATAAGAGATATCCGGACGAGTGACAGCTAGGTAAACAAGACTGCCAACAAGATGACGATAACGCGTCGGGTCAGGCAGGGGATCACCATCAGTAGCAGAGAGGTGAACATTGAGCTCCATATGAGTCTCAACAATGCGCTCATCAGTAAGAGCAGCACGAGCAAGAAGATCCTGGATATACTTTTCCTGGGATATAAAGAAGCCATCAGAGGTAGAAGAAACTTCAATCCCAAGAAAGTAGCGAAGAGGTCCAAGATCAGACATAAGGAACTGCTCACTAAGACGGGCCTTAACAAAGGCAATATACTCGGGGTCATCCCCAGTGATGACCATGTCATCAACATAGAGAAGAAAAAGAGTCCGACCACGAGGAGAAAGGTGAATAAACAATGCTGGATCATGAACACTGGGTGAAAAACCAGCGGCAGTCACCACAGAGGCAAAACGCTCAAACCAGGCGCGGGTGGCTTGCTTAAGGCCATAGAGAGAGCGACGAAGACGACATACCATGCCATCAGGAACAGAATACCCAAGTGGTGGCTGCATGTACACCTCCTCACGCAGCTCACCACTAAGAAAAACATTCTTAACATCAAGCTGAGAGATAGACCAGTGGCGTGTAGAGGCCACGGCAAGAAGTGTACGAACAATGTTCATATGAGCCACAGGAGCAAAAGTCTCGTCATAATAACGATCATGCTCCTGCTGAAAACCACGAGCCACAAGACGAGCTTTGTGACGCTCAAGAGAACCATCGGAGCGAGTCTTAACCTTGTAGACCCACTTACAAGTGATGGGACGGACTCCGGGAGGAAGGGAAACAAGATCCCACGTACCAGTGCGTTCAAGAGCAGCAATCTCCCAAACTGCCATTCAGGATGAACAACAGCCTGATGATAAGTAGTCGGGTCAAGAACAGCAGCACCAGCGGTGGAAAATTCAAAGCGATCAACAGGCGGACGAGGACGAGAACGCAAGCCATAAGTAGGCTGAGACGAGGATGACGGCACATCCACAGCGGCATCCACAGAACATGAACGACGAGTGTAACACTGAGGAAAAGATGGAACAATGGAAGGAGGAATCGCCAAGGTAGAATCGGGGAGTGGCAACGAAGAAGTCACCGGAGATGAAGGTGTAGAATCCGATGACATGCTAGACGAGGAGACCGTGGAAGATGGTGGCGGCAAATCGACTGGAGATGAAGAAGCAGAGGGAGCGGAACGAATAGGCAAAGGCTCGACAGGTGTGATAGGTGTGTCAGGAAAAGTGAGAAAAGAGATATCTTCCACGGAAAAGGTCGAGGAAGATGGGCGTGGGTAGAAGGGACGAGACTCATCGAAAGTCACATCCCGAGAGATACGCATTCGACGACCGATAGGATCCCGACAACGATAGCCCTTATGCTCATCACTATAGCCTAAGAAGACACACTCAACAGACTGAGCGGTCAGTTTGGTGCGTTCGCGGCGGGCAAGAAGAACATAGCAAACACAACCAAACAAACGAAGCATCGAATAATCGGGAGAACGATCAAAAAGACGCTCGAAAGGAACACCACCCTGTAGAGCAGCGGAAGGCTGGAAATTGATGAGGTAGGTGGAGGTAGAGACGGCCTCAGCCCAAAAATGAGGCGGGAGAGAGGCAGCAATCATCAATGCACGAGCCGTCTCAAGAAGATGACGATGCTTGCGCTCAGCCACGCCATTCTGAGCGTGAGCACCAGGACAAGAGAATTGAGAGAGAGTCCCTTGCTCAGCAAGAACACCACGCAACATCTTAGAGATATACTCGCCAACGGAGTCAGCACGGAACACACGAATGGGAGAAGAGAACTGAGTATGAACCATGGCAACAAAACGCTTATAAATGGACAACACCTCACTACGAGAAGTCATGAAATAAAGCCATGTGTAACAAGAGAAGCCATCTATGAAAATAATATAGTATTTATGACCCCCTTTCGAAGCGAAGGGAGTCGGACCCCATAAATCGGAATGAACTAAATCAAAAGGACGCTTAGACACTGGCTCACTTTGTGGATATGGTAACTGAATCTGCTTGCCAAGACGACTGTTAGGAAAGCAACTTATGTTTATTGAAGGCCCAAGGGGCATATATATATTACACAAGACTTGAGGTGCAAGGAAAGTAAACATAGACTAATAAGGACTCCTAAACTAATACTAATACTTCCTAACACCCCCCCTCAAATGCAAAGCGTATGCAATAGCATTGCATTTGAAGAAGTGTAATACTAAAAAAAATGATAATCCAAATCCGCGTCTTGAGAGTGTCGTCGTAGCATGAAGAGTCTTCAAAACTTGTCGAGTCGCCGAAGGAGAGAACGAAGAGATGGCACATCAGAGGTAGACACCACATCACTTGAAGATACAAGATAAGTATCAAGAAAAGATGGGTTGTCAAAAGAAGATTGCACATCAAGAGGAAGACACCGAAGAGATGGCACATCAGAGGAAGACACCGCATCACTTGAAGATACAACATAAGTATCAACGGATTTGGTGGACGCAGCGGAAAACAAAGAAAACTAGAAAACACACACTAGATTAGGGATGATGGCAGCGGGAGAGAAAAAAAATATCATGACGGCGAAGGCCAATTCCAACCAGAGTGTGCGTGAGACGGTCCTGACTGTGTAGAAGTTGGTTGCTCAGTGCGGGAAGCCTGAGTCAGAATACCAGCAGTACCCGTCGAGGAAGAACCTGAAGCAGTGAGCAGAGGCTTAAGTTCATGAATATCCTGCTCAGTCAAAGCGATGGCTGAAGCTGTCGAGGTAGATGACGAAGTCTCTGTAGATGATGATCGCGCCTTGCGCAAGTGTTTCTTCTTCGTGTAGAACTGGGACTCAATATGACCATCATTGTTGCAGTAGCCACAATGTGGACGGGGGCGACCTGAGCCTCCAGAAGGAGTGGGCAAGAGCGGCGGAGCACTCGAGTGAGAAGGGGTCGGTGCAGCAGCGGGCGTAGAAGTACCCCGAGCAGCGAGCACCGAGGGAACCTCCAGCAAACCAGCACCACGTAAGCGAGTCTCCTCAGCACGAATCTCAGAAAGCGCATCCATGAGAGAAATACGGCCACGAGCAAACAACTAAGCACGTCGGGGCTCAAACTCCTTACGAAGCCGAGACAGGAACTCGTAGACGCGATGGAACTCCAAGTTGGTCTGGACAGCCTGGCAACAGGGGCAAGTACGACAACCAGCAGTGCGGAGAGAATCGAGCTGGTGCCGGATAGCAGAACTCTGTGCATAGAAGTCATCAACAGTAGAGTCACCCTGCTGAAGAGCATGCTCATGACGAACCACGGAGAGGTATAAGGCATCACCAGAGGGCGCATAGCGCTGACGAAGGCGAGTCTACATCTCAAAGGCAGTAGGAAGGCCCAAAAATCAGAGGCAAACTGAGGCAGAACACTAGCAGTGAGAACAGCTGCAGCACGAGCATCATCATCAAGCCACTGGGTGTAAGCGGACAGAGCACCGTGATACACCTGAAGAGCCTCCTCATAAGCCAAGACCTTCTCATCATAAGCACTCACAGCGGCCTCATCATCAAGCTTAGCCGCATCCCTTGTGGCATGAGGAGCATCCGGAGGAAGAGCGGTGGGGTCGGCGGAGTAGGAGCCATGGGAGGAACCGGACGTGGCGGACAACAGACCTCGCCAGAGAGAACTTCCCAGAGACGGATGCCACGCATGTGAATGCGCAAGAAGCCAGTGAACTCAGTGTAGTTAGTACCATCGAAGATCACCGAACAGCGAGGGACAGCAACATAGCCAGATGCAGTAGACAATTTTTTCTTCTTCTTCTTTTCTTTTTTTTTCTTTTTTTAGCCGAGAATCGGCAATAGCAAGCCGAGCCGGATCCAAATCGGGGGATTGGAGCGGCGGCTAGTGACTTAGAGGAGCGCTGGCGGGCGCTGCAACGAGAGCAGCGCTGGCTGTAGCAGGAGAAAACGTGGATTTGCTTGTAGGCTGTAGCAGGAGAAAAAGGTGGATTTGCCTATAGGCCTCCTGCTGAGTACCAGCTCGATCTGGAGCGCAGTCACCAATCACGGTACCTATCGCGAGTTCTGAAGCCGCCTTGACCTGCTCGATCTGGATCAGGAACCAGCCGCCAATCACGGGACCAACCACCAATCCTCACCACGACCCTGCCTGGATCGGAACCAGCCGTCAATCGGGACCAACCGCCAATCCTCAGCACGGCCCTGCATGGATCGGAACCAGCTGCAGCCGCTAGTTGCCCTCGATTTGGCCGCTGCACCCCGCTGCCACTTCAGGATCCCCGTCCTGATCTGTTGATCTCGCGAGGGATCCAGCGACCGGCTCAGCTTCCAAAACTCGCGGCGGCGGAAGCGGCGGGACCATGGCGGCCGGCGACAGAATCCGACTGAAGATCACGTCCACGAGAAGAAGATAAGCTAGGAGACAAGCTAGCAGCAGCAAGACGCGAGGAGAACACGTCCGCGAGAAGAGAGGATCGAAGAAAAATACAAGAACGATACGAAATCGATCTGTACGAGCACGAGTTGCGACGTGCGAGAAAAAAAATAACCTAAGCTCTAATACCATGTTAGGAAAGCAATTTATGTTTATTGAAGGCCCAAGGGGCATATATATATTACACGAGACTTGAGGTGCAAGGAAAGTAAACATAGACTAATAAGGACTCCTAGACTAATACTAATACTTCCTAACAACGACAACCCTGACACTCTAAAGAGGCATCTCCTGAGACAGACCCCAGAAGACATCGACGAACTAACGACGACAAACGAGAACCACACAGATGACCAAGTCGATGATGCCACTGCTGGAAGGAACCAGTAGCCGAGGCGACCAAAGCGGAAGAACTGGCGATAGAGTGGGCAGCGGAAGGAACATGAAGCCAGTCCAACTCCCAAATACCCTCAGAATCACGGCGGCGAGGACCAGCCCCAACAAGAGTGTGCGTGCGACGGTCCTGGACAAAACAAGAGTCAAGGTCAAGGATGACACAACAACCAGAATCAGCAAGTTGACCAGCGGAAAACAGATTCATGGTAAGTCGAGGAACATGAGCAACGTCAGGAACAGAATAAGAGGAAGTGGTAAGAGTGACTCTACTAACGACAGGAAGGGGAGTACCATCAGCGGTGAGGACATGAACAGGAGAATTAAGCGATCGAAGAGAGGACAGAGTGGAAGAATTAGAAGTCATATGAAAGGAAGCTCCAGAGTCCAGAACCCATGGGGATGTACCTGACTGTGTAGAAGGTGGTTGCTCAGTGCGGGAAGCCTCAGTCACAGAACCAGCAGTACCCGTCGAGGAAGAACCGGAAGCAGCGAGCAGACGCTTAAGTCTCAGGATATCCTGCTCAGTCAAAGCGATGGCTGAAGCTGTCGAGGTAGATGATGAAGTCGCTGTAGAGGATGATCGCGCCTTGCGCAAGTGTTTCTTCTTCGTGTAGCAGTGGGACTCAATATGACCATCATTGTTGCAGTAGCCACAATGTGAACGGGGGCGACCTGAGCAGCCAGAAGGAGTGGGCAAGAGCGGCGGAGCACTCGAGCGAGAAGGTGTCGATGCAGCAGGTGGCGTAGAAAGAGTCCGAGCAGCGAGCACCGAGGGAACCTCCAGCAAACCAGCACCACGTAAGCGAGTCTCCTCAGCCCGAATCTCCGAAAGCGCCTCCATGAGAGAAATACGGCCACGAGCAAACAACTAAGCACGTCGGGGCTCAAACTCCTTACGAAGCCGAGACAGGAACTCGTAGACGCGATGGAACTCCAAGTTGGTCTGGACAGCCTGGCAACAGGGGCAAGTACGACAACCAGCAGTGCGGAGAGAATCGAGCTGGTGCCGGATAGCAGAACTCTGTGCATAGAAGTCATCAACAGTAGAGTCACCCTGCTGAAGAGCATGCTCCTGACGAACCACGGAGAGGTATAAGGCATCACCAGAGGGCGCATAGCGCTGACGAAGGCGAGTCTACATCTCAAAGGCAGTAGGAAGGCCCAAAAATCAGAGGCAAACTGAGGCAGAACACTAGCAGTGAGAACAGCTGCAGCACGAGCATCATCATCAAGCCACTGGGTGTAAGCGGACAGAGCACCGTGATACACCTGAAGAGCCTCCTCATAAGCCAAGACCTTCTCATCATAAGCACTCACAGCGGCCTCATCATCAAGCTTAGCCGCATCCTTTGTGGCATGAGGAGCATCCGGAGGAAGAGCGGTGGGGTCGGCGGAGTAGGAGCCATGGGAGGAACCGGACGTGGCGGACAACAGACCTCGCCAGAGAGAACTTCCCAGAGACGGATGCCACGCATGTGAATGCGCAAGAAGCCAGTGAACTCGGTGTAGTTAGTACCATCGAAGATCACCGAACAGCGAGGGACAGCAACATAGCCAGATGCAGTAGACAATTTTTTCTTCTTCTTCTTTTCTTTTTTTTTCTTTTTTTAGCCGAGAATCGGCAATAGCAAGCCGAGCCGGATCCAAATCGGGGGATTGGAGCGGCGGCTAGTGACTTAGAGGAGCGCTGGCGGGCGCTGCAACGAGAGCAGCGCTGGCTGTAGCAGGAGAAAACGTGGATTTGCTTGTAGGCTGTAGCAGGAGAAAAAGGTGGATTTGCCTATAGGCCTCCTGCTGAGTACCAGCTCGATCTGGAGCGCAGTCACCAATTACGGTACCTATCGCGAGTTCTGAAGCCGCCTTGACCTGCTCGATCTGGATCAGGAACCAGCCGCCAATCACGGGACCAACCACCAATCCTCACCACGACCCTGCCTGGATCGGAACCAGCCGCCAATCGGGACCAACCGCCAATCCTCAGCACGGCCCTGCATGGATCGGAACCAGCTGCAGCCGCTAGTTGCCCTCGATTTGGCCGCTGCACCCCGCTGCCACTTCAGGATCCCCGTCCTGATCTGTTGATCTCGCGAGGGATCCAGCGACCGGCTCAGCTTCCAAAACTCGCGGCGGCGGAAGCGGCGGGACCATGGCGGCCGGCGACAGAATCCGACTGAAGATCACGTCCACGAGAAGAAGATAAGCTAGGAGACAAGCTAGCAGCAGCAAGACGCGAGGAGAACACGTCCGCGAGAAGAGAGGATCGAAGAAAAATACAAGAACGATACGAAATCGATCTGTACGAGCACGAGTTGCGACGTGCGAGAAAAAAAATAACCTAAGCTCTAATACCATGTTAGGAAAGCAATTTATGTTTATTGAAGGCCCAAGGGGCATATATATATTACACGAGACTTGAGGTGCAAGGAAAGTAAACATAGACTAATAAGGACTCCTAGACTAATACTAATACTTCCTAACAACGACAACCCTGACACTCTAAAGAGGCATCTCCTGAGACAGACCCCAGAAGACATCGACGAACTAACGACGACAAACGAGAACCACACAGATGACCAAGTCGATGATGCCACTGCTGGAAGGAACCAGTAGCCGAGGCGACCAAAGCGGAAGAACTGGCGATAGAGTGGGCAGCGGAAGGAACATGAAGCCAGTCCAACTCCCAAATACCCTCAGAATCACGGCGGCGAGGACCAGCCCCAACCAGAGTGTGCGTGCGACGGTCCTGGACAAAACAAGAGTCAAGGTCAAGGATGACACAACAACCAGAATCAGCAAGTTGACCAGCGGAAAACAGATTCATGGTAAGTCGAGGAACATGAGCAACGTCAGGAACAGAATAAGAGGAAGTGGTAAGAGTGACTCTACTAACGACAGGAAGGGGAGTACCATCAGCGGTGAGGACATGAACAGGAGAATTAAGCGATCGAAGAGAGGACAGAGTGGAAGAATTAGAAGTCATATGAAAGGAAGCTCCAGAGTCCAGAACCCATGGGGATGTACCTGACTGTGTAGAAGGTGGTTGCTCAGTGCGGGAAGCCTCAGTCACAGAACCAGCAGTACCCGTCGAGGAAGAACCGGAAGCAGCGAGCAGACGCTTAAGTCTCAGGATATCCTGCTCAATCAAAGCGATGGCTGAAGCTGTCGAGGTAGATGATGAAGTCGCTGTAGAGGATGATCGCGCCTTGCGCAAGTGTTTCTTCTTCGTGTAGCAGTGGGACTCAATATGACCATCATTGTTGCAGTAGCCACAATGTGAACGGGGGCGACCTGAGCAGCCAGAAGGAGTGGGCAAGAGCGGCGGAGCACTCGAGCGAGAAGGTGTCGATGCAGCAGGTGGCGTAGAAAGAGTCCGAGCAGCGAGCACCGAGGGAACCTCCAGCAAACCAGCACCACGTAAGCGAGTCTCCTCAGCCCGAATCTCCGAAAGCGCCTCCATGAGAGAAATACGGCCACGAGCAAACAACTAAGCACGTCGGGGCTCAAACTCCTTACGAAGCCGAGACAGGAACTCGTAGACGCGATGGAACTCCAAGTTGGTCTGGACAGCCTGGCAACAGGGGCAAGTACGACAACCAGCAGTGCGGAGAGAATCGAGCTGGTGCCGGATAGCAGAACTCTGTGCATAGAAGTCATCAACAGTAGAGTCACCCTGCTGAAGAGCATGCTCCTGACGAACCACGGAGAGGTATAAGGCATCACCAGAGGGCGCATAGCGCTGACGAAGGCGAGTCCACATCTCAAAGACAGTAGGAAGGCCCAGAAACTCAGAGGCAAACTGAGGCAGAACACTAGCAGTGAGAACAGCTGCAGCACGAGCATCATCATCAAGCCACTGGGTGTAAGCGGACAGAGCACCGTGATACACCTGAAGAGCCTCCTCATAAGCCAAGACCTTCTCATCATAAGCACTCACAGCGGCCTCATCATCAAGCTTAGCCGCATCCTTTGTGGCATGAGGAGCATCCGGAGGAAGAGCGGTGGGGTCGGCGGAGTAGGAGCCAAGGGAGGAACCGGACGTGGCGGACAACAGACCTCGCCAGAGAGAACTTCCCAGAGACGGATGCCACGCATGTGAATGCGCATGAAGCCAGTGAACTCGGTGTAGTTAGTACCATCGAAGATCACCGAACAGCGAGGGACAGCAACATAGCCAGATGCAGTAGACATTTTTATTTATTTATTTATTTTTAGGAAAGGAAATCAGCAGTAGGAACCGCGAGATCCGCCAGGCGGTAGTTTGAGCGGGGCGAGATCGACCCAGGCAGCAGTCGGGGCGGCTGATCCCATGGGGAACCGCGAGATCCGCCCGAGATCGAGGCGGGAGAGAGGCAGTCGGGGCGGCTGGTCCCGTGGGGAACCACAAGATCCGCCAGGCGGTAGTTTGAGCGGGGCGAGATCAACGCAGGCAGCAGTCGGGGCGGCTGATCCCGTGGGGAACCGCGAAATCCGCCCGAGATCGAGGCTGAAAACCTGGAACCACCGCGTTCTGGACAAGATCGAGGCCTGGAACCGCGAGATCTGCCCGAGATCGAGGCTGAGGACCTGAAACCGCCGCGTTCTGGACGAGATCGAGGCTGGGTCAGAGCTCCTTCCAGCGGTAGAACACGAGATCGAGGCTGGGTCAGAGCTCCTTCCAGCGGTAGAAAACGAGATCGAGGCTGGGTCAGGGCTCCTTCCAGCGGTAGAAGAGGAGGTCCTGTCACCACGACGAGGCGCAGTTGGAGCGGGATTCGGAGAAGAGCCAGCCACGAGAGCGACGACGGCTGTGCAAGGAATTAGATCGGGAGGAGCACGAGTTGCGCGTGCTAAGAAAACCTATGCTCTAATACCATGTTAGGAAAGCAACTTGTATTCCCATGAGGCCATAGGCCAGTATATATACATGTACATGTGGTGGACTATATGCAGGAAACCCCTTATATATTGGGATAAATACAAAAGGGTACATGACTTATATTATAACTCTAACAGCAAGATCCATGATACATCCATCCATCGGCAGTAATAAGCAACACTTGTACGTATCCATGCATTATCCATCCATCCACCAGCAGTAATCAGCAGCAGTAGTGCAGTACGTATCCATGATCCATCCATGTTCCTGATCCATCTCCCCAAACCCCAATTTGACAATTTCAGTAGTATATTTTTTTCTTTATTTAGTATGTCGAATTTAACTATTTATTCATGTATGCCTAGGTTCCAATCATCCGATGTATAAGTTTATAATTCTTTCTATCTCTTTTTTCATAATCTTAGGACATCCACCTGCCATGTTGCCAAGAAGAAGCAACTGTCGGTGCTGAAAAATTATTTGAGGTCAACTATGTTGCAAGATAGATTGAAGGCCTTGGCTATGTGCTGCATTCAGAAGGACATTTTGGACACTTTGCATCAAGAAATGCTAGAAGAAAGTTTTTCTGACGCACTGAAGTTGTATTGTAGTTGATGAAGTCAGTCAAAATTTGATTCTTATTTGAGGTAATCATGTCATGTTAGTTTTATTTTGCTATTTTCTTAGTATTATTGTTTCGATGGAGTAAGTGTGAATTTGGTTATTACTATTGTCGATGGAGCTAGTCAAATTATTGTAGTCAAATTTTAAACTAGAGATGTGTGGTCTTAGGACATAGGGCCCATGTCGTCAAGTTCGCCTAGGGCCTCCCGAAACACAGGGCCGGCCCTGGCGAGTAATGATACGGCCGTGTGTTGGCGGGAACCGCACCCTTCACCAGAGTGACCGCGTGGTCATACCGGCAATGGGGAGGAAGACCGCACGGCATTGTCACGATGTCGGCGAATTCGTCGAGCGGGTCGGCGAATTTGTCGAGCGGGTCGGCGAGTGGAGTATTGCTAACGCCCTTACGTGCGAGAGGAGGGGGCCGGCCACCGATGTCCACCATGGCCATGGCCCAAACGTCGTTGGCCGCGATCATCTTACAGAGCTCCTCCGGTGTCATGGGCTTGAGCGTCGGGGTTGCTGCCGTTTGCACGCCATGGAGGGTGATCACCTCGTCGGCGTGCTGGAACTTGACCCATGTGTCTTACCAGTGGCAAGTCATGGGCCTGTGCTGGGCTCGCCAGTCCTTCCCCAGGATGTCGTCGTACGCGCCTATCTCCAGCTCTCGCATCGGTGTGGAGAAGGTGTGCCCCTGCATCCACCATTTGAGCTCAGGCACGATGCGATTGCAAGTGAGCCGATCTCCATTCGCCACCCGCACATCCACCGGCGCGATGTCGTCGGTCTTGGTGCCGGTCCGCTCGACGAATGATTTGTTGACGAAGTTGTGAGTGATGCCAGAGTCGAGCAGGAGCGGCATCACTTGATTGCCCACCAGTGCACGAAGGCAGATGGTGGTGGCCGAGTCGGTGCCGTCAAGCGCCTGCGAGGAGAGGAGACAGCACTCCGGCGCATCCGCTGGAGGTGGCGGTGGAGGAGCGCCCGGGCCTAGATCATCTAGCAGCTCCAACGCATGTATGGCGTCGTCGGAGAGGAACTCGCCATGCTTGCCCACGCGGATGGTGAGCAACTAGGCGGGTTGGGCACACTTGTGTTCCCGCAAGTAACAATAGCCGCACTTGAAACACAAGTTGTTGGCGCGCCTGAAGTCACGCAGTTGTCGCTCGCGCGCATACTCGTCCCCTTGTGTGCGAATAGGCGCGGCGGCTCGTGGAAGTTGCGTCGGGGCCGCCGTTGGAGGTCTTCCTGGTGGGGGCATGCGAGGTTTCGCCCGCGTCGTGCCCAGCTCCTCCTGCTGGATGCGGGCCAACACGGAGGCGCGCGTGATGCTGGATGGTGCTTGGAGACGTACCGCGGCACGGAGTTCGTCCTTGAGCCCCAAGAGAAACTGCGTGACGAAGAACTTGGCGTTGATGGTGGGGTCGAGGGCAGAAGATGGTACATCTGCTCGTCGAACGCGACGCGGTAGTCGGAGACGTTGCCGGAGTGGCGAAGCTGCAAACAACTTGTGCATAACCAGCTCGTACTCGTCGACGCCTAATTCTTCCAGTAGGGAGGCCGTGATCGCCTCCCAAGTGATGTCGCGATGTGTTTGACGAAATGCATGTAGCCAGTGCGTGGCTTGGCCATCGATGTACAGAGCCGGGTGGCCACCCAGTTGTGTGGTGCCACCCTGTAGAGCTCGAAATAGGCCAGGCAGCGGTGCCCTCGAACCTTGGAAAATCATGCTTGGGTGGCTTGTGGTGCTCCCCGTTGGTGTAGAACGCGGTCAGGGAAGAGGCCAACCCCATCAGCGATGCAGCGACCGCGGGCGGGATCGGAATCAGGGGCGGACGGTTGTCCCCAAACAAACCTGCGGTCCTACCGGACGAGCCAGATCCGAAGGGTTGCGCGGAGACAGGGGCGGCGGTGGTTGTGGTGGTGGTTGTGGCTCCGGGGCTTGGTGGACTTGGTGACCGATCCGGCGGTAGACGAGGATCGCTCCACCGTCTTGTGCGTCACATCGACGTCTGCCCGCGTCAGATCGATCTGCTTGGCAAAGCCGCGTAGTTCTTGGGAGAACTGCATGTTGAAGGCGGCTTGGATCTCGATCTGCTTGTCGCGGAGCACTTTCTGCTCGTCGACCTCGGTGATGAGCGACTCCAGCAGCTTGGTGATGTTGTTGTTTCCCTCATGCATGGCCGCCAGGATTTGTCGCGTTGCCGCCGAAGGTTTCTGGGGCGCCGTTACCATTGCCTGGGAGTAACCCCGCGACGGATTTCGACCGAGCCGACGGGAGTGGCTCGCACCGGCGCGGTGGATGTTACCAGAACGGGAAAAAAATCGACAAGATTTTGGCTCTGAATACCAACTGTAACGCATCGGAGGAAGGGGGAAGGGGATCGGGTCGGGGTTGAGAGGCAGAGAGGAGAGGGACGAGCCTTGGAGGAAAAGGAGGTGGATTGCAGAGGAATCTTAGGTAGGTTCAGAAAAGTTGACATACAACACATCTCTCTCGCTGCCACAGGCGGCTGCTTTATAACCCCACACCCACGCACACGCTTTCTCCTCGGTTGCCTGCTGGCATGCCAGGTCACACCTGCCAGGTGTGACACACTACTTGGATGATTTGAATCATGGATCTATCTATGTGATTTTTATTTGCATCTATGTGTATTGGTTCTCGTATTTCCCCTCGTGTTCTTTGTTCTTCGTGTTCTTCCTCAAATCCATCTCCAATTTGTGAAGATTAGGCCACATAGGGTCTCTACCCTACATCAACACTTGTATCATAGGTCTCCTATATAATGTGGGGGTTTGAGAACAAAACCGCCAGCTCCCGCGTTGCCCCCTCCCTGGGTGACAGGGGCATCAACAGCAAATCCTCCAACCACTCACTCCCTCCACTCCGACCTTCCCCACGCCTTCGCTGACCGGAACGGTTACCCAAGCGCGGGCACGGATCCTAGATCGGGCAGCGCCCGAGCTGCTTGCTCCGTCCATACCTATTTTAAGAGGCGGTAGTACATACCTATTTTATTGGCAAACAATATATGCTCTTTCGGATCGTAATTAAGCAGTATATTGCCAAGTAGTATATACTACCTACCTCTGTAACTAAATATAAGTCATTTTTGCAGTCAAACCTCTGTAACTAAATACTCCTCCGTTCGCGAGAGACTACACGTTAGGCTCCAACTTTTTTCCCTAAAAGACTGTACGTCTACGTTTTTAGGGATAATTTTACATTTGTCCCCTTGGTCTACGCCTCGAGGTAACGCGAGGCAACAACTCAGTCCATTAATTCAATTCAGGCTGCAAGCGAACCCCCAATCATCTTGCATTTTACTTGCTTTACTAATTGCTTTGGCCCACAAAATAAATGTGATGGTATGAATCGAAGTGTTCTCCTAGCTAGTGGAGCAGCATAGCTAGGGGAAGTAGTTCTTTGCAAATCTTAGAAAACACAGAAGTGCAGTCTTTTGCGGACGGAGGGAGTGTCTTATATTTAGTCACAGAGATAGTAATAGTACCTTTCAATTGCCAACAAGTATATACTTGTTTGGATAGTCGCTAGCAGTATCATTAATTGTTTAATCATCCTAAAGAAGGAAACTACTTTCAGCATATATACTTCCTTTTCATATTCATATATTGATATCAGTATACCACTACCGTTCACCATGAAAAATACGGTACTCCCTCCGTCCGGAAATACTTGTTGGAGAAATGGATGTAACTAGACGTATTTTGGTTCTAGATACATCCATTTTTATCCATTTATGCGACAAGTAATTTCGGACGAAGAGTAGTATTTTATTTGACAATGCCAAATAAATCATATGAAAAAGCAAACATCATGTCTCCTACGAATTTTGGATCCCCTTATTTTGGTAGTTGGCTAATTGCTCGGCATGCGCGCGCGCACACACACAATAGTGCTATGCTAAGGTCAGAGTGTAAAATCGTTATTCTACACCGCTAGAAAAACTATCCGTAATATAGTAAAATTGTGCACAAAAGGTAGCAATTTTGGAACAACTTTTTACTATCCAAATCACTATTCTGTAACATCGTTCAAAAAATTGCTACATACAATATTTTACTACAATGTGTGTGGGTGCCCATAAGATTTCCGTTTTTTTCTAGTCTAAATCAATTTATAAAGATCCTACGATATAGCAGGATAGTATTTCTTACTTGGAGTTCTGATGCTCCAGCATCTGCAGCTGGTGGGGGTGTAACTGACAGTGTGATTGTTGAATCTAAAGTTGCCTCCTCCCTAAGATTAGAAGGCACACTTCGAAAGTTATTTGCCCGATATGGTGCTGCTCTTGAGGTGCTATTATAACTTGCAAAAGGAGGAGGAAGTGGAACTCGCTCAGGAGACTTTGCAAGTCGACACCTAGTTAGTAAAAATACGAATAACAAATGAGACAATCAAGCCAACTAGAAATGGCAAATAAGAAATATGTGTAACCATGCTTGCTCTTGCTTCTCCTTACCCCAGTATTCCAAGCTGTAATGTTGCTTTGTACTGCAAAGGTATTTCCATGAGTGCTGAAAGGGCAAACTCTGTCTCCTTGTTGCTTTGACTGATCTTTTTTGACATGATTCCAGTGAAGTTGACAAACTAGAATAGCGGATATCACCGTTATTTTGCTTGTGAAGTAGATATCAGTGTTTATATAGTTTTGGTATTTACCTGGAAATTGTCAAAAGATCTAGCAGGAATGTTGTCATCAAATTCGTTCATCATATCCCAAGGACCATCTCCAACTCCGACCAGAATTATAGACAAAGGAAATTCACTGCAAAATGGGTACACATGACCAAGGAGAAGTCAGTGTTATGTCAATGCATATGATGAATTTATGATGTTATATTTTTTGGCAATAGTCATGCAAAAGCAAGGTGTGAACTCTTAGCTTAGCTTCATGTATCAACTGCACCAGTTTGTTGAACACTCGCTTCATGACTACCAGAACCCAGAGGCTTCATGTATCAACTGCACCAGTTTGTTGAACACTCGCTTCATGACTACCAGAACCCAGAGGGAACCCTATCGCACCTCGTAAGTTGCCTGGGAACAGTCGTACTATAAAGAGGGGCAGAAGCAAAGGTACTTTGGTTTGAACCCCGCAAAAGATCCCAAGCCAAAGTTCTCAAAATAATCCACTTTAGCCGCTCTACTTCTAAGATTTTCCACACCCCCGGTACCATCGTTTTTGCTAACCGGTTCTACCGAGCCTATCTGGGTGGGTGGGTGGGTGGGTGGGTGAGTGGGTGGGTGAGTGAGTGAAGGTGAGTGATGGGTGATTACATGAACACTTCTTTGATTCTTGGAAGTTTTGAAGGTCAAGAATCCTTTCCTTCTTCATGAACACCTACACCTAGTGTTCCTCTCCTTACACCACTTGTACACCTTGTGTCAGAGAGAGATCATATGGGCTCTTGAGAAGAGCTTTGATTGAAGATCTTTCGAGGAAATCTACCAACTGAGTTTGCTTGTTACACTGGGAGGGTATGCGCTTGTAGACGAGTAGGAGTCACTTGAGAGCCTTCACCCACTACTTTGTGAAGGACTCAAGAGTTTGTGAGGGCAAGGAGATCGTGTTTATTTCGTGAAGATCTACCCCTTAGTGATGCTTCTTGGTGCAAACCATGGTGGAATAGGTTCATTGAGCTCCTTGCAATCTAAGAACCATTTGGTTCAAAGTCTCCATCAACGTGGAGTAGGATATCCACGCAAAAAAAATGTGGACTAGGATAGCGCCAACTATCGAACCACAGGAAAAACATCATTGAGCCCCTTGTGTTTGCATCTTCTAAGCTCAGCTCTTATTTTCGTGCAAGTTACTTTATTCCACTACCATCTCTTTGTACCTTGCTTATTAAAGTGTTCCTAAGGACCAACCAATCTAGTGTGTTGCTTAAAATTGCCAACTGTTGGGTGTAGTAATCTTCATAGGACTATTCACCAACAACAACCCCCCCCCCTTATTCTTAAGACCTCAATCCTAACAGCATGGCATCCACCCTTCCATGTGGGTGGGAAGTGTTGGGCAACGTTGGAGGTGTTCTTGGCGTGGTGGTTGGCTTGGGTAGGTACATACGATTAACCCGGCGCCCAGAGGCAACCGTCGGTTGGTGGCCTACACGGTGATTGGTCGCGTCCAGCGTGTGTTCACCGATGCACCTTGGTCCATGCCTGGCAGGGCCGGCTTCACGAGGTTGGCATTCTCCCTTGCCTTGTTGTCAATGTGGATCACGACTTCATGAGGCCATGGTGTTGATGAGTGCGTTGGCATCATAATGCAGATTTCGCATCCTACAAGCCATTGGGGCCACTGATGAAGAATAATAGAGAGAAGTAATAAAAAAGCCAGAAGTCAAATCCGTCCGACTTCTAATAGATACTTCTACTACATTCTAGATAAGTTGGCCCTCAAACCATATGTAGTTGCATTTGTTTCTTTAACCTACAAATAATGTTACTAGAGGTTTCCAGCTGCAAGTAGAGGTTAGAGGTTGAACCGTAAGGACTGCTTTGTTAAATTGTGATCCAAATTCTACCGTATTGGACTAGACGTAGTACAAACGGTGTGGGCCTTTGCGTTGGTATCGACGCGTACGAGTACAACTCGTTTACTTGTCCTCCAAGGACTCTCATGTATTGCCCCTTATATATACTCCATGTGGTCGCACCTAAAGACGGTATGTCGTCTCGTGCTTGTAATACTCCATCCTCATAGTGATTGCGCCTTCGTGCGTCCGTGGTTTTCTCTCGCAAGGGTTTCCACGTAAAAATCCGTGTGTCTCATGTATTGTTTATCTCGTTTTATCTAACAAGTGGTATCTAGAACCAAGTTGCAGATACGAGATTCATATGAGACGAGAGAGCTAGGGCGCCGCCGACGTAATCTGGCAATCCGACGCCGCCAGATCGAGCAAGACACCGAGACCGACACGAAGTTGATTTGCCTGGCTGTGGCTGCGTACGAGATTAAGTCCCGAGGCTACGTGAAGCATCCATTGAGCCGTTATTGCCGAGTTCGTCCCGCTGCATCGACTTGTCCGATCCGCCAAGTTGTTGCCGCGCACGTCCCGCTGCATCGTACATCCAGAGAAAATGTCCGCTGTGCTGCTGCTTTGCAATTTTTTTCACCGATCCATCCATCCATCAGCACCTGAACATACTAATACAGAGTAGTAGTATCAAGACCTGGTACTAGATAGCTTGTCACGTGAAGCTACAGTCCGTTTGTTTTTCAATTGCTACATCCGGGCTGCTACATCTACCCGAGAGCTACCGGGTGCTATTTTTCTTCAGTTTCGTTGCTCGCATTAATTAATTTTGTCAAGAATTTTCTACCGGCTTGTACTACTTTGTGTACACAGATTCATCTACTCATGGCTTCCATGAAGTACGATCTTCCGATGTTGGATCGTGACACAAGGTTTACCCTATGGCAAGTCAAGATGCGGACGTTGTTGGCGCAGGCCGACTACGATGATGCGTTGGATAGTTTTGGGAAGAATAGAATTGAGGATTGGACTGCTGAGGAGAAAAGAAGGGACCGTAAGGCTTTGTCACAAATTCAACTTCATTTGCATAATGATATTTTGCAGGAAGTTTAGAGCGAGAAAACTACCGCCGCTCTATGGTTGAAGTTGGAAGGGATTTGCATGACAAAAGATCTCACTAGCAAGATGCATCTGAAGCAAAAATTATTCATGCACAGGTTACCTGAGGGAGGTAATATTTTGAATCATATTTCAGAATTTAAAGAGATCGTATCCGATCAGGTGCAATGGAGGTTAAGTATGATGAGGAAGATACTGTTTTAATGTTACTTTGTTCACTGCCAAGTTCTTATACTAATTTTCGAGACACCATATTATACAGTCGTGATACTCTCACGCTTAATGAAGTTTATGAAGCTTTGAACTCTAAGGAGAAGATGAAATTAATGGTGCCTCATGATGGTTCAAGTTCATCCCAAGTCGAGGGATTATATGTCCGTGGCAGGACAAAGGAGAAGAACTCACATAATGGAAACCGTGGCAAAAGTAAGAACGGCCAAAGGGGCCGGTCGCAATCCAGAGACAAGAAGCAGTCTTGCAGATATTGCAAGAGAGACGGGCATGACATCTCAAAATGTTTCAAGTTGCAGAACAAGGAAAAGAGGAATGGCACATACAAACCGAAAGGTAACAGACAAGGTGAAAATTCTGCTAGTGTTGCTCGTGATGATAGTTCCGATGATGCTCTTGTTGTTATTGCTGGATGTGCTGAGACCAATGATGAGTGGGTACTTGACACTGCGTGTACTTTTCATATGTGCCCGCATAAAGATTGGTTTACTACTTTTGATTCTACTACTGCTGCTGGTTCCGTTTTGGGTTTTGATAATTCACCATGTAAGATTGAAGGCATAGATTCCATTCGAATCAAGATGTTTGATGGCACAATCAGAACTTTGACAGATGTTCAATATATTCCGAAGATGAAGAGAAATCTTATCTCTGTGAGTGCCCTTGATGCAAAGGGTTACAAGTATTCAGGTGGAGATAGTGTTTTGAATGTCACCAAAGGTTCTCTCATTGTGATGAAAGGTGACTTAAGTATGGTCTTTATTACCTTCGAGGTTCTACCGTTTCAGGTAACGCTACTCCAGTTATTTCAAAGAATTTTGGTTCTGATGCTTCTAACCTTTGGCATATGCGTCTTGGACATATGAGTGAACTTGGTTTGGTAGAGTTAAATAAGAGAGGTCTTCTTAAAGGATATGAAACTGGTAAATTGAAATTTTGTGAGCGACAAGCACAAGAGGGTGAAGTTCAACACTTCGACTCATACAACTGAAGGTATTCTTGATTATGTGCATTCTGATTTATGGGGATCATCTCGCAAAAAGTCACTAGGTGGTGCTAGTTACATGTTGACTATTATTGATGATTATTCGAGAAAGGTTTGGCCTTATTTCTTGAAGCATAAATGGCAAGCATTCTCAGCTAAGGAGTGGAAGATTATGATTAAGAGGCAAACTGAAAAGAAGGTAAAAATACTTCGCACTGATAATGGTATGGAATTCTGTTCTAAGCAATTTGAGAATTATTGCAAGTCTGAAGGCATTGTCAGACACTACACCATTCCTTATACTCCTCAACAAAACGGTGTTGCTGAGCGTATGAACAAGACCATTATTTCCAGAGCCCGTTGCATGTTGTCTAATGCCGGTTTGCATAGGCGTTTTTGGGCTGAAGCTGCTTACACTGCTTGTTATCTCATTAATTGTTCACCATCTATTGCGCTTAATAAGAAAACTATAATTAAGGTATGGTATGGTTCACCTGCTGATTATTCATAATTGAGAGTTTTTGGTTGCACTGCTTATGCTCATCTTGATAATGCAAAGTTGGAGCCTAGGGTTGTTAAGTACATCTTTCTTGTTTATAAATCTGGTGCTAAAGGTTTTAAATTGTGGAATCCTGAAACACAGAAGGTTGTTATTAGCAGAAATGTTATCTTTAATGAATCTGCTATGCTACATGATGTTCCATCTACTAATGTTCCTGTTGAGAGTGAACATCAGCCTACTGTTCAGGTGGAGCATGTTATTTCTGATGATACTTCTGATAAGGAAAATGTTGACGCACATGACGATCCCGTCTTTAATGATGAACATGTCACTCCAAATCAGCCTATTGTTCCACCCGGTTAGAATCTCGCACGTGACAGAGTTAGGCAGGGTATTAATGCACCTGAAAGGTTAATTGAGGAGTGCAATATTGTTTCTTTTGCTTTATTTGTTGCAAAGGAAATTGAAGGTAATGTTGAGCCTTCTTCATATTCCGAGGCTATTATTTCTGATGATAGTAATAAGTGGATGACTGCTATGCATGATGAGATGGAATCACTTGAAAAGAATGGCACTTGGGATTTAGTAAGATTACCTAGAGATAAGAAACCTATTCGTTGCAAGTGGGTTTTCAAAATAAAGGAAGGTGTTTCTCCTAATGGTGAGACAAGATATAAAGCAAGGTTAGTTGCTGAAGGTTATAGCCAAATTTCAGGTATTGACTATAACAAAGTTTTTTCTCCTGTTGTGAAGCATAGCTCTATTCGCACTTTACTTAGTATTGTTGCCATGAATGATTTTGAGCTTGAACAATTGGATGTTAAAACTGCATTCTTACATGAAGAATTAGAAGAGGATATTTATATGGAACAACCTGAAGGTTTTGTTATTCCTGGAAAAGAAAAGCTTGTCTGGAAGTTAAAGAAATCTCTTTAAGGATTGAAGCAATCCCCTCGACAGTGGTACAAGAGATTTGACGCCTTTATGCTCTCTCAAGGTTTCAAACGGTCTAATTATGATAGTTGTGTTTATTTGAAAACTGTCAATGGTTCACCTATTTATTTGCTCCTTTATGTTGATGATATGTTAATTGTTGTAAAGAGCACGTTAGAGATTGATGAACTGAAGAAGTAATTGAGTAATGAATTTGAGATGAAGGATTTGGGTGCAGCAAAGAAAATACTTGGCATGGAAATATCCAGAGATAGACCATCTGGAAAATTATATCTAAATCAGAAGGGATATATTGATAAAGTTCTTCGTCGTTTTAATATGCATAATTCCAAGCCAGTAAGTACTCCGGTAGCTGCACACTTCAAATTATCCTCAGCCTTATGTCCTAAGTCAGATTCCGATATTGAGTACATGTCCAGAGTTCCCTATTCAAGTGCAGTTGGTTCACTTATCACTTATGTATGCCATGGTTTGTTCTCGTCCCGATTTATCTTATGCACCGAGTGTTGCTAGTAGATACATGGCTAATCCTAGAAAAGAGCATTCGAAAGCCGTTCAATGGATTTTCAGATACCTGCGAGGTACTTCTAATGCTTATTTACAGTTTGAGAAAACTGGAGATGGACTTGTTGGTTTTGTTGATTCTGATTTTGCTGGTGATTTGGATAAGAGAAGATCGCTCACGGGTTATGTTTTCACCATTGGTGGTTGTGTTGTGAGTTGGAGAGCAACTTTGCAGTCTATTGTGGCTTGTTCCACTACTGATGCCGAGTATATGGCCATTTCTGAAAGCTATCTGGTTGAGAGGTTTGTATGCTGAGCTTTGTGGAGATTCATCTTGGCCTACCATATTTTCTGACAGTCAAAGTGCTATATATCTTATAAAGAATCCAATGTATCATGAGAGGACAAAGCACATTGATGTTAGATATCACTATATTCGAGATGTTGTTGAAGGTGATTTGAAGGTATGCAAGATAAGTACACATGATAATCCTGCTGATATGATGACAAAGCCAGTTCCTACCAATAAGTTTGAGCTTTGCTCAGGCTTAGTTGGTATGTCTCACTAGTCCTATGGACTTTGGCGCACAAGGTGATTATGCTGATTTGGATGGAGTTATTTACTTTCTTCGACTACTGGAGGGAATTTGACTCAAGGTGGAGATTGTTAAATTGTGATCTGAATTCTACCGTATTGGACTACACGTAGTATAAACAGTGTGGGCCTTTGCGTTGGTACCGACGCGTACGAGTACAACTCGTTTACTTCTCCTCCAAGGACTCTCATGTATTGCCCCTCATATATACTCCATGTAGGCCTGTTGTTTCGTGCTTGTAATACTCCATCCTCATAGTGATTGCGCCTTCGTGCATCCGAGATTTTCTCCCGCAAGGGTTTCCACGTAAAAATCTGTGTGTCTCGTGTCTCGTTTATCTCGTTTTATCTAACATGCTTTCTAGGGTCTTTTAGCTATAAGTAGAAGATGAGATGTGACGGCTTCGTAAAGCCTATAAATAGAGGTTCTCACCTCTAGTTTGTAACTTAGCCTATTTACCCACTACCTATAATAATACTTAGTGTTCTTATCTAAGATCTTGGAGTAGATCTTGTGTTCTAGGAGTTCTGAACTGAACTCCTTCCGCCACACTAGCCAATATTCACCTCTAGAGCAATATCCAGCGTAGCACGTTGAAGTATAATTCCTTTAACACTAGTGATGTACACTTTGTAGCGGAAAGGAGTTGTTCCTCCACAACCTTGTGTTGCTCCAACCACGGGCCAGCTCATTGACATCATCATGCACTCACCGACAGGTCCAGGTGGACCACACGAGTACATGCATGAGCCACCCAAACCGAGGCGACCTCACTCCTCTTTGAGCTCCGTATACACTTAATGAGACTTGGTTGATACCTCAAAGTGGAACCCTATGTGTAATTAGGTGTGTTGGCAACGACCATGGAAGGATGAGGAAGGAATACCAAGTTCATGACCAGGCACGAGGAGACGAGGAAGAAGACGGAGCACCAAGTCCCGGGCCAAGGGAGGTGATCCTGCACACCCAAGAGACCTGGGCACATGGACCCGAAGCTTCGAGCATCAGGTGGTCACGCCTCTCCCCAGAGACGGGGCATGCGAACCCTTGGTGGCGCACTATCTAGACGCCTCGGAGGGCCACTTAACCACGGGCTCCAGACTTGCCTACATGCATATGTTCGGGAATGACCATGTACCCTCACTTACCCCCTCTCCACTTCCCAGGACCTACGTAAGTCAGAACCTCTTTCAATTTCTAGGGTTAGCAAGGTATACACTTAGAACTTGAGAGAGCTTTCCTAAATCTACCTTCCCCAAGGAGATCGGAGCATCCATTTGTGGAGAAGACTCCATTAGAGTGATCAAGACCTCAATTCGAGAAAATTCCTAAGGGAACTCAAGACCTCCTCTTCCTTTGGATTTGGGGGAAAACTCTCTCAAGACCTCCAGGCCTCCATCAGTCTTGGATTTGGGGATGAGCTATCCTTTTGGCGACTTTTTTCCTTTGCTTGTTTGTTGGATCTAAAAGGCATTTCTTGTATTAACTTGTGATATGAGTGAGTATATGTAGTGAACCTTAGCCTTGTGTGTGTTTCCCCTAATTTCCCCTTTGTTCTTCATGTTCATCCGTGAATCCACCTCCAATAGTGAAGATCGGGCCACCCTAATGGATTGCCCCGTATCACCCGTGTTGATCTTGATATGTGGCGTGAATTGGCCTTTGTTGGCCAGACGACACATGTGGTGGCCTCTATTCTCAAGTTGGTGCAATAGTGGGTGGTGCTACGACTTTGCCAATATGTCTTCAAGGATATGGTCAGTGCTTGAATTGCGGTCGTGGCTCTATGGAAGGCATGGATTTTTGGTGATATTCCAGTCCTTCATATCTCTCTTTAGACCTTCATATTTCTCTTTACGGACTCCTCGTATGTAAGTGTGGTCTACCCCAACCTCTCCTGACATTATCAGAACGCCATAATCATCTGCTATGCACTGTCGCTTTTGGAGGTCTACATTGTATATGCCCAAACCATCTCAGGTGATGTTGGACAAGCTTCCCCTCAATCGGTGCCAGATCTATGACATATATGATCATTTTAGACCTGATGCTTTCTTGCGTGGCCACATATCCATCTCAACATGCGCATCTCTTGTAGACCTAGTTGTGGGACATGTCGCCTTTTAGTTAGCCAACATTCAGCACCATGCAACATTGTAGGTCAAATCGCCGTCCTATAGAACCAGCCTTTTAGTATGTGGCACTCTCTTATCACCGCGAACGCCAGAAGCTTGGCGTCATTTCACACATCCAACTTTTATTCGATGGTTCACATCTTCATCAATATCACCATCCTTCTGCGTCATTGACCCCAAATATCGAAAGGTGTCATTCTGAGGTACGACCTGCCTATTAAGGCTAAGTGGCTAACTTCCTCCTCCACGCACCTAGTAGTACCGAAACCGCACCTCACGTACTCAGTTTAGTTCTACTATAAGCAAACCTTTCGATTCTAAAGTCTGTCTCCACAACTCTAACTTCCTAATAACCCTTGTCTGACTATTGTTGACTAGCACCACATCATCCACGAAGAGCATACACCATGGGATATCCCCTTGTGACCTCATCCATCACCAAAGCAAAAGATAAGGCCTAAAAGGTGACCCGTGGTGCAGTGCTATTTTAATTGGATAGTCATTAGTGTCACCATCACTTCCCCGAACACTTGTCACAATATTATCGTATATGTCCTTGATGAGGGTAATGTACTTTGTTGGGACTTTGTGTTTCTCCAAGGCTGTTGGTAACATAATAACAATTAAACGCTGATAGCAATTACTGTAGTTGTTTGAATATCAAGACAAGTAGCAAGAGCTTTTCAACGTGTCTTACGCTTACTCTATAGTTACTAATCAAATGTGAATAATTTGTTGCAAGCTGGACTTAATATTGCATGAACAAGAAATACAAACAAATAGGTGTATTATTGACATACCAAAACAGAACTTTGTAAGTACATATACGCATTATGCCATCAGGTAAGCAATAGAAAATTGGGGTAGTAGAATAATGAAACACACCTTTAACTGTACACATCTGGTGTTAACAGGAATCATGTAAAGATTAAACATACAACAATAGCATCTTGATCCTGTTATTTATTTCAACTAAGAAACTTCTATGGTACACCATTTTACATAATCCACCTAAAATAACCCCACATTACCTGGCTTGCACAATAGCATCTACAGTCATCTGCTCTTGGGTACTTAATTGACCAAATTCAGTGTTAACACTTCGTGTGACCTGTATAGTGATATTTCAGATACAGGCCAAATAATACCGACATAGGAAAAACATCATCGTGCACAGGAAGCCAATAATATAATAATTTAAATAACAAATAAAAATATGAAGGGTGATAGAAAAGGCCTACCTGTCCATCAGCGATTATTACTAAAACATGGTATTGGCCACCGCTTTGCTCAACAATGGTTGTGGCCATTTCAATTATTGGAGAAAATGATGTAGGACCTTCAAGCATATAAGAAATTTTATGCATACATTGACCATGATTGTACGCTTCAAGAAACAACAATAAAAACTGAGCTTTCCTACCGGAAAGACGAAGATGAGGAACAATTTCTCTATATCGAGCCAAAGCCTCTTGAAACCCATAGCATGGTCTTTCGTCAGGATTGAAGGCAAATACATCTTGGTCATGTGTAGATGCTGCATTTTCCAAATAAAACTGAACTATTAGTCTTGTGCAATTCCACTATATATTGGTAAATTAACAAAAGAAATGTGTGAGCTTTACCATCTCCAAAACCATAGCACGGAATTAAGTTATCCTCATCAAAAGCTGACAGTGTTTGCCCAATGATGGAGATTGCCTGCTCATAAGGATTGGGGGCATCACCAATATGATGCAGGCTCATACCATTGAATGAACTCTTTCCTGGATGCCGAATTGCAGACATAGTCAAGCATCAAGAACGTGTGTTTTGTCCAACGCATATATTTTATTCAACTACCTGTCCATTCATTACTTTTTGTGAAATCAATTCCAATGATTAAATTGGAAGACTCAAGGCCAGCTTGCGCTAATGCTTCAATAACCTGCATACAGAACTCTAGTATTGAGCCAAGTGTCACAATTTGTTAAGTATATTACTCCAGTATTTCATGACTATCCTCCTTGAGGCTAACAGAGCACGATTACATGTGGGCATGGAAAAATGCAAGAAAGGATATTATGTTCGAAGTGTTAGACGATTTTGTACGTGCATTAATTTTATGTTCAGTCCTCTGAAGTGCCGGACTCGGTTGTTTGGCGTTAGTCTACAGACAGTGTTTATTCGGCGGGGTCGGTTTGCAATTTTCCATTTCAAAAGAGCAGATGCTTCAGTTTGTTGTGCGGCTCGTGCAAATTGTTCCCCACCTTGTTATCATCTGGGTGAAAGTTTGCCCTATCAGTTTTGCGCCTTCTACCACAAGCACCATGCAAGCTCCACAGCACTACATTAGCCCAGATACCGCCAATGTCCAAGCCATCTACAATGGTTAATTCCATCCCTGATATGGCTTCGAACCCAATTTTGGAAGCAGTGTTGAACATTTGAGCATCACCAAATCCAATACAGACATTGATACATACCTCATCCAAGGAGCGGTACTGGTCCACAATCTTGGAGTACTTTCTCTCCAGCTTGGGCCGCTTACTGGCAACTGCCGGTGTCTTAATTGTCCGCGAAACAGGTGGCGCTGAGACAGCATGAGCCGGAGGGGCTGGCGCTGCTGTCACGGCAAAACGAGAGTAACCGCTGGAGGAAACCACTAAATCCTCAACGGCCTGAGGGGCGCTCACCCTCCGCCGGTAGATCGAAGACGAGTGATACTCATCCGTCACCGGAGCGGTGTGGGTGGGCGGTGGTAGGTCCCACAGCTGTGACCGCGGCTCGTATGGGTCCGCGGGGCCGCCGCCGGCGCGGTTCCTCGCATCCGGCGGCGATCTGGGTCCTGGTGCTGCTTCTGGTTGCGGCTCATCTTGTGGCTCGGCTGGAGGTGCGACCTGCAGTAGGCCCCCGACAACCTTGGTGGCTGTCTGCAGGACCAGGAAGAGCACCCACAGCAGGAACGTGACAATCTTGCCGGCCACAGCCTAGAAACTCCAAGCAAATCGTAACGGCAACAGTCAAGATCAATGAATCGAAACAAAACCAAAAAATCGAAGCTCAAATAGCTCGGACGAACAATAAACAAATCTAACAGGGACTTTTTGTTGAAGATTGGGAGAGGTGAATGAAGCTGGTGCATCTAGTGCGTACGAGGAAACCGCTCATGCTGATGAGGACGACGACCGGAGGGAGGCGAGCTCTGCCACTCCTCGGGAGAAGGGAGATGCGAAGTCGGACGAATTGGAAGGGCAATGGCTCAACGGCTCATGCCGAGGAGGAAAGTTACTTTCGTGAGGCCAACTCCACAGCACCACCCGAAACTGACGTCGGGTTTCGTCCGGATTTTGTCCGTTTCGCATAGAAAAACGTATAACGGACGCTGGACAATGACCGGACAAAATCCTTTCACCTAGCGCTCCTATCCATTTCTAACCCATTTTATCAGACGTTCAACTCGTCATTTTCTCGAACACGTAGCAGGCCGTGCCCAGCCTGGTCGCGCCCACGCCGCACGCACGCACCCCCTCGCCGCGCTCGCGCTCAGCCGGGCCCACGCCGCACGCCCGCGCTCGCCCGTCCCAAACCCAGACCAACTTTGGTCTGGAAATAGGATAGAAACGGACACGGACATGGCAAAAAGTGGATATGCTCCCGTGCGAAGGGTCGTCTATTTTGTCCGTTTTACCTCAAACGGACACACACGGACAATTTAAGGTCGCGCGGTGGAGATGGCCTCAAGTCGGTGTTGTTGTTGCATCTACTTTTTTCCGAGAGTACGTCAATGGCATACCATATTTTTATAGAAGGCACACGGTTAATATGTACAAGAATACATCATGAGGTGCGAACATCTGAGATGAAACAACCACAAAACAGAAAAATAAAGGTCACTCTCTCACGGAAGGATCTAAACCTCTAGCTCCTCATCCAGTCGCCTTCGAGTCTCTAATGTCTTGCAAAACCTGAGAAACGAGGTGCTCCGGTGTCATTTGATGAATTGTGTTGTTGAAGATTCGGGCGTTCCGCTGCTTCCAAATGACCCAAGACGAAGGAGTCAAAAAACCCTCCTGATTCTGCACGAGAATCTCTCCTTGCCGGAGAGCCACCAGTCTTTGAATCTGTCGCTAGTTGTTGGAATGTCAATGTTGAGCTGGAAGGTCTCAAAGCATTTGTGCCACACCTCCCTTGCGTACACACAATGTGCAAGGATGTGATCCACATTATCCTCCTCCTGTAGGCATGAGAAGCAAGGGGAGGACTCCTGCTGCAAGCCATGTCTGGCCCTCCGATCACTAGTCCATACGCGATATTGGACCATAAGCCATGCAAAGATCTTACAATGTAGCGGAACCCAACTCCTTTAGATGCGTGAGGCAAAAGGAGATTCAATCAACCCCCGGCAAAGACATTTGTACATTGATGTGGCAGTGTAATGGCCCGACTTGTTCGCAGGCCACACGAACTGATCCGGGTCAGCCTCGTTCCTAGGCACGGAGGCCATAGCTTGGCAGAGGTGCGCAACTTGCATGTGAGCCATGAAGGAGAGATATCCATGCCAATCCGCTCTAGTCAAGGCCTTGATGGCCAACTGAATCCCAAGATATCGACAGGGGAAATTTCCCATCTCACATTGCAGAATTTGCACAACCCTTTGCCTGTCCTCCTCGGTGCCACGAATCAAGACAGCCGCAGTTTTCTGATAGTTGATCTTCAATCCAGATGCCTCTCCAAAAAAATCCATAGCTTGTCTGACAAAGGAAAGATCTTGCACCGAGGGTTTAATGAACATCGCCACGTCGTCCGCGTACAAGGAGTCTCTGGAAGGTAGAGACCCCCCTCAACTCACTAATCAACCTCAGCTCAGAGGCCTTAGCGAACAGGGCCGAGAGGGCATCCATCGCAATGATGAAGAGGAGTGGGGAAACCGGATCTCCTTGTCTGAGTCCCTTAACATGATAGATGGTGCAGCCAGGGACTCCATTGACGATCACCTTGGTGCTAGCAGTCGAGAGGATAGCAGCCACCCACGAGATCCACTTCTGGCCAAACCCTTTGGCCCTCATTACCTCGAACGGGAAGGGTCACGACAACGAATCGAAGGCCCTAGATATGTCCAACTTCAGAAACAGCCCCAACTCCCTTCTTTCATTGATTTTCCTAGCAACTTGCCTGACGAGAAGTTAGTTGTCGTGGATGCAATGGCCTTTGATGAAAGCTGACTGATTAATGCACACTACCTCCTACATTCTCTTCCGCGCACGGAGCGCCAACACCTTGGCGAAGAGTTTTGAGAAATTATGCGGCAGATTGATGGGTCTGTAATCGGCTACTCGCGAGGCGTCCGCCTTTTTTGGAATCAGGACGATATGAGCCTTATTAAGATTACCAAAGCATCTTCTGTCCCCGGCGTACAGCTTGAGCATCGCCGCCAGAATGTCTTGCTTGATCACGTTCCAAGCTTTGTGGTAGAACACCCCCAATGAACCCATCCGGCCCGGGAGCACGATCCGGAGGGATATCCTTGATTGCATTCCACACTTCCTCCTTCGTGAAGATGTTGTCTAGATCTGAGAGGTCTAACGGTTCCAGTCCTAGGAAGTCAAAGTCTAAGATGTGTGCGTGATCATGCTCAGTGCCCAAGAGACCCTCGTAGATATCAGCAAACACCTCCTCCTCTCTAATCTGATCGGTGATAATCTCAGAACCGTGCTCAACGCTAGGGATGAAGTTCTTGGTGCGCCTTCTGTTCGCCACTGCTTGGAAGAGCTTGGTGTTGGCATCCCCATCTCGCAACCACTTCATCCTCTAGCGTTGTCGGTCAATCGTTCGTTCCAATGAGGCAAGGCCAAGAAGGGACAACTTGAGCGATCTACGAAGCCACAGCTCAGAGGTGGAGAGCAACCTGAACTCCTGGACTTGATCAAAGCGGAATATGATCCAGTTGGCCACCGCCATCAGAACCTTGATGTTCCTTGTACGGCGTTGACCCCATGTCTGTAAGTACTCAGTCGTGTTTCTGAACAACATGTCGAGGCACTTAAAAGGGTCAACAATGGCGCCATCACACACCCAGGCCTCTCGAACCGCATCTTCGAAACCCTCTGACTTTGTCCAGAAATGCTCAAATCTAAATCTCCTTTTGGATGAGAATTGCATATTGGTAGATAGGTGAAGCGGCGTATGGTCAGAGTCACTCGAGGTGATGGCCTGAAGAAGATGGTCGGGGTAGGCCAACTCCCAATCAATCGACACCAACACACGGTCAATCCTGGTGAGTGTCGGACCAAGTGAACAAGTGTCCATGCATATAGAGCTCTTTCAACTCATGGTCGTCCACGAAGCCTCTAAACTTCGCCATCATACCTCTGTTGATATTAGAATTGTTCTTCTCACTAGCCCTCAAAATCATGTTGAAGTATCCCAAGACCATCCATGGCCCGGGGCAAACCGCACGCCTAGCCTCAAGTTCGAGCAAGAACTGGGACTTGAGCTCATCACCTTAAGGAGCGTAAACAACCGTGATCCACCACATAAGGTTGTTTTTGCTATGAACTAATCCAGTCAGAGAATTAGTATCAGGCTGCACCGAGTCCACCGTAAGAATACTCGAGTCCTAGGCCAGGAGGATACCTCATCTCGTGTCGTCAGCCGACAAGTACACGAAACCGTCAAACGACGGCCCTAAACATTCCATAACCACAAAATGATCAAGTACATCAAGTTTAGTCTCCTGCAAACAGACAAGATTCGCTCTTGTCGAAGTCACCACTCCTTTCATGGCCTTCCTCTTGGCGGGTTTGTTAAGCCCCCGCACATCCCAGCACAGAACCTCGTGGTTGCAATCCATAAGGAAGAGAAAAAAAACACCAACTCCGGGGGGGGCACCTAGACGACGGAGATTGCCGTTGAGTTGCCTGCCATCATCTCTTGCTGTGGTGGAAGGGACTTGCCAAACAAGGTCGCAATCACCCGGACATGCTGCTCTCTGAGGGGCGAGTCAAACAGTGCCCGCAGCTCTTGCACCGTAGCATCATCTGGAACCATGTCCTCCGGCCCCAGACCGAACGTTTTGAGCAGTACATTCTCCGTAGGCTTCGGCTTAGTCGGGCCAGAGCTCGCCGTCCCAATGCGCTTGGTGGAATGAGTCGTCCTCTACGACGTGAAAGGTTCAGCTTCGGCGCGAAGCGAGGAAGCTTGGACTTCGTGGAGTAGAGGCGGGGCCAGTCTTTTAACGATGTTGGCGCAGAACAACATGAGCTTAAGGAACGTCGCCGCGTCCATAGCCATCATGCCCTCAGCATCAGCCCCCTCAACCACGATCTGCGTGGCTGGCAAGGTCTCACCAGATTGCGCCAAGGAGTGCACATCGAAGTCACCGGCCCCCGCCTCCTTCTAGATAACGAGCTCGCTGCAAAGCGTGGCCGCACCACCTTCCATGCATGTATCTGTCCCATCAGCTGATTCGACGTTCCCATGCAGCCGCATTAAACTATCCCCCAAAGAGTCCGTGACGGGAGATCGGGCGGCGGGGCACACAGGAATATGGTCCACCGCTTTATCACTCCCAGGGCCCACCACGACCGGAGGGACATCAGCCCCAGCAGGATCGCCAAGCACTGCCGAATCAATAATACCAGCTCCCGATCCGAGGCCAATCATCTCCGGGGGTCCCCCAACCTGCCCCACATCCGACACGGTCGCCAGGGTAGCCGACGCGTCCTCGAGGCCCGGGCGGGGGACAGGAACTGGACTGTCCTGCAGCACCTGCTCCTTCTGATGGCGTGGGCCAACGGGCTCTTCCACCGGCACAACAGATGGCTTGGTGGGGGTTTCTCTCAGCCTCGTTCCCCGCCACTTGTGCAGATTCCGAAGGCAGAACCGCAGTCTCGGTGGTAACCGCCACCGTCCCGCCCTGTCTGGCATCAGCCGACTCTTCCACTAACCGCGGGGGTGGGGTCAGTGGGGGTTATCTCAGCCTCTGGAACTGCCACATGAAACAGACGGATTGGCGGTCAAGTATGAGGGAAATTCGCGTGCCTATGATTTGAAATCTTCTGGGCAGCAGCAACGGGACCAGTCAAACGGTCAAAAGCAGAAACTCTGGTCGACAGGTGCTCCCGCACTGGTAGAGCGGGCCCATGCCCCAGCACGACATCGTGGGGACCCATGGGTGGAAGCTTCCACAACGGCGACGCCGGCGAACCACCCCGCTGCACATCCGGGTGGCCGCCACCGCCCGACGACCTCCTTCCATCTAGCAACCCAAACTGCCAAGATCGTCTACTGACCGAGCCACCGCCGCCACCGTTAGGACCATCGTCGGCGTTTGGGATGCCACTCTGTCCATTGCTCGAGGAAGACCCAAGAAAACAAGACTTGCCGGCGTTGGAGAAATCCCGAACCTCATCCAGATGGATCAAAATTCTGTACTGCAGCAACGTAGGCTCCACCAGCGGCGAAATCAGCCCCGGGTCCGGCACCGCGAGCCAGCGGATGGCTCGGATGGAATCCGGGTTCGCCGTCCATGCCGATACCTTGAAGGAAGACAGATCAGCGCGTGAGTGAGTCTCTGGCGCCACCGTATCCACCAAACAAGAGGATCCCAGCAGACACTCGACCACGTCCCTGTCCCAAGCATGGGGTGGAATGCCATCAATCTCCAACATCACCTTGAAGCGTAGCATGGAGTGCACTGCTTGGGCTTGCCAGTTCCAGGGGCAGAAGAACAGTCGGACGCCGTTGTGCTCGACACAGGGATGGCACTAACTCTATTGCGATGCTCCTCCCGCCCAAACACCACCAGAAAGTCCTCCGGTCTGAAATGGATGACCGAGACCCACTCCTGAGAGATACCCGTCTTCGCGCGGAGCGCCTCTAGCACGAACTCCGGTGATAGGTCACGATGAGCACCACCGATGTACGCAACTATGGCGAACTGCAAACGCCTCTCCAAGTCTTCCATGGATTGGGAACGACACACGTAACAGACCTCCTCCGGTAGCACAACGCTGTCAAGGGGAAGCTCCAGTCTTAGCGCCCAGAGCACATGCCAGCTAGCATGAGAGGCGGGGGTGGCAACAAAAGGGGGCGACGGGGGTGGCACATGTGAGGAGGACAGGGGGCGGGAGGTGTCGCGACGGGCCACCTTGGCCGCCGTCAAGCGACGGAGATCCTCCTCAGGCGACGGGCTCCTCAACCGCTTGCACTCCTTGGAACTGTGCCCCGAGAGCCCGCAGTGGAAGCACACCATCTCGTTGGTGCAGTCCCGCCGAAGATGCCCTTCCTCGAAGCACCGGAAGCAGAGCCCGCGCATCTCTGGGGAGATCGCACGCACCGCCCGTGGAGCAGGCGCCGCTTGGGCGCCCTGCTCGTCGAGGCCGTGGCGCGTCCTCCACCTCTCACGCCACGTGGGGCGCGGCTGCCGCCAAGCCGCCTCCGGCTGCACGGCCGCCGACGCGGGGAGGGCAGGACCCGACGCCTCGGAACCACCAGAGCAAGAGGAGAGCCCCAACCCAAGACGACGGGCTGCTCGCCGATGCGCCGAAAGGAGGAGGTGACCGATCCGGGGCTTGCGTCCATGGCGGAAGGAACCAGGACGGGGGACAGGAGGTCCAAGGGGGAGCGGTGGCAGGCCACGCGACCCGGCGGGAGGGGGGTGGCTGTCGGGGTCGGAGTGACCAGCGACGGGAGGGGTGGACGCCGCCGCAGGAGTGGCACTCGGCGTTAGTAGCAGGAGGAGGAGCGTAGCAGCATACTCATGGTGTAGGATCAAAAGTGTTGCATCTACTCAAGTCAAGGGTCGATGTGCCGTGTGATGATGTTTACTCTTTTTTTATTATTTGAGCAAGTGATGACGTTTACCCACTGCTTCGCAGCAGAGATCAAACCGGGAGCTTCTACTGGACGCTCTTTGCGTTAAATTGTCCAGCTTTCGCACAGGACTAACAACCGACAGGTGAAGCTGGACCGATCCGTTACAGTATAGCAGCGCCTCCGGATTTTAGGAACCTTTCACAGGTTCCTGAACCGGATTTGTTTTTTCTGCTGTTTTTTCGTTTTTATTTTTCTGTTTATGTTTCTTTTTTATGTCTTTTTTGATTTTTTAAATTTTCCTATTTTTTCCGTTCGAAAAAATTAAATGTTTTCTGAAAGTTTAAATATATTTTTTGTCTTAAATATTTGTTTGCGATTTTAAAAAATGTTCATGTTTGAAACTTCTTCATGAACTTTTTTACAAAATGTCATGATTTAAAAAATGTTAAAAATTTAAAAAATTGTTCACATTTTTATTTTTTAGGAGTTTAACAAATGTCTCAGTTTTATAAATTGTTCACAAGTTAAAAAATCGTTTTTCTAATTTGTTCAGGAATTTCAAAAACCCGAAACATTTTTTAAAATTCTGGAATATTTTTCCAAAAATCCAAAATATTTTTATAAAAAGAAAAAAGATTTCCCGAAATTGGAAAACATTTTTTTTAATCCAGATTTTTTTTGAAAATCCAAAACATTTTTCTAAAAAAAGAGAGGAAACATTTCCCGAATTTGAAAAACATTTTTTTAAACCGAGTACATTTCTGAAAATTCAGAACATTATTGTAACAAATAGAGGCATTTTTCAAATTTTAAGAACATTTTCTAAAAATCCTGAACATTTTTTGAAAAACCAGAACATTTTTTAGAAAAGCGAAAAATTTCTAGAATATGAAGAACATTTTTTGAAGACCCAGTACATTTTTTGAAAATCCGGAACATTTTCCGAATTGGCAGAACAATTTTTGAAAATCCTGATTTTTTTTCGAAAATCCAGAACATTATTGTAAAAAACAGAAACATTTATCGAATTTGAAGAATATATTTTGAAAATCAAGACCTTTTTTTAACAGAAGAGTTTTCTGAATTTGAAGAACATTTTTTGAAAACCTAATACATTTTTTGAAAATCAAGAATATTTTTTGAAAACACAAAAAAATCGAATTTCAAAAACAAAATTTGAAAATCTCGAACATTTTTTGAAAATCCAGAACATATTTGGAATAGAAACAGAAAAAAAATGATAAAGAAAAAGAAAAAAAAAGTTCAGTGAATCTTCTCGAAAGTTCACAAAACCGGAAAAAACCGGCTGGAAAGTCTAGAAGGTTTCCAAAACCGGCATCCCCGCAACTAGTAATGCGCCGGCCGAGATCATCCCTCGCTCGCGTTTGTGTGTGTGAAACCACGGCAATTTACCGCAACGCGTGGCAAATATCATTTTCCATCAAACCTTACGTGGCCAAACGACTGACACGGCACGCCCCACCGAAAACGGTCTTGGCACGACACGGATATTAGTGGGGTGAAGGCTCACGCACGGCACGAGAGTTAAGTGGGCTGGTCCGTCGACACGCGAGGCACGCTCGCGTGTTAGGCTGTTTTTGTCGATTTTGGCTTGGGCTGTTTTGGGGCCGATTTTGGACTCTTGGGCTATTTTGTAGGTTATATATGTATAATAGAAAAGGTAAACGGGTCGTGCCGTGCCGGACTGCGTGCCCGGCCTTCAGGCCCAGGCACGACCCAATTAAAGCGTGTCGGGACGTGGCCCGTAGTGTGCTGGGCCGTCATGCTTTCGGGTCGGCTCAAAAAGCACGACACGTTTGGCCACGTATGGATCAAACACATATCCGTTCATTACTCATTAGTAAATCCTCGCCAGATGGGCCGGACTAGCCCGGCCCGGCACGACATGGATTAAATGGGCCACGCACGGCACCCCCGTCAAGGCACGTTAAGTAATCATGTCGTGCGGGCCCGGCACCCGTGCTCGCCTCTCTAGCCCAGACACGCCCCCTCGCTACACGGGTCAACATGGCGGCCCATTTAACACGGCACAACTGAGCCGAGTAGGCATGTCGAAGCAAATATGCAACCTACATCGCTCGTTTGCTGTTTTCTAAAAAAGATCGATCGTTGCCTCGTTGGCTCTCGCTCGCTACCTCCTCGTTGGCTACGCTCGAATAGAAAAATCGATCATTGGCCGGTCGCTCGTGAATCTGTGTAGCACTACAATGCGTGAGTGCGTTGGTGTTAGAGTCACATTCATGCAAGGATAAGACACGCACGATCACCCTAGGCCTCATACGTATACGTAATGCTAGTATGTTTTGCTAAAAAACATAGCACTAGGTTAGTCGTGTTGTGCCGGGCTGGGCACGCATGTCGGGCATGGCAGCCCAGGCACTACCCGAATCGGGCCACGTGCGAGGCACGGACCGCTAAGTCACACGCCAATCACACAGGCTATCATGTCGGTTCGATAAAACTTACCCGTTTGGTCAGGTTTGCTCATTACTCAATACTCAATCAAAAAATCTATCATACATATCTATAACGTATAATAATACCTAAATATTTCATTCTTACTATCTCGTTTTTCTTAACATATAAGCTATCCAATTCAATAATATGCCACATCAACAACTTTTGCCTTGCATGATGCCACGTGTGTATTATGTTTCCCTTTTTCTAATGCAATTTAAATGCCTTCCTGTGTAGTTTTCTCTCGTCACCAAAGTGAATCGATTGCTTCGTCTTTCCGCTTCTACAACTAATGATTATGATTACTCCCACGCAATAAAATTCCACCACTAACTGCATGTACATTCATTGGGGGCTCTACATCTTCACTTCTTTCACGATCCTTTCGCCTTCATCTTTGTGCATCCTTATCTAGTCTCGCCGCTGACTGCCTCGCGACGCAACACGCTTCCCCTTCGCCATCACTTCCTTCAACAGCCCATGTGTGCCTTCATCAACATCGTGAATGTGCAACCGCGACCTACCGTGAGAAGACGCTGGTCATGCCAACTGCTCGCCATCACCATGTGGAAGTTGCGAGTAGACCAGGGCTATAAAAGTTGGGAAACCATATTTGTTTATTTGTCTTTTTTATCCTATTTCCTTTCGATGAGTCTATTGGTTAGTGTATTTGCTCATTCATTTGCAATATCTGGTACTACTAAATAGCATATGAATGGTCACGGCTTGACTCGCAACAGTTGCATCCAACCGCGACACCCATGAAGAAGACCTCAGCAATGGCGAGGCGCGGGACAAAGCAGTCGGCCAAGGAGTGGCTCTACGAGGCATGGGTACCAGCGTGCGGGTACACCCATCGGTGCTCGGTTGGCGCGGGCCAGAAAGGGACTTGAGCCGCGGCTCTGTCGATTGCAAGCGTGTTGATGCAGATGCGGGGCCGGTCGACTGTGTTGACAGCGGCGACTACGATTGGTGGTGGAGGGCAGCCCCCGCCTCGCATGGCTTGGGCCTCTCAAAGTTCTCGGATTGCTCTCATGACGGACTCATGAGACCTGAGCAGACGCGCGCCAGAGCTCGCCCACGAGTTGTGATCGAGCACCACCCTCGCCTCACCGATCAGGCCGGGAACCTCCCTCGTGGGAGCCCCCAGGCCCGACCGAAGGGGGGTGCCGAGCGCGCCTTCCTATGTGATGGGAGGCATGGCCCCGTCTCCCGACACGGAGCTCGAAGCCCCTGGGCGCTCCGTGGGGAGGAGTTCCCTCTTCTTCTTGCGTGGGTCCTCGCGAGGAAGTTCGTCTTGTTCCTCGTCCGAGCGCTCTACTACCGCTGCGCGGTAGGCGTGCCCAAGTGCGCAGATGGCATCCTTCTCGTCGCAGGTAATGGTGATGACGCCGCCGCTCCCCGGCATCTTGAGGACGTTGTAGCCATGGTGGGTCACTGCCATGAACTTGGCGAGAGCCGGGTACCCAAGGATCAAATTGTACGACAGGTGGATGTGTGCGACGTTGAAGACGATGATCTCAGTGTGGTAGTTCTTGCAGTCGCGAAGGTGACTAGCAGATGCACCTGCCCGATGGGCTCGATGGACTCCTCCGTGACTCGTGAGAAGGGCTTGATCGATAGGAGTTGTGCATACGATAGCTGGAGTTTCTCGAAGGTCTCGACCGGGAGGACGTTGAGCCCCGTCCACTATCGATAAGGGTTTTGGTGACGAGGACGTTGCTGATGGTCGGGGTGCACATCATGGGGAGCTTGCCGGCCATGAACAAGCACCTGAGCTGATCACTTCGGTCGATGGCGATGGTGGTTTGGGACCAGTTGAGGGGGTGCATCGCTTTTGGCTTCGGGAGAGCGACATTCACCTCCCGTGCGAACTGCTTGAAGGCGCGGTTGGAGGCTGGGGTCTGGGTGCCACCCAAGATGGAGTCCACCGCCCTGACCTCCTGGAAGCCCCCAGCCCCATCGTCCTGCTTGTCTTCATCCCTCCTCCTGGGTGGCGGAGGCAGAGGAGGCAGTCCAGCCTCACGAGGGCGTACCTCACGAGGCTGACCGCATCGTTGCCCCTCCCGAGGGTCGTCGCGCCAGCGGTCCTCCTGAGGCTGGCCATGCCAACAATCTTCATGAGGCTGCTCGCGCCACCCCTGACGCGGCTCTTAGTTGTCCCAGCGGCCTCCGCCGTGGTCTCCGCCGCGGGCGGGGCTTTTGTCTATCCGCCAGGGCGCCTGCTGAAATGCTCGGCATGGGCCAACCGGAAATCTTGGCACTCGGAGGTATCATGGCCGCTGGTGCCATGGAAGATGCACATTGCCCCCCTCTTGACGGGCGCTCTCCTCCTCGGCCGTACTTCGCCTCGGGCTCAGCCGCGAGCACCGCAGGGGCCTTGCACTTCACCTCCTTGGCCTTCTTATCTTCTGGTTCCGCCGCCTGAGGCCCGAGGAGAGACATGCGCCCTTCCTCAGCCCTTGCGCACTTGTTTGCGAGGTTGAACATCTCTAGTGTGATGCTCATTTTGTCACTCATGGCGAGCTCCTCCTTCATCATGAGGTCGGTGACTTCGTCACAGAAGGCTGAGATGACGGCCTCGTCCGATGCCTTGGGGATCTTGAGGCGCATGACCGTGAAGCGCTGTATGAACTTGTGCAGTGTCTCCCCCTCCTGCTGCTTGATGCACCGCTAAAACCACAACGGTGATATGCGAGTTGCTATTTAACCTTCTACAAGGACCGCCTCTATCGAATCCGATTCAACTAAAATAGGAGAGACAGACACCCACCAGCCACCTTTATGCAACAAGTTGCATGTCAGTCGATGGAAGCGGTCTCTCGTACGTGGACGAGTAAAGTTGGTCCAGACCGCTTCATCCCACAACACCGCTGAATTAAGAAAATACTAACGAGGGAAGCAATCTGAATATCAATGCCCACAAACTCCTTTGTGTTCTACTCATGATGTCATCTACGCATAAACTTGGCTCTCAAAACACTGTTGGGGAATGTCGCATGGGAAACAAAAAAAATTCCTACGCTCATGAAGATCAATCTATGGAGACTAACATCAATGAGAGGGGGGAGTGCTTCCACATACCCTTGTAGATCGCTAAGCGGAAGCGTATATAACGCGGTTGATGTAGTCGAATGTCTTCGCGATCCAATCACAATCCGTCCCGCGATCTCATCATGATCCGTCCCGCAATCCCATCACGATCCATCCCGATCTAGTGCCGAATGGCCGGCACCTCCGCGTTCAGCACACGTACATCGCGATGACGATCTCCACCTCCTTGATCCAAAAAACGAGGGTGGAGAGGTAGATTAGTTCTCCATCAGCACGATGGCATGGCGGCGGTGGTGGTGGATCTGTTCCAGTAGGGCTTCGCCAAGCAATACTGGAACCGATCTAGTGGAGAAACCCGATCTATGTGAGAGATAGGGATGCACCGTGGCATAGGTGAGTTGTAGCCCTCTCTCCCCATCTATATATATATAGGGTAAGGGAGAGGAGGGATACGCCCTACGGTTTTCCCCTAGGGGGCGGAGGCCAAGAGAGGGAGGGGTAGTGGCCCATGGGGTGGCTTACCACCCAAGTTAGGGTGGCGCCACCTCCTAGCGTTGGCCCTCCACCAGCCTAGCCACACAGGACTTAGGTGGCAAGGTGTCTCCAGCCTACCAAGGGCTAGTGCTCATCCCTCACAGCCCATGTGGCCCATTCTGGGCTCGTGGCCCCTTCGGGTGGACGCCTGGAACCCTTGTGGCACCATCGGTACGCTACCGGTGACGCCCGAACTTTTTCTCGTGACCAACATGGAACTACACATATATCAATCTTTACCTCCACACCATTCCAGAGGTCCTTGTGATGTCCATGATCTCATCCGGCACTCTGAAAAACCATAGGTCAGCAACATACATAGCTCAACTATACCGAAACATCACTGAACCTTAAGTGTGCAGAACATGCGGGTTCGAGTACTATGTAGACATGACCCGAGACACTCTCCGGTCAATACCAATAGCGGGACCTAGATGCCCATATTGGCTCCTACATATTCTATGAAGATCTTTATCGATCGAACCATGATGTCAAGGATTCAATTAATCTTGTATACTATTCCCTTTGTCCATAGGTATGTTACTTGCCTGAGATTCGATCGTCGGTATCTCCATACCTAGTTCAATCTCGTCATCGACAAGTCTCTTTACTCGTTTTGTAGTACAAGATCCCATGACTAACTCCTTAGTAACATTGCTTGCAAGCTCATTGTGATGTTGTATTACCGACTAGGCCCAGAGATACCTCTCTGTCTTACGGAGTGACAAATCCCAGTCTTGATTCAAGCCAACCCAACAGACACCTTCGGAGATACTTGTAGAGCACCTTTATAGTCACCCAATTACGTTGTGACATTTTATACACACAAGGCAATCATGTGGTGCGCGGGAGTTGCATGATCTCATGGTCATAGAAGCAGATACTTGACATGCACAAAACAGTAGGAACAAACTCACACGATCATATGCTACGTTCATAGTTTGGGTCTTGTCCATCACATCATTCTCCTAATGATGTGATCCCATTATCAAATGAAAACTCATGTCTATGGTCAGGAAACCTTGACCATCTTTGATCAATGAGCTAGTCCTTAGACACATGTATTTGAGTTTCCAATCAATACAATTCTACTATGGATAATAAATGATTATCATGAACAAGGAAATATAATAATAACTAATTTATTATTGCCTCTAGGGCATATTTCCAATAAATACTCCTCTAGGATGTCCGCCCGCTCTCGGGCCACCCTCGTAACCACATTGGCAAGGGCTTCCTCACGCACCACCGCAAGGGCGGCCTTGTCTGCAAGAACGCGCCCCTCCAAGGCCTCGAGACGCTCGCGTTTGTCTCCTGATCGTAGGTGGCCCGGGCGGCCTCCCCCTCGCGGAGAGCCAAGTCCACCTCCCGCTCGATGATGGCCGCCTCCCTAAGGGCCAGGTCCACCTCGTGCCCAATGCTCCAAGAGGCCGGTGTGGTGGATTGGGTCACGCCCACCAGGGCCATCCGTCGCCCCGGAGGGGGCTGCAGGTCCTCCGGGCCTTATCCGGCCAAGCGCAGAGGCGGAGGCCTCACCACGAGGCGGCGAGCGAGAGGACGCCCCTAGCGGGGCATCCTGGCGCCTCTAGGGTGTTGGCACCCTCAAAAGTTTAGTGATCAGATTCGTCGGGCCAAACGAGGTACACAAGGAAAAGCAATGGTGACGACGCACTTAGTCAACGTTGGCAGCCCAGCACCGTCGCGCTGGGGTGAGTCGCGCCTCCGAAGGCCCCGCGCGTGCCCCGGCGCTTGAAGCATTCCTCATGGATGCCACGGGAAGAGGAAAAAGAGGAAGAAGGCAACTGATCTCTACTACACAACTTTATTTTTGTAGAGTATGTTTGGCCTCCAAGTGCAAAGTTTTGTAGGACAGTAGTGCTACTGCGACAATAGACTTTCCCTGACAATGGCGCCAGGAATCCTGCTGCTACGGGCTACGCCTTTAGGGACTTCCTTGGCAAATATGCAAATGATTTCCCCGTGGCCTTGGAGCCTTGCGTTGGTGTTCCCTTGAAGAGGAAAGGGTGATGTAGCACAACGGCGGTAAGTATTTCCCTCAGTTTGAGAACCAAGGTATCGATCCAGTGGGAGGTTCGCATCGAGTCACAAGTACCTGCACAAACACAAAGAGTGTGCACCCAACGCTATGAAGGGGTTGTCAATCCCTTATAGATTGTTTGCAAAGTGAGAACTGAAAGCAAAGACTAAACAAAGCAAAGTAAAAGTGAAAGTGGAGACGATAGTTGTGAATAGACCCGGGGGCTGTAGTGTTCACTAGTGGCTTCTCTCATGAAAGCAAGTAGACTGTGGGTGAACGAATTACTGTCGAGCAATTGATAGAACCACGCAAAGTCGTGACGTTATCTATGGTAATGATTATATCTATAGGCATCACGTCCAAAACAAGTAGACCGATACTTTCTGCATCTACTACTATTACTCCACACGTCGACCGCTATCCAGCATGCATCTAGTGTATTAAGTTCATAAGAACAGAGTAACGCCTTAAGCAAGATGACATGATGTAGATGGACAATCTCATATCTATGATAAAAGCCCATCTTGTTACCCTTGATGGCAACAACATGATGCGTGCCTTGCTGCCCCTTCTGTCACTCGGAAAGGTCACCACACGGTATGAACCCAAAACCAAGCACTTCTCCCATTGCAAGAATCATAGATCTAGTTGGCCAAACAAAACCCAAGACTCGAAGAGACTTACAAGGATATCAAATCATGCATATAAGAAATCAACAAAGACTCAAATATAATTCATAGATAATCTGATCACAAATCCACAATTCATCGGATCTCGACAAACACACCGCCAAAATGGATTACATCGGATAGATCTCCATGAAGATCATGGAGAACTTTGTATTGAAGATCCAAGAGAGAGAAGAAGCCATCTAGCTACTAACTACGGACCCGTAGGTCTGAAGTGGACTACTCACGAGTCATTGGAGAGGCGATGATGTTGATGTAGAAGCCCTCCAACTCCAAAGTCCCCTCCGGCAGGGCACCGGGAAGGGTCTCCAGATGAGATCTCGCGGAAACGGAATCTTGCGGCGACGGAGAAGGGTTTTCGTGGATGCCCTGATTTTTTTTTGGGATTTTAGGGAATTTATAGGCGAAAGAGCTAGGGTAGGGGAGCTCCAGGGGGGCCACAAGCCTTGTAGCCGCCGCCCCCTGGTGGAGGCTACAGGGCTTGTGGGCCCCCTCTGGTGCTCCTGCCTTGGCCCTCAAGTCCCCTGATCTTCTTATGTTCTGGAAAAATTCATTTCACGAATTTTATTCCGTTTGGACTCCGTTCCAAAAGCATATCTGAAAAGAGTCAAAAACACAGAAAAAACAGGAACTGGCACTTGGCACTGAATTAATAAGTTAGTCCCAAAAAAGATATAAAAGGTACATAAAACATCCAAAGTTGACAAGATAACAACATGAAACCATCAAAAATTATACATACGTTTTAGACATATCAAGCACCCCCAAGCTTAACTCCTGCTCGTCCTCGAGTAGGGAATTGATAAAGAGTGAATTTTTGATGCTTTCATGCTACCTAGCATAGATGTCCTTTGTAACTCCTCTTATGTGACGTGAATGTTCAAATCCATTAGATTCAAAACAATAGTTTGCTATTGATGTGGAGAAAATAATACTTCAAGCAAACTAGCAAGGTAATCATGAACTTTCAAAATAACGAGGCCAAAAGAAAGTTATCCCTACAAAATCATATAGTCTGGCTATGCTCTATCATCCTTGCACAGCGAATTTAAATCATGCACAACCCCGGTATTGGCCAAGTAATTATTTTCACACCTTTACTTTCTCAAACTTTTTCAACTCTCACGCAATACATGAGCGTGAGCCATGGTTTTAGCACTATAAGTGAAATGGAGTATGGTGGAGGTTGCAAGACAAACAAGGAGAAGATGGTCACATTGACTAGGCATATCAATGAGCTATGGAGATGCTCATCAATAGATATCAATGTGAATGAGTAGGGATTGGCATACAAATGATGCACTAGAGCTAAGAGTATGTGAAAGCTCTTAAAGAAAACTAGTGGGTGTGCATCCAACTTGCTTGCTCACGAAGACCTAAGGCAAATTTGAGGAAGCCTATCATTGGAATATACAAGCCAAGTTGTATAATAATTTTTTTCCACTAGCTATATGGTGGTGACAAAACGAGAGACTCTCAATCATGAAGATCATGGTGCTTAATAAGCACAAGTGTGGAAGGATAGTAGCATTGTCCCTTCTCTCTTTTTCTCTCATTTTTTGGTGGGCTCTTTGGCCTCTTATATATATATATATATATTCTTTTTTTGGTGGGCATCTTTGGCCTCTTTTATTTCCTCACATGGGACAATGCTCCATCAATGATGATCATCACACTTACAACTCAAAACTTAGAGCAATGATGACTCTATATGGAATGCCTTCGGTAGTCTACCGTGGCAATGATCTAGCATGGCATAGACATTAATGGAAACATCATGCTAGCTATCTTACGATCATGCAATGGAAATGAAGAAGCTGTGGCACATGTCATTGTGGTAGTTGCATGGCAATATATCTCGGAATGGCTTTGAAAAAGCCATAGTAGGTAGGTATGGTGGCTGTTTTGAGGGAGGCTAATGGTGGGTTTTGTGCACAGGCGAAAGTTGCACGACACTAAAGAAGATAGTGATGGTGGAAGGTGAAAGTGCATCTAAACCATGGACTCAACATTAGTCATGAAGAACTCATATACTTGTTGCAAAAGTTTTAGTAGTAATCGAAACAAAGCATTCAACGCATACTCCTAGGGGAAGGGTTGGTAGGTATGAACCATCGCGCGATCTCGACCGCCACACAAAGGATGACAATCAATAGACTAATCATGCTCAGACTTCATCACATAGCGGTTCACCATACGTGCATGCTACGGGAATCACTAACTTCAACACAAGTATTTCTAGATCCACAACACCATACTAACATGACTTAAATATTACCACAACCACAACTCAAAACTAATTGAGAGGAATCAAACTTCTCTAACTATTCAATGCACATGAAGGTGGAAGTTTTCATATCCCTTTGGATAACTACCCCTTTTGAGACTACTATCATAGCATAGATCAACTACCAAGCCACGCGCTTCCGTGCTCTAAAAGATATAAGTGAAGCACATAGAGCAAAATCAACTAGCTCAAAAGATATAAGTGAAGCACATGTGAGCTGAATTGTCTAACCAAAGGATATCAGTGAAGCTCGACAAAATCACGGTGAGTGCATGTCTCTCTCTCTAGGTGTGCAGCAAGGAAGATTGTGACACAACAAAAATAAAAGACTCCTACGATACAAGACGCTCCAAGCAAAACACATAACATGTGGTGAATAAAAATATAGCCCGAAGTAACGTTACCGATGGATTGAAGACGAAAGAGGGGATGCCTTCACGGGGCATCCCCAAGCTTAGGATTTTACTACATCCTTGAATCAACTTGGGGTGCCTTGGGCATCCCCAAGCTTGAGCTCTTGCCGCTCTTTATCTCTTTGTCCATAAGAACTTCACCCAAAACTTGAAAACTTCACAACACGAAACTTAAACAGAAACTCGTGATATCATTAGTATAAGAAAGCAAACCACCACTTCCTTAGGTACTATAGAAAACTTAAATTCTACTTATGTTGATGTTGGGTTACTGTATTTTCAATCTTCCATGGCTAATACCCCCGATACTATCCGTAGTTTCATCAAAATAAGCAACCAACTCAACAAAAACAGAATCTGTTAACAGCAGACCAGTCTGTAGCAATCTGTATACTTCGTATACTTATGGTACTTCAACAATTCTGAAAAATTACGACAGTCTGAAGAATTTGAATAGCAATGAGCAGCAAGAAGAATCAACTCAAAATCTCTTACAGAAAAAAATTTGAAAGTTCGTTTCGTGAGCAGAAAGTTTCTGTCTTTTCCAGCATGACCAAACGATCATCCCCAAGACTAATCATAACGGTTTTAGTTGGCACAAACGCAAAAGAAACACAAAAAACACAATCATAACAGAATTATGAAAGTGTGTAAAACACAAAACAGAAAGAAAAAAGATAGATTCGTTGGGTTGCCTCCCAACAAGCGCTATTGTTTAACGCCCTTAGCTAGGCATTGATAAATCAATGATGCTCACACAAAGGACAAGAATTGAAGCACAACGAGAGCATCATAAAGCATGTGAAAATCACATCTAAGTCTAACATACTTCCTATGCATAGGCATTTTATAGGAAAACAGATTGTCAAGACAACCAATAGTTGCCATATGCAAGGAAGAAGAAAGAGACAATAGCAATCTCCACACAACGAGAGGTAATTTGGTAACATGAAAATTTCTACCGCAATATTTTCCTCTCTCATAGCAATTACATGTGGGATCATATTGGAATTCAACAATGTAACTATCACATATGATATTCTTTTCATGATCCACATGCATGCAAAGTTGACGCTCTTCAAAAATAGTGGGATTATCATCAACTAAAGTCATGACTTATCCAATCCCACTTTCAATATTGTTGCAAATATCATAATCATCATGAGGCTTGAACAAATTTTCAAGATAATAAGAAAGATCATCACCCCAATCATGATTATTGCAACAAGTAGGGGACATAGCAAAACTAGCATCCCCAAGCTTTGGGTTTTGCATATTTTAGCATGATTGTCACTAATAGGATTTATAGTGAAACCATTGCAATCATGCTTTTCATTCAAGGATCCCTCGTGAGTCACTTCATAAATTTCTTCCTCACAATTTTCAGATTCACGCATCTCAAGCAAAACTCCATAAAGATAGTCAAGTGCACTCAACTCACTAGCAATTGGATCAACATAATTGGATCTCTTAAAGAGATTAGCAAGTGGATGAGGATCCATATCACTAGATTTTCAGCAAGCGAAGATGCAAGCATATTGAAGGCACATGGAACACAAGCGAACAGAAAGCAAGCGAGAGAAAACGGCGAACGAAAAAGGCAAACGAAAAAGGCAAAGGAGAAAGACAAATGAAAATAGCAAAGGAGAAAGGCAAATGAAAACGGCAAAGGAGAAAGGCAAATGAAAACGGCAAATATGAAGTGGGGGAGAGCAAAAGGAGAGGCAAGTGGAAAAAAAAGGTAAATGCAAGAGATGAGTTTGTGACACCTACTTGGATAGATCTTGACTTGATCTCCCTTCCCCGCGCCAGAAATAGGCGTGTTGACAGGAGATTATTCTTGTCTTGATCTCCTCAGCAAGAGATCCTCCTCGCCGGCAACGGCGCCAGAAATCCTTCTCCCCGGCAACGGCGCCAGAAATCCTTCTGCTACTGCGACAACGGACCTTCCCTGACAACGGCGCCAGGAATCCTGCTGCTACGGGCTACACCTTTAGGGACTTCCTTGGAAAATATGCAAAGGATTTCCCCGCGGCCTTGGAGCCTTGCGTTGGTGTTCCCTTGAAGAGGAAAGGGTGATGTAGCACAGCGGCGCTGAGTATTTCCCTCAGTTTGAGAACCAAGGTATCGATCCAGTGGGAGGTTCGCGTCGGGTCACAAGTACCTGCACAAACACAAAGAGCTTGCACCCAACGCTATGAAGGGGTTATCAATCCCTTATAGATTGTTTGCAAAGTGAGAACTGAAAGCAAAGACTAAACAAAGCAAAGTAAAAGTGAAAGTGGAGACGATAGTTGTGAATAGACCCGGGGGCCGTAGTGTTCACTAGTGGCTTCTCTCATGAAAGCAAGTAGACGATGGGTGAACGAACTACTGTCGAGCAATTGATAGAACCGCGCAAAGTCGTGACATTATCTATGTCAATGATTATATATATAGGCATCACGTCCAAAACAAGTAGACCGATACTTTCTGCATCTACTACTATTACTCCACACGTCGACCGCTATCCAGCATGCATCTAGTGTATTAAGTTCATAAGAACAGAGTAACGCCTTAAGCAAGATGACATGATGTAGATGGACAATCTCATATCTATGATAAAAGCCCATCTTGTTACCCTTGATGACAACAACACGATGCATGCCTTGCTGCCCCTTCTGTCACTGGGAAAGGTCACCACACGGTATGAACCCAAAACCAAGCACTTCTCCCATTGCAAGAATCATAGATCTAGTTGGCCAAACAAAACCCAAGACTCGGAGAGACTTACAAGGATATCAAATCATGCATATAAGAAATCAACAAAGACTCAAATATAATTCATAGATAATCTGATCACAAATCCACAATTCATCGGATCTCGACAAACACACCGCGAAAGAGGATTACATCGAATAGATCTCCATGAAGATCATGGAGAACTTTGTATTGAAGATCCAAGAGAGAGAAGAAGCCATCTAGCTACTAACTACGGACCCGTATGTATGAAGTGGACTACTCACGAGTCATTGGAGAGGCGATGATGTTGATGTAGAAGCCCTCCAACTCCAAAGTCCCCTCCGGCAGGGCACCGGGAAGGGTCTCCAGATGAGATCTCGCGGAAACGGAAGCTTGCGGCGGCGGAAAAGTGTTTTCGTGGATGCCTTGATTTTTTCTGAGAATTTTGGGAATTTATAGGCGAAAGAGCTAGGGCAGGGGAGCTCCAGGAGGCACAAGCCTGGTAGCCGCCGACCCCCTGGTGGCGGCTATAGGGCTTGTGGGCCCCCTATGGCGCTCCTGCCTTTGCCCTCAAGTCCCCCGATCTTCTTCTGTTGTGGAAAAATTTATTTCGTGGATTTTATTCCGTTTGGACTCTGTTCCAAAATCAGATCTGAAAAGAATCAAAAACACAGAAAAACAGGAACTGGCACTTGGCACTGAATTAATAAGTTAGTCCCAAAAAAGATATAAAAGGTACATAAAACATCCAAAATTGACAAGATAACAGCATGAAACCATAAAAAATTATAGATACGTTTGAGACGTATCAAGTAGCAATTTTCCCTCAAGTGGATGACCTAAGGTTTATCAATCCATGGGAGGCATAGGATCAAGATGGTCTCTCTCAAACAACCCTGCAACCAAATAATAAAAAGTCTCTTGTGTCCCCAACACACCAAATACAATGGTATATTTTATAGGTGCACTAGTTCGGCGAAGAGATGGTGGTACAAGTGTAGTAATGATAGTAGATATTGATTTTTGTGATCTTAAAATATAAAAATAGCAAGGGAGCAAGTGTAAAACAGTGAGAAAATGTTGTATAAATGCTTGGTAATAAGGCCTAGGGTTCGTACTTTCGCTAGTGCAATCTCTCAACATTGCTAATATAGTTGGATCACATAACAATCCCTCAATCTGTGATGAAGAATCACACCAAAGTTCCTATCTAGTGCGGAACAAAATAAGAAACTGTTTCTAGGGCACAAAACCACCTCAAAGTTATTCTTTTTGATCAATCTTTCCAAGAGTTCACAATAAGGTAGCAAGTTATCCTTTCCGATCGATCTAGCCAAGAGTTCATACTAAAATAACACCATTGATACATATCAATCAACCCTAATGTCACCTAGATACTCCAATTTCACCTCGAGTATCCATGGGCTAATTATATGACATGCATCAAACAATTTTAGATTCTTCATATTAAATTCAACACAAATAACTTCAAGGAGCACCCCAAGATTTCTATCGGAGAACATATTATGAAAACATGCATCAACCCCTATGCATAGATTATCCCATTGTCACCTCGGGAATCCACGAGTTGAGTGCCAAAACATATATCAAGTGAATCACTTGAATACCCCAATGTCACTACGGGTATCCACATGCAAGACATACATCATGTGCTCTCAAACCTGAATATTCAATCCAACATAACGAGATCTTAAAGTGAAAGACTCAATTCATCATAAGAATAACATGGGACAAACACCATATGATCCAACTATATTAACAAGGCTCATGATATATCAAGATCATGATATCTCAAGAACATGAGAGAGAGGGATAGAGATTAAACACAAAGCTACTAGTACAAACCCTTAGCCCCAAGGGTGGACTACTCCCTCCTTGTCATGGACTTCTCTAGGATGATGAAGATGGCCACCGAGCATGATCTCCCCCTCCGACAGGGTGCCGGAACGGGCTCCTGGTTGGTTTTTTGTGGCTACAGAGGCTTACGGTGGCGGAACTTATCATCTAGGGTTATTTCTGGATGTTTCTCTATTTATAGGAATTTTGGGCGTTGGAATCACGCCAAGATGGACCACGAGGTGCCCACTAGGTACTAGTCCACGCCAGGGGGGCAAGCGCGCCTTGGTACCTAGTGGGCAGCCTGGGCCTCCTGTGGTTGGCTTCCTTTGTCCCATGGATGTCTTCCGGGCAGAAAACAATCTCCAAAAAGTTTGGAGAAATTTGGACTCCATTTGATATTGGTTTTCTGTTAAGTAAAAAAACAAGCAAAAAACGACAACTCGCACTAGGAACTATGTCAATAGGTTAGTCCCAAAAAATGATATAAAGTTGCTATAAAATGATGGCAAAGAATCCAAGAATGATAATATAACAGCATGGAACAATAAAAAATTATAGATACATAGGAGACGTATCAACATCCGCAAACTTAATTCCTGCTCGTCCTCGAGTAGGTAAATGATAAAAACACAATTTTTGATGTGGAATGATGCCTAACATGTTCATCATATTCTTTCTTTTTAGCACGGAAATATGGACTTGTAGATGATGCAAAGCAATAGTATATGACATGACAACTTTAATATTCAAGCATATCAACAAGCAAACAAGTCTTTCAAAATATCAACGTTAAATAATGCTATATGTCAGCGTTATGGGTATGGGGGTACCCATACCTGCGTGCCTGCGGCCCAGGGCAGGCACACTTTATCAACACAAGATCGATTGGAACGGCACCACCCCAGACAAGGCCCTCGCGAGGGGTCGAGCCTCACGAGGAAGAGCGACATCAAGACCCGCAGGGGGCCTCCTCAGGACCCCTCTAGAGCGGCGGATATTTTGAGGCAAGGCCGGGCCTTAGGAGTCAAGGCTGACGCTAGGGAAGGACAGGCGAGCAGTAGATGGCAGGATGGGACAGTTTCCCCTTTAGTGCAAAGGAGGTGGGAGCGTATCAGGGCTCCAAAGGCATCTTCTAAAGGTTTCCCTTCTCGTGCAACAAGACCACGGCCGCCCGCCGGCAGGATGAGCGTCATCCTTGCGCTCACCTCTGTGGCGCTGGCAGCTACTTCGCAGGCGAAGACCACTTTTGACAGGGGAAGCATGTTCCCTTGTCCCCCACCGAAATTGGCCGTTGTGTGATCCCTTCCCGCCAACATAAGGGAACAGGACCCGGGCCTCCACTATAAATAGAGAGAGTAGGATACTTGAGAGAAGAGGGGATTTCAGACCGAAGAGGGTTCATGTAGACCTGATTCAAACCGAGGAGAGTTCATTTCAACCGTAGGGCAACACACCTAGCCACTTGGCCTCAGGAGGCTCAAGAGCACTGTACTAGTTCATCCACCAACCTCCGCGAGAGGCAATCCACCAAAACCAGGAGTAGGGTTTTACGCTTCGCAGTGGCCCGAACCCGGGAAAACTGTTGTGTTCTGTGTTCCCCTCACCATCGAGTGAGTCCTTCGCCGTTTCAATCGAGTAGTGGGCTAGGTAAGGTCGAGCTGGGAGAGATTGATGTACACGCCCCTGTGTTCGAATCCTTAGGGTTTTGCGGAGCCCGAAATCTGACATTTGGCGCGCCACATAGGGGGCATGTGAAGGTCCTCTCCTAGCTTCCTCCATCCCAGGCCGCTGCAACGATGGCCCACGACCAACCAGCTTCTCTGAGCCTCGTCGAGCTTGTCTCTGACTGCCACGTCACAACGGTTGGAAGCTCACATGCCGGCGTCGCGGTACCAGGCAGCTCGTACCAGGTCGTGAACATCGTCTCCACCGTGGCGGCCACCCATGCCATCGAGGCGCATGGTGGCTGGGTGGCGGCCCAGGCACACGCAGTGCGCCACATCAACTTGGGAGACCTCAGCGCACATGCCGTGTTGCAGATGGTAAGAGAGATGCTCCGCGAACGACCGACACTAGGGGGCTTCGACGCCTGGGTGGACCACATCATGGAGCTGATCACCATCGCCCAGAAGACCATCCAACCCGGTGCATCTTAAAGGCCACAGGCGTCGGGAGCCGGGGGCTCGCACTGCGTGTCGGTCCCCGGGCCTGCAAGCTTCGGGGCCCTGCCCGCTCTGGGCGGGGCCGAGAGAGATGCGCTTCGCGCTGCCCTCCACCTTCTCCAGACCCTAGCGACTGGCCCCGAGGCGCACCACGCCGACAACCACCAGGGATGTGAGGAGAATGGCGGGACGACCGACGCGCACGCTAGCGCGCATGACCAATACCAAGTCGGCCCTCGACAGCCCGGGGCGGCTAGATAGGAGCGCTCCCTCCGGCGCAACCAGCAGAGGGCGGAGGCGATGGCACGGACGAACTACGATAGCGGAGAAATGACAGGACATCAAGGAGGGAGTCAGCACCGGGCGGCGCCGGGACCAACCAATGGAAACAACAAGAACAAGCGACTTCACATGGAGGCCTTTTGCAGGAAGAACTCCGAGCAATACGGTCGGGGAGACCCTCCTCCGCCACCAAGGGGGACCGCCACCATCGCGCTGATGACCGACCACGGGGGACGGTCGAGCGCCTACATGGAGCCATACGTGCCGGAGTATGCGGCACCACCTGACCCTCTCGACGAGGAAGAGCTTCGGGCGTCCCCCCGGGGCGCCTATCTTCCCCAGGAGTGAGGAACGTTTGGGGGCTCCTCCTTGAGCCGGGCCCAAGAAGCGCGGGCAGGGAGGCACCCTCAAGCCGCGGGGCGCCGCACCAGGCGCCTTCCCCGTGGAAGGACTATGTAAGGCCAAACCCACAGGCCTCAGGAGGACGAGTGAAATGCCGTGACGAGACGCAGGTGGCAGGGATCAGCCGCGACAACCATGATGCAGACGTGGGCGTCGGGGGCAGGCCTCACGAGGTGCTCCTCAAGCGCAAGGGGGCTATTCAAGGTAATTTTTTGGATTTACTGCCTTAAGAAGTGTCTGCTGACCGCAGGGACTTCAACTAGTCAGGGCATACTTTTGCATGTCATATCTTTTACGATTTCCATTGCATCCACTTGGCGACCTGACACCTTGCCTTCTTTGCATCTTTGGGTGATCTACCCCTCACTCGGGGGCTCCGACCGGTGCGCGTCGCCCCATCGCGGGGCTGGGAAAGCCCCATGGCTCCCTAGGACCATAATCGACAAGATAAAATCAGAGTCGCTTAAGCGTCAAGGGAGGCTCCTGAGCATCGTGCCTCAGGTGCCTTATGGGTCACAAGGCCACCTGCCGCCCTTGATACCATCCACGGTTTCCGGTCATTATCAGGGGTGGCGGGGCCTGACCCCGTGGCTACATCCGTTCACTCGGTCCCATGCAACAACGATCGGGAAATGTGCGGGACCGGGTCCTAGCGATGCAGAGCTGCTTGAACGTCAAAAGGGGGCTCCTGAGCATCGTGCCTCAGGGGACTTACCGATCACAAGGCCACCTGCCGCCCTCGGCAGCGTCCTCGATTTCCGGTCGTTGTTAGGGGTAGAAGGGTCTGACCCCGTAGCTACATCCGTTCACCCGGTCCCATGCAACGGCGGTCGGGAAATGTGCGGGACTGGATCCTAGCGACATAGAGCCGCTCGAACGTTAAAGGGGGCTGATACGTCTCAAACGTATCTATAATTTTTGATAGTTTCATGTTGTTATCTTGTCAACTTTGGATGTTTTATATACCTTTTATATCTTTTTTGGGACTAACTTATTAATTCAGTGCCAAGTGCTAGTTCCTGTTTTTTTTCTGTTTTTTTGACTCTTTTCAGATCTGATTTTGGAACGGAGTCCAAACGGAATAAAATCCCCGAAATGAATTTTTCCAGAACATAAGAAGATCGGGGGACTTGAGGGCCAAGGCAGGAGGCCTACAGGGAGCCCACAAGCCGTGTTGCCGCGGCCAGGGGGGCCGACGACCACCAGGCTTGTGGCCTCCCTGGCGCTCCCCTGCCCTAGCTCTTTGGCCTATAAGTTCCCTAAAATCCCAGAAAAAATCAGGGCGTTCACGAAACCACTTTTCCGCCGCCGCAAGCTTCCGTTTCCGCGAGATCTCATCTGGAGACCCTTCCCGGTGCCCTGCCGGAGGGGACTTTGGAGTTGGAGGGCTTCTACATCAACATCATCGCCTCTCCAATGACTCGTGAGTAGTCCACTTCAGACCTACGGGTCCGTAGTTAGTAGCTAGATGGCTTCTTCTCTCTCTTGGATCTTCAGTACAAAGTTCTCCATGATCTTCATGGAGATCTATCTGATGTAATCCTCTTTGGCGGTGTGTTTGTTGAGATCCGATGAATCGTGGATTTGTGATCAGATTATCTATGAATTATATTTGAGTCTTTGCTGATTTCTTATATGCATGATTTGATATCCTTGTAAGTCTCTCCGAGTCTTGGGTTTTGTTTGGCCAACTAGATCTATGATTCTTGCAATGGGAGAAGTGCTTGGTTTTGGGTTCATACCGTGCGGTGACCTTTCCCAGTGACAGAAGGTGCAACAAGGCACGCATCATGTTGTTGCCATCAAGGGTAACAAGATGGGCTTTCATCATAGATTTGTGATTGTCCATCTACATCATGTCATCTTGCTTAAGGCGTTACTCTGTTCTTATGAACTTAATACACTAGATGCATGCTGGATGGCGGTCGACGTGTGGAGTAATAGTAGTAGATGCAGAAAGTATCGGTCTACTTGTTTTGGACGTGATGCCTATAGATATGATCATTGCCATAGATAACGCCATGACTTTGCCTGATCCTATCAATTGCTCGACAGTAATTCGTTCACCCACCGTCTACTTACTTTCATGAGAGAAGCCACTAGTGAACACTACGGCCCCCGGGTCTATTCACAACTATCGTCTCCACTTTTACTTTTACTTTGCTTTGTTTACTTTTTGCTTTCAGTTCTCACTTTGCAAACAATCTTTAAGGGATTGACAACCCCTTCATAGCGTTGGGTGCAAGCTCTTTGTGTTTGTGCAGGTACTTGTGACTTGACGCGATCCTCCTAGTGGATTGATACCTTGGTTCTCAAACTGAGGGAAATACTTACCGCTGCTGTGCTACATCACCCTTTCCGCTTCGAGGGAACACCAAGGCAAGGCTCCAAGGCCGCGGGGGAATCCTTTGCATATTTGCCGGAAGTCCCTAAAGGCGTAGCCCGTAGAAGAAGGATTCCTGGCGCCGTTGCCAGGGAAGGTCTTTTGTTGCCGTAGCAGGGGCTCCTGAGCATCGCGCCCCAGGAGCCTTACCGGTCAAAAAGCCACTTGACCACGCCCGTGCCGTCTAGGCTTGGTCGGTATCGGGGGATGTCGGGGCCTTGCCTCGTTAGGCACCTCTCGATGGCAGGGAAATGTGCGGGACTAGGACCTGTCGACGTAGAGCCATAAAAGCCCTTAACTCGCCTCCGGGGAAGGAGCACGCAAGACGTGCATCAACCCGTCACACCTCTGTATCGTCCTTCAATCCTTCTGGAACCTACTTCATCCCGTGACACTCTCACGTAATAACGAGCCGAGGTTGTATATGCCTAGGGCCCCCCGATGACGCGGAAGGGGTCCACCCCACGCCTAGTGGAAGACCTATGCTCCGCGCTGGGTAAAAACAGAGTAAATCAACACAGTCTGCCAATGACTTCCCGAAGCTCAGGCCCTAATGCCTCGGGGGTAGGGACACTCACGAGGCCAAAGCGTCCTCACAACCTCCCATATACACCCGCACCGTGACACTCTCACGTAATAACGAGCCGAGGCTATATATGCCCAGACACCCCCGAGGACGCGGAAGGGGTCCACCCCATGCCTAGTGGAAGACCTATGCTCCGTGCTGGGTAGAAGACGAAGGCAATCAGCATGGTCCGCCAATGACCATGCTCGCAGGTGGCAAGGAAACCGATATAGTCCGCCAATGACTATGCCAGCTTTAATGCCGGACGTGGTGCTTGCTTGCTTTTTCTTGGATTCGAACTATCTATCTTCTGCCGAGTTTGAACTCGCCGATTTCAAAAGTTGATTTTTCCAGTCTCAATACCTGATGTTTGAAAAATAAAAAGGGGGGACTTTCTCTCGCGTTTCTTATTTGACTGGCTTGGAAACATCCCGTCCATAGGACGTGTTTGGAGACAACCGCTCCGTGCCGCCCCTAGGGGTCAAGGAGCAAGAAAGCAAGGACTTGCCATCCCAGGGGCAACGTTTTTTAGTAGTCAACCCCCTCGGGGGTCCGGACCAAAATTTGATACCACCACAAAGAGTCTCGGGAGGCCTCAGGGCCCCCTGGGGCGATGACCAAAGGGACGAAGTGCGGAATCGCTCGGGCGCCAGAAAGGGGGTTCCTGGGCGTGCCTCAGGAGACTTACCGGTCGTTGGGGTTGGGGTCTGACGGCGTAGAGCGTCTGGAGTGTCAAGGGGGTCTCCTGAGCAGTGCACATCAAGAGCCTTACTGGTTGAAAACCACTCGACCCCTAGGGTGCTGGGGATTTGCCCCGTGAGGAGCAGCCTTGGTAACGGGTTGTGCCTCACGGCGGGAGGGAAATGTGCAGGACCAGGACCTGCAGACATAGAGTGCCGAAAGGGTCTTCACCTCGCCTCACTTACGCAACAAGAATTGCACAGGAGGAACTACGCAAGGGCCCGACACAAACCCACAAGCTAAGTGCCTGAGAGGCCCTGACCGGGACCCTGTCGCCTTACGACAAACTAACGGTGAATTAAAAACATGCGCACTAACAAAGGGATGCAAGGCCTAAGGATTCGATGGCAGCAAGGAGCGAGTCCAACACCCAAGCACGCGGCGGCACGAGAGGTGCCTTGGGAGGGCAGGACCTCCAGAAGGCCACGCTTCCCCCGTCCCCCTGAGCCAGGGGCCCTAAGCTCTATAGCCCGGCCACAAAAACCACCAACACGCAAGCCATCAGCTCAGGAGCTAAAAGGAAAAAGGAGAACGGCGAAGGTAATAACAACAAAGGTTCAACACCCGATGGGGCAGGGTCTTTTTTGACATCGTAGGAATAGGTAAGCAGAAGATGGGGGATGCCTAGGAGGAGGAACCAACGGTAGTGCCCTTGACGACCACGGGTTCAGTGTCGGAGTGCTCCTCCTCGCTAGAGACGGGCACCGAGGCGCACCGCTCCACCAGAGCAGCCACGTGAGGGCGGACTTCGCCCCAGGGAGACGATCGGACTCAGCAGGCATCGGCTCGACGATCCGTCGAAGGTCGAGCTCTGGAGCAAGGCGACGCAGGTTGGAGAGGACAAGCGTCAAGGCAAGGCCCAGAAGCTCGCGCGCATCGGCCATGGTGTCCTCCTCCACGCGGGAGACGCCGGTCTCCAGCGCCTCCACCACCCTCTGTAAGAAGGTGAGGTAGCCCTCGTCGCTCATCACATTGGGCAGCGCTGGGGCCTCCCCCACAAATGAGCGCGCCGCATCGACCGCCCGGCTAGCAATGCCAGCAAACCGCTTGGCGTGCTGGCGCGCCATCGTTCGGGCATTCAACGCCTCGCCCTAGGTAGCCAGGACAACGTCGGTCGCCTCCTAGACCTGGTTCCATAGTGACACCAACTCTGCCACGGTCTCCGCCTCGTCCCCACAGGCGGGCCGGAGGGCGGCTTCGGCATTTGAGAGCTGGGCCCGCAGCCCCTCCGCCTCCTCCCGAAGCTCTTCAAACTTTGGCCTCTCGGAGGAGGGCGCATTGAATAAGAAGGAAGATCAACCCAAGGACAATAGATGGAGCAACAAGCAAAGCAGACGCAACCAAGGACTTACTCGTCAGCCATTACCTAGCGGTGGCGGACACGCGTAGGCCTTGAAGGCCCTCCGCCACGGTCCTGGGGAGGCGCCGCATGCTTTCCCCGGCCAGAACCGTCTCCGGAGGATGCCATGAAGACGAAAGGCGAAAGAGAGAAGAGGTTTTCTCACGGCAGACGGATGAAGCAGGGAAGAAGCTCAAGGTTGCGGTGCCCCCCGAAGGGGCTTGGCGAATTTATATGCAAGCCCTAGGGAGCAACCGTCGCAGGAGCATGGGTGTCGCACGCCCCACGAGGGTCGTGAGGTGGGCCGACGTAAGCGCTGCCGCCCACTTCGCCTCACCTGTCCATCGATCGGTCACATCTGCGAGGGTCGTTGGGTGTGGTCAGGCCACACCCATGTCATTCAATGAGCAACATGATGGCCTGCGCGACTCTTGGGGATTGCACTGTCGTGGCCTGGTGCCACCTGGGCGCCTCGAGGAGCAAGAGCATCCCCGCGCAGCTACGAGACACGTGGGTCGCCCGACCCATAGGCAAATGGGGCCCGCGATGCTTCGAGCCGCCTTCAAGGCTTCGTCGAGAAGCCAACCCAGGCACGCCTTGGGCCGGGGGCTACTGTTGGTGTTCTGGGAATGGGGGTACTAGACCTACCTGCCTACGGCCCAGGGCGGGCCCACTTCATCAACACAAGATCGACTCGAACAACACCACCCCGAAAAAGGCCCTCGTGAGGGGCCGAGCCTCGCGAGGAAGAGCGACATCAAGACCCGCACGGGGCCTCCCCAGGACCCCTCCGGAGCGACGGATATTTTGAGGCAAGGCTGGGCCTCACGAGTCAAGGGTAACGCCAGGAAAGGACAGGCAGGCAGTAGATGGCTGGATGGGACAGTTTCCCCTTTAGTGCAAAGGAGGTGGGAGCGTACGAGGGCTCCAAAGGCATCTTCTAAAGGTTTCCCTTCCGGTGCAACAAGACCACGACCACCCGCCGGCTGGACGAGCGTCATCCCTGCGCTCACCTCTGCGGCACTGGCAGCTACTTTGCAGGCGAAGACCACTTTTGATAGGGTAAGCATGTTCCCTTGTCCCCGAGCGAAATTGGCCGTTGTGGGATCTCTTCCCGCCAACGATAAGGGAAGAGGACCCGGGCATAATAAAAGTGTTCCTTAGTTGGTGATTTATAAGAGAAGATGGAGACTCAAATTCAAAATAAAATTGCATAAAGTAAATATATAGGCCCTTCACAAAGGGAAGCACATATTTGTAGAGGTGCGAGAGCTCGAAGTGAAAAATTTAGAGATACAATATTTTGTGTGGTATGCTTTTCGTGTCAACGAAAACGAGTAAGATTTTCCAATATCTCCCATGCTAACCAAATCATAGGCAGTTCCCAAACTAAAAAATAAAGTTTATTCCTTTTCCACCATTCTTTCACATTTGACGGCTAGCTGCATCCACGGGTAACGTCCATATCAACACTTTCCAAGGAATTTATTATTTGACAACATAAAATAAATTTCTTTGCATTTCAGGACTGGGCATCCCTATTACCACCATAATCTCGTACAATGACAAGTGAATAAACACTCATATTGAGAATAACCTATTAAACATGGAAGATACCGGCCACCCCTCGCCGCTTCATGAGCGGTACGCGCACACAAAACACAAATTTATTTTGAACATTTGAGTTGGCACTTGCAAATTTACTTGGAATGTCACTGAAACACCACATATAGGAGGTATGGTGGACTCATTTGGCACAACTTTGGGCTTAGGACTTGGATGCACAAGCAACATTCCTGATTAGTACAAGTGAAGGCTAGCAAATAGAATGAGAAGAGCCTATCGGATTTCGGGATCCGCAAAACCCTAAGGATTCGAACACTAGGGCGTGTACGAGGATCTCCCCTGCTTCGCCTTGCCTAACTCACTGCTCGATGGAAACAATGAAGGACTCACACGATGGCGAGGGGAACACAGAACACAAAAGTTTACCCAGGTTCGGGCCACTGCGAAGCGTAAAACCCTACTCCTGCTTTTGGTGGATTGCCTCTCATGGAGGTGATGGGTGAGTTAGTATAGTGTTCTTGAGCCTCCGAAGGCTGAGTGACTAAGTGTGATGTTCCGCTGTCCGAATCAACTCTCCTTCTCAAGTATCCTACCCTATCTATTTATAGCGGAGGCCCGGGTCCTCTTCCCTCATAGCTTCGGCGGGAAGGTATCCCACAACGACCAATTTTGAAGGGGAACAAGGGAACATGCTCCCCTGCCCAAAGATGGTCTTTGCCTACAAAGTAACTATCTGCCCCACAGAGACGGGCCCGTGGATGACATTTGCCCTACTGGCGGGAGACTGCGGCTTTGTTGCACCAGAAGGGAAACCTTTGGGAAGCATGCGCGCGCCCGCCTTCTTTGCACCAAAGGGAAAACTGTCTCATCCTGCCATCTGCTGCTCGCCTATCCTTTCCTCGTGTCACCCTTGACTCCTGAGGCCCGACCCTGCCTCGGAATATCTGCCACTCCGGAGGGTCCCTGAGGTGTCCCCCTGCGAGTCTTGTCGCTCCTCCTCCTCGTAAGGCTTGGCCCCTCACAAGGGCCTTCCCTTAAGCCGTGCCGGGCTTGTTGCTTCGCTTCGGTGAAGTGGGCCCGCGCTGGGCCACAGGCAGGCAGGTCTGGGTACTCCCAATCCCACAACACCGATAGTAGCCCCCGGGCCTGCGATGTGCTCGGGTTGGCTTCACGGCGGAGCCTTGAGGGGAAACATGAGACGCCATGGGCCCTCAAACGCCTATGGGCCAGGCCGGAGCGCAACGCGCGGATGGCGTCTGGTCCTCCTTGTCCCCTATCTCTGCCCCCTTTATTAGGTGCCGTGCTTGTAGCGTCGGTGCCTTATTGCCTTCCTTCTTCTGCACTCGTCTTTCTTCTTAATCCTTTGACTCCGACCGGCGCCTCCCAGATCCAGCATCACATAATTCCTTGCCAGTCCAGCGATGGCGCCCGCTGGCAAGCAGAGGCCAGAGGGCCATGGTCTGGCCCCGGCTTCTCCGCTCCTGTACTACGCCCTCTCCAAGGAGGCGGATCTCTTCCAAGTGCGTCCATGGACCGCGAAGTCTAGTGAGCATGGACGAACCCTGATTTGGCCTGGATCCATAGAGGAGCGGCCTGCGACTGGGGCGGTGTACCCCTTCTTCCTTCACAGTATTTACGCTAGGATGGTGTCGCCTTTCTCTCGATTCTTCTCCGCTGTTTTGGACCATTATGGGATCCAAGCCCTTCATCTCCAACCCAACTCCATCGTGCTTCTGTCAGTCTTTGCCTTCTACTGCGAGGCTTTCGTTGGTGTGCAGTCTTCGGTTGCCCTCCTCCGGCACTTCTTCAGCCTGCGCGTGCACGATGGTGCTCACTTATCGATGTGTGTTTCCTTCGCGGCGGCCCAGAGCGGCAACGTGCTCCTGAAGGCCAGGAAGAAGGTGGAGAACTTCAGGCACCGCTGGGTCCTCATGTGTCTCAAGGATGCCAACCCCCGATTGGAAGAGCCGAAGGGGTCGCCAAAGAAGACCTCTGCGTGGAGCTCGGTGAAGCTCTCCGACCCTTGGGTTGTGCCCGTGTTGGAGCTCTTTTCCCGTGACATCAGCTCCAAGAGGCTGACCGGGGGAATGATAGTGAAGGAGTTCCTGGCGCAGTGCTTGGCGCCCCTCCACGCACATTCCAGGCCCCTGTGGGAGTACCAGGCTGGCAACGACAAACTCCAGCTTCGATCCCGGGACCTTCCCTCAGAGGACCTGAACACGGTCTAGGCGATTCTGCTGGGTGGCAACCCTGGAGACCTTCCCGAGACCCTGGGTCCGCTATATCATCGTGACGACCGGACCGATCTGGTTGCCGCGATGCCCGTCTTCAACAAGCGGGGGCTTCTCCTGACTGAAGGCTCCGGTTCGGTGGAGGTGTCATCTGGCGACACCTCCAGTGAAGGGGGCTCGGAGAAGACCGTTGATGATCAAGCGGTGGGCTTGCCCCTTCCATCGCAATCTGTCCTTCTGTGGGAGGTCGAGGATGATGGGGCCACTGGTGATACCTCCATCGGGGCCCCCTTACGCTCGGCCAGGGCCTCCAGGGGGCTCGTGCCGACCCCGCACGCCACGCGGTGTGCGTGCGTGCACGCTTCTCGGAAGCTCGGGGCTGAACCGTCTCCTGCGCACCCCACCTCTGCCGGCGGGAGAGCCAAGGCGCCGAGCTCGCCTCCCTCTGTGGGGGCCCGTTCCCTCCGCCGTCACCGTGGCGGAGAGGAGGAAGAGATGGCGTGATGCCGAAGAGTAAGTTCACTGCTGGGGCGTGCCTTGTGCATCTATTGTTCGTGCTTGGCTGATTCACTCCCTTTGCTTGACGCCCAGGGATGTAGTCTCGTCGGGGGCAAAGAGAAAGAAGACGGTCACCAAGCCGAAGCCGGCTCTTGATGCTCCGCCCGTTGTTGCCGGCACGCCGCCGTCTGCGGGTGAGGAGGAGGAGGCTTGTGGGGCGGCCTCCCTGGCCTTGGTCGCCAAGCCCCCGAGCCCCCGAAGCATCTTGAGGCGACAGTGGAGATGCCGCTGCCCGAGGAACAGGCATGCGAAGATCCCGAGGCTCTGGAGGTACTGACGCCCACGACTGTTGAGCATCCTTCGGGGTACCTTGTTCTTCATGGCGCTGCTCCTCTAGTAGTGCCACAGTGTTGGAGGCTCCTCGGGAGGGGGTCCAGAAGGCCTCGGTGCTCCCCGGGGCATAATGAATGCGTCCTTCACCGCGCTGAATGGTGTCATAGTTGAGATGAGGAAGCTCTAGGGAGAGGCCATGGCCGCTCGCGCCACGTGCGAGCGGGCATTGAAGGAGGCCAAGGCGGTCGTCGATCGCTGCGAAGAGGTGGAAACCTGCCTGAGCACCCTCCAAGGGGAGGATGCCAGGCTGGTAGAGCAACACCGCTTGCAGGAGGAGGAACTCAATGCCCGTGAGGCCAAACTCGCTGCCCGGGGGGAGAGCTGTCCGTGGAGGCGAGTCGACTGGACATGGAACAAGATCGCCTGGTTGAGCGGGTGAAGGACGTCACCACGAAGGAGGCTCTCCTTGAGGCCCGGGAAAAAGCTCTCGTCGCGGCCAAAGAAAGGAAGACCTTCGAGCTGGCTCGCTTGCGTGACGTCGAACTTGGGCTTCGCAAGGCGCTCCGCTCCCTTTGTCGGGACGGGTTTGATGAGCCTCTGGCCACTCCGGAGGGAGGCTTCGCTGTGCTCGCGGAGGGGCTCGTCGTGGCGCTGGAGGCTACCGTCACTCACATGGAAAATATCTTGGACAACGAGTGCCCCGACATCTTCTTCGCGGCTGCTACTCGCGTCTTCAGTCACCTTCATCTTTGCGACCCCGAGTTCGATCTGAGCTCCGTGATCGTGTCGGTCCCTGCCGAGGCCCGCGACCGCACCGCGGAGGCGGTGAAGGGTCCTATGGAGGCACTGGTGAATAGGTTTGCTCATGTCGCGGCTCCCTTATCTCCAGGTACCGCTGGAGCTGATGAAGGGGAAGACGATGCCTCTGATGTCGACGACCAGCCCCCTGCGGAGGGGGTGATCGACGACAGCTCCTCCTGATCCCTCACACCTGTTATCTGCCTGCAATGCACATCATGCCTCGTGGAGGCGTTAAACTCATTTGCGTTTTCATGAACTGGGTCATGGTGTGTAATAATTGAATGCTCGAGTGTTTTCCTCGCCTTGTTCCTATCATGTTTGCCGTGTTACTCTATGTTCATAGGGCCCACCTCGCGCGTACCTTCCCTCGATTGAACCGACCGGAAACCAAGGACGACCCAAAGGGGGAAGGGGCTATGAGCGCAGTTAGGTTCCTGAGTCACGATGCTCAGGAGTCCCCCTTAACGCGCGAGCTACCCTCATGAGGAGAACGTGGCAAAGATTCCAAAACTTAGAACACCTTCAGCACTCCACGTCGGCAGGTCCTGCCCTGCGCGTACCTCCCCGCGATTGAACCGACCAGAAATCGAGGATGACCCAAAGGGGGGAGGGGCTACGAGCGCAGTTAGGCCCCTGAGTCGCGATGCTCAGAGGCCCCCCTTGACATGCGAGCGACTCCGATGCTCTTCCTAAGAAACCGATGGTGTGAGACTCTCGAACTCCCTCAACACTCTGCGTGTGCAGGGACTGCCCCGCGCGTACCTCGCCGCGGTTGAACCGACCGGAAAGGCGCGACTCAAAAGGGAAAGGGGCTACAGGAGCAGTTCAGGCTCCTGAGTCACGATGCTCAGGAGTCCCCCTTGACATACGAGTGACTCGAGGGTTCTTCCTAATGGATTTAAAGCAATTTGTTGAGCGCACTGGGCTCTGCGTCGGCAGGGCCCGCCCCGCGCGTACCTTCCCGCGATTGAACCGTCCAAGGATGGCCCAAAGGGGGAAGGGGCTACGAGCACAGTTAGGCCCCTGAGTCGCGATGCTCACGGGTCCCCCTTGACAAAAGAGCGGCTCCGTACCTTCAGTTGTTTGCCCACATGCTGGGTGTGGGTGAAATCGCGGATGGATTTCACTGATCCCCTTGATAGCCGTGGGTTTAGCCATTGGCGGGCTGTGTTGCTGCCGGCTGAGGGCGTAGTCATTGGCGGATTATATTGGTTGTCCATGTGTGTACCCAGCACGGAGCATAGGTCTTCTGCTAGGCGTAGAGTGGACCCCTCTGCATCCTCGGGGGGCCCTGGGTGTATACAGCCTCGGCTCATTATTACGCAAGAGTGTCACGGTGGGGGTGTATATGGGAGGTCATGAGGACACTATGGCCTCGCGAGTGTCCCTACCCCTGAGGCATTGGGGCCTGATTTTCTCCCCAGCGCGGAGTGTAGAGATGCCACTAGGCATGAGATGGACCCCTGCGCATCCTCGGGAGCCCCTGGGCGTATACAGCCTCAACAGGTTATTACGTGAGAGTGTCACGGTGGGGGTGTATATTGGAGGTCGCGAGGACGCTATGGCCTCGCGAGTGTCCCTACCAACGAGTCATTGGTGGACTAAATTGACTTGGTTTGGATCATTGCCAAACCCTGCTGACTTCTTCTTCTTTAGGAGCAAGGTTGCGCACCTGCATGAACAAACTTTGATCGGAGCTCCCAAGCGGGGGGGGGGGGGGGGTCGCCCGACAATATAACCAAGGCAGAACGTTAGGATGCCAAGCAGGTGCAATTGAATAACGAAACGATCCATAAACGAAAGTAGTAGCCGGGGAAAGTCCAGAGCTGGGGAGGCCGCATGGCCCTGGGGTTGTCTACGAACTAGGCGAACCGAAAAGTTACCTGGCAGCGGCCAATAAAAAGTCACGTGGCGGACGAGTCGCTCAAGTTTCCGAGGCTCCGTTGTCGCTTGATTTCTTGTCTCCGCGGTCGCGACCCTCATGGGTCCGCCGCCTCTCGAGGCTCGGGACCTGTTCTTGGCCCGAGCATCTCCTCCTCCTCCTCACCGCGCCCCAGCAGGTGGGGTACGAGCGTGGCCTGCTGGAGACTCAGGTGAGTGGCAACCGCGTTCCTCAGCCCAAAGGGCATGAAGCCATTGGCGCCCGGGTACTCCCATTGGTTGCCAGTCAGCGTGGGCCAGAAGGGCCCGTGTGCCGTGGCCATGTGGTTGCGGACGCGTTGATGCATATGCGGGGTCAGTCAACCGTGCCGCTGATGATGACTGCGATGGGTGGTGCGGGACAGTCACCGCGTCGCATGGTGTGGGCCTCGCGAAGTTCTCGGATTGCTCTAATGACGGACTCACGAGAGCTGGTCGAACGTGCTCCGGAGTGCACCCTCGGGATGTGCTCGGAGACCGCCTCCGCCTCACTTATCAGGCTAGGGGCCTTCCCGGTGGGATCCCCGAGCTCTGACCCAAGAGGGGCGCTGAGCGTGCATCACTATGCGATGGGGGCAGGGCTCCGTCCCCGGGCACAGAACCCGAGGCCCCAGGGCACTCCGCGGGGAGGAGCTCCTTCTTATTTTTGTGCGGGTCTTCGCGAGGCAATTCGTCGTCTTCATTGTCTGAGTGTTCCGCCGCTGCCGCGCGGTACGCTCGCTCCGGTGCGCAGACGGTATCCTTCTCGTGACAGAGAATGGTGATGACGCCACCGCTCCCTGGCATCTTGAGGACATTCTATCCATGGTGGACCACTGCCATGAACTTGGCAAGCGCTGGGTACCCGAGGATGGCGTTTTATGGCAGATGGATGTGCGCGACGTCGAAGACGATGACCTCAATGTGATAGTTCTCGCGCTCGCCAAAGGTGATGGGCAGGTGCACTTGCCGAATGGGTACGATGGATCCCTCTGTGACCCCTGAGAAGGGCTTGGTAGGCATGATCTGCTCATACGGCACCTAGAGCTTCTCGAAGGTCTCGAGTGAGAGGACGTTGAGCCCAGCTCCACTGTCAATGAGGGTCTTGGTGACGAGGACGTTGCTGATAGTTGGGGTGCACATTATTGGGAGCTTGCTGACCATGAACGAGCACCTGAGCTGGTCGCTTGGGTCGAAAGCAATGGTGGTCTGGGACCAGTTGAGGGGACGCATCACTTCAGGCCTCGGGAGGGCAGCATTCACCTCCCGGGAGAACTGCTTGAAGGCGCGATTGGAGGCTGGGGTCTGGGCACCGCCCAGGATGGAAGCCACTGCCCTAGCCTCCTGGAAGCCCCCAGCCCCACCGTCTTGCTCATCCCTCCTCCTGGGCTGCGGGGGCGGCTAGGGCAGACCGGCCTCCCGAGGGCGAGCCTGACGAGGTTGGTGATACGTCTCCATCGTATCTACTTTTCCAAACTCTTTTGCCCTTATTTTGGACTCTAATTTGCATGATTTGAATGGAACTAACCTCGATTGATGCTGTTTTCAGTAGAATTGCTTTGGTGTTATTTTTGTGCAGAAATCAAAGTTCTCCAAACGTCCTGAAAATTTACGGGGAGCAGTTTTGGAAAATAAGAAAAATATTTGTGCCAAGTTCCACCTCAGGGGGTGGGCCAGTGGGCCACAAGCCCTAGCTCCGCCACCACCGCCTGGTGGCGGTGGGCAGGCTTGTGGGGCCCACACGGCTCTGCCGCCCCCAATCTCAGGTCTATAAGTCCCCTTTCATCCCAGAAAAATAAAAAGAGAAGTTTTCGTCGTGTTTGCGATATGGAGGCGCCGCCACCACCTGTTCTTCATCTGGAGGGCAGATTTGGAGTCCGTCTTGGGCTCCGGAGAGGGGAAATCGTCGCCATCGTTATCGTCAACCTTCTTCCCTCTCCAATTCCATGAAGCTCTTCGTCGTTCGTGAGTAATCTATTCGTAGGCTCGCTGGGCGGTGATGAGTAGGATGAGATCTATCATGTAATCGAGTTAGTTTTGATGGGGATTGATCCCTAGTATCCACTATGTTCTGAGATTGATGTTGCTACTACTTTGCCATGCTTAATCCTTGTCACTAGGGCCCGAGTGCCATGATTTCAGATATGAAATTATTATGTTGTCACCAATATATGTGTGTTTTAGATCCGATCTTACAAGTTGTAGTTACCTACTATGTGTTATGATCCGGCTACCTCGGAGTGACAATAACCGGAACCACTCCCGGTGATGACCATAGTTTGAGGAGTTCATGTGTTCACCAAGTGCTAATGCGTTGGTCCGGTTCTTTATTAAAAGGAGAACCTTAATATCCCGTAGTTCCCTTTTGGACCCCGCTGCCACGGGAGGGATGGACAATAGATGTCATGCAAGTTATTTTCCCTAAGCACGTATGACAACACACGGAATGCATGCCTACATCACATTGACGAACAGGAGCTAGCCACATATCTCTCCGTTTTATAGCTGTTGCATGATGAATATCATCCAAACAAATCACCGACCCATTTCCTACGAGTTTGTCCTACTGCTGTTACTTGTCTTGCTATGCTGCTGCTGCTACTACTGTTGCTACTGCTGTTACTTGTCTTGCTCTGCTACTACTGTTGCTACTTGCTACTGCTGTCACTACTGCTATTCCTTGCCGTTGCTATTGCTCGTTACACTGCTGCTACCTGCTACAATTTTGGTTTGCTGGACGTTGACGGGAACTTACAATTTCCGTCGACGGGCAACTTGGCGCCATTGATACAATCGTTAGGAATAGTCTGCCGTCAACAGATCGTTTCTGACACCGTTGTTATCATATTACTTTGCTGTTACTACTGTGCTTGCAGATACTAATCTTTTAGATATGGTTGAATCTAACAAATTCAGCTGCTAATACTCGAGAGTATTCTCTCACCTCCTGCCTGGTAAACCAACAAATTGGGTCGAATACTCTACCCTCGAAAACTGTTGTGAACCCACGTGCTGGTGGGCCATCAACAACATTCTTCTAGTTCCGTTGCCGGGGAGTGCTAGCAGTATTCTTTTGGTGCCGTTGCAGGGGAAGGTTTGTTGTCATCAGCATTCATCTAGCCATCGCTAGAGATTGCAATCAGCTGGCCGCGTTGCTGCCCCTCCTGAGGATTATCACGCCAGCGGTCCTCGTGAGGCTGATGATACGTCTCAAACGTATCTATAATTTTTGATGGTTTCACGTTGTTATCTTGCCTTCTTTGTATGTTTTATGTACCTTTTTATATCTTTTTTTGGGACTAACTTATTGATTCAGTGCCAAGTGCCAGTTCCTGTTTTTCCGTGTTTTTGACTCTTTTCAGATCTGATTTTGGAACGGCCTCCAAACGGAAGAAAAACCCCGAAATGATTTTTTCCCGAACGGAAGAAGTCCAGGGAGCCTTTGGGCCAGGCCAGGTGTGCCCCAGGGAGCCCACAAGCTCCCACCCCGCCACCAGGGGGGCGGAGGGGGGGGGCAAGCGGTGGGCAAGCTTGTGGCTTCCGTGGCCGCTTCTTGACCTAGGTCTTGCGCCTATATATTCCCAAATATTCCACAAAAAATCAGGGGAGCCTCGAAAATACTTTTTCGCCGCCGCAAGCTTCCGTTTCCGCGAGATCTCATCTGGAGACCCTTCCCGGCGCCCTGCCGGGGGGGACTTTGGAGGTGGAGGGCTTCTTCATCATCATCATCGCCCCTCCAATGACTCGTGAGTAGTTCACTTCAGACCTACGGGTCCGTAGTTAGTAGCTCAATGGCTTCTTCTCTCTCTTGGATCTTCAATACAAAGTTCTCCATGATCTTCATGGAGATCTATCCGATGTAATCTTCTTTGGTGGTGTGTTTGTCGAGATCCGATGAATTGTGGACTTGTGGTCAGATTATCTATGATATATATTTGTGTCTTTGCTGATTTCTTATATGCATGATTTGATATCCTTGTAAGTCTCTCCGAGTCTTGGATTTTGTTTGGCCATCTAGATCTATGATTCTTGCAATGGGAGAAGTGCTTGGTTTTGGGTTCTGCCATGTGGTGACCTTTCCCAGTGACAGTAGGGGCAGCAAGGCACACATCAAGCAGTTGCCATCAAGGGTAAAAAGATGGGGTTTTTATGATTGGTTTGAGATTATCCCTCTACATCATGTCATCTTGCTTAAGGCGTTACTCTGTTCTTATGGACTTAATACACTAGATGCATGATGGATAGCGGTCGACGTGTGGAGTAATAGTAGTAGATGCAGACAGTATCGGTCTACTTGTTTCGGATGTGATGCCTATAGAAATAATCATTGCATAGATATCGTCATGACTCTGCACAGTTCTATCAATTGCTCGACAGTAATTTGTTCACCCTCCGTCTACTTGCTTTCATGAGAGAAGCCACTAGTAAACACTACGCCCCCGGGTCTATTCACATCCATCGTTTACAACTCCGCTTTTACTTTGTTTCTTTGTTGCTTGCAGTTCTCACTTGGCAAACAATCTGTAAAGGATTGACAACCCCTTCATAGTGTTGGGTGCAAACTTTTGTTTTTGTGCAGGATCTTGAGATACTCTTCCGCCGAATTGATACCTTGGTTCTCAAACTGAGGGAAATACTTACCGTCACTGTGCTACCTCACCCTTTCCGCTTCGAGGGAACACCAACGCAAAGCTCCAAGGCCACGGGGGAAATCCTTTGCATACTTGCCTAGGAAGTCCCTTAAGGCGTAGCCGTAGCTGAAGGATTCTTGGTGCCGTCGACACAACAATTTCCGGCGCCGTTGCCGGAGATCTTTTTGAGGTAGAAGAAGTATACTTGGCGCCGTTGCATGGGATACACAACAAACATCAGAAGTATTTCTCGCGCCGTTGCCGGGGAGGAGAAATCAAGATCTATCCAAGTAGGTCTCACAAACTCTTCTCTTGCATTTACTTTTGTTGCCAGTTGCCTCTCGTTTTCCTCTCCCCCACTTCACATTTGCCGTTTTCATTTGCCTTTTTCTGTTCGCCCTTTTCTCTCGCTTGCTTTTTGTTCGCTTGTGTGCCATGTGCCCTCAATATGCTTGCATATTCGCTTGCTGAAAATCTAGTGATATGGATCCTCATCCACTTGCTAGTCTCTTTAAGAGACCCACTCGTGTGGAACAAATTGCTATTGAGTTGAGGGAAATTGTCTATTCCTTTGGAGTTTTGCGTAAGATGCGTGAATCTGAAAATTGTGAGGAAGAAATTCATGAAGTGATTCACGAGGGCTCCTTGGATGAAAAGCATGATTGCAATGATTTCACTACAAATCCTATTAGTGACAATCATGCTAAAAATATGCAAAACCCTAAGCTTGGGGATGCTAGTTTTGCTTTGTCCACTACTTGTTGCAATAATCATGATTGGGGTGATGATCTTGTTGGAATTATGCCCTAGAGGCAATAATAAATATAGTTATTATTATAATTCCTGTATCAAGATAATAGTTTATTATCCATGCTATAATTGTATTGAATGAAGACTCATTTACATGTGTGGATACATAGACAAAACACCATCCCTAGCATGCCTCTAGTTGGCTAGCCAGTTGATCGATGATAGTCAGTGTCTTCTGATTATGAACAAGGTGTTGTTACTTGATAACTGGATCACGTCATTGGGAGAATCACGTGATGGACTAGACCCAAACTAATAGACGTAGCATGTTGATCGTGTCATTTTGTTGCTACTGTTTTCTGCGTGTCAAGTATTTATTCCTATGACCATGAGATCATATAACTCACTGACACCGGAGGAATGCTTTGTGTGTATCAAACGTCGCAACGTAACTGGGTGACTATAAAGATGCTCTACAGGTATCTCCGAAGGTGTTGGTTGAGTTAGTATGGATCAAGACTGGGATTTGTCACTCCGTGTGACGGAGAGGTATCTCGGGGCCAACTCGGTAATACAACATCACACACAAGCCTTGCAAGCAATGTAACTTAGTGTAAGTTGCGGGATCTTGTATTACGGAACGAGTAAAGAGACTTGCCGGTAAACGAGATTGAAATAGGTATGCGGATACTGACGATCGAATCTCGGGCAAGTAACATACCGAAGGACAAAGGGAATGACATACGGGATTATACGAATCCTTGGCACTGAGGTTCAAACGATAAGATCTTCGTAGAATATGTAGGATCCAATATGGGCATCCAGGTCCCGCTATTGGATATTGACCGAGGAGTCTCTCGGGTCATGTCTACATAGTTCTCGAACCCGCAGGGTCTGCACACTTAAGGTTCGACGTTGTTTTATGCGTATTTGAGTTATATGGTTGGTTACCGAATGTTGTTCGGAGTCCCGGATGAGATCACGGACGTCACGAGGGTTTCCGGAATGGTCCGGAAACGAATATTGATATATAGGATGACCTCATTTGATTACCGGAAGGTTTTCGGAGTTACCGGGAATGACGAATGGGTTCCGGGAGTTCACCGGGGGGGGGGGGGGGGGCAACCCACCCCGGGGAAGCCCATAGGCCTTGGGGGAGACACACCAGCCCTTAGTGGGCTGGTGGGACAGCCCACAAGTGCCCTATGCGCCAAGGAGAAGAAAATCAAGAGAGAAAGAAAAAAAAGGAGGAGGTGGGAAGGAAGGGGGACTCCCTCCCACCAAACCTAGTCCAACTCGGTTTGGGGGGGGGAGAGTCCTCCCCCTTGGACTCGGACGACCCCCTTGGGGCTCCTTGAGCCCGAAGGCAAGGCCCCCTCCCTCCCACCTATATATACGGAGGTTTTAGGGCTGATTTGAGACGACTTTTCCACGGCAGCCCGACCACATACCTCCACGGTTTTTCCTCTAGATCGCGTTTCTGCGGAGCTCGGGCGGAGCCCTGCTGAGACAAGGTCATCACCAACCTCCGGAGCGCCGTCACGCTGCCGGAGAACTCTTCTACCTCTCCGTCTCTCTTGCTGGATCAAGAAGGCCGAGATCATCGTCGAGCTATACGTGTGCTGAACGCGGAGGTGCCGTCCGTTCGGTACTAGATCGTGGGACTGATCGCGGGATTGTTCGCGGGGCGGATCGAGGGACGTGAGGACGTTCCACTACATCAAGCGCGTTCTCTAACGCTTCTGCTGTACGGTCTACAAGGGTACATAGATCACTCATCCCCTCTCGTAGATGGACATCACCATGATAGGTCTTCGTGCGCGTAGGAAATTTTTTGTTTCCCATGCGACGTTCCCCAACAGTGGCATCATGAGCTAGGTTCATGCGTAGATGTCTTCTCGAGTAGAACACAAAAGTTTTTGTGGGCGGTGATGTGCGTTTTTCTGCTCTCCTTAGTCTTTTCTTGATTCCGCGGTATTGTTGGATTGAAGCGGCTTGGACCGACATTACTCGTACGCTTACGAGAGACTGGTTTCATCGTTACGAGTAACCCCCTTTGCTCAAAGATGACTGGCAAGTGTCGGTTTCTCCAACTTTAGTTGAATCGGATTTGACCGAGGTGGTCCTTGGATGAGGTTAAATAGCAACTCATATATCTCCGTTGTGGTGTTTGCGTAAGTAAGATGCGATCCTACTAGATACCCTTGGTCACCACGTAAAACATGCAACAACAAAATTAGAGGACGTCTAACTTGTTTTTGCAGGGTATGATTGTGATGTGATATGGCCAACGATGTGATGTGATATATTGGATGTATGAGATGATCATGTTGTAATAGAAATATCGACTTGCACGTCGATGGTACGGCAACCGGCAGGAGCCATAGGGTTGTCTTTATACTAACGTTTGTGCTTGCAGATGCGTTTACTATTTTGCTAGGATGTAGCTTTAGTAGTAATAGCATGAGTAGCACGACAACCCCGATGGCAACACGTTGATGGATGGTCATGGTGTGGCGCCGGTGACAAGAAGATCGTGCCGGTGCTTTGGTGATGGAGATCAAGAAGCACGTGATGATGGCCATATCATGTCACTTATGAATTGCATGTGATGTTAATCCTTTTATGCACCTTATTTTGCTTAGAACGACGGTAGCATTATGAGGTGATCTCTCACTAAAATATCAAGACGAAATTGTGTTCTCCCCGACTATGCACCGTTGCTACAGTTCGTCGTTTCGAGACACCACGTGATGATCGGGTGTGATAGACTCAACGTTCACATACAACGGGTGCAAAACAGTTGCGCACGCGGAACACTCGGGTTAAGCTTGACGAGCCTAGCATGTGCAGACATGGCCTCGGAACACATGAGACCGAAAGGTCGATCATGAATCATATAGTTGATATGATTAGCATAGGGATGCTTACCACTGAAACTATACTCAACTCACGTGATGATCGGACTTGGGATAGTGTAAGTGGATCATGAACCACTCAAATGACTAGAGAGATGTACTTTTTGAGTGGGAGTTTAGCATATAATTTGATTAAGTTGAACTCTAATTATCTTGAACATAGTCTAAGTCCACTTTGAATATATTTGTGTTGTAGATCATGGCTCACGCGACAGTCATCCTGAATTTTAATACGTTCCTAGAGAAAGCTAAGTTGAAAGATGATGGAAGCAACTTTGTAGACTGGGCTCGTGATCTTAAGCTAATCTTACAAGCTGGGAAGAAGGATTATGTCCTTAATGCTGCGCTAGGAGATGAACCACCCGCTACGGCTGATCAGGATGTTAAGAACGCTTGGTTAGCACGTAAGGAGGACTACTCAATAGTTCAATGTGCAGTCTTGTATGGCTTAGAACCGGGACTTCAACGTCGCTTTGAGCATCATGGAGCATTTGAGATGTTCCAGGAGTTGGAGTTTATCTTTCAGAAGAACGCCCGGATCGAGAGGTATGAGACCTCCGATAAATTCTATGCTTGCAAGATGGAGGAAAACTCGTCTGTCAGTGAACATGTGCTCAAAATGTCTGGGTACTCAAACCGTCTAGCTGAGCTGGGGATTGAACTCCCGCAAGAAGCTATCACTGACAGAATCCTTCAATCACTGCCGCCAAGCTACAAAGTCTTTGTGTTGAACTACAACATGCAAGGGATGAACAAGTCCCCTGGCGAGTTGTTTGCGATGTTGAAAGTCGCAGAGTCTGAACTCCGTAAAGAGCATCAAGTGTTGATGGTGAATAAGACCACTAGTTTCAAGAGAAACGGCAAAGGCAAGAAGGGCAATTCGAAGAAGAGCGGCAAGACTGTTGCCAATCCGCCGAAGAAACCCAAGGCTGGACCTAAGCCTGAAACGGAGTGTTTCTATTGCAAGGGTATGGGTCACTGGAAGCGCAATTGCCCCAAGTATCTGGCAGATAAGAAGGCGGGCAAAGAAAAATCAGGTATATTTGATATACATGTTATTGATGTGTACTTAACCGGCTCTCGTAGTAGTGCCTGGGTATTCGATACCGGTTCTGTTGCTCATATTTGCAACTCGAAGCAGGAACTGCGGAATAGACGATGGCTGGCGAAAGACGAAGTGACGATGCGCATAGGAAATGGTTCCAAGGTTGATGCAATCGCCGTCGGCGCAGTGTCACTTCAGCTATCATCGGGATTAGTGATGAACTTAAATCATTGTTATTTAGTGCCTACGTTGAGCATGAACATTATATCTGGATCTTGTTTATTGCGAGACGGTTACTCTTTTAAGTCTGAGAATAATGGTTGTTCTATTTCTATGAGTAACATCTTTTATGGTCATGCACCGAATGTGAGAGGATTGTTCATAATGAATCTTGATAACGATACGCATATACATAACATTGAGACCAAAAGAGTTAGAGTAAACAATGATAGCGCCATATTTTTGTGGCACTGCCGCTTGGGTCATATTGGTGTAAAACGCATGAAGAAACTCCATGCTGATGGACTTTTGGAGTCACTTGACTTTGATTCACTTGACACGTGCGAACCATGCCTCATGGACAAAATGACTAAGACTCCGTTCTCCGGAACAATGGAGCGTGCAAGTGACTTATTGGAAATCATACATACCGATGTGTGTGGTCCAATGAGCGTGGAGGCACGCGACGGATATCGTTATTTTCTCACCTTCACTGACGATTTAAGTAGATATGGTTATGTCTACTTGATGAAGCACACGTCTGAAACATTTGAAAAGTTCAAGCAATTTCAGAGTGAAGTGGAAAATCATCGTAACAAGAAGATCAAGTTCCTACGGTCTGATCGTGGGGGTGAAAATCTGAGTTTCGAGTTTGGTGCTCACTTAAGACAATGTGGAATTGTTTCACAGTTAACACCGCCTGGAACACCACAGCGTAATGGTGTGTCCGAACGTCGTAATCGTACTTTGTTAGAGATGGTGCGATCTATGATGTCTCTTACTGATTTGCCGTTATCATTTTGGGGTTATGCATTAGAAACAGCTGCATTCACTTTAAGTAGGGCACCATCAAAATCCGTTGAGACGACACCATACGAACTGTGGTATGGCAAAAGGCCAAAGTTGTCGTTTCTTAAAGTTTGGGGATGTGATGCTTATGTCAAAAAGCTTCAGCCTAAAAAGCTGGAACCCAAAGCGGAAAAATGCGTCTTCATAGGTTACCCAAAAGAGACAGTTGGGTACACCTTCTATCTCAAATCCGAGGGCAAAGTGTTTGTTGCTAAGAACGGAACTTTTCTCGAGAAGGAGTTTCTCTCGAGAGAATTGAGTGGGAGGAAGATAGAACTTGACGAGGTTGTCGAACCTCTCATCCCTCTGGATGGTGGCGCAGGGCAAGGGGAAACCTCTGTCGTTGCGACGCCGGTTGAGGAGGAAGTTAATGATGATGATCATGAAACTCCAGTTCAAGTTTCTGTTGAACCACGCAGGTCGACGAGATCACGCGCTGCTCCAGAGTGGTACGGTAATCCCGTCTTATCAATCATGTTGTTGGACAACAATGAACCTGCAAATTATGAAGAAGCAATGGTGGGCCCAGATTCCAACAAATGGCTAGAACCCATGAAATCCGAGATAGGATCCATGTATGAGAACAAAGTGTGGACTTTGGAGATACTACCTGAGGGCCGCAAGGCTATTCAGAACAAATGGATCTTTAGGAAGAAGACGGACGCTGACGGTAATGTGACAGTTTATAAAGCTCGACTTGTGGCAAAGGGTTTTTCACAAGTTCCAGGAAATGACTACGATGAGACTTTCTCACCCGGAGCAATGCTTAAGTCCGTCAGAATCATGTTAGCAATAGCTGCATTTTTCGATTATGAAATCTGGCAGATGGATGTCAAAACGGCGTTCCTTAACGGTTTCCTTAAGGAAGAGTTGTATATGATGCAACCCGAAGGTTTTGTCGATCCTAAGAATGCTAACAAGGTGTGCAAGCTCCAGCGATCCATTTATGGACTGGTGCAAGCATCTCGGAGTTGGAACAAACGCTTTGATGAGGTGATCAAGGCATTTGGGTTTATACAAGTGGTTGGAGAATCTTGTATTTACAAGAAAGTGAGTGGGAGCTCTGTGGCATTTCTAATATTATATGTGGATGACATATTACTGATTGGAAACAACGTAGAGCTTTTGGAGAGCATAAAAGGTTACTTGAATAGAAGTTTCTCTATGAAGGACCTAGGAGAAGCTGCTTAAATTCTAGGCATTAAGATCTATAGGGATAGATCAAAACGCCTGATAGGACTTTCACAAAGCACATACCTTGATAAAGTTTTGAAGAGGTTCAAAATGGAACAGTCCAAGAAAGGGTTCTTGCCAGTTTTACAAGATACGAGATTGAGTAAGACTCAGTGCCCAACAACTGATGAAGATAGAGAGCATATGCGCTCCGTCCCCTATGCTTCAGCCATAGGTTCTATCATGTATGCGATGCTGTGCACTAGACCGGATGTTAGCCTGGCCATAAGTATGGCAGGTAGGTTCCAGAGTAATCCAGGAGTGGATCACTGGATAGCGGTCAAGAATATCCTGAAGTACCTGAAAAGGACTAAGGAGATGTTTCTCGTGTATGGAGGTGACGAAGAGCTCGCCGTAAAAGGTTACGTCGATGCAAGCTTTGACACAGATCCGGACGACTCTAAGTCGCAAACCGGATACGTATTTATTCTTAATGGGGGTGCAGTAAGCTGGTGCAGTTCCAAGAAAAGCGTCGTAGCAGATTCTACATGTGAAGCGGAGTACATGGCTGCCTCGGAGGCGGCTAAGGAGGGTGTCTGGATGAAGCAGTTCATGACGGATCTTGGAGTGGTGCCAAGTGCACTGGATCCAATAACCTTGTTCTGTGACAACACGGGTGCCATTGCCTTAGCAAAGGAACCACAGTTTCACAAGAAGACCAGACACATCAAACGACGCTTCAACCTCATCCACGACTACGTCGAGGAAGAGGACGTAAATATATGCAAAGTGCACACGGATCTGAATGTAGCAGACCCGCTGACTAAACCTCTTCCACGGCCAAAACATGATCGACACCAAAACTGTATGGGTGTTAGATTTATTACAATGTAACTCACATGGTGATGTGAAGGCTAGATTATTGACTCTAGTGCAAGTGGGAGACTGTTGGAATTATGCCCTAGAGGCAATAATAAATATAGTTATTATTATAATTCCTGTATCAAGATAATAGTTTATTATCCATGCTATAATTGTATTGAATGAAGACTCATTTACATGTGTGGATACATAGACAAAACACGATCCCTAGCATGCCTCTAGTTGGCTAGCCAGTTGATCGATGATAGTCAGTGTCTTCTGATTATGAACAAGGTGTTGTTACTTGATAACTGGATCACGTCATTGGGAGAATCACATGATGGACTAGACCCAAACTAATAGACGTAGCATGTTGATCGTGTCATTTTGTTGCTACTGTTTTCTGCGTGTCAAGTATTTATTCCTATGACCATGAGATCATATAACTCACTGACACCGGAGGAATGCTTTGTGTGTATCAAACGTCGCAACGTAACTAGGTGACTATAAAGATGCTCTACAGGTATCTCCGAAGGTGTTGGTTGAGTTAGTATGGATCAAGACTGGGATTTGTCACTCCGTGTGACGGAGAGGTATCTCGGGGCCCACTCGGTAATACAACATCACACACAAGCCTTGCAAGCAATGTAACTTAGTGTAAGTTGCGGGATCTTGTATTACGGAACGAGTAAAGAGACTTGCCGGTAAACGAGATTGAAATAGGTATGCGGATACTGACGATCGAATCTCGGGCAAGTAACATACCGAAGGACAAAGGGAATGACATACGTGATTATACGAATCCTTGGCACTGAGGTTCAAACGATAAGATCTTCGTAGAATATGTAGGATCCAATATGGGCATCCAGGTCCTGCTATTGGATATTGACCGAGGAGTCTCTCGGGTCATGTCTACATAGTTCTCGAACCCGCAGGGTCTGCACACTTAAGGTTCGACGTTGTTTTATGCGTATTTGAGTTATATGGTTGGTTACCGAATGTTGTTCGGAGTCCCGGATGAGATCACGGACGTCACGAGGGTTTGCGGAATGGTCCGGAAATGAAGATTGATATATAGGATGACCTCATTTGATTACCGGAAGGTTTTCGGAGTTACCGGGAATGACGAATGGGTTCCGGGAGTTCACCGGGGGGGGGGGCAACCCACCCCGGGGAAGCCCATAGGCCTTGGGGGAGACACACCAGCCCTTAGTGGGCTGGTGGGACAGCCCACAAGTGCCCTATGCGCCAAGGAGAAGAAAATCAAGAGAGAAAGAAAAAAGGAGGAGGTGGGAAGGAAGGGGGACTCCCTCCCACCAAACCTAGTCCAACTCGGTTTGGGGGGGAGAGTCCTCCCCCTTGGACTCGGACGACCCCCTTGGGGCTCCTTGAGCCCCAAGGCAAGGCCCCCTCCCTCCCACCTATATATACGGAGGTTTTAGGGCTGATTTGAGACGACTTTTCCACGGCAGCCCGACCACATACCTCCACGGTTTTTCCTCTAGATCGCGTTTCTGCGGAGCTCGGGCGGAGCCCTGCTGAGACAAGGTCATCACCAACCTCCGGAGCGCCGTCACGCTGCCGGAGAACTCTTCTACCTCTCCGTCTCTCTTGCTGGATCAAGAAGGCCGAGATCATCGTCGAGCTGTACGTGTGCTGAACGCGGAGGTGCCGTCCGTTCGGTACTAGATCGTGGGACTGATCGCGGGATTGTTCGCGGGGCGGATCGAGGGACGTGAGGACGTTCCACTACATCAACCGCGTTCTCTAACGCTTCTGCTGTACGGTCTACAAGGGTACGTAGATCACTCATCCCCTCTCGTAGATGGACATCACCATGATAGGTCTTCGTGCGCGTAGGAAATTTTTTGTTTCCCATGCGACGTTCCCCAACAGATCTTTCTTATGATTTTGAAAATTTGTTCAAACCTCATGATGAATATGATATTTGCAACAATACTGAAAGTGGGATTGGAGAAGTCATGACTTTATTTGATGATAATCCCACTATTTTTGAAGAGCGTCAACTTTGCATGCATGTGGATCATGAAAACAATATCCTATGGGATAGCTATATTGTTGAATTTGAATATGATCCCACATGTAATTGCTATGAGAGAGGAAAATATTTTGGTAGAAACTTTCATGTTACCAAATCACCTCTCGTTATGTGGAGATTGCTATTGTCTCTTTCTTCTTCCTTGCATTTGGCAACTATTGGTTGTCTTGACAATCTGTTTTCCTATAAAATGCCTATGCATAGGAAGTATGTTAGACTTAGATTTGGTTTTCACATGCTTTAGGATGCTCTCGTTGTGCTTCAATTCTTGTCTTTTGTGAGAGCATCATTGAATGCCTAGCTAAGGGCGTTAAACAATAGCGCTTGTTGGGAGGCAACCCAATGAATTTATCTTTTTCTTTCTGTTTTGTTTTTTCCACACTTTCATAATTTTGTTATGATTGTGTTTTTTGTGTTTCTTTTTGCGTTTGTGCCAAGCAAAACTGTTATGATTAGTCCTAAGGATGATCGTTTGGTCATGCTGGAAAAGACAGAAACTTTCTGCTCACGAAAAGAATTTTCATTGTTTTTCTGTAAGATCTTTTGAGTGGATTCTTTTTGCTGCTGATTGCTACGCAAATGCTTCAGACTTTCGTAATTTTTCAGAATTTGTGAAGTACCAGAGGTATACGAGACATACAGATTGCTACAGACTGGTCTGCTGTTAACATATTCTGTTTTTGTTGTGTTGGTTGCTTATTTTGATGAAACTATGGATAGTATCGGGGGGTATTAGCCATGTAAGATTGAAAGTACAGTAACCCAACATCAACACAAGTAGAATTTAAGTTTTCTACAGTACCTAAGGAAGTGGTGGTTTGCTTTCTTGTACTAATGTTATCACGAGTTTCTGTTTAAGTTTCGTGTTGTGAAGTTTTCAAGTTTTGGGTGAAGTTCTTATGGACAAAAAGATAAAGAGTGGCGAGAGATCAAGCTTGGGGATGCCCAAGGCACCCCAATAAATTCAAGGATGCCGTAAAAGCCTAAGCTTGGGGATGCCCCGAGAAGGCATTCCCTCTCTCGTCTTCAATCCATCGGTAACGTTACTTGGGGATACATTTTTATTCACCACATGTTATGTGTTTTTGCTTGGAGCGTCTTGTATCATAGGAGTCTTTTATTTTTGTCACAATCATCCTTGCTGCAAACCTAGAGAGAGATACATGCACACACCGTGATTTTGTCGAGCTTCACTTATATCTTTTGGTAGACAATTCAGCTCACATGTGCTTCACTTATATCTTTTGTGCTAGATACTTTTGCTCTGTGTGCTTCACTTATATCTTTTAGAGCGCATCGGTGCGTGGCTTGGCAGTTGATCTATGTTTTGAAAGTAGTCTCAAAAGGGGTAGTTATCCAAAGGGATACGAAAACTTCTTCCTTCATGTGCATTGAATAGTTAGAGAAGTTTGATTCATCTCAATTAGTTTTGAGTTGTGGTTATGGTAATATTGAAGTCATGCTAGTAAGGTGTTGTGGATCTAGAAATACTTGTGTTGAAGTTAGTGATTCCCGTAGCATGCACGTATGGTGAACCGCTATGTGATGAAATCTGAGCATGATTAGTCTATTGATTGTCATCCTTTGCGTGGCGGTCGGGATCGCGCGATAGTTTATACCTACCAACCCTTCCCCTAGGATTATGCGTTGAATGCTTTGTTTTGATTACTAATAAAACTGTTGCAACAAGTATATGAGTTCTTCATGACTAATGTTGAGTCCATGGTTTAGATGCACTTTCACCTTCCACCATCGCTATCTTCTTAGTGCCGTGCAACTTTCGCCGGTGCACAAAACCCACCATTAGCCTCCCTCAAAACAGCCACCATACCTACCTATTATGGCCTTTTCAAAGTCATTCCGAGATATATTTCCATGCAACTACCACCATGATATGTGCCACCATGTCTACATTGCCTTTGCATGATCGTACGATAGCTAGCATGATGTTTCCATTGATGTCTATGCCATGATAGATCATTGCCACGGTACACTACCGAAAGCATTCCATATAGAGTCATAATTGCTCTAAGTTTTGAGTTGAAAGTGTGATGATCATCATTATTGGAGCATTGTCCCATGTGAGGAAATAAAATAGGCCAAATAAGCCCATAAAAAAAAAGAGGCCCATGAGCCCACCAAAAAAAGAGAGAAAAAGAGAGAAGGGACAATGCTACCACTTTTTCCACACTTGTGCATTTTGAGCACCATGATCTTCATGATTGAGAGTCTCTCGTTTCGTCACCACCATATAGATAGTGCGAAATTCTCATTATATAACTTGGCTTGTATATTCCAATGATAGGCTTCCTCAAAATTGCCTTAGGTCTTCGTGAGCAAGCAAGTTGGATGCACACCCACTAGTTTTCTTTAAGAGCTTTCACATACTTGTAGCTCTAGTGCATCATTTGTATGGCAATCCCTACTCATTCACATTGATATCTATTGATGAGCATCTCCACAGCTCATTAATATGCCTAGTTAATGTGACTATATTCTCCTTTTTGTCTTGCAACCTCCACCACATTCCACACCATCTATAGTGCTATAACCATGGCTCACACTCATGTATTGCGTGAGAGTTGAAAATGTTTGAGAAAGTAAAGGTGTGAAACAATTACTTGGCCAATACCGGGGTTGTGCATGATTTAAATTCGTTGTACAATGATGATAGAGCATAGCCAGACTATATGCTTTTGTAGGGATAACTTTCTTTTGGCCTTGTTATTTTGAAAGTTCATGATTACATTGCTAGTTTGCTTGAATTATTATGGTTTCCACGTCAATAGAAAACTATTGTTTTGAATCTAATGGATCTGAACATTCACGTCACATAAGAGGAATTACAAGGGACACCTATGCTAGGTAGCATGAAAGCATCAAAAATTCATTCTTATCACTTCCCTACTCGAGGACGAGCAGGAGTTAAGCTTGGGGATGCTTGATACGTCTCAAACGTATCTATAATTTTTGATGGTTTCGCGCTGTTATCTTGCCTTCTTTGTATGTTTTATGTACCTTTTTATATATTGTTTTGGGACTAACTTATTGATTTAGTGCCAAGTGCGAGTTCCTGTTTTTTCGTCTTTTTGACTCTTTCCAGATCTGATTTTGGAACGGAGTCCAAACGGAATAAACACCCCGAAATGATTTTTCCCGAACGGAAGAAGTCCGGGGAGCCTTTGGGCCAGGCCAGGTGGGCCCCATGGAGCCCACAAGTTCCCACCCCACCACCAGGGGGGAGGCGGCGGTGGGCAAGCTTGTGGCTTCCCTAGCCGCCTCGTGACCTAGGTCTTGCGCCTATATATTCCCAAATATTCCGCAAAAAATCAGGGGAGCCTCGAAAATACTTTTCCGCCACCGCAAGCTTCCGTTTCCGCGAGATCTCATCTGGAGACCCTTCCCGGCGCCCTGCCGGAGGGGACTTTGGAGGTGGAGGGCTTCTTCATCATCATCATCGCCCCTACAATGACTCGTGAGTAGTTCACTTCAGACCTACGGGTCCGTAGTTAGTAGCTAGATGGCCTCTTCTCTCTCTTGGATCTTCAATACAAAGTTCTCCATGATCTTCATGGAGATCTATCCGATGTAATCTTCTTTGGCGGTGTGTTTGTCGAGATCCGATGAATTGTGGACTTGTGATCAGATTATCTATGATATATATTTGAGTCTTTGCTGATTTCTTATATGCATGATTTGATATCCTTGTAAGTCTCTCCGAGTCTTGGGTTTTGTTTGGCCAACTAGATCTATGATTCTTGCAATGGGAGAAGTGCTTGGTTTTGGGTTCTACCATGTGGTGACCTTTCCAGTGACAGTAGGGGCAGCAAGGCACACATCAAGTAGTTGCCATCAAGGGTAAAAAGATGGGGGTTTTATCATTGGTTTGAGATTAGCCCTCTACATCATGTCATCTTGCTTAAGGCGTTACTCTATTCTGATGGACTTAATACACTAGATTCATGTTGGATAACGGTCGACGTGTGGAGTAATAGTAGTAGATGCAGAAAGTATCGGTCTACTTGTTTCGGACGTGATGCCTATAGAAATAGTCATTGCATAGATATCGTCACGACTCTGCACAGTTCTATCAATTGCTCGACAGTAATTTGTTCACCCTCCGTCTACTTGCTTTCATGAGAGAAGCCACTAGTAAACACTACGGCCCCTGGGTCTATTCACATCCATCGTTTACAACTCCGCTTTTACTTTGCTTTGTTACTTTATTGCTTTCAGTTCTCACTTGGCAAACAATCTATAAGGGATTGACAACCCCTTCATAGCGTTGGGTGCAAGCTTTTGTGTTTGTGCAGGATCTTGAGATACTCTTCCGCCGGATTGATACCTTGGTTCTCAAACTGAGGGAAATACCTACCGTCGCTGTGCTACATCACCCTTTCCGCTTCGAGGGAACACCAACGCAAAGCTCCAAGGCCGTGGGGGAAATCCTTTTCATACTTGCCTAGGAAGTCCCTTAAGGCGTAGCCGTAGCTGAAGGATTCCTGGTGCCGTCGACACAACAATTTCCGGCGCTGTTGGCAGAGATCTTTTTGAGGTAGAAGAAGTATACCTGGCGCTGTTGCAAGGGATACACATCAAACATCAGCTGACCACGCCAGGGATCCTCCTGAGGCTGGTCAGGCCACCCTGACACGACTCACGATCATCCCAGCGGCCCCCATTGCGGGCTCCTCCGCACACAGGGCTTCCGTCGAACCGTCCGGGGCGCCCGTTGAAGTGTTCGGCACGAACCAAACGTAGTTCTTGACATTCATAGGTGTCATGGCCGCTGGTGCCATGGAAGATGCATGTCGGCCCTCCTCCGGATGGGTGCTCTCCCCCTCGGGTATGCTTCGCTTTAGGCTCTGCGGCTAGAACCATTGGGGCCTTGCGCTTCACCTCGTTGGCTTTGGCTTTCTTCTCTTCTGGGTCCACCACCTGGGATCCGAGGAGCGAAAGGCGTCCTTCTTCCGCCTTGGCGCACTTGCTTGCCAAGTTGAACATCTCGAGTGCGCTGCTCATTTCATCGTTCATGGCAAGCTCTTCCTTCATCTTGAGGTCGGTGACTTCGTCGGAGAAAGCCGAGATGACGGCCTCGTCCGACGCCTTGGGGATTTTGAGGCGCATGACAGTGAAATGCTGTATGAACTTGTGCGGGGTCTCTCCCTCCTGCTGCTTGACGTGCCACAGGTCGTTCACGGTGGGAGCACGGTCACGGGTGCCCTAGACGTTGGCGATGAAGCGCTCACGCAGGCCGTCCCAGGAGGTAATGGACGCCTTCGGGAGGTTGAGGAGCCATGAGAGCGTGCTGCCCATGAGTGCCATCGGGAACCAGCACGCCATGATCTTGTCGCCTCCTCCTGCCACCTTGATGCTCAACGTGTAGAGTTGCACGAACTCCGTCGGGTCTTGGGTGCCATCGTAATGTGGGGGCAGGTCGGGCTTGAACTTGCATGTCCACGCGACGAGGTAGAGCTCGGGGGCGATGGCGAAGCACCCCACCGGTCCAACGAGCATAGTACGCGTGGGGGCTGCCGGGTCTTGTTGTTCCACAGGGTCTGCCTCGGGCGGGTGCGCTCTGGGCGCAAGATCTGCAACGCCAAGGGTGCGCACGCATTGGCGTGGGGCTTGGGGATCATCTGTCAGCTTGCTTCATCCCCGGGCCTCGCCTCGGGTTCACGAGGCCGAGCGCGGGGTCGTGCTTCCTGCCTGGGCTCGGGGTCCACAACACGGCGTGGAGGCGGGGGCGGCACGTCTTTCTCCTCGTTGTTCATTAGGGACGTCTGGGGCTAGAGCGAGCAAGAGAGTGCCGCTGAGTCACCGGCGGCGGTGATGAGTTCCTCGATGCAATGGAGCCAGTCATCGTGGCGGTCTGGAGCGGGCCGGTAACGAAGCAGCTCGGTGGCCATGGCAAGCGCGCGGCGGCCATGGGGCATCTCTAGCTGAGCGCGGGATGCCGACCCCAAAGGCCTGACGAGCGACGGCATGGCGGTGCGACCGTCGACATGCTCGGTCGGAGGTTGGGAGGAGCTCTGTTGCTCTTGAGCTTCGGGGCCGGTGGCAGCATTCACCACGGGTGACGGCGACCGACGTGCGTCGGCAGCACCAACGGTGCGGTCTAGGCGATGCGGGTGGCGCGGCGTTCCACGTGTACCCGGAGAACGTCAGCCATCGGAGCTGTGGAGCTTGATGAGGACGGAGCTTGGAGGAAACATCGACACGCCCCCTACCCGGCGCGCCAAATGTCCGATTTCCGGGCTCCGCAAAACCCTAAGGATTCGAACACTGGGGCATGTACGAAGATTTCTCTTGCTTCGCCTCGCCTAACTCACTACTTGATGGAAACAATGAAGGACTCACTCAATGGCGAGGGGAACACAGAACACAACAATTTACCTAGGTTCGGGCCGCTGCGAAGCGTAAACCCTACTCTTGCTTTTGGTGGATTGCCTCTCATGCAGGTGATGGGTGAGTTAGTATAGTGTTCTTGGGCCTCAGGAGGCTTAGTGACTAAGTGTGATGTTGTGCTGTCCGAATAAAATCTACTTCTCAAGTATCCTACCCTATCTATTTACAGCGGAGGCCCGAGTCCTCTTCCCTCATAGCTTCGGCCTACTATCCAAGGGGGAGAGAAGTCAAATTCAAGGAACCCTTATAAAAGAGAGAAGTATCTAGGATCCCTTTCTCTTGATGAGCCCTTACCCTCTGACCTTTTTGGCAATTAATGCCAAAGGGGGAGAAATATGAAAGCTTCTAATGAACCAATTTATAGGGGAGAAATATCACCAACAAGCTTACACAAAAGAGGGAGAAATATCTATAGGCGGAGATATTTGTTCCTAAAGGAAGTTTATCTTACCTAAAGGGAGATGTATCAAACCTTACATATAAAGGGGGAGAGAGATAATTTTTTTCCAGTTATCTTTGTTATTGGATTGAACTTATCTTACCCACCTACTTCCAATATCTACAATGCTATGGTTGAGGGGGAGACGAAATTATTACATATTCGTCCTTAGGGGAGAAAATTCTTATTTCTCTTGGAGACATATCTATCATCAAATCTTATCTTCAATATGTATTCAATATCTTGGTACTTTTGAAGCTCTTTGTATATTTACAATAGAGTACTCTTGAGTTATGTAACATTTGTTTTCCCAAGTATACTCCTACTGCTAAGACGCTCAAGAACCTCAAGGTAAGTATATGCATCATATCCTTGTTCATGATGATCTCTTATCTCTTGCTCATATTGTTTGCACGAGTGAGTCTTGTACATGGAAGTTCTTCATTCACATGTGTTTGATGCATATAGCCAAGATTTATATGACTTGTCTTGTCCTTCTATCTTGTGTGTGCACATGCATTCCAAAGCAACTATCCTTTAAAAGGGATTGCACACGTTTAGGGGGAGCTTGTACCAGTCATGTTTCTTTCAAAATGCCATATTCTAATGCTTATCTTTATTTGAAGCTTTGATTGTATGTTGTCATCAATTACCACAAAGGGGGAGATTGAAACCACATATGCTCCCTTGGTGGTTTTGATAATTCATGACAACATACATTGTCTCTTAGACTAACAATTTTACCTAGATATTTCAGGAATAGTCCATGGAGAGCATTGGCTAAAGGCTTATGTGGACATGCCCCTTGATGCAAGAAAGGAATATGATTGGCCCAAGCTTCAAGCTAGAAGACTACTCAATTTATATTTGTGAGAAATCACTTTTGAGTCCATAGGAAAGACAATACTATTAAAAGGGGGTGAGGTATTAAAATGAACTCGTTGCTCAAGTGCTCAAAGTTAGCCACCAATATACTCAGTCATTTTTCCCACATAACCATTCTGTCCAATTCAACACACTCAAATTCAGTGCCACCAACTTTCCCATTTCGGCCCAATCGAGTTTGATCTCAGACATAACCCTAGCCATTCCCACCAAATCGGTGCAACCAAAACCATATCGGTGCTACCAAGTTCAAGGTGACCAACTTTCTGTTGCCTCGGTACACAAAATCAGAATTTCTGAGTTTGCGTATCGGTGTCACCGACTTGTGTCATCTGAATGTTAGCCACCTTTTCGGTGCCACCGAGTTGTGTATATCGGTCCCGTCGAGATTCAAAAGTTGCTGCCTTTAGTGCAAGTCGGTACCACCGAGTCTATGACTTGGGTGTCACCGAGTTTGCCACTTTAGGTGTAATGGTTGAATTTTGTGTGCTGCCTATATATACCCTTTCACCCACCTCTCATTCGTGGGAGAAGCACTCAGAACACACACTTCATTTCCAGATCCATTTTTCTGAGAGAGAGCCACCTACTCATGTGTTGAGACCAAGATATTCCAATCCAATCATTTGAAACTTGATCTCTATCCTCCCCAAGTTTCTTTCCACCAAATCAATCTCTCCTAACCATGCCTATTCTATGAGAGAGTGATTTTGTGATGAGGAGACTATCTTTAGAAGCATAGGAGCAAGGAGTTCATTGTTCTACAACCTCTATTACCTTTTGGAGGGTGGTGCCTCCTAGATTGGTTAGGTGTCGCTTGGGAGCCTCCTACTTCATGTTGTGGAGTTGAACCAAGATGTTTGTAAGGGCAAGGAGATCGCCTACTTGGTGAAGATCTACCTTGAGTAAGGCTAGTCCTTTGTGGGCGGAAGCCGTGGTGGAATGGACAAGGCCGCTTCTTCATGGACCCCTTGGGGGTGGAGCCCTCCGTGGACTCTCACAACCGTTACCCTCTGTAGGTTGAAATCTCCACTAACATGGATGTACGATAGCGCCACCTATTGGAACCATGCCAAAGATTGTTGTGTCAACCTCTTTGTGTTTGGTCTCCTAAACTCTACTCCTTTACATGTGCAAAGTCTTTACTTTTCCGTGCCATATATGTTGACTAGCATGTATAGGGGGTACTAGACTTCGTAGAACTGCTAGAATCTGCCAACCATAATTTTGGGTGAAGTCTAGTATTTTAATCTTAAAAAATAGTCTATTCACCCCCATCTAGACACATCTTCTGTTGATCCTACACTATGTTTAATGCTATGGTTAGTATTTATTCTTAATACTTTTCTCGTAGTTGCGGATGCTTGCGGGAGGGTTAATCATAAGTGGGAGGTTTGTTCAAGTCAGAACTACACCCAAGCACCGGTCCACCCACATATCAAATTATCAAAATACCGAACGCGAATTAACCCAACATTTCGAAAGTGACTAGATGAAATTCCCGTGTGCCCTCAAGAATGCTTTGCCTATTATAAGAAAAAAAATTCGCCTGTGCTTTGCCACAAAAGGATTGGGATACCTTGGTGCACCTATTGGTACTATTGCTACTTGTCACTTTTTAAAATTATCTTCCTATCAAACAACTTGTTACCACTATTTCAGTGCTTGCAGAAATTACCTTGCTGAAAACCGCTTGTCATTTCCTTCCGCTCCTCGTTGCGTTCGACACTCTTACTTATCGAAAGGACTAAGATTGACCACCTATACTTGTGGATCATCAAGACTATTTTTTGGCGCCGTTGCTAGGGAGTGAAGCGCCTTTGGTAAGCGAAATTTGGTAAGGGCAAATTTATATATTACGTGTTGAAATTTTTGTTACTTGTCATAATGGAAAGTAATCCTTTGAGGGACTTGTTCAGGGTATCTTTACCTTGATCGGAAACACCAATAGTTTCCCCTCAACCTGCTGAACCTACAGAAAATTTTCAATATGAAATTCCTTCGAGTATCCTAGAGAAACTGCTAGCTAATCCTTATGCAGGAGATGGAACAAAACATCTCGATATGCACCCAATCTATGTGGATGAAGTTTGTGGATTATTTAAGCTTGCAGATTTATCTCGAGATGAAGTCAATAAGAAGGTTTTCCCTTTATCTTTTGGGGTAAAGTCATTGACATGGTATAGGCTATATGATGATACATGATCTTCAAACTCGAATCGATTGCAATTGGAGTTTCACCAAAAGATTTATCCTATGCATCTTGTTCAGCGTGATCAGAATTTTATCTATAATATTTGGCCTCGTGAAGGAGAAAGTATCGCTCTAGCTTGCGGGAGGCTGAAGTCAATGCTATATTCATGCCCAAATCACGAGCTCTCAAGAGAAATTATTATTCAAAAATTTTATGCTCAGCTTTCTCGTAATGATCAAACCATGCTCGATACTTCTTGTTGTGGTTCTTTCATGAAGAAGACAATTAAATTCAGGTGGGATCTTTTAGAAAGATGTCGGTGAATACTCACAACATATGCCATAGGTAGGCTAAAGTCGGTGAGAACCGAAGGGACAAAGGAGGGCGCAGAGCACGAGGTTGGTACAAGCATGAAACACACGATGTACCCGGGTTCAGGGATCTCCGTAGAGATAAGACCCCTAGTCCTACCGGAGTGTTTGATGTGTATGGATGGATTACAAGGTTGCTCCTGGAGCTGTGTTGGGAGGAGGAAGAGAGGAGCAGCCGACTCGTCTCTGCCTCTCTCTATGTGGTTGGTGGATGTGAAGTATTGTTCGACCGACCCTCTGCATGGAGGGTGACCGAGGGTTTTTATAGACGAACCCGTCGGCCTACAATATGGATAAAGGGTACAAGTGTGGGACCCAGCTGGAAGCCTCGCCGGCTAACCAGGGGCCCACGAGAGTCTTGTCTTGTCGCTTGAGGGGCCCGCCGGCTAGCCAATGAAGCTCTCGCGTAAGGTTGACGCCGAGAACGCGCTGTACGTCGAGCGTCGTCGAGTGAGATTCGTCATGGGCAGGTAGTACGACCGCCTCCACTGTTTCCCACACCGAGTGCAGTAATGGAGTGGGAGTGTGACGGTCCGACACTATGCTAGGTGATGGATCAGAGCCGGGGTAGGTCAGCGGCGTGGCTGCCGACGCTTGTACCTGCCGGACACTCCGATCCAGTACCTTTACTGACGCGTAGCCACCTTTAATCGTAAGGTCTCATCCTGACCTACGATCTGATGTGACTCGTGATCCCCGGCCAGCTAGCCTGCTTGGCTAACCGGCTTGGGCACGACCGACTCGTCCCTAGCCGGCTGGCTTGGCCAAGGCGGTCAAGAAGAGGTAGCCGTCTCGCCTCTAGCCGGCAGGGGTCACGTGGCCAGTCAGAGAGTGGGCCGCCTCGTCCTCCAGCCGGCAGGCGCAGCCCAGCCGGCCAGAAAACTTGGGCCTTGGGCAACTGTTATTGGTTCATATCCCTTGGGCCAGAAATGAAGGAGCAGGCTTGATGAGCCTACCCCGGGGTTATCCCCCCGACAGTAGTCCCCGAAGCTGGAGAGGCATGCCATCTACGGACGGGCGACCTCACCGGCTTGATGACTTGTCTTAGTATTTCTACCGCCATCCGCGACACGGGACGTCGGCTTCGAAACCGGCTGGCTTCGAAGCGACACCTCGACTTCGTGGTAGGTCACTTAGAATGCGCCACGTGCCAGGCCCCACCCGACGTAATGATGGTGATTACTGGTGACGGGACCAGGCCAGGGCCCTCGGTCCCGCCACGACGCCCCCTCAGCCTCCGCGTGAGAGATCCTCTACGGATTTACTCTCCGACGGTTGGGCTTATGGAAACGCTACCGTCCGTAATACACGGGGTTAGTGGGGGTTCCGCGTGCACCGGATCCCCTCCCCACGACGCTTCGTGGGGTTTAAATAGGATGCGGGGGTTCCGAGGAGGCCATTCGCCCCTCATTCTTTCCCCGCATCGACACTCTGTTCCTCCTTGAGCCTAGAGAGAAAGAGCCCGTCCTCTTCGTCTTCATCGCCTTCGTCGCCACTGAGCCACCAACCCTTTCGAGTTCTAGCCGCCCGCAGCCATGGCCGGCGGCTCCACCTCGAAAAATTCCTCGTCGCTGGGAGCTTGGCTAGGTAGCGAGATCTGCCAACGCCACATCAAGGCGCTCCACCATCACCGGCTGCTGCCCCTGGCCTCCCACGTGCTGGTGCGAATCCCAGACGCCGAGACCACTCCCACACCTACCGTGGGAGAGGTCGTTGTCTTCAATGAGCACTTCTACCGGGGCTTCGGGCTCCTGGCGAGCACCTTCTTCTCCGAGTGGCTCTGCTTCTTCGGCCTGCAGCCGCATCACTTGGCGCCGAACGCCATATTGCAGCTGTCGGCCTTCGTGGTTCCGTGCGAGGGTTTCCTGGGGATCGAGCCCCGCGTCGATCTCTGGCGCAGCTTGTTCTTCTTCAAGCAGCAGTCCATCGCGATGGAGAAGGCCGAGGTAGAGAAGCTCGTCGGTCTGTGCCCGATGAAGCCGTGCGGAGCCACACTGGTGCATCACCGCTCGAAGTTCGGCTTCCCCCAGCTGCCGCTGCAAGAGTCCATCAAGCAGTGGCAGAGGGGCTTCTTCTACGTGAAGAACACCGACCCTGCCCAGGACGCCCTCAACATGCCCCCGTTCAACATCGATCCGCTGACGAAGTTGAACTGGGCGGCGAAGACCCCCAAGCCGATTCCCGAGGTGGCGCTGATTTGCGCCCACCTCGAGATCCTGGAGAAGAGCGGCCTCCTTGGCCGCGACCTGCTCACCACCATGGTGACCCGCAGGATCCTGCCACTGTAGAGGCGGCCACATCTGGTTTGCTAGATGAGCGGCCGACATGACCCCTGCCGGATGTCCACCAAGAGGTTCACCCCCAGCGCAGTGGTTCGAAGGGTGAACCTGATTTCCACCGCCTGCATGGACGACAACGAGGACTGGTCGTGGGGGACGACCCCCTTCAACAGGCCCCGTGCGTGTCCAGGGGTAAGTGTTTTCTTTGTTCTTTGTTGTTTGTCATGCGACCGACCGTCTCGCTGAGCCGGCTGTCGAATCATTTTTCGTAGATGTTCGAGAGGCTGCAGGCATCCCTCCGCCCGCCCGCTCCCGACGTGGATGTGTCTGATGCCTCGGAGATCGAGGACGAGGGTGTGGTCGAGTCCCGCTCGGACTCCTCCGCAGGCTCGGAGAACACGCTGGAGTCGGAAGGGATAGAGCCTTCTGGTGAGTACCAGCGGCCCTCCGTCGCAGACTGTACGGATGACGACGAGACTTCCTCATTCCTATCTGATGCAACCTTCAAGGAAGATTCCGACGGGGTGCAGGAGGTTACCAGCCCGCCGCTGACGCGCGGCCGGCGTCAAAGAGCCGGGGCAACCGTCGCTGATGAGGCGGCTAGGAAGAAGGGCAAGGGTGCCACAGCTTCCAGGCCGGCTCCTAAGCGCCCGACGCCGGGTCCTCCATTCGGAGCACGGGCAGGCGGTGCCAAGAAGCGCCGCGGTGCCGGCAGAAGGCAGGTGCCCATGGTCGCAGGGTAAGATTTCTTCCCCTTTTCTTCATTTGTCTTGTAGGAAGCTTTGTTCCTTAAGAACGTCGCTCGACAGGGAGGCAGAGGATGTGGAGGAAGACACCGCCTCCGCAGCCGAGCGGGCCGGCTGGGTAGCAGCTGATGCTGCCCAGAGGGAGCTTGAGGAGCAGTCCAAGCGCCGATGGGACACATCCGCGGGGAGGACGGTCGAGGGCCAGCCTCGCCCCAGCCGGGCCGAGAGGCCGGTGGAGAAGCGTACGAAGGCTAGACATGACCCCTCCGCGCATGCTCGCACGGAGGAGCCAGCTAGCGAGGCGGCCCCGAGGCACACCCCGAGGGCTGAGGGGGCCCAGCCTCCCGAGCCGGACGCTTCCGCACCGGTGGACTTGGAGACGATCACTAACTCCCCGAGGGCGGAAGCGGCACCTAACGCGCAGGAACGGATCCTGGACGCGCCAGGCGCGGCCCCAAATGAGCCAGGAGTGACCATGGATGAGCCGGATGCGGCCCATCCACCTCCCGTAGAGGAGGCCGCGCTGGCCAGGACATGGCGGAGCCGGCCGCCGCGCCGGCACCTGGAGCCGGCGCCGAGCCGACGCCATCGTCGCCCCCACCATGGTTCAGCTGCGTCGGGAGCTGGTGGCCGGGTCAGGAGCCGGCCCATGAAGTCGTGGCGGGCGGCCAATTCGGCGCGCACGCGACTGCCCGTCGGTACTGCGCTCACAGGTGTCCCGGAGTTGGTGTCGCTGTTTTCCAGCAGCCGGTCCAAGGTGGAGGAGTCGGCCCGCGTGGTGGCCAGCGACTTGGAGCGCCTGGAGGTCCGCACCAGGGTAAGTGCCTCATCTTGGTCTTGAATTTTTTCTCTTTCTTCTTCTTTCGTCAGTGGGGGCGCGACAGCGCACCCACTGGGTGTAGCCCCCAAGAATCAGGCCAGCCGAGCATCGGTCAGGCCGAATCTCTTTTGAGCCTCTCTTCTTGTTCTGCTTCATTAGTGGGGGCGCGCTAGCGCACCCACTGGGTGTAGCCCCCGAGAATCGGGCTGGTTATGACTTAAGCAGGCCGAATCTTACTCCTGCTTCTTCTTTGCTTTTTGCAGGGTATTTATGATGCCCAGGTGCAGGCTTACAATGAGCTGCGAGCTCAGGACCAGGCGGCCGATGGCCAGATTGCCGGGCTCGAAGTCCGGGTGGGCGAAGTCGCCATGGAGCGGGACGCTCTGCGAGGCGCTGGCGACCTGCTCCAGGAGCAACTGGCTCTTCTCCAGACGGAGAAGAAGGAGCTCGAGGTAGCCAGTCGGGTCGAGCTGGAGCAGCTGCGCGGTACGCTGAGGAGAAGGACGCCTCCCACTCTGCCGACGTGGAATGCCTCGCGTCGGCCCATCTCGAGGAGATGAAGCTCAAGGACGCCGCCTTGAGGGAGAAGGAGGAGGCCCTTGTCCAGAAGCAGACGCAACTGTTCAAGGCCCTGGAGTCTGCGGCGACTCTCCAGGAGGAAGTTGCCCGCCTTACTCAAGCGAGCAAGGTGCGGGAGCTCGAGGTCATGGAGAGCGCCCAGGAGACCGATGGCGCCTTCCATCGTGAGTCTCTTTCTTTGTTTTGTCTTGAGCTTTCTTGGCCGTCTCCTCTTCTTACTCGTTTCTGCACCCCTTTTCCTGTCTCAGGCCTCTTTCCGGAGACCCACGGCGCAGCCAACACGGCCATCGAGGTGAGCCGTGAGGAGGGCCGTGCGCCTGGGCAAGAGGTAGATGCTACCTCTGGCTAGAGCATGGAGGAGATCGGAGTGGGCCTCCGGGCCCGCCTGCTCGCCCTGGGCGAGTCTGTAGCTCGGCTCCAGGTCGCAGGCTCGTCGATGGTGGCGGCCCTGTGGACGGATGGCGTGGAGCTGGCGTCGATGAGCCGGCTCGCCCGCTGGCTTGCAGCTGGTGAGGATCGCCTTGACGCCTGGCACGTCTCGGCCGCGCGCGATGGAGCCTACGTGGCCCTGCGCTTGGCCAAGTCCTGGTATCAAAACATGGACTTGGGCAAGCTCGTCGCTCAGCGTGACGGCTCGGAGGCGGAGCCGCAGGCCATGGAGGAGGCATTGGGCATGAGGGCCAGCGACATGACTGAATACGCTGCCTGGGACGAGCTCGTTTTGGAGCAGGGTGAAGGCGGCGGTGTGATCCCTGAAGATCTGCACGGCCTTCAGCCTTATGACCCCGATGGCAGCTCTGACGAGACAGCCCACGGTGTGGAAACTGCTGCCACCTCCAGCGGTGCGGCGTATGCCGACTCCGGTGCAGATGGAGCCGGGAGCCCTCGTGAAGGAGATGGCGCAACCGCCTCGGGAGCGGCCGGGGATGGTGAAGCCACCACTTGAGGAGCAGTAGCCGGGGCGATCGATGAGGCCGCAGCCCCGTAGCCGGTGTCCTGTTTTTGTTGTCTGCAATTTTCTTGTCAGTCCAACAGTTCCACCCACTGGGGGGTGTAATGAACCTCGGCCTGAATGAGATCGTAAAATTGATCAAGCCAACCCGAGCCGACAACCTTTTTGTAGCCGAACTTTGCATGCATCCGGCCTTACCTGGCGTCGCCTCGCCAGCCTGACGGCCGGAGCCGGTCTGCAAGCTGTTACGAGGTGACTATGGATCGGTCCGGCTTACACTATGTGTTCTTCCACAACATAAGGAAGGCGTCCGGGCGGCTAGCGAGCGCCCGAGATTATTAGAGCCAGCAAGGGGCTTCGCAGAGTGAGCACTCTAGATATGAATTTTTTAAAAAGAAGCATGAAGCATGCTCTTTTCATTGCATGCATTGAGAATCCATGAAGAGGGAGAAGGATACATTTGTGCATGAACCTGGCAGTGTTTGGTACTTGCCTTCTAGCAGTAGAACGGGCGAAGCAACGCTCCGTTCCATGGACGTTCCGTCTCCTGGCCGGAGTCGTCCCTCTTGCGCTTCCTTGGCTTTTGGGCATCGATCCTGTAGTATGCGTTGTTGCGCAATGCCCCACTGATGATGGAGGGTCCCTCCCATGGGGATGAGAGGTTGTGCTGACCGGCAGTGCGCTGGATTCTTCTGAGGACCAAGTCTCCCTCCCTGAAAGAGAGATGCTTGGTCTTTTTGCTGTGGTAGTATCTCAGCTTCTGTTGATAGATGGCCGTCCGGCTCAGGGCCAAGTCCCTTGCTTCTTCGAGGAGATCCACACCATCTTCTCTTGCCTCCTTCGCCTCCGTTTCCGTATATAGGGTGACTCGAGGCGAGTCGAACTCGATATCTGTAGGGATAATAGCCTCGGACCGTATTCGAGGAAGAACGGAGTGAAGCCAGTCGACCGGTTGGGTGTGGTGCAGAGGCTCCATAGTACAGCTGACAATTCTTCGATCCAGCAACCGGCGAACCTGACAAGTGGTGCCACCAGTCTTGGCTTGATGTCGGCCAGGATCAGGCCGTTGGCCCTCTCCGCCTGGCCATTCGACTAGGGATGTGCCACTAATGCCAAGTCGAGCCGGATGCCTACCTTGGAGCAGTAGAGCGCCAGAGCGCCTTTGGCGAAGTTGGTGCCGTTGTCGGTGATGATGCTGTGGGGGACGCCATATCGAACAGAGATGTCCGTGATGAACTTGACAGTCATGGGGCCATCAAGCTTCTTGATAGGTCTGGCCTCGATCCACTTGGTGAATTTGTCGTTGGCTACCAAGAGATGGGTCATGCCACCACAAGCCGTCTTGAAGGGCCCTACCATGTCAAGTCCCCAGACGGCGAACGACCATGATAGGGGGATGGTTTTGAGGGCCGAAGGCGGCATGTGGCTCATTGCGCTGAAGAACTGTCAGCCTTCGCATTTGTCGACCAGATCCACGGCCTCCTCGAGGGCCGTGGGTCAATAGAATCCGTGGCGGAACGCCTTGGCTACCAGGGTTCTAGAGGGGGCATGATGCCCGCACTCCCCCTGGTGAATGTCTCTGTGGATCTCCTGTCCCTTTTCTGATTCGATGCAACGCTGGAACACGCGAGTCACGCTGTGCCGTACCAGCTCGCGATTGATGATGGCGTAGGCTGCAGACCTGCCCTAGATCTGCCTTGCCTCCGCCTCATCTTGAGGAAGCTTGCTGCAAAGGAGGAAGGCCAGGATAGGTTGATCCCATGACGGAGCTGACACAAGGGCTGGCTCCGCCTCGACCTGACTGTTAGGGGCTTCTGCAGCCCCCGCGCTTGGTGGAGCAGCGGTCGTGGACTCGAGACGAGGTGTCTCTGGCGCTGCTGTGGCAGCTGGCTCGCCGTCCACCTTCATGACGTCCACCCACTGGGTGTCGAGACGACAAGATTCGAGGTAGGGCGGAGCCGGAGTTGTTGTTGTAGCCGGTGTCGCTATTGGAGTCGGCATGGCCAGCGTAGCCGGCACAGGAGTTCTAGCCGGCGCAGCTGGTGGAGCCGACATCGCTTGCACCATGGATTCAGTTCCGCTATTGGAGTTGGCGTGGCCAGCGTAGCCGACACAGGAACCGTAGCCGGCATAGCTGGTGGAGTCGACGACGCTTGCACCATAGAATCAGCCGGCACGAAGATCGATGCTGACTCAGGAGACGACATGATAGACGGCTTGTGGAGTTGCTCGAGGGAGACGCCGGCTGGGATAGCCTGTCCCATGGAGCTAATTTTGGCTAGAGTATCAGCCGCCTCATTGTCTGCTCTGGGAACATGGTGGAACTCGCATCCCTCGAAGGGACCACTGAGCTGCTGGATGAGGAAGTGGTAGCTTGCCATGTTGGTGTCCCTGGTGTCCCATTCGCCAGAAACTTGCTGCACCACCAAGTATGAGTCGCCGAAGCATATGAGCCGCCGGATGACAATCTCCTTGGCGAGTCGGAGGCCGTGAGCCAGCACTTCGTACTCGGCGACGTTGTTGGAGGCGGCGAAGTGGATCTGGAGAGCATACTTGAGCTGGTCTCCTTTCGGAGACGTCAATATGATGCCGGCTCCCAGACCCGTCCGCATCTTCGAGCCGTCGAAGTGCATCCGCCAATGCATAGAGTCTGGAGGTGGCGGCTCGAACTGGGTCTCGGCCCAGTCGACTAAGAAGTCGGCCACCACGTGAGATTTGATGGCGGTGCGAGGCTCATAGCGAATATCGTGGTTCACCATGGCGATGGACCACTTGGCAATCCTGCCCGTTGCATCACGGTTGCCCATGATCTCCGAAAGTGGATCAGTGCTCACCACAGTGATGGCATGCTCTTGGAAGTATTGCTTCAACTTCTTTGCAGCAAGGTAAACACCATAACACATTTTTCGGTAATGGGGATAGTTATGCTTGGAGGCAGACAAGACCTCGCTGAGGTAGTAGACAGGGCGCTGCACTAATAGTACCTTGCCTTCCTCCTTGCGTTGAACTACCAACACTACACTAACCACGCGAGTGGTCACAACAATGTATATGAGTATGGGTTCCCTTTCAGCCGGTACTGCCAAGATTGGGAGGCTCGAGATGACCCGCTTGAGGTCGCGGAAGGCTTCGTCCGCCTGGTCGTTCCACTCGAATTTCGTCATCTTCTTCATGAGATGATAGAGCGGAAGGGCCTTCTCGCCAAGCCGGTTGACGAACCGGCTAAGGGACGCCAGGCAGTTGGCGAACTTCTGGACGTCTAGGATTCGAGCCGGCCGCACCATCCGCTCGATGGTGCCGATCTTCTCGGGGTTCGCCTCGATGCGAGGAGCGGATAATAGAACCCCAAGAGTTTGCCGCTTGGAACCCCAAATACACACTTCTCCGAGTTGAGCCGGATCTTGTACTCGTGCAAGTTGGCGAACGTCTCCCACAGATCGTCGAGGAGACTGAAGTGCTACTTCGTCTTGACGACGATGTCATCCACATAGACGTGGATGTTTCTGCCGATCTGTGGCAGTAGGCACTGCTGCATGCAGCGTTGGAACGTCGCACCCGCGTTCTTCAGACCGAACGTCATGGTGGTGTAGTAGTAGGCCTCGAAGGGCGTGATGAAGGAGGTCTTCAGGTGATCAGCTGGATCGAGCTTGATTTGATGGTAGCCTGAATAAGCATCCAAAAACGACAGCAATTCGCAACCTCCAGTGGAGTCGATCACTTGATCTATCCTAGGCAACGCGAAAGGGTCTTTCAAACAAGCCTTATTCAGGCTAGTGTAGTCGATACACATTCGCCAGGTGTTGTTCTTCTTCAGCACCAGGACTGGATTAGCTAACCAGTCCGGGTGGAAATCCTCCATGATGAAGCCGGCTGCAAGGAGCCGGGTGATCTCTTCTCCGATTGTGCACCGCTTCTCCTCGGCGAAGCGGCGCAAAGGTTGTTTCACCGGCTTTGCATCCGGTCGCACGTGAAGTTTGTGCTCGGCGTACTTCCTCGGAACACCCGGCATGTCCTTGGGGGACCATGCGAAGATGTCCCGATTCTCACGGAGGAAGTTGACGAGCTCGCCTTCCTATTTGGGGCTGAGGCCAGCCCCTATGGTGACGCATTGCTTGGGGTTGGCAGGGTCGAGTGGGACCTGCTTGGTCTCTTTGGCCGGCTTGAAAGAGCCCTCGCCGGCCGACTGGGACGGAGGAGAAGGAATCGCCGGCTGCTCGATAGCCTGAGCCACGAGCCGATCGATCTACCGCTTCTCCTCAGCGATCACCAGGGCGTCGGCGAGGCGGCTGCTATCTTGGGCGCACTCGAGCGACTTCTTGTAGTCGCCAGCAACAGTGATGATGCCCATTGGACCCGGCATCTTCATCTTTAGGTAGGCGTAGTGCAGAATAACTATGAATTTGGCCAGAGCCGGTCTGCCCAACAACGCGTGATACGGGCTGCTGAGGTCCACTACCTCGAACCATATGGAACCTCGGCGAAAGTGAGCCTTGTCGCCGAAGAGGACGTCCAGCTGGATTTTGCCGATAGGCGAGCAGGACTGCCCAGGCACGATGCCGTGGAAGACAGTGCTGGTCGGCCGGATGTCCGTCTCCTTGAGCCCGAGCTTGAGAAGAGTGTCGAGGTAGAGGATGTTGATGCTGCTGCCGCCGTCGACCAGCACCCGAGGGAACCGACAGGTGAGCCTCTTGGAGGCGAAGGTGGGGTCGAGGACGAGCGCGTATGAGCCCTGGTTGGGCATCACCGCATGATGGTCCACCCGACTCCATGTGATTGGTCTGTCACACCAATGCATGTACTGGGGAACCGGGGGAACCGTGGCGTTCACCTCGCGCCGTCTCTGGCATAGGCTGTGCTTGTCGCCGCCTTCACTGGTCAAGACGACGAACGCTCCATCTTGATGGGGGTAGTCGTCATGGAGGCGGCCGTTGTCGCGAGGCGGAGGCGGCGGAGCCGGAGCAGGACCAGGAGCCAGTGCATGAGGCGCCGCCTGCGCACCTGGGGGAGCCGGCAGGCCATCCCCTTGCGATAGCCGACGTGCGAAGCTGCACTGTCGAAGGGTGTGGTTAGACGGCTGCGCCCCAGAATGTATCTTGCAGGGGGCGTCAAGGAGTTGCTCGAAGGACTGCTTAGGCAGCAAGATGGCGTTGTTCATGTTGGAACGCTTCCGTGGAGGGCCGGCTTGAGGAGCCGACGTCTCGCCCTCCACGCTGGCTACCAACTTGTTGTTGGAGCGCGAATCCATCTCATCCGCCTTGCGCGTGTTGTTGTTCTGGCCGCCTCGACCCTCTCCAGCCGGCTTGGGAGTAGCCGGCGTGGGGACAACCTTGTCCGAGGCGGTCACCTTGACGCGCATCGCTGAGTTGGCCGTGGCGTACTTGTCCGCCTTGGCCATGAGCACCGCCAGAGAGGTGGGCTCGGAGCACATAAGCTTGTGCTTAAGGAGGGTGCCGTCTCGGCAACCGTCGATGAAGTACTCGATGGCTTGTACCTCATGCACCCCCTCGCAGGAGTTGCGGAGCTCCGTCCACCGGGGACATAGTCGCGAAGGGGTTCGTCGGGCCTCTAGACGCACATGGCCAGCTCGCGAGGCAGGCTAGGGCGCTTGTAGGTGCCAGTGAAGTTGCGGATGAACGCCTCCTCAAAATCCACCCAGGAGTTGATCCTGCCGTCCGGAAGGCTATTAAGCCAAGTCCGAGCCGAGCCGGCCAACATGAGTGGCACGTAGCGAACCGTTACGTGCTTGTTTCCCCTGGCAATGCCGACGGCTGTGGTATAGTCGATCAGCCAGTCCTTTGGCTTGGCAGTGCCGTTGTACTTGGGCGTGTCCCGAGGCAAGGTGAAGCCTCAGGGGAATGGATCCCCTCGGATCCGGGGGGTGAAGCAAGCTGGACCGATGGGGCCGTCCTCCTCCAGGAGGGCTGACTGGGCCAGGACGATGAGACGCCTGCGGGTGTCCCGGTCATCCTAGGGAATGCGAGCGTCGATCCGAGTAGCGAGAGGAGAGGTGCCTCGCGAACCGGAAACATGGGTCCTCCCTGGGTGAGGGACCTCACACGCCGAATCGCTCACGTCGCCTCGGCGACGCTTGCTCGAAGTGTGCTCGCTCTGGCGCTGGGAGCGCCGGTCTTGGCTTCCCTCGCCCCTCCGAGTGGAGGTGCAATGCGAGGAAGATCCCTCCGCGTGATGGTGTCCGCTAGGGTTGCGACATGCTCCGGAGTTGGGTCCTGGAGACTTTGACTAGGCCTGACCGGGGTCAAGCCGAGTGTGATGTTCGTTGGCGGTGTCAAGGATATCCTTGACCCGCTTCTCCTCACTACAAGGAATATGCTAATACACGACGTTATTTTTTCGTCGCTCCATCGTCACAGTTTTTAATTTACGACGATCTCATGACAAAAACCAAGCGTCGAAAATGGAGCGTCACAAATGAACATGGGCTCCTAATCGTCGTAACTTTTACGACGATTCCTTGATTGTCGTAACCTTTACGACGATCCTAAGTCGTTGTTGGCAATCAAACCCAGTCCTGCGCGGCAGTCCTACGTGGCAAAATTAAGACGAAATCAAAACGTCATGGTTGAAATCAGCCCAACCCATTTCAATTGATCACATGGGCTCGTTTTATTTTTTGGGCTTTTTCTTATTGGGCTTCTTTTTGGGCCTTAGCCTATTTACATCCAATTTAGTATTTTTTTCAAATTTTTTATCATTATAATTTGGGCACTGGCCTTTTAGTGCCCAAATACATTTGATCCAGTTTCAGTTTTGGTCTTTTTTCATTTTTGAATTCAACAACTTTTTGTTTCAGAACTTGGTTTCATTTCTATTTGTTGGGTCTTTTCAACCAAATTATTTGTCCAATATTAAATCCAACACTATTTCATATTCAAATCAAGAAAACTGTTGAATTAAAATCATCCATCATATAACATCACATAATACATCTCCGAGGTTTGCACAATCAAAATACACACTTTTAGCACCAACACCAACATGGCTGATAAACTAGTAAACTGACACTACTACAAACAAAGTTTCACTTGCTTCCAGCATAAGGCTAGAAGCAAATCAAAAGGAGCACTTTCTTCTATGGTTCAGTTGGTTGTACTCGCGTTCACACATGGAAGGATGTTGTTGAGAGCAGTCTCTGCTCGAGGATGGTCTGCTCATTCGTCCATTGCCTGCCATGTCTCCTTTGAAGCACTGCAACAACAACAAAATTATGGTTTGAAACACATGAATGAGCTAAGCTAATCCAACCCCTGCAGCAACTTACATAGACAAAGTGCACTGGAATAATGCCACACATTTAAAAAGTACACTAGCACCGTTTCTTGTAATCAAACCAAGATGCTACTACCAATTAGTCTCACATCCCAAAATAGAATACCCCTAACTGAGAAACTGTTGCAACTATCAGGTAATTAACCACCACATACTGCAGCAAAATTCCCTAACCCCATCACAAAACAGGCAATCCATACTCCCTGCCTCGACGAATCAGGGATGCCCCCTACAAACAAGTGTACAATCCCTAGGACCCCTGGGAATCCCCATCCCTAGGGAAGTAGTTAATCAGGACCCGAGAGCGATTCCGGCAATCTGGGCCGTGCTACGCGTTCAGGAACAGACACAGACAGACGCGTACGCACCTCGAGGAGGTCCGCTTTGGAGGCGTCGACGGCGAGGGCCTCGTCGACGGCGGCGAGGGAGGACTGCTGCTCCTCCACGTGCTGCTCCCACTGCAGCTTGATCTCCGCCACCTCGTCCTCCTCATACCCATTTTCTTTCATATGATGGAAGTAAAGACAGTATCTGAAAAGTAAGAACATGCCCGGCTGTCTTGGCCAGTTCTCCAGTAAAGCAACCTATTCCCGCACCAAGCTCCAACACTAATTTTCCTTCATATGAAGGAAGTAAAGACAATATCTAAAAATTAAGAGTAGAATTAAACGAGAGTGTTGAATACAAGTCCAGCTAAACATGTTCTGAAGTCCTAATTTGCAAGAAATCATGTCTACTTCATGGGAACTACACCTTATTCTAGTACTCTGCATATAGCATGGTAAGTCTTCTTATATGATACCTGATGTAATATGTCATATTGATGTTGAATGTAAAATACAGGAAGATGGATTATTGGTTCAAAGACATATCAATCTATGCGTATTAGCAACTAAGTTTGTAGACTTATGTATTGTTAGTATCTTTGAGGCTTCTCCACGTACTGAATTAACAAAATTGTAATGTTGAGGAGATGATGCGGCGCTCTAAAAAACTAATCATAGTAGTTACCAAATTGATGCTTATAATATCGATGTGCTAGCGCAGAAAGATGATCTACAATGTAAATGTACTTATTTTCTGTGTTGTTCAAGGTTAACAATAGAGCACTCGCCGAAAAGAAAGAAGAGAATCCTAGAAGTTATGGAGAGTATCCTCTGTATACTGCCACGTACAGCCACCCAGTAAACAGATAGTACCTTGACCATCTTGGCATGATATCCTACAAGTTATCTCAGCAGCTCCACACTCAACCATGTATTCCCTCTGTAAACTAATATAAGACGTTGTAAATCACCACTACTTTAAAACGCTTGTATTAGTTTACAGAGGGAGTACGTACTGACAGCCATCCCCATCGCAAAAAATAAAAAAGACAGCCATCCATCCCATTCTATATAAGCACATGGATTCCATGGGAAATGGAGAGGAGGCAATCATTAGCAGAGGCAGAAACCTTGTCTTAATCAAGACAATAATTATTATGAAGCAAAGGTAGATCTAACAATTTTTCTCTGAAATAATCTTGATAAGACAACGGCTACATAGAAAAAAGGAGTGAAAGTCTGAAACCATATCCACATTCCACTGTCCAGCACTTGCAGTTAAATGCACATGGCCAGGCCAAGAAATCTACCAGTAGGAAATCAGAGATCTGGGAGAGGAACAGAGATTGCAACACCTTTTGATTTCCCCTCGATATGCCAAAGACGAACACGAGAAAACAGACTGAGTAAACAACACGGGTATCCAGGAGAATGTAACAAAACTAAACCGATGGCGGAGGTGAAGAAAGCAGAGGGGGCAAGGAAAGTATCGCATGCAGCAGGAAAGGGAGGGGGCTTATACCAATACCAATACCAAGTAATGATGGGGGAAGAAGGAGACGAACGCCTCTGGCCTGCTGCGAATTCGGGAAGGTGGGGAAATCTTGGGCACCGGATTCTGCCCCCGCTGCAGCTCTCTGCTCTTATAGCTTGTCGGGTCAGTGCGGTGGCGGTACAATGGTGTCATGTTGGAATAAAGCAGTAGCAGCAGCATCATCCTAATGTGTGATCGGTCGGCGTCTGTCTCCACACCTCATCGTGTGTCTCCACGCCACACCAGTATGTGGCTTCTCCACGTACTGAATTAACAACTGATTGGTCAGAACTGACAACAACATGTTTTAATCGTCCAAAAATTTGTATACAAATATAGAAGGAAAAAACGATGAGCTATCCTTATGGATGATCCTTGACAAAGTTGTCATTTTTTGCTCGAGTACATATGTACGCCATATATCTAATATTTGTGCAGTCAAGTGTTAAGTTATTAAATATATATACATCTTACACCAAAATGTTTAAGAATCCCAAATTCCATATACTATTTTTTTAAATAAATTCATGATTGACCACATGCATATATAATAAATTCAAGCATATATCCAATGTTATGGAAATAAAGTGCACTATAAGAAAGATCAAAATTGGGCATTCAATATAGTGTCATTCGGCTTCAGTATTGAGGGAAATAAAGATAGAGTAACTATTGATTGTTAATGGAATAAATTGGTCGTGTAGCAAAGGTAATATAAGAGAATGTACTTCCATGATAAGTAAATCACATCTATTACCAATAGGACAATGTGCATGTGTTCGTTCTTGCCAACGAGAAGATGAATGCAACGGAATGGGAACGAGGCGATGGAATGGCGTTATCACCTTGAGGCGCTCCTCCTTGTCCAGATCGGCGGCGCGGGAGTCGAGCATCATGGCCTCAAAGGTGAGGTCCCTGGAGTGCTCCTCCCAGTACCTCTTCTGCGCCTCCCTCTCCTCCTCCAGCTTCGCGAGCAGCCCTGCAACACAAGCCACACGTCACTGACCCCGCTCCAGCAAACAGAGAAGCCACTGTTGTGCGGTTGCCAATATAGGTGCAATTGCAGGTGTGCATAATTAAGATACTTGACAACAAAACCCTGGGCAGACAATTACCCAAACTCGACACTGTAAAGTAGTAGCTTAATTAAGATCATCGAACCTGCCCAGGCTCCCATGTCAAGAAGAAGTTGCCGCGGCTAGAGACGGCGACATAGCTGCCGTCAGGCGAGCGGTTCACCGTGTTGAAAGTTCCGGTGTAGTAACTTGCACCGCTAATGCCGCTTGAAACTGTTCTGCACCATAGAGATAAACAAAGGAGCAAACAATGTCATGCCTTGATGATCACCTAGCAACTGCAACTGAACCTTAACATTGTTTGGCAAGTTTTGTTCCCCTACCTGCTGAGAGTGACCGAGACGGTCTCCTGCACGGCGGCCTTCCAGTTGTAGCCGCGGTTGGAGGTCACGTAGATGGCTCCCTCGTCGGTCACCATCTCCGCGCTCTGCTCCCCGGTAGCCTGGATGTACACCTGCCACCAAACGAACGATCAAACCAATCCTTACTCCACTCCACCCAATTTGGATATATGCAATTGCAATGCAAAAAACAGGTAGCAATTCAGAAAATGCAGTTAAAAGGGGAATTGAATTCATCGGTCAGTTACCATGTCCCCTGGGAGCTGGGCGCTGAGAGAGACCCTTCTCTACTACAACTGCCTCCTTGGCAAATGAGCGGACTTGAGTGACACCTCCATTGGCCAAAGCAGCTTGGACAGAATATAACTGCACGAACATTAACCAACAAACCAATCAGCATACACATAATGAACTCTACTAATACCCCGTTTTTTATCTGCTCTACATATTAACTTTGTCTTACATCAGACATTGTAAACGTTGATCTAGTTTATAAAAAAATGTTAGCATTTACAATACCTTTGGAATCATCATCGAATATATTTTCACATCACATATACTTTTTAATGTAAATGTCCATATAGTTTCTTCTAAACTTGGTTAAACTTTCTAAAATTTAGCTTTTGTTAAAGATACCTATCATGCAGAGTAAATAAAAACATAGGAAGTGTGATTTATCTACTTCCCCAAAAGGGGATATTGATAAACAAGGTAGGGCCCTGCCCTCCCTTTCCAGATCTGTAAAACAATGGTTTTGCTAATTCTCAGGTACCTGAAAACGTCAATCCCTTCAACCAGTTTTTTGTGTGAGCTCTGAGGTCAAAGACAACAGCACTAGGGCGAGAGCAGCAAGGTTTGATGAACATGTGTTTTTTTACCTGATGTACAGGTGTTTTTCCTAAAAATAGTTTGCATCAGGATTGAATTGGATCGAGTCCGATGGCGTTGTACTACATGAATCTAGTACGAATCAGTAGAAGTAAAAGCAAGAGACACAAGGCACTACGGCCAAGATACATATACATACCTGCGGATCGGCGTAGGGGAAGATGAGCTGGAGCACGTCGATGGGGTCGAAGTCCATGCTGACCCCGAGCTCCACCACGTCGGCGGCGGCAGACGGCGAGCATCGCGCCCTCTTCGTGGTCACAACCCTTGACGAGCGCCGTCTCCTATAGCAGGATCCTGTCGAGGCAGATCGCGCACACCCCGCACTCCCCCGCCGCCCAGTCGCCGCCGACCCCGCCGCCCATGGCCGCCACCTGCCACGAACGAACAAACCAAAGCAGATTAGATCACCGCATACCCACCGACGGAAGAGAGATTTCGAGGAGCTACAAAGTCAACAGGAGCAACAGAGAAACGGGTAGTCGAGGAGCGCATGGACGGGAATCGGGGAGGGACTCACCATGGATCCATCGGATCCAGCGACCTGGCAATGAGGTCCACCATGGGTGAGGGTTGCGGGCGCGAGAGATGGATCTGACGAGAGGGGAGGAGAGAGTGGCGCGAGGGGACCCGAAGGTGTGCTGCGCATCGGCGAGAGCCGCGTCAACTCGCCGGAATCGAGCGGCACAGGTGACGACGGCAGAGGAGTCGCGGGAGGGGGACAGAGAGAGGGCTCGCGGGGGAGAAGGGGGATCATGCACGGGAGTGGTGGCGACGGTAAGGGAGGAGCGAAGTTTAGGGTTCACAGAGAAAGATAGGGGTTTGGTGCGGTGTTGTGTGGTGGGTTGGATCTGAAGTGGATGGATGGACTGATGTTTGCCATGTCACCGATCCAAGGCACAAGTGATCACACCAATCAAAATTGAGTTTTTTTTAGTTTTTTCACTTATACGGCAAATAGTCAATGTGATGTCAAAATTCATGGCAATGTTTGTACAAATGATCTCACATTTTGCATAAGTGTGCATCTTGAATGGCAAACAATGTTGCTAAATGGAGTTTTCATTTTCTTTGCACGGAAATTTCATTTTGGGCACATTAAGGCTCTGTAATAATTTCATAAATTATGGATAAAAAAATATATGTACTTCCTCTCTACTGAACATAATATTGGAAAAAAGATTGAGGGAAACTCGATGAATTAAATGAGCTAAGATTTGGTCGAGTGAAGTTATATGGTTAGTTTCATCCCGTGGTAAGTTTTCATCAATTATAAAGCAATATAAAATGTAGTTTCTTCACAAAATGAAAATATTACCAGAAACAAAGATTGGATGACGAGCTCACATGGATTTTTATATGGGGCTAAAATTTTGTGAAGAGCTATGTTTTGGGCAGATACAAGATGTGGAAAAAATTCAACTCAACACGATATTCCTATCTAGTACTTTCTTCACAAAGGTGTTAGCTGAACACAAACTTTGGAAATTTGCTGAGAAAGATTTACTCGGAAAATGGTTCCGAAAGTTTTCATGATGCAATGATTTGGATAGGAAAGAGTGCCCAAAAAATATGAGGGTAATCAAATAAATAGAAATAGCACTTCCTTCACAAAGTGCTATTCTGAAAAGAATAGGAAAATGAATATTTCAGAATTATTTTTGAACTATGGAAGGAAGTGTTTTTCACATATTTGAGGAATATATGATCCAAAGTATTTATGAGAATTCTTCGAGAATTTTTGGAATGACAGAATAGTAGGTTGCTTCACAAACTAGGCGGGTTTGGCACGTGACATAGAATGGACCCACGAGTGAGATGTCAACATAGTTAGAACATGTTACGACATTTTTATAATCATCGTAAAAGTTATGACGATCTCATCTTATGCGGTTACGACGTTTTTGACTCACATCATCGTAATTTATATGTAGATTTGATACCCTCAAACGGTTTACGACAATCACGGATGAAATCGTCATAAATTTATGACGAATTCATCAACGACGTCTTAAAAAACATCATGTATGAGCATATTTCTTGTAGTGCCTGGAAGGCACGCTCCTCGCCCTCAAAGCTCGCCATTTCTTCCATGGATGCCTGCACCACCCGCATGTTGCCCGCAGGGGTCTTGTAGGTGGGCTGGTTGCCGCTTAGGATCTCAGCAATGAACCGGCCACGGCTGCGGACCGATCCAAGCTGGCTAGGGGCCTCAGAAATCGGAATGAAGCCGTATTCGGAGTTATACTCGCGCTGCGTGGCATCCATCCGACGTTTTTCCGAGGCGACGACAATGCCCTCCTCCAAGATATGCTTGCGAGCCTCCTCCAGTGAGGCTCGGGCGTCGCAGGGTTCGTGGAGGTAGCGACGGGTGTCTTCAGACCAGCGATAGCGTCCTGAAGAGTATCAGCGGTGACAGCAGCAGGCTCACCAGCGTCCGCCGACGCCTTGCCATGAGCCGTGCTGGTGCTAGCACCGATAACCATAACCTCCACGACGTTGGAGACGGCGACGACATGGTATGGGGTGAAGAACCCCACCGACGGCGGAGGGCCGTGGAAGACGAGTACGTTGCTGGGGTACACGTCATGCGCAGGCATCTCAACGATAGAGAGCCTGCTAAAGCTGGCGAAGAGTGCCTCAACGTCGAAGTCCTCGCCGAAGTAGCGCGGACCGTCGTTGAGACGTAGGTCGCTAAAGAGAACGCCGAGGTTCTCCATAGCAGCGACGGCGACACTAGGAAGCGCCTTGTCATCAGAATCTTCGTCTGAATCCGCATGGCGGATGGGGACGTCGATAATCATCGGTGTTGCCTCGTCGAAAGTGGGCTCCACGGGCATGTAGGCCGATCCGGATGCGATGCATCTGGTGGCGTAGGTGCGGGGGCCCGCCCAGCGCGTAAAGCCAGCCGATGCCGGGATCGGCCCCACAGTGGGCGCCAAATGTCGGTGAATACTCACAATATATGCCATAGGTAGGCTAAAGTCGGTGAGAACTGAAGGGACAAAGGAGGGCGCTAGGAACGAGGTTGGTATAAGCATGGACCGCACGATGTACCCAGGTTCAGGGCTCTTCGTAGAGATAAGACCCCTAGTCCTGCCGGAGTGTTTGATGTGTATGGATGCATTACAAGGTTGCTCCGGGAGCTGTGTTGGGAGGAGGAAGAGGGGAGCAGCCGGCTCGTCTCTACCTCTCTCTATGTGGTTGGTGGATGTGAAGGATTGTTCGACCGACGCTCTGCATGCAGGGTGACCGGGGGGTTTTATAGACGAACCCGCCGACCTACAATATGGATAAAGGGTACAAGAGTGGGACCCGGCTGGCAGCCTCGCCGGCTGACCAAGGGCCCACGAGAGTCTTGTCTTGTCGCTTGAGGGGCCCGCCGGCTGCATGGTCTTGTTTGGCTGTGGGACCCGCCGGCTGGCCAATGAAGCTCTCGCGTAAGGTTGACACCGAGCACGCGTTGTACGTCGAGCGTCGTCCAGCGAGATTCGTCATGGGCAGGTAGTACGATCGCCTCCACTGTTCCCCACGCCGAGTGCAGTAATGGAGTGGGAGTGTGATGGTCCGACACTATTCTAGGTGATGGATCAGAGCCGGGGTAGGTCAGCGGCGTGGCCGCCGATGCTCATACCTGCCGGACACCCCGATCCAGTACCTTTACTAACGAGTAGCCACCTTTAGTCGTAAGGTCTCATCCTGACCTACGATCTGATGTGACTTGTGATCCCCGGCCGACTAGCCTGCTTGGCTAACCGTCTTGGGAACGGCCACCTCGTCCCTAGCCGGCTGGCTTGGCCAAGGCGGTCAGGAAGAGGTAGCCGTCTTGCCTCTATCCGGCAGGGGTTGCCTGGTCGGCCAGAGAGTGGGCTGCCTTGTCCTCCAGCCGACAGGCGCAACCCAGCCGGCCAGAAGACTTGGGCTTTGGGCAACTTTTATTGGTTCATATCCCTTGGGCCGGAAATGAAGGAGCAGGCTTAATGAGCCTACCCCGGGGTTATCCCCCCGACAAAAGAATTAAATGCAACTCTGAAGATTGGGAACTCGACAAAGGTAAAGAGTGAGGTATAAAACCAAAGTTTGATTGTGTTAAATCTTTTATGAATACCAATGCTTTCAATGATTTTAGCACTAAGTATGGACTTGACTCCGAGATAGTAGCCTCATTATATGAAACCTTTGTTGCTTATGTTGATCTACCTAAAGAGAAATGGTTTAAATATCATCCACCTATTTAGTTTTTTTTAAGAACCAATTAAAGTTGAAGCTGAAACTATCATTTACAATGTTGACCCAGTTGTGCCTACAACTTATATTGAGAAACCACCTTTCCGTGTTAGAATGAAGGAACACGCTAAAGCTTCAATTGTGGTTAACAGAAGTTATGTTAGAACAATCAAACCCTCTCACTACAGGAATCAAACTCTTTGCCGTCTGCCATAACGGACAGCAAAGAGGTGATCCACCGACGGCAAAGCTCTTTGCCGTCAGCCTCCTGTCTGCAATTTTCCTACGACTACTTTAGACAACATATCACCTTCTTTGCCATCAGTCTGCCTGAAGCGGACGACAAAGACCTTTGCCGTCAGTCTCTGGCTCGAGAAGATGGCACACATTCTTAGACGACAGCCGACACGCAACACCTCCGTTAGGGCTAACGGATGCTTTGCCGTCTGCCACCCTCTGATCTTTGCCGTCTGCCTCCCTTTGATCTTTGTCGTCTGCTTATATGGGCCAACCCTCAGTTGGCCCATCTGTCTATTTGTCCTTCGTTGCCGTCTGCCTCCCTCTGAGCTTTGCCGTCTGCCACCCTCTGATCTTTGCCGTCTGCCTCCCTCTGATCTTTGCCGTCTGCCTCCCCATGCAGCGGACAACAAAGTGACCATACGGGCCAGCTGCTGTTGCCCCAGGTTGCACAGCTGGGTGCCACGTGGCACCTTTGCCGTTGGCTGGCTAATGGCAAAGGCCTTTGCCATCAGCTGGCAGACGGCAAAGAGCCCATATTGTCACAATTTTGTTTTTTTGTTTATTTCACAGCACATATACATATACATAGCACATATATAGGTCACAACACATATACATATACATAGCACATATATAGGTCACAACACATATTCATAGCACAAAGTTTCATCCATATATATACATATACATATAGTTCCACATATACTGTTCATCCATATATACACATACATGGAATTCCACATTGTTCAACAACTCAAATGAAAACTAGAACTAAAGCATTCCATCAATGCCAGCTTCCATGCATGTAGTACATCCAATCTCCAAAATGGGAATAAGAAAGTCAGAAGAAGAAGAAAAACAACATATATATAACAAATAAGCTTAATACAATAATAAAGAGAAGAAGCAAGAAGAGAAGAAGGAGAAGAAAAATAAGAAGGAGGAGGAGCAGAAGGAGAAGGAGGAGGAGAAGAAGAAGAAAAGAAGAAGAGAAGAAGAAGGAGAAGAAGGAGGAGAGAATAAGAAGGAGAAGAAGAAGGAGAAGGAGGGACCCTTCTCCTTCTTCTCCTCCTTATCCTCCTTCTCCTTCTTCTCTTCTTCTTCTCCTCCTCCTCCTTCTTCTTCTCCTTCTCCTTCTCTTCTCTTCTTCTTCTTCTTCTTCTTCTTCTTCTTCTTCTTCCTCTTCCTTCTTTTCATTTTTCCTCTTCTCCTCTTCTTGGAGCTAAATTAGCTAAGTATGTATTTTTGGAGCTTAATGGGCTAATTATGCCATTCTAGAGGAAAACAAGCTAAGTATATAATATTAATGAGCTAACCAAGGTTCTTATGCCATTTTGAGCTTATTATCTCTTTTAGGAGCTCAATTAGTCATTTTAATGATCTAACCAAGATTCTTATGATGTTTTTACCTAACTAAGCTAATTATATCATTTTGGAGGATAATTAGCTAAGTATGTCTTTGTTGGGGAAAATAAGCTAAATTGAAGAAGAAAGAGAAGAAGCAAGAAGAGAAGAAGGAGAAGAAAAAGAAGAAGGAGAAGGACAAGGATGAGGAGAATAAGAAGCAAATAAGAAGAAAATAAGAAGAGAAGAATAAGAGAAGAAGAAGGAGAAGAAGGAGGAGAGAAGAACAAGGAGAAACAGAAGGAGAAGAAGGATGGATCCTTCTCCTTCTTCTCCTTCTTCTCCTCCTTCTCCTTCTTCTCTTCTTCTTCTCCTCCTCCTCCTTCTTCTTCTCCTTCTCCTTCTCCTTCTCTTCTCCTTCTCTTCTTCTTCTTCTTCCTTATTTTCATTCCTCCTCTTCTCCTCTTCTTGGAGCTAAATTAGCTAAGTATATATTTTTGGAGCTTAAAGGGCTAATTATGTCATTCTAGAGGAAAACAAGCTAAGTATATAATAATAATGAGCTAACCAAGGTTCTTATGCCATTTTGAGCCTATTATGTCTTTTAGGAGCTTAATTAGTTATTTTAATGAGCTAGCCAAGGTTCTTATGATGTTTTTACCTAACTAACATAATTATGTAATTTTGCAGGATAATTAGCTAAGTATGTCTTTGTTGGGGGGAAAATAAGCTAAATTGAAGAAGAAAGATAAGAAGCAAGAAGAGAAGAAGGAGAAGAAAAAGAAGAAGGAGAAGGAGGAGGAGGAGAAGAAGAAGAAAATAAGAAGAAAAATAAGAAGAGAAGAATAAGGAGAAGAAGGAGGAGAGAAGAAGAAGGAGAATAAGAAGGAGAAGGAGGAGGAGAAGAAGGAGGGTTCCTTGTCCTTCTTCTCCTCCTTCTGCTCCTTCTCTTCTTCTTCTCCTCCTCCTCCTCCTCCTCCTTCTTCTTCTTCTCCTTCTCTTCTTCTTCTCTTCTTATTCTTCTTCCTTCTTTTCATTTCTCCTCTTCTCTTCTTCTTGGAGCTAAATTAGCTAAGTATGTATTTTTGGAGCTTAATGGGCTAATTATGTCACTCTAGAGGAAAACAAGCTAAGTATATAATATTAATAAGCTAACCAAGGTTCTTATGCCATTTTGAGCTTATTATGTCTTTTAGGAGCTTAATTAGTCATTTTAATGAGCTAACCAAGGTTCTTATAATTTTTTTACCTAGCTAGGATAATTATGTAATTTTGGAGGATAATTATATAAGTATGTCTTTGTTGGGGGAAAATAAGCTAAATTGAAGAAGCAAGAGAAGAAGCAAGAAGAGAAGAAGGAGAAGAAAAATAAGGAGATGGAGAAGGAGGAGGAGGAGAAGAAGAAAATAAGAAAAGAATAAGAAGAGAAGAATAAGAGAAGAAGGAGAAGGATAAGAAGGAGGAGAGAAGAAGGAGGAGAACAAGAAGGATAAGAAGGAGGGCTCCTTCTACTTCTTCCCCTCCTTCTCCTCCTTCTCCTTCTTCTCTTCTTCTCCTCCTCCTCATTCTTCTTGTTCTCCTTATCCTCCTCTTATTCTTCTCTTCTTCTTCTTCTTAATCCTTCTTTTCATTTCTCCTCTTCTTGGAGCTAAATTAGCTAAGTATGTATTTTTGGAGCTTAATGGGCTAATTATTTCATTCTAGAGGAAAACATGATAACTGTATAATATTAATGAGCTAACCAAGGTTCTTATGCCATTTTGAGCTTATCATGTCTTTTAGGAGCTTAATTAGTCATTTTAATGAGATAACCAAGGTTCTTATGATGTTTTACCTAACTAAGATAATTATGTCATTTTGGAGGATAATTAACTAAGTATGTCTTTGTTGGGGGAAAATAAGCTAAAGTGAAGTAGAAAGGGAAGAAGCAAGAAGAGAATGAGAAGAAAAAGAAGAAGGAGAAGGAGAAGGAGGAGGATAAGAAGAAGAAAAGAAGAAAAAAAATAAGAAGAGAATAAGAAGATAAGAAGGAGAAGCAGGAGGAGAGAAGAAGAAGGAGAAGAAGGAGGGCTCCTTCTCCTTCTTCTCTTCCTTCTCCTTCTTCTCTTCTTCTTCTCCTCCTCCTCCTCCTTCTTCTTCTCATTCTCCTTCTCTTCTTCCTCTCTTTTTCTTCTTATTACTTCTTTTCATTTCTCCTCTTCTTGGAGCTAAATTAGATAAGTATGTATTTTTGGATCTTAATGGGCTAATTGTGTCATTCTAGAGGAAAACAAGCTAAGTATATAATATTAATGAGCTAACCAAGCTTCTTATTCCATTTTGAGCTTATTATGTCTTTTAGGAGCTTACTTAGTCATTTTACTGAGATAACCAAGGTTCTTATGATGTTTTTACCTAACTAAGCTAATTATGTCATTTTGGAGGATAATTAGCTAAGTATATCTTTGTTGGGGGGGAAAATAAGCTAAATTGAAGAAGAAAGATCAAAAGAAAAATGAGAAGAAGGATAAGAAAAAGAAGAAGGAGAAGGAGAAGGAGGAGGAGAAGAATAAGAAAAGAAGAAGTAGAGAAGAAGGAGAAGGATAATAAGGAGGAGAGAAGAAGAAGGAGGAGAAGGTGGGATCCTCTCCTTCTTCTCCTCCTTCTCCTTCTTCTCTTCTTCTCCTCCTCCTCCTTCTTCTTCTCCTTCTCCTTCTTTTCTTCTTCTTCTCCGCTTCTTCTTTTTCTTCCTTCTTTTCTTTACTCTTCTTCTCCTCTTCTTGGAGATAAATTATCTAAGTATGTATTTTTGGAGCTTAATGGGCTAATTATGTCATTCTAGAGGAAAACAAGCTAAGTATATAATATTAATGAGCTAACCAAGGTTCTTATGCCATTTTGAGCTTATTATGTCTTTTAGGAGCTTAATTAGTCATTTTAATGAGCTAGGCAAGGTTCTTATGATGTTTTTACCTAGCTAAGCTAATTATGTAATTTTGGAGGACAATTAGCTAAGTATGTCTTTGTTGGGGGAAAATAAGCTAAATTGAAGAAGAAAGAGAAGAAGGAGAAGAAAAATAAGAAGGAGAAGGAGAAGGAGAAGATGAAGAAAAGAAGAAAAAAGAAGAAGAGCAGAAGAAGAGAAGAATAATGAGAAGAAGGAGGAGATAAGAATAAGGAGAAGAAGAAGGAGAACAAGGAGGGCTCCTTCTCCTTCTTCTCTTCTTTTTCTTCTCCTCCTCCTCCTCCTTCTTCTTCTCCTTCTCCTTCTCTTCTTCTTCTCTTCTCCTTCTTCTTCTTCTTCTTCTTCCTTCTTTTCATTTCTCCCCTTCTCCTCTTCTTGGAGCTAAATTATCTAAGTATTTATTTTTGGAGCTTAATGGGATAATTATTTCATTCTAGAGGAAAACAAGCTAAGTATATAATAGTAATGAGCTAACCAAGGTTCTTATGCCATTTTGAGCTTATTATGTCTTTTAGGAGCTTAATTAGTCATTTTAATGAGCTAACCAAGGTTCTTATGATGTTTTTACCTAACTAGCTAATTATAGCATTTTGGAGGATAATTAACTAAGTATGTCTTTGTTTGGGGAAAATAAGCTAAATTGAAGAAGAAAGAGAAGAAGCAAGAAGAGAAGAAGGAGAAGAAAAACAAGAAGGAGAAGGAGAAGGAGGATGAGAAGAAGAAGAAAAGAAGAAAAAAATAAGAAGATAAGAAGGAGAAGAAGAAGGAGGAGGGAAGAAGAAGGAGAAGAAGTCCTTCTTCTCCTCCCCCTCCTCGTTCTCCTTCTTCTCTTCTTCTTCTCCTCCTCCTTCTTATTCTTCTCCTTCTCCTTCTCTTCTTCTTCTCTTCTTTTTCTTTTTCTTCCATCTTTTCATTTGTACCCTTCTCCTCTTCTTGGAACAGAATTAGCTAAGTATGTATTTTTGGAGCTTAATGGGCTAATTGTGCATCCTAGAGGAAAACTAGCTAAGTATATAATATTAATGAGCTAACCATGGTTCTTATGCCATTTTGAGCTTATTATGTCTTTTAGGAGCTAAATTAGTCATTTTAATGAGCTAGGCAAGGTTGTTATGATGTTTTTACCTAGCTAAGCTAATTATGTAATTTTGGAGGATAATTAGCTAAGTATGTCTTTGTTGGGGGAAAATAAGCTAAATTGAAGAGGAAAGAGAAGAAGGAGAAGAAAAATAAGAAGGAGAAGGAGAAGGAGGAGAAGAAGAAAAGAAGAAAAAAGAAGAAGAGCAGAAGAAGAGAAGAATAAGGAGAAGAAGGAGGAGATAAGAATAAGGAGAAGAAGAAGGAGAACAAGGAGGGCTCCTTCTCCTTCTTCTCTTCTTCTTCTTCTCCTCCTCCTCCTCCTTCTTCTTCTCCTTCTCCTTCTCTTATTATTCTCTTCCTCTTCTTCTTCTTCTTCTTCTTCCTTCTTTTCATTTCTCCTCTTCTCCTCTTCTTGGAGCTAAATTATCTAAGTATGTATTTTTGGAGCTTAATGGGATAATTATTTCATTCTAGAGGAAAACAAGCTAAGTATATAATATTAATGAGCTAACCAAGGTTCTTATGCCATTTTGAGCTTATTATGCCTTTTAGGAGCTTAATTAGTCATTTTAATGAGCTAACCAAGGTTCTTATGATGTTTTTACCTAACTAAGCTAATTATAGCATTTTGGAGGATAATTAACTAAGTATGTCTTTGTTGGGGGAAAATAAGCTAAATTGAAGAAGAAAGAGAAGAAGCAAGAAGAGAAGGAGAAGAAAAAGAAGAAGGAGAAGGAGAAGGAGGAGGAGAAGAAGAAGAAAAGAAGAAAAAAAGAAGAAGATAAGAAGGAGGAGAAGAAGGAGGAGGGAAGAAGAAGGAGAAGAAGTACTTCTTCTCCTCCCCCTCCTCGTTCTCCTTCTTCTCTTCTTCTTCTCCTCCTCCTCCTTCTTCTTCTCCTTCTCCTTCTCTTCTTCTTCTCTTCTTTTTATTTTTCTTCCATCTTTTTATTTCTACCCTTCTCCTCTTCTTGGAATAGAATTAGCTAAGTATGTATTTTTGGAGCTAAATGGGCTAATTATGTCATTCTAGAGGGAAACAAGCTAAGTATATAATATTAATGAGCTAACCAAGGTCCTTATGCCATTTTGAGCTTATTATGTCTTTTAGGAGCTTAATTAGTCATTTTAATGAGCTAACCAAGGTTCTTATGATGTTTTTACCTAACTAAGCTAATTATGTCATTTTGGAGGATAATTAGCTAAGTATGTCTTTGTTGGGGGGAAAATAAGCTAAATTGAAGAAGAAAGAGAAGAAGCAAGAAGAGAAGGAGAAGAAAAAGAAGAAGGAGAAGGAGAAGGAGGAACAGAAGAAGAAGAAAAGAAGAAAAAAAACGAAGAGAAGAAGAAGGAGAAGAAGGAGGAGAGAAGAAGGAGGGCTCCTTCTCCTTCTTCTCCTCCTTATCCTCCTTCTTCTTCTCTTCTTCTTCTCCTCCTTCTGCTTCTTCTCCTTCTCCTTCTCTTCTTCTTCTCTTCTTCTTCTTCCTTCTTTTCATTTGTCCTATTCTCCTCTTCTTGGAGCTAAAGTAGCCAAGTAAGTATTTTTGGAGCTTAATGGGTTAATTATGTCATTCTAGAGGAAAACAAGCTAAGTATATAATATTAATAAGCTAAATTATCAAAGTCTTCTCCTCGTCCTTCTCCTTCTTCTTCTCCTTCCTCTTCTCTTCTTCTTCTTATTCCTTCTTTTCATTTTTCCTATTTCAATTGAACTTATTATGTCATTTTGGAGCTAAATTAGCTAAGTTATGAAACTAGTGGTTTCACTAACCATTTTGGAGCTAAATTAGCTAAGTTATGAAACTAGTGGTTTCACTAACCATTTTTCCTAGTAGAAATCAAGTAGGAACTTATTATGTCATTTTGGATAAAACATACCACAGTGGTCATCAAGGAGGAGAAACACCACGTTTGCTCGGGCCGGCTTCGTTTGGAGACGGTTGCCCTGGAGAAGGGTCGTGCGATGCCGCTCGGGAGTTATTATGCAGAAAATATATTTTGCAATGTCTTAGTTAGCATGATGACACTCAATTGTTAATACTAGTTTATAATGATCTTTGAAATGAAATTCACTGTGCCAATCATAGAGAAGACGAGCATCTATAGTGGGGCTTGACCGGTCTTCTCGCACATAGACTGCACATTCGGTTTTGAAGAGTCAGTTGTATTAGTTAGTAATGAAACATACATTACACACATGATTTGGCTAATGTAAAAAAGAAACTTACCACAATAAGCTCGTACATGGCCAGGTGAGCCGCCTCATTCCGGGCCCTCTCCTCCTCAATCAACCGAGCTGTGGTCCGGTCCCTCTCCACAAGAGCAGCCTGAAGAGCAGCCTGGCTTGCCAATGTCTCTTTCTCAAGAGCAGCCTGGTTGGCCGCTCTCTCTTTCTGAAGAGCAACCTGCAACACCATTCCTCGTTACCACAGTAATGATCAATGGCTACACACATAATGAAATGGATGAAAGTTTTCTGAGTCCGTACAACTAACCTCAATGGCAAGATCGACTGGCCGTGGACGAGGCATTATCTCAGGACAGGAGCTCGACTGGCGCGCCTTGATCTCCGGGAGAGTGGGTGGACAACGTATTATCCCATCTCCAGTGGCTATCGAGCCATGGGGCCTCCCGCCACGAGATATCATCACCAGCTCTGGATCCAAAGGTTCCCGGCTCGGGTTAAAGTCCTCCCCTTTCCAAGCCTTCCCCGTGTCCCTGTATTTCACGAGCTTGTGGTGGGATGAGATGTTGGTGAAGTTATTTGGATCATCCAGGCCAGACTCAGAAAATGCCTTCGCCTTCTTGTACGAGGCGGTATGGGCCATGCCATAAAGGTCGTACAACTCTCGCATATCCGTCTTATTGTGATGCGCCTAAAAGAGAGGAACAAAGTATTAGTACGGGGCTCAAGCTAGCATGAAGAATGAATTGCATGAATCATGAAGCAAACCACATACCCAATTTCGTCCGAACTGAAGTAAGTTTGCGCTGCCTTGATGGTGTGGCACACCAACCATTTGGCTACGCTGATCCTTCACATTGTCGTGGACGGCTCGCCAGTTGCGTGTGCACCACTCATCCACCAACGCCTCCCAACAATCCATCTTATCCGCACACCATCTCGGGGGCACCTATAAGTTATTAGAAAGAATTTTGAGCGCTACTCCTATGAATCAAATCAAGAAAACTACGTACAAGGCCTTAAGAATAGGTAATTACCTTCATGTACTGCTCCTTCTTCAGATACTTTCCACGGCACTCCTTCTTCTGCTTCTTAATAACACGCGTGGCGTAGTAGTCTCGAATGGCTTGCGGCCGAGCCTCGTGGCGTAAGTTCTGTAATAACCGCGTACACTCGGCCTCGATAACCTTGGCCGCCTCCTCCTCATATCCCTCCTCACACCTATAGAAGGTCTGCAATCAAATGAGACAACACCGATTAGTACAATAATTAGCTATATTGTTAATTTTAGATTGTGTAAAAGGATAATTTACCCAAAAGCTGTTGATCACCATCTCGGCCCTCGTGTGGCACAAGACACCATCTATAATCTCCTCTGGCGGGGCCTACGCAGCCTGGTAGTGCTCCCAAGTAAATCCTAGTGTTGGAACCTGACCCTCACCAGGCAACATGACAAACCCCGGGAAATTTGTTCGGCAAAGTACACCAACGACGCTGTTCGGCTTGCGGACTCCACCAGGGTGTTTCCATCCCCTGCAGTATGATAAGGTCAATGCATTAGATATTTGAAGAAACTTGAAGGTAGAAGCTAAAAAAAGAGTAAATGTACTTACCTATCCCCTTCAGACTTAATCACCGGCGTCTACTTGTACACGGTGGCCCCGTCCACATGCACATCATCCTCATTATCCATAGACTCATCCCCGCCATCAACAGAACAGCCACCCGAACCCTCGGTCCAATCCGACACCTCGGTCCGATTTGGCCAGGCACCCCATCCGGACGTCTCCACGTCGGCCGAAGCGTGTGTGGCAGGAGTCTCCTCGGACGTAGCCTCAGGAACCGGAGTCTCGTGGGACGAAGGCACCTCGACCCGAGGCTGATCCTGGACCGGAGTCTCATGGGCCGAATGCCCGTCCACCCGAGGCTCCTGGACCAGAGTCCCCGTAGCCTCCTCCGCAAACGGGTACACCATAGTAGTCCTATGCTCGGGTGAATGAGCCGGTGGTGGTGGCGAGGATGGCGCAATAGTCCGCCTACCTCTTCCGCGACCACAACCTCTCCCTGTACCCTTCCCCTTCTTCCCTACCCGACCAGCACCTCTCCCAGTGGGCAATGCTGCCTACAAAGAAGCACCCGCGGGGAAGACTGTCTGCCAAGGCTCTACGAAGAGATAGGGGTGGAATGGAAGTACCACCCCTCGCGCGATCTGGACCCGCGCCCACCATAGTTCAACACCTGCTGACCTGTCATGATAAAGATTAAAATAAATTAGTACAACATAAAAAATTTGGATAACTAACATAAATAATAATATGTACATATATAATTTAAGTTGGGAATCTTACAAACAAATAATCATCATCAATAAATGCATCATCATCATCACTATCAGGCATGTCTTCATGAATGACCTGCTCATCGGGTTCAATGGCATGAAGTTGTGGAAGGCCTTTCTGCAATCGATCAAGCATTGACAGGTCATCCGCATCAGTAACCTCTTCTAGTTCCAGCTTTGCTGGTTCCGGCTCAGGGGTGAAGTCGGATTCATTGTCACAGTCCACTTCCATGTTCTGGGGTGAAGCTCGGCGGTCTTGAAACGTTTCTTGGAAAGATGTTTTTCTTGGAAGAATTCTCCATCATATGTGTCTGGGTTAATGTGAGGTTCATAATCCTGTTCATTTGGGGGAGGTGGTCTAACACGTGGCGGCACTTCAAAAACAACATACCAACCTTCCAGATTCTTATCAGTTTGGCATGCCCACGGTAGATAGGAAACTTGGATCGCCTGTTGAGCCGTAATATAGACATCGGGAACATCTAAATGGGTGTTTGGATTGATTTCGACTAGTCCTATATGTTCATGAGTCCTTCTAGTCTCCTTCGGCTGGAACCAATAACATTTGAAGACTACGACATTCGGTGGGTTTTCACCATAGAATTGAAGTTCATAAATTGCTTCAACTCTTCCATAGTAATCGATACCACCTTTGCCGATTGCAGAGACACAAAAATTTGTAGATTTCCAGTTGGGCATAGATAGCTATTTGCCAAAGGTACGAAAGAGATACCCGTTGATGTTGTATTTCTCAAATGAACGGACCTTATAGTCAAAACCATTAGCGGCTTGTCTCAATTCGGCGTCCATAGACTCTGAATTAGCCTACAAGTTTAATACGAAACGATTGTTGCATTAACCGAAAGTTAGACCAAGAAATGAAATGGTCCATTATTGATAATTACCGTTTGTTTGAACCAATATATGAAACCAGGATAGCCGCCTCCATGCTTTGCCAAAATCTCATACTCTTCGACGGAATTATTTTGGATCACCGCTCCATCCGAGAATTTGGCGACGTATCGGCTGTGTGAAATATCCGGGAATAAGAGCAGTTCAAAGGAATTAGAAGTTACGGAAAAATGTGCGGAGAACTTACTCAATGTACGGCCACACTTCTGTTAGGTTGTTGAAGATATACAACAAAATGTTTCACCATTCTTCGACATCCAATGTTATTGGTTCCGAAGCGCCGGCTAGTGCGAGCTTCCCTTTGAATAGGCTGAGGTTGGATCCACCTTTTTTAGGGTCGGCATCATTGTACCAAGGCTCCGGATTATGCAAATGATGATTTTTGGCTTCGTAGTGTGCTTTCACAAAGTTTGCCACCTCCTTAGTAATGAATGCCTCAGCCATCGATGCTTCAATTCTATGCTTATTTTTAAATTTAGCTCAAAGCGTCTTCTGCATCCTCTCAGTTGCATAGCACCAATGATTTTGCACGGGCCTACCCAATCTTGCCTCGGTCGGTAGATGTAAAATCAAATGCTATATTGGATTAAAGAAGACCGACGGAAATATATTCTCTAAATTGCACAACAACTTCGGTGCAAACTCCTCCATGTCATCTACCACGCCAAGCGACAATTCTTTCACACAAAGAACACGGAAGAAATAGCTCAGCTCCACCAGTACAAGCCATTCATCCTCAGGAATAAAGCCACGTAACATCATCGTCATTACCCGCTCAAGCCATATGTGCCAATCATGACTCTTGAGACCAAATATTTTTTATTTTTCAAGACTCGCTCCCCTCTTTAGATTCGCTACATACCCATCGGGGAACATCAAGTGCATTTTGACCCACAACATAATTTCCCTCATAGCTGGCCTTCCAAGATTGAACCAGGCCTTTGGCTTCGATCACTTTTGCTTTCCTTTGCCTTCTTGCATGTTTTGTAACGGTCTATGACATAGTGTCTCTTGATCGACTCTAGCCTTAGTATTATCCTTTGTCTTCCCATCTATGTCAAACAATGTACCAAAAATAGCCTCTCCGATATTCTTTTCAGTGTGCATCATGTCGATATTGTGTGGAAGAAGGAGGTCTTTGAAGTAAGGCAGATCCCACAAGCATGGCTTGTGAGTCCAGGCGTGTTTTGAATTATACCCCTTGAAATACCCTGGATGCTCTGGATCAGGCTCGAGGGCATTTAACCGATCCAGGATCTGTTGGCCTATCAACGCAGGTGGTGCCAAGTTTTTGACAACTTTACCTTTGGTAAAGTTCTTCTTGTCTTTTCTGAACTGATGTCCAGGATCCAGGAACTGTCTATGCAAGTCAAAGCAAGAATACATCCGACCCTCCTGCAACAAATGAAACTGACGAGCTGCCTTGCATGTGGGGGCACGGGAACCTTCCATGCACACACCATCCAGAGAATAGCGCATACGCCGGCAAGTCATGCATAGAGTACATGTACCACGCATGCATTTTGAAGTTTTCTTTTCTAGCGGCATCGTATGTCTTGACCCCATTATCCCAAGCTTCTTGCAATTCATCCTTAAGCGGCTGCATGTACACATTCATATTCTTCCCCAGATAATTGGGCCCTGGAATTATCAATTTCAACAATATGTTCTTTCTTTACATAATCTGCCCGGGGGGAGATTGAGTGGAATGGCAAATACATGCCAACTAATGTATTGGGTTGCTGTCATGCCGAAGGGATTAAAATGATCCGTGGCGATGCAGGCTCGAGGATTCCTTGGATCTTCCGCTTTATCCTGATACAATCCATCGAAATGTTTCCACGCTTCCCCATCCGATGTGTGTTCCGCCATCTTATTCCCATCCACATCTAGTTTGGTTCTTTTCCCATTTTGTGCCATGTCATCTGTCTGGCTGTCTCTTCGACCATGAAAAGACGTTGAAGCCTTGGTATGATTGACATATACCGAAGAACACTAACTGCGATTTTGGTCTGCCTCTTCTCACCCATACCGTTGTCTACCACAAGATACCTGCAAGACTCGTAATTGGGACAATAGTCCAAGTGTGCATACTCCTTCCTAAATAACACACATCCTTTCTCACATGCATCTATCTTGTCATAGGGCAGTTTAAGTACACGAAGTATTTTGTCTGAATGGTACAGGTTTGCACACATGACATGGCCTTAGGGTAGAAAGCGTCCAAATAGTGTCATCATCGCGTCGTAGCATTCTCTTCCCAAGTTGAACTGACCCTTCAGAGCCATTACTTGTGCAATGGCATCCAGCTGACAAAGCTCAGTGTACTCATGGAGTAGACGTTTCGAAGACTCCAACATTTCATAGAAGGCCTTTGCAGATTCCTCCATCTCATCATCTGAATCCCGAGCATCATCAAAGTCTTGCACCATGTCTTCGATCCCGGTACCATGCTCGTCGGTGCAACGACGAACCACCTCGGCTCTGGTGAGTTGTATAGAATCACCATGAAATGTCCAAACCGTATAATTAGGCTTAAAATCCCTCCTCTACATGTGTTTAATCATTATAGCCTCTGTCCTCTTTTTATAGTTGTCGCATTCAGGACAAGGGCACCAGTTTGTTTCCTGGCCATTTGCAAATGTGGCTTTCACGAACTCCTTGGTTTTTAGAACCCATTCTTTCGTCATCTCTTTCTGACTAGGGTGACCGGTGTACATCCACGCACGATCGCTCATCTTGCCCAGTTACTAAACACACAAGAAATATATTTATATATAATTAAGCATATATATTCATCAGTTAATCAAGTTCGCCAGTTTTATTACTTCCATGCAACCTACACGCTAATAGGTAAGGATAGGTCCTAATCCCACTCGAGTATGTGTAGATTGGGTTCGTTTTCCCATGCTCTGCTCCAGATCCAATCCAAAATTTTGGCAGCACCTCCCCGCTATTCTCCTGATACACGTCTCCGCAATAAACAGAGAGGATGTGTATCCGGAAAACAACAGGGAGGCACTGACGAAATTATGCATCGGATCCGGAACAAAGCATATGGGAAAACAAACCCAATCTACACATACTCGGTTGGCCATGGATAATGTTGGACAATTCGGAAGAATCACAGTTATAAATATATGCAAATGCATGCATATTTATAACTGTAACCCTTTCGAACGGGAGACGCATACTGGTCACGCATATTGATAAATTAATTTACCTATATCTACCAAGTTTCATCCGAACACCGACATAGAGCAAACGAAGGGGCGAGGAGGAGAAGACATTTGTACTCACCCACGAATGCAGGGGCGGAGCTTGTAGAACGCACGGGGAGGTCTTTACACAGCAGACCTCACAACGACGAGACAACCGCACATGTAAATCCACCCGATGAACACAAATATTTTGTGTTCACCAATAAAATCAAAAAATATATGACCTAACACAAATATACGACCTATATATATGTCATTTAGGATTCCATAAACATCGAGGAACCCCCTAAATCGCTCGTCCCCGGTGCCCTTAGGTATGGCGACGCACGGTCGAAGGGTCAGCACGCCAACTCTTCCGGTTCCGGAGACCTTTCTTCTCTGCCTCTCCTCTCCTCTTAGAGCATTCTACTAGTGATGTCCACGGTCGGCAGCCTCTAGAGGCCGAAGTTCACCTTTTCGGTCAACAAGAGGACGAAGAGGTGTCGGGGGTCGGGGGTTGGGCGTTAGTGTCGTCGGGGGCGGCGTATTAATATATGCGCGGAGTTTCATGCCGGGGTGTTGTGATGTCTTGTCGGGGCGTTGTGTCGGGGTGTCGGGGCATCGTGTCGGGGTGTTGGGGCACCGTGTCGTGGTGTCAGGGTGTCATTTTCTTGTTCCTCCTCTTCTTTTTTTCCTCTTTTTTTCCTCTGCTTCCTTTTATTCTTCTTCCTTTTCTTCTTCTTCTTCTTCTTCTTCTTCTTCTTGTTCTTGTTCTTGTTCTTGTTCTTGTTCTTGTTCTTGTTCTTGTTGTTGTTGTTGTTCTTCTTCTTCTTCCTTCTTTTCCTTTTTCCTCTTCTTATTCTTCTTCTTCGTCTTCCTTCTTTTCCTTTTTCCTCTTCTTTCTTCTTCTCATCTCTCCTCTTTTTCTTCTTCTTCTTTCTTTATTTTCTATTTCTCCTCCTCTCATCTTTCTTCTTCTTCTTCTTCTTCTTCTTCCTCTTTTTTCTTCTAGTTTTTTCTTATCTTATTTTCTTCTAAGTTTTTTTATTTTCTATCTATTTTTTTCTCCCTAATAAACCAACTATCTAATTTAACAAAAAAATAGAAAAAACTAACTATTTAATTCAAAAGAAAAAGTAGAAAATAAACTAACTATTTAACAAAAAAAATAGAAAATAACAGGGGTGGGGGCACTCATTGGAGTTGGGGACGGCCGGGGCGACAAAAGGAGGGGAAGCCGTGGGGAGGGGGACCGCGAGGAGGGGGCAGCGCCAAGAGGAGGAGGGGGCGTAGGGAGGAGGCGGTGCGCTGGGAGGAAGAGGCCGACACGGTGGAGGAGGGGCGGCGCGGTGGTGATGGAGGGGGTCATGGGGAGGAAGAGGGCGGGACGGTGGAGGTGAGGGCGATGGTGGTGGAGGGGCCTGTGGTGGAGAAGGGGCGAGCACTAGCGGCGGTGGTGGAGGAGGAGGTACCGGGGAGAAGGAGGGGGCATGATGGAGGAGGGACGCAGGGAGGAGGAGGGCGCGGTGGTGGCGCAGGGAGGAGGAGGGCGCGGCGGCGGTGGTAGTTTCGGGTTTGAGAGGGAGGGGTGAGTGGGGCGTGACAACCGTTAGGGGAGAGAGGCACGTGGGGGTGGGGGGTGACGGCCGTTAGGGCACATCCTCTTTGCCGTCTGCCCCCTGACGGCACAAAGGAGAAAAGCATACGACAAAGAAAGAGGCCGTTAGGGGGGAGAGAGGGGTTGCGGGGTGGGCCGCCCGTGCTCTTTGCCGTTGGCCTAAATACTCTTTGTCGTCAGCTGGGGGACGCCAAAGAGCTGGCTGATGGCAAATAGTATCTTTGCCATCAACCAGATCTTTGTCGTGTGGTTTTTGGTAGCTGATGGCAAAGAGGGTCTTTGCCATCAGCCAGCAGACGACAAAGAAGCAGCAGATGGCAAAATCTCTGATTCAAGTAGTGTCTAAGAAAATCAAGGTAGAACCCAGTACTGCTATCGTTAAATATCTCTTGGTAGACAATGTTGATGGGCATGCTATTTATTTTTGTAATGAAGCTACCATAATTGCTAAACCTGATACTAAAGATAAGAATAGACGTGTTGTTGGCATGCCCGTCGTTTCATTCAAAATAGGAGATCATTGATATCATGGTTTATTTGATATGGGTGCTAGCGTTAGTACTATCCCTTTAACCTTATATCAAGAAATTATGCATGAGATAACACCCGCTGAGATAGAATACATAGATGTTACTATTAAACTTGCTAATAGAGACACCATCACACCACTTTGGATTGTTAGAGATGTTGAAGTCTTGTGTGGAAAATTAAAACACCCTACTCATTTTCTAGTACTTGGCTCACCACAAGATATTTTATGTCCCATAATATTTGGTAGACCCTTCTTGAACACTTTCAATGCTCAAATATATCACAAAAAGGAAACCGTCAGTTTTAATTCTGGTGGTATGTCTCATGAGTTTCATTTCTCCAAGTTTTGTAAGCAACCCCATGACAAAGTATTGCCTAGTAAAGATGAATGAATTGGTCTTGCTTCTATTGCCATTCCCCCTACTGATCCATTAGAACAACATTTGCTAGACCATGAAAATGATATGCATATGCGTGAAATAAATGAACTAGATAATATGTTCTTTGCGCAAAAACCTATCCTTCAACACAACTTGTCTATTGAAACTCTAGGGGGTCCTCCTCCACCCAAGGGTGATCTTGTGTTTGAATTAAAGCAATTACTTGACAGTTTGAAATATGCTTATGTTGATGAAAAAAGATATATCCTGTTATTATCAGTGCTAACCTTAGAGAGCATGAAGAAGAAAGATTGTTAAAAACTTGAAGGAAACACCCAACTGCTATTGGGTATACTCTTGATGATCTTAAGGACATTAGTCCCACTCTTTGTTGGCACAAGATTAATATGGAACCAGATGCTAAACCATTGTTGATCACCAACAAAGACTCAATCCCAAAATGAAAAATGTGGTAAGAAATAAAATATTAAAGCTTCTAGAAGCATGTATAATTTATCCCATAACTCATAGTAGATGACTAAGTCCTGTTCATTGTGTTCCTAAGAGATGAGGTATTACTGTTGTTCCTAATGATAAAAAGGAACTCATTCCACAAAGAATTGTGACTGGCTATAGAATGGTAATTGATTTTATAAATTAAACAAAGCTACTAGAAAAGATCATTATCCTTTACCTTTCATAGACCAAATGCTAGAAAGATTATCGAAGCACACACATTTTTGCTTTCTAGATGGTTATTTTGGTTTCTCTCCAAAACCCATGTCATAACCTGATCAAGAGAAAACGACCTTTACTTGTCCTTTCGGAACCTACTCTTATAGAAATATGCCTTTTGGATTATGCAATGCACCCGCTACCTTTCAAAGATGTATGACTACTATATTGTGTGATTTTGGTGAAAAGATTGTTGAGGTCTTGATGGATGATTTTTCCGTTTACGGAACTTCTTTTGATGATTGCTTAAGTATTAGGAGAAGTGCCACTTTATGGTAAATGAAGGTATTGTATTGGGTCATAAAATTTCCGAACAAGATACTGAGGTGGATAAAGCTGAAGTTGATGCAATTGAGAAGATGCCATGTCCTAAAGATATTAAAGGTATCCGTAGTTTCCTTGGCCATGCTGGTTTCTATAGGAGGTTTATTAAAAAATTCTCTAAAATTTCCAGGCCTCTTACTAATTTATTGCAAAAGGATGTTCCTTTCGTTGTTGATGATGAATGTGTAGAAGCCTTTGAAACACTTAAGAAAGCCTTAACTTCTGCACCTATTGTTAAACCGCCTAATTGGAACTTGCCTTTTGAAATTATATGTGATGCTAGTGATTATGTTTTTGGTGCTGTTCTAGGATAATGAGTTGATAAGAAATTAAATGTTATCCATTATGCTATTAAAACTCTAGAGAGTGCCCAGAGAAATTATGCTACCACTGAAAAGGAATTCTTAGGAGTTGTATTTGCTTCTGATAAATTCTGATCTTACATTATTGACTCTAAAGTATTTGTTCACACTGATCATGCTGCTATTAAATATATTATGGAAAAGAAAGATGCTAAGCCTAGACTTATTAGGTGGGTTCTCTTGCTACAACAATTTGATTTGCATATCCTTGATAGGAAAGGAGCTTAGAACCCCGTAGCTAATAACTTGTCTAGGTTAGAAAATGTTCTTGATAACCCACTACCTATTGATGATAAGTTTCCTTATGAACAACTAGCCGTGATCAATGTTTCTCATAATACCCCATGGTTTGGTGATTATGCTAATTACATTGTTGCTAAATACATACCACTTAGTTTCACCTATCAACAAAAGAAAAAAATTCTTCTTTGATTCAATACATTACTTTTGGGATGACCCACATCTTCATAAAGAGGAAGTAGATGGTATTATTAGATGCTGTATACCTGAGCATGACCATGAACTAATCCTTTGGAAGTGTCACTCCGAGGCCTATGGAGGACACCATGCGGGAGATAGAACTGCACACAAGGTATTACAATCTGGTTTTATTGACCAACTCTTTTCAAAGATGCTCGTAAGTTTGTTCTCTCTTGTCATGAATGTCAAAGAATTGGTAATATTAATAGACTCGGGAAATGCCTATGAATTATTCACTTGTTATTGAAAAATTTGATGTTTGCGGATTTGATTATATGGGACCTTTTCCTTCCCCTAGTGGGTATACACATATTTTGGTTGCTGTTGATTATGTCACTAAATGGGTAGAAGCTATTCCAACAAATAGTGGTGACCATAACACCTCTATTAAAATGCATATGGAAATTTTCCCACGTTTTGGAGTCCCTAGATACTCAGTGCCTCATAGTGGTTCACACTTTATTCATGGTGTTTATCGTAAGTTGCTTTCTAGATATGAGGTTAACCATAGAATTGCATATCCCTATCATCCTCAGTCTAGTGGTCAAGTAGAATTAACCAATAAAGAAATAAAATTAATAATGCAAAATACTGGCAATAGATCGTGATGTTGGAAATATGCCCTAGAGGCAATAATAGATTGGTTATTATTATATTTCCTTGTTCACGATAATTGTTTATTGTCCATGCTAGAACTGTATTGACTGGAAACTCATATACATGCGTGGATACATAGACAACACACTATCCCTAGCGAGTCTCTAGTTGACTAGCTCGCTGATCAAAGATGGTCAGGGTTTCTTGACCATAGACAAGTGTTATCACTTGATAATAGGATCACATAATTAGGAGAATGATGAGATGGACAAGACCCAAACTATGAACGTAATGTGACAGCCCGAGACCGACGCTCCAGAAGATTCCCCTTTTATTTTGTTGCCGCCGTGCAATTAGATTGTCTATCGCATTCATCATTGCATCATGCACATCATCCGCATTGCATATACACTCCGTTGCCTCCATTTTTCAAAACCTGCATCCCTTATTAGTTGTCGGTTCTCTTCATGTTTGTCGTTGACCGTTTTGAGACCAACCACACACGCACGCACCTGCGAGATCCTTAAATCTTGTTTTTAAAAGTGTGTATAAAATATCCCCGGATCGTGTTGAAAGTTGATGTGCGGTCTTTATTTGATGTAGGTAGGCCGCGTGCCAATTTTCGTTGCGATCGGAGTCCGTCTCGTACCCGAACGGTCGACCGTAGCGGCACCATCGTCGGTTATTTTCCGATGTTTTTTTTCGCTATTTTGAAACGTGTTGCTGCGCTACCTCCCTATCATCTCTGCCTAGCCACTCTACACAGCCCACCTAGCCATCTCCGCTATCGGGACCGCCCGATTCCGATCCTACGATCGAAATCAGGGCGAAAAACAGCTAACCCTAGCCTCGTTTGCCTTTAAATAGACCACTCCTGTGCCAAATCTGGAAACCCTAATCCCTCCTCGGTATCCGTGCCACGACCTCCACCCCGCAACCACCAGCTCCTCCTCTCTCCTCAGACTCCAACCACCGTGGGCCCGCTCGAGCCCATCTAAGGCCCATCGGGCCCTTTCAGTCGCCGCTCGCCCGCGAAGGCCGTGGTGCCTTGCTGTTCGATCGGGAGGACGAGTCCCCGTTGACCAGCCTCGCCAGCAACCTGGGCCGCCTCCCCCTTGGCCCAAGCAGCCCAGTGCGGATCTGGTCCACATGCCTCCTCCAGCAGCCCGATCGCCCCGCTTGGGCCGACTTCCTCCCGCGGCCCACCAAGCAGCTCAATCGGCCTGCCCCACCCCGCCTCACCAGATCCACCTGCGCCTAAGCCCACGAAGGTGAGCTCCAACCCCCTAGCCATCTATTTTGCACCCGTGCGCCTTCTAGCTATCCCGCGTCCATGTGTTGTTCGGCCCAATAACTGTAGAATCGGCCCGAGAGGAATTTCCTATTAACGTGCGATTAATTCTTTTCAGAAAAATGACATATTTTCAAACGCCCGTAATTTCCATTCCGTGCGTTGGATCGCATCAAGTTAGGTATGTAACTTGGATAGAATTTCGCATAGATTAATAATTTCCAACTTTCATGCATGATAAAAATACTTAAATGTGTTATTTGCATCGGTTTGCCTGTCGACGTGTTAAAAATGATTTAGGTCGTATTTATTTAACCGTAGCTCCGTTGGAGATGGGACATAAATGTAAATGGACTATAACGACGAGTATAATCATGTGAACCACTTTGTTTTGCTGTTTAACAAACATAAAATGTGATTAGGACAAATCTGGACAGAATTAGAATTTAACACGTGGGGTCATTTCGGAGATGCTATATGTCGTTTACGGCCTCATTTAGAATGCCTAGATAGGTAGTCTAATTTTTTCTTCACCCCTTGCCATGTTAACAACATTTTAATATTGCCGTGTTAATAAACGGGGGTGAACTAAATAATTAAACGTGGAGTTTCATCAATATGCAACTTGTTGCATATTGAACTTCACTTAAGGTGTAGTGTTTGCTTGATGTGAATTGCCATGTCTTGGATATTTGAAACTGATGATGCATCATATTCGGGTGTGCATCATATTGTGCATGTGCCGTGGTGAATATCGTGTGTTGATTCTTGTTTCCGGTTTGCTTCGTCTCGATAGAGTTCCGCAAGCCCTGTCGGAATGCGAGGATCCGTTCGACTACGTCGGTTCGTCTACTTCACGGATAGGGGTGGGCACTATAAAACGAAAACCTAAAAACCAAACCAAACTGAACCGTATTAACTGATATATCAGTTTATTTGGTGGTTTGATTTTTGGTTTGGTGGGCAATTTTATGGTTGTTCGGTGTTTCTTTTTTGTTCATTTTTTGGTGCCCAGAAACCGAATAGACCGAACAAACAGATATGTGGGATACCCGATTTAATACCTTGTTTCCAAAAGTGCAACATTATGAAGGCATCACACATTTCTCCGCACATAATACATTTTATGTTTCATGTGCTTTTTCTACTTAATTATGGTTACTAGTTTGCTTGACCGAATAAACCATAGAATGATATTAAGGTTGCTAGAACATGTGATTATATTTTTGCATATTATACAATCCAAATGAGTGCTCTCAAGTCATTACACTTATACTGACAAGTGCATAAATTTTGGTTTTTCGGTTAACCGAACAAACCGAACCGATATATTATGGTTAATATGGTTCGACTTCTAAATTTAGAATGATTATTTCGGTTTGTATTTCTCCAAAACCGAAATTATATAGAATCGAATATACCGAACCATATTAACCATATAAACCGAACGCCCAGCCCTATTCACGGAGTTGTTCTTCTTCCAAGCGGGATCTCAGGCAAGATGAACATTTCCCTAGATACCATTAGTATCATTGCCATGCTAGTTGTTTCGTTTATATCGTTATGTCTCGCTGCCTATCACCTGTTAAATATCAGCCTCTCAACATTGCCATGAAAACCTTCAACCTGTTCGCAACCTAGCAGACCACTGATTGGCTATGTTACCGCTTGCTTAACCATGTGTTAGCGTTGCTAGTTGCAGGTGGAGTCGCTTCCATGTGATTACATGGGTTCCTTGTTATATCACCATATTATTGCTAATTAATTTAATGCACCTATATACTTGGTAAAAGGTCGAAGACTCGGCCTTTCTAGCCTGGTGTTTTGTTCCACATTTGTTGCCTTAGTTTCGGCTACCGATCTTATGTTCCATAAATTAGCGCTCCTAACATGCTTGGGGTTGTTATGGGGAACCCCTAGATTCTCGTTTTGGGATAAAGCTCGTCTGGCAAGGCCCAACATTGCTACTATATTTGCCCAACATAATAATTCTGTTAATACTGAAAACATAGGGCGTCATGAACCCGAGGAGTAATTCAACATAATACACGGAGGGCCAGTGCTGATGGTGCTGGTCCAAAACAGAGCACTGTGCAGGGCAAACCTAGAGAAACTTGGGTGATTTCTATCGGGCCACTGTACGCGTGCTTATCCGTCGTGTCTTGAGAACGACATACGCGGCTTCTATCGGGATCGTCGACACGTCGGGCGGCCTTCCTGGACTTGTTTTACCTTTCTCGAGCGCCTTATGCGAGGGATTCCGTGGATGCTTTGGGTTATCTCGAGGTTGAGGTTTTCCAATCGGAACCCAAGGAGATCACGGGTTTCCCTGATCGAGGTCATTCCATCGCAGCGTGTGGTAGTTTGTGATGGACTAGTTGGAGCACCCCCGCAGGGTTATATCTTTCGGAAAGCCGTGCCCGTGGTTATGTGGCAACATGGAAACTTTGTTTAACATTCGGTTCTAGATAACTTGAAGTAAGCTTAGTTAAAATATGCGAACTGAGTGCGTAACCATGACTGTCTGTTTCGTGAGTTCCTTCTCCAATCGAGGACATGGTGGGGTTATGTCTGACGTAAGTAGTTGTTCAGGATCATTCATTTGATCATCAATAGTCCACGCCCGCTATGCATACATCATCCCCTCTCTTACTCTTGTACTCGTAAGTTAGCCACCTCAAATAAATGCTTAGTCTCTTGCTGCAGCTTCACCACTTAACCATACCTCACCCATTGAGATTTGCTAGTCTTGATACCTTTGGAAACGAGATTGCTGAGTCCTCGTGGCTCACAGATTACTACACCACCAGTTGCAGGTAGAGGTAAAGGGTTACTTGACGCGAGCGTGTTGATTGTTCATTTGGAGTTTCTTCTTCTTCATCATCGATCTAGGGGGATAGCAAGGGTGGACGTCATTCTTTTATCATTTGTTTTCATCCATAGATGAACCTTTCTATTCTTCATGATGATTGTATGTATTGTACTGATGTGACTCTGATGTAGCTTGTGGGGGAGTGTAAGCCAACTCCTTATACTCATCTTTTCAGTACATGTACTTGTTACGATATCCATTCTTGCAAAACGACGAGATGTGTTTCTATCCGTGTCGAGGCCCTCGCGCCAAAATAAGGATGGGACCGCATCTTGGACATTACACGCAGCATATGATCGTGTCAGTTTATTGCTACTGTTTTCTGCATGCCAATGTATCTGTTCCTATGACCATGAGATCATGCAACTCCTGGACACCGGAGGAATACCTTGTGTGTATCAAACGTCACAATGTAACTGGGTGACTATAAAGGTGTTCTACAGGTATCTCCGAAGGTGTTTGTTGGGTTGGCATGGATCAAGACTGGGATTTGTCGCTTCATGTGACGGAGAGGTATCTCGGGGCCCACTCGGTAATACAACATCACAACAAGCCTTGCAAGCAATGTGACTAAGGAGTTAGTTATGTGATCTTGTATTACGGAACAAGTAAAGAGACTTGCCGGTAGCGAGATTGAACTAGGTATGGAGATACCGACGATCGCATCTCGGGCAAGTAACATACCGATGGACAAAGGGGACTGCATACGGGATTGATTGAATGCTTGACATCGTGGTTCGACCGAAAGGATTTCCGTAGAATATGTAGGAACTAATATGGGAATCCAGGTCCCGCTATTGGTTATTGACCATAGAGGTGTCTCAGTCATGTCTGCATAGTTCTGGAACCCACAGCGTCTGCACACTTAACGTTCGGTGACGCTAGAGTAGTATTGGGATATGTATGTTGGTGACCGAAAGTTGTTCGGAGTCCCGGATTAGATCTCAGACGTCACGAGGAGCTCCGGAATGGTCTGGAGGTAAATATTTATATATGTGAAGTCATATTTTGGCTACCAGAAAAGTTTCGGGTTTTATTGGTATTGTACTAGGAAGCTTGTGGAAGGTTCCAGAGGGTTTTAGAGGAGTCCGGAAGGGTCCCTCAAGCCCTTAGGATGTGCATGGGCTGTAAGGGGGCATCCAAGCCTTATTGCGCCAGCCCCAAGGGCCCATGCGGTTCGGAGGGAAGAGTCCCTAAAGGGGAAGGCACCTCCTAGGTGTCTTGGGGAGGGAGGAAACCTCCGTAGGCCCACATCCCCTCCTTGGAGGAGGGGCTATGCTGCGACCTAACCCTCCTCCTAGGCTGCTATATATAGTGGGGGAGAGGGAGGGGCTGAACACACCAATTACCACACCCCCGTGGCAGCGCTACCTCTCCCATAACTCCGTTTTCTCCTCAGATCGGTTCCGACAGCGCTTGGCGAAGCCTTGCTGGCACTGCTCCACCGTTATCTCCACCATGCCGTCGTGCTGGTTGAGATCCCATCTACTTCTCCTTCCTATCTTGTTGGATCAAGAAGGAGGAGACGTTATCGAGCCGTACGTGTGCTGAACATGGAGGTGCCGTCCGTTCGACGCTAGATCGGGAAAGATCGTGATGAGATCGCATGATGGATCATGATGAAATTGCCGGAAGGATCATGATGAGATCGCGGGACGGGCTGCGATTTGGCTCGCGAAGATGTTCCACTACATCAACCGTTTATATATGCTACCACTTAGCGACCTAAAAGTGTAACACCCTGCGTCTAGCCTTCCTGACTAAATTAACTTATTTCAAAAATTAGGGCCAATTTTTTTGTTAATGCTTGTGATGCTTGATGTGATGTTGCTTGCTTGCCTATTGCTTGTGTTGAATCCAATGCTCCTGATGCTGTCCACACTCAGCTCCTTGGCCCAAACCCTTGCCTAATGATCATATGCCATTCGTGTAGTACCAAAAACTAATTTTACCAAATATTATTTTCAACAAAAAGCATTTACTTGATTTAAGCTTTCAAAACCCGTGAGTTGGGATTTGTACTACAAGTCCTCAAATTAGGGAAGTTATTTTTCACCAAATGTTTTATTTAACACCTATTATCAAAATTAATTCCCAAAACCACAATATTATTATTTTAGAAGTTATTTTACTATTTTATTTAAATGCCTTCCTATGAAGCCAGAAATGATCTCTTATGAAGGAAAGTTATTTTTATTGCTTTCGAATATTTGAGAAAATTTAGGGAAACTCAGTGGGCATATATATTCCATATATATGAGTTTCAACACATGGTCATGTTCAAAATATTGGGCACGACCCTTCAAAACCCTTCCTGCCTATTTCAAGATTTTGGAATATTTCTACATGAAATATTCTCAATAAATTCCTGTAAAATTCTAGCATGTCACATATGATATATGTGATGATCTTGCCAAGTTTCATCTCAATCCAAGTTTATCTGATTCCCCTAATTATTCTAAATCCCTATCTGACCAGATCCAAATTTGAGCAACTCAACATTGCCAAGTGTCGCCAATTGTGCTCAAATTTGGTGGACATGTTCTCATAGTGCAATAATGCATCGACATCAAGTGGTGCATCAAGGAGAAAAGAAGAACCTGTCTCAAGCCGCTCAAAAGCCTGTGTGTTGATTTCTGACTTTGGGAAACTTTACATTATAAAGTTTCTCCAGTTGATTCCAAACTTTTTGGGCATGCTTTAATGCTCAAATAATGCCCCCACACCAAGTATTGGATTTGTGGGAATTGATTTGAATAGTTTTGTAAGCAGAAGGCCATTTCTTCCCATTTCATGGGTTTTCCAAGTTTACATTGGAAACCTTCTCCAACAAATCCCAAATTTGGTGACCAAGCTTATTTTCATCTATTATTTGATCCTGTTAAGTTTCATACCAATTGAAGTCCATCTGGTAGCCCTAACACTCATCAAACACCTTGTGTGCACTCACCAAAGTGGCTACTTTGCCCCCTTCCACTATTACCCTTGAGCTTAGAATTTTACCACAACTCTCTATAGTTACATTTTACCCCCAGTATCCTTGCCATGGCCTCTGGTCAATTCTTGTAGGGAGACTCCATGTAACTAGTTCTCATGTTTACTCTTGGATCACCATTATTCCCCCTCTTGCCCCACTTCTACTTGAGCCAAAGCCCCCACCTTTTTCCAGAGATTCCCCAGCATGCTAATACATAATTTCAAATCAAAATATGCATGCTCATGTAGGAGAAATGAGCAGCACATCTACAAGTAGATTTCTGGCTGAATTGTAGCTTTGTACAACAAGCACTAGCTAGCCTCCTCTGCTTGAGCTCAAACTTGGCAGTCTTGTAGTCCTTGCATAGCTAACATTGCCACAAATTGTTTCCCCCCAAGACTCCCCATCTGAGACCCACTTTTCTTAGCTCCAAGTCTGCTGTTGCAAACTTGACCCCAGTCAAAACCCCACCTACCCTGCCTCAAGTGCAACCAAATGCTCCCATCAGTCTCCAGAGGGCATGCCTTGCATGTTTGACAACAAGGCTTGACCATAAGATGGTCTTGGACGCGCAGTGTCGTGGTGACCATGCCACTGGCATGCAAAACTGGTGGTCCGCACCTTTTTCTTTTGCTGCAGCATGTGTCCCAGCGCGCGAGGGCACTCCCCTTTACTGGTCCAAGCCTTCCCCGACGTTGGCTAGCCTCCAAAGTGCCCTAGGGATGCGTGTATCCCCCGTGCCCTGAGAGCACCGTGAGCTCCCAAGCTTCCCTCGGCTCCCCCTTGCTTATCTTCCCCCCTCGAGCCTCAAGGTGCCTAAGTCTTCTCCCCTCTCCCCTAGACGCCTCCGAGAAGCTCTCGTTCTTCCGTTTTCCCTCTGCATCACTGCTACTGCAACAAAAGACCTTCCAACGGTGCTAGAAATAGGAGTGTTGCTTGATACTCCTCAGCAACGGCACCAGGAATCCTTCAGCTGCGGCTACGCCTTAAGGGACTTCCTAGGCAAGTATGCAAAGGATTTCCCCCGTGGCCTTGGAGCCTTGCGTTGGTGTTCCCTCGAAGCGGAAAGGGTGATGTAGCGTAGCGGTGGTAAGTACTTCCCTCAGTTTGAGAACCAAGGTATCAATCCAGTGGAGGAGTATCTCAAGATCCTACACAAACACAAAAACTTGCTCCCAACGCTATGAAGGGGTTGTTAATCCCTTATAGATTGTTTGCCAAGTGAGAACTGAAAGCAACAAAGTAACAAAGCAAAGTAAAAGCGGAGGTGTAAACGATGGATGTGAATAGACCCGGGGGCCGTAGTGTTTACTAGTGGCTTCTCTCAAGAAAGCAAATAGACGGTGGGTGAACAAATTACTGTCGAGCAATTGATAGAACCGTGCAAAGTCATGACGATATCTATGCAATGATTGTTTCTATAGGCATCATGTCCGAAACAAGTAGACCGATACTTTCTGCATCTACTACTATTACTCCACACGTCAACCGCTATCCAGCATGCATCTAGTGTATTAAGTCCATAAGAACAGAGTAACGCCTTAAGCAAGATGACATGATGTAGAGGGCTAATCTCAAACCAAAGATAAAAACCCCATCTTTTTACCCTTGATGGCAACTACTTGATGTGTGCCTTGCTGCCCCTACTGTCACTGGGAAAGGTCACCACATGGCATAACCCAAAACTAAGCACTTCTCCCATTGCAAGAATCATAGATCTAGTTGGCCAAACAAAACCCAAGACTAGGAGAGACTTACAAGGATATCAAATCATGCATATAAGAAATCAGCAAAGACTCAAATATATATCATAGATAATCAGATCACGAATCCAGAATTCATCGGATCTCGATAAACACACCGCCAAAGAAAATTACATCGGATAGATCTCCATGAAGATCATGGAGAACTTTGTATTGAAGATCCAAGAGAGAGAACAAGCCATCTAGCTACTAACTACGGACCCGTAGGTCTGAAGTGAACTACTCACGAGTCATTGGAGGGGCGATGATGATGATGAAGAAGCCCTCCAACTCCAAAGTCCCCTCCGGCAGGGCACCGGGAAGGGTCTCCAGATGAGATCTCGCGGAACCGGAAGCTTGCAGCGGCGGAGAAGTATTTTCGAGGCTCCCCTGATTTTTTGCGGAATATTTGAGAATTTATAGGCGAAAGACCTAGGCCAGGGGCGGCCAGGGAGGCCACAAGCCTTCCCACCGCCGCCTCCCCTGGTGGCGGAGTGGGTGCTTGTGGGCTCCCTGGAGCCCACCTAGCTTGGCCCAAAAGCCCCCTAGTCTTCTTCCGTTCGGGAAAAAATCATTTCGGGTTTTTTCTTCCGTTTGGACTTCGTTCCAAAATCATATCTGAAAAGAGTCAAAAACACGGAAAAAACAGGAACTGGCACTTGGCACTGAATTAATAAGTTAGTCCCAAAGAAGATATAAAAGGTACATAAAACAACCAAAGAAGACAAGATAACAACGTGAAACCATCAAAAATTCTAGATACGTTTGAGACGTATCAATCACCGACAATGGCCGGAGCGCCACCGATGACCCCTTCTTTAATTCGGGCTCCTCCAAGCTCTTCCCTCCGTGAGGATACGCCGAGAGGCCTCCCTCCACTCCACAACTTCCCCGTGCCCCTTTCTTCCTTTAGGTGGCCAGGACGCTGCCCCACCGCATCAGTTGTCGTCGGCCTCCGCCATGGCCGAGGGCCCCTCGCCCTAGAGGCTCCCCTGCGTAGCAGACTCATGCTGAGGTGCGGGTGCTTTCCCCCGAGCTCGTGCTGGCCGGAGCGCCGTCCGGGGTTGGTTGGAGCAGCCGGAGCCAGCCCCTGCATCGGCTGGCCCCGCCTCCCGTGCGTGCCAACAGGTCGAGCGGAGGAAGAGGAAGGACCCGATGAGCGGGCCCCCCCTCGTCAGCCTCCCACCGCACTAGGTCAAGCCACAGAAGTGGAAAAGGGTCCTGCTAGGCTATGCCACCCCGCGGAGAAAACACATTTGTAGAATGTGCCATCGATGTGGCCTGCTCCGCATGCGACTGGGTCAGCTAGGCCGGCCCAGGCCGTTGTCTTGCGCCCATTGCGCAAGTTAGCCCAGCTCTGGTGATGCCCTTTCCCCCTTTTTCTTTTACCAAAAGGATTAGAAAATCCATAGTTAAATCATTTTAACTCCAATTTGCTTGATTCAAATTCCTGCACGTTCCTAAAATCAAGGGCCATCTAAAGATGTGCTTTGCATCTTTTTCCAAATAACTTTTCTGTTGTATTATTATTCAAATACATATTTGAATACTCCTAGCCTCACCTTTCAAAAGTCCTAGAGGATTCAAATCAACTCCAAATGCAGCGATTCCAATTTCGAGAGCCTTCTAATATCATGCTCTATTTTTGAAGCCTTAGTAAACATTTTTATCTGGCATGTTTCTGTTGCATTAAATAAATAGCGTCCTTTTGCTATTTATCCAATATTAGAAAATCCCTAGAATATTCATATCAACTCCAAATCCAGTGAAACAACTTCCTAAATGTTTCTAAAAAGCATGCTCTCTTAAATGAGTGCCTCCACTCTTTTTATCATAATATTTTCTATAGGCTTCTTTATGGATCACCTATTCCTCCCCTCAGCCATTCAAAAATCCCTGGTGGTCCAAATCCTATAGCAAGCTTCATGTATTTTTCTTATGACCAGAGAGGTCCAAGAAAAATAAAACTCCTATTTATTTAGCACTTTTGTTTCTGCTTGCTGTGTGGCTTACTGTGTTTGTTTCCGATGGTAGTTGACGAGTAGACGGAGTACTCAGAGTTGGATCGGAAAACCACGAAGACCCCGAGGGACTTATGTGAGCAAAGACAAGCAACCCTTTGACCATATTTGAGCAAAATATTATTTGCATGCTAAGTAGAGCAATTATTCCTGTTGCATTTGATCATGAGTATTCGATAAATCATCGATATGATGTTACCGATGTCTCCTCCGGAGCACTTGCATATGATCATGATCCTACCACCTATAAGGGTCATGCTAATGTTATGTTGACATGTAGACATTGGAGCTAAGCATAGTAGAAGCATGAGAATGATGATGGTATATATCAAAGGTTTTATGAAAACCCCATCGGGTGCCACTAATGCCTGAGGGTGATGATGAGTTAGGGGCCACTTATGAAGAAGTGGTGCACCGGGTATATTAGGTGTGAGTTGTTTGAGAAATGGGAATAGAATTATGACCTGTCGACCGTCTCAAATTTACATGTGCGACCACGTTACCCCTTTATGGGACGGGGCTTTGTTGATTACTCTGGTTGGTTCTAGCAAAGAGCCATATTACTAGTGGCGGGAGTGATGTGTGGTCACTCTCGTGATAGGGTCATGCGAGGTAGGACGACTATGCCGTTTTATGTGTTTCGGGCACACCGTTGGTCCCCGCATGGATGATACTGTCCAGAGTTGGTGCTCGTAAGACGTACATCATGTGGGCTGGTACCAATCGAGTGGATCTCTTTGTATAGTATCATCAGGGGAAAGGCATTGATCGGGTAGTTACCTCGGGTATGTTATATACCGCGAGTCGTGGATGACACGGAAGTTTCCCTGATCTCGTGGGTACAATGTACAACCTCTGCACAGTGTAAAACTGTTTGAATAACCGTGTCATCGTTCAAGGACAGTTGGGTAATCCTCTTTAAACTACATCCAAGTGTTTCCGCATGAACCAAGTGCGTGTGTGTTCATGGAGTTATGTGAAAGAGTTGATATGACCAAGTTTGGTGATTTGGCATATCGGGTGAACCAAAGGGTTCAGCCCTCAACAGATATGTTGATGTCTGTAACCTGTTCTTCTAAATACCAGCTAGCTTATGATGCATATCCATACCCGTCTATGATCATGTTTATTTACCTTCAAAGATGGTTTTCCACAAATGTTGCATATCACTTATTATCATACCAACTGCAATATCCATATCATGGGCTGTTTGCGAGTACATTCCCAGTACTCATTGGCTTGCCACTAGTTATTTCATTGACCAGGTATGAGAGATCAGTATATAGTGAAGAGTAACTTGGTAACGTTCCTGCGAGCTAGGACGCTTCCCAGTCATAATGCCTATAGGTTAAGGCTCATGGCATGGGTTCACGCTTTCGACCAATATTTCCGCTATTGGTCCAGTTTGGTGTGCTGGCCTTCAAGGCCCTATAAATATGTAAGACTTGACCATGATGGTCTTTTATTGTATCAAACGGTATGTATGGATGTAAGACTCTTAATATTCAGCATATGTGTGTTCGTAAGAATTTTTTTGTTTCCCATGCAACGTTCCCCGACAGTGGTATCAGAGCTAGGTTCATGCGTAGATGATATCTTGAGTAGGACACAAAAGAGTTTGTGGGCGTTGATGTTCAATTTGCTACCCTCCTTAGCCTTTTCTTGATTCGGCGACATTCTTGGATTGAAGCGGCCCAGACCAACTTTACTCGTACGCTTAGGAGAGACCGGTTTCGTCGACTGACATGCAACTTGTTGCATAAAGATGACTAGTGGGTGTCTGTTTCTTCAACTTTAGTTGAATCGGATTTGACCGAGGCGGTCCTTGGAGAAGGTTAAATATCAATTTACATATCACCGTTGTGGCTTTGCGTAAGTAAGATGCGATCATACTAGATACCCGTAGCAGCCATGTAAAACATGCAACAACAAATTAGAGGACGTCTAACTTGTTTTTGCAGGGTATGCTTGTGATGTGATATGGCCAATGACATGATATGATATATTGGATGTATGAGATGATCAGTTTGAAATTGTTAAATATCGACTTCCCGTCGATGCTACGGCAACCGACATGAGCAATAGGGTTGTCTTCAAATTTATTTTGCGCTTGCAGATGCTCTTGCTATATCGCTAGGCAGTAGCTTTACTAGTAACAACATAAATAGTGCGAAAACCTCGATGGAAACACGATGACGGAGATCATGATGTTGGAGATCATGGTGCGGCGCCGGTGACGATGGAGATGAAATGATCGATATGGTTGGCTAGAGGGGAGGGGGTGAATAGACAACGACCACTTTTTAATTAATCTTAGCAAGTTAAGGTAAACAACATACGGGTTCACAAATAATACGACAATGAGGTGAACCCTAAAGAGGCTAACAACGAGAGCTATTAAGACAAGTAATATATAGTGACAAGCATAAGCAAATACAAAGTAAAGGATAGAGATAACCACAAGTGGAACCGATGGAGATGAGGATGTGTTACCGAAGTTCCTTCCCTTTGACAGGAAGTACGTCTCCGTTGAAGCGGTGTGGAGGCACAATGCTCCCCAAAAAGCCACTAAGGCCACCGTATTCTCCTCACGCCCTTGCACGATGCAAGGTACCGTGATTCCACTATAGGTGCCCTTGAAGGCGGCGACCGAACCTTTACAAACAAGGTTGGGGCTACTCCACACAAAACTTGGAGGCTCCCAACTAGACCACGAAGCTTCACCACAATGGAATATGGCTTCGAGGTGACCTCAACCGTCTAGGATGCTCAAACACCCAAGAGTAACAAGATCCGCAAGGGATTGGTGGGGGCATCAACTTTTCTCTTGGTGGAAGTGTGGATCTAGGCCTTCTCAACCAATCCCTAAAGAACCAACAAGTTTGATTGGCTAGGGAGAGAGATCGGGCACTTTTGAGCTTAGGGAGCAACAATGGAGCTTGAGAGGGTAAGAGATAAGGTTCCACACCTAGAAGAACCCTTTATATAGTGGGGGGAAAATCAGACCGTTTTCCCACTCTCTGCCCGAGCTCCAGCGGTACTACCGTTGGCACTCCAGCGGTACTACCGCTGACCAGGGGCGGTACTACCGCCGCCTAGTGGTACTACCGCTGGATGCTGCGGTACTACCGCTGGAACTCCAACGGTACTACCGCTGGGCTCGTGGTAGTGCAAAAGCACTACCACCGCCAAGAAAGTCTTCGCAAAAAGGTCTGTCCACGAACTACCGCTAGGCAGGCGGTACTGAGCTCCTGGAGCGGTACTACCGCTGACCAGGGGCGGTACTACCGCCAGCCAGCGGTACTACCGCTGGCTGCAGCGGTACTACCGCTAGGGCCAGCGGTACTACCGCTGGGGACCAATTTGCAAGGAGGAAAGAAACACAGTGGCGGGGGCCGCTCCAAAAATGAAGGTAAGGGATAATATGTGAAGTGTGGGCGTGCAAAGATAGATTCCACCCAAACCTTTCCACTACGGATCCCCTCTTAATAGTATGGCTTTCCTATGACTCAAATAAAGAGAATCGTAGAGAGCGCCGTGCTTCCGTTCCATGAATGAGGAGACGAGTCGTCTTGTGCCGTTGACGTGTGTTATCTGAAACCTTAACACACACGGTTAGTCCTTTACGGTACTGTCATCATTCACCAAAATTACTTAGGCATAAACTATGCCCCAACAATCTCCCCCTTTTTGGTGGATTGATGACAATACCAGATTTGCACAGAGAATAATATGAGAAAAAAAAGATAGAGATATATGACAATACGGGGCATATGACTCACATCATATGATGGAAATAAATCTCACATAATTTCATGTCTCACAAACGATAGCAAACTAGAAGCAAACCAAGTTCGAAGCAAACCACGAATGAAAGGAAAGCAAAACAAAGTTCGACTATGAAAGCAAATCCAGCTCCTAGACTCTCTCCCCCTTTGGCATAAGACACCAAAAAGGGGCACACCTAATGACACAGGTAGTTACTCCTCATCCTCAGCATCGCCAGACTCATCGGTACCCTCCTGATCATCCTGCTCCTCCTCTTCCTCCTCATCGCCAGACCACTGGTAACCTTGAGCCTGCATCCAAGTAGCCTCTGGAGTGATATCGTCCTCTGATCCACTGGAGATATCCACATCAAGAGACCCGAGAACGCGCTTGTGCCTCTGGAGGCTCTCCTTCTGAGCCACGTGTGTCTGGTACTGACCCTTAGCCTGCATACAGAATATAGTCTTCATCTTATCCTGCAGTTTGATGGCCCAAGATGGCATGGCAGAAGGGCGGGACTGAGAGGCGGTTCCTCTGTCAGCAGCAGTCTCTGTGTCAGTATCCATGTGCTTAGAGGAAGTTGATGGGTTGGCCCATTTCTCCTTGACGCGAAGCTTGATTGGGTCATGCACAATGTAGTCAGACTGAGCGTAGAGCACCTCCTCTGGAAAAGTTTCTTGCCACTTCTGACAAATATAAGCGAACAGATAGGGCCCGTAGATGGGAACCTTACGCATGATGATGCAGTTCCAGAGATCCATGAACATCACATCAGAAATATCAAGAGGGGCAGACTCCTTAGTCATAGCCTCCTCACAAAGCAACAACATCTGAGCCAAAGAGCCATGAACCTCGTCAAAGTTACCAATGCGAGGGAAGAGGGTGTTGCGAAGGATCCGATGCATGATGTCCAGATGTTTGGGGAGCACACCCTTCCTCACATAGAGTTTCTGCAATCTGTCCTTTGCGAGGGGCCTATCGGTGGGGGCGGCAGCATGAGGACGCAACCCAAGTGGAGTGTCAGCTCCTTGGAAGTCAACCTTGAGGAGTTGCATGAATTCACGCCAGGAACCGATCATCTTCTGAGACCCTGTCATCCACACCATAGAGCGCTCTTCATCAGGAGAGAAGTGGACCGTGACATAGAACTGAGCAACAGCAGTGGGGTCAAAATTTGTCTTGAAAGTGATGATGTCCTTGATGCCCAGTTTGTCAATCAGAGAGAGGGCATCACCAAAATAGTCCAGGTTCCGCTGAAGATGAGCTAGGTCAATCCACTGAACGGGGACATAGTTCTTCTTGAACTACGCGATAATATCACGGTAGATCATGCACTGATCCTTTGCCCAGACATGGTCAACATTCTTGATCACAACCTTCTCTTTGAGATAATGGTTCTGAGTGCGAAACTGCAGAAAGTCCTTGGGGGGCATTGTTCGGACATTGATCCCCTTATCCTTGTGTGCGGTCTTCTTGAAGGACTGCTTTTTGGGTTGCAGACCTGAGGTGGCAGACCCCTCGGGAGCTTCTTGGTTGCGAAACTGCTTTGACTGCGTCTCCCGTGGGGGGTTCGAACGGAGAGAACTACCTATGACACAAAACACACAGCGAAAAGAAGCGACAAAAAGAGTCAAGGCAATGAACTTAGAAAAAGCAGAAAAGAAATAAACACTCATTGCCAAGCACAAGAAAAGAATGCACAATGAATCCTCCTGGCGGTAGTACTGCTACCCCTGGCGGTAGTACCGCTGGGGCCTAGCGGTAGTACCGTTACCCCTGGCGGTAGTACCGCTGGGGCCTAGCGGTAGTACCGCTACCCCTGGGGGTAGTACCGCTGGGGTTTGACTTTCAGATCTGATAGATAAAAATAGACCTCATGCATAGGGCTACACAATTTTTACGAGGGGCATGGGCTGTATATGAACACTAACAACTCCACCCCAGCCCTACTCACATGAGGATCACAGGAATCACTGAAATAAGTACATGCCTAGGCAAGAGAGAGCAAGTTTTAGATCTAATCCAAACATAGTTCAAGTGCTAGATCTAAAACAAGTAAATCCTAGGGCATCGCAAAATAATCAGCAATGATTCATAGGACCTACACTCCCCTCAAATATCTCCTTCATGCCATCCAAGAACAATGCACAAGATCAAATACATGGATCCAATCCCCACATGCTCCTAACCCTAGAGCAAGAACATCAACCAAATAGAAGAAGGGGAGGAGCTTTACCGGGATTCATGGCCCTTGGAGGAGGAAGGAGAGGTGGAGCAACCCTTCCAATCCAACGGAGAGAAGGAGCTCCACGAAACGAGATCAAAACAGGCGGATTTCGGGCTAGGGGAGGGAGGAGCCGCGAGAAAGAAGAAAGAGCCTGAGAAAAATGGGCTCCCCCTCCTTTATATAGCCCAAGGGGTACGGGCCAGCGGTAGTACCGCTGAGGACCTAGCGGTAGTACCGCTCGGGTCCTGGCGGTAGTACCGCTCCCCCTGGCGGTAGTACCGCTCCCCCTTGAGACAGCCCTAAAAATTTCCTAGCCGGTCGTGTTAGATGGGAATTCTGGCGGTAGTACCGCTACCCCTGGCGGTAGTACCGCTGGGGTCCTGGCGGTAGTACCGCTACCCCTGGTGGTAGTACCGCTACCCCTGGCAGTAGTACCGCTGCAAATTTCACAACGCGGCCTAGGATAAGAGAAGAACTTGGGCAAATGACAAGTAAGTAAAAACGAGATAACACCTAGAAAAATGTACTGACTTGTCATTGTATATCCTTTCTTCTATACAAAAGAAAGGTGGGAGGGGCGATGGCCGAGGCCACCTATGTTTGAGACAATGGTATGACACCGCGAAGAATTATCCTTGGGTTCATGACCAATGCTCGTCTTTGAAGCACAAGTGCCATTTGACAATGGCTAAAGTGAAAGACTAGATTGATTTATGCATAATGGGGGAGGGACAGTTCATTGAGAGAACAACACTCCCCCTATGTCCATGCCTACATCTAGACCAAAATGGAATGCGAAGTGAGGTGCAACATGCTTAGTTTCAATCCACATTACTTGAATCAATGATATTTAGCTCATGCCTTAACTCCAGGAACCTTGCTTCATCTAGAGGCTTAGTGAAAATATCTGCAAGTTGCTCTTCAGTGTGGATTAAGTGAACCTCAATATCACCTAGCTTGATATGTTCACGAATGAAGTGATGACGAATATCAATATGTTTGGTTTTGCTATGTTGCACTGGGTTGAGGGAAATCTTGATAGCGCTTTGATTGTCACATAGAAGAGGCACTTTGTCACAAGTGACACCGTAATCCTTTAAAGTTTTCCTCATCCATAGAAATTGTGCACAACAACTTGCAGCTGCCACATACTCAGCTTTGGTGGATGATAAGGAGACGCAATTCTGCTTCTTAGACGACCAACTTACCAATGAGCGACCAAGGAATTGGCATCCTCCAGATGTTGACTTCCTCTCCACACAATCTCCTGCCCAATCTGAGTCAGAATAGCCAACTAGATTGAAGTTTGCTCCTTTGGGATACCAGAGGCCAAAGTTTGGGGTATGAGCCAAATATCGAAAGATTCGCTTAACGGCCATGTAATGGCTTTCTTTTGGTGCGGATTGAAACCATGCACATATCCCTACACTCAACATAATATCCGGTCTAGATGCACAAAGGTAAAGGAGGGATCCAATCATGGAGCGATATACCTTTTGATCCACTGCTTTACCATTGGGATCACTATCAAGCTTGCATCTTGTTGGCATGGGGAACTTGACCGGTTTGACATCTTCGAGCTCGAACCGTTTGAGCATGTCTTGAGTGTACTTGGCTTGTTTGATGAATGTCCCTTCTAGACCTTGTGCAATCTCGAACCCGAGGAAGAACTTCAACTCTCCCATCATGGACATCTCAAACTTCTCAGTCATTAGTGCAGCAAATTCTTCATTGAAGGAAATGTTAGGAGAGCCAAAGATAATATCATCAACATATAGTTGGCATATGAAAAAATCCCCTTTAACCCTCTTAGTAAAAAGAGTGGGATCTATCTTCCCAATTTCAAACCCACGATCTTGTAACAACTCAGTAAGATATTCATACCACGCGCGTGGGGCTTGTTTAAGGCCATAGAGTGCCTTATTGAGTTTGTACACATCATTGGGGAGCTTGGGATGTTCGAATCCCGGGGGTTGTTTGACATACACGAACTCATTCAAAGGACCATTAAGAAAGGCACTTTTCACACCCATTTGTTGTAACTTGAAGTTATGATGAGAAGCAAATGCAAGCAACATGCGAATAGATTCTAGACGAGCAATAGGGGCAAAGGTTTCACCGTAGTCGATACCCTCGACTTGGGAGTAGCCTTGAGCCACCAATCTTGCCTTGTTTCGAATCACAATTCCATTGGCATCTTGCTTGTTCTTGAATATCCATTTGGTCCCGATGACATTATGTTCCTCCGTTGGCCTAGGCACTAAATCCCAGACTTGGTTGCGCTCGAAGTTGTTAAGTTCTTCGTGCATGGCCATAAGCCAATCCTCATCATCGAGCGCTTCCTGTACTTGTTGAGGTTCACAATACGAAACAAACGCGTGATGCTCACAATAATTCCAAATCTGTTGTCGGGTGGATACTCCCCTTTTTATACTGCCAAGTACATCCTTCATCAGATGTGACTTGACTCTCAGCTTGTTCGCAATCTTGGCTGGTCGACGCTCCAAGAGTTCTTCATTAGATAACGGGGGAGCATCAACTTGTTTCCTTTGCTTGCCCTTGCGTCTTGAGCCGGCTGTTGGTGCTCCAGAAGGGAATTGTGAGACAATCTCCTGATCATCTTGTCCTTCGACTTGAGCAGGTTCACTAGTTTGTTCTTGTATTTGTGGTTGCTCTTGATCTTGATCTTGTGCTTCTTCTTGGTCTGGATCTCGGGGTTGCACTTGATCTTGCTCATGAGCCGGTTCGGTGTCTCGGGGTAGTGCTTGAATATCCTGAGACACATCATCATTGTTGGGCAATTTATCTTGACCTGGAGCTTGTTTATTTTGTTGAGAGTCTTCTCTTTGTTCATCGGAAGCATGTGGGGCTTGTGAAGGTGATGGCTCCACTTGAGTAGAGCATTTTCCTTCTCCTGTGGCCACAAGGGGTTCCTCAATGGGGAGTATTTGACCAATCCCCATTCTTCTTATGGCTTGGGAGGAATTTCATCACCTACATCACAAAGAACACTTTGCTCCACTTGGGAGCCATTATTTTAATCAAACTCTACGTTACATGTCTCCTCAATTAGTCCGCTGGACTTGTTGAGGACACGGTAAGCATGAGAGTTTGTAGCATAACCAACAAAGATACCCTCATGTGCTCTAGAATCAAATTTAGCTAACCGTGCTCCTTTCTTGAGAATGAAACACTTACAACCGAATACCCGAAAGTACTTGAGATTGGGTTTGTTTCGAGTTAGAATCTCATACGGAGTCTTGTTCAAGCCTTTGCGGATGTAAAGCCGATTGGATGCATGACATGCTGTGTTGATGGCCTCTACCCAGAAGTTATATGGAGATTTGAATTCTGCCATCATTGTCCTTGCAGCGTCTATCAAGGTCCGGTTCTTCCTTTCTGCCACGCCATTTTGCTGAGGGGTATATGGTGCAGAATATTGGTGTTTTATTCCCTCATCACCCAGAAACTCATCTAAGGTGTAGTTCTTGAACTCGGTGCCGTTGTCACTCCTAATCGTCAAGATCTTAGCTTCATGTTGACGTTGCGCTTCATTAGCAAAGTTGATGACTCTTTGTTGAGTTTCACTCTTCTTTTTAAAGAAATATACCCAGGTATATCTTGAGTAGTCATCAACAATCACTAAGAAATACTTTCTGCCTCCAAGACTATCAAATGATGGAGGACCAAACAGATCCATATGGAGAAGTTCCAATGGCCTCTTAGTGTAGATAATAGTCGTTGGACGATGAGCAGTTTCATGAATCTTTCCTTCAATGCAGGCACTGCAAACACGATCTTTAGCAAAGCTCACATTTGTTAGTCCACGAACATGGTCCCCTGTCAGAAGGCTTTGTAAAGATCTCATATTGACATGAGCTAAACGGCGATGCCAAAGCCAGCCCACGTCAACTTTAGCCATTAAACATGTCGCAGTCTTAGTGGGTCGCTTTGAGAAGTTCACCACGTAAAGACCATTTTCGACATGTCCAACATAGGCTACTTTAAGAGTCTTGCTTCTCAGGAGGACCACAGTGTCAATATTAAAGAATGTGGAAAAACCCATAATTGCGAGTTGACGAACCGAAAGTAAATTGTAGGCAAGTGACTCAACAAGCATGACCTTCTCAATAGATAAATCTTGAGAGACGACCACCTTACCAAATCCCAATACCTTTGAAGAGGATGCATCGACGAATTGGACATGGGTGGGCATAGATGGAGAAGGATGCACATCCACAACTAAGTCCTTGCTTCTGGTCATATGATTTGTTGCTCCACTATCGAGCAACCATGACACCCCACCGGAAGCAAACTCCTGCAATAGATCAAGGCTTGGTTTTAGGTACCCATTTTTTAATGGGTCCTTTCATGTTAGAGACAAGGGTCTTAGGAACCCAGATAGCCCATTCAATATCCTCATAGTAGGAACCAACAAATCTGGCATAAACATGCCCATCACTAGCACAACATAAGTCATAAGAAGAATTGAATTTGCCGGCTGTGTTAGTAGGAATGGTTTTGCCATTCTTGAGGTTTCCATAGTCCACCTTGTTCCTGTTCACCTTCTGAGTCCCCTCACCCTCTTTGACAAAGATGTCCATGAGGGTGGGGGATCGTTTGTTCCTGTTCCTTCTTTTACCTTTTGACTTGGAGGTAAGTGCAAGTCCGTCCATTCCTACAACACCCTTTTGAGTGCTCAAGAGGTCGTTCAGACTCTTCTCACCTTGTATGCATGCCACAAGGCCCTTCTCAAGTTTCTCCTTTAACTTAGCATTTTCCTCCACAAGATGTACATGCTCACAACAGGGGTTAGTTGCACAAGCATTATCAATTAACACAAAGGGAGGGCACGTAGAGATATCCTTGGTAAGTTTTGCTTGGAGTTGATCATGAGACTCTTTCAGAGAGAAATGAGCACCTTTCAAGGCCTTGTGGGCCTTGTCAAGTGTGTCAAACTCCTCTTTGAGTCTGTCATGGCCAACCCCAAGAGCATACTGTTTAGACTTAGCATGCGAATAAGAACAACATCATGATCTAGTTTCTTTTGCATTTTAGCGCAGTCATCGTTATATGACTCCTCAAGAGCCAAATGAAGAGTGCGCTCCTCTTCTAGAGCATTAGATAATTCGGCAATTTCATCGGCATAGTCACGACTGTGTCCCTGAAGCTCGGAGATGGTCTCCCCATGAGACTCAATGAGGTTAGTGGCCTCACCCAGTTGTTCCAAGAGAGCAACAAAGTGCTTCTTGGATTCTCCCTTAATAGTGCACAGAAACTTGTCAAGATCATGCTCATTAAGTTCCCAACATCACTATCTTCAACACAATTTAACAATGAAGGAGCAGAAGCAATGTTGGTCTTAATGATGGGAGTTACCTGATTGATACCTTTTGCCATGAGGCACTTGGTGATGTGGTTCTCGTTGGGGGCGTTGAAGAGAGACACCTTCTGAGGAGAGGTAGTGGCAATAGCAACAGTTGTCGTTGCCACTGTATCATCATCATCATCATCATCTGAAGGATACTCTTCAAGGGCCACCATCCCTTTTGGGTGAGGTTTCTTCACAAAGTTGTTCTTGATTGGAAATGATTTGGTTTTGTCTTTGCGAATGAGCTTGCCTCCGTTGTCTTCCCTTTTCTCATAGGGACATTTGGCCACGAAGTGACTCACGTTACCACAGTTATAGCATGTCCTTACTCGTTGTTTGGGTTTGAATCCACTGGAGTTGTTCTTGGTGAAAGTGGGTCTTGAGTTCCTCTTGTTACCCCAGAATTGCCTTGATGCAAGAGCCATGTGCTCATGATAGGCATACTTTGTGTCCTCAGGGAAGCCCTCCTCTTCCTCATCTTCTTCTTCTTCTTCTTCAAGCATTGCTTTTGCTTTCAACGCATGGTTAGGTGAAGTTGTCTTTGATCGAACATGAGCAAGTGCATTGTCGGCTGTTTCGTTCATGATTGACATTGCAATGAATTCATCCAACACCTCACTGGAAGACAAGGAGTGAAAGTCTGGCCGCTGACGAATGACTAATGACATAGCTTTGTTGAAAGGCATGATGGCTTTAAGGAACTTGCGTTTGACCCATGTGTCATCCACATCCTTGCTCCCATGATCCTTGAGTGCCACAACAATAGCAGTCACCCTCCGATAGAGATCACGAGGGTCCTCGTCTTCATCACAAACTCATCGGCCTTATCAAGTATCACTTCATAGTTGGATCATTGATTGCTTGAGCTTCCCTTGTACAACACCATAATATGCTCCCAACAATCCTTGGCCAAAGTGAAGGGACGCAAGTGAGGAAGATCTTCAGGTGGCACTGCAGACTGGAGAATAAACAAAGCAGAGTGATTGTATTGATTGTCTGCATCTTCTCTCGGAGTGAGGTTGCTTGGATCATGGGGATAATATCCTTGCTCAATGATTCTCCACAAATTTGTTGAGCTGTGATTCAAATGAGACTTAATAGAAAATACCCAGTTAGCAAAGTCACCTTTCACAAGCTTAGGAGGAGGACCAACAGGATTAAGACGTGGTGCGGGAACGGATCCTCCATAGACCATGGGGGGTGGAACTGAGGCATATGTTCCAGTCCCATCCTTTTCGTGAGATGAGAGAGGTTGCATACCTTTAGCTGCTTCCTTAGAGGAGTTGGCCTCCGAATCGGAAACGGTAGGTTTAACCACTATAGCCGGTTCGGGTGAACTTTTAAATCCCTCAATTAACTCTTTAAGCATGGTCTTGACCTCGTTCGTCAAGGACGTCTTGAGAGCGGCCATAGCCGTATTCAAGTCGTCCCTTGTGACCGAAGTCAAGTCCATGGCTTCGGGTTGCCCATGGTTAATTCCCTCTTCGCCTTCCATACTCTTCGGGTGGTTAAACCCTTAATAAATAGACGTGGCTCTGATACCAATTGAAAGGATCGATATGGTTGGCTAGAGGGGGGGGGGTGAATAGACAACGACCACTTTTTAATTAATCTTAGCAAGTTAAGGTAATCAACATACGGGTTCACAAATAATACGACAATGAGGTGAACCCTAAAGAGGCTAACAACGAGAGCTATTAAGACAAGTAAGATATAGTCACAAGCATAAGCAAATACAAAGTAAAGGATAGAGATAACCACAAGTGGAACCGATGGAGACGAGGATGTGTTACCGAAGTTCCTTCCCTTTGACAGGAAGTACATCTCCGTTGGAGCGGTGTGGAGGCACAATGCTCCCCAAAAAGCCACTAAGGCCACCGTATTCTCCTCACGCCCTCGCACGATGCAAGGTACCGTGATTCCACTATAGGTGCCCTTGAAGGCGGCGACCGAACCTTTACAGACAAGGTTGGGGCAACTCCACACAAAGCTTGGAGGCTCCCAACTAGACCACGAAGCTTCACCACAATGGAATATGGCTTCGAGGTGACCTCAACCATCTAGGATGCTCAAACACCCAAGAGTAACAAGATCCGCAAGGGATTGGTGGGGGAATCAACTTTTCTCTTGGTGGAAGTGTGGATCTAGGCCTTCTCAACCAATCCCTAAAGAATCAACAAGTTTGATTGGCTAGGGAGAGAGATCGGGCACTTTTGAGCTTAGGGAGCAACAATGGAGCTTGAGAGGGTAAGAGATAAGGTTCCACAGCTAGAAGAACCCTTTATATAGTGGGGGAAAAAATCAGACCATTTTCCCACTCTCTGCCCGAGCTCCAGCGATACTACCGCTGTCTGCAGCTGTACCACCGCTAGCACTCCAGCGGTACTACCGCTGACCAGGGGCGGTACTACCGCCGCCTTGCAGTACTACTGCTGGAACTCCAGCGGTACTACCGCTGGGCCCGTGGTAGTGCAAAAGCACTACCACCGCCAAGAAAGTCTTCCCAAAAAGGTCCGTCCACGAACTACCGCTAGGCACGCGGTACTGAGCTCCTGGAGCGGTACTACCGCTGACCAGGGGCGGTACTACCGCCAGCCAGCGGTACTACCGCTGGCTGCAGCGGTACTACCGCTAGGGCCAGCGGTACTACCGCTGGGGACCAATTTGCAAGGAGGAAAGAAACACAGTGGCGGGGCCGCTCCAAAAATGAAGGTAAGGGAGAATATGTGAAGTGTGCGCGTGCAAAGATAGATTCCACCCAAACCTTTCCACTACGGATCCCCTCTTAATAGTACGACTTTCCTATGACTCAAATAAAGAGAATCGTAGAGAGCGCCGTGCTTCCGTTCCATGAATGAGGATACGAGTCGTCTTGTGCCGTTGACATGTGTTATCTGAAACCTTAACACGCACGGTTAGTCCTTTACGGTACTGTCATCAATCACCAAAATTACTTAGGCATAAACTATGCCCCAACAGGAGATCATGCCGGTGCTTTGGTGATGGAGATCAAGAAGCACAAGTTCATGGCCATATCATGTCACTTTTAATTTGCATGTGATGTTAATTCTTTTATGCACCTTATTTTGCTTAGGACGACGGTAGCATTATAAGGTGATCCCTCACTAAAATTTCAAGATAAAAGTTTGTTCTCCCCGACTATGCACCATTGCGACAGTTTGTAGTTTCGAGACACAACATGATGATTTGGTGTGATAGACTCAACGTTCACATACAACGGGTGCAAAACAGTTGCACATGCGAAACACTCGAGTTAAACTTGACGAGCCTAGCATGTACAGACATGGCCTTGGAACACAAGAGACCGAAAGGTCGAGTATGAATCATATAGTTGATATGATCAACATGGAGATGTTCACCATTGAAACTTATCTCAAATCACGTGATTATCGGACTTGAGTTAGTGGATGTGGATCATGCGCCACTCGAATGACTATAGGGATGTCTATTTGAGTGGGAGTTCTTAAGTAATATGATTAACTGAACTCATTATCATGAACATAGTCAAAAGGTCATTGCAAATTATGTTGTAGCTTGAGTTATAGCTCTACTGTTTGAGATATGTTCCTAGAGAAAATTTAGTTGAAAGTTGATAGTACCAATTATTCTGACTGGGTCCCTAAACTGAGGATTGTCCTCATTGATGCACATAAGGCTTATGTCCTTAATGCATCGCTCGGTGTGCTGAACCTCGAGCGTCGTCTGTGGATGTTGCGTACATCTGACATACACATTTTTGATGACTACGTGATAGTTCAGTGCGTAATGCTTAACGACTTAGAATTGAGGCGCCGAAGACGTTTTTGAACATCATGGAACATATGAGATGTTCCAAGAGATGAAATTGGGATTTCATGCTTGTGCCCTTGTTGAGAGCTATGAGACCTCCGACAAGATTCTTTGTCTACAAAGTAAGGGAGAAAACCTCAAGTTGAGCATGTGCTCAGATTGTCTGAGTGCTAAAATCGCTTGAATCGAGTAGGAATTAATCTTCCAGATGAGATAGTGATGGTTCTCCCAAGTCACTGCCACCAAGCTACTAGAGCTTCGTGATGAACTATAACATATCAGGGATAGATATGATGATCCTTGAGCTATTCGTGATGTTTGACACCGAGAAAGTAGAAATCAAAAAGGACCATCAATTGTTGATGGTTAGTAAAACCACTGGTTTCAAGAAGGGCAAGGGCAAGAAGGGATACTTCATGAAACGACAAACCAGTTCCTGCTATAGTCAAGAGACCCAAGGTTGAACCCAAACCCGAGACTAAGTGCTTCTATTATGAGGGGAACGGTCACTGGAGCGGAACTACCCTAGATACTTGGTAGATGAGAAGGCTGGCAAAGTCGACAAATGTATACTGGATATACATGATATTGATGTGTACTTTACTAGTACTCCTAGTAGCACTAGGGTATTAGATACCGGGTTCGGTTCGTAAGTGTTAGTAACTCAAAATAAAAGCTACGAAATAAATGGAGACAAGCTAAAGGCGAGGTGACGATATGTGTTGGAAGTGTTCCCAAGGTTGATGTGATCAAACACCGGACGCTCCCTCTACCACCGGGATTAGTGTTAAACCTAAATACTTGTTATTTGGTGTTTGCGTTGAGCATAGACATTTTTAGATTGTGTTTATCGCAACACGGTTATCCATTTAAAGAGAATAATGGTTACTCTCTTTATTTGGATAATAAATTCAATGGTCTTGCACCTAAAATGAATGGTTTATTGAATCTCGATCATAGTAATACACATGTTCATAATATTGTTGCCACAAGATACAAAGTAGTAATGATAGTACCACTTACTTGTGGCACTGCCGCCTGAGTCATTGATGTCAGCTGTGCTTCCCTTGCAACGGTGCCAGAAATACTTTTGCAATCTCAAAAAAGATCTCCGGCAACGGCACCGGAAATTGTCGTGTCGACGGCACCAGGAATCCTTCAGCTGCGGCTACGCCTTAAGGGACTTCCTAGGCAAGTATGCAAAGGATTTCCCCCGTGGCCTTGGAGCCTTGGGTTGGTGTTCCCTCGAAGCAGAAAGGGTGATGTAGCACAGCGGTGGTAAGTATTTCCCTCAGTTTGAGAACCAAGGTATCAATCCGATGGAGGAGTATCTCAAGATCCTACACAAACACAAAAACTTTCTCCCAACGCTATGAAGGGGTTGTCAATCCCTTATAGATTGTATGCCAAGTGAGAACTGAAAGCAACAAAGTAACAAAGCAAAGTAAAAGCGGAGGTGTAAACGATGGATGTGAATAGACCCGAGGGTTCTAGTGTTTACTAGTGGCTTCTCTTATGAAAGCAAGTAGACGGTGGGTGAGCAAATTACTGTCGAGCAATTGATAGAACCGTGCAAAGTCGTGACGATATCTATGCAATGATTATTTCTATAGGCATCAAGTCCAAAACAAGTAGACCGATACTGTCTGCATCTACTACTATTACTCCACATGTCGACCGCTATCCAGCATGCATCTAGTGTATTAAGTCCATAAGAACAGAGTAACGCCTTAAGCAAGATGACATGATGTAGAGGGATAATCTCAAACCAATGATAAAACCCCTATCTTTTTACCCTTGATGGCAACTACTTGATGTGTGCCTTGCTGCCCCTACTGTCACTGGGAAAGGTCACCACATGGCAGAACCCAAAACCAAGCACTTCGCCCATTGCAAGAATCATAGATCTCGTTGGCCAAACAAAACCCAAGACTCAAAGAGACTTACAAGGATATCAAATCATGCATATAAGAAATCAGCAAAGACTCAAATATATATCATAGATAATCTAATCACAAATCCACAATTCATCGGATCTCGACAAACACACCACCAAAGAAGATTACATCGGATAGATCTCCATGAAGATCATGGAGAACTTTGTATTGAAGATCCAAGAGAGAGAAGAAGCCATCTAGCTACTAACTACGGACCCGTAGGTCTGAAGTGAACTACTCACGAGTCATTGGAGGGGCGATGATGATGATGAAGAAGCCCTCCAACTCCAAAGTCCCCTCCGGCAGGGCGTCGGGAAGGGTCTCCAGAAGAGATCTCGTGAAAACGGAAGCTTGCGGCGGCGGAAAAGTATTTTCGAGGCTCCCCCGATTTTTTGTGGAATATTTGGGAATTTATAGGCCAAAAACCTAGGTCAGGGGGCGGCCAGGGAGGCCACAAGCCTGCCCACCGCCGCCTCCCCCTGGTGGCGGAGTGGGGGCTTGTGGGCTCCCTCGAGCCCACCTGGCTTGGCCCAAAAGCCCCGTGGTCTTATTCCGTTCGGGAAAAAATCGTTTCAGTGTTTTTCTTCCGTTTGGACTCCGTTCCAAAATCAGATCTGAAAAGAGTCAAAACATGGAAAAAACAGGAACTGGCACTTGGCACTGAATTAATAAGTTAGTCCCAAAAAAGATATAAAAGGTACATAAAATGACCAAAGAAGACAAGATAACAGCGTGAAACCATAAAAAATTATAGATACGTTTGAGACGTATCAAGCATCCCCAAGCTTAACTCATGCTCGTCCTCGAGTAGGGAAGTGATAAAGAATGAATTTTTGATGCTTTCATGCTACCTAGCATAGGTGTCCTTTGTAATTCCTCTTATGTGACGTGAATGTTCAGATCCATTAGATTCAAAACAATAGTTTGCTATTGACGTGGAAACAATAATAATTCAAGCAAACTAGCAAGGTAATCATGAACTTTCAGAATAACAAGGCCAAAAGAAGGTTATCCCTACAAAAGCATATAGTCTGGCTATGCTCTATCATCATTGCACAACGAATTTAAATCATGCACAACCCCGGTATTGGCCAAGTAATTGTTTCACACCTTTACTTCCTCAAACCTTTTCAACTCTCACGCAATGCATGAGCGTGAGCCATGGTTATAGCACTATAGATGGTGTGGAATGTGGTGGAGGTTGCAAGACAAAAAGGAGAAGATAGTCACATTAACTAGACATATCAATGAGCTGTGGAGATGCTCATCAATAGATATCAATGTGAATGAGTAGGGATTGCCATACAAATGATGCACTAGAGCTACGAGTATGTGAAAGCTCTTAAAGAAAACTAGTGGGTGTGCATCCAACTTGCTTGCTCACGAAGACCTAAGGCAATTTTGAGGAAGCCTATCATAGGAATATACAAGCCAAGTTATATAATGTAAATTTCCCACTAGCTATATGGTGGTGACAAAACGAGAGACTCTCAATCATGAAGATCATGGTGCTTAATATGCACAAGTGTGGAAAAAGTGGTAGCATTGTCCCTTCTCTATTTTTCTCTCATTTTTTTTATTTTGGTGGGCTCTTTGGCCTCTTTTTTTTGTGGGATTCTTTGGCCTCTTTTATTTCCTCACGTGGGAGAATGATCAATTAATGATGATCATCACACTTTCAACTCAAAACTTAGAGCAACTATGACTCTATATGGAATGCCTTCGGTAGTGTACCGTGGCAATGATCTAGCATGGCATAGACATCAATGGAAACATCATGCTAGCTATCTTACGATCATGCAATGGCAATGTAGACGTGGTGGCACATGTGATGGTGGTAGTTGCATGGCAATATATCTTGGAATGACTTTGAAAAATCCATAGTAGGTAGGTATGGTGGCTGTTTTGAGGGAGGCTAATGGTGGGTTTTGTGCACCGGCGAAAGTTGCACGACACTAAGAAGATAGTGATGGTGGAAGGTGAAAGTGCATCTAAACCATGGAATCAACATTAGTAATGAAGAACTCATATACTTGTTGCAAAAGTTTTATTAGTAATCGAAACAAAGCATTCAACGCATACTCCTAGGGGAAGGGTTTGTAGGTATAAACCATCGCGCGATCCAGACCGCCACACAAAGGATGACAATCAATAAACTAATCATGCTCAGATTTCATCACATAGCGGTTCACCATACGTGCATGCTACGGGAATCACTAACTTCAACACAAGTATTTCTAGATCCACAACACCTTACTAGCATGACTTCAATATTACCATAACCACAACTCAAAACTAATTGAGATGAATCAAACTTCTCTAACTATTCAATGCACATGAAGGTGGAAGTTTTCGTATCCCTTTGGATAACTACCCCTTTTGAGACTACTTTGAAAGCATAGATCAACTACCAAGCCACGCACCGCTGTGCTCTAAAAGATATAAGTGAAGCACATAGAGCACAAGTATCTAGCTCAAAAGATATAAGTGAAGCACATGTGAGCTGAATTGTCTACCAAAAGTTATAAGTGAAGCTCGACAAAATCATGGTGTGTGCATGTCTATCTCTCTAGGAGTGCAGAAAGGATGATTGTGACACAACAAAAATAAAAGACTCCTACGATACAAGACGCTCAAAGCAAAAACACATAACATGTGGTGAATAAAAATATAGCCCCAAGTAACGTTACCGATGGATTGAAGACGAGAGAGGGGATGCCTTCCCGAGGATTCCCCAAGCTTAGGATTTTATGGCATCCTTGAATCTCTTGGGTTGCCTTGGGCATCCCCAAGCTTGAGCTCTTGCCACTCTTTATCTCTTTGTCCATAAGAACTTCACCCAAAACTTGAAAACTTCACAACACGAAACTTAAACAGAAACTCGTGATAACATTAGTACAAGAAAGCAAACCACCACTTCCTTAGGTACTGTAGCAAACTTAAATTCTACTTGTGCTGATGCTGGGTTACTGTAGTTTCAATATTCCATGGCTAATACCCCCGATACTATCCATAGTTTCATCAAAATAAGCAACCAACACAACAAAAACAAAATCTCTTAACATCAGACCAGTCTGTAGCAATTTGTTTATTTCGTATACCTATGGTACTTCAAAAATTCTGAAAACTTCCTACAGTCTGAAGAATTGGCGTAGCAATCAGCAGCAAAAAGAATCAACTCAAAAGATCTTACAGAAAGAAAATGAAAATTCGTTTCGTGAGCATAAAGTTTCTGTCTTTTCCAGCATGACCAAACGATCATCCCAAGACTAATCATAACGGTTTTGCTTGGCACAAACGCAAAAAGAACACAAAAAACACAATCATAACAGAATTATGAAAGTGTGGGAAACACAGAACAGAAAGATAAAGGATATATTCGTTGGGTTTCCTCCCAACAAGCGCTTTTGTTTAACGCCCTTAGCTAGGCATTCAATGATGCTCTCACAAAAGACAAGAATTGAAGCACAACGAGAGCATCCTAAAGCATGTGAAAATCACATCTACATCTAACATACTTCCTATGCATAGGCATTTTATAGGAAAATAGATTGTCAAGACAACCAATAGTTGCCATATGCAAGGAAGAAGAAAGAGACAATATCAATCTCCACATAACGAGAGGTAATTTGGTAACATGAAAGTTTCTACCAAAACATTTTCCTCTCTCATAGCAATTACATGTGGGATCATATTCAAATTCCACAATGTAGCTATCAAATAGGATATTCTTTTCATGATCCATATGCATGCAAAGTTGACGCTCTTCAAAAATAGTGGGATTATCATCTAAAGTTATGACTTCTCCAAACCCACTTTCAATCTTATTTCAAATATCATATTCATAATGAGGCTTAAACAAATTTTCAAGATCATAAGAAAGATCATCACCCCAATCATGATTATTGCAACAAGTAGGGGACATAGCAAAACTAGCATCCCCAAGCTTAGGGTTTTGAAATCATTGCAATCATGCTTTTCATCCAAGGAGCCCTCGTGAATCACTTCATGAATTTCTTCATCACGATTTTCAGATTGACGCATCTCAACCAAAACTCCATAGAAATAATCAATTGCCCTCAACTCACTAGCAATTCGTTCCACAATAGTGGGTCTCTTAAAGAGACTAGCTAGTGGATGAGGATCCATATCAATAGATTTTCAGCAAGCGAAGATGCAAGCATATTGAAGGCACATGGCACACAAAAGAGCAAGAAAACCGGAAAAGGAAAACGGCAAAGGCAAAGGAAAACGACAAATGTGAAGTGGGGGAGAGGAAAACGAGAGGCAACTGGCAAAAAAGTAAATGCAGGAGAAGAGTTTGTGAGACCTACTTGGATAGATCTTGATTTCTCCTCCCCGGCAATGGTGCCAGAAATACTTCTGATTTCAGCTGTGCTTGCCTTGCAATGGTGCCAGAAATACTTTTGCTATCTCAAAAAAGATCTCCGGCAACGGCGCCGGAAATTGCCGTGTTGACGGCACGAGGAATCCTTCAGCTGCGGCTACGCCTTAAGGGACTTCCTAGGCAAGTATGCAAAGGATTTCCCCCGTGGCCCTGGAGCCTTGCGTTGGTGTTCCCTCAAAGCGGAAAGGGTGATGTAGCACAGCGGTGGTAAGTATTTACCTCATTTTGAGAACCAAGGTATCAATCTGATGGAGGAGTATCTCAAGATCCCGCACAAACACAAAAACTTGCTCCCAATGCTATGAAGGGGTTGTCAATCCCTTATAGATTGTTTGGCAAGTGAGAATGAAAGCAACAAAGTAAGAAAGCAAAGTAAAAGCGGAGGTGTAAACGATGGATGTGAATAGATCCCGGGGCCGTAGTGTTTACTAGTGGCTTCTCTCATGAAAGCAAGTAGACGGTGGGTGAACAAATTACTATCGAGCAATTGATAGAACCGCGCAAAGTCGTGACAATAGCTATGCAATGATTATTTCTATAGGCATCACGTCCAAAACAGGTTGACCGATACTGTCTACATCTACTACTATTACCCCACACGTCGACCGCTATCCAGCATGCATATAGTGTATTAAGTCCATAAGAACAGAGTAACGTCTTAAGCAAGATGACATGATGTAGAGGGATAATCTCAAACCAATGATAAAACCCCCATATTTTTACCCTTGATGGCAACTACTTGATGTGTGCCTTGCTGCCCCTACTGTCACTGGGAAAGGTCACCACATGGCAGAACCCAAAACCAAGCACTTCTCCCATTGCAAGAATCATAGATCTAGTTGGCCAAACAAAACCCAAGACTCGGAGAGACTTACAAGGATATCAAATCATGCATATAAGAAATCAGAAAAGACTCAAGTAAATATCATAGATAATCTGATCACAAATCCACAATTCATCGGATCTCGACAAACACACCGCCAAAGAAGATTACATCGGATAGATCTCCATGAAGATCATGGAGAACTTTGTATTGAAGATCCAAAAGAGGGAAGAAGCCATATAGCTACTAACTACGGACCCGTAGGTCTGAAGTGAACTACTCACAAGTCATTGGAGGGGCGATGATGATGATGTAGAAGCGCTCCAACTCCAAAGTCCCCTCCGTTAGGGCGCCGGGAAGGGTCTCCAGAAGAGATCTCGCGAAAACGGAAGCTTGCGGCGGCGGAAAAATATTTTCGAGGCTCCCCCGATTTTTTGTGGAATATTTGGGAATTTATAGGCCAAAAACCTAGGTCAGGGGGCGGCCAGGGAGGCCACAAGCCTGCACACCGCCGCCTCCCCCTGGTGGTGGAGTGGGGGATTGTGGGCTCCATGGAGCCCACCTGACTTGGCCCAAAAGCCCCTTGGTCTTCTTCCGTTCGGGAAAAAAATCATTTCGGGGTTTTTCTTCCGTTTGGACTCCGTTTCAAAATCAGATCTGAAAAGAGTCAAAAATAGGAACTAGCACTTGGCACTGAATTAATAAGTTAGTCCCAAAAAAGATATAAAAGGTACATAAAAGAACCAAAGAAGACAAGATAACAGCGTGAAACCATAAAAAATTATAGATACGTTTGAGACTTATCAGTCATATTGGTGTAAAATGAATGAAGAAGCTCCATATTGATGGATCTTTAGACTCACTCGTTTTTGAATCATTTGAGACATGCAAACCATGCCTATTGGAGTAAACGCATGAAGAAACTCCATGCAGATGGATAGTTTGGACTCAATTGATTTTGAATTACTTGAGACATGCAAATCATGCCACATGGGAAAGATGACTGAAGGCCTCGTTTTCCAGTGAGATGGAACAAGAAAGTAACTTATTAGAAGTTATACATTTTGATGTATGCAGTCCATTGAGTGCTCTGGCACGCAGTAGATATTGTTATGTTCTTACTTCACAAATGATTTGAGTAGATACTACTATATTTACTTGATGAAACACAAGTCTGAATTATTGAAAGGTTCAAGTAATTTCAGAGTGAAGTTGAAGATCATCGTGACAACATGATAATATGTCTACGATATGATCGTAGAGATGAATATCTGAGTTGCGAGTTTGGTACAAAATTAAGATAGTGTGGAAATTGTTTCACAACTAATGCCACCTGGAACACCATGCTGTGATGGTGTGTCCGAACATCATGGCCACGCCCTATTGAGTATGGTGCATACTATGATGTCTCTTATCGAAATAAAAAATATTGTTTTTGGGTTAGGCATTAGAGATAACCGCATTCACTTTAAATAGGGCACCACGTAATTCCGTTGAGATGAAACCGTATGAACTATGGTTTGGAGAAACCTAAGCTGTCGTTTCTTAAAAGTTTGCGGCTGCGACACTTATGTGAAAAAGTTTCAGCCTGATAAGCTCGAACCCAAAGCGGATAAATGCATCTTCATAGGATACCCAAAATAATTGGGTACATCTCCTATCTCAGATCTGAATGCAAAGTGTTTGTTTCTAGAAATGGGTCCTTTCTCGAGAAATTGTTTCTCTCGAAAGAATTGAGTGGGAAGATGGTGGAAACTTGATGAGGTTATTGAACCGTCACTTCAACCAGTGTGTAGCAGGGCGCAGGAAGTTGTTCCTATGGCACCTATGCCAATTGAAGTGGAAGCTGATGACAGTGATCATGAAGCTTCAGATCAAGTTACTACAAACCTCTTAGGTCGACAAGGTCATGTACTACTCCAGAGTGGTACGGTAACCCTGTCTTAGAGGTCATGTTGTTGGACAACAATGAACTTACAAACTATGGAGAAGCGATGATGGGCCAATATTCTGAGAGAGGATCCATATATGAAAGCAAAGTATAGACTTTGGAAGAACAACTTGATGATCGTAAGACTATTAAGTATCTATGGATCTTTAAAAGGAAGACACACGATGATGGTGAAAAGTCACCATTAAGAAAGCTCGACTTGTCGCAAAGATGTCTCCAACAAGTTCAAAGACTTAACTATGATGAGACTTTCTCACTCGTAGCGATGCTAAAAGTTTGTTGGGATTATGTTAGTAGTTGCTGCATTATTTATGAAATCTTGCAGATAAGATGTCAAAACATTGTTTCCTCCACGGGTTCCTTGAGGAAAGGCTGTATGTGATACAACCAGAAGGTTTTGTCAATCCTAAGGATGTTAACAAGTATCCAAGCTCCAGCGATCCTTCTATGGACTGGAGCAAGCATCTCCGAGTTGGAATATACGCTTTGATGAGATGATCAAAGATTTTGGGTTTATAGAAGGTTTGTGAGAAACTTGTATTTCCAAAGAAGTGAGTGGGAGCACTATAGAGTTTCTGATTAATATATGTGGTTGACATATTTTGATTGGAAATAATGTAGAATTTCTAGAAAGCATAAATTGTTGTTTGAAAGGAGTTTTTCAAAGGAAAACCTTGATTAAGCTACTTGAATATTGAGCATCAAGATCTATGGAGATAAATCAAAGCGCTTAATAGAACTTTCAACAAAATGCATGCCTTGACAAGTTTTTGAAGGAGTTCAAAATAGATCGGCAAAGAAGGAGTTCTTGGTTGTGTTGTAAGGTGTGAATTTGAGTAAGACTCAAATCCCGATCATCGCAGAAGAAAGAGAAAGGACGAAGTTTGTCCCCTATGCCTTAGCCGTAGGCTCTGAAGTATGCCATGTTGTGTACCGCACCTGATGTGTGCGTTGCCATGAGTCAGTTCGGGGTACAAAGAGTGATCTAGGATTGAATCACTGAACAACTGTCAAAGTTATCCTTAGTTACTAGTGGACTAAGGAATTTTTCTCGATTATGGAGGTGATTAAAGATTTCATCGTAAAGGGTTACGTTGATGCACGCTTTGACACTAATCCGAATAACTCTGAGTAGTAAACCGGATTTGTATAGTGGAGCAGTCATTTGGAATAGTTCCAAATGGCGCGTGGTAGCAACATCTATAGGTTGACATAGAGATTTGTAAAGCAGACACGGATCTGAAAGGTTCAGACCCGTTGACTAAAACCTCTCTCACAAGCAAGACATGATCAAGCCCCAGAACTGTATGGGTGTTAGATTCATTACAATCACATAGTGATGTGAACTAGATTATTTACTCTAGTGCAAGTGGGAGACTGTTGGAAATATGCCCTAGAGGCAATAATAAATTGGTTATTATTATGTTTCCTTGTTCACGGTAATCGTTTATTATCCATGCTAGAATTGTATGGATTGTAAACTCATATACATGTGCGGATACATAGACAACACACTGTCCCTAGTGAGTCTCTAGTTGACTACCTCATTGATCAAAGATGGTCAAGGTTTCCTGACCATAGATAACGGGATCACATAATTACGAGAATGATATGATGGACAAGACCAAACTATGAACGTATCATATGATCGTGTCAGTTTATTGCTACTGTTTTCTACATGTCAATGTATATGTTCCTATGACCATGAGATCATGCAACTGCCGGACACCGGGGGAATACCTTGTGTGTATCAAACATCACAACGTAACAGGTGACTATAAAGGTGCTCTACAGGTATCTCCGAAGGTTTCTGTTGGGTTGGCATGGATCAAGACTGGGATTTGTCGCTCCGTGTGACGGAGAGGTATCTCGGGGCCCACTCGGTAGTTAGTTACGGGATTTGTCACAACAAGCCTAGCAAGCAATGTTAGTAAGGAGTTAGTTATGGGATCTTGTATTACAAAACAAGTAAAGAGAGTTGCGAGTAACGAGATTGAATTAGGTATGGAGATATCGACGATCGAATCTCACGCAAGTAACATACCGATGCACAAAGAGAACTGGATACGGGATTGATTGAATCCTTTACATCGTGGTTCGACCCATAAAGATATTCGTAGAATATGTAGGAACCAATATGGGCATCCAAGTCCCGCTATTGGTTATTGACCATAGAGGTGTCTCGGTCATGTCTGCATAGTTCTTTAACCCACAGGGTCTGCACACTTAACATTTGGTGATGCTAGAGTAGTATTGGGATATGTATGTTGGTGACCGAAAGTTGTTCAGATTCTCGGATGAGATCCCGGACATCATGAGGAGCTCCGAAATGGTGTGGAGGTAAAGATTTATATATGGGAAGTCCTATTTTGGCTACCGGAAAAGTTTCGGGTTTTATCGATATTGTATCGGGAAGCTTCTGCAAGGTTCCAAAGGGTTCCGGAGGAGTCCAGAGGTCCCTCCAGCCCTTAGGACGTGCATGGGCTGTAAGGGGGCGTCCAAGCCTTGTTGGGCCAGACCCCAAGGGCCCATGCGGTTGGGAGGGAAGAGTCCCTAAAGAGGAAGGCACCTCCTAGGTGCCTTGCGGAGGGAGGAAACCTCCCTAGGCCCGCGTCCCCTCCTTGGAGGAGGGACTAGGATGCGACCCAACCCTCCTCCTAGCCTCCTATATATAGTGGGGGAGAGGTAGGGGCTGAACAGACCAGTTCCCATGCCCCGTTGGCAGCCCTACGTCTCCCATAACTTCGTTTTCTCATCATATCGATTCCGACAACGCTTGGTGAAACCCTGCTTGCACTACTCCACCATCATCTCCACCATGCCATCGTGCTGGTTGAGATCCCATCTATTTCTCCTTCCTCTCTTTCTAGATCAATAAGGAGGAGACGTCATCAAGCCGTACATGTGCTGAACGTGGAGGTGCCGTCCGTTCTGCGCTAGATCGGGAAGGATCATGATGAGATCGCGGGACGGATTGTGATGAGATCGCGGGAAGGATCGTGATGAGATCGCGGGACGGGATGCGATTTGGATCGCGAAGATGTTCCACTACATCAATCGCTTATATACGCTTCCGCTTAGCGACCTACAAGGGTATGTAGATTGACTCTCCCCTCTCGTAGATGATCATCACCATGGATAGGTATTGTGTGTGCGTAGGAATTTTTTTGTTTCCCATGGAATGTTCCCCAACACCTGAAAGAATTGGCCTAAGAAATTAGATGATGCATTATGGGCCTACAGAAGAGCTTATAAATTTTTTATAGGTATGTCTCCTTATAAAATGGTTTATGTCAAAGCATGTCATTTACTTCTTGAGTTAGAACATAAAGCTTATTGGGCAATTAAAGAACTCAACTATGATTTCAAACTTGCTGGTGAAAATGACAAACTATTCAAAGAAAAAGTTAAGAGATTGCATGACAAAAGAATTCAACAGCAAGAATTCAAAGTTGGTGAATATGTTATATTGTACAATTCTCGTCTTAGTTTTTTGCAGGAAACTTCTCGCCAAATGGGAAGGACCATATATCATCGAAGAAGTTTATCGGTCTGGAGCTATTAAGATTAATGATCCCGAAGGCACTAACCCGAAGGTGGTCAACAGACAAAGAATAAATCACTATATTTCACGTACACCAATTAATGCTTAAAGAAATATTGTCCAAACTATGACACCGGAGGAGCACATTAGGGAGACCTTCCAGAACACTCTAGAACCCTTTAAAGGAAGACGTATGTGATACGGTAAGTAAACGGTCTAAAAACAATTCACAAAAATATTTTCCGTCAGTTTTAGAATATTAGAAAAAATAGGAAGCTAAGAAACACACGGGAAGGCAACCCACGTGTCCACTAGACACGAGGGCGCGCCAGGCCCCCTCACATGATTTGATGTCTAGTGGGCCCTTCGGGCACCTTCTTAGCTTCGTTTTCTTATGGAACACATACTTCCTTGTACAGAAATTCTCCATATATATATCCTGATGATTTGACCTGAGTACCACGAGAAATGCTTTGTTCTTGTTTCGAGCTGTTTTCCTAGCACATCTGAAATCATGTTGTCTCAAGATTCGGAGGGAGAGAGCAAGATCGCTGATTTCGTCGCGAACCCTAAGGTCTATGGTGAGGTGGATCACTACGGCTGGACTACAGAGGAGGAGGAAGACGAGGATATGAAAGAAGCAAGAAGGATAGCTCCGAGGAAGAGGAAGATCCACTGCCTCAACCTGGAGATATGCACGTGGAATTCAAGAAGTCAAGCCTCACCAACAAGTACAAACCTAAGGTCCAATTTATCCCTTCCCGTTTTCTACAAAAGAGCAAAGCGGCATTACAGCTGGAGCTGGAGAATGAGGTTCTTAGGGAAGATAATTTCAGCCTCAGACACAAGCTGGAGAAGAAAAACACTTCACCACCACCTCCATCTTCACCACCAAAGAAGGAGACTTGAGTACACGGGTATGGGCACTTCCCTTGGCTTGTGCCAAGCTTGGGGGAGGTGCTCCGGCATCGTATCACAATCACTCTAATTTATCTTTATCCATATTAGCTTGATCTTTAGTTATTTCATGATTTAGTCAAATAAAAGTTTAGTTCAATCCTTTCCTTTTGAGTGTTAGTTTCGTGATCCATCTATCTATCTATGTAATCGAGTGAGAGTTATATAATAAAGTTTAGTTTGAGTTTTGCTTCTTTACTTTCTTACTACAATCAAAATAAAGGAATATAATGAAAAGATCATATGCCAATCTTATAGTAAGTAGTGACATCACATAAGGAAAAGTATAAGTGGTAAAATTTGTTGAAGGTTGACAAACATAGCATTGGTCAGTGATGAAACACATGAAAGAATTAATAAGGGAAGAGAAGATTTACATGAAAATACACTTGGCTTGACATCTATTATGATTGTGAGCCCCCATTAATTATAATATGCCAAAAATGTTGACATTGGACAAGGAAGACAACGTAATGATTTATGGTTGCTCACATTCACATAGAAGTTATATTGTAACAGATCTTCTAACATGTGGTGCTTGCCCAATACCTTTGCTAGCCAAAATTCCGCACCAAGTAGAGATAATACTTGTGCATCCAAAACCTTAAACCAAATCCATTTTTCAAGAGTCCACGATACCTATCTATGGATTGAGTAATATCCTTCAAGTAAGTTGTCATCGGTGCACAAAGCAATACAATTTGCTTCTAAACATGTTTGATAATTTAGTGTAAGGGAAATTAAGCGTTGTACAAACTTGTGATGGCGATAATAAAAGCAACGGAGCGCGTAATAAAGGTTGCCATCACACAGGGAAACATAACATAATGTTCCTTTGCACTATGATATTTATCATACAACCAAAAAGCGCATGACAACCTGTGATTTCCTCTGCGAAGGGCCTATCTTTTACCTTTATGTATTTACTTTTGTGCAAGAGTCAAAGTATTTTCCTCTACTTCCTTTATCTTGTCTTTGGCAAGCATCATGTGATGGGGAAATATCTAAACATATATGTCTAGCTCAATGTTGGTGGTCATGAGTTATTATTGTTGACTTCACCCTTGAGGTGAATACGTTGGGAGGCAACACTATAAGACCCTATCTTTGTATGTGTACGGTTGGAACCTTTTGCTCATATGAATGCAGCGAGTGTTAGCAATCATAGAAAACTAACTGATGGTTGAGTATGTAGACTTGCTTAAAAGCTCCGATGTGACCCTTCCTGAAAATATGATGAACTGTGTTGCAAAGTTGACTGAAAACATAGTTTGTTAGTTTTCGATAGAATTTATGCTTCATACTTTGATGTTGTGATGAATTTCTACTTGTTTATAAGAAGCCTTTATGATCAAATTTATATGATGAAAATGCTTTATTGAAGCATTTTATAAAGTTTTATTTGTTGTTATAATAATGAGCATGATGCTGCTATGTCCATATTTTGTTTTTTTCGACACCTCTCTCTCAAAGCATGTGGTCATGATTTTTGTTATCGGCTTTCGCTTGAGGACAAGCGAGGTCTAAGCTTGGGACAGTTGATACGTCCATTTTCCATCATGTTTATTACTGTTATTTATAGTGTTTTATGCATTTTTGCACTTGGTGGAGTAATTCTAATGTCTTTTCTCTCATAATATGCAAGGTTTACATCAAGTGGGAGATTGACGATAGATGGAGTTCAGGACCTGAAAAAGCTACGTGAGAGATACCTATTCTGCACATCTCCAATTGGGTTGAAAATTTACGGAGATTTATTTTATAGTAAATAAATATACTAGAGCGAAGAGGTATCAGGGGGGGGGGGGGGGGGGCTACCACACGCCCATTAGACACGAGAGTGTGCCACGCCCCCCTCATGCAGCCTAATGTCTAGTGGGCCCCATGACCCACCTCTGTCGATCATTTTCTGGTACAAACTCTCTTTTACCCTGAAAAAAATAACGGGAGGACTTCCGATATGAAGCGCCACCGTCTCAAGGTGGAATCTGGGTAGGAGCACTTTTGCCCTCCGATGGAGCGATTCCGCTGGAGGAACTTCCCTCCCGAGGTGGGAGATTGACGCCATTATCATCATCAACAACCCCCTCATCTTGGGGAGGCCAATCATCATCAACATCTTCATCAACACCATCCCCTCTCAAAATTCTAGTTCATATCTTGCACTCAATCATGTACCGGAACCTCATATTGGTATCTCGGGTGTGTCTAGTAGTGTTGATTACGTCATGTAGTTGACACTTTATGGTTTATATGGTGGAAGATTATATGTTTAGATCCATTATGCTATTTAATACCTCTTTGATCAAGAACATATTTATCACTGTGAGTAGTTACTTTTTTTCTTGAGGCCACGGGACAAATCATGTTGCAAGTAGTCATGTGAACTTGATATTCATTTGATATTTGATGATATGACTGTTGTGATCCCCTTAGTGGTGTTATGTGAACGTTGACTACATAAAAATTCACCATATTTGGGCCTAAGGGAATGCATTATGGAGTAGTAATTAGAGGATGGGTTGCGGGAATGACAGAAACTTAAACCCTAGTCTATGCACTACTTTGTAAGGGTCCCTATGTTTAATGCTATGGTTAAAAATTATTCTTAATACTTTTCTCGTAGTTGCGGATGCTTGCAGGAGGGTTAATCATAAGTGGGAGGTTTGTTCAAGTAAGAAAAGAACCCAAGCATCGTTCCACCCACATATCAAATTATCAAAATACCGAACGCGAATTAACCCAACATGACGAAAGTGACGAGATGAAATTCCTGTGTGCCCTCAAGAACGCTTTGCCTATTATAAGAAATTGTTCTGGCTTGTACTTTGCCACAAAAGGATTGGGATATCTTGATACAGCTATCGTTACTATTGCTACTTGTTACTTGTTACAATTATCTTGCTATCAAACAACTTGTTACCACTATTTCAGTTGTTGCAGAAATTACCTTGCTGAAAACCGCTTGTCATTTCCTTCTGCTCCTTGTTGGGTTCGGAATTTTCACTTATCGAAAGGACTTCGATTGACACCCTATACTTGTGGGTCATCAGGGGTTAATAGACACTTCACAAGATATATGGGCAATTTTTAGTTGATTTGAATTTTAGGCAGATTTTGCACAAGTTTCATCCAAGAGTTTCTACACATGCATATCTAGAGATCAAGCAGCGGAAAGTATGCATCATGCATTTGCCTGAAACATAAAGGATGGTAGAGTAGGAATATCAAGAACAATAAAGACATAGAGATTTTTGGCGTGGTTCCGATGGGTGGTGCTATTGTACGTCCATGTTGATTGAGGACAACCCATAGAGGGTAACGGCTGTGCGAGTCCATGGAGGGATCACCCACAAGAGGTCCACAAAGAAGTAACCTTGTCCATGCCATCATGGCTTGCATCCACTAAGGACTATCCTCACTCGGGGTAGATCTTCACAAAGTAGGCGATCTCCTTGCCCTTATAAACTTCTTGGTTCAACTCCACATGATTTGGAGGCTCCCATGCGACACCTAACCAATCTAGGTGATACTTGTGATCTGCGTTGGGTTTTCCCTGAAGTGGAGGGGATAGTGCAACACCATAGATGAAATTACTTATCTTAGTGAGAACCAAGGTTATCTAACCAATAGGAGAACCACACAATTTCTCGTCTTCAATGCCTACACACAAAAGAGCACACACTTGCACCCAACGGGTGCAAGAGGGTTGTCAATCCGCTTGAACTCGTTACTTGCAAGCAATAAGTAGTGATGGATATATAGTTTAATAAATATAAGTATAAAATAAATAAAGTAAATAATGACAGCAAGGTATTTTGAGTTTTTGTATATATATTTGTGAATAGACCCGGGCCAGGGGCCATAGTTATCGCTAGAGGCTTCTCTCTCGAAGAAAGCATACAGTAGGTAAACAAATTACTATTGGGCAATTGATAGAAAAACACATAGTTTTTTTCATGTCAATGACCATGTATATAGGCATCACATCCATAAACAAGTAGACCGACTCCCACGTGCATCTATTACTATTACTCCACTCATCGACCGCTATCTAGCATGCATCTAGAGTATTAAGTAAAAATAGAGTAATGCTTTGAGGATGATGACATGATGCAGATAAAGTGAATCCAATTAATATGAATCAGCCCCATTGTTCTAACCTTAGTATAAGAAATATAATACACGTCATGTCCCTTTCTGTCACTGGGATTGAGCACCGAAAGATTGAGCGCACTACAACGCACCTCTCTCACTGAAGATGAATCAATCTAGTAGGCCAAACCAAATCAAGAGATCAGAGAGAATTATGAAGCCATAAGAATCATGCATATAAGAATTCAATGAAGACTCCGATATTACTCATGAATAATCTGAGCATAAACAAAGAATTCATAGGATCCAAACAAATTTACCACACAAGAGTGATTACATAAAATAGATAGCCGTGGGAATCGTGGTGATTTCGCAATGAAGAACATAGAGAGAGATATCCATCTAGGTACTAACTACAGACCTGTAGGTCTGTGGTGAAATACTCACACATCACCATGGGAGCAACAAGGTTGATGTAGAGGCCCTCTATGACCGACCCCCCTCCGACAGGGCACGGGAATACGGCTTTAGATGGGCACATGGCATAATAGAGACTTGCGGCAATGGAAATAGTGTTTTGGTAGGCTCTCTAGATTTTTTTAATATATGTGAATTTATAGGCCATAGAACGAGGACTGGAGGGCTAGGAGGTGGCCCCAAGCCATCAGGGCGCGACCACTCCCCATGGGCGCACCCTGTTGGCTTGGGGGCACCACGTGTACCCTCCGGTCTTCCTCCGAAGCTTCCAGGTCTTTACTTTATCTAGAAAAAACCGTCAAAAAGTTTCGGGGTATTTGGACTACATTTTTTAGAATATTCTTGAAAAGGTAAAAACATGGAGAAAAATAGCAAGTCGCACTTGGCACTGGGTTAATAGGTTAATGCTCAAAAGTAGTATAAATCAGCAAGTTAATGCTTAAAAGTATCCTGGAATGATAATATAATAGCATGGAAAAATAAAAATATATAGATACGTAGGAGACGTACAAACATCCCCAATGTTAATTCCTGCTCGTGCTCGAGTAGGTAAATGATAAAAACAGAATTTTTGTTGTGAGATGCTAGCCAACATGTAATCTTTTGCAGGTATGATCATTGAGAAACGATGAATCAATAAACATTAACATAGTAATATCCATAAGCATAAGTAACACAATCTTCAACTTTCAAAATATACGATCCTTAAAGAATCACTAGTGCAGCAACATGGTATACAAACAGTTTTTATCCCCTTTCGGCGATGAATGTTTAAACCATCGCCTTGCATGTGTGGGCGATAGGGGGGTCCATCTCACACTACACATAAAAATCATCGGTGATGGTGAACGATGAACACACACCATCTACCAAACATAATCATGTGCGGTACATGAATAAATCACACACACTATATTTTGGGCCTACGTGTGGGATTTGGGATCAATCACACACGTCTATCACAAGTCAAACGCGTCTAATTGCTCATGGAAAACAAACGGTTTTTGGCATACTATCGTTTGCAAAACATTGCCTAATCCCCACGGTCCATGGCAGAAACTGTGTGTGATATCTTCATCATCGCACATGAGATTTCCCTACCAACCGTCTGACAGGCATGATATCATCGCACATGTTTCCCGAAACATTTACGCGTGGGATCGTCATTGCATAGGTCATGGTCTCCTTTTGGCTCATGTGTGAGATAAGGTGTTATCACAAAAGATTGAGGAGCGCCTACGCACGCATACAAGTGCTGCAAATCGTGTGCTATTTCTTATGTATCACCAACGTTACAATTTATACCTTGTGTGCTTTTCTGGTAAATCACACGCGGGTGTGCTATGAGGTGCGTGTGCTTTATGTTTTCGATCGCACATGGTTGGTTGCTTGACCCATGTGTGCTGAAATGACCAGGTTATTGTTATTGCATTTGAATCACCCTACGAATAGCAAATTCGCCACAATATGCAATTGAACAAATAGTGCCCACATGAACAACATTTATCATAATTCGCCACAATATGCAATTGAACAAATAATATCCATAGGAAGAACATTCATCATAATTCACGACAACATGCAATTGAGGCAATGCTAGATAAATTCCACACATGTATGAACATACACAGTATATAATCATATTGTATGAAATACGAAGACATCATCACATGAAAAACAATGCATCCATGCGTATATGTTTAGCTGATAACACTATATGAATGTGTACTTATTCTTCGGGGATATGAAGATTAAAATTTTCCATGTATTTAGTGGGCTTGATATAGTGTTTCACAAAGAAGGTGGTGACAAATTTCCTAACAGACAACAATTCATCAACAACGACCGGTTCAGAGGTCATCAATCCGAAGATAAACTCCACGATTTTTAGATCAGAATGTGACATACGTGTGGAGTAGCAGATAGTAATTAAGAAACAGACTTACTAGTTCAATGTTCTCAGCATTGACGCCACATAGAACATGTCTACATAGGTTCATCATGTGTGCGCACACGTAGTATCCACATAGGTTGGTCCCTTGTTGTTGTTGAGGACACAATTTTTTTGTATAGTATTAGTCATGTATTTTCCCTGTTAGGAACAATCTAACGGATGTAAGTTGTTTATTTTATTCTTTGGAGATAAATAGGAAGAGTTTTACTTTGAAACTTGAACATGTGACTAACATTTAAAAAAATAAAGGATTTCATTGTCTTACCGGAGAAACGATCACGTGCTTCAGAGGTAGTTGGCGTTTGAACCGTATCCCTCCTAAATTTATGTTCTATTACAATACACTATAAATGAAGATGAATTTTCACATACTCAATTTTTGAGCCAGTTATGAACAAAACATATTAACATCAAAGAATTCAATACCTATCCATGAAATTCTGAAGGTTATTCAGATCCCGAGGGTTATTTGACTCTCTTAGAGAATTCACGTAGTAAACTGTGTTGCGTTTTGGAACAATAACAACCAAGATCCAGTGCTGGCTACAGTTTAAGAAAACCTTAAACTTACGGACTTGGAAAAACTAAAAGACGATCAATGTATGCGTGGTGGTATATTTATATTACCATTAATGATATGTGAAGGCACATATGCTCCCTTGGTGATTTTGATAATTCATGACAACATACATTGTCTCTTGGACTAACACTTTTACCTAGATATTTCAGGATTAATCCATGAAGAGCTATGGCTTAAGGTTTATGTGCAGATACCCCTGGATGCAAGAAAGGAATAATATTGGCTCAAGCTTCAAGCTAGAAGACTCTTCATTTTAGATTTGTGAGAAATCACTTTTGAGTCCATAGGAAAGCCAATCTATTAAAATGGGGTGAGGTAGTAAAATGAACTGATTGCTCAAATGCTTAAAGTTAGCCACCAAAATACTCAGTCATTTTTCCCACATATCCACTCTGTCAAGATCCACATTCACAAATTCGGTGTCACCAACATTTCCGTATTGGACCCGCCGAGTTTGAACCTCAAACAGAACCCTAGCCATTTCCACCAAATTGGTGAAACCGAAACTGCATCGGTGCTACCGGGTTGAGTGTGACCAACATTCTGTTGCTAAGATACACAAAATCGGAAATTATGAGTTTGAGTATCGGTGCCACCAAGTTTGTCCATATGACCGTTAGTCACCTTTTCGGTGCCACCGAGTTGTGTATATCGGTTTCACCGAGATTCAAAAGTTCACACCTTTAGTGCTAGTCGGTACCACCAAGTTTCCAACTTTGGTGTCACCAAGTTTGCTCTTTTGTGTGTAACGGTTGTATTTTGGCTGCTTCCTATATACCCCTTCACCCACCTCTCATTCGTGGGAGAAGCACTCAGAACACACACTTCATTTCTAGATACAATTTTGTAAGAGAGAACCACCTACTCATGTGTTGAGACCAAGATATTCCAATCCATTCATTTGAAACTTGATCTCTAGCCTACCCAAACCTCTTTCCACCAAATCAACCTCTCCTACCCATGCATATTCTGTGAGAGAGTGATTTGTGTTGAGGAGACTATCTTTAGGTGCACAAGAGAAAGGAGTTAATTGATCTACCACATCTATTACGTCTTGGAGGGTGGTGCCTCCTAGATTGGTTAGGTGTCGCTTGGGAGCCTCCTACTTCGTGTTGTGGAGTTGAACCAAGATGTTTGTAAGGACAAGGAGATTGCCTACTTCATGAAGATCTACCGTGAGTAAGGCTAGTCCTCCGTGGACGGACGCCGTGGTGGGATAGACAAGGCTGCTTCTTTGTGGACCCTCTATGGGTTGAGCCCTCCGTGGATTCACGCAGCCGTACCCTCCGAGGGTTGAAGTATCCACAAACATTGACGTATGATAGCACCTCCTATCGGAACCGTGCCAAAAATAGCCGTGTCAACCTCTTGCGTTTGATCTCCCTACCTTACTCCTCTACATTACACTTGCATGTTTTTCTTTCCGCTGCTATACTCTTAGAACTGCATGTGTAGGGTGAACTAGACTTGTTACAAGTGCTAGATTTCCACCCTCCTAGAAATTAGGTTAGGCTAGAATTTTTATCTCAACAAGTAGTCTATTCACCCCCCCCTCTAGACACATCTTCTATCGATCCCTCAATTGGTATCAGGGCAAGGTCACCAAAACCTTGGTTTAACCGCCATTTTAGGAAGATGAATGTGATTAGTTCCCATATTTTTAGTTGTAGAGTGCCTATTCTTGATGGGGAGTACTTTAGACAATGCAAATGCGAAATGCTTGATATATCCGATGAGTTCCATTTGCGCAAGTATATTGAATATACCTATGCGCCTCCCATTGACCCCATACATCCTTCTCATTATGATGAAGTTAACATGCTTGGTAACCTTAACACTGTCAGTCTAATCATTAGAGGTTTACCAAGATATGTGCCTAATCAGTTGCAAAACTCTGAGTGTGATCATACCTTGTGGAAATACCTAGAGAAAAGATATCCAAATTATTCCTTGAAAAATCCTGATATCATTGTTCACAAGCACATTGCTTTCCATAAGATGAAGCCAACCGATCCTAACTTCAATAAATGCATATTTGAGCTTCTTGACCTCATGCGTGCTAAAGGAAATGTCATTACCATCAACAACATCATTGTTGTAGCCATTGGAATGCATAAACTTGAACATTGTAATACTCAAATTTCTGATGAAACTTTTGTCTCTTACGAGGAAACTTCATCCGATGATGACAATGTGGAGCATGGCTACTATAATGAAGACGAAGAGTTTGACATCGAGTATGAGAAGACCATGAAGAACCTTAGTCTTATGTCTAACCTTAAAGACTACATGGCCGGTGGTAAGGAGTGGGTTCTCGACAGTGGATGCATTGATCACATGACCGGAGATAAAGACATGTTCCATGAAATCACACCGAATCGTGGACCTCGAAGGTATGTGACTTTTGGAGACAACTCCAAAGGTAAGGTACTTGGTCTCAGTAAGGTGGCTATATCTCATGACAGTTCCCTTCAGAATGTCATGCTAGTAGAATCTCTTGGCTACAATCTACTTTCCGTATCTAGACTAGCAGATTTCAGTTTCGATGTGCTATTTACAATTGAATGCCGAGGATTTCGTAGCGACAATCATAACATCGTCTTTACTGGTTTCTGTAGAGGTGGTATATACATTGTTGATTTCTCTAAAATATCTAAACCCCGTACATGCCTTATTGCAAAATCTTCTAAAGGTTGGTTATGGCATAGAAGGCTTGGACATGTTGGTATGCGTAATATTGACAAACTCATCAAAGGTGATCATATTCTTGGTGATAAATATGTTATCTTAGAAAAATATAGACTTTGAACTGCTTGTCAAGCTGGAAAATAAGTAGGAGGAAGTCATCCCGGGAAGAACATCATGATAACAAGAAGACCCCTCGAGCTGCTTGGCATGGATCTCTTTGGTCCCAACGCTTATAAGAGCCTCGGTGGAAATTCTTATGGTCTAGTTATTGTTGATGATTTTTCCAGATTTACGTGGGTGTTCTTTCTCAATGATAAGTCACAGGTACAAATGATCTTCGAGAACTTTGCTCGAAAAGTTCAAAACCAGTTTGAAGTGAAGATCAAGAAGGTTCGGAGCGGCAATGGAAGAAAGTTAAAAACACTAATGTGGATACTTTTCTTAATGAAGAAGGTATCATACATGAGTTCTCGGCAACGTACACACCTCAACAAAATAGAGTTGTTGAGAGGAAGAACCGGACGCTCATAGATATGGCGAGAATGATGCTTGACGAATACAAGACTCCAAGACACTTATGGGCAGAAGCCGTGGAAACATCCTGCCATGCCATAAACTGACTCTACCTACACAGGATTCTCGGTAAAACGGCATACGAGCTACTCACCGGTTACAAGCCCCAAGTTGGATAGCTTCGAGTATTCGGCTCTAAGTTCTATATTCTTGATAAGAATCATCGATCTAAATTTGCACCTAAATCTTATGAAGATTTCCCTCTTGGTTACGGATCAAGCTCTCACGCTTACCGTGTCGACAACAACATCACTTGAAAAGTTGAACACACGGTAGATGTGATGTTTGATGAGACTAACAGTTCGCAAGTCGAACAATTGCCAATTGATGTAGGAGATAAGGAACCTTCGGAAGCTATCAAAGATTTGTCCATTGGCAAGATTCGTCCCATGGAGGTGAAGGAAAGCACTTCATCAACTCAAGTAGAAGCTCCCACTTCGTGTCAAGGCGAACTGCAAAATGACATGGAAGCATCTTCAAGTGGTACACGACATGATGAAGAAGAGGAAGAGAAACATATTGATGATCCACCTCAACCTTCCTCACCACCATCTCAAGGAGAAGATGACACCAACGACAATGCTCAAGATGACGATGAAGAGGAAGAAGCTCCTCCATCCAACACAAAGAAGATGTCAATAGTTAGAGAAAGAGTGGACAAAGATCATCCGTTGAAACAAATCTACATCGACATAAACAACGGGAGAATCACCCGCTCTAAAACTCGACTAACTAAATTTTGTGAGCATTATTCTTTCATATCTAGCATTGAACCCTTGAAGGTAGAAGAAGCTCTCCAAGATATGGATTGGGTGAATGCCATGCATGAAGAGCTACACAACTTCCAAATGAACAAAGTATGGACACTTGTTGAAAAACTGGAAGACGAGCATAATATCATTGGTACAAGATGGGTGTTTCGGAACAAGCAAGATGAAGACGGACAAGTTGTACGCAACAAAGCACGTCTCGTAGCCCAAGGATACATGCAAGTATAAGGTATGAACTATGGTGAGACTTATGATCCCGCTGCTAGACTTGAAGCCATTCGTATTATTCTAGCTTATGCCAATCAACATGATATAACTCTCTACCAAATGGATATTAAGAGTGCCTTTTTCACTGGACAAATTGAAGCGGAAGTTTATTTTAAACAACCTCTTGGTTTTGTGAACCCTAGGAAACCTAATCATGTTTACAAACTTCGTAAAGCTTTATATGGTCTTAAACAAGCACCTAAAGCTTCGTACAAATGCCTAACGAAGTGTCTCATTGAAAAGGGTTTTGAGATTGGCAAAATTGAGGCAACCTTATTCATTAAAAGAGTAAATGGCGAACTATTTGTTTGTCAAAAATATGTGGATGGTATTATCTTTGGCTCAACTAACCCACATTTTAGTGAAAAGTTTGGAAAACTGATGTCAGAGAAGTATGAGATGTCCATGATGAGTGAACTGAAGTTTTTCCCTGGATTGCAAATCAAACAATCGAGAGAAAGTACATTCATCTCTCAAACAATTTACACCAAGGACTTGATCAAAAAGTTCATAATGCAAGAATGCAAAGGTATGAGAACCCCCATCCTACTAGTGGACATCTTGACCTCACGAACGATGATGCACCCGTTGATCAAAAGGTTTATGGATCAATGATTGGATCATTGTTATATCTATGTGCCTCTCGTCCTGATATCATGCTAAGTGTTTGCATGTGTGCCTGCTATCAAACAACACCTAAAGAATGTCATCTATTGGTTGTGAAAAGGATAGTGAGATACCTTATACATACACCAAACTTTGGTAGATGGTATCCCAAGGGATCTTCTTTTGATCTTGTTGGCTATTTTGACTAAGACTACGCTGGAGACAAGGTTGATAGAAAATCCACCTCGGGTACATGTCAATTTCTTGGGAGATCTCTTGTCTCTTGGAGATCCAAGAAACAAAACTCGGTATCCTTATCAACTACCGCAGCTGAATACATTGCCGCTGGATCATGATGTGCTCAATTACTATGGTTGACTCAAACGCTTAAGGATTATGGCATTCATGTTAAAAAAGTCCCATTGTTGTGTGAAAATTAAAGTGCTATTAAGATTGCATAAATCATGTGCATCATTCTAGAACCAAGCACATTCAAGTGCGACATCATTTCATCCGTGATCATGTTGCCAAAGGAGATATCGATCTCAGGCATATTCGTACTGACAATCAACTGCCTGATATTTTCACCAAACCACTTGATGAGAAACTGTTCTGTGATTTGAGGAGTGAGTTGAATATCATTGATGCTTCAAACTTGAGCTAGACTCTCTTGGATGCATGCAAGGGCATAAGATTGACTGACTGTTCCTTGATGCCATTGATATGACTATCTTATGTCTTGGAAACTATGCTCCCTTGTATTGCATTTAACCTTTTGTAGGTACTTGGAATAAATACACTTCACAAGATTGCAATCAACTCACATCAAAAGAAATCTTGACATGGCCAAGTATCAACAACCTTATCTTCGGAGATGAAGGAACAAGACAAAAAAATCATACCCTTGACAATCTTATGATATTGAATTTCACTCATGTCAATTGGATATATTACGTTCTCCCTTGCATGACTAAATATTGTCGGTGAAAGGTGAACCAAAATGTCATGGAAAGCTCCCAACTCAAAATGATCATCATCAACATTGAGCATCCACAATAAGTTCACCTACATGCCACGTCATCAACATCACTCGAAGGTATGTACTCATGTCCTTGATAAAGCTCTACACCAATTCATGGTGTACATCAACTCAAGTGATATGAAGACATTGAAATGCTTAATCGAAAAATGGCAACCCCATTTCGCGCTTAACGATCAGTATGACCTATGATCAAGCATCCTTGCTTGACTCCTCAAGTCAAATACTCTAATATAGGTGACCTAGTCACCGGCCCACATCTAGATGGAGAATGTCGTATGGTTCACATTCGATCTTTCACATTCTTAGAATCATTCCACTCTCATCTATATGTGTGTATTTTCAACAAAAAATATATTATTCTTCTTACTTTCGTTTATATGTCTTAGTTGGAATTATCATTCTTTTGGACTCTTGACCTTTTGAAACAATTCTTCCAATCTGCCTATTTTCTGTTAAAGAGTTGGCTATAATTGCAACTCGGTTTCACCGAATTGGTAAACTCGTTCCAACTAATTTGTCCAAGAGGCCTAAATATCAATCTCGGCTCTACCTAATCATTATACCTCGGTGACTCTGACTTTTCTGACTTTGTTGCTCTGATAATTTCTTCTGGACTATTGTCTTAGGGGGAGACAACTTCTCTAGGGGGAGAAAAATCTCAGTGATCCCACCTAAGGGGGAGAACATTCAAGGAACCCTAAAAAATATCTAAGGGATATAAAAGTGAAATTCGAGTAACCCTTACAAAAGAGAGAAGTATCCAGAATCCTTTTTTCTCTCAATGAGCCCTTACCCTTGACCTTTATTTTTGGTAATTGTGCCAAAGGGGGAGATCAGAAAAGCTTCCATTCAGTGAACCTATTTATAGGGGAGAAATACTATCAAACACTATCTAGAAGCTTATACTAAAGAGGGACCAACAACACTAAGGGGAGATATTTGTATCAAATCCTACACATTAAGGGGGATAGAGATAAATACCGTTTTAATTGGCTTTATCGATTTGAACTTATTTTCCCTACCTACTCCCGATATCTACATGCCATGATGACTTAGGGCGAGAGGAAACTTAACATACTCATTTTTAGGGGAGAAAAAGTTCTTGTTCCTTGGAGACATATTCTTTCATCAAATCCTATCTTAACTATGTCTTCAATTTCTTGGTACTTTTGAATTTCTTTGCATCTTTACACCAGGGTACTCTTGTGTTATCTAACATTTGTTTTCCCTAGTGTACTCCTATGTCAAAACGCTCAAGATCCTCAAGGTAAGTATATGCATCATATCATTGTTCATGATGACCTCTTGTTTCTTGCACATATTGTTTGCAAGAGGGAGTCTTGAACATGGAAGTGTTTCATTCGCATATTTTGATGCATATAGAAAAGATTCCCATGAATTTTCTTGTCCTTCTACCTTGTCTGTGCCCATGCATTCCAAAGCAACTATCTTTTAAAGGGATTGCACAAATTTAGGGGGAGCTTGTACTAGTCAGATTTCCTTCAAAGCTATCATCTCCTTATGAGTATCTTTATTTTAAGCTTTGATTGTATTTTGTCATCAATTACCAAAAAGGAGGGGATTGAAAGCACATGTTCTCCCTTGGTGATTTTGATAACTCATGACAACATACATTGTCTCTTGACTAACACTTTTACCTAGATATTTTAGGATTGTCCATGAAGAGCTATGGCTTAAGGTTTATGTGGAGATACCCCTGGATGCAAGAAAGGAATAATATTGGCTCAAGCTTCAAGCTAGATGACTCTTCATTTTATATTTGTGAGAAATCACTTTTGAGTGCATAGGAAAGCCAATACTATTAAAAGGGGGTGAGGTACTGAAATGAACTGATCACTCAAATGCTCAAAGTTAGCCACAAAAATACTCACTCATTTTTCCCACATATCCACTCTGTAAAGTTCCACATTCACAAATTCAGTGTCACCGACATTTCCATATTGGACCTACCGATTATGAACCTCGGAAAAAACCCTAGCCATTTCCTCCAAATCGGTGCAACCGAAACTGCATCGGTGACCAACATTTTGTTGCCAAGATACAAAAAATCGGAAATTCCGAGTTTGAGTATCGGTGCCACCGAGTTTGGCCATCTGACTATTAGTCACCTTTTCGGTGCCACCGAGTTGTGTATATCAGTTTCATCGAGATTCAAAAGTTTACACCTTTAGTGCTAGTTGGTACCACCGAATTTCCAACTTCGGTGTCACCGAGTTTGCTCTTTTGTGTGTAATGGTTGGATTTTGGCTGCTGCCTATATATACCCCTTCACCCACCTCTCATTCGTGGGAGAAGCACTCAGAACACACACTTCATTTCCAGATCCTTTTTTCTGAGAGAGAACCACCTGCTCATGTGTTGAGACCAAGATATTCCAATCCAATCATTTGAAACTTGATCTCTAGCCTCCCCAAACTGTTTTCCACCAAATCAACCTCTCCTACCCATGCATATACTGTGAGAGAGTGATTTGCGTTGAGGAGACTATCTTTAGAAGCACAAGAGCAAGGAGTTCATTAATATACCACATCTATTACCTTTTGGAGGGTGGTGCTTCCTAGATTGGTTAGGTGTCGCTTGGGAGACTCCTACTTCATGTTGTGGAGTTGAACCAAGATGTTTGTAAGGGCAAGGAGATCGCCAACTTCGTGAAGATCTACTGTGTGTAAGTCTAGTCCTCCGTGGACAGAAGCTGTGGTGGGATAGACAAGGTCGTTTCTTTGTGGACCCTTGATAACCCACAAGTGTAGGGGATTGCAACAGTTTTCGAGGGTAGAGTATTCAACCCAAATTTATTGGTTCGACTCAGGAGAAGCGAAAGAATATTCTCCAGTATTAGCAGCTGAGTTGTCAATTCAACCACACCTGAAAGATTAGTGTCTACAAGCAAAGTATCAGTAGCAAAGTGGTATGATAGCAACGGTGCCACAAACAGATCTGTTGACGACAGACTATTCCTAACTTGTTGTATCAATGGCGCCAGTAAAGTGTTGCATCAAATAACAGCCAAGTAGCAAGGAACAGCAGTAGTGACAGCAGTAGCAAGTAACATCAGTAGTGACAGAGTAACAGCAGTAGCAATAGAGTAACAACAGCAGCAGTAACAGCAGTAGCAGCAAAGTAACTTAGCAAGGACCAGTAATAAAAGACTAGTAGGTAGTGGATCGGTGATGGATGAGTATGCCAGATGTGATTCATCATGTAACAGCTATAACACGGAGAGATATGTAACTCGCTCCCGTTCGTCAATCTAATGTAGGCATGTATTCCGTATGTAGTCATACGTGCTTAGGGAAAAGAACTTGCATGACATCTATTGTCCATCCCTCCCGTGGCAGCGGGGTCCTAATGGAAACTACGGGATATTAAGGTTCTCCTTTTAATAAAGAACCGGACCAACGCATTAACACGTGGTGAATACATGAACTCCTCATACTATGGTCATCTCCGGGAGTGGTTCCGACTATTGTCACTCCGGGGTTGCCGGGTCATAACACATAGTAGGTGACTACAACTTGCAAGATAGGATCTAAAACACACATATATTGGCGACAACATAATAGGTTCAGATCTGAAATTATGGCACTCGGGCCCTAGTGACAAGCATTAAGCATGGCCAAGTAGTAGCAACATGAATCTCGGAACATAGTGGATACTAGGGATCAATCCCCGTCAAAACTAACTCGATTACATGATAGATCTCATCCAACTCATCACCGTCCAGCAAGCCTACAATGAGATTACTCACGAACGGTGAAGAGCATCATGTAATTGTCGATGGAGGAAGGTTGATGATGACCATGGCGACGATTTCCCCTCTCCGGAGCCCAGAACGGACTCCAGATCTGCCTTCCAGATGAAGAACGGGAGGTGGGGGCGCCTCCGTATCGTAAAACGCGATGAATCCTTCTCTCTGATTTTTTTCCGGGCGAGACGGAATAAATAGAGCTGAGTTTGGAGGCGGTGGCGCCACGTGGGCCCCACAAGCCCTCACGGCGCGGCCAGGGGGGGTGACCGCGGCCTGTGGGCTTGTGGCCCACTGGTTCACCTCCTCTGATGGATCTTTGCGCAGGTATTTTTCATTAATTCCAGAAAAATTCTCCGTAAATTTTCAGGTCATTCCGAGAACTTTTATTTCTACACAAAAACAACACCATGGCAATTCTGCTGAAAATTCGGCTGAAGTTAGAGTCCAAAACAAGGGCAAAAGAGTTCGGAAAAGTAGATACGACGGAGACGTATCAACTCCCCCAAGCTTAAAGCCTTGCTTGTCCTCAAGCAATTCAGTTGACAAACTGAAAGAGACAAAAGAAAAACTTTGACAGACTCTGTTTGATCTTGTTGTTGCAACTATGTCTAACTCATAACCAGAATTTCAACAAGATCAGAAGCAAACCACATAAGGAAATGACATCTAGGTCTCACGGTAAACTCATATCAATGGCATAATCAGCTAGCGAGCAAATAATAATAAGCCTCAAATGTCAACACTTCAATCAAAACAACATGAAGCAGTACGAACAGGTGGTATCTCGCTAGCTCTTTCTGAGACCGCAAAACATAAATGCAGAGCACCTTCAAAGACCAAGGGCTGACTAAACATTGTAACTCATGGCAAAGAAGATCCAGTCACAGTCATACTCAACACAGTTAGAAGCAAAGCATAAAAACGACAGAGTTGCTCTCTAATTGGTGCTTCTATAAGAGGAGGATGACTCAACAGGAACATAAATAGACAGGCCCTTCGCAGAGGGAAGCATTGATTTGCAGAGGTGTCAGAGCTCAAGCTTTTTAAAATAGAGATAATAATTTTGGGTGGCTTGCTTTCATTGTCAACGCAATGACTAAGAGTTCTCAACATCTTCCATGCTACACATGCTATAGGCGGTTCCCAAACAGAAAAGTAAAGTTTTGACTCCCCCACCACCAATCAATCACACTCCACGGCTAGCCGAATCCTTGGGTACCGTCCATACCAACATCAATCTTGGGGGAGTTTTGTTTGCAATTATCTTTTTGATTTGAGCATGGAACTGGGAATTCCAATTACCGGCCCCTTTCTCGTGAATGATAGTGAATAAACACATATCGAGGATAACACGCCTAGCATGGAAGATACTGATAGCCCCCTGTCACCACATGAGTGGTTTGGGCATGCAAAACAGATTATTTCTTGAAGGTTTAGAGAGTGGGACATGCAAATTTACTTGGAACGGCAGGTAGATACCGCATATAGGTAGGTATGGTGGACTCATATGGAACAACTTTGGGTTTATGGGAGTGGATGCACAAGCAGTATTCTCGCTTAGTACAAGTGAAGGCTAGCAAAAGACTGGGAAGCGACCAACTAGAGAGTGACAACAGTCATCAAAATGCATTGAGATTAACTAACATTGAGTGCAAGCATGAGTAGGACATAAATCACCATGAACATGAACATCATAGAGGCTATGTTGATTTTGTTTCAACTACATGCGTGAACATGCGCCAAGTCAAGCCACTTGAATCATTCAAAGGAGGATACCATCCTATCATACTACAACACAGTCATCTCAACATTCATGTGGGCAACCAAGACAAACCATTATAAGCTCCTAGCTAAGTAAGCATGGCATAATCAACTATGATCTCTAAGTTGTCATTGCAAACATGTTTCTCTCACAACAAAGCTGAATCAGGCATGATGAGCTAGTCATATTTACAAAAACAAAATAGATCGAGTTCATACCAGCTTTTCCAGGTTTAGTCACTTCATCATACATCGTCATTATTGCCTTTCACTTGGACGACCGAACGATGTGAACAATAATAAGCGTGCTAGTGCATTGGACTACGCTGGAATCTGCAGGCAAAGACAAAGGAGAAGACAAAGTAATATGGCTCTTTGAAAGCTAAACAGGTATGCATGCAAGAGCCACTAAACATTGTAACCAATATCTTCTACCTTGACCCAAAGAAAAATAAAACTATTTACACCAGAAAGCTCCCAACAAGCAAAAGAAGAAAAAGAAAATATTTTTGGTTTTTTCTCAAACTAGACAGACACACGAAAAGAAAACGAGAAAAAGAAAATAAACTAACATGGATGATACGGCGGCAAAGTGTGAACACCGACGAACAAAGTGAAAGCATAAGGAAAAATGTAAAATCGGTGAGATCACGTACTCCCCCAAGCTTAGGCTTTTGGCCTAAGTTTGTCTACTCCCAAGGATGGTCCTGGCGAAACCCAAAATCATAATGGGGGTTATACGGGAGCGCTGCAACCACTGCCTGAATAGCTGCCTCACGGAGACAAGCAACCTTTGCCTCCCTCTCATACTCCTCTACCTCTCCTCTGGTTATGTAATATCTCCGTTTTACCTGAAAGTCAAAGAAGGCAGGAGCAGGAAGGGTAATATGGAAAACACGCTGCCCGTTAAATATCAAACGGTATAGGAGGGATTCGTCATCCCTCTCAAGGAACTGGTAGCGTGTCAAGGCGACAAGGTCAAGGAAAGCTGTATGGAGCGGGGGATCTCCTTCGCGGATGGGTACTCCAAGAAAATTTGCTATGCGAGCGGCATAGATCCCACCAAAGAAATCCCCTTCATTAGCATTCTTATTCAGCCTCCTTGCTATTCTAGCTCCCATGTTGAAACTCTTGTCACCCATCACTGCGCTCTTTAGGATACTAAGGTCGGATGCGCAAAGGTGACAATGCTCAATCTTGCCATTAATACATCTGCCTATGAAGAGGGCAAAGTAATGCAAGGCAGGAAAATGAATACTCCCCATGGTAGCTTGCATAATGTCTCTAGTTTCTCCAACAGTAATACTAGAGCAAAAATCTTTAACCAAAGATTTAGGAGGATCATTGAGGCTACCCCAAATAGGTATTTTGCAAATTCTATTGAAATCCTCTAAATCCATGGTATACGATTTTTCATAGAAATCAAACAATACCGATGTGTCACGGCTAGCTGAAAATTTGAATCTACGAACAAAAGAGGCAGTGAGAGCGACATACTGTTCACATTTATCGGATATGAATTCTTCGAGTCCGACGTTGAGAACAAGCGCATCAAATTCATCTTTGAAACCTGCCTCAATCATAAATTCATCAGAAGGCCATTCACATGGTTGTCACTGCGCGTTCCTTGGTTGGTAAGGATCAGGCTCCCGAATCGCAATACTGGGACCTCTCTTGCTTGAGGAACCAGCATGATAGTTTCTCCTGGACATCTTCCTTTTTTGAAATTTTTAATGATTCTAAGGAAAGGTGAACAAGGCTCAACCAAACTTGTAGCAACTACTCCCACAAGTGCCTAGAGGCTATATTACGCATCAAAACTACTTCGGACCAGCTAAAACCAGCATGCAAAGCTCAAGAACATGGTCACCAAGGCAACAAAAATACGCGGAGTATAAGGCACTAGAGCAAAAAACTAATTGGACCAATGGAGGAGTCACTTACCAAGGAGTAATTTCCCCAAAATAGTTCGGAGAATGGTGATTTGAGCAAAGAGATCGAAAATCCCAGCAAGAGGAGCAAGAACACGGGTTTGAGCTGCGAAACGATTTTTTCTGGAAGTAGGAGAAGGAGATGAGAGCAAGAATGAGTGAAGGGGGTGCCTGTGGGCCCCACAAGCCTGGGTGGCGCGGCCAGGGGGGTACCCGTGCCCCAAGGGCTTGTGGCCCACTGGTGCAGCCCCCAGACAAGCTCTTTGTCTCAGATTTTTTAAAAAATTCCAGAAAAAATCATACTTGATTTTCACGACGTTCAGAGAACTTCTATTTTCGGGGTACTTTTCTACCGGACGCTAAAACAGAAAACAGGGAAAACTAAAGTAAACCTATCATTTTTCTTCTAAGCAACCGAAGGTGAAAGCTTGGAACAGAGGTTTGTGACTCCTTGATTCATCCATCTAATGGTCATCCAAACAAATCCGTCGGTGAAGTTGATCAAGTCTCTTTGACAAACTTTTTCGAAACGCAAAAGACAACGGAGAATTCTCAAATAGTCACTAGGTCACCTCAATGGGGATGTGTATTTCCCCAACAAGCAAATCATACTTCATCTTGACACGAGGAATAGGGCATTCAAAGCTCCCAATAAGAATCGATGAAGTTTTTTCGATAGCATTGATGCAATGTACTCGATATTGTTTCTTTGGAAAGTGCACCGTATGCTCATTAACGTTGACATGGAAAGTGACATTGCCTTTGTTGCAATCTATAACAGCCCCTGCAGTGTTTAAAAAGGGTCTTCCGAGGATGACCGCCATGGCATCGTCCTCAGGAATATCCAAGATAACAAATTCTGTTAAGATAGTGACGTTAGCAACCACAACAGGCACATCCTCGCAAATGCCGACAGGGAAAGCAGGTGATTTGTCAGCCATTTGCAGAGATATTTCAGTGGGTGTCAACTTATCCAGCTCAAGTCTACGATAAAGAGAGAGAGACATAACACTAACACCGGCTCCAAGATCGCATAAAGCAGTTCTAACGTAGTTACCTTTAATGGAGCAAGGTATAATGGGCACACCGGGATCACCTAGTTTCTTAGGAGTTCCACCCTTGAAGGTATAATTAGCCATCATGGTGGAAATCTTAACCTCAGGTATCCTCCTCTTATTAGTCACAATATCCTTCATGTACTTAGCATACGGAGACATTTTGAGCATATCTGTCAAACGCATTTGCAGAAAGACAGGTCTAATCATTTCAACGAATCGGTCAAAATCCTCATCATCCTTTTTCTTGGGTGGTTTAGGAGGAAAGGGCATGTGTTTCTGAACCCATGGTTCCCTTTCTTTACCATGCTTCCTCGTAGTGAAGTCGTTCTTATCATATCTTCTATTCTTAGGTTGTGCGTTATCAAGATCAACAAGTTCAATCTCCACATCCTTATCATTGCTAGGTTGAGCATCAACATGAACATCACTATTGATATCATCATTAGGCTCATGTTCATCACCGGATTGTGTTTTAGCATCAGAGACAAAGGCATCGTTTGGACTCTCAGGTGTAGCAGCATCTGGGTTGCTAGCGTGCAGGTTCCTATCATCTTTATTCTTCTTTCTGGGATGACTAGGTGCATCAGTGCTAACTCCTTGAGAATCTTATTCAATTCTCTTTGGATGACCCTCAGGATACAAAGGCTCCTGGGTCATTCTACCGCCTCTAGTAACGACTCTAACGGAATTCTAATTCAACTCATTGAGCAAGTCATTCTGAGATTTAAGTACTTGTTCTACTTGAGTAGTAACCATAGAGGCATGTTTACTCAAGAGCTTAAGATCATTGACATTTCTGTCCACACAACCACTTAAATGACTAAGCACACGAGCATTCTGGTCCAATTGTCTGCTAACATAATCATTGAAACTTTGTTGTTTGGCAACAAAGTTATCAAAATCATCCAGGCATAGGCTAGCAGGTTTATCAAAAGGAATATCACTCTCATCAAACCTACGCAGAGAATTTTCTTCTACTACCTGTATCGGGTTATCGAGACCATGGATCTCTTCGATAGGTGGTAGATTTTTGACATCTTCAGATTTAATGCCTTTCTCTTGCATAGATTTCTTGGCTTCTTGCATATCTTCAGGACTGAGGAATAGAATACCTCTTTTCTTCGGAGTTGGCTTAGGAGGTGGTTCGGGAATAGTCCAAGCATTCTCATTGCACGAGATGTTATTCAGTAGAATCTCAGCTTATTCCACAGTTCGTTCCCTAAAAACACAACCAACACAACTATCTAGGTGGTCTTTGGAAGCATCGGCAAGTCCATTATAGAAGATATCAAGTATTTCATTCTTCTCAAGAGGGTGATCAGGCAAAGCATTCAGTAGCTGGATGAGCCTCCCCCAAGCTTGTGGCAGACTCTCTTCTTCAGCTTGAGCAAAGTTGTATATTTCCTGCAAGGCAGCTTGCTTCTTATGGGCAGGGAAATATTTTTCAGAGAAGTAGTAGACCATATCCTGGGGGCTACGCACACATCCAGGAGCAAGAGAAGTGAACCAAGTCTTAGCATCATCCTTTAGCGAGAAATGAAACAGCTTGAGGATATAGTAGTGGCGGATCTTTTCCTCACTAGTGAATAGGGTGGCTATATCGTGCAGTTTGGTAAGATGGGCTACAACCGTTTCAGACTCATAACCGTGAAAAGGATCAGATTCGACCAAAGTGATTAACTCAGGGTCGACAGAGAATTCATTATCCTTATCGGTCACAAAAATAGGCGAAGTAGCAAACTTCGGGTCGTATTTCATCCTAGCGTTCAGAGATTTTTCTTTCCACTTGCGTAGTAATTTCTCAACTCATAGCTATCCTTACACGCAAGAAAGTCCTCAGCTATCTCTCCTTCCATAACATAGCGCTCAGGCATAACAGGCAATCCAGGCATAGTAGCAGGTTCTACTTCAATAGTATCAGTAGTTTCAGAAGTATCATCACATCTAGCAGCAACTCTAGCAATTTGTGCATCAAGGAATGCACCTAGTGGCAAAGCAGTATCAAGCATAAAATCATCAGGCAAAGTAGTATCAAGCATAGCATCATCAGGCCAAGTAGTATCAAGCATAGCATCATCAGCCATAGTATCAAGCATAGCATCATGGGCAGCAGAAGTAGCATCATCAAGCACAGTAGTATCAAGCACAGGCGACATATCAAGATTTCTAGCAGGAGGCGATGTCGCAAACTTACTCAAAACCGAAGGTGAATCAAGTGCAGAGCTAGATGGAAGTTCCTTACCTGTCCTCGTAGTGGAAGGCAAGATTTCAGTTCTTGGATCTTTCAGAATCCTCATAGTGACCAGCAGACGTCAATCCCAAGTGACTCACAGAATATAGCTGTGCCTCCCCGGCAACGGCGCCAGAAAAAGGTCTTGATAACCCACAATTGTAGGGGATCGCAACAGTTTTTGAGGGTAGAGTATTCAACCCAAATTTATTGGTTCGACTCAGGGGAAGCAAATGAATATTCTCAAGTATTAGCACCTAAGTTGTTAATTCAACCACACCTGAAAGATTAGTGTCAGCAAGCAAAGTATCAGTAGCAAAGTGGTATGATAGCAACGGTGCTAGAAACAGATCTCTTGACGGCAGACTATTCCTAACTTGTTGTATCAATGGCGCTAGTAAAGTGTTGCAGCAAGTAACAACCAAGTAGCAAGTAACAACAATAGTGACAACAGTAGCAAGGAACAACAGTAGTCACAGGAGTAGCAAGTAACAACAGTAGTGACAGAGTAACAACAGTATCAACAAAGTAACAGCAGCACCAGTAACAGCAGTAGCAACAAAGTAACGTAGCAAGGACCAGTAGTAAAAGACTCGTACGCAGTGGATCGATGACGGATGAGTATGCCGGATGTGATTTATCATGTAACAACTATAACACGGAGAGATATGTAACTAGCTCCCGTTCGTCAATCTAATGTAGGCATGTATTCCGTATGTAGTCATACGTGCTTAGGGAAAAGAACTTGCATGACATCTATTGTTCTCCTTTTAATAAAGAACCGGACCAATGCAATAACACGTGGTGAATACATGAACTCCTCATACTATGGTCATCTCTGGGAGTGGTTCCGGCTATTGTCACTCCGGGGTTGCCGGGTCATAACACATAGTAGGTGACTACAACCTTCAAGATAGGATCTAAAACACACATATATTGGCGACAACATAATAGGTTCAGATCTGAAATCATGGCACTCGGGCCCTAGTGACAAGCATTAAGCATGGCAAAGTAGTAGCAACATCAATCTCAGAACATAGTGGATACTAGGGATCAATCCCCGTCAAAACTAACTCGATTACATGATAGATCTCATCCAACTCATCACCGTCCAGCAAGCCTACGATGAGATTACTCACGAACGGTGAAGAGCATCATGGAATTGTCTATGGAGGAAGGTTGATGATGACGATGGCGACGATTTCCCCTCTTTGGAGCCCAGAACGGACTCCAGATCTGCCCTCCAGATGAAGAACAGGAGGTGGCGGCGCCTTCGTATCGTAAAACACGATGAATCCTTCTCTCTGATTTTTTTTTCAAGCGAGACGGAATAAATAGAGCTGAGTTTGGAGGCGGTGGCGCCACGTGGGCCCCACAAGCCCTCACGGCGCGGCCAGGGGGGTGGCCGCGGCCCGTGGGCTTGTGGCCCACCGGTTCACCTCCTCCGGTGGATCTTTGCGTAGGTATTTTTCATTAATTCCAGAAAATTCTCCGTAAATTTTCAGGTCATTCCATAACTTTTATTTCTGCACAAAAACAACACCATGGCAATTCTGCTGAAAACAACGTTAGTCCGGGTTAGTTCCATTCAAATCATGCAAGTTAGAGTCCAAAACAAGGGCAAAAGATTTCGGAAAAGTAGATACGACACAGACGTATCTACCCTTCGTGGACTCTCATGGCTATTACCCTCCGTGCGTTGAAGTCTCCACTAACATGGATGTATGATAGCGCCACCTATCGGAACCTTGCCAAAAATCACCGTGTCAACCTCATGCCTTTGATCTCCCTACCTTACTCCTCTACATTACACTTGCATGTTTTACTTTCCGCTTCTATACTCTTAGAAATGCATGTGTAGGGTGAACTAGACTTGTTACAATTGCTAGATTTCCGCCTTCCTAGAAATTAGGTTAGGCTAGAATTTTTATCTTGACAAGTAGTCTATTCACCCCCCTCTAGACACATCTTCTATTGATCCCTCAATATGGCCACATGAAGAATTTTCCTACCTTTAACTTAAACAAGGCGATGGTGACATGATCGATGGAATTCTTGCATGTAACATTATTACGTAACAAAATGTTGTTTGCTAAATCAGGATCTATGAAATACGTATGCACCCTTACTGATTTTTGCGCCGTCAATCCCGTGAGAGGAATACAATTTTTTTTAATTTACACCCTTGTATGGAGAAGTTGATCAGAGTTTGTGAAGTACTTACAACATCGAGGATTTGGCAAGAGTAGCAGCAAGCTCATCAAAGTTGAACAAGAGATGAAAGTCCTCGAATTCCGCATTGATGGTACCCTCACTGTGATTAAAATGCCTACTGTCATAGTGCGCTTGGAGAATCTTAGTATCTTTTCCTTCTGAGACTCTGTTCATGCAATATTATGTAACTTGCCACAAGTGGAATTGCACTCCTCATAGTATTCGCCGACAAGAAATGGTTGGCCGTGCTTGTACTTGCGTGCTTCACATGGGTCTTCATCAACGATGCCATTGTTCTGCTCGAAGAGTGTTTGTAGTAGGATGCTCTCGTTCTCACCCCTCCTCTGTTTTTGTCATGTGTAATAAAAAATTGCCAATTTTACCAAGAAGCTAAATATAAATGCAACAGTCCTTGTAGTACAAGATGCACATCGTCAGTGTTTGAATGAGATCAAATTAATAGTGACGGGTATGTACATTTTGCTATCAAACATGACAATCTATTAAAAACTGCTGCTCTTGCACCCTGTTATTTTCACCAAGTCTGAGAATCTATTTATTCCAGATTGTCGTGTTGTGTTGATGCTAGCCATGCTTTTGTGCATAATTAGACCTTGCTCATGTTGAATGAATGAAGTGCATCATGTCTACTATCGGGCTGTAAATTTTCATGCAATGATAAGTCCAATAACATATAGTTTTCTTGGTGTCAATATGTCTTCAGGTTAAAATAATTTGTGAAAAACATTTTTTTGCACTAAGTCCCTAAATGCTATGTTTTGTAATCATGTTGTGAGATTCGTACGATGTAATCCTAACAAATTTATAACATAATACTACTTGTGTCAATTAAAATTGCACTCAGAATCGTAGAACTGTGACACTGTCTTAATCGCATCCAGAATCAAAAAGCACACAAGAAGTGTCTGAATCACACCTAATATAACAAATGATTTCAAAGAACGAGAGTTAGTGTCACGCCCAAGATGCGATCCTATCCTTACTTTTGGCGCGAGGGCCTCGACAAGGATAGAAGCGCATCTCGTCGTTTCGCAAGAATGGATATCGTTACAAGTACATGTACTGAAAAAATGAGATATATGGATTTGGCTTACACTCTCCACAAACTACATCAGAGTCACATCAGTACAATACATAAATATCAAGAAGAAGAGCAGGGTCCGACTACGGACGAAAATAAACGAGAAAAGAATAACATCCATCCTTGCTATCCGAGGCTGCCGGCGTGGAACCTATCCTACATCGATGAAGTAGAAAAAGAAACTCCAAATGAACAATCAACGCGCTCACGTCAAGTAACCTTTACCTGTACCTGCAACTGATGTTGTAGTAATCTGTGAGCCACAAGGGACTCAGCAATCACATTTCCAAAGGTATCAAGACTAGCAAAGCTTAATGGGTGAGGTAAGGTTAAGTGGTGAGGCTGCAACACGTGACTATGCATTTATTTAGTGGCCAACTTACGAGTACAAGAATAAAGAGGGGGAAGATCTATGCAGAGCGGACGTGAACTACTGCTGCTCAAATGAATGATCATGGACACCTACTTACGTCAAACATAACCCCACCGTGTCCTCGATCGGAGAAGGAACTCACGAAAGAGACAGTCACGCTTACGCACTCAGTTGGCATATTTTAATTAAGTTAATTTCAAGTTAATTTCATCAAAGGTAACACTAATCCAGCAAGGCCGCCCAATGTGTCGACGAACCCGATAGGAGCCGCGTATCTCGTTCTTAGGACACGATGGACAGGTCACAACGGGAGAAACCAAACCTTGGGTTGCCCCGCGGTGGCCCCGTAGTCTGCCAGTTTGGACCAACACTCATGCGGAGCACTGGCCCGGGGGTTGATTAATTATCCACGGGTGCCGGGGGGTCCCTATGCATTATTATTAGGTTATTAGGCAAATGTAGTACCAAAGTTGGGCCTTGCCAGACCAGTCTTAATCTAAAACGAATTATCAAGGGGGTCCCCATAACAAGCCCGATCGTGTTAGGAGCGCTCAATTATGGAACATAACATCGGTAGCCGAAACTAAGGGGGCAAAGGTGGAACAAAACACCAGGATAGAAAGTCCGAGCCTTCCACCTTTTACCAAGTATATAGGTGCACTAATTTAAATAGCATTAATATGATGATATAACAAGGAACCCATGTTATCACATGGAAGCAACTGCACCTGCAACTAGCAACGCTAACACATGGTTAAGCAAGCGGTAACATAGCCAATCTGTGGTTTGCTAGGTTGTGAACAGGTTGAAGGTTTTCATGGCAATGTTGGAAGGCTGCTATATAACAGGTGGTAGGCAATGAGACATAACGATAGAAACGGTAAAACTAGCATGGCAATGATAGTAATGGTATCTGGGGAAATGGTCATCTTGCCTGAGATCCCTCTTGGAAGAAGAATGACTCCGTGAAGCACACAAACCGATGTAGTCGAACGGGTCCTCACTTTTTAACACGCTTGCAGAACTTTATCGAGACGAAGCAAACCGGAAACAAGCATCAACACAGATATTCACCACATGATGCACTACACATATGATGCATGAACAGTTGAATATATGCAAGACATGGCATGGCAATTCACAACAACCAAACACTACACATTAAGTGAAGTTCAATATGCCACGAGTTGCATATTGACGAAACTCCACATACGAATTATTTAGTTCTATCCATATTAGGTACACGGCAATATTAAATGTTGTTAAACATGGCAGGAGGTGAAGCATAATCAAACTACCTATCTGGGCATTTTAAATGAGGTCGGAAATGTCATATAGCATCTCCGAGATGACCCAACACGTTAATGTATAATTCTGCCCAGATCTGAACTAACACGTTTAAATGTTTGTTAAACAGAAAAATAAATAGGTTCATGTGATTCTACGTGTCGTTTCTATCAAGTTACACATAGAGAACATCTCCAACGGAGCTACGGTTCAAAAGATACGAGCACCGCAAGATATGATGGCATGAATGCAACATGTGTGCAACGAGAGTCACAAGCATCCCAAAACATACAACCAGCAAGATAATATGAAACTACACGAGATTCTAAGCAAGTTTGATATAGGAGACAATCAAAATGGAGCAACAGTTCAAGAACTACAACCTAAACAAGAAATAGACATAATCTGCCAAAATCAGCCACATAGCATTTTCTACGCCCTCGAACAACTAGCTACCCAAATCCAAAATGCTCAAACAAGGCATGAGGCAATAGAGGTCAAGATGCACTACAACATACAACTAATAACACATAACATGGAAGCATGGATCACTTGGGAAAGAACTCACAAAATGGCATCTCACAACCAGTTTCAGACTTAGTGAAATATCAGTTTTAGACAGTGCAGTTTTCGATCTGAAGGCATATTAACAGCAAGAAAACTAGATGCTACAGGGAACCAAATGACATGAAAATTGACAGCATGCTAGAAAACTTAAGGGATACAACTAACTCCATTTCACCAACCTAAAAAAAATCTATAGATCACAAGATAAAATCATGACAAGACAGCAACAAAATATAACAGGTTTCAGACTTAGAAATATTTCAGCATCTCCAAATGAGCACTATTTTCTAGCATGTTGAGAACAAGCAAACAACACCTAAACATGGATTTCTATTGCAACCAAAATTACCAGAGGCTAGCATACATATCCAAGGGCATATCTCTAGTTGACAACTCATTCATACCATGCACGGATTAAATCCCAGAAAATAAACAAAAGGGCAACATGTCAAAATATCACGCGCACTAACTTGCTCCAAACCTAAAACTAAATGCACGGTTAAATTTTATGGTTTTTTCTACCCCGAAAACATGTATAATATGAGGGGTTGCAAAATAAAAATATCGACACACGAATATGCGAAATTATGTCCTAAACACGATACAATAAACTAGCGACGGAACCTACATGCAAAAATACAAACAACTACTATAAAATACATGGAAAAAGGTCCCTAAAAACATGAGCATTTCATCTACGGAGTTTGAGAAATCCGGACACTCACGAAAAAAATTACGGGACAAGCAACCTATTGGAACAACACGCGTTTCTAGGCATATGGCAAGTTAAATCACTTCAAACATGCAGGCAAGTTGCAGATTATGAATCGACGCGAAAAACTATGCAATATTCATATATAAATCACTCCGATACGACACATAGTTTAAATTCTACGGCCGTTTGAAATATATGGCATTCTATGAAAATAGCAAATCACAAATAATTCCTAAAATCCATTGGGCCGAAAATGACAGCGAGCGCTATTAGGTAAAACATGCCACGGGCACATAATAGTGGCTCGCGGAGGGGGGGGCTGCTCACCTCGTGGGCTCGGCCCATGGAGTAGAATAGGTAGATGTGGGGGAGGTGGCAGGCCGACGCGCGACTCGGCCTGCGCGGGACCTGGGTCGCGGGGAGGCGCTGGGCCGACGGGGCGCTGGGGAGGCCGGCCCGGTTGAGCGGCGCGAGGCGCTGGCGCTCGGGGTCGTCCCCTCGTCCCGATCCAACTTGGGACCGAGAGCAGGCGGCGGCAGCACTGCTGTAGGACCCCGACGGCACCGCTCTAGAGGAGACGACGGGGAGAGGCGGAAGGGCTCCAGCGACCGGATCCGAGACGGGGGCGGCGGGATCTTCCCACTCCGGCGGCTGGCGGCAAGGACGAGCTCCCATGGGAGGAGTGGGGCGGCGCCCATGGCTGGCGGCTGGAGGCATGCGCGGGAGGAGGAGGGAGCCGGCTAGGGCGGCGCGGCGATCCGGGCCCGGCGGGCCGGATCTGGGCTCATGGGCCGTGGCGGCTGGGCTGAGGAGGGAGAGAGGAGAGAGAGAGGCTAGGATTTGAGGGGGCACAGATTACGAGGCAAGGGGGTTGGCTGTCGAAAATGGCATGGGGGCCTATTTATAACAATTGGGGGGCTAGGTATAGCAGAATTGCACCCCGGTTTCAACCGTGCGATCTAAATCGGACGGTTTAGCACGGGGGATGGGCTCAGTGGATGCGTAGAGTATGCTAGCCGGAGATGAGAGGGAGAACGGGCACCCGGCAACACGATTTAAAATTACCAAAAAATGTCCGACGATAGACCGAATTCGGTGCCGCTACGGTCGACCGTTCGGGTTCCAGACGGACTCCGATTGCGACGAAAATTGGCAGGTGGCCTACCTACGTCTAAATATGACCGCATGCCAAGTTTCAACCCAATCAGAGAAAGTTTTACACCGCTTTTAAAAACAAGGATTTGACGATGCCGCGGGCGCGTGCGAGTGTGATCTGGCTCAAAAGAGGCAACGACGATAACGGAGAGAACCAGCAACTAAATAACGGATGCAACTTTTGAAAACTGGCAGCAACGGGATGCCGATGCAATGCAAATGATGCGATGATGATGCAACAAATAAAAATAATCACACGATGAAAACAGAATAAAGGGGGAATCTTTTGGAACGTTGGTCTCGGGCTGTCACAACTCTCCTACACTACAAGAGGATCTCGACCTGAGATCCAAGAATGAAAGGGGTAGAGGATGAGAAAGAAGAGGTAAAACTTAGTCGCTTCTTTGAGAAACGAGTGAAACCAACGATCCTTGAAGGTTGCAAAGAGATGAGGAATGATATGAGAAACAAGAAAGAATTCACAGAAAATTTTGACAGCATTTCGGTAGGAAAAGAGGACAAAAATTCAATAAGATAGGAGAACTAGACAAGATTCACAACAAACAACTAAATTGAACAAAGGAACAATATGATCTTGAAAAGACAAAATGATAGATTGAAGAGAGCAACATCACAAGCCTTCGTTAGAAAGAATAGAAACTAGCTCTTGGCAAGAAAAGAACGAAGAAGAAATTGAGAACTACTACCACAATAATCTTGAAGAACATCTTGAGACAAAGAATTGATATCATGAGCCACTCGGGAAGAAGAATTCAACTCACTATGAACAAGAATAAGAATTATGTTATGCTTATCCTTCATCAAGTTTAATTGATGTCAAGCAACGGATTTAACGTACCACTTATTCTTCTAGAAATGATTGAGGAGATATATGAGCACAAACTTGAAGAAGTCTTGAAGGAGACACCGGTAAGAATTGGATTGAATGAGGATATAACAAGAATGAATGGAGACACATGAGAACACAAGATCATGAGCCACCTAACAGAAAACTTGAATGAGGCACCAGAATAATTGAGAGATGAACGAAGAGACAACAATTGAGAAGAATTAAGAATGAAAGCTGAAAGCTGAAAACGAAGAATATTCTAAAATGATGGCCTTCGGAGGAGCAAGAATGAAAACAACTCAGAAAAGCATCGAATAGCAAGAAATGAATTACACATGATTGGGAACAATCCAAGATGACGGCACGAAGCTGAAATGATGAATCTTCAAGAGAATGGACCAAGATTTGAAAGAAACACTCCTTCGGTCTTCCAAGCTGAAAATGATGAGGAGGACACCCCGAGGAATAACTGAGACACTCCAGAATAAGAAGAATGAATGGTTGAGCCAAAAAGGAGAATTAATTCAAAATGATCTTAAACAAATAATATGACTGATGAAATCCATACTTATGTCATAGTTGAAAATAACAAGAGAACTTCGGAAAGATTACAAGAGCCAGATAAGATCCTGGGAAACCTGTGGGTTATGGGCTCACTCAAAGAAATCACCGTTGAAAAGATTGCTTAGAAGAGAGATATTGCACCCGTACAAATGAAAACTAGATGAGATTGAGAACCTTGAAATAATTAAAAGAATTGAAAACAAGAAACTTCTGAGATAACTTCAACACTCCGGATAGAAAAGAGAGGAATGAATAAACAAGATAGCCTGATAAGAATTTCGAACACAGGAAAGAATTACAAGGATGAATAGGATATGATGAACACGGATAACTGAATAGAATTCACCAGAAAAGATCACAAGAATGAATAAAGATGGACACGAAGTTCCTGAGAATCTTCACAATGAATCACCGGCTACAAAAGGAAGAAGAGATAGCGGAAGCAACAATTAAAAGAAGACACTTGGATGAAAATTGAATCACTGAAGAAAAGGGTGGGAGGGCGGGAAAACAAATACAACTTGGGACATATGAGATGAACTCCAGAAAGAAAAGAGAGATTGATCTTGCAAAATTTGAAAAGGATAGGACTTGCTTGAAGAGAAGCACACCGGTTGGAAAGAATTGACACGATGACACCGGCTGAAAAGGAATTGATATGACAATTGATCAAGCAAAAGGATTAGCACTCTCATAAAAATATGAGAACACTTCTTGGAAAAGATATGAATTCACCACTTGACATCGAAGCAACTCGACTTACCATATTCCATCAAAACAAAGGGTGAGGCTTACGAAACAAGCCAGAACAAATTCATGAGCGAGATTTCGTCTGATATTTTCGTGGACAGGATTGCACGGGCTCGATCCTTAGAGTAGCCATCCTGTGCAAGGCAGTGCACACGGCATATGAAGCGTCCCCGAGTCGTAGCAAGCTACAAGGACTCTTTAAGACACAACGAGAACCACTGTAAGTCGAGCGTGAACAAATGAATCCACTAGATGTCGAACCCCAACCTAACATCATGCATTTGTTGTAAGATTGTCCTATAAGTAACTACTTGAATTCCCACCTAAGAACTCCCGAAGTTTCTGGTCATGTAATCTGGTCCACAGATACAAGGAGTAATATATCACTCAACTCCTATACTAACCCGTCCAGTGTATCACATCCGTCAACACATAACCAGAATCTCGGAAACTCATCTATCTCAGACGCTCGTAATCACAACGATACAAAGTATGGCAATACATCCGGAACTCTCTGCACCAGTACTGTGGAACCCGGACTCCTCTCGCCACTACTAGATTGAAGCATTTTCGAACATCCTTCGTCCTGAGATACTAAGAAATCTGAATGATAGCGATGTGCTCAAGAATCCCATCGAGCTCAACTCCCTGGAAGAAATCAAGTCAGACAGGAGGCACCAAGACAGAACTCCGTCACATCGACATCATATAGATTCCAAAAATATCCGCGTGATCCTAAATTTTTTTTGAGTGAGAAGAGGAGTAGAATTAAATTATTACGTCAAGATTCTTCACCAGAGCATAGAAGAGGAGAAAAAAGAATCCTACTCTCCGATATATAACTAAACTCAAAGCTGTTTTTCACTAGACTCGACTCAGCCAAGTTCGATCAATCAAGGGGGCTCCTAGGTCGGTACTGCTCTGATACCAACTTGTAACGCCAAAGATGTGATCCTATCCTTATTTTTGGCGCGAGGGCCTCGACAGAGATAGAAGCGCATCTCGTCATTTCGCAAGAATGGATATCGTTACGAGTACATGTACTGATAAGATGAGATACATGGAATTGGCTTACACTCGCCACAAACTACATCAGAGTCACATCAGTACAATACATAAATATCAAGAAGAAGAGCAGGGTCCGACTATGGGCGAAAACAAACGAGAAAATAATGACGTCCATCCTTGCTATATCAGGCTGCCGGCCTGGAACCCATCCTAGATCGATGAAGTAGAAGAAGAAACTCCAAATGAACAATCAATGCGCTCGCGTCAAGTAACCTTTACCTGTACCTGCAACTGGTGTTGTAGTAATCCGTGAGCCACAGGGGACTCGGCAATCACATTTCCAAAGGTATCAAGACTAGCAAAGCTTAATGGTTGAGGTAAGGTTAAGTGGTGAGGCTGCAGCACGCGACTAAGCATTTATTTAGTGGCTAACTTACGAGTACAAGAATAAAGAGGAGGAAGATCTACGCATAGCAGACGTGAACTACTGGTGATCAAATGAATGATCCTGAACACCTACTTACGTCAAACATAACCCCACCGTGTCCTCGACCGGAGAAGGAACTCACGAAAGAGACAGTCACGGTTACGCACTCAGTTGGCATATTTTAATTAAGTTAACTTCAAGTTATCTAGAACCAGTGTTAAACAAAGTTTCCACGTTGCCACATTACCGCGGGCAAAGCTTTCCGAAAAGATTTAACCTTGCAGGGGTGCTCCAACTAGTCCATCACAAATTACCACAAGCCGCATAGAAATAATCGATCACAAAACTCGCGATCACGTCAAATTCCTTAGTGGAAAACCTCAACTCTGAGATTACCCAAAGCATCACCGGAATCCCAATGCAAGATATTTCGTCAAAGGTAACACTAATCCAGCAAGGCCGCCCGACGTGTCGACGAACCCGATAGGAGCCGCGTATCTCGTTCTCAGGACACGACGGATGGGTCACAGCAGGAGAAACCAAACCTTGGGTTGCCCCGCGGTGGCCCCGTAGTCTGCCAGTTTGGACCAACACTCATGCGGAGCACTCGCCCGGGGGGTTGATTAATTATCCGCGGGTGTCGGCGGGTCCGTATGCATTACTATTAGGTTATTAGGCAAATGTAGTAATAAAGTTGGGCCTTGCCAGACCAGTCTTAATCTAAAACGAATTATCAAGGGGGGTCCCATAACAACCCCAATCCTGATAGGAGCGCTCAATTATGGAACATAACACAGGTAGCCGAAGCTGAGGGGGCAAAGGTGGAACAAAACACCAGGCTAGAAAGACCGAGCCTTCCAGCTTTTACCAAGTATATAGGTGCATTAATTTAAATAGCATTAATATGATGATATAACAAGGAACCCATGTTATCACATGGAAGCAACTGCACCTGCAACTAGCAACGCTAACACATGGTTAAGCAAGCGGTATCATAGCCAATCAGTGGTTTGCTAGGTTGTGAACAGGTTGAAGGTTTTCATGGCAATGTTGGGAGGCTTTTATTTAACACGTGGTAGGCAACAAGACATAATGATAGAAACGGTAAAACTAGCATGGCAATGATAGTAATGGTATCTGGGGAAATGGTCATCTTGCCTGAGATCCCGCTTGGAAGAAGAATGACTCCGTGAAGCACACGAACCGATGTAGTCGAAGGGGTCCTCACTTTCCGACACGCTTGCGGAACTCTATCGAGAAGAAGCAAACCAGAAACAAGCATCAACACAAATATTCACCATACGATGCACAACACATATGATGCATGAATAGTTGAATATATGCAAGACATGGCATGAGGCAATAGAGGTCAAGATGCACTACAACATGCAACTAATAACACATAGCATGGAAGCATGGATCACTAGGAAAAGAACTCACAAAATGACATCTCACAACCAGTTTCAGACTTAGTGAAATATCAGTTTTAGACATTGCATTTTTTGATATGAAGGCATATTAACAGCAACAAAACTATAAGCTACAGGGCACCAAATGACATGAAAATTTACATCATGCTAGAGAATCTTAAGGGCTACAACTAACTCCATTGCACCAACCTCAAAAAAGCTACAGATCACCAGATAAAATCATGACAAGACAGCAACAAAATATAACAGATTTCAGACTTCGAAATATTTCAGCATCTCCAAATCAGCACTATTTTCTATCATGTTGAGAATAAGAAAACAACACCTAAACATGGATTTCTATTGCAACCAAAATTACCAAAGGCTAGCATACATATCCAAGGGCATATCTCTAGTTGACAACTCATTCATATCATGCACGGATTAAATCCCACAAAATAAACAAAAGGGCAACATGTCAAAATATCACGCGGACTAACTTGATCCAAAGCTAAAACTAAATGCACGGTTAAATTCTATGGATTTTTCTACGCCGAAAACATGTATAATATGAGGGGTTGCAAAATAAAAATATCGACACACGAATTTGCGAAATTATGTCCTAAACACGATATAATAAAGCGATAGAACCTACATGCAAAAATACAAACAACTACTCTAAAATACATGGAAAAGGGTCCCTAAAAACATGAGCATTTCATCTACGGAGTTTGAGCAATGCGGACACGCACAAAAATTAATACGGAACAAGCAACCTATTGGAACAACACCCGTTTCTAGGCATATGGAAAGTGAAATCACTTCAAACATGCATGCAAGTTGCAGATTATAAATCTACGTGAAAAACTACACAAGTTTCATATATAAATCGCTCCGATCCGATACACGGTTTAAATTCTACGGCCGTTTGAAATATATAGCATTCTCTGAAAATAGCAAATCACAAATAATTCCTAAAATCCACTGGGCCGAAAATGACACCGAGCGCTATTAGGTAAAACAAGCCACAGGCACATAATAGTGGCTTGGGGGGGCTGCTCACCTCATGGGCTCGGCCCATGGAGCAGAATAGGCACATGTGGGGGAGGTGGCAGGCCGACGCGCGACTGGGCCGGCGCGGGACCTGGGCCGCGGGGAGGCGTTGGGCCGACGGGGCGCTGGGGAGGCCGGCCCGGTCAAGGGGGCGCGAGGCGCTGGCGTTCGGGGCTCGTCCCCTCGTCCCGATTCAACTCGGGACCGAGAGGAGGCGGCGGCGGCACTGCTGCAAGACCCCGACGGCACCGTTCCAGAGGAGACGACGGGGAGAGGCAGACGGGCTCCGATGACCGGATCTGAGACGGGGGCGGACGAGCTCCCGTGGGAGGAGCGGGGCGGCGCCCATGGCTGGCGGCTGGAGGCATGCGCAGGAGGAGGAGGGAGCCGGCTAGGGCGGCGCGGTGACCCGGGCCCGGCGGGCCGGATCTGGGCTCGCGGGCCCTGGCTGCTCCGCTGAGGAGGGAGGGAGAGAGAGAGGCTAGGGTTTGAGGGGGGCACGGATTATGAGGCAAGGTGGGTTGGCTATCTAAAATGGCATGGGGGCCTATTTATAACAATTGGGGGGCTGGGTTTAGCAGAATTGTGCCCCGGTTTCAACCGCGCGATCGAAATCGGACGGTTTCGCACGCGAATACGGGCTAAGTGGTTGTGTAGAGTAGGATAGCTGGACATGAGAGGGATAACGGGCACGCGGCAACGCGATTTAAAATTACCGAAAAACGTCCGACGATAGACCGAATACGGTGCGGCTACGGTCGACCGTTCGGGTTCCAGACGGACTCCGATTGCGACGAAAATTGGGAGGCGGCCTACCAACGTCTAAATAAGACCGCACGCCAAGTTGCAAACGAATCAGAGAAAGTTTTACACCACTTTTAAAAACAAGGATTTGACGATGTCGCGGGCACGTGCGAGTGTGGTCTGGCTCAAAATAGGCAACGATGATAACACAGAGAACCAACAAGTAAATAACGGATGCAAGTTTTGAAAACTCGCGGCAACGGGATGCCGATGCAATGCAGCTGATGCGACAAATAAAAATAATCACACGACGAAAACGGAATCTTCTGAAACGTCGGTCTCGGGCTGTCACAGTTTGGCTAACCTTCTTTGCACGTCCTAGAAACTTCCTCCCACTGTACCTAGATTCAAAAGCTCGTAACTTCATGGATGGAAATTGATGTTGACCGTGAACAGGCAGGTCTTCAGCTACCCCACTCCATTCATTGGAACTGATTGTCCTTGGTAGATACAAGAGAAAGAAAGGGATCAAATCGGCATGTCGCTTAAAAATCTCCAATTCTGAACAAAAACCCTAAGCCTAGTTGAGCCGAAGAGAACAAAGACGAATAGCTGGCTTGTGAGAGATTCGTCGTCGGAGATACTACTTGAGAGGTCATTCGAGGAGACCATGGTGTGTCCGTGGCGTTAGGATGTTAGAGGGAGAGATGTGGTGGTGGCCCTAGGGGTAATAGGGGAAATGTTCTCCTGGGAAGGGGAGGCAAATATTTCAGCGGTCGGCGAAATGTTTTGTTAGGTGCAGGGAAACTTGGCGCCCAATGATTCATCACACATGGTTTCTATGCTATAGCGTGTGCAATGATATATAACATACACAATTTCGCCCCTCTCCATGTATTCCCTGGTTATAGAGATTCATATGACACAATTTCTGTGCTTTTAGCATGTGCGATGATATAGAACATTCAAAATTTTTCCCTCCCCATGTATTCCCTGGTTATAGTGCACATCCACATCATTGCATAATTTAAAACAAACTGCTAACTTAGGTATACAAATTAGCGGACACATAGCTCGCAGTTACTAAACCAAACAAGTTCACTAAATACTCAAGCTGCTTGAACTAGAGATATTTCTAACAAAAGACCGACACTCTAAACAAAGGCTATTAGTACTACACATAATTTTAACAAAGAGGCCGACGAGCCGGCGCCCTATGCCTCATCGATGTTCGATGAGATATTGACGACTTATCCCGGTGATATTCCGCTGGTGCTGGACTTCATGTCCCCCAGGATGAATTCGACCACGCCGACATCCTCGCCATTGGTGTTGCCCTCATCATTGTAGTACTCGTAGTAGTGGCACCGCCAGAGCTCACGTTGGTACCTCATCGCCGATTCCTCGACAGACAAGCACTTCACGGCCTCCTCCCGAGCCCCACGCAGCTCCTCCAAGAGCTTATCGCTCTCGGATGGCTCCTGCATCTCCAGCTCTCGCTCAAAGATCTCGTGGGGAAGGGGCTCCATTGCCTCCGCCTCCGCTTCGTCGACGTGCATCTCGACATCCGAAGCAGCTCCCTCTTCGGACGTGTGGTGCATGATGGATTTCGAGGAAGCTTGGGATATCTTGGTGTGGGCGTTCTCGATATTGGCCTGGATGGCCTCGACACGGGCCAGGGTGACCTCCGCGGCACGGTACGTTGCTCGAGCGCTCTTGGCGTTTGCAGCCGCCGTCGCTGCAGCTGCACTTGTCATCTTCGCAGCTATAGACGCCATTTTGGCCGCCGGAGAGGCCGTGTCGACGGATGTGGCTGCCCTCAAGGAAGATGCAACTGTGCTCTTGGCCGAGGCGGACGCGTTCATGGCAGAGGTGCCAATGCTCAGGGCCGAGGGGGGCGGTCGTACGCACCATTATGAAGTATTCCCACAATGTCATTTTCTGCAAAAAGGGTTTGTTGGAGAATGGGGATCGAGGGTGAATGGAATCCGACCTAAACGAAGCCGACGAAGCTTCCCTCGTAAGCCATAAATAGATCCATGAATTTTCATGCACACAGTTCCCATATAGAACCGTGTGTATTCAGTTCACGTTTTGTCTTGATTCGTAAAACTATTTTGGTGTACAGCCGTAACGGATATTGTTTAAGTTGTAAAAAAAATCTCTACCGTGGCAATACACGAATGACATCCTAAAATTTGGAAATATTCAGGGTTCAATTGGCACTTTTATACATTAAGTTAGTTTAAAAAAAATTAACGGACATAATTCAAAACTGAAACACACGAAACATGCAAGATGAAGCAAAAAATGCTGGAAAAGATCATATTTATGCATTACTTGCTTCTATATATAGGTCACGTGCAATAAATTTTAAGTAGTTCCAAACATATTGAGTAATGGTTTGGATACTAGCATTGAGAATCTAGGTTTTTAAATTCAAAAAATTAAAAAATGCTCCGAAGTACAAGAAAATCTGCATGATTTCCCGACATGAGCCAATATGTCGTGGTTAAAGTAAAGGCTTGTTCGAGATAAGCTTTGTCACATGTGTCTCACAAACCAAAGCATCACACAAAGGTTCGTGGTCTCGAGAGGGAAAATTGAGCCTTGTTTGATGACAAATCGCGAGGCGATGTGTCACTCGGCCTAGGTTTTCTTTCATCGTTACAATGCCGACCGACATCCTAAAATTTGGACATTTTCGGGGTTCAATTGGCATTTTTATACATCAAGTTAGTTTCTAGAAATTTAACGTCCATAATTCAAAACTGAAACACATGAACATGAAAGATGAAGCAAAAACTGCTAGATAAATCATATTTATGTACTACTTGCTTCCATTTATATATATGCCACGTGCAATAATTTTGAATGAGTTCCCAACATCTTGCATAACGGTATGGACACAACATTGAGAATCTAGGTTTTAAAATTCAAAAAATGCTCCAAAGTGCATGAAAATCTGCATGTTTTCCTGACATGTGGCCAAGATGTCGTGGTCAAAGTAACGACTTGTCCAACATAAGCTTTGACACATGCCTCTCACAAACCGGAGCATCACACCAATGCTCGTGGTTCCGAGAGGGAACGTGGGGCCTTGTGTGATGACGAATCGCTAGGTGCGGCGTCATTCGACCTAGCTTTTCTTTCATCATTACAATGCACGAATACAACTAACATCCTAAAATTTGAAATTTTTTGGGGTTCAATTGGCATTTTTATACATAAAATTGTTTCTAGAAATTTAACGGCCATAATTCAAAACTAAAACACATGAACATGCAAGATGAAGCAAAAATTGCTGGAAAAATCATATTTATGTACTACTTGATTTCGTATATATATGCCACATGCAATAAATTTGAATGAGTTCCCAACATCTTGCGTAACGGTGTGGAAACACCATTGAGAATCGAGGTTTTAATTTAAAAAAAAATCAGAAAATGATTCGAAGTACATGAAAATCTGCATGATTTCCTCACATGTGGCCAAGATGTCGTGGTCAATGTAACGGCTTGTAAGGCCCAAGATGCGGTCCTATCCTTATTTTGACTCGAGGGACTCGATAAGGATACTTGCTCGTCTCATCATTTTGCAAGATTGGATATCGTTACAAGTACATGTAAAGAGGAGTTGGCTATATCGAATTGGCTTACACTCGCCACAAGCTAAATCATTATCATCTCAATACAATCATACATTGAATCACCGTAGAGAAGAGCAGGGTCCAACTACGGACAAAATCTAACGATAAATTGACATCCATCCTTGCTAGTCCCAGGCTGCGAGCCTGGAACCTATCCTATGATCGATGAAAAAGAAGAAGAAGAACTCCAAATCAAACAAGCATCACGCTCACGTCAAAGCATCGCTTTATCTATACCTACAACTAGTGTTGTAATAATATGTGAGCCACTAGGACCCAGCAATCTCATTTCCAAGGGTATCAAGACTAGCAAGCTTAATGGGTGAGGTATGGTTAAGTTGTGAAGCTGCAGCAAGCACTAAGCATTTATTTGAGTGGCTAACTTACGGGTACAATAATAAGGAGAATGATCTACGCTTAAATGGATGTGAACTATTAATGTTCAAGAAGTGATCCTGAACACATACTTATGAGTCAAACATAACCCCATCGTGTTCCCTTCTTGGTTCAAACCTCACAAGAAGAGACGGTCACGGTTACACACGATTGGTGTATTTTAATTGATTTTACTTCAAGTTTTCTACGACCGAGTGTTAAACAAATTTCCAACTTGCCACACAACTTCTGAGAAAGATTTAACCATGTAGGGGTGCTCCAATTCATCCATCACAAACTAGCCACAAGCTGTGTGGAACACCTCAACCACGAAATAGCCCATAGTCTCCTCGGAATCCCGATCGAAAACCTCAACCTTGAGATAGCCCAAAGTATCCTCGGAATCCCGTGTACAATACGTTCGATAATGGTAAAACAAATCCAGCAAGGTCGTCCGATGTGTCGATGAACCCGATAGGACCGCATATCTTGTTCTCAAGCACGTTTGGCCTGATATAATTCACCCGATTTGCCCGGGTTGGCCCCGCACAGGACTCTATTTAGGACCAGCACCATCAGCATTGGCCCTCCCTATATTATGTTGAATTAATCTACGGGTTCATGACGCCCTATGAATTACTAACGGTGTTCAGTATTATTATCTTAGGCAAATAGTATCAATGTTGGGCCTTGCTAGAAGAGTTTTATTCCAAAACAAAAACTAAAGGGGTCCCCATAACAACCCGAAGCATGTTAGGAGCTCTCCATATGGAATGTAACACCGATACACAAGTAACTAGGGTGGCAAAGGTGGAACAAAACACCAAGCAAAAGGCCAACCTTCCACCTTTTACCAAGTATATATGTGCATTAAACTAAATAGTAATAATATTATGATACCCCAAGAGATCCATGTTGTCAAATGCAACCAACTGCATATGCAACTAACAACGCTATAAGAAAGGCTGAGCAAGCGGTAACATAGCCAAACAATGGTTTGCTTGGAAGGTGGAGGTTAGAGGCTTATCATGGCATTTTGGAAGGCTTGACAAACAAGTGATAGGTAACGAAACATAACAATAAAAGCGGGACAACTCCCATAACAATGATAGTAGTGGTATCCAGAGAAATGGTCATCTTGCCAGACATCCCGCTTGGAAGAAGAACATATCCGTGAAATAGAGGAACCAACGTAGTCTAGCGAATCCTCACACTCAAAATCAGTTTTAAAACTCTATCGAGAAGAAGCAAAACAGAAATAAACGAATGGCACGGTAAACACCACAACATATTCATGATATGACGCGCAAGAAAATATGACGCATGTCCATTTAATTATGCATGGCATGGCAAAACACAACATAAATTTTTACACATTATGTGAAGCTCAATATACAACAAGTTGCATATTGATGAAACTCCACAATCAATTTATTTAGTTCACTCCCGTTTGTTCTACTCATCAATGTTGAATGTTGTTGAACATGATAAAAGATGAAGCACAAGTAGACTACATATTTAGACAAGTTTAAATGAGGCCGAAACAATGACTAACAATTCCAGAACACAATTATATATATATATAACAATAAAATAAATGTCATCATGTTATTCTACACAATTTTCTAGACAAGTTACATATATAGAACATTTTAAACGAAGCTGCGGTTATTTAGTTATGAAATAAATCATTTTAAACATGTCATCTATGCAAATTAATGCAAACAACAAGTAAAACATTTCAAACATATGTGAAAGTTGGATATTGTGAATCTACACAAAATTATAAACATCTTACATGTTTAAAACATTTTAATCTGATGCACAGTGGAAAAGTTATTAAATGCATGATTTTAGGGACTAATCAGTAAAACGACAATCCTGTGGATAATAGACAAATTCAAATAAGAATAGAAAAATATTACTGGGCCGAATCTTGCTATCCTAAAAGTGCATATGTGGGTGTATGATACAAAACGACATTGTGGGCACTGGATTGGGGGAATAAGGCTCACCGAAGGACCTCCGGGCTGACTTGTTGACGGGCTGGCTGTGCACGAGGTCAGGCCGCACGGCTAGGCTTGGCGTTGATGGGACGGCGGCTTGATGTAGCGCTGCATGCGTTCAACACTATATCGATGTAGCGGTTGACGCGCTCGTCCTCCTCTGGACGACAGCAAGGCGGGATGCAGAGGGGCGACACAGGGACTTGCACGGCGTGGGGCATGACACAACTTGTGGTGGCGGAGGGCTTGGCAGGGACCCGCGGATGCGTGGAGTGTGGCTTGCCGGCGATGGATCTTGGTGCGACAGATCGATGGTGAGATCGTGCGGTGGTTAGCGTCGAAGTTTCGTCCATGGCCTCGTCGGGCTCCCTGCCGGGAGATAGAGACGGCGATGCGCTCTAGGTGGCGTTGGAGTTGGCCGGTGGGCGTGGCTGGAGAGAGGGCTCCCGGTAGCCGGCCGACGCAGGCGGCGAGGTCCAGCATGAAGCGAGCTCATGCAGGAGGCATGACGGTTCCTGTTGCTGTTGGACCATGAGAGGGAAAGAGAGATCTGGAGGGAAAGAGAGACAGAAGAGAAAGAGAGGAAAGAGAGGGGCGCCGACGGTGCTCATCTACAAGGGTGTTCGCTGGCGGTTGGAGCTACACGGGAAAGGAGGCACGAGGGGACCGACCTAGAAATGACGGTGGCTTGGTCATGGATCTGGCGAGGCACGGATTACCCACGTGAGGAGGGGCACGTGGCGAGGAGCTCCTGGTGCGGTCGGGCGCTCGTGTAGAGGAGGCACGGGAGATGACTGGTTGGCTGGAGAAGCGACGCATCCGGTTGGTCGGCGGCTGAAATTGAGGTCGGGAAGAATGGATCGGGAGGTGGGATCTGGGAGGATCCCGAGGGGGATTGGGCGAGTGGCGCCTGAGGAGGGACAAAGCTCCTAAAATTAGGGTTTGGTTTGGTTTTGGACTATGGGTCTATATATAACAAAATAGATAGGGTTTAGACAGTGTGATTTAGATTGAATGATCGGGAAAATTGGTTAGGCAGTCCAACTCAAAAATCGAAGATGGTTTGGGTATTATAAGGTTGATCCGGCCTCAACGGTCACGACTTCATGATCCGGGCTTGCGTAAGTTATCGGACACACGTGAGGGGTTTGTGCACTGTGCAAAAAGTCCAGGCATAGAAGAGAGGAAAAGCGCGGGCAGCCCAGCAAGAATTTTTTATATACGAGAAACATCTACGATTTGACCGACTATAGTGCCACTATAGGTTTAACAGTTGGGGTATCATACAACCTCCGAATGCGACAAAATTTGGCAGGCGGTCTACCAACAACGAAGTAAGACAACACATGAACTTTCAATCCATTGAGAGCAAGTTTTATAAACGCTTTTAAAAATAATAATTTAATGATGCCGTGAGCGTGTGCGTTTATGGTTAGTCTCGAAATGGTCACCGATGAGAAAGTAGAGAACCGGCAACTATGAACGGATGCAAGTTTTGAAATATGACGATGACGGAGTGCCAATGTAATGCAAATGATGCGGATGATGTGATTATGAATGCGAAAAACAAAACAAACACATGGTGAGACTCGAAATAAATGGAAGGTTTCTCAAGCGTCGGTCTTGGGCTGTTACACAGCTTGTCCAAGATAGTCTTTGACACATGCCTCTCACAAAGTGGAACATCACACCAAGGCTCGTGTTTCCAGGAGGGAACGTGGGGCCTTGTGTGATGATGAACCGCCAATCGCTGCCTCATTCAACCTAGCTTTTCTTTCATCATTACAATGCACGAATACTACCGACATGCTAAAATTTGAAAACTTTCGTCGTTATATTGGCATATTTATACATTAAGTTAGTTTCTAGAAATTTAATGGCCACAGTTCAGAACTAAAACACACGAACATGCAAGATGAAGCTAAAACTATTGGAGAAATCATATTTACGTACTACCTGCTTCCATATATATGCCACCTGCAATAAATTTGAAGGATTTCCCAACATCTTGAGTAACGGTTTGGACGCAAGCATTGAGAATCAAGGTTTTAAATTCTAAAAATTAAACAAATGCTCTGAAGTACATGAAACAGTGCATGATTTCCCAACATAGGACCAAGATGTCGTGGTTTAAGTAGCGGCTTATTCAAGATAAGCTCTGACACATGCCTCTCACAAGCTGGAGCATCACACCAAGGCTCGTGGTTCCGGGAGGGAACGTGAGTCCTTGTGTGATGACGAACTGCAAATCGATGCCTCCGGAGCCTACTTTTTTTTCATCGTTACAAATGCAGGAATACGACCAGCATCCTAAAATTTAATTTTTTTGGGGTGTTCTATTGGCTTTTTATACATTAAGTTAGTTTCTAGAAATTTAATGGCCATAGTTCAGAACTGAAACACATGAACAAGCAAGATGAAGCAAAAACTGCTAGAAAAATCATATTTACGTACTACTTGCTTCGGTATATATGCCCCATGCAATAAATTTGAAGGATTTCCAAACATCTTGAGTAACATTTGGACAGATGCATTGAGAATCTAGGTGTAACGCCCAAGATGCGATCCTATCCTTATTTTGGCATGAGGGCCTCGATAGGGATAGAAACACATCGCGTTGTTATGGAAGAATGGATATTGTTACAAGTACATGTATAGAAGAGATGAGTATATGGAATTGGCTTACACTCGCCACAAGCTACATCATGACATGTCAATATAACAATACATTCAATCACCATGTAGAAGAGCAAGGTCCGACTACGGATGAAATCAAATAATAAAAGAACAATGTACGTCCTTGCTATCCTAGGCTGCCCGCATGGAACCCATCCTATGATCAATGAAGAATAAGAAGAAGAAACTCCAAAAATAACAATCATCACACTCACGTCAAAGTATGGCTTTACTTGTGCGTGCAACTGTTGTTGTAGTAATCTGTGAGCCACATGGACTCAGCAGTCTCAATTCCGAAGGTATTAAGACTGGCAAAGCTTAATGGGTGAGGTATGGTTAAGTAGTGAGGCTGCAGTAAGCATTAAGCATTTATTTGAGTGGCTAACTTATGAGTACAAGAATAAAGGGGGTGATATATACATCAATGAATGTGAACTAATAATGATCTTGAGTTGATCCTGAACACCTACTTATGTCGGACATAACCCAATGTGTCCTCTCTCGGATACAGAGCTCTTGAGAAGAGACAATCACGGTTACGCACACAGTTGACATATTTTAATTAAGTTTACTTCAAGTTTCCTAGGACTAGGCGTTAAACAAAGTTTCCAAGTTACCACATAACCGCGGGCATGACTTTCTGAAAGATTTAACCCTCCGGGGGCGCTCCAACTAATCCATCAAAAACTACCACAAGCTACATTGGAAACCTCGACCACAGAAATACCTGTGATCTCCTCGGATTCCTGGTGGAACCTCTACCTAGAGATAGCCCAAAGTATCCTCGCAATTCCTTGCCCAAGACATTCGAGAAGGGTAAAACAAACCTAGCAAGACCACCCGACGTGGCGAAGACGCTTATAAGAGCCGAGTATCTCGTTCTCAGGACATGCCGGATAAGCGAAGCGTACAGTGGCCTGATAGAGATCTCCCAATTTTCCCTAGGTTGGCCCCGCATGATGCTCTAGTTTGGACCAACACTCATGAGCAGCACTGGGCCGGGGGTAGATTAATTATCCACGGGTTAATTACTCCCTATGCAGTTCATTAGTTATTAGGCAAATTTAGTACCAATGTTGGGCCTTGCTAGGCGAGTTTTATTCCAAAACGAAAATAAAGGGGTCCCCATAACAACCCCAAGCATGTTAGGAGCACCCAATTATGGAACATAACACCGCTACACAAGTAACTAGGGCGGCAAAGATGGAACAAAACACCGAGCTAGAAGGCCAAGCCTTCCATCCTTTACCAAGTATATATGTGGATTAAATTAAATAGCAATTATATGGTGATATAAGAAAGAATCCAAGTTGTCACATGGAAGCAACTGCACCTGCAACTAGCAAGACTATAAGAAGGTTGAGCAAGCAGTAACATAGCCAAACAAAGGTTTGCTGCGATGTGAAGGGAGTTAGAGGCTTTCATGGCAATGTTGGGAGTCTTGACATAACAAGTGGTAGCCATCAAGACATGAAGATAGAAACGAGACAACTAGCATAGCAATGATAGTAGTGGCATCTAGGGAAATGATCATCTTGCCTCACATCACGCTTGGAAGAAGAACTAATCCATAAGGCAGACGAAATAACATAGTCGAACGAATCCTCACACTCCGAAGCGGTTCAGAACTCTATCGAGAACAAATAATCCAAAAACATACAATCAACACACAATAAACACCACAAAATATGCATGACATGATGCACAAACATATATGATACATGTCCATTTAATTATGCATGACACGGTAAAGCATAACAATCAACTTCCACACATTAAGTGAAGCTCAATATGCAATGAGTTGCATATTGACGAAGATCCACATTCGATTCATTTAGTTCATTCTCTTTTAGGTACTCATCAATATTAAATGTCGTTGTTTAACATGACAAGAGGTGAAGCGTAAATAAACTACACTATCTAGGCATTTTAAACAAGGTAGGAAACAACATATAGTATTTCCAAAATGATCCCATATGTTAATTTCGAAATTGGTCCAGATCTGAACTAAACATATTTTATATCTATTAAACAACACAATAAAGTGGACCATGTGACTCTACACGTCATTTGAGTCGATTTACATACATAGGCCATCTAAAACGGAATTACTGACGAAAAGATATGACCAACACAAGATAATATGCCATGAATGCAAAATATACGCAATGACCGCCACACACACGTTAATCATGTATGCAACAATATATCATAAAGCTACATGAAATTCTAGGCAAGTTTAAATGAGGTCGTAACAATGAATAACTATTCTAGAAAGTCCCCATATGCAAATTAGGTTTTGGTACTGTTCTGCCTATAACACAACTTTAGAGTTGTTAAACAACAAAATAAATGTCACCATGTTATTCTACACATTTTTCTAGTCAAGTTACATATATAAATTTTTTTAATCGGAGTTAAAGTTTAATAGCTATGAATGAAATCATTTTAATATGACATTAATGCAAATTCAATGAAAACAACAAGTTTAAACATTTTAAACATGGATGAGAGTTGGATATTATTAATCTACATGAAATTCTGGACATTTTAATATATACAGTTTTTACACACGATGCACGGTTAATTAGTTATTAACTTTTGGAAATCATGCATTTTTCTGAAATTATTAATGGAGTGGAAATTAGACAAATTCGCTCGGGAGAAAAATATATTCATACACTAAAACTGAGATCTGTGGGTCTATACTACACTGAGCGCAATTTAGCAAAACAACACACTGGCGTAGAATCAGCAAATGGCGCTGACCTAGTGGGTTGGGCCCATTTGGTGGAGATGGGCAATGGGAGCTCGGCCGGGGGGTGCTCCGGGCCTTAGCGCCTTGGGCCTCGATGCACTAGAACAGGATGCAGACCGTCTCTGTGGTCTATGGGAGGTTGCACGGCCCATAGGGCCAGTTGGCGCTCAGCCTTGCTTGCCTTGTGGTCGGTGCCGACTGGGCCTCGGTGCGCAGGAGAGCTGGGCTGCGGCCGGGTGGCCCATCCGACAACGCTAGTGGGACGAGCAGCTCCTGTGCTTGAACCCGAGTAGAGGCACAGAACAACGGCATCTAGGAGGCCGGTGGCGGCACGCTCTGGCACGGAGGCGACCGATGGAGGGAACAGTGGCGGAACGACGAATCTGGGGGCGACACCCTTGAATCTCACCGGATCCGAGGGCAGCGGCGAGGGGGAGGACAAGAGTGTTGCAAATGTGCCCTAGACACAATAATAAAATAGTTATTATTATATTTCCTATTTCAAGATAATCGTTTATTATCCATGGTAGAATCGTATTAAATGGAAACGCAAATACATGTGTGGATACATAGAAAAACAATGTCCCTGGTAAGACTCTTGTTGTCTAGATCATTGATCAAAGATGGTTAAGGTTTCCTAGCCATAGAAGTGTTGCCACTTGATAACGGGATCACATCATTAGGAGAATGATGTGATGGACAAGACCCAAACTATAAACGTAGCATGTGATCATGTTATTTTATTGTTACTGTTTCCTACATCTCAAGTATACATTCATATGACCATGAGATCATGTAACTCACTGACACCGGAGGAATGCCTTGTGTGTATGAAACGTCACAACATAACTAGGTGACTATAAAGGTGCTCTACAGGTATCTCCGAAGGTGTCCGTTGAGTTAGCATGGATCAAGACTGGGATTTGTCACTCCGTATGATGGAGAGGTATCTCGGGGCCCACTCGGTAATACAACATCACAAACAATCGTTGCAAGCAATGTGACTAAAGAGTTAGCCAAGGGGTCTTGTATTGCGGAACAAGTAACGAGACTTGCCGGTAACGAGATTGTAATAGGTATGGAGATACCAACGATCGATTCTCGGGCAAGTAACTTACCAAAGGACAAAGGGATCATTATACGGGATGAACTGAATCCTTGGCATGGAGGTTCAACCGATAAGATCTTCGTATAATATGTAGGTCCCGACATTGGATATTGACCGGAGAGTATCTCGGGCATGTGTACATAGTTCTCAAACCCAGAGGGTCTACACACTTAAGGTTCGGTGATGTTTCGATATTGTTGAATTACTGATGTTGGTAACCGAAAGTTGTTCGGAGTCCCAGATGAGATCCCGGAAGTCAAGAGGGTTTCCGGAATGGTCCGGAGACGAGTGTTTGATATATAGGAAGTATCCATTTTGCTTCTGGAAGGTTTTTCGGCATTACCGGTAAAGTACCAGGAGTGACGAATGCGTTCTGGAGTTCTACAGGGAGGGGCACCCACCCGAGAGAGAACCAAAGAAGCCCAAGGGTGGCTCACTAGCCCTTAGTGGGCTGGTGGCCAGCCCAAAGAGGCCTATTCTCCCAAAGGGAGAAAGGAACGAAGGGCGGCGCCAAACCGAATTGGGCAAGGGGGACTCCTCCTTCCAAGTTGTGTTGGAGGAGGACTCCTCCCTCTCTTCTTGCGCTGTCCGAACTCTAGGGCCTTGGCCTAGGGCGCCACCCCACCCTCCCTCTTATGTATAGTGGAGGTGAGAGAGGCTTTTGGCACCTCACGCCAAGGTGCAATCCTCTCTCCCTCCACCACTTCGTGACACCCCGTAGCAAGTTCGGTACCGTACGGCGAAGCCCTACCGGAGTAGCTCCACCACCATCGTCGCCACACCGTTGTGCTGCAGGAGAATTCAGCTACCTCTTCGTCTCTCTTGCTGGATCAGGAAGGTGGAGATCGTCATTGAGCTGGACGTGTGCTGAACGCGGAGGTGCCATCCATTCGGCACTAGATCGGGACGGAGTTCATGGGACGACTTGTGATTTGGATCACGGAGATGTTCGACTAGATCGACCGTGTTTCCTAATGCTTCCATATTAGCGATCTACAAGGGTATGTGGATCGGATCTCCCCTCTCGTAGAAGATCATCACCATGGATAGGTCTTTCGTGTGCGTAGGATTTTTTTGTTTCCCATGCAACATTCCCCATCAGTGGAATCATGAGCTAGGTTCATGCGTAGATGATATCATGAGTAGAACACAAAAGTGTTTGTGGGCGTTGATGTTCAATTTGCTGCCCTCCTTAGTCTTTTCTTGATTCGGCGGTATTTTTGGATTGAAGCGGCCCGGACCAACATTATTTGTACGCTTACAAGAGACCGGTTTCATCGACTAACATGCAACTTGTTGCATAAAGATGACTGGCGGGTGTCTGTTTCTTCAACTTTAGTTGAATCGGATTTGACCGAGGCAGTCCTTGGATAAGATAAATATCAATTTTCATATCACCATTGTGGCTTTTGCGTAAGTAAGATGCGATCATACTAGATACCCATAGCAGCGACATAAAATTTGCAACAACAAATTAGAGGACATCTAACTTGTTTGTGGTGGGTATGCATGTGATGTGATATGTGCAAAGACATGGTATGATATATTGGATGTATGAGATGATCAAGTTGTAGTAGTTAAATATCGACTTGCACGTTGATGCTACGACAACCGGTAGGAGCCGTTAGTTTGTCTTTAATTATTTTGCTCTTGGAGATGCTTTGCTTTATCGCTAGTCAGTAGCTTTAGTAGTAATAGGATAGTTAGCGCGACAACCTCGATGGCAGCACACTGATGGAGATCATGGTGCGGCGCCGGTGATGATGGAGATCATGTCGGTGCTTTGGTGATGGAGATCAAGAAGCACAAGTTCATGGCCATATCATGTCACTTATGATTTGCATGTGATGTTAATCCTCTAATGCACCTTATTTTGCTTAGGACGGTGGTAGCATTATAAGGTGATCCCTCACTAAAAATTCAAGATAAAAAATTGTTCTCCCCGACTGTGCACCATTGTGACAGTTCGTCGTTTTGAGACACCACGTGATGATCGGGTGTGATATATTCTACGTTCACATACAACGGGTGCAAAACAATTGCACACACGGAACACTCGGGTTAAATTTGACGATCCTAGCACGTACAGACATGGCCTCGGAACACAAGAGACTAAAAGGTCAAGCATGAATCATATAGTTGATATCATCAACATTGAGATGTTCACCATTGAAACTATAATCAACTCACATGATGATCGGACTTGAGTTAGTGAATTTGGATCATGCGATACTCAAATGACTAGAGGGATGCTGATTTGAGTGGGAGTTTATTAGTAATATGATTAGCTAAACTCAATTAGCTTGAACATAGTCTAAGTAATCTTTGCAAAGTTTTATGTTGTAGATCAATGGCCCACGTAGTAGCAACCTTGAATTTTACTATGTTCCTAGAGAAAGCTAAGCTAAAATATGATGGAAGCAACTTTGTTGACTGGGCCCGTAATATGTGGCTTATCCTCAAGGCTGCCTAAAAGGAATATGTTCTTGATGTATCGCTAGGTGATGCACCCCCCGAAACAGCGTTGCCAGAAGTTATGAATGCCTAGCATACGCACAAGGATGAGTACTCATTAGTTCAATGTGCAGTTTTGTATGGCTTAGAACCGAGATTTCAAAGACGTTTTGAACGTCATGGACCATATGAGATGTTCCAGGAGTTGAAGTTTATCATTGAGAAGAATGCTCGGATCGAGAGGTATGAGACCTTCGATAAATTATATGCTTGCAAAATGGAGGAGAACGGGTCTGTTAGTGAACATGTGCTCAAAATGTCTGGGTACTCTAACCGTGTGGCCGAGCTCGGAATTTCTCTCCCGCTGGAGGCTATCACTGGCAGAGTTCTTCAATCACTGCCACCTAGCTACAATGGCTTTGTGTTGAACTATAATATGCAAGGGATGAATAATTCACTCGTCGAGCTATTTGCGGTGCTTAAATTAGGAGAGTAGGAAATACAGAAAGAGCATCAAGTGTTGATGGTAAATAAGACCACCAATTTCAAGAAAAATGGCAAGGGAAAGAAGGGTAACTACAAGAAGAGTGGCAAAGTTGTTGCCCCTCCGACGAAGAAACCCAAGTCTAGACCTAAGCCAGAGACTGAGTGTTATCATTGCAAGCGAACTGGTCATTGGAAGCGAAACTGCCCCAAGTATCTGGCCGTTAAGAAGGCGGCCAACGCCAAACAAGGTATATTTGATATACATGTTATTGATGTGTACCTCACCAGCTCTCATAGTAGTGCTTGGGTATTTGATACCGGTTGTGTTTCTCACATTTGCAACTCGAAATAAGAACCGCGGAATAAATGAAGGATGGCGAAGGATGAAGTGACAATGCGCGTGGGAAATGGTTCCAAGGTTGATGTGATCGCCGTCGGCACGATTTCACTTGAGTTACCATCAGGATTAGTAATGAACCTGAATAAATGTTATTTAGTGTGTGCATTAAGCATGAACATTATATCTGGATCTTTTTTATTGCGAGACATTACTCATTTAAGTCAGAGAATAATGGTTGTTCTATTTATATGAGTAATATCTTTTATGGTCATGCACCCAATGTGAGGGGTTTGTTCATGTTGAATCTCGATAGTGATGACACTCATATCCATAACACTGAGACCAAAAGATGTAGAGTTAATAATGATAACGCCACTTTCTTGTGGCACTGCCGCTTAGATCATATTGGTATAAAACGCATGAAGAAACTCCATGTCGATGGAATTTTGGAGTCACTTGATTTTGAATCACTTGACACATGTGAACCATGCCTCATGGGCAAGATGATTAAGACTCCATTCTTCGGAACAATGGAGCGTGCAAGTGACTTGTTGGAGATCATACATACTGATGTGTGCGGACCGATGAGCATAGAGGCGCACGATGGATATTGTTATTTTCTCACCTTCACTAATGTTTGAGTAGATATGGTTATATTTACTTGTTGAAGCACAAGTGTGAAACGTTTGAAAAGTTCAAGCAATTTCAGAGTGAAGTTGAAAATCATCGTAACAAGAAGATCAAATTCCCATGATCTGATCGAGGAGGTGATTATCTGAGTTACGAGTTTGGTGCTCACTTAAGACAATGTGGAATTGTTTCATAGTTGATACCGCGTGGAACACCACAACGTAATGGTGTGTTCGAATGTTGTAATCGTACTTTATTAGATATCATGCGTTCTGTAATGTCTATTACTTATTTGTCGTTATCATTTTGGTGCTATGCATTGGAGACAAGTGCATTCATTTTAAATAGGGCACCATCTAAATCCGTTGAGACGACACCATATGAACTGTGGTATGGCAAGAAGCCAAAGTTGTCGTTTATTAAAGTTTGGGGTTGTGATGCTTATGTCAAAAAGCTTCAGCCTGAAAAGCTGGAACCCAAAGCAGAAAAGTGTGTCTTCATAGGATACCAAAAGAGATAGTTGGGTACACCTTCTATGTCAGATCCCAAGGTAAAGTGTTTTGCTAAAACGGAGCATTTCTTGAGAAAGAGTTTCTCTCGAAAGAATTGAGTGGGAGGAAGATAGAACTTGATGAGGTTGTAGAACCTTTGCTTCAACCAGATAGTAGCGCAGGACAGAAATAAGTTTCTGTCGAAGCTACACTAGTTGAAGAGGAAGCTAATGATGGTGATCATGAAACTTCAGATCAAGTTGAAGATGAAGCTAATGATGGTGATCATGAAACTTCAGATCAAGTTGCTATCGAACCCCGTAGGTCGACAAGGGCACGTACTGCTCCTGAGTGGTACGAGAATCCTATCTTATGAATCATGTTGTTCGATAACAATGAGCCTACGAGCTATGGAGAAGCAATGGTGGGGCCGGATTCCAACAAATGGTTAGAGACCATGAAGTCTAGATAGGATCTATGTATGAAAACAAAGTATGGACTTTGGAAGTATTACCTGAAGGCCGAAAGGCCATTCAGAACAAATGGATCCTTAAGAAGAAGAAGAACGCCAACAATAATTTGACCGTCTATAAAGGTCGACTTGTGATAAAGGTTTTTTCACAAGTTCAGGGAGTTTACGACGATGAAACTTTCTCACCCGTAGAGATTCTTAAGTCTGTCAGAATAATGTTAGCAATAGCTGCATTTTTCGATTATGAAATTTGGCAGATGCATGTAGAACAACGTTCCTTAACGGGTTTCTTAAGGAAGAGTTTTGTATGATACAATCAGAAGGTTTTATTGATCTATGGACTGGTGCAAGCATATCAGTGTTTGGGTTTATACAAGTTTTTGGAGAAGCTTGTATTTACAAGAAAGTGAGTGGTAGCTCTATAGCGTTTCTAATATTATATGTGGATGACATATTGCTGATTGGAAACAATATAAACCTTTTGGGAAGCACAAAGGATTACATAAAAGATTTTCAATGAAGGACGTGGGAGAATCTGCTTACATATTAGGCATTAAGATCTACAGAGATAGATCAAGGCACGCGATAGGACTTCCTCAAAGCACATACCTTGATAAGATTTTGAAGAAGTTCAAAATGGAACAATCCAATAAAGGGTTCTTCCCTGTGTTACAAGTTATAAAGTTGAGTAAGACTCAATGCCCAGTGACTGCAGAAGATAGAGAAACTATGAGTGTCGTCCCCTATGCTTCAGCCATATGGTCTATCATGTATGCAATGATGTGCACAAGACCGGATGCATCCTTGCCATAAGTATGGCAAGCAGGTTTCAAAGTAATCCAAGAATGGAGCACTGGACAGCGGTCAAGAATATTCTGAAGTACCTGAAAAGGATTAAGGAAATGTCTCTCATTTATGGAGGTTATGAAGAGGTCGTCATAAAGGATTATGTTGATGCAAGCTTCTACGCTGATCCAGATGACTCCAAGTCTCAAACCGGATACGTATTTATCCTCAATGGGGGTGCGGTACGCTCGTGCAGTTCCAAGAAGAGCATCGTAGCTGATTCTACATGTGAAGCGGAGTACATAGCTGCCTCGGAGGCGGCTAAAGAGGGTGTGTGGATGAAGCAGTTCATGACAGATCTTGGAGTTGTGCCAAGTGCACTCGATCCAATAAATCTGTTCTGTGACAACATTGGTGCCATTGCTCTAGCCAAGGAACCAAGGTTTCATAAGAGGACCAGACACATAAAGCGGCGCTTCAATGCCATCCGCGATTACATCAAGGAGGAGGTCATAAATATTTGCAAAGTGCACACGAATTTGGATGTTGGAGATCTGCTAACTAAGCCTCTTCCACGTGCAAAACATCATCAACACCAGACCTATATGGGTGTTTGATTCGTTACATTGTAAATCACATAGAGATGTGAAACTAGATTATTGACTCTAGTGCAAGTGGGAGACTGTTGGAAATATGCCCTAGAGGCAATAATAAAATAGTAATTATTATATTTCTTGTTTCAAGATAATCATTTATTATCCATGGTAGAATCGTATTAAATGGAAACGCAAATACATGTGTGGATACATAGACAAAACAATGTCCCTAGTAAGCCTCTAGTTGACTAGCTCGTTGATCAAAGATGGTTAAGGTTTCCTAGCCATAGACAAATGTTGTCTCTTGATAATGAGATCACATCATTAGGAGAATGATGTGATGGACAAGACTCAAACTATAAACGTAGCATGTGATCATGTTATTTTATTGCTACTGTTTTCCGCATGTCAAGTATACATTCCTATGACCATGAGATCATGTAACTCACTGACACCGGAGGAATTTCTTGTGTGTATAAAATGTCGCAACATAACTGGGTGACTATAAAGGTGCTCTACACGTATCTCCGAAGGTGGCTGTTGAGTTAGCATGGATCAAGACAAGGATTTGTTACTCCATATGACAGAGAGCTATCTCGGGGCCTGATGACCCACAAGTATAGGGGATCAATCGTAGTCCTTTCGATAAGTAAGAGTGTCGAACCCAACGAGGAGGAGAAGGCTCTGATAAACGGTTTTCAGCAAGGTAATAACTGCAAGCACTGAAAGTAGTGGTAACAAGTGATGGTGTAGTGAGGTGAATCGTAGCATGCGAAAAGTAACAAGTAACAAGTAGTAGCAACGGTGCAGCAAGTGGCCCAATCCCTTTTGTAGCAAGCGACAAGCCTGAACAAAGTCTTATAAGAGGAAAAGCGCTCCCGAGGACACACAGGAATTTCTGTCATGCTAGTTTCATCAAGTTCATATGATTCGCGTTCGTTACTTTGATAGTTTGATATGTGGGTGGACCGACGCTTGGGTACTGCCCTTACTTGGAAAAGCATCCCACTTATGATTAACCCCTCTCGCAAGCATCCGTAACTACGAAAGAAGAATTAAGATAACGTCTAACCATAGCATTAAACTAGTGGATCCAAATCAGCCCCTTACGAAGCAACACATAGACTGGGGTTTAAGCTTCTGTCACTCCAGCAACCCATCATCTACTTACTACTCCCCAATGCCTTCCTATAGGCCCAAATATGGTGAAGTGTTATGTAGTCGACGTTCACATAACACCACTAGATGAAAAGACAACATACAACATATCAAAATACCGAACGAATACCAAACTCACATGACTATTATTAGCATGACTTATCCCATGTCCTCAGGAACAAAAGTGACTACTCACAAAGCATAATCACAATCATGATCGGGGGTGTAATGAATTGGTGGATATATGCCCTAGAGGCAATAATAAAATGGTTATTATCATATTTCCTTGTTCATGATAATCGTCTATCGTTCATGCTATAATTGTATTAACAGGAAACAGTAATACATGTGTGAATAAATAGATCACAATGTGTCCCTAGCAGGCCTCTAGTTGGCTAGTTTGTTAGTCAATAGATGATCATGGTTTCCTGGTCATGGGCATTAGATGTCATTGATAACGGGATCACATCATTGGGAGAATGATGTGATGGACAAGACCCAATCCTAAGCATAGCACTAGATCGTAGTGTTCGTATGCTAAAGCTTTTCTAATGTCAAGTGTCTTTTCCTTCAACCGTGAGATTGTGCAACTCCTGGATACCGTAGGAGTGCTTTGGGTGTATCAAACGTCACAACGTAACTGGGTGACTATAAAGGTGCACTACGGGTAGTTCTGAAAGTGTCTGTTGGGTTGGTACGAATCGAGATCGGGATTTGTCACTCCGTGTGACGGAGAGGTATCTCTGGGCCCACTCGGTAGGACATCATCATGAGCTCAATGTGACTAAAGGAGTTAGTTACACGATGACGTGCTACGGAACAAGTAAAGAGACTTACCGGTAATGAGATTGAAGAAGGTATAGGTATACCGACGATCGAATCTCGGGCAAGTTCTATACCGACAGACAAAGGGAATTGTATACGGGATTGATTGAATCCTTGACATCGTGGTTCATCCGATGAGATCATCATGGAGCAAGTGGGAGCCACAATGGGTATCCAGACCCCGCTGATGGTTATTGGCCGGAGAGGTGTCTCGGTCATGTCTACCTGTCTCCCGAACCCGTAGGGCCTACACACTTAAGGTTCGATGACGCTAGGGTTATAGGGAATTGTTATACGAGGTTATCGAAAGTTGTTCAAAGTCCCGGATGAGATCCCGTACATCACGAGGAGCTCCAGAATGGTCCGGAGGTAAAGATTGATATATAGGACGGATGGTTTCGGACACCGGAAGTGTTTCGGGCGTGATCGGTAACGTACCGGGACCACCGGGCCCACCGGAGGTGGCCCCGGGGGTCCACCGGAAGGGGGCAACGACCCCGGGAGGCTAGATGGGCCAAGTGCAGGAGGGAACCAGCCCCTAGGTGGGCTGGTGCGCCCCCCACACTCAGCCCAAGGCATAGGAGGTGGAGAGGGGGGAAACCCTAGGCGCTGGTGGGCCTAAGGCCCACCTAGGGGTGCGCCACCCCTCCTCCTTGCCCTGGCTGCCGCACCTCCCATCTAGGGGGGCTGCCGCACCACCTAGGGTGGGAACCCTAGGGGTGGCACCCCCGTCCCCTCCTCCTATATATAGTGGGCACTTTTGGGCTTTTGGAGACACAGTTTTCCCTCTCCCTCGACGCAGCCCTGCTCTTCTTTCTCCTCCTCTCTGCCGGTGCTTGGCGAAGCCCTGCCGGGAGACCTCTTCTCTCCATCGACACCACGCTGTCGTGCTGCCGAAGATCTTCCCCAACCTCTCCCTCCTCCTTGCTGGATCAAGGTGCGGGAGACGTCATCGGGCTGCACGTGTGTTGAACGCGGAGGTGCCGTAGTTTGGCACTAGATCGGAATCACACCGCGATCTGAATCGCCGTGAGTACGACTCCATCAACCACGTTCTAGCAACGCTTCCGCTTAGGGATCTTCAAAGGTATGAAGATGCACTCACCCTTCTCTCGTTCCTGGTCTCTCCATAGGAAGATCTGAATATGCGTAGGAATTTTTTTGAATTTATGCTACGTTACCCAACAGTGGCATCCGAGCCAGGTTTTCTATGCGTAGATTCTATGCACGAGTAGAACACAAAAGGTTGTGGGCGATGATTTTTCAATTGCTTGCCATTACTAGTCTTATTATTTTCTGGCGGTATTGTGGATGAAGCGGCCCGGACCGACCTTGCACGTACGCTTACGTGAGGCTGGTTCCACCGACAGACATGCACACCATGCATAAAGGTGGCTAGCGGGTGTCTGTCTCTCCCACTCTAGTCGGATTGGATTTGATGAAAAGGGTCCTTATTAAGGGTAAATAGCTTTGGCATATCATCGTTGTGGCTGTCACGTAGGTAAGAAAGCGTTCTTGCTAGAAACCCAAATCAGCCACGTAAAACTTGCAACAACAATTAGAGGACGTCTAACTTGTTTTTGCAGGGTTTGACATGTGATGTGATATGGCCAAAGTTGTGATGTTGCATGTATGACGTATGAGATGATCATGTTATTGTAATAGGTTTCACGACTTGCATGTTGATGAGTATGACAACCGGCAGGAGCCATAGGAGTTGTCTTAATTTATTGTATGAGATGCAACGCCATGTGCTTACTACTTTTACTTCATTGCTAACGGTTAGCTATAGTAGTAGTGGTAGTAATAGTTGGCGTGACGACTTCACGGAGACACGATGATGGAGATCATGATGATGGAGATCATGGTGTCACGCCGGTGACAATGATGATCATGCGATGCCTGAAGATGGAGATCAAAAGAGCAAAGATGATAATGGCCATATCATGTCACTATATGATTGCATTGTGATGTTTATCATGTTTTTCATCTTATTGCTTATAACGACGGTAGCATAATAAGATGATCCCTCTTAAAATTTCGAGAACGTATTCCCCTATGTGTGCATCGTTACGAAGGATCGTTGTCTCGAAGCACCACGTGATGATCGGGTGTGATAGATTCTAACGTTCGCATACAACGGGTGTAAGCCGGATTTACAGACGCGAAACACCTAGGTTGACTCGACGAGCTTAGCATGTACATACATGACCTCGAATACAAGAGACTGAAAGGTCGAACATGAGTCGTATGGTTGAATACGATCAGCATGAAGTTGCTCACCATGGTGACTAGTCCGTCTCACGTGATGATCGGACACGGGTTAATCAACATTGATCATGTATCACTTAGATGACTAGAGGGATGTCGATTTAAGTGGGAGTTCATACTTAATTTGATTAAATGAACTTAATTGTCATGAACTTAGTCTAGAAGTTGTCTTTATAAATATTGTAGATGGCCAACGTCAACCTCAATTTCAACGCATTCCTAGAGAAAAACAAGCTGAAAGATGATGGTAGCAACTATGCGGACTGGGTTCGCAACTTGAAGCTCATCCTTGAAGCAGCTAAAAAGTCTTATGTCCTTGATGCGTCGCTAGGTGACCCTCCCGCTCCCGCAGCAGCTCAGGACATTCTCTGGTTAGGTGTGGCATGTTATACAGTTTAGAAACGGGTCTCCAAAGGCGTTTTGAGCAACACGGTGCATATGAGATGTTCCAAGAGCTGAAGCTAGTTTTTCAAGCTCATGCCCGTGTCGAGAGATATGAAGTTTCCGACAAGTTGTTTAGCTGTAAGATGGAGGAGAACAGTTCTGTCAGTGAGCACATACTCAAAATATCTGGGTTACACGGTCATCTGACTTCACTTGGAGTCGAACTTTCGCATGATGGTATAATTGACAAAATCCTCCAGTCTCTCCCACCAAGCTACAAAGGTTTTGTGCTGAACTACAACATGCAAGGGATGGAGAAGACCATTCCCGAGTTGTACTCGATGCTCAAGTCTGCAGAAGTAGAAATCAAGAAAGAGCATCAAGTGTTGATGGTCAACAAGTCCACTAGTTTCAAGAAGGGCAAGGGTAAGAAGAACTTCAAGAAAGACGGCAAAGCCGTTGCCACGCCCGGTAAGACAGATGCCAGGAAGAAGAAAAAGAATGGACCCAAGCCTGAGACTGAGTGCTTCTATTGCAAGGGAAAGGGTCACTGGAAGGGGAACTGCCCCAAATACTTAGCAGACAAGAAGGCCGGCAACGTTAAAGGTATATGTGATATACATGTTATTGATGTGTACCTGACTAGCGCTCGTTGTAGCTCCTGGATATTTGATACCGGTGCTGTTGCTCACATTTGCAACTCAAAGCAGGAACTGCGGAATTAGCGGAGACTGGCCAAGGACGAGGTGACGATGCGCGTCGGGAATGGCTCCAAGGTCGATGTGATCGCCGGCGGCATGCTACCTCTACATCTACCGTCAGGATTAGTTTTAAACCTTAATAATTGTTATTTAGTACCAGCTTTGAGCATGAATATTGTATCAGGGTCTTGCTTAATGCGAGACGGCTACTCATTTAAGTCCGAGAATAATGGTTGTTCTATTTATATGAGTGATATGTTTTATGGTCATGCTCCGCTGGTGAATGGTTTATTCTTGATGAATCTCGATCGTGATGTTACACATATTCATAGTGTGAGTACCAAAAGATGTAAAGTTGATAATGATAGTCCCACATACTTGTGGCACTGCCGCCTTGGTCATATCGGTGTTAAGCGCATGAAGAAGCTCCATACTGATGGACTATTAGAGTCTCTTGACTTTGAATCATTTGACACATGCGAACCGTGCCGCATGGGCAAGATTACTAAGACTCCATTCTCACGAATAATGGAGAGAGCAATCGACTTATTGGAAATAATACATACTGATGTGTGTGGTCCAATGAACGTTGAAGCTCGCAGTGGCTATCATTATGTTCTCACTCTCACCGATGATTTTAGTAGGTATGGGTATATCTACTTGATGAAGCACAAATCTGAGACATTTGAAAAGTTCAAGGAATTTAAGAGTGAGGTCGAGAATCAACGTGATAGAAAAATAAAGTGTCTACGATCTGATCGTGGAGGAGAATATTTGAGTCATGAGTTTGGCACACACATAAGGAAGTGTGGAATCGTTTCACAACTGACGCCGCCTGGCACACCGCAATTCAACGGAGTGTGTGAACGTCGTAATCGCACTTTATTAGATATGGTACAATCTATGATGTCTCTTACCGACTTACCGCTATCATTTTGGGGATACGCATTAGAAACTGCAGCATTCACTTTAAATAGAGCACCGTCTAAATCCGTTGAGACGACACCGTATGAACTATGGTTTGGCAAGAAACCTAAGTTGTCGTTTCTTAAAGTTTGGGGCTGCGATGCTGATGTGAAGAAACTTCAACCAGAAAAGCTCGAACCCAAAGCGGAGAAATGCGTATTCATAGGATACCCTAAGGAAACTATTGGGTATACCTTCTATCTTAGATCCGAAGGTAAAACCTTTGTTGCCAAGAACGGATCCTTTCTAGAGAAAGAGTTTCTCTCGAAAGAAGTAAGTGGGAGGAAGGTAGAACATGATGATGTAATTACACCCCCTCTCGAACAGGATAGTAGTGCAACGCAGGAAGTTGTTCCTGTGGCGCCTACACCAACTGAAGAGGAAGTTAATGATAATGATCATGAAGCTTCGGGTCAAGTTACTACTGAACCACGAAGTTCCACAAGGGCATGCTCCGCACCAGAGTGGTATGGCAACCCTGTGATGGAAATCATGTTGTTAGACAACGGTGAACCTTCGAACTATGAAGAAGCAATGGCGGGCCCGGATTCCAACAAATGGCTTGAAGCTATGAAATCCGAGATAGGATCCATCTATGAGAACAAAGTATGGACTTTGGTGGACTTGCCCGATGACCGGCGAGCCATAGAAAATAAATGGATCTTCAAGAAGAAGACTGATGCAAACGGTAATGTAACCATTTATAAAGCTCGACTTGTCGCAAAGGGTTTTTGACAAATTCAAGGAATTGACTACGAACATACTTTCTCTCCCGTAGCGCAGCTGAAATCAGTCCGAATCATGTTAGCAATTGCCGCCTTTTATGATTATGAAATTTGGCAAATGGACGTCAAAACAACGTTCCTTAACGGGAACCTTAAGGAAGAGTTGTATATGATGCAACCAGAAGGTTTTGTCGACCCTAAGGGTGCTAACAAAGTGTGCAAGCTCCAGCGCTCCATCTATGGGCTGGTGCAAGCATCTCGGAGTTGGAACATTTGCTTTAATGAGGTGATTACAACGTTTGGGTTCATACAGGTTTATGGAGAAGCCTGTCTGTACAAGAAAGTGAGTGGGAGCTCTGTAGCTTTACTCATACTGTATGTGGATGACATATTATTGATGGGGAATAATACAGAGATGTTGGAGAGCATAAAGGCCTATCTGAACAAGAGTTTCTCAATGAAGGACCTTGGAGAAGCTGCATACATATTAGGCATCAAGATCTATAGAGATAGATCGAGACGCCTCATAGGTCTTTCACAAAGTACATACCTTGACAAGATATTGAGGAAGTTCAATATGGAAAAATCAAAGAAAGGGTTCTTGCCAGTTTTGCAAGGTATGAGATTTAGTAAGACTCAGTCGCCGACCACGGCAGCAGATAGAGAGAAGATGAGTTCTGTCCCCTACGCTTCAGCCGTAGGCTCTCTTATGTATGCCATGCTGTGTACCAAACCTGATATAAATCTTGCCATAAGTTTGGTAGGGAGGTACCAAAGTGATCCCGGTATGGAACACCGGACAGCGGTCAAGAATATCCTTAAGTACCTAAAAAGGACTAAGGAAATGTTTCTCGTTTATGGAGGTAACGAAGAGCTCGTCGTAAAGGGTTACGTTGATGCTAGCTTTGACACAGATCCGGATAACTCTAAGTCACAGACCGGATACGTATATGTTTTGAGTGGTGGGGCAGTGAGCTGGTGCAGCAGCAAGCAAGAAGTCATGGCAGCATCTACATGTGAAGCGGAGTACATAGCTGCTTCAGAAGCAGCTCATGAAGGAATTTGGATGAAGGAGCTCATCACCGACCTTGGAGTGGTTCCAAGCGCCCCAATGACACTCTTCTGTGATAACACCGGGGCCATTGCCATAGCCAAGGAGCCCAGGTTTCACCGGAAGACGAAGCACATCAAACGCCGCTACAACTCCATCCAGGACCATGTCCAGAGTGGAGTAATAGAGATTTGTAAGGTACATATGGATCTGAATGTTGCAGACCCGTTGACTAAACCTCTTCCACGAGCAAAACATGATCAACACCATAATGTTATGGGTGTTCGACACATCACAATGTAACTAGATTATTGACTCTAGTGCAAGTGGGAGACTGTTGGAAATATGCCCGAGAGGCAATAATAAAATGGTTATTATCATATTTCCTTGTTCATGATAATCGTCTATTGTTCATGCTATAATTGTATTAACAAGAAACAGTAATACATGTGTGAATAGATAGATCACAATGTGTCCCTAGCAAGCCTCTAGTTGGCTAGTTCGTTAGTCAACAGATGATCATGGTTTCCTGGTCATGGGCATTAGATGTCATTGATAACGGGATCACATCATTGGGAGAATGATGTGATGGACAAGACCCAATCCTAAGCATAGCACTAGATCGTATTGTTCCTTTGCTAAAGCTTTTCTAATGTCAAGTGTCTTTTCCTTCGACCGTGAGATTGTGCAACTCCCGGATACCGTAGGAGTGCTTTGTGTGTATCAAACGTTACAACGTAGCTGGGTGACTATAAAGTTGCACTAAGGGTACCTCTGAAAGTGTCTGTTGGGTTGGTACGAATCGAGATCGGGATTTGTCACTCCGTGTGACGGAGAGGTACCTCTAGGACCACTCGGTAGAACATCATCATGAGCTCAATGTGACTAAAGGAGTTAGTCACACGATGACGAACTACGGAATGAGTAAAGAGACTTACCAGTAACGAGATTGAACAAGGTATAGGTATACCAACGATCGAATCTCGGGCAAGTTATATACCGACAGACAAAGGGAATTGTATACGGGATTGATTGAATCCTTGACATCGTGGTTCATCCGATGAGATCATCATGGAGCAAGTGGGAGCCACCATGGGTATCCAGACCCCGCTGATGGTTATTGGTCAGAGAGGTGTCTCGGTCATGTCTACCTGTCTCCCGAACCCGTAGGGTCTACACACTTAAGGTTCGATGATGCTAGGGTTATAGGGAATTGTTATACGAGGTTATATAAAGTTGTTCGGAGTCCCGGATGAGATCCCGGACGTCACGTGGAGCTCCGGAATGGTCCGGAGGTAAAGATTGATATATAGGACGGATGGTTTCGGACACCGGAAGTGTTTCGGGCGTCATCGGTAATGTACCGGGACCACCGGAGGTGGCCCCGGGGGTCCACCGGAAGGGGGCAACGACCCCGGGAGGCTAGATGGGCCAAGTGCGGGAGGGAACGACCCCTAGGTGGGCTGGTGCGCCCCCCACACTCAGCCCAAGGCGCAGGAGGTGGAGAGGGGGGTGGAACCCTAGGCGCTGGTGGGCCTAAGGCCCACCTAGGGGTGCGCCACCCCTCCCCCTTGCCCTCGCCGCTGCACCTCCCATCTGGGGGGGCTGCCGCACCACCTAGGGTGGGAACCCTAGGGGTGGCACCCCCTCCCCTCCTCCTATATATAGTGGGCACTTTTGGTCTTTTGGAGACACAGTTTTCCCTCTCCCTCGGCGCAGCCCTGCTCTTCTTTCTCCTCCTCTCTGCCGGTGCTTGGCGAAGCCCTGCCGGGAGACCTCGTCTCTCCATCGACACCACACCGTCGTGCTGCTGGATATCTTTCCCAACCTCTCCCTCCTCCTTGCTGGATCATGGTGCGGGAGACGTCATCAGGCTGCACGTGTGTTGAACGCGGTGGTGCCGTAGTTCGGAACTAGATTGGAATCACACCGCGATCTGAATCGCCGCGAGTATGACTCCATCAACTGCATTCTAGCAGCGCTTCCTCTTAGAGATCTTCAAAGGTATGAATATGCACTCACCCTCTCTCGTTGCTGGTCTCTCCATCGGAAGATCTGAATATGCGTAGGATTTTTTTTGAATTTATGCTACGTTACCCAACATGAATAGCATCAAGGATCTGAACATAAACTCTTCCACCAAGTAATCCAACTAGCATCAACTACAAAGAATAATCAACACTACTAGAAACCTTACAAGTACCAATCGGAGTCGTCAGACGGAGATTGGTTACAAGAGATGAACTAGGGATTGGAGAGGAGATGGTGCTGATGAAGATGTTGGTGGAGATGCCTCCCCTCCGACGAGAGGAGTGTTGGTGATGATGATGGCGACGATTTCCCCCTCCCGGAGGGAAGTTTACCTGGCAGGATCGTCCTGCCGGAGCTCTAGATTGGATCTGGTCAAGTTCTGCCTCGTGGCGGCGGCGAAACAACGAAAAAGCTCCCGAATGATTTTTTTTCTGGAACGAAACCCTTCATATAGCAAAAGAGGGGGGCCAGTGGGCCGCCAGGGTGCCCACAAGCCCTGTTGCCGCGGCCAGGGGGTAGGCCGCGACACTTCTTTCGCCCAGTATTTTTTATAAAATCCAAAAAAATCCACGTTGATTTTTAGGGCATTTGGAGTTGCGCAGAATAGAGCACTCAGACTTGCTCCTTTTTCAGTCCAGAATTCCAGCTGCCGGTATTCTCCCTCTTTAAATAAACCTTACATAATAAGAGGGGAAAGGCATAAGTAAGGTTCCACAAAGTATAATAACGACCCATAAAGCGATAAATATCAACATGAAAGCATGATGCAAAATGGACGTATCAACTCCCCCAAGCTTAGACCTCGCTTGTCCTCAAGCGATAACCAAGACCCAAAACATGTCCACATGTTTAGGGATGAAGGTGTCGATAAAACAAAATACGGACAAGAGGGCAACATGATCACACATAGAACAACAATGCATCATAGAGATTCTTATGGGAAAGTAAAAATTCCTTCACAAAGCAAAGTATGAAACAAAAACCTTACCGAGAAGTAGCCAACAACAGTCCATAGTCATTGAAACAATTGCAATTTATCATATTATCAGAAAGAATCCAATAAGAGCTTGTAAGGCAAATCCACATACTCAATCATCTCTTTTGTTTTCCACAATTGTTATAACTCACGTGGTACTCATGGTATTGAAGTTTCAGTTGGACACAGAGAAAGATAGGGGCTTATAGTTTGCCTCCAACCATTTACCTCAAGGGTAAGTCAATAGTAATAAAGCATAAGTACTCAACTCCAAGTTGATATACGAATATAGATCTTTCCCAAGCATATGTCGTTCACCAAGAAAAAGGGCTAAATAAGGAATTGGTGAAGATCACCATGACTCTTACAAGGGAAAAAAGTAAAGGTACAAGATAGGCCCTTCGTAGAGGGAAGCAGAGGTTGTCATGCACTTTTGAGGTTTGGATGCATGTCCTCTTAGTGCGGAGGAACATCACTTTATATTGCCTCCTGTGATAAAGAACTTTATTATGCAGTCTGTCGCTTTTATGTCTTCCTCATCACATGTTCGTACAAACCTTATTTTCCACACACTAATAGCTCATGCATATTAGAGAGCAATTTTTATTGATTGCACCGATGACAACTTACTTGAGGGATCTTATTCAATCCATAGGTAGGTATGGTGGACACTCATGGCAAAACTGGGTTGAAGGTTTATGGATGGACAAGTAGTATCTCTACTTGGTGCGGTAGTTTTGGCTAATATGAGGTGGAAGCAATCGTCACATGCTAAGGGATCTCTAATCATATACCATTGTTTGGAACTAAGCAAACACAATTCATTATGTTGTCTTCCTTGTCCAACATCTACTTATAGACATGTAATAGTTTGGTGAGTGCTCAAAATTTTGGAAAGTGTCTAAGATGATATATTTATATGTGAACCTCTCTTTCCTTATTACTTCTTATTAATTTCAACAATGACTGAGGTATATGTTGGTCTACTCTCAACAAGTTTCAATCATCATACTTGTTATATGTGAAGCTATCACTTTCCATAAGATCATCTGCTGATCTTTCATGCTATCGTTCTTTTCATACTTTTGATCACGGCACAAAACAAAGCCCTTGACTAAGATACTCTTTATTATATAGCTCGCAAGATCGAATACATCGGGGGAGAGACAAAAGTAAAAGACTCAAACTAAAACACTAAAGACTTGTTCCACTAAGAGAAGAAATAAAAACTGAAAAGGAAAGAACTAAAACAAAGGTAAAAGAAAAAGATATAATAGTGATACGATACCAGGGCAACTCCCCCAAGCTTGGCAAAAGCCAAGGGGATTGCCATACCAATGCTTAGTTGTCTTCCTTTGGTGGTGATGGTGGTAGTATAGTTGGAGTAGTCTGATCCTCCGTCATCCGAGGCATAGGTGCTCCATCATGGCAGGATGAACGAGTCGCCGGAATCCTCAAATCTGCAGCCAACCGTATTGATTTAAATCTATACTCATACTCACAGTTTTGGTTCTGCAGGTCATAGATCTGGCCGTGGAGTTGATCAACCCTGTCATAGAGCCTGGAGAGGTGCTTCCCAATGTCAATGGCATCCATCTTGTGATTGCTGGTGAACTCCGTGATCATCGTGTGGTTGGCGTTGAGTCCACGCTCCACCATCCCTTGGCACTTGAAGACTTGTTGCTCCATTGCTTCGAGCCTCGTCTCTACACTTCCGGTCTTCTTAGGCCCCTCAACATCACGGATGTGCAACATCCCCTCACTCATCTGAATAGATTGAGGGTGTTTCAACACTTCCGTTAGGTAGGTATTGATGACCTTCTCGAAGATCTTGTCCTTAGGAGCTTTTGGGGAAGTCATGATGGTCTAGATCTGCGACAGAAACAAGCTCGAAATGAAAACAGAGGAAAACTGCGCGATACGGAGATCAAAACCCTCGGGCGTATATATAATGATTTTTTCTGGACCAGAAGGAGTGCTTCGCATGAAAATGGAGTATGGGAGGCACACGAGCTGCCCACAAGCCCTGTTGCCGCGGCCAGGGGGAGGCCGCAGCAACCAAGCTTGTGGCCACCTCGTGCGCTCTCCGGACTGCTTTTTATTTTTCTATTTTTCCAAAAATTCCAAAAGGGAGAAAATTTCCTATTGGAAAAGTTTCGGAGTCCAATTACTTCCCGAAACAGATACTTCTTGGTTTTCAAGGTCTGAAATAGGCTGATAAACATCCCTTATGTACTCCTCTCGAGTTATTATATTGATGATATTGGTCTCAACATTTATGGGAGTACCAGAGATATAATGCTTGATTCTTTGTCCGTTTACCACTCTAGGAAAATTGCCTTCCGTGATATTGATTTTGATGGCACCGGAACGATATACTTCCTCGACTCCCATTTAGAGAGTAGCTTGCCTGCGAAGAATCTCAAACGAGAATTGTATAGTAGGACATAGTCACCTACATTGAACTCTCGTTTTTGTATTCTTTTATCGTGCCATCTATTAACTTTTTCCTTGAACAAGTTGGCATTCTCATATGCCTGGGCCCTCCATTCATCTAATGAGCTGATATCAAACAACCGCTTCTCACCAGCAAGTTTGAAATTGAAGTTGAGCTCTTTGATTGCCCAATAAGCTTTGTGTTCAAGGTCAAGAGGTAAATGACAGGCCTTACCGTATACCATTTTGTACGGTGACATGCCCATGGGATTCTTATAAGGAGTCCTATAAGCCCATAGCACATCGTCAAGTTTGCTAGACCAATTCTTCTGATATCTATTGACGGTCTTTTGTAAGATCAATTTGATCTCCCTATTACTCAAATCCACTTGACCACTAGACTGAGGATGATAAGGAGATGCAACTCTATGGTTGACATCGTACTTAGCGAGCATCTTGGGGAAAACACCATGAATAAAGTGTGAACCGCCATCAGTCATCAGATATCTAGGGACTCCAAATCTTGGGAAAATGACTTCTTTAAGCATCTTAATAGAGGTGTGGTGATCAGCATTCTTAGTGGGGATAACCTCTATCCACTTAGTGACATAATCCAGAACAACTAAGATGTGAGTGTACCCATTGGAACTCGGGAAGGGTCCCATATAATCAAAGCCCCAGACATCAATTGGTTCAATGACAAGTGAATAGTTCATCGGCATTTCCTGACGCTTACTGATGTTCCCTATTCTTTGGCATTCGTCATAAGACAAGACAAACATACATGCATCCTTGAAGAGAGTGGGCCAATAGAAACCTGATTGCAATACCTTATGAGCAGTTCTGTCTCCAGCATGGTGTCCTCCGTAGGCCTTGGCATGACACTTCTGCAGGATCTGTTCCTGTTCATGTTCAGGAACAAAACGTATAATGACAACATCTACTCCTTCCTTATAAATGTGAGGATCATCCCAAAAGTAGTGTCTTAAATCAAAGCAGAATTTCTTCTTTTGCTGGTAGGTGAAACTGGGTGGTATGTATTTGGCTACGATATAGTTTGCATAATCACCATACCACGATGCACTATGTGAAGTATGGATGACATTCAATTGTTCATCAGGAAAGCTGTCATCAATAGGTCGTGGGTCATCAAGGACATTCCCCAGCCTAGACAAGTTATCTGCTACAGGGTTATCAGCACCCTTTCGGTCAACGACGTGTAGATAAAATTCCTGTAGTAGGAGAACCCATCTGATTAGCCTAGGCTTAGCATCCTTCTTCTCCATGAGGTACTTAATAGCAGCATGATCAGAGTGAATAGTGACTTTGGAGTCAACTCTATAAGATCTGAACTTTTCACATGCAAACACGACTGCTAAAAACTCCTTCTCCGTAGTGGCATAGTTTCTTTGGGCACTGTCTAGAGTTTTAATAGCATAGTGAATGACATTCAACTTCTTGTCAACTCTTTGTCCTAGAACAGCACCAACGGTATAATCACTAGCATCGCACATGATTTCACAGGGCAAGTTCCAACCAGGTGGTTGAACAAAAGGTGCGGTTATCAAGGCCTTCTTAAGTATTTCGAAAGCTTCCTCACAGTCCTCATAAAAAACAAAAGGAACATCCTTCTGCAAGAGGTTGGTAAGAGGCCTAGAAATCTTAGAGAAGTCTTTAATGAACCTTCTATAGAAACCATCATGACCTAGGAAACTTCGTATACCTCTGATATCTGTGGGGCAAGGCATTTTCTCAATTGCATCAACCTTAGCCTTATCAACTTCAATGCCTCTCTCAGAGATTTTGTGTCCTAAGATGATGCCTTCATTAACCATGAAGTGGCACTTCTCCCAGTTCAAGACAAGGTTGGTATCTTTGCATCTCTGTAAGACTCGATCAAGGTTGCTGATGCAATCGTCAAAGGAAGAACCGTAGAGGGAGAAATCATCCATGAAAACCTCAACAATCTTTTCACAAAAGGCAGAGAATATAGCCATCATACATCTTTGAAAGGTGGCTGGTGCATTGCACAAGCCAAAAGGCATGCGTCTATAAGCAAAGGTACCGAAGGGGCATGTGAAGGTGGTTTTCTCTTGATCAGATTGTGCAACAGCTATTTGCGAGAAACCTGAATAACCGTCTAGAAAGCAGAAGTGTGTGTATTTAGATAGCCTTTCTAGCATCTGGTCAATAAACGACAAAGGATAATGGTCTTTCCTAGTTGCCTTGTTCAGTTTTCGGAAGTCTATCACCATCCTATAGCGAGTAATAATCCTCTGCGGGATTAGTTCATCCTTATCATTAGGAACGACGGTAATACCTCCCTTCTTAGGTACGCAATGTACCGGGCTTACCAAATCACTATGAGCAACATGATAGATGATTCCTGCTTCCAGAAGCTTTAATATTTCTTTTCTCACGACCTCTTTCATCCTCGGCTTTAATCTCCCTTGATGATCAGCAACTGGCTTAGAATCAGGATCGGTTTTAATCTTGTGCTGACATAGAGTGGGATTGATACCCTTAAGATCATCAAGAGTATATCCAATAGCCTCACGGTGCTTCCTCAAAGTTTTTAATAACTTCTTCTCTTCGTTATTCGAGAGGTGAGCACTAATAATAACAGGATATATCTCCTTCTCATCAAGATAAGCATACTTAAGAGTATCTGGTAACCGTTTCAGCTTGAACACAGGATCACCCTTTGGTGGGGGAGGATCCCCAAGCAGTTCAACAGGCAGATTATTCTTGAGAATAGGATATTGTTCTAAGACAATTTTATATATCTCATATCTTTCTTCCATATGCATATCATTTTCATGCTCAAGCAGATATTCCTCTAAAGGATCCATAGGAGTCACGACAATAGAGGCAAGAGCAATGATTTCATCTCTACCAGACGACTCTTTTTCATGAGGTTGTCTTCCAAACTTGGAGAAGTTAAATTCATGAGACACACCTTCGAAACTAACAGTGACAGTCTGTTTAATACAATCAATGTGAGCATTGACAGTGTTGAGAAAGGGTCTACAAAATATGATGGGACAAAAGCTATCTTGTGCAGTACCAAGGACGAGGAGATCAGTAGGATACTTCGTCTTACCACACAGGACTTCTACGTCTCTCACAATTCCCAGAGGGCAGATAGTGTCTCTATTAGCTAGTGTAATAGTGACATCAATGGGTTCTAACTCAGCAGGTGCAATCTCATCTTTGATTTCATCATATAGGGAACGGGGTATTGCACTAACACTAGCACCCATATCACATAAACCATGGTAACAGTGGTCTCCTATCTAGACAGAAACAACGGGCATGCCAACTACATGTCCGTATTTGTCTTTCGCGTGAGGTTTAGCAATTCTAGCAGAGTCCTCACAGAATTTGATAACACGCCCATCTATGTCTTCGGCTAAGAGATCTTTGATAATAGCAACACTAGGTTCAACTCTAATCTCCTCAGGGGGTGCAAGTGGTCTAATGTAACCCCTACGTATCACAGTTGGAGCTTTAGAATAATCCTTTATTCTTGCAGGGTATGGTGGTTTCTTAGTGTAAGCACAAGGAACAACAGGATCACTAAAAGCAATGACTTTCTCCTCAACTATATTTGTTTTGGCTATGTTGATTTCTACAGGAAGATGATATTTAAACCACTTCTCTTTGGGAAGATTAACATGAGCAGCAAAAGATTCACAAGGAGAAGCTACTATCTCAGAGTCAAGTCCATACTTAGCGCTAAAATGTCTAGAAGTGTTTGTCTCAACAAAAGATTTAACACAATCAAACTGGAAATTCATACCTGACTCCTTACCTTCCTCCAGCTCCCAATCTTCAGAGTTACGTTTGATTCTTTCCAATAAATTCCACTTGTGGTCAATATCCTTCTTTATAAAAGAACCGGTACAAGAAGTGTCAAGCATGGTACGATCTTCATGAGAAAGCCGAGCATAAAAGTTTTGAGTGATAATTTCTCTCGAGAGCTCATGATTGGGGCATGAATATAGCATTGATTTAAGCCTCCCCCAAGCTTGAGCTATGCTTTCCCTGTCACGAGGCCAAAAGTTATAAATATAATTCTGATCACGATGTACTAAGTGCATAGGATAGAACTTTTGATGAAATTCCAATTTCAACCAATTGTAGTCCCATGATCCAGTATCATCACATAGCCTATACCATGTCAACGCCTTATCCTTCAAAGATAAAGGAAATACTTTCTTCTTTACCTCATCCTCGGGAAAACCTGCAAGCTTAAATAAACCACAAACTTCATCTACATAGATTAGATGCAAGTCTGGATGTGAAGATCCATCTCCTGTAAACGGATTAGCCAGCAGTTTCTCAAGCATACCCGAAGGGATTTCATAAAAGATATTTTCAGTAGGTCCCTCAGGTTGAGGAACAACTCCTCGTGCTTCCGTTCGTGGTGCAGATACCCCGAACAAACTCCTCAAAGGAATAGTTTCCATAGTGACAAGTGACAATAAATTTCAGCATAGTATATGAATGTTTCCTTACCAAATTCCACTTACCAACGCCAGAAAAGAGTCTTGATGACCCACAAGTATAGGGGATCAATCATAGTCCTTTCGATAAGTAAGAGTGTCGAACCCAACGAGGAGGAGAAGGCTCTGATAAACGGTTTTCAGCAAGGTAATAACTGCAAGCACTGAAAGTAGCGGTAACAAGTGATGGTGTAGTGAGGTGAATCGTAGCAAGCGAAAAGTAACAAGTAACAAGTAGTACCAACAGTGCAGCAAGTGTCCCAATCCCTTTTGTAGCGAGGGACAAGCCTGAACAAAGTCTTATAAGAGAAAAAGCGCTCCCGAGGACACACGGGAATTTCTGTCATGCTAGTTTCATCATGTTCATATGATTCACGTTCGTTAATTTGATAGTTTGATATGTGGGTGGACCAGCGCTTGGGTACTGCCCTTACTTGGACAAGCATCCCACTTATGATTAATCCCTCTCGCAAGCATCCAAAACTACGAAAGAAGAATTAAGACAACGTCTAACCATAGCATTAAACTAGTGGATCCAAATCAGCCCCTTACGAAGCAACGCATAGACTGGGGTTTAAGCTTCTGTCACTGCAGCAACCCATCATCTACTTACTACTCCCCAATGCCTTCCTCTAGGCCCAAATTTGGTATAGTGTTATGTAGTCGACGTTCACATAACACCACTAGAGGAAAAGACAACATACAACATATCAAAATACCGAACGAATATCAAACTCACATGACTATTATTAGCATGACTTATCCCATGTCCTCAGGAACAAAAGTGACTACTCACAAAGCACAATCATAATCATGATCAGAGGTGTAATGAATAGCATCAAGGATCTGAACATAAACTCTTCCACCAAGTAATCCAACTAGCATCAACTACAAAGAATAATCAACACTACTAGCAACCTTACAAGTACCAATCGGAGTCGCGAGACAGAGATTGGTTACAAGAGATGAACTAGGGATTGGAGAGGAGATGGTGTTGATGAAGATGTTGGTGGAGATCCCTCCCCTCCGACGAGAGGAGTGTTGGTGATGATGATGGCGACGATTTCCCCCTCCGGCAGGGAAGTTTCCCCGGCAGGATCATCCTGCCGGAGCTCTAGATTGGATCTGCTCAAGTTCCGCCTCGTGGCGGCGGTGAAACCACGAAAAAGCTCCCGAATGATATTTTCTAGAACGAAACCCTTCATATAGCAAAAGAGGGGGGCCAGTGGGCCGCCAGGGTGCCTACAAGCCCTGTTGCCGCGGCCTACCCCCTGGCCGCGGCAACCAGGCTTGTGGGCCCATGGTTGCTCCCCTCTGACACTTCTTTCGCCCAGTATTTTTTATAAAATCCAAAAAAATCCACGTTGATTTTCAGGGCATTTGGAGTTGTGCATAATAGAGCACTCAGACTTGCTCCTTTTTCAGTCCAGAATTCCAGCTGCCGGTATTCTCCCTCTTCCAATAAACCTTGCAAAATAAGAGAGGAAAGGCATAAGTAATGTTCCACAAAGTATAATAACATCCCAAAAAGTGATGAATATCAACATGATAGCATGATGCAAAATGGACGTATCAACTCCCCCAAGCTTAGACCTCGCTTGTCCTCAAGCGAAAACCAAGACCCAAAACATGTCCACATGTTTAGGGATGAAGGTGTCGATAAAACAAAATACGGACAAGAGGGCAACATGATCATACATAGAACAACAATGCATCATAGAGAATCTTATGGGAAGTAAAAATTCCTTCACAAAGCAAATTATGAAACAAAAACCTTATCGAGAAGTAGCCAACAACAGTCCATAGTCATTGAAACAATTACAATTTATCGTATTATCAGAAAGAGTCCAATAAGAGCTTGTAAGGCAAATCCACATACTAAATCATCTATTTTGTTTTCCACAATTGTTACAACTCACGTGGTACTCATCGTATTGAAGTTTCAGTTGGACACAGAGAAAGATAGGGGCTTATAGTTTGCCTCCCAACCATTTACCTCAAGGGTAAGTCAACAATAATAAAGCATAAGTACTCAGCTCCAAGTTGATATACGAATATAGATCTTTCCCAAGCATATGACGTTCACCAAGAAAAAGGGCTAAATAAGATATTGGTGAGGATCACCATGACTCTTACAAGGGAAAAAAGTAAAGGTACAGGATAGGCCCTTCAAAGAGGGAAGTAGAGGTTGTGATGCGCTTTTGAGGTTTGGATGCATGTCCTCTTAGTGCGGAGGAACATCAATTTATATTGCCTCCTGTGATAAAGAACTTTATTATGCAGTCTGTCGGTTTTATGTTTTCCCCATCACAGGTTCGTACAAAACTTATTTTCCACACACTAATAGATCATGCATATTAGAGAGAAATTTTTATTGCTTAAACCGATGACAACTTACTTGAGGGATCTTATTCAATCCATAGGTAGGTATGGTGGACACTCATGTCAAAACTGGGTTGAAGGTTTATGGATGCACAAGTAGGTGAGAGAGGCATTTGGCACCTCAAGCCAAGGCACAACCCTCTCTCCCTCCACCACTTCGTGACACCGTGTAGCTAGTTCGGTACAGCACGACGAAGCCATGCCGGAGTAGCTCAACCACCATCACCGCCACACCGCCGTGCTTCCGGAGAATTCAGCTACCTCTTCGTCTCTCTTGCTAGATCATGAAGGCGGATATCGACATCGAGCTGCACATGTGCTGAACGCGGACGTGCCGTCCGTTTGGCGCTAGATCGGGACGGAGTTTGCGGGACGACATGCGATTTGGATTGTGGAGACGTTCGACTAAATCAACCACGTTTCTTAACGTTTCTCGCTTAGCGATCTACAAGGGTATGTGGATCTGATCTCCCCTCTCGTAGATGATCATCACCATGGATAGCTCTTTCATGTGCGTACCATTTTTTTTGTTTCCCATGCAATGTTCTCCATCACAAATGTGGCACGACCATGGCACTCGGGCGTTGCAGGCGTGCGCGGAGCGGTAGCAGCTTGCGGGGCGACGGGGCCGGGGGCGATCTGCCCCGACGGCGGGCTAGGGCGGCGCGGAAGCGTGCAGGACACGATAGTGCTTCAGATCGGGCACGGGTGTGGCAGCGGCTTCGGTCATGGGCGACGGTTGCGGGAGCTGTCTCTAAGGTCTCCCGGACATGTCCGGGTTGGCCACAGACAATGTGCGAGTTGGGAATTTTGGGCATATCTGAGCCCCAAATTTCTAATCTGAGGGCCAGAATTGGGCAGATTGCTAGAGCTCGGGATTTGGAAGGTTTTGGGCTGGTATGTGGGGTTCTCGATGGGGATGGCTGCAATTTTGGCAAGGGGAAACCCTAGTGGAGTGAGAGGCTTTCTCCATATAGTGGGTTTATATATAGGGATTGGTCTATGGTGGATTGGACCTCATTCATACGATCGCTATCCGATGACCATGAATGGAGGGAGGCACTAGGTGGGTCTAGTGTACTGTGTAGAAGGCCTTGGACCGAGAGGAGAGGGCGGTTTACGGACCGACACAAGATTTTAGAAGACAGAAACATCTCACAATTAAACCAACTATAGTGTTGCTATTCATTTACCGGGTTGGGTATCAAAGAAACTCTGATTGCGATGAAAATTGGCAAGCGGCCTACCTACACTATATTAATACAACACACCAAATTTCAACCCAATCCGAGAAAGTTTTATACAAACTTTCTAAAACAATATTTAAATGATCCTGCGGGCACGTGCATGTGTGGTTGGTCTTGAAACGGTCAACGACAAGAACAGAGAAAATCGACAACAAATAACGAATGCACGTTTTGAAAAACGACGACAATGGAGTGTCGTTGCAATGCGTATGATGCGCTTGATACGATGATGAATGTGACAACCAAATAAATCACACGGTGATGATGAAATAAAAAGGGAATCTTCTGGAGCGTCAGTTTCGAGCTGTTACACTAGGTTTCTAAATTCTAAAATAAAAAAGATTAAATGAAAATCAACATGATTACCCGACATGGGGCCAAGATGTTGTGGTTAAAGTAGTACACTTGCTTTCGTAACACTAAAATCATATTAAAAAAATATAGGTTTTCAAATTTGAGATAATAGAAAATGTTTTGAAATACATGGCAACAAGATGACATGGCATTGTTTTTTCATATTTGAGTCACAAAAAGTACTTATTTTTTAGATTTTGCAATATTAACAGAGTATAGTAAGTTAGCAGTAACAGAAATGGGACGCATGTATTACATTTGGATAGAAAATGTAAATATTTGGCAAGACAATCGTGTCCCACATGATTGGCACACTATTTTATGTTTCGAATTTTGGAAACCAAATTTCGCGGGATATTAATCCCACACTGTCATGCAATGGGAACCATAGGTTATGTTAAGTCACTCACGACTGTTGACCCAACAATGAATTCCGGCGTGGGGCGCCTTTGTTGCATTACCTCCCATTTTTCTGCGAGAATCGATCAAGATTTTGACTGCCTATAAATGTTGTCCTTTGAGATATCATCCTGCTTGCATTATCTCGCATCTCTCCCCCACCCCTCGCACAAAACTCTTCCATGGCGCGATGGGTCTATGCACAAGCAGAGGAGGAGGCGCCAACCGGCAAGGACACGACATAGTACAATGACGAGGAGGACCCCTTCGCATCTCCAGATGAGGTCGCGCCAGACTCCCCAACTCTAGATTGGTTTTGGGGCCAGTAAAATCTGGCTTTGTGGAAGGTGCTAACGCTAGTTGAGAGAGAGAGGCAGGTGGCGTTCAAGACAGAGTGGGCTGAAGAGAACGCCAGGAACCCCGTCGCATGGAATGCGCTTAGTGCCGCATCAGAAAAGGAGGAGTTGGATCTTTGGAAGCGGGTGCGTCGACGAGCGGAGGAGCTGCATGAAGATGACCGGTACCATGCAATCAAAGCCACAGGCGCTAGGCGCCTCACCGCTGCATGGGCTGATAAGCTCGAGCATGCCACCACCAAAGAGCACTGGTGGGTGCCCAGTGAGATTGCCTACATGCTCGCACACCTCCGCCAGCAAGAGGCTGATTGCCATGTCGAGCACTGTGTTGCGGAGGAGAGTGTGAACTCCCTCCGTGTTGGTAGGCCATCGCGCACCAGGAAGCTGCTGGCAAGAGGATTTATTATTAATTTTTTCATTTAGTTTTTATTCATTGAATGTATTAATTAAGTACTATCATCATTTATATGTGATTATATATGTATGATGTTTGGAATGAGCTATTGACGAATTAATATATATTACTAGTTTCATATTTCTATCTGTTTTTGTATTCATTTTCTGGGTCTAGTTGTTACACATATTGAAACATAACTATAGAGCATAAATCATCCACACATCAAAACTTATCAATATTGTGATTGTCTTGCAGACATTAGGATCGACATCAAAATGATTCAACAAAAAAAATGCGTCCATGACTACCACCCTAACCTACGGAAGCTCTTGGCTTTGTGTGAAATCGGTCAGGCATTCGTCCCTGCAGTTGACACGCTCGCGGTACAACTGGAGCGCGATCTCGAGCTTCAAGTTGGCTATTTCGTCGGAGATTACCATTTTGAGGATGTGATACCCACTTTCTTTTACAGCTCCCCCTAGACACCGAGCCCAAGGAGGCACTCAAGCCTACCAACCAGCCTATTGGCATCGAGGGGGCCGCGAACAAGGCAAATGACTCGATCCATGCGGATGGCATGGCTGGCGTTAGGTGCACGTATGGTGTAAACAACCGCTTCACATTCCTGGCAAGAAATCGGGCTACTGACGTGCTGTGGACAAACCGCAATGTCATGTTCGGTGGGACAATAGGCAAGCATGGATGGTACCGCTCTGGCTTTGCCCGTGCCACGCCTCTTACTGTACGGCCCTCCATCGGTCTTTGTGTGCGATGCACCTTGCCCTATCGGCACGGACGCACATGTTTTGCTCCACGAAGCACCACCAATGATCTTCTTGTTCAGTGTTCTGCAATCTCTCGGCGGTGAGGCAGATATGTTGCTTGGTGGTGCTGTTGTGCCCTGTGCCAAGTGTATGCTCAATCCTTGTGATGACGAGCAACACAATGTTATCCGTCATGTCGGCAAGCACGCCATTGGCCTCGATGGGGTGTTGCGCCTGCACCAGATTGTTTTCGTCATCGAGGATGTGGATGTAAGAGACAACACTTGGTCGGTGTCGGTGTTCTGGGAATGGGGGTACCCAGACCTGCCTGCCTGTGGCGTAGGGTTCGCCCACTTCATCGGCCAAAAACCAACAGGCCCGGCACCGCTCGAGGCAAGGCCCTCGCGGGGGACAAGCCTCGCGAGGAGGAACAACTTCAAGACCTGCACGGGGGCTCCTCACGACCCCTCCGGAGCAGTGAATATTCCAAGGCAAGACCCATCCTGAGGAGTCAAGGATGATGCGGGGAAAGGGTAGGCTGGCAACGGATTGTAGGACAGAGCAGTTTCCCCCTATCGTGCAAATGAGTGAAGGACATACACGGGTTCCCAAAGCATCTCCCAAAGGTCTCCATTCTGGTGCAACAAGGCCATCGCCGCCCGACGGCAGGACATACGTCATCCCAGTACCTGCCCCTACAACGATGGCAGCCACTTTGCAGGCGATGGCCATTGTGGGATCCTTTCCCGCCCTTGCGATGGGGGAAGAGGACTCGGGCTGCCGCTATATCTAGATGATAGGTTACTTCGTAGGGGGATCCGATCCCAGATCCTCGATCAGATCCATTCATTCGCACACCCATGAAGGCCAATCAGCCTCCGGAGCCTCTCGAACACTGGACTAGTTTATCCACCAACCTCCGCGAGGGGCAATCCACCAAAGCAGGAGTAGGGTATTACGCTTCTCAGCGGCCCGAACCTGGGTAAACTTCTGTGTTCTGTGCCTTCCTCACCATCGAGTGAGTTCTTTGCCATCCCCTGCAAGTAGCGAGCTAGGTGAAGCAAGCTCGAGAGAAATCTTCGTACACGCCCCTTATTTCGAATCTTTAGGGTTTTGCTGAGCCCTAAATCCGACATTTGGCGCGCGAGGTAGGGGCGTGTAGAGGTCTTTCCCGAGCATCATCTTCCCTAAGCCCTGGTGCTCCAATGGCCGCCGCCCAACAAGGTTCTTTGAGCCTCGTCGAGCTGGCTTCCAACCGTCATACCACGGCGGTCGAAAGCATGTGTACCGGCAATATGTTACCAGGTGGCTCGTACTAGATCGTCAACATCAACTCCACCATCGCAACCACCAGCGCCACCCAGGCGCAAGGCGGCTGGGACGCGCCCCCGGCATCCACGACACGCTGCATCAACCTGGGGGACCTCAGCGCGCAAGACACGCTGCAGATGGCGAGCAAGATGCTACGACAGCGACCGATGCAAGGGGGCTTCGACGCCTGGGTGGACCACATCATGGAGTTGATGGCCATCGCCCAGAAGGCTATCCAACCCCACTCTTTGTCAGGGCTACACGCGCGAGGCGCTGGGGGATCGCACCCCCTATTGGCCCTCGGCCCTAGAGGCAGCGGGGCCCCTCGGGCGCTGGACGGGGCCGAGAGGGACGTGTTGCATGTTGCCCTCCTCCTCTTCCAGATTCTGATGGCCAGCCTCGAGGCATAGCATGCCAGCAACCACCACACGAGCGATGAGAATGACACGACGTTCGATGCACACACCAGCATGCATCACCAAGACCAGGTTGGCACCCAATAACCTGGGGCACCCTGGCAGGAGCGCTCCCTCAGGCGTAGCCAGCAGCGGGCGGCGGAGGCGCCGACGTGGGCGAACCATGACAAGGGAGACACACCAGGGTAGCAAGGGAGGAGTTTGCACCGGGCAATGCTAGGACCACCCCATGGCAGCAACAGGAACAAGTGACTTTGTGCAGAGGCCCATCGCAAGAAGAACTACGAGCAACGCGATTGGGGGGACCTCCCCCTGCCGTCGAGAGGGACCGCCACCGTCGCGCTGCTGCACGACTTTGGAGGATGATCCGACACCTACGCTGAGCCTTAAATACCGTACTATGTAACACCACCTAACCCTCCCGATGAGGAAGAGCCTCACGCGTCCACCCCAAGCGCCAGCCCCCCTCAAGAGTGACGAACGCTCTGGGGGGCCCCCCTTGTGCCGCACCCTAGGGCTCCCGATGGCAAAGCACTAGGCCCAAGAGGCGTGGGCAGGAAGGCGCCCCCAAGCCGCGGGGCGTCACGCCTGCCACCGCCCTGCAGAGGAATTGCGAAGAACCAGGTCCTCGGCCTCAGGAGGACGAGTCATAGAAAGCAACGAGACACAAGTGGCATTGGTCACCCGAGGCGACTATGGTGCTGGTGTGTGCACCGAGGGCCGGGCCTCACGAGGCGCCCGTCAGGCGCAAAGAAGCTATGCGAGGTAATTTTTTGGTTTTGCTGCTCTAGGGGGTTCTGCTGGCCGCATGAACTTCAAGTGTTCAGGGCACGCCTCTGCCGATCATATCATTTACGCATGCTTCCATAACTTCTGCGCCATCCATTCGGCGATCTGACATCTTGCCTTGCTTGCATCTTTGGGTGATCTACGCCCCCCCCCGCTCGAGGGCTCCGGCCGGTGCATGTCACCCCGTCGCGGGACCTGGGGAGGCCACGCGTCTCCCTAGGGCCACAATCGACAGGATAAAATGGGGCCCACTTGAGCGTCAAAAGGGGGCTCCTGAGCATCGAGCCTTGGGACCCACACCGGTAATAAGGCAACCTGCCACCCTTGATGCCGTCCACAGACATTCGATCGTTATCAGGGGTGGTAGGGCTTGACCCCGTGGCTGCGTTCGTCCATTTGGTCGCAAGTAACGGAGGTTGGGAAATGCACCGGACTTGGTCTTGGCAACACATTGCCGCTCGAACGTCAAACGGAGCTCCTGAGCATCGCGCCTGAGGAGCCTTACCGGTTACAAATCCACTTGGCCACCATGGTGCTGTCCAGGCACATTCGGTCGGTATCAGGTGTGTTAGGGCCTTGCCACGTGAGGCGCCTCACGACGGCTAGAAAATGTGCAAGACTGGGACCTGCCGACGTAGAGCAGTAGAAAAGCCATCAACCAGTCTCAGGAGAAGGGGCAAACCACACCCAAGGAGGAGCCATCGTGAGGCTGGAGCACCCTCATGTTCGCCCTACGATCCCCGCCGGACCTGCATCAACCCATGGTACCTATGCATTGTCCTTCAATCCTTCCGGAACCTACTTCATCCCGTGACACTTTCACGTAATAATGAGCCGAGGCTGTATACGCCCAGAGCCCGCCGAGGACGCGGAAGGGGCCCATCCCATGCCGAGTGGATGACCTATGCTCCATGCTGAGTAAAGACGGAGGCAATCAACACAGTCCACCAATGACTCAAAGGAATCAGGCACCTATGCCTCGGGGGTAGGGACACTCGCAAGGCCAAACCGTCCTCACGGCCTCCCGACACACCCCCAGAGTGACACTCTTATGTAATAACGAGTCGAGGCTGTATAGTCCCAGGGCCCCTCGAGGACATGGAAGGGGTCCATCCCACGCCTAGTGGAAGCCCTACGCTCGACGCTTGGGAGAAGACGGAGGCAATCAACTTAGTCCGCCAATGACTATGCCAGCAGCTGGGGGAGATGGCGGCGGAGATTAGCCTAGGTGCCGTATGCAGTGTTTGCTTGCTTCTTCCTGCAATTTGAATTATCCCCTGCTGGACATAAATTTGTCGATTTCAAAGTTTATGTTTGCAAACAAAACGAGGGGGGGGGGGATTTTCTCTTGCACTGCCTTGTTTTGACGGCTTTAAAGCCTCCTCTTCTGGATGACATTTTCTGAGGAGTTGAACACTCCGCACCGCCCATAGGCGCCGAGGAGCATGAAAGCAAGAACTTGCCGCCCCAGGGGCTAACACTTTCAGCGGTCGACCCCAGCTCGAGGGCACGGATCGATGCATGATACCACCACAAAGAGTCTCGGGGGCCTTAGGGCGCCCTGGGGCGATGACCAAAGGGTCTCTACCCCGTCCCACCAATAAAGCGGGAGCTACTCACGAGGAGCTGCGGAAGGGACGAACGCAAACCCACAAGCTAAGTACCCTGCTATCTTAGACAGGGACCATCTGGTTGTCCATCAAACCAAGAATGAATTCAAAGCTCGTGTACTAACGAGAGAATGCAGGGCCTAAGGAATAAGCCGTGGAAAAGAACGAGGCCACCGACCAAGCGTGCAGTAGCATAGGCGATGCCCGGGGAGGATGGGACCTCCAGAGGGCCCAGGCTACTGTTGCCCCGGATCAACGGCTAGGTCATCGACGGGCCCTATGCAAGGAAGCCAAGCAACACCGACTACCAGCGAGAAAGCTTCCGATTCCGGAGCGAAAGGAAAACGGGAGAAGAGCGAAGGTAACATGGAAAAGTTTAACGCCCAACATGGCAAAGTTCATGGTCCAGTATTACAGGAACGGGAAAACAAAAGCTATGGGACACCTAGGGGGAGAGGTCACCGACACTGCCCTTCACGCTGGCGGGCTCGGCGTCGGAGCCCTCCTCCTCAATGGAGACGGGAAACTGGACGTACCGCTCCACCAGGGCGTCCACGCACGGACGGACTTCGTCCCGTAGAAGATGCCGGGACTCAACAGGCACCGGCTCGAGGACGCGCTGGAGATCAAGCTCCGAGACGAGGTGGCACAGGTTGAAGAAGACGAGCGTCAAGGCAAGGCCTAGAAGCTCACGTGCGTTGGACGCGTTGTCCTCCTCCATGCGGGAGATGCCGGCCTCCAGCATCTCCACCATCGCTTCTCACCCTTGGCAGCTCCGGCGCGTCCGCCACAAATCAGTTCATCGCGTGCACCTCCTGGCCGGCGATGCCATCAAACTTCTTGACTCGCTGGGACGCCAGCATCCGGGCGTACGCCGACTCGACTTGGGCGGCCTGAACGGTATCGGCCGCCTCCTGGACCTACCTCTACAGCAATGCCAGCACCGCCTTGGCCTCCCCTTTGCCCTGGCGGGCGGCCTGGAGGGCGGCCTCGGCGCTCTCGAGCTAAGCCTGCAGCCCCTCCGCCTCCTCCTGAAGCTCACCGAGCTTGAGCTTCTTGGATGCGGGCGCTCTGGAGAAAACAGAAGATCAACCGGCAAGAAGCAGACGGGACAACAAGGAAAGGGAGTGCAAGCGAGGAACTTACTCGTCGACGAGAGTCCAGCGGCAGCGAACGCGCCGTGACCCTGAGGGTCCTCCGCCGCTGCTCCCTCGGGCGGACTAGGGAGTGGACGGAGCCGTGCGCTTCCCCCTGCCAGGATGGCCTCTAGGGGACGCCATGGAAGACGGAGAAACAAAGGATAGAAGAGGTTCTTCTCGGTGGAACAAGGGAGACAAGGAGGAAGCTCAAGATCACAGTGCCTCCCCCTTGCCATGGGCAAGGCAGATTTATAGGCGAGCTGCGGCCACCAACCGAAGTGGGAACGCAAGCATCGCGCGCCCCTCGGGGGACGCGAGGTGAGCCGACGGGAGCGTTGCCGCCCGTGTCGCCTCACCTGTCAACCGAGCGGTCACGTCCATGAGGGCCGTTGTGCGTGGTCAGGTCGCACCGACGCCATTCAATGAGAACAATGATGGCACACACGGTTCTTGGAGATCGTGCCATCATGGTCTGGTGCGCCGTGGACGCCTCGAGGAGCAGGAGCATTGCCGCATGGCGGCTGGACACGTGCGCCACCTGGCTCACAGGCAATGAGGGCCCGCAACGCTTCAGGCCGCCTTCAAGGCTTCATCGAGAAGCCAGCCGAGGCGCACCTTGGGCCCGGGGGCTACTGTCGGCGTTCTGGGAATGGGGGTACCCAGAGCTGCCTGCATGGGGCCCAGGGTTGGACCAATTCATTGACCAAAATCCAATAGGCCCGGCACCGCTTGAGGCAAGGCCCTCGCGGGGGGCGGGGGGGGGGGAGTCTCGCGAGGAGGAACAACATCAAGACCCGCACAGGGCCTCCTCAGGACCCCTCCGGAGCGGCGGATATTCCGAGGTAAGACCCAGCCTTAGGAGTCAAGGATGACGTGGGGAAAGGACAGTCAGTCAGCAGATTGCAGGACAGAGCTGTTTCCCCTGTCGTGCAAAGGAGTGAGGGACGTATGTAGGTTCCCAAAGCATCTCCCAAAGGTTTCCATTCTCATGCAACAAGGTCATCGCCGCCCGCCGGCTGGACGGACGTCATCCCAGGACCTGCCCCTGCAGCACTGCCAGCCACTTTGCAGGAGAAGACCACCTTTGGACAGGGGGAGCACGTTCCCCTGTTCCCCTTCAAAAATTGGCCATTGTGGGAACCCTTCTCGCCCTTGCGATGAGGGAAGAGGACCTGGGCCGCCGCTATATGTAGAGGATAGGTTACTTCATAGGGGGGATCTCATCCCAGATCCCCGATCAAATCCATGCATTCGCACACCCATGAAGGACACTCAGCCTCTGAACGCTCTCGAACACTATACTAGTTCATCCACCAAGCTCCACGAGAGGCAACCCACCAAAGAAGGAGTAGGGTATTACGCTTCTCAGCGGGCAAAACCTGGGTAAACTGCCGTTTTCTATGCCTTCCTCACTATCGAATTAGTTTTTTGACATCCCCTGCGAGTAGTGAGCTAGGTAAGGCGATCTCACGAGAAATCTCCGTACACGCCCCTGAGTTCGAATCTTTAGGGTTTTGCGGATCCCAAAATCCGACATTCGGGTTGGCATGCTTGGATAATGCATGGGCTAGGCTCCATTTGGTATGCATCCTCATGTGTCGCGCGTTGGCCCTTATGCTCATTCGCTTGTGGTGGGAAACCAATGGGGAAGCTTGTCCTGGAACCTGCATGGTTGCACATGGGAATGTGTCCAAAATATATATATGTGCGGTGCCGAAGCATGCAATGGATTCCTTGGGCGACAACACACAAACAAGACGGGACACAGGAGGAAGAACTGATAAGTTCACAAACAGGATTATTAATAATGATAAAATGTCCGTGTTGCACTCTTCATTTACGCACCGCCATGTGTCCTCCTTATTCTATTGGCTAGGAAGTGATGTGAGTGCAGGTTTGATTAGACAGGACGCGTGCGAGCAGTCCGTCGCACGGGCTCAGAGGAACGCATGCGAGCAGTTGATAACCCACAAGTATAGGGGGCCACTACAGTCTTCACGGATAGTATTTCACCCTAATATATTGATTCGACACAAGGGGAGCCAAAGAATATCTATTGGCCTTGACAGTTGAGTTGTAAATTCAAGCGCACCCAGGATATCTCTCTCCATCAAGGATTTAGTAGCACATCAAATGATAGTAGTAACACTAACAGTGATAGCAAAAATTTGGTAGCAGTAGTAACCGTAACAGTTGAGTAGCAGGTGTGACAGTAGCAACAACAGTAGTAAATTAACAAGATTCAGTATATGTAAAGCATAGACACATGGATCGGTGATGGATAATGATTTAGATAACATTGATCATGTAATAGTTACACACTAGGGCGACGCAGAACTATCTCCAATTCATCAATATAATGTCATATGTGCTTGTTATAAGACCTTGCATGACATCTTTTGTCCTACCCTCCCGTGGTAGCGGGGTCCTACCGGAAACTAAGGGATATTAATTCCTCCTTTTAATAGAGAACCAAAAAAAGCATTAACACATGGTGAATACATGAACTCCTAAAACTATGACAATCACCGGAAAGAATCCCAATTATTGTCACCATGGGGTATGCAGATCAAGACACGTAATAGGTGACTACAACATGCAAGATAGGATCCAAATCACTCTTATAGTCATGAAAACATAATAGGTTCAGATCTGAAATCATGGCACTCGGGCCCTAGTGACAAGCGTTAAGCACAACAAAGTCATAGCAACATCAGTCTCAAAACATAGTGGATACATGGGACCAAGCCCTATCAAACTTAACTCGATTACATGGTCAATCTCATCCCACCCCGCCACCGTCCAACAATCCTATAAAGGAATTACTCAAGCCCGGGGGTGGGCATCCTGGCGGTGTGGATAGAGAAGGATTAGTGATGGCGACGACAACGAATCCCCCTCTCTGGAGCCCCAAACGAATTCTAGATCAGCCCTCCGAAGGAAGAACAAGAAGTGGCGGTAGCTCCATCTCATAAAACATGATGAAAACTTCTCTCGTATTTTTTCTCCGATGTTGTGATTTTATAGGACTGGAATTAGGGTCGGAGGAGACACGGGGGCCCCACAAGCCATCAGAGCGTGACTTGGGGGGCGCCCTGTTGGCTTGTGGCCCCTTGGCAACCTTCCTCCGACATGTCTTTGCTCCAAAATTCATCATAAATCCCAGAAATAATTCACAAAAAGTTTCGCCCAATTTCGCGAACTTTTTTTTGTCAGGCCCATGGGACTGGGGGTAGCCAAGCCCGTCGTCCTGCAGCCCCAGACGCTACGCGGCCGGAGAAGCATTGTTTGGCCCATCGGCGAGCCCATCAAGGAGGACCCTCGCAAGGTGAGCACTAGAGGGTCTTTGCCAAGGGCCTCGGGAGGGCATCTGTTGCAAGGGTTCCCTCTGAGACCCTCATGGAGTGGGCTCGAAGAGTGCGAATTGGCAGGGTCCCATGACTCGACACCTTCACGTGGATGGGACATGCATGTATGCGGCGCAGGAGCGGTGGTAGCACGTGCGGACGGGAATGATTTCCCCTTCCGTGCTATGTAAGCTGGGCCAGCTAGCGTGCTCCTGAAGCGACCCCCAAAGGTTTCCTGTTTGGTGCAAGAGGAATAAAGCTAGGGGTCTCGGTAGGACGGAGGTCACCTCCGATCCCAGCAGCGTGTCATGCAAAGAAGCTTTTATGGGAGAAAACCACCTTTGTCACGATAGACTGCACTCATGTCCCCTTCCAAAAAAGGCCGTTGTGGCAACCCTTCCCGCCAATGTTTTCGGGGGGAAGAGGACCAAGGCCATTATATAAGAGAGGCCCGGCCTCTGTAGAAGGGGATCCAACCTCATCCCAGGCTAGAGAAAGAAACCACCTTTGTACTTGTCTTCCACTTCAAGCAATCCCACCACAAGCAGGAGTAGGGTTTTACACCGTGAGGTGGCCCGAACCTGGGTAAACTGCCATGTGTTTCAGCTCATCTTCCTAGCTTGTGCCACCAGAGGGTCGCCGAGGAGCCTCGAGGTAGAATAGGGTAGAAGAGCAAACACACCCAAGTGTTCGAACCTTTCCTTGGGTCCACGGAGCCCCGATTCCGACATTTGACGTGCCAGGTAGGTCTGCGCAGCTGCTCTCCCGCTCCAGTTTCGCCCCGGCTTCGCCGACCACATGGCTGACGCTCACCGCATGCACCTTGGGAGCTCGACACCGGATGGCCATTACCGTCCTGCCAGCGATGTGGCCACCAGAGTCTTCGCATCCGCCACGCACGGGCAGCAGCGCTTCCTGTGGCCACCACGCTTCAAGGAGGTCCCCTGTCGCATCCCCCGTGGCCTCTGCCTCGCCCTGCGTTCATGTGGGGGACCTGAACACGAAGGATGCACTGTGCATGGTGAGCAAACTGCTTCACAACCGCCCAACGGACGGAGGATACGACGCGTTGGTGGACCATGTCGCTGAACTCGTCACCGTCGAAGGAGGGCGTTGGTGCCCTACGCCCCGCTTTGACCCCCACCGTCGGAGGTAGGGGGCTCGACCAGCAAGCTGCCCCCACGTGGCGGCTCCCTCAACCCGCAACTTGAGGGTCCCAAGCATGCCCCACCTCATATCGTGCTCCTACTCCTAAGGGTCCCCGTGACCGGCTTCGGACCTCCACCGGTCCCCTGCAGGGACGAACCTTGTAAGGCCGGTGGCCAGCTCTGCGCCCACCACAACATGCACACCCGCAACACAGAGGATTGCTAAGTGGTCAGGATCCTGAAAAGCAAGTGCACCGCTCCGTGCCGAGACAGTGTCGTCCCCGCCGACCGCAGAGGATACTTCGGTGACCACGTCGGCCGACCCCACGGCGACGGTGGAAGCGGCTATCCCCGAGACGATGCTTGGTGAGGGTCCCCCACGATGTGTGTCATGCGAATGATGCTGCCATCCGCCGTGCCCACGACCCCCCGGGCGAGAGGGGTGTCACACCGGGCACTGGCGCTGCGGCCTACATGCCCCAAGATGGCGCCCGCTCCCCCCCGGTGTAGGGCGTACGCCAGGCGCCCCCGTTGGATCGGGCTTTGGGGGCTCCAGCCTCGGGCCGTCAGACATGGCCGGAGGAACGGGAAGGCGCCCGGGGGCCCACGAGGGCATGCCCCAATGCGTGCCTCCGTGGGCCAGGGGTGTGGCGTCGAGCGCCAATGTCATGGGAGTTCACCGTTCAGGAGCTCGGCAAGATGCAAGGGACATGGGGCGTGTGCGCCTCGCGACGAGTAGGGATCCCACGAGCTCAATAAGCTCCAAGGGCTAGCAGCCTTAGGACCCGGCTATCGCCCGCCGGCGGGGTGGACCCCCACAGTATATGCCGCCAAGGGAACGGATGCACCCATAACGATAGGACCATCACGTGGTTTTGTGGACCGACTGGGTTAAATTGGTCCATGGTATTTTGTACTGCCCTGAACTAGTGTTTCCTGAATATGTAACTAACTTGATTGACTTTCACTTGGAATGGTGTTGTTTGCCTTAAATGCTAAGCTTTAGTGCCAAGCTGCCATCTTGCAGTCAGACTCTTCAGGTCGTGTGGAGCATAACGACACTCGCGCGAGAGTCAAGGAAGCTATGAGCCAGCGTACGCACTTCCTCGCCGAGTGGTAGGAAGCGTTGGAGAAGAATCCCGTAGGGAAGGACCCCCCATAGGTGCCCACACCTCCAGGTTAGACGCCATGCGCCTAGAAACAAAGGGTGGGGGGCATCAGAATAGCCCATAGCCCCAGGCCAGACGCCACGTGCCTGGGGTGTGAGGGTGGGGCCCCGAGAAGACCGTACATGTCCCAAAGCTCCGCGCCACTTGCATGGGGAAAAGAGATGGGAGCTTGGAGCCAGGCACCACGAGGCCAACACGTGACACTCTCACGTAATAAGGAGTGGGATTTATATGCTATGCGTAACCCCGTGACGAGCCGCATCGTGGTCGTGGTGTTGGGCCCCTCATACGTCCAACTGGAAGTCCCTATGCTCTGCGCTGGCGGAATGACTCTCGAACCGCGACTATACCCATGCCATAGTGGAAGCCCTTATATCGTGCATGGGATCGATTGAAGAAGACGTCTCGCGAACCTTAGCTAACACTACTTTTAGGTTGACCCGTACTGAATACCGCAGCCGCCGTTTCTTTCTGGGTTGACCCGTAATGAATACGACAAATGATTTTTCTTCTCCCTTTCTTTAGTTGCAAACAAGCTCACTATGCTGACTCATGCAGGACACGATAGCCGTACCTCCCCTTTTGGGCTTGTAAACGAGTTTGTCTGGATTTAATAAAGATCTGGCTTTTCGTGGAGTTTCATTGGTTTTATCTTTTATCACCACGCGCTTTCGCCACCAAACCCTTGAATGCCACATGAGTGGGGGCTGGGGCATAGTGCCCATGCCCGGGACACGGGCTTCGTCCATGCGTCTGTCACGCCTCGTCTACAAGACTGTTCCCACACGTGCCATCTCGCAAAGGCAATAGCGCATAGTTTCCTCGCGCGACGCACAAAAGATAGTCGACAAGCATACTTCATGCGCATGGAGCACGACACCTTGATGACTCACAAGTGTACGGGATCTATCGTAGTCCTTTCCATAAGTAAGAGTGTCGAACCCAACAAGGAGCAAAAGGAAATGGCAAGCAGTTTTCAGTAAGGTATTCTCTGCAAGCATTGAAATTATCGGTGACAGATAGTTTTGTGATAAGGTAATTCGTAATGGGTAGCAAGTAAAAAATGTAACAATGGTGCATCAAGGTGGCCCAATCGTTTTTATAGCAAAGGACAAGCCTGGACAAACTCTTATATAATAAAAAGCACTCCCGAGGACACATGGGAATTTATGTCAAGCTAGTTTTCATCATGCTCATATGGTACGGTTCGGTACTTTGATAATTTGATATGTGGGTGGACCGGTGCTTGGGTGCTGCCCTTACTTGGACGAATATACCGCTTATGATTAACCTCCCTTGGAAGCATTTGCAACTACGAAAGCAGCACCTTACGAAGCAACACATAAACTAGGGTTTAAGCTTCTGTCACTCTAGCAACCCATCATCTAATTATTACTTCCCCGTGCCTTTCTCTAGGCCCAAATAATGGTGAAATGTTATGTAGTCGACGTTCACATGACACCACTAGAGGAGAGACAACATATATATTATCAAAATATCAAACGAATATAAAATTCACATGATTACTTATAACAAGATTTATCCCATGTCCTCAAGAACAAACGTAACTACTCACAAAGCATATTCATATTCATGATTAGAGGAGTATTAATAATCATAAAGGATCTGAACATATAATCTTCCACCAAATAAACCAACTAGCATCAAATACAAGGAGTAATTAACACTACTAGCAACCCACATGTACCAATCTGAGGTTTTGAGACAAAGATCGGATACAAGAGATGAACTAGGGTTTGGAGAGGAGATGGTGTTGATGGAGGTGTCGAGATAGAGGTGTCGATAAAGTAAAATAAAGACATGAAGGCATCATGACTATCTTTAGAACAACAATACATATTGACATAGAATTTCTTATGTAGAGTAATAATTCATTCACAAGGTAAAATATGAATGAAGAACTCTATTAAGAACTAACAAACTATGATTTCAGTCATTGAAGCAATTCCAATTTATCGCAACGTAGGAAAAAGTCAATGTAAGAGCTTGTAAGGCAAGTCCACATACTCAATCATTTTACGGTCTTTCATATTTGCTAACACTCACGCGGTACCTATGAGGTAAAAGCATCAATCGAACACAGAGAAAGATAGGGGCTTATAGTTTTGCCTCCCAACTATTTACCTCAAGGGTAATGTAACACCCTATGTTTTAACTCTCCTAACTAAGGAACCTTTCTCAAAAATTAGGACCAATTAATAATATTTATGAGTGCTTGTGATGCTTGAAGTGACTGTTGTTTGCTTGCTTGCTTGTATGCATGTGTTTGACTCTCAATGTTCATGCTACTCTCCAGACTCACCTCCTTGACCCAAAACCTTGCCTAATGATCATGCCATGTGTATAGGACCAGAAACTATTTTACCAAATATTATTTTCAGCAAAAAGCATTTCCTTTATTTAAGATTTCAAAAACCCTTGGGTTGGGATTTTGCACCAAATGTATTATTTAAAACCCATTATCAAAATTACTTCCCAAAACCACAATATTATTATTTTAAAAGTTATTTTACTATTTTATTTAAATACCTTTCTCTCAGGCCATAAATGGTTCCTTATGAAGGAAAGTTATTTTTATTGCTTTAAAAATATTTGTGAAAATTTAGGGAAACTCAGTGTACATCTATAATTTATATATAAGAGTTTCAACACATGGTCATGTTCAAAATATTAGGCAAAACCCTTCAAAACCCTTCTTGCCTATTTCAAGCTTTTAGAATATTTCTATAAGAAATATTCCCAATACATTCCTGTAAAATTATAGCATGTCACATATGATATATATGATGATCTTGCAAAGTTTCATCTCAATCCAAGTTGATTTGATTCACTTAATTATTCTAAAACCTTATGTGTCCAGAACCAAACTTGAGCAACTATGCATTGCCAAGTGTCTCCAATTGTGCTCAAATTTGGTGGACATGTTTTTATGCTCCAATAATGCATCCACAAAAAGTGGTGCATCAAGGAGAATAGAAGAACTTGTCCCAAACCCCTCAAAACCATCTTTGTTGATTTCTAACTTTGGGAAACTTTACATTATAAAGTTTCTTCAATTGATCCAAAACTTTTTGGGCATGCTTTAATGCTCAAATAATGCCCCCACACCAATTCGTGGATTTGTGGGAATTGGTTTGCATGGTTTCATATGCAAAAATCCATTTCTGCCCATTTCATGGGTTTTCCAAGTCTACATTAGAAACTTTCTCCACCAAATCCCATAATTGGTGTCCAAGCTTATTTTCATCTATTATGAGATCCTGTTAAGTTTCATATCAATTGGGATTCATCTGGTAGCTCTAACATCCATCAAACACCTTGTGTGCATTTACCAAAGTTGCTACTTTGGCCCCTTCCACTATTTACCTTGAGCTTAAATTTTTACCATAGCCTTCCCTAGTTATATTTTATCTCCAGTAACCTTGCCATGGCCACTGGTAAATTATTGGAGGGTGACTCCATGTAGCTACCTTGCATTTTTTACCTAGGCAACACCATTTTTTACCCCTCTTACCATACTTCTGCTTAAGCCAAAGCCCCCACATATTTCCAGGGAATCTCTAGCATGCCAATGCAACCTTTCAATACAATATATAGCAAGCTGATGTGGGAAAAATGAGCATCACATCTGAAACTTGATTTCTGGTAGAATTTTAGCACTAAACTACAACTACTAGCTAAACTCATCCCCGTGAGCTAAAACTTTGCAGAACTGTAGTCCTTCCATGCCTAAGACTACTAGACATGCTTTCACCCCATTATCTCTCGAGTAAGTTCCCTCATTGCTAGCCTTAAGTTTGCTGCTACAAACTAAACTGCAGTCAAACCCAATTCAAACCAGCTCCACTTGGGTCCAAACTTCACCAGTGCTTCGTGGCACGCATGCCTTGCATGCTTGACACCTTGGTCTAGTCAAGTGGTGGCCGTGGACACAAAGTGGGGTGGTGACCACCTCCCTGATGTGCACAAACGGTGCTTTGTGCCTTGTCCCCTTCCTTCAGCTCGTCTCAGGCGGCAACAACACGTCTTAGAGCACCACTGGACCCCCTTTGACCAGTCCTCCCCCTCCCCGATGCCAGCTCACCTCCAAATGCCCCAGGGACGCCTGTATCCCCCATGCCAAAGAGCACCGAGAGCATCCAAGATCCTTCTCGTCTCCCCCTCTACATATGGCTCTCCCTGAGCACCTTGAACCCTCCAAATCAACCCCCTCCTTCATAAAAACCTCTTAGACCTCTCCAAGCCTCTCTCCCATGCTCTCTCCTCCTCCCATGTCCGCCCTTGCCATGTTCGGCCTCGCTCGAGTTCGAGCACCCCAGGCCCCTTCTCTCCTTTGGGAATCGCAAGGGCCTCCCTAGAATGGCTCTGGCCTCTCCCCCACGTCGTTTTATCCTTCCAAGTGGCCGGTGCGCCATCTTCCCTGGCCGCCGGCATCCGCTCCTCCACGGCCGAGATCTCGCGCGCCTCGGAACTCCCGGGTAGGAGCAGATCAGTCAGGCGTGTGTGCCTCCTCGCCGCGCATGCGTCGATGGCCGGAGCAACGTCAGGGACAGCCGGAGCCGCCGGGCCATGCGCCGGGTGCAGCTCTGTCCCGCCTGCCTTGTCTCGCCCCGTCGAGCTGGAGGTTAGGCACGGTCCTGGCAGGCAGGCCCAGCCTGTCGGCGACCATCCTGCCAGGCCCAAGCCCGTTAAGTGGAAACGGGGTCTCTCTGGCCGCCTCCCCACAGTGAAGGTGCCCTGGCACGAATACGCCTTTCGCCTGGCCTCCTGCACACAAGACCGAGACGCTGGGCCGACCCAGTTCCTCCCGAGCGCCGTGAGCGCAATTTAACTCTTTGGTATAGCCCCCCTTTTTATCTTTTTCTTTTTATCAGAAACTTGTAAATCCATCAAAAATTCATTGTGGCTCCAAATCTAATGATTCATGTTTCTACAGGTGTCTAAAATCATGTCCTATCCAGATCTATGCATTGCACATTTTTGCAAGAATATTTTCTGTAGTGTTATATTCAAATTCAAAATCTAGATATTTAAAACCCCACCTTGTGAAATTCCTAGAAAGCCCAAATCCACTTCAAATGGAGTGATTCCAATTTTCAGAGACATATTAAACCATTCCCTAATTTCCTAGCCTAGGTGAACATTTTTCTCTGCCTTGTTTGTGAGGCATTGAAAAATAGTGCCTATTACTATTTATTCCATATTGTAAAATCAGTAGAATATTCATACCAACTCCAAATCCAGTGAAACAACTTCCTAAATGTTTCTAAAATCATGCTCTATTAAATGAGTCCCTCCACTCATTTTTTGCAGAATGTTTATTGTAGGTTTTTTAAAGGACCGCCTATTCCTCCTTTCATCCATTCAAAAATCCCTGATGGTCCAAATCTCCTAGAGCAAGCTTCAGGTATTTTTCTTATGACTAGAGAGGTCCAAGAAAAATGAAACTCCATTTTATATAACACTATTGTTTCTACTTGCTGTGAGGCTTACTGTGATTGTTTCCGATGATAGTAGACGGAGTTGGACCGGAAGACCTCGAAAACCCCGAGGACTTATGTGATCAAAGGCAAGCAGCACTTTGACCATGTCTGAGAATTTTTTTATGCATGACATGTTGGTTATTTTATTTCGATGAATATAGTCAATATTAATCGGTTTACCCTTGCATGGTGTTACCGATGGCTCCTCCGGAGCACTTGCATTGAGCAAGACCCTACCATCTATGAGGGTCATGCTGATAAATGTTGACAAGTAGACAATAGTGCTACGCATAGGGTGAGCATATGCATGATGATGGTAACACAGAGTTGATATCAAAGGTTTTACGAAAACCCCGTCGAGTGCCACTAAGGCCCGAGGGTGATGGTGTTGAGCTGGATGACCACTTGAGAAAGAAGTGGTGTACCATAAAGGTTTTGTGTGAGTGGTTTCGGAAATGGGATTAGATTTATGATGTGTCGACCGTCCCAACCTTACATGTGCGACCACAATAACCCTTTATGGGACGAGGCTTTGTTGATTACTTTGTTCGGTGCTAGCAAAGAGCCTGCATTACTAGTGGAGAGAGTGATGTGGTCACTCTCATGACGGGGTCGTACCAGGTAGGTCGACTATGCCGTTTTTACGTGTTCCGGGCACGCCGTTGTTCCCTGCATGGATGATACGGTCTAGACTTGGTGCCCGTAAGATGTACATCATGTGGGATGGGTACCAATCGAGTGGAGTCTTTGTCTAGTGTTGTTAGGGGAAAGGCATTGATCGGGTACTTACCTCGGGAATGTTATATACCATGAGTCGTGGATGACACGGAAGTTTCCTGGATCTCGTGGGTAAAGCGTACAACCTTTGTAGAGTGTCAAACTATTCGAATAGCCGTGTTCACGATCAAGGACAGTTGGGTAATCCTCCTTAAACTACGTATAGTAATTTGCGCATAAACCAAGTGTGTGTCTCTATTAAGGTGTTATCTGAGTAAGATGATATGACAAGTCTGTAGACTTGGCATATAGGATGAACCTGTGGTGTTCAGCCCTCCGAAGATATGTTGATATCTTTGACGTGTATTCATGATTACCATCTAGCTTATGATGCATATCCATACAAGTAATTGACCATGATCATTTTTAATTAAAACTTGCTTTCCGCAAAGGCTGCATTTTTATGTTAGTTCATGTTCCATTATTACCTTGTTCCACATCATGGGCTGTTTGCTAGTACATTCAAAGTACTCATTGGCTTGCCACTGGTCATTTCATTGACCAGGTATGCGAGAACAGGAAATGGTGAAGAGTAACTTGGTAACGTCCCTGTGAGCTAGGACACTTCCTAGTCAGAATGCTTGTAGGTTAAGGCTGATAGCATGGGTTCACGCTTTCGACAAATATCTCCGCTATTGGTCAAGTTTGGTGTGCTGGCCTTCAAGGCCCTATATATGTAAGACTTGACAACAATGGTCATTTATTGTATCAAACAATATGTATGGATGTAAGACTCTTGTTATTCAGTTTGTGTGTGTTCCGTGAGCATTGATCTCTGGGATCAGTGAGCACGTTCATTCGGTGATCTCGACTCGTAAGTGGGGGTCCCCATAGGTAATGTCAACAATAATAACTCATGGTCACCCACGTCCGAGTGATTATATTTGTCTAGATCACTCCCCAACACATGACCCTTGCCAAAAGATAAAGGAGAAATAAAGGAAATGGTGAAGATCACCACGAATCTTACATAAAGGTAAGTACTAGAAAAGTAAAGGTAACAGATAGGCCCTTTGCAGAGGGAAGCACAGGTTGTCATGCACTTTTGTAGTTGAATGTGCAATACCTTAATGCGAACGAACGTCACTTTATATTGCCACTTGTGATAAAGACCTTTATTAGGCAGTCTGTAGCTTTTATTTCTTAAATATCACAAGTTAGTATAAAGTTTATTTTCCTCGCACTAATAAACCACACATATTTAAACAGAAAATTTTATTGCTTGCACGGATGACAACTTACTTGTTGGATCTTAGTCAATCCATAGGTAGGTATGGTGGACTCTCAAGGCAAAACCGGGTTAAAGGTTTTTGGATGCACAAGTTGTATCTCTACTTGATGGAAGAGTTTCTGGCTAATATGAGGTGGAAGCAAGCGACACATGTTGAAGGATCTACAACCATATAACTTCTATTTGGAAATAAGCAAACATAACTCATTATGTTGTCTTCCTTGTCAAATATCAACCTTTTGGCATATGATATTTTAATGAGTGCTCATAATCACAAAAGATGTCTAAGATAATATATTTATATGTGAACCTCTCTTTCTTTATTACTTACTCATAATTGCAATAATGACCAATAGCTTTGTTTGTCAACTCACAACAAAGTTCAATCGACATACTTTTTTATATGTGAAGTCATCACTCCTCATAAGATCATTATGCATGTTCTTTTGCTTTTATTCTATACTTCTTTCTGTTTCTTTTTCTTAAGATCATATGGCAAGCAAGAAAATCTGTTGACTCCAAGCTACTCTTTATTATATAACTCTCGGACTTGCTTACGTAGGGGGAACACAAATAAAAATCAAAACTGGATCACACTAAAACTTTATTCTACTAGATCAAGATATAACTAAAAGAATCGAACAAAGAAAAATAAAAAAGTAAAAAGGTGTGATGGTGATACGATATCGGGGCACCTCCCCCAAGCTTGGCACAAGCCAAGGGGAGTGCCCATACACATGTGTTCAGTTGTCTTTCTTCGGAGGTGGTGATGTTGGAGTTGTTGGTGAGGTTGAAAGTTTGTCCTTTGTCTTCCAAGGCATGGGATCATCATCGTGAAAACATGAACTGGTCTTCGGAATCCTCAAGCCTGCATCCAAACTCATTTTCATAAATCTGTATTCATACTCACAGTTTTGGTTTTGCCGGTCATAGATCTGGTCTTGGAGGTGCTCGATTTTCTCGTAAATCTTGAAGACGTGATCCCAAAGGCTCGATTTTCTCGTAAATCTTGAAGACGTGATCCCAAAGGTTCTTGGTGTCCAGCTTGTGCTAATGGGTAAACTCCGCGATCATCAGGTGATTAGCATTAAGTCCTCATTCCACCATCCCTTAGCACTTGAAGACTTGTTGCTCCATTGCTTCGAGCCTTGCCTCCACGCTTCTGGTCTTCTTTGGTCCATCAACATCACGGATGTGCAGCACCCCCTCATGCATCTCAATTGTTTGAGGGTGTTGCAGCACCTCCGCATGGTAGGGGTTGATGACCCTCTCAAAGAACATGGCCTTCAGAGCACTTGAAGAAGTCATGTTGATCTAAATCTGTTACAAAAACAGCTTAAAACAAAAATAGGACATATTGTCGTGATACCATGGTCAAAACCTTCGGGAGATTATATAATGATTTTTTACTGATCGGAGGAGTATTCCACGAGAAAATGGAGTCTAGAGGGTGCACTGGGTGGCCACAAGCCTTTAGGGCGCGGCGAGGGGGTAGGTCGCGCTCCTCGCTTGTCGCCTCCTCGTGCACGCTTCAGACTGCTTTAAATTTTCCTAATTTTTTAAATATTCCAAAACTGGTAAAAAAATCCATTGAAATGTTTTGGAGTCGATTTTCTTGCCGTAGCACATACCTATTCCTTTTTTAGGCTCGAGATGTTCTAATAGGTCTCCCTAATGTACTCTTCCGGAGTTATGGTATTGATAATATTAGTTTCACATTTATGGGAGTACGTGAGATATAATGTTGGAATCTTTGCCCATCTAAGACCTTCGCATTTGTGCCTTCGGCATTGTTGGTCTAGATGGCCCCGGAACGATATACTTCCTCAATAATGTAAGGACCTTCCCATTTAGAGAGAAGTTTTCCTGCAAAAAATCTTAAACGGGAGTTGTATAGCAAGACATGATCACCTACATTGAATTCACGCTTTTGTATCCTTCTATCATGCCATCTCTTGACCTTCTCTTCAAACAACATAGCTTTCTCGTAGGCCTGGGTTCTTCATTCATCAAGTGAGCTAATATCAAATAATCACATTTCAACAACAAGTTTGAAATCATAGTTAAGCTCTTTAATTGCCCAATAAGCTTTATGTTCCAGATCTAGAGGTAAGTGACATGCTTTACCATAGACCATTTTATAAGGAGACATACCCATAGGTTTTTTGTAAGCGGTTCAATAAGCCCATAATGCCTCGTCAAGTTTCTTAGACCAATTCTTTCTAGATCTATTAACGGTCTTTTGCAAGATCAACTTAATTTCTATATTGCTCAATTGTACTTGCCCACTAGACTGAGGATGATAAGGAGATGCAATTCTATGATTAACATTATACCTACCAAGCAATTTAGGGAAAGCACCATGAATAAAGTGTGAACCACCATTAGTCATTAACTATCTAGGGAATCCAAATCTAGGGAAAATAACTTCTTCAGCACTTTAATAGAAGTGTTATGATCAACACTACTAGTTGGAATAGCTTTTACCCACTTAGTAACATAATCAACAACAACTAGAATATGAGTATACCCGTTGGATTTTGGAAAAGGTCCCATATAATCAAAACACCAAACATCAAATGGTTCAATAACTAGAGAGTAATTCATAGGCATTTCCCGACGTCTACTAATATTACCAATTCTTTGACATTCATCACAATACAAGACAAACTTACGAGCATCCTTGAAGAGAGTAGGCCAATAAAAACCAGATTGTAATACCTTGTGTGCAGTTCTATCTCCAATCTGATGTCCTCCGTAGACCTCGGAGTGAGACTTGTATAGGATCTGTCCATGTTCATGCTCAGGTACATAACGTCTAATAATACCATCTACTCCTTCTTTATAAAGGTGTGGATCGTCCCAAAAGTAATGTCTTAAATCATAGAAGAACCTTTTCTTTTGTTGGTATGTGAATCTAGGCGATATAAATTTAGCAACAATGTAGTTAGCATAATCAACATACCAAGGAGCATTGCATGAAGCATTTATGAGAGCAAATTGTTCATCAGGGAAGCTATCATCAATAGGTAGTGGGTCACCAAGAATATTTTCTAGTCTAGACAAGTTATCTGCTACGGGGTTATCAGCGCCCTTTCTATCAATAATATGCAAATCAAATTATTGTAGCAGAAGAACCCATCTAATAAGTCTAGGTTTAGCATCTTTCTTTTCCATAAGGTACTTAATAGCAGGGTGATCAGGGTGAACAATTACTTTGGAATCAACAATATAAGGTCTAAACTTATCACAAGCAAACACAACTCCTAAAAATTCCTTTTTAGTGGTAGTGTAGTTTCTTTGAGCATTGTCTAGAGTTTTACTACCGTAATGGATGACATCCAATTTCTTATCAACTCTTTGTCCTAGAACAAGACCAACAACATAATCACTAGCATCACACATAATTTCAAAGGGAGGTTCCGATCAGGTGGTTGAACAACAGGTGAAGTGATCAAGGCTCTCTAAAGAATTTCAAATGCTTCTATACAATCATCATAAAAATCGAATGGAACATCCATTTGCAAAAGATTAGTGAGAGGCTTAGAGATTTTAGAGAGGTCTTTAATAAATCTCCTATCGAAACCAGCATGACCAAGGAAACTTCTTATGCCTTTAATATCTGTTGGACATGACATCTTTTCAATAGAAATAACTTTTTGTCAATTTCATTACCTCTTTCATAGTTTTTCTGTCCCAACATGATGCCTTCATTAACGATAAAGTGACACTTCTCCCAATTCAAGACAAGATTAGTTTCTTCACATCTCTGCAAAACTCGATCAAGGTTACTCAAGCAATCATCAAAAGAAGTTTCGTAAATGTAAAAATCATCCATGAAAACCTCGACTATCTTTTCACAAAAATCAGAGAATATAGCCATCATACATCTTTGAAAGGTAGCAGCTGCATTTCATAAACCAAAGGCATACGTCTATAAGGAAATGTACTGAAAGGGCAAGTAAAATTTGTCTTCTCTTGATCCTCTTTTGATACACGCATTTGAGAGAAGCGTGAATAACCATCTAGAAAGCAAAAATGTGTATGTTTGGATAGTCTTTGTAGCATTTGATCAATAAAAGGTAGCGGGTAATGATATTTCCTAGTAGCCTTATTTAATTTCCTAAAATCAATTACCATTATATATCCTGTAACAATTATTTGCAGGATCAATTCATTTTTATCATTAGGAACAACGGTAATACCTCCCTCCTTAGGGACACAATGAGCGGGACTAACCCATCTACTATGAGCAATAGCATAAATTATACCTGCCTCAAGATTTAATTGTCGTTGGTGATCAACAAATGATTTAGCATCAGGCTCCATATTGATTTTGTGCTGACATAGAGTGGGACTAATGCCCTTAAGATCATCAAGAGTATATCCAATAGAGGCACGGTGCTTTCCTCAGAGTTTTCAATAATCTCGTTTCTTCATGCTCTCAAAGGTTAGCACTAATAATAACATGACATATCTATTTTTCAACAAGATAAGCATACTTCATAGTATCAAGTAATTGTTTAAGCTCAAACACGGGATCACCCTTGGTTGGAGGAGGATCCCCAAGTATTTCAACAGGTAGGTTGTATTTCATAATAGGTTGTTGATCAAAGAAAATATGATCTATTTCATTCCTTTCATTCATATGCATATCATTTTCATGGTCTAGCAGATATTGTGCTAAGGGATTGGTAGGAGGCACATCGATAGAAGTGAGACCAATAATTTCATCTTTACTACGCAATTCTTTGTCATGGGGTTGTCTACGAAATTTAGAGAAATTGTACTCATGAGATGCATCCCCGAAACATACAGTAACCGTTTCTTTTTCACAATCAATCTTAGCATTAACAATATTCAAGAAGGGTCTACCAAATATAATGGGGCAAAAATCATTTTGTGGGGAACCAAGAACAAGAAAATCAGTAGGATACTTTATTTTCCCACACAAGACTTCGACATATCTAACAATCCCAATTGGTGAAATAGTATCTCTATCGGCAAGCTTGATGGTGACATCAATTTCCTCTAATTTGGCTCGTGCAATATCATTCATAATTTATTGGTATAACATAAAGGGAATTGCACTCACACTAGCATCCACATCACATAAGCCATGATAACAATGATCTCCTATTTTAACAGAAACAATAGGCACGCCAACAATAGGTCTATGTTTACCCTTAGTATCAGGTCTAGCAATGCTAGCGGCTTCATCACTTGAGTGAATGACATGCCCATCAATATTATCAACCAAGAACTCCTTAACCATATCAATATCAGGTTCACTTTTAATTTTTTCAGGAGGTATAGGTGTTCTAGTACAACTCTTACGAACCATAGTTGAAGCTTTAGCATGTTCCTTTATCCTAACAGGAAAGGGTGGCTTCTCAATATAAGTAGTAGGAATAACAGGATCAACATTATAAATAATAGTTTCTTCTTCAACTTTAATGGGTTCTACCACTTTAAATTCAATCGGAGTATGATATTTAAACCACTTCTCCTGGTGGGAGATAAACATGATAGCAAAAGATTCACAAAGTGAAGCTACTACCTCACAGTCAAGTCCATATTTAGTGCTAAAATCACAAAAAGCATCGGTGTCTATAAAGGACTTAACACAATCAAACTTAAGGATTATACCCGACTCATTACCTTCTTCGAGTTCCCAATCTTTAGAGTTGCATTTAATTATTTCCAATAAATCATATTTGGGTTCAATATCTTTCTTCATAATGGAACCAACACAAGAAGTGTCGAGCATGGATTGATCATTACGAGAGAGCCGATCATAAAAATTCTGAATAATAATTTCTCTCAGGAGCTCATGGTTGGGGAATGAATATAACATTGACTTAAGTCTCCCCCAAGCTTGAGCGATTCTTTATCCTTCCCGAGGCCAAAAAATATAAATATAATCCCAATCACGATAAACCAGATGCATAGGATAAAACTTCTGATGAAATTCTAATTTCAGTCGGTTGTAGTTCCATGATCCAATATCATCACATAGCGTATACCATGTCAACGCCTTTTCATTCAAAGATAAAGGAAAACCTTCTTCTTGACATCATCCCCGGGCATACCTGAAAGCTTAAATAATCCACAAACTTCATCCACATAGATTAGGTGCAAATCAGGATGTAGTGTTCCATATCCTGCATAAGGATTACCTAGCAGTTTTTCTATCATACCCGAAGGAATTTCAAAATAGATACTTTCAGTAGGTCCAGTAGGCTGAGGATCATCTCTTTGTGCTTCCGGTCGGGGTGAAGATACCCGAAACAAGCCCCTCAAAGGATTATTTTCCATAGTGACAAGTGACAGTAAATTTCAGTACAGTATAAATTTTTCCATACCAAGTTCCACTTACCAAAGGCGCTTCACTCCCCGGCAATGGTTCCAGAAAAGAGTATTGATCACCCACAAGTGTAGGGGATCTATCGTAGTCCTTTTGATAAGTAAGAGTGTCGAACCCAATGAGGAGCAGAAGGAAATGACAAGCGGTTTTGAGTAAGGTATTCTCTACAAGCACTGAAATTATCGATGACACATAGTTTTGTGATAAGGTAATTCATAACGGGTAGCAAGTACAATGTAAAAATGGTGCACCAGGTGGCCCAATCCTTTTTGTAGCAAAGGACAAGCTTGGACAAACTCTTACATAAGGAAAAGCGCTCCCGAGGACACCTAGGAATTTATGTCAAGCTAGTATTCATCATGCTCATATGATTCGCATTCGTTACTTTGATAATTTGAAATGTGGGTAGACCGATGCTTGGGTACTGCCCTTACTTGGACAAACATCCCACTTATGATTAACCTCTCTCGCAAGCATCCACAACTAAGAAAGAATAATTAAGATAAATCTAACCATAGCATTAAACATATGGATCCAAATCGGCCCCTTACGAAGCAAGGCATAAACTAGGGTTTAAGCTTCTGTCACTCTAGCAACCCATCATCTACTTATTACTTCCCAATGCCTTCCTCTAGGTCCAAATAATGGTGAAGTGTCATGTAGTCGACGTTCACATGACACCACTAGAGGAGAGACACCATATATCTTATCAAAATATCAAACGAATACCAAATTCACATGATTACTTATAACAAGACTTATGCCATGTCCTCAGGAACAAACATAACTACTCAAAAAGCATATTCATATTCATGATCAGAGGAGTATTAATAATCATAAAGGATCTGAACATATAATCTTCCACCAAATAAACCAACTAGGTATAACTAGAAGGAGTAATTAACACTACTAGCAACCCACATGTACCAATCTGAGGTTTTGAGAAAAAGATCAAATACAAGAGATGAACTAGGGTTTGTAGAGGAGGTGGTGCTAATGAGGATGTCGATGGAGATTGACCCTCTCTCGATGAGAGGATTGTTGGTGATGACGATGGCTTCGATTTCCCCCTTCCGGGAGGGAAGTTTCTCTGGCGGAATAGATGCACGGGAGCTCTAGATTGGTTCTATCGAAGTTCCGCCTCGAGACGGCGGCGCCTCATCCCAAAAGGTCTCATATGATTGTTTCCAGGTCAAAACCCTTCATATAGTAGAAGATGGGCACCGAAGGCCTACCAGGGGGCCCACAAGCCTGCAGTGTGCGGCTAGGGGGGTAGGCCGCGCCCCTGGCTTGTGACCTTCTGGTGGGTCCCCTCCGGTATTACTTCCGTCCATTATTTTTTATATATTCCAAAAGAATTCTCCGTAACTTTTCAATACTTTTGGAGTTGTGCAAAATAGGTGTCTCATATTTGCTCCTTTACCAGTCCAGAATTCCAGCTGTCAGCATTCTCCCTCTTCATGTAAATCTTGTAAAATAAGAGAGAAAGGCATAAGTGTTGTACCATAATGTGTATTAACAACCCATAATGCAATGAATATTGATATAAAATCATGATGCAAAATGTAAGTATCACACCTAGCGAAGGATGACCTATCGGTATGCGCCTCGGGAGGGCCCCAGCCTACCTTGGGTACCCGTGTTGCTTGGCCCCACACAGGTGATCACAGCCTAGTTACCAGGTGGCAGCCAAGCTCTGCATGGAGGATATACTTCGAGCGAGACAAGGTATGAAATGACAACAAAGGCACCATAATCCATGCGAAAAACAAACATTCATGACAAGAGGAGGAGGAGGTTCAAGCAAAAGCTGCCCACTTCATGCCTCGACGAGATTACAAGCTAGCAGGGCCATGGGACCATAGAGGCCTAGAGATACACACAACTCGCATCACTGTCATGATCGTCCTTGTGCACTTCGGCTTCATTGTCGTCTTCATCGATTGCCGCCTCGACACACCCTGGTTATTGAGGTTGTTGGGGGCGAACTGCAAGCTCAGCGTGTCAACGTGATCCCTCATCGCCTTCCCCAAGGTGTTGCGGCTCGCCTCCGGAACGGGCGCCATCGCGACCTCGAAATTGAAGTGGGGATCGGTGTGAAAAAGGTTGTTGAAGACGCGCATCAGCGCCTAGGACAGAAAGTTTTGGCTTTTTTCCTTGATCAAGGCCACCACTTCTCAGGCGCCACCCTCAAGTTGTTCCACGACCTTGGTAAAGAAATCAAGGTAACCGGCTTCGTCGGGCATGAGAGGGCTGGAGATGCTTCCCTTGCAGATGAAACCTAGGGCTGGACGCGCCCGCCGCTTGAGACATGAGAACATCTTCGAGTGTTGAAGCTGAAGCCCCCAAACCTCTCCCGCTTCGTTAGACACCCGCTCGACGAGGGAAGTGGCACCACTCACTTGCCCCTGGAGCGACGCGAGCTCTGCCATGGTGGCGTCCTGAGCACGAAGCGTGGCCTCCTCCCAGCCTCCTGCATGGGTAAGGGCCTCCTTGCGACCGTCTATCTTGCGTTGCATCTCTATGCGCCGAGCCGTAATGTGACTCTCCTGCAGTTGCAACTTGCTTCTGTAATCCTCATGGACCCGCTCGACCCGTGCATTGGCATCCCCTTGGATATTTTTTAGTTGTTGGTTGTAGGTGTCCTCGGTGCCGGCGACGTCCTGATCCAGCGTATCCAGTCGCAAACGCTCCAAGGCCAACTTTAACGATGCCAAGACAATCTGCTGTACGAGGGTCCGGAGGACTGCCCCGCGAAGGGTGAGCTCCTGTGCCTCGACTCTCTGCCCAAGAAGTTGTTGTTCCAAAGCTGCGTTCGAGGCCAGAAGTTCCCGCTCACGCTCCTCGGTGGCCTCGCGGTGCTCGTCCGCTTTGTTGGCCTCGGGGAGGGAGCACTCACACACCTCCCTCGCCATGGCAACAGACGCTTCAATCTCCGCACGCGCCTCTTCGAGCTGGCGGCGGCTCAGCTTGACATCCACGTCAAGTATATGCCACCCGCGAGCCAACCCCATGTGTTCCCCGGCGAAGCGCGCGTTTACGTCCTAAAGCTCTGCCCCAAGCTGCTTTACCATGCTCAAAGTACCCGTGAGGAGGCTGTGGCGGGCCGAAGTCTATGAAACCACAAACTCCAGGGCTCGGTCCGAAACTGGCCCAACACTTCCGCTCCCTAACATGGCCCTGGAGGTCCCGACTCCGCTCGCTGGGGGCTGGAAGCCGGTTGATGGCCGCCCCACCTCGCTAGAGCTGGGAGCCATGCGCTGCGGGCTCGAGGCCCCATCTGGGGCGGTTAACCCTCCCGAATCCTCCACGACATCTGGAGGGGCGTCGGGTGCGACTCGGGCTCCGGCACCCTCGACACATCCTCATCCACATGGCTCCCCATGGGGGACGCCGGGAGACTTGCCCCTGTTCGCCTCGCGGCCTTGACAGGCGAGCGCGAGGCCGCGTCACGACTGGGCACATTGCTCGTGCGGTGGTCTGGCGCGCCAAGGTCGCTCTCCCCATCCCCGACCGGTGGCGAGAAACCACGCGCCGAGCCAGCAGGTTGGCCGACCCTCTTTCCCGCCAAAAGCCTGTGCGGAGTAAGGGTCAGTCACACTTGAATCAAGGAGGCAAACAAAATGGAGGGGTGGTGCTTACTCCTCCTTGGTGGTCCACCTCCTCCCCTTTTTCAGCACCCTTGTCACAACCCCAATGTTACCCTCGGGTCGGGCCTGAGGTGCAGGCCCTCCACCTCCTGCTGCCGTAGCTAGGGGCTCCACGCCTGCTAAGGCCCCCGGCTCAGAGGCCACCAAGACATGTGCGTCCCGAGGCCCCTCGCGGACTCCGGGAAGTGGCCCCCGCTGGTCAAAGTGGGGCATCGCCCGGGAAAAGTTTCCCCCGTTCTTCTACTTGTACAAGGGGTGTCCCCCGCGGGGACGCTGCCGGCGTACTTGCCGAGAAAAACCTGGAGCACCCCGTCTAGCGTGTCGGCCGGCAGGTGCCCTGGGTGAAGCCGCATGGGATTGTTCGACCCGAAGAAGGACCACATCGGTCAAGAGTGACATTGAAGCGGGAAAATATGCCGCCTAAGGAATTCCCTCACGATCAACGCGGCGGTCACCCCTCCTTCCTTCAAGGTCTCCAATCTCCCCCGCACCGGCAACAACCCTGGGTCAGCGAGTGGCGTGTGCTCCCACCTGGAGCTCGGTGCTACCGGGGAAGATGGGGTCAACAGCAGGGGGCTGTACTGACCCGCATGCACGAACACCCATTGTCGCCTGAAGCCTTCGGCGAAGTGATCGATCTCCATATTGATGAATTTGCCCGCCACCGCATCCGCTGCCTATAAGGGCATGCACCCGAAGCGCTGGTCGGGCGCGGTCAGCTGTAGGGAGAAGAAGTGTCGGAGCAGCGCCATCGATGGAGGGACGCCAAGAAAGGCCTCGCAGAGAAAGGTGAAGGAGAAAATACCTCGGGTCAAGGTGCATCGCATGAATTAGGTAATGCGTGAGCATGATGTCGAAGAACTCCGAGAATGGAGGAAGCAGGCCGGAGAAGCGTGCCGGGAGGTGAAGAGCGATGGAAGTTGCCGACATGCCGGTGGGAGGGGCGGTCGAAGCCGGCAAGATCTTGGTTGGACCCCATTCGCTCATGCTGGCCACGACCATGGAGAGGATCTTATCGACCCCTTCACAATTCAGCACCATGGACCTGCCCAGCATGGGTCTCGGTGCTTGGCGCCCTTCTTATGGTGCCATTCACTCGCTCTCCTCATTCGGAGGGGTTGCGGCGGTACCGTCGGGGAGGGGAGGAAGCTTCTTTGTGGATGGGAGCAATCTTACGCAAGAAGGAAAACACATGGAGGCGACACGAGGAAAGGGAGAGCAATGACAGGCCAACCGCGGGCGCGGGCTTTATGCCAGTTCGGGGCGGTTACAGAGGTGTCATGGGAAGTAGCAAGGATGTCCCACGACAAGCCGAGCACCATGCTGCGCGGGGCCGCAGGAAGTTGGGGCCCATGTTGCCTCGCCACTCCTGTTGGGAGGAGTCATACCCAATGCGGGCCTGGTGGCTACTTCCGGGCCCCTAGGACAGGGGCTACCTAGGCCCGTCGGCCTACGGCCCCGGGGTGACGCGGCCAGATAACCTGGTTCGGCCATTGATAAGCCTCGCAAGGAGGACCCTCGTGTGGGCCCTCGGCTCACGAGGTGAGCACTTGAGGGTCGTCGCCAAGGGCCTCGGGAGGGCGTCTGTCGCGAGGCTTCCCTTTGAGACCCTCGTGCAGTGGGCCCATCGAAGGCAACTTGGCAGGGTCCCATGACACGGCGCCTTCATGTTGATTAGGCAAGCTATGCGGGCGGCACACGAGCGGTGCCAGCAGGCGCGGACAGGGGGGGATTTCCCCTTCCATGTTAAGTAAGCTGGGCCAGCTAGCGTGCTCCCGAAGCCACCCCCAAAGGTTTCTTGTTTGGTGCAAGAGGACCAAAGTTGGGGGCCTAGACAGGATGGAGTCAACCCTGAGCCCACTAGCATGTAATGAAGAGAAGATTTTGCAGGTGAAGACCACCTTTGTCACGGCGTACTGCAGTCCTCTCCCCTTTCAAAAATGGGTGTTGTGGCAACCCTTCCGGCCAATGTTTCCGGGGAGAAGAGGACCAAGACCAGTAAATAAGAGAGGTCCGATCTTCGTAGACTGGGATCCAACCTCATCCCCCAGCTAGGACAATAACCCACCTTTGTTCTTGTCTTCCACCTCAAGTAATCCCACAACAAGCACGAGTAGGGTTTTACGCCGTGAGGTGGCCCGAACCTGGGTTAACTGCCATGTGTTTCAGCAAGTGTTCCTATCTTGTGCCACTGCAGAGTCGCCGCGGGGCCGCGAGGTAGAATAGGGTAGGAGAGCGAGCGCACCCTAGTGTTCGAACCTTTCCTTGGGTCCGCGGAGCCCCGATTCCGACATTATTTTTGCACAATATTAAGACCAAGGTAATTCTGTAGAAAACATCGTCATTCCGGGTTAGTTTCATTCAAATCATGCAAATTAGAGGGCAAAACAGTAGCAACTGTATTTGGAAAAGTAGATACGTTGGAGAGGTATCAACTCCCCCAACCTTAACTCATTGCTTGTCCTCAAGCAGTTCAGTTAACAAACTCAAATTGATAAGAGAACTTTTACAAACTCTTCTGTTCTCATCGTTATACACATGCTTAGCTAGTGTTCAAGTTTTTAGCATAAATCACAAATAATCACATCCATGATAACAATGAAGTATCATATTCAATCATGGCAATACATAACCAACTATCAAGCAATAATAAGATATCTCACACGCCAACAATTTGTCAAAACAATCATGATATAGTATGGTGACATTGTATCTCGCTAGCCCTTTCTTAGACCAGAAAACATAAATGCAGAGCACCTGTGAGATTCAAGCAGTAACTGAACATTATAATTTAGAATAGAAAAGATCGTAGTCATGCTAATATCCACTATTTACTAGAATCAACGCAAAAAATGGCAATGGTGGACTCCACTCTAGTGTTATAGGTAAGAGGGTGATAACTCGGCATGAAAATAAATAGGTAGGCCCTTGTCAGAGGGAAGCATTGATTTGCAGAGGTGCGAGAGTTCAAAGTTTAAAACAAGAGTGGAAGTAAAGTTTTTGGGAGGTATGCTGTTCTTGTCAAGATTACAAGAATGGTTTTCAGTATCTTCCATGCTAAACTCATTATTGGTGGTTCCCAAACAGAACTGTAAGTTTTACTCCTATCCACCATTCATACACAACCATGGCTAGCCAAATTCATTGGTGCCCCCCAACATATCAACATTCCCAAGGAGTTTTATTTTTATTTAATTTTGATTATGTAGGACTGGGCATCCTTTTTACCAACCTCTCTCGTGAAATGATGGTGAATAAATGCTTGTCCTGAGAAATACTTAGCATGGAAAATACCGATTGCCCCGTTTCTCCATGAGCGGTACGAGTGCACAAAACAAATGTTTGTTTGAATATTTAGAGGTGTCACATGCTAATTTACTTGGAATGGAAGGGTAATACCGCATATAGGTCGGTATGGTCAACTCATGTGTAATAACTTGGTATTAAGAATATTGGATGCACAAGCAGCATTCCCGCTTAGTACGGGTGAAGTCTAGCAAAATATTGAGAAGCCACCAACTAGGGAGTGAAAACGGTCATAAGCATGCATTGAAAATAATCAACTTCAAAAAAAGGATGAGTAGGATGTAAACACTCTAAATTTAAATATCATGGAGGTTGCAATGGTTTTCAATCAACTACATGTTTGCTCATAGGTCAAGTCAAACCACTCGAATTACTCAAAGGGAAATACCATACTACCATATCACATCATAACCATTTTAATGCAGGTTGACACACAAGGTAAATCATTATTGACTCCTAGCTATTTAAGCATGGCATGAAAAACTATGATCTCTAATTATCATCATAAACATGTTCACTCATGATATACTAAATCAAGATCGATCGAGCCAACATATTTTCCAAAACGAAAAGAAGAAGAGTTAATACCCGTTTCCTTTCCCACAATCGCTTTATCAAATATCGTCATTATTTCCATTCACTTGCACGGCCGAATGATGTCATAATAATAAAAGTGCAAGGGTGTCATGGACTAAGATGGAATCTACAGGGTAGTTTTAAACAAAGGAGCAAACATGGTAATATTGGCTCATTATTATATAGACGATAAGGCATAGAGGAGCCACTCCACATTTTCATTGTGGTGTTCTCCTTTCATACCTCAACGAAAAGGAAAAGAAATTCTAGAGAAACACACTGAAATATTTTTGGATTTTTTGTTTTTTCTTAAGCAAGCAAAATAAACTAAGAGAAAACAAGAACGAGAAAAACTATTTCCACATGAAAACTCTCACCATGCAAGAGGAAATCGTTTTGGGTTTTCAAAGTTTTTCAAACACACAAAAGGAATGCGTAAAACTAAAGCTAACATGGATATACAATGAAAGAGTATGAACAACGACAATTTGTATGATGTGTGTGAACATGAATGAAATGTTGGTGAGAAATACGTACTCCCCAAGCTTAGGCTTTTCCCTAACTTGGTAATTACCACTCGTAATAACCATAAGGCTAGGAAAGTGTTCGTGCGACGGCACGTGAACATCCCAGTCCTGGGCCTCGGCCTCTGCATCCGCCAACATGTCATGGTATGCAATTATGTCTTCTGGCATGATGGTGTATCTGTTCTTGGCGTGAGAGTCAAACAAACAGGGTGCACGCAATACAATAATATCGCGAGTGTTCTTGTTGTGTACTAAGTTATAGTGTATGCCCTGCATTAGCTCAGTTTCCGCACATAATTGATGGTCTAACATGGATTGCTAGTCGAGATAAATCTGAGGTAACAAGTAATCAGTAGGTCGTACGACAACATTAAGATGCTTTGTTAAGCGCGTGGCACAAATAACACCATGAATCTTGCCTTTGGTTCGGTTAATATGTAAGCAACAAGCGGCAATAGCTCCTAGGCTGTAAGTATTATCGCCATAAAGTGCACGACGCAAAATAGCCATGGTTGGGGTAGTGAGACCACCACCCTGCTCTATAGCAGTTATGCATTTTCCTATAAACAGAGTGAAATGGTGCACAAAAGGAAAATGCAAACAAGTGGCCCTCACGTTTGACACGCCCCTAGTTTCCCCCACGGTAAAGGTGAGGAGGAAACCCTCAAATTCCTCAGGCTTAGGCTTGTGTATTCCCCTGTTAGAGGGGAGCAAGAAAATCTCACAAAATTCGTCTAAAGGCAATTCAAAGTTTCTTGAGAGGAAAGCGTACTCTCGGAGCACCGGGCGTGTTTAAGAAACATAAGTTTTTCATGAATGAATTAGTAAGGAGATAGTATTGGTCACACTCATCTGCGAGGAAGTTGATTAGTCCGGCATTGGCAATGAATTGCATGAATTTTTCATAAAAATTAGATTCACTCATGAACGGCGTATGTGGCCATTCACAAGGCATAACCTCCGCATTGGAGAAAATGTTGATATCGCGATCTTAAGTCCTCCCAACAGCTCCCTTGGGGCTACGGCTAGAAGAACCTTTCCTTAAGAAAATCGTTCTCCTAAGCACAAATTTGAAGGAACAATTTCCTCAAAACAGTTTCAGAAATGAAGTTCCAAGAAAAGAGATCGAAAATTTGAGTTTCTAGAGGAAGAACATGAGATAAAGAGAGCTAAGGAATGTTTTCTGGAGGTAGAGGATGATCTGAGCTGAATGGAAAAGGCAAGGGGGCCTGTCGGCCCTACAAGCCATCATGGTGCAGCCTCGGGGGCGCCTTGTCGACTTGTGGCCCACATGTGCGTCTCCCTGACGTTATTTTTAAGCCAAAAATTCTAATTTATTCAAGAAAAAATCATGTTTAAATTATAATTTATGCAATCTGAGAATTTGTTTGGGTCAATTTTTTATTGCACGGGAAAAAATAGAAAACCAGAAAATCCAAACTAATTTCTCTTTCTTAACTATAATAACAAAGAAGATACTTGTGATATAAAGAGTTGTGAATACTCAATTCATCAATCGCATGTCTTTCAAAAAGGGTCCATTAATAAGGTTGATCAAGTCTTACTAATAATCATTTCCGATTAGCATGAAACCGAAGAATTTCTATATATCACTAGGTTTCCTCAATGGGGATTTGCATATCCCCAACAATAAGATTATAGTATTTCTTTTACTTGGCGGTAGGTAGAGGGATTGTAAAATATCAAATGATGACAGTGGGAATAGGCTCGGTGACATTAATATTGTTAATCAAAGTTTTCTTCTTCTGAAAATGCACAGTATATTGCTTGCCATTAACATGAAAGGGTCTACCAAGGATGATTGACATATTGTCGTCCTCGGACATATCAAGAATAACAAATACTGTTAAGATAGTAACATTTGCAACCAAAATGGGAACGTCCTCGTAAATTCCAATAGGTAAAGTAGTGGATTTATCAGCCATTTGCAAAGATATCTCAGTGGGTCCAATTCAAGTCTTTTATAAAGGGGGGAAGTCATAACACTAACACCGGCTCCTAAATCACATAAACCATTTTAACATAATTTATTTTAATAAACAAAGTTATTGTGGGTATAGCCAGATCTCGTAACTTATTAGGTATTCCACCATCAAAAGAATAATCAGCAAGCATGGTAGCAATTTCAGTTTCGGGTATCTTTCCTTTGTTGGTGATAATATCCTTCATATACTTACTATACAGAGGCATTTCCAATATATCATTTGAACAAAGCATTCAAAATCTTCATTGTCCATACTTTTAGAAGGCTTTTGAGGGACTGTCATGGTTTTTTGACCACCAGGGTATCTAATGTTCCAAACATTTTTTCTCCGGTTTTAACCTCTAATTCGCATGATTTGAATGAAACTAACTCGGAGTGACGATGTTTTCGAAACAACTACCTTGGTGTTATTTTTTTGCAGAAATAAAAGTTCTCGAAATTGACGAAACTTTTTGTGAATTATTTCTGGGATTTATGATGAATTATGGAGCAAAGACCTGCCGGAGAAACGCTACTAGGGGGCCACAAGCCAACAGGGCACCCCCAGGTCGTGCCCTAATGGCTTGTGGGGACCACGTGGCTCCTCTGACCCTTATTCCTGTCCTATAAAATCATATCTTCGTAGAACAAATAGGGGAGAATTTTTCATCGCATTTCACGAGACGGAGCCGCCGCCACCTCCTATTCTTCCTCCGGAGGGATGATTTGGAGTTCGTTTGGGGATCCAGAGAGAGGGGGATCCCTCGTCGTTGTCATCACCAACCCTTCTCCATCAACACTGCTATGATGCCCACACCGGGAGTGAGTAATTACTTTGTAGGCTTGGTGGAAAGTGGTGGTATTGGATTATATAGATCATGTAATCGACTTAAGTTTGATAGTGCTCATCCCTAATATCCACTATGTTCTGAGATTGATGTTACTATGACTTTGCTATGATTAATGCTTGTCACTAGGGCCCGAGTGACATGATTTCATATCTGAACCTATTATGTTTTCATGAATATAAGAGTGATTTGGATCCTATGTTGCAAGTGTTAGTTACCTATTACGTGTCTTGATCCGCATACCCCAAGGTGACAATGATTGGGATTCATTCCGATGATTGTCATAGTTTGAGGAGTTCGTGTATTCACTATGTGTTAATGCTTATTTCCAATTCTCTATTAAAAGGAGGCCTTAATATCCCTTAATTCCCAATAGGACCCCGCTACCATTGGAGGGTAGGACAAAAGATGTCATGCAAGTTCATATCGCGAGCACGTATGACTATATACGAAATACATGCCTTCATTTTATTGATGAATTGGAGCTAGTTTTGTGTCGCCCTAGCATGTAACTGTTACATGATCAATGTCGTCTCAATGATTATCCATAATCGATCCACATGCCTGCAGTTTAAATGTACTAAATCTTATAAGTTACTACTATTGTAGGTCCTGACACACATACTACTCAATTGCTACTATTAATACTGTTACCAAATTGATGCTATCACTACTACTTTTACTACTATCATTTGTTGTGCTACTCAATCCTTGCTACACAAATATATTCTAGGTGCGGGTGAATTGACAACTCAATTTCACGGCTAATAAATATTCTTTTGCTCCCCTTGTGTCGAATCAATAAATTAGGGAGAAATACTACCCTTGAAGACTGTCGGGATCCCTTATACTATTGGGTAATCAAGACCTTTTTATGGCGCCGTTGCTGGGGAGCAAAGCTTTATTTATTATGTTGACATAAGGATATCCAATTTCCACTAGGAGGAATCTGAAACATAATCGAACTAAGATCGTCCCATGTCGCACAAGAGGAGGTAAGGAACTGCCATCTAGCTCTCCTTTTGATTCACCTACTGTTTTGAATCACCTTATAACACCACCACCTGTTGATCTTCCTGATATGTCATATGAACTTGATGATGCTACTTCGGAAATTAATCATGGTACTGATATGTCTCCATCGTATCTACTTTTCCAAACTCTTTTGCCCTTGTTTTGGACTCTAATTTGCATGATTTGAATGGAACTAACCCGGACTAATGTTGTTTTCCGTAGAATTGCCATGGTGTTGTTTTTGTGCAGAAATAAAAGTTCTCGGAATGATCTAGAAATTTACGAGGATTTTTTGTGGAATATATAAAAAATACTGGAGCAAGAATCAACCGGAGACGTGGAGCGAGGAGCCCACAAGCCCACGAGGCGCGGCCCCCCTGGCCACGTCTGACAGGCTTGTGGGGACCTTGGGGCTCTGTCACCTCCAACTCTAGCTCTATTTAGTCCATTCCACCCAGAAATAAATCAAGGAGAAGAGTTCATCGTGTTTTATGATACGGAGGCGCCGCCACCACCTGTTTTTCCTCTAGAGTGCAGATCTGGAGTCCGTTTTGGGCTCCGGAGAGGGGAGTTCGTCACCGTCGTAATCACCAACCTTCCTTCATCGCCAATTCCATGATGCTCTTCATCGTTCATGAGTAATCTCATCATAGGCTTGCTGGACGGTGATGGGTTGGATGAGATCTATCATGTAATCGAGTTAGTTTTGATGGGGATTGATCCCAAGTATCCACTATGTTCTGAGATTGATGTTGCTACTACTTTGCTATGCTTAATGCTTGTCACTAGGGCCCGAGTGCCATGATTTCAGATCTGAACCTATTATGTTTTCATCAATATATGTGTGTTCTTGATCCTATCTTGCAAGTTGTAGTCACCTACTATGTGTTATGACCCGGCAACCCCGGAGTGACAATACACGGAACCACTCCCACAGATGACCATAGTATGAGGAGTTCATGTATTCACTAAGTGCTAATGCTTTGTTCCGATTCTCTATTAAAAGGAGAACCTTAATATCCCATAGTTTCCATTAGGACCCTGCTGCCATGGGAGGGATGGACAATAGATGTCATGCAAGCTCTTTTCCTTAAGCACATATGACTATATACGGAATACATGCCTACATTACATTGACGAACTAGAGCTAGTTACATATCTCCCCATGTTATAACCGTTACATGATGAATCTCATTGGGCATAATTATCCATCACCGATCCAATGCCTACGAGTTTTTTCCTACTGGTACTTGCTAAGTTACTTTGCCGCTACTGCTTTCACTACTGTTGCTGTCACTGCTGCTGTTGTTCCCGTTGCTACTGTTACTATCACACTACTTTGCTACTGAAACTTTGCTGCAGATACTAAGTCTTTCAGGTGTGGTTGAATTGACAACTCAACTGCTAATACTTGAGAATATTCTCTCGCTTCCCCTTGTGTCGAATCAACAAATTTGGGTTGAATACTCTACCCTCGAAAACTGTTGCGATCCCCTATACTTGTGGGTTATCAAGACTATTTTCTGGCGCCGTTGCCGGGGAGGCATAGCTCTATTCACTGATTCACTTGGGATTTACGTTTGTTGATCACTATGAGGAATCTGAGAGATCCAAAAACTAAAGTCTTGCCCTCAACTATGAGGACAGGTAAGGAACTTCCATCTAGCTCTGCATTGATTCACCTTCAGTTATGTGTAAGTTTGCGACACCACCTCCTTCTAGAAATTTTGATTTGTCGCTTGTGCTTGATGATGCTACTTCTGCTATCCATGATGCTTGTGATGATGCTTTGCTTGATACTGCTTAGCCACTAGGTGCATTCCTTGATTCACAAATTGCTAGAGTTGCTGCTGAATGTGATGATACTTCTGAAAATGCTGAGATTATTGAAGTAGAACCTGCTATTTCACCTGTTAGAACTAGCTCTCCTAGATATGTATTGCCTGATATACCTGAGGATTATGTTATGGAGGGAGAGGTAGCTGAGGACTTTCTTGCTTGTAAGGATAGCTATGATCTTGAGAAATTACTGCGCAAGTGGAAAGAAAAATCTCTGAACGCTAGGATGAAATATGACCCTAAGTTTGCTACTGCGCCTATCTTTGTGACCGATAAGGATTATGAATTATTTGTTGATCCTGAGTTAATCACTTTGGTTGAATCTGATCCTTTTCATGGTTATGAGTCTGAAATGGTTGTAGCACATCTTACTAAGCTGCACGATATAGCCACCCTATTCACGAGTGAGGAAAAGATCTGCCACTACTATATCCTTAAGCTGTTTCCTTTCTCGCTAAAGGATGATGCTAAGACTTGGTTCACTTATCTTTCTCCTGGCTGTGTGCGTAGTCCCCAGGCTGTGATCTACTACTTGTCTGAGAAATATTTTCCTGCCCATAAGAAACAAGCTGCCTTGCAAGATATATATAACTTTGTGCAAGTTGAAGAAGAGAATCTCCCACAAGCTTGGGGAGGCTTGTCCAGCTGCTGCATGCTTTGCCTGATCACCCTATTAAGAAAAATGAAATACTTGATATCTTCTATAATGGACTAACCGATGCTTCTAGGGACCACCTACATAGTTGTGCTTGTTGTGTTTTCAGGGAACAAACTATGGAACAAGCTGAGATTCTATTGAATAATATCTTGTACAATGAGAATGCTTGGACTATTCCCGAACCACCTCTGAAGCCAACTCGGAAGAAAATAGGTATTCTATTCCTCAGTCCTGAAGATATGCAAGAAGCCAAGAAATCTATGCAAGAGAAAGGAATTAAATCTGAAGATGTTAAGAATCTACCACCTATCGAAGAGATCCATGGTCTTGATAACCCGACACAGGTAATAGAGGTAAATTCTCTTCGTAGATTCAATGAGAGTGACATTCCTTTTCATAAACCTGCTAGCTTATGCTTAGATGAATTTGATAACTTTGTTGTCAAACAACAAAGTTTCAATGACTATGTTAGCAGACAATTGGAACAGAATGTTCGTATGCTTAGTCATTTAAGTGCTTGTGTGGTTAGAAATGTCAATGATCTTAAGCTTTTGAGTAAACATGCCTCTATGGTCACTACTCAGGTAAAACAAGTACTTAAGGCTCAAAATGAATTGTTCAATGAGTTGAATGACAATTCTGTTAGAGTCGTCACTAGAGCTGGTAGAATGAACCAAGAACCTTTGTATCCTGAGGGTAATCCTAAGAGAATTGAGCAAGATTCTCAAGGAGTTAGCACTGATGCACCTAGTCAACCTGGTGATAAGAAGAAAAAGAAAGATGATTGGAACTTGCATGCTAGCAAACCTGCTGCTGTTGCACGTGAGAATCCAAATGATATCGCTGTTTCTGATGCCGAAACACAATCTGGTGATGAACATGAGCCTAATGATAATATCGATAGTGGTGTTCATGATGATGCTCAACCTAGTAATGAGAAGGATGTGGAGATTGAACCCAGTGTTGATCTTGATAACCCACACCCTAAGAACAAGAGATACGATAAGAACGACTTCATTGCTAGGAAGCGTGGTAAAGAAAGAGAACCATGGATTCAGAAATCCATGCCCTTTCCTCCCAAACCTTCCAAGAAAAAGGATGATGAGGATTTTTAGAATTTTGTTGAAATGATTAGACCTGTCTTTCTGCAAATGCGTTTGACAGATATGCTCAAAATATCTCCTTATGCTAAGTACATGAAAGATATTGTGACCAATAAAAGGAAGATACCTGAGGTTGAGATTTCCACCATGCTTGCTAACTACACTTTTAAGGGTGGAACTCCTAAGAAACTAGGTGATCCCGGAGTGCCCACTATACCTTGCTCCATTAAAGGCAATTATGTTAGAACTGCTTTATGCGATCTTGGAGCCGGTGTTGGTGTTATGCCTCTCTCTCTTTATCGTAGACTTGAATTGGATAAGTTGACACCCACTGAAATCTCCCTACAAATGGCCGACAAATCAACTGCTTCCCTATCGGCATTTGCGGGGATGTGTCTGTTTTGGTTGCTAACGTTACTATCTTAATAGACTTTGTTATTCTAGATATTACCGAGGATGATGCCATGGCGGTCATCCTTGGAAGACCCTTTTTAAACACTGCAAGGGCTGTTATTGATTGCAACAAAGGCAATGTCACTTTCCATGTCAATGGTAATGAGCATAGGATGCACTTTCCAAAGAAACAATATCGAGTACATTGCATCAATGCTATTGAAAAAACTTCATCGATTCTTATTGGGAGCTTTGAATGCCCCATACCTACTGTTAAGATGAAGTATGATTTGCTTGTTGGGGATATGCACATTCCCATTGAGGTAACCTAGTGACTATTCGAAAATTCTCCGTTTTTATGCGATTCGAAAACGGTTTGTCAAGGAGACTTGATCAACCTCATTGACGGATTTCTTTTGATGACCATGAGATGGATGAATCTAGGAGTCACAACCCTCTGTTCCGAACCATTACTTTCGGTTGTTTAGAAGAAAAATGATAGCTTTAGCTTTAGTTTTTCCTGTTTTCTGCTTTTTGCGTCCCTTAGAAAAGTGTCCCGAAAATAAAAGTTCTTCAAATGCCCGGAAAATCATGTATGATTTTTTCTGGAATTTTTGAAAAATTCTGAGACAAAGAGCTAGTCAGGGGGATGCACTAGTGGGCCACAAGCCCAGGAGGCGCGGGCACCCCCCTGGCCGCGCCTACCACGCTTGTGGGCCCCATATGGCCCCCCTCCACTTATTCCAGCTCCCATCTCCTTCTCCTACCTCGAGAAAAAATCATTCCACAGCTCAAACCCGTGTTCTTGCTCTTCTTGCTGTGTTTTGCGATCTCCTTGTGCAAGGCCCCATTCACCAAACTGTTTTGAGGAAATTGTTCCTTGGTATGTGACTCCTCCATTTGTCCAATTAGTTTTTGCTCTAGTGCCTTATTCGTTGCATACTTTTGCTGCCTTGCTGACCCTATTCTTGAGCTTTGCATGCTAATTTTAGCTGGTCCCAAGTAGTTTTGATGCATGATATGGCCTCTAGGCACTTGTTGGAGTAGTTGCTATGAGTTTTGTTCTGCCTTGTTCACTTTTCCTTTGAGTCACTAAAAATTTCATAAATTTTTAGAGAAAGAAAAAATAAAAGATGAGGAGGTTCCTAAGAGGCTCTTCAAGCCGTGACCCCAAGGAAGATGAAAATGAGAAGAAGAAACCCAAGTATCCAGTCCCCCGAGTTGCAGAAGTTCGAGCGTGCAAGTGGCCAAGTGATGTGTTCTTACGTGCCGTCGGTTTTTATGAGTATTTTTATTACTTGGTGGAGAATGCATGCCTTACCGTATTTGTCGAACATAATTGTCCACAATACCTCCTCCTCACTAATATTTTCATGCAAAGCTTTAATTTCTATCCAAGGAAGAATCCTCCTATGGTTGAGTTCAAGTTATCTGATATCCCCCAGCGCATGTCACTTCAGGATTTTTGCAATGTTTGCAAATTACCTTATGTGGGGGATATTCATGAACTTCGTCCATGGGACTTGGAGGCTTTCATTGATAGTATTGTTGTAGGAGAGGAGAGAGGAGTATCTTGCACTAGAGTTGCTAGCATTCATTTTCCCGTGCTTCCGTATTTCTCATTATTCGTGGGAAAATGTTTGATTGGCCGTAGGAAAGCTGGGGCTCTTAGCTCCCCAGATCTTGCGGTTTTGCGCGAAGCCCTTTAAATGATAAAACTTATAGCTTGGGCGCTATAGTGGCTCAACGGTTGAACACGAACCGTACTAAAGGTGCTGTTTATAAGGTATCTATGCTACCTGTCTTGCTAGACATTTTGAGATACCTATTAGACTGCATGAGGAAGAAGAGGTACCTATTAGCTCCCTAGATTATGATATCATGGTTCACCATGACTTTCTTGATAAAGATAAATAAGAGGATGATTTATAACTTGGTATTTAGTCAGGGTACTCGTGAGACTATTACTTTTCGTGCTCCTTCTTTGTTCAATCTTCATCTAGGCACGTACATTATTATGCCCTCGGACATCTACGCATATTGGGGCATAGCGCCACCGCAGTTGCCCATGCCCGAGGTACTAGTCGAGTACCAGACGCCAGTTTATCAGTGGGAGCCAGAGGAGCTCACCCAGCAGTGGCACCCTGAGTACACTCCGGAGTACATTGGAGACGGTTATTTCCCTCCATGGGAGTATACCAACTTAGGCCAAAAGCCTAAGCTTGGGGGAGTACGTGTTTCTCACCGACTTTATATTCATGCTTATGCTTTCACTTCGATAGTCGGTGTTCACACCTTGCCACTTTATCATCCATGCTAGTTTATTTCTTTTTCTTGCTTTCTTCTCGTGTGTTTGTTTAGATTGAGAAAACCGAAAAATATTTCCTATTCTTCTTTTGCTCGTTGGGAGCTTTCCCGTGTAAATAGTTTTCTTTTTTCTTTCGGTCAAGGTAAAAGACCATGGTTAGAATGTTTAGTGGCTCTCGCATGCATATCTGTTTATCCATTAAAGAGCCATATTACTTTGTCTTCTCCTTTGTGTTTGCTTGAAGATTCCAGCTTAGTCCAATGCACGAACACTCTTATTATGATTCACATCATTCGGTCGTGCAAGTGAAAGGCAATAATGACGATATATGATGAAGTGGCTGAGCCTGGAAAAGCTGGTATGAACTCGATCTATTTTGTTTTTGTAAATATGACTAGCTCATCGTTCCTAATTCAGCTTTGTTATGAGAGAAACATGTTTTCAATGACAACTTAGAGATCATAGTTTCTGATGCCATGCTTAATTAGCTAGGAGCTTATAATGGTTTGTCTTGGATGCCAACATGAATTTCAAGATTATTATGATGTAGTATGATAGGATGGTATCCTCCTTTGAATGATTCAACTTGCTTGACTAGGCACATGTTTATGCATGTAGTTGAAACAAAATCAACATAGCCTCTATGATATTCATGTTTAGGGTGATTTATGTCCTACTCATGCTTGCACTCAATGTTGGTTAATTTCAATGTGTATTGATGACTGTTGTCGTTCTCTAGTTGGTCGCTTCCCAGTCTTTTGCTAGCCTTCACTTGTACTAAGCGGGAATACTGCTTGTGCATCCACTTCCATAAACCCAAAGTTGTTCCTTATGAGTCCACCATACCTACCTATATGTGGTATCTACTTGCCGTTCCAAGTAAATTTGCATGTGCCACTTTCTAAACCTTCAAGTAATAATCTGTTTTGCATGCCCGAACCGCTCATGTGGTGACAAGGGGCGATCAGTATCTTCCATGTTAGGCGGGTTATCCTCGATACTCGTTTATTCACTATCACTCACGAGAAAGGGGTCGGTAATTGGAATGCCCAGTTCCATGCTCAAATCAAAAAGATAATTGCAAACAAAACTCCCCCTGGATTGTTGTTGGTATGGACGGCACCCGGGGATTCGACTAGTCGTGGAGTGTGATTGATCGGTGGTGAGGGAGTCAAAACTTTACTTTTGTTTTTGGGAACCTCCTATAGTATGTGTATCATGGAAGGTGGTGAAAACTCTTGGTCATCGCGTTGACAATGAAAGCATGCCACCCAAAAATATTTATCTCTCTCGTCAAAGCTTGAGCTCTTGCACCTCTGCAAATCAATGCTTCCCTCTGTGAAGGGCCTATCTATTTACGTTTCTGTTGAGTGATCCTCTCCTTATAAAAGCACCAATTAGAGAGCACCTCCGTCATTTTTATGCTTTGCTTTTAATTGTTATTGAGTATGACTGTGACTGGATCTTCTTTGCCATGAATTACAATGTTCAATCAGCCCTTGGTCTTTGAAAGTGCTCTGCATTTATGTTTTGCGGTCATAGAAAGAGCTAGCGACATACCATCTATTCATATTGCTTCATGATTGTTTTGATTGGAGTGTTGACATTTGAAACTTATTATTATTGCTCGCTAGTTGATTATGCCATTGATATGAGTTCATCATCAGACCTAAATGTCGTTGCTTATGTGGTTAGCTTATGATCTTGCTGAAAATCTGAATATGAGTTAGACATAATTAGTTAGACATAATTACAACACAAGATCAAACAGAGTTCGTAAAAGTTTTTCTTTTATCTCTTTCAGTTCGCCAACTGAATTGCTTGAGGACAAGCAAGGCTTTAAGCTTGGGGGAGTTGATATGTCTCCATCGTATCTACTTTACCAAACTCTTTTGCCCTTGTTTTGGACTCTAATTTGCATGATTTGAATGGAACTAACCCGGACTAACACTGTTTTCAGCAGAATTGCCATGGTGTTGTTTTTGCGCAGAAATAAAAGTTCTCACAATGACCTGGAAATTTACGAGGATTTTTTGTGGAATATCTAAAAAATACTGGCGCAACAATCAACCAGAGACGAGGAGCGAGGAGCCCACAAGTCCAGGAGGCTCGCCCCCCTGGCCGCGCCTGGCAGGCTTGTGGGGCCCTCGGGGCTTCGCCTCCTCCAACTCCAGCTCTATTTAGTCCCTTTGGCCCAGAAAAAATCAAGGAGAAGATTCATCGCGTTTTATGATACGGAGGAGCCGCCACCACCTGTTCTTCCTCTGGAGGGCAGATCTGGAGTCCGTTCTGGGATCCGGAGATGGGAGGTCGTCGCCGTCGTCATCGCCAACCTTCGTTCATCGCCAATTCCATGATGCTCTTGATCGTTCGTGAGTAATCTCATCATAGGCTTGCTGGACGGTGATGTGTTGGATGAGATCAATGATGCAATCAAATTAGTTTTGATGGAGATTGATCCCTAGTATCCACTATCTTCTGAGATTGATGTTGCTACTACTTTTCTATGCTCAATGCTTGTCACTAGGGCCCGAGTGCCATGATTTCAGATCTGAACCTATTATGTTTTCATCAATATATGTGTGTTCTTGATCTTATCTTGCAAGTTGTAGTCACCTACTATGTGTTATGACCCGGCAACTCCGGAGTGACAATAGCCGGGAACCACTCCCGGAGATGACCATAGTATGAGGAGTTCATGTATTCACTAAGTGCTAATGCTTTGTTCCGGTTCTCTATTAAAAGGAGAACCTTAATATCCCGTAGTTTCCATTAGGACCCCGTTGCCACGGGAGGGATGGACAATAGATGTCATGCAAGTTCTTTTCGTTAAGCACGTATGACTATATACGGAATACATGCCTACATTACATTGACGAACTGGAGCTAGTTACATATCTCCCCATGGTATAACTGTTACATGATGAATGTCATCCGGCATAATTATCCATCACCGATCCAATGCCTATGAGTCTTTTCCTACTGGTCCTTGCTAAGTTACTTTGCCGCTACTCCTGTCACTACTGTTGCTGTCACTGCTGCTGCTGTTACCGTTGCTACTGTTACTATCACACTACTTTGCTACTGAAACTTTGTTGTAGAAACTAAGTCTTTCAGGTGTGGTTGAATTGACAACTCAACTGCTAATACTCGAGAATATTCTTTGGCTTCCCCTTGTGTCGAATCAAGAAACTTGGGTTGCATACTCTACCCTCGAAAACTGTTGCGATCCCCTATACTTGTGGGTTATCAGGTACTATTGCTACACATGTTGAAAATGTTGAAACCCATGAAAACTTTGAATCACCTATTACGGCTCATCCCCCTAAATAGATATGAGTTTCCTTATGTACCTGAAAGTTATGTCATGGATGGTGAGGTAGCTATGGATTTTCTTGCTTGTGAAGATAGAGATGATTTGAAGAGATTACTAACTAAAAGAAATATCTATGATGGATAAAATGAAACATGTTCCTAAATTTTCTACATCTCATATATTTGGCAGTGATAAGGACTAAGAATTTGCTATAGGCCCCGAACTAATTCCTATAGTAGAGTCTGATCCTTTCCATCGCTATGAAATGGATCTATGGTCGAACACCTTATGAAATGGAATGGTATTGCTGCCCCATTACCAAGGATGAAAATATACGCTACTATTATATCCTTAACCTTTTTTCCTTTCTCGCCGAAAGGCGAGGCAAAGGAATGGTTCCGTTCTCTTGCTCGTGGTTGTATGCGTAGTCCCTAGGATATGCTTTATTACTTCTCTAAAAAATATTTTCCCGCTCAGAAGAAACAAGCTGCTTTATAGGAAATATTTAACTTTGTGCAAATTAGAGAAGAGAATCACCCTCAAGCTTGGGGGAGGCTTCTCCAATTACTTAGAGCTTTGCCTGATTGTCCTCTTGAGTAGAATGAAATTCTTGATATCTATTATAATGGACTAACAGATGCTTCTGGGATTTCCTAAATAGTTGCGTTGGTTGTGTTTTCAATGAAAGAACCGTCGTACAAGCAGAAGAGTTATAAAATAATATATTGCGAAATGCCGATGATTGGACACTTTCTGAACCACCACCGGAACGTATCAATAGAAGAGAGGTATTCTATACCTCAACCCTGAATATATGCAAGAAGAAAAAAATATCTGTGAAAGAGTCATGTATTAAAATTGAGGATGTCAAGAAATTACCACTGATTGAAAAAAATACATGGACTTGACACCCGACACAAATAGTAGAGGTAAATTATCTCCGTTCCATTACTAAAAATGATATACCTTATGCTAAGACTCCTTATCAATGCATGGACGAATTTGATAACTACATTGTTAAGCAAGAGAACTTCAATAGAAATGTAAAGAATCAATTGAAAAAGAATGCCATGATGATAGACCGCTTAAGTGACTTGATGTTTAGATATTATAATGATGTAAAAGGTCTAGGTAAACCTGCCCCTATGGTTCACACCCAGCTAGATCGAGTAGGTAAGTCACAAAATAATTTGCTTAATGAAATGAATATTAATGATCATGTTGTTATAGTAATGACTAGAGGAGGTAGAATGCTCGAGGAACCTCTTTGCCTTGAAGGTCACCCTAAATGAATATAATAGGATTCTTAGAGAAATAATGATGATACACCTAGTCCCACTAAGAAGAAAAATACAAATAAAAATGATAGGACTTTGCATGGTCGTAGTGATCCTGATATTGAAAGACCTACCGAGAATCATAATTATGTTTCTATTGTTAATGTTGAGACATATTCTGTTAGTGAATGTGAACTTAATGATAATGAGAAGGATAATAATGATGTTCACATAGAAGATCCACCAGGTTCTAATTAGGAACCCAATAATGATGTTGAAATAGAACCCGCTAAGGTTCTTGATAATCCACCTCCTAAAAATAAACGTTATGATAAGAGAGACTTTGTTGCTAGAAAATATGGAAGGGGAAGAGAACCATGGGTTCGAAAACCCATGCCATTCCCTCAAAAGTCTTCCAAAAGTAGGTATGATGAGGATTTTGATTGCTTTTCTAGAATGATTAGACCTGCCTTTTTGCACACTCGCTTGACTGATATATTGAAAGTGCCTCTGTATGCTAAGTACATGAAGGATATTATTACCAATAAAATAAAGATACCCGAAACTGAAATTGCTAGCATGCTTGATAATTATTATTTTGATGGTGCAATACCTAAGAAGTTGGGAGATCCGGGTATACCCAGAATACCTTTCTCTATTAAAACAAATTATGTTAAAACAACTTTTATGTAATTTAGGAGCTAGTGTTAGTGTTATGCCTTTCTCCCTTTATAAAAGACTAGAATTGGATAAGCTTACACCCACTAAGGTATCATCGCAAATGGGTGATAAATCTAATGATTTACTTCTTGGAATTTGCGAGGACGTTCCGTTGTGGTTGCTGATGTTACTATCTTAACATACTTTGTTATTCTTGACATGCTCGGGGACGACAATATGTCGATCATCCTTGGTAGAGCCTTCCTAAATACTGTAGGGGATATTATTGATTGCAACACAAGGAAGATCACTTTTCATGTTAATGGCAAGCAACATACTATGCATTTTTCGAAGAAGCAAACTTTGGTTAACAATATTAATGTCATTGAGCCTACTCCCACGGTCATCATTGATGATTTTACAATCCCTCTACCTACTGCCAAGAAAAAGAAATACTATAATCTTATTGTCGGGGAGATGCAAATCCCCATTGAGGGGACCTAATGATATACAAAAAATTCTGTAGTTTCATGTTAATCAGAAACAATTATTAATAAGACTTGATATACCTTATTAATGGATCCTTTTCTAAATACATATGGTAGATGAATTGAGTATTCACAACTCTTTGTACCCCAAGTTTAATCTCTGTTCTCTTAGCTAAAGAAAAATAAAATGCCATGATTAACGTGTTTTCTATGTTTTGCGTACCATAGAAAAATGATCGGAAAAGAAAAAGTTTCAGAATGCTCCAAAAATTTAACTTCATTTTCTTTCTGGATTAAAATATAATTTCTAGCATAAAAATAACAGCAGGGAGACACAATTGTGGGACACAAGCCAATAGGGCACCCCAAGGTCGCACCGTGATGGATTGTGGGGCCCATAGGGCCCCTGCCTTATCCCTTCAACTCAGATCATTCTCTACCTCGAGAAAAAATTACTAGCTCTCTATCTCCCGTGTTCTTCCTTTAGAAACTAAAACTTCTGATCTCTTTGCTCGAAACTCTGATTCCAAAACTGTTTTGAGGAAATTGTTCCTTGGTATGTGACTCCTTCACCCCTCTAATTAGTTTTTACTTTAGTGTTTTATATTTTGCATAAATTTCTTTACTTGGTGCTACAAAAAATGAGCTTGCATGTTGAATTATTTGAGTTCTGAGTAGTATGAATGCTTGATATAACCTCCAATTATCCATATGAGTAGTTGCTATCAATAGTTTTACTGACATAATTTCGTGGGTTAGTTTTTTTAGAAATTTGTGCTTAGGAGAATGAATTTCCTAAGGAGAGGTTCTTCTAGCCGTAGGCCCAAGGGGGCTGTTGGGAGAACTCAAGATCTCGATGTCAACATTTTCTGTGACGTGGAGGTAAGACCTTGTGAATGGCCACATACGCCATTCAAGAGTGAAGCCAGCTTTTACGAAGAATTCATGCAATTCGTTGCAAATGTCGGGCTGACCTACTTCCTCGCAGATGATAGTGACCAATACTATCTCCTTACTAATTCCTTCGTGCAAAACTTCCGCTTCTTAAACACGCCTAGTGCTCACACAGTATGCTTTGCTCTTTATGCATCAAACTTTGAATTGCCTTTAGATGAATTTAGTGAAATTTGCTTGCTCCCTTTTGATGGGGGGAAACGCGAGCCTAAGCCTGAGGAATTTGTGGGTTTCCTCCTCACCTTAATTGTGTGGAAACTAGGGGTGTATCAAATGCGAGGGCCACTAGTTTGCATTTTCCTTTTGTGCAATATTTCTCTGTCTTTATAGGAAAATGGATAACTACTATGGAGAATGGTGGTAGTCTCATTGCCCGAACCCTGGCTATTTTGTATTGTGCACTTTGTGGTGATAATACTTACAACCTAGGAGCTATTTTCGCGTGCTGCTTACATATTAACCGAACCAAACGCAAGATTCATGGTGATATTTATGCCACGTGCTTGTCAAAGCGTGTTAATGTTGCCATACAACATACTGATTATTTGTTGCCTCACATTTTCTCGAGCACCAATCTATGTTTGACTATCAATTCAGTGCTCAAATTTACCTATCGTCAGGCATCCACTATAACTTAGTATACATCAAGAACACTCGTGATATTATTTTGTTGCTTGCACCCTCTTTGTTTGAATTTCATGCTAGGAATGGATACACCGTCATGCCAGAAGACATAATTGAATGTCGTGAAATGTTGGTGGCTGCAGAGGCCGAGGCCGAGGATTGGGATGCTCAGGTCCTGCTGTAGGAACACTTTCTTGGACATAATGGTTACAACTAGTGGTGATTACCACGCTAGGCAAAATCCTAAGCTTGGGGGAGTACGTATTTTTCATGGACATTTCATTCATGTTCACACACTTCATACAAATTGTCGCTGTTCATCCTCTTTCATTGTGTATCCTTGTTAGCTTTATTTTTCCTCTCTCTTCTTGTGTGTTTGGAAAACTTTGAAAACCCAAATATATTTCTTGCTTATTTTTGGTGTTTCTTTCTTGTATAATTACATTTAATATTAAAAGAAAACCCAAAAATATTTCCTCTTGCATGTTGGGAGATTTACCGTGTAAATAGTTTTTCTTGTTCTTGTTTTCCCTTAGTTTATTTTGCTTCCTTATGAAAAACAACAACTCCGAAAATATTTTAGTGTGTTTCTTTGAATTTTGTTTCCTTTTTGCTGAGTCATGTTGTCTCGTTCGATCTTGATTCGGTATATAATTAGTGAACATGTTTATGTCGACAATTAGAGATCATAGTTTTTCATGACATGCTTAAATAGCTAGGAATTGATAATGATTTATCTTGTGTGAGAACATGCACAAAAATGGTTATGATGTGATATAGTAGTATGGTATTTCCCTCTAACTAATTCGAGTGGTTTGACTTGGCCCATGTGCAAACATGTAGTTGATTCAAAACCAATGCAACCATCATGATATTTAAATTCAGAATGTATATATCCTACTCATGATTTGTCCAATGTTGATTATTTTCAATGCATGCTCATGATCGTTGTTGCTCTCTAGATGGTCACTTCCCAATCTTTTGCTAGCCTTTACTTGTACTAAGCGTGAATGCTGCTTGTGCATCCAATATCCTTAAAACATAGTTATTCCACATGAGTCCATTGTACCTACCTATATGCGGTATTACCCTGTTGTTCCAAGTAAATTTGCATGTGCTAGCTCTAAATATTCAAACAAACATCTATTTTGTGCACTCGTACCGCTCATGGAGCGACGGGGCAATGAGTATCTTCCATGCTAAGTAAGTTACTCTCAAGATGGGCGTTGATTCTCCGTCATTGTAGGATAGAGGTTGGTAACAAGGATGTCGAGTCCCGCATAATCAAAATTTAACTAAAACAAAACTCCTTGGGAAAGTTGATATGTTGGAGGGCACCCGTGAATTCGGCTTACCATGGTTGTGTATGGATGGTGGATAGGACTAACACTTTACATTTCTGTTTGGGAACCACTAATAATGAGTTTAGTATGGAAGATACTGAAAACCTTTGTCGTTACTTTCATAATAAAGAACACCCGTCAAAAACTATATTTTCAATCCTACTTTAATATTTGTGCTCTAGCACCTCTACAAATTGTTGCTTCCCTCTGTGAAGGGCATATCCATTTACTTTTATGTTGAGTCATCACCCTCTTACCTACAACACTAGCCTCGAGAGCACTATTGTAATTTTTATGCATTGAACCTTGTCAATGTTGGATATGAGTATGACTAGGATATTTGCAATTCTGAATTATAATATTTAGTCACTCCTGGAATCTCACAGGTTCTCTACATTTATATTTTGCAGTCTCACAAAGGGCTAGCTAGATACCATGTCACCATTGCTATGTTTAATGCATGTTTCTAGGGCCGGAGTGCCATGATTTCACATGTGAACCTATTATGTTTTCACATATAAGAGTGATTTGGATACTATCTTGGAAGTTGTAGTTACCTATTACATGTCTTGATCCACATACCCCAAGGTGACAATAATTGGGATTCTTTTTGGTGATTGTCGTAGTTTAGGAGCTCATGTATTCACCATGTGTTAATGCTTTGTTTTGGTTCTCTATAAAAAGGGGCCTTAATATCCCTTAGTTTCCAATAGGACCACTCTGCCACTGGAGGGTAGGACAAAAGATGTCATGCAAGTTCTTATCGCAGGAATGTATGACTATATGCGGAATACATGCCTATATTATATCGATGAATTGGAGCTAGTTCTCTGTCGCCCTAGTGTGTTACTGTTACATGATCAATGTCATCTAACTCATTATCCATCACCGATCCATGTGCCTACGCTTTACATATACTGAATCTTGCTAAGTTACTACTATTCCTGCTGCTGTCACACCTACTACTCAATTGCTACTATTACTACTATTACCAAATTGCTCGTATCACTTCTACTGCTAATACTATCATTTGTTGTGCTACTAAATCCTTGTTGCACAGAGATATCCTAGGTGCGGTTGAAGTGCCAACTCAAGTGTCACGACCAATAAATATTGTTTGGCTCCCCTTGTGTCGAATCAATAAATTGGGGTGAAATAGTACCCGCGAAGACTGTTGCGATCCCCTATACTTGTGGGTTATCACACGTATCAGCAGTCTATCGCGCATGCGCCGCTGGCTCACCGGGAATCGAGCCCTTTGACCTCCACCCATAGCCCACCTTGCTTCCAAGTTCTCTAATAATGCTCCACCATCTCCAACGATCGATGCTGAGTGTCGCATCCTTTTTTGATGAAGAATGAGGTAGACAACAAGCGGGGGCAGGTCAAATTTGGACCACAAGAGCCTCCGGCGAGCGTGCACTTCATCAGCAGCACATATGTTGTTGTTCTATAGGAACAACATAGGTGTTGTGTAGACAGAGAAAATCGCAGTACGCACGACAAATCTAAGAAACCCGTCGATGATGAATTCATCGAACGCTGACAATTGTATACCAGCAAGCGTTGCCCCACAACACACACAGGTCATTAGCACCAATCGTATGTCTTATTTCTGGTGTTCGCACACAATTCCAATTACTCTCGTGTTTGCAATATATTACACACATATTGTTATGCCGAATTGTTTGTGTTCTACTATATGGTAGTGAATTGTGTGCCCTCTATCACACACATCTCGATTTGTATAACCGTTTGTGTTATTTTACCGAATCGCAAATAGTTTGTATGGAAGAACTGTATGGCGCAAATTTCACAAATAAGTCTTTTCTGGATCGTATTATTGGCGACGGAGCTTGAACTATATCGTTTGTCATTCATGCATCACATACACATTCGTCGAAGGGTCTTTGATTTATGTGTCATCTTTGGACCATCCTGTAGTAGTGAATGTTTACCCCCATTAGTTTTATCATATTATAATGGCATTGCTTCGACTTCACCAGATAAGTACAAATGTCAAGCACCACTGTGTTAAGTCAAACAATTGGATCGTACTTTTAAAAGACTTTAACTTTGTATACCTCAGTCAATACATGAGAGTGAACCATGGACATAACATATAGGTGGGATAGAATATGGTGGTACGTTTCAAAGGGGTAAAAGTGGAGAACAAAATCTCGCATCAACTAGGCGGATCAACAGGCAATGGAGGTGCCCATCAATCGATATCAATGCGAGGATTAGGGATTGCCTTGCAACGGATGCACTGGAGCTATAAGTGTATGAAAGCTCAACTAAAGCTAAGTGGGTGTGCATCAAACTTGCTTGCTCATTAAGACCTTGGGAATTTGAGGAAGGATGTCATCAGAATATACAAGCCAAGTTCTATAATGAAAAATTCGCACTAAAATATGAAAATGACAAAACATGAGACTCTCTATATTAAAAAGATGATGCTACTTTGAAGCACAAGTGTGGAAAACGATGTAGTAGCACTGTCCATTCACTCTTTTCTCTCATTTATTTATTTTTCTAGTTTTTTCCTTTTTATTTTCACCTCTTTTTTCTTTCCTTTTTTTCTATTTTCTATTTATTTACATCCAGGGTCTCATCTCGACTTGTGGGGAAATCATTGTCTCCATCATCCTTTCTTCACTAAGACAGCCCCCTCCTAATGAAAAGCATCACACTTTTATTTACTTACAACTTGATAAGAAAAAATACTAAACAATATGACTCTACATGAATGCGTCTGGAAATGTACCAGGATGTGCAATGATCTAGCATAACATGTAAACAATGATGGGTGGTGGCTTTGCCACAAATACTATGTGACCTACTTGATCATGGAAGGTAATATGAAAATGATTGAACTAGTCATATGGTGTAATGGTGGAAGTTGCATGGCAATATATCTTAGAATGGCTATGGAAATGCCATGATAGGTAGGTATGACGATTGTTTTGAGGAATATATAGGGTGCCTTATGTGCAACAGAGTGTATCATGTCACGGTGTTTAGATGCACCAGCGAAGTTAACAATGATCCTTGAGGTGAGAATGGGCAATGAGCCTAGCAAATATGAGGTGGTGAGACTGCATACATCCAGGGATTCACATTAGTCATAAAGAACTCACATACTTATCACAAGGTTTTATTAACTCTCTCGATGTAGCGACCCGACTCAAAACGAGTCAAGCCTCTGTGTTTCTGTGCCATCCCTGGATCAGTATGCTGGCACACACAGTACATCAATGTATATATCAAAGTGCAATCACATGTAAATAGCGTAAAACTGATATATACCTTAATTATCTCAGCGGAAGCAGTCAAGGGAGTGGAGTCCCAATAAACACCAACGGCAAGTTGAGTGTAGACCGTAACCCTGAACCGTACTCTTACTCCTCGAAGAAAAATATCTGCAACATAAGACATTGCAGCCGTGTAGGTCAGCATATTGAATATGCCGGCAAGTCACATAGGAGAGGGGTGAAAAGTAATCATCTATACTATATGCATATATGGCAGGTGAGGCTATAAGTTTTTAGCTAAAAGCAAGTTTTCTCCTACATCAAGAGAGGGCTAAAAGCAAAATATTACTACGCTGTTGGTTGTTAATGACATGGTTCCGCCAACCAGTTCTCATACCCAAGTTATCAATATTACCCTCATCAAGTATTTATAATGGTGTTGAGAATTTCAGATAACTTCAGTTCTTTTGGCTCAAGTTGTCCATGACCGTGGACATGGCTAATCGATTAGGTTTGAGTACTCTGCAGAGTTTTGCACACGTTCCCCACAAGATTTGATCGCCTCCGTGTATGTCCTGGCACTTCAGGGTGTTTGAAGACCGGATGATCAAAACATGGTCTTTCAACGGGTCCCTCTGAATCTCTGTCGGTGCCCATCCAATCCTACCGTTCTTCTACATCTGCTAGCACCGCCTGTCCAGAGTCGATGCGTTGGCCAACCAAGCCAGAGCCCATAATGACTTGTGGCTCTGCAGGTAAGCCTTGGGTCTTGAAAATATCCGTCCGTCTCTTTGATCCTGGGTGAAGCTTTCCGAAAGATGTCATGGCCGTCTCCAGCATCCCAGGTCATCCACTGGTTTCTCCAGGGAGCCGATCAACCGTCGTTCACCCAGAGTTGCATTGCATCATGAGGTCTTGAAAAGTCTTGACTTAACCGGTCTTGGTTATTAAAGTATCCTCGCATCACTCGTGATAAACTCTCAACCAGAATCCCATCTACTCAAGCATAACAATATGAAATTTGTCGTCCCGGGCCTAGTAACGGGGTTGTTGGGTGCCTACCACATGATACTACAATATGTAACCGTAATTTCCAAGTACCTAGTCAGCTTGCAATTGGGCATAGGATGTTAGAACTACGATGCATAAAACATACGTGATACATGATCAAATGACTTGCCTGGTGATGTTGACGAAGAAGAATTTTCGTTCTCGGGAAATACGTCATAGAACTATTCGTCACTCTCCGATGAAATCTATATAATAAAACATAGTATTCACATAAGCACTCACACTAGCAATAATTCTAGCAATCAATTAACAAACAGCAATAAAATTTGATGCAATCAAAAATCGATAAGAGAGAGCGGATAAAAATCCAAAGGAAACTTCAAAGAAGCTAGGAAGCCTTCTACTACATCAAACACTATATAGTTTTTGTTCTAACTGAAAATAAAACACTAAAATAGAAAAAATAACAGAAAACAAAATATAAAATAACTAAGATAACAGAAGTAAAATTTACAAAACAATATTATTTTATAAGTATTTTCAAAATAGGAAATCAAACTAGCAATGCAATCAATTCGCAAGTTAGTATAGAACTAGAATTGATTCCATGCAAACAAATAAGAATAAATAAAATAAAATTTTGTTTTTGTTGAAAAGTTACTAGTAAATATCAGGAAACAAAATATAACTTGTCACAATTACAAAAAAAACAAATTAAGAACAATTAATACAAAAGAAATAGCAAGAAAACAAAAAAGACTAAAACAGAATCTGTTTTGCTTAAAACCCTATGTAAAAATATTTATAAATTTTTTAAAATTAAATTACTGAAATATATGATCAATAGGAATCTGTAGCACAAAAAATTAATTTAAAAGCTATTTTAAAACTCCCGGTATAAGAAAAACAAGATTTAAATCAAATCTGATCTAATTCAAATTTTATAAATCGAAACATAGACAAATTATATATCTACAGAAACTACATAAAATTTGTGATCCAACGCATAAAGAATCACCTAATTCGGAGTTATAGACTAATAGATATGAATTTTCTAAAATTGCAATTTTCTGAAAAAACTGCAATTCGGGATTTCGTGAATCTCACCATGGGTGACAGAGAGGAAGAACTCCGGTGAGGTAGCTGCTCCGGCGAGGTGGGGAGGTCGCCGGTGGGGTGGGAAATCGGCGGAGGAGTAGCACGGCAGGGGGTGGGGCGCTGGAGAGGCTCGGCAGGGGTGATGGGGAAGAGCCACGAGACCTACTGTACTCCGTTTTTGACACGAAGATGAGGATGGTGGCTCCGTGGCTACGAGCAGGGAGAAGGCGAGGTGATGGGGAAAATGGAACGAGGAGAGGAGGGGCGTTCTTATAGGGGTGGTGGGAGGCTCGGGAAGGAAGTTTAGCCCGCGAATCGGGGGAGGGAAGCTTCCTGGGAAGCTTCTGCCATGGCCACACAAGGAAGCTCGTGAGGAGGAAGAAGAAGGTGGGATTCGGCCAGATTGGTTTCCTAACGTGGCCCAAGTACATTCCTAAAATAAGAGATCTCTTTCCCTTTTTATTAAAACAGGAATTAATACGATTAAAAGGAAATAGAATATCCTCGGAATATAGGGGTAATATATATTAAAATTTTCGGAAGAATAAATCCAAAAAGATGGGCATTTTTCCACTACCAAAATAAATACTTCAAAAAATGTTTTTTAGAAAATCCCTAAATTGGTTTATTTTCTTTTTGCAAATATTTTTCAAATAAACCTTGGGTTTTATGGTCCAAATATTTCAAAGGAATATCCCCGGTTTGGATGGTCATGTTCCTCCTCTCTTTCTTGCTTGGCAAGGATTACTTTCGGGGTATTTCTCGGGGAAGAAAAATATAGAAGCAAGGGCAAATATTTGAAAGAAAGCAAATGCAAAACTCTGTTCAATTTATTTATAGTTGAAGAGGTCATGTCATCTTCTCTCATTGCTTTTAATTGGATGAATTTGAATTTACCGGAGAAGGGGAAAGTCATTTCATTCCCTCCCATTCAAAAGTTTTTGAAAAGTTTCAAACTCCACTCAAGTTTCAATCACTCAATCAAACAAACAAACAATCTAATAATTATTTTAACATTACAAAATTTGGGATGTTACAAACCTACCACACTTAAAAGGAATCTCGTCCTCAAGATTCGAAGAGGCTAGAAGGAAAGGTTAGGGTTTGGGGGTCTTCTAACAATTCCAACCTCCTCCAAAGTGGGATGCTACCACACTTAAAATGAAGGTTACTCGTCCCTCAAAATTTTAGACATCCTCTCGGGTTTTGACATCTAACTCCTCACAGTCTTCATATCTTCCGCTATATTCATAACATTTCCATTAAAACGAGGGTCCTTCTGTTGATATAAGCTTCTTCCTTTACTGGGTCTTCTTAACTCACAGTCTTGTGATCAACTCTAATTAACCTAACGATGATTCTCATGGTGGTCTACCATTTGTGGTTATCCTGCAGAGAGAAGGGTCTTGGTTTCATCCTCACCGTAAAATTTCCTACGTGTGACAACAAGTGCCATGTACATGGGCTTTTCTTATACCATTCTAAGGCTTAAACAAAAGCTTCAAAGAACGTCGTCTCTCACTATGGGTAAGTCTCTCAGATTTACCATTCCGAACAGCAAGAGAATGATAATAGTAAGTCGTCATGGTGGCCAAGCCATGTCGCACTGAAATCATTACCTTGTATAAGGCTTAGTGAATCTCGTATTCTAACACTTGGGCATCCTCACAAGCATTGCAGAATTTCTCTTGTCCACGAATGAAGTTCGGATAATCCATTGGTTCTGCAAGCTGAACAAAACATCTATCGTATCTTCACAACTCTCTCGCTTTCGTATGCTTCTAAGAAAACGTTTGTTGATCCATCATAGCTTCTTCCAAGTTTTTTCTCCAAAAAGGTAGTACTTGATCCTTATTAGTCCCGGGGTCTGTGGGTTTCAGGCATACTTGGAATTAATCCGCCTTTAAATTTCCATAGTGTTTCAATCCATCATATTCTTGGGGTAACCATCATATAATAATAATCCTTGGACTTATTTTTGGTACACACTCCATTCTGTGGGATACTTTCCATTGGTGTGTTTACCATAAAGGTATTGCTTCATCCATAAATCATATTCATTTCATAATCAATACTTTATTACATCCTTACTTTCTTCAAAATTCTAACTCAAAAGTAATTTATTACAAATGCTGCCATCCACATTGTTCGGTATGGTGAAGCATTTCTGCCAACTTTATTCATCTGTCTCTCTTGGAGGTACTTTAGTTCCACTGGAACTTTCCGAGGTGCTCCTTGAAATCATCCATCTCTTTGCTTCATCATGGTGGCCATGAGCTTCATATCCATCATCTCCGCATGCACTTCACTCAGGTATTCCTTGGTATGACGGAGTCTTGCTTCAAGTATTTCTCCAATCTGACGTATGGCTTCCATGGCAGCTTCACGAACAGCATCAAAGAAGGTTGCTCGTGGTACACGTGAAACGAAAAAGTATTGCCCCATAGTCTTTGGACAAACTCCTTTCACACGGTGGAGATGTACTTCCACTTACCAAAGTTCCACTCAAACTTTCCATGAATGGGTAGCCTTTGTAGACTGCATCTCCTTCGAGATGAATGTGCTTCATCATGTCCTTCAGGATTTTCGGGTAATCATGATCACTAGTCAGGGTCATGATCGTTTCGGGTCTCTTGAGGAATGACTCGTAGAGAGTTGTCATCTGCAGGTGTCAGTAAATAGGTACTCAGACGAATGTATATGTCTCCATGGTAGTTATGGTACATTCCTACTCAGTGGATCCTGTGGGTTTACCGATTACTACCACACTTAATATAAATTATACTCATGCCTGCATAGACCATATTTTCTCATATCCTCATAATTGTTCAGAGATCTTTGTTTGAAGAGAAACAACACATACAGTTTCAACATAGGCAATCATGAGACAATAAATTCCATTTATTCATGATGTTATTATAATCCGAGGGACATCTGTTACAAAATTTTTCACTCCATGATCTCATGAAAAACAAGAGTGCTTCAGATTACACTTATTGCCACGGTCAAAACTTAACTACTCCTTTTTAGCTTTCTTCCTTTGTGGACAATCGCTAGCAAAATGTCCTGCTTCCTTGCAACGAAAGCAAATGAGTTCTGGCAAGTCTTAGTGTTTTCTTTTGCTCCTTGGGTTTCCGTGTTCCTTCCTGAGCACATGTATTTGTGGTGGACAAATTCCATACACTTGTAACATCTGACATGACTTAGGTCTATATCTACACAGATTTGGTTCTTCCGAGGGTACTTTTTCTTCTTTCCGGACTCCTTTATTTTGGCAAGTTCTTCTATTTCAAGTGGATCAATCTCCACTTTTTCTGTCAAGAAGTTTCCCAGATACTCTTGGCTTCCCTTCGTGCAATCCTGTGAATAATGTCCTTCTTCTCCACATGAGTAGCATGCATTGGAGAAAAATCTAGTCAGACCTTGTCCATCAGGGTCTTCAATATTTTCGTTCATCACCGGCTCTTCTAGAATCTTCTTCTTGAGTGTTTCCTTCATTGCTTCTTTCTGCTGCTAGACAACTTGTTGTACCTTGGGGTAAATGTGACACTGAGCTGGGTAGTGGGTGGTCCCTTCACAAAGGAAACAAGTCACCTGACTACTTGGGCACTCCTCAGCTGGGTGCTTTTCTTCACAATGAGTGCATCCATCCTTGTGTTCTTCCTGGATGTGTCCTATTTCTCCACAGATCTTGCATGCACAAGTCCTCTCCTTCGGATTATCATAGCACTTCTGAATAAGTCGGGATCTTAACAAAGTGTTCTTCAATTCGTCCCAAGTTTCTGCTCCACTAAATCCTTGTATGGCATGGTGCATTTTCCACCAGATTGCAGCACTTTGTGTAAAGTACTGAAGAGCGTGTTCCACTTCATACTTCCTTGAGATCAAGTTGCTCCCGAAGTGGTTCTCCATGTTTTGATTCCATATATCAGCCTCCAGCTGGGTCATTGGTCCAGAGACTACAAGTCCAACTTCATACTCCATCTGGTAGGGTTGAGGTTTTGGGGATGAGACGGGTAAGAGAGGGAGGGAGATACACACAATACAAACAATATTTTTGAGAATAGGTTTTATTTGTGGCCGTCGGACAACACACACCAATGACGGCTCACAAATCACCGTAACTAACGTGGGTATATAACAGGGGTTTGGACTTCTAATGGTCATATAAATATTCGAACGTTTCGGGGTCTTTGAGTCCTTCGTGTCTTGAGAGTCTTCAATTGGTGTAGCTTCAATTGCATGATGAAATCCTCTTTACTTTGAAGTAGAACTCCGTTGATTCTTCATGAGGTCAAAGGGGTAAGGGTATTGTCTAACTATTTGAGGTGAGAGGGAACATTCGATGAAATCAGAAGAGATGAAACGTAAAAGGTGTTGTTGAAAATAAAATTTTTGAGAGATCCTTTCCTAAGAAATTTCCAGTTTCTAGGGTCACGTCCTACAGTCAACATGTGCTCTGATACCATTTCTGTAGCGACCCGACTCTAAACGAGTCAAGCCTTTGTGTTTCTATGCCATCCCTGGATCAATATGCTGGCACACATAGTACATCAATGTATATATCAAAGTGCAATCACATGTAAATAGCATAAAACTGATATATACCTTAATTATCTCAGCGGAAGCAGTCAAGGGAGTGGAATCCCACTAAACACCAACGGCAAGTTGAGTGTAGACCGTAACCCTGAATCGTACTCTTACTCGCTGAAGAAAAATATCTGCAACATAAGACGTTGCAGCCGTGTAGGTCAGCATATTGAATATGCCGGCAAGTCACATAGGAGAGGGGTGAAAAGTAATCATCTATACTATATGCGTATATGGCAGGTGGGGCTATAAGTTTTTAGCGAAAAGCAAGTTTTCTCCTACATCAAGAGAGGGCTAAAAGAAAAATATTACTACGCTGTTGGTTGTTAATGAGATGGTTCCGCCAACCAGTTCTCATACCCAAGTTATCAATATTACCCTCATCAAGTATTTATAATGGTGTTGAGAATTTCAGATAACTTCAGTTCCGTTGGCTCAAGTTGTCCATGACCGTGGACAGGGCTAATCGATTAGGTTTGAGTACTCTGCAGAGTTTTGCACACGTTCCGCACAAGATTTGATCGCCTCCGTGTATGTCCTCGCACTTCAGGGTGTTTCAAGACCGGATGATCAAAACATGGTCTTTCAACGGGTCCCTCTGAATCCCTGTTAGTGCCCATCCAATCCTACCGTTCTTCTACATCTGCTAGCACCGCCTGTCCAGAGTCGCCACGTTGTCCAACCAAGGCAGAGCCCATAATGACTTGTGGCTGTGCATGTAAGCCTTGGGTCTTGAAAATATCCGTCCGTCTCTTTGAGCCTGGGTGAAGCTTTCCGCAAGATGTCATGGCCGTCTCCAGCATCCCGGGTCATCCACTGGTTTCTCCAGGGAGCCGATTGTGACATCCTCGACTTTTGCTACACTAAATATTGTAATTAAGCTATAGTGATCACCCACAAATGATGCCACACAATCGAGAATTACCGTCGTTGACCCGCATTGAATTTCTATCTGGATTCAGGAATTTAAAGCAAAAGATGATAATACTTATGAAGTCATATTAACTTAAAAAAAAGGAAAGTATTAAAATAATAATGACAAAAGAAAGAAAAGAGATTAGAAAGAAAGAAATAATAGAAAAGGAAAAAGCAAAATAAAACAAAACAACAACAAAAAAAGGAGAAGAAAACCCCCACCCCCCTGGCCGAGCTGGGCCAAGAGGCCCAACTGGCCAGCCCACCCCGCGCCCCCCTCAAACCCTAGGGCGAGGCACCCCTTCCCCTGCCTCGTTCCCTCCCTCCCCTGGCAGCGCCGCCACTCCCCACGCCCCCCCTCTCAGCCCCCCACTCCCACCAACCCCCACGTACCGAGCCACCCCTCCTCTCGGTCTCCCTTCTCTCCCCCCACAAGACCCCTCTCCCTCCCGTGCCTCCTCCTCCCACTTTCCTCCCACCGAGGCCTACCCCAGATCCACCCCCACTCCCGCCGGTTCCCTGCTTCCCCACCGGCCGGAGCTCACCACCCCTCCGGATCCGGCGGCCGGGGTCCTCCCCATCCCGTCGGACGGCCCCTCCGGCGTTCCCCCTCTTGCTCCCCCGGCACCCGAGCCCCCCACCATCAGCGGCCTTCCTCTGCTGGCCTCCGGTGGCCACATCCCGGCGTCGTACCGACCCCGTGAAGGAACCGCACCGGCGCCTCCGGATCTCCCCGCGTCAACCCGGTCGGCCACCACCGCGGCCACCGCCGTCTCGGCCGCCCCCCTCCTCAACGGGACACTACCGCTACCTCGGGATCCTCCTCGCCGGAACGACCGTCACCGCGCCGTCACCGTCACCGCCTCGTCCTCCTCCTCGCCTTCACCTCCGCTTCACGTGAACTCCGGCTTCATCAGGCCGTCTCATCAACGTTGGTGAGCCCCTCCTCGGGCTCCTCCCACCGTCGCGTTCCCCTCACCGTCACGGTTCCGTTCCGGCAAACGGGACCCCGATCCATCGACGGTAGTGACCGGTAGGAGGATTTGAAGAAGGTGTTCTCCTATGTTTAGTTAGCAAAGAGTTGTGTTCTGTGTTGTCTGTTGATAGAGAGAGATGTGAGTGTGAGAGTTAAATAAAATAAAAATAAATGATGGATTCCGTGTATATGAATGTATGTATGTATGAAGTGCGATGTATGTATTGCGTATATAGGTATTTGGAGGAATACGATATTTGCATGTTTATATCTATGGATAAAATCGAGTATTTTGGCGTAAGGTCACTTACCGGTGGGGCCAACGCACCCGCTGTCTATGACAGGGAGGCCCCACGCGATAGATAATATAAATAATAAAAATAATGTTTTTATGAAATAAATAAGTAGATATATTAGTTAAATTAATTAATTAGAATAATGAGAGAATGACACGTGGGTCCCCCACTAAATTAATCTGATTAATTAATATTTAGTCTTAATTAAAACTTGTGCCTATGACGTTCGGGACCCGCTGGTCATTTGACCACTCAACTGCTGACGTCAGCATGACATCGCGATGATGTCATAATAGGATTTTATTAAAATAACTAAATCTGTTTTTAAATTCCTAATTATTAAATAAAACTTTAAAAAATTAATATTAAATAATCCGTAAGTCAGATCGAAATATTTTCAACATGAAAGTTGATCAGCAGAACGAGACGAACCCGGATACACGGTCCATTCGTCTGTCACGCGTCCCTAGCATAGCAAACATGGAACATTTCCATCGTTTCGAGTATAACCGGTAGTAGCCCGAGACCCGGAAAATATCATCAGATATTCTTCCGACCGTCTATGACGGATGTTGCTGCGTTAGCTCATGTCTAGCCTGCATCTTGCCATGTCATGCTTTGTGTTGCATCGGTGCTATTATTTATTGTTTATTCCCCCTCTTCTTACCGGTAGACCCCGAGACTGACGCTGCTGCCGGGTACATCTACGACCCTGCCGATCACTCCTTTGCCGCAGAGCAGCAAGGCAAGCAAACCCCCCCTTGATCATTCCTATATCACCGATGTCTTTCTTCCTACTGCTTGCATTAGTATTTTGCTACTGTTGTAGTTAGCTACTATATCTGATGCATAGCCTGTTTTTGATGAACTGCTACTTTCAGTCATGTACCTTTAATATGCTTAGTATAGGTGGAGCAGTCATCCCCTCTGACCCCGTAGTTCTGTTGCCCCGCTTGTTTTCAATTCTCGATCTCTGATCGACGAGCCAGACCCGACACAGCACATTCACCCCCTTCGTTGTATGACGCTACAGAGATACTATCGGGTACCGAGGGTGACACTTCACTAAGTACTCCTGATGATATGTCTGTAGTATAGCTAGTCGGTCGTGGTTATCGAGGGTGATTCCTCTTTCACCATTCCCGATGACGCCCCTGTCGTGCAACCCCTCAAGTGTGGGACCCCTGAGGGTGATTCCTCTAAGCCCACCTTGACGGGTACATCGTTCGGAATCCAACGAGGGTGATACCTCGGATTCCCCCCGTTGTTACAACCACACAGTTACTCGACCATGTTACTGGGATCTTCGGTGATTAGTTGTAAGACGGGTGGATTCCCGTGAGATTTGTGTTGTTGGCCTAATTAAAATGTTAATGGATTTGGGTATTTGATCTGGGTTGGTCGGAGACCTTTTCGCACTAACCGGCTACGCTGGAAGAATTATGGGTACTCGGCGTCGCGGTATCAGCCGAAGCTTTTCAGATGCCAGCATTGTAGCAGCGCGCGCCCGAGTGGTCCCGAGATGCATCGCGCTTGTGATTAAGGGATGCTAGGATTGACGTCCGCCGCCCACGCCACGTGCAGGAGCGTGAAGGGGAACGGGGCCCACGAACCCTTTGTGCTTAGGAGTTAGACGGCGGGCTGGCCTCTGTGATTAGTCTTAAGTGGGGCTGCGACGTGTCGATATTCCGAGGCCGGGCAGGACCCAGAAAAGTATGTCCGGCAGAGTGTTATCGAGCGTGACGGGACATGTGGTGCACCCCTGCATGGATGAAAATTAACTATTCGGATAGCCGTGTCCACGGTTACAGGACGACTTGGAGTTGTACCCCGATCTTTTACAACTACAATTGTTACTTAACTGGAATTAGTTTTGCCTCGGGATTGCTTCCTCGTAGGGAGTCGAGGGAGGATCCTTAGGCGTGACCTCACTTTAATACTGCTGCAACAATATGACTATTAATGTTTTCCCCCTTGTTCTACTCTCGTCTATTGCTGCAAGACCCTGAAGATGCTAGTCTTCGATAGGACTAGGCCTTCTCTCTCTATTCTCGCATTGCTGCACTCAGTCCACATATAACCCCCTTCTTTGATACTGATGCATAATTAGAATAGTTCTGATGTAAGACTTGCGAGTACTTTGGATGAGTACTCACCGCTGCTTTGCTCCCCCTCTTGTCCCCTCGATCCGTTTGCTGCGACCAGATGATGGAGCCCAGGAGATGGAGGTCCCCGCCACCGACGACTGCTACCCCGACGGTGCCTACTACTACGTGGAGGCCGCTGATGATCAGGAGTAGTTAGGAGGTTCCCAGGCAGGAGGCCTCGCCTCGTTCGATCGTTGTATCTTTTGTGCTAGCCTTCTCTAAGGCACCCCATGTTTTATGTCTGTACTCAGATATTTGTTGCTTCCGCTGACTCGTGTGTTTATCGAGCTTTTGTATTCTAGCCCTCGAGGCCCCTGGCTTGTAATATGAAGCTGATGTTATTTTATTTGTGTCTAGAGTTGTGTTGTGATATCTTCCCGTGAGTCCTTGGGTTTGGTCGTACGCGTTTGCGTGTATGATTAACGTACGATTAAATCGAGGGCGTCACACCGATCAACCGTCCTTCACCCAGAGTTGCATTGCATCACGAGGTCTTGAAAAGTCTTGACTTAACCGGTCTTGGTTATTAAAGTATCCTCGCATCACTCGTGATAAACTCTCAACCAGAATCCCATCTACTCAAGCATAGCAATATGAAATTTGTCGTCCCGGGCCTAGTAACGGGGTTGTTGGGTGCCTACCACATGATACTACAATATGTAACCATAATTTCCAAGTACCTAGTCAGCATGCAATTGGGCATAGGATGGTAGAACTACGATGCATAAAACATAGGTGATACATGATCAAATGACTTGCCTGGTGATGTTGACGAAGAAGAATTTTCGTTCTCGGGAAATACGTGATAGAACTATTCGTCACTCTCCGATGAAATCTATATAATCAAACATAGTATTCACATAAGCACTCACACTAGCAATCATTCTAGCAATCAATTAACAAACAGCAATAAAAGTTGATGCAATCAAAAATCAATAAGAGAGAGCGGATAAAAGTCCAAAGGAAACTTCAAAGAAGCTAGGAAGCCTTCTACTACATCAAACACTATATAGTTTTTGTTGTAACTGAAAATAAAACACTAAAATAGAAAAAATAACAGAAAACAAAATATAAAATAACTAAGATAACAGAAGTAAAATTTACAAAACAATATTATTTTATAAGTATTTTCAAAATAGGAAATCAAACTAGCAATGCAATCAATTCGCAAGTTAGTATAGAACTAGAATTGATTCCATGCAAACAAATAAGAATAAATAAAATAAAATTTTGTTGTTGTTGAAAAGTTACTGGTAAATATTAGAAAACAAAATATAACTTGTCACAATTACAAAAAAAACAAATTATGAACAATTAATACAAAAGAAATAGCAAGAAAACAAAAAAGGCTAAAACAGAATCTGTTTTGCTTAAAACCCTAAGTAAAAATATTTAAATTTTTTTGAAAATTAAACTACTCAAATACATGATCAATAGGAAAAAGTACCAAAAATAATTAATTTATAAGCTATTTTTAACTACCGGTATAAGAAAAACAAGCTTTAAATCAAATCTGATCTAATTCAAATTTTATAAATCCAAACATAGACAAGTTATATATCTACAGAAACAACATAAAATTTGTGATCCAATGCAAAAAGAGTCACCTAATTCGGAGTTATAGACTAATAGATATGAATTTTCTAAAATTGCAATTTTTTGAAAAAACTGCAATACGCGATTTCGTGAATCTCACCATGGGTGACAAAGAGGAAGAACTCCGGCGAGGTAGCTGCTCCGGCGAGGTGGGGAGGTCGCCGGCGGGGTGGGGAATCGGTGGAGGAGTAGCGCGGCAGGGGGTGGGGCGCTGGAGAGGCTCGACAGGGGTGATGGGGAAGCGCCACGAGACCTACTGTACTACGTTTTTGACAGGAAGATGAGGATGGTGGCGCCGTGGCTACGAGCAGGGAGAAGGCGAGTTGATGGGGAAAATGGAATGAGGAGAGGAGGGGCGTTCTTATAGGGGTGGTGGGAGGCTCGGGAAGGAAGTGTAGCCCGCGAATCGGGGGAGGGAAGCTTCCTGGGAAGCTTCTGCCATGGCCACACAAGGAAGCTCGTGAGGAGGAAGAAGAAGGTGGGATTGGGCCAGATTGGTTTCCTAACGTGGCCCAAGTACATTCCTAAAATAAGAGATCTCTTTCCCATTTTATTAAAACAGGAATTAATACGATTAAAAGGCAATAGAATATCCTTGGAATATAGGGGTAATATATATTAAAATTTTCAGAAAAATAAATCCAAAAAGATGGGCATTTTTCCACTACCAAAATAAATACTTCAAAAAATGTTTTTTATAAAATCCCTAAATTGGTTTATTTTATTTTTGCAAATATTTTTCAAATAAACCTTGGGTTATATGGTCCAAATATTTCAAAGGAATATCCCCGGTTTGGAGGGTCATGTTCCTCCTCTCTTTCTTGCTTGGCAAGGATTATTTTCGGGGTATTTCTCGGGGAAGAAAAATATAGAAGCAAGGGAAAATATTTGAAAGAATTCAAATGCAAAACTCCGTTCAAATTATTTATAGTTGAAGAGGTCATGTCATCTTCTCTCATTGCTTTTAATTGGATGAATTTGAATTTACCGAAGAAGGGGAAAGTCATTTCATTCCCTCTCATTCAAAAGTTTTTGAAAAGTTTCAAACTCCACTCAAGTTTCAATCACTCAATCAAACAAACAATCTAATAATTATTTTAACATTCCAAAATTTGGGATGTTACACTCGAAGTAAAGGACTACTCTCATGCCCCTAGGGGGAAGGTTGGTTGGAGTTAACCATTGCGCGCCCCGACCTAAGGAGCACGAGATTTCTACGAGCAATAAGAATGCTGACACATCATCACCATGTCAAAACCAATATTTAGATGAACAACAAACTAACGTCCTTTAACTATCGATTTTTTACTAACCAACAATCATGCACTCATACCCCTTCATATTAGCACATCAATATCATTAACCCACAATTTCTCTTTTACGTGGTACATGTGGTTTTGATTATGCACTCCTTGAATACCTATTATTTTTGGATTAGTCTTATAACCCATGAAAATTATTGTCACTATTTATTAACTCTCAAACAAATTTAAGTGAAGAACGAGAGTGCAAATATTTCTAAAAAATCTATACACCACCGTCCTCTAAAAGATATAAGTGAAAAACTAGAGCAACTACTTAGCTCAAAAGATATAAGTGAAGCACATAGTATATTTTATTTAATCATGGTGAACATGGGTATCTCTAAAGTTGGTGTGTACAACAAACAATGGTTCTGGATCACTAAAATAAAATAGAACTAAAAGACACGACGCTCCAAGAAAAAATCATATCATGTGACGAATAAAAATGTACCTCCAAGTGACATACCAATGGATTGAGACGAAAGAGGCGATGCCTTCCAGGGCATCCCCAAGCTTAGATGCTTGAGTATTCCTAGAATTTTACTTGGGGTTCCTTAGGCATACTCAAGTTTGGGATTTTTTTCTGCTATTTATTCCTTCATCGATCGTAATAACACCCAAAACTTGAAACTTTAGCACAAAAAATTCAAAGCAACACTCGTGAGACCCGTTAGTACGATAGGCCAGCTGTAAACTTTAGGTACTGTAATATATTGATTCATATTTTATTATTTCATAAGGAAATGTATTCTAGCCACTCAATGACTTATAGACCCCGAGTAAATCCATAGCATCATCAAAACAAGCAAACTATGCAAGCAAAAATATAATCTAACTAAACCAGAACATTCTGTAGTGAGCTGAAAAAATACCAATTTTCTCTAAATCCAATAATTCTAAAAATTGGGTAAACCTAATGAATTTGTATATCAATACTGTGTAAAAAGTGCAGATCAAAAACACATTATAGTAAAATTAGAGAAATTCTACACTAGACGTAAAAGTTTTTGTTTTTGCATCGTATCAATTTTACTTATCATTCAAATCATCCTAAAGGATTTACTTGGCACAAACACTAATTTAGACATAATACACAATAATTAAAGTAGAAGTAATCATGTTAACTCACACAAACAGGAAGTGTTGGGCTGTCTCCCAACAAGCTCTTTCTTTATAGCCATGAAGATAGGCTTGGGATAATGATGATGCTCACATAAAGACAAGAATTGGAGCACAAATAGAGCATCATAAACCATTTGAAAAACATAGCTAAGTCTAACATAATTCCTCTGCATAGGATTTTTATAGGAAAAAAATTATTAAGAGAATTAATATCTAGCATATGCAAATAGGAAGAGTGAAGCATTAATAACTTCAACACAAAGAGAGATAATTGCGCAATATGCAAATTACTATAAACATATTTCCCTCTCTCATAATAGTTACAAGTAGAATCATATTCAAACTCAACAATATAACTATCATGCAAAACATTCTATTTATGAACCACATGCATGAAAGTTTGATAATCTTCCAAGATAGTGGGATTAACATCAACTAAAGTCATGACCTCTCCAGACCCACTTTTATCAAAAAATTCATAAGTTTGATCATTCTCCAAAGTAGTGGGATCATTATTACCTAAAGTTGACGCTCTTCCGGACCCACTTTTAGTAGTATTGCATAAATCTTAACCACATCATGAAGCTTAGAATTTTCAAGTTTACAAGAAACATCATGATTATCACCCCAATCGTGATCATTAACACAATAGATATTCATATAATTTATACTAACAACATTCCAATCATGCTTTTCATTCAAGGAATTATCATGAATCACTTTATAAATTTATTTGAACACTTCATCATAATTTTAAGATTTATGATTTTCAAGCAAGACCTCATAAAGATAATCTAGTTCCCTCAACTCACTAGCAATTGGTTCAACATAATCGGGTCTTGTGAAATGATTAGCAAGTGGATGGATCCAGTTATATTAAACTTTTTGTTTTTGTGTGACAAAGATGAAGATAGAATGTCTAGAAAAGTGGAGATTAGAACAAGTTAATGATAATTTATGTGTACATACCTAATAGGTATTTTGTGATACTCCCCGACAACAGCGCCCAAAATCCTTCCTGATACTTCTGATCGGCGTTGGGTTTTTCCTAGAATAGGAGGGGATGATGCACCAGAACAAAGGCAATTATTTTACTCAATGAGAACCAAAGTTATTGAACAATTGGAGAACCAGAAAATTTGTTGTCTTCAGCGTCTCCACACAAAAAGCACACACTTGCACCCAACGCGGCCAAGAGGGTTGTCAATCCCGTTGAACTTGTTACTTGCGAACTATAAGTAGTCATAGATAGATAGCTTAATAAATATAAGTAGAAAAAAATACTGAATAACTTCATCAAGGTACTTTGAGTTCTTCTAGATATATTTGTGAATAGACCCGAGAGCCATAGTTTTTGCTGGAGGCTTCTCTCGAGAAGAGGCATACGGTGGGTAAACAAATTACAGTTGGGAAATTGATAGAAAAGAGCATCACTATGCAATATTTATTCATGACAATGTTCATGTATATAGGCATCATGACCATCGACCGCTCCTATATCTACTACTATTACTCCACCCATCGACCGCTATCCAGCATGCATCTAGAGTATATAGTAAAAATAGAGTAATGCTTGGACGATGATGACATGGTGTAGACAAAGTAAATCCATTTAATATGAATGAACTCCGTCATTTTACCCTTAGTGGAAGCAATACAATACGTGTCATGTCCCTTTTTCTCGCTTGGATTGAGCACACCAAGATTGAACCCACTTCAATGCACCTCTCTCACTGAAGATAAATCAATCTTGTAGGCCAAAGCAAATCAATAGATCGGAAAGAATTACAAAGCTATACATATAATGCATATAAGAATTCATAGAAGACTCAAATATTATTCATGAACAATGTGAACATAAACTCACAATTCATCAGATCCCAACACATGCACTACACACCAGTGATTACATAAGATAGATCACTCCGGGAATCGCGGTGATCTTGGCAATGCAGAACATAAATAGAGATATAACCTTCTAGGAACTAACAACGGACACATTGGTCTATGATGAACTACTCACACATCACCATCGGAGCAAAAAGGCTAATGTAGAGGCCCTCAATGATCGACCGCCTCCGATAGGGAACCAAAATAGGGCTTAATATGGGAACACAATGGAACACAGAATTGCAACAACAGAAAAAGTGTTTTGGGAGTCTCTTTAGGGGTTTTGGAATATATTTGAATTTATAGAACAGAGAACGAGGAGTGGAGGGCTGGGAGGTGGCCCCAAGCTATCAAGGCACGACCACTCCCCTAGGCGTGCCGTGTTGGCTTGGGGGGACCCCGTGTGAACCCGGTCTTCCTCCAAACCTTCGAGGTCCTTATTTTGTCAAGAATTTTTTTTCAAAAAGTTTGGGGGTATTTGGACTTTGTTTGATACATTATTCTTGAAAAGCCAAAAACATGGAAAAATGTCACGTCCCTAGTTTACCACTTGCTTTGTTGTAGCATAAGTGTTGCATCATGTCTAAATTTTTCTCAAACTTGAAATGGGGATTAACAAACCCTAGCACTTCATTTGATAAACCAACCCTAATAATTGAGATTTTTAATGAACCCAAAATGGCCTTTAAAAATGTTCACTCTCTCTCATAAATGTTGGCAACAACATATCAGGAGTGATCTACTTTTTATCAACCCTTTTGGCATATTAAATAAACCAGCAAAGTTGCTGAAAATGACAAAGAATAGACTATAAATATTTTAGATTTTCCAAAAATGCTGAAACTTTATGTGGGACTTTGAAATATCCAGCTTATACCCCATAACTTATTTCACGACTTTTGGCTTTAGGATTTTTCCAAATAAAATTTAGACACACGCATAAAATAGAAGACATGAACAAATAGAAATAAAAAGAAAGAAGCCTACCTGGGCTTACCTGAAGAAGAGGCCCAGCCCACCAGGGGCATCATCTTCTTCCTCTTCTAGAGGGTAGAGGAGAAGAGGAGCACGGTGCACAAGGCCGGGGAGCCACGCCTCCTGCCTGCCTGCGTGCATCCTCGAACCACTAAAACAATGAGGATGAGACCCCACGTGCCATATGCATCTCCTCCTTCTCGCCATCCCTCTCCTCCTTGCTCTGTCTCTCTTCCCCTCTCAAGGCCGACGCAGCCGTCGCCACTCACCGTGACCACCACGACCACCATGATCCTCTCGCTACTCTAAGATGTCCACGAGATCCACCTCGTCTTCCTCAACCTTCTCACTTAGTCAAGAAATTGGAGGAGCTCTCCACTGTCGACATCAATGTCGTCTTCAACCTTGGGCATTTGGTATCACCATTGTTGCCACACCGTCTCCAAGGCCTCCCCGAGCAAGCTAAGCCATTCATCGAGTTCCTAGTGAGCAGCTCTTCCTATCCCCTCACCCCTCGCACCCAATTTTGAGGCGTAGCTAGCCTCCCCGCCATGCCTGAAGCTCTCCATTGCTAGAGCTCATCGTTGTTGCAGCTCTGGTGCCCCTCCGGTCCCGTGCATGTGTCCATTGGGTTTGTAAGAACCCATAGGTTCATAGGTTCTAGCCGTTGCTTGTTTGGGTCATTGTAGTGCCGAACCCATCGATCACGACCACAGGCCGCCGTGCAGACGCTCACCGCTGTCAGCTCAAGCCACCACAACCACTCTCAATAGCCCAGATTGATGTGGGTGAGTCCCATCTCCATGCAGAGCCCCTCCGCCGCTCAATTGGTCGTCGAAGGATGACTCCCGATGTACTCTGACCCCCTTGTCTCAATAATAGGTGGGGTCAGCTTCTCGGTTAATTAGGTTAATTTATTACTTAAGCTAATTAAGCTCTCTTAGTTAAATGAGTCAATGACATGCGGGTCCATGTGTGAGTTTTGACCTGGACCCCGAGTTGTTGACGACCTAACATCATGATGATGTAGTGCTGATGTAGTTAATGATTTTCTAAAATAATAATAAAGCGGGAAATTTAAGAAAATGTTACGGTTCCCAAAAATCATAGAAAATAATATATAACTCGGATGAAAATATATTATATCTGAAAAATTATCAGAAAAATCCAATGAATCTGTTTATAGCATTCATGCATGTTCGAACAACATATATCCTTTGTTTAGAACAATTCATTTAAATGACAATTAAATAGAGATTTACGGAGTTTGAAGTTGAACCTTGGTTCAAACCAACTTCATTTAATCTTGTTGTTAGATGCATTTCCGAGAATTAAATGTTGTTCTATTTGTTGTTGTTGGTCTTTCTTCTCCCTCGTAGACGTTGTTCCGACATTGTGATCGTTGTTATCGATGAAGACTCATTGTTATCTTCAGAAGTGCCAGGTAAGCTATCAGGGCCAATTTATTGGGATTTTAAATTCCCATCAAAATGACCCTTGTGCATACCAGCCCCAGGAACACTGTTAGCCGGTACACAAATCCTCGATACAAATATCCAAGCAAATTACAAATTTTAAGTACAAGACCAGGATGGTCTATGTAGTACATCAAAAAGGTTGCTACTGCTTGATGGCGGAAGCAGATCGGGGATCTCCAACGTCTATGGGACTCCATTTCCCACAGGGACAGCTGACCTAGATAATTCTTATCTCACGTGGACTCTCTCTTCCGTTCCTAGGTTTCGGGGTTACCATTGGGATCCTCTTCTTCAAATGTGCAATCTGGCCAAGACAATAGTGAGGGACTAGCGAGTGAGTAATTTTAATGTACTTGCAAACATTTTGAATCAAACATAAAATAGATGGTGGTTAATATGCACTTGAAATGATTCAATAATATTCCATTAGTCATAGTTCAACTTACTAAGAGTAAGAAGATAGATATTATAACCATACTGAGAATTTAATAAGCAAGAAGTGAAGAAAAATTAATTCGAACATCGGGCAGTAGTCATCCCGAATAATTTCAAGAACATGAAAATAGTCGGTTGGGTGTCTGGAGCAACACCTCGAAAGGATAAGGTATAAAGCATTCCCCTGTCGGGCGTCTGAGCGACACCACATAAATGGCTTATATGATATAATAACAAGCATGCCACAGTCGGGTGTCTGACCAACACCACATAAAGGGCTTATATGAAATAATAATAAGCATGACATAGTTAGATATCTCAGCAACACCACATAAAGGGCTTATATGAAATAATAACAATGAATATCCAGGAGGTAGAACCGTCCTAGGGATATTCAATGTTCATGTATCATAAAGGTTAGTCCATGATAAAATAATAATTATGATCCTCCGCCATATTTCATGGTTTTCTCATGGTTAAGTTAACTTCCTTCGAAGACAGACACTTAGAACGACACTTGACCTGTCAACCAGCCATCCTTTACCGTGGACATGACTACTTGAATAGTTTTGACTCCATAGAGGGTGTACTCTTTACACACAACCCACGGGTTTTAATAGTCACTCGGACTAATCCCGATAATAGTATCTCAGAATTAGACACTCAGAACCAGCACGCACCCATTTTCCCCCGCGAAGACCGGTATCACTCGGACTACGCTGCCAGGGAAAAACCATAAGACGGGGAGGCTCCAACCTCGACTAGCATGGGATCAAATTCATACCTCTCACTACGAGAGGAGAGCTCTTCCCCTCTGACTCCCAGACCAGAAACACCCATGCCCCCTGATTGGATGACTGGTTTTATTCCAGTGCCCCAGAGACCTACATCCCGACCCTCTATTTGGTGTGTACCTGGTAATAGATTTACAACCTGCTGAACAATATTCCCTTTCAGGAAGACCTATGGCAGCATGAAAGGGTAAGGTGGAACACTGACAAGACTCGATCTACGATCGACTTAGGAGGTTTAAGTTATTCCCTGCATGATTAGCACAACAAAAATTGTCTCACAAAGCCACACAGAATCACCACCTTTTATACCCCATCATGCCTCGCTGACCATCCTCGTCCTATGACATGTCAGTCTCCAAGGTCATGTCTTTCCGAGACACTGACTCTTCTCGGATCCCATCCAGCACGCATGTGTGGCACAAAGGAGTGACTACTATCACATGCATCTCAATATGCAACATAATTCATTTGTCACCATTTACTCACGTGCACGATCATATCACCACATGAAATATCATCACTTGTTCTACCAAAAAGGTATTATTCCTACATCACAATAATTCACACACAACCATAATATATCTAGGTTCAGAATGCTTGCCTTTCAAGCGTAGAGAGGTAGGGTGCACTCCAAAACTTTTGAAAGTTTTACTCCTCTCTCCATATCGTATTTTTAAAAATATTCTAGTTAACACATAATTTAAAAACAGGACAAAAGTTGTCTTAGAAATTTTTCAAATAAATACTAAAACAAAGTAGATAAAATTTGAAAGGGGTGAGAAAAAGAATCATATCTTTTGGAGTTTTATTTTAGAAATTAGAGCGAGTCAAAGTTCCGGTTTTAATTAAATGAGAAAAGAAAACGAGTCGGAAGGAAATACGCAAGCGCGAGGAGAAAACGTACTCTACGGAATACGCGTCCACTTATCTAGCGCACGAGTGACTCGGGAGTCACTGACAGTGGGCCCACCTAGCCAGCTGGCCAGGTTTGAAAAGTCTTCTACGCCTTCTTCCTCCTCTAGCCGAGCGGAGGCGGGGCTCCGGCGATTGGCGACTCCTGGATTTTTCCGCGGACAGAAATGAGTTCCCCACAAGCTACCGTTCCTCCTGGAGGTCGAAAGGGATACTGAGACGGAGAGGGTCGCCAACGGCGAGCTTCGAGCAGGACGGTGGTTGTGGGAGTAATTGGCACTCGGCCTATGGTGGCTCCCAACCGCGTGTGACCGGTGGGATGGCATCGCGGGGTGAGGGTGTTCCAACCAAAGGGTAGAACGGCCTAGGACCAACCCTGCTGGCCTTGAATTTCAACCAGGGAGGCGGCATCCGGACTCTGACCGGAGGTGAGGATGATGGCTTCCCCTGGTCGATTGTCTACAAGAGGGGCTTGAGAGGGATTGGAGAAGCTCTGCCGAGGGTTTGGGCGAGCTCGGGGGTCCCTTAAATACGCGGGCGAGGTAGGTTCAGCGGAGGCAACGGATAAGCTCGGCGACCGACCACCACTAGCGTTGCAGGCGACGTGGCGATGCATGGGACGGTTGAGGGGGTCCTGGCTGGCGGCTGAGCTAGCGGACAAGGGGGGTTCTGGCCGGAGGGGCGAGCTGGCGGGCAGCGGCGGCTTGGGCGATGCTGCCATCGCCACGGCAGGCGCTGCTAGTGTCAGCGGGCAGCACAGTTGTAGGGGGTTCACGCGCACAGTGAGGGGTCAGCAGCGCTAGCGAGGGGAGACTGTAGGTTGCCATTATGGGGTCAAGGGAGCAGTGTAGGTGGGCGTGGCGACTCCTTGTACCGCACGTGCAAAACGCGCACTCCGGGCATGCTGTGGGTACGGATGGCGGGTGTTTAACCAAATGCCTATGCATGGTAAAAGTGTCCAACCCTATGATACTACAAAGGACTGAGCTATAGGTCAATTGGGAGGTGACTGACATGATGGTTTGGCTAGCTGAACAACTTCAAAGTGTAAACTAAAAATCATGTCAAATCTGTTCATGAACCAAAAGTGTTCGACAAAATTCCAATAGCATCTAGATGGCTTTGCTGGTCACCAAAAACTCTAGGTTGAGGTCTCTTTAGATGCTAAGAATGAGGGCATGGTTAGTTTTTGGAAATCAGAAACTTATTAGTGCATTAATTTGAGAAAAACATTTTTGGGTAGAAACTTCATGAGGTTAAAACATGGGCTTAAACTATGTCACTAGAGTTGATCAAGAGAGTTGTGGCAAAAGAACACATTGTTGTAGTACAAACTGCAAAACAAGTTCGAAACAAAAAAGGAGTTGGGGTGCTCAAAATTTTCAACAGACCAAATTGGATTTTTGCCTAAAATTTATCAACATACCTCACTTGACATCTCCCAATATTTGTGGAATTTTGAAAGAGTAGATCCACTGGTTGCAGTTCAAAACACCAAGTGGACCAGAGTAGAAACGGGATTTTTTTTGATATTTTTATAAAAACATATAATTGGGTTTTTGCATGAAAGTGATCCACAGATATCACATGTCACCCACAATTTTTTGTGGAGTTTTGAAATGAAGTTATCAAATGGTTGCAGTGTAGATGAGGTCTTTAAATGTAACACCCTCTCTTTAGCTTTCCTGACTAATTAAGTCATTTCAAAAATTAGGACCAATTTAAACATTTTGTGTATGCTTGTGATGCTTGAAGTGACTGTTGTGTTGCTTGCTTGCTGGTATGCTTGTGTTGATTCTCAATAATTCTTGCTATTCTCCAGACTCACCTCCTCAGCCCAAAACTCCAGTCTAATGATCATGCCATGTGGTTAGGACCAAAAATATTTTTACCTAATATTATTTTCACAAAAATGCATTTCTTTGAATTAAGCTTCCAAAACCCCTCACATGAGAGTTGTACTACGAGTCCTCAAATTATGGGATTTATTTTGCACAAATTATTTTATTTAAAACCCATTATCAAAATGGCTTCCCAAAACCACAATAATATTATTTTAAAATTTATTTTACTATTTTATTTAAATGCCTTCTTGTGAGGCCAGAAATGGTCTCTTACGTGGGAAAGTTATTTTTATTGCTTTCAAAATATTTAAGAAAATTTAGGGAAACTCAGTGGACATATATATTATATATATATATATGAGTTTCAACACATGGTTATGTTCAAAATATTGGGCAAAACCCTTCGTGCCTATTTCAAGCATGAGACCTATCATATGTTTGATGATCTTACCAAGTTTCATCTCAATCCAAGTTGAATTGCTTCCCCTAATAGTTCTAAAACCCTATTTGTCCAGATCCAAATCTGAGCAACTCGACATTGTCAAGTATCTCCAAATGTACTCAAATTTGGTAGACAAGTTCTGATACTCTAATAATGCATCCACACCAAGTGGTACATCAAGGATAATAGAAGAACTTGTCCCAAGCCCCTCAAAAGCCTCTGTGTTGATTTCTGACTTTGGGAAACTTTACATTATAAAGTTTCTCCAATTGACACCCAACTTTTTGGGCATGCTTTAATGCTCAAACAATGCCCCCACACCAAATATTGGATTTGTGGGAATTGATTTGAATAGTTTTGTAAGCAAAAAGCCATTTCTGCCCATTTCATGGGTTTTCCAAGTCTACATTGGAAACCTTCTCCACCAAATCCAAAATTTGGTGTCCAAGCTTATTTTTATCTATTATTTGATCCTGTTAAGTTTCATATCCATTGAACTCCATCTGGTCGCTCTGCCACTCATCAAACACCTTGTGTGCATTCACTTTATTGGCTACTTTGGCCCCTTCCATTTTAACCCTTGAGCTCAACTTTCTACCAAAACTTCATATAGTTACATTTACCTCCAGTAACTTTTCCATGGCCACTGGTCAATTATTGGAGAGAGGCTCCATGTAACTATTCCTCATTTTACCCTTGGAATCATCATTTTTACTCCTCTTGTCCCACTTCTGTTTAAGCCAAATCCCCCATCTCCTTCTAGAGGGTCCCTAGCATCCCAAGGCATCATTTCAAACCAAGATATGCAAATTGGGCAGCAGATCTGCAAGTTCATTTTTGGTTGAAATATAGCATTGTACATCAAGTACAAGCTACACTCCTTTTCTTGAGCTCAAACTTGACAGTGATGTAGTCCCTGCATAGATAGCATTGCTAGACATAATTCTTCCCCCAGACCCCCTTATGAAATCATATTTTTTTAGTTTCAAGTTTGTTGTTGCAAACTTGACCCCAGTCCAACACCATTGAAACCAGATCCTATCGGGTCCAAACTGCACCAGTGCTTCGTGGCACACATGCCTTGCATGCTTGACACCTTGCCCTGGCCAAGGGGTGGCCCAGGACACCATTGTTGGAATTATGCCCTAGAGGCAATAATAAATATAGTTATTATTATAATTCCTGTATCAACATAATCGTTTATTATCCATGCTGTAATTGTATTGAATGAAGACTCATTTACATGTGTGGATACATAGACAAAACACTGTCCCTAGCAAGCCTCTAGTTGGCTAGCCAGTTGATCAAAGATAGTCAGTGTCTTCTGATTATGAACAAGGTGTTGTTGCTTGATAACTGGATCACGTCATTAGGAGAATCACGTGATGGACTAGACCCAAACTAATAGACGTAGCATGTTGATCGTGTCATTTTGTTTCTACTGTTTTCTGCGTGTCAAGTATTTGTTCCTATGACCATGAGATCATATAACTCACTGACACCGGAGGAATACTTTGTGTGTATCAAACGTCGCAACGTAACTGGGTGACTATAAAGATGCTCTACAGGTATCTCCGAAGGTGTTAGTTGAGTTAGTATGGATCAAGACTGGGATTTGTCACTCCGTGTGACGGAGAGGTATCTCGGGGCCCACTCGGTAATACAACATCACACACAAGCCTTGCAAGCAATGTGACTTAGTGTATGTTGCGGGATCTTGTATTACGGAACGAGTAAAGAGACTTGCCGGTAAACGAGATTGAAATAGGTATGTGGATACTGACGATCGAATCTCGCGCAAGTAACATATCGAAGGACAAAGGGAATGATATACGGGATTATATGAATCCTTGGCACTGAGGTTCAAACGATAAGATCTTCGTAGAATATGTAGGATCCAATATGGGCATCCAGGTCCCGCTATTGGATATTGACCGAGAAGTCTCTCGGGTCATGTCTACATAGTTCTCGAACCCGCAGGGTCTGCACACTTAAGGTTCGATGTTGTTTTATGCGTATTTGAGTTATATGGTTGGTTACGGAATGTTGTTCGGAGTCCCGGATGAGATCACGGATGTCACGAGGGTTTCCGGAATGGTCCGGAACGAATATTGATATATAGGATGACCTCATTTTATTACCGGAAGATTTTCAGAGTTACCGGGAATGTACCGGGAATGACGAATGGGTTCCGGGAGTTCATCGGGGGGGGGGGGCAACCCACCCCGGGGAAGCCCATAGGCCTTGAGGGTGGTGCACCAGCCCTTAGTGGGCTGGTGGGACAGACCAAAAGGGCCCTATGCACATTGGAAGAAAAATCAAAGAGAAAGAAAAAAAAGGAGGTGGGAAGGGAAGGAAGGACTCCCACCCACCAAACCAAGTCCAACTCGGTTTGGGGGGGAGACCTTCCCCCCTTGTCTCGGCCGACCCCCTTGGGGCTCCTTGAGCCCCAAGGCAAGCCCCCCCTCTCCCACCTATATATACGGACGTTTTAGGGCTGATTTGAGACGACTTTTCCACGGCAGCCCGACCACATACCTCCACGTTTTTTCCTCTAGATCGCGTTTCTGCGGAGCTCGGGCGGAGCCCTGCTGAGACGAGATCATCACCAACCTCCGGAGCGCCGTCACGCTGCCGGAGAACTCTTCTACCTCTCTGTCTCTCTTGCTGGATCAAGAAGGCCGAGATCATCGTCGAGCTATACGTGTGCTGAACGCGGAGGTGCCGTCCGTTCGGTACTAGATCATGGGACTGATCGCGGGATTCTTTGCGGGGCGGATCGAGGGACGTGAGGACGTTCCACTACATCAACCGCGTTCATTAACGCTTCTGCTGTACGGTCTACAAGGGTACGTAGATCTCTCATCCCCTCTCGTAGATGGACATCACCATGATAGGTCTTCGTGCGCGTAGGAAATTTTTGGTTTCCCATGCGACGTTCCCCAACAGTGGTATCAGAGCTAGGTTCATGCGTAGATGTCTTCTCGAGTAGAACACGAAAGTTTTTGTGGGCGGTGATGTGTGTTTTGCTGCCCTCCCTAGTCTTTTCTTGATTCCGCGGTATTGTTGGATTGAAGCGGCTTGGACCGACATTACTCGTACGCTTACGAGAGACTGGTTTCATCGCTACGAGTAACCCCGTTGCTCAAAGATGACTGGCAAGTGTCGGTTTCTCCAACTTTAGTTGAATCTGATTTGACCGAGGAGGTCCTTGGATGAGGTTAAATAGCAACTCATATATCTCCGTTGTGGTGTTTGCGTAAGTAAGATGCGATCCTACTAGATACCCATGATCACCACGTAAAACATGCAACAACAAAATTAGAGGACGTCTAACTTGTTTTTGCATGGTACGCTTGTGATGTGATATGGCCAACGATGTGATGTGATATATTGGATGTATGACATGATCATGTTGTAATAGATAATATCGACTTGCACGTCGATGGTACGGCAACCGGCAGGAGCCATAGGGTTGTCTTTATACTAACGTTTGTGCTTGCAGATGCGTATACTATTTTGCTAGGATGTAGCTTTAGTAGTAATAGCATGAGTAGCACGAAAACCCCGATGGCGACACGTTGATGGAGATCATGGTGTGGCGCCGGTGACAAGAAGATCGTGCCGGTGCTTTGGTGATGGAGATCAAGAAGCACGTGATGATGTCCATATCATGTCACTTATGAATTGCATGTGATGTTAATCCTTTTATGCACCTTATTTTTCTTAGAACGACGGTAGCATTATGAGGTGATCTCTCATTAAAATTTCAAGACGAAATTGTGTTCTGCCCGACTGTGCACCATTGCTACAGTTCGTCGTTTCGAGAGACCACGTGATGATCGGGTGTAATAGACTCAACGTTCACATACAACGGGTGCAAAACAGTTGCGCACGCGGAACACTCGGGTTAAGCTTGACGAGCCTAGCATGTGCAGACATGGCCTCGGAACACATGAGACTAAAAGGTCGATCATGAATCATATAGATGATATGATTAGCATAGGGATGCTTACCACTGAAACTATACTCAACTCACATGATGATCGGACTTGAGCTAGTGTAAGTGGATCATGAACCACTCAAATGACTAGAGAGATGTACTTTTTGAGTGGGAGTTTAGCGAATAATTTGATTAAGTTAAACTCTAATTATCTTGAACATAGTCTAAGTCCACTTTGAATATATTTGTGTTGTAGATCATGGCTCACGCGACAGTCACCCTGAATTTTAATACGTTCCTAGAGAAAGCTAAGTTGAAAGATGATGGAAGCAACTTTGTAGACTGGGCTCGCAATCTTAAGCTAATCTTACAAGCTGGGAAGAAGGATTATGTCCTTAATGCTGCGCTAGGAGATGAACCACCCGCTACGGCAGATCAGGATGTTAAGAACGCTTGGTTAGCACGTAAGGAGGACTACTCAGTAGTTCAATGTGCAGTCTTGTATGGCTTAGAACCGGGACTTCAACGTCGCTTTGAGTGTCATGGAGCATTTGAGATGTTCCAGGAGTTGAAGTTTATCTTTCAGAAGTACGCCCGGATCGAGAGGTATGAGACCTCCAATAAATTCTATTCTTGCAAGATGGAGGAAAACTCGTCTGTCAGTGAACATGTGGTCAAAATGTCTGGGTACTCAAACCGTCTAGCTGAGCTGGGGATTAAACTCCCGCAAGAGGCTATCACTGAGAGAATCCTTCAATCACTGCCGCCAAGCTATAAAGGCTTTGTGTTGAACTACAACATGCAAGGGATGAACAAGTCTCCCGGCGAGTTGTTTGCGATGCTGAAAGTCGCAGAGTCTGAACTCCATAAAGAGCATCAAGTGTTGATGGTGAATAAGACGACTAGTTTCAAGAGAAACGGCAAAGGCAAGAAGGGTAATTCAAAGAAGAGCGGCAAGCCTGTTGCCAATCCGACGAAGAAACCCAAAGCTGGACCTAAGCCTGAAACGGAGTGTTACTATTGCAAGGGTATGGGTCACTTGAAGCGCAATTGCCCCAAGTATCTGGCAGATAAGAAGGCGGCCAAAGAAAAATCAGGTATATTTGATATACATGTTATTGATGTGTACTTGACCGGCTCTCGTACTAGTGCCTGGGTATTCGATACCGGTTCTGTTGCTCATATTTGCAACTCGAAACAGGAACTGCGGAATAGACGAAGGCTGGCGAAAGATGAAGTGACGATGCGCGTAGGAAATGGTTCCAAGGTTGATGCAATCGCCGTCGGCACAGTTTCACTTCAGGTACCATCAGGATTAGTTATGAACTTAAATCATTGTTATTTAGTGCCTGCGTTGAGCATGAACATTATATCTGGATCTTGTTTATTGCGAGACGGTTACTCTTTTAAGTCAGAGAATAATGGTTGGTCTATTTCTGTGAGTAACATCTTTTATGGTCATGCACCCAATGTGAGAGGATTGTTCATATTGAATCTTGATAGCGATACACACATACATAACATTGAGACCAAAAGAGTTAGAGTTAACAATGATAGTGCCATATTTTTGTGGCACTGCCGCTTAGGTCATATTGGTGTAAAGCGCATGAAGAAACTCCATGCTGATGGACTTTTGGAGTCACTTGACTTTGATTCACTTGACACGTGCGAACCATGCCTCATGGGCAAGATGACTAAGACTCCGTTCTCCAGAACAATGGAGCGTGCAAGTAACTTGTTGGAAATCATACATACCGATGTGTGTGGTCCGATGAGCGTGGAGGCACGCGGCGGATATCGTTATTTTCTCACCTTCACTAACGATTTGAGTAGATATGGTTATGTCTACTTGATGAAGCACAAGTCTGAAACATTTGAAAAGTTCAAGCAATTTCAGAGTGAAGTTGAAAATCATCGTAACAAGAAGATCAAGTTCCTACGGTCTGATCGTGGGGGTGAATATCTGAGTTTCGAGTTTGGTGCTCACTTAAGACAATGTGGAATTGTTTCACAGTTGACACCGCCTGGAACACCACAGCGTAATGGTGTGTCCGAACGTCGTAATCGTACTTTATTAGAGATGGTGCGATCTATGATGTCTCTTACCGATTTGCCGTTATCGTTTTGGGGTTATGCATTAGAAACAACTGCATTCACTTTAAATAGGGCACCATCAAAATCCGTTGAGACGACACCATACGAACTGTGGTATGGCAAAAGGCCAAAGTTGTCGTTTCTTAAAGTTTGGGGATGTGATGCTGATGTCAAAAAGCTTCAGCCTGAAAAGCTGGAACCCAAAGCGGAAAAGTACGTCTTCATAGGTTACACAAAAGAGACAGTTGGGTACACCTTCTATCTCAAATCCGAGGGCAAAGTGTTTGTTGCTAAAAACGGAGCTTTTCTCGAGAAGGAGTTTCTCTCGAGAGAATTGAGTGGGAGGAAGGTAGAACTTGACGAGGTTGTCGAACCTCTCATCCCTCTGGATGGTGGCGTAGGGCAAGGGGAAACCTCTGTCGTTGCGACGCCGGTTGAGGAGGAAGTTAATGATGATGATCATGAAACTCCAGTTCAAGTTTCTGTCGAACCACGCAGGTCGACGAGACCATGTGCTGCTCCATATTGGTACGGTAATCCCGTCTTATCAATCATGTTGTTGGACAACAATGAACCTGCAAATTATGAAGAAGCAATGGTGGGCCCAGATTCCAACAAATGGCTAGAAGCCATGAAGTCCGAAATAGGATCCATGTATGAGAACAAAGTGTGGACTTTGGAGGTACTGCCTGAGGGCCGCAAGGCTATTCAGAACAAATGGATCTTTAAGAGGAAGACGGACGCTGACGGCAATGTGACCGTTTATAAAGCTCGACTTGTGGCAAAGGGTTTTTCACAAGTTCAAGGAGTTGACTACGATGAGACATTCTCACCTGTAGCGATGCTTAAGTCCGTCAGAATCATGTTAGCAATAGCTGCATTTTTCGATTATGAAATCTGGCAGATGGATGTCAAAACGGCGTTCCTTAACGGTTTCCTTAAGGAAGAATTGTATATGATGCAACCCGAAGGTTTTGTTGATCCTAAGAATGCTAATAAAGTGTGCAAGCTCCAGCGATCCATTTATGGACTGGTGCAAGCATCTCGGAGTTGGAACAAACGCTTTGATGAGGTGATCAAAGCATTTGGGTTTATACAAGTGGTTGGAGAATCCTGTATTTACAAGAAAGTGAGTGGGAGCTCTGTGGCGTTTCTAATATTATATGTGGATGACATATTCCTTATTGGAAACAACATGGAGTTTTTGGAGAGCATAAAGGATTACTTGAATGAAAGTTTCTCTATAAAGGACGTAGGAGAAGCTGCTTACATTCTAGGCATTATGATCTATAGGGATAGATCAAAACGCCTAATAGGACTTTCACAAAGCACATACCTTGATAAAGTTTTGAAGAGGTTCAAAATGGAACAGTCAAACAAGGGGTTCTTGCCAGTTTTACAAGGTACGAGATTGAGTAAGACTCAGTGCCCAGCAACTGATGAGGATAGAGAGCATATGCGCTCCGTCCCCTATGCTTTAGCCATAGGCTCTATCATGTATGCAATGATGTGCACTAGACCGGACGTTAGCCTGGCCATAAGTATGGCAGGTAGGTTCCATAGTAATCCAGGAGTGGATCACTGGACAGCGGTCAGGAATATCCTGAAGTACCTCAAAAGGACTAAGGAGATGTGTCTCGTGTATGGCGGTGACGAAAAGCTCGCCGTAAAAGGTTACGTCGATGCAAGCTTTGACACAGATCCGGACGACTCTAAGTCGCAAACCGGATACATATTTATTCTTAATGGGGGTGCGGTAAGCTGGTGCAGTTCCAAGCAAAGCATCGTAGCAGATTCTACATGTGAAGCGGAGTACATGGCTGCCTCGGAGGCGGCTAAGGAGGGTGTCTGGATGAAGCAGTTCATGACGGATCTTGGAGTGGTGCCAAGTGCACTGAATCCAATAACCTTGTTCTGTGACCACACGGGTGCCATTGCCTTAGCAAAGGAACCACGGTTTCACAAGAAGTCCACACACATCAAACGACGCTTCAACCTCATTCGCGACTATGTCGAAGGGGAGGACGTAAATATATGCAAAGTGCATACGGATCTGAATGTAGCAGACCCGCGGACTAAACCTCTTCCACGGCCAAAGCATGATCAACACCAGAACTGTATGGGTGTTAGATTTATTACAATGTAATTCGCATGATGATGTGAGGGCTAGATTATTGACTCTAGTGCAAGTGGGATACTGTTGGAATTATGCCCTAGAGGCAATAATAAATATAGTTATTATTATAATTCCTGTATCAAGATAATCGTTTATTATCCATGCTGTAATTGTATTGAATGAAGACTCATTTACATGTGTGGATACATAGACAAAACACTGTCCCTAGCAAGCCTCTAGTTGGCTAGCCAGTTGATCAAAGATAGTCAGTGTCTTCTAATTATGAACAAGGTGTTGTTGCTTGATAACTGGATCACGTCATTAGGAGAATCACGTGATGGACTAGACCCAAACTAATAGACGTAGCATGTTGATCGTGTCATTTTGTTGCTACTGTTTTCTGCGTGTCAAGTATTTGTTCCTATGACCATGAGATCATATAACTCACTGACACCGGAGGAATACTTTGTGTGTATCAAACGTCGCAACGTAACTGGGTGACTATAAAGATGCTCTACAGGTATCTCCGAAGGTGTTAGTTGAGTTAGTATGGATCAAGACTGGGATTTGTCACTCCGTGTGACGGAGAGGTATCTCGGGGCCCACTCGGTAATACAACATCACACACAAGCCTTGCAAGCAATGTGACTTAGTGTAAGTTGCGGGATCTTGTATTACAGAATGAGTAAAGAGACTTGCCGGTAAACGAGATTGAAATAGGTATGTGGATACTGACGATCGAATCTCGGGCAAGTAACATACCGAAGGACAAAGGGAACGATATACGGGATTATATGAATCCTTGGCACTGAGGTTCAAACGATAAGATCTTCGTAGAATATGTAGGATCCAATATGGGCATCCAGGTCCTGCTATTGGATATTGACCGAGAAGTCTCTCTGGTCATGTCTACATAGTTCTCGAACCCGCAGGGTCTGCACACTTAAGGTTCGATGTTGTTTTATGCGTATTTGAGTTATATGGTTGGTTACCGAATGTTGTTTGGAGTCCCGGATGAGATCGCGGATGTCACGAGGGTTTCCGGAATGGTCCGGAAACGAAGATTGATATATAGGATGACCTCATTTGATTACCGGAAGGTTTTCGGAGTTACCGGGAATGTACCGGGAATGACGAATGGGTTCCAGGAGTTCACAGGGGGGGGGCAACCCACCCCTGGGAAGCCCATAGGCCTTGAGGGTGGTGCACCAGCCCTTAGTGGGCTGGTGGGACAGCCCAAAAGGGCCCTATGCGGATTGGAAGAAAAATCAAAGAGAAAGAAAAAAAAGGAGGTGGGAAGGGAAGGAAGGACTCCCACCCACCAAACCGAGTCCAACTCGGTTTGGGGCGGGGGAGACCTTCCCCCCTTGGCTCGGCCGACCCCCTTGGGGCTCCTTGAGCCCCAAGGCAAGGCCCCCCCCCTCTCCCACCTATATATACAGAGGTTTTAGGGCTGATTTGAGATGACTTTTCCACGGCAGCCCGACCACATACCTCCACGTTTTTTCCTCTAGATCGCGTTTCTGCGGAGCTCGGGCGGAGCCCTGCTGAGACGAGATCATCACCAACCTCCGGAGCGCAGTCACGATGCCGGAGAACTCTTCTACCTCCCTGTCTCTCTTGCCGGATCAAGAAGGCCGAGATCATCGTCGAGCTGTACGTGTGCTGAACGCGGAGGTGCCGTCCGTTCGGTACTAGATCGTGGGACTGATCGCGGGATTGTTTGCGGGGCGGATCGAGGGACGTGAGGACGTTCCACTACATCAACCGCGTTCACTAACGCTTCTGCTGTACGGTCTACAAGGGTACGTAGATCTCTCATCCCCTCTCGTAGATGGACATCACCATGATAGTTCTTCATGCGCGTAGGAAAATTTTTGTTTCCCATGCGACGTTCCCCAACAGTGGTATCAGAGCTAGGTTCATGCGTAGATGTCTTCTCGAGTAGAACACAAAAGTTTTTGTGGGCGGTGATGTGCGTTTTGCTGCCCTCCTTAGTCTTTTCTTGATTCCGCGGTATTGTTGGATTGAAGCGGCTTGGACCGACATTACTCGTACGCTTACGAGAGACTGGTTTCATCGCTACGAGTAACCCCGTTGCTCAAAGATGATTGGCAAGTGTCGGTTTCTCCAACTTTAGTTGAATCGGATTTGACCGAGGAGGTCCTTGGATGAGGTTAAATAGCAACTCATACATCTCCGTTGTGGTGTTTGCGTAAGTAAGATGCGATCCTACTAGATACCCATGGTCACCACGTAAAACATGCAACAACAAAATTAGAGGACGTCTAACTTATTTTTGCAGGGTATGCTTGTGATGTGATATGGCCAACGATGTGATGTGATATATTGGATGTATTAGATGATCATGTTGTAATAGATAATATCGACTTCCACGTCGATGGTACAGCATCCGGCAGGAGCCATAGGGTTGTCTTTATACTAACGTTTCTGCTTCCAGATGCGTTTACTATTTTGCTAGGATGTAGCTTTAGTAGTAATAGCATGAGTAGCACGACAACCCCGATGGCGACACGTTGATGGAGATCATGGTGTGGTGCCGGTGACAAGAAGATCGTGCCGGTGCTTTGGTGATGGAGATCAAGAAGCACGTGATGATGGCCATATCATGTCACTTATGAATTGCATGTGATGTTAATCCTTTTATGCACCTTATTTTGCTTAGAACGACGGTAGCATTATGAGGTGATCTCTCACTAAAATTTCAAGACGAAATTGTGCTCTCCCCGACTGTGCACCATTGCTACAGTTCATCGTTTCGAGAGACCACGTGATGATCGGGTGTGATAGACTCAACGTTCACATACAACGGGTGCAAAACAGTTGCGCACGCGGAACACTCGGGTTAAGCTTGACGAGCCTAGCATGTGCAGACATGGCCTCGGAACACATGAGACCGAAAGTTCGATCATGAATCATATAGATGATATGATTAGCATAGGGATGCTTACCACTGAAACTATACTCAACTCACATGATGATCGGACTTGAGCTAGTGAAAGTGGATCATGAACCACTCAAATGACTAGAGAGATGTACTTTTTGAGTGGGAGTTTAGCGAATTATTTGATTAAGTTAAACTCTAATTATATTGAACATAGTCTAAGTCCACTTTGAATATATTTGTGTTGTAGATCATGGCTCACGCGACAGTCACCCTGAATTTTAATACGTTCCTAGAGAAAGCTAAGTTGAAAGATGATGGAAGCAACTTTGTAGACTGGGCTCGTAATCTTAAGCTAATCTTACAAGCTGGGAAGAAGGATTATGTCCTTAATGCTGCGCTAGGAGATGAACCACCCGCTACGGCAGATCAGGATGTTAAGAACGCTTGGTTAGCACGTAAGGAGGACTACTCAGTAGTTCAATGTGCAGTCTTGTATGGCTTAGAACCGGGACTTCAACGTCGCTTTGAGCGTCATGGAGCATTTGAGATGTTCCAGGAGTTGAAGTTTATCTTTCAGAAGAACGCCCGAATCGAGAGGTATGAGACCTCCGATAAATTCTATGCTTGCAAGATCGAGGAAAACTCGCCTGTCAGTGAACATGTGGTCAAAATGTCTGGGTACTCAAACCGTCTAGCTGAGCTGGGGATTGAACTCCCGCAAGAGCCTATCACTGAGAGAATCCTTCAATCACTGCCGCCAAGCTATAAAGGCTTTGTTTTGAACTACAACATGCAAGGGATGAACAAGTCTCCCGGCGAGTTGTTTGCAATGCTGAAAGTCGGAGAGTCTGAACTCCATAAAGAGCATCAAGTGTTGATGGTGAATAAGACCACTAGTTTCAAGAGAAATGACAAAGGCAAGAAGGGTAATTCAAAGAAGAGCGGCAAGCCTGTTGCCAATCCGACGAAGAAACCCAAAGCTGGACCTAAGCCTGAAACGGAGTGTTACTATTGCAAGGGTATGGGTCACTTGAAGCGCAATTGCCCCAAGTATCTGGCAGATAAGAAGGCGGCCAAAGAAAAATCAGGTATATTTGATATACATGTTATTGATGTGTACTTGATCGGCTCTCGTACTAGTGCCTGGGTATTCGATACCGGTTCTGTTGCTCATATTTGCAACTCGAAACAGGAACTACGGAATGGACGAATCTGGTGAAACATGAAGTGACGATGCGCGTAGGAAATGGTTCCAAGGTTGATGCAATCGCCGTCGGCACAGTTTCACTTCAGTTACCATCAGGATTAGTTATGAACTTAAATTATTGTTATTTAGTGCCTGCGTTGAGCATGAACATTATATCTGGATCTTGTTTATTGCGAGACGGTTACTCTTTTAAGTCAGAGAGTAATGGTTGGTCTATTTCTATGAGTAACATCTTTTATGGTCATGCACCCAATGTGAGAGGATTGTTCATATTGAATCTTGATAGCGATACACACATACATAACATTGAGACCAAAAGAGTTAGAGTTAACAATGATAGTGCCATATTTTTGTGGCAGTACCGCTTAGGTCATATTGGTGTAAAGCGCATGAAGAAACTCCATGCTGATGGACTTTTGGAGTCACTTGACTTTGATTCACTTGACACGTGCGAACCATGCCTCATGGGCAAGTTGACTAAGACTCCGTTCTCCAGAACAATGGAGCGTGCAAGTGACTTGTTGGAAATCATACATACTGATGTGTGTGGTCCGATGAGCGCGGAGGCACGCGGCGGATATCGTTATTTTCTCACCTTCACTAACGATTTGAGTAGATCTGGTTATGTCTACTTGATGAAGCACACGTCTGAAACATTTGAAAAGTTCAAGCAATTTCAGAGTGAAGTTGAAAATCATCGTAACAAGAAGATCGAGTTCCTACGGTCTGATCGTGGGGGTGAATATCTGAGTTTCGAGTTTGGTGCTCACTTAAGACAATGTGGAATTGTTTCACAGTTGACACCGCCTGGAACACCACAGCGTAATGGTGTGTCCGAACGTCGTAATTGTACTTTATTAGAGATGGTGCGATCTATGATGTCTCTTACCGATTTGCCGTTATCATTTTGGGTTTATGCATTAGAAACAGCTGCATTCACTTTAAATAGGGCACCATCAAAATCCGTTGAGACGACACCATACGAACTGTGGTATGGCAAAAGGCCAAAGTTGTCGTTTCTTAAAGTTTGGGGATGTGATGCTTATGTCAAAAAGCTTCAGCCTGAAAAGCTGGAACCCAAAGCGGAAAAGTGCGTCTTCATAGGTTACCCAAAAGAGACAGTTGGGTACACCTTCTATCTCAAATCCGAGGGCAAAGTGTTTGTTGCTAAAAATGGAGCTTTTCTCGAGAAGGAGTTTCTCTCGAGAGAATTGAGTGGGAGGAAGATAGAACTTGACGAGGTTGTCGAACCTCTCATCCCTCTGGATGGTGGCGCAGGGCAAGGGGAAACCTCTGTCGTTGCGACGCCGGTTGAGGAGGAAGTTAATGATGATGATCATGAAACTCCAGTTCCAGTTTCTGTCGAACCACGCAGGTCGACGAGACCACGTGCTGCTCCAGAGTGGTACGGTAATCCCGTCTTATCAATCATGTTGTTGGACAACAATGAACCTGCAAATTATGAAGAAGCAATGGTGGGCCCAGATTCCAACAAATGGCTAGAAGCCATGAAGTCCGAAATAGGATCCATGTATGAGAACAAAGTGTGGACTTTGGAGGTACTGCCTGAGGGCCGCAAGGCTATTCAGAACAAATGGATCTTTAAGAGGAAGACGGACGCTGACGGCAATGTGACCGTTTATAAAGCTCGACTTGTGGCAAATGGTTTTTCACAAGTTCAAGGAGTTGACTACGATGAGACATTCTCACCCGTAGCGATGCGTAAGTCCGTCATAATCATGTTAGCAATAGCTGCATTTTTCGATTATGAAATCTGGCAGATGGATGTCAAAACGGCGTTCCTTAATGGTTTCCTTAAGGAAGAATTGTATATGATGCAACCCGAAGGTTTTATTGATCCTAAGAATGCTAACAAAGTGTGCAAGCTCCAGCGATCCATTTATGGATTGGTGCAAGCATCTCGGAGTTGGAACGAACGCTTTGAGGAGGTGATCAAAGCATTTGGGTTTATACAAGTGGTTGGAGAATCCTGTATTTACAAGAAAGTGAGTGGGAGCTCTGTGGCGTTTCTAATATTATATGTGGATGACATATTGCTTATTGGAAACAACATGGAGTTTTTGGAGAGCATAAAGGATTACTTGAATAAAAGTTTCTCTATAAAGGACGTAGGAGAAGATGCTTACATTCTAGGCATTAAGATCTATAGGGATAGATCAAAACGCCTAATAGGACTTTCACAAAGCACATACCTTGATAAATTTTTGAAGAGGTTCAAAATGGAACAGTCAAACAAGGGGTTCTTGCCAGTTTTACAAGGTACAAGATTGAGTAAGACTCAGTGCCCAGCAACTGATGAGGATAGAGAGCATATGCGCTCCGTCCCCTATGCTTTAGCCATAGGCTCTATCATGTATGCAATGTTGTGCACTAGACCGGACGTTAGCCTGGCCATAAGTATGGCAGGTAGGTTCCAGAGTAATCAAGGAGTGGATCACTGGACAGCGGTCAGGAATATCCTGAAGTACCTGAAAAGGACTAAGGAGATGTTTCTCGTGTATGGAGGTGACGAAGAGCTCCCCGTAAAAGGTTACGTCGATGCAAGCTTTGACACAGATCCGGACGACTCTAAGTCGCAGAACGGATACATATTTATTCTTAATGGGGGTGCGGTAAGCTGATGCTGTTCCAAGCAAAGCATCGTAGCAGATTCTACATGTGAAGCGGAGTACATGGCTGCCTCGGAGGCGGCTAAGGAGGGTGTCTGGATGAAGCAGTTCATGACGGATCTTGGAGTGGTGCCAAGCGCACTGAATCCAATAACCTTGTTCTGTGACAACACGGGTGCCATTGCCTTAGCAAAGGAACCACGGTTTCACAAGAAGTCCACACACATCAAACGACGCTTCAACCTCATTCGCGACTATGTCGAAGGGGAGGACGTAAATATATGCAAAGTGCATACGGATCTGAATGTAGCAGACCCGCGGACTAAACCTCTTCCACGGCCAAAGCATGATCAACACCAGAACTATATGGGTGTTAGATTTATTACAATGTAATTTGCATGATGATGTGAGGGCTAGATTATTGACTCTAGTGCAAGTGGGAGACTGTTGGAATTATGCCCTAGAGGCAATAATAAATATAGTTATTATTATAATTCCTGTATCAAGATAATCGTTTATTATCCATGCTGTAATTGTATTGAATGAAGACTCATTTACATGTGTGGATACATAGACAAAACACTGACCCTAGCAAGCCTCTAGTTGGCTAGCCAGTTGATCAAAGATAGTCAGTGTATTCTGATTATGAACAAGGTGTTGTTGCTTGATAACTGGATCACGTCATTAGGAGAATCACGTGATGGACTAGACCCAAACTAATAGACATAGCATGTTGATCGTGTCATTTTGTTGCTACTGTTTTCTGCGTGTCAAGTCTTTGTTCCTATGACCATGAGATCATATAACTCACTGACACCGGAGGAATACTTTGTGTGTATCAAACGTTGCAACGTAACTGGGTGACTATAAAGATGCTCTATAGGTATCTCCGAAGGTGTTAGTTGAGTTAGTATGGATCAAGACTGGGATTTGTCACTCCGTGTGACGGAGAGGTGTCTCGGGGCCCACTCAGTAATACAACATCACACACAAGCCTTGCAAGCAATGTGACTTAGTGTAAGTTGCGGGATCTTGTATTACGGAACGAGTAAAGAGACTTGCCGGTAAACGGGATTGAAATAGGTATGTGGATACTGACGACCGAATCTCGGGCAAGTAACATACCGAAGGACAAAGGGAATGATATACGGGATTATATGAATCATTGGCACTGAGGTTCAAATGATAAGATCTTCGTAGAATATGTAGGATCCAATATGGTCATCCAGGTCCCGCTATTGGATATTGACCGAGAACTCTCTCGGGTCATGTCTACATAGTTCTCGAACCCGCAGGGTCTGCACACTTAAGGTTCGATGTTGTTTTATGCGTATTTGAGTTATATGGTTGGTTACCGAATGTTGTTCGGAGTCCCGGATGAGATCACGGACGTCACGAGGGTTTCCGAAATGGTCCGGAAACGAAGATTGATATATAGGATGACCTCATTTGATTACCGGGAATGTACCGGGAATGACGAATGGGTTCCGGGAGTTCACCCCGGGGGGGGGGGGGGCAACCCACCCCGGGGAAGCCCATAGGCCTTGAGGGTGGCGCACCAGCCCTTAGTGGGCTGGTGGGACAGCCCAAAAGGTCCCTATATGCATTGGAAGAAAAATCAAAGAGAAAGAAAAAAAAGGAGGTGGGAAGGGAAGGAATGACTCCCACCCACCAAACCAAGTCCAACTCGGTTTGGGGGGGGAGACCTTCCCTCCTTGGCTCGGCCGACCCCCTTGGGGCTCCTTGAGCCCCAAGGCAAGGCCCCCCCTCTCCCACTTATATATACGGAGGTTTTAGGGTTGATTTGAGACGACTTTTCCACGGCAGCCCGACCACATACCTCCACGGTTTTTCCTCTAGATCGCGTTTCTGCGGAGCTCGGGCGGAGCCTTGCTGAGACGAGATCATCACCAACCTCCGGAGCGCAGTCACGCTGCCGGAGAACTCTTCTACCTCTCCGTCTCTCTTGCTGGATCAAGAAGGCCAAGAACATCGTCGAGCTGTACGTTTGCTGAACGCGGAGGTGCCGTCCGTTCGGTACTAGATCGTGGGACTGATCGCGGGATTGTTCGCGGGGCGGATCGAGGGACGTGAGGACGTTCCACTACATCAACCGCGTTCACTAACGCTTCTGCTGTATGGTCTACAAGGGTACGTAGATCTCTCATCCCCTCTCGTAGATGGACATCACCATGATAGGTCTTCGGGCGCGTAGGAAAATTTTTGTTTCCCATGCGACGTTCCCCAACAACCATGTGGGGTGGTGACCACCTCCCTGGCGTGTAGAAGCGGTGCTCTACCTCTTGTCCTCTTGCTGCAGCTCGTTTCCGACCGTTGCAGCATGACTCAGAGCACCAGGGCATCTCCCTTGACTTGTCCAAGCTCTTCCCGTCACTGGCTAACCTCCAAGGTGCCCCAGGGACGCGTATCCTCTCCCATGTCAGAGAGCTCCGAGCTTCGCTTCAGTCGCCCCTCTCCATTTAACCCTGTCCAAAGCCCTCATGCACCCCATATCCTTCTCCCCTCATCCCAGGAGCCCCTGGATCGAGCCATTTGAGCTCCCGAGCTCCCCATGCCTCTCATGGCCGCAATGGTGCCGCCTCGGCCATGCTCGAGCCCGAGCACCCCTGAGCCCCTCTCCTCACTAGAGCCTCCTGGAGGACCCCTGACCACCACGAAGCCGCCCCGCTCCTCTTTTCCGCTTCGCAGTGGTCGGAGCAACCTTGCCACAACTGCCGTCGTTGTCCTCCGCCATGCCGAAGACTCCCTCGCCCCGGGGCTCCCTCTCGCCCCGTGGGCTCTCCATCGTTTCCTCCTCGTCGCCGTGCAGCCTCCTCAGCACCCCATCTCCTCCCGAAGCGTCGAACGCCCGAGTCCCATGAGGGGCGGTAGCCTCCCTCGCGACCGTCCCCTCCGGCTTCGTCGCAGCCCTCCCTGCGGGCGATGGGCGCAGTAATGGGTGCGGCGCGGCTTCCCCATCCTGTTGTTGTGTCAAACCTCGCCGGAGGAGGCCAGAGGAGTGATCTCCGACGCGCTCTCCATCTCCCGCCTCTCCTCTGCTGAGCAAGAGGAGGGAGATGAATCTGACGGCAAGGGCCCACCTGTAATAGGCACGACCCCGGGCCCGCGTAAGTTAAGTGGAGTCGGTTCCCTCTTGGACGCTTCCCCGCGCCAGAGGTGTAATCCCCGAAGTACGCCTTCGGCGTGTCCCTTTGCTGGCTGCCCGAGTTGCTGGGCCGGCCCGAAGGCCTCTCTGACGCCGTGGGCGCAAGATAACCCCCCTGGCTGAGCTCCTTTTTCTCATTTTCCTATTTTTTATAACTTCAAAAATCCAAATAAAAACCATTCTAACTCGAAATTGTTTGATTCAAACTCCTGCAGGTTCGTAAAATTCAGGGCTATCCAAATATGTGCATTGCAAATTTTTCCAAGCAACCTTTCTGTGGTGTTTTTATTTAAATCCAAACCTAAATGATTTAAACCCCACCTTGTGAAATTCCTAGAGGATCCAAATCAACTCCAAATGGAGTGATTCCAATTTCCAGAGCCTTCTAATATCATACCCTATTTTTGAAGCCTTGGTCAACATTTTTATCAGGGTTTATTCTATTGTATTAAATAAATAGCTTCCTATTGCTATTTATCCAGTATTGGAAAGTTCCTAGTATAGCCATTTCAACTCCAAATCTAGTAAAACAACTTCCTGAATATTTCTAAAATTGTTCTCTGAGTGCCTCAAGTCATTTTTCTCGTACTATTTTCTGTGGGCTTCACAAAGAATCCCCTACTCCTAATTTCCTCCATTCAGAAATCCCTGATGATCCAAACTCCTATGGCAAGTTTCAGGTATTTTCCTTATGACCAGAGAGGTCCAGGAAAAATGTAACTTCCATTTTTATATAACTTTTATTTCTGCTTGTTGTGTGGCTTATTATGATTGTTTCTGACGATAGTTGACGGAGTAGATGGAATACTTGGAGTTGGATCGGAAGACCTCGAAAACCCCGATAACTTATGAGAGCAAAGGCAAGCAACCCTTTGACCATGTGTGAGCATATATTATGATGCATGGTAGTGTAGCAATTATTTTTTGTTGCATATGATCATAAGTGTCGGTAAATCATTAAAGTGATGTTATCGATGGCTCCTCCGAAGCACATGCATTGAGCTTGATCCTACCACCTATGAGGGTCATGCTAATATCATGTTGACAAGTAAAGTTACAATAGTATTAGCATGAGCATGATGATGACATTAATCAAAGGTTTATGTAAACCCCGTCGGGTTCCACTAATGCCCGAGGGTGATGATGAGTTTGGTGGCCACTTTCGGAGAAGTGGTGCACCGGGTATTTTGAGTGAGTATGGTTTCGGAAATGGGATTAGATTTATGATGTGCCGACCGTCCCAACCTTACATGTACGACCACGTTACCCCTCATGGGACGGGACTGTGTTGATTACTCTGGTCGGTGCTAGTAAAGAGCCACATTACTAGTGGCGGGAGTGATGTGTGGTCACTCTCGTAATGGGGGCATGCCAGATAGGGCGACTATGCCGTTTTTACGTGTTCCAGGCACACCGTTGGTCCCTACATGGTTGATACTATCCAGAGTCGGTGCTCGTAAGACGTACAACATGTGGGCTGGGTACCAATCGAGTGGACCTCTTTGTCTAGTATCATCAGGGGAAAAGCATTGATCGGGTACTTACCTCGGGTATGTTATATACTTTGAGTCATCAATGACACGGAAGTTTCCCGGGTCTCGTGGGTCCAGCGTACTACCTGTGTAGAGTGTAAAACTATTCGAATAGTCGTGTCCACGGCAAGGACAGTTCGGTGGTTCTGCTTAAACTACGTCCAGTGGTTTCCGCATAAACCAAGTGTGTGTGAGTATGTGGTCAATGGTGTTTCATGAAAGATTTTATATGACCAAGTTTGGTGACTTGGCATATAGGGTGAACCCGAAGTGTTCAGCCCTTGACAGATATATTAATATCTGTAACCTCTTCTTCAAATCAACATTTAGCTTATGATGCACCCATGATCATGATTATTTATAACCAAGATGTTATCCACCAAGGATGCATATTACTTGATACCCCTTCAATTGCATTGTTCATATCATGGGTTGTTTGCGAGTACATTCAAAGTACTCATTATCTTGCCACTGGTTATTTCATTGACCAGGTATGAGAGAACATGATTTAGCGAAGAGAACTCGTGAAGTTCTTGTGAGTTAGGATGTTTCCCAGTCAGAATGCCTGTAGGTTAAGGCTGATGGCATGGGTTCATGCTTTCGACCAATATTTCCGCTATAGGTCCAGTTTGGTGTGTTGGCCCTCAAGGCCCTATATATGTAAGACTTCACCGCAATGGTCATTTATTGTATCAAACGATATGTATGGATGTAAGACTCTCAATGTGGGGACACCGACTTATGAGTCGAGATCGCCGAATGAACGTGCTCAGTGATCCCAGAGATCAATGCTGACCGAACACACAAATACTGAATATTAAGAGTCTTATATCCAAATAGGAAATTATTACATCACGTGACCGAATGGTCAAGTTCACAAGGTAGGGCCTATAAGCCAAAATCACACTGATACAACTACTAGCGGAAATCTTAGGGCTAAGTAGGTGCCCATGCCATCAGCCTACACCAACTGGCATTCACACTGGGAAGCGTCCTCGTTCGCAGGGGCGTCTCCGAAGAAGTACTCATCACCACACTCCGGTCCTTCCATGTCTGTCAATAATATAACTAGTGGCAATCCAATGAGTACTTTTGAATGTACTCGCAAACAACGCATGATATGAACAATGCAAGTGAAGGATAACAATAACATGCTTCTTTGGTGGATATCTTCTTGGTGGTATATAAACATGATCATAGATATGCATCATAAGTAAAACTACTTTTGAAGAACAAGTTGGAGATATCAATATATCTATCACGGGCTGAACCATCCGGGTTCACCCTATATGCCAAGTCACCAAACTTGGTCATATCAAATCCTTCATATTAACACCATTTAACACATACACACATACACTTGGTTTATGCGGAAACGACTGGAAGTAGTTTAAGTAGGATTACCCAACTATCCTTGACCGTGGACACGGTTATTCAAATAGTTTTACACTCTGCAGAAATACACGCTGGACCCACGAGATCCGGGAAACTTCCGTGTCATCCAAAACTCGCGGTATATAACATACCCGAGGTAAGTACCCGATCCATGCCTTTCCCCTGACGATACTAGACAAAGATGTCCACTCGATTGGTACCCAGCCCACATGTTGTACGTCTTACGAGCACCGACTCTGGACCATATCAACTATGCGGGGACCAAGTGTGTGCTTGGAATACGTAAAAACGGCATAGTCGCCCTACCTGGCACGACCCCATCACGAGAGTTACCACACATCACCCCCGCCACTAGTAATGTGGCTCTTTGCTAGCACCGACCAGAGTAATCAACACAGCCCCGTCCCATAAGGGGTAACTTTGTTGTACATGTAAGGTTGGGACGGTCGACTCATCATAAATCTATTCCCATTTCCAAAACCATACTGACACAAACACCCGGTGCACCACTTCACCGAAAGTGGCCACCTAACTCATCATCACCCTCGGGCATTAGTGGCACCCGACGGGGTTTTCATAAACCTTTGATTTATTCAAACAACATGCTCATGCTAATATTACTCTAACTATACATGTCAACATGATATTAGCATGACCCTCATAGGTGGTAAGATCAAGCTCAATGCATGTGCTCCAGCGGAGCCATACGTAATATCACTTCAATGGCTACAGCCCCTGGCCTGGCTTAGCCTGGTATTGGGCCGGCCCAGAGGCCAGCTAGCTAGCGTGACCACGCGCGCGCGCCGTCAGATTTGAATCTGACGTGCGGGCCCCTGCGGTCAACAACTGCGGGTAGTGAGGGCGAGAGAGATGGGCCACCGACAGGTGAGGCACATTTGTCGGGGTCATCTCCTACCTCTGGCCAGAGAGGAGGAGGATCACGCCGGCGTGGCTACCGACGTCCTCGGGCCTCAACGAAGACGGAAATGGGTCCAGCTTATCGTCGCCTACCTGATGGTGGTCAAGACAACGGCGGAGAGGCTCAAGTTCACCGGCGACGAGGAAGCCGCGGCGGAGGGGTTTCGGGTGAAGGTGGAGGTGGTAGCTAGGGGCACAAATTAGCTTGGTAAAGATGGGGGAAAGCTCCCTGGTGTCACGGGGAGTGGTTTGGTGGACAGAGGGAGGTAGGAGCCCACGTGTAGCCGGAGATCGATCGGAGCTTCGAGGCGGAGGGGCTCCGGTCGATCTCGAGCCGCGGGGCTCTGATGGCTTGCTAGGGTGGTTAGGGAGGTGCTAGAGGTTGCTGCAACACGGTGTGAGGGGTGCATGAGTGAGGGAGGGATATATGTAGGCCCGCGACGGTGAGCCGATTCGGGAGCGCCGGTGACTCACCGTGGCGCGCATGGGTGTGCAGAGAGGAGGGGTCGTGATGGTCGCCTGATGACCGGTTCTGGTGTGCAACGGCATGCGTCGCACCAGCTCTTAGCGCGTGAGAGGAGGGGTCCTGATGGTCGCCTGATGCAGAGGGGTTGTCGGGGAAGAGGTTGGACACCTCGGGGGAGCAGGGCTGGCTCTGTGATTTCAAAGGCCCCAATGCGAACTCTACCAATGGGCCTAATAGAGAGATAAATCATATACGATACATGATCATATATAATTTCAATAAATTCATAAAACTAAACATATTTTACTAGAATCAAAAATTCGTTATTTCCACTGGCTTTGTTCCAAACCAAGTATCATAGAAGTTACAACGCGCAAAAAACTAAATATTTTTTCGTACCTCTACTCGGTAATATATACATACTGCATATATACTATGGGCCCCTCTTTAGGCTGGGCCCCAGGCCGTCGCACCTCTCGCACTGGGCCAAAGACGGCCCTGCGGGGGAGGCTGGAACTAGCCGAGAGCGTCGCCCCACCTTGGTGTTCTCTGTAGCGTGCCTAGAGCGCAGTTTTGGCATACCACGGCATGCTGACGCGCTCTGGGGTGCTTTGGACGTGTCTAGCATGTCCTGGGCACTGGCTGGGATGTGGCTAGCCGTTGAAGACCCGTGGGAGCTTCGGCTGGTCAAAGGAGACAAGAGAAACAGGTGCTGTCAGCCTTGAGCTAAAGCTTAGAATGGGGATTTTGTGATTTCTACTTTGAACCAGAGAGGGGCCAGTTGACTAGGGTTGTGCATTGATATTGGCCACCTTATCTGAGAGTTTGGGGAAAGGGTTTGGGTCTAGCTAAGGTTAGAGGGGCTTTTACCCATCTGTCAGAAGGTGCTCGACAGTGGTTTGGGGTGGTTGCACCCCACTACTGGTTCTGCAACTTAACCGGATTGGGTTTGTTGCTAAAACATGGGGTTTCACCAGGTTTTAGCTCCATTGGACAAGTTTAGCTTTGTAAACTTGAAAAGTTCACCATTTGACCAGATCTCTTCCTTTCAAAGAGAGTGTGGGCAAATTAAGTCCCACAAATCCCATTTTTTGTGTGGAACCCTCATTTGAGGTATTAGGCACTCCTGCAAAGTTTCAACTCCCTTGGACAAACTTTGCTATGTAGAGTTTCTCTAACTCCAATCTGGACATAAGGGATTTTGCAGTTATTTGGTGTCCTTAATCACCTTGGATCAAGGTGAAACTTTATGTGGACACCAAATATGGCTTAGGGATCCACTGTAATTTTCTAGGATATTATTGAGAATATTTCCTTTGGAAATATATCAAAAGGTCAAAACAGATAGAAATGGTTTTCAGGGTTTTACTCAAATAATATTAATATAAATAGGGGTTAAAAATCTTATGTATGGAAAATATATGTCCTTCTCATCATCACCAAATTTAATCAGATTTTTCTAAGGCAGAAAAGTATTTTTCCATATAGGAATACCATTTTTGGCCTTAGAAATGGACATGCAAATAAACTAGAAAAATAATTCACAAAATAATTATTTTGTGGTTTTGGTGCACTAAAATGGTGCTAGAATCAGATCACCAACTTTTGGTGAGAACACTCCTTGCCATCAAGGGCATGTAGTGCAACTCAAAGCACGGTTTTTACTTTAACCAGAAATAAGAAAAGGGTTTTGAAAATAATTTGATCTTAAGAAATGTGGTTTTTATCATCAGATGATCAAGCATACAAGCATACAATGACAATCATGGCACTCACACCATTAGTTTGAAAAAGTTTTAGTAGACTCAGAGTTTTGAATTATAGAAAAAGTGGTAGTGAAAATAGGGTGTGACAGACCTATCCCCCTTACAAGAATCCCGTCCCCGAGATTCCTAAGCTAGGTGCTAAAAAGGTACGGAAACTCAGATCGGAGATAGTCTTCATGCTCCCATGTTGCTTCTGCTTCGGTGTGGTTGCTCCACTGAACCTTGAAATACTTGATGGTGCGGCTTCTGGTACAACGCTCTGCTTCATCCAGGATGTGGATCAGCTTCTCGCGGTAAGTGAAATTTGGCTGAAGGTCAATGGCCTAATGGTCAATATCCTTGTAAAGATCGGAATGGTTTGGCGCTTGAAGACACTTCCGAAATTGTGACACGTGGAAGACGTCGTGCACACCCGAAAGTTCTGGAGGTAGCTCCAACTGGTAAGCAACTACTCCACGCCTTGCCGTGATCTTAAAAGGTCCAATGAACCTTGGTTCCCTTGAGAGGTGTGACACAGAGGTACACCTGGTCTTCAAGGTTAAACTCCAATTCCCTGCAGTGAGAGTCCGATAGCTCTTATGTCGCGACTTGGATGCTTTTGGGTTTTCTCGGACAAGCTGCACCTTTTGTTTTGCCTCTTGCAAAACTTCCGGCCCAAAAAACAATCCTTCATCGGTTTCGGACCAGTTGAGCAGGGTGCGGCACTATCATACGTATAACACTACAAATGGGGCCATATGGAGACTGGACTGGTAGCTGTTGTTGTATGAGAACTCAGCGAACGACAGGCAATCTTCCCATTTGGCTCCATCTGCCAAGACACAAGTGCGGAGCATATCTTCGAGTATTTGGTTTACTCTCTCCGTTCGTCCGCCCGTTTGCGTGTGGAAAGCGGTGTTGAAAGAGAGTTTGGTTCCGAGGGCTTCTTGAAACTTCTTCCAGAATCTTGAGGTGAACTGCGTGCGTCGGTCAGATACAATCTCCTTGGGAACTCCATGAAGGCTCACAATGCGCTCAATATAGAGACTAGCCAACTTGTCGCCCCCATATGTGGTGCTGACTGGAATGAAATGAGATACCTTGGTCTGGTGGTTGACAATGACCAATATAGAGTCATGGACTCTGCTAGACCTTGGTAAGCCGGTAACGAAATCCATGCCTACTTTGTCCCACTTGCATTCTGGCACTTGGAGAGGTTGTAGCAGTCCAGCAGGTCGCTGATTCTCGTCCTTGACCTGCCGACACACATCGCACTTGGCAACATAAGACGCTATTTCCCTCTTCATGCCATGCCACCAGAATTTTTCTCAGAGATCTTGATACATCTTGGTACCACCGGGGTGAATAGAGTAGGGTGTATCATGTGCTTCCTGCAGGATCAAATCCTTGAGTTTTGCCTTGTTGGGTACGCATAAACGTTTCCCAAACCACACTACTCCTTGTTCATCCACTGAGAATTCTGGGGCCTTGCCTTCTTGAATCTTCTTCTTGATGCCTTCAATGCTCTTGTGCCCCGTCTGGGCCTCCTTGATATAAGGCGCTTTGACTTTGAGGTTAGCTAGGAATCCTGATTCCACTAGCTCCAACCCAAAGTTCTCCGTTTTCTTCATATAAGGCGGGTAACCTTTCCTTGAGCATGACGTTCAAGGTGCTGGTCTTCCTGCTTAAGGCACCAGCCACCACATTGGCCTTACCGGGGTGATATTGAATGTTGAGGCTGTAATCTTTGATTAGCTCCAACCATCTTCGTTGCCTCATATTCAATTCCCTCTGAGTGAAAATATATTTCAGACTTTTATGGTCGGTGTATATTTCACATCGCTTCCCCAGAAGATAATGTCACCATGTCTTTAGAGCATGCACTACGGCTGCTATCTCGAGATCATGGGTGGCATAGTTTTCCTCATGCAGACGCAGTTGTCGTGACAGATACGCCACGACTCTGTAGTCTTGCATTAGAACTCCACCGAGCCCGATCCTGGAGGCATCACAATATATAACAAACTCCTTGCTGATATCTGGAGTGGCCAATAACGGGGCGGTAGTTAACCTCTTCTTCAACTCCTGGAAGCTTGCTTCACACTCCGGCATCCATTCGAACTTCTTGCCTTTCTTCAAGAGCTGAGTCATCGGTCGAGCGATGCAGGAGAATCCTTCTACAAACTTGCGGTAGTACCCGCGATCCTGAGGAAGCTCTTGACTTCCTTCACATCAATTGGCGAGTCCCAGTTGGTTACCGTAGTAATCTTGGAGGGATCAACGGCCAATCCACTTGTTGTCATGGTATGACCCAAGAATCCAACTTCGCTCAGCCAGAATTGGCATTTGCTGAACTTGGCATAAAGTTGGTGCTCCCGAAGCTTTTCCAACACTAACCTCAAGTGTTGCTCATGTTCTTCTTCGGACTTGGAAAAGATTAATATGTCATCAATAAATACGACGACAAATTTGTCCACGTATTCCATGAAGACCTTGTTCATGAGGTACATGAAGTAAGTTGTGGCATTAGTCAACCCGAAAGACCTGACAATACATTCGTATAGACCGTACCGGGTCACGAACGCAGTCTTGGGTATGTCCTCAGGTCGGATCTTCAGTTGGTAATATCCAGATCGAAGATCGATCTTGGAGAATACCTTAGCTCCATTTAACTGGTCAAACAAGTCTTCAAGCTTGGGGAGTGGATACTTGTTCTTGATCATGACCTCATTGAGAGAACGGTAATCGACGCAGAGTCTGATGGTTCCATCCTTCTTGGACACGAACAGAACAGGTGATCCCCAAGGTGACGCACTCGGATGAATGAACCCTTTCCTGAGTTGCTCATCCAGCTGCTTCTTCAGCTCCCCTAGCTCTTTGGATCACATCCTGTAATGCTTCTTATAGATAGGCCTTCATCCGGGCATGAGCTCAATAATGAACTCGATGTCTCGATCAGGAGGCATCCCTGGTGGCTCATCAGGAAAGACGTCCGGGTACTCACATACTATTGGCACTCGATGGAGTTCTTCTCCTGACAGGTTGTTAACGTGCCGTACTCGAGTGGTTAGTGGCTCAGAGACATACTTGACTTTGACCCCTTGGTCACTTTTCATGGTAATAGCCATGTTGGCACAGTCCAAGATGCTTTTAAGTTTGTCCAACCAATCCATGCCGAGAATTACTTCTAAGCCTTGCGACTTAATGAAAATGAGGTCTGCTGAGAAGTTTATCCCATTGATAACAATCCCAACTTTCCTACACCCTAGGTTGGTCCTTAGTACTGCTCCCGGGGTTTGTATTGCCATTTGTGCGTTAATCAGAGTAGGCTTTAACCCACATTTTTCCACAAATCTTTGCGTAACAAAAGAATGTGAAGCACCACAATCAAACAATATTGTTGCCGGGGTGGAGTTGACGAGGAACGGACCCAGCATGCAGTCCGGGTCTTCCTGTGCCTCTTCTGCGGAGATATGATTGATTCGCCCCCTGCTGTGATACTGCTGGTTGCGGGGAGCCTGGTTCGTGCCTGGAGCTCCTTGGCCTTGGTTTGGCGCATTGGGGCGCGGTGCGCTGGGCTTCTTGTTGGGACACTGCCTGGAATAGTGCCCACTGTGTCCCCATCCAAAACATGTAACTTGTGCTGGAAGGTTGGTCTAGACTCCACTGTTGTTCGGTGGGTTGATTGCTGGTTTAGTGTTGACTTGCTGCTGAGGCTGGTAGTTGTGGCGAAATGTTGGATACTTGTACTGCTGTTGTTGATAATTGGGTCTTGCTGGAGCTGACTGCCATGGGCGTGGCTTCGGGTTACTAGGTCCTCCACTACCCGTCAGCTTGCGCTTACGGGTGTCGTCCATTGCACGACTCTTATCCTTCAACATAAGGGCCTTATTAACTAGATCGCTGAAGGTCCGACATTCACATACAACCAGCTGATACTGGAGTGACTGCTGCAGTCCTTTCATAAAGCGTTCCACTTTGGCGGCCTCAGTGTTGACATCTTCTCGTGTATATCTTGACTTGAGGTTGAACTTCTGCAAATACTCCTTGACTAATCCACTGCCTTGCCTTAAGGCTCAGAATTCTCGCTTCTTAATGGTCATCATTCCGGGAGGAATGTGAGAAGCACAGAATCCCTCTTTGAACATAGCCCAGGTGATGAATTGCCCTGCTCGCATGATCTGAAATCCATCCCACCAAGCTCTGGCTGTGCCTCCGAGATAGTGAAAAGCATAGAGAACTTTCTCACGTTCATCAGTGCATTTGACCAGCGCAAGGAGGTCTTCGATAGTACGAATCCAATCATCGTCATCCAATGGTTGAGTCGTCTATGTGAATATGGGTGGCGTAGTTCGCATGAACTCAGAGAGACTAGAGCGACCATTGCCATTCCCGTTCTGCGGCGGGTTGTTCACCAAGACGTGAGCCAGCTGCTGAATAGCGGCATTATTGGCTTGACGTTTCTCTCGGAGAGCTTGAAGGAACTGAGCCATAGTCAAGCTTTCAGGAGGAGGTGGTGGCGGTGGAACATCGTCTTGCTTCTCGTGGTGATCTCCAGCTTGAGCTTCCCCTCCGGTTCCCTGCTCCTGACCTGAAGAGGCATAGAAAGGGTTGCTGAAGGTGCTGGTGCGAGTTGCAATCATCATCCTGTCAGGGGAGTAGGCAGGTCAATTTGCCGAACTGGCAGAGTCATAAGGGATGATGTTCTAGTAAAAAGGGGGTCTGGTGCTATGCTATTGTGAAATTTTAAGCCAATGGTTTTTGGAAAAGCTAATGCATTAGATTAAAACAAGTGATGTAGTCGCTCACAAGCTGCCTAAGGCAGAATGTGACTTGCATCCAAATATGCCTACACAACACTCATGGTTCGCATGAACCGATACATGAACTACTATGTTCGTGGAGGAACTCCTAATTGCCTATGTCGTAATCCTAAGCGGCAGACTGCTCGGTCTCATAGGCTGGTTCCGCGGGATCTTCGTCTTCACCTTCGTCTTCATCAGTACTTCCCTCCTTCAGAGTGGTGGGAGAAGGAAGCGGTCCATCAAGGCATCTCTTGGTTGGTGAGGCAGCAAAAAGTTCAGTGTACTCTTCCATGGTCAGGCGGCAACTCTGAATAGGAGTGGCCTGAAGCGGTGGTACTCCTCCTCGGAAGGCAACACCTGATCATCCTTCGGGTGCTCCTTCCTTCTTCACCCTGCGGTTCTTCATCATTTCCATGCGGAGTAGATCCTTGACTTGATGCAGTTCTTGGCGAATCTTTGTTGACTCCTTGATCAAAAGGTGTGTCTAAGTGTCGGAGGAGAGGCTGAAGTAGGTCTGAATCCTTAGTGGCGTCCCGTCCTCTGAAGATGGGTTAAGTGTCCAACTCCCGTCTATCCCATTCTTAACAAAAGGTAGGTGACGAGTCGCTGGCTCGTTAGCCATCTCGGAAAGATATCGTCAAGATGCACGAGCGCCTCTCGTGCGGCTGTCTCCACTGCCAGCATCAGATCCTCCATCTGTGGTCCTTCAAAGAACCAGCTGGTCAGGGAGTCATTCGCCTTCACTATCACATCCACGTGATACTCCTTGGTGTCGGCGTTGACCCTATGCTCGTGGTAGAAGAAGATGGGTGTGCGGCGTACTTGGCACTTCTCGAGACTATCACCCAAATTTTGGGGAAAGCCCGTCTCGAGAAGCATCTCAGGTACGGCGGCCATCTACAAGATGTAGGGGAGAAGGTTAGAAAGTTTCTGGTGGGTGCAGAATCTCAGGTTAAGGTCTAGGTGCACTAGTCGTCTTGGCTATCGTCCATGCTACCTAAGGCTTCCTATAGTTAGGATTGCTCTAATACCAGCTCTACCGGGAGCCCGACTTATGAGTCGAGATCGCCGAATGAACGTGCTCAGTGATCCCAGAGATCAATGCTCACCGAACACACATATACTGAATATTAAGAGTCTTATATCCAAATACCGAATTATTTCATCACGTGACCGAATGGTCAAGTTCACAAGGTAGGGACTATAAGGAAAATTCACACTAATACAACTAGTAGCGGAAATATTAGGGCTAAGCGGGTGCCCATGCCATCAACCTACACCAACATGCATTCTGACTGGGAAGCGTCCTAGTTCGCAGGGGCGTCTCCGAAGACGTACTCATCTCCAAACTCCGGTCCTTCCATGTCTGGTCAATAATATAACCAGTGGCAAGCCAATGTGTACTATTGAATGTACTCGCAAACAACCCATGATGTGAACAATGCAAGTGAAGGATAACAATAACATGCTTCTTTGGTGGATATCTTCTTGGTGGTATATAAACATGATAATAGATATGCATCATAAGTAAAACTACTTTTGAAGAACGAGTTACAAATATCAATATATCTGTCATGGGCTAAACCATCCGGGTTCACCGGATATGCCAGGTCACCAAACTTGGTCTTATCAAATCCTTCATATTAACACCATTTAACACATGCGCACATACACTTGGTTTATGCGGAAATGACTGGACGTAGTTTAAGGAGGATTACCCAACTGTCCTTGACTGTGGACATGGCTATTCGAATAGTTTTACACTCTACAGAGGTAGTACGCTGGACCCACGAGATCGGGGAAACTTCAGTGTCATCCATGACTCGCGGTATATAACATACCTGAGGTAAGTATCCGATCAATGCCTTTCCACTGACTATACTAGACAAAGAGGTCCACTCGATTGGTACCCAACCCACATGTTGTACGTATTACGAGCACTGACTCTCGACAATATCAACCATGTGGGGACCAACGGTGTGCCTGGAACACGTAAAAATGGCATAGTCTCCCTACTTGTCACGACCCCATCACGAGAGTGGCCACAGATCACCCCCGCCAGTAGTAATGTGGCTCTTTAATAGCACCGACCAGAGTACTCAACACAGCCCTATCCCATAAGGGGTAACGTGGTCGTACATGTAAGGTCGGGACGGTCGACACATCATAAATCTATTCCCATTTCCAGAACCATACTCACACAAATACCTGGTGCACCACTTCACCGAAAGTGGCCACCTAAATCATCATCACCCTCGGCATTAGTGGCACCCGACGGGGTTTTCATAAACCTTTGATTTATACCAACAACACGTTCATGCTAATATTACTCTAACTTTACATGTCAACACAATAATAGCATGACCCTCATAGGTGGTAGGATCAAGCTCAATGCATGTGCTCCGGAGGAGCCATCGGTAATATCACTTCAATGATTTACCTGCACTTATGATCATTTGCAATGGAAATATTTGCTACACTGGCATGCAATATATCATATGCTCAATCATGGTCAAAGGGCTGCTTACCTTGGTCAGCTAGGTATCCGGGGTCTTTGAGGTCTTCCTCTCCGACTCCTCCGTCACACGGGTTTTCTATCGTCGTATAAAGATAAAATAATAAGTAGCTCACTCTCAAACAAATCACAAAGTTATTTTAAAAATGTTGGTTATTTCTCATAAATCTAGGTTGTTATTTTAAAAATATTTGCTTCTATTTCTAATGAAGGAATATTTTTAAAATCAACTGAAAAGAAGCAAAATTATTCCAAATTAATCATTTTTATTATTATAAAACAGAACAGTTGCTGCAAAAATTGAACCAATGGTTCTAATAAATACTACACATTTTTAGAAGAATAACAGTGTAAAAATCATTATTTTACACTGGTTAAATCCTTTTATAAAAATCTTTGAAAATCAAGTTTTAAAATAAAAGAAAAAGGGCTACAGCCCCTGGCCTGGCTTGGCCTGGGACTGGGCCGGCCCAAAGGCCAGCCAGCTAGCCTGCCCAGGCGCACGCGCCGTCAGGTTTGAACTTGACGCGCGGGCCCCTGCGGTAACCGACTGCGGGCAGCGAGGGAGAGAGAGATGGGCCACCGAAAGGTGGGGCACACCTGTCAGGGTCGTCTCCTACCACTCGCTAGAGAGAAGTAGGAGCACGCCGGTGTGGTTACCGACGTCTTCGGGCCCCAACGAAGAAGGAAATGGGTCCGGCTCATCGTCGCCTACCTGATGGTGGTCGAGACAACGGCAGAGAGGTTCAGGTTCACAAGCGACGAGGAAGCCGCGGCGGAGGGGTTTCGGGTGAAGGTGGAGGTGGTAGCTAGGGGCACGGATTAGCTTGGGAAAGATGGGGAAAGATCCCTGGTGTCACGGGGAGTGGTTTGGTGGGCAGAGGGAGGCAGGAGCCGACGTGTAGCCGGAGATCGACCGGATCTCGAAGGCGGAGGGGCCTCGGTCGATCTCGAGCACCGAGGCTCTACTGGCTTGCTGGGGTGGTTAGGGAGGTGCTAGAGGTTGCTGCGATGCGGTCTCAGGGGTGCAGGAGCGAGGGGGAGGGCTATATATAGGCCCGCGATGGTGAGCCGATTCGGGAGCGCCGGTGACTCGCCGTGGAGAGCATTGGGGTGCAGAGAGGAGCTGGAGTCAAAACCACGGTCTCAGGATGTGGTTTTGGACTTCCAGAACCTACTGCGGGGAAGGGAGAGAGAGGGGAGACAAGCATCCGTGGCCGCGCATCCCTGACCGGTTCTGGTGTGCGTGGGCACGCGTCGCATCAGCTCTTAGCGCGCGAGAGGAGGGGTCCTGATGGTCGCCTGATGCAGAGGGGTTGTCGGGCAAGAGGTTGGACACCTCGGGGGAGGCTGGAACTAGCCGAGAGCATCGTCCCCACCTTGTTGTTCTCTGTAGCGCGCCCAGAGCGCAGTTTGGGCACGCCACGGCATGTTGGCGTGAGCTGGGGTGCTTTGGACGTGTCTAGCATGTCCTGGGTACTGGCTGGGATGTGGCTAGTCGTTGAAGAGCCGTGGGAGCTTCGGGTGGTCAAAGGAGACAAGGTAAACAGGTGCTGTCAGCCTTGAGCTGAAGCTTAGAATGGGGATTTTGTCATTTCTAATTTGAACTAGAGAGGGGCCAGTCTACTGGGGGCAGTGCATTGATATTGGCCACCTAATCTGATAGTTTGGGGGAAAGGGTTGGGGTTTAGCTAAGGTTAGAGGGGCTTTTACCCATCTGTCAGAAGGTGCTCGACAGTGGTTTGGGGTGGTTGCACCCCACCATTGGTTCAGCAACTTAACAGGATTGGGTTTGATGCTAAAACATGGGGTATCACCAAGTTTGAGCTCCATTGGACAAGTTTGGCTTTGTAAACTTGAAAACTTCACCATTTGACCAGATCTGTTCCTTTCAAAGAGAGTGTGGGCAAATTAAGTCCCACAAATCCCATTTTTGGTGTGGAACCCTCATTTTAGGTATTAGGCATTCCTGCCAAGTTTCAACTCCATTGTACAAACTTTTCTATGTAGAGTTGCTCTAACTCCAATCTAGACAGAAGGGGTTTTGTAGTTATTTGGTGTCCTTAATCACCTTGGATCAAGGTGAAACTTTATGTGGACACCAAATATGACTTAGGGATACTACTGCAATTTTCTAGGATTTTATTTAGAATATTTCCTTTGGAATTATTTCAAAAGGTCAACACAGACAGAAATGGATTTCAGGGTTTTACTCAAATAATATTAATATAAACAGGGGTTAAAAATCTTATGTATGGAAAATATATGTCCTTCTCATCATCTCCAAATTTAATCAGATTTTTCTAAGGGAGAAAAGTATTTTTTTTCATATAGGAATACCAATTCTGGCCTCACAAATGGACATGCAAATAAATTAGAAAAATAATTCACAAAATAATTATTTTTTGGTTTTGGTGCACTAAAATGGTGCTAGAATTAGATCACCAACTTTGGGTGAGAACACTCCTTGCCATCAAGGGCATGTAGTGTAACTCAAAGCAGGGTTTTTACTTTAACCAGAAATAAGAAAAGGGTTTTGAAAATAATTTGATCTTGAAAAATGTGTTTTTTATCATCACAAGATCAAGCATACAATGAAAATCATGGAACTCACAACATTAGTTTGAATTTTTTTTAATAAACTCAGAATTTTTAATTACAGAAAAAGTGGTAGTGAAAATAGGGTGTGACAATTATTATTCAGTATTTGTATGTTCGGTGAGCATTGATCTGTGGGATCACTGAGCACTTTCATTGGGCGATCTCGACTCGTAAGTCGGGGTCCCCACAGAGCTGGTATTCGAGACATCCTGACTGTAGGAAGCCCTTAGTTAGCACATACGTTAGTTAGGATAAAACTGCTTTCCAGACCTTTCAAAAGTATTTACAAAGCATGTACCTTTCTCACCTCTCCTAAATTTTCAAAGGAAGCAAGGTTTTGCCTTAGCACTTCCCCTCTTATTTTCTTGACATCCATCATCTGCATCTTCGGAACATGCAAATAGCCGCTAGCACCCTTATACCTGACCACGGGATTACTTAAAATCCTCTTGGGCAACTGGAAGGAAGAAACCTTTTCAGACAACCACCCATGTACTGAAGGACAAGGATGACAAGCTGTGACCAGACAACACCAATTGAAGTACCTCTATGAGGAATGAGGACATCAAGGCCAGAAGATGGTGACACCCTCGGCACTGTTTCAGAGTAATGCCAACTTCACCTACAATGATCAGGACATAATATGTGCAATACCACGATCTGCATCGCTAATAGAGCGACCCTGTCAACATTAAGGTTGTGTCGACTACCGCCGATGGATGAGAGCCTCGCTATTTGGTCCGCCTCACCATAGTGAGCAGGAAAACGGTTCTCTTCGTCCCCCGCTCTAGGTGTTGATATCGTGATCAGTATGACTGACAGGTCGGAACTCTATCATGCCTTGCTGGCGTCATTACATAAGGTCATCTACTTGAGATTCTCGAAGCCTCGGAAGACAAGAAGACAATGACAAGATTATGAAGACAAGGAAGACTCTATCAATGACAGCCATGAAGAACCACCTTCCTCAGGAACTTCCAAGACAAGAAGACATCAAGAGCTCTTTTCAACTCAACCAAGTCGTTTCGGCGAGCAACAACAAGAGACGTTGCAACAACATGAGAAGGTCCAGAAGACTTAGCGGACTCCTCTTTGGAGCATGAAGCAAGCACGACTGTCGAGTCCGAGAACCCCTAGGGTAGGATGAGTCGTAAATCCCTTATGCGAAGTCGAGTCCGTGAAATGGTTCGGATGGAACCATGTTGTGTGTTGTTTGTTTATGTTGTTTGTGCTTTGATATAGGTCGCACTTTTGCTCTAGGTAGCAAGCATGCGGTTATATCACCTGCCTCATCTTGATGTTTGAGTTGACTTTTTTCCAACAATCGTTTGATTGCACTTGCACTATAGCACCTCTTAGGCACTCCCCTCTATGTTACTCTCTCTCTCTTTCACCCCTCTCGACAACTGAAAACCAGCAAGACAAGATGCACCAAGGATCCACTTCGACAGATGGCTGACACTGAAGACACTGACTATGCCATGTTTAACCACACAACCCGTAGGAGTTATGATTTCCTTGAGATTGGAAACCCTCTCTAGACCAGACTAACCTCCGCAAGCCTTTCCGGCTAAATTTTCTGGTCACGTGTCTAGTACACAGAGTTGGTAGAACACCCGTAGATCCTTGATAAACCCCCGAGTAGCACCGGGTTCCTTATGGAACAAGTGATCATAGTGAACAAGTATCTTTCCTTCTTAAGCTAGCACCATAACCCCAATGCCATAAGAAGGACTTTTCTCAGATATGAGAGTATTAGACTAAGGTTAGTTGTGATGATAATAGGTGTCTTCAAGATATATCTAGATTATCTTGGTGGATAATAAGACCCTTATAAAGGTAGGTGAACTTGGTGGAACAAGTTGATATAGTAGCATAACCTACATACTCCTGGAGTACGTTTGGATTCGGTAGAACGATTATGATCCCGAGCAATAATTCTTGGTGGTATAATTGAGTTTATCAAGTAGCTGACATGGTTTGATGATAATTACCATAATGACTTAGAGTATCCAGTAAGAGTCCTTATTGGACTTGAGTTTTGGATTTAAATAGGTAGTCTCAATAGAGTATCGATGATGACAGAGACTACATGGTTCGGAGTAATTTGGATTTAGCCGACGGTCTCCATCATGATACCATGAATTTCGGTGGATAATGAGTAGAAGTAATTGGAGTTGTAGAAATAAGTTACGAACCTGTATAGGCATGGCCTTGGATATTAGTTGGCCATGATATACAAAGGTATACCATGCCGTAATCCTTGCGGTGATATGTGAATTATGAAGACTCTAAGCAATTATGTAAAACCCCATCAGTATTGAATTTGAAGGAATGATGGGTCCAGTAATGATTGATCGGATTGATGGATCACTTGATTGGAATCGTAGAAGGAAACAAGATATTGGATTGGTATACTATGTGTTTCCTTAATATAGAAATGCAGTACCCTATCCATTGAATGATCTAGCCGGACATTTGGATTGGTGGTGTCTTAAATTCAATCTTAGGAGCTTGTATGCCTCCCCGAGGTTCTTGCTTAGGAATGCAGGTGCGTCGTAGCTACACCATACTTGTAGTGTTTGGGTTTAGTTCTTCCCTCGACCACGGAGTTGACTAGCATGAGCGGTGTAGAGTGGACTCATGTGATATGGTATCTTGATGTAGTAGGGCGATTCTGTCCAGAGTGAGAGGTCAGACTATTGGCATCTAAGGAAACGTTCTTAGAGATAAGATGATAAATGTTAATCGCATCCTAAGTTCCTTGAGACCCTAAAGCTTCACCCAGCCATAAGGTGGTCGGAATGCGACCATAAAAAACGACTCCAAGTCATTGAAATAAGGCCCATACTCCGCCCGACCACCACCCATTGTGTCTATGTCAAACATGGGCATGAAGGACTAGGTCATGTTGGACCACAAACCCCTCGCCCAGCAACCACCATAGCAAGTCCCCGTTCTCCTCACCTATCTCATGATCACTGTGCTTATGTCATGCTTGGGGAAATTTGCTGTTGTCCTCGCGGATAACATACTTATTCACCCGTTAAGAGGACGAACACCTCAGTCCTCTCTAGATGAGCCACACACTCCGCAGACTGCAACCCTCCCGCAACCGAAGACAATTTCCCGCAAGCATGATGAAGCATCAACATGATCAAGAGCCACGGCGACGGAGAAGAAAAAACATGTTTTATTGCAGCTCCTACGTCAACTACGCTGACTACGACATGCAAGACAATAAGACCAGCAAGGACAGACGCACCGGGAGCAACCTCCACTCGGACCACGACTACGTTCACGGCCACACCCACATCCACACCTAACCACTTGCCACAATGGAACACCTTGGTTCCCTCGTAGGAAGAAACCACATATGTATTTATTCGCGGAGACACCGCTAACACATTAACACCACACGTACACTGAGCAGTTGCCTCATCGTCATGAACCCTGCCGCCACTGAGAGCCGCCGTGCGAGCAGCATCATCCTGACGATCATCGTGGACGATCGCGTAGTACATCGTCAAGACGCCGAGCAGCAACGCCACCATTCCAGACAGGAGGATTATGAGCCACCCCGGGGTCTCGTCCGCCATTGGCATCCGTCCTCGAGCACCTGCAAGGAGAAGAAGAAGGAGGAAGAGGACCGGAGCAGCAACAAGGGACGAGGCCGGGTGGGAGAACCAGAAGGACTCTATGGACAATTTATAGCCAGGCTCGGTGAGCCAATGTCAAGGCCACCATCCCCGCTTGCCGCTCGGCCGTCGGTGCTCGCTGGGAATCCCACAGCAGTGCCGACATGCCCAGGCCCATGAGGTGAGTGCTCACTGTGACGGCAGTTGGCTCACCACGCACCACCATAGGGCGGCCCCGGACATCCTATGCCCTAGGCACCGTAAGTGGAGGCAGCACATGGGACTCACCCAGGAAAGAAGAATCACAGGAAGAAGAGGAGCCTGACGGCGGCCCCCGGGCCCACCTGTCGACCGGAGTGGGTGCCAAGCACCAGGTACGATTAGCAACCAGGCATTGCAAATTTCCTTCCTCCAACATCTTCGTAGAACGCAGATGCACCAGTAAGTGGCATTCTTGAGGTGACCACGCGCGGACCGCGTGTTTAGAATAAATTGATATCGTTGTGTTTAGCAGCATAGCAGGAGCACGCCCTTGTATTCACCTTAACAAATCTTGGGGACGAGATTTTCTTAAGGGGGTAAGGTCTGTAACACCCTTTGTTTAGCTTTCCTGACTAATTAACTCATTTCAAAAATTAGGACCAATTTAAACATTTTGTGTATGCTTGTGATGCTTGAAGTGACTGTTGTTTGCTTGCTTGCTGGTATGGTTGTGTTGATTCTCCATAATTCTTGCTATTCTCCAGACTCACCTCCTTAGCCCAAAACTCCTGCCTAATGATCATGCCATGTGTTTAGGACCAAAAACTATATTTACCAAATATTATTTTCACCAAAAGGCATTTCTTTGAATTAAGCTTCCAAAACCCCTAACATGAGATCTGTACTACAAGTCCTCAAATTAGGGGATTTATTTTGCACATATTATTTTATTAAAAACCCATTATCAAAATGGCTTCCCAAAACCACAATAATATTAATTTAAAATTTATTTCACTATTTTATTTAAATGCCTTCATGTGAGGCCAAAAATAGTCTCTTATGAAGAAAGTTATTTTTATTGCTTTCAAAATATTTAAGAGAATTTAGGGAACCTCACGAGACATATATATTCCATATATATGAGTTTCAACACATGGTTATGTTCAAAATATTGGGCAAACCCCTTCAAAACCATTCCTGCCTATTTCAATCTTTTGGAATATTTCTATAAGAAATATTCTCAATAAATTCTAGTAAAATTCCAGCATGACACCTATGATATGTTTGATGATCTTGCCAAGTTTCATCTCAATCCAAGTTGAATTGCTCCCCGAATAGTTCTAAAACCCTATATGTCCAGATCCAAATTTGAGCAACTCCACATTGTCAAGTATCTCCAAATGTGCTCAAATTTGGTAGACAAGTTCCGATACACCAATAATGCATCCACACCAAGTGGTGCATCAAGGATAATAGAAGAACTTGTCCCAAGCCCCTCAAAACCCTCTCTATTGATTTCTGACTTTGGGAAACTTTACATTATAAAGTTTCTCAAATTGAAACCAAACTTTTTGGGCATGCTTTAATGCTCAAATAATGCCCCCACACCAAATATTGGACTTGTGGGAATTGATTTGAATATCTTTGTAAGCAGAAAGCCATTTCTTCCCATTTCATGGGTTTTCCAAGTCTACATTGCAAACCTTCTCCACCAAATCCCAAATTTGGTGTCCAATATTATTTTTATCTATTATTTGATCCTGTTAAGTTGCATATCCATTGAAGTCTATCTGGTTGCTCTGCCACTCATCAAACACCTTGTGTGCATTCACTTTATTGGCTACTTTGGCCCCTTCCACTTTAACCCTTGAGCTCAACTTTCTACCACAACTTCATATAGATACATTTTACCTCCAGTAACATTTCCATGGCCACTGGTCAATTATTGGAGAGAGGCTCCATGTAACTATTCCTCATTTTACCCTTGGAATCATCATTTTTACTCCTCTTGCCCCACTTCTGCTTAAGCCAAATCCTCCATCTCCTTCCAGAGGGTCCCTAGAATCCCAAGGCATCATTTCAAACCAAGTTATGGCATGCTCATATGTGGAAATTGAGCAGCACATGTGCAAGTTCATTTCTGGCTGAAATATAGCTTTGTACAACAAGTACTAGCTACACTCCTTTTCTTGAGCTCAAACTTGGAAGTGTTGTAGTCCCTACATAGATATCATTGCCAGACATAATTCTTCCCCAAGACTCCCCTTATGTAAATCATCTTTCCTAGCTCCAAGTTTGCTGTTGCAAAATTGACCTCAGTCAAAGACCATTCAAATAAGATCCCATTGGGTCCAAACTGCACCAGTGCTTCGTGGCACGCATGCCTTGGATGCTTGACACCTTGGCCTGGCCAAGGGGTGGCCCAGGACACCATGTGGGGTGGTGACCATCTCCCTGCCGTGCAGAAGCGGTGCTCTACCTCTCGTCCTCTTGCTGTTGCTTGTTTCCGGCCGTTGCAGCATGTCTCAGAGCACCAAGGCATCTCCCTTGACTAGTCCAAGCTCTTCCCATCACTGGCTAACCTCCAGGGTGCCATAGGGACGCGTGTCCTCTCCCATGTCAGAGAGCTTCGAGAGCTCCGAGCTTCACTTCAGTTGCCCCCCTCCATTTGACCCTGTCCCAAGCCCTCCTACACAACATATCCTTCTCCCCTCCTCCCAGGAGCCCCTAGATCAAGCCATTTGAGCTCCCGAGCTCCCCATGCCTCTGATGGCCGCAAGGGTGCCGCCTCGGCCATGCTAGAGCCCGAGCACTCCTGAGCCCCCCTCTCTCTCCCGAGAGCCTCCTAGAGGACCCCAGACCGCCACGGAGCCGCCCCGCTCCTCTTCTTCACCTTGCAGCGGTCGAAAGGCCCTCGCCATGACTGCCGTCGTCGGGCTCCGCCTTGGCCGAAGGCTCCCTAGGCCCGGGGCTCCCCCTCGCCCTTGGGCTCCCCATTGTTTCTCCTCGTTGTCGCGCAGCCTCCTCAGTGCCCCATATCCTCCCGAAGTGTCGGACACCCGAGTCCCGTGAGGGCCGGCAGCCTCCCTTGCGGCCATCCCCTTCGACTTCGCCGCAGCCCTCCCCCACGGGCGCTGGGCGCAGTAACGGGTGCGGCGCGACCTCCCCATCTTGCCGCCGTGTCCGACCTCGCCAGAGGAGGCCATAGGAGTGACCTGCGGCGCGCTCTCGATATCCTTCCTCTCCTCTGGGTGAGCAAGATGAGGGAGATGAATCTCACGGCAAGGGCCCACGTGTAAGTGGCTGACCTCCTTTTTCTCATTTTCGTATTTTACATAACTTCAAAAATCCAAATAAAAACCATTCTAACTCCAAATTGTTTGATTCAAACTCCTGCATGTTCCTAAAATTCAGGGCTATCCAAATATGTGCCTTGAAAATTTTTCCAAGCAACCTTTCTGTGGTGTTTTTATTTAAATCCAGATCTGAATGATTTAAACCCCACCTTGTGAAATTCCAAGAGGATCCAAATCAACTCCAAATGGAGTGATTCCAATTTGCAGAGCCTTCTAATATCATACCCTATTTTTAAAGCCTTGGTCAACATTTTTATCAGGCTTTATTCTGTTGTATTAAATAAATAGCTTCCTATTGCTATTTATCCGGTATTGGAAAGTTCCTAGTATAATCATTTCAACTCCAAATCTAGAAAAACAACTTCCTAAATATTTCTAAAATTGTTCTCTGAGTGCCTCCACTCATTTTTATCATAATATTTTCTGTGGGCTTCATAAAGAATCCCCTACTCCTCCTTTCCTCTATTCAGAAATCCCTGATGATCCAAACCTCCTATGGCAAGCTTCAGGTATTTTCTTAAGACCATAGAGATCCAAGAAAAATATAACGTCCATTTTTATAGCACATTTATTTCTGCTTGTTGTGTGGCTTATTATGATTGTTTCCGATGATAGTTGACGGAGTATATGGAATACTCGGAGTTGGATCGGAAGACCTCGAAGACCCTGAGAACTTATGAGAGCAAAGGCAAGCAACCCTTTCACCATGTCTGAGCATATGTTATGATGCATGCTAGTGTAGCAATTACTTTCTGTTGCATATGATCATAAGTGCCTGTAAATCATTGAAGTGATTTTACGGATGGCTCCTCCGGAGCACATGCATTGAGCTTGATCCTACCACCTATGAGGGTCATGCTAATATCATGTTGACAAGCAAAGTTAGAGTAGTATTAGCATAAGCATGATGATGACATAAATCAGAGGTTTATGAAAACCCCATCGGGTGCCACTAATGCCCAAGGGTGATGATGAGTTAGGTGGCCTGTGGCCACTTTCGGAGAAGTGGTGCACCGGGTATTTTGAGTGAGTATGGTTTCGGAAATGAGATTAGATTTATGATGTGTCGACCGTCCCAACCTTACATGTATGACCACGTTACCCCTTATGGGACATGGATGTGTTGATTACTCTGGTCAGTGCTAGCAAAGAGCCACATTACTACTGGCGGGAGTGATGTGTGGTCACTCTCGTGATGGGGTTGTGCCAGGTAGGGCGACTATGCCGTTTTTACGTGTTCCAGGAACACCGTTGGTCCCTGCATGGTTGATACTGTCCAGAGTCGATGCTCGTAAGACGTCCAACATGTGGGCTGGGTACCAGTCAAGTGGACCTCTTTGTCTAGTATCGTCAGGGGAAAGGCATTGATCGGGTACTTACCTCGGGTATGTTATATACCGCGAGTCGTGGATGACACCGAAGTTTACCGGATCTCGTGGGTCCAGCGTACTACCTCTGCAGAGTGTAAAACTATTCGAATAGCCGTGTCCATGGTCAAAGACAGTTGGGTGGTGTTGCTTAAACTACGTCCAGTGGTTTCCGCATAAATCAAGTGTGTGTGAGTATGTGGTAAATGGTGTTTCATGAAAGATTTGATATGACCAAATTTGGTGAATTGGCATATAGGGTGAACCCGGAGTGTTCATCCCTTGACAGATATATTGATATATGTAACGTGTTCCTCAAATCAACATTTAGCTTATGATGCACCCATGATCATGTTTATTTACATCCAAGATGTTATCCGCCAAAGATGCATATTACTTGGTATCCCTTTAATTGCATTGTTCATATCATGGGCTGTTTGCGAGTACATTCAATGTACTCATCGGCTTGCCACTGGTTATTTCATTGACTAGGTATGAAAGAACATGATTTGGTGAAGAGAACTCAGTGACGTTCTTGCGAGCTAGGACGCTTCCCAGTTAGAATGCTTGTAGGTTAAGGCTGATGGCATGGGTTCACGCTTTCGACCAATATTTCCGCTATTGGTCCAGTTTGGTGTGTTGGCCCTCAAGGCCCTATATATGTAATACTTGACCGCAATGGTCATTTGTTGTATCAAACGACATGTATGGATGTAAGACTCTTAATATTCAGTATCTCTTTGTTCGGTGAACATTGATCTCTGGGATCACTGAGCATGTTCATTCAGCGATCTCGACTCATAATTCGGGGTCCCCACATTAAAGGAATCAAAAACCATTTTTGAATAAATGAAACCTGGAAATATTTATAAAAAGTCTCCACTAGATTTGTCAAATGAAGGAAGATTGTTTTTGAAGCAATCACTCATGTCTCATCATATTTAAAAAACTCCTACTTGGGGGAAGAAGTTTTATAAATGAGAGAAAAGAATTGACTTTGAAATCAATAGAAAACCCATAAATAAAAATTTGAATAACCATGACCAAATTTTAATAAATAAAGTCATAGTTAATTTTTTGGGGTGTTACACAAGCAACCCCCCTTGTGCATACTCATATAAACCCACTCTCTTGCTCCTTCTCTCTTTTTCTTATTAGGACAATCACACTTCAATTATTACATATTCTTGATAGTTGAACTCATTCCTTTGCATGACATGTCTTTGTCAGAATAAATAGTTGAAACCACTTAGCATGAGTAGCAACTGATTGAGCTTTGATGTGCTTACTCATCCATGCTTGCCACTGTGCCTGCTACGCTTAGATTCTTATCGGGTCTGATCCATCTGGGCGATGAATCAGAATAGTTGTGTTCATGTCCTACTGTGTGAGAGTTAAGTGTGTGAATCCGTTTTGGTAAAGGTAGCGATGAGAGGCCATATAGGAGTGTATGGAGGGTTGTCTCATTGAGACCGTCCTTAGGAACAGACTTATGTGTATGTGATCCAAGAAAGCTACTAGGCCCTGAAATATGACCACGCTCGACTTATTAATTGGCTTGATCTCTGTCCAAGAGTTGCAACTAGTTTCTCGTGTTTGTAGGAAAAGTGTTAGCGGTCATGTTTAGCTTTGCCCAATGGGGTAGACTTTAGTGCGGTAGATACACAATGGCACGGTGTACCAAGTGGCACTCGGGCGGTGGGCTTGTGGAACCCTGCACAAATCATTTGAGTACGTAGAGGAAACTTTTGGTGGACTTCCTTGCGGGTTACTTTCAAATAGGCGATAAACAAAGACTAGGGTCTTGCATGGTTAACGATTGTGGTCTACATCCACGCCGGGCTTCCGCTTGAAGGTTGTCGAGATACATGATGTGTATATGGTGCTAAGTGGTGGAAACATGTGTGAATAAGTACACCCCTACAGGGTTATGAATTTGTTCTAATAGATGCGTACTTTGATATGGACTGCTTGGAAAGCTTATGTGGTACATAGAAAACTTGAAATGGATACTCTAAAATACGTAAGATAAATGTGAGTGCTATGGATGGACTTCTCGTATGGATACTGGAGTTGATCCATTGTGGTGTATTGATCTGGTGAATATGTGGACTCGTGTGCGCTCTCTTAGCTCTAAGAAACTACTCATAGTCATAGTACAGGTTTGCCAAGATACAAAGCTGGTTTGCTTCAATTAAACCCCACAACCCCCTTTGTTGATACTCATACATATGTAGATAGTTCTGATGTATGTCTTGCTGAGTATGTTTGTACTAATGGTTGCTTAATTATGTTTTTACAAAGGCGAAGTTAGTGTTGTTATTGGTTTTCTACGTCAAGTTCAATGTTGACTGGATTAGCTTGGGAATCCCACACATAGGTATGGCTCCTTCGGTAGGGTCGTTCTAGCTTTTTAGGCTCTTCCAGCCATTTTCAGTAGATGTATGTAACCAGACATGTAACTTCCGCTTATTCTTTGTATGCTTTGAACGTTGGGTCATGTGACCCCTTGCTTGTAACATTATACTATGTTGACTCTTCGCAGCCTTCTAAATAAATGTTATATTGTAGAGTTATGTTGTGATGCCATGTTGTATCTACACATATTGTGTGTATGTTTTAAATGCATTGATATGTGTACGATTCGACACCTAGATATATGATAGTAGTACCATTCTTTATGGGGAAATGCCTCTTTGTACTTCCACTAAGTCTTGGTAGCTTGCTACTGGTCCGGACACATTGATTGACCGACATGTATCCTTCTTTGATTCTACATCTGTTCCTATGGGGAAATGGCACGTGGTGTAATGGAGTCCTTATAGCTTGCTATGACTCGTCTAAACACGCTGATGACCGACACCTGTATTGCTGGGTTACGTATGTCTGTCCCTTTCCGGTTGTGCTACTTGTGTCTATAACTAGTCATGTCGACCCGGGTTCTTTGACATATGGATGGTATCCTCATAATCATATACATGAGCCCTAAGGCGCAAACGGTCCAGCCAAGGTAAGGTGACAACCGTTGTGTACCGTGCGTGAGGCCGCAAAGCTATATGATGTGTTACGTGCTAAATCTATATGGTTTAGGATCGGGGTACGGATAGTGTTGGTATTAGAGCATGACTGCCTATAGAATTACAAAGCCAAACTGGTCGATGTTCAGTCTAGAACAACTTTAGTTATATGAGGGAATTGATTGTGGAAGGGGACGTAAGATTCTCTTTACTACTTTCCTTGTGTCTTTTATATTCTGAGTCACCCTCTTCTTTTCTACGGGGTTTAAGAATTAGGCTTCTCATCTATCTATCAGTATGGCGAGTTACAATGTCAGACACGTATAGGAAACTTGTTGTATTCATGGATCATTGCCTCCATAGGAATTCAGGTTTTATGTTGTTAGTTTCATGTAGGTTGTCTCATATTTCAGGCCCGTACAACTGTCATGATGTCTGAGATATACAAGGGTTATAAAATATGATGCAATTGCCAATTCCTTCCTCCTGTTCCCGATGTATTTTTGTCCAGGCAAAGCACACCAATTATTGTGTCAAGGTACTTGTTGGAGTTCTATGAATGGGGGTACCCATACCAGTGGACCCGTCACCGTGCATAGTAAGGCCCTCGTGAGGGGCCAAGCCTCACGAGGAGGAGTAGTGTCAAGACCCACTGGGGGCCCCCTCGGGACCCCTCCGGAGCGGCGGACATTCTGAGGCAAGGTCGGGCCTCCGGAGTCAAGGCTGACGCCAGGAAAGGACGGGCAAGCAGCAGATGGCAGGATGGGGCAGTTTCCCCTTTGGTGCAAAGGAGGCGGGAGCGTACACGGTTTCCAAAGACATCTTCCAAAGGTTTCCCTTCTGGTGCAACAAAGCCGCAGCCGCCCGCCAGTTGGGCTATCGTCACCCACGTGCCCGTCCCTGCAGCGTGGACATGCACTTTGCAGGCGAAGACCACCTTTGGGCAGGGGACCATGTTCCCTTGTTCCCCTTTGAAATTGGTCACTGTGGGATCCCTTCCGGTCGAGGCGATAAGGGAAGAGGACCCAGGCCTCCACTATAAATAGAGAAGGTAGGATACTTGGCATGGGGATCGGATCATCGAAACCCTAGAGAAACACACCTAGCCACTCTGCCTCCCGAGGCTCAAGAGCACTGTACTAGTTCGTTCATCAACCTCCGTGAGAGCCACTCCACCAAAAAGGAGGAGTAGGGTTTTACGCTTCGCAGCGGCCCGAACCTTGGTAAACTTCTGTGTTCCGTGTTCCCCTCACTATCGAGTGAGTCTTTTGCTGTTTCCATCGAGTAGTGGGCTAGGCGAGACTGAGCAGGGAGAGAACATCGTACGCGCCCAACTGTTCGAATCCTTAGGGTTTTGCGGAGCCCAAAATCCGACTTTTGGCGCGCCAGGTAGGGTCCTGTCGAGGTTTTCTCCAAGCTCAGCCTCCACCAAGCTCCACGGATCCGATGGTTGACACTCGCCAAGTTCACGTAGAACGCTGCGCTACCCGCATCGCCTAGACTACGCCCGTCGGTTCTACCGGTGCACGCCGGTCACCGTCGCCGGTGGTAAACGCCGCCACCGGCCCCGGAGCCCCAGAGCAACAGGGCTCCTCCCAGCCGGCGACCGAGCCGGTCGACGGCCGCACCACCACTCCATCGCTCACCAGGCCGTCGAGATCAGCATCGCGTGCCCAGCCGGAGGTGCCCCACGGCCGGAGCACGCTTGCCATGGCCACGGAGCTACTCTGTTACCCGCCTGCTCATGACTGCCATGACGACTGGCTCCAGCTCATCGAGGACCTCATCGCCTCTTCCGGTGGCTCAGCGGCGCTCTCCTGCTAGCTCCGACCCCAACCATCCCTGGCGAACAACGAAGAACTATACACGCCACCACCACCCGTGTGGAGAGTCGCGGACCCAGAACCCAGGCAGGAAGCGTGACCACGCGCCCAGCCCCATGAACCCAGAGCGGGACCCGGAGATGAAGCAAGCTACCAGATGATCCGTCGGCCCTACGCCAATGCATGCGCGCCCCCAGTGTTGCAAATCTCGCGTTGTGAGCTCGCCTCAGTCTAAGCAGACCCCGTGTATTGACAAGACCCAGCGGCTCCAGCGCGCATCGCACCCGTTGGACCGGTGGGGTGCCTCACCGTCGCCCTAGAGCTCTATCCTGCTGCGTCGCCCTACAAGTTCAAGACTGACCTACCCCCGTGTTACGATGGCACCCAAGACCCAGCTGAGTTCCTGCAACTCTACATGCTGAGCATCAGGGCGACACGCGGAGGCAACCAGATCATGTTGTGATGGTTCCCAATGGCGCTCAAAGGCGGCGCGCTCTCGTGGCTCCTGACCTCCCAAAGGCGTCCATCACCTCATGGGATGGCCTGCACGAGCGCTTCATGAGCAACTTCTAGGGCACCCCCGACTGCACCCCCACTGTGAACGATCTGCGGCGCGTCAAGCGGCAGGAGGGAGAGACCCTGCACAAGTTCATACAACGCTTTACGATTATGCGCCTCAAGATCACCAAGGCATCGGACGAAGCCATCATCTCTGTCTTCTCCGACGGAGTCACCGACCTCAAGATGAAGGAAGAGCTCGCCATGAACGATGAAATGAGCACCATACTAGAGATGTTCAACTTGGCAAGCAAATGCGCCAAGGCTGAAGAAGGACACTTGTCGCTCCTCGGGCCCCAGGCGGCGGACCCGGAAGAGAAGAGAGCCAAAGCCAAGGAGGTGAAGCGCAAAGCCCCGATGGTACTCGCCGCCGCGCCTGAGGCGAAGCATGTCTGAGGAGGAGAGCGCCCGTCCGTAGGGGAGGGCAACGTGCATCTTCCATGGCACCAGTGGCCATGATACCTACGAGTGTCCAGAACTCCGTCTAGTCCATGTGGAGCACTTCTACAGGCGCCCCGGACGGTTCGACGGAGGCCCCGCGCATGGAAGAGGTCGTAGTGGGGGCCGCTGGGCTGAGCGTAAGCCATGTGAGGGGTGGTGGGAACATCCTTAGGAGGACCCCTGGCATCGCCAGCCTAAGGAGGACCGCTGGCGTGACAACCCTCAGGAGGGGTAGCGACGTGGCCAGCCTCGTGAGGTTGACCCTCGGGAGGCTGATCTACCCCCATTGCCTCCGCCACCCAGAAGGAGGGATGAAGACATGCAGGACGACGGGGTTCGGGCTTCCAGGAGGCCATGGTAGTGGCTTCAATCCTGGGCGGCACCCAGACCCCAGCCTCCAACCGCGCCTTCAAGCAGTTTGCCCGGGAGGTGTATGCCGCCCTCCCGAGGCCCGAAGCGATGTGTCCCCTCAACTGGTCCCAGACCACCATTGCCTTCGACCCAATCGACCAACTCAGGTGCTTGTTCATGCCCGACAAGCTCCTAATTATGTGCACCCCGACCATCGGCAACGTCCTCGTCACCAAGACCCTCATTGACAGTGGAGGTGGGCTCAACATCCTCTCAGTCGAGACCTTCGAGAATCTCCTGCTGCCGTATGAGCAGATCATGCCAACCAAGCCCTTCTTAGGGGTAACATAGGGATCCACCGTACCCATTGGGCAAGTGCATCTGCGTGTCACCTTTGGCGAGCGCCAGAACTACCACAAAGAGATCATCATCTTTGACGTCGTGCACATCCACCTGCCATTTAACGCCATCCTTGGGTACCCAGTGGTCGCCAAGTTCGTGGCAATGGTCCACCATGGATACAACGTCCTCAAGATGCCAGGGAGCGCTCGGACGATGAAGAAGATGAGATGCCCCGTGAGGACCCACGCAAGAAGAAGAATGAGCTCCTCCCCTCGGAGTGCCTCGGGGCTTCGGGCTTCGTCCACGGGGACGGAGTCCTAACCCCATCGCATAGGGATGCATGCTCGGCGCCCCTCTTGGGTCAGAGCTAGGGGCTCCCACTTGGGAATCCCCTAGTCGGATTAGTGAGGCGGAGGTGGCGTTCGAGCACATCCGAGGGCGCTCTCCGGAGCACGCCTGACCAGCTCTCGCGAGTCCGTCATCAGAGCAATCCGAGAACTTCCAGAGACCCATACCGTGTGACGCGGTGATTGCCCCGCACCACCAGTCGCGGTCGCCCTCGTCGGCACGATTGACCGACCCCGCATCTGCATCAACACGTCCGCAACCAACCTAGCCGCAACACACGGCCCCTTCTGGCCTACGCTGGTTGGCTACCGGTGGGAGTACCCGGGCGCCAATACCTTCATGCCCTTCGGGCTGGGGAACGCGATTGCCACCTACTAGAGGCTCCACCAGGCCATGCTTGTACCCCGCCTGCTGGGACGCCACGAAGAAGAGGAGGAGATGCTCGGTCCGGGCGGAGGCCCTTAGCCTCGGGAGGCGACGGTCCCATGAGGGTCGCTACCGCGAAGACAAGAGAGCAAGCGACGATGGAGCCTTCGGCACTTCAGCGGCATGGCCGCCAGGTGACTTTTTGTTGGCTGCAGCCAGGTACCTTTTTGGTTCACCCCATCTGAGGGCATCTCCGGGGCCATGCGGCCTCCCCGAGATCACGACGTTCCTCCGGCTACTACTTTCGTTTAGCATCGTTTGGTTGTTCAGTTTTCACCTGTTCGGAATCCTAATGTTTTGTCTTGCTTATATTGTCGGGTAGTCGGTCTCCACTTGGGGGCTCCGGTCGAAGTTTGTCCATGCAGATATGAAGCCTCGTACCAGAGAAGAAAAAGTCAGCAAGATCTGCGAATGACTTAACAAAATCAGCTCAGTCCACCAATGACTCTAGAAGCTCAGGCCCCAATGCCTCGGGGGTAGGGACACTCACGAGGCCATAGCATCCTCGCGACCTCCCATGTACACCCTCATCATGACACTCTCACGTAATAACGAGCAGAGATTGTATACCCCCAGCCCACACCCCCCGAGGACGCGGAGGGGTCCAGCCCACGCCTAGTGGCAGCCATATTCTCCGTGTTGGGGCGAAGATCAGGCCCCAATGCCTCAGGGGTAGGGACACTCGCGAGGCCGAAGCGTCCTCGTGACCTCCCAGATGCACCCCCATCGTGACACTCTCACGTAATAGCGAGCCGAGGCTGTATATGCCCAGGGCCCCCCGAGCATGAGGAGGGGTCCATCCTACTCCTAGTAGAAGACCTATGCTCCACGCTGGGTACAGATAGGGGCAACAAACATAGTCCACCAATGACTACGCCCTCAGTCGACACCATTGCAGTCCACCAATGACTACGCCCCCTGTTGGCACCAACACAGCCCGCCAATGGCTCACCCGCGGCCATCAAGGAGATCAACACAGTCCACCCGCAACTTTGCCCACGCTGAGCGTGTGGGGCAAACAGCTGAAGGAACGGATCTGCTCGCACATCAAGGGGGACCCCCGAGCATCACTACTCAGGGGCCTAACTTTGCCCGTAGCCCCTTCCCCCTTTGGGCCGTCCATGGACCGTTCAACCGTGGGATGGTACGCACAGGGTGGGCCCTACAGACGTAGAGCCCAGTGCACTCCACAAATCACTTTCGATCCCCAGGAAAGAACACTGGATTCACTTGTACGTCAAGGGGCACTCCTGAGCATCGCGATTCAGGAGCCTGAACTGCGCCCGTAGCCCCTTCCCCTTTTGAGCTGTCCTTTCTGGTCGGTTCAACCACGGGGAGGTACGCGTAGGGCGGGCCCTGCACACGCAGAGTGTTGAAGGAGTTCGAGAATTTCATACCATCAGTTCCTTACGAGGAGCATCGGAGTTGGTCGCACGTCAAGGGGGACCCCTGAGCATCGCAACTCAGGGGTCTAACTGCGCTCGTAGCCCCGATCCCCTTTGGGCTGTCCTTGGTTTCCGGTCGTTCAATCACGGGAAGGTACGCGTGGGGCGGGCCCTGCAGACGCGGAGTGTCGAAGGTGTTCCATGTTTTGAAATCTTCGTCGCGTTCTCCTCATGAGGGAAGTTAGCGCGTCAAGGGGGACTCCTGAGCATCGCGACTCAGGAGCCTAACTGTGCTCGTAGCCCCTTTCCCCTTTGAGTCGTCCTTCGTTTCCGGTCGGTTCAATCGCGGGAAGGTATGCGCGAGGCGGGCCCTGCCGACGCAGAGTAACACAACAAACATGATAGGAATCAGGCGGGGAAAACATTCAAGCATCCACGATAGGAACAAGTAACGCAAATAAGATTAACGCCTCCACGAGGCACGATGTGCAATGGAAGAAAATAACGGGGATAAGGAATCAGAAGGAGCCGCCGCCGGTCACCCCCTCTGCAGGGGGCTGGTCATCGACGTCACAACCATCGTCATCCCCATCATCGGCTCTAGCAGTACCTGGACATGAAGGAGCGGTGACGCGGGCGAACCTCCTCACCAGCGCCTCCATGGGACCCTTCACCGCCTCCGCGGTGCGGTCGTGGGCCTCGGCAGGGACCGACACGATATAGGAGCTTAGATCGAACCCAGCGTTGCGAAGATGAAGATGACTAAAGACGAGAGTCGCAGCTAAGAAGAACAGGTCGCGGCACTCGATGTCCAAGATTTTATCCATCTGCATGACGGCTACCTCCAGCGCCGCGACGAGCCCCTTCGCTAGCAAAGTGAAGACGTCCTCCGGGGTGGCAAGAGGCACATCGAACTTGTCCCGGCAGAGGGAGCGGAGCGCCGGGCGAAGCCTGAGCTCGACGTCGGGGAAGCAAGCCAGCTCAACAGCCTTCCTCTTCTCGGCCACGGTGAGGGCTTTGTCCTGGACCTCAATGAGAGTCGTCTTCGTGGTGACATGCTTCTCCCCCTCCTCCAAGCGCGCCTGCTCGACGCCCAGACGGCTCGTCTCCCGTGATAGTTCTTCCTCTCGGGCAGCGAATTTGGCCTCAGGGACCTTAAGCTCCACCTCTTGCGAGCAAGGCTGCTCGACCAGCTCGGCGTGTTCCCCCCGGAGGGCCTTCAGGCGGCATCCACCTCTTCGTAGCACTCAACAGCCGCCTTGGCCTTCTTCCGCGCCTTCTCACGTGCAGCGCGGGTGGCCTCGGCCTCTCCCTCGACCTTCCCCATCTCGGCTGCGACATTACCCAGGGCGGTTAAGGCCGCACCCACGACACCTTGGGTAGGCATCAAGGTCTTCTGGGCCACATCCTGAAGAGCCTCAGGCTCTGGCGCGGGTGGTGCTGCCGGAGGAGCGGCGCCTTGAAGAACAATGGGCCCCAAAGACTGGTCAGCAATTGTGGGCATCAACACCTCAGGAGACTGAGGACCCTCGCAGGCGTGCCCCCGGGCAGCATCATCCCCGTAGTCGCTTCAGGATGCTTTGGGGGCTCGGGGGGGCTCGACGACCAAGGCCGGTGAGGCCGCCCCACGAGCCCCCTCCTCCTCCCTACCCGCAGGCGGTGGTGCACTGATGAGAGCAGTTGTGGCATCGGGAGTCACCTTCGGCTTGATGACCGTCTTCTGCTTCTTCTTGCCCCCGGCGAGACGACGTCCCTGGAAGTCAAGCAAAAGGAGTAAACCAGCCAAGCACGGACAATAGATGCACAAGGCGCACCCCAACAGGTGCCTTACTCTTTGCCATTGCGCCATCTCTTCCTCCTCTTCGCCCCGGCAACAACAGCGGAAATGCCCCCCCACGGAAGGAGGCAAGCTTGGGGCCTTGGATCTCCCGCCGGCAGAGGTAGGGTGCGCCAGAGACGGCTCGGCCCCGAGCTTCCAAGAAGCGTGCACGCATGCATACCGCGTGGCGCGCGGAGTCGGCACAGGCCCTTTGGAGGCCCTGGCCAGGAGCAAGGGGGTCCCGATGGAGGTATCACCAGTGGCACCATCATTCTCGAGCTCGCGCAGAAGGATGGTTTGCGACAAGAGAGGCACCCTTGCCACACGGTCGTCGACGGTCTTCTCTGAGCCCCCTTCATGAGAGGTTTCGCCGGATGACACCTCCACCGGACCGGAACCTTCAGCTGGGAGGAGCTCCCGCTCGTTGGAGGCAGGCATCATGGCAACCAGGATGGCCCGGTCATCACGATGGTACAACGGACCCAGGGCCTCGGGAAGGTCGCGAGGGTTGCCGCCCAGGAGAATGGCCATGCCCCTGCCAAGGTCCTCTATGGGGAGGTCCCGGGGCCAAAGCCGGAGCTCGTCATCACCAACCCGGTACTCCCACAGTGTCCTGGAATGTAATTGGAGAGGCGCCAAGTGCTTCGCCAGGAACTCATTCACTATCATTCCCCCGGTCAGCCGCTTGGCGCTGATGTCGCTGGAAAAATGCTCCAGCACGGGCACGGCCCGAGGTTCGGAGAGCTTCGCCGAGCTCCATGCGGAGGTCTTCTCCGGCAACTCCTTCGGCTCTTCCAGCGGAGGGTTGGCATCCTTGAGACACATAAGGACCCAGCGGTTCCTAAAGTTCTCCACCTTCTTCCTGGCCTTCAAGAGCACGTTGCGGCTCTAGGCTGCCACGAAGGAAACGCACGCCGACAAATGAGCCCCGTCCTGCAGGCGCAGGCTGAAGAAGTGGCGGAGGAGGGCAACCGCAGGATGCACACCAACAAAGGCCTCACAGTAGAAGGCAAAGACGGACAAGATCAAGATGGAGTTGGGCTGGATATGAAGGACTTGGATCCCATAGTGGTCCAAAACAGCGGGAAGAACCGGGAGAAAGGCGGAACCAACCCGACATGGATATTGTGATGGAGGAAGGGGTATACCGCCCCGGGCAAGGGCCGCTCTTCTTTGGCGCTAGGCCCGATCAGGGTTCGCCCTTGCTCGCTGGACTCAGCCGCAGTACATGGAAGCATGGGGACGAGATTCGCGTCCTCGGAGAGGGTGCAGTCTAGGAGCGGAGAATCTGGGGCCGGACAATGCCCCTCTTGCTTCAGCTTGCCGGCGGGCACCATTGCTGAACTGGCAAGGAACTATGCGGCGCTGTATCTGGGAAGCGCCGGTTGGAGTCGAAGACCTAAGAGGAAAGGAGAGTACAGAAGGAGGAAAGCAATAAGACACCGTAGCTACAAGCAGGGCTTCTAATAAGGGGGTAGAAATAAAAGATTAGGACCCCACACCAGCCGCGTGACGCGCGCCAACCGAACCCACAAGCATTTGAGCACCCACGGTGCCTCATACTATCCTCCGAGGCTCCGCCCCAGAACCAGCCCGAGCACTCCGCGGGCCCGGGGGCTACTGTGAGTGTTCTAGGATTGGGGGTACCCAGACCTGCCTGCGTGTGGCCCAAGGTGGCCCCGCCTCACCAGAACAAACTAGCGGACCTGACACCATGCATATTAATGCCCTCGTGAGGGGCCAAGCCTCACGAGGAGGAGTAGTGCTAAGACCTACACGGGCCCCCTCAGGACCCCTTCGGAGAGGCGTACATTCCAAGGTAAGGACGGGTCTCACGAGTCAAGGGTGACGCCAGGAAAGGACCGGCAAGCAACAGATGGCAGGACGAGGCAGTTTCCCCTTTGGTGCAAAGGAGGCGGGAGCGTACAGGGTTTCCAAAGGCATCTTCCAAAGGTTTCCCTTCTGGTGCAAGAAAGCCACACCCGTCCGCCAGTAGGGCTATCGTCACCCACGGGCCCGTCTCTGTAGCACGGACATACACTTTCCAGGAGAAGACCACCTTTGGGCAGGGGAGCATGTTCCCCGGTTCCCCTTTGAAATTGGTCACTTTGGGATCCCTTCCCGCCGAGGCGATAAGGGAAGAGGACCCAGGCATCCACTATAAATAAAGAAGGTAGGATACTTGCCAGGGGGATCGGATCATCGAAACCCTAGAGCAACACACCTAGCCACTTGGCCTCCGGAGCCTCAAGAGCACTGTACTAGTTCGTTCATCAACCTCCGTGAGAGGCAATCCACCGAAAAGCAGGAGTAGGGTTTTATGCTTCGTAGAGGCTTGGGTAAACTACTGTGTTATGTGTTCCCCTCACCATCTAGTGAGTCTTTCGCTGTTTCCATCTAGTAGTTCGCTAGGCGAGACTGAGCAGGGAGAGACCTTCGTACGCGCCCCAGTGTTTGAATCCTTAGGGTTTTGCGGAGCCCTAAATCCGACAGTACTCTATTACCTTGACGTATGTGTTGGAAGTGTTAGGAAACTAGGTTATTCCACAGAACCACCTAGTAATCTAGCTATGTTTTGTAGTCCTAGTGTGATTATTCTGGCCATAAAATTTGAAAGCACCATGTGATGTTATTTAGTTAGTAGGTTCTATTTATGGGTTCTTGGACCCAACATATGTTCTCCTTATTCATGTTGATAGTTTTGCTCGTTCCTTTAGGATATTAGTAACATTGTTCTAGTCTTTGAGGTTCGTGGTATATCATTCTTCCAATACCATGAACTATCATGACAAAAGTTCTTCGTGAGCTTAAGATCATAACAAGAGTGTTCTTGATGAGAATCCATTTTATAGTTCTGATTGTGGCAATCCTATCTTTCTCCATGGGTTATCTGAAAGACTTATGTTGAACTCGTTCGACATGCTAACACGTGCATCTACAACTTAGAAAAATCATGTGGTCTTGAGTTCTCCTCTTGAGTTGTATTCTGACCTTAGCTATCACTGGATAGTTAAGAGTAGTGGTGCATTCGTGTTCATCGATGCCTATTATTTCTGTAGTCTGTTGAGCCATTATATTTCAGAATGACTAGGAGAAGCAAACTCCAATGCCTCATCCATTTCAAGGATTTGGTCAAAGCAGTTGTACTCCTTAGATCATAATGACAATCCAGCTTTTGTTGTGTTACACCCTGAAGTATTACTGTCCTTATGTCAAGAGTATCATGACAATTGCACAACCTCTCATGGATTCTTGATACTGTGGTACTTCTCACCAACATTGTTCATTTCTTGGTCTCTGTGTGGTTGTAATCGGAATATCGACAAGTGAACCATGATGTGTGAAATCAATACTTCTAGCAATCCTATTGCTTGGAATTTAATGGACAATAATTTAATTCTTAGTGTGTTGGTTACTGAATCATCATCCAAAGATTAATCATGCTACCTATTCCATCTTTCCCGGTGCACTCCTCAATCAATGGGTTAAGATTGTGTCAATCCTTCGCTCTTTGATCATGTCGTCTTGACTTGAAAAGCAAGATTGTTCTCGATCTCAATAACATATCGGTGGTTCGTGATTTTTTGAATATCTTCTCGAAAGTATTACTAGGTTGTTCCCTGACCATTATGTTGAGTTTGTGACCAATTTAGTTTTCCTATAAACCACCCTTTCTCTAAGGACTCGTGTTGGATACCCTAGAACTAGTTGGATAAGCTAAACAATAACTTGGAGAGTTGGAAGATACAAGATTTTCCTAACTTAGTTCATTTCAAAGGGATATCTTGTGTGTGATTGTGTGTGTTGACGAAATATATTATTTTCAGCGGTTGATTCCAGTGATCACATGTTGCATATATTGTCTTGTCCAATCTTTTGATTTGAGTGTGGGCTATCGTCAAATCAAAATCAGAACTGAAGATTTTCCTAATGTTGTCATACTTGTGGATGCCTCCTTGAGCTGGCACTATTATATATTTTGGTTTGACCAATGCTATCACTTTGTTCACATATCTAGGGACCTCCATCTTCACAGAAATCTTGAGGAACTGTTGTTGAGCCCATCGACAACATTGTTTATCCTCTCCATGATTTGATGAACAACATGCTAGTGTTGGAAACTTTCATAAGCATTACCTTTATGTCTTGTACATTAAGTATATGTTAGGTGTAATAGGTGACTTCCTCTAAGTTCACGAGCATCTCATGCAAGCTGCCACCATGAATTCGTGATACTTATTTTGTTTTCCTTTGGAATCATCCCAAGTCAGTTATGCATGTGCGAATGTATGCCATGGTTTGGCAGATTAATTACCTCCATTCCATATGTATTCCATAGAACCCCAAGCCACTAATTGACTTGTTCGAGGAAAAGAAGTTAAGTGTTATTCCTGAAGGTACCAGAAGGACTTGCACCCGGCTTCGTTATCCGCAATGATGGTTCCCACCCATAACTCGGTAGTGTTTTGTTGTAAGATTTTCCATGTGTTCATCATTGTCTTGGACAGTGTGTGCACGTGTGTCTCGCAATCCGGCTCTTGTTTTGGGGTTGTCTACCATAGTTCATTTCCCGAGAATCCTGTAACGTCCAGTGATTGATTTGTGTGGCAAACCTTACTTTTTAGACATGCTGTGTCTGGAATATTCTGACACCAAGCAGATCTGAATTTCAGGTAGATATGATGGTTGGATCGTTTCCCAAGACTTACAATATTGGTCTCTGTGTAACCCTATAAAGTGATGTCGTGGCTAACACACCAAGCCAGAAGACCTATTCTTAGAGAATCTTGTGTCAGCAACATTAACCACTTCACCATGAGGATTCTTTATGACCTATTCTAGAAATTGTTCCTCATGGGAACCCTTTGACCCCGAAGTCTGACCTTTAGTTGATGTTCTAGATACAAAACATTACATATAATTGGGTTATGCTAGTACATCAAGGAGAGAATTAGAAGTGGAGTGCTAAATGTCTCTCGATCGATCATCCAGATTTTGTTCCCTTGGCATAGCTAAGGTGAAATCTGAGAAAGTGATATATTCCTTTGCATTTGCATCCTCCATCGTTATTCATCATGGTAGTATGTTGTGATGCAAGGACCCTTGGCATGGATGTTGGTAAACCTTGATGAATATGGAATTGCTCAAGTTCTTGAGAGCATGCTTAGACACTGAGTTATATCTTTGGTATCAATTGGAATGTGCCTTCCGTTTGCCGAGTTGTTCTATAACTCTAGTTTCCTTTCAATTTGAGTATGCCATTTCTTTGAACTCCTTCAAACAATCGTTTGTGAATTTCCTTAGCCTGGTATGAAGAGTTTCAATGATATCTCCATCAGAAGTAATTCTTTTTGCTACGCAAGGGAATAACTCTAAGAGTGACCTCTCCTAAGATGTCTCGTTATGGTATCAAGGGCCACATAACTCCCGCTACTTTGAAACCTCGTCACCATCTATTCTAGTGTGGAATTGTTTCCTACCAGCTGAATCTCCGTCTTCTACCTCATTCCAGCATTCTCGATGTGTGTTTTGTGTCTCAGCTCAAGAGATGTTCCTATATCCCATTCCATGAGTTGATCTTGAGTTGCTCGATCTTCGAGAAGATTGATGCTCGTAGAGTTTTCTTTTACTTTTGTTGTTATGTTGGATGAAGGTCCCGAAGGCAAAGAAGTCAAGATCAACATGATGCAATGAATCACCACCTTCAAGAAGGGTAGCTGGACCATGAAGCTTGTGTTCGTGTTTTGTTTCCTATATCCTCTTACCCTACGCGTGAATCTTTGGATGAGATTCTTGTTTACTGGGGGTGAGTTGTCACATCCCTAGTTCACCCCTTGCTTTGTGCTAGCATAAGTGTTGCATCATGTCTAAATTTTGCTCAAACTTGAAATGGGGATTAACAAACCCTATCACTTCATTTGATAAACCAATTCTAATAGTTGAGATTTTCAGTGAACCCAAAATATCCTTTAAAAATGTTCACCCTCTCTCATAAATGTTGGCAACAACATACCAGGGGTGATCTACTTTTTATCATCCCTTTTGGTATTTTAAATAAACCAGCAAACTTTGTGAAAATGACAAATAGTAGAATATATATAAATATTTTAGCTGTTCCAAAAATGCTAAAACTTTTTTTTTGGTACTTTGAAATATTCAGCTTATACCCCATAACATATTTCAAGGTTTTTGGCTTTAAGATTTTTCCCAAATAAAACTTAAAACAGAGGAATAAAATAGAAAACGGGAACCAATAAAAATAAAAGGAAAGATTCCTACCTCGACTTACGCAAAGAAGAGGCCCAGGCCACCAGGGGTAGCCTCGTCTTCTTCCTCTGCTAGAGGGCACAGGAGAAAAGGAGCACGGCGAGCACGACCGAGGAGCCACGCCTCCTGCCTACGTGCGTGCTTCCTCGAGCCAGCGAGGCGACGAGGAGGAGACCCGAGGTGTCGTCTGGATCTCCTCCCCCTTGCCATTCCTCTCCTCCTAGCTCTGTCTCTCATTCCCTCTCAAGGCTGATGCAATCGTCGATGCTGGCCCTGACCACCATGACCATCATGCTCCCCTTGCTGCTCTGAGATGCCTGCGAGCTCCGCCTCATCTTCCTCAACCTCCTTACCGAATCAAGCAATCAGAGGATATCTCCACCATCAACATCGACGTCATCTTCAACCTCGGGGGAGATCACCGTTGTTGCCACCCCGTCTCCAAGGCCTTCCCGAGCAAGCCCAGTCGTTCATCGAGTTCTGAGTGAGCTGCTTCTCGCCATGCCTCAGACCCGATTTCAAACCGTAGTGAGCCTCCCACGATGCCTAAAGCTCGCCGCTGCTCGAGCTCGCCGTTGATGTAGGTCTCGTGACCCTCTGGTCCCGCGCATGTGTCCGTTGGGTTTGTAAGCACCTCCAGGCCCCATAGGTGCTAGCCATTGGTTATTTTTGTTGCCATAGCACCGAACCCATCGATCCCGAGCTCCGGCCGCCACTCAAATGCTCGCCGCTGTCAGTTGAAGCCACCACAACTACCCCCCGATAGCCCATATGGATGCAAGCGAGTCCCAGCTCCATGCAGAGCCCTTCCGCCACTTGATTGGTCGTCGCAGGACGATTCCCAACGCCCTCCACCGTCTCTGGCGACGTCGGCGACGAGCCGTGGGTCATCTCTGGTGACTTTGACACCAGATGACCAGGATTTGACACCCTACTCTCAATAGCAGGTGGGGCCACCTTCTAGGTTAATTAGGTTAATTCCTTACTTAAGTTAATTAAGCTCTCTTAGTCAAATGAGTCAATGAGATGCGAGTCCTAGTGTCAGTATTGACATGCACCCGGAGCTATTGACGAGTTGTCGTCATGATGATGTAATACTGAAGTAGTTAATATTTTTCTGAAATAATAATAAACCAGGAAATTTCACAAAATGATTAAAATTTCTAAAAATCATAGAAAATAATCTATAACTCGGATGAAAATAAATTATATATGAAAAATTATCAAAAAAATCGAATGAATCTATTTATAGCATTTTCATGCCTGTTAGAACAACATATTTCCTCTGTTTATGAAAACTCATTTAAATGACATTTAAATAACCATACATGGAATTTGAAATTGAACCTTCGCTCAAAGCAACTTCATTTAATCTTGTTGCTAGATGCATTAGCTCAAATAACTTCATATTACCATGTCATGCTCATGCATCATAATGTTGTATTTCCATCAATTAAATGTTGTTCGTTTTGTTGTTGTCGGTGTTTGTTCTCCCTCGTAGACATTGTTCCGACGTTGTGATCCTTGTCACCGATGAATACTCGTTGTTATCTTCAGAAGTGCCAGGCAAGCAACCCCCCTTGAGAATACTGATATAAACCCACCCTCTTGCTCCTACACTATTTTATTGCATTAGGACAATCATGATTCAATTGTTACATGTTCTTGATAGTTGAACCCATTCCTTTGCATGACCTATTTTTGTCATAGTAAATAGTTGAAACCACTTAGCATGAGTAGAAACTTCTTGAGCCATGATGTGCTTACTCGTCCATGCTTGCTTACTGTGCTTTCTATACTTAGAGTCGTATCGGGTGTCCTCCATCTCGGTGATGAATCAGAATGATTGTGTTCATGTCTATGAGAGTTAAGTGTGTGAATATGATTTGGTAAAGGTAGCGAGGAGAGGCCATGTAGGAGTACATGGCGGGTTGTCTCATTGGGACCATCCATAGGAAACAAGTTTTGTGTATGTGATCCAAGACAGCTACTACCACACTGTGGGCCTTGAAATATGACCCCGCTCGACTTATTCATCGCCTTGATCTCTATCTAGGAGTTGCAACTAGTTTCTGGTGTTTGTAGGAAAAGAGTTAGCGGGCGTGTTTAGCTTTGACCGACAGGGTAGGCTTAGTGTGGTAGATACACAGTGGCACGGTGTACCAAGTGACACCCGGACGGTGGGCTTGTGGAACCCTGTGCATATCGTTTGAGGCCGTAGAGGAAACTTCGGCCGGACTTCCTTGCGGCTTAGTCTCAAATAGGCGATAAACTTGGACTAGGGTCTTGCATGGTTAATGGTCTTGGTCTACATCCACGCCGGGCTTCCACTTAAAGGTTGTCGAGACACATGACGTGTATATGGCGCTAAGTGGTGGAAACATGTGTTAAGAAGTACACCCCTGCAGGGTTATGAATTTGTTCGAATAGTCGCATCCTAGGATATGGAATACTTGGAAAGCTTATGTGGTACATAGGCAACTTGAAATAGATACTCTAAAATATGCAAGATAAGTGTGAGTGTTATGGATGGCCTTCTTGTAGGGAGATGGGAGTGGATCCATCGTTTTATATTGATGTGGTGAATATGTGGACCCATGTGCGCTCTCTGACCTCTAAGAAACTACTTGTAGTCATAGTACAGGTTAGCCAGGAGTCAAAGCTAGCTTGCTGCAATTAAACCCCCCAACCCCCTTTGTTGATACTAATACATATGTAGATAGTTCTGATGTAATTCTTGTTGAGTACCTTTGTACTCACGGTTTCTTAATTATGTTTTTGCAGAGCAGACATTAGTCTCGTTATTGGTTTTCTACTCGAAGTTCGATGATGACAGGATTAGCTTTACAACCAAAAACCTGAGCAAGTCTTCTTCCCTGTTGACCTTGTACTTCATGTGTTTGTAGAATGGGTGGATCACGCTGCCTGCAACATCAGCCAAAGAGTGGAACCTCTTTCCTCCCATGAATGGAACTCTCCTTTTGCGCTGCATGTCGATGTACTTGTTGGAGTTGATCTCCAAACCAAATTCCTTTAGCATTCGCTTCTCACCTTCAATGCTAAAGCCGACAAAGGTGTACAACTTCTCCTCCTAGAGGAGTGGGCGGAGGCCCTTGGGCCTGCAATGGGTAAGACATATTTGAAGATGAATCTATCAAGTACTTGCTTATTTAGTATAATTTATGGATTAACATATTTTCAAAATTTCAAGCACCACATGTTATTTTTCCTTTTGGTATTTTTACAGTTGAGTCAATGATCTTTCTGCTGCTTAGTACTAATTTAGTTTTCCTTGTTGAACAAAATAAGATATACTAGTGCTTCACCAAGTTTATTTTTACATTTGTTTGCTGATGAAAAAACGTCAGGCAAAGTTCTAAAACTAGTTTACCTCATCAATTCCGGAAACTACTATTGCATGAAGATCAGAAACTATACTAGTACATCAAATTTCACGGTGTATCACTAATTAAACAGATGCAATGAAAGAGGATGAAATGAGTGGGATGGTTCACCATTTTGTTGCCGTGGTGATATGGTATACCAAACAGAGTTCCTCCACGCATTACTGCAGAACTGCAGCCCTCTAGGGAGGTTCGTCTTCCCTGGTATACTCCACATCAACAACGATGTACCGAGGGATCAAGTCGCTTATCTTCATCCTCATCATGTACATCATCTCGTCGGCTATGTCTGGATTGCTGGTGCACACGACATCTAGCTTCTCCTTGTCGTGGATGTCAACCTCATTGAGGCACTTGGTGTAGTCGATTTCTGATCGAGGACCTAAATGTCATCGATCTCGGTGTTCTGGTTGGACATCTCACCCCACTGACGCTTGGCAGATGGTTCCTCTGCCATTGTCGTCCTCCAATGATGGCGGTCTTGAGACACATATGTTGTGGGGAGTTGCTAATTGTGATGGAGCGGCGATGATGTTTTCGGAATGGAGTGGGAATGGAAGCAGATGTGGCTTTTTGTGGCGTGGTCTGGGTCATGGAGGAGGCGATTTGACGCGGGCTCATCATGGTACTGGAGGCAGTTGACATGCGATTGCCCTTGTAGTCGGGGGGAGTGAAGGGACTATGGCGGTTTTTGGGGGAGGAAGCAATTCTGATTTTTTTTTCACGTATAGTGGTGGAGGTGGTGGTTTGTGGGTTGGTGGTGTCACGCATAACGTGGCATCTGAAGATAGGACATGAGTTGGGTGGAGGTTCTCTGAGTGGCCTCGAAATCTAAAACGGCGTCCCCTCTTTTTTCCCGCACACAATTGATAATTGTCTGTACTGCATGGAAATTAGAAAAGGACTTCATTCGTGTGCTGCTTTGCTTCATTAACCGGGTTGCATTCTTTTTTTTAAACGATCTGCATCGTAGTTCCTGCTTGAAGTGGTCGAACTGCATTATTATAGGCCGCAGACTGCATTTGTATGTGTACTTATGGCTCCCTTTATTTATTTTTCATAACGAACTGTAGTTTCTCGCACCGCCTACACACTTTTAAATTTTTCCTTTTTTTATTTTTGTAGTCAATCTTTTCTTTTATTGGGTCGTGGTCTTTCAAGCAGTTCTGCGTGTTGGGCATTTGTTATTCATTCGGCCCAGGCAAGCTTGCCGGCACGGGAAGCAGGTGAGCTGTGTGGAGACGAAGACACTAAGGTTTAGTCCCACCTCACTCACAGCGAGCGCGAGCAAGCGGTTTATAAGCCGCCGCTCGGAAACCGTTTCGAACTCCTCTCGTTACTTATTGGGCGCTTATACACGACGCTCCTTTCCCCTGACCTGTGGGCCCTTGTGTACGAGGCCCCATGCATCGTGGCGTAGAAACGGACACACAATTACTTGTGGGGGCCTCGTTGCACCTAGGGGCCATTTTTTTTCCCTCTCTAAAGCACCTTCGCTTTGCACTGCATGCACACACCTTGTGCATTGCATGCTATTATTTTTGTGAACTGCATTCAACTTTTGTTTTAGGAGCAGCTTGTGAATCATAATTTTTTAGAAATATATATATTCATGAGCTGCGTTTGGTGGGCAGTAATTTTTTTCCGTCTAGTACATTTTCTCTTGCACTGCATGTACACACCTTGTGCACTGCCCGACATTACCTCGTGAACTGCATTCAGGTTTGGGTTTAGGAGCAGCTTGTGAATTATAATTTTTTAGACACATAAATATTAATGAGATGTGTTTTAGTGGGTGGGAGGTGCTGTAGTCAAAGTACACCTTTTCCAGTCTCCCTTTTCTTGGTAACGTAAGTTTTATTTATTGTCCTTCATTCTTGGTACTTTAGTTTTGACTTAATTTTTTTTCTCGGCTTGGACTTTTTCCCTTCCTCTTTTATATCTAGGCCAACTGCTAACCTTCGTTTTCATTTCCATCTCCCCTGTAGCCGAAACTTCTCTCCTTCCTCCAGTCTCCCTTTCTTCATTTTCCTTTTTTCCAGGTTTTGCTGCGATGGCTCCAAGCCCCTGCCCAAATCTCTCCCGCTGCGGCCATGGTTGTGGTGTGCCAATGCATTACGATTGCTGGCGACGACGGGGATAAGCTCCCAAGAGCCTCCCCTATCCATTCCCCGCCTCGGTTCTCCTCCTCCTCCCGGATCTCCTCCTCCTCCTTGCTGAAGCCATTAGTGCCGAGCTCGAGCTCGAGCTGCCCGTGCCCCTGGCCATAGGTTTCCCTCCGAGAGCACGCCATTAGCTCCGCCTCGTCGCCCTGGTCATCTCTGCAGAAGTCGAAGCTTCCTCGAGCCCTGCAACGCCCGCAACGCCGTCGTCTTCCACCTCCGGCCGCCGGTCCTCTCCCTTCGATTCGTCGCCCCCAGGCCTTCCCCGAGCCGTCTAAGCTCTGCTCTGCACTCCCCGTGAGCATGCGGTTGTTTCCCCTAAGTTTCCCCCGTCGATCCCCTCCTCTAGCTCTAGTTTCACCGGAGTCCGACGAGGACCGCCGCTGCCGCTCGTCGCCGGTAGCCCTCCGATGTTCAGCTCGTCCTTCCGAGGGCACCAGCAGCTCCAGGACGACGCGTAGATGCCGTAGAAGCTAAGAACCGAGCGTAGATCCCCCTGATTCAAAGACCCCGATAGCGCCCGAGCTTCGGCCGCCGCTCCAGCTCGTCGCCGACGCCTCTTTCGGCGACCCTAGCCTTCCCAGTTGGTCCTGCCAGATCGGCCACTTCGCGAGCATGCTGTAGCTGCCAACCGCGCGCGTTTTGGTGCTGTGCAGCGCCGTCTAGGTCGCCTCCGACGAGCCCTCCGCCGTGGGTCTGGTCGCCGGCGACCACCCTCCGGTGGGCGTCGACGTTTCCGACCATTAGGGCGTAATCGCCCTCCCCTCAGTCGCTGACAGAGGGCCCCACGCCTGGTCAATCCCCATTTAGGGGCTGGTCAGCGCGGGATTAGTCCCAGAGAGGCTGACCAGTGGGGCCCCCCTGTCAGGTTTGACCTGAACAGGTCGGCTGACCTGCTGACGTCAGCCTGATGCAATAAATAGAATTTCCAGTATAAAACTAATTCAGGAAATTGCTAAAATTTGTAAAAATCATATAAATTAATCTGTAACTCCAATGAAAATAATTTATATATGAAAAAGTATCAGAAAAATTCAAGGATTCTGATTATGCTATTTTCAACCATGTTCAAAAAAGTTACAGAACCCTAAATTGTGGAATAAGGAATAATTCAATTCTTTTAATCACTTTATAAATGGAATGATCACAGACTGCCCTAGTTACAAATCAGTACCATAACATGACATTTCATGCATGTTAACATCAAGTTGATCTGAGCATCAGGTCGAATCAATTAAACCGGTATCCGAGAATACCCCGTTTGAATTGCTATTCGAATGTGATTCAAATCAACTCTAAACCTATTACATGTTGAAAATAATAACTTATCACCTTGCATTCTCATGCCATGTTCATGCATCATTTTGAGTGCATATGATTGTTATTGAATGTTACCATTCGTTTGGGTAGGCTCCGCACCCCCGGATTCCATCGAATATCCGTCTGACGGATATCGTTCCTCCTCTGAGCAACAAGGCAAGCAACCCTTTTGATCATCCCGATAACTCCTATGTTCTTGCTCCTGCACCTATTTATTGCATTAGGATCAAGTGCTTCAACTGCTTTTGCCACGATAGTTGGACCCACTTCCTTTGCATGACTTAACCTAGTCACAGTAAATAGCCGAACCTTGCAACCTAGCATACCTGGTAGTTGCTTGAGCTATGATGTGCCTTATCCTGCTATGCATGCTATGCTTAGAGTTGTGTATGGCCTGTCATCTGGGAGATGAACAGAAATGTGGAATGTGTTCGGTGAGCAAAGGGTGTGTGTTGAACTTGATTTGGTAAAGGTACCGGTGAAAGGCTGTGTAGGAGTACATGGCGGGTTGTTTCATTGGAACCGTCCTTAGGAACTGAGTTCCGTGTATGTAATCCAAGACTAGATACTACCACATGCTGGGCCCTGAAATATGACCCCGCTCGGCCTATTAATCGCGTAGTACTCGGTCCAGGAGTTGCAAGTAGTTTCTGGTGTTTATAGTAATGCTGGAGGCCGTGCATGGTGCTGACCTGAGAGGTGGACCGTGATGCGGTAGGCAGTGGCACGGTGTACTAAGTGGCACCCGGATGGTGGGCTTGGGAACCCTGCGCACATCGTTTGAGGCCGTGGCGGAAACCTCGGCCGGACTTCCGTACGGGTTACTCTCAGATAGGCGATAAACCTGGACTAGGTACTAGTGTGGTTAACGGTCGTGGCCGACTCCCTCGCTAGGCTTCCGCTTGAAGGTTGCCGAGGTGCATGACGTGCACATGGCGATAAGTGGCGAGAGCGTGTGTGACGAAGTACACCCCTGCAGGGTTATGATCTATTCGAATAGCCGCGTCCGCGGATATGGACTACTTGGAGACATATGTTGTTCACAGATAACTTCAATGGCTAATCATAAAATTTGTCAAGATAAGCGTGAGTGTCGTGGACGGCATTTCCGTATGGAGACGGAATGATTCCACGATAGTGTATTGTTGTGGTGTTAGTGGACTCGTGTGCGAGAAATCAAGTTGTCAAAACTAATTTAAAAATGCAAGTTGTCTAGCCACGAGTCAAATGTTGGCTTCCCGCATGAAACCCCACAGTACCTTATGATACCTTGCATGAGTAGTTAGTTCTCCTAAAGTCTTGCTGAGTACCTTCGTACTCATGTTTGCTTAATAAATGTTGCAGAGGTTGCTAATGACCCTAATGGAGGGTTCTTCATAGACATCGACGACGACGAGTAGCTGGTGTCCCAGCTACGATCTGGCCCTACGTCGGCTCTGTAGTATAGTCAGGCCATGTGCCTTCTAGTTGCCCTGTCTGTACCCAGACAGTTTATAACTCTTCCGCTGGCTTGTATTTGTATGACTGCTATTATGGGTCGTGAGACCCCTAATGTGTAATATTATGTGTGTGGCTCTTCCGAGCCTCTTAAATAAAGCTTGTATGTTTATGGTTATGTTGTGATGCCATCGATGTATCTATACATATCGGTATGCCATGCGTACGTGTGACGTACCTGATATGTATGGGGTTCGATTACCTAGTCGTGAACTTTAGTAGCACTCCTTACAAGGAAATGCCCCTTTGTGATCCAATGAGCCTTGGTAGTTCGCTACTGCTCCGGACACAATGGTTGACCGGCATGTGTGCTTCTTAGCTGCTGTGTCCGTCCCCTTTGGGAAATGTCACGCGACGTAATGGAGTCCTTGTAGTTTGCTATGACTCGTCTACGTTCGCTGTTGACCGACACCTGCTTTGTTGGGTCATGTATGCCTGTCCTTGTGCGGAACTGCCACTTTGTTTTATGACTAGACATGTCGATCCGGGTTCTTTGACATTGGAATGCTAGCGACACTATTGCATACGCGAGTCAAAAGACGCAAACGGTCCCGGCTAAGGTAAGGCTGCCGCCGAGGAGTTAACCGTGCGTGAGACCGCAAAGGGATGCGATGTGTTACATGCTAGATTCCTATGGCTTAGGATCGGGGTCCCGACAGCGTTGGTATCAGAGCCTGACTGACTGTAGGATTACTAAGCCAAACTGGTCGAAGTTGAGTCTAGAATTTCTTAGTTATATATAAGGGAATTGTTTGTGGAAGGGAACGTAACACTCCTTTTCTCCTCTCAAGATATTCTATTCTGGTCATCCTCGTCTTTTCTGCGGGAATTAAGGACTAGGTTACTCATCTTCTCCTAGGCTCGTGTTTCTGATCGGTAGCTTATAGGACTACGGGTCGAGAGATATTGGGTTTCTTTTATCCCTAGGAAGCAGGAAGTAAGTTTGATGATCAGAGAGTTGAACTTGATAGTTGAGTGGTTACGCTATTCCATTTTGGGTTGTCTCAAAATTTGTTTTTGAGCATTTACAGCCGTTATGCTGCCCAATTTTGCATTCGGAGCTCTAATGCTTTTGCATTACTCTCTATTACAGATGCCTGGCCGTCCTTTTCGTCAGGTGGTACGTCTGACCAGGTGCATTGATGTACCGGGTCATACGGCCATGCTGGTCAGGGTGATGTCGGTGTGCGGTTACCGCTGGTACCCCGAGTACACAGTTGAGGAACAGTACAGAGACTTCAACCAGAGCCAGTACATCTGCACTGTTAGGGTATTCCCAGACTACCCTGGAGCGGAGAAGCCAATCCATTGGTCCTATGGGTTGGGGGTCACAGTTGACATGGCAGTACAAGATGCTGCCTATTCAATGCTGACTATTATGAGAGCGAGACATGCACTGCTGCAGAATTCAGAGTTCTGCTATGTTCCGGCCTCTCAGCCTGGTGAAGAGGGATACCTCAGTGGAGTCTATTTTGATTCTTCTATGGAGGATCCACTTCTGCAGTCCACTGTTGAGATGCTAGAGAACAGAGACAGGGATGCTCGTGCTCTCCGCATGGAGCTTTATGCTACCCGTGCCCGTCTTCAGACAGCTTTGACGCAGCTGGCACCGGTAGTCCAGACAGGGTATGGAGAGATGGAGATGCTGAACCCTGTTAGGAACCATCTTCCGGCCCACGTTGACTGGCCAGCTATAGGAGGAGTCACACCTCTTCGGGGACCCCTCTTACCACCAGTTAGGGGACCAAGGCCACATCCGTGTCCTTATGGACCCGAGGGATATCAGGCTAGAGTGTTTCCTGATCCGCAGGTTGAGCTTCCAGGTCATGGAGGTAATCTCTATGAGATGTTCTATGTGGATGCCTGAGCTGTGAGCGGAAGGATAGTATGGTAGTAGTCGTATGTTCACAGTCCTGCGTGACTTGTGAAGTATGGTAGTAATGTGAAATGAATTCCGGAGGCCTAGATAAATAATGTATAGGAAGCTTGTAAGCCTCTGATGAGTAGTTCCACCATTTCAGTAGTTTGCTCTTTGGGTAAGTTTGTACTGAACTATGTAAGGGTGTGTATGAACCGTGGTGTATATATAGCAGTTGCTTGTTACCATGTTGTTCGGATATTCATTTCCGCATTCCGTGTGTTCAGTACATTCTTGATCCATAGCTAGTATTGATATGATATTGGTCTAATCTATGAGTTTGTTTGTCAGGATGGTGTTCACCAGGTTGAACCGTGCCCCTGCTCATGAGCAAGGTGAGGGTAGTCAAGCGTCGCAGGAAGACCTACCTCACCCACCTTCTCTGGTAGAAGTGATGCTTGAGGCAGAAAGAAACAAAAGAGAGACCAACCGACTGCTAGAGCGTATTGAGCAGAATACGGCTCGACAACCTAGGAATGCTGCAGTGTCCCTCAATGACTTTGTGAAGCTGAATCCTCCAAAGTTTCATCATTCCGTCGATCCCCTCGACGCTGATGACTGGCTGTGCAGCATCTCACCCAAGATTCGCTTGGCGAATGTGTCTGAGGCCGACAAGGTGACCTTTGCGGCGTATTTCCTGGAGGGACCCGCCAATCTGTGGTGGGAGAATTTTGAAGCTATGCGTCCCGCTGAACCAGTGGCCACATGGGCAGACTTCAGTGTAGCTTTTCGTCTGCACCATATTCCAGAGGGCCTGATGGACAGAAAGAGAGTGGAGTTATGTGCCTTCACTCAGGGCAAGTTGTCTGTGGATGCCTATAGCCGCGAGTTCGGTAACCTCGCCCGCTATGCAACAGAGGAGGTGTCTACTGACGCCAAGAAGCAAGCAAGATTCCGTAAGGGTCTGAGCCCTGAGCTCCGCTGAGACCTGCGCCTCCATGAGTGTGCAAGTTTTCAAGCCCTGGTCAACAAAGCGATCAGTGCGGAGACTGGTCATTCTGACTTCGAAGCCACAAGGAAGCACTCCCATGACTTTGGCTCATCTTCTGGTTCCGCGTTTCCAAAACGCAGGCTGTGGGTTCCAAACAGTTCTCTACCGCCAAGATACACTCCGAGGCCATCCTATGTGGCGCCTCAGACGAATCAGGCCAACCCTCCAGCAAAAGCTTACGGTGGTCCAGCTAGCAATGCTGCACCACGTGCCAACCAGGTGATATGCTACAAGTGTGGAGAACCAGGGCATTATTCCCGTGAGTGTCCTGAGAATGTGGGTGCCAAGCAACCCGAAAAGTCCGTCGGGCAAGCCAAGTCGGGCAAAGCGTTCTACGTGAAGCCAACTCCTGCACTTGGCCGTGTGAACTATGTGTCAGCAGAAGAAGCTGCAGAGGATCCCGACGTCATGCTGGGTACGCTTCTTGTTAATCATCACCCAGCGTCTGTTCTTTTTTTACATTGGGTCTTCTCATTCCTTCATTTCAGAAAGTTATGCACAGTTGCATAACATGTCATTTTGTGATATGCCAATCCCATTGGTTGTCCAAACCCCTGGTAGTAAATGGCAAACCTCTAGGATAACCTATGATAATGAAATTCTAGTAGACATGCTAGTTTTTCTAGCCTCATTGATAGCATTGAAATCTTCGGATATTAATATCACATGGGCATGGACTGGATGTCAGCTCACTATGCCAAGATTGATACTCACTCTAGAAATGTCTAGCTTACCCATCCCTCGGGTGAGATAGTAAATGTCTCTACTCGAGTTGCCAAATGCCAGCTCTATTCCTTAAATGCCAACCCTCTTCCGGAACTTGAAGACGTTCCGGTAGTCCGTGACTTCTCGGATGTTTTTCCAGAGGAACTGCCAGGAATTCCACCTGACAGAGATGTAGAGTTTGTGATAGATCTTGTTCCGGGAACTGTCCCAATAGCCAGAAGACCTTATAAGATGGCACCCCTAGAGCTAGCCGAACTTAAGAAGCAATTAGATGAGGCCTTGAGCAAGGGTTTCATTCGTCCTAGCTCTTCTCCTTGGGCTTGTCCCGTCCTCTTCGTCAAGAAGAAAGACGGAACGGATCGGATGGTTGTAGATTACCGACCAGTTAACCTGGTCACCATAAAGAACAAGTATCCGCTCCCCAGGATCAATGATCTGTACGATCAGCTCGCTGGATCCTCAGTCTTCTCCAAAATGGATTTGAGGTTGGGATACCATCAAATCAAGATTAAGAACGGGGACATTCCAAAAACGGCTTTTGTTACTCGTTATGGCCAATATGAGTACACCGTTATGTCCTTCGGTTTAACCAATGCCCCAGCCACCTTCTCTCGGCTGATGAATTCAATCTTTATGGAGTATTTGGATAAATTCGTCGTAGTATACCTCGATGATATTCTCATCTACTCAAAGAATGAACAAGAACATGCCGAGCATCTAAGGTTGGTATTGATGAAACTTCGAGAGCATCGCCTTTATGGCAAATTTTCAAAATATGAATTCTGGTTACCAGAAGTAACCTATCTAGGCCACGTAATCTCTGGTAAGGGTATTGCTGTCAATCCCGAGAGAGTTCAAGCTATCCTTGATTGGACTCAACCTGAATCGGTTAAGCAAGTTAGGAGTTTTCTTGGTCTAGCGAGCTATTGTCGCCGCTTTGTCGAGAATTTCTCCAAGGTTGCAAAGCCTCTAACTGAACTCCTCAAGAAAGATAAAAAGTTCAAGTGGACACCACAGTGTGAGCATAGTTTTCAGGAACTAAAAAGACGCCTGACTTCCGCACCTGTGTTGGTACCACCAGATTTTTCTATGGACTTTGTTATCTATTGCGACGCCTCGCGACAAGGATTAGGTTGCATTCTCATGCAAGATCGTCATGTGATCGCATCGCATCTCGACAGTTGCGTCCACATGAGGATAATTATCCCACACATGACCTTGAGCTTGCAGCTGTGGTCCATGCACTAAAAACCTGGCGACATTACCTTTTGGGTAATCGTTGCGAAATATTCACTGATCACCAAAGTCTGAAATATATCTTCACCCAGCCGGATTTGAATCTCAGGCAAAGACGGTGGGTTGAGTTGATCTCAGATTACGACTTAGGGATAACTTACACCCCGGGGAAGGCCAATGTTATGGCCGATGCACTAAGTCGTAAATCTTATTGTAACAATTTGATGCTACAACAAGGTCAACCACATCTCCATGAGGACTTTCGGAAGTTGAATCTTCATATTGTTCCTCAAGGATTCCTTTCTACCCTGGTGGCGAAGCCTACTCTTAAGGATCAAATTATAGCTGGCCAAAAGCGTGACAAGGGTATATCACGGATCAAGGAGAATATTTTTAGCGGAAACGCTAAAGAATTTTCCATAAATGATCAAGGTGTGGTGTTCTTCCAGAATCGTTTAGTGGTTCCTAAGAACCCACATCTGAGGCAGTTAGTCCTTAAGGAGGCTCATGATTCCCCTCTCACCATTCATCCCGGTAGTACTAAGATGTATCAGGACCTACGCCAGAGGTTCTGGTGGACTAGGATGAAGAGAGAAATTGCTGAGTTCGTTGCTAACTCCGACGTTTGTCGTCGAGTTAAGGCAGAACATCAAAGGCCTGCTGGCACCCTTCAACCTCTAGCTATTCCTGAATGGAAATGGGATAAAGTTAGCATGGATTTCATTACCGGATTTCCCAAGACCAAGAAAGGGAATAATGCTATCTTTGTGGTCATTGACCGTCTTTCCAAAGTGGCTCATCTTCTTCCCGTTCGTGAGAGTGTAACAGCTAGCCAGCTAGCAGAGTTATATATCTCTCGAATAGTGTCTCTTCATGGTGTTCCCCTGGAAATTAACTCGGACCGTGGAAGTATCTCTACTTCTCGCTTCTGGGAAAGTTTTCAGAATGCCATGGGGACTCACTTATCTTTCAGTACTGCTTTCCATCCTCAATCAAGTGGTCAAGTAGAAAGAGTGAATCAAATCCTAGAAGATATGCTCCGAGCTTGTGTTATTTCGTTCGGTATGAATTGGGAGAAGTGCCTTCCATTCGCCGAATTCGCTTATAACAATAGTTATCAATAAAGCTTGGACAGAGCCCCTTTTGAAGTTCTCTATGGACGAAGATGTCGAACCCCTCTTAATTGGTCAGAACCCGGAGAGAGGCAACTCTTTGGCCCGGACATGATCCAGGATGCAGAAGAGCAGGTTCGCATTATTTGTGAAAAGTTGAAAACAGCCCAGTCTCGTCAAAAGAGCCAATATGATCGTCATCATAAGGCTGTGACCTTTGAAGTTGACGAGAAGGCTTACCTTCGGGTTACACCTTTGAAGGGTACCTATCGTTTCGGTATCAAGGGCAAGTTGGCTCCTCGTTACATTGGACCTTTTCGCATTCTTGCCAAACGAGGACAAGTTGCCTACCAGTTGGAACTTCCTCCGCATCTTTCCAAGGTTCATGATGTTTTCCACGTCTCGCAACTCAGGCGTTGCTTTTCGGATCCTATCCGTGAAGTGGACCACGAAACGCTTGATCTACAAGATAGCCTTTCTTACCGAGAATACCCCGTGCGTATTCTTGATAAAGCTGAGCGTACCACTCGACGTCGAAACCTCAAGTTTCTTAAAGTTCAATGGTCAAATCATTCTGAAAAGGAGGCAACTTGGGAAAGAGAGGATCGTCTCCGACTTGAGTATCCTGCGTTATTCCCGACGACTTCCAAATCTCGGGACGAGATTCTTTTGAGTGGGGGTGAGTTGTCACATCCCTAACCCTTAAGCAAGATAGCATTGTGCTCATGTCTTCTTTGCATTTGCATCTAAGAAGTTTCAACAAAAACAACAAAGTGGCAAAGGAAAAACTCAAAACCCTAGCCACCATTTCAATTAAAGGAAATTTCAAACTAGTTCAAAATCAATGAACCCAAAATGGCCTCAAGAAATGTTCAAACTTTCTGATAAATCATGAAAGTAAATGAGCATTGGAGAAAACTATTTTCTTGACACTTTAAGCATTTTAAATAAATGCAAAAGCCACTGGTTTCAAACTTTAAAATTTGAAATCAGAATCTATAAATTTCCAAAAATGTTGAAAACCTTGGAAATGAGTGGGGATATTATAACAAATATTGCAGGAGGTCTAAAATAGTTTTTTACTTTTTGGTTTGGAGCTGAATTAATTAGCAAAACAATAATTAGCAAAACAGAAAAACAAAAACAGAAAAAAAAGGAAAAACCTTACCTGTCGCCTAAGCCTGGCCCGGCCCATCTCCCAGCTCGTCCCCTCCCTCGCGCCAGTAGGCAGCAGGAGGTGGCCGCCGCCCCCTCCGGCGCGGCCACGCACCTGCGTGCCTGCCTGGCCGCTGCCTCGCGCTGGCGACGACGGGGATAAGCTCCCCAGAGCCTCCTCTATCCATTCCCCGCCTCGGTTCTCCTCCTCCTCCCGGATCTCCTCCTCCTCCTTGCTGCCGCCATTAGAGCCGAGCTCGAGCTCGAGCTGCCCGTGCCCCTGGCCATAGGTTTCCCTCCCAGAGCACGCCATTAGCTCCGCCTCGTCGCCCTGGTCATCTCTGCAGAAGCCGAAGCTTCCTCGAGCCCTGCAACGCCCGCAACGCCGTCGTCTTCCACCTCCGGCCGCCGGACCTCTCCCGTCAATTCGTCGCCCCCAGGCCTTCCCCGAGCCGTCTAAGCTCTGCTCTGCACTCCCCGTGAGCATGCGATTGTTTCCCCTAAGTTTCCCCCGTCGATCCCCTCCTCTAGCTCTAGTTTCACCGGAGCCCGACGAGGACCGCCGCTGCCGCTCGTCGCCGGTAGCCCTCCGATGTTCAGCTCGTCCTTCCGAGGGCACCAGCAGCTCCAGGACGACGCGTAGATGCCGTAGCAGCTAAGAACCGGGCGTAGATCCCCCTGATTCAAAGACCCCGATGGCGCCCGAGCTTCGGACGCCGCTCCGGCTCGTCGCCGTCGCCTCTTTCGGCGACCCTAGCCTCCCCAGTTGGTCCTGCGAGATCGGCCACTTCGCGAGCATGCTGTAGCTGCCAACCGCGCGTGTTTTGGTGCTGTGCAGCGCCGTCTAGGTCGCCTCCGGCGAGCCCTCCGCCGCGGGTCTGGTCGCCGGCGACCACCCTCCGGTGGGCGTCGACGTGGCCGACCATTAGGGCGTAATCGCCCTCCCCTCAGTCGCTGACAGAGGGCCCCACGCCTGGTCAAACCCCAATTAGGGGCTGGTCAGCGCGGGATTAGTCCCAGGGAGGCTGACCAGTGGGGCCCCCCTGTCAGGTTTGACCTGAACAGGTCGGCTGACCTGCTGGCGTCAGCCTGATGCAATAAATAGAATTTCCAGTATAAAACTAATTCAGGAAATTGCTAAAATTTGCAAAAATCATAGAAATTAATCTGTAACTCCAATGAAAATAATTTATATATGAAAAAGTATCAGAAAAATTCAAGGATTCTAATTATGCTATTTTCAACCATGTTCAAAAAAGTTACAGAACCCTAAATTGTGGAATAAGGAATAATTCAATTCTTTTAATCACTTTATAAATGGAATTTGCAAAAATATTCAAATTTCATTATATATGCAATGATCACACACTGCCCTAGTTACAAATCAGTACCATAACATGACATTTCATGCATGTTAACATCAAGTTGATCTGAGCATCAGGTCGAATCAAATAAACCGGTATCCGAGAATACCCCGTTTGAATTGCTATTCGAATGTGATTCAAATCAACTCTAAACCTATTACATGTTGAAAATAATAACTTATAACCTTGCATTCTCATGCCATGTTCATGCATCATTTTGAGTGCATATGATTGTTATTGAATGTTACCATTCGTTTCGGTAGGCTCCGCACCCCCGGATTCCACCGAATATCCGTCTCACGGATATCGTTCCTCCTCTGAGAAACAAGGCAAGCAACCCTTTTGATCATCCCGATAACTCCTATGTTCTTGCTCCTACACCTATTTATTGCATTAGGATCAAATGCTTCAACTGCTTTTGCCACGATAGCTGGACCCACTTCCTTTGCATGACTTAACCTTGTCACAGTAATTAGCCGAACCTTGCAACCTAGCATACATGGTAGTTGCTTGAGCTATGATGTGCCTTATCCTGCTATGCATGCTTTGCTTAGAGTTGTGTATGGTCTGTCATCTGGGAGATGAATAGAAATGTGGAATACATGGAATACATGGTGAGCAAAGGGTGTGTGTTGAACTTGATTTGCTAAAGGTACCGGTGAAAGGCTGTGTAGGAGTACATGGCGGGTTGTTTCATTGGAACCGTCCTTAGGAACTGAGTTCCGTGTATGTAATCCAAGACTAGATACTACCACATGCTGGGCCCTGAAATATGACCCCGCTCGGCCTATTAATCGCGTAGTACTCGGTCCAGGAGTTGCAAGTAGTTTCTGGTGTTTATAGTAATGCTGGAGGCCGTGCATGGTGCTGACCTGAGAGGTGGACCGTGATGCGGTAGGCAGTGGCACGGTGTACCAAGTGGCACCCGGATGGTGGGCTTGGGAACCCTGCGCACATCGTTTGAGGCCGTGGCGGAAACCTCGGCCGGACTTCCGTATGGGTTACTCTCAGATAGGCGATAAACCTGGACTAGGTACTAGTGTGGTTAACGGTCGTGGCCGACTCCCTCGCTGGGCTTCCGCTTGAAGGTTGCCGAGGTGCATGACGTGCACATGGCGATAAGTGGCGAGAGCGTGTGTGACGAAGTACACCCCTGCAGGGTTATGATCTATTCGAATAGCCGCGTCCGCGGATATGGACTACTTGGAGACATATGTTGTTCATAGATAACTTCAATGGCTAATCATAAAATTTGTCAAGATAAGCGTGAGTGTCGTGGACGGCATTTCCGTATGGAGACGGAATGATTCCACGATAGTGTATTGTTGTGGTGTTAGTGGACTCGTGTGCGAGAAATCAAGTTGTCAAAACTAATTTAAAAATGCAAGTTGTCTAGCCACGAGTCAAATGTTGGCTTCCTGCATGAAACCCCACATTACCTTTTGATACCTTGCATGAGTAGTTAGTTCTCCTAAAGTCTTGCTGAGTACCTTCGTACTCATGTTTGCTTAATAAATGTTGCAGAGGTTGCTAATGACCCTAATGGAGGGTTCTTCGTAGACATCGACGACGACGAGTAGCTGGTGTCCCAGCTACGATCTGGCCCTACGTCGGCTCTGTAGTATAGTCAGGCCATGTGCCTTCTAGTTGACCTGTTTGTACCCAGACAGTTTATAACTCTTCCGCTGGCTTGTATTTGTATGACTGCTATTATGGGTCGTGAGACCCCTAATGTGTAATATTATGTGTGTGGCTCTTCCGAGCCTCTTAAATAAAGCTTGTATGTTTATGGTTATGTTGTGATGCCATCGATGTATCTATACATATCGGTATGCCATGCGTACGTGTGACGTACCTGATATGTATGGGGTTCGATTACCTAGTCGTGAACTTTAGTAGCACTCCTTACAAGGAAATGCCCCTTTGTGATCCAATGAGCCTTGGTAGTTCGCTACTGCTCCGGACACATTGGTTGACCGGCATGTGTCCTTCTTAGCTGCTGTGTCTGTCCCCTTTGGGAAATGTCACGCGACGTAATGGAGTCCTTGTAGCTTGCTACGACTCGTCTACGTTCGCTGTTGACCGACACCTGCTTTGTTGGGTCATGTATGCCTGTCCTTGTGCGGAACTGCCACTTTGGTTTATGACTAGACATGTCGATCCGGGTTCTTTGACATTGGAATGCTAGCGACACTATTGCATACGCGAGTCAAAAGACGCAAACGGTCCCGGCTAAGGTAAGGCTGCCGCCGAGGAGTTAACCATGCGTGAGACTGCAAAGCGATGCGATGTGTTACAGGCTAGATTCCTATGGCTTAGGATCGGGGTCCCGACACCTTACTCACCGTAGATCTTCACGAAGTAGGCAATCTCCTTATCCTTACAAACATCTTGGTTCAACTCCACAACACGAACTAGGAGGCTCCCAAGTGACACCTAACCAATCTAGGAGGCACCACCCTCCAAAAGGTAATAGATGTGGTAGATCAATGAACTCCTTTCTCTTGTGCTTCTAAAGATAGTCTCATCAACACAAATCACTCTCTTATAGAATATGCCTGGGTAGAAGAGGTTGATTTGGTGGAAAGTAGTTTGGGGATGCTAGAGATCAAGTTTCAAATGATTGGATTGGAATATCTTGGTCTCAACACATGAGTAGGTGGTTCTCTCTCGGAAAATGGATTTGCAAATGAAGTGTGTGTTCTGAGTGCTTCTCCCACAAATGAGAGGTGGGTGAAGGGCTATATATAGGCAGCAGCCAAAATCCAATCGTTACACACAAAAGAGCAAACTTGGTGACATCGAAGTTGGAAACTCAGTGGTACCGACTAGCACTAAAGGTGTGAACTTTTGAATCTCGGTGAGACCGATATATACAACTTGGTGGCACCGAAAAGGTGACTAACGGTCAGATGGCCAAACTCGGTGGGAACCATACTCAAACTCAGAAATTCTGATTTTGTGTATCTTGACAACAAAATGTTGGTCACCCAAACTCAGTAGCACCGATGCAGTTTTGGTTGCACCGATATGGTGAGAATGGCTAGGGTTCCTGTCTGATGTCAAACTCGGTGGGTCCTAAATGGAAATGTTGGTGACACCGAATTTGTGAATATGGAATTTGACAGAGTGGATTTGTGGGAAAAATGAGTGAGTGTTTTGGTGGCTAACTTTGACCATTTGAGCAATCCGTTCATTTTACTACCTCGCCCCCTTTTAATAGTATTATTTTTCCTATGGACTGAAAAAGTGATTTCTCTCAAATATAAAATGAAGAGTCTTCTAGCTTGAACATTGATCCATTATTATTCCTTTCTTGCATCCAGGGGTATCTCCACATAAACCTTAAGCCATAGCTCTCCATGGACTAATCCTGAAATATCTAGATAAAAGTGTTAGTCCAAGAGAAAATGTATGTTGTCATGAATTATCAAAATCACCAAGGGAGCATATGTGCTTTCAAACTCCCCATTTTTGGTAATTGTGACAACATGCAATCAAAGCTTCGAATAAAGATACTCATACGAATATGACAACTTTGAAGGAAATATGACTAGTACAAGCTCCCCCTAAATGTGTGGAATCCCTTTAAATGATAGTTTCTTTGGAATGCATGGTCACACACATGGTAGAAGGACAAGACAAGTCATAGGAATCTTGGCTATATGCATAAAAAATATGTGAATGAAAGACTTCCATGTTTAAGACTCCCTCTTGCAAAGAATATGTGCAAGAAACAAGAAGTCATCATGAACAAGGATATGATGCATATACTTACCTTGAGGATCTTGAGCGTCTTGACATATCAGTACACTTGTGAAGGGTACCCTATTGTAAAAATGCGAAGAAATTCAAAATTACCAAGGAATTGAAGACATAGTTAAGATAGGATTTGATGAAAGAATATGTCTCCAAGGAACAAGAATTTTTTTATCCCCTAAAAATGAGTATGTAAAGTTTCCTCTCCCCCTGAACTATGGCATGTAGATACTGGGAGTAGGTAGGGAAAATAAGTTCAAACCAATAAAGACAATTAAAATGGTATTTATCTCTCTCTCCCTTAATGTGTAGGGTTTGATACAAGTATCTCCCCTTAGTGTTGTTGTTCCCTCTTTTGTATAAGCTTCTTCATAGTATTTGATAGTATTTCTCCCCTATAAATAGGTTCACTGAATGGAAGCTTTGATGATATTTCTCCCCCTTTGGCACAATTACCAAAAATAAAGGTCAGAGGGTAAGGGCTCATTGAGAGAAAAAAGAGGATCCTCGATACTTCTCTCTTTTGTAAGGGTACCTGGAATTTTTCTTTTCTCCCCTTAGATTTTTTGTAGGGTTCATTGAATGTTCTCCCCATTCGGTATGAATAAGAGTTCCTTGAATGATCTCCCCCTAAATTAGGGATCCTAGAGTATTCTCACTCTTATATTGCATGGGATCACTGAGACTTTATCCCCCTAGAGAAGTTGTCTCCCCCTAAGACAATAGTCCGAGAGAAATTATCAGAGCAACGAAGTCAGCAAAATCGGAGTCACTAAGGCATAATGATTCGGTAGAACCGAGATTGATGTTTAGGCCTGTTGGCGAAATCGATTGGGCCGAGTTGCTCAATTCGGTAAAACCGAGTTGCAATGATGGTCAACTCTTTAACAGAAAATAAGTTGATTGAAAGAATTGTTTGAAAAGGTCAAGAGTCCATAAGAATGATAATTCATCCGAGACAGTTGAAAAAAAGTAAGAAGAATAAGAGACGATTTTTTGTTTTCTTTGTTAATACACACATATAGATGAGAGTGGAATGGTTCTAAGAATGTGAAAGGTCAAATGTGAACCATATGATATTCTCCATCTAGATGTGGGGCGGTCACTAGGTCACCTATATCAGAGTATTTGACTTGAGGAGTCAAGCAAGGATGCTTGATCATAGGTCATACTTATCATTAAGCACGAAATGGGGTTTCCATTTTTCGATTAAGCATTTTAATGTCTTTGTATCGCTTGAGTTGCTTTACCTCATGACTTGGTGCAAAGCTTTATCAAGGATATGAGTACATACCTTCGAATGATGTTGATGATGTGGCATGTAGGTGAACTTGTTGAGGATGCTCAATGTTGATGATGATCATCTTCAGTTGGGAGCTATCCATGACGTTTTGGTTCACTTTTCACCTACAATGGTTAGTCATGCAAGGAAGAACATAATATATCCAAATGACATGAGTGAAATTCAATATCATAGAATTGTCAAGGATATGATTTTGTTGTCTTCTTCCTCCATCTTCAAAGAAAAGGTTGTTGATACTTGGCCATGTCCAGATTTCTTTTGATGTGAGTTGATTGCAATCTTGTGGAGTGTATATTTTCCAAGTACCTACCAAAGGTTAGATGAATTACAAGGGAGCATAGTTTCCAAGACATAAGATAGTCATATTAATGGCATCAAGGAACAGTCAGTCAAGCTCATGCCCTTGCATGCATCCGAGTGAGTATAGCTCAAGTTTGAAGCATCAATGATGTTCAACTGACTCCTCAAATGACATAACACTTTCTCATCAAGTGGTTTGGTGAAAATATCAGCTAGTTTTTTGTCAGTACGAACATGCCTGAGATCGATATCTCCTTCGGCAACATGATCATGGATGAAATGATGTCGCACTTGGATGTTCTTGGTTCTAGAATGTTGCACATGATTATATGCAATCTTAATAGAACTTTCATTGTCACACAACAATGGTATTTTTCTAACATGAATGCCAAAATCCTTAAGCGTTTGAGACATCCATAGTAGTTGAGCACAGCATGATCCAGCGGCAATGTATTCAACTTCGACATTTGATAAAGGTACCGAGTTTTGTTTCTTGGATGTCCAAGAGACAAGAGATCTCCCAAGAAATTGACATGTACCCAAGGTGTATGTTCAATCAACCTTGTCTCGAGCATAGTCCGAGTCGTAATAGCCAACAAGATCAAAGGAAGATCCCTTGGGATACCATATGCCAAAGTTTGATGTATGTATAAGGCATCTCACTATCCTTTTCACAGCGAATAGATGACACTCTTTAGGTGCTTCTTGATAGCGGGCACACATGCAAACACTTAGAATGTTATTAGGACGAGAGGCACATAGATCTAACAATTATCCAATCATTGATCGATAAAGCTTTTGATCATCGGGTGCGTCATCCTTAGTGAGGTCAAGATGTACACTAGTAGGCATGGGGGTTCTCATACCTTTGCATTCTTGCATGTTGAACTTCCTGATCAAGTCCTTGGTCTACTTGGTTTCAGAGATGAACGTACCTTATCTCGATTGTTTGATTTGCAATCCAAGGAAGAACTCCAATTCACTCATCATGGACATCTCGTACTTGTCTGACCCCATCTTTCCATACTTTTCACTAAAATGTGGGTTAATAGAGACAAAGATAATATCATCCACATATATTTGACAAACAAATAGTTCGCCATTTACTCTTTTAGTGAATATGGTTACATCAATTTTGCCAATCTCAAAACCCTTTTCAATGAGAAACTTCGTTAGGCATTTGTACCAAGCTCTAGGTGCTTGTTTAAGACCATATAAAGCTTTACAAAGTTTGTAAACATGATCAGGTTTCTTAGGGTTCACAAAACCAAGAGGTTATTTAACATAAACTTCCTCTTCAATTTCTCCATTGAGAAAGGCACTTTTAATATCCATTTGGTAGAGAGTTATATCATGTTGATTGGCATAAGGTAGAAGAATAAGAATGGCTTCAAGTCTAGCAACAGGAGCATAAGTCTCACCATAGTTCATACCTTCGACTTGCGTATATCCTTAGTCTACGAGACGTGCTTTGGTATGTACAACTTGTCTGTCTTCATCTTGCTTGTTCCGAAACACCGATCTTATACCAATGATATTCTGCTTGCCTTCTATTTTTCAACAAGTGTCCATACTTCGTTCCTCTAAAAGTTGTGTAGTTCTTCATGAATGGCATTCACCCAATCTAAATCTTGGAGAGCTTCTTCCACCTTCAAGGGTTCAATGCTAGATATGAAAGAATAATGCTCACAAAAGTTAGCTAGTCCAGTTTTAGAGCGAGTGATTCTCCCGTTGTTTATGTCAATGAAGATTTGTTTCAGCGGATGATCTCAGTCCACCCTTGCTCTAACTCTTGAAAACTTCTCCTTATTGGATGGAGGAGCTTCTTCTTCGTCGTCATCTTGAGCATTGTCGTTCGTGTCATCTTCTCCTTGAGGTGGTGGTGAGGAAGGTTGAGGTGGATCATCAAGATGTTTCTCTTCCTCTTCTTCATCATGTCACGTACCGCTTATGGATGCTTCCATGTCATTTTGCGGTTTTCCTTGATGTGAAGTAGGATCTGCCCCTTGAGTTGATGAAGTTCTTTCCTTCACCTACATGGGACGAATCTTGCCAATGGACAAATCTTTGATAGCTTCCGAAGGTTTCTTATCTCCTATATCAATTGGCAATTGTTCGACTTGCGAACCGTTAGTCTCATCAAACTTCACATCTACCGTCTCTTCAACTTTTCGAGTGAAGTTGTTGTAGACATGGTAAGCGTGAGAGTATGATCCGTAACCAAGAAGGAAACCTTGATAAGATTTAGGTGCAAATTTAGATCGATGATGCTTATGAAGAATATAGCACTTAGAGCCGAATACTCAAAAGTATCCAACTTGGGGTTCGTTACCGGTGAGTAGGTCGTATGTTGTTCTATCGAGAAACTTGTGCAGGTAGAGTCGGTTTACGGCATGGCAAGTTGTTTCCATGGCTTCTTCCCGAAAGTGTCTTGGAGTCTTGTATTCGTCAAGCATCTTTTTTGCCATCTCTATGAGCATACGATTATTCCTCTCGACAACTCCATTTTGTTGAGGTGTGTATGTTGCCGAGAACTCATGTAAGATACTTTCTTCTTCAAGAAAATTATCCACATTAGTGTTATTGAACTCCCTTCTGTTGTCGCTCTGAACCTTCTTGATCTTCACTTCAAACTGGTTTTGAGCTTTTCGAGCAAATTTCTTGAAGATCATTTGTACATGCGACTTGTCATTGAGAAAGAACACCCACATAAATAAGGAAAAATCATCAACAATAACTAGACCATAAGAATTTCCACCGGGTCTCTTATAAGCGTTGGGACCAAAGAGATCCATGTGAAGCAACTCGAGGTGTCTTCTTGTGATCATGATGTTCTTCACGGGATGACTTCCTCCAACTTGTTTTCCTGCTTGACAAGCACTGCAAAGTCTATATTTGTCACCTTTAACACCAAGAATACAATCACCTTTGATGATTTTGTCAAGACTAAGCATACCAACATGTCCAAACCTTCTATGCCATAACCAACCCTTAGAAGATTTTGCAATAAGGCATGTACGGGGTTTGGATATCTTAGAGAAATCAACAATGTATAGATCACCTCTACGAAAACCAGTAAAGACGATGTTATGATTGTTGCTACAAAAAACTTGCCATTCAACATTCGTAAATAGCACATCGAAACCGAAATCGGCTAGTCTATATACGGAAAGTAGATTGTAGCCAAGATATTCTACTAGCATGACATTCTGAATGGAACTGTCATGAGATACGACCCTTACCGAGACCAAGTACCTTACCTTTGGAGTTGTCTCCAAAAGTTACATACCGCTTCGAGGTCCATAATCTTGTGTGATTTCATGGAACATGTCTTTATCTCCACTCATGTGATGAGTGCATCCACTATCGAGAACCGACTCCTTTCCGCCGGCCATGTAGTCCTTCATGTTAGCAATAAGACTGCGATTCTTCATGGTCTTATCATACTCGGTGTCGAAGTTCTCATCATCATCGTAGTAGCCACGTTCTGCATAGTCATCATCGGATCAAGTTTCCTCGTAACAGACAAAAGTTTCATCAGAAATTTGACTATTACAATGTTCAAGTTTATGCACTCGAATGGCTTCATAAATGATGTTGTTGATGGTAATGACATTTCCTTTGGCACGCATGAGGTCACGAAGCTCAAATAGGAATTTATCGAAGTTAGGATCTGCTGGCTTCATCTTATGGAAAGCAATGTATTTGTTAACAATGATATCAAGATTTTTCAAGGAATAATTTGGATATATTTTCTCTAAGTCTTTCCACAAGCCATGAGCACACACAAAGTTCTGCAACTGATTAAGCACATTTCTTGGTAAACCTCTAATGATAAGATATACGGTGTTGAGGTTACCAAGCATGTAACTTCATCATCATGAGAAGAATGTATGGGGTCAATCGGAGGCACATAGGGATATTCAATATACTAGCGCAAATCAAAATCATAGAATATATCAAGCATTTCGTCTGACCATTGTCTAAAGTACTCCCCATCAAGAATAGGCACTCTACAACTAAAAATCTGGGAACTAGTCACATTCATCTTCCTCCACTGGCAGTTAAACCACGGTTTTGGAGAACTCTCTCTGATACCAACTGCGGGATCGATAGAAGATGTGTCTAGGGGGGTGAATAACTACTTGTCAAGATAAAAATCCTAACCTAACTTATTTCTAGGAGGGTAGAAATCTAGCAGTTGTAACAAGTCTAGGTCACCCTACACATGCAGTTCTAAGAGTATAGCAACGGAAAGTAAAACATGCAAGTGTAATGTAGAGGAGTAAGGCACGCAGATGAAACACATGAGGTTGACACGGTGATTTTTGGCATAGTTCCGATAGGTGGCACTATTGTACGTCCATGTTAGTGGAGGCTTCAACCCACGGAGGGTAACGACTGCGAGATTCTACGGTGGGCTCCACCCATGGACCATCCACAAAGAAGCAACATTGTCTATCCCACCATGGCTTCCGTCCATGAAGGACTATCCTTACTCACTGTAGATCTTCACGAAGTAGGCGATCTCCTTTCCCTTACAAACATCTTGGTTCAACTCCACAACACGAAGTAGGAGGCTCTCTAGAGACACCTAACAAATCTAGGAGGCACCACCCTCCAAAAGGTAATAGATGTCGTAGATCAATGAACTCCTTGCTTTTGTGCTTCTAAAGATAGTCTCCTCAACACAAACCACTCTCTCATAGAATATTCATCGGTAGGAGAAGTTGATTTGTATTGGAATATCTTGGTTTCAACAAATGAGTAGGTGGTTCTCTCTTAGAAAATGGATCTGGAAATGAAGTGTGTGTTCTGAGTGCTTCTCCCACGAATGAGAGGTGGGTGAAGGGGCGTATATAGGCAGCAACCAAAATCCAACCGTTACACACAAAAGAGACAACTCAGTGACACAAAAGTTGGAAACTCGGTGGTACCGTCTAGCACTAAAGGTGTCAACTTTTGAATCTCGGTGAGACCGATATATACAATTCGGTGGCACCAAAAACGTGACTAACATTCAGATGGCCAAACACGGTTCTACCGATACTCAAACTCGGAAATTCCTATTTTGTGTATCTTGGCAATAGAATGTTGGTCACTTAAACTCGATAGCACTGATGCAGTTTCGGTTGTACCAATTTGGTGGGAATGGCTAGGGTTCCTGTCTGAGGTCAAACTCGGTGGGTCCAATATGGAAATGTTGGTGACACCGAATTTGTGAATGTGGAATTTGACAAAGTGGATATGTGGGAAAATTGACCGAGTGTTCTGGTGGCTAACTTTGAGCATTTGAGCAATCAGTTCATTTTACTACCTCACCCCCTTTCAACAGTACTCGCTTTACTATGGACTAAAAAGTGATTTCTCACAAATAAAAAATGAAGAGTCTTCTAGCTTGAAGCTTGATCCAATATTATTCCTTTCTTGCATCCAGGGGTATCTCCACATAATCCTTAAGCCATACCTCTCCATGGACTAATCGTGAAATATCTGGGTAAAAGTGTTAGTCCAAGAGACAAGTATGTTGTCATGAATTATCAAAATCACCAAGGGAGCATATGTGCTTTCAGGAACTCTCAAACCACACAATTTTCAAGGAGGGATTGGATCTGGACCATATCAACATCGATGAGTTCTATTCTGCCCTGCTTCGTCGTGGCCTTGGCCGCACAAGTCCTTTTGTCCATCAGTTTACGCCCATAGACGTGGAGACTCACTACAAGCTGGTAATTTTTGTTTGATATGTTTTTTCTTTTATCAGTTTTATTAGTTTGTATAATTCAATTCTTTTCCTGAACTTCTAGTACCTCAGGAGCATACTTTTTTTATTGAAGTGAACTGCACGATGTTCGTATATCTTGTTTTTTTTCCTCTCGTGTATGGAGCTTGTGTTTGGTTTTTTGCATGTACTATGATACTCCATGAATATAGAATTCGTACTACATGGTTACAAGATTTTAACTGCATGGGTATGAGATGAGCACTACAAGCTTGTACTTTTTTGTTCGTGAAGTGCATCCCTGTTAGAAAGAGTACTGCAGTTTGTCATGTTCCGCATTGCATGTACCTCGGTTACATAAGAGGTTTGGGGAACTGTGTGTGCGTTTTATCTCTACTACTTTGTTAGTCTCTTTGTGCACTCGAGATAGCTCTCATATGTTGTATGTGCGAGTTTGTTTTTTTGTGTGTGCACAAATATGAGAATTGTACTGCTAGTATCGTCCTCTAACGTCTTTTTTTGCAGAAAATCCCCCAACAAGCTGTTATGTATCTCTAGCTCAAGAAGAAGGGTATTCTACACGTTGTTTTCAGCAATGGACACCCGAGTCGAGTGAAGTACCGTGTAGGCGTTGATGGGAGGGTGTATCTGCAGAAAGGCTAGAATGAGTACGTCATTGAAAATGACCTGAAGTCTCAGCAAGTTGTTGTCCTCAACTTTTTTATCCCGAGGATTTTTTGTTTGAAATCAAATTTGACGCGATTGGTTTAGATTTATGAGGTTGATTTGTAATAACTAATTTTTGCGTATATGTCAGAAATTGTTTGTGATCTGAACCTGTTGGCATATATGTCAGAATTTTTGTGCTTTATATGAGGTCACTGCATTTATTTTCTATGTTTTTTGTGTGTATCAATGTGCTTCAATGCTTATCCCAGACTGCTACATATATGGTTTTCTGCATACATCATTTCTCTCCAATGGTTTAGTGGAAGACTCACGACAAAAGTCATACAGATATGCAAATTACTATACATATGATTAATTTATTAAACTATATCTTTTTTTGTCGTTAACCTGTGGCTTCTTCACGATGACTGGATTGTGTTCAATGTTGCACTTTGTCTTGCTTTCCATGGCGGTGTTGCTGCTTCTGGTCTTTTTACGTTTTTTGTAACCCCTTGCCTCGCTGTTGACGGCTGTTTTTGTTTTCTAGCACTTTGAACTGTAATCATCTGTGCTCCTCTCGTTCTGGTTGTTGGCGGTTTTTTGCACCACCATGAACTGCATCCTTTCATGCTCCTGTCTTGTTTTTTGTTTGTTCTATTGTTCTTAGTTTCTGTATGACAACATCCCCTTCTATTTTTTGTTTCTTGTTTGGTGGTATTGTGGGTATTGTTTCTTCATGTTCTTTGTCCTCTTCACTGTCTTCTTCTTCCTCCTCCTCTAATTCGTCTGCTTATTCGTAAGCCACCACTTCTTCAACTGTGATTTCATTTTCTTCATCTGCCTCTTTTTGTATTGTTCTATTGGGGTAGGTTCTTGCATTGTGTCTGTCCCTCTTTTTGCAGACGCTCCAAAGTCTCGATTTTGTCCGTTTCTTTGTGTCCTTAGTCTAATCGTTGTTTGGTTGTGATCGCCATGGCCTTGTTTTTCTTGTTCATGCTTTCTCTTACAGTCCTGGAACTATGGTCGCTGATTGTATTACAGGACTTGCACCTTCTTGTTCCCAGTGGCCGATCATCAATGTACAACTCAGGTTGTGGCTTCCTGTTGTTGTCATTCTTTTTCTCCTTGCGGGCAATCTTTTTTTGTTTCATCGCCTTTTTTCTTCCTCCCTCTAGTGTTTGAAACAGGAGGCGGAAGAATTGTTTCCTGTTTTATTGTATGAGTAGCGCTATGTTCGACATCTTCTTGTTGATTGGTATTGTTGTCAAGCTTGGAATTCTCTGCTAGTTTTATTTTTGCTGCCGCTTCTTCTTCTTCATTGAGCACATCAACTTCCTTGATCAGTTACCTCATACTAGACAACACCCTGTGGTACCCCGCGTCAGTCCTCGTCCCTCTTTTTGCAAGGTCCATTGTTGTTTCCGACAACAATCTTCTATGGAAGAATAATAAACTCGCATCTGGCACTGTTTGTTCCTAATCTCTTCTATCAAACATTGGATTTGATCTTGTGTTCCTCGTGTATCGTTTCAAGATGTACATCTTAGGAATCTTGTGTACTCTCAGGTGATGGAGCATGCATACCACATGTACACAAAAGAGCCCTTCAAACAACACAAGTTTTATTTGTTTTGTAGGTGAACTGCATGAAGTTAGTAAACATGTGTTTTTTCATATTTGTTCATTTTTGCGGAACTGAACTTCAATGCAGAAGTGCATAATATGCAATATTTTCAGTAAATGAGCTTGATGCATAACTTTCAGAAATTAGGATTTTTTGTGCTAGCGAGCCGCACCTATGTGTGTCCAGAGTTTGCATTCACATTCATAGACACCGTTCTTTTCATTGGTGACCACTTGGAATTCATGCCTTGCCCGGTCAAATGCATCCGACCTGTTGTAGTGATGAATGAGGTATTTTGTTGGGTTCTCAGCGCACAGTTCTGCTCTGATTGGAGTGCTGCGGTAGAGTGTTTCTTTGAAATATGCAAAAACTACCCTCGTGTAAACTTTTGATAGATGAACTTCGAACCCAAACTTGGTCGTTGTCTACACCTCTGAATGTATGATTAGCAAAATGCATACTTATGAATCAGAGAACAGAAAATATTGTTTGTTTTTCTAGTTATATAGCACATTTTCATGGAAATTTTATTTTACCTGATTTGCAACTGTCTCTTCGTCCTCGACGGCCCTCCTCGACTGAATTCAATTTTCCACCTGCTGAGCAAACAGATATAGATCATGCTTTTCTCTAACTAAGCTTTTCTTCAATATACGTTCATGCTTTCACTTCTCTGCATGGAAGTCATCCTAGCATAGAAAATTTCCTTGTAATAAGCTGAGATCCACTCATGCCTGTCATCCCACAGTGAATTCATCACTTCGTAGTCTTGCAAGTTGTCTACACCTCTGACTGCACGATATGACATTAGTGAGTGGTTCAACATGGAAGGGAGTTCATCCTAGAGTTTCTCATGCGCCTTATACAACAAGGCGAGGTGCTCTTTGTACTTCTTCATTATGTGCCACCGAGAAAATTGATGTAATGTATCAGGGAGCCTAGTTTTCATTGCTTCCACCATCGAAGAACACTGGTCTAAGAGACACAAGTAGTGATTTTTTACTTGTTAGCAAGACGGAAGAAATACAAGTATACCAAAGAAACGTAAGTATACATGTGTTTTGTATTTTGTACCTGTGAGCTTGCAAATTGGTCGCTTGTACTCCATACATCTCAAGAATGTTTTGAAAACCCACTCGAACGACGGTATCATTTCATCTCGCACAAGGGCAAACAACGAATATGGTGCTCTGCAGATGATGGTTCACTCCCACGAAGACTCCCAACGGCATGTGGAATTTGGTAGTTTTACATGTTGTGTCAAATGTAACGCAGTCTCCGAAATCTTCATATGATCCTCTGCAGCTTGCATTGGAGCATAAGATGTTTTTCACACGTTTATTAGCATCCACGTTGTAACCGTAGAAGAATTCTGGGTTGGTATTCTTCATGTTCTTGAAGAATTCCAAAAGTTTCTTGATGTCATCTTTAGACACTTCCCTTGCAAACTTCGGTTATCTGCATTTTAAAGGTAATGCAAACTCATCTTATAAAATAGGAAATAATTACCCCACAGAACGCTGAAGAGATATGTTTTTGTCTTGTTCTTACTTGTTGAACCAGTCGCGGCTAGTGTTTCCCATGAACTGCCGACCGCCGGAAAAACGCGTCAGGATTGCCAAAAATTGTGCATGTGTGTGGTTGTCCAGCTGCATGTCCTTCACCAACCGGTCAATCAAAGGATCGCTCTCTTGTGTGAGTGCATGTGAAAAAGCATACCGGGGCTTTCTAGCATGTTGTGATTGTGGTTGAGCTCAACACTTTCTATCCCAAAAGGCCCATTCTTCCTATTTTTTTATCCTAATCCTGCTTTGGAGCCAATCCTTTTGGATGTCTTGTCGCTTTTTCAATCATAGTCCGCCACGCTCTGCTTTTGTGTCCCTTCTCTTGAGCACACAATGTAGGCATTTGTCTTGTGTTTTGACTTCTTGCGTGTTCCAAACTCTCCATATCTTGTCTAAGTGTTGTAAAAGTCCCATGCACTATCGTATGAGGTGAAGTTCATTCCGGCGACAGGTATGAGTGTTGACGACATATTTTGATCCCACATAATTTTTTGCATTTTGAGACAAAGTGCACTATTATGTTAAAATACAAGGACTGCATACGAGTTAATAAAGCACTGCAATGTTACTAATTTTTTGTAAGAGTCGACTATATTAGATGTTAGGCAAAACTTCACACTAAATGTGAGTGTGCACTGCAATGTTATCTCAATGTAGTGCAACTATTTTTTTTCTGGACACGAACTTACATGTGTGTAATGTCGTTCATCCATTGGTGTTTGCAGCTCACCTGGTTGTATTGGACCTGGTGGGGTTACACCACATATGTGTAGTTGAGGATCTCGTGGTGGAAGCAGTGAGGATGACTTGTACGTATCGTTGACTTCTGACTCAGGCATACTTGTTGTTTGCAGTGTTGCACTTGTTTTAGTAACAACAGGTGCGTTCGTAGCCACGTTTCTCGGTGCAACAGGTGGACACTGAGCTCTGTTTTGGGGTGCAGCAGGTGGATGTTGAGCTCTGTTTTGGGGTGCAGTAGGTGGACCCTGAGCTCTGTTTTGTGGTGTAGCGGTTGGACACTATGGTCTGTTTTGGGGTGCAGCAGGTGGACGATGAGCTGTGTTTTGGGGTCCAACAGGTGGACGCGGTGGTAATCTAGTGTGGTTGTGATGTCTCAAGGGATTTGTTTGAAATTGCTCAAGCGGTGGCACATGGTTGTAATGATCATCTTCTGGATCATCATGGTCAACAACATCATCTTTGTCTGTTTGGACATGCTATCCAAATGTAGTAAACTCGTGTTTGTACTCTGGTTTGAGAACTGTTATTGGCTCATCTTCGTCGTCATCGTCTTCACCATTATGTTAGTGAGAACCCTCCCACATGATGGTATCATTGTCGCCATATTTGTCTGCCTCTTCTTCCTTAAATAAATGTTCTTCCGAAGATTATTGCACCCTGTTTGTTGTCATGAACAATCCTGGGGGTATCTTAGGGGTAACCCAACTGATATGTCTCCAGCGTATCTATAATTTTTGATGGTTCCATGCTATTATATTATCAACTTGGGATGTCTTATATGCATTTATATGCGATTTTATATCATTTTCGGGACTAAACTATTAACTCAGTGCCTAGTGCCAGTTTCTGTTTTTTTCCGTGTTTTTGACCTTTTTAGAAAAGAATATTTAACGGAGTCCAAACGGAATAAAACCTGCGGGATGATTTTTTTCCATAACAGAAGATACGCGGAGGACTTGAGAACCAAGGCAGGAGGTCTAGTGGGAGGTCACGAGCCCCTAGGCACGCCTAGGGGGGGAGCCTAGGAGGTTCGTGGGCCCCCCGTACCTCCTATGCCCTATCTCTTTCTCCTATAATATCTCTAAAATCCCGTAACCAAAGAAGATAGCCACGAAAATACTTTTCTGCCGCCGCAAGCTTCTGTCTCCGCCAGATCCCAACTAGGGACCGTTCTGGTGTCGTGTCAGAGGGGGATTCCGACACGGAGGGCTTCTTCATCAACACCATTGCCTCTACGATGATGCATGAGTAGTTCACCACAGACCTTCGGGTCCATAGCTAGTAGCTAGATGGCTTCTTCTCTCTCTTGGATCTTCAATACAAAGTTCTCCATGATCTTCATGGAGATCTATCCGATGTAACTTTCTTTCGCAGTGTGTTTGTCGAGATCCGATGAATTGTGGATTTATGATCAGATTATCTATGAATATTATTTGAGTCTCCTCTGATTTCTTATATGCATGATTTCGTATCCTTGTAATTCTCTTCGAGTTATGAGTTTCGTTTGGCCAACTTGATCTATAATTCTTGCAATGGGAGAAGTGCTTGGTTTTGGGTTCATACCATCCGGTGTCCTCACCTAGTGACAGAAGGGTTAGCGAGGCACGCATCGTGTTGTTGCTATCAAGGGTAAAAAGATGGGGTTTATATCATATTGCACGAATTTATCCCTCTACATCATGTCATCTTGCTAAAGGCGTTACTCCGTTTGTTATGAACTTAATACACTAGATGCATGCTGGATAGCGGTCGATGTGTGGAGTAATAGTAGTAGATGCAGAAAGTATCGGTATACTTGTCTCGGACGTGGTGCCTATATGTATTATCATTGACTTAGATATCGTCATGAATTTGCGCGATTCTATCAATTGCTCAATAGTAATTCGTTCACCCACCGTAATACTTGCTATGATGAGAGAAGCCTCTAGTGAACACTATGGCCCCGGGGTCTATTTACACATCATATATTCAGTTCTACAAAAATACCATAAATACCTTGTTGCACTTTTATTTCTTTTTACCTTTCATCTTCTTCAGATCTCACCTTGCAAATAATCGTGAAGGGATTGACAACCCCTTTATCGCGTTGGGTGCAAGTTTGTTTGCTTTTGTGCACGTTCATTGGTGCCTCATCTTGATACTCCTACTAGATTGATACCTTGATTCTCAAACTTAGGGAAATACTTATCTCTAGTTTGTTGCAATACCCTTTCCTCTTCAAGGGAAAAACCAATGCAAGATCAAGAAGTAGCAGGAAGAATTTCTGGCGCTGTTGCCGGGGAGTATTCAAGTGAAGCATATCCAAGGAAATATCGCAAACTTATCCCTTGCATTTACATTAATTGCCTTTTTCCTCTCGTTTTCCTCTCCCGCACTTCTGAAAAAACAAAATTTACTAAAATATTTGCCTTTTTCGTTCGACCTTTCTTTCGCTTGATTGTTGTTCGCTTGTGAGCTTGTCTGCTTGCTAATGTCCTCATGGCCCAACCAAATGATTATGATGCTTACTATAAAAGGTTGGAAAAGATTGAAACTAGTGCTAAAAGCTTCATGTCTACACGGTTTGATCATAATAGTAACTTTCATAGAGAACTAAGGGAGCAAAATTCTTTTATGGCTTATATGAATAAAGAGGTTGATGATATGGCCAAAGAATTCCTTGCGTTAGATTCTCAATTTGCTCGCCATGAAAAATTGGTAGGCCAGATTTCTGATAAACAAGCTACCTTAGTCCATAAAATGGCTGCTAAACCTGAAATATGTGATGAGAATCACGAAGATCTTAAAGTGCTTGGTGTGACTCGCATTGAATCCTTGTTTTCTATTGACTCCTATTGAATCCTATTGAATCCACTTTGGTTGAGAAACGCCCCAATGAATCGGAGTCTACTTATGTTGATGCTAAAAATACTTAAAGTGGAGTAGAGGATATCAAAACTTTGAGTAGTGATGTAATTACTACTTTGGATTTCAAGGAATTTAATTATGATAGTTGTTCTTTGATTTAATGTATTTCCTCGATGCAATCCATGCTAATCTCTCCACATGCCTATAGCCAAAACAAGGCTTTTACCGATCATATCGTTGATGCTATGATGAAATCTCTTGAAGAGAAACTTGAGTTGGAAATATCTATTCCTAGAAAACTTCATGATGAGTGGGAACCTACTATAGAAATCAAGATTAAAAATTATGAATGCCATGCCTTGTGTGATTTGGGTGCTAGTGTTTGCACAATTCCAAAATCTTTATGTGATGTTCTAGGTTTTAATGAGATTGATGAGTGCTTTCTTAATTTGCATCTTGCGGATTCTACTATTAAGAAACCTATGGGAAGGATCAATGATGTTCTTATTATCGCAAATAGGAACTATGTGCCTGTAGATTTCATTGTGCTTGATATTGATCTCAATCCTACATGTCCCATTATTCTTGGTAGACCTTTCCTTAGGACTATTGGTGCTGGCATTGATATGAAGGAAGGGAATATTAGATTCCAATTTACATTAAAAAAGTGCATGTAAAACTTTCCTAGAAAGAAAATAAGATTGCCTTACGAATCCATGATGAGAGCTACTTATGGTTTGAGCACTAAAGACGACGATACTTGATTCGTTTGCCTTATACCTAGCTAAGGGCGTTAAACGATAGCGCTTGTTGGGAGGCAACCCAATGAATAAATTTATTTTTGCTTTTCACTTTCTGTTTTGTTGAGTCCACACCATCATAATTCTGTTATGATTGTGTTTTTTATGTTTTAATTAGTGTTTGTGCCAAGAAGAACCTTTATGATCATTTTTGGTGATAGTTGTTTAATCATGCTGAAAAAGACAGAAACTTTGTGCTCATGAAATTATTTTTAGTTCCTATCCAGACAAAGCTTTTGAGTTGATTCTTTCGTATGCTGATTGATATGCAAATTGCCCTAGTTTTCATAATTGTTCAGAAGTTTTGGGATAGCACAGGTATATGAAATTTACAGATTGCTATAGACTGGTCTGTTTTTGACAGATTCTGTTTTTGTTGTGTTGATTGCTTATTTTGATGAAACTATGGTTAGTATAGGGGGGGGGGGTTACTAGCCATGGAGAAGTGAGAATATAGTAATATAACATCAATCTAAATTGAAATCAAGTTTACTACGGCACCTAAAAGGTTGGTTGTTTGTCTTCTTATGCTAATGATATCACGAGTGTTAGTTTTAGTTTTGTGTTATGAAGTTTTCAAGTTTTGGGTGATGTTCTTATGGACAATGGAATGAAGAGTGGAAAGATCCTAAGCTTGGGGATGCCCAAGTCATCCCAAGAAAAATTCAAGGACACCAAAAAGCCTAAGCTTGGGGATGCCCCGGGAAGGCATCCCCTCTTTCGTGTTCAATCCATCGGTAACGTTACTTGGAGCTATATTTTTATTCACCACATGATATGTGTTTTCCTTGGAGCGTCGTGTATTATAGGAGTCTTTTCTTTTTGTTTGATCACAATCATTCTTGCTGTACACTTTTTTGAGAGGGACATGCACTCATCGTGAATTTGTTAGAATCCTCAATGTGCTTCACTTATATCTTTTGAGTTAGATAATTTTGCTCTAGTGCTTCACTTAAATCTTTTTAGAGCATGGTGGTGTCATATTTTGTAGAAATAAAAACTCTCGATCTTCACTTATATCATTTTGAGAGAGCTCTCTCTAAGTAACTTGGTAATTGGCGTGTGCTATGAAATTAGTCCTAAATATGATAGGCCCCCAAAGAGGATATAATAAAAACTTTCATATTCAAGTTCATTGATTAGTAAGAGTAGTTTGATTCCTCACAACTAGTTTTGAGATATGGATATGGTAATATTAGAGTCATGTTAGTAGGGTGTTGTGAATCTAGAAATACTTGTGTTGAGGTTAGTGATTCCCGTATCATGCGCGTATGGTGAACCACTATGTTAGGAAGTCGGAGCATAATTGATTTATTGATTGTCATCTTTTGTGTGGCGGTCGGGATCGCGCGATGGTTAACACGAACCAACCCTTCCCCTAGGAGTATGCGTTTAGCACTTTGTTTCGATTACTAATAAAACTTTGGCAATAAGTATATGAGTTCTTCATGACTAATTCGAGTCCATGGTATAGATGCACTCTCACCTTCCACCATTGCTAGCCTCTCTAGTGCCGTGCAACTTTCGCAGGTGCACAAACCCACCATATAACGTACTCAAAACAGCCACCATACCTACCTATTATGACATTTTCATAGCCATTCGGAGGTATATTGCCATGCAAGTTCCACCGTTCCGTCTCATGACATGTGCCATCATTTTCATTTTGGCATTGCACGATCATAAGATAGCTAGCAAAATGTTTCAACGTCATACGCTAAGCTAGATCGTCGCACATCCCAGAACATTGTCGGAGGCATTTCATATAGAGTCATCATTGATCTAAGTATTGAGTTGTAAGTGAATAAAAGTGTGATGATCATCATTATTAGAGCATTGTCCCATGTGAGGAAAAAAAAGAGGCCAGAGATGCCCACCAAAAAAATGAAAACAAGAAAAGAGGCCAAAGAGCCCAAACAAAAAAAATGATGAGAGAAAAAGAGAGAAGGGACAATGCTACTATCTTTTTCCACACTTTTGCTTCAAAATAGCATCATGTTCTTCATGATAGAGAGTCTCTTGTTTTGTCACTTTCATATACTAGTGGGGATTTTCATTATATAACTTGGCTTGTATATTCCAATCATGGGCTTCCTCAAAATTGCCCTAGGTCTTTGTGAGCAAGCAAGTTGGGTGCACACCCACTAGTTTTCTTTTTGAGCTTTCACACACTTATAGCTCTTGTGCATCCGTTGCATGGCAATCCCTACTCATTCACATTGATATCTATTGATGGGCATCTCCATAACCCATTGATACGCCGAGTCGATGTGACCATCTCCTCCTTTTTGCCTCACAACCTCCACAACACTCTATTCCACCTATAGGACTATATCCATGGCTCACACTCATGTATTGCATGAGAGTTGAAAAAGTTTGAGAAAGTAAGAGTGTGAAAACAATTACTTGGCCAATACCGGGGTTGTGCATGATTTAAATTCGTCATGTGGGGATGATGGAGCATAGCCATCTATATGATTTTGTAGGGATAACTTTCTTTGGCCTTGTTATTTCAAAAGTTCATGATTACTTTGCTAGTATGCTTGAAGTATTATTGTTTTCATGTCAATATTAAACTATTGTTTTGAATCTTATGGATCTGAACATTCATGCCACAACAAAGAAGTTACAAAGAACAAATATGTTGGGTAGCATTCCACATCAAAAAATCGGTCTTTATCACTTCCCTACTCGAGGATGAGCAGGAGTTAAGCTTGGGGATGCTTGATACGTCTCCAACGTATCTATAATTTTGATGGTTCCATGCTATTATATTATCAACTTGGGATGTCTTATATGCATTTATATGCCATTTTATATCATTTTTGGTTCTAACCAATTAACTCAGTGCCTAGTGCTTGTTTCTGTTTTTTCCGTGTTTTTGACCTTTTTCAGAAAAGAATATTAAACGGAGTCCAAACGGAATAAAACCTGCGGGGTGATTTTTTCCATAACAGAAGATACGTGGAGGACTTGAGAACCAAGGCATGAGGTCTTGTCGAAGGTCACGAGCCCCCTAGGCGCGCCCTAGGGGGGGCGCGCCTAGCAGGCTCATGGGCCCCCCGTGCCTCCTCTGCCCTATCTCTTTCGCCTATAAATTCTCTGAAATCCCGAAACCAAAGAAGAGATACACGAAAATACTTTTCCGCCGCCGCAAGCTTCTATCTCCACAAGATCACATGTGGGGACAGTTCTGGTGCCCTGCCGGAGGGGGATTCGGACACGGAGGGCTTCTTCATCAACACCATTGCCTCTCCGATGATGCGTCAGTAGTTCACCACAGACCTTCGGGTCCATAGCTAGTAGCTAGATGGCTTCTTCTCTCTCTTGGATCTTCAATACAATGTTCTCCATGATCTTTATGGAGATCTATCCAATGTAACTTTCTTTTGCGGTGTGTTTGTCGAGATCCGATGAATTGTGGATTTATGATAAGATAATCTGTGAAGATTATTTGAGTCTCCTCTGATTTTTTATATGCATTATTTGTATCCTTGTAATTCTCTTCGAGTTATGGGTTTCGTTTGGCCAACTTGATCTATAATTCTTGGAATGGGAGAAGTGTTGGGTTTTGGGTTCATACCGTGTGGTGTCCTCACCTAATGACAGAAGGGGTAGCGAGGCACGCATCGTGTTGTTGCCATCAAGGGTAAAAAGATGGGGTTTATATCATATTGCATGAATTTATCCCTCTACATCATGTCATCTTGCTTAAGGTGTTACTCCGTTTGTTATGAACTTAATACACTAGATGCATGCTGGATCGCGGTCGATGTGTCGAGTAATAGTAGTAGATGCAGAAATTATCGGTATACTTTTATCGGACGTGATGCATATATGTATGATCATTGCCTTAGATATCGTCATGACTATGCGCGATTCTATCAATTGCTCGACAGTAATTCGTTCACCCACCGTAATACTTGCTATCATGAGAGAAGCCTCTAGTGAACCCTATGGCCCCCGGGTCTATTTTACACATCATATATTCAGATCTACCAAAATACCAAAAATACCTTGCTACACTTCTATTTCTTTTTACCTTTCATCTCCTTCAGATCTCACCTTGCAAATAATCGTGAAGGGATTGACAACCCCTTTATCGCGTTGGGTGCAAGTTTGTTTGCTTTTGCGCGGGTTCATTGGTGCCTTATCTTGATACTCCAACTGGATTGATACCTTGGTTCTCAAACTAACGGAAATACTTATCTCTACTTTGCTGCATCACCCTTTCCTCTTCAAGGGAAAAAGCAACGCAAGCTCAAGAAATAGCACCAACTAACATAATTTCCTCCACTTTGTTTTTGGATTGTCCCTGGGGTGTCAAGTATGTGCGACACATTGTTTCTGGTGAACGTCATTTCCTGCACAAAAACGACCAAGCTGCATTGTTAGGCAGAACAAACTGAATCGTAGGAACTGCGTTTTATTTAAAAGGGCACTATGAACTAATGCAGTGACACTGCATCATCCAGAATGTTGAACTTAAGTAACTGTACTGCTTTGTTTTGAATAGTGCACCTAGATAACCCTACTGCCAATCAAGCAACCGCATTGTGAGGCTGAACGAACTAAATCGTAGGGACTACATTTTTGTTTATAAGGCACTGCGAACTAATGCACGTAGACTGCATCATCCAGAATGGTGAATTTATGTAACCGCACTGCTTACCTCATGTTGCGGAGATTCATTCATGACCATCTGCAGTACACTTGTGTTCACTTGTGCAGTTCGCTTGCCCTCAAGAGTTCGTGGTCATTTCTGACATTGCTCACTGTGAGTGGAGACGGAGGATTTGTGTTGTAGGTTGTTGCAGCCTTCATCGAGGGAGCTGCGCTGGATGAGCAAACCTTGCGCAGAGTTCTCCTTTGCTGATTTGGTGCTACATCGAGGCAGAACCAATCCACCTCTGATGAAGTGCACTTAACTGGAGATTCAGTTCGCAACCTCGTGGAAGAAGGCCTGGAGGAGATCGGCATCGACGCCACCGGTATGCGAGAGAAGTGCTGGAGGGGAGGGGAGGGGCGGCTGGGATGGCAGGCCGCCGCCTCTGCGTTAGAAGTCCGGGAGGGGTACAACGACATCACTCCCAGGTCGTCAGCGCCGGAGAAGGCTGTGAGGGGATGGGCAGCGGCACTGCGAGGCCGCCGCCGCAAAGGAAGGCGAGGACGGAGGTGCGGCGACGCCCCAAGGCCAGCGCTACGGTAGAAGGCGTGGAGGGTAGGGGTGGAGGGGGCCCCAGGCCGCCGTCGTGGAACAAGGCGGGGAGGGGAGGGACGGAGGCTCTGCCAGTCAGCCACTGACGCGGAATCAGGCACGGACGGGAGGTGCGGCAACGATTTGGTTGGTGTTTGCAGAATAAGGTTGTTTGTGTACATAATAAGGTCTTAGGGGTGTTCGTAGAATATACCTACCCTATGTATATGTATATATATACACTATATATGTGTCGTGAACCTCGCTCCCCGTGGGGACTTTGTGATTAGCGAGGTGTGGCACATCAAAGTTTGTGTGTTGGGTATTTAAAGATGACACAACATTTTCATACATATGTTGACGCTCACACGGTGGTTGTCTTCAAACACTCCGTCACGAGGTTGTCTATGGGAAGCCATTCACGGCATCACGTGGATGTGCATCACATTGAGTGACAATGAGAGACTGGTTACCATGATGGATTCTTCTTGGTTTATGTTATTGTATATATATATATATATATGTATATATATACACATTTGGTCAATGACCTGCCTAATTAACTAACTATGTCTTAGCGCGCGACTACATACGCGTGAATCGTTCCCATCGACGCTTGGCAAACTAGCTATATGCGCCATCAACCCTGGCTCTTGTGTGGGGCAGGGCTTTCGGTTCCAATGCATGTGCCATCAAAGTTGCGTATGAGGTTGATTGCCATATCTGGCGATGCCTAGACGAATGCTGATGACAACAAACCTTCCCCTGCAACGGCACCAGAAGAATGCTGCTAGCACTCCCCGGCAACGGAACTAGAAGAATGTTGTTGATGGCCCACCAGCGCGTGGATTCGCAGCAGTTTTCGAGGGTAGAACATTCGATCCAATTTGTTGGTTTACCAGGCAGGTGGTGAGAGAATACTCTCGAGTATTAGCAGCTGAATTTTTTCGATTCAAGCACACCTAAAAGATTAGTATCTGCAAGCACAGTAGTAACAGCAAAGTAATATGATAACAACGGTGTCAGAAACGATTTGTTGACGGTAGAATATTCCTAACGATTGTATCAATGGCGCCAAATTGCCCGTCGACGGAAATTGTCAGTTCCCGTCAATGTCCTGCGAACCAAAATTGTAGCAGGTAGGAGAAGTGTAACGAGCAATAGCAACGGCAAGGAACAGCAGTAGTGACAGTAGTAGCAAGTAGCAACAGTAGCAGCAGAGCAAGACAAGTAACAACAGTAGCAACAGTAGTAGCAGCAGCAGCAGAGCAAGACAAGTAACATCAATAGGACAAACTCGTAGGCAATGGGTCGGTGATTTGTTTGGATGATATTCATCATGAAACAGCTATAACACGGTTAGATATGTGGCTATCTCCCGTTCGTCAATGTGATGTAGGCATGCATTCCGTGTGTCGTCATACGTGCTTAGGGAAAAGAACTTGCATGACATCTATTGTCCATACCCCCCGTGGCAGCGGGGTCCAAAAGGAAACTACGGGATATTAAGGTTCTCCTTTTAATAAAAAACCGGACCAACGCATTTGCACTTGGTGCACACATGAACTCCTCAAACTATAGTCATCACCGGGAGTGGTTCCAGTTATTGTCACTCCGGGGTTGCCGGATCATAACACATAGTAGGTAACTACAACTTGCAAGATTGGATCTAAAACACACATATATTGGTGACAACATAATAATTTCAGATCTGAAATCATGGCACTCAGGCCCTAGTGACAAGCATTAAGCATGACAAAGTAGTAGCAACATCAATCTCACAACATAGTGGGTGCTAGGGATCAATCCCCATCAAAACTAACTCGATTACATGATAGATCTCATCCTAGTCATCATCGCCCAACGAGCCTATGAATAGATTACTCACGAACGACGAAGAGCTTCATGGAATTGGAGAGGGAAGAAGGTTGATGATGACGATGGTGACGATTTCCCCTCTCCGGAGCCAAGACGGACTCCAGATCTGCCCTCCAGCTGAAGAACAGGTGGTGGCGGCGCCTCCTTATCGCAAACGCGACGAAAACTTCTCTTTTTATTTTTTCTGGGATGAAAGGGATCTTATGGAGCTGGAGTTGGGGGAGGCAGAGCCGTGTGGGCCCCACAAGCCTGCCCACCGCCACCAGGGGGGTGGTGGCGGAGCCAGGGCTTGTGGCCTAGTGGCCCACCGCCTGAGGTGGAACTTGGCGCAAATATTTTTCTTATTTTCCAAAACTGCTCCCTGTAAATTTTTAGGACGTTTGGAGAACTTTGATTTCTGCACAAAAATAACACCAAGGAATTTCTGCTGAAAACTGTGTCAGTCCAGGTTAGTTCCATTCAAATCATGCAAATTAGAGTCCAAAACAAGGGCAAAAGAGTTTGGAAAAGTAGATACGATGGAGACGTATCAACTCCCCCAAGCTTAAAACCTTGGTTGTCCTCAAGCAACTCAGTTGACAAACTGAAAGAGAAAAAAAACTTTGACAAACTCTATTTGATCTTGTTGTTGCAACCATGTCTAACTCATAACCAGAATTTCAGCAAGATCACAAGTTAACCACATAAGCAAATGATACGAAGGTCTCACGGTAAACTAATATCAATGGCATAATCAGCTAACGAGCAAATAATAATGAGTTTCAAATACCAACACTTCAATCAAAACAAGCATGAAGCAATATGAATAGGTGGTATCTCGCTAGCTCTTTCTCAGACCGCAAAACATAAATGCAGAGCACTTTCAAAGATCAAGGGCTGACTAAACATTGTAATTCATAGCAACGAAGATCCAGTCATAGTCATACTCAATATCAATCAAAAGCAAAGCATAAAAATGACAGAGGTGCTCTCTAATTGGTGCTTATATAAGAGGAGGATGACTCGACAGGAAAATAAATAGACAGACCCTTCACAGAGGGAAGCATTGATTTGTAGAGGTGCCAAAGCTCAAGATTTCAAAACAGAGATAATAATTTTGGATGGCATGCTTTCATTGTCAACGCAATGACCAAGATTTCTCAATATCTTCCATACTACTCATGCTATAGGCGGTTCCCAAACAGAAAAGTAAAGTTTTAACTCCCCCACCACAAATCAATCACACTACATGGCTAGCCGAATCCTCGAGTACCTCCATACTAACATCAATCCAGGGGGAGTCTTGTTTTACAATTATGTTTTCGATTTAAGCATGGAACTGGGCATTCCAATTACCGGCCCCTTTCTCGTGAATGACTATGAATAAACACATGTCGAGGATAACACTCCTAGCATGGAAGATATCAATAGCCCCCTGTCACCACATGAGCGGTTCGGGCATGCAAAACTAATTATTTCTTGAAGGTTTAGAGAATGGCACATGCAAATTTACTTGGAACGGCAGGTAGATATTGCAAATAGGTAGGTATGGTGGACTCTCATGGAAAAACTTTTGGGTTTATCAAAGTGGATGCACAAGAAGTATTCCGCTTAGTACAAGTGAAGGCTAGCAAAAGACTGGGAAGCGACCAACTAGAGAGCGACAAGAGTCATCAAGATGCAATGAGTTTGACTAACATTAAATGCAAGCATGAACATGATATAAATCACCATGAACACGAACAACATAGAGGCTATGTTGATTTTGTTTCAACTACATGCATGAACATGCGCCAAGTCAAGCCACTTGAAACATTCAAAGGAGAATACCATCCTATCATACTACATCATAGTCATCTCAAAATCTATGTTGGCATTCAAGACAAACCATTATAAGCTCTCAGCTAAATAAGCATGGCATCAGAAACTATGATCTCTAAGTTGTCCTTGCAAACATGGTTCTCTCATAAAAAAGCTAAATCTGGGTCGACAAGCTATTTATAATTACAAAAACAAAATAGATAGAGTTCATACCAGCTTTTCAGTCTCAGTCACTTCATCATATATCATCATTCTTGCCTTTCATTTGCACGATCGAACGATGTGAACAATAATAAGCGCATTGGACTAAGCTGAATCTGCACGCAAACACAAAGGAGAAGACAAAGTAATATGGCTCTTTGAAAGCTAAACAGGTAAGCATGCAAGAACCAATAAACATTGTAACCAATATCTTCTACCTTGACACAAAGAAAAAGAAAACTATTTACACGGGAAAGCTCCAACAAGCATAAGAAGAAAAAACTCTTTTTGGGTTTTCAAAAAAGGACACAAAACAAGAAAACAAGAAAACGAAAATAAACTAGCATGGATAATACAGTGGAAAAGTGTAAACACCGGCTAACAGAGTGAAAGCATAAGCATCAAGGTAAAGTCGATGAGAACACGTACTCCCCCAAGATTAGGCTTTTGGCCTAGCTTGGTCTACTCCCAAGGTGGGAAATCACCAGCTCCAGGATACTCCGGAGCAGACTATGGATGCCACTGCTGTGAGAGCTCCTCTGGCTCCCACTGATAAACTGGTGTCTGGTACTTGACTGGCGGCTCGGGCACGGGTGCCTGTGGTTGGGCCAAGCCCCAATATGTGTAGATGTCCGCGGGAATAATAGTATACCTGCCTGCATGAAGATCAAACAAAGAAGGAGCAGGCAAAGTAATAGTCTCTCGAGTACCCTGACTAAGCACCACGTTATAAATCATCCGTCTACTAGCATGTCTATCCAGAAAATCATGGCGAACCATGCTATCCTAATCCAGATATCTCTCAGGGAGAAGCATCTCTCCTTCCTCTCCCAGTCTAGTAGGTATCTCAAAGTGTCTGGCAAGACGGGTAGCATAGATACCTCCATAGACAACACCTTTAGAATGGTTCAGGTTCAACCGTTGAGCTACTATAGCGCCCATGCTATAAGTCTTATCGTTATAAAGGCCTTCGCGCAGAACCGCACGGTCTGGAGAACTAAGTGATCCACCCTCCCCACGGCCAATCAAACATTTTCCCACAAATAATGAGAAGTACCGAAGCACTTTAAAATGTATGCGAGACACTCCTCTCTCCTCTCCAAGAGCAATAGAACCAATGAAATCCTCCAAGTCCGGTGGACGAGGGTCGTGGATATCCCCAACATAAGGTAATTTGCATACATTGCAAAGGTCCTACAGCGTCATGCACTGGGGGACATCGTAAATCATGAACTCAACCATGGGAGGATTCTTCCTCGGATAAAAGTTGAAGCTTTGAACGAAAATATTGGTGAGGAGGAGGTATTGTGAGCACTTATCTTCAACGAACGCAGTAAGACCTGCGTTCTCCACCAAGTAATAAAAGTCTTCATTAAGTCCGGTGGCGCGCAAAAATTCATCACTTGGCCACTCGCATGCTCGAACTTCTGTGACTCCAGGGACTACATACTTGGGGTGGTTCTTCTCATCCTCCTTGGGGTTACGGCTTGAAGAGCCTCTCAAGAACCTCCTCATCTTTTCCTTTTTCTAGCTCTGAAAAATTCTGAAATTTTTAGAGACTTCGAAAGAAAAGTGAACAAGGATTAACCCAACTTGTAGCAACTACTCCTACTAGTGCCTAGAGACAGTATCATGCGCTAAAACTACTTGGGACCAGCTAAAATCAACATTTCTAGCTCAAGAACAGGATCACCAAGGTAGCAAGAATTCGCGAAGGATAAAGCACTAGAGCAAAAACTAATTGGACCAATGGAGGAGTCACTTACCAAGGAGTAATTTCCCCAAAACGGTTTGGAGAATGGTGCTTTGAGCAAGGAGATCGAAAATCACAGCCAAATGAGCAAGAACACGGGTTTGAGCTACGAAACAATTTTTTCTGGAGGTGGAAGAAGAGGGTGAGAGCTAGAATGAGTGGAGGGGATGGCTGTGGGCCCCCCAAGCTTGCACCCCGCCACCAGGGGGTAGGTGGCGGTGGCAGGGCTTGTGGCCCACTGGTCAGGCCCCCAGGCCAACTCTCAGGCCCAGAAATTTTCAAAAATTCTAGAAAAATCATAATAAATTTTCAGGACCATCGGAGAACTTTTATTTCCGCGGTATTTTTCTCCGGGACGCTCAAACAGAAAACAGGAAAAGCTAAACTAACTCTATCATTTTTCCTCTAAGCAACAGAAAAGTAAAACTCAAAACAGAGGTATGTGACTCTTTGATTCATCCATTTCATGGTCATCGAAAGAAATCCGTCAATGGGATTGATCAAGTCCTTATGACAAAACCTTCTCGAATCGCAAGAGAGAACGGAGAATTTTCGAATAGCCACTAAGTCACCTCAATGGGGATATGTATCTCCCCAACAAGCAAATCATACTTCATCTTGACACGAGGAATAGGGCATTAAAAGCTCCCAATGAGTATCGATGAAGTCTTTTCGATAGCATTGATGCAATGTACTGGATATCGTTTCTTCTGAAAGTGCACTGTGTGCTCATTACCGTTGACATGGAAAGTGACATTGCCTTTGTTGCAATCTGTAACAGCCCCTGCAGTGTTTAAAAAGGGTCTTCTGAGGATGATAGCCATGGCATCATCCGAGGGAATATCCAAGATAACAAAGTCTATTAAGATAGTGGTATTAGCAACCACAACAGGCACATCCTCACAAACGCCGATAGGGAAAGCAGTTGATTTGTCGCCATTTGCATGGAAATTTCAGTGGTATCTTCCATTTATTAGTCACGATATCTTTCATGTACTTGGCATACGGAGACATCTTGAGCATATCAGTTAACTGCATCTGCAGAAAGACGGGTCTTATCATCTCAACGAAGCGCTCAAAATCCTCATCATCCTTTTTCTTGGATGGCTTAGGAGGGAAGGTCATAGGTCTCTGAACCCATGGCTCTCTTTCTTTACCATACTTCCTAGGAGTGAAGTCATTCTTGTTGTATCTCTTAGGTTGTGGATTATCAGGATTAACCGTAGGTTCAATATCCACATCCTCGACATGCCTAGGTTGAGCATTATTATGAACATCACTGTCCATATTGTCACCAGGTTCATGTTCATTACCTGATTGTGTTTCTGCATCAGACGCAAAAATATCATTAGGTTCTTCAGGTGTGACAGTATTTGGTGAACTGGCATGCATGTTTCTATCATCCTTCTTCTTCTCCTTAGGATGACTAGGTGTATCAGCATTGATTGCTTGAGAATCTTCATCAATTCTCTTAGGATGACCTTCAGGATACAAAGGTTCCTGAGTCATTTTGCCTCCTCCAGTAATGACTCTGACCGAGTTGTCATTTAATTCATTGAGCAGGTCATTCTGAGCTTTAAGTACTTGTTCTACCCGAGTAGTAATCATAGAGGCATGTAGACTCAGAAGCTTCAGATCATTGACATTTGTGTCTACACAAGCACTTAAATGGCTAAGAATACGAGCACTTTGTTCCAAATGTCTGCTAACATAATCATTGAAACTCTGTTGTTTGGCAACAAAGTTGTCAAATTCATCAAAGCATAGGCTAGCAGGTTTATCAAAAGGAATATCACTCTCGTCAAACCTATGCATAGAATTCACTTCTACTACCTGTATCGGGTTATCGAGACCATGGATCTCTTCGATAGGTGGTAGATTTTTGACATCTTCAGATCTAATACCTTTCTCTTGCATAGATTTCTTGGATTCTTTCATATCTTCGGGACTGAGGAATAGAATACCTCTTTTCTTCGGAGTTGGCTTTGGAGGTGGTTCGGGAATAGTCCAAGCATTATCGTTGATCAAGAGGTTATTCAGTAGGGTCTCAACTTGTTTTACAGTTCGTTCCCTAAAAACACAACCGGCACAACTATCTAGGTGGTCTCTAGAGGCATCGGTAAGTCCGTTATAGAGGATATCAAGTATCTCATTCTTCTTAAGAGGGTGATCAGGCAAAGCATTCTGTAGCTGGATGAGCCTCCCCCAAGCTTCTGGAAAACTCTCTTCTTGGAGTTGAGCAAAGTTCTATATTTCATGCAAGGCAGCTTGCTTCTTATGGGCAGGGAAATATTTCTCACAGAAGTAATAGACCATCTCCTAGGGACTACGCACACATCCAGGAGCAAGAAAGGTTAACCAGACTTTAGCGTCATCCTTTAGAGAGAAAGGAAACAACTTAAGGATATAGTAGTGGCGGATCTTCTTCTCATTAGTGAAAAGGTTGGGTATTTCGGATAGTTTGGAAAGATGGGCTCTGACTGTGTCAGATTCATAATCTTGAAAAGGATTAGATTCGACTAGAGAGATTATCGCAGGGTCGACAGAGAATTCATAATCCTTATCGGTGACAAAGATAGGCGAAGTGGCAAACTTCGGATCATTTCTCATCCTAACTTCCCGAGATTTTTCTTTCCACTTGAGAACTAATTTCTCAGCGTCATAGGCATCCTTACACGCAAGAAAATCCTCAGCTATCTCTCCCTCCATAACGTAACCCTTAGGTATATCAGGCAATTCATATCTAGGAGAGCTAGATCTAGCAGGAGCAAAAGCAGGTTGTATCTCAATAGTATCGACAGTTTCAGAAGCTTCACGAGCATTTGCAGTAACTCTAGCAATATGAGCATCAAGGAACACTCCTAGTGGAACATCAGACAAAGCAGTATCTCTAGCAATATAAAGCATAGCATCATCAGGCAAAATAGCATCTCTAGCATCATCAGGCAAAGCAGTATCAAGCATAGCATATCTAGCAGTATCAGGCATAGTATCAAGCATAGTATCATTAGGCATAGTATCAATTATAGCATCTCTAGCAGTATCAGGCATAGTATCAATAATAGTATCGTCAGGCATAGTATCAAGCATAGCCTCTCTAGAAGTAGTATCACAAGCATCATCAAGCACAGGAGACATATAAAGATTTCTAGCAGGAGGTGATGTCGCAAACTTACTCATAACTGAAGGTGAATCAAGTGCAGACCTAGATGGCAATTCCTTACCTCCCCTCGTAGTTGAGGGCAAGACTTCGGTCTTTGGATCCTTCAGATTCTTCATAGTGATCAGCAGATATAAATCCCAACTAACTCAGAGAATATAGCAATACCTCCCCGGCAACGGCGCTAGAAAAATGCTGATTGCAATCTCTGGCGATGGCTAGACGAATGCTGATGACAACAAACCTTCCCCTGCAATGGCACCAAAAAAATGCTGCTAGCACTCCCAAGCAACGAAACTAGAAGAATGTTATTGATGGCCCACCAACGCGTGGGTTCGCAGCAGTTTTCGAGGGTAGAGTATTTGACCTAATTTGTTGGTTTACCAGACAGGAGGTGAGAGAATACTCTCGAGTATTAGCAGCCGAATTTGTCAGATTCAACCACACCTGAAAGATTAGTATCTGCAAGCACAGTAGTAACAACAAAGTAATATGATAACAACGGTGTCAGAAACGATGTGTTGACGGCAGACTATTCCTAATGATTGTATTAATGGTGCCAAGTTGCCCGTCGACGAAAATTGTCAGTTCCCGTCAACGTCCAGCGAACAAAAATTGTAGCAGGTAGAAGCAGTGTAACGAGCAATAGCAACAACAAGGAACAACAGTAGTGACAGCAGTAGCAAGTAGCAACAGTAGCAAGCGACAGTAGTAGCAACAGTAGCAGCAGAGCAAGACAAGTAACAGCAGTAGCAACAGTAGTAGCAGCAGCAGCAGAGCAAGATAAGTAACAGCAGTAGGACAAACTCATAGGCAATGGGTCGGTGATTTGTTTGGATGATATTCATCATGCAACAACTATAACACGGAGAGATATGTGGCTAGCTCCCGTTTGTCAATGTGATGTAGGCATGCATTCCGTGTGTCGTCATACGTGCTTAGGGAAAAGAACTTGCATGACATCTATTGTCCATCCCTCCCGTGGCAACGGGGTCGAAAAGGAAACTACGGGATATTAAGGTTCTCCTTTTAATAAAGAACCGGACCAACGCATTAGCACTTGGTGAACACATGAACTCCTCAAACTATGGTCATCACCGGGAGTGGTTCCGGTTATTGTCACTCCGGGGTTGTCGGATCATAACACATATTAGGTAACTACAACTTGCAAGATCGGATCTAAAACACACATATGTTGGTGACAGGATAATAATTTCAGATCCGAAATCATGGCACTCGGGCCATAGTGACAAGCATTAAGCATGGCAAAGTAGCAACATCAATCTCAGAACATAGTGGATACTAGGGATCAATCCCCATCAAAACTAACTCGATTACATGATAGATCTCATCCTACTCATCACCGCCCAGCGAGCCTACAAATAGATTACTCACGAACGACGAAGAGCTTCATGGAATTGGAGAGGGAAGAAGGTTGATGATGACGATGGCGACTATTTCTCCTCTCCGGAGCCCAAGACGGACTCCAGATCCGCCCTCAAGATGAAGAACAGGTGGTGGCGGCGCCTCCATATCGCAAACGCGACGAAAACTTCTCTTTATTTTTTTTTTTGAGTCGAAAGGGATCTTATAGAGCTGGAGTTGGGGGCGGCAGAGCCGTGTGGGCCCCACAAGCCTGCCTACCGCCACCAGGGGGGGGGGGTGGCGGAGCCAGGGCTTGTGGCCCACTGGCCCACCCCCTGAGGTGAAACTTGGCGGAGATATTTATCTTATTTTCCAAAACTGCTCCCCGTAAATTTTCAGGACGTTTGGAGAACTTTGATTTCTGCACAAAAATAAAACCAAGGCAATTCTGCTAAAAACAGCGTCAGTCCAGGTTAGTTCCATTCAAATCATGCAAATTAGAGTCCAAAACAAGGGCAAAAGAGTTTGGAAAAGTAGATACGATGGAGACGTATCAGAGGTATATATGTATTAATTAATTCAAACACAACTCAACACTCTTGTACATATGTGTGCCACATGGATGTGATGGTTGTCTTAAAACACTCCACCGCATTGTTATCATTGTCACGCCCCATTCGTGGGCCTGCATTAATTAACACAAACGCAACACAACACTTGTGTACATATGTGTGCCACATACATATGATGGCTGTCTTCAAACATGCCACAACGTTGTTATTAGTGTCACACCCCATTCATGGGCCTCGGTTGAGGACCATCACTTTGACAGATAGCCAGAGATGTTTGTCCAAGGTTGATTCTTTGGCCCATGTTAGAGGAAGTCTTGTTGAGATGCCCTCCAATTCACTCGAAGTCTCTCTTTCTCTCTCTCTCCATGCCTTAAAGCAAAATTGCTCCCTAGGGTGGTTTTGATAATTTATCACAACATATGCATCATTGGACTAATGTGTTTTTCAAGTATATTTCAGAACAATTCAAAAGGTGCTATGGCTTAAGGTTTATGTGGAGATGCTCTTGGATGCAAGAAAGGAATAATATTGGCTCAAGCTTCAATCTAGAAGACTCTTCATTTTATATTTGTGAGAAATCACTTTTGAGTCCATAGGAAAGCCAATACTATTAAAAGGGGGTAAGGTAGTAAAGTGAACTGATTGCTCAAATGCTCAAAGTTAGCCACCAAAACACTCACTCATTTTTTCCCTCGTATCCACTCTATCAAGTTCCACATACACAAATTCGGTGTCACCAACATTGCCACATCGGACCCACCGAGTTTGAACTAAGACAGAACCCTAGCTATTCCAACCAGATTGGTGCAACCGAAATTGCATCGGTGCTACCGAGTTCAGTGTGATCAACATTCTGTTGCCAAGATACAGAAAATCAGAATTTCCGAGTTTGAGTATTGGTGCCATCGAGTTTGGCCATCTGACCGTTAGTAACCTTTTCGGTCCCACCGAGTTCTATATACCGGTCTCACCGAGATTCAAAAGTTCACACTTTTAGTACTAGTCGGTACCACCGAGTTATCCACTTCTGTGTCACCGGTAAGGGTTGGATTTTGGCTGCTACCTATATATACCCCTTCACCCACCTCTCATTCGTGGGAGAAGCACTCAGAACGCACACTTCATTTCAAGATCCGTTTTCTGAGAGAGAACCATCTACTCATGTGTTGAGACCAAGATATTCCAATCCAATCATTTGAAACTTGATCTCTAGCATCCCCAATCTGCTTTCGACCAAATCAACCTCTCCTACCCATGCATATTCTGTGAGAGGGAATATTTGTGTTGACGATACTATCTTTAGCAGCACAAGAGCAAGGAGTTCATTATTCTATCCCATCTGTTACCTTTTGGAGGGGGGTGCCTCCTAGATTGGTTAGGTCTCGCTTGGGAGCCTCTTACTTCGTGTTGTGGAGTGGAACCAAGATGTTTGTAAGGGCATGGAGATCGCCTAATTCATGAAGATCTACCGTGAGTAAGGCTAGTCCTCCGTGGACAGAAGCTGTGGTGGGATAGACAAGGCTGCTTCTCTATGGACCCTCCTTGGGTGGAGCCCTCCGTGGACTCTCGCGACTGTTACCCTCCGAGGGTTGAAGTCTCCACTAACATGGATGTACGATAGCGCCACCTATCGGAACCATGCCAAAAATCGTTGTGTCAACCTTATGCGTTTGATCTCCCTACCTTACTCCTCTACTTTACACTTGCATGTTTTACTTTCCGCTGCAATACTATTAGAACTGATGTGTAGGGTGTACATGACCTGTTATAAGTGTCGTAGCTGCCTCTCAAGTAAAATTGGCAAAAGGAAAAAAATTTATTTTGTCAAGTAGTCTAATCACCCCCCTCTAGACATACTTTCGATTCTACACTTCCTCCCTCCCCCACTCTCTCTACCTCTCCCCCCATCTCTCTTTCCTCCCTCTCTATCTCTCTCTCTCCTGCTCCCTCTCCCTCTCCATTTCTCTCCCCACTCCTCCCTATCCCTTCCTCCCCCTCTCTCTCCATATATATATATATATATATATATATATATAATTGTGTCTCCTCTCTCCCTATATATATAAATCTATCTATCTATTTCTATACCTCTATCTCTCTTTGTCTCTCTCTCTATCTATCTCTTTGTGTGTCTCCGTCTCTATGTGTGTGTGTATTTCCCTCCCTCCCTATCTCTCTCTCTTTGTGTGTGTGTGTGTGTTTGTGTGTGGGGGGACTATAATGAGTACGTACGTCATGAACCTCGGTGGGCTCGGGGATGTTCGTGTTGCGAGGCACATGTGCCACCATCCACCTTCGACCAGAAGCGAGACGTGGGAGGTTTGTCCATGGTGGATTTTTGAAGGTTTCATTTTCATGTTACGATAGGGGCGAGCCATGAGACCTAGTTGGGGGCTTGTACTTGTAGCTAGGATTCCCTCTCACCGACACGAAGTGGCGGCACACGAGACATGTGCCACATCAAAGTTGCACATTGGTTCTTTGAACATATCAAACCACCCTTTGCATACATATTTTTGTTGCGCATATTTTTATTACATATTTTTCCTTCATTTTTTGCCGAAATGCTCGTTTATATTATTATTATATGAGTAAATAGCAGACGAGTAAAAAAAGACCTTTTGTGATTGTACACTCAGCAGACACCATTCCGCCGACTACCCGTGTGCCACGGCTATGCCATGTCACATCAGGAAAGTCACAGGATTGGGCTCCACGAGACCTCCCACACAATCTCAAAAAAATCTACCTCCTAGAGATATTTTAAAAATGGTGGTCCCATAGTTTTTTCCTATTTGATATTACACAATTATTATGTTTGGGTAGTGTGCGATGTTTGTTGCTCCCATGAGGGCCGCACCACTTCAATTCCGTAATCTAAATTTTTAGTAGCCCCGACATCCCGACTTTACACTTCCGCATAGTAAAATTCTCAGTCGTCGTGAAATTTCCTCAAACACCACCTCCCCCACACCACCACAAAAACATGGCCCAGATTACGGCAAAAAATGAAGAGGAAAATCTCTGCTCACACACACACCATTCCTCCCTCACTCTAACCCTAGCCAGCTCGCCACCGCCCTCTGGACCGACTATCCTCATGAAGATCCATCACAAGGGGTTGGACTCTCACGCATGTCTATATGTCAAAGCAGCCGACTACGATAGCGACGGTGGGCTAACCCACAGGTAAGTGGTGCACCCCCACCTCTCAGGTTCAACCTCCATGGGTCTCTTCCATGACCCCGTTGATGATCTACTCTAGTTTATTTTCAGGAATTTGCATTCATTTCTGAAGGTCACGTTCCATGGCAATGTCCCGACATCATTAGCTACCAATTCGTGCCTCGTTGAAGACGACAGCGATGAAAAGGACGCCCTATCCATATCTTCCAAGTGGAAATAGCCCATCCATGACATCAGGGAGGGCACCTTGTAGTAGTGCTCTTCCACATGGAAGGAGCCAAGGTGCATTAATAGGGACATGGAGTGCACGGTGCTCACCCACTGTCCGGGCTCTTCCAAGGGGAATGAGCCCATATGTGACAATTGAGGAAACTCGTGCTTTGTTCGCCATGCCTCCTCAAAGGGGAACACTTCATATGATCGTGCTTGTAGCTCTTTCCATGCTAGGTTTTAACCATATCGTGTTAACTTTTTTAATCATGCAAAATGTAGTGTTCAAAAAAGTGCAATTTGATATGTTGGATTATGATTTATTCAGTTCAATTCCATGAATGCATATGTTTGGTTGTGTGTAGTGAGCACATACATTTTTTAGCTATTTTGGTTGTTTGTAGTGAACATATATCCAGTTTCAATAAGAAGATTTGGTTGTTCAATCATACACTTGGTCCCTGTTAAAGCTGGTGTAGTTAACACGTCCCTATTTATTTCAGATTTCTCACAATGTGATGTTCAATTATACAATTTGATGTTTAAGAACATGGTACGTTCTATGCAGTTTCAACAATACCGATATGAATGACTATCTGGTTATTGTTATGTTTGTTGTAGTGAGCATATACCTCCTTTAAAGGTTTTTGGTTGTTTGCGTTTAGCATTTGTCCAGTTTCAATTGGTATATTTGGTTGTTTGTAGTACACCTTGTTTATTTAGTAATTCACAATGTGAAGTACAATTTGATTAATACCAGCTCAATGTCCCTAGAAAGCATCCCATCTCACCATTCTGTATTTTTCTTGCATAATTTTCTAGTTTTTTCTTCATTTTGTGATGTTCAATTATACCATTTGATGTTTAAGTACATGCTTTGTTCTATGCAATCTAAATAATACCATAATCAATTAGTATATTTCGTTCATGTTAAGCATGTTGTAGTGAGCATATGCCTATTTTGGTTTTTGGTTCCCATGGCTATATTTGTTTCCCATATTATACTCCTCCACCCATAAAATAATATGTTAATACATCCAATATATTAGTATATTGGATGTAATTAGATCTTATATGGTGCTTCGTAGAGAGTATTGTATTACATCATTGTGCAATTGCAGTTTAGCTTCTAATATTACTTGTTGCTTGTAGGTACATATGTCACTCGTAAATAACCGTGCTTGGACCATTTTTGTGTATGGGGCAATCAGATATTCATAAACGAGCATCGTACGAGATAAGTAATATAGATTGTTAGGACAATGGATCAAAATGTGGCAATTAACCTGTTACTTTACAATTTGTCCTAGACAAGAGTGATCTGCAGTATATGAACTCAGAACTCTGTAGGCTTTTACTACCCATAATGAGTTGTTAGATGACAATGTCTCTACCGTTTTCATTTGCAGTGGTTCCCAATGTAGTTTACTAAAAGATCACCTCTCAAACTACATGATTGTTTGACATGCAAATGTACATTTATTTCTAACAGAGTACAACGACTATGTGCAAGTCCTCATGAAGATATTGAAGGATGGGCTACAGTCGTATGTGCATTCGACATGGAGGAGGGAACACTACAGGCATTCTGCTTCACCTCTTACAGCAACCAGCATATCTTTTGCCTCTTTCTTTTTCGTCTGTAATACAAGTATTCAACCGTCATTCATCATTCTTTATTTGGTGCTTATGCAATTATTTTGTTGACGTAATTCTAGAACTGTGTACGTGTGAATCGAATAATGCATTGGTTGTTGAACCTATCTATCTGTGGATATGATGGATACGTAAAAAGTTATTCCCTACTTTCAAACCGAAATTATGTACAATTTTAATTTGCAGCGATTCAAATATAAAAATATGCTCTATGGGTCATTACGCCGCACAGAGTTTGTAAATCTCAACATTTGTGAAATACCTCATGATCCGAAACATTTCATAGATTGAAAAATGTGCATCCACAAACTCAATTGTGGTTTGCAAACTATATGTGATGAAAGACAATATCGCAAACGGTGCAACCGAATGCAACATTGGTGATAGAATCCCTATCGCACAATGTTCACAATTATAAACTGTTTCTGATGCAATACGCATCATAAACGTTGCACCAAAAAATTGTGCGTGTGATATTTATCTTGTCTGACACGAGTACGACATTCAGATGTTTCTTAAACTTATCTCTTACTTACAAATTGCAAACACGTCAGATAATGTGCGTGTTTTTGATATACTCCTTATCCTACATGATTTGCAATCATGAACTATTTGTGATGCAGGGCGCATCGTAGATGGTGCAACACAGAGTAGTGCGTGCCAAGGTAATGTGATCTCACACGAGTAGCAATGATGAACAATATGGTAAGTATGACTAGTCTCAAACGGTTGACCGATGACTCTCATTTGCGATAGATGCGGACATCCCATACCCTTAGTTTTGCCAAATGTTTGCGTTCATCGGTCACCATCACGGACGATTATTCGGTGTCGTGTGGGATGGACCCCCTATAGCTGACACATGCAAGGTGATGGTTTAAACTTTTGATGCAGAATTGGGTTATAAACCATTCGTGTAGCACGTCGGTGCGCTAACGGTATTGCATCCACGAGCCATAGAGAAGCTACAAGGGCTCTTTAAGACAAAATGAAGCCATAGTATGACAGACTGCTATGAATGAACCACTAGATGTCGTACCCCAACGTCACATAACACATTTGTTTGAAAGACAAACTATCTAACTACTTGAATTCCCACATGAGAACTCCTGAAACCTTCTGCTTATGGAATCTGGTCCAATGGATAGAAGGAGAAATTACTAGAATTAATTCTCTCAACTCCTCACAGGATACTACTCTCCAAAGCATCCCATCCTAAAACACAGAACCAGAGAAACTGGTGTACCTCAGACTCTTGTAATTGTGATGATACTAAATATGGTAGCACACCAGATTGCACTCTCCAGTACTAGGTGGCGCGAGACTCCTCTTGTCACAAATAGTATAGAAGCGATTTTGAAACTCTTCGTCCTTGAATATTTCGGAAACTGAACGATAGCGAACTGACAAGAACCCCTTGGAGGTTAACTCCCCGATACTTCCCCCAAGTGTCGGGGGCACCAAGAAAAGAATTCCATCACACCGACATCGTAGAGGTTCCAAAATACCGGTGTGATGCCAAAAAAAACTTGAGTGAGAAGAGCAGAAGAATTAGAACACATACGTCACGATTTATGATTTCTCACCAGAGCGACGATGGACTGAGAAGTAAAAAAGAATTCCTACTCTTGGATATATAACTAGATTAAAAATAATTTTTTTTCTAGACTCGCCAACAGCCAAGTTTGATCAATCAAGTGGGCTCCTAGGTCGGTACTGCTCTGATACCGACTTGTAACGCCCAATATACACTCCTATCCTCATAGAAACTTGAAAGTTCAATAGGGATAGAAGTGCATATAGGAGACACTTTAACAAGGTGGATAGCATCACAAATACATGTACTTAAGAGAAGATAATACAAGATACAGGGTTACAATTTCCACAAGCAACAATATGAATATCTTAGTACATCAATACATAGCAATCATCATGAAGAAGAGATGGCTCACACTACAGATGAAAACAAACAAAAAAGAGACAATGTCCACCCTCCTAATTTGAGGTTGTCAACCTAAAAGACATCCTATAATCGTCGATGAAGAAGAATAAGAAGGAGAAGAAAAACTCCAAATATAACAAGTATCGCTCGCATGTCAAAGTACTGCTTTACCTGTACCTACACCTGTTGTTGTAGTAATTTGTGAGGCACGGGGACTCGGCAATCTCATTACCAAAGGTTTCAAGACTAGCAAAGCTTAATGGGTAAGAAATGGTTAAATGGTGAGGCTGCAACAAGTACCAAGCATTTGATATCTGGCTAACTTATGAGTACAAGAATAAGAAGAGTGATCTACACATAAATGAACATGAACTAGTAATAATCAAGAAGTGATCTGGAACACCTACTTACGACTCAATAAGAACACCACCGAATTCTCTTCCTGAACTCCCTTGGAAAGAGATGATCACGGTTATGCACACGGTGGGTGTATTTTAGTTAGGTTTTGTGGGGACCCCGACTTACAAGTCGAGATCGCCGAATGATCATGCTCAGTGATCCTAGAGATCAATGCTCACCTAACACACAGATACTGAATAATAAGACTCTTTTTCCGAGTAGCAAATTATTACATCACATGATCGAATGGTCAAGTTCACAAGGTTTGCCTAAGGCCACGTCATACTGATACAACTAATAGCAGAAATCATAGGGGCTAAGCGGGTGACCATGCCATCAAGCCTATACCGACAGGCATTCTAACTCTAAGGGTCCTAGTTCGCACGGCCGTCTCCGAAGACGTACTCATCTCAAAACTCTGGTCCTTCCATGTCTGTCAATAATATAACCAGTGGTAAGCTAATGAGTACTTTTGATTGTACTCGCAAACAACCCATGATATGAACAATCAAAGGGAAGGATAACAATAACATGCATCTTTGGTGGAATTCATCTTGGTGGAATGATCATGAATATGCATCAAGTTAAAGAATTACTTTTGAAGAACATGTTACAGATATCAATATATTTGTCGAGGCTGAACCATCCGGGCTCACGTTATATGCCAAGTCACCAAACTTGGTCATATCATTACTTCCAAGACAACACCTTTTATCACCACTCAAACACACTTGGTTTATGCAGAAACGACTTGACGTAGTTTAAGCAGGATTACCCAACTGTCCTTGACCGTGGACACGTCTATTCGAATAGTTTTACACTCTGCAGAGGTAGTACGCTGGACCCACGAGATCCGGGGAACTTCCGTGTCATCCACGACTCGCGGTATATAACATACCCGAGCTAAGTACCCAATCAATGCCTTTCCCCTTACGATACTAGACAAAGAGGTCCACTCGATTGGTACCCAGCCCACATGTTGTACGTCTTACGAGCACCGACTCTGGACAGTATCAACCATGCGGAGACCAACGGTGTGCCTGGAACTTACAAAAATGGCATAGTACTCCTACCTGGCACGACCACATCACGAGAGTGACCACACATCACTCCCACCACTAGTAATGTGGCTCTTTGCTAGCACCGACCCGAGTAATCAACATAGCCCCGTCCCATAAGGGGTAACGTGGTCGTACTAGTAAGGCTGGGACGGTCGACACATCATAAATCTAATCCCATTCTGAAACCATACTCACTCAAAATACCGAGTGCACCACTTCAGCAAAAGTGGCCACCTAATTCATCATCACCCTCGGACATTAGTGGCACCCGACGGGGTTTTCAAAAATCTTTGATTTATACCAACAACATGCTCATGCCATTATTCTAGTATTACTTGTCAACATGATAATAGCATGATCCTCAAAAGGGGTAGGGTCAAGCTCAATGCATGTGCTCCGGAGGAGCCATCGATAACATCACCTTAGTGATTTACCGGCACTTATGATCATATGCAACAGAAATACTTGCTATCTTAACATGCAATATAACATATGATCAGTCAAGCTTAAACGGCTGCTTGCCTTGGTCAGCTAGGTATCCGGGGTCTTCGAGGTCTTCTGCTCTGATTCCCTCGTCATAGGGATTTTCTATCGTCGTCAAAAGAATAAATAAGAAATAGCTCACTCAAAAACAGATCACAAAGTTATTTAAAAAATGTCCTTTATTACTGATAACTCTAAGTTGTTATTTTGAAAAATATTTGCCTCTAATTCCAATGAAGGAACATTTTTAAAATCAACCAAACAGAAGAAAATCTATTCCAATTTAGTCCTTTTTATTATTGCAAAACAGAATAGTTGTGTGAAAATTTATCTCAAGGTCTTATTAAATACAAAAAAAATTTAGAAGAATAAAGTGGAAAAATTATATTTTTACACTGGTTAAATGTTTTTATAAAAATCTTAGAAATAAGATTTGAAAAATAAAAGAAAAATGGGCTAAGTCCCTGGCCTGGCTTGGCCTGGAACTGGGCCGGCCCGAGGCGAGGCGACAACTTGCCCAGGTGCGTGCGCCGTCAGGTTTGAACCTGACGTGCGGGGCCTTGCGGTCGGCGGCTGCGGGCAGCGCCGGGGAGGGAGCTGGGCCACCGACTGGTGGGGCACACCTGTCGGGGTCGTCTCCTACCTCTGGCCAGAGAGGAGAGGAGCAGCCAGCGAGGCTGCCGATGTTCTCAAGCCCCAACGAGGACTGAAATGGACTCGGGATGACGCCGCCTACCAGTTGGTGGTTAGAACAATGACGGAGACGCAAGGGTTCGCCGGCGACGAGGAGGCCGCGACGGAGGAGTTTCGGGAGGTGGTCGAGGGGCACTGGGGGCACGGAAATGCTCGGGAAAGTATGGGGAATGCTTCCTGGGGTCGAGGGGACCAGTTTGGTGGGTCGAGGGACGCAGGAGCCGTCGTGTAGCCGAAGATCGACCGGAGCTCCGAGGCTGAGGGTCCTCGGTCGATCTCAAGCACCGGGGCTCTACTGGTTTGCTGGGGTGGCTAGGGTGGTGCTAGTGGTCGTGGTGAAGCTGTCCGAAGGGTGCCGGAGCGAGGGGGAGGGCTATAAATAGGCCCGTGACAGTGAGCCGATTCAGGAGCGCCGGTGACTCACCGTGGTGCACATGGGGGTGCAGGGAGGAGCTGGGGTTGAAACCACGGTCTCAATACATGGCTTTGGACTGCCAGAACCATCTGCAACAGAGGGAGAGAGAGAAGTCGAGCATCCATGGCCGCGCAACCTTGGCCGGTTCTGGTGCGCGGGCATGCTTCGCACGAGCTCTAGCACGGGAGAGGAGGGGGCCTCATGGTTGCTCGATGCAGAGGGGTTATCGGGGGAGAGGTTGGACACCTCGGGGGAGGCTGGAACTGGTCGAGAGCGTCGCCCCCACCTCGTTGGCTTCCTGTAGCGCACCCAAAGCATAGATTTGGCATGCCACGGCATGCTGGTGCACTGTGAGGCACTTTGGACGTGTCTAGTATGTCCTAGCACTAGCTGGGAGTGAGGCTAGTCGTTTGGGTCTCGTGGGAGCTTCGGCTGGTCAAGGGAGACAAGAAATACTGGTGCTGTCAGCCTTGAACTAAAGCTTAGATTGGGGTTTTTGGCATTTCAACTTTGAACCAGTGAGGGGCCAGCTGACTGGGGTTGGGCATTGATACTAGCCACCAAATCTATGAGTTTGGAGCAAAGGGGTTGGGTTTAGCTGTGGCTAAGAGGGCCTTTTCTCATCTGACAGAAGGTGCTCGATAGTGGTTTGAGGGGTTTGCACCCCACCGCTGGTGCTGCAACTTAACAGGTTTGGGTTTGGTGCTAAAACATGGGGTTTCACCAAGTTTGAGCTCCATTGGACAAGTTTAGCTTTGTAAACTTGAAAAGACCTCTATTTGAGCAGATATGTCCCTTCCAAATAGAGTATGGGCAAACTGAGTCCCACAAATCCCACTTTTCGTGTGGAACCCTCATTTGGGGTATTAGGTGTCGTGGGTATAAGCCTGACAGTAGATGTGTAGGGTACGAATGAGATGGGCAGAGTCCTAACTACGGCGAGGTTGTATGAGTTCAGGCCCCTCTGCGGTGGAGGTAACATCCCTATGTCTCAGTGCTCTCGGAGCTTGTTACCGAGTGTGATATGGAGTACAAAGATTTGCTAACCCCTTTACCAGTGGGGGAGGGCGGCTTATATAGAGTGCGCTGCCCTCCACAACGGTTCTGATTCAAGGGTGGAGTAGTGGCGATTGAATGCATACGTTACAGGTAACATATGCTCTAAATGCTAGTAAATGCACCCGGAAACGTACAACAGTTTCCCTCCAGAGAGGTTACGACGTACCGAGTGTATCCAGTCGGTAGGCCCGGTGCTCTCCGAATGTTAGTCTCCGACTGGATGATTCTGGGCCTGTTACCGACTGGATGATGGGGGCACCTTAATTCAGTCGGGGCATCCTTAAGGTCCTGTCCCTTGTGTGGGGTAGTCCTTGGGTAGGACATGTAGGGCAGGCCTATGACCCTACCCTAGGACTATGACCCCATCATTAGTCCCCGAATGGATTGGGGTTGAAACATCGAAGCAGTTCTCGAGGTTCAGATCCGACTGGACTAGGTTCGGCTTGGGCGTTGCTTGCCTCTATCCATTTTATCTCTCCTGACCAATGATCCGAGTGGAGATGTTCTGCGAAACAGTCTGTCGGGAACCGAGTGCTTTCACGGCATCTTTTGATGCGACCGGTCAACTGACAGCGGCGGATTTTCCGGGATCTCAAATTTCGAGTTCCGCACGCTTAGCGGGGACTACGTCAGCGCGCTCGAGTAGCGCGTGACTCCTCGATCCTCGTGCCTTCAACTCCTCCACTGATATTGCCGTGGCTGGTTGGGCAGATAAGATTTCGGGCCCGCTCACCAGCGGCCCAGTCGGTGCTCTATTTAACTCTGGGCGACGAGACCCTTCGGTTACGCTCGCCGAATCCTTTGCTCTTGCCTGCTCCGTCTTCCTCGCCACCTCCTGCGCTCATACACCCTTCTCTTCCCCTCCTTCTCGAGAGCTCGTCGTCGCCGCCATGACCAAAGGTCAGACCAGCAAGATGGAGGTGAGGAAGAAGAAGAACAAGGCGGCGGCTGCTCAGCGGCGGCAGCTGCCGTTGCCGGCGGGGTGGATCCAGGGAGACTTTCTCCCCTCCACGGTGATGGAGGGGGACCTGCTGGAGCTGGTAGAGCACGGCCTGCTCGTGCATAAGTCCTGGAGGCTGCCGGCGGACGACGAGGTCGAGCCGGCGCCACGGGAGGAGGAGCACGTCTTGCTCCTCAGCCATGTTCACAGAGGTTTTTCTCTGCCCCCGCATCCCTTCTTCAAAGGCATCATGAATCATTTTGGTGCTCAACTCCATCACTTCCCTCCGAATGCCATCGCCCACCTTTCTGCCTTCATTGTTTTGTGCGAGTGCTTTATCGGTTGCCCCCCCCATTGGGGTTTATTCAAACATATCTTCTCCGCCCGCTCTCCAACCATCAAACATCTTAGTCAGTCGGATGACAAGACGCATCTCCTCCAGCTCTGCGGGGGATTAGGGTTTCAGAAAAAGAGTCGGAGCAGCTACCCTGCTCTCCAGTTGAGCGAGTCGGTTAGGAACTGGCAGTCGACGTGGTTCTACTGCCAGGACATAGCCTGTCCGAATGCGTCGACTGGGCTGCCTCCGTTTAGTCTAGACCGTCCTGCTCCACCCAAGCAACTCGCCCTCTCGAAAGCCGAGAAGAACGACATCCATCCTTTGTTCGAGGCGCTCGTGGATGTTGTCAGGAGGGGGGTCACCGGTATTGACCTGCTGGAAGTCTTCATTGGTCGGCGAATCCAACCTCAGCAGGCCTGCCACCACGCTATGTGGCACTATGCAGGGCCCGAGGATTCCACTCGGACCAACGTGGAGGGCATACTCGAGGAGAAGGTGACCTCGTGGGTGCTCCAAATCACGGGTCCCTGTGAGAACCCCAAAGGAGCCCGCCGAGTGACGCCTTACAGCGCGGACAACCCTCCACCGAATCAGGTGAGTAGCATTAGCCGAATGCATTGAACTGTCTTGATTCCAGTCGTTTATTTATATCTCCGTGTGATGCTTAACGTTTCCGACTGAACCTCATGCAGGAGTGGACCAACTGGTCCTCCCCCGTCTCGAACGGGAATCCGGAGGAGGAGGAGGAAAACGGCAGCCAGGAGGGGAGCGTGGAGAGCGCCGAATACGTCTCCGACAGCGGGGAGTCAGAGGAGGAAGACAGCAAGGAAGAAGAAGAGGACGAAGAGCCAGACTCGCCACCTCCGTGGCCAGAGCATCGGAGCAAGCGCCGGCATGAGCCTGCCGTCCCTTCAGCTCCTCCTGCGTCGTCGAGTGCTCCGCCTGCTGCCCCGACGGTACCGAGTGTTCGAGGCACCAAGAGGGCCAGGGACGAAGCCGCTGAACTCGCAGGCCAGTCCTCCAGGGCGCCCAAGCCGAGTGGGCCCAAACCTCGGAAGGCTCTGCCGCGGATGAGGATGGCCATCCCCGTCACCTCCACGTAAGTGAATCTAACTTTCGGCTCTTTCTGTTGACCGAGTGAACTCCTGCTTTACAAGTCGAATGGACTTCACTCGACAGGGTTGCCACTTCTGCGACCTCGCCAGCCCGCCAAGGGGACGACCCCATGGACACGGACAACGTCGTTTCATCCCAGCCAGGTATGTTGTGGGAGAGTCAGGTATTTTATTCCTGTAGACTGTGCCATCCTTTTCTTTTTCTGAGGCACCGTGTTATTCGGCTTGTCAGGGGCGACTTGTCTGGACGGGGACGACCAGGGGAGAGCCAACCCGGTCGTGGAGCCTGTCGTGGAGCCTGTCCCTGAGGCTGCTCCTCCTGCTGCCGCCCCTGCCGCCGACGCTCCACCGACCGAAGTGCCTCCACCGACTGAACCAGTGCCGATGGGTGAGGAACCTACTGGGGCAAACCTTGGGATGCCCCAGGAACTTCCCACGATTCCCGGTTCGTCGAATGCTGAATTTAGCATTCGGTGTGTCCCAGAGGAGCAGGTGGGAGCGGCCAAGGGGGCCATGATCCAGGCGAGCTGGCCGAAGAGGCCAAGAGGGCTTATGACTCCGTTGCAGCTTTGTACCAGCGGAGCTTGGAGCTGCGCGATGACATCCGAGTAAGTAGTCTAGTAAGTACTTACTTTCCTTCTGTAACCCACTGGGTGTTGTCTATTGTTTGCAATGGGTTCACTCCAAGTGAACCCAGTGGGTGTAGTCCCCGAGACTTCTGTCGAGTGCTTGCACCGACAGTTGTCTTTATACATTTGGTCTTTAGTTTGGTTGTGTCCGTAGACAAGATTTCCGAGTGCGAGTACTTATTGCAGTTCGAGCGCTCTTGCGGTAAGAGTCTTGGAGAGTAAGTTGCACGCAGGTGGAGTAGTATTAGCCCCTGAGGCGTAGGTGAAAACATGCATCTCAATAGGGCGGCCTGCTTGAGGTGCATGCCAGTGGGGTCACTCTTAGTGAACCCACTGGGTGTAGTCCCCGAGACCGCTGTCGACTGCTTGCGTCGGCAGGGGTCTGAAGAACTTAGCCTGTGAACTGATAAACTTGCTGATTACCCTTTGTTTCTTGGTGCAGAAAACTTATGAAATGGGAACTGCTTATGAAGCCGTGAGAGCGGAGAGGAACCAGTATGCCGGTGAACTGGAAGCTGCAATGCTCGCCATGGCCGGCATGAAGGACGCGCTGGAAGTTCGAGAGAAGTCCTTGGAGGAGGCGCTGGAGGCAAACAGGGTGTTGGTGGCGGAGGTGGAGAGACTGAAGAAACAGAGGACTGAACTGCACAATCAAATGGTTGTTCAGAACAAACGATGGACAGCTCAGGAGAAGTATGTCAACGACTGGGCTGTCCAGATGATGACTCGTTTGGCTGGTAAGTCTTATGCTTTGTGAAGTGGTTGTACCGTGTGACGAACACTCGGTTTTTACTGTCTGTTTGCTCGTTTGGTTTAGACTTTTGCGTTGACGCCAAAGCCGAAGCGGCGGCTGTGGAGCGGTCCATGAAGGACAATGTGCCACTCGGCGAGGACGCCAACCGGGATCTGCTCCGGGCGCATATCCGTGTAGGCAAAGTGGGTCCTTTCATCAGCCGACTAAAAGAGGTCATCGGCCGCATTGACAAGGAGCTTTGGCCGGAAGACGAGTCGCGACAGGAGATGGAGACTCTGTTGGGGCGACTGGAGGAGATTCCGAACCGAGTGCAATCCTGGAAGAAATCGGCAGCGCGTTGCGGTGCTGACGTTGCGCTGTCCTTGGTCCGAGTCCATTGCAAGGAGGTGCGGGAAGATAAGCTAAAAGCATTGAAGGTCGCCAACACGAAGAAGCTTCGATTCGAAGACTTCATGGAGACGTTCCTTGAGACTGCTACCCACATCGCTGATGGAATCGACTTGGACACTTTTGTGGAGCCCTCCAGTCCTGAGGCCGGCCCAGCTGACGCGTGATCAAACTTTATCCTCGGTATGCCGAGTGTTTACCTGTAAGATACTCTGGCCACTTCTGGTGGCCGTCATACTTTTAAATCGGTGCGGGTAATCTTGACCCACACTGAGTCAGCTATCGTTTATGAACTTATGTTGTCATAATGAAAACATTTAGTCTTCTATTGAAATGCTGTTCCGAGTGCAACACTTAGTGTGTACTCGGAGAAGATTAAGCCTTAGGTGATCCTTGGTCACGTCTAAGTCTCCGAGTGCGACTTGTAGTGCACACTTGGAGGAGATTAAGACTTAGGCGATTCAGGATCGCAGCTAAGTCCCCGAGGGTGACGTATAGTTCACACTCGGAGGAAGTTATTACTTAGGTGATTCTTGATCACAGCTAAGTCTCCGAGTGCGACGTATAGTGCACACTCGGAGGAGGTAATACTTAGGCGATTCAGGATCGCAGCTAAGTATCCGAGTGCGACGTATAGTGCACACTCGGAGGGCGTTATTACTTAGGTGATTCGTGATCACAGCTAAGTCCCCGAATGCGACGTATAGTGCACACTCAAAGGAACTTAGTACTTAGGTGATTCTTGATTACAGCTAAGTCCCCGAGTGCGACGTATATTTCACACTCGGAGGAAGTTATTACTTAGGTGATTCGTGATCACAGCTAAGTCTCCAAGTGCGACGTATAGTGCACACTCGGAGGAGGTTAGTACTTAGGCGATTCAGGATCGCAGCTAATTCCCCGAGTGTGACGTATAGTGCACACTCGGAGGAGGTTAGTACTTAGGCGATTCAGGATCGCAGCTAAGTCCCCGAGTGCGACGTATAGTGCACACTCGGAGGGAGTTATTACTTAGGTGATTCTTGATCACAGCTAAGTCCCCGAATGCGACGTATAGTGCACACTCGGAGGAGGTTAGTACTTAGGTGATTTAGGATCGCAGCTAAGTCCCCGAGTGTGACGTATAGTGCACACTCGAAGGGAGTTATTACTTAGGCGATTCAGGATCGCAGCTAAGTCCCCGAGTGTGACGTATAGTGTACACTCGGAGGAATTGCGTACTTAGGTGATTCTTGATCACAGCTAAGTCCCCGAGTGCGATGTATAGTGCACACTCGGAGGAGGTGAGTACTTAGGCGATGCAGGACCGCAGCTAAGTTTTTTTTGTGTGTGTATGAGAACTCTGAATCTGCACAAAACTGAATCTGCACAAAACTGAATCTGCTGAATATATTATTTCTTCAAACTTGTTCGTTACACTGCTTCAGTCGATGATCACGTATAAAAACGCTTGAGGAGATCTCCGTTCCATGTGCGCGGCTCGTCTGTCTCCCTCTGAATATTGTAGCGTCTGTATGCTCCGTTGTTCAGCACCTTGGAAATGATGAAAGGCCCCTCCCAGGCCGGGAGCCAACTTGTGGGGTCTTTGCTGATCCACTCGCAGCACTAAATCGCGTGCTTGGAACGTGCGGCTCCTGACATGACGTGCATGAAAGCGTCATAGATCTTGTTGGTAAATTGTTGAACGAGTGAGTGCCATCTCGCATTCCTCCTCTAGAAGATCGACTCCATCTTGCCTTGCTTGTTCCTCTTCGGCTTCGGAGAAGAGTTCGACTCGCGGGGCATTGTGAAGCAGGTCACTCGGAAGGACCGCTTCTGCTCCATAGACGAGGAAGAACGGCGATCGCCCCGCTGATCGGTTTGGAGTTGCGCGGAGGCCCCAAAGTAGTGAAGGTAACTCGGTGACCCATGCACCAGCAGCATGTCCTACCTCTCGCAAGAGTCGAGGCTTCAAACCTTGAAGGATAAGTCCATTCTCACGCTCAGCTTGTCCATTGGATTGCGGATGCGCTACGGAAGCAAAATCCACTCGGATACCCTGACTCGCACAGAAACCTTTGAATCTGTCCGAGTCGAAGTTTGTCCCATTGTCCGTGATTATGCTGTGAGGCACTCCGAATCTGGAGATGATGTCCCTGACAAACTTAACGGCTGTGGAGGCGTCGAGTTTCTTGATGGGCTTGGCTTCTATCCATTTTGTAAACTTGTCGACAATCACCAACATATGTGTGTAGCCTCCTCGGCCTGTCTTGAATGGTCCGACTGTGTCTAATCCCCAAACTGCAAATGGCCACACAAGTGGGATTGTCTATAGTGCAGATGTTGGCTTGTGGGATTTGTTGGAGTAGAACTGACAACCTTCACATCGGTCGACCATAGCTTTGGCCATCTCATTAGCCTGCAGCCAGAAGAATCCAGCTCTGAACGCCTTGGCGACGATTGCTCTCGAAGAAGCGTGATGGCCGCAGGTTCCCGAGTGGATATCCTCTAGGATCAACTGTCCTTCCTCTGGGGAAATGCAACGTTGGAGGACGCCTGAAACACTCTCCTTGTACAATTGACCGTCAATGACAGTGAATGCCTTCGACCTGCGAACTATTTGCCGGTCTTGGACTTCATCTTCTGGAAGTTCCTGTCTCAGGATATATGCCATGATCGGCACAGTCCAATCGGGAACGACTACCAGAATCTCTGTGACCAGATCAACCACAACAGGCACATCGACTTCAGTCGGATCTGTTGCGCTCTTTGGTTGTACTGGTTCTTCCGTGAAGGGATCTTCTTTAACTGAAGGAAGATGGAGGTGCTCGAGGCAGACGTCACTCGGGACTGGTCTCCGAGTGGATCCGAGTTTTGCCAACTCATCAGCTGCTTGGTTCTTCAGTCTCGGAACATGATGGAGCTCCAGACCTTCAAACTTCTTCTCCAGCTTCCTCACTGCATTGCACTACACTGTCATGGTGGGGTTCCTTACGTCCCACTCTTTCATCACTTGATTGACCACCAAATCCGATTCGCCGAAGACCATCAGGCGACGGACGCCGAGTGAGATGGCCATGCAAAATCCGTAGAGGAGAGCTTCATACTCCGCCTCGTTGTTGGAGGAATCAAAGTGTATCTAGAGCACGTACTTGAGCTTGTCGCCTTTGGGCGATATGATCACAACACCAGCGCCTGATCCATTCAAGATCTTAGACCCATCGAAGAACATTGTCCAATGAGCCGAGTAGATGTGAGTCGGTTGCTGTTGTTCTACCCATTCTGCTATAAAGTCAGCCAGGGCTTGAGACTTAATAGCTTTCTTGGCCTCGAACTTGATGTCACAGTACAGCATCTCCATTGCCCACTTCGCCACTCGTCCTAACGCGTCTCGATTGTGGAGAATTTCCGACAAAGCATCATCAGAAACGACAGATACCGAGTGGTCTTGGAAATAATGGGCCACCTTCTTCGCAGTCATATAAATCCCATGGATAAGCTTCTGATAATGGGGATACATCTGCTTGGAAGGGGTCAGGACTTTCTGTTTCTGCTTCCGAGTGTTACCTCCGTCGGCATCGCCGACTGTCTTGTGTTTGCCGCTCCGGATGCGGTCTTCTTCCTCGCCATTTGCATAACGAGCAGCTATCTCCATCATCTTGCTCATGGAGATGTCGTCTGTTCGCCTGAACTTTAGGTACAACTCTCTGTACCGTACGCCTGCCTTGAATGCGCAGACTGCTTGATGCTCGGTGACGCTTTCCACCGTGTGGTAGAGAGTCGTCAATCGCTTGATGAAGTCGCGCAAGGGCTCATTCGGCTTCTGGACACAGTGCTGAAGCTCCACGAGCCCTGCAGGGCCTTTGCACGTCCCTTCGAAGGTCCTGATAAACAGTCGGGCGAGATCTACCCAACTGTAAATGCTTGAGGGGGCTAACTGGTTCAGCCAAGCTCGCGCCTTGCCGTCGAGCATCAGAGGGAGGTGCTTCATAGCGACATAGTCGCCCCCCCCCCCGATCTGGACTGCCACTCGGTAGTCATCTAGCCATGTTTCCGGCTTGGATTCCCCCGTAAATTTACCGATTCCCGCTGCCAATCGGAAGTTGGGCGGGATGTCAGCCGAGCGGATGGCTCGACTAAAACACTCGGGGCCGGACACGATGGTCTTGCTGCCACTCGGACGATCCAGATCGTCGCCATCGCGGTGGGCTTGACCCCTGTCGACTCTTCGCTGGGCGATTCGCCCTCTTGCGTCGGGTCTCGGGTCGTAAGTGTCGCCGACTGAACGCCGATCATCATGATGTCCGGACCCATAGGGCCCACCCCACGGAGGGGTGCGCGAACGGCGGCGATCTTCACGGACCATGGAACGACTGACTCCCCTGTGGTGCTGATAGGAGCCGAGGCTGTGAACCGACCGATGCGTGTTTGCATGGACGAAACTATTGTGGATCCGATTGTGCGACTAGGAGACTGCCGAATTCTGCTGCTGCGCCATGTGCAACAGAGCACGGATCTCCTCGATTCCTCTTCCTGCCTCTGAATCAATCGGCTGGAGGGAATCGGCGATCTTGGCTGCTGCAGCCAAGTTGAGGAGAGGTGTGCGGAACAACTCTACGTTGCTCTGCCGGGTGTGTCGACTGGAAGAACGGCGAGGCGGACAGCGTGCACCGGATGCTTCACCGGCTTCGCCCTCGTTTCGGCCGGCCTGATGGGGATCTTCATGGGTGTTGGCCATGTGAACTTTTGCTGCAGGTCCGCAGCCCACGTACTCGGAAGGGAGCTCAGTCGGAACCGAGCCCGAGCACTAGGGACGCGGGGCAACCACAACAGACTCCAGAACCGCCACTTGAGAGGACGCTAACTGACGCGCTCGGGCATGCTGCACCCAACGTTGTAGACGCGGACTACGATATCGCTTGCTGCGGCGCGTGACGAAGGTGCAAGCCGGCAATGGAGCCGATTGTTGGAGAAGAAGAACGCCGCGAGCGCCGGCACGGAAGTGCGTGGCACCGCGACGGGGAAGCGCCTCGACGTCGAGAGGTGCTTCCCGAAGCCACGCCGAATCATCGACGACGAAGGAGAGAGTGCCGAAGAGGATCTGGTGACCCATGCTCGAACCTCCACCGGACGACATGAAGAAAGGATGTAGTCGCAAACTCGCCGGAAGTCACTTAGACGCCTGCCCCACGGTGGGCGCCAACTGTCGTGGGTATAAGCCTGATAGTAGATGTGTAGGGTACGAATGAGATGGGCAGAGTCCTAGCTACGGCGAGGTTGTATGAGTTCAGGCCCCTCTGCGGTGGAGGTAACAGCCCTACATCTCAGTGCTCTCGGAGCTTGTTACCGAGTGTGATATGTACTACAAAGATTTGCTAACCCATTTACCACTGGGGAAGGGCGGCTTATATAGAGTGCGCTGCCCTCCACAACGGTTCTGATTCAAGGGTGGAGTAGTGGCGATTGAATGCATATGTTACAGGTAACGTATGCTCTAAATGCTAGTAAATGCACCCGGAAACGTACAACAGTTTCCCTCCAGAGAGGTTACGACGTACCGAGTGTATCTAGTCGGTAGGCCTGGTGCTCTCCGAATGTTAGTCTCCGACTGGATGATTCTGGGCCTGTTACCGACTGGATGATGGGGGCACCTAAATTCAGTCGGGGCATACTTAAGGTCCTGTCCCTTGTGTGGGGTAGTCCTTGGGTAGGACATGTAGGGCAGGCCTATGACCCTACCCTAGGACTATGACCCCATCATTAGGCACTCCTCCAAAGTTTCAGCATCATAGGACAAACTTTTCTATGTAGAGTTGCTCTAACTCCAATCACCTTGGATAGAAGGGGTTTTTGGGTTATTTGGCTTATTTGGGGTCCTTAATCACCTTGGATCAAAGTGATACTTTATGTGGACACCAAATATGGCTTAGGGATACCACTCAAATTTTCTAGGATTTTATTGAGAATATTTACTTTGGAAATATTTCAAAAGTTCAAAACAGATAGAAATGGTTTTCAGGGGTTTACTCAAATAATTCTAATATAAATAGGGGTTAAAAATCTTATGTATGGAAAATATATGTCCTTCTCATCATCTCCAAACTTCATCAGATTTTTCTAAGGCAGAAAAGTATTTTTCCAAGTAGGAATACCAATCCTGGCATCAGAAATGGACATGTAATTTAATTAGGAAAATAATTCTAAAAATAATTATCTTGTGGTTTTGAAATACTATAATAAGTTAAAATCAGATCACCAACTTTGGGTATAAACACTTCTTGCCATCAACGACAAGTAGTGCAACTGAAAGTAGGGTTTTACCCTGATCAGAAACAAGAAGAAGGTTTTGAAAATAATTCAATATTGTGAAATGGGGTTTTATCATCACATGATCCTCACACAAGTCATTTAATGACAAACATGGCACTCACTACATTAGTTTTGCAAAAAGTTTTAACAAGCTCAGATTTTTGCATTACACAGAAGTGGTAGTAAAAACAGGGTGTGACAGACCTATCCCCCTTACAAGAATCTCGTCCCCGAGATTCCTAAGCTAGGTGCTAAAAAGGTGCGGAGATACTCTTCACGCTCGCATGTTGCTTAGGCTTCGGTGTGGTTGCTCCACTGAACCATGAAATACTTGATGGTGCGACTTCTGGTGCAACGCTCAGCTTCATCCAGAATGCGGATCTGCTTCTCGCGGTAGGTGAGATCTGGCTGAAGGTCTGATTGCAATCTCTGGCGATGGCTAGACGAATGCTGATGACAACAAACCTTCCCCTGCAACGGCACCAGAAGAATGCTGCTAGCACTCCCCGGCAACGAAACTAGAAGAATGTTGTTGATGGCCCACCAGCGCGTGGGTTCGCAGCAGTTTTCGAGGGTAGAGTATTCGACCCAAATTTGTTGGTTAGCCAGGCAGGAGGTGAGAGAATACTCTCGAGTATTAGCAGCTGAATTTGTCTGATTCAACCACACCTGAAAGATTAGTATCTGCAAGCAAAGTAGTAACAGCAAAGTAGTATGATAACAATGGTGTCAGAAACGATCTGTTGACAGCAGACTATTCCTAACGATTGTATCAATGGCGCCAAGTTGCCCGTCGACGGAAATTGTTAGTTCCCGTCAACGTCCAGCAAACCAAAATTGTAGGAGGTAGCAGCAGTGTAATGAGCAATAGCAACGGAAAGGAACAACAGTAGTGATAGCAGTAGCAAGTAGCAACAGTAGCAAGCGACAGTAGTAGCAACAGTAGCAGCAGAGCAAGACAAGTAACAGCAGTAGCAACAGTAGTAGCAGCAGCAGCAGAGCAAAACAAGTAACAACAGTAGGACAAACTCGTAGGCAATGGGTCGGTGATTTGTTTGGATGATATTCATCATGCAACAGCTATAACACGGAGAGATATGTGTCTAGCTCCCGTTCGTCAATGTGATGTACGCATGCATTCCATGTGTCGTCATACGTGCTTAGGGAAAAGAACTTGCATGACATCTATTGTCCATCTCTCCCGTGGCAGCGGGGTCCAAAAGGAAACTACAGGATATTAAGGTTCTCCTTTTAATAAAGAACCAGACCAACGCATTAGCACTTGGTGAACACATGAACTCCTCAAACTATGGTCATCACCGGGAGTGGTTCCGGTTATTGTCACTCCGGGGTTGCCGGGTCATAACACATAGTAGGTAACTACAACTTGCATGATCGGATCTAAAACACACATATATTGGTGACAACAGAATAATTTCAGATCTGAAATCGTGGCACTCGGGCCCTAGTGACAAGCATTAAGCATGGCAAAGTAGTAGCAACATCAATCTCAGAACATAGTGGATACTAGGGATCAATCCCCATCAAAACTAACTCGATTACATGATAGATCTCATCCTACTCTTCACCGCCCAGCGAGCCTACGAAAAGATTACTCACGAACGACGAAGAGCTTCATGAATTGGAGAGGGAAGAAGGTTGATGCTGACGATGACGACGATTTCCCCTCTCCGGAGCCCAAGACGGACTCCAGATCTGCCCTCCAAATGAAGAATAGGTGGTGGCAGCGCCTTTGCATCGCAAACGCGACGAAAACTTCTCTTTTTATTTTTCTGGGACGAATGGGATCTTATAGACCTGAGATTGGTGGCGGCAGAGCCGTGTGGGCCCCACAAGCCTGCCCACCGCCACCAGGGGGGTGGTGGCGGAGCCAGGGCTTGTGGCCCACTGGCCCACCCCCTGAGGTGGAATTTGGCGCAGATATTTTTCTTATTTTCCAAAACTGCTCCCCGTAAATTTTCAGGATGTTTGGAGAACTTTGATTTCTCCACAAAAATAACACCAAGGCAATTCTACTGAAAACACCGTAAGTCCAGGTTAGTTCCATTCAAATCATGCAAATTAGAGTCCAAAACAAGGGCAAAAGAGTTTGGAAAAGTAGCTACGATGGAGACGTATCAACTCCCCCAAGCTTAAAACCTTGCTTGTCCTCAAGCAACTCAGTTGACAAACTTTGTGAGAAAGAAAAACTTTGACAAACTATGTTTGATCTTGTTGTTGCAACTATGTCTAACTCATAACCAGAATTTCAGCAAGATCACAAGTTAACCACAAAAGCAAATCACACAAAGGTCTCATGGTAAACTAATATGAATGGCATAATCAGCTAATGAGAAAATAAAAATGAGTTTCACATACCAACACTTCAATCAAAACAAGCATGAAGCAATATGAATAGGTGGTATCTCGCTAGCTCTTTTGAGACCGCAAAACAAAAAAGCAAAGCACTTTCAAAGATCAAGGGCTGACTAAACATTGTAATTCATAGCAACGAAGATCCAGTCATAGTCATACTCAATATCAATCAAAAGAAAAGCATAAAAATGACAGAGGTGCTCTCTAATTGGTGCTTATACAAGAGGAGGATGACTCGACAGGAAAATAAGTAGACAGACCCTTCGGAGAGGGAAACATTGATTTGCACAGGTGCCAGAGCTCAAGCTTTGAAAACAGAGATAATAATTTTGGGTGGCATGCTTTCATTTTCAACACAATGACCAAAAGTTCTCAATATCTCCCACGCTACTCATGCTATAGGCGGTCCCCAAACAGAAAACTAAAGTTTTAACTCCCCCACCACCAATCAATCACACTCCACGGCTAGCCGAATCAAACAGGGAATGACATACGGGATTATCTCAATCCAAGGCACTGAGGTTCAACCGATAAGATATTCGGAGAATATGTAGGATCCAATATGGGCATCCAGGTCCCGCTATTGGATATTGACAGAGGAGTCTCTCGGGTCATGTCTACATAGTTCTCGAACCCGCAGGGTCTGCACACTTAAGGTTCAGCGATGTTTTATGCGTATTTGAGTTATATGGTTGGTTACCGAATATTTTTCGGAGTCCCAGATGAGATCATGGACGTAACGAGGGTTTCCGGAATGGTCCGAAGAAGAAGAATGATATATAGGATGACCAGAAAGTTTTAGGAATTACCGGGAATGTACCGGGGGTGACGAATGGGTTCCGGATGTTCACCGGGGGGGGGGGGCAGCCCACCCCGAGGAAGCCCATAGGCCTTAGCGGTGCCGCTCCAGCCCTTAGTGGCCTCGTGGCCAAGCCCAAGAGGGTCCTTACGTAGGAGAGAAGAAAAATCAAAGAGAAAAGAAAAAAAAGGGGAAGTGGGAAAGTAGAGAAGGATTCCTCCTCCTCCCTTCGGCCGACCCCTTGGGGCTCCCTTGAGCCTCAAGGCAAGGTCCCTCCTATATATACTGAGGTATTAGGGCTGATTTGAGACAACTTTGCCACGGCAGCCCGACCACATACCTCCACGGTTTTTCCTCTAGATCGTATTTCTGCAGAGCTCGGGCGGAGCCTTGCTGAGATAGATCACCACCAACCTCCGGAGCGCCATCACGCTGCTAGAGAACTCATCTAGCTATCCGTCTCTCTTGCTGGATCAAGAAGGCCGAGATCATCGTCGAGCTGTACGTGTGTTGAACGCGGAGGTGCCGTCCGTTCGGCACTAGATCAGAACGGATCGTGAGACGGATCGTGGGACGGTTCGCGGGGTGGATCGAGGGATGTGAGGATGTTCCACTACATCAACCGCGTTTCTTAACGCTTCCTGCTGTGCGATCTACGAGGGTACGTAGATCGGAAATCCCCTCTCATAGATGGACATCACCATGATAGGTCTTCGTGCGCGTAGGATTTTTTTTGTTTCCTATGCGACGTTCCCCAACAATACCATAATAATGCATCCACGCCAATTGGTGCATAAAGGTGAGCAGATCCATTTGTCCAAATCCCCCAAACCTATCTCTGCTGATTTCTAGAATTGAGAAATGTTGCATTATCAAGTTTCCTCAATTGGTCCCAAACGTTTTGAGCATGCTCTAATCCCCATCTAATGCCACCACACCATGTGGTGCATTAGGAGGAATTGATCTGCATACCTAGATCTCGATAAATTATTTTCTTCCTAATTCTAAGGTTTAAAAAGTTTACATTGGAAACTTTCATCATTTAATCGCAAAGTTTGTGATCAATCTCATTTCTACTTATGTTTCACTTCTGGTAAGTTTCATAGCAAAGGGAATCCTTTTTCTAGCCCAAACATGGATCAAACACCTACTGGTGGGACCCAAAGTGCAATGATTGAGCCTCCAAAACACTTCTCCTTCACCTCCTCCATTTACCACAACTACATCAAGAAACACAACACTCCTAGAGGCAACAACCAAACCCCAGCTCAACCATGGAGTGGGGTGAAACCCCATTTTACTACCTTGGGCAGCCCATCTATCTCTCCTCTCCATGCTCTCTCTCACCCGTGACTATTTCCAGAGCATCCAAGGTGTATTCGTAGTATTATACTCCCTCCCGCAACTAGTGGACACAAGTGGCCGCCCTAGAGCGTGTGCAGGCACGCCCATGCCAGCCAAAATCATGATCTGGAGCGTCCTGTAGAACACTCAAGCACTGACCCCGCATGTCCTGGCCACCTCGGGCTCCACCCTCACGCCAGTAGGGGCACCTCAACATCTGCAGCATGCCATGACCTGGTCACCATCCTCTCCCTCCCTCCTGCTGGCCTCCTTCGCAAGTGCACCGGCCGCCCGAGATCGCCAATGGGCGACCTCGCATGCATGATCCTCTGGTGATCCCCTGCTCCCTCGCTTCCCTCGTATGGTCATGGACCACCCACACAAAGACCTCATACATGCCCTAATACACCCACGTGGCCTATGGCATAGTCCAGGTCATGGTTGTGGACGTGCTCGATAGAGCACCGGTTCCATGGCTAACAGAAGCCTCCCCGAGCCCCTCTCTCAATCGCTTTCACTCTTTTTCCCTCCAATAAACACCCCTAGAGCACCAATTTTTCCTTCCCTGCACTCCATGGCCGAGGCCTTGCCGACGGCCCCTGCTTAAATTCAAGATGCACCGAGCCTATCCTCTTCCCCTGGTTGCTCTAGCACCTTCTGCGCGCCATAGCAAAGACCCCCTCGCTGCAATTGCCTCTCTGGTTCGCCGTGTACCCAAAGTCCGAGGATTGCTGAAGGCCTCCTCCGTGGTCTCCCAAGGAACTGTCGCGTCAGCCCCCCTCAACATGCGCTCAGAACTTGGACGAGTGTGTTGCGTCTTGTTGAGATCTCTAGTGGATGGAGCTTCGTTAGGGGTAGCCTGAGCCACCTGGAAGAGAACCGGCATGCGTCGGCCTCGCATCTGTTGGCTTTGGAACTCTAGATCAAAAGACGAGAACAACAACACACGTACGTATGTGCAAAGCTAGCAATCTAGGAAGCAGGTAGCTGGATGGATTTCCATCCACATACGTGTGTGTGTGTGCAGCCGGATCGTTTCTTCAACCCGCTATGATCGACACGACACGATTTTTGTGGAACGAACACGAAGGCACGAATCGATGTATGGCCACATGCTCGTCTTGAGCCTGTCGTATTACTTTGTATTGCTTTTCTATCTGATCTGGTGTTTACATCGTGGGTTACATGGATATATAAAGGAGCTAGACAGCCAAGAGCTAACCTACTCGGTTTCCACTTGGAAATACTACTCCGATACATACACATATTCACGTCAGGTTTAATCCTAATATTCACCCCCTTAAACAGGACGTCCTTGATGCCACCTGGATCCCAAACACGATTGTTGCTTCTCACAAATGTTATCATCGGCATTGCCTTCGCCGTTCCATGCAGTATTCCTGGGACCGCCTTCGGTGTCGTCGGCTCGTCAAATGCTTGACGCCAACTCTCCTCATTGGTCACGTCTTCAACCTTAACCTCTTCTTCGGGGCTTTCTAAACAGTCATTCGGATTATCGAGGGTGCATCTTTTGAACCCAAGCGTGAACATACTTTGGTCTAACTTTGAATTCCAAGCTCTTGGCGCTTGCATCAGCCCGTAAAGTGCCTTCTTGAGCTTGTCAACTTCCTCTTGTTCGTCTTTCTTGTCGTAGCTGAGGGGTTGTTCTACGTACACTTCTTTTGTGAGATCGCCGTTGAGGAAAGAGTATTTAACATCCATATGATGAACATTCCAATCCTCTTGTGTTGCCAAAGCTAGGAGCACTCTCACTGTCTCGAGTCGAGCAACTGGTGCAAACACCTCATCATAGTCAACTCCTTGACGTAGTACGTAGCCCTTTGCAATGAGTCTTGCCTTTTACTTTACAATGACACCCTCTATGTCCTTCTTTAACTTGTAAACCCACTGCAAACCAATAGCCTTTTGGTTCGGAGGTCGGGTTACCAAAGTCCACGTGCCATTGCTCTCAATGGCCTTCATCTCCTCATCCATGGCGTGCGTCCAACTATAGCTTTTGCTCGCCTCTATGAAGTTCGCCGGCTCCTCAACTCCGAACAGACATAGTCCAAAGTACTCGAGCGTAACTGGCTTTGTGTACTTGTAGACTTTCTTGGGGGTCTTGTAGTGACGAGGCCCTAAGGAGTCCGTTGGGGCTTGTGATGGAGGCGACACAAATTTTGTCCGTGTTGATGCACTTGAGGAAGACGGCTGAGACCCGAGCGTGTCATCGACATCGACGTCGTCGGCATAGTCGTCGTGACCATGACCATCATCTTGATTGTCGTCGTCACTATGCGCCTCGTTGTCGATGTTGTCGTCGAGATCTCCACCCGTATCTTGCGCTTCGTTGTAGCTATCTCCTTGCTACCTATGCACGTCGTTGTCGGTGTCGGCACCATGATGATGACTACCATTGTGGTCACCTTGGTTGGCCGTCTTTCCAAACACTTGGACATCCTCCCCTGCATCATCATCAGTTGGAAATTCAACTGTGAATATGTTACCGTTTGGAGCATCGTCGGATGCAGAGCTCCAATTCCACGCTTGGTTTTCTTCAAACACGACGTCGTGTGAAATACGTAGACGCTTGGTTTGTGGACCGTAGAAGCGGTATGCCTTGGTGCCGGAACTCCCCTCGTATCCAATGAACACCATCTTGGTGCTACGATCGGCAATCTTTGAGAGGTGCGGCTCCGTCGTCTTCACATGTTCCACACACCCGAATGTCCGTAGATGAGACATATTCGGCTTACGTCCGTAAATTGCTTCATACGGAGTCTTGCCAATCAGCGCCTTTGTTGGAGCCCGGTTGAGAAGATAGACCGCCGTCGAGACAGCTTCTCCCCAAAAAGTCCCCGGCAGGTTCCTGCTCTTGAGTAAACTCCTTGCCATGTCAACGACAGTTTGATTGCGCCTTTCAACAACCCCGTTATGCTGCGGCGTGTAAGGTGCCGTGAGGAACCCTTTTATGCCAATCTTCTTGCAGTAGTCGTTGAATTAGTTCGACGTAAACTCTCCGCCGCGATCTATCCGTAGAGCGCGAACCTTCATCTTGTGTTACATCTCCGTTGCAGCCTTTAGCTTCTTGAACGCTTCAAACGCCTCATCTTTAGATCATAGGAGAACGACCCACATATATCTCGAGTAGTCATCGACCACAAGGAAGAAGTACTTCTTTCCTCCGTGAGTTGCCAGGGTGATAGGGCCACATAGATCACCATGGAGCAGCTCGAGTGCATCACTTGCATCATAGGTAGACTGAGCAGGGAATGGTCAATAACTGGCATCCCGGATACCATCTACATCTTTGACATCTTCTTCAAGGCGTAGAAGTTAACATGTCCAAATCTAGCATGCCATAACCACGAATCATCATCACTCTTGGCGAGCCAACACTCCGGTTGAAATTGATCAAGGTTGAGGATATAGAGCCTGTTCCGTGTGCGACTAACACGAGTTAGCACGTTTCGGAGGTTGTCGAACATCGTCATCACTCCGTTCCCGATACCCACCTTGCATCCATTCTCGTCAAGCTTCCTGGTAGAGATGATGTTGTTGCGAAGCCGTGGGATGTAGTCCACTCCGGTGAGTATGCGATGTTCGCCTGTGAGACCCTCGAAGAGAACATATCCTTGCCCACAAATCTCCACATTTGAACCATCACCAAACTTGACCGAGCCTTCAACATCATATTCCAGCTCGAGAAATTTCTCCTTCCATCCCGTCATGTGGTTACTGGCACCCGTGTCGAGATACCACGATACGTTGTGATCCCCGGATAACTTAGGTGTCACATTCTTCTCATGAAGTAGCACCTTTCGGCTTGGTTTCACAACCGTTGTTTCAGCGAGATCACAAACTTCGGCCATCAGAAGACCTAGACCTTTGTCTTCCTCCTTTGCCAAATTGTCCTTGATCTCTCGCTTGTCAGGCTCCGGACAATCCTTTGCAAAGTGGCCCATCTCGTTGCAGTTATAGCACTTGACCTCGTACATATCCAAGTTTCGTTGCTTTCGCCCTTTAGATCGGTCTGCCTTACCACGATCTTGTGGCCTGCCTTTTCCTTTGCCTTTTCCAGTTTGTCCATCGCCCTTCGTGTTGCGTGAGACTTCGCGACCATCATGCCTTCCTTCGCTACTTGGGCCTCCCAATATGTGCGCGAGTACATGAGTTGGTCACTACCTCCTCCTTTGCCTTTCCGACAGCCACGACCATTCTCCTCCCATGTCCGCAAGCGACTGAACGCCTCAGTTATGGTCATGTCGTCGATGTTGTAATGCTGCTCGAGCGTGCCGATGATGTACGTGAATTTATCAGTCACCGAACTAAAAAAATTCTCCACAATCTCGGTCTCATTGAGCTTTACACGAAGTGCGTGGATCTCTCCCACCAAAGTAGTAAGACGCATGGCATAGTCATTCACAGATTCAGTTTCCTCCATCTGCAACTTGTGAAATTGACGCTTCACCACTTGTGCGCGAGCCTCGGTGACGCGATCTTCTCCGATACTCAACTCCTTGAGTGCGTTCCGGCACGGACTGGGCTACGGCGTGTTGGAAATATGCCCTAGAGGCATTAATAAATTAGTTATTATTATATTTATTTGTTCATGATAATCGTTTATTATCCATGCTATAATTGTATTGATTGGAAACACAATACTTGTGTGGATACATAGACAAAACACTGTCCCTAGTAAGCCTCTAATTGACTAGCTCGTTGATCAAAGATGGTCAAGGTTTCCTGAGCATAGGCAAGTGTTGTTACTTGATAACGGGATCACATCATTAGGAGAATCATGTGATGGACAAGACCCAAACTATGAACGTAGCATATTGATCGTGTCGTTTTATTGCCATAGTTTTCTGCGTGTCAAGTATTTGTTCCTATGACCATGATATCATATAACTCACTGGCACCGGAGGAATACCTTGTGTGTATCAAACGTCACAACGTAACTGGGTGACTATAAAGATGCTCTACAGGTATCTCCGAAGGTGTCCGTTGAGTTAGTATGGATCAAGACTAGGATTTGTCACTCCGTATGACGGAGAGGTATCTCGGGGCCCACTCGGTAATACAACATAACACACAAGCCTTGCAAGCAATGTGACTTAGTGTATGTCACGGGATCTTGTATTACGGAACGAGTAAAGAGACTTGCCGGTAAACGAGATTGAAATAGGCCTTAGGGGTGCCGCACCAGCCCTTAGTGGGCTGGTGGGCAAGCCCAAGAAGGTCCCTGCGCAGGCGAGAAAGAAAATCAAAGCGAAAAAAGGGGGGAAGTGGGAAAATAGAGAAGGAGTCCACCTTCCAATCCTAGTTGGACTAGGATTGGAGGAGGAATCCTGCTCCCCCCACTTCGGCCGACCCCTTGGGGCTCCTTGAGCCTCAAGGCAAGGTCCCTCCCCTCCCTCCTATATATATTGAGGTACTAGGGCTGATTTGAGACAACTTTGCCACAGCAGCCCGACCACATACCTCCACGGTTTTTCCTCTAGATCGTATTTCTGCGAAGCTCGGGCGGAGCCCTGCTGAGATAGATCACCACCAAGCTCCGGAGCTCCGTCACGCTGCCGAAGAACTCATCTACCACTCCATCTCTCTTGCTGGATCAAGAAGGCCAAGATCATCGTCGAGCTGTACGTGTGCTGAACGCGGAGGTGTCGTCTGTTCGGCACTAGATCGGAACGAGTCATGAGATGGATTGCAAGACGGTTCGTGCAACAGATCGCAAGATGGTTCGTGGAACAGATCGCGGGACGGATCATGGGACAATTCGTGGGACGGTTCGCGGGGCGGATCGAGGGACGTGAGGATGTTCCACTACATCAACCTCGTTTCGTAACGCTTCTGTTGTGTGATCTACAAGGGTACGAAGATTGGAAATCTCCTCTCGTAGATGAACATCACCATGATAGGTATTGCCTATGCGTAGGAAAATGTTTGTTTCCCATGCGATGCACCCAATCAGTGGTATCAGAGCTAGGTTCATGCGTAGATGTTATCTCGAGTAGAACACAAAAGTTTTTGTGGGCGGTGATGTGCAATTTTCTGCCCTCCTTAGTCTTTTCTTGATTCCGCGGTATTGTTGGATCGAAGCGGTTCGGACCAACATTACTCGTACGCTTACGAGGGACTGGTTTCATCGCTACAAGCAACCCTGTTGCTCAAAGATGACTAGCGAGTGTCGGTTTCTCCAACTTTAGTTGAATCAGATTTGACCGAGGAGGTCCTTGGAGAGAGGTTAAATAGCAATTCATACATCTCCGTTGTGGTGTTTGCGTATGTAAGATGCGATCCTACTAGATACCCATGGTCACCACGTAAAACATGCAACAACAATTAGAGGACGTCTAACTTGTTTTTGCAGGGTATGCTTGTGATGTGATATGGCCGACGATGTGATGTGATATATTGGATGTATGAGATGATCATGTTGTAATAGTTAATACCGACTTGCACGTCGATGGTACGGCAACCGGCATGATCCATAGGGTTGTCTTTCAACTAACGTTTGTGCTTGCAGATGCGTTTACTATATTGCTAGGACGTAGCTTTAGTAGTAATAGCATGAGTAGCACGACAACCCCGATGGCGACACATTGATGGAGATCATGATGATGGAGATCATGGTGTGACGCCTGTGATAAGAAGATCGTGCCGGTGCTTTGGTGATGGAGATCAAGAAGCACATGATGATGGACATATCATGTCACTTATGAATTGCATGTGTTGTTAATCCTGTATGCACCTTATCTTGCTTAGAACGAGGGTAGCATTATGAGGTGATCTCTCACTAAAATTTCAAGACGAAATTGTGTCCTCCCCGACTGTGCACCGTTGCGATAGTTTGTCGTTTCGAGACACCACGTGATGATCGGGTGTGATAGACTCAACGTTCACATACAACGGGTGCAAAATAATTGCACACGTGGAACACTCGGGTTAAACTTGACGAGCCTAGCATGTGCAGACATGGCCTCAGAACACAACTGACCGAAAGGTCGAGCATGAATCGTATAGTTGATATGATTAGCATAGAGATGCTTACCACTGAAACTATTCTCGACTCACGTGATGATCGGACTTGATATAGTGGATTTGGATCATGTACCACTCAAATGACTAGAGAGATGTACTTTTTGAGTGGGAGTTCTTAAGTAATATGATTAATTGAACTAATTGTCATGAACATAGTCTAATGGTCTTTGCGAATTACGATGTAGCTTGCGCTATAGCTCTACTGTTTTTATATGTTCCTAGAGAAAATTTAGTTGAAAGTTGATAGTAGCAAACTTTGCGGACTGAGTTTGTAAAACTGAGTATTGTCCTCATTGCTGCACAGAAGGCTTATGTCCTTAATACACCACTCGGTGTGCTGCACCTCGAGCGTCGTCTGTGTATGTTGTGAACATCCGACAGACAGGTTTCCAATGACTACGCGATAGTTCAGTGCAAAATACTTAATGTCTTAGAAGCAAGGCGCCGAAGATGTTTTGAAACGTCACGAAACATAAGAGATGTTCTAAACAGATGAAATTGTGATTTCATGCTTGTGCCCTTGTTGAGAGGTATGAGACCTCTGACAAGATTCTTTGTCCACGAAGTAAAGGAGAAAAGCTCAATCGTTGAATGTGTGCTCAGATTGTCTGAGTACGACAATCGCTTGAATCAAGTGGGAGTTAATCTTCCAGATGAGATAGTGATGGTTCTCCAAAGTTACTGCCATCAAGCTGTGAGAGCAACATGATGAACTATAACATATCAAGGATAGATACAATAATCCTTGAGCGATTCGCGATGTTTGACACTACGAAAGTAGAAATCAAGAAGGAGCATCAATAGTTGATGGTTAGTAAAACCACTAAGTTTCAAGAAAGGCAAGCCCTAGAAGGGATACTTCGTGAAACGGAAAAACAGTTGCTGCACTAATGAAGAGACCCAAGATTAAACCCAAACCCGAGACTAAGTGCTTCTGTTTTGAGGGGAACGGTCACTGAGGCAGAGCTACCCTAGATGCTTGGTAGATAAGAAGGCTGGCAAAGTCGAAAGAACTATATTTGATATACATGATGTTGATGTGTACTTTACTAGTACTCCTAGTAGCGCGAGGGTATTGGATGCCGGTTCGGTTGCTAAGTGATTAGTAACACGAAATGAAAGCTACGGAATAAAACAGAGACTAGCTAAAGGCGAGGTGACGATACGTGTTGGAAGTGTTTCCAAGGTTGATATGATCAAACGTCGCACGCTCCCTCTATCATCGGGATTGGTGGTAAAACCTAAATAATTGTTATTTTGTGTTTGCATTGAGAATGAACATGATTGGATCGTGTTTATTGCAATACGATTATTCATTTAAAGAGATTAATAGTTATTCTATTTGCTTGAATAATTACCCTCAATGGTTTATTGAATCTCGATCGTAGTGTTACATATGTTCATAACATTAGTGCCAAAAGATACAAAGTAATATTGATAGTACCACTTAGTTGTGGCACTGCCACTTGAGTCATGTTGGTGTAAAATGCATGAAGAAGCTCCATGCTGATGGATCTTTGTACTCACTCATTTTTGAAACATTTGAGACATGCAAACCATACCTCTTGGTATAAATGCATGAACAAACTCGATAGAGATGGATCGTTTGGACTCGCTTGATTTTGAATCACTTGAGACATGCAAAACATGCCACATGAAACAAGAGAGTAACTTGTTGGGAGTAATGCATTTTTGATGTGTGCAGTCCAATGAGTGCTAAGGCACGCAATGGATATCGTTATGTTCTTACTTCAGTGACGATTTGAGTAGATACAGGGGCTTTTACTTGATGAATCACAAGTCTGAAATATTGAAAAGTTCAAAGCAGATTCAGAGTGTAGATCGTCGTGACAAGACGATAAACTGTCTACGATCTGATCATAGAGATGAATATCTGAGTTACGAGTTTTGGTACGCGGTTAAGACAATGTGGAAATTGTTTCGCAGTTCATGCCACCTGGAACACCATAGTGTGATGATGTGTCTGAACGTCATAGCTGCACACTATTTGATATGGTGCATACTATGATGTCTCTTATCGAATTACCACTATCGTTTATGGTTCAGGCATTAGAGACAACCGCATTCGCTGTACGTGTGCTGAACGCGGAGGTGTCGTCTGTTCGGCACTAGATCGGAATGGATCGTGAGATCGATCGCAAGACGGTTCGTGCAACGGATTGCAAGATGGTTCATCGGATGGATCGTGGGACGGATCGTGGGACGGATCGCAGGACGGTTCGTGGGACAGTTCGCGGGGCGGATCGAGGGACGTGAGGCGTCGACTACATCAACCGCGTTTCTTAACGCTTCTGCTATGCGATCTACAAGGGTACGTAGATCAGAAATCTCCTCTCGTAGATGAACATCACCATGATAGGCATTGCGTGTGCATAGGAAAAAATTTCTTTCCCATGCGACGTTCCCCATCATGGCAGCCATGGCCCCTTCGTCGAACTCGTCATCGACATCGTCGTCCGTGATTTCCTGCCACACTCGAAGGGTTCGGAGAATAATCTTCATCTTCACCGCCCACATGCCGTAGTTGGCGTTGGTGAGCATCGGGTACTGCATGGAGATGTTGTGATGCGCCTGGCCGTTGGCGCCGCTCATTCCTCCACCACTAGTTGCTGACTTGACGTCCTTCTTCACCTTGTCACCATTCTTGTTTTCCTTGGCACCTCCCTTGCCGGACTTGACCGACTCAGCGTCACTCTCCGTCATCGTAGATCGTAGATCCTCGAGGCTATGATACCAAATGTTGGCTTTTGAACTCTAGATCAAAAGACGAGAACAATAGCACACGTACGTACGTGCAAAGCCAGCAATCTAGCAAGTAGGTAGCTGGATGGATTTCCAGCCACGTTCGTGTGTGTGTGTGCAGCCGGATCGTTTCTTCAACCGGCTACGATCGACACGACACGATTTCTGCGGAACGAACACGAAGGCGTGAATTGATGTATGGCCACATGCTCGTGTCGAGCCTGTCGTAATACTTTGTATTGCTTTGCTATCTGATCTGGTGTTTACATCGTGGGTTACATGGATATATAAAGGAGCTAGATAGCCAAGAGCTAACCTACTCGGTTTCTACTTGGAAATACTACTCCGATACGTACACATATTCACGTCAGGTCCTAATAGCCTCCTCTAGCCATGGCATGCGAGAGGACCACTCGAGGAAGAAGAACCCGATTGGTGGGCCAGCGACCCCATGAGCCAGTCTCTGCCGGCTGGACCAGCATGTTTTAATTGGCACGGGTTCTTCTTTTGACGCCTTCTCCCAGGGAAGGCGTATTTCCATGGGCACGTCTCTGGTGTGTCCCTGTGCATGGACATGACTGAGCCACTCGGCCGGCCCAGTTAGGCCGCTGCTAACCTATGCTCATGGCATGGTTTAGCCCGTTTGCTTTTGGTAATTTCTGTACCATTTTTTGTTTCAAGAGGAGATCAATAAATTATAATAAATTCACTTCAACTCCAAATGAATGATGCAAATTCCTAGGATCTTCTAAAATCATGTCCTATTTTGTGCTTTGCACAATTTTCTAGAAAGCTTTTCTGTAGTGTTCAAATTCAAATTTGAATTTCGCACTTTGCAAAATTCCTAGAGGGTCCAAGTCAACTCCAAATGGAGTGATTCCAATTCATAGGTGATTATAAAATCATCACCTATATACCTAGCCTTAGTTAACATTTTTCCTATGCCACATTTTGCTCGGACCAGGTAAATAACCCATTTCCCATTTATTTCATCTCAAGAAATTCATAGGAAAATCAACCCAACTCGAAATCTAGTGATACCACTTCCAAAATTCTTCTAAAATCATGGCCTATGTGATGGGTGCATCCAATCATTTTTATAAAAATATTTTAAGTAAACTCCTCATAGGATCATAATCCCCCATTTCCACCTATTCGAAAATCCTCATTGACCCAGATCCAGTAGAACCTATCTCATCAATCTCTTTATGGCCTAATGTGTCTAATAAAAATGTATTTCCTATATAAGAACACTTTTTTATTTTTCCTTCGTGTTGCGTTGCTTATTGTGTTTGTTCTAGCGATAGTTGACGAGGTAGACAAGGTGCTCGTAGTTCGACTAGAAGCACATGAAGACCTCGAAGACTTTGCTAAACCAAGAAAGCATTTCTTTGACCATGACTATGTAACTATTTTTATGCATTCCATATGGGACTTTGTTTCGTTGCATCTGAATCATATTGAATCGATGACCACCTTGGTGGGTTATCTTTGATATTTCCTCGTTCATACTTGCACTGATCATGACCGTACCATCCTATGAGGGTTGTGTGGGTGGGAAGTCATTAGGATGCTATGTAGTTGCTATGCAAATGGGCTGGGAATAATCATTGTGACGGAAAGGATATGATTTCATAGACTTTTCGAAAACCATGTCGTGTGCCACTAATACCCGAGGGGGATGATGTTGAGCTAGGTAACCACTTGAGAAAGAAGTGGTGTACTAGAGCAAGTTGTGGGTGTGTTTTCGAAAACAGATCAGATTTAAGACGCGTCGATCTTCCCAACCTTACATGTGCGACCATGATACCCCTTTATGGGTTGGGGCTGTAACGCCCAAGATGCGGTCCTATCCTTATTTTGGTGCGAGGGCCTTGACAGGGATAGAAACACATCTCGTCATTTCGCAAGAATGGATATCGTTACAAGTACATGTACTGAAAAGATGACTATAAAGAGTTGGCTTACACTAGACACAAGCTACATCAGAGTCACATCAATAAAATACGTACAATCATCATGAAGAAGAGCAGGGTCTGACTACGGCCTGGAACCCATCCTAGATCAAAGAAGAAAAAGAAGAAACTCGAAATAGCACAATCATCGCGCTCACGTCAAACTAAATCTTTACCTGTACCTACAACTAGTGTTGTAGTAATCTGTGAGCCACAGGGACTCGGTAATCCCAATTCCAAAGGTATCAAGACTAGCAAAGCTTAATGGGTGAGGTATGGTTAAGTGGTGAGGCTGTAGCAAGTGACCAAGCATTTATTTGAGGTGGCTAACTTACGAGTACAAGAATAAGAGGGGGAAGATCTATGCATCATGGACGTGAACTAATAATGGTCAAATGAATGATCCTGAACACCTACTTACATCAAACATAACCCCACCGTGCCCTTGATCGGAGAAGGAGCTCATGAAAGAGACATTCACTGTTACGCACTCAGTTGGCAAGTATTAATTAAGTTTATTTCAAGTTATCTAGAACCGGATGTGAAACAAAGTTTCCACGTTGCCACATAACCGTGGGCACGACTTTCAGAAAGATTTAACCCTGCAGGGGTGCTCCAATTGGTCCATCACAAATTACCAGAAGCCGCATAGAAATCCTCGATGACGAAACTCGCGATCTCATCGGACTCCTTAGTGGAAATCCTCGATGACGAAACTCTGATATTACCCAAAGTATCACCGGAATCCCGATGCACAAGATGTTTTGTGAAAGGTAAAATTAATCCAGCAAGGCCGCCCCGCGTGCCGACAATCCCGATAGGAGCCGCATATCTCTTTCTCAGGGCACGATTGGATGAGCTAGACGTCGGGTAGGCTAAACCCCAAGTGAACAGGGGTCGCCGGACATCGTTCAGCTTGGACCAACACTCATGAGGAGCACTGGCCCGGGGTTGATTAATTATCCGCGGGTGCCGGCAGGTCCCTATGCTTTTTATTAGGTTATTAGGGAAATGTAGTACCAAAGTTGGGCCTTGCGAGACGAGTTTTACTCTAAGAGGAATTATCAAGAGGGTCCTCATAAAACCCCCGATCAAGTTAGGAGCGCTGAATTATGGAATATAACACCGGTAGCCGAAACTAAGGCGGCAAAGGTGGAACAAAACACCAGGCCAGAAAGGTCGAGCCGTCCACCTTTTACCAAGTATATAGGTGCATTATATTAAATAGCATAAATATGGTGGTATAACAAGGAACCCATGTTATCATATGGAAGCAACTGCACCTGCAACTAGCAACGCTAACACATGGTTAAGCAAGCGGTAACATAGCCAATCAATGATTTTCTAGATTGTAGAAGGTTGAAGGTTTCATGACAATGTTTAGAGCCTGATATAACAGGTGGTAGGCAATGATACATACGATAGAAACGATACAACTAGCATGGCAATGATAGTAATGGTATCTAGGGAAATGATCATCTTGCCTGAGATCCCGCTTGGAAGAAGAACGACTCCGTGAAGCAGACGAACCAACATAGTCGAACGGGTCCTCACATTCCGACACGCTTGTGGAACTCTATCAAGAGGAAGCTAACCGGAAACAAGAATCAACACACGATATTCACCACACACATGCACGACATGACGCACAACACATATGATGCATGATCAGTTTTAAATGTGCAAGGCATGGCATGGCAATTCACACAGCCAAACGCTACATATTAAGTGAAGCTCAATATGCAACGAGTTGCATATTGACAGAACTCCACATTTAATTATTTAGTTCACTCCCATTTAGGTACACGGATATATTAAATGTTGTTAAACATGGCATGGGCTGAAGCACAGATAATCTACCTATCTAGTCATTTTAAATGAGGCCGGAAACGACATATAGCATCTCTGAATTAACCCCATGTGTTAACTTTGTAACCTATTCATATATTTCCTAACCACATTTTATGTTTGTTAAACGGCAAAACAAAGCGATTCTCGTGATTCTACTCGTCGTTCTAGACCATTTACATATATGGCTCATCTCCAACGGAGCTACGGTTAATTAACTACAACCTAAACTGTTTCTATCATGTCAACACGCAAACCAATGAAAACATCACACTAAATAGCCTTAAACATGCACGAGAGTTGGAAAATATTAATCTACGAGAAATTCTACACGTTTTACATATATAACTTGTCGCGAACCGACACACGGTTTAAAAAATACGGGCGTTTTAAAAATAAATGCCTTTTCTAAAATTAGCAAATTCGCACGTTAAATAAAACAACTACGGGCCGGATCTAACTATTGGGCTGAAATCGGACATGCACAAGATAATTTAACCCGACACGGGATGGCACATAGCAGGGTGCTGGGCTCACCTTCGTGGGCTTCTGCCTGGATGCTAGCTGGGCCGGGGGAGGAGGTCGGCTGGGCCCATGCGCTCGGTGGGCCACGGCGCTGGTGGTGGGAGGCCGCCCACGTGTGGTGCGGCAGGGCTGGCAGGACGCGGGGTACAGGGCATCCCAGGAGGCCACACACGGGCGTGGCTGCGCTCCTCCTCCTCCTTGTCAACGGACTGGAGGTAGGGAGGCACAAGGACTGGCGGCACAGGGAGCTCCAACCAAGGCGAGGTAGGGCCCGGCACCGGTGGGGATGGGTCTCCCTGGACCAGATCTGGTTGGATCCGGCCGGCTAGAGCCTCTATGGCGGACGGCTGCGCGGATCGGGCCCAGCGAGCTCGAGGTCCGGCCATGGCGGGCTCAGAACCTGCAGGGGAAAGAGAGAGCACTAAGAGAGGGAGGAGAAGAAGGAGCGGGAGAGAGGGATGGGCACAGGATCATCGGCCTGGTTCCTACGACGATGGCGGCCGTCGATCTCTGGCATGAGGCGGCGGGTCCAACGATGGCTACCGGCGGTGGGGGCTCCACAGGAGCTCATGCAGGGTTGCTCGCTTGGAGCTGCGGAGGCAGGGGCTGCGGTCGGGCCCGGGCGGGCCCCAGATGGGCTTCGGCTGCCTTCGTCGGGAGGAGGGAGACACGGGCGCTGGGAAGGCGGCTGGCTGGTTGGGACGGCACGGATCCCGAGGAGAGCTAAGTCCAAAATTGGCAAGGATAGGCATCTATTTATAGACCTGGGCTAGGGTTAGAGGTTTTTAGACCCGATTTCGACCGCAGGCATCTATTAAGCTGTGTAGTTGGGCTATGTAGGGGTGAGAGAGAAATGGTGCGGCCGGGCAAAGAGAATTTAAAACACCAAAAACGTTCGACGAGAATTTAAAACACCAAAAACGTCCGCTCTGGTCGACCGTTCTGGTATCAAACGAACTCCGATAGCGACGAAATTTGGCAGGCGTCCAACCTACACTAGCATAAGACAACACGCCAAGTTTCAACCCAATCCGATAATATTTCATGGAAACTTTTAAGAACATTATTTTTATCGATGCCGCGGGCGCATGCGTGTGTGGTCGGGCTCAAAACGGACAACGACGTACATAGTGAGAACCGGCAACTAATAACGGATGCAGGTTTTGAAAACTGGCGGCAACAGGGTGCCGTTGCAATGCAGATGATGCGCATGATGCGATGATGAATGCGATAAACAATCTAACAACACGGCGACAACAAAATAAAAGGGGAATCTTCTGGAGCGTCGGTCTCGGGCTGTCACACGGGATTTGTTGATTACTTTGGTCGATGCTAGCAGAGAGCCCGCATTACTAGTGGTGGGAGTGGCGTGGTCACTCTCGATACGGGGTCGCGCCAAGTAGGGCGACCATGGGCTATGTTCATAGACACCGGGCACACCATTGAGTCCCCGCTTCGATGGTACAATCTGGACCGAGTCTCGTATTATGTACATCATGAGGGTGATGTACCAACAAGTGGACTCTTTGTTTAGTCTATCCAGGGTATAGGCATTGTCCGAGTGCTTACCTCAAGTATGCAATATAACGCGAGTCATGGATGACACAGAAGTTCCCTGAGTCTTGTGGGTACAACGCGCAACCTCTACAGATTGTAAAACTATTCGAATAATCGTGTCCATGGTCATCCACAGTTGGAGGTCCTACTTAGAATATGTCGAGATATTTTCACAAAATTTGTGTGTGTGCGTGAGAAAGATTATACTTGAGCTAAGTCAGATGACTTGACATGATGAATTATCGTGAGATGTCCAGTCCCCTGCTTATATTGATATATGTAACTTGTTCATATGGATATCTAAAACAGTTTATGCATGCTTTCACAAGTTGATTTGACCATGTCATTGCAATCAAAATTAGCTTTCTGCAAATTACATGTTTAGTGCTATATCGTGCATTGCTATTGCCTTGTTCCAAACATGGGTTGCTTGCGAGTACATTCAAAGTACTCATTGGCTTGCCATTGGTTATTTTATTAGCCAGTCATGAGAGCACAGGATATGATGAAGATTACGTTGGTGACGTACATGCGATCTAGGACGCTTCCCATTCGGAATGCCTATAGGGTTAAGGTATATGGCATGGGTAAACGCTATCGTTACAGATTTCCATTGCAAATACGTAAAGGATGTAAGACTCTTGTTATTTTGTTTTTGAGTGTTTGGTGAGAATTTATCTCCGGGATCACTATGCACGTGCATTCGCTGATGACGACTTATGAGTCGGGGTCCCCACACTACCTCAAGACCGATCCAAGCATATGTCGTGGGCGAGTCATTCGTAATGTTCATTGTTTGGGTTCAGGCAAGCGTCGCGTTCAATAGCGAGAGTTTGGAAAGATTATCTTATAGAGTCTTTCGGAGTTGACCTTCGGTGTGATGGCATAGGGAGCGTGCTCGGCCAAGGCTGACCCTTGGTCTTCGAACATAATTATCGGATCCGACCTCAAATCCGGATCCAAGGTAATAATCGACCTAGATGGGGTGTGGCAGGAGGCATGAAGTTAAAGATTCAGGATTTTCAGGCTCATCTGGTGAGGCCGAGACCCTTGTAAGGATCAAATCATCCCGGGCGTCGATGATGTACTCTATGTTACCGAACCTGATCTTCTGCGCTTGGGCAAAGCCGATGATCTGGTCAAGGTGAATGGCTGCATCGACGTGTAAAACAATGCCGCCGAACGCGAGGAGCTGACCGAGGATGAAGACATCCCACGTGTGATGCTATTTCTGATGACTAAGCGAGATATTGATTCTTTGGCGATCCCACAACGAAACTCTCAATGAGAGCACCAATGTCGGTGTTAAAATAGGCAGATCTCGGGTAGGGGGTTCGGAGCTGTGGATATTGGGTCAGTGAGGAATAGGGAACACATGGACGGTATTTACCGAGGCTCGGACCCCGTCGAAGAGGTAAAACCCTATGTCCTGCTTGATTATATTGATGTGTGTATGACAATTACAAAGTCGATCTACCGCGGGATTAGATGAACTAAACCCTAGATGAGTAGGATAATGATTCTCTCTCCCTACGAAATAAACCCTCTGGTTTATATAGACACTAGGGGTACCTGAGGTTACACTTGGTCGGTTGCCATCAGGGAATAAACATGCCAATTTTACCATCTTGACTTGGAGGACACACCAAGGCACTAGAGGATTCCTTCCTGAACACAGAGTCACCTTCTAGCTCGACCTTCTAGTAATAGTCATATAGCGGCCCACCTATGTTGGCCATAAGAGATAGACCGTCGTCCCGAGGACACGTTAGTCCCGTAGTTGTTTTACATCACACTAAATAGCCTTAAACATGCACGAGAGTTGGAAAATATTAATCTACGAGAAATTCTACACGTTTTACATATATAACTTGTCGCGAACCGACGCACGGTTTAAAAAGTACGGGTGTTTTAAAAATAAATGCCTTTTCTAAAATTACCAAATTCGCACATTAAATATAACAACTACGGGCCGGATCTAGCTATTGGGCTGAAATCGGACATGCACAAGATAATTTAACCCGACACGGGATGACACATAGCAGGGTGCTGGGCTCACCTTCGTGGGCTTCTGCCGGGATGCTAGCTGGGCCGGGGGAGGAGGTCGACTTGGCCCAGGCGCTCGGTGGGCCAGGGCACTGGTGGTGGGAGGGCGCCCACGTGTGGTGCGGCGGGGCTGGCAGGTCGCGGTCCACACGCGGGGTACAGGGCGTCCCAGGAGGCCACACACGGGCGTGGCTGCGCTCCTCCTCCTCCTTGTCAACGGACTGGAGGTAGGGAGGCACAAGGACTGGCGGCACAGGGAGCTCCAACCAAGGCGAGGTAGGGGCCGGCGCCAGTGGGGATGGGTCTCCCTGGACCAGGTCTGGTTGGATCCGGCCGGCTAGGGCCTCTATGGCGGACAGCTGCGCGGATCAGGGCCAGCGAGCTCGAGGTCCGGCCATGGCAGGCTCAGAACCTGCAGGGGAAAGAGAGAGCACTAAGAGAGGGAGGAGAAGAAGGAGCGGGAGAGAGGGATGGGCACAGGATCTTCGGCCTGGTTCCTACGACGACGGCGGCCGTCGATCTCTGGCATGAGGCGGCGGGTCCGACGATGGCTACCGGCGGTGGGGGCTCCACAGGAGCTCGTGCAGGGTTGCTCGCTTGGAGCTGCGGAGGCAGGGGCTGCGGTCGGGCCCGGGCGGGCCCCAGATGGGCTTCGGCTGCCTTCGTAGGGAGGAGGGAGACACATGCGCTGGGAAGGCGGCTGGCTGGTTGGGGCGGCACGGATCCCGAGGAGAGCTAAGTCCAAAATTGGCAAGGATAGGCATCTATTTATAGACCTGGGCTAGGGTTAGAGGTTTTTAGACCCGATTTCGACCGTAGGATCGCAATCGGACGGCTCCGGTGATGGCTATGGTTTAGGCTAGGTTATTAAGCTGTGTAGTTGGGCTATGTAGGGGTGAGAGAGAAATGGTGCGGCCGGGCAAAGAGAATTTAAAACACCAAAAACGTCCGCTATGGTCGACCGTTCTGGTATCAAACGAACTCCGATATTGACGAAATTTGGCAGGCGTCCAACCTACACTAGCATAAGACAGCACGCCAAGTTTCAACCCAATCCGATAATATTTCCTGGAAACTTTTAAGAAAATTATTTTTATCGATGCCGCGGGCGCATGCGTGTGTGGTCGGGCTCAAAACGGACAACTACGAACATAGTTAGAACCGGCAACTAATAACGGATGCAGGTTTTGAAAACTGGCGGCAACGGGGTGCCGTTGCAATGCAGATGATGCGCATGATGCGATGATGAATGTGATATTCAATCTAACAACACGGCGACAACAAAATAAAAGGGGAATCTTCTGGAGCGTCGGTCTCGTGCTGTCACAGGGTATTTGTTGACTACTTTGGTCAATGCTAGCAGAGAGCGCGCATTACTAGTGGTGGGAGTGGCGTGGTCACTCTTGATACGGGGTCGCGCCAAGTAGGGCGACCATGGGCTATGTTCACAGACACCGGGAACACCATTGAGTCCCCGCTTCGATGGTACAATCTGGACCGAGTCTCGTATTATGTACATCATGAGGGTCATGTACCAACAAGTGGACTCTTTGTTTAGTCTATCCAGGGTATAGGCATTGTCCGAGTGCTTACCTCGAGTATGCAATATAACGCGAGTCATGGATGACACAGAAGTTCCCTGAGTCTTGTGGATACAACGCGCAACCTCTACAGATTGTAAAACTATTCGAATAATCGTGTCCATGGTCATCCACAGTTGGAGGTCCTACTTAGAATATGTCGAGATATTTTCACAAAATTTGTGTGTGTGCGTGAGAAAGATTATACTTGAGCTAAGTCAGATGACTTGACATGATGAATTATCGTGAGATGTCCAGTCCCCTGCTTATATTGATATATGTAACTTGTTCATATGGATATCTAAAACTGTTTATGCATGCTTTCACAAGTTGATTTGACCATGTCATTGCAATCAAAATTAGCTTTCTGCAAATTACATGTTTAGTGCTATATCGTGCATTGCTATTGCCTTGTTCCAAACATGGGTTGCTTGCGAGTACATTCAAAGTACTCATTGGCTTGCCATTGGTTATTTTATTAGCCAGTCATGAGAGCACAGGATATGATGAAGATTACGTTGGTGACGTACATGCGATCTAGGACGCTTCCCATTCAGAATGCCTATAGGGTTAAGGTATATGGCATGGGTAAACGCTATCGTTACAGATTTCCATTGCAAATACGTAAAGGATGTAAGACTCTTGTTATTTTGTTTCTGAGTGTTTGGTGAGAATTTATCTCCGAGATCACTATGCACGTGCATTCGCTGATCACGACTTATGAGTCGGGGTCCCCACACTACCTCAAGAACGATCCAAGCATATGCCGTGGGCGAGTCATTCGTAATGTTCATTTTTTGGGTTCAGGCAAGCGTCGCGTTCAATAGCGAGAGGTTGGAAAGATTATCTTATAGAGTCTTTCGGAGTTGACCTTCGGTGTGATGGCACAGGGAGCGTACTCGGCCAAGGCTGACCCTTGGTCTTTGAACATAATTATCGGATCCGACCTCAAATCCGGATCCAATGTAATAATCGACCCAGATGGGGTGTGGCAGGAGGCATGAAGTTAAAGATTCGGGATTTTCAGGCTCATCTGGTGAGGCCGAGACCCTTGTAAGGATCAAATCATCCCGGGCGTCGATGATGTACTCTATGTTACCGAACCTGATCTTCTGCGCTTGGGCGAAGCCGATGATCTGGTCAAGGTGAATGGCTGCATCGACGTGTAAAACAATGACGCCGAACGCGAGGAGCTGACCGAGGATGAAGACATCCCACGTGTGGATGCTATTTCTCATGACTAAGCGAGATATTGATTCTTTGGCGATCCCACAACGAAACTCTCAATGAGAGCACCAATGTCGGTGTTAAAATAGGCAGATCTCGGGTAGGGGGTTCGGAGCTGTGGATCTTGGGTCAGTGAGGAATAGGGAACACATGGACGGTATTTACCGAGGCTCGGACCCCCTCGAAGAGGTAAAACCCTATGTCCTGCTTGATTATATTGATGTGTGTATGACAATTACAAAGTCGATCTACCGCGGGATTAGATGAACTAAACCCTAGATGAGTAGGATAATGATTCTCTCTCCCTACGAAATAAACCCTCTGGTTTATATAGACACTAGGGGTACCTGGGGTTACACTTGGTCGGTTGCCATCAGGGAATAAACATGCAAAGTCTACCATCTTGACTTGGAGGACACACCAAGGCACTGGAGGATTCCTTCCTGAACACAGAGTCACCTTCTAGCTCGACCTTCTAGTAATAGTCATATAGCGGCCCACCTATGTTGGCCATAAGAGATAGACCGTCGTCCCGAGGACCCGTTAGTCCCGGACTCCCTCAATTGGCGCCCCCGGAGGCACCTGTGATGATCCGTACGGCTCCTCCTGCACCCATAGTGGCGACCCTAGCTGTGCCCATAGCGGCTGCTTTGGTGGTCTGTAACGTCGCCAATGTAGCCATGGAGATTGAGCACAGGGTCACCCCTATGGTGCGACAACTGGATGTTGATGCAGCTACCAAGATGATTTCTATCGAGGATGGGATCACTAGTATGGAGATTCAGGCTAAAGTTAATGGTTCTTTACCGAGTCTACTTAGCTTCGCTCGTTAGTTATGATGATTCCGTGATTTGATACAATGCATTCAAATAAATTCGATTTGGATGTAAGCTCTATGAGAGCACAAACTTATTCTTTATTTTAAGAGATTGTATAACATTAATATCATTCATTTATTTAATTATTTATACATTATAATATGTTATTTTCTGAAATGTGTGCTTTTGTTCTTAATGTAGCTTCTTACTCATTACATTAACTCGATGTCATATTTTAGAACACGTTTTGGCGCCCGAATGAAGGAAACGTGCCTTTCCAATAGCACCACAACACATAAAATTTTACGAGCAACTAAGTACTTTGGGTCTATTAATAAATCTCCAGGAAGTATTATGACTATCGTCGGTGGTGGTTCAAACATAGTTGGCTTCGGATGAGCCACTATCTTACTTCCTATGGGAACAACTTTCATCACTAATGATGCATTGTTGTATCCAGAGTCCACTCGTACTATTTTGAGCTTTAAGGTCATCTACGCTAATGGTTTCGATACTTAGACCGATGATGAAAATGGTAAGGAGTGCTTCCTTATCACAAAACGGAATGCAAATGGTAAACATGTTATCAAAAGGCTTCCTTCGTCCGACACACGATTATACTACACCAAAATTGTAGCACCACCCGTGTACCCTACACGTTAGACTATGTTTAGAAGCTTCCAACTTTTCTGCCTCCGATATGATAAGTTAGGCCACCCTAGACAGAGGATGATGACGAGTATAATTAACAACTCGCACGGTCATAATGTTGACATGAAGAACTTCCCAAATCTTGATGATTTTGTATGCTCTGCGTGAACCATAGGGAAGTTAGTCATTATGCCATCGCCCCTCATGTTGAGCGATGAAATCCCTGCATTGTTGGACCGTATCCAAGGGGACATATTTGTTCCAATTTAGCCCATCACTTGGTCGTTTTGGTACTTCATGGTGCTCATTGATGCTTCCTCTAAATCGTCCAATGTTTGTGTGCTGTCAACATGGAACCATGCCTATGCAACGTTGATATCTCACATAGAAATGAGGTATAATTACCCTTATTATTGAATAAAGTTTATTCAAATGGACAACATCGAAGAATTTATTTCAAAGGCATTCGATGATTAGTGCGTGGCCATGGGAATCAAAGATGAGCACTCAGTACCGCATGTTCATACACAAAATTGACTTGCCGAGTCATTGATTAGGATAATTAAATTGATTGCCAGACCGCTCCTTCAGGGTTGTAATTTATCAACTACATGTTGGGGCCATGCAGCTTTACACGAGAGGAATCTTATCAAATTTAGAACGTCGGCCTACAACATCCACTCAATTGTTCAGCTTGCACAAGGGTCGGCATCGAAATGTTTCCCACATTCAAATGTTCGGTTGCTCGGTATATGTACCAATACCACCACCCAAGCGATCATCAATGGGTCAACTCCGTAAGTCAGGTATTTATGTTGGTTACGAGACTATTTCCATAATTAGGCATCTGGACCCCATGACAGGTGACTGTCACACTGCTTGTTTTGCTGATTGCATTGTTAACAAGGATTTTCCCCTACTTTATGCGGAGACAATCTACCCTTCATGCTAAAAGTAGACAAATCACGTGGCATGCCATGGGAGACGACACTCACGACCCGCGCAGTGCTCATACTCAAAGAGAAGTCCAAAGATAATAGTTTTGTAGTCATTAGCAAATCAACTGCCTGACCACTTTAGTGACTTAAAGACTGTGACAAAATCACATGTGCATGGACACAATGCATCAGAAAGGATTGAAATACCAAAGAAGAATGATGGTATACCAACCACCGTCCAAAGGATTAAAAGGATGTGAGATCCGGCTTCTCAAATCGCAAGTACTCAGGGACGCCCGATGAAAAATGATAAGAAAGATTTATTACAGCCTCTCACCAAAGTGCCCCAAAGTGAAACGGGGAGATAGTCAAGACTTGGCACAAGTATGGAAAATACAGTGCACAAAATTACGGACTTCAGTTTTCCCATTGGGGAAACACCTGGCGGGGATGTGTGTGCACACATCGGCATGTGAAATCAAAAGGACCTTGCTCCTATAATGGTAAATTTGGTAGAGCAAGTTTTAGTGCCAGATGCGCGACATGATGAAATGGACATATATTATATTTATACAGGGGAGCCCATGAACAAAGCAACATTGATTGTCGGCATTAACTTTTCTACAAAAATTTCCTCAATCATATATCTTAACACTGAGCCTAACTCACCCGCTGATTGCAAGAAAAGATTGGATTGGAAAGATTGGCAGGAGGCGATTAGTGCCGAATTATTATTTTTCAACAAAAGGAAGATGTTCGAACCAGTTTCTTGAACTCATCCCCACGTACACCTATTTGGCCATAGATGGATTTTTGTTAAAAGGAGGGATGAAGATAATAAGGTAGTACAGTACAAAGCAAGGCTCATCACACAATGGTTCACTTAACGACCCGGTGTCAATTTTGAGGGGACATATTCCTCGGTCATGGATGGAACTACCTTTACATACTTGATATCAATAGTAGTAAACATGGGCTTGAAAACAAAATTATTGGATGTTATCACTGCTTACCTCTATGGTAACTTGGATTCGAACATATACATGAAGGTTCCTGAAGGTATCCCTGTTCCGAACCATGATAGAGAAAAGAGGAGTCTATAGATTGTTCAACTTCAAAAGGCATTGTATGGACTCAGAAATTTTAGTAGAATGTTGTATAATCGCCTAAGTGAAAGTGCATTATATTGACTAGAGGGGGGTGAATATGCGATTTTTAGAATTTCATCGCTGAGGAAATCCCTTTTGAGGAAATTCCTCACTAATGAATAACGTGCAGCGGAAACAACACATGATCAGAGGTGCAAAATTACAACAACAGTTTTCTTCTTGAAGATTATGAAAAATGGTTTGCACAGTATGCAGGCAGAGAATAAGCACATGACGATTAACTCGTATGAAGAATTCGAGGTTGAGGAAATTCAGAGTAAGTCTTTAGCAAATTTTCAAATAGTGACAATGAAAGTCTTCAACATACAATATTGAGGACTTTAAAGAGTTGAAGAAATAGAACATGTATCACGATGAAGACAGTTGTTGATGACCCAGTTCCAACTATTGTGACAGTTGTACGTCTCATTTGGAGCGGCTTGGTATTGAAACCAAAGGACACACAGTCCCGGGACACACAGTCCCTACCGTATTCTCCTTGAGCTAAGAACACGCAGTCCTCGCCCAACACTCGTGTTAAGTCTTCAAGGCAGACTTCCAAACCCTCACAAACTCGGAAACCCGGCGATCCACAATTGACTGCTGGATTGCTCTAGACCACGACGGCTAACCGTCTTGAGGATGCAAAATCCTCAAAGGTAAAACGTTTCAGTTCCACACAGGAACAAATTCTTCCATGATGATCAATCACTTGGTTTTTGGTTTGTGGTTTGTGTTTGGGGTATGTCATCACTTGATGATTTACTCTCGAAGACTCTGAGGAATTTGGGTTGCTCTAAATGACAAGTGTCAGTTTCTCGCTGAGCAACCAACCACCTAGTGGTTGCGGGCGGGTGGCTATTTATATCCTGGGAGCATCCCGACATGATTTGACATAAATGCCCTTAAATATTATGACCGTTGGTGTGGATAAGATCCGTGAGGTGGCGCGAATCACAGCAATGGTCACAACTCTCAACTATGAGAGTCCTCATGTCTCTCATATTTCTCACTTGAGGCTTTTGTAGGTTTAGGCTTGGGTTGAGCATCACGAGGAAATTCATTCCGTAGTATTACCTTGACCCCCTTTAACAGTACGGTGTTCCTATGACTCAAGAGTGAAGAAAATGAAACAGAAAGAATAAATCTTCATGCTTCAAGTCTTCGGACTGATTTTCTTCAGGACACCCCGAATTCCTCATCTTCGATGTCTTCATGAGGAATATCAATTTCATCGCAATTTATTCGCGATCAAAGTCTTCAGCATAAGACCCATTTCTTTAGCCGAAGACATACATTTTTAGTGGTCGATATTGATCGTGTAACTCAAACTCCTCAGCGACTTATAGAGCCTGTGTACACTTATAAACACATTAGTTACTTAGCCTATAAGTCTTGAAACCACCAAAATAACTAAGGGCACTAGATGCACTTACAATCTCCCCCTTTTTGGTGGTTGATGACAATAAGGTTATGTTTTCAACGGGGATAAAAATATGAAGTGTAAATCTCAAGTTTGAGGAATTTGAAATCAAGATACTGAGAGACTCCCCCTTAAGATGTGCTTATTTTGAGGAAATTGTTTTTCACAACAGATGCACATTGATGATTTATATCATGGAGATCTCCACCTGTATCTTGTAAATCATGCATACATTTGACACATAAAATGGGGAATTTTAGAATGCATGATGACAAATGGTATCTGATGAATTTCAGCATGCCTGCATTAATATATTTTGAGGAATAAGCATGCGAAACGTTCAAAAGAGTCAGAGTACCATCGGGCTTAAGTTATAACTCATTACATAAAACACTTCAGAAGAACCAAGAGTTTGTAACTCAATAAAGTTCATAATCCCAAAATATATCCGTGTGAAGACTAACTCAGATTTCTCCCCCTTTGTCATCAAGTGACGAAAAAGGGACAAACTAAGGACTAACGCCCCATGAAGACTTTCACTTCTTGGCTAATGAAGAGGTCATGAATATTCTTGGCGACATGCTTCTTCCTTGGACCAGTTGCAGTGTCTTCTGGTTCTTTATCAGACTCTGCAGTGCGGAATGAAGAAAAACAACTATCCTCAAGGTCAAGAACTGGAATTGGCTTGAATTTCTTCTTGGGAGGCCACGACCTGCCGAAGTCCTGAGTAAACTCCAATTCCTCAAGTTCCTCTTGAGTCTTCACATGAGCCAATGTGGCCCAGGTACGATCAAACACCTCATGAAGATAATAGTGATTTTTCCTCACTGCATTGTGATTCTCGTTGAGGGTTTTCACAATGGCACTAAATTGACGTTTGACCCATTTGTGATTGCGATCGACCTTCTGAAGAAGACTGAGGAGTAGCTCTCTGTTTTTCATCACTCTTGGGGCAGTTGGGCTTGGTGGATCTTGGGTGTCAGTATCATCATATGAAGAATATGACTCTGCTTCGCGAAACTGGCCATCAAGGGGCCGATTTCCTTCATTAATAACAGATTTTTCCTTTGCCTTCAACAGGCTCAAATGTCTTCTTGATGACTCTGATCGGCGGTAGATATCCAATGTGATTCGGAAAATCAGCATGGTAGTTGATTGCTGACCTTCTTCTGATGAATCCCATGATCCGCGAAGCATAAATCTTCATGTCAAAAGGCGACAGTTGTTAGAGCATATATCTCCATATGTGGTTTTGGTACTTGATGACAATTCCTATGGACTAATGGTTGCCTTAAGTTATATTTATAGGATTTGTCCATAGGCACTTCTTGAAGTCCATCTGTTGGGTTCAAGGAGTTTATAAGATGACCAAGGTGGTATTCAAGGTATTATCCAAAGAATGGTCATAGAGACACAAGGTTGATCAAGATCTCAGACAAAGAGTAAATCAAGATGATCAACACACAAAGCGTACAAGATGTACCGAGAGGGATCAAGTAATTCCCTTGGTATGGTAAGCATTGTCCATTACGTATTTGTGTACTAACCCATGGTCTTCGTGAGAGTTCTATGTGGGGGTTAGGTGTGTTTCCATGGGCTTGAGTATTATCCAAAGAATGGTCATAGAGACACAAGGTTGATCAAGATCTCAGACAAAGAGTAAATCAAGATGATCAACACACAAAGCGTACAAGATGTACCGAGAGGGATCAAGTGATCCCATGGTATGGTAAGCATTGTCCATTACGTGTTTGTGTACTAACCCATGGTCTTCGTGAGAGTTCTATGTGGAGGTTAGGTGTGTTTCCATGGGCTTGCATCAAAGAGAAGATCTCATACAACCCATGAAGTATGACGTCAAGTTGTGATTGTCATCGAGATTGCGATGTGCAAGTTCAAGTGGATCAGCACGAAGATATCATGCTTGAAGCTCGCCGTCCATTGTGGTGGGAATGGACTTGTGAAGATATGCTGAAGAGTGGCTCACCCATAGTGAGTATGGGGGAGAAATCAACTAGTATTCATCAAGCCAACGCAATCAAGAAAGGTGGTCCATCTTGAGGAAGTCAAGATCATCATCATCTAGCTCAAGAGGACGAGGTGCAAGGTATAGGTTTGCCCTTGATAGGTTTTCTGCTTAGGATAGATTGCTGTACTATCAAGGGGGGCTCTCAAGTGAGTAGCTTGATCGTATCGTTCGTTGAGAGCTCAAACCATTTGCATCCTTGCATCATACTTCTTGGTTCTTGTTTGGTGTTTCTCTTTGTGAGTCTTAGAGCTTATGGTCATCTTCGTGACAAGCTCGAGTTCATCGAAAACGGAGTCCATATGCATCTACTATGATGTTTTCGATGTTGGATTTTTTGTCGGTTCTTCATTCAAAGAGGACTCACATCTCTATATCATTGGCATTTTCATATCTGCATGGTCTTAAGATTTCCAACAAGCTTGGGTTTGCTCGATTCGGAGCTCGTATGCGAAAGTTATGGTTGTTTTAGTGGCGAGCGGTAGTACCGCTGGACCGCTGGACCTAGCGGTACTACCGCTAGTGTTGGCGGTAGTACCGCTGGCCCTAGCGATAGTACCGCTCGCTGGCGGTAGTACCACCCCTGGTCAGCGGTAGTACCGCTCGAGGAGCTTAGTACCGCCTGCCTATCGGTTGTTCGTGGACGGACCCTTTTGCGAAGACTTTCTTGGCGGTGGTAGTGCCTTTGCACTACCAGGGGCCCAGCGGTAGTACTGCTGGGGCCAGCGGTAGTACCGCTGCAGCCGGCGGTAGTACCGCTAGCTCGTGGTAGTACCGCCCCTGGTCAGCGGTAGTACCACTGGAGTGCCAGCGGTAGTACCGCTGGAGCTCGGGTAGAGAGTGGGGGTAACGGTCTGATTCCTTCCCCCACTATATAAAGAGGGTCTTCTTCCCTCTTGGCTTTATCCATTCATTGAGCTCTTGTTCTACCTCCATTGTTGACATTCTTAGAGCTTGCTTACTCTCAATCCCTCCAATGATTCTTGCTTGTTCTTGAGGGAGAAGAGAGAGGAGATCTAGATCCACATCTCCACCAATCACTTTCTCCTCTATGTGAGCGGAACCCCTTGGATCTTGCTCTTGGAGTCCTTTGTGAGCTCCTTGTTTTTCCTCTCATATTTCTCCATAGCTTTTGATGTTGTGGAGGGATTTGAGTGTGAAGGACTTGACCACTTCGTGTGTTCTTGCCACTGCATTAGTTGCATCGGTTTGAGTTCTCCACGGTGATACGTGGAAGTGAGAAGTTGAGAAGCTTACTACCTTTGGTACTTAGTACCCTAGATATTGTTCTTCGTGGATGCTTTGGCATCCTAGAAGCTTGGTGGTGTCTCAGAGCTCAATCATTGTGGTGTGAAGCTCCGGGCAAGCGTCGGGGCCTCCAATTAGGTTGTGGAGATAGCCCCGAGCAATTTGTACGGGTACCGGTAACCGCCCCCAAGGGTTGCCACGTGTATGAGTTCGGTGACCGCCCCCAAGGTTTGCCATTTGTACGGGTTCGGTGACCGCCCTCAAGGGTCCCTTAGTGGAATCACGGCATCTTGCATTGTGCGAGGGCGTGAGGAGATTACGGTGGCCTTAGTGGCATCTTGGGGAGCATTGTGCCTCCACACCGCTCTAACGGAGATTAGCATCCGCAAGGGTGCGAACTTCGGGATACATCATCGTCTCCCCGTGCCTCGGTTATCTCTTACCCGAACCCTTTACTTATGCACTTTACTTTGTGATAGACATATTGTTTATTGTAATATATCTTGCTATCACTTAGTTGTTTATCTTGCTTAGCATAAGTTGTTGGTGCACATAGGTGAGCCTAGTTGTTTGTAGGTTTTGTGCTTGACATATTAAACGTTAGTTTTATTCCCCATTTGTTCAAGCCTAAACCTTAATTATTTTAAAGCGCCTATTCACGCCCCCCCTCTAGGCGACATCCACGTCCTTTCAACAGTGCATTATCAGCCAAAGTCCTCAGGAAGAAGTCATGAAGGTTTATTGGTATGCCATGGATGATATTGAAAAGGATATTCTTCATGATGCCTACGACATCTTCTTCATCGCATGGCCTTTGATAGGAGCGATGACATTGGCCAGGATTATGTAGACTGTTCATGGTTCATACTTCAAGTCTTGAACCAGAAAGCGAGTCCTTGGAGGTTGGTCCTTGGCCAAAGGCTTCATGAGGACTTCCATCAGTCTGTTGGGCAGCTCACGTTCATCATACATCAACACCGCATTCTCTGAGGGAATTGAGACTGGAAGAGCTCGAAGCAATTCAGTGGCAGGCGCTTTGTAGTGCGTGTGCTGAGTCATCCAATCAAAAACCCAAGTGTTGACATCCTTTGGGTCGCCAGAGATATGCAAAGTGGCGTAGGACTGAAGAATTATGTCACAGTTCCAGTCACCTATGTCAATGCAAAGAGGCACCAGTCCAGCTTCATGAAGAACATTGAGGACTGGAGTGAAGCAAGGAATTTCTTCCATGTCACAGTGAGGAATATGCTTGTGATGAAATATCTTGTTCCTCCCACAGAGCACATAAGCATAGTAGTTGAGCTTGTCCCTCGTCCAAAACATCCGATGCCTGATGTGAAGCTTATCATAAGGATTTGCACAAGTGAAGTACATCTGTTCGTTATAAAATGCTTCCTTTTGAAACTTTGGCCTTTTTGAAAAAGGTTGATTTTTCTGCGGTTGAAGATTATGCTGCTGTTCTTGAGGAGGAGCTACTATCATTGATGTTTCTGTGTTGACCACAATAATAGCAGTTTCAGTATTTGGGGCATGAGCATTTTCTTCATTCTGAGCATTTTCATCAGGTTGAGGATTTTCCTCAGCTTGCGGATTTCCTCAGCTTGAGGAATTTGCTTGTTGGAGGAGGCAGTTGTAGCATTGGTCGCTGCATTATCTTCAGCTGATGCAACTGATTCTTGAGCAGATTCCTCATGGAAGGTCTTCCCATTAGATCCTATGAGGATTTCTGTTGCAGCAGGAGTGGGAGGAATTTGGGTTGACCTTGGTGAGCGATGAGTTTCTTCCCGGAAGTCATCATGAATAACTGGTATGGTGCACCCAGTTTCATCATCACCCACAGTTTCATCAGAGGTCTTTTGAGGAATGGATGGTTGATGAATGTCATCAATTTGTATTTCCTCATCCATGATTTCTTCAGCTTCACCATCTTCCATTTCCTCATCATCTTCAGGAATGACATAGTCAACTCCGAAGGGAACCAGTGAGTAGGATGGAGCTACATTCAGAGGCGTAGCATCCACTGGGGCAATTGAAGACTCTGCCTGAGTGACCTTTGGGCGCTTGGCCTCTGAGGATTCTGGGGTCATTGAAGCTTTTCACTTCTTTGCTTCTTTCTCAGCAGCTTTGGTCTTCTTCACGTCTGATGGAGACGACATCATCTTCTTCACCTTTGAGGGTTCAGGTGCAGGAATTGTTTCTTCACGAGTTGTTGCAAACACCGTCCTAGCATTTTCCTCAGCTGAAGGATTTTCGTCCGCTCGAATATTTCCTTTGTTTGAATCAGATTCATCAGCTGGAGTATCTTGAGGAATTTCCTCAGCAGCAGGTTCATCAGCTTCATCTTCTTCTGTCAGTTGAACCGTGTATCTAGACTCAGATAGCTTTTGCTGCACAGAAGGAGCAACTTTCTTGTTGTATTCATCAACTGCATTTGTTCCAAACTCGATGAAATTCACCTTGATACTTTGATGATCAGATAGGCTCGTGTACTTATCTGTCAATGTTTTCAGTTCAGTCTGGGTTGAAAAAAGAGCTTCAGGCGTCAGATTCAGGAGATTCTGCTTGAGGAATTTCTCCTTCTTCAGTTTAGCAGCCTTTGCTTGCTTGGCTTGTTGTTCTTTCCATTTTGCCTCATTGATGATTGTGGCAACAATGTGACTGAGACCAGGGGGAAGCTTCAAGTCATCAATGGGAGTGTTTGGGTTTTCATACCATACATCGATGAAGTCCAGCAGAACCTTGGGGTCCATGGCAAGAGGAATAGAGCTGACTGAGGCTTGTGCAACTTGTTCCTGCTTGTTTCTGATGATTGCTTGAAGAGTTTCATCATCGAATTCCTCACTTCCTTCTGATGCAGAATGAATGTTGATGACTTTGCTTGGACTGAGCCTGATGCCTCTTCCAGCAATCATTTTAGTATTGAAAAGAGTTGGGGAAGACTTTGTAGCAGAGCTCGTGGGAGATGGCACTGAAGAACTTGAATGAGCAGGCTCATGCTTAACTATCTGCTTTTGTTCGGGCTGTGAGGACTGTCGTGCTGTTGATGGTTTTGGCACTGGTGCAACCTTCTGAGGCAATTGCTCTTTTGGCACTGAGGCCTTTGGTTTCTTTGGCACAGTGTTCTTCTGAGGAATAGCTGTACCAGAGGCTTCAGCAACTGAAGAGGTGGCGGCAGTGGCAGCAGCAGCACATTCCTCATTGAATTTCTTCACTGCAGCTTCTGCTTTCCTCTCTATCTTAGACAAATGTTTTTCTTTCTCCTCAGGGTAATCCTCAATTGTTTCAACACTTGAGGGATGTGCAACCTGTTGATTACCCAGAGGAGGCCTCTTGCATGGTGACTTGCGGGAGAATTTCTTCGCATATTTCGGAGTTACATAGCGATATTGCTTCCACTCCTTGGTCCACCTGCGTTCGATGTTCTGAAGCCTTATCTTGCGCTTCGCCATGGTTTCTTTGACATATATTTCCTCATCAGGAGTGCAGTAGTCAGCATATATTTCTTCAGGAATATCAACTGCAGTGTTCTGTTGAAGTTTCTTTCCTCCTTTTTGCTTTATGTCATCTTCCATTTTCTTCAATTGAGGCTTTTTCTGAGGAATTTGCACTCTTGAAGATTCTGATGACCCTGGTAAAGTTTCTATGAGGAACGCTGCAAATGAGTTAAGTTGATGAGAACCTAGTGATTCATCAGCTGACATTTTCTACCTCTGAACATAGTATGGGTGCGAAGAATTTGGAGAGGTCATGTACGTTCTCTTATTTGAAGAAATTGAATTTTTTTAGAAGTTGAGGATTTGACCAGTGGGTTGAGGAATTTGACTAAGCATTCTGATCTTGGGTTCTAGAGTTGTGCGGATTCGAGAATTTACACAATTGAGGAATCTCATGAACAATTTGAGTGGCTTAGTAAAATTCATCAAGTGTTTGAGGAATGGGTGTTCGAGGCTGACACAGCCTAAGGAAAAACAGATTTCGCGAATCTAAAGCGAAATAATAGATCAACAGAGGCAGTAAAATAAGATTTTAATTACCCTGAGCGAAGAACACGAAGAACAGGAGTAGTAAAAGTGAGAAGCTCTTTAGTTCAGATCTTCTCCGCCGTAAATTGGTGGCAGAAGTCAGCTACGGCGGTGGTGGAGGAATAGATTCCGCTTCCGGCGAGAGTTCGGCGACGGCGAGTGCGAGGTAGTGAAACTGTTCCTCACCGGCAACGAGATTGCTAGCGGTGGCGCTATGGTTGAGCTCGAGCGGAGAGGTGACGAGAGGATGAAGGGTTTTAACTGAGTGGGTAAGGATCTATTTATAGCTCAGGTGAAAAACTGTTCGGGTGAATCTTTCGGATCGAACTGCCCTTGCCTATTCGCCTTCGCACGACACATGGAGCCCACAATTTGAAGCGATGGAGATCGTGCTTATTCGATCGTGGGAAGTGACTTCAGTTACTGTGTAACGATATAAAATTCATTTTTGAAGATTTGAGGATTTCGTTGCAAAATCCTCAGCTGACAATGACACAGTCAGGATTTTGAACCAGTTTCAAGTAGAACAGATATGAAGAATTGAATAGACTGGGTTGACTAGATGCCCTCTGATCTTGAGAACAATATTAAAGAATTCATTAGCTCGCAAAAAGGTTTCAATGCTACGATTGAAGAAAAATTGCTCAAGATTGATGATTTGGCTAGGAACGTTGATAGAATTTCTCTTGAGATTGATTCTTTGAAAATTAGATCTATTCCAACCAAGCATGATATTAATTAGTCTTCAAAATCTATGAGAATTTCTATTGTTGCGTGTAAGGAAACAACCGCTAGAATACGTGCTAAGCCTGAATGGCTTGAAAAGGTGTTTTCTTGTGATAATAATGATGAAGATCTTCAAGTGATTGATGTGACTCCTATTGAATCTTTGTTTTCTAGTATAAATCCTAAAAAACATGGGACTGGATATGAGTCAACTTTAGTTAAAATGCGTCCAAGTGATTCAGAGTTTATAGATCTTAATGCAAAGATTGATAAAAGTGGGATTCAAGAGGTCAAAACTTTAAATAGCAATGAACCCACTCATTTGGATTTCAAGGACTTTAATATTTATAGTTGTTCTTTGATTTAATGTGTTTCCTTGTTGCAATCCATGTTCAATTCTCCGCATGCTTATAAACAAAATAAAGCTTTTAGTAAACATATTGTGGATGCTATGATGATATCTTTTGAAGTAAAACTTGAGTTGGAAGTTTCTATACCTAGAAAGCTTTATGATGAGTGGGAAACTACCATTAAGATTAAAATTAAAGATTATGAGTGCCATGCTTTGTGTGATTTGGGTTCTAGCTTTTCCACGATTACAAAAACTTTATGTGACGTGCTAGGATTCCATGAATTTTATGATTGTTCTTTAAATTTGCATCTAGTGGATTCTACAATTATGAAACCTACAGGAAGGATTATGTTCTTATTGTTGCAAATAGGAATTATGTGCTCGTAGATTTCATTGTTCTTGATATAGTTTGCACTCCTACATGTCCTATTATTCTTGGTAGACCTTTCCTTAGAACGATTGGTGCAATTATTGATACGAGGGAAGGAAATATTAGATTCCAATTTCCATTAATGAAAGGCATGGAGCAAGTTCCTAGAAAGAAAATAAAAATACCTTATGAATCTATTATGAGAGCTACTTATGGATTGCATACCAAAGATGAAAATACCTAGATCTATTGCATTAGGGCTAGCTAAGGGCTTTAAACAATAATGCTTGTTCGGAGGCAACCCAATTTTATTTTTATGCTTTTGTTTTTGCTTCTGTTTTTGAGTGTTGCACTCATTATTTCCTCTTTAATAATTGTGTTTTCTTGTTTAAATTAGTGTTTGATCCAAGTAAGACCTTTGGGAGGTGTACTTTGTTTGCAAGTTGATTTTGCTGAAGACAGAAACTTTCGCTCTTATTCCAGGAATTTTGTAAATTCACTAGAACGTGTTTTTTATCTGATTTTTTTAAAAAAGATTGATATACAAATTTCCTTGATTGTACTAGTTTTTCAGAAATTTTTGAGTTACACAAGTATTCTAAGTTTATAGATTGCTACATACAGTTCTGTTTTTGACAGATTCTGTTTTCTTTTTGTTGTTTGCTTATTTTGATGAATCTATGTGTTGAATTAGGGGGTATGAACCATGAAGAAGTTGGAATACAGTAAATATTACACAAATATAAATAAATAATGAGTTCACAACAGTACCTAAAGTGGTGATTTATGTTTCATATACAAACGGATTTCATGAGTTTTCTGTTGAGTTTTGTGTTGTGAAGTTTTCAAATTTTGGGTGAAGATTTGATGGACTATGGAATAAGGAGTGGCAGAGCCTAAGCTTGGGGATGCCCAAGGCACCCAAAACCATATTAAAGGATACCAAAAACCTAAGCTGGGGAATGCCCGGGAAGGCATCCCGTCTTTCGTCTTCAATCCATAGGTAAATTTACTTGAGGCTATATTTTTATTTACCACATGATATGTGTTTTGCTTGGAGAGTCTTGTATGATATGAGTCTTTACTTTTTAGTTTGCCACAATCATCCTTGCTGTACACATCTTATGAGAGAGACACACTGAATCGTGAACTTATTAAAATTCTCTATGTGCTTCATTATATCTTTTGAACTAGGCAATGTTGCTCTAGTGCTTCACTTATATCTTTTAGAGCACGGTAGTGTTTTATTTTATAGAAATTACTAAATCTCTCGTACTTCACTTATATTAGTTTTAGAGTCTTTTAAACAGTATGGTAATTGATTTAGGTTATTAATTTAGTCCTAATATAATGGGCATCCAAGAGGGATATAATAAAAACTTTCATATTAAGTGCATTGAATATGATGAGAAGTTTGATTCCTTGCATATAGTTTTGAGATATGAAGATGGTAATATGAGAGTCATGCTAGTAAGTAATTGTGAATTGGAAGAAATACTTGTGTTAAAGGTTGTGATTCCCATGGCACGCACGTATGGTGAACCGTTATGTGATGAAGTCCGAGCATGATTTGTTTAATATTTGTCAACCTTTGTGTGGAAGTCGGGATCGGGCAATGCTTAACTCATACCAACCCTTCCCATAGGAGCATGTGTCTAATACTTTGCTTCGATATCTAATTGGCTTTTGCAATAAGTAGTTGAGTTCTTTATGACTAATGTTGAGTCCATGGATTATATGCACTCTCACCCTTCCACCATTGCTAGCCTCTCTGGTACCACGCAACATTCGCCGGTATATTAAACCCACCCTCCTCAAAACAGCCACCATATACTTTCCTCAAAGCAGAACAATATCTACCTACTATGCAATTTTCATAGCCATTCCGAGATATATTGCCATGCAACACCATCGTTCCATTTTTTATGACACGCACCATCACTTCCATATTGCTTATAGAGTCATATTTTGTTCTAGATATCGAGTTGTAATCTTTGAGTTGTAAGTAAATAAAAGTTTGATGATTTGCATTATTATAGCAATGTCACGTGTGACAAAAGGATGATGGAAGCTATGATTCCCTCACAAGTAGGGATGGGTCTCCGGAATTTACAAAAGTAAAAGAGGCCAGTGAGTCCATAAAAAAAACAAAAGAGGCCAAAGATGCCCACCAAAAAAATGCTACGATCTTTTTCCACACTTGTGCTTCAAACTAGCACCATGTTCTTCATAGAGAGTCTCCTATTTTGTCACTTTCATATAACTAGTGGAATTTCATCTTTTGCACAACCATTTAGTTTTCTTTTTGAGCTTTCATACACTTATAACTCTAATGCACTTGTTGCATGGCAATCCCTACTCACTCATATTGATATCTATTGATGGGCATCTCCATAGCCCGTTGATACGCCAAGTTGATGTGATACTATCTTCTCCTCTTACTTTTTGCAACCTCCACCCTATTCTATTTCACCTATAGTGCTATATCCATGGCTCCCACTCATGTATTGCGTGAGAGTTTCAAAGGTTTGAGAACATAAAAAGTGTGAAACAATTGCTTGACTTTCATTGGGGTTGTGCTTGATTTAGATACTTTGTGTGGGGGAAGATGGAGCATAGCCAGACCATATGATTTTGTAGGGATAACTTTCTAAGAGCATGTTATTAAGAAAGGACGCAATTGCCTTGTTAGTATGCTTGAAGTATTATTGTTTTTATGTCAATATTAGACTTTTGTTTTGAATCTTATGGATATAAATATTCATGCCACAATAAAGAATGTTACATGGATAAATATTTTAGGTAGAATTCCACATCAAAAATTCAGTTTTTATCATTTACCTACTCGAGGACGAGCGGGAATTAAGCTTGGGAATGCTTGATATGTCTCCAACGTATAAATAATTTTTTATTGTTCCATGCTATTATATTATCTATATTGGATGTTTTATATGCATTAATATGCTATTTTATATTATTTTTGGGACTAACCTATTAACCAAGAGCCTAGTGCCAGTTTATGTTTCCCATGTTTTTGAGTATTGCAGATAAGGAATATTAAACAGAGTCCAAATGGAATACAATCTCCGGAATGATTTTTCTAGGACCAGAAGAAACCTGCGAGACTTGGAGATGGGGGCAGGAGACCTGCCGGGGGACGACAAGCCTGCGCGGTGTGCCCTAGGGGGGCGCCCCCCTTGCTTGTGGGCCCCCTGCACGCCTCCTAACCCTAATCTTCGTCCTATAAATTCCCAAATATTCACCCAATACCAGAATGAGACCAAAAAAATACTTTTGTGCCACCGGGAGCCTTTGTTCCCGTGAGATCCAATCTGGGAGTCTTTTTTGGTAATCCGTCAGAGAGGGAATCGATCACGGAGGGCATCTACATCAACTCCATTGCCCCCCGATGATGCGTGAGTAGTTCAACACATGCCAACGGGTCCATAGCTAGTAGCTAGATGGCTTCTTCTCTCTCTTTGTTCTTCAATTCCATGGTCTTCATGATCTTCATGGAGATCTATCTGATGTAATACTCTTTTATGGTGTGTTTGTCGAGATCCGATGAATTGTGGGTTTATGTTCAGATTATCTATGAATATTATTTGAATGTTCTCTAAATTCTTATATGCATGATTCCATATCTTAGCAAGTCTCTTCGAGTTATTGGTTTGGTTTGGTCAACTAGATTGGTAATTCTTGCAATGGGAGAAGTGCTTAGTATTGTGTTCAATCTTGCGGTGTCCTCACCCAATGACAAAGTAGGGGAAGCGAGGCACATATTGCATTGTTGCCATCGAGGATAAAAATATGGGGTTTTCATCATATTGCTTGAGTTTATCCCCTAAATGGTGTCAGCTTACCTAATGCATTACTATGTTCTTCATGAACTTAATACTCTAGATGCAGATAGGAGTCGGTCGATGTGTGTGGAGTAATAGTAGTAGATGCAAAATCGTTTCGGTCTAATTGACACGGACATGATGCCTACATGCATAATCGTTGCCTTGGATATCTTCATAATTATTTGGTTTTCTATCAATTGATCGAGAGTAATTTGTTCACCCATCGTATTGTTTTCATTCATGAGAGAAGCCTCTAGTGAAACCTATGGCCCCCGGGTCCATTTTCCACATTATACTTTCAGATCTATAAAACAAAAATACAAAAAATATATTGCTGGCATTTATTTACTATTGTTTTAATTTTAGTTCTAGCAAACTTTTATATCTATCTCTATTAGATCTCATCCATGCAAATAACTCTCAAGGAATTGACAACCCCTTTTTAGCTTTGGGTGCAAGTGTTTGATTGTTTGTGTAGGTGCTAAGACTGGGGCCTTGCTTGTTCCTCCTACTGGATTGATACCTTGGTTCTCAACAACAGGAAGCTTATGTAAGGAAAGACCACTTTAGTCCGGATAGTCTACAACTCTATCCCCCTTCAAACTAGTCGTTGTGCTGACCCTTCCTGCCGCGTGTTTTTGGGGGAAGAGGACCGGGGAGAGCATAAGGGAGGGCAAGCTGCCACCATATAAAAGGACGAACTAAAGAGCTAGCACGAAGACACCCTTGTACTATCTTTCACCCTCAAGCAATCCAGACAAGCAGGAGTAGGTTTTACACCTTGAGGTGGCCTTAACCTTGGTAAACTGTCGTGTACTCCGTTCTTCTTCTTTAGATCGGTCATGCCAGAGTGTCGCCGTGAGGTAGCGCTATATAGTAGGGCAGAACGACCCTCACACCCTAGAGTTCAAATCTCTCCGGGTCCCTAGAGCCCTGATTTGGACATTTGGCACGCTAGGTAGGGGTGCGCTGTGATTCTTTGGCTCCACCTCCATCCACTCGATGGTTGACACCCGTCATGTTCGTGTTGAGCGTCGGTCGGCCTATGTCGCCTAGATCGCGCTGTTGGCCATGAAAGTGACGGTCGCTGCCATTCCGTCGGTGAAGCGACTCGCGCCGCGGCCAACCACGTTGGCCGTGAGCTCCACCTTACACCCCTCTCTGCAGCAGGATGACCGCACCGCCACGACTTCAACCCACATGCCCTCCTAGAGAACGTGAATGCGCAAGCTGCGCTATTGATGGCGCGCAAAGTCCTCCTTACACCCCTCTGCTTTGCTACCGCCCGGCGAACAATGACTAAGACGCCTGGCTAGGCCGCATCATCGAGCTCGTCATGGCCGTCGAAGAGGCCCCGACACCCACCTCCTCGCTTCGCCCTCCTCTGTCTCACACTGAGGATGTGGCCCTCGGAGCTCCTCCGCCACCTCCCGGCTACAACGACCCGGTCGAGCCCCGGTGCAACATGCGCCTGCTCGCCCAACATGGTGGAGCCCCTCCGCGGGCCCATGATGAGGCCATCTGCCAGGTCGTCCGCCGCATGCTGTTGGATGCACGTGTGATCCTTGAGCATCAAAGCCAACATCAGGACCAAATAGTCCAAGATGCCATGGTGGTCGGGTGCCCGAATCGGGCCGCCCTTCCTCGCGACATTCCCTCGAGCGGCATGGGCTGTCGGGCTTTCACCCGCTAGCTATGCCGGGTGGTTTGGCCCGTCAAATTGAAGCGTGAGCTTCCCCCATGCTATGATGGCATTCCCGACCCCACGGATTTCCTCCTGCTCTACGCGCTTAGGATCGAGGCGGTGGGCGGCGACGACAAGGTTATGGCGAACTTGTTCCCCATGGCCCTCAAGGATGGCGCATGCTCGCGGCTCATGAAACTGCCCGAAGAATAGTTCTCCCCGTGGAGCAAACTCTCTGAGAAGTTTCTGACCAACTTCTAGGGCACGCCTAAGTCCCTCTTTGTGTCAACGACCTGCGGCGTGTGAACAAGCACCCAGGGGAGACCCTGCTCAAGTACATCTAGCGCTTCAGACAGGTGCACAATAAGATCATGCACGCCTCCGATGAAGCAATCATCATGGAATTATCCAATTGCGTCACTGACGTCCGCATGTGTGTGAAGCTTGCCATCAACGACAACTTGAGCACCGCCCAGGAGTTGTTCAACATCTCTGACAAGAGCGCCATGGTACTTGCAGCGGAACCTAAGCCGAAGCGCGGCCACAACGATGATGTCCTCGAGAAGGACCATTTTCCGTTTTGTGCCTTCCACAACGTATGCACTCACAACACTGAGGACTGCCCGGAGCTCAGGTCCCTCCTGAATGAGCGCGCTGGCCGGACCCGTATTACTACGAATGTAGTACCGCACGTAACGGTGGCCATAGTGGTGGAATTTTGTATAGCCGCAATGGCAACCCTCATCAGGCCTAGCGTGAGCAGCCTCTTGGGGATGGATGGCGCGAGAAGCCCCACAAGGACACTTGGCATGACCGCTCTCGTGAGGACGCCTGGCGCGAAGAGCCTCGCGAGGCACATACCCCAGATAACACGGCGATTCGGCCGCTTCCCAGGAGGGTCGATAAAAAACGGTGTGAAGAGGAGGCCGAGGGCTACCAGGAGCCCCACGCGGTAGCCTGGATCCTTGGTGGAGCCCAAGCACTCACGTCTAACCGATTGTTCAAGCAACTGCCCCATGAAGGGAGCGTCGCCCTCCCAAACCCGGAGGTCATGTGGCCCCTCGAGTGGTCGCGGTATGCCATCACCTTCGACCCCAAGGATGGCCTCAAGTCTGCCACCGCCATGGGTCCGCTGTTGGGACCCCGATCCTAAGCCATAGGAATCCAGCCTGTAAGACATCGCATCCCTTTGTGGTCTCACGCACAGTTAACTCCACGGCTGCAGCCTTACCTTAGCCGGGACCGTTTGCGTATTTTGACTCACGTATGCGATAGTGTCGCTAGCAATCCAATGTCAAAGAACCCGGATCGACATGTCTAGTCATAAACCAAAGTGGCAGTACCGCACAAGGACAGGCATACATGACCCAACAAGGAACGTAGACGAACGTAGACGAGTCGTAGCAAGCTACAAGGACTCCATTACGTCGCGTGACATTTCCCCAAAGGGGACAGACAAAGCAGCTAAGAAGGACACATGCCAGTCAACCAATGTGTCCGGAGCAGTAGCGAACTACCAAGGCTCGTTGGATCACAAAGTGGCATTTCCTTGTAAGGAGTGCTACTAAAGTTCACGACTAGGTAATCGAACCCCATACATATCAAGTACGACACACGTACGCATGGCATACCGATATGTATAGATACATCGATGGCATCACAACATAACCATAAACATACAATCTTTATTTAAGAGGCTCGGAAGAGCCACACACATAATATTACACATTAAGGGTCTCACGACCCATAATAGCAGTCATACAAATACAAGCGAGCGGAAGAGTTATAAACTGTCTGGGTACAGACAGGGCAACTAGAAGGCACATGGCCTGACTATACTACAGAGCCGACGTAGGGCCAGATCGTAGCTGGGACACCAGCTACTCGTCGTCGTCGATGTCTACGAAGAACCCTCCGTTAGGGTCATTAGCAACCTCTGCAACATTTACAAAGCAAACATGAGTACGAAGGTACTCAGCAAGACTTTAGGATGACTAACTACTCATGCAAGGTATCAAAAGGTATTGTGGGGTTTCATGCGGGAAGGCAACATATGACTCGTGGCTAGACACTTACATTTTTAAATAATTTTGACAACTTGATTTCTCGCACACGAGTCCAATAACACCACAACAATACACTATCGTGGAATCATTCCGTCGCCGTACGGAAATGCTGTCCACGACACTCACGCTTATCTTGGCAATTTTATGAGTAGTCGTTGAAGTTATCTACGAACAACATATGTCTCCAAGTAGTCCATATCCGCGGACGCGGCTATTCGAATAGATCATAACCCTCCAGGGGTGTACTTCATCACACACGCTCTCGCCACTTATCGCCATGTGCACGTCATGCACCTAGGCAACCTTCAAGCGGAAGCCCAACGAGGGAGTCGGCCACGACCGTTAACCATACTAGTACCTAGTCCAGGTTTATCGCCTATCTGAGAGTAACCCATACGGAAGTCCGGCCGAGGTTTCCGCCACGGCCTCAAACGATGTGCGCAGGGTTCCCAAGCCCACCATCCGGGTGCCACTTGGTACACCGTGCCACTGCCTACCGCATCACGGTCCACCTCTCAGGTCAGCACCATGCACGGCCTCCAGCATTACTATAAACACCAAAAACTACTTGCAACTCCTGGACCGAGTAATACCGGATTAATAGGCCGAGCGGGGTCATATTTCAGGGCCCAGCATGTGGTAGTATCTAGTCTTGGAATACATACACGGAACTTAGTTCCTAAGGACGGTTCCAATGAAACAACCCGCCATGTACTCCTACACAGCCTTTCATCGGTACCTTTACCAAAACAAGTTCAACACACAACCTTTGCTCACCAAACACATTCTACAATTCTGTTCATCTCCCACATGACAGACCATACACAACTCTAAGCATAGCATGCATAGCAGGATAAGGCACATCATAGCTCAAGCAACTACCAGGTATGCTAGGTTGCAAGGTTCGGCTATTTACTGTGACAAGGTTAAGTCATGCAAAGGAAGTGGGTTCAACTATCGTGGCAAAAGCAGTTGAAGCATTTGATCTTAAATGCAATAAATAGGTGCAGGAGCAAGAACATGGGAGTTATCGGGATGATCAAAGGGGTTGCTTGCCTCGTTGCTCAGAGGAGGAATGATATCCGTCAGACGGATATTCGGTGGAATCCGGGGGTGCGGAGCCTACCGAAATGAATGGCAACATTCAATAACAATCATATGAACTCAAAAAGATTCATGAACATGGCATGATAATGCAAGGTGATAAGTTATTATAATCAATATGTATTAGGTTTAGAGTTGATTTGAATCACATTCGGATATCAATTCCAAACGGGGTATTCGGATACCGTTTTAATTGATTCGACCTGATGCTCAGATCAACTTGATGTTAACATGCATGAAATGTCATGTTATGGTACTGATTTGTAATTAGGACAATGGTGATCATTGTATTCATAATGAAATTTGAATAATTTTCCAAATTCCATTTAAAAAGTAATTATAAGAATTGAATTATTCCTTGTTCCACAATTTAGGGTTCTGTAACTTTTTCAAACATAGTTGAAAATAGCATATTCAGAATCCTTGAATTTTTCTAATACTTTTTCATATATAAATTATTTTCATTGGAGTTACAGATTAATTTCTATGAATTTTACAAGTTTTAGCAATTTCCTCGAATTATTTCTATACTGGAAATACTTTTATTGCATCAGCATGACATGAGGAGGTCCATCTGGCCGTTGAAAGTCAAACCTGACCAGTGGGACCCACTGGTCAGTCTCTCTGGTCAATTTTAGATTAAGATTAAACTTAATTAACTGATTAACCTTGCTGGACCCACATGTCAGTGACTGATTAACTTATTTGATTTATTTTTATTAGTTTTAAACTTGCCAGAGGCTGGCCCCACCAGTCAGTGGCTCAGGCCAGCCGAGATCCACCGGCGGCGAGGTCGTCCTCGCCGGCGGGGGAGCCTCCGGCGACCACCAGCACGGCGGAGGGGCTCGGAAATGGTGCTCAGTGGGCCAGATGTTGTGCGGAGAGCACCAGAGGAACGACACATCTCCCGCAGCTCCATTTCTGCACTTAGCCGGGGCTGATCTGGCCAGAGATGACGCCGGCGACGAGCTTGGCGGCGGCCAAGGCTCGGGCGTCATCGGGGTCTTTGATCCAGAGGAAACTACGCTCGGTTCTTAGCTGCTACAGCATCTACGCATCGACCTGAAGCTGCTGGTGCCCTCGGAAGGACGAGCGGATCATCGGAGGGCTACCGGCGACGAGCGGCAGCGGCGGTCCTCGTCGGGCTCCGGTGAAACTAGAGCTAGAGGAGGGGATCGACGGGAAAAACTTAGGGGAAACAACCGCATGCTCACGGGGAGTGCAGAGCAGGGCTTAGACGGCTCGGGGAAGGCCTGGGGGCGAGGAATCGACGGGAGAGGTCCGGCGGCCGGAGGTGGAAGACGATGGCACCGTGGGCGTTGCAGGGCTCGGGGTGGCTTCGGCTTCTGCAGGGATGACCAGACCGACGAGGCGGAGCTAATGGAGTGCTCTGGGAGGGGATCCTATGGCTAGGGGCACGGGCAGCTCGAGCTTTGCTCGGCTCCAATGGTGGCAGCAGGGAGGAGGAAGAGATCCGGGAGGAGGGAGAGAGCCGATGCGGGGAATGGATAGGTGAGGCCTCGGGGAGCTTATCCCTGGCCTTGCCAGCACGAGGCGGCGGCCAGGCAGGCGCACAGGTGCGTGGCCGCGCCGGAGGAGGCGGCGGCCACCTCCTGCTGCCTACTGGCGGGAGGAAGACGACAGGGCTTACATGGGCTGGGCCAGGCTATAGGCCACAGGTAACTCTTTTCCCTTTTTCTTCTGTTTTTGTTTTTTTCTGTTTTGCTAATTATTGTTTTGCTATTTATTTCAGCTCCAAAACAAACAGTAAAAACTATTTTAGACCTCCTGAAATATTGTTATAATATTCCCAACCATTCCCAAAGTTTTCAACATTTTTGGAAATTTATAGTTTCTGATTTCAAATTTAAAGTTTGAAACCACTGGCTTTTGCATTAAATTAAAATGCTTAAAGTGTCAAGAAAATAGTTTTCTCCAATGCTCATTTACTTTCATGTTTTATCAGAAAGTTTGAACATTTCTTGAGGCCATTTTGGGTTCATTGATTTTAGCTAGTTTGAGAATTTCTTTATTTAAAGTAGTGGCTAGGGTTTTGAGTTTTTTTTTCTTTGCCACTTTCTTGTTCTTGTTGAAACTTCTTAGATGCAAATGCAAAGAAGACATGAGCACAAGACTAACTTGCTTAAGGGTTAGGGATGTGACATCCACTCCCCATGTTGTGCACCCCCATCATCAACAATTTCTCGGTCACCAAGACCCTCATCGACGGGGATGTCGGTCTCAATGTGCTCTCTATTGGGATCTTTGAGGCACTCTAGCTGCCTTATGACCAACTAGAGCTAACCATGTTGTTTTCGGGGGTGATTGATGGTTCTACTCTTCCCCTAGGGCAGATCCGCCCCCCCCCCCCCGTCACCTTCGGCACGCATTGCAAGTACCACACATAGCTCATTGACTTTGACGTTGCACATATCGGCCTGACTTAAAATGCAATCCTGGGTTACGCGACACTAGCCAAGTTCATGTCGGTAACTCACCATTGTGACAACATCTTCAAGATGCTTGGCCGCAACAGCGTCATTACCATCGTCTGTGACTATGCCCACTCCCAAGTGGAAGCCCCATGCTCCGCACTCGCAGAAAACAGTTGAACCGCGACCATGCCCACGCCCAAGTTGAATCCCGATGCTCCGTGTTGGCGGAAAAAGGTCGAACCAAGACCATGCCCACGCCCAAGTGGAAGCCCCATGCTCTACTTTGGTGGATAAAACAACTAAGGGTGCATCAACCTCGGGGCAAGTTGCACTCGATGTGGCTGTTGCACGCATCCTCCCGCGACTTGCTCCTGCCACTCTCCCCTAGAAGCCAACTCGGCGAGGGGCTAGATATGGGGCTCGTGTATAGGAGGCAAGGTACCGAGCTCCGGCTCGCGTGCCTGCTCCTGCACCATCCCCTCCCCACCAAGTCCCTTGTTGTCTGGTCTCTTGACATGATAGCTAAGCGCAGGCTGGTGGGTGCACCTCGCCTAGGATGGAGCTTACACACGCAAAATTACCCTTTAGGGAAGATCTCTTGAGGCTTCGTGTTATATAACTCGCCTTCAAGGAATATCGCCTGCGGCACCATGCGAAATGCGCTCGGAGGGTGGCAAGGTACTGATGTGGCAAACGACGCTTTTACGACAGGGGTGCGCACGGGATTGGGCCCTGCCGACGCAGAGCGTGAAGACAAGCAAAGGAAAATCTAAGCACATAAAGGAAACTCGTGAATCGCGAACAATTATTACAAGCTTTAAGGGTTCCACAAATTAAAATAGTCGTCTTATGCCCTCGCTAGGTAGGATCAGTCTATTACAGGGTGATAAAGGGGAGCTTCAAGGAGAAAGGTCCTCGCGGACATTGTGGATGCCCTTTGCGGCCTTGCCATGACACTCGCCACCACTATAGGAGAGCTTCCCAAGCAACACCCCTACATGGCTTTCAACACCATTCGCTAAGTCTTCAGGAGACTCTTCAGGGACATGACATATCACCCCATCGATATTGATGTTAGGCTCGCAGAGGAGGTGTTGGCTGAAGACGCGGATAGACACCATAGAGAAGGGGCCTCAGCATTCCTCCTCTAGGATTCCATCCACCTTCAGGGCCACGCCCACGAGTTCCTCCATGAGCCTAGACAAAATATCAACATAGTTAACGTCGGGGACTACCAAGAGGTCTTTGGGCTGCTCCCGGCATATGGAGCTCAGGGAAGAAAAGTAGCATGGGCAGTCACTCCCTTCGCGTTGGTCTAGGCCTCAACCTCCTTCGCCCGGACGTCCTGCTTGGCGTTGGCCTCCAAGACTTGCTTGGTGTGGGCTCCTTGGGCCTCGGTTATCTCGCACTGCAATGCCTCCATACGCCCGCTCTCCATGGCCAGTTCGGCCACTACCTTCTCCACCTCAGAGTCACGAGCCCCAAGCTTCACCTCGTGGGCCTTGAGGCTATCGTCCCGCAGATGGAGCTACCGCGCACGTGCAACTTGTTCCTCGCAGTGCCGGGCGGCTATCCCCTTCGTAGCAGGCGCGCTCTCGCTAGCACTATTGCCTCGGTGGCCTCCTTGTTGCTTTTCGTGATGGTTGTTTCGACCCTACTCTGGACCTCTTTCATGGCGGCATCGAGCTAGCGCCACCCGGTGGGAAGCTTCAAGTGCTCATCACCAAGGCACGGCTCAGTGTCTTGGAAGTCTGCCTCGAGCCGATCAAGCGCAGCTCGAACTTTGGTCTAGTCCCCGTGCTTGATCGAGGCGCTGTTGCCCTCGAGGATGGGAGCCTAGAAGAGGGACGGTGTATACGCGCTTGCTGACGCTGTTACCAAAGAGGCCCAAACATCCCCCGCGTGTGAAGCTGGGGTCTTCGGTCCCTCCTTCGAGACCGGTTCACGCGGCGTTTTTGGAAGAATTTCCACGTTTGCCTCCTGGACCTTGGAAGCAGGTGTGGCTTTAGGCGGTCCCTTGGCACACCCCACGTCACGCCCATCGGCGGAGGTGAGGGTAGCATGCAGAAGCTGAGGCATTGTCCTCTCTCCCGAGGGCAGAGACACCATGGCCTTGCTGGGCAGCGTTAGGGTCTAGGTCATCGCGAGCTTGACAGTCACTTCCCCTCGCCGCATGGGGGAGGCTCCAGGCGCCACCGAGACGCCCGCGTCTTCGGATGGAGCTACAGCCCCATGCCAAAGTGTAGGGCCGGACTAGTGCTGGTTGCCGCCGCGCAGGCCAGAGCGGCGGCCGGGTGCCAATGCAACCTTTGGGGTGCGGGTCATTTTCACAACGGCAAGCCACTTCTTCTCTTCCTTGCCGCCGCCCTGGCACCGGCGAGGGCAAGAGGTTAGCGCTTGCAGGCACATCTTACATACACAACACAAGAGCGGGCTAGCACACTTTCTCGTCCTGAGTGGCCCATTTCCACTTCTTCTAGATGTCGGATGGCGTACTATCACTACTCTCAGGCGCTGCCTCGACACCTCGCGAGAACGCTTGGTGTGTTCGGCCTGGTCTCCCCCCTTCCTGAGGGCCCAGGGAGACCATGAGGGTGCGTGGCCGCCGTAGGAATGGTTGCAGCCCCATCGGTGTGGCCCCGGGTCACTCGCATTTATGCAGCCATGCCGGTGGACCCCACTCCTCTTGCTGCGCCGGCAGGCGAAGGAGGCGATGCATAGGGTTGCTCACCCGAGTCGTTACCATCGTCCGTGTGGCCCCGCATAGAACTTGTGGAGGTCCAGCAGCGGCGCGCGACTGGCATCCTCTTCTTCCTCCTCCTCCTCCGTCGTCTCCGACTCCTCGTCGCTGTCCTCGTCGTTAGCGGACATCACCACAATGGAATTGTCGTTGTGCGGTCCAGCGAGGCTGCTTGGCACGAGTCCCCATTCATCGAAGGTGGGTATACTAGCGACCAACTCAGCCTTGTTATCATGGTAATAGAGAGGGAGCTAGCCTCGAGAGGATCCTCTAGATCCAGGTTGAGTAGGGCCATCAGGGCCCCACTCATGTGGTCGGGCGTTAGGCCGGTGGCGTGCAACCTCATCTTATCCCCCTCACCGATGTACTCCCACACGTGTCGCGAATGCGCCTGGAGGGGTGTGATGTGATACCCCTGGAACTCCTTAACGATCACCGCACTAGTCAGTTGGGCATCCCCGTGGGTGGTGACTTGCTCCAAGACACGCGTCGCCATTGGATCGATGAGCTTCTCATAGCTCCACCAGAGACTCCGAAACGACCGGGCCGTTGGGGATACCTTTTTCACGGCCTTTAGGCTCATGGTCTGGCCCTTGATGTTGACAAAGGAGACACACGCAGAATGCTTATCCGGGGCGGGGACCCTTATGCTGAAGAAGTGGTTAAAGAGCGCCACCGAGGTCGTCACCCACACGAAAGCCTCACAGGAGAAGGAAAAGATGCCGGGGAGGAGGGTGGAGTTGGGAAGAAGTTGCAGGGCCTGAATCCTGTAATGGGAGAGGATGCCATAGAAAACTTGGTAAATGGCGGAACCAACCCGACATAAATGTTGTGGAGGAAGAAGGGATATGCGCACTCCACCAGGATGCTCTGCATCATCGAACCAGGCTAGTTTCTCGTCACCCGCCACTCGTTCTGGGCACCGGCGACCATCGTGAGCACCAGGTGCAAGTCCTCACCCTTGGTGATGGAGGAATGCTGGAGGGCCGGCCTGGTGGCAGGAAGGTTTGCGTCCGATGTAGCGGCTTTTGTCGTCTTTTTAACCCACGCCATCAATGCAAGTTGGCCATGAATGGGATAGGAGAGCTACGTCGCTCGAGATTGGATCAGGATGAGTCGCACATAGAGAAGAGGGGGCGCAGCAATATGAATGCGAGACAAGTAAGAGCAATGATGGCCATGCATCACGTGCAGGCTTTATGCCGGCCTGGACAGTTTCCGAGACATCATGGGAAGTGGGGAAGCCCCACGCCCCATCGTTCCCCATGTAACCCGTCTAACCTGCAGGAGGTTAGGTCCCATGTTGCTTCGCTCCCCAACAGGCGAAATCGCATGCACCGCAGGACAGGGGGCTACTATCGGGCCCGTGGGACCGGGGGTATCATGGCCCGTCTACCCGCAATCCCTGCCGAGACACATTCCAAGGACCGAGTGTGACCATTTTTGGGCCCCACGACCGAAGCCCTTGTGAGGACCTCTGCATCGCGAGGAGGCGAAGGTAAGCATTGTTAGGAGCCTCGCGAAGCCCCCTTGTGAGGGCATCTCTCGAGGCTACCCACGAGTCCCTTCTGGAGCGGGCTGATCGAAGGTGACTCAGGGGGATTGGGGGGGCCTGGCGCCATCACGTGGGTGGCACGTGCTGCACCGAGCGGCGCTACGGCACACCAGCAGGCATAAGTGAAATGGTTTTCCCATTTCGTGCTAAGGGAGTAGGGCCACCACCAGTTCCTAAAGAGACCCTTGAAGTTTTCCCCTTCGATGTAAGAATACCGTGGCAAAAGGATCGATAGGATCGATGTCATCCCTGAACCCGCCAGGACGACACATCAGAAAGCTTTGGTAGGCGAAGACCACTTTAGTCAGGATGGGCTGCAACCCTGTCCTGCTTCAAACTAGTCATTGTGATGACCCTTCATGCCGGATGTTTCTGAGGGAAGAGGATCGGGGCTAATATAAGGGAGTGCAGGCTACCACCTTAGAAAAAGATGAGCCGAAGAGCTAGCAATAAGGCACCCTTATACTCTCTCTCACCTTTAAGAAATCCTGACAAGCATGAGTAGGGTTTTTAGAATGCAAGGTGGCATGAACCTGGCTAAAATGTCATGTCCATTATTCTTCTTCCTTAGCTCGACCACGCCGGAGTGTCGCCGTGAGGTAGCGTTGTAGAGTAGGGCAGAAGAACCTGTGCACCCTAGACTTTGCACCTCTCTGAGTCCCAGAGCCCTGATTCTGACAGTGGCCACCACCTGGGTGCACCCTGATTCCTTGTGGGGACCACGTGACTCCGTTTAGCGTGATTGCAACGACAAAAGTTCCTATATGTACATAAATGCTCAAAATAAACAAAGAACTTCCGCTCCGCAGCCGCAACTCCGTGTCTCAATTGAAAACCCATCTGGAGCCTTTTCAGTTCCCGTCGGAGGGGCAAAATCATTTTGAGTGGCCATCTTGATCATCCCACCGGAGGCCATGATGAGGATGGAATAGGTCGCCCTCGTAGCTGAGGGCATGTACCAATAGCTATGTGTTTAATCTCTATCTCTCGTGTTTTTGAGATGGCTCGATCTTTATGTATCACGGGCTTTGTTAATATATTTGGATTATATGGTGTTCTTCCCTTTCTATCTTGTTGTGATAAATTGAATCTTTCTCTCTGAGATCTCATTATGTTGGATTGAATATTGGATTTGAGAACACCCGATGTATGTCTTGCATGTGGATACCCGTAGTGACATTGGGGTATTCTATTGATCCACTTGATATCTGTTATGGCATCAACGTGCGGATTCCAGTGACCTTGGGAATCTATGCATAGGGGTTGATTGCACGTTTTCATACTACCTTCTCCGATAGAAATCTTGGTGTACTCTTTGAAGTTCTTTGTATTGGATTGAATATGATGAATCTGAAATTGTTTGATGCATGTCATATAATTAGCCCACAGATACTTGAGGTGACATTGGTGTATCTAGGTGACCTCAGGGTTGATTGATATGTATCATATGTGTTATTATAGTACGAACTCTAGGGCTATTTGTGGCACCTATTGGAACAGCCCAAACGATTCACCAGGAAGAATAACTTTGAGGTGATTCGCTGCCTAGAACAACTTCTTATTACGTTCTCCGCCAATACGAAATTTGGATAATTCTTTCTTGCACGTTGAGGCATGACCATATGATTCTACTATGTTAGTATTGTGGAGATATTGCTCTACTGAAAGTATGAACCCTAGGCATTATTTCCAAGCATTTATACAATGTTTTTCTTGTTGTTTTACTCTTTCTACATTGCTATTTTTATTTATTCAGAATACAAAAACCTATATCTATTGTCCATACTACACCTCTATCACCATCTCTTCGCCGAA